>NC_060141.1:657658919-667658919 GCF_021461385.2 Schistocerca piceifrons
AAGTCGGACACCAAATGACAAATGAAATTACAAAAAAGTTAACAAATTCAGATTTTCCCTTTACTTGTACTGTGAAACATTGCTTCTTGCCAAATTTCATGATTCTAGGTCACTAGGGAACAACCTACAGGTATTGATGAGTGAATTATCGGGTATAAAAATATGGGATGTAAATAGCAGTAAATTTTTATTGAATGGACTTGGAAGCTTAAAATGTTTACACCATTAAGCGACCACATACCTTCATACGTGACATAAATTTTAAGTTGATATGTCTACTCGATCCTGGGTTATATAAGTTTTTAACAGTTGGACAGACAAACAGGACAGCAAAGCGATCCTGCGATCCTACAATCATATAAGCGTTCTGTTTTTACGGACAGAGACACTGAAACTTAAATATTACACATACAATATGCGATCAAAAGTATCCGGACACCCACAAAAACAACGTTATTCATATTAGATGCATTGTACTGCCACCTACTACCAGGTACTCCATATCAGTGACCTCAGTTGTTGTTGTGGTCTTCATTCCGCAGACTGCTTTCATGCAGCTCTCCATGCTACTCTATCCTGTGCAAGCTTCTTCATCTCCCAGTACCTACTGCAACCTACATCCTTCTGAATCTGCTTAGTGTATTCATCTTTTGGTCTCCCTCTACGATTTTTACCCTCCACGCTGCCCTCCAATACTAAACTGGTGATCCCTTGATGACTCAGAACATGTCCTACCGTACGATCCCTTCTTCTAGTCAAGCTGTGCCACAAACTTCTCTTCTCCCCAATCCTATTCAGTACTTCCTCATCAGTTATGTGATCTACCCATCTAATCTTTAGCTTCTGTAGCACCACATTTCGAAAGCTTCTATTCTCTTCGTGTCCAAACTATTTATCATCCATGTTTCACTTCCATACATGGCTACGCTCCATACAAACACTTTCAGAAACGACTTCCTGACACTTAAACCTATACTAGATGCTAACAAATTTCTCTTCTTCAGAAATGCTTTCCTTACCACTGCCAGTCTACATTTTATATCCTCTCTACTTCGCCCATCATCAGTTATTTTGCTCCCCAAATAGCAGAATTCCTTTGCTACTTTAAGTGTCTCATTTCCTAATCTAATTCCCTGAATATAACCCGACTTCATTCGACTACATTCCATTATCCTTGTTTTGTTTTTGTTGATTTTCATCTTATATCCTCCTTTCAAGACACTATCCATTCCGTTCAACTGCTCTTCCAAGTCCTTTGCTGTCTCTGACAGAATTACAATGTCATCGGCGAACCTTAAAGTTTTTATTTCTTCTCCATGGAATTAAATACCTACTCCGAACTTTTCTTGTTTCCTTTATTGCTTGCTCTATACACAGATTGAACTACATCGCGGAGAGGCTCCAAACCTGTCTCACTCCCTTCCCAACCACTGCTTCCCTTTGATGTCCCTCGACTATTATAACTGCCATCTGGTTTCTGTACAAATTGTAAATAGCTTTTCGCTCTCTGTATTTTACCCCTGCCACCTTCAGAATTTGAAAGAGAGTATTCCAGTCAACATTGTCAAAAGCTTTCTCTAAGTCTACAAATGCTAGGAATGTAGGTTTGCCTTTCCTTAATCTAGCTTCTAAAATAAGTCCTGGGTCAGTATTGCCTCACGTGTTCCAATATTTCTACGGAATCCAGACTGATCTTCCCCGAGGTCGGCTTCTACTAGTTTTTCCATTCGTCTGTAAAGAATTCATGTTAGTATTTTGCAACTGTGACTTATTAAACTGATAGTTCGGTAATTTTCACATCTGTCAACACCTGCTTTCTTTGGGACTGGCATTATTATATTCTTCTTGAAGTCTGAGGGTATTTCGTCTGTCTCATACATCTTGCTCACCAGATGGTAGAGTTTGGTGAGGACTGGCTCTCCCAAGGCTGTCAGTAGTTCTAATGGAATATTGTCTACTCCCGGAGCTTTGTTGAGACTCAGGTCTTTCAGTGCCCTGTCAAACTCTTCACGCAGTTTCATATCTCCCATTTCATCTTCATCTACATCCTCTTCCATTTCCATCGCCCATGTATAGACCCTCTATATACTCCTTCCACCTTTCTGCTTTCCCTTCTTTGCTTAGAACTGGGTTTCCATCTGAGCTCTTGAAATTCATAAAAGTGGTTCTCTTCTCTCCAAAGGTCTCTCTCATTTTCCTGTAGGCAGTATCTATCTTACCCCTAATGAGATAAGCATCTACATCCTTACATTTGTTCTCTAGCCATCCCTGCTTAGCCATTTTGCACTGCCTGTCGATCTCATTTTTGAGAAATTTGTATTCCTTTTTGCCTGCTTCTTTTACTGCATTTTTAAATTTACTCCTTTCATCAATTAAATTCAATATTTCATGTGTTACCCAAGGATTTCTACTAGCCCTCGCCTTTTTACCTACTTGATCCTCTGCTGCCTTCACCACTTCATCCCTCAAAGCTACCCATTCTTCTTCTACTGTATTTCTTTCCCCCATTCTTGTCAATTGTTCCCTTATGCTCTCCCTGAAACCCTCCACAACCTCTGCTTTAGTCAGTTTATTAAGGTCCCATCTCCTTAAATTCCCACCTTTTGCAGTTTCTTCAGTTTTAATCTATAGTTCATAACCAATAGATTGTGGTCAGAGTCCACATCTGCCCCTGGAAATGTCTTACAATTTAAAACCTGGTTCCTAAATCTCTGTCTTACCATTATACAGGGTGATTCAAAAAGAATACCACAACTTTAGGAATTTAAAACTCTGCAACGACAAAAGGCAGAGCTAAGCACTATCTGTCGGCGAATTAATTGAGCTATAAAGTTTCATTTAGTTGTACATTTGTTCGCTTGAGGCGCTGTTGACTAGGCGTTAGCGTCAGTTGATGCTAAGATGGCGACCGCTCAACAGAAAGCTTTTTGTGTTATTGAGTACGGCAGAAGTGAATCGACGACAGTTGTTCAGCGTGCATTTCGAACGAAGTATGGTGTTAAACCTCCTGATAGGTGGTGTATTAAACGTTGGTATAAACAGTTTACAGAGAATGGGTGTTTGTGCAAAGGGAAAAGTTCTGGACGGCCGAGAACGAGTGATGAAAATGTAGCATGCATCCAGCAAGCATTTGTTCGCAGCCCAGGAAAATCGACTCGCAGAGCTAGCAGAGAGCTGCAAATTCCACAATCAACTGTATGGAGAGTCCTACGAAAAAGGTTAGTTATGAAACGTCAACTGCCCGAGGCGATGGATCGGCCGCCAGGCAGCCCGTGACAGAGCACTTCATCACTGGCCTCCAAGAAGCCCTGATCTTACCCCCTGCGATTTTTTCTTATGGGGGTATGTTAAGGATATGGTGTTTCGGCCACCTCTCCCAGCCACCATAGATGATTTGAAACGAGAAATAACAGCAGCTATCCGAACTGTTACGCCTGATATGCTACAGAGAGTGTGGAACGAGTTGGAGTATCGGGTTGATGTTGCTCGAGTGTCTGGAGGGGGCCATATTGAACATCTCTGAACTTGTTTTAGAGTGAAAAAAACCTTTTTAAGTACTCTTTGTAATGATGTATAACAGAAGGTTATATTATGTTTCTTGCATTAAATACACATTTTTAAAGTTGTGGTATTCTTTTTGAATCACGCCGTATAATCTATCTGAAACCTGTTAGTATCTCCAGGCTTCTTCCATGTATACAGCCTTCTTTTATGATTCTTGAACCAAGTGTTACCTATGATTAGGTTGTGCTCTGTGCAAAATTCTACCAGGCGGCTTCCTCTTTCGTTTCTTACCCCCAATCCATATTCACCTACTACGCTTCCTTCTCTCCCTTTTCCTACAGACGAATTCCATTCACCCATGACTATTAAATTTTCATCTCCCTTCACTATGTGAATAATTTCTATTATTTCATTATACATTTGTTCAATTTCTTCGTCATCTGCAGAGCTAGTTGGCATATAAACTTGTAGTACTGTGGTAGCCGGGGACTTCGTATCGATCTTGGCCACAATAATGCGTTCACTATGCTGTTTGTAGTAGCTTACCCGCATTCCTATTTTCCTATTCATTATTAAACCTACTCCTGCATTACCCCTATTTGATTTTGCGTTTATAACCCTGTATTCACTTGACCAGAAGTCTTGTTCCTCCTGCCACCGAACTTCACTAATTCCCACTATATCTAACTTTAACCTATCCATTTCCCTTTTTAAATTTTCTAACCTACCTGCCCGATTAAGGGATCTGACATTCCAATCTCCGATCCGTAGAACGCCAGTTTTCTTTCTCCTCATAACGACATCCTCTCGAGTAGTCCCCGCCCGGAGATCCGAATGGGGGACTGCTTTACCTCCGGAATGTTTTACCCAAGAGGACGCCATCATCATTTAACCATACAGTAAAGCTGCATGCCCTCGGGAAAAATTACGGCCCGTTGCTTTCAGCCATTCGCAGTACCAGCACAGCAAGGCCGTTTTGGTTAGTGTTACAAGGCCAGATCCGTCAATCATCCAGTCTGTTGCCCCTGCAACTACTGAAATGGCTGCTGCCCCTCTTCAGGAACCACACGTTGATTTGGCCTCTCAACAGATACCCCTCCGTTGTGGTTACACCTACGGTACGGCTATCTGTATCGCTGAGGCACGCAAGCCTACCCACCAACGGCAAGGTCCATGGTTCATGAGGGGGGGGGGGGGGGGGGCGGCATAGGGAATTACGAAAAAAAAGAAAAGCTCTGCATGTCACGCAATCACAACCCAAACAAGGCTTGCACATTCATGAACGAAGCTCAGGGAGACATGTGATTTGTATCTTCACGTTAGTCCTTCAGGCGCGCAAACAGGTGGTGAAAATTGCAATTATTGCATAAACATAGACACTCTCGCCAAGAGAGCATAAGGGAACAATTGACAGGAATGGGGGACAGTGCTGTTCTTCTAGACTCAACTAAAATAAGTGAGTTGACTTCCTGCTGGGAAGAGGGAGGTTATTATAACTCTACGTCCTCTATCTTCCTTCCCCATTACACAGGTAGGTGGCCCAATGGTTAACACACTGCAGTTGCATTCATAATGACGACGGTTCAAATACGCGTCCGGCCATCCTGATTTAGATTTTCCATGATTTACGTAAATATCTTTAGGCAAATTCCGGCATGGTTGCTTTGAAAGGGCACGGGCGATTTTCTTCCCAATCCTCTTCTAATCCGATGGGAGCTCTGACCTCGCTGTTTGGTCCTCTCGACCCCAAACCAACCAACCAACCTTCTTCTTCGCAAGCAAGTGAGGTATCCGTTACACCACAGGATCTCACAAGCAGCTGATGCTAATACATATTCACAATATGTGAATCCATTTCATGACTTATGAATAAATCTCTACTACTGATGTTCTTCTGTCTCTAATGACCTCGTTAAACACTAATCTTGCTTTGATATTATTGCAAGCCTATGTTGCACAGATGCTTCCATCAGACGCCACATTCACGAGATGAATGTTGGAGAGAGGGTGTGGTGGAGCCTCCTGGTCGCGAAAGGTCCGCTTCTAAATCTGGCGCCGCTGCCGGCGCGCCTCCCGTTACGTCCATATTTTATCAGCGCGGACGCCGGGTCGCCCGCCACAGGTGAATCGGCGATGCTCGTTTGTCAGCAGGTGGCCGCCGGCGCCCGGCACTCCGTCACTGCCGCCGCCCGCACCGCCCACGCTGACCCGGCGCTCGCATCGCCACGTCGGCGACGACGCAGGGCGCTGTCAGCCACGACGCGCAGGTCGTATAAAACAATGTCTCTTCGTAATATCCGTCCACAGTATTCGCTACAGGTCCGCGAGGCGGTTATATTGAGTAGGTGGTGTTTCAACTCTATGGATCGTATTTGGGTGAATGCAGTGGTGAAAACCTCCTGTTACGGAAATGCCTAGTTCTGGAGAAGTAAGGCCATGGGTGCGTGAGTCACATGTCGTTTAGCTGACGAATGACGGTGTTATTCCCTAACGAAAACAAAGTCAGTAATATACTCTTCAGTATGTGACGGAAAATGAAGTCGGTAATGTACTCTACAGTATGTGATGGAAAAGACTATACTGTAAATTCATAAATGCATGCATAATTACATGTAAAGGATTATATCTTTTCAGTATAAGGCACACTGAGATGACAAGTCATGGCGTACCTCCTAATATCGTGTCGGACCTCCTTTACTCCGGCGTAGAGCAGCAACTCTGTGGCATGGACTCAACAAGTCGTTGGACTGTCTCCTGCAGTAATGTTGAGCCATTCCGTCTCTTCAGCCGTCCATAATTGCGAAAATGTGGCCTGTGCAGGATTTTTTGCACGAACTGACCCCTCGATTACGTCCCATTAATGTTCGATGCGATTCATGTAGGGCGATCTAGGTGGTCAAGTCGTCCGCTCGAACTGTCCAGAATGCTCTTCAAACCAATTGCGAACAACTGAGGCCTTGCGACAGGGAGCATTTTCGTGGGAACATGAAGTCCATGAATGGCGGCAAATGTTCTTCATGTAGCCAGACATAACTATTTCCAGTTAATAAAAGCTCGACCAGAGGGTCGAGTCCATTCCATATACAAACAGCTCACATCATTACGGAGCCACCACCATGTTGTACAGTGCTTGTTGAAAACTTGAGTCTATGGCATGGTAGGGTCTGCCCACATTCGAACTCTACCATCAGCTCTTACCAACTGAAATCGGTACTTATCCGAACAGGGCCACCGTTTTGCAGTGGTTTAGAGCCCAACCGATATGGTCGCAAGCCCAGGGGCGGGGGGCGCTAAATCCAATGTCGTGCTGTCAGAAAAGGCTCTCACGTTGGTTGTCTGCTGCCATAGTCCACTAATGCCGAATTTCGCCGCACTGTCCTAAAGGACACGTTATTCCTACGTCACACATTACTGTAGTTATTTCAAGCAGGATTGCTTGTCTGTTAGCACTGACAACTTACGCAAGCGCCGTTGCTCCCGGTCGTTAAGTGGAGGCCGTCGGCCACTGCGTTCCCATGATGAGAAATAATGCCTGAAATTTGGTATTCTCAGCACACTCTTGACATTTTGAATCTTGGAATATTGAATTCCGTAATGAGTTCCGAAATGGAATGTCCCATGCGTCTAGGTCTAAGTACCATTCTGAATTCAAAATCTGTTAATCGCCGTCGGGCATTTTTTCATATGATTCACGTGAGTACTCCCATTTTACCACTTATGTACGCGATACTACCACCATCCTTATATGTTCATATCGCTACCCCAACACTTTTGTCATCTCAATGTGTAGCATTACTACGAATAAGGGCTTATGCTTTTCTATTGTCAATTATACTGGCGTATTTCGCTGCTTCGTACGATACTGCTCGTATATGATAGTGGCATCTTGTTGCAAAACGTTCCGTGCAGAAATTTTAAGAACAGCACAAACGCTTAATAACAGCACCGCCTTCAAAATTTTTGATACTACAACACTCATAACATTGATTCTAGTACGCTATTGAATTTCTTTACTGTTTCGTCAATCGTATCTCGACAGGTCTCCTTGAGCACTGGCAAAGACACCTGGTGATAGACAACTGAATGAAGTTTCATTTTTAAACTTCTTTCCGGTCGTCGATACATATTTCCTATTACGCTTTCTTTTCAACTTTTCTGCACATTTATACATTTTGTTATACTTGTCTACAGTGGTTCCGTCAGTTTGCTTCACCTTCTTCATTTTCAGTTTCGTTTGCTGCAGCCCCTTTAGTACATTTATCCTCAAAGAACGTCGTCGTCATCATTTAATGTATCATTTACATTCAGAAATATTTCTCCAAACAAGTTACTGTTAGTGACTGCGAATAGCGTATACACAAAGGAATGTCTTCAGTTCATCGTCTCTCTTATTACAATTCGCTTTTTATTGTGCCACATAGTTTCGTAAAATCACCAACCATGATCTGGAATGATTGATGTATGCTGGCTGAAGAACAAAAGTTTATATTGTAAACGTGAAACCTTTTAGTAGGAGAGTGAAGGTACTAACAGTACAATCGTAAATACATTGCTATTACACTTTAATCATACTTGAATATTTAAAAGTATGAATCTAGCATGATCTAGGGTGTGTAACTACTCACTGGTGCACAATGGTTAGTTCCTTATGCACATCAGCAGTGGAAACTTCCTGAATGAACGTACTGTAAAGGCCCCGTCACACAATACCATACTGCTTGCAGCACAGTGGTATACGGCAGTGGAAATCATTATAAAGACACGGATATTTGTAAGAAAATTAACATTGTCGGTTGGAATAGTTGTGCACGGCGTATTGCAATACTATCAGGTATTTTATATATAATCTCAGGGTGGGTCAACTAAAAACTCCACCAAAATGCTATACAAATACTTCAGTAAAATGATTACAGTGAAAAGGCACTCCGATAAAATTAGACTCAGGCCTTTAAAATGTTTTACAAATGCGTAACTGAAATAATTACAATGAAAAGGCACTCTGATTAAATTAGACTAACCCCACTAAATTTTTTGCAGACGATTACAGTCTGATTAAATTGCACTGATTAAATTACGCTTCAGTATACTTAAAAGGAAGAACAACACACAGTTCAACCCTCAACATTGTCCACGACAAGCCACTTGGAAGATGTTCTATTTAAACACGCCGTTCTGGTTAACTTAATTCCACTAGCTCCGTAACACAGACCACGCAACTTCCACACATTTGATGAACAGTTGTGACTAAAGTCTATAGTGAAGCAGTTGCTTCCATTAACGTAAACTTCAGTTCTTGCGAAGCGGACCCCCATAAACAGCAAACACAGCAGACCTTCTGTGAAGGAGGAACTAGTCGCAGCACTACGACTTTAACAAACAAGCTGCATAGGCCACATAAAAGAGTAAAAAAAAATTTCATGAATCTATAGCGAAGTGGCAGTCAAAATCTCCAAAATATTAGCACAGACAAATTCCCAGAGTCCTATTGCCACCACAGCCACCCAAAACACCGTCTTCGCTGGATGAGGTCTGTGCTCCGCAAAGGCCGTTTCCTATCGCCTCCAGACAGCGGAGGTAAGCCGGCCTCGCTCCCCGCTAGTACTCCTTCCAACTCGGCCTTCAAATTCTAACAGTCAACTTTCGTACCGGTCGAAGCTTCTTGCGTGGAGAAAGATCGTGCCCCAATACCGCGATTTAGCGTCCGACTAATCTGTGCGAGTCGGCACGGCTCACAGGAAATGCAAACACATTTTCTTACTCGTCCTATGCAACGAACTACACTCCTGGAAATGGAAAAAAGAACACATTGACACCGGTGTGTCAGACCCACCATACTTGCTCCGGACACTGCGAGAGGGCTGTACAAGCAATGATCACACGCACGGCACAGCGGACACACCAGGAACCGCGGTGTTGGCCGTCGAATGGCGCTAGCTGCGCAGCATTTGTGCACCGCCGCCGACAGTGTCAGCCAGTTTGCCGTGGCATACGGAGCTCCATCGCAGTATTTAACACTGGTAGCATGCCGCGACAGCGTGGACGTGAACCGTATGTGCAGTTGACGGACTTTGAGCGAGGGCGTATAGTGGGCATGCGGGAGGCCGGGTGGACGTACCGCCGAATTGCTCAACACGTGGGGCGTGAGGTCTCCACAGTACATCGATGTTGTCGCCAGTGGTCGGCGGAAGGTGCACGTGCCCGTCGACCTGGGACCGGACCGCAGCGACGCACGGATGCACGCCAAGACCGTAGGATCCTACGCAGTGCCGTAGGGGACCGCACCGCCACTTCCCAGCAAATTAGGGACACTGTTGCTCCTGGGGTATCGGCGAGGACCATTCGCAACCGTCTCCATGAAGCTGGGCTACGGTCCCGCACACCGTTAGGCCGTCTTCCGCTCACGCCCCAACATCGTGCAGCCCGCCTCCAGTGGTGTCGCGACAGGCGTGAATGGAGGGACGAATGGAGACGTGTCGTCTTCAGCGATGAGAGTCGCTTCTGCCTTGGTGCCAATGATGGTCGTATGCGTGTTTGGCGCCGTGCAGGTGAGCGCCACAATCAGGACTGCATACGACCGAGGCACACAGGGCCAACACCCGGCATCATGGTGTGGGGAGCGATCTCCTACACTGGCCGTACACCACTGGTGATCGTCGAGGGGACACTGAATAGTGCACGGTACATCCAAACCGTCATCGAACCCATCGTTCTACCATTCCTAGACCGGCAAGGGAACTTGCTGTTCCAACAGGACAATGCACGTCCGCATGTATCCCGTGCCACCCAACGTGCTCTAGAAGGTGTAAGTCAACTACCCTGGCCAGCAAGATCTCCGGATCTGTCCCCCATTGAGCATGTTTGGGACTGGATGAAGCGTCGTCTCACGCAGTCTGCACGTCCAGCACGAACGCTGGTCCAACTGAGGCGCCAGGTGGAAATGGCATGGCAAGCCGTTCCACAGGACTACATCCAGCATCTCTACGATCGTCTCCATGGGAGAATAGCAGCCTGCATTGCTGCGAAAGGTGGATATACACTGTACTAGTGCCGACATTGTGCATGCTCTGCTGCCTGTGTCTATCTGCCTGTGGTTCTGTCAGTGTGATCATGTGATGTATCTGACCCCAGGAATGTGTCAATAAAGTTTCCCCTTCCTGGGACAATGAATTCACGGTGTTCTTATTTCAATTTCCAGGAGTGTATGTAATTCCGTAATGGTTGTTTGTGTCTTGTATGTATCTACTGTCTTCGTAATAGTTTGGATACATACATGCTTCAGAAATTGTATATTACTTTCAGGGGAAACCTGCCTTCATAATAATTTCGACTACAGTAGTTCCTCCCAACAGGGACACACAGTTCATAAATCAAATATTTTTTTCTTCAAAAACTGGGAATTTCGTCAACAAAAGATTACAGCCACTGCACCCAGCGACACACAATGAGCCCAGTACGTAATTTTTCATCCAAGCAGGACACACACAGTAGGAAAACTTACCCTGTGGGTAGAAATGATTGGCACCACAAGCAGCTGACTCATACTTCTCAGGTTACAGGCTCCATGCTTTCTGACAAAGATGGGCGATTCACTCCTTAACTGATTCAAAGAGCCAGCAGATACTTTTAAGGAGTGAGCGATCGGTCACTGGAGAAGAAAGGAACGGTTGCTCACCTGACCCGAATGTCTCACTGGGACGTTTGGGAGCGAAACGACGACTGTGCAGTAGCGCTCCACGTCACATACTGAGGGACACGACTCCCAAGTTGCACATAAATGCGCTTCAGACCGACCGTGTGTACGCACATATTTGTGTATCTAATACGTTATGAAAAGAATAGAAAATGGAAGATCAATTCTGCATTAATGCTTTATACAGCTTGTAAGTAGTATCTGTTTACAACAAACCATAGTGGTGTAGAGGAAGTCGAGACAAACAATTTGATACAATACACTTGTCCATCAAGTCGTGAAATTTTCTTAATTCGAACTACAAAAACTGCCTAAAGTATAGCGCTTGATCGTCGTGCAAGATTTTCAGTATTATCTCGATAATTTCGCACTGATTATTAAACCTAGAGGAAAAAATGGAATACCACCTTTTTGTATGAACCTTACAAGGAGCGTTTAAAAGACAAGGCATGAACCCCTGTGAGAAACAAACCCATTGAAATTTGCGTATGCCACTGTGGGTTAACGTAGTAAGACATTTGGGGACATGAAGCACACCCCGACATCTACCCTTAAAAATTTGAAAGCTGTGCCCCCGGCAGAAAAGTTGATGTTCACTGTCTTTTCTGACAGTCCATGTCCGATGTTCATAGAATGAGAAAACCATTAACACGTGTACTGTGAGACACACCGTAGCCTATGCAAGTCCATCAAGAGAAAATGGCCTGGGCTCACGCAGGAAGTGATTCAGTTACACGGTAGCGCTTGGTTCTGCTCTACGAGAACGCGCAACCACACATCTCCAAGGTCACAAAAAGTGTGACGTCCGAGTTCGACTGGGAGCAACTTCAGCATCCGCCCTACAGTCCGAATATGTCGGCTTGCGACTTCCATGTGTTCAGTCCGTTAAAAAGCATCTCAGAGGGATGCGCATCTGCTAAGACGACGCACTGGAGATAATGGACGACGGGCACCTGTCACAGACGCAGGGATTCTGGGAACAGGGAATCCTTCGGCTGGTGAAACAGTGGACAGCTGTGCTTAGGTCTCAGGTAATAACTTTTGAATAAAAACTTCAATAACACCCACAGTCTTGATCGGTCGCTTTTCTTTATGAACAACCTTTATATTTTAATTTTGCGGTGGGATGTTTTAGAGGCCATGGTTTTCGAGTTGTTCATGGTTTGGGTTGTTTGGGGAAGGAGACCAGACAGCGAGGTCATCGGTCTCATTGGATTTGGGAAGGACGGGGAAGGAAGTCGGCCGTGCCTTTGAAAGGAACCATCCCGGCATTTGCCTGGAGCGAGTTGTTCAACGAAAATACACTTAAGTGTCCTCCAAACGCATTCCTAACGCCACAAAGAACCCACACTAGCTAGGATTTCTAGTATGTTCTCCATGTCACTCCCTCCTGCGTTTGTGGAAATACGTGGGACTACACGAATTATTCCTATATTCGACAACTTTTCGCGTTTGTAATTGTCATGAATTGTAGAGCTGTTATTATGCCAAAGTTTGTACTCTGAGAAAGAATTAGGAGTGGGAATGTAAGGGCACCATATCCAAAATTGTTGGCAAGCTGGCTAGCCTTAGCCTCTAGAACTTTCTGCAGTCTCCCGCATTTTTGTTGGTGGACAGGGTACCGTCGTTCCACGAAGGCAGTGCGAGATTGTAGCGAGCGAGGTCGGTAGCGTACGAGCTGTGAAATAGAAGTACGCGGAGCTGGACTATAAAGTGTTTCATACTGCAATGAGGGTAATGTTTCGTTGTAATAAGAATAATGGACTGTCTATGGCCTTTTTGGAGTGTATGAATAAAATACGTCTTTATTATCAAAGTCAATGAATGCGATATAGTTAGGCGTGTTTGAAGGCGAATAAATTAATACCAGAGAAGTAATTTTTTACTCCAGAGCAAACTTACCATCTTTCAGGACTAATTTGGTAGTAAATAATTACATTTACGCCAAGTACATTCTGACAGCAGTTTAGTTTGTATGCGATAGTGGCTGAAATAAGTCTCCCTCCAAATAGCCTGATTTCCAGCTATTGATCAGAAAACGTAAAATTACTTGAATGGGGTAGGGAGAAGGGGAGAGGGATTCACAATGCGACCAGTCCTGTTATAAAAACTCACAGTTGTTGGCAAGAAAGTTTTAGACTTAGCTGCCACATCGTTACTTCCATCACGCACCCATTTCTTGGTTTGCCCATAGCGCAAAGCGATTTTTCATTATATCCGTTCTGGCTAAGGGTAATTTCAAGGTGAGCTAGAACTTTCAGGGTCAGAGACAGCAACATAACAATGCTCATAACTGATCAATGAGCAGGAAAAAGGGGAGTGCACGCCCCGTGTGTGCGCGTGGAGGAGGCATGCGTCAGGATTTGTAACACGAATTGAATCGCACTAACGGTTGAAAATCGTGAATAAATCAGCTGAGTGGTTGAACACCCTTCCTACAGTGATTAGTAAAATGTAAATGTCGTGTGACTGCGCCATCCCGTCGGGTAGCCCGTACAGCGATTGGGTGTGTTTCGATTTGGCTTGCGTGTTGATGGGAATGAAATGATGACGATTAGCCCGTGCTACAGAATTTACGCTCACTTGGGGCAACAATAGTAACTAGTTGAAAGCTAACGTATATCGTGAGGTGTCGCGTTTCGTCTGCGAAAGCGAAATATTTACTCCTTGAGTTAGCGTTGCTCCATAGCGAGCGAAGAAATGTGAGAAAATCGGTATGTGACGGGACTTTGTTGCGAGAAAGGATAACGAGAGGACGTGTATGAAGTGTGTGTAACGAAACAGATATTGTTAGCCGCCATATAGTATAATTTGTGTTTCTTGAGATTCACAAGCGGTATGTAACATTAATGTGGAGTTTAGTAACAACTAACCTATAATATAGCCTGGTGCGTTTCAAAGGTAATTTCACGTATTTATTTTTAATCAAAAGATTCTGTGATGAACTGCAATGTACGACAAGCTTGTATAGGTCTTCGAACATTTGGTGGTCGATGTTTGCTGTAGAACCTGCTTCAATAACACGGTCAAAAGTATAGAGAAAGTTTTCTCTGCTACATCGAACTCTTTTCACTCGCAGACAATCATCGAATGAACAAATGCGAATGACAGTATCCCAATTCGAGAAGATCCTATAGAAGTTTTCTTTCTCTTACATTTCAAGAATTTTACAGGTGACTGTCGGAGGCGGCAGCTGCATCTACACCACGACAGTAACTTGTCTACGTGTACGAAATTACGTACGCTGTAGGAGTAGTCGATGCCGCTCTGGAAATTGATATTGTCCTTCACAGACATACAGAGACACTGCATATACTAGTTCAATAACAAGGAGTTTAATACCACGAGCTTAAAAATACTAATTTCTTCTTTTGAGCCAAAATGTTATACATTTTATTAGGTAACTGTGATGAAACTTTCTTGGACATTAAAGAAAATTCATAATAGTGTATTTACAAAAAAAGGCGGATCCAATTGTTTTCCATATCAAAGACTGACAAGATCTTTATCGATATCCACAGGTCGCTGACACACATAAACAACAAAACCACGTTTTGGCAGGCATACAAAAGCCAGCAACAGTTCAGGGAAAGTCAAATGCAGCAACGGTAAGCCTAAAAAAAAGGGAAATATATTATGATTTTTACGGAATACACCTTTTTTAAACGTTGTATTCCAAAAGAAAATTTAATTCAAACGATTCCATAACATCCTTATTTTTGTAGATGATACGTTGTATTATCCAGATCTATGGCTAATTTTAGCTGTCAGGCATAGGACACACACAACGTAAAGAAAGATAATTTACGTAAGTAATTTAAGCAACGTAACCCGATGTAGCATATTTCAATTTAAAAATAGAACTAGAGCTTAAACATAGCAAAATGTTATTTTAAATGCAGTTAAGTCTTCTTCTAATTGCGTTTTAGCGTATCCTTCTTTGTTTCATGCAAAATGTAAAAGATCACATCCCTCACTTCTTAACATGGCGTCGTAAACAGTTGTGCCTTTACTATTGAACTGACTAAGCCATTAACTAACACAAATTAATGATAAATATTTTTCAGCTGGCCTTTATATGGAAAAATATTTAGCATACTTATTCGTTAGAAGAATGTCTGCTTTCCTATTTCGTTATTTGAGATGGGAGTTCTATTTCTTTGGTTAATATGAACTCTCCAGCCCAACACAATATACAGGTAACTACAATAGCTAAAACGTTCTGCACAGCTAATTTTGCTCTATGCCATCATTATAATATGTAATTTCGTTCACTTTGTCTATGTTTGTGAATTATCTCTCTGCAGAAAGAATTGTATGGCTGCAATGAGTGACCTATGTCTCCCTCGTATATTAACAATGAACGAAAAAATTTCCCCCAATACGTCCACTGAAATACATACGCGTTTCACCCTCGATATTAACTTGGCGAATGGCTCAAAGGTAACGAGAAATGTAGGAGGTCGGATCGGAAGCTTCCATGTATTTGAGGGCTATTTCCCTCGTGTGCTGTGGGGCGTGAACCGATATATGCTCCATACTCCAAATGAACGATCTGGTGATTGCTACCGCTTTTTAAAGGGCAGAAGAGCCCTGTAGCTTCCTGAAATCGCCAACGCAGTACGTGTAACACGGCCAAAAATAATAACCGTTCATTTCTACGCTTAGCATCCAGGGGAAAAACTTATAATAGTTGTTATAGTCGTACACCACCTTTAAAAGTTGTACACTATATTTTTGTGAGTTTAGTAGCCCACAGTTGGCTCGTTTCTACCTGCCCTTTGTGTTATATGAAAAAAACTACATTGCATAAATGAAGCTAGGTTCATGCTACACTTTGGTAGCATTCAGAGTCTGATATTCGTTATTAATACCTTTGTATTCTGAATAAAGACACGACCACTCCAACACTATTTCACGGGATGTGGTCATTTGAGCTTTGCAAATTATTTTGTACTATTCATATTACCTCAGAATGCAAGACAGACAAAACAAATTGCAGAAGATGCAATTTACTCAGGTCGTGTTAAGCTTTTCTTGTTATTACATATTAGTAACCGATAGTGTTATATTAGATATACAGAATGTTCTACTACAACAATGACAGACCTTACCACGGTATGTAGTGCGTGCAAAGCTGATCGTTTTACGGGCGAAACATTTGTTTGTGAATGTACTGTTTGGATGCTATACAACGCTGAAATTTGAAACTAAGTCCGTTCTGATGATATGCGTCTACTGATATATGGTTGGAAGGATATCGTTTGTGACGCAAATTATGAAGTTAGCGCCTTCAAACAGTGAAACTATAATCCCCAGAATTTGTTCATCTTTATGGTTACCAAGCGTTCACATTTCAGATACTGCATTCTCCTATGTCATAAGAATAAAAAGTAATAGGAAGGGCTCAACAGTGGCAGTTCATACTAGAATCGGCGCTTTTCAATTTTATAACAACCTAAATAGCTGAATGACTCAGTATGTGAATCAGAATTGCAGGTTAAATAGATTAGCAAAAGAATAACAATGCTTACAGCTAACATAAAGTAATTATCCAAATATAACATTGAAACTGTAACGAAATCCGTCCTCTATGCCTGAAATCATCTATTAATAATGTAAGCGAACGAAAGTTAAGAACGACTTTTTTTTTTCATTCTTTTATAAACAGCAGATTTTATCAGCTGTAGCGACAGAAGTTACCATTTGACTTCATTCTTGAAAGATATTAACTGAAATACTACGCAAAAATTTGCTTTAGGTCGACGTTCATCCTCGAGAAGAGTTGTTAGCGTAAAAAGTAGCATCACATAATTAGGTAGCTAAATGAACAATAAGCGCATCTAGCGCTATGAGAGTCTGTAAATCGTGAAATACCTGTACAATTCAATTCAGGATGTGAATCATTAAATTTTGACGTTAATGCGGTGCACGCAAAATCAGAATTGATGAAAGTTAAATGAATATTAATGTGGACTGACGGGTAATGTAATGAAAATAAACATCAATAAATCAAAAAATTAGGACTTCCGCATCTATTTTAAAATATTATGATATTCCGGAATAATTAACACACACACACACACACACACACACACACACACACACACAAAATGTGGTACGTCTGCGAAAGATCATATATCCATTGCAAGCTTGAATAAAAGGCTTATATGAGTGCGGTAGCTTGTAAGATTTCCAATGTTTCACTCACTATTGTTAGTGTGTCATATATTGAGACCTATTAAAATGCTACACAGAAGCGCCAAAGAAACTGGTATACGCATGCGTATTCAAATACAGAAATATGCAAACAGGCTGAATACGGCGCTGCGGTAGGCAACGTCTATGTAAGACAAGTGTCTGGCGCTGTTGTTAGATCGGTTACTGCTGCTAAAATGGCAGATTACGAAGATTTAAGTGAGTTTGAATTTGGTGTTATAGTCGGCGCACGTGCGATGGGACACAGCATCTCCGAGGCAGCGATGAAGTGGGGATTTTCCCGTACGATCATTTCACGAGAATACCGTGAATATCAGGAATCCGATAAAACATCAAATCTCCGACATCGCTGCAGCCGAAAAAAGATCCTGCAAGAACGTGAAATCGACGACTTAAGAGAATAATTCAGCTTGACAGAAGAGCAATCCATCTGTAAACTGCTGGGCCATCAACAAGTGTCAACGTGCAAACCAGTCAACGAAACATCGTCGATATAGTTTCCAGAGCCGAAGGCCCACTCGCGTGCCCTTGATGACTGCACGACATGAAGCTTTGCGCCTCGTCTGAACCCGTCAATACCGACATTGGCTGTTGCTGACTAGAAACATGTTACCTGGTCGGACGAGTCTCATTTCTAATTACATCGAGCGGATGGGCGTGTACGGGTATGGAGACAACCTCATGAATCCATGGACCCTGCATGTCAGCAGGGGCCTGTTCAAGCTGGTAAAGGGTCTGTAATGGTGTTGCGCGTGTGGAGTTGCAGTGATACGGGTCACCTGATACGTCTAGACACTACTTCGACATGTGTCAAGTATGTAAGCGTGTAGTCTGGTCTCCCGCAACCATTCATGACCATTGTGCATTCAGGCAGGACAATGTGACACCCCACACGTCCAGAATTGGTACAGAGTAGCTCCAGAAAGTCTCTTCTTCCGCTGGCCACCTACTTCACCAGATAGGAACATTATATATCATATCTGGGATACCTTGCAACATGCTGTTGAGAAGAGATCCCTACCCCTCGTACTCTTACAGATTTATGGACAGCCATACAGGACTCATGGTGCCATTTCCCTTCAGCACTACTTCAGACGTTAGTCGACTCCATGCCACGTGGTGTTGCGGCACTTCTATGTGCTCGCAGAGGCCCTACACGATATAAGGCAGGTTTACCAGTTTCTGTTTCTTAGGCTCCTCAGTGCATATCAACACTTGCTCTAAGGCTTTGTGCTGCTGGAATGTATTTGATCTTCTTTGCATCACTACTTTTCTTTCTTTACATCTTTGTTTTCGTCTGTTTTCGCTATTTTTAAAAACTTGGAAGTTTTCAGTCTTACGAGGGGAGAGGGGGCATGGAGGAGAGATAGGGTAGAGAGAGAGAGAGAGAGAGAGAGAGAGAGAGGGGGAGGGGTGCGAGGGGGGGGGGTGCGAGAGAGGGGGTGCGAGAGACGGAGGGAAAGAGGAGGTTTGGTGCTACGAGGCAGACGATGTTCTATTGCACTGGAGTGTGAATGCATCTATGAAATTTTTCTTCAACATGACCTTTATTATATGTTGTGATGTTGAAACATAAAGAAGAACTGCTCTTTAGAGGCTATTTATTCATAATTATAATACTTGGGTCAAGATCATGCTGAATATCAGAAATTCTAGCTTTAGTTAAGATGAAGTATTTCTGAAACGAAAATTTACTAGAGGATGATCCTATCTGAAAGAATGTTAATAGATTTTTAGTCTGACATTCATGTCATCCAGATATACCACTGCTCTTGTCATATCAATACATCTTATGGGTTTCGACACAAAATATTTTTTTCACACGTCGTACGTGACATAGATTAACTATACAGTAACTTCACGAGTGTCTAGATATCTATATGATAGAAAAAATACATCAGAAAATATCACCGCATACTTAAATTCCAGTAATTTCTGTCAATGCAATGTCATAAATTCTGTCTGGTGACCACACATGCGTTCTGTTACCTCCACATGCACAGAATTGCTTGACGCTATATAAACTGGAGGTCTATGTATGACAAGAAAGTATTTCTGTGGTCTAAAAAATATAAGGCTAAGGTACATGAGAAGTTGGCAGTCTACAAGAAATTACCTTCTAATAAATCAGAAGAAACAAGGAAAGCAGATTAGAGAAGTATGTGTAAAGGTACCTGTGTCGAACAGAAAGAGGGAAGGAAGGAAGGAAGGAGGATGACTAATGACTGCGGCTCATCATCGTGATGACGTCGAGGTTATTAGACGTTGAGCGTAAGCTCAGACTGGAGAAACAGGGAAGGAATTCGACCGCAACAGCTCAAAAGAAGCACACCGCTTCTGGGTTAGCGGGAAATCACGGAAAAGCTGAAGCAGGGCAGCCAAGAGATTTGAAGCCACATCCTTCCGGATACGAGTCCGTTCCACTGGGCTGCAAAGAGAGAACGCTATCAAGAAATGCGTCATCTTGAAATACGAGACGGAAAGAAGGCACGAGGAAGAACTCCCTAAGTCAGCGAACGTTGTGTGTGAAGGATAAGAAAAGGACAGCAGATAAGAGTCAATTTATGCCAATTCGTTTTATGTCTAACACATACGTCAGTCCAAAAAGCTTCCAAAATGGATAGGAACGTTAAGAAGGTGGTGTCCATCTGCAGGTGTTATACAGAGGGACCCGGAAAATGTAGACATTGTCTGATCAGTATTAATGGAACAAAATGATATACCGTTACAATTCTTGTACGGGGGCTAGGTTATTTTGTGTGTTCAAAGTGATCCCCATTGGTAGCCAAACAACTTCGTACTGTCGTACTGTAACTAACTACGGCCGTCAGTGTTACCGGTGTGACAGTCGAACAAGACGCTTCGATGGTTTCCCATAGCTCATTCAGCGTAGCTGGCTTTGGTTGATAAACTTCATTTTTCGAGGACTCACATAGGTACAAGTCAAGACGTGTTGGGTCTGGAGACCGTGGTGGGTACATTTTTTTTTTTTTTTTTAAATCTTATGTGACTTAACGGCTAAGGTCATCAGTCCCTAAGCTTACACCCTACTTAACTTAAATTATCCTAAGGACAAACACACACACTCATGCCCGAGGGAGGACTTGAACCTCCGCCGGGACTAGCCGCACAGTCCATGACTGCAGCGCCTAAGACCGCTCGGCTAATCCTGCGTGGCGTGGTGGGTTTTCAACGGTTCCTCTTCCACCTATCCAGTCTCCACGTAGATTTTCATCCAAGTGGGCTCTGACATCTCTGTGGTAGTGAGACGGAGCGCCATCTTGTTGTAGGTGGAATCTATCATTTCCAAACACCTCTAGTATGGAAAGTAAAACAGATGTTTGCAGCATATGAACACACACCTCACCAGTTACAGTAGTTTCCAAGAAGAATGGCCCAATCAAACCAAGGAATTACAGACCGCACCACACATTAACACCCGTTAGACTAGCATGTTTCTCCACGTGAATGTGAGGATTCTCCGGAGCCCATTTCTCGCAGCTGTTACGGTTTACAGTACCGTTCAGTCTGAATTTCGCTTCGTCAAACCAGATCACCATTCCTACAAACCGTTCATCCTCGCTAAGCATGCCTTCAAACTACTCTAAGCTCCTTCGATCCGTGTCGTCCTGGTTCATAGCGTGCCACGATCATGGAAAGTACACTTCCCACATTGCAGCCGTCAGAATTCGTCGAATGCTTGATCGGCTTACTCCACTTTCACGTTCTGCCTGCTTTACAAATTTGTGAGGTGACAAAGGAAAATGTTGCAACACAGGCATTGGAAGCTGACCTTTATGACGTTTTTGGTGGCCCACACCTTTCCTTATGCACATCTTGAACAGTACTGTCATCTTCAAATTTTTCCTGAATAAAATGCATTGTCGTACGTGTTGGTAGCTGAGTTCTGTACACATTACGCCATTGCCGTTTTACCTCCACCATGTTTTCGTACTTCCAGTACCACTCCAATGCGGCCTTGCGTTGCTCAAACGACAATCTTACTTCACTCATTGCTGTAGTGTCATCTGCTGGAAAACACGCTCCACGATCAGTTGATAAAACAATGGGCTAAGCCATCACCCAAAACTGCAACGATACGCCATTTTGTTCCAAATATATTAACTATAAAAGAGTATCTATTTTTCTGGACCCCTCTGTACATATTCCTGCCCCTAGAGTAAAACGCACAGGACGTTCGTAAAGATATGTTAAACTGTCATAGAAGTCATTCTTTAGGAAGGCGTTCAACTCGCGCATCACACTGCCTTGAATGTGACTCACGGCACCACAACGTCAACCCTTCGTCTTACGGTAGGTTCGAATTGGTAACACGAAGTCTCGTCGCCTGCGATAACTGTTTCCGGAAAAGGTCCTCGTTTTGCATTTCAAGCAAGCAGCATCAGGCGTACACGTGTCGTTATTTTATTTATTTGTTTATTTTGGAGCCAAGTATGCGCGATAAATTTTGCACACACTTTTATATTCTGCAAAATACTTTTGAGAATATCTTCAACACTTGATTTAGAGTCGTTGCTTCATTGAGATTTGTGACAGGGCAACGTTAACATTCTACGGCTGCACGCCATCATCATCAACTTTGACTCTCTCCTTAGTCAGCAAGAAACGGCAGAGTATTTGTGTGACCAACTCGGACGTCAACTGCGTCACAGTGCAGTTATCCAGAATATCAAAGACCAATTACAACTCATTTGTGTCAGCTTGACTCAGGATTCTATATAATGGCTCTGTGAAACCAATCCCAACCAAATCAATGCAGTTATCCAGACCATAGTTAGTAAAAGTTATACTGATAAGTGGACTGATACAGCCAATTTCTTTGTATAAATTAATCGGTGTTTTATTGACTGAAATGACATCAGACACTCTCTGAACACGTATTTATTTCGTTTTCCCCTCACTATCTGAATGCTTCACACACATGCTCAGTTGTTTCTTGCTGACTACGGAAGTAAGTCAACGTCACGCAGACAAAATGGTTCAAATGGCTCTGAGCACTATGCGACTTAACTTCTGAGGTCATCAGTCCCCTAGAACTTAGAACTAATTAAACCTAACTAACCTAAGGACATCACACACATCCATGCCCGAGGCAGGATTCGAATCTGCGACCATAGCGGTCGCTCGGCTCCAGACTGTAGCGCCCAGAACCGCACGGCCACTCCGGCCGGCGTCACGCAGACACTTCGCAGTGATACGTACCATGTGTAGACGAACATTGTTCTGCTGAAAAGTGACGCATGACTTCTTGCATGGCTACTGGCCCGTCCTCATGCCCTTTTTTATTTATTTACTTGAGCCGTCGGTCTTCTGACTGGTTTGATACGGCTCGCCACGAATTACTCTTCTGCGCTAACATCTACATCTCAGAGTACCATTTGAACCCCACGTCCTCACTTATTTGTTGGATGCTTTCCATTGTGTTTCTACCTTCTGTAGCTCCCTCTAGTGCCGTGGAGGTTATTCCCAGACGTCTAAACACATATCGTATCATCTTATCCCTTCTTCCTGCCAGTGTTTCCCATACGTTCTTTTCTTCATCGATTCGAATCTCTTCATTCCATATTTTATCACTCCATCTAATTTTCAGTATTGTTTTGTAGCACCGCATCGCAAACGATTCTCTTCTCCTCTGGCCCGGTTCTTCCCTCACTCCATGATTCACAATACAGTGCTGCGCTCCAAACATATATTTTCAGAAATTTCTTCCTCAAATTAAGACCTATGTTTGACACCAGTCGACTTCTCTTGGATGGAAATTACCTCTTTGCGTGTACTACTCTATTTTTAAGTCCTCATTACTTCGTCTGTTATGCTTAATTATGTTTCCAAGGTATCCGAATTCCTTAGCTTTGTCTGCTTCGTAATCACCGATGTTGCTGTTGAGTTTCTTGCCATTCTCTGCTACTTTTCCTTACGTTTGTCTTCTTCCGTTATGTTCTCATTTTGTGGTGTCACCGCCAGGCACCACACTTGCTAGGTGGTAGCCTTTAAAGCGGCCGCGGTCCGTTAGTATACGTCGGACCCGCGTGTCGCCACTATCAGTAATTGCAGACCGAGCGCCGCCACACGGCAGGTCTAGAGAGACTTCCTAGCACTCGCCCCAGTTGTACAGCCGACTTTGCTAGCGATGGTTCACTGACAAATTACGCTCTCATTTGCCGAGACGATAGTTAGCATAGCCTTCAGCTACGTCATTTGCTACAACCTGGCAAGGCGACATTATCATTTGATATTTATCTTGTGATGCATGTACCGTCAGACCGATGTTCACCAATTATGGATTAAAGTTAAGTATTCCAGAAGCTGCGTACGTTTTTTACTAGTCTCATTTCCGTGTCCTGTTCCAGACCTCACGCCAGCCTGCGTGAGCTTAAACGCGTGCCTATCGGCTTCCCGTCATAGTGGATTGGCTGTCTTGCCAGTCCACAACACATTTGACTGTTCGTTCCATTCAAAATATCCTATAATTCTTCTTCACTTTCACTCAGATCGTGTGCCATTAGCGAGTCTTTCATTGATATCCTTTCACCATGAATACTAATCCCGCTCCTGAACCTTTCTTTTGATTCCACCATTGCGTCTTCGATGTACAGATTGAACAGCAGAGATGAAAGACTGCATCCCTGTCTTACACTCTTTTTAATCCGAGCATATCGTTCTTGGTCTTCCTGTCTTATTCTTCACCTCTTTGCTCTTATAAATATTGTATATTACGCGTCTTTTCGTGTAGCTTACTCCTATTGTTATGATAATTTCAAACCTTTTACATCATTTCACTCCACTGGCCACCCCAAATGTAACACCCTGATGGAAGCATCGAAACCAGGTAAAATTTGCAGCACATTTTGTGGCGGCGTGGGATGCGCGTCAGAAGTATTACAGCTCAGGCTCACATCACGGGCGCCAGCAGTGCTACCTGCAAGCGCTATATGAACGAATAACAGACGGTCGTGTGGAAGTAATGGAATTTTTCTTTCGTACTGTTTGGCATAAATTGCTTCAGTATGCCTCGTAGAAGACAGTGAGAGTCTTTAGAGTATGTTTAGTAACTGGACGGAGGAAAAATAGCTGCTGATATGGATTGCTGATTATCCTTCAAAGAAATCGGTGATCGTGTCGAACGGAATCAAGCCACTGTGATCGCGATCTGTAATCTCTGGATACAGGAGGAAACAACGGACAGACGGGAGCGATTGTAACCATCTCGTTACACCACTACAGGTGATGACAGGCATACTGTGCGCATCGCAGTGAAGGACCGCTCTGCCACACCGCGAACCATACCACAACAAAGATTCGGTCCGTTGAGCAATAAGCCGTGTGCGCACATGCCATTTTACGTCGTTTACAGCACCGTGGACTGTCCGCATAGAGTAAATATCCCTGGAGTGAGCATTCACATGAGCAGAATGGATTTTGTGTTGTCACCATACATTGGCGGCCTGGTCACGTGTTTTCGGGACGTCGTGTGTTTGTCCGTGTATGGCTCTGAGCACTATGGGACTTAACATCTATAGTCGTCAGTCTTGTCCGTATAGTTCCCTGTATATTTAGAATGTCACTACATCCCTAGTACAGATGGATTCTTTTCGTACGTGTTGTGGATTATTTATATATGTTGCGCAGACATTTTAACAGTATCCATTTGATACCGGGAATAAACCAGCTACGTAACTTTTAAGGGCAAGTGATATTGCATTCTGCATCTTTGCGATAGGTGCCACAGTTCAGATGCACTCGATTTTTGGAAGTTTTCGGTATGATGCGCCACTTTATAGTATTACAGAGCCTGACGTCTGGTTTTGCAGTGATAGTCTTGCAAAACGACTTGACGGTACGCTAGTACTTTTGGAAGTGTCCGAAAAACACCGGATTTGCCACACATTAGCGATTATATCCCTGCTAATTCGTCCTTTTTTCTGCTATTTCTGCGTATTTATTTTCTCGTTTTTGCGACCTAAAGCACAATTTTTCTTACTGGTGACACTTTGAAGTATTTATTTAACGCATTTTACGTACTTGCTCCCAGTTTATTAAATAAATATTTCTCAGTGAAAGAAAGTAGCAAATATGATGACCACAAGTTATATATACGAACCTGACAAATTTCGTTTTACAGGTGGTTTTCGTGTGGGTACTTTTGGTAGTAGGTGCTGTGGAAAATTAAAAATAGTTGGAATAGCATCTACCTTCAGCCACACACGTCCAAATTTTTCTCTGTCTATCATTCCTCTTCAAAGTGTTTTGAACATACTTTGGAATATTTTGTGGGGACAAAATTACTGCTCCTTATTTTCTGAAGCCACATCTTTACTCGTTTTTCATCCTTCGGGAAACTAAAATATAAATCACACACAATCATTCTTCATGTCCTAGACACACTTAAGATGGTCTCATACTGTAACTTTATAGGAAACAAAAAGGTTTGGACACACATATTATACGAAGACAATTACAGATTCCCACTCTATTGAATTTATCTGTCTCCCGTCTTTCACATCTATATACATAATCGACAAGACATTGATAAATGCATGGAGTATAGTATTTGCTGAAACAACTAACCATTCCCTTTCCTGTTCCACTAGCCAATTTACGAGAGGATGCGACCTTATATAAGCTTTTGTACGAGCCGTAATATCTATTACACAGTCATAAAATTGTAGAAAAATAGGTCTACAGAATCAAGCATTAATTATAATGCGTCTCGAAATTTTTACCACTATTACACTTTCAACAAGCGGTCAAAACACAACAAATTTCAAACTCTGCGGGAAGCACACACGCACAGCGAAGTCCCTAAAACATGTGACAATCCTGGTTTAATGTTGACAACATGCGCAGAACGCAATGCTAACTCCAGAGATATTTGCTCTATGACTGTCCGCAAGGGGTCCATTGGTGAGTTTACCTTTGAGTCAACGTTACAGGCCCTTGCACCTGCAATGAACGACGGACGTGGGCAAGCGAAAGCAATGAAACTGTTTTTACCGACGAATCTCTATTCTGCATGCACCACCAAGACGGTCGGATTACAGGTTGGAGATACCAAGGTGAGACATAGTTCAACGCATTGCCATTGCGTTGCGTATTACCATACTGGTCCTGCACTCGGTGTTATGGTTTGGAGTGGTACTGGGTTCGGCTTCCGTCCCCTAGTACGCACGACCAGTGTAGTAACAAGCCAGCGTTACATCTCGGAAGTGTTGAAGTCTGTTGTCCTCGCATACCTTTGGAGCGTGCCGACGGCCTCGTTGCAACAGAACTATGCACGATCAATATGGCAAGCAGTGTTCGAGACTTCTTCGTCGCCCATCGGATTGCACTGTTACCTCGCTCTCTCTGGTCTCTCGATCTCTCGATTTCGCGGCTATCTGAAACGTCTGATCGATGATTGCGGAACGACTGGCCAGGGATACAGAACCCGCTGCTACAGTAAATCAGCTTTGGCAATGAAAATGGTTCAAATGGCTCTGAGCACTATGGGATTTAACATCTGAGGTCATCAGTCCCCTAGAATCTAGAACTACTCAAGCGTAACTAACGTAAGGACATCGCACGCATCGATGCCCAAGTAAGGATTCGAACCTGCGACCGTATCAGTCGCGCGGTTCCGGACTAAAGCGCCTAGAACCGCTTGCCCACCGCGGCCGTCTCTTTGGCAGTACATATGTGTTGAAGAAGCATGGACTGCTATATCCCAACAACACACACAGAGCCTCTTTGATTCAGTGCTGAGGCATGTACCAGCGGTTATAGCCAGCAGTGGCGGCAACGCCCAGTACTCATTTCGTAATCATCCTCACTTCACGTTGGACTATTTTCAGTCATGTGATCTCTGTGCAACGTGTTATCTCACAAATCAATTTGGCTGTGATATGTTTGGTCATTCTTGTTGTTGCCTTTTGGATGTCCAGCGGTGTAGATTGTGGAACGCTTTTTCCAGGTACATAAATTCTGTGATAGAAACTTGATACTCTTCTGTCATGCTACCATTATCATGCGAAATGTCGGAACTGCCTATTTGGTGCCTTTCCTTTCTTAAAGCCAAACCGATTATCGTCTGAGAGACCCTCAGATTTCTTTTCTGTTCTTCTTTTCATTATCCTAGACAGCAGCTTGGACGCAAGACCTGTTTAGCTGCTTGCGCTACAGTTCTGGCACTTACCTGCCCTTGTTATCCTTCGTAAATGTGGATGACATTTTTCCGGAAGTCTACTGGTACATTCAACACAACTTGGATAGTCGTTTGGTTGCCAAAAAAGGTCAAAATCTATCGTACATAGTGAAACGTCCCCTTTGAAAAATTGTACATGACTGTGCTTAAACTGACACACAATATTTTTAGCGCAACGCAATCTGACTATCAAAGATCCCTGCAAAAGAATGGCTTTGAGTAACATTAAACTATACCTTTCAGAAACCACTTACCTCACAAAAATCTTCATTACTCGAACTACTGCAATACAGCGAGCGCCACTACTGCCAACTAAATAAAAGATTCAAACTATGGAAGGCACTAACTACTGATAGGGATAGTTAGCAAATGAAAGATATTAATAGAGAACAAACAATGTATTTACCTTAATAGTCATAATATATACAGCAGTTCATGACAAATTACAAAACTCCGCCATCTCTCTCCCCACATCCACCACTGCTGGCGGCTCACCTCCAACTGCGCAACGCTACGCGCTGTTCACAGCCAGCTGCCTAACACTACAATGGCGAGAATTACAACAATGCAAAGCAGCCACAGACTGCACACAGCACAGCCAGTGATTTTCATACAGAGGTGGCGTTACCAATAAGAAAACCTAAACAGCCTACTTACAATAGGTTTCAAGAAATCTGAATTATTATGGGACCCTCTACCCATTCCCTGCCAGCTATTCGGTACAAACTCAACCTTCTGTAGCCCCTCGCCCCGGTTACTACAACCCCACTTAATACAATGTTAATATCCTTATAGAATACGTACCATCACACCACACTCGACTCTATATTAAAGAAAGCACCACATACACACACACACACATATATATATATATATATATATATATAAAATAAAGAAAAAATGTTATGTGGACATGAGTCCGGAAATGCTTAATTTCCATGTTAGAGCTCATTTTAGTTTCGTCAGTATGTACTGTACTTCCTCGATTCACCGCCATGATTTCATACGGGATACTCTACCTGTGCTGCTAGAACATGTGCCTTTACAAGTACGACACAGCATGTGGTTCATGCACGATGGAGCTCCTGCACATTTCAGTCGAAGTGTTCGTACGCTTCTCAGCAACAGATTCGGTGACCGATGGATTGGTAGAGGCGGACCAATTCCATGGGCTCCACGCTCTCCTGACCTCAACCCTCTCGACTTTCATTTATGTGGGAATTTGAAAGCTCTTGTCTACGCAACCCCGGTACCAAATGTAGAGACTCTTCGTGCTCGTATTGTGGACGGCTGTGATACAATACGCCATTCTCCAGGGCTGCATCAGCGCATCAGGGGTTCCATGTGACGGAGGGTGGATGCATGTATCCCCCCTAACGGAAGAAATTTTGAACATTTCCTGTAACAAAGTTTCCTGGTACGTTCTGTTGCTGTGTGTTTCCATTCCATGATTAATGTGATTTGAAGAGAAGTAATAAAATGAGCTCTAACATGGAAAGTAAGCGTTTCCGGACACATGACAACGTAACATATTTTCTTTCTTTGTGTGTGTGGAATCTTTCCTGAAAGTTTGGCCGTACCTTTTTATAACACTACATATATACACTCCTGGAAATGGAAGAAAGAACACATTGACCCACCATACTTGCTCCGGACACTGCGAGAGGGCTGTACAAGCAATGAGCACACGCACGGCACAGCGGACACACCAGGAACCGCGGTGTTGGCAGTCGAATGGCGCTAGCTGCGCAGCATTTGTGCACCGCCGCCGTCAGTGTCAGCCAGTTTGCCGTGGCATACGGAGCTCCATCGCAGTCTTTAACACTGGTAGCATGCCGCGACAGCGTGGACGTGAACCGTATGTGCAGTTGACGGACTTTGAGCGAGGGCGTATAGTGGGCATGCGGGAGGCCGGGTGGACGTACCGCCGAATTGCTCAACACGTGAGGCGTGAGGTCTCCACGGTACATCAATGTTGTCGCCAGTGGTCGGCGGAAGGTGCACGTGCCCGTCGACCTGGGACCGGACCGCAGCGACGCACGGATGCATGCCAAGATCGTAGGATCCTACGCAGTGCCGTAGGGGAATGCACCGCCACTTCCCAGCAAATTAGGGACACTGTTGCTCCTGGGGTATCGGCGAGGACCATTCGCAACCGTCTCCATGAAGCTGGGCTACGGTCCCGCACACCGTTAGGCCGTCTTCCGCTCACGCCCCAATATCGTGCAGCCCGCCTCCAGTGGTGTCGCGACAGGCGTGAATGGAGGGACGAATGGAGACGTGTCGTCTTCAGCGATGAGAGTCGCTTCTGCCTTGGTGCCAATGATGGTCGTATGCGTGTTTGGCGCCGTGCAAGTGAGCGCCACAATCAGGACTGCATACGACCGAGGCACACAGGGCCAACACCCGGCATCATGGTGTGGGGAGCGATCTCCTACACTGGCCGTACACCACTGGTGATCGTCGAGGGGACACTGAATAGTGCACGGTACATCCAAACCGTCATCGAACCCATCGTTCTACCATTCCTAGACCGGCAAGGGAACTTGCTGTTCCAACAGGACAATGCACGTCCGCATGTATCCCGTGCCACCCAACGTGCTCTAGAAGGTGTAAGTCAACTACTCTGGCCAGCAAGATCTCCGGATCTGTCCCCCATTGAGCATGTTTGGGACTGGATGAAGCGTCGTCTCACGCGGTCTGCACGTCCAGCACGAACGCTGGTCCAACTGAGGCGCCAGGTGGAAATGGCATGGCAAGCCGTTCCACAGGATTAGATCCAGCATCTCTACGATCGTCTCCATGGGAGAATAGCAGCCTGCATTGCTGCGAAAGGTGGATATACACTGTACTAGTGCCGACATTGTGCATGCTCTGTTGCCTGTGTCTATGTGCCTGTGGTTCTGTCAGTGTGATCATGTGATCTATCTGACCCCAGGAATGTGTCAATAAAGTTTTCCCTTCCTGGGACAATGAATTTACGGTGTTCTTATTTCAATTTCCAAGAGTATATATATATATATATATATATATATATAATGTGTGTGTGTGTGTGTGTGTGTGTGTGTGTGTGTGTGTGTGTGTGTGTGGTGCTTTCTTTAATATAGAGTCGAGTGTGGTGTGATGGTACGTATTCTATAAGGATATTAACATTGTATTAAGTGGGGTTGTAGTAACCGGGGCGAGGGGCTACAGAAGGTTGAGTTTGTACCGAATAGCTGGCAGGGAATGGGTAGAGGGTCCCATAATAATTCAGATTTCTTGAAACCTATGTACGATAGATTTTGACCTTTTCTGTAGTATTTGCAAGACCAATCTAAATTCGGAGGAGAAAAGGTTGTCGATATGAAAAGGGCCGCCAGATGAAATGTCATTCCATTCGAATCCGGCGGAGAAGTGCAACTAGCGGGCACGGGACAAGCACGGAAACCGGGCAAAAGGAAAAATCCGCGAGTGGCTACGGCTTTGACGCGCAGTCGTCCGTGAAAAGAGGGAGCTCTAAAGCATTCGCTAAACGCAATAAATTTTGGTCGCCTATAACCGAGGTGTCTGAACACGCGGGTCCTCGCTGGCGCGTAAACACATCTGAGCGGGACCCAGCGGATATATAATACGAACTCGGAAACAAGGGATTCCATGTCGAATTGAATTTAATCCGCAATGGTAGGCTGCACGTGCAGAATGCGCGGCCGGGCTGGTTCGCCCCGCGTGGCACGCCAACACGGCTGAAAGGACTCGATTCACCAGCCCGCCACGAACGACTACCTGGCTGTGTGGCATGAGCTGATGAAGAGAGCAAAGCATACAGCTAACTTACGAATCTCACCAAAACTATACCCCCTACGGATATTCTTACAGGTGACTGAAGATGATTTCACACTGGTGTTCGCTGACATTGCAAAACCGCGAAAGCATCATGCAACAGACGTTGACTGGTGTGTAGAGCAGCTCATGCTTTGATACGCAAATGAGTAACATTTCAGATCAACAAGAGAAAATAAGAGTAACTCAATTTTCCTCTATACTACTACACACATCAAAAAAAGTTTTGCATCGCTCCGGTTCCCGGAACTCTGGAAGATAGACGTTGACTGTGGGTATTGTATTACAGACACAGTCCCTTTGACTGTTCAGAGCTGTCACTAAACCCGCCCAAAGATGCAAACAATCAAGCATGAGCAGCGCTCATTAGACGGAGGGGGTCCGACAGCCGAACAGTTCCAGTTATTCCACCAGGAAGGAGGTACACGGCTCGTGTTGTCTGTAGTTCAACCATGCCTAAACGGTCAATAGCTCGGTTCGATAGCGTCCGCATTGTTACTTTGTGACACGAAGGGCTCTCAACAAGGGAAGTGTCCAGGCGTCTCGGAGTGAACCAAAACGATATTGTTCGGACATGGAGGAGATGCAGAGAGACAGTAACTGTTGATCACGTGCTTCACTCAGGCCGCCCAAGGGCTACTACTGCAGTGGATGACCGCTACCTTTGGATTATGGCTCCGAGGAACCCTGACAGCAACGCCAACATGTTGAATAATGCTTTTAGTGCAGCCACAGGATGTCGAGTTACGACTCAAATTGTGCGCAATAGGTTGCATGATGTGCAACTTCACTCCCGACGTCCATGGCGAGGTCCATCTTCGCAACCACGACACCATGCAGCTCTGTACAGATGGGCCCAACAACATGCCGAATGGACCGCTCAGGCCTGGCATCTCTTCTGTTCACCGATGAGTGTCTCATGTGGCTTCAACCAGAGAGACGTGTTTGGACGCAACCCGGTCAGTTCAACGCCTTAGACAAAATGTCCATCGAGTGCAGCAAGCTGGAGGCTCCTTGCTGTTTTTGGGTGGCATTATGTAGGACCGACGTACGCAACTGGTGGTCATGGAAGGCACCGTAACGGCTGCACGGCATGTGAATGCCATCCTCAGACCGATAGAGCGACCATATCGGCAGCATACTGACGAGGCATTCGTCATCACGGACGACAATTTACGCACCTACCTTGCACATCTTGCGAATGACTTCCTTCAGGATAACAACGTCGCTCGAGTGGTCAGCATGTTCTCTAGACATGAACCCTATCGACAATGCCTGCGATAGAGTGAAAAGGGCTGTTTATGGACGACGTGACCCACCAACCACTGTAAGGGATCTACGCCGAGTCGCCGTTGAGGAGTGGGACAATCTCAACCAACAGTGCCTTGATGCACTTGTGAATAGTATGCCACGACGAATACAGGCATGCATCAGTGCAAGGAATCGTGCTACTGTGTGTTAGAGGTGCCGGTGTTTACAGCAATCTGGACCACCACCTCTGAAGGTTTCGCTGTATGATGGTACAAAAGGCAGTGAGTGGTTTTCATGAGCAATAAAAAGGGCGGAAATGATGTTTATTTTGATCGCTATTCCAATTTTCTGTACTGGTTTCGGAACTTTTGGAACCGTGGTGTTGCAAAACTTTTTTGATGTGTGTATATAAAGACTACCGGCAACGGCCTTGCCGCAGTGGATACACAGGTTCCCGTGAGATCACCGAAATTAAGCGCTGTTGGGCGTGGCCGGCACTTGGATGGGTGACCATCCAGCCGCCATGCGCTGTTGCCATTTTTCCGGGTGCACTCAGCCTTGTGATGCCGATTGAGGAGCTACTCGACCGAATAGTAGCGGCTTCGGTCAAGAATGCCATCATAACGACTGGGAGAGAAGTGTGCTGACCCCACGCCCCTCCTATCCGCATCCTCCCCTGAGGATGACACGGCGGTCGGATAGTCCCGGTAGGCCACTCGTGGCCTGAAGACGGAGTGAGTGTATATCAAGACAATTCGTTGTTTAACGTTGTTACCAGTAACCTCGGAAAGTACTTGACTGATCTACATCACTTTTTTAACGATTCTTTAATGACCATCCATACGAACATAGGCTACATGATTTTAAATATATATAAAGCGTTTTTATATACTTGTAATGTATAAACGAGGAAGGTTGTTACCAAAAATCTCGAAAAGTTTTTGGATCGACATACTTTAGCTTATTACAGCGTACACTAATAAACATTGAGAAGGCTACATACGTTTTTTAAAATGAGAATGTGCAGATTTATAGTTGAACCGTCTGTGAGAAGGAGAATGCTGGACTGCGCTATGGAAATGCGCGGATTCGTATTTTTGTTTTTGTTGTTTCTTTTCACGTAGTTTCAAATACAATAACAAGGCATGTAAACCAATAAAGAAATTGTTTCTCACAAATGTATTCTTTCTCCTCATACACATGGTGTTACCGTAAGAGCGTGCAAAAATGTAACATGACACAGAAAATGCTCCGCTGAACAATTTGAGGCAGGGAACCTGGGGAAGAATAAGCCAGCTTAAAAGACATAACAGGAATACAAACAGCACTGTGTACTTTTTTATTGACATTAGTTACAGTTAATTGCAAATACCATCAATTGTACTATATCTTACTAAATGTGATGAAACTGACGGCTAGCAACCTCATTGTAAGTATGACGCACCCTGACAAATATCTCTCGCGTGTTTCGAATAACATCACAGGCAACTACAATTCTGGAAACTAATCCCATCTCCGTACCCACTTAACAGAGTATAGGAAATGAGAATTTATGGTTTATTGGCTTATGATTAAAACACTACTACGAAATCCGCGAGATTCGTAATCCCATTCATTCTCAGATTAAAACAACGCGAAATATTGAAGCGGTTCCTCTCATAGCCCGTATACCAATTATGCCCATCGATTTACTCACTCGTTATAAGCGACTGTAAGTACCAGTCAAGATTTCGTTTGCAATAACAGTGAACAAGGTTCAAGGTCAGAAAGAGGGGTAAGAGGACAGAGAGAGCGGGGGAGGAGGAGATTTGTAGAGAAAGGGGTGGGGGTGGATGATGTACGGAGAGAGGGATTGGAGGAGGAGGAGGAGACGCACAAATAGACTGAAGGATGAGGTGGGTGGAGAGAGGGGTGGAAAAGGAATTTAGGATTACATCCAGTACCAATACACATATAGCAATTGTGAAACATTACCGGGTTCGCTGTTTTTATACTGGATGATGGGTCACACTCAGGGTTTCTCCCTTCAGAAATCATTACCGGGTTCGCTGTTTTTATGCTGGATGATGGGTCACACTCAGGGTTTCTTCCTTCAGAAATCGCAGTTGAATGTCTGTTGGTTATGAGATAGTAGCACCACGACTCCTGTCGGAAGCAGCAGAAACTGTTAGCATGACAGGATGGAGGACTTTCGACACTGTGGCTTATTGTTCTGTGATATTACTGTTCACGTTAATCAGCATACCACAACTGTCGCGCGAATAAAAAGTGGATGGACTGAGGACAACCATAATCAGTGACTTACAGGTTCGCAATGGTTGGTTGGTTGGTTGTTTGGGGAAGGAGAGCAGACAGCGTGGTCATCGGTCTCATCGGATTAGGGAAGGATGGGGAAGGAAGTCGGCCGTGCCCTTTCAGAGGAACCATCCCGGCATTTGCCTGGAGTGATTTAGGGAAATCACGGAAAACCTAAATGAGGATGGCCGGACGCGGGATTGAACCGTCGTCCTCCCGAATGCGAGTCCAGTGTCTAACCAGTGCGCCACCTCGCTCGGTTCGTAATGGCGCCACCGACTAGCACCCGAGAGAACACACACATCGCCCCCTAGGCTGTACGACATCGAACGGCGACGTTTGCAGCAAAGGCAAGTATTTACACTGACGTCTAGAGCACGAAGGATGTTAGCACGGTGAGCGAATGTAGCGGCCTCTATTGACACGTCATAAAGGAGTATAAGTGCGCCGGCAGGGTTTATCCCAAAGAGTGGCGGGTTACAGTTTTGCGTACTGCATCCTCTGACATTATGAGGTTTGTGACAAGCGTTTAATACATTTATTGTTATATGTTACACTTGTAACTGGCCTTTGCAGCAACATCTCGTTGCAACAATGGTTCTTTGAGATGTGCATCTACAGCAAAGATGGTATCTAGCTGAAAAACAATAAAAGTAAAGAGCTTTCGTAATTCGAAAGAGCACTAAAGCTTTACCAGAACAGATAAATATCTACCTGTAGATAATGGCTCTGAGCACTATGGGACTCAACATCTTAGGTCATAAGTCCCCTAGAACTTAGAACTACTTAAACCTAACTAACCTAAGGACATCACACACACCCATGCCCGAGGCAGGATTCGAACCTGCGACCGTAGCAGTCCCGCGGTTCCGGACTGCAGTGCCAGAACCGCTAGACCACCGCGGCCGGCCTGTAGATAATCTTCTTCTCTTCAGGCACTGGGCAAAATGGCGTTACTGTACCATTTTTTTATATGAATGCGCGGTGTCCGTTCTTTCGAACATGTCCGACAGAACAAACTCTACGCTTCCATATTGTAGATACGCCTAACCGGGAAATGGAATCCATCTTCTTCTGTGCCGATGCACAAATATGTCCGACCTCCTGCAGGACTCTCAGCGAACAGTGAATTAAGGGAAAGGGACTGGGGATAGGTGGCGTTTCGGTGGGATTGTGGATAGGCAGTGAGGCGAACCGAGATAGTCCGGGCAGTTGCGATAACGTTCTGTCGCAGATCGCGAAGTGGTTAATGCACCTGACGAGTGAGCACGAGATCTAGGGTTCAAATCCCGGTCAAGTACACATTTTGGCTCGTCGCCACTCATTCCGCTTATGTCCCGCTGTAACTGCCAGCCGTGTTTGCCGAGGTCCTCCTCTATCTCTCCTTCCACATTTAGGGTTAGCTGCCATCTGTAACACCAACAGGAAATTTTTTATAAGTCGTCTTGTATCTTACTACACTCAACCTCTATACCTTACCATACACCATGGCATCAGCAGCGAACAACCGCATATTGCTGCCCACACTGTCCGCCAAATCGTTTATGTATACAGAGAACAGCGGTCCTGTCACACTTTCCTTGCGCACTCCTGGCGATACCCTTGCCTCTGATGAACACTCGCCGTCGAGGGCAACATAATGGGTTCTATTGTTTAAGAAATCTTTGAGCCACTCACATACCTGTGAACTTATTCCAGATGCTCGTACCTTCGTTAACAGCCTGCAATGGAGCACCGTGTCAAATGCTTTCCGTGAATCTAGCAATACCGACTCTGCTTGTTGCCCTTCATTCATAGTTCGCAGTATATCATGTGAGAAAAGGCAAGCTGGATTTCGCACAAGCGATGCTTTCTAAAACTATGCTGATTCGTGGACATAAGCTTTTCAGTCTCAAGAAAATTTGTTATATTCGAAGTGATAATACAATCAATGAATCAGCAGTAAACAGAAGTTAGGAAAATTGATCTGTAATTTTGCTGGTCCATTTTTAACCCTTTTTATATACTGGAGTCACTTGCGACTTTTTCCAGTCACTAGTTTCGGGACCAGTGCCGTAAAGCACTCTTTGTAAAATCGAACTGGGGTTCCATCCGGATCTGATAATTTATTTACTTTCAGATCTTTCCCTTATTTCTCTACGCCAGAGGTGCTTATTGCTATCTTGTCCATATAGGAGTCTGTCTGAAGGTCAATGGACGGTATGTTTCCACGTTTCTCCTGTGTGAACGATTTCTTGAACGTGAAATTTAAAACCTCGGATATAGTTTTGCTATCTTCAGCTTCCACGCCAGACTGGTCAACAAGGGTTTCTGCTTATTGTTCCACATACCTGAGTGAATTTAACAACAGACTGGAGGACCACCCCCAGTCGCCATAGCAGATTACATGCTGATATGTGGTGTATGCTGTGAAAGATCAGAAATGAAAGCAACAGATGTGGGATCGCTAGATATCTGAGCATTTAGATAAAAAGTTCACTTTTGGTGCGGGCCGAATTAGGTATGAACCATTTATATTATGGTGGTGTCTCGGCAGCGGGTGGCGAAGTGGAAAGAGTACAGACTGGTAATTCGAAGATTGTGAGGTCGAATCCCTCTGCGGAAATATAGTTTTTGTTTTCAGTTTCTACTTTAAATACACTGAAAATAAAACGAAATAATGATCAGCGTAATGTATTTCTTAATATTTTCATAAAAGGCATGAAAAGGAAAGGAAAAGGAAAATGCGAAACTGCAAATAAATTTCCAGACATACTTATAGCGTCCAAGAAGACATTCACATAACTTTCCAATAAAGGATTGTTATTCACGGATACAGACCTCCGCTACTCCTGGTTTGCTGCCAAACTGTCTGACGCCAACGAACTTTTACGAATGTAAACCACATTTGTTTTTCTATAGAAACTTTAAACCAAGCACGTAATTGCAAAAATGCGGCGTTTAAAAAGTGCAAGAAGCCGAGAAAATTATTGCTTCCCCTGATTTTACGACGAATAACACCCCAGCACGTTTCACTTCATCTGCATTGAGTGTAACGTAAAAATTTAAAATAAAGAAAATAAAAAAGCTTCTGCTTCGATAAGTGATTCCACGATCCTTTGATTTCATTTCTATACTACTTCCACTGCTCTTTGAGCTCCCTGGAATCCACACTAACATAAATGACACTTGTCTCGCACAACCTGCGCCGACAATTTAGACATGTAGCGATTCCATTTCTGTCACTTTCATTTCTGGTCAGTCGTGCAAACTTCATAAATTTGGACGGAATCAGTGAAGACGGGTAGGCACGGCCCTCTTGTAAGCTTAATTCTGTTATCTTTGCTGTAGCTGTATATAATCTCACGTCCTGGGTAACTGAAGTTGTTTACTTGTTATAAAATCTTCTGACCTGTTGTTGTTGCTGTGTGTTCTTTCCCCATGTTTTTTTTTCTGTTGAGAGCTCCATCTGAAATTTAGACTTATTTGTTCAAGTAAGTTAATTCTTCTGAGGCTCCTCATCTGTATGTTGTAGGATCGCTACATTGTGAACATGTGGTAAATTATAGTAAAGAGTTGACATGTCGGAATTTTTGAAATTCTGTTTTTCATATACGCATTATTTCATGTAATTAAATGTTGCACGAAGTTGGAGAGACACAGCAGCTTTGTAACACTTCTTTGTACGCTGTTATCTCACTAGTCATTTTTCCGTTGAGATCTAAAGCGATAGCTGGGCTCTGATGCCAACTTTTTATCGTATTTATTAAATATTTCGGATATGTCATTATCTTCCAAAGATTATGCACACTGATAAAATCGAAAGCTTTTCTAAAATCAAGAAAAGCATTAGTAGATTCTCTGCGTTTTTCTATTATATGCTATGAAAGCAAAACTCCATCTATCATGAAGCATAGTTTCCTAAAACCTATACCCATAACTATCACAAATTAAAATTCCCGACCAGTTTTTCAGTTTGATGGTTCAAATGGTTCAAATGGCTCTGAGCACTATGGGACTTCTGAGGTCATCAGTCCCCTAGAACTTAGAACTACTTAAACCCAACTAACCTAAGGACATCACACACATCCATGCCCGTGGCAGGATTCGAACCTGTGGCCATAGCGGTAGCGCGGTTCCAGACTGTAGCGCCTAGAACCGCTCGGCCACTCCGACCGGTTTTTCAGTTTGAATCTGAAGTCTAATCTCAGGAACTGCAGTAGGAATTTTGAAAGGGTTTTAACTAACAGATTGACCAATCCACGAGAGAGAAATTTGTTTAAATGATCTGTGAATATTTCGTACAAAGCATTTTCATCCACGGCTGCTTTCAGACTGTATCTGAAGACTAATCTTAGCAACTACTGTAGGAATTTTGAAACTTTTTGTTCACTAATACACAGATTGATTCGCCAGAAAAGACTGTTTGGATAATTTATTATCGTTTTACCACACGGAGCGATGGGCTCTATAAGTATATACAGGGTGTTACAAAAAGGTACCGCCAAACTTTCAGGAAACATACCTCACACACAAAAAAAGAAGGAAATATGTTATGTGGGCATGTGTCCGGAAACGCTTACTTTCCATGTTAGACCTCATTTTATTACTTCTCTTCAAATCACATGTATCATGGAATGGAAACACACAGCAACAGAACGTACCAGCGTCACTTCAAACACTTTGTTACAGGAAATGTCCAAATGTCTTCCGTTAGCGAGGATTCATGCATCGACCCTCCGTCGCATGGAATCCCTGATGCGCTGATGCAGCCCTGGACAATGGCGTATTGTATCACAGCCGTCCACAATACGAGCACGAAGAATCTCTACATTTGGTACCGGGGTTGCGTAGACAAGAGCTTTCAAATGCCACCATAAATGAAAGTCAAGATGGTTGAGGTCAGGAGAGCGTGGAGGCCATGGAGTTTGTCCGCCTCTACCAATCCATCGGTCACCGAATCTGTTGTTGAGAAGTGTACGAACACATCGACTGAAATGTGCAGGAGCTCCATTGTGCATGAACCACATGTTGTGTTGTACTTGTAAAGGCACATGTTCTAGCAGCACAGGTAGAGTATCCCATATGAAATCATGATAACGTGCTCCATTGAGCGTAGGTTGAAGAACATTGTGCCCAATCAAGACATCACCAACAATGTCTGCCCAAACGTTCACAGAAAATCTGTGTTGATGACGTGATTGCACAATTGCGTGCGGATTCTCGTCAGCCCACACATGTTGATTGTGAAAATTTACAATTTGATCACGTTCGAATGAAGCCTCATCCGTAAAGTGAACATTTGCACTGAAATGAGGATTGACACATTGTTGGATGAACCATTCGCAGAAGTGTACCCGTGGAGGCCAATCAGCTGCTGATAGTGCCGGCACACGCTGTACATGGTACGGAAACAACTGGTCCTCACGTAGTACTCTCCATACAGTGACGTGGTCAACGTTACCTTGTACAGCAGCAACTTCTCTGACGCTGACATTAGGGTTATCGTCAACTGCACGAAGAATTGCCTCGTCCATTGCAGGTGTACTCGTCGTTCTAGGTCTTCCCCAGTCGCGAGTCATAGGCTCGAATGTTCCGTGCTCCCCAAGACGCCGATCAATTGCTTCGAACGTCTTCCTGTCGGGACACCTTCGTTCTGGAAATCTGTCTAGATACAAAGGTACCGCGCCACGGCTATTGCCCCGTGCTAACCCATACATCAAATGGGCATCTGCCAACTCCGCATTTGTAAACATTGCACTGACTACAAAACCACGTTCGTGATGAACACTAACATGTTGGTGCTACATACTGATGTGCTTGATGCAATGAGTCGCATGTCAACACAAGCACCGAAGTCAACATTACTTTCCTTCAATTGGGCCAACTGGCGGTGAATCGAGGAATTACAGTACATACTGACGAAACTAAAATGAGCTCTAACATGGCAATTAAGCTTTTCCGGACACATGTCACATAATATCTTTTCTTTATTTGTGTGTGAGGAATGTTTCCTGGGAGTTTGGCCGTACCTTTTTGTAACACCCTGTACAAGTTGTCAGTCCTCCGACTGATGTGATGCAGCCCTCCACGAATGCCGGCCGGTGTGGCCGAGCGGTTCTAGACGCTTCAGTCTGAAACCGCGCGACTGCTACGGTCGCTGGTTCGAATTCTGCCTCGGGCATGGAGGTGTGTGATGTCATTAGGTTAGTTAGGTTTAAGTAGTTCTAAGTTCTAGGGGACTGATGACCTCAGATGTTAAGTGCCATAGTGCTCAGAGCCATTTTGAACCCGCCATGAATTCCTCTCATACGTCAACCTCTTCATCTCAGAGTAGCATTGCAATCTTATTCCTCAATTATTTCCTGGATGTAACCCACTCTCTGTCTTTCTTTACAGTTTTCACTCTATACAGCTCCCTCAAAAACGATGGAAGCTTAACAGATGTCCCATTATACTTTCCATTCTTCTTGTCAGTGTTTTTCTAGTTCTTTTCCTCGCCGATTCTTCGGAGAAACTTCTCATTCCTATCTTATCATTCCTCCTAATATTAACGTTCTTCTGTAACACGACATCTCAAACGCTTCTATACTCCCCTGTTTCGGTTTTACCATACCAGACAGTGCTATGCTCCAGACGCACATTCTCAGAAATTTCTTCCTCAAATTCAGATCTTTGTTTGATACTAATAGACCTCTTGGCCGAGAATGCCGCTTTCGCCTGAGCTAGATAGCTTTCTATCTCCTCCTAGTTCCGACTGTCATGAGTTATTTTGTAGCCTAGGTAGCAGAACTCCTTAACCTCAACAACTTTGTGACCATCGGTCATGATGATGTTTCTCTCTGCTTTCGTCTTTCTTCGATTTACTCTCACTAGATATTCTGTTCTCATTAGATGTTCTTTCCATTCAACGGATCCAGTAATTCTACACCACTTTCTCTGGGAATAGCATGAACGAATAATATAGTTGATGTCGTTTCACCTTTGTTTTTAATCCGAGTCTGGAACCTTTCTTTTAATTCCGTGACTGCTTTTTCGACGTACTATAGGGGCGAAAGAGTACATCTCTGTCTTACCCCTCTTTAATCTGTGCACTGCGATCTTGGCATAACACTGTTATTGTTTCCTCCCAGTTCTTGTACATATGTTCGCCCATAGCTTACCTGTATTTTTTCTCCGGAATTCGAAAATCTTGCACCATTTGACATTGCCGAAGGCTATGAACGTGTCTTGATTTTGTTTAGTCTTGCTTTCATTATAAACTGGAACGTCAGAACTGCCTATCTGATGCCTTTACCTTTCCTAAAGCCAAACTGATCATCATGTAACAGATCCTCAATTGGCGGGTTCTAGTCAGCTGTAAAGGATGTGACGGGTATAAGAGCTCATATTTGTATGTGTGGTACCTCAGTATGCGCATACATCAGAGTGTTGGTTGGTTTTTTTGTGTAGATCAGTCCTCCCACACTCTTTACGATCTGAAGTTTACTGCATGGCCGTTAAGTGTTCCACCGAACTACGACTAAAAAGTACGAAGTAACCATTCTACGCCCACGTGCCCACGCTTCAGCATCTGACCTGCTTCCCAGCGGAAAGTGAGTGTTAATGGCTTCCCCTTGCCACGTATTCTGGGAGGCCGTAACCAAGCTAAAAAATACTATTCCTAATAGCTATAATTCGTAATGTTGTTCAGTGCACCGTCCTCACTCAGTAATAGAAATAACTGCACTTACACCCGTTACACCATGTATTTTTCCACTTTTAGAGATTAGTTCCGACACAGTTAACGGGCCGCAAGAAACATGTACCGGACGCTCTCGAAGATTACGTCACGGTGGAGCAGCCGGAGCGTGGTGCTTCGCCGCGCGTCAATTAATGATCTGCGGCTCGCCTCGTAAAAGGCTTTTGCGGGGCCGGCCGGTTTATTTATTGGCCATCAATAAGAGAGGAGACGAGAGGCGTTTTTACAGCGTGTCGCCTCGCCTCGCCTCGGGCTCTACCGGCCGTATTTCGAGCGGCTCATCAGCGCCGGGCTCACGGGCGCACCCTGCAGTAACCGCCGGACGGGACCGCCTCGCTGGCTCTGGAAACTACCTGCAACCTCCTGCCAGGCGCTCATCCCACGCAGAGCCAACAAGAACCATTCAGTAAACGCGTTTGTCTTCATGAAATCAATCTGATCTACCCTAATTACACTGGCGTGCAATACTTAAGTTCGAAAGTAAATTTCTCATAAACACTGAAGAGCCAAAGAAATGGTACATCTGCTTAATATCGTGTAGGGCCACAGCGAGCACACAGAAGTACCGCAACACAAAATGGCATGGACTCGAATAATGTCTGAAGTAGTGCTGGAGGGAACTGACACCATGAATACACCATGTTCAGAATGTGTGAGAAATCTTATGGGACTTAACTGCTAAGGTCATCAGTCCCTAAGCTTACACACTACTTAACCTAAATTAACCTAGGGACAAACACACACACCCCTGCGCGAGGGAGGATTCGAACCTCCGCCGGGACCAGCCGCACAGTCCATGACTGCAGCGCCTTAGACCGTGAACACACCATGGATCCTGCAGGGCTGGCCATAAATCCGTAAGAGTACGAGGGGGTGGAGATCTCTTCCGTACAGCACGTTGCAAGACATCCCAGTAATCTACCTCTACATCTACATATATACTCCGCTAGCCACCAAACGGTGTGTGACGGAGGGCACAATTCGCGCCAAAATCATATTTCACCCCCTCTGTTCCACTCGCGGATCGCGCGAGGGAATAACGACTCTCTGAACGCCTCAGTATGACCTCTTATTTCTCTTATCTTTGAATGGTCATCATTGCGCGATTTGAAAGTTGGTGGTAATAATATATGCTCTACATCCTCGGTGGACATCGGATTTTGGAATTTAGTGAGCAGCCCCTTCTGTTTAGCGCGCCGTCTGTTTGCACGTGTGTCCAACTTCAAACTTTCTACGAGATTTGTAACGCTCTCGCGATGGCTAAATGACCCAGTCACGAATCTTGCCGCTCTTCTTTGGACCCTCTCAATCTCTTAAATCAGACCCCACTGGTAAGGGTCCCATACAGACGAAAAATACTCTAAGACTGGACGAACTAACGTATTGTAAGCAATTTCCTTTGTTGAACGACTGCATCGCTTCAGGATTCTACCAATAATCTAGAGGTCGCCTTACCCGTTACTTGTGTTATCTGATCGTTCCATTTGAGATCATTTCGTATAGTCTCACTCAGATACTTGACGGACGTTACCTCTTCCAGAGCCTGGTCATTTATTTTGTACTCTTACATTAAGGGGGATTTTCGCCTTGTTATACGCAGTAGGTGACACTTACTAATATTGAGAGATAATCAATAATGTCCATGTCTGGGGAGTTTGGTGGCCAGCGGAAGTGCTTAATCTCAGCAGAATGTTCCTGGAGCCACTCTGTAGCCATCCTGGAAGTGTGCGGTGTCGCATTGTCCTGCTGGAATTGTCCAAGTCCGTCGGAATGCACAATGGAGAAGAATGGATGCAGGTGATTAGACAGGATGCTTGCGTTCGTATCAACTGTCACAGTCGTACCTAGACATAACAGGGGTCCTATATGATTGCAACTGCAAACACCCCACGGCATTACAGAGCCTCCACCAGCTTGAACAGTCAAATGCTGACTCGCAGGATCCATGAATTCATGAGCTTGTCTCCATACCCGTTCACGTCCATCCTCTCGATACAATTTGAAACGAGACTCGTCTGACGAGGCAAAATGTTTCCGTTCATCGATGTCGATGTCGACGGCCCCGGGCGAGATAATGGTTCAAATGACTGAGCACTATGGGGTGTAACTTCTGACGTCATCAGTCCCCTAGAACTTAGAACTACTTAAACCTAACTAACCTAAGGACATCACACACATCCATGCCCGAGCTAGAATTCGAACCTGCGACCGTAGCGGTCGCGGGGTTCCAGACTGTAGCGCCTAGAACCGCTCTGCCATATCGGCCGGCGCGTGATAATGTTCCGTCATTTAATTTCTCACTGCAGAGAACGAAACTGTGGAGAATATTCACAAACGTTTGTGCAAAGTCTGTGGAGCATCTGGTGTCGACAGAAGTACAGTTAGCCGCTGGACACTGAGGGTGAGGTCATCAGAAGGGGGTACGGTGGAGCTGCACGACTTGCAGCTGTCGGGGATACCATCCGCGGCTGTCACACCTGACATGTTGCTGCCCCTCGGACTTCTACATGTTTGGGCCATTAAAGGATGCCATTCGTGGAATACATTTTGTGGACGATGAGGTGATCCACTCAGTGAAGCACTGGCTCCGCCAACAGAACAAGTATTGGTACCGACAGGCCATACACGCCCTTGTTTCACGCTGCAACAAGGCCAAAGGCAGGGAAATTACGTGGAAAAATAGGGTGTGCAGATTCAACAGCATTCTTTCATGTGTGTAATGCTCATTATGTTCAATAAAGAACTGTTGAAGAAAACAATGTGGTTCAATACTTTCTGGGCAACCCTCGTAACATGAGCATTGATTTTCCCTCAAAAAACAAAATCAAATTTAAACTAGGATATAAAATTAGTAAGAGTGAAAGTTAATTGCTCTGTTCGGGAATATATATAAAATACAATGTCAAAATTGCAAAATGAAATATGTTGGACATTGAGCCGTGTCACGGCTCAGCAGTTTTGATTTACCCGCGAGATTATTTCACTTGTTTTCGCCGCACCGATAGGGGGCGTGATCGCTGAGCGCTGTAGGCGCTGGTGCGCGAAGCAACAGTTCTGGAGGACGGCTCGGTCGGTATATGGTGACAGGACGGAAGCGGCGGGGAGTGTGGCTGTTTGCGAGCATGTGGGGAGGACGGAATGCTCGCTTGCTTAGCGTGGTTCTCCATGACCAGCTGTTTGTTGGGCCTATCACTAGAGTGTAACAGGAAACTGCATTAGTGTGGTTCGTGTCACCTGGCTAAGGCCGAAACTTTCATATACTTTTATTATATTTCATGATCATTACCTTATTATGGGGTTGGTACTTGTAGCTACATTTTGTGATTTGAAATGCTTTAGAGAATATCATCATGTGCCAAGTGTCTACTGTGAATAACTCTTAATTTGTTTTATAGTGTATGGTACGGTATTCACTATCGTCGATCATTTTATGAAAGTTCTGTACAAATTATTATTACATTAGACTTTGTTAAAATTGGTGCGTTTAAATTGCAAATTTCCTAATTCTACTAATATTGCTTGGGATAAACCCATCTATTTCTTGATATTGCCATATTTGTGTATTAAGTTGTGTTTCTTCTCTAGACTGACTGAATTGATTTTGGAACACGTGGGGGGGGGGGGGGGTATTTAAATGAAAATTTGCTAGATAACACAACCATCGTGAAATTGAAATACCGGAACCGCGTGACCGCTACGGTCGCAGGTTCGAATCCTACCTCGGATATAGATGTGTGTGATGTCCTTGGGTTAGTTAGGTTTAAGTAGTTCTAAGTTCTAGGGGACAGATGACCACAGATGTTAAGTCCCATAGTGCTCAGGACGATATGAACCATATATATATGAAATTGAAAACTTGACAGTGTTTACTCCTGTCACAAATCATTAATGTTATTTGTGTCTTGTACCTTACTTAATAGATATAAAATAATTTAGAAATTTTGTGTATTTGTCACGAAAGGTGAACTGATGTCACATGAAATTGACATTTGTGTAGGGTTTACGTAAGCTTAAGTGAAATCAGATTATGATTGCCATATTTTTTTTATTTATTTATTTTCTTACAGGCAGTAGGGAATTTGTTGCACTCTTGCCAATTTGGATTTTTTAAGGTTTGATTTACATGCAGTACAAATCACAAGTTCAATATTTTTCTGGTGTAATTGTTAATATTTCTATATGTTGCACTATTGTACGATATAATATACCTTATTCTAACAGTACCTTTCTGTATTGTTTCAGAGTGGGGCTGCATGTTCTTTTAAAGAATGATTAAAAAAAATTTTTATTGCTAAAATTTCCTTTTAAACTGTTAATTGTATTAAATTGGATGTATAACCAATTATTGTGAAATAATAAATTTGTATCAACAAGGTTTGGGCCAAATAAACGTGCCTACACCTTCCCCATCCTGGCTCTTTTACCGTCTGTACTTCACAGACAAACTGGAAGAAGTTTTGCATAGCCGCGCGGTATTAGCCGAGCGGTCTTAGGCGCTGCAGTCATGGTCTGTGCGGCTGATCTCGGCGGAGGTTCGAGTCCTGCCTCGGGGATGGGTGTGTGTGTTTGTCCTTAGGATAATTTAGGTTACGTTGTGTGTAAGCTTAGGGACTGATGACCTTAGCAGCTAAGTCCCGTAGGATTTCATACACATTTGAACATTTTTGAAGTTTTGCATTCTGATTTAAGAAACATACATACTTTTAGCACCCTCACCACAAGATGGAGTGCTAGATGGCGATGAGGTGGCGTGGTTACCGCTGTGTAATAGTGCAGAGCGCTGTCACGAAGGGCACTCTCGAGCAGCGTAACGGGCAAAGCCACTGACCCAGGTGTTTACTTGCCGGCAGCAAATGGCCTTCTGGGCTGTTCTTACACAGAATCAGCTACATCAAACTTGGCCTTCACCTCATACCGTGCTGTATTTACCCTGTGCTTAGCTTGTACAGACACTCACACTAGTTGCGTTGTGTTTGCGCCGTATTCTCCTCTACGTGGCGGTCCGACTCTCTGCTCCCCCGTAGATCGACTCGCACGCCGAGTTCCGATCCCTCCCCCCGGGTTTAGATCCCCGGAATTGTAACCGAGCAACCGCAGTCTTGTATAGTAATATTTTGTGCCAACGGTCACTATTTCGCGGCTGAAATACAAAAATATTCATATAACAAAACTGTATTTGGTACACATTTGTCAACTGCAAAACATGCAGTCAAAAATATTCAAGATAAGGCCCGGACGTGTTGTATTAAGTTAAAAAGAGCAATCTACTTAACCTTTTGGGAGAATTATAAGACACTGCACCACCGGAGAGCAAAAAATACCAATACGCTCCTCTTTTAAGAGAATCTGACAGAAAACTGAGGTATCAGCTGGAATACCTTCCTCAGCCCTTTTAAATGCTTTCTCGGAAGTTTTCTCATGCGATCGTATTCGCAATGTTTTTAACACGCAACTCGTCTCTCACTTCCACAAGCTCCTTTAACTGTAACTCATTCACACTAGTTCACTCGTATATATCCACACCCATGATTCTCGCTTGCCCACTGTGATCATCTCTTTATATTTCTCTGTCATTGTCCCCTGTCTAAGAGCCACAGTCTCCTTCGTTCTGTCCTGTTACTACTGCCTCCTGTCACTGTCACTGACTCCCTCTTTGTCTCTCTTGCTGCTGCTATCTGTTTCATTCCTTCCCATTGCTGCTGTCTCTTCTCGCTGTCACTATCTCATCCTCGTTGTCATTATCATCGACTCTGATTATCACTGGCTCTGACCCACTTCCACTTTACTTTCTCTTTCTATTTTCTTATCTCCCACAGGCACCGTAGTGTCGTCTGTTATGGGAGTCGGCACCCACAGACAAGGAGGGAGAGAAGTTGTGGTGGCCGCTGGTAGGAACCCAAAATCATCTACACAAAACACTTTCTAATTAGAAGGACACTTTACTTCTAAATAGAAAATAAACATTACTTATCTTTATGAAGTTCGTGCCTGTGCCTCTTATTTGCAAGAACTTCGGCCAGTAATACCACTCTCAGAACGCAGGGTAGGTAACGTCTTCCTACAACTCAGTCCCGACGTTCTCGAAAACTGCAAGCGAACTGCGGCCGACCAGCAATAAGCGGCTGGTTAAATCAGGGTTGACAGGGGGCAATTAACTGTGTATTCTGGGAGGTGTGGCACTGCCTGCTCTTTCCATTGGCGTGCGAGTCGGCGCCTTCTTGATGCCGTCTCGTGTCCTGCGCTGGTCGGTGTGCAGGACTGCACGGGCACCGCCTCCTTCATTCTTTTCCTAGCACTACTCTGTCACTGTCAACTGCGCTCCACTACCAATGTGTCCCCCATCTTTCTCTCACTACGAGCGTCTCCTTTCCGACTACCACTATGCCTTCTCTCGCAGCATAAAAAAGGGCGAATATATTCCTGTGATATCGACAGCTACGATGCCACAGCGTATGCACCCGTTCTTAGGTTGGCACTACGAGAGCGGAAGATCTTCGCCGACGACAGCGCCCTCTCGCCGGCGCTGTGCAGCTTGACGAGCGCCGCTTCAGGTTGTTTCTATTGCATAGATTTTGCCTTTGTAACTTCTAGTCGATGTTAGCTTTGCTTGATGTACAGCTTCCCACCTACGTTCTCATCTCAGCTAAATTAAAGTAACAATTTATGTATTCCTATTCTTCCTACAGTAAAGTTGCTTTAAATTTACCGAGCGAGGTGGCGCAGTGGTTAGCACACTGGACTCGCATTCGGGAGGACGACGGTTCAATCCCGTCTCCGGCCATCCTGATTTAGGTTTTCCGTGATTTCCCTAAATCGCTTCAGGCAAATGGTTCCTTTGAAAGGGCACGGTCGATTTCCTTCCGCATCCTTCCCTCACCTGAGCTTGCCCTCCGTCTCTAATGACCTCGTTGTCGACGGGACGTTAACCACTAATATCCTCCTCCTCCTTTAAATTTACAAGCAGTGCGTAAGTACTTCACCTTTTTCTGCCTCTACTCGCGTCCTTCACTCTCGGCCTATTTTGCAGAAGCAGTTCACAGGAGAAGATCCACTCGCCGTCTATCCAGGAGGGATACAAAAATTCCCAATCCAAACTTTTTGGGAGAATTTTTAAATGTGCTGAGGAAGTTAGAATGACGCAGCTGGTACCTCACTTTTCAGTCAGAGTCTTCTAAAAAGCAGCATTTCGCATTTTTTCGCTGGTTTCCTTGTTTTCCCTGTCACAGGAGGGCATGTCACTAATATGGCAAGAATTTTATGAGTCAGGAACATTTTGATAGTTTACTTAGGTGAAACTGAAATGACGCAAAACTAATTTTGCCCCTCAGACCGCATTTACGTGCACAAACATTGTGTGTGTGCTTCGGTATTACAACATGGAGTTTCCAGAACACTACTGACGGTAACGGAGACATTTTATATACCACCTCTTCGCTTCACACTGGATATTTTGTGTTAGCAGACTTAATAATGTTGGTTCTCTCACTGAATACTTTTTGACGTTAATGTACTGAATATTATTATTATTCATTATGGGTATGTGAAAAGATGGTTCAAATGGCTTTGCGCACGATGGGACTTAACGTCTGAGGTCATCAGTCCCCTAGACCTTAGAAATATTTAAACCTAACTAACCTAAAGACATCACACACAGCTATGCCCGAGGCACGATTCGAACCTGTGACCGTAGCAGTCACAAGCCTAGAACCGGCTTGTAATCGCTCCCTAATGTTATGTCGAGGAGAATTTCACAAAATTTTAGAAGCGTCCTTTGCCAGGTAAAGGTATTGAATAGTAAATAACCATTATGGTGAGGGACTCTTGCAAACGTCATCGAAATATTTTTGTCTTTAAAAATATGGCGGCGCTCGTAAATGCAGTAAAGCAAAAAGCACCCGAAAATGTAAAAATTGTGGAAGATATTCGAAATTCGCAGGAAAATGGATGTAAGCTCCTGGGAAAAGAGGATAACATACAATTTGAGCAAGAACCAAAGGGGAACAATAGGATTAGGAGATCTAGAACGATATTCTCAGTTTAAAAAAGATGTAAGACAGGTATGCCGTCTTTCGGCCTTACCGTAAAATCTACACATCGAAGAGGGAATGTCGGAAATAAAAGAAAGATTCAAAAGTGGAATTAAAATTCAAGGTAATAGGATATCAGTGATAAGATACGGTGATGACATTGATATCCTGAATAAAAATGAAGAATTACAATATCTAAAGAGTGCAGTGTATCGATTAAGAGTAAACCAGAAAGACAAAGGCAATGAGATGTAGCAGAATAACAAAAGCAAGAAATCTAACATCAAAATAGGTGATCACGAAATAGGTGAAGTTACGGAATTCCGCAACCTTTTAATTAAAATTACACATGACGGACGAAGTGCGGAGGTCTTAAGGAGACTAGCATTGAGAAAATTGCATTCTTAGCCAAGAGAAGTCTACCAGTATCAAACAAAGGTCTCAGTGTGAGGGAGAAATTTCTGGAGAAGTGCGTTTGGAGCACACAGCATTGTGTGGTGGTGAAACATGGAGTGTGGCAAAATGGGAGCAGAAGAGAATTGAAGCATTTGAGAAGTTTGCTACAGAGGGATATTGAAAACTACTCTTAGATGGACTGATAACGTAAGGAATGACGAGGTTCCCAGAAGAATCGACGAAGAAAAGAACATATGGAAAACACTGATAAGTAGAAGCGAATATCCTCGATGGCAGTAGAGACAGCTACACGGCGTAAAAACTGTAGAGGAATACAAATTGGAATACAAACAACAGTAATCGGGTATGTAGGATGCTAGTGCTATTCTCAGATGAAGAGTTTAGCGCAGGATACGAATTCATGGCGGGCAGCATGAAACCAGTTAGAAGACTGACGACTGAAAAAAAGAACAACAAAAAGTTGTATTGAAGACTACGCGGCCCAAGAAGCCTATAATCATTTTATTATTTACATTTTTCTTAAAACTGTCACAAACTTTTAAAAAGAAGAACGAGATTCTAAATATTCATATTATCTGCAAGTAATGTATTTCTGCAACAGCTTTTCTGCTAATAAAATTAAAAACCAGGACACAAAATAACTGCTCACATTCCTATTTTAGTGGACCTAGCGATTAGTATTGCCAAGCTGTTTTGTTTATTCTCCCTTCAGAAATGTGGTGCAAATGATTTGAGCAGTTGTTCCTCTAATTCACTGTGTCGTCAATGATGACTTGATTTTCAACAGTCTGGAACCGCGCGACCGCTACGGTCGCAGCTTCGAATCCTGCCTCTGGCATGGATGTGTGTGATGTCCTTAGGTTAGTTAGGTTTAAGCAGTGCTAAGCCCTAGGGGACGGATGACCTCATAAGTTAAGTCCCATAGTGCTCAGAGCCATTTGAACCTACTATTCGTTCTGCCGCACACACTATAATACAAAATTAAATGTAGGGTGGCTAAGCAAGCAGTAATATAACATGCGACTGCTGGGAAGTTAACACAAGACGGTGGAACGCCGTTGATTAACTTAATCGTGTACATTTCGAGGAGCGTGGAATTAAATCCAGCTGTCTAACCGACATGTTTTATCACACGGAATGTAAGTTGTAGCACTTCTCCGGAGATCAACAACATTTCACGGCGCCGCTAGTGGGACAAATCTCCATTATGAGCCGGAGTAGGAGCATCCTTCGTAGACGACTCTCGTAAATATTTGTTTCGCGCCTTCCTCTCTCTTCCTCGTCCGCCAGAGGGCTGGCAATAGCCGACAAATGGCGTAGAAAAGCTGTGGCTGGCGGCCGGCGAGTGCCGGCGTGTTTAATGGCCCGTGGCGGCGCTGGCGGCGCCGAGGCGCTAACGTGGACGCCCCGGGGGAGCGGCACGTGGGCGCCCGGCGCTTCTCTCTGCCGAGTGATCGCCATAAACCTCCAAAGAATCGGTCATTCTTTCGTGTTTTCTGGTGTTCCAACTTCCAACCCGATCATCAAGGTAGCACGCGTTTCACGTACTGCTTGATGCAGCTCGTACGCTAGTCTATCCCGCGCAGGGTTCTTCATTTTCGCATAACTGTGTCTACTGACCTCAACTGAGCCTTCTTACTGTATTCAACAACATAATTGTTAATCACTCCTAGCCCTTCCCTTTTCTCTGGCGCCGGCCGCTGTGGCCGTGCGGTTCTAGGCGCTTCAGTCTGGAGCCGCAATACCGCTACGGTCGCAGGTTCGAATCCTGCCTCGGGCATGGTTGTGTGTGATGTCCTTAGGTTAGTTAGGTTTAAGTAGTTCTAAGTTCTAGGGGACTGTTCACCACAGATGTTAAGTTCCGTGTGCTCAGAGCCATTTGAACCATTTGTTTTTCTCCGGCAACCCGTTTGGCTGTGTAACGGTTACTAACACAATTAGACCATTTAACCAAACTACTATTCTGTTAGTTTATACTACTGAGTATTAAGGGGCGGTCTGTGTTTACGTTCTTACGAGAAGAAAAACTTCTTAGCCAAGATCTCAGAAAAAAAAAAAAAAAAACAAACTGTATTGTGGATTTCGAGCAACGATCGTGTGTTTTTACGTTATACCTGTTAGATGACAGTAAGGCTCTATTGAATACACATGATAGTCGTCATTGTGCTCCAGATTCATGTTTTTTTTTCCTGGAATTAGCTCCACTTCACGTTGCTGAAAGTAAGCATTAGGCTGCACAGCCTGAATATCTCCTCATTCATACCTCATGTAAATTTTGGCGTAGATAGAAGGCAACAGACGCAGCTGTTTAGGCCGCTGGGTGTGTCGTACTTTACTATTACTCTTCAGTATTTCGTACTATGATTTGAACATAGAACTCCAGCTACGTAGTGGTGTAAAAGTCCCATGAGTGATGGTATATTTCGTTCAAATGGTTCAAATGGCTCTGAGCACTGTGGGACTTAACTGCTGAGGTCATCAGTCCCCCTAGAACTTAGAACTACTTAAACCTAACTAACCTAAGGACACCACACACATCCATGCCCGAGGCAGGATTCGATCCTGCGACCGCAGCGGTCGCGCAGTTCCAAACTGTAGCGCCTAGAACCGCTCGGCCCTACAGCCGGCATATATTTCGTAGCTAGGTGTCTAGGAAATTCATAGCCTCTACTGTTTGGGCAGAAGGCAGTGTTGCTTTGCTGCAAACCGGCGCCGAGTATATGGAGTGGTTAGGTCTGTAGTACCTGCGACTATATGCTGCTGTACGTCTGCTTCGACCTACAATGGTGTAATGGAGCGATTTATTAAGGGTAGCCTCCAAGTATTTTATTATTAATTATTTGGGCCCATGCTTGGTCTCTGGCGTCTCCTGTGAGTTATTCAGAGATCCATCCATACAGGACTGCCTTTGGGTGGTTTGATGGATGAAGACAAACAGGTTGCCACATGACTTTCCTCCTAGGCATCATTACATATATTAGTTCGTAATTTACATTCATATAATGAAATGAATGAGCTTTCGTAGTGTTGTGATTCAGGATCACGTTTTCTTTTTTGTTTAGTATTATTTGGCTACAGACGTCCATGTGCTTGGTCTATGAAGCAGGCTGTAACTACTTTTGACCGCTTTCTGTTGGCATGCCACGTAGTAATTATGGCCGTGATATAGGCAGTTACATCATTTTCCGTGCAAGGTGTATTGCAGTAGAATAGTATAACTTGAAGATTAGTTGTGCTAGCTCCAGACTTCGGGTTGTACACCGCTGTAGTTTAATAATTTCCTAAAAGTCTTTTGGCATTCAGTCTAACTCCTTTTCATAATTTTCAATAAAATTTTCAATTTTTCACTATCGATGCTGGCGCTTATGTAGCTATTCTGTCATAAAAGTACTTGCAGTTTTGCGATTATATAACGCATTTACTGTAAAAATGATGTATAGTATGCCTTAACTATGTTTTATCAGGAATAAATCATCAAGAAGTTTCTTAGCGTTTCAGAACTTTTTATATGTAGAATCATAGTTGGTTTTAAATTACGTATTTGACTTTTAATGGTAGAAACTACGCCTGTCGCACTTGTCAGTTGATCTCATGCATTGGCCGTTGGCAGTCAGGCTTGTGGGGCCTTAATGGGAATGACGTGTGATCATATGGATGCAATGTTGTGTAGATCTGTGCACATAGTAATTTTAACTTTTACTTTTGATGTGGTGCAAACACATCATTTCGTATGTTGTACATCTTGAGATTTATTGGGAAGATTCTCTGTGCATCTGCCACAAGATGTTTATAATAACCCATACGAAAGTATGTTGCCATTGATTCTTCTATGCGTTAATTGATTGGTTGGTTGGTTGTTTGAGGTTAAAGGGACCAAACAGCAAGGTCATCAGTCCCTTGTTTCAAATAGACTCCATTCTGCTAACGGGACATCTCAGTATAGTCAGAAAAATAAAACGGATAAAGGGGAAACGTAAAAGGGCAGTCACGTTGTCATTAGTAAAAACAAATGAGGGAAGTTGGCAAGAGAACGAACCCAACACTATGCTGAAACAGCATAGGCAAGACCACCTGTGACTTAAAAGGTACAACTGCTATAATGCAGAAAGTACGTATGGGAATAGAAAAACTAACCAAGCCTTAAAAAGAAGGGGTGAAAACAGGATAAAAGGGAAAGAAAAGAGGATTCCGGTCAGGGAGGTGAATCGGGAATCTCTGAACACTGCCTACAGTGGGAGACACCCAAACACTCACCGCCCTGCCCCAACACCAGAGGGAGATTAAAAACTTTAAAACTGAGAATAAAAACCACTCTCCCGGAGGAAACCTAGAACCAGAGAGACCATCCGGGAATCGTCAGCCAACATCAAAGGTAAAGTGTGGGGGAGTCTGTACTTAGCACGCAGAGCCAAAAGAAGGGGGCATTCAACCAAAATGTGGGCCACTGACTGGAAGGCTCCACAACCACATAGCGGGGGTGGCTCATCACGCAAAAGGAAACCATGGGTCAGCCTGGTATGGCCAATGCGGAGACGACACAGTGTGGTTGAGTCCTTGCGGGAGAGGCTAAAGGAAGAACGCCATGGGCCTGTATTCACCTTAATGGCACGAAGTTTATTAGACAGTGGAGTAGCCTCCCAAGAATTGGCCCATGACTGTGCAAAGTGGGATTTGATGTGAAGCCGTAAATCCGCTGCAGGAGGGGTTACAGAAAACGGGGGGTAAGTAACTGCTCCCCCAGCCAAACGATCAGCGAGCTCATTACCCGGGATACCCACATGGCCCGGGACCCATAGGAAGTCAATGGAACAAGCAGCACGGTGAAGATCAGCGAGATGGTCATGGATGGCAGAGACCAAGGGATGGCGCGAAAAACACCGGTCAATAGCAAGAAGGCCACTCATCGAGTCCGTACATAACAAAACGCGGTTGTGTTGGGATTGTTTAATAAAGGTAAGGGCCCGGGAAATTGCCATCAATTCCGCAGTAAACACCCCACATGAGGGTGGCAGTAGACGATTTTCCGTTCCAACAAAGGACATGAAGGCATACCCAACATGATCAGCAGATTTAGAGCCATCAGTGTAAAAAACAACAGCACCCCGAAACTCCCATAAAATTCGGCGGAAAAAGGAACGGAACACCACCGGGGGGATGGAATCTTTCGGACCGCGGCGGAGATCCATCCGAATTCGAGGCCGAGGAACTAACCAAGGAGGGGTGGAGGGGAGGGAGCGTGGAAGACAGGACAAAGAAGGAAGTCGAAAATCACGGGTAAGAGACGCAAGGCGCAGCCCAACCGGTAAACCCGCCCGAGGGCGGGAGTCAGGCGGGCGACGTCCATGGTCTGGGAATAGGATAGAATAGGAAGGATGAGCGGGAGAAGAACGGATAGTAAGGGCATAAGACACCAGAAGCTGGGACCGCCGAACAGAAAGGGGGGGGATCCCAGCTTCAACCAGGAGACTATCAACAGGGCTAGTAGGGAAGGCACCGGTGGCCAAACGGATACCACGATGGTGGACTGGATCCAGCACGTGCAGCGTGGAAGGAGCAGCTGAACCATAAACTTGACAACCATAGTCCAAACGTGACAGAACTAGAGCACGATAAAGACGGAGGAGGAGGGAACGGTCTGCACCCCAGGAGGAGTGGGCAAGGAAGCGAAGGACATTGAGTTTACGGAAACATCCTACCTTCAGGAGTCTGATATGGGGCAGCCAAGTGAGCTTGTTGTCGAAAAGAAGACCTAGGAAACGAAACTGTGGAACCACAGGCAATCTTTGTGCAGCGAGATAGAGCTCTGGATCAGGGTGGACCGTAGTACGGCGACAGAAGTGGACCACCCGCGATTTTAAAGGAGAGAATTGAAACCCGTGGGAGAGGGTCCATGCTGAGGCACGCCGTATAGCCACCTGGAGCTGCCGTTCTGCAGATGGCATCGAGGAGGAACTAACCCAAATGCAGAAATCATCCACATACAGGGCAGGGGCGACCAAGGGACCCACAGAGGCCACAAGTCCATCGATAGCAATGAGGAAAAGAAGGACACTCAAGACAGAACCCTGTGGGATGCCCGTCTCCTGGGTCTGTGGAGAACTAAAAGCAGTACCAACTCGAACTCTGAATGACCGATGGATCAGGAACTGGCGGATAAAAATCGGGAGTGGGCCCCGAAGACCCCACTGATGAAGGGTTAGTAAGATGTGATGGCGCCAGGCCGTGTCATAGGCCTTGCGAAGGTCAAAAAACACTGCAACCAAATGGCGGCGCTGGGAAAAAGCCTGCCGAACTGCGGATTCCAAGCGAAGCAAATGATCGATTGGAGATCGTCCCTCTCGAAAGCCACACTGGTAAGGGGACAATAGATCCCGAGATTCGAGGACCCAAGTGAGCCGACGGGCTACCAGCCGTTCAAGTAACTTACAACCAACATTGGTCAAACTAATTGGCCGATAGCTGTCAACAGATAGGGGGTTCTGACCAGGCTTAAGGACAGGAACCACAATGCTATCCCTCCACTGAGAAGGGAAGTCACCCTGGAGCCAGATACGGTTAAACACCCGAAGAAGATGGTGCCGTTGTGGAGCACTGAGATGTTGAAGCAGCTGGTTATGAATGGAATCTGGACCAGGAGCCGTATCATGAGAAGCAGATAGAGCAGAAAGAAATTCCCATTCAGTGAAAGGTTCGTTGTAAGATTCTGACTCACAAGTGGTGAAACATAAGGTGACAGCTTCAGCCTGCTGTTTTTGATGAAGGAAAGCAGCTGGATAGGAGGCCGACGCTGATGCCATTGCAAAATGGGTCGCAATATGTTCTGCGAGAACTAATGGGTCCGTACAAATGCCATCTGGGAGGTGAAGGCCTGGGAGGGTGGACTGCCGATGGCAACCTTGGAGAGAGCGAAGTGTAGCCCATACCCGTGACAGAGGGACAGTGGAACCAAGGGAAGAAACGAATCGTTCCCAACATATCCGCTTGCTCTGTTTGATTAAATAACGGGCTTTAGCGCGAAGGCGCTTAAAGGTAGAAAGGCTGGCTACAGATGGGTGCCTCTTAAAGTGTTGCAAAGCTCGACGGCGATCACGGATGGCAATGGCAATGGCCGTACTCCACCACGGGACTTGCCGACGACGAAATTGTCCAGATGAGCGCGGGACAGCAAGGTTAGCAGCGCGAACAATCGCGTCAGACACGTCACGTAGGACGTCATCAATACAACCCGACAAAGAGGGAGAAAACTCGACCTGTGCAGTATATAGAGGCCAATCGGCGCGGTGGAAAGACCAACGAGGTAACCGCTCCATCGGGGAGCGGGAAGGGAGCGTGATAATCAACGGGAAATGGTCACTATCACAAAGGTCGTCGTGTGGCGACCAGTGTAATGAAGGGAGGAGAGAGGGAGAAGAAAGAGAAAGATCAATGGCAGAAAAGGTACCATGACCAGCACTGAAATGAGTAGGGGAGCCATCATTAAGAAGGCACAGGTCGTGGTCTGCAATAAATTGGTCGATAAGAAGACCTCGTCTAGATGGAAAGGCACTGCCCCACAAAGGATGATGAGCATTAAAATCCCCAAGGAGGAGGAAGGGAGGAGGAAGTTGCTGAAGAAGGGTGGTTAAGGCAGCAGGTGTAAGAGTCCTGTCAGGAGGGAGATAAAGATTGCATACTGTGACTGCAGAGTCTAAGTGGACCCTAACAGCAACTGCTTCCAATGTAGTTTGGAGAGGAATCCACGTGCTAGCAATGTCTGTACGGACCAACGTACAAACGCCACCAGAAGCCCGCAAGGGTCCGACCCGATTTCGACAGAAAACACGGAACCCACGGAGGGTCGGTGAGTGAGCATCAGTAAAATGAGATTCCTGGAGAACCACACAAGCTGCTGAGTAGGACGAAAGAAGGGATTTCAATTCCGGAAGGTGACGATAGTAGCCATTACAATTCCATTGGAGAACCACAGAACGATGGTTTAAATGAGGGCTGAACACGCTAAATCCAGTCATACCGCCGGGTCCCCACCTGTCACCGACAAGGAGGGGGCGACATCCATAAACGACAGGTCAGAATCCGGTTGTGAAGCCGGGGAAGGGACCTCCGGTGACACCAGAGGCTCTTTGTCCCGGGACTTATGTTTCTTCTTCTTTTCAGGCTGAGATCGAGGAGGGCTGTGTGGCATAATGGAGCCAGCTGCAGCAAGATCAGGAACAGAAAGAGACCGGGCGACCTGGGGGCCGATAGACCGTGGCTCTCGCGGTCGCCGCGCTGCAGCAGACCTTTGACCTGGAAGGTGCCGGGAAGGGGCATCCCGGGAGAGGCGCCCTTGACCGGCAGACGCCGAAGGAGTGGGACACTTCTCCGGCTGGGGAGGGGGAGCGGCGCCCAGAGGAGAAGGTGTGGGAGCCGCAGGGGAGGGGGGAAGGAGAGGGGTCCGGGACGGGGGTAAGGAAGGGGGAGGAAGGGATGAAGATGTAACCAAGGCGTAACTAGATGTCATAGACACAGGGTGCAATCGTGCATATTTCTTACAGGCCTCTGTGTAGCTTAAACGATCAAGAGACTTATACTCCTGTATCTTTTTTTCTTTCTTATAGACTGGGCAATCTGCTGAACGTGGAGAATGACTACCATGACAATTTACACATACAGGAGGGGGAACACAGGGACTCCCCTCATGGAGTGGACGTCCACAGACACCACAGAGAGGGTCCTGGGTACAGCGAGAAGACATGTGGCCAAAACGCAAGCACTTAAAACACCGCATAGGAGGTGGGATGTACGGCTTCACATCACAGCGATAGATCATAATCTTAACTTTCTCAGGAAGGGTATCCCCTTCAAAGGCCAGGATAAAGGCACCAGTATCAATACGATTATCTTTAGGACCCTTCTGAACACGCCGAACAAAGTGAACACCCCGCCGTCCGAGATTGTCCCGAAGTTCCTCATCAGTTTGAAGGATGAGGTCTCTGTGAAAAATCACACCTTGTACCATATTTAGAGACTGGTGAGGGGTAATGAACACGGGAATTGTGCCAAGATGGGTACAGGCACGAAGGGCCGCAGATTGGGCAGCCGAAGCAGTTTTTATCAGTAATGAACCCGACCGCATCTTGCTCAGGGAGTCCACTTCGCCGAACTTGTCTTCAATGTGTTCCACAAAGAATAAAGGTTTGACACTGGTGAAAGTATCTCCATCAGTCCTGGTGCAAACTAGATAACGGGGGAAAGGTTTTGCCCCTAGACGACGGGCCTGACCCTCCTCCCAGGGGGTAGCCACGGAAGGGAAGGCCGAAGGGGCAAGAGAAGCAGCACTTGAGGAATCAGTACCACACAGAGAGACGGCCGCAGAAGAGTGGCCAGAGGTTTGGACCCTTATGCGTTTCATCTGCATAGCGTCCGCCCTGATACCACCCACTCTGATCAGGGGCTCTCCTCACAGGCGCCACCCAGCCACAGCAAGGGCCGTCTGGCATGGCGGCCATTGCCGGGAGTTCCGATGCTCCAGGATGACGAGCAACCACTCCAAGGCATGCATGAGGAGGTCACAGCTCAGGTATCAGAAGTGTGATCCCTGTGTGTTCAGGGGGCTCAACCAAAAGGGTACATAGCGACCCCACCACACGGGCTGGCTACCGTGCTGGCTATGCACCCTAGCATCAGACAACGACGTAGAAGAAAAGGTGGAATATACTAGGAGGGCACACGTCGGAGACACTAGGTAAGGTGCTCTTCCCCAAATGGCTCACACTACGGAAGAGAAATTTTGGAATGGAGGTCAAACCCCAGAGGGGGACCAAGGAATGCCAAAAGGAGGAGATGATTACGCAACATAGCCAGAGTGTAAAACCAACAGAACCAGGAGGATAGCGGGGGCCAACATAAGCAAGGACACCAATAGAGGGAGAGGAGAGGGCGAGGGGAAAGGGGTATGGAGGGGAAAGGAGGGGAAGGGAAAGGAAATGCAGCCCGGGAGAGAAAGAAGGCTGCAATGGCTCGGGGCCCCGTGCTCGCCACGCACGTATCCACGAAAGAGTTGTGGAGCCCCTGGGGGGTGCGTTAATTGACATTATTTGTATAACAGGTTGCAACATCTTTTGTAATATTATTACAGATCTGATGATGGTAACACTTTTACCGAAATCGGTCAGCCACAATACAGTGTTTTATTGTGATCTTGGCTAAGAAGTTTTACTTCTCTTAAGAATCTGTTATTCTGTTTTGCCTTATATCGGTTACTGCAATACTTCTTTGCACCCTCAAATGTCGACAAATAAAATCCGTAGATGAGGAAACTCTTGGCATAATACTCCCTTTGATAATCATGCTTATTGAATCATATATGTTCAATTTATATTTTCGTGGATTGATAAAGGAAAGAAAAATTTCCAAGTTCAGTAATTACAGCCATGTTTGCAAACGAACTACATAAAAACGATGAAAGCTCGATGCGTAATTTAACTGTGGACAATACTTTATTTAGTTCGCAAAATAATCCCGTCTTGTGTGAAAATAAACACACTATTAAGAATTACATAGTAAAACATAATTTAATGACACACTCGGCGTCAAAATTTACGGAAGTTTTAAAAACTATCAACTTAAGATTACCTATCGCGTGTATGTTTGGAGCTTAGTGGCGCTCAATGTTGAGATTATCAGAATACTCGATTAACTATCACTCAGTGAACAGATTTTAGAAACGAGTAAACACAATACGTTTTAGTTTATGTCAAAACTAATGAGCCTGGATAAAATCTAAGTATTAATTTCAGTAAACTGCCTCTCAGATCAAAATTCTGGAACACGAGGTCTTCGCACATATACCGATACTAATGCACGTTTAGCGTTTTACAACACTAAAACAATAGTTTTAACTTGGAAAGTCATATTCGGAAATAAACGCAGCCTTAAATAGTAATTTTGGTCTTTAACATCAAAAACCACCTAGATCAGTTTGTTTGAACTGTTGACTTCAATGCTTGCGGGATACCATCGTTACGCAGAAGTGGAGATCCTACATTAAAATTACCAATATCTGTTTAATATTTAACCCAAATTGGAATGTTTGTCAGTGACCCTTGTGGTGTCACCGCCAGACACCACACTTGCTAGGTGGTAGCCTTTTAAATCGGCCGCGGTCCGCTAGTATACGTCGGACCCGCGTGTCGCCACTGTCAGTAATTGCAGACCGAGCGCCGCCACACGGCAGGTCTAGAGAGACTTCTTAGCACTCGCCCCAGTTGTACAGCCGACGTTGCTAGGAAAGGTTCACTGAGAATTATGCTCTCATTTGCCGAGACGATAGTTAGCATAGCCTTCAGCTAAGTCAATGGCTACGACCTATCAAGGCGCCATTTATCCTTTGCTATGTATCTAATGAAGTATGTAGAGTAACAAGACCAATGTTCACCAATTGTGGATTGAAGTTAAGTATTCCAGCAGCTACGTACTTTTGTTTATAGCATTCATTATGTATCCTGTTTCAGACCTCATGCCAGCCTGCGGGTGTTTAAACGCGTGCATTTCGGCCTTCTCTAGCTATACGACAAGTGGCGACGAGTAAAAACAGGGTCTTGTTCTTTATCCTTGCTTAGTTTACTTGTGTCATGGCTTCGCCACAATCTCTAGATGTACTGTCCGAATTTTATCGCTTGCAGAATCAGCAGACGCAGGCGTTATTGGATGCCCTTGGACAGCTCGTCCAGGGTCAACGTGCAATGCAAAACGATGCGGCAGCCGCCGCTCCACCGCTACCGCAGCCACAACACGCAGTTGCACCACCTTTTAGGCCGTTTGATGCGGCGATGGAAACCTGGACGGGGTGGTCACGCCAATTTCGATTTCATCTCGCCGCCTACAGAATTCAAGGTAACGAGCGGCAGCCTCATTTATTGGCGTGTGTAGGCGTGCAAACGTACCGTGTGATAGTGAAATTGTTTCCCCGACGTGACATAGCAACTCTGTCATACGAAGAGATTTTGTCTGCTTTGGATGCATATTTCAAGGAATCCGTCAATGTAGTTACAAAACGGTATACGTTCTTTCGTACAAAACGTACGGCCGGTCAAATTAATCGGGAGTGGGTTGCAACTTTGCAAGGCCTTACCAGGGATTGTGCTTTTGAGTGTGAATGTGGACTCCCTTATTCAGATACTATGGTACGTGATGCAATTGCACAGAACATTTCTGATGTTCGTATACGGGAGCAAATTTTGAAACTAGACAATCCCTCCCTTCAACAAGTGATAGACATATTGGATAGGCAAGACACACTTGACTTTGCTCAGGAATCGTTTGAAACTTCGCCAGTTGTGTGTCACATTAACCGGCCCGCCGGGCGAGCTGCACGGAATTGTAAACAGCCCTCGCGCACGTCCGCGCAGCCACGTGTCCTGCGGCGGCAAGCAAATGCAGTGAAATCATGCCCGCGGTGTGCTATTCGACATTCGCGTGAAAATTGCCCGTCACGCCAAGCTATTTGCTTCTTCTGTAATAAAAAAAGGACATGTTCAGAGTGTTTGCCAGAAAAAGCTCAGATTGGACACTCACAACGATTCCAGGCCCTTTGCTTCACGCCGGAATCGACCCAAGAATACTCAGGCTCGTGAACCTTCGCCCATGGACGTTCATGTAGTTAATTCCACTCCGCCCAGTGCCACTCTCTCTAACAGTGACTGTGTTCATCCCACAGATAGTGTGCGTCGACGCCGCAGGGAATCACGTCAATTAGCAAGTGATTCTGTACCAGTGTCTGTTCAAATTGCACGAGACAGTCGCTCTTGTCGTCAGCAGGACAATAAACTTTTTGTAGACTTGGACATTCATGGCAACGTGATCCCTTTCCAGCTCGATACCGGAGCTGCAGTTTCATTGATCAATAAAGACACGTACAAACAACTGGGCACACCTCCGTTGCATGGCGCAAATGTTAAGCTCACTAGTTATTCAGGACAGCATCTCCCTGTGTTAGGACAGTGCAGCCTTCTTGCAACATATATGGGACAAACAAAACTTGTGTCATTTTACGTCCTTCGTTCTTCTTCTGCAGTGAACTTGTTTGGTTTGGATTTATTTCAGTTGTTTAACTTGTCTATAGTCAATCAGGTCCTATCAGTGAACCAGACTGTGCCTTCAGCCTGTGTTTCTCGTCTATGTGAAGAATTTGCAGACATTTTTGCACCGGGCCTTGGTTGCGCTAAGAACTATAAAGCCCATTTGGAACTGAAAGTAAACGCGTAACCGAAATTTTTCAGAGCGTGCAATGTTCCCCGCGCATTGCGTGATGAGGTCGCAAGAACATTACACGATTTGGAATCACAAGGTGTGATTGAACGTGTGCAGGCTTCTCACTGGTCTTCAGCCTTCGTAATATTGCCAAAACCTTCCGGAAAATTGAGACTGTGTGGACTTCAAGGCTGGCCGAAAGCCACTACCCCTTGGCAACGCTTGCACATCGATTTTGCTGGTCCATTCTGGAATGCTCGATGATTGGTTGTTGTCGATTCCTTCAGTAATTTTCCTTTTGTTGTCCGGATGTCTTCCACGACGTCTTCTGCTACCATCCAAGCGTTACCTGCTATCTTTTGCATAGAAGGTCTTCCACAGACTATTGTTTCCGACAATGGCCCCCAATTCATGTCTGCAGAATTTCAGTCATTCTGCAAGGCCAATGGTATTCAACATCTGACATCCGCGCCGTTTTCGCCTCAGTCAAACGGTGCCGCTGAACGATTGGTCCGGACTTTCAAGTCACAGATGTTGAAGTTGAAAGAGTCGCATTCGCGGGAGGACGCGTTATTGCTCTTTTTGTCTTCGTATCGCTCTCAGTCCTGAGATGGTCGCTCGCCGGCTGAGTTGCTCCATGGTCGTCCTCATCGAACCTTGATGTCTTTGTTGCATCCGCCACATCAGGTTCCTGTGCAGCGGCAGACACCTGCTTTTGCTCCAGGCGACGTTGTATACTATCGCAACTATCGCGGTTCACGGCGTTGGCCCGCAGGGCGCATTCTTCGCTGCCTCGGCCGCGCCATGTATCTGGTTTTGGGGGCCTCTGGTGAGGTGCACCGGCATCTCAATCGGCTGTGCCTCTGTCGTCGCACGGGTTCTACCGCTCCCCGTCTGCTTTCAGCGACGGTGCCGTCCGGTCAGCGCCCTGGGGACCCATCTACTGGCTCGCCTCATCCCCAGGTGTTACCGACGCTGCCTTCCATTTTGACCCGTGGCGACGCGCCGCCGCCGCCGCCTGTTCTCCCGCCGGCGGCCGCCGGCAGTGGACGCTTCGCTGCAGCCGCCGGGCGCCTCCCTGGGTCACGCGCCGCACGATCGCTTCCCGTGACCAGCTGTTCTCCGACATGGACCTCTTGTCCGCTCCGGACCAGATGTCGTCTTCGCCCGTCGGCTGCCCCGCCCCGATGGAGGTCGAATCTTCGGCCCCTCCTGTCTCTTTACGGGCGCATACACCTCATGTTGGCGTGCACCCTGGACTAGGTTTTCAGGCGTTTCCTAGCTCCCCTCGGACCGAATGGCAGGGTGCGGGTTGCACAGCCTCGCCTGTTGTTAGGCTCCCCACCTCGTCGCATACGCCAACATGGGGTCCTCCCCACGGCGGGCGGAAGCCTTATAATACAACCGTTCGCCGATTTGCGGGGGAGGAATGTGGTGTCACCGCCAGACACCACACTTGCTAGGTGGTAGCCTTTTAAATCGGCCGCGGTCCGCTAGTATACGTCGGACCCGCGTGTCGCCACTGTCAGTAATTGCAGACCGAGCGCCGCCACACGGCAGGTCTAGAGAGACTTACTAGCACTCGCCCCAGTTGTACAGCCGACGTTGCTAGGAAAGGTTCACTGAGAATTACGCTCTCATTTGCCGAGGCGATAGTTAGCATAGCCTTCAGCTAAGTCAATGGCTACGACCTAGCAAGGCGCCATTTATCCTTTGCTATGTATCTAATGAAGTATGTGCAGCAACAAGACCAATATTCACCAATTGTGGATAAAATTTAAGTATTCCAGCAGCTACGTACTTTTGTTTATAGCATTCATTACGTATCCTGTTTCAGACCTCACGCCAGCCTGCGTGAGTTTAAGCGCGTGCCTTTCCGTTACCCGTCACTGTGGACTGGCTGTCTTGTCAGTCCACAACAACCCTCATGGCAAAGTACGTATGTGAGAACTGTGCACCCACATTTTCTTGTAATGATGCGCAGTTTGGAGTATTGAACTCACGTCGGGCGTGACGGCACACGCGATTTACAGCCACAAATTCTAGGGGTCACACTCTCCATTGACTGACGATTCCTTCTTGCCTACGGATGCCTATCAAACGATATCCTCATTTAGTCAAATTATAAATTTCTATTCTTTCCAGTACTTCAGTAGATATCCGACCTAATCTTCAGCGTTCTTCTGTAGCTCATTGTATAAAAAACTTTTATTCCCTTCTTGTGCTACTGATTTTCGTCCACGATTCACATCTATCTGTGGAACTATCCTCATGAAAGAATTCCACTTAAATTCATTTCAAAACTTTCATTGTATGTAAAAAGGCCGATCATGTTTTACATAGACTAAAGATGGCCCAATGCAGCCGAAATCGGTTTCTGAAAAATATAATGCATAAAAAAGTGCAGCTGTTGTACCCACGTTGATATTTCTCAAATAGATTAAGCTATCAGTGTCCACCTCCTCAAAGTATTACTTAAAATTTCGTTCGAGCTCAACAAATTCCTCTTATTCGGAAACTTCTCTTGCTACTGCAAGTTTGCACTTTAAGTACATACTCTCTATTTTGGCCAACTTAATGCGCTACCCAATCAACAGTACCTATCTATTACTTACAGTGTTTCATTTCCCAATCGAATTCATTATCGTTTAATTTAGTTCTGTTGCATTATATGAGCCTTGTTTTATTCCATTTTCAAATAGGGAAGCTCTCTTTTACGATAATTCTGTTATACAGAAGAAATACTTCCTTCCTTGCTCACAAATGAGACCATTGCCAACCACCATCGGAATCAATGCGCTGCTCTTTTTTACTCAATCATCACAAAGGCTTTATTAGTCTGATCCACTTTCCATCACCACTTTAGAGCTCACAGGTGGTCTACTCCACTATAAATGACGCGCTTCAGCACATAAGATTTCGCATGCCTCTGATCATCTAACTACTCTCCGTCCAGAATTCCCTTCAGAAAATGTTGAGAACTTCACGGGATGTAAGAGTCTGAGAGCAGTTGAGATCTGTGGACGATTATAGCTTCTTTGTCTCTTACCTCTATCGTGTGTGACTAGCCCTCGTCATTGTGTGAGTATGATTTCCATAATTCAATTAAGATGGAGAAAGTACTTTGTACTGCTAATAAACATCGTAGAGAGACGGATAAGCGTACACAACTAGTAAAAAGAGGATGCAACGTGATAAATAGATTACAGCCTAAGAATTTAGCCTCTTATAACCCCGAAGAAATAATGATTTAGGTAGGGGAGAGTGCTGTACCTGAGATAATGTATCTAGGAACACTGGATGTTTCTTGGTCAGTGTTACAATCTAGTGACCTATTTTAGAATCAGATAATCAATGACCATTTTCTGCTCTTTTTGTTGAACGACATCAGGTTGTCTTTTGTGCAGCGTTCGTAAATATTACGAATTCTGCAAGCGTAAGTCCTGTAGAATACATGAAGTTAATTTGGAGAAAATTGTTTGGGGGTTTTATGGTTGTTGTTTTTGGGGGAAGATAACAAATAGCGAGGTCATCAGTGTCATCGGATCAGGGAAGGACGGGGGAGGAAGTCGGCCGTGGCGTTTCGAAGGAACCATTCCGGCATTTACCTGGAACGATTTAGGGAAATCACGGAAAACCAAATTCTTGATGGCCGGACGCGGGATTGAACCGTCGTCCTCCCGAATGCGGATCCAGTGTGCTAACCACTGCACCTCCTCGCGTGGTGAGTAAAATCCTGTATATTTATATGGTTCAAATGGCTCTGAGTACTATGAGACAACTTCTGAGGTCATCAGTCGCCTAGAACTGAGAACTAATTAAACCTAACTAACCTAAGGACATCACACACATCCATGCCCGAGGCAGGATTCGAACCTGCGACCGGAACGGTATGTTTATAAAACTAGATAATAACGTGTGGTCAGTTGACCATACACCTTTGGTCGTGCACCATGTTATACCTTGAAGCCTACGGCCTTCCACTATGAAACCCGTGGTAGTTGCAAATGAACTGAGTTACTTTAATGTCTAAACAAGTTTCCTAGTCTGAAAATAAAAATTTGTGTTAGTTGCCAGTTGCTTCTATTTCAGAATGATTTCAACTTTTAATAGGCTGTTGATAACTCTATCTTAATTTGATTTCACTTACTGGTTATTGTTGTTTAGTAGATGTAGCACAAAGACTATTAAATGCTATGTTGATAAGTATCTTGGAAGAGCTTTTAACATTTGGAACAACTTACTTTGCCAAAGTAATTTTTGTAATTTCAGAAAAAGACTGCAGCGACGTTAAGCTAACGCTGTTACTTTAGAAAAGAATAATCAAGTATATTAAACTTCTATTTTGGAGGTATCATTGCGATACTTCCAACTAAGATATTTCCCATTCTGGTCCACTGTTTTTGGCGTGGGATAAATCACGAGTGAGCTGACGTAACAATAAGGCTAGAGCAGTAGGGGCTTTTCTTCTCCAACATTCGCCAGGAGAAACACAGTGCGGAAAAAATTTCGAGCATCCCCAAATGGAATTTCCCTTACAGAATGCTGCCTTGCTTGATAGTGGCTTTCATAATACTCCTCCTCCCCCCCCCCCCCACTTACACACACACACACACACACACACACACACACACACACACACACCAATGCTGCTTCTGTTTCCCGCAACCCATAGCATCGTGATCATCAGCCATATTTATAGGTTGCGTCTTACTTCAGGGCATTTGTGCATCTGTATATAGTGTCCCGGAAGGAATAGTTAATATTCAGGTTCAAATGGCTCTGAGCACTATAGGACTTAGCATCTTAGGTCATCAGTACCCTATAACTTAGAACTACTTAAACCTAACTAACTAAAGGACATCAGACACATCCATGCCCGAGGTACGATTCGAACCTGCGACCGTAGCAGTCGCGTGGTTCCAGACTGAAGCGCCTAGAAGCGCTCGCTCGCGGCCGGCTTAATACTCAGGGATACGACAGGAATGATCATACGAAGGAAAAAAGTCATGGGTCCTTAAGTGCAGCCGGCCGCGGTGGTCTAGCGGTTCTAGGCGCTCAGTCCGGAACCGCGCGACCGCTAAGGTCGCAGGTTCGAATCCTGCTTCGGGCATGGATGTGTGTGATGTCCTTAGGTTAGTTAGGTTTAAGTATTTCTAAGTTCTAGGGGACTGATGACCACAGGTGTTAAGTCCCATAGTGCTCAGAGCCATTTGAACCAACCTTAAGTGCATTCCTCATGAGCTCTGAGCCTTATCTTCGATATTGGGAAACAAATCTCCTTTATTGCAAGCTGTTTGCTTTCCATATTTTGGGAGAAGGTAGTATGGAGCAGAACAAGGAAAAATTGTCTGGTAAACATGGGCTCTAAAATGCATACTTACGAGCTAAGAGCGCTTGTGCGGTAGAGGACTGTGCGTCTGGTCCCGGCGGATGTTCGAGTCCTCCCTCGGACATGCGTGTGCGTGTTTGTCCTTAGGATAATTTAGGTTAAGTAGTGTGTAAGCTTAGGGACTGATGACATTAGCAGTTACGTCTCATAAGATTTCACACACATTCGAACATTTTTTGCGGTGGAGGAGATATGTTTGACAGTAGCGAAGATGAACAAGTGCTAATAGCTCATAAGGTCTGCACTTTAGAGCTTATGTTTAGCGGTTTTATTTTTTATCCATACTACGAAAACAAGGAAAAAAGGGACGGCAGTATAAGAGATTGTTTTTGCGGTATTGAAGATGAATAAGTGCTCTTAGCTCTTAAGGCATGCATTTTACAACCATGTTTACTACACGTTTTTGCTTCGAATGATTTGCTGTCATATCCTTGAATATTGACCTGTTCTCCTATATAGATTGTTTCACAGTTCGTGATACAGGCGTCTATTATTATATAATACTAAATTATATAGTATTTGCTAAACACCCTGTATTTCAACACGAAGGTGCCCACTCACAGTTTGATGTGAATTTGAAGTTGAACCCCTTAAAACAAGAAAAGGCAATAACGGCTATTAAAGAATATGTAGCGAAAAACATATAGTGATGAAAGGAATACTTCATGGAAAATATCAACGCAGCTGAGGTTAACGCCCCACTCCATAGCAGCACCACCGTTACCTCTGTACTTAGGTTCCATTTTAAGGAACAGTAAATTACATATGTATTACGGTTATAAGCTGCAGACTCGCATCTATCTTGTTATCAACTACTATGTCTAGTCAAGAACGTAGTTTTCGTCATTACGACCTCAGCTCACTGAAACCCTCTGATTTCTTTACTTCATATACCAGTATGTAACAGAACTAAGCGGGCAAATGATTTTAAACATCAATAAATTATTTTTGGTTAAAGATTCAAACTGTTAAACCTGCGTATTACGTACCTTTCGTGGTCAATGTTCCAGCTGATACGTTGTACGCACCCGTTATGAAATACAAATGGGTGACATCAACGTTAATGTGGCCTTATGCATTCAAATTCAATATGGCGGGCCGTTAAAGCAGGCGGCGGAAATAAGCTTCCACCACAGCCAGCCAGAAATTCAACAGCGGGGTGTAACAATAAACAGTGCAGCCCTTTACTCCCCAACCCACCCCCGTGGTGGAAGGGAATTGCTCCATGTATTATGTATTTCGCTGAGGGATGCAATCCTTTAAAAGGGACCTGGTCTACTCCACTGAGCGAATACGTCGAACGTAGACGAGGGCAGGCAAGCTAGGGATGTTAGGGAAATTTACGGAACGAGAGCTCTCCGAGTCAATGACTTCATGAAGGCTCAAGGCCAGAAGAAGCCACACGCAAACGCGGTCGCAGTTGTTTGGGCGCCAGTGTCAGCAGCGACTTTCCTTAAATTACTCCACAAATTACTTTCTGCAAGCTTTTGTGCAATGAAAACGCACTTGCCTCGCCTTTTTGTGAGTGTCATCGTTGTTAATCAGCTGGAAGTTGCAATTATGTTCCACTGACCATTTCTACAGGGAAAAGCTGCGTCCTAGTGATGCATTTTGTGGTCGTTCATGAGTTTAAACGTTCAAATTCACTGAAAGATTTCTGCACATTCTTCTACCATCTTTTTTCCGATAGCATTAAACATATCCAATTCAAGTGTGATATCACGTCGTTGTTCTGACAAGGGAACCTCCCCATCGCACCCCCCTCAGATTTAGTTATAAGTTGGCACAGTGGATAGGCCTTGAAAAACCGAACCCAGATCAATTGAGAAAACAGGAAGAAGTTGTGTGGAACTGTGAAAAAATAAGCAAAGTATACAAACTGAGTAGTCTATGGGCCACATAAGCAATATCATGGACGAAGTGTGCCTAGAAGCGCCGTGGTCCCGTGATAGCGTGAGCAGCTGCTGAACGAGAGATCCTTGGTTCAAACCTTCCCTCGACTGAAAATTTTACTTTATTTTTGCATAGTTATTATCTGTCCGTTCGTTCATTGACATCTCTGTTCACTGTAATAAGTTTAGTGTCTGTGTTTTGCGACCGCACTGCAAAACCGTGGGATTAGTAGACGAAAGGACGTGCCTCTCCAATGGGAACAGAAAACATTTGATCGTAAGGTCATAGATCAACCGATTCCTCCACAGGAAAACACATCTGATATATTCTATACGACACTGGTGACGGCATGTGCGTCACATGACAGGAATATGTTGTCGACCCACCTAACTTGTACACTTGGCGAATGGGTAAAAAGATTCTTCTACCTTGCCCGATTTAGGTTTTCTTGTGGATGTGATAATCACTCCCAAAAAAGTGATAAAAACATAAGAGTGTCACAAACTGAAAATAAAAAATTAAAATTCACGTTTGGTGGAAGATTTGAACCTAGGACCTTTCGTTCCGCAGCTGCTCACGTTACCACGAGACCACGGCGCCCCTGCTTTCTTATTGTCCTTATTGTTGCTTATCTTCCCTTGAACTACTCAGTTTATATATTTTGCTTATTTTTTCACAGTTCTACATAACTTCTTCCTGTTTTCTCAATTGATCTGTGTTCAGTTTTTCAAGGCCTATCCACTGTGCCAACTTATAACTAAATCTGAGGGGGCTGCGATGGGGAGGTTCCCTTGTGAGTTAACAAATTATATGTCGATAACATGGTATGCTGACCCGGTAGTACGGCTAAGCTCATCTCCTTATTTACTACATCAGAGTTGAGTCGGGTTATTGATTGTTGGGAAACCTCAATATGGCGTTCCAGCGTTCATATTTATAAATGTTCCAATGATTCCCCACTTAAACCACAGGAGTACTACGTACCAACAATTAAAGGAATTTCGGGTTACTAAATCTTCTATTGTAATCCAATTATTTATACACCGATCTGTCATTAAGCTCCAAATCATTTATCATTCTGAAAATAAATGCATGTTTAATCTGAAGGTACGTAATAAGTGCGAGAATACAAAACCATTATATGCGTACGGTTAGTCGTACTGAGGTGTAACAGTGGGGTTACAAATTTTGAGCCTTCGTCTTTCTCCTGTCAACTGACGACAATTTAGGCACAAGGCGTATGTGCTTGCATAATTGGGGCACTGAATTCTGGCTCTCTCGTAGAAATAGAAATTCCTGGCCGAGTATCCTTAACTGGACCACTTTCTCCTGTTGCCTAATTAAACTCGGTGGTGGAAAATGCTGTTTGATAATCCGTCGATGAATATACCTTAGTTTTTCATGGTGATATTTCTCTTACTCCAAATATTCCGTTCCCTAGTGTTGCTGGCCATTAGCTGAAACTTCTGAATAAACCACTACAATAGTGCGTGCTCTTGTCCGACTCTTCAAGAAAAAAAAGGAGGAAGATTTGAGTTTCAAGTCCTATCGACAGTTATGTCATCAGAGCCGGATCACAATTTCAGAATACGGAAGGGGGACGAGGGAAAATTCTGCCGTGCACTTAAGTGATTTAGGGAAATCACGGAAAAGCGATATCTGGGCGGCGGAAGGGGGATTTGAGTCGTCGCCTTCCCGAAAGCAGGTCCACTGTCCACTGTGCCACCTCCCTCTGCCTGAAACTTCAACAATCCCACCAGGCAACAAACAGGTGCTACTGAATAGACAATGGAGCAATACAATGTAGGCCCAACAGCTGCGAGAGCTAATGCAATAAATTATATTGCATTGACTGACTGGTTAAGACAGCTTAACTTACGGGGTGTGTGTAGTAAATTCGGTCCTGGGAATAATCCTCCCTTGCCTAAATGACAAGACGGATTAGCAGCGTCAGACGTGTGGTATTTACGTCACTGCACAGTAGTACAACGGCTAGCCAATGTCGGTTTTGCATTCAACACAAATTAGATGAGTGCTCTTAGGTGAAGCGTACTCTTGTCCGAATTTTCCTGCACCTATCACACAAAGTTTACATGACTCTCGGAAAAATGAAGCACACGACTTATTTTCCTAGGAGTAACTGATGTTTATGGTGACGGATATGGTATCAAATTATTGAAAAAAAAGTCAGCAATCCGTCCTACTTTCTTGCTGCAAATCGGTAAACTGGTGTGGATGAGGAGATTAGTGTTTAAGGTCCCGTCTACAACGAGGTCTTTAGAGACGGGGCGCAAGCATTGGGGAAGGATGGGGAAGGAAATTGAGCGCGCCTTAGCAGCTGAAGACAAGCCAAGGCAAGTACATATCAACATGCATGATATTTAAATTTTAATAGTGTTATTAAAGTTCATGCTATACACAAAAACTTCTGTTTCGTGAAGCTTGTGTCAGTCGAGTTATACATAAGTACCGAAGGAACTGTTATAGGTATGCGTATTCAAATACTGAGATATATAAACAGGCAGAATTCGGCGCTGCGGTCGGCATCGCCTACATAAGACAAAAAGTCTCAGGCGCAGATGTTAGAACGGTTACTGTTGCTACAATGGCATGTTATAAAGATTTAAGTGTGTTTGATGGTGGTGTTATAGTCGAGCCGGCCGTGGTGGCCGTGCGCTTCTAGGCGCTGCAGTCCGGAACCGCGGGACCGCTACGGTCGCAGGTTCCAATCCTGCCTCGGGCATGGATGTGTGTGATGTCCTTAGGTTAGTTAGGTTTAAGTAGTTCTAAGTTCTAGGGGACTGTTGACCTAAGATGTTAAGTCCCATAGTGCTCAGAGCCATTTTGATATAGTCGGCGCAAGAGATACACAGCATCTCCGAGGAAACGATGAAATGGAAATTTTCCCGTATGACCATTTCACGAGTGGACCGGGAATATCTGGAATCCAGTAAAACATCAAATCTCTGACATCGCTGCGGCTGGAAAAAGATCCTGCAAGAATGGGACCAATGACAACTGAAGAGAACGTTCAACGTGACAGAAGTGCAACCATTCTGCAATTTCCTGCAGATTTCAATGTTGGGTCATCAACAAGTATCAGCGTGGGAACCATTCAACGAAACATCAACAATATGAGCTTTCGGTGTCGAATGCACGACACAAAGCTTGATGCCTCTCATGGGCCCGTCAACACCGACATTGGACTGGTGATGACTGGAAACATGTTGCCTGGTCGGATGAGTCTCGTTTCAAATTGCATCGAACGATTGAACGTGTAAGTGTATGGAGACAACCTCATGAATTCATGGACCATGCATGTCATCAGGGACTGTTCAAGATGGTGGAGGCTCTCTAATAGAGTGAGGCGTGTGCAGTTTGAGTGATATGGGACCCCTTGATAAGTTGAGATACGAACCTGATAGGTGACCCTTACGTCAGCATCCCGTCTCATCACCAGCATCCATTCATGTTCACTGTGCATTCCGACGGACTTGGGGAAGCCCAGAAGGGGAGTGCGACACCTCACACGTATAGAGTTGCTACAGAGTTCTTTCAGGAACCCTTTTCTGGGTTTAAACGGTTCTACTGGCCACCAAATTTTCCAGACATGAACATTAGTGACCATATCTGGGACGCCTTGCAACGTGCTGTTCAGAAGAGGTCTCTGCCTCCTCGTACTCTTACGGATTTATGGACAGCCCTGCAAGATCAATGGTGTCAATTCCCTACAGCACTACTTCAGACATTGCCCTTCTGCTTATTCCCGGGGGCCCTACACGATATTAGACAGGGGTACCTGTTTCTTTGGCTCTTCAGTGCATATTAAAGAGAAGGCTACGTGCTTACGTATTACTCTGTTTGTAAATACTTGATATTTCTCAGAATTGTACGGACAATGGAAGTATGACGAAACACTGTTTCATTAACTTTGTTCGGAACGTATGACCAAACCTTTCTAGCAGCACTGGTGCATAATTGACGAACGAATTGGTAAATACCGCACTTGGCTGCAGAATAAAGGCGCCCTGCATTCTTTTATCGATATAAACCGACACAAATAAACCGATCAGCTCATACTGCTGCACACAATGGCTTTGAAACTGCTCCATCGTAGCTCACTACCTCAGATGACGGAGTACTGCTATAAGTGTGCCTTAGCGGTCAGTGTATTGCCTTAGGCTGAGAAAAGTGGACATCGTGATGACAGTCTTCTCCTGAGCCAAATGATAGTTCTTTGCTTTTGTGTCAGAAAACTATGGTTCGGTGTTCACCCTGTAAAAGACCCCGCACACTTGGCACATCAGAAATTACGGATAAAAAGATTAGTCGTTCCACATTCATCTGCATTCTCCTTCAGCTAAGAAGTGAAAGAATTTGTGGACCGTGGGAGATCAAATAAATACATCGTAATTTGCATTCTATTTTTAACATGAGCATCTACGAAAAGACAGAAGCAATTATTTTAAATCTTGATTTGAAAACCACTAGACATTGTCCCATTATCCGTAAATGAGACCTAGAAGGTTGTAGATTGTGAGACCTACAGTGATATCAATTTTCTTTACTTCCGGAAGACATTGAGGTTTGTTCCTAGTGAGAATCTCATTTATCTAATATCTGACCAGTCAGGATACCCTGAAGAGTCAGACAACATATTACTTCCTACCACATACATGTCGCGAAGTGACCACGACGAGAAAATTCCAGAAAGTAGAGGTAATACAGGGACTTTCCGACAATCATTCCTCCCCCGCGCCACTCGAAAGTGGCACAACGAGAAGGGGATCTGATTAGTTAGTCGTATCTTTCGCTCCCACCGTTATGTGGCTAGCCACATAATGGTGTGAGGTATATGTAGATGCAGACTGTATTTAAGAAATACTAGAGACTAGAACTACGATCTCTGTGCGGATATATCCACAGGTGAAACTACTTTCGACCTTCCGAGAAGTAGTGTACTCGTAGTAACACACTAAGGTTATCAGTATTCAGACCTCGGTAGCACAATGTTTAAGAGCATTAGCTGGGAGCTCTTAAGTGAAACGACCAGGTTGTTCATTTAGCGAAATCATGACTGGTATCACGGTATCCATCGCTCAATGATATCGAGGACGCGGTTCTAATATAATAATGGGCTGGTAATGTTAATTACCTCACAAAGCGATCGCACTAAAATTGATGACTTTCGGAAGAACCTGTGAACCCACACCGTTACAAGAATCGGAAGGAATAGGAACAATAAAATTTTCGGACTAACATGTCTCTTAAGCCTCAAGAGTCTGTACTGGATATAATGCACTGAAATAAGGCTTACGATAATTTATAGGCCTACATTATGGTGAAAAAAGCTAGAAAAGAAGATGGCTGCTGAGACGCTTTGCAAGGTGCGGAGATTGGCCTGCTTAACCGTAACAGGCGGAATTAGCATCAGACCCACTGCTGGGATAAAGACAACGTTGGACGTTCCCCCCTATAGCTGTGGGTTAAGATGGAGGTAACTGGCTAAAAACTGAATGTAACCGGACATCTTTAGGGTATACTGAATCTCATATCACTATCATTACTGTTATTTTCATTATTATTGTCATTCATCATCATCACATTTACTATTATTATCACGTAGTAAATATTAATGTTATTAAATTAAGACATCCAATATCAATAAGACATTGTATTTCTTTACAAACCTTCCTTACTGGTTCAGTAACAGGGAAAATAATAAAAAGCTGTTGATCATCATCTATTTTCAAACATTTTTGATGGTATATTAATTTTATTTATAGTGACAGCAGTTACAGTAGTGCAAATACTGCCAGTATTAAATTAATTAGTCCACAGTCGGTACAATTTTCTCTCACTGCCACTTCAGACACTCAAATCATTTAAATACAAGGTCTCATATTAACTTTGTTATTCCTAGGTAACTATGCACACAAGTCACATAATTCCCGTAAATTCCGAATTGCGGGGGGGTGGGGGGGGGGGGGGGGGAGCAGGGATGAGCTCTGATGCAACGTTCAAATGTGCCCGATCGGGTTCACATCTGGCGAGTCGGCGGGTCAACACATCAATTGGCTCTCGTCACTGTTCCTCTAACCTCTAAGTCATATTCCTGGCCTTGTGACATGGCACGTTGTCTTGATGAAAAATGCCACTACTGTCGGGATAGATGATCGTCAGAAAGTGCTGTACATGGTCAGCAAGCAGTGCACGATTCTCCTTGGACGTCATGGGGCGTTGTACATGCTCCACAGGATCCACTGTTGTCAGCATGAATATTCCGCTCAGCATAATGGAGCCGCCACCAGCTTCTCTCCATCCCGCAGTACAGATGTCAAAGAGCTGTTCCACTGGAAGACGGCGGATTCGCGTCCTCCCATCGGCATGATGACAAATGTATCGGGATTCATCAGACAGTGCAATGCTATGACACTGCTCAAACGCCCAGTGCCGATGGTTAGGTGATGTCAGTCGTAGTTGCCTGTGCATGTATCATCGGTTGCGGTGGCCCACTGTTAAGAACGTTCGGTGCATTGTGTTTTCAGACACTCTTGTATTCTGCCCAGCATTAAAGTCTCATGATAGTTCCTCCAGAGTCCATCGCCTGTCCTGTTTTACCAGTCTGCCAAGCCTACGAGGTCCGACATCTGTAATGAGGCGTGGCTGCCTAGCCCTACGACGTCTAGATTTCGCTTCACCTTGATTTCACCACGTGTTGAACACATTCACTGCAGCACTCTTCGAACGCACGACAAGAGGTGCAGTTTCCGAAATACTCGTGGTGAGTGCCCCCTCTCCCCGTCTGGCCAACACATCCCGCCCTTGGTCAAACTCAAGTACATCGTGCACCTTCCCTATTCCACACACGGACAGCACTCTCAGTGTCACTAGATGCACCGTACGTGTATCTGATTAGCAGTCGTCCCTCGCCAGGTGACGCTGCTGTCAGTGGATGGGTTTATATGAGGAATACGGTAAATATAGGAATAGTCGGGGAAATGCCGGCTGACCACACGACAGCTACCATCTGCTTCAACACATCTTTCGGTGTAACAAATGTAAGCAGGGACCAGTGGAAGAATGAACCACGATATCATTGACGAGACATAGACTGGTTCAGTAACGGTTCGAAAACAGACGATGATGCATGGGGCCGGTATATACGGGGTAGTCTAGGCAGAGCAATCTCTCTACGGAGGATGGACATAGTGTTACAGGCGCAAAAATCCGTTTTCAGAGTGTGTGTGCAAGATAATTTGCTAGGCACTATAAAGACCGCAGCATTAGAGATCAGACCTGGTCTGAAACCTCTGTCAGTCCCTTTAATGAGCTTAACGGTCGTTACACAATGCCAAAAAGCCCATGGGAGACCGACAGCAAGAGAGTAAACCTGCTGTGGGTCTTTGGTCAGTCTGGAATCAGTGACAATGAACAAGCCGAAAGGTTGGCTGGGAGGTGCAACAGCTCGATTTACTGGACTGGAACCTATCCTGAGCATCACTAAGGCGATGGTTAAACCAAACGACGAAATCTGACCACAATTCAGCATTTCGAATATTGGACTATGATCGACAAAACAAAAAAAAAGCATGGCCATGTTTAAAGAGAATTTCTGTAATGCACTCCTTGAAAAGAAACAGACTAAATTGATGGTAGGTCTACAGACAGGCCATGGGAACTTTAAGAAACATTTACACACGAAGAGTGTGCCCTGAGAATGATTTAACTGCTCCACACCTAATCTTCCAATGCGAAGCGTTGGAGATTAAAAGACAGAATATTCCAGTCATCAAGTTGTGAAGAAATTACTTCTAATGGCTTCCTACTACTCTTAAGGTGTACTGGTTGGCTTCACTAGACTCGGAGGGAGTGAAACCATCCAATTAACACTGTTTCTGTGCGGAAAGTAGTGGCTAAGACCACTTGTTTTTATATCCCTGTTTTAAAATCAAATCTATCATCTTGCCTCTTCATTTACTCGCCCCGAAAGTCCTCAGATCGGCTACCATCTCCACTCTGATTGTAAACTGCAAAATCAGCAATGCCACTGCACGGAGTATATTTCAGGAAGAGCTGCAGGCGACTGATGATTAGTGTAGGAAACGTGAATAATTTAATACCTTGCGCATAAAAAGGTGAAAAAAACCCACTATTGTTCCAATAGGCTACTGGCATCACAGCACTGGAATCAATAAACACTTTAAAGTAGAAGTAGCCACACGGCGAGACATAATGTGGAGTGACTACATAAAACAAATCTTGGGAAAATCAATACAGGATGTGATCAACAGGAAAAACGTTGAGGAAACATAACTGATCCACCAAAAAATTGGTTACTTAGTATTTGTCCGACCGCTTCTTGCTCAATAGACAGATTATTAGGAAGTTAATTTTACGCCCTCTTTCTTGCTGTCACAAATTGCGGACGTTAGCTTATATAGACTTCTTACTGATGATTTCGAAAAATCCTGTGTTTTATCGTTAGGCACACTTTGCGACCATAGATATGCTGTGCAACCGCAAGGTATATAATTCCATAATATGGATCGTTATCAAGTATAGTGCCTCGTTAACTCCATCTCACTAGATTAGATTAATAGAAGAGAGTGGTGTATTTTCTCACAGGGACCCCTAGTCAGTGCGAGACCACTGCTGACGTACTCAACAAAGTCTAACGGCGACGTTACTAAAGAGGCGATGTGCGTGTCATTACTGAAATCCCGAAGAAGAGCTGAGAAACATACTGCTGCCTCCCAGATACGTATCGCGAAATGACCAGAATGAGAAAATCAGAGCTCCGTGGAGGTTTACCGAGAATCATTCCTCCTGTGCGCCATTCCTTAGTGAAAGAGGGTATAGGGGAAATCTCGTGTACCAACACTGTGCAGTGTTCAAGGTCAATAGCAATGGTACGGTTTCCAGCAGGTTGTTTTCTTATACATCCTAAATACTGGGACAAATGCGTACCGCACACGTGCACATGTGTAGATCTTTTTTAATTTATTACGGGCGATTTAAAGTGGTAAAACTATCTCACGCATCCTTCACGTTATTTTTCTAAGGAAGTTTTCAAAAATGGTTCAAATGGCTCTGATCACTATGGGACTTAACATCTGAGGTCATCAGTCCCCTAGAACTTAGAACTACTTAAACCTAACTAACCTAAGGACATCACACACATCCATGCCCGAGGCAGGTTTCGAACCCGCGACCGTAGAAGTCGCGCGGTTACAGACTGAAGCACCTAGAACCGCTCAGTCACAGCGGCCGACTAAGGAAGTTTTAAATGTCCACTCCACTACTGTTAATAGCATGTTATTATTTTCCTCCTGTGTGATCTGACAAACCGCCGTATATACACTTACTGATTTTAGACGTTCAGAATACAGTGTAACATAAAATGTAATACCAGTTTTGCAATGTTCATACACAACATTATTTGCACACAGCACATTCGTTGACAAGAAACAGGGTTTCTACTGTGTGGATTAGAGCGAACTTGCTGGATTGTATTCCTCAATTTCTCTGCCTACGGCAACCAAAAGTGTACCTGAATTTTCAACAAGAGGAATAGGCATGTGTGTCAAATTTAGTCTCTTATGAGTGCACACGAAAATGGCATGAATCCGATATACTCATAATCAGACATGTCATTTCTTGTTGTGAAACTAATACTGCTGCAAAGAACTACTCCGAAGAAGCAAATAAACTTGTCGTAGACCTCAACCAAGCCTACCACATCGCCGACAGAGAAACTATTTTCAATCCACCAGAAGAATTTGGCACTGCAAAAAAATAAATATAAACAAAAACGAAGTAATTACAGAAACTTTGACAGTAGCTAGATACAGAATAAAATTCTGTGGAGAAGTTTCGGAAATACTTAAAATCAAAACTGGGATAATGCAAAATAATGGCATCTCCACTATGCTTTTGAACTACGTTTTGGAAAAGGTAATTTTCCGAAAACATCTATACAGCATCCGAGTGAATTAGCTTGTTGGAAGAGACGGAGGAAAATGTCATGATCCTAATTTACTTCAAGATGACAGATTTTTCATAACGAACGTTAAAATTGCTCAAAAATTCCTAAACAAATGATAGGGTAGAATGAACAGATTGAACACATTTAAATACGTAACGTAAATAGTACAACCAAGTGAACCAGATAAAGAAGCAAACAAAAAGCATGTCCAGAAAGAGTTAAGGCTCATCAACTGGCGCAGAACGTTTATAATAAAAAAGTCCCTCTCCGTTAAAATAAAAATCTAACAACACCAAAGTGTCAAACAGAAGTGCCGCAATGCAGTGAAATGTTTAGTCCTAAACAAAAGGAAAAAATAGAAGAAATACAGAAACAGGAAAGTAAGGCATACGGGAAATACTAGGCCCAAAATGTTTGTAGTAGATGGACTATCCGATGTCCTTGTGAAAAGGAAAATTTTGTTTTATGGTTACTTGCCTCGAATGAAACCAGAAATGGTTGACTACAAAAGTATTTGGCTATTAAGACAAAATCCCAAAACTCAAATAAGTTTACCTAAGGCAGTGAAAAAAAAGACTTAAGAGAAATTGAAGTTACGAAAGCAGAAATTCTAGACAGGCCAAATTTTTGAAACAAGATTAGAAATTTGGTTAGTTTTAAAGAAAAGTCAGAAAGCGCATCATGTACAAACGAACGAAGAACAGTAAACAGTGAAAGAATGAAGAAATTCTGAAAAGACGGAAAATTAGGAGTAGAAATAGAGTATCACGTAAGTTACTTCACGTCGTGGTCGATAGATAGCCAATACCGAAGAAAGAAGAAAACTATCGCAATAGTGGAAAGCAAAATTTTAAGTGTTTGTGCGTAAGACACAAACAACGAGGGTGCTGATTAAATTCATGTACTGCCTTCAAGCTTAGCTCATGGTTTTGGAACAAGAAGACTAAGTAGGCAGTACACCGCATCGCGTCGTATCAGTAGATCACAAGTAGCTTTGTACAATAGAACCAAATAAAGCCCTCTATAGATGCGTGTATCGGCCCAAAATGTGTAACAAATTGAAGAAGTATTCTAGCACGAGGTAGGATCAAAGCTTACATAGCTATCATTATTTCCTGGAAGATCCATTGTCACAGTCATTGTGAAAGCTATTTTCAGTAACCAGCTCACGTTTTCCTTCTACACACCGGGCAGCAACAGTTGCAGACAATGGGCCGACGACAGTTTGAAGTGATACCTCTCAGCGGCCGGATGGAGTGATCTTCATTCGCCGACAACGCTCTCGGTGCCCTGGTCGGACTGCTCGTCTTGTGTCAGACGTTGGCTCGATTTCAGGCTATTCCCGCAAGTGTCGTTTGGCAGCCTGAGTTATCGCTCACTCGAGCCGCTGTGTTGCATTTCCCATCTGCCTCATCACCGAGTTCAAAGCAATTACTGCCACTCGGTCTCTCGCGCGCTCCACAAATCAGCCCACGTCGCCCTTAAAGCAGGCCACTTGCTCTGAACGGACGGGAAACTAACTGAACACAGCTCGATGTACAGACAATGCTATCGCTCTTATCGCTTGCGTCTAAGTCACGTAGTTCTGCTACACAGGGCATGTATCATCAGTGGTGCAGGCAAAATAATTTACAGTTAGATGGATTAATTAATGACAAAGAACAGTTTCAGGGTATAAAGAAAAATTATACCACCATTTCAATAAAAGAAGGGGTCGGTTGACAAGATACATCCTGAAGCAGCAAGTAATCGACAGCTTGACAACTGAGAGGAGTCTCAAGGTAAAAATTGTAAGACGAGATCAAGGCTTCACTACAATAAGCAGGTTTAATGGATCCATTTATGCATTAGTGGTGCAGAGACAATGAGACCTGCACAGTACATACCACCGTGGAGCGCTGCATCAAACCTGTCTTTGGACACCAAAATTAAGAACAGCGAATGAAGCTAGTACAATATTTTTCTGTTCTATGAGTTAGTCTGTCGCAGCCAAAACTGCATTATACCCCCAAGACAGAAGATGTGGCACGTATCTGTGTTATTCGTGACATTTTCACTTCAAGTTTTGCACATATTATGACAGCAAAACTGGCATGTCAGTGTAATGCGTCGACTTTATTATACATACTGTATAGTCCTAATCTAACAGAGCAGTTTAAGCATTGTATGATGTAAGTACTACTGCCCGGTTTAACGGATATGAAGATGGCAATACATGTTGTTGAAAGTAGTAACGCACTAATTGTGCAAACCCTCTGCCAGGCACTTAAGTGTGGTTTGCAGAATAGCCATGTAGATATAGATGAATACCAAGGCATTCTCCAGAACCTGAAAATATCTATTAGCACACTCCTAGCGATATCGACGCATTTTCAATAACATTTACTGCCAAGCTGTGGGTACTTTATGCCCACCATAAAAATTACAGAAAGCAAATTTCGTCAACTATTGTTGACTTTTACTCAAAACATACTGTCTAAAGCGATACTGATGTGTAAGTAAGGCCATGAATCTGAAGAAATTGAATTGGACATTCATTGTAGAAAGTGTCATCTACTGCTAAACTTGCATTTTTTATTAAGTTTAACTAAAAACTTTAAAACACTTATGGAATCTAGAAAAAGAATTCATTAAAAATGATAAATATTTTCTTCAAAATTTTAAAATATGAAGTAACTGACTTGTTTCCAGTATTTTTACAAATTGGGCACAGATAACTCACCTCCAACTCCGCACTCCCTGGTATTGCGAGGTTCAACACAGCTATCATGGCAAATAAATTTGTTCTCACAAGAAGACTACAGTACATGTTTATAGATAGACTGCTGCACTGAATGATCGTGGGAGGTAAGTGTGCCATTAGAAAGTCAACTTTAAAGTAAAGCCTGAGAATACTTTCTTCGCATCACCATTCATTGTTGTACGAAGTAACAGAAACTGGCATCGTGGAAATACACAAAATAATGAAGATGATAGTTCACACACAAAATTATGCAATTCGGGCCACGAAGACACTGAATAAAACCCAATACGGAACCAAGAAAAAGCTAAAGAACTAGAGACAGAAAAAAACGACAGGCTGAATATTAAAAAAAAGAATACTGGAAAATGGTGTAAACAGTGTCGCGGTACTGGCAGTAGGATGGAAGACAGGGACCGAGTGACAGTTACAAATTACAGTAAATCACTTATTTATATAACAACTTCTGCAACATTTAAGAAGTCACAGTTTGAGTTTCGCAAATTTGAGTTCAAGTTGCTAACTACTTAAACCCAGCTATGCCACAAAAGATCTCGAAAAGTGGAACAAGATCAGGCACATAAAATATGGTCCAGAAACAGTTCCAGTCCAGATCCTAACAACTTAAAAGCAACATAAGAACTGTTAAAACACGGCGCTTGAAAACAGAGCATTTTAAATACAGCTTAACGGTAATAAAACTAATGTTTCAAGCAGAACTTCTAAAAGGTTAATGAAGCTATTAGTTATATAATACGGCATTAAAAGTCAGCAATTTTAGAAAGTCGTTTCCCTTCAATAAAAAACTTCGATGATTCCGGTTTTTAATCTCAGACAATCTTTCTCAAACCTGGTTGCTTGTAGAAATTCGTCTTGGTCCATTACACATGCGAACTGGTTAAATCATAATTTGGCTGAACAGTCGATGACCATCCGTACATCTAGTGTAACATTCCAAGTGCAAGGTTCTTTAAAATATTTTTGTTTGTTAACGGTTATACAATGCGTAATGTTTGTCTTAAGGAAATTTACTGTGTAATGTGTTGCTGAGCAGGTGGCGTGCTTTAACAGTTTTACTGTAACCCAAACAAAATTTAAACAACTTAATCTGGAAAACCAGTGTGTAATGTCTATAATGAAATCAATCCCTCTGAAATTTACTCAGTCTCGTGAGTACTGAGTTCTTTGGGCCTGTGGAATAAACTGATAAAATTCCCTACGTATAAAACAATGACGTAAATTTTCCCTAGCTCTAGAGTCGCAGCCAATGTAATCTTAGTATTCTGTTCTCTCCACAGTAGGCATACAAAATATTCAGTCTTGGCTCAGGGAAGTGCAATGCCGGTCATAAAATAGTTTCATACAAATAGTGTAACTAGATTAGTTGATAAATGAATAGCCTTGAAAATGTTCAGTGATAATTCTGAATATTAGCTCAGCGCTGTGCAATGCTGCCCGCATCGAAACTGTTACGAACATTACTACTTTTCTGATTCTGGCACATAGATATTTTTCTGACTGATTGAAAATTCATTTCTTTTAATTTTAAAAAATACTCATTGGATTTAAACACGACATGGAAGAGGATGAGGTGCTGATAATGGCTCTGAGCACTATGCGACGTAACTTATGTGGTCGTCAGTCGCCTAGAACTTAGAACTAATTAAACCTAACTAACCTAAGGACATCACAAACATCCATGCCCGAGGCAGGATTCGAACCTGCGACTGGAGCGGTGCTGACAGCAGGATATGCTAATTCCGAATGTTTCAGTTCGAAAATTGTATTCAAAATACTCACCTGCACAAAATCTGATATGAAACATTTTACATTAACTTCAAAATCGGTGAACTTATCAAATGCTCTACAATTCTCACTTACTGTCGTAATTAATAACACTTTGACTGTTACATGAGAAAAAGCCTGACAGCGTTTGGCAGCATAGGTTCCAAAATTTAGCTTCTCTCTATCAGAATTACAAAACACACAAAATATTACAAATTGGGTATACCTAATCAACCTGTACATTAAATCTGATTGCATATACTCGGTTCCTACATTCAAGGGTCATTACTGTAAAATTCGCAAGATTCACATTGCATTGCGTTGCTAAATATAAAGAATTTCATTACCTTACAAAACTGTGTTATGCTGCGTTCGTAGGCCAATGGCTAAATTCTCACAACTAGCCACTAGCTTTTAGATTTACATCCTACCCATGACAGAGTGCAACGGTTACTAACTCTGTGCTCCATGCTCCCCTGCTTACAATCGATTCTGACACTCAGGCAACATCTTTGGCTCAGTGGTGTCAAAGATACAATCTATTCTGCATGTGATAACCATTTCATGTCATTTTTCATGAAATATATTGCAAAATCGGGCTTTACGCACAGGTGGACCCCTCACACAAGCTTACATCGAAATTAACCAGAACTTAAAAGTTTACCTGAAACAGCTCAATATTAGACACAAGGTTCAACAACATGTTAATAAAGTCAATATACACTACTGGCCATTAAAATTGCCACACCACGAAGATGACGTGCTACAGACACGAAATTTAACCGACAGGAAGAAGGTGCTGTGATATTCAAATGATTAGCTCTTCAGAGCATTCACACAAGGTTGGCGCCGGTGGTGACACCTACAACGTGCTGACATGAGGAAAGTTTCCAACCGATTTCTCGTGCACAAACAGCAGTTGACACGAAGTCCAGTACGCGACAGGTCCGTCGTCAAGTTACCCTCCCACACATCAATACTAAAATTCTCTGTCTCTGCACAGATTTTGATAGCGTCGAGAAGCGTAAGACATACAAAAGAAAAACTTTTTACTTATCTTCGTTTTCTCTTGTTGTTAGGCCGAGTTTTGCGTTTAGGGGTACATCCTTGCGGCTGAAAGTTTGATTTAACGTTGTGAATTCCTTATGTCTTAATAACTGCTGAAGATTTGCTTGTGCAATTCATGAATTTTATTCTTTGGCACATTTTTCAATATCAGTCCGTTTTTACAATTTCCACTTAATATTCGAAACTCCATTGTTACTGTCAAATATATAAATACATGTCTCCATCAGAGGCATGCCCACTACTACTTACTCTGCGGCACTCACAACATTCGAAGAATTTACAAAACAAAGGAGTTTACAAACATTCTTGACAAAAGAGGAATCATCACCAAGATATGACATTTAATAAATGAATCCAGAAAGAAATTTAATAATTAGCGTTAGATTGTCCAATCAGTAATATGAGTTTTAAGTTACCAGAAACTTCGTCATTTCGAATATGTTTAAAAGAAGAGTAATTTTAACTTTACGAGACTGGTCCCATAGTGCTCAGAGCCATTTGAACTTTACGTGCAGAGTACTAATAAATTAATTTGTTTTTATGCGTTTTAGCCTGAAATATAATACTTCGTATACAAAATAAAATGAAATTCTAAACAGCCGATAATGTTCACCTATACCACATTCGGGATTAATTCTGGTATCGGCTACTTCAAAAAGAAAAGGTTATGCTTGAAATGGGTGACCCATTACAAAAGTACACAGCAGTACCGTCGAAATAGATTAGAAACTTCAAGAGAAGTCAAATCGTTGAACACTTGGGAACATTATTCAACAGAGTCCAGATCGTTTAGCGATGTCGGAGCAGACTGGGGGTACTATGTACGTATTGCATGCTTGGTGAACTGCAAGGGACAGACTCGCTGCGACGGCGTGGTTGCGTGAGTGCACCGAACGAGGAACTGTCCCGGATGTTGAGTGGAGACTGTTCACGGAAATATCCGGAGACGCTGAGGCACATAGCAACAGGACACAGCGTAGGAGTTGCAAACCGTAATGTATGTTGATGCGCTTCATTAAACTTCCAAGAGAATGGAATGTTGCAGCATTCCGTTGGAATAAAACGTCTGTTGAATGTATATCGGTTAAGTAAACAGTGACATGTAAGTTGGAATAGCAGTTGACAAGAAATGCAAGCCGATTTTCCGATGTTACCTTGCGAATAAATGTGACACTCTCAATTTTATTTATCTCGCTGATTCTTTGATCATCAGTGATGTTTTGCGCAGTGCTATTTGACTAATTTATGCCACAAAAATGAATCTCTAAGGAGCTGTAACTAATTTTTAAATGATTCCATACCTACGGCAATAGTTATGTTTCGGTCTATTTTGTGCATTATTGCACAATTCCGGGAAAGGCATTTTCAAGTACCAAGGCACGTTAATTGACTGCAGCTCTTTTTTTATGTGTGTCATGTTTCCAATGTGCAACCATGCTCGAAGTTTGACTCCTGGGGTGAATATGTTTAAGAGGTTTAGATAAACTTCATTTAAGTGTCAGCAGGGACTTGGGCCCGGTACCCAGGAGCCATGCTGAGACGTTAATTACAACGGTTTGATAGTTATTTGGCTTCTTCCGTAATGGAACGATTCTCCTTTACGCGATGCCACAATGCAAGAACTACCAAATCATAGTAGTCGAGGTGGCGAGTTGTAGTGAGTGGCGCATCTATTCTTACCAACAGTTTCCGCGTCGACTCCACGATTTTTTCTCTATCATCCGTCGTCGGAATTCAGTATATAAATCGTCTAAGAGGTTTTAGTCTTCTGTAAAATCAGTAAACGGTTCGAATTCCGAACTCCATTACCTCAGTGATCATACTGTCACCGAAACTGAAGAAATCAAACAAAAGACCGAATGCTGAATACAGTCTTCCGAAATTGTTTTACCGCAGAAGACCGAAATACGCCCCCCCCCCCACCCCTTTTAACAATCGTGTCAATGTCGAAATGGCAGATACTGAGAGATAACCTATCGCAGAACAGAAAAGGAACTACTATCGCTTTGTGGTCGAAACATATTAGTACCAGATGACATACCTACAAGTTTCTACAAAGACTATACCAAAGAATTTGCTATCCTGCTTGTAGTAGTTTATGGTAGAAGAAAGCGCAGGTCGTTCTCGTTTGTATGAAGGGTCGTAAGACGGATGCACATATCGATAGCCCTATATCGTTGGCGTCAATCTTTTGTGGAATAACGGCTCATGTTTTATGTTAAAATATTATGACGTTTTGGGAGACCAAAAATGTCATCCACAAAAATCAACACTGACTCTGCAAACAGAGATCTTGCGAAACTCAGTTCGCTCTGTTCCTCCATGAGATCCATGGCTCTGTAGAAAACGGCGCTCAGGTCGATGCTCTGTTCCTTGATTTAGGAAGATGTTTGGCAAAGTCCTGCACAGCCGTTTAGTGTAAAAATACGAGCTTATCGAGTTTCGGGACAGATTTGCGACTGGATTCAATACTTCCTTACAGAAAGAACTTGACGCGTCCCTCTTAATAGGAAAAACTCAACAGAGATAAAGATAATTTCCGGAGTATACCAACGGAGAGTGCTAGGACCGTTAGCGTTTACAAGGGATATAAATGACGTACTAGAAAGTGTCGGAAGCTCCTTAAGACTGTACGCTGATGACACTATTGTCTGTAAGAAAGTAGTACCGACAGAGACAGTACCGAGGTGCCCAACGACCTGCAGAGGACTGATGAATGGTGCAGGCTCTGGCTGTTGACTGTTAACGCAGATAGCGCGTGCATAGGAAATGAAATCCAATGCTGTACAACTAAACTGCTGATGACAGATGGCTGGAAGCAGTATCTACCGTAAAATGTCTAGGAGTAACTATCCAAAGCGACATTAATTAGAATAGCCAGCTGGAAATAATAAGCCAAATTGAGATTCAGAGGAAGAATCTTAACGAAATTAACTCATCCACGAAGGAAGTGGTTGACAGAGTGTGCTTGTTCGATCCCTTATTGAGTATTCTTCATCAGTTTGGAATCTTGTGCAGCATCCTTCACTCCTTAGCAGGTATGGTAGAGATAGAGAAGATCCGACGAAGAGGGCGCGTCTTTTTTTTTTTTTTTTTTTTTTTTTGAGGTGATTGTTCAGTCGACGCGAAATCATTACGGAGACGGTGAACAACCGTCAGTGGCAGACGCTACGACAGAGGCGTTGTGCGTTGATAGGCTTAATATAAGTTTCGAGAGAGCACATTCTGCCAAGAGTGGGACAACATGCTACTTCTTCGTACACATATCTCGCGAAATGACCACGACAAGACAATTCGAGAAATTAGACTAATACAGAGGCTTATCGCAGTCATTTTTCCCACGCACCGCTCTCGAGTGGGACAGGGTAGGGGGGAACAGTTAGCATTACCAGAAGTACCCTCCACCACATCCCATTAGGTAGTTTGCGTGTTCCATGTAGACGTAAAATTTTATGCTCCCCTGGAAAATTGAAAATTGTTGCTTTTTATCGTGCTCGTCTCGATTACCGTTAACGATAAGGCACAAAGAAATTTAACTTAAAGTATTCCCTTTCTAGTGATACGCATTGCATAAGCGCACGAACAGCTAGCCACTCTCACTTTTTGCGCCAATACAATTTCAGCCCCATTTGTCCCACTCCCCTTCGCCGCTCCCCCCCCCCCCCCCCCCCACCACAACCACCCACCGCTCCAACGTTTATTTCTTGCGTAACCTGTATGCATCGTGTGTGTATGTTTTTGAGCGTGCGTGTGTGTGCTGTGTGTGTGTGTGTGTGTGTGTGTGTGTGTGTGTGTGTGAGAGAGAGGGAGAGAGAGAGAGAGAGAGAGGGAGAGAGAGAGCGTGAGATCGTCGGCGATGCCAAGGGGAAAGTGTTCTCAGCAACGCTACAGGCCGAGTGCCGTGAGATAAGCTAACACTGTTCGTCCGGTGCCTACCTCTACTGGACGCCTATGTGGCTGCTGATGTGGTCCGCCGGGCCGGCAGATGGACTCAACGGAATGCCTCCCTGGTGAGAGGGAGGGGCATCCTACCCGGCGTGCAGCTGTGGGCGGGTATGAGTCAGTAGCGGAACCACAAAAGGCTCGCGGGCCGCACGGCGTGCAGGCCAAATATTTGAGCGCGAAATTAGCGCGGCGCACCTGCAGGCGAGGGCAGGTACCGTCCCCGAGGCCGGCCATGCTAATGCCGCTAATTGCCAATTAGCGACGACTGGAGTCAGGCGCATCGCTCTGGAGCCGGCCGCGACGCCCACGTTTCTTTGTTTCCTCTGCACGGACTTGGACAGACTTAATGGCAAGGAAGCGTCGAGTGCGGAAATTACTGCGAGAATTGTTTCTGTGCCTCCTGCAACTTCCCACGATGCTGTGGACACCTCTTCGAAACATGTGTCCATCCAAATTGCTATGACCAAAGGAAACTACAATGTTCTAACCACAAATGTGTGTTCTTTGATTGTTCTGGCAAATGGCTTACTGGTACAACTATGTACGAAATATCACTTTATTACAAGAATGATAAGACTTACTTAACTTGTCTTAGCAGTGCTTGATAATTTACAACTGCCTTTGACAATTAAAGTATCACTTCACGCCATAATTAACAAACTCTTCTCTTGAGGTACGATGTTTAACATTTACAAAAGTAAATTTCCATCTGAGACTTGACTAACACTTATCCTACTTGATGATGTTAGCTGCTTCAGTTGATGTCACGAACTGTGGCCCAGTGCTTCCATGTTCAGCTGTATACTGACCTCCGTGCGAGTGCATTTTTGTACTGAGAGAGGGGCGTCACGTCAAGGGGTGCTTCCCATTCGTCGTTGCGGATTGTAACGAGACCTTGCCAACGACTGTAGTGTGGTTGCCGATTTCGATGCGGCGATCTCCGGAACTTACCACATAAAAATCAGGGAGAGCTGGTTTGAAAGCACTTGAAAAATATGCAAAATACAGAAATACAGAAATAAATGGAGATTTGAGTTAAAGCCAAAGCTGAAAGCAGTAGGAATCCCGTAAATAGGCGTCACGCTATAGTCATTGCATAATTACTTTATGAATGACACTTGGGCAAGAAGTTTTGAAAACGAAGAGGCAGATGCCTCACGTTGAATGAATTTACGTTGGCGATGAGTAGTACGTAACAAACAATTTTGGGGCATAAATATGGAGGCAATAGTGAGCTATAAACTGGTTTATTCTTGCAGATTCTGGTAATTACACATGATTTCAGTGCAAAAATCAGTAACTTCTTCTTCTCATTTTCCTGTCATGCGTTAGGCCTTGCTCAGACTATATTTCGTCTTCCACACTTTTGCTGGTCTCCCAACACATCTTTTAATGCGGAAGAGATTGGATATCCAATTCTGCCTACTTTTTTTTTCAACCTTTTCATTTACATCAATTTTTGTTCAAATTTTTCCTAATGTCTGAATGTCTTTCATATAAATACCTTTGTTTATCCTGCTGTGGTATTGAGTTGTTTCATTTCGTTTCATCGTGTTCTACATTAACGAAGATTCACGTCCATAAAGAAATGATCGTAGACATACCTCAAATTTTATAACATAATGTCGCTACCAACATTGCTGTATGGAAGGGAATTTGGTATGGAAGGGAATTTGGAGATATCTTTCAAAGGTACCGTTTAGGCTACTGAACTTCTCATTATTGACTTTTTCATCTGGGTGTGGTCTGTACGTAAGTACGATCCCTAAAATAGTAAAATTATGTACCTGTTCTGTGGTCTTGTGTCCTATTAATATTTTCATCGATACAGGTTTTTTTTTATAGAAGACCATGGCTTTTGTTTTTGTTTTGATACTGATGTGTTATATATCTAACAAATTCTGTGTAGTTCATAGGCAGCTCTCTGTACTCCATCTTCACTGTTTGACAGGAAATTTGCGAATAACGTCGTCATTATATAATCTTCTTGGTTACAATCGTATGTGTAATTCTGCAGTTTATTATCTATTCTCGTACAATTTCACTAATGTGTAGCAATGGGCAGCCAAGAAAGGCTGCAACATTGTCGAACTGCTACATTGACGTTAACTGTTCTTTTCTCATTACCCTCAATTATTTGGTATCTTATATTATTTTAGATATAATGAATTACCAACACAGATGTATTGCTATGCTTTTTCTTTTTAGAATGTCCCATATTAATCACCTATTTACTTTATGACATGTCAATATGTAAACTGTGAATAGGATGCGTGTCTGTTTATTGTACTCCTTGAGTTTCTGTGTGAAACGCTTTAGTATAAATATACTGGCTGCGTTTTGTTCCTCTTTTATGATGTGCTTCATTATCGGTTTCGGTCTATTGATTTTATTCTAGCATATATATTATAGATAGAGTTCAGCAAAAATATGAAGCTATAATTTTCGGGATTTGGTCAGTGTACCTTATTGAGTATTGGTTTTTTAAGTGATACCTTCAGTACCTTTGGCATTTTTTTCTTATCCAACAAATATTCATAAACCTAAGGAACCTTGTTTTAAATCCTAGTAGCGACTACTTTGTTAGTTCGCTATTTACACTGTCCCTCCCTGCTGCATTTCGGTTCTTTGTATATCTCAGAGATATTTTCTAATTCTTGATTTTCAATGTAATTAGGATTTTGTATATTCGTTTCATCATTCTACATATTTTGTAATAAAGCAGTCAGTCTTCATTCTCTGTTGTATTAATATCTGCCACATCGTTGTCCATGACATCAGTATCGTCATTCTTAGTAAGTATCATACTTTTGGTGAGCTATGTTACTATCTGAAGAATTATTAAGGGTACGGTAATCTTCCAAAGCGTGATAGTTTAACATAGAAAAGAAATACAGCAACGGCAAACTTCAGTGTGAAAGTGAAACTGATTTAATCTGCTAATATGAGTTTGTTTGGGTCTAGCCATTGTTAGAAAGTGTGTATTACTTATGAACACAGTAAATGAAGTAAATAGTATGAACTGTTATTGTTTGAAAGCAACACTTTCCACTTACAGATGCAGAATTTTAGTATTCGTAAAGAGACACACACATTTCCGCTGAAGGCGTCTTCTCTCTGCTAACCCTTAACAAACCAAGTGGCGTCTTACAGGTACCCGAGAGAGTCATTTTTGGCGATACAGCAGCAACCAATTTATGCTTGATTTTTATATCTGTCCTGTATATGATTAAAGTTTGTGTTACATGATTAGATCTATGATGTATTCGTATATGAAAAATAAAAGCACACTTAGGGTCTTGGGAGGACGTTGCTTGTTGTACTACTTTATATATTTTTGTGGACTTATTTTCTTTTCTTTTGTTATTTTTCATAACATGAACAGCATATATTTTCAAAAATGGCCTGCAGACAAATCTAAGATGATGATATGCTTCGGATACCGAAGGAATGTGATCTTAGTGACGTGCAAGAAGTCTTGACTAAACCTGATGAAGAGTTTTTCCAGAAAAAAGATGCGTCAGAATTGTAAGACAGCCTTGAAGTGAATTCAGAAGAAAGTGACGCTGCCATCGAAAACTCTGATGGGAATTTCCATGAAGACGATGAGTTTATTGCTAAGTCAGGATTAAATTGGGCAAGTTCAGTGCCCTCGGTGACTCATCATCGTCAGTATAACATCGTTGAAATATCTCGCAGGCGCACGTGTCCGAATGGTCTTGCACCCAAAATGTCCAAAGTTTTCAACATATTCTTTGATGACCAAATTGGAGATACTACACTCATCAGTGCTGAAGGATCACATGTTGATCAGCATTACAATGCAAATACTGCTCTGAACGGAATGAGGATTTGACCACACGCAAATTCTGTGAAACTGAGAGCGTCTTTTTGCTACGCTACTGATTGTTGGAGCTGTTCCCTGTCAATGGCAATCAGTTTATGAAATGTGGAATACAGACGAAAATATTCGTCGTGCAGCTTTTACTGCTGCTATGACACGGAATAGTTTGCGTTTATTCTTCAGTTTATCAAGTTTGGCAATAATGCAACACGTCGACAGTGTTTATTTAATTTCAAAATGCTTTCAGGCACTCAAAGAACCGAGTTTGACAACGCTTGTACAACATACTAGAAATTAAAGAAAAATGCATGTGGTCCCCAGAAGACCCCTGCTTGATAAACAGCGCCGGCGACGTCGGCTTTGTGTGTTAAGGGTTAGCCATTCCTCACCCATCTCTAATCGCCGAAAATAAAACTGTTTTAATTAACGATCAGCAAAGTATAGTGAGATGGATACAAACTGGCTATGTAAGCAAAATAGGTTATCAGTGCTAATAAATGAAAAATGTGACCAAGGCTGTCATTTCAATTATTAATAAAATACTACCGGCCGAGGTGGTCGAGCGGTTCTAGGTGCTACAGTCTGGAACCGCGCGACCGCTACGGTCGCAAGTTCGAATCCTGCCTCGGGCATGGATGTGAGTGATGTCCTTAGGTTAGTTAGGTTTAAGTAGTTCTGAGTTCTAGATTACTGATGACCTCAGAAGTTAAGTCCCATAGTGCTCAGAGCTATTTGAACCATTTTTAATAAAATACGTGACGGCACAAGAAAACAGAATCGGTTCTTCTAGTAAGTGACTACTTGCCACTTTACTTTGTTCTGAAGAACATATGACAACATAATACACTGAAGAGGGAAAGAAACTTGTACACCTGCCTCAAATCACGTAGGGCCCCAGCGAGCACGCAGAGGTGCCGCAACACGACGTGGCGTGGACTCGACAAATGTCTGAAGTAGTGCTGGAGGGAACTGACACCTTGAATCCATAAGAGTAAGAGAGGGTGGAGGTCTGAACAGCACGTTACAAGGCATCTCAGATATGCTCCATAACGTTCATGGCTGAAGTGTTTGTTGGCCATCGGAAGTATTTAAATTCAGAAGAGTGTTCTTGGAGCCACTCTTTAGCAATTCAGGATGTGTGGGGTGTCGCACTGTCCTGCTAGAATAGCCCAAGTCCGTCGGAAAGCACAATGGATATGAATGCATGAAACGCGCACGTCATTCCCCTTGATACAATTTGAAACAAGACTCGTCCGACAAGGCAACATGTTACCAGTCACGATAAGTCCAATGTCGGTGTTGACGGGCCCAGGCGAGGCGTAGGGCTTTGTGTCGCGCAGTCATCAAGGGTATACGAATGGGCCTTCGGCTCCGAAAGCCCATATCGATGACGTTCCGTTGAATGGTTCGCACGCTGACAATTGTTGATGACCCGGCATTGAAACTGCAGGAATTTGTGGAAGCATTGCACCTCTGTTAAGTTGAACGATTCTCTTCAGTCGTCGTTAGTCCCGTTCTTGCAGGACCTTTTTTCGACTGCAGCGATGTCAGAGATTTTATATTTACCGGAATCCTGATATTCACGGTACACTCGTGAAATCGTCGTACGAAAATTCCCACTTCTTCGCTGTCTCGGAGATACTGTGTCCCATCGCTCGTGCGCCGGCTATAATACAACGTTCAGACTCAATGAAATCTTGATAACCTGCAATTAAAGCAGCAGCAACCGATCTGACAACAGCGCCAGACGCTTGTTCTCTCATACAGGCGTTGCCTTTTTTACATATCTCTGTATTTGTATACCTGTTTCTTTCACACCTCAATGTGTAACGTAATATGAATGATATCAATACCGTCTTTGTGTCAGACCGAGAAACACTCTCGTTGTATTTGAGCCGTGCGTGGCTCATGTCCGTGCCATCTATTATGTAATATCTTGTTTTACCGTACGGCCGCCTCGTCATTTTAAATTTCAATTACTGGTGTCACTGAATTACTGTCTTGTCTGCCCGTGAGTGGCAGCAGCAGCAGCGTGCATCGATTTTTACCCTGCCGTATAATCTTTGTTGGACGGTTATTAATTCCCGGTCGTGGTGTGTCTTTGTGAGAGATAGGACCTGGAGCGGTTGGAGTGGGAACGCGGCAGAAATGCAGGCGGGACGTAGCAGCAGTCGGGGACGGAGCGTTAGGGAGGCGCGGACAGCCAGTACTCGCCGACCGCTCGCGACACGGGATGAACTGTCCGACGGACGGAAATGGCACTGGGATCGACCATTGACCGGTCGTTCAGTTGGTCGCCTCTTTGGGTGACGTGTGTTTGGTCTTTTGACCGTTTCTGGACCTCGTCACTGGGTCATCTTGCTCGACGTGGCTCGGTTCCTTCTTGTCCGGAGACGTCGTGGCCAATGGACAAGAGTTACCTCTGCATGATTGGGTCCCAGCCATTGTTCCCGGATCGCCATGTCTCTCAGATCCCGACAGACAGCGGACACACATGGTTTGAGTGCCAACGATCTCGGTTGGTTGATGGTCGGTCATCTGGTCAGACGACGTGAGTTTCGTCACCGACCGTCCTTCGGGTTTGTGTGTGTGTCCGCCGGTGATTCGTTCTAGTTGTTCATCAGTGATTCGTTTTGCGAGTGTTCGAGTTTCTTGTGGCAGTGTTTCGTGCAACAAATTGTACCCTGTGTCAGTTCGACTGAGCAATGCTTTAAATGCTGTAATAATGCCTGCGTAGTGCAGGTCGGCTGCGACAGAGCAGCGAGAGAGTGTTTTCCTACTGTGTTGCTGCTGTCCGCCACGGCGTGTAGTTCCACAGCCGTTGCGATGTTCACGTTTGCCAGTAGTTATTGCGCCTTGGCTGATCAACAAACCAATATTTGAAGACGAGCCGCGCGGAGTGGCCGTACGGTTTAGGGCGTCACGTCACGGACTGCGCGGCACCTCCCGCTGAAGGTTCGAGTCCTCCCTCGGGCGTGGATGTGTGTGTTGTCCTTAGCATAGGTTAGTTTAAGTTATTTTAGGTAGTGTGTAAGTCTAGGGACCGATGACCTAAGCAGTTTGGTCCCTTAGGAATTCACACACATGTGAACATTTGAAAACGAGTGTTACTGGTGTTTTCGCCTCGCTGGCATTTTGGTTGTAGTGTCTTTGGTCTGGTGACCGAAATCAGGTAGTTGGTTGGTTATTCGGCTGTCTGTCGGTTGGGTTGCCTTCCGATTTAGAGATTGTTGGTCAGGCTGCCTGTCTCGCCTAAACGGGCGTTAGTGTTACAAGTCCAGGCCGACCCTTGGAAACTTCTGAGCGCCGTTTCGTGTCTATTACGTAGTAACTTCTCTGTTTGGGTTATAGTTATTTGGTTGATGTGTGACCTTCAGCCGAGTTTTTTATATCCTGAATTAATATTCCTGTCTTGCCCTTTAGACATAACGTTCTTATTCCTTGTATGGGGCTTTCAGCCGAATTTTACATCAAATGTTTTAAGGCCGTAAGCCGTTAAATTATTATGTTGATGTGTGGCCTTAAGCCGTGTATTAATATCTCTTAGATTATTGACCTTGTCTTGCCCGTAAGGGGCTCCGGAACGCCCTATACATGCAATGTTGAAATAACGCTTATAAATTACATCTTTCCTCACAAAGTATTTGAAGTAGGAAGTTGAACTTTTTACAGATTATTTATTGGAATATGGGCTACAACTTAACACAGGGATTTTACAAAATTTTAGTTCAGTTATTAAAGATGATTTTTTTTTTCAATTGTAATGAAAATTCACAACATTTTTTTGCAATTTTTTATTTATATATTCAAAAATATACAGTTTTTTGGAAAAAGGCTGTGTTAAATTATGCAGAAGGTACTGTGTAACATTTACTGAAAGTTTGAAACAAATATGTTTGGAAGATCCTTAGAAAACATGTAAATAGTATGAGAAAATAAAAGTTTTGGGAATCGAGCGACAAAGATTGGATTAACTTTTTAGTGCATTCCAGGTCCATACGATGGATTACGTTCATCCTCTGCAAACTCCTCCTCCAGCTTCCTCTTGTTCCTCCTCCTGTTTACTCTTGCTTGTATTTCTAGACTCTTTACAGCCCTGTCTGCAGCCCGAAGGCGTTCCTTGTCTAAAGCAAGCATCGCTCGTACCATGTTAGAACCTATCTTCATTCCCATATTTCTAAATACCTTGCACCTTACAATGTTGCCATCATTGAAAGTCGCAACAGCATCATACACACCAAAGTTAAGTGTTTCTATTCCAACAAATACAGTCTTGGGGATTCTCGACCATATAACACTATTTACACTTTCATTGGGGTTTTGAGTTTTTCCGTGAATACACTTTTTCAACAGTTCAGGTGCTGCTAAGTCTCTGAAAATAGGTTTTATCACCTCCATTATTGCATGAGGCAGACTATGCTTATGAGTGTACACTTCACCAGTTAGCAATCCTTTGTTATATTTACACCAACTGTCTTCTTCTTTGGGACACAAGCTATGTTGGGGATTTTCATCGGTTGAAGAAGTATGAAAAAAAAGAGCCCAAACAGCCTTCTTCATTTCGTCGACACTTTGTGTATTTTGCCTAATAGCCATTCCATAATAGTTCTGTATTTTGTCAATTACACTGTCAGTTAACCTTCCCTTCCCATCCAACCCCTTACCATCACTGAGTTTTTGTTTTTTGTACGAAGCTTTCAGTCGCCGAAGTCTCGTTCCCATTCGCATCTGTACGTGTCCAATACACTCAAATTTCTGCACTACAACATCATCACCATAGGGCTTCAGTCCTTGAACATGTTTGAAACTTTTAGAATCACCGTCACCAAGGTAATTAACATATCGCACTTTATCACACGCCTCAGAACGCTGGAATATACTGGCAACACCAGCCACTTCCATTCCTCCACTACTGCCACTATAGTTAGCTTTGCAATTATTTTCATGTGTACCTTTATATTTTTGTGGATATCTACAATACTTTCATATTACTGCTACATCTAAAACTTTCCCTGTATACATACTGGTGGCAGATACTACACCATGAAGAGATGTGTGTCCCCGTTTATGCCAGGTACCATCGAACGCTGCAGTCAAATCTCTGTTACCATTATTTTCCATTACTGCCTCTTCCACAGCGTTCTTCATTGATTCTATACAGACATCTTCTACTTTAGACCCTATTAATTTATTATAGGTCGTAAACTTGGTTGGGGGTTTGGAAGATTCATGATGCCACAGAAAATTGCACCTGCAGTAGCACCCTTACCAACTGAACGCAAGGAATAAACAAATCTAATGTTGTGTTCGTAGATTTTGCTACCATTTTCTTCAGTTGCAGTTACTGCAACACTGTTCCAAAAGGTGGTCATGTATGAACACTTATCACATTTCAGTTGTATTTCACTAGCAAGTCCTACGTGCTTTATTATGGAGAGTTCCAGACCAACTTCACTACAATGAATACATATTACACAGTTTGAAAAATTCCTTTGAGAACCGACATATCAAATATTTCATTCACATCCGATTCGCCCATAAAACATTCATAGTTTTCACTCATTGAACCAAGCTTCTTCTGTGAAGTATTTTCTTTCCCACTTTGACTGCTATGGGCAGGTGTACTTGAGAGGTTAGGTTCACTCACTTGGTTATCGTCTTTATTGTTTACAGTAATAACACATACGTTTGGCTTTCCAACATTTCTCCTTTTCTTAAAAGCCTTCAGAGGATTTCTAATAACTTTACTTTTAGTCATTATCATACTTCAACAAAACAGAGACTCAAGAAACAGAATTAATTACGAATATTTTCGAGATAACGACAGAGTAAATAAACATGAAACAATCGACAATCACACCAGCGATATATATTGAACCATCACAGATTAGCCACAACACATACTTTATCTCACATCGCTAAAATGTACCTGATGAACACGGACGTTAATAATAACACCATTTGACAGCAGTTTAACAGCGCCACAGTGGGTCACGCCCATGTAGAACACATTTCAAAACAAATTTAAAAATAGTTGTAGTCTTCGGAATTGAATAAACTATATATCTATTAAAAGGTAATAGTCTGCAGATTCAGAAAACGCAAAAAAGTAAAAATTGAACTTTTCATGATTTTGTGCCTTTCCGGAGCCCCTTAAGGCATGAGATTGTTATTCTTTATTTTATATGAAATGTATTAAGATAAGGCCTTGTGCCTTTTGATTGAAATTCTTCTTATTGCCTAATATGCGACCTCCAGCGTAGTTCCACTAAAATTAATTTGCTTAGACCTCCAGAAGAATCTTGTATTTCAATTTTGCTTAGGCCTTGTCGTCTTGGATTTTGAATACGGCCATCAGACGATCTAAAGTTAATCAAAGGAGGTCGATTAAAGTTTTGAGTGTTTTGCATCCTTGCTGTAATATTGTGTGTGGATAAATAAAGGCCGGCCGAAATGGCCGAGCGGTTCTAGGCGCTTCAGTCTGGAACCGCGTGACCGCTACGGTCGCAGGTTCGAATCCTGCTTCGGGCATGGATGTGTGTGATGTCCTTAGGTTGGTTAGGTTTAAGTAGTTCTAAGTTCTAGTTGACTGATGACCTCCGCTGTTAAGTTCCGTAATGCTCAGGACCATTTGAACCATTTTTTGATAAATAAAGTTCGTATGTTGAGTGTAACTGACAGGAACACATTTTGGCCCCTTTCCACAACCTAATCCACTCTGTCCTGCTAGCCCAGGCATTTCAGTAGTGTAACTGGCACTCTTGACACAAGATGCCCTCCGTGTGAATTTTGTAAGTTTTCCGTTGAGCGTTGCATTCACCTCCACGGCGGGCAGACACCACTGTGGAGAAGCGGCGGCGGACAGCAGAAGCGTTATTAGGCGCTGCCGGACAACCGGTCCCGCCTGCGCGCCGGTCACGTGGCTGTAGCCGATTAATTGCGCCGACGGCTGTCAGCGCACCTCTAATATCCCAGGAGACCAGGGCGGCGTTTCGCATGCAACGGCTGCTGTCTGCCTCCGCTTGCCCGTTCCCTCTACACTTCGGAAAGACCAGCTCCGTTGTAATAGTTGGGCTCTACACGTGTAGATCAGGGGTGGCCAAGAATTCACCTCACGAGCCCTATCCTGGAAGGAGTGCCATAGACCTCAGTCTGGTTGGCAAATTTCCCCCACCACCACGCCACGCTGTCAGACCGGGAGGTGGGAGATGAATGGAAAACTCAGAACACGCCGCAGTCACAGTGCATACGACTTGGTTTTATATGTCACGTTTCTCAACAACAAAGTTTAAAAACAAAACAAATTTTCAGTATCATTTAGTTATTCATGGAGCAGCGATGATATAATTTTTTCTTACACAAACTGTCGGCATACAGACAACAGATTTTCTCACTCAGGTTGGCATGTAATCGAGACATATTTAGTTTCATAATCTAAAAAGTGTCTTTCACAAACATATGTTGAACGGAATACTGTAGCATTTTTGCAGACCTCATTATGGAGACGTGGAAAATCTACCTTAGGACAGCAATACAGACGTCCTAGAAAGCGTTAGCTTTAAAGAAATTTGTCTTTCAAACGGTAATTACCTTACAGATAAAAGTTACAGCTGTATTTGTACAGCGGCGCTTTCATCTGAAAGGGTCCAGAAAACGGGTTGAACACAGATGTATCCTCAAAACGTTTACGGGACAATGAATTCATCTTGTTTTCTCTAACTAGTAAGCATAGGGAGCTGGACTGTCTAAGCCAGAACGTGTCCTTTTACAAAATGGTTCAAATGGCTCTGAGCACTATGGGACTTAACTTCTGAGGTCATCAGTCCCCTATAACTTAGAACTACTTAAACCTAACTAACCTAAGGACATCACACACATCCATGCCCGAGGCAGGATTCGAACCTGCGACCGTAGTGGTCGCGCTGTTCCAGACTGTTGCGCCCGTGTTCGTGAAACTGTGTGTAGCTTGTCGACTGCTCAATTATTTCTGTGCTGTCTCCATGCCCGCATCTCGTGGTCGTGCGGTAGCGTTCTCGCTTCCCGCGCCCGGATTCCCGGGTTCGATTCCCGGCGGGGTCAGGGATTTTCTCTGCCTCGTGATGGCTGGGTGTTGTGTGATGTCCTTAGGTGGGTTAGGTTTAAGTAATTCTAAGTTCTAGGGGACTGATGACCATACATGTTAAGTTCCATAGTGCTCAGAGCCATTTGAACCATTCATTCTGTCTCCATGCTGATGTGTGGCAGTCGCTCAGTTGGCGTGGAGCAGCGAGGAAATCTCCACGGCGGGTAGTTTGGCCGGGAACGCTGGCAGTCTCTACGCAGTGTCGGAGTGTGTTGGGCTGTTCGCATTGCTACGAGGTCCGTGGCTCACCGACGTTGGACACGATAGTTGAGTTTGGATTTAATTTACTAACAAGTCAAGACTGTTCATATTGCGCCGTTTGGTTCTCATTGTTGGCTGTTGGGATATTCCCGTGAGCAACAACGTGTGTGTTCGAGTTGGCGAAGGTTTAGCCACTGTCCAGTGGAGTCTAACTGTATTTGGGTATTTTCAATCGAGGTGCACCAGCGGAATTTTCTGCCGTGTGGCCTTTAACGTTCCCCTTACCTGCCCTGGCCGTTGACGTAATCGTAGGCAGTGTCCTTTCCTAACCGTGTTGTCACTGTCCAGGACGGTGTGTAAATAATGCCTCTGAGCACTATGGGAGTTAACTTCTGATGTCACCAGTCACCTAGAACTTAGAACTACTTAAACCTAACCAACCTAAGGACATCACACACATCCATGCCCGAGGCCGGATTCCAACATGCGACCGTAGCGGTCGAGCGGTTCCAGACTGTAGCCCCTAGAACCGCTCGGCCACTCCGGCCGGCTCACGGTGTGTAGTTTGACAGCTTAATGTATGCTTCGTTGTGGGCATCCATGCGTTTTACGTTTTGCATTGAACTCCGGGTTGAGTGCTGGTCGAGTGAAGCTCAGGTTACCTTGTCGGTGCGTCCGTTGACTGTCTGTTGGCTGGGTTGTCGCCAGATCGACAATGGTTGGGCCGACTGCCTGCCTCACCTAAGGGATCGTTAGTATTTCAAGAGCTGGCCGACCCCCGAAACTTCTGAGTGCCTTTAGCCGCACCGCCTGTTCTTATTTTCTGTTGTGTGTATTTGTATGGCACACATCCGATGGTTTTGGATTAAAGTTGAATTGTTTTTAGTGGTGTTTTAAGTCATAGGCCTTCAGCCGCTTTACAATTAAAATTCCTTACTTGACAAGTGTTAGATTGTTTGGGCCTTCAGCCTGATTAATATATTTTTTAAAGATAAAGCCTCGGGCCTTCTGCCTACTAAAAATTACTTTAGTTGTGTTTTAAGTCATGGGCCTTCAGCCATTTTAAAATTAAAGTTCCTTCCTTGCTTGTCAATTACTAGATTGTTTGGTGCCTACAGCCTAATTTAAGATAAGGCTTTGTTGTTTAAATTTATTTTACCTTGAGTTTTAAATCATGGGGCCTTCAGCTGTTTTTAAATTAAGGACCTTCGTCTTTCGAGCATCAGACTTTGTGTTTTTTTATTCAATTTTACCTTGAGTCTTAAATCATAGGCCTTCAGCCATCTTTAAATTAAGGTTGTTGCCTTTCAAGTGTTAGATTTTGGGCCTCCAGCCAAATTGTAGAACTTACTTAACGTGAGGCTTTCTGTTCTTTAAATATTCTCTTTGGCGTCTGAATTTTGAGTTAATGGCCTTTAGCCTTTTTTTTTAACTAAAATGGTTGTGCTCTTAAGGCACAAGACAGTGTGGCGTATTCAGCCTATAAGTAAGTACAAGAATTTGTACTGTAATGTTTGGTCAAATAAATAAAGTTATACACTCCTGGAAATGGAAAAAAGAACACATTGACACCGGTGTATCAGCTCCACCATACTTGCTCCGGACACTGCGAGAGGGCTGTACAAGCAATGATCACACGCACGGCACAGCGGACACACCAGGAACCGCGGTGTTGGCCGTCGAATGGCGCTAGCTGCGCAGCATTTGTGCACCGCCGCCGTCAGTGTCAGCCAGTTTGCCGTGGCATACGGAGCTCCATCGCAGTCTTTAACACTGGTAGCATTCCGCGACAGTGTGGACGTGAACCGTATGTGCAGTTGACGGACTTTGAGCGAGGGCATATAGTGGGCATGCGGGAGGCCGGGTGGACGTACCGCCGAATTGCTCAACACGTGGGGCGTGAGGTCTCCACAGTACATCGATGTTGTCGCCAGTGGTCGGCGGAAGGTGCACGTGCCCGTCGACCTGGGACCGGACCGCAGCGACGCACGGATGCACGCCAAGACCGTAGGATCCTACGCAGTGCCGACCGCAGTGCCGACCGAGGCACACGGGGCCAACACCCGGCATCATGGTGTGGGGAGCGATCTCCTACACTGGCCGTACACCACTGGTGATCGTCGAGGGGACACTGAATAGTGCACGGTACATCCAAACCGTCATCGAACCCATCGTTCTACCATTCCTAGACCGGCAAGGGAACTTGCTGTTCCAACAGGACAATGCACGTCCGCATGCATCCCGTGCCACCCAACGTGCTCTAGAAGGTGTAAGTCAACTACCCTGGCCAGCAAGATCTCCGGATCTGTCCCCCATTGAGCATGTTTGGGACTGGATGAAGCGTCGTCTCACGCGGTCTGCACGTCCAGCACGAACGCTAGTCCAACTGAGGCGCCAGGTGGAAATGGCATGGCAAGCCGTTCCACAGGACTACATCCAGCATCTCTACGATCGTCTCCTTGGGAGAATAGCAGCCTGCATTGCTGCGAAAGGTGGATATACACTGTACTAGTGCCGACATTGTGCATGCTCTGTTGCCTGTGTCTATGTGCCTGTGGTTCTGTCAGTGTGATCATGTGATGTATCTGACCCCAGGAATGTGTCAATAAAGTTTCGCCTTCTTGGGACAATGAATTCACGGTGTTCTTATTTCAATTTCCAGGAGTGTAGTTTCTAGCTGCACTGTAGCATTGGTTAAAGTAAAATTTAATAGATGTACTAATATAAATATTTTATGCCTACAGATCCAGTAAATAATTTTATGATCTAATAAAAAAAATGAAGGAGCATAAAAAGACATTTCCCTTCACAGGAATTGCATACGGAATTTTCTTTTCAACTACTTGGTAATTTTTTTGGTAGAATAACTTCTTGTTGTGCACCACTTTAATTACATAGACATTAAGATGTGGTTATACATTTCCCTTATCTGCATTGTAGTCCTTAGTCTACTATTTTTTCTGCTTGTGGGTTTGTCATGTTTAGATATAAGTTATTACATTTACTGCTGCTTGCTTTGCCAATTTGCATTTTTTGTCATTGCTGTTTGTATTAATTGTTTTGTGCTGCTGCATTGCCTCACCCCTTAGTTTAGCATCTGAGCCAGAAGATTTAAGTTAGCTTAAAAGGGGGTAGACTATATAAGAGAATGAGTTGCGATGAATTGGAAGAAACTCTTAATATGTTTATCTGATAAGACTTATGTTGTAGAATATTTCTAATACTCAGCTACATGAACTGTGATGAGGAATACTGTTATCCTCAAATATAATTTGCATTAATAATATGTTATTTACTTTGTAAAGATGTTAGACACTATTAATTCTGTTCTGTTTTAATGCTCATGTGTGAAGTCGATGTTTCAATAATTATTCTGATCTTTTATGTATGTACTTATGTCATAATTCCTGTAACACTGATGTATATGTTTATTTCTATTCTTTTGTAAAGCCCCTATTACTACAAATGTTATCTGTATTATTATGTTTTTAATGATGTGTTTTGTACCTTTGATATTGTGTTCTTATGTTATAAAATTGTACTTGACACCAGTTCATCAAATTAAGTAACTTGTAAGTTCCATTTCACTGCACACGTTTCTGTTGGTCATAGTATATGGACAATATGTGAGAAGTAGGGATTGTTAGTGTTTGCACTTGTGTTAATGATTCAGCAAGGGACTGGATAACAGCATTGCTGGTTCTAAGGACAATTCCAGAAACTTTGTGAGTGCACAAGTTGTGGTTTATGGACTTGCTATATTGTCCGCAAGATTCTTCGATGGTGATTGTGCACCTGCACATTTGCAACAGATGGCTGCTGGCCGTCTCTTCAAGGACTACATTGGGTCTGCGTCTTTGCTGACTCACCAGTACCATTATTTCTACAAGGACTGCAGTGGGTCTGCGCCTCTGGTGGCCCACCAATATCGTAATCTCTACCAGGACTACAGTGGGTCTGCTCTGTGATGACCTACCAATACTCTTCAAAACTTCGATTGACTCTGCTGTGGGTTTGCTCTGTTGTGGCCCATTACTTGTCTGCATGTCACGAGTCAGCACTGTCTTGCCATTGGAAGGACAACACTACTTCTTCAAGACATCATGGAAATCCACTACTTCTGTGTGCATTTTCTTTTACTGCTCAGACTTTGAGAAAAACACTGCTATTTTACTGTGATGAACGATCAGGACTGTCTTTATGGACTGTGAGAAACTTTAGCTTTTGACCAACATTGTATCAATAAGTGTGTGCATTTGATTTCTTTGTTATTGTAATTATGAAAAATTTTATCAAATCATTATTGGCCACTGCCCAAACAATTTGTAAAATTTTTTGTGGGGAGCATGGGGGCTATGTAAGTAGGCTGTTTAGGTTTTTTTATTGGTAACGCCACCTCTGTATAAAAATCACTGGCTGTGCTGTGTGCAGTCTGTGTCTAGTTTGCATTGTTGTCTGCCATTGTAGTGTTGGGCAGCGGCAGCTGGATGTGAACAGCGCGTAGCGTTGCGCAGTTGGAGGTGAGCCGCCAGCAGTGGTGGATGTGGGGAGAGAAATGGCGGAGTTGTGAAATTTGTAACACTGGTTGTCATGAACTGCTGTATATATTATGACCTTTGAACACTAGTAAGGTAAATACATTGTTTGTTCTCTATCTAAATCTTTCATTTGCTAACTATGCATATCAGTAGTTAGTGCCTTCCGTAGTTTGAATCTTTTATTTAGCTGGCAGTAGTGGCGCTCGCTGTATTGCTGTAGCTTGAGTAACGAAGATTTTTGTGACGTAAGTGATTTGTGAAAGTTACAGGTTAATGTTAGTCAGGGCCATTCTTTTGTAGGGATTTTTGAAAGTCAGATTGCGTTGCGCTAAAAATACTGAGTGTCAGTATAAGCACAGTCGTGTATAAATTTTTCTAAGGGGACGTTTCAACTTTTACCTAATCACACCAATCGCATTGTTCAGGTCCACATTCAACACAGATACAAACGAAAGTCTATGAATAGGAAACCAGTTACTAATAATAACAACATACAAGAGCAACATAAAAGAGAACAGTTACAGTCTCCTAATATTTGTCAGACTGGGGTATAGAGAAGGCATCGACTCCACCGGCAGTGAAGCCCGTTTCATGCTCAAGGCGGCACAACAGCGGAACACCACAGGATATGATTAATTTAATCCGCATGCACAGGGCGAAGTCTACGTTAACTTCTAGAAACAAATAGCATGTCGCCATTCAAATAACAAATAGAGAGAGCTGGACTGAGCATAGGTACCAAGACTCAAGCCTACAAGAACTGTTAAAAAAGTTCGGGAAATGGGGAAACTCGAGAACAAAAAAAAATTTCCCGCCATATTGTGCTGGTAGTAGACGCTATTGCTGCGGAGCGTGGCAAACCTGTCGCGCTGTCAAGTGGCGGGTGGAGCAAGTGATGTCGCAGGGAGCGGGCGAGGAGTTTCGGACAGGCAGCCGAATGAGTGTTCAGTTTCGGCTGTGGTGACGGAGCTGTGTGTTAACGGTAGCTTATGGTGGGAGTAGTATACAATGGAGTGGTAGCTCATGAAGAAAGTGACATCACTTCAAAACTGTCGGACAGTACGGTGGCTATCCGGAACTCTGGCCATTTTTTTATTTATGTACCAGAAAACTGTTGTTAATTAGATTCAGTGTTTCACTGAGTGTCACATTTACATACAAGTTCACTATGTTACATGACGCAACGAAAGTCTCTATTTTCTGCTTATATTGTAATATGTTTGAAGCTGTTGGTGAAATTATAAGAAAGTGAAACTTCTAAGTCAGTGAAGCGTATAAGTGTTACTGATTCTGAGTTGTTGAGCGTATGTATCCTAAGTTTTTAACTTTTGCAGCAAGTATGTCAGTAGCTGTGAATCAAATTCTTCAGAGTATGTGATCGCATTGTCAATATACAAAAATATCTTACGTTTGGGACACTATTACAAGTGTCCTTGCTCAGGGTGTTTTATTCCACAAACCTACTTCCAACTGTGGCCGACAAGTCGGAAAATCATATATAGTATGAATCACCTAAAACTCGCTCCGCAAATATTGCGGAAACGGAAAACGTTATTGATGTGTAGTTTTTACAGAATTGTATGGTAGTCAGAGCCTCGTATTGTTAGGCCATGAACGGAGTCTAATAATCCAGAATGAGATTTTCACTCTACAGCGTATTATGCGCTGATATGAAACTTCCTAACAGATTAAAACTGTGTGCTGGACCGAGACTCTACCTCAGTACCTTGCCTTTCGCTAGCAAGTACTCTACTGTCTGAGCTACCCAATCACGACTCGCACCCCTTTCTCACAGCTTTACTTCCAGTACCTAGTCTCCTACCTGCCAAACGGTAGAGCACTTGCCCACGAAAGGGGTAAGGCCCTGTGTTCGAGTCTCGGTCCGGCGCACAATTTTAATCTGCCAGGAAGTTTCAGAGACTAATAATACTTAGAAAGTGTGTTTTTGTGCAAGTATTTTTAAATGAGACGATAAATATTTACTAAGCTAAACTAAACTAACTCAGTGAAAACAGGGCTTGGAAGACCCAACAGGACCGACAGGCCGCCGTGTCATCCTCAGCATACAGGCGTCACTGGATGTGGATATGGAGGGGCTTGTGGTCAGCACACCGCCCTCTCCGGCCCTGTGCAGTTTACGAGGATCGGAGCCGCTACTTCTCAGTCAAGTAGCGCCTCAGTTTGCCTCACAAGGGCTGAGTCCATCCCGCTTGCCAACAGCGCTCGGCACACCGAATGGTCACCCATCCAAGTGCTAGCCCAGACCGACAGCTCTTAACTTCGGTGATCAGACGGGAACCGGTGTTACCACTGCAACAGAGCCGTTGGCTAGAAAATCTTAAAGTAGGGTAAATTAGAATCTCAGTGGTGTTTGTTGCAGTATTCTAGTGCGAGTCGTTTAGGAGATACCATATTTTGAAAAGTTTCCACACTGACACTTGCTTATCCCATTCAACGTGAGTAGTTATCAGGTACGATGTTGTTATGTTTGCTTATAGTGTGGTTGTGTGTTCCTTTAGTGCTCCGCGATTTCCTAGCCAGGTAATGTGAGACAGTCCGCGCGTTAGGTCGTGAGTGGACGATGGAATTTACCAATCCACAAAACTCTGACAGGCTCATGGCGTACCCTCAGCCAGGCACTTAAATTTGATTTACAAAGTATCCATGTACATGCAGCTGTATATGTAGATGTAAATGCAACGTGGAATGTCTTGCAAAGGGTGTACGGAGAATGTAGGAAGAATGCAGTTCGTCCTTTTACAGCGCATATGGCAAAATATCCCAATAGACGTCAATCATCTCCGCAATTATTTATCAACTTCTTCAACCACTTACGTGAAGATGGTAGAGTAACACCTAGACAACAAAACAGAACGAAACAACAGACAACAAAAGAGGGGGAAATCAATTTTCTTTCTATTGAGCCGGCTGCTGTGGCCGAGCGGTTCTAGGCGCATGTGTCCGGAACCGCGATGCTGCTAAGGTCGCAGGTTCGAATCCTGCCTCGGGCATGGATGTGTGTGATGTCCTTAGGTTAGTTAGGTTTAAGTAGTTCTAAGTCTATGGGACTGATGAACTCAGATGTTAAGTCCCATAGTGCTTAGAGCCATTTGAACCATTTTCTTTCTATTGATGCATTTGATTCGCACGGGGAAGTGGCATGAGTCAGGCAACTGTACTATGCATTTTCTATCGAGATAGGTTCCACCCCTATCACATCTCTTTCCAGCAAGAGCTGCATGGAAAGGATTATTAAAAATCGCCTTAACTTCTGTACATGGATACTCCAGACGTATCATGTATCTTGTTTAATTATGAAGCCAAATGTGACAATCACGGCGAAGTAAACTGAACTGCCTAAACATGCGCTATTGGTCTGTTGACACCCCCCCCCCCCCCCCCCCCCACCCGTTGGCTTCGTCAGGTAGAAGGTTACCGTCCATGGAGTGTAAACGTGTGGTGTGGGGTAGTGAACCATCAGCTCATAGACGCTCTTTTCATAGACAGCCTCTTGACAGACCATCTTCCACGAATGCTAGTAACCGTTCCTTTGAAAACTAGGAAGAACCTAAACGTGATGGCTGTCCAGACGGTAGTGCATGAAATACTACAGAATGTCTTCACGAATTGTTTCCAAATCGTTTGACTGGACACAGCGAATCTGTATTTTGGCCGGCCCATTCCCCGGATTTGATTCCTATAGACTTTCTTCTGTGGGGAAAGATGAAAGACGCTATCTACAGAGACATACCAACTACAATCAAATGGTTCAAATGGCTTTGAGCACTGTGAGACTTAACATCTATGGTCATCAGTCCCCTAGAACTTAGAACTACTTAAACCTAACTAACCTAAGGACATCACACAACACCCAGCCATCACGAGGCAGAGAAAATCCCTGACCCCGCCGGGAATCGAACCCGGGAACCCGGGCGTGCGAAGCGAGAACGCTACCGCACGAGCACGAGATGCGGGCTCAACTACAATCGATGATAGGCAGTGACGCATTACGCACTACAATAGCCTACTCGGACATCTCCGCTGAAATGCCAGCACGCAGCTGTCGCCCCATACAAGACTGGAAGCGTGTACTGCCGCTTCCGTTGGTCACTTTGAACATAACCTCCCGTGGTCAACTGCCTCGTTAGTCGTCAGAGCCCACATAACTAATGCATGTAACCGTTGTTCAGGGTGTGCGGCCGTTTTTGAAAGTACGATATCTCGTATATGACTCGTACTAGAGTCCTGCAACAAACACCACTGACATTCTAATTTGCCCTACTCTAAGTCTGTTAATGTCAAAAGTCATTGCTCCATTAAAAAAATGTATGTTCACACAAAAATACGCTTTCTAAGTATTATTACAATCTACATATAGGCTAATAATATGAGCCTGTGATTACCAATACTTTCTGTGAAAACCGCACATCAATAGCACTTTTCATTTCCACAATATTTACGGTGCAAGGTTAGGTGATTCACCTTGTACGTTCACGAAGAGGTCGATATTGTGTTGTTGCGTTCGTCAGTCAGAAGAATGGTTTGAAGCAGCTCTCCATGCTACTTTATCTGTGCAAGCTACTCTATTTCAGAGTAACTACTGCAACCTACATCCTTCTGAATCTGTTTAATGTATTCATGCCTTCACCTTCCTCTACAATTTTTACCCTCGCTTCCCTCCAATACTAAACGCATGATCCCTTGACGCCTCAGAAAGTGTCCTACCAGCCGATCCCTTCTACTCAGGTCGTGTCACAAGTTTCTTTTCTCCCCAAATCCATTCAGTACCTCCACTTTAGTTACGTAATCTACCTATCTAATCTTGAGCATTCTTCTGTAGCACCACATATAAAAAGTTTCTGTTCTTTTCTTGTCTAAACTGTTTATCGTCCATGTTTCACTTCCGTAGATGGCTACACTCCATACAAATACTTTCAGAAAGGACTTCCTGAGACTTAAATCTGTATTCAATGTTAACAAATTTCTTTTGTTCAGAAACGCCTTTGTTGCCGTTGCCAGTCTACATTTTATAACCTCACGTACCCTAAATAGTTTCATTGACAGTGACAGCGGCCACGGAAGCCTACGCTTACATGCTAACAGACTCGTTATAACTGCTCTGAGTGTTGGGGATTGGTCTCATGAACTTACCTTACCTGCGCAGCATAATCTGGAACTGGTATTTGCGTAGATTTCACAATAAACGTAAAATTCGAAATTCTGACTTCCTACTTATTTCTACTGAAAAGATGGTATTTCTTGTTATAAACCCGCCAAGTTCTTTTTAATCACGGAAGGAACATCCACCCTTTCAATCCACTGAACCTGTGAAGCTCTATTTCGTGTCTTCGCTCTCTTCTGCGCGTTTTTTTTTTCAGTTATCTACTTTACTTATTTTTTCAACAATTTAGCTTATTTCATAGTCAGATCGGAAAATGACCATTAAATGGGACCAAAACTAGTTATGAAATGTGAATAATGCAGCTAACAAGAGATCTGTGAAATTCGACGTATGCGCTGAAATTTTAGATACAGGAAGAATACACCCGAAAAACTAGCTTATGGAAAATTAAACTGTTAAGACGCAGTATAAGTATTGTTAAAAAAAATGTTGAAAACTACCATATTCGTAGCTGGACAGGTGGCTGGAGAAATGCACACCCCTACCGGAGCTGTAGCAGATAGCACAACCGCGCTTATCGTTCGCTGGTGGCGCACCAGTTAAAAGGTAACACGACTCGACGAGCTCGTAATTTGTAAACCGAATTTCGATTTTCGTTAATAGTTTCTCTGAAAACATTGTAGTTATTTTTCATTCAAATTTGCAATACGTTTAATATTCATAATAATTACTGTTTTTTTTTGCAGTAGTGTGTGTTAACAACGGAGATAAAACGGAATTAATATACATTGTGTTAAACGCTTAGTGTGCAAACCTGGTATTGCGTCGTAACATCTGACCATGAACTGTATAAACAGAAGAAAGACTTACACAAACCTCGCAAAACTGTGAAAGGAAAAGTATCCGGAATATTTATTGTACAAGTTGGCCACAGAGTCCCGTTACCACCTTTAGTAACCAACATAAAGCCCTAAAGTTGCATAAATAGTACGAACAATAGTTCTTTACAGGAGTTTTCTTGAGATATGAGCTATGTAGAGCTCCTCGTGAGAGACTGTTCAGTCCACATTTACCGACGGAGATCTGCAAGACTGGGCGTTCAGAATACCAACCAAGATGAACATTGCTTGCTTCAAGTCTTCGTCGACCTCGTTAAGATGATCCAAGAAATAATACAGCATAGCAAGTCGCAAAACAACGATGTTTACTTCAGATTAAAGTGTAGAGGAGACGCTATTAGTTCGCGGCTGTGATCCCCAAATCTAATATGTCTAACGCCGATCAATTAGGTTTAGTGAAAGAACTGCGATAAAACCCCACTTCATCATTTCGAGGAGGAAAAAGACAGAATCTATTGTGCAAATAATTAATTCTATGACACATTCGTATACAACAATGAGATGCTGTGTGATATTCGTATTCCGCAGCTTTAAGTCTTTTGTGACCTCAAGGCATAATAGGAATAAAAATAAAATAAACGGACATTTAAGTGTGATAAATCTCATACCCGACCTATCAATATCTGCCAAAATTGGAAAGAATAATTTTTAACGTTTCATTCGAAACGGTTTCAAACCAGCTGCCGAAATGAATTCATTGCTTTTTGCGGACTTTTCGGCTGGATATAACAATATCTCTGCCTTTCTGGAGGACGAAGAAAGGCTGATGCTATAGTTCAGATTTCACCAAGAACATCCAATGTGACTCTCGATTAAGAAGATTTTCGGCTGTGGAAAATATTTTAAGGAAACTATCGAACAATATAATTTTCGATAGCTCCGTGTCATTTGACGTATATCAGAGGAGTAGTATCTTTAAATTTGCGCATTATCAGTTTGCATCGGCATATCTTGCAAATTGCTTTAAGCGTCCTCGGTATACAGCACAACATGCAGAACAACGGACAAGACCATTTTTTACTCCACCGCAAATGTTTCTAAATAAAGCAAGTAATTACTGTGAGGAACCTGATTGCATTGATTTCCCTTTCGTGCTTGATGTAAGCAAAATATTTGTTTTCATCAATCAGATGACACTTCGCTTTGTTATGAGGACTATTGGAAATAAACAGGGCGCTGTTTCATTGTTAAAATATTACTCAGAAAATTTTAATGAAAACTTCACTTCAGGAACTGTTGTAAAATGATATACATCATAGAAATAGTTCCGTTCAATGAAATAGTCACGATTGACGGAAATCGTCTGTAACGTATCATCAGACACCATCTTATTTACTCTCGTCCACTAGTCATCCTTGTAAGCATTACATATGCGACAATCTACCTGTCGATGCTAACTGTCTTATTCAAAACGTACGTGACATGTGTTATATGAGTTAGGTGCTTCAAGTTCGTTTGCGTCACTCTGGATATTAGCAATTCGTGGCGCTGTGATCTCTTGCCACGGCCAGTCGCACGCTAGGCAGAAAGGGTCGTACACACCCCTGTCATAAGTGGTCCTTCGTGCGAAAAAACCGTGTAACCTCAAGAATCTTTTAAAAAAATACTTGCAGTGCGCCTTTGCTGCCAAATATTTGAGAACTCGTATCTTTCGTTATATTCTTCCCGCATAAAAAGATTCATTGTGAGTTACGACATGTCGGATTGGACCATTCCCTTGTGAGATTTTACAATAAATATACCCTTTAAAAATACATATGTCATAGTGTTCGACAATTTTATGTAACTGTATTACAACTGCAGCCAACAAAGAGGAATTTAAGTCAAAACAGCTGCTGCCATCTACTTTGTGGCTCTTATAATATCGCAGGGAGAATAGCTTCGTTATATCTGGCCATGTGCAGCGGTATGCCTGCTGGTGCTACGATACTTTATGACTTACAGGCTGTTAAATTAGAGGCATTACACAATTAATTACATGGCCGGGGATTGCTCCGAGGGCAGGAGTGCAAAATATTTGATGTTTGCGCGCTGCTAATTGTATATCAAACAGTACGAGTGCGCGTGGAGCAGGCATTTGTTAAAGTCACGAACCGTCCAGCTGAGATAACTGCGTTAGCTCGCGCTAGCACAAGCGACGTCCCCATCCACATGACAGATATTAATGTGGTTCCCCGTTTCTGGCTCTTGTTACAGCGCCAACAAGATTAAGGCCGTAATGGCTCATCACTGTGCAAACCAACGGCGACACACATCAACACAACCGGGCGGCTCTGAAGCGATCACCCAATCGTGCTCTTCCTAGCTTGGAGGGGAGTTCACTGCACTGTTACAATAAAAACAATGTTTTCCCTTTCAGAAAAGTCGCTAATTCGAAATTGTGTGTGCCGACCATCGAAAGTTTCATCAAGGGCCTGTCACTGTTCTTCGCTTTAACCGACATCGTCAACGTACTTCACTACTTGGCTGGGCGCTAGTGGTATCTGATTAGAATACCGATGATTAAGAAATTTCCATCGAAATTTTTTGGCCGTTGTGGGAAGGAGAGATGGGAGAGTTCAGTTCCTGCTTAAAAGATGTGGTTCCAATATCTTAGGATAAATTCCAGGTAACGAGGGTAAATGAAATACTTCAGCAGGCAAGGAGCTGGGAGTGGTTAGGCGCCAGGGCACAAAGATAAATTCTGCCACTGTCATTATTATTATTGTCATAATTATTTTATTATTGTTATGAGTATTATAGCAGCAGTAGTGCAAGTCTTGCCAATATTAACTTTATTAGTTTGAAGTCAGTATTATTTACTCATATTGTCAGTACCCTTATAGGCATTCAAATCATGTTAACATTATTTGCCATATTACAATTATTATTTTTTACGTACCCGGAAAGCCCTGGTCCGAATTAAGAGAGCGTGTGAGGGTCAGAATCATGTTTCATAAATAAATATATATGAAAACATAACACGTCATTCAGGCCATATTTTATTTAGCAAGCTGTAAAGGAAATTATTTGCTTTTAAACACGTGAAATTTAAAAATCCAGAATATTAAAAAAAACAAGCCAAAATAGATTTAATATTTGAAAATAGAGGTGCTTTCAGTTGAGGTTTGCAGACGTCACAATGCGTTTTATCAAAATAATTTCAGTAAAGCACAACATCAAATTCAGTCATTACCACAAGAGACAGAAATAGATTTCAGTTGACTTACGTTCCACAGAAAAATGCAGCAATCACCACTAAAGATTAAGGTGACTCATCAGTTTGCAGCAGTAAGCCTAGCAAACAACCAATGGTCAGTTAAAAAATAATGAGAAATGTAAGCTATACCTAAATCGGACTGATATTACCTGAGTTCCAGATAACGTATGAGAATGCAGTCGGATGACGTCCTCAACAACCGCCGCTATTTCGACAGCAGCACACTCTGCTATTTTCAATGCAGTTTTGCCACTGAAAATGACAGGGTGTGCTCCTGTTAAAAGTCGTATCAAATGATTTTCTGTCGTTATTTTGCTCTTTACACTGTTGATAAACGAGCTTTTAGCACATTTTTCAATTGGCAAATTTGTACTATGACACCCTGCTTGTTCCGGGTAACAGTATTTTGTATTAAGAAGGTTGAGTCATCCTCTTTTGCGTACCAGTGCCTAAGCGCTTTAATGAAGTATGTAAACCCGAAAGTGTGATCTGACGTCACGAAACCGGTCATGTTTCTATCAAAGATCACATGCAGCTGAAAGCGGTTTGTTTCTGAAACATGGACAAATCGTATATTTTTAGCTTGGTTGGTACCTCCAAGTACATGTGCCGAGAGCAAGCCATTAATGCTTAATTTTCATTGGCCAGCAGGTCAGCCATTGAAGGCTGGACGCGTGAACGCAAAACGGGTAGTTAATACTGGCAGGTGTAGACCATCTAGTTGTGCTATTACGACCGTGAAGGAAACATCTAGTAGTAAATGATGAGACGTGTTTTGTGTTCCTGTTCGACGCACAGAAAAATAACCACCACAGTGATCTGCGTACATATTAACGTACCATGTATAAAAATATCTGCAAGCATACCAGTCACACCGTGTATTATAAACCGGACTCAGACCTGATAGACGGGAACAACTGTAGCATAAACGAACGGAAACATTTAGCAGCGTGATTTAGCCAAGTTGGAACTAGTAAAATCTCTAACATACTGGGAACGGAGTCGATTTTCTGGGCTTCCGTTGAGGCGCTTGTGCCTCGTGCCGCGGAACACTTGTCGTTTGTTGTGTATAAACGGGCTCGCAATCGTGCGCCTGCTGGCCAGCAACCCTTCCGACGGCCGCGCAGTGCTTTCCACCTAGAAGACAGGCGTTACGAGGGAAAAATTCACTATGCAACTGCCGCCGAGCCGGGTAAGTAAACAAAATGTAAGTAGGCCTACTACCTGACAATGATTTATTACACTTGGCCTTCCGTAGCCGTTATCGAAAACACGCGGTGACTTTACTGTGAAGTAGTGCGGTGGTTTCAATGAATTGCCAACATCAGCTGTGTACGGGACATCGTTAGAAATCAACGGAGAGAGTTGAAAATTTGTGCCCGTCCGGGATTCGAACCTCCTCTGCTTACTAGGCAGGCGCTGTAATCCCTAAGCCACGAAGGACACAGGAATGTGCGTGGTTGCTCGGATTTAATATAAGAACCGCCCCTCCCTTCCCCCACCAGCAGACCCACATTCTCACCTTACACCACAAATACGAAAGTCGCACAGAAATGATTCTTGGCTTCTGATCACCGTAAGTATAAGTGTATGGTGTGTGTGTGTGTGTGTGTGTGTGTGTGTGTGTGTGTGTGTGTGTGTGTGTGTGTGTGTGTGTCTGAAAGAACAGACACCATACACACATAGTAAAGTGGTGGCTATTGAGAACGTGTGACACTGAACGATTCGTGTACTCTCAAGTGTTTCATAGTGTCCTCGTGAAATATCCACGATAAAAATTGATGCAAGCCGATCGAAACGCCCTCACTCCCAGGTGAAATAATATTATGGTACAATAATTCACCAATTGATGGTTGTTGAGCTGCAGTACAAACAGCCATGCTATAGTACGAACACAGCCTCCAAGGCAAAAGCAGTTACGGAGAGGCACAGTTGTGTAAGAAGGGAGCAGTTTCAAAGCGATTATTATATATATATATATATATATATATATATATATATATATATATATATATATATTAGGGAGGAGAAGACAGTGATTCCTCTAGTCCATTACCTGCACCACCTGCACCAGGCCATATAGTGCGATTGCCATCATCAAAAAGTAAGAATTCATCTGGTGGTTCAGTAAGTGGTCAGTTTAAGTGGTGCAGTCCTCGAGGGAACCAGCTGAACGTGGTATATTTTACGAATGCCCGTAGTGCCAAAATGAACGTTGAAAATGTGAAAACGTGTAACAAAGTCGAAGATTACAATTGACTTATTGTCACAGGAAATATATGAACACTTCAGTGAACAAAAACACAGTTATACTATACAAACGACGAATGTTAGCAAACGTTTAAATCAGTGGGGTCGACAAATATGGACGAAATATAGAGGTTTTTTAGATTGATTTTGTGGATAGCATTGGTGAAACTTCCATCTATAGGTTTATTTTGGTCCGTGGATCCATGGTTTATTTAAACATTATCGTGAAATGTAATGAGTTGCGATTGCTTCTGAATTCTGTTGAGAACGCTGAATTTCGCAAACAATACAAATCTTGATGCTTTAGATCATCCCTTAAAAGTTCATTTCCCATCGACGAACCGAACAACAAATATTATGACCCTCCAGAAATACTGTGTATCGACGAATCTCTAACAACATTCCGAGAACGAATTATAGTCAGGTAATATTTGAAACATGAGAGGCACAAGTATGGGATCAAAAGTTTAAATTCTGATGCGTAAGTTAATACTGCTGCAATGTTCTAACTTACGCTGATAAAGTAATAAAGAAAATACCACAGCAACAAATGTTGTGATGAATTTGTGTCGAGATATATTCAATACAGTCCATACGTTATGTACTGATAATTTGTATACCAGTGTAGATAGATCCAGCAAACTCATGATATATCCAAGCAAACTCATGCCAAAGAATAAAGCATTTGGTTGCTATCCTTCGACTAAATCGCAAAGGAAATTCCAAAGAAATTGTAACGACTAAATTAAAATACAGGAAAGTGACTGCAAAAGAAAATGGTTCAAATGGCTCTGAGCACTATGGGACTCAACTGCTGAGGTCATTAGACCCCTAGAACTTAGAACAAGTTAAACCTAACTAACCTAATGACATCACAAACATCCATGCCCGAGGCAGGATTCGAACCTGCGACCGTAGCGGTCTTGCGGTTCCAGACTGCAGTGCCTTTAACCGCACGGCCACTTCGGTCGGCTGACTGCAAAAGAGAATAGTCCAGAAATTACAATCACTAAATTAAAAGACAAAAGAGACATTTCTGGTCGTCTCAGCAAACGTTCGAGTGAATCTAAAACGTGATAACCAAAAGAGGGGCTAATCGAAAACCAAAAGCTTTTACTGAATATAATAAGGGAAGAGCTGCTGTAGATATTTCTGAGAAAATGAGTGCGTATAGCAGTACTCTGAGAAAGGCAATTAAATGATATCAACAGTTAGGATTCTATTTTTTAACACCACTGTTGTGAATGTATATATGTGTTCCAAGAGATGTGGGAAGGGAAATGCCAATCACAATATTCCGGAAACATTTGGCAGATGTGCTCACACGGCATTCACATTTGGGAACTCCAGTCAGCGTCGATACATAAAGCTGCAAAAACCAGTTGGGAGCAAAGGAAGGAAGGCGCATAATATGACCAGATATTGTTCTCAACGTTTTAATACAAACACAAAAACATTCGGACGCAATGCAGCTAGAAAACTGATTACACAGGGGGTTAGTTTTTGTGATACGAGCAAGCCAAAGCCCCATTCTTGTACTGAATTATTCAATATACTTCATGAAAATTACATTAATTAATATATCCGTTCCTATGTACTGATGTTGTTCAATGGAATAGAGGGCTACTAGTCCCCGCGGACTGACTTCGTCCAAACGAAAAGTACACAGTCAGCCCCACGGGACAGACAGTACGCTTGACGTAGTAAATGAAATCCGGATTAACTCAAACCCAAAACACAGGACATGAAAGAACCCTGCGGCATAGCAGACGTTTTCGAATCACTGTTCAAACCGTCTACACACTAAGGCGCTCACCTAATCAATAACCGCTCATCGCTCGTGCATTCTACAGCCAAAAATAGGCAAACCCTCGGCCACCAAACACAAAAGAGGTGCTTCTCGGGCATGTACATTGACAGAACAGCGGCCGGCCGGTGTGGCCGAGCGGTTCTAGGCGCTTTAGTCCTGAACCGCGTGACCGCTACGGTCGCAGGTTCGAATCCTGCCTCGGGCATGGATGTGTGTGATATCCTTAGGTTAGTTAAGTTTAAGTAGTTCTAAGTTCTAGGGGACTGATGACCACAGTAGTTAAGTCCCATAGTGCTCAGAGCCATTTTTGAACAGAACAGCGACTCATAGTCATCCAAAATAGTATTTAATTTCTTTAACTGTTTATAGCATCCTTGTTCTACATGACATCGAGAAATTTTTCTACGATAGCCATCCTGATGTGATTGTTGGGAAACGACTGAGAACAAACTGACGTGCACCGCCATTACAATGGCGACTTGCTGGGACGCAAAGTAGATGGATGCTTAGCTACAATGTTAAGTCCTATAGTGCTCAGAGCCATTTGAACTTAGCTACACAGGCAAACATATTGATATTCAGAAAAACACAGAAGACCTTGAAAGACTTGAGATAGGAAGGTCATGTTCACAGGACACGTACATTAGTATGTCCTGCAGAAGTGATAAGCATTTGAAACATATCGGCCCTTAGGTTTATAGTCTACATCGATAACACCGGCGCAACAACACCTACTGGTAAAATGTGGCTGCGACTCTCTTTGTCGCTATAAACCGAAGATAACGTATCAGTATGTCTTGAGGAGCCGTGCAGGATGCTTCGCATATGCATGTGCGTGCCGTACCGATAAATCAGTGAAACTGAAAGAGTGCACATTATTGGAATGAGAGAATGTGATGCATCTATCGAAGAAATTCCTGCTCGTGTAGGACCAAGTGTTTCGGCAACGCAATGAGTGTGTGCACAATGGTTCACGGGAGGTCGTAAGAAACCACTAGGTCGGTCTACACCTACATCTACATGACTACTCAGCTATTAACAATAAAGTGCCTGGCAGAGGGTTCAATGAACCACCTGAAGCTGTCTCTCTACCGCTCCATTCTCGAACGGCACGTGGGAGAAAAGAACACTTAAATTTTTCTGTGCGAATCCTTATTTCTCTCATTTTATCGTGATGATCATTTCTCCCTACGTAGGTGAGTGCCAACACAATGTTTGCGCAATCGGAGGAGAAAACTGAAATTTCATGAAAATATCCCGTCGCAACGAAAAACGCCTTTGTCTTTGTCACTCCGATTTTCGTCTCATGTCTGTGGACTACCTCCCCTATTTCGCGATAATACAAAACGAGCTGCCCTTCTTTGTACTATTTCGATGTCATCCATCAGTCCCACGTGATGCGGATCCCAGACCGCACAGCAATACTCCAGAATAGGGCGGACAAGCGGGGTGCAAGCAGTCTCTTTAGTAGACCTGTTGTACATTGTAAGTGTTCTGCCAATGAATCGGAGTCTTTGGTTTGCTCTATCCACGACATTACCTATGTGATCGTTATAATTTAGATTATTTGTAACTGTAATCCCTAAGTATTTTATTGAATTTACAGCCTTCAGATTTGTGTGACTTATCGCGTAATCGAAACTTAGTCAATTTCTTTTAGTACTCATGTGAAGAACTTCACATTTTTCTTTATTCAGGGTCAATTGCCCCTTTTCGCTCATACATATATCCTGTCGAAATCATTTAGCAATTCGTTTTGGTCATCTAATGACTTTTCAAGACGGTAAATGACAGCATCATCTGCAAACAATCTGAGACGGCTACTAAGATTGTCTTGTATATCGTTAATATAGATCAGGAACAATAGAGGGTCTATAACACTTCTTTGGGGGACGCCGGATATTACTTGCGTTTTACTCAATGACTTTCCGTCTATTACTACGAACTGTGACCTTTCTGACAGGAAATCACGAATGCAGTCCCCCAACTGAGGCAATATTCCATAGGCACGCAGATTTGTTAGAAGACGCTTATGAGGAATGGTGTCGAAAGCCTTCTGGAAATCTAAAAATATGGAATCAATTTGACATCCCCTGTCGATAGCACTCATTACTTCATGAGTATAAAGAGCTGGTTGAGTTTCGCAAGAACGATATTTTCTGAATCCGTCTTGACTATGTGTCAATAAATCGTTTTCTTCGAGCTACTTCAAAACGTTCGAATACAGTATATGTTCCAAAACCATACTGAAAATCGACGTTAGTGATATGGATCTCTAATTCAACGGATTACTGCTACTCCCCTTTTTGGGTATTGGTGTGACTTGAGCAATTTTCCAGTCCTTAGGTACGGATCTTTCTGTGAGCGAGCGGTGGTGTATAGTTGCTTAATATGGAGCTATTGTATCAGCATACCCTAAGAGGAACCTGACGTATAAGCATACCCATCATATCGAGGGTACTTTGAAGGCACCACCGACTATAACTGTATGAATGGGGCACCTATATGAAATGGGACTCAAATTTTGTTTGAACTGTTCAGCAACTATATCTTCCGAGTCGGGGGATCGGTAAAACGATCCAATTAATAGTTTAGTCCGATTGTCAAGTATAACCTCTACCCATACTATTTCGCAGGAACTATCTACTTCAATTTTACTACAAGGCAAAGAATTTCTGACAGCAATAAATATTCCACCACCAACTGTATTTAATCTATCCTTTCTGAACACTGTTAGATCCTTTGAAAAGAAAAATTGGCTGAACTTATATCTGGCTTTAACTACCTTTCTGTACCTATAACTATTTGAGATTCAGGGCTTTCTATTAGGGCTTGGAGCTCTGGTTCTTTCCCAAAATAGCTACGACAGTTTACAGCTCTAATACCGATCGTTTCTACAACTAACCAGCTGTGTTTTACCTGTCCCCTTTTAGACGGACGCTCTTTCTGTGGTTCCCTGAGACCCTCTAACCAAAAAAGCCTCCCAGTCCCTTCTGCACAGCTCCCCGCAACACGTGGAGCCGCTTCCTGTGTGTAGTGGACTTCTTACCTATTAAGCGGAACCCGTTGGCGCAAGTCAAGGAATCTGCAGCCTACACGATCACACAACTGCCTGAGCCTCTCATTCAGACCATCCACTCGGCTCTGCAGCAAAGGACCACAGTCGATCGACGATGCAGCAGATGGTGAGGTCCGCCTTAACCTCGCAAGCAAGACTGTCAGTTTTTACCATTTCCGCTAGCCACCCGAAACCAGAGAGAATCTCCTCCGATCCAAAGCTACACACGTCATTGGTACCGACATGAGCCACCACCTGCATTTGACATCTGCGCCCTCTTCGTCTCTGGCACAACGTTGGAACAGTTGCACACTATGTCTGTCACCGTTTATTACTGTATTGTTACCTGCGCGTCGTCCATTTCTCCGCCTGTCTTTGACGAATACGCGAAAACTTTCTAGACGGCAATGGTGTATGGAACGACGTGATTTGGGACAGGAATGGCATCAGACCTTGTTTGCGGTCGAATCCACGTTCTGTTTGTTTGAAAATTATGGCCGCATTTTGTTTCGCCGCATATAGAGGAGCAGCATCACAGTGACTGCATTCGCACAACACATACAGAGTCAATTGAAGACATGGTGTGCTATTGGGTAAACAGCTGGTGTGTGTCTAGGGCAATGTGACCAGCGTGACCTATGTGAATGACAGCCAGCGACCCGTGGCCACATACTCTCTGCACAACACCCCACACGCCATTTTCCAGCAAGACAATGCACGACTATACGCTGCTGCACGAACACGTAGCTTCTTGGTGTCACAGGATGTGAGCCTTTTACTCTGGTCCGCCACATCACCAGAACTGTCACCATTCGAAGATGTGTGGATTATGGTGAAACATCGGGCGCAGCACTGTGATCCAATGCCAGCCGTCACAGTTGAACTTGGGAACTAGCTGAATTTAGCATGGATTGCTCCACCACAGGACACCATTCGCGCCTTATACGCGTCGATGCAATCACGCATGGAACAAGTTATGAGAGCCCATGGCGGACTCTGTGTCTACTAGGCAACAGGACGTATGCTGAGCCGAGGTTACTCAAATGCTAATCATTTCTGAAGAATATACTAATGTACATGTCTTTTGAATATCAGCGTCCTATCTTTAGGCGTTGAAGGTGCTTTTTTTTTTTTTAACATGAGTGTATATGAACATCGCCCTATCGATGTCATATCGAACGCATGGATTGGTAAATGAAATTTGATAGTAGTGTGTCGATCGGATGCAGTCGATAATCTTTGTAAGTCCCTTGCCGACATTCGACTGCAGGCTGCATGCGTAAACAGAGCTCCACAAGCATCCTTTCTTTCATTCCATGCTCATTCAGTATAAATCAGATACTAGCATCGTACAGTAGTGAATGATGGACAGTGGGAGCACAGGAAAACAAAATCGAAGGGTTTGGGATGTGATGCTGCTGAAGGATGTTGAAAAATAGGTGGACTGAAAAAGTTACGGAATGAAGATGCTCCTCAGAATCGGTGAAGAAGCGAATATAAGGAAAATACTAACTAGAAGTAGGGACAGAATGGTAGGATATTTATTATGAGATCAGGGAATAACATGCATAATACTAAACAGAGCTTCAGAGAGAGAAACTGGGAAACATCCGTCAAATATTTGGAGACGTAGGAGGCAAGTGTTACTTTGAGATGAAAAGGAGTTCGTTGTGAGCCGCATCAGGAAGTCAGAAGGTGCAGGACGCATTTCACAACACATTGGAGAGTGGATGGAGATCGGTAGACGAAAACTGCGTAGACTAAGATCTTCTACAGACACTTTTGCGAAATTTATGGATCGTTCCTAACCATCGCCTCGAAAAAGCCAGCTTTGGAAGGCTCCGGTGGACATATGTTTAGGAAGTGTAGCTGGGTATGTGAGTCAACGTACGCGTGGTCTACTGGCCTTTTATAAAATGTTCTCAGTCCTGGTTTAGAAGCCTGCCATCTCGTAAATTTTAAATAAAAAGCATCAACAGTAGTGGTCGAAGACTTCCGGCATAAGAAGTCACCCTCATTCAGCCAACGTCCTCGTCAAAGATGGCGGAGGAGCAGACAAGGGTTCTGGGAACTGTCTTGCCCTTGGCGTGGGAAACTGCCCTTAAGGCTGAAGAATTAGCAATGGTCAACGGAATGAGGGTGCAGAAAGCAATGGAAACCACTGCATTGAAAACACATAGTGTATACCCAAACAAACGAATGCATAATGTTCTACGAGTCGCGGCATGGAATGGCAGAAATTTGAATGTAATAGGGAGGCTACGAAATCTGAAAGTTGAAATGCAAAGGCTCAGTCAAGGTATAGTGGGGAGCAGTGAAATGAAACGGAAAAAAGACAAAGGATTTTGGGGAGATGAATATAAGGTAATATCTACAGCAGCAGAAAATGGTACAGTGGGAGTAATATTCGTTATGCATAGAAAGATAGAGGAGAGAGAGTGTTTCTGTGAACAGTTCAGTGATAGGTTTGTTCTCATCAGAACTGACAACGATAGTTCAGGTATACATCCCGACGTCGCAGGCTAAAAGTGAAGAGAAAGTATATGAGGACATTGAACACGTAATTCAGTAAATGAAAACTAATTGTCACGGGAGACTTGAATACGTTTATAGTTGAAGGAGCAGAAGAAAGGGTTGCGGCTACTAGAAATGAGAGAGGAGAAAGAGTAATTCAGATATGCAATAAATTTCAGCCGGTAATAGTGAATACTCTGTTCAAGATTCACAAGAGGAGGAATACACTTGGAAAAGGCAGGGAGATATGGGAAGATCTCAATTATATTACGCCTGGATTGTAATGCGTATCCCGGTGCAAATATAGACTCAGATCAAAATTCGGGGTGAAAGCTTACGAACGGAAAGAGTCGTAGATAATAGAGCTGTCCTGATTACATAGTTATCCTGATGGCATAGCTATCGTCAGTGAAAGTGAAGATGAATTACAGGATCTGCTGAATGGAATGAACAATCTAATGAGAATAGAATATGGGCTAGAGTATTACTGACAAAAAGATGAAAGTAATGATAAGTTCCAGTAATGGGAACAACGAAAAACTTTACATTACGATTGGTGATCACGAAATAGATGATAAAATGAATTCTGCCATGTTGGCAGCAAAATAACTAGCGACGTATGGTGCAAGCGGCAATGGAAAAAGGGAAGGCAAGCAGCAATGGCAAAAGGGAAATCTCGGCGAAGAGAAATATAATAATACCACACACAGGCCTTAACTTGAGGGAGAAATTTCCGCGAATGTACGTTTGGAGCACGGAATTGTGTGGTAGTGAAACATGAAGTGTGGGATAACTGAAACACAAGAGAATCGAAGCACCTGAGATGCGGTGCTAGAGAAAAAATTTGAAAATTATCTGGACTGGTAAGTATGCAATGAGGATGTTTTCCGCACTATCGGGGAGGAGAGGAATATGTGGAAAGCACCGACAAGAAGGAAGGACAGAACTGCAGGACATCTGTTGAGACCCCACAGAATGATTTCCATGGTGCTAGAGAGCTGTAGAAGGTAAAACTGCAGAGGGACTTGGAATACATCCAGCAAATAATTGACGACATGGGGTTGCTACTCTGAGGTGAAGAAGTTTGCGCAGGAGAGGAAATCATGGTGGACCGCATCGAACCAGTCAGAAGACTGATTACTCAAAAGAAAAAAAAAAGGATGGGGAATGTTCCTCGCTCCTAGTTGTTAATTTCGGTTTACGAAATCCAATATCATTGCTAATCACTTATGACCTCCTTGTATTGACCTCACGATAATTTTTCCATTGAATGTAAGCTGGCGATATTGGCGACCCATCCTGGTATAATAATTCAAAAGCTGAATGATAATTGTTATGCTGCTGCTGTTGCTAATTCAGTTAATACGAAAGGGATCACAAGAATTGTATTTCAGATCTACAGTACAGGTGCTTGCGTGTCTCCCATTAGCCCGCAATGGAGGCTGGCCTCCCAGATCGACTGTCGAACCACGACCAACACAGAACTTGGCGCATCACTCCGCAACTCTTGTTTTCGACAGACATGTGGCCCCGCCCAGGTTCTTCATCTTCTCATCGATGTCTACTGGAGCCTGTCCTTCCTCAGCGAAGAAAAGAATAACAGCCCACTTGGTAATAACGTCGCCATAGTTCTAGTTTCTGCATTTAACGTATGCACGTTGGAAAACATGAATGCCACGCCAATTCCTTTCTTAAAATTCAGTGCTTGTGTACTCGCATCAGAATCGTGTTATGTTACATATACGCTGCAGATTGCTCTCAAACGGAAATTTTTTGATAGCCCTTTGTAACCTGATTCGCAAGGCAAGTAGCGGCTGTTAGAAAAGGCCTGTGGAAATGGTCACGAGCAATGATGTCACTGTCTTCCAATGATCTCCAAAGTCTGTGTAAGACTACTTCCCACTCCACTACTGACCACACGAAACCGCATCTCATCAGCGAACTGTCCCTGGGGTCCAGTGGCGTTTGCAGTGTGAGAAGTTACTCAGCCGCATTTCTTGGCAGTTGCATAGTTCCTCATTCAACTGCCTGAGAGAGTCTACCTCCTGGCCGCTGGACGTGAAGCGTGCTTATCCTACTCTACTGTGATGACAATTGCGTAATACCAGGTCTCCAATATTCTGGTGTGTTGTGAACGAGGCCAAAGAGCTACACAACAAAAGTACGAGAAGTCGCCACCGCAAGGCAAAACCACTCCATCGGTTGAACGCAGCGACCTCCAGATGGCACTACCAAATTGGGACCAGGTTCTGCTTCTGCGTGACGTTCATCGGAGCGTCACATTCGTCCGCCAATAATGTTGACAACTCCCGAAGAAGATCTGACATCTGAGGAATACTTTGCTTCCAACTAGTGCTGACAGGGAAAAAAGACGACACACGATGGAGACTCATTCGGTACAGTTCACTGCCAGCAGCCAGCTCAGCAGTACTGACGGCTTCTGCACTTAGCGCAATGCACACAGTGCTAACATTTCCTGCAGTTTCGTTACAGAGCACAGGGTTGCGAGTGCCGCTTGGAAGAATTCATTGCCAACATTTCCTGCAGTTTCGTTACAGAGCACAGGCTTGCGAGTGCCGCTTGGAAGAATTCATTCAGACTCATCGGTCGTTATTACAGACTAATAGGCTAGTTTATCTCGCGTGTCTGCGTAATTACTTTCAGCCACAGTGACAACATGAGAGACTGCCAAGAGACAGCAAAGTAATTTAGATTTCATTTTACTAGATATGGGGCATCAAGTGCCACATATCAAACTAAAGTTAAGTTTGTATCATACCTCTTAATAAATTATTGCTTATTTCTTATTGTGCCGCCACATTTCTGTTACAGTGCTGTACTGTGAAGCATATTTGTAATTGATACTAATATGCAAATTGCCATAAATTTTAAAGAACGACAGTAGGAACTCTTATCTGCCACCATAGATGTTTTGGTTGGTTTAAAAGTAACATTCAGTTCAACATCAAAAGTCTGGCAACGACACAGTCTTGAATTTTTTGATAGCATGTTTCGACCAGTACTGTGCACTGGCAACGACTTAAGTCAAAATTCATGATACTTTTATCAGTTCCCAAAACTGACGTCAAGGCAGATCAGACCGGCAGTGTTCTTGCCAACAAGGGAAATTTGGAAATTGGTGGTAAGGACTATGGGAACAAACTGCTGAGGTCATCGGTCCCTAGGCTAACACACTACTTAATCTAACTTACGCTAAGGCCAACACATACACCAATGCCCGAGGGGGGGATTCAAACCTCCGACGGGGGGAGCAGCACGAACTATGACGAGGTGCCTTAGACCGCACGGCTAAACCGCGCTGCTGCCAACAAGGGCTACGAACAAGAACAAACACAGGAAACGGATTAGAGAACTAGGAAAGCAATTTTTATTTTCGCGTATTTCTGAATGCACCATTCATATCTTTGATTCTCGTTGCTATACTCTGTGGCTTATTCTTTGCACATTACAATCTAGGATGCTACACCGTTTCCAAAATGGTTTTGGGGGGCAATATTTTTCGGAGATTGTCAGCTCGAATTCAGTGTCCTACAACCAGCGCTACATTTACTGCAATAACCGTCAACAACCCAGGAGCTCGGACTGGCTAGCTTGGCCTAATTTGAAGAAAACAAGGCCAACAACCGTCACTGAAATATAAGGTAGCAGCGACCTCTTCCGGCTTTCGTTCGGAAATCTGAGGCCTGGAATGATTATATTCAGAGTCTGGAGTAGCACTTGCTCATGCATCAGATATCAGGTGATTTGGAACGGAAAGCATTTTTATTGGCATATTCAGTCCCCACATCATTTACGTTTTTTTTCAGAAATAATAATCATCTACTTGTGAAACTTAGTCTCTCTCCTGTCCTGAAATTAAGGGAATTGCTACTGACAAGAAACTAGTACGGCCAGACAGGGTTTTTTATCAGTGCTTCAAGAAATCAAATCAAAACTACAAACAGTGCTTTGCTCAGTTACACGGTTTGGCTGGAGAACGTGAATGTCATTGTGAAAATGTTCAATATAAAACCTAATGAAGACTCACTAATTTGCGATATGTTCGTCATACACTTAACTCCTGGATTTAGACAACATTTTCTATGGAGTGCAGCGATCTGGTGCTATATTCAGGTTAAAATGAACAGTCTACGTCGCAATAATATCTATTTATCGGTTCGGCTTATGTTGAAGCCCTCTTCAGAATTTTTGGCCCCCTATGACTGGTGCCGACGGCTCCTCGTATGGTATCACGAGAAAACTGAGGAGCCGCCGGCACCAGTCACAGGGGTAAAAAAATTCTGAAGGTGGTTTTAACGTAAGCGGAAACCAGTAAATATACAAATATTGCGATCTCTACTGCTGATTTTAACCTAAATACACTTAACTGACAAAATACAGAATTACTTGCTTTGTCTAACAAACCAGCCCTTACACGTCTGTGTGACATTGATCTGGGCGTACAAACTAACGCATGGTTCTGTCAAGCATTTCAGAGTGAAGACGCAAATGTATTCGCTGTAAGTGGAGACTTGCCACGGCCAAGCAACCGGTGGGCCCAAAACCGAAAAATACAAAGTGAGCACGGTGCTAGACTGAAACAGTCAGTCAACAAGTTTACAAATGCTAAACTGGAGTATTGAGCACGCTTTGGCGTAAACTACAAAAGACACAGTTGTTACTATCGGAACACAAGGTTTAATTATTGTAAAAAGGCCAGACATAGGGCTGAGGTGTGCAAATTGAGCACAACCAACAGAAAAAGCAGACACTCAAGGGGACAGCACTTGTCAATTACAAAAATTCCGATAGTGTTGATAAGGAACATGTGCAAATTCAGAAACTTTCACCGACTAAACGTCATGTAAATCTCATCTATTCTGTCAAAAACGTATGAATATCTCTAATTCTTCAACTAAGTGGCGATAAATTGTCATATTGGCAGAAGGTCATCAATTTCCTTCATTAACCTACAGACGAACCGAAAATTAAGAGTGATACCGAAAATTAAGGGCGACCAAGTTAACTGAATTTCAAAGTTCGCTGTTGAGTTACATCCATCAGCAGATTCCATGGAAAGGAAAATTTTGAACATACGTTATATATTAAATGTTTACTACACATGCTATGTTCGTAGTTGTAAATCAAATGAAGCAACTAATTTACGAGAAATCGCCCCTTCAATGCTCTGAGCTTCACTATTCACGATGTAGCAAATCAAATTTAAACCGGGAATCCGATTGGAATGTGCAATCAGCTGTTCCAAAAATATAAGAATATTTGTTTCCGCACCAACAAGTAGTATTAATGATTACAAGGCACACATACCGTTGAAGAGATTGCGGTCTCGATATTTTGCACTATTGTGTCTCACTGTTTAGAGATACAAAACGCGTGGGTGTTTTCAGCTCGTTACTAAATGCAAATAGGTTGGAGACCGTGTTGATAGGAGCTAAAAGAGTCCAGGTTCCAATAATATGCGGTACGGCACACTGTTAGAGAGAAGGATTATTATTCAAGGAACAGATAGTACAATGAAAATTACTGATCTTCAGTAGTTAGTAGGACTGCAGCTACGGCTAACAATTACAATACATTCTCAGGGACTAAGCCTGATGGGCCCTCCTCAGAGAATCATTGCAAACAAGTCTGGCTGAGGGCCGATTATGAAAGTGCATCTGTCTAGGTTGAACTCAAGCTAAGAAGTGAACGCGGTACACTCCAGTTCCGTCGAGCTGCGCAGCCCGCTAGAGTGCGCTGTGCTCTGCAGGCGACGGGCTGCCAACCTTGTGTTGGCACGGCGTTGTAGTAGTATCTTTGGCAATGAGACCACAACCACAGCAAGCAACAAGACTCTTGCCAGTCAGAACTAGATCATCCGGAAAGGAACGAGGTTATAAAGCCATAACCAGCACTCAGTGGGAAACAACAATCGTAGTTGTAAAGAATCCGAACGGCTCATCACGCACCTGAGGAGATTTTAGAGTGACGGTTAATGCTCAATCTATTATTCGTAGATATCTCAGTCATAAGCCAGAAGATCTGATGTCAAAATTGTCTGATTTTGTGAACCTTGCCAAACTTTAAAATCATATTTGCAAATACCTTTGAACGAAGACACGCAGAGTGTAGTTATAAGTACTTCATCTCGTATCTACCAATCTGTTTTCAAAATTCTACATGTGGTAAATTTGAAAAGCAACACGGACAAGTGCATCTTCTTTCAACGCGAAGCGCAGTATTTAGGACACACATACTATCTGCATCTGGCGTTAAGTCGATGCTGCAACATCTTGACTCCGTTAAAAACTGTCCTGCTTCCAAGGAAGTAAGACAACTTGATTCACTATTAGAAAAATTATTATTATAGGAATTTTCTCGCTCATGAAGTTTTCATCAGTGCACTACTGTCACGTAAGGGCACCAAATGGAACTGGGCTAGTGAATGCCAAGGAGCATTTAATGAACTAATTGCTGAACTCCAAATGTATTATGACACACAATCCAAACAAAATTCTCACAATTACTGTGGATACCTTATAGCAGTAGGGACCATATGCTTCCAGCCATCGAGAATCGATGGAAATGAATGTTGCACCCCCACTTCAGACCAGACATGGACGTCGAAATGGCAAATACAAAAATGTTCAAATGTGTGTGAAATCTGATGGGACTTAACTTCTAAGGTCATGAGTCTCTAAGTTTACACACTACTTAACCTAAATTATCCTAAGGACAAACACACACACCCATGTCCGAGGGACGACTCGAAACTCCGCCAGGACTAGTCGCACAGTCCATGACTGCAGCGCCTGAGACATCTCGGCTAATCCCGCGCGGCATGGCAAATACTTGCCGGGCTGCCACCTCACTATTGTTTTAGGTGAACTTCCCATGCTGGTACGAGTGAATGCCAAGGGAAGTAACAAGCGTGCACCCACCAAACATGCATGACGGCAAGCGAGGAAGCAGGACGCTTGTCCCGAGCAGCAGCATCGAGATGGCGCTCACAAGTCGGGACCGTTTTCTGCTTCCGAGAAACTTCTATCACCATATCGTACACACTTGCCGACAGCGTTTCCAGCCATTGTTTGAGCGCTGTCAACTGTGGGCTACTTTGCTTCTGTCTAATACCTGCAGGCGTGAACACCCTTCCACTGACAGGCAGAAAAGACAACGCGTTGCAGACACTCTCTCAGTACAGTTCGATACCTACAGCCAACTCAGATTGGTTCCTGCAACACTAAAAGTACAGAGAGTTCCTGCAGTTAGCCCTGTACGACTGAGTTAACATTTCCTGCATTTACAGTACACCGAACAGTTTAGTGAGTTCAAAAGACTACATTTCAACCAAATAGTCACTTTTTATAGAGTGACATGACAGTCAGCCACAAGTGTCTTCGTAATTATTTACTGTCATAGCGACGATGTAAAAGACTGAAGAGAATAAGTCAAGTTACTTATATTTCATTGCACGAGGGCGCGCTGAAATGTAATGCCTCAGACTTTTTAACATGAAAACTGTTATAGCTTTTTAAATTAAACAAACGTTACTAACATTCCGCTCTACAACTTCATTCTTCATGTTTACATATTTGCACTCCTCTGTCACTAGAGGACTCCGAATTACAGTGTGTAACATGGTGGATTGTAACGTAACTACGAATACGTTGGTGCGCGAAAAACGGCAAGCGATTATCGGTTTCGAATTTGAAGAGCTGGTCGACACTTGGGACACACACTCCTTCAGCGTGACAAAATCAGACCACACGTAAGCCTTGCGACATATGCAAGAGTTCTACGGCTTCGGTTCACTGTCTTCAATCATCTTCCATACAGTCCTAGCTTGGCCCCTTCCGATTTCCATCTGTTTCCAAAACTTAATGAATATATTCGGCGACTTTGAGCGTGACGAATCGGTAAAAGCACACATAAAATTGTAGCTCCATCACCACAGCCATTCCTTCTGTACTGACGGTACTAACAAACTGGTCTCTCGCTGGGAGTAATGCATTCATCGAGCCAGAATAACTATGTATAATATGTCGTCATGAAGAATAAAGATATAGGCTGTTGGTAATGTTAATTTTATGTAATAAGGTATACGACATTTCACATAATTAAGTAAGAGGTATTACTTTTCAGCACATATCAAACTTTTACCAAACATTGAATAAAATTTGGATCATAACTCATAAGGTAAAGAAAGAAGAGGTTCTCCACAGAATCAGCGAGGAAGGGAATATTTGGAAAACAGCGACAAGGAGAAGGGACAGAATAATAGAACATCCATCAGGACATCACAGAATAACTTCCAAGGTATTGGATGGAGCTGTAGAGGGTAAAAACTGTATTTTTAAGACAGAGATCGGAATACATCCATCACATACGAGGGTGTGTCAAATAAGAAACTTAAATATTTTTTAAAATATTATTTATTGTGCAGAAGTGGTACAAAGCTGTATTACTTTTCAACATAACTACAAAGCTGTATCACTTTTCAACATAATCTCCCCTACGCTCAATGCAAGTCCTCGAGCGCTTACAAAGTGCATAAATTCCTTTAGAAAAAAATTCTTTTGGTAGTCCGCGCAACCACTCACGCGCCGCGTGGCGTACCTCTTCATCAGAGTGGAACTTCTTTCCTCTAACTGCGTCTTTGAGTGGTCCAAACACATGGAAATCGCTTGGGGCAAGGTCTGGTGAGTATGGTGGATGAGGAAGACACTCGTTTCCGGTTGGTGGAAGTGAATTCTTGCAAGGAAGCCATCACCTTCTCGTTCAAAGCGCCGAAGAAGTTCTTCACAAGTATCAACACGCCGTTCTCTCATTTCAGCAGTCAGCTGCCGTGGCACCCATCTTGCAGACGCTTTTTGAAACTGGAGTATATCATGCATAATGTGGTGTGATGACGCATGAGTAATCTGTAAAAATGTTGCAATGTCATTCAGTGTCACTAGGCGGTTTCCCTTCAATCTGGCTTCAACTACTGCAATGTTCTGTGGAGTCACAACTCGTTGTGCCTGACCTGGACGAGGAGCATCTTCCTCTGAAGTCACACCATTTGCGAACTTCCTACTCCATTCGTAGACTTGCTGCTGTGACTAACATGCATCACCGTACTGAACATTCATTCGTCGATGAATTTCAATAGGTTTCACAACTTCACTACGGAAAAACCGAATAACAAAATGCTGTTCTTCCCTGGTGCAAGTCGCAAGGGGGCGCCCATCTTTATACTGATACTGCGACGGTATGTGTGCAGCTGCACTATGCTGCCACCTACAGGCCATTCTGCACGCTGTTTGTAGCACTCTTACCAACTTACAGGATAACGGCGCAAAATTTCAATTTGTTATTACAAATTTAAGGTTTTTATTTGTCTTACCCTCATAATTGTGGGCGTAGGTTGCAACTGCTACTCTGAGATGAGAAGTCGTCACAGGAGAGCAGTTCGTGGCGTGGAACATCAAACCAGTCAGAAGACTGTTGGAACATTTCTTGTCTGTCACCATGATGTCAACTGGTGACCCTGTAGATAGGCAACACCTTCACAGCCCTCCAATTCAAACTGCCTGCCTGGAGGCACTTAGGATTACTTTGAGGGTTGCCACTGCAAAGGCTTATTTCTAAAATTCTCAATAAATTCGGGCGTATACCACCGAGGCTATTTCCTAATTGACTAACCCTTCGGCGTTTTATTAACACATGTTTCAATGTCGCATCCCCAAAGTTCACCCCGTGATCACGTCACAGAGCCCGAAAATGAAGGGTTTCAAATGCATAAGCATCCTTTCCTGTATCGGATCACGTACAAATATTCTCGAATAATTTTTAACAGTTCCAACCTGTACAAAAGAACAAAACTTACGATCGTACTGAATTCCTATGGAGTGCTATCACGTTGAATGGGCATGCAGGCCCGCAATGTCCTTTGAGAAGGGGTGAAGCTTCCGAGGGATGTCAGCAGCGTCAAAGGTTTCCAAGAACGTTGTTCTGTCGCTCATCGCACTACCAGCTGTCGAAATGTGTGGATATGGATGCCCCGTAGGAAGGGAAGGTTTCAGTGACACAATTTATGCTACCTGCTGGGGCCTTTTCGTGTCGATTCTGGGCGGCGGAGCTTCTGAAATGTTGTCCTCAGGCTCTACGTGATCGCCTTGTACAATAGCTATAATAGTGACAATCCGATTTTCAGATTGCTGGGTTAGAGACAGTCACCTTTTACAAATAGTAGAGTGAAGACGTGCTGAAAGTGCCTTGCCCTCCCGAGTTTATGTTACCACCAGGAAATTCAGTGCAAGAAGTAAAAAAAATGTCGTGTGGCTAGGGCCTCCCGTCGGATAGACCGTTCGCTGGTTGCAAGCAACCACTTAACCACTTCGGCGTCGATGGGGATGAAATGACGATGGACAACACAACACCCAGTTCCTGAGTGGAGAAAATCTCCGACCCAGCCGGAAATCGAGCCCGAGCCCTTACGATTAACATTCTATCGCGCTGACCACTCAGCTACCGGGGGCGGACAGTGCAAGAAGTAACAGTGGTTGACTTAACACATGGCTGTCTCTAATACATCAAAAGGTTTCAATCGAAAAAACGGTTACGTAATTTGAGACTGGTATTTTAAGAGGAATTAAAGAGAAAAGTATTTCTACGCTGATACGATACTCAAGTCAAAAATTTTCTAAAGTGAGCTCCAGGGCATACGTCGTTTAAAGCGATCTCATTAAAGTTTCGCTATGTTAACAGAAAACGTTACCTAGTCGACGTCAGTGTTACAACAGAACTTTTTATAGCGTTCCGCTACTGGAAAGCAGATTGCGAACTTGTGTAATTACGCCGTCATAAAACTTGTTCTACGCCGCGCTAGGCACAAAAATCTTCAAACTTATTGCGGACTGGCTCGACTCTTTTTTACTTCGATAACTGAGAATTCTTGCGGTTTGTTTCGGGTGAACCGCGGCACGGCAGAGCTCGGCAGTCACGCGCCCGCGTTTGCAGAGCGGGAAGCGGGCTGGCTGCAGCGTGGGCGCGCGCAGCCGCGCCTCTCTCGTGCTTAACGACACGTGAACCAGCGCGACGGCATCACAATCGGCCGGATAACCGACACGGCGTGTGAGCTGCGGAACGCACGCCGCGCTGCTATGAGCGGGCTGCACTGCTTTTGCACCCATTTCTGTAAAACCGAGCTGTGAAACCGGAGTAGAATGCAGAATTTTGTCCGCCGTGGGCGCACGAATGCGATGTTCGCGATATAATTGATGTGCAGTCTCACTGCCCCACAGTTTTCTCATGAAGCCAGTAGTTAAAATTTCATTTTACCTGTAATGGAAATGTTTTTGTTTTGTTTATGACAGTTCAGTGATGAATAAATTCCACCTGTTGTTGCGAAACAACATTGTAATTGGTTCGTAGTGCGTTTCAGAACATGGGAATCCATCGTCAGTTGGTGGTTTCAATTAAAACACATTCTCCGTTAGATGCAGACAATTTATTAGCTTTCTACCAAAGCATGTGTAAATTATTACATTTATTTCGTGTTTTCAGAAGGCACTTTAGGTAAAAATTACTGGGTAGAACACGTTCATTGAAAATAACTTTATTTGGAATACAAAGACTTATCGTAAAAACTATGTTGATTAGGCAAAAAAAAAAATATAGGCGACGTGAGACACAATATTCAAATGTTTGTTACAGCACAGGTGTACCCGAAAGGAAGTAGGTAAGAGGTGTAGGTTTAAGTAGTTTCAAGTCTAGGGGACTGATGACCTCAGATGTTAAGTCCCATATTCCAGATTCTAGATTTCCCCTATAGTCCAATGGAATACAAACTTTTCATTGTTGAATGAATTCTAGGGTATTTCTTAGGATAACAACTATTTTTCTTCTAAATCACATGCATCACTTATTGTGACTAACTCGACATTCCTGGATGCTAGTGTCATTTTATCAGCCGCAGCATAATTTAGGTTAGTTTGGTTTTCGGACAGTTCAGGCAGAACTGTGTGGTTTCATTTTGCGCAGTGACGGGTTCGGCTTGGTCCTCCTGTCAAGATACATGTAAGCCTTTGCCAGACTCCAACGGGCTAGAAGCTTCAAACTTTCCACTGTCGCTTCCTAGAACTCTCGTTATGTAGTTGTGGAAAAGGACTAGTTCTGCAGAACTGCACCAGTGCCGTGTACGTGGTCACAGGATGTTGAACGACGCTTGCAGCAGACTGTACAGGTCCGAGCCTGCCTTGTATTCACTGGAACATATTACGCATCCCGGCAAGTTTATCGGATATTATGCTCTTAATTCATGACGGGAGCATTTATTTGCTTCGACTATTTTTACTACACATGACGACTGCAATTTATTCTTGTGGATGCTCTATCCCCTTTGTCCATAAATTTCTCATAACATTTATTGGCCAGTCTGAAGAGTTAGGCGAAACGCGCATCATTGATGAGTAAATAAACAGTAATTCCAACATCTCAACAAACACTGCTTTCTTCCCCTTAATCTACTGTACGTACTGGTTGCTTTATCACTACGCTATGAAGTGGGAAATCTTTTACCTGAATGTTATTCCAGAAAATTTTCCTCATTTATGGAAAACATGTAGGTCTGTAATGTTCCATCCCATTTTGGCATTTATTTTTCTTTCATTGCTTCTCTAGTCTTATACATCGCGTGACAAAGAAATGGAACTTTCGTAAGTGGAGGCCTAATAAACGGCCAACTGATTTCGCTCATACTTCACAGAACGCGTGTACGCAACTAAAAGTAAACACCCGCCCTGTCACCCCCTGTTTCCGAGAAACTGACTCCTAAAGTTCATGGCGCACAGTCGACTCAAAATTGACGAGATCGGTAAGTGATTAAAAACTGAACATTTGCGGATGCCACAATGATTCACAGCATAATTCATCAACTTTCGTCACCAACTTTTCAAACAAAGCTATCGTACACGTGGTACACTTCAGAATTAATCCCGAAACAGAAATATTTTCGAAAGCGATAATGAAACTGCCGAATACTGCATTAATTAGATGTTTTTGACGCAGAATATTAGCTTTGAATGTTTATTTGACAACTACTGTTGATTTAGGTATTAGAAAAAAAAGGGAAGACATGTAACAGAGCGAGTGAAAGAGCCATTATAGAGCGATCAGGCTCCAGCTTCTAAATTACCTTGTTATTATTGCTTATTGATTAACTTACCTTATTAAGCTTCCTTTCTTTCCTTGGGCCTTGTCCCGCTTCAACGCGGAGTCGGCCTTGTTATTACGGATTTGGCAGTGTTACTGACACAGGGTGGCCAGATGCCCTTCCCACTGCAACCCGGAACCCCGTGAGACGTAAGTAGTGTACCCCGGCTGTCTGCGTCTAATGTAAGCCATGAAATAGTGCGAACGTCTTCAAATGTCCGTGAGTCGTGTAACTGATGCAGAGCGTGGGGACCAGCCCGGTATTCACCTCTCGGGATGTGGAAAACAGCCTGAAATCCACATCAAGGCTGGCCAGCATACTGGCCTTCGTCGTTAATCCGCCAGGCTTCTTAGATTTGGGACCAGCGCGTCTACCCGAGTCCGGGAAGCAGCGCGTTAGCGTTCTCGAGTACCTTACTAAGCCTCCTATTCCTAGCAATTTCGAAACAAAAAAAATACAAATGAAAAACAAATGAATACATTTGGATATCGAACACAGCTTTTCTGATTCTTAGCTTAATGTCTTACCCGTTACGCCCACAGCGCTTTCTTTGCACATAGCTCACCTTAGGGTATATCAGGAACATTCGAAAAAGTTTATTTCCCCTATTTCTAGAAAATAAGCATTTGCTGGCCCCATAAATGGTGTTGAAAAACTCTCACTTTTCTATTATCTGTCGAACTCGTCTAATTAGTGTCGAATGCGTGTCATGAACTTAAGTGGGAGTGGGTCCTCAGAAACTGGGGAAGGGAGGGGGGGGGGCGAGGTTTAGCCAAAATACCTTAATGTCTTTCATTTCAGATCGGACAAAGTGACTTGCCAAGTATGACCTACAACCGTTGGCCATGTCCAGGCTTTTCCCTTGTCAGACGAAGAAAGGAAATGTACCTTCACAGGTTGATGCCGTATGTGATATTATTTTAGTGATTGCAATATCGAGTCCAGTTCACAAGGAAGTTGCCCGTATGAATCCATTCATCAGTTTGCATCAGTATTTGGCTTGGACGCATACACTGGTTCGATTGGGAAAGGTGTCATAAAGCCGTTGAATATTCTTCTGAGCCAAGCTGACCCACAAGAGTTGGAACTGGTCCATAATATCCTGAGTGCTGATATGGGCACATTCATCTGAGCCAGTCCGCCACATGTTCTATTGGGGACATTTCTGGGGATGTTGCTGGGCATGGGAATACCTCATATTCCACAGAAGGTTCATGTGTCATGTGTGGACTAACACTGCCCTGTTGAAACAAGGCACCAGACGCTATTGAATGAGAGGTAACGAACGCAGGATGTCCACGACATACAGTAGTTCCTCAGCGAATACCGTTTGTGATCGCTGAAAACAGTGCTACACTGTACATCAGAATTCTATGCTTCCCACTTACGGCACCATTCCAAACAACTGCAGGGGTTGCTATATTAAGGGCATCTTATGTGTGGTGTAAAGGGTTGTCATATTGTGTAAAGTTCTGGTGGGTAAAGCTATTTTGTGATGGCATGCAAGCGGATACATATCTTACTGTCTTCTCAAGCCGAGCTACAAAGCTATTAATTTTGGCCCTGTAATACCGCTAATGTTAGGTGCAGATCATCTCAAATTAATCAGAAATTCTGCAGAAATTGATATAAATGAGAGTTTGGGATTTTTTCTAAAATGACAACACCACCTCTCCCTTTATCATTCTACACTTAATTTATCACTGCTTTCAGGGTTCAAGTGATACATCACAAGCAAGTTCCATTACAATTAACTCTCAAAAAAATAATTAACATTTAGACACTGAATATGTGATTATTAAATCTTTATCTCTATATATGAGAAAGATATAACTAGCAAAACAATCAGTGATATTTACATCAATGTTGTCATAGCTGTTCAATCGACTAAGTTGGTGGAGAATGAAAATTATCTTTAAACTAATCAAACACTCATGTACTCAATGGAGGGTATGTTAGTATTCAACTCTTGAAATGCTATATTCAAAGCATATGCAGGTTGAAGTGAGCAAACTCTCGACTCAATATTTAATGTCACCTAATGCGCGTTGGTGCATTACCAACCGGAAACTACGGCGGCGTTGTCTCTGTGCTGGATCTGAAACGCTGATTCCCTCCTCTGGCCTTGACTGAATACCTCAGTCTCAACTTTCCTGCATTCTGTAGAACGTTAAATTTTCCCTAGTCAAAATAATGGCTATTGCACACTCGCCAAGGGATGGAGCGATGTGCACAATGCTCTGCCCGCAAAAATTCCAGTAGGAATATGAACTACAGCTTTACATCTGTCGCCACAATACGTGAAGCATACCGCCCTCACTTCTCAGACGTAAAGATCTCAAAGTCTTCACTATTTTTCCACACATAGGTGTGGCCCGCTGCGATATGAGAGAACTCTGTTAATTTAGTTCTCAAAAATGCATTTATATGACGTGTCTCTCCCCACCATGTCTCTTCTGCGTCATGGCTTCCTCATTATAGGTGAATTTTTATTTTTCTTGTCGGGTTGCCGCTAGCCTTGTTGATGATGTCTAGCCACTTACCCATGGTCTTAGCTGTGTATATTTCAAAGGTATTATGTTGTTCTCGCCTTATTTCTCTCTTTGCTGCAGCTGGGCCTTCTTTTGTTAATGTTAATTGGTGGGGTTTCCCAATGCCATTAGCCACGTGCACAGTCCGCCACCAAACTGCGTTCACTTTATCTCATTTATGCATGCCCCTGTCGTTATAAGGGTGGATATTGTTTTGTTATTCGGTACATGAAATTATTACAATTGCTTCCTGTTAACCATATAGAGTTATTTTCTGGGAATTTTATTCTGTATCGTAATTATGAAGCTCATGTAAGATCGGAAAAATGCAAACGCCTTACAATAGGGGAGTAATTCCTCACTGCGGCTGCTGATAGTCTCCAGCAAATGGAGGTGGATGAAGCAGAGTCCTTTAGTGGCAGGTGAAAGTGTGAAGGGGTTATGATGTACAGTCGCGCTCAAAAGTATCCGAACGACCTGAATTGCATTTAGCCTGATTCGCATGTAACCCACATAACGCAGCTGTCTAGCAGGTCATCTAATCGCTCCTTGGTACAGACGTTTGACTATTGAAAATGGCTCCAACAAGTCACCACTAGAAAACTCGACACTGTATCGCAATAATTCAAGATGTAAAGTAATATCACGATACTACAAATATCAGGGAACACCTTGTCACAGATAAGACAGCCCTTAAGGCTTGTAAGCTCACATTTATTGCAATAAATAACATATCTGAAATGAAACCACTCTCATTATTACATCAGATAGGTAATGCACGTAGTTAGTCGTATTTATGATTGTTATTTAACACAAAATGATTTTAAAAATTTGGGTTATTCACGAGCAGCTGGTTGAGAATATGTATGAACTTCAAATGACATGATGAACCGTCTCGTTCTGCATTTGGATTCAATCCCAGGTCATGCAAACTAAGATTTCGTGACTGACGGAAATTAACAGTCATTCCTGACTAGGCATACAGAGAGTGATATAACTCGATTTTAGACAGTATCAGTTAGCAAATATCAACTTTAAATTACATAACGTAAACATTTTTGACGGACGCGAATTCCTGCCCAGCATATATTGTCCCTGTTAACAAACTACGAGACTTGTTAAATATTGCTTCTTCACAAGTAACTTACTTGATATGCCGTGATGTAAAGCTTTGTGTTGGACAGGGATTAGAACCCAGAACCTAATCGGATAGTTATCGAAGCACAATCAACTGTGACATATCGGATTTTCTCGGCAGTAGCTAGATGTTTTAACTGAAATGACGAGACGAAACATTACATTTTTCCTTCCAGGACTCCAACCAGGAACCTATCGCTGTTATATATTAGAGAAAACGAACGTTAAATATGTGTTTGTTACATCAGCAGCGACATGTGAGCATGTTTGAACTAGAAATAATACGACGAAGAGTTCAATGCTGACTGGGAATCGAACCCCACACATACCGTTGTTGACAAAACACAAAGAGACGTCAGCTACAGAATTTTTCTCCACCAGCAGCTCGGAATTACATCCTTGAACTTAGAGTGATCTCTCAAATAGTTCTGTCTGTCACTGGGAGTCAAAAACGTCAGATATCGTTAGTGTTGACAACGAATGAAAATGCATTAAAAATCAAAAATATTATCCATCAGCAGATAGGTGTGTTCTCATGCTAGAGTTTGATAATACATAGTGAAACCTTGAGTGCCGGGCCAGCATTCGAACCCATTCAAGTGCAATATGTGGAGATGTTGAGAAATCTGCAGTTTTAAAAAAACAACAAATTGTAGTCGAGCTGTATTGTCACGAAGGGATCAAATTCCGCGTTAAGGGTGGTCTGAGTTGCATTTCAAGTTCAGAACCAAATAAAAGATGGAATAAGGATCCTGAGACCCTAGATAGCGTTTGTTTTTTCACTATAAATAAATAACTAATATAAGAAAGGTTCCTGGTGACAGAGTTCCCACATTTCGCCACTCTCGACTTTACTGTGGTGCATCCTAACGACTGCTTGGTAGAGAAGGAATAGCATGTTTAATGTGAATTTCAGACCACAATGCCATTATACCTTCTTCATTAGGCGTAGCCAGAAGAGAATAGCATCTGTCTCTCCCTATTTGAAATCATGGGCAGAAGTTGGAATCGAACCCACACCATCATCATAGAAACCTTTCATCAATCGAACAGACCACCAAGCCATCTTCTGTACGACTCGTATACGTGTGTGTAAACGCCTTCCGATGCCCACTCAAGGAATACAACGATACACAGTCTTGCTACAATATTATAAATACGCCTCAGTTTGTAGATGAACTCAGACTTAGGTTGATAATCATTTTGAATATTTAGCAGTGCTGTACCCACTGGTGATAAACTAGTTTTCAGCCAATGATTCCCACAGCTACAGGAACACTACTTGTGATACCTCTTAGACAAAATACTTACGCAGTGCTATCAGACGAAAAGATCAACCTGACACAAACTGTGGGAAGTTTGTTTTGCAACCTTCGTACCTGGATAAAGAGATTTTCCTATTTCAGATATCTGTGAACGTTGTTGCATAAGACGATTTAAGGAGAAACTAAATTCCTTCAGTTACGACAGTGTTTAAAGAAATCGTCTTAACGGCACTAGATCGTGGTTTGTGAATCGTTTACCGAGCGTACTCTGCCGCATTTCGCTGGTTGGAAGGCAAAAAGCTTAATGACAAATTTCACTCGAGGAAAATTGGGGACGCAATGTCTCCCAATGGAAGGTCATGTTGGTTTATTTTAAAGATTGCAAAATCAGGTAAAACAAACAGTGAGGTAGTCAGTTTAAGCATATTACTGTTGTCAGTATGATGTTGAACCGCCCAGGGCCTGTAATAATAAAGGGGTCCGTTTACGTCAGTCATATTGTATACAGAAGTGGAAGAGAGAGCACCACTGAATTCTACAATTGGTATGCATCGCATACACACAGAAATTACTGTTACAGTGTACTAATGGAGCCCAATGAGTGAATTGCATATTTTCCGATGAGGAAGAGCACTGGGAAACATTCTTCGCTACATTATGTTACGTAAACTGGTGTCACTCTGAGCTAGAATTTGTGGTCAGCGACTAAGCGTAAGGACAATGAATGGGATGCGGGTTTTGCAACTGTGAAATACTTTCCTACATTATAGAAGCGAATATTAAATTTGGACCAATATTCCGAAAATTTTGAACTTCGATAGCTTAGAATGAAAATCTTTCTGTTTATTGCAAAGGAATACAATTGATTTTCTAAAACATTCTCTGTCATACTCAACTTGAAACAGGTCACGTCGACCAAATCATATGGAAGAACTGACAGCTACGTATTTCGGAAGGCAATAAGATCCCTTGGCTTTTGGTTTGGCAGTATTCGACAGCCATTTCTAGCCGCAAGTAAATGAAGAAAGGCAGCGCGTTTTAATGTAATCTACGAGTAATTGCTGATGTTTGATATTAACATGAAAATGATTCCGTAGACAGGGAAAAAACCTGTTCTTGGGCAACTACCTCTATAATGACCAAAAGGCCTTAAATCATCTTCAAGCACATGTCTTCCAGCAGCAGTATGAAGAAAATGATAGTAATAAGTACGGTAATAATTGAATTATCCGGCAACTTCACACTTCACAGTGGATTTTCTCGAACTAAGATATTTCCTGGATTAGTGAAAATTTCAAAATGGCTTCACATCGAGGCTATGATGCCCAGAAGAGTCTTTACATAGTGCTGACGTGAGAATAGCATAATCTCCGCATCATAAGCTTCCTTTTACTTAACCATTTAATAGACTCGCATTTTTTCCACCGTGACTAATTTTGTAAGCTAAGCACATCATCCGTTACAGCACACTCCTGGGGCTGGGAAATGTGGTCTGGTGGAACGAACTATCACAAGTGCAATGTGTGGGTACAAGCATTTACTTTGAAGAGGCCCAAACAGATTTACTTTACCTCTGGTAACCTCAAGAGAAAGACGTTATAATTCAGAATCCGCATTAAACATCATGTTCCTTCATTCCCAACTGGACAGAGCCGGTTTTCTTTGGGAAGTGACGTAGGCGGAGGTCACTGTAAACAGAAATACTGTCTCCAGTAAACTTACTTACATTAAAAAATTTTATTTGATGAACCGATAGCCATTTAAAGGAACAGGGCTCTTAGTTTACTTGAACTTGATTGAACTAGAGACGTTGAAAAATTTGGTGCTGGACTATGAATCGAATTCGTATCTGCTCATTCGAGGAAAAATGGTTCAAATGGCTCTGAGCACTATGCGACTTAACTTCTTAGGTCATCAGTCGCCTAGAACTTAGAACTAATTAAACCTAACTAACCTAAGGTCGTCACACACAGCCATGCCCGAGGCAGGATTCGAACCTGCGACCGCAGCGGTCACGCCGTTCCAGACTGAAGCGCCTTTAACCGCATGGCCACACCGGCCGGCCTCATTCGAGGATCTGAATCTCTCGGAACAGGATAGTTCAATCATTTCGTTCCTTTTACAAGACTGCAATCTTCTCCAGGTCACCTCCAAAGGTAAGTATGTGGGTCCGATTCCTGGTCCAGTACAAAAATATTCATAATTTCATTTCAAGCCCTATCACGTGCACACCGACCTGCTAGTGAAAATTAACTTGTATTTTTAATGTCTGTTCATGTGTTTCCAACAATTTCTGGTCAAACACGCACACATCTTACTGTTGGTGAGTAAGCAATTGATACTTAAGCTATATTTGTGGAAGATAAAGATGAACAATAGGAGTGCGGTTCGATTGTCGCTCACGCACAAAAATTTGTATCCTTAATTTAGATTCAAACACCTAGCAGCTGGTAAGAAAAACCGATACGTAACATTTGATTTTACTTAGTTAACAATCCGATTACGTGTTGGGTTCGTACCTCCGTCACAGAACTTCACATCATGCACTTCATCTTTCAATGCAAACCTACTTTGTTACTTCTGAATGGAGGTATATCAGACATCTTTCGTGGTTAGTTAACAGGGATGAAAGGGTCTTGATAGGAGTTCCGGTTTATTACAAAAACTGTCGTCTTTTATTTTCAAGTTTAGATTTGGTTACTGATATTGGCGAAAACTTCGGTAATTCATGACTCTTCATGGCTAGTCAGCAATATGATTGATTAGATTAGATTGGATTAATACTTGTTCCATAGATCATGAATACGACACTTCGTAATGATATGGAACTTGTTATTTTAATGAAAGAGTTCTTTACATACCGGTATTCAATTTCTTTACAACAATTTTTTACCCTCTCTCTCATTCTTCTTCTCATCTTTTCTCTCTCTCTCTCTCTCTCTCTCTCTCTCTCTCTATCTATCTATCTCTCTCACCCACACACACACACACACACACACACACACACACACACACACACACACACACACATTCTTTTTTATTTTTATTTCAAGATTATAAACATGACTGCAACAGCAACTGTTGAAATTATTCACGATAAAGGATGACAGCCAAAAATTTTTATTTGTTTGGTGTGCTCGACTATCGGCAAGGCACGAAAACGTCGGTGAATGAGTTTCTTAGGTTTGAGTACAGTTACGAAAGAAATATAAAAACAACAATGAGAGTTACTGATTTATGATACTTAGCTTGCAGTCAGTTCTGAGTATTATTAGTAACTACGGTCCAGTCCCTAAACCTGGTTACAGAAATGCGAGTCAGACGCATTACGTATTCCAGGCCGTCACAGCCGCGTCTTTGAAAGGCCAGCTGTAGTCACTTCCCAGCCCACTGTAGGATCACATCGGTTCGTCTTCTTCCTGCTAGTACTGTAACTGAGATTTGGCAACAAGGCAAGGTATATTTGGCAACTCTGTGATCGACAAGTTACTTCCTGGTGTGCACGGAATTAAGCCTCAAAATTCACTTGATTTTTCCTGTCATTTCCATTGAATAATCTGAGTTATTATCGCTTCAGATGTAACAAAAGATTGTAAATTTACAGTTTTCAGCCCAGGAAAGTCGTTGCACGTGTAAATCGCAACCAAAATCGTCCTTTAAATAGCGGTTTACGAGTTCTAAACTCTATTGGCCTCGTAAGAAATGCGCAATACATACCTCTTCGCTAGCTCTGTGGTGACGTGCTGAGCTCTGCAAAAGTGTTTGTTATAGTTCGAGGTTCCAGTCTCGCTGAATGTAACGTTTTTATCCCTTCTGTGAAAGAGCTACAAGCAGTCAGATCAAACATCGATAAGGAAATCGCAAGAAAATACTTTCAGCTCATAGGGCAATGGTAAAGAACTTACAATGCTGCACAGCAGGTAACGCCACGTTCCGCTGCTGACAGGCAAATTTTGGGTCTCTAGGAATACATAACTTTATTTATGAAATGCCACATTTGCATAACTGTTGAGTATGACACAGCATACCAATTAAACGCAGACCCAATCGAAATCTAAGTGGGCAGTATTTTATTAATTCGTGCCGATAGAGGCACACTTGTGTACAGATACTCAGTTTTATCAAAACAGACTTTCGTCCTAATGTTATCGTGGGTAGTTTTATTTCTTTTCTTTTAATACAGTGCACAATTTTTGTAAGGTTTCTTTTAGTGTTGTTAAAACAATACTAAACATGAGTGAGAAATTAATCATCAACGATATATGCGAATTCTCTGATGTGATCTACACTCCTGGAAATTGAAATAAGAACACCGTGAATTCATTGTCCCAGGAAGGGGAAACTTTATTGACACATTCCTGGGGTCAGATACATCACATGATCACACTGACAGAACCACAGGCACATAGACACAGGCAACAGAGCATGCACAATGTCGGCACTAGTACAGTGTATATCCACCTTTCGCAGCAATGCAGGCTGCTATTCTCCCATGGAGACGATCGTAGAGATGCTGGATGTAGTCCTGTGGAACGGCTTGCCATGCCATTTCCACCTGGCGCTTCAGTTGGACCAGCGTTCGTGCTGGACGTGCAGACCGCGTGAGACGACGCTTCATCCAGTCCCAAACATGCTCAATGGGGGACAGATCCGGAGATCTTGCTGGCCAGGGTAGTTGACTTACACCTTCTAGAGCACGTTGGGTGGCACGGGATACATGCGGACGTGCATTGTCCTGTTGGAACAGCAAGTTCCCTTGCCGGTCTAGGAATGGTAGAACGATGGGTTCGATGACGGTTTGGATGTACCGTGCACTATTCAGTGTCCCCTCGACGATCACCAGTGGTGTACGGCCAGTGTAGGAGATCGCTCCCCACACCATGATGCCGGGTGTTGGCCCTGTGTGCCTCGGTCGTATGCAGTCCTGATTGTGGCGCTCACCTGCACGGCGCTAAACACGCATACGACCATCATTGGCACCAAGGCAGAAGCGACTCTCATCGCTGAAGACGACACGTCTCCATTCGTCCCTCCATTCACGCCTGTCGCGACACCACTGGAGGCGGGCTGCACGATGTTGGGGCGTGAGCGGAAGACGGCCTAACGGTGTGCGGGACCGTAGCCCAGCTTCATGAAGACGGTTGCGAATGGTCCTCGCCGATACCCCAGGAGCAACAGTGTCCCTAATTTGCTGGGAAGTGGCGGTGCGGTCCCCTACGGCACTGCGTACGATCCTACAGTCTTGGCGTGCATCCGTGCGTCGCTGCGGTCCGGTCCCAGGTCGACGGGCACGTGCACCTTCCGCCGACCACTGGCGACAACATCGATGTACTGTGGAGACCTCACGTCCCACGTGTTGAGCAATTCGGCGGTACGTCCACCGGGCCTCCCGCATGCCCACTATACGCCCTCGCTCAAAGTCCGTCAACTGCACATACGGTTCAGGTCCACGCTGTCGCGGCATGCTACCAGTGTTAAAGACTGCGATGGAGCTCCGTATGCCACGGCAAATTGGCTGACACTGACGGCGGCGGTGCACAAATGCTGCGCAGCTAGCGCCATTCGACGGCCAACACCGCGGTTCCTGGTGTGTCCGCTGTGCCGTGCGTGTGATCATTGCTTGTACAGCCCTCTCGCAGTGTCCGGAGCAAGTATGGTGGGTCTGACACACCGGTGTCAATGTGTTCTGTTTTCCATTTCCAGGAGTGTATAACAGTCTGACATTGCACATGCAGTTTATTGATTACATGCATGTAGAAAACTTGTTCTGAGTTAAAGCTGTCAAACAAGGTTTGAAGAAGAATAAAATTCCACTACCAGACGACAGCTAATGTAGAAAATACTTTTCTGACTATTTTGGCACGATGCGCTCTCCCCATACATAATACAAAAGCTTCGAGATGCATCTGATGCCTGGCTGTCTATTAAGCCTGAAAAGAACAAAATGTCGCAGAAGTTAGCCCTTTTCCACATGCGGATATTTTGTGTTGAGAAGTGGAGGTAATTATGTTCAAAGTTCCATTAAATTTTTAACTTCAGCAGACAGCAGAATTCCATTGTAAAAAATGTAGTAGCGCATGAAATGGAACTCGCGACATCTTATCTACGGTGTGTGACACTTAGCGTGACACTACTAGCTGTCATCTACCTACAGCACCTCTAGAAGTCAACAATAGTTCCTCCAGAAAGAACTTCTGCATTCCACAGTGCTGTGAGATAACGCATATGGCCGGATCTAGACTTCTGAGAGACAGACAGTTACAGCTTTTCTTTTGCACTGCACGACGTTTTCAACAAACGGATAGTGCAATAGAGTACCTCAAATGGAAAAGAACACTTCCTCTTTAAATTTCTGCATCCTACACTGTTGCCAGTTCTGTGTAGGTGGCAGTTACATGATTTTATTTCGGTGATTATTTTGTAATGTATGCACTGGGTAGCCGAGCCAGCTAGTTCATGGCGATTCGGTCAACCAAGTAAATGCATGTACTGAACATGCTGCAAACAGCTACAGGGAGCCTGTGTGTCAGAATTCTCATCGAGCGTGCCGCATCGGTGTTATGAAAGAAAAATGAGTCATACAGAAGATGGTTTGGTGGTCTGTTCGATTGATGAAAGGTTTCTATGATGATGGTGTGGGTTCGATTCCAACTTCTGCCCATGATTTTTAATAGGGAGAGACAGATTCTATTCTCCTCTGGCTACGCCTAGTGAAGAATGTATAATGGCATTGTGGTCTGAAATTCACATTTAACATGATATTCCTTCTCTACCAAGTAGTCGTTAGGTTGCACCACAATAAAGTCGAGAGTGGCGAAATGTGGGAACTCTGTCACCAGTAACCTTTCTTATACTAGTTATTTATTTACAGTGACGAAATAAACGCTATCTAGGGTCTCAGGATCCTTATTCCATCTTTTATTTGGTCTTCTGTATGTCGATAAAATTGGTTCTGAACTTGGAATGCAACTGAGACCACCCTTAACGCGGAATTTGATCCCTTCGTGACAATACAGCTCGACTACAATTTGTTGTTTTTCTAAAACTGCAGATTTCTCAACTTCTCCACATATTGCACTTGAATGGGTTCGAATGCTGGCCCGGCACTAAAGTTTTCACTATGTATTATCAAGCTCTAGCATGAGAACACACCTATCAGCTGATGGATAATAATTTTGATTTTTAATGCATTTTCATTCGTTGTCAACATTAACGATATCTGACGTTTTTGACTCCCAGTGAGAGATAGAACTATTTGAGAGATCACTCTAAGTTCAAGGATGTTATTCCGAGCTGCTGGTGGAGAAAAATTCTGTAGCTGACGTCTCTTCGTGTTTTGTCAACAACGGTATGTGTGGGGTTCGATTCCCAGTCAGCATTGAACTCTTCATCATATTATTTCTAGTTCAAACGTGCTCACATGTCGCTGCTGATGTAACAAACACATATTTAACGTTCGTTTTCTCTAATATATAACAGCGATAGGTTCATGGTTGGAGTCCTGGGAAGGAAAAAAGTTATGTTTCGTCTCGTCATTTCAGTTAAAACATCTAGCTACTGCCGAGAAAATCCGATATGTCACAGTTGATTGTGCTTCGATAACTATCCGATTAGGTTCTGGGTTCTAATCCCTGTCCAACACAATGTTTATATCACGGCATTTCAAGTAAGTTACTTGCGAAGAAGCAATACTTAACATGTCTCGTAGTTCGTTAACAGGGTCAATAGATGCTGGGTAGGAATTCGCGTCCGTTAAAAATGTTTACGTTATGAAAAATATGGTTCAAATGGCTCTGAGCACTATGGGACTTAACATCTGAGGTCATCAGTCCCCTAGAACTTAGAACTACTTAAACCTAACTAACCTAAGGACATCACACACATCCATGCCCGAGGCAGGATTCGAACCTGCGACCTTAGCGGCTGCGCAGCTCCAGACTGAAGCGCCTAGTTACGTTATGAAACTTAAAGTTGATATTTGCCAACTGATACTGTCTAAAATCGAGGTACATCACTCTCTGTATGCCTATTTAGGAGTGACTCTTAGTTTCCGTCAGTCACGAAATCTTAGTCTGCATGACCTGGGTTTGAACCCAAATGCAGAACGAGACGGTTCGTCGTGTCATTGGAAGTTCATACATATTCTCAACTAGCTGCGAGTGAATAACTTAAATTTTTGATATCATTTTGTGTTAAATAACAAGTACGGTACGTTACTTTGAAGAGGAAATCATGAATATGACGAACTTACTACGTGCATTACCTGTCTGACGTTATAATGGGAGTGGTAACATTTCAGGTATATCATTTATTGCAATAAATGTGAGCTTACAAGCCTTAAGGTCAGTCTTACCTGTGATAAGGTGTTCCCTGGTATTTGTAGTATCGTGATATTACTTTACATCTTGAATTATTGCGATATAGAGCGGAGTTTTCTAGTGGTGACTTGTTGGAGCCATTTTCGATAGTCAAACGACTGTACCAAGGAGCGATTAGAGGACCTGCTAGACAGCTGCGTTATGTGGGTTGCATGCGAATCAGGCGAAATGCAATTCAGGTCGTTCGGATACTTTTGAGCACGACTGTACATTGTGCGCTATACGGCGATATTCCTTAATGGTGGTCAAGACATGACCCCCTGGAAGCTTGATGAGGTGTTCGCCTGCTGTCACCAACATCGAACCACATCTGATTGTTCCACAAGCCTACAAGCTGTAAAAGTATGAAACCATAATTTCCCAATAGAAGGTGCTAGCCATCAGTACGGCCCGTGAGACTGCGTCTGCAGCGCCATCCGCTACCTGGCTGACAACGAATGTCAACATTAACCCAAGTTCCATTCACTGGAATATGTTTCAAACCATTAAATATGTCGAGTTTTGTGCTTAGGAACAACGAATCAAACAGCATTGGTTTTCTGTTATCACCTGACTAAAATTACTGAAGAATCGCACTGAATGCTTGTCGAAGCTTTCGGCCAACATGCTCTTGGGAAAACACAGTGTACCGAGTGGTTCAAAAAATTCAAAAGTGGTGATTTGAACGTGAAAAACGACGAGCTTGGGAAACGACCGAAGAAGTTGGGAGACAACCAATTGCAAGCTTTATCGGATGAAGGCGGTAGTCAAACTCAGCATTAGCTCGCAAAACAATTGACTGCTACATAGAAAGCCTTTTTTATTCCGTTGAAAGCTATGAGATAGGCGCAGAAAGTGGAAAAATGGGTTCTGCATGAACTGAATGAAAGACAACAAGCAAGTCGAAAGACCACTTGTGAAATACTGCCTGCCAGGTACAATAGAAACGCTTCTATCTATCGGATAGTGACAGGTGAAGAAAAATGGATATATTTTGAGACTCCTATGCGTCGTAAATCATGTATGAATCCAGGCAAACCACCGACATCCACTCCAAGATCAAACCGCTTTGGAAAGAAGACAATGCCCTGCGTTTGTTGGGATTAGAAGGGTGTCATCTATTATGAGCTGCTAAAACCTGGTGAAACCGTTAACATTGACCGCTGCCATCAATAATTTGAACGATTAAAATCGAGCAATACGTGAAAAACGACAGTTATATGGAAAAAGACTCCGTGATAACGCCCCATCGCACACCACAAAACGAGTCAAACGAACGATCGAGGCGTTCAATTGGGAAATGCTAGAGCATGCAACTTATTCTCTGTCCTAATATCACCTGTTTGCATCACTGGGACACGCTTTCGCTGAACAACGGTTCAATTCGTATGAAAATCTACGAGAATGGCTCGCTGACTGGTTCGCTACAAAAGAATAACGGTTTTTTGGGTGGCATTCACAGCCTGCCGGAGAAGTGGGAGAAATGTATAAATACCAATGGAGATTATTTTGAATAAAATATTATTTATTAGTTTCAAACAACAGGCGTAAAATTATTGCAACGAAATTCCGGTTCATACTTCTACACCTGGTAGAAATTGCACCATTCTATCGACTGGCCAACTGGAGAACCTTTCAAACCTTGCCAGGCGGCCGGCCAGAGTGGCCGAGCGGTTCTAGGCGCTACAGTCTAGAACCGAGCGACCGCTACGGTCGCAGGTTGAAATCCTGCCTCGGGCATGGATGTGTGTGATGTCTTTAGGTTAGTTAGGTTTAATTAGTTCTAAGTTCTAGGCGACTGATGATCTCAGAAGTTAAGTCGCATAGTGCTCAGAGCCATTTGAACCTGTCAGGCGCTGATAACGCTGTCTCAGCCAATTTGCGGCATCTCTGTGTCATTCACAGAGATCAACATCTGATGCTGTTCACACCCCTTACATACTCTACCTAGCCTTATAACAGCTCTAAACACGAACAACATTTATGTCCTCTGGTGGCTATTCTCCCTGTTACTGAGAATTTTAGCTCTAATCACTTACATACCCGCCAATAGTGTTTATGTCTAAGAAGTTACATTGACTTCCGACCACGTCTCCCAAATTGCTCTAAACGTACTCCTCTTAATATTATCGAATACTGTGACAGAACCTATGAAGTCAAATGCCATAATAAATTGACATACAAGCGAAACGAATTTATTTTTTAATCTCCATAACAAGCAGTTTCACATTTAAACGGTATTTTGTTCGGCATTTAGAGGTTTTAGGAATCGAGCGGTAACTTTCAGACAAAGTTGAACTGCCTCTCGTAATAGCTGTTTATTAACGCTGTCAATATTTCATTAATATTCAAGAAGTCGCTTACTGGATGTACTATTTTGTTATTAAATTAGTATTACATATTTATTTATTCATTGCTATCATTAAATCTCTCCAAATGAAAGCAGTTTAATAATTCAATACTGTGTGTGGACTACTGGTGGGAGCTATTAATGAATATTGGATTCAGTTCTATATTCAGAAAGCCGGTGCCTCAGTATGTCGAATATTATGTCGAAATGTGGATTCTATTCCAATCATGATTAGCAAAATCCTATGGTAACAGACATTTATTGGTATTTTGACTGGCACACATTTAACTGGATTCTGATAGAGTGTGTTACCAGCTCAAGTTAACGCATTAATTAAACAACTGCAAATCTTAACTCTAACTAAATCGTATAATCAGTGACAGGTGGATTGACTGGTTTCACTTGAATTATCTGTGGTGTCGCTGTTGTAAATGTTATCTATAATTTTTTTTTTCGAAAGGCGATTTTGGTTTTAAGAAACAGTTGCCTATGATGAAAATGTGTAATACCATTTTTTTATGAACAACATGCAGCGGCTGTGACTGTGAAGAAGCACAATGCCACTCAACTACAGTCCATGTCGTTTGTTCCGAATGCTCCGGCGTATTCGATGAAGGATCTGATAGAGCCAGCTTCATTATTAATCTATCGTCTACGCATAAATTCCATGAGTGGGACGCCCTTTCGATACCAAAACACCTTGGTCACAACCATTTTGGTGCTCAGACTTATTTTCTCTTGAGGATAGTGAATGGTCCCATTCGACTGACTAACGCTTTGCTTTTGAATGTTTATGTGTCACGTCACCACTAATAATGTTGTTGAAAAACGTGTCGTCATCTTTGTTGGACCTTATGGACAATGTCAGTGCAGCTCCCTTGTGTCAATTTTTGTATTCATCTCAAAAGTTGAGAAACCCAGGTGGGCAACACTTCTCTGTAGCCCAAATAAATACTAAGAAGTTGGTAAAGACCGTGAAGTTTCAAGCTCATTCCATCAACAACGAAACGTCTCTCATGTTAAATTTTTTCCTCAATTCTTGACTCGAGTTCATCAGTCACAACTAGAGTTATAGAACTGCCGTAGGCTACAAGAAGTAAAGTTAGACTACGGTAGTTTTCCCAGTAGTTTTGGTCAATTAAGGATGTACCCACTTTACATTAGATGTGTTGCGTCTTGTTCAGCGTTACATCTTGACGATCGCTTTCTTTGCATAGGGGATCAGCGTCTTACTAGATTCCGCCCCGCTAGAAACCAAACGTAAAAATCGTCTAGAAACTGAACGAGGACATATATGGGGTCGGGTAACCTTTGGAATATTTTTGTTCTACGAAGTTATAATCTTGTCTGTTACTTGAAAGTAAGCAGTACTTACTACAATATAAGTTTCATTCGAAAACTGATGATTTGTAACATGAAACAGAGGGGTGTTGTAATAAAAATAAAGAAAACAACACTGATTTATCATACAGAGCTAGAAAGTGCAATTTCCTCTACAAAAATGTAAAATAAAAAAACCTCAATAGAAAATTACATCAAACCTCGCTTCACTACTTCGTCTAACTTGATGAAGGAAGTTCTGGTGAGTACAAAATAATATATATATTTGGAAATTTGTGATAAGGACTATGGACCAAACTGCTGGGGTCATCGGTCCTTAGGCTTACATACTACTTAATCTAACTTGAATTAACGTACGCTATGGACAACATACATCCATGCCCGAGGGAAGAGTCAAACCTCCGACAGGGAGAGCCACGCAAACCGTGCAATGCATCCCAGACCACGCGGCTACCCCCCACGGCCCAAGTAAACTGTACTTGTATTGAAAGTGATTGATTCGGTTACCTAAAGGCGCTGAAATTGAGCGAGCAGCTAATTTTCATTACTTATAACGTGCAATTTATACTTTGTACAGATATAAAATACAAATTAGACTAACATTCTATGATGTGCGGTTGTAATTAAGTGTAAAATAGACAACCAAACAAATAAAAAATCAAGGAGAAGTCGTCGGTTCCCAGTTTCTCTCTTACACATTCATTTATGTTGTTTTCCCTACCAGTGCTAAAAATACTACTGGTAATCCTACAAATTACTACGTCATTTGTAGTATACCAAAACTACCGAACTTTGGTAGAGTTCAACTCTAGTCGAAACTGAAGACCGCCTTCATTGACCTTTATAGTGATGAATCGTTTGCCCTCCATTAAACGTGACGCACCGTTTTTGGCCTGATGTTTCATTCATCAGATTTACACGAACCACGGTTACCTGTCTGTAAAATTAAATAGAGCGGACAGTTTTTATTTATCATTCAGCAACAGTAATGCAATACGGAAGTCACACACGGCTGGTCGCTTATGCAGTCAGAATAGAAAACGAATATTCCTGCTAACTGTTAACATCATATAGGCGCCAACGATTGCTAATGTCTATAACAGGGTAAGTTTTTGAATTTAATTCGTAAACGATGTGAAATTTGAATTACAAATTCAGACTTCTTCCCGACGCAAATAGGAAAAGACATAGAATTATGATATTTCTCATACATACAGGCACTATTTCGCGATTTTTTAAATTCTATGTATGAAACATCGATTTAATTATGAGGAAGAAATTTCTGAGAATGTACGTTTGAAACTTTGTATGATAGTCAATCGTGGACCGTAGAAAGGAGGGAAAGAAGAGACCCAAAACGGTTAAGGAGTGGTGCTACAGAACAGAAGGCTGTTGAAAACTAGGACCCCCAGCCGAATCGGCGAAGACAGGACACATGGAACACATTGTCAAGAAGAAGGGGCATGATAGCAGGGCATGTATTAAGAGATTGGGGAGTAACTTTCACAGTATTAGACGAAACTGCAGAAGGTGAAAACTGTAGGGGAAGACTGAGCTTGGAACACATATAACTAATAATTGAGGGTGCAGAGTGCAAGTTCTACTCTGAGATGAAGAAGTTGGCAGGAGAGAGACGAATTCGCGTTGGGTCGTATGGAAATAACTAGACTATTGACGAAAAAAAGGGGTATCATCATCTTCACACGCAGAGATGCTATTGATAGGTGAAATTATCGATAACGACTCGCCGGAGACTGGCATTCCACAAAGGTTTCCTCAGAACTTGCAACAAAAAGTCTCAGTTGGTCACATAAAGTTGTGACAAGCTGGTCATTCAGGTGTTCTTCTCTGAGTAGGAAATTGTAAACAGGGATCAGGGAGGACAGCCACATTGCTTTTTGGTTGTAGTCCGAAGAGGGGACTCACGTTCTTCTGCTCTGGGTTTAGCCAGCCATCAGGCCACATGATTCAGCTACTTCAGTGCTATTTTGCTAGTTCAAACGAGAGCTAAAATTTCAGAAATTTACGGAAGCTTACTACCTCGACTACCAGCCCTTATGGTTGCATCATTTCTCGTGAGTCGTGTTAGGTAAACTGTTGATTTTACCGTTGGCAGCACATCACCGAGCCACTAGAACATCTATGCCGTCGCTCTGATAACGCTAAATACTCTAGTAGTTTTTTATATACTAGTGGTAAGATAGCGATTGCATTAAATACTTTAACAGAAACAGCCAGTGCAGATCGTAATAATCGCTTGTTTATTAGCTTACACTGAAGAACCAAAGAAACTGGTACACCTCCCTAATATCATGTAGGGCCCCAGCGAGCACGCAGAAGTGCCGCAACACGACTTGGAATGGACTCGACCAGTGTAGTGCTGGAGGGAATTGACACCATGAATCCTGCAGGCTTGTCCATAAATCCGTAAGAGTAAGAAGAACAGCACGTTGCAAGGCATCCCAGATATGCTCAATAATGTTCATGTCTGGCGAGTTTGGTGGCCAGCGGAAGTGTTTGAACTCAGAAGAGTGTTCCGGGAGCCAGCCTGTAGCAACTCTGGATCTTTGGGGGGGTCGCATTGTCCTACTGCAATTGCCTAAGTGCGTAGGGACCCACAGTGGACATGAATGCATGCAGGTGATCCGACAGGATGCTTACGTACGTTTCAGCTGTTCAATATCTCTTCAAATACACACGCCCAACACCATTACAGAGCCTCCTCCAACTTGAGCAGTCCCCTGCTGACATGCAGGGTCCATGGTTCTTGAGGTTGTTTCCATACCCGTACACGTCCATCCGCTAGATACAATTTGAAACGAGACTCATCCGACCAGTTAACATGTTTGCAGTCATCAACAGTCTGCTGTCGGTGATGATGATCCCAGGCGAGGCGTGCAATCATCAAGGGTACACGAGTGGGCCTTCGGCTCCAAAAGCTCATATCGATGATGTTCCTTTGTGCGGTTCGCACGCTGACAGTGGTTGATGGCCCAGCATTGAAATCTGCAGCAATTAGCGGAAGGGTTGCACTTCTGTCACGTTGAACGATTCTCGTCGTTGGTCCCGTTCTTGCAGGATCTTTTCCCTGTCGCAGAGATGTTGGAGATCTGATGTTTTACCGGATTCCTGATATTCACGGTACACTCGTGAAATGGACGTACTCGAAAATCCCCACTTCATCGCTACCTCGAAGATGCTGTGTCCCATCGCTCGTGCGCCGATTATGACACCATGTTCAAACTCACGTAAATCTTGATAACCCGCCACTGTGGCAGCAGTAACCGATCTAACAACTGCGCCAGACACTTGTTGCCTTACACACGGGTGCCGACTAGTCTTACACACGGGTGCCGACGGCAGCGCGGTATTTTGCTTGTTTTGTGTTCGAATATGCATTTCTATATCAGTTTCTTTGGCGCTTCAGTGACGCTGTTCCCAGCCGCACGTTGGTTAAACTGGTTAAATGGAAAAGAACTGGTTAAATGGAAAAGCAAGGAAACACAACGAAAACAGAAAGCTCCCGTTTATAATGTGTATGGGAATTGGATATACGTCCTAACATCCTTCTCTCCCCCCTCCCCCCCCTCCCCCCCGTCTCTGTCCATCTCCTGCACCCCCTGTCGTCGTCCATCTCATCTTTCTTCCCCCTTTGTCCATATATCACCTAGTCCCCTCTTTCGCTGTCAATCTTCTCTTTCCTGCTCTCTCTTCATCTCCTCCTGCCCTCTCTCTCTGTCCACTACCGTCTCCCCCATTTCTATGCCCATCTCTCTGTCCCTTCCTCCCTCCCTCTCCTTCCATCTCATTGATTACGCTTTCTATCTCCATTTAGTCCTTCTCATCTCTCCATCTCCTCTTTCTTCCTGTCTCTGACCTTAAGCTTTGTCTATAGTTATTGCATATTCAGATTAAATAGTAGTACTGTAAACATATGTCAAAAAGCATTCCCGTTTTGCTAACAACGTTTCACTAAAAATCATGAATTTTCGTAAGTTCGTCACCGATTCCTTTGAAATTTTGACACATGGATGCATTAAAATACGCACTTGCTTACATATACCTACTAGAGTGCCATGGCTTTCCAGTTGGTATATATAGACACACACGTATTCGAAAACAACTTTGTGTCAATGTTTCACAGTAATTGGGGAAGAACTTTGGGAGATTTACGATATTTTAGTAGCGGACATTTACTTTTACGGTTTTATTTATATAGATTACGGTAAATGTTTCGTTTTAATCGACCACCACCAGACCAAAGGCTCCTTGATGACGTTTGGAGGCTGTGATGATGATGATGATGATGTTTGGTTTGTAGGGCCCTCAACTGCACGGTAATCAACCTCCGTACAAGGACCGAATTTTTCACAATCCAATCCAATCATGTGATGATGATGATGAAATGATGAGGTCAACACAAACACCCAGTCCCCGGGCAGAGAAAGACCCCAACCCGTCTGGCAATCGAACCCGGGACCCCGTGATCTAGAGGCTGCAAAGCTAGCCATTAAACCACGAGCTGCGGACACAGAGCTGCAGTTAGTACCAAAAATTACCAGTCACCAACCGCAGGTGGTGACATTTATTGAGCATGTTAATTGAGGATTGCAGCGTGGACCTTATCACTGATATTCTTTCAGTCTGAACTTTAATACCACACTTGAACGTTCCTTTTATTATCCTTCCTCTCTGCGTAATTAGTGGACAAAGCCTGGAACATTGCCTTACATCTTTATAATCCGAGCGCTTTTTCTTTCAGGCTTCCTTTCTTATTGTTTCCAAGATAACTTCCTATGTTGTTATAAGCAGTAACTTATGTCTTTATGACGAAATGATTGTGCCTTTGAGCTTCTATTAGCACGAGGCCAGCGCTCAGATGCCGGAGATGACGATACCTCAACTATAAGCTTGACGCTCGGTGCAGCACTAAGCGACCCCGGGGATATGCTACGCTGTGTGCGGTGCGGCAGCCGAGGCAGCAACCGTTAACATTCCCAGCATCCCGCTATCCCTGGAATCCTGTCAGTTCTGGTCACATTAGCGCAAAACCGCCTGCAGCCGCTCGAGCCATTGCATACGCTGCTGCCGCGAGATCAGGCGTTTGTCGTGGCGGAACTCAGCGCAACTGCTCTGTTGTTCGGCTGTGCCGCAAGACGTGTGGTGCTCTCAAACGTCTCTACAGTGGGCAGGAACACACTTTCACATTGCAGAAGTTTTAACCTGCCTCCATGAAACATTATAAATAATTACTCAAGAAACTATATTCCTGCGTACATAATAACGAAATCGCCGAGGCAACACCAAACAAAAAGTTCTCGTGCTTCCAGCAGCGTCAGGTTGTAAAATTGCTACGAGCTCCCGACCAAGTAATACTTTGACACTGTCGAGTGCTGATAGGCTGTTGGTACACTGCGGGCTGTGACGTCATAGTAGTCGCCAAATTCGGGTGGAATGATAGTGAAGTGGTGTCCAAAACACATACTCCTATTTTTTTCTCAGACGAACAAGTTCAGAGCTCACGGTAAACTCATAATTACATGTTTCTTCAGAAAATTATGACACAATAGTACCTTCTATCATAGGGAATACATCTGTTGTTGAAACGTTTTAACTAGAAACACATTTTACGGCAGTTTAAGGCTTTGTCGCATGTTAGGCAACACGATTACGTGTATATGAGAACGACACTTGCGTAGTCTCCTTTTTATCTTATCATGTAGATGTCTAGCTTTTCTTCAGTCGTGGAACTGCAGTAGTCACGTCCATATTTTTACACTATCTAACACACGGATCACATTAATTTAATCTTCAACAACACGAACCTAACAATACGTATGTTTCACACACAGCTTAACACGGAGATGGTAGCGAACCTGACCGCCATGAGCACTTTCACGTAGACCACTTGATTCCCAGGGTGCTTTAAAATTTCGTTCGTGTCATAACTGTCAGCGCTCTCTGTGAGAAGGCTATTGTACTACGATCCACATACATAGATCCGCCTGTCTCGTAATTATAAGTGGTGTCAGCCCATTTTGCAATTTGTCTTAAGCCCACCACTAGCCAGCCAACTCAACCATAAATGTGAGGACTGATCGGAATGTGAGGTACGATAGGTCGCGGAATGGAAATCGGATGAAGCTTTGCGCAGATTTGTTCGATAGTGTATATATGGTTCTCGGGCGAGACGTCGGATGTCATAGTGAAAACTCCACAATATTTCGCCAGCGCAACTGGCCGACATCTTCAGGTGCGACGAACACACTGCTAAGGCAGGACCAGGGCTCCCCATTTATGCCAGTTTTAGGCAGGAAGTGCGCATGCGTGGGGGTGCCAAATTCGATGGCCAATAGCGACGATATCAACTGATAGCTGGAAGGACAGTAACGCCACCTACAGGATGGAGAACCAAATACTTCGGCACACGCGCGGAGGCTGCCGCCCCTGCTCTGCGCTGCCATCGGCAGCCCCAGCGACCTCTGTCGGAAGCCGCAAGCAGTACAGCGCGTCCACGTAGGCGCCTTGATTATCCTCCCGTTGTCGAATATTTATGTTGCTGCCCTAAGATAGGTTCATCGTACGTCTTTATTTCACGCAGAGTTACTTGCCTGTTAGCACTGACGAATCTACGCAATCGCCGCTGCCTTCGTTCGTCAAGAGAAGACCGTCTGCCACTGTGTTGTCCATGGTGAGGGGTAATGTCTGAAATCGGGTATTCTTGGCACTCTCTTGGCACTATTTATCTCAGAGTATCGAATTCCCTAACGATTTTCGAAACAAAATGTCCCATGCATCTAGTTGCAGCTAGCATTCCGCGTTCATAGTATATTATTTCCCGTCGTTCGTCCATAATCACGGCGTAAACCTTTTCACATGAAACAGCTAAGTACAAATGATAGCTCACCACTGCACTCCCCTGTTTTTACGTTGTGTACACGATACTACCACCATTTGTACTCTTATATTCGCATGACATTATCCCATGACTTTTGTTACCTCAGTGTGATCAAGAACTAAAGTTAAAGCAATTACAGCCGTCGGTCGCAATAAATTGTCTTTTGACCTGGTTTCGACACTTTTATTAGTTCCTTCATCTGAAATTAAACATTCAAATTGGCCTATGACATAAGCCTAAAATTATGGAAAAAAAATTTTTATATAAAAAGTATAAGTACTAAAAGTACAAGAAAGAAACAGAGCTTACATGTTACGTATAAAATAAATATCAAGCGATAAAGCTTTAATCACAAAATCATTAAAAAAGAATACATGAAGAACTTTAATTTGTAAACGGTCACTGACTACGCAGCCATGTTTAAAAGTTTATGACCAAGAACTGATATTTTTCTTAAGACGCTCGATGCCGTCATGGCCAAGCGGGCTGATTTTCAGTATTTATGGTAGTTATTCATCTCCTTTTCCACTGGTCCTTCTACTTGTTCATGCATTAACTCTAAAAAGTCAGAATCACATGTGTATTCACTTAGCCGGCCGCGGTGGTCTCGCGGTTCTAGGCGCTCAGTCCGGAACCGCAAGACTGCTACGGTCGCTGGTTCGAATCCTGCCTCGGGCATGGATGTGTGTGATGCCCCTAGGTTAGTTAGGTTTACGTAGTTCTAAGTTCTAGGGGACTGATGACCACAGAAGAGTGTTTACCTGCCTTGGAGTGGGAAGGGAGGGGGGGGGGGGGTTCATACCTCATACTGATGCTGGATGTCAGCTCCGAATCAAGTGGAATTAAGGTGCAATTTAATACTAGTTGGGAGACGAACGTCTCCATGAAGTTTGGTAAGTACCGAACTGCCGCTTCTTGTTGTATTACATTTTATTCATCAGTGGTACGTGAAGAAGGCAAAGAGCTATCTAACATAGACGCCTATCTAGTTTGATTTATCAATTGTCTCTCTCCTTTATAGCACTCATCAACAATCAGATAGCTGGAAACCACCTCATTCGATCGCTCGTGAGCAAATAGGAACTGGTAATGAGGTATGCTTTATTTCCGATGCTATATGGCGGGTTTAACCATATGATCCGAAGGTTATGTTCTACAAAAGTGTATATAGCCGTTTATAAACGTTCTCGCCGAAAAGCAAAACGTGGAACGTAATGCCTCTCCTGTCACGAAGTACATAATTGTATGCTATACTGCAGGGCATTTAGGTCTCGAAACCAACATGAACAAATCATTAAGATCGAAGCTATATTGTGGTAGTATGGGATCGTAAGGGAGAGCGCCCTCCCTTCTTAACCTAAAATGCACGAAAGAAAAGATAATTTTTTCAATCACATCCCTTCAAAATGACATGTACTATATTATGCTGTGAGAATATCCCTTCAAAACGACATGTACTATATTACCCGGCGAGAATTGAAGATATGAACACATTTTCAGTCTTTCAATTAGTTTGCTCTCCTATACCCGCACAGTAAGTACAGATTGTTGAAAAAAAGAATTATCTAATTTCATACTAGAAAAATAGAGGAAAGTGAAAAATATTTGCTCTTTGTTGCAATGTTATTGTATTTGTTCTAGAATTAGATTAGAAAAGGCTTTTAATTACTCAACAGACATTACAGAATGGCAATATGTATTGACAGAACGGGCATGGCCCATAATTTGAAAAGATCTCTGTTATGTACAAGACGTGACATCGGTCGTGTTAACTGGCTCAGAATGAAGTATGATGGCGTCCGTTCAACAGAAAGTTTTTAGCTCACTGCAACTGAATAAATGTCAATCAGTGACTGTGGTACAGCATACCTTCGGTGACTGGTATTGCCTATTGATAGTGACAGGACAATCTGCAATCCTAATGGATCAGATTGTCTTCGTACTTCTGATCAAATAATGGAGAGCATTCAGCAAGGTTGTGAGAGGAGCCCACGAAAGTTTACTCATCGCGCAACAAAGAACTTGATGTGTTGTCTGTAACAGTCTCTTAGTAGGGTTGAAACACAATAGATTTTTATCGCAATAAATTTTCAGTGTGAAACAGAAGTTCGTATTGACGGTAAAGTTAATCAGCATAAAGAGGGCATATAGGGACTGTAGAACCTCCATCCAGTAGCTGAATGTAAGACTGGCCTAAGGTGTACGTATTTTGTGCCATTTGGTATAAAGAGCAGCGTGGCGCATTCTTCTTGGAGCACAACACGATGATAGGGATGTTGCTTTGAAATATGGGAGACGTGGCCTGAGGAGAATATCGTTTTCCTGTGGGGTAGAGTTCCACTAGACTGAGGCGGAAATTTATCATTGACACCCTGTCTCAAAGCTGGATAAGAAGCACGGGAGCAATGATTTCGTTTCAAAGGCCAGTTTCCTTCGCTGTCCTTCTGCGGTCAGTGCTCCTGTATAGTTTCTCATCCCTTCACCATTGATGGGACAGCCAACCTCAACCATCCTTTTTAAGGTGGGCATAGTTAAAGGAAAGCGGTTTTGTTTCCTCTTCATCCCGTAGGATCATTGAACTTTACAACAAAATGTAACAGTGGCTTTGTCGATGAAGAAACATTGCATGAACTGTATGATTAATTTAGCGAAGCAAGGCATCATTTGCTTGTGCTAGTCTACTTCTTATGTCCTCTTCGTTTCGTCCGACACATGTTATTTCAGTTCCAAGATAGCAGACTTCGTCTTAGACGTGCTTCTCTATTTATCATTAATCTCACTTCTGTTACTTTTCAATACTTTCATCTTTCTTTGGTCTACTTTCAGTCCACATTCTATGATATCTACACAGTTCCTTGCATTCAGCATGTCGTATATTTTTTCTTGAATCTCACTGAGATTCACTTGTCACTTAGCACTGATATAATTTTACCCTAAATTTTAATCCTGCTCCTAATCGTTTATTTTTCATCACTTCTTCTTCAACGTTTAGGTGGACAGTAGCGCAAAAATATTTCGTCCCTGTCGTACATGCTTTCTATTGCAAGCACTTCTCTACTCGTTATCCATTCTTACGATTCTCTTTCGGTTCTTGTGTATATTGTATACTAATTCTACAGCTTCCATGTGCTATTCTGCTGATTTCAATCTTGCGCTATTCTACGTTGTCGAACCCAGTTCCCAGATCGACAGGACCTATGAAAATGTCTTGATTTTTCTTTATTCCATTAGATGCAATAGCCCCTCCGGTGGCATTAGATTTCCCAGTGCCAAACTAATCGTCATCAAATAGTAATTTTCTTTTCTTGAGTTCAGACTGTATGGTTTTCGCCTTATCTTCCTTTATATATTTTCAGGATTGAGTGGGCGGTATTTTTCCGAAAATCTGCTGTTATTTTATCGATATCATTAATAATATGGCAAGAGAATTTTTAGCACTCTCAGAATATTACAGAATTTGAACCTGTTTTGTTGTATCTTCTCAACAATAAATATAGTGCCATCAGGTGGTGCTTTTTGAAACAGTCTGCAGCCATCCCGGTTGAACTTCTTGTATTCCGTGCTGTACTGACGGATTGGCGAGATAGGCCTCTGACAAGGGCACAGGTACAGAGAGGCACAAAACTGGACGACTAGAAAAATACGAATGAAGACACGGTATATAAATCGGAAGTACACGAATACTTCGACCTCTTGTTTCCCTGCTTTCTTCCATCGAGAAGAGGCTTTTTCCTGGGCCGGCGACCGTAAAGTAACAATAAAACGACTGCTACCGGACACAAATGTTTTCATGACAAAATTTATGTGACAACAGTGTTCACACAGCTGCTGCGTACACAGTTCGCTCATGCTCTAAAATGGAATTATCGCTGTTACCTCGCTACGGTACTGTAAAACCTCGAAGGTCGGTGAGCGGTTACTGAAGCAATAGTGCTATTTGGTGGAAGGATTGTTGCCGATATGTGTCAACTTGGAAATGTAGCGAGGCCTGACGGTGGTGGAACAAAACAATAAGCCGGTCGTGAAATGTAATGTACTTGTCACTCGTCTGATCATCTTTGTAGTTTAGTCCCTTTAAACAACAACCAACCAACTTGTTGTTCCAACGTGTTTCTGTGACCTGTTAGTCATTAAACTTACTTTTCTTGGCAGTAGAACACGACACAGGTGCCGGCCGCTGTGTCGAGCGATTCTAGGCGCTTCAGCCCGGATCCATGCGGTGGCTACAGTCGCAGGATCGAATCCTTCCGCGGACATGAATGTGTGTGATGTCCTTAGGTTAGTTAGGTTTAAGTTGCTCTAACTCTAGGCGACTGATGACCTCAGATGTTAAATTCTATAGTGATTAGAGCCGGTTGAACCATTTGAACGACACAGGTGTTACACGTGATTTCATTATGCTTGTTTCTCAAAAAGCAGAGAAATGCCCTATCAAATTAGAATAAAAATATAGTTCCTGGAAAGAGATGTTGTCTAAGCTATATCTGAAACTCATACAGAGTTCGTTATTTATGTATTGCAATGATACTAGTAATTTTTCAGCAGCGTACATTGACAAAAAAATAGTAACACCATGAAGGAGTTGCACGACATAAAGGAAAGATGGTTGGCGTGTTTCCACGTCTGAAACATGTTGTCCGTTCAGATCTCGCACCAGTCAGCTCAAGCATGCATGTCCGAAGTGAACAGTCTACTGACCCATAGTCAACACGGATTTAGAAACCATCGTTTTTATGAAAGATAACTAGCTCTTTACTCATACGAAGTGTTGAGTGCTATTGGGAGGATTCAAGTCACGTTTGCTTCAAGTATTGTGCCGTTCGTGAACATTAGTTACCTTTGTGACTGGACGTGGTGAGTTGATGTTAAAACGCCTTTAAGGCGACATAGACGGCCTTATCGACACCTCAGTGAGTTTGAACGAGGTCGTAGGGTTGCGAGCAGCTGGATGTTCCTTCTGTGATATTGCAGAGGGAGTTCGCAGTAATGTTGGCACTAGGTGCTGTTAGCGATGGTCACGGAAATGTGTGTCGCGAGAAGATCGTGATCTGGTCGGCCACGTGGACACTACCGAGAGGAGAGACGTTCCTGCTCGGCATATTGCTCTGATGGATCCCTGCATCTGAAGCAGCAATCTGAACAGCAGTTAGCGATACAATGAACTGTAAGAAACCGAGTCAGTCGCCCTGTAGAGTGCATTCCACTGACCCCAAACCGCCGCTGTTTGCGACTTCAGTGGTTTCAAGCGATAGCTCATTCTAAGGTATGGTGGAAATCTGTTGTCTCTTCTGATGAAAGCTGGTCCCGCCTCGTTGGCAGTGATGGACGAGTATTGGTTAGTAGGACAGTTGAAGGCCTGCATCCGAACTGTATGTGCACTAGACAAGCGGGACCTTCCCCAGGAGCTGTGATCTGGAGTGCAATTTCGTATGACAGCAGAAGCACTTCAAATGTTCAAATGTGTGTGAAATCTTCTGGGACTTAACTGCTAAGGTCATCAGTCCCTGAGCTTACTTTAAGTAGGCTGTTTATGTTTTCTTATTGGCAACGTTACGTTGCGCTCTGTATGAAAATCACTGGCTGTCCTGCGTGCAGTCTGTGGCCAGTTTGCATTATTGTCTGCCATTGTAGTGTTGGGCAGCTGGATCTTAACAGCGCGTAGCGTTGCGCAGTTGGAGGTGAGCCGCCAGCAGTGGTGGATGTGGGGAGAGAAATGGCGGAGTTTTGAAATTTGTAAGACTGGATGTCATGAAATGCTATATATATTATGACCTTTGAACACTATTAAGCTAAATACATTGTTTCTTCTCTATCAAAATCTTTCATTTACTAACTATGCCTATCAGTAGTTAGTGCCTTCCGTAGTTTGAATCTTTTATTTAGCTGACAGTAGTGGCGCTCACTGTATTGCAGTAGCTTGAGTAACGAAGATTTTTGTGAGGTAAGTGATTTGTGAAAGGTATAGGTTAATGTTAGTCAGGGCCATTCTTTTGTAGGGATTTCTGAAAGTCAGATTGCGTTGTGCTAAAAAAATATTGTGTGTCAGTTTAAGCACAGTCATGTATAATTGTTCTAAGGGACGTTTCATACGTCGACCCTTAGCCGAGGATACCTCACTGGAATCTTCTGATTCTTCTTCTTGTAGTTTGTGTAATTAGTGTAGCCTTTGTTTATTGCTAGCGCGTAATCATAGAGAGAATTTCCTTTGTAATTGTAGTTTTTCATTGTTGCACAGTAAAACAGTTGTGACATGCATGTAGATTTGCACCAAGTATTTCACAGCTGCGCTTGCAGTTAAGTAGACATTATTTCCATTGCTATGTTATCTTATTTTGCTCTTCAAATTATGCTTTTCTGTGTTATCGTGTGCAATATTGTGACAATTATGGCGTGTGAAATACGTAATACTAGGCTCCAAAGTAAACTGAGAAATGACAGTGAAGACGAAAGTAGTGTGTTAGCGCCACCGTGTAATGAATTAACTAATGTTCAACATAGTAATTTGGTAATTGTGCATAGGGAAATGGAGCGGGCAGCAAACAATGGCGTAGGCAGTGAAACAATTAGTGAACAGGAAAGCATTATCGATCGATCGCTCGGCAACAGCTCGCCTCAGGAATTCGAAATGACAGGACACAATTTTGCAAATACTGTAGATTCAGGTTTTGCGTCCTCACCGTTTTCTCAAATAAGTCAAGACACATTTTCTGCTTGTCAAAATGTGAGTGTTGCCGGTGCAAATGCACTGCCGAAAAGCGTAGAGGAACAGATTCCAGACACTAATTTATTGTTATTACAGCTAATGCAACAAATGGAACAAAATCAGAGACAAACACAGCAAAAGCTTCAAAAGTTAGACACCACACTTGAACAAACACGTGAAGATTTAACTACTGAGTTACATAACATTGAATCGAAATGTCAAAAAGTCTGTAATGAAGTAAAAACACAAATTTGTGAGCATTTTCAACCTATTTTTTCGCGGCATGAAAATGCATTACAGAATTACGAAGCAGCCATAACAGACCTGCAAACCATTGTTCATGAAAATCGCGACACCTTGCAAGCTAAAATTGACTCAGTTGCATCTACCGATTCGGTTACGCAACTTGCAAAAACTCAGGAAAACTTAAAGGACACAGTAGACACTCTGAAACTTGGTTCAGAAAAACACACTGAGGAAATAAGTACACTACCGGAGAAAGTAGCCGAACTTTCGGATCAGTTCACTAACTTATCTACAAAGGTAGATGATGATCTGAATGACACAAGACCTGTAGCCATCACTGTCACAGAAGAGTATGAACAAATTAAGAAATTCAAACAAAATCAGAATCACATTAATACGCAACACAAAAGAGAAATCCGGGAAGTACAAGATCAGTTGGCACAAGTAATACAAAAATTACATATTTCAGAGGACACTCGCGCTCCGACACGGGAAGAGGGACATAGAAAAACGGAACAACCACAAAATAATAACACAGGATACTTCGGAAATCATGAAAGAAGTTGGCAAGGCCCACCGAATTTTGAGATGGAACCGCCGAAACGACGTAACAGTGACCGACATGCGATTCGCCGACATGATGATTTTGACTATAAGCTGTTTATTACTACACGTAAATTCAAAACATTTAAGAATTCTGGCAACGACATTCATCCACAAGCATGGCTCCATCAATTCTCTCATTGTTTTCCTCCCAACCGGTCGTTAGAACACAGATTAGAATTTATGTGTGGCTACTTAGAGAATGAACCAGCTGTAAGAATCCGATCGGTCGTGCACGATTGTCACAGTGAAGGAGAATATTACCGTGCCTTCCTCTCAGCATATTGGTCTGAAGCTACAAAAGACCGAGTAAAACATAGCATCACGATGATGAAACACTTTGAACAATCTGAATTTTCCAGTCTTGTCAAATATTTTGAAGACATGTTGCATAACAATCAATATCTTTCAAACCCATACAGCCCTTCAGAACTCATCCGCATTTGCTTAATGAAATTGCCTGAACATTTGCGACATATTATTTTGGCAGGACGTTGCAATGACGACATTGAAGCTTTTAAGGGACTCTTACAAGAATTAGAAATTGACACAGACAGTCGCAGGATGCGAAAACAGGAAAACAATCACTACAAGTCACATCCGTCACAATTCCGTGACGACAGAAGCAATCACTGGACACGACAAGTCCATTCTTTCAACGCAAATCGTGACCAAAGCAGACACCACCCATATGACAACCACTGGCAGAGTAATAATAGTTACAGAGAAAGATCGCATTTCCGTAGTAATGAATATGACAGAGGTTACGTTAGAAACAGACAATATGGGAACAAAAGCAATTATTATCAAGGGAGACAGAATAACTTCAGACGCAACAGTTCAGCACGCAGTTACGATTCCGGGAGAAATTCTCCACCAAATGACTGACAAACAAGAAACTATGTAAACTACCGACAAAACGACAGACCTGAATTCCATCAGAACTGGCAGGATTCAAACAGAGCAGGACACTCTCGACAAGGTGAATTCGTAGAAGTTAGACCTCCAAATCCCAATAACGACGCGCGCCAACAAAGGAACAGACAATGACCTGCACCGCAGGCAGCTGCGTGCGCCGGTTGGCTCAGCGAAAAATAACATAGACGCTAACTTTGAAAAAAATTTTAGCATTCCTTACCGACGTATACAACATGATAATTACTTTCAAGTTGAACCTCTGCGCACTAGGAAGAGTAAAGGATTGGACCACATTTCACATGTAGAAACGTTTATTGAAAGATAATCTGCTTTTTAACTTTGTCTTTGCCATAACATTACTAGTATGCTTGTCAGACTTAGAATCTGTTAACATGCAACAATGTTTGAAGTTAAATATACAATCAAGAACCAAGAGAACATACTTAAACAGAAATTACGAATGCATTGTTATAGTGAACAGACATCACAGTGCTATTGTGTGTGTACATTCTTGCTTGTTAGTTGCACGATTACGTAACGACTATAAGGCTTACATACTTAGAACATATACTGGTACTGCTGGTGAGATTTTAATGCAACATTTTGGTTTACTTGAAAATATATTCTGGATTTAAAGTATTTTCAGTGAGATACCAGATGACACAGTGGTTAGATTATGTGACAGCTACACGATTTTATCCCGACGCTACTAATGAGTGACAATATACAATGTTGCTTTTGCAGTGTTTCTGTTTTATATCTGCACAGTTTTTCTGTATTATTCTGGAAAGTAAAACATGTTTTAGTAGTAACTTTTGTGGTATAGCTACAATGAGACTGCCTTTTCCGTAGTACAGCAATATGTTACAGCACAGTACTTTCATCATCACGGCAATAAGTGTAATAACTAAGATGTTGTTGTTGTTGTGGTCTTCAGTCCTGAGACTGGTTTGATGCAGCTCTCCATGCTACTCTATCCTGTGCAAGCTTTTTCATCTCCCAGTACCTACTGCAACCTACATCCTTCTGAATCTGCTTAGTGTATTCATCTCTTGGTCTCCCCCTACGACTTTTACCCTCCACGCTGCCCTCCAATACTAAATTGGTGATCCCTTGATGTCTCAGAACATGTCCTACCAACCGATCCCTTCTTCTGGTCAAGTTGTGCCACAAACTTCTCTTCTCCCCAATCCTATTCAATACTTCCTCATTAGTTATGTGATCTACCCATCTAATCTTCAGCATTCTTCTGTAGCACCACATTTCGAAAGCTTCTATTCTCTTCTTGTCCAAACTATTTATCGTCCATGTTTCACTTCCATACATGGCTACACTCCATACGAATACTTTCAGAAATGACTTCCTGACACTTAAATCAATACTGGATGTTAACAAATTTCTCTTCTTCAGAAACGCTTTCCTTGCCAATGCCAGCCTACATTTTATATCTTCTCTACTTCGACCATCATCAGTTATTTTGCTCCCCAAATAGCAAAACTCCTTTACTACTTTAAGTGCCTCATTTCCTAATCTAATTCCCTCAGCATCACCCGACTTAATTAGACTACATTCCATTATCCTTGTTTTGCTTTTGTTGGCGTTCATCTTATATCCTCCTTTCAAGACACTGTCCATTCCATTCAACTGCTCTTCCAAGTCCTTTGCTGTCTCTGACAGAATTACAATGTCATAGGCGAACCTCAAAGTTTTTATTTCTTTTCCATGAATTTTAATACCTACTCCGAATTTTTCTTTTGTTTCCTTTACTGCTTGTTCAATATACAGATTGAACAACATCGGGGAGAGGCTACAACCCTGTCTTACTCCCTTCCCAACCACTGCTTCCCTTTCATGTCCCTCGACTCTTATAACTGCCATCTAATTTCTGTACAAATTGTAAATAGCCTTTCGCTCCCTGTATTTTACCCCTGCCACCTTTAGAATTTGAAAGAGAGTATTCCAGTCAACATTGTCAAAAGCTTTCTCTAAGTCTACAAATGCTAGAAACGTAGGTTTGCCTTTCCTTAATCTTTCTTCTAAGATAAGTCGTAAGGTCAGTATTGCCTCACGTGTTCCAGTGTTTCTACGGAATCCAAACTGATCTTCCCCGAGGTTGGCTTCTACTAGTTTTTCCATTCGTCTGTAAAGAATTCGTGTTAGTATTTTGCAGCTGTGACTTATTAAGCTGATAGTTCGGTAATTTTCACATCTGTCAACACCTGCTATCTTTGGGATTAGAATTATTATATTCTTCTTGAAGTCTGAGGGTATTTCGCCTGTTTCATACATCTTGCTCACCAGATGGTAGAGTGTTGTCAGGACTGGCTCTCCCACGGCTGTCAGTAGTTCCAATGGAATATTGTCTACTCCGGGGGCCTTGTTTCGACTCAGGTCTTTCAGTGCTCTGTCAAACTCTTCACGCAGTATCGTATCTCCCATTTCATCTTCATCTACCTCCTCTTCCATTTCCATAATATTGTCCTCAAGTACATCGCCCTTGTATAGACCCTCTATATACTCCTTCCACCTTTCTGCTTTCCCTTCTTTGCTTAGAACTGGGTTTCCATCTGAGCTCTTGATATTCATACAAGTCGTTCTCTTATCTCCAAAGGTCTCTTTAATTTTCCTGTAGGCGGTATCTATCTTACCCCTAGTGAGATAGGCCTCTACATCCTTACATTTGTCCTGCTTAGCCATTTTGCACTTCCTGTCGATCTCATTTTTGAGACGTTTGTATTCCTTTTTGCCTGTTTCACTTACTGCATTTTTATATTTTCTCCTTTCATCAATTAAATTCAATATTTCTTCTGTTACCCAAGGATTTCTACTAGCCCTCGTCTTTTTACCTACTTGATCCTCTGCTGCCTTCACTACTTCATCCCTCAAAGCTACCCATTCTTCTTCTACTGTATTTATTTCCCCCATTCCTGTCAATTGCTCCCTTATGCTCTCCCTGAATTTCTGTACAACCTCTGGTTCTTTTAGTTTATCCAGGTCCCATCTCCTTAAATTCCCACCTTTTTGCAGTTTCTTCAGTTTTAATCTACAGGTCATAACCAATAGATTGTGGTCAGAGTCCACATCTGCCCCTGGAAATGTCTTACAATTTAAAACCTGGTTCCTAAATCTCTGTCTTACCATTATATAATCTATCTGATACCTTTTAGTATCTCCAGGGTTCTTCCATGTATACAACCTTCTTTCATGATTCTTAAACCAAGATTTAGTTATGATTATGTTGTGCTCTGTGCAAAATTCTACCAGGCGGCTTCCTCTTTCATTTCTGTCCCCCAATCCATATTCACCTACTATGTTTCCTTCTCTCCCTTTTCTACACTCGAATTCCAGTCACCCATGACTATTAAATTTTCGTCTCCCTTCACAATCTGAATAATTTCTTTTATTTCATCATACATTTCTTCAATTTCTTCGACATCTGCAGAGCCAGTTGGCATATAAACTTGTACTACTGTAGTAGGTGTGGGCTTCGTATCTATCTTGGCCACAATAATGCGTTCACTATGCTGTTTGTAGTAGCTTACCCGCATTCCTATTTTCCTATTCATTATTAAACCTACTCCTGCATTACCCCTATTTGATTTTGTGTTTATAACCCTGTAGTCACCTGACCAGAAGTCTTGTTCCTCCTGCCACCGAACTTCACTAATTCCCACTATATCTAACTTCAACCTATCCATTTCCCTTTTTAAATTTTCTAACCTACCTGCCCGATTAAGGGATCTGACATTCCACGCTCTGATCCGTAGAACGCCAGTTTTCTTTCTCCTGATAATGACATCCTCTTGAGTAGTCCCCGCCCGGAGGTCCGAATGGGGGACTATTTTACCTCCGGAATATTTTACCCAAGAGGACGCCATCATCATGTAATCATACAGTAAAGCTGCATGCCCTCGGGAAAAATTATGGCTGTAGTTTCCCCTTGCTTTCAGCCGTTCGCAGTACCAGCACAGCAAGGCCGTTTTGGTTATTGTTACAAGGCCAGATCAGTCAATCATCCAGACTGTTGCCCTTGCAACTACTGAAAAGGCTGCTGCCCCTCTTCAGGAACCACTACGGCTATCTGTATCGCTGAGGCACCCAAGCCTCCCCACCAACGGCAAGGTCCATGGTTCATGGGGGGGTATAACTAAGATATCTATATGCAAAGCATTTCACTTTTATTTATCATGAGGTAAGTACATTGGCTTCTGCAGAACTTAGCTTTCGGAGGACGATAACTACGACACTTTCACAGAGATTATCTTACAACAAGACGCACAGTTTAGCGCTACAGTACATGTATTTGAGTGATTAATTTTGTACTTAAATCATTTATTTTTTAAGATATTTGAAGTACAACGATACAAAGGTTTTCCGTGATACATTTCATTCCATTGCTGTAATCTGTAACACCCAAGGGTATAATTACATTAATCCTCAGGGGGGTTCACGCTTACTTTGTGTACCATGTGTTTGGCAAGCACAAGGAGCCCTAGCTAATATGGTATTTGCTTATACAACTTTACACATCGGTACCGTATTTTTCTAACACACAAATTACACAGCTATCTGATCATTTAACTGAGAGATAAACATTTTTTTACTACATCAGTGACACATGTTTATGCAATTACACAGTTGGGTAACTTCACACTTACGAAATGGTATTTTGTCTGTACTTTGTGAACTGTTCATATTTTTTTGGAACCATTGTGATATTATGAGAGATTTGAATGATATATTTGGTATGGGATCACGATTTTTAAAGTACGATTGAGGTAGATGACACTATTGAAATGAGCAGAGAATTTTTTTAGGTTTTGACATTATAGCTAAAAGCTACGACGTTTTTGAGATTTGGCTGAGTTTTTATGACGTTATTATTATGATGACAATGTGTATTATGCTGTTGAGGTATGTTTATGATCAATAAGATGATGCTACCAATAATGAGGAATTTGATAATGCTACATATTTATTTTGATGAAATTTTGAAGAAGTGTTGACGAATATGTATATGAATAATGAGTAGTGGTTAGGGACTCTGATTTGTGGAAAAGGATGTTGGAAACCAAGAATCGTACTTTAAGAGTTATGAAATGTGTGTAAATGCGTGAATGTACCACAATGCCGACGAAAATTTTTTGGAAATTGTTATATTTACAGGATTTTGTTTCTACAGATCTGTAATGCAAATTCCAGACCTGTGAAATTTTTTATATGAGACTGTCACTGTATTGCAAACTGGTGTCGTAAATATTTCGGTAAGAAAGCCAAGTGACCTTGACGTAATGCGTCTTAAGCGGCTAGCTGTGTCAGATGCCTGGAGAAAAAGCCATTAGTGTGTGCCTTTTCAGAGGCACAGGTAAGAAAAAAAGGGGGCCATTATCCTCACTATTGACATTCCTTTGTAGAAAGCATCGCAAATACGACACACTCAATCTTGAAAACATATGATAACACTGTGGAGCTCTTAATTTATTATATTTATTGAAATGTCTAACGAAATGACGAGAAATATTTTATGTCTATACACCTGATTATTACTACAGTCTTTCTAGTTGAGAGATTTTCTTTACTAGCTTATGAAATGCCATAGGGCTAATGAATGATGTTTCATGCCTTCCTTTGTACATATTTGCTCATTTTCTATAATATCTAGTTTCTAGCTGCACTGCAGCATTGGTTAAAATAGAATTTTATAGATGTACTAATATAAATATTTTCTGTCTACAGATCCAGTAAATACTAATTTTCTAATACACTTCCCAAAAAATGAGGGAGCACAAAGACATTTCCCTTCACAGGAACTGCATACATAATTTACTTTTCAAGTACTTGGTAATTTTTATGGTAGAATAAGTTGTGGTGGACCACTTGTGCTATGTCATATTTAGGTATAAGTTATTGCATTTCGTGCTGCTGTTTGCCAGGCATAGTGTTACTGAATTTGACTTTGTGTTACTCTGCTAAGCTAGTTTACTACTGATTTATTTTTCTTGTTTGCTGCTCATTGCCTTATATTAGATGTAATATTGTTGCATACTTTGCCAATTTGTATTTTTTTTTGTCCTTGCTGTTTGTGTTAATTTGATATGTACTGCTGCATTGCCTTGTCCCTTGGTATATATATGTGAGCTCAGTAGATTTAAGTTAGCTTAAGAGGGGGTAGACTATATAAGAAACTAACTATGATGAATTGGAAGAAATGCATTGAGAAGCTATAAGAAAATGGTTTGGCCAAAAAAGTAGTGCACAGTGGAGAAAAACTATTTTTGAAAGAGGATGTGAACAGAACACAGAAAGCATGCTTGGATAGGATTTTTTTTGGTGGAAACAAATGTTGAAATAAGACGAAATATCTATGGAATGAAGTTTTGGGTTGGACTGCAGTACCAAATGTTACACTGAGAACAAACTCTGTCCTTTCCTTTTATGTTATCCCACTATGTGTTTGTGTACCCTTGTGTATTTGTTTTCTTCCTGTCTCTGTGTACTGTTTCATAGAATTTTTTCTCTTCTAATACTAACAAGGGAACCTCCCCATCGCACCCCCTCAGATTTAGTTATAAGTTGGCACAGTGGATAGGCCTTGAAAAACTGAACACATATCAATCGAGAAAACAGGAAGCAGTTGTGTGGAACTATGAAAAAATAAGCAAAATATAGAAACTGAGTAGTCTATGAGGAAGACAGGCAACATCAAGGACAGTCTGAGCTCAGAGGCGCCGTGGTCCCGTGGTTAGCGTGAGCAGCTGCAGAACGAGAGGTCCCTGGATCAAGTCTTCCATTGAGTGAAACATTTTTTTATTTTCGCAAAGTTATGATCTGTCCGTTCATTGACGTCTCTGTTCATTGTAATAAGTTTAGTGTCTGCGTTTTGCGGTGCGCAAAACCGTGCGATTAGTAGATGGAAGGACGTGCCTGTCCAATGGGAACCGAAAACATTTGATCTCTAGGTCATAGGTCAACCGATTCCTCTGCAGGAAAACACATATGATATATTCTATACGACACTGGTGACGGCATGTGCGTCACATGACAGGAATATGTTGTCGACCCACCTAACTTGTACACTTGGCGAATGGGTAAACAGATTCATATACATTGCCCGATTTAGGTTTTCTTGTGGATGTGATAATCACTCCCTAAAAAGTGATGGAAAACATAAGAATTTGTCACATAAAGTGCAACAAATGAATGCAACAGTTTCAGAGTCGCACAGTTTTCCCTGTGCTCTGCCAAAACATATGTTTTTAACGTTTTCAAATTTTTCCGTGTGTAGACTGTCAAATCCTGCATATGTCCAAGCAAATCTGACCATGCCCTGGAATTTTGGAGAGCGAAGTTTATTGTGTGTGAGTGCCTGAACTTTGATAATTGTCTGAAAATAAAAAATTAAAATTTTTTACTAGTGGGAAGACTTGAACCAAGGACTCCTCTTTCTGCAGCTGCTCACGCTAACCACGGGACCACGGCGCTCCTGAGCTTAGACTGTCCTTGATGTTGCTTATCTTGAGCATAGACTACTCAGTTTATATATTTTGCTTATTTTTTTCATAGTTTCACACAACTTCTTCCTGTTTTCTCGTTTGATCTGTGTACAGTTTTTCAAGGCCCATCCACTGTGCCAACTTATAACTAAATCTGAGGGGGGTGCGATGGGGAGGTTCCCTTGTAAGCTACATTCACTATGATGAGGAATACTGTTATCCTCAAATATAATATGCATTAATAATATGTTATTTACTTCGTAAAGATGTTTAGACATTATTTATTCTGTTTTGTTTTACTGCTCATGTGTGAAGTTGATGTTTCAAAAGTTATTCTGATCTTTTATGTATGAACTTATGTCATAATTCCTGTAACACTGATCTATATGTTATTTCGATTCTTTTGTAAAGCCTGTACTACAAATGTTATCTGTATTGTTACGTTCTTTAGTGATGTAGTTTGTACCTTCGTAATTGTATTCGTATGTTATAATATTGTAATTGACACCAGTTCATCAAATTAAGTAACTTGTAAGTTCCATTTCACTGCACACGTTTTTGTTGGTCATAGTATATGGACAATATGTGAGAAGTAGGGACTGTTAGTGTTTGCATGTGTGTTAATAATTCAGCAAGGGACTGGATAACAACATTGCTGGTTCTAAGGACAATTCCAAAAACTTTGTGAGTGCACAAGTGGTGGTTATGGACTTGCTATATTGTCCGCAAGACTCTTCGATGGTGATTGTGCACCTGCATAGTCGCAACAGATGGCTGCTGGCCATCTCTACAAGGACTACAGTGGGTCTGCATTTTTGATGGCCTACCAATACCATTATTTCTACAAGGACTGCAGTGGCTCTCCACCTCTGGTGGCCCACCAATACCGTAATCTCTAACAGGACTACAGTGGTCTGCTCTGTGATGACATACCTACCAATATTCTTCAAAACTTCGACTGACTCTGCTGTGGGTTTGCTCTATTGTGACCCATTACCTGTCTGCATGTCAAGAGTCAGCACTGTCTTTTCGTTGGAAGGACAACACTACTTCTTCAAGACTGCATGGAAATCCACTACTTCCGTGTGCATTTTCTTCTACTGCTCAGACATTGAGAAAAACACTGCTATTTTACTGTGAAGAACGATCAGGACTGTCTTCATGGACTGTGAGAAAATTTTAGCTTTTGACCCACATTGTATCAATAAGTGTGTGCATTTGATTTCTTTGTTATTGTAATTATGAAAAATTTTATCAAATCATTATTGGCCACTGCCCAAAACAATTTTTAAAATTTTTTGTGGGGAGCATGGGGGCTATGTAAGTAGGCTGTTTATGTTTTCTTATTGGCAACGTTACGTAGCGCTCTGTATGAAAATCACTGGCTGTGCTGTGTGCAGTCTGTGGCCAGTTTGCATTGTTGTCTGCCATTGTAGTGTTGGGCAGCTGGATGTTAACAGCGCGTAGCGTTGCGCAGCTGGAGGTGAACCGCCAGCAGTGGTGGATGTGGGGAGAGAAATGGCGGAGTTTTGAAATTTGTAAGACTGTATGTCATGAAATGCTATATATATTATGACCTTTGAACACTATTAAGGTAAATACATTGTTTCTTCTCTATCAAAATCTCACTATTAAGGTAAATACATTGTTTCTTCTCTATCAAAATCTTTCATTTGCCAACTATGCCTATCAGTAGTTAGTGCCTTCCGTAGTTTGAATCTTTTATTTAGCTGACAGTAGTGGCGCTCGCTGTATTGCAGTAGCTTGAGTAACGAAGATTTTTGTGAGGTAAGTGATTTGTGAAAGGTATAGGTTAATGTTAGTCAGGGCCATTCTTTTGTAGGGATTTCTGAAAGTCAGATTGCGTTGCGATAAAAAAATATTGTGTGTCAGTTTAAGCACAGTCATGTATAATTGTTCAAAAGGGGACGTTTCATTACATACTACTTAACTTAAATAATCGTAAGGACAAACACACACACCCATGCCCGAAGGAGGACTCGAACCTCCACTGAGACCAGCAGAAGCACTCTCGTGGTTGTCCGTCAGTCTGGTGATTTGACCTCTAATACTGCTATTAATGAACAACTTTCCATGGGGTGGTTTCAAACAGGATAACGCTCGCCCACATGTCGGTGTTGTAAACCAACATGCTCTACAGACTATCGACATGTTTCCTTGGCCAGCTCGATTGCCAGATATGTGTGCAATCGAAACACGATAAATCCAGCGTCAGCCACAAACGGCGTTAATCACCCTTTATTGACAGACGTAGTGCAACAATCATGAAATTCCGTCTCACAAACTGACATCTGCCACTTGTGCAGCACAATGCACGCACGTTTGCATGTTTGCATTAAACATTCTGGCGGTGACACCGTTTATGAAAGCACCAGCATTACACATTTGCAATGGCTAACATCGCGCTTACATTAACCTGCAATCTTGCAATGTTAATCACTTAAATATGTTCCCTACATAAATATATTCCCTAAATGTCATTGTTGTTTTTGTGGTCTTCAGTCCTGAGACTCGTTTGATACAGCTCTCCATGCTACTCTACCCTGTGCAAGCTTCTTCATCTCCCAGTACCTACTACAGCCTACATCCGTCTGAATCTGCTTAGTGTATTCATCTCTTGGTCTCCCTCTACGATTTTTACCCTCCACGCTGCCTTCCCATGCTAAATTTGTGATCCATTGATGCCTCAGAACATGTCCTACCAACTGGTCCCTTCTTCTTGTCTAGTTGTGCCACAAACTCCTCTTCTCCCCAGTTCTATTCAATACCTCCTCATTAGTTGTGTGATCTACCCATCTAATCTTCAGTATTCTTCTGTAGCACCACATTTCGAAAGCTTCTATTCTCTTCTTGTCCAAACTATTTATCGTCAATGTTTCACTTCCATACATGGCTACACACCATACAAATACTTTCAGAAACGACCTCCTGACACTCAAATCTATACTCGATGTTAACAAATTTCTCTTCTTTAGAAACGCTTTCCTTGCCATTGCCAGTCTACATTTTATATCCCTCTACTTCGACGATCATCAGTTATTTTGCTCCCCAAATAGCAAAACTCCTTTACTACTTTAAGTGTCTCATTTCCTACTCTAAGTCCCTCAGCATCACCCGACTTAATTCGACTACATTCCATTATCCACGATTTGCTTTTGTTGATGTTCATCTTATACCCTCCTTTCAAGACACTGTCCATTCCGTTCAACTGCTCTTCCAAGCCCTTTGCTGTCTCTGACAAAATTACAATGTCATCGGTGAACCTCAAAGTTTTTATTTCTTCTCCATGGATTTTAATACCTACTCTGAACTTTTCTTTTGTTTCCTTTATTGCTTGCTCAAAATACAGTTTCAATAACATCGGGGATAGGCTACAACCCTGTCTCACCCCGTTCCCAACCACTGCTTCCCTTTCATACCCCTCGACTCTTATAACTGACATCTCCTTTCTGTACAAATTGTAAATAGCCTTTCGCTCCCTGTATTTTACCCTTGCCACCTTCTGAATTTCATTACCCTTCAGTAAATAGTTTTCAATGTTGCGATTACCTTCCGTCAGTGTAGTTAATTTAAGTGATATTTGAATATTGCTTCATTCTTTGTTAATCTGTGTTGGAAGACTTTTTTTTCTTAATCTGTTTTGTAGAAGTGTATATTACAGTGTAAAGTGGAGGGGAAATTGGGAGGGGTGTGGAAATTTGACGTACCACTTGGGTATAGCTCAGTTCGTACCACTTCAACTTTTCCTCATAAATTATTCATTGCCCTATATTCTTCTAGATTCTAGAAGAAGGTTGGTGTAGAGTTATCGTGGAGTACCCACCGAGTATGTGTGGCATTAAAAGACGCAGCGGTGGCGCCGGTAATTGGGTACGGGTAGTGATTGAAGGACGGAGCGCGGAGGCATGTAAATCCGTGCCCGGCCTGCTCGTAACCGGGAGAGCTAGCGCCCCCTGGGGAGTCGGGTTGGCCGCCCAACTCCTGATAGAAGAGCCAGGGCTGCCTGATGGTCAGGAGAGCGCCGGCCGGCCCCTGGGACAGCCGCAACCTGCGGGCCAACCCAGCCGGAGCGCCGAGCGCCGGCCGCACTACCCGGCGTCGGCGACCACTGTGCGGCGTCACGTCTTCAAAACAACTGGTGGGGCTGCAGATCTCCCAGAATGTCTGTGTATAATTCAGAAATTAAATATCAAATAACGAGAAAAAATACTGAACCTCTCAGCTCAAGCATGCATGTCCGAAATGAACGGTCTACTGACCCACAGTGTGACCGCTCAATATTATTCAATACGATTACGACGACGCCCATCCATCGACGTCAGCACTCGTGGTGTCACTCGCCTTCATACATGGCAGTGGACGTTTGAAAATTCGTGACGCTAGCTCAATGGTCGTCAATTGATTCCCGGCTGACTCTTAATTCAATTACTGCGACAGGTGTGAGGAGAAAGAACACATCCTGGTGATACCAGCATTACGCTTATTTAGATGTTCGATTAATCTGAATGGTTTGCAATGTTCCAGCGATTCTATTCGCACTCTATGCTGATCCACCGACAAGGAACACTTTCACAGACAAACATGCAAGTACGTTATGGATGTTCAGTTTCTCAATATAGTTCGTCGTTCTCACACATTATACATCCGCTGTAAGAACAATTTCATGCATTTACATTTTAGGTGTCCCACAATATTGGTTAGCTAAATATTATGACGATACGTTGTATACAACTTCCACAGATATTATTTATCATGTAGTCAAGACTACGTAATGAAGCCAAAATCGTGGATAAAATTGAAATGTAGTTTGTTTATTAACACTTTTCTTTTCACTAACTAAATATGAAATATGAATCGGGATTGGAGGTGATGATCCTATCCTTCTTTTCAGTATAGAATGGTTGATATCGTGTTCTGAATAACGCGTGTCATATAATGTCCAAATATAGACACGACCCAGGCTCCCAATTCGGCACTTAAATGTCTATTCTTCGCTCTCGAAATGTTCAATGTGATTGTCTTTCACACACAAGGTTCAATTTAACGTTGTATGCACTGCTTTTAGTATTTTAGGTACCCGTTAATTAATATCTGGTAGTTAATAAGCGAACTATTTTTATGCTGGCGCGTTGCTTGTATCAGTTGCCCCCGCAACCATCCAAGGAGAAGATTCTCTTAATGTTCCGCGCACACGCGTTTCACAATTTTATAAAATGCAGAATTACTTAAACTAAAGCTTTCCGTTGCGTACAACTTTCGTGGGTTTCACAACCATAATAGTTTCCCAAGAGTATTTTTCCAAGCTAACACAAAATTCGAATTATGTTGTCGGAATCATTTTCACTTCACCAGACAATAAACGTCTCTGATCACTTCGTCACACGTAATGTATTTTAAACGTGCTTGAAGAGTCCTTAAATAATCTCCTTAACGAATTTCGCAGTCGCGTACCACTTTTTCATCGACTAGCCCGATCGCGATAAATGAAGCTAGAGAGGTCAATAATGTGTTACATGTTCTTTTATATGTATTAAAAAACAAACGCGCCCCTATATCTTTCTGTCCCGCTTGGTCTTTGCTACTTTGATTTTTACTACTTTTCATTATATTGCTTCTTAGTGATACTGTGCAGTTATTAAAGTTTCGTATTACTTTCCCCTTTTTAATTCTTCCAAAATAAAGTATGTTATCCCCGATTTTAATTAATATGATGCTAATTGACACGCCTGTCTGCAAAGTACCGTTATAAGAGTCAGCACGGATTTAGAAACAATCGTTCTTGTGAAAGATAACTAGTACTTGACACAAACGAAGTGTTGAGTATTGGCAGCGGATGTCAAATTGGTTGCGTAATTCTAGACTTCCAGAGGACTTTTGACACTTTATCACACAAGCGGCCCATAGCGTATGGGATATCGTCTCTGCAATGTGACTGGATTCCTGATTTCCTGTCGAAGAGGTCGTAGTTCATAGTAACTGGCGGAAAGACATGGAGTAAAACAGAAGTGATATCTGGCGTTTACAAGGTAGTGTTATAGGCCCTCTGCTGTTCCTTACCTACTCGTATAGAGGGTGGTCCATTGTTCGTGACCCGGCCAAATATCTCACGAAAAAAGCGTCAAACGATAAAAACTACAAAGATCGAAACTTGTCTAGCTTGAAGGGGGAAACCAGATGGCGCTACGGTTGGCCCGCTAGATGGCGCTGTCATAGGTCAAACGGATATCAACTGCGTTTTTTAAAGTAGCAACACCAGTTTTAATTACATATTCGTGTAGTACGTAAAGTAATATGAATGTTTTAGTTGAACCACTTTTTTCGCTTTGTGGTAGATGGAGCTGTAGTAGTCCTCAAACGTGTAAGTACATGGTATCACGTAACATTCCGCCAGTGCGGGCGGTATTTGCTTCGTGATACATTACCCATGTTAAAATGGACCGTTTACCAATTGCGAAAAAGGTCGATATCGTGTTGATTTATGGCTATTGTGATCAAAATACCCGACGCACATGGGCTATGTATGCTGCTCGGTATCCTGGGCGACATCATCCAAGTGTCCGGACCGTTCGCTGGATATTTGACGTTATTTAAGGAAACAGGAAGTGTTCAGCCACATGTGAAACGTCAACAACGACCTGCAACAATTGCTGATGCCCAAGTAGGTGTTTTAGCTGCTGTCGCGGCTAATTTGCACATCAGTAGCAGACAAATTGCGCGAGAATCGGGAATCTCAAAAACATCGGTGTTTAGGGTGCTACATCAACATCGATTGCACCCGTACCATATTTCTGTGCACCAGGAATTGCATGGCGACGACTTTGAACGTCGTGTATAGTTCTGCCACTGGGCTCAAGAGAAATTACGGGACGATGATAGATTTTTTGCACGAGTTCTATTTAGCAACGAAGCGTCATTCACCAATAGCGGTAACGTAAACCGGCATAATATGCACTATTGGGCAACGGAAAATTCGCGATGACTGCGTCAAGTGGAACATCAGCGACCTTGGCGGGTTAGTGTACGGTGCGGCATTATGCGAGGAAGGATAATTTGCCCCCATTTTATCGACGGCAATCTAAATGGTGCAATGTGTGCTGATTGTCTGCGTAATGTTCTACCGATGTTACTACAAGATGTTTCACTGCATGACAGAATGGCGATGTACTTCCAACATGATGGATGTCCGGCACATAGCTCGCGTGCGGTTGAAGCGGTATTGAATAGCATATTTCATGACAGGTGGATTGGTCGTCGTAGCACCATAACATAGCCCGCACGTTCACCGAATCTGACGTCCCCGGATTTTTTTCTGTGGAAAAGTTGAAGGATATGTGCTATACTGATCCACCGACAACGCCTGACAACATCCGTCAGCGCATTGTCAATACATGTGGGAACACTGCGGAAGGCGAACTACTCGTTGTCGAGAGGAATATCGTTGTACGTATTGCCAAATGCATTGAGGTTGACGGACATCATTTTGAGAATTTGTTGCATTAATGTGGTATTTACAGATGATCAAGCTTGAACAGCATGTGTTCTCGGAAATGATAAGTTCACAAAGGTACATGTATCATATTGGAACAACGGAAATAAAATCTTCAAACGTACCTACGTTCTGTATTTTAGTTTAAAAACCTACCTGTTACCAACTGTTCGTCTAAAATTTTGAGCCATATGTTTGTGACTATTACAGCGCCATCTATCACAAATCGAAAAAAGTGGTACAACTAAAACATTCATATTTCTTTACATACTATACGAATATGTAATAAAAATGGGGGCTCATATTTTAAAAAACGCAGTTAATATCCGTTTCATCTATGGCAGCGCCATCTAGCCGGCCAACCATAGCGCCATCTGGTTCCTCCTTCAAGTTAGACAAGTTTCGTTCTTTGTAGTTTTTTCGTTTGACGCTTACTTCGTGAGATATTTGGCCCGGTCACGATCAACGGACCACCCTGTATAAACGATCTGGGAGACAATCTGAGCAGCCCTCTTAGGTTGTTTCCAGATTATTCTGTCGTTTATCGTCTAGTGGAAGTCATCGGAAGATCAAAACAAATTCCAAAACGATTTAGAAAAGGTATCTGTATGGTGCTAAAATTGGAATGTGACTCTAAGTAACGAAATGTGTGAGGTCATCAACTTGAGTGCTATAAGGCATCCGTTAAAGTACGGTTGCAATATAAATCGATCAAATCTAAAGGCTGAAAATTCGACTAAATACCTAGGAATTAGAATTACGAACAATTAAATTGGGAAGAAAGCATAGAAAATGTTATGGGAAAGACAAACCAAAGACTGCGTATTATTGGTAGAACAGCGCTACTAAAGAGACCGCCTACACTATTCTTGTCCGACCTCTTTTAGACACTGTTGCGCTGTCTGGGATTCTTACCAGATACGATTAACGGAGTACATCGAGAACGTTCGAAGAAGAGCAGCACGTATAGTACTTTCGAGAAATAGGGGAGGGAGTGGCACGGGCGAGGTACAGGATTTGGAGTGGACAACACTGAAACACAGGCGTTTGCTCATTGCGGTGGGATCTTCTCACGAAATTTCTATCACCAACTTTTTCTCCAAAAGCGAATTTACTCATATTTTTTTGACGCTGACCTACATAGGGAGAAGCGATCATCATAATGAAATAAAGGAAATCAGAGATCGCATGGAAAGATACCGGTGTTCGTTTTCTCCGCGCGCTGTTCGAGGTTGCAGTAATAGAGAATTATTGTGAAGTTTTCAGAGCATCCATGTGGATGTAGAAGGAACATCGCATGGTAGTTCGGAATGGCACAGTCACTGACAAATCTCATTTGTCCCCAGACACCGGGCAAGCGACTTTCATGTAAAATGTCCCGCCTGTACGGGACTATACAGAATGGATGTAAGAGATAGATTGTAGGCACATAGCTGATTACGTATGAAAGGTTGGGTCTATTCGTTAGTCGTGCTGGATAGCCTATTGGTAAGGAGACCGTTCCCGATCAGTGGATAATCCGGTTTCGAGTACCGCTCCCGCACAGATTTTCAATGTTGTCATTCCATTACGCAGCTGATGGTCGTTCATATTGGCAACTGCATATACATTTCATGCATCCTATAACTGTTCTCGTCCCAAGCATTTGCATGGAGTATATGAGTGTGAGCTTCTTTCCAGTACTTGCACTTGAATTATGTGAATGGGTGGTGTCAGTTCTTTCAGACACGTTCATGTGATTGATTCGTCTAGATAGGCAATATATCCACTTTCTCCATTGCGGATGCACCTTCAACGCGAATCTCAGAGTAGCGAGCATGGAGAAAATGGACAAGGACTATAGATAGGGCGCGCTTAGTGGGAATGTGGATCGGCCGTGGCTCGTGCCGGGAGAGTCCGCGAGGTTGCGATAACACTCTGTCCCGGATGGCACAGTGATTAACACGTCTGCCTAATAAGTAGATCCTGGATTCGAATTCCGGTCCAGCATACATTTTCACTCGACGCCGCTGATTCCGGGTTCTATTCCGATGCAGCTGACATCTTTAATCCCTTCCCTTTCCTTTGCTATCTCCCCTCTACCTTAAATTTACATATGCTGTAGACCAGGGCCGGCCAGACATTCTGCGCGCGTGCGGTGCTCTTGCACATGTGCAACTTCCGGGTCACAGCGTGCACGCCGCAGCCGTCAGCGTTCATGTAGTGCATGTTTCTACGCACAGATGTCACTCCTCTGTTACACAAAGTGCGTTATCGACACCTCGTATGTATACCACAACCTGGGCGGTATCTGTAAGATCAGTTGCTTCATCGAGCGCAACAGAGAAACAACAAAGTATTTAGCCTTATTTATTAGCTGCCTGTGCAGATCGCCGGCCATAGCACTGACACGTCTTGTCACTGTTTGTTTGGATACACTGATTTCTTGAAACCTGCTAACGTTCGTGGGACACACAAGTTCTGCAGCATCAGTCACACACCCTTTCACAAACTCCCCTTCGGAAAAGGGTTTCCCAGATTGTGCAATTCTTAATGCGATTTTAAAGCTTGCTCGCAGTGAAGATTTAGTGTGGTTGTCATTCTGGAAAATTGGAAACAGTACATTGTATAGCGTACAGTAAAACAGACATAAATGTAACACAAGAAACTAAGAGTTCAAGAAGTATCTGTTACTTTGACGTACAGTAAAATCGAGTTAATGTGTCTCATTCATTTTCTGAAGGACATTTTATTTTGCTTGCCGTTCTTCAGTTTTGAGTACACTACACTCGCCTTTGTGATATGTATTGTAATGTCTTTCAATTGAAAACTTACGCTGGCAGCCTATTATTCGGCGGCACAGCAAACACTGTCAGTTTTCACCAACGGCTACAAAAAAGAACTGCAGTTCCCAGTCATTTTTAAACGACTGAGAACATAGATCTCCCGTCCTTTACTTTTTCACTTTACTTGCCATTTCTCAGTACTTCTCTGTTAAGGTTACGGTCACCAGGAGTAAACGAGACTGGATATGTTGCGCTCTTGCTTATACCACAGGGAAGTGAAGCCACCGCCGTTCATTTAGGACATATGTCTAATAACACATGTCGCTGTCGCTCCCCGTCGCACACGTGCGCACATGTGCAGCACTTCCGCACGTCTGCACACTGTGCAGCGTTTGGCCGGCCCTGCTGTAGACGAAAGCTGGGCGTCGAACTGTCACACAAACCTGGATCTTAATTTGGGTGGACAGTATTCCGACCGACCGACTTTTTTTGCGTGCAGGTTTTGCATTCCCCCTCTTTTACATCTGAGATCTGTGCCACATCTTTTCGCTAGTAAAGTAAAGGCAATATTCGCCTTCTCTAAAAGATTATCGTCTTTTATCCATTCCGTCCACGCGCAATCATTCGTGTTAACCTCGGAACATTAATCAAATTCACGTAACGTGATAAGTAAGAAAACAGCAGTAATTTTGCTAGTCAAATAATAACTGCATTCTAGCAATAATAATAATTATAGTAGTAGTATAGGGTGTAAACGATAGCTATTTACAACATTCCACAGAGGTTTAGGAGAAGTCGAGCCGAATAGTTTGACACAGGTCACTTGCGGTCTCTCATGTCGGGAAACAACCTCAAGTTTTCCTACAAATGCCATCTAAGATACAGCGCATGCAAGCTACGTGAAAACATGGAAAAAACTGTCCTTGAATATTAAAATGCTCTTGATCTTGCACTTACATAATGGCTCTTGGATAAAATTTATCTCATCTTTTTTGAAATTTGACAACATAAAATTAACAATTAAGTCGTGCTGTCTGTCAGACTTTACTACGAAACTACAGTGATTGTAAGGTTTCAGTTTTGTTGGAATTGTAGAGGCAATTTGTTTTTACAGAACGTTTACAAATGTCTTTTTTCTTCATTACCTTTCTCTGAAATTTTAAACTGAAAATGTTAACGAAACTGCGGGAGATTTTCAATACTCTCTCGCTGTCTTACACCACGAGCTCAGTTCGGTAGTTGCGTAGGATGAAGACATATAAGAAACGATTTAAGTGTTAATTTTGTTTTGTTGAAATTCAAAATATTTTGATGAATAATTTACAAAAGCATCTATTTTTGATTTTGTAAGTGCAAGAGTGAGGGATTTTTGTTATTCATGTATGATTTGAGCTAACCTTTCGAGCAGCGTGTATTCGCAGTTGTTTAGGTGGCTTCTGTAGGCCTATTTCAGACTGTTTCGCTGTCAGTACCGGCATTACAAGGAGAATCTTTCTTATGAGTGGTCCAAGGGTTACATATTTCAGTCAACATAAGACTAAAAAATTAAAATAAAAAGGAATATTCCGACCCACAACGGACTTGTCTGACCGCCACCACACTGCTAAGGTATGTGAACTGATGTGTGGTCGTTTATATGCAAAAAAAGGTGGTACTGGACACACAATCAAGAAACGCGTTAAAGAGCACGAACACCAAACACATTTAAGACCGAAGCTAAAATCAGCGGAGTACCAACAATGTCCCAAGCAAGTAATGAATTTTGTGAGCATACAAGATCCAGCAAGTGAAAGCAACATTTATAGACGGCAAGTCCGTGAAGCAGTTAACATCACTGTATGAGTACAGCTTCAGTACAGATACGGCTATAGGCTTCCGTCTTAGTGCTGTCCCTACCACGGAAGTAAACATCATGGGTAGTGCGGAACATAACTACCAGGAAACAACCGAGGATATATTACAACAAATTTCGTTGGTTCACTTGCTTTCGGTATTTACCCAATGACGGCCACTAACAGCAGGCCCAAGATTTTTACCCAGTAACTCCAGCACGGGAAAAAGCTTTCATAAGAGAACGCGACAGTGTTTTGCTGACGCAGACGCCGATGGATTCCCGAAGAACATCCCAGCAGACCGATGGAAACGTCGAATATTAAAGATGCTTGAAGAACTATATGATGCGGCCTAACGATTCAGATATTTTGTCCTGAACGTAAAACCATTTGCGTGAAATCTTAAAATTGTTTTCTCATTCACCAAAATAGTAGCGTGAATTTCGTCCGACCTCTGTCCCAGGTCTCCTCGTGTATGCATTCTTGTTCAGGGAACCATAATCATAAACACTGTCCTTCGAAGAGTACTTCAGTGCGAATCCTACTCAGTCTCAGTCTCTGATCGGTTTCATATAATCCCATCTCTTTCTTCCCTTACACCCTTTAGAGTTTCGAACAGTTCCCTGGAGGGTATTTCCGAATGTCTTATCACATGCGCTATGGTCCTTCACCTTCTTCTTGTCAGTTGTTGCCGGCCGAGGTGGCCGAGCGGTTCTGGGCGCTACATCTGGATCCGCGCGACCGCTTCGGTCGCAGGTTCGAATCCTGCCTCGGGCATGGATGTGTGTGATGCCCGTAGGTTAGTTAGGTTTAAGTAGTTCTAAGTTCTAGGGGTCTGATGACCTCATAAGTTAAGTCCCATAGTGCTCAGAGCCATTTGAACCATTTTTTGTCAGTTGTACTCCGAATATTCCTTTCTTCGCCTATTCTGCGGAGAACCTTCTCGTTCCTAATATTACCAATCCAGGTTGTATTTAAGGAGGTCATCTTTCTTTGCACATGATCTCGTAGTTTGTATTAATTCACGCTCATGAATCGGTGAACAGTCGATACCATGGCCTTAGCACTTACCTGAAATTAGATTATGTGTTAAAGCCTTACGGAAGACTTCCTTTTTGTTCGACATCCTACGCGTAACTGTTTCTTACCAGAAAGTGCGTACGTCTGAAGGAAACGCCTGCTGATGTATATATGTTCCTAGATGAGCAGAAGCATTTTACGTGACACAGAGTGTTTCAGAAACATTTATCCGACTTCCCAAATCTTACATATAAAGGAAGACAAAAACGGTAACTTGACCTTGGCGCCAGTAGTAAGTTGCTAGTTCATGTGGTTGCAGACAGGGGGCTACCTGGTGCAGCTAGCCTCGTCACTCTCGCTCGTTCATTGTCCATTCTAAATCGAGATTAAGAATACAGTTACAAAAATTGAGTTGCAACAAAATAGGGCCATTTTCGTCGAGAGAACAGCACTGCTTCTCTTAAAGTTCGAACACACGACAAAGGCACCAGCAGTTTAAACACACAGCTTGTTTACGGGGTAAATCCGCTGAGAATTAAACATTCGTCACTTGTCTGCCTCGCATGAATTTCGGTACAGTTTCTATTTCAGACAATACGGGATTCAGAACTTGTGGGGTCCAGAACAGCCTTTGATCACAAATGTTTCCGTTATTTTAAGACCGTTTTCGATCTGATAGATTTTCACCAGAAGCACCTGTCTATCTAAACTAATAAAACACAAAAATATTGTAACCAATATATGATCCGTCGAATAATGTAAGAACGGAATAAAACTATGGAATAAAATCGTGATAAACACAAATAATTCATAATGGACGATCACCCTCAGAGTACTGTTCCTTACACTAGAAGAAATTTAAGTTTATCCCAGTTTTATTATGTTTTTATACCTACTGTGTGCGATTATAATATTCAAGTATTTTATGATTTGTTTTGAAGTTTAGAAGGATACATGACTCTGATGATGATCCAACAGAACAGAACAAAGGAAAAATTATTTCGTCTGAGACATAGACTTTGGGTCACTGTATACATCAATGTGATTACGGCACATTTCATCATACTGTATATAGTAGTTACAATCCCTCCATGATGGTTTTATGAGACGGTTTTTCGATTTGTAATTCCCATAATGTAATTAACAACCTACTATTCAAACTAGACTGCCAAATCAATTCCAATTTCCGGCGCCGCATGAAACTATGAATGCAACTGAAACAAGCTCCGATGATTACAGCTCTAACAAGCACTTCATTTCCGTTATGCACGGTCAAAGATTTGTGTAATATTTTGCTGTAAGCTAACTCTACTGGCTGACTGGTACAGCGAGGACTGTAGGGGTACAAATGAATGCCAGAGTCCTGGCCATGCACATATAAAATTATCGCCTGTTAAACGTGAAACTCGCTTCATATTCTCATCTGGGTATTGAAGAGCGTCAAATACTGTATTTGGAAAATTATTTACTGAATTTCTGTCTTTGACGGTAACGTTGCAAGAAAACTGTGGTCTACTTTTATCTTCGGTTTAATCTCACTTCTTTCGTGAAAATCAAGTATGATTGTTATACTGTTAACTTTCATTTGCTTTAAAACTGCTAAATGGCTACGGCCCACAATTAGCTTGGAAAAAATTCGTTTTGTACTTAACTAACAGTGAAATGAAATGAAGTTTACTTTTGTGACAACTTCATCCAGAAAATTTATCAGACTTCGATAAAAAAAACAAATGACTGCAGATAATTTTAAAACTAGGGCAGCAACAGCTAAAGTAATTATACATAACTGATTGACCAATTCATGCAGAGTAACAGGTGCCTATATATAGGTGTTAAAACTACTAAGCCGCGCGATTTCGGGAAACTTGCATGGTTCGCCCAGCTCCTCCCGTCGGAGGTTGGATTCCTCCCTTGGACATGGGTGTGGGTATTGTCCTTGGCGTAAGTTAGTTTAAGTTAGAGTAAGTATTGTGTAAGCCCAGGGACCAATGACGTCAGCGGTTTGGTCCCATAGGAACTTAACACAAATTTGAGAAACCCGTCGTCTAAGGGGCAGTCTGCCGCCGGCAGTGCTGCCAGGCGGTCACGCGCGAGAGCGCTGCGGGCGAGGCGCGCACGGTGTGTTCGTGTTTTCTTCGGCCGCTGTAAGTGCCGTTTTCCCTTCTAGACCACCATGGCGCACAACTATCGGAAGAAGACATTACGTTTCAACTTTTGTTCCGACTTCACCCGACCCAAGGCCCTGGAGGTAGAACGATTTATTCGCGATGAAGTTAAAATACCACCAACGGATCTAATTGGTATCCACTTGTCCATAGTTAGCAGTACCGTCTACATCAAACTGATCAACGATGCGGCGTTCGACAAGGTGCTTCAAGAGGGAGAACGTGGACTGCACGTCTGTTATTCCGACGGCAACGTCGGACCCGTTACCGTCGATCACGCAGGTCTCGGCACACGGACGATAAGGATCTTCGAACTGCCGTTCGAACTACCTGCAGACGTCGTCATCGAGGCGCTCCGTCCCTATGGCAACGTTCTGGAACATGTTTCCGAACGATGGGTACAATTTCAAAACTATCCCGTTTTAAACGGTGTTAGACAGGTCCACATCGAGTTGCAGAAACACGTGCCTTCCTATCTACGTATCGGAGGCTGCCGTGCCATTATAATGTACGACGGCCAACCTCGGACCTGTTCCGGTTGCGGGAAAGAAGGTCACCTTCGGTCTGAATGCATTCAACGACGTGTCGCGCAGCTCCCGTTGTCAGAAGCGTCCGTCACATCCACGATGACCGCCCAACCGGTCACTTACGCAGCGGCTCTTGCCACGTCTACAGTTTCGTCCAGTCCGTCGCCCGGTCCTTCCGATCGGCACGTCCCACCGTCCCAGTCAGCTATGGACGGTGCGGACGTCCCATCTGACAACCTTGCCGTCGAACAGGCTCCCGCACCGGACGCTGAGCAGAAAACTACTTCTTCACCTGTTTGACAATTTCATTGTACCCACCGACGCCTTCGAACCAGGTCGATGCTCCTCCTTGCCGTCGTCCGACACTGAGGAACATGTGCGCAAACAACGCTCGCCACGTAGGCGCAAACGCCGTCGCCGTTCACCCACGGGCTCTCAAAGCGTCGCCACTCGCGACGACGAAGATGACACCCAACCAGCCGACATTTCCACGCAGAGGTCGGCGGACAACTTTCGCGATGAACAAGACGTTTCGCAGGACGGGACCACCATGGAGGTCGCCACGCACAATGTAACGATCGGTGCGCAGGTTGAGATGCATGTCTCCCCGCCGACAACTCCAGATCTCTCTCACCACGACGCAATTCACATGGACAATGGACAGACCCACGGCACAGGAGCATGGGCCGACGACGTTGAGGAAGATACGCACCCTCCTCTGGATGAATTGCCTCCGCCGGACAAGGCTGCCTGTTAACATCAAAAGCGAGGCTCTGCAGCTGATGGGACGGGACTTCCTGTCGGTGCCATCTTCATACTTCCCTTGGTGATGGTAGATGCGCGTCCTCCACCACTGAAACAAACGTACCTGTTCGCCACACTGAACGTCAACATGATCGGCACTGCACCCAAGCTGCAACTCCTATGTGACATGCTTCGGGCCTCTGACGTCGACGTCGCCATTCTTCAGGAAGTACGCGTTGCCACACTACCATTAGTATACGGCTAGGACTCATACACGTCCACATGTGATCAATCAGGGCGTGGAGTGGCTTTCTACATACACGAAGGAATTCCACTCAAGAACACGACAGTCCTTCCCTGTGGAAGGGGCATGGCTGTTACCGTCTTCGACACGCGCGTCATCAATATCTACGCTCCGTCTGGCTCCACGAACCGTCGGCAGCGGTCCACTTTCTTCGGACATGACGTGGCACCCCTGTTTTCTGGACGCTATGATCGCCCTATCATGGGAGGCGATTTCAACTGCGTCCTCCATCCGCAGGACCAAATGCCTGATTACTCGCCATGCCCGGCGCTGCTCACCTTAATCGAAGATTTTCATCTAGTGGACGTTTGGGAGAAAATTCATGGCAATACCCCCGGTTTTACCCATTATACAGCACATTCTGCCCACCTTGGCAATGAAGTCGCCCAAGCTGAACGATGGCCCCTTGCATTTTCGGACCACTGCGCCGTCATTTGCTCCCTGGCTCTGCCACCTCAGTCAGTGTGGCGCAGCAGAGGTTACTGGAAGCTTAATACCTCCCTCCTTAATGATCCACACTCCCGACAATGTATTTCCACTAAATGGGCGCCTTGCGAAAGACGCCTCCCGCAGTACACATCCACGTTCCATTGGTGGCTCAAATGTACCAAACCTGCGATCAGAAAGGTCTTCATGCAATGTGGCAAGGAAGCAGCAGCATGGCATCGAGACACCACAAATTTTCACTACGCCGTCCTCTGTGAGCTCGATGCGGTCCCTCCATCACCTGACACCCATAGGTAACGACAGCGTACTAAAGCTCGTCTCCCCTCTCTCCAACGTGCACGACTGCATGGTGTTGTGCATTCCCGACGAGACCTCCTCCACGACGAACTCCCATCCACAATCCATGCCGCATCCGACCATAGTCGTCGACGTCGACTTTTCGTCCCCAACATTACGACCTCCGATGGTGTTCACCACACAACACAGGCGGCAGTGGTGTCTGCCTTTGCTGAACATTATCGCCAGTTTTATGATGATGAACCGATGGCAACGAGAATTCCTGATGATCTCCGTCCTTCCCCTGATCGGACCCTCACCGTAGTGGAGTCAAAGTCCATGATGTCTGAAATACCGCAGAAGAGGTGGTAGATGCGATCAACAAAGGGGCCAAGAACAAATCGCCAGGACCAGATGGTCTCCCACTGGAGTTTTACCGGGCGTTCAACACGTTAATGCTTCCTCGCTGGACGGAAATGATTCAGGAACTCTTTACTCCGTCCTTCCCAATTCCACCTGAATTCGTCACTGGCACTCTTATACCTGTGCCCCAGCCGAAGGGAGGGTCTCATGTCTCTGCATATCGCCCCCTTACACTACTGAATGCAGACTATAAAATCTATGCACGCCTCTTAGCAGCGCGCAGACGCACCGTCTTACCTTCGGTCCTTTCACCGGAGCAGACTGCACGTAGTTGTGGGGCCACCCTAGGAGAATGCCGTGACCTCATCGCACTGGCGTCAGTCTGTCGCCTTCGTGCAGCACTGGTATCCGTCGATTTCACGAGTGCCTTTGATCGCGTTCGACACCCATTCCTCCTCATGGTGGCGACACGTATGGGGTTACCATTACTTTTTGTCGATGCCATTCGCCGGTTACTACTTCCCGCGGTCTCGATGGTACAAGTCAATGGGAGGTTTGTAGGACCGATTCCTATACGCCGCTCTGTGCGTCAAGGATGCCCTATGTCTACTTTACTATATGCCATTGCACTTGAGCCTCTCATCACTGGTCTTACCTCTAGACTGCAGGGTCTCACTTTGCGTGACTACACCTTTCACTGCAGGGCTTATGCGGACGACCTCCTCTTTCTCACCTGCTGCTCCACGGAACTCAGTGACGCTATCCAATGGATCCACCAGTATGGACGTCTTTCTGGTAGCATTCTTAATGTCCGTAAATCGACTATGATGCACTTTGGGCGCGGCCTCCCGGCTATGGTGCCGACCCCACTCCCAGTCAGTACCACCCTTTATTACTTGGGTATCGAATTTACGAGCTCCACACACCGCACAGTGGCCCCGGCTTATCGGCGGCTTTTGCAGTCGATTCGGGACCATGTCCGCGGTCAAGTGCACCGTAACGTAAACCAACTCCAACGAGTGTCCTATGTCAACATGTATGTCGCCCCTAAACTGGTACACGTCGCCCAGATCCTCCCAATGCCGTTACTCCTTGGCCGTCGCACCCAATCAGCCTTTGGATATTTCGTGTCAGCAGGGGCACTTTTCAAAGTCCGCTACAACACTCTAACACTGCCTCCTGCAAAAAGTGGCCTCGGACTCGTCAACGTGCGGGCACGATCTTCTGCACTCTTTGTCCACACTCTGTTGCGGCACTGGCAGGGGCCGGTCCCGTCATTAACACGCAGTCTCTTAGATATCCTCCGACCAGCTTCTCTCGATCAACCGATCAATGTGGCACCTATTTCTCCATTATTGTACCACGTCGCCAATTGTTTCTTAGAACTCAGCTACGTTCGGGCCGATCTTCCAGTCACCCGTCCTCCCCGTATGAAAGATTATTATCGTTTGTTTATGCTGTCCAACACTTGCGACCCCATGGTGCTACAGCATCCTGACATTAACTGGCGAACGGTTTGGGTGTGTGTGCTTGCACCCTCTTTACCATCGTCTGTGTCTGAACTCTGGTACGTTTTAGTCTATGGAAAATTCCCGACTAATAGTCGACTTTATCGCATAGGACTGGCCGCCCCCCCCCCCCCCCCCCCACTCTGCCCTGACTGTCAGCTCGAAGACACCGACGAGCACCGTCTTACGTGCCACCTAAAACGAAACGTATGGCTCCTCATCCAACGATTCGTGAGCCTTTACCTCCGTGCCCCGCCAAAAGTGGTAACCCCGGACTTCCTGTTGTTGCCCCAGACATTTCACTACCCTCTTGCTAAGCACCATACCCTAATCTGGTTTCGAGGACAGGCTTTAGAATACCTCTTTCAGAGTGGTCCGCATACAGAGTGGTCCGCATACTTCTGGTACAAAGTTGTTACCGCGCATAGTACCCTCACCCGAAACCCATCTTACCGACAAACTTTTGCCGGTTATCTCCGCAGCGTCTTCCTTGACCCCCCTCAAAGCTGGGGTGTGCCATGCCTACCTGTCACATGATGCAACACCCTTATCCACGTTCTCATGCATCGACCAAAAAACAAATAAAAAATAGGAAGAAGACAGAATATGTTATATTTTATTCTATTTAAAGTTTTTTTAATATTTTTTTGTTTAACTAAGTCATTTGCATATGTTTATATGGTACCTTGAAGAACTCTTGCATAGTGAATATGTATGTACTTCTAGTTTGTTCAATAAAGATTATTAAAAAAAGGATAAAAACAGGATATATTTTGTTGTATTTTAAAAAAGGGGTAGTGTCTTTGATTAGTAATCAGACCGTCCACGGTCATGGGTTAGAATACCGCCACTGCTTAAATTTTGATTAATAGTAATGTGGTCCGGCATAAAAAGTCACCCTCATTCTGCCAACGGCCTTGTCAAAGAGAGTGAAGGAGTGGGCAGAAGTCCAGGACTCTTTTGTCTATGGGTGGGAAACTGCCCCTAAAGGCGAAAAAATCAGCAATTATCAACGTTATGAGAATGCAGAAGGCAGTGGAAACCACTACATTAAAGACACGAAACGTATATCCACAGGACATGTGGCCATTAATTGAAAAATTGTCGTGATGATTTCTCCATTGGCAAAAGATTCCGGAAGAGTCCTCTGTTCGAACCTCCAGGCGGAGACTGCCAAGGGGGAGGTGACCATGAGATAAACGTTCTACGAGTAGCGGCTTCATTGCTGAAGGAAAACTAGAAAACCAGAAAGGGAAGGAGTCATTGAAGTGAAGGGGAAAGAAGACAAGGATTTATGGCCAGGTGAGTATGGAGTAATATCGACAGCAGCAGAAAATGACATAACGGGAGTAGGATTCATTATGAATAGGAAGGTAGGGCAGAGAATATGTTAACGTGAACAGTTCAGTGACAGGATTGTTCTTATCAGAATCTACAGCAAACCAACACCGAAAACGGTATTTCAGTTATTCATACCGACGTCGCAAGCTGAAGATAAAGAGATAGAGAAATTATTGAGGATATTGAAAGAGTAGTATAACACGTAAAGGAATATGAAAATCTAATTGTGATGGGGAAAGGGGAAGGAGTAGAAGAGAAGGTTACTGGAGAATACGGGCTTGATACAAGGAGTTAGGAGAAAGACTAATCGAGTTATGCAATAAATGTCAGTCAGTAATAGCGAATCCCCTGTTCAAGAATCAAGGGAGAGGAGGCATACTTGGAAAAGGCCGGGTGATTCGGGAAGATTTCATTCAGATTACATCATGATCAGACAGAGATTCCGAAATCAGATACTAGATTGTAAGGCATACCCAAGATATAGACTAAGATCACAATACAGCAGTGATGAAGAGTAGGCTGAAGTTTTAGAGATTAGTCAGGAAGAATCAAAATCCAAAGAAGTGGGATACGGAAGACTAAGGAGTGACGAGAAACGCTTGACGTTCTCTAAGGCTGTTGGCGTAGCAATAAGGAATATCTCAGTAGGCAGTACAGTTGAAGAGGAATGGACATCTCTAAAAAATTTGAAAGAAAAACTTACTTGCAGAGAAGATAACAGTAAAGAAACCATTGATAACAGAATAAATCATTTGATGGATGAAAGCAGAAAGTACAAAAATGTTCCAGAAAACTCTGGAATAGAGAAATGCAAGTCGCTGAGGAATGAAAGAAATAGGAAGTGCAGGGAAGCTAAGACGACATGGCTGCATGAAAAATTTGAAGAAATCGAAATAGAAATGATAGTCGGAAGGACAGACTCAGCAAATAGGAAAGTCAAAACAACCTTCGATGACATTAAAGGCAAGGGTGGTAACCTTAAAGGTGCTGCGGGAATTTCACTGTTAAATGCAGGGGAGAGACCTCGTTAAAGGCCTCTATGAGGGGGAAGATCCGTCTTATGTGAAAGAGGAAGAAACACGAGTCGATTTGGAAGAGACAGGGGATCCAGTATTAGAATCAGAATTTAAAAGAGCTTTGGAGGACATGTGATAGGCAGAAGAGACAGATAACGTTCCATCAGAATTTCTATAATAATTAGTGGAAGTGGCAACAAAACGACTATTCACGTTGGTGTGTAGAATGTATGAGTCTGGCAACAACCATCTGACTTTCGAAAAACATCATGCACACAATTCCGAAGACTGCAAGAGAGGACAAGTGCGATAGTTATCGCACAATCAGCTTAACAGTTCATGCATCCAAGTTGATGACAAGAATAATATACAGAAGAATGGAAAAGAAAAATTGAGGGTGCTAGATGACGATCAGTTTGGCTTTAGTACAGCATTGTATGGTAGTGAAACATGGGCTGTGGGAAAACCGGAAGAGAAGAGAATCGAAGCATTTGAGATGTGGTGGTACAGAAGAATGTTGAAAATTAGGTGGACTGATAAGGTAACGAATGAGAAGGTTCGGCGCAGAATCGGAGAGGAAAGGAAAATTTGGAGAAAACTAATAAGGAGAAGGGACAGGATGACAGGACATTCGTTAAGACATGAGAATGTGACTTCCATGGTGCTAGAGGGAGCTGTAGAGGGCAAAAATTTTAGAGGAAGGCAGAGATCGGAATACACCTATTAAATAATTGACGACGTAGGTTGCAAGTGCTATTCTGAGATGAAGAGGTAGGCACAGGAGAAGAATTCGTGGCGGGCCGCATCAAACCAGCTAGAAGACTGATGACCCACAAAAAAACTGTATTTATTTGAGTCAATTAGAGACTCACACAACAGGTTTCTCAGCTTCAACATCTTCTAGTGTATATATGCTGTGTCATATAGTATTTGAAGTTATTACAGAATGCCACAGAGTAACATTGGCGTGGCTAGGAAAGTTCTCATCCTTCTTCAATTCATAGACACCATAATCTGTGTGTTAAAATCACGAATTTCCATCACTCTACCATTTAAAATACGTTCCTATGGGCCTATTTCGTTGTCTGTTGCTTGTCATAGGGCCGCAGGAACATATTTTAATCGGTAAAGTGATTGCAGGTCGTGATTTTTAGCACGGACTGAATATTCATCCTTGATGATGGTTTTATCAAATGACGAAGGCGGAGAACATTGCGTAACCACGCCACCTGCTACTTTGCAGCAATCTGTAATGACCCCCTGTACCGTATGAGATAGCACTATAGTCTCCAGTTTTGTGAATCTCTAATCGACTTGCATAAATACAACCACAGCGGACTTTTGGAAGTTTTGTATTTTAATAGTTTTAACACCTGAATGTAAACACCAATTATAGAGTATGAATTGGTCAGTCAGTTACGTATAAAATGTCTTCATGCTCTAATGACTGCAACATTTAAATAGTAATTACGCACAAAATGACTTTTGAAATAAACGCGAACCTAACGAAAAGCTCTCGTATTTAATTTCTTAACTTTTCATATATGAAATTTTGTTTTCTTTGTATCCAAAATGAAAGAGAATCTTCAGAATACATAGTTGTAATACGCAGTTTACTTTTTATGCTGTAATGGACATTCAATCTACACACGTAAAAATAAGTTACTTGCAGCAGCAGAGATCAGCAAAAGTGATCAAGAAAAACATAGTTGCTAACAAGATCTTATCGTAAGAGAACAAGAGCGAAAGAGAGGAACTAATGATCAGTAAATCTTTTCGCGCTCATACATGTCCTTTTATAATATTCTATCACTGTTACCTTTCCATAATCTTTACCTCAGTGCTGGTTAAAAGTATCATGCATCGCTGCATTACATAGATGTTGTAATTAGTAAAATTAAATATTGTTTCACTTAAGCGTACAACACACTTAGTAATTATTTCTCTTGATATGGGGGAAAATTCGTTAAATGTGGTAGTGACGCCACACACACACACACACACACACACACACACACACACACACAAATCAGATTGGCGCTGCCAGAGATTTTTCGATAACAGAATAGCGGAGGGCAGGTGGCAGTATTCGGCAGGTTGTAATCTTCCATTGTGAGTAGCAGCGTAAGGAATGTTTTCTTAAACGACAGATATCTGCGAAGGGATGGAAAAACACGAGACACTCAAAGCGAGTAGCACCCAAAGGAAGTCAGCAGCAGTTTTCTATGGAATTGCGAAACTGTTTCACCACAATTACTTTTTTGGTTGGGATGAAGACTCGTGAGTGCATACGTGCACCATCTATCATTGGCCGAAACTCTCGTAGATGGAGCGAATTTTTCGTTTGTGCCCCACTCTAATAGAGACTTGTGCACTACTGGTCAGATACAGGAGATTATTTAGGAGAGGCGAGATTGTTGCTACTGTTACAAATTTTTCGTTGGTCAGAGTTCAGAAGGTCTACTACCACTACTGGCTAATGAGAATCTGGTGCTGGAAGAACCAGCAAGATTTCGAGAAGGACAGCGGATAGACGCTTCGTCTACGGTCGTCAGAACGAGAGTTGTCTTTACCTTACTACTGCAGACAGGGGGGGGGCTTGTCCTAGAGCCAGTAATAGATGCCGGGGCTGAAATTTTACCTATCAGGCACCAATGCAGCCATCTTCTGTGCCTGAAGTTTAGAACAGTGGTAAGCACAAGGCGCACCTGCGTATATATTGTGGATAAATGGCAGCATCGGTCGTAAATATCGAAATCCATTATTTTACAGATCGATTTCGGTCACTGTGTGACCAACTTCAGAACAAGTAGTAGCTCAACTCTTTCTATGAGGTGTAACATATACTATGATGATTACTTCCAACAGATACCTTCACTTTTACTGCATGCAATAATTGTTAAGTTTACAGAAGAGCCTACCTTAGCAGATAACCTTAGCAGTTGCCGATCCAACGAACAGCATATTTACAATAATACGGCAGTGGTGCACACGGTTTCCAGTGGCATTTGCATGTATCCTGACGATGGGACCTCAAAATCGTTTGTTTCAAGTTAGAATTTTCTTTTCCTGAATTAATTCACACAGTCAGTTTACTGCACTCAACATTCAGTTAGGCAAGGGAACTGGTGTTTATATGTACTTTTCGGGGTCTTTTCTGTTAACTAATTTAGCAGCCATTGGCGGTATATGCAGGTACGGGTAATGCTATAATTTCCAATTATACCCACTTGTGCCAAGATATTACCGTGTATATGTCATGATTCATACGAACCACTGTGCGCTTAATAATTACTTGTGTTGCCTATTCAAGATTCGAATCAAGTTAATCAAGTTAGTACTGAACTAGATGTTACTGTGACCATTATTTTCGTTCCATAGTCTGATGGAAACCCTTTCTCACTAGACTCGTATCGATGTGAGCTATGGTATTCAGTAGTTGATAAGTTTCTGTTAAGCAATTTTGTCGTAACAATCTTCATTCATATAGAAGATGAAATAAAATGAATCTATTGAAGTAGTTTGTATATTGTGCTGGTTGAGTAGTTCTGGTTGTCGTACACCATGTAACAACAGAGTACGTGTGGGTTAAATATCTTTCTGGGGCAGAACGCGGTGAGATGATGGTGGTGTCGTATTCACAGAATAATAATTTAAATAAAAGTAAATTTTAATATACTACTTTTTTAATTCAGACTAAACAGTATTACATGATTCCCCCTTGTCACTTCGATATTCCTAATCTCATGAGATAGCCCTGAAAATCTGAATACAAGGTTCAAAACGAAAAATGTTTTGCACATGCAATTACGAAATGCATTCACCAAGTATTTTTCGTTCTAAATTGCACACGTATTTTCAAAGCTATTAAAAATTCAGTCGCAAAGTTTTACGACTAACTGTATAAGGTTAGGAGTTTGCATGGGGCTAGGATAAATTATTTTATACTTTTTAGTCCGATCGTACATTTAAAACTAATTTTTTCTTTAAATAATTAGTTTCTGCATTTTATTCATCTGTGGGCGAAATTTTTCAATGGAATTCAAACGTAATAATGAAAATATAAGGAAGGCATATGTTAAGGACTCGTGTGCTTCGTAATGGAAGCTGAATATGGGCCATTGCATACCGTCGACTTTTAAGATTCTGGACCACATATGGCAAAGTCACATATAAATTAAACTTATCAAAAGAAGAAAAACAATTTCGTTAAGTTTTTTATACACTGAGCGAAACGGGTAAATCTGTGATCCTAGCCACGCAAATTCAACTTTAGTTCGTATTCCTAAAGATAAGATTGCCTCTCTTAATTCTGTCACTGACGTAAACTTCAAAAACTACCTCTGTGATTAAGATAAAAAAATTAACAGCTCTATCTATTCCTTCTTTGCTGCGATATGAAACTACCACCACCATGTATAGGTTCTTTGGTGTACTACGCCGCCACTAAGATAAACATTCGAACTACTACGCTGAGGAGACTCCTAAAATTTTAAAATACGATACCGGTTTTTTAGTGATTAGGTTTCGAAGAAATAAAACTTTTATGCTTCCTCCAAGCTACACTCAAGTTACATGAAAATTCCATGAACATTTGTCTAGTAGTTATGCAGATTAGCGTGTTCAAAAGACAGACACAACGGTTTTACAGTTTTATTATTGGTAAGTAGAAAGAGATTATTCAACATGTACGACTTATCTACTATTATTTTATCAAAACATGCCTTATGGGAGCATTCTATGTCACACAGGAAGAACTGCCTTTCAGCGAAACATATACAACCAAGAGAAGCCAATAGTTCATAATTCAAAACGCAATGAAATAAACATTTGCCATCGCTTAAAAGGTAATTTCATTCCGAAATATTGCACTGTGTCTCTCCCCTGGGAAGTTAGCTTAATACAGCTTCTGCAGGCTTGAATTGGAAGAAGAGAATAACGGACAGGAAGGAACGAGAGTAGTGAACTGCTGTGTTCCGTTAAGCCCTTTTCCGTGTAAATTCCAGGGCTCCAACAATCCTCGACTCAGAACGTTTATTCGCTTTTGTTCTCACTGCCGGAGAGCCAGACCTACTGGGTGAGCATTTTAAAGACGAAAGCCTTTATTACTTGTCTCGGTTTATACGTGTTAAGGAAGCCCGCGGCTGTCCTCTCACAAAGACTCCATACGGAGTGGTTGAATTTTAGAGGCATCGTACATATGCACATTGTGTGAAGTACTGGGGGAACGGATAAGAGCTCATGCGCCCACTATTTACTCTAGGCTTCTTCCGTTTGTGGGCAGGCTCTTAAAATCCTTGCTAAGAAATCCCTCACATCTGAACCAAGGACCCGCCACAAAATATTTATCGTTAAACGAACAATAACCGCCGAACAAGTTCGATTAAGGAAGTGAAAAGGCGAAAAAATTCAGTGGAAAAAGGGGGCATGGTTATTTTTCGTAAAAGATAAGCACAACTGAACCAGCTGAAAATATTGTATTAATAATATGCTTATCTGGATAACACTGTGAATTACTGGAAGTCAGAAAAAGTCAATTCTAGTATTTTGTCAATTCGTGTCATTGTTGAAACGGAAGAATAAACATTACAGTGTGTATACTCCAATTGAATTCGACAATTGTTTCTCAGATTGATGCGAGCGCTGGGCATTAAGTCGCATTGGTATTCAATACTTTCTTTTCTTCAATGCAGATTATAATGTCTTTCAGGAAAGTAACAAGGCTCGCCATATAATAATCACCAAACTAGCTGTTAAATAATAAAAAAAATATATAAATTTTCTTTCCTGAACAAAGAAACACCATCCGACCACACTTTGAAGGTCCAACGGCACCGTTCGGCCGCCGTGTCATCCTGAGCCCTTGGGCGTCACCAGATGCGTATATTGAGAGGCATGTGGTCAGCAAACAGCTCTCCCAGCCGTTGTCAGTTCTCGTGACTGATGCCCCTACTTCTCACAAGGGGAAGGCAGGACGTTTCGTACGCTGATTTACTGCAAACTTCGTACACTCACAGTACTCCAGGAGGACAACAAAATGTGTAAGTAGTACGCGTACTTCTCAAGCGTTATTGATAAAATCGCAAGCTAATTTCGGTCGTCGAATATATACTTGTGCGTGGCCATTTTAACCATGAAGCGGCTGCGGCCGAGAGATGCCGGCACGGTAGCTCAGCGTGTTCAGTCAGAGTGTTAGCTATCCTTTACAATAAAAAAACTGAGTTAACAGATGAACGAACAAACTGCACAGGCTTCATCGGACGTCCGCCCTGAACAAATTCAACAAACAATATATAACAATTTTTTTAAAAAAATGTGATTGGCGTTCAAGTCGCTGGATTGCTGGATCGAGTTTCGTTCGTCAGTTTTTTTTTTTATTTTCAACACAGTCATTTTCTTTACTATTTACATTACAATTGATATAATGGGAAAAATACGTGTAATCGGATGAACTTTTATTAAATTTACAATGTTATTTGGCAGTCTACTAATTTTTATTATCGTAAATAATGTAATATTCTTAATTATCGACCAGTAAACGACCAAACCCATAAAGTGATACTGAAAATGTATGCTTGTTCGTATCTTCGAAACTTTTGGTGTTTAATTGAAAGAGAACGATAAATTGCTTCTCGGAAAACGCTATTAAAATACACTCGATATTGCATAACCAATTATCATCGCTGATTTTCAAGGAAATACTGCGTTATGCATGGTTTGCTTCCAAACTATCGTCTGAAAGAGAGGATTTTAAAAATGTTAACGAAGTTTGATTTTCCACGGAAAACGTCAAAGGACCTTGCGTATGCAGAAACATAGCATTTATTCAATGCAGCTGGTGCCGTTTAACTATATGTTTGCCATGTTTTTACGAAAAATGCCACCCTGCCACTTGTACTCGCAATGTCGAAAGCGACGATTAATTGTACGTTTTTCGAAAGCCGTCTGTGCCGGTCAGAACTTGGAGGTAACAAGTCGTTTTGGGCTCCTTCCAGGTATAAGGGATTTCTCAAATCACGGACAAGCATACATTTTCAGTATCACTTTATGCGTTTGATCGTTTACTAGTCGATAGTTATGAATATTACATTATTTATTTTACTAGACTGCCAAATAACAGTGTAAATTTAATATAAGTTCATCCGATTACACGTATTTTCCCCATTACATCAATTGTAATATAAATAATAAAGAAAATGACTGTGTTAAAGAAAACTGACGAACGGAACTGGATCCAGCGATCCAGCTGCTCGAACACGAAACACTTCTTTAAAAAAAAAAGAAAACATTTTGTTCTATATTGTTCGTTGAATTTGTTCAGGGCGGACGTCCGTTTACACCCGTGCAGTTTGTTCGTTCATCTGTTCACTCAGTTTTTTTATTAAAAAGTGTAGCTAATGCTCTGACCGAAGACGCTTTTTTTTTTCCATAGCGTGTAATCGTAGCGTACAGGCCGACCTCGTCTGTTGAGTGACAGTGACCACCGAAATCTGAAAAGGCATGATCAATTTGATATAGAAACCCATCTGCTAGTGTCTTCTATGTCGTACAATTCCGGGGTGTGGCAGGTTTTTTTGCCGTCAGTGTATATATTTTTAATCATAAATTGCATACAAAATGTTTTTTTTTACTCTTTTTGTTCGATATTGTTCGTTGGCTTTGGTCTGGGCGGACGTCACAACACAACCGTTCAAGGTGATGGTTCATTCTTTGACTCAGTTCTCAGTTTTTTTTTATTACAGAGAGCACGCAGCCCTCTGACCGAACACGCTGAGCTACCGTGCCGGCACCTCTCGGCAGCAGCCGCTTCATGGTTATAATGGCCATGCACAGATATATATTCGACGACCGAAATTATCTTGCGATTTTATCAATAACGCTTGAGAAGTACGCGCTACTGCTTACACATTTTGTTGTCTTCATGGAATATTACGAGTGTACGAAGTTTGCAGTAAATCCGCGTTCCAAACGTCGTCGCCTCCCCTTGTCAGTCAGGGAGCTTTTCAATTGGTCTCCCAATGGGTAAGTGCTCCCCACTTGCCAACAGCACACGGTAATTCACCCAAGCGCTAGCCAAGCCAGACTGCAGTTAACTTCGCTGATAGGAATATGGCTCTGAGCACTATGGGACTTAACAGCTATGGTCATCAGTCCCTTAGAACTTAGAACTACTTAAACCTAACTAACCTAAGGACAGCACCCAACACCCAGCCATCACGAGGCAGAGAAAATCCCTGACCCCGCCGGGAATCGAACCCGGGAACCCGGCGTGGGAAGCGAGAACGCTACCGCATGACCACGAGATGCGGGCCCGCTGATAGGATTTCAACCGGTGTTACCACAGCGGCAAGGTGCTATAAAATTCTAGCAACAGGGATACCCGTGTAAAATGAGAGTATACAGCAATATCATCACTTTCGTTACATTATTCCTGCTACGGTTAATTGCATTACAGTCACCAATACCAGTAAATCACGTGTTTTTTGCTGCCCTTCAGAGTGTAGATAGTGAGGATATGATCTAAGTGTCTACAACTCGTCATAGTACATTATTAATTGAAATCACACGGGAACAATACCTACAATATGTGATCAAAAGTATCAGGACACCCTCAAAAAGTACGTTTTTCTTCTTCCAGTAATTGTCCGGTTTTCAGCCGGATCCCATCAATATTCTGCCACAATATTTCGGTCCAGGCACGTCCGGCCATTCTCAGATGAGTAGACGAAGGATGGCCGGACGTCTCTGGGCCCAAATATCGTCACAGAATGTCCGTGGAATCCGGCTGCAAACCCGAAAATTACTAGAAGAAGAAATACGCCATGAAAATTTTAGAAGTCACATACGTTTTTTATATTAGGTGCATTGTGCTGCCACCTAATGACAGCAACTCCATATCAACGACCTCGGTAGTCATCATAAATCGTGAAAGAGCAGAATGGGGCGCTCCACGGAACTCACGGACTTCGAACGTGCTCATGTGATCGGGTGTCACTTGTGTCATACGCCTGTACGCAACATTTCCACTCTCCTAAACATCCCTATGTCCACTGTTTCCGATGTAATAGTGAAGTGGAAACGTGAAGGGACACGTACAGCACAAACGCGTACAGGACGAACTCGTCTGTTGACTGACAGTGACCGCCGACAGTTGAAGAGGTTCGTAAAGTGTAATAGGCAGACATCTTTCCAGACCATCACATAGGAATTCCAAACTGCATCAGGATCCACTACAAGTACTATGATTGTTAGGCACGAATTGAGAAAACTTCGATTTCATGGTCGAGAGGCTGCTCACAAGCCACACATCACGCCCGTAAATGCCGAACGACGCCTCGCTTCGTGTAAGGAGCGTAAAGATACGGAGAATGAACAGTGGAAAAACATTGTGTGGAGTGACGGATGACGGTACACAATGTGCCGATCCGATGGCATTGTGTGGGTATGGCGAATGACCGGTGTATGTCATCTGATAGCGTGTGTAGTGACAACAGTAAAATTCGGAGGAGTGGTGTTATGGTGTGGTCGCGTTTTTCATCGAGGGGGCTTCCGTGGCGTTATCACAGCACAGGCCTACATTGATGTTTTAAGCACCTTCCTGCTTCCCACTGTTGAAGAGCATTTCGGGGATGACAACTGCATCTTTTGACACGATCGAGCACCTTCTCATAATGCACGGCCTGTGGCGAAGTGGTTACACGACAATAACATCTTTGTACTGGACTATCCTGCACGCAGTCCTGACCTGAGTCGAACACCTTTGTGATGTTTTGGAAAGCCGAATTCATGCCAGGCCTCACCGACCGACATCGATACCTCTCCTCAGTGCAGCACTCCGTGAAGAATGGGCTGACATTCCCCAAGAAACCTTCCAGATCCTGACTGAACGTATGCCTGCGAGAGGAGAAGCTTTCATCAAGGCTAGGATGGGACAACACCATACTGAATTTCAGCATTACCAGCGGAAAGCGCCACGAACATGAAAGGTATTTCCATCCAGGCGTCCGGATGTTTTTGATAACATAGTGTACCAACAAACTGCACAGAACTCTTTGGTGCGTGACGTCTGTCATCATCGACAGAGACATCAACAGAACGTCACAAGCAATTGTGATGCAATGATGAGCCTTTCTCATCACGGACGCTAACACAACATTGGGCAGCACGGAAACTACCGTATGTTAATAAAAAAAATCAATTGGGTATCTACCAGCTCTGAAATAGTATACACTTCCGCCTCAATATATCGAAAAACCGAAATGAATACCAGTAAAGTGTTATGGATTCGAAATATCTGTAAAGTTATTTCAATATTTATGTACAAAAATTCAGCATGCGTATGTTTGAGATCGTAAAGCTCGAAAAGTAGTAAGTTGATTCACTTCAGATTTTGACTCATCGTTGCATTCGAATGCGCCCTTGCTTTATATAACTATTTTTTAATATATCTAATATGTACACTAAAGAGCCAAAGAAACTGGTACACCTGCCAAATATCGTGTAGCGTCCCCGCGAGCACGCAGAAGTGCTACAACACGACGTGGCATCGACTCAACTAATCTGGTTTCGAGGACAGGCTTGAGGATACCTCTTTCAGAGTGGTCCGCATACAGAGTGCACCGCATACTTCTGGTATAAAGTTGTTACCGCGCATAGCACCCTCACCCGAAACCCATCTTACCGACAAACTTTTGCCGGTTATCTCCGCAGTGTCTTCCTTGACCGCCCTAAAGTTGGCGTGTGCCATGCCTACCTGTCACATGATGCAATACCCTTATCCACGTTCTCATGCATCGACCAAAAAACAAATAAAAAAAGGAAGAAGACAGAATATGTTATATTTTAGTGTGTTTAATGTTTTTTTTGATATTTTTTTTGTTTAACTAAGTCATTTGTATATGTTTAAATGGTACCTTGAAGAACTCTTGCATAGTGAATATATATGTACTTTTAGTTTGTTCCGTAAAGATTATTAAAAAAATTAAAAAAAATAAAAACAAAATTTAAAAAAAGGAAGAAAACAGGATATGTCATATTTTGTTGTATTTAAAAAAAGGGGGTAGTGTCTTTGATTAGTAATCAGAACGTCCACGGTCCTGGGTTAGAATACCGCCACTGCTTAAATTTTGATTAGTAGTAATGTAATCCTGCATAAAAAGTCACCCTCATTTTGCCAGCAGCCTTGTCAAAGAGGGTGAAGGAGTGGGCAGAAGTCCAGGACTCTCTTGTCTATGGGTGGGAAACTGCCCCTAAAGGCGAAAAAATCAGCAATTATCAACATTATGAGAATGCAGAAGGCAGTGGAAACCACTACATTAAAGACACGAAACGTGTATCCACAGGACATGTGGCCAGTAATTGAAAAATTGTCGTGATGATCTCTCCATTGGCAAAAGATTCCGGAACATTCCTCTGTTCACACCTCCGGGCGGAGACTGCCAAGGGTGAGGTGACCATGAGAAAAACGTTCTACGAGTCGTGGCTTGATCGCTGGGGGACAACTAGAAAATCCGAAAGGGAAGGAGTCATTGAAGTGAAAGGGAAAGAAGACAAGGATTTATGGCCAGATGAGTATGGAGTAACATCAACAGCAGCAGAAAATGTCATAACGGGAGTGGGATTCGTTATGAATAGGAAGGTAGGGCAGAGAATATGTTAACGTGAACAGTTCAGTGACAGGATTGTTCTTATCAGGATCGACAGCAAACCAACACCGAAAACGATAGTTCAGTTATTCATACCGACGTCGCAAGCTGAAGATGAAGAGATAGGGAAATTATTGAGGATATTAAAAGAGTAGTGCAATACGTAAAGGAATATGAAAATCTAATTGTGGTGGGGGACTGGAACACAGTTGTAGGGGAAGGAGTAGAAGAGAAGGTTACTGGAGAATACGGACTTGATAGAAGGAGTAAGGAGAAAGACTAATCGAGTTATGCAATAAATTTCAGTCAGTAATAGCGAATACCCTGTTCAAGAACCAAGGGAGAGGAGGTATACTTGGAAAAGGCCAGGTGATTCGGGAAGATTTCATTCAGATTACATCACGATCAGACAGAGATTCCGAAATTAGATACTGGATTGTAAGGCATACCCAAGATATAGACTAATATCACAATTCAGCAGTGATGAAGAGTAGGATGAAGTTTTAGAGATTAGTCAGGAAGAATCAAAATCCAAAGAAGTGGGATACGGAAGACTAAGGAATGACGAGATACGCTTGACGTTCTCTAAGGCTGATGGCATAGCAATAAGGAATATCTCAGTAGGCAGTACAGTTGAAGAGGAATGGACATCTCTAAAAAGTTTGAAAGAAAAACTTACTTACAGAGAAGAAACCATTGATAACAGAAGAAATACTTCAGTTGATGGATGAAAGGAGAAAGTACAAAAATGTTCCAGGAAACTCCGGAATAGAGAAATGCAAGTCGCTGAGGAATGAAAGAAATAGGAAGTGCAGGGAAGCTAAGACGAAATGGCAGCATGAAAAATTTGAAGAAATCGAAATAGAAATGATAGTCGGAAGGACAGACTCAGCAAATAGGAAAGTCAAAACAACCTTCGATGACATTAAAGGCAAGGGTGGTAACCTTAAGGGTGCTGCGGGAATTTCACTGTTAAATGCAGGGGAGAGAGCTCGTTAAAGGCCTCTATGAGGGGGAAGATTCATCTGATGTGAAAGAGGAAGAAACACGAGTCGATTTGGAAGAGACAGGGGATCCAGTATTAGAATCAGAATTTAAAAGAGCTTTGGAGGACATGTGATAGGCTGAAGAGACAGATAACATTCCATCAGAATTTCTATAATAATTAGTGGAAGTGGCAACAAAACGACTATTCACGTTGGTGTGCAGAATGTATAAGCCTGGCAACAACCATCTGAATTTCGAAAAACATCATGCACACAATTCCGAAGACTGCAAGAGAGGACAAGTGTGATAGTTATCGCACAATCAGCTTAACAGTTCGTGCATCCAAGTTGATGACAAGAATAATATACAGAAGAATGGAAAAGAAAAATTGAGGGTGCTAGATGACGATCAGTTTGGCTTAGTACAGCATTGTATGGTAGTGAAACATGGGCTGTGTGAAAACCGGAACAGAAGAGAATCGAAGCATTTGAGATGTGATGGTACAGAAGAATGTTGAAAATTAGGTGGACTGATAAGGTAACGAATGAGAAGGTTCGGCGCAGAATCGGAGAGGAAAGGAAAATTTGGAAAACACTGATAAGGAGAAGGGACAGGATGACAGGACATTCGTTAAGACATGGGAATGTGACTTCCATGGTACTAGAGGGAGCTGTAGAGGGCAAAAATTGTAGAGGAAGGCAGAGATCGGAATACACCCATTAAATAATTGAGGACGTAGGTTGAAAGTGCTATTCTGAGATGAAGAGGTAGGCACAGCAGAAGAATTCGAGGCGGGCCACATCAAACCAGCTAGAAGACTGATGACCCACAAAAAAACTGTATTTATTTAAGTCAATTAGAGACTCACACAACAGGTTTCTCAGCTTCAACATCTTCTAGTGTATATATCCTGTGTCATATAGTATTTGAAGTTATTACAGAATGCCACAGAGTAACAGTTGGCGTTACCAGGGAAGTTCTCATCCTTCTTCAGTTCATAGACACCATAATCAGTGTGTTAAAATCACGAATTGCCATCACTCTACCATTTAAAATACGTTCCTATGGGCCTATTTCGTTGTCTGATGCTTGTCATAGGGCCGCAGGAACATATTTTAATCGGTAAAGTGATTGCAGGTCGTGATTTTTAGCACAGACTGAATATTCATCCTTGATAATGGTTTTATCAAATGACGAAGGCTGAGAACATTGCGTAACCACGCCACCTGCTACTTTGCAGCAATCTGTAATGACCCACTGTACCGTATGAGATAGCACTATAGTCACCAGAAGAGACAATTTAAAAGCTGAAAAACAAGTTTTGTGAATCTCTAATCCACTTACATAAATACAGCCACAGCGGACTTTTGAAAGTTTTGTATCTTAATAGTTTTAACACCTGAATATAAACACCAATTATAGAGTATGAATTGGTCAGTCAGTTACGTATAAAATGACTTCATGTTCTAATGAGTGCAATATTTAAATGATAATTACGCACAAAATGACTTTTCAAATAAATGCGAACGTAACGAAAAGCTCTCTTATATAATTTCTTAACTTTTCATATATGAAATTTTTTTTCTTTGTGTCCAAAATGAAAGAGAATCTTCAGAATACATAGTTGTAATACGAAGTTTACTTTTTATGCTGTAATGGACATTCAATCTACACACGTAAATATAAGTCACTTGCAGTAGCAGAGATCAGCAAAAGCGATCAAGAAAAACATAATTGCTAACAAGATCTTATCGTAAGAGAACAAGAGCGAAAGAGAGGGACTAAAGAGCAGTAAATCCTTTCGCGCTCATGCATGTCCTTTTGCAATATTCTAACAGTGTTATCTTTCCATGATCTTTACCTCAGTACTGGTCAAAAGTATCATGTATCGCTGCATTACACAGATGTTTTAATTAGTAAAATTTAGTATTGTTTCACTTAAGCGTACTGCACGCTGTCACTTAGTAATGATTTCTCTTGATATGGGGGAAAATTCGTTAAATTTGGTTGTGACGCCACACACACACACACACACACACACACACACACAAATCAGGTTGGCGCTGTCAGAGACGTTTCGATAACAGAATCGCAGAGGGCAGGTGGCAGTATTCGGCAGGTTGTAAACGTCCATTGTGAGTACCATCGTAAGGAATGTTTTCTTAAACGACAGATATCTGCGAGGGGATGGGAAAACACGAGACACTCAAAGCGAGTAGCACCCAAAGGAAGTCAGCAGCAGTTTTCTATGGGATTGCGAGACTGTTTCACCACAATTACTTTTTTGGTTGGGATGAAGACTCGTGAGTGCGTACGTGCACCATCTATCATTGGCCGAAACTTGAAACACACTCTCGTAGATGGAGCGAATTTTTCTTTCGTGCCTCACTCTAATAGAGACTTGTGCATTACTGGTCAGATACAGGAGATTATTTAGGAGAGGCGAGATTGTTGCTACTGTTATAAATTTTTCATTGGTCAGAATTCAGAAGGTCTACTACCACGACTGGCTAACGAGAATCTGGTGCTGGAAGAACCAGCAAGATTTCGAAAAGGACAGCGGATAGACGCTTCGTCTACGGTCGTCAGAACGAGAGATGTCTTTACCTTAGAACTGTTGACAAGGGGGGGGGGGGAGAGGGGAGTTGTCCTAGAGCTCGTAATAGATGCTGGGGCTGAACTTTTACCTCTCAGGTACCAATGCAGCCATATTCTGCGCCTGAAGTTTAGAACAGTGGTAAGCATAAGGCGAAGCTGCGTATATATTTGGGATAAATGGCAGCATCGGTCGTAAATATCGAAATCCATTAATTTACAGATCGATTTCGGTCCCTGTGTGACCAACTTCAAAACAAGTAATAGCTCAACTCTTTCTATGAGGTGTAAGATATACTATGATGATTACTTCCAACAGATACCTTCACTTTTACTGCATACAATATTAAATTTACAGAAGAGCCTACCTTAGCAGTTAACCTCAGAAGTTACCGATCCAACGTACAGCATATTGACAATAATACGGCAGTGGTGCACACGGTTCCCACTGGTATTTGCGTGTGGCATGACGATGGGACCGCAAAATCGTTTGTTGCGAGTTATAGTTTTTCTTTTCTGAATTAATTCACGCATTTAGCTTACTGCACTCAACATTCAGTTAGCAAGGGAAGTGGTGTTTATATGTACTTTTCGGGGTCTTTCCCTTTGACTGTTAACTGATTCGGTAGTCACTGGCTGTATATGCAGATACAGCTAAGGCTATCATTTCCAATTCTACCCATTTCCGCCATGATATTACTGTGTATATGTCCTAATTCATTTGAACCACTGTGCGCTTAATAATTACGTGTGTTGCCTATTCAAGATTCGAATCAGGTTAATCAAGTTAGTAATGAACTAGATATTACTGTGACCATTGGTTTCATTCCACAGTCTGATGGAAACCCTTTCTCATTAGACTCGTATCAATGTGATCTATGGTATCCAGAGGTTGATTATTTTCTGTTATGCGATTTTGTCGTAACATTTGAAACATGCTTACGGGGTGTGGTCTACTCACTAAATAGGGGACGGGTTTCAGCGGGTAAGTCTGTGATCCTAGCCAAGCAAATTCAACTTTAGTTCGTACTCCTAAAGATAAGATTGCGGCTCTTAATTCTGTCACTGACGTCAACTTCAAAAACTACCTCTGTGATTAAGATAAAAAAATTAACAGCTCCATCTATAGCTTCTTTGCTGCGATGTGAAACTACCACCATCGTGTATAGGTTCTTCGGTGTACTACGCCGCCACTAAGGTAAACATTCGAACTACTACGCTGAGGAGACTCCTAAAATTTTAAAATACGATACCGGTTTTTTCGTGATTAGGTTTCGAAGAAATAAAACTTTTATGCTCCCTCCAAGCTACACTCAAGTTACATGAGAACTCCATGAACATTCGTCTAGTAGTTATGCAGATTAGCGTGTTCAAAAGACAGACACAACGGTTTTACAGTTTTATTATTGGTAAGTAGAAAGAGATTATTCAACATGTACGACTTATCTACTATTATTTTATCAAAACATGCCTTATGGGAGCTTTCTATGTCACACAGGAAGAACTGCCTTTCAGCGAAACATATACAACCAAGAGAAGCCAGTAGTTCATAATTCAAAACGCAATGAAATAAACATTTGCCATCGCTTAAAAGGTAATTTCATTCCTAAATATCGCACTGTGTCTCTCCACTGGGAAGTTAGCTTACTACAGCTTCTGCAGGCTTGAATTGGAAGAGGAGAATAACGGACAGGCAGGAACGAGAGTAGTGAACTGCTGTGTTCCGTTAAGCCCTTTTCCGTGTAAATTCCAGGGCTCCAACAATCCTCGACTCAGAACGTTTATTCGCTTTTGTTCGCACTGCCGGAGAGCCAGAACTACTGGGTGAGCATTTTAAAGACGAAAACCTTTATTACTTGTCTCGGTTTATACGCGTTAAGCAAGCCAGCGGCTGCCCTCTCACAAAGACTCCATACGGAGTGGTTGAATTTTAGAGGCATCGTACATATGCACATTGTGTGAAGTACTGGGGAACGGATAAGAGCACATGCGCCCACTATTTACTCTAGGCTTCTTCCGTTTGTGGGCAGGCTCTTAAAATCCTTGCTAAGAAATCCCTCACATCTGAACCAAGGACCCGCAACAAAATATTTATCGTTAAACGAACAATAACCGCCGAACAAGTTTGATTAAGAAAGTGAAAAGGCGAAAAAATTCAGTGGAAAAAGGGGGATTGGTTTTTTTCGTAAAAGATAAGCACAACTGAACCAGCTGAAAATATTGTATTAATAATATGCTTATCTGGATAACACTGTGAATTACTGGAAGTCAGAAAAAGTCAATTCTAGTATTTTGTCAATTCGTGTCATTGTTGAAACGGCAGAATAAACATTACAGTGTGTATACTCCAATTGTATTCGACAATTGTTTCTCAGATTGATGCGAGCGCTCGGCATTAAAGTCGCTTTGGTATTCAATACTTTCTTTTCTTCAATGCAGATTATAATGTCTTTCAGGAAAGTGACAAGGCTCGCCATATAATAATCTCCAAACTAGCTGTTAGATAAAAAAAAATATATAAATTTCCTTTCCTGAACAAACAAACACCATCCGACCACACTTTGAAGGTCCAACGGCACCGTTCGGCCGCCGTGTCATCCTCAGCCCTTGGGCATCACCAGATGCGTATACTGAGAGGCATGTGGTCAGCAAACAGCTCTCCCAGCCGTTGTCAGTTCTCGTGACTGATGCCCCTACTTCTCACAAGGGGAGGCCAGGACGTTTCGTACGCTGATTTACTGCAAGCTTCGTACACTCACAGTACTCCATGAGGACAGCAAAATGTGTAAGTAGTAGCGCTTACTTCTCAAGCATTATTGATAAAATCGCAAGTTAATTTCGGACGTCGAATATATATTTGTGCGTGGCCATTTTAACCATGAAGCGGCTGCGGCCGATAGGTGCCGGCACGTTAGCTCAGCGTTTCGGTCAGAGTGTTAGCTATCTTTTACAACAAAAAAACTGAGTGAACAGATGAACGAACAAACTGCACGGGCTTCATCGGACGTCCGCCCTGAACAAATTCAACAAACAATATATAACAATTTTTTTTAAATGTGTTTGGCGTTCAAGCCGCTGGATTGCTGGATCGAGTTTCGTTCGTCAGTTTTTTTTAATTTTCATCACAGTTATTTTGTTTACTATTTATATTACAATTGATATAATGGGAAAAATACGTGTAATCGGATGAACTTTTATTAAATTTACAATGCTATTTGGCAGTCTACTAATTTTTATTATCATAAATAATGTAATATTCTTAATTATCGACCAGTAAACGACCAAACCCATAAAGTGATACTGAAAATGTATGCTTGTCCGTATCTTCAAAACTGTTGGTATTTAATCGAAAGAGAACGATAAATTGCTTCTCGGAAAACGCTATTAAAATACACTCGATATTGCATAACCAATTATCAGCGCTGATTTTCAAGGAAATACTGCGTTATGCACGGTTTGCTTCCAAACTATCGTCTGAAAGAGAGGTTTTTAAAAATGTTAACGAAGTTTGATTTTCCACGGAAAACGTCAAAGGACCTTGCGTATGCGGAAACATAGCATTTATTCAATGCAGCTGGTGCCGTTTAACAATATGTTTGCCATGTTTTTACGAAAAATGCCACCCTGCAACTTGTACTCGCAATGTCGAAAGCGACGATTAATTGTACGTTTTTCGAAAGCCGTCTGTGCCGGTCAGAACTTGGAGGTAACAAGTCATTTTGGGCTCCTTCCAGGTATAAGGGATTTCTCAAATCACGGACAAGCATACATTTTCAGTATCACTTTATGCGTTTGATCGTTTACTAGTCGATAGTTATGAATATTACATTATTTATTTTACTAGACTGCCAAATAACAGTGTAAATTTAATATAAGTTCATCCGATTACACGTATTTTCCCCATTACATCAATTGTAATATAAATAATAAAGAAAATGACTGTGTTAAAGAAAACTGACGAACGGAACTGGATCCAGCGATCCAGCTGCTTGAACACGAAACACTTCTTCAAAAAAAAAAGAAAACATTTTGTTCTATATTGTTCGTTGAATTTGTTCAGGGCGGACGTCCGTTTACACCCGTGCAGTTTGTTCGTTCATCTGTTCACTCAGTTTTTTTTATTAAAAAGTGTAGCTAACGCTCTGACCGAAGACGCTTTTTTTTTTCATAGCGTGTAATCGTAGCGTACAGGCCGACCTCGTCTGTTGAGTGACAGTGACCACCGAAATCTGAAAAGGCATGATCAATTTGATATAGAAACCCATCTGCTAGTTTCTCTTATGTCGTACAATTCCGGGGTGTGGCAGGTTTTTTTGCCGTCAGTGTATATATTTTTAATCATAAATTGCATACAAAATGTTTTTTTTTTACTCTTTTTGTTCGATATTGTTCGTTGGCTTTGGTCTGGGCGGACGTCACAACACAACCGTTCAAGGCGATGGTTCATTCTTTGACTCAGTTCTCAGTTTTTTTTTATTACAGAGAGCACGCAGCCCTCTGACCGAACACGCTGAGCTACCGTGCCGGCACCTCTCGGCAGCAGCCGCTTCATGGTTATAATGGCCATGCACAGATGTATATTCGACGACCGAAATTATCTTGCGATTTTATCAATAACGCTTGAGAAGTACGCGCTACTGCTTACACATTTTGTTGTCTTCATGGAATATTACGAGTGTACGAAGTTTGCAGTAAATCCGCGTTCCAAACGTCGTCGCCTCCCCTTGTCAGTCAGGGAGCTTTTCAATTGGTCTCCCAAGGGGTAAGTGCTCCCCACTTGCCAACAGCACACGGTAATTCACCCAAGCGCTAGCCAAGCCAGACTGCAGTTAACTTCGCTGATAGGAATATGGCTCTGAGCACTATGGGACTTAACAGCTATGGTCATCAGTCCCCTAGAACTTAGAACTACTTAAACCTAACTAACCTAAGGACAGCACACAACACACAGCCATCACGAGGCAGAGAAAATCCCTGACCCCGCCGGGAATCGAACCCGCGAACCCGGCGTGGGAAGCGAGAACGCTACCGCATGACCACGAGATGCGGGCCCGCTGATAGGATTTCAACCCGTGTTACCACAGCGGTAAGGTGCTATAAAATTCTAGCAACAGGGATACCCGTGTAAAATGAGAGTATACAGCAATGTCATCACTTTCGTTACATTTTTCCTACTACGGTTAATTGCATTACAGTCACCAATACCAGTAAATCACGTGTTTTTTGCTGCCCTTCAGAGTGTAGATAGTGAGGATATGATCTAAGTGTCTACAACTCGTCATAGTACATTATTAATTGAAATCACACGGGAACAATACCTACAATATGTGATCAAAAGTATCAGGACACCCTCAAAAAGTACGTTTTTCTTCTTCCAGTAATTGTCCGGTTTTCAGCCGGATCCCATCAATATTCTGCCACAATATTTCGGTCCAGGCACGTCCGGCCATTCTCAGATGAGTAGACGAAGGATGGCCGGACGTCTCTGGGCCCAAATATCGTCACAGAATGTCCGTGGAATCCGGCTGCAAACCCGAAAATTACTAGAAGAAGAAATACGCCATGAAAATTTTAGAAGTCACATACGTTTTTTATATTAGGTGCATTGTGCTGCCACCTAATGACAGCAACTCCATATCAACGACCTCGGTAGTCATCATAAATCGTGAAAGAGCAGAATGGGGCGCTCCACGGAACTCACGGACTTCGAACGTGCTCATGTGATCGGGTGTCACTTGTGTCATACGCCTGTACGCAACATTTCCACTCTCCTAAACAATCCTATGTCCACTGTTTCCGATGTAATAGTGAAGTGGAAACGTGAAGGGACACGTACAGCACAAACGCGTACAGGACGAACTCGTCTGTTGACTGACAGTGACCGCCGACAGTTGAAGAGGTTCGTAAAGTGTAATAGGCAGACATCTTTCCAGACCATCACATAGGAATTCCAAACTGCATCAGGATCCACTACAAGTACTATGATTGTTAGGCACGAATTGAGAAAACTTCGATTTCATGGTCGAGAGGCTGCTCACAAGCCACACATCACGCCCGTAAATGCCGAACGACGCCTCGCTTCGTGTAAGGAGCGTAAAGATACGGAGAATGAACAGTGGAAAAACATTGTGTGGAGTGACGGATGACGGTACACAATGTGCCGATCCGATGGCATTGTGTGGGTATGGCGAATGACCGGTGTATGTCATCTGATAGCGTGTGTAGTGACAACAGTAAAATTCGGAGGAGTGGTGTTATGATGTGGTCGCGTTTTTCATCGAGGGGGCTTCCGTGGCGTTATCACAGCACAGGCCTACATTGATGTTTTAAGCACCTTCCTGCTTCCCACTGTTGAAGAGCATTTCGGGGATGACAACTGCATCTTTTGACACGATCGAGCACCTTCTCATAATGCACGGCCTGTGGCGAAGTGGTTACACGACAATAACATCTTTGTACTGGACTATCCTGCACGCAGTCCTGACCTGAGTCGAACACCTTTGTGATGTTTTGGAAAGCCGAATTCATGCCAGGCCTCACCGACCGACATCGATACCTCTCCTCAGTGCAGCACTCCGTGAAGAATGGGCTGACATTCCCCAAGAAACCTTCCAGATCCTGACTGAACGTATGCCTGCGAGAGGAGAAGCTTTCATCAAGGCTAGGATGGGACAACACCATACTGAATTTCAGCATTACCAACGGAAAGCGCCACGAACATGAAAGGTATTTCCATCCAGGCGTCCGGATGTTTTTGATAACATAGTGTACCAACAAACTGCACAGAACTCTTTGGTGCGTGACGTCTGTCATCATCGACAGAGACATCAACAGAACGTCACAAGCAATTGTGATGCAATGATGAGCCTTTCTCATCACGGACGCTAACACAACATTGGGCAGCACGGAAACTACCGTATGTTAATAAAAAAAATCAATTGGGTATCTACCAGCTCTGAAATAGTATACACTTCCGCCTCAATATATCGAAAAACCGAAATGAATACCAGTAAAGTGTTATGGATTCGAAATATCTGTAAAGTTATTTCAATATTTATGTACAAAAATTCAGCATGCGTATGTTTGAGATCGTAAAGCTCGAAAAGTAGTAAGTTGATTCACTTCAGATTTTGACTCATCGTTGCATTCGAATGCGCCCTTGCTTTATATAACTATTTTTTAATATATCTAATATGTACACTAAAGAGCCAAAGAAACTGGTACACCTGCCAAATATCGTGTAGCGTCCCCGCGAGCACGCAGAAGTGCTACAACACGACGTGGCATCGACTCAACTAATCTGGTTTCGAGGACAGGCTTGAGGATACCTCTTTCAGAGTGGTCCGCATACAGAGTGCACCGCATACTTCTGGTATAAAGTTGTTACCGCGCATAGCACCCTCACCCGAAACCCATCTTACCGACAAACTTTTGCCGGTTATCTCCGCAGTGTCTTCCTTGACCGCCCTAAAGTTGGCGTGTGCCATGCCTACCTGTCACATGATGCAATACCCTTATCCACGTTCTCATGCATCGACCAAAAAACAAATAAAAAAAGGAAGAAGACAGAATATGTTATATTTTAGTGTGTTTAATGTTTTTTTGATATTTTTTTTGTTTAACTAAGTCATTTGTATATGTTTAAATGGTACCTTGAAGAATTCTTGCATAGTGAATATATATGTACTTTTAGTTTGTTCCGTAAAGATTATTAAAAAAATTAAAAAAAATAAAAACAAAATTTAAAAAAAGGAAGAAAACAGGATATGTCATATTTTGTTGTATTTAAAAAAAGGGGGTAGTGTCTTTGATTAGTAATCAGAACGTCCACGGTCCTGGGTTAGAATACCGCCACTGCTTAAATTTTGATTAGTAGTAATGTAATCCTGCATAAAAAGTCACCCTCATTTTGCCAGCAGCCTTGTCAAAGAGGGTGAAGGAGTGGGCAGAAGTCCAGGACTCTCTTGTCTATGGGTGGGAAACTGCCCCTAAAGGCGAAAAAATCAGCAATTATCAACATTATGAGAATGCAGAAGGCAGTGGAAACCACTACATTAAAGACACGAAACGTGTATCCACAGGACATGTGGCCAGTAATTGAAAAATTGTCGTGATGATCTCTCCATTGGCAAAAGATTCCGGAACATTCCTCTGTTCACACCTCCGGGCGGAGACTGCCAAGGGTGAGGTGACCATGAGAAAAACGTTCTACGAGTCGCGGCTTGATCGCTGGGGGAAAACTAGAAAATCCGAAAGGGAAGGAGTCATTGAAGTGAAAGGGAAAGAAGACAAGGATTTATGGCCAGATGAGTATGGAGTAACATCAACAGCAGCAGAAAATGTCATAACGGGAGTGGGATTCGTTATGAATAGGAAGGTAGGGCAGAGAATATGTTAACGTGAACAGTTCAGTGACAGGATTGTTCTTATCAGGATCGACAGCAAACCAACACCGAAAACGATAGTTCAGTTATTCATACCGACGTCGCAAGCTGAAGATGAAGAGATAGAGAAATTATTGAGGATATTAAAAGAGTAGTGCAATATGTAAAGGAATATGAAAATCTAATTGTGGTGGGGGACTGGAACACAGTTGTAGGGGAAGGAGTAGAAGAGAAGGTTACTGGAGAATACGGACTTGATAGAAGGAGTAAGGACAAAGACTAATCGAGTTATGCAATAAATTTCAGTCAGTAATAGCGAATACCCTGTTCAAGAACCAAGGGAGAGGAGGTATACTTGGAAAAGGCCAGGTGATTCGGGAAGATTTCATTCAGATTACATCACGATCAGACAGAGATTCCGAAATTAGATACTGGATTGTAAGGCATACCCAAGATATAGACTAATATCACAATTCAGCAGTGATGAAGAGTAGGATGAAGTTTTAGAGATTAGTCAGAAAGAATCAAAATCCAAAGAAGTGGGATACGGAAGACTAAGGAATGACGAGATACGCTTGACGTTCTCTAAGGCTGATGGCATAGCAATAAGGAATATCTCAGTAGGCAGTACAGTTGAAGAGGAATGGACATCTCTAAAAAGTTTGAAAGAAAAACTTACTTACAGAGAAGAAACCATTGATAACAGAAGAAATACTTCAGTTGATGGATGAAAGGAGAAAGTACAAAAATGTTCCAGGAAACTCCGGAATAGAGAAATGCAAGTCGCTGAGGAATGAAAGAAATAGGAAGTGCAGGGAAGCTAAGACGAAATGGCAGCATGAAAAATTTGAAGAAATCGAAATAGAAATGATAGTCGGAAGGACAGACTCAGCAAATAGGAAAGTCAAAACAACCTTCGATGACATTAAAGGCAAGGGTGGTAACCTTAAGGGTGCTGCGGGAATTTCACTGTTAAATGCAGGGGAGAGAGCACGTTAAAGGCCTCTATGAGGGGGAAGATTCATCTGATGTGAAAGAGGAAGAAACACGAGTCGATTTGGAAGAGACAGGGGATCCAGTATTAGAATCAGAATTTAAAAGAGCTTTGGAGGACATGTGATAGGCTGAAGAGACAGATAACATTCCATCAGAATTTCTATAATAATTAGTGGAAGTGGCAACAAAACGACTATTCACGTTGGTGTGCAGAATGTATAAGCCTGGCAACAACCATCTGAATTTCGAAAAACATCATGCACACAATTCCGAAGACTGCAAGAGAGGACAAGTGCGATAGTTATCGCACAATCAGCTTAACAGTTCGTGCATCCAAGTTGATGACAAGAATAATATACAGAAGAATGGAAAAGAAAAATTGAGGGTGCTAGATGACGATCAGTTTGGCTTAGTACAGCATTGTATGGTAGTGAAACATGGGCTGTGTGAAAACCGGAACAGAAGAGAATCGAAGCATTTGAGATGTGATGGTACAGAAGAATGTTGAAAATTAGGTGGACTGATAAGGTAACGAATGAGAAGGTTCGGCGCAGAATCGGAGAGGAAAGGAAAATTTGGAAAACACTGATAAGGAGAAGGGACAGGATGACAGGACATTCGTTAAGACATGGGAATGTGACTTCCATGGTACTAGAGGGAGCTGTAGAGGGCAAAAATTGTAGAGGAAGGCAGAGATCGGAATACACCCATTAAATAATTGAGGACGTAGGTTGCAAGTGCTATTCTGAGATGAAGAGGTAGGCACAGGAGAAGAATTCGAGGCGGGCCACATCAAACCAGCTAGAAGACTGATGACCCACAAAAAAACTGTATTTATTTAAGTCAATTAGAGACTCACACAACAGGTTTCTCAGCTTCAACATCTTCTAGTGTATATATCCTGTGTCATATAGTATTTGAAGTTATTACAGAATGCCACAGAGTAACATTTGGCGTTGCCAGGAAAGTTCTCATCCTCCTTCAGTTCATAGACACCATAATCAGTGTGTTAAAATCACGAATTGCCATCACTCTACCATTTAAAATACGTTCCTATGGGCCTATTTCGTTGTCTGATGCTTGTCATAGGGCCGCAGGAACATATTTTAATCGGTAAAGTGATTGCAGGTCGTGATTTTTAGCACAGACTGAATATTCATCCTTGATAATGGTTTTATCAAATGACGAAGGCTGAGAACATTGCGTAACCACGCCACCTGCTACTTTGCAGCAATCTGTAATGACCCACTGTACCGTATGAGATAGCACTATAGTCACCAGAAGAGACAATTTAAAAGCTGAAAAACAAGTTTTGTGAATCTCTAATCCACTAACATAAATACAGCCACAGCGGACTTTTGAAAGTTTTGTATCTTAATAGTTTTAACACCTGAATATAAACACCAATTATAGAGTATGAATTGGTCAGTCAGTTACGTATAAAATGACTTCATGTTCTAATGAGTGCAATATTTAAATGATAATTACGCACAAAATGACTTTTCAAATAAATGCAAACGTAACGAAAAGCTCTCTTATATAATTTCTTAACTTTTCATATATGAAATTTTTTTTCTTTGTGTCCAAAATGAAAGAGAATCTTCAGAATACATAGTTGTAATACGAAGTTTACTTTTTATGCTGTAATGGACATTCAATCTACACACGTAAATATAAGTCACTTGCAGTAGCAGAGATCAGCAAAAGCGATCAAGAAAAACATAATTGCTAACAAGATCTTATCGTAAGAGAACAAGAGCGAAAGAGAGGGACTAAAGAGCAGTAAATCCTTTCGCGCTCATGCATGTCCTTTTGCAATATTCTAACAGTGTTATCTTTCCATGATCTTTACCTCAGTACTGGTCAAAAGTATCATGTATCGCTGCATTACACAGATGTTTTAATTAGTAAAATTTAGTATTGTTTCACTTAAGCGTACTGCACGTTGTCACTTAGTAATGATTTCTCTTGATATGGGGGAAAATTCGTTAAATTTGGTTGTGACGCCAAACACACACACACACACACACACACACACACACACACACACACACACAAATCAGGTTGGCGCTGTCAGAGACGTTTCGATAACAGAATCGCAGAGGGCAGGTGGCAGTATTCGGCAGGTTGTAAACGTCCATTGTGAGTACCATCGTAAGGAATGTTTTCTTAAACGACAGATATCTGCGAGGGGATGGGAAAACACGAGACACTCAAAGCGAGTAGCACCCAAAGGAAGTCAGCAGCAGTTTTCTATGGGATTGCGAGACTGTTTCACCACAATTACTTTTTTGGTTGGGATGAAGACTCGTGAGTGCGTACGTGCACCATCTATCATTGGCCGAAACTTGAAACACACTCTCGTAGATGGAGCGAATTTTTCTTTCGTGCCTCACTCTAATAGAGACTTGTGCATTACTGGTCAGATACAGGAGATTATTTAGGAGAGGCGAGATTGTTGCTACTGTTATAAATTTTTCATTGGTCAGAATTCAGAAGGTCTACTACCACGACTGGCTAACGAGAATCTGGTGCTGGAAGAACCAGCAAGATTTCGAAAAGGACAGCGGATAGACGCTTCGTCTACGGTCGTCAGAACGAGAGATGTCTTTACCTTAGAACTGTTGACAAGGGGGGGGGGGGGGGGGGAGAGGGGAGTTGTCCTAGAGCTCGTAATAGATGCTGGGGCTGAACTTTTACCTCTCAGGTACCAATGCAGCCATATTCTGCGCCTGAAGTTTAGAACAGTGGTAAGCATAAGGCGAAGCTGCGTATATATTTGGGATAAATGGCAGCATCGGTCGTAAATATCGAAATCCATTAATTTACAGATCGATTTCGGTCCCTGTGTGACCAACTTCAAAACAAGTAATAGCTCAACTCTTTCTATGAGGTGTAAGATATACTATGATGATTACTTCCAACAGATACCTTCACTTTTACTGCATACAATATTAAATTTACAGAAGAGCCTACCTTAGCAGTTAAACTCAGAAGTTACCGATCCAACGTACAGCATATTGACAATAATACGGCAGTGGTGCACACGGTTCCCACTGGTATTTGCGTGTGGCATGACGATGGGACCGCAAAATCGTTTGTTGCGAGTTATAGTTTTTCTTTTCTGAATTAATTCACGCATTTAGCTTACTGCACTCAACATTCAGTTAGCAAGGGAAGTGGTGTTTATATGTACTTTTCGGGGTCTTTCCCTTTGACTGTTAACTGATTCGGTAGTCACTGGCTGTATATGCAGATACAGCTAAGGCTATCATTTCCAATTCTACCCATTTCCGCCATGATATTACTGTGTATATGTCCTAATTCATTTGAACTACTGTGCGCTTAATAATTACTTGTGTTGCCTATTCAAGATTCGAATCAGGTTAATCAAGTTAGTAATGAACTAGATATTACTGTGACCATTGGTTTCATTCCACAGTCTGATGGAAACCCTTTCTCATTAGACTCGTATCAATGTGATCTATGGTATCCAGAGGTTGATTATTTTCTGTTATGCGATTTTGTCGTAACATTTGAAACATGCTTACGGGGTGTGGTCTACTCACTAAATAGGGGACGGGTTTCAGCGGGTAAGTCTGTGATCCTAGCCAAGCAAATTCAACTTTAGTTCGTACTCCTAAAGATAAGATTGCGGCTCTTAATTCTGTCACTGACGTCAACTTCAAAAACTACCTCTGTGATTAAGATAAAAAAATTAACAGCTCCATCTATAGCTTCTTTGCTGCGATGTGAAACTACCACCATCGTGTATAGGTTCTTCGGTGTACTACGCCGCCACTAAGGTAAACATTCGAACTACTACGCTGAGGAGACTCCTAAAATTTTAAAATACGATACCGGTTTTTTCGTGATTAGGTTTCGAAGAAATAAAACTTTTATGCTCCCTCCAAGCTACACTCAAGTTACATGAGAACTCCATGAACATTCGTCTAGTAGTTATGCAGATTAGCGTGTTCAAAAGACAGACACAACGGTTTTACAGTTTTATTATTGGTAAGTAGAAAGAGATTATTCAACATGTACGACTTATCTACTATTATTTTATCAAAACATGCCTTATGGGAGCTTTCTATGTCACACAGGAAGAACTGCCTTTCAGCGAAACATATACAACCAAGAGAAGCCAGTAGTTCATAATTCAAAACGCAATGAAATAAACATTTGCCATCGCTTAAAAGGTAATTTCATTCCTAAATATCGCACTGTGTCTCTCCACTGGGAAGTTAGCTTACTACAGCTTCTGCAGGCTTGAATTGGAAGAGGAGAATAACGGACAGGCAGGAACGAGAGTAGTGAACTGCTGTGTTCCGTTAAGCCCTTTTCCGTGTAAATTCCAGGGCTCCAACAATCCTCGACTCAGAACGTTTATTCGCTTTTGTTCGCACTGCCGGAGAGCCAGAACTACTGGGTGAGCATTTTAAAGACGAAAACCTTTATTACTTGTCTCGGTTTATACGCGTTAAGCAAGCCAGCGGCTGCCCTCTCACAAAGACTCCATACGGAGTGGTTGAATTTTAGAGGCATCGTACATATGCACATTGTGTGAAGTACTGGGGAACGGATAAGAGCACATGCGCCCACTATTTACTCTAGGCTTCTTCCGTTTGTGGGCAGGCTCTTAAAATCCTTGCTAAGAAATCCCTCACATCTGAACCAAGGACCCGCAACAAAATATTTATCGTTAAACGAACAATAACCGCCGAACAAGTTTGATTAAGAAAGTGAAAAGGCGAAAAAATTCAGTGGAAAAAGGGGGATTGGTTTTTTTCGTAAAAGATAAGCACAACTGAACCAGCTGAAAATATTGTATTAATAATATGCTTATCTGGATAACACTGTGAATTACTGGAAGTCAGAAAAAGTCAATTCTAGTATTTTGTCAATTCGTGTCATTGTTGAAACGGCAGAATAAACATTACAGTGTGTATACTCCAATTGTATTCGACAATTGTTTCTCAGATTGATGCGAGCGCTCGGCATTAAAGTCGCTTTGGTATTCAATACTTTCTTTTCTTCAATGCAGATTATAATGTCTTTCAGGAAAGTGACAAGGCTCGCCATATAATAATCTCCAAACTAGCTGTTAGATAAAAAAAAATATATAAATTTCCTTTCCTGAACAAACAAACACCATCCGACCACACTTTGAAGGTCCAACGGCACCGTTCGGCCGCCGTGTCATCCTCAGCCCTTGGGCATCACCAGATGCGTATACTGAGAGGCATGTGGTCAGCAAACAGCTCTCCCAGCCGTTGTCAGTTCTCGTGACTGATGCCCCTACTTCTCACAAGGGGAGGCCAGGACGTTTCGTACGCTGATTTACTGCAAGCTTCGTACACTCACAGTACTCCATGAGGACAGCAAAATGTGTAAGTAGTAGCGCTTACTTCTCAAGCATTATTGATAAAATCGCAAGTTAATTTCGGACGTCGAATATATATTTGTGCGTGGCCATTTTAACCATGAAGCGGCTGCGGCCGATAGGTGCCGGCACGTTAGCTCAGCGTTTCGGTCAGAGTGTTAGCTATCTTTTACAACAAAAAAACTGAGTGAACAGATGAACGAACAAACTGCACAGGCTTCATCGGACGTCCGCCCTGAACAAATTCAACAAACAATATATAACAATTTTTTTTAAATGTGTTTGGCGTTCAAGCCGCTGGATTGCTGGATCGAGTTTCGTTCGTCAGTTTTTTTAATTTTCATCACAGTTATTTTGTTTACTATTTATATTACAATTGATATAATGGGAAAAATACGTGTAATCGGATGAACTTTTATTAAATTTACAATGCTATTTGGCAGTCTACTAATTTTTATTATCATAAATAATGTAATATTCTTAATTATCGACCAGTAAACGACCAAACCCATAAAGTGATACTGAAAATGTATGCTTGTCCGTATCTTCAAAACTGTTGGTATTTAATCGAAAGAGAACGATAAATTGCTTCTCGGAAAACGCTATTAAAATACACTCGATATTGCATAACCAATTATCAGCGCTGATTTTCAAGGAAATACTGCGTTATGCACGGTTTGCTTCCAAACTATCGTCTGAAAGAGAGGTTTTTAAAAATGTTAACGAAGTTTGATTTTCCACGGAAAACGTCAAAGGACCTTGCGTATGCGGAAACATAGCATTTATTCAATGCAGCTGGTGCCGTTTAACAATATGTTTGCCATGTTTTTACGAAAAATGCCACCCTGCAACTTGTACTCGCAATGTCGAAAGCGACGATTAATTGTACGTTTTTCGAAAGCCGTCTGTGCCGGTCAGAACTTGGAGGTAACAAGTCATTTTGGGCTCCTTCCAGGTATAAGGGATTTCTCAAATCACGGACAAGCATACATTTTCAGTATCACTTTATGCGTTTGATCGTTTACTAGTCGATAGTTATGAATATTACATTATTTATTTTACTAGACTGCCAAATAACAGTGTAAATTTAATATAAGTTCATCCGATTACACGTATTTTCCCCATTACATCAATTGTAATATAAATAATAAAGAAAATGACTGTGTTAAAGAAAACTGACGAACGGAACTGGATCCAGCGATCCAGCTGCTTGAACACGAAACACTTCTTTAAAAAAAAAAGAAAACATTTTGTTCTATATTGTTCGTTGAATTTGTTCAGGGCGGACGTCCGTTTACACCCATGCAGTTTGTTCGTTCATCTGTTCACTCAGTTTTTTTTATTAAAAAGTGTAGCTAACGCTCTGACTGATGACGCTTTTTTTTTTCATAGCGTGTAATCGTAGCGTACAGGCCGACCTCGTCTGTTGAGTGACAGTGACCACCGAAATCTGAAAAGGCATGATCAATTTGATGTAGAAACCCATCTGCTAGTTTCTTTTATGTCGTACAATTCCGGAGTGTGGCAGGTTTTTTTGCCGTCAGTGTATATATTTTTAATCATAAATTGCATACAAAATGTTTTTTTTTTTACTCTTTTTGTTCGATATTGTTCGTTGGCTTTGGTCTGGGCGGACGTCACAACACAACCGTTCAAGGCGATGGTTCATTCTTTGACTCAGTTCTCAGTTTTTTTTTATTACAGAGAGCACGCAGCCCTCTGACCGAACACGCTGAGCTACCGTGCCGGCACCTCTCGGCAGCAGCCGCTTCATGGTTATAATGGCCATGCACAGATATATATTCGACGACCGAAATTATCTTGCGATTTTATCAATAACGCTTGAGAAGTACGCGCTACTGCTTACACATTTTGTTGTCTTCATGGAATATTACGAGTGTACGAAGTTTGCAGTAAATCCGCGTTCCAAACGTCGTCGCCTCCCCTTGTCAGTCAGGGAGCTTTTCAATTGGTCTCCCAATGGGTAAGTGCTCCCCACTTGCCAACAGCACACGGTAATTCACCCAAGCGCTAGCCAAGCCAGACTGCAGTTAACTTCGCTGATAGGAATATGGCTCTGAGCACTATGGGACTTAACAGCTATGGTCATCAGTCCCCTAGAACGTAGAACTACTTAAACCTAACTAACCTAAGGACAGCACACAACACCCAGCCATCACGAGGCAGAGAAAATCCCTGACCCTGCCGGGAATCGAACCCGGGAACCCGGCGTGGGAAGCGACAACGCTACCGCATGACCACGAGATGCGGGCCTGCTGATAGGATTTCAACCGGTGTTACCACAGCGGCAAGGTGCTATAAAATTCTAGCAACAGGGATACCAGTGTAAAATGAGAGTATACAGCAATATCATCACTTTCGTTACATTTTTCCTGCTACGGTTAATTGCATTACAGTCACCAATACCAGTAAATCACGTGTTTTTTGCTGCCCTTCAGAGTGTAGATAGTGAGGATATGATCTAAGGGTCTACTACTCGTCATAGTACATTATTAATTGAAATCACACGGGAACAATACCTACAATATGTGATCAAAAGTATCAGGACACCCTCAAAAAATACGTTTTTCTTCTTCCAGTAATTGTCCGGTTTTCAGCCGGATCCCATCAATATTCTGCCACAATATTTCGGGCCAGGCACGTCCGGCCATTCTCAGATGAGTAGACGAAGGATGGCCGGACGTCTCTGGGCCCAAATATCGTCACAGAATGTCCGTGGAATCCGGCTGCAAACCCGAAAATTACTAGAAGAAGAAATACGCCATGAAAATTTTAGAAGTCACATACGTTTTTTATATTAGGTGCATTGTGCTGCCACCTACTGACAGGAACTCCATATCAACGACCTCGGTAGTCATCATAAATCGTGAAAGAGCAGAATGGGGCGCTCCACGGAACTCACGGACTTCGAACGTGCTCATGTGATCAGGTGTCACTTGTGTCATACGCCTGTACGCAACATTTCCACTCTCCTAAACATCCCTATGTCCACTGTTTCCGATGTAATAGTGAAGTGGAAACGTGAAGGGACACGTACAGCACAAACGCGTACAGGACGAACTCGTCTGTTGACTGACAGTGACCGCCGACAGTTGAAGAGGTTCGTAAGGTGTAATAGGCAGACATCTTTCCAGACCATCACATAGGAATTCCAAACTGCATCAGGATCCACTGCAAGTACTATGACTGTTAGGCACGAATTGAGAAAACTTCGATTTCATGGTCGAGAGGCTGCTCACAAGCCACACATCACGCCCGTAAATGCCGAACGACGCCTCGCTTCGTGTAAGGAGCGTAAAGATACGGAGAATGAACAGTGGAAAAACATTGTGTGGAGTGACGGATGACGGTACACAATGTGCCGATCCGATGGCATTGTGTGGGTGTGGCGAATGCCCGGTGGATGTCATCTGATAGCGTGTGTAGTGACAACAGTAAAATTCGGAGGAGTGGTGTTATGGTGTGGTCGCGTTTTTCATCGAGGGGGCTTCCGTGGCGTTACCACAGCACAGGCCTACATTGATGTTTTAAGCTCCTTCCTGCTTCCCACTGTTGAAGAGCATTTCGGGGATGGCAACTGCATCTTTTGACACGATCGAGCACCTTCTCATAATGCACGGCCTGTGGCGAAGTGGTTACACGACAATAACATCTTTGTACTGGACTATCCTGCACGCAGTCCTGACCTGAGCCGAACACCTTTGTGATGTTTTGGAAAGCCGAATTCATGCCAGGCCTCACCGACCGACATCGATACCTCTCCTCAGTGCAGTGAAGAATGGGCTGACATTCCCCAAGAAACCTTCCAGATCTTGACTGAACGTATGCCTGCGAGAGGAGAAGCTTTCATCAAGGCTAGGATGGGACAACACCATACTGAATTTCAGCATTACCAACGGAAAGCGCCACGAACATGAAAGGTATTTTCATCCAGGCGTCCGGATGTTTTTGATAACATAGTGTACCAACAAACTGCACAGAACTCTTTGGTGCGTGACGTCTGTCATCATCGACAGAGACATCAACAGAACGTCACAAGTAATTGTGACGCAATGATGAGCCTTTCTCATCACGGACGCTAACACAACATTGGGCAGCACGGAAACTACCGTATGTTAATAAAAAAAATCAATTGGGTATCTACCAGCTCTGAAATAGTATACACTTCCGCCTCAGTATATCGAAAAACCGAAATGAATACCAGTAAAGTGTTATGGATTCGAAATATCTGTAAAGTTATTTCAATATTTATGTACAAAAATTCAGCATGCGTATGTTTGAGATCGTAAAGCTCGAAAAGTAGTAAGTTGATTCACTTCAGATTCTGACTCATCGTTGCATTCGAATGCGCCCTTGCTTTATATAACTATTTTTTAATATATCTAATATGTACACTAAAGAGCCAAAGAAACTGGTACACCTGCCAAATATCGTGTAGCGTCCCCGCGAGCACGCAGAAGTGCTACAACACGACGTGGCATCGACTCAACTAACGTCTGAAGTAGTGCTGGAGGGAATTGACACCATGAATCCTGCAGGACTGTCCATAAATCCGTAAGAGAAGGAGGGGGTGTAGAGCTCTTCCGATCAGCACTTGCAAGGCATCCCAGATATGCTCAATAGTGTTAATGTCTGGCGAGTTTAGTGGCCATCAAAAGTTTTTAAACTCAGAAGAGTGTTCCTGGAGACACTCTGTAGTCATTGTGGATGGGTGAGGTGTCGCATTGTCTTGCTGGAATCGGCCAAGTCCGTCAGAATGCACAATGGACATGAATGGATGCAGGTGATCAGACAGGATGACAGGATGCGTACGTTCATGTCACCTGTCACTGTCATATTCCAGCGTTTCAGGGATCCCATATCACTCCAACTGCACACGACAACACCATTACAGAGCCTCCACCGGTCTAAATAGTCCCCTACTGTCATGGATTCGTGAGGTTGTTCCCATACCCGTCTATCCGCTCGACAAAATTTGAAACGAGACTCGTCTGATCACGCCACAAGGTTCCGTTCATCAACAGTCCAATGTCGGTGTTGACTGGCCAACTCGAGGAGTAAAGCTTGGTGTCGTGCAGTCATCAGGGGTATAAGATTGGCCTTCGGCTCCGAAAGCCCATATCGATGATGTTTCGTTGAATGGTTAGCAAGCTGGCACTTGTTGGTGGCCTAGCATTGAAATCTGCAGGAAATTGACGAAGGGCTGCACTTCTGTCACGTTGAAGGATTCTCTTCAGTCGTCGTTGGTCCCGCTCTTGCAGGATCTTTTTCCGGCCGCAGTGGTGTCGGAGATATGGTGTTTTACTGGATTCCTGGTATTCACTGTACACTCGTGAAATGGTCGAACGGGAAAATTCCCACTTCATCCCTAACTCGGAGCCGCTGTGTCGCATCGCTCGTGATACGACTATAACACCACCTTCAAAATTATTTAAAGCTCGATAATCTGCCTTGTAGCAGCAGTAACCGATCTAACTACTGCACCAGACACTTGTCTGATATAGGCGTCCTCCGACTGCAGCGCCATATTGTGCCTGCTTACATATCTCCTCATTTGTAAACGCATGCCTATACCAGTTCATTTGGTGCTTCAGTGTAAATACGTGAGTAATATATAAAGGGGTAACGCCATTACCAAAAGTTTCAAGGAATTCTTAACTGATTTTCTTGTAATTTTACACGATAAAATAAGCGTTTGTGTGAAGCGTTGATAGAAAACGTTCTTGACGGACTGACTTCCAATTTTAAGCATACAGACAGACATACACTAAATATTTTTAAACAACAATGTACAGGACATTAAGAAAGAAAATTCTCTGCTGAAAAAGTGTGGGGTTTTGTTAATCTCAAGCAGTTTAAGCACAATAGCAGGGCATTTGAACCATGGGAGAAACAAATTATTGTTTCTCCCATCATGCAGTGATGGAAAAAAGTAGCAACACCAAGAAATAATTAATGTAGATTAATGTAATTTCTGGGATATATCTGTCTAACTAACATATTTAAGTGATTAGCACTACAAGATCACAGTTAAATGTACCAGTAAATTTGAGACAAGACATTGCAAATGTGAAATTCTGGTACATGAATAGCCGCAATAAAGACCAGAATGTTGAATGCAAGCATGCAAACGTGCATGAATTGTGTTGGACAGGTGCTGCACGTCAGTTTATTCGATGGAGTTGAATGCCTGTTGAACTTTGTCAGTAAATACAAGGACCATAATTTCTGTTTGAGGGTGACGCTGGAATTGTCGTCAGTTAATGTCTCATACGTGCTCAACTGAAGACGTTTCAACAGCCATGTGTGACTTAGCGTTATCCTATTGGGATGCTGATCATGAATGGCACCACAACAGGTCGAACCACCGGCCTGACGTCGTTGTGGGCGAGATGAGTTGGAGAGTGCCCCTGGTGTCGTATGAAATCGCTCCGCAAATCATTACCCCGTCTGTACGTCCAGTGTGTCTAGGACGTAGACACGTTAGTTGCAGGTACTCACCTGGCCTCCTTCTAATCAACAACCCGGCCATCACTGGTACCGAACCAAAACCAGTTTTCATCAGAAAACGCAACATACCTCCACCCTTTACTCCAGTGAGCTCTCTCAATGAAGTTGCAAATGGTGATGGTTTGCAGCCAGTGGAATGCACGCTGTAGGGCATCTGGTTCGGAGCTGTCCTTAAAGTAACCGATATGTAACAGATCGTTACACCACGCCCACAGCTGCTCAAATTACTGCTGCAGATGCAGTACGATGAGCCAGAGGTGTAAGTCGAAAACAAATCTCCTGGCAATGCGATTTGGACGTCCGGAGCCCGGTCTCTTTGCGACCATCACGTGACGACCGCTGCCAGCAATCACGTACTGTGGAAATATTCCAGCCAAGTCTTTCTGCGATACCACACAAGGAAGATCCAGCTTCTCGTAGCCGTAGTACATGACCGCATTGAAAATCAATCAGTTAAATGCATTATTGACTACCATAAACTCACCATGTCTAATCTCAAAGGTAACTAATGCTCATGACCGTTACAGGGTGTATTTAAAACAAACCTGGTTTGCGTCCTTAAGTGGCGCTACTCGAGCCGTTCTTATACGATAGGTGTGAAATCTGAATAGGCCTAATCTATTTTATATAGAAACCCATCTGCCAGTTTCTTTTATGTCACACAACTCCGTGGTGTTGCAGATTTTTTGGCTGTCAGTGTATATATTTTTAAACATAAATTGTATAGACAACAAGGTGCCGTTTTGCTTTCTTCCTCATAGGTGGATTCAGCAGAAAACAAGGTGTAATTTTGGCTAATCGGCTTATACTTGGTATACTGGTATAGAGTCTGGATTTGCAAAAAATTAAAAAAAAAAGGCCTCGTGCTCAGAGAAAGGGGAAAGCGGAGATGGACAGAGGTGAGGAAGGAATTGACAGAGATCGGGAAGAAGGAGACAGAAAGAGTGGTGGGAGGCAGGAGGGGATCTAGAGAAAACGGGAAGTAGAGAATAGACAGAGAGAGGGAGGAGGAAATAATGTACAGAGAGGGATACGGAGGAGGAGATCGACAAACACAGGGGGAGGAGGAGATGGATAGGGAGGGGGAGGAGAAGGGTATTAGTACACATATCTAATTCCCATAGCGTGTTAGAAGCGTTTGCTTTCTCTTTTCTTTGTTTTACATTTACCAGAGTGAGACACAGCAACGCATGGACACGTACAGCTAGTAATTAACAAATAATTCAGATAGCCAATGAAGTGAATAGGATGCTAACACAAGCAGTGGTGTGACATGTTCCCAAAATTACCTTTGATGAAACTGGACACGAAACTCTGGCGAGGAGCTAAGAATTGCAACTGTACCAGACGTAGCCTAGAGAATATTTTGTACATCATATGCATGAAAATTACATGTGTCGCTTACTGTTACTGCGAGTCTCCCACGATTAGCGTGGTACGAAGTGGCGTAGCAAATGAGTTTTAAGACGTAAGTGAAGCATTTCTGGACCATTGTCCGTAAAACAAATTTTATTCTCCTGTGTGTGTGTGTAGAGAAATGGATATTTGGCTTTAACGTCACCTACTGCGGTCTGAAAGCTTGGGCTTATCTTCTTCTTACAAGGGAACATACCCATCGCACCCCCCTCAGATTTAGTTATAAGTTGGCACAGTGGATAGGCCTTGAAAAACTGAACACAGATCAATGGAGAAAACAGGAAGAAGTTGTGTGGAACTATGAAAAAATAAGCAAAATATACAAACTGGGTCGTCCATCCCTAAGGTAAGCAATATTAAGGGCACTGTGAGCCGAGGAGCGCCGTGGTCACGTGGTTAGCGTGAACAGCTGCGGAACGCGAGGTCTTTAGTTCGAATCTGCCCTCGGCTGAAAATTTTGCTTTTTTTATTTTCGCAAAGCTATGATCTGTCCGTTCGTTCATTGACGTCTCTGTTCACTGTAATAAGTTTAGTGTCTGTGTTTTGCGACAGCACCGCAAAACCGTGCGATTAGTTGACGAAAGGACGTGTCTCTCCAATGGGAACCGAAAACATTTGATCGCAAGGTCACAGGTCAACCGATTCCTCCACAGGAAAACACGTCTGATATATTCTATACGACACTGGTGACAGCATGTGCGTCACATGACAGGAATATGTTGTCGACCCACCTAACTAGTACACTTGGCGAATGGGTAAGAAGATTCTTCTACCTTGCCCGATTTAGGTTTTCTTGTGGATGTAATAATCACTCCAAAAAAAGTGATGAAAACATAAGGGTTCGTCACATAAACTGAAAATAAAAAGTTAAAATTTTCGGTCGAGGGAAGATTTGAACCGAAGACCTCTAGTTCCGCCGCTGTTCACGCTAACCACGGGACCACGGCTCTCCTCGTTTTACACTGCCTTAATATTGCCTATATTGCCGATGGACGACCCAGTTTGTATATTTTCCTTATTTTTTCATAGTTCCACACAACTTCTTCCTGTTTTCTCGATCGATCTGTGTTCAGTTTTTCAAGGCCTATCCACTGCGCCAACTTATAACTAAATCTGAGGGGGGTGCGATGGGGAGGTTCCCTTGTTAGACCATGTCTAAGTAATAATTGCACATGACTTTATTTATCATCAGAACTGCTCTGGCATTAGTTCCTGCTTTGCAAAGTATAACCACATACTGCCCTCTCCATTGATATATCCAGAAGGCATCTTTCTTGTCCAGTTCGTAGGCCAGGATCATTGTCGTCTGAAACCACTCAAGTCCTCTCGCGTTATCTCTCAGTTGTAGACGTACTGTGGAATTCGCAACTGGGAATACAAAACGCGCAATACGCAGCTACCGCTTTTCATCTCGTGACGAATAAATCACTTTTGCTGCAGGCAATACGAATTATGTTCCAGGGAAATGCAAGAATCAGTTTTCGTTTACTTGTAACATTCTTCATATGTGTGTCAGTTGAATTTCCTATGCGTTATTTATTCTCCGAGTGGCTGATACACTAATCTGAGTAAAACAGTTCTTCACGGAAATAAACCGAGTACCAGAAGAGGAAAGTAAATATTCCCAGAGTTGTCGTTTTGGCAACCTGAAACAACTGTATCCATTTCCTGTTCGCCTATATATAGATGCGTCCTGACAGTAAGTTGCGTTGGTATTTCATTCCGGTGCAGTACTACACTTGCTGATCGGCGCGCGCCTTGTGGTTGCTTTCATACAGTTCTCCGTTTTCTTTTTTTGTTAGTGCTGTATAATGCTTGTTTGCTAGTCCGCGTTTCAAGGAAAATCCCATCCCGCTACCTGTTCAAAGTGGTTCAAATGGCTCTGAGCGATATGGGACTTAACTTCTGAGCTCATCAGTCCCCTAGAACGTAGAACTACTTAACCGAACTAACCTAAGGACATCACACATCCATGCCCGAGTCAGGATTCGAATCTGCGACCGTAGCGGTCGCGCGCTTCCAGACTGTAGCGCCTACAACCGCTCGGCCACTCCGGCCGGCCGGCTACCTGTGAGAACAGATTTATAATTCGTTTCCTGAATGCAGATAACCGTAAATAAAGATGTCCACGTTGATCGAAGGATTTGCGAGATTTGCGGAGGAAATGCGACGAGTGAGTCAATAATAAGCAGATGACAGTTCAGTGAAGCGCGCGATCAAGTTAACGATGAAGATCGAATTGTTTTGTTAATGAGGAATTAGCCCGCTCAGTTAGCCTTTTGGTGTAAAGCACTGCTTTCCGGGTGGGAAGGCGTGCTGGTCCCCGGCACGAATCCGCCCTCCGGATTAGTGTCGATGTCCGGTGTGCCGGCCAGTCTGCGGATGGTTTTTAAGGCGGTTGTCTATCTGCTTCGGCGAATGCGGGCTGGTTCCCCTCGTTGCGCCTCAGTTACTCTATGTCGGCGATTGCTGCGCAAACACTTTCTCAACGTACGCGTACACCACATATTTTCTACCACACAAGCTTTGGGGTTACACTCGTCTGGTGTGAGACGTCCCTGGGGGGTCCACTGGGGGTCGAACCGCACAGTAACCTGGGTATGGTGTGGGGCGGAGTTGGGGTGAGTGGGCTGCTGTAGCCTGGTGGGGTTGTGTACCACTGCGGGCTACGGCGGGGACGAAGCCTCTCCGTCGTTTCTAGGTCCCCAGTTCCATACAATACAATACAACAACGAGGAATTTTTCTTGCAATCGAAGAAATTGTAAAGGAAAACAGCAGGTTTACAGTATACACTCTTTCTGAAAATTTCGAGTTCACTTCTTCATGAAACTGCTTCTGAAAAACTGAAAAACCGTGTGCTCGTTGGGCGCTAAAACCTCTACCAGATCAACTCTGGGCAGTGCACTTCACTTTTAGACACATTACAACAGTGTTGGCGATTATTTTCTACGGAAAATAATAACCGGAGAATAGAGTGGTGTTACTTATGTAACCGTGAAACGAAACGGCATTGGAACGGACGCATCCTGCATTTTCAGTAGGGATCATAGCCAAGAAAATGTGGACCACTCCAAAAAATATTGGCCAAGCCTTTTGGGATAGGCAAGGCATTCCACTGACACTTTTCTAACGCAAGGTGAAACAATCGCCGCAAAAGTTAACTGTAAGACGCTCGTGAAACGGAGTGCGCAGTGCAGAATACGGGCCACGGAAAGCTCACGAAAGGTAATGTTTTGTTTCATTACAATACACTTTCTCATCAAATGTGACGATCTCATAGAACACGTTGTCACATGCTTGACAACACAGGCGACAAAGTTTTTCGAAGAAGCCACAGAGAAAGTTCTGCTACTCTATGATGTGTGCCTACAAAATGGCGGGAGCCATGTGGAAAGGTATTTTAAGATTTACAGTTTTTTCTCGCTTTGTTTTTACTACCAAATGGAAATTCCTCTCTCGACACAGGTCGTAGAATATATTACACGATGATTAATTTTTTAACTGTGGTTTCGCTACTCTGAAGGAATGACGTTTGAAACAATTACCAGCATTTACTTCTGAAATATATGGATACGTTACTTTAACAACTAAGTGGCACTCTACCGATTACATGTAATTTAGTGCACTTACGGGGTGATGGGACACCACACGTATGAGGCAACATCTCAGTCACATTTTCCAAATGGTGAACACTCGTTGCAGTAATTTATCTGGTCACTAATATCTCCAGAGTTAGCACATTAGTTTATTGTTCATAGAAAAAAACAGAAGTTTATAGAAGGAAGAAAAATACATCGTTATAATATTGATTGCGGACTTACTAAAAGCTAATTTTTAACTTCCGTAATTTTTTTTTTTTTGTGGATTAGGCAGAAATGTATTTTGGTCTGTTCAAAATATATTGTGAAAACCTTAAAACGTATTGTGAGTTACTGAAAATATGTTACCAGACTAATAAACAATAACTAATATATAAAATATACAATGTAGTAAAAATGCCTCATAGTGGAATTAACGTTAAGTCAGTTTTATCCCGGTATCCATTTGAAATCGAGAGCATGTAGACTGAGGTGACAAAAGTCATAGAATATCGATATGCACATATACAGATGGCGGTAGTATCGCTGGGGTTAAAGGGCTATGGTAGCAGACTACCGACGCGAGTCACTTTGCTAACAGCACGACATCACCTGCGGCGCTTCTCCTGGGCCCGTGACCCTGTAAACCCATGGCCTGGTAAGATGAGTCCCTATTTCAGGTGGTAAGAGCTGATAGGGTTCGATTGTGGCAAGTTGTCAACAAGGCGTTGTGGAAGCTACAGGTGGCTTCATAGTGGGATCGGCTGTGTTTACGTGGAATGGACTGGGTCCTCTGGCCCCATTGAACGGATCATTGATTGGAAATGGTTACGTCGGCTACTTGGAAACTATTTGCTGCCATTTATGGACTTCATGTTCCGAAACAACTATGTCATGCCACCAGGCAACAGTTGTTGGCGACTGTTTTGAACAACATTCTGGACAATTTGGGCGAATGTTTTGGCCACCCATATGGCTCGAGTGAGTCCTATTGAACATTTATGCCACATAATCGAGAGGTCAGTTTGGCAACATTTTCGCATTTATGGACGGTTGTAGAGGCAGCACGGCTCACTGTTTCTGTCGGGGACTTCCAAATACATGTTGAGTCCATAACATGTCGAGTTACTGTAGGACAAAATGGCTAATGGCTCTGAGCACTATGGGACTTAACTTCTGTGGTCATCAGTCCCCTAGAACTTAGAACTACTTAAACCTAACTAACCTAAGGACATCACACAAATCCATGCCCGAGGCAGGATTCGAACCTGCGTCCGTAGCAGTCGCGCGGTTCCGGACTGAGCGCCGTAACCGCGAGACCACCGCGGCCGGCTACTGTAGGACACCGGGAGACAGTAGGTCCGACACCATATTACGATGAATCCCAAGACTTTTCTCACCGCGGTGTTTGTGCGCCTAATATCTCTCTGAAGAGTAGTCCAGTGCTTTTCCCACATTTCATTTTTCTCTAAATTTGTTTTGTGATACGTAGACGATAGTTCAGCAAAATGGTCTATTGAGAGCTATAGCGGATATCCATCATACTGCTAGGTCGTTGGACAACGGTCGACTGAGTTAGTGCCGACACTGAAATTTCATACTGACACCAGCAAAAACAATTTATCTTGTGCATAAGGTGATAATGCAATATTTCACTTCAACTCATCACTCAAGTATCTGGCAGATTCTAGCGAAACAGTAAATTAAAATTTTGACCATTAATGTGCACCATATAAATTGCTTGTTTGTACTGTTTCACTGATAACTTCTATTTAAAAATGTCGCACTCACATCCAGTTACTAAATGCATATCTGTAAGTGAAGCGATTTTGTGGTAGGGCCTTCAATTGAATGTTCATAATGGATTGTTTCTACTACCAAGAAATATCAGTAAAGCACTCTCGTTACAGAGAATTAATGTATCCTCAGTAGCAACTGCTTCATTATCATAATTTAAAGTCTAATTGCAAATTAGTTGAAACTAGCTGTAGCTTGTCAACATTCATTTATTAAATTAATGCCACTAGTTCCAGAGTTAAATTTGTAGCTCTGAATTGAATAATGTTATAAAAACTGCTGTATAGTTTCCTCCGTGTAGTTAAAACAATTATGCAGGCAGGTGATTAACTTAATTACGGTTCTTTCATACCAATCACTGCTGTTAATTACTACTAATTAAAATATGATGTAATGTAATTGCTATTTTTACAGATGGGGCAACATTAGCAATGTGCAAAAGTTTCTATCCTCTTACTGATTTGTTTTTAAATGAAAGAAAGTAGCACACATTGTATATTGCAGATAATATGATCTCACAGCAAATGGTCGACTGAAGTGGACTGCACTAATGTATTAATGAAAAAACCTAGATATTCCACTGCAGTTCTGATGTTTATCGGACATTGAGATACGTTCTTATATTCTGTTGAGATCACAACCGTGATTCATGATCTGCCATGTATGTTGAAACATGCAGACTGTACATGAAATGTGTGGAAGTAAGATTCACATTGTGTAGCTTGCTGCCATTCATTTCTGATATTTCAAAGATCCGTTCGGTACCATGCACATCCTATCAGAGCCACTGGGCTGCGTGCTTTTTAGTTTCAGTTACACTATAGGATCGTAATCTATTGTGTGTTGCTGACATCCACCACTCCCTCTCCACTCACCAAAAATACATATGCAAAAGGGTACCAGGAATATCCTATTAGAATAATAGGGCAGCGTGTATTTAGATTTCACTTACACGCTAGGGACGTAACGTATTCTGTCACCAACTCTCCTCCTCCCTAATCCCCAAGCAAACACACTCAGAAGGCTACGCTATTTAATTTGGCTTCGATCACCATCACGTCCCACACTCCATGCCTACGTCCAGTGATAAAAAGGGGAGTCACAGATAGAGTCTGCCTTGAAGCGTGCTGATCAGTTCGTCATTAAGCCTCTATTTTGTTATAATGACAGTCCACTGCACATTTTTTTCTAAGTTTTGTAAACATCTGACCCGATCCTGCTTCTAGAGAGTGAACTCATTTAACGACACAGTCAAAACTCGTACATGTCAGGCGGGATACGTTTCCAAAACCTCGGAGACTTGCCACCCTCTCTTTTTCTGCAACAACATTTTGTTATGTAATTAAGGATAACTGTTCAACAACAGAAAAGTGGAATCGGTCTGCATTTTCCAAGCGATGAAAGAGATATCCTCAGGGTGCGATTCCACGAAACCCATGTAGAACATAAATAAAGACATGAAGCTGAGTATCTGGAATCCGCTCCTACTTAGCACGAGTCCAATGAAATTCACTCACCGTAAAATATCAATCATATAAGCTTAGTTGCACTTTTCTGTTGATTACATTAAAAAATATCTCTGTATTTAGCGTAGCGGTGATAAATAGGAATCTTTTATGTCAGTATATACCATACAAGGTGAAAGGATACAAGGTGAAAGGATATCAATGATACGATTCGCTGATGACATTGCTATCCTGAGTGAAAGTGAAGAAGAATTAAATGATCTGCTGAACGGAATGAACAGTCTAATGAGTACACAGTATGGTTTGAGAGTAAATAGGAGAAAGACGAAGGTAATGTGAAGTAGTAGAACTGAGAACAGCGAGAAACTTAACATCAGGATTGATGGTCACGAAGTCAATGAAATTAAGGAATTCCGCTACCTAGGCAGTAAAATAACCAATGACGGACGGAGCAAGGAGGACATCAAAAGCAGACTCGCTATGGCAAAAAAGGCATTTCTGTCCAAGAGAAGTCTACTAATATCAAATACCGGCCTTAATTTGAGGAAGAAATTTCTGAGGATGTACGTCTGGAGTACAGCATTGTATGGTAGTGAAACATGGACTGTGGGAAAACCGGAACAGAAGAGAATCGAAGCATTTGAGATGTGGTGATATAGACGAATGTTGAAAATTAGGTGGACTGATAAGGATTGAGGAGGTTCTACGCAGAATCGGAGAGGAAATGAATATGTGGAAAACACTGAATAGGAGAAGGGACAGGATGATAGGACATCTGCTAAGACATGAGGGAATGACTTCCATGGTACTAGACGGAGCTGTAGAGGGCAAAAACTGTAGAGGAAGACAGAGATTGGAATACGTCAAGCAAATAATTGAGGACGTAGGTTGTAAGTGCTACTCTGAGATGAAGAGGTTAGCACAGGAAAGGAATTCGTGGCGGGCCGCATCAAACCAGTCAGTAGACTGATGACAAAAAAAAAATACCATTTTATACATTCTCCGGACATTATACATCGAAATTCAGTGACACACAGTTGTCAAAATCAATCGTTCCTTCTTTGAAAGCACGTAAGGGAAGTTTTCCACTGTCATTGTTAGTATAGTCTTATTCACATACCGACTGAGATACTTTAAATCTCGTTGCAAATACATTTCCTACAAGGAAAAAGATGAGGGATACAGTACAAAATCTGTAAAATGAATGTAATTTTTTGGTTATAAACATCTAAATACTCAGTTTTATAATTTTGTCTTACCCAAAAAGTACACGAGAAAATGAACATCTTTTTTTATGCTATGACCCGTGGAAATGAAAATCACGTGAAACCGAAGCCCCAGTAGTCAGCGTATACCTATTGATGACAGGGAACATTGAAAATGATAAAAATTAATGACACCTTAATTGAACATTACTGTAAGGTAGTCAGAAAACGAGCTATGCACATTAATAAAACATGATCATTCCTTCATTCAATCACAAATAGTGATCCTTAAGCCTCATTAGGAAAGTAACGTTTCAGTCAAAACATAAAGTGACCGAAAGAAACATCATTGTCCACTCTGTAAAATAACCTAACAACCTACTACAACTGGCGATACTCTACTCACACTGATAATTACACGTATTACTTTTACTTACTTACTTACACACACACACACACACACACACACACACACACACACACACACACACACACACACTCACTCTCTCTCTCTCTCTTTCTCTCTGTCTCTGTTGATCACAACGTATCTGCAAATCACCTTTATATGTTTGAATAATGTACGCTTTCTCAAGATTAAGCATGAAGTTGTTTGTTGTGTAACACATGTTAACCGGCTCCACTACTGTCCTCGTTTTGTCTGGTTTGGAAGTGGTTGTACTCTTCAGCAGGGAAATCACGTGATAAACAAACGCCACAGTTACTGAAGGGTCCTCCAGTGTTTTTCGCAAACAATTAATGGAGTTCAGGAACAAATATGAGCCTAATATCGATCTTTGGGGACCTTCACGTTTAATGTTTTCCCACTCTTAGTTTCATTCCTTTGGTATCATTTGTTCAGATAATATTCCATGGATCTACAGCGTAAAACATCTACTAGGTACATTTCTCAGAGCAAAGAAAACCTTGTCTGTACGAAACTCATACCGCTAGTTTGTGTGTGGACACAAAGCTGGTAGAAAAGGGAAGATTTTTTATTTTAGAAACTGCAGATGATGGGGATTTTGTGGTCATCATATTAAACACCACTGCTGTACTTCTCATAATTAAATGTGGAATCCAGCGAAACGTGGAGCAACGTACACTGAGTAAAGCAGAATCTGCTGCTGCCTGCATTGGGAAATTACGGGCGTTTCTCATGGCCGATCCTTTTGACTGCAAACTAACGGTATGCTTTTGACTGTAATCCAATGCTATGCTTTTCACCGTAAGCTAGTGCTATCCTTTTTCCTGCAAAATGGCATGTTCTCGAACAGGCATCTGTGAGCCATGTACCTGCGCACCCTGGTAGAATTTTGAAACGACACAGATAAAAACTTTAGGAATGGAAATATGGCTACAGGTTCAAACGCGGCTTGAAGGAAACGCTGCTGCTTTAAGCCACTCAGCCTCCTCCTAATTAAAGCGCATCACGTAAAAACAAATCACTTTCCGCGTCACCCACATCTGCCTGACAACTGCCTAACAGTGAAAAGATAAATCCCTCATGAAATAGATCATAATTCAGTTTTATTAACGTTACCATCTGGTTTCAAATACTTCTCTTATTTTATTATTTCTTAGTTATATGCCTTAAAATTCTTAAGTGAAACATTCTTTGATCACGGAGACTATTCAGCAACTGATGAAGGTCCTCCTACGTTAAAATATGCTTGGTAGCCAAATTCGATTCTGTATCCAAAATTATCCGTAGATGTCTGACAAGTTTCGTAGAAATGACAGTACTTGCTTAATATCATATACGAACACGCCTGCATATCATTTGAGTAGCTCAACCACTTTAACAACGATCGAATGTTTAAAATATATGTTCCTTGTGAAGTGGCGCACTGATTAAGGTACTGTGTTTGTATTCAGGTGCTCACAACCGTTTGCAGTCATCTTACGTATTCACTTATGGTGAATTTTAAGATATATCTGTCTCTAAGGGCGTAACTCATTTCATAGTATATCTCACTTGCAGGTTACCAGACTAACGGCTTCCAGAGGCAACAAAAATTTCATTTCTAATGCGTACAAAATTACTGATCTAATTTAGAAATATGAAATCTTGTCGTAACCTAGTTATTAAATGGTGTAATCTTATATTAGAGATCTAACACTGAGCCAAGTATTACAGTCAGAAACGGTGTATACGTCACGAGGCAATGAAACTCAGGCCAGCAGATTTACATTCATCACGTGTCTGTTAATTACAGCCCTTTGTGGCTATCTGCAAACTTCATACATAAGTTCAGACTCTTTCACCACTTTTTCACGCTCACATCCTTCACCAATTGATGAAAGGAAAAATGTTTATTACTTATTACATTTTCGATGTTAATGCAATAAAACTTCAGTAGCAGGCAATACTCTGTAATTCATTTCAGCTTTGGTACTAGCTCTATTCGCAGTACATTTAGCAGAGAGTGCCCACATGTACCACTGAATGTACCTGAAAGTTGCATCACTGAACGACTCATAGTTGGGATGCAAAAGAAACTAGCTTCTGCTTAAAACTGAACACAAATTATACTCATTCAGCGTTTGATGATGAGAGCACTTGGCGACTTACATAAAATAAACGTTAAACACAATTTCAAACGCTTTCTAAACTTTTTCTCATTTACATGCTCAACGTCAAATATTTAACACATTAGCTTATTTGTAACGTTTCTTAGAGAATCTGTTTGTGGGGAGGGGTTTATTGATGAGATGTAATGAAGGTAACCTGATGTACATGTGCGCATATGGAATGAAATATTAAGGCAGTGCTGAACTGTACTTACCACTGAAAGCTTCAGTAACAAGCCTGGTACTTAATGGCAAAACTCACCTGAAACAATACCAGATTATTAAAATTAGGGACGCTTACTGATGATGTTAACAACTATCTGTTTAATTTGTTTTCTAAGTTGTATTCGAAGATACACAAAGAGCAACTAAACAAAATTTCGTACTAGCTACGATTAAATAAAAATATGACCATATTTAACATCACTTCCACTTAATTGGTAGACTAGATTAACACTTTTTCAATTGATCACGAGTACATTCGCAATTATGTGGAATGCAAAAATTTTACAAAAGTTTCTTTATGTGTCACAATTAAAAGTTTTTTAAATTTTGTAATTACTAATTTACATGTAGAATTCATTTCATTGTCATTCAGAAAAACTTGGGTGGGCTCCAGCCATTATTCTGATAACTCATTTTTGTGCAATGAATGCTTTTTTTCCTTACTGATGAATTACCCTGAAATACGATGCAATACAGAAGCAGTAGATTAAAATAGACACAGTAAAATAAATCACTGATACGTTTATCATCTGATTTTGCATTAATCCTAAAAGCATAAGTAGCTGAATTCAAACGTTTCAGCAGATGATGAAGGCGTTTCTTGCAATTCAATCTTTCATCGATGCACACGCCCAAAAATATAGAATGTTCTTGCTAGGATAGAGACTTCTGTTTAGAGTCTACATTTACTAATAGTGTTATGTCATTTACTGTACAGAACTGCATATACTGTGTGTTATTAAAATTTAATGAGAGTCCATTTACAGAGAACCAATTAGTAATTTTCTGAAAGATATTATTTACAATCTCCTCAGCTAATCGTTGTTTGTTGGATGTGATTACTATACATGTATCATCAATAAAAGGAAGTAGCTTTGGAACTTTATATCTGTTAGTGATTCGAGTGGTCAGTTCTTCGTGGGTGTGCATACTTCGTTCATCGAAGTCTCAGCAGTATGTTTACACTTCACGGTGTGCAGTTGCAGCTTTAGCTGTTGTAAAGGTAAATAATGACAAAATTGTTTCTGCACTGTATTCGAATACTAAATTTAGTAATTTTCAATCTTTTATTCAAATATTACCAGTATGTTTACATTTCGCAGCGTGCAGTTGCAGTTGCTGAGGTTCTTAAGTTCTGACAAAGTTGTTTGCGCACTGTTATTTGGTTATTAAATTTAGTAGTTCTCAACGGTGTCTCGTTCTGTTTCTAGTGAGGAAACAGTTTAATAAACTTTCAACAACTTTCACCCAATGTGTTTTATGGGGTTGTTTGTCAGTTGAAGTCATTTATTAAATATAGTACACCAGTTTTCAGCTGATATTTCTTATTATTTGTAGTGAAATATTTCAGTAAAACTTTCATTCACTGTGTATGATTTCGTTGAGTGCTCCAATGGTCGCTTGAATTTTTGGTTTTAGATAAGACATTGTGAGACGTTTCTGTGGTATTGGTATTACTTGTGATTTAGTAGTATTAATTAAAGTGGTTGCTTTCTTAGTAGACAGCCAAATTCGAAACCACTGTTGTTAGTTGTTTAAAGAGTTCTACTGTTATAATTGAACTTAGGTAACCTATACGTTTAGTTTTTCTGTATCTGTAACATTTTACCACATAAGTTTGTGGGTAGCGGGTTAATGTGTGAGATTTGAAGAGCTTATTTCAATAGTGGTACAAGTCCATTATATCCAGACTCCATCCACAACCGCTACATGATCCTCTTTCCTATACTGAATATTTCTGGTATCTCAACTGCAGATTTTTCAGTGCTCATTTAACTTTAGGACTCTGTATCTCAGAATGAACAAAAGTGGAGTTGTACAACAACTGAAATAAGCCCTTCATTTGATCAAAGTACTTTCATTGGGGAGAATGCAGTGAGGAAGCCAATGGGCATTCTACCGAGATCCTCTCCTGGAAATTTAGCATTTGTAGCAGAAAGAAATTGATAGAGGAGCAAGAGCGTAATATTGGTACCCTTCGGGTGCAGTTACGAAACGCAAAGGAGGAACTAGATAGTATGGAGAGGGTGAAGGGCCCTGGGGATTGGGAAGTAGCACTTGGTAAGAAGGCAGCTAGGAGGAAGAGATATTTAGACAGTTGTACTTTGCGTATAACCAATAGGTTTGACCAACTGTCAGAGTTAAGTGGAGTTTCTTGTAGTTGTGGGTGTAAGAAACATGCAGCAGTCCTCAGCAGTTATGGAGCCTAAGTCAGTAGCAAATTCTAACAGAAAGAAGAAGATTCTGCTGCTAGGTAGTTCGCATGTCAGAGGTGTGGGCGAGCAATTGCAGGAAGTGTTGGGGAGTGGGTACCAGGTCACCAGCATTGTGAAACCCGGTGCAGTGTTGGCTCAGGTGACTGTTAACGTAGGGCAGTTATGTAGGAACTTTACGAAAGAGGATCATGTAGCGGTTGTGGATGGAGTCCGGAATAGTCTTGGTAGGGACGGGGAATATGATACAGGATGTGACCTGGTACAGATAGTTACTCAAACTGATGGCACTAATGTGCACTTCGCGCAGCTATTTCAGCGTCGTGATCAGCCTCATCTTAATGCAGCTGTTAGGAGTGTTAACATGGGGCTGGAGAAAGCGCTGATGGGGGTGGGCATGGCTCATATTACCATGGTACCAGTTGAGTCTATCAATAGATCAGATTCAGCTAGGCATGGGCCGCACCTCATTAGGCATGGGAAGGGGAGGCTGGAAAAACTTATAGGCGACAATGTGGTGGGCAGTGGAAGTATCACTCATGGGAAAATTGGTGTAGTAGTTCGTGTTAGACTTGCAACTTTTATAGATCAAAGTTGGCCGATAGATATCCCTGCTTAAAGGAAGTCCCTCAAACAAAGGAATCCCCTTCAGACAAGGTCAGGTTCCCAGGTAGTGAATGAATTAGCATATTTCATCAAAATATAAGAGACATTAGAGGTAAAGTAGGGAAATGTTTGTAGATGTTGACTCTGACACTACTGGTAATCAGAGCACTACTTAAATAATTTGACATTTCAGAGGCTCCTTTTACCGGGATACAAATTAGCCGACTGTTTTCCAAAGAGTTCTTTGCAGAGTGTGGGAGTGGCCATGTATGTAAAAAGCAGTGTTCCATTTGAGTCTGTTGATGCATCAAAGCATTACACGGAATAGGTATTCGAATTTTGTGCAGGGGCAGTTGAGTTTAGTGAAAATTATCACTTCAGAGCAATTTAGTATTGGAGGGCAGCGTGGAGGGTAAAAATCGTAGAGGGAGACCAATGGATGAATACACTAAGCAGATTCAGAAGGATGTAGGTTGCAGTAGGTACTGGGAGATGAAAAAGCTTGCACAGGATAGAGTAGCATGGAGAGCTGCATCAAACCAGTCTCAGGAGTGAAGACCACAACAACAACAACAACAACAGCATTTCTTCTCAAGCTATAAAAGGTTCTTAGCTCACTTTACAGGAAGTAGCAAAAATTAGTTATATGTGCCGACTTCCATATTAATTTTGCGTGTGACTGTGCAAGGAAAACGGTGATGGAAGATCTCCTAAATTCGAATGATCTGGTGCAGACTGAGTTTTTTCCAACCAGAGTGGAGGGGAACAGTAGCACAGCCATAGACATTATTTTTATTCGTTTCTCAGTACTAGATGGGCATTCTGTTTGTAAAAGGATGAATGGCTACTCTGACCATGATGCACAAATTTAACATTAAAAAGTTTTTGTACTCGAACAAATGTCACATATAACTACAAACTATGTAGGAAAGTTAATCCATCGTAAACTGTATCTTCGGGTTAATGCTGTTCAGGTGCACCAAGATGATATCCAACTCTTCTTCAGCATGAGTCCACACTACAAATGTGTCATCAACATAGCGGTACCATTTACTGGCTTTTTTGTGGTATTCTGTAGCGCTCGCTGTTCGAAAATCTCCATAAATAAACTGGCAACAGCTGGGCTGAGAGGGCTTCCCATCGCCACCCGGACGATCTATTCGTAAAACTCGTTGTTGTACTGGAAATAAGTTGACAGGCAGTGTTTAAATAAAGCCACTATGTCAATCGGAAAAATATCTGCTATATATGAACTAGCTTCGTTTACAGGCACCATGGTAAACAATGACACTACATCGAAGCTCACAAGAATATCACTTCGGCTGACGTTAATCTCCCTCAGATTTTCAATAAAATGCGCCGAGTTTGCGGCGCATTTCATTGAAAAACGCTACAACGTCGACCCACCACATTTCATTCCAATATGAAATTAATTACTCCCTCATTAACACGGCTTGTGTATCACTTAGGACTAAAAAGATCATGTGGAAACGTAGGGTTCCCGAGAATCAGTGGAGACTGCTTATCTAACGGCATCCAGGAGCAGCAAAAATTTAATTTGTGCCACATAAATGAACGATGGAGTGTTCCCAGAATTTGTCATACACCTTGGCAAAAATGAAAGTAAATTTCTGAGTAAACTTTACCCAGATTGCCTGACCTAGTGTCAGGTACCAGTAGATTTTAAGACAGCATAAACTCTTGCATTCCTCAGCAAGGGAAACAGAAAAAAAATTCCGAAAGCTGTCTCTGGATCACCCTGTTCAGTGTTTGCTATAACGGCTTATCCGCAGCTGAATTTACCTAGCAGTCGACTGCGCCTTTCTACCAATCAGGCTTGTGGCAAAACCATAGCTGATTTGAGAAAGTAATGGCGCTGGCTTATTATATGAATCTGATTTCCAGAAAGGACTAACAAATTCAGTAGTGTTCGTAGATATAACTGCTGCTTACGACTCAGTGTTACTGGATGGACTAATGTTAAAGGTAAAGCAAACTGCACCTTGCATAAGAATTCTTCGGTGGTTCAAGCTGACACTCTCCGTATAACAACCTTCTCTTTGGTATATTCTGTGGTTGAATATTACACACCAGTGTGCATGTCAGGAAGGTGGATATTCATTTTAACGATACCATGAGACCCATAGCGGGAAGTATGAGATCAGCTCATCACCTTGGCTATCTGCTCTCAGTAACATTTCTCTACCACACTTGCAACAGTGACCAAAGGCTAAATTTCTAGGAATGTATCCTCAGCCCACCCAGTATGCGTCTCAAGTCAAAGAAACCATTCTGGAGAGCTCGTGAGATCCATCCAGTCCAGACCGAAGATGTGTGCGAGGAGACATGGAAAAACAGCACCAACATACGTCGTCAAGATCTCGAGGATCCCACAAGTGAAAGAATTTTCAACTGCCTAGAAGAATCTGGTGTCACCTGAACAGAATCCCATGTGGGCATAGAAGAACTAAGTACCTTCATGTACAAATGGGGCCTCTCAAACTACCCATTACAAGATTGTAATGTTTCAAAGAAGACCACTGACCACACTGTGCTGGAATATCCCAAGACATATTTCAGTGGAATCTTTCTCTCGAATCATTGATTATCTTGCCACACACATTTTTTATACGTGTCTTCCTTGCATTCGGTGTGTTACCCCTGATTTAATATTGCTTAGAGAATTCAAGAGCGTACTATTTTTCCTTCTTTTTCTGATCTTGTATTTGTACACTACGTGGTCCATTACAAGGCAAATATTAAAATTTCCTGGCAGATTAAAACTGTGTGCCCGACCGAGACTCGAACTCGGGACCTTTGAATTTCGCGGGCAAATGCTCTACCATCTGAGCTACCGAAGCACGACTCACGCCCGGTCCTCACAGCTTTACTTCTGCCAGTATCTCGTCTCCTACCTTCCATATCAGCGCAAACTCCGCTGCAGAGAGAAAATCAAATTCTGGAAACATCCCCCAGGCTGTGGCTAAGCCATGTCTCTGCTGTATCGTTTATTTCAGGAGTGCTAGTTCTGCAAGGTTCGCAGGAGAGCTTCTGTAAATAGTTCAAATGGCTCTGAGCACTATGGGACTTAACAACTGAGGTCATCAGTCCCATAGAACTTAGAACTACTTAAACCTAGCTAACCTAAGGACATCACACACATCTATGCCCGAGGCAGGATTCGAACCTGCGACCGTAGCAGTCACGCGGCTCCAGACTGAAGCGCGAAGAACCGCTCGGCCACCGTGACAGGCGTCTCGTTATTAGTCAGAATAATAGGAACTACCATCATCAGAAGTATTCGGGACTTTTTGCATTCTTTTCCAACCAGTAAGGTGTCTTCTTGACTTTGTGCTGTTGAAGATTACGTTCGACGTGATTGTTACATTTCCTGTTCTTTAGCCAGAAGCAGTATGCTCCCATGGTGAGGTTACACATCCTGAATGAGATTTTCACTCTGCAGTGGAGTGTGTGCTGATGTGAAACTTCCTGGCAGATTAAAACTGTGTGCCCGACCGAGACTCGAACTCGGGACTTTTGCCTTTCGCGGGCAAGTGCTCTACCAACTGAGCTACCGAACACGACTCACGCCCGGTACTCACAGCTTTACTTCTGCCAGTATCTCGTCACCTACCTTCCAAACTTTACAGAAGCTCTCCTGCGAACCTTGCACAACTAGCACTCCTGAAAGAAAGGATATAGCGGAGACATGGCTTAGCCACAGCCTGGGGGACGTTTCCAGAATGAGATTTTCACTCTGCAGCGGAGTGTGCGCTGATGTGAAACTTCCTGGCAGTTGGTAGAGCACTTGCCCGCGAAAGGCAAAGGTCCCGAATTCGAGTCTCGGTCGGGCACACAGTTTTAATCTCCCAGGAAGTTACACATCCTAATTGCTCATGATATTCCTCTAATTGAGGTCACACTTCCTCTTATGAATTTGACTAGAAATTGGATGCGCTGAAATATCCGTTTAAACTTACCCCTCCATATCCGTTGTGCAATGAAAGATACTGAATGTTTCAACCATACAGTGGTCAGATTGCGTCCCATCTACGTAGTGTGATTTTGCAGTATCCTTGTTCCGATCTCTTAAACCGTTCACCAAATAAAAGGTGTGTTACGTCTTACGCGACCCACCCTGATAAACAGTGAATAGTAATGGCCATACAACACACCCTTACCAGGCTCCTGTAGTTACTTTTACTTCCGGAGATTTCTCTCTGTTAAGGATGACGTGTAGTATTCTTTGTATTAGGAACTCGTGAATTCAGTAACAGAATTGAGGCGATATTCTAGTCCCTGTATTTAATTCATAGGGCGAGAGAACGGAACTATATCGAACGTTTTCCGGAATACATCCAGTGCTTGTGCACTGTCGATCAATAGTAGCATCAAATGGACACGCACGGCCTGTGCGGTTCGTTTCCGGCACAGGGACACTTACCTCAAACTGACACATTTATCCTTCTCCATCACCCTAGAAAATCCACATCATCACAGAATCACCCTGTATATAACTTTAACGCTCTGTAGCGTCGTTGGACGACGTTTTCGGACATGGCGTCCTAAGTAAAACTTGATCTGCTAACTCCCCTCTACAACCTCTAAAGGTGTGTAACATGAATTGTGAAGAAGCTTGTATAAATTGCTTTGTCTGCCGGACGCCGAAGGAGCAAGTTTTCTCACCAGCTTGAACTCAGACGTGTGAACGAACGCCTCAGCTTGTAACGGCACATGGAAATAGACTAGTCCTCGCTCCGTGCAAAACGCAGCAACAAAGTGGTTGCAGCGTGTTCAGGCAGCATATGCAGCTCTGGAGACTCTTACTGTTCAGTAAATGAAACATGCAAAGAGGTGTCACGCAAATGAAAAGAGAAACGTTTGTGTTTCACTCTACTCCTGCTACACCGCGGTTTCAGATTTCGCCGCCCGCTGCTAAACGCCATCCCTGTACCACTGCCCGACGTGTCAGCGCGGCAGAGCTCGCCGCGGCAGCTGCTAATGCGCGTGCGCTAAGCCGCGCGGCCGCCGTGAGCCGCTAAGCCCGCGTGGCGGACGCGGCCGGCGAATGTTAAATACGCAGCCGGGATCACCTGTTGTGGAGCCCCGGTAGCGCCGCTGATTCGACGGCCGATCGGATTGACGCTGCGATACCTCCTAACTGAATGCTCCCCTGTTATACTCCCACGTCGGTCCCCGAGCCATTCGCTGACAACGTTAATTAGCAGATTACAGCTGGGGAATCGGATCAGGACTCAGTGCCAGCTGTCCGACTTCCGCGTCGTCACTGAGCTATTACCGACACACACATCTACTGAAACCTTTTTGGTGTCCTCTCTACTCTCCGCCACCCAGAGACGTAACCGACCACCTTAACCAGTCCTCAGCTTCTGATCAGATTTCGAAGTGGTACGACGATTGGTAGCTTCGTTTAAGCGCCCAGAGATAGAAAACTTGCGCAGTTCATAAAACGAAAGAAAGCTAGTGTAGTATGACTATATTATGAATGAGCAGCAGTTGGAATTAGTCAAATCATATAAATACCTGGTAGAATCCGTTTCGTTGATACCATACAGCATTAGCCTAAGAAAACATTTGTGTACTTAATTTTAGATTATTGCTCTACTATGTAGTAGAAAAGTTCGGAGTAGGTATTAAAATCCATGGAGAAGAAATAAAAACTTTGAAGTTTTCCGAAGACATTGTAATTCTGTCAGAGACAGCAAAGGACTTGGAAGAGCAGTTGAACGGAATGGACAGTGTCTTGAAAGGTGGATATAAGATGAACATCAACAAAAGCAAAACGAGGATAATGGAATGTAGTCGAATTAAGTCGGGTGACGTTGAGGGATTTAGATTAGGAAATGACACACTTAAAGTAGCAAAGGAGTTTTGCTATTTGGGGAGCAAAATAACTGATGATGGTCGAGGTAGAGAGGATATGAAATGTAGACTGGCAATGGCAAGGAAAGCGTTCCTGAAGAAGTGAAATTTGTTAACATCGAGTATTGGTTTAAGGTGTCAGGAAGTCGTTTCTGAAAGTATTTGTATGGAGTGTAGCCATGTATGGAAGTGAAACGTGGACGATAAATAGTTTAGACAAGAAGAGAATAGAAGCTTTCGAAATGTGGTGCTACAGAAGAATGCTGAAGATTAGATGGGTACATCACATAACTAACGAGGAGGTATTGAACAGAATTGGGGAGAAGAGGAGTTTGTGGCACAACTTCACTAGAAGAACGGATCGGTTGGTAGGACATGTTCTGAGGCATCAAGGGATCACCAATTTGATATTGGAGGGCAGCGTGGAGGGTAAAAATCGAAGAGGGAGACCATGAGATGAATACACTAAGCAGATTCAGAACGATTTAGGCTGCAGTAGGTACTGGGTGATGAAGAAGCTTGCACAGGATAGAGCTGCATGGAGAGCTGCATCAAACCAGTCTCAGGACTGAAGACCACAACAACAACAACAACAACATGTAGTACACGTACTAGATGTGACCAGAAGAGATATTAAACATACGCAAAGATGAACAGCACGAATGGAGACAGGTTTGCGTTGAACCATGGCAGAGCGTCGGTGAAGCAGCAAAACCTCAACCTTGAAAACATAGGACGGTTATGTGGTGAGAAGTTTCGAGAACAGTCCTTCTGCTCCCGAGGTTTACTAGCTGAAAGACATGGACGTTAAAACTGTTTCATAGAGACTTTGGAATCCTGCAAAACCTATAAGTTGATAAAAATCCTTTTTGAGTCTAGCAGCGAGTAGTGTGCCTTGTCGGACAGTGGTGATGTTTCTAGAGTGCTCAGTGTGTCAAGTCGGGAGTATCGATATGTCAATGACCAGTGACCTTTTTCTCCCAGTACAGGAAGCTTTTGCTTTATTTAATGAAGAGATACGGTTCAGTACAGTAGTAAGCTAATTACAATAGCAAGACAACGTGAAGGCCATTAGGGCTCATTTCGAAGCGGTACTCATCGCTGAAGACAAGTATACTTCAGTGAATGAGTTTTCAGGGTGAAGACGTGTCTGGAGATGCTCCGTATGGTGTTCGGATACCAACTTGACTGTAGCCCTCCACACAATCTGGCAACCACAAGTGATGGTCTCGGGAATCATTTATTTTCATAGCAGAACCCCTTTGGTTATCTGCAGCACCGGTACGCCACAGCGGCAATTCGACGATATTCTACATTCTAGTTTGTTGCCATTCATGCCATGACATCCTGGGCTTACATTTGAGCAATATACTGCCCGCCCACACACGGTGTGAGTTTCTGCTGCCTGTCTTTTTGCTTGGCCAGCGAGGTCGCCAGACCTCTCCCCAATTGAGAACATTTGGAGCATTTTGGGCAGGATCCTCCTACCGTCTGTGGATTTTTACTATCTAACGCGCCAGTTGGACAGAATCGTCCCTCGGGAGGACATCCAACAATTCTATAGGGTAACGCCAAGAGGCAGAGGCAGACCTAAACTTTCTAGATTTTTCCACTTTGTGAAGCTCTTTCTCTGGAATAAATCATCCAATTTTAGTGAAATTGTAGCCATTTATTTTTCTGTGCATGTTTATCACAGCTGCCGATTTCCGTCCTATTCGTATAATTCTTTCGCATTGCCTTTCATTGTAATCGTTGGGCCACCTGTTGGGTGCCTGCCATCTACTCTATCACCTAATTCAGGCACACGGTTTCATTACCACCAATCCTCAGGGTTTCAGTCTAATCTGATCCCGTCTGCCCCAGTGTGATCCCTACCAAACTACAGAAGCAGAGCAGAGGCTGTACCACTTTCTGGTATCCACCAATCACAGCCACTGCCACACTGACCTCAGCACCGCACCGACAGCCACTGTTGCGATGGTTACGCACCAGCCGTCGCACACCTGGAGGCCTGTTGCTGATGACTGCACGTTTCACCACCTGTGGTCAGCTATGCGAGGCCGCTGACCACCTCTCCAGCTCTGACTTCACTTCGGTTGCTGCTAAGGATTTAAAGACTTATTCAACTAGAACTGTTTCCGTGACTGGTCTTCATTCAATAAAGCCAAAACACTGCTGCCACGTCCTGGATGGTGAACTACACTGCATCTTAACATACCAAAGCCAGCTTCAACTTCCATCATAGAGTTCATACACACCGACCTCAGCACTTGCACCATGTCGTCTTTGTCCATATCTATACCCGCTCCTTGTATGACTCACTGCTTGTAGACAATATGGTTTGGTATCTATGGTTCTGGGTATCGACTGGCCAAAAACTGAGACTACTTTATTCTATTTGACTTACCCTCTTCCACCTTTAAACTATTTCTTCCCGATGGTGTAATTTTCCACATCTGTCCTCTGAATTCTGGCATATAAAACGATTTTCCAATGTTCTCAGTATGGACCTACGTAGCCAATGTTCCCTTCAATGAATGAAACGTAATGACTAGGATCTATTACTCCACATAGCGCTCTTTTGTTGTCTCTACTCAGAGTACGATTCTTTACACACGTTATCTGTTCCACATTGCAAGGGTTTTTCTACATGAGATATACATTGCCGTTTGAGAAAAGTGCAACACCGGGAAGGAATTACTGTAGAGAGATGGGGTAAACGTAAGCCGAGCAGAGCCCTCTCGTGTCTCTTCAACAGGGTCGGTGTTATGCCTGGTGTAGTCAGTGCAGAGCTGTCACACATGGTGGAAACAATACAATGAGTGCCAGTATGCCTCGTCGACGTGAGAAAGAGCCATATCGGCGTGTGAGCAAGTTCGAACGAGGCAGAATGATCGGTCTCCGGGAAACGGGGTTGTCATACCGTAACATTTCGACTCTCGCACAGGGCATGCTGCTACGATAGTGACGCGTATGTGGAAACAATGGGTAGAGGAAGATAGTACGCAGCGACCAGAGGGAACTGGACCACGGAACGTGACCACAGCACGGGATGACCGTCATCTTATCCGCATGGCCATTACGGACCGAACAGCGCCATCCACAGTGTTGAATCGTCGCTGGAGCAATGCAATAGGTGTGAAATTGTCTGCATCGACAGTTCTTCGCCGTCTGCTGCAGATTGGACTGGTTGTACGCATGCCATTACGTGGGCTTGCGTTGTCCAGAAACCAGAACCTCCTCCCACTGCAATGGGCACGTGAACTCCGTCACTGGGGTGCTGAGTGGCAACATGTAATCTTTTCGGATGAGTCCCCCTTCGCCGGCCAGTGTGGCCGAGCGGCTCTAGACCGCTACGGTCGCAGGTTCGAGTCCTGCCTCGGGCATGGATGTGTGTGATGTCCTTAGGTTAGTTACGTTTAAGTAGTTCTAAGTTCTAGGGGCTGATGACCTCAGATGTTAAGTCCCATAGCGCTCAGAGCCATTTTTTGGGTCCCTCTTCAACCTGTCCTACAGTGATGGCCGCATGTGTCCGGCCGTACCGTGGTGAGCGCAACCTGGAGAGCTGCATTGTGGAGCGCCATAGCGTAGAAACATCAGGTGTGATGGTTTTTTGGCACCATTGGTTACCACAACCGATTTCGCCTCGTACGTATTGCGGGCACGTTGAACAGCAACCGGTATCTAACGGAGGTTGTGGAGCCTGAGGAACTCCCCATGCTTCAAGCATCTCCATAGGCCACACTTCAACAGGACAACGCCTTGCCAAATAGTGCGAGGAATGTACAGGCCTTCTTCGAAGAGTGACGGGTAGCATAGCCTCCCTGGACTGCGCGTTGTCCAGACATCTCTCCCTTCGGGAAATGTCTGGGATATGGTTGGTCGGCACCTAGTAAGTCACGGTCCTCCAGTAAATGGTGTCATGGATTTGTGGGCTTGGATACAAACTGCGTGGAGGGAAATCCCTCAAGAACGTATCCACAACCTTACTGATACAATGCCTAGGCGTGTAGCAGCTCTAATTGCAGCTCGTGATGGCCACACTACGTACCGTATAGTAGGCCTCAAAGGACATAGACAGATTTGCAAAGGTAATTGAGCTGTGTTGGGCTCATGTTATGCATTGGTTTAAATCTCGGTTGCTATTCTGTGTTTGGTTTCCCGCTGTTATTGCGATGCTGCTGTTGTTCGCTCTCTGTGAGAGGCACCAGCGGTGTGTATCGATATTCGCACCTTGTACTATCTTTGGTCTGGTGCTTATAGTTCCTGGCGCTGCTCTGTGCGAGCAGTCGGTCAGTTGGCGTGGAGCAGCGAGGAAATCTCCGAGGGTTGTAGTTTGGCTGGGCCCGCTGGCGCTCTCTACGCAGTGTCGGAGTGTGTGGGGCTGCTCCCATTGCTACGAAGTCCGTGGCTCACCGGCCCTGGACACGAAAGTTGAGTTTGGATTTAATTCATCAGCAAGTCAAGACTGTTCTCGTTGTTGGCTGTTGGGACATTCCCGAGAGCAACAACTTGTGTTTTCGAGTTAGCGAAGGTTTAACCACCGTCCAGTGGAGTCTAACTGTATTTGGTTATTTGCAATTGAAGTGCACCAGCGGAATTTTCTACCTTTTGGCCTTTTGGCCGTTCCGGTTATCTGCCCTAGCCGTTGACGTAATTTCAGGCAGTGTCATTTCCGCACCGTGTTGTCGCTGTCCAGCATGGTGTGTAGTTTGACAGCTTAATGTACGCTTGGTTGTGGGCGTCCATGCCTTTTACATTTGTATTGTACTCCCGGTGTGTGCTGATCCAGTGGAGCGCAAGTTACCTTGTCGGTGGGACAGGTGACTGTCTGTTTGTTGGGTTGTCGTCGGATTGAGAATGGTAGAGCCGACTGCCTGTCTCACCTAAGTGAACTTTAGTGTTTCAAGTACTGGCCTACCCCCGAAACTTCTGAGCGCCGTTCACTGCACTGCTTTTTCTCATTTTCTGTTGTGTGTATTTCTATGGCTCATAGCCGATGGTTTGAATTAAAGTTCAATTGTTTTATTGGATTTTTAAGTCATGGACCTTCAGCAGTTTTAAAATTAAAGGTTTCTTGCGTCTCAGGTGTTACATTGTTTGGGCCTTCAGCCTGATTAATATATTGTTTAAAGATAAAGCCTTGGGCCTTCTGCCTACTAAAAATTATTTTAGTTGTGTTTTAAGTCATGGGCCTTTAGCCATTTTAAAATTAAAGATCTTTGTCTTTCGAGCATCAGACTGTTTGGAGCCTTTCATCCAGATTATAGAACTTACTTAACTTGAGGCCTTCTGCCTTTTAAATATTCTCTTTGGCATCTGTAATTTTTTTTATATAAAATTAAAGTTGTTGTCCCCTTAAGACATAAGATAGTGTGGCGTATTCAGCCGATAACTAAGTTCAAGAATTTGTACTGTAATGTTTGGTCAAATAAATAAAGTTATATGTGTTCGAGTGTAAGTGACAGCCGCTCATTTTGGCCCCTTTCCATAGTTCCACCTGTCCTGTCCTGCGGGTTCAGCAGGGCGTCGCAGTAATCATTTGTTACTTGTCATGAACCCAACCTGCGGTATTAAATAAATTGAATCCATGCGTTTCCTTCTTGGTGCTGCAATTTCCACAAACTGTAGTGTAGTTGATTGATTCATATTTGTCATAGCCTGCATTTCCTGACGACCCAAATTATTACATAATGCCACCAGGTCATCAGCATCACATTTTCTTTACGGCCTGCTGTACAATTCCTATCAATACTCATATCCGGATTTCTGCAGTCGAAATCCATGTCTACGCTCACTTGAACGTCTGTTAAGTTGTTGTTCAGAGTAATTAGGCCTTACACTGTCGCCTTGGCTACTGTTGACAACGTCAGCGTGTCGTCGGTGGGGACCGAGTGACCTTGTGGACTGTATCCCCCCATCAAACATCTCTCACAGTTACCGTTTCAGATTGTTTTTGTCTATTGTATTCCGTTTCACAAAATTCACTTCCCAAGGTACTGCCACTCTAAAATAGGACACTTGCTTCTGGAGAGCGCAAGCATACAATTTTACTCGATCACACCCGCCATAAGATGCTCCATGCCTGAAAGATATGTGAGGTCTTCGTGAGTGTCATACACTATCTTATCAGAAGTATCCACAGAGCTATTAGTGGGTATTAATAAGGAATGTACCCATCTTTCATCTGTATGACGGCTTGAGCTCCGTAGGCGGCACTTTCAACAAGGTGTCTGGATTTCTGTGGAGAGATAGAAGCATTTTCATCCTCAAGAGCCGAAACCAGTGAGAGTAAATGATATTGGACGCTAGACGTCCCAGAGGTGTTCAGTGGAGTTCAGTTTGGAACTCTGGGCGGGCCAGAGCATTTCAGGGATGTTATCGTCCATGAACTATTGTTTCAAAAATGCTGCATTACGACAGGATGCACTGTCATGCTGGTACAAGCATTTGTGGCCCTGAACTGTCCTTATGCAATACGCAGTACACAGTGCTGCACACTGTGATCAACTCCCTGCGCATCACTCCTTTCCTGATGGAGATGAGGACCACACCCTAACGACGAAAAACACCACCATACCGTGGCACAACCACCTCCATGCTTCACTCTTACATTATTATCCTTATTGACATTTAAAGGAGATAATTACGACCACAGCACGGTTATTCGTATCTCCTAGGGCAGTTTGGTGCACAGTTTTGCTATGATGCACGTAGCAGCACTACATCGTCTTTCTCTCTTCTATTTCATTTTATTTACACATCATGTTCCGTAGGACCAAATTGAGGAGCTTATCTCCAAGGTCATGTAACGTGTCAGTACATGAAATTACAACATTAAAGTAATAACAGCTAAAAATAAATGTTTGTGAAACCGAAAAAAGTCAGTCCATATGACTGTTCGGTATATAACACCTCAGATTTCCCCCTGCTTGATCACGGTTACTCGATCATTATCAAATTTGAATTATGTACAAGACAGCGTTCATGTTCACCACAGCTCTTTCCATGATATCTACAGTACGCCAATCTGGATGGATACTGCACTATTCTGTTTGACAAGGACAAAGATGCGTAAGACCGCTCGAATGTTGGTGAAGCACCATCGCTAGCGAGGAGTTGGGAGTAGTGAGGTGCCAGGCCCTAAAAAATGAAAACTGCACTGCAACCATAAGGGACAAATTTATTTCTCTAAATCTATTTCAAAGAGTTATAATTTATTTCTTTAATAAGCAAGATGTGAGTTGAATCAAATCGATAGTACAGATATTACATAATGACAAAGCCACTATCAATAAGCGTATATTATCATCTCATAACAGGCAATGAGTGGCTATGAAAAACAGAGTGACGTGAGTGGTCAACCCTAAATGATGTGCTCAGATAAATACAGTGTTCAGATAAATACGCACAAGAATTTGAAATTTTTTAAAAAAATCGATAGTACGTAAATCTCGACTTAGACACGTGGTTCTGCCGATTCTTAAATCCAATAAAGCATAGTACAAGTTCAGTTACTGCTAGAACAGATGAAAACGTTTTAAATAACACACGTTACCAGAGCATACATAAAGCATCAAGAGACTTACGAGACCGTTCAGTTAACCTCTGTAAACTGAGCAAATCAAAAGACTGAAGGAACTACTAGACTACAGTGTGAAATATATTATTTTGATCCCGGTAAACAGAGTAATATGGGAGACTCACCCCAATGAGAAGGCAGAAATATATATTACCTGTTTTTTTTTAAATTTAGATCACTCAGTCTAGTTCCCTATAAGAAATGTGATTAACACTTAGGGCTTCAATTAAGGCAACAAGCAGTAAAATTAATGCTAAGAACCAAGCAAGGGCAAACAATTTTTTATAATTAATAAAATGAACTCAAAGCCGACGACATAAGCAATTTTACCACTATAACACCCCAATTTTACCAATGGAAACAAGAACGACCTTTGAACTGTCTTTAGATAACACCAGAGTTAAGCACAGCTTAAAATACACCGATAAAGAGCCCCTATGGCATAGTGGTTAACTCTGAATCATACAGTCTACACACTACTGTGCTCGCGAAGCAAGTCGGACGGGTCGCATTCAAAATTGTCCGTGATTTCTGCAGATAGCCTATCCAACAGCAGACGCAGTACCATAGCCGCCTTCCACCAAATTCATACGACGTAAGTTGCTAATAGCGTCTATGACGGACAGACTGCCAGCACTTGCTCTTGGATGGCCCATCATCCAGCTGCCTTGATAAATGATTGAAAGCGTTATGTCCGCTCGCTAGAGACGGACCACGTCCCCTGGCGGAACGTGATGGAGACGGTGGCTTGTTTAAAGAGGTAAAGACGTAAAATCATACTCCCGGTGCGTAGCGAACTACAGCACAGCTCAGTTTGCAAAATGTAAGCAACATCTTCTTCATACTAATTATCTTCACTATTCAAATTTATTAAATTGTTGTTATACAGTAGCCAAGGTAGCCCCTGAGGGCCGGCAACCCACCACAGAGGATGAGGTTGTCCATACCCGTCAGGTTAGCCGAGAGCGCTAATGCACTGCTTCCTGGTCTCGGGTAGGCACACCGGCCCCAGATCGTACCCACCCGGTGGATTACCGACGTGGGTCGGTGTGCGGGCCAGCCTGGACGTGGTTTTTAGGCGGTTTTCCACGTCCCACTAGATGAATACCGGGCTGATCCCCACGTTTAGCCTCAGTTACACGACTCGCAGACATCTGAACAAATTCGCACTATTCCACGAATTCTACTAGACGCACACAGCAGGGGTACACTAATTCCGTCCTGGGGGGTATAGGGTGCTGGCAGGAAGGGCATCCAGTCATCCCTTCACACTAACCTTGCCAAATCCGTTCCTAACAATGCCTACCCTGCGGCAGCGCGGGACATTGCACCAGTCAAAGAAAGAAATAAAGAAAAGGATGAGGTTGTCTATGTCCAAGACATGCCAAAAGCACCATGGTAAACACCGGCTATTTACATACAAGATAATGGAAACAGACATTCCGAGCACTACTTCCTGCAGGGGGAGCTCGAGCCACGGCCTGCAGCAAGTATCACTACGCCAAAACGTGATCGGCTGGAGACAGCTATTTAGGGGCTAGTACAAGCCCCGAAGTTCAGTTCACTCCGGATGCAGACCTTGTGTACGTCGACCGCTGAAGATTACGTCTTCGTCTCTGAATTGGACTCTTACTAGTGTGTGTGTGTTACCACGATCCTTTGCGGAAAATTAGAAGTGAACTTTAGTTTCCCTCAATTAGGAGACTTTTACAGGCATCGTTATTGTTACTTTTTCGTTTGTTTTTCAGTCATCAAACTTGTGAACACACTTCAATAAAAGTTGTGTTTGTGAAACACTGCGAATTGTCAGTCACAACGATTGCCACTAAAAACATCCGTCTACCTACAAATGCAAAGTGTTGTACAGGACGAAAGAACACTCGTTGGTACATTGGTGAATTCTTAGTTCTACTCCTGTTGCGGACCGATTTTCTACTTCAACACCTAAAATTATTACAAATTTGTAACAATCCATGTCCACAGGAACGCCATGAATATTTATTACTGTCGCTGAAACTTATGTATCACTTGATGCAGAACAAGATATTACTCTCTTCTCTCAGAGTACACTCGGCAATAAATATTTACGCAGAGTTCTGTCCAACACAACTGTCGCACTACTGGCTCAGTAGAGAGACGGTGGTGTCGTCTTCAGCGCTAACGGCTGACTGGGCTGAGCGTCACGGCGATCAGACGTAATTAGGCGATAGGCGAGCTGATGCGGTGGCGTACGGAGACTCTTCCGGGCGTGCGTACACCACCCTCTCTCATTCGTCATTACTTGAGGCAGCGATTATGCTAACTTGCGGTTTCGTCTCAAGGCACCAACCTTACCTTGGCGCCTCCCTCTTCAGACGATCCCGCACAAAGCTTCGAAAAATCAAATTGCCTCCGATTAGAAAAAGCTCCAACTCAACAGAGTACCACATTAGCCTTCTCTGCAGTTTGTATGACTCACATTCGTCCACAAGGCTATTGTTTCCCGCATTTATACTAAATTCCACGGGACTTCCAACAAATAACCTGTCATCGCTTACGGTTTTCGCTGAACTACAACTTCATAGACTTCTGCACCTGTGGAGCCTAGAAATCTGCTTAGTGCAGCTCTCAGAGAAGTACTGTCTTTTTAGTCCTGTAAACTGAAGAAACCAAAATACGAAAAGAACGACTATAAAACAACGAAAACAGTGTGAAATGTATGATTTTAGTACCAGTAACCAAAGTAAAATGCAAAACTTAGCCAAAGAAGAAGGTACAAACATACATTACATTTCTTTATAGCCGGCCAGTGTGGCCGAGCGGTTCTAGGCGCTTCAGTCTGGAACCACGCGACCGCTACGGTGACAGGTTCGAATCCTGCCTCGGGCGTGGATGTGTGTGATGTCCTTAGGTTAGTTAGGTTTAACTAGTTCTAAGTTCTAGGGGACTGATGACCTCAGATGTTAAGTCCCATAGTGCTCAGAGCCATTTGAACCATTTGAACCATTGCATTATATTCAAATTGAGGTTGCTCGGGCTAGTTCTCTAGAAGAGGTATAAGCATTGTTTTTTTTATGTTCGTTCCATTCTAACGAACTCCTCGTGCATAGGAAATGGATGAACGGAAATAAATTCATTTTCTATAGTGCCCGTCAACTATCCTCCACCCCAACTGAGACTCCATTTTAGTAAACTCTTATCAGCTTAAGTTACTACATAAAGTTGCGCATGAGATCTGCGACTATACTTAAAACAGAGAGCACTTATGTCATAGCTAAATTGGTAGCTTGAAATGAACCGGTCGCTTGTGGTCCAAAAATTTTTACGAGTATATTGATACGTTTCGAGCTCATTCCTGTTCAGAAAGTCGAACAAAATACACATATGACATGGAACTTTGTATGAAGGCAATTCCGTTTGACCCTCTGAAAATACGATGCGCCCTAAACAAGTCAGTAAAAAAATTTTTGAACAGGTGACCATTTCATTTCAAACGACCAGTTCAGTGGTGATATAAGAAGCGCTCTCAAACTCTTCCGAAATTTCGACTAACGTCACGTACAATTCTGTGCTGGATCACGTTAACCTTAAAAGAAGCAAAGAATTTCCTCACTTGAACTGTGTAAGCAATCAATTTTCGCTCTACTGCAGTGTCCTGAGTATAGTATAACTCAAGTACAAAATAGTTGTTTCGGCCACATGAGACAAACTGAGTAACGGCACGACCCCTCACGTACCTGTGGTAGGCTACCGTACTCAGACAACATAATTGGATTATGTAATTTCGAAATTACGTAGCGACTCGTCAATTGTTTCAAGCGTATAATTGGACAGTACCAGATTTCCGTGACGTTATTGGCACGCTAAATATACCTGACGCGTGTCGACTGCAGATATAGAATTCTCTCGGCAACGTAGCTCATTATTCGAAACAATTAACTTCTGAAACATTATAAACATGTATTTAGGTTGAAGTTTTGATTCCCAGTGTTTCTTGAAACAGAATGAGCTATATAACCGAATAAAGAGCATAATGTTTACAGATAGTGTACTTCACTCGTATGAAAAGAGAGAGAGAGCGAGTGAGTTCACTGAATATCATTACGGCAAATACTGATGCACACGTAAGCCTAACGCATACGCCGTGGAGATGTCGCCGCATTACACAAATTTTCTCAGAGAGCAACTTGGATTAACTTTATTTATAGGTTACTTTTTGTCATTGTGGATTTTTTAAGCAGAAGTTGTATGCGGGCTATTTCCACATTTTCGCATTTATAGTTTGTACTTGGGAATGCATGGAAAGATGTAGAGAAAGTCATGCCGAGAAAAAGGTGAATACGCTTACGTATCAATCTACGCCTTTATTCTTCATGTCTCCGTTTTATTTCTCAGCATAATCACCATGGTTACGAACATATTTCTAAGCATAATCACCATGGTGACGAACACATTTCTGCCAGTGGGAGACCAATTCGTTGCTAGCGTCACTGTGCAATATTTAACTTACTTGACGAGGCTACAACCTCACCTCTGCTTGCGCTGTCAATCACTACCAAAGTGAAGTCCTCGACGGTATTCTTTAAGTTTTAGAAACAGATGAAAATCGGGTGGGCCCAAGTCGGTACAGTATGGAGGATGATCGATGACAGCGAACCCAATGCATGGAACGGTTGCAGATGTCGCAGCGCTCTTGTGTGCTCTGGGGTTGCCTTCCTGAAGGAGAGTATGTTCCGTTTGTGGACGACGAACTCTTCGCATTCGAAACTCGACTACAGAGGGCTGTTTTTTGCACGCACTGGCATAGACACGTTACAGACCACCATGTTACACGGTACAATTCGGAGCCCTCTGAGACTCTCTGGTAAACCCGTAGGACAGGACAGGTAGTTTAAATTGTGGAAAGGGGCCAAAATAAGTGGCTGTCATTTACACTCGAACATACAACCTTTTATTTCATCAAACATAACAAGAGCCAAGAAAAATGTTTAAAAAAAAAACTGCTTTAGTTTTGTAACTTAATTAACGGCTGAAAGCGCCGTACAATCTCATGCCTGAAGGGCAAGACCACTTTAATTTAAAAACAGCTGAAAGTCAATAATTTTAAGTTCAAGCAAAATCAGAAATTTAAAAGGGAAAGCCTTATCTTAAAACAGTTCCCTTATTAGGCTGAAGGCCCAAAGAATCTGACACTTTAAGAGCAACAACTTAAATTCAAAATCGGCCGACGGCCGAACACTTAAGGCTCAATAACATTAATTTTAAAAATGCCAAAGGCTTTACGTAATGCAGTTCTTAAATTAGGCTGAAGGCCCAAATCATTTGGCGCCTTAAGGGCAAAACAACCTTAATCTAAAAATCGGCTAGAAGCCATACAAGTACAAACAACAAGGACAAACAAGGAAAGGCAGTACACCCAAGGGCGCTCAAAAGTTCCGAGGGTTGGCCCGGAATTCAAACACTAACGCTCACTTAGGTGACACAGGCAGTTGGCCCAACCAATGTCGATCCGATGACAACCCAACCGACAGACAGTCAACGGATCCACCGACAAGATAAGCTCCACTTCATCCGACCAGCACACAACAGGGATTTCAATGGAGCAACGTAGAAGATATTGGCGCCTCCAACCAATTATACACTGAGCTGTCTAACTATACACCGTGCTCGACAGTGACAACACGATGAGGAAAATACACTGCCTGATTTTACGTCAAAGGCCAGGGCAGGTAACCGGAACGTTAACGGCAACGAGGCAGAAGATTCCGCTGGTGCACTTCAATTTAGATAACCAAGCACAGTTAAACTCCACAAGAGGGTGGCTAAAATTTGCCAACTTGATAACAAACCTTGTTGCTCGCGGTAACATCCAAACAGCAGACAACGAACTCCAAACGACACAATTGGAACAGTTGTTACTTGCTGGTAGATTAAGTCAAAACTCAACTTTCATGTCCAGGATCGGTGAGCCACGAGCAATGGAAACAGCACCACACACTCCGACACCACACAGAGGTCGCCAGTAGGCCAAGCCAAACTACGCGCCCTGGAGATTTCCTCGCTGCTCCACGCCAACCGACCAACTGCTCGCCCAGAAACAATATACATCAGCCGATGAGACGACCAACCGAACGAGCAATCAACGGGGACAGGTGAAAATGTGTGCCCCAACCGGAACTCAAACCCGGGATCTCCTGCTTACATGGCAGATGCTCTATCCATCTGAGCCACCAAGGACACAGAGGAATGTGCGACTGCAGGGACTATCTCGCGCACGCATCCCACTTTTGATCATGTAGTTTAGTTGTGGTTTACTGCATGATGCATGATGCATGATGATCCGACTCCTAAATTACAGAGAGATGTGAGGTCAGCCATTAACAATTTCTTATAAAACTTTCCAAAAGAAACTACTCATCAATTTTAACCCTCAGCCCCCTAAACTTCGGTCCCAGTTCAAAATTCATAAACCTAATCACCCAATACGTCCAATCTCCATTAGCATGAATAGCGCATATCACGATTGGGCCAGATTTCTACACGAAACTTTGAAAAAATCTTTCGTTTTCGAAAATAATTGTTCCGTTCCTAACAGCCACATTTTGGTCCAGAATATTAAAAACTTAGTATGCTCTTTTCTTTAGATATTAAAAATCTTTACACCAATGTCCCGGTACATGAGGCGCTCAACATTGTGGAAGGAAATTTACGTCAATTTAAAAAAGATCTATCAGATAAACAGATTACCGATTTTAGGAATCTCATTAATGTCGATGTCAAGTACAACCACTTTGAATTCAACAGACAACTGTACCAGCAGTCTGATGGGCTCGCTACGGGCAACCCTTTAAAAAAATGGGTCTGAGCACTATGGGACTCAACATCTGAGGTCATCAGTCCCCTAGAACTTAGAACTACTTAAACCTAACTAACCTAAGGACATCACACACATCCATGCCCGAGGCAGGATTCGAACCTGCGACCGTAGCAGTCACGCGGTTCGGGACTGCACGCCTAGAACCGCTAGACCACCGCGGCCGGCTGCAACCCTTTAGCCGGCATCCTTGCCGACATCTTTATCGATTCCTTGGAAAAAAAGCTGTTTAACCGTGTCTCAGCCGCTTCAATAGGTATCCTTTCTTACACAAGATACGTTGATGATATTCTAGTCATCTATAACAGACCCGCCGATAGAATTGATCATATATTTAAACTTTTTAACGACCACCATGAAAAAATTTCTTTCACTATTGAACTCGAAAACTAAAACCGCCAATTACATTATTTTGACTTACAAGTACGTGGCGCCCTCCATCGGTAATGCTGGAATTCAGTATGGTGTTGGCCCTCCCTTAGCCTTGATGACAGCTTCCAATGTCGCAGGCATTCATTCAATCAGATGCTGGAAGGTTTCTTGGTTAATGGCAGCACCTTCTTCACGGAGAGCTGTACTGAGGAGAGGTACGGATGTCAGTCGGTGAGGCCTGCCACGCAGTCAGCGTTCCAAAACATCCCAAATGTTTTCTATTGGATTCACAACAGGACTCTTTGTCGAGTGCATTAGAGGAATGTTACTGTCGTGTAACCGCTCCGCCACAGGCCGCGCATTATGAACAGGTGCTCTATCGTGTTGAAAGACGCAATCGCCATCCACGTGGGAAGCAAGAAGGTGCTTAAAACGTTAATGTAGTCCTGTGCTGTGATAGGTGGTGGTGGTGGTTAGTGTTTAACGTCCCGTCGACAACGAGGTCATTAGAGGCGGAGCGCAAGCTCGGGTTAGGGAAGGATTGGGAAGGAAATCGGCCGTGCCCTTTCAAAGGAACCATCCCGGCATTTGCCTGAAACGATTTAGGGAAATCACGGAAAACCTAAATCAGGATGGCTGGAGACGGGATTGAATCGTCGTCGTCCCGAATGCGAGTCTAGTGTGTGTGTGCTGTGATACTGCAATGGGTGTAAAACTCCTCCATGAAAAACACGACCACACCATAACACCACTCTTTAGAATTTTACTGTTGGCACTACGCACGCTGGTAGATAGCGTTCACTGGGCATACGCCATACCCACATCCTGCCATCGGATCGCCGCATTGTGTACCACGATTCGTCACTCCATACAACGTTTTTCTACTGTTCAATCGTCCAATGTTTATGCTATTTACACCAAGCGAGGTGTCGTTTGGCGTTTACCAGTGTGGTGTGTGGCTTGTGAGCAATCGCTCTATCATGATATCCAAGTTTTCTCACCTACCACCAAACAGTCATAGTACTTGCAGTGGATCCTGAAGCAGTTTGGAATTCCTGTGTGATGGACTGGATAGATGTCTGCATATTGCACATTACTACACTCTTCAACAGTCGGTGGTTTCTGTCAGGCAACCGACGAGGTTGGCCTGTACGCTTTTGTGCTGTACGTATCCCTTCACATTTCCACCTCACTATAACATCGGAAACAGTGGACTTACGGTAGTTTAGAAGTGTGGAAATCTTGTGTACAGATGTATGACACAGCTGACACCCGATCACCTGACCACGTAAGAGATTGCAGGGCGCTCTCACTTCTGATTCGGTGTCATGCTGCTTTGTGTTCTTAGGGAAGATGATCTTTATTACGATACGACTTCATACATCATGATGAAATGGTGGGCAGTAGTTAACTCTCTTGCTTGTGTGCTCTAGTGAAAGGATAGTGGTAAGCTTTACCTATTTTCAAAGGAATACTGTGCTGATTTAAACGACAGCAGTAAAAGCGTATGGCGACTGAGGTCCGGGTGAAAACATTTGAGGACTGCCGAGTTCAGCGCTATCATTGTGCAGACACTTTGAATGGCGCCGGTTGGTCGGGGGCCGTGTCCAGGTAGCCAGACGTCCAGACAGTGTTACAAAACATATTTGTGAAGGCATGAGGCTTTTAGCGAGTTTATAGTCGTTCTTTGGAAACTTCGAAATGGATGCAACAGAGGAGATACCGATCTTTTTATGCAGGACTGTGGTTCCATCCTCGTCATGCTGTCAGAAAAAGACACGGCGTAAACGCGTGGGAAAGAGGCCATGAAGCTGAATCTATTTTTTCTTTTCTCCCAATTAACCTTAAAGTCTCTGGTGGTCAAATCTGTGTATGCAGAGCAAGGGACAGCCTCCCAACTTTGAATGCAGCGCTCCAGCTCGTGACTGGCTTGTGCTAAAATGGGAATGGTCTAAGATGTAAACGTGCTTCACTACCGAGCTGGCCAGGAAAGCGGAGAGAAAGAGGACACTCTTGTACTGGTGCTTCTCAAGTAAAGAACTGCAGGTCTCTACCTAAATGGTGAGACTCGTGTCCTTTGACAGTGTGCTACTTAGACCCTGTGCCAGTCACCTTCTGAACCATCAGAGGTAATACTTCCAGCATCATGCACACAACGAGTGATGCGTGGGTGTACTTACTTGTCTTGAGTCGGCTGTCTAAATATTTGACTATTCCGTCACGCATAGTCGTGGGACGGAGTCAAATTCGTATGGCAGACAGCAAACGGGTCCACCTGCACACTGGAATCCACTGGGGTTTCAGACGCTCATAGGGAAGTACCTGGGTTACGAATAAGCCGAACGCGAGACCGCGTACTTGCATTTTTCAGATGGACGCCATTAATAACACATTTATGTCGACCATGACTTTGATCGCCGAACGCATCTTGGTGTGCCGTCCTGACCAGCAGAAGGCTAAAGTATTCGCTGCTACTGCGTAGGGCTCCAATATATGTTTCTCAGCATCCTATTCTTTCGAATCAAGTTTGTCTTTTTTTTTTTTTTTTTTTTTTTTGGAGAGTAGAGTATAAATGCTTGATTGTGGCGTATTTTTTGGCCATAACCCGAATTCCCGAATTCACGTGTATAAAGTCAGATAAAGCGATTAGTGTTCTGGTTAGTGTCGTGTGTCGATCCTCAGCTGATCACTCGGTCCACCATAGACCCCATATTAGTGCAAGCGTTTGTCAAATAAAAAGGGTTGTGCGACGTTTCTTTTGCCATTTCTTTTGCTTTGTGATGTTAACAATGAATAAATCTGTTGTTATTTAGATCAAAACTCCTCCCTGTGTTTTGATTAACATTAGATTTGCCATTTTTATTAAAGTCCTGATTACAAATGAATGTTTCAAGTTTGGACACGTTCGAAGTCCGTGAGTTCCGCGGAGCGCCGCATTCTGCTCTCTCACGATGTCTGATGACTACTGAGGTCGCTGATATGGAGTATGTGGCAGTAGGTGGCAACACAATGCACCTGATACGAAAATCGTATTCTTTTAGGGGGTGTCCGGATACTTTTCATCACATAGTGTATAAAACGTGATGCTCTACCAACGGAAGAACGCATGGTTTCTCACAATAAGCCTACGTAGGTGAATACAGAGTATCGTCTTTTAGCAATAACATGTAGTAATAACAGATCTGAATTCTTTAGTAATACGCACAGAATTTCCTTGTAAAAATGTAAGATATTTGCGGTTCGACATTTCAGAAAATACTACAAATGTTTCAATGGTGAACATATTTTGTTACGTGTACTAGCCTGATCGTATGCTATCAGTCAAAGGAAAAGACTCATGGCTTCAATTTTTCATATAACGCCAATGTTTTCTGGCAGAAAAGAAGAAACGCAGAAAAGAAGAAACGTGCCTTTGGATTTAGAGAGTGACTTCTGCATTATTATTTACCACCTTATCTACACTGCTGCTGTCCCGTCGCCCCGCATGAGCTATTTGAGAACGGCCTTCGCCTCGATGTAAAACTTTCGTCGTTCTTCGTACATCCACACTGAAAGTGGCCTTGCCTTGTACGGTCACATTTCTATGATTTCTGTACATAGTCTTAATACTGTTTGAATAGGAATTTGGGTTATGAGAAAGGAACTCTCATCACTATAACATTTACGATAAAATAAATGACTGGCACTCCTACATGACTCAACACGTCTGTCTTTTCAAATAAATAGATATTTTCTTCTTTAACTATCAATCCTCTAGTAGCAAGAAGATATTTCGGTCTGCGGGGTGGTTAGATTTCGCTTTGTTCAATAAGGGTGGTGGGTGTCAAACCTCAGCTTCCGGAAGTAAGATCTTTATTAGGAAGGGACACTCTTGTCACCCCTTTTGTAAACGGGACTTCGCTATCTGTGGATATGCAGCATGTCTACGAGTTTAGTAACAAAAAATAACAATATTGTAAGCATACTAGGACCGGCCATCGTTTCAGCAGGCGCGTGTCTAGATATCACGATTTCTTACCAGATTAACTTCTAACTACTGAATCTCTCTTTACGACACTCCCTGGCAGGCTTGTGGAGCTACGAGCGGCGTTCAATAGGTAATATTACACAATTTTTTTTTCCTGAAGGCAAATTGGTTTCATTCAGGATACAACATATTATTCCCCACTCTTTTGGCTACAAAACACTATTTTTCAACATAAATGAAATGAAATGATCGAATGGCATCGCTGGCCTGGAGGCCCCAACCGGGGAAATTCGGCCGCCGAGTGCAAGTCTTATTTCAGTCGACGCCACATTGAGTGACTCGTGTGCCGGTGATGAGGATGCAGTGATGATGAGGACAACACAACACCCAATCCACGAGCGGTAAAAAATCACCAACGCGGCCGGAAATCGAACCTGGGCCCGCTGCATGGTAGACAAGCACGTTAGCACTCAGCTAAGCAGGCGGATTTTCAACATAATCTACGTTCAATGTGAAGGGCTTACGCCAACTTACTGGGAGGTCCTGTATGCCAACAAGGTACCACTCTACTGGTCGACATTGGAGCAAATGTCTTGCTGCGTCAATCACCTCCCCGTGATCCACTTACAGCTTCCCGCGAAGTGCATCCTTCATTAGGCCAACAGATGGATGGTGGATGAGAAAGAGCAATCTAATGAATTTTTGTGAGCTCCTCTCGGGTGCGCTGACTTTTCAGGCTTTGCATTGTCGTAGAAAAGGAGAAGTTCGTTGTCACTTTTGTGCTGACGAACACGCTGAAGTCGTTTCTCCAGTTTGCTGACGTTAGTAGAATACACATCAGAGTTGATCTTTGCACAGTGAGGAAGGACATCAAACAGAGTAAACCCAACAGCGTCGCCGAAGAGCGGACCAGCTGAAAGTGAGGCTTCGAACTTTTTCTTCGGAGGAGAACTTATGCAGCGTCACTCCATGGATTTCCGTTTCATTTTGGGTTCGACTTGAGACACCCACTGTTTGTAAAGATGTTCGACAAATAATTGTCACTATTAGCCTCGTATCGCGCAAGCAATTCCGCGCAGACGGTCCTTCGTTGCTATTTATGGTCTTCTGTTACGCGGCGAGGAAGCCAGCGGGCACACACCCCAACTACTCCAAGTGGTGGACGAGTGTGTCAGCACTATCAGTAGAGACGTCCAGTTGAAAACCAAGGTGTTTGATGCGATCCATCCATCACCTCCAGTAAGAGTGTCTGCGTATTCCAGCAGTGCAGGAGTCACAGCTGGGGGCGGACGGCCAGCATGCAGGACACCGGACAGGTTTACGAGTCTTATTTGCGAACATAACAGACGCCTCGCCTAACGACTCACTGTGCTAGCGCCTGTGAATATCTACGATGCTCTGGTTTTCCGCCAAAAGCAGCTAAGTGACTGTGAATATAGGCCGTGCTCTCGTTTTCCGCCATAACACACTCAATGACAACTCATTACATGAACGCACCTTTGTTACAGGCCCCATTATATGGTGCCACCCATCGGAATTTTATGCCGGCCGATGTGGCTGTGCGGTTCTAGGCGCTTCAGTCTGGAACCGCGTGACCGCTACGCTCGCAGGTTCGAATCCTGCCTCGGGCATGGATGTGTGTGATGTCCTTAGGTTTGTTAGGTTTAAGTAGTTCTAAGTTCTAGGGGACTGATGACCACAGATGTTAAGTCCCATAGTGCTCAGAGCCATTTGAACCATTTGAACACATTCCGATCCGCGCGGGATTAGCCGATCGGTCTAGGGCGCTGTAGTCATGGACTGTGCGGCTGGTCCCGGCGGAGGTTCGAGTCCTCCTTCGGGCATGGGTGTGTGTGTTTGTCCTTAGGATAATTTAGGTTAAGTAGTGTGTAAGCATAGGGACTGATGACCTTAGCAGTTAAGTCCCATAAGATTTCACACACATTTGAACATTTGAACAAATTCCGAATTTTTTCAAGTGAAATTGGCCTCGATAGGAACAAACGCCTTTCGTGTATTACACATCTGGGGTCTGACCCTTTCATGATTCATTTTGTTAACCATCAGAAGATACCAGATCCACACTTTGATGATTTGGCGATCACGCACCGTGTATTTGCGTCAGAATTTACTAGAGGTTCGCTGGACGATATAATTCCTAACGAAGTCCATTGGACCATTCTTGTTTCTCGCCTTCATTACCTCGCTGTTCTGATGTTTCCATTTTCTTAGTTTTTCTCATGCCCTTGCAATTGTTTACTCATCAATTTCATTCACTGAACAGTTTGTTCTTCAGCATTACGTGGTTACAGAGCTGTGGATCTTCCATCGCTTTCCACACATGTTGTGAACATTGGTGTAAGCTGGACGCCCATTATTGATGGTAATTTTTCATTCAGTACATTAATGTGGCGAAGGTTATTGGCGATTAATTTGTACAAAACGAACATTGTTTTCTGCACTTCTCCTCATCTTTCCGTCGAGAAAACCGACAACGGCAACGACAACGGCATCGGCATGCCCCTCCATAACCCATCCAATGACGCCGCTGGCGAAGGGTGAGGCGGCGGTCATTCGCTCCCGTTTCGCCAGAACACGGAGCTTTGCTTTTACTTCAACTTTTCCAAGATCCTCATCGCATCCCTCTGCAGTATAGGAACATAAATTACTTATCTTTCAGCGTACGGGGTAATTTGAACACTGAATGGGACCACTGGTTTCGGAGCATGTCGACAGACATTCCGTAGCGATGATTAGGAAAAGGGCAGTTTAAGCAGGCATGTTGATGTAGTTGTCAGTATGGCAAGTTTCGGAATATAACTTAGAGCCATTGAGTATTCTAATGCATTTCAGGGCTAGTATTAAGAGGACAGTGCATCCAACTGGAATCTCGACGTCAGTACTCACATCTGTCTCAGAGACCCTTACAGTTTCTAACGCCTCTGATTGGTATTAAAGTGTTAGTAAATGAAATGGTATCATTACCAATCACGTTAATGTATCTATTTAAAACGATGTTTTGGTCAAAAGCGTTTACAAAAAATGAAGTTACATGAAAATGAACTACTACAAAAATAATGCAGTTATTTATTGGGACATTTTGTCGATACAGTCTTGGCACACAGCAAAATAATGTTCAGTAAAAATGTGTTTCTTGCAGTTTTTAGAGACATATCTGGTTTTCCTGTTTTTGCTTTTGCGGTCGACACACCACCCTCGTGAGCTCGCATTTCATTCGAATTCACAGTTTTTCACTTCACAAAGCCCTTAACATCTCTCAGTTACCGTTTTTGGCAAGGTTTCGGCATTGACCTTTCCTGATGATGGCCTTGTAGAATCGGAAAAGAAGCTGCCTCAAGCATTCTCATCTTCTCAGGTGTTCTTACTTACGAGGGTTGGAACTTAAATAGTGGGAGCTCGTACAAAATAGATACGTGTTGCAAAGTTTTAATGACCTTCAAAGTAGTCACCAGTATTGTGTATATCTCGTAGCCAGCGTTGTGGAAGTCGTAGGATACTCTCAGCAGTGTCAGTTGTGTCGAGAGTTCGAACGACGCGGTCTTATTGCCCGACGAATTTCTAGCGAATGCTTTGAAGTGTTTCCTCCAGTTTACAAATCGAGTTGAACTCATGGGGATCTATGTCAGGGGACTGCACAAGTGGAATAGCACTTAGCGGGCCCATCAGTCAAACAAATCAGTAACAACTTGCACTGTAAGTGCTCGAGCATTGTCCTGCAAAATGATGGTCAGGTCCTGCTGAAAGTGTCATCACTTCTCTCTCTAAGCTGGTCGTAGGCTGTGCTCCGAAAATGAACATCACAGAGACAGAAGTGATGACCATCTCTATATTTGATATCGCTATCTTGGTTCAAATGGCTCTGAGCACTATGGGACTTAACATCTGAGGTCATCAGACCACTAGAACTTAGAACTACTGAAACCTATCTAACCTAAGGACATCACACACATCCATGCCCGAGGCAGGATTCGAAGCTGCGACCGTAGCAGTCACGCGGTTCCGGACTGAAGCGCCTAGAACCGCTCGGCCACCGAGGCCGGCGTCCATACCTCGTATTTGTGTTGAAAATAATAGTGACATCAAATTATTTCCTCTTCTTTCTCGTAATAATATGCCATAGTGCAATAATAATAATAGACACTAAAACAAGGTATCAAGCAATAAAACACCTGTTCCAACCAGTGGCGGCTATTGTGCAAGAGCACGAGTGAAAGTAAACCCTAACTCTTGACACGTTGCTGATTTATTGGTTATATTTCCTTCTGCGTGGTCAAGTGTAACATAGATGCGGTATCTGACACATACAGTACTTAACTCTACTTCACCATATTAAATTGCTTCTCTTCCGTGAAATTTGTCATCAGGGTCGCTGGAACGTACTCCATCGTGCACGTTTTAAGGAACTTTTACGCATGGGCAGCTAGCACGATATAATTGCCTTATGGGGGTGCCAACGACATATAGGGGCCCTGCAACGAATTTGTGACGTCACATCACACTAGTCGGCTTGTCTGCCACACTTCTCGAACGTCGGTTCCGTGCAGGGTCCATGGGAAATTAATATTTAATTGAAAAGGTAGCCGAGAATGTCTTAATTTTTTCGTGTGATATCGAGAACTTGCTTCATTTTAATACTCGCCTAAAATAGTTACTCGCTATCCTCTGGAGGCAGCTGCTGGCACTTGTAAGACGTAGACCGTCACGTGCTCTGACGTACATGCCTGGACTTGTTTTTCTCGTGGGCCTCACTTATGGTTCGAATGCATACAGATTTGATAAAGTACGTTTACAGTTCATGGCGTCCTCTTCCAGGCCTCACCACTGAACTAAAAGTTTACATCAGTGCCACTAGGCGGTACTACACTGCGGCAGATGTTTACTCCGTTTTGTAGCGTAAATCCCATTATATAGTAGCATCGCCCCCCCCCCCCCCCCGCCCTACGGATACGCCACTATATAGACAAATTAGATGTAACGTCATTATTACGTTATCATTATTACTATTATTGTTATTATTGGCAGTGGCTGTAGGTGTATAAATTTGTTCGTAATCGTAACTGTTACACAGTAAATCCTATTTCAAGCTTTACAGTTTTCTGAATGAAAATGTTGGTGAATACCCAAAATGTATACAAACGAACCGCCACTGATTCTAACACTAAAGAAATCATATACTGTATACATGCATGTTTTGGACTAACTTGGGCGGAGCTAACAGTGCAGTGACACCAGTGCACGGGGCTGGTCCGTGATATCGTAGAACTGATTGCTGTAAGCTAACGGAAAGCGCTATTGTTAACATAAACAACTTCTATTATAGTCACTTAAATGTTCTTATAAGATAGCTTCTAGGAAGCAATTGCCAGACATTGTATTAATGTGAAAATATTCTCCATGGTCTCACAGACCACCTGCATGTGCTTACAGTTCCATTTATGGATCACTCGTCTTACTGCAGTCCGGGCTTTCCAAGTAGAGAGTTACATTCGATTCATGTTAAACGCAACGAGGTAACTTGCAAAACGCCAACGATATGAGTTTGTAGTTCCTGCAACTGCGTAATAACAACTCGTTCAGGAGATGCGCTAACTCGCTCACACACCGCCCGAGAGAAGTTGCTGTCGGCTAAGGACCGTCGCCGGGTGAACGCATGAGAGCATCCAATCAGTGTGACTGGCTCCGGAACAAGTGGTAGTAGACTCTGCCAGACAGACGCTTAATTTACCGGCCGGTGTCGGCGCGGGCACAGGTTTAATAACTCTCGGCAGAGTCAATGTATAATGCGAGCCATGTGACAGGGCGCAGGCACCGTTCCTGGCACTGTTATTGGGCTGCGCAGACAACAGATGTCACCGCCGACGCAGGAAATGAAATCCCGGTGGGAGCACCTGAGGCTGCTGCAGTCCGGGATCCCGAAACGCTGCCGCTACGCCCGCCGCAGGCAGCCGCGTTCTCCACGTTATAAGCTCTCCACCTTGACACAGTGGTGGTTGATCATGAGCTCTAGCGTCGTTCAAGGAGTAGCCTAAGTTTCCCCAGTTTAAATGAAGGCCATGCACAAGCGGTTTGATACTTTCCATTCACCACAGTTCTTACTTGAAGAAAAATTACACATGCACTTAAATATAATGGAGTACATGGCAGCTCCCCTTTGAATAGCACAACTGGGTTTAGAGCATCCATAAAATGGTTCAAATGGCTCTGAGCACTATGGGACTTAACATCTGAGGTCATCAGTCCCCTAGAACGTAGAACTACTTAAACCTAACTAACCTAAGGACTTCACACACATCCACGCCCGAGGCAGGATTCGAACCTACGACCGTAGCGATCGCGCAGTTCCAGACTGAAGCGCCTAGAACTGCTTGGCCAAACCGGCCGGCCGAGGATCCATAGGAGACTGCACTACATCTGTAGGGGCGAACTTGATGGAAGTCTTTCTTTGGTAGTGTTGCAGTCCAGCTGCAGAACTGCGTCAGTAAATACTAACCATGTCGTGCACATATCCATTCCAGTGGAGAGCTATTAATGTCGCTTCTTTGGCGTTTTCAATCTGTCTTGAAGCTGCAAATGCACGCTGGGCACAACAACAACAGCAGGGAGTATGCTGCGAGCATTTTCAGCGTCAGGAGTCATTAAAAACGGGAAAGAAGAGATATTAAAAGCTTTCCACTGCAGTGGATATGTGCACCACAGGATTAGTTCAGTCCTGCAGTAGGGTGGGGGAGGTGAGGGAGGCGCTTGTCTGTTGACGTGGTTGAGGAAGAAGTGGTTGTAGGTATGGAAGCCATAGGGCATGGGGGAAGAGAGTAATACAGCTTTTAAAGTCTTGCGGCCAAATAAGGCAGAAAAGATAGGTTTGGCAAGCAAGTGACTAATCAAGTTGATTTGTGGAATCTGTTGGGCTGGGACATACCACAAGATTTTCTGAAAATGTTAAGCACATAGTCAAGTGAAGAACAAGGGCAGGTAAGTGCGAGAATTATTGCACAACCAGCTGACGGCTCCTGCGCCCAAGTTGCTGACAATAGTAATAAACAGAGCAATAAAAACGAATACTGAAAACCTGTTAGATGACGCTCAGACTGGTTTTTACAAAGGTAAGGCCACAAGAGAGGCAGCTCCGATCTTTCAATTCTGGTTGCCACCCTTTCTTTAATAGGGGGTTCGTCTGACCAGACCACAGCTTTCTAGTCGTACGGTATCCAGTCGTTAGGGTCACCAGCCCGGGAGAGGCGCTGCAGGTGATATCGCGCTGTTAGCAAAGACATTCGCGTCCGTCATCTGCCACAGCGGATCAACCCTATCCTAACGGACACTTTCATCGCGTCCCATGTCCGCCCCTAGTAGCCGAGTGATCAGCCAGACGGAATATCATACCTAACGGCCCGGGTTCGATTCCCGGCTGGGTCGGAGATTTTCTCCGCTCAGGGACTGGGTGTTGTCGTTATCATCATCATTTCATCCCCATAGACACGCAAGTCGCCGAAGTTGCGTCAACTCGAAAGACTTGCACCAGGCGAACCGTCTACCCGACGGGAGGCCCTAGCCACACGCCATTTAAATTTCCATTGCGTCCCACATTGATTTCTGCAGTTATTTCACGAAGCGTTGCTTGTTGGTTAGCACTGACACTCCACGCAAACGCCACTGCTCTCGGTTGTTAAGTGAAGGCCTCCAGCCACTACGTTATCCGTGGTTAGAGGTACTGTCTGAAATGTGGTATTCTCGGCGCGCTATGGACCCTATGCATCTAGGAATATTGAATTTCGTAATTATTTCCGAAATGGAATGCTCCATTCGTCTGGCTCCAACTACAATTCCGCGTTCCGAATCATCTTATTTCCGCCGTACAGCCGTAATCACATAGGAAACCTTTTAATAGGAGTGCAAATGACAATGCCAGTGCGATACTACCGTCATCTGTATACGTGCACATCGCTATTCACTGACTTTTGGCATCTCACGTGTAAAGTGTTGTAAGTATTTTGGGAAGCTTTTTTATAACGTATGAGAACAATAAAATATGTGGAAACGCTTTAGATCACATAGTTTGATTTTCTCTAATACTAATTTTACATGAACCGTTAAAATGAGTCAGTTGTTATTTTGTGTACAACAGATCGGCTGAGCAACTGAACCATGAACTGAGTACTCGTTTTTTAACGCAACCTAACGTCAAATTCAGTATGGTCATGTCAAAGTTTTAGCTGAGAATGGGTGAGGACCGTTAATTTCATATTCCTTACAACCAGTGAGAATCACGTGTGAGTCTGCTAGATTCTGTGAAGAAATTGATCATCTCTTTGTAATTTATTTCATGAAAAGTTAGTACTGTCACCAAAGTACTGCTCGTTGCATGCCGGCACAACTAGTAACATTTCGCGTCCTTAGGATTCGACTGGTGCCAACTACAACGATCTGGCAGCTAGGTCACTATTGTAGCGTAATAAAGCCTTATTTCGTTAACTTCAATTTGTTTTGTCTGAAGCGAACAGAGTGCAATGATCTTCGATTATTCGGTTTCATACCTTTTTGTAAAAGTGAATCATGGATAACGGAATCTTTAGTAAACTAGATACTACCAGTACCTGACAGAACGTAATCTGAGTCGTGAAATGATGAAATACAAATACATAGTGAATATATTACACCTAAGAAAATGAGCTAAGAAGACTGAACGATAGCAGAAGTATAAAAGTCAATGAGATATAGAACATGGTACTTGATTAACCAATGACCCACGAAACAACTACAATTGAAAACGCAAATTATGTGGCCTTAGTTTTCAATTGCTTTTGCTGGAAGAGGGCAGGTCTGTGGAAAAACCTTTTCTGCATGCATGGGTTGTGTGCGTGTGCATATGTTCTGTTACAGTTATGATAGTCTGCTGGACTGGTGGCTGGTGCTGAGTCAGATGAGTGGTTTCTTCTTGTTATTCTTAATTTAAGCAACATCTGGAAACAAAACAAAATCTGTCTACACCAGAAATGAAGAAAAAAGCATTTGGTCTGCTTCATAAATTTCTGGACTATGCTTCTGCTTCCGCATCTGAAATTTCATCTTACAGTGATTATGAAAATGTTACTGCAGCTGGACTGGCCTTAACATATCACACTTTGAAACACTGCTTGACCTAAAACATTGTGAACTGTATTGTAATATCTGAATAGAATTACTTATGCTAATTCAAGTGTTCGTATGGCTAGAACTAAAATGGAAGTTCTAGTTGCCGAGGTGTTTGGGCAATATGCTATCCAGAATGAAACACACGATTTAGATGCAGAAATTTTATTTTATTCCTTATAAACTGTTGATTGATAGCAAGAAAAGCATAAACTGATTCGATAAGTGGTACAATACCTTATAGTCAAAAATGGTATTCAAAATAAGGTAATAGATTTTTACGATAATAGTAATGAGACTGCTGATGGCACGTTTCGAGCAGTTCAAAAATCGCTACATCAATAACAGGGGATTCCCCCCCCCCCCCCCAAGAAAAAAAAAAAAAGAAACCGAATAACACAGCCGTGGAGCAGCTTGTGTAGTACGCATTTCTGCCGCTGGCGTGGGTAGCTCAACGCATTGTCAATTCAGTGCCGGCTGTGTTGTCCACCTGCCTTGTTTTGTTCATCTGCAATGATGGTATTTTTTGTTTTTGTTTTTTTTGTTTTTGCTAGCGCTGTTTAACTCTTGTTCACTTTTTTATGATAAGTTTAAGTGGACAACGTGCAGCTGTGAAATTTGTATTTTACTTGGTAAAAATGCCACTGAAACTGTTTAATGGTGAAAGCAGCTTATCAGGATGACGCTACGGGATATTTTGGAAATTAGTGGTTAGTTCCTATGGGACTAAACTGCTGAGGTCATCGATCCCTAGACTTACACACTACTTGATATAACTTAAACTAAATTACGCCAAGGACAACACACACACCCATGCCCGAGGGATGACTCGAACCTCCGACTGGGGCAGAAGCGCGAACTGTGATAAGGCACCTATGATCGTGACGCTATCCCACGCGGTAACGCTATGGAAAAAACTCAGGTGTACAAGTGGTCTGCTCGATTTAAGAATGGCGACATGTCGATTGATGACAAACCTCGTTCTGGACGTCCATCACCAGCCCGAATCGACTAAAATATTGAAAAACTTCGAGAGCTTGTGCTCACAGACAGTCGACAGACAGTTGATCAACTGTCAGAGATTAGTGGGTTATCTTGGGACTCGGTTCAGCGAATTGTAACGGGAAATCTGGGAATGAAACGTGTTGCTGCCAAATTGGTTTCTCGGGTTCTGACAATCAAAAGGAACGTCGAGTTGAAACATGTCGTTCTTTGAAACAACAGCGTGAAAGTGATCCAGGTTTTGTGTCAACGGTCATTACTGGTGATGAGTCAAATGGTTCAAATGGCTCTGAGCACTATGCGACTTAACTTCTGAGGTCATCAGTCGCCTAGAACTTATAACTAATTAAACTTAACTAACTTAAGGACATCACACACATCCATGCCCGAGGCAGGATTCGAACCTGCGACCGTAGCGGTCGCTCGGTTCCAGACTGTAGCGCCCAGAACCGCACGGCCGGTGATGAGTCATTGTGCTGTCTATGGTTACGACCTCAAAATAAAGTGACAGTGAAGCCAATGGAAGAAGTCATCCTCACCTCGTCCAAAAAAAAAAAGTCTTCAAGTCAAATTAAACATGAAAACGAAGCTGGTTTGCTTTTTTGATCCCAATGGCGTAGTTCTTTCAGAATTTGCTTCCCCAGGTCGGACCGTCAGTCAAACCTTTTATGTGGACGTTGCAAGAAGATTACACAGCAGTCAAAAAAGACCCGATTTGTGGCAGACAGGAGACAGTTTTTCCCATCACGACAACGCACCTGCACAGACAGCCATCTGTGTTAGACAGTTTTAGGCTAATAATGGCACGGTTTCGCTTCCTCACACACCTTCCTCGCCTGAGCTGGCTCCGTGCGACTTTTCCTTATTTTCACACATGAAAAGGGGCATGGAAGGACACCTATGTGACGACACTGAAGAACTGAAGAGAAAAACGAGCCGTTTATAAAGATAACTGCAAAAAATGTCTCGAACAGTGAAAGCACCGGTGGAACAAATGTATTAGTTGAAATGGAAAATATGTTGAAGGGAGTAAGGTGCTTTGTAAACAATTTGAAAATATACAGCTTTTAAAAAATAATTCCGATTTTCTTGAGTACACCCTCGTACTAACGAGAGATGACGACCCTGAAACTTTACATTTGAGACTACAATGTTACTAGTAATTTAGAAGAAACTGGTACTAATAAGCTGTTTCATAACGTGGCAAAGTATGTGAATGACAAACCACTGCACTAGGATCTTGCCGTGCACAGAAATGCGGAAGTACTGTTTCGTTCCCACGCTAGCAACAAAGATGGCTTTAGTGAACAGAGAGCTTTTTGTGTTTTATATTTTGTAAGGACTAAATCTCGTGTTACGGTGCACCGTTCGTTTCGCATTAACTCCAACTATAATTCTCCAGCGGTAGTAACATCCGTAGTTGGTACCATTAGTTTGAAGACATCGGTTGTCTTTCCAAAGGGAGGAGTATGGAACGAGCGAGACGACTGAACAACGTACTGAACGAGTGTGAGAATCTTTCACGAGTAGCCCCAAGAAATCAGTTCAGAAGGCTTGCCGTGAATTATCAGTTTCATTGATATTTGTGTGGAGACATTTTAAGGAGGCTCTTACAGCTACATCTTTATCTTTAGCCGTTGTTACAGTTTACGTGCCAACTTTGAAAACGAAGTTTCGTTGCATGACGATGAAGATTTTTTGGAAATGTGAACATATGGGAGCCCCAAATCACCATGATATGATCCCGCTGCAACGAGACTACTCTAAATTGAACGTTTTTGGTGCCATAACCCGGCTGTAAGCAACTATGACTGGTGTTTCTCATTTAACGCACTGGAACAGTGGCTCTTTCCACAAATCGAAGAAACTGAACCATACAACTTTATGTGCAGCAAGACGGTACGGGATTGGTTAAACGACACTGTACCCGACCGCAAAGTAGGTCACAAGGGACCAAATGACAGAGTTTGTTTCACAAGGTCTCCACAGTCACCCCATCTGACGCCATAAGATTATAATGTTATGTGTGCCTCACTACCTTTTATTTTAACTAATTTGTGCCTGATTTTATTCTGAGAAGCTCAGTAATGTATGTAAATACCGTAAGTGAAAACGTGATTCAAAAAGTACTTGAAGTGAAGTGAAGCGCAGCTGGACACCAAGAAACTCTTTAGCGCGAAATCCCCGCAACGATAGTAGTTGTGAATCTTTGAGTATGGACTCTAAAAAAAAAGACGATTTATTAAAAAAAAAACAGGACTGTTAATCTGTATCTTGTGGAAAGAGGACGTGCTGTTAGGCCGTCACTCAGAACGTATTGTTACATTTAATGAAAATTGATATTTTAGTGATAAAACCGAGTAAAGTGTGTAAGAGTTGCCAAACATTAGTGTATACAATTTTTCTGGAAGTGAAAAATAGAAATATCTTGTTTTTGTAAAAGGAGGTGAACTTCATTGTCGTCGCCGTCTATTAATCGACAGAAGTGTAAGTGTACAAATTACAGGAAAAGGAATGCATTCTCTGTAGTTTTCATTGAATAAGTAACAACCTCTCATAATTTCCTAATTACAGTATTTGGACTATGTTCTTGTATATTAGTATGGTGCTGAACTCCACTGACCAGTTTTGATGTAACAGGACGTGTAGTTTGAAGGAAGTTTGTGTGCCAAGCAATCTCCTTTTCTCACGAAAAGCAGATTGCTGTTTGATCTTATTTACTTACAACAGTGGTCCCTTAGGTATGAAAAGCTACGAAAACTTGGGCTCAAAGCTATCCGCAATACGGCCAAGTAACTAACAGAGTCGTATTTTAAACATTAAAGAACAATAACTTCCTCCAAATTGTAATACGTCACCAACTGATGCAGAAGCTCAAGGAGGCAGCAACCAAAATCCAGGTACCAGTTACGACTTAAAGTAAAGATCTCAATCAGAAATCAATCTCTCTCTCTCTCTCTTTCTAAACACATATATAAATATTCATATTATTAAGATAAAAGTCAATTTTTGAAGATTTTTACTTTGTGGGCGCATAAATAATCATGTGTGTGTCTCTCAGCTACTAGCCCATCTACCAAACCTACGAAACAGGACTGAACAGCTGTTGCAACAATTGCTCCAGACACACTGATCAAATTTTGGGATGAACTCACCTATCTATGTGCGCCCCTGTGACGAATGATGCTCATTTTGAATACACGTAATAAAAAGAGAGTTGCGCTTTTATGATGTATGTTTAAAAGTGTAATGTAATAAATTGCCACAAAACCTTGGATTCGCGGTATTTACAATGACGTAAAAAATTCGTAACATCAAGAAGGAGTAGAGCGACATAAACGAAAGTCGGGAGGTGTGTTTCTAATCTAAAAGATGATGTTTAGTCCCATTTAACACCACTCGCATAAGAATGGACGTAGTGAGTTGATGTTAGTCAAGAATGCCTTTAAGGCGACAAATACGCCACTCTCAACACCTCACTGAGTTTAAACGAGGTCGTGTAATAGGGCTACAGGAAGCTGGATGTTCCTTCTGCGATAAGTACAGAATGACTTAGCAGGAATGTCGCCACTGTAAGTGACGGTACAGTACGGTTGCAAGAAGAAAGGGCTCCGAACGGCCTCGTGGCACTACCGAGTGGGAATACTATCGTGGTGAAGCGTTGTTCTAGCGCATCATACTAAGCCTGCAGCAGCAATTTGAGCAGCAAATAGCACCACATTGATACAACGAATAGTTACAAATCCGTTACTTAACGTACGACTCCGAGCCAGACGGCCTTTAGCGTGCATTCCACTGTCGTCAACCACCCCCATTTGCGATTTGAGTAGTGTCAAGGGAGAGCTCAATCGAGGTCAGGGTGAAGGTCTGTTGTGTTTTCTGATGAAAGCTGGTTCTACGTCGGTGCCAGTGATGGTTGCATGTTGGTTAGAAGGAGGCCAGCTGGCCTTCAACCGGTCTACGTGCTAGACATACGGGACCCACACATGGAGTTATGGCCTGCCGGAGCGTTCTCGTGGATATCCCAGGCACCATGACTGCAAAATTGTACATCAGTCTGATGATTGGATCTGTTGTGCTGCCATTCATGAACAGCATTCAAGAAGAGCTTTCCAACAGGATAACGCTCGTTCACATACTGCTGTCATAACCCACTATGCCCTACAGAGTGCAGCATGCTCCCTTGCCCTGCTGTATCACGAGATCTGTCTCGCGTCGAGCACATATGGGACATCATCGGACGACAACACCAGCGTCATCCACGTACAGCATTAATCGTCACTGTAAGCACCGATCAACTCCTGCTCTCCAATGGGCTCTCGCTTGACAGCATTGAAGTCACAAATGTCGGTGGCTGGCGTCAGTGAAGTAACCGAATTGTAACAATTCACTGAGTTACGGTGGTGCAGGCTGCTGGAAATCCTTCCCACAAAGAGACATCCGGCATCATACAGTATAATGCAAGCACGCCTGCATGCTTGCGTCCAACATTATGGCCGTTACACCGTTTGTTAATGTACCAGCATTTCACATTTGCAATGGCTTATCTCGCACTTACACACTGAAGCGCCAAAGAAATGCGTATTCAAATACAGAGATATGTAAACAGGCAGAAGACGGCGCTGCGGTCGGCAATGCCTATCTATGACAACAAGTGTCTGGCGCAGTTGTGAGATCTGTTACTGCTGCTAGAGTGGCAGTTTATCAAGATTCAACTGTTTGAACGTGCTGCTATAGTCGGCGCTCGAGCGATGTGACACAGAATCTCCGTGGTAGCGATGAATTGGTGATATTCCCATACGACCATTTCACGAGCGTACCGTGAATATCAGGAATCAGGTAAAACAAATCTCCGACATCGCTGCGGCCGGGAAAGGATCCTGCCAGAACCGGACCAACGACGACCGAAGAAAATCATTTAACGTAATATAAGTGCAATCCCTTCTGCAAATTGATGCAGATTTCAATGCTGGGCCACTAACAAGTGTCAGCGTGCAAACCTTTGAACGAAACATTATTGATATGAGCTTAAGGAGCCGAAGGTCCACTCGTATGCCCTTGCTGACTGCACGTAACAAGCCCTTACGCCTCTCCTGGGACTGTGAACACCGACATTGGACTGTTGATGACTAGGAACACGTTGCCTGGTCGGACGAGTCTCATTTCAAATTGTATCGAGCGGATTATCGAGCGAATTATCGAGCGGATGGATGTGTACTGGTGTGGAGACAACCTCATAAATCCATGGAACCTGCGTGTCAGCAACGGAGTGTTCAAACCAGTGGAGGCTTTGTAATTGTGTGGGACTTGTGCAGTTGGAGTGATATGGGACCCATCACACGACCAGACACGACTCTGACGGGTCACACGTTCGTCAGCATCTTGTCTGATCAACTGCACCCATTTATGTGCATTGCGCATTCCGACGGACTTGGAAAATTCCGGCAGAACAATGCGACACCCCATAGGTCCAGAATTACTATTGAGTGGCTCCAGGAAAACTCTTCTGACAAATGTTGATGGTGTTGAGACAGCGATCAGCCACAAATTTATTTTAAGTTCTTTAATTTCTAAGGTACTGTTACCGGTTTCGAATCATTAAGATTCATCTTCAGACGGCTTTCATGTTTTCATTACAACATGTGCTCGATTCTTACTGATTAGTTATCTTGAAATATAAATAATACATAATTATAAGCACGTCACAAAGACGGTTGAGTTACAGATTTGCATTGGGATATCCCACGTAAAATGCCGGCAGAAGTGGCCGAGCGGTTCTAGGCGCTGCAGTCTGGAACCGAGCGACCGCTACGGTCGCAGTTTCGAATCCTGCCCCGGGCATAGATGTGTGTGATGTCCTTAGGTTAGTTACGTTTAAGTAGTTCTAAGTTCTAGGGGACTGATGACCTCAGAAGTTAAGTCCCATAGTGCTCAGAGCCATTTGAACCATTTTTTGACACGTGAAATGTCGGTTTGGAGTACTTGTTTTCATAGTTTTCGTCCAGCAGACAACGTTTGTAATTTTCGCCGCATTCACATCATTGCACACATAAACTTGCATAATTGAGCTCTTGAGATTTGTCACTGAATGCTGTCTCAACACCGCCTACATTCGTCTTCATATAACAGCCACGATCTTCAACCATGTCATTATATGACAAAATCGCATGAAACTCTTCTGAGTTTAAACACTTCCGCTGGCCACCAAACTCCGCGGACATGAACATTATTGTGGATGTCTGGGATGCCTTGCAACGTGCTGTGCGGAAGAGATCTCAACCCCTGGTACTCTTATGGATTTATGGACAGCCCTGCAGGATCCATGGCGCCAATTCCTTCCAGCACTATTTCAGACATTAGTCGAGTCCGGGCCTCGTCGCCGCCCTCGGTGGCGGAGCGGTTCTAAGCGCTTCAGTCCGGAACTGCGTGACTGCTACGGTCGCAGGTTCGAATCCTCCCTCGGGCATGGATGTGTGCGATGTCCTGAGTTAGTTTTAAGTAGTTCTAAGTTCTAGCCGTGTTACGGCTTTTCTGCGTTCTCGAGGGGACTCTACACGATATTAGGCAGGTGTGCCAGTTTCTTTGGATCTTCAGTTTATTAACCTGTTCTCTTGCAATATTAATCACTTAAATTTGTTGCATGGACAAATACACTACTGGCCATTAAAATTGCTGCACCACGACGATGACGTGCTACAGACGCGAAATTTAACCGACAGGAAGAAGATGCTGTGATATGCAAATAATTAGCTTTTCAGAGCATTCACACAAGGTTGGTGACGGTGGCGACACCTACAACGTGCTGACATTAGGAAAGTTTCCAACCGGTTTCTCGTACACAAACAGCAGTTGACTGGCGTTGCCTGATGAAACGTTGTTGTGATGCCTCTCGTAAGGAGGATAAATGCGTACCATCACGTTTCCGACTTTGATAAAGGTCGGATTGTAGCGTATCGCGATTGTGGCTTATCGTATAGCGACATTGCTGCTCGCGTTGGTCGATATCCAATGACTGTTAGCAGAATACGGAATCGGTGGGTTCAGGAGGGTAGTACGGAACGCCGTGCTGGATCCCAACGGCCTCGTATCACTAGCAGTCGAGATGAAGGGTTTCTTATCATCATGACTGTGGCGGATCGTGCAGCCTCGTCTCGATCCGTGAGTCAACAGATGGGGACGTTTGCAAGACAACAAACATCTGCACGAACAGTTCGACGACGTTTGCAGCAGGATGGACTATCAGCTCGGAGACCACGGCTGCGGTTACCCTTGACGCTGCATCACAGACAGGAGCGCCTGCGATGGTGTACTCAACGACGAACCTGGGTGCACGAATGGTAAAACGTAATTTTATCGGATGACTCCAGGTTCTGTTCGGTATCATGATGGTCGTATCCGTGGTTGGGGACATCGCGGTGAACGCACATTGGAAGCGTGTTTTTGTCATCGTCATACTGGCGTATCACCCGACGTGATGGTATGGGGTGCCATTGGTTACACGTCTCGGTCAACTCTTGTTCGCATTGACGGCACTTTGAACAGTGGACGTTACATTTCAGATGTGTTACGACCTGTGGCTCTACCCTTCATTCGATCCCTGCGAAAAACCAACATTTCAGCAGGATAATGCACGACCGCATGTTGCAGGTCTCTCACTAATGGAAAACGTCTGGTCAATGGTGGCCGAGCAACTGGCTCGTCACTATACGCCAGTGACTACTCCTGATGAACTGTGGAATTGTGTTGAAGCTGCATGGGCAGCTGTACTTGTACAGGCCATCCAAGCTCTGTTTGACTGAATGCCCAGGCGTATCAAGGCCGTTATTACCTCCGGAGGTGGTTGTTCTGGGTATTGATTTCTCAGGATCTATGCACCCAAATTGCGTGAAAATGTAATCACATGTCAGTTTTACTATAGTATATTTGTCCAATGAATACCCGTTTATCATCCGCATTTCTTCCTGCTGTAGCAATTTTAATGCCCAGCAGTGTATTTTCACGAAATTTTATTCATCTACATTAATTATTTTCTGATGTGGCGATTTTTTTCATCAGAGTATTTTGAAGGAACCGGTATTTAATTTGTGCGACATTCGGGATAGATTTCACCTAAAACTTCCGGAGTGAAATGGCGGCGCCGGAGTCTGGTAAACTTAAGCAGTAGACGTTCTTCCGCCAGATTCCGGAATTAGAATTTCCGAGCCGCACTAGCCTCTGCTACAAAGCCGGATGTCTGAAATACCGGTGGCAGAACAGCTCCTGAAGACTGCGGCACTCGCCGCCAGTGCAGCGAGAGGAAGTAATCCCACCCTCGTGCAGCCCGCCTGGGAGTGAGTGCCGGGAGGTAGCGGGCCAGCGGGGCGGCCGCTCCCGTTCTCGAACAAGCGCCACCTGGCGGGAGCGACGCGTTCAGAGCTGCAGATAAACCTGCGTAATTAGTATAAATTCCTCAGTGGCGGAGCCCGCGCGCAGCCGTGAACTAATTAGCGCAAGACGAAACTTTTCAACGGTGGCAGGAGGCGGCATTCGACGAACGCGATTTAATTAAAGGAAACTGAGATCCCCGTGCCGCCGTGAATCATCTCTGCCGTAGCTCTAATGATGTTACGATGATTGCCGGGCACTTAAACTGCTGGGACGACAGTTGCCGAGGACCCTTCCGGAAGAAAGGAGGAGCAAAGTCTGGAGAGATGCGCGCCGAGGTGGTCTCACCGCAGCAGACGGAACAAAGTGGATACGTCTACTTCTTGGCTGGCAGCACCCGAGGCAACTTGCCTGAGAAGAAAGTAAACAGCCGATGCTGGAACGGCAGTTCCTTGCAGACGCTTGTTTACCCGCCTGCAGAGGTTTCGTTGGCAGGTAAATAGAGACCCTCGTTCTCATCTCGAGCAACGAGAACTGGGTACTTCAGAGAACAAGCGTTGCGGATTTATCCTTTCACTCACTCCGAGCGGAATAAGTCATCTCGAGCTGTCGAAGCAATTCTAAACGTGCCAGTACCGCCAACCGAGTGTACTACATGTTTCCGAACATGACCTTGAGACCTATCATTTGTTTTTTTACTATTAAGAACAGTCTTGATCACGCTTTATTTATCAAGGTGACCGGTTTCGACCACTACTGTGGTCATCCTCAGGCCATTGAGTAGGATCCTCTTTCTGTTGGAGAATCACTGGTGATTCTGCAACAGAAAGAGGTTCCTATTCAGTGGTCTGAAGATGACCACAGTAGTGGTCGAAACCGGCAACCTTGATAAATAAATCGTGATCAAGACTGTTTTTAATAGTAAATATTTGTAAGACTTTGATGACTGCCTGTCCCGTAATGTATTCAAAAGCTATCATTTGTTGTTTTGTTTATAAATGTCGAATACCCCAGTGGGATCTCAAATCCACAGCTGGAGTTGATTCTCTTATACTTACTTTGTGCTCATTGTTTTGTCCAAGGCTGCATGTCCGCGGCTTCATTTAACGTTTCAGTGATTGGAAACTTTCCATAAAGTTTTTTAGTCATCTTTCAGCACAAAAAAGACTATTGCTTCACTTCAGCATGGCATAATTACTGAGCTACGATACTATTAGAATCGCTCTGCTAGTAACCGCCATAACCAACAGAGCATTCTCCAGAAATCTCCACATCAGCTGAGGTGTCTTGTTTTGTTATCGTGCCTCTGACGTCATTCGTATGTCGTCAGCATTAGAAAGTCAATTGAATATGCGTACAATTTAGAATGACGCTGAATACGAATTGTCAGTACAAATATTTGGATCAGAAATATCTTCCGACACCCACGCAGACTGCCGACTCGGTTTGTGTGTAAAACACGTATATATTAATTTAACAGAATTGGAATGAGAATAGAAGTTCTAAATACGTACATAATGGAAACTCAGTATCAGAATATAAAAATTTTGCCTGTTATCGGTATCTAATATTGGGAAGATACTAAAATAAGTCGCATAAATAACTGTCTTTTGATTTCATTAAGCTGGAAGGTTAAACTTTTTACACCACCAAGGACGATAGACCTTAGCAACTGAAGTGAATTTCAACTTGAAACGTCTAACCGTTGCTGAGAAAATAAGGGTCTCAATGGAGGGACGGACAGACAATCGGATAACACATAACTAATACAAAATACTTTTTTCATGTGATGATATTAGAATTTAACATTTTCAGTTGTTTCTGTTACTTTTACTTTGAAACACTGATTCTTGTCAAATTTCATGAGTGTAGGTCAACGGGGAAGTATCTCATAGGTTTCTATGAGTGAGTTTAGGACCATAGACATATCTGGCGTAAACAGTCACATCTATTGACTACTTTGACTCAGACCATAGAACTTATTTAAGTGACGTAAATCTCAACTTGATACGTTCATCCGTTCATGAGAACAAATGTTCTTAGTAATCGGACGGACAAACAGACAGAAAGGACAACAATGTATTCTATAGGTGTTCTGTTTTTATCGATTGAGAGACGGAACGCTAAAAATTCCAGTCGGGCAGTGTGGGCTTTAAATTAATACTAACCAGAAAATTTTCATTTGGCTGAAAAAAAAACCTGTATCGAAATATTTCAACCTTGTTCATCTACTCTGATACTTAAATTATTTAAGAATGCTTTCAGATGAAGTATCGCAAAATACATTGAGAGATGGACTTGAAATTTTGCTGCTCATTCTCGTTTAGTACCCTTATTGTTAATCTTCTGTTGCAGACTGTTGATATTTGAGACAACAGTGCTAAAAAATATGAAGATGAACTACTGGATGTATTTTGTTATCATTGTTTTTCAGTGAAATTGGTCTATATGCTGAGAGTTCGCGAATAACTTTCAACACATTCAAATTGTGTAACGTTGTGGGTGAAGTCCCAAACTAATTCACAATCATCATGGTAAGCTAATCCCGGAATTTAACCATCAATAATTCTACTTTGAGCTTAGGAGAAATTTAATACGTGTTCTATTGCCCTAAAACACACAAAAGAAACTGCTCTTCCTGTTCCCGAAATCAAAAATGTTGCCAACGTAACATAAGACCTGATTTTGTCTCTTATGTTTCCATTTGTTTCATCTTTGTTCACTTTTCTAACGTGTTAGGTTTACATCCCTGATTTCAAATTGATGTCATTCGATGGTACACCAGGAAAGGAAACAGTCGTTGGTGATGCCACCGGAAACGTCTTTCGAGCGATACGACATTTGGAATTTTTGATAATAAAATACATACTCGTACGTTACCTCACAATTACTTGTGCGTGATATATGATAAACACTTCACACAAATTTCGTTCGAAACTATACTAGTAAATACATAGCACTATTTTAAATGCAATTTGTTCAGATGAAGTAAGTACACTAAGTCTGTAAGTAGGCTGTTTAGGTTCTTATATTGGTAACACCACGTAGCGCTCTGTATGAGAATCACTGGCTGTGATGTGAGCAGTCTGTGGCTGGGTGGCATTGTTGTAATATTCGCTATTGTAGTGTTGGGCTGTTGGCTGTTAACAGCGCGTAGCGTTGCGCAGTTGGAGGTGAGCCGCCAGCAGTGGTGCATGTGGGGAGAGAGATGGCGGAGTTTTGAAAGCCGATGATCTGGACGTGTGTCCATCAGAGACAGTAAATTTGTAATGCTGGATGTCACTATTGAGGTAAATACATTGTTTGTTCTCTATCAAAATCTTTCATTTGCTAACTATGCCTATCAGTAGTTAGTGCCATCAGTAGTTAGAATCTTTTATTTAGCTGGCGGTATTGGCGCTCGCTGTATTGCGGTAGTTTGAGTAACGAAGATTTTTGCGAGGTAAGTGATTCATGAAACGTATAGGTTAATGTTAGTCAGGGCCATTCTCTTGTAGGGATTATTGAAATCAGATTGCGTTGCGCTAAAAAATATTGTGTGTCAGTTTAGTGTTGATCAGAATAGTACAGAGCGAAATGTCTGAGTTCGTTCAGTTCTGCTCAGCTGTTTGAAAATCAAATAAAGTAAGAAGTTTATCAGCACAGTAATTCGTCAATTTTTCTAAGGGGACGTTTCAAGTCCTCTTAGAGTGACATCAAATTCATGAAAAATTTTATCATTAAACACGTAATTTACATTTTAGATTTGCTTTTAACTGATACTTTCATAATCTATAACTATGATAGCTCCATCTAATTTATAAAAGGGTATTTCGTTGCTGGAACAGAAATATAAGTTCATTGATCAGCTGTAGCAGAAAAAAAAGAGACTTAAGTGCCTATGAGATTAGAGTATCTCACACGATTGTGCTTTTCGTGAGATCGGTGGGTGTTTCATTTCCTGACGTTACAAGTGCAACCGACACACGATAGTTGGCAATTTCGGACAGGAAAGGTATTCTTAGTTCAAATTCCTGCTTCTGCATTACAGCAGACGTAACGTTACCTTGAACTTTTTTGCTCAGAGAAACCACCTACTCCCAACTACGTTTCATGTCTCACGGAATCTTTTAACGACGATCGTTTGCGTGTTCCAAGGTACTTTGCTGTTTCAAATGACTTGGCCGCTTGTTTGTGACTTGTTATAGTTATGTTTGCGTCATATAAACGCAATTGTGCTTACCTCACTGTGAACGACTATAATACGGTCAAACATATATTGACGGTAGATTCCGATGTAATTGGCTGACTCCACTATGAATAAAGTCCACTATTTATCATTTGATTTATAGCAGGATGTAGCCTATTGAGGAGACAAAATAAAATCTTATTCTGTGAGCATAGTTTCAACTGTATCCGTAAGACAGATCGATAGTACTTATATTACACTGATGTAACAAATGAAACCACGTTTCTTCATTGTACTTCCTTGAAGAATTTCTTTTTTATTTTTTTTTTTGACCTAAGACCTTGGGAACTGTATTCGCATCACAGAATCCACTAATATTATAAATTTCTACGAAAATCTCTCTGACTACAGTTTTAACGTCCTTTCCACTACGTATATCAAGCAATTAATACCTTACGATACCACAGACGTATTTTTTGTCAGCTATGAATGTTCTGTTTTATTCTTATTATTCCTATTATTGTTATTACTGCCAATTTCCTATCATCATATAACCATCCAACACAAAATGGTAAAACATAGACAATCAATTTAAGAGGTGGGTGTTTGCTGTTCGAGTACTTCTGTTTCTTCAGCGACAAGCATAATACTTATTCCGTCGTATTTCGGGCATTCAACCGAGACAAAATACTTGTTCCCCGATATATCGTCTGATAAACCTACCATCTTCACCAAGTGGAGTCGGTGACTTAATTAGAACCATGTGAAGGGAATACGCCATCGAGTAAACGCACATGCGTCAGAGATAAGACAGTCGGCGCAAGGAAGTCACTCATACATAAAACGTTACCCGTTTATGAATATCGGAGGAAGAAACAATTTTGTCCTTGATGCAAGTCAGAGAGATGACTAAATACTATATCCAGCGTGCAAAACTGAAGAAAAACAAACAATAACCCCTCTAGTAAATCTATAGTTCGCACAACAGTTTCGAAAGCTGTAATAATGTAAGAAACAACAATGAAACGAAGTACTTTAACAGTGATCCTTATTTTATTTATAAATATGATTATTAAATCAGATCAGCGGCTTCCTGAAATACAGGAACTTAACTACACTTAAATGAATACCACTACTGTAAGTTACTGGGAATATTGCTAAGATATGGAAGCAAGTTAAACTAGAGAAATTTTTAATGCGTGAAATGTGAACATTATCACGTTGTAAAATGGTGTACTTGTGTTCACGATGTTTTTCAAACTGAGCAAGGCGAAAGCTACAGCAAAATAAATATTTATCCCAAAAATCTCATAAAGAAACTTTATTCTTCATTCTGAATGAAGAGAGGCAAAGAGAATGTCATATCGAGGACTGCACCATCAGCACTGGGTTTAATTTGATTTACGTTACAAAGGACAGTGTGTTTACATTATTCCTGTTTCCTGCGAGACATTTTTCAGTGTCTTATCTTCTTTAAACTCAAATTCAAAGTGTATCGAAGTTCACTGCGAGGTAAGGACGCATATACGTACAACATAGTGAAAACAGGAGGCTTCTAATGGTTATTCCTACTTCAGTCTACTGTAAAATACGATCAAACGATAGTGGTTAGTAATCTACGAAACAACAATAGCTTCCATAGTACTGAATCTGTAAGGATTTTCTACTTACACGATCTGTCATTTGTAAACTTCAGACACAGCAACATTTGCTGGCGTCATAAATAGTTTCACGCTTCTGTTCTGCATACATCGGCTGCTTTTTTTTTCTGCCAATGCTGTTGATATGTCGCAGAGTGCATGCGGCACTGAAGGAAACACGCAACGTGCGGTGTATGACGTGAATAAGTGAACAGCAATATGTATGAATAGGTCTGCTTTCGATCAATGTCGGCCAACAGCAGAATATCTGGAATAGAGACGAGCCGTGATATTTCGTGGCACCCAAAGAACTGTTTGTTCAATATTATGGCACATGAATCTTCTTACGAGCTTCGTTTCGAAAGACAGAATCGGGTTTTACGTGGTACACGAAGTGCTTGTTACCACCTTGTGAGTGCAGTAACGCCACTCCATATTTACTTCACATTAATTTGTCATATTCACCGCTTTTCAGTACAGTTTGAGGAGGATTACCCTGATGGTAACATTTTTTTCCAATGGTTTCTTGGTGTATACTTTTTTGGAATTGTGGTTGCTTTAGTTCTTGAAGGGCTACTTCTGAGCCACACGCTCTGGAGAACTTCACACTTACTAGCTGTCTTTTTAGGATGTAATACAGTACGACACATTATATATATAATAGAGGGAAACATTCCACGTGGGAAAAATATATCTAAAAACACAGATGATGTGACTTACCGAACGAAAGTGCTGGCAGGTCGATAGACACACAAACAAACACAAACATACACATGAAGTTCAAGCTTTCGCAACAAACTGTTGCCTCATCAGGAAAGAGGGAAGGAGAGGGAAAGACGAAAGGATGTGGGTTTTAAGGAAGAGGGTAAGGAGTCATTCCAATGACCTGCCAGCACTTTCGTTCGGTAAGTCACATCATCTGTGTAGAACTATAGCAAATTAATACATAATGTGTCGTACTGTATTACATTCTATAAAGACAGCTAGTAAGGGTGAAGTTCTCCAATATATATATATAATAACAGGTATAGGTACAGATATTTCTACTGATGACTGAGGACAGTGACTGAACAATATTACATGTTTACGTCACTCTCAGACTAATAATTATAGCTATTAGGAGTAGTACGTTTCTTGGTAGGTTAGTTGATGTGTGAACGCTTGGAAACCAAACGGATGGTCTAAGCAATGGTTCGCAACCTCTCTCAGACCATTGACATTAATCTAACCATATATCAGCTAGTGTGCACTATTTATTGTTTTTAAATCACAGTATTCTGGTCCCCTTACTTTTCAACCGACAGAAATTGAAACAGTTCACGCTGCCAATGTTTTGCGTCTAACCACTGCGACTAATATTAATAATTTTATATTTTAGACACAGCTGCTGTTCACCAGCTGCGGTTTGAATCCATTTCACCAAAATAAAAACTAGTCGTCAACTGTGCAAAAATTTTAATTTCACTTTATCAGTTTCAGCAGATTAATCTCACATCTTCAGAAGTTTGTTACAGGCTTAAAGCATAGGTAAATCAAAGTCAAGTAAACTATTGTATATTCCGGACAACCGCAGCTCTTGAAAGGCATGATGTTAGGTAGAACTCCGCTTACAGTTGGTACAGCTGTAAGCTACAAGCGGAGTTCTTGATAACATCACGAAAGTCAAATAAGGATCGGACAGTAAAGATGCCACACAGAGAATAAGTAAACAATAGCAAAAGTTTTTAAAACGTAAGTACAATAGTTGAACATCAGAAAACTATTAAAAAATTTAGCACCTAATACACAACATTTTACTAATTTTTTGTATGACGTGCCCGTCGTCTATTTCGTATTTGACGAATGCTTGCCTATGGGCTTTCGCCCATATTAAATTTCAAAAGATAATAGATTAATACGTAAAAAAACCCGAAAAGTGAAATTAAAATTTCTGTGCAGCTACCCGTTGATATTTATTTTGTTGAAAAAGTATTATAATAATGTATCGGCCCTTCAGTAATATAGAAGCCATTGTATGGTTACTGTTGTGTTGCACTGTCGATTAGTTCGTCTGTCTGTTACGAAGTGAATGAGGAAGCAATTTCTCGTCCATTGCTGGAACTAATTACAAGTCACAGAGACAGTTTCATCATATATTTGAGCATACAATGTTGTGACAAAGGTCACGAGATAGCGATATCAAATATAGAGATGGTGTTAGTATCGTGTACGCAAGTTATAAAAAGGGCAGTGCAGTGGCTAAACTGTCACGTGGAAAAGTTTGCTGCGTGATTATGGCAGCGAATAAACAGAATCTGAACGGTAAATTTTAACAGCCAAAGAGTTGCAGGATAAAGATTTATTGAAATCCTTGATCACGGTTTCGGTATATCTAAGTATGCCTTCATCAGAAGCCAAAATACACTAAAATCACGTCCTACAGTGGAAGTTGATAAAACAATCGTGCCAAAGGCGTCGTCAGTAGTTAAAATTGAAATGTCATGTCCATCAGTACAGCATATATATGAAGAGACGGTCGATGCGAACACAGCATACTACCAGTACTTAGCTTAGGGCTAAGCTCTGGACTGAGAAGCTTATGTCCACGAATTAGCATGGTTTTAGAAAGCATTCAGATTTCCCTCTTTCACATGGTATACTGCGAACTTTGGATGAAGTACAACAGGGAGATTCCGTATTTCTAGCTTTCCGGAAAGCATTTGACACGGTGCCCCATTGAAGGCTATTAACGAAAGTACGAGCATATGGAAAAAGTTCACAGATATGTTCGTGGCTCCATCACTTCTTTAATAATAGAACCCAGTATTTTGTCCTCGACGGCGAGTGTTCATTAGAGACAAGGGTATCGTCAGAAGTGTCAGAGGGAAATGTGTTACGATCGCTGTTTTTCTCTATATACATAAATGATTTGGTGGACAGGATGGGCAACAATCTGCGTTTAGTTGCTGATGATGCCGTGGTATACGGTAAGATGTCGAAGTTCAACGACTGATACAAGATGACTTGGACAAAATTTTCAGTTGATGCGGATGAGTAGGAAGATCAGACCTGTAATGTTCGGATACAGTATTGCTAGTGTCCTGCTTGACACACTCACGTCGTTTAAATGTCCGGGCGTAACGTTGCAAAGCGTTATGAGATGGAACGAGCACCTGAGACATGTGGCAGAGAAGGAAGAATTTTAGGGAAGAATGGTTCGCCTGTAAAGGTGGCTGCCCATCGGACGCTACTGCGGCCTGTTCTCGAGTACTGCTCGAGCGTTTGAGATTCATACCAAGTCGGATAGAAGGAAGGCATCGAAGCAATTCAGAGGCGGGCTGCAATATTTGTCACCGGTAGGTTAGATGTTCGGAGATGCTTCGGGATCTCAAATGGGAATCTCTGGAGGGAAGGCGATGTTGTTTTCGAGAAACACAGTTTTAATCTGCCAGGAAGTTTCATATCAGTGCACACTCCGCTGTAGGGTGAAGATTTCATTCTAGAAACATCCCCCAGGCTGTGGCTAAGACATATCCCCGCAATATCCTTTCTTTCAGGAGTGCTAGTTCTGCAAGGTTCGCAGGAGAGCTTCTGTGAAGTTTGGAAGGTAGGAGACGAGGTACTGGCAGAAGTAAAGCTGTCAGAACGGGGCGTGAGTCGTGCTTGGGTAGCTCAGTCAGTAGAGCACTTGCCCGCGGAAGGCAAAGGTCCCGAGTTCGAGTTTCGGTCCCGCACACAGTTTTAATCTGTCAGGAAGTTTCACTGTTGAGAAAATTTAGAGAACCGGCATTTGAAGCTGATTACTGAGCGATTCTACGGTCACCAACATACTTTACGCGTAAAGACCACGAAGGTAAGATGCGACACATTAGGGCTCATACGGAGGCATATACACAGTTGTTTTCCCTTGGCTCTATCTGCGAGTGGAACAGGGGAGGTAATGACTGGTAGTTGTAGAGGATACCCTCCGCAATGCATCGTACGGTAGCTTGCAGTGTACCTGCGTAGATGGTTGGTTGGTTTGAGGGATAAAGGGACCAAACTACAAGGTCAGCAGTCCCTGCGTAGATGTATACGTAGATATACATGTGGAACTGAACCGAACATTGACTTATAATGCTTCGGCTTTCTGGAGAACATTTGCAGCCAGTCACGGACTTAATGATCCCAAACAACGATGACAAAGTGCATTGTTAATGTGCCACAATTATTCACGATTGGCTTGAAGGACATTCTGTACAATCCGAGTGAGTGATTTGGTCAGCAAGATCGCCCAATATGAATCCCATCGAATATTTATGGGACAAAATCGAGAAGTCAGTTCGTGCACAAAGTCCTGCACCAGCAACACTTACGCTGTTATGGACGGCTGTAGAGAGAGCGGTGCTCAGTATTTCTGCAGGGACTTCCAACAACTTGGTCCGTCGGTGCTGGTCGAGTTGCCATACTATGCCGGGAAAAACGATGTCCGATTCGATATTAGGAGGTATCCCACTAATTTTGTTAACTCAATGTATGTGACGTATATCTCTTAGTGTTACTGTCGTTGACGCATGGTACAATGTATAAAGTACACGTGTAGAGGATTGAGTACGCGAGGAAGATACTGTTCATACGATCGTTTCAAAAGCTGTAACTCTTGCCACATAGTCAGGCGTTAATGCTAGTATGTAAAAACAATGTAATTATTGCTAAGTTACGTAATAGCTTTTACAGTCTTACGAGTAGTGGTAACAGTAATGATATTTTAAAAATAATATAATTTCGTGACGGAAAAACAGTCGAACTCTTTAGTTTTGCCACTAAGAAAATTTCATTTTACCCCTCAGGGCGTAATTACTCACAAGTCGGTAACCACTGGTCTATAGCGACAGACGTAATCAGTTTAACGGTGCAGTTACGACCATGCTGAAAACATTAGAACGTAAAGTTTGTGACGTGTATGTGGGAAGACTGTTCGACCGAAAGAAAAAACAAACGACTCACTGATGTGTGTACAAAACAATCTGTCTCCTTGTGGGTCGATATTATATTAATTGAATCATTTGTCGTACCCGGAATGCCACAACTTCTTCTTCTTGTCATCGTCCTTATAACACGTTCACGGAAAAGTGATATCTCATTAGTCCTTTCTCTTATTCCATATAGTCTTGCAATGTCTCAGGCTATAGGAGAAAATCTCTATTGCCTTTTATCGTGGTTTGAGAAGGTTTTAATTAGGATCAGGTGAAGATGTGACCAATGAGGCCGTCTTTTAGAAGAGTCACGAGTAGCAAACCTTATGTTCACACTTTCTCGTTCGTTACCCGAAAGTCAATACAGGAATTACATAATAATTGGAGCCGTCTCCGTGCCACAAGATCCAATAAACTTTTACACACTTATGTTCGAGTCAGTCAAATTTTCTGATGGAACTAATTAACACTACTGCTTCATGCGCATTGATGGAATTAGCAACAAAGCCGGTATTCACGTTGATGTGTAGATTGAATGACACTGGCCATATACAATCCGACTTTCAAAGAAACATCGTCCACTCAATTCCGAAGAAAAGAAGAGACGACCTTCGTGGGGATTATCGCACTAGGAACTTAACAGCTCATGCATACAAGTTGCTAACAGTAATTATGTAGAGAACAACGGAAAAGAAAATTCAGACTCTGTTAAATACGATCGTTTTGGCTTTGGAAAAGGTAAAGGCATCAGAGAGGCAATTAGGACGTTGTGATTGATAATGGAAACAAGCGTGAAGAAAATCGAGACACATTTATTGGATTTGTCGACACGGAAAAAATTTTCGACGACATAAAATGGTGTAAGATATTGGAAATTAAGTGAAAAATAGGGTTAAGGTACGGGGAAAGACGAGTAATATACAAAAGAACCAAGAGGGAAGAATAAGACTGGAAGACCAAGATCGAAGTGATTGGATTGAGTAGGATGTAAGGCAGAGGAGTAGACATTCGCCTCTACTGTTCGATCATCGGAGAAGCAATGATGGAAATAAGAGATTGTTTGGACGGGTGATTAAAATTCATGGTGAAAGGATGTCAATGATAAGATTCCCTGACGACATTGCTATCCTCAGGAAAAGTGAAGAAGAATTACAGGATGTGCTGAATGGAATGAGCCATGAATGGATTTAGAGTAGACCGAAAGAAAAAGAATGTACTGAGAAATTTCAAAAATAAGAACTTCTAGAAACTTTACATCGGGATTGATGATCACGAAGCACATGAAGTTAAGGAATTCTGCTACCTAGGCAACAAGTTAACTCATAATGGACGGAACAAGGAGGACATAAAAAACAGCCAAGCACTGGTAAAAAGGCAACCTTGGAAAGTCTGTTAGTATTAAACTTGAGGCAAAAATTTCTGAGAATGTGTATTTGAAGTACAGTACTGTGTGGCAGTTAGACGTGGACTATGGGAAAACCGGAACAGAAGATAATCGAAGCTTTTCACATGTGTTGCTGCAGAAGAATGTTAATAATGTAGGGAATGAGAAGTTCTCTGCAGAATCGGCGAGGAAAGGGACATCCGGAAAACAATGACGAGAAGAAGGGACAAGATGATGGACAGTTGTTAAGACATCACGGAATAGCTACCATGACACTACAGGGAGCTATAGAGGTTAAATAAAAAATAAAAATAAATAAATAACTCTTACGCACTGCGAGAGCAACAAACTTAAAACATTGCCCCAGTCAATGATATAATTCCACCCCTAGGCACAGCAGAACCTTTTGTGCTTCGTGGCTGCTGATACCTCATGTTACACACAACCGGCGATAAGAATTAACTCAATAAGAAATGGTTAACAGTAACAACCACATTTACGCGCTGTAAATGCTGAAGTCGTCTTACAAGAACACTTCATTGTTCATTGTTGTCTGTACAGTGATGACTACCATCGGCAAATTTGAACTTTCTTTTTGAAATGAAATTTGTAGAAGCACTATCGTCTACAGCGACCATTATAGGTAGATACTTTGTCATAAGAGGTAATGGCGTTACTCACAGTCGCAGGCTTGTACATATTGTGAAAATGATTTTAAAGGATCTACGAAAATGAGACTGAGAGAGAACAACTTCAATCGGGACATGAGACACAATCTTTGTGATGCGTGGAAGCGAGTGCTCGACGCTGAAAAGGAGATTAGAGAACTTCGCTGCATTGTTCACGCTCGTACAGGAGCATGAATGGAAACGCTTCTTCTCGCACGCCGTTGCCCTGATACGCCGGCCATCAAGAATGTGAAGTATGTGGACTGTCGGCAGCATCTTCGTCTCTGTGCACCAGAAACCAATCCTGATGCACTGTGGACTGCCACACAAACTGCATCCACGCCACGAGGACACCTAGAGACTTGATAATAATCGGGCTTCACGTCTTAATGAGTTCTGAATTCAACGTTTATTAATCGTTAGTGCTTACAATGGACATGTGCAGTATCCCACGATTTCCTCTTTTGTGGTACTCTTTTCATCCCACAGGAGCATCAACTCAAAGACAGTTCCCTAATCGTAATTGTAATCATTAGCATATGGTGTTTCGCTATAAATGTCACATAAGACATGTGGATTCTTGAGTGCAAGTGCACCTATCGTATGACAGCGAAACCTGGTTGAGATGCTAATGCGTTAATGGGGGACGAACTTACGTTGGAAGAAATAGTTGCAGTTGGGCTATCAGATGCAAGTATGGCGCTCTACATTGTTCGTCTGACATTATGAAATCCTCACTGCAATTTGACAAGCCGTAGTGTTAGTAAAAATTTTCGAGATGGGAGGCCATACTCTGTTAGTTCAATTGTTTTATATGAACTTCAGCATTTACAGTGCTATATTGAGAGAGCATCGCAGACTGAGATTTCTGAGGAGAGGCCCGATGTTGTTAAATGGCTTAAAGAAGATGATAATGAAACTGAAAAATACGGGCGAGCTTGGCGTGGAACCTAGAAGAGAAATGCGTTCTAGCTCGGGGAAGTTATTAACAAATTTTGCTGTTGCTGTAACTGACGACGCTACACGTGCCCCGGGTACTGCTAATGCTCGTGCAGTTTCACAAGAATTGTCCCTCCCGTGTTTAAAAGTACGGAAAGTTCTGCGGTCTATTTTACACGGGTACCCATACAAGATACAGACGTTGCACCATCTGTAACTTCATGATCCGCAGCGATGTTCTGAATTTGCTCTCCGGTTCCTCGCATGGATTATGGTTAATGACATGTATCCAGAAAATATTCTATGGAGTGACGAGGCACTTTTTCACTACAGCGTACAGTCAATACACAAAAACGCCGAATTTGGCGTACTGCCAAACCGCGTGTGGTGCACGATGAGTCATTGCACTCGCCGTAGGAGACTGTATGGTATGTATTTACAAGCACCTTTATTCTCGGTAGGTATTCTTTGAAGCGAATGCACGCAGAGGGTCTGTCAGGTGTACCCTGAGGTCTGCGCGTTGTCTAATCCTCCTTGTACAGCATATTATTCTTGCTTTGGAAAAGTGCAGCCGTGGGAAACCATGCTCTACAAGCAAGTTGGGACAACACCTCCTGTCACTCGCCCAGATAAAGGGCTGCTTAATGCTACCTTTCACAAACTTGTTATCTGCAGAGATTTTAGATGGATGACCTGCAAGACCACGTGATCTGAATCCACGTGGTTTTTGCTCTGGGGATGTCTTAAAGAACTTCTCACTGAATTCACCTTATTTTGGATCTAGGGATGTCTAAAAGAACGCTTTTGCTAGGGACACGTTCAGTCTCTACCTGATTCGAAGGCCAGTCTACAGGAATACGTTGTTCAGATTCCACAAGAACTGCTGCTGGCAACTGTTGATCACTTCATTTCGTTGTCCTACGATGATTACGGCTCACACTGGACCCCTTGAGTAGCTGAATTTTACTGTAACAATTCTGTATATTGTACTAGGCCTGTTAACAACACCAAACAAGAACAACACTTCTGCACTCTGGTGGCAGTATTGCCAGCCAAGGGGAATGGTAACTCCAATTTCAATTAACTTAAACACTAATGTTGTGCATGTACATGTACCAAATGGCATTGACATCCAACTATGTCTTCTGGGCGCCTAACTTCTTTTTCTGAGATAATGTCTTTCAGCACGTGATAAATCAGCAAATAATTTAACACATTGTCTCAACATTTTAGAGTTATCTTATCCGAAGCGTTTTTCACTTTGTGAAAATAAATGCTTTTGATGGGAAAGAGTGCAGGCTTATATTTTTATTCTAATGATAATATCCAGAGAGGATACTGATATGTTTTAACATTTCATTACCGTTTTGTAAGCACAGAATAGCACGCCATTAATGACACGTTCGAAGCCCATTAACGCCCACTCTGAATCCGGTGGTTATAAACAAACAGTTCATTAAAGCACGCTAATGATGTACATACATATTCAATAGTTATTTATTTCTAATTTTCTCTAGATCACGTAGCCACGGAACTGGAGTGAAATTTCCACACGAATGAAATGAATATTACTGAAAGCCAAGAAAACAGTCAGGTATGTGAAAACACCTCAATGAAAACTGTATATGGGTCTTCGGCTGTCAAGTAGCTGTGACTTTATCTTAGTAGATGTAGACAATTCTTCAACACCAAAATGAAATTTCGTTCTGCAGCATAGCGTGCGCCTAACTGAATCTTCCTGGCAGATTAGAACTATGTGCCGGACAGGGGCATTAACACCGAAGCTTCGCCTTTCGCGAGCACTTACTAAATCACTTGAGCTATCCAGGCACGGCTCGTGATGGCCGTAGTAGCTTCAATTTTGTTATTACCTGTCTCTCACTTTCAAAAATTCGCAGAAGTAGCACTGCATATCCTGTGGGACTAGTACTCCAGGAAGGAAGGATAATGCGTAGAAACCGCTTGGCGGGCACGCAATTTTAATGTTTCAAGAAGTTTCAGAGCCTGAACAACTGGAAAACAATTTTGTACCATATTTCATGCGGTGCGAAACCTTGGACCGTCAGCAATTTGGCGGATGGAACTGCATAGGGAACTATGCAGGTATAAAATACACTACGAATATTCGTACGTTCATTCAGTGACTGTTCTGATCAGGTGAGGCAATGAATTTCATCAATGATAAACTATGCCTAAACACGAATGACCGATAAAATTCGGCTCTTGCTTGACCTGCAGAAGGGCGCATCCGTTAGAGAAGGGAAGTAATAATATTTGTTTCAGTATTGGCTTTCTGCAAACATGGAGCTATGAAATTACAAATCTTGTCACAGTGGACAAATCAGTCCACATGGTGGAGGGGGGGGGAAACGTGGAGAATTTTTGAAACACAGACGATTCTCTGATTCAGAGCGTAAGAGAACGTTACGTTCAGGGACTTCCTTCTGGTCCCGGTAAACAGACCTCTGAGACAGAAAGTGTTGTTAAAGCTTCCTTTTTTTGGCCGACTAGACGGAAACTGCTTCCCGAAAGACGGCATTCTTTTCTCCTTGTTTCGTAGCAGGCTGCCTCGGAAGAATCGTGTCCCCAGGGTCTCATTTTACACAACGCTGCCACTTTGGGGCACCCACGGAGAGCTCTTCTCGAAAGAGGGCTACGCAGTTCTTTGGAAAATGCGCACAGTGTTTGGCTATCTCACGATTTATCTCGAGTGCTGGCATGGGTGTAACGGGAAATACACAGAAAAGAATTGGATACATTACGAAAAGTCGCGCTAACGCGAACAGTTTTGTACTACTAGTTACTAGAGTAACGCTGCAAAGTTAAATGACTACGTAGGCAATAAGAGCAACTTTCGGCAATCGGGCGATTAGAATGCAACGTTTTTGGTCATAAGGAGACAGACTGTTGCCATCACTCGCGACTCGAAGACTACTCTTAGGATCGAAGGGGTTAAACAATATTTCTTTTAAATGGACAAATCTCTGGTGATAACACCTTTGAGAGCCTTATACAAACGCACCATAAACTACATCAGAAACCATACAAGTGACCCTGAAATTTCATAGTTTGGGATTTTCAGTTCTTAAAAATTTGTGTCGCTGGGAATAACCATGACCTGAAACAATACTACATAGCACTTAATCTCTGGAAGACTGAAGTGAATCAGATCGTTGACAGGCGTAAAACCTTACGGAGAATGCTTTCAAGCAACAATTAACGGCTACAGGGAAGGAAAGACAGTTGACTGGTATGCTACTGTATAAGCACACTCGGATTAACGCCGAAAAGACGAGCTTGATTTACTTTTACTCTGCACATTTATTCTGGGGCTGTCTTTAATCTTCGCTAGAAGGTGCTACACCAATTGAAGCTGTATTTGTCCCTATCTTGTTTAATACTATAATTTTTCTGATAAACCTGCGTCACAAATTCTGATCATGTTCGAACAACGATAATTTGTCTAAAGATATATTCATTACATAACTTCTGCCAAAAGTTTAAAGGCAAAGTGTTCTTAATGTTGGACTGCTTAAATCCACTAAACCACTAAAGCCCAAAACGTGACTGAAATGCATTGTATTCATGTACTTAGTCGGACGTACTACAAGACAAATGCTCTCAAATTGAAAGAAATGGCAACAGGCACAATGGAGTTGTGCTTTCGTTTTTCTGTTTTACATCCGTTACCTAATTTTGATAACTGTAAATACTAACAAAAACTTGACAGTCTTTATGAAGTTTCAGACATTGTCGCATTTTTTATTTTATTTTATTTATTTTATTTTATTTTATTTTTTTTTTTTTTTTTTGAGTGATCGTCTTCTGACTGGTTTCATGTGCCCGCCCCTAATTCTTCTCAATTATTTGCTGGATGTGTTCCAATATCTGTTTTCCTCTACAGTTTTTACATTCTACAGCTTGCTTTAGTACCATGGAAGTTATTCCGTGATGTTTTAACAGATGTCCTACCATCCTTGTCATTCTTCTTGTCAATGTTTTCCATATATTCCCTTCCTTGCCGATTCTCCAAAGAACGTCGTCATTTCTTACCTTACAAGTCCACATAATTTTCAACATTCTTCTGTAGTACCACATCTCAAATGCTTCGACTCTCTTCTGTTCCGGTTTCCCCACTGTCTTGTTTCACTACCATACAATTCTATGCTCCAAAGAAACATTCTCAGAAATTTCTTCCTCAAATTAAGACCTATGTTTGACGCTAGTACACTTCTCTTGATCAGGATTACTAGTGGTCGTCTACTTTTCATGTCCTCCTTGCTCCGCCTGTCATGAGTTATTTTGCTGCCTAGGCAGCGGAATTCCTTAGCTTCATTTACTTCGTGATCACCAATCTTAATGTTGAGCTACCAACATTTCTATTACTTCTCATTACCATCGTTTTTCTTCGATTTACTATCAGTCCACATTCTGTAATCATTCTCCTTCACTTTCACTGAGGATAGCAAAGTTTTCAGCAAATCTTATCACTGTTATCCTTTCACCTTGAATTTAATTTCACTCTTTAACCGTTCTTTTATATCCATCATTACTTCTTCGATGTATAGACTGAACAGTGAGGGCGATTTCTTGGTCTCCCACTCTCACTGTTCCCTCTTGGTCCTTGTACAATTTGCGTATTACTCGAATTTTCCTGTAGCGTACTCCCAATTTACTCAGAATATGGAACATCTTGAACTATTTGGCTTTGCCGAACGCTTTTTTCAGGTAGAGTAATCCTATGAACGTCCCTTGATTTTTCTTTACCTACTCTTGCTTCCATTATCAACCGCAACTTCAGAATCGCCTAAAGTCAAACCTATCGTCAGCTGACACATCCTCAGTTTTCTTTACCGGTCTTCTGTATATTATCCTTGTCAGCAACTTGGATGCACGAGCTGTTAAGTTGATTGTACGATAATTCTCGCACTTGTCTGCTCTTGCAATATTGAGAATTGTGTCGATGATGTTTGTCCGAAAGTCAGATGGTATACTGTCAGAGTCAAATATTCTACAATCAACGTGAATAGTCGTTTTGTTGCCACCTCCCCAAATGATTTCAGAAATTCTGACGGAATGTTATCTATTCCTCTTGCCTTATTCTGTCTTAAGTCTTCAAAAGCACTTTTAAATTACGATTCTAGTACTGGATCCCCTACCTCTTCTATATCGACTCCTGTTTACGATCCTATCAGGTCATCAGACAAGTATTCGCCCTCATAGGGGTGAATGTACTCGTTCCACCGCTTCAGCTCTGCCAACACTTCGAAGCCTAACCTAGTGTAGGAGGAAGGGGGTGGGGGATGGTCCTACTGCGCAGTATATCGACAAGGCCCCTTAGGAAACTGTCAAAAGCCTAGAAGGATCATGAAACAGGTGCTAAAGGAAATTGCGTTGTTTCTAGTGCTATAAATTAGAATTCAGCCAATGAAGCAATATTGAGGATATTCAGCCCAGTTTCCAATCGTGTAATTATGGCCACAGCATGTTTCGGGACAGCCTCATCCCATATCCAAGTGCTAAAAACCAGATAAAACAATCCTCCTTATTCCGACAGACGTGTAAGGATTACAGACGTCCTGAGTTATAATCTACCTGACATTCTTAATGCTATTAGGTAGGTAGGTTGTAACTCAGGACGTCTGCAGTACTTATATGTCTGTCGGTATAAGGAGGATTGGTTTACCTGGTTTCCCTGTTTTTAGTGCTTGAAAATGGTATAATGTTGTCCCGAAACATGTTGCGGCACGCGATCGACAACTGTGCTGCATATCCTCGATATTGCTCGAATAACAGCGGTGTGATGGCTTCACATCATTTATCAGTAAATGACAATTCAGGTTATCGGACCTAGGTACTACATCTCTTGTCGTTTTGTGTCTAGTGTGCCTGCTTAGTTAAATTCCGTTCTAAATTTTTCTTATTTGTAAAGTGACCGTCGCTTCTAATCACTCACTTCATATTGTTGTTCTCGTTATAGTTCCTGTTGCATCTCAGTCAAATACAGATTTTAAAGTATTTGGTAAAATGACTATTGGGCCTAAAAACTAAATTTAAATTTTTTAGAAAAGTGACCGCTGGGCCTAACTGCTTCGGATGTGTAAGATTCTCTTGAAAACCATGCAAGAGCTGTCTTTTCTCAGACGACTAGAAGCTAGTTTGAATGAGCTTGGAACGCACCCAGTAAGGAATGACAAGGAGATGGGTGGCGGAGGGGAGCTGCGTGATACGTAATCTTGGAACTGGTTTGCTTGGACCGCAGTGGAAAGCCACTGATCTCTTATCAAAATTTGTTTTGACCCTAGAACAGTTCATACATTGGCATTTGGGCAAATAGGAAAAGACGTATACTATTAAAAACCTTTCTTTCCAATAAAACAAAGCATGAGGATAGTTAATACCAAGTAACAGTACAATAGAGCTTTTTCATTATGGAAATAATTTCTATTAAATGATTTATACTAAGTTTCTTGACTTCAATAAGTTCCAAACAATTAATCTAATTGCAACGCGCCGCATCAGTTCAAACTCCAAGTAACCTTACAAATTATTTTGTTGGAATTCTGTATCCGAAGACGTCGTGGCTGACCAGTGAAAGAGTTAATTAAACACTGATAGAATATCTCATAGCTTTAAGTAAGCGACAGTGATTCTTCAATAAACAGCAGCATCATCATCATCACCATCATCACCACCATCACCTTCCTTGCAAGGATTAGGTTGTTGCCTGTTTCGAACTCACAAGCAAATCATTTCCATTTCTTTCTAGGTCTTCCAACATATCTTTTTCCATTCGGCTTGTAGTTCAGGATCTGCTGAGGAATTCTGTGACGTGGAATTCTCATGCAGTGTTTTCTACGATGTTCACTATAACTTTTGCATTCTTTCTTTCATGCTGAAAATATTTACTTTTGTTCTAATACCTTCGCTTCTTCGGAACCCCATCTCTGCTGTGCGCATTTTTTTCTTTTTTTGTGGTAACCCAGCTTTCGCTTTCGTAGGATAACATAGGAACCGCCATAACTTTATAGAATTTCGTGATAGTTTCTTTTTCTACTTTATGGCCTGATGTTCTGCTAATGGTTCCACAGACAGCTTGAAAGCTGTGTGTTTTATTTTCAATATCAGGGTCAAAATCAAAACTTACAGCAGAGCCTAAACAACAGATTTGAGACATTTGTTCCAAAGCTGAATTGTCCAAAACTATTTTTGATCTGACTGGATACGTTCCTCGTAATACATTTTTTTTTTCTTGCTAGATATTTAAGTAGTGCACTTCTTGCAAATTTCGTTCAGCTGGCGTACTGGTCTTTTGAGGTCATCTTCATTCTTTTGAATAATAACGATGTAGTCAGCAAACAACAGTACGTTGAGGTACTCCACTTTTGTTCTTTTAATTTCTTGGTTTTGTTTACACTTACATTTACGAAGAATGAAGTCAATGTAAATATTAAAAAGGGAAGGTGATAGTCCACACCCTTGTCTAACTTCTTGGTTAATAACTATTTCTTCTAATTGATTCCTGCATGTGCTTATTACAATGCATGTAGTTTTGTAAAGACTTTTTACTACCTCTATCAGGTGATATGGATATCCACATTCAAACATAATCTTCCATAGGCTATCACGGCTCACAGTCTAAAGCCTTCTCAAGGTCCATAAAGGCCATATAGGTTTCTGTAATAAATTCTCTGTGTTTTTCCATTACTTTTTTAATTACAAACACATTGTCTGTGCATGAATGACCTGATCTAAATCAATTTGGTCCTTCAGAAATAGTAGCTTCTGTGATATTCTTCATGCGCTTATTGTTTATCTTTGAGTATAATTTGTAGCCAGTGTTTAGAAGACTGAGGCCACGGTAGTTTATGCAGTCACTACGTTTCCATTTTTGAAAAGAAACATTGGTTCTGATGTATACCAAGGATCTGGGATCTTGCAGTTCGACCAGCATTTACTTATTAATTGTAAAAGTCTTTCATCTAGTGGTAACCCTCCATATTTAATTAGCCCTGCATTTATTCCGTATTCCAATAGCTTTTCTGTTCTAAATGCCTTTGAAAGCCTCTTCTAGCTCACCCATAATAATAGTCAATTAAACAGTTAAAGGAAACATTTAAAGCAAATAAAACAGTCTTAAGCAAGGGGAGGTTATTAACTACCAGCTGACATATTATTTTCTCAACCAAGAGAAACTATAAAATTTAGTATTTAAAAGCAAAATAACACAGCAATTAGCAAATGACCATTAATGCCCAGCAGCTAACTTATTTACGATATCAGGCGTGATTTACTGAGAGAACGCTCAAGAACAACAGGAAGTATGAGTATGCGAATAAGCAACTATTTCTTAGGCGAGGACGTCAGTAAAAAGAAACATTTCGATTAAATATTTGAAAGCAAATGGAACAGCATTAAGCAAGTAGCCATTACCGTCCAGAAAACAGCTTGCTTACAGAATACCAGGCGTGATTTCGTTGGGACAACGCACATGAGCAATTTTTGCAGTATGTGTACATAAATAATCACATGTTTCTTAGGCCCAGACGGACGAAACTAGACCCGTAAAACAAACGGTTGGATCAAATATTTAAAAGGAAATAACACAGCAATAAACCACTGTTACTACCCAACAGCTAAGATACAAGGTGTGATTTTACTTAGAGAACGCAAGAGAACAACTGGCAGTTCGAGTCTATGAACGAGCAAATATTTCTTATATACGGACAGGCTTAACTGACTAGTGCAAGAAACAATTAAATCCAGTCTGTACAAGAAATATAATTTTGTGTTAACTATGCGGTACTGACACGTGGCACGCCAACTTTCATTCAGCTTGCACACTGTGGAAGGCGCCGTTCTGCGTCCCATTTTTCAATTTCCAATGCCTGCTCACCCTGCATGAGGTAACTTCAAAAGCTGGGCTATAACAGGCAGTTAGATATAGCACAGTTTATGCTATCCGTTTGCCACAAGGACACTTCACCTATCAAAATTTCAATACTAACTTAAGCGTGGGAGTACAGACCACATACGAATACTTGACTTCACGCTTCCCTCCCCTTCACAGCCCAGAGCAGGTTTAAGTCTCAAACACAGAGCAACATTACAGAATGCTGGGCAAAGCCAAGGAACTAGTTTATAGAGTTGCTCAGAATAGTTCCATAGACAAGCCGTACCCCAAGCTAGGACGCAGCACTTATCACGACCGAGGTGCCGCGGTCACGAGGCCTGCGCCAACAGGCTTCCGCGCTCTGGCGCACAGCATTTCCCCAAAACTTGCTGCCTCCCTCCGACCATCACGCCTCACTTCCTTGTCACCGCAGCTCGCACCCTCTGGCCTGGAGCCATGCGTGAATATACACTCCTGGAAATTGAAATAAGAACACCGTGAATTCATTGTCCCAGGAAGGGGAAACTTTATTGACACATTCCCGGGGTCAGATACATCACATGATCACACTGACAGAACCACAGGCACATAGACACAGGCAACAGAGCATGCACAATGTCGGCACTAGTACAGTGTATATCCACCTTTCGCAGCAATGCAGGCTGCTATTCTCCCATGGAGACGATCGTAGAGATGCTGGATGTAGTCCTGTGGAACGGCTTGCCATGCCATTTCCACCTGGCGCCTCAGTTGGACCAGCGTTCGTCCTGGACGTGCAGACCGCGTGAGACGACGCTTCATCCAGTCCCAAACATGCTCAATGGGGGACAGATCCGGAGATCTTGCTGGCCAGGGTAGTTGACTTACACCTTCTAGAGCACGTTGGGTGGCACGGGATACATGCGGACGTGCATCGTCCTGTTGGACCAGCAAGTTCCCTTGACGGTCTAGGAATGGTAGAACGATGGGTTCGATGACGGTTTGGATGTACCGTGCACTATTCAGTGTCCCCTCGACGATCACCAGTGGTGTACGGCCAGTGTAGGAGATCGCTCCCCACACCATGATGCCGGGTGTTGGCCCTGTGTGCCTCGGTCGTATGCAGTCCTGATTGTGGCGCTCACCTGCACGGCGCCAAACACGCATACGACCATCATTGGCACCAAGGCAGAAGCGACTCTCATCGCTGAAGACGACACGTCTCCATTCGTCCCTCCATTCACGCCTGTCGCGACACCACTGGAGGCGGGCTGCACGATGTTGGGGCGTGAGCGGAAGACGGCCTAACGGTGTGCGGGACCGTAGCCCAGCTTCATGGAGACGGTTGCGAATGTCCTCGCCGATACCCCAGGAGCAACAGTGTCCCTAATTTGCTGGGAAGTGGCGGTGCGGTCCCCTACGGCACTGCGTAGGATCCTACGTTCTTGGCGTGCATCCGTGCGTCGCTGCGGTCCGGTCCCAGGTCGACGGGCACGTGCACCTTCCGCCGACCACTGGCGACAACATCGATGTACTGTGGAGACCTCACGCCCCACGTGTTGAGCAATTCGGCGGTACGTCCACCCGGCCTCCCGCATGCCCATTATACGCCCTCGCTCAAAGTCCGTCAACTGCACATACGGTTCACGTCCACGCTGTCGCGGCATGCTACCAGTGTTAAAGACTGCGATGGAGCTCCGTATGCCACGGCAAACTGGCTGACACTAAAGGCGGCGGTGCACAAATGCTGCGCAGCTAGCGCCATTCGACGGCCAACACCGCGGTTCCTGGTGTGTCCGCTGTGCCGTGCGTGTGATCATTGCTTGTACAGCCCTCTCGCAGTGTCCGGAGCAAGTATGGTGGGTCTGACACACCGGTGTCAATGTGTACTTTTTTCCATTTCCAGGAGTGTATTTGCCCGTCTCCGTCGATGCCGAGTAAAATCGATGATGACGCATCAGTGATGTGTTTTTGGTATTTCCAAATTTTTGTCAGTACCCGTAGGTGCAGATCAGCAGTAAACTGTTATCAATTTTTAAGCTATACTTTGTTTCAAATGCAAGGAAAGTACAGTTACCATGGTAGAAAAGCAGAGCTTTGAAACATCGAAAAATCTGACACTAGGAGAAAGATTTGTATACTGTACGTAAGTATTCAATTTGTAGTCTGTAAATTCCTCCCTCCTTCTTTCATCTATTGCCCACATTAAACAATACCCAGTCCAAGTAATTCAAAGCAATGTCTTTTATGAAGAAGAGGAACGAAGATTACAATAAATTTACAAGTTTGCTTAGCTTGTCATGCTGAGATGGCTCCAGTTCTTCTTGTTCAGGGGTCTGATTCTTCAAGCTGAAAATCTAACATCAGGTCCTCACGGTTGGTTTGAACTAAACAAACTTTGTTCACACCTATTATACAAAAATACGTCCGATCACATCAGAGGCAAGCTTATGCCTCTCACACACTGCGGAAATAACAATATTCCAAAGTTTTTATTAACAAATGAATTTCTACTAGTTTTCGTTACTTTATTAGTTTCGATTATTATTTTATAATTCAGTCCAGAAATAAACATAGTAAACAGTACAGAAGTGCGTAATTAATAATAGAAATTTAAGTCTGCAAATAATTCGTAATTTCAAATGTTTCTACAAAAAATAATTTTAACTGTAATTATCGGAACTAGTACTTATCGATTATAATATAGAAACTAAAATATTTTATAAAGTAATTCTTTTTCATAAATTTTAGCTCGAAATATAACATACTGTGTATAAAATTATATGAAAGTTTTTAGAAAAGCAACTGAGATAATACTGACCTGTCGAAACTTCGAAAAATAATACTGGTATCGGCAACTACCGTTGAGGAAAAGTAATGCTAGAGGAGGATGTCCCGTTACAAGTCCTATATATTTTTAAGAATTAAACTCAGAAATTAAATTTATCCACCTAGTACGCTACTCGTAGAAGACAACGAAGTTCCGTAGAAAGTGAATCAATACCACTCCTCATACCAAAACACAGATAAAGATGCAACCAAAATTGGTCATTTCAGTGGACGTGCCCACTCAAATCTACAAGAAAAATGAGGGTGGGAAATGTCAGGATGGGAAAATTTGGGAGGGGGGGAATAAACATACACTAAACTTTTCTAACAATTTAAATTTAAGACTCTGTTTCCTAAATGGAGCTGAGATAGTTCTGGAGCTAAGGCTTTCTGTATACTAAAGTGTAACGAATGCGCGGGCTATTTTGTCTATTACTACGATTTTGATTCATGATAACGGACAGGTTCACACTTCACAGAGGAACGGCTGTATGTAAAGCTTTCCTCTTTCCTCGCATAACGCTCGGGTGGCTCTCTTAAGCTGGAAATGGCTTTTTCTTGTCGCAAGAAAGCAACAGTGAGTACAGATTTGTGCCTGATCTACGGTATCTCGAATCGGGTGATGAATGCGGTATCGTAGACCGGACGCAGACGTCTTATTCCTACGTGCAGCACTTTATCACGTCTTCGTGGGAGAGCCGTAAAGTAACAGAGCAACTGAGCGCTCGTGGCACCGGCTATATCTGAAATGTTTCCGATCAAAGTTCGATAATGGTTCAAAAATGGTTCAAATGGCTCTGAGCACTATGGGACTCAACTACTGTGGTCATCAGTCCCCTAGAACTTAGAACTACTTAAACCTAACTAACCTAAGGACATCACGTACACCCATGCCCGAGGCAGGATTCGAACCTGCGACCGTAGCAACAGCGCGGCTCCGGACTGAAGCGCCTAGAACCGCACGGCCACCGCGGCCGGCTAGTTCGATAATCTGTAACTTTTTAAGTAATGTGTACTTCTCACATGACTACACAAATTCGTAATGCATCTGTCATAATAATATGTATATTATAAGTTTTACTCTGATTAATGTGGACAGCCTTGTTCAAAAACGTCATTTTATATGAGTGTGTTTTGCACTTTAATGTAATACATAGAAACGAAGAGATATTACGAACACCTTTCATAGAAGTAGTACAGTTAACTGAATAGGCTTGCGTCTCTTGTTCAGCTATTTTAGCATCTACACATTATACCACAGACCTACCATTCTAGGCAATAGTAGTGTTACCTGGCGAGAAATGACTGCTAATCATACACACGCAAGATCCATGTAGAGTCAGTGAGCGTGTTGTCCTTGTGTAGAACGGGGGTGGCAAGCAATCTTTCTGAGTTTGACCGACGGCAGATTGCGGTTGCCCGGGTGTTCGAGAAGGCTGTGGTAGCGAAAACAAGGTGAAACAAATTCCAGACGTCGTAGGGTTGGGCGCCCTCCCATCAACTCAGATGTCAGACGTCGTAGGTTCGGCAACACAGTAAAACAGGACAGGCGGCGAACTGTGGCGGAACTAACGTAAGGTTTTAAATATATGTAGATGGTTCAAATGGCTCTGAGCATTATGGGACTTAACTTCTGAGGTCATCACTCCCCTAGAACTTAGAACTACTTAAATATAACTAACCTAAGGACATCACACACAACCATGCCCGAGGCAGGATTCGAACCTTCGACCGTAGCGGTCGCGCTGTTCCAGACTGTAGCCACTAGAACCGCTCGGCCACTCCGGCCAGATAAGTAGATGGTATCTGTTCTTTCGGACCCACACACACACACACATATATATATATATATATATATATATATATATATATGTGTGTGTGTGTGTGTGTGTGTGTAATAAAGGCTCACCGGCCATATGACCATCTTCTTCTGTGCGGATGCACAGTGCCCGAACTCTTACGGAAATCGGCAGTAAAGCCGCAAGTAACGAGCAGGGGCACTATGCATGTGGTGCGGAACAATAGGTTGTGAAGTGGATGTCAAGGGAGGCGTGCCAGAGATAAGTCTCTGCCGTCGCACTATCCTCTGTGTCCTCGGTGACTCAGATGGATAGAGCATCTGCCATGTAAGCAGGAGATCCCGGTTTCGAGTCCCGGTCGGGGCACACATTCTCAACTGTTCGCGTTTACTTATATCAACGCCTGTATGCAGCTAGAGGTATTCATTTCATTGTAATTGAATAAAGCTTTAACGCTAGGCAGAGTACAAGTGTGTCACAACACACAGTGTAGCCAACACTTCTAATGATGGGCTCCGCAGCTGACGACCCATGCATGTACCACGACATCGGCAACAACGACTGAAATGGGGACTTGACCATCGGCACTGGACGTTGGCGCAGTGGCAGAGCCATGTATGGTCTGATGAATCCCGATCCTTGCTTCATCATGCCGGTGGTAGGGCGCAAATTTGTCGTCTTTCAGGGAAACAGCCTGTAACAACATCGACTCTGTCCTATTGTACATATAATACCTTTTTCTTCTGATTTTTCGCTAAACTTGTGTAATTAATGTTCTGCTTTCATTTCTTTTTTGTTTCATGCCATTGTGTTAAGAAAACTGTAAACAAGTTTCAATGTGAATATTAATGTTTATGTCAAACGTCAAGCAATATTGTAATAGAACTGAAATGTAACAAATGTTGAAACTGTCGTAAGATGTTTAAAATTGTAACTGTGCGTCTGGTCCATACGTAGGCAATGTGTTAGGATATGTAGAATCCAAAACCTCGGGTGAATACCCGGCCTGTCAGGGAGCGGTAAAAGGTGGATGGCAGGCGAGCGCGGGAAAATGCGCACGGGCACTGCACGGCACAACGGGCTCAGCAGTTGTAGTTGGAGTTTGGCATTGGTCTGAGCAACACCTTCTGGAGCGAGGAGGCTCTCCTGGAAGACGTAGTTTCACTGAGCCTCGGGTATGCTGTTCCAACGCCCACACAGCATGGCAAAATTCCATAGGCACTAAATGGAAAAGTATTGCGACGCTAAGAAGAATTAAAGTGCCGATACGTCAAGAGCCATAGCTGTGGTTGTGTGTGTGCTCTGTGCCTCGCCATCTCGCCGCTCGCCAACTGCCGCATCGATAAAAGAAGGTTGAAACTTTTAGTACTGTATTCGTATGGACCATAGAGTGAACTGTTCAATAATAACCTAAATTTTACCAGAACTTTCCCCTCATTTAATTATCCTCACAACTAACCTAGACAGGGTCCTTTCCAAATGTTGTGCAATCCGAGTGTCCTGAAATGAAAAATTAAATTTTGTGTTAATAACAATTACTTGCAGACCTAGTTATGTTAGAATGGTGTTTAAAGAACTGTTTTGTTAATGAACCAGTAAATGAATAACGAAGGTCTAACGAAGTTGAAAGATAACTTTAATATTGATATAGTAATGAAGTTTAATTATTTCGAGACAGATATAAAGGTATTTAAATGAACAGTAAATAAGATGAAAAGAGTAGTAACTCATATACTGGAAATCTTGAACACATAATAATTTCAGTAATCAAATTTTTTAATACAATGATCATAGCAGTTTCAGCCCCCCCCCCTCCCCTTTTATTCATTTGAATTCTGAAGTGTTCTAAATTGGTTTGACCAGCAAAAGTTAAAGTCAATATAAAAGCCAAAATTTATCAGTGTTTTATCTTTATCAAAACTGACATTTTGTGTGTGGCTCGAAAGTGCTATTTCTAAGGTAACCTATGTCCGATTTTAATCAGGTTAATAGACATTATAAAGTTTTGTAGTATACATTGTAGTGTAGTGTTATATATTCATGGGTTTTCCATATCAGTACAGAACGTGAAACTATCAGTTCAACAGATTTTCTGGTTCTAAAATTCTACTATATTATGCAGTGCTACTACGTGTTGTTTTGCATGAATATACACCAACTTGTACAGGGAATAAACTCAGTTAATGCCTAATAAGGCTGGCGACCGTATTATTATTAAATTGATAGCGTCTTCAGTGTTGCTTTTGGTCCATCCTGACGTGTAGTTGCGTTTCGGACTTGCTTGACGGATCATTGTTATTACAGAGTGTGTGTAAGTCTGATTTGCCACCATTTAGGTACACGCGGTAGATAACTGTAAGAAAATCCTTTCTCATAAGGTGAACCCCGCTCGATTACCATAGCACAGCCTTTAACTAGTATTGTGTGCCCCACGCGCACGTTACAAGCCCCTTGTAACCTGTATTGCGGGACGGAGACTAGTTGGCGGCGGCTCTAATGTTCCGTGGGGCACATTCACGCGTGTGCATTAGAGCTCGTGCAAGGCACCATGACGGCCAAGAACTATCGTACGCTGGTTGTAGGCTACATACACCTCTTCATGTCGTTCACGTTTCCGAACGGCAGTGGCATTTTTCAGCAAGATAATGCACCATGTGACAAGGCCAGAAGGGTAATGGAGTGGTTCGAGAAACACAGTGGCCAATTCCAATTGATGCGCTGGCCCTCCAACTCACCAGATCTGAACTCGACCGGGCACATGTCGGATGTGACTGAACATGGCGTCAGAGCGCCCCTCCCCGAAACGTCAGAAAATTAGGTGACTCGTGTGTAAAGATGTGGTGCCAACTCCCTCCAGCGACTTACCAAGGCCTCATTGCTTCCGTGACACGACACGTCGCCGCTATTATTCGCGACAGAGACGGACATAATGTTCTGGATGATTATGATATATTAATAATTTGGAATGGATGCAAATGTGTGATTACAAGCCGGCCGAAGTGGCCGTGCGGTTCAAGGCGCTGCAGTCTGGAACCGCAAGACCGCTACGGTCGCAGGTTCGAATCCTGCCTCGGGCATGGATGTTTGTGATGTCCTTAGGTTAGTTAGGTTTAACTAGTTCTAAGTTCAAGGGGACTAATGACCTCAGCAGTTGAGTCCCATAGTGCTCAGAGCCATTTTTTTTGTGATTACAATTTCACCCTCCACTTATGTCTTCAGTTAGCTATTGGCTACGCATTTCGTGTTATAATAAGTCACAATTTTCCAACAATCCTTCCACAGTGTAGGAAATGGAATTTCAAAAATAACCGTTTGACAGGAGACAAATGGACCCTATAAAATTTCAGAAAAAAAACTTTCAGAGTCACAGTAGCTGTATTACTGCGACATTCAGTCCCTTTTATACCGTAATTTGTCTCCCTGAGTGTCTAGAAATTTTATAAGATGGTGATAGCATTGGAACTTGTATTACTATTTTTTGCTTTTTTTGCCACGATAGCATTGGAACTTGTATTACTATTTTTTGCTTTTTTTGCAATGAGTCCCCTAATTTAATTCTCTACGTTACTGGTTTTGCGACAGTCGATGATTCGCTGGCTGCAGATATACATTCTCAGAAAGGTCTCCCTCAAATTAAGGCCAATGTTTGATACTAGTAGACTGTTGCGGTCAGCAGCGCCCTCTTAGCCTGTAACAGTCTGCTTTTTATGTCCTCCCTCCTTCCTCCGTCGTATCTTATCTCGCTATCAATTAATTTTGGCCTTTTCCAGTGTTATTTCGTTCCTAAGTGACTTACATCGATGTATTTCTGTCTTTCTGAGAACTTTCGCTCTTCTTTCTTTGTTCGCTCAATGGAAGCACTTCTTCTGTTACCCAGACTTTCTTCACAGTTTTCTTTTATAGTAGTCTGTACTACTTTAAAAATTACCCCTTTTTAGAGATGCCCTGTCATTTAAACTGAATGCATATTTCATGCTTGTAACCAGCGTTTCACGATGCTTGTAGGGTTCTGAGCTGAGTTTCAAATACACATCAGTGAAGTCTGAATAGATATGTTGTAATTCCATTCGTAGCGATATTTTGGTGCGACCGATTGGGAAAATCTATCAGATATAACCAAATTAACACAATTATTAATGATATTTCGTAATATATTAACTCATACCTGAAGTGTATCAATTTTCTACTCGTAAAACTTTTTTATGTGTATGTAGCAGAAAGCATTATAGTGTGAGGCAAATTGTGATAGTGCTGTTTTCTTCACTGACTACTACAGTGTGTGTAAGAGAATATAAAGGGCGTTTCTTTCAACTTGGGGCAACCAAACACCTCGAAAATGACGCATCCTACGAAACAAATCTTAGGTGAAAAGTTAATACTGCTAAAGGGGACACCCGTCTGTGCTGCAACTGGTCAGCTTCTAACTACTCCTTTAATGCCAGGGTCGACTTTGTATTTTAAAATAGAAATCCACCATTTTTATTGCATATTCAGATTCTACCAAGAACAGTATGTAGGGCTTACTCAAACTATTGCCATTCGTGGTAGATGGTGCCGGAGTTGATACATGTAAAGTATGACTGTTTTTTAAATTAAGAACCGACATTTATGATCCTGCATTCCATTTACTATGTAAATTTAAACTTTTGTTCTCTAACGTCTGTAACTAATGTTCAAACCTTAGTTGAGTGTTGCAAACGTAATTCTATGGTACAATTAACAAGGTTAGAAATTTGAAAATTTGTGGTAAGGTCTAATGGGCACCAACTCCTGAGGTTTTCGGTCCCTAAGCTTACATACTACTTTATCTAACTTAAACTAAATTACGCTAAGGACAACACACACACCCATGCCCGAGGGAGGACTCGAACCTTCGACGGTAACAAGGCTAGACATTGACATTTCTGGGAAACAAGGTACTTGTGTCACGTGGTTCCCTTTTCCCTATATTGTTATTGAGGTAATTTCCCCCCCCCCCCCCCCTCAAATCATCGGTATTCTTGATTTCGGTGGCCGCCCTCGAACTCTGCCATCAGGGTGACTGGTTTCGGTGTGAGTTTTCATCCAACCGTCTTAACTCTCTCATTGACCGCTACGCGGCGGCGGAATACAAACCACAACCGCTGTTATGTAATAAAGTACAATGCCTATGAAATGATATTGACAGACGCACCTGCCATGGTTACGTACGTATCATGTAAAGAGTCACACTCTTGCCGCATAGTTCAGCGTCCCAGAACGCAGCACGTCCCACTGCATCGCCGAGGCCTTTATAACAAGCAGTAACATGAAAGTCTCGCTTTAGTTGGCGTAATGGATGTTGTATCTGGTGCAGAGAAGATGGAAATAATTTTAATCTGTAGCGATGCTGCAAGAAAGTTGGATGCTACTGTTCGTCTTTATGCCGAACGTTATGCTGTTAGGTCACGATCCCTTGCATCTATTCATCGTTTACTGCCGAAGGATGTGTGATACCTAAGAAACGAACTCGTAGAGCAAATTTAGCGGGGAACAAAAATAATAAATTTGTAGTAATAGCTGCCGTGAATCATAATCCACACTACTCGAGACAAGTGTTTGGACGATCCTACACTGTTCACAAATAGCATCCCTACATCATCTCCATGCACCAAGAACTCCTTGGTGACGGTTTTTAGAATGGGATGTCGTTATGAAACTGAACACTAATGCAAATACAAAGAGAGCCATAAGTATTTTGTGACGTAATGCTTTCTGACAGGTCAACTTTTAGGAGGCACGACAAAGTTAATCCGCAAAACCAACGTTATTGTTGTAAGGAAAAGCTCCACTGGATACATGAAGTTGTTCGTCAGCATTTTTGGTCTGTTAACATATGGTGCGCTATGATAGGCGACACGCTAATCGTCCCCCTTTCTGTGAATGGAACATTCATCGAGGAAAGACATCGTAAGTATTGCAAAGAAATGTACCCATTCTTTTGAACGATGCACCCCTGTAGTACGACGGAACATGTGGTTGAAACATGACTGTTATCCGGTACATTACTCCGCAAAGGCCAAAGAAGCACTGAATCGCGATTTCAATGATCACTGGATCTGTAGAGGCGGTCAGGTAAATTAACCAGCCATATCACCCGACCTTATGTCACCGGATTTGTATTGTATGGTTAACTGAAGCACAAAATGTATGCAGAAGTACCAACCAGTTGACAGAACAAGATTATCAGACATCCTACCGCAAATCCCTGCAGATATGCTTTTATATTGTGTTCATGATGCATTCCACACAGGAATTAATAAATGTGTCGAATTGGAAGGTTGTCCGTTCGAGCGTTTACTGTGAATTACATTCATGGTGGGAGGCAAGCTTTCCAATGGGGACAGAAAACTATTAAATTAATGTCGTTGTTCCTGGATCACGCTAAAAGTAGTTTTCCATCCAGATACTTAAACGTCTAATCATATTGTACTGTACAATCAAATCTGCATCACTAAAGTAAATTTCTAACGGATGTATCAAGCCTCACAACACAAAGGTTTGCATTTACATTATAAATGTAGATTTAAATGCGTCGGCTCTTAATTCGACACTTGATATTTGTTGATTACAGAGCCATGTACCACGAATGTAAAACAATGGTTTGAGTAAACCGTAGGTATTTTTTGGCTTGGATTCTGAATATGCAATAAAGATACCGAGTATCCATACCAAGTTGATTCCTCCTCACCCCCACCCGCTCCATGGAAGAGGAGTGGTCAGGAGGTGACAAGTAGCAGCACAGACAGATGTCCCCTTACTGTTATTAAGTTTTCGTACGATCCGTCATTTTCTAGATATTTTGTTGTCTCAGGGTAAGACATACGTAGTCAGCAGTACATATATTTCACCCGGCACGCGCAATATGTATGTGTGTGCATGGTAAAACGACAAGTCACACACTATATACTTGAAGAAACTAATCAGAGATGTCGGTCCTCAAACCAGAAAAGCAGAAAGGATGGCGATTACACGAAAACCTATAAAACATCCACTGTATCACAAATAAGGAAGAAATTTTTCATTGCTATCTGTGTTAAATTACAATTTACGGTACGAATAATTACACTTGAGATTCTGATTGTCTCACGGAACTGTTACGGTTTCATAACATGAACAAAATATTATTGAAGTTATTCGGTTTGATTCTTGCTTTAAGACAACCAAACGTCAGTACTTTGATTGCCCTGTGTGCCCTAATTCAGATGCAGACATGACATTCGTCAACAAGGAAACCTACATAAACGAATACTGCGCGTAGAATCACCCACGCATCTGAATCAGTTGTGAGAAACGCTGCCATTGTTCTTTTTCCTCTGAACGTACCGCCTGTCATCGACCACTGTGGTTCCTGGAGCAGGTCCGTTCCCCACTGTGGGTTTTTAGAGCAAACAACGCAGACCGCAGACTGGATTTATCTCAGTGTTATTGGGGAGATTGCAGCAGTACAGCGAATTCGTTTGATTAGTTCCAACGCGCTATCGATTTGTGTGTGATATACCACAACAGAAGACTACATCGTTTCCCTTGAGAGAAGCAGGAGCAACGAGCTTTGAGTTCGCCGACGTTTCATTTATCAGCAGAGAAAAAGAAGATGAGCTAGGCTGTATGACTGGAGTGTCTATAGTTTCGTGTCGCTGTGTTACTTTCAACAGTTAGAACTATATACTCTCACTATTTAAAAAGTATACAGTTTAATAACAGGTAAATTATTATTCGCGTTGAAGTCTGTCTACCCGTAAATTTAGAGATTAACAGCTTTCAGTAAAAATTAGGCTAAAAGAAAGGAAGGAAACTGTTAACATTTGCGCTGATAGCACTGGAATTTCCACAGAAAAGCTTTACCATAACATGCAGAGCTACAATAAAGGGAATGGAGAACCTAACTAAGCAGTGGAATGAAGATGACGAAAGACTGTAGGCAAAAGTATGGCAGAGAGTAATGCACAGAGAACACACTGAGGGAAATGGTTTTCTGCTTATTAACGTCCTCGTCGCTACAAATGGATAAATCCTTAATTACTGGTAAAGGAGGAATGTGTGTACATCGTTTCGTCTATTTAAATTTTTTTAGTTTTGTTGTACATAGTTTCATTGTGAAAAACATATATTTATTCCATATAGCCGTCCTTCACGTGAAAATTGCCCAGTTACAAGATCTTTTTTTTATTTTTTATTTTTATTTTTTTTAGGGAGGTTTGAATTTAATGCATTTAATTGTTTTGTTCAGTTCGATTTCGAATTTTGGACTTAATGTAGATTAGGAAGGTACTTAAGTATGTACCCACACATGCAACAAATAATACAACTGAAAAACCTGTTGAGTCTGATGACGATTTGTAACAATAAAATGTGGTGGAAATAGTGGAGATCTTTAAAGCAGGTAAAGGAAGGTACAACATGGTTTTCACTTAATAAATTTTGTCAAGAAACAGCCAAGAGACTGAATAGCAAAGTCGCGGTACCACTTAAAAATTGTGGAATACAAAGTTCATTCTAAGCTTATAGTGAAAGGGATCGATTCATCAACCTTCGCAGTATGGCGAACTATCTGAGAGATAATTACATACGCATGTGGGACACACAGAATCATACGTAGAAGATTCAGTTCACTTCGTAAAAAATTCGCTTCACTATTCACCGTTAGAAAAGGCGAGCTACATACATCAGGGATTAATATGACTTGCTACGATTATTTACAGAAAATAAATACCGACAGCCGTAATTTTATTAGTTATTTTATTTGAGTACTAGTCTCGGTGCCTCATTGGTACCATATTCAAGCCCGTATACACATAGTTACATAATTTGTCTAACGTCTGTGCTCTTATAGTGTCTGTGCTATTATAGGGGTCAATAATTTCAAATGGCTTCCTTAGATTTCTAAACTGTGAGGTAAAATATAGGATAAGTAATGGATACACAAGACATTACGTTTATGTTCGTTAGGCATGTATATCTTTAGGCATATTAAATATAATTAGGAAAATAATGATTTAATGGGCTTCTCCGTTTCACCGATAATAACAGACATTTAACGCAAGCTTTTGGGCAAACTATGTAATGATCGGTGCAGTTGTGCCCATGCTGCTGGCTGTGATACGAGCACGTCATTTGTGTTGCCTGGGACACATGGACAACCTCAGCTACAAATGTTACATCAGCACCTTAACTATTTGCAGAAGAATATTCAGTTTATACAGGAACAAGGACTCGGAGGAGAAGTTTAATGAAATGAACGGTGTCTTGAACGGAGGATATAAGTCGAACATCTACAAAAGCAAAAAGAGGATAATGGAATGTAGTCTACTTAAGTCAGGTTTACTGTTAGGGGACTAAGATTAGGAATTTAAACACTTAAACTAGTAGATGAGATTTCCTATTTGGGCAGCAACACAACTGATGACGGTCGAAGTAGAAGGGATATTAAATGTAGACTGGCAATGGCAAGAGAAGCGTTTTTGAAGAAGAGAAATTTGTATACATCGAATATAGATTAAAGTGTAAGGAAGTCTGTTCTGAAAGGATTTGTATGACGTGTAGCCAGGTGTGAAAGTGAAACATGGGCGATAAACTTTTTAGACAAGACGATAACAGATCAGTTTGAACTGTGGTGCTACAAAAGAATGCTGAAGATTAGTTGGCTGGAATGCGTAACTAATGAGGAGGTGCTGAATAGAATTACGGTGAAAAGAAATTTGTGGCACAACCTGACTAGAAGAAATCCGTTGGTAGGACAAATTCTGAGGGATCAAGGGATCACCAATTTAGTACTGGAGCAAAGAGTGGGGGGGGGGGGGGGAGGGGTAAAATAGCAGAGAGAGACCAAGAGATGAATTCAGTATGCAGATTCAGAAAGATGTAAGTTGTAGTTGTTACTCTGAGGTGAAGACGCTTGCACAGGATAGAGTAGCACGGAGAGCTGCATCATAATAGTCTTTGGACTGAAGACCACAACAATGGTTCAAATGGCTCTGAGCACTATGGGACTCAACTGCTGAGGTCAGTAGTCCCCTAGAACTTAGAACTAGTTAAACCTAACTAACCTAAGGACATCACACACATCCATGCCCGAGGCAGGATTCGAACCTGCGACCGTAGCGGTCTCGCGGTTCCAGACTGCAGCGCCAGAACCGCGCGGCCACTTCGGCGGCGAAGACCACAACAAAAACAACAACAGGAACAAGTTCGTTAAGGTGTACATTAAAGATGTACATCCATTATCGGACGTGGAGGTCTACAGAAGTCCCACTGACGTTCTCGGATATAGGATGTGCCCGAAATTCACCCATCCGAATGCCCATACCCTCATACCGACTCCCACCAACAGTTCGTTTAGAATTACACAGACTTGTACTGTTCAACAACTGTGTACAGCAGGGCATAGAGTACTTCCCAAAGTAGCAGTCACTGCGTTTTCTCGTCCCAGTAATTCAGGTATAAAACGCGGGAAGACAAACTGTTTAGACTCTGCGCACATTGTCGTCAAATGCGTGGTTTACACTGAGGCAACAGGATACGCGATGTGCTTCATGATACGACAGAGAAGCACCTCGAATCCTCAGTCTGTGCAGAAACAGTACAACGAATTACCAGGTCACACTGGGCGACACCGTTATGACACTGGTACCTATATCTGACGTGTCGTGCGGCCAACATTGGCATGGGAACATTCGCAGAAGTAAATGAACGATGTTGAAATCTGGCGGGTGCGTAGAGGCAACAAAATAATGAAATAAACTGTTTTTTTGTGCCCAGTTTCATTTTTAAATGGGAAAACACACCAATAAAGACGCGTTAGGATCAGCGAAATGACAGGCATGTATAAAAAAAGTTTTTCATGTAAAAGTTGATGTGCAATTAAGGTTATTGGAAACTGTTCAGCAAACTTTTGTAATAATTTGAAATTTTGCAGAATACCCAGTCACCTTTAATTAACTCCGAAAAATGAAAATTTTTGTTACAACATAAAATTAAAAAGCCTCTCAATCCACATGTTTAATAAAGCTGGGTTCTGAAATACCACTTTTGGTAGATAAGCTGTACACAACGATAATTTTCAACGTACAAGGTGACAATTATTGAACTATATGAAAAAAACGTTAATTAGTTACATACTACGTAGTGCACACACATTATTCGACATGAAAACGTTACGACTGATATTCCGATTTAGGTTATGACATGTTCGATATGCCTGTGCATCATCGGTGATGATGTGGCGCAGACGAATAGTGATATTCTGCATGATCTGCTGAAGTGTCGGAACACCGATGGTGTCGATGACCTCCTGAATGGCTGTTTTCAGCTCAGTAATGATTTTGGACTTATTGCTGTATACCTTGTCTTTAAAATAGCCCCACAGAAAGGAGTCGCATGTGTACAGATTCGGAGAATACGACGGCCAAACGAGGCCCATGCCACTGGCCTCCAGGCACTTCAAAGCCACAATGCGGTACCCAAAGTGTTCCTTGAGAACATCAAACACTCTCCTGCTTCGATGGAGTCGAGCTCTGTCTTGCATCAACCGCATCTTGTCGAAATCAGGGTCACTTTGAATAACGGGAATTAAACCATGCCTCGGGCATGGATGTTTGTGATGTCTTTAGGTTAGTTAGGATTAAGTAGTTCTAAGTTCTACGGGACTAATGACCTAAGAAGTTAAGTCCCATGGTGCTCAGAGCCAATTAAATCGTCCTTCAATGCTTTCACGTAGCGTTCGGTAGTCATCGTGCCATCAAGGAATATCGCACCGATTATTCCGTGACTGGACGTTGGACATCACACAGTCACCCTTTGAGGGTGAAGAGACTTCTCGATCACAAAATACGAATTCCCAGTCCCTCAAATGCGCCAGTTTCGCTTATTGATGAACCCATCCAAATAAAAGTGGGCTTCGTCACTAAATCGAACCATAATGCGCATACTAATTCTCGTCATGCCCCGCGGCCAACCGTGCAGTTTCAATGTCCTAAAGCAAACCTTTCGGAAGTTATGACGATGTTATTTCATATAGTTCAATAATTGTCACCCTGTATGTAACTAAAATATCCAAATATTCATTCTTATTCTGAGTATGTATTTTATTTATATTTTTTGTGTTTTACTTTGATTTTTACGTTTTACATTCATGTCCTCTCTGGTCTTTTATTTACTGTTTTATATACGGGTATTCTTTATATTCAGACAACAAGTAAATCATTATTGTGATACAAAACAGTTACTGTAAATAAGTGCTTAAAACGTAACGTTTTTTACACCATGCTCTAAAATGAATGAAGTTCTTCACATAATACAGAAGACGGCGAACACAACACAAAACAAAACTCAACAAGATTTCAGATTGTCAGTGCTGATCCTCTAAATATCCTTATATGTCTCAGGTATATTTCAGTGGACTGATAAACCCAGGCGAAGAGAATTGATTATGTACGTGTGACTGCACCTTAATTATATTGTTTCTCAAGTAGAAATTGATATCATAATCATTCAATAGAGTTAGATCTGAAGATTTTCACACAGTGTACTTCCAACATCGCAAGCCGTAAACGTTCCCTGGCTGTACTCGTGCTGTCGCGCCATGGGTATCACCACATGAACAAGTTTCTTGCCCTCGGGTACGATGTTCAAAATAGTTTTTCACACTGACTACCAGCCTTCTCTCGTGCGGTAGCGTTCTCGCTTCCCACGTCCGGGTTCCCGGGTTCGATTCCCGGCGGGGTCAGGGATTTTCTCTGCCTCGTGATGGCTGGGTGTTGTGTGATGTCCTTAGGTTAGTTAGGTTTAAGTAGTTCTAAGTTCTAGGGGACTGATGACCATAGAAGTTAAGTCCCATAGTGCTCAGAGCCATTTTTGAACCAGCCTTCTCACAGATTTAAAAGAAACTTTTGAGGAGCTTGGACTGCGAAGGAAGCCCGAAATGTCCTTGTGACAGCGTAAAAATCTGCTAATCAAACGTGCGACCAGGTCAAAAGGTATTTGAATGATGTTTTCGTTCAGAGTGAGAGAGAAAAATCTGTATTAATGTTAGATTCCTGGGGAGGTCAGTGTAGGGTAACATACCCGAGGTCAAGGAATTTGTTAATTTTCTGATCTCAAAGAGCTCGATGGTACAAATACAGCCGCTGGTTCGTGTATGGCTTCCGACTTCGTGAGAAGATTTGCAGGTATAGTGCTGGTGAATGATCACGATGTCCATCTTCGCTTGCACATAACTAATTTTCTTCGCCAAGTTTTATCGCCGCGTTGAAATATGCGGGATACAAATCAGGATGCTTAGAGGATCACTCGTGACAATTTGAAATTCTGCTGGATTTTCTTTTATGTTGTGTTCTCCGTCGTGCATATTATGAGATGACTTTCAGTCATTTTCTGCAGTAATAATAAGTCCCTCATTATTATCATTCAACCAAACACGTGTTGTGAAACGGTAAACTAAAAAACAAAAAAAGCATTAATGTAAAAGGTAAAATAACAAGTTATAACATAAAACAAATATAAGTATAATAAATAATTGGAGAAATAATGAATAATTGAATATTTTTATTAGGTAGGTTGAAAATACTCCGCCACCACCTCGTGTATAACTTATTTTACAAAATTTTATTTCTGACAACAGCTTCATTACACATGTAGGTATACTTGATCATACAGTTACAATAACGTTAATTACATATCTATTTCCATATTAAAACTTTTTTTGTATATTGTCGTTCAGAAGATATTCCCTCTAAACCTAATCCGCGAAATTACCTCTCGGAGAGTGGTTTACGCCTTAAGAGTAAAACTGGGCAGAAAAAAACCGTTTTATACATTTTTTCACTCTACACATCCGCCAAGTTGCATCAAGATAATTTATTTACGCTTGGAAATGTTCCCTTGTCAGTGCCAGTCGCTCTGCGTCAATTGTGTATGAGAGACGTGGAGAGAAATTGCAAGTCATATGATGTACCTCAAATAAAAATAGTTCTATGTAGATAAAGTAATGCTACGCCCGTTTTGTAGTTAGCTTCCCAGTAATTTTCGCATAACAATTTAAAAATCGGTCTTACAAACGCTGAAACGGCAGGTATTGAAGTGACCAATCGCGGAATAGGGAAGCAGCTACAGTCCCTTAGTAGTGGAAAGGCATCAGGACCAGATGAGATACCTATAAGAAGAAAAAAAGGAGCTTATTGAGAATCGGACCAAAATTGCGAATTGATTCAAGGATTCCTTGCACACAGAACTCAATACGTTGCTCTTAAAAGGACAGAAATCGACAGATGTAAAGGTTGTTTCCGGAGTACCCCAAGAAAGAATGCTTGGACCGTTACTGTCTGCAATGTATGTAAATAATCTAGTGGAAAGTGACGGATGCTATTCAACACTATTGTCAGAAGATGCGGCTGTCTGTAGCAAAGCAACAGTGTCAGACGGCAGCATCGATTTGCAGAATGACCTTCAGGGGAATGATGAATGGTGCAGGGATCGGCAGTTGACACTCAATGTAAATAAATGTAATATGTTGCTCATATATAGGCAAGAAGTCTGCTGTTGCTGGAAACTGCATATACTGTAAAATATCTAAGAGTAAATATTCACAGTGATATTAAGTGGATTGAACACATAAAAGAAATAGAACGAAAAGCAGACACTAGATCGAGATTCAGAGGAGGAATCTTAAGGTAATGTAACTTATGCAAGAAAGAAGTGGCTTACAAGGCACTAGCTCGAGTATTGCTCAGCAGTCTGGAACCCTTACCAGGTGGCACTGACAGAAAACATGTAGAACCAATGAAGAGCGGCGCGTTTCGTCGGGGTCGTTTAGCCAGTATGAGAGCGTTACCGAGATCCGTAACAATATGGTAAACGCTACAAGAGAAGTGCTATGCATCACAACACCGATAGTGTAGATGACCTCCTGAATGGCTGTTTTCAGCTCAGTAATGGTTTTGGAGCTATTGCTGTATACCTTGTCTTTAATGTAGCCCCACAGAAATGAGTCGCATGTGTACAGATCCGGAGATTACGATGGCCAATATAGGCCACCGAGTGATACTAGTAAAATTTCGAGAGAGCACTTTCTTGGAAGAATCGGCAACACATTACTTACATCTCATGGAATACTCATGAAGAGAAAACTCGAGAAATTAGAGCCAATACAAACACTTACTGACAACCACTGTACCACGCGCTATTCGCGGGTGGAACAAGGCGGAGGGGAATCTGTTAGTGGCGCCAGAGGACACACCATTATGTGGCTTGCGGAGTACACTGTAGATGTATATCTACATCTAGATAGATACTCCACAAGATACCGAACGGTGCGTGGTGGAAGGTAACCAGTACCACGACCAGGTGTTTTGGGTTTCGTTCGTGTTCTCAGCAACATAGTCTAACTCATTTGATTTTGAGGAACCTAATCGGTAGTTTAAAAAAATAACTTTCCGAATCTTATTAGTTCCGAATCTTATTAGTTTTATAATGAATCGGTTTTACGAGGCTGCTTCGGTCGCAGGTTCGAATGCTGCCCCGGGCATGGATGTGTGTGCTATCCTTAGGTTAGTTAGGTTTAAGTAGTTCTACATGTAGGGGACTGATGACCTCAGATATTAAGTCCTATAGTGCTTAGAGCCATGTGAAACATTTTTTTGCAGAATGTTAAGTACTTATCGTTTCCTGATTTCCTCTATAAAGTTACGTGACAACTGGGAACCTTACGTCATTATACTGGCACTACTCGGCAACTTGATGGTGGGCTAAAGAAGTAAACCAGCCGTGACACAATAAACGTGTATAAATACAGATGTATTGGTCCTCATTAATCATTAATATTCTTCACATGATTACGAGGAAGTATTGCAAGAAGTATTGCAAGCGGAAAAGTATTTAAGTGTCCTGATCATATATTTCTGCAGCGTTATTTGTGAAGAATTACGTGTTTATCAACAAATAACGGACTGCGTAGTGGTATATTCGTGAACGTGCATCAGCTACTGTAGTGCACGCCAAGTTATTGGTTTTAAGAAGGTCGTATTTGAATTTCCTGTATCGGAGTAGGACATGAACTATTTCGTGAGCACTAACGCAACAACTGAATTTTGACAACGCAAACTCTGTCTAATGAAGGAACTAAAGAGATGTAAATGTTGAATAGGTTGCAACTTTTTGAGCCCAAAACCTTGCTCTAAGAAATGAAAATAAACAGTACTGGCGACGACCTCATTTCTCCCAACGAGAGGGCAGATTTTCAGTACCGTCACTGTGGAATTTTTGACACTGTTGATGGAGCCACAACCTTACCTCTGGTTGAGCCTATTCATCACGACCAAAGCCCTCGAAGGTATTCTTTAAGTTTGGGAAACGTACTGCATGGGGCCGAACACCCAAGAATTCGGAGCTTTCGAACGGCAGAGTGCTGCAAATATGTAGACAAGAAGAATAAAAATATAAAATGTCAATAACTTTTTTTATTTAAATGTTTTAAGAGTTTTCTCGTGAGAATTTGTGGGCAATATGATGAGCACGCACTCGTAGTTGAAACTATCTGGGAAGTTTGTTACACCAATCGTTTCCTTTGTTGCGATGCTTTCCCGCATGCTAATTGAACCTGTGATGAAACGAGTTCCTTTTCTTTGAATTTTCTGTATTTCATCTATCAGTCCTGTCTGGTAAGGATTCCAGACACACAAACAATGCTCAAATATCGCTCAAATCAGGATATTGTAAGCATCTCCATAGTTGAAGGGCTACACTCCCTGACGATTGTGAAAAGTGTCTGACACTGGACGGTACCTGTTTGTCTCCTCTTTCTAGATGTGAGAGGATCTACTGGTGAGTTCTACGGCACATCTGTAGCGTTCCAGCTGGTACAGCAGCACCTTGTATGTCATTACCTGATACTGGCGTATTCCATTGTGTATTGGAAAAGTTTTTCGCTATACAAACGCCCGAGGCAATTGGTAGCGGAAGAAACCGCAGAGACACAGTTCGGGTTGGTGCTGCAGCAGCAGTGGGTGTGAGGGCGCTGGCAGCGCTGGCCGCGAAGTTTGCGCCTGTTTTGGCAATTACTGGCCGGCTCAATACGGCCGCGGCGGCTGCCGATACAGGGAGCAGCAGAGGGCCGAGAGCCGAGGGCTGGCAAGCCGCCAGCACAACAACACAACACAACACAACACAACACGGAGGCACTCAGCAGTGTGCGCCAACAGCTGGCCGGCCGGCGCGGCGCAGCTGCGCGTTCGACGCACCTCCAGCGTCGCGTACCTACAACTGCCGTGCGCCACGTCTTCATCTGCATCCATACGAACACAGCGGAAGCCACTGTACAGTCCTAGGCGGAGTAGCAATGTAATCGATTTTCTTTCTTTTGTGTTAGCACAAGAGCCAACACCGTGTTACTAGTGGAGGCCGAAATGCACACGTTTTAGCTCACGCAGGCTGGCGTGAAGAGGGAAGAACTATGCTGACGTTAGGTCTGGAACATGACAAGGAATGAGAATTCGGAAAGTTTGATACTTCACTTTAATCCATTAATGATGAACGTCGCTTTTGACGGTACATGATTCACAATATTATCTGTTCAGAATACATTCTTGAAGTAATTATAGTAACTGAAAATGGCGTCTTGCTAGGTCTTAGCAAATGACGTAGCTGAAGGCTATGCCAAACTGTCGTCTCTGCAAATGAGAGCGTATGTAGACAGTGTCTGGTGGTGACACCACACTTTCCTATTACATTCGCTTACTGATGGAAATGCAAACGACTACAATGACGAGACAAAACATCATGACCGCTGCCCACGGAGAGACTGAATGCATCCTGATGACGCAGCGTGCACGTGACGCGGCAAGGAAAGTATACAGGGTGTAAATTTTAAGTTGACAAACAACAATAACTCGAAAAATAAGCTTCACACGAATAAAATGTGTAGAATCAAAAGCTGATTATTTTCGAGGGGATATCTGCTGGTGCTAAAATTACCACGCCATCCCAGTCCCCTGGAGGTTGGGAGGGAGGCAACTTCAAAATTTCAAATGGGAAATCCAATTTTTTAATGCAGAATCAGATTCTACATAAAAAACTACGTAAATTTTGTCATAAACATTTATTTTGATTCTTGTTAGTTAGCGTTGTACTTCAAGAAAATCCATGTTCTCAGTTTTGCGTGGAAAGTGGTTACGAATAAATAAAAAATACTTATTTACTTCGTTAATTTTGATTCGCTAAAACTAAAACTCTCTCCCCATAGGGTGGGGTTTGAGAGAGAGGAATTAGAGTTTTGCAAATGTTGACCCAAATATCCATTCCTGCTGAATAGGGACTGTGCTCACCAGCGTTTTGTATGCGATTTGCCTTATAAATACACAACTGTTCCAGAAACAGCCCGAAAAATCTAAGCTTCCCATATTCATTCAAATGACGTCAGAGGTGGATGAAAACACGGCGGCCGAAGCATGTTAGCTGTAATAAATCTGTAATATGCCTACAAGGCCTACGAAAAAAAAAGCAGTAAAGCAAACGTTATTTATGTTTCGTTTGTCAATACAAGTGGTAATCCAATGACAGAAGTGAATGAGCTGTTTGGAAATGAACAGTCACTTGACTCTGTGTGAATACAATTTAACACGAACATACTATAAGTATACAGATCTGGAAGACACAAAGAGAAATGTTTTGTTGAATATGCTACTGTTGCTGCAAATGATGATGATGGTGATGAATTTATGGAGGTCAGCAGCACTGTCATCAGGACTCATACAGGATATCAAAATATACATCTCGTGGTTTGAACGATGTCTCATCTCAAAAACGAAATTGCTACGAGGTGTCACCTCGAACATATTAGCAGTCGTCACTTTTTTTCTGTTTTCCATCTTTCCCTTAGTAGCTTTAAATTCTTGGAGGAATGTACCGTCCATGCAACCAATTGAAGGCAGGTTGTTTGTTGCCATACGCATTTCGCTTCATTTATTTGGCTGTGTCATCAGTGGCCTGTAATACATGTTCAATACATACAATAAATATATAATGTGGTGGATATAATATGAGGCTATATTACATTTTGTCGTGTCTTTCTCTTGTTTTTTTAGGTTAAAATCAACTTCTGTAGCACAAAGTTGGTAGTGTGAACTTAACGTTCGGTGTTACGATTTCCAGCGCTGTTAACTCATGTGTGTAGTTTTGGAGATGTATTTGTTAGTTTCCGTACTCCAGCTGGCCGATTTACGGCGTTCTTTCACCCACATTTGTTACATCGCGTTTATCACTGTCACTTTCCATTTTGTGGTCAACGTATGTGTGTTTTTGGTGTGTACTGTTGCCAACTGTTGCTGTGTGTTTATCTTTCTCTTGTTTTTGTTGTGGTTTTATTTTTTCATATGTTGTGTGTGTGTGTGTGTGTGTGTGTGTGTGTGTGTGTATTTTACTGTGAGTAAATGTTTTTATTTCATTTATTTTTTTAATGTATAGAAAGACGTATTTATGTCTGTGTGTGTGGGGGGGGGGGGGGAGGGAGGGGAGAGATAGGTGAAGAAGATTCGTTAATTATTTATCCTGGTTACATTTCGCTTTGTTATCGTTTTGGTGGCTAGAATGATCAGAGAGTTATTGTGCATATGGATTTGGTCGTTGAGTACCTTCCTTTCCTTTGAAATGGCTCTTTGTATGTGATAGTTTTCTTGCAATCTCAGAAGCTTTTGGTTGTGACTATTCACTCTAATAACTGTCATGTCACATTCCATGATGGGGCAGGTACATGTCCATGTTTTACAAGGTATTCGGCGGAGGTAGAATGGCTATTCTCATCTTTCCCACTTCTTATATGTTCTTTATATCTAGTTTTGAAGTTACTGCTTGTCATTCTCAGATAAACTGATTTACATTCTTGGCACTCTAGCTGGTATAAATCCGCTCCTTGGTATTTACCTGGTTTGTCTGTTGTTTGCAAATGTGATGGGAGTGTGTTTCTTGTTCCGTAAGCTATGCGTAATCCCTGTTACTTTAGCATATTAGCTATCTTGTGTGTTGCTTTGTGTTTGCATGTTAGAGTGTACCATTCTTTTCTGTTATTCATGTCATGAGCGTAATTGTTTTGTGTTTCTATATATGTTGTAATGTTTGTGGGGTTCTTTGGTTTTTGTGTTCCCTGGTTGTTTTGATATTTCTTTAGTTCTGTTTTAATTTTTTGGTTGAGTTTTTGTACTATATGCGTGTTGTAAACATTGTTTGTGGCCATGAGTTATTTTTTAATTCTTTTTCATAGTTTTCTTTGCTGAGTGGCATGTTATTTAGTCTGTATAACATGTGTCATAGAGCCGCTAATTTTTGATTTTGTGGGTGGTTGGATGAAACAAGTATAATAATGTATGTGCCTGTTGGCTTTCTGAAATTGTCAAATGTGTGTTTATTGTTGTCTCTCTTTATTGTTATATGCAAGAAATGTATTTGCTTCTTTGTTTCTTTTGTCCATTGTGAATTGAAAATTTTACGTATGTTGTTCATAAGTGTATCAAGTTTGTCGATTTTCTCTGTTGGTTCATCTACCATACAAATTATGTCATCCACATATATGTACCAGTAAACACTTTTGCATCAGTTCTTTGTGATGATTGTATCCAAGACAGTGTTTTCTATGTGGCTGATGAATATGTTTGCCAGTGTTCCTGAAATTGGGGATCTAATTGGAAGCCCATCTTCTTGTAAGTAAAACTCCTTTTCAAACTGAAAGTTATTTTGGGACGTGATTGCTTTGGGGGTTGTAGTTATTTCGCTAATATTGTCTGCAGGTGCTTGTTGTATGTCAGTAAGCTTTCTTCAATTAGTTTTATTGTGTCTGCAGTGTGCATCGATGTGTACATGTTCTCTTTGTCGAAAGAGATGAGTGATTCTGTTTGTGGGATGTATAAATCTTTTATTTGTCTCAAGAGTACATTTGTGGTTTTCACTGTTCTGCTGTTTTTCATTTCAATAATGTTGCATAATGATTTTGTTCATGTGTTTTGCCGCATGGTATAATGGTGCATTCATGAAATTAATAACAGGCCTCAATGGAATGTGAGGTTTGTGGACTTTGGGTTAGCTTCTAAGTGTTGGTGCTTTTGGTTTCTTTTGTGTGATGTGTTGTTTTTGTTTATCTGTGAGTATGTATCTGATGTCTACGATGTTTTTTTTTGTGTATGTCTGGAAGCGTGCTGTTGGATCAGATTTCAGTTTTGTTATATTGTTAGAGGAAATGAAATCTTTAGTTTTTCTGTATATTGTTCTCTATTGATCAGTACTGTGCTGTTCTCTTCATCAGCTCTTGTGAGTATGTTGTTACCCTGTAGTTTTTCATTTAATTTCTTAGTGGTGTTTTTTCTGCTTGAAGTTTATTGTTTTCCTCTTTCTTTAACATGGTGATATTGTTATTTATTTCTTGCTTCACTAGTTATCGTCCATGCTTCCCTCCAATACTAAATTGGTGATCCCTCGATGCCTCAGAACGTGTCCTACCAACCGATCCCTTGTTTCAGTCAGGTTGTGCTACAAAGTCCTCTTCTCCACAGTTCTGTTAAATACCTCCTCATTAGTTACGTGATCTATCCATACAATCTTCAGCATTCTTCTGTAGGACCACATTTCGAAGGTTTTTATTCTCTTCTTGTCTTAACTATTCATCGTCCTTGTTTCACTTCCATGTATGGCTACACTCCATACAAATACTTTCAGAAAAGACTCCCTGACACTTAAATCTATTCTCGATGTTAACAAATTTCTCTTCTTCAGCAACGCTCTCATTCCCAAAGCCAGTTTACATTTTATATCCTCTCTACTTCCACCATCATCATATATTTTGCTCCCCAAATAGCAAAACACATCGACTACTTTAAGTGTCTCATTTCCTTATCTAATTACCTCAGCATTACCTTATTTAATTCTACTACACTCCATTATCCTCGCTCTGCTTTGGTTGATGTTCATCTTATACCCACCTTTAAAGACACTGTCCATTCCGTTCAACTGCTCTTCCAGGTCCTTTCCTGACTATGGAATTACAATGTCACCGGCAAACCTTAAATTTTTTATTTCTTCTCCATGGATTTTAATTCCTACTCGAAATTTTTGTTTTGTTTCCATTAGTGCTTGCTCAATGCGAACCTACCCTCACCGATTTCAATAATATTGTGAGGGTGCGTTATGCACGACTAGGACCTCAACAAGTGTAAACAGAAAGATACAAATTCCCAGCCATTTTCTAAAAAATAGAGTCTGCTGTTCATGGAGTCCACAGCCAGCGAGTGAGCGCTTAGTTTCGTAAGCGCAAGGTTTGTGGATGGAATGTCGCTGCTAGTACCTATTTTTCTTCATTCCCATGTTAATTCTAACCGTTTTTATTACGGTTACAGTTTATCAATATTTAACTATTCACTTTTTATTTTCACAATTTTTATTCGGAAAATGAAGACTTTTTTTCATAAGGAGGCTTAACAGTATGGAAAGCAATTATTGCGACATCCAGCGCACGTAATGAACGCCGAATTTTTGAATGTGCGTGGTTTTGTCACTGTGTTGACAGCAGAACAAAATTAACACTCACAAACTATTCTTGACCGTCACAGAGTTTAGTGGTCCACACATGCACATCGGTTTTTAGATTTACGTAAGAATGGAAGGAAAACAAACTACTGATAACGAGATTCGGCCCAGAAAGTTTGTGCTTGTTAAAATAAATGCTTGCTCGCCGGCCGTTGTGGCCGTGCGGTTTTTAGGCGCTTCAGTCTGGAACCGCGTGACCTCTACGGTCGCAGGTTCCAATCCTGCCTCGGGCATGGATGTGTGTGATGTCCTTAGGTTTCTTAGGTTTAAGTATTTCTAAGTTCTAGGGGCCTGATGACCACAGATGTTAAGTCCCATAGTGCTCAGAGCCATTTGAACCATTTTTTAAATGCTTGCTCGCTGAGCTGTGGAATTGCTGGAACGTGAGCGACCATGCAAAATGGGGAAGTACGCTTAACATGTTTAAACACGATTTTCTTGAAGACCGTTGAGGTTCGCGTCCTCCCGTTTACATGCCTTGAAGTCTTAGTTGTGCCGTACACATCCCGTCAATATGAATCAAGTCGGTGAGGGGAAGATTGTACTGTCCATTGTTAGCAGAACTTCACATGATACACACTTCACACACATACCGTGAAGTTCATCGAGGAATGGGGAAAGGATACGCGAGAAGTTCTACTGCAATGATTTCTCGCCCACCCCGTTGCCTCCAAATGATGAATCAAACGTAATACTTAGACAATAACGTTGCGTGATAAGCAGTAGCTTGTTGAGAGAAATACCTTCAGCCCACGAGACAGAAGTACGCAGAGGCTAAAGCTATCGTATCTGCTCATCGCCGTCTTAGCTTCGCCGTGAGCACGAAGCGTGCGGGGCGTAATTCTGTATTCTCCGCGCCGGGGAGCTGGTACGGCGCGTTGTCGCCTCACTGTAGGTGCAGAAGGGGCGGTGCCCGACAAACGAGGCCCCCACCGCCCCCGCACCCGCCGCCGCCGTCGTTGCGGTTTATCTGGGACGGCGCCATTCCCAGGGAAATGAGGTGAGGATTCGCCTGGCGGGTCGGCTTCCCCCACCACTGCCCGCTGCGACGGCCGTGTCCCGTAGATCGCTATCCACCCAGCCGGCACGTAAACAAAGCGACCGGCGCGCCGCAGCGGAATCCGGAGGCTGCGGTGGCTTACGCTGACCGCTAGGACATTCTGCTCCAGCCGGGCACACCGCCGTGCCGCGAATTTCACACAGCTGGACGTCGCGCGGCAGGAAACCGCAGTTCCGAGTAGCTATAGACACCGGTTCAAGAGAGTAGCTGTTGGGTTCGTTCGAGCAGCTACCACAGTGCCTGGCGGTACATAAACTGGCCCAAGGACGTAGGCACGATTTTATCTAAAGGGAGGGAGGGATGTGCCACATGTTAAAGAGGACCTTAAAAGGGCTCATGTTTTTCGTTTATTCTCAAAACACAATTTATTTTTTGAATTTAGGCACATAATCAGGCTTTGGGAGGCCTTAATACAAATAGCACTTCCTCTATAAAATAAAAATAAGTAGCGGTAATGTTGTAAAAGTAACGAAAAAGTTATTTTTATATTACTGTTCGGACAACTTAAGAAAATTACAATTTGAAGATAATCACAGAACATCTGAAAAAGTTTCACTTATTACAAGAGCGTAAATAGATTATGGACGAAAGATGGGGTGAAGGGGGGGGGGGGGAGGGGGGGTCTACGATGCAGGGAACTATCAACTCGATGATTTCAAGCAGCGCGCTGAAAAAATCTTTTACAAACGAGAGCTATAGAATGCGTTGTTATCGCATACCCATTCCCCTCTTGACGAACCTCTCCCCATCGTCCCGTGTCGCAAATGGTTTTCATAACAAGTACTACCCTCATGACCATTTCCGGCTATAGTTTACCATCTAGGCTAGTAATGATAGAACTGCGAGCAAATGTTCTAGACAAATTCAACCATCGCCATTTGGGCGATATCTTCCTTGATCAACGCAAAAAATTAATGGCCAACACAGGCAAACCCCAGTGAATTTTTATGTACTGATTTTAACTTAATATCACTTTCAAAATGTTTATCTCGCCGCTGCCTTGTGATATACTGAAATACCTAAAGTTCTACAAGTCTATGAATAAAGACTCCAGTGATAACATTGAGCTGCTGCAGTTAGGTAATTGGGCTGTTCTAGTAATGCGTACTTATTTTTCACTTAACATAACGCTAGTGGACGAACAAAATCGGTTTTCCTCTTCCTTCTTGTGACAAACTCGTCCACAATTAGAAACAATCACAACAGCACATAGCACAAGAGTAATAAACGACAGCACTCAGATTAAATTCAACTTTCAGTAAGAACTGACCTGACTAACAAAACAACAGCTGAGCTTAAGACCAACAATGAAAAGTTGTTGGCCTTGGCTTGAGTGTGGATGGGCAATAGCCTACAGTGTAGCGATAGTTTTTAATCTGTAGATGGCCTTGTTGACTATCAATAGAGCGTATACCTTTATAGTCGTATGTTTCAGAATAGCAATAGGCAACAGTGTCTCAATATTTCATTTCAGTACCCGGCAAATTGCTATACATAATTTCATTTAGATGATAAGGGAGTATGAGCACTTTGCCGCCGCCCCCCCCCCCTCCCCCCGCCCCACCCTTCGCCACGTTTTTGCTATGTCCGTGACTGACCTCGCTGTACGTGCACCGCGACGAACAGTTGGAAAGCTATACATCTTTGCATTGCTGGAACACTTATCATGTTTCGTTCTTAATTGGTCGCCTACACACAGCCCTGTCAATAGAGGTATTAAATTTAGCCGGACATCCTGGTCTCATGGTTGCGAGGCTGTCTCGTAAATCAGAAATCGAGACTTGATTCAAACATGAAAAACAGTAGTGTGTTTAGATACTGAGCTGTTACCAGTAAGGTTAGAAACTGATTTGTGTACTCGTGTCCAAACATGTGTAAATAAACACCCAATCCATCTAATGACGATAAGTAATCTGTATGTGTACGCTAATGCGGAAAAAGGTCCACTTTCGTTTACGTAAGAAATGACACATGATAGGGTACGTTTCTTGCCCTCAGATCGGTTTAATAATCAAGCTTAGAAAAGTTTATAAAGGTAAAAAGCATAAGATAAGGGCAAACATACAAATTTATAGAAACCAGAAGAGATACCCAGACCAGTTTCTGAGAGACCACTTAGGGTCAACTGACCATACATTTTTAGCATTTTTGATGCTGTATTGTAAGTCTACTTGAGCCGAAGGAGGGGAATGTCCTTTACAAAGTTGTTTCATTTATACAGTATGATGTTTTCCACCGTGTACACACTCTAGGGGTTGATCGATGAGAGGATACAGAAGAAAGACGGTCTAATGAAACGTCAGGAAATGCATGGTTTCCATGCTAAAGACCATTTATTCAATCATTTTTGTTACAGAGACTGCGGTATAATAAGCGATGTATCATGCAGCAACAGTTACAGCGTGCGTGGTTTCCTCCTAGAGCCCTCTCCTGCCGCAGTAATTGGTAATTTTGTGTCCGATCCATTTTTCTTGCTGTCTCACCTTGTAGGTGATGTAATACAGTGTTGTACACAATGGTTCCGTATTCGAATCGAGATCTTGGCGACATAGTGTTTACTTACGGAAAGGCAAATGACAACGGACGGCGGGCAGCAAAGTTGTTCAAAAAATGGCTCTGAGCACTATGGGACTTTACATCTATGGTCATCAGTCCCCTAGAACTTAGAACTACTTAAACCTAACTAACCTAAGGACATCACACAACACCTAGTCATCACGAGGCAGAGAAAATCCCTGCCCCCGCCGGGAATCGAACCCGAGAACCCGGGCGTGGGAAGCGAGAACGCTACCGCACGACCACGAGCTGCGGACAGCATGGTTGTATCAGGAGACCTACCCCTGCCGACATTAACCAGAACATTCAATGTTTGCAGCAGTGTTTCGCCGTTTGTCCGAGACAGGGTCGTTTCAGGTAGCAGGAAATCATGAAGGACGCACCCACGACATGGAGGAAAATGTGATTAACTCTGTGGAAGGCGACCACCACGTCAGTACCATGCAGTTGGTCCGCCAACACGGGGTAAGCCATACGACCGTGTGGTACATTCTCTGTGGTGTCCTGCCCACTAGTCTATTATAAGGTGCCTAAAGGATGATGCCTTCTCGGATAGCTATACAACAATTCACGCAAATCACATTAATGGTTTTTACTACTATAAAGTAGATTGACGATAATTTGGTTTATAACGGTGTCGCAATCGTTGGGCGACATGCAAATAATCAGTGTCCTTCGCTATATAGAATGTCTATACAAGTAATGGCTTAGGACCGCAAGCAACAGCTCTACTAGTGTCCGTCTTCTACTGTCCGGCCGAGGCTGTCAGGAGCAGTGCTTATATTCTCTTCCGCTAGAGGACGCTCCTGTGATGGTGCGGTCATAATCAGCGAACTATTGGCTGACATCGTCTCACAGCCTTCTCTGCTCTTGCAATCTTCATCTTCGTGCCGGCGCTTGTCGCTTTTCTGGAATATTCTCCATGACGATTGTTACTATCCTTATCACTTACAGCGTATGCAGGCCTTCCTAGCGACAGACGTTCCACTTTGGGAAGCAGTATTATCACTGGTTTCTTCACCAGGCAACCAGGATTCAGAATTTGTGGCATCCATCCTGTTCACAGATGAGATCATCTATACACAGGTTGGTATCTTCAGCTTTCAAAACAGTCACCTGTGGGGTGATAGCGAATCATCGGCATCGGTGCACCCGGAATGTGTGGGCCAGGATAACTAGCGACCGTATTTAGACACTAGTCATCCTCCCACATCGCCTAACAGGCAGGAACTGTCGGAGTTTCTTGCGGATGACTATGCCTTCCCTGTTGGAAGAAGTGCCATTGATGATTCGAAGGGTCATGTGGCTGCTACATGACGTTGCTCCAGCTCACTTCGTCCTTATCATCCGGACACACCCCAATCGGGTCTTCCCTGGTCGCTGTATCGGACGACGGGGTCCAGTTGCATGGTCTGTTCGTTCACCAGATTTCAACCCGTGCAATTTCTGTTTGTGGGACCATCTCAAAAGTATCGTGTATGCAGAACCTATTCCAGATGTATAGACACTGGAGCAGCGTGTTCATACTGCCATTGACACTGGTAGGATGCAGCCTGGCCGATGTGATCGAGTGAGACAGAACATGCTACGTCGGGTACACGCATGCACTGAGGAACATGGAAATCATTTTCAACACTAACTGTACCTGCTCTCTAGCATGGAAACCATGCATTCCTGAACATAAGTTCATTAGACCTTTTTTGTTCCGTAACCTCTCATCGATGAAACGAGTTTCACACGGTGGAAAAATCATCCTGTATAGAAATGATTTATTTACTGCCATGTAGGCGCTTACAGTAGAATAGCCTGCTGATACCATACCAATACAATCAAAACTTGTAGGCTGGTTGGTTGGATGGTGTGGGGGAGAGGAGCAAACAGTGATGTCATCGGTCGCAAAACCGTCCATGTAACCTACCCCCTCGTATTAGTCACATTGTAAGACGAATGTACACTTTGTTGCAGCCAACATTTAACAGGTACCTCGTATGGCAGTCATTTAGTATTCCATCTCTACTGAATTATTTTGAAGCCTGGTTATTATATACCCTTTAGGGCTGCAGATGTTTCAGTCTAACCCTTTAGCCAGAATACTACCCATTTACCTCGGGCTTAGCCCATCTGCTTGATTTTCGTTAGTGCTATTTTGCTTAGATGCCTCCATTGACAGTAGTTCTTTACACACAGCGTGTATTACAGAAATCCTCTATGCGCTGAGTGATGTACTTACACATGTACAATTACGGATCATTAATACCCTGAATTTTATTATGCTCACATTAATTTTAATGATGTTTAGCACGTTGATTGATTCTGTGGTAGACACCTTGCACCTAGTAAGGCTTCCACCTGCCTTTGGATTAGGTGACTTTTCAAATATGTTCAGCACCGTGTTGCTTTTGCGCGTGTCCTTGTCTCTTTTCCCCATGGGGATACTTCGCGGGATCCCTCTATGTGTGGCCGGTTTACTATTCGGCTAGCGCCCAGTGCGGTTTTCTACTACTTTCGCCATATTGCTTTGTAAATTACACATATTGGGTTTCTAAGCTGATTATTACTGTTGATTTTGCACTATCAGTAAGCACACAGTACGTGACTACTACATATTTTATATAGGCGTAGGCCTATGGTAATTTTATACGTATGGCCAGATGGCATTCGTAAGTGTTTGATCGAGCTCTTTGAAAAATCAAGCTTTTTTTCTGGTGCACCGACCTCGTAGTCAATGCTGCCTCTATGTCAACACGCCACTGGAAGCTTAGTGCCGTGCGGCAAGCTTGTGAGACTCATGTTCACCACCAGATTGCGTGGACGACACGGGGATTTTTAGATGTGTGCTTTTATTGTCATTTCTGTGTATTTCACCAACTGGGTGCATTTTATCGACTGGGCTTTTATCAAGACATGTGTATGTCGAGAGAACGTTTTATGCTTTCACTTCATGTAATGCCACATTCAAGTTCCAGAAGATAAGTGGAATATTGTATATTTCACTGTAGTCTCCCTCCACCCCCGTATTACCTTTGTTGTCCCATTAGATCAGATGATGGCAGCATAATGGTGTCGAAGCTGGTTATCTAGGAGCAATGAAAGTGTCAACGCTGCTATCGCGGCCTATAACGTGGTTCATTTTCAACCAGGCTAAGGATAGATAATTGTTCCTTACGTTTGTACTACCAGGATAAAAAGAAACGTCTCGTTTCGTCCACATAAGAATGATACATGATACGGCTTAATATGCAAGCTTAGGATAGATAATCGTTCCCGGCTTATGTAGAATAGGGCCTGGTAGTCTAGCGGTCAGTTCCGCTTCGAACGCCCAGCGGGAAGGTTCTTGTTTATCTCACTTGCCGCAGCGTCGCTCGTGTGAAGTTATCCTCTGTTAGTGTTGTTCTGTTTGTCGAGTGAGTCGTAGCGCTACCGCTTCGCCATACTGTTTGTTTCTGTTCGTCCACTTGCAGCGGCATCGGCCGCTCGTCTAGGGCTACCATGGTTCCCACGTGTAGTCCACGAAATGGTAGTGTGAGCCTTAATTTCGATAAAACAACGCGACACGTGCAGCCCGGCTCTCTAGAAATCCGCAAATGACTTGTCGATCCAATTCATGTGAACTCTGATCAGGTCCACAGCGCGTATTCTGAGGCAGACGAGTATTTGTTTTACGTGAAATTTGTGGATCCCCTTCCGTTGAAAGTTTACTGTCGGGACGTGGTTCTCAAGTCCCGTTCAAGAATAGCTATCATCCGTTAGTATGGTGTAACTTGCAGATGCTGAAACTGACTATACCAATGTTCAGCTTCCTAAAAGACAACTTTCTAAAGGACGTATTGACTCCTTATGTTAACGTGAGAGACGTACATCGTGAACGTTGTGTAAGTAGGCTGTTTAGGTTTTCTTATTGGTAACGCCACGTAGCGCTCTGTATGAAAATCACTGGCTGTGCTATGTGCAGTCTGTGGCTAGTTTGCATTGTTGTCTGCCATTGTAGTGTTGGGCAGCTGGATGTTAACAGCGCATAGCGTTGCGCAGTTGGAGGTGAGCCGCCAGCAGTGGTGGATGTGGGGAGAGAGATGGCGGAGTTTTGAAATTTGTAAGACTGGATGTCATGAACTGCTATGTATATTATGAGTTTTCAACACTATTAAGGTAAATACATTGTTTGTTCTCTATTAAAATCTTTCATTTGCTAACTATGCCTATCAGTAGTTAGTGCCTTCAGTACTTTGAATCTTTTATTTAGCCGGCAGTAGTGGCGCTCGCTGTATTGCAGTAGTTCGAGTAACGAAGATTTTTGTGAGGTAAGTGATTTGTGAAAGGTATAGGTTAATGTTAGTCAGGGCCATTCTTTTGTAGGGATTATTGAAAGTCAGATTGCGTTGCGCTAAAAATATTGTGTGTCAGTTTAAGCACAGTCTTGTATAATTGTTCAAAGGGAACGTTTCAGTTGGTCTGCTCAACAAAGATTACAGTGTTTTTGTGGAATTCGTTCCATGGAAATGCATATCAAACGCAATATTCCATCGCATTTACAAATGTGTAGTTACCGCGTTCGTGTTGTGTGTACTGGCCAATAGGGAACCTGCTTCCTATGTAATGAAAGTGGACACATTCGATCTAATTGCCTGCGGACAGAGGGTGTTTGCATTAAAGCCATCATTAATGCAACATCTCAAGTTAACGGTTGCTGATCTTGTTCCTTCCACTCCCGAAGTTTGACCTGCTTCTGCTTCGGACCATAACGACTGAAAAGACAGTTCTGATAATTGTGTAAATGAATATCTACCTTTACTTCCGCGACAGAATCAGAATACTATTGCCACCAGCGTGGAGCCTGCAACAATAAAAAACAAGCGACTGCGCACTCACGATGGTTAGGGTGAACATTTGGCTGTGCCTTCTTCTGCCCCAGTCGCCTCCGCATCGATTTTGTACACTGCTCCTCTCGATAAAACGATGTCTCCCGTCCGTGGTACTGTGAGTGGCGAAGAAGCTGTCTCCAGCATCCCTCCTGCTCGCGAAGTGGCTCCTTCTGAACTGCCTCCGCGTGGAGAGGGAACGGTGTCCTTCCTTCGTCTTTGTGTCCGCCGTTACTGTCTGACACGTGGCAAAGTCCTCCTGTCCCTTCGTCTCCAGCCGCCGATGCTTTCCTGAATCTGTTGGCTGCAGTAGCTCGAGAGGAGAACAAAATCAACGGCAAAGTATCACCTGTTGCGTTGGTGGTTCCACAGAATGCTTCCGCCTTAGTGAGCGGACCTGCTTCACATGTCCCTTGTTCGCCTTAGTGACCGGACCTGCATAAATGTCCCTTGTTCTGAGTGGGCAGGAAGCTGTAGGTATGATTCTCCCACACCTCCGTCTGCAGAGACCTCCATGCTATGTGGCAGACAGAAACACTATATAGAACCTGACAGTGCGGCGGCACGCAAGAAATATAAGATAAAAGATTCCGATGACGGGGGTTCTAGCCCCCGATTCTGATTCATCTGTGGACTCCGCAATGGACCTTGACTCTCAGTCGTCTACATAATTCTGATTGGTACGTCCCGTGAATTCCTATATACCAGTGGCCAATGACCCAAGCATACGTGTTCCTTTCCTCAAAGGTTAATCGTGTGGAATCACAATTGCGATTGGCTTCGCTGCGTCAGTTCATTTATGCTTCATTTGCGCACTTAGAATTCTTACAGGAAGAGCCATTTAAGGATTTTTCCTTACCTGGTTCTCATATGATCTTTAATATAGCACCCGCGAAGGCAATCCTTTTGCTGATGTGGAAATGTTGGACTCTGGTAGAGGCATAGGTTGTCAACTTTTTAATATACCTTGGTTCTCTTATAGGCCCCATATGGCACGGCTCGCACAGTGGACGTTTCGAGTTTTTATAAAGAGGAAATTGTTTATCTGTTGCGTAAGAGTCCTCCATGTATTCTGTGGAATGGTGATTTTGAATGTGTTGCATCCAGCAGATCAGTCTCCAAATTTAATTTCTGTCGTGAATTACATGAATTGGTCCGCTCATTACGCCTGTAAAACGTCTGGGCATGTAAATACCTGACGTAAGTTAAATTTACCCACTTTACTGCGAATTCAAGTAGCATATTAGACAGGTTTTAATTATCATACTCCTGCACGACAGTATCCTTAATGTTGAAGTTATCCGTACATCATTTACAGATCTCTGCACTGTGACTGCAACTCTCAATCTTGTACGGCAACCGCTCAAATTGTTTCGTAATCCGCGGATGTTTAACGTCACACACCTGGCTGACCCCTATTTCGATGACGTGATGCGGGTCGTGTGGGAACGTATCCTACGGTCCACTGGGAAGTAATCTTCCATTCTTGACTGGTGGACGCAGCTAGCAAAACCGAGGCTCAGGCTACCTTTAACACTTTTTTGTGCTGCCAAAGCGCATGACTTTCGGGAAACTTAAGAATTTTGTTCTACGTGTACTTTATAATGCTGTTTATCACGCCCCTCTGCGAATTGCGGATGTTAGGCGTATAAAGGCAAAATATTGACCTTGATGGGGATAAAAATGGAAGGTCAGAAACTACGATCCATGCCACGTTCATTCGTGAGTGAAAAATTGATTTTCTTATTTTATTTTCTTCGGCATGAGACCCATCGCCGGGGCGCTTGTGTTAATTCTCTCACGAAAAATGATGAACGTATCGTAATGTCGCAAACTGATACAGTGCGCGCCTTACAGCGTTATTATGTCGACATCTACGACGTCGATGAGTCCAGTGGTATCTTTTACGATCGACAAGTCAGCAGGTTGGATTATTACACCTGAACATAATGAAGCGCTCTTAGCTACCTTTTAGCCTGAGGAATTCTATGTATTTATTGTGGGATCGTCTGCCCGTAGAGTCCCCAGGCCTGGATGGACTTCCCAAGGAATTTTGGCTGGCTGGTTGATTTGGGTAAGGGGACCAAATAGCGAGATCATCGGTCCCATCGGATGAGGGGAGGAGAAGAAATCGAACGTGCTCCTTGAAAAGAACCATCCCAGCACATGCCTGAAGTGATTTAGAGAAATCACGGAAAATCTAAATCAGGATGACCAGACGCGGGTTTGAAACGTCGTTCTCCCCAAGGAATTTTAAGTGCGTTTTTGGTATCTGTGACGTGCTACCTTTACCTCCCTTTTTAATGAAGTGTTAGAGAGGAAATTTCAAAGTGGGGAAAATTGTTTTAATCGCGAAACGCCCTGGACGGCTTCCCTATTAGCTTCCGTGCAATTACCTTATTAAACTTTAATTATAAGACTGTGGCGAGGGCCGTTAATAGTAACATGTCGACTATTATGGAGACGATTGTCGCAAAACCTCAAAGCTCCGTACCTGGTCGTACCATTCTACCATTCTTACACTTACAGTCGGGTGAGGTGTCGTGGATGGTTTCGGTCGCTGCTGTAACGTCCGTACCTTGTGCCATTGCGTTTCTTTGACCGTGTTGATCACGACTTTTTGCTTCGGGTTTTGGAGACTGTTGGCCTTACTGCTGACACACAGTGAGTGCTCTCAAATCATTTTACGGGTATTTCAGCTTCGATCTTTGTGAATGGCCAATTGGCGATCCGATAAAAATCCGTCAAGGAGTGCCCTAAAAGCCCGCTGTCAGTGACTTGTCTCTGGAGCCGCTCAATTTCGGAGGCTGGCATGCTAGCCGCTGGCTGCACGCTTTCCGGAGTGACTATAGTTGTTCGCTCATACGCGGATGACGTGATGGTTCTGCTCTGCAATCCTCCGGAAATACTTCGACTGAAGGCTGCGACCGATTACAGTCGTTTTCTAGTGCACTACTTAATGAAGGTAAATGCAGATTTCTTACTTGCGGTTGTTCCATTGGGTACTGCAGTGGATGGGCATACGTCTCTAGGTGTCAACATTGATCGTTGTCCACTCAAAATGAAGACGCTTAACTGGACGTCTGTTATGGACAAAACCCAGCGCGCGATATTAGAATATGAAGCGCGAATACGGGATACATACGTTTTATGCAAAACTTGTTACGTGGCCCAAGTTTATTCGCTTCCCTCGATGATGGCGAAGAAACTACTACAGCTGTCTAGTAATTTCTGATGGAAAGAACGTATCTTTCGCTGATGGCATCAGGTCGTAGCGAAGCCTCGTTCCACTGGGGGGTTGGGCCTGGCTGATATACGAAGAAAGAAGCTGAACGTACGACGTACTGTTTTGACGATAGCTCACAAATTCACGTCCTGTTTATTTCTGATGTTTACAGGCAAGCTGCTGTTTCTGCATCCTACACCTTCGCTACAAGTAGGACGCAAATTGTCTTGATTTTTACGGCATGGAAAGCTTTTGTTCTTACAAAATACAAGGTGGGGTCGGATCCACATTGACAATTGAGTGATGAAAGGTAAATGTTTAATTATAGATTGGCTAGAGGTAGGGTGTACGTAGACCGTTCTTTCAGTATCTTAGTGCCACCGTTCCAGGTTTTGGTTCATAGGAAACCACATTGCATATTTCTGTTTAGCTCCTTATCTTCCTTCTTTTCCACAAAACCCCGTTGCTCTGTGCATCACTGCTCTCGTAAATGTAAATTCCCTAAGACGAACTGAATGAATACTGAAATCAATGTCACTTCTTACTCTCCTGTGTACAGAGAAAATCACAAAACAAAACGAGAAAATCTAGTAAAGTGTCATTACATAGCGCACTTGTGTAGCATTCATAGTGCAGCACACAACATTCAACTGTCAGCTAACACAGAGGAAAATGAGACATAGGATGGCCACTTGTAAAATAGAACTTACTCTTCCTCCAGATTATTTTTCGTGTTGTCCTGCACCGACGATCTGCTGTTGTTCCTCATCTCATGACTAAATAGAACAAATGGATTAATACGTCCCGTGTAGTCGATAATGTCACGGCACTGAGCGGAAAGATATAGTAAGCGTAAAGTGCAGTGGTAATGCTATTGTATCGCGCATGTCCACGCTTCTAATTCGCAGTTAGTATGCAAGCGAGGACACGCGTGTGTCATCTGCGTGGTGGTAGACGTGCAGATGACACGCATGGCTGTCGGGAAGGTCTAAGGAGTTACGTTATCATGCGAGATAGCAACGATCATCTTCAGGAGCTTCCGCTAAGGTTTGCGACAGTAATGGCCCTCTCTCTCGCATACTACAGCCGCGTAAACGCCACCTGAATGTGCCATGCGCCTGCAAGACTCTAAAAGTAGTTTCAGGGTAAGGTAAGAGATTGCTGCATAAAGTTTTGCACCGCAAGAACTATGTACAGGAGGCGGGCAGAAAATATTCTAATCCTTTGTCTCCAAATCGAATATGCCCGAATAAGTAAGACGAAAAAAAAAAATGGAAAAAAGAAATCAGTTCGTTTCATACCATCCCGTCAAGTGCGCTCTCTAAAATATGCTGAAACTCACATTTTTTGGTATTTAACTTGTCATAATGTAACTGTAATACCTCTGGTCGATTATTTTTCGAGCCGATAAGGAATCTGGAAAAGAACAGATTAAATCGACCACGATCTCCCGTTCTTACAACAGCTGTCATGTTTAACAAAGTAACGCGAGAATCCTACTCTGAATCTCGCACGAGCGCTTACTGCCTTAGATCAAGGAAGGCGATATCCCTCACCTCTCGCCATCGCTCTCTACCTTTGTTCTGTCAGTCCGCACTTGTTTCTCTTGTTTGATGTCATTTAATCAGGTTTTAAATTGTAAGACGTTTCCAGGGGCAGATGTGGACTCTGACCACAATCTATTGGTTATGAACTGTAGGTTAAAACTGAAGAAACTGCAAAAAGGTCGGACTTTCAGGAAATGGGACGTGGATAAACTGAAAGAACCAGAGGTTGTACAGAGTTTCAGGGAGAGCATAAGGGAACAATTGACAAGAATGAGGGAAAGAAATACAGTCGAAGAAGAATGGGTAGCTTTGAGGGATGAAGTAGTGAAGGCAGCAGTGGATCAAGTAGGTAAAAAGACGAGGGCTAGTAGAAATCCTTGGGTGACAGAAGAAATACTGAATTTAATTGACGAAAGGAGAAAATATAAAAAAGCAGTAAATGAAGCAGGCAAAAAGGAATACAAAGGTCTCAAAAATGAGATCGACAGGAAGTGCAAAATGGCTAAGCAGGCATGGCTAGAGGACAAATGTAAGGATGTAGAGGCCTATCTCACTAGGGGTAAGATAGATACTGCCTACAGGAAAATTAAAGAGACCTTTGGAGAAAAGAGAACGACTTGTATGAATATCAAGAGCTCAGATGGAAAAACAGTTCTAAGCAAAGAAGGGGAAGCAGAAAGGTGGAAGGAGTATGTAGAGTGTCTATACAAGGGCGATGTACTTGAGGGCAATGTTATAGAAATGAAAGAGGACGTAGCTGAAGATGAAATGGGAGATATGATACTGCGTGAAGAGTTTGATAGAGCAGTGAAAGACATAAGTCGAAACAAGGCCCCGGGAGTAGGCAACATTCCAGTAGAACTACTGACAGCCTTCGGAGAGCCAGCCCTGACAAAACTCTACCATCTGGTAAACAAGATGTATGACACAGGCGAAATACCCTCAGACTTCAATAAGAATATAACAAATCCAATCTCAAAGAAAGCAGGCGTCGACAGATGTGAAAATTACCGAACTATCAGTATAATAAGTCACAGCTTTAAAATACTAACGCGAATTCTTTACAGACGAATGGAAAAACTGGTAGAAGCTGACCTTGGGGAAGATCAGTTTGGATTCCGCAGAAATCTGGGAACACGTGAGGCAATACTGACCCTACGACATACTTTAGAAGCTATATTAAGAAAAGGCAAACCTACGTTTCTAGCATTTGTAGACTTAGAGAAAGCTTTTGACAATGTTGACTGGAATACTCTCTTATAAATTCTAAAGGTATCAGGGGTAAAATACAGGGAGCGAAAGGCCCATTTACAGTTTGTACAGAGATCAGATGGCAGTTATAAGAGTCGAGGGGTATGAAAGGGAAGCAGTGGTTGAGAAGGGAGTGGGACAGGGTTGTAGCCTCTCCCCGATGTTGTTCAATCTGTATATTGAGCAAGCAGTGAAGGAAACAAAAGAAAAGTTCGGAGTAGGTATTAAAATCCGTGGAGAAGAAATAAAAACTTTAAGGTTCGCCGATGACACTGTAATTCTGTCAGAGACAGCAAAGGACTTGGAAGAGCAGTTGAACGGAATGGACAGTGTCTTGAACGGAGGATATAAGATGAACATCAACAAAAGCAGATCGAGGATAATGGAATGTAGTCGAATTAAGTCGGGTGATGCTAAGGGAATTAGATTAGGAAATGAGACACTTAAAATAGTAAAGGAGTTTTGCTATTTGGGGGCAAAATAACTGTTGATGGTTGAAGTAGAGAAGATATAAAATGCAGACTGGCAATGGCAAGGAAAGCGTTTCTGAAGAAGAGAAATTTTTTAACATCCAGTATAGATTTAAGTGCCAGGAAGTCGTTTCTGAATGCAAGGAGTGTAGCCATGTACGGAAGTGAAACATGGACGATAACTAGTTTGGACTAGAAGAGAATAGAAGCTTTTGAAATGTGGTGCTACAGAAGATTGCTGAAGATTAGATGGGTAGATCACATAACTAATGAGGAGGTACTGAATAGGATTGGGGAGAAGAGGAGTTTGTGGCACAACTTCACTAGAAGAAGGGATCGGTTGGTAGGACATGTTCTGAGGCATCAAGGGATCACCAATTTAGTATTGGAGAGCTGCGTGGAGGGTAAAAAACATAGAGGGAGACCAAGAGATGAATACACGAAGCAGATTCAGAGGGATGTAGGCTGCAGTACGTACTGGGAGATGAAGAAGCTTGCACGGGATAGAGTAGCGTGGAGAGGTGCATCAAACCAGTCTCAGGACTGAAGACCACAACAACAACAACAACATGTATTGGATTGCTCTATGTTTGATGCACTTAGAGATTTTTCAGTTAGTAACCTTGCTGCTAGTGAGAATGTGATTCGGTATTGTTAACAGGAAAGATAGGCTTATAATTTGGTGCTTGAAGTTAATAATAATAACATTCGTTTTTCAAAAGGTACCAGTGCAGCAGTGAACAAAACAAAAAGTAATTTTCAGGAAGCATCCATCCATACCGTTACAGAGAAGAGAATCGTATAGTACATGAAATGTATTATCAGTTGTGAATACGAACAGCCATCAGCTGCGTAAGGGATGGCAACAATGAAAATTTTTGCCGGACCCGGAATCGAAACCGGATTTTTCTGCTTGCACGAGCGGTTGCCTTAATCGCTTTGGCTGTCAGTGCACGATTTATAGTCAGTCCCAGACTTCCATATGTCGTCGTTTCTGTGTCAAAACCTGGACTCGTAGACACATTACGTAATGCCCGAGCAGGGGAGAACTCTATTTTGTAATTTGCGTACAGCGGAGAAAATTTTAATAGAATACGATGTTGCAGTGCCTCTGTTATTCCGAATTACGACGTAAAGTTCCTTCGGACTTGCAAATACCACCGAACGAAAAGGCACTGCGACGATTACAATCGTCATGAAATATATTCACAGTTGCGAGTACCGACTACCATCAGCTGTACTATGGAATGACGACACTGAAAATTTGCGATGGGCCGTGGCTCGAACCCAGACTTCCGCTTAACGCGAGCGGGTGCTTTAACATTTGTCTATCGGAGCACAATTCACGGCCAAATCCAAACAACCATCTGTCATCAACTATGTGTCTACATCCTGTACTTGTACATTAATTGTGTGTATTCCTGTACAGAGAGACATTTTACTTCAAAGTCGTTTGCCCGGTGTCGGAGGAAAACGTAATACACGAATGCCTGTGTTATTCCGCATTACGATGCAATGTGTGCATGTGCAGGCTGCAGACGAACGGTTGTCGACTTATGGAAGTTTGGGTCTGGCCGTGAATTGAGGTCGGATAGCTAAATCGAATGCGACCGTTTTTCAACAAGTTGGAAATCTGGAGTCGAGCTCCAGTCCAGTACAAATTTTCATTGTCTTTATTCCATTATATAACTGATGGTTGTTCATACATGCAACTGCGACTACATTTCACGTATTTGAAAGCGGCTATAGAACCTGCAGTACCTGTTCATTGGGACAAGCATGCATGCAGATCCAAAGGTACATTTCCACTGGAATATTGTGTATAGCCGACAACACCGGGAAAGCGGTTATCAAGTAGAATCCCTCCCTGCATGGGAATATAAGTAATGGATGTCGAAGTACAAGCTGTACATACATGGTTGACGGCATACGGAAATTTGGGTCCGGCCGTGAGTCGCTCTCGGATAGCAAGGTGGTAAGTCGACCGCTCGCAATTCAAGTCTCGATCCGGCACAAATTTCCATTTCCGTAATTGCATTACACAGCTCATGGTAGTCCATATTCGAAACTGCGAATACATTTCATGTACATTAATCGAAAGTAGCTGCCTGGTATCGATGGATAAATACCGGGTGGTTATAATTAAACTTTCCATATTTAACAAGTTACAACACGGAAACTAATTACCGTACGTGTACCAAACTTGGTAGCATTAATGTCCATAGTATGGGGTGCATAATTTTCATGCGTCACAGCGCCACCGTCCAGTTCCAACTATGGCCACCAGGTGCCGTGGTCAGTCATCGTGATTCATAGTCTCACACACCTGACCAATCGGAATGCACTTGTTGACGTGTCAAAATGAGCTTGGACAAAATGAGCAGGGCATTATCGGTGAAGCTCTATTAGCAAAACAACAATACTGCTGCAGCTGCACTTCTAGAAAATCGGCGGCTGAAAGGATTACCGAAGGGTCCTCCTTTCTCCATCTGCTATGCGGAGCCAATGAAGTAGTTCGAATAAGCTGGAGAACTGGGCGTCGCTCTGGAATGAGGCCGGCGACCAGTTGCACTACAGGTGGCTGATGAAATATCTGTTGCTCTGGCAGACAACGCGAACGCGGCTCGCAGTTCCCGTTCGTCAGGCAGTGCACGTGATGTGTCACGACAGTTAAACGTCCCATGGTCTACTGTACGGAAGGGGCTTCGAACCATTCTCACACGGTAGCCGTACAAGATCCAAATCCTACAGCGGTTTGCACCAAATGACGCACAATGACATGTTGACTTCGCTCTCCACTTTCTCATTGAAGTTAACGAGTGCTAGCTCTGGACCATTCTAAGGAAAGACGAAGCTCATTTTTCTCTGACGGGTGAGGTGAACACACAGAATTGCCGAGTGTGAGGATCTTCACCTGCTGTCATTGTGCATGAAGTCGCTCTTTATGGTGAACGTGTCACCGAATGGTGTGGCTTCACGGCTGCGCTCATCATTGGCCCATTCTTGTTTGAACAGATTGACCCTCGGGGACCAAAGATTGTGATATGCTTCACCAGCATGTTATACTCGCCCTACATGAGAGAGACGTACTGAACAGTTTTCATGCAAGACGACACTCCACCGCACACCGCCCGTGAAGTTTGCCTGCTTCTCCGAAACACGTTTGGAAACGATAGTGTGGTGTCACCGCCAGACACTACACTTGCTAGGTGGTAGCTTTTAAATCGGCCGCGGTCCTGTAGTATATGTCGGACCCGCGTGTCGCCACTATCAGTGATTGCAGACCGAGCGCCGCCACACGGCAAGTCTAGAGAGACTTCCTAGCACTCGCCCCAGTTGTACAGCCGACTTTGCTAGCGATGGTTCACTGACAAATTACGCTCTCATTTGCCGAGTCGATAGTTAGCATAGCCTTCAGCTACGTCATTTGCTACGACCTAGCAAGGCGCCATTATCAATTGCTATTTGTGATGCATGTACCGTCAGACCGATGTTCACCAATTATGGATTAAAGTTAAGTATTCCAACAGCTACGTACTTTATTTGCTAGACTCAAATCCTCTAACTGTTCCAGACCTCACGCCAGCCTGCGTGAGCTTAAACGCGTGCCTTTCGGCTTCACCTCGTAGTGGCTTGGCTGTCTTGCCAAGTCACAACAGATAGAATTACCAGCCGATCGTTTCCAAATGCTTCATCGGCACGATCAACTGATATCACTCCCTGTGATTTCTGTTTGCGGGGCTACCTCAAGGACAGGGTTTACCAGGGGAACATTCACACATGTGCTGTTATGAAGCGCAGCATGTCAAGAAAGGTAGCCAGCATTCCTAAGGACATGCCTCGTTCTGCTGTGCAGAATGAAATCCTGCGCCCTCAGACTCACACTCATGGGCGCCATATTGAGCCCCTTTTGTAGCAGCAATGGTACCAGTATGTAATGGTATGATGTGTCTTAGCAGCGCCGTGTGGTTCTAGGCGCTGCAGTCTGGAACCGCGGGACTGCTACGGTCGCAGGTTCGAATCCTGCCTCGGGCATGTATGTGAGTGATGTCCTTAGGTTAGTTAGGTTTAAGTAGTTCTAAGTTCTAGGGGACTGATGACCACAGATTTTAAGTCCCATAGTGCTCACAGCCATTTGAACCATTTTGTCTTAGCAGCACATTAAAAGTGTTTCATTTGAATTTATTCTGCATTTTCCTCTTCCTCATGTCCATGACATTAGGGCTACCAAGTTTGGTACTCGTACGGTAATACGTTTCTGCGTTATAACGTGTTAAATAGGGGAAGTTTAATTTTAACCACCCGGTACAATATTGCAGTACCTGCATTGTTAAGAAGTACTGTACGATGTTCCTTCGGACACATAGACACTGTAGTATCCCAAGAATTGTATAACTTATTAATGGGTTGGTTAATAAATATTACAACCTATAAAAATCATATCAAAGACCTAAGGTAAGCGTCTTACGAACAGGGAAATTGACGTGTGTAAGTAAAACTTTCCGTTACTTTTTGACATAACAGCTTGTAAATGCCCCACTTCTGAAAACTGTATTTGTAAGAAAACCCCAATGTACAGTAAGTGCGATAATTTTGTCAACTGTGATTGTGAAGTAAAAAGTAAATACCTGTTACTGAGCTAATGTTTATTTACTCACTATTTACTGAATAGGAATATTTGGAAAAGTAGACTTTCAAGAAACATGGAAACGTAATAAAACGTTCCAGAGGAGAGCACGTGACAGCCATTGGACTTCGAAAGGTATTTCGAACTTCTCGTGCTCACATTCTCATTTGAAGAAATTGAAGACGAGTGTGCTTCTAGTGAAGATGAAATTGTCTGGTCCCTTTAATCCCCCAAACCAACCAACCAACCAAGATGAAATTGACAATAGCGTCAAGATTTTAAAGTGCCAAATAAAAGTTTCTTTAAATATTACTGATAACAAAATAAAGATGAAAAAACGGCATTATACGGCTGAATTGTATACTAAACCTGAGGAAATGACACTACAATATCTATATTTGGATATGAGGAGAGACAGCGCTTTTGGTGATACATCCACTTCATTCGTAGGATTGAAAAAAGAAGAGCATTGCTCACTATTCAAGAACGCGATTGCTGGCCGCTGTGGCCGAGCGGTTCTGGGCGCTTCAGTCCGGAACGGCGCTGCTCCTACGGTCGCGGGTTCGAAGCCTGCCTCGGGGATGGATGTCTAGGGGCTTCAGTCTACACCGGCGTTGTTGCCCTTACTTCTGGAAATTTTAAAACTATTGTCACTTCTATTATTTCTTATGTGATTGACTGTGGCATTTCCCTTCAAAAATTAGTTGATTGTGGCATTTCCGTTCAAAAACTAGTTGTCATAGGATTCGCTGAATGTAAATACATTTAGTGAAACCGCTACAATGCGCGATTTGCCTCTTTGCGTTTCAATGAGTCACCATTCCGTTGTTTGTCCCGTAACTTAACTGTACAGCCAATGCCGGATCTAAAGACGTTGGCGAAATCAGATAAAATTTTAAAAATATTTTCTTAGTTGTAATACGTAACTATTTCAACCTTTACTTTAGGATGGTAGCAAATTGAAAACTATAAAAATAATCCTAACAACGTGAGTCTTTTCAAATTTCCGCAAACTTGAGAACTTGGAAGAATTGGAAGATATGAATCGATTTTATTTCATTTATACGCTGTTTTTCATCTCCATGATAACAATGTTCAAATGTGCGTGAAATCTTATGGGACTTAACTGCTAAGGTCATCAGTCCCTAAGCTTACACACTACATAACCTAAATTATCCTAAGGATATACACATACACCCATGCCCGAGGGAGGACCCGAACCTCCGCCGGGACCAGCCGCACAGTCCATGACTGCACCGTCCTAGACCGCTCGGCTAATGCCGCGCGGCTTCATGATAACCATCTTTTCCACGGTATTAAGATGTGAAAAAAAGGAAACTGAATTTTTTTCGGTCGATTTTGATGTAAAGTCTATAGCGCACCTGTGTTCGCGTGCGTGCTCTATGATTTTTGTTAGACACACTGAATGGAGTCACATCCAAAGAAATTGCGGTTGGTGATATGAGACTGTAAAACGCAAATACTCTTGTGATGAGTTACGAATACAAACAGAAAGCTCTGCATATTTCTTTAGAGAAGTATTTCTGAGCAGAGGAGTATCAGTTTCGTTTATTGACTGTAGGAAGGACACCTCTCAGATATCCCAGGTAAATGTGTTTTGAGCTTTTCTCTATCCCATACCACTACGTGCAATGGCCTTGCTTCACGCATAGGAAATACACTGTCATGGTTGACAGAAACAATACGTCAGATGACATGAAATGTTACAAATTTTAAAGATATGTGCAGTTATTTTTTGTACGTCGTCGACTGCATTTTAAAAGGAGGAGCTTATCTTATTCCAGTTTTCTTTTTCAACCGCTATCATGAGACATAAAACATTGGAGGTCCGCAGTAAACAACGCCATTTACAAATCATGGCACTTAAATACCTTGCCAAAAATTAAGAAAGTATATCTACATTGTGCATTGGAGGCAAATAGAATATCTGCGATCTAACCGTCTCTACAAACTGGCATCTTTGAGAACATTACGTATAACAATACAAATTCCTAACACCGTGATGTGTGAAAAAGATGGACAAGTGAATATCTGGACTGAAACCTGCAACAGTGACGTGTGCTCTTCACTGACGAGTGCATATTTTGCTGACACCTGATGATTACCGTAGAAAAGAGTGTTGGCGGTCAGGTAGAGCACGGACGTTTTCAGTTGGGCAACATTTCGGCACTCGGAAATAAGCGGGCAATGCCCTCTACGTTATATGAATGCGTGGTATCCAAAGAGCAGACACCACGCATCCATATAATTGATTCGCCTCGATGGGCAATGAATCCACAATCTCCAGTGCGTACGCACATTTACTCTCGACTTGCAGTGGGATTTTTAAAGTTAGCGAGCATGGAGAAGACGGACACGGACTGCGGGTAGGTGGGAATGTGAACCGCTCGGGGAGCGTGCTGGGGTAGTCTACCCATTTGCGATAAACACTGTGTCCCGGTGGCGCAGTGATTAACGGTGGTGCCTAGTAAGAAGGAGATCCCGGCTGTGAGTCCCTGCGCTGCACACATTTTTATTCGTCGTTGCTGATTCCGCATAAAGTCCCGATGCAGCTAATATCATTAGTCCCTTCCATTTTCTTTCCTTTCCTTTCCTTCCGTTTGCTTTCCTTTCCTTTCCCCTCCACTTTAGCCATGGGAGCGCTGGCGGCGGCCAGTGCGTCGGACGGAGCCCTGGCGGTGTATGTGCAGTGGGCCATCGATATGTTGTTCTCTTTGACAGTTACTACTACTGATATATATATATATATATTTTTTTTGGTCGATTGTGTTTGAGGAACTACTTAGAGATCGTTGATAGCTCTGATTAGCTTCAGACAGTAGATGTTTCCAGGTTGTATTTTTCTCTGCTGATGCTACCTGTTATTAAGGACACCTAGCGAGGTGGCGCAGTTGTTAGACACTGGACTCGCATTCGGGAGGACGACGGTTCAATCCCGAGTCCGGCTATCCTGATTTAGATTTTCCGTGATTTCCCTAAATCACTTCAGGCAAATGCCGGGATGGTTCCTCTGAAAGGGCACGGCCGACATCCTTCCCTAATCCGATGAGACCGATGACCTCGCTGTCTGGTCTCCTTCCCCAAACAACAAAAGAAAATGTTATTAAGGACATCCGAGCAGCGGCTGAGAATTTATCAATTTTCGTGGTGATGTGCATGTGTACTTGAGAGGAATTCGTTTGACGTTTGATAAGCTGTGATTAAAGAGCACAAGTTGTTCTTTGAATAATTTGTGGTAAGTTCCTATGGGACCAAACTGCTGAGGTCATCGGTCCCTAGGCTTACACACTATTTAATCTATCTTAAACTCACCTACGCTAGGGACAACATACACCCACCCATACCCTAGGGAGCACTCGAACCTCCGACGAGGGGAGCCGTGCGAACCGTGGCAAGGGGTCCAAGACCACGCGGCTACCTCGCGCGTCTCTGAATATTTACGTGGTTTTAAGTGCTGCGTCGATTTTCCTCGCATCTGTTAAGTCTGTTGTGATGATAATACGTCGATTTTACGGTGTGAAAGTCTGTCGGCGTTATTAGTGAGAAGTGAGTTCGATTTCAGTATATCAGTTGAAGGGGCATGTCTTCGGTTGCAGGTATTTCCTTAAGTTGCGTGTTAGTAATACAGTGGCGTTGTTGATGATTATGGTGCAGCGTATCCGGGACTGAGAGGGCTTAGTTCACAGAAACTGTTCTAGTCGCTATGCGTTGGTGCTCAAATTTATTGCTTACCCGAAGATTTGAGTAATTGTTTCCATATTTTATTTTGCTGGAGGTCATTGGTTTTTGAAGTTGTTAACTAGGGCAATCAGTGGGGTATCGCGTGGGAGGTGAAGTCTGTGGTAGCATTAGTGTTGTTATGACGGTTTTTCTCGTTTCAACCTGTCAGGCGTTGTTTTTCGCAATTCATGTTCAGGCACTTTAAGACATCAGAATTGTAGTGGATCTAACGCCTTTATGTTACGTCGGTTAAATGGCTCAATTTCTGTATTTAGCTGTTGGTCTCCTTATGAGTTTCTGTTTCAGACTGTATAAAGTTGACCAGGGTCGCATTACTAAGTATGTTGTGTAACACACATAAACATAAGCCTTGCAGAGCTGTAACTAATGTTTGGATTAATTGCCATTGTTGGTTGTTAGGTCTGGTGACTTCCAGTGTCGGTGCTTCAGTACACCATCTTCAGGCCTTAACTGACGCTGAGGGGGTTAACTCCAATCGTATACACGATTCCATCAGTGGCTAACATCTATGAACTGGTTTTCGCAGACAACCTGTAATAACGATGTTATGTCTGCAACCATCAGCTACCAGAATCGATTAGTTGATGGTTGGAGACAGAATGTCTTTGTTACAGATAGTCTTCGAAAACTGGTCAATAGATTCTGGCTACCGATGGAATCGTGTATACTATTGGAGTTAACCCCCTCATTGTCAGTTAAGGCCTGAAGATGGTGTACTGGAGCCCGGAAACTAGCAGCCATGTAATAAATAACATCGTAAGGACGGCTGCAGGTATTCCCTTTAATTACACAGTGAACGCTGGTCATGAAACTGTGCTGGACTGGGACTCGAACCAAGGTCAGGGGCTTTCCGAACTCAGTAAGGCACACAGTCTTTCCATTCATCAAAAAATTCACTGAAGCTTAACTTTCCTAAAGAATAAAACGCATGACCTCAGCGACGTCCAAGGGTGTAGTTAAGACGAACCATTTGTATCCAGAATGATAGTCATGTGGATTAGTGGGTGAGCCAATTTGAGGTTTTCAGAGGATGGAGATGAACCATTGATTGATGTTAAAAGACAGTCCTAGGTTCCAAAGTACTCAATATTGTCACAAAAACGGCGCGATTCATACGGGTGGGGCATTAGTCATAGCAAAGCAGAGAAAGACAATGTTGATAAACTGTAAACATGGCCTCGGAATAAAGTGCCGCTGACCGATTCCTGCCCACACAGCGTATACACAGTATTCAAGAACAAACTGCTGTAACGGATGACCCACATCGCACGGGATAACCCGATAATACCCTACACTTTTGAAGCGCGTCGTCTTCAGCCAATGAAGAGCATTGTGCAACCGGTGTTTTAACATTGCTTACAATGTAAGATTGCTGCCATGTTGGATAGGAATAAATTTCAGGAAACATTGAAATGCCGAAGCTCGGATGATGTAGGTCCCGACAGACGACTAGACTTCAGCGACAACCTTGAGTACAGTTCACTATCCATGCTCGCCTCACGAAGTGACTCACTGCTTGTGGTTTAGAGTTACGACGCAGTACAGGGCTAGAACTACACTACCAAACAAAATACTGTATCGCCCAAAAGACATGCTCGGATCTCAATATAATTTCGTACACATACGTGCCATAGACGTGCATGTAAATGACTTCAGTAGCAACTTTCTGTCCAAGTGTTTAGTGTAGCTACAAGGCCTGATAGGGTAACGGCGTGAATAGCGTCAGATGTAGAGTGACCACTGCTGTCTAATAGCATTATCAGCTCATGACAGACTATCGTTCTCCGTTTGCCCAGCTGGCCGAATTGTGCTCTATCCAGATTTGTGGAGTATTTGCGTGTCACACTGGCCTTATGCCGGACTACATGGGAACCTGAGGGTGGGCAGCTTCATTATGACAATTCCGGGCGACCATCTTTGATCACCACAAGGTATGATTTCCGTACAGTCCACCAAGCACGCTTTAATCCCTTTACATCTGCACATGCCATTCGACAGCAAGATTTATTTATGTTAATTTACTGTTCTTATTCAGTGACAAATTTTGATTATTCCTGTCTACAGGGTATTTCCCTAAGAGTGTACCAGAATGTAACGGGTCGTAGAGACTGCTCCAATGAACATGGAAGGAACCTGGTGTCGCGGAAACCAGCTTAAGAGAAATGTGGAAATAGCCTGCCGCTTTGTCAAGCATTACTGTTTTTCACCTTATTTACAACTAACATGCGTACAAGTTTACACGAACTTTGCTGTTTATGTACATGTACATTCTTTATTTCTTGCAAGGAAAGAAGGGGGACGAGCCTGATTACTAGGAAATCATAATGTAGATTTTGTTTACTATACTTGTCCCTAAGGTAGCGCTGTTACATCCTATTTACGTTGTCCCGTGAGAGAACGTTCTATAAACCAACGACGGACCCATTCATTACTCTGTGCTATTCAGAAATGAAGCAGTACCGGTATAGTATTTCTTGGTCGCTGGATTGGAATGAAAGGTCTTGTTGCATGGCCTGCGATGTCACCTGACCTCAATTCCTTTGGTTATTTCCTATGAAGGTATTCAATGTCTCTTGTGTGCGAGACACCAGTGGGCACCGAGATGCAGTTAGTAGCCATAATTGTAGCTGCCTGTGATGTGTTTCGAAACACACCAGGGGTATTTGTGTGGGTGCGTCAGAAACTTGTTCGCCGATGTCATGCTTGCATTGAGGTTGATGGCCATCAGTTTCAGCCTATTTTATAAGATATAGCACAAAAAGGACGTTCATTGTGTCAATAATGGTATTCGCAGTGAACTAACGTAAATAAAAAAGTATCCGGCAACGTCGTTTTATTCCTGTTACGTCCTTAAGCTGGCTTCTCGGATCCAACGTTCGCTCTTCAAACTGTGCAGTGCAACCTACTCTATTCCTGTTAAATTATTGCACGCTCTTATGGAAACACTCTATATATGTGCGGGATTCGGTGGGTTCGATGCTACTTTCCGATTGGCTGTGGTGTGTCTCTGCAAATCAGAAATTAGCATATTCGCGCTTATTTTCGGAGGTAGAAACTTCTTTTACGTAGAGAGGAGAGTAGAGTTGGGACTGGATCTCTTAGTGATCACATCTATTATACGTACTCCGTTGAAAATTATTAATATTGTGACATTTCGGTACGAAAATGTTTGAGAAGTGCCGTAAAGTATGGAAGGGAATTCGATTTAAAGCACAGTGTGAAATTCGGTACATTTGGTGACAATTGAATAACTAAATTCCGCGTGGCGTGTTCCGTATTGGCGAACTTGAATATTTTGTTCCGTGAGACTGGTTATAGCAACAAGAAATAATCAGTTTGTAAACTTTCGGTGAAGAATAATTCATAATTGTTGTAACCTGGCTAGGATTATGAGTGATGTGTGCGTGTGGACGTTTTAGAAGTTGTACAGTTTAGAGTAAGGCTTGGTAGTGACTGGTGTATTCAAGTATGCCGAATTAGATGGAAATTTTACGCATATAAATAGTTTCATTTAACTAGTCCATCCACCAACAAAACAATTTTAATGCGACTTTTGGTTACGATCTACACAGATGTTTTCTCTACAGATTTTTCCGGATCACAACGGTGTGTCAGTACCTTCAAGGAGGCGTATGTATAAGTAGAGACTCACCAGATGGTGAGCGGAACTTCAAACACTTTGCAATGCACCGCGCCGCCGCAGGTAGTGTAATTATGCATGATCCAACCACCATAGTATTCTCTGACTAGCAGTGTTTCCACGAAAGCGGCATGTGCTGGGGAAAGAAAGTACTTGAGGTGCTACAACCATCATGACGGTTCTTCTCTGTATTTTAACTGTTTACGCTGTCAAAACACTGGAGAACAAGTTTATGAAACTGTAGGTGTGACTGATCATTAGAAACTGTTGTAGATTGTATGAGACTAGTCGAAATACTACAGTTTGTAAAGGGGATTACTTTATCGTGTTATGGCACCAAAGTTCATCTTTAGAGCTCACAAATTCCATTGCTTTATGATGGATAAAAAATCTTGCGTTGTCCTAGGTTCAGTACTATATTGTAATGTATTTAGAAACTGTGTTTTAGCCTTGGAGAGATGCGGTATAAACCTAAATAATTAGCGGGAGTCACATGATAAAGGAAGGGCAGTGAATTACTGGGCTAGGCTGCGCCTCTGTTGTGCCGGCTTTTAACTCCCATCAAAGCGTCGCAAATCCGAGCGAAGCTTACACAACACGACCGTAACAACGCATGCTAGAATTAATGGGTGCCATCATGTGCAAAGTAAATTGTACGGACTCGTTAATCGCTAGCCCGTGGAAACTAATTTGGCTAACGGAGCTCAGCCACCGCGAAACCACATCCGCTTATTCACTTCTCTCCTCTGGCTCGGTGATACTGAACAATAAGCGTTAGGCAGCTCGATGAATCAGCTTTGTAGCGTAAACGTCATATTATGTAGCGTCCATATGTGACGCGTTTTGAAGACAGATTCTTCATAACTTCAGAGCACGGAACATACGCAGTATGGAAAAAGTAATCTGGTACGCTAGGGCAGGTGCCGTAAGTTGGTTTGCCTATTTTATGGGCCATGAAATATTTTCTGGGCTCATCCTGTACAGTACCATTGATGGATCAAGAATGTACGTATTGCTTGATCTCAACACGGAGGAAAAAATACTAGAAAAATGATCTCCCATACATCTCTATTTCACCTTCATTTCTTCGATATTCTTGCGAGAATGGTTACACCCGGTTTGTGCTTCAGAAGTGGTTATCTGAAAGAAGGTACAGTAAGTCCAAAGGAAACTCGGCCCCTTCGTTAAGCAAATGTGATTTTTACTTTTTACCACTCTTCCGATCTCCCGATCATGTGGTCGCCACATCACTTGTTGTTTCTTGCTTGATAGTGCTGTGTGTGTGTGTGTGTCCTTTCGTCGCTCTCTGAGTTGTTCAAATAAAGTATGCTGTATTATGTGAATTCAGGAGCCTGTACATTTCAAGCTTACATCCTCACTTGTTCATTTAAAACGACTCTTTAGCAAATCTCAAAGTCAAGTACCCCTACAAGAGTTTGTGTTCGGAACTTGATCACAAAATGACTGCTCAATAACTGTGCCTGTTATTCTGAGTGTAACCATAAGCCTTTAGTTCGAATTCTGGAAATGGTTGCAAACATATTCCAGAAAATAGTTGCTAGCCCGAAGAAACTTGTAAGACGTGTTTCGCAACCCACAGATGTTCAATGTAAAAATTTTCTTTCTGCGCTTAAGACCTTACACCTAATACTTTACCACGTCAGATGGGTTCAAGGATTCAGCTGATAAAGAAAAGGACGTTAAGTGCTGTGAATGGCTGCATTAAGAAATTGTGGAAGATGGCAAGGCAAAGTGTATTATATGAGTGATGAAAGTTGGTTTCACCTTCCTGGCCATGTGAACAGTGACTGGTCAGCCGCATATCTTGACTTTGTGTTTCAAATTCCTCTTCACGATAAAAAATATTGCAGTTTAGTGCGTGGTTTCTGGTAGTCGAATTATCAGCCTTCTGTTCTCTGAAAACAGTGTCAATAGAGACGCTTATCTTCAAATCTTAAGTAACTTCTACCGTAGCTGAGAGGAAATTACGAGGGTAATCCCGATAGTAAGTTCACCTACTTTTTTTATAAGTATAGAACTCTGTTTGTGTGGCATTTGGTCACACTGTTATGAGAAGTGGTTCGCGCGCTGTGTCTAAACACGCGCACGCCGCGCTGAGGCGCTCATTCTTGGCTTGGCAGCCGTTGAGAATGGACCTCCCGTTGGATGTTACCGCCAAATGCGAACTGCGCCCCGTTATTCGGTTTTTGAACGCGAAGTGCACTGCGCCGATTGTAATCCATCGCCAATTGACGGAAATGTATGGTGAGTCGTTCAAAAATGGCTCTGAGCACTATGGGACTTAACTTCTAAAGTCATCAGTCCCCTAGAACTCACAACTAATGAAACCTAACTAACCTAAGAACATCACACACATCCATACCCGAGGCAGGATTCGAACCTGCGACGGTAGCGGTCGCGCGGTTCCAGACTGTAGCGCCTAGAACCGCTCGGCCACAAAGGTCGGCTATGGTGAGTAAAGCATGGATGTCAAAAATGTTCGTAAGTGGTGTAGAGAGTTTGCAGCTCGTCGGACCGAAATTCACGACGAACAAAGGAGAGGGAGACCGTCCATTTCTGAGGAGACGGCGTTGAAGGTTGAGCAAAGCATGCGTGAAGATCGGCGGATCACCCTGGATGATCTCTGCGCGTTGGTTCCTGAGGTTTCCCGAAGCACAGCTCACAAAAATTTTAACGGAAACATTGAACTACCGGAAGGTGTGCGCAAGATGGGTGCCACGCATGCTGACTGAAGACCACATGCGGCAGCGAGTTGATGCTTCCGGCTCATTTCTTCATCGCCTTGCGGCTGAACGGACAACTTTCTGTACTCAGTTGTCACGGGGTGGCGAGAACATTTGGCCGGAAAGCGATTTATGTCCGACGACGAGGTGAAAGAAGAGGTTCATAACTTTCTGAACAACATGGAGGCGAGCTGATATGACATGGGCATACAAAAACTACAACAGAGTCTACAAAAATGCATCGACAGAAATGGTGATTATGTTGAAAAATAGCTAATGTTCAAGCTATAAACTGATGTAAGCCACCGGCCGGGGTGGCAAAGCGGTTAAAGGCGCTACAGTCTGAAACCGCACGACCGCTACGATCGCTGGTTCGAATCCTGCCTCGGGCATGGATGTGTGTGATGTCATTAGGTTAGTTAGGTTTAAGTAGTTCTAAGTTCTAGGGGACTGATGACCTCAGAAGTTAAGTCCAATAGTGCTCAGAGCCATTTGAACCATTTTTTTCTCGGTCCTCAGACTCCGTCATTCGTATTGTGAACGAATGCCTAAGCATGGGCTGCTAATCTGCAGCCAATGGGTCAAGATGGCACAGAAGTTTTCAGAATATCCGATGACAGAGGCAGATGTGAAGGGCTTACGATGTGCTTGGTGTGTAATACGGCGATTCTCCCATCTGGTGGTCCGCATTGCTTGGCTGGAACCTTGACGACGAGTATGGCAGCCCTCATGTTCCAGTGTAGGCGAACATCGAGCCACTATCACATTCTGCAAAACGTGGATGGCGCCATTCTATCAGCTGGCCAAATGGAGAGCCACAATGCGGTCCTTTTCAAACACTTTCATGTGCTGATAACGCTGTCTCACACGTGTGTGTGACATTTCCGTGTCCTTTACATTTATCACTCAACATCTGACGCTTTTATACCCTACGAGGCCTGGTAATAACACCAAAGACGAATGGCACTAATCCGTTCTGGTATCCTTTCCTCTTATCACAGAGAACTGCAACTCTTAATGATTTACATACCCATCAACGACGTGTACAAGTACGAAGCTACATTAACATCTAAGCGCGCGCGCGCCTGTGTGTGTGTGTGTGTGTGTGTGTGTGTGTGTGTGTGTGTGTGTGTGTGTGTGTGTATGCCGGCTTGAACTCTGTTACAGTAAACGCACTTGCTAAGTGACAGTGTTCTGCTGACAATTGCCTGTCGGATTCTACATTCAGCTACTTAGAAGGATGGGAGTTTTATTCCAGAAATGACCGTGGCCGGGATAAGTGCACAGCAGAAGAGAAGGAAGCACCAGAAGAGACGGTTCTACAAAATAGCCTAATAAGCAGTTAGAAAAAATCGCAAAAGTACTGTGGTATTCCTTAATTAACAATGGTGTTGAAACAGAAAACAAAACTGTGACAAAATATAGTGCAATTTACTGTACAAAATAGGTGCTGCATTCTAGGAATACATGGGAATAGTTTAACAGAAAAAAAATCGCAAATGGGTTATGAGAACTGTCCCTACCGCAACCAAAGTAGTTACACCACGAAGCATAGACTCTGGCATGAAGTACACTTTAACACACTAAAACCGGGTTCGATTCCCTGGGGGGTAAGGGATTTTCTCTGCCTCGTGATGACTGGGTGTTGTGTGAGGTCCTTAGGTTGGTTAGGTTTAAGTAGTTTTAAGTTCTAGGGGACTGATGACCGTAGATGTTAAGTCCCATAGTGCTCAGAGCCATTTGAACCAACCGACACACTAAAATTATAATTCTCAAAGACCGAAGTATACATATGTCGTAGGAAAAAGCAAGCACAATGTGTAGAGATGGTGACCATTCACATGGAATCGGGACACCCATCATAGGTCCTTCACCTTGCTTGGCCAAGAAGTCTGTAGTGTAGGCGGCGGAAGGACAGCATCTTGATGCTACGGCTGCGGTGTACGAGTAATACAACAGCGACGCTGTTGTTAAAATTAATATTCCGAAGATCACAGCTTAATGTGCAGAGTAATGCATGACTTCGGCGCCTAGCCAACATTTGACAGACAAGCGCATCGGTTTGCATCAGAAGAAGGCCCAAGATAGACGCCGTAGACAAACGATTACCCTACAAACCGTCCATCTTCTTTGTCCTAGTCTGAACGATTAGGTTCCGCTAAGGTATAACTTGCAGACGAATGAGTCACGGTAAGATGTATTACTTACTGAAAATTTTAATAGCCTCGAAGGCAGTGCAATTCAAAAATGGATCAAATGGCTGTGAGCACTATGGGACTTAACAGCTGAGGTCATCAGTCCCCTAGAACTTAGAACTACTTAAACGTAACTAACTTAAGGACATCACACACATCCATGCCCGAGGCAGGATTCGAACCTGCGAGCGTAGCGGTCGCGCGGTTCCAGACTGAAGCGCCTAGAACAGCTCGGCCACCCCGGCCGGCTCAGTGAAATTCAGTAATAACTATAGAACAATTGTAGGATAACCAACATAAACACACACACACACACACACACACACACACACACACACACACACATACTACCGCCCACCGCCCCGCCCATTCTGCTGAAACCATCAATTATGATATGTATGGGGCATTAAAATTAAATAACTTTTGAATCTTTTAGTGCGAAGACTTTGTAATTACAGTGAATTTTTAACGTTAAAAAGCACTCTTAGTGACAAAATCCAAAATTATTTTTTCGAAATGTGGAAAGAAATCAGTCAGTGCGATGTTCAGGAAACCTAGTGGTATAGCGATCTAGAACACTACATTAGACCAAAAAATTCGCCCACTGTCGAATGGTTCGTAAGTTGGCGCTTAGAGATTTTCTATTACATACTGAGTCTTTTTAACGTTTCGACAACAACATGCTAAGATTCCTAACACTCACACCGTTAATGTCCGCTATTTAAGTCATCTTCAAATACGATAAGGTGTCCTATTCTCGGATGGTGGCCTAATCCCGGACAGTACTGGCAATGCGGAAACTAGCAGAAATAAAGGTGCTTTCGCCATTTTAGTTTTGTGCTAACTGCCAAGCACATCATTAACATTCTGCTCTCGTAGTTGATTTTTTCCTTAGTATCTTACATTTGATTGTAATATTTTGTAGACACGACATAAGCATCACAGTTGCATGGTAAGTAGTTTATTTTTGACTTATTTATTACTGATATATAATATTTAATGAAACTTACGAGTAGGCTTTAAATGCAATAATTCATTACATCTTTCGGAAGTTCAGCCATGTTTCTCAAGTGGTACAGGTGCCTAATTTCAGATATTGCTAGGATGTTTAATTGTGATCATCTGACAAATGAGCCCCTTTATAGATTTAGACTTTTATCTGTTTTCAGAATATGTCTCGGAAGAAACAAAAGTGTTGGGCAGAGGAAAACATGAGAAAGACAATGAAAGCTATTAGAAATAAGGAAAGGGCGTTCTTAAAGGAGTCCAAAGTGTTTCAAATGCCAAAATCTACACTTTTAGATTATGTAAATAAGGCAGGAAACTGGGAAGAGGAACTGGGCTCTAGGATATAGAGAGAATGTGATTTAGGAAGAGACCTCAACTCAAGAGAAGCCAAAATGCGAAAGAGCAGTTTCAGAAGCACTAGGAGAATCTTCAAAATGGGAGAAACATTAAATCCAGAAAAACACAAAGGTGGATAAAATGAGTAGGCCAACATGTGAGTTATCGTCTGCTGGGAATTCTGTAAGTTCTGTTTCCCTTGATTCGACAAGTGATGAAGACAGCGCAGGTGAGGAAGCATCTATTGTTCGATGCCCCACCGGGAAGAGACATCTGATAAAGATTGTATAAGATGTTAGGATATTTGCATTGGGAACATGAATTATGTGCTGGGAATGACACCCAAACCTCCAGATGTCAGACACTGAGATCGGTACCAAACGTTGTGTGTCGATAGAATATCAACCAAAACACCGATTTAGTTCACGCTGTGTGCCGTAGTCCAGAGTAAACGGTAATTAAAAGTTACTCTAGAACTACGGAGTACAGTGGAAACGTATCTGTGAGCTATGAATGTGAAGATCTGTCGTAAGGGAGTTGGTAGATCTTCTTACGGAAGGTCGAAGGTCCCGAGTTCGAAACTCAGTGATGGCGATTTTTTTTTTCAGTTTATGCATGAAACTGTTATTTGGGAAACCATTTCTCTCACATGTGAAAGGACGTTTCTGAGTTTGTAGCAATATTCTTTTGGTAGTCTGCTTTAGCTTCGTTAACTGACAACAGCAAACCCATAGAGTACATTTGCATAGATAGGTGCGGTGTTAGCTATACAAATGTAAATGTTGGTTTGCTATTTTCAACTAACGAAGCGAAAGCAGACTGCCAAAAGAACATTGCTATCAACTCCGAAACGTCGTCTTACATATCAGAAAAATGTTCTCCAATGTAACAATTTCACGGCTAACTTGTGAAGAAAATAAATAAATAAAAAGAATAAAAAAAGACGATTTACCCTTTCCCCTACCACACATCTTCCCATTCATGGCTGACAGATACGCTTTTCCTGTACTCCGTAGTTCTGGTGTTACTTTTAATTACCGTTTAATATGGACGACGACACACAGCGTCAACTAAATCGGTGTTTTGGTTGATCTTCTACCGGCACACATTTAAGTGTCTGACATTTGGAGATTTTGGAGAGAGAAACATGGCTGGAAGATGTAAAATTGTGAAAACTGTAAGTAACAGCCTCAATGTAGTTATGAGCGTATCGTTAGTGTAATCAAACTGGAATATCTCAACTTTACTTTTTGTAATAAAACAATATTCTTTTAGATATGTAATGTTCGAGTCTCCCTATGAAATAACACTACCCGAAATTAAGAACGCACTTATCTGTAATCGTGCACTCTTTTAGCGGAATCTCCAAAATGAACCAGTTTCTTTGATACAAATTGCGAAGAGCACTCTCTTGACTTTTGCTATAATAGATTAAATATGTTTCACGTTCGTCAGGGGCTTTCAGATGATTTTTAACTAACCATATCCTGAGATTTCCTTAGCTATCCGAAAATGGGGCACCTTGCACCAATGAATTTAGATTCTGCTGATATAAGGATAAGGAAGGGTGACAATAATTATTATTATTTGATTTGCGTGACGATGGCGCTATACACAGCCAGATATCCGCATATTTAACGTGTAGCCTTTGGCTACTTAATTTCCGAACATGCTCTGTCTGTCGACTGAAGCATGTCAGTACAGGAAAGTACATGCGACTTCTGGGTGCTGCACGATTTTAATTTCCGACGGTCGTTTTTCCCCCTGTAGGCGATTCCTGCTCTCGCTAAAGTATGTTTCGGATATGATTGGGATCGAAGATTTTACGTTCATTTGGGTCTGGGCCAATACACGGATACGCCCCGGGTGGTGACCCCAGCTGTCAGTGAATCAGAAGCTCTTGTCCGCCTAGTTTCGACGGTGCATAACTTAGCGTTGCCCCTGTTTGGCACCTACCTGATATTGATAGGTTGCTCTTTTAGGTTCCACAGACTTTTCCATGGCGGCTGGTATTCTCTCAGTGTCATTACACTGAATCCAGGTTTCGATCCTGATAGGAGGGGGTTCAGAGTTAGCTACTCTCTCTCTCTCTCTCTCTCTCTCTCTCTCCTCCTTTCCTCCCTCCCTCCCTCCCTCCCTCCCTCCCCCCACCTTCAGCCCTAAATATAACTTATCACCTCCACTTTTCCTGTGCCTCAGATATCTCGTTATAACAACAATAACATATATAAAAAGGTATAGCAGCAAAAAATTGTTTAATTACAATGAAATAAAAAGTTTTTTTAGTAATTATGTAATTTGTTCATCAGTACTTAATACATCGCTTTAGCACAACTTCTAAGAAATTGCTATTAAAGAAATACAGGGTTTGAAGAAGATTCGACCGAAAATTTAACAAGTGTATGTGTCAAGCAATTCATTTAAGAATGAACACAGCAACGAACTCTCACAGCTTTCATTACAGCATATAAACAATATAAAATCGAGGTCTGCATAAATCAGTATCAGTAATTGACTAAACCCTACGATTGTGAACACTAGTCTCCAGACTGCATATACGAACATGTAAATGAGGGCAGTTGTGTTTCCTTCTCTCGTTTCCGCCTACGGTAAAGAAGTTGATGTACTGTCCATTTCCGTTTTTCCGTATTCTACCTATGCACTCACTAACCACGCTATATCTGTCACTGACAGCAGGAACACTCAGGCTGTCAATTTGCGGCTTTTCCGTGTTGGAAAAGAACCCACATGCAGCTCCCATCCCACCTCACCTTTTGGATCCGTGTGTATGGTGTGGGACAGATTAAGGTGCATTAAGAAGGCAATTATAGTCGTATTTCGTTAATTCATTCTACTATGTCTGCACTCTGAGGGTCAAAGAAATTGATTTGGAATGGGCGTTGTTCAGCCTGGTACCATGAGGTGCCAATGGAAATGATAGGACGAAAAGTTCCCGATGTGTGACAGGCAGAAGCTTATTCAGGACGGCCCATTTGTTTACGCCAGTTACGTAAAAAAGAGGACGCCAAATCGCATTTATTTTGCAAAACCATGTCGCCTGTGGCTACAGTTTCTCTTGAACTTGGGTTGTATTCGATTGACGCGACAACTTTCGAGCTGATTTATTTTTTACAATGCAGGCGGAATAGGTTTTGCAAATGCTTGGAAACTTTCAGAATTCAATTTAGAAGTGTCGAAACGGCAGCGCGTTAGCGTTCCTGCTCTGGAGCTCGCCGCCTTCTCGCGCCGGATTTTTCTTTGCTTACTCGATTCTTTCGTGTGCGGCCTGTCATACCACTTGAAGTCAGCGTGTTAACATCGACTGCTGCCTGTATACATAAAAGACATGCGATTCCGCCGTCGCCAGCGAGTGACTTTGCGTGCTTTATTCATTCAGTGCTATACATTGACAAACTGAGTTAATTGAGTATGTTTTCGAAATATACCGCATATGTATACTACACAAGTAAAAACATACGCAAAACATTAATTGACAAGTAGGTGCGCTACCGAATGTACCTCTAGTTCTGACATTGCACGCTCGTTGACTTTTATTATAAAATACGAAAACAGTATTGAGATAAAAGTGAACAATTAATCAAATTATTCACGCCATTCAAAAACTATGAACTGCAGGGATGAATTCTTGACTGGAAATGAAGAAAATGTCCTATGAACACGTGCCCGGAAATGCATCGTTGCCACGGTAAATGGCGCTGATGAATGAAATTTCCTCTGTCAAGAACCGAGATTTCTTTTTAGACATCTTATAATCAATTATTCAAAATGACAGTCACAATCGCATTATTTATTTTGCCGCCAACCGGTTTCAACCCGCGATGGGGTCATCTTCAGGGCAATTTACACCATTTGGTCGCTCGCTGGAGTCGTCACCCTGCCTGCGCACGGTTGGTAACTATGACCAACTATGCGGCCAAGTAATGGAAACGGTCGAGAGGCAGCACGGATCTACTGAAATAAGTGCTCTCACAGAAGCCAAACAAATCACACAATATTTCAAGCCCTTTGTGAGTGTTTATGTGATAATCGACCCTATCTGATCATAGCGTCTCTGTTGTATTTCTCCTTCTGGTTCTATACGCCGACAGACGTGCTCTGATCAGATTATTAACTATTTACTCTGCGATTTTTACATAGGATTCAACTGTTATCATAACTATTCTCAGCACTTTGGATCTTCTTGTTTGAAGTAGTAGGCACTGAATTCGATTTCCGTACATATGGTATCCCTCCTTCCCTGATTTGCAACCCATCTACCTACTCAACATCAACAGTTTGCGTGCAGACTTTGTTGCATATTTGACAGAACTGTCACATTTTGCCTTTCCGATCGTTAAAGAGCTTGCGTCAATAGCAAGGCGTCGTGTTTGCTGGCGAGGACATTTCTTCGATCCCTAGTTATACCCATACAGCCAAGTAACAATGTACACAAACAGTTTTACGAACCACACTAACGACAAAATTTTCTAATGATAATTTCTTGCTCTGCTATATTTGATTATTAGGGCAGCAATAGTCATTCAGAATAAAATTTACCGAGAATTAACTGCTAAGGAAAAGTTGTGAAAGAGTCTAGAAAATCACATTAATTTTGTAGTGGCAGTGGTGTTGGTGGTCGTGATGGCAGTGGTGGTCTCCAGTCTGAGACTCGTTTAATACATCTCTCCACGCTAGTGTATTCTGTGCAAGGCTGATATCTCCTCATCTCTCCACAACTACCATCTGCATCTGTTCGAACCTAGCTACACATGTGGAACTTTGGTCTATATCCAAAAATTTTACCCTTCACACTATATTCCGTTACCAGATAAATAATTCCTTGATGCCTCGTGCCCTTCTTTTATTCGAACTTGTCATAAAGTGCTCTTCATCTGTCATTAGCTCTACCCGTGTAATGTACGGTGTCTTTCAGTGAAACATGATTTCAAAAGGGTCTATTTTCCCAGTGTATGTTGTGATTCTCGCATGCATTTCAGTTCCACCCCACATTAGTTGTTGTTGGGAAAAACGTCATCACAGTTATATCTATAGTCGATGTTGATAGATTTTTCTTTCTGGAAAATGCTTTTCTGCTATAGCTAGCTTGCATTTTATATCCTCATTAGTTCGATCATCGTCAATTGTTTTGCTGCTCAAGAAATAAAACTTGTCTACTAAGTTTAACGCCGTATTTAATATCTCGCTCCGTATCTCATGATCGACTCCACTCCACAAATCCAATTAAAATTCCTTGACATTCGTCTTATAACCCCTTTTCAATAGAACATCGATTCCATTCGACTAATCTTCCAGGTAATTTTCTGCCTCTTCTCCATGAACTTCATTTCCCTTTCCTAATTTATTTTAATTTCCTTCACTGCTAGCTTAATGTACAGATTGAATAACATCGGGGAAAGGCTGCAACATTATGTCATTATTCACTTGCTGCTTTTCCCTCTTGCGCTTCGAGACATAAAAAATGCAGCCTGGTTTCTATCCAAGATATTGTTAATTTTTCGACCTCCAATCTGAAACTGCAAAGAACTTGGAAAAGAGGTTTTACGACATGAATACTGTTTTGAAAATGCCGGATCTACATCAACAAGAGTTAAAGAAGAGTGATGAAACGTAATTGAATTAAATCAGGTGAAGCTGACGGAATTAAATTAGAAAATGAGGTACTAAAATTAGTCTACGAGTTTTGCTATTTGGAGACCAATATAAGCGATGAAGTTGTGGAGACCTAAAATGTAAACTGACAATGCTACGAAAATCGTGTGTGGAAGAAACAAATTTATCGTCGAATGTATGAATTTAAGTGTTAGGAAGTCAGTCTTGAGGGTATTTGTATCGGCTGTAGGATGGTGCAGAAACGAAATACGGATGATGAACAGTTCAGACAGGAGAAGAAAAGAAGCTTTTGTAATGTTGGTCTACACAGGAATATTGAATGTGATAAGGGTACATCGAATAACTAATGAGGAAGTTCTGAATCGAACTGAGGAAACAAGAAGTTTATGGCAAAAATCTGGTGAAAGAAGGACCAGTTGGCAGGACCTACTCTGAGATAACAAATATTGTTAATTTGATAATGGAAGGGATTGGGGATGGGGAGAGAGGCGTAAAAATTTTTGTAGGGTGCAACCAAGGACTAAATGTAGTATGCATATTCAAAAGAATGCAGTTACCAATAGCTTTGCAATAGCTTGCAGTCTAGCATAGGGAGTTTCGTCAGATCAGTCTTCGGACTGAAGACCACAACGAGAACTGTAGATACTGTAGATACAGACCGGCAGATCATATCAGTGCACAAATAAAATTAGCCTTTTTATCGCTAGTTATGGGGTTATTAATTATAGAGAGTCTGTAGAGACTCCTGGTGCCAGAGGCACTCCTCGGGATAAGGTGCAATCGATTCGAACTCTCCTGCATATAGCGGTCTTTTGTCAGAATGTATATAATATATAGACTGAAGCAAAGAATGAAAATTTTTATCAAATCAACGATTCGTTCCCGGGTCTCCTACTCAATAGGGAGATGCTCTAACCACTACGCTAGCCCGGCACAGTGGCTTTGCACAACACAGACAATCCTAGCACGCCTCTCCCCTAAATTGGAATTCACATTAGCATCGAACGAAACCCAGAGCAGCAGCAGGTTAGTATTTAACGCCCCGTCGACATCGAGGTCATTAGAGACGGGGCACAAGCTTGGATTGGGAAACGACCCTTTCGAAGGATCAGCCCAGCATTTTCCTTAAGCGTTTTAAGGAAATCATGGAAAACCAAAGACAGCATAGGCGGACGCAGGTTTGAACGTTCCTCCTCCCGAATGTGAATCCAGCGTGCTGAAACCCGGGCATAGGTGCTTTTTTTTAAAAAAAATCTTTATTACAAACCATAATAATTATACAAAATTAACCCACTTCCTTATCTCATTAGTGGGTCATAATATTTATACAACTAGTACTTATATTGCAGCTAGTTACAATTTTCAGGTGAGCTACAGTTAGTGTTACATACAATGGGCATTTAATTTCTAATATCTACGGCTTATATCTATTTCTTATAACTAATTCCTATCCCCTGCAGAGTCACCTGTGTCCCAGTGAAAGATATAAACCTACTTTTCATAGCCTTGCTCATTGAGATAAACCCGAAGAGCGTGCCCCTGGCACTGGGCAGGCCACGATGTTGATTCGCTGCAGTTGCCTAGCATAGTTTTCTTAAAAACTAAGCCCTACAAACTATCCTACGTCATTTCCGGTACATGTCCTTATCGGTAGCATTGACCCCCACTCCCCCTAATCCTGAAAGTGGTGGATTCCAACTATGATGGAAAGTTGGCTAGTCCATGCACAGGCAGTATGGGAACAGGGCTCTGGACGCAGTCAGTGTTGGTTGTCTTAGTTATTTAGTTCACGTCCCTCAAGTATTCTGTTAAAACTTCCCGTGATACCTCGTTGGCCAATGTGTTAAGCAGCTGATATGTGTCGTGGTTTGGAAGTCTGTCTCGAAATGTAGTCGCAACATCATTGAGGAGGGGGCAATCGTAAACTACATGGTCGGGAGTACCCTCTGACACGCCACAGTCACACACTGGTGTAGCCCTCTTCCCAAATCGACATACGAATTTCGGGTAGGGTCCGTGGCCAGTGAGAAAATGGATCAGTCCTCTTGCAGGCTCAACATATTTCATGTCCAAGCACACCCTCACATCTGGTATGAACTGGAAAGTTCTACGTCCAGTTTCTTCTACCTCCCAAGACTTCTGCCAAAGTTCCTACCCTCTTTTCCTTATTTCCTTTTTGTCCTCCACCCTTACACTCAAGATGTCTACAATCTTCTCATAATTTTCCTTTTTTGCCCAGTACCAAGCCGCTTGTTCCCTTATTTTGATGTCCAGAGGGCAGAGCCCCTTTATGACTAATAGGGCCCACCCTGGAGATGTTCTGTAGGCCTCCGTTGACCTCTATATATCTCTCTGGACCCTTCTCACTGTCATGGCGGGCACAACCTTCGTGAGCCTGTGCGCCCAGACTCCCGAGCCGTAACCCAATATTGAGGTTAGAATGCTATTATGGTAAAGTTTAATAAGGTGCTTTAATCAAAAGAAACTATAAGGTGCTGACCTGTGTGGCCGAGCGGTTCTAGGCGCTTCAGTCTGGAACCGCGCGACCGCTACGGTAGCGGGTTCGAATCCCGCCTTGGGCATGGATGTGTGTGATGTCCTTAGGTTTAAGTAGTTCTAAGTTCTGGGGGACTGATGACCTCAGATGTTGAGTCCCATAGTGCTCAGAGCCATTTTTGAACTATATGGTTCGTTCGATGCTGAGGTATTATACAGACAGTTGGCTTCAAGTTTAGATGGCATACCAAGAGGACTCACGAATGAATAGGAATTTAGTTTGAGGAAAGAGGCGTGCTACGGTAGTCTGCTCATTTCTGCAAAACCACTGTGCCAGAGTGTTGCAGCAGTCAGTACATCTGCCTAGTGAGCAGCAGACCCGATTCCTAATCCCTTCCTTGCCACCAATTTACATTCGTCGCCTCAGTCGGATATATACACTACTGGCCATTAAAATTGCTACACCACAAAGATGATGTGGTATAGACGCGAAATTTAACCGACAGGAAGAAGATACTGAGATATGCAAATGATTAGCTTTTCAGAGCATTCACACAAGGTTGGCGCCAGTGGCGACACCTACAACATGCTGACATGAGGAAAGTTTCCAACCGATTTCTCATACACAAACACCAGTTGACTGGCGTTGCCTGGTGAAATGTTGTTGTGATGCCTCGTGTAAGGAGGAGAAATGCGTACCATCACGTTTCCGACTTTGATAAAGGTCGGATTATAGCCTATCGCGATAAGGATTATCACATCGCGACATTGCTGCTAGCGTTGGTCGAGATCCAGTGACTGTTAGCAGAATATGGAATCGGTGGGTTCAAGAGGCTAACACGGAACGCCGTGCTGGATCCCAACGGCCTCGTGTCACTAGCAGTCGAGATGACAGGCATCTTATCTGCATGGATGTAACGGATCGTGCAGCCACGTCTCGATCCCTGAGTCAACAGATGGGGACGTTTGCAAGACAACGGCCATCTTCTCCAACAGTTCGACGACTTTTGCAGCAGCATGGACTGTCAGCTCGGAGACCATGGCTGCGGTTACCCTCGACGCTGCGTCACAGACAGGAGCGCCTGCGATGGTGTACTCAACGACGAACGTGGGTGCACGAATGGCAAAATGTCATTTTTTCGGATGCATCCAGGTTCTGTTTACAGCATCATGTTGGCCGTATCCATGTTTGGTGACATCGCGGTGAACACACATTGGAAGCGTGTATTCGTCATCGCCGTACTGGTGTATCACCCGGCATGATAGTATGAGGTGTCATTAGTTACACGTGTATCGGTCACCTATTGTTGGTATTGACGGCACTTTGAACAGTGGACGTTACATTTCAGATGTGTTAGGACCCATGGCTCTACCCTTCATTCGATCCCTGCGAAACCCTACATTTCAGCAGGATAATGCACAGCCGCATGTTGCGGGTCCTGTACGGTCCTTTCTGGATACAGAAGATGTTTGACTGCTGCCCTGGCCAGCACATTCTCCAGATCTCTCACCAGTTGAAAACGTCTGGTCAATGGTGGCCAAGCAACTGGCTCGTCACAATACGCCAGTCACTACTCTTGATGAACTGTGGTACCGTGTTGAAGCTGCATGGGCAGCTGTACCTGTACCCTCCATCCGAGCTGTGTTTGACTCAATGCCCAGGCATATCAAGGACGTTATTACGGCCAGAGATGGTTGTTCTGGGTACTGATTTCTCAGGATCGATGCACCCAAATTGCGTGAAAATGTAATCACATGCCAGTTCTAGTATAATTTACCTGTCCAATGAATAACTGTTTATCATCTGCATTTCTTCTTGGTGTAGCAATTTTAATGGCCAGTAGTGTGCATCATGGATGTTGAGTCTTGAGCCCTGGAACTGTACAGATTATTTGATAATTCCCAGTATGTGCGTGAAATTCAGACATTCTCAAAGAAAGGCCTTAAATCTGAATGGAGGCGGACTTAGTGAACCTTTTAATATCATTAAAACTATTGAATCGTTGCCACGGACGAAGAACGTTCATAATGTTCGTTCTCAGTAGGCAGGTACGCTGCACCAAGTTAACTCTATTCATCCCACCGCCTGGCATCGCCCTTACGCTGAAGAATCTCCAATTCCCCCCAGTCTGGCAGCCGTGCGCTGCCCGCATTACATGCGGAGAAATCCCGGCGCGTCGGTCGCGACGCCTGATAGCGTGGGCCGCGCGAAGACGCTCGAGATGCGCGCCACGTAGCGGCGGCGTCTGGAAGCTGCGCACGTCCGCTCGCCGCGCTCGTTATGGGATAAACATGTCGGCGGTCGGAGCGCGCGGCGGCGTCGGCGTCGGGCGTTCGGCGTCGGCCGGCTGGTGCGAATAGCGGGCGCGCCAATTGATCCCTGCACCCCCCCCCCCGCTCGACCGCTACAACCTCTGCGCCGAAGCCAACGACGTACCTCTAGAAGAAACAGCGTAGGGGATTCTCCGGTACATTCCCTGCCCTCGTCACCAGAACAGCCAGTCTCGGAGCTAGTAGCTAGAAACCTATGTGCATAAGAGAACTAAAAGGAGCGTTCAACAGCTGTTATTTTTTATGGCACCGAGGGCGAACCCCATCTGCGTCAACAAACCGTCGAAGGCTGCTAAGGTATATTTTCAGAGCATTACTTAGCAACCATCTATAACCGCTCGCTCACCGATAGATCTGTATATACAGATTGGAAAATTGCGCAGGTCGCACCAGTGTTTAAGAAGGGTAGTAGGAGTAATCCATCGAACTACAGACCTATATCATTGACGTCGGTTTGCAGTAGGGTTTTGGAGCATATACTGTATTCAAACATAATGAATCACCTCGAAGGGAACGATCTATTGATACGTAATCAGCATGGTTTCAGAAAACATCGTTCTTGTGCAACGCAGCCAGCTCTTCATTCGCACGAAGTAATGGCCGCTATCTCAAGTTGATTCCGTATTTCTAGATTTCCGGAAAGCTTTTGACACCCTTCCTCACAAGCGACCTCTAATCAAGCTGCGGGCCTATAGGGTACGGTCTCAGTTGTGCGACTGCATTCGTGCGACTGCAGTTCGTAGTAATAGACGGAAAATCATCGAGTAAAACTGAAATGATATCAGGTGTTCCCCGGGGAAGCGTTCTGGGACCCCTGCTGTTCCTGATCTATATAAATGACCTGGGTGACAATATGAGCAGTTCTCTTAGGTTGTTCGCAGATGATGCTGTAATTTACCGTCTAGTAAGGTCATCCGAAGACCAGTATCAGTTGCAAAGCGATTTAGAAAAGATTGCTGTATGGTGTGGCAGGTGTCAGTTGACGCTAAATAACGAAAAGTGTGAGGTCATCCACGTGAGTTCCAAAAGAAATCCGTTGGAATTCGATTACTCGATAAATATTACAATGCTCAAGGCTGTCAATTCCACTAAGTACCTGGGTGTTAAAATTACGAACAACTTCAGTTGCAAAGACCACACAGATAATATTGTGGGGAAGGCGAGCCAAAGGTTGCGTTTCATTGGCAGGACACTTAGAAGATGCAACAATTCACTAAAGAGACAGCTTACACCACACTCGTTCGTCCTCTGCTAGAATATTGCTGCGCGGTGTGAGATCCTTACCAGGTGGGATTGACGGAGGACATCGAAAGGGTGCAAAAAAATGGCAGCTCGTTTTTTTATTATCACGTAATAGAAGAGAGAGTGTGGCAGATATGATACGCGAGTTGGGATGGAAGTCATTAAAGCAAAGACGTTTTTCGTCGCAGCGAGATCTATTTACGAAATTTCAGTCACCAACTTTCCCTTCAGAATGCGAAAATACTTTGTTGAGCCCAACCTACATAGGTAGGAATGATCATCAAAATAAAATAAGAGAAATCAGAGCTCGAACAGAAAGGTTTAGGTGTTCGTTTTTCCCGCGCGCTGTCCGGGAGCGGAATGGTAGAGAAGAAGTATGATTGTGGTTCGATGAACCCTCTGCCAAGCACTTAAATGTGAATTGAAGAGTAGTCATGTAGATGTAGATGTAGAACGTACCCGTGAATCGATAAAGAGTAATTGATTTCATAGCCACATACATCACTCTTCACGTACTGTCCTGAAAATATCTGAAATGCAGTGGACATGTAGACGGTATCCACATATAATAGTGTGACTTGGACACGAGCACCATACTCCCTGCTCTGACTGTGCCGCAGGTGTCCATTTCATCTCCTACTAAACACTGACAGTCAGATGGAACAGTTGTGATGACAAGTATGGAAGGGGATAGCGCAGTTATATTTATGAGTCGACTTAAACTAAACTCCTCCCGAACAGGCCATGAAGGCTCAACTTTACTGACCGACCGCCGTGTCACTCTCAGCTCATAGGCGTCACTGGATGCGGACACGGAGGGGCATGTGGTCAGTACACCGCTCTCCCGGCCGTATGTCAGTTTCCGAGACCGAAGCCGCTACTTTTCAATCAAGTAGCTCCTCAGTTTGCCTCACAAGGGCTGAGTGCACCCCGCTTGCCAACAGCGTTCGGCAGACCGGATGGTCACCCATCCAAGTGCTGGCCCAGCCCGACAGTGCTTAACTTCGGCAATCTGACGGGAACCGGTGTTTGCGGCAAGGCCGTTGGCATGAGTCGACTTAAGACTCAATAATAGAAATCATTTTTTATATAAAGACACACGAATACAGGAAGACAGTTACTGCACTAAATGATGAAAACGTAAATTAGTAACAAACTACGGGGTGCACACACTTTGCTCAACATGTAAACGTCACTACAATATTGGGATACATGACATGACATGTTTGATTTGCCTGCAACCATTGGTGATGAAGTGGCGCAGAAGAACAGCGAAATTCTGCATGACCCGCTGAAGTATCGGAACATCAATGCTGTCGATGACCTCCTGAATGGATGGTTTCGACTCAGCAATGGTTTTGAGGTTGTTGATGTACAACATCTCTTTAATATAGTTCCACGAAAAGGAGTCCCATGTGTTCAGATCCGGAGAATATGGCGGTCAATCGAGGCCTATGCCAGTGGCCTCTGAGTACCCCAGAGTCAGAACGTGGTCCCCAAGTACTCCTCCAGGACTTCACTCTCCTGCTTCGATGGGGTAGAGCTTCATGTTGCATGAACCACATCTTGTCGATATCAGGGTCACTTTGGACAATGAGTGCGGCGTCTTGCCAACTCGTCGTTAATAGGGTGCCTAAGGGATGCAACGCTCTCGGAATGCTATACAACAGTTCAAGCAGATAACATTAGTAGTTTTATTTCTACAAAGCAATTGACAGTACTTAACTCTGGAGATAAATCGGTGCCACAAATAACATGTCAACAGTAATAGTCCTCGTTATAGGCAAAGTCCAGAAAAGTAACTGATAAGGATCACAACTAGTTGTTTTGTAGCACGCTCCGCAAATACATTCCACTAACGTCAGTACACTGAGGAGGTCTGAGCCCCGAGGCTGGCAACAGCGACAGTTATATTCATTTCTTTTAGATGTCGCTCATGGAGCAGTGCGGTCCAATTCTGCGCAACACTGGCCGACGTTTCCTCACCACCTTCTCTGGTCTTCCATTCGTCTTCGTTCCGGCGCTTATGGTTACGTTAGAACAATGGGGAGGAAACCATCTTCCGAACCAGGTATCATTCAGTAGTCACTGTGCCATCAAGGAACATCGTACCGATTATCCGTGACTGGGCACTGCACACCACAAAGTCACGTACTCAGGGTGAAAAGACTTCTCTGTCACGAAATGCAGATACTCAGTCTCCCCAATGCACCAATTTTGCTTATTGGCGAACCCATTCAAATGAAAATGGACTTCATCGCTAAACCAAACCATACATGAGCTTAATTCCCAAATGGTTCAAATGGCTCTGAGCACTATGGGACTTAACATCTGTGGTCATCAGTCCCCTAGAACTTAGAACTACTTAAACCTAACTAACCTAAGGACATCACACACATCCATGCGCGAGGCAGGATTCGAACCTGAGACCGTAGCGGCCACGCGGTTCCAGACTGAAGCGCCTAGAACCGCACGGCCACACCGGCCGGCCAGCCTAATTCCCATCATGCACTGCAGCGAGGCATGAAGTTTGAACGTCCTAATTCAAACTGTTCAAAAGGTATGACGGTTTTATTTCATGTATTTCAATAAATATCACCCTCTATATTAGTACTGAAGCTAACACCATGAATAATACACTCCTGGAAATTGAAATAAGAACACCGTGAGTTCATTGTCCCAGGAAGGGGAGACTTTGACACATTCCTGGGGTCAGATACATCACATGATCACACTGACAGAACCACAGGCACATAGACACAGGCAACAGAGCATGCACAATGTCGGCACTAGTACAGTGTATATCCACCTTTCGCAGCAATGCAGGCTGCTACTCTCCCATGGAGACGATCGTAGAGATGCTGGATGTAGTCCTGTGGAACGGCATGCCATGCCATTTCCACCTGGCGCCTCAGTTGGACCAGCGTTCGTGCTGGACGTGCAGACCGCGTGAGACGACGCTTCATCCAGTCCCAAACATGCTCAATGGGGGACAGATCCGGAGATCTTGCTGGCCAGGGTAGTTGACTTACACCTTCTAGAGCACGTTGGGTGGCACGGGATACATGCGGACGTGCATTGTCCTGTTGGAACAGCAAGTTCCCTTGCCGGTCTAGGAATGGTAGAACGATGGGTTCGATGACGGTTTGGATGTACCGTGCACTATTCAGTGTCCCCTCGACGATCACCAGTGGTGTACAGCCAGTGTAGGAGATCGCTCCCCACACCATGATGCCGGGTGTTGGCCCTGTGTGCCTCGGTCGTATGCAGTCCTGATAGTGGCGCTCACCTGCACGGCGCCAAACACGCATACGACCATCATTGGCACCAAGGCAGAAGCGACTCTCATCGCTGAAGACGACACGTCTCCATTCGTCCCTCCATTCACGCCTGTCGCGACACCACTGGAGGCGGGCTGCACGATGTTGGGGCGTGAGCGGAAGACGGCCTAACGGTGTGCGGGACCGTAGCCCAGCTTCATGGAGACGGTTGCGAATGGTCCTCGCCGATACCCCAGGAGCAACAGTGTCCCTAATTTGCTGGGAAGTGGCGGTGCGGTCCCCTACGGCACTGCGTACGATCCTACGGTCTTGGCGTGCATCCGTGCGTCGCTGCGGTCCGGTCCCAGGTCGACGGGCACGTGCACCTTCCGCCGACCACTGGTGACAACATCGATGTACTGTGGAGACCTCACGCCCCACGTGTTGAGCAATTCGGCGGTACGTCCACCCGCCTCCCGCATGCCCACTATACGCCCTCGCTCAAAGTCCGTCAACTGCACATACGGTTCACGTCCACGCTGTCGCGGCATGCTACGAGTGTTAAAGACTGCGATGGAGCTCCGTATGCCACGGCAAACTGGCTGACACTGACGGCGGCGGTGCACAAATGCTGCGCAGCTAGCGCCATTCGACGGCCAACACCGCGGCTCCTGGTGTGTCCGCTGTGCCGTGCGTGTGATCATTGCTTGTACAGCCCTCTCGCAGTGTCCAGAGCAAGTATGGTGGGTCTGACACACCGGTGTCAATGTGTTCTTTTTTCCATTTCTAGGAGTGTATATATATATATGAGAGAGAGGAGAGCGGAGGTGGATGCCTGAGGCAGGAGAAACGTGTTGGGTGGTTGTACGTAGGTGGAAGATGTAGAAGTTTAGTGGGCAGGTGGAAAATAAGAAGGGAAGACAGAAGTGGAAAGAGAGAGGGGGAGCAGGATATAGTCAGTGGAGAGGGAAAGGAAGATATTAGCAGGGAAGAGGAGTGGATAACACGCACAAAGAAAGGGTGTGAAGGAGATGAAGAGAATGGGGTGGAGTCAAATGCATATGCAGGTGAAAACTTGGGTAAACCTAGTTAATAAAAAAAATCAATACACCACTATTTTAAACAAGCCTAAAACTATAAATTTTCCTAGTACCATAGTCATTCGTAACCCCCTTGTCCCTCCCCCCCCTCCCCCTACAGTATGTCCTGAAAAATTGTGGATTTGAATTTTTAATAGCAATGGATGACGATGATGAGGTCTCATACTAGGGAACGATGAGGAAGAACCATACCGCCGACTAGGCAAGGTCCTTCCGGAGCTGGTTTGTCATTGCCTTCCTCCGGCCGTAATGGGGATGAATGATGATGAAAAGGAGAAAATCCCTGTACCCGCCGGGAATCGAAAACGTGACCCCTTGAGCGGGAAGTGAGAACGCTACCGCAAGACCACGAGCTGAGGACAATAGCGATGGAAAAACTTGTAAGATTTACAACGAAAATGTGAGACCCAGGCAAAAGGTAACAGGAGGGAGGTGAACTATTCATGCATCAATAATAATGTGCATGCACTCCACGTTTTTCGTTTTAATTTCTACAAGTTTTTCCTTATCTATTAAATAATGAGAAAGGCAGAGCCACTGGACAGCTCTGTTCTGGTTCACGTGATAGAAACTGATGCTTTATCGAAACATGGACGACTCAGGCCCGTTGGACTCTCACTTGTGGTGAACGTGACACACATAAATTTTTAATTTTTTTAATTTTTTGAGTCATCAGTCTCCCAAGTCTCCCAACTGGTTCGATGCGGCCCACCACGAATTCCTCTCCTGTGCCAACCGTTTCAGAGTAGCACTTCCAACCAACGCTGTTACTTATTGGCTGGATGTATCACAATCTCTGTCTTCCTCTACGTGTTTTCCCCTCTACAGCTTCCTTTAGTGTCTTGGAAGTTATTACCTGATGTCGTAACAGATTTTTGTGTCATCCTGTTCCTTCTTCTTGTGAGTGTTTTACATATATTTCTTTCTTCTCCGCTTCTGTGCGGAACCTCCTCATTCCTTACCTTATCAGTCCACTTAATTTTCAACATTCGTCTGTAGCACCACATCTCAAATACTCCGATTCTCTTCGTTTCCGGTTTTCCCACAGTCCATGTTTCATTACCACACAATGCTGTATTCCAAACGTACATTCTCAGAAATTTGTTCCTCAAATTGAGACGTATGATATTAGCAGACTTTTCACCAGTGTTAGTCTGCCTTTGATGTTCTCCTGGCATCGGTTATTTTGCTGGCTAGGTACCAAAATTTCTAATTTCATCTGCTTCTTGACCATCAATCTTCATGTGAAGTTTTTCGCTGTTGTCATTTCTGCTACTTCTCACTACTTTCATCTTTCTTCGATTTACTCTCAGTCCATATTCTGCACTCAGAGGCTGTTCAGTCTATTCGACAGGTTCCGTAATTCTTCTTTACTTTCACTGAGGATAACAGTGTCATCAGTGAATCTTATCGTTGGTATTCTTTCACCTTGAATTTTAACTCTACTCTTGAACCTTTCTCTTATTATGATCTTAATGATCGGAAATTAGTTTGGTGCCTCGCGACATCACGTAGTGAAAATTGAAGTAGCCTCAATTCGGGAGGTTAAGTTACGATAACGATGATGATGATGAACTTCTTTGATTTAGCCTCTGAAAGTCACCTTCGAAAAATCTGCCAATCTATCTAAAGACACTCTTAGCTGCTCGCCTTCCATCTTCTTTCCGAATCTTTTTTCGGCCGCAGTTGAGACCAACAAGAATGAGTGCGCAACTGTTCACTAGCTGTCTATTATTTTACCTAAATTCCACGACCGGGTGCCGCTCTATCACCGTCGTCACTCTTCTTGTCACTGTTGTCAATAAAAATATTGGAAGCAGATCACCTGTGAATAGTAATTTTTAGTACTTTCTTATTTGTATGGAGATAACGAAATAAATTCCAGCAATTAAGCACGACATTTGTGTCTATACATCTTTACACTTTTATAAGATTCAGATCTTGAATTATGAGACCAAAGTTATGGCGCAACAAATATTTCTTTATTTTTTTATTTTCACAATTGGGCAGACATTTCTGTAAGAAGTGATACGATTCTTGTTTCTGCAAAATACACTGATTAATTAATGTCGTGTGACTAGGGCCTCCCGTCAGGTAGACGGCTCGTAGGGTGCAAGTCTTTCGATTTGACGCCACTTCGACGACTTGAGCGTCGATGGGGATGAAATGATGATGATTAGGACAATACAGTACCCAGTCCCTGAGCGGAGAAAATCTCTGACCCAGCCGGATATCGAACCCGGGCCCTTAGTACTGACATTCTGTCGCGCAGACTACTCAGCTACCGGGGGCGGACAATACACTGATTTGAGATAGTAAAACAACGATCGACTGCAAGAAATTAAGTGTAATGTTTCCTATTCAAATCTATTCAGAATCTATTTATGAATGTTTCCAGAGCCGATGAAATAGAATTTATAACCATTTCGAAACAAAAGTGTATTTTAATACAACATTTATATATATTATGGAAGTATTCTAATAATTATGCCCCTTTCTGGCACAAATACGGATGAAAGGCTTTTTGCGAACTTCTGGTTTGCGCTGCTGCACATTTTGCGCTACTTGAGAACAACACAACAGACTTTTATTCACATTAACAGCCCTTTGGATAGTTATAAAGCCGGACTGGGCAAAGGGCCGTAAATTTTCATCCTTCCTGTGCGACTATTTCTGCAGGCCCAGAGCGCTAAGCTGTTAAGCCCCGCTAGGGACGTGGGCTTAAGAGCGACAGCGACACGTCTGGGAGTGTAGTGTGTCAGCGACGGCTGTCTGCACGGATAAACACAACCGTCGACGGAGCTCCCTTTGTCTGTTGTATCCGAAACAATCCTCAAACACTTCGGCTGAACATTTTCACCGGTGCGACTAGCAACTTGTGCGGAAGAGGCGCAGACTGCCTTCTGGGACTACACATTTGAAGAGCTTATGCAGAAAATAATGGGGCAAGTCACAGAAATGAAGTTGGTTAAACAGTCACTTAACAAATTAAATTTCTTGGCCAGTTATTCTCTTTCGTAGGGTTTGATTTGTTTGAAGCGCTCAAATAATGAGGATTTGCAATCACTGCCTAACTCACAAGACATTGCCTTAAGGTCCCTAGAAACATTACTCATTCTGGCGCAGCTTTTTTTATCTGAAAGATTAACACATGGCTTCTCATCTGCATCTGTTGATGAGCCAAACGTTGCAAAGATCTTACGAGGACCACATTACAGTCCCACTTCAGTCTAAACCCAATTACTGTAAGAAAACGTCACACAGTAAGAAACTCAACCGATCATATGTGCAGCCAGTTGGCCTAACAGGTGTAATGTAAACTATGGAAGCACAGTTCGGACATACCCCATCCTTTCCGTGGGAAGGCTGTCTTAGAACATTATTTCCGTTACCACTAAAAGTGGTACACTTTGTATCACGGTGACTTGACATTTTATTTGAAAATCCGACGACTGACTATCAGAAAGTGCGATAATCCTATTTTCTAGTTAAATGGACTCGACGGAGTGGGGGTCACGTCACCTTTTATGCACGCACTTATTGCATAGCTCTCATCTAGGGCCATTAAGAATTCTTTTGTCAGTTACTAGCACGTAAGTAGGCTACTAACAACGTAGTAGTAAACAACTGAGCTTCTACATTGTGAGTTGAAACATAATGACGTGTTGAATAATCTCTTCCGTGCCAACCAGCATGAAATCCTAAATCATTGATCACGCTCTCGCTTTTCTCACATGACATCTTGAATGCCGTGAATCAAGAAGTCGCCGGCATTGGTGGCCGAGCGGTTCTAGGCGCTCAGTCCGGATGTGTGTGATGTCCTTAGGTTAGTAAGGTTTGAGTGGTTCTACGTTCTAGGGTACTGATGACCACAGATGTTAAGTCCCATAGTGCTCAGAGCCATTTGAACCAGTTTTTTGAATCAAGACAGTCTTGTAGATGCAAAATTTATTGACTTTCGAAAAGGAAGTCGGTACCGCACCTACCTTCCTTAATAACATTGGAGTGTTTTATCCATCCTTAGCAACGGTAGACATCCATAACCAATTAATAAGCCACCAGTTGCACAAAGGAAATTTTAATTTGTTTACCGATTTCGGTAAACCTTCAGAAGGCTATACTTATCACGTTATTAGCGAGTGTCAACAATAAGATGCAAACAGACAATTGCCGTGGTCCTTTCCTAGTGTCATAAAGAAGAGAAACATCTAGTGCAGACATCATGCCAGAACACGAGCTAATCAGACAGAAGTTCTCACAACTTCAGGCGTACACCAGATGCTTGTGCCGGAAGCCTTTGTAATTATGTTATATATTACTGATTGGTAGGGGGGGGGGACATACCTCTCACAGATGATGATTGTAGTTACCTACAATGAAGTACAGTCTGAAAAACCTGCAAGCGTATTCGTCGGAGCTTAGCAGGATTTAAACATTTAGCAAATGTGAGCACTTCTTAAACTGAAAATGTTACGTCGAGGGTTGAGATGAACCGCCTCCTGATAAGTTCCTTGTTTCCTCATGTACATTCCACCTTCATCCTCTGATTTTAATCACTGAATTTTGTGAATTATTTGTATGAAGCTCTGGCAGTGTTCTGAGTAACTGATACGGACGTAGAACCGGATTAGTACTACCACTTGCTACCTTTTAATACAAAGAAAGCAGATCTTCTTCACGACCACAAAAAATTAAAATTAACGACATTCTTATACGTGTTATATATCATACAGACACGGAAAATATTTATTTATTATATTTCTAAGTTACCATGTACAAGACTGCCGCCACGTGGTGGTACCACTAAACGGTATGCTGTATAGCTGATTTGACTACTGCTCGGCTGAGTGCGTCAACTGTTAACATGGACTCAGCAGACAATATATGTGAGCCAGATGTATTACAAGAGAATCTTTTGTGTGTGTTTGGCACAATCATGGTTTTATTGTATAATGTATAACGTTAGACTGCAGAGTCTTCCACAGTGAGGTATGTTCACTTCGGGCATGTTATAGATATGCGAGATACAACTATATCCTATCCTATGTCGCAAGACGTTTCCCAACTCCCAAGCCAAAGAAGAATTCCTATTAGCAATAGAGGGTTCTATTATTTGTCACAGTATTTTATCTTTAATGTAGATAGTTCATTTCTAATATACTTAAGGCTGAATAGATTCCATTCTTCCTGAAGCGCCCTTAATAGTTTTTACAGGGCTTTTGGATTAACTGGTGTGACAAATCTGACCTGAGCAGGCCAGTGCATAATATCCAAAATTTTATTCGAATCATAACCATCTGGTTGAAGTATATTAAATGGAGTTTGTATCAGTAGTTTGAATAGGTCATTCCAGTAAACACAACTCATTTTATTCAGATCGTAGAGATTGGTACAAATGGCTCTGAGCACTATGCGACTTAACTGCTGTGGTCATCAGTCCCCTAGAACTTAGAACTACTTAAACCTATTTAACCTAAGGACAACACACACATCCATGCCCGAGGCAGGATTCGAACCTACGACCGTAGCGGTCGCGCGGTTTCACACTGTAGCAACTAGAACCGCTCGGCCACTCCGGCCGGCTCTCGTAGAGATTCGATACGTTTCTAAATCTTTTGTCGTAATCAGGACTAAGATATTTTTTATTAATAGGTGCTTCCATCGGATGAAACAACTAGCTTGAGAGAAAACAAAGACGAACAACTGCAGACCACCGCACCACATCCACTAAATTTCACTGCTGCCATACCTTCACATGACATCCATTAGACTGATGTAAGATCTTCCGACAACCATCAGTCCGATGACACAATTTTTTTCACTATTATAAGCATAGTCATCAACTTGTTGTTTCATCAGAGGTTTAGATCAGCTGCAAGACTTTTTGTCATAAGGGATAATCTATCACTAACAAGGGAACCTCCCCTTTCGCACCCCCCTCAGATTTAGTTATAAGTTGGCACAGTGGATAGGTCTTGAAAAACTGAACACAGATCAATCGAGAAAACAGGAAGAGGTTGTGTGGAACTATGAAAAAAATAAGCAAAATATACAAACTGAGTAGTCCATGCTCAAGATATATAACATTAAGGACAATACTACCTCAGTAGCGCTGTGGTTCTGTGGTTAGCGTGAGCAGCTGACGAACTAGAGGTCCTAGGTTCGAAACTACCTCCGAGTGAAAATTTTAATTTTTTATTTTCAGACAATTATCAAAGTTCAGGCACACACACACACAATCAACTTCGTTCACCAAAATTCCAGAACATGTTCAGATTTGCTTGGACATATGCAGGATTTGACGGTCTACACACGGAAAAATTTGAAAACGTTAAAAACATATGTTTTGACAGAGCACAGGGAAAACTGTGCGACTGTTGCAGTTTATGTGACAAACTCTTATGTTTTCATCACTTTTTTGGGAGTGATTATCACATCCACAAGAAAACCTAAATCTGGCAAGGTAGAAGAATCTTTTTACCTATTCGCCAAGTGTACAAGTTAGGTGGGTCGACAATATATTCCTGTCATGTGACGCACATGCCGTCACCAGTGTCGTATAGAATATATCAGACGTGTTTTCCTGTGGAGGAATCGGTTGACTTTGTGGTGTCACAGCCAGACACCACACTTGCTAGGTGGTAGCTTTAAATCGGCCGCGGTCCATTAGTACATGTCGGACGGGCGTGTCGCCACTGTCAGTGATCGCAGACCGAGCGCCACCACACGGCAGGTCTCGAGGGACTTACTAGCACTCGCCCCAGTTGTACGGACGACTTTCCTAGCGACTACACGGACAGAGACTCTCTCATTTGCCGAGAATATAGATAGCATAGCCTTCAGCTAAGTCAATGGCTACGAACTAGCAAGGCGCCATTAGCATTATATTGCATGTATCTAAAGAGTCTGACTTGTATCGTCAAGAGCGATATACAAATGATGGATTAAAGTTAAGTATTCCAGAAGCTACGTACTTTTCTTTATAGCATTCATTACGTATCCTGTTTCAGACCTCACGCCATCCTGCGTGAGCTTATAGCGTGCATTTCGGCCTTCTCTAGCTATATAACAGACTTATGACCTTGCGATCAAATGTTTTCGGTTCCCATTGGAAAGGCACGTCCTTTCGTCTACTAATCGCACGGTTTTGCGGTGCGGTCGCAAAACACAGACACTAAACTTATTACAGTGAACAAAGACGTAAATGAACGAACGGACAGATCATAACTGCGAAAATAAAGAAATTAAATTTTTCACTTGAGGGAGGACTTGAACCAAGGATCTGTCGTTCCACTGCTGCTCACGCTAACCACAGGACCACGGCGCTCTTTTTCAAATACAGTCCTTGATGTTGCATATGTTGCATATGTTGCACATAGACTTCTCAGTTTGTATATTTTGCTTATTTTTTTCATAGTTCCACACAACTTCTTCCTGTTTTCTTGATTGATCTGTGTTCAGTTTTTCAAGGCCTATCCACTGTGCCAACTTATAACTAAATCTGAGGGGGGTGCGATGGGGAGGTTCCCTTGTAAGTTGCAATGTAAGACTTGTCAATAGGTGAGAAGGCTGTTTAACTAGTACTTCCTACATTAGGCATTAAAGTTTGATTTTTCCTTATTTTCTTTGGCCTTCTGCAGTGATGATAAAACTACAAAGCACAATAAAAAAGTTTTCATTCGCAGGTCGTAAATGCAGAATCGGCATGTCAATCAGGAAAAATCGTCGTGACCATCCCACCAACGAACAAGGTTGAAGTTATCCATTTTGTAAATCACCGTGTCCTGCTGCGTGAAGAAGATCGTTACTGCCTTCCATACATTCTCGTCCGACAGGGATCGTTGACCCTTCAAGGCACTTTTTAAGGGTCGAAGGCGTGGCAATCGCACGAGGATAGATATGGAATTTAGAGAGGGTGCTCGATTGTCTTCTGCTTGAGTTGGTATAACTTCTGTGTCATGACGTTTGCGATATTCTACGTGCGATACCATGAGACAGCAGCACCCCTTGTCGCACCATTCCACAACGGTGATCTTCGACTGACGTGCTGCCCCATACACATTCTTCATCCTCCGACAGACGTGTAGCCGTGTTTGTCCTTCAGCAGCGATGAAAGGGATAAGAACACATTGGTCCTGTTTGGAAGCATTCGGCAATAACATTGCTGTAGTAAACGTTCTCGCATTTACGCTATGCACGTCGGAAAGAAACGAATGCCACACTAAACACTCGCGTACATGTCGATGCGTGTACCCGCAACGGAGTTGCATTACGTTGCATACATGCTGCAGCATTGCTCTCAAACGGAATCTTTTTGTTCCCGAGCTGCACCAACATCAGATGCAGTGTACTGGCATACTTGAAAGTATTCTCTAATCGCTCTCATGGTGTGTGAGAGCTGATTTCTCAGGATGGGACAGGATAAGGTTACGATGGTGGATGGGGCCGTAATCAGTTACTCTCGGTTGCATAACAAATACGTAAACTTTATTTTAAAAAATTAAAATTTTAAAACAATCTGTTAAGAAAAACACAATTGACTGTATGACGGCTGAAGGCCTTATCACAGAAAAAAAATCTACAATTTTAGGGCCGAAGGCCACCAACAATAACCTCAAACAACAAACGACTGAAGGCCTGAATTAGAAGTCAGAAGAACAATTCCAAATAGCATTTTTGAAATAAATACCTTGTTTTTAAAACAAGTTCGCTTAAAACGCTTACTGTAACACAGCTGAAGGCCTTATTATAAAAGAAGTGAAATTATCACTCGGCTGTAGGCCACAATAACAATAATTAGAAAATTACAAATACCCTTAAAACAAACATCACAATCTAAGGAATCAGGACAAGCGGTTCTCAGCAAGTGATCCGAAGGTCGGCCTGGGAAGGTAACTCAAACATAAGGTAAGGTGAGACAGGCAGCCACGAGTTGTACTCACGTAACAGGATTGCAGCTCAAACTAGGGCAGCTCAAGCGCCTACCGACCGACTAGCCAATCCGCCTAGCATCCGATCACCGGTACAACGATGGTATATTTTTAGGCAAGGGCGAAGAGACAGACAACACTACGTCTTCAGAAAACACCCGTGGCCGAAGGAAACACTAGAACCGAGGTAGATCTCCCAAAAAATATGCACAGTACAATATAAGAGGCTGTCGAACCACACGCTATGTCGGACAGCGTCAACACGACGAGGAAAGGTACACCGCCGGGACAGTACGCTAACCTCCAGGGCAGGTAACTGGGGCGTTAGCGGCCACAAGGGAGAAAATACCGCTGGCTGGACTTCACTAATAAGAATAATACTAAATGCAATGATGAATAATAAACAGAGAAAGACGGTTGCAATATTTCACTACCTTGAAACACTTCACTCGTTGACGCCAGGCTCAGCGGCCCTGGGAGCAACAAGCCGCCGACCAAAGGCGAGATCTCAGAATAGTCGATGTTGCATTAGCAGTTAACCCTTCACTCAAACGTCCAGGGTACGGTGTGCAACGAAGTCGTCATTCTTGCAGCTACCCTTCCTCGATCCGGCAGTGGCAGCACGCCGCCAGCGGCCCCAGCTTCCCCTTGCACTGCACGGACCTGCTCGCTGCTGCGCCCCCCAAGCGACGTGATGTCCGTTCACAACTACCCAGTCCACACAATGCGACACAGAAATACTAGCTGTCGCTCCATAGGTAGTACCACAGTAATCGTATCGATAAGCGCTGCTGCTGCCACTCACGGGCAAGCCATAAACTTAGGACGGCAGTACATCGAATAAGAAACGAGATGCCACAACCGCAATGACAAGATGCCAAGCAATAAACGGCATGAATACGAGCCGCGCACGGCTCAGTATGTTCGTAATTGTTGGCCAATATATTCATTCACTATGTGCTAATAAGTCATTCTGACACAAAAATACCTTCCGCCTTTAGCTAGTAGCATTTTAGTGTTTTCCAATAGCAGCTTTTTGCCTCTGGTGAAAAATGCTCTTAAATTGCATTAACTTTAAGAAGGGAAGACACAATAATAACAGATACAATAGAGCTGCTGCGAATTACAGCCATATAAACAAATATACTGCCTGAGGGATCTTTGGCACATAATCTGTGTGTCGTAATGTTTGCCTTCGATAGTCTTCCTAGCAAGTGTCCATCAATTTAAAATCGAACAATGCGTAACACCTGGCAGCTTGAGTGCGGGAGTCATTCTTCCTGATGCCATACTTAGTACATCCAACATAATTAGGTTCATCACCCTATGCAGGGGGCCAATGGTACTCTTGACAGGTGGCTGCACACGCAGGTAAATAAATTTCAACAAAGCTTAAGGCATCGACCTAAGGTCATGTTCAGGGAAATAGAAATATCAGTGTGAGCAGAATAGTAGTTACTTTATCTTAAACGATCGCTTATGATTACGGGCTCTGGTAGTCAGCCGTTGCTCTAATGATTAATTATGTCATGCATCTTCCTCCCTCTTGCCAATAGTTTGAAACATTTCATATACGTTCATACAGTATTTTTGTTAAATCAATTCATTTGGCAACTAATTTTTATAGTAACTCTGTTCGATCCCAGTGGATATTACAGCATCAGTAAAGTTCATGAATTTGCCTCGTACGTGAATTAGGTGTGAAGAAAATTTGTGTATCGTGTTTGTCTGACTAGAATGTAAACAGATATACCAATATATTCAATCTGAAGTGCAATTAATTTCAAACGTCAGTCCTGTAGACCGTTCATTGAGAAAGGAGAAATGGTTATTTATGGTAAAAGCAACAGTTACATTCTGGTATGAAGACTGAACACATCATTGTACTTTCTTCCTGTCATTTGTTGTTCAATACACAATTTAAGAAGTAGGAGATAAGACTGTATCTCGGCTTATACTTAAGTCTCTGAAAATTTCAAACAGCTTGCGCCAATGTACACGGTCGAATGCCTTTTATTAGTTGCCAAAGCTTAGAAAATGATTTTTCTTAAGTCTTGCATCCATTATCAAGCACAGTGAAAGAAGTTTCTCTTCTGGTACCTTCACCTTTCTTGATCCAAAGCCCTTAACAAAATCTTAATTTTATTTTGTCTCCTTCTCTTGGGTTATAACCAGCTGAGTACCCGGTATTACACGTGTATGTGTTTATTCCAGCCTTCTATTAATCTATCTCCTCCTTCCCCCTCACGTCTTCTCCTTCCCCTCTTACTGTCTATCTCCTCCTCCTCTCTCTGCGCGTCTCCTCTCCTTTGTCTGTCCACCTGCTTCAGTCCCCTCTTTCTGTCCATTTCCTCCTCTTTACTTTCCCTGAACATTTTCTCCTGTCCCTCTATCTCTGTTCATCCTATCTCTTCCTCCCCAGTGTTTTTGGCCATAGTTCACTTGTATCTCCAGTGAATTTAACCCTGCAGTTTCGTTTTCACGCATCCCCATTCTTATGATGTCTTATCGCCTTACCTTCTTATCACGCAAATATACAATTTTGTATGTACACTCACAGGCATGTGTCTGCGAAGAACATTGCGAAAAAAATTAATAGAAAAACGGCAAAAAAATTAAACGTCTTGCACGATGCGTCAGTTTTTCACGCGTCACTGCGCTTCCGACGAAATATCTCTTGAACTATGTGCCGTACAGTGATGTAATTTTGAGGGCACGTTCAGTGCTATGTGTGAATACTGTCTGAAATATGCGTCACGATTATATTTAGTAGTAAACAAGCGAAAAATTAAAACACGACTGATGGGACAGTTTTATGGTTTGATAATCGAAAATGGAGCAAGCGACAAACTTTTTTCCGTTCATCAGAGAGCGGGGATTGCCATCGAGAAAAATATTTGTAAATGTTTGAAATTGTGTGTACAGTTTTTTCAATGTCACTAAGTACTCTCATTCCCAAATACTTGGTCTAGAAAACCTTGATAGTCGAGAGTCGTGCGCTACACATCTTTCTCAACTGTACCTCCACGCCTACATCCACATCTACATCCATACTCCGCAAGCGGAGGGTACCCTGAGTATCTCTATCGGTTCTCCCTTCTATTCCAGTATCGTGTTATTCGTGGAAAGAAGGACTGTCGGTATGCTTCTGTGTGGGCTCTAATCTCTCTGATTTTATCCTCATGGTCTCTTCGCGAGATATACGTAGGAGGGAGCAATATACTGCTTAACTCCTCGGTGAAGGTATGTTCTCGAAACTTTAACAAAAGCCCGTACCCAGCTACTGAGCGTCTCTCCTGCAGAGTCTTCCACTGGAGTTTATCTATCATCTCCGTAACGCTTTCGCGATTACTAAATGATCCTGTAACGAAGCGCGCTGCTCTCCGTTGGATCTTCTTTATCTCTTCTATCAACCTTATCTGGTACGGATCCCACACTGCTGAGCAGTATTCAAGCAGTGGGCGAACAACCGTACTGTAACCTACTTCATTTGTTTTCGGATTGCATTTCCTTAGGATTCTTGCAATGAATCTCAGTCTGGCATCTGCTTTACTGACGATCAAATTTATATGATCATTCCATTTTAAATCATTCCTAATGCGTATTCCCAGATAGTTTATGGAATTAACTGCTTCCAGTTGCTGACCTGCTATTTTGTAGCTAAATGATAAGGGATCTATCTTTCTATGCATTCGCAGCACATTACACTTGTCTACATTGAGATTCAATTGCCATTCCCTGCACCATGCGTCAATTCGCTGCAGATCCACCTGCATTTCAGTACAATTTTCCATTGTTACAACCTCTCGATACACCACAGCATCATCTGCAAAAAGCCTCAGTGAACTTCCAATGTCATCCACAAGGTCAATTATGTATATTGTGAATAGCAACGGTCCTATGACACTCCCCTGCGGCACACCTGGAACCACTCTTACTTCGGAAGACTTCTCTCCATTGAGAATGACATGCTGCGTTCTGTTATCTAGGAACTCTTCAATACAATCACACAATTGGTCTGATGTCCATATGCTCTTACTTTGTTCATTAAACGACTGTGGGAAACTGTATCGAACGCCTTGCGGAAGTCAAGAAACACGGCATCTACCTGTGAACCCTTGTCTATGGCCCTATGGTAGGCAATTGGTTCCCACTCCCACAACGATTCTTTCCAGACTGTGATATGCGGACCAAGTTTAGTTGAAATCAGTCGAGAGGTTTAGGACACTGTGTAGATGTACATAGATGCATACATACACAGATGTGACATACACTAAGGTGACAAAAGTCATGGGATAATGTTATGCACATATATAGAAGGCGGTAGCATCGCGTACACGAGGCATAAAGGGGCAGTGTACTGCCGGAGCTGCCATTTGCATTCAGGTGATTCCTGTGAAAAGGTTTCGGATGTGACTGTGAACGCACGACGAGAATTAACGGACTCCGAAGTGAAATGTTGGTTGGAGTTAGACGCTTCCCATATCCGAAATCATCAGGGAATTCAGTAATCCGAGATCCACAGTGTCAGGTGTCTACCGAGAATACCACATTTCAGGCATTTCCTCTCACCATGAACAACTGAGTGGCCAACGGCCTTCACTTAACGACCGAGAACAGCGGAGTTTGTGTAAAGTTGTCAGTGCTAACAGACAAACAATACTGGGTGAAATAACAGCACAAATCAATGTTGTATTCTAGACGACTGGAAAACCGTGGTCTGATGAGTCGAGATTTTTATTGGAAAGAGCTGATGACAGGGTTCGAGTGTGGCGCAGACACAAGGAAGACATTTACTCAAGATGCCAACAAGCACTGTGCAAGGTGGCGGTAACTCCATAGTAACGTGGACTGTGTCAACATGGAACGGTCTCAGTCCGCTGGTCCAACTGAACCGATCACTGACTGGAAATACCCATATATGACTACTTGGAGACACTCTGCCGTCACTAATGGACTTCATATCGCCAAACAAGGATGGAATTTTTATGGATGACAATGCACCGTGTCACCAGGCCATAACTGCTCGCGATTGGTTTGAAAAACATTCTGGACAATTCGCGCAAATGATTTGGCCACCCAGATCGCCTGACATGAACCCTGTCGAATATTTATGAGACACAATCGAGAGGTCAGTTTGTGCACAAAATTTTGCACCTGCAACACATTCGCAGTTACGTATTTCTATAGAAGCAGCACGGATCAGTATTTCTGCAGCGGACTTGCAACGGCTTGTTGAATCTAGGCCACTTCCTTTGGCGGATAGGTGGTTCTTCATTCGACAAAGTAAGTGATATGTGTATCAAGTATAGTTGAAATCGGTCCAGTGTAACGTATCTGACTACAGTTAGTACAAACAAATAGTAAATTGAAACATCATGCCTGATACGGCACTATTATTGCATGAACAGCCGAAATGGTGCAAGCGATAATCTTTTTACCTTAAATCATCTCTGTGAAGGTTATCAGCAAAGTATCGTAAAGGTTTAAAAGTAAGTCTAAAGTTTGTTGCAAGTCACTAAATGCTCTCGTCCTCAAATATTGCATGCTGAAATTCTGGGTATTCGCGTGACGCCGGCTACATTTCTTTTCTTCTCGCGTCGCCATCCCCCCCCCCCCCCCACCCTTCCTACTTTGGCAGATAGGTGGTTCTTCTATCGACAAAGCAAGTGATATGTGTAGCAAGTATGGCTGAAATCGGTCCAGTGGTTTAAGAGGGGATGTGGGACGTGGTATATGCATACATACGTACATACTTGCATTGTTATAATATTTATAGAATGTCAGCAACTTCATTGTACGAGGATGAGTTGTTAAGTCAACTGTGCGGTAATTTCTGTACGGATAAAGTATAATTTTTACTACAATTTTTTATTTGATCTCGGCAAAACGAAACCGACTCGGAAAATATTTCATACAGCCGAAGTTAGGCAACTCAGCTTACAACCGGTCCCCGAGGCAGGTGATGTGATTTGGGTCGGGTTAAAATGCATAAAATATTATCCGGGACAATATTGTTTTCTCTATTCTGCATAATGCAGAACTGCGTTTCGTTGTCAATACCAAGTAAAGGATAATTTCAGGAACATTTCTGATACAAAGAATTTAAATACTGAATGAGTATTTCACTCAGACTAAAACTTTAGGAATGTTGCCATGAAATACGGCGAGCTATATTTGAAAGGACAAATGTTTTGGAAATCTGCGACAAAGTACAGCTAGAGCGAAACGGCGAAGGATTTTTAAAAAAGGTGCCGTTGTTTGCAATAAAATATTCATTGCGTTGTTACCAAACAGAAATACAAGTACGGACACAGACGAGGACGTAACACAGTTATTCCAGTTGCAGAATTCCGATCTGTTAAGAGCGGCTAATGGCAAAAAAATGTGATTAACGGGACTCCACGAGCTCGAATTCGATTCTGCCGAATTCTATTCGCTTGATTTCGTTAGATAATTCGCGTTCGGACGTGGAACGAGAGAAAACAAAAGCGCAGCGCGGCGGCGGGCGACCTGACGCTGCGCTGGCGAGCGAGACTTTTTGCCGGTCGTTCTCCGCGTCGGCTGCTGGCGGGCACGTTGCGTCTACGCTGACGGCTTTTCTGCACGGAGAACTCTGCCGAATCTTCGGATCCGGGCGCCGCGTGATGTATTGACACGAAGGTTTCCTCGAGGAAACGGCTAGGTTATTGGTTTATCGGTATCGAAGTTAGCGCAGCCTCCCTCGCCCGCCGTTCGCCTGGGGCACTTGCCAGACGCCCGTAAGGCCAGCAAGCGCTGCGCAGACTTTCCGCCGGTGGACAGCTCAGAGAGGAATTGACCATTAAGCGCCCCAGAAGCTGTTACGCGTCCTCGCCGGAAATTTAAGGTATTTTAAATATTAGCCCTGAAGGAATTGATGGCTACATTTATAGTCTACGAAAGACCCAGAAAGCCTGAAAGAACCAGAGGTTGTACAGAGTTTCAGAGAGAGCATAAGGGAACAACTGGCAGGAATGGGGGAAGGAAATACAGAAAAGGAGAAGAATGGGTAGCTTTGAGGGATAAAACAGTGAAGGCAGCAGAGGATCAAATAGGTAAAAAAAGGAGGGCTAGTAGAAACCCTTGGGTAACAGAAGAAGTATTGAATTTAATTGATGAAAGGAGAAAATATAAAAATGCAGTAAATGAAGCAGTCAAAAAGGAATACAAACATCTCAAAAATGAGATGCAAAATGGCTAAGCAGGGATGGCTAGAGGACAAATGTAAGGATGGAGAGGCTTATATCACTAGGGGTAAGATAGATGCTGCGTATAGGAAAATTAGAGAGACGTTTGGAGAAAAGAGAACCACTTGTATGAATATCTAGAGCTCAGATGGAAACCCAGTTCTAAGCAAAGAAGGGAAAGCAGAAAGGTGGAAGGAGTATATAGAGGGTCTATACAAGGGCGATGTACTTGAGGACAATATTAAGGAAATGGAAGAGGATATAGATGAAGATGAAATGGGAGATATGATACTGCGTGAAGAGTTTGACAGAGCACTGAAAAACCTGAGTCGAAACAAGGCCCCCGGAGTAGACAACATTTCATTAGAACTACTGACAGCTTTGGGAGAGCCAGTCCTGACAAAACTCTACCATCTGGTGAACAAGATGTATGAGAGAGGCGAAATACCCTCAGACTTCAAGAAGAATATAATAATTCCAATCCCAAAGAAAGCAGGTGTTGACAGATGTGAAAATTACCGAACTATCAGTTTAATAAGTCACAGCTTTAAAATACTAACGCGAATTCTTTACAGACGAATGGAAAAACTGGTGGAAGCCGACCTCGGGGAAGATCAGTTTGGATTCCGTAGAAATGTTGGAACACGTGAGGCAATACTGACCATACGACTTATCTTAGAAGAAAGATTAAGGAAAGGCAAACCTACGTTTCTAGCATTTGTAGACTTAGAGAAAGCTTTTGACAATGTTGATTGGAATACTCTCTTTCAAATTCTGAAGGTGGCAGGGGTAAAATACAGGGAGCGGAAGGCTGTTTACAATTTGTACAGAAAGCAGATGGTAGTTATAAGAGTCAAGGGGTATGAAAGGGAAGCAGTGGTTTGGAAGGGAGTGAGACAGGGTTGTAGCCTATCCCCGATGTTATTCAATCTGTATATTGAGCAAGCAATAAAGGAAACAAAAGAAAAGTTCGGAGTAGGAATTAAAATGCATGGAGAAGAAATAAAAACTTTGAGGTTCGCCAATGACATTGTAATTTTGTCAGAGACAGCAAAGGACTTGGAAGAGCAGCTGAACGGAATGGACAGTGTCTTGAAGGGAGGGTATAAGATGAACATCAACAAAAGCAAAACGAGGATAATGGAATGTAGTCTAATTAAGTCGGGTGATGCTGAGGGAATTAGATTAGGAAATGAGACACTTAAAGTGGTAAAGGAGTTTTGCTATTTGGGGAGCAAAATAACTGATGATGGTCGAAGTAGAGAGGACATAAAATGTAGACTGGCAATGCCAAGGAAAACGTTTCTGAAGAAGAGAAATTTGTTAACATCGAGTGTAGTTTTAAGTGTCAGGAAGTCGTTTCTGAAAGTATTTGTATGGAGTGTAGCCATGTATGGAAGTGAAACGTGGACGATAAATAGTTTAGACAAGAAGAGAATAGAAGCTTTCGAAATATGGTGCTACAGAAGAATGCTGAAAATTAGATGGGTAGATCACATAACTAATGAGGAGGTATTGAATAGAATTGGGGAGGAGAGGAGCTTGTGACACAGCTTGACTAGAAGAAGGAATCGGTTGGTAGGACATGTTCTGAGACATCGAGGGATCACCAATTTAGTATTGGAGGGCAGCGTGGAGGGTAAAAATCGTAGGGGGAGACCAAGAGATGAATACACTAAGCAGATTCAGAAGGATGTAGGCTGCAGTAGGTACTGGGAGATGAAGAAGCTTGCACAGGATAGAGTAGCATGGAGAGCTGCATCAAACCAGTCTCAGGGCTGAAGACCACAACAACAACGACAACGAAAGATTTATTACTATAGTAACAGGCAAGATATTGTGAACAGTACTGCAAAAAATATGGTCATTCGGGGAAATACGTTGTTGCTTAATCTCTTGTCTGCTTCTCTTTATCTGAGTGAATCTTCCTAAAACTGTACACCAAAACTTCACAAATATAATTACCAAACAAACTAATTCCTAACTTAAACTCATGTACTGTGCAAAAACTTGGTTATACCGAATTATACACTGAAGAGCCAAAGAAACTGGTACACCTGACTATTATCGTGTAGGGTACCCGCGAGCATGTAAAAGTGACGCAACACGACGTGGCATGGACTCGACTAAATATCTATAGTAGGGCTAGAGGGAATTGAAACCATGAATCCTGCAGGGCTGTCTACAAATCCGTAAGAGTACGACGGGTGGAGGTCTCTTCTGAACAGCAATTTGCAAGGCATACCAGATATCCTCAATAACGTTCATGGCTGGAGAGTTTGCTGGCTAGTGGAAGTGCTGAAACGAAGAAAAGTGTTCCTGGAGCCACTTTGTAGCTATTCTGCCATTCTGGACGTGTTGGGTGTCGCACTGCCCTGCTGGAATTTCCCAAGTCCGTCGAAATGCACAATGGACGTGAATGGTTCAATATCTGAGGTCATCAGTCCCCTAGACTTAGAACTACTTAAACCTAACTAACCTACACACATCAATTTCCGGTGCAGGATTCGAACCTGCGACCGCAGCAGCCGCGTGGTTCCGGACTGAAGCGCCTAGAACCGCTCGGTCACTGCGGCCGGCGGGCATGAATGGATGCAGGTGATTGGAGAGGATGCTTACGTACGTATCGCCTGTCAGTGTCGTATATAGACGTATCCGGGGCACCACTGCAAGTGCACACGCCCCACACCATTACAGAGCCTCCAACAGCTTGAACAGTCCTATGTTGACATGCAGGGACCATGGATTAATGAGATTGTCTCCATACTCGTATGCGTCCATCCACTCGACACAAATTGAAACGAGACTCGTCCGACCAGGCAACGTGTTTCCAGTCATTAAGAGTCCAATGTCGGTGACGACGGGACCCAGGCGAGGAGGGAAACTTTGTGTCGTGCAGTCATCAAGGTTACACAAGTGGGCCTTCGGCTCCGAAAGCCCATATCGATGACGTTTCGTTGAATGGTTCGCACGCTGACACTTGTTGAAGACCGTGAATTGAGATCTGCAGCAATCTGCGGAAGGCCTGCACTTCTGTCACTTTGAACGGTTCTCTTCAGTCGTCGTCGGTTCTGTTCTTGCAGGATCTTTTTCTGACCGCAGCAATGTCGGAGATTTGATGTTTTAGAGGATTCATGATATTCACGATACACTGGCTACATTAAACTTCACTTACCTCGTGCCATGACAAACATTTAGGAATTCCTGGAAATGCAGTAACAAAGCAGCATTAAAAACTGCGACTGAAACAAGCGTAGCAAAAAAGTGCTACGTGCCTATGTACGCTATAAACTGAGTGACGGATGAGAATTTTAACTGGTAAGAAGTGATTTTTGACAAAATTCAACTGGAACTCTATACTCAGAAGTAATACTATAGAAGTCAACTCAGTGTTAAGAATAGTATTTATATACCACGAATTTAATAAATTACTTTAAGCAAGTTGAATCTCCTCTTCCTATGAGAAGAGTACATATAGTAATTCTACTGTCTGAGCTTCGCTACTACAGTCTCAGTAACACAAAACAATGCTACACGCTCGCGTGCATACCTCAATAAAAAATCTACTATCTGAGCTTCGTTCCTACAATCTCAGTAATACAAAACAAAGCCACAGTCTTGCTTGCTTACCTCTTTCTCTCTCAGTATTCCAGGAAACTCACAAATAATCTCCTTAGCTCCTCTCCACTTAATTGCATCAAAAACATTCATACTCCCGTTCCATCTATCTCATAACACACTCATAAACAAAATTTCCTGGCCAATCTTGAAAATACGTCTGCTGCTCAGCACTGCTCAGCTTCGGATCCATGTAACTTTACTGCCGCTCTCAGGCAGAGGCGGTGTTACAACACGAAGGTATTGTAGCCAGTGAATACCCAGCTCTATGGTTCTTCTCTGTGGGAGCTTTGCATATCGATGTTTACGTAAGAAACATAATTCACAGTGTCCAAAACCATTTGCATACCTCACAATGTATTGGCAATCGATGCTGAAAACCATATGAATGCTAAGTCCAAAAACGCTAGTAGTGAGTGAGATGGCATAGAATAAGGTTGTGCATTGCTCGGACACCCTGCGAGCGTTCAGATTTGTGTTGAAATATTTGTTGCACCACTGTGATCTTGGGTTTTATTTGGACTTGAAGTGAATTTCGAGATGGTTCTTCGATTACAATCCCTGCCGACTCGATCGCCCATCCGTCTACTGTTCAGTTGGTGGATTACCTCCTAATTAGCTCTCGGATTACAGGAATGTTAAATTTAGTGACCCCTGAACACGGTGGCAGCCAGTCACGGAATATTTTAGGGAAACTGCCTAAAAAAATTTATTTCAGAGGCTCCAGTCAAATCTTCACAAGTTTTCTCCCAGGGAAATTTCTGCTGTGCCTACGTGACACGAGGCGCCTGCCGCCTTTCAGAACGGAGGCACTTCCGTCTGGTTCAAGCTGCTGACAAGAGGAGCCTTCAGCCCTCTGCTGAAATTGCTAACAAATTCATGCTATCCATTTAGCCAGTAGCATGTGTGGGAGACAGGTCACGTGTGTTGCCTCTGCAGGTTTTTGCGGAGCAGAACACACTTCATTTGCTCTCTCTTGGAATCCAGACCTCGGTTAGAATAGACGTCTCCTTTGGTAGGCGGAGCCTCTGACTGTGCGCCCCACGACCCACGACCGGCCACCAACAGAACTTAACATCAACGCCTCCCATCCTGCTGTCCACTTTATTTAGTTTGTTCGACCTCCTACAATGGCCTACACCTGGTAACTTTGTTCCCTAGGCGTGACTTTTGTATCCCATACACTGAAATATATTCTCTTCATTTGATCTAATTTCCTGTCGTATCATTTAACATCCCTCGACACCCAGCTGATAAGTCCTGACTCCTCGACCGCCTGTACACTGTCGTCAGAAAAGGTATGCAACAACTTCCCTCTCGCCGCATCTCTACACTCCTGCTCTAAATGCTTGGTGAGTTAATGTTCAATTTCTGAGTAATGTTCCACTGTATAAGACTTGTCGTCTAGACTTCGTGACGGGACTAGCCGTGCGGTCCCGGGCGCTGCAGTCATGGACTGTGCGGCTGGTCCCGGCTGAGGTTCGAGTCCTCTCTCGGGCATGGGTGTGTGTGTGTGTGTGTGTGTGTGTGTGTGTGTGTGTTTGTCCTTAGGATAATTTAGGTTAAATAGTGTGTAAGCTTAGGGACTGATGACCTTAGCAGTTAAGTCCCACAAGATTTCACAAACATTTTAACACATTTTTTGAACATTTTCTTCGTCAACGACGAAGAGCGGTAAGCAGCACTGTGAAAAAATTATAACACCTTCGTTAACATAGACAGATATTTTTATGGGCAAAATAGCGAGGAATGTACCAAAGAAAAATCACGCTGGAAATTAGCTGTTACCGGACTGGAGGAACTGTTCTCAAAAGATTTAGAGTAGCAGCGGAAATACAAAATCTGTATGTTCAGACATACTGCGTTCGAATCATTCTCTTAATCACTGCGCCACCGATTTCGATGCGATGAAACAGAGAATATACACAGCTGCTGAACAATGCAATGAAGCCTATGGAATGTGAATAGTGTACTTGTACATCGATGTCTCGCCTTTGCTCTTCAGTTGAACAAACTTCTGCAGAAAACAATTGTCGGGTACAAGCAATATAGTCAACGTCTTCATTTTAGCAACGAGTTTTGGAAAGTACACTTCTGTACTACAGGCAGGAAATGTGAGCGCGAAGGGAGAATGGTAGATAGGACTAACATACCTTTGTAGAAGTCCATTTTTGTTTCGCCAATTTCTGAGATTCAATTTAGTATATTTGTGGCATGACTGTCACACCTCGTTGTGCGATTTTGACACGATCACGCTATAATTACGCCGCCCTCTCAAGCAGTACTTGAAGAATGCAAGTTTTGCTCAGGCAGTAGCATAATATATAATCTGAACAGTTACATTCAAATCATTTGGCTATGCAACTTGAATGCTCTGTTATCTATATTACATGTATTACGTGTATCCTACTTTTGCGAGCTCCACAAATATGATAGTCTCCTTCAGCTTTGCTTCCTTCACAATTCAAATAAGACGTTGGTCTCAAAGCGTTCAGAGACGTTTTAGCTTGGTACAGCACTATTTTCAGGACAGTTCTCTGTATTAGTAATAAAATGTTCACTTGATTAGGTTAAATAAAAGTTTTGTATTCTCGATCTGACTTACAAATTTTGATATACCACATGTCCTACAACTTTCCGATGGTTAGGCTTCCGTCAAATATAACCAGTGGCATTTCTAGAATGCTTGCCTCATTGTAACGATTTTCCGTTGTGTGCCGGGGATTGCCGAGTGTCAAACACTCACAGGTTGTTATGGCAGGAGTACTTGGTGTACAAAATACTGAGCCACATTCCGACTTCTTACAGGTCTGTTAATCGTATCACTGTTCAGCTTATTTGAATCATATGTCCCACGTAGGTGTTATGTCATCCTGCACTGTACCGAGCGAGGTGGTGCAGTGGTTAACACACTGGACACGAATTCTGGAGGACGACGGTTCAAACCCACGTCCGGCCATCCTGATTTAGGTTCCCCTAAGTTGCTTCAGGCAAATTCTGGGATGGTTCCTTTGAAAGGTCACTGCCGACTTTCTTCCCCATCCTGCCCTAATCAGATAGGAGCGATGACCTCGCTGTTTGGTCCCCTCACCCAAATCAACCAACCAACCAACCAACCAACCAACCTTGCACGCTGTGTGGTTCATTAGTGGATATAGGAGCGAGGAAAAAATGCCGTTCATGAACAGAGAGTTCAGATATTAACTTATTTTACTTCTAATGTCAAATAGAACGAACAGTACATTTGCAAACAGTAGATTTGAATGTAGAAATATATTCAGATTTATAAATACAGTATATAAATTAATTAACTATTAATTAATTCTAGGCGCGCGCCGATCGCGTATTTTTTGGTATGTGCGTGCTCCGCAGCTCAGTCGGCATCCATCCGTGACAGTGCGAACGTCTCTGTGTGTCTGGTTTTTTTCGATATTCGAATTTAAATGTGCGCTCCATCGAAAACCCTGACAGTTGTGAGGTGCGGTCTGTGACACGGTTCTTGTTGGAAAACAACCTAAAACATACAGAAATTTACCGTGAACTGTGCGAAGTGTACGGAAACAACGTAATGAGTGAATGTTCCGTCCGGAAATGGTGCATTCGGTTTAAAAATGGCTGAACCAACGTTCATGATGAAGATAAGAGTGGACGCCCGAGCATTGTGACTGACGATCTTATCGCTAAAGTTGATGAAACGATTCGTGAAAACCGTCGCTTCACAATAACGGTGCTTTAGTTTTCTTTTCCAGAAGCTTCACGGACTTTGTTGTTTGAAATTGTCACTAAAAAAAATGGTTCAAATGGCTCTGAGCACTATCGGACTTCACTTCTGAGGTCATCAATCCCATAGAACTTGGAACTACTTAAACCTAACTAACCTAAGGACATCACACACATCCATGCCCGAGGCAGGATTCGAACTTGCGACCGTAGCAGTCACGCGGTTCCACACTGTAGCGCCTAGAACCGCTCGGCCACGCCGGCCAGCAATTGGCACTCAAAAGCTGGGCTACCACAAATTTTGTGCACGATGGGGGGCAAAAATTATTACAGAGCACCAGTAAGAACAGCGAATGCGGGCAACGTTGACATTTCTGGAGGCCTACCACAAACATGGTGATCCATTACTAGGGCTAATCGTAACCGGTGACGAGACTTGGTTGAAACACGTCAACTGCGATGCAAAATCACAGTCCATGGAGTGGGGCCACACAAGGTACCCCCAAAAACCAAGAAAATGTTTGCAAACCTTGTCAGCAAGGATGGTGACGGCGACAGTGTTTTGGGATAGGCAAGATGTGCTTCTTATTGATTTTCACGTACGTGGAGCAACTATAAATTCTGCCCGGTATTGTCAAACTTTGCACAGTCTTAGAAGACGTCCAAAATTTTGTTTTTGCACGACAATGCCTGACCTCACACGGAAAAACGCACTAAAGAACCCCTTAAGTCATTCAAATGGGAAGTTTTCCCCCATTCACCCTACAGCATCGATCTTGCACCAAGCTACATCCACTTGTTTCCCAAGATGAAGAACTGGCTTGCAACGCAGCGCTTTGACGACGACGCAGAACTCACTGGATGAAGTCTAAGGCAGCAGAATTTTACGACGAAGGTCTTTCAAAGCTTGTCCACCGCTATGATAAGTGCCTCTATGTGTCTGGTGACTATGTGGAAAAGTAGTATGTCAGTCGCTCTTTCGGATGTGTACAATAAAATGTATTTCTTGTACTTCTTTTTTTATGCCAAAACGTTGCCTACTTTCTAAATAGCCCTCGTAAATAAATAAGTAAATAAATAAAATAATATAAACTAATTATAAATATAGTTTATAAATCTGTCACTCTTCGATACAACGTCTATTCAAAAGATGTCGAGCCCTGGCCACTATGAAAATCTGTAAATTTTATTCAGCTGGCAAACAATGCATGAATGTTCGAAGTACACCCACCGCTGGAGCTCCAGAAAGCTGATGCTTACATCACGTTGGTAGCGGCTTACGTTAGTCGTTCGTTCCAGTGCCATCGTGCCGCAGTAGCGGCTATAGGAAACGCGGCGGCGTAACTGACGGCGCGCATATTTGGGAGTGTGGCCGATCGGATAGCGGCCGTTACCGCAGCAACAACATTTTTCATACTTTGTGTTTAATTTATACAGGCACTAAATCAGCTTCCTTTATGACAGGCAGCAGAATTCAAGTTTTTTTTCTGTTTATAGCTAACAGATCACTTTCACTCTTCTGGAAAATAATGTGAATTTTCCACAGAGCTTTTTTTTTGCTAACATTCTAAGAGAGCGAGATTTAAATCCCCACTGACCAATCTTATTTAGACTATCCATGGTGACCCTCAGATGATTAAAGCAAATGATAGTTGACATCTTCAACATTTTTGGTCCTGTCTTCCTCAGTTGCGCGTAATATTATGGTATATTGATAATTCTTACTTATGGAGCGTCTCACAGCAACTGAATAAAACACAACTTTGGTGCCATACGCGTTTCGCCTTTATTTTCTGCAAGGCATCATCAGTTGCAGGTTGCGTGGACAATTTCTTACATATTACGCTCCTGTTGCATTTTTGGTGTTGTTCTTCTTCTTATGAATGCCAATTTCCGGTTTTTTCCCACATACCACAGCACTATCAACTGAACGCTTGTATCAATGCCTAAATATGGGGATCCCATGGGCAGTCCATCACTTTGTGAATAATATTCTTTCTCAAACTGAAAGTAGTTTTGTTCAGTTGTCAGTCTGAGCATATCTGTTATTTCTTTTATTGCATCTGTAGTGAGGTTTCTGTGGGATGAGAGATTTTGTTCTATGATTTGTATTGCTTCTGTGATAGGGGTGGAGGTTTACATATTTTCTATATCGAATGAAATCAGTGATGCTGTGTGTGGTACCTGTATGTTCTGTATGTTTTCTATTAGGTTTCCTGTGTTTATCACAGTTCAGTTGTTTGCTAATTTATAGTGTTTTGTAACTAACTTTTGGAGGTGTTTGGCTAGGTGGTATGTTGGGGCTTTCTTGAGGTTGATAACAGCTCTCATTGGCATTCCGTCTTTATGCACTTTCGGTTGACTGCGGAGTGTTGGTGCTTGTGGGTTTTTCTGTTACGTAGTATTTCTGTTTGTCTGTGAGTTTGTGTTCAATGTTTTTTCAGTGTTCGTTTCACATTTGCCTGGAATCATGTAGTTGGAACTGACTTCAGTTTTTGTATGGCATTGGTGTTTACGTATTCCTTGGCTTTTGTGATGTATTGCTCTTCATCCATGAGTACTGTTACATTTTCCTTCTCTGCTCTTGTTACTAATATTGTTTGTTAACTTTTGTTTTAACCTTTCCATAGTGGCTGCTTCTGTTTGGTTGTTCTTAGTGTGTGGCTGCTGTGTTTGTTTTATTATTTCTTGAAGTTATAACAGCTCTCATTGGCATTCCGTCTTTATGTACTTTCGGTTGACTGCGGAGTGTTGGTTCAGCGTTCAGTTCATAGTGCTCTGGTATGTGGGAAAAAAACCGCAAATTGGCATTCATAAGAAGAAGAACAACACCAAAAATGCAACAGGAGCGTAATATGTAAGAAATTGTCCACGCAACCTGCCACTGATGATGCCTTGCAGAAAACAAAGGCGAAACGCGTATGGCACTAAAACTGTGTTTTATTCAGTTGCTGTCAGACGGTCCATAAGTAAAAATTATCAGTATACCGCAAATGATAGTTCCTGAAATGGGTGCGGCCGATGTCATTCTTCTTTCCTCCCTGTCCTAAACATGAGCGTCGCCTTTATTGACCGCTTTGTGGACCCGTTCTTTATCTGCAACATTCATTTAGTTTTTGTTTTCAGAAAGAGAGTAAAGGAAACTGCTCACTGTACAACTGTCTCGGAACTGCGTATCGCAACTGTTTGTTTAGAAATATTTTCATGACAGAAGACAGAGCAATAAGACGATAAGATTGTGTCATCAACATTTTGGTGAGCTTCTGCCGTTTGAGAATTGGATCACTGTGTATAACCATGAATTCTCTATGCGCTGTAAGGACCGTGAGCCATGAATTTCCTATGTATGGAAGTAACACGATAAATCTACAGACAGTTACGGTCGCCATTCGTACGAGCCTTGTATCACCTCCAGCCATAAGCACCGCCCCTAAAAATAAAGAATAGCTTCGCCTCAGTTGAACGCAACACAACTTTGCATACAGCAGCGATTTCGCTCGTTTTGTTCGATCTACAAAAAACTGATGCCTCGATCGCCTCCCATTCATTTCCAACGCCCCGATTTTTCTGCTCTCCGATGTGTGAGACTCGCTATCATTCTTTCTAGTTGCCAGCGATGTTAAACGGTAGAAAAGAAAATTGCTATTTGTTTCTGCGACGTAACTTTCAAAGTTTCTTCGATTACAAATGTGTCGCAGAATGTCAGCGAAAAGGGAGAAGAAAGCGGTCTCGTCGGAAGAAAGATGTCCTTGCTATTAACAAACATGAGCTGAAAATACGATAAACGGCGTTTCAGACTGGGGTATTTCATTTCTTCGTGCGTCAAAATTTGTATAGTTCTTCATTATGAATATTCTTCCTTCTATACTAAATTGTAGCCTATCGGAAAATCTCCTGCCATGTTGACGATAAGGAGCCGGTGAATACACAGTGAAAATTAAGTTTCTGTGATATTTCTACAGAGCCCAGAAAATAACTCATACACCTTAAGACAGGCAAACCAAATTCCATCATCTGACCTGAACGCAGACAAAGTAAATATAATTTTCATTTCTATTGCTCTTTATACTTTTTATATTTTAAAGGTGTACACCTACAGCTTTAATCAGAATCATATTTAAAAAATCTATACATTGTTTGGTGTCGTCCAGATATCGCGGTTCCGCGCGAATCAGTACCACAGATATTACCGAATGCTCGCTGCAGTCCACAACAATCAATTGGATTCTCTCGGAGAACACGTCTCCTTCTCAGCGTAACATCGCCCTCGCACTGAGGTCAAAATAGTGTGAAGCATTCAAGAGCTCACGCCAGTTCATCTGAAGGAGTCAACATCATAGCATAGGACCGATGACTTGTTAAACTTTCTGACAAACTTTGCTTCGGTAAAGGTTGAACTTGGCACCTCGAAAGAACAGTTTCTTAATTAGTGCATCAAGTGATGGTTTGCTAGTCAAAAACAGTTGAAAATCATCCAGTACTCGTGTGACAAAGAAAATCTTTTAGACATATATGCAATAAAGTGAACTGATATTCTGTGTGGTCTAGTTTGAGGAGCCTTGTCCCAGAACTATCAAAGAAACCACAGTTATGGCCGGACGAAAGTAGTTTCCTATGGTCACAACACACTGTATCTTGCCGGTTCATATGTACATTTGTACCATAACTAGTAGGTGGCGTTGCCTGTGTTAAGGTGCACGCATTATTTCCTGGACCAGACTTATTTGGTCATAAAAGCAACACTACTTAATAATATGTGCATCACATTCCTTTGGTCCTTGATCAGACCCTAGAAGTGCTGTGCAGCAAAGAAAGTTCCTGAATTTACATTTAGTCTCTTTTTATTCTCATATTATTTAAAATCTCTCAGAAGGGGCTCTTTTTTCATCCTCAGATACAACGTTTCCAGTCTGTTTGGGACTTTCTGTCTAGGCAATGCCCATATGTCAGTTTCCACCCTTAAAATATTTCTATTTGATGGTGTTATTCCTTGTTCTTTCAATCTTTCTTTTATTGCTGCAGTCTATTTTACTTTCTAAATTCCAGTTTTATTACAAGGTCCACGGAATTCCACAACTTCTCAGCTTAATCTGCCTCGTTTCATCCTTTTACTACCCATACAGAATTTCATAAATTTAATTTTTATGAGTTAAAAGGAGACAGACGTATTTGTAACAACAAATAACTGTTGAGGCATGGGGCATTGACTCGTCTCGTTAGTGTTCAACACTGTCTCCGTCTCGGTTTGCAACTGAGTTCTCATTTAGTATGAATGGCTCCCCTTCATTCACCTTTCCTACAGTGCCTCGTGAGAAAAAACATATTTTATTTACAGCATCTGTTGATGTTACAGTGAGATATTGAAGAATGTCGTACAGAATACTCAGAGTTTGCCAGGTCGTACACTTGCTGTATGGCAACAAACACAAACATTCTTCTGCGTTATGGACTGGTTGAGGGTCTGAGGGTTAATACACCTGCACCTACACTTCGTCCACTGTAGATAAATTGCCTTCTAGTCTTCAGAATAGCAGAGATCACGCATGATAAACCTGTGGATCTGACCAGGCTCTAGCTGGATACAGTCCCAATGATGGCACTGATATTCGTCAGCAGCATTTGGTCCCAGAGGAGAAAAGAAGTAGTGACGCGAAGTTTTTGACTTCGAGCCACCGATGTCGACCATATCCTATAATTTTTTTATGTTGGTAGTAGTTGTGGTTTACCTTGTGGAAGGAGAAGTCGTGGGATTCCTCCTCATATCGCGTCTGACCTCTTTTGCCCTGCATAGTTCAGCAACACCTCGTACCACGAACTCAACACGAAGCTGGAATGCCCTACGGAAATACTAAGCCACGCTGTCACTTTAGCCTTCCGTAATTGCGATACGAAAGTGTTGGTGGTGCAGGATGTTGTGCACAAACTTACCTCCTCGATTGTGTCACATCGATGTTCGATGGAATTTATATCGGGAGATCAGGGTGGCTAAATCTTTCGCTCGAAATGTCCAGAAGGTTCTTCGAACCATTCGTGAACAACTGTCTCCCTGTAGTATTGCGCTTTGTCATCCATCAAAATTCCGTCGTTGCCTGGGAACATGAAGTCCATGAATGGCTGTAAATGGTCTCCAAGTACTCGAGCACAACCATTTCCAGTCAATGATCAGTTCAATTGGACCAATGGACCCACCCCACTCTATGTCAAGACAGCCCACACCTTTATGGAGTCTCAGCAGCTTGCACAATGCCTTGTTGACGATTTGAGTCCATTGCATCGTAGGTTCTGCTCCATAGTCGTAACCTACCATGAGATCTTACCAACTGAAATCGCAACTCTTCTGACCAAGCCATGGCTTCCCAGTCTTTCACGGACCAACCGATATGGTCACAACCGCAGAAGAGGCGCTGCAAGCGATGTCGTGCGAAATGCACTCGCGTTCGTCGTCTGGTGCCATGGCCCATTAACGCCACATTTCACCGCACTGTACTAACTCTTACATTCGTCGTACATCCGGGGGGTGAAATTGATATCTGTGGTTATTTCGCGCATTCTTGCTTGTCTGTTAGCACTGTGAATTCTACGCAAATGCCACTGCTCTCGGTCGTTCAGTAAAGATGTAATGCCTAAAATTCGGTATTCTTGGCACAAATTTTGATATTGTGGATCTCTTTCGAAATGGAATGTCGCATGCATTTAGCTCCAACTACCATTCCGCGATCAAGGTCTGTTAGTTCCACTAGTGTGGGCATAACCGCATCGGAAACCTATTCACCTGGATCACCTGAATACAAATTACAGTTCAGCTATTGCACTGCGCTTTTATACTTCGTGCTCGTGATACTATCACCATCTATATACGTTAATATCGCTATCCCACGACTTCCGTCAAGTCAGTGTAGTTCTTATCCGTAAATGCACTAAATGAAACACTACACTCTACACTTGTTCATCGTAGTTATTCACACTTCTTCAGCTTCACACTTGACTTATACTGCCCCGTTGTTCATCTATTTTCTGTAGCAGGGCGATAAATATGGGTATCACTTTCATGAAACGATTTCAAGAGAGGAAAGTTCTCGCCGGACAATTTCTGTTGTAATGGAGAGTGGTAACATCATAAAACCGTTAGAGGTGAATACGCTCTGTTCACAAAAAGCTTGCTGTTCACAGGTGATGGATTGCCAGTACTTCAGACGTGCAGACGTAGCCTGCCCCCGTCCAACAACGCTCAATCTTGCCCACCACTGTGACGAAACGTTTGAGATTTGGAAGCGGAAAGAAAACAGATCCGCGGGAGAGTTTTTCACGTCCATCATATGAAACACGCCACACGGGGAAAAAAAATATGAATCGTTTTGTACACGATTGGCTTAGCGAATTTAGGCTGCATTAGAAGTGAAAGAAGGAAGAGGATGAAGAGGAGTGAATTAACAGATACGGTTGATGGTCAATCTACTAATATTACTGGCTTAGATTAACATTATCTGTACCTCCCACTCAGACTGTGTACTGTAATTTCGAACCCAAGAAACAGGGTGAGGGCATGAAGGATAATCACAATTTAATAAGAATTAAAACGTGTAATTAACACATGTTGATGTTGAACTGAGACAGTGCAGAGGAAGATCAAGCTTGGAGATGAATGGAGGGAGTGAACTGTAAGAATACTACGTAATAAAAATATACTAGTTACGAAAATTTATAAAAGCCGAGTGTCGGTCAGAGCTCACGGAGACCACAGACACCAACGAGACGATTCCAGACACTGCCGCTGCAAACTGACTCCTCACGAAGACATTTCCGATACCAGGCCTGAGCGGCAGTGACTTAACATGTACAGTGCACAACCTGGTCTGAAATGACTAATAAAATACTTCGGATGAATGATGACGTTACGTTATTTAATCGTAAATTATTCGTATGAGAGCTGCTAAGCATGCCCCTGTTATCATAACTGTCTACCTGGTGGTTATTTAGGGTTTGGCGTCAGTATATCAGAAAACGTGTTACACTGTATTTATTGATCTACACGTTAATGTGACCACCTGTCAGAAGCCCGAATAACCACCTTCTGCAGCGCAGACCGCTCCGGGACGTGGGAGAAGAGAGTCAGTGCGGTTCTGGATGGATGTGAAGCCGTTCCGACTCCAGTGTCGTGGGAGCTGCGTTAAGTTTCTCGGCTGATGACCCACGGCGTGAACAGCCCTATCGACGTGGTCCCAAAGACTCTCGATTGGGTTAAAACTGGAGGCGTTTGTCGGCCGGGTGGCGGGTGATAAAGTAGTCCTGGTGGTCTTCGAACCGTGCACATACACTGCGAGCTGTGTGGCACGTTCCATTCTAGTGCTGGTAGAAGCCATCTACCGAGGACAAAGGATACTGACACTCCGAAATTGTAGGCGTCCAAGCTGGTCCCACACACGTTCTTTTGGGGACAGATCTGGTTATCCTCCTGGGCACAGTAGTACCTCACCATAATGCAGACGGTTCATACAGAACCGTGTCATGTGAGGACGAGCATTGTCGTGTTGAAAAATGGCACCACGATACTGTCCCAGGACGGGTAACCCGTTGAGGACAAGTTGTGCCGCCAGAATTCCCACGGTCCTTAGCAGCCGTTATCTAAAGTCATACCCCATGATGGTTGGTTGGTTGTTTTGGGGGAAGGAGACCAGACAGCGAGGTCATCGGTCTCATCGGATTAGGGAAGGACGGGGAAGGAAGTCGGCCGTGCCCTTTGAAAGGAACCATCCTGGCATTTGCCTGGAGTGATTTAGGGAAATCACGGAAAACCTAAATAAGGATGGCCGAACGCGGGATTGAACCGTCGTCCTCCCGAATGCGAGTCTACAGTTTGACGCCAGGAGTGCCAACAGTGTGCATCTCAAAAAGTTTTTGACAATGGAATCTCTTCCCAGGTCGCCTCCATACTAGCCGACGATGAGACAGTGCAGACTTCAGTTCATCGCTGAACACAATTCGACGCCATTCATCAGAAGTCCATGCTTTCCTGTCATGGTACCGCTGCAAACGCAGCCGTAGTTTGTTAATAGCGGACTACTAATGGGACCGTAATTAAGTAGTCCGGATTTTGCTAGTCTCCAGCCACTGGTGCAGGATGCCACAGAATATTTTAGTGAGTCCATTACCTGTTCTCGGATGACAGGCATAGACATGAACGGATTACGAAATGTTTGGTGCGCAATACGAAGACTATCCCTTGTCGTCGTCAGACGTTATCGAGCGCGGTCTTGAAGACTAGTAGGCCTGCATTCAGGTTCCCACGCACTTCGAGATCGAATTTCTCTCACATTCGAACACTGCAGAAATCCGGCAAAATGTAGACCCACAAACTGTGTTAGGTGCTGGGAGAAAATCCAAAGAGATTTTGGTCGTTTGTAAAGTACACCAGCGGCAAGACACAATCACTGCCTTCTCTGAATGATAGCAATAGAAGCACTATCGATACAGAGCTCCAGAATCAGAATTATTAAACACATCTTTTCGAAACTCCAAACAAGAAAATGTAAATATTCCCTAGTTAGAATCAAGAACAGATGCCAATATCAGTAACATAGAAGCAGATATCCTCGGAGCAGTGAAGCAGCTTAAATCACTCAATAAAAGCATGTCTTGCGGTCCATAGTTTATAACAACGGGGAACGCCTATGCAATAGCTCCATACTCAGTGCTCGTATGAATATTCCTACCGAGAGCCTGGAAAGTTGCCTACATCACGCGAATACCCAAGGAAGGAAATAGCAGGCATTAAATTACAGGCCACGTCTATAGATACTGTCGGAAGTTCCATACGGCTTTTCGTAGATGATGCTGGAAGATGCAGGAAGATCTGCAGCGGATAGGCACTTGGTCCAGAGAGTGGAAACTGACCCTTAACATTGACAAATGTAATGTATTGCGAATACATAGAAAGAAGGATTCTTTATAGTAAGATTATATGATAGCGGAACAAAAACTGGTAGCAGTTACTTCTGTAAAATATCTGGGAGTATGCGTGCGGAACGATTTGAAGTGAAATGATCATATAAAATTAATTGCTGGTAAGGCGGGTACCAGGTTGAGATTCATTGGGATAGTCAGACAGAGATTCCGAAATCAGATACTGGATTGTAAGGCGTACCCAGGAGCAAATATAGACTCAGATCACATTATAGTAGTAATGAAGAGTAGGCTGAAGTTCATGACATTAGTCAGGAAGAATCAATACGCAAAAGAAGTGGGATATGGAAGTACTAAGGAATGACGAGATACGTTTGAAGTTCTCTAACGCTATAGATACAGCAATAAGGAATAGCGCAGTAGGCAGTACAGTTGAAGAGGAATGGACATTTCTAAAAAGGGCCATCACAGAAGTTGGGATGGAAAACATAGGTACAAGGAAGGTAGCTGCGAAGAAACCCTGGGTAACAGAAGAAATACTTCAGTTGATTGATGAAAGGAGGGAGTACAAACATGTTCCGGGAAAATCAGGAACACAGAAATACAAGTCGCTGAGGAATGAAATAAATAGGAAGTGCAGGGAAGCTAAGACGAAATGGCTGCAGGAAAAATGTGAAGACAGCGAAAAAGATATGATCGTCGGAAGGACATACTCATGTTACAGGAAAGTCAAAACAACCTTTGGTGACATTAAAAGCAACGGTGGTAACATTAAGAGTGCAACGGGAATTACACTGTTAAATGCACAGGAGAGAGGAGATAGGTGGGAAGAATACATTGAAAGCCTCTATGAGGGTGAAGATTTGTCTGATGTGATAGAAGAAGAAACAGGAGTCGATTTAGAAGAGATAGGGGATCCAGTATTAGAATCGGAATTTAAAAGAGCTTTGGAGGACTTACGGTCAAATAAGGCAGAAGGGACAGATAACATTCCATCAGAATTTCTGAAAGCATTGGGGGAAGTGGAAACAAAACGACTATTCACGTTGGTGTGTAGAATATATGAGTCTGGCGACATACCATCTGACTTTCGGAAAAGCATCATCCACACAATTCCGAAGACGGCAAGAGCTGACAAGTGCGAGAATTATCGCACAATCAGCTTAACAGTTCATGCATCGAAGCTGCTTACAAGAATAATATACAGAAGAATGGAAAAGAAAATTGAGAATGAGCTAGGTGACGATCAGTTTGGCTTTAGGAAAAGTTAAGGGACGAGAGAGGCAATTTTAACGTTACGGCTAATAATGGAAGCAAGGCTAAAGAAAGATCAAGATACTTTCATAGGATTTGTCGACCTGGAAAAAGCGTTCGACAATATAAAATGGTGCAAGCTGTTCGAGATTCTGAAAAAAAGTAGGGGTAAGCTATAGGGAGAGACGGGTCATGTACAATATGTACAACAACCGAGAGGGAATAATAAGAGTAGACGATCAAGAACGAAGTGCTCGTATTAAGAAGGGTGTAAGGCAAGGCTGTAGTCTTTCGCCCCTACTCTTCAATCTGTACATCGAGGAAGCAATGATAGAAATAAAAGAAAGGTTCAGGAGTGGAATTAAAATACAAGGTGAAAGGATATCAATGATACGATTCGCTGATGACATTGCTATCCTGAGTGAAAGTGAAGCAGAATTAAATGATCTGCTGAACGGAATGAACAGTCTAATGAGTACACAGTATGGTTTGAGAGTAAATCGGAGAAAGACGAAGGTAATGAGAAGTAGTAGAAATGAGAACAGCGAGAAACTTAACATCAGGACTGATGGTCACGAAGTCAATGAAGTTAAGGAATTCTGCTACCTAGGCAGTAAAATAACCAATGACGGACGGAGCAAGGAGGACATCAAAAGCAGACTCGCTATGGCAAAAAGGGCATTTCTGGCCAAGAGAAGTCTCCTAATATCAAATACCGGTCTTAATTTGAGGAAGAAATTTCTGAGGAAGTACGTCTGGAGTACAGCATTGTATGGTAGTGAAACATGGACTGTGGGGAAACCGGAATAGAAGAGAATCGAAACGTTTGAGATGTGGTGCTATAGACGAATGTTGAAAATTAGGTGGACTGATAAGTTAAGGAATGAGGAGGTTCTACGCAGAATCGGAGAGGAAAGGAATATGTGGAAAACACTGATAAGGAGAAGGGACAGGATGATAGGACATCTGCTAAGACATGAGGGAATGACTTCCATGGTACTAGAGGGAGCTGTAGAGGGCAAAAACTGTAGACGAAGACAGAGATTGGAATACGTCAAGCAAATAATTGAGGACGTAGGTTGCAAGTGCTACTCTCTTGAAGAGGTTAGCCCAAGAAAGGAATTCGTGGCGGGCCGCATCAAACCAGTCAGTAGACTGATGACAAAAAAAAAAAAAAAAAAGTCCTTAGAAAACATAGTCCATCAACAAAGGAGATGACTTACAAAACACTCGTTCGACCTATAATTGAGTATTGCTCATCAGTGTGGGATCCGTACCAGTTCGGGTTTACGGAGGAAATAGAGAAGATCCAAAGGAGAGCGGCGCGTTTTGTCACAGGGTTATTTGGTAAGTGTGATAGCGTTACGGAGATGTTTAGCAAACTCAAGTGGCAGAATCTGCAATAGAGGCGCTCTGCATCGCGGTGTAGCTTGCTGTCCAGGTTTCGAGAGGGTGCGTTTCTGGATGAGGTACCGAATATATTGCTTCCCCCTACTTATACCTCCCGAGGAGATCACGAATGTAAAATCAGAGAGATTCGAGCGCGCACGGAGGCTTTCCGACAGACGTTCTTCCCGCGAACCATACGCGACTGGAACAGGAAAGGGAGGTAATGACAGTGGCACGTAAAGTGCCCTCCGCCACACACTGTTGGGTGGCTTGCAGAGTAAAATGTAGATGTAGATGAACAGGTTTTTGGACCACATATTGTGTTCGAACATTATAAAATACATCGAAGGGAACGGTCTGTTGACACGAGTCAACAAAGATTTAGATAAGATCGTTCTTATGAAACATGATTAACTCTTCACTCACACGAAGTGTTGAGCACTATCGACAAGGGATTCCGTATTTCTAGATTTACAAAAGTCTTGACGCCGTACTTCACAAGCGGCTTGTAGTCAAATTCCATGTTTATGGATTATCATATAGATTATGTGATTGGATTAGTGGTTTGCTGTCAGAGAGGTCACAGTTTTTAGTAACTGAAGGAAAGTCATTGAGTAAACTAGCGTTCCCCAGCATGATGTTAGAGGCTTCTGCTGTTCTTTACATATTTAAATGATTTGGAGACAATCTGAGCAGCGGTCTTAGGTTATTTGCAGATGATGCTGTCGTTTATCGTCTACTAAGGTCGTAAGAAAATCAAAAGAAATTGCAAAACGATTTAGGGAAAGATATCTGTATGGGGCTGAAATTAGAAAATGACCCTCAGTAACGAAAAGTGTGAGGTCGTCCATATGGGGGCTAAAAGGAATTCGTTAAGCTTCGGTTACACGATAAATCAACCAAATCTAAATGCCGTAGACGCAACTAAATACCTAAGAATAACAATTACGAACAACTTAAATGGAAAATAATGCCTAGAAAATGTTGTGGGGAAGGTGAACGAAAGACTTTGTTTTATTGGCAGAATATTTAGAAGATGCAACAGATATGCTAAAGAGACTCCCCCCACTACGCTTGTCAGTCCTCTTATGGAGTATTGCTGCGCCGTGTGAGAAACTTACCAGATAGGATTGATGGAGTGCATCGAGAAAGTGCAAAGAAGTGCAGCATTTTTTGTGTTATCGAGAGATGAGGGAGAGAAGTCATGGACATGATACAGGATTTGGGTTGGGCATAATTAAAAGAAAGGCGTTTTTTTTTTGTTGCGGTGGAATCTTCTCACCAAATTTCAACGGCCAACTTTCTCCTCCGAATGCGAAAATATTTTGTTGACGCCGACCTACATAGGGAGAAACGAGCATCATTATAAAATAACGGAAATCAGAGGTCGCACTGAAAGATAAAAGTCTTCGTTTTCTTTTGCGCGCTGTTCGAATGTGTAACAATAGAGAATTGTTGTGAAGGTGGTTCGATGAACCCTCTTCAGGGCACTTAAGTGTGATTTAGGGAGTATCCACGTGGATGCAGATGTGAATAACGGGATTTCTACGTGACCTTGACAATGGTCACTCAACATCTGACGCTGTTCATACCCATTACATAACCCGTCATAGAGAATTGCAGCTGAATCATTTACATATCCGCCGAGGTCGAGTACGTGTATTAAGCTATATTGACGCCGGATCATGTCTTCTGGATCCTTCAGTCTTTTGGCAGGCTATGTACATCAAACATTACGACTCTTGAAGTTTTACCAGCGTAGCTGGTATCCAGTAAATGGAAATGCCTTGTGGCTAGGGCCTCCCGTCGGGTAGACCGTTCGCCTGGTGCAAGTCTTTCGAGTTGACGCCACTTCGGCAACTTGCGCGTCGATGGGGATGAAATGATGATGATTAGGACAACACAACACCCAGTCCCTGAGCGGATAAAAACTCCGACCCAGCGGGGAATCGAACCCGGGATGTTAGGTATGGCATTCCGTCACGCTGACCACTCAGCGACCAGGGGCGGACACTCATATTCAGTGAAATCTGAGGATCGCAGCCGGATGACGTGTACACATTCCGCAATATTTCGCGTGACACCCAGACAGCCATGTGCAGGTGAGTATTATAATGGAGAGGTCTGTGTAAAGCCATGATTCTACACCTGACGACACGTCAAACGGATGCCAATTTTATTTGTTTTAGCGGACAGAGGGCGTGCACGCAACGACGCCATCATGCATGCACCTGCATGGCTCAGGTGGAGCAATTTTCGACATGGAGCAATTTTCGACACAGGAAGCTAAATTTGATACAGGCTGTCATGCAGCCAACGCCTATTTGCAAGTTCTGGTGTGTAAATTTTTGGTAAAAACGTCACAACGTACTCCAGCACTGTACATGTAAGAAACTCATATCAAGAAGTGTGGCTGGTTATATGAAAAAAAAAAATGGTTCAAACGGCTCTGAGCACTATGGGACTCAACTGCCGAGGTCGTAAGTCCCCTAGAACTTAGAACTAATTAAGCCTAACTAACCTAAGAACATCACAAACATCCATGCCCGAGGCAGGATTCGAACCTGCGACCGTAGCGGTCGCGCTGTTCCAGACTGTAGCGCCAGAACCGCTCGGCCACCAGCGGCCGGCGGTTATATGAAAAACCGTGGTAAGATGTCGACGTCATCTACACCTATGTCATACTCCGCAAGCCACCTAATGGTGTGTGGTGGAGGGTACTTCTTGTACCACTAACTGAACCCTCTAACATTTTTCAACTCGCAAATAGCGCGTGGGAGGATTGATTGTCGGTAAGCCTCTATATTGACTGCAACCTACGTTCTCAATTATTTTCTGGATGTATTCCAATCTCTGTCATCCTCTATAGTTTTTGCCCTCTACAGCTCCCTCTAGTACCGTGGAAGTCATTCCTCCATTTCTTAACAGATGTCCCACTATCCTGTCCCTTCTCCTTATCAGTGTTTCCCAAATACTCCTTTCCTACATGAGTCTACAGAGAACCTCCACGATGCTTCTGAGAACGAAATAAATGCCATCAATAAATGGAAATGCTCTTGGCAGCGAAGTTGTCGTCCAAAGTGCCTGAAACGGCACTGCATCCACGAAAGCACCCCCGGATTTGATCAGCCTCGGTCAGTTACCTAGAACCGCATCCCAGCGGATCATGGATGATGTGCAGACACTCTTCGCAAGAGGAGCAAACCTTCATCACCATCTTGTGACTGTGGTGTGGAACGGCAGACAGTTGATCGTGTTGTATCAACGTGCCCCACAAGTGTCTTGGGGGAGATCTTACATTATTATGAACTACATAAAAGACGTCGATATCTGCCTATAGCTGTAGTCATTTGTATTGCAGGAGACGCGTGATGAAATGTCCAAATGGTTCAAAAATGGCTCTGAGCACTATGTGACTTAACTTCTGAGGTCATCAGCAGTCGCCCAGAACTTGGAACTAACTAACCTAAGGACAACACACACATCCATGCCCGGGGCAGGATTCGAACCTGCGAACGTAGCGGTCGCTCGGTTCCAGACTGTAGCGCCTAGAACCGGAAATTTGATGTTTCACCGGATTTCTGATATTCGCGGTACACTCGTGAAATAGTCGTACGGGAAAATCACCACTTCATCGCTACCTCGGAGATTGTGTCCCATCGATCGTGCGTGGACTGCAACACCACATTCAAACTCACTTAAATCTTGATAACCTGCCATTGTAGCAGCAGTAACCGATCTAGCAACTGCGCCAGACACTTGTTCTCTTATATGGGCGTTGCCGACCGCAGCGCCGTTATTCTACCTGTTTACGTATCTCTGTATTTGAATATGCAGGCCTATACCAGTTTCTTTGGCGCTTCATATAAATATGCGTCAGAGTATCAGCTGCAATATTCTGTCGTTTCTGCGCACGCCTTTCCTTCAGCATATTGAGGATTTTAGTAAAACAGCCACAGTGAATCGATTGTCACTGACCGACTGGCGTCTTTCGCGGTACTTAACTCGCGCACTGACATGTGAGACGCACCTACAACAAGCAGTCGCTTTACAGCAGAAAACCGCTGCAGTAAAACATCATCCAATTGCGCGACAAATGGAGTTCTTCCTCACACAGTAAACGACCCGATCGATAACGTATAGGTACGGCAGCGTTCTGAGAACCGAGAAAGGAGACGATAACGTAAGTAAAGAAACGAGAGAGCGCCGCCGTACGCTAGTCACGGCCACATAACGGCGGGTCCCGCATAATAGACTCGTAAAAAGTCGCTCTTGCAAATTGGAGTCATTAAGCGACGCTGCGGTGTGGAGGTGGCGGGGACGCACCGTGACGCCGCCGGTGCGAGACGCCTACACTGGTTGCGGGGCGGGGTGTGTGGGGGGGGGGGGGGGGGGGCGAGGTTTGCCGGCGTCTGCGCGCGACGCCTCACCTGATATGCAAATGCTGCCGTAATCCGCCGCTACAGCGCAGCGCGCGCCGGCCGCGGGGCGCCGAACGCTTCAGTGGCGACCATGTCGGCCACTTAGCCCGCTCTGCGCTTTGCAGGTCACTAGTTGCACTCTCAAGCCGTATGGCAACACGTTTATGGTACATCAACTCGTATGGTACATCAAGGGTGTTACAAAAAGGTACGGCCAAACTTTCAGGAAACATTCCTCACACACAAATAAAGAAAATATGTTATGTGGACATGTGGCCGGAAACGCTTACTTTCCATGTTATAACTCTTTTTGGTTTCGTCAGTATGTACTGTACTTCCTCGATTCACCGCCAGTTGACCCAATTGAAAGAAGGTAATGTTGACTACGGTGCTTGTGTTGACATGCGACTCATTGCTCTACAGTACTAGCATCAAGCACATCAGTACGTATCATTAACAGGCTAGTGTTCATCACGAACGTGGTCTTGCAGTCGGTGCAATATTTACAAATGCGGAGTTGGCAGATGCCCATTTGATGTATGGATTAGCACGGGGCATTTGCCGTAGCGCGGTTGTATCGAGACAGATTTCCAGAACGAAGGTGTCCCGACAGGAAGACGTTCGAAGCAATTGATCGGCGTCTTAGGGAGCACGGAACATTCCAGCCTATGACTCGCGACTCGGGAAGACCTAGAACGACGAGGACACCTGCAATGGACGAGGCAATTCTTCGTACAGTTGACGATAACCCTAACGTCAGCGTCAGAGAAGTTGCTGCTGCACAAGGTAACGTTGACCACGTCACTGTATGGAGAGTGCTACGGGAGAACAAGTTGTTTCCGTACCATGTACAGCGTGTGCAGGCACTATCAGCAGCTGATTGACCTCCACGGGTATACTTCTGCGAATGGTTCATCCAACAATGTGTCAATCCTCATTTGAGTGCAAATGTTCTCTTTACGGACGAGGCTTCATTCCATCGTGATCAAATTGTAAATTTTCACAATCAACACGTGTGAGCTGACGAGAATCCGCACGCAATTGTGCAATTACGTCAACAACACAGATTTGCTGTGAACGTTTGGGCTGGCATTGTTGGTGATGTCTTGATTGGGCCCCATGTTCTTCCACCTACGCTCAATGGAGCACGTTATCATGATTTCATACGGGATATTCTACCTGTGCTGCTAGAACATGTACCTTTACAAGTACGACACAACATGTGGTTCATGCACGATGGAGCTCCTGCACATTTCTGTCGAAGTGTTCGTACGCTTCTCAACAACAGATTCGGTGACCGATGGATTGGTAGAGGCGGACCAATTCCATGGCCTCCACGCTCTCCTGACCTCAACCCTCTTGACTTTCATTTATGGGGGCATTTGAAAGCTCTTGTCTACGCAACCCCGGTACCAAATGTAGAGACTCTTCGTGCTCGTATTGTGGACGGCTGTGATACAATACGCCATTCTCCAGGGCTGCATCAGTGCATCAGGGATTCCCTGCGACGGAGGGTGGATGCATGTATCCTCGCTAACGGAGGACATTTTGAACTTTTCCTGTAACAAAGTGTTTGAAGTCATGGTGGTACGTTCTGTTGCTGTGTGTTTCCATTCCATGATTAATGTGATTTGAAGAGAAGTAATAAAATGAGCTCTAACATGGAAAGTAAGCGTTTCCAGACACATGTCCACATAACATATTTTCATTCTTTGTGTGTGAAGAATGTTTCCTGAAAGTTTGGCCGTACCTTTTTGTAACACCCTGTATACTCTGCAAATCACTGTACAGTGCATGATGGAATGTACTCTTACCAATATTGTACAAGGGCTACTTGGGAAGTAAGGTCCGAAATGAAAACCACAACTTAAATCCGGTGCAGATTTACGCAAATCTGTTGTACAGTGTCTGTAGTATCTCTATCGATCGCGTCACGTCGCTCTTTTCAGTTCTGAGCACGCAGTGAGCACGTAAAGAAGCCTAAAACAATAGTGTTTCTCGGCAAGTACGGATGCCCGCTGAGAGGTTGGCATGATTTCATGTGGTTCCACATATTCCCACTTGTATTTGCCTCTTCATGACAATTTTCGCCGTGCACTGAAGAAGGAATAAGGATGCCGCGACAGCGTTTCGATGGGAAGTGCTTGATCACTCACTATACAGCCCGGCGACGAGGGTAATGGAAAGCTGGTACAACGCTGTGACACTTACCTAAGTGGGAGCGTTCACTCTGTAGAGAAGTAGTTGGAAGGTGTAAAAAATAGCAGCAAATAAAACACTGTGGTTTCCGTTCTGCGAGCGATCGGACCTCACTTCCCTAATAGCCCTCGTATTAGCGATTATCAGGAAAAACCCCATTCAAATATCTACCAACGATTTAAAGATATTGTCCCACACTCACTATCTTCTTCCAATTAGTTATTATCGTTACAGCGCGGAGCAAATACAGTATGTACGAAAAGACCCTGCGCGGAGTCACGGTTTCCGATTGGGGGGGGGGGGGGTCCTTGGTGCTCTGTCCCTTTTTCCTATTTGAGCTAAAACCATGGGGTAAAAAGTTTTTGATTTAGGCCGGAGCAGTGGCCATTCGAACATCTCTCTTTATGTAGCCGTGTTGCATAATTTTAATCAGGGTTTGAACGACGAACCGGATCTGGCGCCTAGGCAAATTGTGCGAATCTATTAATTCCTTTTGCAAAATGTTTTAACTGTACCGAAATTAATGCTCAGTTAAAATCATTATTTATATGTGCACCTATCGGATTTTACGTGCAAAAATAGTCGCCCTTAAATGGGAACGGAGCGGGACTGCTGCTTCAAATTTGGTCAACTGGTGTATCGGACCTTGGTCTAAGATTAGTTTTAACCGTTTTAAAAATTATCTTCTTTCGCTTGGATTTTTCGTGCAAAAACACGTTTTTCTGGTTGGTTGGTTGGTTGGTTTGGGGAAGGAGACCAGACAGCGTGGTCATCGGTCTCATCGGATTAGGGAAGGCTGGGGAAGGAAGTCGGCCGTGCCCTTTCAGAGGAACCATCCCGGCATTTGCCTGGAGTGATTTTAGGGAAATCACGGAAAACCTAAATCAGGATGGCCGGACGCGGGATTGAACCGTCGCCCTCCCGAATCGTTTTTCTGGGAGGTTGTTGAAGCGCACCACTTCTATACTTTAAACTTTACGCGAAAATTCAAAACGAAATTTGTCGAGATACTATGATTTAAACTCTAGCTAAATGCAGCGCGAAGAACTTGTTCTTACGTGAACTGAATGTGCCAACACGGTATAAAATGAATCAAATAAACAATGCATTCTTAAGATAAAAATGAATACTCGCTTTCAAAAATCTAGCTTCATTCGGATTTTACTGGCAAAAAACAAGTTTGTAATGAGGTTTTTTCTATGCGCGCCTTTTCTATGTTTCAAACTTGTGTGAATCGGTTGAAACTTTGTAAGAAGGTAGATAAATTCCTGTAATTAACGGTGGTCCTGTTGTTTCGTAAAAGCTTTGCCACGATGTAAGCAACATGGATCGAAAGACAATAAAAATGGCCTATACCGGATCAATTGTCACCCGAATCAACAAAAAAAACCATCATTCCGGAACCGCGCTGCTGCTGCGCTCGCAGGTTCGAATCCTGCCTCGGGCATGGCTGTGTGTTGTGTCCTTAGGTTAATTAGGCTTAAGTAGTTCTAAGTTCTAGGGAACTGATGACCTCAGATGTTAAATCCCATAGTGCGTAGAGCCATTTGAACCACTTGAAAAGTTAGGGATGTAGAAAAAGGGAACTAGCTTTTCTACTTTCTTGGCAGCTTCAGAGATATTTAAATCAAAACCTCTTGACATATTGACGCTTTTTTACGCGTGCAAGCTACTGCCACAGCACACTGAGCTCTCTAAGCAGCAATATGTTGGCAGCCCTGTATCTTGTACTTTATAGGCTGAAGTCCCGGCTCATACGCACAAAATTGACATGATTTTCCAGCAATAGTAAACGATATAGAGTATCATATGGCAAAGAGCATAGAGTAATAAAAAAAACTGTATTAAAAAATTTTGTGGGATGGAATATGTGAAGATGTTTTAATTTAAATGTTTTTGAAGCTGCCGGGTAAGTCGAATCGAAAGCTAGTTCCCTGCTTTTAGATTCTTAACTCTGCCCAGAATATATTCCCCCTTTTTGGGATTTTCATTCGGTACTCACCTGTTTGGGTCTGTACCATGCACCCACTTCCTTCTGGATTAAACTAGTTTTCTCTTTCTAATTGATTGATAATTTATCATTCTTTTTGGCGATCTGTTTCTTCTATCAATACGATCCTTCGTTTATCTTATTAGTAACTGGAAAGATTTTTAAATTTGATCTTATTTCATATTACAGCACCTTACATACATCATGGAGCTAACTCTTTTGCCTGGATACGTGATTGTTTTTTCCGTTACTATGCCACTTCCTAGAAGAATGAAGACGAACATTTGCTCTGAAATTTTTTCGTTAATTATTGTTTTTGATCTGGATTTATTCTTCCGTTTGCAGACCACTATCTTTGTCTAAATTGTAGATATAGTTAAACCGTATTACACTGAGTTTTGGCTCAATCTATGCACTGTTATTTGTAAAAGATCTGTTTCCTGCATAACTGTCTGTTCATCTGTATGCTAGACCCTGTTTTAATTTCTAACTGTATTTCATATTTCCACTTCAAAACTAGGTCAGTAATACACAAATTAAATAAAGTAGTTGATAGACTACGCCCTTGTCGAGCAATTTGATTTATTAAAATTGCAACGGAAGTTTACGAAGCTAAATTTATAACTGCCTCCGAATTTACATACAAAAAGCATTGATTTGCGACATTTTCAACCGAAATTTCCGAAACAGAATTTACAACTGTCTTCGTATTTTATACAGAATTGCATTGGTATCAGTGAGAAGTTTAGGAACATATTTTATTTCTAATATTTTCCACAAAAAGGATCTTTTATCTTATGAAAGGCTTTCGCGTAGTCAATAAATGTTAAATGCGTTTCTAAGACAAATTCCTGACGTTTTTCAATAATTTGTCGTATTATAAATGCGTTATCATCGTACGAGTGTCCGTTTCTGACGACTGACTGTTCTACAGAAATAATTGCGTCAGCAGCAGCTTGTGATAATTGATTTTGTATCCTACATTTAGCGAACTTTTTTCTCTTTAATATCCCTTAAATGTTCTACTGTTTTTTTCTTTACACATAGAAATAACTGAAACTGTGTTCCCGTCTTCAGATACGGAACAGTTCTTCCAACACATATTTAAAAGAAAAAAAACGAGAAAACAAAATTCGAAAATCAGTCCTCTGTATTTTATTAATTCACCTTAATTACAACCCGTCCGGTAATTCCCTTTTTTATCTTCCGTGTCGATCGTAGGGACATTCGAGCTACGATGAGGATCTTTGACTCACGGCTGGAGGCTGCTGCGGAGGCACTGTCGGGAGTGGGCAGTACAGGCAGTACAGGCAGCTACAGGAAGCGTGTTATGGTTGTACTGGACTATGGAATCCGTGCGGAGACTCGAAGGTTGAGGAACATTTGTATCAGACCCGGCGTTCCCGGACGATGCTGACTGAAGTGAAATCAGCAAGGAGAGAGTGCTACGTTACATCGGCACAGCTAAACTTCCAGGAAGGGAACCGTTTTCTTGTGGAGGGCATTAGCATCAGGAACATTAAAATTATTGATACGTACCCTCTGATATTTGAAGTGTTGTGCTTAGCTGAATTGTACTCGAGTGCTGTCTTCTTCAGTTCGTGATCATTAACTGCATTTGAACTTACTTAGTGAATTCTTCCGTTCGGTTACACGAATTGTTCATACAGAACTCACTATGTTTTCCCATTGGTACTACTATTGTAATTAGACGCATTGGTACTCACTAGTGGAATTAGACACTGGGAATCGTATTTATGAACATTTTATCACCGTATGTAGCTGACATCATTATAAAAGTTGTTTAGTATAATACGTCATTAAGTTCCACAACTTTAGCTTTGATACTTGGTTTATTCACTGACGATTGTGTCTTAAGGAGTGTGTTGCAGTTGTTGCTGTTAAAAAATGTGATTTCTCTCTGTCGACTTGCCGAGATATTTTTGAAGAGGGGTGGAAATCTGTTCGTCACTAACTTCGTGGGATGCAATTATTCTGTTTTCCAGGTTATTAGATTTTAGTTTTTGCCCAGTGTGAGTTGGTACACACCAGACTGTACATAAAAAGAATTCTGAAGAACTTGTCGGAATTTTTCGCTGTAATTTGGAGAGTAATTCCAGTTATACTGATGTATTATTGCTAGTGGTGTGGCGTTCTCGGACGTAATATAATGGCCACGGGTCCAAATTGTTACGGTAGTGATTGTAATTTTTGATTCATGAAAGCTAATCCTGTAGTTTTCAGATGACCAAAATTATTGTCTTATGTAATCTGCTATAATTCCCATATGGATTTTATGCATTGTATCGCGTGACCTGTGGTTGTACAAATTATACATTGATTTCGATGCAATGAAGAACGTGATTGCTCACGATTATTTTATCAACTAATTTTACCTTCTTTAACAGTCAAATAGTGGCTGTTTCTTACAGTCATTTTATTACTTCGAAATCACTCTATCGTTTCTTTCCCAAAATCCTTTATTAACTAGTCGTTACTCTGCACGTGATTCAATCGTATCTCACGCCAAATAATCCAGTGGCATGCAACAAAGTTAGCAGTTTTAATGGAACAACTTTCTCCACTCTCTTCATCAAACAATAAATTTCTTTAATATTCTGTACACTGCTTTTCTGTTATTGTATTAATGTTTGAATAATATTTTTTCGTTTTATTCCAACACACGTACAAGAGGTATTACTAGATTGTTTTTAGCGCATTTCATTTTGTTCTCTGATAAAGGGATGATTGATCTGGCCGTGTAACACTAACCAAAACGGTCTTGCTGTGCTGGTACTGCGAAGGGCTGAAAGCAAGGGGAAACTGTAGTCGTAATTTTTCCCGACGGCATGCAGCTGTACTGTATGGTTAAATGGTGATGGCGTCCTCTCGGGTAAAATATTCCGGAGGTAAAATAGTTCCCCATTCGGATCTCCGGGCGGGGACTAATCAGGAGGACGTTCTACGGATAGGAGCGTGGAATGTCAGAGCCCTTAATCGGCCTAGTTGGTTAGAAAATTTAAAAAGGGAAATGGATGGGTTAAAGTTAGATATAGTGAGAATTAGTGAAGTTCGGTGGCAGGAGGAACAAGACTTCTGGTCAGGTGAATACAGGGTTATAAATACAAAATCAAATAGCCGTAATGCAGGAGTAGTTTTAACAATGAATAGGAAAATAGGAATGCGAGTAAGCTACTACAAACACCATAGTGAACGCATTATTGTGGCCAAGATAGATATGAAGCCCACGCCTACCACGGTAGTACAAGTTTAAATGCCAACTAGCTCCGCAGATGAAGAGATTGATCAAATGTATGATGAGATAAATTATTCAGATAGTGAAGGGAGCCGAAAATTTGTCATGGGTGACTGGAACTCGATAGTAGGAAAAGGAAGAGAAGGAAACGTAGTAGAAGAATATGGAATGGGAGTAAGGAATGACAGAGGAAGCCACTTGGCAGAATTTTGCACAGAGCATGACTTAATCCTAGCTAACATTAGGTTCAAGAATCATAAAAGAAGGTTGTATACATGGAAGAAGCCTGGAGATACGGGAAGGTCTCAGATAGATTATATAATAGTAAGACAGAGATTCAGGAATCAGGTTTTAAACTGTAAGACATTTCCAGGGGCAGATGTAGACTCAGACCACAATCTATTGGTTAACAACTGTAGAGTAAAACTGAAGAAACTGCAGAAAGGTGGGAATCTGAGGTGATGGCACCTGCATAATCTGAAAGGACCAAAGGTTGTAGAGAGTTACAGGGAGAGCATTAGGGAACGATTGACAAGAATGGGGGAAAAATTGATTAAGAAAAGCCAAACCTACGTTTCTAGCATTTGTAGACTTAGAGAAGCTTTTGACAATGTTGACTGGAATACTCTCTTTCAAATTCTGAAGGTGTCAGGGGTAAAAAACACGGAGCGAAAGGCTATTTACAATTTGTACAGAAACCAGACGGCAGTTATAAGAGTCGAGAGACATGAAAGGGAAGCAGTGGTTGGGAAGGGAGTGAGATAGGGTTGTAGCCTATCCCCGTGTTATTCAATCCTATATTGAGCAAGCAGTAAGGAGAACAAAAGAAAAATTCGGAGTAGGAATTCAAATCCTTGGAGAAGAAACAAACTTTGAGGTTCGCCGATGATTGTAATTCTGTCAGAGACAGCAAAGGACCTGGAAGAGCAGCTAAACAGAATGGACAATATGTTGAAATGAGGATATAAGATGAACATCAACAAAAGCAAAACGAGGATAATGGAATGTAGTAGAATTGAATCGGGTGATGCGGCGGGAATTAGGTCAGGAAATGAGACGCTTAAAGTAGCAAATGAGTTTTGCTGTTTGGGGAGCAAAATAACTGATGATAGTCGAAGTAGAGAGGATATAAAATGTAGACTGGCATTGGCAAGGGAAGCGTTTCTGAAGAACAGAAATTTGTTAACCCCGATTCTAGATTTAAGTGTCAGGAAGTCATTTCTAAAAGTATTTGTATGGAGTGTAGCCATGTATGGAAGTGAAACGTGGACTATAAATAGTTTAGACAAGATGAGAATAGAAACTTTCGAAATGTGGTGCTACAGAAAAATGCTGAAGATCAGATGGGTAGATCACATAACTAATGAGGAGGTATTGAATAGAACTAGAGAGAATAGAAAATTGTTGCACAACTTGACTAGAAGAAGTTATTGGTTGGTAGGGTATATTCTGAGGCATCAAGCGATCACCAATTTAGTATTGGACGGCAGCGTGGAGGGTAAAAATCGTAGAGGGAGTACAAGATATGAATACACTAAACAGATTCAGAAAGATGTAGATTGCAGTAGGTATTGGGAGACGAAGAAGCTTGCACAGGAAAGAGTAACATGCAGAGCTGCATCAAACCAGTCTCTAGACTGAAGACCACAACAACAGGCTGTTTTTAAGCTTCACGTCGGGGTGCTGCGGTGCCACTTAGAATTTATCTCAATTTATTTGTTGATCTTATAGCGCCTATAAATAATTATTGACGCTAAAACACAGATCGCATGCATTCATATAATGCAACGTACATCCGTTTCCTTCATCAACCAAGACATTGCAATGACGATCCACCCGCCGGCCGGAGTGGCCGTGCGGTTCTAGGCGCTACAGTCTGTAGCCGAGCGCCCGCTACGGTCGCAGGTTCGAATCCTGTCTCGGGCATGGATGTGTTTGATGTCCTTAGGTTAGTTAGGTTTAATTAGTTCTAGGCGACTGATGACCTTAGAAGTTAAGTCGCATAGTGCCCAGACCATTTTGAACCATTGGATATCCACCGTTCACAGTTTGCATTTAATTTGTGAATAAGATGGAATTCAGAGAGCATGCTGTAATAAATTTACATGATAACTACCTTTGGGTTGATGTAAAAATCACTGGATAAGGCATCAGGGTCGATTAAGGTATCGATGTTTGGGCAAGAATTCTGGATGACAGAAAATAGTGTCATACACTATACCGGACAAATGAATAGGTGCAACCAGTTTCTGCGCGAAAAGATACATGAGTTATTGGAGACCGATACCCATGCAAAAAGGCAAGTCGTCTTTCACGCCCCAAACGACCGCAAATGGAAATGGCTCTGAGGACTATGGGACTTAACATCTATGGTCATCAGTCCCCCAGAACTTAGAAGTACTTAAACCTAACTAACCTAAGGACATCACACAACACTCAGTCATCACGAGGCAGAGAAAATCCCTGACCCCGCCGGGAATCGAACCCGAGAACCCGGGCGCGGGAAGACGTTTAATCGCATTGGCATATTCCACATTCATCGACTGCGCGCACTCGTATCACGAGAGTGTGTCCCAATCATGTGACCAAATGAGAGGATAGTCAGGTGTGATCTTTACAAGAAAATTATACTCGTGGTAGCAATAGTCGACAAAATCGTCTCTTCAAAGGTAAGTGTTCCACACATTGATGAATAAGAACTATGTGTACTTCTTCGTAATTTCACTCAAAATTTAGTTTATGTCATTATGATTCTTTTACTCTAATATTCAAATACTTCACTCTCTTCCACATTGTTGGAATAACTCCATTCAGCAAAAATGGTTCAAATGGCTCTAAGGTTATCGGTTCCCTAGACTTAGAACTACTTAAACCTAAATAATCTAAGGACATCACACACAGCCATGCCCGGGCCAGGACACGAACCTGTGACGGTATCAGCAGCGCGGTTCCGGACCGAAGCGCCTAGAACCGCTCGACCACAACGGCCGACGCATTCATCATAGGGCATTGATATTTTTCGTCCGTAGATCTGATACACTTAAATTTTCCTTGAGACATTTGAACCTTAATTCATCTATGATAATAATAGAAGCTGAAGAAATTAATGAAGATTTGTGCCACAGCAGGGACGGGAGCCCAGATCATCTTGCTTACTAGGCAGATGTGCACCACCATAGCAGTACGGGTGATGTAACTGCATGGACTGGCCTAGTCCAGAGCCTGCCCCCCTCCTCCCCATCCCCCAAATAAATTTGATAGGCGTGTTTCTACATCTGAAAGACGATGTCTATTCAAATTTCACGCCAGGCGCATGAGGGTGGCGCTAGTAGCGCCACTATGAAAACGCAGATCAGGCCGGCTTTGAACACGTGAATTAACGTTAATGAGAGTTAGTTATGTTTCAGATCGAACATGGTGTGCTGATGTTAGCTGCGAATGCCTTTGAGGGAACACAGACGTCAATGAAAACACTTCGCTGATTTTGAACGAGGTCATGTAATAGGATTACTAGAAGCTGGATCTTCGTCCTCCAGTACTGGCAGGAATGTAGCCACTGTACATTATAGGTGGCAGCTGTGATCACGAGAATGTACGGTAGAAGATGATCGGGCTCCGGACGGCCACGTGACACTACCGAGGTGGCAGACCATCGTACTGCATGTGCAGCAGCAATTTGAGCAGCACTTGACATCGCAGTGAAATAATGAATTGTTACAAATCAGTTACTTCAAGAACACCTCCGAGCCATACTACCTGTAGCGTCCATCCCACTGGATCCACCGCTATTGGGACTGCATAGGTGTCAAGCGAGAACTTATAGGAGGACAGGGTGGAGGTCTATTTTGTTTTCTGATGAATGTTGATTCTGCCTCGGTGGTAATGATCGGCGTGTGTTGGTTACTAGGATGACAGTTGAGAGCCTGTAACCAACCAGTCATTTTTTTTTTTTTTGTGGTTTTAGGGCGCAAAACTTCTATGGTCATTAGCGCCCAGCCCGTGACGTAGGAAACAGGAAAAAAACGAAATTTAAAATCAGGAGCAATGGGAACAAAGTCATAAAATTTGAGAAACTAAAGGCAGAAGGAATGCTTAAAAATCCACTATAAAAAGGGGTTGGTTGTCCCCAAAAAAAGCTTCAAATGACTGACGTCATTTCACTGTCACTAATAAACTGTAGAACGCGGTCAGCTGAGCGCGTGTCATCTGCTAAAATCGACGATAGATCAGGCGATAGCTGTAGATGGGAGCGTAACGGATTAAAATAGGGGCATTCAATTAAAAGGTGTCTGACCGTCCACAGCTGAGAGCAGTGGGGACAGAGTGGGGGAAGATCACCGCTTAAAAGATGTCGATGGCTAAAAAGACAGTGCCCTATCCGGAGTCTAGCTAAAATTACCTCCTCCCGACGACGCGTTCGCGAGGAAGAGGTCCAAGCGCAAGGAAGGGCTTTCACTTCCCGCAATTTATTATGGGGAAGTGTTGACCAATGCGCATGCCATAAATGAGCAACTTGGCGACATAACCAGCTCCGGAGATCGGTAAACGGAAGAGACTGAATAGCTGGCCGAGGAAGAGAGACTGCAGCCTTGGCCGCTATATCGGCCGCCTCATTCCCACAGATACCAGCGTGTCCCGGGAGCCAGAGGAATGCCACTGAGACGCCCCCCAGGTGGAGCAAGCGCAGACAGTCCTGAATCCGGTGGACCAGAGGGTGCACAGGGTAAAGAGCTTGGAGACTTAGGAGAGAGCTGAGAGAATCTGAGCAGATTACGTACTGTATCCGCTGATGGCGGCGGATGTAGTGGACAGCCTGGAGAACAGCGTAACGCTCCGCAGTATAAACCGAACACTGGTCGGGAAGCCGAAAGTGATTTGGGGTGTCGCCAACAATATAGGCACTCCCTACACCTAACGATGTTTTCGAGCCATCGGTGTAAATAAATGTGGCTTCCGTCATTTGTGCACATAGAGCAGCAAATGCCCGACGGTAAACAAGTGTAGGGGTACCATCCTTGGGAAATTGACATAGGTCTCTGAGCAAGTCGATCCGGGGACGGAGCCAAGGCGGTGCTGTACCCCAAGTTGTCAAGAAGGTTTTAGGAAAGCGGAAGGAAAGAGAATGGAGCAGTTGACGGTAGCGGACTCCCGGGGGAAGGAGGGAGGAGGAGCGGCCTGCATACCCGACATCAAAGGAGGCGTCGAAAGAAAGGTCATGGGCTGGATTAGCAGGCATGGAAGACAGATGGCTAGCATAACGACTCAGAAGGACTGCCCGCCGATTGGACAGCGGAGGTTCAGCAGTCTCAGCATAAAGGCTTTCCACAGGGCTGGTGTAAAAAGCTCCAGACACTAAACGTAATCCACGGTGGTGGATAGAGTCGAGACGCCGAAGAATAGACGGCCGAGCAGAGGAGTAGACTATGCTTCCATAATCCAATTTCGAGCGCACTAAGGCGCGATAGAGGCGTAGAAGGACCACTCGGTCCGCTCCCCAGGAGGTACCATTCAGGACACGGAGGGTGTTAAGGGAACGCAGACAGCGAGCCGAAAGATAGGAAACGTGGGAGGACCAGCACAGTTTTCTGTCAAACATAAGACCCAAGAATTTAGCGACGTCGGAAAACGGAAGGTTGACAGGACCTAGATGTAAGGAGGGCGGAAGAAACTCCTTACGTCGCCAAAAATTAACACAAACGGTCTTACTGGGTGAGAAACGGAAGCCGGTTTCGATGCTCCACGAGTGGAGGCGATCGAGACATCCTTGAAGACGTCTTTCAAGAAGGCTGGTCCGTTGAGAGCTGTAGTAGATCGCAAAATCGTCCACAAAGAGGGAGCCCGAGACATCAGGAAGGAGACAATCCATAATTGGATTAATGGCGATGGCAAACAGTACAACACTCAGCACGGAGCCCTGGGGTACCCCGTTTTCTTGGGAGAAAGTACGGGAGAGAGTAGCGTTCACCCGCACCCTAAATGTGCGCTCTGCCATAAATTCGCGAAGAAAAAGGGGCAGCCGGCCTCGAAAGCCCCAAGAGAACAGTGTGCGGAGGATGCCTGTCCTCCAACAGGTATCGCATGCTCTCTCCAGATCAAAAAATATTGCTACCGTTTGGCGTTTCCGGAGAAAATTGTTCATGATATAAGTGGAGAGAGCAACAAGATGGTCAACGGCAGAACGATGCTTTCGGAATCCGCATTGGGCTGGTGTTAAAAGAGTGCGGGATTCCAGCCACCAAGCTAAACGGTAATTCACCATACGCTCCAAAACCTTACATACACTACTCGTGAGAGAAATGGGGCGATAGCTAGAGGGGAGATGTTTGTCCTTTCCAGGTTTCGGAACGGGAACGACAATAGCTTCCCGCCATCGCCTGGGAAAGGTACTGTCGGTCCAAATTCGATTATAAAGGCGAAGGAGGTAACGCAGGCTATGGGTTGATAAATGCAGCAACATTTGGACATGGATACCATCCGGTCCTGGGGCGGAGGAGCGAGAAGAAGAGAGGGCATGTTGGAGTTCCCGCATGGAGAAAACAGTATTGTAGCTTTCATGATTTTGAGAGGAGAAAGCAAGATGTCGCACTTCCGCTGCACGTTTCTTCGGGAGAAACGCTGGCGGGTAATTTGAAGAGCTCGAAATCTCAACAAAGTGCTGACCCAGTGAGTTAGAAATTGCGACGGGGTCCACTAAGGTATCATGCGCGACAGTGAGCCCAGAGACCGGGGAAAAACTAGGCGCGCCTGAGAACCGTCGAAGCCGACTCCAAACTTCCGAGGAAGGAGTGAAGGTGTTAAATGAGCTAATAAAGAATTTCCAGCTTGCCTTCTTGCTATCGCGGATGACGCGACGGCATCGCGCACGGAGCTGCTTATATCGGATACAGTTAGCCAAAGTTGGATGGTGACGGAAAATGCGAAGAGCACGTCGCCGCTCACGTATTGCGTCACGGCATGCCTCGTTCCACCAAGGAACTGGGGGGCGCCGGGGCAATTCGGAGGTGCGTGGTATTGAACGTTCCGCAGCTGTGAGAATAACGTCGGTAACATGTGTGACCTCATCGTCGACGCTGGGAAAGCGACGGTCATCGAATGTCGCTAGAGACGAAAAAAGTGTCCAGTCGGCTTGGGCAAACTTCCAGCATCGCGAGCGCATATATGGCAGTTGAGGCTTCTGTCTAAGAACACATGGAAAGTGGTCACTCGAGTGTGTATCATCAAGGGCGAACCATTCGAAGCGCCGAGCTAGCGGAACAGTACCGACCGCAAGGTCCAAATGAGATAAATTGGTCGTGGAGGCAGACAAAAATGTGGGGACCCCAGTGTTGAGGCAGACTAGATCCGCTTGGTGGAAGACGTCTAGCAACAGTGAGCCACGTGGACAAGGATGTGGAGATCCCCAAAGCGGGTGGTGGGCATTGAAGTCCCCAACCAGCAAATAGGGGGGTGGAAGCTGATCAATAAGATGAAGGAGATCAGCTCGTGCCATTGGTGTGGACGATGGAATGTATACCGTACAAAGAGAGAACGTGTGTCCAGAAAGGGAAAGACGGACGGCGACAGCTTGGAAGGAACTGTTTAAGGGGATTGGGTGATAATGGAGAGTATCATGGAGCAGAATCATGAGTCCTCCATGGGCTGGAGTGCTTTCAACAGAGGGGAGGTCATATCGGACGGACTGAAAATGAGGGAGAACAAAGCGGTCATGGGGACGCAGCTTTGTTTCCTGAAGATAGAAGATGACCGGCGAGTAGGATCGTAAGAGGATCGACAATTCATCCCGATTGGCTCGAATGCCGCGGATATTCCAGTGGATAATGGACATAGGGTGAACAGAAAATGGAGGAACGTGACCAAGGGTGCTGTCAACTCAACGACTGCTCAGAGCTTGCGACCGACAGCATGGAATGGCATTCAGTCGAAGGCAGAAGATCCTGATCCATAGGTTGGTCAGGAGCAGCTCCTGCCACCAACGATCGGCCAGTTGACCGGCCACCAGCAGTGCGCCTCGGCGACACAGAAGACGGCCGAGGGCGATTTCCGCCAGGTGGTGCTGTAGATGGGACACGCCTTGGCGGAGAAGGAGAGGAACTGTGTTTCTTTGTAGCCTTCTTGGAAGTATGATGTTTAGATGAAGGAGGAACCGATGGTTGTGAAGTTGCGGTACGTAAAAACTCTTCACGAGAATGCTCTTTTTTCGAAGACTTGGCGTCTGACTTTTGGGCTCGAGATTTAGCAGAACCCGACGAAGGGTGAGCCATAGAGTGGGCAGGCGAAAGAGGTGAGGTTGAACGGGCGATCTTTGCGCTGGCCGATCTGACGACCGTGGTACTAAAGGTGAGGTCGCAAGTCTGCGTGGCCGCCTCCTTTGTTGGCCGAGGAGAAGCAAGGACAGTGCTGTATTTTCCTTTCTGAGGCACGGTGGGCTGTCGACTGGCGAGTAACTTTCGAGCAGCAAAGGTCGACACCTTTTCCTTAACTCTGATTTCCTGGATGAGCTTTTCGTCCTTAAAAACGGGGCAATCTCGAGAGGAAGCAGCGTGGTCACCCATACAGTTGATGCAGCGAGGGGATGGAGGTGGACAAGCACCCTCATGGGCACCCTTGCCACACGTAACACATTTGGCTGGATTGGAACAGGACTGGCTGGTGTGATTGAACCGCTGACATCGATAGCAACGCGTAGGGTTTGGGACATAAGGGCGAACGGAAATTATCTCATAGCCTGCTTTGATTTTTGATGGGAGTTGAACTTTGTCAAATGTCAAGAAGACAGCGCGGGTTGGAATGATGTTCGAGTCAACCCTTTTCATAACTCGATGAACAGCCGTGACGCCCTGGTCAGACAGGTAGTGCTGAATTTCTTCGTCAGACAATCCATCGAGGGAGCGGGTATAAACGACTCCACGCGAGGAATTTAAGGTACGGTGCGGTTCCACCCGGACAGGGAAGGTGTGGAGCAGAGAGGGCACTGTGTGTTTCTAACAACAGGGTGCCATTCCGTAATCTGGAACAAGACTTTACAGGACCCGCAATTGCGTCGACACCTTTCAGAATAATGAAAGGGTTGACCGTGGAAAAGTCGTGACCTTCGTCAGACCGAGAAACAACAAGGAACTGTGGCAACGATGGAAGAACCGTCTGTGGCTGAGACTCAGTGAACTTGCGTTTGTGAGCAGACATAGTGGAAGGTGAGGAAACCATTGCGGAAGAATCCCCCATGATTACCGGCGTCTCCGATGGCGCGCTCCTCCCTTGTGGGGGCCCTCACCGAGGGCACACCCGCCTTAGGTGATTGTTCACACCTCAGGTCACACCTCCCGACAAACGGACGGAGGGACCAATCGGCACTTTCGGAAGGTATCAGCTCGGGTAATCACCCCTCCCTGGGCCTGGCCGTTACCAGGGGGTACGTACGTGTCCTACCTGTCTACTCGGGGCGGGGAATTACGCGTTACCCCGTCACCGGCTACACATGGAAGTGCGTGGGTCGGCCTTCAGACACGCACAGGGAGGAAAAAAGAGAAAGGGAAAGGAAAGAAGAGGGGGTCTCAAACGCCGCAGCGGAGAAAAGGGCAAGGAGAAGAGGGAAGGAAAAGGGAAGGACAGAGGAAGGACGAGGACTTGCACGTGTAGAAAGCAAGGAATTTGGAACAGTTTCGAGCGTCCGTCTCCGGACGTAGGCACAAACCATACTCCCAGAGGGGGAGAAAGGGAAGGAAAGAACCAGAGGTGAGGGGGGGGGGCGAAGATAGGGGACGGGGAGGGATGCGGAAAGGAAAGGGAAGGTATGCAGCCCGGAAAGGAAGGAGGGCCACATTAGCTCGGGGTCCCGTGCTCGCTACGCACGTGTCCACAAAAGAGTTGTGGACCCCCTGGGGGGGAACCAACCAGTCTGCGTGCTAGACAGGCTGGACCTGTACCTGAGGTTTCGGCCTGGGGTGCGATTTCATATTACAGCAGGAGCATTCTCGTGGCTATCCCACACACCCTGACGACAGATTTGTACGTCAGTCTGGTGATTCGACCTGTTGTGGCGCCATTCATGTACAGCAATCCATGGCGTGTTTTACGACAGTATCACACTCTCCTACGTACCCAGCTATAACACAATGTTCTCTACAGAGTGTCGACATGTTGACTTTGCTTGCTCGGTCACCAGGTATGTCTCCAGCTGAGCAGATATGGGACGTCATCTGACGATATCTCCAGCGTCATCCACGTACAGCGTTAACCGTCCCTGTACTGACCGACCATGTGCAACAGACATGGAAATCCATCCCGCAGACCGGCATCCGACAGCTGTACAGCACAATGCATGCACTTTCGTACGTTTGCATTCAACATTCTGGCGGTTACACCGTTTACTGTTGTACCTGCAGTTCGTATTAACCTGTGCTACTTCTTCATCAAGTCACTGCCTGTTCCCGATGAATTTGATACTGTAGGTTCCAACACGCGAACAGTAATATTTAGTATCAAAGACGGTATTTCATTCCTTCAGCCTCCAGTGCCCAACGAAGATTCACAAAAAAATAACCGGCCACTGCGTGGCACGAGGTACCACTAGAACTTTTCACACTAATATTCTAAATCACGAGTCTGTTATCGACAATAACTTGCGACTCTATATTTCAATCCGCATCTCTCATGTCCTGTTCAGGTAAAAATCGAATCATCGGAGCAATAATTTTTCACGACTACATAGCACCGCGTGTCACAAGGACGTACTGCAAACGTGGGCAGTACTAAAGGGGATCCTAGAAGGTCAGTGTTAGACTCAGTACTTCCGGTTCTGGCATAATATAGAATGTGGATGGATATCAAACATTTTTGGTATACATTAAGCGTCTTCAAAATTATTATATTGCCTGTGGGCAGTCTGTTGAGAGTCGCTCACGTGCTTTGCTGAAGTAACGTCTCACGGCTTCTTTGTGTTTAAATACTGAACTGGTGACAAGACGAAAGATCATTCATATCAGAGAGAACTGAAATGTACAAAACGCTATCGACAAATGCGATGGTACGGCAGATGAACGAGAAATGTTTATTATGAGTTGTAATATACCCGCCGTCCGCCGATAAGAAAATCTCAGAGTGTGAGTTATAGCGTTTTTATTTCAACTAAAGTCTTTCTTCAAAATTTAAAAAAACAATATTCGTGAGTTAGGACTGATCCTCCAAGCCTACGAATAACTAAATCAGAGATTCTTCCAAACATAAACTGTCTGGAGTAACCATAAAACTTCACCAAACCAAGCCCTGGGCGTCTCGTGAAGAGCAGCGCGGAGTCCACGTTCGCCGGCCGATGTGGCCGAGCGGTTCTAGACGCTTCAGTTTGGAACCGCGCGGCCGCTACGGTCGCAGGTTCGAATCCTGCCTCGGGCATGGATGTGTGTGATGTCCTTAGGTTAGTTAGGTTTAAGTAGTTCTAGGAGACTGATGACCTCAGATGTTAAGTCTCATAGTGCTCAGAGCCATTTGAACCACTTGAGTCCACGTTGCCGTCACCTGAGTCCGAAGACGAGTAGAGGCCCTGCGAGGATGGCTCCGGTACGCTGGCGGCGGTGGACGATGACGCGGCGGCTGCGATGACACCAGTGGTCTCGCTCGGCGTGAACCGCCTCTCCAGGTTTTTTTTTTCCTTTATTGTGATTTTGATACCCGTACAACAGCAGGTAGGCTGGCAGCAGCACATTACACCGCTCTTCAGCCGCCTCTCCAGGCTCCTGCGCCAGCCTAAATACTACTTGGCGCATGGATATGGCTGGATCTATTTGCAGTCACGTGTCGAGTGGAAGGAAAGAGGTCCGCGGCTGTAGCGACCTCTTGCGACGCCGTGGACGCCTCCTGGTGGTCTCTGGGAAGCGTCTGTGTATCCGGGACGACCGACCAGGCTGACCCCTACTCCGTCCGGGGCTCGCTGTACCGGTCTGCTTCGCGGGAAGCGAGAGTTGCAGGCGCTTAGTCTGGACACAATTAGTTCTGTGATCATTATAAGCTTTTGCTCACGAAATACAGCTGTACTCCACAGCTATGAAGAAAACATTTTTATTCTTTAAGAACAGCCATTTCCAGTAATATATCAAATGTTGGACAATCAATAGAAACAAAATTTCGTAATCACTTATCTCATTGAAACTCAGTTGTCATAATAAGTTATCGTAAGTGAATGTGGATGCTCCTTATACTAGTTTTTCTTCCACCTTCTTTTTTCCTCCTGTTTGAGAGAAAGGAGCGCAATTACCAAATCACCCACGACTCGGCCGCCTTAAATTTCGAACCATACTAATTATTGCACATTTTTATCCAGCAATCTATCGAGGATTTCCGTAATATTGCACCGTTCTGCTTTACACTAATACTGTTCGCCAAAGGCTTGCTTCACACTGCTTCTCTATAGTCCATTATTGTCTGTGAATGGTACTCTTCCCGTACTCTTTCAACAGCTAGATATTATTGGAAGTAATATAATGTATCGATAGCCAGGGAGACTACTAATGAAATAATTGGAAGTATAAAAGTAATCAATATCAAATAAAACTAAGTGTGAAAATACACATCCCTTGCAAATAGTACTGTTCCATCTTCTAATAAGTGAACTCCGGTTCGTATTTATACAGAAATTACATAGGCAACGCTACAGAATCTTGGTACATACAGCGGGTGGACAAAAATATGGAAAGCTGAGAAGACGTGATCATGCCTAATATGGTACAAAAACCCATTGGCATTTAAAAGAGCTTCCTATTGCCACGGAATGGATAAATGTAGGTCCTGTGTCGTTTTCCAGAGTATCATATGCCATTCTTCCCGAAAAATAGTGCCAAGTTCAGTAACGATGATGGATGTGCTTGCGGTGGCCGGTGGAATTGCAGTAATTCATCCTAGTACTCGAAACACCACTCCTGGACGATGCGAGCTGTGTGAAAATGTCGCCTTGGAACGCAGCATTACCATTGGGAAACAGAGATTTTACCACCAGATTGACGTGATTGGCGAAAATGGTCATCTAATCCCAGTCAGTAAGGCGACCTTACACAGTACCCGTGGAGCTAATGGAATATCAACACATGGCTGCCAAACCATCACTGAACCCACGGGATGTTTCACCGCTGACACGTAAACTCGGCCAGAAGTTGTAAACAAAGTGAAACAACACTCGTGCAATCAAATGACTTTCTGTCATTGTTCCATAGCCCAAGTGGCTTCGGCACCGCGTCTTCCCTTTACAGGTATCCGCATAGTTCGATTTATCTGCATAACTGATTGTAATTTCAGCCGTTCAGTCCTTATGGAGCTCACTTCGTGTTGGTTTATAGCTGAGAGGTTTCGCGAGTGCAACATTCAGTTTTTCAGTGACTTTTGCAGCTGCCGTCTATTTATTTTCCGTCACAAATCTCGTCAAAGACCGCCTGTCACGACGTAGCGGATGATACTCCTCCGATTTCCCTGTACGCTGTATAAATCTTCGGTATGGAGCCACTTCAAAAACCAAACACTTCGGCTATCTCCCTTACGTTAGCACCCACCATGCGAGCATTAGCAGTTTTCTCATGTTCAAATTGATATATCTCCGATACAAAGCCCTCGCATCTACAGAGAAAACCTGTAACGTATTGAGGACATTGCACAGGCGTCCTTTCTGACAAAATACACAAAACGCCAGCTGCATGCTTGGCTATGATCTGCGTTTAAGTTCACGTATCCATTTCTGTAGTGTTCTTCATATTTTGTTCAAATCCCTATGTACTGACAACGGGTTTCGTCAAATGCTAGGATATCTAGACTTAAAAAATAAACGAGTTTCTCGAGCGCGAAGGCAGTCTAAATCACGTTTTGTGGTTGTCATAAATCTAAAGAGATTCATCACAAAAAATTCTCCAATATGCACATGTAACCTTTTTTTGTGTTCGTAATGAGTGTGCAGATGTATAACGATAACATTTTCCAAGTGAAAGTTGGTAATAAACATTCACAGAAATTAAGAACAAGTGAAGGTCTTTTAAAAGGCTGTCCTATGTCACCGTCATTACTTAACCTATATAGATATTAGCCTTAGAACATGGTCTCGTAAATCTAATAGTATGGGATTAGAAAGAAGAGATGGAGTTTACCTACATCATTTATTGTTTGCTGATGATCAAGTAGTCGTAGCACAAGATGGGGATGATGCTAACTATATGTGCAATCAACTTGCAGTAGCATACAAAACTTGGTATTTGAAGATTAATTACCAAAAAACAGATTACTAGACTAACGATTCAGATGAGCTATACATTGAAGGAAAGAAAATCAAAAAGATAGACACTTTCTATTATTTAGGATCCATTTTAGAACTGGAGGAAAAATCAGAGTCAGAAATCAATAAAAGAATTAGTAGCGGACGGAAGGACTTTGGGATGCTTAACTCAGTCTTATGGAGCAGGAATGAAATGAGCAGAACTAAAAAATTAATATACAAATCCATATTAGAGAGTGTGGTCCTGTATGGAACAGAGACCTGGACAATTAACATGAAGCACATTAAAAAATTACGAGCTCTAGAGATGGACTTTTGGAGAAGATCGGCCAGAATCTCCAGGAAAGAAATGATAAGGAACACCGAAATAATGAGAATGGAAATAAAAGAAAGAATATATGACGTAATGGATAGGAAGAAATTGTAGTGGTACGGGCATGTACGACGAATGGAGAAAACCAGAATACCCAAATTGATGCTGGAGTTGGAACCGGAGGGGAGAAGAAGAAGAGGACGACCTATGACCACTGGCTCCAAAATGTACAGCACACAATGAGGAGAATGGGCGCAGAGGAAGAGGACACACAACATCGATACACCTGGAGGAATATTTTGAATATATAGTTTAAAAACGTTTATTCTTTGTATTGTAATTTCCGAGTAAATTATTATGTTGGAGATAAGCCTCTGTAATGAGGAAAAGCTCAAAATAATAGTAATAATAATCATGAGTGTAGCACAGAAGAGATATCAGTTGTGGACCTTGGATTCTAAAGCCAGTGATGTACGCTCTCCTGTTTTACGATGTTTGTCAGCGGCCTTCTGTCTCTGCGGTTTCTGCCGTGAACTCGCCAAGAGGCACAAGAGCAACGAAACAGCTGCTAGCGGTGCAGGCCTGCACGTGTGTGTGCACGTGCGTGAAACGCTCGACCAGCGTGCAGTCCTGTTCGGCGTTGCGGCGGCATCGCAAGCGGCAGCGATTCTGATTAATTATTGCAGGATGCTTCATTATGCGCGGCGCTAATTGAAATTGATTTGACACGCCCAGCACGGCTTTGGGTTTTCTATAAATCAGTCAGCTCAGTCGTGGAACAAAACAGCAGCCGCGGCTTTGCAGCAACGCCACGTCCCGAGCATGGCGACGTGTTGCTGCCACGGCAGACGCGTTGCCGCCACAGCACGTCTCTCAGCCTGTGGAGAGCACGCGGACCGGTACCTGTGCGGACACCGTGATCGACATCCTGGTTCGTCATCCGTTTTCAGAGCACAAAAGTCAATGAATCATTCACCATACACTATCTGACCAAATGTATCCGGGAATGTATTTGATGTGTTGGCAGAAGAGCCAACACCGTGTTGCTAGAGGAGGCCGAAATGCACGCGTTTACGCTCACGCAGACTGGCGTGAGGTTTGGAACAATTAAAGGAGTTGAGTCTAATAAATAAAGAACGTAGTTCTTGGAATACTTAACTTTAATCCATAATTGGAGAACATCGCTCTTGTTGATACATTAATAACAATCTCAATATAAACTGGTAATGGCGCCTTACTAGGTCGTAGCAAATGACGTAGCTGAAGGCTATGCTAACTATCGTCTCGGCAAATGAGAGTGTATTTGTCAGTGAATCACTCCTAGCAACGTCGGCTGTACAACTGGGGCGAGTGCTAGGACGTCTCTCTAGACCTGCCGTGTGGTGGCGCTCGGTCTGCAATCACTGACAGTGGCGACACGCGGGCCCGATGTATACTAGCGGACCGCGGCCGATTTAAAGGCTACCACCTAGCAAGTGTGGTGTCTGGCGGTGACACCACAGTATTTGTGGACATTAATAAGGCTCACTTTCGTGACTTTCGGCACATAGATGGGTACAGTTTCAAAGAGGTATCCGATTGTGTACTAAGGAATGACAGCACATTCTTCCTCAAGAGCGTAAACCAGAGAAGTGATCACACTGAACGCTTGGGTCTGGTGCGAAGACGACGTTCTGTCTCATCTGGAAGATGTTTCATTAAGTTCAGGTCGGTACAATGGACAGGCACTTCTACTCAGGAATGTTATTGTTCGTAGACTATTGCTTCACAGATCCTGTTTAGTTCTCTAGAACTCCTCCAAGGTATCAGCTTCATATATGAGATTCCCGCGACCAGACGGTGCTGCGACTTCCCAAAGATGGCACATTACAGCAGCACTTGTTCTGATTTGCAAGTACGCATGTGAACATCGATCAGACTCAAACAAAGCAGACGAGCTTGGGAAATTGTAGCCAGTGTGGCCGCTTCAGACATCCACAAGAGGTTAATGAAAAAACAGCGCGAAGTCGCAGACTCCTGTTGCGTTCTGTCTCACAGTTCAGAGACTGTTCTGAAAAAAGATAATGGACTGGGCAACTGCACACAAACCAATGCCCAGGCAACGGTTTTGTATTCTTCTAGTGTCTAACGGCTTTGGTCACAAGCCAGCAGAGGTTCTGAAAGCGATGTCGCTCCCTTAGAAAAGCCACACGCAATGGTCGTCTGATGCCATAGCCCAGTAACGCCAGATTTCACCGCACTGTTCTACAGGATACGTACTCCGTCGTCCCACATCAAATTCTGTGGTTGTTGCTTGTTTGTCAGCACTGACAATTCTACTCAAACAAAGACGCTCTCTGTCGTTAGCTGAAGGCTTTCGGCCACTCTGTTGTACGTGCTGAGAGGTAATGCCTTACGTTTGGTATTCTCGGTACACTCTTGATATTGTAGATCTCGGAATACTGAATTTTCTAGCGGTTACCGAAACGGTATGTCCCATGCGTCTAGCTCCTCCATCTACGTGTTTACTCTGCTATTCACATTAAAGTGCCTGGCAGAGGGTTCAATGAACCACCTTCAAGTTGAAACTTCCTGGCAGATTAAAACTGTGTGCGCGACCGAGACTCGAACTCGGGACCTTTGCCTTTCGCGGGCAAGTGCTCTACCAACTGAGCTACCGAAGCACGATTCACGCCCGGTATCACAGCTTTACTTCTTCCAGTACCTCGTCTCCTACCTTCCAAACTTTACAGAAGCTCTCCTGCGAACCTTGCAGAACTAGCACTCCTGAAAGAAAGGATATTGCGGAGACATGGCTTAGCCACAGCCTGGGGGATGTTTCCAGAATGAGATTTTCACTCTGCAGCGGAGTGTGCGCTGATATGAAACTTCCTGGCAGATTAAAACCGTGTGCCCGACCGAGACTCGAAATCAGGACCTTTGCCTTTCGCGGGCAAGTGCTCTACCAACTGAGTTTGGAAGGTAGGAGACGAGGTACTGGCAGAAGTAAAGCTGTGAGTACCGGGCGTGAGTCGTGCTTCGGTAGCTCAGTTGGTAGAGCACTTGCCCGCGAAAGGCAAAGGTCCCGAGTTCGAGTCTCGGTCGGGCACACAGTTTTAATCTGCCAGGAAGTTTCATATCAGCGCACACTCCGCTGCAGAGTGAAAATCTCATTCACCTTCAAGCTGTCCCTCTACCGTTCCACTCTCGAACGGCACGCGGGAAAAACGAGCACTTAAAATTTTTCTGTGCGAGCTCTGATTTCTCTTTTTTTATCGCGATGATCATTTCTCCCTGTGTAGGTGGGTGCAAACAGAATGTTTTCGCAACCGGAGGAGAAAACTGGTGATTGAAATTTCATGCTAAGGTCCCGTCGCAACGGAAACCGCCTTTGTTTTAATGATTCCCATTCCAGTTCACGTATCATGTGTGTGACACTATCGCCCCTATTCCGCGATAATACAAAACGAGCTGTCCTTCTTTGTACCTTTTAGATGTCATCCGTCAGTGTCACCTGATGCGCATCCCACACCGCACAGCAATACTCCAGAATAGGGCGGACAAGCGTAGTGTAAGCAGTCTCTTTAGTAGACCTGTCTTTGGTTTGCTCTACCCACAATATTACCTATGTGATCGTTCCATTTAGGTTATTTGTAATTTTAATCCCTAAGTATTTAGCTGAATTTATACCCTTCAGATTTGTGTGACTTATCGCGTAATCGAAATGTAACTGATTTCCTTTAGTACTGATGTGAATAACTTCACACTTTTCCTTATTCAGGGTCAATTGCCATTTTTCGCACCATAAAGATATCTTATCTGAATCATTTTGCATGTCGTTTTGATCATCTTATGACTTTACAACACGTTAAATGAGAGCATCATCTGCAAAAAATCTAAGACGGCTACTCAGACTGTCTCTTATGTCGTTAATATAGATCAGGAACAACAGAGGGCCTATAACACTTCCTTGGGGAACGCCGGGTATTACTTCTGTTTTACTAGATGACTTTCCTTCTATTACTACGAACTGTGACCTTTGTGACAGGAAATCACGAATCCAGTCGCACAACTAAGGCGATATTCCGTAGGCACGCAGTTTGGTTAGAAGACGCATGTGAGGAACGGTGTTGAAAGCCTTCTGGAAATCTAAAAATATTTACTCAATTTGACATACCCTGTCGACAGCATTTATTACTTCGTGAGTGTAAAAAGGTAGTTGTGTTTCACAAGAACGGTATTTTCTGAAACCGTGCTGACTGTGTGTCAATAAATCGGTTTCTTCGAAGTACAGTACTTCATAATGTTCGAATACAGTATATGTTAAAAACCCTACTGCAAATCGACGATAGTGATATAGGCCTGTAATTCAGCGGATTACTCCTACTTCCCTTTTTGGGTATTGGTGTGACTTCAACAATTTTCAAGTCTTATGTACGGATCTTTCTGTGAGCGAGTGTTTGTATATAATTGCTAAATATGGAGGTATTTTATCAGCATACTCTGAGAGGAAAATGACTGGTATACAATCTGGACCGGAGGCCTTGCCGTTATTAAGTGATTTCAGCTGCTTCTTTACTCCGAGGATATCTACTTCTATGTTTCTCATCTTGGCAGTTGTTCTTGATTGGAATTCAGGAATATTTGTTTCGTTTTCTTTGGTGAAGGAGTTAATAACTCTGCTTTAGTGCTTTAATAGCTCTGCTTTAGTGGCACTGTCATCAGTGACTTCACCGTTGATATCGCGCAGTGAAGGTACTGTTTGCGTCTTGCCCCTGGTGTGCTTTATGTATGACCACAATCTCTTTGGGTTTTCTGCCAGATTTCGAGAAAGAATTTCGCTGTGGAAATTATTAAAAGCATCTCGCTTTGAAGTACGCACCATAATTCGAACGTCAGTAAAACTTTGCCAATCTTGGGTGTTTTGCGTTCTTTTAAATTTTGCATGCTTTTTTCGTTGCTTCTGCAACATCGATCGGGCCCGTTTTGTGTATCATGGGGAATCAGTACCATCACTTATTAATTTATGTCGTGTATATCTCTCAATTTCTGTCGATACTATCTCTTTGAAAACATTCCACAACTTTTGTACCCTTACGTGATCAGATAGAAAGGAGTTAAGACTGTCTTTTAAAAAGGCGTTACGAATATTTTTATCAGCCTTTTTAAATTGATATATTTAGCGTTTTTTTTTGATGGTTGTAGATGTTACGGTATTCAGCCAAGCAGCAACTGCCTTGTGGTAGCTAATCCCTGTATTCGCCGCAATACTCACTATTTGTCCAGGATTATTTGCGGCTAAAAGGTCAAGTATGCTTTCGCAACTATTTACGCTTCGAGTGGGCTCATGAACTAATTGTTCAAAATAATTTTCTGAGAAAGCATTCGTATAATTTCGGATTACGTTTTATGCCGGCCCCCGGCCTTAAACGTATAATTTTTCCAGCATATTGAGGGTAGATTAAAGTCATCACCGACTACAATTTTATGAGCGGCGTACTTATTTGAAATGAGACGCAAGTTTTCTTTGAACTGTTCAGCAACTATATTTTCTTAGTCGGGTTGGGGGGGGGGGGTGTCGGTAAAACGATTCAATTAATAGTTTAGTCCGATTGTCAGGTATATCCTCCTCCCATACTGTTTCATACGAACTATCTACTTCAATTTCGCTACAAGGCAAACTACCTCTGACAGCAATAAATACTCCACCACCAGCTCTCTTTAACCTATCCTTTCTAAACACTGTTATATGGTTTGAAAAAATTTCGACTGCACTTGTTTCCGGCTTTAGCTCTCTGTACCTACAGCTACTTGAGGTTCAGTGCTTTCTATTAGGAGTTGAAGCTCCGGTTCTTTTCCCACACAGCTACGACAGTTTACAACTACAATACCAAACGTTTCTACAACTAACGTACTGTGTTTTACCTGGCCACTTTTAGACGGACGTCCCTTTTGTGGTTCCCTCAGACCATCTAACCTCAAAAACCGCCCAGTCCCATCCACACAGCCCCCGCTATAGGTGTAGCCGTCTCCTGTGTGTACTGGACTCGTGATGTATTAAGCGAAACCCGGAAACCTACCACCCGACGGCGCAAGTCAAGGATTCTGCCGCCTACACGGTCACAGAACCGCCTGAGCCTCTCATTCAGACCCTCCACTCGACTCTGCACCAAAGGACCACAGTAGGTTCTATCGACGATGCTGCAGATGGTGAGCTCCGCCTTAATTTCAGAAGCACGGCTGGCAGTCTTTACCATTTCCGTTAGCCGCTCAAAACCAGAAAGAATCTGCTCCGATCCAAAGCGACACACGTCATTGGTACCGACATGAGGCACCACTTGCAGTTGGCTGCACCCTGTACTCCCCATGGCATCCTGAAGCACCCTTTCCACATCCGGAATGTCTCCCCCCGGAATGCACACGGAGTGCACACTGGCTTTCTTCCCTTCTTGGCCCCATCACGCGCCTAACGTTGGAGCTCCCAACTACCAGCAAAAACACCCTCTGTGAATGTCCAGACCTTGCGGGCCGAGAAGCTTCCTCTGGAACAGGGTGGACGACTGCATCCAGCTCAGAGACATCGTCAGCCACAGATAACGCCCGAAACCTATTCGTCAAACTAACCGGGCAGGCCCTACAACAGGCTTCTCGAAAAGATTTTCGCTGCCTGCCCACTCGACCACGGGTGAGGGGTCAGCTTCAGTGCAGGCAGTACCCGGGGCGGTCACAGCAGTGGACGCATCCCCGCGTTCGATCCCCCACAGTGACGGCCCTTGGCAGCAGCCTCAAGCTGTGTGATGGAAGCCAAAGCAGCCTGCTAGAGCTGTGAGCGAAGGGTCGCGAACTCAGCTCGCATCTGTACACCACAATCACAGTTCCTATCCACTACTGCAGTCGCTCCTGTTTGAACTCGTAAAAATATGTAACAAGCAAAGAGTGCACTCGTCCTATTAGTAGCAGAAACCAGCGGAGCTCTTCTAGCTGATGGTCTAACCGACACAGCTTCAAGTACCATTCCGGAATATTGAATTTCCTAACGGTTTCCGAAACGGTATGTCCCATGCGTCTAGTTCCAAGTACCATTCCGCGTTCAGAGTCTGTTAATTCGCGTCGTGTGGCCGTAATGATTCACTTGGATCACCTGAGTTCTGGTGACAGTTCCGCTAATGCACTCTCCTTGTATGACTTGTGTACGCGACACTACCACCATCTGTACATGTGCATATCTTCTGCCTCGCTACTTCCGTCAGCCTAGAGTAATCCCGACTGATCGAACGCTGTGCGAGGAGCGTGACGTCCGTACGTCCAGCTGTTATTGCCAGTAGATGAATTCTAACGACTCCACTGCTTCATTAAGATGATTACGCTAAATAAAAAGCCATAAATTGTGTGTTGAAAAGCTGAGTGAGGAGCGCTGCACCATGAGCAGCGACGTCGTTCAACGAGTGGAGCTGAAACTGCGATCTGACCGATAACTGACAATCAACCTATTACACCATTGTTGCGACTTCGCAAAGTCTGTGGAATGTGAGTACTGAAAACGCATACTAGCCAAGGCAAATAATCATATTTTGCATTCCAGTTGGGAGTTTCTAGCGTCTACCACTTAGCTGATCGTCTCCCTATAGCGCTCGCACCGGCTAAACAATCCCGTGACGAAACGTGTCGCTCTTCTTTGGATCTTGTTCATCTCCTTTATTAATTAAACCGAATGAGGGCCAAAAATGGTGAGCAACATTCAAGAATCGAAGAAATGTTTTCTTAGTCATTTCTTTAACGTGAATCTCAGCTTGGCACCTGCTTTTCCTGTAATTTGTTTTATGTGCTCATTAGATTTTAGATCGCTCTGGATGTTACTACTCGGTATTTCACGGTACCTGTAGTTAACTTTCACCTAAAATGCTTCACGAATAGTGTAATCGTATTCTAGTAAATTTCTTCTTATCCACAAGCTACATTTATTTATATTCAGGTCAGCTGGCATTCGCGCATCTTTCTGCGGTTTGGTACAGTCTTCTGGTGCTTCTAACTTCCCATAGGCAATCGCCTTATCTCCGAACGGTTTCATGTAGCTTCCGACGCTTTCCACTAGATCATGGGTCACAAAACTATAGCCCACGGGTTGGATACGACCCCGGCGTCAGTTCATCCGGACCACCGACGGTACTTAAACTTGCTCGATAAACTGTATTCAACACGAGTGTGTCTTCCCTACTGCTGGTGATGCCAGGACTACGTGCAGCCGTTAAACCTGACATCGGAGATTCTGCAGCTGAACTTGTGTATTGTCAACTACTCAGACTCCCTTCGGAGTTTCTCGAGCAACAACATGGCCACCGTCACGAGAACCTTTCTTCCTACTTCAGCAAGTAAGGAGCTCTATTCCAAATTTAGCCCGCCGCCAGCACTCCGACAAACTGTGATGGATGTCTTTGTACACAAGGATCAAAGGACGTATTCTCGTGTCATGTTGCGTACAGATTCTGTCACGTTGCCGTTCACACATCATACATGAGCCCTTGTCCCATATAATCTGGATAAAATTAATTCGGTGACGCCCACAGACGGCGTTAATACCACGATTTTCTTGAAGAAACTGAGTCTAAATTCTGTGACTTGTCTTATCACGTAGAAGTTAGGTGGCTAGCATGTGGTAAAGTCATGTTTCCTTTTGACAAGCTCTGAAACGAAATAGGTGTTTTTCTCACTGTAAAAGAGAGCTGATCCACCACTGTCAGATCCTGTCTCGGTGCCAAAAGTTGAACCTGCAGGGAAAGGTTAACCTCATCTCTACAGAATCATCAAAGGATTTCATAAAAAGCCGTCATTGTCTGAAGCACAACTGGAAGGAGAAAACTTTTCTTATTTTCACTTGAAAGATTTTCGTGCTAGAACTTCCGAAGATGTCAACCTTCATTTTTCAGAGAAAAGTTATTGGTGACTTGAAGAAGCATTTTTACGAGATCTTTTCACATCTTGACAATATTAATAGGTACGTTCTCCTGTTCCAGAATCCTTGGTTATGTGCCATGTAAACTACAGCTGGAGGTAACTGATTTGTAAATAAACGTCTTGCTGAATAAAAAGCGCAGAGAAGGAAAACTTGTTTAATTTTACAGCTACTTACCTGATGATGGAATCAGTGTCTGCAACATCTTAAGTCTGTGAGCAAACGTTTCCAAAAATGAAATATCTTAAGTCAGCACAATGAACGAGATTGGCTAATGCATATTTGAAAGCTGTTATCTTGATTGGATATGGCAACAGCAAACCAAACATTTACGATATCTAGAAAGCCAAAGGTCAATTTCACAATTTCGCACCGATTTGCTGCTTACTTTATGAGATTCAGATATGTGCACACTAGATCTGATGTAACTGTCTTTTTGCTAACGTCGCCTTCTTTGAAAACTTTTTTTGGATACAAATTTTTGGTTGTCCTTGTTTTTTATGCGTTGCATGTCACTCACCCATAATTAACACTGAGTGCTGTACATCGTTTCTCGTTTTTTCTCCCAGAGCTTTCGTTTCAGCTTGTAAGAATTGTACAGAACGATGACGTCACCCGTGCTTTTTATTTTGTCAGTTATCTTGCCCGCAGTGAAAAATGTTTGGCGATCTCTGCACTAGATCATTTATATGTATTGTAAATAGTAATTGCACACTTTCGTGTCGGGTTCTAAGCAGAGAAGCTGAAAAAACTAGTGCAACGTTATAAAAAGTGCTTCATAGTGAGATTAGGTGAAAATCGGTAACTTTGAAGGAAACTAAAACTGGCAATAGAAGCTTCGTCTGAAGAATATAACTTTTTAATGATTCAGTGCCCATTAATTATCGGTTATATCGTCTATTTTGTTTACGATTTTGCAGTGTTTAAGTAAAGATACGTGACTCAGGGATGAGAAGTTTTGACATGATACCCAGTTTGTATTTTCCAAATGTGAATATGTCCTCTATGGTCTGTACAAATTTCCAGTTTATTTGTTGTTGGCCAATTTCGACTTCTCAGTTGTTATCAAACAGTTGATAGCTCTGGTGAGAACAGCAGTATCTCATTTTTCTGCAAGTATATCTATTATCTGATGACATGTTTATTTTGATAATAAACAGTTTTAATTCAGCGGCAAAACAGAAATTTTATTTGCACCGGTATTCCCTGATTTATCGCTGCACACGTAAAGTAATATTCAACAATAAAAGCATAGTGACGCGGAACGAGCTGTGAAAATTTACATCCAGTGACAAAAAGAGGTAAAACTTTTTATTGCTTGATGAGGAAAAACTACGCCCTTACGCGTACGAGGCCACCATTGTTGCCGAAACAATGATCTTTGGTCACATTAGCGTCAGCAGACACATTATGAGTTTTCTTAATGGCAACCCATAGATCTTCCGTTATTGGGCAGAGATAAGCTTGTAAATGATGTACAACTGGAGCAGCGGCAGGGCAGTAAGTCATCCGAGGACGCAATGGTGCTGAAAGGGCCGGTCAGAGATACTGCTGCAGTAAACTGCTAAGTCCTGTCGCAGGGTTAGTGGTAACCACTCGCTAACGGGCGTGTTTGCTTAATCAACACGGGTCGCATGAAAACTTTGGACCGCTCAGACATTTGCAGCACGGTGCATCACTGCGTACTGTATGGTGAAGAAGTATGTAAAAAAAATCATTTCTCTGTTTCTCATTTTATTTGGCGCACCAAAACGAGTTTATCTTTCTTCGCCACATTTATTTCACTTTTTGCTACCACAAACGACGTGCGAAATGTAATTATCTCTGTTGCGTTTGTGAAACAGTGTGCGTTCTTCCTTTTTTATCCATATTCCTCCGGTTTTTGTTCTTTGTTGTCATCAGCACTTATTCGGCTTTTGTGTGACTTCTCTGTGGTCAGAAAACAATACCTCTACACGTTAATGTGGCGTTCTCTTAATGTACCGCTAACATAAATTACTGAAAAGGTGTGACACCGTCGCTAGAACGGTACTGTGAGATTGGTTAGCAATTAATTTCTCATGTTCGTCACTTTTCCTCCCATTTACAAGTTACAATTTTTAGTATGACATGCCCTGATGGTGGGATTTGTACTGCAATATTTTTGTATTTTTCAAGAAATGGTAGATGAATAGTTTATTCGAACTTTCGTCCATATTTCCTTGTCTACTTCATAATTTCAGTCGATATAACAGCTATGATTGTAAGCTATTTTGAAAACTCTTGGTTCCATGTGCCTTGTTAATTACGACTTCTTAGAAGTTATATGCCTTCTGTGTATAAAACAACGATTTAAAATACTGCGCATACCTCCAAGGAATGCAGCAAATATAATTCTAGTAATTCATCAGATTCTCTCTGTTGCATCAACATGGAGGATTCTGGTTCGATCACCGGTAAGGCCAGAGAATACTTTTTTTTAATTTTTTGAAAAGAAGACAAAAAGCTGTTTCGATTCGTTAGAGGAACTACTGCCTGCAACAGAAGTAACGAGTTCGGACATTCTGCTACTCCTTCCTCCACTTTACAGTCCGTATTGACGTTGTATGGAGAACTTGAGAGGGAAATCTGCATCTACATGTGCCTACGAATTCTGCAAGCCACCCTGCGGTGCATGGCGGAGACCATCCTGTACCAATACTAGTTATTTCCTTTCCTACTCCACTCGCATATAGAGAGAGGAAGATACGACTAATTAGTTTTATCTTCGTGGTCCTTACTTGCAACGTACGTTAGCGACAGGAGAATGTTTCTACGATCAATTTCAAATGCCGGTTCTGTAAATTTTCTCATTAGTGTTTCTCGAAAAGAACGTCTCCTTCCCTCTGGGAACTCCCATTCCAGTTCCAGAATTGTCTCCGTAATACTTGAGCTTTGTTCGAACATACTGGTACCAAGTCTGGCAGCCCGCCTCTGAACCGTTTCTTTGTCTTCCTTCAGACTGACCTGGTGCGGATCCCTAACCCCCCAGAAGTTGTCAAAAGCCGTACTTAAGAATGGATGGTAGGTCGGCGGGCTAGTCTTCATTAGCAGGCAAGTTAATAGCTGTAACATGCAAGTACCGCTATCATTCCTACTTCGAAAAAATCTGTACAAAGCATTATTTGCCTGATCAACGCCCTCCCCTCTCATTATCGTCCTGGAATACAGATTATTATACAACATTTTCTCCTTCTGTTTTGCTATGTTTTGAGATCATATTACGATTTCCATCTTATCATTATGATCTTATAAAGGAATATACAGTGAGCATTTTTTGCAATGAATCTTAGAATAATCGTCGCCATTTACCTTACATAATGTCTTGTGAGGTAATCTAGCTCCGAAACAGAGAAATCTAATCCCTCAAACGAAGCAACAGGTGTGAGATGGATACCTCCGATGATCTATAAACAATTGTACGTAAACAAGGTACACTTCTTTGTGTTTGAGCCCGATGCAAAATATGGAGCTGTGAGCTACATAGAGTGTGGATACCAATATTGACGCTGAGTACTGTAGAACTTTCAATAAACAGACCGGTGTCGATGAGCAAAGGAAACATCTCAGAAGTGACAAGCACACTATTAGAGTACCAAAATAGAAGTTCAAGTCCAGAAAAGCGACATTGTATTCAATTACTAACGAAACATAAGCCACAAAGGCGAGATCCAGCTGTCGGAGCTGGTCTTTATTATATGTAGCAGAACATGGACCTGTAGTGGCAACTTCTGCCACCGAATATATCAGGATGACCAAATGTAGCGGGAAGAGGTAGAAGACACCGTATTAAGACTCGTCCGATCTTTCCAAATGATTTATTGTTTCCAACCACAGTGACCTCGTACACCTCGGTCTGCGTCGCAGGGCCCCAAAATGCTGAGGAAGCACCCCAGTTGCCCGTGAATTGCAAATCTGTGTCGAGCCGGTCTTCGCCAGCCGTGAAGTTCCGATGGCATCAGGATGCGCCAGCTTCAGCCTCAGCTGTCCCCGTTCTCGTTGTCTCAGCGCTGTTCCGAGGAGCCACCAAGTGGCCTGCTGACAACTGCAAGATGGTCCACGCCGAGTTCTCTCGCTGGCGAGGCTTAGGACGCGGTGACAACAAGCGCCCGCGATCCGCAGCCAAATCTGCGACCCTAGCCCTGGACGTCACCGGTGCGTGTTGAAGCCCGGAAGAGTGCCCGTGGCAGTGAGCCGAAGAGTGGCCCAATGCTGGCTGGCGGCCTACGGACCCCGCGTCGGCCTCAGAGGGTCGAACCAACGACCTGCCGTGGACTGGGACGCTGGCGCCCCATCTGTTGCTGCATGTAGCTGATGGTGTCACACGCTCTGCCGTCCAGGAGAGCTGCCGCACTTGAATGAATCTCGTTAGAAACACGCAGTTATTTATACGCAGCTGTGCACCTCTGTTTTGCCATATGAGCCACTTCACGTCACGTACTCGTAACATGCTAGGTTGGCTAGTGGGCCCCTTCCGCCTGTGATTTGCGACATGCAAAATCGCTACATATACTCTTGCAGCAATTTGACGGCCCTGTGGCCTCTATTCTAATTCGAAACTGTTGGTATGCGTAACTCTCTGCAATCTGGCCCGCACCTGGCTGTAATTTGTGCTCGGTATATTGCACAAAACTAACTTTCCCTATCCTAAACAGTGGTGGCACTACAGACCATTTCGATGTGACGTGTTTGCCTCAACCTCTGGGATCGCAACAGCCGAAGGCGTAACAATGTGCCATACAAATGATATTGCCGCCACTCTCTTATTACGTATTGCTGGAGTGGCGGGATGTTAGACATCCCATAAATGAAATTTAAGAAAGCTACGTGCATTTTACTCGTAACTTTTCTGTTTTCCATTATAGTGAACCAATCAAGTTTACTTCTTTATTAAGCTGAAAGGTGAAAACATTTAGCTCTTTTAGCATATTGAAGAGCTTGACCAAAGTAATGTTCTGAGTACACATCTTCAAAGCTTTTAGTAGTCGAGAAATGTGTGAGCCCAGTTTCTGCGACACACTGCATTTTAGACCCTTTTGTTCGACCCTTACGTGACACTCAAAGTGGAATTACACTGCTGTGGAATTCTTGACCTCTGAGTTTAGTACATTTTCGTCCGCGTTCCTGGATATTTTTACTTTAATCATCGATCAAAATCACTATTTACTGTAGTCTTCTTTACAAGAAGCATTCAATAATAGAGATAATGTCATAGATCTTCCACGGAGTATGACACGCTTCTGTATGAAGGGTCTTTATCTGTACTGCTTGTATCATAATTTGGACATATCCATTTGACAATGATCCTTATTGCCATGTGGCACTATTTTTATTTAACTACCCTGTCGAAGCACGTGAAGAAATTCAGTCATTCTTTTACAAGTTTTCCGTTTAATGTTTTCATATTTTTCGCCAGTGTATGTTTTTTTTCCCTTCTTCTTTTTCTGTGAGGCTGTCTGTGTGTGGGTCTTTTTTACTTTGTCTAGATGTGTGTCAAACAAGGAAGCAGTCTAATCATTGGGAACTGTAAGCTGTTACAGTATGCTTATTTTTTGTTTAATGTTTTCTTGGTTCAAAGGTATTTCAGTTGCCATTTGCAGCACTGACCTATTTACTGGGTGTTTATGGATCTTCAGGTGACATGAGGACGCACAGCTTGTAGTGTCTGTCATTGTATCTTTCCTATACGGTTTGAATGTGCATGTGTTGTTTGTTGTTTATTGTGTGTTGTAATATTTAGCCGGCCGGAGTGGCCATGCTGTTCTAGGCGCTACAGTCTGAACCGCGCGACTGCTACGGCCCCAGGTTCGAATCATGCCTCGGACATGGATGTGTGTGATGTCCTTAGGTTTGTTAGGTTTAAGTAGTTCTAAGTTCGAGGGGACTGATGACCACAGCAGTTAAGTCCCATAGTGCTCAGAGCCATTTCAACCATTTGTAATATTTAGATTCAGGTAATTGATGAGTTTGTCTTGTTCATATTACATTGTAAGAGTAATTTTCTCTTACAGATTTCTGAAGCAATTTAGAACGTTTGTTACTGTGTCATCTGCGTATCTCCTATAAAGTTCAGTTTTCTTTTCGTAGGATTCTTGACTGCTAAATAATTTTTGTTCCAAGTGACAGATATACACGATCGCTTTGCTTGGCCATCTCGCTGCTTGTAAATGTTGCCATTAAAAGTAAAGCTGTTGTAATTTACGGTTAGCTGGATAAGTTCCATAAATTCAACAGTCTCTGAGCATGCAAACTTACTATGTTCTATAAGGCACTTTTAGATTACTGTTACAGCTTCTTCTATGGCTATGACTAAGTAATGGCTGCCAATGTCGAGTGATAGAAACTGATCATCTTGGGAAAGATTGTTTTGCTTTTAGCTCTTCAGATAGAATCATGCTGCTTTTAACAGAATGTGCTATTTCCTCATATTTTTTAAAAGCTGTCACAGAAAGTGAATAATATAATCATGAAACATTATACATATGAAACAACATACTCTGTAAACAACAGTATGCTACTAACTAAAGAATTAACAGCCAAAAATTTCGCCCAAGATGCTCATTTTATATCACATTACATCAGCAGCCTCTACGCAGTCATACCCATAGAAGAAGCTGTAACGAAAATTCAAAAGAACCTTACAGAGCATAAGAAACTTGCAGACTCAGAGATTGTTGATTTTATGGAGCAGAGAGATAGTCTACCAGTAGGATTATGCGTATCTGGTACTACAGCTGACTTTGCACAAAAATTATTTAGTAACCAAGAACCCTGCCTAAAGAAAATTGAATTTTATAGGAGGCATGTAGATGACACAGTGATAAGACAAATTCATCAATTACCTGTATCTAAATATTACAAAACAGAACAAACAACACATGCACATTCAAAACGTGTAGGAAAGATACAGTTGACAATGAAATTCAAAAGTGAGATCAAGCAGATTATCAAAGTAGATGTACATTCCAGTGGTACTATGTTTGGTTATTTCTGAAAAACTCACATAGTTACAGGCGAGAAATATTCTGGGAAAAGAAGCAAATCGGCCACTGTTGGTAAGGTAGGCTTACATCTTACACAGATTCGGCAATCATTACTAAAAGAATTACTTACGTATATGTTAAAACAAAGTATCCATTTTACAGCATCTTAAGTGCTTGAGACCATTCCCTTAACCACGTTGATAGCATTCCACAATGCTGAAAGATGTTTAAACGATTATTTCTTTTTCTTTTTCTTACAATGTAAATTGCTCTTACTGTCCTCACACTAAATCACACATCATAGGTAAGATTTCAAAGCGAGAAGATGTGAAAACTACGTGAAACTAATGCAGTGACAGTCTAATAAAACAAGAACTGCATTCTTCGTGGACGTATACCTCTATGCAGTTCTGTTTCTTTGACACTTCAATAAAAGTTCACTTTGTTGATACGACAGCATGCCTTGTTTTTTCCCCAATGCACACTTTTATGGGCTAACAAAGAACCAGTAGATAAGTTCTTTGCAAACGTGAACATTAAAAGTGTTGTGCATACGAGTTGAGAGCAGGAAATGTGACTAATAAGAAGCATTAGTTTCGGAGTTCCAACTTCATTGGCTATCGATGCAAATATAGTAAAAGTAGAATATAATGCATTACGAATGCCTACTTTTCGCAACACACTCTTCTCTTCTTGGTTATTCGAAATGTATGAACATGTTGACTGGAATACTCTCTTTCAAATTCTAAAGGTGGCAGGGGTAAAATACAGGGAGCGAAAGGCTATTTACAATTTGTACAGATACCAGATGGCAGTTATAAGAGTCGAGGGACATGAAAGGGAAGCAGTGGTTGGGAAGGGAGTAAGACAGGCTTGTAACCTCTCCAGGATGTTGTTCAATCTGTATATTGAGCAAGCAGTATAGGAAACAAAAGAAAAATTCGGAGTAGGTATTAAAATTCATGGAGAAGAAATAAAAACTTTGAGGTTCGCCGATGACATTGTAATTCTGTCAGAGATAGCAAAGGACTTGGAAGAGCAGTTGAATGGAATGGACAGTGTCTTGAAAGGAGGATATAAGATGAACATCAACAAAAGCAAAACAAGGATAATGGGTGATGCTGAGGGAATTAGATTAGGAAATGAGGCACTTAAAGTAGTAAAGGAGTTTTGCTATTTGGGGAGCAAAATAACTGATGATGGTCGAAGTAGAGAGGATATAAAATGTAGGCTGGCAATGGCAAGGAAAGCGTTTCTGAAGAAGAGAAATTTGTTAACATCCAGTATTGATTTAAGTGTCAGGAAGTCATTTCTGAAAGTATTCGTATGGAGTGTAGCCATGTATGGAAGTGAAACATGGACAATAAATAGTTTGGACAAGAAGAGAATAGAAGCTTTCGAAATGTGGTGCTACAGAAGAATGCTGAAGATTAGATGGGTAGATCACATAACTAATGAGGAAGTATTGAATAGGATTGGGGAGAAGAGAAGTTTGTGGCACAACTTGACCAGAAGAAGGGATCGGTTGGTAGGACATGTTCTGAGGCATCAAGGGATCACCAATTTAGTATTGGAGGGCAGCGTGGAGAGTAAAAATCGTAGAGGGAGACCAAGAGATGAATACACTAAGCAGATTCAGAAGGATGTAGGTTGCAGTAGGTACTGGGAGATGAAGAAGCTTGCACAGGATAGAGTAGCATGCAGAGCTGCATAAAACCAGTCTCAGGACTGAAGACCACAACAACAATAACAACATGAACAAAACCAAATTATATTAACGAGGCCAAATGTGTCATATTACTAGAGCAAATACGAATTCAAGAACGTTAAAACAATCGGAATTAGAATTATGTTATTCATGCAAGCACTGTAATTCTTAGTATTTAAAACAACTCTTGTACGCTCACGACAGAAATAATGTGCAAGAAGCAATCGTAACCAGTAGTCTGCTAATGTGTTGCGCTATTGAAAATGACAGCATGCCCCGCCCACTCTGGTTTCAAAACAACGTACAGCGTAAGTCTGTAGTATCAACTAGCTTCTTTTTTTAACCTCCATGATAATTCTGATAATGTGTTAATCTATGATTATCTACTGTTTTCATTTACTTTGTGTTTCTTATCCGTTCCCGATTCACAAAAGTCAGTAAAATTTTCTATGAAATTTTTACTTTTAAGATCAACTTTTTCAGTGAAAATATCGTTTAGATGATTTTTCGATACATGTCTAATTTTTAAAGAATGTTCGTAGTATGTAAATTTGGTATTTCGTGTAGGACTTGTAATGCATTTTCCATATGCTGTGCTTTGTGAATTTGGATTTTTAGACGTAGGCAAACGATTAATTGATTGGTGTTGCAATTTATTGTGTGTTCTTTATATCTAATGCTGAAGTTTCTTGCCGGTTAATCGAAACTGAATTTAGTGCAGTTGTTACACGAAATTTTGTGTACGCCTGGTAAGGCAAAGTCAGGAATTTTGGTTCTTCCTGTTCAAATTTTCGTCTTTACATTGTTGTTTCTTCGGAATACTAACTCATGTTTGTTTTGTTTGAGATCTGATTTATTTTATTCAATACTTGTCCTAAGCGTATTTTCGGTACACATGTTGGTTTAGTTTTGTTTTCTTTTTTTAATTTTGTGTTGTGTTTCGGTTAATTTTTAGGTTTCGGTGTTTTTCTTACAGTTTTAGGGTGAAATGATTTTGTTGGGCAATATATTGGAGTGTTGTAAGGTCATTTTGTATTTCTTGGTGTTCGAGTGGTAAACCGATTATTCTATTGATCATTAAGATAAAATATGCATATTTTTACGGTGTTTGGTGACAAGAGCTCCCATTAATTACGTTGTCTGTAGTAGCGGGTTCCATAGACTTCAAACACATGATGATTTTTAATTTGCTGATTTAAGGGTCGAGAAAGTTTATGGATTTGTTTGTTTCTGTTTAGATTGTCTACTTATTTTTTGTATGCGCGTGGCTGAGCTCTTGATGAACTGATAGGATGTCTTCATTGTTTCTATCTATTAGTACCAAACTGCTACCTACATATCTATGGTAATATATAGTTTTGTTAAGTAATGGCAATTTCGAGTTGAACTCACCAGCTGTGACATCTACAGGTTTAGCTGAGAATGGCATTATAACTGAAGCAAGCATGTAGTAAGGAAGAAGCACTACTAATTAAGCTATCTGCAGCTTGCCTGGAACAATTAATTATATAATGTCATATTACGGTGTACTCTATGCTGTGGGCCCATCTGAAAAAAAAATACTACATGAGAAAGTTACGTTTATAGTGGAACATGGACGGGACAAAAGAATCACTTACCTTGACCGAAATGGTACAAGACACAACAACAAATGCACATTCAAAATTCATAGGAGCAATACAGTGACCGACACCACAATCCGTACAACCTCACGTCATCCGAACATCTATAAACAGCCAGCATGCAGTCAATGCTACATAGGACACCTAACTCCCTCTGAACCAAGAAAACACGTAACAAGGAATAAAGATAGTGAAACAGATTGCAGTTACCAATGATTATACTGCGTCTCTGGTTGATACAACCCCTGACAGAATGAAGAAATACATAGACGCAAACTGCACCACAGAAGAAGAAGACAAAAAGAACTGTTTATCTAGCATCCCAACATTGACATTATACCTCTGACGATTGCAAATATTTTCAAGCACCAAGAAGTAAATATTGTGTTTTCTACATCAAATAAACTGCAAAAAAAGTTGATACGTAATGTAAAGTGCAATCATAACCCATACTCAGACTCTAAAATGTACAAAGTAACCTGCCAGAAATGTTTCTTGTTCCACCTAGGACAAAGAGACCAAAATTTCAACACCGGATACACAGAGCGCATTAAAGCCTACACACACAACAGACACACATCAAAAATAGCCACACACATACATAATACAGGCAAGTATAGTAAAATGTCAAAGTAGTCCATCAGTTAAATAAAGGGCATAAATCGACATATTAGGAGAACTGGGAAATGTTCACTTTACAGAAAATATGAAAATGAAATACTCAACAGGAAACTTCAAAATGAACCTGTGAATTTCATCAGATATTTCGACAACATACTCAAACAAAAATACCAATACACTTGAAAACCGGTATAAACAAATAATGGTCCATGTCATTACGGAAAATACCCTCTATACAAAAGTAGTCTTACTCTGTGGAAGACCTGTAATATCATCCCTATCAACTACATCGAAAAACATCTTTCTTGTTTATGTAAGTTATTGTTGATGTATGCTGTGCACAGAAAAATGGTGTGATGTGTAATATGTATGAGATTCTGTACAAACGGACCATGAGATAACTGTAGGTACAAGGTCTTCCAAATTTCACTACAAACTACGTATAAAGATCGATAACCTACTAACAATTGGTCGTTCTTCTATATATATTGCAGTAAAGTCAACAGAACACAGCAGAGCCTCACACATCACGAACATTACGTAAAAATGGTATAGTCCACAGAGAAAAATGCACTTGAAAATGGGATTCATATGCCGAAAGGCGTCGTGTAAAATTTAAATACAATAATTGATAGCAGAAAATTTATTTACAAAGAAACTCATTATATATAGGGTGTTTGGGGTATAAGTGCGCTTATTATTATTGGTGTTTGAGGAAAGTGTACTGAACAACATTACTTCAATATTTAATTAATTTGTTGACTAATAATAACAGCTTTTAGAATTTTCATGTGTTTAGGTTTGTTAGTACTTCCAGATACACGGGGCAGGAGCAAGCCATTAACGCTTATTTTCCCCTGGGCGCCAGGTCAAGTGTTTCAGTGTCGATGAATGGAGGCAAAGCGGTTAGTCTCACGGACAGGCGTGGGCCACTCAGTGGTGCAGCCACGTCAGTGCAGAAATCATCAGGTGGTAAATTATGTGACAGCCTCATGTGTTGGGTGAACTCAACGAAGACGTGCTTTAAGCTCTTTGAGGATTCTGACACATTGGACAGAATTTGTTGCGCATCCCTGCTCCAAAAATCAGTCATAATCACACTTTCTGCACCGACCTGCTTCCTCGCCCAACAGTGTCAGCCCTTAACCTTTCTTACAGCAACGTACCCACCGTTAGCAGTGATCATATCCTCTGATGCCTCAGCGTACACATTTGTCAGTCTTTACGAATGCGAATGGGGTTTTCACGTTCTACATTAAGGAATTCTGTCACAGAACGTTGGATAATACTAACATCGGCGTTACTACTGCAGTGGATTTGAGAATAAGCTTTGCAGAAAAGCGCCAAATTCAAATGTTCCCTTAACAAAGATTATTTAAAGAGAAGAATATAGGAGTCATTGTGACAATGAAGACTTTACCGGCGAATTAGTGCATCAAATTCTTGTCGGGTTTCCAGCCGGATCAAACTGTCATCTGAACACAATATTTCAGCGGTCCACCTGGCCACCATCATCAGGTGAGAAAAGCTACGCTGCTCTCGCCGATAACTGATTCCACTCTCAAATGGCTGCACCTTTATATGCAGGGGAAGTACAACAGTACATGCGCTAGATACAGTGCGCACGCGCTCAATCGTTCCTGCTGTCCCCTGGGGCAAAAAGAGTTGCAGCACCTCAGGTGGTGAATACTGATGAAAACGATATAACAAATGATTTTTCATAGCCTGCCGATTCAGATGCCGTTGTTTCTTCATATCTGATAAAACAAGTTTCCACGTCTCATTGAGACGCAAGTAGTTGCAAATACTTCGCGGTACTGGCATTGTGTTTTAAAAGAATCTGTCGAAATCAGACTAGCAGATAATATCATTAATCGTGATAATTGATACCCGCTAAGTAAAACGTGGAAATCTGTTTTATCAGATATGAAAAAACAACGGCATCTGAATCAGCTGGTTATGAATAATCATTTGTAACGATATATCTTTTACAACAGTATTCACGACCGGAGGCGCTGCAACTCTCTGTGCACCAGGGGCTAGCAGGAATGATTGAGCGCGTGCGCACTGTATCTACCGCATGCGCTGTTGTACTTCCGATGTATGTAAAGGTGCTGCCATTTGAGAGTGGAATCAGTTATCGGCGAGAGCAGCGCAGCTTTTGTCACCTGATGAGGGCGGCCAGGTGGACCGCTGAAATATTGTGTTCAGATGACCGTGTGATCCAATTGGAAACATGACAAGAATTTGATATAGGAGGCATTGCTTTCAGACTGAACCTCGTGTATACACTGGGGTGAAAAATGTTATGGGGTAAGTCCAGACATTGTGTCGGACCTCCTTTTGCCCAGAGTAGTACAGCAATTTGACGTGGCATGGACTCAACCAGACGTTGGAAGTCCCCCGCATGAATACTGAGCCATGCTGCCACTATAGCCGTCTGTAATTGCAAAAGCGTTATCGGTGCTGAATTTTGTGCGTGACCTGACCTCTGAGTTACGTCCTATAAATGTTCTGGATGGAGAAATCATTCGCTCGAACTGTCACGAACGTTCTTCAAACCAGTCACTAACAATTGTGGTCCGATGACATGGCACACTGTCATCCATGAAAATGAACTGTATGAAATGGCTGAAAATGTTTTCGAACTTGACGAACGTCTTCATTTCCAGCCAATGATCCGTTCAGCTGGAACAGAGGTATCAGTCCATTCCATGCAAACAGCCCATACCATTATGTAGCCACCACCAGCTTGCACAGTGCCTTGTTGACAATTTGAGTCCATGGCTTCGTGGGATCTGTGACGCTGTCGTACGCTAGCATTAGCTCTTACCAAGTTAAATCGGAGCTCATCTGACCAGGCCACGGTTGTCCAGTTGTGTAGGGTCCAACCGATACGGTCACGAGCCCAGGAGAGATGCGGCAGGCGATGTCGTGCTATTACCGAAGGCACTCGCGTCAGTCATCTGCTGCCGTAGCCCATGAACACCAAATTTCGCCCCACTGTCCTAACGGATATATTCTTCGTACGTCTCATATTGATTTCTACTCTTAATTCACCGTTTGTTGCTTGTCTGTTAGCACTGACAACTCTGTACATATGCCGCTGCTCTCGATCGTTAAGTGAAGGCCGCCGTTGTCCAAGGTGAAAAGTAATGCCTGAAATTTGGTATTCTCGACACACGCTTGACACTTTGGATCTTGGAGTACTGAATCCCCTAAGGATTTCCGAAACTAAATATACCGTGGTTCTAACACCAACTACCATTCCGCGTTCGAAACAAGCTGAAGATGTGAATTGAAGTTTGTGTTAGGGAGAGCATTGAACTGAGGTAGTCCGTGCAACTCTGTTACCCATCCCGGCCGTAGAGCAAATTTTAATTGATTTCTTCAGCTTTAATAATAATAATAATAATAATCATCATCATCATCATCCTCATCCGTTAACTCTCATCGTGTGGGCATAATCACGTCGAGTACCTTTTCATATGACTGACCTGTGTCTAAGTGACAGCTCCGCCAATGCACTGCCCTTTTATTCTCTGTGTACGCGGTATTAAAGTCATCTGTATATGTATGAGCCGTGGTAAAAATTTCTGTTTTAAGAGCGCGCCGCAGCGCGTTGTGTCAAGCGGTCGCTCTGCGTTTCTGGCGGTGGCGCCGCTGTGGCAATCGCAGCCTTGGTGTCTCCCTCTGGTGTAAAAGGCGAAAGGTTGCCTGTTCACGTGCATTTAAGGGGCGCTATGAGCTCGCTAGGCGGCGAGTCTGGTCAGTTGGTCAGTCAGAGTGAGGCTAGGTCAGTCTCGCGTCATCAGTTGCTGGTCTGTCTCTCGTTTGCATTTGTGCAGCAGTTAGTGTCTGTCTGTCGTCGGAGTGCGAGGGTATGTCTGTCGTTTGGATCAAACTTTAAAGACAGAAAATGAGAGTCGTGCCACTCCGCCCGCCAGTAACAGAACTCAGCTAGCGGTCGCCCGGTCGGGGCTGAGTTCCTGCATATGAGTCTGCGCGTTAGGCCGCCAGTCTGCTCAAGTTGCTCGGGCAACGGCCATTGGCGGTCGGTTGGTCGGTCGCGCACTGAGACACGAGATGACTTGTCCGCCTTGAGCGTCGGCGCATGTGAGGTCCCCACGTGAGTCCAGTGGGCAGCGCCGTATAGAAAGGGGTAGTGGCTTCGTGGTTCACACGAGAGCAACAGGAGCGGAACCACGACATCGGGCTGGCCGGGGAGAGCTGCGACGCCGTGAGACGGGAGATCGGCGCGCCATCCTGCGCCCGTTGAAGCGGCTGGCAGCGGACGGTTCGGGGGAGCATTTGAGGTGCTGCGCCAGGTCTTCGCCAGAAATCGCAGTTCATTAGAAGTTAAGCGATTGGAGATATCTTGCTTCATTTACTTGTTTTCTTGGTGAGGTCACCAGCCGCTTTGTTTTGGGGTCGTCCCATCATTCTTCTCGGTTTGCCCACCCGCGGGAAGGTGGTTATTTATGAATTGGGTGGTCCGTTTTTCCCTTGTGGAATTGGGGAGGTTTAGAGCAATCTGTGGTTCGGGTTGTTTAGTAACCCCCCACCCTGTCAATGGTGGTGGTGGTGGTTAGTGTTTAACGTCCCGTCGACAACGAGGTCATTAGAGACGGAGCGCAAGCTCGGGTTAGGGAAGGATTGGGAAGGAAATCGGCCGTGCCCTTTCAAAGGAACCATCCCGGCATTTGCCTGAAACGATGTAGGGAAATCACGGAAAACCTAAATCAGGATGGCTGGAGATGGGATTGAACCGTCGTCCTCCCGAATGCGAGTCCAGTGTGCTAACCACTGCGCCACCTCACTCGGTCACCCTGTCAATCTGCCATACGTTAATAGCTGCGTATGTCATGTTTGTCGGTGTTGAATTTATTGCTTAAAGGCCGAATTCTTGAAATATGTTTTTATCTTGCCTATCATCTTGCGAGTTGGTATATATGTAATGTAGAGCATGTTGTACATTTTATGTAAGTCTGCATTTGATGGATTTTATTTAAATAGTCATTTTAGGTTATAAGGTTGCCACCCTTCCACCGTAAGAGTCCTTTAAAAAAAATTGCACTTTCGGTAGCAAATAATTTGAGTGTTGTACCATTTCCATCCCTCTTACGGGGCGCCCAGATTACGTGTTTGTGTGAATTTTTTAAAAATGTTTTAGTTTTAAGTAATCTGGTGTGTTGCAGATTTGCACCAGTGTATTCTTTCAGAGGTTGTGGTGAGCGGTCACGACTACGGCAGTGTTGAATGGGAGCAGGCAAGCTTCTCAGCCCGAAGGCTCATAATGTTAATATTGTTCTTTCTGCCTCTAAATAAAATTGTAACTTGATATTTCGAGGGTGCTTTTCTATTTACAATTTTAAATCTGTTTTTGAAAAAGCTTAAAGGAATAAAATTCACATTTGTTAAAAGTAATTTCATTTTCCATCAGTTACTTCCTGGCAACTGCTTCCACGCTCACGTAGTGTGATTAAATGTGTTAATGTTCTTGATGATTCGTTAGTACATAAAGTAAATTCTTTAAGAAAAATATTTAAAAGTACATTCACGGTTCAATCAACACATTGCTATCTCATGAATATCGTGCCCTCAGTGTATATTTTTTAAGTTGTGGTTCGGAACAGCTTAGATGGCCTATGAATAAATGCAGCCCTGTTTAGGAGCAGTTTCACGAGGGCAAAGTAATTAGCTACAGCGTCGGCCATCTGCGCTACGTTTCTTTGACTGCTAGCGCCGCGAGAGTGACAAAGGGAAGAATTAATAAGTCGCAGCGGGGCCGAGCCTCTAATGTGCGGCTGCCGTGTCTGCACAACACACCAGCAGCGTCTGTTTGCCGCCGTCTGCGGTGCCCGCCCTTTGTGCAGAGATTGATGGAGTCGCGACGTCAGAGCGAGCACGTGTGGCCCGGATGCCGTCACGTGTGGCTTAGTGCGCCACGCTGCAAGTGAAGGCCGTTTTTCTTTTCTAGCGTTGTTTTTCTGCCCTTCACTCGGCACCACCCACACGTCACCAACACGCGTCTCTCTCTGCTCGTTTTGATAGACGCCACCAGATAGTTTACTTCAGCTGAGCTGCTTTCCCAAGTCGCTGACAGTTAGTGAGCAGTGCACGGCTCGTGTTCATGCCATTTATTGTTTGTCATCTTCTATTATGGTACTGCCGCCTCGTTTTCGTATTCCATTTACTGGCGTCGCTAACTTCCTGCGTTACTTGTCCGTGAGCGGCAGCAGCAGCGCGTATCGATAAGTGCGCTGTCGTACCATCTCTGGAGCGACCGATAGTATTTCCGGGTCGTCGTGTGTGTGGCAGTCGGTAGGAGACGGACCAGCAGTGCAGTCGGGACGCAGCAGCAGTGAAATGGGGGACGGAGGGCCGGTGAGGCGCGGACAGCCAGTGCTCGCCGACCGCTGGCGACACACATGAACTGTCCGACGGAGGGAGATTGGAGCGGGACGACCGTTGGTTGGTCATCTCATCGGCCGACGTATATATGGTCCTTTCACCATTTCCGGGCCTGGGCAATTGGCCGGTCGGCGTGGAGCAGCAAGGAAGTCTCCGTCGCGCGGACTCTGGCTGGGGCCGATGGTGGTGTGCACGCGCAGTTGGAGTGTGAGATGCTGCTTCCGCGTGCAACGAAGTTCGTCGCCCACTGATCTTGGACATGAAAGTTGAGTCCTCACTTAACCTACTATCGAGCCTCAACTGTTTTCATTTCTTCGTTTGATAGTGGTTGTCGCTTTTGGGACATTCCCGGGAGCAACAACGTGTGTGTATTCAAGCCGGCCAAGATTCCAGCCGTCTTCCTGTGGAGTTTAACTTAATTTATTCCCCGTCATTGAAGTTGACTAGCGGTATCTTCTGCCTTGTGGCCGTTGTCGTTCCGGTTACCTGCCCTGGTCGTTGACGTAATTTTCAGCAGTGTATTTTCCTCGTCGTGTTGTTGCTGTCCAGCGCGGTGTCTAGTTCTGCTGAGGTGTTGTTGATCGTTGTGGGAGCCAATATTCTGTGTGTCGATGTATTGAAATCATGCGGTCGTGTTGCTGGTTGCTTGGAGCGGAACTCATCTTGTTGATTGGTCGGTCGGCTGCCTGTCGGTTGTGTTGCCATCACATTAAGAAGTCGTCGGATAGGCTGTCTATCTCACCTAAACGGGCGTTAGTGTTACAATCCCAGGCCGACCCTTGGAAACTTTTGAGCGCTGTTCCTTGAGTGTTACATAGTAATTTCCCTGTTTGGGTTTTAGTTATTTGGTTGATGTGTGGCCTTCAGCCGAGTATCAACATCTCGTAAATTGATGTTCTTGTCTTTCCCTTAAGGCATGAGATTGTTATTCTTTTATATGGGGTCTTCAGCCGAATTTCACATGAGGTATTTTAAGATAAAGCCTTCTGACTTTTAAACTGAAACTCTTTTCCTAGGTCTTAAGCCGACAATCATATTTTGTTAATAAGTTGCCTGCAGCTGAGTATTAATATCTTTTAAATTAATGTTCTTGTCTTGCCCTTAAGGCATAAGATTGTTATGCTTTTGTATGGGGCCTTCATCCGCATTTTGCATGAAATGTTTTAAGATAAGGCCTTTTTCCCTTTGATTGAAACTCTTCTTATTGCTTTATATGTGGCCTCCAGCCAAGTTTCATTAAAATTAAATGGCTAAGACCTTCAGCCTGTTTATATTGAAGATTTAGATAATGTTCTTGGGTGAAACCTCCAGAAGAACCCTGTGTTTCAATGTCTTGTTTAGGCCTTGTGTCTTGGATTTTGAGTGTGGCCTTCAGCCGATCTAAAGTTAATTAAAGGAGGTCGATTAAAGCTTTGAGTGTTTTGCATCCTTTTTGTAATATTGTGTGTTGATAAATAAAATTTGTATGTTGAGTGCAACTGACAACAACTTATTTTGGCCCCTCTCCACAACCTAATCCACTCCGTCCTGCTAGTCCAGGCATTTCAGATTACCTAAATCCCAGTCCATCAGGGCTGGCATGGCGCCTACATGTTATCCCTGCAAGATGATGACGCCGGCTAGCTGGTGACTCTCTATCATCTTATTACTTGATATGTATTCCAGTATCGTAGCACGGAAATATAAAAGATGCATCACACTAACGTAATCACCCACAGACGAGAAGTGGCAGCATTAGCAGTGGAGGGCATTTAAAACTTGTCCAGAGGACAATCGTTATTGCAATTTAGAAACGAAGCGAATTATCTGACCTCCAAAAGTGCATGATAATTGGCTTCTCTTCAAGGATGGAAGCATTTCCAAAATGGCTAGTTTGTAAACTGTTCGCCTGCCGATATGGTTAAAGTACTCCGTGCCTGACAAAATGGCACTGTCCAAGAACCGGTGCCGAAGCAACTGCGAATACACCACAGGCCATTGATGATAGAGGTGAACGACGGCGCCGCAGAAGTATACAGGCGAGTAGATGTGCAACTGTAGAGCAGCTGACTGACCAGATAACCCAAGGAGCTATCAACATTGTCACCTCGATGAGAATTCAGCGAACCTTGGTGCGTATAGGCCTCCGCAGCAGGTACCTGCTCCATACACCCGTGCAGACTACCGTTCACCGAGACGAAGGCTGAAATTTGCAACACTGCAACTAGACGTTCATAGAGTAGTGACAGGCAGGCTTTTCAGATGCATTACTTTTATCCTCTATCGTCTTGAAAAGTCTGAAAGCAAAAACTCTTCAACAATCATAGGAGGAGTCTAAGCTGGAGGAGGAAGGTGTAACGGAGTGGGGGATGCTTTCGTGGCATTCGCTGAGCGACCTCGTCATTCTGGAAGCGCAATAGATCAACACAAGCATGCATAAATTTCATTTACTCGGTGACAAATTTCTTGTCATCAGACTACCGGTTTCGGTCTATAATGACCGTCTTCAGATCTATTTTATAAAAAAAGTGTCGTAATATACTGGAGGCATATAAGCATTGTCAAATGCTAAACAAAAAATCAGAGACAGCATCGTCAGATATATAATACAACAGTATATACAAGAGTCATCTTAGCAGCACTACTGTTCAAAACTGTTTTGAACAGTAGTGCTGCTGACAAGATTACTCTTGACGATGCTGTCGCTGATTTTGTGTTTAACATTTGACGATACCACTATGGCTCCAGTATGTTAGGACATGGTTACTTCTCTCCAACGATACATTGCGGTAGTACTAAGTGTGTAACGCTTCCTCAGCTCGGCGACGAAGAAGGACGGTTTACGTCACGTATTCTACGAGATTAAGCAGGAGCCATTTATTGATAATTGAACCGCTTAGAGTTACGACATTAAGTCGGACCAGACTAAACGCCTCGATTCAGCTATTGTCCGCGTGATGTATTGTTTAGCTCACTGAAGACCTGCTGCTTTACGTATACTATGAGCAATCAGCTTTTCATGGTATCCGGCTCCAAATGTATGATGTAGAGTGTTGCCTTTGCTACGTTCCTGCAGAAACTGGTTGAGCTGATTCTGTATTCACTGACAGTATTTACACCTGCTGCGTTTGAGAACGATGTGATCGCCAAAGTGTTACACTTGCTGGATTGGTAATCAGCAACTTTCGTCTGCCATATGATCCCTAATTGATTTAATATTTATGTAGTTAATTGTTTGATTTTTCTTTATTCTTTCTCTACTGGTTTAACAATTTCTTATTCTGTCCTTCATATATCCCCCTTCACGATCCTTCTTTTTTGGGTTTCCGCGGCATGAGGTACCTGAGCTTAGTGTACATTTCTCCTTTGTGTACTTAGTGGAAAATTACACTACGAAGTGTTTCTGTAGCTTTCTTCGTTGCTGTCACAACTGATCACGAAATGGTCGTTTTGTTTTATCATATAATATGACAACCTTTCCCTTCTTCTTCGTGTTCTTTCCCTTGTTGCTTTTCCTTTGGGAACTAACAATCATCGCATAAAATTTAACTCATGAGCGTACTTTTCCATAGCCTGCATACCTCTCAAGAACATGATTAATAATAGGTAAGTACGTTCAAACCGAGTCCTAGAATTCTGTTCCTCAGATACGCAATAACAACTTTACATACGATTAATATTACAAAGGCATAAAGATTAGATTTTGGAGGAAACACTCGAGAGCAATGTAATTTTCGTTACAGTCGTGATATCTTCTGAAGCAACATGTGAATGTGCTTAATGGGTGGGGCGGCTTAGTGAATCAAAAGATTGATGATGAAACTGATCCGATTTTAATAAAATTCTTATAAATTTTACACATCACATATAATTATTTCAATTCGCCATATGCCATAGTTAATCCAAATAATACCGGATGAATATTCACATGAACTTACAAGATACAGAACACTGTGTTGCTGTCGGATTGTCGAGAAGTTTGGAAGATTTCAGACCAATGAAGATGGCAATTACACGTTATCATTTACGCACTCCATCGTACGAGAACATGCTTCTACAACAAGAGAAGCACAGAATGACGTGGTGGGAATAAAAGCACATGTCAAGACAGCAAGCACTACAAGAACTGGTAAACTACGTGCACTGGGAATTATTACGTTTGATGGTACTAAGGTCTGTGGCCATTAACGTTTAGTGTCAGAAAAAAGGGAAGGTCAACATTTTAGTTACATTCATCATGATGGCTACCACAGTTAGGCACAATGTAAGTCACAATGGAGGTTTCCGCCCAGACCGACTGTTATTCCAGAAACAGAGAAGAGGCCCCCAAAACCTCTAGTTTGGTTACACACGATGACTACATATCACTCTGCTCTGCAAATATTAAAGGACATACCGTTAATGGGACAAGCCCACGATGATTTTACACTTCTATTGGTGAGTGGATTCTGAGGACGAAATAGTGCATGAAGCTGTCGATCGGACTTACGTAACACCTGGCTTTTGGGAGGAGTTTCTCGAACTGCAGCAAGTCTCACCTCGTGATCTTGACTGTACTCTTGATGCAGCCTAGCCCTCAGTGTTTTAGCCGTTATGGTGTATTCATAAAGACTCCAGCGTTTCCTAAGGATTTTTATTCGTAAGCAAAACGAAAATTAAAATCAGAAATTAATGAATGGACACCCAAATCACAAAGCAACATTAATAAATTCGTCTTTCCTAAAGAAGAACATAAATAAAACCCATCGATAGGAGCAAAGAAAAGTCGTTAAATTTTTTTACACAAAGCGAAATCCGTATATCCTAGCGAAGTAAAGTTCGCATTCATAAAATACGACTGCAGTGCTTAATTCTGCCAATGGCGTAAACTTTAGAAAATACATGTGTCGCAGTGTTAGAAAACTAGCAGCACCATGTATTCGTTCTTTGGTGTACTAAAAAACTAGCAGAGCCATCTAGTGGTTCTCAGGTATATTGCGCTGTGTTGATTAACGTCCAGAGTACCAAGTTGAGAGATGATTTTAGAGAAAACTTTCAATTACAGTGTATTTTTCTTCCGTGTCCCATTTTTGATGAAATTAAGCCTATATGTTGCCCCAAGCTACGCAAAATATACCGGCGAAAACCCCATGAAAATTCGTCCAGTAGTTTTGGAGCTTACCATGTTCAGACAGGCACCCGAGTTTTAGATAAAAATTTGAGTTATGATACCTTGTTTTTCCGTGACCTTGTTTTGATGAATTAATGCCTATATGTTGTCTCAAGCCACGCTCCACAGAAACGCCATAAGATTTCTTCTAGTAGTTTTGAAGATTAGCATGTTAAGACAGACAAACATGACAGTTTCAGATTAAATTATCATTTTTCCTGTGATCCAGTTGTGAATAAAGCTTATATGTTTACCCAAGCGACGCTCAGGTTACCTGTGAAAAACCTCATGAAAATTCGTTTAATAGTTTTGGAGATTAACTTGTTCAGACAAACAGACATACAAGATGGTTTTAAATAAAACTTTAAATCGCGATATCGTTTTTCCCATAGTTCGATTCTGATAAAATAATGCCTATACGTTGCAAAACGATACGCTCATGTAACATGTGAAAAGCGCATGGAAATTCGTCAATAGTGTTGGGGATCAGTATGTTGAAATAGGTAAGCGACCTTTTTCTCTCTTTTTTGTTAATATAGGTAAGCTTGGAGTTCTTGTGTTTTGTGTGTGGGTATGTGTGTGTGAGTGAGTGAGCGAGCTTGTCTTTTGTTTACTAAAATAAGTTTCTTTTTTTATTAATTTTTTTTAATCGTATTCACCAACGAGGATCACGTTAACAACTTCAGTTCCTCTTCTTCCTTTGTTGTTGTTTCCTATTTTGCCAGTATTCCCTCATTTTCTCCCCATGAAGTCTCTTCCTTTCTACTGTCCACGTTGTTCCCGATTTTTTATTTCTTCTGCTTTGAAAGCCTTCCAAATGTAGTATTTTGTTTTTGAAACGATTTCTTTCTGCTATTTCTGATTCGTTGATGTTGTTTCTTTCAAGATCTTTTCTTACTTCTGTAATCCATGCTATTGTCGATTTCTTCTTCCGGAAATATAAGAGTATTTGCTTTCATAGTGTATTTCCATCCATTCGGTAGAGATGTCCAAAAAAGTTTAACCTTCGTTTGGCCATTACTTCAAATATTTTCTCTATATTTTTGTAGATCTTCTCATTACTTCTTATTTTCCAACCATCTGCAGTTTTCACTGCACCAATTATCTTTCTAATAATCCTTCTTTCCAGTACCTCTAGTCCGTCCATCTTATAGTTCATCGTTAGACATTCAGATCCGTATATATATTCTGGTCGTACCACTGTGGCGTGGTCTTTTAGTTTTGTTTTTCTAGATATACATTTCTTGTTGTAAATATTTTTGGTCAAACCATATGCTCTTTCCATTTTGTTAATTCTTACATCGATTGCAGATTTTTCTAGTCCGTTCTGTTGTATAGTTTCTCCAAGATATTTAAATTTATTTACTCGCTCTATTTTACCTATTTGTGTTTCTATGTATTTTGGTGCATTTTTTATATTTGTCATGAATTTCGTTTTTTCAGCTGAAATTTTGAGAACAGTTCTGTTTGCTAATTTTTGCAGAATGTTTATTTGAGTAACTGCTTCTGTCACGTTTTCTGAAAGTATTGGGAAATCATCCGTAAAAGCCAAGCAATTTACCTTAATTCCATCTGTTTTCCTTCCCAGAGTTATTGGTTCAATTTTGTGATTTTTTAGCTCTGAATTCCAGATCATTACAATTTTTTCTATAACGTTTTACTGCCTTTGATTTGTTGCATGTCATGTGTCGGAGCCTCGCTGACAGCATCGTGCCCTAAGACGACACATAAAGATTACAAATAAATAAAAAAAATTATAGCTCAATCCCATAAACTGCAGATGGATTATAGAAGGCACCGGACAGTTACACAGCTCTTGTCCCTAATGTTCCCCAGCCGCCAACATCGCCGCACGTTGGGGGGACGTGGGGTCCCTGCCCTCTCCGCGACGCGACGCTGCTGGGAAGTTGTGACGCTTATACGTCAGGCGCGCTCACAAGGCCGTTGGCGGGAACGTTCATCTTCACATGCGGGCGCAGCAGTCTCCCGCGGCGCCGTATAAACGTCATGCGGAATCTTTCAGCAATATTACGCAGGCGCCGGCGGCCATTTTTTAAGGGGGCGCGCGAGTTTCCAGACAGCGCCGAGCCGCCCGCCGTAATCTCCGTCTGAGCTCGCGCGCCGCTGGAAACAATGTGCGACGACGCCTCGGCGCTGGAGACGTGTCCGACTCCTCCCCCGCATCCGGCTTGCCTGCGCGATACAGCGACATAAATCGCGGCACACTCACTGTGCACACAGCCCCCTTGTCACAATGACCGGCACGGATTTGCGCTCGGCTTTTAATTCAGCGCCGAGCGCAGGGGGCGGCTGGGAATTAATTTACGGCCAGAGTAAGAAAGCCTGCTTCTGCTCTAAGACCAGGCTAAAACAGGCTTTACGGAAGCGTCGCCCTATGCAGTCAGCCACCGCTCACCGCTTCCTCCTCCCCCCCCCCCCTCCCGGCCCCCCGGCCGCGAAGCGATTTCGTACTTCATTTAGTTACGGACTCCCTCGTGCCTTCGTCCATCTTCTTCATGGATTCGCCTTCATGTATAGTCCCCTTCACAAAAAACGTAACATTCCTTACCACAGCCAAGGATACACTCCCTGCTATAAGCAACGGTAGGCGATGGCATTCGTTTTACTGAACATCACGCAACATACACTACTGGCCATTAAAATTGCTACACCACGGAGATGACAAGGGGATCGTGAGGATAAGATTAGTGCAAGTACTACACGCTCAGAGACATTCTTCTCGTGCTCAATACGTGAACGGGACGGGAGGGAATCCTAATAACTGGTACAGTGGGACCTACTCTCTGCCATGCACTTCCGGTTGGTTTGCATAGTAGTAGATGTAGGTGTAGATAGTGGTGTACAAATGATTTTATTTACTTATTTTGTGAAATACACTATTGGCTATTAAAATTTATGCACCACGAAGATGACGTGCTACAGACGCGAAATTTAACCGACAGGAAGAAGATGCTGTGACATGCAAATGATTAGCTTTTCAGAGCATTCACACAAGGTTGGCGCCGGTGGCGACACCTACAACGTGCTGACATGAGCAACGATTCCAACCGATTTCTCATACACAAACAGCAGTTGACCGGTGTTGCCCGGTGAAACGTTACTGTGATGCCCCGTGTAAGGAGCAGAAATGCGTACCATCACGTTTCCGACTTTGATAAAGGTCGGATTGTAGCCTATCGCGATAAGGATTATCACATCGCGACATTGCTGCTAGCGTTGGTCGAGATCCAGTGACTGTTAGCAGAATATGGAATCGGTGGGTTCAAGAGGCTAACACGGAACGCCGTGCTGGATCCCAACGGCCTCGTGTCACTAGCAGTCGAGATGACAGGCATCTTATCCGCATGGATGTAACGGATCGTGCAGCCACGTCTCGATCCCTGAGTCAACAGATGGGGACGTTTGCAAGACAACAGCCATCTTCTCCAACAGTTCGACGACGTTTGTAGCAGCATGGACTCTCAGCTCGGAGACCATGGCTGCGGTTACCCTCGACGCTGCGTCACAGACAGGAGCGCCTGCGATGGTGTACTCAACGACGAACCTGGGTGCACGAATGGCAAAACGTCATTTTTTCGGATGAATCCAGGCTATGTTTACAGCTTCATGATGGTCGCATTCGTGTGTGGCGTCATCGCGGTGAACGCACATTGGAAGCGTGTATTCGTCATCGCCATACTGGCGTATCACCCGGCGTGATGGTATGGGGTGGCATTGATTATACGTCTCGGTCACCTCTTATTCGCATTGACGGCTCTTTGAACAGTGGACGTTACATTTCAGATGTGTTACGACCGGTGGCTCTACCCTGCATTCGATCCCTGCGAAACCCTACATTTCAGCAGGATAATGCACGACCGCATGTTGCAGGTCCTGTACGGGCCTTTCTGGATACAGAAAATGTTCGACTGCTGCCCTGGCCAGCACATTCTCCAGATCTCTCACCAATTGAAAACGTCTGGTCAATGGTGGCCGAGCAACTGGCTCTTCACAATACGCCAGTCACTACTCTTGATGAACTGTGGTATCGTGTTGAAGTTGCATGTTCAGCTATACATGTACACGCCATCCAAGCTCTGTTTGACTCAATGGCCAGGCGTATCTAGGCCGTTATTATGGCTAGAGGTGGTTGTTCTGGGTTCTGATTTCTCAGGATCTATGCACCCAAATTGCGTGAAAATGTAATCACATGTCAGTTCTAGTATAATATATTTGTCCAATAAATATCCGTTTATTATCTGCATTTCTTCTTGGTGTAGCAATTTTAATGGCCAGTAGTGTATATTTTTTTGTATATCCATCATTTTAACTGGAGGTCTTGGGGACTACGGCCGTTCACTATTACAAGAAAATGAAGGGCATCTTCAGCCGTCATTGTATAATTAACAGTTTTGGCGCTTCAGTGTACCATCTTCAAGCCCCAATTGATGCTGAACGGGTTATCACGATCCATATGTACATTTCATTGTGTATATGGATCGTGATAACCCCTTCAGCATCAACTGGGGCTTGAAGATGGTGCACTGAAGCGCCGAAACTGGTAGCTACACAATACATGACATCAGAAGGACGGCTGTAATTGTTTCATTATCTTATAATCATACAACATAGGCTGTAAAGTCCAGTACTTCCGTGCTAGGTGATTCTGGTGTCATGGGCAATAGAAAGCACGAATTCCTCTTATCCACCAATCTTTTCATTTCAGAGTGGCAGTTGTAAACTAAGTCCACAATTATTTGTTTCCAGTCTCTGCGTTCAAGTACAGTGTTTACCCTCTAGTATCATGGAAGCTATTCCCTGATGTCTTAACAGATTTCCCATCATCGTATCCCTTTTTCTTGTCAGTGTTTTCCGCATATTGCTTTCCTTGCCGATTCTGCCGCAAACCTCCTCATCCCTTTTCTTCCCACATCTCAAGAGCTTCGATTCTCTTCTGTTACAGTATTCCCAATGTCCACGTTTCACTGTCATACACTGCTGTGATCCAATCGTACGTTCTCAGAAATTTCTCCCCCAAATTAGCGTCTGATACTAGTGTACTTCCATGGGTGAGTAATCCTCTCACTGCCTATGCTAATATGCTTTTTATTTCCTCCTTACTTCGTCTGTCGCGGGAAATTTCTTTTCCAACGTAGCAGATATCCTTAACTTCTTCTAATCTGTGGCCACCAATTTTTATGTTAAGTTTCTACTTATTGTCATTTCTGCCACTTCTTATTACTTTTGTCCTTTTCCGATTTATTATCAGTCTATATTCTACAGTGATTTCCCTCAGATGTTGTGGAAAGATGTCCCAGAGGACAGTTCGTCAAAAACTGAACACAGATCAAGCATGAAAACAGGAAGAAGGTGCACTGTGCTGTAAAAAAAAAGTAGTAAAATAGGCTAAGGGGACAGTCCGAGCTTAAGCTGTGCAACGTGGAACGAGTTGGATGAGCCACCGTGTCGTGTTTATGTGGTCACAGTGTTGGACTGGGAAGGAAGAGATCCGTGTTCGATATTCCCTCGTACCCCATATTTTATCTCACAAAATTATGAACTGTCCGCCGGGTCACTCACTTGGCCGGTCACTGTATTCAAGTTTGCGTCTGTGTAATGGTGCAACGTCCGTTTGCAACAGCGAGATTTAAGGAAGGAACCTCCAGACGAATGTACCTCCCATTTGTTCTACAAAAATACCACATCCTATTATTCTTGGGTTCCATTTTGGAAATTTTGACTGTTGAATTTCTTTGTCGTAACATAGTTTACACACTTTTTTTTCATTTCTTTAAGTGGTCTGTGCTGCATCTCGCCTCCTCTCACTATTCATCAGATTTACTTGCGACGATAATATATTCTTACCACACGACACATATTCCATAACCAACATTTAGTATGACAATTGCCAAGACTACAGAAGAAGAACAGAAACTTCAGTGACTGGACGAAATGTGAAAAAATTGGACACGAAGGGGGTTTTGAACACGGATTTCCCGCTTTGCAGTGTAACACCGTGATCAGGCAACCGGGATGCCGCAGCTCTTCCAATACGCTCGGTGTTGAACATCTTTAGTTTGGACCAGTTTTACTTTTGCTCGTTTTTTCACAGTTCAGGACACCATCTTCCTGTTTTCGTGCTTGATCTGTGTTCAGTTTCTGACGGGCTGTACATTGGTCCATCTTACCACTAAATGTGAAGGAGGTGCTATGTGAAGTTTCCCTCGTAAGGACACCAACGTCTCCTTACACCCTGAATTTTAATCCCATTCTTGAAGCCTTCTTTCATTTTCGTCATTGCTTCTTCTTTTGGGGTACGGATTCAACAGCAGTAGCGGAAGACTGCATCTTTGCCTTACACCCTATTTAATACGACCGCTTTGTTGTTGGGCTTCCATTGCTATGGTTCCCTCTTGGTTGCTGTACATATTGTACATTTCCGCTTTTCCCTACAACTTGCTGCTATTTTTCGTTGAATGTCCAACATATTGCACTATGTTACATTCTCCAATGCTTTTTCCAGGTCAAAATGTCCAACGAAGGTCTCGAGATTCATTCAGTCTTGCTTCCATTATCAAACGCAACGTCAGAACTGCCGCTATGGTGCCATCACCATTTCTAAAGCCAAACTGAACGTGACCTAACAGATATTCAATTTTCTTTCCCGTTCTTCTGTGTACTTTTGTTGTCACCAGCTTGGATACGTGAGCTGTTAAGACTATAGTGCGATGGTTCACCCACAAATCTGCACTTGCTATACTCGTAATTCTGTTGGTGATATTTTGCCGAAAGTCTTATGGAAGGTCGCCAGTTTCAAAGATCTTTCCACCAGCTTGAACACTCGCTACGTTGCTACTTCCCCTAATGATTTCAGGAATTCACGTGTTTACGTCTTTCATACATACAACACATACATTGATCAAAAGCATTCGCACACCCTTGCGTAATGCGGAATTGTGGATTATATGCCACAATGGGCGGACTACGCACTATGAAAGAAATCGATGAGTAATGGGGCGAAGTTGAGTTGCTACTTCGAAGCGTCGCGGGCAGACAACAGAGGCAGTTGGCAAGTGACAGACGTCCTACGGTTCTCCCTCTCCCGCCCCTCCTCCCCCCCTCCCTATCTCCCTATCTCTCTCTCTCTCTCTCTCTCTCGCTGCTGTGCTGTGTACCGAGGACGGTGCACTGGTGCAAGGTATGCATGTCACTACAATAACACAATTTGTGTTCCCCACAGTGTTTTACTGACTTCATTGCACGTCACACATTTCGGCGTCACTCCTTCAAACGATCAAAAAATGTTGCATAGTGCTTTATGGGTAACAAAGAAGCAAAATGAACTTGTCGAATAGTATTTCGCCAACCTTCAGATCCCTTAATCGGGCAGGTAGGTTAGAAAATTTAAAAAGGGAAATGGATAGGTTAAAGTTAGATATAGTGGAAATTAGTGAAGTTCGGTGGCAGGAGGAACAAGACTTTTGGTCAGATGATTACAGGGTTATAAATACAAAATCAAATAGGGGTAATGCAGGAGTATGTTTAATAATGAATACAAAAATAGGAGTGCGGATTAGCTACTACAAACAGCATAGTGAACGCATTATTGTGGCCACGATAGACACAAAGCCCATGCCTACTACAGTAGTACAAGTTTATATGCCAACTAGCTCTGCAGATGATGAAGAAATTGATGAAATGTATGACGAGATAAAAGAAATTATTCAGGTAGTGAAGGGAGACGAAAATTTAATAGTCATGGGTGACTGGAATTCGTCAGTAGGAAAACGGAGAGAAGGAAACATAGTAGGTGGATATGGATTGGGGGTAAGAAATGAAAGAGGAAGCCGCCTTGTAGAATTTTGCACAGAGCATAACTTAATCATAGCTAACACTTGGTTCAAGAATCATGAAAGAAGGTTGTATACCTGGAAGAATCCTGGAGATACTAAAAGGTATCAGATAGATTACATAATGGTAAGAGAGAGATTTAGGAACCAGGTTTTAAATTGTAAGACATTTCCAGGAGCAGATGTGGATTCTGACCACAATCTATTGGTTATGAACTGCAGATTGAAACTGAAGAAACTGAAAAAAAGGCGGGAATTTAAGGAGATGGGACCTGGATAAACTGAAAGAACCAGAGGTTGTAGAGAGTTTCAGGGAGAGCATAAGGGAACAATTGACAGGAATGGGGGAAAGACATACAGTAGAAGAAGAATGGGTAGCTCTAAGGGATGAAGTAGTGAAGGCAGCAGAGGATCAAGTAGGTAAAAAGACGAGGGCTAATAGAAATCCTTGGGTAACAGAAGAAATATTGAATTTAATTGATGAAAGGAGAAAATATAAAAATGCAGTAAATGAAGCAGGCTAAAAGGAATACAAACGTCTCAAAAATGAGATCGACAGGAAGTGGAAAATGGCTAAGCAGGAATGGCTAGAGGACAAATATAAGGTTGTAGAGGCTTGTCTCACTAGGGGTAAGATAGATACTGCCTACAGGAAAATTAAAGAGACCTTTGGAGAGAAGAGAACCACTTGTATGAATATCAAGAGCTCAGATGGCAACCCAGTTCTAAGCAAAGAAGGGAAGGCAGAAAGGTGGAAGGAGTATATAGGGGGTTTATACAAGGGCGATGTACTTGAGGACAATATTATGGAAATGGAAGAGGATGTAGATGAAGATGAAATGGGAGATAAGATACTGCGTGAAGAGTTTGACAGAGCACTGAAAGACCTGAGTCGAAATAAGGCCCCAGGAGTAGACAACATTCCATTAGAACTACTGATGGCCTTGGGAGAGCCAGTCATGACAAAACTCTACCATCTGGTGAGCAAAATGTATGAGACAGGCGAAATACCCACTGACTTCAAGAAGAATATAATAATTCCAATCCCAAAGAAAGCAGGTGTTGACAGATGTGAAAATTACCGAACAGCCGCAAAATACTAACGCGAATTCTTTACAGACCAATGGAAAAACTGGTAGAAGAGGACCTCGGGGAAGATCAGTTTGGATTCCGTAGAAATGTTGGAACACGTGAGGCAATACTAACCTTACGACTTATCTTAGAAGAAAGATTAAGAAAAGGCAAACCTACGTTTCTAGCATTTGTAGACTTAGAGAAAGCTTTTGACAACGTTAACTGGAATACTCTCTTTCAAATTCTGAAGGTGGCAGGGGTAAAATACAGGGAGCGAAAGGCTATTTACGATTTGTACAGAAACCAGATGGCAGTTATAAGAGTCGAGGGGCATGAAAGAGAAGCAGTGGTTGGGAAAGGAGTGAGACAGGGTTGTAGCCTCTCCCCGATGTTATTCAATCTGTATATTGAGCAAGCAGTAAAGGAAACAAAAGAAAAATTCGGAGTAGGTTTTAAAATTCATGGAGAAGAAGTAAAAACTTTGAGGTTCGCCGATGACATTGTAATTCTGTCAGAGACAGCAAAGGACTTGGAAGAGCAGTTGAACGGAATGGACAGTGTCTTGAAAGGAGGATATAAGATGAACATCAACAAAAGCAAAACGAGGATAATGGAATGTAGTCAAATTAAAACGGGTGATGCTGAGGGGATTAGACTAGGAAATGAGACACTTAAAGTAGTAAAGGAGTTTTGCTATTTAGGGAGTAAAATAACTGATGATGGTCGAAGTAGAGAGGATATAAAATGTAGACTGGCAATGGCAAGGAAATCGTTTCTGAAGAAGAGAAATTTGTTAACATCGAGTATAGATTTAAGTGTCAGGAAGTCCTTTCTGAAAGTATTTGTATGGAGTGTAGCCATGTATGGAAGTGAAACATGGACGATAACCAGTTTGGACAAGAAGAGAATAGAAGCTTTCGAAATGTGGTGCTACAGAAGAATGCTGAAGATTAGATGGGTAGATCACATAACTAATGAGGAAGTATTGAATATGATTGGGGAGAAGAGAAGTTTGTGGCACAACTTGACCAGAAGAAGGGATCGGTTGGTAGGACATGCTTTGAGGCATCAAGGGATCACAAATTTAGCATTGGAGGGCAGCGTGGAGGGTAAAAATCGTAGAGGGAGACCAAGAGATCAATACACTAAGCAGATTCAGAAGGATGTAGGTTGCAGTAGGTACTGGGAGATGAAGAAGCTTGCACAGGATAGAGTAGCATGGAGAGCTGCATCAAACCAGTCTCAGGACTGAAGACCACAACAACATCGTGGCATACCAGTGTGAGTTTTCACTTAGCTGTCATGATACTAATGGGCAACGACACGGAACGGTGATTCTACCACCTAGCAGGAATGCGGGTAACAGACGCCAGCTTGGTCGCGTTTGCCATATTAGAGGGAGACAGCATCACTGACCATTTTTAATTGTGAAATTTATTTCAGCCAGTACTGAAATAGTGTTTAAAGGCTGCACCTTTCTCGATTCCCTCTAGTTGTAGTTTCATGAAAAAGCAGCCATCGCCGAATGAATGTTTATAGGCTGCTGATAACGCGTAGTCAGTGGAAAATGTAACCTTTAAAAAAATAAACATCAAAACGACTGAAATAAACTACTTTGTACAAATCGCGAATAAAGTTCGTCTACCAAGTTTAACCACCTGTTTTTGTTTTCGCTCCATATTTATCCAAACATCACGAACAAAGCACAGTAATCACTTTCATCCGGCCGGTCCCGGCGGAGGTTCGAGTCCTCCCTCGGGCATGGGTCTGTGTGTTTGTCCTTAGGATCGTTTAGGTTAAGTAGTGTGTAAGCTTAGGGACTGATGACCTTAGCAGTTAAGTCCCATAAGATTTCACACACATTTGAACATTTTTTTCACTTTCATCTGCACAATACGAGTAAATACATTACACCAAATGTCTCTAAAATAATACGTTTAACTTTGTTGGTATACCACAAGACCACATTACATTTTTTGCCAGGACAAAAAGTTATTTGCCGGCAAAAATGTTGTTAAGATGACACGTGTAACCGTCATATGCACACGTTCACGTCTGCAGCAGTTTTAAACGTGTTTTAATGTGACTGAAATTATCAGTAAATAATTTCCACAGTGTTCATTCCACAAAATCTCTCGGTCTGTTTGTGGTTTCGATCGTGCCATGGAATTTTAGGGGCCGAATGCCGTTCCCACTGTCGAACGCCACTTGGTCAAACCGCAGGCGTCAGGTAATCTCCCGGAAGCAGGAAGCGTCGCGTCGTTCCTGGAACCGTGTGGCGCAGTGTCACGGCCTGCTGAATTATCCATCGGTCTGCGATCGGCCGTCGACTGGCGCCGGTCACTGGTCGATGCCTCACGGTTTCGTCACAGAGGCGTCTGTGGCGGCGATGACATTACCGCTGACGTGAGCGACACGGTGACGCCGAAACTAACGCATGGCGTCGTCCATAATGGGTAAGTAGTTGGGCACACTCTGACATGGTGAAATCTGGAACTGGGGGAACGCCACAGACCTTGTTGATTGATTATTCACGTCATTTGGATTTAAAGCGCTTTGCTAGGGAAACAGGATGGAGAGCCGGGCGGAGTGGAAGAGCGGTTCTAGGCGCTACAGTCTGGAACCGCGCGATCTCTACGGTCGCAAGTTCCAATCCTGTCTCGGGCATGGATGTGTGTGATGTCCTTAGGTTAGTTAGGTTTAAGTTCTAGGGGAGTGTAGACCTCAGCAGTTAAGTCCCATAGTGCTCAGAGCCATTGAACCATTTGAACCAAACAGGATGGAGAACTTCGCCAGCGCCCTCTTCCACCCTGTACGTTTCTGAGGCCCCAACAAACGCTCAACTGATGACACCCACAGCGAAGCCACTGACACCTTCCTCAGAATGTTACAACCACCCAAAATAATGGATGTCATCTGCCCAAGATTTGCATGACCAAGGGCTCTCAGTGCACACCAGCATGTGCTACGCCTGCCTCTTCGCAGGGTGCCCGTATCGATTGCAGTCTGGCATGGACGCAAGGGTTCAGAATAGGCCACAGGCGGCCTTTTATGTCACAGCCAAAATTAGGTCAGTCACTACTGCCGACTCTAGTCTTGACGTACGTGCCAGACACCGCTCCCACATAGTCTGACTTCGAAAACGAGCATCCACTTTACAACGCATTGCTTCACCGGCGTGGGCCAGCTCTATCCTTTTACACAGCGTCTAGCTTCCCATACGACCTCTGACCGCGGCGCTGACAAGTACCGAAAGGAGTTGCGAGTGGAGGTAGAGCCACTATTGCCAACAAGCCCTTCCAGCGGAATAACAAAAGTTGTAGCCGAAACTCTCATCATCTACCGCCATCTGCTGAAACCTGACAGTTTCTACGTATTTGGTTATCCGAGGAGAAGTAGTGACATTGAAGACTTTGGCGAGAGTTCTAATACTATCTCTCTCTCCCACGGCGATGGTTTAGAAGGAAACGCGGCTAATTCGGCCATATGTATCGATTAAAGAGGAGGGACGTGTGATTTCTACTGTCGATGTCGATTGCGGCAGAGGAACTTGGACTCTCTAGAGACCTTGTCGTCATGGCCGCCCAGCAGATAGAAGCATGGCACATAGGAGAGGCCAGTGATGCCATGAGCATTCTATAAGTGAGCACCACAGCCGCAGACAATCCTGTACTCTGTTCTCATGCACGACATACATTTGTGGACTATTAACGTGAGCTCACGACGATTCCTTCTTTTTGCGCGGTTCACACACAGCCGCCGGAAAAAATTAGTACATCCTTTTAGAGGTTTCCAGTTCACTCAAGATTTAATGTTGCAACAGTGCGTATGGAGCACATGCAATGACCACATTTACAAATCAATAGCACAAGCACTTATGAGGTGCGGAACGTACATATTAGTTCTTAGTGTAGCCTCCACTGGAGGCAATGCATCCTGTACTGATGGCGAATACTGGTCTGGGATATGTTATTCCTCGCCTGCTCGACCTGCTGTTTACGTAGTTCTGTAAGAGTTGTTGGTACACGAGTCACACGAGTCATATTTCGTTCCGTCATACGCCATAGGTGCTCTGTTACAGGAAATATCGAAATCATGCAGGCCAGGGAAATTGCTAACCGTCTTGCACGACACGTTGAGTTTAATGGACAATCTGTGACAGAGCATTATCGTGTTGGAACAACGCATCAACTTCCTGTTACATGAACAGCAAAAAAGGCCCGCATCTCGTGGTCGTGCGGTAGCGTTCTCGCTTCCCACGCCCGGGTTCCCGGGTTCGATTCCCGGCGGGGTCAGGGATTTTCTCTGCCTCGTAATGGCTGGGTGTTGTGTGCTGTCCTTAGGTTTAAGTAGTTCTCAGTTCTAGGGGACTTATGACCACAGCAGTTGAGTCCCATAGTGCTCAGAGCCATTTGAACCATTTGAACAGCAAAAAAGAATAAGTCAAACAACATTCTGCATGTATCTAGCGCTCGATAGCGTCCCCTCCAGAAATATCAAAGGAGTACGAGAGCGGTAGCGGAGAGCTGTAGCTTATCGCACCCCAGACCATAAGGCCTGGGTTGGGCCAGTATGTCTTGGACGAATGCACTCTACGAGACAGCACTCAACAGACCTATATAGTACGTGCAAACGACCGCCACCGGCATGCTGGTTGAGTCTGATTCCATCGGTGAAGAACCAATGCGTGCCATTCCATCTTCCAAGTAATCCTTTATTGGAGCAGTTGAGCCGTGTATGTCGATGCTGTGACGTGAGTGGAAGATGGGCTAGAGGCGTGTGTGGCCTTAGTCCCACTGATAATAACCGGTTCACAACAGTTTATATTGACATGTCGGGGCTCTCAAGCCCTCTTATCTGTGCTGTAGTAGCTGTACGGTATGATACTACTGCCCTACAATACGACAATCCTGGTGGGTGCCTAAGCTGCATGGACGTCCAGAACGTCTCTAAAGGTGTGAGAATGTTCACATGATCAGTGATACCAGTATCGTTGTACAGCTGACGCAGCACGTCCAGCTTGTGTGACATTTCTTTGAAACGACCATCCCATCAGATTGAAGGCCACAATTTAATATCTTTCAAACTCGCTCAGTTAGCTGTAGGAAGCACGAGTGCGTCTCCGTGGCTTGGTTGGTTGCTCATTTCACACGTCTGCACCACACTGAGCTTTCTGGCTCTGGGCGTTCCCTTCTTAAGGCTAGATACAGATGGCGCCCTCGTAGCTAGCCGCTACGCTATCTGTTGGCGGATGACGTCGAAACCATTATCAGTATGTTAAAAAATATATCGGCTCAACCACTTGTTTATAGTGCAAAACACTAAAATTGACTCGTTTCGGAAGTGAAGCTTCCATCATCACAATAATAAAAAGTAAAAGAACCTGTTAAAACTCGCTAAAATGGAACACGCACCACAATAAATTGATAATAAAATTAAAACATCGTGGCTACTTCCCTTGTCGCAGCCGTGTTTTCCAAGGTGCATCTCCACATAGTCGTCAAAATACAAAAAAATTCTAAAATGGTGTCGCCGATATATTTCTTAACATTGACATTCACAACCACGACCTCTCATCCAGTATGGATAAAATCATTATCAGTATATCTACTATGTCCCAGATGGAATCAGCTGTCATTGGATAACAGCAGACGTCATATTTCCAGATGCTCAATTTTTTACCGTCAGTGTGCTCGTCTTTCCACTTTCATCCTGAATGTACAGAGTATCTTGATGCCAATCTGCAGTGATGTGGTTCTCGACCATCATTGCGGCTGTCCGAGTGTGCTGTAGAAGTTGCACCCTTAACCACGAGTAAAAAAATTCACACACACCTATTAATGCAGCTCTTCCTCATGGATCCAGTTCTCCCTATTAATGCAGCTCTTCCTCATGGATCCAGTTCTCCACCTTGCATAGACTGCACTAGACACTTTAGGAGTGACTTCTAGCAACATGAGACAATGTTAGTCTTTGCACTAACAGTACTTTGTAAAATTTTGGTTTTGGTCTGTGCAGAGCAGATGGTACTAGCCCACCATTCTGAAGTGGTAAATGGCCAGCAATTTTCTCGGACTTCTTTTAAGGGCCTCTCGTAGAGCAAGTAGCTCATTCCTGTCAAACATTTGTTTTCTATACTGTTATTGGCTAACACAGTTCCAGTCTCCTGAAATTTATTTACTAACCTACATCGTGTCATCGCGAATGTGAACAACAGAAATTTTAGTGTGAAGATAAACCGCCATTTAAAAATGACTATCTTGAGTAGTTCAACAAGGAATATTCATTCATTCCAAATGAATACAACAAAAAAATGGTTCAAATGGCTCTGAGAACTATGGGACTTAACTTCTAAGGTCATCAGTCCCGTAGAACTTAGAACTACTTAAACCTAACTAACCTAAGGACATCACACACATCCATGCCCGAGGCAGGATTCGAACCTGCGACCGTAGCGGTCGCGCGGTTCCAGACTGTAGAGCCTAGAACCGTTCGGCCACCCCGGCCGGCTGAATACAGCATCAAACAAACTTTTGAAATGGTTCGACTATTTTGTCTCGTTTCACTACATTGCCAAAGGAATTCTATGGAGCATCACCTTCAAAGACGCTCGTAAATAGGAATCGATAGTATACCGAGTAAGGAGTATTTTTGAGCTGACAAACATTCGGGTCACATAACGTGGATTCGTATGTCTCATGCGGAATTCTTTGGTCGCGTCATCCAATCACAAGCTTCGACGCTGAGTTCGGTTTAACGGCTGTTACATACGACGCTAGCTGAAGGAGTTAGTCCACGTTGTGGAATTGATTAGACGAGGAGATGGACGGTGTCACATCTGCATTTGGTGGTGAGCTCGCTACGTGCTTTGGCACGTAGGGCAATCATTTCGGTCTCCATTTCTTCTAATTTGATTTCCGATGTTGATTTCCTGCACAGTTATTTATATTATTTATTTTCTTTCTGAACGATCTGAAAATCTGATTTGTGAATGCGTTGAGTTCTGTTCTGATAACCGAGAATCTGACGCTTCTCTTATTCACGTTGAAGTTATAATCACTGAATCCTCAGTTACATACTTATAAAGGTATGTCCAGTTGAAAAAGAGACCTTTGCTGTAGCGACGTTGTATGTAATCGCAATGGCTGAACATGTTTGCCGAGATATGGCGTCTTGGTATTCAATGTTGCACAAATGGAGTTAATGACTATGCAGCAGTTTCTGAAGAGTTGTTTGCGCAATTTGTTTGATGCTAGATTTCTCTCCATCAGCACAAAGAGCAGTTTTCCAATTATTTCGATCAGAAAGGGAGCATGCTTCACAAATTTATCGCAGGATGAAAGAGGTGTTCGGAAAGCAGTGCCTCGCACGGTACTCAATATTCCGGTGATGTCAGTGTTACGAGGCGAGACGTGTAAATATAAAGCATATGCCAGGCGCTGGGATGGAGTACGGTATCACCACCGATCCCACGATATGGGCTGTGAAAGAGCTGATACGGATGAATCTTAGGATCACCATATGTGACATTGCTGTTGAACGGTCGACAAGCAAAAGAACTGTGCATTACACAATCTCCGAGAAGTTTCGTTATTGAAAAGGTCATGTGCAGTAGATGCGAAAGCATCACAAGACAATCAGAAGACGGCGAGAATGAGTGTTTGCCTGACCCATTTGTTGAGACATGTGGAGCAAGGAACGGATCTCATTGCTGAGATTCGAGCGTATGATGGAATATGGTGTCGCCACATCAACACTACCTGCAAATAGATGAACAATGGATGACGGCATCCCAGCCTTCCTTCTCCAAACAAAATCCTGTCACGAAGGTCGGAAAAGTGCTACTCAGTTTATTTTTCAACGAAGCAGGACCTGAACCCATCGACTGCTTATCATGGGGTGCAAACTTTTACGCTGAGCAATAAAAACTCTAACGCGTTGCCGATGCTGAAACAGGCCATCAAAAAGAATAGCAAGGGAAAGCTCTCGAATGGGGTAGTGCTTCCCCAGGACAACGCTAGGCCATATTTGGCAAATAATACCCTCGAATCCCTTCAAAAATTTCAATGGGAGCTTCTAGAACATTCTCCGTCAGCCCCAATATCTTCTCCATTTGACTCGCATGTTTTACGCCCCTTATAACAGTTTCTGAAAGGTCAGAGTTTCATATTTGACAACGAAGAGCAGAACACCTTGGAACAGTAGATCCATCAGCAACCTGGAAGTCTCTACACAGAAGCCACTCATTCCCCTCCTATACTACGTGATCGGCTTATCAACGCTAAAGGCAATTATGAATGGTTATACCGTTCCACGTGAACTGTAGTTACAATATTGTTGACAAAATTACTTTAGATGTAACTAGTGCTCTTTATTCGAGGGAACTTTCGGCGACGTGTACCTATAAACTTTCCTGTCCGCAAATTAATTTCTTTATGATGTTGGAGAACTTAAAAGTCTGCCGACAATTTATTTCACTGATATGATGCGGATTTTTCTAGGTTTTCATGTTAGTGTTAGCATTATGAACATTGCCACTGCCGTCTGTTATGGGAAAAGCTATACATTTGTTTCGGACGTTTCGAAGCAGCAGGCAATCGTTCCCGATAGCAAGAGTCGCTGGCAGCCAGATTTTGAGTTTACTCCTGTGTTCAGCGAGTGACCCAAGAATTGGGAAACGGCATAATTGGCTATTCACTTACTGTTCGCTTCTTGTTGGTTGTATGCGTTATTGTACACTGTGTCCTGCCTTTCACTACAAGTTAGAAAAGATGTTAAGGTAAGATTAGCAGCAAAATAAACTACTTTATTTGTTCTCCTGATTCCAAAAAGCAAAACTTGCCGATAAGTCTTTTGCGAGTGAAAAGTTAGGAATTTCGGTTTCGTTGGTGGATGAGAAAAGTGAAAATGGAAGCCCGAACTCTGAACTCACATGCTAAAATACTGTGAATAGGAATGCGAACGACAGGAAGTCAAATGATCGTCCACAATATTGAACTCTTGAAGAGAAGGCGTTTTGTGATCAAAACGACTGGTTCTAAATAAAAACATTCATTCGAAACTTTGCATTGAGAAAGTAAATTTGGGCGTGGAAATAAATAAATAAGGCATGAATATCGCTCAACATTGGGCTAATATACCTGCGTCGTTTTCAGGCGATTCAGGACAAGAAGAGATTTGTTTTTTCGGGAAAAATATTTAAACGAAACCAAAGGTCCAGTTATGAAGCTGCTCACCAAATAGTACTTTATACTAACGACGTGACTTTGGGAAATGCTTCGAAATGACATTAGGCGACGGCAAATATACATGGTGGTCCATGGATCGCGACCGGGCCAAATATCTCACGAAATAAGCGTCAAACGAAAAAACTACAAAGAACGAAAATTGTCTAGCTTGAAGGGGGAAACCACATAGCGCTATGGTTGGCCCGCTAGATGGCGCTGCCATTGGTCAAACGGATACCAAAAGATTTTTTTTTAAATAGGAAACCCCATTTCTTATTGCATATTCGTGTGGTACGTAAAGAAATATGAATGTTTCAGTTGGACCACTTTTTTCGCTTTGTGATAGATGGCGCTGTAATAGTCACAAACATATGGCTCTCAATTTTAGACGAACAGTCGGTAACAGGCAGGTTTTTTAAATTAAAATACATAACGTGGGTATGTTTGAATATTTTATTTCGGTTGTTACAACGTGATACACGTACATTTGTGAACTTATCATTTCTGAGAACTCATGCTGTTACAGCGTGATGACCTGAAAATACCACATTAATGCAATAAATGCTCAAAATGATGTCCGTCAACCTCAGTGCATTTGGCAGTACGTGTATCGACATTCCTCTCAACAGCGAGTAGTTCGCCTTCTATAATGTTCGCACATGCATTGATAATGCGCTGACGCATGTTGTCAGGCGTTGTCGGTGGATCACGATAGCAAATATCCTTCAGCTTTCCCCACAGAAAGAAATCTGGGTCGTCAGATCCAGTGAAAGTGCGATGAATCCACCTGTCATGAAATATGCTATTCAATACCGCTTCAACCGCACGCGAGCTATCTGGCGGACATCCATCATGTTGGAAGTACATCGCCATTCTGTCATGCTGTGAAATATCTTTTAGTAACATCGGTAGAACATTTCGTAGGAAATCAGCATACATTGCACCATTTAGATTCCCATCGATAAAATGGGGGCCAATTATCCTTCCTCTCATAATAACGCACCATACATTAACCCGCCAAGTTCGCTGATGTTCCACTTGTCGCAGCCATCGTGGATTTTCCGTTGCCCAATAGTGCTTATTATGACGGTTTACGTTACCGCTGTTGGTGAATGACGCTTCGTCGCTAAATAGAACGCGTGCAAAAAATCTGTCATCGCCCCGTAATTTCTCTTGGGCCCAGTGGCAAAACTGTACACGACGTTCAAAGTCGTCGCCATGCAATTCCTGGTTCATAGAAATATGGTACGGGTGCAATCGATGTTGATGTAGCATTCTCAACACTGACGTTTTTGAGATTACCGATTCTGGCACAATTCGTCTGCGGCTGATGTCGGAGTAGCCGCGACAGCAGCTAAAACACCTACTTGGGCACCATCATTCGTTGCTGGTCGTGGTTGACGTTTCGCATGTGGCTGAACGCTTCCTGTTTCCTTAAATAACGTAACTATCCGGAGAACGGTCCGGACACTTGGATGATGTCGTACAGGATACCGAACATCATAAATAGCAAACGCCCGTTGGGCATTTTGATCACAATAACCATATATCAACACGATATCGACCTTTTCCGCAATTTGTAAACGGTCCATTTTAACACGGGTAACGTATCACGAAGCAAATACCGTCCGCACTGGCGGAATGTTACGTGATACCCCGTACTAGTACGTTTGTGACTATTACAGCGCCATCTATCACAAAGCGAAAAAAGTGGTCCAACTAAAACATTCATATTTCTTTACGTACTACACGAATATGTAATAAGAAATGGGGGTTCCTATTTTTAAAAAAAGGCAGTTGATTCCCGTTTGACCTACGGCAGCGCCATCTGGTTTCCCCTTCAATCTAGACAAGTTTCGTACTTTGTAGTTTTTTTTGTTTGACGCTTATTTCGTGATATATTTCGCCCGGTCGCGATCCATGGACCACCCTGTATATTTGTCGCCACCTACTGTCATCTCGAAGCATTTTTCAGAGTCACGTCTTTAGCATAAAGTCCTATTCGGTGCGCAGCTTCATAACTAGACCTTTCGTTTAAATATATACCCCCCCCCCCCCCACCAAAAAAAAAAAAAAAAAAAAATCTCGCCTTGTCCTGAATCACCTGAAAATGACGCAGTTACATTAGCCCAATGTTGAGCGATATTCATGCCTTATTTATTTCTGCGCCCAAATTTACTTTCTCAATGTAAAGTTTTGAATGAATTTTTTTATTTGGAACCAGTCGTTTTGATCACAAAACACGATTTCTTCAAGAGTTCAATATTCTGGACGATCATTTGACTTGCTGTCGTTCGCATTTCTATTCACAGTATTTTCGCATGTGAGTTCAGAGTTCGGGCTTCCATTTTCACTTTTCTCATCCACCAACAAAACCGAAATTCCTAACTTTTCACTCGCAAAAGAGTTATCGGCAAGTTTTGCTTTTTGGAATCAGGAGAACAAATAAAGTAGTTTGTTATTTTGCTGCTAATCTTATCTTAACATCTTTTCTAACTTGTAGTGAAAGGCAGGACACAGACATATTCGACACGTGTGCGTATCGCGTTGTCACTGACAATCGGAGCGCGTGCTGCCAAGTTTCCGTATTTTATACATGGTGCATTGCCGACCTGTGCACCATTAGTAATTTTGGTTCCTACTGGCATCAGGTATCCCGGGTTAAAATTTCGCGACACAGTTTTTCTCCACTCTGTACACAGAAGAATGGAAAAGAAAATTGAGGATCTCTCAGACGACGTTCAGTCTGGCTTTGGAGAAGGTAAAGGCACTAGGGAGCTTGTTCTGACGTTGCGGCTGATGATGGCAGCAAGACTGAAGAAAAATAAAGGTAAGTTCATAGGATTTGTCAACCTGGATAAATCGATCGACAAAAGAAAATGTTGGAAATAGTGCGCAAAGTAAGGATAAGCTATAGGGAAAGAAGGGATAATATACAACGCGTACAAGAGCTAAGAGAGGGAATAATAAGAGTGGAAGCCCAAGAACGAAGTTCTCAAATTAAAAAGGGTTCAAAAATGGTTCAAATGGCGCTGAGCACTATGGGACTTAACATCTGTGGTCATCAGTCCCCTAGATCTTAGAACTAGTTAAACCTAACTAACCTATGGACATCACACAACACCCAGTCATCACGAGGCAGAGAAAATCCCTGACCCCGCAGGGAATCGAACCCGGGAACCCGGGCGCGGGAAGTGAGAACGCTACCACACGACCACGAGCTGCGGACTTAAAAAGGGTGTAAGGCAGGGATGTAGTCTTCCGTCCCTCCTGTTCAGTTTGTACGTCGAGGCAGGAATGACAGAAATAAAGAAAGCTTTAAGAGTAGGATAATATCCACGGTGAAAGAATGTCAATGATAGGACTCGTTGATGACTTTGCTATCCTCAGCGAATCTGAAAAAGAGTTATAGGATTTGTTGATCTAAATGATCAGTCTACTGAGCACAGAATATGGATTGAGAGTAAATCGAAGAAAGGCGAATGTAACGAGAAGCAGTAGAAATGAGAATAGCGAGAAACTTAACTTCAGAATTGGTTATCACAAAGTAGATGAAGTTACGGAATTCTGCTACCCATGCAGCAAAATAACCCATGATGGGGGAAGCAAGGAGGACGTAAAAAGCACACTAGCAGTGGAAAAAATGCATTCCTACCCAAGAAAAGTCTACTACTGTGAAATATAGGTATTAACCTGAGTAATTAATTTCTAAGCACAGAATTGTATGGCTGTGAAACACGGACTGTGGGAAAACAGGAACAGAAGAGAATTGAAGCATTTGATATGTGTTGCTACAGAATAATGCTGAAAACTAGGTGGATTGATACGAAACTAATGAGGAGGTTCTGCGCAGAATCGGAGAGGAAAGGAATATGTGGAAAACACCGACGAGAAGAAAAGACAGGACGATAGGTCATCTGTTAACGCTACAGGGAATAATTTGCATTGTAGCCGAGGGAGGTGTAGAGGATAAAATATTTTTAGAGGAAGACAAAGTTTGGGCCAGTACATAATTGTGCAACTCTGAGACGAAGAGTTTGGTGCAGGAGAATAATTCGTGCCAGGCCGTATCAAACCATTCGGAAGACAGATGACTTTAAAAAATAAAAAATATAAATGTAGACTCTCAGAAACTCGATAAGCCCAGTTACCATAGTAAATGGTAAAGCGCTAGTCAAGAACAGGTCTACGTCCGCTCGCAGTCACCATCAGACTTCGCCGCCATTCGTTGCAGGCCGCAGCCAGAGATGAGTTTGAATGCTGTCGGCGTGGCATCTTTACATCTGCTAGTTGATACCATCTGCTGATGGCCGCCTACCTGATAGGCCGTAGGCCGGGTCTGGGCCACCTAGCTGTCCCGCTTCTACCTCCCGAGTGAAAACACTGTCACTGTTCGCTGCCTCAGTCAGGATGCAATTTGTTGTCCATTGCTCAGTGCGGGCATACGTCATCGTCAGCAGCCGCAGGTCGCATGTTGATCCCGCGTGTGCAGGTGCGCTTTCCACCGAGCTGCAGAAGCAGCTCATCAAGCTGCTTTCCGCTGTACCCCGCTGGCAGCCTCTGCCACCTTGCATCAGTGCCTCTGCTACTGTGTCGACCGCAGCGTTCCTCTGACAGCCGCCATCGCCAGTGGGTACACGCCACGTGCTATCCTACTAACAGCCTGAGCCTGATGCACGCTTCGCCGACCGTGGCCGCAAACGTCACAGAGGCCTTTGACTACCTCTCCAGCTCTAACGCCACCACTGTAATTGCTAAACAATAGAAGACTTACTCAACTAGAAATGTTAACATGACGGGTCATTGTCACCACGCACTGCAGTCGCTCCCTGGCAGGTGAACTACTCTATATCCAGATATATCACAGCCAGTTTCACCTGTAACCGTAGAGTTCGTACATTCCGACTTCTACAGTGCAGATGTGGCGAGGATAGGTGAAGTGGTCCCCGGGAAAAGCAATTACGTCTTAACAGCAGCTCTTTTATATTAAACCTTCATCGTTTACAGTACAAATATAGTACAGGCTCATTAGCTAACTCTCTAAGGAAACTGGAAGTATGAGGTGTACCAAAATGGAAAGGAGACTACAGTTATATGCAGTACTATTGCATAGTCCGATGAATCCCGATACCTTCTTGATCTTGCCGATGGGAGGGTGCGAATCCATCAACTTCCAGGACAGCTTCTTGACCCCTGTACTACGGGATGGAGACGAGCTGGTGGCGGCTCCATTATGCTCCGGGAACGTTCACGTGGGCATCCTTGGGTGCAGTCGAGCTGGTGCAAGGCTCTATGGCGGTCACAGACCACATACACCCCTCCATGACGGCGGTGACATTTTTCAACAAGATATTGTGCCATGTCACAATGCCGGGAGAGTGATGGAGTGGTTCGAGGAACACAATGGAGGGTTCTAGTTTATGTGCTGGTCCCCCAACTTGCCAGATCTGAAACAGATCGAACACCTCTTGGGTGTGATTGAACATGGTGTCAGAGCTCACCGCACACCCACCCGAAATATACGGGAATTTGGTGACTCGTGTCTGCAGATGTGGGGCGACCTACCAAGGCCTCACTACTCTCATTCCACGGCACGTCGCCGCTGTTATCCGTGTCTTATATGCACATATCGGCTATTACGTAGGCGGCCATAATGTTATGGCTGATTAGTGTCTACAGTGCACCGACACTATATTGAAGTTTTCAGTATAGCTGATTAACATTACTTTGCGTTATAACAGTTTCCAAATTTTTGTTAGTTCATGGCTGCTGTAGTCTTCACATCCTCTTTCTTTACTTCTCTTGTCAGTATCAATACTTCTGCCTTTCATAAACGAAGATCATAGGTTGGAACAACTGTAGTGAGGTACCAACCAACTCAACAAGTATCACTTTCCTCAAGGTAGAAAGATTTAATGAGGCCAACGACCTTGTCGCAGTGATAACTCTGGTTCCCTTCAGATCACGGAATTTAAGCGCTGTCAGGCTTGGCTAACTCTTAGATGGCTGACCGTCCGACCTGCCTAGCGCTGTTGGAAATTACGGTGCACTTAGCCCATGTGAGGACAATAGAGGAGCTACATGATTGGAAATTAGCGGCTCCAGTAACGAGAACTGAATTCCTAGTACCAAGCTCAAGTTCTCCAGTAGCCCTTCCTTCTACTCCTGTCCCTACAACCATATTCTAATCCTCCACGACTATCAGACATTCATCTTGCTTGACTTATTGAATTACCCGTCCAATATCCTCGTATACTTTCTCTACCTCTTTGTCGTCTGGTTGCGAAGTAGGCTATTGTTGACAATGTTGGTTTTCTGTCGATTCTGATGAGTACTACCCTATCAATGAACTGTTGACAGTAACTCACTCTATGCCCTACTCGTCTAACAAGAAATCCTTACTTTTTTTTCCATTTCCTTCACTGACGCCCACTACATCTATACTGAACCTTAGTATTTCCCTTTTCAGGTTTTCTGGCTTCCCTACCTTCTTCAGATTTCTGACATTCCACGCCCAGATTCGTAGAACGTTATCATTTCGTTGGTTATTCAACCTTTCTCTCACGGTCAGTGAGTATTGTAAAACGCTACTCACGTTGCAGTTACTGTGTGACCATCAGAGTCTATCACCGTTTTCTCGTATCTGAAGTGTTTACTACTCCCTCAAATGCTTCTGCGAAGCATCACTGCCGTCCCGATGCTCGGTTCTACTCACTCTTACATGATTCTTTTATATCTTCCTTAACTGACTCATGTTGCTTACGGCCCTCTTCGATCTCTTTTTGAAACAGTCCCTTGGACGCTTCCCCCGACATCTGATCGCCCTATTGCTTAATTAAGCTCTAAATCGTACTCGGTTTTCTTCCATTACTAGCGTTGTAAAGTTTGCTATTATTTCGTTGACCCCGACCCTCGGCACCATTGGCGGGGTGTCAAGTGTGCTACATGTTGACGTAATCGACCAGCCTTGAAGAAGCGAATAGTATCCACTTGGACTCTCTCTATACGCACGCGAGCCGTCTTACATACGAAACCCAATCATTTCCCTTGCTATAATCTGCAACGTAATAAAATTTACACTACTGGCCATCAAAATTGCTGCACCACGAAGATGACGTGCTACACACGCGAAATTTAACCGACAGGACGGAGATGCTGTGATATGCAAATGATTACCTTTTCAGAGCATTAACACAAGGTTGGCGCCGGTGGCGACACCTACAACGTGCTGACACGAGAAAAGCTTCCAACCGATTTCTCATACACAAACAGCAGTTGACCGGCGTTGCCTGGTGAAACGTTGTTGGTGGTGGTTGGTTGTTGGATGTTTAAGGGGGACTAAACAGCGAAGGTCATCAGTCCCCCATTCCAAAATCAGGCGAGCCGAAAAGCTACGAAGCAGATAAAAACCAAAGGGGGAGGAGACGTCCCCCCAGGCGCTAAAAGCACACAAATGCAGCAACAAACACTACAATCAAGAACAGGACAGAGGAACACCAGACAGAAAGAAACAGAAGAAAGGAAGATGGCCGGAGACTGGTTGACTGACCACGAGATCAAAAATGGGAAAGAGTCAACCATCTCACGGCACACCAGAACAGCAACAGACACAAGGACAATAGACACAGAAAGGGAAAGGCGCAGGACCTCCCTAAATCGAACCATAAAACGGACTACTACGGATAAAATTTAAAACGGTATCAGCCATGGAGGCATCGTCGGATAAAACCAAAGCCAAAGTGCCCGGGAGATTAAAAGATTGCCGGAGTGTGCGCAGTCGAGGACACTCCAGCAAAATGTGGCCGACCGTCAGCCGGGACCCACACTGACACACGGGGGGATCCTCCTGACGTAACAGATGGCCGTGCGTCAGGTAGGTATGGCCGATGCGCAGCCGACACAGGACTACCGAGTCCCTGCGAGAAGCCCGCAGGGAGGAACGCCACACATCAGTCGTCCCCTTGACAGCCCGCAGTTTATTCGGGGCTGTCATGCCACGCCACTCAGCAGCCCACATCCCATTCAGCTTACGGCGCAACACCATCTGCTCGTCGCGAGCCGTAAGGCCGACCTCCAAAGCCGGGGCGTCGATCGCCTCTTTGGCCAGCCTGTCTACACGTTCGTTCCCTGGGATGCCAACATGACCGGGCGTCCAAACCAAGACCACCGAACGACCAGAACGGGCAATGGCGGTAACAGTCTCCTGAATGGAGGACACCAGAGGAGAGGAGGGATACCAACGGTCGATGGCCTGAAGGCTGCTCAGGGAGTCACTGCAGATCACGACGGACCTACCTGAGCAGAAACGCATATGCTCAAGAGCGCGCAATATGGCCACCAGCTCTGCAGTAAAAATACTGCAGCCAGCCGGCAAGGAGCGCTGCTCAACATGAGCAGCATGAGCAAATGAGTAGGCAGTGCTACCATCAACCAGGGAACCATCAGTGTAGACAGTCTCACAGTCCGAAAATGAGGCGAGGAGAGCAAGAAAACGGCGACGGAGGGCCACAGGCGGAACCGAGTCCTTGGGTCCCTGTGCCAAGTCCAGACGGACGGACGGCCGGGACAAACACCAGGGAGGCGTAGGTGCACGGACCCGGAAGGGAGGCGGAAGAGGGAATGAACCCAAGTCCGACAGCAGGGACTGAACTCGGACAGCGACGGAAAGCCCAGACCTAGGTCGCCGTTCGGGCAGATGGAGGACCATGGCAGGGAAAAGCAGGCGACGATTGGGATGGCCTGGCGAGCAATGCACGTGGACAGCATAGTCGGCGAGCAGTCGATGGCGGCGAATCCGCAGCGGGGGAACCCCGGCCTCCACCAGTAGACTATCCACGGGGCTCGTACGAAAAGTGCCAGTTGCAAGCCGGACCCCACAGTGGTGTATGGGGTCTAACAACTTCAACACTGAGGGTGATGCAGACCCATAGGCCAGGCTCCCATAATCAAGCCGAGACTGCACAAGGGCTCTGTACAATCGCAGCAGCGTGCAGCGATCCGCACCCCAAGACGTGTGGCTAAGGCAGCGGAGGGCGTTGAGGTGCCGCCAGCATTTTTGCTTCAGCTGAGTAATATGAGGAACCCATGTGAGCCGGGCATCAAACACGAGTCCCAAGAAGCGGCAAGTGTCCACCACTTCAAGCAGGTGGCCGTCGAGGTAAAGTTCAGGATGAGGGTGGACCGTCCGACGCCTGCAGAAGTGCATAACCCGAGTCTTGGCAGCAGAGAACTGAAAACCATGAGTCAGAGCCCATGATGCTGCCTTGCGAACGGCGACTTGCAGCCTGCGTTCGGCGACTCCCGTAGTCGTGGAGCTAAATGAGATGCAGAAGTCGTCGGCATACAAAGAAGGAGACACCGACGACCCCACTGCTGCAGCCAAACCATTAATGGCCACTAAAAATAAGGAGACGCTCAACACCGAGCCCTGCGGGACCCCATTTTCCTGTATATAAGAGGAACTAGAGGTGGCACCGACTTGCACCCGGAAAGAGCGGCGCAATAAAAAGCTTTGAAGAAAAGCCGGGAGCCGACCACGAAGACCCCACCCATGCAACGTGGCGAGGATGTGATGCCTCCATGTGGTGTCATACGCTTTCCGCAGATCGAAAAATACAGCAACAAGGTGCTGACGTCGGGCAAAAGCCGTACGGACAGCAGATTCCAGCCGCACCAAATTGTCCACTGCAGACCGGCCCCGACGGAAGCCACCCTGGGATGGAGCGACGAGACCGCGCGACTCAAGGACCCAACACAAACGCCGCCCCACCATACGTTCGAGCAATTTGCACAAAACGTTGGTGAGGGTAATGGGACGATAGCTGTCCACCGCCAGTGGGTCCGCACCGGGCTTCACGATGGGGACAATAAGACCCTCTCGCCATAGCGACGGGAACACGCCCTCGCTCCAAATGCGGTTAAAGATGGTGAGGATGTGTCTCTGGCAGTCCCTGGAGAGATGCTTCAGCATCTGCGCGTGGATGCAGTCCGGTCCTGGTGCTGTATCAGGGCAATCGGCGAGGGCAGCGAGGAATTCCCTCTCGCTGAAAGGAGCATTGTATGTTTCATAATGACGCGTGTGGAATGAGAACGGCGTCCGCTCGGCTCGCTCCTTTAGAGAGCGAAAGGCGGGGGGATAGGATGCAGTCGCAGAGCTCTGAGCAAAGTGCGCGGCGAGCCGTTCAGCAATTGCGGCAGCGTCCGTGCAGACAGCGCCGTCCAAGGAGAGCCCAGGGACACCCACAGGGGTCTGGGAGCCATAAATCCGCCGGATCCGGGACCACACGTGCGAGGACGAGACACGGGAGCCCAGGGAGGAGACGTACCTCTCCCAGCACTCCTGCTTACGGCGTGCAATAAGTCGACGGGCGAAGGCACGGGGCCTCTTAAAGGCGATGAGGGTCTCCAGAGACGGGTGCCGCCTATGACGCTGGAGAGCCCGCCTACGGTCGCGAATAGCCTCAGCAATCTCCGGCGACCACCAGGGGACAGCCTTCCGCCGAGGGAGGCCAGAGGAACGGGGGATGGTAGCCTCGGCCGCTGAAATGATGGACGTGGTTAAAACACGGACCACCTCGTCAATGTCACCCTGTGGGGGAGACGCTATGGTTACAGCGGAAGTAAAAGCTGGCCAGTCAGCCCTGTGGAAAGCCCAGCGGGGCAAGCGCCCAGAAGAATGACTCTGTGGCAGTGACAAATAGATGGGAAAATGGTCACTACCACATAGGTCAGGATGCACCCTCCAGTGGAGGGATGGGACAAGTCCAGGGCTGCAAATAGAGAGATCGATGGCCGAGAACGAGCCATGGGCCACACTGAAATGCGTGGGAGCACCGGTGTTTAAGAGGCTAAGGTCGAGCTGAGCCAACACATGCTCCACGGCCCGACCACGATCATCGGAGACACTCCCACCCCATAGAGGGTTGTGGGCATTGAAATCGCCCAGCAGCAAAAAAGGTGGCGGCAGTTGTGCTACCAGAGCAGCCAGGACATGCTGCGCGACAGTACCATCAGGTGGAAGGTAAATACTGCAGACGGTAATGGCCCGGGGCGTCCACACCCGAACAGCGACAGCCTCTAAAGCTGTTTGTAGAGGCACAAACTCGCTGTGAAGAGAGTTCAGGACATATATGCAGACGCCACCAGACACCCTTGCATAAGCTGCCCGGTTCTTAAAATAACCCCGATAGCCACGGAGGGCGGGGGTTCGCATTGCTGGAAACCAAGTTTCCTGCAGAGCAATGCAAAGGAAAGGATGGCGGCTGATAAGGTGGCGGAGCTCAGCGAGATGGTGGAAGAAACCGCTGCAGTTCCACTGCAGGATGTTATTAGCCATGGATGGGAAAGGCGTGAAGGGACTGGGGAGGCAGATTACGCCTCCGGGGCCCCTGCTGCTACTGAGTCACCACCTGGACAACGGCCATCTACTGCATCCGAGGTACTGGCGAGATCCATGTCCTCAGCGGACGCCAGAATCTCCACCTCATCCTCAGACGCAGAGCTTGTAGGAAGCGGTGGAATGGGTGCCACCGCAATGTCGGTAGCCTTGGGGAGTTTCTTCTTCTTCAGCTTCTCGCGCTGTGCCTTTGGTGGCGCCGGCTGGGAGGGCGCAACTGGGTCGGTCTCAGGGACAGACGACGACCGTTTGTCCCTACGACCAGGGACTGGCTGTTGTTTAAGCCACTTGCGGCTGTCGGCCTTTGTACCGGACGGAACTTGGGAAGGGAGGTCCCCAAGGGACCCCTTCCTTACGAGAGTAGCTGAAGAAGTCTTACGCCTCTCCGGCTGGGAAGGGGGGACTGATGTCCCCGATGGTTGGGGGGGTGTTGCTCCTGAAGTAGATGGAGCAGGAGCAACAGGAGGTTTAGTGCCCCCCACCATCAAGGGGGCAGGTGTGGGACTTCGACTCTGAGAGCTGACCAGAGCGGATGGAAGTGGAGAAGGAGTGACAGTGGCGGCATAAGAAACTGGCATGCGCACCGGATGAAACCGATCATATTTCCGTTTCGCCTCAGTGTACGTCAGGCGGTCGATAGTCTTTATTTCCATGATCTTCCGCTCCTTCTGCAGGATCGGACAGTCTGGCGAGCAAGGCGGATGGTGCGCACCACAGTTCACACAGATTGGAGGCGGCGCACAGGGATGATCAGGATGGGAAGGTCGACCGCAATCGCGACAGACGAGGTCGGAAGCACAGCGTGAAGACATGTGGCCGAACTTCCAACACTTGAAGCACCGCATCGGGGGAGGGATATACGGCTTGACATCACAACGGTACACCATCACCTTGACCTTCTCAGGTAACGTGTCACCCTCGAAGGCCAAGATGAAGGCACCGGTGGCAACTTGACGATCCCTCGGACCCCGGTGGACGCGGCGGACGAAATGGACACCGCGGCGCTCCAAGTTGGCGCGCAGCTCGTCGTCGGACTGTAAAAGCAGATCCCTGTGAAAGATAATGCCCTGGACCATGTTCAGACTTTTATGGGGCGTGATAGTGACAGAGACATCCCCCAGCTTAGTACAAGCGAGCAAGGCCCGCGACTGGGCGGAGGATGCCGTTTTGATCAACACCGATCCGGACCGCATCTTGGACAAGCCCTCCACCTCCCCAAACTTGTCCTCTAAATGCTCTACAAAGAACTGAGGCTTCACGGATATAAAGGATTCCCCATCAGCTCTGGTACAGACAAGATATCTGGGCGAATACTTCTCAGCGTCACGCAATGCCTGTCGTTCCTCCCATGGTGTGGCGAGGGAGGGGAACGATTTGGGGTCATAAACGTTACCTTTAAAATGGGCTCTCGAACGCTTAGAGACTGCTGACGGCTGGCCGCCAGCGACAGATGATGTACCACGCTTCATTGCGGGTCATCCGCCCTGATGCCACCTACTCCGACCAAGGGCCCTCCCCACGGGCGCCACCCATCCACAGCAAAGGCCACCTGGCAGGATGGCCATTGCCGGGAGTCCTGATGCCCCAGGGAGATGGGCATCTACTCCTTGGCATACGTGGGGAGTGAACGGCGCAGGCATCAGTAGAGCGATCCCTGTATTGTCAGGGGGCTACAACCAAGAGGGTACATGGCGACCCCACCACAACGGACTGGCTACCGTGCTGGATCTTAGGTGCAAAAATGGCCAACGTCGTCGTCACAGTTAAAAGAAACACTGCAGAGTGCAGCGTGGTAATCGCCCAAGAGATCGAAAACGAGCGGGACACCATTGCAACGACGAGAAAGACGGCTATAGGTCTAATTGCACGAAGGATACAGTGCACCATGTAAGGTGCCCTTCCCCAATTGGCTCGCTCTTCGGAATAATTTAGATAGATGGAGGTCAAACCCGAGAGGGGACCATCACATAAGGCCGAAACGTTTGAGACTCCTTTTAGTCGCCTCTTACGACAGGCAGGAATACCGCGGGCCTATTCTAACCCCCGAACCCGCAGGGGGGGAAACGTTGTTGTGATGCCTCGTATAAGGAGGAGAAATGCGTCCCATCACGTTTCCGACTTTGATAAAGGTCGGATTGTAGTCTGTCGTGATTGCGGTTTATCATATCGCGACATTGCTGCTTGCGTTAGTCGAGATCCAATGACTGTTAGCAGAATACGGAATCGTTGGGTTCAGGAGGGTAATACGGAACGCAGTGCTGGATCCCAACGGCCTCGTATCACTAGCAGTCGAGATTACAGGCATCTTATCCGCATGGCTGAAACGGATCGTGCAGCCACGTCTCGAACGCTGAGTCAACAGATGGGGACGTTTGCAAGACAACAACTATCTGCACCAACAGTTCGACGACGTTTGCAGCAGCGTGGAATATCAGCTCGGAGACCATGGCTGCGGTTACCCCTGACGCTGCATCACAGACAGGAGCGCCTGCGATGGTGTACTCAACGACGAATCTGGGTGCACGAATGGCAAAACGTCATTTTTTCGGATGAGTCCAGTTCTGTTTACAGCATTATGATGGTCGCATCCGTGTTTGGCGACATTGTGGTGAACGCACATTGGAAGCGTGTATTAGTCACCGCCATACTGGCGTATCACCCGGCGTGATGGTATGGGGTGGCATTTGTTACACGTGTCGCTCACCTCTTATTCGCATTGACGGATCTTTGAACAGTGGAGGTTACATTTAAGATGTGTTTCAACCCGTGGCTCCACCCTTCACTCGATCCCTGCGAAACCCTACATTTCAACAGGATAATGCACCACCGCATGTTGCAGGTCCTCTATGGGCCTTTCTGGATACAGAAAATGTGCCCTGGCCAGCACATTCTCCAGATCTCTCACCAATTGAAAACCTCTGTTCAATGCTGGCCGAGCAACTGGCTCGTCACAATATGCCAGTCACTACTCCTGATGAACTGTGGTATCGTGCTGAAGCTGCATGGGCAGCTGTACCTGTACACGCCATCCAAGCTCTGACTCAATGCCCAGGCGTATCATGGCCGTTGTTACGGCCAGAGGTGGTTGTTCTGGGTACTGATTTCTCAGGATCTATGCACCCAAATTGCGTGAAAATGTAATCACATATCAGTTCTAGTATACTATATTTGTCCAATGAATACCCGTTAATCATCTGCATTTCTTCTTGGTGTAGCAATTTTAATGGCCAGTAGTGTATTAAGCTTTTCTAAGATCACAACACTATGTGCAGTATGTACAGTAATCATGCGCAGCACAGTTCTTCGAGTAATTATTTGACAGCCTCGTAAGGAACTGTATTTTATATTCAGTCGTGTACGAGCTTATAGACTTGCAATTTATATATACTGCAACCACGTATACTTTTTAGGGATAATTCGTGAAAGGCGGATCGAATTACTTTGAAGTGAGCAGTTGCATTTTATTCATTCACTGCTGAGTCTAAAATACAATTAAACGTATGATGAACTGAAACTGCATTTGATACTTACTCTCCGTCCGGCCAGACCTTGGAAGGCCCAACGGTACCGACTGGCCGCCGTGTCATCCTCAGACAACAGGTATCACTGGATGCGGATATGGAGTGGCATGTGGTCAGCACACCGCTCTCCCGGCCGTATGTCAGTTTACGAGACCGGAGCCGCTACTTCTCAATCAAGTAGCCCCTCAGTTTGCCTCACAAAGGCTGAGCGCACTCCGCTCGGCAACAGCACTCGGCAGACCAGGTGGTCACCCATCCAAGTGCTAGCTCAGCCCGACAGCTCTTAACTTCGGTGATCTGACGGAAGCCGTGTTACCACGACGGCAGTTGGCTATTTGATAGTTGATGGAACATTCGATAGCGTTTCTCATTCGGAAAGTTAGTTGTTGTAAAACTTTAAACTGAAATTCATAACAACTGTTCCTCAACCTGCGTGGAAGTCTCCACAAACAAGCTCGAATACATCGTACCTCAAAGTAAAATAAACGCAGCTAGCTTTCACTGTATACAACAATAAAGGAGCATAGACGATGCAGGACACACACTGTTAACATCACCAGCCACAAGGTCCGAGAAACATGGGGCGCAGCACCATCAGACTGTCAGATTCTGCCTGTATGCAGCTCCAGAAAAAGCGCTTCTATCGTACGTAATGTACCCAGCATACACAAAAACACACACAAACACTTCTCCTCCTTAAAAGGAGATGTGGATTTGTGGACTTATTACGACTCTCTTTAGTAGTAGTAACGAGATTAATGTCTTCCGGATATCCTGTAGCACTGTTGTGGTACTTTTCCTTAAGCACGTTATGTCTACGTAAGTATGTGATGAGGTGGTGTATTGCGTCCATTTCTGTTCTTAATACATATGAGTGACATTGCAGATAGTATAATACGATATGAACGGCTGATGACAGCAACATCATACTCACTGATAAAAAAAAAAAATAAATAAATAAATAAATAAATAAACATTAGCTCCTAACAGAACATGCAAGTGGAACCCTTAAGAATGTTTACAGTTTGACAGTGCGCAGTAATTTACCGTTCAACATAATGAAAACAAACAACATGCACTTGAACAAGAAGGAAGGAAACTATCCTGTCACATTTAACGTACATGATGAAACTGTAGACTGTGTATTCAAAACAAAGTTTTTAGTAATAAATAGTGATTTTCGATTTACACGGAATGAATACACTAAGATTCTGGTAAAAGAAATGTCATCAGCATGGTTTACGGTTCTACCATCAATTCGTCACAGTCAATTTATTCGGTGAGACACTATTTCCACGTAAACTCATTTCTGAGGCATAGGATCCTGTTGAGGGTTGAGATGCACAGAACATGGACACAGTTTTCCAAATGACAAAGAGAGCGGTAAGAATAATAACTGACAGTTTTAGTCGGGCTTCTTGTGAAGAACTATTTAAGAAACTGGGCACTTTTGCTTTACCAATCCGTTGTGCATATAGGGGTAAATATTAATAAATGTTTCACTAATACTTCTATACAAAATCAAGCCACAAGAGCCTGTTTGGAATTGTAATTACGAAGGAAAAAGTAACAAAAAATTCAAAACAGTGTTTTCTATCAGGTAATGAAACTGTGTAACAAGTTCCCCAAGGATATGAAAAATATTATTTATATACTTCTATTCAAAAACTCAGCTATAATATGCTTCATCAGAAATGCAGACTGTGCAACGAAAGATTACTTAGAGGTCTCAGAGAAGGGATTAACAACAATAAGGGAAAACTATAACACCCTCTCACGTTACAAAACACGTTCAAAATGTAATACTCTTACAAGCAAAAGTGCCAAGACCTGCAGAGCATGCATTTAACGTCGTCCATACTCTTGGTTTCGTAAGAGGGGAATGCTGACGCATTTTTCGAGATGAGCTGAAGTCAGGACATCAAGAGGTGCTTGTTGGTGGTCGTTGTCACGAGGGTGTGCCCATGACGTATGCAGTGCAACACTGAGAGGCGACTCGTGTATGAATGAAAAAATTGTCAAAGGTCAAAAATACGATCGTCCTTAACACAAGATCTGAACGGGAACTGGGAAAGGAGAACAGTCTCAGCGTCGTTGCTGTTTCTGTAATGAGCGTAACTTAGTCGGACGAATAACGTAGTGCAGTGATAAGGGACTGCACTGGTATTTCAAAGGATTTATTTCTTTTTGGCACAATCACTGTTTTATGATACAGTCATACCAGTTTTCGGTTGAAATGCAATGGTTGGCAGTTTGATGGACAGGTGTCCATAGGGCGACACACGTTTTATGATTGTATCATAAAAAGCGATTGTGTGAAAAACAAAAAAATAATACCTGACAATAAATCAATCACCGTACCCCGCAAACGCAGTGCCAGTTTTTTTTTCCCCAAATTTGAGAGGATAGCGGTTTCGGTCCCTTCCAGACCATCGAGTCTCAGGTTTTCCTTTGTTTCCCCAGATCGCGTTAGGCAAATGGCGGGAAGGTATCTTTGTACAATAGTGAGGTCCTTTTCCCTTCCCGTCGTTCCGCTAGCGCAGCTCCTGCCCCGTCTTCTAAGACATCGATGTTGACGAAATCTTCTTTCCCTCTTCTGACGCGAAATATTTCTAAGCTAATGATATGCTCCGCAAGATGTGACCCAGTTTATGAGCGATTCAGCTCTTTATAAGCAAACAGAAAATCCAAAAATGGCCTCAGTTGCATCATCTACTTTCAAAAAAACTATTGGTTACTTGGATATACGACGGTTTATTGAAGCAAATGGAAGCGACAAGTAATTGCAACAGAAATCTTCCAGTGTAGAGTGACCAGATTCTACAAAGGAATACATGTATTCCGTCTCTAAAGAAAAGTAGAAAAACATTACTAATAAAATTTACTTCTGTGAATACAGGATTTCGGATAAAATATACATAAATGAACTTGAGGGTACCATATCTAAAAATGTTTGAGCAATAAGGCGGGTAATGTAAAGAACATTTCGACTTCGTGAAGTAACTGCCCTTGTTTCCTTAATGTTACAGTATGAAAGTATTTAAATTAGCAGATTTTTTGGTACTAATACTCAAAGAATTATATGTTCATTTTCTTTGGTTATTACCGGCACTCCGTGGACAAAACAGCTTTATTTGCCTCCCATATCTTTTCCTCATTAACCACTCAGCCATAGAAATGACTCTACATCGGATTAAAGAGGAACGTTCCTACTTAGGTTCATAAATTCAGAAAAAATCAGCCGCTAAGTTTCTCGGTCTGTGAATAGCCTCCGATGCAAAAAAGGAGAATGAGAGGAAATTTTAGATTCTCCGCAGTCTCCTGTTGCCTCAATTTATACAAGTTTAATGATTTATTGATTAAGGGAATTCTTGTTAATCACTCGTCTTTGGCTTGACTTACAAGTTGGCTCCGGCGGAAGTTGGCCTTTACTTTACGGGTTTGAAAGTTGGGTTTATGTAAAGTATCAGCTTCCACAAGGACAGACCGCCCCCACTCTGTTCGCTGCCACCGCTGCGCAAGAGCCGGCGCTACCAAAGCTTCCAGACTCAAAGTGTTCGCTGCTTGCTTGGAAAGTATAAATAGCTACTCAAACTTACCCGACATATATCACTGTCCATTTGAGTCTATATTCCTTTTTTCTTTGCGTTAGAGAGAGAAAATGAACTATTCTGCCAATCAGAAAAAAATTCTTACATTCACTATGTTTTATGCGATTCTCATTTAAAACGATGAATGTAAGTCACTGGTACGGAGTAACAGAAGCTGGTGATTAAAAAGGTCCATTCAGTGCGGTTTAGAGCACGAATCGGAAACGCGAGGGAGTAAACTCTTCCAATATAAGCTCTTTCACTAGTGAAAGCAAGATTCCGGATTCCTGGCAACACACGAAAGAAAACCATCGGCTCACATTCATAAATGCATGCACCACTTCAATTTAGACGGGTTCCCTTATAACACTGTTCCAGTACTTGGAGGCGAAAGCGAAAATCGTCATGTGCTTATATCTAATAAGATAGCCAATGTTCCGCAGGTGTCAAGTTGCTTGGTTACTGTAATCGTTTTCAGCGCTGACGTGACACACAAAGTTCTGACTGCCTGACCAGTATGAGCCACTACACAACTGCAAAGTATCCTGCAGACAATTGACCTACGTACATGTAGATCATTTTTCACTACACTAAACGAGCCCCTACTTTGGAGAACTGTTTCAGGGTCAGGTACTTTGCGTTTACCAGCCAAGTCACTGACGGTTTTTTACGTGTTTACTCTGTCGTATTCAAACATAATACGGTTTGTAATATTATTTCTGAACTAACACATCTACAGTTATTCGGCAAATGAAGCAAACAGTTCCAAATAAACATGCATCCGCAAAAGAAACTTTTGCAAGATAATTGCGAAACTGTTGTTACGTATCAATTCCGTCTTCGGTATAAATTATTATACAATTTAGTACAAATGTACAGAGTGACCCAGAAGCCCGATAACATCTGAAAACGCACTCGTTCACGGAATAATGTAGGCAGGGAAGTAAAAATCTGACACACATGCCTGAAATGACATGGGGTTTTGTTGAATCAAAACGAGTGCAAAAATTGGCCAAAAGATGGCACTAAATATCAATACGATAGTGGCGACACACGAGAATCGTGTATAAAATTATCTGTAATGAACTATTAGCCACCGATTTTGTAGCGCGGGGAGCATTTGAGGTGTGGGCACATTGCAAAATGGGGGAAGACGATGATCGGTTGTCTGTTGTGTTGTGCACTGACGAAGGCCATTTCACACTCCGAGGGTCTGTCAACACCCACAACTGCGAAATCCGGGCTGCCGAAAATCAAAGACCTGTGGTAGACACCCCATTGCATGAGGATAAAGTCATAGTGTGGTGTGCATTTACCGCGTCAGACATGATCGGACTCTTTTTCTGCGGGGAATTGCGGCGTGTTTCTATTCCAACTGTCAGTGTGACGGGTGCAAGTTACACCGATATGTTACAGAATCGCATCATCCCTGGCCTGGCTGATACACACCTGCTGGAAGGTACGACTTACATGCAGGATCGCGTTACACTCCACAATGATATGCTGCAGAATGCTATCCACAACATTGTCTCTTAGCTACAGCTATTGTTGATGAATGACGGCCGACATGTTGAGTACTCGTACTTGTAGTAACGAACATCACCCTTGCTAAAAATCAATTCTTATGCTAATTTTGCTTTAGCATCACATTAAGTGCCAACTGTTGGTAATTTTGTGCGATTTTTTTGGCCCCAATAAATCCCATGTTTCAAGCATGTGTGTCTATTTCTAGACCTCTACCTACAATATTTTGTGAGTATTGATATTTCAAAAGTTAACGAACTTCTGGGTCACCCTACGTTTTACATGTAAGCTTTTCAATAACGTCCCAATCTAGTTGAGCACAATTTAAATTCATGGTATACTTCAAGATGAAATACAATACTATTTCATCATTTCACATTTCACATTTTACAATTTATTGCAACCTCGTAACCCTTAAAGGATGAGATCCACGTGTCTTCCATTTCGATGCGATGCTGCACTAGTTTCTGCAATGGGCTACAAATTATTGTAATCACTCCCGATGAATCCCGTAATTCTTGAGAAGACTTGTTGGTGCTTTTTTTGTCATCAGCCTTCTGACTGGTTTGATGCAGCCCGCCACGAATTCCTCTCCTCCGTTAACCTCTTCATCCCGCAGTACATCTACATCTACGTGATTACTCTGTTATTCACAATTAAGTGCCTGGAAGATTGTTCAGTGAACCACCTTCAAGCTGTCTCTCTACCGTTCCACCCTCGAACGGCGCGCGAGAAAAACGAGCTCTTACATTTTCTGTGCGAGCCCTGATTTCTCTTATTTTATCGTGATTATCATTTCTCCCGATGTATGTGGTTGCCAACAGCATGTTTTCGCAATCGGAGAAAAAAAATTATGAACGGAATTTCATGAGAAGATCCCGTCACAACGAAAAACACTTTTGTTTTAATGATTGTCACTCCAATACAAGTGTCATGTCTGTGGCACTATCTCCCCTATTTCGCGATAATACAAAACGAGCTGACCTTCTTTGAACTTTTCCAGTATCATCCGTCAGTCCCACCTGATACGGATCCCACACCGCACAGCAACACTCCAGAACAGAGCCGACAAGTGTAGTCTAAGCAGCCTCTTTAGTAGTTCTATTGCTACTTCTATGTGTTCTGCCAATTAATCGCAGTCTTTGGTTTGCTCTATCCACAACATTATCTATGTGATCGTTCCTATTTAGGTTATTTGTAATGGTAATTCCTAAGTATTTAGTTGAATTTACAACCTTCAGATTTGTGTGACTTATCGGTTACTTGCAAACTACGTCCTCAATTACTTGCTAGATGTATTCCAATCTCTGTCTTCCTCTACAGTTTTTGCACTCTACAGCTCCCTCTAGTAGCATGGAAGTCATTCGCTCGTGTCTTAAAAGATGTGCTGTCATCTTGTACCTTCTCCTTATCAATGTTTTCCACATAATCCAGACCTCTCCGATTCTGCGCAGAACCTCTTCATTCCTCACCTTACCACTCCGCCTGATTTTCAACATTCGTCTATACCACATCTCAAATGCATAGATTCTCTTCTGTTCTGGTTTTCTCACAGTCCATGGTTCACTACCATGCAATGCTGTACTCCAGGCACACATTCTGAGAAATTTCTTCCTCAAATTAAAGCCGATATTTGACATTAGTAGGCATCTCTTGGCCAGGAATGCCCCTCTTGTCATTGCTAGTCTGCTTTGATGTCCTCCTTGTTCCATCCGTCATTGGTTATTTTACTGCCTAGGTAGCAGAATTCCTAAACTTCATCTACTTCGTGACCATCAATTCTGATATTAAGTTACTCGCTGTTCTCGTTTCTACTACTTCTCATTACCTTCGTCTTTCTTCGATTTACTCTCCACCCATACTCTGTACTCATAAGACTGATCATTCCGTTGAGCAGATCGTGTAGTTCTTCACTTTCGCTCAGGATAGCAATGTCATCAGCGAATCGTATCATTGATATCCTTTCACCTTGAATTTTAATTCCACTTTCTTTTATTACCATCATTGCTTCCTCGACGTACAGATTGAAAAATAGCGGCGAAAGTCATCATCCTTGTCTGACACCCTTTTTAATACGAGCACTTCGTTCTCGGTCGTTCACTCTTATTATTCCCTCTTGGCTGTTGTACATATTGGATATGACCCGTGTCTCCCTATAGGTTACCCCTATTTTTTTCGGAATTTCGAAAATCCAGCACCATTTCACATTATCGATGGCTTTTTCCAGGTCGACAAATCCTATGAAAGTGTCTTGATTTTTCTTTAGTCTTGCTTCCATTATTAACTGCAACTTCAGAATTGACTCTCTTGTGCCTTTACCGTTCTTTAAGTCCAAACTGATCGTCATCTAGCGTATCTTCAATTTTCTTTCCCATTATTCTGTATATTATCCTTGTAAGCAACTTGGCTGCATGAGCTGTTAAGCTGATTGTGCGATAGTTCTCGCACTTGTCAGCTCTTGCCGTCTTCGGAATTGTGTGGATGATGCTTTTCCGAAAGTCAGATGGTATGTCGACAGACTCATACATTCTAAACACCAACGTGAATACTCGTTTTGTTGCCACATCCCCCCAATGATTTTAGAAATTCTGATGGGATGTTATCTACCCCTTCTGCCTCATTTGATCTTAAGTCCTCCAAAGATCTTTTAAATTCTGATTCTAATACTGGATCCCCTACCTCTTCTAAATGGACTCCTGTTTCTTCTCCTATCACATCTGACAAATCTTCCTCCTCGTAGAGGCTTTCAATGTATTCTTTCCACCTATCCGCTCTCTCTTCTGCATTTAACAGTGGAATTCCCGTTCCACTATTAATGTGAATGTCACCGTAGGTTGTTTTGAATTTCCAGTATGCTGAGTCTGTTGTTCCGATAATCATTTCTTTTTTGATGTCTTCACGCATTTCCTGCAGTCATTTCGTCTTAGCTTCCCTGCACTTCCTATTTATTTCATTCGTCAGTGACTCTCTGTATTCCTGAGGTTCCCGGAACATTTTTGTACTTCCGTCTTCGGTTACCCATGATTTCTTCGCAGTTACCTTCTTTGTACGTGTGTTTTCCTTACCAACTTCAGTGATAGCCCTTTTTCAACTGTACTGCCTACTGAGCTATTCCTTATTGCTATATCTATAGCCTTAGAGAAGTTCAACCGTATCTCGTCATTCCTTAATACTTCCACATCCCACTTCTTTGCGTATTGATTCTTCCTGACTACTGTCTTAAACTTCAGCCTACTCTTCATCACTGCTATATTGTGATCTGAATCCGTATCTTCTCCTGGGTACGCCTTACTATCCGTTATCTGATTTCGGAACTCTGACTGACCGTGATGTAATCTAACTGAAATCTTCCCGTATCACCCGGTTTTTTCCAAGTTTACCTCCTCGTCTTGTGATTCTTGAGCAGAGTATTCTCCATTACTAGCTAGAACTTTTTACAGACCTCAATTAGTCTTTCTCCTCTCTCATTCCTTGTGCCAAGCCCACATTCTCCTGTAATGTCTCCTTCTCCTCCTTCCAGTACAAATGATTTCCAGTCCCGCATCCCCTCTTACATACTGTATCACCTTTTCGATATCCTCATACACTCTGTTTATCCTCAGCTTGAGACGTTGGCATCTATACCTGAACTATCGTTCTCGGTGTTGGTTTTCTGTCAATTCTGATGAGAACAACCCTGTGACTGAACTGTTCACAGCAACACACTCTCTGCCCTACCTTCCTATTCATGACGAATTCTACTCCCGGTACACCATTTTCTGCTGCTGTTGATATTACCCTATATTCATCTGACCAGAAATCCTTGCCTTCTTTCCACTTCACTTCACTGACCCCTACTATATCTAGATCGAGCCATTGCACTTAGAGGCATTTTTAGATGTTCTAGTTTCCCTACCACGTTCAAGCTTCTGACATTCCACTCCCCGATTTCTAGAACGTTATCCTTTCGTTGATTATTCAATCTTTTTCTCATGGTAACCTACCCATGGCAGGCCCCTCCCGGAGATCCGCATGTGGGACTATTCCGAAATCTTTTGCCAATGGAGAGATCATCATGACACTTCTTCAATCACAGGCCACATGTCCTGTTGATACACGTTACGTGTCTTTAATGGAGTGGTTTCCATTGCCTTTTGCAGCCTCATGCCGTTGATCATTGCTCATTCCTCCGCCTTTAGGGGCAGTTTCCCACCCCTAGGGCAAGAGAGTGCCCTGAACATCTTTCCGCACCTCTGCCGCCTTTGACAAGGCCTTTGACAGAATGAGGGTGACTTATTATGCCGGAAGTCTTCGGCCGCCAATACTGACTATTAATCGAATCGTAAATAGCGGCGGGTTTCGAACCTGGGACCGAAGACGTTTTGATTATGAAGCAAAGTCGCTACCCCTAGACCACGGGCCTACAAACTGCATAAACGGTAATGCTGCTTACGTTACTTATGACACAATTTATCATTTCTTCTTGTGTTGGAAGTGGTATTTTTGTAGTATACTACCACAATAGTTTTGTTTACTCGTTTTAGTATACTCTGATTGTAAATCTTGTTTTATGTCGAATGAGTCCTTTCTGAATCGTATGTTACGTCAAGCCTGGGTATGGCTTAAAATAATGCCACCCAGAACTGCAAAACCAATTGTAATATAACATTTCCTGTGTTTGGATGACTTAATGGCACGTTGCGAAAACCAATAAGTCAATAAAAAGGTTTCATGGCCCCACATAGAAAATTCTGGAGTAGGAAGGTGATCTTGGAGGCCGAGGTACTAATGTGGATAATATTTCGTACGTGGTACGAAAATACCAAGGTACTAATTAGGAAAATATGAGGGTTGAAACTGAAATAGTGACAGCTATTTTTTCACAACCGATACAAAAGAGTTACTTGTTTGCCCCTGTTACTGTCCTTCAAAGTAGTCACCAGAATTGTGTAGAACCACTTCTTGCCAGTGATGTGGAAGGCGTTGTATGCCGTTAGCAGAGAATGTTCTGTTGATGGTGCGAATGGAACGGTCTACTGCCTGTCGAATCTCTGGAACAGTTCTGAAGCGAATGCCACGAAGCCAAAACTGAAACGCCAATCCAACGAATGGCGTCATTGTGGGTTGCCGCGAATGTCGAAAGATCGTCAGAGCCCCAGCATGGTGAAAGTTATGGTGATTCTCGTGTACGACTTTGATGGTGTTATCCTAACTCATTACGTTCCTCCACGGCAGACCGTCAATGCACAGTATTGCTGTTCGTTTTTGGTGCATCACATGCGACCAGCTTTGCGAAAGAAGCGGCGACACTTTCTGCACAACCCACCCATCATTTTACACGACAATGTGCGGGCGCATACAGTGCAAGCTGTGGCTGCTCTGTTCCGGTTGGTTGGTTGGTTTTGGGGGAAGAGATCCAACAGCAAGGTCATCGGTCTCATCGGATTAGGGAAGGACAGGGAAGGAAGTCGGCCGTGCCCTTTCAGAGGAACCATCCCGGCATTTGCCTGGAGCGATTTAGGGAAATCACGGAAAACCTAAATCAGGATGGCCTGACGTGGGATTGAACCGTCGTCCTCCCGAATGCGAGTCCAGTGTGCTAACCACTGCGCCACCTCGCTCGGTGGCTGCTCTGTTCCGTCGATGCGACTGGGAAGTACTGTACCATCCACCATTCTCTCCGGACTGAAGTCCTTGTGACTTTGATCTGCTTCCGAAGATGAAGGATACACTTGGTGGCATTCGCTTCAAAACTGTTCCAGAGATTCGATAGGCAGTAGACCGCTCGATTCGCACCATCAAACAGAACAGGCTCTGCTAACGGTATACTAGGCCTTCCAAATCGCTGGCAATGGGTTCTACACAACGCTGTTGACTACTTTGAAGGACAGTAACAGATGCAAACATGTAAATATTTTGTATCTGTTGTGAATAAATAGTTGCCGCTATTTAAGTTCCAACCATCGTATTTCGTACTGACGTTACTGGGGAATCGTCATCGCACTTTTAGTGGAAAGTTCTAGTGTCTGTCTTTACAAACTTTTACGTGTGTCGTCTTTAGCTATTTATACTGATACACTCTCCATACAGTGGGTGGGTTAAAGATTTTTAGATGAAGTGTAAATGTCTTCCACACAACTAAACAGACCATCTGTTTCCACACTATTTTTATGGCTTCCTTTATTTGTGTACATCGTATACATTAGTTACAATTAATGCTTATTCAGTGTATTTAGCATTTTCTCTAACATTTATGCCCTGTCAATTTCATGACGCAAGATCTAAATACATATTTGTACTGCAATTTCTCCGACAGAAACATTCTTTGGCAGGGTTTTCTCTTTGTAAACTGCTGTCTTTGTACATCCTTCTCTCCAGTCAAATCTTCTTTCTCCAGTATTTGTAGTTGGTGCAGTCTCCTTAAGTTTCCTTTCTGCAGAACTCTCTATATAAGAAAACGTCAGTCTTGCACAGCTGTAAATTCTTTTATATCTGCCACTATCATTATTATTATTATTATTATTATTAGTGGAAGACACTGCAGTAATACAAATACTGTCAATATTAACATTTTCATACTATTTGTCATAGTAAAATTGTTATTTCTTAAGTAACTTTCATGTAATGAAGGTAATCTATGTGTGAAACCCTGCTCCGATGTAAGGGAACGCATAATGGCCCTATTCAGATCATGTTAAACACATGATTATTCTTCTAAAAATACATAAATACTAGTGCGAAATTGTTTCGCAGCCTTCAATTGTATCGTTAATTTGCGAGAAAATTTGATCAAAATCGATTAGCCCAGTCGAAGTCACAGAGCATTTTCCTACAGATGATTTCACGAGCAGTTCTATACGTTAATTAAGTTCTCCCTAGAATGTTAGTCTCGGGGATGTCTTGAAATGCCTGTCTGTTTAATACCGTCCGCTATATACGACTGAACCTTGATGCGATCAGAGAAGAGCTGTCAAGCGCGAAGTGTACAGCTGGTCGCGTACGAGCCGCAGTTGCGAGGGTGGACTGCCGTTATCGACAACCGATACAGAAATCGCGGTACTTATCGAGGTCTGCTATCTTTGCCGCTTCGGCAGCTATCGGCGGAATGAATCAGAACGGCAATGGCTCCCATTTAATGTCATCACGAAAAGGCTTTAGCACTTTGCTCGCTGTGGGCCGTTTCGTGCAACGACTTTCCCCCTACAATTTCCATGCAATTTTAATATACCTGAGTGCCACAGCAAGGTTACGTAATTCTTCCAAATGGTTACACAAATTTATCAATAAAGGGCGACTGCAAGTGTTACGGGCACAACAGGAACGGACGATTATAGCATAATGAAAACGTTCGTGCCCACATCTTTTGTAATATCGACGCTGTAAAGAAGGTTCTATTTTACTCATTATTAATATAGCCCTCATGATTAAGAGCTTTAATATGTCTGGTCTTTGTGCTAATAGTTTTTCCTTGGCCTATTCCTTATATATTTCTTCTTTACCTTATACATCTGTGAGTGTGTAATGATCATTCAATCTAAGATACACGTTTGATTTTAATTTACAAATTGTCGTTTATATTATTCATAAACAACTCGCATTAGTCAGACGCTTAATGTTGGCGTTCTATTCACTTCTAGTCCGCCTACCTCTGCGACAGATTATGTTTCAGTGTAGAGATGACCCCACAGAGAGCAGCACGTATTCTGGCAAGCGCAAAAGCGTCAGTAACAAGCTGTTTAAGCTCCAGCGGCAGATGCTTTATGAGTCGCATTATGTATCATGCTGTTGTTTACTGTTTCCGAAAGTGAACATTTCCGGGACGAGTCAACAACGTATTGCTTCCCTCCTATGTACGAGTTTATCACATTTCATTAAGGCGATATTTGACAGATTGATGCCCACGAAGAGATTTACAAAAATCGTTTATTTCGCGCTCCAGTCGCAACTGGAGCAGAATAAGAGACAAGCAACGGTGCTAGGTGATACGCCATCCGATACACATCATACGGAAACTTACGCAGTACAGGTGTAAATGTAGATCGTAGTGTATTCGTATTTATGAATTGCTTTTGCGTCGACAGTATGAGTCTTCTCATTAAAATGCCGGCTTTTAACTGAGAGAGGTCTTCATGACTTTGGAGAAAGCCACAGTACACAATACAGGACGACAACACAGATGGTAAACATACAATTTACACGCCATGCTGAGTTCCCTTTGTACTATTCAGCATAGTTTGTTCATTGTGTGTTGAATTATCTGTATTACCATTCTGGATTGTCTGCTGTGGCTGTTTCCAATAACGTGTATTTGCCTGTATTTCAGTTACTTACGAACACGATTGGTTTGAAACTAGACATACTGTTCGAAACTAGTCTACACTAATAAGTAAAGGATACTTTTTAATCCTACATTCGAAGAAATTCCAAACATTTATCTCCATAAAGGAAAAATTGCTGACCTATTTCAACTGCAGAATGATGGAAGTCCGTCAAGATAGTATTTGCTGCAATGCGGAGCTTGGTGACCCATAGTAGTGGAAGATGGTCCTATATGTACAGAGTATGGAGTAAAGACCACGGAGTAGTATGGTAGGACACACAGTTTCGATCGGTGTTATCAGAAACTTTTTTTCCCTACGTTGCATGTGATTCGTAACCGAACTAAGCAATCTCTGCCCTTGATTCAATAAAAAAAATTCTCAGCGTCATTGTGAGTTTCATGAAAATTTTGTCAACGAAGTCATTACCTTTCCATGATGAGTCACCAAGGAGTTATACAGAAACTTACGCTGTATATTCATGTGAAATGGTTCTACTTTTGCGTTCCATTAATCATCAAGCGACAAGATATCTTTATACATTTATCTCACACATTCCCGTCGTTACACTGAGAATATATATGTTTACAAAAGTCCTCTTAAAGCAACCATATGGCCATAATCTTACAAATTATTCAAAAATAAGAATCCAGCTAGTACCATTTGGCTTCAGCAGAGTTCTTGCTCACTAAGAATCATTTATCTTGTAGAGTATTCATTCAGTCACTATAAGATTACTCACTATTTTTAGTAACTTCTTTACAGGTTCAAAAAAGTCAGTTTTCATAGAGATCTTCTGAGTAGCAGATGCTGTGTTATGTTCCGGACAATGTACTTCGAGGGTTCTATGTTGTCATATTCTTACGGAAAGATACATAGGTTCACACTGGCGAGCATAGTACGCTCACTGCAAATGTTTTACGTATAATGTGGGACATATTCTACGTTTCTAAGTTCGAATGCTAAACCTTTTCTAGGAAAAATAAGTCATTAGAGGGAATTAATCTTTTTGTATGCCCTATCTAACCGCTGCCTACGTTACGTTAGTCATAATGCTATATCGGACAGCATTGTAATAGTGCTTTTATCGGTCAGTATTCATAGAGACAGGTTAACAAGAGAAAATTTCGGTACCCATATTTGATGTCTTTCTGATTAATTACAGTCATAAACCGGCTATAACACTGAAGTCACTAACGGTGCGTAACCATAGATTTTCAATTATTTAATAAAGGGTTCATTTCTGGACCCATGTTTACTGGAACGTTTTTAGTTCTATAATCGTATTCTTGTCCCCACTTCAATTTTCACGATGAATCATGATACACCCTATGTTTGGAAATATGTAAACAACTCTGTTAGGACTGCAAAATAACTGAGGATAGCGAAAGTAAAGTTAATATAAAAAGTGGTTTGGTAATAGTAAAAAGTGAAATACTTAAGAATCTAATGTAAATTTGTTGAGAAACCTTTTCTCAAAGGGTCCAGAATGTAGCCTTATATGGAAGCGAAACGAGGACGATAAATAGTGCAGACAAGTAGAGTCTACGAGTTGTATTATATATACCACTACAGTAAAATTTTGATGATTACATTGGCAAAGCGACTAACTAACGAAGTGCTGAATCGAGTCTGGGACGAAAGATCTCTACTCCACATGGATACTCTGAAAATCAAATTCAAGTGCCTGGCAGAGGGTTCATCGAACCACTTTCACAATTCTCTATTATTAAGATCTCGTTCAGCGCGAGGAAAGAATGAACACCTATATCTTTCCGTACGAGCTATGATTTCCCTTATTTTATGGCGGTGATCGTTCTGCCCTATGTATGTCGGTGTCAACTGAATATTTTCGCATTCGGAGGAGAAAGTTGGTGATTGGAATTTCGTGAGGAGATTCCGTCGCAACGAAAAATGCCTTTCTTTTAATGATTTTCAGTCCAAATCCTGCATCATTTATGTGACACTCTCTCCCATATTTCGAGATAATAGAAAATGTGCTACCTTTCTCTGAACTATTTCGATGTACTCCGTCAGTCCTATGTGGTAAGGATCCCACACCACGCAGCAGTATTCTAATAGAGGACGGACAAGCACAGTGTAGGCAGTCTCCTCAGTAGGTCTGTTACATTTTCCAAGTCTCCTGCCAATAAAACCCAGTCTTTGGTTAGCAAACGGTCTATAACACTACCTTGGGGAACTCTAGAAATCACATCTGTTTTACTCGATGACTTTCCGTCAATTACTACTGACAGGAAATCACAAATCCAGTCACATAACTGAGACGAAATTCCTTAAGCACGCAATTTCACTACGAGCCGCTTGTGTGGTACAGTGTCAAAAGTCTTCCAGAAATCCAAAAATACGGAATCGATCCGAAATCCCCTGGACGTCCGTTGGATCCCCACGGCCGGCCCACAACAGTGGTGCCCATCCACTGCAGCCTCAAGCTCTGTAACCGAAGCCATCACAGCCTGGGGCTGAGAGCGGAGTGTCACCAACTCGGCTCGCATCCGCACACGTCGCAGTCCCTGTCCATACTAAAGACCATGGAAACCAAACTATGCAGATAAACGAACTATCGGCACGTACTGCGCAACTCTACTCCAGACCCTGACGGAAACGCACGAACTGTGTCTAGTAATACGCAGATATTCGAAAACCCAACTAGCATAGTACTCAAGTGAAACTAAATAATTTGCCCCTGATTGCAATGTGTCACAAAATCGGTTTACTTTCCGACGCAAACGAAAACGCGACAACAGTGGCTATTAGATATTAAATTAACAAGTAGAAACTCAAGAAACAAAACTATTAAAGCATAAAGGTGCTCAGACCCATTTGAACCATTTGGAACCCTATTGCTGCGTCTGTCTCGGTCGGCTACTGCTGCCTGACTGATAATAATAGCACATGGTAACTGTAAGGCTAGTTGATGGAGAACTTCTTCAGGCATCAAATAATACTTAATTTGCTATTGGAGGGCTTGTAAAAATTGTGGAGAGACAAAAGTTTGACTGGAGTGCAGGTAGCACCTGAGGAAGACAACGAATCAAATTGCCGAAATATTCGGCAGAACACCTGGGTATCTCAAGATATCAGGCTCAAATGGAATTAGCCCTCAGTAGTTACACAGAGAAAACACTTGCACAGAACAGACTAGCCTAGAGAGCCGTAAGAAATTAGTCGTTGGAGAGGACCACAAAGACGACAAATGGTTCAAATGGCTCTGAGCACTATGCGACTTAACTTCTGAGGTCATCAGTCGCCTAGAACTTAGAACTAATTAAACCTAACTAACCTAAGGACATCACACACATCCATGCCCGAGGCAGGATTCGAACCTGCGACCGGAGCGGTCACTCGGCTCCAGACTGTAGCGCACAGAACCGCACGGCCACCCAGGCCGGCACAAAGACGACAACAACACCAACATCCATATGAAGCTATTCTAAAAATTTTGCTGATGTTACTGATGGTTCTCATATCATATGAATACTGATTCCTTGAGAAATCATTCAGTTATTTCTATTCAGTCATGCTCTCTGAAATTAGTAACTAAAATACAGCGTTCACACAAATTCCAGGTAATCCACTGTTTTGTGTAGTTCTTTGAAACGTCAAAAGAGGAGATGCGGTAAAGTGGTGGCTGCCTTATTGGTACAGATTAAATAAAAAATTTGCAATCGGTCAGTATGTAATAAAGTTAGATTAAAAGTAAAGCAAAAACTGTCTTGAACTTTATTTTAAAATGGGATAGTGACATAGTTTAATTAAATGTAGATGGTACCTCTAAAGAATGCGCAATAAGCATGAAACTTCTGGGAATTACTGTTGACGCTCAGCTGAAGTGGCATGAATATAAAAAGAAAGTTGGAAACAAAATATCATCAGCATTGTGCAATTAGAATTGTGTCTTCAGTTTCTAAAAGGCAGTGTCTTTTACTTACATAAATGCGTATGTGCACTCATTTCTTAGCTGAGGAATTAGTTTCTGGAAAACAAATGTGCTAAATACAAACACAATTTCCAGACTCAAGGTACGAGGAATAATAATAACATCCAAAAACGATATTTGATCTTTTTGTTAACATCTGTTCAAAACAATTGGAATCTTGGCCACAGTGTTAGTAAATTCAATAATCGGCTATGCACATCAAAACGATAAATAACTACAGTACAGAACGTTCTACATGTGATGCAGGAAAACAGTTAATACTGAACTTCCATTTACCAAGAAATAATAAACATGCAACATAAAACAGCATTTACTACCACTGAATAAATTTGAATAATAATTTGCTATATTAGATAGGTTTAAGAGATGTGATAGAACAGATCCGACGAAGAGTTTCACTTTATGTCACTAGATGGTTTAATAACTGTGAAGCACTACAGAGATGCTCAACAAATTCCAGTGGCAGTCGGTACACGATGCATGTTTTATATCACGGAGAGGTTCAGTGGTTAAATTTCGAGAATGTACATTCAAAGAAAAGTCTGCCAACAACTAGTGCTATTTGTTTTTTCACCAACGGACTGGTCACAAAACGAAAACCACAGTGAAAATCCGGTGAAGCTTTGTGGTGATGTGTTGTGCAGTGTCTCTAGTAAGCCTCTGTACTGCGTCACGTCACACTCTAATTCTGAGTGTGCAGTGAGCGTGTACAGAAGCCTAGAAAACAGTCTCATGCAGCCCACATAACGTAACTGTCACGTGTTTCCTTCTTGATAGCAATTCTCGGTCTGTAGCTCAAATCCATCAAAGATACTCCTGCAGCGTTTTCGATGGCATATGTCTGATCACCCACTTGCAATCAGGTCTTGGCTCCCTGTGATCTTCATCTCATTACTGACTATGACAGCGTTTTGACAGATAATCAGCTGCACACCAGCGAAGGGAATTGATGGGAATCACAGGATGAGGGTGATGGAAAAGTTGTACCACACCACAACGTGTAAATCACAGTGACGACGGTGTAGAGAAGCAGGTGGAAGGTGTAGCCAAATCAAACAAAACATTTTTTTCACTGCAATTTGAATTTCGCGACCAATTGGAGTTTGAAAAACAAAACAAAAAAGGAAGGAAAAGGCCCTCATGTTACTTATCATATATGTATCGCGAAGTAACGAAGTGACAGTGATGAAAAATCAGACAAATTAGAGCGTTTATGGAATTTTATCTGCCGTTGTTCTTCCCACATACCGTATGCAAAAGGGACCGGGAAGGGGAGAAACTAATGATTAAAAAAATATTCAAATTTGTGTGAATTCCTAAGGGATCTAACTAGACTTGCTACTGCAACTAACTTATGCTGATGACAATGCACACACCCACGCCCGAGGGCGGACTCGAACCTCCGGCGGGAGAGGCCTCGCAATCTGTGACATGGCGCCTCAAACTTGTGGTGGTGGTAGGGGTGCCAAAGGTACCCTTACTCACACACAGTATTGTTGCACCTAATTAGTTCGCGCCAGCAGATAGATAACACTATGAACATTTCTCTAATGCGTGCTGCTGTCTTTGCGCCTTCTCGGGCAAATTCAGTACTGACGTTTGTTGTATCAAAAGTGGTGCCAATGTTGAGCACCAGTAATGTGTGTTATTGTGTGTGTCTGTTACCTGTATGTTTCTACACTTGTCTTCTGGAATACCGGGGCCACTTACGAACAACAATGTCAACTACTAAGCGTTACTGCGAAAATCACAATAAGCAGCAAATTGCGTTTTAAAATGGAAATCGATAGCTCTTCCATGTTTGGTTGTCTACTGACTGACTGATTTGATACAGCTCTCCAAGCTACTCCGATATGATGTATCTCTCCAAACTATTCTGTGCCATGCAAGCATCTTCAACTCTGGGTAATTACTGCAACCTACATCCAATTGAATCTGTTTCACCCCTTCACTTCTGTCTAAAAATTTTAGCCCCAATCTTCCCTCTATTACGAAACGCGATTCCTTCATGGCTGAGTTCGTCCTATCAACCGATCCATTCTTCTAGTAAAGTTATGACATAAATTTCTTTTGTACCCAATTCCTTCTCATTAGTTAAACTATCCATTTTTTAATTTCCAACATTCTTCTGTAGCACCAAGCTCCAAAATCTTCTATTCTTTTCTCCTAATCGTCCACGTATCACTCCCGTACGACGCTACACTATAGACAAAGACCACCAGAAAAACTTCCTAACGCTGAAACACCTCTAGCAAGTGGCGTTGGATTACTAGCATCCCCTTTTCAGTGGGAATTGTCTCAATGACAATACTAGCGAAAATTGGCAGCCGATATACTGCAAGAACGTCCGAGGTAGCAGGTGAAGCTATTGTGGGGTTGTGAGAACGAGAGAGGCGGCCGGTCGGACGGGCGGCTGGTAAACTACGATAAGTCAGGGGGTCGCGGCTGATGGGCCGCGGCAATCCTTGGTTATCAGGCGCCTTTGTCTCGCCCCACAATGGACTGCGCAGCCAGCCCGCTGCCACGCCAACCGCCCGATAGCGGCGCCGCGGGCACCGGGCTACGCCCCTCTCACTGCTAGCGGGCATTAAAACTGCTCTCCTCTGGGTGTCAAACCGAAAAGTCTCTACGAATGACCGTCGTAGTGATCTCGCTGAGACAGTGAAGTGTCCAAGTCTAAAATCCTCACACGGAAACTTCAAACACTGGCTGTTTTCGATCCTGTTTTCACAAAAATGCCCGAGAAAATTCGGCTTTGAAGATATGAGCACAGTGACGTTCCGAAAATGTCGAACTTTTAGTTATAAGTGCTGCTTTTAGCTAATCACAGGGTCATCGCAAATTATTCATTTGAACATTACATAAAAATACCTTATAATGCAATGCATGAAAAAACACATATTCAAGTTTGTTACTAGATACTGCAAATGTTTCATCTGCTCTCTACATACACTGAAGTGCCAAAGAAAGTGCTATAGGCATGCATATTCAATACAGGAATATGTAAACAGGCAGGATACAGCGCTGTGGTTGGAAACGCCTATAATCAAAAAATGGTTCAAACGGCTCTGAGCACTATGGGACTTAACATCGGAGGTCATCAGTCCCCTAGAACTTAGAACTACTTAAACCTAACTAACCTAAGGACATCACACATATCCATGCCCGAGGCAGGATTCGAACCTGGGACCGTAGCGGTCGCGCGGTTCCAGACTGAAGCGCCTAGAACCGCTCGGCTACAACGGCCGGCTGCCTATAATCATAAGGCAACAAGTGTCTGGCGGATTTGTTACATCGGTTACTGCTGCTACAGTGGCAGGTTATCAAGATTTAAGTGAGTTTGAAAGCGGCGCGATAGTCGGCGCACGAGCGATGGGACACAGCATCTGCGAGGCAGCGATGAAGTGGCGGTTTCCCCGTACGACCATTTCACGAGCGCACCGTGAATATCAGGAATTCGGTAAAACATCAAATCTCTAATATCGCTGCAATCGGAAAAAGATCCTGCAAGAACGGGGCTAACGACGACTGAAGAGAAACGTTCAACGTGACAGAAGTGCAACCATCCCGCAAATTGCTGCAGATTTCACTGCCGGGTCATCAGAAAGTGTCAGCGTGCGAACCTTTCAGCGAAATGTCATCGATACGGGCTTTCGGAGCTGAAGCCCACTCGTGTACCCTTGATGACTGCACGACACAAAGCTTGTCTCCTCGCCTGGCCCCATAAAAGCCGACACTGGTAACGTGTTGCTTGGTTGGACGAGTCTCGTTTGAAATTATACCGAGCGGACGGACGTGTACGGGTATGGAGACAACCTTAAGAACCCATGAACCCTACATGTCAGCAGAGAAGTGTTCAAGCTGGTAGAGGCTGTGTAATGTTAGGAGGCGTATGCATTTGGAGTGATATGAAACAGCTGATACATTTAGATACGACTGTGATAGATGACACGTACGTAAGCATCCGGTCTGATCACCTGATCCATTCACGTCCATTGTGCATTCCGACGGACTTGGGCAGTTCCAGCAGGACAATGCAGCACCACACACACATCCATAATTACTACAGAATGGCTCCAGGAACAGTCTTCTCAGTTTAAACACTTCCGCTGGCCACCAAACTCCCCAAACATGCACGTTATTGAACATTTCTGCGATGCCTTGCTAGGTGTTGTTCAGAGAAGATCCCCACCCCCTCGTATTGTTACGGATTTATGGCCAGCCCCGCAGGACTCACGGTGTGAGGACTACTTCCGACACTAGCCAAGTTCATGCCATGTCGTGTTGCGGTACTTCTGCGTGCCTACCCGATATAAGGCAGGTGTACCAGTTTCTTTGGCTCTTTACTGTATATGCGGTAGATAAGTTCGATTCCTACACGTACAAGCATGTCCCCGTCCAACACGCATGTTCACCAGAGCACCAGTGATGCGATCCCGGAGTTCAATCAATGTATTTGGCAAAGGTGTTACGTAATCAGCGTCTTTCAGGTGTCATTTTTAACACGCATATATCGACAAAAGCTGCTTGTGTTATTTAGCTACTCGCTTTCAGAATGCTGTAGTGGGTGATTGGTTTGATAGCGCACGTTATTGGTTGATAAAATGTCAGTAAGACAATGTCCTAAGATGAACATATACCACACAGATTCACTTTACATGCATCAGGTACATTTGATGAGATGTTTAAAAAGCCTCAAAATCACTCTTGGCATAATTAAACGAAAAGGATTTCATTGCAGTCCGAGACAATTTGTTGTTCCTAATTAATTATGCAACTTTTTTTGTCTCATAGTGCCATCATCATTGCAATGTTTAAGCTGCTTGTATTAATAGTCGCTTATTTATTTGCACGAAGTTTCGGAAATTACCGTATATCATCTCTGGACGGTCAGTGGGTATCAAAATGCATCATCTACGTGGTCTCATATCACAAACTCTAGTACGTGCATAGTTTGATAAATACGTATACTTGTGTACAGGAAGCAATCTCCAGGTGTTACTTTCGTCAGTACCTTCCATGTGGTGTCAGGTGGCTGCTTGTACTTAGATAAGCGCATCCATATATGGTTCATAGCACGATGTTTACTTTGGAACATTCGATCCACAACATGCATAGTCTGATCCCTTTGTAGCAGCTTGTACCAATACAACGCACAAGAAATTGAACATAGTAGAAGATACAGTCCCGCAGACAGCGGGCAGTAAAGGCCAAAGCAGGCCCGTCAAAACAGTTTGACTGAATAAAATAAGTTAATACAAGCAGGCTTTGTCGACACTTATCGTGTCGAAGGTGACCATACATACGAGTACATCAAAGCTGCGCGTCACTCTAACTTCGACAGTACTCTCGCATTTAGGGGGGGGGGGGGGGGGACTCCGATAACAGCGGCAGTAGGGTCTATTGTGTTTTCCTAAACCGCTTACGCAAAATAGTGGGATGGTTCTTCCAAAATGGACACAGTCGCTCTCCTTCCACACATCTAAGGACCTCGACGTGCTGTTAAGCCGTAATCTTCTTTCCATTCTTTTCCAACCTTGAAAAAGTATCTCAGAGGCTATAACACTCGACTATAGACACATTTTTAAATTATCAACATATAAATGAGTTTATTTTATATTCCTCGTCGTATTTTTAACTAAGCCGATCTGCAAATAAGGGCAATAACGAACCACGCCCACATTTTTTAACTGGAAGTCTTTTATTGTGCTTAATCACAGATTATTACCAAGTTTCATCGCAGTTTGACGTGTTATAGCTTCAAATATATAACACCCAACTTTTGGTGCGAATAACCAATGAAAAAGAATATTTTTAAGTTTCGTTCATGTCATTGTAGCTTTACTTGTCATTCATCAAGTGGCAGGATGATGGCTGTTAGTAAAATGGTGACTTCTCAATAGAAAACGTTTTATGCGTTGCAATATGAGCAGCGTAGGTCCAAAGACACAGAGGCACCACCTCAAAAGCATTATGGGGTGGTATCGACAGTTCAGGGACACAGTTTGGCTCTGTAAAGCTGTTCCAGTCGAAACAGTGGAGAGTGCACGAGAGGCGCTTCTTCTTAGTCCAAAAGAAATCAAACTGTCGAACAAGTCGCGAGCTGGACCATTCCGATCCAACAGTGTGGAAGACTTTGGGCAAACGATTACATTAGAATCCATTTTGCGTTTAGCTGCTGCAACATTTACAGCCAAGTGAATTTTGCGAACTTTTCGAGGAAGCAGAAAAAGATGACGAATTTACCAGCTGACTCGTTTCCAGTGATGAGGTGATGTTCCACATAAATGGTCAAGTGACTCACCACAACATACGCATAAGTGGCACCATGAATCACAATGTTAAAGTGAAGACTGAAAGAAATTTTCCGAAAGTGAATGTGGTCTGTGATGTTTGACATAGCAAAGTGTCCGGACCGTACATTTTTTTTCTGAAAAGTCTATGATGGATACAATATGGCTACAGATATTGGAAGAGTGATTGTTTCATAAAATGATACCTGATATCCCAAACTTCATACTCCAACAATACAGATATCTGCCTCATTTACTGAATGAAGAACTTTAAACCGATGGCTTAAGGTTTCTGCTCAGGAAACTGAATTGCACACGGACTTCACAGGTTTTCACCACTTTGCCATCTTACTCTGTTACAAGGTTATTAGAAAAACCAGAAGTTTCAAAATCGCACTTACTGCTGTGAACTTCATACCCATCATGTTTGTAGTAACGCTTAAAATCTTTATCAGTAAACACTTCCGGGCTAAGTTGCCGTGGTCGATCTGTAGAACGTCTTCTCCCTGACGTTTCGTTCTCAACTACGGAGAACATCTTCCGAGGTGAGTCGACGACTGGCTGCTAGGAGCTGGGGCCGCCGCTTATATGGAGATCGTAGAGGGCGCCACCGCACGTCACGTGGCGTCGATGTGTAGCTATCTCTGGCTATCGTCTGTTCTCTCGATTGCAGGCAATCGATTGTCACGTGATTGATGCAACGTCGACCGCCATATCTTGTCCAATTTTAATCCTTCTTCTTTACGATTAAAATTGTATTGATGTTTGTGGATTTCAATTGCAGAATGAGATTTTCACTCTGCAGCGGAGTGTGCGCTGATATGAAACTTCCTGGCAGATTAAAACTGTGTGCCCGACCGAGACTCGAACTCGGGACCTTTGCGTTGTTTCATATCAGCGCACACTCCGCTGCAGAGTGAAAATCTCATTCTGGAAACATCCTCAGGCTGTGGCTAAGCCATGTCTCCACAGTATCCTTTCTTTCAGAAGTGCTAGTTCTGCAAGGTTCGCAGGAGAGCTTCTGTAAAGTTTGGAAGGTAGGAGACGAGAGACTGGCAGAAGTAAAGCTGTGAGTACCGGGCGTGAGTCGTGCTTCGGTAGCTCAGATGGTAGAGCACTATCCCGCGAAAGGCAAGGTCCCGAGTTCGAGTCTCGGTCGGGCACACAGTTTTAATCTGCCAGGAAGATTTCAATTGCCTCTCTATACATACGTGTATAATAACGCGACGTCCTCGCTAGCACGCTTGTCTCACCAAATTTTATTTCATGATCTCCATCCTTAAAAACATGTTCCGCTACTGCCAATTTGTCGATATGTCCCAAGCGACAGTTTCTTTTGTGCTCCGTCAACCGTGTATTGATGCTTCTTTTTGTAGTTCCTATGTAAACCCTGCCACAACTACACGGAATTTTATATACCCCTGGGGTGGCTAGGGGGTGACGAGCATCTTTTGTTGATCTTAGGCATTCACTAATTTTCTTAGTAGGTCTGAAAATAGTCTCCAACTTTCCCAATGCGATCCGTGATGTTATGGATAAACGGAAGAAATACTTTTCCAACTGATGGTTGTTGCTGTCTCCTATTTTTAGGCATTTTTCTACTAGCGTGAAGTGCTCGGTTAATCTCGTTTTTCGTATAACCATTTTTCGCAAAAGCCATTCGTAAATGGTTTAGTTCTTCTTGTAAGTAGCCTGGTTCACAAATATTATTGGCCCTATCCACTAGTGTTTTTATGACCCCCCCTCTTTTGGCTAGGGTGGTGATTTGAATTCTTATGGAGGTAGCTCAAAATGGCTCTGAGCACTATGGGACTTAACATCTGTGGTCATCAGTCCCCTAGAACTTAGAACTACTTAAACCTAACTAACATAAGGACATCACACACCTCCATGCCTGAGGCAGGATTCGAACCTGCGACCGTAGCAGTTGCGCGGTTTCGGACTGAGCGCCTTAACCGCTAGACCATCGCGGCCGGCCTTATGGAGGTAGCGATCAGTATGTTTGCCCTTACTGTAGGCCTTATGGCCTAAGGTCCCATCCGTCCGTTTGATAACTGATATATCCAAAAAGTTAAGTTGTCCATTCTTCTCTTTCTCCATAGTAAATTTGATCTTTGGGTAGATGCTATTTAAGTGCACCGGGAAATCATTCAAGTCTTCTTCCTCATGATTCCATATTACAAAGGTATCATCCACATACCGATACCACTTCGAGGGGCTTTTTTTGGCCGACTGCAGTGCTTGATGTTCAAAATATTCCATGAATAAATTCGCAATTGCGGGGCTTAGGGGGCTTCCCATGGCTACCCCATCAACCTGTTCATAAAATTCACCACTGTACTGAAAATAGGTCGAGGATAGACAGTGTTGGAACAAGGCCACTATATCAGTAGGGAACATATCGGCTATATGAGAGAGAGCTTCATCATTCTTTGCGGGACACTACTCTCTTGATCTGAACTTCCGAGTGCTGATGAAAAGGGTAAAATGAATGTCTGATGACGGCTTCGGAGCTGTCATAGAATATTAAGAGGCAGTGTATGGTTTCTCTGTGTCAAAAAATATTCAAAAAACTTCTGTCGATATAGGAAAGTCTTTTATAATAAGCACTCCTAGCTATCACGTTGTGAACAGTGGATCGATAGCGACTTAACCTGCGACGCGAACTCCAAAGGAGCTAAGAAACTGGTTACTCAGTTGCACTAGCCATTAAAAATTATCATCGTCCGTATCGTGCCTGGTGGCGTTCTCACTGTGAATCTTCTGTTGTATAGAATGCTGTGCGCTATTTTGGGTTTTCCTGGCGGATTGAAATTGCGTACCGGACTCAAACTCCAACGCGAAATTCTGCCTTTCGCAGGCAATGTTCTTACCAAGTGGTGAGGGCTGACTTTGTCTTTAACAATACGAAGCTTCCATGGAGGGGCTGCCACCAGCAAGACCATTTATCTTTAATACAGCATAAAGAATACATGCTGGCGAGGCAGAAGTCTGGAGCTGCTGAGTTATGAAAAAGTTCATTTGCCACTTTGTGGAGATGTTTTAGCTGGTGTGGGAAGAAAGCATGTTGTCTGGAAAACGTAGCTCTGCGTAGCCGAGGGTTTGCAGAATTTTTCTCATCTAGACACAATGATGATGTTGATACACATTAAATTTTGCGTTTGATACGTTATTACATGGTGCGCAATAATATCCATATGTCAGCTGTCTCTCGAAATTAGTTCTATTTATACGCCTTCCTACAGTGATTATGTTTATCTTTTTGATTCGAAGTAATAAATGTGAATGCCATGTGGTCTTAAAATCCAGAAGCTAATCAGATGTTGGTAATAACGGATAAAAATCCAGTATCTTTATTTTTAATAGTTAAGATATAGTTGGTTGAATTCTAACGTGGTTGTAGATCTCATGCAGTTTATCAACTGGGATTTAACTATGAATAAGAACATATAGAATAGGCGCAATATGGCATTGGACTGGACACGTTAGATCTCCCATTTAGCTGACTTACGCATACTCGAGCGACAGAGTCGACAACCCCAAAAAATTCGCCAGACAAAGTGCACAAATGGCTGTTTCGAAAAATTTGTACATTTTAACTTAAAAATCGCCATTTCTGAAAAACTGAGAATTTTCACATAATCCTGTGACATTTATAAGTCCAAATTAATGTCGTATGAATATCTGGAATGGTGATGGACATGTTGACGTTGTTAATACGGGGCTTATAACAACGTTAGTAATGGACGTCAGATCAAATGAAAGGATACTAAGCTTCCTCTTATGGACGTAGAGAAATCTTCTAAAATGTTAAATGGAATAACATATTCGCAATCATTCAAGACTGGAGCTGAACTAACAATCTGCGTTTCTTTTAAAAAAGAAGTAGGGATAATATAAATGGAAGGTTGAAAATCCGAAATTTGTGTTAAGGATGTAAAGCGAATTTTCAGCTTGTACGATGAAAAAACATTGAAACAACTCCAAGAACAATTCTGGATGTTGAACAAGAGTGTCAGGGAAACAGTGAGCAATTGTTGATTTCCCAGACAACATAGGAACACATAGCAGACTTGCTGAAAGGAGCGGTCATCGTACTCACTACAAATATGGTTTAAGGTTGAACAGTCACGATGGTTATAAAACGTTTTGGAACGGAGAAAAGAAATTTTATCAGCATAAAAATTCGCGACGTTGTAGTGGTAGGAGTAAACGAAATCTATTATCTAGAAAGTAAGAAAACACAGGAAACACAAAGATACAAATAAATCAGTAGTAGAGAGTTACAGGCGAAGAAAACTTTATTCAACAAGAGACCGTAATTGTTATCACATGCTGATGTGTTAATAAAGAACAAATTTATGAAATTGTACGTCTCCAATACAGCTTTACGTGGAAGTGACACATGATCAAAAATCTGGAGATTAAGAAACTGTAAGATGTCACACATGGTGCTAGTGAAAAATGTTAAGAATTAAGTGGACAGATCAACTACAGAATGAATTAGTATAAACCGGAAATATGAGAAAAAGGTCTGTGAAAAATGGAAGAAGGGATGGGATAGTGGAACGTTTGTTACAGCATCCTGGGAAATTTAATTTGGCGGTGGAACATGCGGTAGAGGAGAAAAATAACCAAGAACGTGATAATTCAAAAAGAGCTACAGATGATTCGCAGACATCAGGAAGAGATGGAGAACATCATCTAAACCGTCGAAAGAGTGTCAACTTAAAACCAAAACTAAAAATAAGGATTTGGTTTCCATGTGGATACCTTGCACTTTTGTTTCTGCCATATCCTGCTTCCGACTCTTATTTTTCTTTTTCTTTCAGTATACTCTTATTTGAAATATAGTCTCTCTCCCTCGTCCTTTTCCCCACCCTCATCATACAGCGAAAGCTCGAAAAGGTGATTTTTAAAACAGAATGACTATACTCAGCAAAGAAACTTATTTTTTTCCGTTGGGTCGTTTTTATATGGAAATAAAAGCGAAGTAGACAGAAACGAAGGTTATTCGGCATTCACTTCCTGAGCCACATTTATTAAATTTATTTTTCTAAAATTAAGGTCATAATACGGAATCAACCTGGAATACTATGGTGGGGTATTGTGCTTTCTTTTAAATAATTCTAAGAGATGACAGCATACGGCGTTTGAGATTTCTTTTTTGTGCGAGTAGGTAGTTGTCTAGTAACATGAAATGGCGGTTGTGTTTTTCACTAGCAGTACTTTTGGGACAAAGGTACGCTAGTCCAGTGTTGCTGTAAATATTTCTTTCCGCGGTTCCATTTTAATGACTTTTAGAAGGATATGAAACTTGTGCTTGTGTTTCATTGATAATAGCGAGAATAATAAAAACAACAAAACTAATAAAATATAGATAAATAGAGATAAAAGTAAATTACAAAAATGTACTTAATACAGTATGTGCATATGTAATTTAGCAAGTGTACCAGACACCACCTGTCGGTAATAGTTTTATAATTAATATGAATAACGTGCATTTTGCCAACCAATTTTATGTGACGCAGCATGTGAAGGTTGCTGTGTGTGAACTGGTTATTCCTGTAACCGAAATTGCAGGTACGAACTGGTACATTTGATGTTGATCGGATAGGATGAGAAAGGTCTGCATTTGTGAAATTGTAAATTAGTATTGTTATCGTTTCAGATCTGAAGATGGTTCTAGAGGAACCGAAAACGGTCATGCGGATAAACATTTTAGCAATCAAGACTGATTATAAGTGACACTAATAAAATATAAATTGTAGAGATCCAGGAGTGCAGTAATACTTTCTTTTCTTTCATCATGCTGAAAAAGCGAGGAAAAGTTATCAGAAGTATATTCTCAGGATACTTAACTTCATAGATGAAAGTCATACTGAAGGTATGTGGTGCAATGAAATGAAGATGAATGCAGTGATGATTATCATATTGAAGGGGATCTGATACTCGATGATAAATTGATATTCTGAGAAGAGAACCTAAAGGTACATCCCTACAAATCATCCCAAAAGAGAAAACTGGTATAGGGGTCCTGTTTGTCCCATCTAACAGACATATCTCCAATACACATAGACTGTCTTTATGCCCTGATTATATGTAAAATATCGTGGGAAAATTGAGTTCACCATTCCTCAGATTATTAACAATAACTTCAGAGCAGTAAATCACGAATTTCGACCAGTGGAATAGCGATTTAAATTTATTAATAATGCAAGTACACAGTTCCCCAGTACAGTCTGCTGCGGTATTTCGCAGACTTAATACACACCGAGGTGACAAAAGGCACGGAATAGCGATATGCACATATACATATGGCGCTTATATCCCGTACACAAGACATAAAAGGGCAGTGCATTGTCAGAGCTGTCATTTGTACTCAAGGGACTCAAGTGGAAAGGTATCCGGCGTGATTATGGCAGCACGCCAGGCATTAAAAGATTATGGACGGGGAATGGTAGTTGCAGCTGGGCGCATGGGGCATTCCATTTCGAAATTCGTTTGGCAATTCAGTATTCTGAGATCCACAGAGTCAAGAGTTACCGAGAATACCACATTTCAGGTATTACCTCTCACCATAGCAACGCAGTGGCCGACAGCTTTCATTTAATGACCGAGGGCAGCAGCATTTGCGTAGAGCTGTCAGTGCTAAGAGACAAGAAACGCTGGTTGAAATAACCACAGAAATCAATGTGGGAAGTACGCCGAACGTGTCTGTTAGTACAGTGTTGCTGAATTTGGTGTTAATGGGCAATGGCAGCAGACGACCGACGAGAGAGTCGTTGCTAACAGCATGACATTGGCTGCAGCATCTCTCCTGGGCTCGCGTCCATATCTGTTAGACCTTAGGCGATTGGAAAACGGTGGGCTAGTCAGGTAATACCCGATTTCATTTGGTAAGGGCTGGCTCAGATCACACGAAGCCATGGACCCAAGTTCTCAACAAGGCACTTCGATAGCTGGTCGTGGGTCCATAATGGCGTTGGCTATGTTTACATTCAAGGGACTGCATCCTCTGAGTTGAGTCCAGCCCACTCGTCTAATGTGGGGTGCCTAGGAAGCCTACTTTCTCGGATCGCTAGACAACAATTCAAGCAAATCGTATCAATAAATTTCTATTACAGGAAGATTGAGATCCCCTGGTATACATGCAGGGCAGGACAGATAGTTTAAATTGTGGAAAGGGGTCAAAATGAGTGGCACTCGAACATACTACTTTATTCATCTGACAGACATTAAAAGACTAAATAAAACATTAAAAACAGAGAAAGCCAAACATTAATTTTAGAACTTAATTCCCGGCTAAATGCGCCATTCAAGCTCACGCCTCAAGGGCAAAACAACTTTAATTTAAAATCGGCTCGAAGACATACATAAAGAAACAACAAGGACAAATAAGAAAAGGCAGCACATAAACGGCGCTCAGAAGTTTCCAAGGGTCGGCCTGGAATTCAAACACTTACTCTCGCTTAGGTGAGACAGGCAGTCGGCCCAATAATTTTCAATCCGAAGGCAACCCAACCGACAGACAGTCAACGGAGCAAGCGACAGGATAACTTCCGCTCCAACCAACCAGCACACAACAGGAAGTTCAATGGAACAACGCATCCCCGAGGCTGTGGCAAAGCGTTCAGGAGTGCTAGTTCTGCAAGATTCGCAGGAAGAGCTTCTGTAAAGTTTGGACGGTAGGAGACGAGATATTGGCAGAAGTAAAGCTGTGAGGACGGGGGGTGAGTCGTGCTTGGGTAGCTCATTTGGTAGAGCACTTGTCCGTGAAAGGCAAAGGTCCCGACTTCGAGTCTCGGTCCGGCACACAGTTGTAATCTGCTAGGAAGTTTCAACGCAGAAGGTGGTGGTGCCCACAAAGAAATTACACCTTCAGCTGTCAAACTACACCCCATGCTGGACAGACAAAACACGACGAGGAAAATACACTGCCTGAATTTACGTTAACGACTAGGTCAGGTAACCGGAACGTTAACGGTCACAAGGCAGAAGATTCCGCTGGTGCAGATCAATTTAACATTACCAAGTACAGTTACACTCCACCGGAGGGTAGCTAAAATTTGCCAACTTGAAAACACACGTTATTGCTCGCGGGAATGTCCCAAAAGCGCACAACGAAATTCAAACGACACAATGTGAACAGTTGGGGGCTGGCTGGCAGAATAAGTAAAGACTCAACTTTCTTGTCAGGGATCGGTGAGCCACGTACCTCGTAGCAATGGGAACAGCCCCTCACACTGCGACCGCGAGTGGACGCCGCAACGGCCCCGGGCAGACACGCGCAACGGAGATTTCCTCGCAGCTCCGCCCCAACCGACCAACTGGTCACACACGGCACAGTCGGAAACTATAAGCGCGAGGCCAAAGAGAGTCCAACGTTGCGAATATCGATACACGCTGTTGCAACTCCCAAAGAGAGAGAGGATAACCTAGGGAGACTAGTCACAGAATAGAAACCACGGTTTAATGCAAAGCATAACACTAGCCAGCGACGGGTCAAAGAACAATGACAGTACTTTGTGAAACTATAATGGTGTCGTCCTCAACTGGGCCGCAACTAGGCGGCGCGGTGCTTATGTCCTCTTCGTCCAGATGGCGCTACTGTCTCGTTGTCGTCCTAGAGAGGGGTCGGCAGCGTACTATTGGCTGGCGTCGTCTCACAGCTCTCTCTGCTACAACGTTACTGGCCGACGTGTCGGTGCTTATCGTTACGCGGGAATAGTCTCGTCCCATTGAACGGATGGTTGACAATTTGCAGCCATTCATGGACTTCATGTTCCAAAACAATGGTGGAATTTTTATGGATGACAGTGCGTCGTGTCACTGGGTCACAATTGTTCACGATTGTTTTAATGAACATTCTGTACATTCTGTACAATTCGAGCGAATGGCTAGGCCACTGAGATCGCCCGACATAAATCCTATCCAACATTTATGGGACATAATCTAGAGGTCAGTTCGTGCACAAATCCCTGCATCGCCAACACTTTCGCATTTAAGGCCGGTTATAGATGTACCATGGCTCAATATTTCTGCAGGGGACTTTCAACGACTTGTTGAGTCCATGACACGTCGAGCTGCTACACTACGCCAGGCAAAACGAGATCCGCCACTATATTAGGAGGCACTGATAGTACACTACTGGCCATTAAAATTGCTACACTAAGATGTGCTACAGACGCGAAATTCAACCGACAGGAAGAAGATGCTGTGATATGTAAACGATTAGCTTTTCAGAGCATTCACACAAGGTTGGCGCCGGTGGTGACACCTACAACGTGCTGATATGAGGAAAGTTCCAACAGAATTCTCATACACAAACAGCAGTTGACCGGCGTGGCCTGGTGAAACGTTGTGGTGATGCCTCGTGTAAGGAGGAGAAATGAGTACCATCACATTTCCGACTTTGATAAAGGTCGGATTGTAGCCTATAGCGATTGCGGATTATCGTATCGCGACATTGCTGCTCGCGTTGGTCGAGATCCAATGACTGTTAGCAGAATATGGAATCGATGGGTTCAGGAGGGTAATACGGAACGTCGTGCTGGATCCCAACGGCCTCGTATCACTAGCAGTCGAGATGACGGGCTTCTTATCCGCATGGCTGTAACGGATCGTGCAGCCACGTCTCGATTCCTGAGTCAACAGATGGGGACGTTTGCAAGACAACAACCATCTCAACGAACAGTTCGACGACGTTTGCAGCAGCATGGACTATCAGCTCGGAGAACGTGGCTGCGGTTACCCCTGACGCTGCATAACAGACAGGAGCGCCTGCGATGGTGTACTCAACGACGAACCTGGGTGCACGAATGGCAAACCGTCATTTTTTCGAATGAATCCAGGTTCTGTTTACAGCATCATGATGGTCGCATACGTGTTTGGCGACATCGCTGTGAACGCACATTGGAAGCGTATATTCGTCATCGCCATACTAGCATATCAGCCGGCGTCATGGTATGGGGTGCCATTGGTTACTCATATCCGTCACCTCTTGTTCGCATTGACGGCACTTCGAACAGTGGACGTTACATTTCAGATGTATTACGACCCATGGCACTACCCTTTGTTCGGTCCCTGCGAAACCCTTCATTTCAGCAGGATAATGCACGACCGCATGTTGCAGGACCTGTACGGGCCTTTCTGGATACAGAAAATATTCGACTGCTGCTCTGGCCAGCAGATTCTCCAGATCTATCACCAATTGAAAACGTCTGGTCAATGGTGGCCGAGCAACTGGCTCGTCACAATACGCCAGTCACTACTCTTGATGAACTGTGGTATCGTGTTGAAGCTGCATGGGCAACTGTACCTGTACACGCCGTCCAAGCTCTGTTTGACTCAATGTCTAGGCGTATCAAGGCCGTAATTACGGCCAGAGGTGGTTGTTCTGGGTACTGATTTCTCAGGATCTATGCACCCAAACTGCGTGAAAATGTAATCATATGTCAGATCTAGTACAATAGATTTGTCCAATGAATACCCGTTTATCATCTGCATTTCTTCTTGGTGTAGCAATTTTAATGGCCAGTAGTGTGTTATTGTTGGTATGTGTCTGCCCGTACCAGAGGTCGTATTCAAACGCCTTGTCGTGATATTCGTTCTAATGAACCCATTAGAATCACAGAAACATTCAACAACAACGGGCGAGCGCCAGAAAAACGCTGCCATTCACAGCGAAATGGTGTGAATGTAGCTGTGACCATTGCCGAGGTTCGCCGCTTACATCAGCTGGTGTCATCACATTCTGATACGCAGAAAAGAGTTGTTCGCGGCGCGGCGTAAGCGGCGTTTTAGAGCGTTTAGATGGCGGGCAGTTGTGGCGGTCTGTGTGCGTGACGCCATCGATTATACATTAGCCGGCGGCCGGCCCGCGCAAGCTGTCAAACCACAGAACGGACCGCTCGTTCGCCCGTCGCTGGCCGCTCAACTGCAAAGTGGCGCCCGCTGCGAACGGACCAGCCGAGTGCGAATGACGCGGCCTGCCAGCGGGGCCAGCGGGATGCACGGGCCCTGTAACGATGACGTCACACTAGTCGGTTTGGTCTACACAGTACGCGAACACACTGCTCCGTGTGGGGCCCACGGGAAATCACTATTTAATCCAAAAGTCTTAATTTTTTCGTGCGCTACCAACGACTTCCATGCATTTAAACAAGCGATCGAGAATTTTTAAACCCGAATAAATTGTTTTCGGGTTTCCAACTTTTTCAAGCAACTGAAATTGCACGAGCTTTCATCCAAGGGATCCATGGCCATTGTCAAGTGGCATGACTGCCTGTGGGCTGCTGGTACGCACCTTATACAAACTAACTGTCGGCTGTGACGTCACTGGTGCCTGCGGCATCGCCATGTATGGACATATGTCGACTCGGCGTTGGTCTCAGTAACAAAGATTTTAGTCTGAGACCTGAAGATCGACCTGATCTCGTCTCCTTTCAGCAGGCAGCTGATCTGCCCGACACGTAGCCACAGAACGTCAAGAAACCAAGTTTCTTCTCCTTCTCCTCATCGGTGCTGTTGTTGTGTCCTGCATGAAATCAATTCGTTTATTTGATGGACATTATAGCCGTTGATCCTGAAGACCATGGGAAGCTCTTGGGGCAAGTTGTCAGCGTTTGGTATCATGCTTGCACGATGCACCCAAGTTTGTAAAACAGTGTGGTTATGTGCCGGCTGACGATGGATGATGGCGTGCAAGTGCAGATCGGTGTCGGTGGGTTTTCTATAGACGCTGTGACCAAGTCATCCATTTCGTTTGCGGCGGACGAGAACGTAGAGAAAGGGTGAAGCATCGTCTTTTCCTACCTCCATGGTAAACTGGATGTTACAGTTAATACCGTTGAGGTGTTCCAAGAACTCGTCAAACTTCTCACGTCCGTGGGGCCAAATGACGAACGTGTCGTCAACACATCGACAGAAACAACTAGGCATTAATGGCACCATGTCTAAGGCAATATCCTCAGAATTTTCCGTGAAGAGATTTGCAACAGCAGGAGTTAACTAGTTACCTATTGCAACGCCATTAATCCGATCTTAATACTGGTTATTGTACAGAAAATAAGACGTCAGAGTGTAACTAAAAAGCTCGACCACTTCACTTACAAAGAACTAGAATACTAGGCCCAAACAGTCATCGACAGGCACATTCGTAAACAGCGCCACCACATCAAAACCGACCATAATGACGCCCTCATTAAGTCTCAAGACTGTTAATGCGGTAATTTTTAATATGATGTTCGCAGTGTCCCACATGTGGAGCGAGGACACAGGCCAAGTACTTCGCCAGTTTGTATGTTGGTGAACCAATGATGAATAGGATGAGGCGAAATGGCGTCCCGTCCTGGTGGATCTTGGGTAGCGCCTGCCTTGGGAGAAAATTCTGGACCACATTGTCTTTCATCGTAGGACGTTTGAGAAGTTCAGACGACTTTCTTATTATCCCCGATGTTGGGTCCCATGGAAGTTTCCGATAAGTATATTCATCCAATAACGCTTAGATCTTCTTGTCATACTCCACGTATTCCACAATTACGGCTGCATTCCCCTTGTCACCAGAAATGATCACAGTTCTTTTATCATTGCATAGTGCTCGCAGACCATTGCGTTGAGTCTTGGTCGTGTTGGGTGGTGGTTACCTTGTTTCCGTGAGAGTACGACTCGTTTCGTGCTCTATTTTACCTGCTGTTCCTTTTGGGACCTTGCGGACAGCCTGTTGGACAGCACTTTTTACAACACACATCGGAAAGTACCTCGGCGAAAAAAAAAATGGTTCAAATGGCTCTGAGCACTATGAGACATAACATCTGAGGTCGACAGTCCTCTAGAACTTAGAACTACTTAAACCTAACTAACCTACGGACATCACACACATCCACGCCCGAGGCAGGATCCATCGAACCTGCAACCGTAGCAGTCGCGCGGTTCTGGACTGAAGCGCCTAGAACCGCTTGGCCACCGCGTCCGGCCCCTCGGCGAAGGTGCGATGTTAAGTCCTTTCTTAAACCCGACATTGCATCCGGGGCTGTATCCCTCACGTCAGGTTGATGACCGAGCGTCCTGAGGATCTTTGGTCTGCACTGTGCTGTCGTTGCGAAAGGTGGCTGAAATTTCCTTTCTGCCTCTCCGTAGTTCGTTCCTGTGATGACTTTTGTTCGGTAACCGTAGCTGTGTCGGCACATTTCCAGTCCAGAGCAGTGAGTGTCCTGGATAGTTGCAGCTGGAAGGCCAAAATTACATCCTTTCTAATCCAGCTCTTGCCTGGTGTTGTGTATCATTTCTCGTAGTAGTGCGAAGTCAATGACCAAGAAGTACTTGGCCGAAAGTCTGTGCAATTTTAATTACTTGACATGGCTGGACATCTGGAAACTTTTTATTCGATGTTACTACCGCATTATTACATTATTAAACTCGACTGAAATAGTCTGCTGGTACTCGTAAGACCCACAGTGTCACGTGCTGTGACGTACGTGCGCCACGGCCTCGCCTTCTCGTGAGTCTTGCCTGCCAGTGAGTGGCGCATTCGCTCCTTTTCTGCGAGTTTGTATGCGCAAGTGAGAGCGCACGTACGACATCGACTGAATGGATAAATGAAAACTAGCTCTGATGACATTTCATGCACCTTAAGATAGGCAAGCCATACACCCTGGGTGCATAAGATGTAAAACTGGTTGCCTACCTTAAGGTGCTTGAAATATGATCGGGGCCAGTTTTATTTCGCCCACCCTGTACTGCTCAACTGTTAGACGGAAATAACCTTTCACCCAAAGGGGTTAACGCACAACGGTGAGGAGACAGTGCCGTGACAGGCCCTTGACTGCACCTGCCCCGATGCTACAGTGACGTTCATTCCAAGTGGTCAGTGTTTCTTCCGGTGCATGACGGTGCAAATCAGTGGCCTGGGATGACTATCACATGCTGCTTGGTGTGCTTCTGGATTGAGAAGAGGACAAGCAAGTGAAAAAACGGAAGTGGCTTATCAGGAGCGGAAAAATAGAACAACAAATGAGGAATTTTCCACTCTGTACACTAAATTGATGGACGATGAAGCAAAGTTTTATGAATGTGTCAGAATCTCAGAAAATTCATTCAGCTTTCAATTGAACAAGTTGAAAGTTCACTGGAGAAAAACCACTACACCAAAAGAACGGTTCACCGTTCGCTTGAAGTTAGTTAGTATATAAATTAATTAACACACACTTTGAATGTTTATTGGTAATTAAATACCTCTATACGCTATCAACATCCATCATTATTGGGTTCTGTTGTTTAGCCTTGAGTGTTTTCTTCTGTTTCGCTTGTTACTGAGTCATCGCCATTAAGATCACCTCTGACAGCTTAGGTTTTTATGTTCCTACTGTCTATTTTTTCAGATATTTGGCCACTAGAGGTGAGCTAAACACAATTTCATTTAGCTATAGCGTGGTACATAGTACGGTTCATAAGTCTGTACAATAAATCAGCAATATCATTACAGACAATGCGATGGACCAGTAGATGCCTTCTCAGACGGAAGAGAGATGGGAGAACATCGCTAAGGATTTTTATGGAGATTTGGGTGGGAAACACACCCCTTCAAACTCTGGACCACTGTTCTTTAATTACATAAAGACGTTCTCCATAACTTTATTGCCTCTTTTTCACACTCTCTTGGTGTCAGGTCATATGGAAACAAAATGTTGCAGCTGCAGCCAGCATTCTCAGACGAAGTTTTATCTAGCTTTTGTATTCAGTGATGGAAAATTAGAAATATACACCTATCTACTTACTAGTTGTTTCTTTTCTGCTTCTGCTTTATTCCAGAGCATTTGGGTTGAAGAGATCATACAAGTCCGCAGCTTGTGGTCGTGCGGTAGCGTTCTCGCTTCCACGCCCGGGTTCCCGGGTTCGATTCCCGGCAGAGTCAGGGATTTTCTCTGCCTCGTGATGACTGGGTGTTGTATGCTGTCCTTAGGTTAGTTAGGTTTAAGTAGTTCTAAGTTCTAGGGGTCTGATGACCATAGATGTTAAGTCCCATAGTGCTCAGAGCCATCATACAACAAAGGATAGCTGCTAATTCAGTAAGGGTTTCCTGATTCATCTTTTTGGAGATAACTGCAGCACGACAACACAATAACTTGACCATGTCACGGCCCTGAAACGAGAATATATAGGTCGCAACAAAAACAATGATGACCGTATGGTGTCGATAGGAGCACAGTTTGCACTGTCACGGTCACGCTACATGCGAGTGTGAACGCTGTCCTTTAAATTCCTATAACAATACTTTCACACGTGTCCGCAGTCTAACAGGCCGGTCACGGCACTGTCGCGTGACTAATGTGTGTCAAGTGGCCCTAACACAGCGTGACTGAGGTCGGTTATGCCATACCTGAGGTGTTTTGAGGTGTTGATTATTGAACGTCATTGTTGCCGCACAAATCTTGCTGTCACAGTAGCCGGAGGTATTGGAGAAGGGGCAAGTTACTGTGTTGAGTTTATTGTTGCACTAGCGACAGAGGGAGATACACTTGTGCAAAGGCTGCTATGATACGTCACAACCGACCTTGTAGTTGGTGTTACATTTTTGAGCTGTCAGCATGTTTATGTGATACACAGTTATTTAATTTCCTATAGCAATACTTACACGCGTCGGCAGTCTAACAGGCCGGCCACGGCACTGTCGCGTGACTGATGTGTGTGAAGCGGCCCTAACTCGGCGTGGGTGAGGTCGGTTATGTCATACCCGAGGTATTTTGAAGTGCTGATTATTGAACGTCATTGTTGCCACACAAATCTTGTTCTCACAGTAGCCGGAGGTATGAGAGAAGGGGCAAGTTACTGTGTTGAGTTTACTGTTGCACTAGCGACAGAGGGATATACATGTGTGTAAATGTGGCTAGGATACGTCACACCCAACTTTGTAGTTGGTGTTACATTTTTGAGCTGTCAGCATGTTTATGAGATACATAGTTACTTATAGTATTCTTGATTCATTTTTAGATTTTAGATTTCTCAGGATGTCTTATGAAGAAAACGAATGTCGGCGACATGAACTACTAGAAGAAGTTTGAGAAAACTGTTTAAATGCTAGTTCCTGTGACTCCAAGAGCGAAGAAGATTGACAAAGTTTCTCAAGGAAGTGATGAAAGTGATTCCGACAAGAGAATATTTTGCATCATTCGGAAGAACCAAAATCTCCGTCAGCGGTACATAGTCAGCTATCTGAGATACGTAGGTTTTTTTATACGTCCATACATGGTACAAAATGGATGAAGGATTGTCCTAGGCAAAGTGTTCATAGTGGTTCAGAGAATACTATTGCCAATTCTCCAGGCATAAAAGGTATTAGATGATAATATCATTATGTTAATTAATCACTGTTAAACTTCTGAAACTTGTACTTTTTCTGACAAAACATAGACGCTTCATTATTTCACTCAAGAAGAGGTTTTATGTCTTAAAAATATTATTTTACTTACTCATCTTATTTAATAGATGCCATTATCAATATAAAAAGTAAAAAAATACTTATTACACAACTATAGTATCAAAAATTCGTCATCATAGCTTCGGGTATCTCTTACCCACCTAATAGCTGGTGTAACAATTTCTCACCTCATTCACTCTGGGTTGATACATCTCCTGCTGATATTTGATATTATGTCCTGTTTATCTATATTCCGAATAACTGTTCACTTGACTACACTGCTTCTCACTCGGTTTCTAATAAGGTATCAAAAAACAGTTATGAATATCAGCGTCACTCTGAATAAAACCCTAAACTGGATATTAAGTATTATCGTCACGCAAAGGAAGACGTGTTGTAATGCCGTTTAGTCAGTCTCTACAGGAAATAGGTTAATTATTCGTGACACAGACCATGCTCGTATGGCTAGCTTAAAGAGATGAGTAAAGTATGGTGGTCAGGTTACTGGGATTCTACGATTCCTAGACTGACCACTCACATTACTCGAAAGGAAAATACCTTCGATCAAACGACATCGTCTGGATCCTACTTGCAGGGTTGGGAAGCAATATTGTGACCGTGCATCGATTCCAGAGCTCCAGAATGAGTAGGTGTAGCTAGGCACACTCTGTTATTTGGGTTGCTCTTGTAAAAGAAATTATAAACTGTTGTGTACATAGTTCTGCGTAGTCAGCACGTACACAACTTTCCCACTAGAGCGCGCCCCGCTAAGCACAACAGCGCAGGCGCAGCGCTCGTCCATCTCCGCACTACGCGATGGCGCTGCTTAGAGACGGACCAAATTCTGCTTCCGCCGATCCGCGTATTAATATGTAATGCAGCCAATGAGATTGCTGCTAACGTAGAACCTTTTCTCCTCACGGATCACACTCGCACAGTGATACCTGAACGTGCGAGGTATTATAACGAGTGTACAGACCTCTGATTATTCAGTCTGCATTTGTCTGCGCCAGTCTGCATCAGTCTGCATTTGACTGCACCAGTCTGTACCAGTCTGTACGAGTTCTACATTTGTCTGTACCAGTCTATAGTTAAGTTTCAGTTTGCCCCTAATAAGATTACCATATTCCTGTACATAGCCATGAAGATAAATGTATAGACACTTTGTCAAGTATCAGAGATATGTGAGAATAAGATTAACATACCAAGACCAAAGGAACTTCAGACTGTCAATTGTAAACAGCATCCAGAATCAAGTTACGTAATGTCTATGCTTTTTATTATTTTAATAAATGTGTGTGTAAATTAATCAAGTTCTGTTTAAAGTTGCTCACCGTCAATCTGCTACTCTAAGCGTGCAAGTGGCATTTCCATCGTCTGACCTAACGGCAGAAGATAGACACGCCACAATAAGACCACGAGACATATTGCTGACACTCGCCTACTTCGCTAGAGCGACGAGTGAAATAATCTGATGGTGTGTGTACCGATGGTCTTATAGTACGCACACCACGTAAACATTGGAATCCTGGAAAAACTGCACTATCTATAATGTCAAAAACGCAAAAAAAATCTGGTAAGTACAGGAGAAATCAGAGCACCAGTTGAATCGCTTGTTACCAAAAGTGGATAAATACGAAAAACTGAAATCGCAGATATGTCGGTTTTGGTTTGTTGAGACGTAGGTGCCGTAATTGGAGCTGAACGAGATGCTGTGATTGCCTAGTCACTAGTAGAGATGAGACTGATATATGCAACTAGGGGCGGCCTCAAATCATGCTCTAACAGTCGGTGATTTTTCGTCGTAATCTTTGATTTTCTGTTCCATTCATAATGTTAAAATGAGAATCTCGGAGTTCGAAGTTTCAAATAATGATGAAAAATAAGAAAACGAAAGGAAGATAAGCTTGACTACTTTTTAGTATGTTATAACGTTGTGTTTCTCTATACCTCGAATATCACATAGCTCTTCAGTGAACTGTAATAGGAACGTATAGGTAACCAAGTCGACGTGACCTACTCTAACCTAAATACATTGTTTATTTTAAAGACATATTCCATTTGATAAAAATCACCAGTGCATCGCCAGGAAATGTTTTCGTAACTAGAACAATGCGTTTTCTCAAACAGAAATATATGTTGCGACTTTTTCCATAAACAAAAATAAGGAAAATAATACTGAGAAACTAATGAAGTATGTACCAAATCGACAGTACCAATAATTCATAATTAGCTGGTGACTGGCCTAACACATAAGTGAACGAAGTTGACTGAAAATTAACTAGAACCATTCATTCGTTGTAAACTATTTGATATTCATTTCGATATGAGCTTACCATAGTTTTGTAAACAAATGGCCAATCATCTTTTGTAACACATTTTGAATTCATTTATGTGTGACAGAGTTCTGAACGCTTAAGATATATGAAGTTAACATTAGTTACGTTCAGCGGTTTACGTCTAAATACACTGAGAAACCGTGAGTTAATTTGTTATAATTTAAGTGTACACTGAGTGACGAAACTCATGGGATAGCGGTATGCACAGATATAAATGGTGACAGTGTCACGTGCTGAAGGTATAAAAGAGCAGTGCACAGGTGGAGCTGTCATTTTTGCTCAGGTGATTTTGGTTACAAGACGGGAGTTAACAGATTCTGAACACTGAGGTACTTGGAGCTGAAGGCACGATACATTCCACATCCAAAATTTTTAGGGAATTCAATATTCCGAGATCAACAATGTCAAGAATGTGTCAACAATACAACATTTCAGGCATTACCTCTCACTAAGGACAAGACAACGGCGCGACGGCCTTCATTTAACGACCGAGAGCAGCGGCGCTTGTGTAGAGTAGTCAGTGCTAAGCAACCAACAACAGCCGGCCGAGGTGGCCGTGCAGTTCCAGGCGCTGCAGTCCGGAACCGCGGGACTGCTACGGTCGCAGGTTCGAATCCTTCCTCGGGCATGGATATGTGTGATGTCCTTGGATTTGTTAGGTTTAAGTAGTTCTAAGTTCTAGGGGACTGATGACCTAAGGTGTTAAGTCCCATAGTGCTCAGAGCCATTTGAACCATTTTTTGAACAAACAACACTGGGAGAAATAATCGGAGAAATCAATGTGTGATGCACGACGAACGTACGTGGCAGTGCGACAAAATTAGGTGTTAATGGGCTATGGTAGCAGACGAATGACGCGAGTGCCTTCGCTAACAGGGCGACATGGCCTGCAGCACCTCTCCTGGGCTGCTGACCGTATTGGTTGGATCCTAGACGCCTTGAAAACCGTGGCCTGGTCAGGTTAGTCCTGATTTCAGTTGGTAAGAGCTGATGGTAGGGATTCGAGTGTGGCGCACACCACACGAAGCCATGGATGCAAGTTGTCAACAAGGCACTGTGCAAGTTGTTCGTGGCTCCATAATGGTGTGTACTACTTTCGTAAGAAAATGACTGAGTCTTGTGGTCCAACTGAGTCCTCATTGGAACTGGGTATGTTCGGCTACTTGGAAACCATTTGGAGTCACTTCATGCTCCCACACATACGACTGGGCCACAGTTGTTCGCAATTTTTTTGAAGAACAGTCTGGAGAGTTCTAGCGAATGATTTGGCCGACCAGTTCGCCCAATATGGATCCCATGGAACATTTATGGGACATAATCGAGAGATCTGTTGGTGCACAAAATTCTGCTCAAGCAAAACACTTTCGCAGTTATGCACGATTATAGAGAAAGCATGGCTCAGTATTTCTGCAGAGGGCTTCCAACGACTTTGTTGAGTCCGGGCCACGTCAGTTGCTGCAGGCTATGCCGGATAAGAGGAACACCGACACGATACTGGGAGGTGTCCCGGGACTTTAGTCAATTCAGTATATTTCAAACATGATTATGTACATAATGAAGCATTTTTCTGTTTAATAGCGTGCTCAGGATTACATATATTGCACTCCAGATACTGGCAATTGTTACTACAAAATCTTATTTTCATGTAACTACATTAACTGCCGTAGAATACATTTGCTTCCACACTTATTTGCTGTAATGAGAGAACTCCAAAAACCTGTAGAAACTACAAATGTTTTAAAACAAGGATATTTAACTTACACATTTCAGGAAATGAGTTTTTTCACGTGGCGGAAAGAAATATGACATTTAATTGTTAGGAAATTGTTTTGGACCGAGCAAGGTGGCGTAGTATTCAACACCTGGAATCGAATTCGGGAAGACGACAGTTCAAACCCGCGTCCGGCCATCCTGATTTAAATGTTCCGTGATTTCCCTCAATCGCTTCAGGCAATTTACGGGATGGTTCCTTTGCAGGGGCACGGCCGACTTCCATCCCCATCCTTCCCGAATCCGATAGGACCGATGACCTCGCTGTTTGGTCTCTCCCTCCAATTAACCAACCAACCAATTGTTGTAGAATCTTTTTTTATCCTGGATCTTGTTTTGTCCCTTTACAAAAGAGCGATTTAACTGTGTCAGAGTTTTACTCGACACGGAGAGTTTACGTGCACATTGTAACATGATTGCTTCTGCGACAGCGACCTCAATGACACACGGACGCAGCATTGAAAGCAGAGGCTCATCCATCATGGAGGCACACGAAATTGCGCCCCTCTGTCCGTCGGCGTGTGGGCTCTTGAATCACCCAAAACAACTGTCGACCTTTCCTGATTTGACTTCAGAGATTCTATTGCATTGTCTGCTCTCAGGCTGCCAACTCAATTGGTGTCATAGGCACGCTCTTCTCATGACAACGACAGAAGATTTTGGGTCTGTGAAGTTACCTCGTAAAGTCGATTTTGTACGAAACCGTGGACCGACATCTTCACCGAGATTCATCAACCTCACTGTCATTTCCTGTCCCAGAACGCAGCAATTACACCACATTCGCCCCAACACGCGACTGTGATCCATATGTCGCACCGCACTGTTCCTCTGATGTTCCCTCGCTCAAATCATCGACGGATTAAAACATATGTCTATAATTACACAACAGTGTTTCGCTATCACACGCCCAGCTTTCTGATGACGAGTATTCTCATTCGACATCACTACAGCTTGGCTGTAAGTCCTCCACAAATTTCTGAACATGTCTCCACATGATGTCAAACACACTCTTGTGGAGTAAGTCGTTCTACCGTGCCTCAATTACAGCGATGTAATCTATCTTGGTACGAGTAGTGAACAGACGATTTGAGCTAACCAAGACTGATCGTGGGCTTTGAATCTGAAACATCCGTCTATCGAAAGATGTCAGTACTTCATAGACTCAGTCAGGATGGTTGCGAAGAGAAAAGTTACATAACTACCATAGCCTGCGTCTTCATACTCCTCATGCCCACGCTAAGCAAGTTGACGTCGCTGTAAACGAAACTGTACGTATTGCCACACGATGCCTCAAACCAACTCCCACAGACATCATTTACCCCATCATAGGCATAGCACCACCCACTATCCGCAGACAAGTAGCTGCCGAGATCGAAAGATCAAAACAAAAGAATGATCCTCGACACCCGATGTATATGCACCGAAAACAACGTGTCCGGCTGAAATCCCGCAGGAGTTTCATGGAAACTACTGAAGAGCTCGCCACCAAGCCCGTCGCAAGGCGACTCTCTGGGAAGAAATGGTGCCACACTCCACAATGAAACTACTTGAGGAGGGATCAACAGGATTTCAACTACCTTTTACAACTTGGAGGTCATTAAACCGGCTGCGCACTGGAGTAACTGGGTGCAAATCAAACCTATTTAAATGGGGTTACAGTGATAGCGATAGGTGTGAATGCGGAGCAATACAGGACTTGGGCCACCTACTGATCTGCCCAGACATGTCTATAAGATGCACTAAAGATGATATTTTGAAAGTCAATGACAAAGCAATCTACGTTGCTAATTACTGGGAAGGGAAGATATAATTGGTGCATCCGGACACGGAAGAAGAAGAAGAAATACTCCTCATTGCACATGAACTAAAGCACTGTTATCTCATCACAAACGAAACACCAGGTCCCACTTGTCCCGTATGCTAGAGCTGTCCTTCCATGAAAGAAAAACATTCACATACTCACTCTCCTTTGCTGCTGTCAACCTCTCGAACAAGCCATCCTACAATTTGCGAACATTTTAATACCCCGTTGTTTTAATAAGAGGCCGAAGCACCCCTTATATCAGCCTCACAACTTCTCTCGTCCCCCCCTCCCCCCCTCCCAAAAAAGAAAATAAACACAAAATTAAAGTTTCCCTGAAGCATTAAAGCAAATACTCCCATCGTCTTCCAGCTAAGTTCTTTGTCCGATTAATTTCTCAATTACTGACGCCTCTATTTTTCTCTAACTACTTGTCCCATCTTTTATCACTTCTATCTTTCTCTCCCTCTTCCAAAATTTCTTCAAACCCAGTGCTCCTGGCAGCACAGTTTTAATCTTACTACAAATAATTTGTCTTCATTCTCTTTTTTAATGAATAATTGTTTTTTTTTTCGCTGTCGTCTCACAGTAATTTCTATAAGCTGGACTGTACACTACTACGCTGTACTGTGCTTGTCATAATAAATGTAATCTATAATATATTGAATTCCTGTTTAGACATAAGAGGTGGCCTGACTGTCAGGATTAATAAACAAGTATTTAAATACATAAATAAATAATGAATTAACCAATGCAATTTTTTTTCAAATTTTTGACTGGTAAAGTTAATATAGTATGTCAAGATACGATGCCAGAATCATGGTTTATGAGCACCAGTTCTTCAGCTCATTAGAATCCGTAAGTCCATCCCAAATACACTACGCCCTTTTCTTATAATTTGTGTTACATATTCTAATCACCTTCGTTCTATAATATTTGCACTAACGAACTAACTATTGGATGGATCATCATATGCCTCATAAAACTGTCCCCTTTTCTTCTACAGCTACTTTCCGAATTTATTACTACGTTCATTTGGTACTTAAAATTACCCTGCGGAACGTAATCGCAAATTCTTCCATTTCTTCTTTCAGTTTAGTTCCTGCCGACATTTCACATAACCGCAATACGTAGCTGCAGACCAGCGCTCTGAGTAATTTATCTTACTGATAAAACAATATGCCATTTAGCTGAACATGTAAATTATACATCAGCCAATACAATATTTCGTTTTTGAGGTACAGAAATTTTTTTATAAGTTCTGGAGTTCTTTTTTAATTCATCTTTCACCCAAAGCTTGTGATAAACAGCCCCCAAATCGCACTTGGAAGACTAGATGTAAATGCATGATAACAGTTTGTACTTTCCAGTGACAATAATTCACCATACATTTATTAGCTAAACGGTAGTCTGTAACATTTTAATATTGTTTTAACACCACTTTAGGATGCGCATCATGTGACAGAAATCAACAATGTACCTATTTTTGAAACTGCAGAATAGTGATATTTTAATACTTCATCGACACCATCTTAGGATGCACTTTCAGGTGGCAAAAACCACTTCACAGCTATTTTTGGAACAATTTACTGTGATATTTTAACATTGTGTCATGACAATCTTAGGTAATAATTAATGGTGTTTAATCTCTTTATCATGTGCACAGGTCATCTGCACTTTAATCATATTAATCATTCATGTTAAAAACAGCAAGCAGTTTCATTAGTAATAGTTGCGGGTTCATGTTGTTGACGAGCATAAAACGAGAGATGCAAAGATGACAACAGTTTATTTGCAATAACGTTCCGACAACAAGTGTTAGTGAGGCTATATGTGACTACAACTTTACATCTCTTTTACAGAGTGAACATTCAGAATAAAGGTAGTTAACTGCCTGAAAAATAAGTATAAATGTTGTAAAATAATCGTATAATTGTACGAGAACAAATATAGAGATCCAGTTGTATAATTTGACCGGTTTCATTATTCACTTATTATTGGAGCATTTTTCATTAGCGCCGTGTGTATCTCATAACTTCAGAACAACTTTTTCTGAAAAGACACTGCTTCTATGGAATGGAATGTGAGAAACCAGAAGAGAATCGAAGCAGTCGAGTGGTACGGTGTTCGGAAGAACGTTGGAGATTATGTGGACCAAGGAAAAACTAGCGAGAGCCGGTGAAGCAAGTATCTAGCGGGGGACAGTAATTATAGGGTACGCGGTGAAAGAATATGGATTAATACATATGGGAGTAACTTCCAATGACAGTAGAGGAGGTATAGGGATAAAATGTAATGATGACAGATGTTGTAATATAAAAAAAATTTACAAGAAACTGTATTAAGTGCTGCTCTTAGATGAAAAGTCTGGCACAGTAAAGAAAATTTTAGTGTCTGCATCAAATCAGAACACTGATGACTCATCGATCACTGAATATCAGAAAGAGTATATATGAGCGTTTTCACACTGTGGTCACATGACTATAATATAGTGTAATTTATGAGTGCTTGGTTTTAATGCCTTGTCTTGACCGATATTTTAACGACTTTTCTATGCTGTCTTTTTTCTGTGTTTGATCTCTGTATTAGTTACACTTACGCTTTCCAGACTTTGCCTTTCGCCTCCTTCCTTTTACGACTACTCCTGGTTTGCCGCTTAAATAATGAAGAGACTGAGGACCTGGCAGTTTTCTTCCTTTCATTCCAAACTAACCAACCAACCAACTAGACAACCAGTAGCCAGAGATTTACAGTGACTGAATCGTGTATAACTTGTATATTAGGAAAGTAAACCATTTCAAGACAATGGCAGACGAAAGATTTATCAAAAAAGCGTTACTCTTGATAAGATTTGTTATAATGAAATGTCAGTTAATGACAGGTAGATCTACATACAACCTGCTCATTGTAGTTTAGTGAGCAGAGGCAGGTAATTGCCAACTTAAGTGTAATTGTTCCATAAAATTTCGGGCGTGCTGCAGCATAAATTCAACTTCTTCCTCTAATACTTCGGCTGAATACCATCTAGCCATTTCAAGTTGAGCTGAGGTGACTGACGCTCCAGCTTTTCTTTTTTTTCTTCTTCTTCTTCTTTATTGTATTTCAACGCTCCGTATGGCGCGGGCTGGCAGCAGCATAGGCACCGCCATTCAGCCACAGAAATACAACGCGCCAGAGACGTTTATCGACGGCAAAGAGGTATTACATATGCATGGAATTAGATCTATGACTTCGCAGACGATCCACACGGTGATATCGATGTATCACTGCTAGCTGCACCATCGTGACGTCTTTGTGATTTAATTACAGAAATTTCCAGATTCCATGTCTTGACCAAGCTGAAGCCGCTGTCTCTGTTAATTAAATTTGTCACCAACTGAATTTCAATTGCTTCTTTCACTACTGAGTCCCAGAAAGATGAAGTCGAGGCTAAAATTTCGACGTTATCGTACAGTGTCAATACAGGGCTCCGCTATCGCAGATTTATTAGGTAATAAGAGCTGGGTGTACCTGCGGTGCTCTGTGCATCTCTCCTGGACTGTACGTTTCGTCTGTCCGATGTATGAATGGCCGAAGGTGCAAATATCTCTTTATTAAATCCCGTATTTTCTAAACGATAGTAGAAGTTCCTTATTAATTTGGTAGATGTGTGTTATGTAGATGTTGTGTTATGTACTGTGTATCATTTCATGCACAATGATAAGGAGAGATGGGCTACAGTGTGGAGAGGCAACTCTTGCCATAGGAAGCTGGATAGGAGCAGAAAACAACAAACAGGCGATTTATTTGTATTTCTCCAAACGTATTAAGACTTTTTAGAAATTATGGAGCGAAGGGAATCCAAGTGCATATGGTCTGAGTGACTGCCGCAAGCCGTTCTATAACGTGACGGCAGAGGGGTCTTGTAGTACAGAGCCACTGGATGGATGGTTCAGTGGGCATGCACCATTTGGTCCACCGAATCCCTCATAACTAATATCAGCGTCTGACGGAAACTTCCAGTTCTGTCACCAGCTATGACGCCCATGGGATGGTATTGATACGTGATACCACATTATGTATACAGCGTTTTGAAGTCTTTGCCTTAAACGACTAGGGGTGTAGATCACATCATGCAAAGCAACTTTTGTTAGAGACAAATAATTCTTTAACATTTCCCAGTGACACTAGGGTTCCTTTAGTACTGGTTATGCCTCTGAGAGGAGGCCTTGCGTGCTGCCTACAATCCAGTCATCTGCTCTATATAAATGGGCAGGACCAGCGCAATTGAAGTTCCTGACTCGCTTCTAAAATGCATTTTTCCAAATAAGGACCCTGATTCTTAAGGTTTACTTGTTGAAATTCTCTCTATGAATTTGCTAAGATAGGTGATAGGCAGCGTAACTGGCTTTATCATGTTCATGGATACCAAAGCTTTTATTTATATGTACTACAGACAGAACGACATGGTTGCACATGGACACAGGAGGAAATGAGCGTTTTAATAGAGATAACGCAGAAATTCCATGCGCGTCTATTTTTGTAAACAACAGTGTGATCTGTTTGCCAGTTACAGCCGACAACTGCCGCTGGGGAGCACTGCGGACGCAAACCACGATGAGTAGCAGGTTAGTGCCCGCATATAGTTTTATTAAGGTGCGCACCAAAGCACATGTGAGAGTGAAAGTAAAAAGTCGCATGCGATTTGAGCGAGCATCAGTGCCATTTGCAAAGACAGAAAACTATGATGGTGTCGAGTGCTAAACGGAAATCAGAAACTATTCTTGCTTGCTCGTGGCTGTTACATAGTATGCCGTTGGAGTCAACGACACGATAAGAGAAAAACTGTCATTGGATGAGCAAGTGGGTGGAGAGCAGAAGCGTGACATTTCTTCGAACATTATTTATTTTAGGGGATGCATTAATTGAGGCTGAGCAAGGACAACTGTCGATATATAGTGGACCTTGTTCAACATTAACGAAACAGGTTACTGTGATGAGAGAAGCAGTTACTTCGTGTATGAAGTTAGGGGCTACTCTAAGATCCCATATCATTACCGAATCAAAGTCAATCTAGAAATGTCATTTTGATACGTAAACATCCACACAATCATCAACGCTTTTTGCTCAAATGCCTCTAAGCACTATAGTACTTAACATCTGAAGTCCCCTAGACTTAGAACTACTTAAACCTAACTAACCTAAGGACATCACACACATCCATGCCCGAGGCAGGATTCGATCATGCGACCGTAGAAGCAGCGCAGTTCCAGACTGAAGCCCCTAGAACCGCTCGTCCACAGCGGTGAGCTTCAACACTTTTCTTTGAGGTTTTAACGACAAGTGTTTCCCGGCAATACGCACTTTCTTTTTGTTTGCACCTACCGTTCTCTACGGCCTACACGTTTGCAGCATACAACATATTTCATGCAATGTTGTATCACATTTGTTCCATTTCTGTTAAGTTTTAGTTCTGAAGTCAAAAAAACATGGGTAGTTTCATTTAACACTTTCTTTGCGTCTAGTTGCTATATTCTACCCCCTTTCTTCTCAGAAGCACTTTGTCATTCTGTGGCGGGAGGTGTGTGGTGCACAGATGCACAGGTCTCCTCCGTCTGAAGGCGCAGGTGTGAGTGAATGTTTCAGCTTCTATCGGCAGCATTCATGGAATATCATGCACGTATGCATCCATGTCTGCAGTTTTGCGCACCATTCAGCAGCAAGTTGGCGCTAACGTGTTTAGGCACTCTGCACAGTTCTGCAGAATCTTGTTGTGCTGTAACAGGAACGTCGAAATGAGCACTTGCACTGAGGTGTCAAAATTCGTGTGTTACCACCTAATACCGTGTCGGACCCCATTTTTGCCTGGCATAGTGGAGCATATCGACGTGGCATGGAATGAACAAGTCGTTGGAAGTCCCATGCAAATATATTGAGCCTCGCTGCCTGAATGGACGTTTATAATTGCAGCAGTCTGTGAACGGACTTATCTCTGGATTATGTGCCATAAATATTCCATGGGATTCATGTCGGGCGATCGCGGTGTCCAAATCATTCACTCGAACTATTCAGAATATTCTCCAAACAAATATCGTACATCTGTGGCCTGGAACACGGCTCACTGTCATCCGTAAAAATTCCGTTTTTGTTTGGGAACGTGACGTCCATGAATGGCTGCAGATGGTCTCCAAGTTGCCGAACAGAACTATTTCCAGTCGATGATCAGTTCAGTTGGACCGTAGGACAGCCCACACCATTATAGAGCCACAACTAACTTGCACAGTACCTTGTTGAGCACTTGGGTCACGACTTCGTAGGTTCTGCGCCACACTCGAAAGCTACTATCAGCTTTTATCAACTGTAAACGGTAAGTACCTGTCAAGGTCACAGTTTTCCAGTCGAGTAGGATCCAGCCGATATGGTCACGAGCTCAGCAGAGTCGCTGAAGGCTATATCATATTATTTGGAAAGGGAATAGCGTTGGTCGGCTTCTGCCATTAACGCCACATTTAGCCGTACTGTCCGAACTGATACTTTCGTCGTACGTCCCACATTGATTTCTGCGGTTATTTTCATGCAGCGTTGCTTGTCGGTTAGCACTGACAACAGTATGCAAAAACCGCTACCCATTAAGAGAAGGCCGTCGGTCACCATGAGGTCTGTGGTGAGAGGTAATGCCTGATATTCGGTACCGTCAGAACGCTCTCTACACTGTCGATCTCGGAACAGAATTCACTAACGACTTCCGAAATGTAATGTCCTATACCTCCAGTTCCAACTACCATTCCATCGTGCGACCAGAATCACGTCGGAAACCTTTCCACATGAGTCACCTGATTACAAATGACAGCTACGGCAATGTACCGCTCTTTTATATGCTGCACACACAATACTACCGCGATCTGTATACGGTCATATCGCTAACCTACGACTTTTGTCATCTCACTGTACGTTTCGTGCGATGTACGGGCTCGTAAGCGTGCGCCTCCCATCGTGGAAACTACGACTGGCGTGCTTCGCGATGAGAAACGCGTCCCGTGTAATGACGGGTTAAAGCAGTATGCCTAGTGTGTGCAGAACTTTCGGCAGCGCTTCCGATGTTAACGCTGGCGAGAGGCCACGAGACATCTACGGCTACTGCGGCCGCAGCCGGGGTGTCCGCTGCCGCTCACATCGCCTTTATATTTACGCGCGGCCTAGCCTTGCCCCCGTCTCGCACACGGTAACACCCTCCTGATGACGCTGTTACGGGACCGAACGCGTTCATTAATATTCATGGCGTCCCGTTGTAAAATAACTCGATTCCCTACTCACTCTCGGCGGCCTCTTCCAGCTCGCCCTGCAGCAGCTACTCATACTGCTTCCCCCCCCCCCCCCCCCCCCCACCACTCACCCCTAGCCATGCCTCTGTGCGTCCCCATGTCGTTCAGACCGGGCGTTCGGCGCGGACGTTAATGTACTCTTCTAATCTGTTTTCATTGGAAGCCACTGCGCATGGAATTAGCGATAATTAGATTAAATGTGTCGTTCCGCCGGGAGCCGCTGACATAGTTAGAAATCACTCAACCTGGCAGCCAAGTCTATTAATGGTGATTGCAGGCGAAACAGCGCAACCCGATGAGGTTGTTGTTGCCTACTATATTTCTTTGCTCGCACAAAATTACAGGAATTTTTTTTTCCCTATCGTTGTTTCCCTTTCACTTTTCCATGCTATCCAGCATCGAAATTTTCCACACTCCAAAATAGAGGAATATACTTAATTTATATAAATAAACAAAAATTTAGAATTCTACATATTTCCGTACAAAGAAAGAGTATGAGGCAGTAGAATAAACAAGGCATTAAAAATAAAACTGTAATAATTCTTTCTATTACTGACGTACGATAAGTGTTAATAATGTAGTCGCAATGCGTCCGTAACTTAGGACTGAGTGGTTATGATTGCTCAAGTCTACAACATGTCCCTCTTTTATCTTTCTCGTTTGCAGCGCCGGATGTTGATATCCACGCCTCGTACATAGGGTTCACTGTCTCCGCCAGCCGTCTTTGGAGAACAATCTGAAGATGAGCCAAAAAGCATCGAAACTGGTCACCATTTTTTAATAAATTTGTATATGAGATCAAGACAGCCTTTTAATTTTTATTAGACCTGGTACTATTGTTGGTGAAGTACAGGTCACACTGTGGTGCGATCAGTATAGCTAATTATGTTTTTGATAGAAAACTTTGGTTTTGATGGTTCTCAATAGATAGTAACAATATATTCGACCCTCCATCTCCTCTGGATTATTAGCGACAGTCATAGCAATGTAAGTACGCTGTTAGGTTTTATGTTGGTAACGCCACGTGGCGGTCTGTATGAAAATCACTGACTGTGCTGTGTGCAGTCTGTGGATGGTTTGCGTTGTTGGAATATTTGCTATTGTAGTGTTGGGCAGTTGCATGTAAACAGCGCGTAGCGTTGTGCAGTTGGAGGTGAGCCGCCAGCAGTGGTGGATGTGGGGAGAGAGATGGCCGAGTTTTGAGAGCGGACGATCTGGACGTGTATCCGTCAGAAAAAGGAAATTTGTAAGACTGGATGTCATGAACTTATATATATATATATATATATATATATATATATATATATATATGATGACTTTTGAATATTGTTAAGGTAAATACATTGTTTGTTCTCTATCAAAATCTTTCATTTGCTAAGTATGCCTATCAGTAGTTAGTGGCTTCAGTAGTTAGAATCTTTTATTTAGCTTGCAGTACTGCAGTAGTTCGAGTAACGAAGATTTTTGTGAGGTAAGTGATTAATGAAAGGTACATGTTATTGTTTGTCAGGGCCATTCTTTTGTAGGGATTATTGAGAGTCAGACTGCGTTGCGCTAAACAATATTGTGTGTCAGTTTAGTGATGATCAGAAGTAGTAAAGAGAGAAATGTCTGAGTACGTTCAGTTTTGCTCAGCTGTTTGAAAAACAAATAAAGTAAGAGGTTCACCAGCACAGTAATACATAATTTTTCAAAGGGGACGTTTCAACAATTATGATTCAACAGTGTAGACATATGTAGATACATCAGTTTTGAGGACTTGAAACTGCATGAACGTTTTAACACATTTCGTAACTTTGTTTGTCGTGTGCTCTCACAAACTATAGAGGCGAAATGGTTCCATTCGATGACAGAAACGCCCCATGTTTTGCAGAACTGAATGCATGTCTTTCCTATTTTTTCTGTATCGAGATAGTAACTTTATTTGTCGCGTGCTCTCACAAACCATTGAGACGAAATGGTACCATTCGATGACAGAAACGCCCCACGTTCTGCAGAACTGAATGCATGTCTTTCCTACTTTTCCTGTATAGAGAAGGTAACAGCAGGTTGTATCTCCTAACTATACTCAGAAAAATCATGCTGGTAGTTTCAAAGTAATAATGTTTCTCTGGTTCTGTTTTACACACACAACTGCTGGGATGACAAGTCGTCGTGCGTCTTTGAGCAAATGGCTGGCAGTAACTGCTGACGGCGTGGTTCCAGCCACTAGGAATAAGGGCTGCTGTGCGGGAGCGACACTACGACGGGAGGCGCTGGTCTGAATGGACGCGTTGGAGCAATCTGCTCGAGCGATGGTATATGCGTAGTGTGAAAATCCGGCAGAAGCTACTAACGCCTTCTCCGGACACCTGAAGATGTTTCTTGAATATGGACTCATGTAGGTTTTCTATTTAAAACCATTCATGAACGAGAACTGTGGTAATATATGGTGTTTTTCATTCCAGGTCACAGGGGGCCTCTCAGGCAAGGTGTAAGTTGATATCTAGGTTACTATTATTTTAATTATTACCATCTGTCCCTCGCTTATATTGCTTTGATGCTGATTCAATTTTCGGGGAAGACTATTATGTGATTGTGAGTGGTGAATTCGTTTCACTGATGAAATGTGTGGAGTCAAATCTTTCAGTTTACAAACATATACTGCTCGCTTATAGACGTGGTAAGTGAAAGAGAAATGTTCTCCATAATATGCGTATCTTTTTTCTATAAATAATTTATGGATTAGAATGATAAATACTGTGGCTGATTTCAGCGCAGTGAACCACGTGTGGGAGCTTCAGTTAATGCTCTACACCAAAGAAACAGATTCACAGTGGCTCCTCTTCCCTCGACCTATGTAGAATCGTTATTCTTCCAATTCTTGCATGAATTGTGGGTTTAATGGCCAATTTTGGAGCGTTTATTTGCGCGAATACCAACATGGATTGTGCCTTACTTGATTCCGGTCCCTAAGTTTCATTCTGAAGTTTCTAACATTCCAGTTTATCGATGGTGTGTGTTTTAACTTTGAACCAGATGAACCCTTTGTGTGCAGTAGTCTCTTCCCTTTCCTTGCCTATGTACGAGTATGACCGTATTGAATCTTTATTGCTACCGATTTAGGATAACTGGGAGTCTCCTTTCATCCTTGTATTCTGATTACATATATTCATCTGGAGAGCATAACTTTCTTTGTCACTTTACATTTATAGCCACACTCTCACTGTGAAGTGCATGGCAGAGAGTACTTCCCATTGTACCAGTTATTGGGGCTTCTTCCCATTCCTTTCACTGTGGAGCGCCAGAAGAATGACTGTTTAAATACCTGCGTATGCTCTTTAGATAATAAGATCTTGTCCCCACGATCTCTACGCCAGCAATACGTTGGGAGTTGCAGTATATAATTCATAGATTCATAATTTAATGTTAGTTCTTCGTGTGTAGCCCTTCTCTGGATAGTTTCCGTCTATCTTAAAGTATATGCCAGTCCAGTTTAACTGTACTTCTACGTAGTGCTGTCACTGCCGAAGTACTGTAAGGAAGATTTGTGTCAATTAGTATGTTTTCTTGATTTAATCCAAGTTCTTTGTTTCTGTGTATCCAGATCATGGTATGGTATATTTTATAATATCCAATGCTTCATTTGCCGCGCACTTCTTATCACCCTATGACGTAGCCAATGCTTGACCACCGCCTACGTTGCCTGTAACAGCGAAAGAGTCGTGTCACGAAATTTCAAAATTTATTTGATCAGCCTGATTATATCTGAAGCCATATCAGGGTAGTGAAAACATTGCTGTTTCCTTATATGCTTCCATCATACCCCTCACCATCCACCTACAGCCTATCTCCCCCCACCCCCCCTCACCCCACCAACACCACCCACCAACGAGGTAGCTTATTCATTATATATTGTGTAACATTGTAATTGGGAGAGACTGTATTGTTAAATTCCTTCATAGATGTGGCACGAAACAGTTGAGATAGTTGATTAATCGCAAAAGTAAAACGACAGCCACCTAAAGGTTACGTTATCCTTAAATACTTCTGTTTTATTGCAGAAACCCTCGTGTCATCGTGACGAGGACAAATACAATGGCTGATTGAAGTGATTTCATAAAGTCACTGTAGCTACATTAGCTGATATATTGTCATTGAACTAGACACTGATAGAGGAAAAGTCAAAAAGTTTTGTAGTGTTGCGGATTTCTGCTAAGAGAGCACAAGGTGGCGACAGGCGCCGACATTTTTTTTAAGAAAATAATCGTCTTCTAAATCGAAAACACTTGCGGAAATACTGAAAATAAATTAGCATAGCCTGACAGCAGACATCCTCGCTGACACTCGAAGTAAACGTTCAGCTCCAGAGACTACATCCTGTTCTAAAATAAAACATACCTCAAATAAAGGAAATAAAAGTTACTGAAGCTGTACTACAGCTCCAGTCTTAGGCAGTGTTATTCTGTAGACAAGCTACATATCTCCAGAACATAAGGAGACACCTAGCGAAATCGTGCTCCACACCCAGGAAGTCCGGAACACTCTTGAGACAAGTTTGTGTACCTCTGATTTTTCTGATAGTGCTCTTCCAATAAAGTGTTACTAACTAAAAATCCAACTCAAGGAGCACAGAAGAAAATAAGGACTTCGCACAGCGCAGTAAATCACGAAATCACATTGAATGAAGAGAAGAGAGAACACAAATGAAAAGGCACTACCAATATATTACAGTCCTATAGCACCAACGCTTTTTGCAATGATATCTTCTGGAAATTTCCAAAAGTGTCGTTATATTTCTTCTGCGTTTGTTCCTTACCGTGTTAATTCCACAAATATTCCAGGAAATCCGAAACATTTTCATGGAGAATATTGCATGAAATGTGTCCCATAACCCGGGTCGCAGCTTTTTCTGTGTTTTAGGTTAGGGGTTGCATTGCGATACGATGGCGTCCGACACCGTCGTGTGATTCATGGCGACTCTATTTATCAATCGCAGCATGTCTCTTGCAGTGTCCCAGACGATACGAAATTTGCGTCACACAAAGCAATGTTTTAGTGCGTCTTCCGCACACATGTCGCAGTCACTTGATCGCAGTAGGTGAGCTGAATAGCGTATGTTGTGCTTGAAATGTATTCATATTGATCAACCGTAACAGTGAAACGACACTTGATAACGAAGTTCAACAGAGATCCACCAACTGCCCACTCCATCTGGCGATGGGATGCGTAATTTGAAGTTTCAGGATGATTCTTGAAGACAAAATAAACTGGTCAGCCTCCAGGGGTGAAGAAACGGATGACCTCGCGCACGCGAGTTTCGCACGTAGCCCACAGAAGTCAAAGAACAGACCTAGCGGAAAGCTGAACATGCCACAGCCGACAGTTTAGAAGATCTTAAGGAAGCTACTGAAGCTGAAATCCTACCGCTTGCTACAAACCCTGACTGCCGATAGCAAAGTGAGACAACCTGAATTTTCAGCACATTAGCAACATTTTAAGGAAGAGGATAGCGTTTGTGATGAAGCAGCTGCGCGGAGTGGCCGCGCGGTGTGAGGCGCCATGTCACGGATTGCGCGGCAACTCGCGCCGGAGGTTCCAGTTCTCCCTCAGGCATGGGTGTGTGTGTTGTTCTTAGCATACGATAGTTTAAGCTGGATTGAGTAGTGTGTAACTCTAGAGATCGATGGCCTCAGCAGTTTGGTCCCTTAGGAATTCACGCACATTTGAACATTTTGATTGTTGAAGCAACAATTTTTGTGAATGGGACAGCGTAATGGCACGATGTTTAAAGCTGGGGGACAGAATCGGCCCGCCATCATGGAGCACATTCAAGATTCACCGAAAGTTATTGTAGTCAGAGAAAACTCACCGTTTAAAGCTTACGGTCTGTTTTTCTTCTCCAAGACCATTACAGACCACATGTATCTGAAAATGATGGAAAACTGTCTCGTGCCACAACTTTGTCACAAAGTGTGGACTATATCTACCAACAGACTGGTGCTCCACACCGCCTCTTTCATGATGTTCGTGAGTTCTTGATCAATAAAATGAGAAACCGACGGATCGGCCTTGGTGGAATTAATTACCAGCAATTCAAGTCATCGCCTCCATGCTCACCCCCAAGCCCCATGCGATTTTTTTTATCCCAGATGTCAGACTCGGTGTTTAAGCCTCCTCTACGAAAAAACCCACCAGAACTGCGAACTCGCATCAACAGTGCTTTTGTACAGCTTGATACGGACGTGTTGCGCCGCACATGGGAAGACATTGTTGTTGTTGTTGTTGTTGTCTTCAGTCCTGAGACTGGTTTGATGCAGCTCTCCATGCTATTCTATCCTGTGCAAGCTTCTTCATCTCCCAGTACCTACTGCAGCCTACATCCTTCTGAATCTGCTTAGTGTATTCATCTCTTGGTCTCCCTCTACAATTTTTACCCTCCACGCTGCCCTCCAGTACTAAATTGGTGATCCCTTGATGCCTCAGAACATGTCGTACCAACCGATCCCTTCTTCTTGTCAAGTTGTGCCGCATACTCAACTTCTCCCTAGTTCTGTTCAATACCTCCTCATTAGTTATGTGATCTACCCATCTAATCTTCAGCATTCTTCTGTAGTATCACATTTCGAAAGCTTCTATTCTCTTCTTGCCCAAATTATTTACCGTCCGTTTCACTTCCATACATGGCTACACTCCGTACAAATACTTTCAGAAACGGCTTCCTGATAAATATATACTCGATGTTAACAAATTTCTCTTCTTCCGAAAGCTTTCCTTTTCATTGCCAGTCTACATTTTATATCCTCTCTACTTCGACCATCATCTGTTATTTTGCTCCCCAAATAGAAAAACTCCTTTACTACTTTACGTGTCTCATTTCCTAATCTAATTCCCTCACCATCACACGACTTAATTCGACTACATTCCATTATCCTCGTTTTTCTTTTGTTGATGTTCATCTTATATCCTCCTTTCAAGACACTGTCCACTCCATTCAACTGCTCTTCCAAGTACTCTGCTGTCTCTGACAGAATTACAATGTCATCGGCGAACCTCAAAGTTTTTATTTCTTCTCCATGGATTTTAATACCTACTCCGAATTTTCCTTTTGTTTCCTTTACTGCCTGCTCAATATACAGATTGAATAACATTGGGGAGAGGCTACAACCCTGTCTCACTCCCTTCCCAACCACTGCTTCCCTTTCATGCCCCTCGACTCCTATAACTGCCATCTGGTTTCTGTACAATTTGTAAATAGCCTTTCGCTCCCTGTATTTTATCCCTGCCACCTTTAGAATTTGAAAGAGAGTATTCCAGTCAACATTGTCTAAAGCTTTCCCTAAGTCTACAAATGCTAGAAACGTAGGTTTGCCTTTCCTTATTCTTTCTTCTAACATAAGTTGTAACGTCAGTATTGCCTGACGTGTTCCAACATTTCTACGGAATCCAAACTGATCTTCCCCGAGGTCGGCTTCTACCAGTTTTTCCATTCGTCTGTAAAGAATTCGAGGTTAGTATTTTGCAGCTGTGACTTATTAAATTGATAGTTCGGTAATTTTCACATTCGTCAACACATGCTTTCTTTGGGATTGGAATTATTATATTCTTCTTGAAGTGTGGGGGAAGACATTATTGGCTTGATACTGCAGAATCTTAAGCGGGTGCACATATGGAGCGACTGCAATATGTCAGAAAAAAAATTTTGAGCTCTTCTATGACAATGCCGGCAGGTGTGGCCGTGCGGTTGTAGGCGCTACAGTCTGGAGCCGAGCGACCGCTACGGTCGCAGGTTCGAATCCTGCCTCGGGCATGGATGTGTGTTATGTCCTTAGGTTAGTTAGGTTTAATTAGTTCTAAGTTCTAGACGACTGATGACCTCAGAAGTTAAGTCGCATAGTGCTCTGAGCCATTTCAACCATTTCTATGACAACACAATGCCTTGTGATAATGTGTCAAATAACACAGCTACAGCAAATCTTTAAAATCACTAGTCGTTTATAATAAACTTGTACGTTGCATACCTGCAGCTTGGCTGCATTTCAGAAGATTACATCTGATATTCGTCCAGTGCTTGCTTTACTTTCAACCCAAATAGAACCTGCATCAAGCTATCTATCCTTGGCTCACTCTTGTTTACTTACGCGGCAGGAGGCCACGGAGAGATGTAATTAGGTTGCGGGTGAGTGATGTTTGCGCTGCAGTGGTTTAATGCCAAGAGAGCAGCCGGGAGACACGGGCCAGACGGCAGAAGGCAGAAGGAAGCGGCAGACTGCGTGTACCTAATCCCCAATTAGCCGCCGCCGACGCACGCAAACTTGAGCGACTTCTGCCCGCCGCCAACTTGCAGCACGCCTAAATCTTGCGATAATTTTACTTCTCCCCGGCAGGCTAAGTTGTGTGTGTCGCACGGAGCGCTAATCCCTCCCTGATTTACACTACATCAATAAGCTATTAGCCGGCAGGACCGGCTAAACTGCTTTGCTTTAATCCATTAATGGCCGCTAATAATGCGCTCTCGGATTAATTAATAGTTCAGCGTTTCCTTCGACACTGCGATGGAGAAATCTCGTTCTCATTACCGAAACGACGGGCCGAGTCTTAAGGCTCCTCGCTCGCGCGCATTGCTGCATTCGCGAGAAGCGACCGAGAGCGAAAGTGACGCTGACAGAGCCAGATCGGTCCCAGCGGAAGAGGTGCACTTCCCTACGAAATATGCAGATGTGCGCAAAGTTAACGCTGCCGCTGCTGCCGATGGAACCGATATGAGACAAATTACGAGGGCAGTTCAATAAGTAATGCAACACTTTTTTTCTCGACCAATGTTGGTTGAAAAAACCTGAAATTTCTTGTGGAATATTTTCAAACATTCCCGCTTCGTCTCGTATAGTTTCATTGACTTCCGACAGGTGGCAGCGCTGTACGGAGCTGTTAAAATGGCGTCTGTAACGGATGTGCGTTGCAAACAACTGGCAGTGATCGAGTTTCTTTTGGCAGAGAACCAGGGCATCTCAGATATTCATAGGCGCTTGCAGAATGTCTACAGTGATCTGGCAGTGGACAAAAGCACGGTGAGTCGTTGGGCAAAGCGTGTGTCATCATCACCGCAAGGTCAAGCAAGACTGTCTGATCTCCTGCGTGCGGGCCGGCCGTGCACAGCTGTGACTCCTGCAATGGCGGAGCGTGCGAACACACTCGTTCGAGATGATCGACGGATCACCATCAAACAAACTCAGTGCTCAACTTGACATCTCTGTTGGTAGTACTGTCACAATTGTTCACCAGTTGGGATATTCAAAGGTTTGTTCCCGCTGGATCCCTCGTTGTCTAACCGAACACCATAAAGAGCAAAGGAGAACCATCTGTGCGGAATTGCTTGCTCGTCATGTGGCTGAGGGTGACAATTTCTTGTAAAAGATTGTTACAGGCGATGAAACATGGATTCATCACTTCGAACCTGAAACAAAACGGCAATCAGTGGAGTCGCGCCACACCCACTCCCCTACCAAGAAAAAGTTTAAAGCCATACCCTCAGCCGATAAAGTCATGGTTACAGTCTTCTGGGACGCTGAAGGGGTTATTCTGTTCGATGTCCTTCCCCATGGTCAAACGGTCAACTCTGAAGTGTATTGTACTACTCTTCAGAAATTGAAGAAACGACTTCAGCGTGTTCGTAGGCACAAAAATCTGAACGAACTTTTTCTTCATGACAACGCAAGACCTCACACAAGTCTTCGCACCCGAGAGGAGCTCACAAAACTTCAGTGGACTGTTCTTCCTCATGCACCCTACAACCCCGATCTCGCACCGTCGGATTTCCATATGTTTGGCCCAATGAAGGACGCAATCCGTGGGAGACACTACGCGGATGATGAAGAAGTTATTGATGCAGTACGACGTTGGCTCCGACATCGACCAGTGGAATGGTACCGTGCAGGCATACAGGCCCTCATTTCAAGGTGGCGTAAGGCCGTAGCATTGAATGGAGATTACGTTGAAAAATAGTGTTGTGTAGCAAAAAGATTGGGGAATAACCTGGTGTATTTCAATGCTGAATAAAACAACCCCTGTTTCAGAAAAAAAATGTGTTGCATTACTTATTGAACTGCCCTCGTACTTCTTTGTTAATTATCTTGTTGATTCTGTCGTAATGTGGACATTGCTCAAAAATGGTTCAAATGGCTCTAAGCACTATGGGACTTAACATCTGAAGTCATCAGTCCCCTAGACTTAGAAACTACTTAAAACTAAGTAACCTACGGACATCACACACATCCATGCCCAAGACAGGATTTGAACCTGCGACAGTAGCATGCGCGCCGTCCCGGACATAAGAGCCTAGAACCGCTCGGTCACAGAGGCCGGCTGGACATTTCTGGCCGTTAATATTGCAGCACTATGAATGAAGGAAATAATGAAATATTTCTTGTTGTGCGTGTCGAGTTTAGGAGAAAAAATACATCGTTATGACTGAAGGTGTTTAGAGTGTTGTACTGGGTGCAAAGTTTAACAGAGCTGCTACCAGTAGCAACAGCCATAGAACAGTTGGAATGGTACAAATGGCTCCAAGCACCTTGGGAACAGCTGTCATGAGTCCCATAGACTTAGAAACTACTTAAACCTAACTAATCTAAGGACGTCACACACATCTATGCCCGAGGCAGGATTCAAACCTGCGACCGTAGCAGGCACGCGGTTCCGGACTGAAGCGTCTAGAACCACTCGGTCACAGCGGCCGGCTGGACATGTCTGCCATTAATATGGCAGCACTATGAATGAAGGAAGTAACGAAATTTTTCTTGTTGTGCGTGCCGAGTTTAGGAGGAAAAATACATCTTATGACCGAAGGAGTTTGAGGGTTGTACTTTGTGCAAAATTTAGCAGCGATAGTACAGTTGGAGTGGTTCAAATAGTTCTAAGCACTACGGGACTTAACAAAATTCAAATGGCTCTGAGCACTATGGGACTTAACATCTCAGGTCATCAGTTCCCTAGAACTTAGAACTACTTAAACTAACCTAAGGACATTACACACATCCATGCCCGAGGCAGAATTCGAACTTGCGACCATAGCGGTCGCGCGGTTCCAGACTGAAGCGCCTAGAACCGCTCGGCCACCAGCGGCCGGCATAGGACTTAACATCTGAGATCATCAGTCCCCTAGACTCAGAAACTACTTAAACCTAACTAACCTAAGGACGTCACACACATCCATGTCCGAGGCAGCATTCGAGCCTGCGACCGTAGCAGCCGCGTGGTTCCGGACAGAAGCGCCGAGAACCGCTCGACCAAAGCGCCCGGCAGACTAGTTGAACATCGAGGCAAACTGGGCTTCGATGATAGATATGCCTGTGTTCAGCGGTTGTACTGACTGGCGACATTTTACGTCGCAGTGTCTAGGCAACCCAGGACCGGATTTTTCAGAGGATGTGAGATCAGGAGAAGCTGCAGGCCACGGCAACAGTCACACACACTGTATCGAGGTACGTCAGTACAGCCCCGGCAACACGCCCTCCTGCCTTATCTTCAATGAAATTTGACATCATCCACAGGAGCATGTAACCAGCCTCCAATATAGTTTTTCGCTATTGTAACGGCACTGAATTAGAAAATTTTATTAATACTCATTTACCTTGATAGAAGCAAACTACTGTCATGCCAAACAGAGACAGAACCAGAAAATAAGCGGTATGTCGGATGTGGGTTAAATATCGGCAGGTTACAGAGAGAGAGATGAGCTCAGCAGGAAATGTCACGGGACAGAAAACCAACGGAAATGTGACATACATATGGCTATGCGGTTCTAGGCGCTACAGTCTGGAACCGCACGACCGCTACGGTAGCAGGTTCGAATCCTGCCTCGGGCATGGATGTGTGTGATGTCCTTAGGTTAGTTTTAAGTAGTTCTAAGTTCTAGGGGTCTGATGACCTAAGATGTTGAGTCCCATAGTGCTCAGAGCCATTTGAACCATTTTTGTGACATACATATTCGTTAGCTCGTAAGAAATGTCGAAAGAAACTGTACCCAGTTCATAACAACCACTATCAGAGAACCTACACGGCAGTTAAGAGCCTACTAAGGGAATAAATCGGAATATGAAGGACCCATGTTGTCATTACGAACTGAGCATCGCGCCACAGCCTCACGTTACCTCCCTTTAAATACTCGAGCTCTCCAGCTCGAGGCAGTTGATTATAGGGATCGATGGAGTTGACAGTAATAGCACTCGATACTCTGATTACGATACTGCAGTGTATCTGTGTCATAGATTCTCCAGAACAGTCTACGAACCAGCCATAGATGTACCTGAGATGACGGTCTTCGCCTGATGTACTTCATACTGTTTGCTGCCTACCAGTGCTGATGGAGAAGCTGACTGTCTTCCGACAACACCGCATGCTGACAGAACGGACTTCAGCGAGGGAAACGGCAGCAGGGCCTCGTCAGGTCCACGTTCCTGATCAACACTTAGGCGGCTCAAGGTACTAAACCTACCAGGCCGGTAGGAAGGAGGTTGACCGACCACACGCTTTCCGACAATACCACGTCGCGGATGTGTCATCAAGGATCAACGTAGAACAGAGTGGGATTGAGCACGTCCCAGCGTCTAGTACGAGACCATTCATGATGGACCATAGCCGCGCCTGCAGCTCGCCGCGGCTCGAGGCCACTCACTCCTCGCCTGGACCTGCTGACAAGGAGCTGACTTAGCTGCCTTCAGCTGCAATGCAACACGCAGCAGAATGAGGCATCAGCTACAAGGCCGGTGTGCAACAAGTCAACTGTAAACATGACTAATAAGTAACCAACATTATGAACAAAACACAAATGAAACAATGGCGGATTCAAACATGGCAGAGAGGGTGGGATGCATCCGACAATGGTCGCCGACTACACTCTTTCTTTCCTGATGTACACGAAAGACTACAACTGAAACATGTCGACCCAAGCCGGCTGATGGACCATTTCCTGACAGGCTACGGGCCGTATCCAGTACATTTAAACCGTATGGGACTAACTAACGATGAAGTATGCGTATGCGGAGAAACTGGGACACCAGAACATGTCATACCGCTGCGCAACACGCTAGCACAAGCGAGACCTATACAGAACGACAGAATAATACGTAATCCTGATGACTGGAACACAATAAATAGCATACCCGATATTGTATCGAACACTCTTCACGAAGAATACAAGCGCCAAAACCCATATGGAAGGAGGCGTAGACAAGCACAAACAACACAATAAACCAAATGGGAGGAGACAAATACGACCACAGATTCCGAAACCGAGGAAGAAACACTAAGTGAACATGACTCAGAAGGGATCAACATGTAAGGGACCAAAACAAACAATGCCTGACACTGCATGCCACGACACGGTAACAAACAACACAACAATCATAAAACAAATAAACACCGGCACCACATACTAAGACTGTAGTAATCAGGTAAAGTCGCTTGGGAGGAGAAGGCTCGAAGAACTTTTATTCCGAGGCTCCTCCTCCCCAAGGTCATCCTGCTTAGTGTTTAAAGTATAGTGCACACAAGCAGTAATGTATTGGTCGTCGTATGTGTGCATACAGAAGTATATTCTCTTCTCTATTCAAAGCTACAATCAATGAATTTTATATATGAGAAATGTATTAAGTTATTTAAGGAATAATGCATTCAAGTAGCAGTGAACTATATTCTATTTCTACTAACAAGTTACAAACATAAGTGTAGTTCCCATGTAAAGCTAAAATTCATGTATTCCATGAATTAAGTGCTCAATCAGCATTTAATATGTATAATCTGTGTAACATACTTTAGCACAAACCATTTCATATGAGAATACTTCGAGGTTGTACCGAGACCTTGTCATCTGAAGTAGGTAAAAATCGGCCATTATTAATCAACATGCTACTTAGACTGTATTACACATCTAAATACAGCATATCACGTCCCTCTACATACTACAAATTATTTTCGCCACGCTCATTGCGTTATATTTTTATATTTTCTTATTTTTCTTTAACATTGGCATTATATAAATTAATTCTCATCAACTAGGTAGTAACAAATTACATGGGACCATTTTAATAATTGTTAAGCATTCAATTCGCTGTAACCTCAGAGAAATCTTTATATATTTCGTTCTTTATATTATTAAAAAGAAGCATTAACAACTGTGTACCAATAAGATTGTAACAATGAGAAGACTTTGCTGTTAGATTCAGAACCATCCGACTCACCTTACATTTCAAGGCGGTGGGTGACTCTGTACTGTTAATGAAATAAATAATTGAACTTTGACAATGTCTTACACTGTCAGAGACGCTTCACAGGCACCAAACTGCTACAGTGATTTCATGCAAAAGTTTCTCCGCTCGGCCCCTCTGTACTATTAATATCTGAGAACAATAACAGTTACCTCTGGTACACGTGACAAGGTTATTGATTGCAGAAACTCTGTGAGAAACATAGCTGCTAAAGCTTTGAATGGGATTCTCGGCGGTGACGCCATCGCCACCCGAAATCTGAGGAGTATGGAAACAGAATTAGTTAGCGGGTCTGGCTGCAGAAGACGGCTGGTACCTGCTGAGTAAACACAGTGCTGGTGGTTTCGAAGATTCTTGTCTGGCGAACGGCACTGAGTTGGTTTCGGGATACGTCAGTGCTTACCCGAATTTGATGGCTGATCTTCACGTGGAGATGTCTTGTAGCTGTGGCTCGAGGCGAAGATTATTGGACATAACTTACACGGGTAGTGTGGTGGCAGACCTGAGTCCAGCAAAGGGTAGATGTGGTACATCAACCTGCCTGTTCTTACACACGATATTTCTGCTGTGTTCAACAACGATCTGCTTTTCCGGTTTCTCAAATCACGGTGTACGCTAGTAATGGACAGATTACTCCACTTTGAAGATCCTTGCCTTCGAACGGTTGTGACTATACCGCTGAATTGACTTACTGAAGTAAGAGGTGTTACTCGTGTGCTAGCTCGGATTGTTCCTCGTTTCGCCATAGACTTGCTAAGTGTTATGAATGCTGCGGGCCACACCGTGCTGAGCTCGTAAGGCCTGAAGTATTTTTTTTTCCGACACGAACACCGTGAATCTGTAATTTCGAACTGCGTTGGCATGTATACTATGCTGATGCACATACAAACTTGTTTTAGTACGCTAAAACCGTGTCTTCACTATTAAGTTAAGCGTAAATTTACTAAAGAGGAGGAGGGGGAGATTAGTGTTTAACGTCCCGTCGACAACGACGTCATTAGATATAGAGCACAAGCTCCGATTAGGGAAGGATCGAAAAGGAAAGCGTCCGTGCCTTTTTCACCAAGGAACCACCCCAGAATTTTCCTTAGGCGATTTAGGGAAATCACGGAAAACCTAAATCAGAATGCAGAATGGCCGGACGCGAGTTTGAACCGTCATCCTCCCTAACGCGAGTGCGGTGTACTAAGCACTGCGCTATACGGCTCGTTGAAATGTACTGAAATCATTGCTATTAGCATCCGATATTTCTTGATTAAACTCAGTGTGCTCATGCATGTGGGGCCCTATGTAAAAGTCATGATGTTGTATCAAAGTTTACCTTATGACGTGAGACAACTATGCTATTAGGGTGGGAAATTAACTGAAGCAAAATGTTATCCTCGCCAAAGCTGCCACCGTAATTGTCTTGAGACTTTTGTAATTTCTTGTCCCTATCAGCTGTTAGTGGTGTTGGTTTTCAGGACCTAATTAGGGTTATTTTCAGACTGCTTAAACAACTGTGTCTGATACATGGTGCTCATGGATGGGTGTAGGATGTCCAGTAAACGTTGTCATTTGCCACTGCGTGGTGGGTGACGGCCGATAACGTTACCAGCTCTGCAGCTGGCTGGAACGTCTCCATTGTGATGCCGGAGCTTCAGTCATAGTAAACTACATTAGTGATACTTTAGCTCAAATGTTCAAATGTTTGTGAATTCCTAAGAGACCAAACTGCTGAGGTCGTTGGTCCCTATATTCACAAACTACCTAAACTATTTTGAAGTAAATTATGCTAAGAACAACACACACACCCATGCCTGCGGCAGGGGGCGGATTGTTAAGCCTTTGCTATTTCATAGAAAGCTTTTAGTTATTGTCACTGTTATTTAATTTCAGGATTCCTTGAAAGCTTGTAAATTGTGTGATTAATGTTATTAAATTCTTTATTTTAATTACTATGTCACTGGTTACAGAGCTTGATGTGTAACATTACACTGACTGAATTTATTTAAATGATTCTTTTTTTTTTTTAAATCCACTTCACCAAGGAATTTTAAGAAACCTGAAAAATGTAAGGAGTTTGCTTTAGTTTTGAATTGAACGTCTTTGAGTATCGTTTTCATTTGATACTTCCTTAATTTTTCCACTGGAACGTAAAATTGTGAAGAGTGTACTTGATACTGATAGTTAATACGAGTAATTAATCGACTGTGGTTACTTAGAGAACGTTCAATTTTAACAAATATTTGAAAGTGTCAGTCTGCCTTTTCAGCATCCGGTCCCCACACCACCTAACTCCATGCTCCGCCTACCCATCTGGCACACTGTGGTTATCGAACGTGGCCTGTGCGGCACTGTTGCCTAGGTCGGTATTAGCAGCCCTAGCACGTAGGTTGGCAATACTGTCAAGTGATTTGTCCTGTTACCTCCTTGGTGGCGGAAGTGCTTATCTGGCGGCACTGAGAAGACGTAAGCGGCCACTCGTTGCTGGTCGGAGCCACCATGAAAGGCAATCGCGGGCCTGCAGTAGAGTGTGTACAGTGGAGGCGGTGCAGCCAGAACTTGCGGTAGTGGCTATAGTGTGTCTACTCAAGTTTGAAACACGGAATGAATCCATGTATGCTTTTGACTGAACAGGTTCTGTGTATGAGTATGCCTGTATCGCCACTTTCTAGATACCACTTACAAGCTGTGCGCAGATAGAGTGATTTAAACTTCGTAACGGATTTGGCTATAAATTCTGCCCTCTGCATCTATACAGCGGTTTACTTCGCAAGAACAGTTATGTTATTGCCTCTAACTGTTGTACAACTGTAGCCTTGTAGGGCGGCGCGTGATTGATGTGTAGTCGCTTGTTAAACCTGTACAAATTGTTACTATACTATTTGGTCACACCAAGAGTTCCTAGTTTCCTATTGTTCAGACAGTGGTTTCAGGGTTGACCTTGCCTTATATGTGTTTTTGCTGGTTGAAAAGGCTCCAACACCAAGGCGTATGTGACGAGGCTACTCTGACTGGAAATAGATGGCCCTTGCCAAGTGATGCTTCGTTCCCAGTTATTGTCTTAATGTAGTTATTCTTCCTCATTGGTCAAACACAAAGTGAATATTGATGCTCTTGATTCAGTGCCGTTCCGAACTTGATACATCGGTTTGTCTCCTATGCTATAATATGGAACACTGCGCTGAATTTTAACGTAACGTTTTCTAAAGTGCCTATTTATCTCTTGAATTTTGTAGTAACGCTATTATTAACTCTTGTCCTGAGCCCGTTGCACCAACCTGTTGTATAACTTTATAATACTGAACTCGGCGCTAAAATTTTAGTTAAATATTCTTCTATCGTTGTTATCATTTTTGGGGCTAATAGTTTTGTGAGCCTAGGGAGTGTAACTCATTGAAAATGACATTAAAATTTTGGTTATCAATAAATAAATATTGTTCTACTGTTAATCAATCATAACCACCATTTTATATTTCCTATAGGCCCACTTAATAGCAAAAGAGACAGGATAGTGATACGACGTGCTGAGGTATGGAGGATAATGGAGGTAATGTGCTCCACAAAAAGAATTTAGTTGAGTAGTGGTATGGGCACGTACAATGAGTGAAGGCCCATCATGTAGGTGGTGAATGAAGATTTTAACCTGGGAATCGCCCAAGAGAAAAAAAGAGACAAGACCAGTGGTAAGATGGGAAAAATACATAAAAGTAAGACAGAAATCTAGGGCTGGTTGCTTTTAATTAATGAGGGGTGTGGAGGTCGAAAACGCATATCTCAGTAAATAAAACGCCACAGAAGAGAAAAAGAGATTCTAAAATGTTTCGGTCGCAGCTGAAAGGTAAATCATAGTTCATCGGCTTGGACAAGCCATCACGAACTCTAAAAATCCTGCATCTTTTTGCGAAATTAATACCTAAAGTCGTATGCAAGCATCACTTGAAGAGACCACAATGTGTGGTTGATCGCGGCTGTCTGACTTCCCTAACAACGTGTAGATTTTTCATTCTGATGATTACTCTAGTTCTCTGTTTGAGAATTTTGCGACATAATAACTGCTTTAATGGTTGACGCGCGTCGCGTCGGATAATGTTGTGATAGCTCGTACAGTATTTTATCCAGATAGTTGCTCGTCATCTCCGGGTGCTTGATTACACGTTGCCCCAGTGGATCTAGAGTCCTCTGCATGAGAAACGGGTGCGACCGTAACCCGCGACCCAGCGTGCGCGCGCGGACCTCGTGTTTGCGCCCAGTTCAAGTGTCCTGACTTCGATTCCCCGTCTGTGGCGTCTCGCTGGATTCGTTTCTCTGTGGCCGACGATGCCTTAGTACAGCCAGTATTGATTCCTGTGCCTTGCTAAGTTGAAGTCCTTGGTCTCTGTGAATCACGTCGTTCATTGTACGTATTTCGCCCACTTCTTTAATGATGGAGTCACAGATGCAGGCGGATGAAAGGATCTTGAAGGATCGTGAACCAGTGAAGCTGTATTTTTGATATGTAATCAACTCATGTACGAATAAAAGAGCATCTGGCGCTTTCATGTTGAAAGATTATGTCAGGAGCACCTCGGAGACAGCGCACAGCCACCAGTCATAACAAGTAAGAAACACAGCAACTGCTGTCGAGAATACCATCACTTTGAACAAGAAGTGATCGTGCTGTGTTCGCAGTGACACCCCCTACCATGACGCCGGTATCTGGACCCGTTTGACGATGGCGAATGCAATCTGGCAACTTTTATTCTTCTCGGAACCAGCACAGATGTATTCTTGTGACGGTGTAAGAAAAATCCGGACCGTCTGAAGACAAGACATGGTGCCAATGCCATGTTCATTGTTGCCGTTAGGAACATCATTTTCGTTGTACCTCTCTCTCTAACCGGAACGCCCATCTCCGTGCTGACAGCCCGTGATGCTTCACAGGTCGTCGGTCTTGCTACAAGGAAGCCCACTTGCTATCTTAAAGTATGCGATCTGTTTGAATGACGATGCACGATCCTGCACGACCAATACGAGCAGCCACACCACGGAAAGATAAAACACAGTGTCGATAAGCCACGATCCTACTGCTGTCGAATTATGATACGTGCTGGCTGCCGTTCCTCAACGATATTCTCATAAACAAACGATAAGAAAATATGTATTCTGATTGTGGTGTTTCCTTGTACACCTGTATTGTGTGGTTAGGGTTAAATGCTTCTCTAGAATATCCAAGAATGAAATTTCGTGCAAACTAGAAATGTGTGCCGAGTCGGGACTCCTACACAAAACCTTCGCCTTTTCTGTGGAGTTGCTCTACCGAGTAAGCCAGCCAGGCATGACTAACGAATTTCAACTGCCCGCGAAAAGTAAAGGCTCTGTGTTCGAGTCCCAGTTTCAGTCCGTCAGGAAGTTTCGAATCATCATACATGCCTCTGCAGAGTAAAATTCACTCTGCATATCCAAACATACAGCACACTTTGCAACAATAACACGCTGTGTCACATGAACGCTATGCACTTACATATCTTTTCAGAACAAAATTCAGTCTTTAGTCACAAATATATTTTTGTTATGCTTTACCAGTTCCAACACATTGATTTGGTATTTCCAGAAGGTTACTACTGCTTTTCCAAATGTCAATATCTTCTTCAAAGACGCATAATGCCGTGATGTGTCCAGAAATACTCATATCGTATGTGGTTATTACAAAAACAGATTGACAATTTACAGTAACTGAATCACACCTGGACGTATCATCACATTATGCTTCTATGAAGATGATGCTGACATCTGATACACCAGTACCAAGCTTCTGAAGAAATGTGCACGTCGTATACGATTGTTGTAAACTCAGATTGACAGTTTAGAGCAGGGTTTCCCAACAAAATTTTCTCGAGGACCAGGTACTTAGAAAAAACATTGACATATTCATTACTGAAAAAATATTGAGCTTCAAAATTTTTCAATTTAGCCATCATTGTTATTGTTAAATTTTGGATTATTGCTCAAAATATTTGTCTTCAAATCTGGGAGTTTAGTATAAAAATGCATTATCTTCCTCTTCATCTGTAGGCCTTTCTCGTTTTAACGAACCAACGGTCCATTTCTAACTACGCGAACTGTAGCTTCCCCAAAAGACAACGCTTTACAAACACTACTGTTTTAATACAGTATATTGAACATATAAACAATACTGTCTGTGAAAGCACTGTAAATAAATTAACAATGGCCGATTGTCGTCTGAAATGCGAGTTCCTGTGCAAAGTGACTGTCAGTTGTCAGCTGCAAAGAGGAGGTGTGCATAGTCTAACGGCATACAACAGAACTATTTGCATCTATCTAATTCTAGATTTACGCTAGAATGTGCTAGTGTCAGTTGGTTCTAGGAAGACGCTAGAAGCAGAAGTTAGCGTTCGCTAAAGCTCTGCTCATGCAGGATGCGGTCAAAACTAAATATCTCTTATAATACGAAATTTATTTAATATATTTTTTATTCTAATAGCATCTTGCGGACTCCTCAGGCATAGGTCGCGGACCCCTGGAGGTCCGCGGACCACCTGTTGGGAATCACTGGTTTAGAGTAACTGAACCAAATCTGGACATATCATGGTACTATGCTTCTTTGAAGAAGATACTGACAGCTGTCAAAGGAATACTGAGTCCCTGAAGATGACTAATTTGTCGAAAAAAGTAATGGGCAATAAAACGGACGATTGAATTTTATTCTGAAAAATGTATAGTACAGTTGCGGAAAATTAAAGCCACGAATAAAATAATAAGTCTAAACTTTTCGGCGTTTTTTTCTTTGTACAATTAATATTTGTAAAGAAATATTTGAATGCAATTTTTCATGAATGTCAAAGTTGTAATAAATTGTGGTATTAATATTCTACGACATACAGAAAAAAATTAATGCATATACAAATTTTATTTAATGCTGTAACGTTACGTAAGGAAAAGCAAGGGATAGTTCCTGTGTTGCAGGGGAAGCAAAGGCGCCAAAAGAACGTTTTTGCCTTGGTGCTAGAGCGCGCCAGTCCAGCGCAGACACAGTCACATAGTAACCAACGAATACGTAATGGTGGTGATCTGAGTTGGGAAAAATAATGGGAAGACCGTCGATAAATGGTATAATTGTGCACACTGCGTAAGAAGAAGATACGGTGGTTTCCATAGCACACAGCAAGCGATTGCACTGGTATGAAGAGCCAGAAATCCTGTACCAGTGAAGTGCTATGTGTGAGCCACATACGCAAAGACACAGCGTAGACACATCCAAGAAGTGCATCTTGTCATCACCTTCTGGCAATTTATCGATTACTATTGTGAAGTGTTTGTGTTGAACGTATGACTACCAATTCAAAAGTGTGTATAGGCTGCTGTTAACACAATTCTTACTATCCAGCACAGGTTTATTTCTCCAATACCTTAATCTGAGCATTATTGCCATTTCCTGGAAAATTATTACACTGCAGAACTAAACAATGATTATAAATGAAATGGCATGAGGGACAGCCACTGCCGGGATGACATATTACAATTAATGAAAACCGCAACAGCTGTATCCAACGCAACTGTTGCGGTTTTCCTCAATTGAAATTGAGAATGCCTCTCAGAGAACTCACGTAATCCTTTTGTTCAGTACGTGCTAGAAAATTTTTCGATCCTGTTTATGCAAAGAGCAAAATATAGTTTTAATACTACCGACTCAAAAGTATTAGGGGCATTCAGTAATTAAAGACAGGCAGGTAGGCCTTTATATAGGATTCCAATAAACCATATAATTTCCCACTCTTCTGCTAAAAAAAAAAAAAAATTACCGTTTTACCACAAAATCTCCGTTCAATGCGACGGGCTTAGACCACCTTAGTGGGAGGGCTTTTATGTTCGCGTAGACAACTCTACCGGTCGACTTTGGAGCCGAAGGCTTGCTGCATAAATAACATCCGCATCATACTCGTACTGCTTCCCGCAGAATGCATCCATCATTGGGCGAAACAGATAGAACTCAGAATGTGCGACTTCCGGGCTCCAGGGCGAATAAGTAAGAATAGTGCAAGGAAATGCTGTGAGATCCTCTCTGGTGAGCAGACTTGGATCAGGCCTTGCGTTGTCGTGGAGAAAGAGATGATTTTTTTTGCATTTTTGTGCCGGCGAACACGCTGAAGTCTTTCCTTCCATTTCCTGAAGGTAGCACAGTACACTTCGAGCCAGTCGTTGCATCATGAGGGAGGACATGAAACAGGATAATCCATTCAGAGACCCAGAAGGGTCACTTAAACGGCTGAGGGGGCGGTTTTGAACTTTTTCTTCGAAGGAGAGGTGGATTTCTGTATTATTTCCGGTTGGAAGCGGTGAATCCATGTTTCATCGCCTGTGACGATGTTCGAGAAAAAATTGTCCCGATCACTTTCGTACCGCACAAGAAATTCTACCGCTTAACAGAAGACCACAAAGTGCAAAGAAGAACTCAGCGTGCACACACCTTTCAGTATGCCAACTGGTGGAAGCGGTTCTGGCGCTTCAGTCCGGAACCGCGCTGCTGCTATGGTCGCAGGTTCGAATCCTGCCTAGGGCATGGATGTGTGTGATGTCCTTAGGTTAGTTAGGTTGAAGTAATTCTAAGTCTAGGGGACTGATGACCTCTGATGGTAAGTCCCATAGGGCAGAGCCATTTGAACCATTTGAACCAACTGGTGGACGAATGTGTCAGCACTACCAGCAAAGAGGTCAAGCTGTGCATCGGGGTATCTGGCTGTATTGTTTCGATGGTCTCGAATGAGAGTGTCCGCACATCGCAACAATTTAGGAGTCACAGTGTGTGCAGCCGGCTTCACGTGGCAGATAGGACAGGTCTAAATGGTTCAAATAGGTCTGAGCACTATGGGACTTAACAAATCGTTCAAATGGCTCTGAGCGCTATGGGACTTAACATCTATGGTCATCAGTCCCCTAGAACGTAGAACTACTTAAACCTAACTAACCTAAGGACATCACACAACACCCAGCCAGAAAATCCCTGACCCCGCCGGGAATCGAACCCGGGAACCGGGGCGTGGGAAGCGAGAACGCTACCGCACGACCACGAGATGCGGGCTGGGACTTAACAGCTAAGGTCATCAGTCCCCCAAGAACATAGAACTACTTTAACCTAACTAACTTAAGGACATCACACACAGACATGCCCGAGGCAGGATTCGAACCTGCGACCGTAGCGGTCGTGCGGTTCCAGACTGTATCGCCTAGAACCGCTTGGCCACCCCGGCCGGCATAGGACAGGTATGCGTGACCTTGTTGCGATGATAACAAGTGCTATCGCCCTTCACTGTACTGAGCCTTTAGAAAGATTGATGTGCATCCAGACTTATTTAGTAGGTATTGCGCTACGGTATTATCAAAGCTATGGATGATAGCTTGGTTCTCTGTCTTTCAGATGGTGTATCTTTGTGAAAGTACTTCAGGGTCCTGTTGTCTATTTTATTCTGTGAAAATCCTTATACTAAGGTCCAAAATCTTTCTGAATGTGCATACGCGCCTTGTAATGAACAGAACGCTACCTTCAGCGAGAAAACGGACGGTAATTTTTGCTAGTGGATGCCCTTAACGTTTCAGTGGGTAAACTGTAACTAACTGTCGGAAGGAGGCAACACAAGCGTTGCACATATCGGTAAAGTCAGAAAACATATTCTCTCCATGAACGTAATATCAAATAAGATCGGCATTCTTTCGGTTATAGGCCCAAAGTTTTGGTTAAGTATGATGTTTATAAATGATACGTTGACACTAAATGGAGTCGCATGTACCAAGATGACAATAGAAACCTGTCTACGTGAGCAATGCATGCAGGTGAAGAGATGTTGATCCTGTGGTGCAATCTATATTGGGGGAAGTGTGTTGTGTTTCCAGGCCTGGGCCAAGGTTTAACGTAAAAAAAGACAGAAAATAAACTCAATTAAATTCAATGATCCGTAACGAATGCATTCTGAAAGTACATATCATCTGCATATTATGATCATGACGTAACTGTGAGACACTCTGCCCTGCACATTATTTCGTAGTAATCCCAGCGAAATTATTGTGCAAATGGGTTAGCCAATGAAGCATGTGTGTCCTCTGAAACGGAGTTTAGCACCAGAAATGAAATGAGAAGTCTTGCAAATTTCGGATCTTCCAATAGTACACTTGAAAGTTATTCTGCTTTTTCCCATTTTAAGATTTGAGCCTCTTCAATCCGGAGAAATAATGTTACGTTAAATGTGAAACAGATAATACACACATTCCTTACTTTCAGGAGCCCAAAAAATTACGAGTATTTGCTAGGCACATTATTTACTTCCCATATTACTACTTGTTGAACACAAAAGAGTTGTTCATCATCCATCCAATTAATTCAACTAATGAAAGTATTGACTGGACCTGGGGGATTTTTTCATTTGATCTGGACCACACAAAGTCCAATATAAGCTTGTGCAGTTAAAGAAATATTTAAAAAACGACAGCCTCTTCAAATAGTTCCAGTTGTAGTTAAATACTCAACACTTATGTATGAGATTTGCAACATAATTTCAGCTGCTTGATAGCCACAGTAGCTCACAACGGATACAGAGTAGATAAGAAAAAGTAGGTAATCTTCATCATTCATGAAATACACATTCATATTACAGTACATTATAATGATTCTACCGGTAGGAATTTCATGCGTATTTACCTCGTAATGATCTGATTTTAGTCAGAACATGGATCATAAGTTCCAGATTGGTGGTTACATCACAGACACGCTTGTGTGCTAAAATTGAGGAGGAAAGTAACTTTTGCATGACGTGTCACTGTCAAGTAGCATAACTCGATGAAGCTTTGACCATGCATAAGAAGACATGCTGCATTATCGTACAGTGTAGAACGTAATTGGAAGAAACATGCAGTTAGACGAACAGAAATAAAATTTTTATTCACAGACAATAATTACTCTGAAATTACCGCCATTCTTAACGATTCTTACTAGGGTGTGTGCAAACCTGGAGTTTTCAATGCATGATCTGTAAAGTGCTCCAATGCTCAGCACGAGGTTGGTAAGAACTTCTTGTGGTAGGGCATTGCATTCCTCACTAGCGCGGTTGACATAATGGTCGTTACCGACTGTGGACGTGCTGCAGTACGTTCCCCACCGCATCCATATGTGCTCGTTATAAGCTGGGCAAACGGTGAGACCAGTCCATTCACTGAATATCCTTCAACTGTGCTGTTTGATGCAGTCGCGCAGTGTCATGATGCACCCCTGAAAAGACATGCAGCGGGAAGGAGAATCGTTTCCTAATACCGTTGACTTGAGAGTGTTCTGTGTTCAAAACTCATTATGTTCGACAGTGTTCCTGGGTGCATTACGTGTTTCCACTTCTTGCCGTACGAGGGCGCGTCCAGGATCAGTACTTGTACTGAATCTGCTCTCATCGAATAAGATCATGCTATCCCCTTCCTCGCTGGTATATTCCCCGTGTTCTTGGTGCCATCGCAGATGGTGCCACAGATTCGCGGGTTCGGTAGAAGAGAACTACTGCTCCGCTGGCGAAGAGACCACCCCAATGTATTTTTTGTGTCACTGTGGAGCGTGAGATTGCGTAACATATGGTTGCAATAGCACCTGCTGTTTAACGTGGGTCTTTCCTCTCAGTTGCACAGAGCAGCGGTCGTCTGCTGCTGTAGTTGACCATGGTTGACGACCTCCTGCTCTTCTAGTAACAATGCCTTTGGTTGGAACGCTCCCCGCGAAACAATGATGAGAGGAATGCCTGATTTCTGGGGCTCATTGGTCAAAGTTCGTCCTTCTTCAGAGTTTCCCGAGGATTCTTCGCCGTGTGAAGCTATCCAAATATTGTCCCCAGGCCGTGTTGTAAGAAAGAACACCACCACTACTCGTTGACTGACACAGATTCCTTTTATCGTTGCCCCCATTCCCATTGCCTCGTGTTATGGGACAGACGTGTTTGTCGCTATAGCGATGGTGACCTCGCGCCATCTGACGTCCAGCTTCCCGTACACGAGTGGTAGAGATCTGGCTTTATGATCCCGAACTTCCATTAATTTCCACCTAGTAATTAATTTGTTATGTTACTTTATCTCTCTCGTCTTTAAGTTCGGAAAGGTGGATCGGGGCTTCACTATCGTATTGTAACGTCGGGTGTGTGACCTACGCTGATGATATCTATCGAGACTAACGGTTCAGTTAGTCATAATTCTCCGAGCACTGTAGCGTGATACAAGCCTTATAATGCTAGCTCTAGAAAATCGCATGCACCTGTCACAATGGAATACAAGCGGGGTCACTGAAGAGAAATGGAAGGAAGTGAAATGGAAAGAGACCAGGACTTCGTATCAGACGAGTATATGGTAATATTAACAGCAGCATAAAATGGATAAAATGATGTAAGGGGAGTAGGAATCGTTATGAATAGGAAGGTAGGGTGGAGAGTGATTTACTGTGAACTGTTCAGCGGTAGGGCTGTTCTCATCAGAATCGAAAGCAAATCAAAGCCGACAACAATAGTTCAGTTTTACTCACCAACAGCGCAGTCAGAGAATGAAGAGACAGGGAAAGTATATGAGGGAATTGAAATAGTAATTCAGGACGTAAATTGAGATGAAAATCTAGTCTCCTTGAGGTATTGGAATGCGGTTGTAGGTGAGGGTGCGGAAGAAAAAGTTACAGGAATATAAGAGCTTGGTAGTAAGAAAGAACGAGAGAGGATAAAGACGAGTTCTGCCATGAATGTCTGTTAATGATGTACTCTGTTGAAGAACCACAAGAGGAGGAGGTATACCTGGAAGTACAAAAACGTTGAGTGAAATTAAAGAACACATGTATAAAAGTCGCTTTGGAATGAAATAAACAGGAAGTTCATGGAAGCTAAGGCGAAATGCCGACATGAAAAATGTGAAGAAATCTAAAACGAAATCTTAGACGTAAGAACTGACTTAGCAGATAAAAAAGTTGAAGCAACCTTCGGTGAAATTAGAAGAAAGGGTGGTAACATTGAGAGTACAATAGAAGTTCCACTATTAAAAGCGAGGGAGTGAGGGTATAGTTGGAAATAATGTATTCAAGGCCTTTGTGAGTGGGAGACCTCGTCTGATAAACTGATAGGAGGAGGCATAGGAGTCGACAGGGAAGAGAAGGTGGATCCGGTATTAGACTCACATTTGAAAAGCACTTAGGATTTATTAAGATCAAATAAGGCAGACGGAATGGATAAACTTCCATCGAAATGTCTAAAACGATTGGGGGGGGGGGGGGGGAAGTGGTGTTAAAACACATGACACTGGCGATATACAATCTGACTTAAAGAAAAATCATCATTCACACAATTTCGATGATAGTAAGCGCTGAAAAGTGCGAAATTCGTCGCACAATCAACTTCAAAGCTCGTGCACCAAAGGTGCTGACAAAAAATAATATACAGAATAATGGATAAGATATCTGAGAATTTGTTAGATGACGATCAATTTGGGTTTAGAAGAGGTAAAGGCACCAGAAAGGTACTTCTGAAGATAACGGAAGCAAGACTGAAGAGAAATCAAGACACGTACATCTGATTTGTCAAGCTGGAAAAAGCATTCGACAATGTAAAATAAAGCAAGATGTTTGAAATTCTGAGAATAATACAGGTGAACTACAGGGAAAGACGGGTAATATATAAAACGTACAAGAAATAAGAGATAACGATAACACTGGAAGATCAAGAACGAAATACTCGGATTAAAAATCATATGTCAGGGATGTAGTCCTTCGCCCCTACTCTTCAAGGTACACAACGAAGAAGTACTGACGGAAATAGATGTTCAAGTGTGGAATTAAAATTCAAGGCGAAAGGTTATCAATGAAGAGATTCGCTGGTGGCATTGCTATCTTCAGTGAAAGTGGAAAAGAATTACAGAAGCTGTTGAATGGAATGAATGGGTTAATGAGAACAGCATATGGATTGAGAGTAAATCCAAGAAAGACGAAAGTATTGAGAATTTGCAGAAATGAGAACTGCGAGAAACCCTGTCTGTTCTTCTTGTCAGTGCTTTCCAAATATTGCTCTCCTCACCGATTCTACGGAGAACTTCCTCATTCTTTACCTTATTAGTCCTCCTAATGTTCAACCAAATGTTTAGATTCTCTTCTGTTCCGGTTTTTACAGATAGTGTCTAATGCTTGTATCAAGTTTCGTTGAAAAAGCTACAGGATTTTAGAAGGAATTTTTTTTACCCACAGATTAGCCGACAGATGCACATCTCACATAGTTTCATATATAGTTAATATATTTCGGACGTATTTGTTCGCATATTTCACCTGCATCTCTAGCGAATTTCGAGCTGCGATTTCATTTTTACGTATTTCAGTTTTTAAGATGTCAAATCGTCTGAAGGAACGTTCGGTTTAATTTGGGAATACTGTCTGTAAAATGTATTGCTGTTACATTTAGTAATAAGGAAGTAATGAATTAAAGCGACATGTCTGACGCGCCAGTTTTGTTGCATGAACAGCGAAAATGTAATAACCGATGAACTTTTTTCCTTTCATTATTTTGTGAGATTGTCAATGACAAAAATATTCTTAAAAGTTTGAAATTAGTTGTAAAAATCGTTGGAACTAGCTAAATGCTCTAATTCTCAAATACTGGCTGAACAAGTTTGGGTAATCTTGTGTCCTGGGCTACACTACCTATTCACCCCCAAAGGGTAAGTGATACGTGTATACCAAGTTTTGATGAAATCGATCGAGTGGTCGAACAGGAGATGCGGAACGTACACACATACTTACCTACATTTTTAGAATATGTATGGATTTTGCAATTTTTGTACCCCTGTCATCGATGGACGAATATGTATCGATACTATCGACACAGGACATACTAGTTTTAGCGTCCACTCTTGAAGCACTGCCTGACGGAGTATATCAGATGAAGAAACGGTAAGGAAAACAGTGAATCGGATGTCGTCCGATATTGTAGTCAAAGGGCACAATTAGTATGTCGGACGTGGTCTTACAGTGAAAGGGAAAGGTTTAACGTTTGATGGCAAGTGAATATTGTAACTGAAACACGTTAATTTATGTAGTGTGTAATAAGATGTGAAAATTACCGAACAATCAGTTTAATAAGCCACAGCTGCAAACTCTAACACGAATTCTTTACAGACGAATGGAAAAACTAGTAGAAGCCAACCTCGGGGAAGATCAGTTTGGATTCCGTAGAAACACTGGAACACGTGAGGCAATACTGACCTTACGACTTATCTTAGAAGAAAGATTAAGAAAAGGCAAACCTACGTTTCTAGCATTTGTAGACTTAGAGAAAGCTTTTGACAATGTTGACTGGAATACTCTCCTTCAAATTCTAAAGGTGGCACGGGTAAAATACAGGGAGCGAAAGGCTATTTACAATTTGTACAGAAACCAGATGGCAGTTACAAGAGTCGAGGGACACGAAAAATAAAGCAGTTGTTGGGAAGGGAGTAAGACAGGGTTGTAGCATCTCCCCGATGTTATTCAATCTGTATATTGAGCAAGCAGTAAAGGAAACAAAAGAAGAATTCGGAGTCGGTATTAAAATCCATGGAGAAGAAATAAAAACTTTGAGGTTCGCCGATGACATTGTAATTCTGTCAGAGACAGCAAAGGACTTGGAAAAGCAGTTGATTGGAATGGATAGCGTCTTGAAAGGAGGAAATAAGATGAACATCAACAAAAGCAAAACGAGGATAATGGAATATAGTCGAATTAAGTCAGGTGATGCTGAGAGAATTAGATTAGGAAATGAGACACTTAAAGTAGTAAAGGAGTTTTGCTATTTGGGGAGCAAAGTAACTGATGATGGTCGAAGTAGAGAGGATATAAAATATAGACTGGCAATGGCAAGGAAAGCGTTTCTGAAGAAGAGAAATTTGTTAACATCGAGTATAGATTTAAGTGTCAGGAAGTCATTTCTGAAAGTATTTATATGGGGTGTAGCCGTGTCTGGAAGTGAAACATGGACGATAAATAGTTTGGACATGAAGAGAATAGAAGCTTTCGAAATGTGGTGCTACAGAAGAATGCTGAAGATTAGATGGGTAGATCACATAACTAATGAGGAAGTATTGAATAGGATTGGGGAGAAGAGAAGTTTGTGGCACAACTTGACCAGAAGAAGGGATCGGTTGGTAGGACATGTTCTGAGGCATTAAGGGATCACCAGTTTAGTATTGGAGGGCAGCGTGGAGGGTAAAAATCGTAGAGGGAGACCAAGAGATGAATACACTAAGCAGATTCAGAAGGATGTAGGTTGCAGTAGGTACTGGGAGATGAAGAAGCTTGCACAGGATAGAGTAGCATGGAGAGCTTCATCAAACCAGTCTCAGGACTGAAGACCACAACAACAACAACGTAATAAGTGTGTCTGCTTAGCCTTTAATACCGTACCTGTTAGATTGATACGACCGATATTTACCTTAGCCATTTAGTACGCACATTAGATGGAAACTTTCAGTAGCATTTTCAGAAGAAGTTTATCCTTCATTACGTTATGGTCTCAAGGTAGTCATTGTAGTGTAGCTCACATGCGGCCTCGTTTCTGAAAAGCGAAAGAAACCACTACCAAAGCGTGTGAGAAGTGCTGTGAAAAACGTTACTAGCGCAGTCGTCCTTTATGTGAGCGACTCTCCGTGTCCTTCCAGTTGGAGGCCCTGCTTCTCAGGTGCAGGGAATGCCGGAAGCACGCAAGTACGCACGGAGCCCACCAGTAGCGCCGGCAGTCGGCTGCTTTGGCACAGTGCTGCTAACAGCACATGCACCTCCCCTGCGCCCTTTAATTTCGGCGGCTTCTTACCTGCAACACAAGAAGACGGGAGAGCAATTAGCTAATTTGCTTTGCAGCAGCTAAAAGCGGGGGACGTAACTCTGAAAGAGAAGTTACCTTCGGGGTAAAAAAAATGCGAGCTAGGCCGGAATGAGCTACAGTTCGTAGGACGAAGCAGATAAAAGCGAAGACTTTTCCCGTTGATACTTGCTACTCGGCAGTCACGCGAGGACTGCTTTTTTATTTCTTAGATGTAAGAGTGTTCCTTTAACAAAATGCTAACCCTATCGATTTCACAACTTGGATCTACGAACTCCACGGCTTGGCATTACAGATACGAACCCGGTTTCATTTATTCAGTTATAAACAAGAGCAGAGAAACGAGAACAAATGCAAAACTGAAAATCTAATGCCTTCGTTTCTAAGGCAATTATTGCTTGATAACAGATACAAACCATTATTCCTTTATTGAGGAAGGCAGAACGTCACCATTAGAAAAATCCTCTTGCTGAAGCGTAAAGAAGGTGAATACACTAAGCAGATTCAGAAGGATGTAGGTTGCAGTAGGTACTGGGAGATGAAGAAGCTTGCACAGGATGCTGAATAGAAAGTGGGGATGTCAAAGCACAAAACAGGTGACCCTCTTGAAAAGATTCGGAGGGAAATGTGGGGAACCAGCTATCTTAGTCCTCATTCCGTCTATTTCACCAAAAATTTTGGCATGTTAACATTTGCGCTGTTTTAACACAGAACGTTCTAAATCCGTTTACCCCCAGCAATTCGCTCTCACAGCCATTATTTTCGTCTCTCTCGCGCTGTGCCCTTATTCTCCCATGCATTTACAGTTCATACACTATGTGATCAAAAGTATCCGGACACCCTCAAAAACATCCGTTTTTCATATTAGGTGCATTGTACTGCCACCTACTGTCAGGTACTCCATATCAGCGACCTCAGTAGTTATTAAACGTGAGAGTGCAGAATGGGGCCCTCCGCGGAACTCATAGACTTCGAACGTCGTCAGGTGATTGGGTGTCACTTGCGTCATACGTCTGTACGCGAGATTTCCACACTCCTAAACATCCATAGGTCCACTATTTCCGATGTGATAGTTAAGTGGAAATGTGAAGGGACACGTACAGCACAAAAGCGTACAGGCCGACCTCTTCTGTTGACAGACAGAGAGAGCCGACAGTTGAAGAGGTTCGTAATTTGAAATAGGCAGACATCTATCCCGACCATCACACAGGAACTCCAGACTGCATCAGGATCCACTGCAAGTACTACGACAATTAGGTGGGAGGTGAGAAAACTTTGATTTCATAGTCGAGAGGCTGCTCATAAGCCACACATCGCGCCAGTAAATGCCAAATGACGCCTCGCTTGGAGTAAAGAGCGTAACCATTAGACGACTGAACAGTGGAAGAACGTTGTGTGGCGTAACGAATCACGGTACACAGTTTGACGATCCGATGGCATGTTGTGGGTATGGCGAAAGCCCAGTGAACGTCATCTGCCAGCGTGTGTAATGCCAACAGTAAAATTCGGAGGCCGTTATGTTATGGTGTGGTCGTGTTTTTCATAAAGGGGCCTTGCACCCCTTGTGGTTTTGCGTGGCACTATCACAGCACAGGCCTATATTGATGTTTTAAGCGCCTTCGTGCTTCCCACTGTTGAAGAGCAATTCGGGAATGGCGATTGCATCTTTCAACACGATCGAGCACCTGTTGATAATGCACGGCTTGTGGCGGAGTTGTTACACGACAATAACTTCCCTTTAATGGACTGCCCTGCACAGAGTCCTGACTTGAATCTTATAGAATACCTCTGTGCCTCACCGGGCGACATCAATACCTGTCTTCAGTGCAGAACTCTGTGAAGAACGGGCGGCCACTCCCCAAGAAACCTTCCAGAATGTGATTCAACGCATGCCTGCGAGAGTGGAAGCAGTCATCAAGGATAAGGGTGGGACAACACCATACTGAATCCCAACATTACCGATTGAGGGCGCTAGGAACTTGTAAGTCATTTTCAGCCAGGAGTCCGTATACTTTTGATCACATAGTGTAGGACTCCCACTGTCTCATCTCTCACTTCCAGTGTCTCCTCTTGTCTTTCTTTCTCACTGCCACTGTCTCCACCTTAACTCGGAAGGTCAATAATTCTGGTGGACCCAAATTATTTTCCCCTGTGCCCACATGTTCAATCTTCCGGTCCAAAATGAGCCCTCCCTGTATCTACATGACAAAGTTCGTCGGTCTGGGAGGGTCCAGAGTCACCAAAAATATGTACGGTTTCTTTCATTTTCTATGTCTCCTCTCTGTTTTGCTCCCACTGTTTCTGTCTACATCCATCCATCTTTGCTTTAAATTCTTTCTGGTTACTTTGCTCATCGATCTCAATTAGTTTAGACGTCCAGCGTGTGATTTTGTATCTTAAGAGAATAAAAATGTTATTAGAAATATTTTACTGAATTTGCAGTCGTTCGAATTTTACATAATTTTTGGTAGTCATTTTAAGTTCTTCTCAGGCATTTAAGACTATGTTAAGCCCATTTTTGTCCTTTCGGTGCCGCGACAGGTATATTTGAAAACGTGTGAAATGATCATTACGCAGAAAGCACTTCATAAACTTTTATTGGTGAAAAAATACTGACTAAGAACATAGTTTCGTGGCCTCCGAACCTCACTGATGACCTTAAGATCTTCGAAATGTGTTCAATAAATCAGTTAAAACTACATTTACGACTCAGACTGAATATTAGGTGCATATTTTACGTGCGTATGTACAGTAAATTTGAACATCTAGATCTCGGTAATGGATAATAAAATCGAAAAAAAGTTTCGAGACTCCACGAGAGAAATGTTTCAAATGGCTCTGAGCACTATGGGACTTAACTTCTGAGGTCATCAGTCCCCTAGAACTTAGAACTACGTAAGGGGGGTAGGACGTCAAATGGGCCGACTTGGAGCAGGAGAGGCACCACAGGACTTTTTAATTTCCACTGTCTATACTTTTGTAAATAAATTAATAAAACTTTGTCAGCATGACCAGGAAGGAGTCACAATTCACACTCATAGCAGTGGAAGTTCGAAAACATAATAAAAAGATTTTTTTACATGTGAAATTTCATTTTTTTCACTTACTAATGGCAGTATTTGTTGCTGTAGGTACACTATCCTTCAGAAGTAAGAGAGATTCTTCGATGAAACTATACTTAAAGGTGAATGAAACTGCAGAATTTTCCACATCTATTAAAAACTGTGGTAAAAATTGAGGTAATTAACTATAAAATTTGTGTTTTTTGTAAACATGAAGTAAACAAAATATAACAATTCTTTCATTTATTCATAAATTAAATAAATTCTAGAGTTTCGTACACCTGTAAGTATGGTATGTATGCTGCGCAAAATTCATCGAAGAATCTCTCTAACATATGAAGAAAGGTGTACCTATAGCAACAAATGCTGCCATAAGTAAGTGAAAAAAATGATGAAATTCATGTAGAAAAAAAAATTACTTCGTTATGTTTTCGCACTTTCACTGCAATGAGTGTGAATCCTGAATCCTTCCTAGTGATGCTGACAAAGTTTTATGAATTTATTTTTAAAAGTATAGACACTGGTAATTAAAATGTCCTGTGATACCTCTCCTGCTCCAACTCTTCCCGTTTGACGTCCTACCCCCCCCTTAAACCTAACTAACCTAAGGACATAACACACATCCATGCCCGAGGCAGGATTCGAACCTGCGACCGTAGCGGTCGCGCGGTTCCAGACTGTAGAGCCTAGAACCGCTCGGCCACCTCGGCCGGCACTCCACGAGAACATCACCTTGAAAACATGTGGTAAAAATTTCGAATATTTGTCATGAATAGTTATTATAGAAGCGGCCATTCCCACCATTGGTACTTTTGGTACCCAAACTCAGGGTTTTTCGGGTTTGCTCAGGAACCGTCCATGAACAAATAGTGCTTTTATAAACCGCCTGTCTGCCCTGAACCACACCTAATGCAAAAGAACCAATTTATTTGCTCAATTTTCTTGTGTTAGGTTTTCCACGATATCCCTAAATTGCTTAAGTCAAATGCCCGGTTGGTTCATTTGAATGAGCACGACCGGCTTCCTTCTCCATGTTTCCCTACTCTGAGTTTGTACTCTGTCTCTAATTATCTCGCTGTCGACGGAACGTTAAACACTGAAGCTAATTCCTGGGCTGGAGGAAGTGTGTAACGTTTAAATTTGATCCAGTACTGTAGGTTAGCTACAGTATACCCGTTTTTTTAGTATACGATTGGTCTCTAGACTAAGACCTATCCGAAACACTTGACTGCTTGACTCTGACATCAGTAGACCAAAGATACGGTCACCTGGCAAATCGCATTTTCACGAGCGGCTTTGTCGAACATATTGGCATTGTGCATTGTGGTGCACGGACCAGTTAACATTCAACATAGATATGTAGAATATTAAGATACGATCTGCATGCACATATGCAATAAACAATCATTCAAATTGTGGTGGGAACTGAATGATACAACAGTTTACGTTAGGCAACCTACTTTCTCCATTGTACGTCCTGAGTTGGTGACCTACTGTCTGACAAATGTTATCATCTTTGCCGTAGCCATAAACAGTATCACGTATACGTTACAGAGACCTGTGCAATACTCCATGTTTGTAGACTCCTACAACAGCGACTCGCCATTTGCCAGTAACAGTTCAGAGGTTAGAGTGGGCAGAAAATATGGTCTATCAGTTTTCTGCAGATGAGTGCGTTTGTGTGTGTGTGTGTGTGTGTGTGTGTGTGTGTGTGTGCGTGAGTGTGTGTGTGTGTGTGTGTGTGTGTGTGTGTGTGTGTGTGTGTGTGGTCATTTTAGTGCTTACTGTCGAAATTTAATTTAGCTCACTGGGATATGAGACACACCATTCTACTTCTTAAAGACTTGGTGAGTTTTCTGTCCCTCGTTTATGGCTCCAAATCGTCATGGCTTTCTATAGAGCTTCCGTGCGATTAGGGGTAGATTAAGGTTGCACAGTGTACCGCTCAACGAGGCCTTACCTGAAGATCATTGACGCTATGTACCACTAGGCAATTAGGTTAGCCAAGGGTGCTTGTAGGACCGGCCCCATGTCCAGCCTCTTTGCGAAGGCTAGGGAATTGGCGCACTCCATCCGGCGGTAACTCATAATGGTGCGTCAGGCATATAAGTCTCCCCGTGCTCCGAATTCACCAGCGTACTATACTGTTTCCCGTCTATTTCTACAACGCCGTTTCTCCAATCGTCCACGAGCAACAAGGCCACCTGTGATGCGCATGCAGCGTCTGCTGGAGTCACTTAATGTGGATCATGTTCAGCCCAAATCCGGGATTTTAACCGTCTGCCACACCACAAAAATGCAAATTAACTTCCACTTGTCCATGACACGCAAGGCCTCACACGAGTCTGGGCATCTGAGAGAGGTTCAAGAACTTGTTTCGACTGGTCTTCTTCATCCGCCTCACATTCCGGATCGCGAACCTTTCGACATCCATCTATTTCGCCAAGGAAGGATGTATTCCGTGAAAAGCAGCACGTGGAAGATGGAAAGGTTATTTATGCTACAAGACATTGGCTCTGCCGTCGACCAGCAGAGTGGTACCATACGTGCAAAGAGGCCCTACCATTATGGTGACGTATGGCCATCCTACTGAACGGAGATCTTGTTGAAAAATATGGTTTTTTATCCAAACTGGAAACCTGAATAAAACTATCCTGGTTTGAGAAGAAAAGGTGTTGCATTACACACTGAACACCCCTCGTACATTTGCTTTCGTCTAGTCGATGTATTGGTCTTTAGTAACAAAGAAAACTTATATATTGTGTTAATTTATGGCGAATGTTCCAGAAATGCAACCATGGCTGTACCGTTGTACGTGGAACGCTACCCAGATCGACTGCATCTATCACTTTGTATAACTGGAAGGCCATACAATTCCTTTGGGAACATGTATTCCATTTAAGGACTTTACGTCCTAAGTTCGCTAAATAAGTTCTTAAAGCTTGTAATAGTTATTGCTGTAAACCCTATATAAAGATGGTGAAAATTAGCTGGACCGAGAAGGAAAGAATTGGACTGAGGTGAGGAGAGAGGAACATGTGTAAAACACTGTCTAGAAGAAAGGATAGGATGACAGGACATGTGTTAAGACATCGAAGAATAACATCCATGGTACTATAGTGGGGATGTCCAAGTAAATTTCTAACTAGACAGACCGGACTAAACAAGAGTATGTCAAGGAACAAAACCAATGAAAATAAAACATGTAAGTAGGCTGTTTAGGTTTTTTTATGGTAACGCCACCTCTGTATGAAAATCACTGGCTGTGCTGAGTGCAGTCTGTGGCTGCTTTGCATTGTTGTAATACTCGCCATTGTAGTGTTAGGCAGCTGGCTGTGAACAGCGCGTAGCGTTGCGCAGTTGGAGGTGAGCCACCAGCAGTGGTGGATGTGGGGAGAGAGATGGCGGAGTTTTGAAATTTGTCATGAACTGCTATATTTATATATGATGATATCAAGGTAAATACATTGTTTGTTCTCTATTAATATATTTCATTTGCTAACTATCCCTATCAGTAGTTAGTGCCTTCCATAGTTTGAATCTTTTATTTAGCTGGCAGTAGTGGCGCTTGCTGTATTGCAGTAGCTTGAGCAACGAAGATTTTTGTGAGGTAAGTGATTTGTGAAAGGTATAGTTTAATGTTAGTCAGGGCCATTCTTTTGTAGGGATTTTTGAAAGTCAGATTGCGTTGCGCTAAAAAAAAATATTGTGTATCAGTTTAAGGACAGTCGTGTATAATTGTTCAAAGGGGACGTTTCATATGTCGACCCTTAGCCTAGGATACCTCACTGGAATCTTCTGATTTTTTTCTTGTAGTTTGTGTAATTAGTGTAGCTATTGTTTATTGCTAACGCGTAATTATAGAGAGAATTTCCTTTGTAGTTGTAGTTTTTCATTGTTGTACAGTAAAACAGTTGTGGCATGCATGTAGATTTGCACCAAGTATTTCGCAGCTGCGCTGGCAATTAAGTAGACATTATTTCCATTGCTATGTTATTTTATTTTGCTCTTCAAATTGCGCTATTCTGTGTTATCATGTGAAATACTGTGACAATAATGGCGTGTGAAAAACGTAATACTAGGCTCCAAAGTAAACTGAGAAATGACAGTGAAGACGAAAGCAGTGTGTTAGCGCCGCAGAGTAATGAATTAACTAATGTTCAAAGTAGTAATTTGGTAATTGCGCATAGGGAAATGGAGCGGGCGGCAAACAATGGTGTAGACAGTGAAACAGGTAGTGAACAGGGAAGCGTTATCGATCGATTGGTCGGCAACAGCTCGCCTCAGGAATCAGGAATGACAGAACACAATATTGCAAATACTGCAGACTCAGGTTTTGGGTTCCCACCGTTTTCTCAAATGAGTCAAGACACATTTTCCACTTGTCAAAATGTGAATGTTGCCGGTGCAACTTCACTGTCGAAAAACACTGAGGAACATGTTTCAGACACCAGTGCATTGTTATTACAATTAATGTAACAAATGGGACAAAAGCTTGAAAAGTTAGACACAATGGAACAACATCAGAGACAAACACAGCAACAGTTAGACACAATGGAACAAAATCAGAGACAAACACAGCAAAAGCTTCAAAAGTTAGACACAGTGGAACAAAATCTTAAAAAGTTAGACTCATTGGAACAAACACTTGAACAAACACGTGAAGATTTAACTACTGAGTTACATAACATTGAATCGAAATGTCAAAAAGTCTGTAATGAAGTAAAAACACAAATTTGTGAGCATTTTCAACCTATTTTTTCGCGGCATGAAAATGCATTACAGAATCACGAAGCAGCCATAAAAGAACTGCAAATTATTGTTCATGAAAATCATGAGACCTTGCAAGCTAAATTTGACTCAGTTGCATCTACCGATTCGGTTACGCAACTTGCAAAAACTCAGGAAAACTTTAAGGACACAGTAGATACTCTGAAACTTGGTTCAGAAAAACACACTGAAGACATAAGTACACTATCGGAGAAAGCAGCCGAACTTTCGGATCAGGTCACTAACTTATCTACAAAGGTAGATGATGATCTGAATGACACAAGACCCGTAGCCTTCACTGACACAGAAGAGTATGAACAAATAAGAAAATTCAAACAAAATCAGAATCAAATTAATACACAACACCAAAGAGAAATCCGGGAAGTACAAGATCAGCTGACACAGGTAATACAAGAATTACGTATTTCAGAGGACACTCACGCTCCAACACGGGAAGAGGGACTTAGAAACACGGAAAAGCCGCAAAATAATAACACAGGGCATTTCGGAAGTTATGAAAGAAATTGGCAATGTGCACCGAATTTTGAGATGGAACGGCCGACACGACCTAACAATGACCGATATGCGACTCGCCGACATGACGATTTTGACTATAAGCTGTTCATTACTACACGTAAATTCAAAACATTTAAGAATTCTGGCAACGACATTCATCCACAAGCATGGCTCCATCAATTCTCTCATTGTTTTCCTCCCAACTGGTCGTTGGAACACAGATTAGAATTTATGTGTGGCTACTTAGAGAATGAACCAGCTGTAAGAATGCAATCGGTCATTCACGATTGCCACAGTGAAGGAGAATTTTACCATGCCTTCCTCTCAGCATATTGGTCTCAAGCCACACAAGACCGAGTAAAACATGGTATCATAATGATGAAACATTTCGAACAATCTGAATTTTCCAGTCTTGTGAAATATTTTGAAGACATGTTGCACAAGAATCAGTACCTGTCAAACCCATACAGCCCCTCACAACTCATCCGCATTTGCTTAATCAAATTACCTGAACATTTAAGGCATATTATTTTAGCAGGACGTTGCAAAGACGACATTGAAGCTTTTCAGGGACTGTTACAAGAACTAGAAATTGACACTGATAATCGCGGAACGCGAAAACAAGGACACAACAATTACAGGTCACATCCATCACAATTCCGCGATGAAAGAAATAATAACTGGACACGACAAGACAATTCTCACAACACAAATCGTGACCAAAACAGACACCACCCGTATGACAACCGTTGGCAGAGTAGTAATAATTACAGGGAAAGGTCACCTCTCCGCGGGAGTGACTATCACAGAGACAATCAGAGAAACAGACAATATGGGAACCAAAATAATTATTATCAAGGGAGACAGAATAACTTTAGACGCAACGGTCCAGCGCGCAGTTACGATTCAGGAAGAAGTTCTCCACCACGTGACCGACAAGATAGTAACTATGGAATCTACCGACATGACGACAGACGATATAATCATAACGACAGACGTCAATTTCATCAGAACTGGCGGGATTCTAACACGGCTGGGCCCTCTCGGCAAGGCGAATTTGTAGAAGTTAGGTCTCCTAATCCCAGTAACGATGCACGCCAACAAAGACACAGACAATGACTCGCACCGTAGGCAGCCGCTTGCGCCGGCTGGCTCAGAGATAAACAACATAGACGCTAACCTTGAGAAAAATTCCAGTATTGTTTACCGACGTATACTGCATGATAATTGCGTTTAAGTTGAAACTCTGAGTACTATGAAGAGTAAAGGATTGCACCACATTTCACATGTAAATCCGTTTATTGAGAGATAATCTGCTTTTTAACTTAGTCTTTGCTATAAAATTTTTCACTTCACGTTACTAGTATGCTTTGTCACACATAGAAACTGTTAACATGCAACAATGTTTGAAGTTAAATATCCAGTCTAGAACCTAGGGAACATTTTTAAACAGAAATTACAAATGCATTGTTATAGTGAACAGATGACACAGTGTTGTATTTGTACATTCTTGCTTGTTAGTTGCACGATTACGAAATGACTATGAGGCTTACATACTTAGAACATATACTGGTACTGCTAATGAGATTTTAATGCAACATTTTGGTTTACTTGAAAATACATTCTGGATTGAAAGTACTTTCTGTGAGATACCAGAGGACACAGTGGTTAGTTTATGTGACAGCTACACGATTTTATCACGACACTACTAATGAGTGACATTTTACAATGTTGTTTTTGCGGTGTATCTGTTTTGTATCTGCACAGTTTTACTGAATTCTTCTGGGAAGTAAAACATGTTTTAGTAGTACCTTTTGTGGTATAGCTACAATGAGACAGCCTTTTTCATAGCACAACAATACGTTACAGTATAGTACTTTCTTGATCATGGTAATGTACATGATAACTACGATATCTATACGTATAGCATTTCACTTTTGTTTATCATGAGGTAAGTACATTGACTTCTGCAGAACTTAGCTTTTGGAGGACGATAACTACGAGACTTCCACAGAGATTATCTTACAACATGACGCACAGTTTAGCGCTACAGTACATGTATTTGAGTGATTAATTTCGCACTTAAAACATTTATTTTTTTGGATATTTGAAGTGCAATGATACAAGGGTTTTCCGTGATACATTTCATTCCATTGCTGTAATCTGTAACACCCGAGGGTATAATTAATCCTAAGGGGGGGGGGGGGTACACGCTTACTTTGTGTACCATGTGTTTGGCAAGCACAAGGAGCCCTAGTTAATATGGTATTTGCTTATACAACTTTACACATCGGTACCATATTTCTCTAACACAGAATTACACAGCTATCTGATCATTTAACTGAGAGAGACAAATATTTATTTTACTACATCAGTGACAGATGTTTACGTAATTACACAGTTGGATAACTTCACACTTATGAAATTGTATTTTGTCTGTACTTTGTGAACTGTTCATATTTTTTCGGAACCATTGTGATACTATGAGAGCTTTGAATGATGTATTTGGTAAGGGAGCATGATTTTAAAGTAAGTTTGAGGTAGATGCCACTATTGAAATGAGCAGAGAATTTTTTTTTAGGTTTTGAAATTATTACAGAAAGCTACGACGTTTTTGAGATTTGACTGAAGTGTTATGATGTTATTATTACGACGACGATGTGTACTATGCTGTTGAGATATGTTTATGATCAATAAGATGATGCTACCGTATAAGAGGAATAAGAAGTATGTTGGAAACCAAGAATCGTACTTTAAGAGTTATGAAATGTGCGTAAATTCGTGACTGTATCACAACGCTGACGAATATTTTATTTGGACACTTATATTTATAGGATCTTCTTTCTACAGATTTGCAACGCTAATTCTTGACCTGTGAAATATTTTTATATGAGACTGTCACTGTAGCAAACTGCTGTCGTAAATATTTCGTTAAGAAAGGTAAGTGACCTTGACGTAAGGCGTTTTGGTCGTCCAGCTGAGAGGTAGTCGTCTGACAAAAGAAAGCTATTAGGTGGAGAGAAAAAAAAGGGGCCATTAACCTCGCTATTGACGTTCCTTTGTAGAAAGCATCGCAAATATGACACGCTCATTACTTGAAAACATACGATTACTCGTACTTTGTGCTACTTACTGAAATGCTTATGAACTGATGGGAAATATTCGTACATCTGCACACCTGATTATGACAAGTGTCTTTCTACGAGAATTGAGAGAATTTCTACTAACTTATGAAATGTCATATGGCTAATGAATGATGTTTCATGCCTTCCTTTGTACATATTTGCTCATTTTGTTTAATATCTAGTTTCTAGCTGCACTGTAGCAATGGTTAAAATAAAATTTTATAGATGTACTAATATAAATATTTTCTGTCTACAGATCGAGTAAATAATAAATTTTTTCAAACAAATGAGGGAGCACAAAAAGACATTTACCTTCACAGGAACTGCATACATAATTTTCTTTTCAAGTACTTGCTAATTTATTTTGTAGAATAAGTTGTGGTGGACCACTTTAATGATATAGATATTAAGATGTGAATAGACATTTCCCTTATCTGCATTGTTGTCTTTAGGGTAATATTTTTTCTGCTTGATCTTTGCCATGCTTAGGTATTAGTTATAGCATTTGCTGCTGCTCTTTGCCATGCATAGTGCCACTGAATGTCACTTTGTATTACTCTGTTAAGCTAGTTTTACTACTGATTTATTTTTCTTGTTGCTGCACATTGGCTCATATTAGTTGTAATGTTGCATTATTTGGTAATTTAGATTTACTGTAGCTTGCTTTGCCATTTGAATATTTTGTCATTGCTGTTTGTGTTAACTGTTTCGTGCTGCTGTATTGCCTCGTCCCTTAGTTTAGCATCTGAGCTCAGTAGATTTAAGTTAGCTTAAGAGGGGGTACACTATATAAGAAACTAACTATGATGGATTGGAAGAAATGCATTGAGAAGCTATAAGAAAATGGTTTGGCCAAAACAGTATTTTGAAAGAGGATATGAACCAAAAAAGTAGGGTTTAGGGACAACAGGTTTAGGTAGGATTTTCTTGGAAATAAATGATGTAAGATAATGGAAAATACATAATGACGTAAGAAATATGTGAACATATAAATACAGAAAGCATGCTTGGATAGGATGTTTTGGTGAAAACAAATGTTGAAATAAGACGAAAGATCTACAGAATAAAGTTTTAGGTTGGACTGCAGTACCAAATGTTACACTGAAAACAAACCCTGCCCTTTCCTATTGTGTTATTTTGCTATGTATTTGTGTACTCTTGTATATTTGTGTTTTTCCTGTCTTTATGTGTTTAGCTAACAGGAGTTATGTTGTAGAATTTTTCAAATAATATGTTATTTTCTTTGTAAAGAAGTTTAGACATTATTTATTCTGTTCTCTGTTTTAATGCTCATGTGTGAAGTTGATGTTTCGAAAGTTATTCTGATCTTTTATGTATGTACTCATGTCATAATTCCTGTAACACTGATGTATATGTTATTTCGATTCTTTTGTAAAGCCTGTACTACAAATGTTATCTGTATTATTATGTTCTTTAATGATGTATTTTGTACCTTTGTAATTGTATTTTCATGTTGTAAATTTATAAAATTGTAATTGACACCAGTTCATCTTATTATTAACTTGTAAGTTACATTTCACTGCACACGTTTCTGTTGGTCATAGTATATGGACAATATGTGAGACGTAGGGACTGTTAGTGTTTGCACGTGTGTTAATAATTTAGCAAGGGACTGGATAACAGCATTGCTGGTTCTAAGGACAATTCCAAAAACTTTGTGAGTGCACAAGTGGTGGTTATGGACTTGCTATATTATCCACAAGACTCTTCAATGGTGATTGTGCACCTGCACAGTCACAACAGATGGCTGCTGGCCATCTCTACAAGGACTACAGTGGGTCTGCATCTTTGATGACCCACCAATACCATTATTTCTACAAGGACTACATTGGGTCTACACCTTTGCTGACTCACCAATACCATTATTTCTACAAGGACTGCAGTGGGTCTGCATCTCTGGTGGCCCAGCAATACCGTAATCTCTACCAAGACCACAGTGGGTCTACTCTGTGATGACCTACCTACCAATATTCTTCAAAACTTCGACTGACTCTGCGGTGGATTTGCTCTGTTGTGGCCCATTACCTGTCTGCATGTCAAGAGTCAGCACTGTCTTTTCGATGGAAGGACAACACTACTTCTTCAAGACTGCATAGAAATCCACTACTTCCGTGTGCATTTTCTTTTACTGCTCAGACTTTGAGAAAAACACTGCTATTCTACTGTGATTTACGATTAGGACTGTCTTCATGGACTGTGAGAAAGTTTAGCTTTTGACCAACATTGTATCAATAAGTGTGTGCAATTGATATCTTTGTTATTGTAATTATAAAACATTTTATCAAGTCATTATTGGCCACTGACCAAAACAATTTGTAAAATTTTTTGTGGGGAGCATGTGGGCTGTGTAAGTAGGCTGTTTAGGTTTTTTTATGGTAACACCACCTCTGTATGAAAATCACTGGCTGTGCTGTGTGCAGTCTGTGGCTGCTTTGCATTGTTGTAATACTCGCCATTGCAGTGTTAGGCAGCTGGCTGTGAACAGCGCGTAGCGTTGCGCAGTTGGAGATGAGCCGCCAGCAGTGGTGGATGTGGGGAGAGAGATGGCGGAGTTTTGAAATTTGTCATGAACTGCTATATTTATATATGATGATATCAAGGTAAATACATTGTTTGTTCTCTATTAATATCTTTCATTTGCTAACTATCCCTATCTGTAGTTAGTGCCTTCCATAGTTTGGATCTTTTATTTAGCTGGCAGTAGTGGCGCTCGCTGTATTGCAGTAGCTTGAGCAGCGAAGATTTTTGTGAGGTAAGTGATTTGTGAAAGGTATAGTTTAATGTTAGTCAGGGCCATTCTTTTGTAGGGATTTTTGAAAGTCAGATTGCGTTGCGCTAAAAAAAATATTGTGTATCAGTTTAAGGACAGTCGTGTATAATTGTTCAAAGGGGACGTTTCAAACATACTTTTTCTAGGTAGGAAAACAAAGCGTATTTATATTAGAATATTGCACTCTTCAACGTCTGTTAGCGATAATCCCTTTCAGATTTTACGTTTTTCATTCGTGTAAAAAGTGTTTGCAGGCATTTGTACTTCCGCAAAAGGGAACTTGTTGAAGTGCTTACAAGGATGGTTTGGGATGCTGATCGGGTTTCATACATATTTTATAGAATTATGCCAGTCCATTCTGCAGGCAAATCTGTTGGTGAACCGTAACGTCTTCAATCTTAATTTCAAAAGGATTTTGAAATACTCATACTAGGTTCTTGATTTTTAAAGTCTTTGAATCTTCCGTCATACTAATTCCTCATTGTTTTACAGCTTGTCGAAATCCACTGTCTCTAGATTTCACGTAGAGAAGGTCACCCAAAGACCAAACTGCCTTTTCCCTATCTCTTGTCGACCATGATAAGCTTTTTAATAAATATCAAAATATGTCCATACATTTCTACACACGATTGACGTTTCCCTTCTACACTCATGCTCGTAAATTAAGAATAATTGCAGAATATGGTGCCACACAACGTGCCACTAACAAAACTGGCGCTACTAGCTTAGGCATGTAGGGAACACACAAGACACAGATCTGTAAGTCCACAGTATTGGTGATAAGTTGAGAAAACCGTCCCGAAACACATGTGCTACAAAACGCCACTGTTTCCTGCGCATGTACCCCGACATCAGTATGAGATATGATCACCATGCACTCGTACACAAGCCACATAACGGGTTGGCATACTCTGAATCAAGTGGTCGAGCAGTTGCTGGGGTAAAGCCTCCTATTTTTGCACCATTGCCTGTCGGAGCTCCTGAAGTGTCGAAGGGGTTTGAAGACGTGCTGCGATACGTCGACCGAGAGCATCATAGACGTGCTCGATGGGGTTTAGGTTCTGAGAACAGGCAGGCCACTCCATTCACCTGATATGTTCTGTTCGAGTGTACTCCTCCACGATGGCAGCTCGGTAGGGCAGTGCGTTATCATCCATCAGCAGGAAGGTGGGACCCACTGCACCCCTGAAAAGGCAGACATACTGGTGAAAAATGGCGTCACTATACACCAGACCTGTTACAGTTCCTCTGTCAAAGACATGCAGGGGAGTACGTGCACTAATCATAATCCCACCCCACAACATCAAACCACGACCTCGATACAGGTCCCTTTCAAGGACATTAAGGGGCTGGTGTGTGGTTCCTGGTTCACGCCAGATGAAAACCCGGCGAGAATCACTGTTCAGACGATACCTGGACTCGTCCGTGTACATAACCTGGGACCACTGTTCCAATTACCATGTACTGTGTTCTTGACACCAGGCTTTACGGGGAATCCAGGGGTCAGTGAAATGCACATAGCAGGTCTCCGGGCGAATAGAGTATGTCTGTTCAGTCTTCTGTAGACTGTGTGTCTGGAGACAACTGTTCCAGTGGCTGCGGTAAGGTCCTGAGCAAGGCTATCTGCAGTAATCCGTGGTCCTCTTGTGGTGTTGTACACTGTGGACGTCCAGTACTGTAGCGCCTGGACACGTTTCCTGTCTGCTGGAATCGTTGCCATAATCTTGAGATCATACTTTGTGGCACATGGAGGGCCAGTGCTACGACCTGCTCTGTTTGACCAGCCTCCAGTCACCCTAGTATTTTACCCCTCATGACGTCATCAACATGTGTTCTTTGAGCCATTTTCAACACACAGTCACCATTAGCACGTCTGAAAACGTCTGCACACTTACTCGCTGCACCGTACTCTGACATGCACCAACACACCTCTGCGTATGTGGACTGCTGCCAGCGCCACCGTGCGACGACCGCAGGTCAGATGCACTGCATGGTCATACCCCGAGGTGATTTAAACCCGCAAAAACGCCCACAAGAGCATTATCCTTAATTTATGAGCATGAGTGTAGTTTTAGATTTGGTTTGGCGAAAATCTGATTACGTCAACTAATCAAGCCAGATCGTCCAACCATAGTTCATTCTCCAAAAACCTAACTTTTGTCCTTTGCCGGTCAGAAACAGTGAATAAAATCGTGTGAGCACTGTTGATCTGCTGAGCCAGCGAAATCGGCTGTAGTATTTCATATCCTCATGACCCGGACCAACTGCAGACAACAATGTCTGAAACTGTCTACAACTTAGTCCTTTTGAGTGTATGAAATCGACAGTCCATATTACCTTTTCCAATAAATTTTTCAAATTGACACACGGCTGTTCTTGGTGAATAATGCAGTGGTGTTTTACAATCACGTGTGTCACAAATCCGTTTGATCTCCCAGCCATCGTTTACGTACCATCCGTTGTTCAGCTGAAATGATTTTTGCCTTGAAGATCAATTTTTCCATAGGACTTCTTACGTCTTCATGTTTGTCGTCTCTTGTTGCTGTACCTTTTATTCAACGCAAGTCAAGTCGAGTAATTACAGGATATCACTCTGTCACTCCTCTCATTGGCAACTGATATGGATATGAAACAGCAGTACTTCCATCGAGCTCTGAAGTGTAAAATACACATTCCGTTAACTGTGCTTTGAGTGGCATCTTATAATATCTTGCCACGTCGTCATTAACTCATTGTGCTACGATTTGATATGACAGGCTTACAGTTATCGCTAATGATATCTGTTCTAGACACGCTGGTGATGCAAATATTTGCATAGATTCTCTGATGAATAATCTGCTCGCGCGGAATCTACAAAGCAGGTTAATTTAAAAACACTGAGTTCACTTATTACATTGTCTGAAAAAGCAACAACTTCGTCAAGTGTATGGCGGGCTGCGTGTTGAACAGCCCTGTACTAAAGGTTGTTGGTTGGTTTGGGGAAGGAGACCAGACAGCGAGGTCAGCGGTCTCATCGGATTAGGGAAGGAAGTCGGCCGTGTCTTTTCAAAGGAACCATCCCGGCATTTTCCTGGAGCGATTTAGGGAAATCACGGAAAACCTAAATCAGGATAGCCGGACGCGGGATTGAACCGTCGTCCTCCCGAACTGTACTAAAGGGAGCTGTAGAGGGTAAAACTCTAGGCAAAGTAAGTCCCATAGTGCTCAGAGCCATTTTGTAGGCAAAGACAGAGACTGTAACGTATTCAACAAGTAATTGCGGGCAGTCGGTGCAGACGCTCCATTGGGATGAAGATGTTGATACAAGAGAGTGAAGTTGTAGACGGCTACATCATTTTCCGTTTGTCATCCCGTTTGTAGTCTTTTTGTTTTGATTTTAGCTGCAACATTTGATAAAGAATAATAAATTTTTAAAATATTAGTAATTTGAAGCTGAAATAAACTTTAATTTTTTTAGTAGAACGTAAAAAGGTGGTACGGTAGAGCAAAGATTTATAAGCGCCATCACCGACTGTGATGTGTTGACCGCCAGCCACAACAAAATTGTTTACTTCGTAGCGAAGAAATGGTATTGCTAATGTGCTGCATTACATTAGGTAATCCTCCGTGTGTTACATTGGGCGATTCTTGGCTAGGCTGCCAGCGCGTTACACTACACTTTGTCTAGTATCGTTACCTGTTATTTGACTGATATGTACAACTTGTCAGAACACTTTGACATGTTATGTCTGAACCATAATTCAAGGGTTCATCTTTACTGTTACATCTTATCTTCCTCCTCCTCCTGTTCCTCTTCAGTTTCGCTGTTTTTGTTGTCACTGTGAGTGCTCCTGTCCACCCTCTGGAGATTATTGCTACCCTGCATATAGGTATGTCTTATTTTGTACGTTTCATGTGTTGTTTTTGAAATACTGTTCGTTAGTGCATTTAGTTGTGCGCATGGTTCTTCGTCAGTTATTGTTGTCTGTATACGTATGACTGTTTCCTCGTAGTCCAAGTGTAAAATGGTTCAAATGGCCCTGAGCACTATGGGACTTAACTTCTGAGGTCATCAGTCCCGTCGGCCAGAGTGGCCGAGCGGTTCTAGGCGCTACGGTCTGGGACCACGCGACCGCTACGGTCGCAGGTTGAATCCTGCCTCGGGCATGGATGTTTGTGATGTCCTTAAGTTAGGTTTAAGTAGTTCTAAGTCGTAGGGTACTGATGACCTCACAAGTTAAGTCCCATAGTGCTGAGAGCCATTTGAACCATTTCATCAGTCCCCTAGAACAGAACTAGTTAAACCTAACTAACCTAAGGATATGTCTAAGTGTAATTGGCAAATTTGTGGTAAGCTTTTATGGGACCATACTGCTGAGGTCATCGGTCTCTAAGCTTACACGCTACTTATTCTAACTTAAACTGACTTACGCTAAGGACGATACGCACACCCATGCCCGTGGGAGGCCCCGAACCTCCGACGGGCGAGGCCGCCCGGACCGTGACCAGACGCCTCAGACCGCTCGGCTACCCCGCGCGGCCTAAGTTTAGTGTATGCCTATTTTTGGCATACAGTAAGCTGATGACGACAGCGTGTTCTGGGGAACCTTTTCCGCATGTGCTTGTTGGTGTCTGTCTCAGACTCACACGGTTTAAGTACTCTGCATTGTGAAAACAATGAAGTGAACCATACGAAGCAGAAAAGTTTCGATATTTCTGGCGGGTCCTGGAAAATAATCTCGTAAGACCGCGAGCGGCACGTAATTGCAGCTGGCGCTACGGGCGACTGGTACGCTTAGGGGGTACTTCCGCCGACGGCATTACCATAAACCCGAGCCGATCGTCACGAACTGCCCCCACCCCGAACTCGGCCCACGCTATCGGCGGGAGGGGCGGGCTCGGAAAACGAGAAAGCCGCCCCCGCGGGCACGATCCGCACGAAACGGCAATTAGGAAGGCCCGCGGGAAACGAATTAAAAGCCGGAGGCGTTCCCGGCCAACTCGTGGGCGGCGGCGGCGGCGGTGCCGGCGGCGGCAATGGCAGCTGGCGTGAAAGGAGGCGGCGCGAAGGCCATCCGTCTGGATAGGTTCGCTTCCCTCCTTTCCGAAAAACCGACGCCGGCCGGCGCCTCCGAAGCAGCTTTATCCGAGATCATAATCATTTAATTACGTGGCGGCCCGGCCGCGCCCGTAATAGTCTGTCGGGTGTTCGCTCACCTGCTTCCGGTCGGGCAGGAGCCGCCGCGACGTGGCTACGTGCCGCAGGCCCTAACCGCGGCGGGTCACGTTTTATGAATCCTCTTTGTGCCAGCGAGCGCCGCGGGGTGTGTGATATATCGGACGATTCCTCTCGCGATATTAGCCCGCCCGCTTTACCCCGCGCTAAGAAGTCTTTCCCGCCAAGCACCTGCTGCTACTACTGGTACGTGCTGGCTGGCAAACTCCCCGTACGTTCTGCCGGCGCCCGCAGCCGCTCGCTAATTACGAAATTCCTTCCGCCGCTGCTTAAGAAGAATTAGCTCGCTCTATTGCCACCTCCGCACGCTCGGCAGGGTGGATTTATGAAAGGGTTCAGGCTGCGTAAAGAGTCGGACTGCGTGGAAAAGAAGGCGGAGCGTGCGAATAAAAGGAAAAGAAAAAAGGTGGTTTACTGTTTCAGTTCACAAGAGTTGTCACCCTATCCGGGAGGATTATGGGCACAGTTTGGTACGTTCGTTTAAGGGGCCGTCATTCAGCATGAACGCTGTTGCTGGTCCTTTATTTCTCTTGCTGTGCTGCGAAGTGGAACCGCTGAGACGAATGAAGTGTGATCTAACTTTATATCTACGGCTTCATATTAAAACGAACTGTACGACTGTTTTTAAATGTCCTGCCGGTGCAGGCTTTAATATACTGGACTTAAATTCGAGAGGAACTGCGCTCAATTCCCTGTGAGACCATCAAGATTTAAGTCTACAACGGCTTCCCTAAATTGCACACGGCAGATTACCCATCTCATGCGCGACTTTGGTCAGTTTCTAGTGACCTCTAATTACCTCACTTGCTTCCTCGCTCCATTTCCACCATCTTTCGAGCGTGAATCCGCGACAGAAATACCTGTTTTTCCGATATTTCGATTTATAACCGTACAGTTGGCTTCAAGGTGAATCGGTGAGTGAGTTAAAATCACTTGACGCAAAGACATACTATGGCAAAAATGTACATGTGTCATAAGTAAGTCAGTCATGAAAATTAAGAGTAAAATATACTACCCGTCGAGTCAGCAAAAGTATAGTGCTTACAAATTATGTGGTTAAGTATTAAGACAAATGGCATGAGATGGAATGCCAAGCTGCCGTGCATAACGATAATTTTTCAGAGAGTGAAGACATGGAATAGAGGGTTTCCGTGTTTCGTCACATTGGAAATCTTGTGTTGACGAGGATGTCTGCTAATTGTATTTCCACTGCTCCCTTCAAAAGTGTAGCTGTGACCACTACCTTGGCTTCCCCGTAATCCATGGAATGGGCAGTGGGAATACATTCTTCAGCCACTGAATATTTGCTGCCTCGGGGCTTGCCACGCCTTATTCTTATACGCATACAACTTTATATATGGGTGTATACATTATAAGACAAAAAAGGCGATGCACTCCAAAGCAATTATTCGAATAAGACAGAAATCGGTAGATGTACACACAAACAAATAATTACAGTTTCATAAAATTTGGATTTATTCAAAAGAAAGAGCTTCACAAAATGAGCAAGCAAATAACGCCAGTAAGCAAGCAGTAGTTCCACTTGGCATTGATGGAGTTATTGCATATCCTCCTGGGGGTCATCGTGTTAAATTTTGACCAACTGGCGGGTTAGACCGTCAGACTCGCGAGCTAGTTGGTGATCCCTACCCATAATTCTCCAAACGTACTCAACTGTGGAAGAATCCGGCGACTTTGCTGGCCAAGGCAAGATTTGGATAGCACGATGTGACGTGGAACTTAAGGAAAACAGGAAAGGTGTGGACGGGGCCTAATCAGTTACCGTTGTTTGCACAGAAAACACATACACTTAATTATTAAAAAAAAACTCTCAACAATCATTTTTAAAAGATTTTAATACACTGAAAGCCTTATTAGAAGAACTGCTGAATGCCAAAAGCCATGATACACACAATCAACGGCTGAAGGCCAAATTATTCGTCGGCTGAAAGCCAGAAGCAATTTAAAAATACATAACGGCTGAAGGCCTGAATTATCAATAAGATGGACATTTACACGTTAAAAATATCCAAACCATTTTACCAATCTTAATAACTGTAACAAGTTATAGTGACGGCTGAAGGTCTTATCAAGACAGAACTGAAACTATTTGTCGGCTGAAAGCCACAGGCAGTGTTACAAACAATTAACGGCTGAAGGCCGGAACCAGAAGTGGGGAAGGCAATAACATGTTAAAACATTAGGGTAAATTTAAACAATTATGACAACTTGTCCAAATAAGATGGAGTGGTCCACAGACAGTACTTCCTGGATCCACCTGAGGAAGGTGACTACAGCTGTGTATGCGGTGATACAGGCAGCCAAGAGTTACGCTCACGTAATAGGCTGGCAACTCAACTAGGGACAACTTAAACACAAACCAACAATCTCACAGATGCACCTAACGTCTGATCACCGGGACAACGATTGAATATTTCAGGCGAGGGCGAAGGGACAGAGAGCACTGAGTCTTCAAAATCCAGAGTTTAGAAACACCAGAAGCAACAAGGAAACAGTACTAACAACATAGAACAACACCAACCGACCGACAAATCAAGTAGTCAAACAACACACCACTCGCTGCTCTTACTCTCGGCGGCGCTGGGAGTAGCATCATAGAACCACACGAACCGACCGACAAATTAAGCAGGAAAACAACACTCCACCCACTGCGAGTAGCAACACACCAACGAACGGTGAGCTCTCACCATAGTGGAGGATTCACTAATGAATTTATGTGCTCTCTACTCAAAGATCCTGAGTTCGGTGGACAACGAGGTTGTAGCCCTTGCAACTACAGCCCCTCGATCCGGCAGTGCCTGCGTGCCGCCAACAGCCCCGGCATGGCCTGGCGCTGCGTGAATCGCGCTGCTCCTCCGTCCAAACCGAACCTTCTTCCGCTGCCGACCGAACTGGTCTGCGTTCCCAACTCAACTGATGTCCGTTCGCCACTCCTCTCCAAATCCAGTACGCAGACATCATTAAAATAACTGCTCTTTTAAAACCACAAGATCCGGGAAAACTATTCCACTGACAACTCGCAATACTAAAACCAGTCACTGTGAATAACACGGACGAATTATAAGTCGTCACGAACACAGAGAAGCCAGAAGCGGTCGGAAGACCAAATGCATGTCGTCCGCTGCGACGACCGACCGAACGACCAAACAACGGTCGTCCCCACTCAAGTCAGGCACGGGAAACATCCGAGTACAATTCGTGGACTGACAACTTATTTCCATGAGGTCACTTCGACCGGCCTACACACACACACACACACACACACACCAGTGAAAGTTGCGCTTCTCGAATATCACGGTCCATTCAACTAAAACTGGCTGAATGCGGTCCTCGACGCGGTCGTGCACTCTCGCGACCACATTCCTCCGTCTGGCAGTGCATGTGTGTCGCCAGCGGTCGGGCAAGTACTGACTGTCCGAACCTCACTGCTGCTCCGTTCCAACACCCCTGCTCTACACACGACGACCCCGAGGTACTAGAGGCCGCTCCAGAGATGGTACCACAATACGCGCTATCGATAAGCACTGGTGCTGCTACTCATGGACAGACCAGCCGAGCAAACGTAGTGGCGCCAGTGAACACGCTAAGAAAAAGAGACGCCACTATCGCTATTACAAGATGCCAAGCTACACTCCTGGAAATGGAAAAAAGAACACATTGACACCGGTGTGTCAGACCCACCATACTTGCTCCGGACACTGCGAGAGGGCTGTACAAGCAATGATCACACGCACGGCACAGCGGACACACCAGGAACCGCGGTGTTGGCCGTCGAATGGCGCTAGCTGCGCAGCATTTGTGCACCGCTGCCGTCAGTGTCAGCCAGTTTGCCGTGGCATACGGAGATCCATCGCAGTCTTTAACACTGGTAGCATGCCGCGACAGCGTGGACGTGAACCGTATGTGCAGTTGACGGACTTTGAGCGAGGGCGTATAGTGGGCATGCGGGAGGCCGGGTGGACGTACCGCCGAATTGCTCAACACGTGGGGCATGAGGTCTCCACAGTACATCGATGTTGTCGCCAGTGGTCGGCGGAAGGTGCACGTGCCCGTCGACCTGGGACCGGACCGCAGCGACGCACGGATGCACGCCAAGACCGTAGGATCCTACGCAGTGCCGTAGGGGACCGCACCGCCACTTCCCAGCAAATTAGGGACACTGTTGCTCCTGGGGTATCGGCGAGGACCATTCGCAACCGTCTCCATGAAGCTGGGCTACGGTCCCGCACACCGTTAGGCCGTCTTCCGCTCACGCCCCAACATCGTGCAGCCCGCCTCCAGTGGTGTCGCGACAGGCGTGAATGGAGGGACGAATGGAGACGTGTCGTCTTCAGCGATGAGAGTCGCTTCTGCCTTGGTGCCAATGATGGTCGTATGCGTGTTTGGCGTCGTGCAGGTGAGCGCCACAATCAGGACTGCATACGACCGAGGCACACAGGGCCAACACCCGGCATCATGGTGTGGGGAGCGATCTCCTACACTGGCCGTACACCACTGGTGATCGTCGAGGGGACACTGAATAGTGCACGGTACATCCAAACCGTCATCGAACCCATCGTTCTACCATTCCTAGACCGGCAAGGGAACTTGCTGTTCCAACAGGACAATGCACGTCCGCATGTATCCCGTGCCACCCAACGTGCTCTAGAAGGTGTAAGTCAACTACCCTGGCCAGCAAGATCTCCGGATCTGTCCCCCATTGAGCATGTTTGGGACTGGATGAAGCGTCGTCTCACGCTGTCTGCACGTCCAGCACGAACGCTGGTCCAACTGAGGCGCCAGGTGGAAGTGGCATGGCAAGCAGTTCCACAGGACTACATCCAGCATCTCTACGATCGTCTCCATGGGAGAATAGCAGCCTGCATTGCTGCGAAAGGTGGATATACACTGTATTAGTGCCGACATTGTGCATGCTCTGTTGCCTGTGTCTATGTCCCTGTGGTTCTGTCAGTGTGATCATGTGATGTATCTGACCCCAGGAATGTGTCAATAAAGTTTCCCCTTCCTGGGACAATGAATTCACGGTGTTCTTATTTCAATTTCCAGGAGTGTATGAACGGCATCAACGCGAACTGCACACGGCTCACACGAAGACTAGCAGTAGAATCTCTCGCCGGGTGCGGGCGGGTATTATCTTGCTAAAAGCAATTCCAGCATTGATTGTCATGAAGGGTAACAAAAAAGGGCTTAGAATATCGTTGGCGTACCGCTGTGCTGTAAGGGCGCCGCTGATGACAACCAAAGGTGTTCTTCTATGAAGTGAAATGGCATCCCAGACAATCACTCTCAGTTGTCGGGCCGTATGATGGGCGACTGATAACCCACCGCTGTTCGGAACGTCTTCAGACAGGTCTTCGCCGGAGATGTGATTGTCATAGTAGACCTGTCTTCAGTAATGATTCCCACCTCGAACAGAATCCCGATAACCAGTGAAGACGTGTCTGAAGATGCGCTGGACATTCTGACTGTCGTCCACGATACAACCCAAACAACCTGGCGTGCCATTTTCATTTCATAGCAGGATCCCTTTGGTTGCCATCCACTGCACCCTTAAAGCACACCGGCACGCCGGGATATTCTATGACCCTTTCTGATGCTCTTCACTGCAAGTCTTCCTGGGCCTACATTTCTGCAAGATAATGCCCTCCCACACACATCGAGACTTTCTATTCTGTCTCTTCGTGCTTACCAAACACTGCCTTGGCGAGCTAGGTCACCGAGTATCTCCCCAATTGAGTACGTTTGGAGCATTATGTGCAGTACCCTCCAACAAGCTTGCGATTTTGACGACCTAACCCGCCAATTGGACAGATATAGGCACGATATACCGCAGGAGGACATCCATGTACTTTGTCAGTCAGTGCCAAGCCGAATAACTGCTTGCATAAGCGCCAAAGGTGAACCAAACATGTTGTTGACCTGCTTAATTTGTGAAGCTGTTTTCTTGAATAAATCGTCCAGGTTTTTGGAAATTGTAATCAATTCTTTAACTGTAAATATAAAACGCATTTCTCGATTTCCATCCCCTTGGGATACTTTCTCTCCGTGGTGCGCCGTTTCTTGTCTTACAAGGGGAGGCCGCCAATTGTGAAATTCAGATTCGATTCATATTGCGCATAATAAAAGCTCATGGCCAGAGGTGTAATGTGGCAAAGCACCAAGATGCACTTCTCAGCCGTTGTCGAGAAAATCTACAGTTAAAGAGACCGTTGCTGTGAAATACTCTCTACGATCAATAATTTTTTTTATAGCGTCGTGGCGCAGCGGTACGTTTTCGGGTTCGTAATCCAAAGGTCGCCGGATCGAATCTCGTACCATCCAACATTTTTTTTATTATTAGTTTATTGTAATTCAAATATATATATATATATATATATATATATATATATATACACTAATTGTCGACGATGTTCTAAGTTGCGCTAGGGACCGCATCTATCTTCTTTGGAAGTTAGCAGGCAACTACGCTGTTATGCAGCGGCTCGCTTCGGCCCATTCAACGTCTGTTCTTCAAGTGTAACGAGCGAGTAACGGAGTTTATATTTCATACCTGCCACAGAAAATTTGTGTTCGTGGGGTTTCTATTCTAATTCGAACGTTTGACTTACGCTATACGTATTCGTTTCGGAATATCGTTTCTACGTCTTCCGTTAACTATACGTGGTTAACATTATGAAGACAATTATTAACATTTGTGAAATACAACTTTGTTTGCGGAAAACATAATGATGTTCGAAGTCGCCAGTTTTTCCACGACAAACGACTTTCAACAACTTATTATATGCATAATTATTGCAACTGATTGCCGGGAATTTTATATATACATATACATATATATATATATATATATATATATATACACGTGTGTGTGTGTGTGTGTGTGTGTGTGTGTGTGCACATTTGAATTACAAAAAAATATTTATAAAAAAAAAAAAAGGTTATATGGCGCGAGATTCGATCCGGCGACCTTTGGATTACGAACCCGAGCGCTTACCGCTGCGCCACGGCGCTGTAGGAAATCGTCAATCGTAGAGAGTATTTCACAGCAACGGTTTCTTTTAACTGTCGATTATCTCGACAACGGCTGAGAAGTGCATCTCGGTGCTTTGCCACATCACACCTCTGGCCATGAGCTTCTATTATGTGCAGTATGAATTGAATCTGATTTTCACAATTGGCGGCCTCCCCTTGTTAGAGTATTTATGGTGACGCACTGCTGCATGAAGCAAAGCCCCAATGCAATAATGCTAGGTGTCATTGTTTGTATTTGGTTTGTAGTTCAATGAAACAATCGCTTGAATGTCGCAAGCACCATCAGTTCTAAGAGCCCCCCCCCTCCCCCTGCCATTCGCCTACATGGAAAATGACTGTAAGCACTATGGGACCTAACATCTGAGGTCATCAGTCCCAGAGACTTAGAACTACTTAAACATAACTAACCTAAGGACAGCACACACATCCATGCCCGAGGCAGGATTGGTACCTGCGACCGCAGCAGCAGCGCGGTTCCAGACTGAAGCGCCTAGAACCGCTCGGCCACATCGGCCGGCGCCCATATGGACTATCCAGCAAACACCATATGGTTTTCTACACAAATATGTCTTTGAATAGTGTCTCCAGTTTAGGACTGAGCTGACTGGGCTCTTGTGCTAACGTGTCAGACGCACGCTCATTTACTGCACTATATTTCATCGTGGAAGATGTTTTAATTCAGTCACCAGTTCACTACAAAGTTTGCTGTGCAGTTATCAGCGGAAATATCAGAAGTTGAAATATCACTATGCTGAATGAGCACACGAGATACGATAAAATATTCAGTTCGCCGGGAAAGTCGCCGGGAAATCTTCAAAAACACAAACAGTATTAATAAGTCTTCATGCGATCTAGACGCTTCTAATTTTATATTCATACTCTTTGCGCTAGATATAACTGTGAGGAAGCAGCATGTTAACTCTTCGAAGAATGTAAGTCCTCGGAATTACATAAAGAAATAAAGCATCCAGCTACCGGTTTGGTATATAGAATGGTGACTGATTGCTGTTTCTTCAGCGTTGATTTCATCTCAAATCATTCAGGTCGTCAACTCGAGGTCATGATTATCTCTGGAAAAAAACATGTATATTGGACCTCTATAAAATAAGTGTTAAGAAAGAAAGCATTTTAGCTTCTACATCTACATCTACATTGATACTCCGCAAGCCACCCAACGGTGTGTGGCGGAGGGCACCTTACGTGCCACTGTCATTACCTCCCTTTCCTGTTCCAGTCGCGTATGGTTCGCGGGAAGAACGACTGTCTGAAAGCCTCCGTGCGCGCTCTAATCTCTCTAATTTTACATTCGTGATCTCCTCGGGAAGTATAAGTAGGGGGAAGCAATATATTCGATACCTCATCCAGAAACGCATCCTCTCGAAACCTGGCGAGCAAGCTACACCGCGATGCAGAGCGCCTCTCTTGCAGAGTCTGCCACTTGAGTTTATTAAACATCTCCGTAACGCTATCACGGTTACCAAATAACCCAGTGACGAAACGCGCCGCTCTTCTTTGGATCTTCTCTATCTCCTCCGTCAACCCGACCTGGTACGGATCCCACACTGATGAGCAATACTCAAGTATAGGTCGAACGAGTGTTTTGTAAGCCACCTCCTTTGTTGATGGACTACATTTTCTAAGCACTCTCCCAATGAATCTCAACCTGGTACCCGCCTTACCAACAATTAGTTTTATATGATCATTCCACTTCAAATCGTTCCGTACGCATACTCCCAGATATTTTACTGAAGTAACTGCTACCAGTGTTTGTTCCGCTATCATATAATCATACAATAAAGGATCCTTCTTTCTATGTATTCGCAATACATTACATTTGTCTATGTTAAGGGTCAGTTGCCACTCCCTGCACCAAGTGCCTATCCGCTGCAGATTTTCCTGTATTTCGCTACAATTTTCTAATGCAGCAACTTCTCTGTATACTACAGCATCATCCGCGAAAAGCCGCATGGAACTTCCGACACTATCTACTAAGTCATTTCTTCTTCATTTTTGTAAATGAAACGGCCCTTTAAAAAATGTATATTTTATAAATAACTTCTAAAGCAATAGAGCAGAAAAAAATATGACTAATAAACCAAAAGTACTGGACACCTGGCAGATGCTCCTTTTTAGTGTGTTGAAATTTAGTTGAGACCCGCACACTAATGGGCTTCCTTTAACTTACAAATTTAAGACGAAAATAGGAAATTAAAGTTCATTTTTCCACTTTAAATTTTTTTTCTAATTTAGAAAGTCACAGAACGCTGTTTTTCTGTCATATTACCAAATACTACTGATTTATGACAAACAGTATCTTCTCCGCTCCAGCTTTTTCTGTGTAGAGTGTTAAAAGCTTTCAACATTCTGCATATTCCGAATCACTGAATTTCTCGAGTAAAATGTGCATATTGGCAAAACTGTTTCCAGTGCTCTTCTGTATATAACAAACAAGTGAGAACTTCCACATAAACCATTCTGCATCCAGTTTTGTGTTCTGTTTGAACTTTTTGTTAGACACAATGTCAGTGAGGAACTACAGTAGTGAAAGAGTGAGGTGTATGTATTATGAAAAAAGAGACAAGAAGGTGGTGTTTTGAAAAAAGAAAAACTCTTCGCAGTTGTTGGATATCTGTCAGAGGTATTGCAAAAATATCGTGGTCCTCAAGTAACGGTAGATGATCACATCTATTGGGCATGAATTACTACACTCACTACAAGAATAAATTTAGTGACATCCCACCTGATCGATGACCATCACCCGAATGTGAAGCTGATGACAATCCAGATGTTTATATTCCTGGGTGTGAAGTTGTTGTTGCGTTGCGTTGCGTTGAATGTTAACATTTCTGCTGTAGCCTCTGCTATATACCCGATTGAATGTCCAGGAAAAGTAAGAAGCGCAAGAAGAAAACAGTATGTAAAAAAAAATTGGAAGAAATAACAATTTTTACATAAGCAACATCTTCAAAACATTCTGAAGTGTATAATGCAGATGCACTTGGTGCAGAACCTGAAGATAGTGACATGTGCACGAAATGTGATGTATGGTTACAAAACCCAAATACTACTATCTCAGCAGCCACCTATACTGAGAAGGTACAGTTACTGACACTGATAGTAGGGAGCTACTCTAAGTAGCAGATACAGAAATACATACCCACTTCCTCACAGTATTTGATTTCAAAAACCCATAAAATAAAGAACGACAAAGTTGTTTGGGCATACCCATATTCTAACTGTGGGCGTCCATTGCAAGGGGATACGCTTACTGTTGCTCTGGAATATTGCCTAAGTGATGACAAAGATTGCAGCAGGCATAGTCCTAACCAGGCTGATGTTGCCTCTGTCAGTGAACATGGTGAAACAGTTAAAAAGCTAAAACGATTTATGACAAGGTCAATATGAGAAGCATATCTTCTAACGAAAAGGGAGAACCTGAATTTAAAAAATGGTCCCACAAAAATCCGCTCCTTATGATCAGAATGGGTAAAATGCCAGCCAGTAAAGGAAGAATATACATGTATTTGCAGCACTAATTTGAAACTTGTTTATTCTGTCATAAGAAGTGTCTCAGGAAACAATAACACAGAAATGGTCCTGATACTTTGTGTATATGTCAAGAGCCGCAAGACAAATGCTTTTTGCAGCAGTCTGAAATGTGTCCTGGCGCTGAAGTGATGACTATTGGAGCATTACACCTTCAGGATACTAACAGTGACGTAACCTATGCATTGCTGGAGGGAGGAGAGTTGGTGAAGGAGACAATAGAGCCAGAGAAGTTCTTTTACAGAAATTAGGCATGGGGTCATTAAAAGAATAGGTCACCATCATACCCGAAGGATTCAGAGACAGGCCGTAGCAAAAGTAAAATCAGCCACATCTCAGAATATTGACACATTAGTTCTTCATTTAGACTTTGCTGAAAACTGGTCTGTTGCTTTGAAGAACGACAATCAAAGTTACCACTGGCACACATCATGGGTATCAATATTCACATGTGTTGATCACTTCCTTGGAACATCACATTGTTTTTCTACTGTCAACGATGATTTCATTCATGACAGTTCAATTGCATGCTACGCTGTCAGCATGATAATTGATGACATAGCATCTAGTGACCATGCAATAGCTAAACATGTGTATGTGACTGATGGTGCAGCATCTCATTTTAAACAGCACTTTCAGCTTTATGAGCTTAGTCAACACTGTAGTACAGGAATTAGGACAAAAATGGATATTTTCAGCAACAGGTCATGGAAAAAGTGAATAGGATGGGGTAGAAGGTCTCTGTACACATCTTGCAACAAGACTTAATTTCCAGCATGAAGGTGTTAATGCTAGGAGAGATGCTAATGTATTTGTATACACCATATCAACATTAGCAACGAACACGAAACTCTTAATTCTAAATGAAAATGCATTAAGAGAACTCAATTTAAAAAAGAAGAGAAGAGTGGGCTGCTATGAAGCCTGTGATAGGAATTCAATCAAATTACTACTGGGTTTCATCTTAAAGTGGCACATACATTGCAAGAAACGGTTCAAAATACACTCCTGGAAATTGAAATAAGAACACCGTGAATTCATTGTCCCAGGAAGGGGAAACTTTATTGACACATTCCTGGGGTCAGATGCATCACATGATCACACTGACAGAACCACAGGCACATAGACACAGGCAACAGAGCATGCACAATGTCGGCACTAGTACAGTGTATATCCACCTTTCGCAGCAATGCAGGCTGCTATTCTCCCATGGAGACGATCGTAGAGATGCTGGATGTAGTCCTGTGGAACGGCTTGCCATGCCATTTCCACCTGGCGCCTCAGTTGGACCAGCGTTCGTGCTGTACGTGCAGACCGCGTGAGACGACGCTTCATCCAGTCCCAAACATGCTCAATGGGGGACAGATCCGGAGATCTTGCTGGCCAGGGTAGTTGACTTACACCTTCTAGAGCACGTTGGGTGGCACGGGATACATGCGGACGTGCATTGTCCTGTTGGAACAGCAAGTTCCCTTGCCGGTCTAGGAATGGTAGAACGATGGGTTCGATGACGGTTTGGATGTACCGTGCACTATTCAGTGTCCCCTCGACGATCACCAGTGGTGTACGGCCAGTGTAGGAGATCGCTCCCCACACCATGATGCCGGGTGTTGGCCCTGTGTGCCTCGGTCGTATGCAGTCCTGATTGTGGCGCTCACCTGCACGGCGCCAAACACGCATGCGACCATCATTGGCACCAAGGCAGAAGCGACTCTCATCGCTGAAGACGACACGTCTCCATTCGTCCCTCCATTCACGCCTGTCGCGACACCACTGGAGGCGGGCTGCACGATGTTGGGGCGTGAGCGGAAGACGGCCTAACGGTGTGCGGGACCGCAGCCCAGCTTCATGGAGACGGTTGCGAATGGTCCTCGCCGATACCCCAGGAGCAACAGTGTCCCTAATTTGCTGGGAAGTGGCGGTGCGGTCCCCTACGGCACTGCGTAGGATCCTACGGTCTTGGCGTGTATCCGTGCGTCGCTGCGGTCCGGTCCCAGGTCGACGGGCACGTGCACCTTCCGCCGACCACTGGCGACAACATCGATGTACTGTGGAGACTTCACGCCCCACGTGTTGAGCAATTCGGCGGTACGTCCACACGGCCTCCCGCATGCCCACTATACGCCCTCGCTCAAAGTCCGTCAACTGCACATACGGTTCACGTCCACGCTGTCGCGGCATGCTACCAGTGTTAAAGACTGCGATGGAGCTCCGTATGCCACGGCAAACTGGCTGACACTGACGGTGGCGGTGCACAAATGCTGCGCAGCTAGCGCCATTCGACGGCCAACACCGCGGTTCCTGGTGTGTCCGCTGTGCCGTGCGTGTGATCATTGCTTGTACAGCCCTCTCGCAGTGTCCGGAGCAAGTATGGTGGGTCTGACACACCGGTGTCAATGTGTTCTTTTTTCCATTTCCAGGAGTGTATATTAGCAGACTTTGTAGTGAGCCACTTCATTTCTTGCGTGTATGACAATCAGTAGTGGCTGGAACAGAGAATAAGTGCCTCTAATGAGCTGCAGGATATAACCGTCTTCTTTATGACATCTCATGGTCCTGCTAATGCTTTCAAACGGCCATCATCAAAAGATCAGTGTTCAGTTCCCATTTTCCAAGTAATGTTCTTGTTGGATCATCCTTGTCCAATTGCAAATTCAGGTTGGCTGTACTAGTTCAATGAGTAGCAGATGAAAAAATCAAATCAACTCTTTTCAACAGTGCAGTGTTGATCGTTACATTGCAGGTAATTGTAATTCATGGAAAATCATGAAGAAGTAAAGTCATAACAGAAGACAATAATAATTTGTGAATAATATCATAAAAATAAATATGGGTGTAAATATTCTATATCTCGTTTTTTTTTTTTTTTTTTTTTTTTTCTAAAATGCTTTCGAACAAACTTATGCATGGTTTTCCACCCGCTTGTAATGTTGTAAAGTAATTTTTTTGATTCAGAAATACCAGTTTTGGATGACATTTTCTTAAAATCAGCGATCAATTTAAATATTTAAGTGACCACAATTTTTTGACAGTGAGAGTAGAGCCAGGTATACCTAAAAACTTTTCACATTTTCTACAGACAAGTAGTCCCACTCTGTTTGTACATTCCCTAAGTACAATGACCAACTAACGTACCATGAAATTTTTAGAACATTTAGGGTGAGGGTTTTGAAGAAAATAATTACTAAATAACGAAAAAATTTCACATTCTTTAATCTTTATCTACAAATATTTTGCCACTGTTAGAATTTCATGAGCCGGCCGAAGTGGCCGTGCGGTTAAAGGCGCTGCAGTCTGGAACCGCAAGACCGCTACGGTCGTAGGTTCGAATCCTGCCTGCATGGATGTTTGTGATGTCCTTAGGTTAGTTAGGTTTAACTAGTTCTAAGTTCTAGGGGACTAATGACCTCATCAGTTGAGACCCATAGTGCTCAGAGCCATTTGAACCATTTTTTTTTAGAATTTCATGCATTAGTGTCATAGCTGACACTTAGCAGTTCTTCTACTTTATCATTTCCCAAAACAGTTAACATCCTGTGACCATACATATTTTCAGAACATAATTTTGAAATTTGCAAAAAGTTACAAACTTTCATAGTTAATTTTTCAAAAAAAAAATGAAAAATCTCAGAAGTGCGTCTGTAGGAATCATGTCTCATAGTATTAGGAACAAAGTATTTATTTAAACTAAATCCATATCTCTAACACTTTTGGTTCGGAACAAAGTATTTATTTAAACTAAATCCATATCTCTAACACTTTTGGTTCCTTTATTACAATTTTCCAATTTTCGCTTTCGTTGACGACATTTTCACAAATACTCTCATGTAGTGTTTTAACAGATCATCAGAAAGTCAAAATATTGTAGTTTTCGAGAGGAGTCACGTGTGATTTTTTTCAGCAAACTTTTAAAGAGCGATGTGACACATTCACTCTTGACCTGTTTGATTTGAGATAAAATCAACCTTGAAGTAAATTCAATTGCCACGGACCTCAGCCATCAATAATACGGATAAATTAACGCTATTTTAACAGTGCACCTCACATCTGTGCAAAATACACCCGTTTTACCGTCTCGTACTAGAGTTGTACGAGCATCTCTATGACACTTCGGCACTTACGGAACGATCCCTTGACGAACCGTGCAGCTCTTCCTTGCTTGTCTGTTTGCTGTTGAATGTCCAAGAGTGAATAAAATTAATTAGGTTTCGATCTAACAAAGGATTTCTAATCTATCGTTTTCATGGGTGGCCGATACTATCTGATGATTCATCATCTGAATATGTCTCACATCTGCTTTTCTACTATTTGTTTTGCGTGGTCGCTTCAACTTTTCTACCATTAATTTTGTGTTGTCGCTCCATTTTAAATCCCTCCGTATACAAACTCCCACATATTTAACTTATCTCACTGCTTTTAGTGATTGTTCGCAGTCGTATAATCAAAGAGTAACAGATGTTACTGAGTAGTTTTGTTAAATACGTTCTATTTGCTTATGTTCGAAGTCAGTTGCCAGTCCTGAGACCGAACGTCGACATTCTGCAGGAATTATTCAATTTCGATTCATTTCTAGCTTTCCAGCTGCTCTACACACAGCAGCATTACCTGTGAAGGTCCTCATGGAGGTTGAGACGCTAAACTCTGCATTATTTACTAACATTCTGAACATTAGTGACCCTGTAACACTGTATTAGGATATCCAATATACAGTCTAGTTTCGGATGATTCAGAAGGACTAATGCACTGACCACCCTGGATCTTAACCATCAGACTTGCATTCAGATACCCCTAGATGAGAAATCAAAGGCTGTTACTGCTTTTACCACCGATTTAAATATATACGAATTTAATAGACTTTTCTTTAGGCCATCGACAGGAGCAGTGGTATTATCGCAACAGATGAATCAGATATTTTAGGACATTAAATTTACGTTTAATACAACTATTTGCACGATTTGGTTATCTAGAGAAAAGTATTGATGGATAGCTCCTGAATTTTACTTAAGGATTTTCTTGGTTGAGCCAAGCAGGAGTGATGGTTAACACGGACAAGACGAAATTAACCTGTCCCATCATGCAGTTGTTGGAACATGTGGTAGCACCGAAAGAAGTCACTATAGTTCCGGAGAGAGTAAGGACAATGGTAGACTTTCCACCTCCTGTAAATGGAATGACATTGTCCATTTACTGGAATGGCAATTTTTTTTGGAAAATTTATTCTGAGATTCGCACATAAGGCAGCTCCTTGAAATGAATTGAGAAAGAAAGGCCGAAATTTCGAGTGGGGTGCAATCCACAAGGTTCCATTCACTGATCTGAAGCGTGAAGTACGCGGATCGTCTCTTAATGTTGCCTGATTTAACAAATAATTCATACTGCAGACTGATGCTTCTATGTGTGGCATTGGTGTGCATTATTACAGGCAAGTTCTAAAGCGTCTTACAGCCTGCTCCTATAGGGCTCTCAATAGCCTAGCGAAGAAATCTGCAGTGTATGAAGTGTAGACTTTAGCCAAGTTCTTTGGATCTGAAAAAGTGAAATACTGTTTAGAACACACAATTTCCGGCTCAAAACCGATAACGAAGAACTGAGATGCGTCTTGGGCAGGCCTCTCAAGCATGATGCATAGCAAGGTGGGCCATAAGAAATTTGGACTTACCAGTTCTGAGGTGTCTGACATATGGGGAAGTGATAATATAGTTGCACTCAGAGCAGATTGTTTAAACCAGAAATAGGAGTTGAAAAGCAGCAACTACGTCTTATGAATTTGATATAGATTCACCACAGCTGTTTAGATGAATCAAGAAATACCGAAATGACGATATGGAAGATTACTAGTAACGCCATTTTGTTGCGGTATGAGCGTACACCATAGTTCCACCATGTAGTAATGGGCGTACACCACGGTACTATCTTACAGTATTATCGAAACCCTTTGTATGCGGAGAGAATTTAGAAATTTACACTTGGCTCTTATAGCATATATCATAGTAGGGATAAGTTTACTTCCGTGGTTGATACCAGCCTTCAGCACTGGGAGATACGGAAGTCACTAAGCCGCACCTGCTGAACTCTTCTTTGGTTTCAAGGTTGCAGCTCCGCGTACTGACTTACGGTCCATTGAGGGCCTGTTGCGTGAGAAGGCCATAGTCAGATCAATTGGTTGCCCAATGGAAAAAAAAGCGAGAAACAATATTAGGAAAGCTCATAGGCGAGAAATACGGGGGTATAATAGGCGCTGACAGCAAAATTCGTATAAGTTGTAGTCAAAGTGGTGGGTAAATATCTGGAAGCCACGAGTAAAACTTGACAAATTCATAAACAAGTTTCTGGCCTGTTTAAATGGGTCAAACGAGGTAGTAGGTTTCCTTACTCCTGTCACTTTTTTGTTATTTGATCCTGAACGAATGTGTACTAAGAGAGTTCATCTTCACAGGTGACACAATTGGGCGATGTTAACTAGTATAATTTTTCATTATCTAGCTGCATGAGTTATTGCTCTGTAGCTATAGTATTAGGGAGAGAGGCAAGTATGCGCCGATTGCAGGCAATTCTAGTTGTAATGATCTTTGTCTCGCTGAGGTGGCGACACTTGTAGGCCGTTCCAGAAGCAGTGTCAGGACGTGTGGAGTCGGCAGAACGGTGCGAGCCATGAAGCGGCACGTTCTGGCGAGCACTTGGAACGTAAGAATGGGTGGTGCACAAGAAAATCTGTCTTGTCTACTCGGAACAACATATCAGAGTGCACTGATAAGTGATTCTAAGTAGACAAGACGGGATCTGATACAACTGCTTGGATCTGAGGATGATCCACAGTGATCGAAACATATAATCTAGATAACAAATGTGCAATTTAGACGGAAGAAACAAATGAGAATTATCTTAATTATCGAAACCGATGCTGAATCTGTCAGGACGATTATGTCGACAATAGCCACTAAAAAATCTCTATTGTATTGTATGGTTCTTACTACCCGGCACTAACCTTAACATCTCGAATTGAATATCTTTGAAAGTCTTTGCTTACTGAACATCGTTTTGGTTAGATCCTTTTTTCCATCTTTTAGACCAAAATGAGAGTTCAAGTAATTGTTTTATATAGTTACACATTATTTAAAAATAACAACAAAAGTTTTGAACCAATTTAGTCTTATGTCGCCCGTTCTAGCTGAAGTTTCTCCATGGCAAAAATATCCGCATAATTCTCATACTAAATTCCCGCCTCAGTTACACGACTCGCAGACATTTGAAAACGTTCACACTATTTTATGGTTTACAACAGACGCAGAGAAAAGGCAAGATTTGTACCGTAGTTGTAGTTCTCTTACGCCAGTTTTCCCACTCTTGCTTGCTGTGACGTAAATATTCTCTACTGTTCTCTACTGCCCTTGCAAGATCACTCACACGAGAAGGAATCGTAGGGGACAGGGTCTTTCCAAATTCTGGCAACACAATAAATAACTTTCCAGCCTATTTACCATCCAGACTAATAGTCGGCAGAATTGTATACGTATGCTTTAAGTCAATGGTATTAGTTGATCTAGATACAACTCTCTTGGTACCTCTAATTTCTGTACCACTGCTTTCCTTGAAATCACTGTAGTCTATGTCGCGTGCAGTTTGATGTGGATAACGCAGTAGATCACTATCATACAGTTCTTGTACATTGTATCGAACATCCCTGTAACACTCAAACACCAGTTTTTGTAAAAAGTGAACCTTGTTCTCCCTTGAATATCGGTAGTTTCTCTGATGCAGTACACAGTCATTTTGCTGCAGATTTATTCGAAATCAGTTCATAATCGTTATTTTACTATGTTCCGGATGATCTTCCATGTACGTAGTTATGTTTATCACTCGCTTCTAGTACAACGTTTGTCGTTTACTACGTTTCAGTGGATATGGGATTTGTGGCTGCCTATCCGACGAGGATGATGAACTACGTGGCTCGACATCTGTTTCATTATGACTTCCACAAGTTAAGCACGTATTGTCATGTACATTGTCCACACAGCCAGCCGGCCGAAGTGGCCGTGCGGTTAAAGGCGCTGCAGTCTGGAACCGCAAGACCGCAACGGTCGCAGGTTCGAATCCTGCATGGATGTTCCTGCATGGATGTTTGTGATGTCCTTAGGTTAGTTAGGTTTAACTAGTTCTAAGTTCTAGGGGGCTAATGATCTCAGCAATTGAGTCCCATAGTGCTCAGAGCCATTTGAACCATTTTCCACACAGGCGAGGGTATACGATACCACACATTCCATTGACTCACCTTGCAGAAACGCTAATATTTCATCTGCCACTTCTTTCACAAGGCGGTGAGTGGCTGTCTCATAAAATTCCCCGGACCCCCTTCTGATTCACTTCCTGCAATACTGGACAACAATGAATGTCAAGCGTTACTCGCAAACCTTAACCACCCTTCGCCAAGCGATCAAATCAAAACGACCAGGCAATCTCACGTGTGGGGTCATTCTCCTCCACGACAGCCCAAAGCCTCATACGGCCAACACAGTCGCGGCATTCCTGCAGAAATTCAAATGGGAGGTTCTCGGGCACTCTCCGTACAGTCCGGACCTCTCTCCCTGTGATTACGCCCTTTTTGGTCCCCTTAAAAGGGCTCTGAGGTGCTAACGATTCACCTCGGACGACGACGTCCAGCTCTACGTGCGGAACTTGTTAACATCGCAGACCCAGGAATTTTATGAGGTAGTCATTCACCGCCTTGTGTCACAGTGGGACAAGTGCCTTAACAGCCAGGATCAATACTCATAACATACAGGTACTGGTTTCTGTAATTATACCTCCGGCTCTTTTCTTTTTGATCGCCCCTAATATTGTTTTCAGCACTTTACCTCTCATTATTAATTTATCTGTTTCACATTCTCTATAATTATGCATTATGTTGATCTCACATTGCAATTGAGAAACAGAGTTGGAGATAATGGGAACATAAATTTTCAACATTAGATTTCGGCAGCTGATATTCTAGTTCACGATTTAAATCGTGAAAGATACAGTTGCTGTTTTCCCAAAAGCACCGATTACGACGAACAAAATTGTTATTATACTGTAACAACATGGAGTCTTAAGTGTGCAGCACTATCTTCATATCTTTTACGTTTCAAACGGAAACTTGAATCTTCTTAACTAATCAAACAATCATCACACTACATTTTTCGACTTGGCAGTGCGTTAGCGAAACAAGAAAATTATAATCAGGGGAACAGAAAGTCTTGAGAGACAGCTCAAGTCACAGGCACAATTCACATCGTAGATCTTTTTATCTTATCACTGAATCCTCATTTCTGTCGAACATGGTTAATATTGCTATTTGTCCCCGGGTACACGCAAGTTCGCATATCGCAAAGCAGTTGCGTTTAAAAGGCTCCCTCTTACAGCAGACACTCGAGAGGCAATTTAGCTGCAACTCCAAAGACATCAAAAGGCACTTCACTGGCTGACAAAGATGTGAGAACTAAGTCGTAATTAAAAGAACGCTGAAGATACCGACACCGCGAGATGTTAATAAGCTCCTGCAGGCGCGAGGAACGTGTTTTTTTAATGTTGCGCAACGAACTGTCATTTTTTACAAAATAATTACAGTCGGCGCTGAGTTGTGACGGCTGAAATGTAAAGACTGCCTGCGGAGAACCCTCCCTCCGACGCTCTTGTTTTCTCTTCCACTAATTAGCTGCTGGTAAAAGGACAAACTACCTCCATGCGGAATTTTCCCCTCGGCACTTTTTGAACATAATTAACGCTATATTCCTCGACGAAATTAAAATCACTCAAGGTGTCTGGCTGTATATATATATAAAAAAAAGGACCTCGTCAGCACTGGGCATACTGATTAAAACTTTACAGAACTCGTGTATTTCCTTAAATTTGTCTGAACGAATGAAATAATAGAATGAGCAGCAGGAAATGTTTAGTTGCTGAGGAGAACGACTGTATCTAGATCAAAATCACCGAGCTGTTGGGTGGCCTAAGGGTAGGGTTTTTAAGGAGAAATGGTAGTTCTATACTCTCACCGTGCGAGATAAAATGGTAAATGATTGTACAGAATTTTGAAGACTTTACAGAAACTCTATTTCCGTCAGGTCTTCGAAGTACACACTCCACAAAAAATTCGTGGAATCCAGATACTGATGGCTGCAGTTACGTATGCATCGACGTATCTGTTTTGTCTATACGTGGAGTGGATAAGGACCTGAAGATGGCAGTAGCGAGATGCCGAAACTGGCGGCCTGACTAAAATAACTTCTTAAAACTTACGGCAGTCTGGCGATTTTCATTTGGTAAATATCTTTCGGATATTACAAGCTAGTTGACAATGTTGAGAAACGTATTAGCTGCTTATTTACATGTACGAGATTGTGGGAATCATTATAGAAGACATAGCCGAATGACAATCCCTTCAATTTTACATATAACAGTCTTAAGCTAACAGCAGTCGGGGGAATCGGTATCAGTCAAAGTAAAGAAGAAGGGAAGACCTTTCAGACCCACAGATGCAATGCGATGCACTATTGATTTGATTGGGAAATTAAAATGGACTATTGCTCGTTACCAATCCATTACATCGATAGTCAAAATTTTCTGCCGTTAACATCAGTAACAGATGTCTTAATATCTCTGGTCTTTTTGTGGGGTCTGTAAATTACTTTGTGAATGTGGTACTTATATACCAGCGACACGAAGATCAATCGACAGTGGGGAGGGAGAACATAGCCTTACTGTGAATCATGGCCGGCCGGTGTGGCCGAGCGGTTCTAGGCGCTACAGTCTAGAACCGCGCGACCGCTACGGCCGCAGGTTCGAATCCTGCCTCGGGCATGGATGTGTGTGATGTCCTTAGGTTAGTTAGGTTTAAGTAGTTCTAAGTTCTAGGGGACTGATGACCTCAGAAGTTAAGTCCCATAGTGGTCAGAGCCATTTGAACCATTTTTTGTGAATCATGCCCGTTCAAAGAATAGGTTCGACATTTTCGTCAATGTATGACTGTCTAAAAAGGCAGGAAACTTGCAACAGATATTTCATGTGAATTTTAGTTGGGGCTTAACTTCGTATTTGAACAGGCTTGCCGGCCGGTGTGGCCGTGCAGTTAAAGGCGCTTCAGTCTGGAACCGCGTGACCGCTACGGTCGCAGGTTCGAATCCTGCCTCGGGCATGGATGTGTGTGATGTCCTTAGGTTAGTTAGGTTTAATTAGTTCTAAGTTCTAGGCGACTGATGACCTCAGAAGTTAAGTCGCATAGTGCTCAGAGCCATTTGAACAGGCTTTGTATTTAAGAGAAGTCTAGGAATGTTGTATCAAACTCAGCTACAATAGGCAGAGTGCTGTAGAGCTGGAACGTACGTTGGAGTGAAAGACTTTCATTGGGTTTCAAATGTGTTTCTGACTTTTTACTCAGTGTAAAATGATGGCATAATTTGGCTGTCAATATCTCCCCTGTCATCAGAATTAATGAAAAAGTCAGTAGTCTACCGCTAAGAAGTAGATTTCTTCAGTCGATCAGTGCAACTCCTAGTGAAAATTTTCTTCCCAGTGGAGCATTAACCCATAGGGTCAATAATCCAAATGTGAATATTATAGTCAAGAAGATTACATATCAAATTTGATGTGCATTATCCCCTGTTGTCAACCTTACCAATAAATAACAGACTGCTATCTTTTCGAGATATCACTGGATATTCATGTACTTTCTGTTCAATTTCAGTTATTTTAAAGTTTTGCATAGTAATACTCGGTCCATACTCTCGAGTATAGCTCCTCCTTCTAGATCCTTTCATCAGAATGGACTAGAATAAGAGTCGGAGAAAATCGAAGAACTCTGTGTTTCGTCACGTATTCGTTTAGTAAGCGCAAGACAGTTACAGCAGTGCTCAACAAACTCCTGCGGCAGACGCTAAATTAGAGGCAACAAATTACTTCTCCCACATACGTCTCACGAGAACATCAGAAAAAAATTTTAGGTGATATAGAGAGTTACCGAAAGTTAGTAGTTTTTTCTTTTTACGTATCAGTCGAGTGTGGAACAGGGAAAGAAGAAAATCATAGTGGTACCGAAAGTGCGCTCCTCCACAGGAGGCTTAAGGAGTGCAGATTAAGATGTAGATGTAACGACACAGCACTGATATCTGTGACTGAAATAAAAATTTATGGCCATGACATTACTCATATTATTAGGGTTACGAAATTGAAGACCTACTTCAGTTCTGAATTTGAACGTATGGCTATAGTGTAACGAGCGGGTATGCTGTGATCAGAGCCTCAAAACCTCACCGTATGGAATTATGCACGCCCTGAATATTTTTCTGGAGTATGTCTCTTCACAAGCCTTGTGTCTGTCGACTAACCTTCAGCGGTGGTAGCTGGAGGAAAGTTATGAATAAGATGCCGATCAACGATATTTCTGACATTTGTAATCGTTTTACATTGGCAGTGATCCCAGACATTCTTTGAAGGGAAGTTGCATATTCCTCTGCATACGAACCTGAGCATTGTATTGCTGAAATATGACATGGCGTTATCTGAAAAAAGAGACAGTACCTCAGATACCAAATTTGTTCATTCCAGCGACTGCTGTTTCGATGCATGTCAGTTAGCAGTACTCGATATCCCATCTTATCTACTGTAGCTGCCAAGCTGCTAAAACAATTGCCCGAGGACACATAGGCTTGCATCAAAAAAATATTTGCTCATCACTTTAAGGCAGAGAGCAAACTCGAGTCACGAGAAAACTCTAAGTTGTGTCATTAGGCTCCTGCCAGTCTAGAAGCAGGAATTTTGTGATACCTGCATAATGATAGCAGACACAATGTGACGCGCACTTGCAATTCAGCCCGTAAAAGTTGGCGTTGGACTGTAGACGCAGACGGATCTGCAATTGGTGGAGTGCTCCAGTGTTTAGTGCAGAGTTACGAAGAAAGTTGTGAGGCCCATACACGTGTTCAAGATGAGCGTCGTCCCGTACTGCAACCACACAGGAAGGTCCAGTAGTCACTGATCGCTGCGTATGACCCTTTCTCTACGGATTCCACACATGCTTCTCAGTCATAGCAAAATGTAGCGAACTGGTATAAACGTTGTGGTATGACGTTCAAATTTACGAGAGATTGAAAATTCTGATCCATTCTACTCTGCTCACTTGCGAATACTACAAAAATCGTCTTCGACTATTCAAACAGGAACCATATTTCATCCTAAGCAAGCCGGCCGCAGTGGCCGTGCGGTTCTAGGCGCTGCAGTCTGGAACCGCGAGACCGCTACAGTCGCAGGCTCGAATCCTGCCTCGGGCATGGATGTATGTGATGTCTTTAGGTTAGTTAGGTTTAACTAGTTCTAAGTTCTAGGGGACTGATAACCTCAGAAGTTAAGTCCCATAGTGCTCAGAGCCATTTGAACTATCTGAATCATCCTAAGAAGCATTTACTGTCGAACAAGATGGTGATGTTGCAGGGACTACGCATATTCCCTACCTTTGCAGACAGAATTGCTCATTTTCTACAGATTTTCGACAAGAAGATTCAATATTTGATAGGTTTTATTATACCGTTAGGCAACGACCTTGTCGCAGTGGATGCACGGGTACCCGTCAGATCATAGAAGTTAAGCTCTGTCGGGCTTGGTCGGCACTTGCATGGATGACTATCCTGGCTGCCATGCGCTGTTGCCATTTTTCGGGGTGCACTTTGCCTCGTGATGCCAATTGAGGAGCTACTCGACCGATTAGTAGCGGCTTCGGTCAAGAATACCTTCATAACGACCGGGAGAGCTGTGTGCTGACCCCACGCCCCTCCTATCCGCAGCCTCATCTGATCACACGGCGGTCGGATGGTCCCGGTAGGCCACTTGTGGCCTGAAGGGTGCTTTATTATATAGTTCGTAATATCCTCGTCTATTAAACTGCTAATTGATTTACTTTAATGAATATTCTATGCAGCACCACGTTTAGTTAAAACTTCCTGGCAGATTAAAACTGTGTGCCGGACCGAGACTCGAACTCGGGACCTTTGCCTTTCGCGGGCAAGTGCTCTACCAACTGAGCTACCCAAGCACGACTCACGTCCCGTCCTCACAGCTTTACTTGAGGCAGTACCTCGTCTCCTACCTTCCAAACTTTACAGAAGCTCTCCTGCGAACCTTGCAGAACTAGCACTCCTGAAAGAAAGGATATTGCAGGGACATGGCTTAGCCACAGCCTGGGAGATGTTTCCAGAATGAGATTTTCACCCTGCAGCGGAGTGTGCGCTGGTATGAAACTTCCTGGCAGATTAAAACTGTGTGCCGGACCGAGACTCGAAGGCAAAGGTCCCGAGTTCGAGTTTCGGTCCGGCACACAGTTTTAATAAGCCAGGAAGTTTCATATCAGCGCACACTTCATTGCAGGATGAAAATCTCATTCTGGATCACGTTTAGATGTTTGCTAAACTGAACTGTGTTAACATTATATTTGAAAATACTGTGTTCTAAACCAAACAAAAAATTGCTGGTCTTCGGTGGAAGACTAGAAAAAAGGAACAGACAAGCTCTTTATCGATTCGAATCGCATTTAACCGAAGCCCACCGTTATTTTCTACTGGATTTAGAATAAAAAAACTGTTTCTTCTTTTGGACACAAACAACTCCCCTTATTACATGTTAGGAGAGGACCCACACAAATCTAAAAAAAAAAAAATCGATTTTATTCAGTATTTGGCTGCTCGCTCAAAAATAAGTAGCTTTCGAGCAAAAATTTACAGACAAGCTTTCGAACGCCGCAGTATACATGATACATTTTAAGACTGCATTAAGAAGCTTAGAAGATGAGTGCACAAAAATGGTGCACGTTGTATGAAGGAATGGAACACTTCGAACTATTGCTGAGTGACGCTCGTCATGTGAAGAACGAAACTGATACGTGTTCGGAAAACTGGGGTTGTAACTAGCCAGTTTAGATTGCACAGGTGTGCTATGGAGACGCACAATGAAACTTTTAGAGAATATTATGAAAAAAATAATGTTCAGCTTGTGAAAAACCGTTGCATTAATTAAGAAAAACAGTATTTGTAAAGAAAATTACATTTCATTTCCATGCATCACCTAAGGACCACACGACTTTTCGCAACTGGAAATTCGATTTATAACGCTAAAATGTACCTTACGTTTCTTCATACAGCCTTATTGAACATTACCTTGTGTTAACATTCATAAGATACATATGTAATGGTGGTAATACTATTGGTCATTTCCTAAATTTTCTATACACTACCTCCTAGCATGATGACAGAATCCGCTTATCGTCTTCACAGTCAATGAAAGCCTGTACGCGTTTCAGTGGGCAAAGAGGGCGAGTGAAAACAATGGCCACCATTGTTGGCATCGCGGACACAGGGGACAAATCCTTTGGAGAATTCCGCAGCGCTTTCGCGTGAATGCGTCGGTGATATTCTGACATAATGTTGAGTTTTAGTGGATGTGATGGCCATATTTCAAACGTGGCAGCCAGCCGCTTTTGTCTACAGGCGCGGATGCAAAACGTGGCACGGCAGAACGGCAGAGCTCTGGCTATCGACAAAGGCACATGGAAGAGGGAGGGAGGACGTTTCCAAAAAGCGAAGCGTTCACTGCTGCCACCCCGCTGACTTTGCTGTGCAGGCCATGGCTGAAATTAAAGACAAATATTTCGCGTAAATTAGATGATAGCTGCACAATGGTACAGATTACTGTACTGGGGCAGTACTGAGCTTTACATCTTGGAGCAGCTGGCGATTGCAACGAGTGTGACGTTTAAAAGGGTCTCTCCGGGATAGTGCATCCTGGTAGTTGAATTGGTTCAAATGGCTCTGAGTACTATGAGACTTAACTTCTGAGGTCATCAGTCCCCTAGAACTTAGAACTACTTAAACCTAACTAACCTAAGGACATCACACACATCCATGCGACCGAAGCGGTCACGTGGGTCCAGACTGTAGCGCCTAAAACCGCTCCGCCACCCCGGCCGGCGTTGAATTGGTACAAACATACAGTCAACTTTCAGTAACGCAGCAGAATTCTCAGGCTGACAAGAAGGATATGATATAACATCGCATAGTGGTTTAATATCAGAAATCGCTTAATATCTTAAGTGGAGTAATCACCGGAAAAAATCACCATTCACGTAGATACAAGCTGGCACAATGCGACATTTCCATAGGAAAATATACGTTCCGTCCCGAGCAGTTCTATTAAAAGTCATTGCACTGAGTAATGACTCCATCATAAGCAAACTGCTTAGTGAGAAGTCGCTCACAGGACGAGCTACCGCTGCTAGCGGTAACGGTAGGCCCCCGTGGCTAGGGTAACAAATGGCTGATGTGGGTAGAGCTTGCAAGCAATGCTGGTAACGTATGCAGTAGCCTCAGCCTCCGAACAGCTAACAACATGAATATAAACATATATAAAAACTTTAACAATCTAGAAATCCAAAATTCAAGGAGAGTCTCAGTACTAAAAAAAGACGCTATAATATATGGCCGGCCGAGGTGGCCGAGCGGTTCTAGGCGCTACAGTCTGGAACCGCGCGACCGCTACGGTCACAGGTTAGAATCCTGCCTCGGTCATGGATGTGTGTGATGTCCTTAGGTTAGTTAGGTTTAAGTAGTTCTATGTTCTAGGGGACTGATGACCTCAGTCCCATAGTGCTCAGAGCCATTTTTATATTATATGTATATCCACAAATAATACAATTTAGTAATAGGAACTGGGGCTCGTGTTGTGGACCCAGTCAGCAACGAGAGTGTACGAAGACGTACGAAGTTCAAATTTAGACATTTAAGTCTGAAATATAAGTTGCGTTGTTGTACAATATCTATGTTGACTAGTCACATTATAAAGTGTTGCTTCATACATGAATACGTGTCTGAATGTACAGGCACTGCATGACGATCCACAGCTGTTCATTAGATATTACGAAATTTGATTCGAAAAAAGTATCTATATTTACTTCAGCTGTAGTGTTTGTTGATGACACTGAAAATTTGTGCCGGGCCGGGACTCGAGCCTGGTATACCCGCTTCACGTGAGCGGTCGTCCTAACCACTTCGTTTGTCCGAGTACACGTCCAGGACCGACACAAACCTCCATATCCCACACTGTAACGCAGCAAGTTATTACGAGATGACATTCGCTGCAATAAGGCATGCAGCTGTGTAGTACGGTAGCTGCTGGATGGCAGCTTTTTTTTATTTTTTTATTTTATTTTTTTTATTTTATTTTTTTAGCTCACAGCACACCTGACGCTGCCTGCAGTGAGAACTGCATATCGTAACAGTCAGTCGATATAAAGATTCATACCCTCTACGAATCTAAATAATCCATTTCAAATTTGGTACAGAGCCTTTTGTTATTAATGGAGCGATGCTATCTGTCAACATTTCAGATTTTTATTTATTGTAGTTCTGAAGATAAAGAGACTTACCTAAAACTCCTAAAACCAAGCTTGTTTTTTAAAACCAACTTAGGAACATTAACAGATTGACTTTCATTATCATTTGAAGCCATTCCAAAGCTATCAGTACATAAAAATCAATTAATTAGAATTTACTTTTTAAAAAAAAATTTTGTCAATGTGCATTTCGCAATACAAAATTCGGCAAAAATTGTTATTTGATTATATTTTACTGTGTGAGTGCGTGAGAATGATTGAGAGAGTGTATGTGGGACATACGTTAAAATTTAATATTTCATTTTACGTAAAACCTTGCACAAACGAACCGTGGGAAAGTTATGTTGCAACCACGATTCAGGAGAGGTATGTCGGTGTGTGCTTGCTTTTGTATAAAACCAGCCAAAATAGAAGTTAGACCGAGCGAGGTGGCGCAGTGGTTAGCACACTGGACTCGCATTCGGGAGGACGACGGTTCAATCCCCCGTCCGGCCATCCTGATTTAGGTTTTCCGTGATTTCCCTAAACCGCTCCAGACAAATGCCGGGATGGTTCCTTTGAAAGGGCACGGCCGACTTCCTTCCCCGTCCTTCCCAACTCCGATTAGACCGATGACCTCGCAGTTTGGTCTCTTCCCCCAAAACAACCAACCAACCAATAGAAGTTAGAGGCGGAATAAGTTTATTTATCAATTTGAAGGAAATTTCGCACTTCTTTTATTTTAATTAAACAAAATACAAGAAATTCAAGTTTTGCTGACACTAATTGCTATCAAATTAGTGATGGGATAAGGCAAGATTTGCCGAAAGAATGATCTGGAAGGAACGTTCTGATTGGTCGTTTAGATCAACAGCCAATCAGAATTAAGCTCTTCCCACGCGAAAAGAGGAGTGGGCATATAGGAGAGTACCTCGGGAACAGTCGCTTGCTAGCCGGCCTAGGGATAACACGATGTCAGATCGCTCCTTAAAATTAGTCTGTAAGATGAGGAAATAATGAGCTAATTATGGTTAGAACATATCGTCAAGCGACTGGAGTTACGAACATTTAAATGATAGTTTGGTGTATTTAAATTACACAGTTTAAGAGATATGAGCGTGTGAACTTTCTGGTCGTAGTAACAACTCCGCGTGCCTTGTTTCGTATTCTGTACGGAATATTTTGGCAGGCACTTCTTACGAAGAAGACCACTGAAATGACCGAGTGCTTAACTCGCGAACATTTGTGGGTTTATGACTGGTAGAACGTAAAAATTAGTCGGGTCGGAGTTGCTAAAATTCTGACTGCTTTTCGAGTGAAAATTTGTTGTACAGACCGATCCCGCCCCGCCGCAAAACTTGTCCGTATCTCCTTATGCTCGCACACGCACTACATGGTTACCGTGATAGAGGGACATTCGATGGTATCGTCGTTTTAATCCATCGAAGCATGTAATATTATGTTATTGGACAACATCTGGTTGACAATTCACGTTATACAATGTTCCATCAGACATGCATGTTTGAACGAACAGACATTGCATGGCGATCCACAGCTCCTCATTAAATATTACGAAATTTGCTGAACTGAAATTGACTTCATCTGTATTATTTACAGGTGACTTATGAATATTTGTGCCAGTTAAGTCGGGCAAAGAATGTTGTATGTGATTTTAAAAGTGCCGGTTTAGTACACATAATGGCTGTATGTCAATATTGCAATGGCTTGAGCACTGGACCCAAGGCTGAATGAAACTGTGAAGACACACCAGGGCAAGCAGCAGGCGATGGACGCCGTATGCCACCCCTAGGTAACAAGAAGTGAGATGCTGCAACTTCAGCGTAAACTGTCGACAGTTACATGAAATATCATACACTGCTCTATTATTCCATATGTCTATCTGTGGTGAATTAGTCAATCAGTGACATAGATGGAGAGTGTATTAAAGAATGGTAGTGATGACAGATCGTGGCAAGGGCTTCCAAAACGTAGTAAGTGTTGAGGAGGCATCTAGAAGCTTGGCCGCTCAACCACCCTTCAATCCATGGAGAATGTCCAGAAGTGTTTCCAAAGAGCACACATTTCGTTTAGTTTATCTCTCAGATGTAGCCAATAGTCAGGTGATGTGCTGGCAACATTTGATAGCCTCGTGTCCATGGAACGTTACTGAGGCCATTCTGCCACAACTGTGAATCGATGGATTAGTATAAAAGCTTGTTGGAGGTGGAGGTCGGCTGCGGAGTGCTGTAAGTGAACAAACAGGTCCAGCTAAATCGAAAAGTGGCTTTCAGTATCATTTTCCGATGGGAGATTATGGCAGACGTTTCAGTATCCCAAATTTGGCCTGAAAGATGCTCTCTTGGATAGTTGTGATATTCGACATACCCGGACCCTACCGTTCTCGTGGAGCAAAGTGTACCGCGATTCACTTGCCAGTCGACCTTTTTCCATGCTTCGGGCTTTCATTGGCGACGTTGCTGGTCTGATGCGACATGCAGTGAACAGAGATACATGTGCGATGGGGTATGTACCCTACAAGTGAGGTAAGAAAAAGATCACTAACTATGGTTGTACAGAAGTTAAGTAATGAGTTCAACGTGTATCGTATATTCGCTGTTACAATCTGACGTTGTCAGCGGTATCCATCTTAACATTTTGTTGCTTACGTGAGAAATGATTCTCGCTCGGGAGCCGATGATTGACGCGACGGTATCCATGTATACTCGTAGAACATCCTCAATTTACGTGCCGCGTCAAATTTGGATATCTTTCGACACAATCCTCCAGCATCTTTGTTAGGAGCATTTGTCGTGGCTGCTATTTTGGTGAACATTTATAGCCCATAGAGTGGTAGGCGTACTTCGTTACAACATGTCTACTCTCGCGGCGACATCGCTATACTCCAACCGATCTTTACCAACAGCAAATCGTGTACCACTGTTACGGTGGAGCTGAAAAGCCCGGTTCCTACACCGTGTCCTCTGCATCGGGTACAACGACGTGGCCAGATCAGACGGGGTAATACATCACATCCAGCCCATGTACATACGACCGCAGCGCCGTAGTCCCAGTGCGAGGTCTGTCGATATTCCAGTCACGCGACACACCAGAACTATTCAGTTATCTATTGCTAGCGCTCTCTGCACTCACAGCATGCATTTCCAATTCAAAAGCTCCTTAATGTAAAAGAGCTACTGCCTAAATGGTTCTTTCGATAAGTTCTTCAACATAACTATTGCTAATATTCATCTGTAATTAATTTTCTATTGTGTATTCACATGAAATCTAACATAATAGGGGAAATACAGGAGATTATTGTGACATAATCACGCACTAACCGAAGAATACAAAACAGTTTTCATAGTATTTTTTTTTCTTTTATTTCATAACTAGTTTCAATCTAAACTGTCACCACCAGAAATGTGCGTCCCACGTGTTGCGCCATAGTCGCAGGAAAATTCTCAGTGATCTAGGAAAGCGCTTATGTCTTTATTCCAGTCATGGACGAAAATTTTATACAGGGTGCGAAACGTCCCATATGAAAAATTATACATGACTGTGCTTAACCCGACACCCAATATTTTTAGCGCAGCGCAATCTGACTTCCAATAATCCCTACAAAAGAATGGCCCTGACTAACATTAACCTATACCTTTCACAAATAACTTACCTCACAAAAATCTTCGTTACTGGAACTACTGCAATACAGTGAGCGCCACTACTGCCAGCTAAATAAAAGATTCAAACTACGGAAGGCACTAACTACTGATAGGCATAGTTAGCAAATGAAAAATTTTAATAGAGAACAAACAATGTATTTACCTTAATAGTCATAATATATATAGCAGTTCATGACAAATTTCAAAACTCCGCCATCTCTCTCCCCACATCCACCACTGCTGGCGGCTCACCTCCAACTGCGCAACGCTACGCGCTGTTCACATCCAGCTGCCGCTGCCCAACACTACAATGGCAGACAACAATGCAAACTAGCCACAGACTGCACACAGCGCCGCCAGTGATTTTCATACAGTGCGCTACGTAACGTTGCCAATAAGAAAACATCAACAGCCTACTTACAGGTGGGGCTAATAAGAGTGGCGAAGACCAGTGGATACGACTGAACGTGAATGTATGCGTATAACCACACCCAGTAAGGTGGAGCAACTGCCCACACAGCCTGCCGAAACTTGTAGTACGTTTACACAATTTCCGCGCCTGACTGAGTTGTTAGCAGAGGTCAGTCCCGTCGCGGCCCAAGCTGGTCTCTCAGGCCACCTGATCTGTCAGTGTGCGAGTACTTTGTGTAGGGAGCCCACAAGTCTAAGGTGTATCGCAACAACCCTTATAGTCTCCAAGAACATTTCGGATGAGATTGCAGCAATTCCAACAGCCCAGCTTCGATCCGCCTTCAGCACTTTGCTGCCCAGGGCTCATAAGTTCCAAGAGATGAATAGTGGTCACTTTCAACATCTGCTATATTCAAGTTAGCACTGTATTTCCTTTCCTCTGCTGTGTTTCCTTGTACTCTGAAACTCTGCTCTTCGCGCCACTTTTATCTGACCCACGTTGTACGGCAGGTGATTGCTTTCGGTCCATGATGATCATAGAGCCCGGGTTTTATGTAATTAGGTATTCTGTTCCTTTATTTGTAGTTATAAGAAAAATTAAAATGTCGGTGAATTACACTGAAAGGATCCTGATTTCAAGGTTTTAAATTACATATTTTTCGGTATTTTGAGATATAATACGTATTTCATATATTTTATGTATTTTAATATTATTGGGGAATTATTATACAGTTTCGTACGTCTCATGCATTGTCGTTACATACCTACAAAGGAAGAAAACATATGTTTTCTATTTTCGTTTCTCATACTGTCGTCAATCCCGTTACACTCAAAGCTAAATTGTACGTGTGGTGTCAACGCCGGACACCACACTTGCTAGGTGGTAGCTTTAAATCGGCCGCGGTCCATTAGTACATATCGGACCCGCGTGTCGCCACTGTGTGATCGCAGACCGAGCGCCACCACAAGGCAGGTCTCGAGATACGGACTAGCACTCGCCCCAGTTGCACGGACGACTTTGCTAGCGATGCACACTGACGAAGCCTCGCTCATTTGCAGAGCAGATAGTTAGAATAGCCTTCAGCTAAGTCAATGGCTACGACCTAGCAAGGCGCCATTAGTAACATTGCATGTATCTAAAGAGTCTCACCTGTATCGCCACAATCTCCAGATGTACCAAAAGGATGGATTAAAGTTAAGTATTCCAGAAGCTACGTACTTTTCTTTATAGCATTCATTACTTATCCTGTTTCAGACCTCACGCCCATCTGCGTGAGCTTAGCGCGTGCCTTTCGGCTTCCTCTCATTGTGTCTAGGCTGTCTTGTCTAGACACAACAGTACGAGTTCGGTGTGGACAACAATGACCCGTTTTAAACGCTTAGCTCTCATATAAACGTACGCTTCTGCGGCCGTTGTCAGAGTCAATTAAATTCTTAAGGGTTTGAGGCCGCATTGTCATCTGTAGAATTCCGACGTTTCAGTGACTGTTGCAAGGCGCCTTCCTCAGGGTGTATTGTTAACTGCTGAATGAGCACTAGTTTGGATACTTATATAGTATGGAGGAGTGCCGTCATTGGATGTGAGAGTGAGGAGGAAGGGTATTAGGAGTTCATTTTATTGGTCTTTGCATTGCGTGTTGTCATTGTCGGAAATGGGTGTACTACATTGGAGTTTCCTTTACTGCTAGCCATTGCTGGAAATCGGCGAATAGGAGAGTGAGCGGCGACTACAGCGTAGCGTTGTTTACTAACTGACTAGTATCGACTAGGCCGCGTCAGCGCTCTGTGTACCCTCCACCGCTGTGGCCTACCGCGGGCCTGTTGCTCAGCGAGAGCTGTCCTTCCGTAAAGCTGTCACTGCTGGCAGCCAAGACGCAGGAAGTCAGTACCCGTCTTCTCTATTCATCTTGTCGGGTCGCTTCGCTATTTCTACAGTCTCAAACTAAACAGCTATTTCGCCGGTATGCGGGCGTCTCGATATTCGATCTTCATCTCGCACTGTTCCTGACGTTCTGCCACCGCTCCTAATACCCTTCCCCCTCACCCTCACATCCAATGACAGCACTCTTCCATAGTACATAAGAATCCAAGCTACTGCTCGTTCAGCAGTTAGCAATACACCCTGAGAAAGGCACCTTGCAACAGTCGCCGAAACGTCGGAATTTTACAGATGACAATGCGGCCTCAACCCCAGAAGAATTTTATTGCCTTAGCTTTCATGTTCTCAAACACTTCACACCGTGTCACGGTCAGTTGAATGTAAGTTCAGCACAGCAACGGCTGCGTCTTCGTTGTCATCGAAGCTGGAAAAATGGATTTGTCTGACAGTGCACTTTAGAAAAAATCAGGGCTATCACTGGCAAATCGCCTGTATGGATTACTGCTAATGAGGCGACGGATGCTGTAGGCCATTACATCGTTAATCTAACTGTGGGCAATTTGAACGCTGAGGCTGCATCTAAACCGTATTTAATTTATTATTGTTCAACAGCTGCTAGATTCATTAATGATGAACTTAAGGTACTATAGCCAGATGACGTAAAAGAAGGGAGCCTAGCATCGATGTACACAAATGCACCTTCACACATCCTGACAACGGGGAAATCGCTTAATGTATTTTATCCAAGCTTAGTGTATGTTAGGTGTAATGCTTGGGCATTGCAACCAACTGCAGAGACAATAAGACATCAATTTCCAGATGTAAATACACTGATATCACCAACGAAGAACCTTTCCTTGAAATGTCCTTATGTACAGCGCTACAAGTAGCAGCTACCTGTCGTGCTTCTCACTCCGGAGCCAGTGATAACAAGGTGGGCAAAGTGGACTGAAGCTGTGATTTTCTACGGCAAGCACTTCGAAACTGTGAAGTCACTGACGGACAACTGTTCTCCTGATCCTGCAGTGTCTGTGACTGAATCCTTGTCATCACTCAACAGTCCTAAAGTGCACAGGTCAATTTCATACGTGGCAATCACTTCAACTTGCTCCCCGACAGTATCAAGAAACTGGAGACTTCGACTATGCCTGCCCAGTGATATACAGCAGTAGGGATAGGTCGACCGATGGAGAGATGACCAACATGCAGCTCGTGTAAGCGTTTACTGAGTGCACTGGAAATGGAACACCGGCGCTGTCCACACCGCGACGACAACCAACTCGTAGTATTTTTACAGTTGTATGTAGTGTTGTACGATTCGGGTATTGCATATTACAGGCTTCTGCACTGACGTAAAGGTATTTTTACAGAACAAACGGAAAAATGATAATAACATTATTACTCTGTAACGAGTTGCCGGTGACCGTGGGTCGCTTATACCACAATACTTAGTAGGTATCTCTGAGCAACCTCTGAAAGTTTATAGGTGGCGATCTGGTTCAACCTGCATCAAAAGAGATCTAGTCAATTGAACAAAAGTTCCATTCGATACGACAAGGCACATTTCCTGATAACGCTTCAACCTGAGTTTCCTTATAGAATATCAACAGACTACAAGATATGCACCTCTGACTTCTTGCGTATTTGAGCAATCTCTCTCTCTCTCCCTCTCTCTCTCTCTCTCTCTCTCTCTCTCTCTCTCTCTCTCTCTCTCTCTCTCTCTCTCTCTCTCTCTTATACACATGTACTTCAGTACTTTGTAGCAGAAGTGCGCTTATCAAGAACTAACATAGATATTTGACTAGCCTACCTGTGAACTTACATTTTCTAGAAAAAATTGTGTATTACGTATAACTGCTTCATTACATATTTATATATTTCATCAATTTTTCTTACAAATGTACGTATACATTTCTTCGTTTGATATTACATAAAATACGGGCTCTAATTGTCGTTTTCGTGGCCTCAGGCCTGCCAACACATGTAAGAGCGTCAATACCTGACTGTACCATATTTACCTACATTTGCACGATGCGATAGAAAAACTGTTTTCCTCAGGTCTTGACAATGATCATTATAGATGGAGATTAGTGACCTGTTATAAAAATTGTAGTTTGTGGTAGAGAAGACCACACGATGTCGACCAGCAGCCGTATCTGCCTTATGATGTAACACGGATGCGGTATGGGTCAGCAAACAGTTCTCCCGGCCGTTGTCGTCTTTCAGATCTGTCACCCGCTGCTTCTCATGCAAGTAGCTCGTCACCTGAGGTCACGAGGCTGCGTGCGACCCATTTCCGTCCTCCCAATAAGGCAAAATCCTTGGCAGTCCCGGATTTGCACCCCGATGTTCCGCGTAAGAGTCACACGCGCTGACACTTGGATATGGAGACAGGCCGACTACGATATTACTGAACTATTTTCCACATTTCGTTTGTGCATTTAATTTCAATGCCAAATATATTTCGTCAGGTAGCCGTAAGCCTAGCAAAAATGCACTGGCAATCCATTTAAGTATAAACAATCCTTTTGGAAGAACATCTGCAACTGAGCATTATAGCAGAGGTTGAAAATAACGCTTCAGTTGTAAATTTATTTATTTTCACACGACCGGTTCCGGACTATTACAAGCCCATCTTCAAGCGCGGCGTGCTACCTATGGGCGTAGAACAGGTTGTTCTGCGCTCATAGGCAGCACAGAACGCCTAGTACAGGCGGCGCTCGGGGACCACAGCACAGCTACGAGACTTAAAGATGGGTTTATAACAGTCCGAAACCGGTCGTGTGAAAATAAAGAAATTTATAACTGAAGCGGTATTTTCAACCTCTGCCATATAAGTATTTTCGTCATATGGCTTGTCCTTTCCACGTCTAAAAGTCACTAGCAGTCTTCAGGTTAGAGTGTGATATGACAATTCAAGTTGAAACCTGATAGTAGTACATCGAAATAGTTCATCCCTATGCACCGACTCCCATCAAGTTACTCTCTAGCGTTTAGTTATGGACAGAGACATCATATTGGATGGCATGCAGAATAGTGAAATATAGAGGACGGAAGAATAGTATACGCGTCATAAAGGCGAAACTAAATATGTGTAAGGAAGTAGTAATGTGAATAAAATCGTGTTGGTTTTCAAGCCGCGTCACTTCGAAGCGACGAGGCTTGCCATTGCGAAAGTCTCCGAGGACACAAATTAATGGTACATTTCAAAAGAAAATACTGTTCTCATAAAATCCTTTTGGTTATAGTCCACGTCATTGTGAACCACTTGAGCAACTGTAAAATCCACCTTTCGACCGTCTTGGTAGCGATTCTCTTCAGGGTGACTAATCTGCTAGGTTCTTGAAGTGGTAATGTTTATCGTCTTATTTCTGGAGTTTTATTGGACAGTTCGAAGTTAAGATGAATTTGAAAGGGCGCTACTCTAAGAAATGATCGGCAGCCAACCGGACTCGATAGTTTGTGCCCAGAGTATAGGACGTGGGATAACGTTGACGGCAAAGGCTTGACAGCTACCGTGAACAAGTGATTTCAGTTGCGATTTCAGTTACCTCACTGCCGAAAACTTTTCAGTCTTCAACCATTCTAAGAAAAGAGTAACTATCGGGTGATTGTATTTAAAGTGCAGCTAGCCTCGGAGGTCTAGTGTGGGCTGAAACTATCGTATGGCAGCGAAAGTAGGCAGATACGACAATGTGTTACTGTAGAGTCGGTTTATGCTGGACAAAAAAAACTCCAATTTTAGCCACCAGGTGCGGCGCTGTACAGCATCTCTTCGACGTCTCAGGCGCTCATATTGAACAAACTGTGTAAACGATGGTTAATAATGAACTCATTATTACTCCTCTCTCACTTGTTTGACCTTTTCTGCCCACGTCCCGTTCATAATCGATTACACGTAGAAAGATGTCTATACGTCTTTCTTGCATTCACAGCGCTTGATTTGCACCCGGTAGCCGAAACTGGGAATATTGTTTCAGAGCGTAAATCGATTCCGCATTGTTGTTGTTGTGGTCTTCAGTCCTGAGACTGGTTTGATGCAGCTCTCCATGCTACTCTATCCTGTGCAAGCTTCTTCATCTCCCAGTACCTACTGCAACCTACATCCTTCTGAATCTGCTTAGTGTATTCATCTCTTGGTCTCCCTCTATGATTTTTACCCTCCACGCTGCCCTCCAATACTAAATTGGCGATCCCTTGATGCCTCAGAACATGTCCTACCAACCGATCCCTTCTTCTGGTCAAGTTGTGCCACAAACTTCTCTTCTCCCCAATCCTATTCAATACTTCCTCATTAGTTATGTGATCTACCCATCTAATCTTCAGCATTCTTCTGTAGCACCACATTTCGAAAGCTTCTATTCTCTTCTTGTCCAAACTATTTATCGTCCATGTTTCACTTCCATACATGGCTACACTCCATACGAATACTTTCAGAAATGACTTCCTGACACTTAAATCTATACTCGATGTTAACAAATTTCTCTTCTTCAGAAACGCTTTCCTTGCCATTGCCAGCCTACATTTTATATCCTCTCTACTTCGACCATCACCAGTTATTTTGCTCCCCAAATAGCAAAACTCCTTTACTTCTTTAAGTGCCTCATTTCCTAATCTAATTCCCTCAGCATCACCCGACTTGATTAGACTACATTCCATTATCCTTGTTTTGCTTTTGTTGATGTTCATCTTATATCCTCCTTTCAAGACACTGTCCATTCCGTTCAACTGCTCTTCCAAGTCCTTTGCTGTCTCTGACAGAATTACAATGTCATCGGCGAACCTCAAAGTTTTTATTTCTTCTCCATGAATTTTAATACCTACTCCGAATTTTTCTTTTGTTTCCTTTACTGCTTGCTCAGTATACAGATTGAACAACATCGGGGAGAGGCTACAACCCTGTCTTACTCCCTTCCCAACCACTGCTTCCCTTTCATGTCCCTCGACTCTTATAACTGCCATCTGGTTTCTGTACAAATTGTAAATAGCCTTTCGCTCCCTGTATTTTACCCCTGCCACCTTTAGAATTTGAAAGAGAGTATTCCAGTCAACATTGTCAAAAGCTTTCTCTAAGTCTACAAATGCTAGAAACGTAGGTTTGCCTTTCCTTAATCTTTCTTCTAAGATAAGTCGTAAGGTCAGTATTGCCTCACGTGTTCCAGTGTTTCTACGGAATCCAAATTGATCTTCCCCGAGGTTGGCTTCTACTAGTTTTTCCATTCGTCTGTAAAGAATTCGTGTTAGTATTTTGCAGCTGTGACTTATTAAGCTGATAGTTCGGTAATTTTCACATCTGTCGACACCTGCTTTCTTTGGGATTGGAATTATTATATTCTTCTTGAAGTCTGAGGGTATTTCGCCTGTTTCATACATCTTGCTCACCAGTTGGTAGAGTTTTGTCAGGACTGGCTCTCCCACGGCCGTCAGTAGTTCCAATGGAATATTGTCTACTCCGGGGGCCTTGTTTCAACTCAGGTCTTTCAGTGCTCTGTCAAACTCTTCACGCAGTATCATATCTCCCATTTCATCTTCATCTACATCCTCTTCCATTTCCATAATATTGTCCTCAAGTACATCGCCCTTGTATAGACCCTCTATATACTCCTTCCACCTTTCTGCTTTCCCTTCTTTGCTTAGATCTGGGTTTCCATCTGAGCTCTTGATATTCATACAAGTCGTTCTCTTATCTCCAAAGGTCTCTTTAATTTTCCTGTAGGCGGTATCTATCTTACCCCTAGTGAGATAGGCCTCTACATCCTTGCATTTGTCCTCTAGCCATCCCTGCTTAGCCATTTTGCACTTCCTGTCGATCTCATTTTTGAGACGTTTGTATTCCTTTTTGCCTGTTTCACTTACTGCATTTTTATATTTTCTCTTTTCATCAATTAAATTCAATATTTCTTCTGTTACCCAAGGATTTCTACTAGCCCTAGTCTTTTTACCTACTTGATCCTCTGCTGCCTTCACTACTTCATCCCTCAAAGCTACCCATTCTTCTTCTACTGTATTTATTTCCCCCATTCCTGTCAATTGCTCCCTTATGCTCTCCCTGAATCTCTGTACAACCTCTGGTTCTTTTAGTTTATCCAGGTCCCATCTCTTAAATTCCCACCTTTTTGCAGTTTCTTCAGTTTTAATCTACAGGTCATAACCAATAGATTGTGGTCAGAGTCCACATCTGCCCCTGGAAATTTAAAACCTGGTTCCTAAATCTCTGTCTTACCATTATATAATCTATCTGATACCTTTTAGTATCTCCAGGGTTCTTCCATGTATACAATCTTCTTTCATGATTCTTAAACCAAGTGTTAGTTATGATTATGTTGTGCTCTGTGCAAAATTCGACCAGGCGGCTTCCTCTTTCATTTCTGTCCCCCAATCCATATTCACCTACTACGTTTCCTTCTCTCCCTTTTCCTACACCCGAATTCCAGTCACCCATGACTATTAAATTTTCGTCTCCCTTCACAATCTGAATAATTTCTTTTATTTCATCATACATTTCTTCAATTTCTTCGTCATCTGCAGAGCTAGTTGGCATATAAACTTGTACTACTGTAGTAGGCGTGGGCTTCGTATCTATCTTGGCCACAATAATGCGTTCACTATGCTGTTTGTAGTAGCTTACCCGCATTCCTATTTTCCTATTCATTATTAAACCTACTCCTGCATTACCCCTATTTGATTTTGTGTTTATAACCCTGTAGTCACCTGACCAGAAGTCTTGTTCCTTCTGCCACCGAACTTCACTAATTCCCACTATATCTAACTTCAACCTATCCATTTCCCTTTTTAAATTTTCTAACCTACCTGACTGATTAAGGGATCTGACATTCCACGCTCCGATCCGTAGAACGCCAGTTTTCTTTCTCCTGATAACGACATCCTCTTGAGTAGTCCCCGCCCGGAGATCCGAATGGGGGACTATTTTACCTCCGGAATATTTTACCCAAGAGGACGCCATCATCATGTAATCATACAGTAAAGCTGCATGCCCTCGGGAAAAATTACGGCTGTAGTTTCCCCTTGCTTTCAGCCGTTCGCAGTACCAGCACAGCAAGGCCGTTTTGGTTATTGTTACAAGGCCAGATCAGTCAATCATCCAGACTGTTGCCCTTGCAACTACTGAAAAGGCTGCTGCCCCTCTTCAGGAACCACACGTTTGTCTGGCCTCTCAACAGATACCCCTCCGTTGTGGTTGCACCTACGGTACGGCTATCTGTATCGCTGAGGCACGCAAGCCTCCCCACCAACGGCAAGGTCCATGGTTCATGGGGGGATTGCAATATCTACGAAGTTTCGCTGCCGTAGGATATCTACAGCCCGCACTGGAACTCTGTGAATGGCTGCATTTTAATTGGAACCAGCCGCTACTTGTGATGCTGAGAACAGCTACCGCTGCTTGCAGGGTGAACCGAAATTAAACCGACAAATTTTCAGGGGTTGTTCAGGTATGGGTTCTAAGTATCCCGTCATCAGAGACCCATGGTCTCCAATGGCTGATTAAACAGTTACTGTATTTCGCTTGATTTCATGCCACAGTTAATTTTTTATTTATACTGCGCTGAAAATAGTGGACAACAGTGGAAATTTTGATGGAATGCGTTGTCCGTGTTGTTGCATTCACTCACGGTAATTGCTATTTACAACAGAAATGCCTACCATAACCTTCGTCCTCTGGTTTGCACCTGTCATTTCTCGAATCTTTATCGGATTTGTTTTGCGGCAGTGTTAGTTTATGTTAACAGTGACACATAGCATGGTGGATAGGTCAACCGATCGAGAAGTCGACGATATGCAGGCCGTGCATGGGTTCACTCAGAGCAATGACAATGGAGGGGCGACGCTGCTCTCTCAGCGAAGTACGTCACTTTACTTTTGCAGCTGTACGTTGCGCCTTGTGTCGTACGTCCTCGGTATTGCATATTACAGGCTACTTCTCTGTTGCGAAGGTATTTTTACAGAAACAAACCGAAAAATAACAATTACATTATTACTCTGTAACAAACCACCGAAGACCGTAGGTCCCTTGTACAAAAATACTCAGAAGTTATCCCTGGATATCATCTGAAAGTTTGTCGGTGGTCTTCTGATTCACCAGCAGCAACAGAACTCTAGTCAGTTAAAGAAAAATTCGACTCGACAAGACACATTTCTTGATAACGTAAGGACTGGATCAACAGCCTTGATAAGGTTACTGAAAATTGTCATTTTGCTTAGGCTGCATCAAAAATCTTCATTGTTTATACATCATGATTACAGTTTCAACATTTTGTCGTCATCAGGTGGTCTGGAAGCAATCAGTCCCAAAAAACATCACACAAAGTTCACAAATTAGACAATACAGAAGTATAACAATATAGAATTACTTAGTGGGGCAGTCGTATTTAATTAACGTGAAGTTGTCATGTACGGCAACATGGTGCCAAAAGTTTTATTAAAAACTTATGGTGGCATAAATCCGTTCATTCTTCTGAACACCACGCGAGAACACATATTGCGACAGGTTCAAAAGTGAGGAACACTTAACATGATGTTAAAAACTATGTTGACAACAGGCACATAAGACAAGTCCCATGTAACCAGCGTGGTGGAAGAAACACAGATGGTGAAAAACTTACAAAGATCTTACATACTGCGAGCATAACAAGAGAGCGCAAAGACTCTACTTAGAGTAGATACCATACGTTTATGAACATTTGCACTGAATGGAACAGACATGACGAAGAACTGTATTAAATGAAATATAGTTGATAGATAACACTGACATGTTAATAAAAGTAAGTAAAATCTAAGGACATAATTATATATGCAGCTACCATAACGAACAATCAAATTAAAGTTGCTTGGTGAGTCAAAAGAAAAGACGTTCTAAAATATTATGTGAAATAGTAAACGTAAGTGTCAAAGTAAACGTATGTAAAGTATGCACGTATCAAACATGCTATAACAATGGGAACTCACGCCAAATGTGAACGTGCTCATTAAAAGCAACTAACGACAAGTGCTGTAAGAACAACGCTTATGATAACAGCTGATGAGTCATAATATAAAAATATTAAAGTGGCTACCTGGTTACAACACAACGGCATCCACGAACCTAGGCATGAGAAAAGTAAAGACTCCAGGTTAAAGTAAACCAGTGCCTCTCACACATACAACGGAACTACAGAACACAATATAATGTGGTGAGATACAAGTAGTGCACAAATGTAAAATACTACAGAAAGAAAGAAACATTAGTCAGAAATAGGTGTTGCAAAGCCAGGAATACATGCCAAAATCATAAGATGTCCCTAAAACAGTCAAAAAATTTCCTATTTTTACGCCTGTCTGTCCATTTAAAATGCATTCCGACTGGTCTCTAAACGTCCTATGAATCTCATTCTCTTCTAAACATTAAGTTACCTGCCTCTGCTGATCCTGTGTACAATTTCTAGAGTTTTCAAGATCATCTAACTTGTGGTAGGTTGCACGTACATGGTTCGCAACCGACGATTTACATTTCCCACTGCTGTTGCAGCTTTCCCTAAAACGAGTACCAAAATTTCTACCAGTCTGACCTACATAAAAATTATTACACTCTCCACAGTTACTTCTATTAACTCCAGCCTGTGTATCAAGTTTGTTATATTGGGTGTTCCTACAAACTGTTTGTCCTAACGGGTTGTGTTTTTTAATAGTTTGGCTGTTGTTTCAGACATAGTTTCATCGTATAGTAGGGTGAATGTTTAATTTTAGCTTCCTGTCTTTCTGCAACATGATCTCATCAGTAACGTTATATCTGCGAAATTTATGAGCAAACATTCTGTCAACTATTTGCGACATAAAACCGTTATTCAGTTCTATTTGTCTGAGAATACCTAGTTATTTATCAATTTTTTTTCTCTAGAGTGCGAGTGACTAGTTTTTGAATCAAAGTGTGGCAAAAGGCCTTCTTATGGACACGTGTGGGTGGCACGAATCGTTGTGGACAGTATGATCAATGGAAGTGTGCTTATGATAAATACGAAATTTACGGTCTTCAACATTGTTTGTAATAGTCCTATAGAAAACATTAATTGTTTGCTCTTTTTCTCAGTCCATAATGAAATTAATGTTGGCATGCATGTTACTGAGCTGCATCTCCTTTAGAACGAATATTAAAAATCTACAAGAACGATGTTACGTGCGCGCCAACAAGCACAAGTATAAAAATAAGGGAGCTCTTCCGTTCCTCGATCAAGTGTACAGTAGTTTCAACTACATCATATGTCAGGCAAAGGGGTTCGGTTCAAAATTTCAATGTAACGAACATACTGCAATGTGAGGCCAGTACCACGAAGAGTACAGGGCAGCAGGGGCAAGCTTTGCAAATCCCCAAGTACCCGCTGAGATTAATTTCATAAATCTGTCTCATACGACTTACAGCTTTTAAATACTGATGAGAAGGCACGCACTCAAAGTGCTGAATACCAGTGGAGTCGTCGATGGGCTAGCGGCAGAAAATTAAACACCTGCAGCAACAACAGTGGGTGCCTCTGTCGAAAACCAATGATGGTGGAGTAGTTCAGACCCCTGACATTCGCTAACCAAGTATAACAGGTGTTTCTCCTGTTATTTATTGAGGATTCTGCATCTTTTCCTGATGATTACCCATGTATGTTTTCTGCCTTTAAACAGGTAGAGAGAACCTGCGCACAGCGTCAGTCTCCTACTGGCTGCGTAGGTGAATGAAATTATACTACACAGTCGTATGATGAAAAATAAGGCGCATAAATTTTCGTTCATTCGTCGTTTACCTAAATCACTCAACGTACTGCAAGATTCGAAAAAAAATTATAAGTCAGTTTGTACACTAGTTTCGTTACTGCTATCATTTTTATCAGGAAGGATAACAAGAAGGATAGCTGCAGTTCTAAAGTAGCTATTCGCTTGTAGAGCGAACTACTTGTAATCATCACAAACAGTTATTCTGCTCACGTAATAACCGTCTAGAAGTTTGGAATAGTATCAGGAAGAGGTTATTGATTATTGCCAAAAAAGGAAATCGTGTAAAAATTATTTAAGAAAGCATTAATCGTCTCGAACAAGTCAATTTAAAATCTTTGTAGACAACGTTGTAGGAGCAAGTTATACAGGGTGAGTCACGTAAGACGTAACACCCCCATTATTCCGAGGGCGACTGCACGTATCGACAAGCGGTGTTCGGCGAATCATAGCCGACTATAGGGCACATACTTTGGTATATGCACAATAATCAAAACGTTTATATTGACCGAGATAATGAGGCAAGTACATGTTTTTAAGGGACGCTATACAGGGTTATTACAAATGATTGAAGCGATTTCACAGCTCTACAATAACTTTATTGTTTGAGATATTTTCACAATGCTTTGCACACACATACAAAAACTCAAAAAGTTTTTTTAGGCATTCACAAATTTTCGATATGTGCCACTTTAGTGATTCGGCAGACATCAAGCCGATAATCAAGTTCCTCCCACACTCGGCGCAGCATGTCCCTATCAATGAGATCGAAAGCATTGTTGATGTGAGCTCGCAGTTCTGGCACGTTTCTTGGTAGAGGAGGTTTAAACACTGAATCTTTCACATCACTATGCGTGAAACTTGCCCGCACGCGTTCAACCGTTTCTTCGCTCACTGCAGGCCGACCCGTTGATTTTCCCTTACAGAGGCATCCAGAAGCTTTAAACTGCGCATACCATCGCCGAATGGAGTTAGCAGTTGGTGGATCTTTGTTGAACTTCGTCCGGAAGTGTCGTTGTACTGTTATGACTGACTGATGTGAGTGCATTTCAAGCACGACATACGCTTTCTCGGCTCCTGTCGCCATTTTGTCTCACTGCGCTCTCGAGCGCTCTGGCGGCAGAAACCTGAAGTGCGGCTTCAGCCGAACAAAACTTTATGAGTTTTTCTACGTATCTGTAGTGTGTCGTGACCATATGTCAATGAATGGAGCTACAGTGAATTTATGACATCGCTTCAATCATTTGTAATAGCCCTGTACTTTTTATACCATCATTCGAACACTCTGGAAAAGACACGTATAGTGATGTAACACATGTTGCTATTGTGATTCAAACTTAGCTTAAAAGGCGCTGAGAAATATTGTACGATTGACAGTAGAGGCGCCGGCCATAGTGGCCGAGATGTTCTAGGCGCTACAGTCTGGAGCTGCGCGACCGCTACGGTCGCAGGTTCGGACCCTGCCTCGGGCATGGATGTGTGTGATGTCCTTAGGTTAGTTAGGTTTAAGTAGTTCTAAGTTCTAGGGGACTGATGACCTCAGAAGTCCCATAGTGCTCAGAGCCATTTGAACCATTTTTTGAAGGTCGACGCGGTCGGGAGCGGCTGCAGACTGTAAACACGCCTCGCGCGACCCGCGGGTCGAGTTGCCGTGCTCTATGCAGCATGCATGGCCTACGCTACGTAGGTAAATCCTCATCCGCCCTCTTTTAAGAAATGTTTGAATCACAATAGCAACATGTGTTACGTCACTATAAGCGTCTTTTCCAGAACGTTCGAATGATGATAAAAACGAACAGCGTCCCATTTAAAAAAACATGTACTTGCCTCATTATCTCGGACAATATAAACGTTGTGATTATTGTGCATGTAACAACGTATGTGCCCCATAGTCCGCTATGATTCGCCGGAAATCGAGTGCCGATACTTGCAATCGTCCCCGGAATAAAGAGGGTGTTACATCTTACACGACTCACCCTGTACAGTATATCAATCTCTAACAGTTAGAATGTGTGGCGTGACAGAAGATACTGTGGTTTCAAACACTTACACATGAACTAAGTGCCTGACTGTGGTGAAGAATCCAGTGCAGAATTCAGTATTCTAAGAATCTGGATATGAACTATGTGGAAGCACCAGCTGCACGACGAGCAGCTGTTTGAACTGAGTTTTTGAAGAAGTACTTTTTGTAATATCATCTAATATGCATAAAAGCTTCTGCAATGAATAATTTTCTTTTGAAACAAAACAGTGTTGGCAAAGTGATTTTAAATATTTCTACTTATAAATTGCTTCCAAGACAATTGACAGATAAGTAATTTAGTTAAATGGGTTTAGGATTGTTTTATGCCAATCGGTAATAATTTTCAATATTTAACAAAATTCATACTTTCCCTGATATACAACTACCTTTGCGCACGAACACAATAAAACTGATAAGGAAAACGTTTTATGAACCGTAATGGGCAACTCATTTTACATCATGCGTTAACTGGGCCGAATGATACGAGATGGATTGCCTAACTTAAGGTAAACTTTCCTCGTCAGCTTCATTGTGCCCACCTTTAGGTTTATTAACATAAAAAACGCCCAGGTGTGTGTGTGTGTGTGTGTGTGTGTGTGTGTGTGTGTGTGTGTGTGTGTGTGTTAGTTTGTTTGTTTTCGGTATATAAACATCATAATTACTTGAATTATATTAATGATACGCTTTTACAATTAAAATGGTTGTGAGGAAATTGGACTTTTTTTTATTTAGTCAGCTGAATTTTATATCCGTGCAACTGAGACGGGCGAAATAAAATCCGATTTTCTCAGTATTGAACAGTAGCGGACCTACCATCCAGTGGCAGCATGCCACGAAAAAAAGTTTCTGGATATAAACAGCTTTTGGATTAGCCGAGCGGTCAAAGGCGCTGCAGTAATGGACCGTGCGGCTGGTCCCGGCGGAGGTTCGAGTCCTCCCTCGGGCATGGGTGTGTGTGTTTGTCCTTAGGGTAATTTAGGTTAAGTAGTGTGCAAGCTTAGGGACTGATGACCTTAGCAGTTAAGTCCCATACGGTTTCACACACATTTGAACATATAAACAGTTTGTTGATACTGTTTCATTGTCAAGATCATTGTGCTGTATTTGCATATTTGCACATTTTGACACATCTTATTTCAGACCGAATGATTTAAGACTTTGCTTAAAAGCGGCATATTATTTAATTTTGGGTATGATGGATACTCGGAGAAAATTAACATTGCTACTGTGGATAGTAACTTTAGCACTGTCACTTCTGCTCTTGTAATAAAGTACACAATATTACAGAATGTATATTCAGTTGTTACTGATCGCTTCGCGTTGTGTCATAAACTTAAGCCTAAACTTCGGAATAGCGTGCCCTTGCCCATAAGGTTGTGTGAACACGTCAGTGCATTAATAGGAATGGTTCTATTGAAAGTGGTAGGCCATTACCTTCTTACAGGATTAGCAGTCAATTATGGGGAGGAGGCTGGGGTGGGTAGTGGAAGACTTAAGGGGTGGGGAGGGGAAGAGAGAGGTGAAGGTTAATAAAGAAGTCTAACCATGGTGCAGGTTGGTATGTTTAACATACGCAAATAATGCTCGAAAGCAGCAACCTTCGGATTTTATTATCAATCGGGATGGGGGGGGGGGGGGTGATCGATAACGATAAATGATGGAAATAAATCTGACATCGTATTTGAATGGAAGCTCAAGCCTTTGGATTAGGATTACCGTCTTAGTTTCACCGACACTTGTAATAACGTGGAAATATATCTTCATGAATGTATTTCAAATGGTGTATACCTTTTATACTAACCAGCTAAATGCCCTACTCTGTGTTATAGCCGGTATTACTAAATTTTAATAATATTTTTGGGTTATTTCATATTTTTCTTATGTGCATAACGACAGAGATCGAGTTCTTTTGACAGCGGTTACTTAGAAGAGTATTTTCAGCACGAGATGCGGTCCACAATTCCATTACAAAAGTTTTTTTTTCCTGCAACTAGCCGACGACTGGTTGAGAGCTAGACAAGCTTTCGAGTAATCTTAAAAACTGAGCTATGGCTGCCGGCAGGAGTGGCCGAGCTGTTCTAGGCGCTACAGTCTGGAGCCGCGCGAACGCTAGAGTCGCAGGTTCGAATCCTGCCTCGGGCATGGATGTGTGTGATGTCCTTAGGTTAGTTAGGTTTAAGTAGTTCTAAGTTCTAGGGGACTGATGACCTCAGATGGTAAGTCCCATAGTGCTCAGAGACATTTGAACCATTTTTTGAGCTATGGCTGCAAAGCCGTCACATATAGACAGGTAGACATAAATAATAATCATAACCACAATAAACAATAATATGTTAGCTGTAATCACAATAAGTTATTCATTTAGCGCGTCGTCTTGTAAAATTTATATTCCTAATTTATGAAATACCTACATTTTACATTCGTCAATTATGTGTTTTTCATTTGCTCTATGTCTTGGAAAACAATGGTAAATTTTGTCATGCTGGTGAAATACGTTTACTTAGGTTGTTTGTATAACATAATTGGAAGACGTAAAATACAAGGAGCGCAACTTATTCTCGAACTCCATCTTGCTAATTTTGAAGGAGTGACCTCAATCTACGTGCCACTTGCGTATAGGTGACCATAAAAGTTCCTGCTGTCAACGGAGACGCAAACTGGATGACGGAACGTGTTAGGAATATTCAACTGTGTACGAGTAGGAGACTCACGTAATATTTCAAGAGCAACATGAAGAAGTGGGGATTTTCTTGCGACTCCATCCTCTGCGAATGCGGAGAAGGCAAACCCATCATCTCCTCATCAGCAAGTTGTGTCTAGCTGCTGCCTCCTTCAAAGAACTGATTGCCTGTGAGGCGGCTAAATACTCGTCACACAGCATTTAAAATGTATTTTGTTATGTAACCTGTTTGTGGACATCTAATAATACTTGTAATACCAGACAAAAATTGTCTGTGTGTTATTTTGATTACGTGGTATATGTTTCCTGACGCGAGCAAACAAGTAAATAGAATCGACTATACTGAATACGTACTTGAAGAAAGTTACATACATAGTGCAGATGGCTTACTCAGGTTAAGCAAAGGCATTGGCTCGTTTGCACTATCAATTGCATTATTTGTGATCGATGAATTTAGTCAGTTTGTTTCTATCCATCGCAGTTAGGGAGTATGTCTGCAGTAATCGGTTTAAAATCCCGTCTTTATACGAGGGCCGTTCAGAAAGTAACCTCCGGTTGATTTAAAAAAATACACCAAGTTAAATAAAAATATTTTAATATATACATCTTACAACTACATCTTTGCACTATTTTTCTACATAGTCTCCATAGCGATTGAGGCACTTATCGTATCTCTTCACAAGCTTTGAAATTCCTTCTGCATAAAAATCACCCGCTTGTGCCTGGAGCCAGCCTGTGACCGCATCTTTGAGCTCTTCGTCGTCATCAAACCGCTGTGACCCGAGCCATTTCTTCAGATGCATGAAGAGGTGATAATCACTTGGCGCCAGGTCTGGGCTGTAAGGTGGATGGTTGATAACGTCCCACTTGAAGGACTCAAGAAGGGCCGTTGTTCTGCGAGCAGAGTGAGGACGGGCGTTATCATGCAAAAAAACGATACCGGAAGTAAGTATACCACGGCGTTTGTTCTGTATAGCCCGTCGTAACTTTTTTATTGTTTCACAGTACACGTCTTGATTAATGGTCGTACCACGTTCCATGAATTCAACCAACAACACCCCTTTGGCATCCCAAAACACCGTTGCCATCAGTTTTCTGGCAGAAAAATCTTGCGAGGCTTTTCTTGGTTTGGTAGGCGAATTTGAATGTGCCCACATCTTTGATTGTTCTTTTGTCTCAGGGTTCACGTACTTAATCCAGGTTTCGTCACCGGTCACGATTCTGTTTAACAATGGTTCTCCTTCGTCCTCATAACGTGACAGAAAGTCTAATGCAGAGGCCATTCTTTGAGTTTTGTGGTGGTCGGTAAGAATTTTGGGCACCCATCGTGCACAGAACTTACGGTAGCCCAGTCTTGCTGTCACTATCTCGTACAAGAGAGTCTTAGAAATCTGTGGAAAACCAGTAGACAACTCCGACATTGAGAAACGTCGATTTTCACGAACTTTTGCATCAACTGTCTGAACGAGTTCGTCAGTCATCAATGATGGTCTACCACTCCTCTCCTCATCATGAACGTTTTCTCGTCCACTTTTAAATAAACGTACCCATTCACGGACAACTCCTTCACTCATAACTCTTGGTCCGTACACGGCACAAAGCTCACGATGAATAGCTGCTGCAGAATATCCTTTGGCTGTAAAAAACCTTATGACAGCACGCACTTCACATTTGGCGGGGTTTTCTATTGCAGCACACATTTCAAACTGCCACAAAAACTAAACTAGCGCAGGTACAACGTTCACTCGACCACGGCTTGATGCCGACTGACCTGTTGAGTGCGTGAACGCACAGATGGCGTCGCTACTCCCCCCACAACCCGCACTGTGACCAGTCGGAGGTTACTTTCTGAACCGCCCTCGTATTAACAAAACGATAAATTTAGCGTTTCTGATAGTCTTTTTTCCACTCTTTGCCTTCCGATTATCTTTTGTTTGATCATCGATGACTAATTTCAATGAATTACGTGAAAAGTGACAAGAAATTTTAAAGAACAGTTACCTTGTTTAGCATTTTTGTCAAATTTTTTAAATAATACTTACTCTCAACATTTTCACTGCGTTACCCTACGTGTAACTGTTCCCGAATGTCGCTTCCTTTCAAGCTACAGTACACAGAAAACCAAAGAGGCAATTTTTACTCACTTTAGGATCAGGAACGATTTCTTGTTTATGTACCGGAAAACATCCGACGATATTGAAGTGTAGATTCGAAATTCACCACGGATATGCCGTTTTTCAAAAGGGCTTGCCAGCTACTTTTTTTTTTTTTGGCGATTGCAAACCCAACGAACGCAAAACACTGCTCGGCCGAACGCACGGACTCCGATACGAGACAAAGGCCTGTTTCAGGAGTCTCTCAAAGGCCTCTCCCCGCTGTGACCGGTCAGCCCTGTTGCGGATGCCATACGTGAAATCAAACTCAAATATTCGCGTCTAAATGAAGGGAGCGCTGACAGCTGGGCGCGAGAAAGCAATGAAGTCAGCCAAATTGTTCTGTAACTGCGTTTGGATCGCTATGTTGGCACAATACACAGCTTTGTAGTTCGGCACAGGCGCAAGGTCTATGGGCTGCTGGTATTTATCGCCGCATCCACAGGCCGTGCAGCCCCTGCTCAATGCACTCTGACATTGATGATGTTCGCGTTTAACGCACGATTTTACTGCTAGTTCCGAGCATTGTATGCAGGCTGTTAGAACCGGGAAATGCTTTATCGACATACTAATTTCAGCAGACACAAGAATTCCACTAAAACCAAAACCATGTGCGTATTTCTCGTCGAAGACTGTCTGAAAGAGTTTCATGACTGATGTTTACCATAAACCTGCAAGGTTTATGACACACATCAAAAAGAATTTAGCATCACCCCAGTTCCCAGAACTCCTGAAGATAGGTATTTACTGTCGATACTGTATCACAAACAGAGTCCCTTTAACTGTTCAGAGATGTCCCTAAACCCACCCAAAGATCTAAAAAATCTTGAATGAGCAGCGCCTATTAGACGGAGGGGGTCCGACAGCAAATCACTTCCAGTCCTCCATCAGAAGGAGGTACACGGCTCGTGTTGTCTGTAATTCAACCATGCCTAGACGGTCAGTACCGCGGTTCGATCGCGTCCGCACAGTTAGGAAAGGCCCTCAAGAAGTGAACCAGGCGTCTCGAAGTGAACCAAAGCGATGTTGTTCGGACGTGAAGGAGGTACAGAGAGACAGGAACTGTTAATGGCAAGCCTCGCTCAGGCCGCCCAGGGGCTACTATTGCAGTGGATGGCCACTACCTACGGATTATGGCTCGGAAGAGCCCTGACAGCAACGCCACCATGTTCAATAATCATTTTCGTACAGCCACTGTGCGTCGTGTTGCGACTCAAACTGTGTACAATAGGTTGCATGATGAGCAACTTCACTCCCGACGTCCATGGCGAGATCCATCTTTGCAACCACGACACCATGCAGCGCGGTACAGATGGCCCCAACATCATGCCGAATGGACTGCTCTGGATTGGCATCAAGTTCTCTTCACCGATGAGTGTTGCACATGCCTTCAACCAGACAATCGTCGGAGACGTGTTGGGCGATACGTAAATGCCATCCTCCGACCGATAGTGCATCCATATCGGCAGCATGTTGGCGAGGCATTCGTCTTCGCAGACGACAATTCGCACCTACATCGGGCATATCTTGTGAATGACTTCCTTCAGGATAACTACATCGCTCGACTAGAGTGTCCAGCATCTTCTCCAGGCATGAACCCTATCGAACATGCCTGGGTTAGATTGGAAAGGGCTGCTTATGGACGACGTCACCCACCAACCACTCTGAGGGATCTACGGTGAATCGCCATTGAGGAGTGAGACAATGTGGACCAACAGTCTTTTTATGAACTTGTGAATAGTACGCCACGGCGAATAAAGCATGCAACATGCAAGACGACGTGCTACTGTGTATTACAGGAACCAGTGTGTGTAGCAATCCGTACCACTACCTCTGAAGGTCTCGCTGTATGGTGGTACAACATGCAATGTGTGGTTTTCATGAGCAATAAAAAGGGCGGAAATGATGTTTGTGTTGATCTCTATTGCAGTTTTCTGTACAGGTTCCGGAACTCTCCGAATTGAACTTTTTTTTTGATGTGTATACTATGGGCTAATACGATTCTAGTGAATCTTTCGGACAGATCAGTACTGGGGCTGAAGTTATTTTTGAGGGAACTAGTTGCAGCGATACGTGCTCACTTGAAATGAATTATTCAACATTAAGTCGACAAACGCTACGGATAATGCTAAACAATTGAATGACTGCACTCCGATGGCAGTTTCACCCGTAGACACATCTTCGATAAGTTCATCGTGAAGGAGGACAACGAGGAACAATTAAAGACACAGGAAATGGACATCAATATTGAAAACTGCGAGAAACGTTTACGTGAACATAAATACATAATGGCCAGTTTTAAGCTTGATATACTGCGATATTTGGTAAGCACATAAACTCTATCTCTTGAAAATTGCATAAAAGGCTGAAACCTAAGTCGTAATCAAATAAATAACAATACAGTCAAATGGCGCTGTGTTCCTTTAAAAATACACTCCTGGAAATTGAAATAAGAACACCGTGAATTCATTGTCCCAGGAAGGGGAAACTTTATTGACACATTCCTGGGGTCAGATACATCACATGATCACACTGACAGAACCACAGGCACATAGACACAGGCAACAGAGCATGCACAATGTCGGCACTAGTACAGTGTATATCCACCTTTCGCAGCAATGCACGCTGCTATTCTCCCACGGAGACGATCGTAGAGATGCTGGATGTAGTCCTGTGGAACGGCTTGCCATGCCATTTCCACCTGGCGCCTCAGTTGGACCAGCGTTCGTGCTGGACGTGCAGACCGCGTGAGACGACGCTTCATCCAGTCCCAAACATGCTCAATGGGGGACAGATCTGGAGATCTTGCTGGCCAGGGTAGTTGACTTACACCTTCTAGAGCACGTTGGGTGGCACGGGATACATGCGGACGTGCATTGTCCTGTTGGAACAGCAAGTTCCCTTGCCGGTCTAGGAATGGTAGAACGATGGGTTCGATGACGGTTTGGATGTACCGTGCACTATTCAGTGTCCCCTCGACGATCACCAGTGGTGTACGGCCAGTGTAGGAGATCGCTCCCCACACCATGATGCCGGGTGTTGGCCCTGTGTGCCTCGGTCGTATGCAGTCCTGATTGTGGCGCTCACCTGCACGGCGCCAAACACGCATACGACCATCATTGGCACCAAGGCAGAAGCGACTCTCATCGCTGAAGACGACACGTCTCCATTCATCCCTCCATTCACGCCTGTCGCGACACCACTGGAGGCAGGCTGCACGATGTTGGGGCGTGAGCGGAAGACGGCCTAACGGTGTGCGGGACCGTAGCCCAGCTTCATGGAGACGGTTGCGAATGGTCCTCGCCGATACCCCAGGAGCAACAGTGTCCCTAATTTGCTGGGAAGTGGCGGTGCGGTCCCCTACGGCACTGCGTAGGATCCTACGGTCTTGGCGTGCATCCGTGCGTCGCTGCGGTCCGGTCCCAGGTCGACGGGCACGTGCACCTTCCGCCGACCACTGGCGACAACATCGATGTACTGTGGAGACCTCACGCCCCACGTGTTGAGCAATTCGGCGGTACGTCCACCCGGCCTCCCGCATGCCCACTATACGCCCTCGCTCAAAGTCCGTCAACTGCACATACGGTTCACGTCCACGCTGTCGCGGCATGCTACCAGTGTTAAAGACTGCGATGGAGCTCCGTATGCCACGGCAAACTGGCTGACACTGACGGCGGCGGTGCACAAATGCTGCGCAGCTAGCGCCATTCGACGGCCAACACCGCGGTTCCTGGTGTGTCCGCTGCGCCGTGCGTGTGATCATTGCTTGTACAGCCCTCTCGCAGTGTCCGGAGCAAGTATGGTGGGTCTGACACACCGGTGTCAATGTGTTCTTTTTTCCATTTCCAGGAGTGTAAATGCAGATGCTGGCCACACTAGCAGGTTGCGCTGTTGTATTTGGACATGGAGGGCAATTGTGCAATCTCTTCAGTACGTTTCAAGTGTCAGTGCTGATCAGATCGGTGAGTGCATTATATGGGAGCTAAGTGAATTCGAATGCGGGCAGATTGTTGATGCTCGTATGGTGGGTGCTTCTGTAAACGAGGTGGCCGAATTGTTTGACGTTTCGAGAGGCACTGTGTCGAAGATTTACACCACATACAGAGAAATCGTAAAACCATCATCACGGTAAGTCTCAACGCTGACGAAAGTGTTGAGTGGCAGTGAGAGACGGTCGTTGAACAGTGACGAAAAATTATACGAAAGCTGCTAAAGTCACTGCAGAACTGAATGTCGCTTTCGCAAAGCGTGTCAGCACTAAAATGACACTAATGGGGCTCCAGAAGGAGGGAAGTGCAGGGCGAACTGGAATTCCAAATTCTGTCATCAATGATTCAAATGTCCGTAATGGGAAAACGTGTCGCCGAAGCCATAAAATCTGGACTATGGAGCAATGGAAGAATGTCGTTTGATCTGAGGCGTCTTGTTTGATACTGTTTCCAACTTTTGGATGAATTTTTGTACCAAGAGCCAAACATCGCGGGGTTGACTGATGACATGAGCAGCCATACGAAATAATTCCATGGGCCCCATGGTTATGCTGCAAAACTGAATTAATTCCAAGGTTAAGTGACAATTTTAATTGATCAGGTCTTTCCCGCGGTACTATGTTCGTTCCCCAATCGTGACGCTTTGTTCAAAGACGGCAGATCCCTTGTTCACTCTGCCCGTATCGTCCTGGTCGCCTATTTTGATCTCGAGGATGAACTATCCCATTGTCCCTGGCCACCACAGTTATTCGATGTCTGTATTATTAGAGATACCTTGGAGAGAAGGGTGCTATTAACTGGACTTGCCATTATTTTGCAGGATGAGTAGTAGAAGATTCCCCTGAAAACCAAATGGACCTGTGTTTTAATGCCAACGGCTTTCCGACATACTGTGAGATATGGTAATATGTTGTGTTTCTGGTGTTACATACTTTTGTCCGCCCCTGTAAATCTCATATGCAGTGACGTGATGTGTTATGGATCGACTCCGTGTTGTTGATGGGTGACTTGTGTTTGGAGCACATGCTGTAAATATGTGCACTCGTATTTGAAGCAGAGTTAAACAATGGCCAAAGTTGGATACCTGATTAGCTTTCTCACCAATCCAACAGTAGAAAAGTGAGTCCATGGCAACATCAAATGGAATAAACACTAAAAGCAAATGCAAAGCAGATACTGGACTGAGATTCACAGTAAGACTCTTGAGGAAATGTATCTCATCGACGAAGGAAGTAGCATACAAGACTCATGTTCGAACGAGTGCTGTTCATGTGGGGCCCTTCCCAGATAGGACTGACAGAAGACACACAGTGTATCCAACGAAGAGCGATCCGTTTCTTCAGGGGATCGGTTAGCCGTCGCGAGAGCATTGCATAGATTCAACATTTTTGGTAACATTCTTCGTAAACAACAAGCTTGTAAGCTATTCAAAATGAATGAAAAAACAATCTAGATCGCAATATTTTATTAATAGGACCGGTGTCAGCGACTGAGGTCTACTGGCTGTTCTAGACATCGTAAACCTCAGCTGATGGTGTCGTTATGAAGACGGCCTAAGACTAGGCCGAAACTGGTTATTTCAATAGAATAACCATCTCGATCTGGACTGTTTTTTCACGGATTTTTTGCGTTACAGTGCTGCTCAACAAAATCCAGTGGCAACGTTACAAGAGAGGAATGTACATCACGAGGAAGTTTGCTATTGAAATCTCGAGAGAGTACATTCCGGGAAAAATTGTACAATAAATACATCTCGCGAAATGACCACAACCAGAAAATTCGATAAATTAGAGCTAATATAGAGGCTTACCAACAATCTTTCTTCCCACACGCCGCTCGCAATTGGGACAGGGAAGGAGGGATAAGTTAGTGGTACCTGAAGTAACCTCCGCCACGCACCGTTAGGAGGCTTGCGGAGTACGATGTAGATGCACGTGGACTACCTACTCTGAGATCAGCGATTTATGCTTTAATGTTGAGGATTACGAAGACTTTTTCTTCCCTCGTTTTGCATGCTACCTTCTGACACATCGTCTCTGGTTGTCACTACCGGTAATTTAGACAGCAGGAGTTGCTCTTGAAAAGTTTTAAGGCCAATGGTTGCATTCTTTCCAAGAGGTCACAGTAACAAATGGGTTACATGGCTCTGAGCACTATGGGACTTAACTTATGAGGTCATCAGTCCCCTAGAACTACTTAAACCTAAATAAGGACATCACACACATCCATGCCCAAGGCAGGATTCGAACCTGCGACCGTAGTGGTAGCGCGGTTCCAGACTGTAGTGCCTAGAATCGCTCGGCCACCCCGGCCGGCTCACAATAACATCATTATTCAACAAGATAATACAAGGCCGCGTGCTGCCCGTGATGTCCCGACCATCCTTGATATATACGCCATTCGACTGTTGCCTAAGCCAGTACGTTCTGCACATCTTTCGTCCTTTGAAAGTGTCTGCTCATACACAGTTTGCTGAAACTCTGGTTTGTTGAAGCTCTGGCACACTATCGGTCGCCAACCACTACGACTGATGAACGCTGGCATGCTGTTGAACCACCATAGAAAGAGGTATCCGTATCAAGGTCTTGCGATTCGAGACATGGACCTGTTGAAACCTTTGCCCCTGTATCAAATTTCGCGTCCTTTATAAGTTGATATCACTCTGCAAGCATCTATTTTCCGAACTTGGAAAGAGGACGTCGATTTTGACCCAAAGATGGAATACGCCACCGGGAGTATAATAGATGTGATAATGGATTCAACGTCGACCGCCGGCGGTAAGTGTAGTGGTATAAGTAGCTACCAGTGCTCCATCCATTTAATAGGGAATGTTCACATCCAGAATTCTCAGTATTGTGCAAACGTGTGAAGCAAGCAGACAACCATGCCATAGAAACCCACTTGTGCTTTCTATAGCCAACTGAACGAGTTCGAAAAGGATCAAACTGTGGGCTTCCGATGAGCAGGATGATCCTTTCGGGAAATTGCCACACAAGATGGACGCGCTGGATTAGTTGTGCAACAGTGCTGGTATCGGCGTTCACGTGAACATTTTCACATCCATAGACGAGAAATGGACATCCACGCAGCGCAGACGTTCTCTAGGATCGACATATTGTAAGGGCAACAGTGGCAGACAGTACAGCTACAACAACACAGGTCAGGAAGGCTTGTGAACCCAAACGTGTCAACACGGTCATGAACCGGTTATTAGTAGTGGGACTACGGGGTCGCACACCTCTAGCCCGTCTTCTACTCTTTTCACAGCATTGACGTTCACGGCTCGGCAGGTGCCATCAGAGGATCACTTTGAAAATGCAACGGCGCACCGAGGTCTTCAGCGACGGAAGTAAATTCTGCCCGTACTCAAATGATGGTTATTTGCACGTACGACGTAGATGTGGTGAGCGCTGTCTCGTAAAGTGCATTCGTCCAAGACACACTGACTCTACCCGACCCAGCACGATAAGGTACAACTCCGTCTACCTTTGGTATTTCTGGAGGGGAAGCTAAGCGGCGCTCGGTACATCGAGAGTCTTGTTAGACGCTGCTTTCGCCGGTCTTGCAATAAGAAGGTAGTGTGTTGTTCCAACAGGATAATCATCGCCCAGCCACTGCCTTTGAAATTCAACATGCAAGATGTGCAGCAACTTCCTTGACCAACAAGCATTGCACCTATCTCCAATCGAGCACGTGCGAGATCTGACGGTACGAGAAGTGACCCGAGTGACTCGTCAACCAACAGCTTTTACAGAACTACGTGGACAGGTCGAACAGGTGTGGCGTAACGTATCCAACGTGTTCACCACCTGTACGATCGACTAAATTCCAGAGTCAGCGCTTGCACTGCCCACGGTGGAAGCTAATCCACGTGCTAATATGGATGTTTCAGAGTGGATTGATAGCTGGTACCTCAGAATCGCTTGGGCAGTTGATCTGTAAATTTAATCATTTCATGTACTCCATATATACTGTTGAAACAATGTACACTACTGGCCATTAAAATTGCTACACCAGGAAGATGACGTGCCACTGACGCGAAATTTAACCGACAGGAATAAGATACTGTGATATGCAAATTATTAGCTTTTCAGAGCATTCACACAAGGTTGGCGCCGGTGGCGACACCTACAATGTGCTGACATGAGGAAAGTTTCCAACCGATTTCTCATACACAAACAGCAGTTGACCGTCGTTGCCTCGAGAAACGTTGTTGTGATGCCTCGTGTAAGGAGGAGAAATGCGTACCATCACATTTCCGACTTTGATAAAGGACGGATTGTAGCCTATCGCGATTGTGGTTTATGATATCGCGACATTGCTGCTCGCGTTGCTCGAGATCCAATGACTGTTAACAGAATATGGAATCGGTGGGTTCAAGAGGGTAATACGGAACGCCGTGCTGGATCCCAACGGCCTCATATCACTGGCAGTCGAGATGACAGGCATCTTATCCGCATGGCTGTAACGGATCGTGCATCCACGTCTCGATCCCTGAGTCAACAGATAGGGACGTTTTCAAGACAACAACTATCTGTACGAACAGTTCGACGACGTTTGCAGCAGCGTGGACTATCAGATCGGAGACCATGGCTGCGGTTACCCTTGACGCTGCATCACAGACAGAAGCGTCTGCGATGGTGTACTCAACGATGAATCTCCGTGCACGAATGGCAAAACGTCATTTTTTTGGATGAATCCAGGTTCTGTTTACGGCATCATGATGGTGGCAACCGTGTTTGGCGACATCGCAGTGAACGCACATTGGACGCGTGTATTCGTCATCGCCATACTGGCGTATCACCCGGCGTGATGGTATGGGGTGCCATTGGTTACACGTCTCGGTCACCTCTTGTTCGCATTGATGGAACTTTGTACAGTGGACGTTACATTTCAGATGTGTTACGACCAGTGGCTCTACCCTTCATTCGATCCCTGCGAAACCCTACATTTCAGCAGGATAATGCATGACAGCATATTGCAGCTCCTGTACGGGCCTTTCTGGATACAGAAAATATTCGACTGCTGCTCTGGCCAGCAGATTCTCCAGATCTCTCACCAATTGAAAACGTCTGGTCAATGGTGGACGAGCAACTGGCTCGCCACAATACGCCAGTCACTACTCTTGATGAACTGTGGTATCGTGTTGAAGCTGCATGGGCAGGTGTACCTGTACATGCCATCCAAGCTCTGTTTGACTCAATGCCCAGGCGTATCAAGGCCTTTACTACGGCCAGAGGTGATTGTTCTGGGTACTGATTTCTCAGCATCTATGCACACAAATTGCGTGAAAATGTAATCACATGTCAGTTCTAGTATAACATATTTGTCCAATGAATACCCGTTTAGCATCTGCATTTATTCTTCGTGTAGCAATTTTAATGGCCAGTAGTGTATATTCAGTGAATTGGAAACTTCGAGGTGGGTGTACTAGCTTTTCCTCTGACAGTACTTACAATAAGCAGTATTTCTTTGCTTGGTGTGCATCTCGATGGTCCACTTACAATGCGCGCTTAGATATCAAGGCAGCTGAACAAAAACGTTTTTGACAGTTACGTTTCCTTTTGAGGTACACACGTAGGGCTGTTACGGATACCTCCTGGTGATACAGTACCATCCAGTGTATTGCCATCGCTAGGTGCTTTCCGATTACCGTAGCCGAGCGTTAATTGCTCCCCGCCGAGGCCATCAGTACAGTGCGGGCGCTTCTGAGGCCATTAGAAGCTGCGTGCAGCGCGCACGGCGCCCTCAGCTGGCCGTAATGCGGCGTCGTCGCAGTTTATCACGGCTCGGCGGCGAAACAGCGCGGCTGCCGCTGCCACTGACATAATTTGCCCGCGGCTCGTCGTGAATAATCAGCAGGCCATAGCGATTGTCTTGGCAGCGTATCTAGAACAGAGTCTTGGCACCGGCGACCGGCGCGGCCTCAAATGCGGACGTTTGTTTGTTCGGCCAACGGTGAATTTGGACTACAATTTTTAAATTCAGTTCTGTCCAGTATTTTAACTATAAGAACTAAGCTGCGACGATGACCACTTTGGCTCCAAAATTAATCTCTGTTGGTCCATTATGGACAGGGGACATCGACTAGTTAAGTATTTGTCGGTGTCAATGAAACTCACCTCAGCTGTGTAACTTAAGATGTTATTTTATTTTATTTTGAAACCTACCAGTTTCAGCGTTTCATTATGTCATCTTTAGGGGCCTGCATAATAAATTAGTATACATGTAGTGTATATCAGGGTGTACAAAGCAAGCAAACAGAAAGTGACGGGTAATCATAAGAGCACTTAAAGCTAAAAATGAAAGTAGTTGCCTGAAACCAAATCTCAGCGTACATCCAGCACAGTAGACTAGATTTTCCGCTACCACCTTTTAGCCAGTTGCATTTATACACCCAAACTGACAAATTCCCCAGTTCACATGTTGGAACTCATTACGTCTTTACTGCGTCTTATGAGTACGATTAGGACCCGGATAGTTTATCAATGTGTCAGCGTTGTCGTTACTTCTCCATACGACTTAAGGAGAATGTTACGATATTCTTGCTAGAGACGGTTTTGGGTGTTTATGGAATTTGATGATGTTACTCACTTTGTGGGCTTCAACTTTTATGATATAGTGGTCTTCGCACACCCATTTACTTCTTATCATTTTCCATACCCACCACTTACCTATCGCGACACAACTTGCTATGTTTTAATATTTGGATGGGTTGGTCATCTATAGGTAAGTCCTCAGGTTCAAAAATGGCTCTGAGCCCTAAGGGACTTAACTTCTGAGGTCATCAATCCACTAGAACTACCTAAGGACATCACACACACTCATGCCCGAGGCAGGATTCGAACCTGCGACTGTAGCGGTCGCGCGGTTCCAGACTGTAGCGCTTAGAACCGCTCGGCCACCCCGGTTGGTAAGTCTTTAAGGTATTACCTTAGAGTCCCAGGGAAATACTATGACGTTGTCGGCTGAGAACTTGGAGAACTCCCCTCAGTTAAATAGGATTTAAGACCCTTGTTGATGTTTCACTTTTGTAATGCCGACCTGTTAAATCATATAAAGGAAACCAAATCATATCTTTTTATGTCGTTTTGCTGCACAAAGTAGGTCCACAAGGTATCTGGGAATATTCTTAGCGTGCTCTCTGCATGCTGTTTTTCTTGTAATATGACTGCTGTTGGATTTTGCGTTAAGTTGTTTTTTGATGCTGTGACAACTAACTATGTCACCAGTTGAAATAGAATCTAGACCGTAAAGATGAATAATATCGTATTTCCTAGATTGCTGTGTGATATTTCACTTTAAACGAAGATAAGTTCTCATATATACTAGGGGTTTCATTATGCAAGGTGGTCCATTGATCGTGACCAGGCCAAATATCTCACGAAATAAGCGTCAAATGAATAAGCTACAAAGAATATATACAGCTTTGTTTCAACGGAACTATGTTTTTCCACATTCTCTTGTAAACCTGTACTGTTAAATAGTTTTATGACTAACAAATATGCACATATGTTTTACTCTATTTTGCTGTATGTACACAGAGATATATGGTTTAACGCCACTAACAAATATGTACACATGTTTTAGTCTATTCTGCTGGATGTATACAGAGAGTTGGTTTAACGCCACTACTTTCATTTTTAAGCTTTAAGCGCTGTTATGATTACCCATCACTTCCTGCTTTCTGTAAGCTTGCTTTGCACATCCTGATATACACTATATGTATACTCTTTTATGATGCAGGGGCCTGAAGATGGCATAGTGAAATACTGAAACTAGTCTCTTTCAAAATAGAATAAAATAACATCTTAAATTACACGGCTGTTGATGAAGTTAAATGGCATTGGCAGTTTCCAAAAGTAATCATCTTATGTGCGTGTTCCGAAAGAACAGGTATTGTTCACGTAACATGAAGTCAGCGCTCTCAAAGAAAAGAAAACCTAAAAGTGTTGAACATTAACGTGATTAGCCACCGATTGCATTCCTTCCTTCCTGCGACGCCACATCCGGTAAAATAGGCAGAATCCTGCGGAAACACGCCTCTAGGCCGTCTTCCACACATGCCACGGCATTGTCTGCTGTCGGCAGAAGATCACTTGGAAGATGGAATGCTGCACCGTGGTTTCTGACCTCCTAACATTATAAATGGGATGCTACACCTGTTAAGGATAGTCTCGACCTCAAGACCCTTGAAATTTATTGCGTCCCTTTTGAGTGCGGAAGCAATTACATCGCTAAGTCCATTCGTAGCGTTTCCGACCGCTGGGCAGAAAATCAACGGCTTATTAAAAACCCAGAATTCTGTGAATCTGCAGTTGCTAAGCACAAGCTCACAAACACAATATATACTGAGCTAACAAAAGTCGTGCTATACCTCCCAGTACCATGTCGGACCTAATTTTGCCAGGCGTAGCTCAGCAACTCAACGTGGCATGGAGTCGATGAGTCGTTGGAAGTTCCATTCAGAAACATTAGCACGTGCTGCCTCTATAGCAGTCCATAAATGCGAAAGTGTTGCAGTGAACTGTTTTGTGCTCGAACTGGCGTCTCGATTATGTCCGATATATGTTCGATGGGATTCATGTTAGGCGATCTGTGTCGCCAAATCTGCGCTCGAACTGTCCAGAATGTTCTGCAAACCAGTCGCGACCAACTGTGGCCCAGTGACGTGTTTGGGGACATGAATCCATCAACGGCTACAAACTGTCTCTAAGTAGCCGAACATAATTTCCGGTCAGTTATTGATTCAATTGGACCAGAAAACGCAGACCATGTAAATACAGCCCACACCATTATGGAACCACCACCAGCTTGCACGGTGCACACTCGAACCCTACCATCAGCTCTTACCAACTGAAATCATGTCTCCTCTGATAAACCCCACGGTTTTCCAGTCGTCTAGGATCCCACCGATACGTTCTCGAGCCCAGGAGAGGCGCTGCAGGCGGTGTCGAGCTGTTAGCAAAGGCACTAGCGTCGGTCGTCCGCTGCCATGACACGCAAACGTCGAATTTGGCCGCATTGTCCTAATGAATACTTTCCACATACGCGCGACACTGATTTCTGCGATTATTTCACGCAGTGTTGTTTGTCCGTTAGCACTTTACGCAAATGCCGTTACGCTCAACTGCTATTCCAACTCCTTTTGCTGTCTCTGTCATCGACAGTCCTCTAAAGAGCTTGCTAGATCTTTTTGTGGCGGCGTTTGTAGCGACAAACAATTCGCTGTAGAAACGGCTTACGAAGTCACCGCCACACCTTTAATAGTGGGCCGACCGGTCCGCTGGAACAGTGAACAGAAAGATGAAAACCCAAACACTCTGATTAAATAAAAGTCGGTACTTTATTAACGAAGATACAGAAACACAGTAGTGAACTCCGTGTCTACAGAAATCTGTCTTGTTCGAGTCGGAGCGGCTAGGTCAGCGTCGGCTGACGACAAACAACAACTCTGTTGCGATGAACACACAACTGACTAGCAAGTACACAATTCGGTGGCGAGTATACAACTGAGCGGCGAATACAGAACTGTCCTAGCGCTCGGGACTCCAGCGCTTAAGAACCCAGAAGCCAGCGGTGGCGCGCGCAGACTTGCGGCGATTTGCTGTCTCGCTGGCGCTGCTTATGCGGACGGCGTCCAGACTTTGATGCTGCCAACCTTTTGGCAGCGGGCTCGGGTGGCATTACTGGCTAGGATATAACAGATCTTGTCTGCTGCCTTCAGTATATTGTCTTAGGAAGCTACCCATTCATATTTTATTATAATCCTTTCCTCTGTTTCAGATAATCGTTGCCTAATGATGCATCCGTAAAGCTCAGCAATCTGTGGTCCTTCCGGTTTATCCCGGTGAACTACAAATGGAAAGACAGAAGAGAAACCTTACAGCGAGATTGCTCGGTCACTGCAGAGGGAACAGTAGCCTTAAAGGAGCTACAACGGATTTATAACAGATTTTGGAAACGCCTGAGTGCCGCTGTGGATGAGAACTCTACACAGCTGCTTGTTACATCGGGAGTAAGAGGAGCTGTGAGAGACAGAGAAAGGGTATGGAAGAGCGCTAGAGCAAGAGAGAGAGAGAGAGAGAGATGAAGAGAGGGCTGCAAACGTCTGAGCGCAGGGGGGGTTGCCGCTTCAAACCTTAACGCGTCGCTAATTATTAATAGCGGCTCAAGTTGGCGGTGCCTGCGGCGAACTTCTTCTGTCGCCTCTCCTCGCTTCTGCGAGGGGCGGTGAGGCCGGGGGCTGCGGGGGTGGGGGATGGCTCGTGAAACTTTTAACACAGCCGCAGGTCGCGCCTAAATGCATTTTGGATGTTATTAGCAGTAGTGCTGTCACGGCAATCACAGCCGGACCGCCCAAATTAAGACGATGCCGGCAGCTGTTATCCTCGTTGTCGACAGCGTCTGAGGACAGCTGACCCCCAGCAATTCTTTTCTCTGCAACATCTACTTCTCTCTCTGCAACATCTACTTACAAAACGTGACTGGCTGATAAACTATCCTCTATGAACACTACTCAGTGACAGAAAGCCGAAAGAAATGAGTAGCAGAGAATAGAACTATAAACTTCGAATTTTGGGACTGTGAAGTACACGAAGCAAGGAGGATATAGGCAGCAGACATTGTTGTTCATTAAAAGGTTAATCTGGGGAGGGCTGTTGAGTAAATTTTTCCTCGAGTTACGGTGATCAGTACGCATCATTGTGCCAATTTTGCAAATAAAATATTAATCTGCGTCGTATGAAGTTCCCTAAAGATTGATGCTTTAGATTAATGATATTTTAAATTTACTAATGACACTTTCTGTAATTTGCTGAAGGTATTTACATTTGCTTCAAGTTTAAATTTAGTACTTGAGACTGAAATCATATTCCTAAAAACCATCTGACACTAATACAGGGTGATTCAAAAAGAATACCACAACTTTAGCGATTTAAAACTCTGCAACGACAAAAGGCAGAGCTAAGCACTATCTGTCGGCGAATTAAGGGAGCTATAAAGTTTCATTTAGTTGTACATTTGTTCGCTTGAGGAGCTGTTGACTAGGCGTCAGCGTCAGTTGATGCTAAGATGGCGACCGCTCAACAGAAAGCTTTTTGTGTTATTGTGTATGGCAGAAGTGAATCGACGACAGTTGTTCAGCGTGCATTTCTAACGAAGTATGGTGTTAAACCTCCTGACAGGTGGTGTATTAAACGTTTGTATAAACAGTTTACAGAGAATGGGTGTTTGTGCAAATGGAAAAGTTCTGGACGGCCGAGAACGTGTGATGAAAATGTAGCACGCATCCAGCAAGCATTTGTTCGCAGCCCAGGAAAATCGACTCTCAGAGCTAGCAGAGAGCTGCAAATTCCACAATCAACTGTATGGAGAGTCCTACGAAAAAGGTTAGTTATGAAACCTTATCGTCTGAAATTGGTTCAAGCACTGTCTGCAGCTGATAAGATTAAACGAATCGATTTCTGTGATTTTATCCTTGCTCAAATGGAAACAGATGAATCTTTCGTTTCAAAGATTGTGTTTAGTGATGAAGCAACTTTCCACACTAACGGGAAAGTCAACCGTCACAATGTCTGTATATGGGGCACTGAGAATCCGCGGGAAACAACTCAGTATGAACGTGACTCGCCTAAGGTGAACGTTTTCTGTGCCATTTCAGCCAATAAAGTTTTTGGTCCCTTTTTCTTCGAAGGTGCTACTGTAACTGGACTACAATATCTGGAGATGTTAGAGAATTGGCTGTTCCCTCAGCTCGAACAAGAAGCACAACAATTCATATTTCAGCAGGATGGAGGGGCCACAACATTGGCACTTATCTGTCCGTAACTACCTGAACGTCAACTACCCGAGGCGATGGATCGGCCGCCAGGCAGCCCGTGACAGAGCACTTCATCACTGGCCTCCAAGAAGCCCTGATCTTACCCCCTGCGATTTTTTCTTATGGGGGTATGTTAAGGATATGGTGTTTCGGCCACCTCTCCCAGCCACCATTGATGATTTGAAACGAGAAATAACAGCAGCTATCCAAACTGTTACGCCTGATATGCTACAGAGAGTGTGGAACGAGTTGGAGTATCGGGTTGATATTGCTCGAGTGTCTGGAGGGGGCCATATTGAACATCTCTGAACTTGTTTTTGAGTGAAAAAAAAACCTTTTTAAATACTCTTTGTAATGATGTATAACAGAAGGTTATATTATGTTTTTTCCATTAAATACACATTTTTAAAGTTGTGGTATTCTTTTTGAATCACCCTGTATATCATTTAGTGTTGGGTAAGCCAACATAAGTACTTAAAGCATTTACGAGACACTGGGTGGATGGATGGAGGAGGGTAATAAGATCTACATCTCAGCTCCTCTAGCCGTAATATGGCACGTGACAATAATTACTCTTACTACTTCTCACTTCTTTCCTGTTCGTGCCGCGAATAGCTTACACTTTACAAGAGGAGCGATTCTTGGTTAAGTCTACGCATGAGCATAAGCCCCTCTCAGATTACCTTCTACGTCTTTCGGCGAGATAATGAATATATCGGCTGACTGTTCTAGGAATGTATACTCTCTAGGTTTTAACGGTGAACCACAACTTGACATAGAACATTTCCCATGTAGCGTCTGTCACCGGCAAATGATAAGGGCCAACGTAAAACTTGTGCTCTTACCGTAGGAATACGTGACACGATAACAGTTCAACTTTTCTAGATGCAATTTGTTTCTTCTACTTGTCACATGTGTTGAGCTGTCACATAGGCCCCTGTGTGTGAAATATTCCACCGCATTGTTGACTTGATTTCGGATCCAGGTTATTGAAAAGGCTAGAGCAAAAGGGATACGGGACATAGAGTACCTAAGCTACTAATTTACTTAAAGCTACTAGAATACTGTCGTTGCAATAGTGATTTCCTCCACATCCTTTAGTAATAGAGAAAAATCCCTACGTTATACCTTTCTTTATATTTCCTTACTGTATTTCCTCTTTCTGGCCTGCGCTTATTATTAGATCATTTTTATTATTACATATTTTCCTTTGTTGTATAAGTGGAAACTAATTTGATTGAGTATATTATTGATAGTTCATTAAATGGCATAAAAATTTCCGATAAGGAACAAGCACAGATAAACACAAACTGTCGGAACCATCACCCACACAAATAACAAAGAACGAGTTAAGGTGAATATAATGAATAATTTAAAAAGTAGGAACATAAATGTACATTAATTCCCTTCAACTTTCTTTCCAAATGTTGATGGGAAAAATATATGGTCCATGTTAGCTACCTAGATGATGATCCACTGGCGAGAATTAAAGATAGGAGGAAGTAAAGTTGGTACGCAGTTTAGTATTGTTGAATAGCCCTATGTCGCCGAGATAAACATCGTGGTCTCACACACGATTCCCCAGAGTTTTCATTTTATCGCTCGATAAGATTCTGTGGAGAGGTTTAGAATTTAGCCCAGGGCATTGTTTGCTGAATTTGTCGATCGGAAACTCCACGTTTTCACAATTCTCCCCACTGCGAGATAATTATTAACGATAATTATTTCATCTTGCATACTGATTCGTACTGGCTACCTCCGAGACGAGTGCTAATGCAGAATTGTGCTTTTGAAAAAATTTGTGCTCACAGAATCTGAATACAAAATAACTCATCTTTAAGCATTTACAAGGTACATATTTACATTATTAAAATTATATTAATACAAGAATCCAGATGTCATGTAAAGCTTAGAAAACGGTTCAAGCATTCGTGTTCGTCAACTCCTCTGCTTCAGGAGAAATGTGTTTAGAAGTAGAAACACAATACGACTCATCGTCTCCAGTACGCAAACGATGAACCAAAGAAACTCTCATTTAAATTCAGATATAATGAGTACGTCCCTATGGAAATGAAAAGATGTTTGCGTTATTTGTAGGAGGGCTGGCAATGGCAGTGATGTTTAGGAATATTTAGTGTTGCATGAATGAACGAACTATCGCCATAAGTTCATCTTCTGGATTGGTGCAAGCATTAGTGCACTACTAAATTCTCCTTACCCCAGTGGGCGTTAGAGTATTAGAGGCTTCCCGCAAAGATGTTGAGACCAGAATTTGTGGTGCTGATGTTTGGGATGAGGGCTGAGAGGAACTGAGACTGGATGGAGAGGGATTAGCAGGCTGCAGGCGGTCGCTGCTGCTGCAGATTGGTGCCGTTGCCAAACTTTGACTTTTGGCCAAGTTGGTACGCGCCGACTTGCCGTCAAGGAATGCTACCCGCCCAGCAGCCACTTGAATGGTCAACGCGGAGAAGCTGATGACGCAGCTGGCGTGGCCCCGCTCCCCTTCCCCCACCACTCCTCGTTCCGCCCGCCGCGCCGCCGATTTGGTTCGGGATCTGCGGTTTGCCGCGCAGCTCTCAACTGCCGCCGAGACTACTGCGAGGACCGCCCCTACCGTATAGACTTCGCGTTATGCAGTCGCTGCTTCTTTGTTTCAAGTTGCTGCTCTGCGCCAAATCCGTCACGTATTTGTAGAAGCTTCTGAAACGCTGTAGTAGCATTAGGAGCTGCTTGCTCTCGTTTCACCTCAGAAACTGTTTGATAATTTTGTCTTTCAGGTTAACGGCGAGTTAGAACTCTCCAGTACAGTCTAAGGCATTTGACACCACAATAACCTACTAAATAGTCGTAAATTGAAGGTTTATGGAATAGAAGTAACTGGATACAAAACCTATCCATCACAAAGAATGAGAGCTGGACCTAAACCACGCCAGCAAGTTTCGTCATAGCAGCACAGCATAGGCTGGTTGTCTGTTGCCCATTGTCCCACCCTAAATTATTATTATTATTATTATTATTATTATTATTATTGTTTGCGTCGTTCAGGTCGTGAGAACAGGGTGGGCTTTCGTGGTTCTATGCTGTGATGTTATAACGAATTTTGCTCTCATTCTGTAAGACATACTGATAGATTTTATATCCAGTCACTTTTACACAACCTGATCATGCCTCAAAAGGGTGAAACGCGTTACCGAACTCAATAATGTTGCAACCCAGGCTGATTTTCAATCTGAAATGATGTATCAGAATTTATGATAAGAATTGTCAAGTATATTAAATCGAAGATGAAATGCACCAAACCGTGGTTTGCTCTTCAGGGCTGTAGTAAGAAGAGACTGAAGTTTTGACGAATCGAAACAGACAGAGGCTGACCAACTGTATACGCGATTCGTACATTTTCCGTGTTATGTCTGTGAAATCGCATAAATGTGTTCACTCTGATGCAGTGTACGGGCCTGTACTGGGGCCTGTACTGTTGACTATATAGCCGCATTTTGACGTGTGGACATAGAACTTCTGTCACCCATCCGTGATTTTTGAGACTTTCAGCAGGTCGAAAACTATTGAAGGGTGGATACCAGCATGGAAATCAGTTTTGTTGATATAAAACGTGGGAGATACGTCATCACGAAGGTCGTCCATTTCATGCTGCTGTGGTGCCCGTCACAACATCCCAAGTCGATCTTCTCTAGCATCTTTCTCATCTTGGACGAAAGTCAAATGTTCAAATGTGTGTGAAATCTTATGGGACTTAACTGCTAAGGTCATCAGTCCCTAAGCTTACACACTACTTAACCTAAATTGTCCTAAGGACAAACACACACACCCATGCCCGAGGGAGGACTCGAACCTCCGCTGGGACCAACCGGACGAAAGTCAGAGGTCACGAGAAAAGAGATAGTACAGCTGTTGAAAACTTTGTACGTCCATATTTATTTGTGGGACTGAACTTTACCTTTTTAGGTTAGAGGGTCCCAGGAAACCACAGAAAGGGCGTCCGTCTAAAAGAGGGAAGGTAAAACACAGTAAGCTAGTTGTAGAAACGATCGGTATTGTAGTTGTAAATTTTCGTAGTTGTGTAGGGATAGAAATAGAGCTCCAAGCCCTTATAGAAAGCACTGAAGCTCAAATAGTTATAGCTACAGAAAGCTGGCTCAAGCCGGAAAGAAGTTCAGCCGAAACTTTTTTCAAACGACCTAACAGTGTTCAGAAAGGAAACATTAAATACAGTTGGTGGTGGAGTATTTATTGCTGTCAGAAGTAGTTTGCCTTGTAGTGGAATTGAAGTAGATAGTTCCTGCGAAATAGTGTGGGTAGAGGTTATACTTGACAATGGGGCACAACTATTAATTTGATCGTGTTACCGACCCCCCGACTCAAAAATATAGTTGCTGAACAGTTCAAAGATTAGTTCAAGAGCCTACTCGAAGTGTAAATGGTTGCAAAAGCTTACTTGACCTCTTAGCAACAAATAATTCTGGACAAATAGGGAGTATCATGACGAATACAGGGATTAGCGGCCACAAGGCAGTTGCTGCTAGGCTCAATACCGCAACATCCACAACCATCAAAAACAAATGCAAAGTACATCTATTTAAAAAAAACTGATAAAAATGCTCTTAACGCGTTTTTAAGAGAGAGTTTCCTCTCCTTCTGATCTGATCACGTAAGCATAGAAAAGATGTAGGATGATTTCAAAGAGATAGTATCGACGGCAATTGAGAGATACATACCACATAAATTAATAAGTGGTGGTACTGATCCCCTATGGTACACAAAACGGGTAAGATCGCTGTTGCAGAAGCAATGAAAAAAGCAAGCCAAATTTAAAATTACGCAAAATCCCGAAGATAGGCAAAATTTTGCAGATGTTCGAAATATAGCGCGTGCTTCAATCCGAGATGCTTTTAATAATGACCACAACGAAACTCTGTCTTGGAATCTGATCGGAAACCTAAAGAGATTCTGGTCATATATAAAGCACACTAGTGGCAAGACGCAATCAGTACCTTCACTGCGCGATAAAAACGGTGAAGTCACTGATGACAGTGCCACCAAAGCAGAGTTATTAAACAGGGTTTTCCGAAACTCCTCCACCAAAGATGACGAAGAATATTTCCGAATTTCAATAAAGGAACAACTGCGAAGATGAGGAACATAGACGTAGATATCCTCGGTGTTGCAAAGCAGCTTCAATCACTTAACAAAGGCAAGGCTTCCGGTCAAGATGGTATTTCAGTCACGTACCTTTCAGGGTATGCAGATGCAATAGCTCCATATTTAGCAATTTTATACAATCGCTCGGTCACAGAAAGTTCCGTACGTAGAGACTGGAAAGTTGCTCCAGTCACACCAATACGCAAAAAGGGAAATGGGAGTAATCCGCTGAATTACAGGCCCATACCACTAACGTCGATTTGCAGTAGGGTTTTGGAACATATACTGTATTCGAACATTATGAAGTACTTCGAAGGAAACGATTTACTGACACACAGTCAGCACGGATTCAGAAAATATCGTTCTTGCGGAACATACTCGTGAAGTAAAGAGTGTTATCCATAGGTGATGTCAAATTGACTCCGTATTTTTTTATTTTCAGAAGGCCTTCGACACCGTTCCCCGCAAGCGTCTCCTAACCAAACTGTGTGCCTATGGAATATCGTCTGAGTTGTGCTACCTTTACTCGTGGTTTACTGTCAGAAATGTCACAGTTCGTAGTAATAGACGGAAAGTCATCGAGTAAAACGAAAGCAACATCCGGCGTTCCCCAAGGAAGCGTTATAGCCCCTCCATTGTTCTTGATCTATATCAACGACATAGGAGACAATCTGAGTAGCCCTCTCAGATTATTTGCAGATTATGCTGTCATTTACCGTCTTGTAAAGTCATCATATGACCAAACAAATTGCAAAATGATTTATATAAGATATCTGTGTGGTTGGAAAAGTGGCAATTGATCCTGAATAAAGAAAAGTGTGAAGTTATTCACATGAGTAGTAAAATAAATCCACTAAATTTCGATTACGCAATAAGTCACACAACTCTGAAAGTTGTTAATTCAACTAAACACTTAGGGATTACAATTGCAGATATCCTAATTTGGAACGATCACATAGATAATGTTGTGGGTAGAGCAAACAAAAGAGTGAGATTCATTGGCAAAACACATAGAAGGTGCAACAGATCTACTAAAGAGACTGCTTACACTACACTTGCCGGCCGAAGTGGCCGTGCGGTTAAAGGCGCTGCAGTCTGGAACCGCAAGACCGCTACGGTCGCAGGTTCGAATCCTGCCTCGGGCATGGATGTTTGTGATGTCCTTAGGTTAGTTAGGTTTAACTAGTTCTAAGTTCTAGGGGACTAATGACCTCAGCAGTTGAGTCCCATAGTGCTCAGAGCCATTTGAACCATTTGAACACTACACTTGTCCGCCCTATTCTGTAGTATTGCTGTGTGGTGTGGGATCCGTATCAGATGGGACTGACGTATGATATTGAAAATGTACAAAGAAGGGCGGCTCGTTTTGTATTATCACAAAATAGGGGAGACAGTGCCACAGACATGATACGTGAAAAGGAGTGACAATCATTAAAACAAAGGTTATTTTCGCTGCGACGGGATCTTCTCATGAAATTTCAATCAGCAGTTTTCTCCTCCGATTGCGAAAACATTCTGTTGGTAGCCACCTACATAGGGAGGAATGATCATCAAGATAAAATAAGAGAAATCAGGGCTCGCATAGAAAAATGTAAGTGCTCGTTTCTCCGGCGCGCCGTTCGAGAGTGGAACGCTAGAGATGTAGATGTTACAGATGCTGCAGTAGAAACACAACGAAAGATCGTAAAAAAACAAAATAAAAACTAATCACTTTTGCCAAAGACATCATGTATACAACTCATCTATTGTCGATAGCTACATAACACAAACAGTCAACATACAGAGAGCGATGTATCTGACTGACAACAAGGGAATAGCCTTCGACAAACCATTAAAACTAAATAACATTGCAGTATCATTTATTAATTTTCAGTAGCCAAAACAGAATGAAAACAATATACATTGATCAAGCAGTTTTTATGTCGCAGATATTGAATGTCTATAGTTGCTTCTTGCTGTCGTCTGTATCACGAGTATGCAAGCAAGCGTCGCAATTAGATTTAAGCTGCCTAATATCTAGCGTAACTTATTTTTATCTATCTGTTACTTAAAAAGTTCGGCATGTTATCTGAATATCTTTTACGTTGAGTATGATAGAAAGAGAGCGTATGTATTTTGTGTGTGTGTGTGTGTGTGTGTGTGTGTGTGTGTGTGTCGGTCCCGCTTATGCCAGCAAGTGCATCCACCTCTTTGGTCGAAAATCTATTTAGTGGGAGCCAACGGCGGTACAGTCACTAGCAATAACAGAATTATAGCAGCTGTGGTAGAGAGGGCAGCACACAAAGGCTGACGTAACCGTCGCCTCAGTGGATGTTTTGAGATGAAATTTTTCTATTCTGTTGTGCAGACGCTGTATACATTTCAATAGAGGGATGAAAATGCAATTTCAGAGGAAAATAGAAGGACAGGCAATCGTCAGAATACGCACAATCAATTATCGTGTGTTTTAGCTTCGAGATAAACGTACGTATGAAAGAAATGACATAACAGATTAAGAAATGGGGATTGTATGAGACTAGTAAAAAACTGATGACTCCAACGGAAAAAAGCTAATCTCGTATCAGATCTCTCGACGTACCTGCAGATAGCCTGTTTCCCCATCAATATGACGCCTGCCTTTTCTAATGTGTGACCCATGGCCTTCTGAAAAAATCCGAAGCGCAGCACGGATCTTTATATCGGAGGAGGATTTGTAAATACCCACACATGCGTGCACGCTTTTCGCAATAAATTTCCCGAAGCAAGAGGTATGTATTTTATTTTTTAGCATTTTGCGTGCGACGTCGCAGTGTTTTTCGGCGGGCCACAGTGTGTTTCGCAAACAGAGAGGCGTGGCGCCAGCTGCGGGCTATGGCCCAAGTTGGCCGCCGCTAAACTCCGGGCGCAGAGCTGCCGGCGAAAGTAGTCTGGTTTGCCGCTGCACCGCCTTAACGCGGAGAACTTGGCCCAGTCGCTGCGCCGCGTCGCCGGGAACACACCTCCAGTGCTTCTGGGTAATCGACGACTCCAGCCGCCGCCACCAAACAAGCGGCAATGCTTTGGTTTCCGTCGCGTCAACAGACAGGTTTTCCGTCCCACATTTATTCCACAGCAAAAGAGTCAGGTTGCTATCAGTGTGAGTGTTGTCTGTAACGGTAAAGCAAAAGCAGTGTACTGGACAACTCTGGACGTGACACTTCCTGTGCGATTAAAACTGTGTGCTGGAGCGGAACTCGAACCTGGAAGAGCTGTCCAGGCACGGTTAAGCACCCGACCTCAAACCTTCACTTATGCTGGTATATCTCTCTCCTAGTTTCCAAACATTGCAGAAGTTCTTCTCCACAGCCTGCGGGACTAGCACACCTCGAAGAAAGGAGTGCTCATCCTTTAGGTTAAGAGTATGAGGAGGGTTTACGCGAAGTTAAAAGAAGTAGCTAAGAGACACTGATAAGAGGAAACAATCCTGCCCGCATGGCCTTTCTTTTTCCATTTATAAATTTATATATATGAAGATGGTGACCATGCAGCTCATTAGAATGAAATTACAATGAAATGAATACCCCTAGCTGCATACAGGCGTTGACATAAGTCAACAGGGACAGTTGAAAATGTGTGCCCCGACCGGGACTCGGACCCGGGATCTCCTGCTTACATAGCAGATGCCCTATCCACCATTTCTTTTTTTTTTTTCATTTTTGTTCGTTGTTCATCGTTGTGTTTGGTCATCCGGTCAAGTTCCTTTGCTGATCCTTCTACTCAGTCTTTTTATTACAGAGGCCGACCAGCTCTCTGACCGAACACGCTGAGCCACCGTGTCGGCGTCCATCTGAGCCACCAAGGACACAGACGATAGAGCGACTGCAGGGACTTACCTCTGGCACGCCTCCCGTGAGACCCACATTCCCAACTTATTGTCCCGCACTATATTCATAGTGCCCTTGCCCATTACACTCATTACTCGCTGCTTTTTGCCGATTCCCGTAAGAATATGGGCACTGTTTGTGCAACCGCACAGAACAAGATGGTCAAATGGCCGGTGAGCCTTAACTATACACACACACACACACACACACACACACACACACACACATATATATATATATATATATATATATATATATATATATATATATATATATATATTACCTGTTCTTTCGGACGGTAGCTCAGCATGTCTGTAGTAAAAAAAAAATATGATTCAAGGAATCAACGATCAACTTGAACGGATGTCTTGTGACGTCCTCCCAGACCAAACGCAACGAACTATATCGAACAAAAAAAAAAAAAAAAGATGGATAGAGTGTGTGCCATGCAAGCAGGAGAACCCGGGTTCGAGTCCCTGTCGGGGCACACATTTCTACTATCCCCGTTGACTTATATCAACGCCTGTATGTAGGTAGGGCTATTAATTTCATTGTAATTTATTTAATTGCAATATTAAAGACTGTCTGCAGCAAAGCAATTCACGATATCAGACGCTGGACTTTTTCTTTAGAAAGCATACTTCCTTTTTCTCTCCGACCTGCTGACAGCTAGCTTACTTTCGTAAATCTCTGCTGTGTGTGAGAAGCGCAGAGCACGGTGGATTTGTAAGTAGAGAGCTCCGTCCAGCCAGCGAGCGGCTCTATACATAACGGGAAGTCTTGTGCCGAGGTGGTGAGGAACCACGCAGGGCATTGTGTACTTTACAGCAAGGGATGGGCCGATGGGCAAAACTTGGACCTTCTCAGTTTTCCAGCGGCGGTGGAGAGCAGCGTTCTGATGTTTTTTGGAAGAGCCTTGCAGACAGCCATCGGCCACTCTCTCAAGGAACACGGTAGACTGAAATAATCGGCCTAGCCTCGCAACTCTGTTGGTGTAGATTTGCAGCATCTCCGCAGCGATGCGAAGCAAAACGTATCACGGCCTTATTAGTTCAAATGGTTCAAATGGCTCTGAGCACTATGGGACTTAACTGCTAAGGTCATCAGTCCCCTAGAAATTAGAACTACTTAAACCTAACTAATCTAAGGACATCACACACTGCCATGCCCGAGGCAGGATTAGAACCTGCGACCTTAGCGATCGCGTGGTTCCAGACTGTAGCTCCTAGAACCGCTCGGCCACCCCGGCCAGCGCCCTATTAGTAGAGGAGTTAGTGACGTCGAAGTGACGGTACTGAAACTCCTGTTGTTTAGAAGTGGGGGTAAATTTTGATTGCACATTGTGTTTGTTTAATAGGCGTTCTCTTGGCCGGATTTTCTGTGACATGGAGCTCCACGCGATTAGAGCTGTGGCTTCCGTACTTTTTGCGATTAGTGGACTAATGTGCATTGGCGGGAATCTGTAAGAGCCCGCGACTGAGGGCGGAGTAGTGGTAATTCGGTCGCCGGAGGAACCGTGCTCTGCGCTCGCTGATAATACAGGGTTATTACAAATGATTGAAGCGATTTCACAGCTCTACAATAACTTTATTATTTGAGATATTTTCACAATGCTTTACACACACATACAAAAACTCAAAAAGTTTTTTTAGGCATTCACAAATGTTCGATATGTGCCCCTTTAGTGATTCGGCAGACATCAACCCGATAATCAAGTTCCTCCCACACTCAGCGCAGCATGTCCCCATCAATGAGTTTGAAAGCATCGTTGATGCGAGCTCGCAGTTCTGGCACGTTTCTTGGTAGAGGAGGTTTAAACACTGAATCTTTCACATAACCCCACGGAAAGAAATCGCATGGGGTTAAGTCGGGAGAGCGTGGAGCCCATGACATGAATTGTTGATCATGATCTCCACCACGACCGATCCATCGGTTTTCCAATCTCCTGTTTAAGGAATGCTTCTGCTTTAGCCTTTTCCGTAAGAGTTTCCAAACCGTCGGCTGTGGTACGTTTAGCTCCTTGCTTGCTTTATTCGTCGACTTCCGCGGCTACGCGTGAAACTTGCCCACACGCGTTCAACCGTTTCTTCGCTCACTGCAGGCCGACCCGTTGATTTCCCCTTACAGAGGCATCCAGAAGCTTTAAACTGCACATACCATCGCCGAATGGAGTTAGCAGTTGGTGGATCTTTGTTGATCTTCGTCCTGAAGTGTCGTTGCACTGTTATGACTGACTGATGTGAGTGCATTCCAAGCACGACATACGCTTTCTCGGCTCCTGTCGCCGTTTTGTCTCACTGCGCTCTCGAGCGCTCTGGCGGCAGTGAATTTATGAAATCGCTTCAATCATTTGTAATAGCCCTGTACATCGCGTCCTGTGCTCGTGCACCGCTGCGCTCGGGCTCACAGCTCGAATTTGTAACACCTGATGTTAGGCGTACAAGAACCCGAAACTGATCGTGTGCTAGAGAAAAAGGATCTTACAAGTGTAGCGCCAATTTTATGTTTGATGGAGAGAGGTTGAGCTTTAAGTTAGGCGTTTTGGATTGTGGTTATCGAAGTGCCTTATCGGAGACATTGCGCGTTATTAAGATCGGTTTCAAATGACGTTCAGAGTCAACTTATGCAGACGTCGAGTGTTCGAGCTGCGAAGGCACCATCGTCGATAATTCGACAGACGTTCAATCTCTGTAATCAGTTATTCTACTTCGCGCAGTTGAACTAAAGTTAAGAGGGTTCGAAGTGAGACATGACTGCCTTACAAGAGCCTAATTATTGAGAAATGTGATAGCTCTACGAACCAGTGAATGTATTTTAACACTGTTTGTTCATCATAGATTTGATTTGTGTATTATATGAACAGCAACATTGCGTATGAATAAATTACAGTACAATTACTCGGTGTTCATATGTAGCACATCTAGGTTATTACTGACACTGGAGAAGATTTTATGAAATGTTGCCTGTGAGACTGGTGGGTTGCGGGAACTACCAGATACTGTTGCTGAGTTGCATTGATTAGTGGACTTTGAGTGAAAGGAATGTTAATATCTGAACCAGTTAGTCAACCCCATACATGCACTGCAAAGTTGGACTGGCAGAAGTAAAGTTGTGATGGCTGTCTTGTCTCTGGATGGCTCATTACGTAGACAATTTGGCAGAGAAAAGCGAAGGTTCCAGGTTTGGGCCCGGCCCGGCACACTGTTTTAATCTGGCACGAGGGGATTTACAATCGCGGTTTTCGCCTGACGACCAGCGTAAGCCTCCAGAAAATCTTGGTCGGACTATGAAACTGGAACACTATTGGTTTCCGGGACAATGTTGCCCATTGCCCCAGCAAAAAGCTGTTATTATTTTCCTACATCTTTTACTCCTAACGCCAGAGAACAAGACGGACTGTTGTAGAACCCTGTCCTTTTGCGCCAAATATCCATATCAAATGTTCAAACGTGTGTGAATTCCTAAGGGACCAAACTGCTGAGGCCATCGGTCCCTAGACTTACACACTACTGAAATTAACTTATGCTAAGAACAACACACACCCACACACACACACACACACACACACACACTCACACTCACACACACACACACACACACACACACACGCACACACACAAACACACACAGACACACACAAACACGCACCCATGCCCGAGGGATGACTCGACCCTCCGGCGGGAGGGGCCGCGCAATCCGTGACATGCCGCCTCAAACAGCGCGGTCCCCCCGCCACTTCCCCTATATGGAAATTTTGGGATAGTGTTCCCTTTTCCAATATCCTCCTGTTGATCAAGAAAACTACCCAAAATCCTTCAGCGTTATAGGAAAATTTATTTTTAAGTCGAGAGTTTCTCCTGGCAGCCGGCTGGAGTGGCCGTGCGGTTCTAGGCGCTGCAGTCTGGAACCGAGCGACCGCTACGGTAGTAAGTTCGAATCCTGCCTCGGGCATGGATGTGTGTGATGTCCTTAGGTTAGTTAGGTTTAATTAGTTCTAAGTTCTAGGCGACTGATGACCCCAGAAGTTAAGTCGCATAGTGCTCAGAGCCAGCCATTCTCCTGGCGTCATACAATGTTCAGACAAGTTACGGGAATGCAGCCGCCGATATTTAGACAGGTCTCAACCCTGTAATTTTCAAGACGAAGCTGCAGCAAGTAAGCTGTGCTGAAACCTTGCTTTGTAGAGAAATTCCGGAAAGGCAAAACACACACACACACACACACACACACACACACACACACACACACACACAAACGAGCGCGCCCGCGCACGCACTCTGTAAACACAGGCGCCAGCACACAACTACGCCAGATGTTATCGACTGTGAAAATTACCAAGCAAGAGGTGAGATAACATTAACTCTGTCCCTGTGTTCTTGGACAAGGGAGAGAGATGAATTTCATGCAGGATTTACAAAAAAACCACAACCACTATTTACATGGTTACTTCCCAATTTAATCCCAACAGCTGGAGATGTATGCCAGAATCTCCGCGTTGTTTTATTCCATAGGATGACTGGTGCAAAGAAAAATGTTCTGCAATAGCTGATTTGTTCGGCTGTTGCAAGCGTGTGCGACGCTCATGCTCAGTACACCGGTCCTCCACGTTTCAAATAGTCTGACCAATATATGTTATGCCACAACTACCAGGAATAAAGTAGAAGCCCGTCTTTCGCAATCCAAGATGACCCTCAAGGGAACATAAAAGGACCCTGATCTTAGATGGAGGTCGGAAAAACCATTTAACATAACATTTCCGTTAAATACGACTAATCTTGTTGGAGGTTCTCCCTGATAAGATAGAAAGAGTGTAGAGCCTGGTGAGAAATCAGTGAAAGGTGGCTACACTGAGTCACAGCGCCAGAGATTGCGCCAAAGAGTATTATTCAGCCGCCTCCACTGGCAGTGCTTGTTGAGATGTGGTAGTGGACAGTGCTTGTCGAGAAGTCGTGGTGGAGAGTGCTTATTGAGAAGTGGGCAGTAGGAGTTCCGATGTAGCCGTGACTAGTTGTGAGCATGTTGTATGCAGTTGTTCTGATGGGCGAGACAGCCGATGCTGTTCGATTGCGGATGTTGTAATGATCAGAGTGTATGTTTCGTCAATATATATGAAGGTAACAAATTTTTTTATTTTTATTTCAAATGTCTTACACAATAATGCCTGTTGGTCACAGGTTCAGTCAACAAAGCATCTGGCTTGCGTTCATGTATTAGAGTGTAATTCTGGTTTCTATGTGCAAGTATTGTATTTCAGTTTTATTTAATTAATTCAGTGTAAATGATATTTAAAATATCTTGTCTTTTTGAGGAAGAACCGTGCCAGATGTGTACGTTGAATCACACAGAACAGTTACACTTGTGCTTTGTTGTTCGTAGTTTTTGTTTCGTAGCTTTATAGTTGCTGGGGACTTAATTAATTAATTGTGTTAACGGAAATTTCCCTTCATTCTTGGTTGTTATTTTATGCAGTCAGATTGCGTACTAATACTAGTCAGGGCCAACCGGTTACGAGACTTCGTAGCCGGACATTCAGCTACTAAAATTTAAATTATTAGCATTCTATATATAACTAAGCCCCCATGCATCAGTATTATCGTCTCTCACCCGGCGCACGGTTGGTCGATAGTACAAAGCACGTATGATCTTTCACTATATCCAATATGATGAAAGATGAACTCAAGAGGGGTTAACTCAGTTGACAATCTCTCAGGGTCTCAAATGACGTGGATCTTGTGTACCGAGGTACGAAATACCCCTTCACGTTGAGCCGGATGTCGGAAAGTATCAGCCTATAGATACAAGTCAGTGTGAGTAAGTGCCCTGTAAACTGCTTGACCCAGAGTACCATCAACGTTCCTCCTGACCAACAGATAGATGGGAAGACAGCCATCCTTTTCCTCCTCCATCGAGAAATGAATATTCGGATGGACTGAATTCAGATGCTCTAAAAGTCGTTCAGACTTTCACTTCCATGAGGCCAAACAGCAAAAATATTGTTTACATACCCAGCTCCGAGGCACGCTCCTTGAAGTCGAAGACATCACCCGGCTGCATCCGTACGTTATTGGAACGTAACTGATTCTGAACGCTAGACCTACTGTTTAATAAAAATGGTTCAAATGGCTCTGAGCACTATGGGACTTAACATCTATGGTCATCAGTCCCCTAGAACGTAGAACTACTTAAACCTAACTAACCTAAGGACAGCACACAACACCCAGCCATCACGAGGCAGAGAAAATCCCTGACCCCGCCGGGAATCGAACCCGGGAACCCGGGCGTGGGAAGCGAGAACGCTACCGCACGACCACGAGATGCGGGCTACTGTTTAATAAATTGTCCAAATCCAGCTGTGGGTATACGTAGAGGCAAGTCTGCGTATATACATGAGTCTACATACATACATGAGTGTTAAATACAGATAATGATTTCCAGGTGAGTCTGTACCTCTACATCCAATGTATCAGGAGAGATATGAACCTGGAAATATGATAAGAGACAGAAAGTTTCTCAATCCTTGCAGAAGCGTTAGTAGTCCGCATATTCATGGAACGAATTAGACTTTATCTTTCGAGTTATCAGCCATACGACTTTTTCGCACCCTCCCACGTTTTCCTTTCTTTCTGCGTTTCCCATTGTACTTCTTGGGCATGTCTACGGCGCTGTTCGTCTCCAGCCACTTTGAAACTAATTCCCTCTCAAAGAGTTATCTAACCTTATCAAAAAGTTAAAATGAGTTCTGTACTTATGCTTACCTCTTCCATCTTCAGATTCTGTTTACTGCAGATTTGGAAGCCAGTACAGGGTGGTTATAATCAAACTTCCGCTACTTGAGCCGTTGTAGACGAAAAACTATGTGTATTCAACTTTCTATAAATGATGTTCAGTCTGTGCGCTGCAGGATTCAAGCTGTGTTGGCGTTAGGACATGCCGTTAGGTGCGTAGGGTTGAAACTGTGGTGTCACCGCCAGACACCACACTTGCTAGGTGGTAGTTTTAAATCGGCCGCGGTCCATTAGTACATGTCGGACCCGCGTGTCGCTACTGTGTGATCGCAGACCGAGCGCCACCACAAGCCAGATCTCGAGATACGGGATAGCACTCGCCCCAGTTGTACGGACGACGTAGCTAGCGACTACACTGACGAAGCCTCGCTCCTTTGCCGAGTAGATAGTTAGAATAGCCTTCAGCTAAGTCCATGGCTACGACCTAGCAAGGCGCCATTAGCCTTACATAGCAATTGATACTTATCGTATAAAGCATGTCTCATCAAGAACGATGTATACAACAAGGATGGATTAAAGTTAAGTATTCCGAAAGCTACGTAGTTTTCTTTATAGCATTCATTACGTATCCTGTTTCAGACCTCACGCCATCCTCCGTGTGTTTATAGCGTGCATTGCGGTCCCCTCAAATCACACTGTGTCGGCACTTCTGTCGACACATCAGAAACACGAGCACCATTGTGCATTACAGTCAGCGTGAGTCTCAACAAGGTGAGCTGGATTTTACTCACAAAGCTGTATTATCAAAACAACAGCAATAGTACCGCCGCTCTGCACAATTATCGCCTCATTAAAGGAATACGGAAAGGTCGTCAATATGGAGAGGTCCTCTTTCTGTACACGGGTTGAAAAACATGGTACGGATCTCCGTTTTAACTGGCGATTTTGGAATTGCTCCTGGGAGAGGCCCATGGCCAGTTGCACCACAAATTGTTAAAGAAGTTACTATTGCCGTGGCTGAGAATACTGGATGCAATATGCTACCATCACTGTGTCAAGACAGCTGAACATTCCAGGGTCGACCCTTCTAAAAGTGCTGTGTTGGGAAATTGAATCAGTAATGCGGTTCCAGGCTGTCGTGGATGCGGATGGTCGTCCCAGTGAGCAAGGTTTTAACTCGAAACGTAAGCATGGTAAGCAGTTAACAAATCAATGATTTATTCGTTCTTTTTCTTCCGCAACGTCTTACACATGTCTCCTACAAGTGTCATTGCCCTAGGATCACTCGTTTGTGATGGGGGCCGTCTCCTGTAGCGAAAGTTTAGTTATAACCAATTGGTACATTGAGCAACATCCGCTTAATGCTAGAGTACGTGCCAACTAAGTCAAAACTGCTCTGTGGAATAAAAGTTTCGTAGACTGTGGGTGTGCCTGTTTTGCCTCTCGATTATTTCACCTTTATTTCTAAATTGTGTTTATTTCTATGTTTTTTTCTGGTTGTTATTCACGGTTTCAATGTTCAGTTAACTTAAACTGTACTACCATATTTAGCGTTTTCTATCTAAAAGTAAGTCTTCTGTAATTGGTCAGCTCATTTAAAATAATATTCACAGTGTAATTTTTACTATCTGTTCCATTTGATAAGATGACCATAAAGATGAACATTATTATTCACTTAAGTACATGCCTTTGCATATGAGGAAACATTTTCTGTCAGCATAGAAAAAACAATATTTGTACTAATAGTAAACACTTGCAACAGAACAACAGAGCCAAATGTGAAGCCAACGACTTTTAGTTAGAGAAAGCGTTCTCAGGAAATGAATATTTTGGGCCCATGGGATTACGCAGTCCATTAGCCAGCACCGTAGGATGGATATCCGGGTAGACAAACAAAATCGCCAATTGCATTTTGGCAGATCGCATGTACACAGGGATGCTCTTTGCTAGATTATGCGAGTAAACATTTCCAAATCTACGTAGTTTGTTTCCTTCTCCATTTGTGGTCATTTCGTCCGCAGATAATCAGTACTGTGTTGCAGTCCCGGTATTATATCCACGACACATCCCACCTCTAAAAGTTACCATCATTGCGCGTTTTTTATTGTTTACGAGCATCGTGCACAATAAAACTTCAAAAATAATGCGATAATACTATCCATATTAAAGAAGGTCTTTTCCTTGTAATGGTGCGCATCATCAAGACGACACAAAACAACACTCTCACTGTCCGTCTCGTATCTGTTATAAATAATGAAACCGATTTCCTTTCTATTCAGAAGTAGAAAAGTAATGTACTATTCCATACATATCTAAGAGCTTCAGCAATAATGAGTTACGTCCCATATATCGAAATGTAAGAATATTCAGAATGAACATCAAATAACGAAAATGTAGCTGTCAGAACAGACAGAAATTCAGAAAAATAATACCAAAACAGAATTCTAGATTCTCTGAAGATGTTAGGCAGGTAGGCCGGCATTTATGCATTTCCTAGCAGTAGCAGCCGCAAGTGATGACAAGCTGGTAGGCCTGGAGACCTCATACAGTCTTTTTATTCACTACAGAACTCTCACGAACTTCTAGCAAAGATTATCTGTGATTCTACTACACTGTAGTTTTAAAGTTTTGAAAGTTGCCGAACGCGTTGGTGTAGGTATGAATTGTGAATTTGCAGTCACTACGTAAATTCATTTCCTTATCACACTGTTTACTGGAAATAATGTAGATTCATTGGTGTGTCCTCAATCTCTTCTCTTTCGCTTCTTCATACAACACTTGTGGAGATGCAGAAATGTATTAGTTCAACACACCGACGGCGTATTCTCAGCGCAACGTAACCTTGACAGCAGTTTACACAAATACTCACTAACCTCTGCGACGCCCACTCCAGTTACTGCAAAAAGGAATTACAAGAATGATGGATTGAGAGTTGGAATGGAATTGTTGATGCTACGTTCAGAGCTACACGGTAAAGCAGTTGTAATAAAACACTACCGCGCCGTTCTGTATGAGTACATTCAGCCGTGGACTTAAATGCATGACTCGAGAAAAGAAATACTGTTTTCTGCTCTAGAAGAACGTAAAAAGTGTGAAATTCGAAGGTGTTCTTGTAATCCGGTCCCTACCAGTTATGCAGAGTGTAGCCCTGAGGCAGTCATGAACATAAAACTATTAACTCTGCCGTGACCAATGATTAAGCTTTCAGCACTTCGCAATTGCTAGCGATTTATAGACAACATTAAATACAGCTGTATGAAGTGTAAAGAATAAAAAGAATAAAAATCATTACTCTCCACAACAAGTGCGTTATTTCAGCCCTGGCTCTTTAAAAGTCGTTTCCACCGTATAATTTGAGGGTGATTCAGGAGATTTCCAGTGTTATCTGATCGTATCTGAAGTGTAGTCGTCGACCATACTTTACCTATTCAACGAAAACTTAGCTTTCGAAACACATTTTATTAAAATTTAGTTCCGCCTGTCAAATTTAAGCAATACAAAAAAGAAAAAGCCATCAAAATCTGAAGTACTGAAGGTTAACGTACCCGTCACCAAAACTGAATAAATAGTTTTTATTCCCCATTTTTCCCCTTTACGTAAAGATAAAGCGACTTTTTTGTTGGTTGTTTTAGCTGATATCCCAAATTTTCTCAATCATTCTGACTATTTTTTGTATTTGAAATATTTAATTAACATTTTGAGTGTATCATTATTAGAACGTACATACATTTTTGGAAAAAAATTTCTAGCTTGATTTCATAGTTCGTAGGACGCCCTGAACTTAATCATCGTGCGAACTAACTTCAGATCGTTAAATAAAATATAAGGCATCCATATTCGTATGAAAACAACACTTTGCATTGCTGACGGATATGTTTGCCATTTAGATACCGTAGTCGTGTACTTTAAAAGGTGGATAAGTATCAGACGTTTGAGAGACGTTTTCATGATTCTTCTCAAATTTAGTTCACTGTACACAACACGTTTCCAGTGTTAGTTACATAAAACATGGAAATTTTAGAATCTTGTCCCCTCATGGAAAAATATCTGTGTACACCCCTCTCTCTAGCCATCTTCGTTCTAGCCAACTTCGTAGAAACATTTTGCACCGGTAATAATCCTGCATGAGGCATCCTACAGCCGTGAAAACCAACGGCATTGTCCAGTTCTACATATGAGGAAAATTGTATAGAAAGCTGGATCCGAAGGTCTTGACGCCACCCTTACAGACAGGTAAGGGATGAACGCCGGACCTTACAGGATATCACTGATGCGCATACCAACACCAGATTTATGTTATAAATGTAACGCCCAGCTCATGCCAAACTTGAGCTAGTATTGCAGCATCCGAGGGAGATAACGGCTCGCCAGCGGTGAGAGGGCATATATGGGTATCCCCGTCGGCTTGAAACGGCCTCTCTTAATGACGCGGCCAAACTAATCTCCTCATAAAAGCCTCGTTTAAATGTGCGCCCTTTCGGGCCGTGGATATCTCTTTGGCATTGCACACGAGATAATTTTCACATACGAATCGTCGGCGATACTCATTTGCTACGCTAATTCTGAAGTTTCTGCGGCTGTATCTCTCTTCGTCTAAAATTCGGCCAGCACGCGAGCTGAAATTCTAATTACTGTATCCATTGGTACGTATGTGGTACCTTCCATGACTCCCTGTGGATGAAAGGAACGGTTTCATGGGTATTCGATTTCCGCAAATGTAGATTTTAATCAAGCGAAATGTAGTGAAATGGTATTGCTCATCCCGCACTGAATTCTGTTTTGTGTTATCATTATTCGAGTCTCGTGTGATGCAACATCCGTCACAAAACTTTCATAAATTTCATAGCGTTGCTACACAATGATCCCAATTTCACACGTTCTTTGTAACATAATATGTCTGAATAATCAATATGCACAGTTGAACCATGCGTGGGAACAAAGTAGGGACGAGACAACTAACTTTTAGTGATGGTGTAAGTAGATATTCAATAAACTGAAAACAACTATAGTATATAAATATGATTTCAGAGAAGCTATATTGTTTACTCATGTAAGAGAACTGGACAGGAAATGATGAGGAGGTATTGTCTGTCTGTAAACTGAAACAACACGATGCGTCCATGATGGGGGAAGTTGTCTTTCCCGGAAGTACACTACAGCTGTTTAACAGGACTGATAATATTGAATTCCTCCTGTAGCAGCTTAAAACTGTGTGCAGAGATTTATTCGAATCTGTCCATTAGCATTAGTGTTATTAGTTACTCATATCTGCATTCAATGAGACGTTAAAGCTTTTTGTGGTAAACCACGCGAGGTAACCGGCCTTCTGCAGTATACATCTACACCTTCCCTCTGTTACACCCATGAAACACAATACATCCCTTAACACTGTTCTACTGCACTCACAAGGGAACCTCCCCATCGCACCCCCCTCAGATTTAGTTATAAGTTGGTACAGTGGATAGGCCTTGAAAAACGGAACACAGGTCAATCGAGAAAACAGGAAAGTTGTGTGGAACTATGAAAAAAGTAAGCAAAATATACAAACTGAGTAGTTCATGCGCAACATATGCAACATCAAAGAGAATCTGAGCTCAGTAGCGCCGTGGTCCCGTGGTTAGCGTGAGCAGCTCCCGGACGAGAGGTCCTTGATTCAAGTCTCCCACCGAGTAAAAATTTCGCTTTCCTTATTTTCGCAAAGTTATTATCTGTCCGTTCGTTTACTGACGTCTCTGTTCACTGTAATAAGTTTAGTGTCTGTGTTTTGATACCGCACCGCAAAACTGCGCGATTAGTAGACGAAAGGACGTGCCTCTCCAATGGGAACCGAAAACATTTGATCGCAAGGTCATAGGTCAACCGATTCCTCCACAGGAAAACACGTCTGATATATTCTATACGACACTGGTGACGGCATGTGCGTCACATGACAGGAATATGTTGTCGACCCACCTAACTCATACACTCGGCGAATGAGTAAAAAGATTCTTCTACCTTGCCCGATTTGGGTTTCCTTGTGGATGTGATAATCACTCCCAGAAAAGTGATGAAAACATAACGGAGGGACAGATAATAATTGTTTGAAAATAAAGAGTTAAACTTTTCACGCGAGAGAAGACTGGAACCAAGGACCTCTCGTTCCGCAGCTGCTCATGCTAACCACGGGACCACGGCGCTCCTAAGCTGCGACTATCCTTGATGTTGCCTATCTTGCACATGGACTACTGAGTTTGTATATTTTGCTTATTTTTTTCATAGTTCCACACAACTTCTTCCTGTTTTCTCGATTGATCTGTGTTCAGGTTTTCCAGGCCTGTCCACTGTGCCAACTTACAACCAAATCTGAGGGGGGTGCGATGGGGAGGTTCCCTTGTTAGATGTGTTACGCACATTTAATGTTCGTTTTTAAACCAATTAATTTAAAGATAATACCGTTAGAAAGCTATTTCAAATAATCTGCGATTTTCCATACCCTGAAAATATTAGCCATAGACCCAAATTGGAAAAGGAACTTTTTTTATAGTGAATTTTGTACCAGCGAAATTTTTCGCTAATAGACGCAGCTATCCAGTTATACGAAAAGAAACACAAAAAGTGATATTTAAAACAGCCCACACCCCAACGCTGATACCCCACCGGTCTCGATCCTCAGTATGTTGTTTCCGACACTCCCTCCTAGCACAGTGAAAATTTTATTTTCCCCTAATCGATCTTTTTTGGACTTCGTTGACAGGGATACCTGTGGCTGAGTTTGGCAACGCCCTCTGGTATGTGGTCGGCGACAATCACTACACTTAAGATGGAAGAATCATTTATAGCTCGAGGTGATGTTAAGCGCCGGCCGCTATGGCTGAGCGGTTCTGGGCGCTTCAGTCCGGAACCGCGCTGCTGCTGCGTAGTAGGTTCAAATCCTGCCTCGGACATGGATGTGTGTGATATCCTTAGGTCGGTTAGATTTAAGTAGTTCTAAGTCTAGGGGACTGATGACCTCAGATATTAAGTCCCACAGAGCTTACAGCCATCTTATGTGAATCCATCAGCTCTCCAAGGTGAGTGCTCCCAACAAGGACTGTTGATATTTTTAAAAATATCAGGGATCCGGTACATCGATATTTTATTTTTTTAAATATCATTTTTTGTCCTCGATATATCGGAGTAACGTATCGATGAATCGAAGGGATAAATATGGACGTAACGGCCTACAAAAATATTGGCTGCACATTGTAAATATACTGCCGATTTTGTAGCTGTATAATTAAGTATTGATTTAATATTAGATATTCTGCACATCAATAAGATAGCAGCTCTAGAGAAAGATTGAAAGGAAAACGACACACGATCAAGCTTGGCGATATACACTTTCTTAACAATGGTAACTGTATATGAGTGGTACAGTGAAAGTGTCCGATGGGTCGTCTTTCGGTTTGGTCACGCATCGGATTTGTTCTGAACACTTCATGTCGACGTCCCTGTTATTTGCATTTCTGCAAATACCAGCCAACTAGCTACTGGAGGGTCAAAATTACTTGTGAAGTCAAAAGTTGCGCGTTCTGTTGGTAGCGCCGAGGCCCGATACGTCAGCATCTCCCCTCAGGCGTCTCCGCCAACCGTTTAAGACCAGTCTTGTCGTTTGGATTTTTGTTCATCAGTTTCCGCAACTAGAATGAGATTTTCACTCTGCAGCGGAGAGCTTCTGTAAAGTTTTCAAGGTAGGAGACGAGGTACTGGCAGAAGCTGTGAGGACGGGGCGTGAGTCGTGCTTGGGTAGCTCAGATGGTAGAGCACTTGCACGCGAAAGGTAAAGGTCCCGAGTTCGCGTCTCGGTCCGGCACACAGTTATAATCTACCACGAGTTTCATTTTCAGCAACTGTTTTTGAAGAATGCCAATGTAAATAAGTAGCACACTAGTTGCCTTAAAAATTGTTTTTTAACGCAGTTGGTGTGTTACTTCTTCTCAACGGAAGTCTTGTTATTCCATTCACACCGACGCCCCCCCCCCCCCTCTCCCCCCCTCCCCCACCCCAAGGCAATTGGACTTCGTCTTTGTGCCACCTCTATTTACTTCTCACAGTCAAACAAACAGACTAGACATGATGAAATCTCAAAAAGTACTAAGACTCCTTCACACAGTGAAAGTAAAATTGTGTTCTATTACACTTTAAAAATTATGTTCTACTACAATTTAAAAACTTCAGTTTAAAATATTTACCGAAAATTGCGAAAAAATTAATATAAATTAAAAATAACTGTAGTCGATATTGTCCGTTCCGTATCGATATACAGATATAAGAAAAATCGTTGAATTATATCCGCAATTTTTGCAAAAAATATCGATATATCCGCATTTTATCAGCAGCCCTATCCCCAAATCCAGACTAGTGGCTCTGAGCGCTTTGCGACTTAACTTCTGAGGTCATCAGTCGCCTAGAACTTAGAACTAATTAGACCTAACTAACCTAAGGACATCACACACATCCATGCCCGAGGCAGGATTCGAACCTGCGACCGTAGCGGTCGCTCGGCTCCAGACTGTAGCGCCTAGAACTGCATGGCCATTCTGGCCGGTCTCGACTAGTCATACAGTCGATGTTACAGTGCCAGAGCAATATCTGCTATCGTAACAAATGGACCTGAGTTAGTAATCCAATAGCAGATAAACGATTCCCATGTTTTCTCTTATAATGAGCGAAAGAGCAATTGCACGGATTTGTCTTCCTACTACTCAACGACCTTTGGGAACATCCGATGATACAGCAGCGTTCATGCTTGCACCCATCTCTCCAGGACCGGTCATTCACTGAAAGACGTACCTTCAAATCAGGATACGCCATAACTGCATCACTAAAAACAAATATAGCTACAACAATGAGTGATAACCCACTTCCCTAAAGATCAATTACGCAATATCCACTCCCAAACTTTAGTAGCCGAACTGCAAACACGTTGTGACCTTCCTAAAAACAAGTATAGCTACAACAATGAGTGATAACCCACTTCCCTAAAGATCAATTACCCAATATCCACTCCCAAACTTTAGTAGCCGAACTGCAAACACGTTGTGACCTTCCTAAAAACAAGTATAGCTACAACAATGAGTGATAACCCACTTCCCTAAAGATCAATTACCCAATATCCACTCCCAAACTTTAGTAGCTGAACTGCAAACACGTTGTGACCTTCCTAAAAACAAGTATAGCTACAACAATGAGTGATAACCCACTTCCCTAAAGATCAATTACCCAATATCCACTCCCAAACTTTAGTAGCCGAACTGCAAACACGTTGTGACCTTCCCAGAGGTCGAAAACCCCTCTGAAGGAGTCGATATGGTTTCCGCAAAAGTGATATTATAAAACACAACTCACTCTGTTCGTCTGTTTGATATAATGAAATTGAGTACGACAAGCAGGTGCACCCCGTGTTCCTCAACACTTGGAAGCTATTCGCTACAGCTGTGAAAGGTTTCGTAATGCACCGTCTATACAGAACATCGGACCCGTTTTGCGACCGTAAACTTCCTAGACGGTATCTAGGAGATAACGCCGGCATGGAAGTTGCTTCGGGCGTATTCCAGGCAAGAGTTATGGGCGGTTTACTGTACATGAAATATGTATAATATCTGGAGTATACTATCGGAAATTCCGCAGGTTGCTTGGAAATGATTATGTCGTGGGTAGCCTGTAGGGAAGTTGGAACGCCGTAGTATTTAGTGAAATTCAAGAATGCCTGGTTCTTGTACTGTCATCCGGTCGTCAACGTAAAAATATACTGCATACGAAAAGACTGAAAGATCAATTACAGATCGATTAAGCTGTTAGACTGTCAACCGCTGAAAACAGCGACATCCTTAAAACGTGTAGGCGTATGCGTCCAGAGGAACTGAAAGTGAAACGACCTGATAAGACTACTTGTACAGAAGAGAAACAGTAAAACAGTAGAGTGAAACCGATTGGAACAAGATAAGGCGGAATAGTTAACGATCTAGGACAAAAATTAAAAGTTGAAATTGGTTGTTCACTCATGCACAAAAATTCATTTCAGCGGGCGTCGATATATTAGGGCGATCAAAAACTTTCCGTTTCCGGGCGTTGCTGCATTGTAGGGTAAGGTAAGATAATTTCACAGTATAGGTAATTTCGCTATATTTTGTTATAAGGTAGCCGCGATGATCCTTTTCAGCGTGGTGTTTCCTGGTTTTACCAAAAGGTGGCATGGCACGTATTTTCGAGTAGCACTACAGCTGAGCTTTCCCACAATCAAAAGAATACACTGACATAACAAGTTATTGTTGTATGACACATTGTGAATCAATTTTAGGTCTGCCTTAAGTACTCAACATCCCCAACAGGTACTTTGAGACTTATAATAATATATAAGATGATTGGATTTATTTTGTGAAATATGGGCGGCCGGTGTGGCTGTGCGGTTCTAGGCACTTCAGTCTGGAACCGCTTGACCACTACGGTCGCAGGTTCGAACCCTGCCTCGGGCATGGATGTGTGTGATGTCCTTAGGTTAATTAGGTTTAAGTAGTTCTAAGTTCTAGGGGACTGATGACCACAGATGTTAAGTCTCATAGTGCTCAGAGCCATTTGAACCATTTTTTTTTGTGAAATATGTCACATATTACATTTTATTTGTACGCAATAGGTACTTTGAGACTTATACTAATATATAAACAATCTGGCTTATTTCTTTTGAAAAATATGTGATGACAGGAATCAGAGGAAGTCAGCGCATTCACTAAGAGACCCGTAGCAAACTAGATAAAATATCAATAGTGTCATACAATAGGTACTATGAGATCTATAATGATACATAAATAATTTGGTTTCTTTATTTTGTGGATTACGTTAAGACGGAGACCTTAGGAAGTCAACGTAGGCACTATGACCCATAGTAACTAGATAAAAAAGTCAATAGTGTCTTAATATATCAATGACGAACTTGGAACTCTCAGCACAGAGCACGAACATGTACGGGAATTATGGCTGGAGTTTAAAAGCATAATTTAGGTTCTAATGGGAAAGAAACTCCGCAGAATGGTCGAATGCACGATGCCTTTAATGACTACCGCAGCAGAGTACTGTCAAATGATATTTCACAAAACGCACAGACATTCTGCTCACTTGTAAAGGCTGTTAGTGGCACATAGGATAGTGTCCAGTCTGTAGCGAATGAGACAGAGACTGTAATTGACGGTAGCAAAGCAAAGGCTGGCTCTGAGCGCTATGGGACTTAACATATGAAGTCATCAGTCCCCAATACAAAGGCCTTAATGCTTAACTTCGTATTAAAATGTTCTTTGACAAAGGAGAAACTCAGGAGAATAACCCCAATCTCATCCTCGTGCCAGTGAAAAGATGAATGAAATAACTATTAGTCCCTATGATGTTGAGAAACAGCTGAAATTCTTGAAATTAATCAAAGCTCCAGGATCCGATGGAATCCCTACCAGATTCTACACTGAATTTGCGGCTGAGTTAGTTCCTCTTCTAACTGCTATATATATCGTAGAGCCGTCGAACTAAAAGCCGTGCCCAGTCTCGGAAAAAAGCGTAGTTCACAATCATCTATAAGAAGGGTAGTACAAGTGATGCACAAAATTGCCGTCCAATATCCTTGACATCAAAATGATTCAAATGTCTCTGAGCACTACGGGACTTAACATCTGATGTCATCAGTCCCCTTAGAACTACTCAAACCTAACTAACCTAAGAACATCACACACATCCGTGCCCGAGGCAGGATTCGAACCAGCGACCGTAGTGGTCGCGCAGTTCCAGACTGTAGCTCCTAGAACCGCTCGCCCAGCCCGGCCGGTTATCCTTGACATCGATTTGTTGTAGAATCTTAGAGCATATTCTAAGCTGAAATATAATGAGGCATCTTGAAGAGAATGACCTCCTCATGCCAACCAACATGGATTCCGAAATCATCGATCATGTGAAACCCAGCTCGCGCTTTCCTCACAATACACACTGCAAGGCCTGGATCAAGGTACTCAGGTGGATGCAGTATTTCTTGATTTCCGGAAAGCATTTGACTCAGTACCGCACCTACAAATGTTGTCAAAAATATGAACACGTCGGGGTAAGAAGTGAAATTTGTGACTGGATTTAGAACTTTTTGTTAGGGAGGACGCAGCGTGTTATCTTGGATGGAGAGTCATCGTCACTGCGTGGAGAGGCCGCTCTGTTAAAAGCACCCTGTCACGGATTGCGCGGTCCCTCCTGCCGGAGGGTCGAATCCTCCCTCATGCATGGCTGTGTGTATTGTTTTTAGTAATAGTTTAAGTAGTGTGTAAGTCTAGGGACCGATGACCTCAGCAGTTTGGTCCCGTAGAAATTCAGACACATTTGAACATTTCTGTGAGTCATCGTCAGACGTAAAAGTAAGTTCAGATACGCCCCAGGGAAGTGTGTTGGGACCGTTGCTGTTCACGTTGTATGTTGATGACCTTGCAGACAATATTAATAGTAACCACAGATTTTCTGCAGATGATACATGTATCTATGATGAAGCACTGTCTGAAAGAAGCTGCCTCGTAAACACTGTCAGATCTTGATAAGATTTCAAAGTGGTGCAAGAACTGACATATTGGTTTAAAAATGTTCGGGAATAAAAAATTGTGCACTTCACAAAACGAAAAAACATAGTATCTTATGACCGTAATATCAGTGAGTCACCATTGGAATTGGCCAACTCATACAAAGACCTGGTTGCAAGACTTTGCAGGGATATAAAATGCAATGGTCACCTATGCTCAGTTGTGGGTAAAGCAGGTGGTAGACTTCGGTTTGTTCTTACAATACTGGGGAAGTGCAATCAGTCTACAAAGGAGATATCTTACAAATGGCTCGTGCAACCGATTCCCCAGTATTTCTCAACTGTGTGGGACCGACACCAAATATAACTAACAGGAGACATTGAACGTATTCAGAGAAGGACAACACGAATGGTCACAGGTTTGTTTCATCCGTGGGAGAGTGACACAGAGCTACTGAAGGAACTGAACTGGAAGACTCTTGAAGATAGCCGTAAACTATCCCGAAAATGTCTATTAACAAAGTTTCAAGATAGGGCTTTAAATGGCGACCCTAGGAATATACTACAGCCCCATGAGTATCGGTGACAAGGGGATCGTGAGGATAAGATTAATATAATTACTACACGCACAGAAACATTCTTCCCGTGTTCAATACGTGAACGGGACGGGAAGGAATTCTAATAACTGGTACAATGGGACGTACTCTCTGCCATGCTCTTCACGTTGGTTTGCAGAGTAGTAGATGTTAGTGTAGATAGTGATGTATAAATGACTTGATTTATTTATTTTGGGAAATATATGATGACAGGGACCTTAGGAACTCACTGTCAAGATGGGTCTTACATCAGATTACCTACACCTTTCTGCAAGACGTTTGCAGCAATTATTATTGGAGGCAAGTGTTTCACACATAAAACTGATGTGAAGAAAAAAACAGTTGCATCATTGCCACAACACCGAGCGAGGTGGCGCAGTGGTTAGCACATTGGACTCGCATTCGGGAGGATGACGGCTGAAACCCGCGTCCGGCCACCCTCATTTAGGATTTCCATGATTTCCCTAAATCGCTTGCTGCAAATGCTTGGACGGTTCCTTTGAAAGGGCACCGCCGAATTCCTTCCCCATCCTTCCCTAATCCGATGTGACTGATGACCTCGCTGTTTGATCCCCTCCCACAAATGAACCAACCATCCATGGTCATAATGCTCTTTTTGCATCATGACAGCTGCCAAAAACAACCGACTAAGGAAACTGCCTACATGTGTGGCAATTGTTGTTAACGTTCAAGTTCCGAAGATGAGGGGTGATGCAGAAGGGTGAATGAAACTTTGTGCTGGAAAGTTACCGCTACTGCAGAATAATCCTAGCCACCTTCCTGTTTATGCTTCAAGGTTATGTAAATTACGAACAGTGTCAGTAACAAGAAGAGTGTAATACAATTATCAAATGTGGCTCACATATGTAGCTACTTAATAAAATTAATTGCAGCATTTTTTGTTATTTTACTGTAATAAAACAATTTGTTTCTTTGAAAATACTGTCAAGTTACCTTACCTTACCCATATACAACCTAGCGCGACTCAGACGCGGTCTGTAAGCACCGACATGTAAGTAAGGGCTTCGTGTTGCATTCGAAAGCAAATTTATGGTCACCCCTTATGTAACATATACAACTCTTCACATTATCTTTTCGATTTTTTTGTGGTGGAACCGATGTCGTACTTGAAATTTCCTGTCATATCAAAATTGTGTACTGGATCAAGACTCGAATGTGGAACGTTTGCGTTCACTTGGCAAGTGCTCTAGCGACTGAGAAATCCAAGTACCACTCCCACCCCGTCCGCACAGCTATACTTCCGCCAGTGCCTGAACTCCTACCTTCCAAACTTCGCAGAAGTTCTCCTGCATGTCTTGCGGGACTAGCACTCTTGGAAGTAAGGATATCACTGAGCCCGACGTACCCATTGCCTGGGGGATTGTTTCCAGAAAAATTTCTCACTCTGCAGCGTAAGTTGTTCATGTTAGATGTACCCGACTGCGACTCGAACCTGGGAGCTTTACTTTCCGAGGGAAAGTGCTCTACCGACTGAGGAAATAACTCCCCGCAATGTGTATGTGTGCATTTCTCTACTAAATTCAATACAAATTTTGTACATATAGTCCTTATTGAAAGAAACCCCAAGGTCTCCCTGAAAGAAGGGTTTTTGCACTAACCATTTCCCATAAGTATCAGGTGACGTACCTCACCATAGTCATGTGTAATTTGATACCTGTTGCAGAAACAGAATTTGCAAGTAGGTATACTACGTCATGAGGGGGAATAATTCTTGTTGTTGTGATGGTGGTCCGAGACTGGTTTGATGCAGCATTCCATGCTACTCTGTCCTGTGCAAGCCACTTCATCCCCGAATAGTTGCTGCAACCTACATTCTTCTGAAATTCCTTACCGTATTCACCTCTTAGTGTCCACTCGACGTTAACAAATTTCTTTTATTAAGAAACGCTTTTCTTGTCAAGGTCAGTCTATATTTTATTCCCTCTTCCCTTCGGCTATCATCAGTTATTTTGGTGCCCAAACAGGAAAAATTCATCTTCTTCTCTGTCTCATCTCCTGTTATAATTCCCTCAACGTCACCTCATTTAATTCGAATACATTCCATTATTCTTGTTTTGCTTTTGTTGGTGTTCATCTTATATCCTCCTTTCAAGACACAGTCCATTCCGTTCAGCTGTTCTTCCGGTCAAATTAGTCGGCACAATTAGAGCATGGACTTGGAAAATGACGAAGTGGTTGTGTGGGGATGTGTGAGAAAACGCACTGGCGGTCTGCTAGAGGCAGAATGGATATGAGAGTGAAAATCATTTATTAATGTGCAAAATTTTCAAACGTTGCAGTCTGTACGGAAACAGTCGAGTCGTGTTTGGCGCAAAAGCAGCCCCTCTGCATCGCAACGGGACTAGAACTCTGCTCTCGAGCCATCCAAGTCCGTGAATTCCGTGTGAATCAGCGCCCACAATTACTGAAGTTCGAAAGACCGGCACAGCACTAGGCTGTACACGGCCTATTACGGGTTTACTTTGCGTTCGGAAGGACGACGGTTCAACCCTGCGTCCAGCCATCCTGAATTAGGTTTTCCGTGATTTCCCTAAATCTCTTGAGGTAAATGCCAGGATGTTTCCTTTGACAGGGCACGGCCGACTTCCTTCCCCATCCTTTCGTAATCCGATGAGACCGATGATTTCGCTGTTTTGTCTCTGCACCCAAATCAACCCAACCCCCCATCTACCATCAAATTATGCACTTTTTCCGTTCCAACAACCAAGTACTCACTCTTCTTCATGTTCATCGTGATCACAACGTTATTGTATTTCTCCTTAAATCATCCTACATACAGCTTGAAGAGGGTCGGTGACACTCCACATTTCTGCCGTAGACCCTTCTTCACTTCGAATGATTTTTTATTGTTTTTTGAAATATGTTGCGTATGTCGCTGCAACGGATAAATCTTTCAGAATGCAACAGCACAGCAGTTAACGATATGTGTTTGTCATCCTTCCTAAAAAATTTGGATTCTCACAAGTTTGAAACATAGAAGTTGCGCCCGTAGGAAACCCACGAAGTGCACGTTTCGTGCACGAAAAACAGTGAAGCTAGGGTTTTAAATTCGAATGTTCAATTTTATCGTAAGAACCCATTTCTTATTTATCTGATTCGCCTTAAACCGTTTCTGTGTATCCAGTTCACGTAGGAACGAATTTTGCGTGCTACATTTAGCTCTAAACTAATGTACCGGGGGGTTCCAATTAAACTTTCCCTACTTAACAAGATATAACACGGAAACTAAGTACCGCACGAGGACCAAAGTTGGTAGCATTAATATTAAGGAGAGGGGAAGAGAAAAAATGCAGGATCAATTCAACTGAAACACTTTTAATGTGCTGCTACAGTACATCGTCCCATTACATAGCCGTACCTTTACTGCTACAAAAGGGGCTCAATATGGCGCCCATCAGTGTTCAGAAGCCGGCTAGGGTGGCCGAGCGGTTCTAGACGCTACAGCCTGGAACCGCGCGACCGCTACTGTCGCAGGTTCGAATCCTGCCTTGGGCATGGATGTGTGTGATGTCCTTAGGTTAGTTAGGTTTAAGTAGTTATAAGTTCTAGGGGACTGATGACCTCAGAAGTTAAGTCCCATAGTGCTCAGAGCCAGTGTTCAGCAGAATCTGAAAGCGCAGAACTGCAAGGTATGCTGGCTACCTCTCTTGGTATGCTGAGCTTCAGATCAACATTTGTGTGAATGTTCTCCTGGTAAAACCTGTCTTTCAGGTAGCCCCACAGCCAGAAATCACAGGGAGTGAGATCAGGTGATCGTGCCGGCCAAGCATTTGGAACCGATCGGCCGATAATTCAATCGTTTCCATATGTGTTTCGGAGAAGCAGGTGAACTTCACGAGCGACTTGCCGTAGGGCCCCATCTTGCATGAAAACTGTTAAGTTCAATGCGTCTCTCTCCTGTAGGGCGGGTATGACATGCTTACGAACGATTTCGCAGTAACTCTGACCAGTCACACTGCACGTTCTTGGCCCTCGAGCGCCAACCTGCTCAAAGAAACAATGAGACAATTATGAACGTAGCCGCGAAGCCACACCATTCGATGACACTTTCAACACACAAAGGTACTTCATGCACAGGGACTGGAGGTGAAGGTCTCCACACTAGGCAATTCTATGTGTTCACCTCATCCATCAGAGAAAACTGAGCTTCGTCTGTACTTAGGATGGTCCAGAGCCAGTCCTTGTTAACTTCAATGAGAAAGTGGAGAGCGAAGTCAACAAGTCGTTGTGCGTCCTTTGGTGCAAGATGCTGAAAGATGTGAATCTTGTACGGATACTATTTGAAAATTGTTTGAAAAACCTAAAGCACAGTAGACGACTGGATGTTCAGCTGTCGTGACACAGCATGCGCACTGCTGGAAAATCGGGAATAGCGCGCCGCGTTGTCTGCCATAGCAACAGTGATTTAATCAACCACCTATGTTGCAACCGGTCGTTGGCCTCGTTCCGGAGCGACGCTCTGTACTCCGGTTGATTCAAAATTCTTCATTCTGCTCCCCACAGCAGGTGGAAAATCCTTTCAACCAGCGATATTCTCGAAGTGGAGCTTCACCAATAATGCCCTGCTCGTTTTGCCCAAACTCATATTGACACGTCAACAAGTGCACTGCGACTGGTCAGATGAGTGACTATGAATCACGATGACTGATCACGGTACCTGGTGGTCATAGTTGGAACAGGACGAGTCTCGCTCCAGTTCGGAGTTATTTGAGATGACTCAATGGAGAGACACTTACAGACGTTAAAGTAACCTCTGGCGTGCCACAGGGGAGTGTTACGGGACCATTGCTTTGCACAATATATATAAATGACCTAGTAGATAGTGTCGGAAGTTCCATGTGGCTTTTCGCTGATGATGCTGTAGTATACAGAGAAGTTGTAGCATTAGAAAATTGTAGCGAAATGCAGGAAGATCTGCAGTGGATAGGCACTTGGTGCAGGGAGTGGCAACTGACGCTTATCATAGACAAATGCAACGTATTGCGAATACATAGAAAGAAGGATCCTTTATTGTATGATTACATGATAGCGGAAAAAACACTGGTAGCAGTTACTTCTGTAAAATATCTGGGAGTATGCGTACGGAACGATTTGAAGTGGAATGATCATATAAAATTAATTGTTGGTAAGGTGGGTGCCAGGTTGAGATTCATTGGGAGAGTCCTTAGAAAATGTAGTCTATCAACAAAGGAGGTGGCTTACAAAACACTCGTTCGACCTATACTTGGATACTGCTCATCAATGTGGGATCCGTATCAGGTCGGGTTGACAGAGGAGATACAGAAGATCCAAAGAAGAGCGGCGCGTTTCGTCACAGGGTTATTTGGTAAGCGTGATAGCGTTACGGAGATGTTTAGCAAATTGCAGACTCTGCAAGAGGGGCGCTCTGCATCGCGGTGTAGCTTGCTGTCCAGGTTTCGAGAGGGTGCGTTTCTGGATGAGGTATCGAATATATTGCTTCCCCCTACTAATACCTGCTGAGGAGATCACGAATGTAAAATTAGAGAGATTCGAGCGCGCACGGAGGCTTTCCGGCAGTCGTTCTTCCCGCGAACAATACGCGAAACGGAGGTAATGACAGTGGCACGTAAAGTTCCCTCCGCCACACACCATTAGGTGGCTTGTGGAGTATAAATGTAGATGAATTTGAACGTGAACTCCAGACGAGGGTGACTGTTTTTGCACATAAAAACGTAACAGTACACTTACAAATGCTGCCGTCAGCTGAGCGTTAATTTCCGCCCAATTAAAATATTTTGCGAAAAAAATTAATCCATTCGCACTCTTTACCGGGGCGCCAGCTCAGATTCGTCCTTCTAACATTGCTATAATACTGTAACGTAGCTAAAGTAGGACAGATGTTGGAAGTACTATAAAACCGGCCTTTTGTCCTGGCTGAACGAAAAACTTTTTACCCCATGTTCCTAGGTCAAGTATGAACCGAGCATCAAGAAACGACATCCACCCCGCAGCTCCCCAAACTCAAACGGCGATTGTGTGTATGTCCATTTCAGAGATATTTGTTACACCGCGACCCCGGTGTAACGATTCCGCTTCTTTATGTTTAACAGTTAAAAAAGATACACTCTAAAATGCGTAGTTCACATTAGATATTGCTTGTAATTACGGGGCTGGCAGCATATAACAGGAGCAGACAATGTTTGATGCACTTTAAGAGAGGCAACCAAATTTACATTATCCGCATGAGGGGCTAATGACTAAGTTTGTACACTATCTACACAAGCCCTGTGGCAGTAATATGTTGGTAATCTTGGAACATAAATTCTTATAATATGCGATATTTTCGATAATTTACAACCGCAGTTGCCGATACATGGAGATAATATTTTATCAACGGTTCGGCGTGCCGCACGTGTTCATTGGAGGGAGAGTAATTAACACGACGAGAGCAACTAAAGGGCGCAGTCAGAGAGTTAGCTAGCGGCTAGCAGTTAGCGGCTTAGCAGATGAGAGGTGCGCCAAGCTGGTCGTTGTGGCTGGTAGCAGAAGCAGACTGGTGTACTAGATGCAGCGACCAACTTGGAGCTATTGTTCTGTTGAGGCATCGTACCAGCGCGAAGGGAGCGGCAGCGCGTAGAACCACGCAGCCTGACTTATGAAGTAGAAGTTCAGTTAGCCTCTACGTGCGTGACTGTAATTGACTGTACCTGTCGATATTTCACGTACGTGTCACGGCCTTCTACGTCTTAAGGCTGAAGCCTTGACGTGCGTGACTGTAATTGTACCCGTCGATATTTCCGTACATGTCACGGCCTTGTACGTCTTATGGCTGCAGCCTCGTGCAGTATGGGTGGGCAGTGGACTTTGTATTGCTCATTGACCAGTGCTCTCAGATCTTTTAACGTCAGTGCTTGTTCAAATACTGGGACACGAACAATTGCAATCACTCCTCCTCCTCTACTCGCTCAGTTCAGTGCGGTCGCGCATTTTCCACCCCTTGCAATGGAGTCAGGGCCAAATACACCCATGAAAGAGTGCACAAGGGAATGGAGTACAGTGTAACAGTAATGTTTCGGTGAGTACCTTGTTGAAATACTTGGAGGCCAATAAGCCCATGCAAAATAACGCCTCCCGATACCATATCACTGCGACCACTGAAACGAACATGTTCGACAGTCTTCCCGGATGCATTAGGTACCCTCATATGGACAAACACAATGATAGATTTGATGGTGCAGGTGTTACGGTGTGCGGTGGTATAATATTTCATGAACGTACTAACCTCCAAATCTTTGAACCGGATAAATTCACCGATCTGTTCTCCATCCCAATGTGCGTATTTTCAGGTGTGCATTCGGCCCTGACTACATTTCATGGATGACAGTACAGGACCCCATCGATCTGCATAGGTGTAGGAGCTCCCGTAACGAGAGTATAGTCTGCGAATGCACTGGCCTGCCCGCTCCTCCAACTCAAATCCTATTGAGCACGTATGAGATGCATTGTGAAAGCGTATTGCAGTACGTCCATGTGCACCAATGTTCACCCAGCAATTTTCAACCGCGCAAATAAGGGAATGTAAAACCTACCACAAGAACACCTTACCGAGCTTAAGGACAGCGTGGAAGCACATTACAGAGCATGCATTGGCGTCCGTGGTGATCACGCACAATATAATGAACGATGTCACGCCTTTTTTTAATGTCCGGAGTACGTTCCATGGCCGAACGTCTTACCGCAGTGGCAACACCGTTTCCCGTCAGGTCATCGAAGTTAAGCGCTGTCGGGCTTGGATGAGTCACCATTCGGGTCTGCCGATCGCTGTTGGCAGTTCTTGTATACTGAGCCCTTTTCAGGGCAATTGAGGAGCTACTTGATTGAGAAGTAGTGGTGGCTTCGGTCAGGAAAACTGACAACGGCCGGGTGAGCGGTGTTAACTACATGCTTCTCCATACCCACATCCAGGGACGCCTGTCGGGTGAGGACGACACAGTGGTCAGTCGGTGCCGTTGGGCCTTCCGAAACCTGTTTGGACGGAGTTTAGTTTTTCAGAGTGAAACATCCCCTTTGAAAATTATGAATGTCAGTGCTGGAAAAACTCTTACGTAATTTGATACAGAAACGGCTGAGTAAAACTCAACGTACGCAGACAGTTTTCTATTTACTCATTCTGATCATCACTAAACTGACACACAATATTTTTCAGCGCAACGCAATCTGACTTTCAATAATCCCTACATAAGAATGGCCCTATACCTTGCATGAATTAAATACCGCACAAAAATCTTCATTACTCAAACTACTGCAATACAGCGAGCGACAATACTGTCTCGCGTCCGTCGGCCGTCGTAATTTAATATATATTATTATTGTTATTATTATTTTTTGATTGTTGCCGACTTACGTGGTGGGCCTTAATAAAAATGATATTCCAATTAATTTTGATTTTACGATTAAATGCTTTCCTGAAGTTCTCCTTTTTAACAATATTAATCTCAAATTATTTGTTACGTTAATGAATGTTAGACTCGCTGAATCTTAAAACATGAGCATATAAGTTGAACAATGTAATAAACTTTTCATATTAATTTCCTCGGCTAGTCAGTTCACTTTAAAGCAAGAAATCTTTGGTTATTAATTAAAACTGCCGCCCACACACGCGCGAGAGTATTTTTCTTACCTCCGTTAACCATTGTGTTGTAGTCGGAGTCCTGGCTCTGGCTCTCGGCTATGGTACTGAAAATATGAATCTTAAAGCTACGTATTTCTGCAACTTCGTGCGGCTGTGAAGCGCGGGCGAGTATTTCGCTTCCGCTAACTTTCATAAGTTAATATCGCCACGTAATGGCGTCGTTGGCTGCATCGGTCGCTGCGATTGTTGAACTGTAAATTGTTTGAATGTAGGTTAATTCAAGGAAGGCGGACATGAAATCGGGATCACCTCTTACAAATTAAAAGTGCACAATAATATTAAATCAGTATATTATATGCTTAACTCATACAAATATGCTTGCATTTGCCAGCACTCGCAAGATGTCCATATGTACATCATCAAGACAAGTGAAGAAGTGAAGTCGACTGAAAAAATTAACAAAAGAGCGTATCTTGTCATCTCTTTAGGTCATTTTGTCATAAATTATTTCTTTGTATTGCATTTCCTTGCATTTCTCGACAGAGAAATTATTGTTTTACAGCTACATGATAAAAATATATTATTCAATTTTTACATATCTCACCTTTATAAATACTGTTTTTTAAGTCTTTTCGTAATATAGCACTGGGGACGCTATAACTGCCAGCTAAATAAAAGATTCTAACTACGGAAGGTACCAACTACTGATAGGCGTAGTTAGCAAATGAAAGATTTTGATAGAGAACTAACAATGTATTTACCTTAATAGCGTTCAAAAGTCATAATATATATATAATTTTGTGACATCCAATTGAACAAAATTTCCTTTTTCTGACGGACACATGTGCTGATCGTCCGCTCACAAAACTCTCTCCACATCCACCACTGCTGGCGGCTCACCACCAACTGCGCAACGCTACGCGCCGTTCACATCCAACTGCCTAACACTGCACAAGCAAATGTTCCAACAATGAGTCCAACCAGCCACATACTGAACACAGCACACTCAGCGATCAGAGCGCTACGTGGCGTTACCAACATAAAAACCCAAACAGCCTACTTACAAGAGTACGTTCCGTCATGTACAGCGATGACTTCAATGTAATTATTGTCGTTGAATACAAGTGTAATTGCTGTTCATCATATTGCATATTACTGTCGGTTACCTTCTGCCCTGTACTGTACTTACTGTTTTACACTGTAGCAAAAATTTGGAAATTTCTGGTAAGTTCTGTTGGAGCAAACTGCTGAGGTCATCGGTCCCTAGACACTGTGGGATTTTTTTTTTCCATATTTTGTCCAACGTTAATCGTTCTATGTTACTTGGCAGTGACAGATGATGCAAAAGTTACTTTCATCCTTGAATACTGCACACCAGTGTACATTATGGAGCTCATTACAGGACTTTACGTAACTTGTTTAATTTAAAGATTTAATATCAAAAGTTCTAAAACTGAGTAATTAACTGTCATTTGTTACAAATGCCAGAAGAAATCGATGTGGTGCACCATTTGAGAAATCAAAGTTGTTTTCCGCTTGAGTGCGTAATGGCAATAATTCTGTTTTGGTACTCCAGTGGATTTGAAAACACACAGGCTCACATGTTTGCCCAGTATTTTAGCAACTCGCTACCTCGCAGGTTTCCAGTGCTAAACGAGGCCTTATTCTAATATCTTACGCGCAGTCGACAGATCGAAACGCAGAAACGTAGGAGAGGAAATGAAACAACTAGAATACTCTATTCTCAGACGGAAATTAAATACGCTCCCTGGGCGAGTGCAAGCGAACCAGAGAAGATAGCGCCGAAAATAGTGTTTTTTCCGTTCACCCTCAGAAAGCGCTGATGCGAGTGGCTCACACCTTAAGAAGATATGATACTAGAGAGAGGAATTTAAGCACTCAAATGTAAGTAAGAAACCTAGTTGATGAATAGTGCCGTTGAACGTCAGAGATAAACATTATGCAGTGCTCTCGTAAGATGATTGACTACGAGACACTGTATGAAGTTTAAGAATAGGAATTCAAAGAAGGCAGCCTAATGAAATTTACCACTTTCTTCTCCTATGAAACAATTATCCCCCAAATTTTTATTTTCAGGAGGATTTTTTTAAATTTATAAGCTTTGTAACAGCTGGCAGATAACAGAAAAGTTTCAGAATAGATATACTGTAGATTTCACAGCCTTGTTGCGCCCCTCGTTTACTGACTTGTCTGTGTGGAAGAAACAGATAAAGTTTGAAGTACGCATGATGGGACCAACAACGAGCTAGTAACAGAAAACCTCATTAGGTTCCTGTAAATATATTCAGTAAAGTGAATAAATACTTTCGGAATTATGAACTCATATACACCTGGATGTAGCAATTTGTGGCGATTTGAAATGGATTTGGCACATCAGCTTAGTCGCAGGCGGCAATTTTCGATTCATCTGTGGGATACTGAGGAAATGGAGTCAGTCTACAAAGGAGACTGCTTACAACATACTCAGGTCATCCATACCATGGTACTATCAAATATGCCGGACCGATATCATATACGACAGTCAGGTGACATTGAACATATGGAGAGAAAAAGGACGGCCCGAACAGTTACACGTTTGTCTGACTTGCTAGAAAGAGTCTCGCAAATGCTAAAAAAGCGTGAATTGTCAGGCACTCGAGAAAAAGGCATCTCATTTCCCGCGAATGCCTATTCAGAAAATTGAAAGAACCAATATTATTGATGAACTCCCTACGTATCGGTCGCGTAGCTACCACGAAGATAGTGCTTGACTCATTACATCGTACCCATATGCATTTAAGCAGTCATTTTTACCACGCCCCGTCCGCGAATCCAACGGGAAAAAAGCACTAAACCGTGATGCAAGGGGAAATAAGCATTTCATGCAGTTCACTGTGCTTCGCGCAGTGAGGATGTAGCTCTAATATACTCTGGAATTACGCCTTCTGATACGTTTACAGTGGCATCTGTTTCATAGAGATTCAATACTTGCTCGCCCAATTACATATTTCGCTCTTTCTTGGTAATTTGATTGTGAGTGCAGTTTTCAGTTTTTCGATTGGACCTTAAACGTAGAATTTGATACGGCACGCTCCTTATAAGCCTTCCCTAACTTACAGTGTTCTGACACTGTAAGCAGGAGAACGATCTATTATTATCAAAACTGTTATCTTGTGCTGACGGGTACGACATTTATAAAACATACTTGTGAACCATGTTTGTCACCCAAGAGTTACAGGTTCACACTATTAATGCATTTATATTATTTAACATGGTCAGTGACATTCCGTTACAATCAGCACGAAATATTGTGGAAGATCTGTAGTTCATTCATAAAACAGTATCTATGCACGCTACAGAAAAGGTCAGGCTATATACACCGTTGGAGTACAAAGGAGAGAGTCGCAAGTACTATTCACAATTATGTCCAGCATATACTACACATGTCCTCAGGCATGCTGTTTACTGTTAATGTATGTACAAACGCTGTAAGCGTAATACAATGTTTTATCGAGAACAGAAACAAACGGTCTCCTTAAAAGCCCTTTCCTGTCGCCTGTTTAGTCCACTTTATTTCTTGGTTTTAATCGTAGATGAAATATTTTAATGGTGTTCTGACAAGATCTGACAGAGTGACATTATCTACTTTTAAACGTAGCGCCGTTACAGGTTTTTACTCCTGCGTCTGATACAGCGACGTACGTGCACCTCTGACATATTTTATTGTATACTTGACTCTGTATGGCATTCTTTTGATTACAGTTGATCCCATATATGTTCATGACTACAGGACGGTACACCGCTGTTGTAAAACATTTCTTTCGGATCTGAAGTCGGCAGTAAAAAATTTGCCGAAATTAGTAGCTGTATGACAAGAATATTACATTATTCTAACGTAGTTCTGAACGATTAACGCCAGCTAAAATTCATCAAAAGGACTTTCAGACGAAATATCATTCTATTCTTCAGCCCAATACGTTCACGTCACGAGTATTATAAAACGGAACATAAACTACTTGGAATAAGAAGCTGATTCTTGGCTTTTGCGGTTATACTGCTTATCAACGAAGGAAAAACAACACTTTAATAACACTAACATATGTCTTAGATAAATGTGACCCCATGACAGTAATACGCAATTACGGTGATAGTAAAACATAATTTCATTTAAAATCATAAAAAAATTTTAAGACCTGAAACATTTTTAAAGAAAAGCAACTCTCGCCGCCAAACGTGTACATGCTCTTTTGTGCTCCCGAAATCACACAAACTCCCTTTACGCAGAACTGCAATACCGGAAGTTTCACTAACCCTTCTTCAGTTTTCCTTCAGTTTTTCTACCATATTTGGTTTATTTTTTTCGTACACCTTTCCTTTTAATATACCCCCTGACATATAAATCGGAACTAGACAATTTTGGCGGACGAAGCAGCCACAAACGTTTGCTTAATTCGCGTCCTTGTATGAAGACTTCAAGAATACGAGACAGCGATTGACGAACTGTGTAGCGCGTTGCTCCATCTTGCTGAAAAGAGCGGGACTGCCTTTCATGTCCCTGTAACTGAGAGTTAAAGCTCTCGTTAATTAAGGTACGGGTCTGTATTGAAAGCGGTTTCAAAGATCAACCGGCCGATACTTCGACTACTGGAAAACACGCACCGAACTTCATTTCCTTTTATCGTGAAGAGAAATTTGAAATTTGACACAAAATGAGAGGGTTTTTGGTGGGCCAGTAGTCAGTCTATGGCCATTCACTTGGCGATAGAGCTTAAATACTCAAAAAAATACAGTGTGATTTCTCGCTCCCCGTCCACATTATTATTTTTTTTTTTTTCAGCTTGAAGTAACGTTCCAACGCATGAAGTGAGGTAAGGTTTCAAGTGCATGGACTTAAGTCTATTGCGAAAGTTGTCTGGCCGATCTTTCTTCGGGAATGCACTAATTTTCTGCAAAATGTTTGTAGACTCGTCCGGATTTTGAAATGGAGGCTTACAGATACAACTAGACACATTGCGTGTGGATCGCTACTTAGTTATCAGCTTGTGAACACATACTTTTGCAGAAATATTGTTCTAGAAGAGTCCATAAAAATTTCACTGGTCTTCCTAAATCAACCAGTTCCGCTATATACGCCAACTGTTCACTCTCTTTCACTCACAGAATATCGCTTAATTTACAATAATAAGTCAGAGAAGGGCTAAAAGACCCTCACGCTGCTCTCAAATAACAAACAACAACTGAAGCTCTGACGATCAACCTCGCCCGTCACGTGATCGGAAGATCGGGTGAGCGGAAAACAATAAAATGTCGACGTCTGCCCATGTAATGGGGCCGCTTTTGCTGTATTTCTGAACTGCATTGAAACAGAAATGTAAACATGCAATTTTGGGGACAATCGCTTCCACGTATAGAACTTGGTCGGTCACGGAGCGGGACAATGCAAGCTAATGACGCATTTCCCAGACAATGGGCGCAGGATTCGGTAGACTGTCTCTGACATGTAAAGCGGCGCCGCACTACAGCGACAGTATTCAGTCACCTGAATACGTCGTACAGGACCCCATCAGGCACTAGGGTATCTCAATAGTCGAAAAAAAACTGTGTGGGTGTATCGTAGGCGTTTCATTCATCAAATGTTCTTGGGGTCAAACATATAAATGGCGCAGGGAGAGAAGACCCTACCATCTACTCGTTGCTGTTATGATGTGACTTGCTTGTACACAGAATTTATGCAGCTCTGTTACTGGGCAAACTACGGTTTGACAACTTCTATGGCAACACAATTACCTGAACTTACAAATATTTACTGCTAAAGTTCTGTAATATTTAACTGGAATATAAATGTTCAGCTACGCAGTTCGGTCTTTAAACACAGGTACAGTGCGAGAGCCAGTAACCGTTGACTAACATCGCTTGCATAATGTTTGGTTGGGCTCTTCTTGTTGGCGCCAATAGATGAGTCCTGAAGTACAACTGCGTAACCAAGGTTTTGGGAGCCCCCTTGGAAATAAATTTTGGGAGCCTTTTTTGCTAATAACCTTCAGAGAACACATGAAAACATTAGATATTCACACACCATAATTGATGTTAAAAGTGAAATAAATTTATTTATTGGTGTATTATTAATCTGGCCATCCCACCACCCATTTTCTCTGTCTCCGTATAACCAGCTCGCTACACACAGACTTCATTTAAAGTAGGGGAATAGCACTGCCAAAATCGTTCAGTTTTCTGACCCGTTTCAGTATAATTATGATAATAATCGCAGCTAATCTTTTGGTGCTGCAGTTACTACGAAGTAGACCCCGACGCCTGCAAGATCTACTATTTATAATTTTTAGTTTTCCTCTATTCAGTCAGTTTATCTTGAAATAAGCCTCAACCGGTGGTAAAAGACACATTTTGCTAGTTATCTTGAAGATGAGAAGAATAGTCTGTTGGTGTTAAATCGACGTCTGTTGCTGATGATCCGTTTTCAAATTGTGTAACAACAGGACTTACACCCAGTTGATTTTCACAGCTGGTATCGTGTCCTTTATGAACTTGGAAACTGCCAGAAACTTCAGCCGTTTCACGTTTCTTGTAGTGGCCATTTTCGCAGCAGCTGTATATAAATTGCAGTTGTTTCAAAGTAAATGCCTTTTTTGCATGCTGCACATCGAAATTTTTATTTATGCACCCAGCCGCGTTTCGCCTTTTTTACAAGGCATCTTCAGTGGGTGTCCTGAAATATTACATGATTTGTCCATTTTTACACATAATTTATGTTTTCACATCTGGGTTATAGATTTAAAAACAGTTTCTTAACGTTTTTTATGAAATGGAAAGGTACTTACAAGTAACTTCTAATTCATAGCATCTAAGCAAACTGCTTTTTCTCATCTGGCAACCAGGTGGACATCTTACAGTTCTCTTTCAGTTGACTGTTTACGCTACACATCACTGTAACTGACATCTTTTTAATACAGAGTTTCATTTGTTTTTCTAAGTGTTACCAACATTCTCAGTTTTCTCCATTCAACTGTTTTGTGGATGTGTTTGTGTGTGTATTAGAGAGGGGGAGAGATTTTCCTTTTTTCTTCATAAAAATTATTTATTTTATTACTATTTTTTATTCTTTTATCTATTCTTAAAAATAATTATTATTATTATTAACAGATGTGTAATCATTTGTTTGAATTTCTGTCTATTATATGATCGATAAGTGTAAACAGTGAGTTCTTAGTCATATTTACTTGGTCATTTAGTAGTTGTTTCTTTTCAGCCTTTGTTTTGTACATATCATAATTTTCCTGTAATGTTAGGAAATGTCTTTCATTATTTATTCTAATTATTTTCATGTCATTTTCTCTTGTAGTAGGTTTGTGGTTATTTTCTCTCAAATTTTCTGCAAAACTTGAGTGGCTCGTTCCATATTTCCCTGCTCTGATATGTTCTTTGTACCGGGTGTCAAATGTTCTGCTGGTTTGTCCTATATACCTTCCATCACATGTTTTGCAGTGTGTTTTTTGTTATTTTTGGCATGTGCCTGTGCTTGAGTTGTCTATTTTGAATACTATGTTTATCTCTTGTCTTTTCAAAATGTTTCTTAGTTTATGTGTGAGTTTGTTCTTGTGTGTCATTGTGTAGCATCTTGAATCTTCTTTTTTGTTTTCCTGTATTCTTTGTGTCGTTATTGTCTGTGCCTGTTTGTGTAGTGTTTTGTTGCACTGTTGTTTGTGGGTGTTTATGTACTGTATTCACTGACTGTATTTGTTTTCAACCGTTTCGTTTTTCCAACTGTGTTGACTTCCAGTTCAACTTGTAAACCGTCAGACTTTTCTCCGTTAACATTCAGTACTAATTTTGGTACATACCCGTTCTGCGCTTCTAGCTGATCGCTGAAGGACTTTATCTGTCTTCATTGCTGTGAGTACAACATATATAAGATCTGTTTCCAGACATTATGATTTTAACTCAACGTTTAAGAGCAACCCATGTAAAGAAAACCAGCACTATATTCTACATTAATGCAACAACAGCTTAGGTGAGGAGAAAATAAACTGCTTTACACAGATAACTGACCTACAAACTTACAATGTTCGAGTCACTTTCCAATGAACATTTTATTTGCACTCTAACACTGCGTCCATCACAAACATGCAAAAAATACTCAAGAGATTGTTAGTGGGGAACCTAATGTTGTGAATGCCAGCTGAAGGAAATACTTAATGAGGGAGGGGCGCTATCTGGCGTGCTGGCTACTGCCTGTGTCGAAAAATAGCGCTGCTGGAATCTGTGCGCTGCACGAAATAGTGGTCGCCACACGCTGCAGCTTGCTGTTCATGTCTCACTGGACTCGCATTCGGGGGGACGATGGTTCAATCCCGTCTCCGGCCATCCTGATTTAGGTTTTCCGTGATTTCCCTAAATCCTTTCAGGCAAATGCCGGGATGGTTCCTTTGAAAGGGCACGGCCGATTTCCTTCCCCGTCCTTCCCTAACCCGAGCTTGCGCTCCGTCTCTAATGACCTCGTTGTCGACGGGACGTTAAACACTAATCTCCTCCTCCTCCTCCTCCTCCTCCTCCTCCTGTTCGTGTCTCCTTAATGAATTTCCATGGCTAAAGCGAATATAAGGAGACATTATTATATGAATCATTAAAGTCAGTATGGGTTCCCCCAAAATACGGAGCGTCCTTGGTGAGGCGACCACCACGCTCTGTGGGATCTGCGGAGCCGTTATTTACGTCACTGCTGAGGTGCCGTCTTGAGCTACGGTCAAAGTAAGTAATTACTGGCAACGTGCCCCTATGTGTCTATATCTTAGTTTGGCAGATGGATGTCCACTTGGGAACTTTTTGCGCGAAGTCAGACGGATGCGTTATGCAGTCCTTGTTATGTGCATACTCTCTCGAATCCACTTAAACTATGTTGCGCTCTTATATGCAGGTTGTGCCCCGTATCTTCTAGAGGTCCCGACAGCCAGGTATTATTTCTTTATTTTGCAAACTTTACCCATGCGACCACGCTTAACCATCCACGTCGAAATAATTATTGTCTAGTAGTGAAATGTACATTTCCGAAGGAGACTTTTAAGATAGAACGCCTTTGTGAACGAGGGAGTCCTATTAGAAAAAAGTTTCCTTTCCGATTCGTAGATGGAGTGTGAGAAGAAAAACTGTTGGTATTTCTCTGACCAAGATGGTAACAGTCTTATTTTATGCTCACATCATCAGCGACAATTACATGTAAAGCACAAGATATGATTCCTGGATCTTTCTACTGCCCAAAAGCCTCCTACAATTCTCGTTGCTTCTAGTCATATAAGCTCGATAAGCACTGTAGCATAACATGATATGATGATAACACATTATAGGTCCTACATAAATTTATACGCTCTTTCTTTGGCAGCGCAATGCATTTTCCCTATATGAAGATCTGAGCAGCACTCTTACATTGTTTACAGATGATACTTTCATTTACCCTCTAATAAATTCATCAGAAGTTCGGAATCAATTCCAGAATGTCTTAGACGTCACATACTTCGCGCCGGAATTGGAAATTAGCTTTTATAATGAAAAGTGTTAGGTCATACAAAAAATGGTTCAAATGGTTCTGAGCGCGATGGGACTTAACTACTGTGGTCATCAGTCCCCTAGAACTTAGAACTACTTAAACCTAACTAACCTAAGGACATCACACACATCCACGCCCGAGGCAGGATTCGAACCTGCGACCGTAGCAGTCGCGCGGTTCCGGACTGCGCGCCTAGAACCGCTAGACCACCGCGGCCGGCCGTTAGGTCATACAAGTGAGCATTAAAACGACAACTTTAAATTTCGGTTGCAAATATAAATGTGAATTCAACTAAATGCCTACGGATTACAATTACCAACAACGTAAATTGGAATGATCACTTAGATAATTTTGTGGGGAGGGTGAACCAAAGACTGCGTTTTATTGACAGAACACTTGTAAGACGTAACGTGGTTGCTAAAGAGACTGCCTACGCTACGATTGTCCGTCCAATTCTGGGGTATTGGTGCGCGGTATAGGATTCGTACCAGACAGGATTGACGGAGGACATCGAAAAAGTTCAATTGAGGACACCTCGCTTTGTATCATCGCGAAATATGGGGACAGTGTCACGGATATGTTATTCAAGTTAGGGTGGCAATCGTTAATAGATAATCGGTTTTGATTGCGGCGAGACCAATTCGCGAAATTTCAATCACCACATTTCTCCTCTGAATACCAGAGCATTTTTTGACTCCAACATACGTAGCGGGAAATAAATAAGAGAAATCAGAGCTCGCACGGATGGATTTAAGTTTTCGTTTTTCCCAAGCGCGGTTCGAGAGTGTAACCGTAGAGAAGTAGTATGAAGACGGTTCGATGAACTCTCTGCCAGCTATATAAATGTTAATTGCAGAGTAGTCACGCAAATGTAGATGTAGATGCAGACGCTCCCGAAAGAATCAAAGCTACCTGCAACTGTAAGTATTCCCACGCATTGTCCCTCTTCTTAAAGTTCTCTAGTTATGCCCTCGACAATCAAAACGAGGTGGCACGAGTCATATCTGAAAATAAGAGTCTTATTCGAAAAACAAATTGGTTTGATACACGAGGCGTTATACTGTAACGACAATAAACAATAATTGCTGGAGAAAGTTCTCCCTCCAGCTGAGAACTGCTTGCTGTAATTTTTGTCTGCAAAAGGATCTACAACTACAAACTATAAGAGGAAAAATCTGGAAATGTGTTTATGCCTGCAGAAATAGAAATTTTCGATTTAAACATATTAAACCGGCCAGAGTTTAGAGGTAGACATAGATTACTCGATGTAACGTCGAAGTGCAGAGCTTAGTTAGTGAAGAACATGTTAAAAGACTTAAGGACACACTCATATTATAGGTGGTGGCCTATACAATAAAACACCAAAGTTAAGCGCTGTTGGGCGTGGCCGGCACTTGGATGGGTGACCATCCAGCCGCCATGCACTGTTGCCATTTTTCGGGGTGCACTCAGCCTCGTGATGCCAATACTCGACCGAATAGTAGCGGCTTCGGTCAAGAATATCATCATAACGATTGGGAGAGCGGTGTGCTGACCCCATGCCCCTCCTGTCCGCATCATCCACTGAGGATGACACGACGGTCGGATGGTCCCGGTAGGACAGCCGTGGCCTGCAGACGGAGTGCTATACAATAAAAGCAGTAAGACCTGAAGACCGAGACCTCCATTTACAGCGATTGAAAACAATTACAAACTAGAAAAAGTAATTAGGACGTGGGAAAAATAAGTAAAAAGAATAACCATTAGCAGACTATGTGAAACTAAAATTAATATGGTATTTGGGTTATGCATATGATCTAGTGATCCTTTCAAACACCAGAGAAGCATCGATTAACTCCCTTGAAAAATTCTATGAAATACCAGCTGAAGGCGGACTGAATTTCTCTTGTGAAATACATAGAATATTCCCCTTGACACCTAGATGGATAACCAGTGTTTACAAATTTAGGCAGAATCATTTAAATACCGAGTATCATTTAAATACCTAGGACAAATCACCCACCTCTTTGGATTAACCCGCGACGAAATAAAAGACAGAAAAAAATTACAAAAATGGGATTGAATTGGTATAATAAAAATCTATACCTCCTAACGCAAAATGAAAGCATTGTATCACAATAGCCAAATCTGAAGTGTTATGCGCGTCCGACACTGTATTCATTGGAGGTAGATCGTTAACTAAAGACACAGAAAAAGATGAACGGAAAATACTAAATCAAGTGTTTGGTGTAATTTATATTGAGTGATCTGGACGTAATGGAAGATAACGAGTTACATCAAAATTTGTAGAGAATGTCGGACACTTTCAGGTAAAGAAGACTGAAATGCTATGGGTACTTTGACACAATGAACGATACTAGACTGAGCAAAATGATTCTCTACCTTGCCTTCTCAATGAAAGCGAAACACCATAAGACGCTTGACATTGAATAAGCTTTTCTGGAATTAGGCGATATAAATAAAATTTTACAGGACAAAGCTGAATTCAGAAAACTAATGAACAATCACCAGTTTAAAACTGAACCAGAGACGGTGTTGTCAGACGTGTTCCTTGTTTGGTTTTCTAAAACCGAGCAAGAGAGCGATACAAATATGGAACATGGGACGCTAGTAAGGATCGAACCAGAGCAAAAGGCTGAGCAGTCTCGTGCGCTATTATCTACATTATGAGAACAGCTGATACAATTGTATCTGGCGATGAGCTTGGATTTGTGAGTGCAACGTCGTTGTTGGTTAACTTTAATTCTAATTAACTCGGAAACAGTGCAATGTATAGAATGATTTTCTGCACCATTATGTCTCAGTACTACTTACCCTACAACATCCTTACAAGACTCCGACACTGTTTGTGACCACTCTATATAAAGACGACAAAAACAAAGAGACAGTAAGTAAAATAAATGTAATTCAGCCTTGCCTCACGGAGAAAAGATTTTCTAGGTAAATATGAAGGTTTTCGTGTGTCTCTGAATGTCGCAGCTCGCCCAACACTCTTCCCCCTCCTTCTCTCCATCTCTCTCGCCCCGCCCCCCTGCACCAAGGGGTTCATCTGCCACCGCTGACCGTCGAAACCACTCCGCCGCCTGGGATGGCCGATCCATGAATACAGAGCAGCTCGCAAACTTGGCCGTCCACTTCTGACAGTCAACTGAACCTTGGAACAGCTATAAAGCTATGCTCTTCTCACGTTGCTGCCATCAGAAGTGGAAACCATCATGCCCTACGCTCAGACGGCATCGTTATGATTATGTGAATTATTAATTTTGTGTCTGTAGTTCTCTCTCCCTCTCCCTTTCTCTCTATCTCTGTCTCTGTCTCTGTCTCTGACTCTCTCTCTCTCTCTCTCTCTCTCACTCTCCGTGTATGTGTGTGTGTGTGTGTGTGTGTGTGTGTGTGTGTGTGTGTGTGTGTGTGTCAGATGCACCAAAACGATGTGCCGAGACTATCAAACACGAGAGAGCACTGGAGGTGCCATCACACTTGGAAGTATGCAAATGCCAATTATTTCGTGAGCCAGCATAAGTATAACGCTAATACGAATAGCGAAACCCACTCAGGCACGGTCGCTATAAACAATAAGCTACTACACAAATCGAGAAGCTTCATAAATGGCAAAATTTTCCCACGTCACTCTTTCATTTCTGCAATGCGCAACGGATTCCTCAGTAGAAATAGATTCTTGTCAGAAGTGAGTCCTGATTATCTCACAAGGCAACAGAAGACCTAATCGGCTTTGAAGAGAAAGTGGATGCCGTTACATTAAGCACCAGAGGCAGGAGTGTTTTCAGATACAACGGAGTTCATGTTGGCTATCTGGAGGTATATCCATGAATTTCATGTGTTCCCACGAGGATCTGTGGGTGCTTTAGCGCCGATCTTAGTGTCCATACTTTTCTCGCGTCATTTCGCGAAATGGACAAATACCTTCAACAACAACAAAATTTTATGCCTAGCGTGTTTATTCTAATCTCTTATTGTGAATACCACACAGTAAGTTCGAAATGGTCTTCTGAGTTTTGTTTATAATTCTTCTTTCTCGAGCATACATTTGTAATTTTCATAAATGCTATTGGTAACTCCATGGCACATGTCTGTGAGTCACTTGTTGCTATTCAGGGTAATATTATCCCTACGGATGTCACTTGTGCTATGCTAGGCGGACGCATCATTTCGCACATGTTCAACATTCCGTAAGTTCAAACATAAATCTTTATCCGACAACACACAATCGTTTTACTTTTTAATTTTATGTCAGGTGAACTACTTTATATAGCAGTTTCATCGTATTCTACACACAGAGGGATGACAAAAATATAGAAAGTACAAAAACACAACCTATTACCATGCCTCATTCGGTGTAGTGGCGCTCATATCGTATCGCATTGGGTAAAAATAGGTCCAGTATGGTGTTTAATGGAATTTTATACCATTCATCTCGCAAAATGGTGGCAAGTTCAGGTTCTACGGTGGAGGTGGATAGCGATAACATAACCATCTCTGCAGCATAGACCACAAAGGGTCAATATGTTGAGATCTGGTGGCTATGGTTGCCAGGCAAGATGCGACAATTGATCCTGGTGCTCACAAAACCAGTCCTGTACGATGCAAGCCATGTGAACAGAAGTCCTGCCGTCTTGCAACACAGTATCATAGGGCAGTCGTTCGGGTAAAATGAAATTTTCCGAGGGGTAGAAACTAAACGACTCGATTCTGTTTCAGTTACGAAACTAAATTAATTTCAAAAGATAATTACTATTATGAGAATTTAGTAAGAATCTGGTATTGTTTGTATAAGTTATCAACAATTACTTTTTCTCAATAAGATAAATTAATCCGGTGGAGGTTAGAGGTGCCTCACATAGTCCATCCAGTACACACATATGCTGTTCTTTGCCCTTTACATTACTGACGATATAAGTGAGACATATACGTAACAAATACTGAATATCTCAGGAAAATGTCTTCTCCAAGTTGTAGACAGTACCTGCAGGCGTCCAGAAATTGCTTCGTTACTCCCTTTGAAAAAGGCAATTAATTAATTGGCAACACTAGACAGAATAATTTCGTAAGGCTGTACACAGTATTATTTTTATTATTATTGTTAGACTGGTTACACACAAAGCCTCAACAGCCTACATTTGTCCAATTCGTGCCAGTTCAGAAGTCAGGGGTCCAGCAATCAAGTGATTCGCAAACAGTAAGTATAGAGTACACATCTCAACTTTTTTTACTCTAAAAGTGATTGCAGTGTGCAGGTCAAGGAACTGCCGCAATGTGGAGGAGTGATGCATGGCAAGTACGTTTTGTAGAAAGTGTCTACCCTCACTGTCGATAGTCAGCTTTGAGGACTGAGAGGGAACTGTCGGTAGCTCTAGCGATGCACTGTAAATTGCTTCATCATGTATTCTAACGCACACATATGCACTAAATATAATTCATCTTTCAGATCTTTCATCATTTTAAAAATAAAAGTGGTCGAAGAAAAATCTTTCATTCCACAGTTTAGTTGCGTGCGAAAAATGGTGATAATATGGAGGAGGTGGGGGTGGGGGGGAGAGATGGCATAGAGGGAGCGGGGGGTGAAGGAGTAGCGCTGTATACCGATCCTGCCTTGGAGGCGGTTAAGTGGGAGATGTGTCTCAGAGCTGGATAGTGACAGATGGTGACACGAGACTGGACGCGCACGTAGTTTATGTGTCAACCGATAGAGGATAGTATTGGATAGGGGACTGTGATTTAGTTTCGATTGTGCCCACTAGAGTGCACTGAAGTAATAGAATGTTTTTCATAAACTGTTCTAGTATTTTCATAAAGTGTTATTATGTCTTTCTGTGTATATAAAATGTTATAAATGTGTTTTAGCAGTATGAATAATGCGTGAGTGTGGTTTAAGGTTAGTATGAAGATAATTGTTTAACGAGTTATGTAGTGGGATTTAGTGTGGGAACATTTCGAAGAAGTATGGATGTGGACAAAGGGGACTTTTGTAGAATAGATTTGTAAAGTAAGTTTATAGTAAAGGGACAGTTAATTCAGGTATAACTAGCAAAACTAAATAACTTTATGAAAAAACAAAACTTCAGCACATCAGATAATTACGTCGGTAAAAAGTGCAGTCATTAGGTTTACTATTTTACGATTGGTTATTGATGAAAAGCGCGGACTGACCTGGGAGATTGTTTTGCTATTGGCTGTTGAGTAAACTGACCAATGGTAAAGCAATATTTTTCGCGCGCCTTTCTCTGCTGGTAGAGAAGATTGAGAGTGTTCTAGAGAGGAGTCGGAGCCTAGCCATGAAACAGTAGTAGTAGTAGTAGTTCCGATGGAAATGATAAGTTACCCAATCTAGCAGTGTTTCATACATCAAAAGTGTTGTCAAGTGACGGCATAATTATTCCGATGGTTGTGTAGAAATTTCGGAATTTTTAAGTGAATTTTGTGAAGAGAAAAGACATAAATTCCGAGTGGCGTATTGAGCAGGTCGGTGGCTAAAAACTGTGACTGCTTTAGGTACCGACAGATTTAATATTTGACGAGCATTCTCAATCAAAACAATCCGTATTTTTGTAGTTATTACGTTTTCGGGAAATGCAACACCATAAACTTGCCAACGTGAGTGAAAGGTATTGTGAGTGACTGTGTTAAGACTAGCACAGGCTTGGCAGTGATACTTGTTCACCTAAGTTTCAGAATATGTTAATTAAGGACAACACTTCCAACCTTTCATTTCGTGTGAAAACTTTCTCCCGAAACGTAGAAAAGTGACTTTAATTGCAGCCTGGTTCACGTCGAAGTACAGTAGGTTTCGCTTGGCTTCAATACTGATGATGTGCTGAGACAATGTTCAGAGGTAGGTGCAGGTTCGTCGTAAAGGGGTTGGAAGGAACCACGCCACCGCAGGGGGAGGTGGCTGTACTTGCTAATGTCAGATGGCACTCAGTGTTCTAAAAAAGTTTGGAAACCACTGCCATCATCTAATGTACTCAGATAATTCTTGCCACTTCTGTGACCTAGCAGAGTATCTCTGGAGCTCAAGGAATACCACGATATGACTGCCCATTACATCCCGGAACCCACGCAATATTCACTCTTAGATCGTAAATTCGATCAGAACTTGGAAACGGTGTGAAAAAAAAAACCTCACCAGACCAAATGACATCGCTCCATTGCAACATAGTCCAGATTTTATGGCTTCGGGACTACGTTTTCCTGTTACGGGCATTTGAGTCACTAATGAGCATCTTTGAATTCCAGCTCGCTCTGCGATTCTTTGTTTATGAAGCTCACTTCGTGTTGTTTTGGTGCTGACAGAGATCGCAGAATGCGACTTTCAGTTCTGCAGTGACTTTTCCAGCTGTCGCCACAATCCTCTTCACGACCGCTCAACACACGTTTTCGTCTGCTTTTTGAGGTAGCGAATGAAGTTTTTCCGCTTTCGTTGCGTGCAGTGTACGTCTCTGATACGGTGTATGTTGAAAAATAAACACGTCGGCTACCTTGGTTACGGAAGCATCCACCACAAAAGCACCAACAATTGGCCCACATTCGCATTTACCTAGACCCGATGCAATGCACTCACAACTTCACAGAACACTGTTCCGGCCAAGACTGACGCTTGCAATGTGTTGAGGACATTGCACAAGTGTCGCTGGTGGTAAAATACGACAGCGCAACCCGCAGGCTTGGTTAGCATCTGAATTTATGTCTAAGTGGCGTTCGCGAATGTTTGTCCAGCTTGGGTTAGGACGTTTATTCTTTGAAGTTTCCCTGATTTATGATGGCATATATAACGCGTCCCAAATGTGGATGTAAAATGTAAACTCTTATCTGACTGCGTATGGCCGAGCAACTTGCTCGTCACAATACGCCAGTCACTACTCTTGGTGAACAGTGGTATCGTGTTGAAGCTGCATGGGCAGCTGTACCTGTACACGCCATCCAAGCTCTGTTTGACTCAACGCCCAGGCGTATCAAGGCCGTTATTACGGCCAGAAGTGGTTGTACTTGGTACTGATTTCTCAGGATCTGTGCACCAAAACTGCGTGAAAATGAAATCACATGTCAGTTCTAGTATAATATATATGTGTCCAATGAGTATCGGTTTATCATCTGCATTTCTTCTTGGTGTAGCAATTTTAATGGCCAGTAGTGTATTACGTATGTTCAAGCTAGCGATTGAGCCTTTTAAACATTTTAAGTGACTGTGTGAAGACAGGAATAACATACAGTGAAAGGTGAATAATATAAAAATCAGCATTACGGCATGTTACAAGGACGTTACTTCAACATAAGTAATCTCTGGAGTTACGTTGGACCATTGTTAATAATTTGGCGTGGCAACAGCATAGCAAACGAATTAAGAACATGAATTATTAATCCACGGTAAGGATGATGTGAAAAACGACTGTAATGATAGAATTAAGAAGCATTTCAATGCTCAACGAAACTTAACGGGCAAAAGATAAAAGATAAATAATTGATCAGTTAACACAGACTGATAAGACTGATACGGACGAACAATAGAATATTTCTTGACTACGCGAGGAGCTGTGTTTTACGAGAGTTACAGGTGCTGTTCGACTCTATACTGACGGGGACGAACATGATTACGAGTCGCGTCTACTACCGACGAGTGCAGAAGGAGGGAAGAGACGTCACAACTTGCAATTCATCCTGAGGCAGTTTGGAATTCCTGTGTGATGGTCTGGATAGATGTCTGCCTATTACACATTACGACCCTCTTCAACTGTCGACTCTCTGTGTCTATCAACAGAAGAGGTCGACCTGTACGCTTTTGTGCTGTACGACCCCCTTCACGTTTCCAGTTCACTATCACAAAGGAAACAGTGGACTTAGTGATGTTTAGCAGTGTGTATCTCTCGCGTACAGACGTATGACACAAGTGACATCCAATCACCTGGACATGTTCGAAGTCCGTGAGTTCCGCCGAGCGACCCATAGTGCTCTCTCACGATGTCTAATCACTAATAAGGTCGCTGATACGGAGTACCTGGCAGCAGGTGGCAGCACAATGCACCTAATATGAAAAACGTAGCTTTTTTGGGGTGTCTGATCAAATAGAGTACACATAACACACAATCCTCCTACACCGTATTGAACGGTGCCACTTTCTACGAAGTTAAGCAGCACAACAAGCCCTAGGGCTCTCCCAGCCACCAGTACCTTACGACACTTATACCTGTATTGTGAACTGTCTCGTACACAGGCAGACCATACTGACAAACTAGAAGGTCATGGGACCAGTTTTCGAGTCATGCATACTGTCAAAATACGACAGAAAGTTGAAGTGTGCGCTCAGTAACGTTCCGCTATGCAATAGCGCTAAAACTGACGATTTTCAAATTGTAAGCCTTCACCAACAGAACTATTCGGCCAGACTCGTATAAAAGTGATAAACAGTAGCGTTCACCTCCTTTGTAACCGTATCTTCCTAAAATGTGGTTCAACATTATTCGTTCAGTCGGTAAAACAAACTGTAATGAATTGGCGTGTGAGTCCCGTGAATACAGACAGTGTCACGGCAACAGCTATTCGCGTGCACGATTGGTATTTCTGAAGGATATACACAGTTCGATACAATCACAGTGTGACTGTGCATTTCGTGTCCATAATCAAGAAACCAAAGACAGTCTCGCCAGTAATCAAAGGTAATGCATGCAACAACGGAGGGGCCTTCGAGTGAGACAGTCTTCGCTCACTGTGAATACGAACATTATGTTTATATTAAACTCGATAATCTCAGACTTTGATATTATAACACATTCATAAAAATTACAACACTTTACTTGCATATCCTATCCATTTATTGTACCGTAATCTCCAACTTTTACGCTAGCTACCCTACCCTACCTTTATCCTGTATGTGCAAAACTGTGACGTTTTCGACGAAGGTTGGTCAGTTTCACAGATGCGCAGACTTTCGAAATGATTATACCTAAATGCATCCCTGTCTTTCTTGCACTTCAGACTGGAGCACTTCGCAGTCTGATTGGTGTCATTTGCATTACAGTTGTTACTTACCAACTTCCTGTTTTATATTTTTTCTTGTATCTCATCGCGGAGTGTTGGAGCTTTTAAATGCGGCATGGACTTTGAGCGGCTTAAAGATGTTCGCCACTTTCTGCTCTGAATTACTGAAATGTGGAATCGTGTTGGATAAAGACGAAGTTCTTCGTTTAGTTTACTCATTTCGAGGTGCAAGGGGCGATAAGTGATAATACATTATAGAGGATAAGCTCCTTTGCTAAGATCGCTAATAATAATATTTATTTTCGATAACCGATTCCGGTAATCAGTGTTACCATCTTCAGATCTGGAAACCATTTATGTAGTATGAACATATACTCACATCAGAAAAAGTTTTGCCTCACCTCAGTTCTCAAAACTTCTGAAGATAGACGTTGACTGTGGATACTGTATCACAGACAGAGTCCCTTTGACTGTTCAGAGACGTCACTAAACCCGCCCAAACATGTAAACAACCATGCATGAGCAGCGACTACTAGACGGAGGGGGTCCGACAGCCGATCAGTTCCAGTCACCCCACCAGGAAGGAGGTACATGGCTCGTGTTGTCTGTAATTCAACCATACATAGACGGTCAATTCCGCGGTTTGATTACGTCCGCATTGTTACTTTGTGCCACGAAGGGCTCTCAACAAGGGAAGTGTCCAGGCTCCTCGAAGTGAACCGAAGCGATGTTGTTCGGACACGGAGGAGATACAGAGGCACAGAAACTGTCGATGACATGCCACGCTCAGGCCGCCCGAAGGCTACTACTACAGTGGATGGCCGCTACCTACGGATTATGGCTCGGAACCCCGACAGCAACGCCACCATGTTAAATAATGCTTTTCATGCAGCCACAGGACGTCGTGTTACGACTCAAACTGTGCGCAATAGGCTGCATGATGCGCAACTTCATCACCGACGTCCATGGCGAGGTCCAACTTTGCAAACACGACACCATGTAGCACGGTACAGATGGCCCCAACAACACTCCGAATGGACCGCTCAGGATTGGCATCACGTTCTCTTCACCGATGAGTGTCGCATATGCCTCCAATCAGACAATCGACGGAGACTTGTTTGGAGACTACCCGGAAGGGTGAAAGCCTTAGACACACTGTCCATCGAGTCCAGCAAATTGGAGGTTCCCTTCTGCTTTGGAGTGGCATTGTGTGGTGCCGACGTACACCGCTGGTGGTCATGGAAGGTACCATAACGGCTGTACGATACGTTAACGCCATCCTCCGACCGATAGTGCAACCATACCGCCAGCATATTGGCGAGGCATTCGTCTTCATGGACGAAAATTCGCGCCCCTATCGGGCACATCTTGTGAATGACTTCCTTTAGAAGAACGACGTCACTCAACTAAAGTTGCTTCCATGTTTTCCAGACATGAACCTTATTGAACTTGCCTGGGATTGTTTGAAAAGGGCTGCTTGTGGACGACGTGACCCACCAACCACTCTGAGGGATCTACGCCGAATCGCCGTTGAGGAGTGGGACAATCTGGACCAACAGTGCCTTGATGAAGTTGTGGATAGTATGCCACGACGAATACAGGCATTCATCAATGCAAGAGGACATGCTTCTGTGTATTAGAAGTACCAGTGTGTGCAGCAATCTGGACCATCACCTCTGAAGTTCTCGCTTTATGGTTGCACAACATGCAATGTGTGGTTTTCATAAAGAATAAAAAGGCAGAAATAATGTTTATGTTGATCTCTATTCCAATTTTCTGTACAGGTTCCGGAACTCTCGGAGCCGAGGTGATGCAAAACGTATTTTGATGAGTATTAAAAAAAATGGTTCAAAGGGCTCTGAGCACTATGGGACTCAACTTCTGAGGTCATCAGTCCCCTAGAACTTAGAACTACTTAAACCTAACTAACCTAAGGACATCACACACATCCGTGACCGAGGCAGGATTCGAAATTGCGACCGTAGCAGTCCCGCGGTTCCAGACTGTAGCGCCTAAAACCGCTCGGCCACTCCGGCCGGCGATGAGTGTATAAAAATTGTAATATACAGTACTAGGTACAATGTAAACAAAAAAAAGGTAGTACAACATGCCTCGACGGATTGGTTAATGCATATTTATTAAAATATCAACACAAGTGCTCCTGCTCATAAATTGGCAGGTACGTAACATACTACAAGACTGATGCATCAGTTTGTCAAAATTAAAACAGCTATATACACAGAATTTCACTACATACATCTGTCTTTATGTCAGTCACGACAGAGCACATAATTATGGCCAGGGCTCCACAAGACTGGCAGACGGTGACAAACAAAAGAAAGACGTCAGTAACTGTAGCGAAAGGTGTCGCTGATGTAACAATTACATTCTTTCTTAAAATAATTTTTCTGATTACATTACAATGTGCTACCTATTATTGGTGATACCGGCAAGAAAGTTTACCTTCTCTAATGCAAAGTTCTTCCATTTTATGCATAATAGATCAGAGGTCCATATTGTGATAGTGTTAAAATGTTGGTTCAAACACCTGTTTATAGCGTAAAAAACGTTATTTCATGCATTTAGGGGGGTCAATATACAAGAACCTCTAAAAGATATCAAGGTAAAATATACACCAGAACAGTGAAATTACCTGGTTACTTCCGTTCCAACCGTATTTTCCAGAGATGTACATCCACACAAACGTCAGCTGATAAAATAGTCTAAAATATTAAAAGAACAGCATATGTAGTCCTTAGTGCTATCATCGTCACAGTATGGTCATTCGTGTGCACGGTCCGTATATCTTCATGAAAGCCACATCCGGACGACTAACACACTAGCAACGCCAGTGAGCACACCATTATTGTATACAGACAATCAAAGAGATAACAAAGAGCACAAGTAATGCATAAACTTGGCTAGAAGCTCAAAAATTCAAATCCCGTCAGGATTACAATCGCTAAAACAAAGACGGATACAGAAAAGAGCTACAAAGCTTTTGAAGAAGTTGTATGTCATCTGTAAGGTGTTCATTTAAAGCGCAGTATTTTGTTGTTCATGTTGTATGTTTTTTAATCTCAAAATTTCCCACCTTTATACTATACATGCAAAACTGCAAGATTAGTTCACACCATAGGGCAGCCAGTTACATACACATGCGCTGCGTATGATTTCTCGAAATTATATCGCCGAAAAGAATACCGTGTTCCTTTGCACACAGTAAATGGACGGTTGTGCCAAGTCTTTAACATTCAAAGTTTATCGGTAGAAAAGCTCACTGTCCCGTTCATAATATGAAATGAGATACATGCCCTTGGAGTGCAACAGGTTATGTATGTCGTGGGTAGCAAACGACTTGTCACATATCCCTGAGTGAAGGCGAGGACAACCACGCTTTGCAAGTAGAGCTGTTGCTCAGGAGTAAACGATTGCGCCTGCAGAACGTCGGCTGGCCGCCAAGAGAAAGAGCAGGGGCAAGCTGTCGCCGCTCGCTGGCCGTGGGTGCCCCCCGCCGCTGGATTGTCCGTGATTGCGCTGCCCCCGGCCCACCACTCCTAGCCGGCGTCCGCCCCCACCGCCCCCGCCCGGCGCCCAGGGCTCACAATAGCGGCGTCGCGCGGCCCGCTGTCACATCGAAGTCCCTCCACCCGCAGCCCCCGCACAGCCGTAGATTTATAACGGCGCGCTGCCCGGCAATGAGTCGCTCACAATCCAATCCACCCCTCCATTCCAGCAGGCCAGCCCGTGGGCTCACCCCCCCTCCCTTTTCCACCCTGCCTCCCTTCTCACCCATTGCCACTGTGCTCTTCCTCTTACCTTCGATCGGTCTCCCTTCAGGCGAGTGTTACTCCTCACGCTGAACTCATTTCGAAATGTTTCTCTTGATAACTCCGACTCTTGACTCTTTCACGTGCCACTCAATACTTGGCACTGCCAAGTTAGAGCAAACAAGCCAAGAAATGTTTTGGATGTACACACAAAGTGCTATTTTTGTTGTGTTACTTCTACATGCTCTTGTTTCGCATCATTCCTCGCTCTTTGCTTTCATTATCGTAAGAATGATGCTCAGTCAGCCTCGATACACAACAGAGCTGTCGGTAATAGATGACTAAACCAGAATAATCGTGCTTCTAGCTAAGATCAGTTCGCTGTGCGTAAGTCATTTAATAGGTTCACCTGTGGCGGTGTACGAGGTGTGTAAGGAAAGTAATGAGACTGATTTCCCAAACAGAAATTTTGTCCGCTCCAAAGTAGTTCCGTTCAGCCGCCATCCACCGGTGGAGTCTTTGTTCCAGTCTTGGTAACAAAGCTGGAAGGCTTCAGCTGAGAGGATTTTAACATGTATGACACATTCTTTCGAATGTTCTCCAAAGAGCCAAGACGACGTCCTTTTAAGGAAAAAGAGAAACGTCACAAGGACTCAAACCACAAGAACAAGAGTGCCTTTTGAGGACAAAAATTCCGCGATGGAAGTGGCCATGTGACATGGGGCGTTGTCGTCTTGTAACACCCATCTGTTTGTGAAGTCGGATCTCAGTCGATTCACCCTCTTCATTTTAAGGACTTCTTTGTAAAACACTTGGTTGATATTATTTGAAAGACATCACGTTTACGCCAGTGACTGTTAAACTTTTTATTTCCACTACTGCAATTTCGGTCTTAGGCCATTATCAAGTGCAACTGCACTTGAGAAAAAGTTTTACAGTCACTGGCGTAAACATGATGTCTTTCAAAAAATTTTACATGACTGTGAAATCCAGTTAAGAAAAGTTAATTACTTGGTTGACATTTGGTCTTGAGGAACCATCACACAAGAGCACGCAAACTTTCGACGTTTTAGTCGGTTTTTTTAACTGAGGGTCACCCTGAGCGAGGTTCATCTTCAACGAGATCTCGGTCTTTCAAAACTGATTTGTGCCAGCGAAAACTTCATGCTCTTGTTGTTCCCCATAGGCCTGTTTCAACTTTTCGAAAGTTACAATCGCAGGTTCACCAACATTAACACAAAACGTAATGCCATAACGTTGCTCTAAGTTATGCTATCCCATTTCCTTAACACGCAGCAAAAACACAACTTCCCTGATGGCTCTCTCAAAAATGAAGTAATGCCTGTAAGAGGCTGAAACTCGGACTGAGGATCTGGCAGAGATGAACACACCAGTTTGCGTAAGTAGAACATCCCAGTGTTGCCAGATGGCTCGCAGTGCTGTCAGTCTCATTACTTTTCTCAAACACCTCACGTCCGGCACCCAATAAGGTTTTCACCGCCACCTCTTGAAAGGGACAGTACTGATGGTGTCTCGTCGCTAGACTGATACTTCTCCTCTCTAAAGAGTATTCTCCTATCGAAAAAACGACACTGCTTCGCAACAACAGGCGATAGCCTTGGGACACCTAGTTTCATCATCTTTTGATCGCGCCACCGACGGATTACACTCCAGCCTCCATCCCTAGGTATTCTAACAGCAATTTTTGGAGACCTGAACTTACACAAAAAAGTATCATGTTTTTTGTCTGTGCGCAAAAGCTTCAAATACGTTGTAGCCAACATTAAAACTGCACTTGCACCACATCACTATTGTGTAGTGTTCATGGTCTTAACAAGTGGTAGTCTGCCTGCTCCCTACCGGCCATTAGTGGGCATCCCAGCATTCTTTGTGAGCTGCACACGGTAGTAAATTTAAAAATATTTTCATTACGTTTCCATAGAATTTTGGCCTAAAGAACTTGGTAAGTAATTCTTATTCTATGCTTTAAGATGTTGTAACTCTGCTTTATAAATTTTATAAAGTCAATTTAACTTCCTCCTTTGCAAATCACCGTTACTATGGAAACGATGGGTGGCCAACAAAATTTTTCTCCTAACAAAGATACAAAAGTGGGCGGTAGTTAAAAACATTTAACTACCGTTGGTCTACATAGTAAGTGTAATAACGTGCAGTGCAAGGTACTTTCTCGCATACGCAGGGTGAATCACCTGAGATGTAACACCGCCTTTATTTCCTGAAGGTTCTATACCGAAACGAGGTTTTAGCAAAAAGATGCTATGCAGCGGAACACATCATCTGTGTAACTGGAACAATAAGTCAGTGTATACATCAGAAAATGACCGGATAACATTAGCAATGTGTGTATATTCTCACGTTTTTTGCATGCTGGCATGAGATCCCTTAACAGCGGTGTTTACAACGTGATGAAAAATATTATTTTAAAGGCAAGAAAACATTTTATTAGCTTTGTAATGACACCCTGGATACGAAAAAAACACATTTGCTGAAAGAAGAAAAGAGAAATTACACACAAGCCAAGAATAAAGATATTGACAGCAGAGTCATGGAGCAGCACATAAATATAGACATTAAGGAATTTTTTCTTTTCTTTTAACACTTCCTCCGAAAGAAAAAATCATGAAATTATTGCTTTGTCTCTTGCATGCCAATTTCTGAACATACAAAATTAAATCGAACTCGTTCTAGGGATTTCGTCAAAATATCTGCCAACTGGTTGTGTCCATCAATGTATTCCAAGAAAATCTCAACGTTCAGATATCTTTCACGAACATAGAAATGTCGGACTTCTATATGTTTAGAACGTCGATGATATTCTGGATTTTCTGCCAACTTCAATGCACTAGCATTGTCAATGTAAAGAACTGGAGGCTGCCCCGACATTTCCACTAATTCTGATAGCAGACGACGTAACCAAACTAACTCTTTCGCTCCTTCACTAGCTGCAGTTCTTTACGCCTCGGTTGTGGATGTGGCCACTACTTTCTGCAACTGACTTGTCCATGACACTGCACCACCTGAGTACTTTGCAAGAATTCCAGTTGTTGAGCGCCTTGTCCGGTTATCACCTGCGAAATCTGCATCAGCGTAAATCTTTAACTCTTCTTTTTTATTATATACAATTCCAAAATTTAAGGTCCCTTTCAAATACCGGAAAATGCGCTTTACTCTAGTCCAGTCTTCAGTGGTTGGTTTCTCCATAGCTCGAGCAGCTTTATTGACTGCAAACGTGATGTCTGGACGAGTTACTGTTGAAAGGTACATGAGACAACCAATTGCTTCACGGTAGGGTACAGATGACGAAACTTCTTCGTTTTGATTATTGTCCTCACGTCCAATAGGCGTTGAGATTGTATTGCATTCTGCCATTCGAAATCTTTGCAGAATTTCTTCTGTGTATTTCTCTTGACTTATCATTATTGCTCCATCTTCATATCGCTTTATTTTTATGCCAAAAAAATTGTCAAGACTGCCAGTTGTTATTTCTAATTCATATTGTAAGACATCCATAAAAACAGCAATTTCATTCTTGTTATTGCCGACAATCAGGCCATCATCAACGTAGATTGCCACATAAAGGCTATTTCCATTTTGTCTACGATAAAATAGGCATGGGTCTACATCACTGTTTGAAAAACCAGCTTTCTTCATGAACTCAACAAAACGCTTGTTCCAGCAACGTGGCGCTTGCTTCAACCCATAAAGACTTTTTTTTTAAGAAACGTACTCGGCCTGTACCATCTTCGAAACCATCTGGTTGTTCCATATATACACTCCTGGAAATGGAAAAAAGAACACATTGACACCGGTGTGTCAGACCCACCATACTTGCTCCGGACACTGCGAGAGGGCTGTACAAGCAATGATCACACGCACGGCACAGCGGGCACACCAGGAACCGCGGTGTTGGCCGTCGAATGGCGCTAGCTGCGCAGCATTTGTGCACCGCCGCCGTCAGTGTCAGCCAGTTTGCCGTGGCATACGGAGCTCCATCGCAGTCTTTAACACTGGTAGCATGTCGCGACAGCGTGGACGTGAACCGTATGTGCAGTTGACGGACTTTGAGCGAGGGCGTATAGTGGACATGCGGGAGGCCGGGTGGACGTACCGCCGAATTGCTCAACACGTGGGGCGTTAGGTCTCCACAGTACATCGATGATGTCGCCAGTGGTCGGCGGAAGGTGCACGTGCCCGTCGACCTGGGTCCGGACCGCAGCGACGCACGGATGCACGCCAAGACCGTAGGATCCTACGCAGTGCCGTAGGGGACCGCACCGCCACTTCCCAGCAAATTAGGGACACTGTTGTTCCTGGGGTATCGGCGAGGACCATTCGCAACCGTCTCCATGAAGCTGGGCTACGGTCCCGCACACCGTTAGGCCGTCTTCCGCTCACGCCCCAACATCGTGCAGCCCGCCTCCAGTGGTGTCGCGACAGGCGTGAATGGAGGGACGAATGGAGACGTGTCGTCTTCAGCGATGAGAGTCGCTTCTGCCTTGGTGCCAATGATGGTCGTATGCGTGTTTGGCGCCGTGAGGTGAGCGCCACAATCAGGACTGCATACGACCGAGGCACACAGGGCCAACACCCGGCATCATGGTGTGGGGAGCGATCTCTTACACTGGCCGTACACCACCGGTGATCGTCGAGGGGACACTGAATAGTGCACGGTACATCCAAACCGTCATCGAACCCATCGTTCTACCATTCCTAGACCGGCAAGGGAACTTGCTGTTCCAACAGGACAATGCACGTCCGCATGTATCCCGTGCCTCCCAACGTGCTCTAGAAGGTGTAAGTCAACTACCCTGGCCAGCAAGATCTCCGGATCGGTCCCCCATTGAGCTTGTTTGGGACTGGATAAAGCGTCGTCTCACGCGCTCCAGCACGAACGCTGGTCCAACTGAGGCGCCAGGTGGAAATGGCATGGCAAGCCGTTCCACAGGACTACATCCAGCATCTCTACGATCGTCTCCATGGGAGAATAGCAGCCTGCATTGCTGCGAAAGGTGGATATACACTGTACTAGTGCCGACATTGTGCATGCTCTGTTGCCTGTGTCTATGTGCCTGTGGTTCTGTCAGTGTGATCATGTGATGTATCTGACCCCAGGAATGTGTCAATAAAGTTTCCCCTTCCTGGGACAATGAATTCACGGTGTTCTTAATTCAATTTCCAGGAGTGTACTTCATCTTCAAGTATTCCGTTCAAAAAAGCTGTCTTTACATCGAATTGTTCTAGCAGCATTTTCTTTGCAGCAGCTACAGCCAACAGAGTTTGTATGGTGTCATAACGTGCCACAGGGCTAAAGGCGTCGTCATAATCAATTCCTGCTTTCTGAATGCAGCCTTTTGCAACCAATCTGCCTTTAAAGCGAGTACCTCCATTGACTGCGACCTTTCGCCGTAGAACCCAGCGGTTTTACAATACTTTGGCATTCTTCGGACGTTCAACCAGCACCCAGGTATTGTTTTTCTTTAGTGATTGAAGTTCTTCACTAATAGCTTGCATCCATTCTTCCTTCTCGTTTGCAATATTTCTGAAAAACAGTTTGGATCTTTGTATTCAAGTGCATCAACTTTTGTTGCCATACAAAATTCACCACTTTCCATCCAGGTTGGTTTTCTTCGTTGTCTTTCATTCTTCTGTTTCTCTTCATTATAAGATTCAGCAGCTTCTGCTTTTAGAAATTCTGTTAATTCTTTATTTTCATCAGATTCACTCGACTCTTGACTTTCTCTAGAATCGACAGTGCCAATTTTTTCTTCAGTTTGACTTTCTCCAGAAGTGTACAGCGTAGGAGATTTACATTGGTCATCTTTAGATGAATTCAGGTCATTAAATTCTTCCTGAGGGACATCAAATTCAAGATGATCACTATGTAAATCACAAACAATTTCTGGCTTAAATTTCACATCGTGACTCAACACCACTTTTCTTTTCGATGGAATCCAAACTCTAAACCCATCCTTGTCATTAACATATCCAACAAGTCATCCAAGAACTGCCTTATCATCAAACTTGGAACGGAATTGTTTGTTAATGTGAACATAGCAGCCTGTGCCAAAAATTCTGAGATGATCAAGTCGTCCTACTGGTCGATTAAACCATAGTTCATAGGAGGTTTTATTTTCAACTGAATATTTTCCAGTACGATTTATTAGGTAGACTGCTGTGTTACATGCCTCTGCCCACAATTCTTTAGGTAATTTACTCGGATTTAGCACTGACCGGGCAGCTTCAACAATGGTCCTATTTTCCCGTTCAGCCACATCATTTTGTTCAGGAGTGTAAGGAGGAGGAATCAGTAGCTCTATTCCCCTGTCTGCAAGCAGTTCACTGACATTCTAATTGTTAAATTCTTTGCCAGCATCACGTCTAAATTGTTTTACAACATGTTCATTAGTTCGTGCTTCATTTAAAAACTGCTTAAGCACAGTACACACTTCACTTTTGTGTCTTAAAAAGAAAATTCGACGAAATTTACTAAAATCGTCTTTGAAACATACATAAAAATGCTTGCCTCCAAAAGATTTCGTGCTCATTGGTCCATTGACATCCGCGTGGATTAATTCACCAGTACTGGTAGCGCGTATTGTTCGTGTTTTGAATGGCAGCCTGTGCATCTTTCCAACCGCACAGCCGTCACAAAATTCGCTCTTGGCATCTTCCACATTAATGTTCATTACTTTTAAAATATTCTTCACATGTTGTTTATTTTGATGACCAAACCTTTCATAGTATACTTGCAACGTTTCCGATGAAGTCATCAAGTTCACACGATTCATTTTTGCATTTCTAACAACACGCATGTTCAACACATAAAGTTTATTTTTCACATAACCTGTCATAACAATATTACCACTGACTTGTTTTCGAACACAGACATTATTATAACTAAAATTAGTACTGTAGCCTCTGCAGGCAATGGTTCTCACAGAGAACAGATTAGCACTTGCATCAGGGACGTACAAAACATTATCCATTCTAGCATTGTTCCATTTATTGTTTCGTCGAATTTGGATGTAAACTGTTCCTTGACCGTACGCACACATTTTGACATCTTGTTTTCCCAAAGAAATGACTTGAGGAACATCAAATTCACTATACGAAACAAAATACTGTTTGTTGGGAGTGACATGATTTGTAGCGCCACTGTCGCAATACCATTTATTTGAGTCACTGTGATTACTGGTACACACACCCATAGCGTATGAAGTAAATGCAGCGTGTTCACTTTCTCGCTTCTTCTCTTTTCTTTTATTGCTGTCACGAGTGTTCTGTGGACACTCTGCTGCCCAGTGTCCTAATTGTTTGCATATATTACACGGAAACTTCTGATTTAATTGTGACTTCGTCATCTTTACTTCCTGAGTACTTGTTTGCCGTTTTCTTGTTTTAGAAACGATAAAAGCTGCACTTCCATTAATGTCTTGTTCACGCAGTTCAATAGTTCAGAGCTTTTCAATCAATAAATTCAAGCTTTGCTTTTCTGTCGGTATCGTATCCCAGAGACCCTTAAAATTGTCGTAATCTTTTCCCAGTGTAGACAAAAGTCGACCATTTAGGATTCTTACAGGTAGCGTATTTTCTTCATGTTTTGCTAATTCATCGTTCAGGTCCACAAATAACTTTTGCAGTTCGGCCACATGTGCACTGTTATCTTCCGTTTCATGACGTTTAACACGGAAAAATGTTTCAATCAACATATTCAAACGCTGATTACTGCTACGTTCAAATCGGGCGCGTAATTTGTCCCAGATTTCTTTAGCATTCTTGCACGTTAAGACGAGTTCTGCAACAGGTTTACTTAGCGCACTTGCTATAAGACTTGCTGCCTTTGCGTCGTCATTGTGCCATTCCACATACGCTTCTTTTTGTGCACTTGTCGCATCTTGCGGCAACTCTACACGTTCACCCGAACCGTTAATAATATCTTCTAGTCCATATGAACGCAGCACCTTAGAAATATGCCATTTCCATTTGGCCCAGTCGTCAGGTCCTTCAAGCTTATCAATGCTGACCTTATAATCGCCGCTAGCAGACATGTTTCTTTACAGACATGGGCTCATTTCAATTATTGTTTTAATTAAACTATGTTGTTTGCTTTTACACGTGTACTGGGCCCATAACCTGATGAAAAATATTATTTTAAAGGCAAGAAAACATTTTATTAGCTTTGTAATTACACCCTGGATACGAACATTTGCTGAAAGAAGAAAAAAGAAGTTACACACAACCCAAGAATAAAGATAATGACAGCAGAGTCATGGAGCAGCACATAAATATAGACGTCAAGGAATTTTATCTTTTTTTTAACACAACGCATTAGCGGATTGCGAAAGCCTTGTCCCTCAACTTAAGCATGTGTTCCAGATACTTCAGCGAAATGTTTCAGTGCTACAGTACCCATCCTATTAAGAAGTTTCAAATACCGCAAAATATTATATCGTTTATTAGAAAACATTCTTCTTTCACTATGTCAGTTAATACGACGGCCGTTTCTTAAGTAAGAACTTGTGACGGTGCAAACGCCGTTACTAGATGAATATTTCTAGTATGCCAGAATTGCTCTGTGGAGAGCGAACGCGCGACATGGTGCGCGATTCACGGAAGCGCGTGGCGCGCCCACGCCAGATTTGCAACGGTCGGTGGGAAGGTCTCCAGAGCGGGCGGCCACGTGGCCCGCAGCTTGGGGCATTGTTTGGTTTTTCGCGCATTACGCGCAAACTGTGTAACTTACGGTGAAGAGCGATGCGGCAGTGAATTGCGGTCAGCAACATGCACCTTCTGAAACATCGATCTTTATTTCAAGTCAAGAGACGCAAAAGTTATAGCAACCTCGAAATCGGTTAATATCACGAATACTGAAAGATTAATAAAAATAGTAAATAACAACTTACAGGGATGAGCGAACACTCATTAAAAACGTTTCGTCATAGCGGATCGAGTGCCACAGTCATATGTTAAGAGTCATAAATAATTAAGCCCGTAAAGAGCAATAAACAAAGTTTGCGGGAAAATTGTTCATAAAATTCAATAGAAAGTTCAAGACGTAAAGAATGGCACTATATAATATTTTGGGTGGCATCACACGTATTTTAAACTAGTTAAATTATACTACACACTTAACTTGCAATAGTTTTCATTGTTTGCAAATTATTATTGTCATTTATCGCCCATAATTAATTAATTATTATAGATATGAAGATTTTGAGCAGCGCAATGTGTAAATCGCTATAGATTACGTCTAAAAACGGTGCTATATGCAGTTCTATGTTAAAACTTTACACCACAGATGTAAACAAACAAATCTGCGCTAAGTGGCGAACTTTTGCAAAAACTAAAACTCGATTTGCGGGTGATACAATAATCCTAGAAATTAATGTATATAAGATTTACTTTTTAGCGCGGTTCCGATGATGTACTTATTTCTGTCGAGGTATGTGTGTATCAAAATTTGTAACCTTAACTGGTGAGATTGGTACTTGCATAACCAGGGGGGTGACAAATGAAGCAGTGTAACCATACGACCAAAACCGGCAGAGACGTGAAACGTAATGGCGGCGTTGTGGGAGACTGACCAAGAGTGGCCGAACGTGAACGGAGGTCACGTGACATGGTGAGCGGATCTACGTGATTACTCTTCCATTCGCAATAAAGTGCCTGGCAGAGGGTTCTATGATACACTATTGGTTCTTACTTTAAAAATGACACTCGTAGAAGAATTATACTACAATCTTAACTATGAAACAAAATTACCTTTCCGTACTATAACCTCCCAAAACCCTCCTTTCAGCGTCTCTAACAATTCAGAAATTAGAACTGTATGTTGATTCAAGACGATTTTCCTCACACTGAAGGCTGAGTGCGTTTGATACTCTTTTGATTTTTCTTATTTGAACAAAAAATTCTGACTGGTTAATTAGATAACACAGAATAGGGGTTTGCTAAAAACTGTAAACCAAATTAAAATATAACGAAAATAAAATTTGCTATCATTTCACATAACACGTTCTTATTACATTTTCTCCTCTTTTTTTTCCTTCTCTGGAAGAACTTACTCCCAAAGCTATTAATTGTATAATACTAACATCTTATCCTTCTTCTGAGTTTAACTTACCTCTCTTTACAGAATGACGATGACAGTTTTTCTGGCAAATAAATTGGCAGTACCAGAACACAAAATGGAAACGAAACATCGTCATAATAGTCCTGATGTCAGCTCATAGTTCGTGTTGTGTGTGTAGAGACTTGGGGAGGGGGGCTGTTATAAGTGAACAATGTGAATTGTTACATTATTAAATAACTTCTTAACAAAACAATATCGTACACTAGGGATATCCAGAACTAAGAATCACTGTTTTAAACACAGTGACATTGAATTCAGTCACCCAGATTCACATGTTCCCATGTTTTCTGAGGTGTTGGATAAGATATTTAGCACGTCCTTAAGATGCTACAACTCTGATCCCTGATGACCTTCAGGGAAAAATCTCCCCATAAGATCATGCAGATTGAAGGGAAATAATGTCACACAATGGAATGCGTCTTATTGAATGAAAACTATTACGACAGGATGAAAGGATGAAAGTACGGGTACTTCAACCCGTCTAACTATAAAAGAAAACTAGTAGTTACTACAGCAATTTGTTTTATTACCGTAAGACGTCAAATGAATGACTGAATAACTGAATCAAAAATATAAACATTTATGAAGTGGACAATGGTTTGTAATTATGAACAATATCCCTTGCATAGTGGCGTGCGTACAAGAAAAGATAACGCAAACCTGTGTAGAGAATATGGCCAATGCCTGCGAAAATTGTAAGTAATTTAAAGAAAGAATACCCAAAAGTCAAATACGAATACCAACAGAATTACCCAAGTTCATAATGGCTGCGAATGTTAAAACTGAACAATGAAGCAATGATGTAAATTTACTAGATTTGCGACCCCTCAGTTCTGTTAGTGAATCGCCAGCCCTTGCTTACCACTATTACTTGGTGTGCATGTGGAAGATGGAAACAATAACTGCTGCAAATGCTGAGTCCAACTGGACACTGCACTCTGCTCTGTCGGAGACAGCCCTCTCTGCAGTTCTCTGCAACGATTCATCGATCCCCTAGAAGAGAGTGCCCTCTCTGGTCTCCCTAAAGCAAGTGTGTTCTGACTTTAGTCTGTAAAACTCAGCTGATTTTGCCAGAGCAGGAATCTTGCCGACCAATTGCACCAGACCATAATAATAATTTTATACACAAATTTAACAATCTGTGATTCTTCAGTTTCTCCCGCCGTATTTGTTGATCGAAAAGTCCACGGGTGCACAGCCGGTTCTTAGTCCTCAACGGGCATCATGTTTCTGGCAATCACATCGTCAGGTGCTTTGACGAGCTGAACTTCTGAGGGCGTGCAGCCAACTTATTCACCCCCCCCCCCCCTCCCCGATCGTAGAGACGCTTGCGTCGGCGCCTGTGGTAGCGTTGCTGTAGTTCCTCTGTCCGCTCTGGTCTTCGCTGCCCGTTTTCTTAATTACACCCAGTGCTGGTTCCCAAGCTTTGCTAGAATTATAGCCGCAGTCCCGATTGATAAGATTATCCTAGGGGCAAACTGCGACACTGTCCAAGTATTTGGAAGTCTACGATAAAGTCCTGGCACGTTCGATTCCATCGCATGATGCTCTGATAAACAGTGGTCTGCTGGCCGTCGACTTTTAAGTTACATTGTTCGAGTGTGCCGATGGAGTTCTCGGCATAGGTATTCGGCGGTGCACAATTTCTGTCCAATACATGCCCTGTCAGGCTGCACGGAAACTGACTTACCCCGGTCTTGCGCAAACTGAGGGTTACCTTGAGACTCCCCAGTAACGTCCTTGTTCCATTGACTGAGCAAAAGAAAGTTTTCTTAGTATGCGGCTAACTCTTCCCGATAGCGCACCTATGTAAGGTTCTAGAGCTGTGGTGACCTCTTCCTCCGTGATTTCTTCCGTCTCCATAGCTTGATTTTTGGCGGCTGGGGGAAGAGCCTCCATGAACACAGTTCAAGAGTGTTCCAGTTCCTGAGGCTGACTCCCTGCAGCTGAGATGGTTTGTGCCCTGTGTACTATATTTTAGTACCCTATTCCTACGTGCAGGACTGTGGCAGCTAACTGCATGCAAATAATGGTCACCGCGCATTTTCTTGCAATACACACCATGGCCGAGGGTGCCATTAGCTCCGGGATACATTGCTGAGCTTGCCCCGTCCAGTGATGTGCAGAAGAAAGTAGAACAGTAGATACCGCGATCTTCGGTGGCACAAGTGAGGTCGCCTAGTCGCCGCCGATGAATGTTTGGAATGTTTGCGTACAAGTTGGGTTGGTGGAAAATGGGGCGGGGGGGGGGGGGGAGGGCGAAGGCGGCGGCTGCAGAGCTAGCCATTACTCTGTCCAGGATCCTCTTTACAGGTCCTTTCCGTGGGTGGCAAATGTTGCAGGCGCTCGGTGTTGACACATTAGATACAAACTCTAAAGTCTCCCATCTCTTCAGGTGCCACTGAACACAGAGTGACTTAGTTCACAAAACGCGTTGCTTTCTATCGGGGGCCACCGGAAATCGCGAAAGCAAAACATCATCACGTTGTCCAGGCTTGCCCTTCATTCCGTTACATGTGTCATATGAAACTGAAATAAAAACCGCCGGCTACAATTGTTGTTGGAGTTCAATGCCACCCTTGACAAACTCACTGTGAGCAGGATGAAACTGAACTACATAAGGTCCGGACGAGGAAGGATGATGGACACTTGCCACATTGGCTGACACGTTCGTTCATTGCAACCGTTACACTGGAGATGACATCGGTCACGTAAGCCTATGGTCGCTCAACTGATCCTGAGTTTCGAAGCTTTATCAAGCCGTTATAAGGGACAGTGAAATGAAAACGCGCCACACGGAAAAAAGTAAGTAAACTGTAAATTGCATCAAAACAAATCGCCGCAACTGTTAATATATTTATCCCACTGTCAGACAAGACAGTAAGCTTTCATGGAAAAATGTTAGCGGCTGCTTAAAGAACCGTGATTCTACCCAGGCGTGCACGTCTTCGTCCGAAGAAAATCGACGGCCACGAATGTCTTTCTTTAGAGTTACAAATATACGGAAATCTCATCGTGTGCGATCGTGAATGTATTGAGGATGGGTGAGGATTTCCCAGTGAACCTTTGGCTACATGTGGGCCAGCGTTATCCTACAGCAGAATGGATCAGTCCGTCAACGTTCCTGGGCGCACTTCAATTTTTGTAAAGTGTACAGGTACCTCTGAGCGTTAATTGAATCTCACCCTCACGGCCGGCCGGTGTGGCCGAGCGGTTCTAGGCGCTTCAGTCTGGAACCGCGCTACCGCTACGGTCGCAGGTTCGTATCCTGCCTCGGGCATGGATGTGTGTGATGTCCTTAGGTTAGTTAGGTTTAAGTAGTTCTAAGTTCTAGGGTACTGATGACCTGAGATGTTAAGTCCCATAGTGCTCAGAGCCATTTCAACCATTCCCCGTCACGACAATATGTTGTACACCCGCTGGTACCGAGAGTTTAAATATAACCTATCATAATCACTTAGCCTTACCTGAAGCAGGAAACAGGTGATCTCCTAGACTGGATTCCACTGCAATTGACCTCGTGCTAGGTACCATAGTTGAATACGCCTCGTGTGTAAACTACCTTAGTGACGCGTGAAATCGTAACATTACTCTACGATGACAACTGACACTTTATTAGACAATAATATTTTGACACTATCGTAGAAAATGGAACTATTTCATAGGTAGGATTGATACTGTAGGTCTATTAACGAGGATAGAATTTAAAGAAGAAGCCCACACCACACAATGCACGATAAAAGTCAATGAACCTATTCAATAGCCAAATGACATCTGCTCTGAAGTACAAGGGGTGAAAAAGTTAGAAATGCACAGTGATTCAAGACCAGCGTTTGTATATCAGAACGAGATAAGCTAATTTCCTTCATATTTTTGTAACTTTTACTATATTTTAAATTAACCTGATTTTATACTAAACTAATGGGTGATATAATACCCCTGCGATTTACATTAGATGCAATATCATAGGTATTGCTAATACATCCATAAAATTTTAGAAAGGAAATCGAAATTGTTGTGTTCCCAGCTAATCAGTTCCCACTGTCATTTTCAGTAATTTGTGTGAATGGGCGGAAATCGAGCGATCTGTAGTACAGTATTCTGGGTTTAATTCAGTTACATATTCATCGTCTCACAGAGGAGAAATTTATGCTAAAATTCATTCTATCTTTCTCAGCATGAACATGTTGAAAAACCATTCAGCACTATTGGAATATGACTTAATTATTTCTCTGGACATTCTGAAAAATATAGAGTGAAAAATCGGACCAGTCACTGAAAATCTTAATGAACGTTCTTTAAAAGCTTCTTTAGCTTCCTTAACGTAATATGGTTAAGAAAACTGTATGCACGGAACTGCCAAATTGTCCTTCTGGAACACAATTACCTCTTCACACACATGAAGTTTTCAGTGCTATCGACAAGGAATTTCAAATTGATTCCGTATTTGTAGATTTCCAGAAGGCTTTTGATACCGTTATTCACTAGCGACGTCTAATCATATTGCTAGCCTACGGACTATAGCCTCAGTTGTGAGCTTGGGTTTGTGATTTCCTGCTCGGATGGTCACACCTACATTTACATCAACATCTACATCTAAATCAACATCCACATCTATGTCTACGTACCTATTACGCAAGCCAACCGTACTGAGCTCGGTGGAGGGTACGCTCTACCGCTTCTAGTCTTTCCTTTTCTGTTCCACTCGCAGACAGAGGGTGGGAAAAACTACTTTCTATATGTCTCCGTATGAGCCCTAATTTCTCATATCCTATCTTCGTGCTCGTTATGCGTAATGTGTGTTGGCGACAGTAGGATAATTCTGCAGTTAGCTTCAAATGCCAGTTCTCTAAATTTTCTCACTCGTGTTTCTCGAAATTAACATCATCTTCCCTGTAGGGATTCGCGTTTCAGTTCCCAAAGCATCTCCGTAACACTCGTGCGTTGTTCGGACCTACCGGTAACAAATCTAGCAGGCCGCCTCTGAACTGCTTTGACGTCTTCCTCTAATCCAACGTGCAGCAAATTTCAGACACAAGAGTGGTACTCAAGAATAGGTCGCCCCCGCGTGCTATATGCGGTCTCCTTTACAAACGACACTTTCCTAAAATTCTCCCTTTAACCTAAGTCGACCGTTCACCTTCCCTGCCACGATGCTCACACACTCATTCCATTTCATATCGCTTTGCAACATTAGGCCCAAATATACACTTACTGTGTCAAGCTGGACACTACTAATGTTGTATCCGAACATTACGCGTTTTTCCTACTCATCTGTATTGACGTACTTTTTTCTACATTTGTCACAGCAACCAGAAGTTTTGTCTACGTCATCCGACAGTCACTCATATTCGAGACGTTCTGGATCAACACAGCATCGTCCGCAAAAAACCGCAGATTGCTGCCCACTCTGTCCGCCAAAATCATTTATCCCAACTGAAAATGGTAGCAGTCCTATCACAATACCAACGTCTTCGGTCTCGGGTTCGATCCCCGCCACCGCCTAAATTTTGATAAATAATCAGCATTGGCGGCCGAAGACTTCCGGCATAAGAAGTCAGCCTCATTCTGCCAACGGCCTTGTCGAAGAGGGCGGAGGAGCGGATAGAGGTTCAGGGCACTCTCTTGTCCTAGGGGTGGAAAGGCGGAAGAATCAGCAATGATCAACGACATGAGGATGCAGAAGGCAATGGAAACCACTGCATTAAAGACACGTAACATCTATCCACAAGACATGTGGCCTGTAATTGAAGAAGTGTCATGATGATCTCTCCATTGGCAAAAGATTCCGGAATAGTCCCCCATTCGGATCTCCGGGAGGGGACTGCCAAGAGGGAGGTTACCATGAGAAAAAGATTGAATAATCAACGAAAGGGTAACGTTCTACGAGTCGGGGCGTGGAATGTCAGAAGCTTGAACGTGGTAGGGAAACTAGAAAATCTGAAAAGGGAAATGCAAAGGCTCAATCAAGATATAATAGGGGTCAGTGAAGTGAAGTAGAAGGAAGACAAGGATTTCTGGTCAGATGAGTATCGGGTAATATCAACAGCAGCAGAAAATGGTATAACAGGTATACGATTCGTTATGAATCGGAAGGTAGGGCAGAGGGTGTGTTACTGTGAACAGTTCAGTGACCGGGTTGCTCTAATCAGAATCGACAGCAGACCAACACCGACAACGATAGTTCAGGTATACATGCCGACGTAGCAAGCTGAAGATGAACAGATAGAGAAGGTGTAAGAGGATATTGAAGGGGTAATGCAGTATGTAAAGGGGGACGAAAATCTAATAGTCATGGGCGATTGGAATGCAGTTGTAGGGGAAGGAGTCGAAGAAAAGGTTACAGGAGAATATGGGCTTGAGACTAGGAATGAAAGAGGAGAAAGACTAATTGAGTTCTGTGCCGGCCGAAGTGGCCGTGCGGTTAAAGGCGCTGCAGTCTGGAACCACAAGACCGCTACGGTCGCAGGTTCGAATCCTGCCTCGGGCATGGATGTTTGTGATGTCCTTAGGTTAGTTAGGTTTAACTAGTTCTAAGTTCTAGGGGACTAATGATCTCAGCAGTTGAATCCCATAGTGCTCAGAGCCATTTGAACAATTTTTTTTTTTTTTTTTGAGTTCTGTAACAAGTTTCAGCTAGTAATAGCGAATACCCTGTTCAAGAATCACAAGAGGAGGAGGTATACTTGGAAAATGCCGGGAGGCACGGGAAGACTTCAATTGGATTACATCATGGGCAGACAGAGATTCCGAAATCAGATACTGGATTGTAAGGCGTACCCAGGAGCAGATGTAGACTCAGATCACAATATAGTAGTGATGAAGAGTAGGCTGAAGTTCAAGACATTAGTCAGGAAGAATCAATACGCAAAGAAGTGAGATACGGAAGTACTAAGGAATGACGAGATACATTTGAAGTTCTCTAACGCTAAAGATACAGCAATAAGGAATAGCGCAGTAGGCAGTACAGTTGAAGAGGAATGGACATCTCTAAAAAGGGCCGTCACAGAAGTTGGGAAGGAAAACTTAGGCACAAAGAAGGTAGCTGCGAAGATACCATGGGTAACAGAAGAAATACTTCAGTTGATTGATGAAAGGAAGAAGTACAAACATGTTCCGGGAAAATCAGGAATACAGAAATACAAGTCGCTGAGGAATGAAATAAATAGGAAGTGCGTGGAAGCTAAGACGAAATGGCTGCAGGAAAAATGTGAAGACATCGAAAAAGATTTGATTGTCGGAAGGACAGACTCAGCATACAGGAAAGTCAAAACAACCTTTGGTGACATTAAAAGCAACGGTGGTAACATTAAGTGTGCAACGGGAATTCCACTGTTAAATGCAAAGGAGAGAGCAGATAGGTGGAAAGAATACATTGAAAGCCTCTATGAGGGTGAAGATTTGTCTGATGTGATAGAAGAAGAAACAGGAGCCGATTTAGAAGAGATAGGGGATCCAGTATTAGAATCGGAATTTAAAATAGCTTTGGAGGACTTACGGTCAAATAAGGCAGAAGGGATAGATAACATTCCATCAGAATTTCTAAAATCATTGGGGGAAGTGGCAACAAAACGACTATTCACGTTGGTGTGTAGAATATATGAGTCTGGCGATATACCATCTGACTTTCGGAAAAGCATCATCCCCACAATTCCGAAGACGGCAAGAGCAGACAAGTGCGAGAATCATCGCACAATCAGCTTAACAGCTCATGCATCGAAGCTGCTTACAAGAATAATAAACAGAAGAATGGAAAAGAAAATTGAGAATGCGCTAGGTGATGATCAATTTGGCTTTAGGAAAAGTAAAGGGACGAGAGAGGCAATTCTGACGTTACGGCTAATAATGGAAGCAAGGCTAAAGAAAAATCAAGACACTTTCATAGGATTCGTCGACCTGGAAAAAGCGTTCGACAATATAAAATGGTGCAAGCTGTTCGAGATTCTGAAAAATGTAGGGGTAAGCCATAGGGAGAGACGGGTCATATACAATATGTACAACAACCAAGAGGGAATAATAAAAGTGGACGATCAAGAACGAAGTGCTCGTGTTAAGAAGGGTGTAAGACAAGGCTGTAGCCTTTCGCACCTATTCTTCAATCTGTACATCGAGGAAGCAATGATGGAAATGAAAGAAAGGTTCAGGAGTGGAATTAAAATACAAGGTGAAAGGATATCAATGATACGATTCGCTGATGACATTGCTATCCTGAGTGAAAGTGAAGAAGAATTAAATGATCTGCTGAACGGAATGAACAGTCTAATGAGTACACAGTATGGTTTGAGAGTAAATCGGAGAAAGACGAAGGTAATGAGAAGTAGTAGAAATGAGAACAGCGAGAAACTTAACATCAGGATTGATGGTTACGAAGTCAATGAAGTTAAGGAATTCTGCTACCTAGGAAGTAAAATAACCAATGACGGACGGAACAAGGAGGACATCAAAAGCAGACTCGCTATGGCAAAGAAGGCATTTCTGGCCAAGAGAAGTCTACTAATATCAAATACCGGCCTTAATTTGAGGAAGAAATTTCTGAGGATGTACGTCTGGAATACAGCATTGTATGGTAGTGAAACATGGACTGTGGGAAGACCGGAACAGAAGAGAATCGAAGCATTTGAGATGTGGTGCTATAGACGAACGTTGAAAATTAGGTGGACTGACAAGGTAAGGAATGAGGAGGTTCTACGCAGAATGGGAGAGGAAAGGAATATGTGGAAAACACTGATAAGGAGAAGGGACAGGATGATAGGACATCTGCAAAGACATGAGGGAATGACTTCCATGGTACTAGAGGGAGCTGTAGAGGGCAAAAACTGTAGAGGAAGACAGAGATTGGAATATGTCAAGCAAATAATTGAGGACGTAGGTTGCAAGTGCTACTCTGAGATGAAGAGGTTAGCACAGGAAAGGGATTCGTGGCGGGCCTCACCAAAGAAGTCAGTAGACTGATGACAAAAAAAAAAAAAAAAATAGGAAGTCTTCTAATTCTACAACTTATAGTAAAGTAGGGAATTCATCGAATAAGTCGCAAATAATGGTTGGAGTGCTGACACGTGATTTCAGATAATCTGCGATTCCAGTAAGGCTGGCAACTGATTGGTTATGCATGGGGTCTTATCCACCTGTACCGCGTCAAAACTGTCTGAAGATGACGCAAAGAAGCGTCGAAACTGGTAGCGACAAAATAAAATAAAGTCATAAGGACGGCCGTAGGTGTTTTTATTTTTTGTCAAGACAGTAAACGGCCGTCGTCCCAGAGACGTCGTGTTAAAAGGATGGACATACAAAAGGTTACCTGTATGGTGCTAACAGTATAAATTGCCTTTAAATAATGAAACGTGTGAAGTCATCCACATGAGTACTAAAACGAATCTGCTAAAGTCAGAGTACATGATAAATCACACAAATTTAAAGGCTGTGAATTCAACTAAATACTTACGGATTACAACTGCGAAAAATTTAAAACGGAACAGTCGCAAAGATATATTTGTGGGGAAAACGAACCAAAGGCAGAGATTCATTGCCAGTACTCTTGGAAAACGCAAAAGGTCCACTGAAGAGACTGCCTACACTACGTTGGTCAGTTATCTTATGGAGTATTGTTGCGCGGTATGGGATCCTCATAATATAGGATTGACGGAGGACATCGTTATCGTGAAGCAGGGGAGACAGTGCCACGGATATGATGAGCGAATTGGAGTGGCAATCATTAAAACAGAGGCGGGTTTTGTTGCTGCAGGATCGTCTAATGAAATTTAAATCACCGAATTTTTCCTCCGAATGCCTAAATATTTCGTAGGCGGCTACCATCATAGGGAGAAATGATCATAATAAAAAATAAGAGAAATCAGAGCTCAGACTGCCCACATGCTGTTCGAGTTGGAACAGTATAGAAATAGCTTGTAGGTGGTTTTATGAACCCCCTGTGAGGCACTTAATTGTAAATTGCAGAGCCACGCGGGATTAGCCGAGCGGTCTCAGGCGCTGATGTCATGGACTGTGCGGCAGGTCCCGGGGGAGGTTCGAGTCCTCCCTCGGGCATGGGTGTATGTGTTTGTCCTTAGGATAATTCAGGTTAGGTAGTGTGTAAGCTTAGAGACTGCTGACTTTAGCAGTTAAGTCTCATAAGATTTCACACACATTTGAACATTAAATTGCAGAGTAATCATGCAGATGTAGATGTAGATGGAGATCATGCCATTTAACAGTACACAACACGGCCTTACCTTACGGGTACTGCGAACATCTGAAAGGAACAAGAAACTGCTACATGCCTCAATGATGATGACATACTCTTCAATAAAATAATGCCTCATTCAGAGTTGTTGACAGTGACTGCTCAGGAAGATGTTATCATAAGGAAAACGTAAGTGGCCTCCAAAGGATGGGACCTTAGAATGTTAGACCCTAAATCAGCAGAGTCCGTTAGATCTGTTAATCAGCTACGTTGGATAGATTATTTAAAAAGGGAAATGGATAAGTTGATATAGTGGGAATAAGTGAAGTGGAAGGATGAACAAGACTTCTGGTCAGGTGAACACAGAGCTATAAATACAAAATGCTGTGGGTAATGCAGGAGTAGATTAACTAATGAAGAAGAAAACACGAATGCGTGTAAGCTTCTGAAAACAGCATGGTGAATGCACTAACATAACCAAGATGAAGCTAACGTTTCCCACAGTAGCACAAGTTTATATGCTTACTAGTTATACAGACGATGAAGAGATTGAAAGATTCTGTTAAGAGATTAAAGCAATTGTTTACATAAATGACATGAACCAAATTTTGAGATGGAGCTGGATTCAATATTAGGAAAAGGAAGAGAAAGAAAAATAATAGAATTATGAGGGCTGGAGGAAAGCAATAAAAGGGATAGACGCTTGGAAGAATTTTTGCATAGAGTACAATTTAATCATTGTAATCAGAACAGCCAAGAGAGAGATAGTTGTGCACATTGAAGACACCTTGAGATAATGGAAGGTTTACGAACAGTTTCTAGATGTCTAGAAAATGAGATTGATAGGAAGTGCACAATGACTACTCAAATATAGCTAAACGAAAAATGCAAAGCTGTATTATTGCAAGTGTTTAGGGGATATCTAAATACCGCCTAAACGAACGTTAAAAAGAGATAGGGAGAAAAAAGATGTATGTGTATGAATATAAAGAGCTCAGATAGCTCAGATGGTATGATAGTGCCAAACAAAAAAGGAAACACTGAAAGCTGGAAGAAGTATACAAGAGAAATGGACTTGAAGACAATATCATAGAAGCAGAAGAGGAAGTAAATGAAGATTTGATACTCCAATATGACTTTCATAGATCACTGAATAATCTAAGTCGAAATAAGGTCCTTGTAAAAGACGATTTTCCGTAAGAATTATTGAGATACTCAGCCATGACAAAATTATTTCACCAGGTATGCAAGACATATGGGACAGCCGAATTTATAGTCTGTTATATGCATAAAGCAGATTTCATGTCTGTATGTCTGGTATCTCCCCCCAAGTCGATAGGTCTATTTCAACCAAAGTTGGCACAGAAACAGAAGTCCTCACAAATACCACCTCTGTGGGATTTGTAACCTTCTACCTCCCGTAGGAGCAGAGACATTGCAAGAACAAGGTTTTTTTTCATCCCCTAGGATGTAGGTTGCTCTGTACAACGGGAATTTTGTGTGGGTAAACTGCATTGTCCTACTAAATTAGCCTGATTTGCAGGGCAGCCACCGTTTTCCAGGACTCAACATGTAGGCTGCTGTGCATTGTAAGTATGTTGTGCTGGAGCTGCATCAGTCTGTTTCACCAACCTGCTCTGCATGGTGACCGGTACTTCAGCGGCCAATAAATGATTCTTAAGACCCTAATGTGTAGTCGGTAATGTACAGCTGGCATGTTGTGAGAGTAGTATCAGCCTCTTTTATTGTACTGTATTGCAGGGGCTACATAGGCAGATGAGTGTGACTGGGGATAATTTGAGATTAGTAGAAGTGGGGATTGCGCAGTGTAGGGGAGATGAAATGGACAGAGAGAGGGTAGGAGGGGGATATGAATTAGGCAGATGGAAGGTGTAGAGGGGTAGTGGGCAGATGGAAAGAAAGAGGGGGAGGCAGAGTTGGAGAAAGAGAGGAAGGAGGATATGTTCATAGGGACAGGGGAGGGAGATATAGGGTTGTGGAAATGGGCAAAGAGAGGGGAAGGAGAAGATAATTACTCAGAGTGGGGAGGAGGAGACCGACAAGTAGAGTTTGGAGGGTGGGGTGGACAGATAGAGGTGGACACAGAGTGTGGGGGGGGGGGGGGGGGGTGCTTTCAACACATGTGTCAAATCAATATTCGGGCAAAGCTTTCGGGAGAAGACTAGTAATAATAATAAATGAAATGTGTGTGCTGATAGGTATTAATATTACCGAATTACAATGTTTGTAATTCATACTAATACGAATTATTTACAGAAAAATGACGAAATGGTACACGCTAACCTACGGGATAATCGGTTTCGGTTCGGGAGAAAACTAGGAACACGCGAGGCAGTACTAACCTTATGGCTCATATTTAGAGGATGGCTTAAAGGACAATCCTGCGTTTCTAACATACGTAAATTTAGAGATAGTCTTAGTGTTGATTGGACTACTCTCTTTCAAATTATGAAGGTAGCAAGTATAAAATATAGATAGGGATGGTTATACATAGTGAATTGTTTTTCAAAACTTCTATAGAAACCAAAATGAAGTTATAAGAGTGTCTTACCTTTTGAGAAGGAAGTGAGGCAGAGTTGTAGCACAGCAGATTGAAGACCAAAATAACAAGAACAACAATTCAGCTTCATCGCTTTTATAATATGCATATTTTCTCTTGTAAATATACTTGCCCTCGTAGTCATTTTTGGTTTCTTTCAGGTGTATGAGAAGGTGGTAAGCAATTAATTTACGATACTGAGGCAGGAGCATTATTCTGTAAGCAAACAACAGTGACGATACGTTCAATATGACAGAATATCTCATCAAATTTTATCCCAACTCTCTAATTGAGCGCGTGTGTCCTCGCATTCATTCGTCATTCAAGTTTCTCTAACAACAACCCTATATATTAAAAGTTACTACATACCCCTGGAAGTAATGATATTGCACATCATCCTTTTTCCCGTAAGGGATCAAGTTCCCTTCCAAATAAGTTCCTCGTTGTAGAAATAAATTTCTGACTTATTGTTAAAATCGTATGCCTCTGGAGTATAGTTTCTCCTAATTTATTAACCACAGAAAAATTGCTGGTGGAATTCCAAACCTACTAACGGAGAGTTTTAGATATGTGGACAAGAGACTGTGAGAAAGAAAACTCATTTGTGCATAGTCGTGATGTCGTCGACTATTGAACGAATTGGTCTTTATACATGGCCTTTCAAAAGCACCAATGGAAATTGATTGCTCAATTACAGATGCACTGGGCGATCCGTTATAAACATTTACTGCAAATCGCAAACGTCGCCAGAAGATTGGTTGTAGATTGTGCCGCTGGAAAATTTACAACCCTCCGAGAAGGTTCAGATTATCGACTCAGTTATTTTGCTCCCTGCGGCTGATTTACGAGAGCAACCTACATTTAATTTTAATCCTCTTCTGCAACACTGGCGTCCGACTCTGCGGCAGGTCGGTAATATATTCCGAAAAAACATTTTTTACGCATGGCGTGAGCGAAATATAAATCCGCCTAAAATATGTCAATCGCTCCATTCAATCGCACGGTGGTCTGTAATTTATTGGGAAGATTTTTTTAAAGAGCAGTCAGGGAAATAAACGTGTCTGTTACACGTGAAAGGTTTTCGCTTTTAATTTGGCTTTCAATCAACATAACAATCGATAGGTTACACAAAGGTGCGTCCATCGCCGTACAAAACAAAAACTTTTTTCTGATCAGTACATACTGACAGCGATTGGTGCTTGCTTTCTCGATCCTCCTAACACAATTTACTGATCTCTGTCTCTCTTCTCTTACCCTCCGTTGCTGCCTATCGCTTTTATTGTTTTTGTATCTCTGTCATCCACTTCTGTTTCCGTCCGTGAACGAGCTTGTGTCTGTGTGTGTGTGTGTGTGTGTGTGTGTGGGGGGGGGGGGGGGGGGGTGGGTGTGTTTTGTTGAGAGCAAATTCAATACTGAAAATATTCTAATTTATATTAACACTGTTGGTTGCTGATTACTAGGTAACTAAATCTATCCCTCTGATGTTTGACGAAGTTTCACTAGCAACTGCACAATGCACTTTAGAACATTTAACTTACTATCGAATCGAGCCAGGAGAGCATACTACTATTACCATACGTTCGTTTCGGGCATAAAGTTAAACAATAATTCGCAAAAAGACGGAAATAGCCTATATTTAAATGACCGGTATTTCCAACATGAGGCAGTCAGCGAATAAGGCCGCACATATATCACATAAGTACACGGTTAATATGGGCACGTATTATGGGCACGTATCAGGTAACTAATACACTCGCACAGCGTATTGGAGTCAAACACAGTTTTGATAGTTAGTTTGACGTCCTATATATCACATTCATGATAAACAGTACACTCTCATTTTTGCTCCAAAAAAATGTGTCACTAGATGGAAGTGCGAACCCGTTTTTCCTTTTTGTATTGTTGAATATCTCTATTACTTTCGAACAGGAATGGATCTTGTCTGTAGATTACATGAATGAACGTAAGTACTGTGACCCTGTGTTATATGTCCCGCAAGCTTGCATTAGGTGCGTTTGTGACTTCTACATACAGGGTGTTCTGAAATTCCCGTTACAAAGTTCTAGAACTTGTTGCGGGGAGTGAGTACATAATATTTTGAACAGGAACCCATGTCCTATACGTACCAGTTCCGTTCTACGACGGTTTAAATTCATGCGCCTACGTCTGCTGACGGAAAGAGAAAAGTCTCACAGTTGTTTGTCCTAGTGTGCAATTGATGTTGAGTACTATGTCCTATGGACTACTTCTTGTGGGGTAGTACGAAAAGTTTTATTTACGAGACCCCTATAGAGATAGACAAAGATCTGCTGGCACGCGTTCTGCCTGCTGTACTAGAAATTGGTCACCGCGTGAGATGGAGAGTCTGTAGCAGAACATGCTTCGTAGGTGTAATTCCTGCAACAGCGTAGTGGTCAACAAATCGAGCAGCTATTGTAATGCATCAGTACAGTTCTGTATACAATACGCTGGGTTCCCTTTTGTTTTGGAATAATGTAAACACGTAGTGTTCAATATAAACGAATGTGTTTAAGTAATCAATGGATGTTTCGTCATGTTTCCTTTCGAACTGTTGTCTAATAATTGTACTGCGTCAGCCCGAATTCAGTTCCTAAAGCAGATAAAATAAACATCTGAGTTGAAATCGTCGTAGAACAGAAACGGTTTGTTTGCGGACGTGGGTTCCTATTCAAAATATTATACTCTCCTTTACAACTCCTACAAGTTTGTAACGAGAATGCTCGAACAACCTGTATGTTTTTAATTACTTGCTTCACTTTTTTAAGGTATTTTACACAGCAGGTTCCCTCTACCTCCAACGATGCAGTCAAAAAACCTAATCCAACGCCTAAAAGCAAGTATGATGAAAACTACTCACAAACTGGCATTACATTAACGGCCTCCACAGAAAAAAAACCAATTCCCTAATGCGTTGTGTGAGTAGAAATGCTTTCAAATCAGTTGGTGAGCCATTCTTTATTGAAATATCATCAATGTTCTAAATTCTCTGAGTTATTTGGTAAACTTATTGGTTTTATTCGAAGGAAATCATCATTTTGTAAAAAAAAAATCCAAATAGATTTCAGTTTTATTGGCAGTGTTATTAACTCGATAAAAGCCTCATACATGGCTGGTTTTAAAATTGCAAAGGGAGGAAATTTCACACAGTTGGCGAGTCTTTCTTTGTGCTTACGACTAGAGGCATGGTTCAAGCAAGTCTTTGCGGAAAAAGCTGGCGAACATTACAAATCGTTCTGTTATGCAACAACATGGCGAAGAGGAAAATTGGTGACAGATCCTCCAGTTTTGGAGAGAGGCTGTTATTACAACCGTGAGAGAGTAGTTATTTCGGTTTTGAAAAAGACGAAAGTACAGATGTCAGACGTATGGCGCAGTTATTCGTTTTTGTACGTTTTGATTGTCGTGAAGTTATAAGAGTATTTATTTTGCAAATCGTTTGAGTCCAATGCTACAAAAGGAAACATATTCGTTAAAATTACTCTTTTCTTGACAAAAAAGGGTTGATATTTGTACAGAAGGGGCCAAGGCAATGTATGGTCATTTAACAGGGTTGCCAAAAAAAATTTGAAGAAAACTGCATCTGATGTTAGCGGACACACTGTACAAAACACTTCGAAGCATTGGCTTCTGTGAATATGCCCGAAACTCTTCATATTTAGTTCAGTGGAAGATGCTTTCAAAAAGAAGGAAACTCTACTTTCTTATTGGATGGGCACAAAACCAGAATAACCTCTTTTTAAACGAGCAGTCCGGTCTTTGGTGTCGTTTATTGATGCTTACATGTGTAGAAGTGATTTTTCTGAGTTGTTGTACATCAAAAATATATACAGGAACAGATTTAATGCTGAAGAAGACTTAAGAATTTAGATGAGCTCAATCGAGTCAGTCTTTGAAGCACATGTAAACATGAACGATGGTAAAAAGTGGTTCCACCAGACATTATTACTTGTGTGTGTCACGTTTGTACCACGGATAGCAGTAGTTCTGCACGACGCAAAAACCGTGTATGTGTTGCCACTACTGATAAAGATGGCGAATAATATTCCCTCACAACCATTCCTCGCCCCTGCTTCAGTTATCGCTCTACCTTCCGCACACCCTGCCCCCTTCCCTCCTTACCCTTTAAAAGGCGAAAGAACTATAGTGCCACTCCCAAACTTCTAATCACCTTAAATGGTACACAGTGGGAAAAACAGTCTGGGAGCCCGTGGGTTAGACCATTTACATGACGATAAAATGCTGCACCATTCTGTCGTTATTATTAGGTATGAATAGGCCGAAGTATTCAGTTTCACTGTACACGGTCGTCAGAAACAGCTAAAACTCCGTTTTATAATCTTACTGTTTTCGCAACCTGTCGTAATTGTATAACGAAAGAAACTGCCGGACTTGACAGTCCATTCTACACCACTGAGACAGTCAATGTCTGTTCGTCGAGAGATGGTTGGTGAACGATTCCGAAAAACCACTGTGTCTATACCTGTGGGAAATAACGATCCCACAACAGACGTTAACGAGAACATTTTAGAACATGCTTCATCTAATCTCAAATTTCCTTTTACTTCAACCTGAAGGAAAGTATTACTTCAGATACTCATTGTGGGATAATAAGCATCTCAAATCCTTGCACGGTAATAGTTTTTCATCGTGTTACTCGTTGCTGAGCGATGTGAATCCATTCTGTTTTTCGTTCTCAACAAAATTGCGTCTTTCCAACCTACCTTATCTCAGATTCACTGGATTGTTTTTCATCTTCTGAAGCTATGAATAATTGTAGGCTCCCTAAATCAGTACTGAAAATACATTTCGAAGTACTTAGGAATTTTGCATAACTTATCACTAACAACGTAGACACAAAAAGCGTTTATTCGCTTCGCATCACCAGCTCTGCACGTCCTTGAATCGTAGGCTTAAAGTATTCGCCGAAAAGTAGAAGGCGAATTCTTGTGTTTTCACGTTATTTTCTTTCCTTTTTTTATTGTTTGTGGTAGCTGTAGCATACTTCATCTAATCTCAAATTTCCTTTTACTTCAACCTGAAGGAAAGTATTACGTTAGATACTCATTGTGGGATAAGAAGCATCTCAAATCCTTGCACGGTAATAGTTTTTCATCGTGTTACTCGTTGCTGAGCGATGTGAATCCATTCTGTTTTTCGTTCTCAACAAAATTGCGTCTTTCCAACCTACCTTATCTCAGATCCACTGGATTATTTTTCATTTTCTGAACCTATGAATAATTGTAGGCTCCCTAAATCAGTACTGAAAATACATTTCGAAGTCCTTAGGAATTTTGCATAGCCTGTCGCTAACAACGTAGACACAAAAAGCGTTTATTCTCTTCGTATCACCAGCTCTGCACGTCCTTGAATCGCAGGGTTAAAGTATTCGCCGAAAAGTAGAAGACGAATTCTTGTGTTTTCACGTTATTTTCTTTCCTTTTTTTTATTGTTTGTGGTAGCTGTAGCAGAGGTGTTCATTCTGAGAAGAGACTATAATGTGAGACGATGACCAGAGAAATGACCGAAACTTGGCAGTCGTTGAGTTGTATTCCTCCTCAAGAGCAACTCTCGTAATAATCTACATTCGCTTCACTTGGAGCATCAGTATGCTGTAATCATTTATACATTTTATGGATGGCAGCTGTATCCACATAAAGAAAAGCACATTACGGAGTCAACCTGTCTTTTCTGTTCAATATTTTGACATAGTCTAATCTTGCAGCAATTTGAAGACGCTTCCGCAATCACATATGACTTCTTTCATGTATTTATACCTCTTTCAAAACTGCCTTTATTGGATAGGCACAATATTCGACTTAATAACTTACAACTTATTACGTAGAATGCTGTCGTGGTTTTCGTGTTTGTTAACACTTAAGGAAATTGTACGGATGGTTCATGTTCGAAGAACGCAGCCAGTTTACTTCCACATCCTTTTGCAGTCCTAGCTTCCATTTATTCCCTAGTGGTCGAGACGTAGACGGGACATGAAAACCTAAACTTTCATCTTTTTTTGGTAAGTTACCCGCAGACTTTCGGTTCCATACTGTTCAAGCATATATAGTAGCATCATAATTTGGCTACTTCCCTTCATCTTTGTTTGAAATCAAACAGTTTGTCGTCAGCTCTAAATTTCTATGATGTTATGCCGTTGATCTGATCCGCAAATCTACTTACGAAATCAATTAAAGGTTAATGACATGACGAAGGTGAAAGAACTTACTATGCCTGCATTTGTAATACAACTTCTATAATACAATCGCTTTGTTTCCATCACGGTATTTGGAATTATTAATTTTACGTTTAGTATGAAGATGGAACACATGAATTAAGATTCTGTTATAATGTTTTGTTCCCAGGCAATAAGAATGGTGCATGTAATATCAATATTAAATGAATTTCACAGGTGCATCTTCATCGCACATACATCAAATACATTCTGAAAGTCGGCATTACAAATACACAATGACAGTTTCTCTCAGCAAGTTGCTCGTCAAACTGATCAGTAAACAGTATGATTCGACACACTGCATTAGTTCAAAAGTAATAACGTTTCTTTAACATTACAGAGTCATTATTAAATGACATAAATATACGCTTAGCAGAAACGTTTTATTAACGAGATGAAGACTGCGTTTTACATCTTATATCAACTAGGATGCCTTTTGAATGAAATTTTCATAATCTGCTTGCGGCTGATTTCAATTTCTAAATTAGAATGACGCCGGCCGCTGTGGCCAAGCGGTTCTAGACGCTTCAGTCCGGATAAGCGATGCTGCTACGGTCGCAGGTTCGAATCCAGCCTCGGGCATGGATGTGTGCAATGTCCTTAGGTTAGTTAGGTTTAAGTAGTTCTAAGTCTAGGGGGACTGATAACCTCAGATGGTAAGTCCCATAGTGCTTAGAGCCACTTTTTTAAAATTAGAATTATTGTAATTGTGCTAGAGCATTTTCTCTCCATTTTTCCTTTTATGTTGAGGTGGCGGTTGCCATGCCCGTTTACAAACTTCTACGGATTAATTATTTTGACTCCAAAGTTGCAGGTAGACAGTATGGTACGGACAGACAAACAACACATACAACAGACGATAACTATTTTGTACACGACGGGATAAGATCGCAATTGCTGTGTTGGAAAATATCAGTGAGGAAGAAAACTGCAAACATCCACAATATTATTAAAGGAATTATTTTCTGTTCCTCAATTAGTCCGCAAGAAGGATCATTATAAGACGCAACGAGGATTCCTCGTTCAAATTTCTACAGCTTTTTACTATAATATAAAATGATTGTGAGGTGAGGGCGAACGGAAGGAATAAGTCAATACAGCAGAATTGAGACTAGCATAGACTTAACATCGAAGCTGATCCCCACGATGTAGATGAAGGAATTTTGCCATCTTGGAAGGCAGGTAACACGTAACGGACAAAGTAAAGACGACATAAAAAGCATATTAGCATTCCTAGCCGTGAGACGACTGCTATTATCAAACATCGGTCTTAATCTGAAGAAGAAATTTCTGAAAATTTATGTTTGGAGCACGGCATTGCCTGGAAGTGAGATGTGGTGCTACATACAGATCAGAAAATTAGTAGAACTGGTAAAATAATAAATGAGGAGAGTCTCCGCAAAATCGGCAAGAAAAGGATCGTATGGAGAATACTGACAAATAAAAGACGTGTGATCACAGGAATAATGGTAAGACATCAATGAATAACCTCGATTCTAGGAGAAGATGTAGACCGCATACCTCAGGGGAAGACATAGATTAAAATATAAATGACGAGAATGTGCACGAACTACTCTCGGAAGCCGCATCAAATCAAGCAGGAGACAGGTAGCTCAATAAAGAAGAATAGGACAGAGATTAAAAAATGTCTAAGATATGATTGAGAAATTGTACATGAACTGCTCTGAGGAGCCGCATCGAACCAGGCAGAAGACAGGTGGCCCAGTAAAGAAATATAGTATAAGATAAAAATTTAGGAATTTGTGTGGAAAATACTTGCTGCTCTATTGATTGATGCACGCCCGCAAAGTGATCTAACGCAAACGCGAAACATCGTACAGAACTACATTGTCCTGTCACATTAACGTGACTACCTTTCAAAATTCAGAATATCCAGCTTTTACAGCGCGGACCACTGCAGGACGTGCAGGAAGACAGTCAGTGGGGTTCTGGAAAGTACCGTCAGGGATGTGAAGCCATCCAGACTCAAAAAAAATGGTTCAAATGGCTCTGAGCACTATGCGACTTAACTTCTGAGGTCATCAGTCGCCTAGAACGTAGAACTAATTAAACCTAAGTAACCTAAGGACATCACACACATCCACGCACGAGGCAGGATTCGAACCTGCGACCGTAGCGGTCGCGCGGTTCCAGACTGCAGCGCCTAGAACCGCTCGGCCACACCGGCCGGCATCCAGACTCAATGCCGTGGTCAACTGTGCTTGATTTCCCTGTTGAGGATCCATAGTAAGAACGGCCCGATCGAGATGGTTCCACAGGTTCTAGATTGGATTTAAATCCCGGGAGCTTGGTGGTCAAGGGAGTGTGGTAAACTCCTGCACGTGCACTCCAAATCACGCATGCACAATGGGAGCTGTGTGGATCGTTGCACTGTCCTGCTGGTAGATGCCACTGGGCTGAGGCAAAACAAACTGCATGTAAGAGCGGACTTGGTCCCAAAGGATGGATGCATACTTGTGTTGGTCTATTGTGCCTTCCAGAATGACGAGATAACCCAGCGAATGACACGTAAATATCCCCCTGCTCCCACCTGGACCCTCCCCTTCCTCTCCTCCCCCTTCTGACGATTGTTTCAGAGTGTTTGCTTTTAGTCCGATGGAACATAAGAAGTGATTCACCTGAAAAGACCACCAGCTGCCACTCAGCGGCTGTGCCGTAGCGGTACTGGCGTGTAAATTCCAGCATTCGTCTCTGCTGAACACCAGTCAGCATGAGTGCATGAAAAGGCAACTGCTCCGGTGCTCCATATGCAACAACTTTCGCTGAACGATCGACGAGCATATACTGTTGGTAGCCCCTTCGTTCATCTGAGCCATCCGTGCTCAACAGTCGCACTTCTATTAACCCGTACACGTCTCCGCAGCTGTCGTTCAACCTACACATTGAAAGGAGTCTACTGGGTCACACTTGTATGTGGCACCAGAATACGATAAGCATATTAATATACATTAAAATTAAACTAACATACTTTTAACTGAGTGTTAGATTAGATGTCAGTTTTGTTGAACATGGAAGCAGAAGTCTTCATGCAAGCAAGTTAAAGTTGTAAAATAATTAGGATTTTTGTTTTGCCAGCTCGGTAATATAGATGAGTTGGCTGATAATTTGTAATTGTTGAGTAACCATAGAATGTAAGTAAACTGATTTTATAAAAAGGTTACTTACATATTTCACTTTTGTAACGGTTCTATGATATGTTAAATCAAAATATGTAATTTGATGATTAACATTTATGCTGGTTTAGTGAGGTTAGATAATACATGCTGTACAAATCTCATTGTACATGAATCAATCAGCAAATGCGATCTATTTTTCTGACCAAATTCAGTTGTCACATGTTTTGAAAAGACAAACTTAAGTCGCAATATTACTTTGGTAAGAAAAATCAGTGTTAGTAATATACCACAATCAGTACCGCCTTCCTGTCCAGTTCATATGTTTTTCAAAGAAGGTGGATTTACCTTAAATGTTTTCTTTTAGCAGCCAACACTATTTCAAGTATAATGGCCAGCACTGCACACTGCTCAGCCTGTAACTAGTCCATTGATAATGACCGGGCCAAATGGCCAAATATCTCACGAAATAAGCATCAAACGAAAAAACTACGAAGAACAAACCTTGTCTAGCTGGAAACCAGATGACGCTATGGTTGGCCCGCTGGGTGGCGCTGCCATAGGTCAAACGGATATCAACTGCGTTTTTTTTAATAGAAACCCCCATTTTTTATTACAAATAGGTGTAGTACGCAAAGAAATATGAATCTTTTAGTTGGACCACTTTTTTCGCTTTGTGACAGATGACGCTGTAATTGTCACAAACGTATAAGTAAGTGGTATCACGTAACATTCCGCCAGTGCGGACGGTATTTGCTTCGTGATACATTACCCGTGTTAAAATGGACCGTTTACCAATTGCGGAAAAGGTCAACATCGGGTTGATGTATGGGTATTTTGATCAAAATGCCCAACGGGCGTGTGCTATGTATGCTGCTTGGTATCCTGGATGACATCATCCAAGTGTCCGGACCTTTCGCCGGATAGTTACGTTATTTAAGGAAACAGGAAGTGTTCGGCCACATGTGAAACGTCAACCACGACGTGGAACAAGTGATGATGCCCAAGTAGGTGTTTTAGCTGCTGTCGCGGCTAATTCCCACAACAGTAGAAGACAAATTTCGCGAGAATCGGGAATCTCAAAAACGTCGGTGTTGAGAATGCCACATCAACATCGATTGCACCCATACCATATTTCTATGCACCAGGAATTGCATGGCGACGACTTCGAACGTCGTGTACAGTTCTGCCACTGGGCACAAGAGAAATTATGGGACGATGACAGATTTTCTGCAAGCATTCTCTTTAGCGACGAAGCGTCATTCACCAACAGCGGTAACGTAACCCGGCATAATATGCACTACTGGGCAACGGAAAATCCACGATGGCTGCGACAAGTGGAACATCAGCGACCTTGGCGGGTTATTGTATGGTGCTGAATTATGGGAGGAAGGATAATTGGCTCCCATTTTATCGATGGCAATCTAAATGGTGCAATGTATGCTGATTTCCTACGTAATGTTCTACCGATGTTACTACAAGATGTTTTACTGCATGACAGAATGGCGATGTACTTCCAACATGATGGATGTCCGGCACATAGCTCGCGTGCGGTCGAAGCGGTATTGAATAGCATATTTCATGACAGGTGGATTGGTCGTCGAAGCACCATACCACGGCCGGCACGTTCACCGGATCTGACGTCCCCGGGTTTCCTAATGTCAGGAAGGTTGACGGATTATTTGTTATCGTGATCCACCGACAACGCCTGACAACATGCGTTAGCGCATTGCCAGTGCATATGCGAACATTACAGAAGGCGAGCAACTCTCTGTTGAGAAGAATGCCGTTACACTTATTGCCAAATGCATTGAGGTTGACTGACATCATTTTGAGCACTTATTGTATTAATGTGGTGTTTACAGGTAATCACGCTGTAACAGCATGCGTTCTCAGGAATGATAAGTTCACAAAAGTACACGTATCACATTGGAATATCCGAAATAAAATGTTCAAACGGTCCTACGTTCTGTATTTTAATTTAAAAAATTTACCTGTTACCAACTGTTCGTCTAAAATTGTGAGCCATATGTTTGTGACTATTACAGCGCCATATATCACAAAGCTAAAAAAGTGGGCCAACTAAAACATTCATATTTCTTTACGTGCTGCACGAATATGCAATAAAAAATTGGGGTTCCTATTTCAAAAAAAACAGTTGATACCCGTTTGGCCTATGCCAGCGCCATCTAGCGGGCCAACCATAGCACCATCTGGTTTCTCCTTTCAAGCTAGACAAGTTTCGTTCTTTGTAGATTTTTCGTTTGACGCTTATTTCGTGAGATATTTTGCGCGGTCACGATCAATGGACCACCCTATATATTTTTTATGAGATACCAGAATATATCGCGTTCCACCGTTGCTGATTTAGCAGAAAAACAATTTAATTTATTTGTTATGTGCACAGGGACCAAAGTTACCAGTTTTGAACAGGGTCAGGGGATCCAGTGCCTAAGAGACTGAATGTATTTAGCAGTGACTTTAATCTTCATTGTATTGCGAGTTACGTTGCCCAATGAGTTCGTATAAAGTTTTTGGTAACAGTAACACAGAGTAAGCACAACGCTTGCAACTACACGCTGCACGAAAATTCGAGTTTAGAATCCATTCCACAGTTGAAACATTCATTCAAAAATTTATTTAAAGGAAGTTATTTATTTATTATGTTCGACGTAATCGTAAGGTTTTCTAATTGTAAAAGAATGTTACAACATCTCCGTAACTGTCGTTCGTCCCTCTCAGCTACAACTCGTGGTGCACCACTGTTGCCTCGGCGCCGGTGTTGCAGAGCGCCATTTTGCTACGCATTGTATATTTTAACCTCGGTGGCAGGCGAGCAGTTTACGAAATTAGCCATTTAGGAAATGCTTCCGGACTTGACAGGTAAATCGCACCATTTCGGCGATACAGCACTGTTGTCTACGTCCCTCCGACACGCTTTATACATCTTCCACTGCTTGTGAGCCGTCTGCTGTCAGAGAGAGATTACTGCAAGTTGACGTCGACCATAGGCGGTGGTAGCGTTAATGTGACTGGACCGTGTATATATTCTATGTGGTACGAATTTTGTTATTTATTTATGATTACCGCTACCTGCTCAGGAGTTTGTTGCCGAACGGGGTTCAGTAATAGAAATAAATTAACAAATTGTAGTTGTGAAAACTTGTTTTACAGGTCGGAGGAACGGAACACTAGCGTTTTTGCCCCTACAAAACAGCAGCGGCGTCTGCAGCACCCGGCTGCATTGCGAGTTCGCCAGACGGCGACTCAAGATTAGAGCGGTGCAGTGTAAACAAAGAAGGTTAATACGGCGTGGGGTGGGCCGGTGCAGCGCACGGGGCCACGCGTATCGCCGATAACAAATTGGAGCAGTGCTTCCGCCCTAATCTGGCTGCATTACGGCCGGAATAGGGTTTTTGTAGCGGCGCCTCCTGGGATTGAGCCATCAATTCTGGAGGCGGCCGGCCGCTGTGGTGCGTCCAGATCTTCCACCCCCTCTGCCTTCCCCCCCCTCCCGCCTACCTCTACCCACCGCACTACCCGGCAAGTGCAGCGCGGTTGCTGAACACTTCGGCCATACACGCACCTCCTCCAGACCCCGCAGAAGAGAAAGACGGTCTACAATTAACTGATCTCGCAAGAAAATTCGTAGATTTGTTAGTCAGGAACCGTTAAGCGATTTGAGGACACGTGCAAAAGGTGTGCCATTATTTGCTGTGTGTGGATTTAAAGCCGTTTACGTCAACAGTGTACATTCCAGATTATTCGACAGAGTGAAACAAAACCAAAAAACTACGTGCCGGCTGAGATCTACAGGGTACTGACAATCCGAAAGCAAATAGGGTCGATACTAACAAAAGAAAAGTTGAACTGAAGAATGTCTGGATAAATATTCGCTTTGGTGTACTACATAGCTCTGCTAAATGTAAATACGTTCTGTGAGACAGTAAATATTATGATTCCCAAGGAGATTAATGATAACAAATATTTCTAAAATGGATGCTGTAATACACGAAAATCAATTTTGTATTCTTTTTTACTGCATTTTATTTTAATTTGGCTACCACGTACCGGGTGATCAAAAAGTCAGTATAAATTTGAAAACTTAATAAACCACGGAATAACGTAGATAAAGAGGTGAAAATTGACACACATGCTTGGAATGACATGGGGTTTTATTAGAACTACTCCATATTGCTAGATGCGTGAAAGATCTCTTGCGCGCGTCGTTTGGTGATGATCGTGTGCTCAGCCGCCACTTTCGTCATGCTTGACCTCCCAGGTCCCCAGACCTCAGTCCGTGCGATTATTGGTTTTGGGGTTACCTGAAGTCGCAAGTGTATCGTGATCGACCGACATCCCTAGGGATGCTGAAAGACAACGTCCGACGCCAATGCCTCACCATAACTCCGGACATGCTTTATAGCGCTCTTCACAACATTATTCTTCGACTACAGCCATTGTCGAGGAATGATGGTGGACATATTGAGCATTTCCTGTAAAGATCATCATCTTTCCTTTGTCTTACTTTGTTATGCTAATTATTGCTATGTTGATCAGATGAAGCGCCATCTGTCGGACATTTTTTGAACTTTTTTTTTTGTTCTAATAAAACCCCATGTCATTCCAAGAATGTGTGTCAGTTTGTAACTCTCTATCAACATTATTCCGTGATTTATTCAGTTTTCAAATTTATACTAACTTTCTGATCACCCGCTACATTCCAGATTATTTTACAGAGTAAAAGAACTACGTGCCGGCTGAGATCTACAGGGCACTGACAATCCGAAAATGGCAGATAGGATCGATACTAAGAAAAGTTGAATTAAAGAGTGTCTGGATGAATATTCGCACTGGTGTACTACATTGCTCTGGTAAATGTAAGTACGTTCTGTCAGACAATAAATATTATGATTCCCAAGGAAGCTAATGATAACAAATATTTCTAAAGTGGATGCTGCCATACACGGAAATCAATTTTGTATTCTTTTTTACTGCATTTTATTTTAATTATGCTTCGACTAATTTTTGTTCCACTGTCAGGCGTACAGAAATTATGAAACAGACGTAAAAAATAAATCAGAACATTTTCCCACAGCTGCATATTTACTATTTCTGAAATTATTTTACGTTATTTTCTCCTTCAAATTCAAAATATGTTTTCCTTGCTGCCCTCTTCCTTTGTTGGAAGTGCTAATGCAAACTTTCCTCGAAAAGAGTGAGAGTGAAGGATATTTACTTATTTGAGTCAATGTATGTTCAGGAAAAAAGTCACGAAAACAACCAGGATTGAACGCAAAATTCTTGAAATGCAAAAACGTGCTCTAAGTGAAAACCCGAACTGTCGTCTTTGTTCTATCACTTTTAAACGAATTTATGGAAATCTTCTGAAATTTTCGGGTGGTTTCTACTGAAACATGGGCTATCAAGGTTGGCAATACTGGTGTTGTCTCTCCAGTCTGGCGCCAGGGTAACGAGTCAAGGTGCACGGTCGTGTTGAAGACATGTGAGTGGATATAACAGAGTTAGTTGACAGGGGAGAGACAAAAGATATCGCTAGTTACTTAAAATTGGGCATCTCATGTTGATCGTAACAAACCACTACAATAATTATAGCTGGTAACAGACATATACGTTAGCAAGGCGGGGCAGGGTGGGGTTTACTATTTTATTCGTAACAAAATCCTCATATGCTCCTCGGAGTCGTTGAATAAGCATTAGTTATATATGTAATAGGTTTTTGTTTCACCTACAAAAATTTAGCTTAGCTCATTAATCTTTCCCACCCCCTCCTCTCCGAATAAATTTCTTAGGGTGCCAATGGTCATGGACTTACGTCGATCAATGGCAGAGTTGTGATACCAAACCAAGGAGCGTAAGAGCTAGTGATCATAGCGGCTGGTATTTATAATAAATTCAAAGGTGTCGTGAAACTTGACTTAAGCTGTTATTATTCAACACTTCATTGGACATTAATAATAAAAACTCTTAATAACGACTCTAGCTCTTTGAGTTCCAGTGATTTCTGCCTGAACCCAGTACTTGATTTTTTTTCTCTTTGAAGTGCCGTTGCCTTTCGTATGAAATCGAGGATTCTTTTGCAAGACAAAGACTTCTAGTGGTACACTAAGGTACTTCTATTAATGTAGTTCATTGTAGTTCAGTCACAGCGGCGCGTTTGTTATGCCTGATTGTAAGAGACTTTTATAGTGGCCGTATTGAGGACATAACAGTGAAACTAAGTTATTGTAATGCAAAGTTATTATAATAAAAATTTGAGTTTATAGTACTGCCTCTGTGACTACTATGGAAATAAAACCACTCGGAGAGTAAGTAGTTGTGATACGAAATTATTTGATTGTAGACAAATTTTTGTTTCTTATTTAGAACTATAATTTATTTTAGGCATTATGAGGTCATGAAAGTTCCTAGGAAAATGGTGAATTTGCTTTCCAGTATATCACGTGAAAACTGTATATTCCAGTGACTCGAGAATAAAACCACATCCTTAAAACTACTAATTGTTTGCGTTTTGCCAATTTCATCTCATAATCGTTGCTTATTATGATCTTAAATATTAATTTTGTGAAAAATTTTACCTTTATGTTCCAAAATGCAACCGCCTCCTTACAACAATTGATTTTTTTCTACTTTTTGACAATTTGTTTTTGTAGTCGTTGCTTACTATGATAGTAAAGGTTAATTACGTGAAAAATTTGAAAATTATATTTTTTTTTCATGTTGCTGGCATTCAAAGGATTACCCGTAGTGGTAAAGTTTAAGGGCATACGTTATTATATGCGACAAATGGATAAGAGTTCAGCTATTAATTAAACTAATTAAACAGTTCGACTGCAGAAAATTATGTAAACTACGATTTACTAGTAGTCCCTTTAATGGTAATGTCGGCGACTCTGTGATGTAGTTTGCGACACATTATAATATTACATTATTCATCGAAGAAAATTTTGCTTTGCATCACGTGCATATTTTAGTTAATCTTACTGTAGTAAAATTTTATTTCTCTACCGCTGTACAGAAGAAAGTAATGAAATGTTTGCAATGCGGATTTCGCGTTATTGCAGAAGAGATACTTTTGACTGATTAGATTTATACCGAAACTCGTGTGTATGGAGGAATCCTGTAAGACATACATTCAAATAGCGGTCCTCGCTCTTTTGTTCTTTGCACATAGCTGTAGCAATTATTCCCGGTTCAAAAGAGTGATTTTATTTCATTGTAACACATTCGGTTCTAGCGCCGTTGCCGCACGGCGCTCGTTGTGCGGTGTTTTGACAAAGCAGCAGAATCTTCTGTGAAGCCGGGGGGAGAAACCGAAACAAATGTTTCGGAGTGGACAAGAAAGGTACCTTGCAAAAAAGGTGTACTACCGACAGAGAAGTAATTACGTATTCGGTGAAACTGGAGAAAAGGGAATGAATAGCTGTAAGCTTCCAATTTATTTCGCAGCAACGGGCAGAAGGACACACTGAGTCGGGAAAATGAATAGCTGTACATACAAAGGAGTGAGTAAGGTTTGTTTTCTTTTACGAACCAGTACCGAATCGAAATGGTGGTGCACTCGCACCAGAAATTTACTGCGGCAGACTCATTGATCGTACAGTAGAATTTCAAAGGCCATTACGGTACTGCTTTACAGATTAGCTCATCAGATTGCTTCTTTAGAGAACGGCAGAGAGAGGAGAGAAAGGGGGGGGGGGGCGAGGAGTGAATTGATAATGGCGTTCGAAAGTTTCCGGTGTTTATTTTCAACATAAGAGTAAACGCGCGGAAAGTTGCAATTTGGAGTTCCTGCCGGCGCTCCCAGCTCCTTCATTTAATTAACCTTGTATTCGATTTCGGAGTGTTCGGTACGTTCGGCGGAACTGTCGGATCGCGTGATCGGCTCTCTGGGCCCGGCTTTCGCTACTCCCTGGGGGAAGGCGCCCGTGATTTATAGCGAGGCGCTCTGACGTTTGATGCTCTCCCTTCCGTCCGACTCTTCCTCCCCCTCTTCCTACCCACCCCTTCCCTTCCCCTTTCCCCGAAGCTTGCCTTTACTATGCGCTGGCACGCTTGGTCACCGAATTGGCCTGACGTCTTCTTGCAACTCCCCTGTGACAGAGAAAGCGCCGCAAAATTGAAGTTGCATCATCGAGGTTAGCCGCGTTACAACATAGCGTAAGGAGGTATCTAGCCGCAGTACCAGTATAGGAAATCTGAGCCTAATGGTACTGTGTCTGCTAATGAGGAAGCCGCGTCTGTAAAATGGTCCTCTAATAGACCATGCTGCTGGCGCTGTCTGCTCTTGCTAAACTGAACAGTTGCCTTACAACTTCTTGCCCTGACAGTGATCTAACCACCAGTCTCCTCCCGTACGAGGACGCATAACTAAACTCGGCCTCTGGTTTCATCATGGAGATTAGGACTTCTTTGTTATCAGTCTTCCGCACGGTTCGATGCGCCTGTCAGGAATTCCATTCCTGTGCCAGTCTGTTAATCTCGGAGTAGCCCTTGCACACGCCCCCTTGCCACACAAATATCCTATTACCCTGACCTTCTTCTCTGTCTTTATGTCCCACATGTCCCTTTGTGATGCTACATTTTCCAGGGGAGGAAACTATTACCACGTATCATAATTGATTCAGGCTTAACAACTCTGTGAAACAGTCGAAGATATCTGTACTAATATACACTCCTGGAAATGGAAAAAAGAACACATTGACACCGGTGTGTCAGACCCACCATACTTGCTCCGGACACTGCGAGAGGGCTGTACAAGCAATGATCACACGCACGGCACAGCGGACACACCAGGAACCGCGGTGTTGGCCGTCGAATGGCGCTAGCTGCGCAGCATTTGTGCACCGCCGCCGTCAGTGTCAGCCAGTTTGCCGTGGCATACGGAGCTCCATCGCAGTCTTTAACACTGGTAGCATGCCGCGACAGCGTGGACGTGAACCGTATGTGCAGTTGACGGACTTTGAGCGAGGGCGTATAGTCGGCATGCGGGAGGCCGGGTGGACGTACCGCCGAATTGCTCAACACGTGGGGCGTGAGGTCTCCACAGTACATCGATGTTGTCGCCAGTGGTCGGCGGAAGGTGCACGTGCCCGTCGACCTGGGACCGGACCGCAGCGACGCACGGATGCACGCCAAGACCGTAGGATCCTATGCAGTGCCGTAGGGGACCGCACCGCCACTTCCCAGCAAATTAGGGACACTGTTGCTCCTGGGGTATCGGCGAGGACCATTCGCAACCGTCTCCATGAAGCTGGGCTACGGTCCTGCACACCGTTAGGCCGTCTTCCGCTCACTCCCCAACATCGTGCATCCCGCCTCCAGTGGTGTCGCGACAGGCGTGAATGGAGGGACGAATGGAGACGTGTCGTCTTCAGCGATGATAGTCGCTTCTGCCTTGGTGCCAATGATGGTCGTATGCGTGTTTGGCGCCGTGCAGGTGAGCGCCACAATCAGGACTGCATACGACCGAGGCACACAGGGCCAACACCCGGCATCATGGTGTGGGGAGCGATCTCCTACACTGGCCGTACACCACTGGTGATCGTCGAGGGGACACTGAATAGTGCACGGTACATCCAAACCGTCATCGAACCCATCGTTCTACCATTCCTAGACCGGCAAGGGAACTTGCTGTTCCAACAGGACAATGCACGTCCGCATGTATCCCGGCCACCCAACGTGCTCTAGAAGGCGTAAGTCAACTACCCTGGCCAGCAAGATCTCCGGATCTGTCCCCCATTGAGCATGTTTGGGACTGGATGAAGCGTCGTCTCACGCGGTCTGCACGTCCAGCACGAACGCTGGTCCAACTGAGGCGCCAGATGGAAATGGCATGGCAAGCCGTTCCACAGGACTACATCCAGCATCTCTATTGGAGAATAGCAGCCTGCATTGCTGCGAAAGGCGGATATACACTGTACTAGTGCCGACAGTGTGCATGCTCTGTTGCCTGTGTCTATGTGCCTGTGGTTCTGTCAGTGTGATCATGTGATGTATCTGACCCCAGGAATGTGTCAATAAAGTTTCCCCTTCCTGGGACAATGAATTCACGGTGTTCTTATTTCAATTTCCGGGAGTGTATAAAGACAAAACGTTGCTTTCTAAAAATTTAGAAAACGTCTTGTCCGATGTACCTCACACTTTTACACGTTACTATAATAAACATTCGGGCCGATATAAACTATACAGAATGAATCACCTAAAACTTGTACCGCAGGTATTGCGGAAATGTAAAGTGCTATTGATGAGCTGTTTTCACAGAATGGACTGGTACTCAGGGGCTCATATTGTTTCCCCGATAGACAGATTGTACAGTATTTTTCGTGCAAACACACACTTTTTTAAATGAAAACATGCGTATTAACACTAACAATTTTAAAGTATGGTAAACTGCAGGAGTCTAGTGCTAGTCGTTTACGAGATATCGTATTATGCTAAGTTCCCACACCGACACTTGTTTCTGTTATTCAGCCTGCGTAGTTGCCAGGTAGGATGCTGTTACGTTTGCTTACAGTTTATTTGTGTATTCCTTGCGTGTACTGCAACTTGCTAGTCAGTTAATGTGTGACCCTCCAAGAAGTAGGTCGTGAGTGGACGATGGGATTTACCAATGCAGAAAAAAGCCGACGTGCTCACGGTGTATGGAGAGCGTAGAAACAACGCTGTTCGTTCTTGCACGGGGTATGGGACAAGATATCCCAATAGATGTCAATAATCTCGTCAATTAATTACCAGCATTTTCAATCACTTACTGGAAATTCGTAGTGTCACAGTTAATCAACGTAACGAAGCAAATGACGAGAGAAGAAAAGGAAATAAAAGTTTTCGCTGCTGTTGCTGTCGATCCGCACGTTAGCTCCCGCGCAATCGCACGAGGAAGTGGCATAAGTCATGCAAGTGTCAGACTCATTCTCCATTGACATAGGTTCCATCCCTGTCACATTTCTCTCCCATGGAAAAAACAGTTATGAGAATCGTGTTAACTTTCGTCGCGTCCCAGCACAGTTTCGTAGTGCAATAGGAACGTTGACGACAATCTGCGGCTTGAAACTTCCTGGCAGATTAAAACTGTGAGCCGGACCGAGACTCGAATTCGGGACCTTTGCCTTTCGCGAACAAGTGCTCTATCAGCTAAGCTACCCAGGAACGACTCACGCTCCGTCCCCACAGGTAGAAGACGAGGTACTGGCGGTATTGAAGCTGTGAGGACGGAGCGTGAGTCGTGCCTGGGTAGCTCAGCTGATAGAGCACTTGCCCACGAAAGACAAAGGTCCCGAGTTCGAGTCTCGGTCCAGCTCACAGTTTTTAATCTGCCAGGAAGTTTCATATTAGCGCACACTCCGTTGCAGAGTGAAAATTTCAAATTGATGGTTGTTGGGGTGTCCAGCTTTGTTGTCGGAGATGAGAGGGAGAGAGCTCTCCGAGGTAGAACTGTGGTTATTGGTTGCAGTGGTAATCTGTTAGGATTAATGGCAGGATGGGTATGCTGAAGAATTCAGTATTTATTTAAGTATCCCTTTGATAACTTATAAAAGAGATGCAAGTTCGTAACCCCTTCTTTATTAAATGTCAGACTCAATTTATTCTTATCAACAGGCTAATCGCCTAAGCTTACAAGAGACAATTACTATTCCGTAAATTGTTCTTGTTAATTATGTAACTACAAATGTTATCTGTTCCTTGAGACAAAGACAGATCGTCTATGTTCAAAGCTATTCCCCAGAATAGATAATGGCTACATATCTTGCAGTTGATGTGCGTGTCACCAGATCTGATCACGGACTTATCGCTGAGAATATTACTTCTGCATTCTTCTGCTGCTGCTGCCTGGCGTAGCTACACGGTGGCTCCTCAAAGCGGCCACTGCTGTTCTCCCTCTCTGAATACTCTCTCAGAATCTCTTGCTTATACACCGTTTAAGTCGAGGCTGACCTTCAATAATAGCCATTCGGGATATTTCCATCAGCTGCTCCTTCACACTTACCTATACTGGAAAGCTTCCTTTAGAGTCAGGGCTTATGCCTCTTGGCGCAGTCTCCTTTCATTTGATCTGACAAGTATTGCTTATTAATTTTTTTTCCTTGGTACTGCCCACATCCATACATGGGTATTAAGCAGAATATTCCAAATATAACATGGTTATTGTTTGGTGATAAAGCCACATTGGTAAATCACGGCCAGGTAGACCACCAAAATATCTGTTGACAATACCCGTTGGCTGCGTCAGGTGCGACATCAGCGTCCATGGAGTGTAAACGTGTGGTGTGGTATAGTGAACTATCAGCCCATTGTCTCGTTTTTCACAGATGAAATATTGAATGGGCACAAGCGTCGCAGCCTCCTAACAGACCATCTTCCATTGATGGTAGAAGTAGTTCCTCTGCGGACTAGGAGGAACCTGTAATACCAACACGTTGGCTGTCCAGCCCTATGTCCACGAAGTACTACAGCATTTCTTCACGAACTGTTTCCAAATCGCTGGACTGGATGCAGAGGACCTATACCTTGACCAGCCTGTTCCCCGAATTTGACGCCTGTAGACTATTTTCCGAGGGGAGAGCCGAAAGACGCTGTGTACAACGAAATACCAACTATACCGGATGATATCCAACCACACACTACTGCAGCCGGCACGTATGCCTCCCCCGAAATGCTAGCGCGTGTGCAACAGCCGTTCCATACCAGACTGGAAGCGAGTATTTCCGCTGCGGGTAGTCATTTTGGATACAACCTGTAATGGTCAGTTCTCTCGTTACCGGTCAGAATACACGTAACTTGTATATGCATTTGTGTTGCCCTTTAGTGCGTGCTACCACAGGTATTGTACAAGTGTTGAAGTGGAAACTATTCAAAATACGATCTCCCGTGAAGTATCCTTACTAGAATCCTGCAACAAACACCACTAACATTCCAATTTACCCTACTTTTACTCTGTAAATTTCAATAGGAATTATTCCTTTAAAAGCCTGCCGTGGTGGACGAGCGGTTCTAGGCGCTCAGTCCGGAACCGCGCGACTGCTACGGTCGCAGGTTCGAATCCTGCCTCGGGCATGGATGTTTGTGATATCCTTAGGTTAGTTAGGTTTAAGTAGTTCTAAGTTCTAGGGGACTGATGACCACAGCTGTTAAGTCCCATAGTACTCAGAGCCATTTGAACCATTTTTATTCCTTTAAAAATATGTTTGCGCAAGTACGAGTCACTACCAATCCATCCTGTAAAAGCAGCACATGTATGGCACCTCCCATTTCCGCAGTAGAGGCAGTGTATGTTTTAGGTGATTCACCCAGCATATAGGGTCGTTCGTGAGAGTCGTCAGGCACATTATCTCGGGTGCTTCAGCAGATATCTGCAGTTTCATTTTTGCATTGTGCACCTGGAACCAGCCCAAACAAATAGTGCTCATGGCGTCTTTCATGTGGTGCCTAATATGGACCGAAAGCATCTATTTCTTCCCAGTTACAGACCTAATAATTTTTAAAGTGGAGTTTTACTTGCCCAAGAGATAGAGCACTCTAATTGGTACGATATTTGTTTTATCGATGTGTATTAGCAGGGACACTAAAACACTAAGAAACCAATTCGTGAGCGACGACAGTACCTCCCTGGTATTTGTAAATGTATGGCACAGTAATGTTTATTCAGGATCAAAAGACAAGTATGAAAGCTCCTTCCATAAATACATTGAATACTTGCGTGTTTTATTGTTTATTTTTATTTTGGTCAGACCACTATCGGGCTACATGCTCAACTTCAGTGGCCGTATAATTTATAGTTGTGGATCCATAGAATTTTTGTAGATATCTTTGAATATTTTACTTTAATTTTTAACTAGTTTACAGCACGTGTGTATTTTAAGTTAATTTTTAACTTGTTTACAGCACGTCCTTGTTGTGTAGCAAAAGATGCAGCATACTTAACAATAACGTAAAACGTATGCTAAATGCTATTGAAGCAGCAGTCTTTACATTCGCCTAAAATGTTTGAAAGTATTTTACGTTGAGGAAACGTCATCACTGGAATGTGCATGTAAATTTGGATTCGTTTCAGAATTTTCATCGTTTGGTCTTGTAAACGGTGTTTTCCGACCGAATTATGGAATTCAGATCCTCTTCTTATGTAATCGTCTATCCTTTGTTATTTTTTGACGTTTGAACGTACACTGACGGAAAAAACCGCAGCATCAAGAAGGAGCTGTGCGACATAAACGAAAGTCTGTAGAATTTCACGCCAGGCGCATAAGTGTGGCATTAGTAGCGCCAGTACGAGAATACAAATCAGTCGTGAGCGTTAGTTACCTTCGTGATTGACGCGGGGAGTTGACGTTAGTCGAGAATGCCTTTAAAATGAGAAGGACGCCATTAGACTATCAACATCTGACTGAGTTCGAACGAGGTCGTGTGATAGGACTACAAGAAGCTGTATGTTCCTTCTGCGATAGTGCAGAAAGCTTTGGCAGGAATGGAGCCACTGTTCATGATTTCTGGCAGCCGTGGTCATGAGAATGTTCAGTCACAGGAAGATTGGCTCCGCAAGGCCACGGGTCTCGTCCCATCGTACTGCATCTCCAGAAGCAATCTGAGCAGCAGTTAGCACTACACTGACGCAAAGAATTGTTATAAATCGAATATTTCACGAACAGCTGCGAGACACTCCCTATACCGTGCATTCCACTGATCCCAAACCACTACCATCTGCGACTTCAACGTTGTCGAGAGGGAGGTCAATGGAGGGCAATGTGGAGGCCTAATGCTCTGAAGAGAATGATGGTAACTGAAAAAGAATGAAGTTCCCTGACATTCGACCAGCTAAATAACGTTGGTATATCCAGATGGAAGGTGGTCCCAACTCGGTACCAGTGATGGAAAAGAAGGTCAGTAGAGGACCTGTACCCAACCAGTCTGCGAGCTAGGCACACCTTCACCAACACGTGGAGTAATTGTCCGGTGTGCGATGTCGTATGATAGAGGGAGCACTAGCGTGGTGTCGCATGCACCCTGACTGCCAATTTTTACGTCAGTCTCGTGATTTGACCTGTTTTCCTACCATTCATGAACAGCATTTCAGGGGGTGTTTTCCAACAGAATTAAATGTTCAAATGTGTGTGAAATCTTATGGGACTCAACTGCTAAGGTCATTAGTCCCTAAGCTTGCACACTACTTAACCTAAATTATCCTAAGGACAAATACACACACTAATGTCCGCGGGGGGACTCGAACCTCCGCCGGGACCAGCCGCACAGTCCATGACTGCAGCGCCCTAGACCTCTGGGCTGATCCCGCGTGGCCCAACAGAATTACCCTCGCCCACATACCGCTACTATTACCCAACATGTCGACATATTGCCTTGGCCTGCTCGGTCACCAGATGTGACTCCAATCAAGGATATATGGGACATCATCGGATGACAACTTTAGCTTCAAACACAAACAACATTAACCGTCCCTGTATAACCGACCACGTGCAACAAACATGGAACTCTACCTCACAAACTGGCTCCGGGTATCTGTACAACACAATGTATGCGGGTCCGCATGAGCGCATTAAACATTCTGGCGGCTACATCGATTATTAATTTATCAGCATTTCGCATTTGCGAAGGTTTATCTCGAGCTTACATTAGCCAGTGATCTTGCAGTGTTACTTAAACAAACGTATTCTTTTTTTCGTTACTCTGCACTGATTATTATTTGCCATCAGTGTATTTCGCACTTCTGTACGATAATCAGTCGCCACCTTCGTTCAGACCTTATTCTCTAGAATATTAGGTACTTTGTGGTCCTCTTTGAGGACAGGTGCCATCAAATTAAGTTGGCAAGATATAGAAAGATAAACAAGAATTTCTTAAATTACTTAACAGTCCAGAGAATAAGACCTGAATTACCACTGATGATAGGAGAAAGATACCTTAATATGTTGGGGGCATTTAAAAAGTAATACTCAAGTATTATTGCGGAATATGCGAAACTGTATTCAAGTAAGTTAGTTAATTGGGCGGATTTCAGCGAACTTCATTCTTTCTCGGTTATCATAATTCTCTTCAAATCATTTGCCCCTTTTGTTGCCCTGAACTGTCTTCGTGAAGTTGGTGGAGAGTCAATATTTAAAGAGTTCACTTTACGCCCAGCGATTTCGCATTTCTTCCGCGCGGGCTGCGCCATAAGTCCGGCTGCCGGCCTAACGTCCACGCGCTGCCACAACAAACATCTCCGCAGGCTCTCTGTGGAAGGGCTGAAAGGGAATCGTTTGTCGGCGCTGACAGCGGCAATCTCGCGGCCAGAGCGCGGCCGCACACGGAGACGTCATAATTTATTAAGGCCACGCATGCCATTTGTTTCCGCCCCAGTTCTGCGCCGCCGCCGCCACGCCCCCGACATTCATTATTCCCTCCGGCGCACCCGCCGCTGGTTACACCTCTCACATAACGTTCTCCGCTTGGTCGCGATTGCTCTTAAAATGAGGTCAAGATTTGTTACTCATTCTCATGAGATGGCTAACTACGTTAGGCTCAGACACTGGTGTACGAGGTAGTAATTACTCTAAGAAGTCCATTGTGTGCCAAATCTGTTGCGAGATCTTGAGGAACCCCAACCGTGAATATATTTACACCACAGGGTACACCAAAATTATTGAATGACGAGATGAGGAAGTAGTGTTATTTAATCTATGTGTAAGCAACATGCCGGCAGGAGTGGCCGAGCTGTTCTGGGCGCTTCAGTCTGAACCCGCGCGACCGCTACGGTCGCAGGTTGAAATCCTGTATTGGGCATGAATGCGTGTGATGTCCTTAGGTTAGTTAGGTTTAAGTAGTTCTAAGTTCTAGGGGACTGATGACCTCAGAAGTCCCACAGTGCTCAGAGCCATTTGAACCATTTGTAAGCAGCATAAGTCCTTGGATTTAAATGTCTGGCTTTCTCTTAAATGCCAACCTTGTTATACAGGGTGATTCAGATGTCACTACCTACTGGTTTTATGCAACCCGCAACGTTTCCAACACCACGCGCAAGATCTGCACATTCTCTCGCTCGCTACATAGAGACAATTAGTTCAAAATTCAAACAAATGGCTCTGAGCACTATAGGACTTAACTTCTGAGATCATCAGTCCCCTAGAACTGAGAACTAATTGAACCTAACTAACCTAAGAACATCACACACACATCCATGCCCGAGGCAGAACTCGAAACTGCGACCGTTGCGGTCGCGCGGTTCCAGACCATAGCGCCTAAAAACGCTCGGCCACCCGGGCCGGCGGAGTCTATTAGTACAGCAGAATAAAATGACTAGGGCCCTTTTCTAGGAAACTGAATGTAGTCAAATTTTGTGCTTGGATGTGTTTTCGCTAGAGGTCATAGCTTCCGAATTATTCAAGAAAACGTACAATAATGACCTCCAAACAATTTTTCTGTAATAAATCGAAAACGGTGGCTTCCTGTGATAACATATTGCGTAGAAAATTCAGCTTCAATAAATATCCTTCAAAAATATCATGTTCATTTTCTGTAGTAAAATGACTGCATGTAGCAAGGAATGCGAATATGGAACTTTCGTGCATGGGTGTTTATGCGTTAGGGGTAGCATAAAACCATTCAGTAGGCGCAGCTGAATCGTCCTATATAATTGAAGTCTTGTAACAGATTGAAAATGAGTGCTGGCAGCGTCGATAGACAAAACTAATCAGCTCCTCATTAGACAGTCATGAGATCCTAGCAATAAATTTAAATTACGGGAGTTCATTAAAATGCGAATGAGTCTCTTCATTTTATGTCACAGTGAGGTATTTCTCATTTCTCCATTTAAGTACGCCAAATCCAGACAAAATCATTAGAGATTAACTTTTGTGAGTATATGGTCCTGTCACATTCAGAAATTAGCTACTAGAAAAATTAGTATTTACCTATTCTCGTTACAGTTTAAAACGAGAAAATTTTTCAGAATAGTAAACTGATACAAAATTAATTTTTTATATGTTCAACTATCGTAATGATTAGAGTGATTTTTATTTCCAGAATGAATCTGTTAACTTTCATAGGTCATAGTGTATATTTTCTTTGTGCATAACGCCATGTAATGTATGGAGGGTGTCAGCGGGAGATGTACAACAGTTCGAGCATCACAAGTACAACAGTAGCCTGCTGGAAATGTATATGTTCAATAGAACGTGAATAAACACAAGAATTAGTCAAATTGGATGTTGATTTAATTCGAAAGACATCTGTTACACATGATGTATTCAAAATATTAAAAATACACAATTTTTCTGAAAATAATATAGAGCACAATCAACAATCGTCGAAAGCAAAAACATATGAAGATAAACATAAAGTATAGTTAACGCTTCGCTTCCTGCTCTCGAATAATTTAAAATACATTACACTCTCACTTTTAAATAAACTGCAGATATAATTAAATTTTGCATGCATTCAGAGTTAGAGAACAATAAAGTAGCACCTGCAGGCCCTTTATCGCTGACGTAAATCAATGCAGAGAAGTAATGTGGGTGTTCCAGTCGATTGTATCGAAGATGGGTCGAAGTGAAGACGTGACAGACTAGCAAAGACTAGTTATCGCTTTTGGTCCGGGGCCGATTTGTCGGAGTATTGACGTGTACCGTCCGACGCGTTCAGCAGGAATGATGTATCACTCGCAGCCATCTAGCAGTACTCGCAAAAAGATCTTGATCAACAGCGAGTGGAGAGGAGTGTCAAGCCTTACAAATGGCGTTCGCCTTGAAGCCATTCAGCAATTTCTGCAGTCAGTGTATGCAGGTCAATCGCAACCAGTCTTCAAACGAACTTGACGAAGAAGACTTCGTAGAACAGACATTTTGAGGCGAGTACTTCGCCAGAGGCCATTGCTAAGAGCAGCCGATGTAGATGCATGTTTTCAGTGGGAAAAACATCACAGAGAACAGACAGTAGTTGGCTCGAGGTGGGCATGTAGTGTTATCCGACGAGTTGCGACTTTGCCTGTTTCCAAATGATGCAAGGGCTCGTACCCAATGAAAGCGCAACGATTCGCTAGGCCAGTAGTGTCTGGAGTATGAAACTAAGGGTTAAGGTAATATTTTCGTATCTTGACTGGGAATCAATCATTCAGGTTACCGTGAAAATAAATCAGGATGTTTATTCCAATATTCTGCGAGACTCTAGGTGGAGAAACTCTTGGCCATCTACACTTCGATGACTGTGCTGTGGTGACTCCTTTAACCCAGGAGACAAAAATCTTTTCACAGAGCTGCAAGCCTACGTTCCCGGCTTGATGAACACTGGGACACCCAAGCGCAACTCGACTGGCCTGCTAACGCAACCGATCTTCTTAGCCCACTAAAGCATACTATACTCATTGGTCCGCTAAAGCATCAAATCTTAATCCAGTGGAAGTACCTGGGGATTATTCGGAACAGCGTGTGATGCTAAGTAATCACCATCCCCGCAATTTAGTAACCCTACAGGCTCTAGTCATCAGTGGTGGGTTTCAACTGGATATGAGATAGGCCCAAATGAGAGAACTTGTGGACTGTCTTAATCACCGAATAAAGACCATTCTCTTGCCTAGAGATGACTTGAATCGGTTTTTGGAGTGAAGTCTGCGGAGAGCGATTAAAAATCTGTCAAGCATGGTTCTAAGTTAGATTACCATTGTGATGGCGACCGTTATACAGTCTCAGCCTGAGAATGTAATTGTTCGCTCACTCACTTCACCGTAATAGTACATATTCAGTTTGGTACTGAAGCACTAACATGGTTCTCAAACGGCGGGGCGCGACCAATGGCGTGTAGCAAAGTGGTAGCGGAGGTTACAAAAAAAAATCTGAGGAAGAAACAATAATCATTAGCCTGGACTGAATTTAGTCCTACATCGGCGTTACACCAGAAGCGTTCGACAGCAATGAAATCCCGATCATATTTTTAGCACTGTTTGAAATGATCAGGTGAGGTGGGTGACCTGGTTGTCAGTGGAACCGACAGTTGCCGACTGCACTATGACTATAACGCACATAGAAAGCTTTGGATCGTGTACATTGGCTCCTCTCTTAAGTCTTTCAGACTTGGCGAAGACCACACGACTGCATTAGTGACAAACATGAAGACACCGGTAGTCCACATCTGGCGAAGGGGACGGAGGTAATCCAAAGACGAAAACGAGAAGCTATTATGAGGAGCAATTGTTGCTAGTCTTCACGAAAACTACAATCAATGGCGACGAAATTCCGCAGCGTGTAATTTGTTTAATCATTTTAGCTCCTTATAACATGGAGCTTAACAACATGGAAGGCCATCTTCAAACCGAACACTCTGAATAACGTGAAAAACCAAAAGAACTTTTAGCCAAGAAATCAGATGTTTTATTGTCTACCGAGAAGAACATTGCTAAAACGACGAAAGTGCCTTTTATGGACATTTTAGCTTCTTACCAGATTTCGTATAGGATAGCTAACGCAATAAATGACACACGGTTACAGGAACTCTGGCTTTACCAGCAACGATTGATATAGTATGAACAACGGTTGGTGACTCATTTGGTCAACAGTTGAAAAGTATTTCTGCCTTTAATGCCAACGTGCACAGAAGAATTTTAGACATTCCTGACGATTTACTCGAGCAGTTAATCGGTAAACTGCGCAACAGCTATTCTGTTCTTCAAGTGGACGAAGCCACTGATGTTCATACAGATGCTCGTTTCGTTGATGAGTTTTACATTTGAGAGGAATTGCTTTTCTGTGAGCCGATACTGAAAATCTCTACAACCCAAAGCCTTTTTGACATGATCAATATCTTTTTTAATCAAAAACGGAATATCGAAGAATAGATGCACTGAACTATGTGAAAATGGAAATCGTTGATTATCAGGAATTCATAATCGACTACAAGCGAAATAAAATCTGTAGTACCCGTTGCAGTGTGGACTCAATGGAAGATGCATCGGGACGCTGGCCGTTAAAGAAACTCGCCTACCGCTTCATAAAGTGCTGCACATGGTCATCGAAACAGTTAATATTTTTAGTGCAAAATCTGTAGATTCAACGACTTTTAAAGTTGATAGGCGTCATGTATAATTTTGGTATCTGAACCTATTGTGAGAGAGCTGTGATGTTGCAAAGCTGTATCGCAGAAGTTAGGTGTATCTTTGATTTGCGCGAGGGTGCAGTGGATCAATGTTAAGCTGTGTAAGAGTGAGGAAACAATGGCAATGTTATGTTTCAAATGTAAAGTCTCAATCTATCAATGATTTTAATGAACATGAAGATGGTAACGGAAACTGATTTGTGAAGGAGGAAGTCTAATAGAAACGTCAGAGGTAAATATTAAAACAATGGAAATTCCAGAATGGAATGTCACAATATTATGAGAAGGGAAGTTGCTACTCACCATGTAGCGGAGATGCTGAGTCGCAGATAGGCACAACAAGAAGACTCACTATTATAGCTTTTGGCCATTAAGGCCTTCATCAATAATAGACACAGATGCGCACACGCACACACACTCACGCAAACGCAACTCAGACACGCGACTCCAGTCTCAAGCAACTGAAACCACACTGCGAGCAGCAGCACCAGTACGTGATGGGATTGGCGACTGGGTGGGGGTAAGGGGCACAAACCGCCACGATCTCCCGCATGCCAGCCGGCCGCATACAGCTGTGACTTGCAGCGTTCGAACGTGGGACACTCTCATTCGGGGTGAACGGCGAATCTTAATCAAATATCTCGCTGCTCAACTGGACGTCTTTATCGCCAGTGCTGACACAGTCGTGCACCATAAGAGGTGCTCAAAGGTGTGTGTTCGCTCAGTTCCTCGCCGCCTAAGAGGAGTCCATAAAGAACAACGAAGGAACACCTGCGCGGAGCTGCTTGCGTGTTACGTGCCTGATCGTGACAGTTTTTTTGTCGAACAGCGTCACAGGCTATGAAATATGGGCCCATCACATCGAGCTGTAAAGAAAACGGCAATCCATGCAGTGGCGCCACGACACCTCTCCTCCGAAGAAAAAGTTTAACGCCGCCCCTCAGCTGGGGAAAGCCATGGTGGTGGTCTTCTGGGACTCTGAAGGGATTTTTCTGCCTGATGTCCTCCCACTGGGTGCAACGATCAACTCAAAAATGTGTTGTGCTACCCTCCACAAACTGAAGCATTTTCAGCGTGTTCGTCGATACAAAAATGGAAACGAACTTCTCCTTCTCCATGACAACGCAAGGCATCACACAAATCTGCGTACCCGACAGGAGCCACAATACTTCATTGGACTGTTCTTCTTCCCACACGCTACAGGCAAGATGTCGCTCCTTCCGACTTCCATCTATTTGAACCATTGAAGAATACACAAAGCGGGAAGCTGTATGTGGATGATCTACGCCTACATCTACGTGATTACTCTGCTATTCACAGTAAAATCCTGGCAAAGGGTTCAATGAGCCACCTTCATGCTGTCTCTCTACCGTTCCACTCTCGAACTGCACGCGGAAAAAACGAGCACTTAAATTTTTCTATGCGAGTCCTGATTTCTCTTATTTTATCGTGATGATCATTTCTCCCTATGTAGGTGGGTGCCAACAGAATGTTTTCGCAATCGGAGGAGAAAACTGGTGATTGAAATTTCATGAGAAGATCCCGTCGCAACGAAAAACGCCTTTGTTTTAATGATTGCCACTCCAATTCACGTATCATATCTGTGACACTATCTCCCCTATTTCCCGGTAATACAAAACGAGCTGCCCTTCTTTGTACTTTTTCTATGTCATCCGTCAGTCCCACTTGATGCGGATCCCACAGCGCATAGCAATACTCCAAATAGGGCGGACAAGCGTAGTGTAAGCAGTCTCTTTGGTAGACCTGTTGCACCTTCTAAGTGTTCTGACAATGAACCGCAGTCTTTGGTTTGCTCTACCCACAATATTATCTATGTGATCGTTCCAGTTTAGGTTATTTGCAATTGTAATCACTAAGTATGATGGGGAGGTTATTGATGCAGCAAGACGTTACCTCTTACGTCGGCCAGTAGGGGTGGTTCCATTCGGGCATACAGCCTATCCCAGTTACGCGGCGTAAGGCAGTCGCATTGAACGGAGATTATCTTGAAAAAAAAAAAAAAAAGGTTTTTTAGCCAAAGGAGTGCAGAGTAATATGGTGTACTGGAATTCTGAATAAATCCAACCGGCTTTATGTCACAAAAAAGTATTGCGTTACTTACTGAATGCCCTCGTACCAGCAAGGAATTCACAACGCTCATCCAAAATGTGGTGAAGATCCTGATTCCTTTTCGAGCAATGTATTTCTGCGAGACTGGCTTTTCAGCTTTGACAACTATGGATTCGAACTGCCGTTCAAAGCTAAATGTACACAAAGAACTTCGAGTGGCTGTTCCTGCTATTAAATAAAAAAAAAAATGGCGCTAAGCACTATGGGACTTAACATCTGAGGTTATCAGTCCCCTAGACTTAGAACCACTTAAACCTAACTAACCTAAGAACATCACACACATCCATGCCCGAGGCAGGATTCGAAACTGCGATCACAGCAGCAGCGCGGTTCCGGACTGAAGCGCCTAGAACCGCTCGGCCAAAACGGCTGGTGTTAAAGCACATCTTAAGAAACTTTGTCGTCAAAAGCAAGCTCATGTTTGAAAACTCTTGTAATCCTTCTTTGCTGTACTGAAGATAATCGCTCATTCCATAGTTTTCGAATACATGTAAATGTGATAAACAATTTGTCCTGTAGTTTCATGTAGTTTTGTTTCTTTAGCGTAAATCCTTCCAAACAGAAAATGTGCGGTTGGGAGGGGGCGGGGCTTATACCGTTTTTCCTCGTTAAAGGGACCCAGAGGAAAAAAGTTTGAGAGCTACTTCCTTAGAGTGATCAAACAGTGAATGAAGGAGATCAGTTCTGGCAACTGCAAGAGAAATATCAGCAGAGTGAATATTTTTGGGCCGTGCTAAGTCCAGTACGCAGGCTTACAGGTCTAAGTTCAAGTCTGTCTCAGAGTAATATTTTTTAAGTATTTGAACAAGTGTATTACAGAGGAGGACATTATGGTGCAAAATGAACTACATGCAGATACGCTATAAGCTTTATCTCATTAGGGCATAAAAACCGTATGCTGTATGAGACCAACACAGTATCGTAAATTTCTGCTGGATAATTCTAATTTATTTCTCAGCATAATACCTGATGTTCAAATATGTGTTATATTTCCTAAGATGTGCATGTCGCCGTACGCATCGAGCAGATGAAAGATCACACACAGTCGAAAAAAGACAGCACACAATAATTTTAAACATCAATTATCGCCTTGTTGTCATCAAAAGCTGCTTACAGCATTCCGTTTCAAAACCAGAATGTGCAGCAGCAGTATGGAGTTTCGCTAATGCAGCTCTGTTCTGTCGTCGGTGGGATTCGCAATCGTTCTTTTGTCGCTTGTTACTACGCTGCGATAGTAAAATCCACAGAACCGTTGGAGAATGAAAACAGAGGCGCGTACACAGAAATTAGGTACAAAAGGAATGCCAATATATATTCCTAGAGTTCGTAGATATTCACCAACAGAAAATACGGTGATACTGAAAAGGGAATTAAATCAGCACACTGCGCAGAAAACGATTTTGCAATTTCAGATGTGTATAAAAGTGTTTCCGTGTCACTAAGCTAATGCACCGCTACTCTAAGCAAAATGCGAAGAGTTCTCATATGGCGTTCTTGAGCCTTGGATGCACACAATGTTCTAATTCTTTTCTTTTTCTTAAGAGCACAGTTTTTGTTTCTTTTTACTTATACATTGTTGTTTCGTCAGTGGCTTCAGCAGTGGACGTTTCTTAATTTCTTGTGAAACAATGTTAGATGTATGGAAATGAAAATAATTCTATCTCGTATTAATGAGTGGAACTGTATTTTGTTCCAGATATTATTGGCTTCTCTTTAACGAAGCATCAATACTGAAATTGATCAAACACGATTTCGCTCTGTGAAATGAGTTTTAGTTACGGATGAGACATTTCATCCATGACAACATGATGCTTCACTTCTCTACAGCCGATACAGGGGACGTATTTAGAAGACATTCTGCAGGAGTTACTTGTAGAGTGAAGACGCACAATTAAGAAACGACCGTTTGCATAAGAAGGTTTTTCGGCGTTAGCCAACGGGTAACAATTCACAACGAAGTTTCTCAGTCAGGAGCGTAGACATTGCTCTCTGCACGAGATCACACTAACACGCCATTTCTAGGTTGCACACCAACACGTTGTCAGCCACAGTTTCGTAAGCGGATGCGTAAGCTGTAAACGCTGACGATGACCACTTTGGTCGTATAATACTGTCCAGCAATCGTAGTTGCGTTTATTTTGTTCGACAGTTACTGTGTATGAAAAAATTAGTACATTGACTCCACTAATATGTTTAGGGACTTTTCACACAAAATTCAAGCCCGTAGTATGATAAATTTGTGAGACATCACAGATGGTAACTACCATCAATGTTGATGTTCACCTTATATCCTCCTTTCAAGACACTATCCATTCCGTTCAGCTGCTCCTCCAGGTCCTTTGCTGTCTCTGACAGAATTACAATCTGATAGTCTGCCTTTTTTCTGGCATTAAGGTCAATCATACTGCAATCGACCTAGCAGCAGAACCCACACGTCCGCATTCTTTTCCACTGCATATTTTCGTACAGTTTCGTGACCAGTGTCAATTTGGAATAAATTAATTTGGGTTATAGTCCGCATCACTACTAAACAACTACACAGCCGACGTTTCGACCAGTTTTTGTAGGGTTGTTTTTCAGGAGCCTCTGAAGGGGACCGATACCAAGACGATCGAACACCCGCTCTGTAGTTCTTTTAGTACCTTCGTTCCCGCCCCCCTCCCCTTACCACCAACATCACCTATTCCTTAGTGAATGGATGTCCTGAATTGATGTCCCATATACAGAAGGTATCCGGTTTAGGAAAAGCTATTTTTTCACACATCACAAAGTTTATGTCGTACAATGATGTTGTTCTGCCGGTACATTCAGTGCTACATATATGTCTAAAAAATATGTTGTGGATAGACTTAGAATTAAAGAAGTAAATAATTGAAAGTCATGCCTTATGCTGAAGTTATACTGCATGAGCAGCGAAAGGAAGTGATAAAAATCTTTTCTTTCATTATTTTATAGGGATGTCAGCGAGGAAGAATTTTGAAAGATTTGACAGTTGTGTCAAGTTTGAAAATTTGTTGTAAGTCTCTAGGCCATCTTATTCTCAGATACTGGATGATTATCATCTGTGTAATTTGCGCGGTGAGCTATGACATATTGACAGTTTCTAGCTTTAATACCTGTCTCATTCAGTTAAATCCATTTGCGTAAGATGATACCTCTTAACAACTAGAATATACTGTCGTTTGAAATTTTTAACTTTAATCTATAGATATGTGAAATACTGAAAACAGAACTTTCTTGGCTTCTGGAAGCCATTGGGTACGCTGCCTGCTACTGGTAGTGTGTGACGAGGTGATAGTTTTAGTCATTGACGAATATAGGTAATGGCGCAGTCTAGTCACAATAATGATTTCATTCAAATCAACTCAGCTTTTACTTCTTGTAAGAGATCTTTGTTGCTTATGGTCAAACTAACTATTCATAAAATCTACTACTGAAATTTGGACACTTGTAGTCATTCTCAGTTAGAGTACAAAAAAAATTTTGGGCTTCAGCACGTCAAAATTTGGCACACATAATTTTGAGTTTCCCCATTTGAGAACGGCTACATCGCCGAAACGTAAATAATGAATGTAAAAAATTGTTTAAAGAGACATAGGCATTGATTTTGCCATCCATTAAGTTTTTAACAACTGTGAATTTCAGGTACTAAAAGCTGAAGTGGTGTTACTTTCCGCTGAGTTAAAATCATATGAATCAGTTTCATTTGTGCACTTGTGCATTTGTGCATTCGTGCACATAATTCTGCACCGGCAACACTTTCACAATTTAATAGACGGCTATATAGACAGCATGGCTCAATACATCCACAGGGTAGAACTAAACGACTTGTTGGGTGCATGCCACGTCGAATTGCTGCACCACGGTGCACAAAGGGAGGTCCAACAAGACATTGGAAGGTATACCTCAGTGTAAAGCCATATGTATGGAATAATAGTGAACGTAACATCGAATACTGTGAGGCTTCCTACTCTTTTTTTCTTAATTCATCAGTGTTCGGACTCCTTGGATGCGGCCCACCACGAATTCCCCTCCTGTGCCAACCTCTTCATCTCTGAGTAGTACTTGCAACCTACGTCCTCAATTATTTGCTGGAAACATTCCAGTATCTGTCTTCCTCTACAATTTTTATCCTCTACAGCTCCCTTTAGTAATGGAGGTCCTACATCCTGTCCCTTCTTCTTGTCAGTGTTTTCCATATGTACTTTTACTCCATGATTATGCGAAGGACCATCACGTTTTTAATGTTATAAGTCCACCTAATTTTCAAAATCATTCGCTAGCACCACTTCCCAAATGCTTCGATTCTCTTCTATTCCGGTTTTCCCGCAGTCCGTGCTCCAAACGTGGATTCTCAGAAATTTATTCCCGAAATTGAGGTCCATATTTGATACCACTAAACAGCTCTGGGCCAAGAATACTCTTATAGTTTCCTACCGGTCTTAACTGTAATTAGAGTCCCAGTCCGGCACAAGTTTTCAACTTACCCCAATGATACGAATCGTTCTCACTGCAGCTAATGTCTAATTCCTTTGTGTTTTGATTCAAAGTGACTGCAGGATTAGAAGGTTCATGTCCGAAAGAACAGACACTACATATATACAACTACTAACGGCCTATTTTAAATCCACAGCCATAGCCAATGTAGGACAGAAACCAGCGAATTCCGTTTGACGAGGCTGTTGCTTACCTAAACGACGAGAGCCAACCAAGGAGAACAAGTACTTTGCATCGTCGCTTCTGGAAACAATTAGACCAAGTTTACTTTGTATCCCCATCCGTGCGGTTGATGGTCTGATGGACTTCGGCTGTTCATTTACCTGGAAAATGAACTATCTCGAGTATTCGTTTTGATGTTATTTTATTATACTGTAGCCAGTTTCGGTGACTGACTACACCATTTTCAGGTCTTAACTGAAGCAGAGGCGGTGAACTCCAATCGTATACATGATCTCATCACTGGCCAACATCTATGAACTGGATTCCGTACAATATTGTAAAAGCGATACTGTCTCTGCAATCATCAAAGTCTAAAGACACATCAGTTTTATAGTATTCAATGGAAGCTAGATGATTGATGTTCGCCACCGATAGGATCGTGTGTAAGACTGAATTTCACACCTCAGCGCTAGTTAATGCCTGATGATCGCTTACTGAGTCAGTGAAACTGGTTGCAATACGACTGCAGGCGTTTTATTTTGTTACATTTTAGACAACGGATTTGACACTCGACCAGTCTGACCGAAACAACAACGGAGTCACGTGTGTGTGGATCTAATCCACCCGAACTGTACTACTACCTCTTATTTGTATCTTTCTTGTTGTTCTGCATTCAGTTTCTCGTCAACGTGTCTCATGTTCTACGGAGTCAGCTTCCCTCTATACTGCCTCTTCTTTCAATCTTCGACCAAACACAGCACGTCGTTAGCCGGAGAAGAAATGGCACGGACGTGATTCACCAACAGAGTCCTGCCGTCCCATTCTGCGAGTCGTAAACGGCGCGCCAATCACCCGCCCGCCCCTCCCAGTCGCGAAGACGTCGCCGAAGGCCCCCCTCCCCCCCCCCCCTCCCCCCCGCCCCGGGATGACGGTGGCCGGGTCGGAAAGCGCAGTGTTTACGACGCTGCTCCCACCACCCACCAGCCAGCCAGCCAGCAGTGTATTAATTTCTCTGGCGCCGCTGCCAGCTCCCAGGCGCGCGCAATCAGTCAGCGCGCGGGCCGCCGACTTCAGCGCCTGCTTGCTGGCCGAACCTCTGGCACTTGCCCGCTTGCCGCCGACCGCCACTCTCGTGTGGTAATCTCGTTAGCTGCGGCAGCTGTCGTCGCGAGTCTAGCAACACATCAGTCAACGCGATATGCTTAAAATGAAGGCTGCATACCAGATGAAACAATTTCCTAAGAAACAAGTAGTCCGTTCGAACCACGCAAACGCCATTTTCTCGTCATCTGTAGGAAAATATGCAGTGGAAAAGAATGCGGACGTGTGGGTTCTGCTGCTAGGTCGATTGCAGTATGATTGACCTTAATGCCAGCAAAAAGGCAGACTATGAGATTGTAATTCTGTCAGAGACAGCAAAGGACCTGGAGGAGCAGCTGAACGGAATGGATAGTGTCTTGAAAGGAGGATATAAGGTGAACATCAACAAAAGCAAAATGAGGATAATGGAATGTAGTCGAATTAAATCGGGTGATACTGTGGGAATTAGATTAGGAAATGAGACACTTAAAGTAGTAAAGGAGTTTTGCTATTTGGGGAGCAAAATAACTGATTATGGTCGAGGGAGAGAGGATATAAAATGTAGACTAGCAACGTCAAGGAAAGCGTTTCGGGAGAAGAGAAATTTGTTAACATCGAGTATAGATTTAAATGTCAGGAAGTCGTTTCTGAAAGAATTTGTATGGAGTGTAGCCATGTATGGAAGTGAAACGTGGACGATAAATAGTTTAGACAAAAAGAGAATAGAAGCTTTCGAAACGTGGTGCTACAGAAGAATGCTGAATATTAGATGGGTAGATCACATAACTAATGAGGAGGTTTTGAACAGAATTAGGGAGAAAAGAAATTTGTGGCACAACTTGACTAGAAAAAGGGATCCGTTGGTAGGGCATATTCTGAGGCATAAAGGGATCACCAATTTAGTATTGGAGGGCAGCATGGAGGGTAAAAATCGTAGAGGGAGACCAAGAGATGTATACACTAAACAGATTCGGAAGGATGTAGGTTGCAGTAGGTACTGGAAGATGAAGAAGCTTGGGCAGCATAGAGTAGCATGGAGAGCTGCATCAAATCAGTCTCTGGACTGAAGACCACAACAGCAACAACAAACAACATCAGATTATTCTTACTAGTCAATACGGATAGTGATACAAGGGTGCTCTACACGTCGAGTCAGCAGCAGACCATCCTACTGACACCTAATGTACTATCTGCTACCGGAAAACTGACAGTACATACAGGGATGCAAACGGGGGACAACCACAGCTAGGCAAAGATATAAAGAAACCTATAAATTTCAATGTTTGAATGCCACTGTTTTAATAGTTTTATTTCTTTCTGTTTCTAATGTACTCTGGCTGTTAACGAGACGACAGAAGCCATACATTTGATTAACTCGAATGTTTTACATACTGGGTGCTTATACACTACTGGCAATTAAAATTGCTACACCACGAAGATGTCGTACTACAGACGCGAAATTTAACCGACAGGAAGAAAATGTTTTGATATGCAAATGATTAGCTTTTCAGAGCATTCACAAAAGGTTGGCGCCGCTGGCGACACCTAGAACGTGCTGACATGATTTCCAACCGATTTCTCACACACAAATAGCAGTAGACCGGCGTTGCCTGGTGAAACGTTGTTGTGATGCCTCGTGTAAGGAGGAGAAATGCGTACCATCACATTTCCGACTTTGATAAAGGTCGGATTGTAGACTATCGCGATTGCGGTTTATCGTATGGCGACATTGCTGCTCGCGTTGGTCGAGATCCAATGACTGCTAGCAGAATATGGAATCGGTGGGTTCAGGAGGGTAATGGGAACGCCGTGCTGGATCCCAACGGCCTCGTATCACTAGCAGTCGAGATGACAGCCATCTTATCCGCATGGCTGTAATGGATCGTGCGGCCACGTCTCGATCCCTAAGTCAGATGGGGACGTTTACAGGACAACAACTATTTGCAAGAGCATTTCGAAGACGTTTGCAACAGTATGGACTATCAGCTCGGAGACCATGGCTGCGGTTACCCTTGACGCTGCATCACAGACAGGAGCGCCTGCGATGGTGTACTCAACGACGAACCTGGGTGCACGAATGGCAAAACGTCATTTTTTCGGATGAATCCAGGTTCTGCTTACAGCATCATGATGGTCGCATCCGTGTTTTACGACATCGCGGTGAATGCACATTGGAAGCGTGTATTTGTCATCGCCATACTGGCGTATCACCCGGCGTGATGGTATGGGGTGCCATTGGTTATATGTCTCGGTCATCTCTTGTTCGCATTGACAGCACTTTGAACAGTGGACGTTACATTTCAGATGTGTTACGACCCGTGGCTCTACCCTTCATACGATGCCTGCGAAACCCTACATTTCAGCAGGATAAAGAACGAACGCATGTTGCAGGTCCTGTACGGACCTTTCTGGATACAGAAAATGTTCGACTGCTGCCCTGGCCAGCACATTCTCCAGATGTCTCACCATTGAAAACGTCTGGTCAATGGTGGCCGAGCAACTGGCATGTCACCATACGCCAGTCACTACTCTTGATGAACTGTGGTATCGTGTCGAAGTTGCATGGGCAGCTGTACCTGTAGACGCCATCCAAGCTCTGTTTGAGTCAATGCCCAGGCGCATCAAGGCCGTTATTACGGCCAGAGGTGGTTGTTCTGGGTACTGATTTCTCAGGATCTATGCACCCAAATTGCGCGAAAATGTAATCTCATGTCAGTTCTAGTATAATATATTTGTCCAATGAATACCCGTTTATCATCTGCATTTCTTCTTGGTGTAGCAATTTTAATGTCCAGTAGTATAATTAAACAGTAACTACTCAAGGAGGTCTAGTGTGAGCTGTAATTATCTTATAGCGGCGAATAGATATCCTGATACGTTAGTGCAGAACCGATTTACGGCTCAAAAATTTACTTCCAATTTTGGCCACCAGTTGCAAATCTGGCTTTGTGCAGCATCTCATCGACATCTCTAGTGCTCGTACCGAACACATTGTGTAAGCGACAGTTAATAAAAAATCAGCATTATGCGTTTCTCATTTATTTCATCTCTTCTGCTAATCCAAAGATACGCACATATTTCTGTACGTCTTTCTTGAATTTACAGCACCAGAATTGCACTTGGTGGCCAAAACTGGAACTAATTTTTTCCAGCGTAAATCGTTTCTGCATTAACGCATCAAGATATCAAACAGGTTTCGCTGCTATAATTACAGCTCACAATGGACCTCTGAGAGTAGCTGTTACTTAACAACGACATGATTTTTTGTAATCCACTATTTGTAATATTCATCAGTAACAATCGTTTACTGAAATCACAGTTACTTACTGTTTTAAATGTGTAATGAATGGTTTTTGTTCCTCTTGTATTGTATATAACAGCTCTGTTCTATAATTGGCGTATTTTACGCTTAACTCCATCTCTATAAATCGTTCATCCAAAATTTTCATTAACTTCTTAACAGCTGAAATCGGGACTCATATGAACGGGTCAGTTTTCCAGTCGTCGAGGTCCAACTCATGTCACGAGCCCAGGAGGGGCGCTGTAGGAGATGTGCGGTTAGCAAAAGCACTCACACCGCTCGTTTGTTGCTGCCATAGCCCGTTAACACTACATTTCGCCGAACTGTCCTAAAGGCTATCGTGCTCTGAGGTCCCACATTGATTTCTGCGGTTATTCCACACAGTGTTAGCACTGGCAACTACACGCAAACGCTGCTGCTCTCGGTCGTTAAGTGAAGACCTTCGGCCACTGCGTTATTCTTGGTGACAAGTGCCTGATATTTGGTACTCTCAGCACATACTTGACACTGTGGATGCACAATACTGAGTTCCCTAACGTTTACGAAAATGGAGTGTACTATGCATGTAACTCCAGCTACTGTTCCGCCTTCAAAGTCTGTCAATTCCCGTCTTGTGGCCACAATCACGTCGGAAACCTTTTCACATGAATCATCGAGCACAAACGACAGCTCTGCTAATGCACTGCCCTTTTACACCTTGTGTACACGTTATTATCGCCACCTGTATATGTGCATATCATTATCCCTTGAACTTTTCACACCTTCGTGTAATGCGCACGATAAATACTGAAGAAGATGTTTATACTTTTACTTCTTTTGTTGAGCGGCCCTGTCTGGACAGTTCAGCGTAGTGGAGCATGTTGTTATATTTCGTGTGTGTGCTGATAGTTGTGCTTGCGCCACCTAAATTAGAGATGTGTCAGTTCTTATTAACTTTTGCAATGGTTATAATACTGGTTAGGTTGCAGAAGTTAGAAAAACTCAGGTCGGCTGTTACCTCTAATTTGGAGGGATGAAGGAATAACAAAGGCCGCAGTCTTGGCTCAGATGGTCTCTGCCAGAAAGAAGGGGGCAAGGGAGGCGGACTGTTGAAAGTTGGACGTCTATGATTCTGCAGTGTGCATACACTCTGGGTCTGAGATATTATTATCGCGAGCAGCATCGAGCGAGCAGTTGTCGAGAGGAGTCGGAAGTGGTGCGATGGAGAGAAGCCGGCAACATGAGAGATCGCAGCATGCCGTGATCATGCTAGTAACGCCGGAGGAGACTTTGGTATTAATTGAGGGTTTTTGGTAATTTGCCTTTTTGCTGAACGTAGTTATTGGTTGCTCGCGCTCTGGAGGGATTTTGTCAGATTTGTGTACGCATACATTCAGAGTAATATTCGTATCTTTTTTGTGGCCCAAAATGAGTTTATCAGTACAGACACTGTGGAATAATTAAAAGGTCTGTTCTCCAGGGAAGGCTGTGATGGCACAGTGCCCCTTGCCCATAGTTAGGCCAAGGCGATGACTCTGTCCACTATAGCACGAAGTAGGCAGCAGCTGCCCTTTTGCGAATACTGCCTTTCTCCCTGGGCTGGTGCGCTTCTCCTAATACGATTTCCTGATTGCCTTCTTCTAACAACGGAATCCTGGCAAAAGCATCGGTAGCGCACGGTCCCTGTGTGAAATACACAAACCTTTTCTCACAAGCACGACAGGCTCATTGCCCACAAAATAATAACGACTTAGCAATATGTAACAGTAAGGCGACAATTTAACAAAATAGCACTTTCTAGCATATCGGAACACTAGACAGTCCCATAAGTTTGTTTCGCCCTCGACACCGACTCTGAAAGAGGGCGTGGAGGACTGCTGTGGTAGCAAAGATTCCGGCTTCAGAACAACCAGCAGCTGGCTCCGAAAGTGGATGCGGTGTGGAGTTGACCAGATTTGGAGACTGTAACCTGCATGTTGATTGCTTATGTGCGACACTGGAAATAGCAGGTGACGACACTTGAGACTGGATAATGAGTTAGTAATATAACGCTGAGTACATAGTTGCCAGCTGTGTAGCGATAGAGTAAGGCAGAATGTGAGTCAGCTTGTGAGTCGTGGTTTACGCGGACAGCTGCAGGACATAAGCTAACTTCAATATGATCGCGGAGTGTTACTGAACTCATTGTCTTTTCGTGTGTGATTTTGAAACCGATTATAACGGGTATCAACGCGTTCAGCAATCGCAAAAGTTGAAAAAGAAAGATTCGTATCTTCTCACAGATTAGTTTTGTTTTGAAATGTTTCTTATAATGTTATTGTTGGAAGCTATGTGTTGACGGTTGTCTTGCCAATGTGTTATAGTTGGTCTTAAGTGCTGAAGTCATGGACTGTGCGGCTGGTTCCGGAGGAGGTTCGAGTCTTCCCTCTGGCATGGGTGTATGTGTTTATCCTTAGGATAATTTAGGTTAAGCAGTGTGTAAGCTTAGCGACTGATGACGTTAGCAGTTAAGTCCCATAAGATTTCACACACATTTGAACATTTTTTTTTGCTATAGTTGTTTTACTTTTGTGTCATGTTGACACATTTTACGTTTACAGATACTGTGCAGTTCTACTATAATGACTGATATAAGTCCATACTGCTAGCAACTAGTGGGTGGTCAACTGGTTAAAAGTCATGTGAAAGAGAGTATGTGTGTGGGAATAAATATTTGTTTTCATAGTATACTGGGTATGTTGCTGACGTCGAGATCGGTGAATAGGGATCGTTTTTCAAACAATATTTATATTGCATGTATTTTAAAAACGTCCTGTTCAATTATTAAATTTCGTTTGAGCACTGTTGGTACATCTTGCTGATATCGAAAGAGCCCAATGTAATCACATTTCCAGAAATCAAGTCTTTGTTAATTAACTAAACCTCTTACAAAATTTATGTAGTAAAGAATTCTGAACTGCGACCCGTGTGTGCGAATTTACCCACCCATTCACTCCCACATCCCACAATGGTAACTATATCTTAAGAGCATAGAACATTTCCTTTTTGCGACAATTGTAACCGAGTGATTACGTAAATCTACACTAGAGTTAGTACTGCGGACACCCCGCATTCCTTTTAACCACAGTGTGTATTCCACACAAAAATAGGATGCGCATCGTCATTCTACTTTCCCTGTAAGAATAAAGTTAAGATGCCTTGTCTCTTACGAGCGAGAGGTAGCGCCTGCAAGTAGGGTTGCCCGCACAGCACTCCCTGCAGCTTGGCTGCAGAGCCAGCAGGCGCCGCCTGACGCGCTAATTGTTACATGGCGCCGCGTAATTGAGTTGCGTGGCCGTAAAGGGCGCTAAATATGCGGCCGGGTGTCTGAGGAATCACTTGCCTCGCGTGACCACCCGGCCACCCAGCGGCCGCCAGCGGCTGACCGCTCCACTCGCGCGCTCCTTTCTGACGTCCCTCGCGCGTATTAAACAGACTAAATATAGCCAGCGGCGGCTTTGCCACCGGCGCGTGTTGCGGCATTTCGAAATTATCCTTTGCAGCTGCCGGTAAACGAGTGGTTAGAAAGCCAGCAGTATGCACATAAATACTGTTTTTAAGCCTGTCCGTACTCGGAGGTTTTGCCGATATTAAAATTTCTACGACACTACTCAACGAACAGTAGATAAAATAATTTGATAAATGGGCTATAAACGTACTGCTAAAATAACTCAGCGGCCAGAGAAGTACTCCACGGTTCACTGCACGATTTCATACTTCTAACTATATCCATCCTCAACAACCCACCTTACTGTCCGTGGCTGATGGCACTATGGCACCACTCTCATTTCCGCCCTACTCTTTTCCATGGCACATGGGAGGAACGACTGCTGATAAGCTTCCGTGTGAGCTCTAATGACTCTGAATATTTTTCGTCACATTCATTTCACGAGAAATATCTGGAAGGAAGTAACATGCTACCCACTGCAATTCAAAATTACGCTCCTGGGATGTGAACAGTAACTTCTCCGTGACATACAGCGTCCCCCTTACGAGCCTTGTTGTGACTTGGCAAGACAGCCAAGCCACTAGCAGGTGAAGCCGAAAGGCACGCGTTTAAGCTCACGCAGGCTGGCGTGAGGTCTGGAACAGTTAAAGGATTTGAGTCTAGCAAATAAAGTACGTAGCTGTTGGAATACTTAACTTTAATCCATAATTGGTGAACATCGGTCTGACGGTACATGCATCACAAGATAAACAGCAAATGGACAGTGGCGACACGTGGGTCCGACATATACCAACGGACCGCGGCCGATTTAAAGGCTACCACCTAGCAAGTGTGGTGTCTGGCGGTGACACCACAAGCCTCTCATTGGGATTTGTCAGGAGCTCAATAACTGTCCCGCTGTAACCAAATGATCCTGTGAAGGAAAGTGGAATTCTTCTCTGGATCTTCTGTATCTCCACTGTTAATGTTTCTTCGAAAGGGCTCGAAACTGGTGGTCAAACGTTTCTAAGCCACTTCATTCGTGGATAAATTACGTTTCCTTAAGTTCTCCCGCTGAATCTTTGCCTGGTGTCTGATTTTCATGCCATTTGTCTTATGCGCTCATTCAGCTTTAGATCGTTCCTGCTTCTACTTGCGGCACAATCATCGAGCCTCGATAGACGCTTCTGTATTTCGCTAATGTCTTCTGGCGATATAGCCTTGCTACAGAAAACAGCATGGTCAGCAAAAAGCCTTATCAGCCTCCTGACGTAATTCCCTACATAACTTATATACACAGTTCCCAGAACTCCTGGAGATAGACGTTGACTGTGGATATTGTATCACAGACACAGTCCCTTTGACTGTTCAGAGATGTCACTAAACGCGCCCAAAGATGTAAACAACAGTGCATGAGCAGCGCCTATTAGACGGAGGGGGTCCTACATCCGATCAGTTCCAGTCTCTCAACCAGGAAGGGGGTACACGGTTCGTGTTCTCTGTAGTTCAACCATGCCTAGACTGTCGATACCGCGGTTCGTTCGCGTCCACATTGTTACTTTGTGCCAGGAAGGGCTCTCAAGAATCGAAGTGTCCAGGCGTATCGGAGTGAACCAAAGCGATGTTGTTCGGACATGGAGGGGTACAGAGAGACAGGAACTGTCGATGGCATACTCAGGCCGCCCAAGAATTACTACTGCAGTGGATGACCGCTACCTACGGATTATAGCTCGGAAGAACCCTGACAGCAACGCCACCATGTAGAATAATGCTTTTCGGGCAGCCACAGTAAGTCGTGATATGACTCAAACTGTGCGCAATAGGCTGCATGATGCGCAACTTCACTCCCGACGTCCATGGCGAGGTCCGTCTTTGCAACCACGACATCATGCAGCGCGGTACAGATGGGCCCAACAGCATGCCGAATGGACCGCTGAGGAATAGTGTCACGTTCTCTTCAGTGACGAGTGTCAGGCGTGTTTGAAGGCAATTCGATCGGGCTGAACGCCTTAGACACACTGTCCAGCGAGTGCAGCAAGGTGGAGGTTCCCTGCTGTTTTGGGGTGGCATTATGTGGCGCCGACGTACGCCACTGGTGGTCATGGAAGGCATCGTAACGCCTATACGATACGTGAATGCCAGCCTCCGACCGTTAGTGCAATCATATCGCCAGCATATTGGCGAGGCATTCTTCATGGACGACAATTTGCGCCCCTATCGCGCGCATCTTGTGAATGATTTCCTACAGAATAACGACATCGCTCGACTAGAGAGGGCAGCATGTTCTCCAGACGTGAACCTTACCGGACATGTCTTGGATATATTGAAAAGGGATGTTTATGGACGACATGACCCGCCAACCATTCTGAGGGATCTACGCCGAATCGCCGTTGAGGAGTGGGACAATCTGAACCAATAGTGTCTTGATGAACTAGTGAATAATATGCCACGACGAATACAGGCATGTATCAATGCAAGAGGACGCGCTACTGGGAATTAGAGGTACCAGTGGTTACAGCAGTCTTGACCACCACCTCTGAAGGTCTTCCTGTATGATGGTACAAAAGGCAGTGTGTTGTTTTCATGAGCAATAAAAAGGGCGGAAATGATGTTTATGTTGATCTCTAGTCCAATTTTCTGTAGAGGTTCTGGAACTCTAGGAACCTAGGTGATGCAAAACCTTTATCGATCTGTGTGTATTTCATACAGTAACGTCCCTTCAACATTTTCTTGCAGACGACGGACATTACCTTCATATCTATTAATTTCATGCATTTACGGAAGTAGTAATTTCTGTCTCTTAGAAAGTCTTCATTTCGGCAGTAAACCTGGTCTGATACTCATTACCCTCGCATTTTGTTCACTAAACGGATGTGAAGTTACTTTGGTACAAATAACTTAAATTGAATTTTCTCATTTTGAGAATACTGAAGGGTGACCTTTTTCACTTGTAAAAACCTATTCAACACCCAAGACTGCATAAAATATTTTTTTATCTAAGACAACCTGTTTAAATAGACTATGCTATCATCTTCAGGTCATAAAATCTTTTATTGTAAGACATATTCATTTTATGCTAATCTTTATGCATAAGTGGACAAATATCAACACATTTCTGTTTACATATGCTGGACATTTTCGAAACAGTGGAAAGCCACCTTAAATGACTTACGAGTATAAGTTACACCTGACGATTCAGTTGGTCAGTCGTACCTTATACGCCATTTTAAGTGGATTCGCACGATCTAGAATATGTCTAGCATATGTAAATAGATGTGCTGCTGTATACCGTGTTTGTATTATGCAACAAGCGTCTGTGAGCCATATCTAAATGGACATGGCCTTTTAGACAAGTTGCTTTATGTTTTTAAACATTTTATCGATGACAAACCTTTTACAAGTTGCTGATTTTTACAGACATTACATCTTGTGTATGATGTTCGGCGTAAAATGAACATGTATTACATCAAAAGATTTTAAGTCCTGAAGATGAGGGCACAGTCTGTTGAGACAGGTTGTCTTAAATAAAGAAATATTTTATGCGGACTTGGCTGTTGAATGGTTTTTCAATGTTAATGAACAATGAACTTAAAGGCGCGTGAAAAATTAATGAAGATACATATTAATCACCTCGCTGCAACTGCGGAATAAATTTTCTGGATAAATACGGGAAGCACACTTTTCTTTATATAACGCATTTTCGCCATCAAACGTTTCAATATTTCTCCATCTTCAGTTCGTGTAATACAGGGTGATCAAAATAAAACTCGTCTGGAAAATATTTCAAGTAGCTGAAAATAGGTAAGACGAATTACATCTTGGGCCACAGATTACGTTCCTTCTAGTGCGTGAAATATTTACCTGTCCAGTTTTATTCTGGCCACAGTATATACTTTCATCCTCATCAGTACTACGCTCTCCTGAACTGCGTTTTTAACGTTCCAGCTGCCTTTAAACGTTCTTTCCACATTTAAATGCAAAGCACACACACCCTTCTAGATTCACTGGTGTACTAATGCAGCGTAGCATTCGCAAAGTGACCGACTTGAAGATGGAGCTCATGGTCATATCATTTTCCTATTCAAGTGTTCGTGAAGTTTGTGTAGGAATGTAACAGACGATAATCTTTAACAACCAAACATCTAATTATTTTTTTTTCTCTGTCAGTATAAACGGAAATAATATTATCATTGTTTTATTTAATGCAGCCTCGAATCACAAGTTAAATATTCTTGTTTGAATAGTGCATTTACAGTTTGTAGTTCACAGTCAAAATCGTCGTAGCAGCGACGATTGTCCTCAACAATGAAGAAGGCGCAGAATGACATTGCATATTATTAGATATTTCTATAGGACACTGCTTGAATTCCTCCTAAATAACTTGCCATAAACAAAAAGTAAAAAATTAAACACCCAGATGATATGGTCGGATTTCAATCTAATTTCTTATACGGACACACCATTGGCGGCTTGGTAAATAAATAGAGTTACACTGTCACACTGAGACAGAGTACATTAGTCTTGTTCGTAATTAGCATTGTTACTAGGCCTGGTAGTGTACATAAGACGCTTGGGGGGCGACAGAAATTGAGAGATCATATAACACTATTTGTTTATGGTTCATCTATACTTTTCATAATTTTTTGCTTAAAAGTTTTCGCATATCGCTACTATATTTTCTGTATATGTTAAGTGTACGATACTGGAGAATGAAGTTCTATGCATTGTATGTGAGTAATGTATGAACAATACTATGTAAACTGTTTATTACATTAAATAATCTTCTGACGACTTTTTAATTTAAAAATATTTGCGTGTATAAACTATTCATGTCGATGTAAATTTGGCAGTTGTAAGAAATGGTCACGCTTAGGAACAATGTAAGAAATAGGTGTTATGTAAAAGCCCGTGTGCTTTTGTTTGAAATGAACGTGGCTCTGAGGAGTGGAAAAGGTGGCAAGGGTGAATTGGCGAGCTACTTAGAGCAAGCGCGGGAAGTAAGTCACACAGTCTGTAGGTAGCACTGATTGAGGCAACACCATTGTGGAGCAAGAGAAGCTTTGCCTGCAAAATTTGCACAAAAATGCCTCGGATGAAGACTGCAAACGGCTTACGGCATAGCTGCGAGTTGTTGGGCTACTGTATGTAAAACTGAACGACGCCAAGAAGAGATATTGAGGCCAGACAGCAAGATATTTTCAGGTCGTACTGTTGGTAGTTGACATAACTCATCGCCACACACAAGCATACAGCCACCAATTAAGATTTTTTTTATTTTACTTTCGTACAGTGTGAACAGTTAATTTGAACTGTGTTTTAATAGTCATTCTTGAATTTTAAAGAAACTGGTTCACCCTGTTATTTCATCCTAATCATACACAAATATAGGGTTCCTTCCTGGCGTTTGATTAAATCGTGTATCCTGTTTTACAGACTTATGAAATGCCAAGTTAATATGAAGAGGCACTATTTAAAATGTTTTGTGTAAATAATGAGAACATTTTCTTAACTATTGCAAAGTGTTGTAGTAAAAGTTTGCTTACTTAAAATTTAATCAGAATGAAGTCAAGTTACTAGAATCTGTTAAATGAGTATAGAGAGTTAGTTCAAAGAATAATAGCTTCTGAAAATAAATTCCAGTAAGGAAGAGGTTTTCTTGAAGTAAAATGTTCAGTATAAAAAGTGTGGGTGTTAGTACCTAAGTATTTTAGTATTTTAGTCTCTTGATTGTGGTAAGTGCTTTTCCAAATGTCCGCGCTGGGAATTTTCTTTATCTTCCTGTAAGTTATGTAATAGTTTTTTCTCTTTTAAAAACGTATGTATAAGGGTGTAGTCCAACATTGTTTACAAGGAGTAATATTTCTTTGAAAAAGCAACTTCAGCAGTAGGAAGAAAGTAGGAAAAATTCATGCTTCTGCTTTTCCAATACTTCACTGTTTCATTGCCTCGATAGGCTGACTACCGTTAGTATTTTAAACCACTAAATGAACTTGGAACTAAGTTGTCCTAGCTTCATTACAATACCACTCATACTTTCTAACCGCTGGGTAAGATCTTAGGAGAAGAATCGAATATCTAATTTACATAACCACACACGGTCAAATCCTGTAAAAAGGGTATCTCTATTGATTAGCTTTTCCTATTAGAAGGAGTATCCGCACATACGGTACATTATTTATAAACTAAACTAAATTTAGTAAGAGGGTTATACGTGGCAACACAGAGACAGGGTTTTCTGTTGTTTAGGTAAAGGCGTACTAAATTACAGTATTAGTGGTAGGGTTGATATCTCTGTGAAAAACACGCGTATGCCGCTTACTGTTATGAAAAGTATTATCATTAGCTGACACATTTTTAAAGGGACTTCTGTGTGGGTGAGTTTGGCTGGCTGATTGAAATGTGAAATACGTAGGTGTTAAAAAGCATTCCGATGTGGCAGTAATCCGATGTTTGATTGCACGGAAATGTGAGGGCAGGAATATTCGTCATGAAGGCTCCCATCTGACTGCCAACAGTGTGAATCTCGTCATTGTGCACCAAGCACGTCGTAAAGCCATCACATCTTGTCGTGCCGTCTGATAACAACTAATGGACTCCTTGTTCAATTAGTCGGACACTAACAGCTGCAGGACTAGGAAATCACCGACTCTTTAGTAGTCTACCATTAACACGGCAATGAAAATGGCTGGGTTTTGAGCGCTGCCCTGGCAGTGAAGCGTGTCTCCAGCGATGAATCACGTTACTGCTCTACCCAAGGTGACCACCTTCAACGTGTATGGTAGCGACCAGGGACAAGTCCCTTTTTCTTCAATGGTTTGGAGAGGCACAGCGGTGTTACTTCTTGCGTCATTGATATGACTTTACCGCTAAATGAAAGAACCTTCATGGCTCAACGGTACGTCACGGACATCATGCGTCATCATGCACTACCTCCCACTCGAGACTACTTTGGTGACATTTTTCAACAGGCCAATGCTCGTTCACACATGCACGTGTTTGCGTAATGCTGAGTTACTCCCGTGCTCAGGAAATTCCCCTTAGAACAGGTGTGGAACCAGTTCGAATGTGAACCTCCTTATAGTGCCGGATACTCCAGGGCTAGTTACAACTGTTGTTGGCCAATATGCCTCAGGAGAGTATGCAACACGAATCAACGCATGCATTCAAGTCAGACCGGTACAACGTGACACACAGAAGTGGAATCATACTGCCAATTTCTTCGTAAATTTGACTCAGTTCTACGATCACTAGAGTATTACAACGTACCCTCTCAAACCGTAATGTTTCGTTTCGTTTGTTCCTCTTCTTTTGCATGCTTCACTTTCTTCGTTATGCAGAGTATCCGGTATCATCGATATTAGGTGGCTGGAACCGCTCACTTGTAAACCTCAGGAACGTCCTGTTTGGATTCATCGGTTTTAATTGTTGCTGTTTTCTTTTTGGAAATATCCTCCATTCCTAGACGTCTGCTTCGCTCAACGACAGAGAAAAATGTCACACATATGATTTTTTATCATGTATTTCGTACATGAAAGACTGCTGTTGCAGTTATCCGAACAAAAACTGCGCAGAGTATAACTCTACAATACAATACTTCTTGCTTAACACATTACTTCTTTTTGCATTTTTCGATGTTACTCTTCAAACATAAACATAAATCTTGTGTACGATTTTCACATTTGTTGTCAATCCTAATGAACTGAAATACTGTACAATAATATGCTTGCAAGTTATTGGAAACAGTGGTTTAAAAGGTGTAGCAGCAACACTGACAACGTCAGCATCTTTGTATCGAGTAATTACCAAAGATTTAGTGAATGGTACTACCATCAATGGTACGCGAGAGCGCGAGAGAGGAGTCGGACTTTAACAATGCATGAGGTCTTACCTAAAAGTAACAGCAAGGGCAACCGCAAGTAAGTGTATTCGACATAGTGACTGGACGCGTGGCAAGAAAATGTGGTTATAACGAGCAGCCAGTTCTATGGTCCACACTGCTAGGTGTATTAGAGGAAAAGTCTCAAGAGGATTATTGGATGAAGGGAATTGTGCGGCCAAATATTTTAAAATTTGCCCATAATTGGAAGACGAGCCTGTTGCCTAATAACTGTTACCATCACACCATTACATGGCGCCAGCAGTACCTACATTTCAAAGTAAGATTGTGCCACTTCCGTCTTTTAAAAACACTTGACACTTGGCAGCATCGTAGAGGCAGCTTTTAAGACAATGGTTCTGTTACTTTTAATCCTAACCCTGTGTTACTGATTTTCCATCGTCATTATTACCAACAGTAGGACCTTGTTCATGTCATTGTAATAATCTACTGTCACATTAATGAAAAGGACTCGCACGTTTATTTATTGAAAGAGGCAGAGAACGAATTTGTCTATTTCAATGAAAAGATGAATAGTAGTAATTAACTGAAACCATTATTTCAGCTTAGGACTTTAACTTCACTCGTTATCTATATGACATAAAACCTTATTCAGTGTCAGAAGCTTTAATTCTGGCAAAGAAAAAGTCTGTGCTACAAATTAAATTGGTTTACTTTCACATATTTGTTGATTTGTTGCGTAACCTTAGCTTTCGTATTTTCGGCATTGTCTCATTTAATTGCTGCTAAATTCTAAAGTTAATTATTATGTTTTCTGGTAATGAAATTTGATCAATGGAAAGAAGAGATTCAGAAAACCTAATTACACTGACTATTATAATGACTAACGTTTCTCAATGTTTATCGTGTTACATGTCACAGTTTGTGAATTGTTTTGGTTCTAAATGGCTCTAAAGTGTTCAGTCAAATGCCAATTAATTTTCAAACACTTTAGAACCTTTTGTAGTTTAAATAAGCTCCCATGTGTGGCATGATCACTATCGCCTACATACATCACAGTAATTATTTCGTAAATTTAATTTCAACCTAACAAAATTAGCTTCATAATTTTTGTCCTCAAACGGTCTGGATAGATTATTGCTTCGTAGTTACAGTATCAGTAAATTTCTCCGTTCCAATTAATAACAAACTCTTTAATTTGTAAAGTAAATTAATCCACACAACTGGACATTTTGTTTCCGAGCTTTATTAATATAGCACATTGCTTTAACGTTAATATGATCAGCAGTTCTCCTGTGGGCATTATGTGGGTCCATAATCTTCTGAACTGATGCCGTATCTGAAACTTACAGAACGTTAGGCTACATGCGGATTAGTTACAAGATATTTTACTGATGGAACTAAATTCTAAACCATATCTAAAGAAATTCTACTAATATGCTAACAATAATAAACATAATAACCAATCGATTCCAGCCTCTGATGGGATATGTGTGTGGGATAGTAAAGCATCTGCTAAATTCTGCTATAAATTTCAGTAAAATCGATAACATTACTGTTTTTATAGCATTAAGTTAGGTACTGTGCCTTACAGTTCGCACTGTTCTCATGCTAATAATAATATCTCAATAATATATTTTTTTAGTGCGAATAAGTGTTACATTTGACTGTGTGTGTTTGTGGTGTATGGAAAGGTCGTGACACAGAAACTTCCTTTTGTCCGTCCTCGAAGGTTTCGAAATCCGACACGTCCTCGAAGTTTCCGAAATCCGACACGCTGGTGTGGTCCGATACTACATACTCTTCTCAATATGCGGCCTACAAGGGAAATTACTCTATGTGCTGCTCCACATTCGATATGATGTCGTTTTAATCTGTCGAGACATGTAATACTTATTGAGTTGTTGTACAATGTCTGTGTTGACAGTTCAAGATATACAATGTTCCTTCAGGTATGCATCCATACTGAAGGAATACGCACTATGCGACGATCCACAGCTGCTCATTAAAAATTAGGAGATCTGATACTCAGCTGTACAACTTATCAGTGACATATGAATTCTTCTCAATATGCGGCCTACAAGGGAAATTACTCTATGTGCTGTTCCACATTCGATATGATGTCGTTTTAATCTGTCGAGACATGTAATACTTATTGAGTTGTTGTACAATGTCTGTGTTGACAGTTCAAGATATACAATGTTCCTTCAGGTATGCATCCATACTGAAGGAATACGCACTATGCGACGATCCACAGGTGCTCATTAAAAATTAGGAGATCTGATACTCAGCTGTACAACTTATCAGTGACATATGAATGTTTGTGACAGTCCGCAACTGGAACCCAGATTTCTCGCTTTACGTAACAGCTTTGGGTAATCGTTCACGCTTCCACGACATACACACTACACAGGGTGAACATTAGTAAAAACGACAAAATGCAGGGAAGGATTCTTGAAAGTAAATGGAGGAAAAAAGAGGTCCTATGGACATATATCCGGAAATACACCGTTGCCACGGTAGATGGCGGTGAGGAATGACAATTCCTCTGTGCATATCCTGTGCGCTCCTTGTGTGCTGCAGGCTGTCTGATTCACACAGTGTACTGTAAACAGCAGAATTGTCCTGTATTCCTGTCGGGAACAGGCCTAGATGGTGTTTGTGTACGGCCAAGCAGATGGAAGCGGCCGAGAGGCAACACAGCTATACCAAAAAAGCAACCTCATAGACACCAGATACATCACACAACATTTCACGCACCTTTTGGGCGTTTGTGTGATCATGAGTCTTTTCTGACAAACGAACGGGCAGGTGGCGGCAGACTGTGCGTAGACTAGATTTGGACCAGGCTCTACAGGATATTCAGAGAAGCTCTAACACGAGCCCCAGGCAAGTGGCCCTCCAGCATGCTGTAAGCCAAAGTATGATTACGTCTATCCTGCATGACAATCGCTACTACCGCTATCTCGTCCAACACTCAAGAAACACACGCCACGTGGTCAAAGGAATTGTCATTGTCAGCGCCATCTACCGTAGCAACGATGCATTTCTGGACACATGTTCATAGGACCTATTTTCCCCATTACAGTCATGAATAGGTCCCTGCAGTTTGTCGGTTTTATTAACGTTCACCCTGCATAATTCCCTCCAGAGAAGGACATTAAATGTGTTCCTCGTTTTAACCTGTAGCGGTATGTAGTACTTGTTATGTTATTTTACAATGCCTGTGAAGTCAACTTAGATTCGCCATTTGCGAGTCAAATTTCGTGGTAAATGTGGGTCGCCAGCCTTGCTTCGAGCATCGAAACCGGTTCTCTGAGACCTATGTCACTAATTAAATTCCTTTGATCCCTCCAACCACTTTCAGAAAGGTTCCCAACTCTGACCTCTGCACTAGTATACGTACTTCGTTAACAGTTCATAACAACATCTTGAATTTGCTCCTAAGATTAGATTAGATTAGATTAGATTAATACTAGTTCCATGGATCATGAATACGATATTTCGTAATGATGTGGAACGAGTCAAATTTTCCAATACATGACATAATTAAGTTAATTTAACAACATACTTAAGTTAATATAACAACTTTTTTATTTTTTTGTGTTTTTATTTTATTTTATTTTTTAAATATTTTTTTTGTTTTTTTCTTTTTTTCTTAATTTATATCTAAAAATTCCTCTATGGAGTAGAAGGAGTTGTCATTCAGAAATCCTTTTAATTTCTTCTTAAATACTTGTTGGTTATCTGTCAGACTTTTGATACTATTTGGTAAGTGACCAAAGACTTTAGTGCCAGTATAATTCACCCCTTTCTGTGCCAAAGTTAGATTTAATCTTGAATACTGAAGATCATCCTTTCTCCTAGTATTGTAGTTATGCACAGTGCTATTACTTTTGAATTGGGTTTGGTTGTTAATAACAAATTTCATAAGAGAGTATATACACTGAGAAGCTACTGTGAATGTCCCTAGATCCTTAAATAAATGTCTGCAGGATGATCTTGGGTGGACTCCAGCTATTATTCTGATTACACGCTTTTGTGCAATAAATACTTTATTCCTCAGTGATGAATTACCCCAAAATATGATGCCATATGAAAGCAATGAGTGAAAATAGGCGTAGTAAGCCAATTTACTAAGATGTTTATCACCAAAATTTGCAATGGCCCTTACTGCATAAGTAGCTGAACTCAAACGTTTCAGCAGATCATCAATGTGTTTCTTCCAGTTTAATTGCTCATCAATGGACACACCTAAAAATTTGGAATATTCTACCTTAGCTATATGCTTCTGATTAAGGTCTATATTTATTAATGGTGTCATACCATTCACTGTACGGAACTGTATGTACTGTGTCTTATCAAAATTCAGTGAGAGTCCATTTACAAGGAACCACTTAGTAATTTTCTGAAAGACAGTATTGACAATTTCTTCAGTTAATTCTTGTTTGTCAGGTATGATTACTATACTTGTATCATCAGCAAAGAGAACTAACTTTGCCTCTTCATGAATATAGAATGGCAAGTCATTAATATATATTAAGAACAACAAAGGACCCAAGACTGACCCTTGTGGAACCCCATTCTTGATAGTTCCCCAGTTTGAGGAATGTGTTGATCTTTGCATATTATAAGAACTACTTATTTCAACTTTCTGTGCTCTTCCAGTTAGGTACGAATTAAACCATTTGTGCATTGTCCCACTCATGCCACAATACTTGAGCTTGTCTAGCAGAATTTCATGATTTACACAATCAAAAGCTTTTGAGAGATCACAAAAAATCCCAATGGGTGGTGTTCGGTTATTCAGATCATTCAAAATTTGATTGGTAAAAGCATATATGGCATTTTCTGTTGAAAAACCTTTCTGGAAACCAAACTGACATTTTGTTAGTACATCATTTTTACAGATATGTGAAGCTACTCTTGAATACATTACTTTCTCAAAAATTTTGGATAAAGCTGTTAGAAGGGAGATTGGACGGTAATTGTTGACATCAGATCCATCCCCCTTTTTATGCAAAGGTATAAAAATAGCATATTGCAGTCTATCAGGGAAAATACCCTGTTCCAGAGAGCTATTACACAGGTGGCTGAGAATCTTACTTATCTGTTGAGAACAAGGTTTTAGTATTTTGCTGGAAATGCCATCAATTCCATGTGAGTTTTTGCTTTTAAGCAAGTTTATTATTTTCCTAATTTCAGAGGGAGAAGAGGGTGAGATTTCAATTGTATCAAATTGCGTAGGTATGGCCTCTTCAGTTAACAGCCTAGCATCTTCTAATGAACACCTGGATCCTACTATATCCACAACATTTAGAAAATGATTATTAAAAATATTTTCAACTTCTGACTTTTTGTTCGTAAAGTTTTCATTCAATTTGATGGTAATACTGTCTTCCTGTGCTCTTGGTTGACCTGTTTCTCTTTTAATAATATTCCAAATTGTTTTAATTTTATTATCAGAGTTGCTGATTTCAGACATGATAAACATACTTCTGGATTTTTTAATAACTTTTCTTAATATAACACAGTAGTTTTTATAATGTTTGATAGTCACGACTCTTTCTTGCTGTCAGGTACATTTCCCTTTTCCGGTTACAAGATATTTTTATACCCTTAGTAAGCCATGGTTTGTTACAATGTTTCTTACAAGTATATTTAACTATTTTCTTGGGGAAGCAGTTTTCAAATGCAGTTACAAAAATGTCATGAAATAAATTATATTTTAAATTTGAATCAGGTTCACGGTACACCTCATCCCAGTCTAACTGCTGTAGGCTTTCCCTGAAATTTGCAATTGTTAAATCGTTGACTGAACATACTACTTTGGAGGACTGTTTAGTATTGCTGAATGGAGCCATGTCATATATTGTAACTAGCTGTTCAGCATGATCAGAAAGACCATTCTCAACAGGCTGAGCATTTATCTGGTTAAACTTATCTTGGTCTATAAAGAAGTTATCTGTCAGTGAGCTGCTATCCTTTACCACCCGAGTAGGAAAATCAATAACGGGTGTCAAATTGAAAGAACCGAGTAATACTTCAAGGTCATTTTTCCTATAACCCTCTTTCAGAGAATCTACATTGAAGTCCCCACAAATAATAATTTGCTTCCACCTGTCTAACAGATAGCACAACAAGGAGTCCAAATTTTTCAGAAATAGATGAAAATTTCTTGACGGGGACCTATATACAGTTACAATAATAAATGTGCCTTTATTTAATTTAAGCTCACAGGCACATGCTTCTATATGTTTTTCTACACAAAACTTTTTTGTTTCTATACTTTTTGCACAATGATAACTTTTGACATATATGGCAACTCCTCCTTTCTCCATATTTTCTCTCGTTACATGTGCAGAGAGCTTATATCCACTTACGTTTACCTTATCCATATCAGTAACAATGTGATGCTCAGACGGGCATAGTATATCTGTTTCATCCTCAGCTTCTAAATCTTCTAAACAAACCAGAAGCTCATCTATTTTATCCTTTAAACTCCCAATATTTTGATGAAATATACTTACATTATTTTTAATTATACTATTATGAGAAGCTTTCCTTATTCTAACATTTGCAGTACTCTCCTGTCTGAGTTTCTCATTGTGCTTAGGCCAAGTTCCTATACCAGTGGTCACATGGTGTTCAGAGAGGCAGATTATGTCAACTGGGTTGGGTGATTTTAATTCATCAATGCAATTACCTAGGACTGAGATATAACTTGGTGGAGATAAAATTTCTGGTGATTGGTGAAAATTTATAATTGACAGCTGTGATTGGTGATCCAATGTGCTAGAATTGTGCTGTTTAATTTCTTTCCTAAACTGAAGATTTGTTTCAATCCTGACCTCTCGTAGAACTTTACATCTTTCTGTCTTACCTATCCTGAGAAAGGTGCTGCTCCAACTGTAACCACTGGTATTTTACCATTCAAGGCAGTGCCTCCCCCCTTAAATTTCCTGCTATTTCCCCAGCCAGTTTCCCCTTCCCTTTCCTGTTGAATTTAGCCCATGCCTGGTATAGTCCCACCTACTGAGAGAATCAACAGGAACCACACCAATATGAGCCCCCGCACCCGACCCAAGCAGCCGTTCCAACTCCAAATTAACTCTCCCAACAGAAGAGTTCAAATGAGGCCGGCATGGCGTCTCAGGACAGATACAAACTCAACATTGGTCTGTCTCGATGCCGACGCAATCTTTACAAGGTCACACTCTATACTGTACCCAGAATCTCTGTCGATGCTGTTCCCTGGCCCTCCCACAATAACCACGGTGTCTTCCCTGGTAAATCCTTTACAGAGTGAACCTAAATCCTCTGTCACCTGATCCAGACTAGCACTTGGTTTGAAAAAATTTGTGACCTGGTATTCTGGTCCTAATTCCTCCTGCACAAGTTGGCCTACACCTCTGGCATGAGAACTGCCTAACAACAAAACTTTCTTCCTTTTCGATGACTTTCCTACATTCCTTTTCAGTTTACTATTGAAAGTTTGTTGTGTCCTGTCTACACCTACCTCTGCTTGAGGCTCATCAGTTTCTAACTGAAGCAACAGGTCAAACTTATTTTTGACATTCACCACAAAACTGCCAGACTTAGTTCTAGGCCTGTTCCTTCTGCTACCTTTTGCCAATTCTCACCTCTTTTTGCCCTTCTCCCTCCTTAACCTGTTCAGATCTTCTTTAGCCTGATCTAGCTCAGCCTGAAGGGCAGCAATTTTCCCCTCCTGTTCCACTATCTTCCTATCTCTGCTGCAAATCCTACATAACCACTGATGAGCCTGATCCACTTTCCCTACACCCACGCCACTGCAGTCCCCCCAGTGAAACAAACTACTGCATCCATCACACCAAACCCCGGAACTAACAATTCTACGGCAAGTCAGGCACTTCTCACTTATGGCAAAAATAATACTTTAGCTAGAATAAATCAATTAAATTACCGAAAATCAAAAAGACGTTACAAGAATTAAGCCTATTCACAAATGTATATAAGCAAGTTTCTGATTTAAAATTCCGCTGTTTTTCTGAGATCTGTATTAAAACAATGAAGGTATACGCTATTTATTATATATTTCACTCGATGGAATGAAAAAAAGGACAATTAAACGAGATACTTTAACTATGATTCTCCAAAAACGTTACGACAATTAGGCCTATAAACAAATGTTTGTAAGCAAGTTTATGATATGAAGTTACGCTGTTTGTCTGAAATCTGTATTTAAAAAATGAAGTTATACGCTATTTACGGTAGTTTACTTATTTGTTATCGAGGAACTAGTTAAATTACCGTCAAACAAGAAACAAAATTTAAGCCTAAGCGCGACTTCGCGAAGTTACGATCTTTTCGTGTTTTCTGAAAAATACGCAAAGAAAAGTCAAACCTTTAACGGCAAGACTAAACGGTACACTAATGCACGTATTTAATTTGTTGTCGGCGTTAAACTAAATTATATTCCTGTCTAAATCACTTAACTTTCTGGAAATGGTTTCTGGCGTCACTTACTCGACGGCCATCTTGGAACTCACAGTCTAACAACTTCCATTTATAATATGCATGAAACAAAACAGTAACACGGTTCGAAGTAAACTGCGAAGACTTCACACAAGAACACCACACTCAGATATCCACAGAAACGAATATAGTTTATTTGCTTTAAGTGTATTTTGCCAAGTGCGTTTGTACTGGTGATATCTCGTAACAGCATCTCGTTAGTAAGAGTCACTGAACTTCTCAATATATCAAACAGGGCCAGTTACTTTTAATGTATTATTGTGCTTCAGGTGAATCTTGCCAAGTGCGTTTTTGCTGGATACATCTCGTGACAACATCTCGTAATTAGATGTCACTCAACTCTTGCGAATGTCAAGCACAGCCAATGACCTTTTAATGTGTTTTTGTACTCAGGGAGTCTGTCTGGCCAAATATGCGAGAACTGTTACATTTTTCAGTAACTGAAGCTCGCTGATAATCGACTGCGCGTGAGCTCAGCGTTCTTAGATGCGCTGCGCTATCCCATAAATAGCAATGTTAACCGTTCGCATTAAATGCAACTTTACTTTTGTTGGAGTATTCCTCAAGGATAGTCGAGTTATAGAAGCTAGAGTCTTTTATAAAGGTCAGGCATTGTTGACGTCAGCCATAACAAAATTCTGCTAGATAGAAAGTTTGATGTATTGCTTTGGCAGAAGTATCAGTGAAATCGATGGAATGTGTAGAGACATTTAAATATTTTCAGAATATATGCTACACTTATTAATTAGACGATATATGATTTCCTTTTCCTACACACTGCGACGCCCTACAGATCGTCGGAATCGACGACCATTAGTTTGACAGCACGAACCAGCGCCACTAATTAAAGCTTCTCAAATGTAATTCCAGTGCGCCATTTAAGGAGACCGAGCGGTCGCACACACACAGACACACTCACACACACACACACACACACACACACACACACACACACACACATGCGTACTTTATATACTGTCAGTTAACAAACAATATTATTCAATATTACGATTCGTTCATTGAGATGGGGCCTCATTTTGTAGTCATTATTGATTCTGGGCAAGAAGAAAAACGTTTTCAATCCAGAATTCGATATATTTACGGTTTTTATTGGTCTTGATCCTAATTAAAATATGAGATGTGCTACACAGTGTAAATTTCTGTGCGATACATTCATCGTGTATTTGTGTTACACGAATTTTCAGAAGTTTACACCAAGTATGTTGTCACGTTTTACGTCTTTTTTATTATCCTCAAGATCATGTCAAAAAGTTTTTTATCTTAATGTACAAAAAAACCTACTAATATCCAAACAAATTACATTAGGTAATCAAGAAAGTCTGTGAGTTATATGAATACGCCTTTCTAAGGAACCCGAAACCAAAACCTGTATGATTAAATGATTCAAAGTACACGCCTGACAAGATGTTGAATCAGCACACTGCACATTGTTAACGAAGGTCTGAGCGCACGGAACAGTATGTTAGTGGCACAGGTGACATTTTAAGTAATAGTACCCAGTAGGTTCACCTGGACGGCCAGTATTTATCACAGACAAAAGTATCTTCCGGAGTGCCCCAGAGAATTATAACAACCGCTCATGTTCTTTCTATACATAAACGATCTGTTGCATAGGGTAAGAAGAAATCTGCTACATTTTGCTGATAAAGTAGTGTATAGGAAAGTGTTATCGTTGCGAGAGGATACAGGGTGAACAGAATTTCTATTCAGTGTAATGAATCGCATCTTGATCTGAATGTGTAAATACGTAAATTAATCGCAATTTTGACGAGAGTTTTCTATACACAAGAATGTATTACACTGTAAGTAAGGCCATAGTACAGAATGTTACGAAATTTCTTCTTAAAACGCCATCACAGCACTGTATTACCTAAGTCAGGTGCTACGTTTCTTCGGAAATTCCTTAAAACCAGGTGCTTCTTTCACGTAACACATGGCAAAAGGTACTGAGCTGTGCCGTGGATCAGACGAGCAATAGGGTGTAATGGTGTCGTTATTCACGCACTAACAAAACAAGCTTTTTTGAACGATTTTGAAAGTATTAGGTTTAATGCGAGGCATTATTGCGGGCACCGTTTCAATCATGTTACACAAAGAGAAGTGACAGGGTGATAGGACATCTGTTAAGACATTAGGACTCGCATTCGGGAGGACGACGGTTCTATCCCGTGTCCGGCCATCCTGATTTAGGTTTTCCGTGATTTCCCTAAATCGCTCCAGGCAAATGCCGGGATGGTTCCTTCGAAAGGGCACGGCTGACTTGCTTTTCTAATCCGATGAGACCGATGACCTCAATGTCTGGTCTCCTCCCACAAAACACCCAAACCGCTAAGACATTAGGGAATGACTTCCATGGTACTAGAAGGAGCCGTAGATGGCAAAAACTGTAGAGAAAGACAGAGATTGGAATACATCCAGCAAATAATTGAGGACGTAGGCTGTAAGCGCTACTCCGAGATGGAGAGGTTGGCTCAGGAGAGGAATTCATGGCGAGCCACATCAAACCAGTCGGAAGACTGATGACCCCCCCTCCCCCCCCCCCCCCCCAAAAAAAGTGTATACGCTACGATTTGTCTTCGTACCTACTTTATTACTGTGCCCTCGAGATGAAATTACTGACCCATATAATTGACTTTAAAGATTCATTCAAATCGGATTCCGTTCGGAAAGCGGGGAACATCGATACGAGAAACACGGAAAAGTCTCCGAGAGATCCGCTCGCTGTTACCGGAAGAGCGGCTGCGGTGTAGCGTTGCACACGTGTTGGCGAAGGCTTGATGGATAGCTGACGCGTTCTGCGGCGTGTGGCAAAGAGGGCGCCTGCGTGTCGTGCCTGTCATGTCAGCCTTGCACGGTGGTAATCCGCGGCGGCTCACTCAAGCGCACTGCACGGAGCTCTAGCTGTGCGACACGACGCGGCGGACGTGAGATGAAATTTATCGCTATTTTACACTGCCACTGTTCAGCAAACAGTTTATAGTTTGTTTATTACAGCATATGTAATGTACTCATCTAGTGTTTGTCACGTGTTATCTTTCCTTTTCTGACTCCGGTAACCTGCTTTTCTCCCACTTCCATCCCGTTCTTTCCCCGCCTACCCTCTCTCTGCCTCCCTCCTCACCCCCCCCCCCCCCGCCCACCACCACGAGTCCTTTTGCATTCCCCTCCTCTACTTTACCCACTCCCTCTCGTGTCTGCCCCCCCACCTCCACCCTCTTATGAGTCCTCGTCCTCCGTCAGCACCTTCCCCACCTCCCCCTCACTTCGTTCTCCCTCTTCCTCCCCCTTTTCTTTCTCATCATCTTTCCAGGTCCCTCCCGTCTGTCCTCGGCTGTGGTGTGTCATATTTGTGCCAACTTTTTAGTGCAGTGTTCAAGTGAGTGTTCAGTGTTGTGCGTCTTTCCAAAGTGTTGCGAACAGAAATCATGCTGTCGCTGGGTGTGATTTTTATATCTCTTGCGAACAGAAACCAGACTGTCGCCGCGTTTTTTAATTGTCTGTCAATTATTTTACCTGTCTGCTTCCTGTGTTTTTATTAGCATCACCAACCCTTTGTTTTATGTTTTAAGTTACACAATTTTCCGCCATTTTACCATTTAAGTCGCCGATTTTATCGCCTGCTTTTATTATTTATTATCTTCGTTTTCTTAAAATAAATTCCAAATTCTGTAGGCTGAAGAGTGAGGAACTAAGCTGCTGCCAGCCCGCCCCCTTCGGGGCGGGGGGGGGGGGGGGGGCGGGGGGGGAAATCGAAAATCAATACAGGAAAAAATAAAAAATAAACCTGTTTTCGACGTCACAAAAGCTAATGTGGGCAACGGCAGCTATTTTTCCGTCAAGGTACCAGTCTGCTCAGCCTAAAAAAATCAGTGACTTCCACAATTTTTTTTCCTTTGGGAAAAGTAATGTAGCAGTCACCGTAAATCTTTTTTTTCTTGCACATTATTTATCATTTCTTAGAAAAAAAATTCTGATTTTTTAAAGAAATTCAGTTAAGCCCCCCCATCCGAAGAGATGAAGTTACTCTGTCCAAAACGAGGTGCCCATGATGTAATTCCTGCAGCCTGAAAATCTTGTCTGAAATCAAGAAAGCAAACTATTTTCTTAATCTATAAGACATTTTCCGCGAAGTTGTAACACATTTCTATGAAATTAATCAAAATAATAAAATGGCGGAGTTTGAAACCAAGATGTAACTTTGTAGTGTGTTTTTGGTCACGTTTTGTTCAATTATTAATCAATAACTTAAAATAAATAAAATTCACTTTTTACTCCTTGTAGACATGCCCGAGGAGTCATTCATCCAAATTTCTGAAAGATATCTGTATTAGTGAACGTACTTGAGAGACACTAAGTTGCAGTTGATCTTCACGTCTTCAAAGAGCGGCTCCTGCTCTGTGCCACGGCCTCCAACAGTCAATATCGAGTAACTTGCCTGAAGATGCTCTCATACATACCGAAACCGCTCATCTTTTAAAATTAAAATAAATAACATTATGCGGCCCAGATAGCATTTTTAGCTAAAGCTTTTAATAGTTCTTTTGACCGCTGTTATTGCCACTGACGAAGTTTAAAAATATTTCAGTTACTTTCATAACATCCTCCAGCCAGTAATGTTCATGAAATGGCACGCCATATGTTTCAGACATAGCCAAACATCCCTCAAGATTAGATTCCGAAACTGCTGAGCATAGAAGAGCTATCCAAGACCAAGCACGAATTACTCGGTTTAAAATGGGTCAACGACTGTAGCACGCTCTCCTCTTTATTGTTCAGTCTGTAGCCTGTATAGAAAACACTGGTTCTGTCGTCAGTGAAAGCGAAGAAGAATTACTGAATGAAATAATCTACCACAAACAGAACATGGATTAAGAGTAAAACGAAGAAAGGCGAAAGTAATGAAATTAGTGATAAGCTTAACATCAGAAGTGGGGACCACGAAGTAGGTGAAGGAATTTTGCTACCATGAAGCCAAATAATATATACTAACGTAATGAAAGCACAAAATTCAGCCCATCACGACCATGTTCGAAATAAGTTTACTGGTATCAATATTTGGCCGTACTTTGAGGAAGAAGTTTAGGAGAATTGATGTTTCTGGCACAATGGTGTATCGAAGTGAGTCGTAGACTGTGGCAAAACTGGAAAACAGGAGAGTAGAAGCGTATTCGACGTGGTGCTGTACAAGGACGTTGAAACATCGGTGCCCCAATCAAATAAGGAATGAGAAGGTCCTGTGCAGAATCGGAGAGGAAGCAAATACGTCGAGAATCCTGGCAAGAAGAAGGGACTGGCTGATTCTGTGTGTGTTCAGATATCACGGGCCATTTCCATTACGGTAGAGGAAGGAGACGGGGGCGGTTGGCACATATCCAACAAATAACTGAGAACGAATTTGTACGAGTCACTCTAAATTGAAAAGATCAGCGGTGGCACCACGCTAGTCAGAAGACCAACGACTAAAAGAAGAAAGAGAACATCTGGGATGCGATGGCAGGATGTAAACCTCCGTAGCACACTGCATGAACTGACACATCATGTGTTTCAGACGCAGAAAAATATTTCTCCCGATTATATTGTTGTTTGCTTCCATCTCAGAACAAACACAAGATTCGGTGTCTCACCATACACTCATCTATTCCAAATTCAATGAAAGTAATAATTTAATACCTGATATGTGATGAACTACTCCATAAATTTGATAAATATCAGACTTTTACTTCTTGATGTAACGTTTTACTGTTTCCATCAGCGAATTTTGCTAGTGAGAGCAGATAATTAGTGTGGTATTTACTGGAATTGTCGCCACGCGGTGTAGCCTCGTGGTCTCAGGCGCCTTGTCACGGTCCGCACAGCTCTCCCCGTTGGAGGTTCGAGTCCTCCCTCGGGCATGGGATTGTGTGTTGTACTTCGCGTAAGTTAGTTTAATTTAGATTATGTAGTTCGTAAGCTTAGGGACCGATGAACTCAGCAGTTTGGTCCCATAAGACCTTACCACAAATTTCCAATCTGCCGGAATCGTCGTCGGCTACAATTCGAATCCGAGTATGCACAGCTTCTTTTTGCAAAGAATGAGCATCTCATGTCAGCTTATAGATGTGTTCTCGGTCGATAAATAAACCAATCCCGGTATAAACCATGCGTCAACATAAAGTGCACTGGAGGAGGGCGGAGTTGTAACTGACGGATCTTTCTTGCTTGTGGCTTGGCCCTTTCATGTCTGCGGCCTTTTCCTTCAAAGTTGGCAGCAGTGGATGTAGCGTTCCTCCGCAGCAAGTGGTCCACAACTTATTCTTCCCATGTCCGTATGTTTATGCCAGTCGTCTTCATACTGTGTTCCAATTGGTCCTTAAAGCGCTTCAGAGATGCTACTGCCAGAGCAATTTTCACCATAAAGGATTTGGGGGGGGGGGGGGGGGGAACCTTGCGTCATTCATGCAATGAACACGGTTTGCGATAAATCACGGTAGTTCCCTAATACACTAAGGTCGCCTTTCTTGATGAATGTTAGCAACCTTCAAGTCATCAGGCACTTTTCGAATTTGCCAATTAAGAGGATCTGTTTAAAACATCTAGTCTTCAATGGTATACCTCCATTTGGTGTTAATTCCGGAGAAATGTTACAGGACCAGGAGCCTTAAACGATTGAGACATTTGATAAAGTCTCTGTATTTGGGTGGAACTGCTATCCACGGTTGTTGGGGTTGCTGAGGGATATTACAAAGACTTTTTTTAGCGATGGATTACATAAAGTACAGCATAATTACTCGAAGCTTACGATCGTTATTGCGGAAATGACGAAGAATCTACGGGGTCTTTGGAAGTGAAATGCAACTGTGCGCCATAGGCAGGAAGCCCTCGAAAGCCGAGACGTCAGTAGCGGCCTCCTCTCTGGCTGAGCGGCACCCGTAATGAGGGGCTGCGGGCGTTGGCGGGGGCGGATCTGGAGTGCCGCCAGCGGACACCTGTGGCTGCCGCCACCCCCGCGCCGCGCCGCGCCCTCGGTGGGGTGGGCGCCCGGCCGGCCACCGATACAGCTGCCGTCTGCCGGCCCCTGCGACTCGTCACACGCGCCGCCCCCGGGCCTGCTTGCCGGAAGCGGTCCTGCCCAGTCCCAGTGAAGTGCCGCCTCTGGTTATACATTTAATACGAATTACGAAAATATTACTTTATCGTCGACACAAGGATGCTTCACCATTAGCCGTTTCCATTATACTTTTCCCGTGCAATACTTACGTCTCCCATCTTCTACACTGACGATCTCAAACATTATGTTTAACAACCCTTCGGTCCGACTTTGTAACGTAATACAGTAGCGTTTCTATATGTCGCGCGGCAGGTTTCTGGAATAATGTGGCACCAGAATGTAAATCTGAGGCTTTTCTGTGACGTGTAACACATTTGCAGAAGTCTCAGCAGGTGCAGTCCAGTCTCATACAAAGAGTGTTTAATCATGTAATAACCGTTTCCCTTCACAGATTAATATGTACAGGGTGTCCATAAAGTTCCTACAACCACAAAATTTTATTACAACGGCAGTTGTTGAAATATTTTATCAAAATTTCTTTTATTGTACTCACTGTTTACTAAAGTTTTTATGTATACAAGGAGCTGAACCTCTATAAAATGGCAATTCCTCAAGATAAGGCACAATGTGTGTCCTGGTTTATTGAGACAAAATCGAATGTTAACGGAACTTCAGAACAAAGTATGGAAGAGATCCACCATCAAGCACTTCAGTTCGTGCACAGCACAAAATATTTATGGAGACAGGGACAGTTTCGGATAAAAGGAGGAGCTGGCGACCAAGAACATCCCAGGGAAACATCGAGCGCGTTTTAAATATCTTCACTCGTTCACCTACGAAGTCCACCAGCACTGCTGCCAGTCGCAACTACCACATTCAACTGTGCATAAGGTCCTCTACAAGAACTTAACGTTGTACGCTTACAAAGTGCAATTGTTACTCATACTTCAGTCAAATGACAAGCCCAAACGGACAGAGTTTGCACTCAGCGTGCTGGATCGTCTTTCGGAGGATGAAGCATTCCTCAAGCGAGTTTGTTTCAGTGACGAGGCCACTTTTCATGTTTCCGGGCCATTAAATAGACACAATTTGAGAATCTGAGGTTCTAAACACCACCATGTGACTAGGTAGCTTCCCCGGGATAGTCCAAAAGATAATGTGTTGTGTGGAATCATGAGCAACCGAATAATTTGTCCATTTTTCTTCAAAGAGTCGACAATTACTGCAGATGTTTACCTCGACGTAATGCCATTGCCACCATTGGTGACACTATGCTACAGCCAACACGGCAAGAAATCGAGTACCGTCTTGGTGTGCTTCTTGCAACTAAAGGCGCTCATATAGAGGTCTATTAAACACTGTCAGAAAAACTTTTATAAACACTGACTACAATAAAAGAAATTTTGTTAAAATAGTTCAACAATTGCCGTTGTAATACAATTTTGGAGTTGTAAACTTACTGCCGGCCGAGGTGGCCGAGCGGTTCTAGGCGCTTCAGTCTGGAACCGCGCGACCGCTACGGTCGCAGGTTCGAATCCTGCCTCGGGCATGGATGTGTGTGATTTTCTTAGGTCAGTTAGGTTTAAGTAGTTCTAAGTTCTAGGGGACTGATGACCTCAGATGTCCCATAGTGCCAGAGCCATTTTATAAAGTTACTTTATGGACACCCTGTACAAACATTCATTCATACATCTTCACCCACCGGACGAGACACCTTTACCAACAGCAGCAGACCAATGGTTATCCATCACACCAACCGCTAGCGGGTGGTCATTGAGAAAGGTATACCTTTACGTACAAAGCTTCTCTTGTATATATGTATATACTGGGTATTCCTGTAAGAGCGCACAAAAATTTGACAGGACACAGAGAATGCTCCACTGAACAATTTGAGGTAGGAATCTGGAGTCGGAGAAGCCAGCTTAAGGAGACATGGAAGTAAACTTGTCTACCGCTTTACAACTAAGATGCGCACAAGTTTACACGTATTGTGCTGTTTGTTTGCACGTTCCTCCTTTATTACCTGCAAGGAAACAAGGAGGGCGAGCTTGATTAGTAGGAAGTCATGATTCAGGGTTTGTTTACTTTATTTGTGCATAAGGTGGCTCTGTTGTATCTTATTTACATTGCTCCATGACAGAACGCGCTATGAATCAAAGTCAGACCCATTCATTACTCAGTGCTGCTGAGAGACGTACAGTACAGTACGATGGAGCAGTACCGATACAGTTTCTCAGAACTCCGGACGTACACCTTGGGTCTGGGGAAGTACGTTGCAATGTTCTCGTTGCTGAAAGGCAGTATAGGAAGCGATTACCTAAGAGGCCTCATACGTCATGACGTGTGTTAATTTCTATCGATCGACGAATTCGGGAGACTGGTTCATTGGGGAAGAAAAACAAAGGACCTGGAAACATGAAGACTACTGACACACGCTATTTTGAGGAGGAGTCGCTGGAACGTGTTGCAGTGGGCCACACTGCAAGTACTCGTATTGCACGTTACGTGAAATGGACGCTGCACATGCTAGCGTGTGGCGAGTATTCCACGAACAACAATTACACCAATATCAAGCGCAACGAATCACAGCGCTTGTGACTGCACCAAGGGTCACATTGTGTCAGTTGTTTCTCCAACAGTGGATTGATCGACCGGATTTCCCCCAGGTCCTGCTGTTTACTGACAAGGCCTCATTTGATCTTGATACTATTCCGAATAGCAGGAATAGCCATGTACGGGATGACGAAATCCTTCACGGTCACACCGTCGAGTACGTTTTGCTGCTAATATCTGGGTCAGCATCCTAGGCGACAATCTCATTGGGCAAATCTTCTGCCTGACCGTTTGAGTAGCCACCTATACTTGAGGTTCGTGAAACGAGTTCTACCTAAGTTGTTGGAGAACGTACCGTTGGCTGTTCGTGATAGGATGTGGATACAACAAGACGATGTACCGCCTCATTTCTATGTGGATGTCAGCAACCATCTCAGTGCTGTATTTCCTTGTCGCTGGATTAGAGGGGGAGATACTGTTCCATGGCCTGCGTGATCACCTGACCTGAATTCCCTCGATTATTTACTAAGGGGATATCTAAAGTCACTTGTGTATGAGACCCTAGTTGATACGGAGATGGAATTAGTTGCCAGAATTGTAACTACCTGTGATGTGATTCTAAACACACGAGGGGTGTTAGTGTGCATCAGAATCTTGTTCGCCGATGTCATAATTGCACTGTGGTTGATGGCCATCAATTTCATCACATTTGGTGAAATACAGTACAAGTGGTACGTTCATTGTGTCAATGAAGGTATTTTCAGGTAACTGTAACTAATGTCAGTAATGAAGTGCACAGTAATATGATTTTATTCGTATTATCTACTTGGGCTGGCTTCCCCGAACCCAGGTTCCTATGTCAAATTGTTCATTGGAGCATCGTCTATTTCCCGTTAATATGTCCTGTTAAATCTGGAGACAATGTTGACGTTATACTCTATACATCGTTCAAGAAGGGAGTTTCTGAAATTCCACTCCTAAGGGGATGAAATAGTGGATGAAATTTTTTAAAAAGTAATCATCAGTAAAGAACTACTAATGCATTTCGAAAGGTAAGTCCAGGAAACAGTTTTTTCAGTTCTAGATTAGAAATAAAGCGGTACGTTTTTCATTTTTTTGGATATTCAACCGCTAAGAGGATGAAATAGCGGATGGGGAGAAGGGCAAACATGGGAGGAAGAGGTGGACAGAAAGAAGAGAATGAAGGAGACGGAGAGAAAGAGGGGATCGGAGGGGGAAATGGGCAGAAAAGGGAGGAGAAGGTGGACAGAGAGAGAGAGGGTAGGATGTGGTAGACAGAGAAAGAGTAGTTGTACAGAAATAGGTGGGAGGAGTATATGGACAGAGAGAGCGGCGAAAAAGAAGGGGGGCTAGAGCAAGAATGCGATGGAGAGATAGAGGGGTGGAGAGAGGGAGAGGAGAGGCTGTGTGCAATATAATGCGACGTATACGGGCGAAGCCATGGGTAAAAGACTATGACAATATACTTAACTACAATTCCAGTCATATTACTCGTGGACCTACTGCATAGTTAGTGACAAGTCGGCAAAAGCAATCGGCAAATGTATACGTTAATACCAATTTTCTTCAGCCACCTGGACCCGTCGATGTGCTAGGTTTCTGTTACTGACAGATCTGTGTAACATTCCTGCTTGCAATTCACTTACAATAAGAGAGAAACGAGCGAAGCAGTACATAGTCAGCCGAACACGACAAACCACTGTGACAGACGATTAAACTGCTTTCCTGATAGTCCGAGAATATGTTGTTCGGGACCATAATCCGACAGAGTTAGAAGTCCCTTTCAGTCGTCACGTTTAGCAACCGTCTAGCCATTAGGGACAGATTGTTCAGTGATGTGGGTGATTTTGCTGCGCCCAGCGAGGCGTGGTTCCCCCTACCAGTAACTTTAGCAGAGCTTGTATACTGACGTATCGACTCCAACACGTGCGACAGACTATTGACCCGAAATGTGCCACTGGCACTGCCTTGAATCTCATGGCTGGCAACAGCACGCCAGCCGTCTCTAATTTTGCCATTGAGAGCCAGCCACACGGCGAACACTGTCAGCGAAGGTAATTCCAGAGTCATAGAATTGTAAGGTGAGCCGGAATTCCAAAACCATTTACCAGTTATGCAAAAACGAAAACATGGTGCTAAAGCAATAAAACATGATATATGGAGAAATGGGAGATATTCATTTCGTCGAATGAGTCTTGTTTCACGCCGTTTCCAGTTTACCTGCTAAGAGAGAAACACAACGGAGTTCGGTGGAGATTTGGGTAGTCAGTCTGTAGTAACCCGTTGGCACCATGGTTACTCTCCAAGGCCGCATTATAGTCAAGAGTTATGGGACAATGTTGGATTTTCAGGTCCATGTGATGGTTCAAATGGCTCTGAGCACTATGCGACTTAACTTCTGAGGTCATCAGTCGCCTAGAACTTAGAACTAATTAAACCTAACTAACCTAAGGACATCACACACATCCAACGGTCCATCTGAACAACTTTTGTTCCGAAATGGTGACTCTATGTTCCAAGACGACAACGTCCCTGTTCACACAGTTCGCATAGGCCAGGACTTGTTTTGTGAGCACGAGAATGAATTGTCACATCTCACCTGCCCACCACGGTCATCAGATCTCAGTATTGTGGAGAATATGATTTGGATTGGAGAGAAGGGCGACTGATCGCTATCCACCCCCATCATCGTTATCTGAATAAGGATGGTGTGAGATTTCCTTGAAAACCAAGAGATATATTTATCCATTTCGAGAAGACTGGAAACTGATTTGTATGTCAACTGGTTATTTGCACCGTATTTGGCATTATATTGTGTTGGTTTTTTGTGTTTCCTTATTTTTGTCCACTTCGTGTTAGTGAACTAATCAACAGAAGAGAATGGAGAGTTTGGAGCTCGCTTACTACTCAGAAGTATAAGAATTGCTCCAAGCCGAGGGTTGCTGGTTCGAACCCACTAGAATTGTCTTACCTCTTTCCGTTGAAGGACTTTTTGCTTCCTGACTCCGTGTTTGTGGTGGAAAGGGAAGTAACGACCACAAGCGCTCATTTCTCGCGATGTTCCCGTATTTTTGTCCAACTCCCGTACATGCGAAATGTTTGGAGGTATAAATTGTGCCGATATTAAGTCGTCAAGTGTCGCGGCGACTTGAATTCCCGTGCTATCTCTTCGGGACTTGCTGTGGCGCGTAGCCGGGAGCGGTGCGAGTGTGGCGCCGTATGCTGGCAGCCTGTCCTTGCTGGCCACATCCGAGCGACCTCTCTCGTGATACAGCTGTCCCCACCTGCGAGGGTCGACGAGTCGCCTCGCCTTCCCGCAGCGTGCCGCTCGCCGCATCGCCATGTTAACAATTTGGTTGGTATCGGTGTAAGTGCCTCTGCCACTGAACTTTTTTTACAAATGGTTAAGAAAGACTTCCTGCTGGTAGCGGAACCTGTTGCACGCTGTTGAAAGACTTAGCTGATCTACATTAGCGGGAGCTGGGTCTGGTTATTGTACCGGTGTTATATAATGGAAGCAAATTTGGTTAACAGGCCAGAGCAGCTGCCTTGGATATAGAAATTTTGTGGTAGTCTTGTTCAGGGACTGGTGTTTTGTCCTCATCATCATTTCATCCTCGTCATCAGCCGAAAATCCTCCAGTGTGGCGCCGACTGAAATAAGACTTGCAACTGGCGGCGAAACCCGAATGGGACCTCCCGGCCAACTATTCCATACGATTATTTCCTTTCACTTCATTTATGTACTAGCTAGGGCGTTCAACTGACCGAAGTCATCAACTGTTTGAAATTGTGCATCATTTATCGTGTCAAGTAATATATGAATTAATTCTCTTACTGGTGATCTAAGGCCTTTAAAATGTTTGCTGTTTTTAAAATTGTAATAAATGAAGTAGTGAAGGAGTTTTGCTATTTGCGGAGCAAAATAACTGATGATGGTCGAAGTAGAGAGGATATAAAATGTACACTGTCAATGGCAAGGAAAGCGTTTATGAAGAAGAGAAATTTGTTAACATCGAGTATTGATTTAAGAGTCAGGAAGTCGTTTCTGAAAGTATTTGTATGGAGTGTAGCCATGTATGGAAGTGAAACATGGGCGATAAATAGTTTAGACAAGAAGAGAACAGAAGCTTTCGAAATGTAGTGCTACAGAAGAATGCTGAAGATTAGATGGGTAGAACACATAACTAATGAGGAGGTATTGAATAGAATTGGGGAGAAGAGGAGTTTGTGGCACAACTTCACTAGAAGAAGGGATCGGTTGGTAGGACATGTTCTGAGGCATTAGGACATGTTCTGAGGCATCAAGGGATCACCAATTTAGCACAGGAGGGCAGCGTGGAGGGTAAAAATCGTAGAGGGAGACCAAGAGATGAATACACTAAGCAGATTCAGGAGGATGTAGCTTGCAGTAGATACTGGGAGATGGAGAAGCTTGCACAGGATAGAGTAGCACGGAGAGCTGCATCAAACCAGTCTCAGGACTGAAGACCACAACAACAACAATAAATAGTTGTTCAGAAACATGTTGCACCCACTACCTCCTAGCCCTTCCACTCACTAGTTTTGTTACATGAATGAAAAATAGCACCTCAGTGATGATTTAAAGACCATTATTACGAAAACTGATCTTCAAAACTTTGTTGTTCGTCTAAAACAGCTAGCCATTTTTGGATCAAATAAGACATACATAGCTGTTTCTAATCACCGTTTACTTTATCTGAAAAGGGCTAGCTGCTTTTGCCGAAATTAGTTATTAGCGATTGTAAATAATTTTTGGGATCTAGACTAAGAAAGAATTATTTAGAAAAATCCAATAACTTTTATCACTCTATGATTGCTTGCCTCCAACCCTAAAACAAGGTTCGGAAGGAATGATACCGATGCTATATTAAAGAACTGCTTTTCGCTGTTCTTACCATCAGTACTGACCAATTTCTGGAAGTTTTCTCCACAGTAGACGACTTTCTGGAGGAGCTTGCTTGACGTAAGCTCAGTAACGACGGACTAACCAGCGTTCCCCATAGGTTGCCGCATACTGTTCGTCAGACCGAGAGTCGACCAACAAGGCGAATAACCGAAAGACAGAAAACAAAACAACAGTTACCGAACATCAAGTTAGAGACAGAAAAACGTAATGTCAGTGTCATATCCGGATACAGCAGGCAGAAAAAGGAAGTCCAACCATAGACACATACTGGAAATAGCTGTTCACAGTTTATGGTTCAATTGTTGGCACGAAAAATCAGAATGCACAAACGAGATACTCGCGCAACTATGACTAGGGGATAAGGAAACAGGTGAGCCGCACACAAAAGCCATTGATACGCTTGTTGGTAGGAGAGAATCATGTAACTGAACGAGCGAGTGTTTGAAGAATTATCCATTCCGGTAATTATTTGGTTTCAACTGGCACTCGTTGTGAGTCTGCTGTCAGTACCAGCGCTATTACCTACTGACTGGTTGCGTCGCACGTAAGCTACAGTTCCCTGTGACCGGAAAGAGAGTAACATGTACGCAGACGAGAGGAGAATAATCCTGCAGCCCTGTAAATCCCTTACGATACTTTTCGAGAGGAATGCCTCTGACAAGGCATTCACAAACACACTCTGTCGACCGCGAAGATTCTGAGAACAGCCGCAACCACACCCAGGCACGCCACAACGAACCTCGAATGGCAAAGTCAATTGTTCGCCTCGCGTACAGAATTCATTGGAATTCCGATATCAGACTACGGCCCTCAGTTTAACTGATTAACAAGGTTCACTAGAGATCCGCAATGTGGATTCACCATTCGAAACAACATAAACGCAAATTAATTCTTCCCTCGCCAGAGGATATGCTCCCGATAATGAAACAACAGCTTCAGGAAAATATGAATATCACACATCAAAATGTAAACCACACATGCAAACTGTTAGTTTCGTCTAAGGTGGCAATACGCACGAAAGGACGACTCAGGTGCAAGAAACAGTTATCAATGAAGAAAAACTTAAACAGAAAACTTCAAACAACAAAAAGTGACCTCACACCATAAGGGTACAAAAAACAACATGAACACACAAGAAGCTCACTCTGTAAAAGCACAACAACCTTCATCTGACGAGACATCACATCACCCAAAACCGGAAAGCACCTCATGAGATAAACACCACTACCCAGTACATCAAACAGAATTACAAAGCCATGAAATAAGAAACAAAATAGACTACGATGACATCGAAGAGAACTTGCACTCAAGTCGACTGGAAAAGAAAGGAGTTTTTCACGCTGCACTGAGACTGGCAACAAGACTGAATCACGCATTTGGCGACACAATATGCTACCCCACGACCGAACAGACAGAACGATTCTACGAACCGAAAACCTACCAACGGATAAACACGAACTCTGTAATCTTTGACGTAAATCATGTGAACGAAGAAATGAGGACCTTAACCTTGACAATGCCTACAAGGAACTGGTAATTGTGCATGGACGCGTGTACCTCTATTACACCCAGAGCGGGCCGAAGTGCTTTTTTTTTACTAAACTTCCATAATGCAAACCTTGAAGCTAAGTATTGGTAACAGGACGTGGCAGAAAAGCATGGTAGGCTGGTGAATGAGGTATGCACGGACATATTGTGTCTACAAGAATCATAAACACAAGATGGAAGAACAAAAAGGCTCAGGACCCTGATGGCATCCACCCCGAAACCGTCAAACATGCTGCTCCACTTACCGTACCATACCTCACAGACTTAGTGAATGACGCTCTACTAGAAGGACGAGAACCGAATACATGGAAGATGGCAAATACAGCTATGTTCAAAAGAGAGGAGGACAAAGACTGCTCCTAAAACATACAATCCAATACGCCCCATTAGCATTCTGGCAAAGGTACAGGAGAGGTTGCTGTGCGACAGACTTCAGTCGCAACGGCAGCTCTTCGGCCTTATCCCGCATCAGTTTGGTTTTCGACCTCATAAATCATCGACGACGTAGTAAATAGGACCGTAGAAATGACATGGCAAATACATATTAGCAATCCTAATTAGCATAGCTGGTGCTTTCGACAACCTTTGGTGGCCGGCGTTGTTTGTAAGACTTTGCGGATGTTCCTCTGGCTCTATACAACAGCCTCAGAGATTACTGTAAAAACAGGATAGTGGAATGGAAGACTAGTCGCTAAAAGGTTATAAAGAAGGTAAGAAAAGGTTGTCCGCAAAGATTCATATGCGGACCGATTTTCTGGGACATAGCCATAGAATCACTGCTGAATGCACCAGAAGAAAGCGACATGGCAAACGGGGTGATTGCGAACGGTGATGACCTCATGGTCATGGTATCTGCAAACTCCGGGTCCTCGCGTTCATTGGTGAATGGTGCACAACAACAAACTCACAATGGTAACAAACAAAACTTTTTAACTACTTCTAACAGGCACACTGAAAAGAAATCCTACTACAAAGTTAAACAACATATCTATAAACAGGAAAACGATGACAAGATACCTTGACACTCATATTAACGAACATTTACTCTTTAACGAACATGCCAGATTAACAATTAACAAAGCGACGAAATTTGCAAGACTGAACACTATAAGGTACAGACTACCCCTTCAGACAATGAAAACATACTACACAACACTTTTTGAGTCAATAACTTGTTTTGCGGCTAGTGCTTGTGCCCATCGTTTATGCTTAGGTGTGCATAAAACCATTGCGAGGCGCGGCCACAGGAGTGTCCTACTCATGAATCTCGGGGGCTTTCGAACGGCCTCGATTGAGGCACTATGCGTGGTACTGGGAGTTTTCCCTATAGATATTAAAATTCACCACGAAGCACCTGCCTATTGGCTGAAGAGGGGAAGACGGGACAAAATAAGAGAAATAACTGGACAAGACATAACCGACAAACTGAAATTAAACAAGAGGAGAAATGGTACATGGAAGGTAAAATGGGAAGCAACTGATAAGGGAAGACGAGTCAACTCTTTCTCCCCCAGTATATGAGAACGCATGAACTAGAAATACATAAATCCAACACACGGCATGGTGCACTTTCTCACGAGCCATGGCCCGTATCGGGCGCATCTCCTCAGATTTGGCCTGAAACAGACTAACACTTGTGCCTGTGGTGAGAATGGCACACCTGAACACCTGACGCTCACCTGCGATGCCCTAGAACACATAAGACTGAGTTTAGTAAAGCAGGACATAGGACAGTTAATACGCAGACAAGCTGACTGAAATTCTATAAACAACATCGTAAACGAAATATTGCGAGTACTACACGCGGCATGCAAACAGAGGAGACCATACGCTAGAATAAGACACCCTCATCATCGGATAGATCGGCAGTACATAGTAAACGACACAGACACAAGCAAAGACGCGGAATCGTAAGTTATATTACACACAGGAATTGAAGACAAGATAAACATACAAATATAGTGTAATTCAGCGAAGGTTCTATAACACTAAATCGAATCAATCTGAAAATGTAGTTCTCTATGTAGCTGTTTTTAATACCATTTCGTAAGATGTAATACTATCTGAATGTGTGACATTTACTCTCGTTTCACTACATCAGGTGTGACAGCCTCGACGTTTTACCCAGCCCTCGCATCTAATCCAGCTGACTATGACGTTTTAAATCAACTCCCAATCTCCACAGCCATCTTAAATTCGGAAACACATTATAACCTAACTAATCAAATGATTCAAATGGCTCTAAGCACTGTAATTGAAGAGGTGTCATGATGATCTCTCCATTGGCAAAAGATTACAGAATAGTCCCCCATTCGGATCTCCGGGAGGGGACTGCCAAGGGGGAGGTTACATGAGAAAAAGATTGAATAATCAACGAAAGGATAACGTTCTACGAGTCGGGGCGTGGAATGTTAGAAACTTGAACGTGGTAGGGAAACTAGAAAATCTGAAAAGGGAAATGCAAAGGCTCAATCTAGATATAGTAGGAGTCAGTGAAGTGAAGTGGAAGGAAGACAAGGATTTCTGGTCAGATGAGTATCGGGTAATATCAACAGCAGCAGAAAATGATATAACAGGGGTAGGATTCGTTATGAATAGGAAGGTAGGGCAGAGGGAGTGTTACTGTGAACAGTTCAGTGACCGGGTTGTTCTAATCAGAATCGACAGCAGACCAACACCGACAACGATAGTTCAGGTATACATGCCGACGTTGCAAGCTGAAGATGAACAGATAGAGGAAGTGTATGAGGATATTGAAAGGATAATGCAGTATGTAAAGGGGGAAGAAAATCTAATTGTCATGGGCGACTGGAATGCAGTTGTAGGGGAAGGAGTAGAAGAAAAGGTTACAAGAGAATATGGGCTTGGGACGAGGAATAAAAGAGGAGAAAGACTAATTGAGTTCTGTAACAAGTTTCAGCTAGTAATAGCGAATACCCTGTTCAAGAATCACAAGAGGAGGAGGTATACTTGGAAAAGGCCGGGAGATACGGGAAAATTTCAATTAGATTACATCATGGTCAGACAGAGATTCCGAAATCAGATACTGGATTGTAAGGCGTACCCAGGAGCAGATATAGACTCAGATCACAATACAGTAGTGATGAAGAGTAGGCTGAAGTTCAAGACATTAGTCAGGAAGAATCAATACGCAAAGAAGTGGGATACGGAAATACTAAGGAATGACGAGATACGCTTGAAGTTCTCTAACGCTATAGATACAGCAATAAGGAACAGCGCAGTAGGCAGTACAGTTGAAGAGGAATGGACATCTCTAAAAAGGGCCATCACAGAAGTTGGGAAGGAAAACATAGGTACAAAGAAGGTAGCTGCGAAGAAACCATGGGTAACAGAAGAAATACTTCAGTTGATTGATGAAAGGAGGAAGTACAAACATGTTCCGGGAAAATCAGGAATACAGAAATAAAAGTCGCTGAGGAATGAAATAAATAGGAAGTGTAGGGAATCTAAGACGAAATGGCTGCAGGGAAAATGTGAAGACATCGAAAAAGATATGATTGTCGGAAGGACAGACTCAGCATACTGGAAAGTCAAAACAACCTTCGGTGACATTAAAAATAACGGTGGTAACATTAAGAGTGCAACGGGAATTCCACTGTTAAATGCAGAGGAGAGAGCAGATAGGTGGAAAGAACACATTGAAAGCCTCTATGAGGCTGAAGATTCGTCTGATGTGATAGAAGAAGAAACAGGAGTCGATTTAGAAGAGATAGGGGATCCAGTGTTAGAATCGGAATTTAAAAGAGCTTTGGAGGACTTACGGTCAAATAAGGCAGAAGGGATAGATAACATTCCATGAGAATTTCTAAAATCATTGGGGGAAGTGGCAACTAAACGACTATTCACGTCGGTGTCTAGAATATATGAGTCTGGCTACATACCATCTGACTTTCGGAAAAGCATCATCCACACAATTCCGAAGACGGCAAGAGCTGACAAGTGCGAGAATTATCGCACAATCAGCTTAACAGCTCGTGCATCGAAGCTGCTTACAAGAATAATATACAGAAGAATGGAAAAGAAAATTGAGAATGCGCTAGGTGACGATCAGTTTGGCTTTAGGAAAAGTAAAGGGACGAGATAGGCAATTCTAACGTTACGGCTAATAATGGAAGCAAGGCTAAAGAAAAATCAAGACACTTTCATAGGATTTGTCGACGTGGAAAAAGCGTTCGACAATATAAAATGGTGCAAGCTGTTCGAGATTCTGAAAAAAGTAGGGTAAGCTATAGGGAGAGACGGGTCATATACAATATGTACAACAACGGACGATCACGAACGAAGTGCTCGTATTAAGAAGGGTCTAAGACAAGGCTGTAGCCTTTCGCCCCTACTCTTCAATCTGTACATCGAGGAAGCAATGATGGAAATAAAAGAAAGGCTCAGGAGTGTAATTAAAATACAAGGTGAAAGGATATCAATGATACGATTCGCTGATGACATTGCTATCCTGAGTGAAAGTGAAGAAGAATTAAATGATCTGCTGAATGGAATGAACAGTCTAATGAGTACACAGTATGGTTTGAGAGTAAATCGGAGAAAGACGAAAGTAATGAGAAGTAGTAGAAATGAGAACAGCGAGAAACTTAACATCAGGATTGATGGTCACGAAGTCAATGAAGTTAAGGAATTCTGCTACCTAGGCAGTAAAATAACCAATGACGGACGGAGCAAGGAGGACATCAAAAGCAGACTCGCTATGGCAAAAAAGGGCTTTCTGGCCAAGAGAAGTCTACTAATATCAAATACCGGCCTTAATTTGAGGAAGAAATTTCTGAGGATGTACGTCTTGAGTACAGCATTGTATGGTAGTGAAACATGGACTGTGGGAAAACCGGAACAGAAGAGAATCGAAGCATTTGAGATGTGGTGCTATAGACGAATGTTGAAAATTAGGTGGACTGATAAGGTAAGGAATGAGGAGGTTCTACGCAGAATCGGAGAGGAAAGGAATGTGTGGAGAACACTGATAAGGAGAAGGGACAGGATGGTAGGACATCTGCTAAGACATGAGGGAATGACTTCCATGGTACTAGAGGGAGCTGTAGAGGGCATAAACTGTAGAGGAAGACAGAGATTGGAATACGTCAAGCAATTAATTGAGGACGTAGGTTGCAAGTGCTACTCTGAGATGAAGAGGTTAGCACAGGAAAGGAATTCGTGGCGGGCCGCATCAAACCAGTCAGTAGACTGATGACCGAAAAATAGCACTATGGGACTTGACACGTGAGGTCATCAGTCCCCTAAACTTAGAACTACTTAAACCTAACTAATCTAAGGACATCACACACATCCATGCCCGAGGCAGGTTTAGAACCTGCGACCGTAGCAGCAGCGCGTTTGCGGACTGAAGCGCCTGGAACTGCTCGTCCACAGCGACCGGCAACTTATCAATACATTAAATTAATATTCATTTTTTGAATGTGCAGCTCTCGTCCTTTCATTCCGCATTTGCAATTAAATTATAGGATGTGGGTTCCACCTTTTTGCAAACAAACTGCTTTTTCATTTTACCCAAACATGTTACAGCACCCCTCTGCCAGCTTCAGCGAGCTGTTCGTTTACTGAAAAACTGTTATAACTGATTTAGGTCTAAAGAAAAGTTTTGTTCGTTTTTGTTCCTTATCGTGATTTTACATTATGTAGTATTGCATCATCGACTCTTTATTGTCCTGCACTGATAACTTGTCATCTGCAAGCCAAACAATGTAACTCTCCGATCAAAGTCACATTTACTTCTTATGGTATGCCGATGACAAGCTGTCAATGGAGGTCACCATATAGCTCGTCCTACAAAACCATTATCCTCGCCTTAGTTCTTTGCCGTTCCAACTGGTTGTCTGGGGACGGCGGCTGAGTGTCCAGATATCGGAGAATCTCATAATAGAAGTTAACAGTGTTGTGACGTCAGGCGGCCGTGTCCTTCCCGTATCTCATCAGTATCCTCCGGATCGCTGGTTTGGCGCAGTCCATCCACCTGGCAGAGTCGAGCGGTAGCGGGGAAGGCGTCGTTCGCAGGCTGTCCACGTCTCAGTGACTTGTTGGCGACAAGTCAGGTCATGCAAATGAGAAGTATTTAGTTACCACGGCGTACGGCTGCGTCATACAGATTGCGGCGGAAGGAGAACCGTACAGATGTAAGCGCAATGGCCAGCGTTCGGCGCCCCGTATCGCAGATCTAAGAGTTTGTGAGGCATATATCCTGTCTAGTCGGCTTGCAGAGTGAATGGTAAGAAAGGTATATCTAGAACGGTCGCCGTATTGAACTTCCCAGGTATCGTGAAGCAGGAGGTCCCGCACCACTATACGTAGTTGCTGGCATGTAGTATAGTGTGGAATCTGATCTTTGGGGTGCAGAACGCAGTTAAAATAACCTCCTTTTATTCAGTTGTCACATCGCCCTAAAAACAGGGGGACCATTTCCTCAGAATAAAACTGTGTCCGTTTATGTCGTTGGTCGGTGCCTGAAGGAGCGTAGATATTCATTATGCGTGTCCCCATGGCAGTGAGTGCCATGCCCCGAGCTGATGGAAGGAAGGCGAGTCGGTGACAGAAATCCCGTGGCGGACGTAGATGGCCACTCCACAACCTGCGGAGGCGTGGGAGGTTGGTTGGTTGGTTGGTTGTTTGGGGAAGGAGACCAGACAGCGTGGTCATCGGTCTCATCGGATTAGGGAAGGAAGTTGGCCGTGCCCTTTCAGAGGAACCATCCCGGCATTTGCCTGGAATGATTTAGAGAAATCACGGAAAACCTAAATCAGGATGGCCGGACGCGGGATTGAACCGTCGTCCTCCCGAATGCGAGACCAGTGTCTAACCACTGCGCCACCTCGCTCGGTGGCGTCGGAGGTATAGCCATTGATATGCGGGCGAGTGGCAAAGTGAACTTCCTGCAGAAGGCCGAAATCAGTATCAGAATCCCGAAACATCCTCGAACAGGTGTTGTTGGTATTGATGGTTGCTATCCGGTAGGCCTGGTGGCGGACTGCTGGAGGCTGGACCACTCTGGCGTCAGCGCAAGGGTGTGGGCGTTGCAGTGAAACGTTATCCCGCTCGCCCATAGGGGATCCTGGGGAGAATATGATTAGTGATTTTGCCCCGACGGCGCAGGGTCCCGTAATGGATCCTACGCCTCGACCTCCTCCTCGTGCAAAGACGTGGCGGCGGGCACCGGTGTATCGTCCATTATGTCTGCAGAAGATGATTTAATGATTCGTGTTGTAATGTTGGCTGCTCTATGTCTATCAAGTAGTTTAGAGTTCGCAGGGGCGTCGGGGAGACGGGCGCAGGCACACCGGTGGATGTCTCCACGCTCATAATGTCTTCGTCGGTAGTAGCGGATTCGGGGGCGTCGTTCTGGTCAACGGTTCCATCATCCTCTTTTTGCAACGTCTCCTCTTGGCCGGAAACGGTGCGACGACTTCTCTTGCGACGTTTCGGCACCCTCCGTGACCGACGACGGAAGGGAGTCGCGTCGCTCTGGAAGGAAGGCCGCCGTAGGGGCGATGAGCGAGTCGATCTCCATCATGTTGCCGAGGGAAGGATCGGCAGTAGGTTGCATCGGCATCGTCGGAGCGGCGTCGACGATCGGCTTAGGCGTCGGGCCCTCTGAGGCGCTTTCCGTCGGTGTTTGGTCGGGCATGTTGGTGGCGTCGTTTGTGGTGCGCGGGCGACGTTGCCAAGCGGTAGGAGAAGCTAGAGCAGCTGTGTAGGTCACCCGTAGCACCTTAGTTTGCGACGTGGGTGGCCGTTCGGCAGCTGGGAGTTGCGTAATACACCGTTGTAGGCATTCGGATCTCAGGTGCTCTTCTTTGCCGCACACGGAACAAGTCCGAGGCTGACCGTCGTATATAATTATTGCATGGCATCCGCTAATCTGTAAGTAGGACGGGACATGGCTTCGGAGATCAATGGTGACATGTCGGACGCCGTTTAGGACAGGATATGTCCGAAACTGTGTCCACTTCTCCGCAGTGTGGCCATGGACTGTGCCGTGTGGTCGGAGTGCCGCGACGACTTCCTCAGCAGGAAGTTCGAATGGTAATTCGAAAATGCGTATCGTACGCATACCTAAGCCAGCGTGGTCGACCGTTACCACCCCCACATTGCCATCAGCATTACAGAAACGGAGCCCCTGTTTTGTCTCACGTAGGATGCTTCGCACGCCGCGTCGTTAATGATTTTAACATAGATCGTGCTGCTCACGATCGAGAAATGTGTGCCTATAATATCGGTCGCCGGGATCTTCACATCCTCTCGTAGAAAATGCTTTGATTCGGGCATAATCGTGCAGAAAGTAAATCGGAGTGTAGATTTACGGTAACGGTTCGCCATGGATCGTACAAGGTAAGCCGGCACTTAAGCAACGGCCGTCAGAATGTAAACAAGGCGAGCTCGCGCTCCGCACACGGTATACACGAACGCGTCCGCTCTGTTGCCCTGCCAAAGGCAGACTGGGAGTTCCCCATTCAGGGAAGTTTGGCCGCCGAGGGCAAGTACTTACTGTATTCGACGCAACATTGGGCGACTTGCGTGTAGAGATGAGAATAAAATGATGATGAGGACAACACAACACGCAGCCCCTTAGCGGAGAAAATCTCCTGCCCCAGGCGGAAATCAAACCCGGGCCCCTTGGCGTGGCATCCCGCCGCGCTGATCACTGAGCTAACGGAGGCGGACACTGTTTCCGGTTTTTCATACAGTCATCTTACTAATCAGTCATGGTAAAGCATTGTGTCAGCATATACAATGCAGATGAACCACGTAATCCCTGTAGCTTGATACATGCTCATATGAGAGACAAATTCGCTAAAACAAATTCGCTAAAATGCTGGCTATACCGACGTGATAAAAGTCTGATCCGAAATCACGCTTAATAAAATTTGAATAGGTATTTATTAATATTTTATACATGACTGCAATTTTTCTAAGAATGGTTTCAGATCAGCCTTTTATCACGTAGATATAGCATTTTATTGAACTTTTACATAAGCATGTACACAGCTATACAGACGCGGTTCGTCCTTATTCTTTACATTGACAGAGTACTGTACCATGACATCTAACGCTGATTGTATGAAGAACTGAAACAAATTTGAGATTTTAAGATTGTATACTATTTGTGATCTAGACAATTTTTAAAATTTTGTAAAACATTTTCAAAGCATCTGTAATATCGCTTTCCTCCATTAGTGATGTCGGATATTACTACAGAGATTTCTGCTTTGTGGATGGTACGGTTACCATGTTTTTTTCTTTAAGATGGAAGTTTCAACCAACTGCCCAAATGAAGGTAGTTCCATTATGTGAGCCGGCCGGGGTGGCCAAGCGGTTCTAGGCGCTTCAGTCTGGAACCGCGCGACCGCTACGGTCGCAGGTTCGAATCCTGCCTCGGGCATGGATGTGTGTGATGTCCTTAGGTTAGTTATGTTTAAGTAGTTCTAAGTTCTAGGGGACTGATGACCTCAGCAGTTGAGTCCCATAGTGCTCAGAGACATTTTTTTCAATTATGTGAACTTAGAGAAGGAGAAGAGAAGGGCTCCGTCAGTTATCAGCTGCTGACATAGCGTGGATGATATCTGATTCAGTACAGGGAGAAAGACGGAGGTAATGACGAATGTCCGGATAAGGGCTGGTTTTTTTGGAAAAAGTGGTAACAGTTTGAGATTTGTTCCTATTGTGGTTGGAGGCAACCCTCAGACGACTGCCGTGCGTGAAAAGGAATGAGTGGCGCACTTTCTCTCCTCTTCACCGAACAATGACTAGAGAGATCAAATCAGATCGAACTGTGGTACAGACGTCTTCCCACAGACTCGATCAGCTGACAGTGGCCATCCGCTGTGGTCGAGCGGTTCTAGGCGCTTCAGTCCGGAACCATGATGCTGCTACGGGCCCATGTTCGAATCCTGCCTCGGGCATGCATGTGTGTGTTGTCCTTGGGTTAGTTAGGTTTAAGTTGTTCTAAGTCTAGGGGACTGATGACCTAAGATGTTAAGTCTCATAGTGCTTAGGGCCATTTGAACCAGTTTTGCTGACAGTGAGGACGCTCACACACCCACAAAATACGACATTCCTTGAGGCCAATTAGGAAGAATTGCTTTTTCGTCGCATGGCACCAGCCAAATGCACTAATTAGGCAGAACTTTATAACCACCTACCTAATACCTAGTTGCAGAGGTTGAAAATATCGCTTCAGTTTTAAATTACTTTATTTTCACACGACTGGTTTCTGACTGTTATAATCCCATCCTCAGGTGTCGTAGCTGTGCTGTGGTCCCCGGAAGCCGTTTGTACCAGGCGCGGTGTGCTGCCTATGAGCGCAGAACAAATGGGCTTATAACAGTCCGAAACCGTTCGTGTGAAAATAAAGTAATTTACAACTAATTTACAACTGAAGCGGTATTTTCAACCTCTGCTATAACGCTCAGTTACGGATGTTCTGCCAGCAGGATTGTATGTAATACCTAATAGCCGGTATATGTATCTTTGCCACGAATAACACCGCGCACAGGCTGGAGGCAATGAGTCCTTGGTTGGTCGCTGGAAGGAGTTGGCACCACATCTACACACACAAGTCACCTAATTCCCGGAATTCCGGGAAGTGGGGCAATAAGTTCTAACGCTAGGTTCAGTCACATTTGTTCCATCGGTTTCAGATCTGGGTAGTTGATTGGAGGGGTTGGAGGGGATGGGGGGCAGCACTCCAATTGGAACACGCCATTGACTTTCTCGAACCAATCCATCACACTCCTGACCTCGTAACACGGCGCTTTATCCTGTTGGAAAACGCCGCTGCCGTCGGAAACATGATAGTCATTAAGAAAAATGGTTCAAATGGCTCTGAGCACTATGGGACGTAACATCTGAGGTCCCCTAGAACTTAGAACTACTTAAACCTAACTAACCTAAGGACGTCATACACATCCATGCCCGAAGCAGGATTCGAACCTGCGACCGTAGCAGTCGCGCGGTTCCGGACTGAAGCGCCTAGAAACGCTCGGCCACCGCGGCCGGCAGTCATTAAGATGTGTACGTTTTCTGCAATCAGTGTACGACGTACCTTGGCCATTAGGGTGCGCTGCACGAGTTTCACTCGACCCATGGATGCCCACGTGAATGTTCCTCAGAGCATAATGGAGCCGAAACCATCTGGTCTCCGTCCCGCAATACATGTGTCAAGGAGGTGTCCTCCTGGAAGAGGAGGGATTCGCGCCCTCCCATCGGAATGATCAAGAAGTTATCGGATTCATCAGACCGTGCTACGCTCTGCCGCTGCGCCAATGTCCAGTGCCAATGGTCATGTGCCTACTTCAGACGCAGTTGTCGATGTCGTGGTGTTAGCTTCGCCACATGCATGGGTCGTCGGCTGCGGAAGCTCACCTTTAGGAGTGTTCGGCTTACTGTACACTCAAACACATTTGTACTCTGCCCAGCATGAATGTCTGATGTTAGTTCCGCCTGTCCTGTCTTACCAATCGGTCGAGCCTACGACATCCGACGTCTGTTATGAGCGGTGGCCGCCGAACCACACGACGTCTGGATGTGGTTTCACTCTGGTTCCGCCACGTGCTGAAGACACTCACCATAGCACTCCTCTAACACCCGAAAAGTAATGCAGTTTCCTAAATGCTCGTGCCGAGCCTCTGGGCCACCATAAACTGCCGTCTCTCAAACTCATACAGATCGTACGCCTTCCCCATTCTACACACGGACAGCACGCTCACTGATGCTACAATTTTTTTTTTTTTTATAGTGTGTAGTGTGGACTGAAGAGATCATCCTTGATGACTTGTTCTTCTAGGATGGGATGTAGGGATAAAAGGAAAACACTTTATTTATTACACATTCAGTTAGGCTTGGGCACGCAATGGGTCCTTTAGCCTGCTGTCTTTGGTGGAGGGTGAAATGTGTCAAGGCTGTTATGTGTGACTGCTTCCTCGTGTTATGACAGATTGCCTATGGGGGGTGAAACGTTATTGACTTCGGTACTCTATACTTGTGACATCTTGCAGGGTTTACATGTTCCTACCGATTCTAATTGTCGAACTTCGTCCCTAAGGACATCGATCCTGTCAAAAACTCGTAGAGCCTTGTCATGGACCTTCTCTTGTATAGTGGTCTCGTGCGGTGCGGATGTCGACGTTTCCTGTCCACCATGGAGCTCCTGTGATCCATCGATAGCAAATGTTTTGCAGCGCTTGGAGTTTGTTGTAGTTGGAGACGCACGTAGTTCCCCACGAGGTGGAGCCATACAACATTGTGGGTTCCACTGTTGCCTTATACAATTGGAGTTTAGTCTTAGGGTTGAGATCCTTACTCTTCAGGAACTGAATCAATGACCTGGCCATCTTCTGGGCTGCCGTCTTCTTGTCGGCAATATGCAGCGTAAAGAGTAATTTTTTGTCAAGGTAGACACCGAGATACTTCACTCCCGGCGACCATGGGATATATTGGTCAGCTATTTGGAGTCTGTCGTTCAGAACTGGTTTCCTCCGTGTGAATAGAACGGCTGCCGTCTTCGTCGGGTTGATGGTTATCTTATTTTGCAGCGGCCAGCATTCCATTACAGCAAGTTGCCGCTGCATCCTAGCAATTAGCTGGTCCAAGTGACGTCCAGTTGTCAGGAAGGCCGTATCGTCCGCATAAAAACTCGCCCTAACAAGGGGGACTGTTGGTATATCATTTATATATAAGTTGAAAAGCAGAGGCGAAATGACAGAGCCCTGAGGAATTCCTGCGGAGATCAGTTTCATTTCGGAGTTTTTGTCGTCGACTCGGACGTACAGTTTCCTGTCCTGCAGAAAGCTGTCTATGAGTCTAATGTAACAGTCCGCAGTAGGGGTAGTGCGATGCATTTTGACGATAGGGTTGGGCCGCCACACCTTATCGTAAGCTTTTTCAATGTCAAGGAAGACACCAATCGTGAAGTGCTGCTTGTTGTATCCGTCTTGTATCCGTTCGGTGATCCGTAGAAGTTGAAGTTCGGCAGATAACTTGTCCTTGAAACCGAATTGTTCGGGTCGTATAACATCATGCGCTGGAGCCTCTTCAACAGCATCCTCTCGAGCACCTTGCCAAGGGTCGGCAAGACGCTAATGGGCCGGTAACTGTTGGGTTCTGCTGGGTCTTTACCTGGCTTGGGTATTGGAACTACTCGAGCCGTCTTCCATGCCGTAGGAAAATATCCCTGCAGAAGACAGCTGTTGAGAATTCGGGTAAGGAGCACAGTTGGCTTCCTGGGCAATTGTTTCAAATCGGTGTTGCTTATGGAGTCGTTGCCCGGCGCATTATTCCGAGTCTTCCGGATAATTTCACGGATCTCTGCTGGTGTGGTGAGTTGTGGGCGGCTCTGCCTGATGCTACAACCACCGTGCATGTGCTGAGCAGCAGTCGTTTCTCGCCAGATGACGCTGCTATGACCTGGACGGTTGGATGGTCATAACGTTCTGAATGGTCATTGTACATGAGGATTTCATCATGACCCCGCAACATTAAGAATATTAGGTTAAGATGAAGATGGAAGTCTCTAAAAGGTCAACTGTTTAAGATTAGATGAGAACAGAAGAAGTGTAATTAGAATAAGAAACGAACCTTTCAAAAGACAGCATAAATTATATGGTGTAAGATCAGAAATTAGAAGTAACTAAGGGATAAATAGGGACTACTATATTAAGATCACTCAGATCTAACTTTGAGTTAGATGAAGGAGAAGAGTAGTTACTCAATGTTAAGGAAATGTTTACTGCGGAGCCACGACGCAACAGTCAAGGAATTCTATCCGTTTTCGTCCCTAGTTGAGTCAGAAACTTTCAGAAACAGTGTGGAAGAACGACGTCTGAACGAACAGAAGGCACCATACGTAACGACTCATCTCGTCTTTTTGCATGCACCTCATTGTAAATGACCAGGAGTTGATGCTCACTAATAGTTTCAAGTGAAACCAAAATTAAAAGGACACCAGTTAAAGTCTACTGCTTCCACGAAAATGACTTATTACATACACATTACTAAAATAATTATATTTTATGCGGTGAATGAAAGGAAAGATTGTTTGTCGATATCCACTTAATTTTTCTTTACATGTATATGTAGAAGCATGGTTGGGAATTTAGCGTTTGTGAGACATACATTTTTGAGCAAATGTAGGGTTTTATTCTTGTATTTAGTATTATCAACATGACAGGTATGCTCACATCTGAACCATCGAGCTTGGTAAGTTGTCAACAAATCAAGGTAATATATCGTGTACTCCGCCATAATTGTGGAACTTTATTTTGTTCTCTCCAGGGAAATTGAATGATATCAATACGATGTTGCGCGGCTAGTGCGCTCGAGATGCGAGATGAATACAATCAGCAAGATAAACACAGTCGATTCGCCTGCGAGACAGCTCAGCGTCATTTGCAGTGCGGTATTTACTCCGTGAAATCGCAATATAACAAAAAGGAACTCACATAGAGTAACTTTTGATGTCTGAGAGCTTGGACAAGATGGTCGATGTTATTGCAACCGGATCCCTTTGTAAAACTTAGGCATTAGTGGCAGCAGCCACACGATTTTTAATTTACTTGTATGTTCACTTCACGTAATGGAGCCGTGGTGTATGTACTGTCGATTTCTGTCTCTGTGGGATTATAATCGCTGACCGGCTGTCGGCTGTTTGGTGCGAAGGCGAGGGGATAGCGACGTGGGAGTCGGTTTAGAGAGGCTATGTACAGAGAGAGGTTAACCATTGGTGAAATCACATTTCACATTTGATCGGCCGATCAGATGCTACGCCTTTTTTTTTCGTGTGTCTCCCTCAATGTTAATGTCACAGTGCTTTCTGTAGTTGGATTCTTGTTTTCACGACTTTTGGGAAACTGTTTCAGTCTGAAGAATACGACGTCTACAGATTTATTCTGTACGGAAGAAAAACGTCGACTTCGTAAATTTCTGAGTCCTATTACCTACGAAACATTTCTTCTGCTTGTGTAGTCTGGCGTGTTGCTCAGTGAGTCGCATTTAAAAATACACATCACGCTGCCAGCAGTTCGATTTTCTCTGGCACCAAATGATCGTGTTTTTACTTCTACTTTGATTAGACTTATCGAATTTCAATGTAAATTAACAATACCTGGATCGCAATCTTTTTATGTTTTAATTACTAGTCGTATGAAAATGGTAGTATCCATATTAACAGAAGTTACGTGAAATTGTTTTATTATGATTTCATTCTTTAGCGGTTCTAAATATCATTAAAGACGTATATATTCTGAATTTTTCCAAAATAATACAGTTTCTAGATCCACAATGATCTCAATGAAAATATATTTATCTGGGAAGGGAAAAAATAAAATCTTAGGACTATTAACTTCAACAACGAATATCCCATATGGAAACTCTAAAGTCGCTTCAGAGCTTCAATGAAAACGAAATTCTGTTTTTCGTACTCGATTCCCATTTTTTCCGAACGTTATAATAAATGGCTAATATAGTGCATCATACTGCACTTTCATTTACTCAACATTAATTGTATAGTTTCATACACTAAATAACACACTACCATTTCTGCTATAATGTGTGTCAAATCCGTCTTATGGTACTTAACAGGCGACAGGCGCAAATTATGCCAAAATAAAGATGGTCACCTGTGCATATGATCTATGATCTAACGAGCATTGTCCACTCTCTGTATGTATATAGGCTCCCTATGTCGTTTGTATAAGGGCGTCATCATGCGCTCCGTAGAGATGGATGTTTGCCTTTCTTAGTCGGCATAAGTGGCTTGCGATGCAAGCGGCTTTTCGAATGGCCCTGGGAGCGTTGTACGCTGCGTTACGGACGAGACATTGGTTCACCGAGAGGGTTTGCTTGTTTTGGACATGTTTACCTCCGGTGTGGTTGCTTGTGCCTTGATGGGAGCCGTCGCTTGCCACTTGCTCGGAAAGGAACTCGCAGTACTGACGCCGAGACTGCAATTACTCTGTTAGCTGAAGGGGCTGACCTGTTTATGCACGGATCTACGCGCTTTATTTGGTGAGTACCTGACGGTATTATCCCGTGCTAGTGAGGGTTTTCAGCCCCCCGTAATGCTCCAACAACCAGGTTCTCAGCAAATTGCACTCTGATTTTAACCGAACACACTTTGTATTTGCATTCAGACTATATGTTCAAATGTGTAAACTGATTAACTTCTGTCAAATCGTTACTTATGGGCTAGTGCTAGAGTTAGTCAATAGCACAAGTTCTGTTTGCGATCAGTGTAAGTGTATTCAAGTTTACCAGAAGAACCATTTACTATTATTGAGACCGGCGTTTCACCTGTTTAAGCCGCTGAGGCGTTACTTTATTATCTTGGTGTGATTCTGTTGGCCACTTCAAAAAATGGCCGAACTGATGAAGCTTTCGAAGCTTTGAATAGTAGACTTAGTTCTCGTAGATACGTCAGTTATACTTAAAATTATTTCTGTTTAATAAATCTATTATGGATTCTTCTCATCTTTAAAGACTTTGGCCAGCTGGTGTGGCCGAGCGGTTCTAGGCGCTTCAGTCTGGAACCGCGCAACCGCAACGGTCGCACGTTCGAATCCTGCCTCGGGTATGGATATGTGTGATGTCCTTAGGATAGTTAGGTTTAAGTAGTTCTAAGTTCTAGGGGTCTGATGACCTCAGATGTTAAGTCCCATAATGCTCAGAGCAATTTCTTTAAAGATTTTGGTCTGTTACAGGAAAGTTTGCTGTATTGACCATTAGGATTGTTCAAATAAAAAGTGCTTACGCGGAGGCCGTTGCTTTTCATAGTTGCTGGATGTATGCATTTGGCTATTGCCGCATTCATACCTGGCCTTCACGTTTTGAAATCTGACTTGATTAAGATATTGGAGCTTTAATACGTCGCTTCTATCTTTTGTGCCTATTTTTTCGTTATGAAGGCGATAATTTTACTAATTTTCTGTTAATTCAGTAACACTCATTTCCCCTGTTTTGAATTTTTGTATTCCTGTACTTAAATTTCCGAAATAACTTTTCTTATTTTAAATTTAACATTCAATTTTCTTCAAGAGTTCTTAATTACTGTTTGTGGAGGTTTTCTCGAAAGGTACTAAACAGTCATCGATTTTATTATTTATTTATGGTAAGTAAAGTTGAAAGTATTTTTATGTTTGAAATGTGTCAGGCATCTTACAACTCTAATTACCTACAGTTCCAGTAATTCAAACGGTTCAAATGTCTCTGAGCACCGTGGGACTTAACAGCTGAGGTCATCAGTCCCCTAGAACATAGAACTACTTAAACCTAACTAACCGTGCGGTTAAAGGCGCTGCAGTCTGGAACCGCAAGACCGCTACGGTCGCAGGTTCGAATCCTGCCTCGGGCATGGATGTTTGTGATGTCCTTAGGTTAGTTAGGTTTAACTAGTTCTAAGTTCTAGGGGACTAATGACCTCAGCAGTTGAGTCCCATAGTGCTCAGAGCCATTTGAGCCAAGCCAGCTGGCTTATAGTTTCTGAACGGCGCTGTAGAAACTTCGCCGGATAGACTACGAGACTTCGTCAGAAAAGTTCAACCGTAAAAATCAAGGAGCGTCAACCAGCACTTGTTCTAAATTTTTAAGGAAGAGTTTTAAACCGACAAAAACTTCAATTTTATGAATCACAATAATTTCTATAGTGAGCAGTTGTACAAGAGAATATTTTCCCCCTCAGTCACTCAATTTTCACCTCACTATTTTTCACTTTGAGTATTATTGTAGATAACTGATCTAAGGTCTGTAGGAAAATTTTTCAATGGGATTACGTTTAAGGTGAAGTCAAGCTAATGGGACTCAAACAGCTGGCTAAATGTGGTGACAGGTGGGTGTTCAACGGACGGCTTTCGGAACCCCAGGAAAGTGCAACTGAGACACAGGAGATTGTTGCAACAAACTCGTACAAAGAGGCGGCTTCAGGGGTGACAGCGTCCTGCAGCTGTGCACATATGCAGCTGACGTCAGTAGCCAGCTGCGAGACACCCCTTTCGTCGATCGGTGACTTCTACCGATGGAGGTCCCCTTCCGCTGGGTAAACACAACTGTCAGCCTTCTACTCAACGTCCCCACCAGCTGAGCGTATGTATAAAACGGTAGCGGTTCGATGGAGTCGGAAATATGTTAGTAACCACTATCAGTTTGCTCTAGTGTCATTAACCAATATACCTTTGAATACGTATCCGTGTCTACCATGACGCAGATAAATTTTGTAGTAAAATAACTACATCAGAAGTGCCTGGGAACTAGGTTAGCTTTATTTGGTTTATTGTGTTTTGTTTGTTTACTTGGAAGGATCCTTCAGGGAAATGCAGATCTTACTTTCTGATGATAGTATCAAGCTGTAAGGGAAGAAATGCAGTCGATTTAATCCACACTATAGAGTATATTTCCAAAACTGTTAATAGGTTTGGTTTCCAATTTGTATCGAGGTATATTCCTGGAACAATGCTTGTAAATATGACTGAACTTGAATTAATCTTTCACTTCACAGTAGAGTGTGCACTCTTATGAAATTTTCTGGCAGATTAAAACTGTGTGCTAAACCGAGGCTCGCACTCAGGACGTTTGACGTTCTCGGGTAAGGGGAAGTTTGGAGACGAGGTATTGGCAGAAAGTAAACCTGTAACAAAGAGTCGTTAATCGAGCTTCACTTCACTTGGTGGACCACTTGCTCGTGAAAGGCAGAGTACTTGGTTCAAGCCTCGGTCTGTACACTGTTTTAATCTGCCAGGAAGTTTCATTTTAACGTATTTTTTGTGTACCCTGTTTCTATATACGTGATGTAGCGGATGTAAGTGCAGTTATTTCTGTTTGTGACTACGTACGGTCGCCGGTATACGGAACAGCATTACATGAGTATTTATGTCGTTTGGAGACTAAGAATTATAGCTGTTACCAGTCGTATGTTTTTGGGTTGCTTAATACCCGCACATGCGCATGGCACAAGCAAACCGTACATTCTTGTTTTCCCATGGACAACAGGACGCACGTTGACGGATGGACGCTTGGACACAAAACGGTTAGTCTATACTGACAGGCGCAGTCCACTTGGAGGTGCAACCACGACCGTGGAGAAAACAACAGGTCCTATAGTTTGTGACGTGTTTGTGGGAAGAATATTCGACGCAGAGAAAAAAACAACCAAAACGTTGATGTACCTACTACGGAAACACATATAAAAAATCTGTACTTACAGCCATTACTTCTTGTGTTTCAGTAGTTCTTGCTAAAATGTATCAGACGATTTGTAGGGTATTCGGTTGATTGGAAGGGAGGCTGGCCTTTGTTGTGGATGGTAGTAAATTTGAAACTTTTCTGCCATGTACAACACATATGGAGAAGCATCAGTAGCTGTATAGTCTAGTCCGATTAAAGTAAAGAGATCTTAATCGCATAATAATCAAGTTTTCAATCATAAGTTAATATAGTATTCTTAGTTATGATTTCAGTGATGGTAATCAAGGACCATTTAGTAGTTAATTATCATGTCGACAAAAATAATCGTCAGATGTATGCATTAATATCAGTTTTCGTCATCCGCAAGGAACCATCGATGTATTGCCTACGTCAAGGACTATGGGATGTTTGGGGGCGCATCGTTTTAAATATCCCTGATGAGCTTAGTTAGGAAAGCCAAAGGACAGTGTATGTGAGTAGGGATTAGAACCGTTACATGAAGATTTCGGCTCCAGATTCACTGCGAGCGTTGTCCTGTCACCAAGAAATTTTACTCAACCTTAACGTCTGGAGGTCTGGCTCCCCAACCGCCCAGAAGTGCAAAAAATGGAAACTCTGGCCCCACTGACCTTAAGTTGGATAAAGTGACTATAGGAGTTCGTCAAAAATAGAGAAACACACGAGAAATGCATGGTTGAGGTTGTGAGGTTGTGTTTGACCACAAACGAAACTTATAAAGTATCTTCAGTGCGTTTCAAGTGTCAGCCTCGGTCAGAACAGTCTTCTGTGTTATTCTGACCGCATCATGTCGGAGATGAGCGAGTCTGAAAGTGGGAAAATTGCCGGTCGCTGTGTCCGAGCGGTTCTAGGCGCTTCAGTCCGGAATCGCGCGACTGCTACGGTCGCAGATTCGAATCCTGCCTCGGGCATGGATGTGTGTGATGTCCTTAGGTTGGTTAGGTTTAAGTAGTTCTAAGTTCTAGGGGACTGATGACCTCTGATCTTAAGTCCCATAGTGCTCAGAGCCATTTCTTTGGGGGACAATTGTGTGTGGTCGTCTGGTGGGTGCTCTCGTAAACAAGGTAGCCGAAGTGTTCGGTGTTTGAAGAGGCACCGTTTTGGAGATTTACACCCTTTTTTTTCAGTCACCCACCATCTCAGTGGTTCGGTGCGGCCCGCGACAATTCCCCCCCCCCCCCCCCCCCCTCCCCCCAAATCCCTCCATTCGCCATCCTCTTCATCGCAGAGTACCACTTGCAACCTACGTCTTCAATTATTTGCTGGATGTATTCCAATCTCTGTCTTCCTCTACAGTTTCTGCCCCCTACAGTGCACTCTGTTACCATGGAGGTTATTCCCTGGTGCCTTAACACATACCTCTTCCTTGTCGATTCTGCGGATAAACTCCTCATTCCTTACCTTATAATCCACCCAATGTTCAACATTAGCCTGTGACAGCACATTTGAAACGCTTCAATTCGCTTCTGATCCTTTGTCCATGATTCATTACCACACAGTGTTGTGCTTCAAGGGTGCATTCTCAGAAATTCCTTCCTCAAATTAAGATCTATGCTTTATAGCAGCAGACTTCTATTGTCCAGGAATACCCTTTCTGCCAGTGCTAGTCAGCCTTTTATGTCCTCATTGCACCGTTCTTGATGGATAATTTTGTTGCGTATGAAGCAGAATTCCTTACCTTCATCCACTAAGTCACCTTCAGTCGTTAAGTTTCTCGCTGTTCTCACATGTGCTACATCTCATTACTTTTCCTTGGATTTACAGGCAGTTCATAGTCTACACTCTTTAGACTGTTTATTCCTTTCAGCATATCGTGTAAGTGTTCTTCACCTTCACTGATGATAGTAATGTCATCGGCGAATCTTTTCAGTGATATCCTTTCACCTTGAATTTTAATCGTGCTATTGAATCGTTCTTTCATTACCACACATAGCGGAAAAGTAACTACAGGCCATTAAGTGTGTGACACAGTAGAACGATTAGTAAACTAAGGTTGTCGACGATTTGTTTAAAAAATTGAAACAAAGAAGGATTCAGGGAAAACGGGGTACCACCCTCCTCAGGCTCCACGATGAGGCGGCGAAGAAGTACTGTTGTAGAATCCCTTAATATGATCCCATGTCCGATAAACTAGGGAGCCGTTTGAGCTGTGTAGGTGTTACACCCCGCCGTCGGGACCATCGTGAAGAGTGAGTAGTTTGATCGTATAATATCGCTGGTATTTACGGTATCAGATGCCCACAGTGTGTAAATATATAGGAGAGACACGGAGAATGTTTCAAACTAGGTTTAGAGAATATGGTGCCACTCGTAATCCTAAATCAGCATTTGGCAGGGAATATTCACATATTGCGTAACATTAAAGATGACTTGGAAATCTTGTGTACACGATCAGCAGGACCGGACCTAAACACTTTGGAAGAGTTAGAAATCAAGAGGTGCAGTTTATAACATCCAGCTACGAAATGTCGCATAATCTTTTAAGAACCAGGTTCAATTTTTCTTTTAATCGATTGTACGTAATATGTCGTTACTCAGCTTAGCACTTAACGTGTAACTCTGTAGCTATGTATATATTCAGTACTTTTTGGTATTCAACAGTCACGCTGGCTTCTCCGTTACTGGAGATTTTGTTCGCCGTAGTTATGCACGTTACCTTGTACGTTGAATTGCGCTAATCTGCATCCATAGCCTTGCATTCTTAATATTACTTACTCTGTGTAATGAGATAACTTCCAATAATATGTTTACTTTACATTGCTTTGGCCCATTTATATTTTATTAATTTTCTTTCTCGACAATTTCATTATTCAGTTTTAATATTTTTATTTCTTGGAAATTGCACTATACATTGCATGTCTTGCTTTCTTTGTTTCCTCTGTACCAGGCCTATTTTAGTTAATGACATTCATAAAGTAATGTAGATTTAGTGGTGTTAGTAGCGGGTGGTGTTTGCGAGACGAGGTGGGGGTGTAGTTGTGTTGTTAGCCATTATTTCTTTGGATGTCCCTCCCACCCCCGGTATTAATTTCGGCGGGGGCCACTCCGCGACTTATATGTGTACGAAGGCATCCCACTGCGGTTCGCACTTCAGTCTGTTGACCAGTCTTGTTGGGCGTCCAGGACATGCAGCGGGCTGAAATGCTTTTGAGGTTCACGGGTTGGCATTTTACGTCATTTATGCCTTCATTTCACCTTTTTAAACTCATGCCACTTACCTAGTCGATCAGTCTGTTTTTAGGTCACTTTAAGCTGGCAACGAGTATTTATGTAGCAGTTACATTCATGGATTTTCGGTTAGGCACCGTTTACCAGGTGTGGGGCTAGTCGGCTCACTCTTTTTCATGTCTCACCCGCACGGTCACATGCAACTTGATAAATTTGCTTTATCTTTTACGTGACCCGTACGATTTTCTCGTACGCAGTCCAAGTATAAAAATTTTATATAGAATCCCTCATAGTCTCCATTGTTTCTTGTAGCGCCTGAAGGTTCAATTTAAATCCTGGAATTTGGGCCCTGTGTAAAATTTAATCAGATAAAGGATTTTGAGGGCGAATATAATGACAATGGGGAACGATTGATTGCAATTTGTGAACAATTTGATCTAAAAATTACCAACACATTTTTCAAACATATGGACATTCATAAAAATACTTGGCAACAGAACACTAAAAAATTTCGTTCTATAATAGATTATATTTCATTAGGCAAACATGTAGTTTCAAAGCAGTAGACGTCAGAACTTATAGAGGATCCCAGTGTGGATCAGACCACTATCTAGTTAAAATGAAGTCTTTCTGGCCATGGAAGAATGCAAGGAGTGATACAAGTGACATAAATAAAACGAACCGGACTGAGAAAGATGAAAATTTACCTTTTAATATTGACAGCCTACAAGACGAAAGTATCTGAACACTCTTTGCGGCCAGGATGGGAAGGAAACTGGTTGAATCATTTGAAGAAAGTACAGAGGAAATATATGACTATATAAAAGCTAATGTGAAAATCATAGCAACAGAGGTGTTGGGTAAAAAAGATACCAACCACAACTGTGCAGCAGAGTGGTGGTCAGAGGAACTAGAGGTCCTCGTTAGAGAAAAACGAAATGCGTTCCTTCAGTGGTTGAATGACAAAACAGAAGAAACAAGATCAATCAATATACAAGGAAAAGAAGAATGAAATGATGAAAAAAGTAAGGATGGCAAAAATGACGCATGGGAAAGTATTGAAAGGGCTTCGACAGGATACAAAAAGCAAAACTAATCTCCAACTGATAACACAAAAGGAATGTGAGAAGTATTTCCAAAAATTATTAAATGAGGACAGAGAAGAATATCTAGAAGAAGAAACAGGGGAAGAAAAAGGACATGAAGATGATGAGATCCAGATTTTAGAAAGTGAAGTACTTCAGGCGTTGAGAACAGGAAAGAATGGTAAATCACTGGGACCAGGCAATATCAATTTGGAGTGTCTGAAATATGGTGGTGACAAAATTGTGAAAATGATGACACAGCTCTTCAACAAAATGATACATGGAGATTCAATACCCAACGAGATGAAGCTAGGTTACATTAATACAATATTTAAGATAGAGGCTCGCAAAATTTGTTCAAACTATCGAGGAATTTGTGTTACAAACACATTAATGAGAATTTTTGCGAAAGTAATTAAATACAAGCAGAAAATAGTTTTAGAATCCAAGAAGAACAATGTGGATTCATGGCTGGGAGATCATGTGTAGACCATATTTTCACATTACGACAGATTTTGGAGAAACATAGGGAAAAATCAAAGACTATAGGATTAATTTCCATAGATCTAGAAAAAGCGTATGATACTGTTCCAAGAAAATTACTTTGGAGAGCACTACATATGGCAAACATAAACCATTCCTTGATTGAAGCAACACAACAGATGTATAAAGATAACATTTGCCAAGTGAAAGTTGGTAATAAACTTTCACAGAAATTTAGAACAAGCAAAGGCCTTTTACAGGGCTGCCCCATGTCACCATCATTATTTAAAATCTATATAGATATTAGCCTTAGAACATGGTCTCGTAAATGTAATAGTATGGGATTAGAAATAAGAGATGGAGTTTACCTACATCATTTATTATTTGCTGATTATCAAGTAGTCATAGCACAAGATGGGGAGGATGCCAACTATATGTGCTCAACTAGCAGTAACATACGAAACTTAGGGTTTGAAAATTAATTACCAAAAATTACCAAAAGATTAATTACTAAACAACAGAATACTTGACTAATGATTCAGATGAGCTATACATTGAAGGAAAAAAATCAAAAAGGTAAACAATTCCTGTTATTTGGGATCCATTTTAGAAATGGAGGGAAAATCAGAGTCAGAAATCAATAAAAGAATTAGTAGCGGACGGAGGGTCATTGGGATGTTTAACTCAGTCTTATGGAGCAGGAATGTAATGAGCAGAACTAAAAAATTAATATACAAATCCATATTAGAGAGTGTGGTTCTGTATGGAACAGAGACCTGGACAATTAACATGAAGCACATTAAAAAATTACAAGCTCTAAAGATGGACTTTTGGAGAAGATCGGCAAGAATATCCAGGAAAGAAAAGATAAGGAACACTGAAATAATAAGGAGAATGGAAATAAAAGAAAGAATATATGACGTAATGGATAGGAAGAAATTACAGTGGTACGGGCATGTACGACGAATGGAGAAAACAAGAATACCAAAATTGATACTGGAGTGGGAACCGGAGGGGAGAAGAAGAAGAGGACGACCTATGACCACCTGGCTCCAAAATGTACAGCACACAATGAGGAGAATGGGCGCAGAGCAAGAAGGCACACAAGATCGAAGCACCTGGAGGAATATTTTGAGAATATAGTTTAAGAACGTTTATTGTTTGTATTGTAATTTCCAAGTAAATTATTATGTTGGAGATAAGCCTCTGTAATGAGGAAAAGCTCAAATAATAAAAAATAAATAATAAAGGATTTGTCAAATACAGCTGGAATGGATTCATGTATCTTGAATAATTCTTACTTTGTTAGACTAGAACTTGTGGAATACCTTACTAACAGGGTACATCACTACATTCTGAACTCTGAAAGAAGGTGATAAAGTCAAAAGTCAAAAGCAATAAAAATTATTTCTTTTACTTGTACCATGATTGTGTGACTCACAATTCATATGAAAACTTTTATTATCAGCAGTAAGAACCAATAAAGACTAAATGTACAGAGAAGTGACTGTAAGAATTCTAAGATCCTTAAAAGCCTTCTGCGAGCTGTGTCATTATCTACGTTACACATTGTTCCTATTCTTGTCTTCCGCTGTCCCATCGGAACCGATCATTGACTGGAAACGGTTGTGTTCGGCTACTTGGAGACCATTTGGAGTCATTCATCGACCTCATCTTCCCAAACAGCGATGGAATTTTTATGGATGACAAGACGCTATGTCACAAGGCCGCAATTTTTTGCGACTAGTTTGAAGAATATTCTGGACAATTTTAGTGAACGATTTGTCCACCAATAGAACACTTATGTAACATAATGGAGAGGTTAGTCTGTGCATAAAATACAGCGTCCGCAACACTTTAGCTTTTATAAACCGCTGTAGAGGTAGAGTTGATGCACTATGTAGGGAAAAATGAGATCCGACACGATGTTAGGAGGTACATCATGACTTTTATCACCTCAGCGCGAAGTCATTGAAGGTTGGAAACACAAGTAGGCGAAGTACTTATCCCTGTGGCACTCGCTATATTATGTTTTCCTTTTCTGAGGCGATTTTCATGTGTGAGATACGGTTTTTATGGGACTTTCTGCTTACTATTACGATGGTAAGATGCCATTCATGAAACAGAGAATCCGTCATAAAGACATTACTTTGGTGAGTAGAACTTTTTAATTTACATTCTCAAAAGCCTTTCTAAGGTCACAGAGGACACCAGCAGGATAATTTTTGTTTCTTCACTCTGGCCGTACTTTATTTGTTGCATTGTCGTATTGTTGCTGTGTGAAGAATTCTTTACTAAAGCCAAACTGAGAGCGGGATAACAAATTTTGCTCACATAAATGAGACAATATTTTACCTTAGGCCATTATCCAAAAATCGAAAACTCTGGAACGAATTTTATCCGTCTATAGTTAGAGGCAGTTTGCTTACCTCCAGTTTATCAACAGCGTATTTCAGGGGGCCTACACCAAAAAATTTAATTTTTATTCTATTTTCCCGATTTAAAAGTCCAGACCTTCATTGGTTTCTGTTTAAAAATTTTAATATAATTTTTACGGTATTCTTGAAAACCATCTTTTGCTTTTGAGACCTCACTTTTCACATTCCGGATTTTTTAGGTCCATTCACGAAAAAGTGTTCAACAGTTCTTTGCATTCATTCTATAACAAACATTATTCATTTACCATCAGTTTTCTTTTTCAAGTTTTAAACTTAAATTTTCTTTGCTTTTCGGTACATGAATGTAATAATGAAATAAGAAAACTATAGTTTTGATTATATTAATGCACAGAAGCATGAAAATATCACAAGATTACTTCCTGCAAAAATTTCTGTGGGATTGGTTGATAGTTAGGATAGAAGAAGTGGCATTAAACTTAGAAAAAAATAGAGGGTAAAATGGATTTAAAAATTTTGCTAAGTAAAAATTGCTAGTACAAGACACACATGCGCTATAGTTCACCAGCACCATATGTTTACCGTTCCTGCTATTGAAATCTTTCTTGTTGTAATTGAAGTACAGAGTAGTCTTTCTCTCGAATTGTTCCTGCTCCAGGCAGAATTTGTGAATTGCTTGATCCTTCTTAGATATCTAGATAAGGAGATCTTGTGAGAAGGTGATAAAGGAGAGCTGGGACTCTTGTTTTCTTCAGTCTTTAAATATCCCATATTGAAAAGATTCTACAAGACTCAAAAATTTCTTGTTTTTCCTTTTTGTTTTCCTTCGACCAAATGAGACTACGCAAACTCTCATTTGGATTTTGTGACTTCCCATCATTGCATCAGAAGCAAGTCTCTGATAGGCAGCTACTGTCTCGACCACTTTGGCAGCTGTCAGTGTGCCACAGCTCCTCCCGCAATTCGTACTTCAAATATTTCTTGGTTGTACTTGTAATTCTAATACAATCAAATCGCTTTGGGTCCTAAGAGTAACCACTCCAAATATGTGAAACAAACTTTTTTTTTATTTGAAGATTTGAAGTTTTTAGTTTGAAGTCTTCCCATATGTATGCTATGAAGTATGCCCCCAGTCACTGATTACAGAGATAGGTTAACTTTAAGCCTGCCAAACCAGCACAAGATTTTAACATTTTCAAGTGGTAGGTGATACACACGATGATGTTAACTACCGCTTTCCATGACATAATATCCAGGGCCGACCAATGTACAAAATAATGATTACTGATGAATGTTTCATTTCAGAGAGCTTATAAGATCATCGTGGCATATCGTAAAAAGTTAATTCGGACAGCAAGTCGCTGCTGAAATCGCATGTTGCTGAAAACGTTCGCCGCGCCAGAAACCCATTTCGGCGGGCACTTCAGCTGGCTGCCCGCATTTGCTGTCATTGCGTGACGGGCTGCTGCAGACAGGTCATCAGGGGCACCTGCTGGCTGGCGGAGGTGACACGCCCGCTGCATTTTAAACAGGCCGGCTCGTAAATTAGATTTGCTCGCAGCAGCCGCGGCGTTGCGTGAAATGATCCCCAGAGACCGGCGTGTACCAATTACGCGGCCAGGCTGTCGCGAGTGTTGTGCTCCGTCGTCCCGTCCTTTCCGTTGTGGCTGCCTGAGCGATGGCGCTGACTGCCCTGGAGAGATCGTGTGACGAGGGAGTGGCGGCGGGGGGGGGGGGGGGGGGGCAGCCTGCACTGCGGCTCTCACACCTCGGCAAAAAAGCCGGCGACAGCGGGCGATAAAAGAGTGGCGGTGCTTCTTCACTCCGTCAGCGGGAGCTACCGGAAGGATACACAGCATTCGTCACTGACCCGAGGGGCGATGCACCACTACAGCAGAGAGCAGCTGCAGCCCGTAATTTAGGCTCTGACGCAGAGTCGCACCAAAAGATATATTAACATGCACTGCTCAGTAACGGTTTAGGGAAAGGGTCCTAGGAACTGATACAGCCAAAATTTACCAAACAATGGTACACACGGTTTTTTCATAAGATAACCATACGTATCACATATATTCCTACTGTTAGTTATGTTCCCATTTTTAGGAATAGTCAGTCATAGTTTAGTTGGAAGTAAAAAACAATCTTTGATAAACAGTACTTTCAGGCTTAAAATAAACTGTCGAGTCACACCGATGTGACCACCTGTCAAAAGCCCGATAACCACATTTTGGAGCCCCAACTACCGCAAGATGTCCAGGAATAGAGTCAGTGACATTCTGGGAGGTACCGAGAAGGAAGTGGATCCATGTTGATTCTAGTGTGGGCAGCTGTCTTGATTAAGGCTCCGAGGCGTGATTACCTCGATCGAGGTCGTCCCACAAATTCACGATGTGGTTTAAACCTGGGTAATTTGATGACAAGTGGAGTAAGGTAAACTTACAACCGGCGCTCTTCGAACTGCGTACACACATTGCAAGCCGTATGACGGGTTGGTTCATCACCTCCTCATCAATTGTCAGGTCTACCGATCTAATGTTACACATTCTTCGAAGTACTGCATTTCAGAAACTTCTATTCTGTTCTTGTGTGATTTTTAACTGTCCATGTCTCACTTCCGTACAGGGCTGCATTCCAGATACCTTCAGGAAAGTAATATTCGATGTTGCCAAATTTCTATTTTGCGAAAATGCTTTTCTTGATATTGCTAAACTTTAAAGTACTGCATTTCACAAGCTTCTATTCCATTCTTGTGTGAATTGTTAATCGTCCATGATTCACTCCCGTACAAGGCTACACTCCAAACACCTTCAGAAAAGCTGTATTCAGTGTTAGAAAATTTCTCTCTTTCGGAACTGTGGTTCATGGTATGGGTTCCTGTAGTCATGTCCTAGTTCGTGAACCACGGGCAACGTATGAGTGGCCAAGTAAGTGAGCCCGACAGTCGGGATACCAGTTACTTTGGAATAAGGTTGGGCATCTCGGACATATTCTGAGTCGTGGTCACCTTTGTGCTCATACGGCAAAGACTACCAAATCAACCGGTTAGTCCATCAACCGTTAGGGGTAAAACCCAATGGGACTCGGGGCAAGTAAGGCTAGCAACCTGCTTCCCTGGTACTTTAAATATGATGGTGGCAACAATCAGAGCAAAATGCCTCGGACCTTTGGAGGTGGCGGAGTCCCACCTCTAACTGATAAACCAGGGACTCCTAAGACACGACTTGGCAGTCAAATGGTAATGAGATGGGGAGGTATTAATATCAATGGGGGGTATTCTGGGAAGAAGGTAGAGCTGGCAGAGGCTGCAACTAAGATGGGGCAGGACGTTTTAGCTGTTAGTGACATTCGGGTAAGGGGTGAGAAAGAAGAGGAAGTGGGAGAATACAAGGTCTACCTGTCAGGAGTCAAAGCAGGAATAGCACAATGGGGTGTGGTGCTTTACATCAGGAAAGAAATGGAACCCAGCGTAGTTGCAACGACTGATGTGGATAGATTTGACAGTGTCTAGCAAGAAAATTAGGATTGTGTCAGTATATTCGCATTGTGAAGGGACAGATCAAGATAAGATGGATAGTTTTTTGAGGCACTCAGTGATGTAGTTGTTAAAGGGCAAGGACAGTGTTCTGCTCATGGGTGATTTTAACTCCAGGATTGGAAATCGAACAGAAGGGTATGAAAAGGTTATGGGTAAATTTGAAGAGGATATGGAGGCTAACAGGAACGGGAAATAACTCTTGGATTTCTGTGCCAGTATGGGCTTAGTAATCACAAACTCCTTTTTTAAACATAAGAACATTCACCGGTATACTTGGGAAGACAGGGGAACCAGATCTGTCATTGAGTATATAATAACAGATCAGGAATTCAGGAAGGCTGTGAGGGACACACATGTATTCAGGGGATTCTTTGATGACACTGATCATTATTTAATCTGCAGTGAAATTGGGATTGTGAGGCCGAAAGTGCAGGAGGTCAGGTCCATATGTATGAGGATAGGAGTGGAGAAACTTCAGGATAACAAAATCAGGCGCAAGTACATAACAGCGATCTCAGAAAGGTACCAGTTAGTTGAATGTAGTCAATTACAGTCCTTGGAAGAGGAATGGACAAGGTACAGGGACATAGTACTAGTAGTGGCTAAAAAATGTCTTGGAACAGTAGTGTGTAAAAGTAGGATGAAGCAAACAGCTTGGTGGAATGACACAGTCAAGGCAGCCCGTAAAAGGAAAAAGAAGGCGTATCAGAAATGGCTACATACTAGAACTCAAGTAGACAGAGAAAGTTATGTTGAAGAAAGAAACAAAGCCAAACAGATAACTGCAGCATCCAAGAAGAAATCTTGGGAAAACTTTAGGTTGGGGACTATGGGTCAAGCTGCTGGAAAACCATTCTGGAGTGTAATTAGCAGTCTTCGAAAGGGAGGTAAGATGGAAATGACAAGTATTTTGGACAGGTCAGGAAAACTGCTGGTGAATCCTGTGGATGCCCTGGGCAGATGGAGGGAATATTTTGAAGAGTTGCTCAATGTAGGTGAAAATACGATCAGTAATGTTTCAGATTTCGAGGTAGAATGGGATAGGAATGATGATGGATATAGGATCACATTTGAGGAAGTGGAGAAAATGGTCAATAGATTGCAGTGCAACAAAGCAGCTGGGGTGGATGAAATTAAGTCGGAACTCATCAAATACAGTGGAATGTCAGGTCTTAAATGGCTACACAGGATAACTGAAATTGCCTGGGAGTCGGGACAGGTTCCATCAGACTGGACAAAAGCAGTAATCACACCAATCTTTAAACATGGAAACAGAAAAGGTTGTAACAACTACAGAGGTATCTCTTTAATCAGCGTTGTGGGTAAAATCTTCTCAGGTATTGTTGAAAGGGAAGTGCGAGTATTAGTTGAGGACCAATTGGATGAAAATCAGTGTGGGTTTATGCCTCTTAGAGGTTGTCAGGACCAAATCATTAGCTTACGGCAAGTAATGGAGAAGTGTTATGAGTGGAACAGGGAATTGTATTTATGCTTTATAGATCTAGAAAAGGCATATGACCGGGTTCCTAGGAGGAAGTTATTGTCTGTTCTACGAGATTATGGAATAGGAGGCAAACTTTTGAAGTAATTAAAGGTCTTTACATGGATAGTCAGGCAACAGTTAGAGTTGACAGTAAATTGAGTTTATGGTTCAGAGTAGTTTCAGGGGTAAGACAAGGCTGCAACCTGTCTCCACTGTTGTTCATGTTATTTATGGATCATATGTTGAAAACAATAGACTGGCTGGGTGAGATTAAGATATGTGAACACAAAATAAGCAGTCTTGCATACGCGGATGACTTAGTTGTGATGGCAGATTCGATTGAAAGTTTGCCAAGTAATATTTCAGAGCTAGATCAGAAATGTAAGGACTGTGGTATGAAGATTAGCATCTCCAAAACGAATGTAATGTCAGTGGGAAAGAAATATAAACGGATTGAGTGCCAAATAGGAGGAATAAAGTTAGAACAGGTGGACGGTTTCAAGTACTTAGGATGCATATTGTCACAGGATGGCAACGTAGTGAAAGAACTGGAAGCGAGGTGTATCAAAGCTAATGCAGTGAGCGCTCTGCTACGATCTACTCTCTTCTGCAAGAAGGAAGTCAGTACCAAGGCTAATTTATCTGTGCACCGTTCAATCTTTCGACCAACTTTGTTGTATGGGAGCGAAAGCTGGGTGGATTCAGGTTACCTTATCAACAAGGTTGAGGTTGCGGATATGAAAGTAGCTAGGATGATTGCAGGTAGTAGTAGATGGGAACAATGGCAGGGGGGCGTCCACAATGAGGAAATCAAAGAAAAACTGGGATTGAACTCTATAGATGCAGCAGACAGGGTGAACAGGCTTAGATGGTGGGGTCATATTACACGCAATTGAGAAGTAAGGTTACCCAAGAGACTCTTGGGTTCAGCAGTAGAGGGTAGGAGGAGTCGGGGCAGACCAAGGAGAAGGTACCTGGATTCGGTTAAGAATGATTTTGAAGCAAAAGGTTTAACATCAGAAGAGGCACCAATGTTAGCACTGAATAGGGGATCATGGAGGAATTTTATAAGGGAGCTATGCTCCAGACTGAACGCTGAAAGGCATAATCAGTCTTAAATGATGATGATGTTGAGGATGATGATGAGGAAATGCTTTTGTTGATATTGTCAGATTCCATTTTATATTCTCTTGGCTTGGCCTATCGTGTTGTGTTGCTTCATATAGCAGTGTTAATGTCTCAATTCCTCATCTAATTACTTGACCATCATCGACTACTTTCCATCTCTTTTCATTTACCTTTGGTGATATTCATCCATTCGAAATTCTGTTGAAAGTATTGGCGATTCAAATCATTGACCATTACGTTCAGCTGAATTTCCCAGTCTTATATACTGAGCGAGAGAATTACAATGTTATGGGCATTACTAACTGGCTATTAACTCCACGTCCAAATCTCTCCATAGTTTCCTTCACTGCTTGTTCAGTGCTCACATAGAATTACGTGGGAAAAGACTACAACTACTATTTCACCTCCTTCGACTACTAAAATTACAGTCTATTATGTGCACATGCCGTACGTAACTTTTGGTCCCTGTATTTTGCTTCTGCTATCTTCAGAATCTGCAGAATGTGTATTTAAAGGTAATTATAATCCTCCTTGGCCCGTTCGGAATCCCTCACGCTACACGAACGAAGATCGAGAAAAGAGCTTTGTTTTAAATTTGTGGGTGCCATATAGGCTCCCTCCTCAATTAATTGCCGCAGTGTGCACTGTGTTTTTGAGAAATATCTTCCCCGCGTATTTGGAAGACAGCCTATTTCATCTACATGTAGGCGTGTGGTTTCAACATGATAGTCCCGATGGTTAAAATGCATTCTTTTTGTGTTATACAGAGCTGGCTTTCAAAAAAAGGCTGGATGAAAAGGTCGTGTTTCGTTTAGTTCGTTCGTCTGATATGACCCACGCTAGAGATTTTCTTCCGCAGTCGTACGAAACGTCTTTTTTGCGAGAGAACTTACGTGACTGTTCTGGTGAGAATTCTATCTGTGAGTTTCTAGTGCGACACTGAAGTTGTTACAACAGATAACACAGAAATTTTTGAAACGATTTCTTCATAGAAGCTTGGGGAAGCCTGGTAGGCTAATTGTAATGGAACGCCTTTAGCAAACTGTGCTGACCAAAACATTAAAAAATGTGTATATCAGCAAACAGTGAACTCGAATTTTTGTTTTCGCTTATAACCATTCACTCAGTTTATGGACCGGGTTTCTGTAAGTATAAGTTAGGCTATAACCCTCCTTCATCATCCCTGTAATCAATGTATCATAATGGAAAGAATCGTATATTGTGGTGTGAGCAGGCCTGGCGGATACAGACAACACAGTGGAGAGTCTAATTTTAAATAGAATGAGATTCACTGTTATAGCTTCTCAAAATGTTTACAATAGTTACATCTTAAGATCTGGAAAGATTGTCGAGGACCTGTTATCATTGAAACCCTAGGCCGATTTACATCAAGGAATAAAGCAGGTGCATGATTAGCCCACTACACCGAATAAATTACAAATAAGCAAGCAGTCAACGCAAATGTATCTTTATTTTGGGTCTCGTTTTGAATGAATGCTGTTAGTCTGATTCGTGTCTGTGTAAACGAGTGGGAGCCCTGTCATAACATTTTCCGATCGATACAACGCACTAACCCAAGTCAACAAAGTGGGGGCTGTGTTCATTTATCGTATCGTAACATTCCGTTATCAGCACTATGTGTGTATACTGCAACAAAAGCGTGTTCGGGGCACGCCTTGGTGATCTCTGTTTACCTAAACAACACAAACGTTTCAAAACATTGATGAGAGGCTTGCAACGGTCATTTCAGCGCCTGCAGCATATTATAAAACAGTACGACATTGGCTTCAGTTAAAAATGTTTTCTGCGAATACAGAAAATGTTACCAGCAATACGCCAGCCTGCACTAGCGGTTCCGATTCGAGAACTTCTACGTGGATACTACGGTATATTGATAATTTTCACTTATGGACCGTCTGACAGCAACTGAATAAAACACAATTTTAGTGCCATACGCGTTTCGCCTTTATTTTCTGCAAGGCATCATCAGTGGCCTGGAATATGTACATATGTTAGCTATTTTATTTACATTTTTGTCACTGTGCCTATAGGTTATAAACAGTTCTGGTGGTTGGTATTTCCTATTAAGTGGTAATGTTTTGAACTGTACTTACAGGTTGCGTAGACAGTTTCTTACATATTACGCTCCTGTTGCATTTTTGGTGTTGTTCTTCTTCCTATGAGCGCCAATTTACTGTTTTTTCCGCATTCCACAGCACTATGCACTGAATGCTTGTTTTAATGCAATGTTTTGGTTTCTGTTGCCGACTGTCAAATGTTTTTGCCAAAGATCGAATATTACTGCCAAACTTATGAGTGTAACTATTGAAGTATCAGTGGTCTGTTCGTGTATGCATTTGTGTGTGTGTGTGTGTGTGTGTGTGTGTGTGTGTGTGTGTTTGGTGTCGTATTAATTTAAATTAATGTTATTGTATTTATTTATTTTTGTTTTTGTCCTGTGTATGTGTGTGTGTGTGTGTGTGTGTGTGTGTGTGTGTGTGTGTGTGTGCGTTTTGGTGTGATACATATTTTTTTGTGCTGTGTGTGTGTATGTCTGTATTTTAGTGTTATGTAATTTTTTTTTTTGGGGGAGGGGGACTGTGTGTGTGTGTGTGTGTGTGTGTGTGTGTGTGTGTGTGTCTGCATTTTGGTGTTATATATATATATTTTTTTATGTTATCATTTCCTTTATTAAGTGTAGTAGGGAGCCTGTGCTGATGTGTGTTTGTTCATTTATCAAATGTTTGTTTTCTGCTATGGCTTTCTGGATGTGGAAGTTTTCTTGCATTTGTATAAGATGTTTGGCATGGTTGCTTATTCTCATTATTTTCATTTCATGTTCCATGTTTGTAGGATGATGGTTGTAGTGTTTTAAATGCTCAGAAAATGTGGAATGGTTTGTTTCATACTTCCAACATCTGATATGTTCTTTGTATCTTGATTCAAAATTCCTGCATGTCATGCCTATGTATACTGCATCACAACTTTGACATTCAAGTTTATATGTTCCTGATTGTTGGAATTTGTCCCTCTTGGTAGCTGGCTGGCTTAGGTGTGATTGAAGGGTTTGCCCAGGCTTATATGCTATTTTGAAGCCCTGTCTCTTTAGGATGTTTGCAACTCTGTATGTTAGTTTATGTGTGTAGGTCATGGTGTACCATCTGGTTCTTTTCTGTGTGGTGTTGTCATTGTGTGTGTTTGTTGAGTGTGTTTGTAAGTTTTCAGCTTGTGAGCTCTTTTGTATTGTGGAAATGTTGTGTTTGTTTTTTATTTGTGTTTTTATTTTTTGATTGAGCCTGTGAACCACATGTGTGTCATAGCCATTGTTCCTAGCTATTTGTATGATCGTGTTCATTTCTTGTTCATAGTTTCTCTTGCTGAGTGGGATTCTGTTTAATCTATGTAACATGTGTCTTAGTGCTGCAAGTTTCTGGCTTTGGGGGTGGTTGGATATGGAATGTATTATTGTGTCCATGGCTGTTGTTTTTCTAAAGATGTTAAATGTATGTTTTCCATTTTCTTTTTTAATTGTAATGTCAAGAAAATTTATTTGATTTTCCTTTTCTTTTTCAAGTGTGAATTTTATGTTCTTATGAGCTTTGTTTATTTCTGAATGGAGTTCATCTATTTTTTCACTTGGCTCGTCTACCAGACAAATAATGTCATCCACATATCTGTACCAATATATGATTTTGAATCTTTCATTTGTGTTTATCTTATCAAATATCTGATTTTCAAGGTGACTGATGAAAATGTTTGCTAGTGTTCCTGATATTGGGGATCCCATGGGCAGTCCATCAGTTTGTAGATAATATTCTTCCTCAAACTGAAAGTAGTTTTGTTCCGTTGTCAGTCTGAGCATATCTGTTATTTCTTTTATTGCGTCTGTGGTGAGGTTGCTGTGGGATGAGAGATTTTGTTCTACGATTTCCATTGTTTCTGTGATAGGGATGGAGGTATACATATTTTCTATATCGAATGAAATCAGTGATGCTGTGTGTGGTACCTGTATGTTCTGTATGCTTTCTATTAGGTTTCCTGTGTTTATCACTGTTCTGTTGTTTTCTACTTTATAGTGTTTTGTAACTAACTTTTGGAGGTGTTTGGCTATGCGGTATGTTGGGGCTTTCTTGAAGTTGATAACCGGTCTCATTGGCATTCCGTCTTTATGTACTTTTGGTTGACTGCGGAGTGTTGGTGCTTGTGGGTTTTTCTGTGTTAAGTAGTATTTCTGTTTGTCTGTGAGTGTGTGTTCAATGTTTTTCAGTGTTCGTTTCACATGTGTGTTGGTGTTCATGTGGTTTCACATTTAAAATGTAAATGCCATGTATGTGTTGTGCTCAGTTTTTTCTACTAGTGCCATGAAAACACACATTCCATCCACGCTTAGTTAACCTAACAGAGACAGAACTACACGAAAACGAAAAAATGCTCTTGGAAAAAGGTTTGAAACACTGCACCAATAGCAAAGTGAACAATCAATACATAGAAAATCTCATAGTAGAAGCCGAACACATCCTTACACGTGAAGAACAACAAAACAATTGTGAAATAAACATAGGACTGACAAGAGAACTAGTAAAAGAAGAAATAAAAGGCATAATAAAACAAACACAGCAGACACACATTAAGAACAACCAAACAGAAGCAGCTACTATAAAAAGGTTAAAACAACAGTTAACAAACAACAACGTATTAATAACAAGAGCGGACAAGGGAAATGTAACAGTACTCATGGATAAAGAGCAATACATCACAAAAACCAAGGAATACATAAACACCAACGCAATACAAAAACTGAAGTCAGATCCAACTACACGATTCCAGGAAAATGTGAAACGAACGCTGAAAAACATTGAACACACACTCACAGACAAACAGAAATACTACTTAACACAGAAAAACCCACAAGCACCAACACTCCGCAGTCAACCAAAAGTACATAAAGACGGAATGCCAATGAGACCGGTTATCAACTTCAAGAAAGCCCCAACATACCGCATAGCCAAACACCTCCAAAAGTTAGTTACAAAACACTATAAAGTAGAAAACAACAGAACAGTGATAAACACAGGAAACCTAATAGAAAACATACAGAACATACAGGTACCACACACAGCATCACTGATTTCATTCGATATAGAAAATATGTATACCTCCATCCCTATCACAGAAACAATGGAAATCATAGAACAAAATCTCTCATCCCACAGCAACCTCACCACAGACACAATAAAAGAAATAACAGATATGCTCAGACTGACAACGGAACAAAACTACTTTCAGTTTGAGGAAGAATATTATCTACAAACTGATGGACTGCCCATGGGATCCCCAATATCAGGAACACTAGCAAACATTTTCATCAGTCACCTTGAAAATCAGATATTTGATAAGATAAACACAAATGAAAGTTTCAAAATCATATATTGGTACAGATACGTGGACGACATTATTTGTCTGGTAGACGAGCCAAGTGAAAAAATTGATGAACTCCATTCAGAAATAAACAAAGCTCATAAGAACATAAAATTCACACTTGAAAAAGAAAAAGAAAATCAAATAAATATTCTTGACATTACAATTAAAAAAGAAAATGGAAAACATACATTTAACTTCTTTAGAAAAACAACAGCCACGGACACAATAATACATTCCACATCCAACCACCCCCAAAGCCAGAAACTTACAGCACTAAGACACATGTTACATAGATTAAACAGAATCCCATTCAGCAAGCGAAACTATGAACAAGAAATGAACACGATCATACAAATAGCTAGGAACAATGGCTATGACACACATGTGGTACACAGGCTCAATCAAAAAAATAAAAACACAAATAAAAAACAAACACAACATTTCAACAATACAAAAGAACTCACAAGCTGAAAACTTACAAACACACTCAACAAACACACACAATGACAACACCACACAGAAAAGAACCAGATGGTACACCATGACCTACACACATAAACTAACTCACAGAGTTGCAAACATCCTAAAGAGACAGGGCTTCAAAATAGCATATAAGCCTGGGCAAACCCTTCAATCACACCTAAGCCAGCCAGCTACCAAGAGGGACAAATTCCAACAATCAGGAATATATAAACTTGAATGTAAAAGTTGTGATGCAGTATACATAGGCATGATATGCAGGAATTTTGAAACAAGATACAAAGAACATATCAGATGTTGGAAGTATGAAACAAACCATTCCACATTTGCAGAGCATTTAAAACACTACAACCATCATCCTACAAACATGGAACAAGAAATGAAAATAATGAGAATAAGCAACCATGACAAACATCTTATACAAATGCAAGAAAACTTCCACATCTAGAAAGCCATAGCAGAAAACAAACATGTGATAAATGAACAAACACACATCAGCACAGGCTCCCTACTACACTTAATAAAGGAAATGATAACATAATATATATATATATATATATATATATATATATATATATATATATATATAACACCAAAATGCAGACACACACACACACACACACACACACACACACACACACACACACACACACACACAGCCCCCTCCCCAAAAAAAAATTACATAACACCAAAATACAGACACACACACACACACACACACACACACACACACAGCACAAAAAAATATGTATCACACCAAAACACACACACACACACACACACACACACATACACAGGACAAAAACAAAAATAAATAAATAAATACAATAACATTAATTTAAATTAATACGACACCAAAAACACACACACACACACACACACACACACACACACTCACAAATGCATACACGAACAGACCACAGATACTTCAATAGTTACACTCATAAGTTTGGCAGTAATATTCGATCTTTGGCAAAAACATTTGACAGTCGGCAACAGAAACCAAAACATTGCATTAAAACAAGCATTCAGTGCGACTGGAACAGGAAAGGGAGGTAATGACAGTGGCACGAAAAGTGCCCTCCGCCACACACCGTTGGGTGGCTTGCGGAGTATAAATGTAAATGTAAATGTAAATGTAAATGCATGGTGCTGTGGAATGCGGAAAAAAACAGCGAATTGGCGCTCATAGGAAGAAGAACAACACCAAAAATGCAACAGGAGCGTAATATGTAAGAAACTGTCTACGCAACCTGTAAGTACAGTTCAAAACATTACCACTTAATAGGAAATACCAACCACCAGAACTGTTTATAACCTATAGGCACAGTGACAAAAATGTAAATAAAATAGCTAACATATGTACATATTCCAGGCCACTGATGATGCCTTGCAGAAAATAAAGGCGAAACGCGTATGGCACTAAAATTGTGTTTTATTCAGTTGCTGTCAGACGGTCCATAAGTGAAAATTATCAATATACCGTAGTATTACGCACAACTGAGGAGGACAGGACCACAAAAGTTGAAGATGTTCTACGTGGACGTTAAAGATTGTCGATTAGGACCTCCGCCAAGTGAACACTACATTTCTTTTCCGAAAAATGTATTATTTACGAAAGAAATGTCAGTCCTAATATTTCCGTGAATCGTAGTGACAAGTGTTGTCGATCCATGAAATATCAGAAATACTGTACTATACCAAAAGCTCTATGTAGAACTACACAGGCTGAAACCATGTTTGTGATTCTTGACGTATGGACGTCTTTATAATTGAGGTAAAACTGAGTACCGTATTGAACACAGCGTGAAGATACTGCGAAAGTACGAGTTATAGGATCATGGAGGAAGGCAAGCTACAACTCTGGAAGATAGCTGAGCGGAAGTCAAATTGGGACGAAGCTAGAGGAGTTTGTGGCATATTTCCTGGTGTCATGGGAAGATTACTAGTGAAACATGTTGATGCAAGTCAGGGTTAGGGACATCGCGTTAGCGGTCATGGCCCTTATCCATAACATCAATTTACAAATTGGAAACAGCGTTTCGTAACCTTAACTGTTGAAAGGTCTGAACTTTCGATCAAGTGTTACTCCGTCTCCCTATGGCAGTTGTTACGGAACGAGATCCGCATAACGATCCAAGAGACAAAGTTCAATGGAAGTTATTGGACACAACTCCACGCACTGCACTCTAAAATCGAAATAAGTGTATTCCTTTCTTGACAACTTCGCAGTGCTATGCATTACTTTATAGCGAAGTATTATAAATACGTCTTTGGTTATTCTGTACAGTGTTGTTATAAGTAGTCTATAAAATTTAATACTCACAATAGCAGAAACGCACAACTTCCGTAGATTCGAATACAGTCGTAACATGTGGAAGGTACCAGGCAGACCACATGTAGAACAGTTACTTAGATTAAGGTGCACAACAAGGGTTAACAACATTGGAAGCCTTACTTAGATATCCATCAGGTCTTAAACTTGTAGGGAATGGAAACAAAATATTACTAAATGGTAGGAAATTATTTCGTAGACATATTGTGATGAAGTTCTCGCTAAATGGAGTACAGCTATATTACTTACAGTAATTACACAGATATTTATATCAACTTCCATTTTTCAGAAGTAACTGTGGTCATTTCTTCTGCTAATATCGTAGATCTAAAATAAACTATCTGATTTTGTCCATTATCGATGGTTTTCTTAAAGCCATGGGCTGTGAAAACAACGGGTTTGCTCATATGTAACTTTTATGCTGTCAGTCACCATTTTCTTTTATTCATATTTTTCACGATGCGTTTCGGAAAATCATTCCCATTTTCAGGAGTTTTCTCTTTGTAATAAGCCACTTTTACGTAATGTTTTCTACGTGGCAGGTTCTGATTTATTTTGAAGACTTATATATAAAAAATCAGCAATTTTTAATTAGTTATCGATATTTATGTAGTTAGTGGCGAAATTTAGAAGAACTTGTAATTACAGTTTTCTTATGGTCCATTTGGCCACAGTCATACACATGTTAAATATCACATACAATCTTCACTGCACAGTATACATCGATAATTACATAAACAAACAGCTATAAAGATATTTTAGATGTAGTTGACAGAGGTAATGTTACAGGTCTTCCACAGGGTATGACTGCTTTTGTACAGAGAGTATTTATCTCAACAATGTGGATCATAATTTGCTTCTATCTATTTTACAATCGTGCCCATTTCTATGTGTTACTATTTTTACGAAAGCATATTTTCAAAGCATCTGAAGAAATTTCAGGATTTTCGTTTAACATTTAGTTGTCATATTTTCTGAAACAGTGAATACATCTCCGGTTCTACAAGCAAATACATTTCATGCCCTTCATTTACTCTTGGAGTACTTTGACATTTTACTCCACTTTTCCAAAAGACTTTCCTGTACTGTGTATGTGTGTGTCTATTGCTAATGTTGTTTGTCTGTTGTATGTATAGGCTTTAATGTTCTCTGCGTACCTGGAGTTGAAATTTCGGCCTGTTTGTCAAAGCATTCCTGGCATGTTACCTTATTTATTCCAGAGTCTGAGTTTAGGTCATGATTACACTTTGCATTATGTGTTAGATTTTGTTGCAGTTTATTTTATTAGAGAACCAAACTTTCACTTTGTGATTTTCGAAAATATTTGCAAACTTCTGTGATATGTTGGCAGTGTATGGGATGCCAGATATACGTTTGTTTTGGTCTTTTCCTCTGTTGTACACTACGTGTTTGGGTTCTTCTTTACTTTGTCTAGTACTGTGTCGAACATGGAAGCAGTATAAATGTTGCCAACGGCTCTTCGTTTCACTATGTTTACTTTTTGTTGAAACATGCTCTCTAGGTGCAAAGGTATTGTTGTTGCTGCATGTAGCACTGACCTGTTGCTGTCTGCTTATGGATGCCCAGGTGACATGAGGTATGGGGATTGTGGTGTTGGTCATTGTATTTTTCCTGTAAATTTTGAATATGCTTATGCACTTTTTCTTGTAATATTTAAGACCAATAATTGATGCTTTTGTCTTGTTCATATTCCACTGTACATGTAATTTTCTCATGTAGATTACTGAATGTCTGTTATGTCTTTGGTATCCGCTTTCACTAACAGCAGTTTGCCATCTACACATTTCCTATAAAATTCAGTTTCTTTATGGAGGGTTCTTGGCTGCTAAATAACTATTGTCACAAGTTATTTATATACATTTCAGCTATGGTACCTGACACCCATTGCTGGACCATCTGGTTGCTTATAAATATTGCCTTTAAAGGTAAAGTAGTTGTAACTTAGACTCAGCTATAGGAGTTGCATGTACACAAGTTTCTTATGCTTCATAAGGTTCTTTCTGATTACTGTTACGGCTACTTGTATGGTTATGTTTGAGTGAAGGTTGGCAATATCAAGTGAACTGATGATTTCGGGGAAGATTTTTAGCATTTAGTTCCACGGCTAGTACCATACTGTCTTTTTTTTATAGAATATCTTGTTTCATGTGTATAGCCTTTCGTCAGTATGTTACTCAGTTTCTGTGACTGTTTGTATGATGGGCTATTTATACAGAATACCACACTGTATATTGGATTACCTTTTTTATGTATCTTTGGCTGTGTTCTTAGGTGTGCTGTCATTGGCTTCATGCATGTAAGACATTTTTTTTTCATTTTCTGTCAATAGGAAGTGTGTGTACCTTAGTCGCTCCTTAATCTTACTTTGAATTTGTTTTGTTGTGTCTTTTTTAATGTGCTGAATATTATTAGCATTAAAGAATTCAGGTGTTTTGTCTGTGTACTCCTTTTCTTTCATCAAAACCAATGTACTGCTTTTGTCTTGCTTTGTGACCATGGACTGGTTGTATTTACGTTTATTATTTATGGATTTTCTGTCATTTGTTATATATTTATATCTAAATTTGTCTTTCTTAATTTCTTTCTCAAGAAGCGTGCTTACTTTGTGACCTGTTGCTGTTTTTGCACTTGAATTTAATTTCGGAGCATCTGCCGCATTTTTGGTTGTAACTATTGTCTGTTATAGTGTAGATCCATTTTTAGTTATTGATCGATTTCTGTACATACTTAGTGGAGAAGTTTGGAAGAACTTGTACTTACACTTTCCTAATGGTCCATTTGAGCAAAGTATGGTCTATATTATTAAGATAAATATGCTCCGTACAAAAGCATATCATACTCTATGGAAGCCCTGTAATATTTTCTCTGGCAACTAGATCTAAAACCATCTTTGCGACTGTTTGTCTATATAAGATATTCTCAGAATATACTGTGCATTGAAAGTTGTGTGTGATATTAAACATGTGTAAGACTCTGCACAAAATGGACTATACGAAACCAGTAAGTTCAAGCTCTTCCAAATTTCGCCACTAACTACATATAAAAATCGACGACTAACTGAATAGTGCGCATTTTTTATATAGTACAAACTTAAAAATGCAAATCTTTTCCCCGAAATGCATAGTGTAAAATGTGATTAAAGAAAATGGTGACTGATATTTGTAAACAAATCGATAAAAGAAATAAAGTTCACGTTTCACTCTTCAGAATCTGATATCTAGTTTCGGAATCATTACAGTATTTAGAACAGTATTGACCTGTTTTGAATATGAAACAGAAGTATGTCTAATGAGAAAGTATGTCTAATGAGAAAGAGCGTGACGTCGTGTGCAAATAACGAATTGTATCACGTCGGATAAGAAGGAAACCGCGAATTGATACCGCCTCGAAAATGGTATAAAAGAGACAGAGGGAACGGTAGATTTCTTTCTGTCTGTGTAGTTTTAGAATCACTTTTACAAACCAAGAGAAGCTAGATATGGTACATCTTCGAGAAGACTGCAGAAGGAATGTTAAAAATTTGAGTTTTACGCACAAATGTATCCTGATAGACGGTGTGCAATAAGACTGAGAGTTCAGATGCATGATGCATGCTGCATGTGCAAAAAATTCTTATTCGAAGAGCCCTGAAATACTACACAATTTGTAAGGAGCAATCGTGCAAAGATCGATCGAAGTGATAGAAACACGAAGTCTCCGTAGTGGTGCAGCCTAGCTCGTACACAAAGAGAGAACGTAAAATAAAATGAATACTGCTATTCCATCACAGAGTTGGGTTGGTTATACAATTACCTGTTTAATGGTAGTAGTCACGGAGTTTCACAATCCTTATTAAACAGACAATGAATTTAATTTGCTTCATTATGCATTAAAAGTAATTTTCTCAAGCCATCTTTAACCACCGGTAGCTGCCTGAGTACAGAATTATCAAATGGTGGGGACGGAAAAATTCCTGAGTACACCAACCAGTTAATTCATAAATTCATCAAAATGACGTACAACTGCAGAAGATCCAACGGCCGTTCGTTTCAAAAATTTACCCCAAGGCAACGGATCCGCGGGTGGGCATCGGCCCCTCCGCTGACCAGGCGCCTGGCGCCACCCCATTATAGCGCTGGGGACAACGGACCGGTTGAAACCGATAATGGTATTTAGTTTTGAATAACCGGTACTTTACGGTATTTGTTTGCTCTCGGTTATAACAGGTGTTTTTCTTTTTTACTCATAACCGGGTGAAAAAAACCTAGTATGAAATAGCCACAGCAGCAGTGCTAAAATTTTTCATTTTTAAATAAACCTTTTTTAAGGACCTAATTTTTATTCATAAAATTCGCTTTGCTCTGAAAAAGTGATCAGTGCTAGTTTAGTAACGATGCTGATCGGAACGAGCAAAGAGAGTTGCATAAGAATTGGTACAGCAATGCATGGGCAATAGTGTACCTGTTACCATGTGGCGTGACTTATTAGATGGTACTGGTGTACAAGCAGAGTGCAAGACTTGCTCCATTTGGTCAGTATGGTATATTCTCACTGTCATTATTAAACGTAAGTACTATTACAGAACAGCACCATCCCTAGTCTGGAAGTATTTTACAAAGTGAAGTACTGTGCTACACTTGCCATAAAGATTAAAAACGCGAGGAGTCTCAACAAACTTGAGGTATACTATAAGAGGATAACATTTCATTCATAGTTTACAATAAAAATAAAAGCGGATGATCTACTGGTTGTGTCTACGTAACAAGTCCATCTGCTTGTAGCCCTTGAACAGGAACACGTTAATAAGAAAAATAAAATTCTTCAATCACAGTTTTCATCCCTTAACACTGACTTTTCGTAATGGCTAATGGCCAAACAGTGGTACAATCCCCAATTACAAAATGATATTTGAGCAGAGTTTCAAAAAACTAGAATCAACTAGAGAACACTGGTAATTTTTTGTAGTGATCAGCCACATATCATCATTCGAGAAAAGCAGCGCCCATAGACAGTCTGTTTTCTTTTATTTGCCTGTTTAATTTAATATTTTCTTTCTATGTATCTTGAAACTTCAGAAGCAATTTTTTTCAGTCCTTGTTCGTTTTCTACGTTTACAGGAAGTGAAAGGTATAAAAACCGATAATCGGTTATTTCAGAAACTGATTATTCTGATCGGTTTTAACAGTCCGGTTGTACTGGGTTTGGAAAAAAAAACTGTACAGCCGAAAACCGGTTGTTTCAGTGATAACTGCCATTCCTACCCCAGTTGCGCCAGCTTCTGTGTGGGCGGGTCGAACAACCCCTCGGGTGAAAGCCTAAGCGGCCGTCAGTAATCCCGCCTTCTCCTCCTTCCCCCCACCCCTCATCACCCTTCCACCCACTCACCCCGCTCGTATTTGCAGCAGGGACCTTTCGCTGTCGAAGTAAGCGTACACTGTGCGCGTATCCGAGATTACAAAACTACTGAGAGTCACCCTCTCACACTCAGTTTGTGGCAATCCTTGTTAGGGTCAGTTCGTGGCAGTATACCGTACGCTGTATTTCGTGACCATCAGTCGTGCGGCAGTGTACGCCATTCCGCGCTTCATGTGTTCGTTTCCACCGCCATGGAAGAAACCAAGCTCCAATACGCTCTGTTTTGATCCCATCATTCACAGTGGAATGCTCATCGCAAAGCCGACCGTGTAAATATTCGGTCTGGAGCACGAGAGATCAGCTTCCGTGTTTTAAAAATGTTGTTTTGTAGTGTCTTACCGCCACTGTCAATACGCTCGCAACTTCTTTCCACTCGTGGCTCTTTGCCATGCTTTACAATCCTGGAGTTCGTCATTGTTAAGCTGCAAACAAAACTCTCTCTAGGGGCTGGAATACTTACCGTTATCTTTGTTCACATTTTGTGTATTTTCATGTTTTAATGGCCTAGCTCACAGCAAGCCTACGGATCGCGTGTGGAGGACGAAATTGTGGACTGGATAGATACCATATATTTGTATCGAGACTGCCTCTCATTTTAATGTGTTTAAGAAAATATACCTGCTTTTCTTCTGACTCTTACTGGTCTGTAGTCTCGCCAAGTTCTCTTCATTAACCAGTTAATTTCAGAAAAGACCCTGCAGTACGCGAAGGAGAATCCGACGCTATAATGGTCCGCAGAGCAGCAGATCCCCAGATTATGTTCTTCTAGTCTGGTGGTAAGGAACACAGTGACAGGCAGAACTCGTTTAGTTGTTTCATTTCGATACCTCCGAAACCAAAAGAAACGAGTAAACTACAATCTGGACGCTGTTGATCATAATTCACTTGTTATCTCAGGCGAAACTGCGATTGGCTCTGGGTAAAGTTAGCCCAACGTTGTTTGCATTTTACACACAAACAGCTGTCATCCCTAACAAGTATCGCTTCACCAGCAAGCTCTCGTCGAAGAGATATCTTTACAGGTGAATCTACCTTTATAAAACATGTAAGACTTCATGCAGGAAAAATGCGCTATTGGGCCACTAAGAAACCGTACTACCTGGCGCATGTTCAACATCAGAGGCAGTGAATGCTTGGCGGGTAGTCATTTGAGACTACATGATCAGTTCTTACTTTGCTGAAGAAACATCGAGGGGTAAAAGATAACCATAATCTCTTACCGAAGGGCTACATATTAACGTGGATCCCGAACCTCTAGAAGTACTTAGATGTACGTGGTATTAGTACCCGTGTACTCGGATCGCTGGAGAGGAAGTGAAGGCGCTACCAGTTGGACTGCACACTCGCTTCATCTGAACCCACAGTACATTTGTCTCTGGGTTAAACTGAAAGAAGAAGTCTGTGGACAAGTTCAGACCCCCGAGAGGATTCAAAACATTGCATTGTCGCATCGTGTGCAAAGATATCAAATGTACCTCCGTAGTGCGTTCAGAAGTCCTTGTACCGTTGAATATAATAGTTTGTTGCAGTAGGCGGTGGACATTTAGAACTACTTTACGGCATAGATGAAAGTTTAAGGAAATGTTTATGCCATATTCTTCCAGAATATCTTCTTTGTTGTCATTGCTGATGTAATTTTATAATGCAAGTGTGTATCGTGACATTAAACTCATGACGCGAAGTTATTATTTAACAGCCTGTATACTTCAATGTCCTGTTTTAAAAACTTGTTCAATTTTTTTGACTCACCTTTTTCTCAGTGCTCCGGAAAAGCAATTCCAGAACTGTTACCGTAGTTCACTGTTGAAACAATCATAGGTGCCACATCGTTTGCCTTTTAGTTAGTGTGTCACTCTAACCATATGTTAAGACAAGTGTAATTAGTATCAGTGTCAAATTAAACTTTCCTCCTCTCTTCCGGTTTTGGAAGTGAACTCTCTTAGCCACATAAAACTGGAGCGCCCCATCAGCATGACGCGAAATTTATGTATAACAGCGCGAACATCCCTATGAGTCAGCAGTCAGTTTCATGTTCAAAATATATAACGCCTAAATTAATATGTATTGTCCTTTCTCTGTTCTGTGTCGGGTATGATTCTTGTTAGCTGTACGTTAAAGCAAATACACAGCAATGAGGATAGGTTTACTGATGAAGAGGTGACAGATAACCACTTGGAGTGTGGTTTTAGTGAATAAAGTGGAAGAGAGACACAAGAAAATCTATCGAGAGCCATTAAAGCAGTGACGACCACCATATCGCAGTCCTTCTGCGTGAAATAAAAACCGAAATAAGTGTGGGACGTTCAAGGAAAGTATCCATTATGACAGTGCGGCAAAATATGTCGTCAACAAGGTATGGCAGTTGATGACCGACACGTGTGCCTTTGTAAACAGCACGACAGCGTCTCTGCTGGACTCGTGGCTTTTTCTGTTGGACCCTGGTCAGATGATGGTAAGATTCGAGTGTGGCGCAGACCCTATGAAGCCATGGTCAAGGTTGTCGACAAGGCACTATGTAAACTGCAGATGACTATATCATGGTGCAGGTTGTGTTTACATGGAATGAACAGGGTCCTATGGTCCAACTGAACCGATCATTGGATGGGAATAGTTATGTTAGGCTACTTTGAGACCATTTGCAGCCATTCATGGACTTCAGCTATGGATGACAGTGCGTCATTTTATTGGCCACAATTGTTCGCGATTTGTTTCAAGAACATTCTGGACTTTCGACCGAATGATTTGTCCACCCAAATCGTCCGACGTGGATCCCATTGAACATTTATGGGATATAATCGGGAAACCAGTCCGTGCACTAAATCCTGCACCGGAAACACATTCGGAATTATGCATGGCTATAAAGGCAACTTGACTTAATATTTCTGTAGGGGACTTCCAACGACTTGTTGAGTCCATTCAAAGTCTACCTGCTTCACTACGCTGGAGAAAAGAAGCTAAAAGAGGTCGGACACAATGTTAGAAGGTATCCCATGATTTTTGTCACCACAATGTACAGCACACACATTACTTGTGCTACACATTGCCAGCGTTTGTAATTAGTTGCCTATTTCTCTCCTTCTATAAGACAACTTGCATTCAACACACTTTCAGTCACAATCAAGTAGTCAATAACCAGTTGTTGAAAATCTACATCTACATCTGCATGGATACTCTGCAAATCACATTTAAGTACCTAGCAGAGGGTTCTTCGAACCACCTTCACAATTCTCAATTCTTCGAATCTTGCATAACACGCGGAAAGAACGAACACCTATATCTTTCCGTACGAGCTCAGATTTTCCTTATTTTATCTTGGTGATCGTTCCTCCCTATGTAGGTCGGTGTCAACAAAATATTTTCGCATTCGGAGGAGAAAGTTGGTGATTGGAATTTCGTGAGAAGATTCCGTCCTAACGAAAAACACCTTTCTTTTAATGACGTCGCGCCCAAATCCTGTATCATTTCTGTGACACTCTCTCCCATATTTCGCGATAATACAAAACGTGCTGCCTTTCTTTGAACTTTTTCGATGTACTTCGTCAGTCCTATCTGGTAAGGATCCCACACAGCGCAGCAGTATTCTAAAAGAGGACGGACAAGCGTAGTGTAGGCAGTCTCCTTAGTAGACCTGTTACATTTTCTAAGTGTCCTGCCATAAAACGCAGAATTTGGTTAGCCTTCCCCACAACATTTTCTGTGTGTCCCAATTTAAGTTTGTCGTAATTGTAATACCTAGGTATTTAGTTGAATTTACGGCTTTTAGATTACAGTGATTTATCGTGTAACCGAGGTTTAACGAGTTCCTTTTAGCACCCATTGGATGACCTCACACGTTTCGTTATTTAGGGTCAACTGCCACATTTAGCACCATTCAGATACCTTTTCTAAATCGTTTTGTAGTTTGTTTTGGTCTTCTCATGACTTTATTAGTAGATAAACGACAGCGTCATCTGCAAACAACCGAAGACGGCTGCTCAGATTGTCTCCAAAATCGTTAATGTAGGTAAGGAAAAGCAAAGGGCCTATAACTCTACCTTGGGGAATGTCAGAAATCTGTTTTCCTCGATGACTTTCCGTCAGTTACTTCGAACTGTGACCTCTCTGACAGGAAATCACAAATCCAATCACATAACTGAGACGATATTCCATAAGCACGCAATTTCACTAAGAGCCGCTTGTGTTGTACAGTGTCAAAAGCCTTCCGGAAATCCAGAAATACGGAATCGATCTGAAATCCCTTGTCAACAGCACTCAACACTTCATGTGAATAAAGAAATAGTTGTGTTTCACAGGAACGATATTTTCTAAACCCATGTTGACTGTTTGTCGATAGACCTTTTCCTTCGAGGTACTTCATAATGTTCGAACACAATATATGTTGTAAAATCCTGCTGCATATCGACGTTAACGATATGGGTCTGTAATTTAGTGGATTACTCCTACTACCTTTCTTGAACATTGATGTGATCTGTGCAACTTTCCAGTCTTTGGGTACGGATCTTTCGTCGAGCGAACAGTTGTATATGATTGATAAGTATGGAGCTAATGCATCAGCATACTCTGAAGGGAACCTAATTGGTATACAGTCTGGACCAGAAGACTTGCTTTTATTAAGTGATTTAAGTTGCTTCACTACTCCGAGGATATTTACTTCTACGTCACTCATGTTGGCCGCTGTTCTCGATTCGAATTCTAGAATATATTTCGTCTTCTTTTGTGAAGGCATTTGGGAAGGCTGTGTTTAGTAACTCTGATTTGGCAGCACTGTCTTAGATAGTATTTCCATTTTCATCGTGCAGAGAAGGCATTGACTGTTTCTTGCCGCTAACATACTTCGCATAGGAGCAGAATCTATTTGGATTTTCTGCCAGGTTACGAGACAATGTTTCGTTGTGGAAACTGTTATATTGGTTTAAATGGCTCTGAGCACTATGGGACTTAACATCTGAGGTTATCAGTCCCCTAGAACTTAGAACTACTTCAACCCAACAAAGCTAAAGACATCACACACATCCATGCCAGTCGCAGGATTCAAACCTGCGACCGTAGCGGTCGCGCGGTTCCAGACTGAAGCGCCTAGAACCGCTCGGCGACACCGAAACTGTTATAGGCATCTCGCATTGAAGCCCGCCCTAAATTTCGAGCTTCTGTAAAAGATCACCAATCTCGGGGATTTTACGTCTGTTTAAATTTATCATGTTTGTTTCGTTGTTTGTGCGACAGTGATCTAACCCGTTTTGTGTACATGTGAATGTCTTGATGGGAACAACTGAAGCTTACGTCACTAAAGACATGAATGTAATTGCAATGAAATTCAGACCATTAGCAGCTAACAGGCGTTGCTAAATATCAGTGGGGACAGCTGAAAATGACTGCCCCGATCGGGACTCGAACCAGGGATCTCCTGCTTACATGGTACATGCTCTGACTGAGCCACTGAGAACACACCGGACAGTGCGCCTGGAGGGAATTATCTCTGGCAGGCTGCCTGTGAGACCCACACTCCCAACTTACTGTCCACACACGACATTTGTAGAGCCCCTGCCCGCTATGCTCATTACTCGCGGCAATCAATCCACCGATTCCCGTAAGGGTTTGAGCAATGTGAGTGCATCCGTACTGAAGAAGATCGTTAGCTGGTAACCCTTATTTATATGAAGATGTTATCTGTTCTTTAGGACATGTCCGAAATAACAGATAACATCTTCATATTTATAAAGACATGAACGTGTCGCTGTAATTTCTGTCTCAGTTTCATATATGTTCGTCATACTGTCCAATTAATCTGAGAATACCTGCTGTTAAAATTCCAGCAAGTAGACCTGCAGGTAGCGTTAATGACCACTGAAAACTTTTTCATTCACTTGTCAGATACCAGAACTATTACCGCTGTATTATAAAAATACGCATTTATTGATGAAACGAAACAGCGATCGTAATTCTCATGTCTTGCAATTGAATTAAAACATTTTCCCAAGAGTATTCTGTAATATCGCATGTATCTTAGTATCGCTACGTGGCGGGTCGGGCCAAGCTGGCATCAGATATAATACTGTCGCGCAATGTTGGTCGTAGAGGAGGAGAGAACCGCTCGTCAGCAGGCGGGGTGAGAATGTGCGTGCCCTTGTCTCGGGGACGAGAAAATAGTGCTAAGCTGGGAGCAGCGGAGGCCGTATTTTTAGGAGGGGTGGGGGTGGGGGTGGCGGCGGTTATCCGAGGCGGCGGCGCCCCCAGCAGGGCAGGCGGGGAGTCAGCAGGTAGCGACGTGGCGTCGACGTCGGCGCGGTGCCCGCCCGCGGCTGTGGGGAGGCCGGGAGGCCGCAGCGCACCGCCACTTCCCCCGGACTCGCTAATTAGCTAATCGAGGATAACCGCAGGCGCTCGATATAATCAACTGCTGCACTGCGTGGAAACCCACCCGCCTCGAATAATGGCAAGTTTCGCCTCCGTGCGACCACGACAATCAATTTGCGACTGACTTCATTAACCCGAGAATTTACTGCGGGTACGGAGATCGTATGTTTCGGTGGATACATTACCGAGGCGCACAACCGAGCACTGGTGTTAACGAAAGCACCTGTGGGAAGAAGATTTTTAAAGTTTCTCAACGCTAAATACACTACTGGTCATTAAAATTGCTGCACCAAGAAGAAATGCAGATGGTAAACGGGTATTCATTGGACAAATATATTATACTAGAACTGACATGTGATTACATTTTCAAGCAATTTGGGTGCATAGATCCTGAGAAATCAGTACCCAAAACAACCACCTCTGGCCGTAATAACGGCCTTGATACGCCTGCGCATTGAGTCAAACAGAGCTTCGATTTCATGTACAGGGACAGCTGCCCATGGAGCTTCAACACGATATCACAGTTCATCAAGAGTAGTGAGTGACTGGCGTATTGTGACGAGCCAGTGGCTCGGCCACCATTGACCAGACGTTTTCAGCTGCTGAGAGATCTGGAGAATGTCCTGACCAAGGCAGCAGTGGAACATTTTCTGTATCCAGAAAGGCCCGTACAGGACCTGCTACATGCGGTCGTGCATTATCCTGCTGAAATATAGGGTTTTGCAGGGATCGAATGAAGGGTAGAGCCACGAGTCGTAACATATCTGAAATGTAACGCCCACTGTTCAAAGTGCCATCAATGCGAACAAGAGGTGGACGAGACGTGTAACCAATGGCACCCCATACCATCACGCCGGGTAATACGCCAGTATGGCGATGACGAATACACGCTTCCAATGTGCGTTCACCGCGATGTCGCCAAACACGGATGCGACCATCATGATGCTGTAAATAGAACCTGGATTCATCCGAAAAAATGACCTTTTGCCATTCGTGCACCCACGTTCGTCGTTGAGTACACCATCGCAGGCGCTCTTGTCTGTCATGCAGCGTCAAGGGTAAGCGCAGCCATGGTCTCCGAGCTGATAGTGCATGCTGCTGCAAACGTCGTCGAACTGTCGGTGCAGATGGTTGTTGTCCTGCAAACGTCCCCATTTGTTGACTCAGGGATCGAGACGTGGCTGCACGATCCGCTACAGCCACGCGAATAAGATGCCTGTCATCTCGACTGCTAATGATACGAGGCCGTTGGGATCCAGCACGGCGTTCCGTATTACCCTCCTGAAGCCACCGATTCCATATTCTGCTAACAGTCATTGGATCTCGACTAACGCGAGCAGCAATGTCGCGATACGATAAACCGCAATAACGATAGGCTACAATCCGACCTTTATCAAAGTCGGAAACGTGATGGTACGCATTTCTCCTCCATACACGAGGCATCACAACAACGTTTCACCAGGCAACGCCGGTCAACTATTGTTTGGGTATGAGAAATCGGTTGAAAACTTTCCTCATGTCAGTATGTTGTAAGTGTCGCCACCGGCGCCAACCTTGTGTGAATCCTCTGAAAAGCTAACCATTTGCATATCACAGAATCTTCTACCTGTAGGTTAAATTTCGCGTCTGTTGCACGTCAACTTCATGGTGTAGCAATTTTAATGGCCAGTTGTTTGCTTTTCATATCAATTACAAATACGTGTACTCGATTCTAGCAGTTTATCATACTATTAAAATTTATGGCGAATTTTCAGCTTTATTTCTTAACACAGAATTAAGATATGTTACAAAAATCCGAAGAACAAATTCTATTGGACACCTTTACTGGAAGAAAGGGTGAAATAAGTGTTCCACGTGCTAACGCATCCTGGGATAGGTAATAAAAGTGTAGAAGAATCATTGTGAGATCGCCTCGGGCATGAATATGTGTGATGTCCTTAGGTTAGTTAGGTTTAAATAGTTCTAAGTTCTAGGGGACTGATGGCCACATAAGTTAAGTCCCATAGTGCTCTGAGCCATTTGAACCGTTTTTGGCCATTGTGAGATAGAATATGAAACGGATAGATAAAGATTACGATTTATAGAACTGGCGAGCTATTTGCTACATATGACGGAAAGCGAGCGTAGGAAGGGTCCTTCCGTTATGTTTTGGGGTCATCAGTTCAAAAATGTTCAAATGTGTGTGAAATCGTATGGGACTTAACTGCTAAGGTCATAAGTCCCTAAGCTTTTACACTACTTAAACTAAATTATCCTAAGGATAAACACACACATCCATGCCCGAGGAGGACTCGAACCTCCGCTGGGGCTGGGGTCATCAGACTTCTGTCTCGTTTGACTCAATATTCTATGACTTCCACTTCTTTGCCACCTATTGCGTCTAAGAGTAGCACACATACATATTTTTTGTATAAATCTGAATCTCAGTCTTCCTCTATAAATTTTAGCCTTTGCCATAGCAATTATCCGCTGATGTCTTAATATGTCACCTTTCAGCTACTCATTGTTTCTAGAATATCCCATTCTTCTATCATTTTGCGAAAACTTCATTTCTTGCCTTATGACCTCACATAATTTTTAGCATCCTTCGGTAGCGACACACCTCTCTTCTTTTCTGCTTCTCCCATAGTCCACGGCTGACTCCCATAAAAATGCTAATCTCAAGACGGACGTTCTCAAAAAGTTCTTCTGGAACTAGGAAAAGGTGACACATCTTTAGTTGAAGCATGCTCTTGCTGATATTGCTATTCCGCTTCATAGTCCCTCTTCCCTACTGCGTTATTTTGCATCCAAAGTAGCAGTATTCTCCATTTTTTCTGTTTACATTGTCTATGATCTCATTTCTCCTAGTCCACAACTCTCTCGTACTCCTTCTGTTGATCGTCAGACCAAATTCTGTCCCCAGTAAAATGATCCCTGCATTCCATAACCACTTACATCTTCGTCACTATCAAAGCGCGTGCTGTTGCCGATAGACGCAACATCCATCGTTCTTATTAAATGACGAGTTAAGGTGAGGCAACAGCCTAGATACTGGTGTTCAACCGAGCTGCTAATTGATGAAAGAAAAAAGCGTACAGAGAAATGCTACCGTGAAACCCGTAGCTGAGCGGATGAATTTAGGTTTCAGTCGGTGGGAGATTCAATATCACAATATCTTCACTGTTGGCCCTATTAAACTCTATTGACGTGCTGGTAAAGCTGTTTCGCAAGAGTGCATCGCATTCTCCGTACTTCATCACCGAGCTTGCGAACCATCAGACACAATACATGGCCATTATGAACTCCGATCTGATGCCATGGTTACATGGTGAAAAACCTGATGCCAATTGGTAGCCATCCAACTAATCGCTGGACACTAGAACTCTGATTACACTCTAAGATAAGAAAGAAGACGCACCACGAATGAATTATCCGAATGGGCCGGAAATCGGTAGGTGTGTTATGGGTGTACGGGCAAACAAACGTTCAGAAAAATTGTATGGTATATTGAAGACAAAGAGCTTCACAAATTAAGCCATTCAGCAATGCGTTGGTCCAACTCTGGCACTTATGAAAGCAATTACCCGGCTTAGCACTGATTGACGGGACTGTTGGATGTCCTCCAGAGGGATATCGTGCCAAATTCCATCCAACTGCCGCCTTAGATCGCCGAAATCATGAGCTGGTTGGAGGGTGCTGTCCATAGTTCTCCAAACGTTCTCTATTGGAGAGAGATCTGACGAGCTTGCTGGCCAACGTAGGATTTGTCAAGAACGAAGTCAAACAACAGAAACTCTCGCCGTGTGGGGATGATTATGCCTTGCTGAAATATGAGCCCACGATGGCTCGCCGTGAAGTGCAACAAAACGGGGCTTACAATACTGACCACGTACGGCTTATCCGTAAGGGTGCCGCAGATGACAACCAAAGGGGACCTATTACGAAATGAACAGGGAACCCTGACCATCTCTCCTGTCGGGCCGCGTGGCGGACGGAAGACAGTTTGGTAACAGCTGTCTAGGGCGTCTCCTGATATGTATTTTCTGGTCATCGGAGATCACTTCGAAGCGGGACTCATCACTGAAGACAATTCTACTCCAGTTGACGAGATTCCAGGCTGGAGACGTGTCTAGAGACGCCTCAAATAGCGATGGCGCAACCTAACACTGGCTCACCATACGGTCCGCCGACAGCCAGTGATGTCACTTTTTTCATATTAAGATCCCCTTGGCTGTCAATCGCATCACCCTTACAGCACAGAGTACTTCGATGATATTCTAATCCCCGTTTTGTTGTCCTTCATGGCAAGCCACCCTGGATTTAACTTTCGGGCAGACCCTACCTTGGCCAGCAAGGTCGCCGGATCTCAAAACTAAGAGCATTATGGGCAGGACTCGGGATTTTGACGATTTGACGCGCCTATTGGACGGAACTTCGCACGATAGATCTCAGGAGGACGTCCGACATTTCTGTCAATGAATGTCAAACCGAGTAGTTGCTTGCGTAAAGGCCAGAGCAGGACCAACTCGTTACTAATTTGCTCAATTTGTGAAGCACTGATACGGATTTCTGAAACTGTAATTATTTGTTTGTTAGTACCTGCATATGATATCTACCGATTGCAGTCCCATTCGGATAATTCCTTATTATTACTTTCTTTCTCACAGTGTATTTACACCACTTCTGATGATCTGTATGTGTTAGAAATTTCGTTTACAGTGGACCGTTCCTTTAAGGGTGCTCAACAATTTTCGTCATTGTACTCAAGTTCCACACAAGAAATCAGTTTTAGTGGCAACAAATTATCATGGATTAAATATATTTTTTAACATAATGGCAGAGAAACGAGAGAAGTAATACTTCCCCAATTGTGTGTATCTGTTCTGAAAAGAGACGACGTCAAGGAAAACCGAATCTGGTTTACACATTAAGTAAGCCAATATCAGTAATGGATGTTCATTCTTCGGGAAACTTTCATGATTCTGTACCTTCATCGATATAATTTTCCACTCATAAATTTTAAGATTTTGTAAATTTACCTAACTATTAGAAGTGTAACTGAAATAAGCCTACAACAAGAAAAGTAGCCAAATATTTAATCTCCATATCACGGAAATACAGGCGGCCTGTGTGCCCGAGTGGTTCTAGGCGCTTCAGTCTGGAACTGCACTGCTGCTACGGTGGCAGGTTCGAATCCAGCCTTGGGCATGGATGTGTGATGTCCTTAGGTTAGTTAGGTTTAAGTAGATCTAAATCTAGGGGACTGATGACCTCAGATGTTAAGTCCCATAGTGCTTGGAGCCATTTTGAACGGAAATACACAGGGTGTCACAAAAGATATTAACAAACTTTAAGTGGTTGTGGACGGTGCCTTGAGGAACATATGAGGATAGGTGCCCGTGAACGGATACGTCACGTGAACGGATACATCATTCAACGACGCCAGCACCTGATGTAGAGCCACCCTTCAGGAATAAAGTGGACTTTATACACCGACTGATCGTAGGCGGAAGTCTCGCGATGTTGCTTGTTATTCAGTGATCACGGCTGAGTGCCTCGATCACCAGTGCAGAAGATGGAGGTAGCTGCTGAACAGACAGGCGTTTCGGGCACGATTTCCTGTCGTCAGTTTGTTTCTCTAGTCAAATGGTTCAAATGGCTCTGAGCACTATGGGACTTAACATCTATGGTCATCAGTCCCCTAGAACTTAGAACTACTTAAACCTAACTAACCTAAGGACATCACACACATACATGCCCGAGGCAGGATTCGAACCTGCGACCGTAGCGGTCGCGCGGTACCAGACTGAATCGCCTAGAACCCCTCCGCCACACAGTCCGGCCCATCTACAACTACTCGAAGTCTATCGGTATCGTTTTGTAACACTATTTACAGGAAAACTACGCCTGCTTTTTAATTTAAAGTCAACGGCTGCGACAAATCTTTAACATTCAGAGAAATAATGTAAAAGAAAGTGAAGTTGTCATCGAGAGACTCGAAAGATGTCATGCGACACACACAAAGAACCACTGACAACAAAGCGACGATGAAGCAGATCCAAAGAAGGAAGAGAAAAAATAGTTCGCTTCACTGTCTTCATTGTAGCAGGCCGGGATCGATTCGCGGTGCCACCTCGGCTTCTTTTAACGTAAAGATGTCTGGTAAGCAAATGAGAAGCAGCGGCATCATCAGGATTCATTTACTAGGAATAACGGCTGGAGGAATTGGCGACATGCTGAACACACGTCCCATGAAAAAATGTTCAAATGTGTGTGAAATCTTATGGGACTTAACTGCTAAGGTGATCAGTCCTTAAGCTTACACACTACTTAACTTTAATTATCCTAAGGACAAACACACATACCCATGCCCGAGGGAAGACTCGAACCTCCGCCGGGACACATCCAACGATCACAGATCGCTCCTGGTACTGCCTTGTAACCAGAAGTTGGCCAGTGGGGACAAGGTCTAATCCGTGAATTGTGTTTGTTTTACTTACTTACGTCGTTTGAATGAACCAACAGCATAAACTGACCTCATGACGTACGAACGTCCTCCCTGTGTGTAGAATACCTTAAAGGCTTATAAATAAATAGCTAACAAATTCGTCATTGTGCGGCTGTGCATTCAAACCTAATATGAACCCCTACAGTAGACTCGGCGTAAGATGATCCAGGACAATCTCTGTATTCTGGGTGCAGCTGCGTCAGGTGTCTGCAACGCAGTTTGGTAAATGTCGCTATGGCAACGCCACCTCTTAGCTTAACAAACAGCTTTAGTTTTCACTTACAGCCCTTTGCACTTTGCGGTTGAAGGCTGTTAAAAGCGGTGCTAGGTGTCAAGGATTCCCTTAAGCTGACACGACTGTAGTAGTGCATTAGTTGCAAAGAATACATGTACTAAAATTCATAAATGATGCGGCATTTTCTCGCTCATCTCAGTGTTTACGACGTCATATCTCTTGAAGTACGCATCGTACAGTGATATATTTGTGTAGCTACTTTCAGCTGTCCATGTCGATATTGTCTGCGAAAGATGGTGCGAATAGAGTCAGTAGTATAGAAGTAATAAATTTAAACCTCATGCATAATGTGGCAGTTTCCCACGCACCTCAGTGATTATGACGTCATGTCTCCTGAACTATGGAGGTGAGTGATTCTTAACGCCACAGCGATTGTTGCCTGACAGATACGTGAACTAATTTTGTTTGAATTCAGTCCCTTGGTTCATGGGGAGATGTGAAACATACACGCATACATACATACATTTTTGTAATATGTATGGATAATGAATATGTTTATATTAGCACTAGATATGCACTCGAACTAATATCCTCTCCACTCAAGCTAACCACGTGAAAATCTTCTATAAGTGCAGAAAATTTTCGTTTCTAAGTGTATAAGAAATTATCCCATCACAGAAAACAAATTGCACTAAAATATTTTGGTACATGACGAGTTGTAAGCTTTCAGATCTGAAGATAACCGTTATGGTATTCTATCGAAACTAGTCTTTAATAATTTACATTGGGACTTAAAACAGTAGAAATAAATTTCTCTTAAAATTTACGAATATATGCAGTAGCAGTGCCTCTTTTCCAAATGAAGTTTGGCATTGATGCCGTTAATCAGCTGCATCTCTCTTTAGTACAAGCGTAGCAGGTCATCGAACCTAACACAGGTTCACTAGCAACATAATATCTTCTAAACGATGAGTTCACCAACTGGTATCTCTGGGCAATTTGTGCAAGGAATTTATCTACGACTTAAAAATGGAGTGTCACGATATTTCTTAGGGTAGAAATTAGCATTTAGGTTATACGTTCCGGTCCGCCGCTCGTGGTCTCGCGGTAGCGTTCTCGCTTCCCGAGCACGGGGTCCCGGGTTCGATTCCCGGCGGGGTCAGCGATTTTTCCTGCCTCGAGATGACTGGGTGTTGTTGTGTTGTCTTCATCATCATCATTCATCCCCATTACGGTCGGAGGAAGGCAATGGCAAACCACCTCTACTAGGACCTTGCCTAGTAAGGCGGCGCGGGCCTCCCGCGTCGCTCCCCTACGCTCAGTAAAGAAGTATGGGACTGATCATCATCATATACGTTCCGGTTCCGACCATGAACGTAACACCTACCTGTAACACTAGTGATAAGCGACCAAGCTCAAATTACAAACGCATGTCACTAATATCACTATTTCCAAAAGTATTCGATGTAGTGACTAACTATAGAATATGGATTCATATAAATGAGCAAATTGTGTTAACCGCCCCATACTTCGGCTTTCGTAAGGGATTCTTCTCACAGAAAGCAGTACAAGACGTCACAAATGAGGTTCTAAGCTAAACAAAAAAAAATTACCCTTCAGAGTTTTCTGTAAAGCCTTTCATTATGTGCAACTGGGAATTCTCTTACGAAACTGTAGGGTGTTCGGAACATGTGAGCCGGTTTTGACGCTGGCTCGGTCTCTGAAGCGAAAGCTCTATTTAATTTCACGTGTGCTATCATTCGCCTACACTCTGGTGACGTCGCCGTGGGTTTTGGCGAGACATCTTGTAACCGTGGCGCTCGCGAAGAGTCGGCCCGGATGCGGATCAGTGAAGTTCTGCCCCACGGCTGTGACTTGCAGTCAGCATCAGTCGGTGCCTATCTGTGGAGTTGCGCGCAGAGTCCGTAAGGAGTGTAGGCGCAGCCATGGTAACGCTGACGTCCGAGTCTTCTAGGGGCTAACCTCATTCCCAATCACCTATGGGCAGCCTGGGTATGTTTGTGCCCGACATCGCTTGCGGTTTACCTGACCCGCTTGCGTCCTGGTGGAACTGTCTCATTTGTTGGACGTCGAACGTAGGTGGTTATTTTCGGACGAAGTGTGACCTGGTACACTCTACAGTATGATTGCTGCAGATTAGAAGGTCGTTTGCTGAAACTGTTAACCCAAACCGCTGTATACATCGTTTGGCAGGGTGCTGTTTGCAAAAGGTGGGCATCGTGTGTGTTCGATGCATGAGATGTTCCCTTCAAAACGAGCTGATGCCTGGGCCACTTGCTCCGCGTGTGATTAACTTGACTCACCTTGAATACTATTTGCACATTTTATTGTGGTTTTAATTATCAGTTTCTGATGCTCATTTGCTCTCTGCTCTCCTTCGAAGTTGCTGATCACTAATCTTACCACGAATTCTAAGTTGTGGAATTCAAATTTCTTCTTTACGTTTTAAGATGCCTACTCATGTAAGGTTACAGATAATAATTACTCCTTCAGTATCGATATATGTAGCTTACAACCTCGTTGTGAACTGTTGTGTACCATCACAACTACTAAGCTGTTGGTGGTCAATCATTTTTCTGCTGTTTTGCAGCGACAGAGTTACTGGATTTGATGTATTGGCTTAGTTAAATTCATAAAGCTGTTTTCCAGCAGCTCTGTGTTACTTGAATGTTCTTAAAGAATACATTACCTACAGCTAAGATCACAAGTCTTAAATATTACTTGTTGCTTGGATTTTTTCAAAGTTCCGTACGTTAAAAATCTTTCATTATCTATATCTAAACTTAAAGGTTGCATTATTTAAGGTCTTGTTGCTCAGCAGTTAAAAGAATCCGTAGAATTTTCCTATCTATGTTATTTATGGCCGATTCTGACTCGCCTTAAGATTTTATGTTTTATGTTTGCATATTTTACAATATATTTTCTCTCTAATTCAGTTGTGCCTTAACTATCCAAGGCCGCACGTCGTAGCCACGCGTTCTGAGGCGTCTTGCCACGGTTCGCGCGGCTCTTCCCGTCGGAGGTTCAAGTCCTCCCTCGTGCATGGTTGTGTGTGTCGTCCTTAGTGTAAGTAAGTTTAAGTTAGATTAAGTAGTGTGTAAGCTTACGGACCGTTGACCTCAGTAGTTCGGTCCCATAAGACCTTACCAGAAAGTTCCAAAATTTAACAAATGCCAAGCATTGGTGGATTCGCTAATAACACATAAACCGGACGGTAACTGGACGTCATAGGCTTATTGCCTGCCTAACCCATAAACCGAAACTAATTAATATAAAAAGCAGTTCTAAAACTATGTTTTGCTATTGACACAAGTGTACCAATCAAGGATCCAAAATCAGTCCTAGCAGACACCGGTCAAATGACAGCTACACTTCGACGGCGTAGTTGTACGTGAAAGACACTCTGCATCTTCATACATTACCTGTAGTGAGACGATATTCTGGTATCATCTTCCCGTAAAAAAAAAAAAAAAAAAAAAAAAAAAAGAACACCCGATAAATTCAGTAACTGTGTATCTTTGTGTCAAAAAAACTAAATATTTTGCAGGCTTCCACGACAGCTATTTGCGTTCTTGATGATTCTTGTTTTACGAGCATGAGGTCTCTGATGATTTCTGTAGAACTGAAAGACGAAACATTAGGTGGAGAAATATCGCTTGGACCACGGCCTATGTGTTCAGTTTCACTAAATAATCAATCACAGCTCGTTCAACGTTTTCACTAATTAGCGCGAGCGTGTGCTTATGTATTTGTGTGTGTGTGTGTGTGTGTGTGTGTGTGTGTGTGTGTGTGCGTGCGTGTGGGATTGTGTGTGTTTATGATAACTCTAATCTGTATGTATGTTTAATCCTATTAAATAATGGTCCCCACAGCATTTAATTGCAAGCTCTGCAAGGCGATTACAGAAGGTAGCTAAATATTTGTACAAGTGAGGGTAAACAGCGGTATGAATTCATGTTAGGGCGGCTTCCATCAATCTGAAAGCTGACACTACAAAATATACTACTCTTACAACGGTTATATTCTCGTAGTCTACACTTGCTAGGGAATGAGTCCTATTTATATGGCATGAAGCATATCAAATTGAGCTCCAGTGCTTCTCTAATGAGACATACTTGCTTGTAAAGCTGGATTGAGGGACGTATTTTTCATTCGAAAGCGTAAACGAGTCGCAGTCGCTGATGTGGATATATTTGTAGAGGCAGGCCAGCACGAACCACAGGCAGATTCTTTTGCTGAGTTTAGTGAGATGGGAAGAAACGATTTCATTCGCACTGTGAGAATTTGGCCAAAGATACCGAAAAGAAATTTAGATCTGAAAGAACTCGGTTCCTAAAATACCGAGATGTACCCAATACAGTTAATTGCTTCAAAAAATAATGAACTCGTTTTCTGAATGTTCTACAGCTGGATAAGAAGTGCCCTCTCAGAAAAACTCGATTCGCAATTGAGTTATCAGAACACTGAAGACATGCTAATTTACTGCATTTCATGTTATTCATATTGTAATTATTGTTACAGTGCGACAGTAATGTCATAAACATTCTTATTCTGTCGTTCAGATAAATAATTGAAAACTGCATATTACTTACGTACTATTTCAGAATCTCAGTTTCGTTCACCTGTATTCGGTGATGAGCAAAGTACCAAATGAAAGAGGACCAGGTAAGCTATTCAAGTGTTAAAATCCGTCAAAAATTGACCTAAAATACGCTTTCTATAATTGTAGCGTAGTGAGAAACATCAGCCAGTATTTCGTGAATTACTTTAGTCATTTTCATCACGCGTAAAACGCTGTCGTTCAGTTTCATAAACATATCCTATTTTGTGAGGATAATGTTTTTGTAGGTGCCTATCCACATTCTCAACTACATCACTTTGAAACCATCTGCTCATGGAAGCAGTAATATGTACTGAAGGAAAGATACACATCACTGCAGTTGTCTACAGATGAAGAGAACTAACTGCAGATAACGCTCCATCTGTGAGCGATATTTTAAAAATTGACGCGGATAAAATTGTTAAGAGTGTTGTTTATAAGAATGCTGCAGCGCAGCAAAACACGAACAGCTCTGGCGTTTAATCATGCAGTGTGTTATCACGACCCGTTTTTACTTCAGTTAAAACATCCGAACTGAGAAGTGGTAGTAGATATAAAAAGCTATTCTCTAACGTTTCGTCTCCGACATGTTCGGCGCCAAAAATGCGACTGCGTCAAGGGCTCGAGGCCACCCTTAATTTACAGAGCTGTATATAGAGGGCACCACCGTTCGTCACGTTATGTCCAATACGCGATTATCTCAGGCTGGCGTCATCGTTCTCGATTAGAAGAAATCGATCGTTCTTCTGTATGCACGGAGTTGGGACACATATTTTATTTAACCCATCTCGCCATCCTTTCTCAATAACATTGTTGACAAGTCTGAAAATCTCTATTTCCTCTCCATATATGTGCACTTATCAATGCGTGGTTTTTACTAAAACGCTAGTCTCACTGAACTTTATTCCGTGGTTTTCACCTCGGAAAGCGGCAGTTTTGCCAACTTGTCCCAGGCGTCAGTTCTTTTTGTGTTCAGCTGAGTGAGTGTTAAGACTTGTTATTGTGGTCCCAGAGCATACCTCCACATAACCAAAAGGAAATGTATACACCGCAAGTGTAGCTACTGGATGGTGTATATCTACTGTTGTTCGTAAGCATCCTTTTATTTTCTTGGGGGTCTAAGCATTCTTTCAACCCTGCGCTTCACCAATATTCCCCAAATCGATCCGCAATCCCGTTTATAAAAGGATGAAAAACCTTCCCTATGGGCTGCCCTTTTTAGTTAGACCTGGCTCTCCGTCCTCTTGTATGGAGTGTTTGATTCTCCTTTATAGTACGAACACACGGTGAAGAAGAGATGGACATCTTAATAATGTCAACAAAAAAATTTAATTTACGGTGGAGAAACAGAGCAATGGGCTACTTAATTTTCTGGATGTATCAGTAACTATACGGGCTGACAGGACTGGATATAATCTGCACACGAAACCTACATACATTGATCGATACACGCACAATGAATCCCACCATCACTCTAGCCTCAGTGTATAGGGCTAATAAAATTTGTGATCCTGTTTGTTTGAGAGATGAACTCAGTCACTTACGATAGGCTTTCAAAAAAAAAAAAAAAAAAAAGGAACAGTAAATCCAATAACGAGGTGGATCGTATTATCGTCCAAGAAGAGAGATACGAAGTTTATGTGCATTCCATAATCCACTGTCAGTTTCTGCCTCACCACATCATACATGCAACTGCTTGGGGGGGGGGGGGGGGTACTGAGGTTCTCTCTTTGTTTGTTGCTCCGCTATGAATGTCCATGCAATATAGTTTCCCCCGAAATGTTTGTTCGGAAATGGTTTTGGAGAAGACTAATGGTGGCGCACTGCAGCAATTCGTGTCTCGCACAGAGGCAGTTTGCACAGCGACCCAGGACTCACGCTGGCTATACTAGAAAGCCATACTCGATTTTTGGCGGCAATTTTGAAGAGTTCTGTATACACAAGAATGCCTTCTACTGTCAGTAAGGCTATAGAACAAAATGGTCCGGAAATTCTTCTTAAAGCACCATCACAGTACTGGATTATCTGTGCCAAGTACTACGCTTCATCGGAAATTGCCTAAGACCAGGTGCTTCTTTCACGTTACACATGGCAAAAGGAACTGTCACTGAGCTGTACCGTGTGTTAGACGAACAATAGAATGTGATTCAGTCGTTATTCATGCACTAACATTAACTGCTCATTTGAACGATTTTGAATGTACCAGGTTTTTAAATGAGGCATTATCGTGGGCGTCGTTTCAATCATGTTACCGAAGAGAGACATTTTATTTTTGTCTGTTACTACTTTTATGGTGTAATTTCATGTATTGACACATTCCATGACCTTGTAGATGTGCTCCTCAATTTCGTCCTATGGAACTTGACGTGTAAAGAAATAAATAAATAAAAAAGGAGCAGGGTGATAGGATATTAAAACATCAGGAAATGACTTCCTTGGTACTATAGGGAACTGTAGAGGGTAAAAGCTCTAGAGGAAGGCGGAGATTGGAATACGTCCAGCAAATAATTCAGGACGTAGGTTGCAAGTGCTACTCTGAGCTGAAGAGGTTAATACAGGAGAGGAATTCGTGACGGGCCGCATCTGAGCTGTCAGAAGACAGATGACTCAAGGAAACTGAAGCCAGAGCTACTCATCTGTTAGCCTATGACAGCGCGCTGGCGTCGAAAGTAGTTGCCACACCGCCGTTAATGCATTAGGGTTACCTATCCGGATTAACTTAAGTAAAAAAACACCGTAAAAAGGAAAATTTCTGACAGATCTTTCGGAACCATACAAAGTAAGTTCCGTTCATCCACGAAATAATTTTCCTACGGTGGTGCTCGATAAGGTCACTTCTTCACAATTGTTAGATGAGTTTTGACACTTTGCGAGTCGTATTAGACGGAGAATATCCACAGTATCCTGTAAATGATATCAGACTTAAGATAGGTGTTGAACGCTAAGATTGAAGTCCTATAAGCTATGCCTGGGTATTGTGCATCAGTTGGGGTGCTTACGAGGTGCGACTGAATGAAGAGATAGAGAAGATTCGATGAAGAGTTGCCCATTTCGTCACGGATTCATTTAGTCAGCGCGAGAGCTTGGTGTGCAACACGGGGAGGTTTACTATTGAAATTTCGAGTGAGCACTTTCCGCACTTTTCGGGAAAACTCGGACAACATATTACTTCCTCCCACGTACATTTCACAAAAAGACCACGATAGGAAAATTCGAGAAATAAGACATAATGTAGAGGCTTAACGACAGTCATTCTTACAGCTCGTCATTCGTGAGTGGAACAGGGTAGGAGCGTTCGGTTAGTGGTACAGAGGTACCCTCCCCCATACATCGTTAGTTGAGTTGTGGAGGATGATGATCTACTCTGCATTAAGTTATGTGCCCAAAACATGAAAATAATTAAAGTTTTAACAACAATTAGACTGTTATTAGCTGTGAAAAAGTAACGGACATGACTTTCTCAATACACTACAAGAAGCTTTAGGTCCGAAACTGCTTTACTCTTAGAAATTCGAGGGCGCCATACAATTCAGGAATTTCCTTTCCACATACTCTTCGCGAATAGGTAGGTTGTGTCCGTGATTCTGGCCCGTTATACAGCTTCTCGCACACACAATACAGCGAATATCAGACTACGCTGGAGTATATGTAGTGTTGGCTACATGTTACAAAAAAAGCGGGTGCACTACAGGAACACTGATAGTAGGTATTTAGATTCGAATCCCTTTGCGGCATACAGCTGTGTTGACTGAGATGTGAGACGTATCACGGCCTACAACAGATGGGAATAGCTGCGGACATTTCACCCGTTGCTGTATACGAGCAATTCTCCTAGCGGTTTATTCTCCTAACGCTTCACCTTGTGTAATATGGAAGCTTCGTAGGTTCTCCTACACACTGCGCCAACTAGAAGGATCCAGCGATTCTCTCGCGCGGAGAAGCATGCCAAGTTATACGAATATATTTTACATGGGTTCGCTGCAGCCAAATTCGCCAGCCGCTGTTCAGAGCCACTAGAAAACGATTTAATTAAAAAGGAAGCTCGTCGTGAATAAACATAATGACTTAAGGGCTGCTTCACAAATTTTTCATCTTGTGCCTGCAGAAAACACGAGATGCACACTATAGGCGCTGCTGCTGGAGGAAAGTTTTTCTACAACGGCCATCCCCGTGCAGCCGCCCACCGGATAACCCCCTCCACCACCCCAACCCAACATGTGGAGACCATATATAGTGCCGGGTCTGCTGATACAGCTTTCCGCTGTGCCAGAAAGCGCACACGTACATTTTTCTCCGGGCAGGGAAAAAATTACCTGTCTGAATCCGCTTCAAACAGGCACCGTGGGCGCCATAGAAACACGTCGGTCCTCAGAACAGATCTCGCGTTCTCTACCGGGCAACGGAGACATCGTCACTCTACCAGTGCGGTTCTTTCCTGTGAACAACGACTCTCTCTCTCACAAACGTACTTTCAATAAATATCTGCAGGGTTACATTTTACAGGTATGAGATTTGAGACTTTCATTTTCGCTCACCCTTATACCCGCTCTCTTGTTGTTGCTATAAGAAGTTATTCTCTACTGTACTGTGTAAACTTCGCGATTTTTAAGTGAGTAATTCAGGAAGTCAATTCTCCGAGGTTGGAGTTTAACATCAAAGTAAATATCGGAAAGCTCTTATGAAAACTGACTGACTGCGCTATGTTTCAGTTTTTCCTATGGTAAAACAGAAACTTGCTTTACAGTCACCATTAAACAAATTTGTTTAATAGGCCGCTCGCAGAATCGCGGTATGTATAGCACACTTTGTTGACATACCTTCCTTACCTTCGAGCAAAATGGACTCGCCCGTCGCCGGCCGCTGTGGTCGAGCGGTTCTAGGCGCTTACGTCTGGAACTACGCGACCGCTATGGGCGCAGATTCGAATCCTGCCTCGGGCATGGATGTGTGTGATGTCCTTAAGTTAGTTAGAGGATTGATGACCTCAGACGTTAAGTCCCGTAGTGCTCAGAAACATTTGAACCATTTGAACTCGCCCGTCCCACGTCACCGGCGTGCGCACAATAGAGTGAAACACAGTCACTTGTGAGCGAGAGGTCTAACGTAACGGTGTCACTAAGTTTCGACACAGGAAGAACGGAGATGGATGAAGATGGAACGTGTCAAAGGTCGTACAGCACAACAGTGTCATCAAGGTCTTCATGAGGTGTGTGAGGAATTGGCATTGCCGTACAGAACAGTGGCACATTGGGTAAAAGCCTTCAACGAAGGTCGGCAAACTGTGGCAGACACGCATCGAGCAGGTCCTCCTAGCATCTCCGAAGAAGAAATGCACAGTGATCGACGCCATACGATTCGTGAGCTCGCCAAAAACCGGATTAGCGCATACGACAGTGCATCGCATCCAGAAAGAACGCCTGGGCATGCGAAAAATTGCATCACGATGGGTTCCGCATGACATGACGGAAATGCAGAAATGGATGCGTTACGACGCTGCTCAGACGCACTTGGAGCGCTATGGGTGCGTAGGAGAGGCTTTCTTACGCAGTATCGTAACAATGGATGAGACATGGGCCACATCGTACGAGCCAAATGTGAAACGCCAATCCAACGAATGACGTCATTAAGGGCCGCCACGAAAGTCGTAAGTGCGTCAGTGAACCAGTATGGTGAAAGTTATGGTGATTTTTGTGTACGACTCTGATTGTGTTATCCTAACGCATTACGTTCCTCCACGGCAGACCATCAATGCATAGTATTACCGTTCGTTTTTGGAGCATCACCTGCGACAAACTTTGCGAACGAAGCGGCGACACCTTCTGCGCTACCCACTCATCATTTTCCACGACAATGCGCGGGCGCATACAGCGCAAGCTCTAGCTGCTCTGTTCGGTCCATGGGACTGGGAAGCAATGTACCATCCATTATACTCCCCGGACATAAGTTCTTGTGACTTTGATTTGATTCCGAAAATGAACGAACCACTTCGTGGCATTCCCTTCAGAACAGTTCCAGATGTTCGACAGGTAGTAGACCGTTCCATTCGCACCATCAACAGAACAGTCTCTGCTAACGGTATACTACGCCTTCCACATCGCTGGCAACGGGTTGTACACAACGCTGGTGACTACTACGAAGGACAGTAAAAGATGCAAACATGTAACTCTTTGGTTTCGGTTGTGAATAAATAGTTGCCACTATTTAAGTTCCAATTCTCGTATATATGTATATCGGAGTGGCAGCCAGGCAAATTGTGGGAATCAATTAACTCCTGATGAAACTGATTATATCAAGAGTGGAATTAATACTCAGCTAATAGCACCATTTCTATGAGAACCTTTCAGATAGTATGTGCTAAAATAGTCACTCTTCAATAACTGTAGAGTGGAGCGAGACTGATGGTTCAGATTTGGTCCACCGGTGTATCGGACCTTGATCTAAGACAACTTTCAGCTGTTTGAAAAAAAGAAATTGCTTGTCTGAGAGGCTTTTGAAGGGCGCTACTTCTATACTTCACACCTGTACGTTTCAGTTTAAGCTTTGTCAAAAGGAATCTTTTTTATCCAATAATCTTCATCCGTTTTCGAGGAACGATGCTTAATGTAGCATATAAAATTCGTTCTTGCGTGAATTGATTGCGAGGAAACGGTTTGAAGTGAATCAAGTAATAAATGCAATTTTACGAGAATGAGACAGGAAGCATCCGAAAGTGGGAGTACATCTTTAATAGGAAGTATCCGAAAGTGAGGATGCATGTATCCTGAACTTTAATGACATGCTGTGTAATATTGCACGTCGTGATATATGCCACTTTAAATGACATGATAGAATGTGTCACGTTATACGATATGACATCATGTATCATGTTACTTTACTTGGCATGATGGTACATGACATGCTTATTAACATTAATAGGCAACAAAAGCACGGATACATCAAGATGTTCTGATTTAAATGTCTTTGAAGGTACCAGATAAGTTGAAAACCTGGTTCCCTTATTTTACATCCCTAACTCTGCCCAGCATATTATATTCGCCTTTCTTACTGCTATAATAGCAGAAATTCTCACTCTGGTTAATAATGTATTAGCTTCATGAAAATAAATACGACCAACTCCCTCAATAATAACACCTTGGCGGTGTTTCTTTTCATTACTGTACGTGTTTAATATTAAATACAGTTCCCTCCCCCCCCCCCTCTCTCTCTCTCTCTCTCTCTCTCTCTCTCTCTCTCTGTTTCTCAGCTTTTTTTATTTCTTTTGAGACGCTGTAATGTATTTGTGATTTTTTGTGTAGCAAAAACAAAACTATTACATCAGACGATTAACGACAAACAGTCACACCTCTCAAAAAATGGTTCAAGTGGCTCTGAGCACTATGGGACTTAACTGCTGAGGTCATCAGTCCCCTAGAACTTAGAAATACGTAAACCTAACTAACCTAAGGACATCACACACATCCATTCCCGAGGCAGGATTCGAACCTGCGACCGTAGCAGTCGCGCGGTTCCAGACTGAAGCGCCTAGAACCGCTCGGCCACACGGCCGGCGTTACATTTCTCACATGGAGGAACTAGCATGACGTAGTTCGATAGAAGAGGTACTGTGCCGTTTGTATATTAATAGGTCAAGGAATTTCTTTCTTTATCACTGTCTGTTGTCTGGCAACAGATGGCGATCAGCGCATTATTCTCTGCTCCCGCCAACTCAACATTTCTGCAATTCTCTTCCTGACACGAATTCGGAGACACGCAGAAACAAACGGGCATAATATGAATAAATTACGGTAAGGCATCTCTGTTACATTTGTGATTTTTCATGTCACTACTTGGGAAACGAAGCAGTTGGCGCCATACATCTACATACATCCTCCGCAAATATCGTACAGTGCATGGCGAAGCGTACCTCGTACCACTACTAGCGATTTCCCTCCCTGTTCCATCTGCAAAACGATCGAAGGAAAAGCGACATCTATATGCCTCCGCGATAGTAGGTTTAGAACAGCTCTGCAGTCAGCCTCAAATGCCAGTTTTCTAAATTTTCTCAGTAGCACCTCGCGAAAAGAACATCTTCCCTTCAGGGATTCCCATTTGAGTTCAAGCATATCCACAATACCTTAGTGCTGATCAAACCTACAGGTAATAAATCTAGCAGCACGCCTTTGAAGTGCTTCGTTGTCTTCATTTAACCCGACCTGGCGGGGTTCCCATAGACTCAGACAGTAATGAAGACTGGGTGGCACTGGTGTTTCACAAACTTCCCTAAATTTCTTCCAATAAACCGAAGTCGACCATTCGCCTTACCTACCTCAGTCCTTGCAAGCTCGCCCCGTTTCATATCCCTTTACAACGTTACTCCTATATATTTAATAGATGCAACTGGGTCATGCAGTACACTACTAATGTTGTATTCGAACATTAAGGGATTGTTTTCCTACTCATATGCACTGACTTACATTTTTCTACATTTAGAGCAAGCGGCCACCAGTCACACCAACTAGAAATTTTGTCCAGCTCATCTCCTAACCTCCGACAGTCATTCAACGAAGCATTCCAGTACGCCACAACGTCATCAGCAGCCAGACGCAGACTGATGCTCATCCTGTCTGTCACATCATGCATGTATATAGGGAATAAGAGTAGCCCTATAAAACTTCCTTGAAGCACTCCTGTCGGTACCCTGGACGTCGAGGGCAACTTATTGGATCCTGTTTAGTAAGTCCTCGAGCCACTGTCATGTCTCGGAAACTATTTCTTACGCAATATCTGCGTTAACTGTCTGCAATGGCACATCATGTCAAATACTTTTCGCAAAACTAGGATTACAGAATCTGGATGATGGCTTTCATCCATGGTTCAAAGGATTTCATACGAGGAGAGGGTAAGCAGAGTTCACTTTCTTTTATTTTCTTTGTGCATCAGTTTTCTGACGGGCTCGACGCGGCCCGCCACGAGTTCTCCTGTGCCAATATCTTTAGTTCAGAGTAGCGCTTGCAACCTACGTCCTCAATTATTTGCTAGATGTATTCTAATCTTTGTCTTCCCATACAGTTTTTACCGTATACAGCTCCCCCTAATACCATGGAAATTGTTCCCTGATGTCTTAATAGGTGTCCTATCATCCTGAACTTTCTCCTTGTCAGTGTTTTGCACACATTCCTTTCCTCTCCGGTTCTGCGCAGATCCTCCTCATTCCTCACCTTGTAAGTCTACCTAATTTTAAATATTTGATTGTAGCACCACATCTCAAATGCTTCGATCCTCTCCGGTTTTCCCACAGTCCATGTTTCATTATCTTACAATGCTGTGCTCCAAACATACATTTTCAGAAGTTTCTTCTTCAAATTAAGGCCTATGTTTGATAGTAGTGGACTTCTCTTGGCCAGGAATGCCCTTTTTGCCAGTGCTAGTCTGCATCTGATGTCCTCCTTGCTCCATCCGTCATGAGTCATTTTACTGCGTAGACAGTAACTGCATCTAATTCGTGGCCATCAATCTTGATGTTAAGTTTCTCACTGTTGTTATTTCTGCAGCTTCTCATTACTTTCGTCATTCTTCGATTTACTCGCAGTTCATATTCTGTACTCAGTGGATTGTTCATTCCATTCAACAGATAGCCTAATTCGTCTTCTCTTTCACTGAGGATATCAATGCCAATATCGAATCTTTCATTCAATTTAGTTCCACTCTTGAAACTTTCTTTTATTTCCCTCATTGCTTCTTCGATGAATTGATTGAACAGTAGCGCTGAAAGACTACATCCGTGTCTCACACCTTTTTTTTAATGCGAGCACTTCGTTCTTGACCTTCCACTCTCATTATTCCCTCTTGGCTCTTGTACATGTTGTATATTACCATTTGACAGCGTCGAACTTTTTTTACAGGACGACAAATCCTATGAACGTGTCTTGATTTGAATGACACGAAGTAAAAGTTGAGATTTTTGAAGGAACCATTCTAAGGCCCTTTCATAGGAACTATCCTGTCATTTTCTTGTTGCAAATGAAAGAAATCAAGGAAAACCTAAACCTTGATGGTCGCACGCGGATTTGAACTGTCTCCCTACCGAATGAGAGTCCATTGCGCTAACCACTGCGCCACCTTACTCAGTTTTGCTTACGGCACGTAACCTTATCGCCAGCAACCAGCATTCAATCTATCGGTAGACGGTAGTCGTAATGTTTTGGTTCATTACTGTACAGGAGGTGGACAAATATATGGAAACACATTACCGTGCCTAATACGACATAGGAAACCCGTTGGCATCAAAACAGCTTCTAGTCGTCTCGGAAGGGATAAATGCACGTTCTGTATGGTTTCAAGGGAATCTTGTACCATTGGTCTTGCAAAATAGTGTGAAGCTCAGGTAACGAAGGTGGAGCTAGACATCGGTCAGGCAACCTTATTTCCAAAGTTTGTCACAAAGGCTTAATAATATTGAGATCTGGTGACGGAAGACGTGATAGTTCGTCCTCGTTCTCACAAAATCATTTCTGGTCAAAGTGAGCTGTGTGAACAGGACCTTGGCGTCTTGGAAAAAAGCATTACCATTGGGTAACAAACTTTACACATTTTGAGGGACCTGATCAGCCAAAATATTCACATAATCCTTGGCAGTAATCACTTTTGCTACATAAACTCGGTCTCCAATGAAAACTGTGATACAAGACTCATCCGACCAAATATAGTGATACAGAGTACCCTCCGCCACGCACTGTACGATGACTTGCGGAGTATGTATTTAGACGTAGATGGTTATGTAGAAATGAGTTTACTCCATGTCGCCGTAGGCCATTTGCATTACTGATGAATGGTTTTGGAATTCCAGCCCGCCTGTAATTCTCCATTTACGTAGCTTCCTTCGTGTTGTTTTGGTGCTGAGATGGTTAGTGAGTGCGACATTCAGTTTGCTATATCTTTGGCACCTACCGTCCTCTTATTTTTCGTCATAATCCTCTCCACTGACCGACTGTCATAAAAACACAAACATTCCTTCGCATAGTGGCTTAACGGATGTTAATTAGTTTCCCAGTGTTTAAATGATGCGGATTCGGCTACTGTTTGTTCATCCAATGAAGAGCCGCTCCAGTTTCTTCACTGGAATTATCTTATGTCCGTATAAACCCTTTATAACACACCATTATCACTTGTACGTGCGATTTATGCTACAGAGAAGATCATTTGATGTTGCTTCTCTAGAGCATAAATTTCAGACACACATAATAATGGCCTAATAAAAAGCCCAAGACCGGTCGTGTGTGGACTTAATAAAGTTCCATTTAAGCAACTGGAGCGGCTTTTCATTAATTACCGGATGATATTTTTCCGTTTTCGTTGTAAGCGTTATAAATCTTCGATACAGTGTCTCTTGAAACGACAAACACCTCGGCAGTTTACGAGCACCAACAGTCCACCCAAGTCACAATTCACTTAGCTCCAACATAATGCACGCATAAATGCACAGAGCGCTGTTCCGAACACGACTGACACATGCAATGTGTTGGGGCCGTTGACAGGTACCGTTTGTGAACAAATACAGCAGCGTAACCTGCAGGCTTGCTACATTTATGTTCAATCATGTATTTCTCGCTGTATTTCCATACATAAATATCCAGCTCCTGCATGTATTTACGCCACGCACACACTGTCGTTCTCAAAAAATTCCAAATCAATTGAAAACACGAATGCCAATGAGAATCGTAAACAAATATTCACAGAACCCAGCAAATGGGTGTCTTCGCCAAACTACACGATGTTAGGCAGATGTACCAGTTCTTTGGCTCTTCAAATCGTTTGCTTCACATTTTTTCTGGGTACTTTGATCATAGACCGCAATTTATTGAAAATGCATTGTCTATGATTTGTAACTTAAGAGGAAAAATGTTATTAGAAACATTGGGCTGAAATTTAAGTCTTTCCAGTTTTACATAATTTTTAATAGTTACGTTAAGTTCTTTCCAGGCATTTGACGATCCTTCTTAGCCATTTCTGCCACACTGCAGCATCACTTTGGACGTATTTGAAAGGAACCGGCCCATGAAGGTGCCTTCATAAGTTGTCTAAGATCCACCCTAGACCACACGCAATGCAAAAGAAAAAGCGATTTGATAAATTCGCCTGGACTAGAGGAAGTGTGTAATATTTAAATTTTGACCCTCTGCTGTTGGATAGTTACAGTATTCCCGTTTGGACGATAGGTATACAAATGGCAGCTAGGGCAAGGGCTATCCAAAACATTTGACCCCTTACCTCTCTGATCAACATAACTCGAGATACGTCCCTTGAAAAATCGCATTTTCGTGCATGGACTTTTTGGTACATATTGATACCGCGCACAGTTGTGCTCGGACTGTTTTCATATGAGATTTCGTATACATTTCCTAGTGGCACAATTCGTTGCGCTACTCTAAATGTACGTATTAACCTGAAGTTTTTTACGTCTTGTGTGCATTATGTTATGATGTCGACGGCTATTACGAGCTCTAATTCTAATGTATACATGAAGCTACCCACTATTTTCTGTTACGTAAGATATGTTTATTTTGTCAGTAAACTCCCTGCATGTTCTGAAGTTCATTTTCTGTCTTTTTAGGATGAGATGTACTATTAATCTGGTATCACAGTTTACGAACAATCGTAGTATTAAACTGTTGATATATACACTCCTGGAAATGGAAAAAAGAACACATTGACACCGGTGTGTCAGACCCACCATACTTGCTCCGGACACTGCGAGAGGGCTGTACAAGCAATGATCACACGCACGGCACAGTGGACACACCAGGAACCGCGGTGTTGGCCGTCGAATGGCGCTAGCTGCGCAGCATTTGTGCACCGCCGCCGTCAGTGTCAGCCAGTTTGCCGTGGCATACGGAGCTCCATCGCAGTCTTTAACACTGGTAGCATGCCGCGACAGCGTGGACGTGAACCGTATGTGCAGTTGGCGGACTTTGAGCGAGGGCGTATAGTGGGCATGCGGGAGGCCGGGTGGACGTACCGCCGAATTGCTCAACACGTGGGGCGTGAGGTCTCCACAGTACATCGATGTTGTCGCCAGTGGCCGGCGGAAGGTGCACGTGCCCGTCGACCTGGGACCGGACCGCAGCGACGCACGGATGCACGCCAAGACCGTAGGATCCTACGCAGTGCCGTAGGGGACCGCACCGCCACTTCCCAGCAAATTAGGGACACTGTTGCTCCTGGGCTATCGGCGAGGACCATTCGCAACCGTCTCCATGAAGCTGGGCTACGGTCCCGCACACCGTTAGGCCGTCTTCTGCTCTCGCCCCAACATCGTGCAGCCCGCCTCCAGTGGTGTCGCGACAGGCGTGAATGGAGGGACGAATGGAGACGTGTCGTCTTCAGCGATGAGAGTCGCTTCTGCCTTGGTGCCAATGATGGTCGTATGCGTGTTTGGCGCCGTGCAGGTGAGCGCCACAATCAGGACTGCATACGACCGAGGCACACAGGGCCAACACCCGGCATCATGGTGTGGGGAGCGATCTCCTACACTGGCCGTACACCACTGGTGATCGTCGAGGGGACACTGAATAGTGCACGGTACATCCAAACCGTCATCGAACCCATCGTTCTACCATTCCTAGACCGGCAAGGGAACTTGCTGTTCCAACAGGACAATGCACGTCCGCATGTATCCCGTGCCACCCAACGTGCTCTAGAAGGCGTAAGTCAACTACCCTGGCCAGCAAGATCTCCGGATCTGTCCCCCATTGAGCATGTTTGGGACTGGATGAAGCGTCGTCTCACGCGGTCTGCACGTCCAGCACGAACGCTGGTCCAACTGATGCGCCAGGTGGAAATGGTATGGCAAGCCGTTCCACAGGACTACATCCAGCATCTCTACGATCGTCTCCGTGGGAGAATAGCAGCCTGCATTGCTGCGAAAGGTGGATATACGCTGTACTAGTGCCGACATTGTGCATGCTCTGTTGCCTGTGTCTATGTGCCTGTGGTTCTGTCAGTGTGATCATGTGATGTATCTGACCCCAGGAATGTGTCAATAAAGTTTCCCCTTCCTGGGACAATGAATTCACGCTGTTCTTATTTCAATTTCCAGGAGTGTATATTGTTCTTTGGGGCCCGCAGTGCAAAATACGACTGCTGATGACGTGATTATAATGAATATCAACCACTGCTCTTTAATTGATTTTTATTTTATAAATTTCTCAAGATGAGCCCATTTCAGCATACTGACATCATCAGGTGCTCTGTAAATACATAGGTAAGAGATGGTCTTAATATAATGGTTTGTAACGTTGTTCAGAAAAGTTATAATACATTCGTTGGTGTTTTTGTATTTTTGTAACATAGGTGGCTGCGGTGAATAACTGTGTTGTGTGACGTTGGGATTTATTTGATCTGTAAATCATGCGCAGTAGCGTAATATAGACAGCAAACAGACAAAAAAATGGTTCAAATGGTACTGAGCACTATGGGACTTAACATCTGATGTCATCAGCCTCCTACAACTTAGAACTACTTCAACCTAACTAAACTAAGGACACCACAGACATCCATGCCTGGGGTCCGAGGCAGGATTCGAACCTGCGACCGTAGCGGGCGCGTGGTTCCAGACTGAAGAGCCTAGAACCGCTCGGCCACTCCGACCGGCAACAAACAGATGACTCGGAACACGTTAAGTGACTTATAAAAGAAATTACATATAGTTTTTATGTAGTGGTTACGGATAAACCCTTGTGCCGAATTTTCTCTGTGAGAATTTTCACATATGGAGCCCGATTACCGAGCACGCATCAGCTATCACGATAAAATGATTTAATGAACAAGAGCGAAAATGATTTACTCATTTCGGCTGCAGGAATTTATGAACACATAATTTAAGCTGCGCGAGGCGATTTGTCAACGTAACTCACAGCATGGCAATACATTACTGAAACAAGTCATGTACTGCACAGCAGATGCGAAAAATATTTCATATCTAGAGAAGGTTTAATTTATACCAATATACACTAATATGAGAGGTTTATTGTTTCTTATTATGTAACCCAGTATATCTGCTACGGGATAGTATGTCGTACAAGAATCTTGGCTATAATGGGATCGAAGTGGAAACATTTGTTGACATAATCCATTACCAACGACAAGTTAGAAACCAACAGACCCTCACGGCGAGACGGCTTTCAGTATATGTATCACATACGGCAGTTTTTGATTCTAACTGAGACATTGTTAACTACTAAGTAGTCAGTAGACTGCTTCCATTTTGCACAACTCTTTATAAAATACTTGCCGGCCGGTGTGGCCGAGCGGTTCTAGGCGCTTCAGTCGGGAACCGCGCGACCGCTACGGTCGCAGGTTCGAATCGTGCCTCGGGCGTGGATGTCTGTGATGTCCTTAGGTTAGTTAGGTTTAAGTAGTTTTAAGTTCTAGGGGACTGATGATCTCAGAAGTTAAGTCCCATATTGCTCAGAGCCATTTGAACCACTTATAAAATACTTGCTACTAAGAAGAATAGAAAATCTTTCGGAATTAGAGAACATTCACTGTAAGGCACAACATGCAAGTTTCTTACAATCTTAGGGCGAAACCGCGGATTCAGGATTAGTAGCACGCATGAGCAACGGCGTTAATATTTTATGCAGATAGCTGTAGACTAACATAGCGATTGTGTAACGATATACACGAGAGATGACCTTTGCATCACAAATCACTTAGATTCGTCGACACCGGAAGTTGAATTGGTACCAAATTACACCATTTAATCTAGGACGAATTTTCCTCCTCCAAGAATGTAGTCTGTTGTTTTCTGAAACTGCAGCTCGTACGCAGCATGAAGTGACGCGGAACGGAATAATAGGCACTTGACCCTGAAAGCAGTCACAGGCAATTAAGCTCGTCTTAAGTGTTGGCAAAAATGGAGAACTTCTTATCTGCTTCTACATTTATACTCTGCAGATCACTGTGAAGAGCATGGCAGAGGGTATTTCTCATTGTACATTGTTCTCGTGTTTCATCCAGTTCCATTCGCGTAAGACTCACGGGAAGGATTACTGCTTTTTTTTTTCATCAGTCTTCTGACAGGTTTGATGCGGCCCGCCGCGTATTCCTCTCCTGTGCCAACCTCTACATCTCAGAGTAGCACTTGCTGAATGTATTCCAAACTCTGTCTTCCTCTACAGTTTCTGCCTTCCACAGCTACCTCAGGTACCATGGAAGTCATTACTGTATATCTTAACAGATATCCTACCATCCTGTCCCTTCTCCTTATCAGTGTTGTCCACATATTCCTCCCCGATTATGCGCAGAACCACCTCATTCCTTACCTTATCAGTCCACCTAATTTTCAACATTCGTCCATATTAATGCTTCGATTCTCATCTGTTCCGGCTTTCCCACACTCCATTATTCACTACCATACAATGCTGTACTCCAGACGTACATTCTCAGAAATTTCTTCCTCAAATTAAGGCCGATATTTGATATCTGTAGACTTCTCTTGGCCAGGAATGCCCTTTCTGTCAGTGCTAGTGTGCGTCTGATGTCCTCCTTGCTCCATCCTTCATTGGTTATTTTACTGCTTAGGTAGCAGAATTCCTTAATTTCATCCAGTTCGTGACCATCAATCTTGCTGTTAAGTTTCCCGCTGTTCTCATTTCTACTACTTCTCATTACCTTCATCTTTCTTCGATTGACTCTCCACCCATACTCTGTACTCATTAGATTGTTCTTTCCGTTCAGCAGATCATGTAGTTCTTCTTCACTTTCACTCAGGATAGCAATGTCATCAGCGAATCGCATCGTTGATATCCTTTCACCTTGTATTTTAATTCCACTCCTGAACCTTTCTTTTATTTCCATCATTGCTTCCTCATGTACAGATTGAAGAGTAGGGGCGAAGGGCTACAGCCTTGTCTTACACCCTTCTTAATACGAGCACTTCGTTCTTGATCGTCCACTCTTATTATTCCCTCTTGGTTGTTGTACATATTGTATGTGACCCGTCTCTCCCTATAGCTTACCCCTACTTTTTTCAGAATTTCGAACATCTTGCACCATTTTAAACTGTCGAACGCTTTTCCCTGGTCGACCAATCCTATGATCGTTTCTTGATTTTTCTTTAGTCTTGCTTCCATTATTAACCGCAACGCCAGAGATGCCTCTCGCGTGTCTTTACCTTTCCTAAAGCCAAACTGATCGTCATCTAGCCCATCCTCAAATTTCTTTTCCATTCTTCTGTACATTATTATTGTCAGTAACTTGGATGCATGAGCTGTTAAGCTGACTGAGCGATAGTTCTCGCACTTGTCAGCTCTTGCCGTCTTCGGAATCGTGTGGATGATGCTTTTCCAGAAGTCAGGGGGTACGTTGCCAGACTCATACAATCCACATCCAACGTGAATAGTCGTTTTGTTACCACTTCCACCAATGATTTTAGAAATTCTGATGGAATGATGTCTGTCCCTTCTGCCTTATTTGATCGTAAGTCCTTCAAAGTTGTTTTAAAATCTGATTCTAATACTGAATCCCTATCTCTTCTAAATCTAATCCTGTTTCTTCTTCTATCACATCAGACAAATCTTCCCACTCATAGAGGCTTTCAGTGTATTCTTTCCACCTATCCGCTCTCTGCTCTGCATTTAAAAGTGGAATTCCCGTTGCTCTCTTAATGTTATCACCCTTGCTTTTACTGTCACCGAAGGTTGTTTTGACTGTTCTGTATGCTGAGTGTGCCCGTCTAACAACCATTTCGTTTTCGTTGTCTTCACATTTTCCCTGCACCCATTTCGTCTTAGCTCCTCTGCAATTCATATTTATTTCATTCCTCAGCGACTTGTATTTCTGCCTTCCTCAGTTTCCCGGAACATTTTTGTACTTTCTCCTTTCATCGATCAATTGAAGTATTTCTTCTGTTACCCATGATTTTGTCGCAATTACGCTCTTTGTACCTACGTTTTCCTTCCCAACTTCTGTGATGGCCCTTTTTAGAGATGTCCATTCCTCTTCAACTGTGCTGCCTACTGAGCTATTCCTTATTGCTGTAACTACAGCCTTAGAGAACTTCAATATGCGCATTGATTCTTCCTGTGTAATGTCTTAAACTTCAGCCTACGATATTGTGATCTGAGTCTATATCTGCTCCTGGGTAAGTCTTACAATTTAGTATCAGATTTTGGAATCTCTATGTGACCATGATGTAATCTAACTGAAATCTTCCATTATCACCAGGCCTTTTCCATGCGTACCTTCTCCTCTTGTGATTCTCGAACAGAGTATTCGCTATTACTAACTGAAACTTGTTACAGAACTCAATTAGTCTTTCTGCTCTCTCAATCCTTGTCCCAAGCCAATCCTTGTCCTCATACCCATCTCTTCATCTTCAGCTTGCGACGTCGGCATGTATACCTGAACTATCGTTGTCGGTGTTGGTCTGCTGTCGATTCTGATTAGGACAACCCGCTCACTGAACTGTTCACAGCAACACACCCTCTGCTCTACCTTCCTATTCATAACGAATTCTCTTCCCGTTATACCATTTTCTGCTGCTGTTGATATTACTCTATACTCATCTGACCAGAAAGCCGTGTCTTCTTTCCACTTCACTTCACTGACCCCTACTAAGTCTAGATTGAGTCTGTGCATTTCCTTTTTCAGATGTTCTAGTTTCCCTACCACGTTCAAGCTCCTGAAATTCCACGCCCCGACTCGTAGAACGTTATCCATTCTTTGATTGTTCAGTCTATTTCTCATGGTAACCTCGCCCTTGGCAGTCCCCTGCTGGCGATCCGAATGTGGGACTATTCAAGAATCTTTTGCTAAAGGAGAGATCATCATGACACTTCTTCAGTTACAGGCCACATGTCCTGTGGACACACGTTACGCGTCTTCAATGCAGTGGTTTCCATTGCCTACTGCATCGTTATGCCGTTGATCACTGCTGATTCTTCCGCCCATAGGGGCAGTTTCCCCCCTCCCAGGATAAGAGTTTGCCCTTAACCTCTGTTCCACTCCTCAGCCCTCTTTGACAAGGCCATTGGCAGAATGAGGGTGACTTCTCATGCCAGATGTTACTCCTTTTTTTGCATTTTGTTCGGTATTATCCGTAGCGTTTGGTCTGCGCTGACGTCACAAGACATCAATTCATGTTGATCGTCGATTCCTTTACTCAGTTTCTCATTACAGGGGGCGAGCAGCCCTCTGACCGAACACGCTGAGCTACCGTGCCCGCAATACAGATCACGGGTGCTACAATACCTGTAAATTGTATAATTCTGTCTTTGTGATCCATACGGGAGGTATACGCAAGGGATGTGGTATACTCTTAGATTCCTAGTTGAATACTGGTCCTGAAATTTCATAACCATGCTTTTGCAGGGATGTTGACGTTTTTTACCACACTTCTGCACCTACAAGTTTTTGAGCCCTCGCATCCTTTTCCCCTGTGTGTCAAACAAACTAGTAACCATTTGTACGCCCTCCTTTGACTACGTCCACTACCACATACTTGTTCTGTTCGCTTTGGGCCCAGTGCACTGGAGTAATATTCTAGGATGGTTCGCACAAGCGTTTCGAAAACAATCCCCTGTTTGGCCTCATTGTATTTTCCCAGTATGTCACAAACAGTTACTCCATGGTATTTTTTTGAGAAGTCTGATTGTACTGACTCATTAATTTTATAGTCTTAAATACTAGGTTTTCTGCGTTGTAAAGCGCACAGTTTTAAACTTCACTACATTAAAACAAATTTGAATATTAGCTGGAATGAAGCCCTATGTTCAGTATGGATAAAAGTGGCCAAGGTAGTGCTGTGATACCTATAATTATATTTAATAACAGCTCATTTCATAAATATGACATCTATTGCATGTATTCCACACATTCCAAAATGCTTCAGACGAAATCTGCTTTGTAAACAGCAACGTAAGATTCTCCGTAATAAAGTTGGTTCTGATGCAACAAAAGACCCTTTAGGTCACAAAACAAAATTGTTTGAAATCATTCGTCCGTTTCCTCATCGATCTTTTTAGTTGTATTTACTTTACTAGCTTTCTTCATGTGATTAAAGTTTTCGTATTTGCTTTCTGCCTTAGGAATTATCCCCACACTTACTGGCATGTGTTGGAAGTTACAACCACCTCACATTCGCAGTGACATAACAGGTTTCGTGGGGGATGGCTTACATCACCAATCGTGCAAAGCCTAATATGGTTCAAATGGCTCTGAGCTCTATCAGACTCAACATCTGAGGTCATCAGTCCTCTAGACCTTAGAACTACTTAAACCTAACTAAGAACATCACACACATCCTTGCCCGAGGCTGGATTCGAACCTCCGACCGTAGCGGTCGCCCGGTTCCAGACTGTAGCGCCTAGAATCGCTCGGCCACACTGGCTGGCAAAGCCTAATATCAGCAATGTTCATATCAAATTTGATGATTTTTAAGAATAGCTTTTTGAAGCAATTAGTGTATTTTACTTTAAGCATCTGGTTAGAAGACCTCAATTCTGATAGTTAATTTTAGTTAAAAGACGATGTTTAATCACTGTTAATCAGTTGTAACATGGATGAAGACACATCAATATGGCCAGCACAAGAAACATGTTACACAACGTTTGTAATATTTTGCCTAGACTGACTCCAGTTTGTTACGTGACCGTCAAGTCAAACGGAAACGGTTGGCATACATCACATCAACATTCTGTCGATCTTTATTTTTATATTTTTCTCTGATTTGTTTTTCTATGTTTTTAGCTTTTCCGCCCCTTTCATTGCGGCTTCAGCCGACGTATTTTGACACGATTTTCATCTGAACCGAAGCAGCAATTTATGGGTGACTCAGAAAGTCATTTGAATGGACCGAAGTAGCTTCTTCATATCATCGACATTACTTAAAATTACAAGGAGCCTAATTTGATTCAGAAGACAAGTCGTAATTTTAATGTCGGACTTGTCTGACGCCGTGTGAACGACGTAAGGAGCGACTAGAACGCAAGCGGCAGCTTCAGCTGAAGATGGGACTTGGACAGTTGTAGTGACAGTCTCGATACGATTCCGACGAATATAGACAGCCGACACTACAAATGTGCATGATTTCAAGATAGTGCTCTTCTGTTCTTGTCTGTAGTGATGGGATCCAGTAAGGTAGTTGAGTGTATCTTACCGGAGTTGCTTTTAATTTTGGAAAATAAGTAAAGAATGATTATCCGCTGTTTCTGTTCTTTATTGAGTAAAAACGCAGCTTAGCCACAGACCTGAAATCCTGAACAACACAGCACTAAAAGATAAGTATGTTTGTTGAAGTTGTGGATATGGGGTTTTGCAGAAATAATTCGAGCGCAGATTGATGCCATCTCAAGGAGACAATAAGCTAATCTCACTGTGATTTATGAGAACGAATCCTAATCAAATGTAAGAAGTCCATAAAGCAGGTAGTCTAGAGAAAAGCGGTGGGTTTGGTCGCGACCTTATTTGTTCAGAAAACAACAAAAAATTCAAGAGATTGACGTTTGCATCATGCGAAGGCATACTCTTATGCTTCCGTGAGCATGATATCCACGACGAATCAGCATTTCCTCTTGCATACATGCCATGTAATAATCTTGACAGTAAAAATAAATTAGAAGTGACACTTGGCATGTCGCCTAAGAATAGGAAACAGATAAAACGATACTGATTTGCATCGTTGCCTCTGCCTTTTATCATATAATGGACTTCGGACTGGTATCTCGGTGCGACGAATTATAATCCTCACTGTCGTAACATCGACTGGAAAGTGTACAAGAAGTAAACATAAGCAGATAACAAACTGAACTATGTAATCATTAACTTATTGTATACCATATGTTTATGTTTTCTCTCTTCACAATTTCCAGTCGAAGTTTTCACATTGCGCTCCTTTCTGGTCATCACTGTATTAACGTGCAACTGTTTACCTGAACTCAAATATTGCTGGAAAATGGTCTTTGACAGAAAATGTTCGCTTGTTTGGAAATACTTTTGACAGTTTTTGACAATACCTTACCGTGTTAGATAATGTCATTTTCTAAAGTTTATCGAAGCTGTTGGGAATAATCTATAGGGAATATATTTGGGGAAACTTAATTTGGTCGGTTAGTGGCTGAGTGAGGTTGCGCACACTGTGGTCTCGTATGTGGGCAGAGAATTCTATAAACCCTAACTGGCCGTCTTTATGACGTTTCCGACAACTTTCCTGCAACACATTAGGAGAATCCCAAGCTGCTTGCCCTCAAGACTGTAGCCCGCCCCCTCCTGGTAAATCTTAGTTAGCCATTAAACTATTTAGATTTCATCATAATAAGATCGTCTGTCTTTCTTATTTTGCTTCCACTTGCTACTTACTGTTAGCAGATGTACAGCAGACAGTCGTCGAAATATAATCTCTCCTGTAGTACCACGAGAACACTAAACCAAATTTAAATTTCGTGGAAACCGGTTTTTTTATATTAATGTCATTCACCATATTCGATGATTTTGGAAAGCCTGCCATATGTACACTTCCTAGTCGACGTTACGACAATGAGCATTGTAATTCGTCGCACCGGGATACCAGACCGAAGACACTGCACCAGTTAGGTATTTTTTCGTGCTTAGCACCGAGTTTCGAGAACTGATTCTTATTATCAAGTAACCATATTTTGCTTTCATGAACAAATACCATGAGTGATAATATGTATGGGTGTGTACATCTGCGTAGTGAAGGAGAGACAATGCTCTACACCGTCACACAGGTGACTACAGTGGAAGGGAGGCAGAACAACACACTTGCAAACATAAAAAAAATAATGAAAATATTAATACTTGATAAAGAGAATAAATTATCAATAAGCGTTGTGGTAACCATGAAACAATTGAGTTTTTTAATTAATTTTAAGCTTTGCATTAACGTAATTCTGTTTCAGTTTAGAGAAATATGTGACTTCATCGATGAAACGGTAGGAAGAACCTTTACCAGTTGTTTCTCATGACGACGAATGTTGCTTAAGTGTAAAAAGAGCATTAAGGTAAGAGAATCCTGAAGAAAATTTAGTGAAGAAAGAAATTTCTCAAAGATCTATACGTGCAATAAAATTGTACCTAGATAATGTTTGCACATAGGAGCTATTTCAGAATCTTAATATAAAGGGACATTATAGCAGCAATATAAGGCAAAACAATTATTTTTACAATTTTAATTTGTTTGTCTGTCTGTCTGTCTGTCTCCCCATATGTTCGTACGAGCATCACGGAAAAACTACTGCATGAAACTGGGTTCGGTTTTCACATTGCTGGAGGTAATTAAAATCTGGTACATGTTTCATCGTAATACGCCACCTAGAAGCCGAGTTATCTATGCATACGAAGTGTTTTCTTTTACCGGCTCAGTACAGGGAAATTGGTGTCCATAGGAGATAAACGGAAGCGAAGGAATCTTTCAGTGCTTTTTTTTTGTCAAAACAATTTTGCCATAATCAGATTTTGGGTTAAGCGTGAGTTATCCATGAAAATGAGTAAAATTGGGAAATTTTTTATGTGGATCGACTCACTGTCGCGTAAGAATCTTTTCATTACATTGGAAGAAAAAAATCGGGACAGCAAAAGATTAATAAGACTAGACTAAATAAACCTCGATAAAAATGACAGAATCCGTAAACAGTAGTATTTTGGAATCATAATAATAATGTTAACAGTTTAAGCCCGTTATCCACTAACGTCCTTGAATTAATTCTTGAGTCACTGTGACTTATCTTTTATCAGTTTGTAGATTCGACGTTAATTTGATTTTTTATATACGTTTGTCAAATTGACACTAAAAAGATTTTATGAGTAATAAGTTTGTCGAATTCACACTAAAAATCTCTTTCGTGATTTCTTCAGAGGTTTATATCGTGTCTTATCGGTATGAGTGAAGTGATGCAATCGTTGTGATTTTGTGTTAGTGTATTCGTTCGTTTAACTTCTTTTATTCTTGAACTCATTCGTCAGTTGATGAAACTACTATCGTAGATAGGTTTGTCGAGAATTAATAATGCGTTACCAGCGACTTCATGCCCGTGGATCTCGAACCCGCATGAATTTTGAAAAATCCCGAAGCTTATTATCTGTGGGAAAAACTGATATAAGAAACTTGAGGTGAATCTGGCAGTAGGTCGCAACGGTAAGGTTCAAATGGTTCAAATGGCTCCGAGCAATATGGGACTTAACATCTGAGGTAATCAGTGCCCTAGAACTTAGAACTACTTAAACCTAACTAACATACGGACATCACACACATCCATGACCGAGGCAGGATTCGAACCTGAAACCGCAGCAGTCGTGCGGTTCCGGACTGAAGCGCCTAGAACCGCTCAGCCACCGCGGCCGGCGCGCAACGGTAAGGAACTGATGTGTTTGTATGAACAGATTCTTTGATTTTCGTAATGTCTTTAAATTAAACTTTAGGCTCTCCGCCTGTCTACGTCTATTGGTATTTCATACTTCAAATATCTGTATCTGTGCTTATAAACACATCAATTCTTTACCGATGCGCCCTTTAGACAACTGCGCCTTCAGTTTTTTCTATACTTTTTCTCGCCGATAACTAGCTTCATGATTTTTTCAAAATTCATGTTGGTTCGAGACGGACGAAGTCGCGAGCAATAGCTAGTTAATAAATATTGTGCAACAATAGAAGAAAAGGACGAAGAAAGCTTTGGAGTATTCGCTGTGATTTCTACCTCAATATATTATAATTAGATTACAAATAATCTTTGAAAAATATGTAAGAATCTGCCAACCGGTTTCATAGGTTTTCTATATACATTGACTTGGTTCCGTCACCTCTAAGGGTGACTTCATCAGAAGGTAAGGTAATTACCTAAAATATTAAATATCATATCTACTAAAAGTTTACATTAATGTACACGAGTATAAAACAAATAGTACTTACATGAAGAACATATCGTCAAAGATGTACAGTGATTTAAGAGCTGAGTTGCTGAAGTCATGCATTGAAAAATAAGACATAATGTTCTTCAAAAAACAAACATTAAAACATACGCAACACCGGTGTGGCGTGAGGAGACTGAGTGTGTGGCAACTAGTCACGCTGCCAAGTAAACGTATTGTAGAGCGCGCCGCAAGCGGGCCACATTTTCTGAAGTAAATCAGACGCATCGCCAATATGGCTTTTCACAAAAATTAATTTTACAAATTATTGACTAACTCCAGAGAGACCTGCTGCTCACTTTCAATGAAGGGATTACTTCCATTGTTCTCGACGATATGAATTTAGAGTTTCCCGAGGAAGTTCAACATTTACTTTAGTGGGTACCGAATGAGAGCTACTGGTGCGATTCGAACAAAGAGTCGCAAGTGTTAATAGGCGCGAGGTGATATTGCATCCGCTTTTGATGCCTTCCCTAGAGAGGTTGCGACATGTCGCACTGCGCAAGAGGCCTCGACAAGGCAGTATCAGGTTGCGCCGAGATTGCTGCCACCATTTCACGGGCACTTTGTGTCCCCCAGGATTAATTTTCGCCGGTAGACACGAAGCTAGCCAGAAAAGCAAGCAGCAAGACAGTCACCTACATTTCTCTGTTCCCCGGTATCCGCGAGGTTCAACAAAGGTTCCTCGGGAGACTGCGGCAGGCAACTACGGCGCTTCATAAAGCAGTGGAATCTGCGAACTGCTCCCCACACCACACCACGCCAGACTTTATGCTTTGCACGCCAGGAATTGGATTGCATCTCTGTGTTTCAGGAGACGTTTTATTTTACAACACTTGCGAAGATGTGAACAAAACCGCCCAGACGTGTATATCGCTTATACTTTGAACTTCTAGCTCGCTGTACATTCCTTTTATCACCTGTGTCTCCAGATGTATCACCCGTGGAAATTACGTCTATTACTCTATCCTGTACTTGGAAACACAGGCTGTGTCTCTCTTCTGCAAGGGCATTTAATGAATGCACTATTACTCTAATTAATATTTCTAAGTAATAATATCCATACTAAATGCCAGAACTGGTATATTTCAAGTGTCCAAATGAATGCTATGACAAAATGTGAAGAACAATATACAGCTTTCTCTGTCTAATGTATCCAGGATGAATAAATAATTGGGTTCATTCCCCTTCGAAATGATTCACATTTTTCCAACTTTCGTTTTACGATCGTCCCTTTTTTCCGCATTTCGTTCCCTAGCTTAAAGAACAGGGTAGACTTACAAATTATCCATTTCCTTTAGTCATAACACCTGTAAATGGGACCTAGTCAAATATGGAATATTTCGAAGGGAGAATCAAAAATTTTGCCTGAAACTGGAAGACCTTTCTGTTCGTTTTACGTCTTTGATTCATTACGTCAAAAAAACTTTCAATTTCTGATTGGTTCTACATCTTATTATAACTATTTACAATTCCAGTTGTTTGCTCGTAACTCTTTCCCGTTTCGTTTTCGGGACATAAAGCTCCAAAGGCGTGTTACGTGTTTCGTAGAAGTCTGTGAAACACACGTATCCGGCAGCAGAAATCTGTGTGTATGGCAAGTAAAAACTTCCCTATGCCAGTTGGCAATGCATTCCGGTGCGTATTTGTTCATCTGTGACAAAAATGTGGGATCGCATTATTTGCATTTTTTTGTAAATTCTGCACGAACCTTTGTGTAATGAATGCTGTGTACAAAACAGGATAATCGAAGAAAAATAAATAGAACTATCAGTGCAGGTAGATATTTGATGTGCCTGGTTACTGAAAAACTTACTAACCGACAGCTATCAAAGGAATCAAATGTAAGTATTCAGCGGAAAGAGATGAAAAGATTAGATTATATGAATGTTTTTTAAATCCAGGGAATGATACAACTACTTACAACCATGCACTAGGTACCCTAAGGAACGTGAGGTGGAATGACAGAAAAACAGGAGCTGTCTTACATCGTACGGTACCTTGTGGAAAACGAATGATGCTATATACGTGATTATCAAAAGGAAATTGGTCTCAAAGTGCTCTTTTGACACTCCTACTACCATTTACTTCATATTTTCCATTTTATGGAAAATAAGAGAAATATGCATCAATAGAGTTACTGTAAATTATTCCTTTATGCATAACGTAATTAGATACGATTGAAAAAGTAATCCAGGTTAGCTACCTGTTTGGAGACGTACATTTCCAACCGATATGTGATGCGTGGCAGTGAAGTCATCAGGTACCGCACTGGCCATTTTGAAAACACCTATACAAGGACCAAGAAATTCGATTTTAAAATATTTGGTGCCTAACCAATGCCACCGACAGTGCAGATCAATCGACTGGGATAATAACTGTCCAAAGCTATCCATCTATCGCCCCAGTGGCATACTGGGAGTGTGCTTATTCGTACCAATCTGTATAGCATTCCATGGTCCGTCATGTTTATGATAATGGTAATCGTCGGTTTCCTGAGATTACTGCACAGTTACGTGGTTCACAGTGCATCATTAGTTACCACTTGTTTGCTAATTAATATTATAACGTCAATAGGAAAAGAATGAAAAAGTGTCTCCTCCTAAATGAGTATACTGACGAACATATTAATCAATCTGTTAATTTTGCCAGAAGAGAGACATCTGACCTATGGAATAATTGTTTTCTGAGAAATGTTCATATTGTGTCTGGAACTACCACTAAGTCTTATATTCGGACGAATGAGGTTCTTTCTAGTACGTCGTAAGCAAAGGAGACCTGCATTCACAGAACCCAACGACAGAATTGCATCATTCTCTATATTTCGAGTTCATGTTCAGCATTTGGTAAAAATCGACTCTCGTTCTTCAAATTCGCTCTCCATCACTCAATGAGTTACACTCATTAACAGAGACACAGTTGAGTACAGTAGCTTACAGATGAATATTTACGGCACTCTGTGTGTCCATTAAAACAATCTAGTTATTGAGTCTCTTCTAAAATCAACATTTATTCGTTACAAATTCGCTTTACGACACCGCAATTTGTCGTTGTCTTTCAGCTGAAAACAGTACACAAATCTATAAATTTGCTTATAGTAGTGTTATTAAGAAAATAATTTCAAAGCCTCGAATGTGAATCTTCACAAATTTCCGTATGTGTGTTTCAGAGTATCACAGAAACCAAGGCTTATGGAAACGTCGAGAAACCTAGCTTACGATGTCTGGCCCAAAAATATACGTACGTCATTCACTTGAGATACACCTTTGTCCGTTCGCGATGACACACCTTCAAAACAGCTTCTCTCTCCGTACTAGAACATGTGACATTCTTCCTAACCTTTTCCGCTCAACGAAAAAGTTTACAAACTACCTTGGTGTGAATTTTGTACACTAACGTAGGTCAACGCTGAATAGAAACCGTGTGATCGTATCTAATACGAGTACTTTCATATGAAGGGCTTATTTCAATAGTGGTACAAGTCCATTACCTCCACTTTTCTGTCTATAATGCTTCTGAAATTAATGAGCCGAGCAAACATAAAGAAAGGTTCATCTCTAACAAGAAGCCATATGCTTGAATATTTGTGGTATCTCAACTGCAGATTTTTCAGCGCTCATTTAACTTTAGGACTCTGTACCTCAGTATGAACACAAATGGACTTGTACCACTATTGAAATAAACCCTTCATATGTACCATCACAATAAGTCTGCTCATTTAGTACAAATCTAATTCTGTCAACTGTGTCATTGTACTGAGGTGACGAATGTCATGGATCAGCTATATGCACGTATACAGACGACGGTAGTATCACCTACAAGAGATGTAAAAGACCACTGCATTTCCAGAGCTGTCAATTGTACTCAGGTGATTCATGTGAAAAGGCTTACGAAGTGATTATTGCCGCAGACTTTGATCGGAGAATACTTGTTGGAGACACATGCTTTGTAGATCATTACGGAATTGAAAATTTTGAGATAAGAATGTCAATAGCGTGCCGAGAATACCAAATTTCAGGCATTACCACTCATCATCAGCTGCTCAGTGACGGACGTCCTTCATTTAACGACGGAGAGCAGCGGCGTTTGCATAGATCTGTCAGTGCAGCAAGCAACACTGCCAGAAATAGCCGCAGAAATCAATGTGGGACATACGACGCACGCGTACGTTAGGACAGTGCGGCGAAATTCGACGTTAATGGGCGTTGGCAGCAGACGATGAAGCCATGGACCCAAAATGTCAACAAGGCATTGTGCAAACTGTTGACGGCTTCATAATAGTGTGGGCTGAACTTACATGGAATGGACTGGTCCTGTAGTCCAAATGACTGGATCACTTACTGGACGTTATTTTCGACTACTTGGGACCATTTGCAGCCATTCGTGGACTTTATGCCCCAAAATGACGATGACCTTGCCACCGGGCCACGATTATTCGCGAATGGTTTGAAGAACATTCTGGACAGTTCGTGTGAATGATTCGGCAATTACGGACGGCAGTGGAGGCAGCATGGCTCAATATTTCTACAGGGGACTTCCAACAGCTTGTTGAGTCCATGTCGCATCGAGTTGCTGCACTATGTCGGGCAAATGGAGGTCTGACACGACATTACGAGGTATTCCATGACCTTTGTCACCTCAATATAAATCATTTCGATACGTTGATCAAATAATTTCCATAATATAAATATACAGTGACATATTACATCCGAAAAGCAAACTGAGGAAAAGAAAAGAACTTACGTGTAACTATTGAGGAAATTCTTCCATAATCAGTCCATACTGAATGAAATTGTTCTATGTGTTATTACCTCAGAAAATTGAGACAATGGTAGTGATGCGTACATTGTAGGCTTCATCTCATTTTACAGTGCATCGCAGTAATACACGGGGAATCATTGTATCAAAGAGCCTACATTACATGAATGATGCAGACCTACTATTTTAGTTAGCACAAATATTCTCGTTTAAACGTTCACATGTTACGAACAGTAGTACTGACACTATATAAAAGTTTCGTTTCATTTTCAAAACTCTTGCTAACCTTCAATCGTACATAGTGACACACTACGATACACCACTCATGGGTATTCAAGTTATGTGATACGGAATTTAGTAAATTGAATGTGGCATTAAGTCTTCATTAGTGCAATCAACGAAGACCAAAATATGTCAAACAAGGGAAAAATTCGAATAGCCGCATATTTTGTACAGTTGTATGGGGGCTGGTCATGAACAACGTACTAAAAATCAAGACCGATGGGGTGTGAGCGTGAGGGTAGGAGTGCGTTTGAAGGTCACATTTCAAGTTCCCCTTGAGTAACTCGAAAACCGCGGCTTCTAGCGAAACTGCTTCCCAGTACAAAATTAAACTGCATTAAACGTCCCAAAAAAATCAAACCGGGCATGTCTGCGCACTGTGTCGCAAGTGATTCACTACGCACGCTGCGAAAAGATGGATATATCCTTGTGAAACATTAGTAGCTGCCTCTTGTGACGATTAGGAACAGAGGAGGGGGGAGGGGAATGGTAGTTGGGAGGCGGCTCTGCTGTACTTGGATGTAATACATACGTTTAATAGTTGTCATATCTGATTACAAAGCTTAATAGTTGTTCTTAACCCATTTCATTCCACAACAAACATTAATTTTATACTGTTAAAACAATAATTTTTATAATCTGCAACCTCTGGATCTCCTTGAACGCGGAAATTGTTAGTTCTAGAATAAAAAGAAACAGAACTTATTTTGTACGAAGTCTAATGTAGTTTAACTTTTTACTGAGAAACATATTAGGTTGAAGCCGCGGTTTTCGACATGAACAAGAGAAGCATAAAAAAATCTGACATTTACATGCCCCCTACCCCTCTATCCCAAACTCACACCCCTCCTCCCTCCCCCCCCCCCCCCCTCCGTCCGCCAGCCCCCCCCCCTCCTCGCCCGCCAGGATTGTTCACAGCACTGTCCCCTACCAATGTACGAAAACATGCAGCTACAAAAACTTTTTCCTCTCACTTTCCTTTTTTTTTTTTTGCACGATATAAATCGGTATGGGAGCAAATACAATGTCTATCGGGTGTTGCAAGGCCCGCTTAAGCTTTTCTGTTCTGAACAATGAGTTTTACAGTTTGTTTTTGCGAGCATTCCAGCGCGGAAGTAGTTGATACGGAGTCTTCAGTCGTGCTGAGTCGCCAACTATTCGAAAGAAAGCCAAGTAGTATGCTGACTGTTACAGTCACGTGTCGGGAGAATATTGTACAGGAATTTGCATGGTGGCAATGGCGTCCAAGAGTGAACTATTCGTGGAAGTTTAAGCGTGGCAAGCACCAATCTAGGGTAAGTGAATAAAAAGTACCATGCTAGTGAGAGAGAAGGAAATCGGCGAGAGTACTGAACTAAAGCATAAATTTAGTACAAGAGTAATTTTGTTATTTAGTTCCGAAGTATATTTATTTACTCCATAACTGGAGGAGAGCACCATCAAAGAGTACACTATTACGTTAGTAATTTAAGGAGCAAATACGGCCAAAATATATTCCTAGGCAGTAGCATGAGTAAAGTTAGAGAGTATGGTGTGTTGTTTGGTTTCTGCGTGTTAATTCCATGTATTACCTGGACTAAGAAGTATATATGAAGACGGAGAAATAGGTAGACGTTACAAGAAGCAGGTTTTATGGAGAGAGGAGACCCATTTGTGATTTATAGCGACAATGGTTTCATAGAGCGGCTTTGGTTTCGTAAGGAACCTTTTAAGTCGCTTTGTGGTCTACTGGAACCGTTACTGCAATGTAATTCTGACAGGAACCCTGCTTTTCCCTCTAGGCTGCAACTTCTTTGTAGGCTGCGTATCTTTCGCAATGGTACTTACTGAATCATAGCTGGGAATCTCATTAACATCCATCGTACTACTGCTGGTAGTGCTTTTACTAGTGTGGTAAACAGTTTAATTGCCTTAAAACCACTGCAAGTGTCCATGTCACAGAGAGAAGAAAATATATCAAGGAACAAATGGGGCTTCTATCGAATTGCAGATTCTCGAATGTCATAGAGACCATAGTCTACATAAGCCCATACCGTGTCCTTCTGGAGCACAAGCAGAACTATACAGAAACAGCACGATTTTCTTTTCTATCAATACACAAATCATCTGTGATGTCAAAATGAAAATTTTGAACATGGTAAGTCGTTGGTCGGATTCCCCGAATGATACAAACTCTTGGGACAATAGTGGAGCTGCTGGGCTCTTTTTGGAAATTGTGGATATGTTCTCTCCAAACATCTTGTGACTCCAGTGTTTCGACCCCGTAATGGAGGCGAAGGGCGCTACAAAAGAACCCATATAGCTACCAGTTGTGTAATAAAGAATATATTCGGTGTTTCGAAGTAAGGTTTTCAAACTATCACTAAAAATGCGCCATGTAAACATAAGCAAATGTGGGAATGTTACTGTGGCTGCTACAGTTCTGCACAACTTTGTAATACAAGTTGGAGATGTGTTTCACCTTTATGCCGTGAAGGTGAGTGACGTTGACCAATATATATTTCAGCCAGAAGTAGATGCTGCAGGCCAAGATGGCAAAAGGTCGGTTATACTTCATTATTTTAATTAAGATCGATACTAATTTGCAAGTAAAGTAACAAATTAGTGTGAAAACTAATCTTTCTTAAATGAATAAATAAATCATTACTGTAGTGAAATGTACCCCATTTCATTTATATACAGGGTGGCGCACGAAATGTGTTACCATTTTGTTTTTGAATATAAACTTTATTGTCAATACACTCTGAAAGGAACATATACTACAATGAAGAGCGATCCATGGAGATTTTTTCTAACTCAGCACATGCTCAATATGTCCACCATTTCGTTTCCTAACTTCCTTCAAACGAACACTGAAGTTAGTGATTACCCTACGGCACATGTCTTCCGTAATTTCACTGCAAGCTTGTAGAATAAGTCTTCTGAGCTTCATTAAATCTCGTGGACGTTTCGGGAACATTTTTTCCCTTAGGTACCCCAAAGAAAACAGTCACATGGATTGAGGTCTGGACCATTGGGGGGCTAATTTTGTCCGTAATTGAAGCGGCCTGGAAACCTGAATGAAATGATCCGCATGTCGAAAAGCTCGTGTAAAATCTCCAACACAGTGTTTGCAGTATATGGCCTTGCTCCATCTTGCAGGAGCCAATAAACCACTGCGTGTTGAAGGGCAAGGCAGTAACAAGAAGCTGTGGAATGAAGCTATTGCGAAGCATGCTCAAATAACTCTCGCCGTTTACAGTTTCTTCAAAGAAAAAGGGTCCAATAAGTCCGTGACTGGAAATTGCTGCCCACGCTGTAATCCTCGGAGTATAATGTTGTTGTTCATGAAGCACTTGTGGGTTTTCAGTGGCCCAAAAGCGTACATTTTGTTTGTTAACCACACCGTCTAAATGAAAATGCGCCTCGTCTGAAAATCAACGTTGTTGAGAGTTTCTTCCCTATCCTCCACCCACTGAACAAACAGTAGTTTCTGCTGCTTGTGTTCTTCAGTGAGCTTCTGTGCACAGGTCATCTTGTATGGGTACATATGGAGGTCACTTTTAAGAATGCGTTGAACGTAGCGTCTGGATATTCCCAGTTGCACTGCTGCCTTTCTACACGATTTTCCGGGACATCTCTGTACAGCAATTCGTACCGCTTCAGTATTCCCCAGCGAACAAACAGGCTTAGGCCGAGGTCGCTTCGCTTCCAATACTGTTCCTTACTGTACAAATTTATCGTACAACCTGTGGATGGTCTTCTTGCAAGGGACCCATCGTGTGTTAAACTGTTGACGAAAACGCCTCTGTGCCACAACAAGGCTTTTCGTTTCATGAAAAAGTAACACAATTGCCGATAGTTGCTGTGTCGTCAGTTTTCCATTGTCAGCCATTGCTGCTTACTAGTCTCCTAGCGGCAGTATCGTGAATTACACGACATTTCGTAACTCATTTATTTTTCCAAGCTCTGCTGGTACTGCTGTAGAGATCCCAGAGGGATATCTAATGTGCGTCGTAAGTTGTGAAAGAAACAATTGGTAACACATTTCGTGCGCCACCCTGTATAATTATACAATTAAGTATCTCTATTCTTCCCTCCTTCTTTCTTTCTTTCTCTCTTTTCTTGTGTTGGAATTAGGGGAAAAACATTTCGGTTTCTTTCTTACTCAGTACTCAGAGTTAATCACTATAAGCTGCTCTTGCGACCTTTGTGTAAGAGTTTCTGTGTTATATTTTTTTCCAAGTGTCCTTTTCTCTTTGTAGCATGTTGATATTGTGCTTTTTAAATTCAAGAGACAGTTGTTATACACTTATCATTAATTTAGCAAACCTCTGCTTTTCACCTTCTGGTATGTTTTTGAATGTTTCTAAATTTCTATTAAAAACTGTTCTTGGTTAGCTCTATATTGGTGTTAATTCGTATCTCGAGCTTCAAAAACATTATATGTATACGATATCGCTTAAATTAACACGCGTCACTCACTAACCATGGTAGCTGTGAATGACGGGGTTAAGGATTGAATATCAGATCAGTATACTGATGCGGTAATGTCACGTTTATTTTTCATAATATACCAGTTTTATCGTTAATACAATAGCATTTAGTTTCTATGAATCTTAAAATCCTTTCTTGCATAAATTACGCTAACATGGTATTGCTGTAAAAAGGTAATGCAGTAATGTATGCCGACAATCACTGTTTTCTGAGAGGAAGCGAAATAGAATTGCCAGAAATCTGCAAAAATGGGTTACTTCGTTAGTAAAACGGCGTGACTTTTTTAGTTATAATTACAGATGTAAATAGAAATTAAGCTCTCTAACATTTACTAAAAGAGTATATTACCGCATAAGTACTTTACTAATGTAGTAGACTAAAGATGTATGTTACTTCAAGAGTAATTAATACTACTTAGTTTGATGATCGTCGCCCTTGTTTCATTCGAATCCCGTGGCATGTTTTCATTGCTATAATCCAACAATACCTTTCGATAGATATAATAAATTAATAGCGGCATCTCATTAGATTGAACTTAATGAACTTCATCAAACCGAGAATCGAATAACACTAATGACAAAACAATCCATTATCGACAAGGAGAGACGAATCCTCACAACTTGCACTCAGCGTCACCAATTATTTGTTGGATATATTTTGATCCCTTTGTTCCCCTACAGTTTTTACCTCTATAGCTCCGTCAACTACCACGGAAGCTATTTCTTGAAGTCTTAACACATGTTCTCTCATCATATTTATTCGCCTTGTAAATGATTTTCATGTGTTCCTCTCCTCGCCGATTTTGCGAACCTCCTCATTTTTATCGTCATCACTCTACCCAATTTTTAGCACCTTCATACTATACCACATCTTAAAGACTTCGGTTCTCTTCTTTTGTGATTTTCCCAGAGTCTATTATTCACTTCCATGCAATACTGTGCTCAAAGACTTAAATTCTCAGAAATTCTTCCTCCAAAAAAGCCTATGTTTTATATCAGTAAATTTCTCTTATTCAGCCTGTGCTGATTCGCTTTTTATGCCATCATTGCTTTGTGCGCTATGTGTTATTTTCCTTCCAAGGCAGCAGAGTTCCTTAACTTCGACCAATTTTCGGTCGTCATTTTTATGTTAAATTTGTTGCTTATCTAATTTTTGTTACCCATCTTTACTATTTTCTTTCTTCGGTTTATTCTCAACACGTAGTGCGTACTTATTAGACAATTCTATTAGGCAGTTATTGTATTTCCTCTTCACTTTCACTGAGGACAGCAATCTCATCAGTGAATCTTCGCCCTGAAATCCTTTCACGCTAAATTTTAATCGCTCTTCTGAACCTTTCTTTTATTCTTCTTCCTCTTCCCTTAAATAAGAAATGAAACTGACATCAACTTACACCCCTAATCGAAATAGTACAGATGACACGGCTTACACTTGGGAGCCAAAGAAACTGGCATACCTGCTTAATATCCTGTAGGGCCTCCGCCAGCACGCAGAAGTGCTGCAACACGACATGATTTGGACTCGACTAATATCTGAAGTATTGCTGGAGGGAACTGACTCCATGAATCTGCAGGACTGTCCATAAGCCCGTAGGGGTACGAGGGGTAGAGATCTCTTCTAAACAGTAAGGTGCAAGACATCTCAGTTATGCTAAATAATGTTCATGTCTGGGCAGTTTGGTGGCCAGCGGAAGTGTTTAAACTCACAATAGTGTACCTCTTAACAATTCTAGGCTCATGGGGTGTCGCGTTGTCCTCCTGGCATTGCCCAAGTCCGTCTGAATTCAAAATGAACATGAATGGATGCAGATGATCAGACAGGATGCGTAAGTGCATGTCACCTGTCAGAGTCGTATCTAGAGGTACCAGGGGTCCCATATCACGCCATCTACACACTCCCCACACCAATACAGAACCTCCATCAGCTTGAATAGTCCCATGCTGATATGCAGGGTCGATGGATTCATGTTGCTGTCTCCATACCCGTACACGTCCCTCCGCACGACACAGTCTGTAACGAGACACATCCGACCAGGTAACATGTTTCTAGTCATGAGCAGTCCAATGTTGATGTTAACGGGCCCAGGCGAGGCGTAAATTTTGTGTCGTGCATCATCAAGGCTACACGAGTGGTCCTTCCGCTCCGAAAGCCCATATCTATGATGTTTCGTTGAATGGTTCGCACGCAGACGCTTGTTAGTGGTCCAGAATTGAAATCTGCAGCAATCTGCGGAAGGGCTGCACTTCCGTCACGTTGAAGGATTATCTTCGGTCGTAGTTGGTCACGTTCTTGTAGGATCTTTTTCCGGCCGCAGCGATGTCGGAGACCTGATTTCTTTTTACCGCATTCCTGATATTCACGGTGCACTAGTGAACTGGTCCTTCGGGAAAATTCCCACTTCATCGCTACCTCGTAAGCTGACAACTACACTACTTTCAAAATCACTGAGTTCATGATAACCTGCCCTTGTAGCAGCAGTAATCGATCTAACAACTACGCCAGACGTTTGTTGTCTTATGCAGGCGCTGATGACCGCAACGCCGTATTCTGCCTGTTTACGTACCTCTGCACTAGAATACGCGTGTCTATACGAGCTTCTTCGGCGCTTCAGTGTATATGACGAATACTGCAGTCTTGTTATACACATGGGATATATAAACATGATTGACTTAAGGACTGTATCCTCTTAAAAGCAGCAATGCACTGATGCACTTCATAGTGAGCTACCAATCGAAAATGACCAGTTGCAGCAAATAAATACATTCAAACAAATTCAGAACGTTGTCCTTTCTTAAACATTGCAGGACTATGAGCACATACACAGTTATTGTTTCATTCACCTGCATAATGATATCACTTACGGAATTCTATTTAAAGTTTAAAGGGGAAGATACAAAGGGATTTGTTCGTTGTGATGAAGTTCTTCTCGTCGCTGGTAGACGTTAACAGGGGTATACTACTCTAGTCTATAAAGGGACATTAAGACCTACATGGGAAGGAAGGAAAGTGGTGTTTAACGATCCGTCGACGACTCGTCTTAGAGACGTAGCTCAAGCTCGAATTGGCGCAGGATGATGAAGCAAGTCGGTCGTTCCCTTTCAGAGGAGCCATTCCAGCATTCATAGTAAACGATTTAGTGAAATCACGAAAAATCTACATCAGCATTGCCGTGATGGGATCAAAGTAGTAGGGAAATGAGGTTACAGGTGCAATTTTGATATAAAATTGAGAGGCAAATTAATTAAATCGATCAATTAATCACATCAGCCATGGCCCATCCCTACCCAATCCTGTCCACAACCACGGCCACCTCCATCCCTTGTATGACATAACACGATTTTCTCAGTCTGTACGTGGGCTCCATCCCCTAGCCCTCCACCTTCCCTCTCCCCCATCACTCTGCCTCCCACAAACCTACACTACTGGTGGAAATTTCATGGAGTTTTGGCGGGAATTTCTTTGTCCCCGGACTGTGCCAATGTCCCCCACCACCCATAAGGAATTGGCGCGAAATTGAAATTGGTAGTTGTCTTTCCGGGAGTCAAACCCTGGTTGTCCTGTACGGAACACCCAGCACAGTTATACCACCAGAGGCGTTTCGAATTGATGGGAAATTAAAAATGGTGGTGCCCTTTCCGAGACTAGAGCCCTGATTCTACTGGATGGAAAGCCCAAGTGAACTCCCCAAACACATGGAAACTTCCCAGATGCGAGGGAGGAGGGTTAGGTTAGTGTACTTTATTTGTTTTGTTCGGGAAACTGGCGGAAAGATCGATCCTGATTTACGTAATTCATCACAAATATAAGACCTAATTACACAACTATATGCATAGTGCTACATCAGGATGGCCTAAAATCGCAAAACAATTCAAAAACTGACAGTGCCATACTACTGGTATTATCTTACTGGGAAAAAATTTCGAAATACCAGTGTAAACTAGAATACCAGTCTAAACTAGCGACAGACACACACAAAGTGAAGTAAGGTACTATCTTTATTCCTTTTTGGTGGAAAGAGGACATTTGTTATCAACGCAATTGTGTTTTCCTGTTTTAATAGTTGCTTTATAGTAGGAGTCGAGTCGATGTTAAATAGTCCAGCGTAGAATGGTGGGCGAGTTCCCTAACAGACTGCAGCCCTCCCTCCGTTGGGATAGCAGACATTTATTACGGATCTGAGGGATGCTGGCGCGAGACTGTGGTTGCTTTATGCGGAAGGGACTTTCTGTTTTGTAAGCAGCCATCGTTTGAAACAGCCATCTGGAGCGTTCTCCGAATGGGCCAGGTTATGCTACTAAATTTTCCTTTGTGTTGTCTAGGACCATGGGCTCAAGGCATGCTGCGTAGGGCCGAGTGTGGCCAGTGGCTGTGAAAGGGTAGCAGCGGGGGCCACGTATGCTATGGGCGCGCACCAAACACAGCTGCTCTCTTCCTGGGAGGCGGCGTGTGGGGGCACTGTCACTATATTTTAGATGACAAAGTTGCACTTGGAACCGCCGCCCTTTTATATCCTATTGCTTAGTTAACTATACCTGCTTTTGTATCGCCAAAGGGCGGATGCAGACAGCGTGTGCCACGAATTGGAGTAGCAAGCCGTTTGAAAATGCCTGTGTCCTTCCCCGTAGGTGGATGAAGAGAGGGACAGGAGAGAGAGGGGGTGGAAAGGGCCCTCAATATCCGGCAGATTATTGACGCCTATCTAGGAGAATGTACGTTCAATTTCCACCCCTTTTGTAGTCTTTTAGGGCGACGATTTTCCCCAATACATGTGCTGCATTATGACCCATTCATTACGAGTGCTGGTTTTTTTACGACAGTTTCAAAAAGTAATTAGATCTGTGACGCTTATTTCTCCACCAGTGGTGATAGCGCGTATTGGCTTTGATTATCTGGTCTCCAGGGTGGTTTATGGGCAGGTGCCTGACTTAAAACAGCGATAGATACTGTATAACTACAGGTAATACACTTTTTAAATTCCTCTCTGTCCAACACGAGCATCTTTTCAGAAGAACCTATTTGCACCCAGTAAGAATAAAGGTAGTATCTCACACCCCTGGCTTTTGTCAGTGAGCTTTTAGGTGTAGAGTAGAGTTTGAGTGTGTCTGTCACTAGTGTTGAGTGATACTGCGAAATTTTTTCCCAGCAGGGTAACGCCAGTTGTATGGCATCGTCAATTTTTGATTGTATTGCGATTTTAAGCCGTCCTTATGTAGCGCTATGCATACACTTATGTAATTAGACCTGATCTTTGGCCGGCCGGAGTGGCCGAGGGGCTCTAGGCGCTACAGTCTGAAACCGCGCGACCGCTACGGTCGCAGGTTCGAATCCTGCCTCGGGCATGGATGGGTCTGATAGCCTTAGGTTAGTTAGGTTTAAGTAGTTCTAAGTCCTAGGGGACTGATGACGTCAGAAGTTAAGTCCCATAGTGCTCAGAGCCATTTGAACAATTTTTGAACCTGATCTTTCTGATTAATTACGTAATTAGAATCGATCTTTGCGTCAGTTTCCTGACCCAAATAAATAAAGTATGCTAACCTAACCTTCCTCGGCAGTTCCATGTGTTGGGGGGGGGGGGGTGTTACTTGGGCTTTCTCTTCTTTTTCTTTTTATCAGTCTACTGACTGGATTGATGCGGCCCGCCACGAATTCCTTTCCTGTGCTAACCTCTTCATCTCAGAGTAGCACTTGCAACCTACGTCCTCAATTATTTGCTTGACGTATTCCAATCTCTGTCTTCCTCTACGGTTTTTGCCCTCTACAGCTCCCTCTAGTACCATGAAAGTCATTCCCTCATGTCTTTGCAGATGTCCTATCATCCTGTCCCTTCTCCTTATCAGTGTTTTCCACATATTCCTTTCCTCTCCCATTCTGCGTAGAACCTCCTCATTCCTTACCTTGTCAGTCCACCTAATTTTCAACGTTCGTCTATAGCACCACATCTCAAATGCTTCGATTCTCTTCTGTTCCGGTCTTCCCACAGTCCATGTTTCACTACCATACAATGCTGTATTCCAGACGTACATCCTCAGAAATTTCTTCCTCAAATTAAGGCCGGTATTTGATATTAGTAGACTTCTCTTGGCCAGAAATGCCTTTCTTGCCGTAGCGAGTCTGCTGTTGATGTCCTCCTTGCTCCGTCCGTCATTGGTTGTTTTACTGCCTAGGTAGCAGAATTCCTTAACTTCATTGACTTCGTGACCATCAATCCTGATGTTAAGTTTCTCGCTGTTCTCATTTCTACTACTTCTCATTACCTTCGTCTTTCTCTGATTTACACTCAAACCATACTGTGTACTCATTAGACTGTTCATTCCGTTCAGCAGATCATTTAATTCTTCTTCACTTTCATTCAGGATAGCAATGTCATCAGCGAATCGTATCATTGATATCCTTTCACCTTGTATTTTAATTCCACTCCTGAACCTTTCTTTTATTTCCATCATTGCTTCCTCGATGTACAGATCGAAGTGTAGGGCCGAGAGGCTACAGCCTTGTCTTACACCCTTCTTAATACGAGCACTTCGTTCTTGATCGTCCACTCTTATTATTCCCTCTTGGTTATTGTACATATTGTATATGAGCCGTCTCTCCCTATAGCTTACCCCTACTTTTTTCAGAATCTCGAACAGCTTGCACCATTTTATATTGTCGAACGCCTTTTCTAGGTTGACAAATAATATGAAAGTGTCTTGATTTATCTTTAGCCTTGCTTCCATTATTAACCGTAACGTCAGAATTGCCTCTCTCGTCCCTTTACTTTTCCTAAAGCCAAACTGATCGTTACCTAGCGCATTCTCAATTTTCTCTTCCATTCATCTGTATATTATTCTTGTAAGCAGCTTCGATGCATGAGCTGATAAGCTGATTGTGCGATAATTCTCGCACTTGTCACCTCTTGCCGTCTTCGGAATTGTGTGGATGATGCTTTTCCGAAAGTCAGATGGTATGTCGCCAGACTCATATATTCTACACACCAACGTGAATAGTCGTTTTGTTGCCACTTCCCCCAATGATATTAGAAATTTTTAAGGAATGTTATCTATCCCTTCTGCCTTATTTGACCGTAAGTCCTCCAAAGCTCTTTTAAATTCCGATTCTAATACTGGATCCCCTATCTCTTCTAAATCGACTCCTGTTTCTTCTTCTATCACATCAGACAAATCTTCATCCTCATAGAGGCTTTCAATGTATTCTTTCCACCTATCTGCTCTCTCCTCTGCATTTAACAGTGGAATTCCCGTTGCACTCGTAATGTTACCACCGTTGCTTTTAATGTCACCAAAGGTTGTTTTGACTTTCCTGTATGCTGAGTCTGTCCTTCCGACAATCATATCTTTGTCGATGTCTTCACATTTTTCCTGCAGCCATTTCGTCTTAACTTCCCTGCACTTTTTATTTCATTCCTCAGCGACTTGTATTTCTGTATCCCTGATTTTCCCAGAACATGTTTGTACTTCCTCCTTTCATCAATCAACTGAAGTATTTCTTCTGTTACCCATGGTTTCTTCGCAGCTACCTTCTTTGTACCTATGTTTTCCTTCCCAACTTCTGTGATGCCCCTTTTTAGAGATGTCCATTCCTCTTCAACTGTACTGCCTACTGCGCTATTCCTTATTGCTGTATCTATAGCGTTAGAGAACTTCAAACGTATCACGTCATTCCTTAGTACTTCCGTATCCCACTTCTCTGCGTATTGATTCTTCCTGACTAATGTCTTGAACTTCAGCCTACTCTTCATCACTACTATATTGTGATGTGAGTCTATATCTGCTCCTGGGTACGCCTTACAATCCAGTATGTGATTTCGGAATCTCTGTCTGACCATGATGTAATCTAATTGAAATCTTCCCATATCTCCCGGCCTTTTCCAAGTATACCTCCTCCTCTTGTGATTCTTGAACAGGGTATTCGCTATTACTAGCTGAAACTTGTTACAGAACTCAATTAGTCTTTCTCCTCTTTCATTCGTCGTCCCAAGCCCATATTCTCCTGTAACCTTTTCTTCTACTCCTTTCCCTACAACTGCATTCCAGTCGCCCATGACTATTAGATTTTCGTCCCCCTTTACATACTGCGTTACCCTTTCAATATCCTCATACACTTTCTCTATCTGTTCATCTTCAGCTTGAGACGTCGGCATGTATACCTGAAATATCGTTGTCGGTGTTGGTCTGCTGTCGATTCTGATTAGAACAACCCTGTCACTGAGCTGTTCACAGTAACACACCCTCTGCCCTACCTTCCCCTACCTTCCTATTCATAACGAATCCTACACCTGTTATACCATTTTCTGCTGCTGTTGATATTACCCGATACTCATCTGACCAGAAATCCTTGTCTTCCTTCCACTTCACTTCACTGACCCCTACTATATCTAGATTGAGCCTTTGCTTTTCCCTTTTGAGATTTTCTAGTTTCCCTACCACGTTCAAGCTTCTGACATTCCACGCCCCGACTCGTAGAACGTTATCCTTTCGTTGATTATTCAATCTTTTTCTCATGGTAACCTCCCCCTTGGTAGTCCCCTCCCGGAGATCCGAATGGGGGACTATTTCGGAATCTTTTGCCAATGGAGAGATCATCATGATACTTCTTCAATTACAGGCCACATGTCCTGTGGATACACGTTGCGTGTCTTTAATGCAGTGGTTTCCATTGCCTTCTGCATCCTCATGTCGTTGATCATTGCTGATTCTTCCGCCTTTAGGGGCAATTTCCCACTCCTAGGACAACAGAGTGCCCTGAACCTCTATCCGCTCCTCCGCCCTCTTTCACAAGGCCGTTGGCAGAATGAGGCTGACTTCTTATGCCGGAAGTCTTCGGCCGCCAATGCTGATTATTTATCAAAATTTAGGCAGTGGCGGGGATCGAACCCGGGACCGAAGACATTTTAATTATGAATCAAAGACGCTACCCCTAGACCACGGGTCGTAATTTGGGCTTTCTATCCAGGAGAATTACGGTTCCAGTCCTAGAAAGGGAACTGCCAATTTCAATATCCCGCCAATTCCTGGGTGGGGGCTGGGGTGGGACGTCAGCACAGCCCTGGGGCAAGAAGAATCCCGCTAAAATTCGAAATTTCCGCCAATAGGGTAGGTTGTGGAATGGAGAGGGGCGGAGGAGTGGGAGGGGCACGGAGCGCACGTCATATGACATCATCCGGGTGGTGGGGTGGGTTGGTTGGGGATGGGGGTTGGCATGGATGGGTGGGGGCGTGGCTGATTAATTAATTTGCATATCAATTTGTTATGAAAATTGTACGTGTAACCCCATCTCCCTACTATTGATCTGATCTGTTGAGACAACTGCCTCACAAAATTTCACTATGATGACATCCGAAAGGAGTGGACACCTAGTGATATTTAACGAAACACCTAAACAGTTTTTTTCGTTAAGTAATTAGACCTGGCCTGCCGGGGTGGCCGAGCGGATCTAGGCGCTACAGTCTAGAACCGCGCTACCGCTACGGCGCAGGTTCGAATCCTGCCTCGGGCGTGGATGTGTGTGATGACCTTAGGTTCATTAGGTTTAAGTAGTTCTAAGTTCTAGGGGACTGATGACCTTGGACGTTAAGTCCCATAGTGCTGAGAGCCATTTGAACCAATTAGACCTGATCTTTGGCTGGCCAGAGTGACCGAGCAGTTATAGGCGCTACAGTCTGGAACCGCGCGACCGCTAGGGTCGCAGGTTCGAATCCTGCCTCGAGCATTTCGTTTCTACCTGTTCACTAGTTTGGACCTCAGTGCCCCAACACAGAATCGCGTCGGAACTGACCAATGATGCAGCGTTTCCTTGAGGCAGCGGTAACACAGCTGATACAGGTGGCACCAAACCTTTAGGGTAATAGTTACGTAGTTGGTAGCAGGCTGTAAACTGAACACTATGAGGTCAGTAACCACCGGTAGAAAAAAAAATTATTTTTATTTTTCGTTGAGTAGACGTTGACCTATACCATCAACTTACATTCATAACTGTCCGCACATAGGGCAACTGCATGCCGACCAATCATTTCCATTTCGCTGTCTATAAGAGATTCGTAAAATATGGCCAACATATTCGTAGCGAGATATTCCGCAACTTGGTGGTTATTTAAATTTTAACTTTTATTTTGCCGCCTCAGTTCACATTTATTTTTATATTAAAACTAGTTTCTTTCAATGCAGATCATCTTCAGATCTTTGTAATCGTAGAAGCAACCCTTCATATCAGAACGCTATATTCTAACAATTTTCGTGTATAGTTCTTCATGAATGCCGTGTGTTGCTTACGCAGATACATATTAACTGAAGATGATGAATTTTATATAAGCCTGCAGGTTTGGGTCACTACACCGTGTCATTTTCCTCTCCAGTTCTTCAATGCTCGACGTTTCGATTGCTCTGCTGGGAACTTCTTCATGATTCCTCTGTCCTTGGATACAAATGGAATCCTGGAAAAGATCCCATCAGAGCGATCGAAACGTCGACCACTGAAAAAATCTGAAAAGAAATAAGCCACAGCACTAAGACTCAAAAGATTTTATCTACAATGATCAACTTGTTACCATAAAAATAAATATGCACTAGAGACGGAAAGTTAAATGATCAATTTCGAAAAATGTCTCATATGCATGCCCACTCATAGGAAAAACTCCACTTTGACTTTTACCGACTTAGAGGTTCCATTACAGCAGCATCAGCAGTTCACTAGCGTATACTACCACGCATTGCTTACTCAGTTCGTAGTAATGCCTGGAGCATTTATTTGTGGCCACTGGATCCTTGTTTCAAAATATTCTGTCTTTAATTATCTCCAATGTATATTTAATAATCTCCAATGTATATTATTGTTCCTAATATTCTGCCTTTAGTTATCTCCAATGTATATTTAATAATCTCGAATGTATATTATTGTTCATAAGAATACGAGCATTTTTCACACTAAAACATACAAAAATTAAAATGCGTTTGAAGGTACGTGGGGAATTATTTTCCCGTCACAGAGGATAAACTGGAAACGAGTGTGAATGTCTGAAAAATGTCGGGAAATTAATAAATATTTTCTCACAAACAATGGCTTAACGGAATCCTGAATAGGGAAGCTTGCCTTTAACGTCATCGTGACAGGTTACGATGAAAACGACAGGCCGAGCTTTGTATTTTAAATATTTAAGTATGATTAAAATCCGTCATACAGCATTGTATGACTTTCCACTTAAGTGATAGTGCTGACCGGATACTGAATGCTTTCACAAGTAAGAAACGGTCAGTCGGAATGAATGTATTTTATCCAGTCTAGCACAATAGTCATTGAAGTGGGAAGGCACGTCGCACGTTCGGAACTGGAGAGCGGCGGTTAAGTGATTAGGAAATCTCAAACAACTACGCTAGTGTGATCCATTTCCATAGCAAACAGTGATAGAGCTTAAAAATAATCTGTATTTGCAAAAACCGTGAGCTACGGCATACAAAGGAAACAAACATACAATGTGAATATGACTAGTGCACCCAGATTAAGATGTCTTGTGTACTCCGAAAACTCTGCGTGAGACGAGCACTTTAATTGAATTACGTATAATTTATAGCATGGGTATCTATACTGTGTAATGAGACATGATGTGGGCACCAGCAATAAGTCAGATGGTAAATGAGGTTGTTGCTCACAGTATAAATAAAAGACCATCATGTACCAACCATACCATGGTTGCAGCACCACTTTTAATTGAAAAGTGACGCGTGAATCCATCTCTACTAACTGACTACAACAGATGAGACGTCATTTTGAACAATAATAACACAGTGTGACAAATGTAAAAATATACAGTGTATAGCACTTTTGAGTAGGGTTAGAAAATTCTAACTTTGGTATCCAAGTACGGTGATCACGTCACACGCACAAGCTGTACTATTACAAAAAAGAAAATCACTGCAAAGTTATGAGAGGATGACTTAACAAAGAATATTTCTGAAATGATTAATAATCGAACTTAGCCATAATTCGCATACGTATTGTTTTCACAGTTAAATTACGCCATTGCGCCAAAGAGCGAGGCCAGTTACAAATGATTACCTCACTGCATCAAGTACAATCCGCAGTAATTCATCGGATGCGTAAATAGTAGTCGTAAAATGTTAATGACGTATAGCTTTACTTGGTTTGTTATCTCAGAGCTTGGTTTCAGCCGTGCACATTGGCCCCATTCCTTGCCGATATGTGAGAGATCTGCTGAATTACATGTTTCTGGAGAGCAGATGAGTATAATGGATAGCGTGTATAGTGTAGTGTTACGAGCGACTTGTATGACGATGATGATGGATGAAGGAGAGGATGAAAACCGGTGCCGGCACATAGCCTAGTCTTTTTGTTCAGCACCAACGTTCCTGCCAAGATGAATGTGTCTGTCTGACGGAGCGATCACGATTAACAATGTGACACGGCCACACTTCATAAGACACCACGGAGAGGTGTGGAATTTAAGCCAGGATATTGGCGCAAAGGCGTTAATTAGGAAACCTATGCCAGCGTCTCTCCTACCCTTTTCGGCTAAGTACTGTCAGTTAACATTTAATCTCAAGCTTTGGATGTCTCAGAATAGCCACAAAAACTATAAGCATGTAATCGCCTCTCTGAGTCAAAGTTCACCAGCTGCACAGATTAGCGTTTATCGTATCAGTGAACCAGATGTTCGCGAGTTGCTTTGATCCTGTTTGAGAACTGTTTGCAAGAAATCTCCTGTCTCTTCTTCCTGCAGAACGCATTCAGAAAACTCAGCAAGCGTACCACAGCGAAAACTCTCATTTCAGGTGTTAGGTTCGACGGAGATCTGAGCGCGAAACGCTGGATTCAAACTCCAGAGTGCTAACCATTGCGCCATCTTTTGACTCTTTCATTTTTTCGCCACTTGTTTAAGTTATTTTTCTTTCACGCTGTAGTTCGAAAATAGAGGCATTTTTATTTTTACGACAATAAAGTACGTAAAGATGCTCTGCCAAAAAATATTCTTTTATCCTTTCTAGGAGAAGAAACCGTATGACTACAAAAAAAAATAGTTTTCTTGAAAGAAACTGTGACTTATTAAATTTAAAAGCCTCTTCTGCAGCGGTAATAACATTCTCCTTGCTCTAAAAGATAATTAATTGCTTAGCTAAACTAAAATTCCTTTTTGTCAGTAAAAGTGCGATGCCTCTGTGTCACAGTTTAAAAAATTAATCTTCTATGTGTGTGCTAGTTAATGTGGTTCAGTGATTTATAAATATAAAATAACAGAATTTTCCTTCTGCGATAAATTCCAGGAATCTCATTTAAACCACGATTTCACAGAAATTATGATGTGCCACTATAGCTAGTTCACTTTTTAAAGAACCCTATGGTGCTGCGGGTGGGGTGGGTGATGTGGGAGGTTGACTGTCACAAGGTTTTGGATCGGTACCGGATGAATAATTTTCGCTATCTTGTTCAGTGCTGACAGTGCAAATGTCTACTTTAAAAAAAATATATAATCAAGTGGCAATCACTAGTACATGTCATCTCTCTTCACCCTAGTTTCCTTGTGTTCTGAAATAATCCTGATGCAAATCAGGATGTTTAGAGGGTCACCTCCAACAAATTGAAACCCTGACGAGTATTTTTTTTCATATTATGTTCTCTGTTGTCACATTATATGAAGAAATTTCGTTCATTTTACACCGAAAAGTCAAGAAACTGGTAGACCTGCCTAATATCGTTTAGGGTCCTTCGGGCATGCAGAAGTGCCGCAGCATGACGTAGCACGGACTGGACTAATGTCTGAAGTAGTGCTGAAGGGCTCTGACAACATGTCCATAAATCGGTAAGAGTACGAGGACAGGGAGATCTCTTCTCAACAGCACGTTGCAAGGTATCCAAGATATGCTCAATAATGCTCATATCTGTGAGGTTTGGTGGCCAGCGGAAGTGTTTAAACTCAGACGATCGTTCCTGGAGCTACTCTGTAGCAATTCTGGACGTGTGGGGTGTCGCATTTTCCTGCTGAAACTCTCAAAGTCCGTCGGAATGCGCAATGGGCATCAGTGAATGCAGGTGATCATGCAGGATGCTTACGTATGTGTGATCTGTCAAATTCGCATATAGACGTGTCAAGGGTCCCATATCATTCCAACCGCACACGCCCCACACCATTATGGAGCCTCCACCAACTTGAACACTCCCCCGCTGGCATGCACGGTCCATGGATTCATGAGATTGTCTCTATTCGTGTACACGTCCATCCGTTCGATACAATTTGAACCGAGAATCATCCGATGAGGCAACACGTTTCCAATCATCAACAGTCCAACTTCGGTATTGACGTTTGCTGGCGAGGCTAAACCGTTGTGTCGTGCAGTCATCAAGGGTACACTAGTGGACCCTAGGCTCCGAAAGCCAATATCGATGATGTTTCATTGAATAGTCTGCACGCTGACTTTTGTTTAAGGCCCATCATTGAAATCTGCAGGTATTTACTGAAGCGTTGCACTTCTGTCACACTGTCTTCAATCGTCGGTGGTCCCGTTCAGATAGGATATTTTTCCAGCTGCAGCGATGATTGAGATTTGATGTTTTACCGGATTCCTGAGATTTATGGTACACTCGTGAAATGATCGTAAGGGAAAAAGCTCCATTTCATCGCACCTCGGAGATGCTGTGTCCAATCGCTCGTTCGCCGATTATAACACCACGTTCAAACTCACTTAAATCTTGATAACCTGCCACTGTATCAGCAGTAACCGATCTAACAACTGCGCCAGACACTTGTGTCTTAGATAGGCGTTGCCGACCGTAGCGGCGTATTCTGCCTCTTTACATATCTCTGTGTTGGAATATGCATGCCTATGCCAGTTTTTTTGATGCTTCACTCTAAGTGCATGATGCAAAAAAAAAGTTTTAAGCATTTACTTACAGATCATCGGTACTGTATTGATTTGTGTCATAATAATGAGCTGCTGTTTTGGACTAACAAAATACTCGTACGTCAAAAGCAAACAAAGAGAGAAAAGCCTTAAACACGTATGCAAAACGTACAGTAACGAAACATACACTCCTGAAAATGGAAAAAAGAACACATTGACACCGGTGTGTCAGACCCACCATACTTGCTCCGGACACTGCGAGAGGGCTGTACAAGCAATGATCACACGCACGGCACAGCGGACACCAGGAACCGCGGTGTTGGCCGTCGAATGGCGCTAGCTGCGCAGCATTTGTGCACCGCCGCCGTCAGTGTCAGCCAGTTTGCCGTGGCATACGGAGCTCCATCGCAGTCTTTAACACTGGTAGCATGCCGCGACAGCGTGGACGTGAACCGTATGTGCAGTTGGCGGACTTTGAGGGCGTATAGTGGGCATGCGGGAGGCCGGGTGGACGTACCGCCGAATTGCTCAACACGTGGGGCGTGAGGTCTCCACAGTACATCGATGTTGTCGCCAGTGGTCGGTGGTCGGCGGAAGGTGCACGTGTCCGTCGACCTGGGACCGGACCGCAGCGGCGCACGGATGCACGCCAAGACCGTAGGATCCTACGCAGTGCCGTAGGGGACCGCACCGCCACTTCCCAGCAAATTAGGGACACTGTTGCTCCTGGGGTATCGGCGAGGACCATTCGCAACCGTCTCCATGAAGCTGGGCTACGGTCCCGCACACCGTTAGGCCGTCTTCCGCTCACGCCCCAACATCGTGCAGTCCGCCTCCAGTGGTGTCGCGACAGGCGTGAATGGAGGGACGAATGGAGACGTGTCGTCTTCAGCGATGAGAGTCGCTTCTGCCTTGGTGCCAATGATGGTCGTATGCGTGTTTGGCGCCGTGCAGGTGAGCGCCACAATCAGGACTGCATACGACCGAGGCACACAGGGCCAACACCCGGCATCATGGTGTGGGGAGCGATCTCCTACACTGGCCGTACACCACTGGTGATCGTCGAGGGGACACTGAATAGTGCACGGTACATCCAAACCGTCATCGAACCCATCGTTCTACCATTCCTAGACCGGCAAGGGAGCTTGCTGTTCCAACAGGACAATGCACGTCCGCATGTATCCCGCGCCACCCAACGTGCTCTAGAAGGTGTAAGTCAACTACCCTGGCCAGCAAGATCTCCGGATCTGTCCCCCATTGAGCATGTTTGGGACTGGATGAAGCGTCGTCTCACGCGGTCTGCACGTCCAGCACGAACGCTGGTCCAACTGAGGCGCCAGGTGGAAATGGCATGGCAAGCCGTTCCACAGGACTACATCCAGCATCTCTACGATCGTCTCCATGGGAGAATAGCAGCCTGCATTGCTGCGAAAGGTGGATATACACTGTACTAGTGCCGACATTGTGCATGCTCTGTTGCCTGTGTCTATGTGCCTGTGGTTCTGTCAGTGTGATCATGTGATGTATCTGATCCCAGGAATGTGTCAATAAAGTTTCCCCTTCCTGGGACAATGAATTCACGGTGTTCTTATTTCAATTTCCAGGAGTGTATAACAAATATAAGTAAAATATAAAATTAAAACAACAATGAATATTTAGAAATTTTAATCTGGTTTGTCAAAAATACTCCTACAGAACACTGTGTACAGTTTACTTCCCAAAAATTCAGAAACTAGCTTTATTACACATAGATGTATCTGGCTTGAAAGCTTGTTAGTTATGTTGTAATAAGTTTTTATTTTTCAAAGTTAATTAATGGTGGTTGGGTATTTTGCAAATTTTCAAATAATTACTGGCGTTGATTATACAGTTTTCAGGAACATTAATTACCTATCAACTGTTACATGAGAAACTTTTTTTATACATCATCTTTCAGAAAATATTTACTCTAATCCGAATGTTGGATATTAACTTTTTGGGGTGTGTTTCATCCACTAAAAGTGAAATTGGGGACAAATAAAAAAACTTACTGCATTATTTTGCCACTTTCTAAAGACCCATGAGATTTCCTGAAGGGAATGTTCCCTTGTCTTATTTTGCCCCTTCTACACACCCCTCAATTTTCATAGACATCGTTTATGTATGCTACGCAATTTTCCCTTATTAGTCTGTTTCCATATTTACTTTTAATGTACACCACCACAGAAAACCCAGTTTCGCACATGTAGGTAGTAACAAACGGCACAAAAGACAGTATTACTTGTTTGACAAGAGAAGGGTATTCTGTTTTTGTTCCCATCCGAAAAGAAAGTGGAGATTTCTTTTGGTAATCGAATTGCCGCTAATCCTGCAGTGAATGTTTCATTTGTCATTAATTCTTACGGCATGAGGTTACATATTCGGCAATATTTTGTCTTATCTTCAGGTAAGTACTTTTCAAAGCTTTTTGGAAGACCTCTAAATGTGTAATTATGTCTCGAACTATCTTCAATGAGAGCTAGTTCACTGTGTACCTAAATTGATGCAGGGATAGGGAATGCAAGATATTATTTTTCAGTCATTGTAAACTAAAGATTAAAATTAAAATTTAAAACAGTCTTGATCGCAATCTTGTTAAAATATTTTTTATTGGAGTGAGTGACCGGTTTCGACTCTATGAAAGACTCTTCTTCAGACTCCAGAGCGGTGGATGAACACTGCTAGATGAGTTCCGTCTACCCTCAACGCTCATGTAGCTGCTCAATTTTAACAAGACTGCGATCAAGACTGTTTTAAATTTTAATTTTAACAAATTTTAAGGTCGCTGACTATGTTTTCAAAAATTTCAAAAAAATTATGTAAACTAAAGAAGTTAACTTTCGTTTGAAACACGATATTTTGTTATCCTCTAAGAAAGCTGTCGTATCTCGCCCTTGTAGGCTTATATTCAAAATGTGAAGCTGTTACGTCTGCCACAGACGGTCCCTGCCAGGCAGACTACACTCAAGACACCCCTGTATACCACATAACATACACAAGCACTTGCAGGCGCAACCAAGAGGAAAACAATTCTTCAAAACAAACAGAACTTGCTAGAGACTAATGCGAACCTTTTTCTGCAGAGGTCGCCTCACAGATACAGGGAAAGTTGGACTACTCCGGCCTCCGCCGGCTTTACAAGGCCAGCGCAGCAGCAGTACATCCAGTTCCTCGCCGAGCTAGGACCAGCTCCGACGGACCTCACTGACGCTCTTGATGAATAGTCGTCTACATGTTGTTTGTTTTCTTTGTGTGTATATAGTGACTGTTCGAGAAGTGTAGTTCAGTTTCAATAAACGACATTATACTGAGTGTTCTACAATACTGAGTATTCTTCAGAAGCTTTTCAAAGGTATCAGCTAAATAGGGAAATTTTTTGTTTAACCACTGATCATCAGCGAAAAAAATCATGTCATTAAGCTTGTCACTGAGAAACATAAAAATATTCGGTTTAAAATCTGGCAGCGATAGACTCATCTTACTTTAGTATAAAGAAGAGAAACGAAGAGAAACGAGCTTTTTAATTTACCTCTTATATATTTACACAGTTGCGTGAATAGCCGTGACTTGGAGCCTGTAACTTCATGAAGCTTACAACTTTACAGCGCCTGTCGAAACAATACGTAAAGTTTCTGGCATTTGCTTAGAACCCAATGCATCTTGGTGTATTATATAGCGTGTGATTCGACAGTTAAATGCAGCTTTCTTCACATTTTGCTGTCAGCCATGTTAAGTGAACATGGTCCGTCAGTATCATTACTGACACATGTTTGCGAAGGAATAACTACTTTTAACAAATAAAGGTCAATCATACTGAAGATCTTGTCTGCTGGAGCAGTTAACTCAAGCAGTTTGCAAAATAAAATCTCTTCCCTTATATGGTCAGTAGTCAAAATGTACAGAAACGAGTATGTGCGACAAATGTGTGACATTTGTACTCTCTATTTGAAGAGCGATATTGCAAGAAATGTCTTCTGTTCTTGTTTTTACCATGTTGTTGGATATTTCTTTGTTCACTTTTTCCCCTAAAGCCTCTTCGATCACGTCTTAGCTGAGGGCAATAAAGGAGACTCACCAGTTGTGTAAGATGTTCCTTTCTTTGCAATTCTAAAACCAGCCAGGTATGAGGCTTTTATCAAATTAGTATCAATGATAACAGAAGTTGCTATGCATTTGGATTCTTTGTTGCAAAACGCATATTTCCTTTGAAAAAGGTCAATAGATTTACCAAATAGCTCAAAATATTTACAACAATGATGATGTTTCTAAGAAAACTGAGTCAGCACTGGATTCCCTACTCCCTTTACCGTAAAGCCATATTGTAAATAGCGATCGTCATACATCTCGATTAGGTGTTGGTCTAGGTTTCTTAGCTGCGTCCTTGAAGGTAAGAGGAGATTCCTGGCTTAACACAATCCCCTATAAGCCAAGTTAAGCTTCACATAACTGCTACGGTAGTCAGCAGCCAAGAATGAGGTCGCTGTAATACGCACAGTTCAGTTCCAGACACAAACTTTCTTCGTATCTGGCCAAGACAACGACGACTAACAAATGGAAGGGTGAGGGGGGGCAGAATCCTACCTTTCTGTGTCCTGCTCGTATAGACCGAAAGATTCTGCAGTAAATACATTTTTTATTGTTCACATGCAACTTCTATCCATCAATTTTCTCACTGTCGTTTTACTTTAAAAACAAAGAAAACGAAGCGAATAAGTAAGTGTTTTGTTTACTAATGCGCGTACCACATGGGATGTCTTTGCGTATCACCCGTATTACGCGAACCACAGTTTAGGAACTTCAGATATAACCAAAAGGCGTCTACATCATTAGCTAACTAACATTTTCATTCTTGATCAAAACTTCTTCATCCAGTAATTAAAGGTTATCGTTCTTTGGCAAATGCACTTGGGGTGAATTTCTTTACATATTAGACGGGTTTTCGAAGATAGAAATAGTTTCGGCACTATTTCTATTTTTTCTTTGCAGTAACTGTGAATGTTGTTGTCTGATTAATAATATGGATTTTTCTAATGATGGTATTGGATTACGTAGTAAATGCAGTGCCGCATTACACAGGTTTAGCTGTCGTTTTAGGATTTGGCAAACATTGATCAATCCGGTCAAAGTATGTGATTTGTATTAATTGTGCGTTCCACAGTTATGTTCGGTGTGGATCTCAGTTTTATTTTGTGAAGTTTTTCGTCACTGGGTATGACGTCGTTTTCCGCATCGTACCAGACGGAGCGAATTTTTGTTTGGAGTGCTGGGTTGTTGATGTTTCACCACGTATTACTTGAGGGATGGGATTCGGGCAAACACCCTCTGTGAGTGTGATACATACCTCTGTGGTATTGATATTTTGTCAGCCCCTGAGCTCAGCTACAATAAAACTGAGTTCAGCGTAATATCGTACACATTTACAGGGACTTTTCTGTCTTCTTGCTCGAAACAGGTGAACTAATTCGTTCAGCCTTCAATTATCTCCATTGCTCTGTTAATGAACAATGCAGTGCATTTTGCTAGTATTTTTCGTACTCCGCAAACATAAGGCAACGATGCTACAAACCGTCGAACTTATTATAGGCGCCGATATAAAGGATGATTCCGCTCTAACCCTATCTAAGGGGTTTACGTAACCCACACCGCCTGCATGTTCTCTCGCTCCCTACGTGCAGACTGTTAGTTCTACAGAAAAATGAGAAGGAGTTTTCAGCAGGAAATTTAATGTAGTCAAATTTTGTACTGGGATACTTTTTCGCTAGATGGCACAGATTTCAAGTTCCTCATATAAAATACCTTTGAAGGTCACTTTTGTAAATTATCCTTGCATAATTAGAAAACCACAACCTGTAACGAAAACATATCCCAGTACAAAATTTAATTACATTAAATTTACTACAGAACGATCCTGTTAGTTTTTCTGTAGGACTAATATACTGATTATCCAGAACTCTATGACCATTTCCTAATAGCCAATATGTCCATCTTTGGCATGGACAACAGCAGTGACGCATCATGGTATGGAACCAATGAGGCCTTGGTAGATTGCTGGCGGGAGTTTGCCCCACATCTGATTTCACAAGCCATCTAGCTCCCATAAAATCCAGGGAGGGGGCCCATGAGCTCTTACATCACAATGTGTTCGATCGGATTCAGAACTGGCGAGTTGGGGAGCAGCACATCAATTGGAAATCACCACTGTGTTTCTCGGACTACTCCATCACACCACTGGCCCTGTGCAATGGCGCATTATCTTGCTGAAAAATGCCGTTGCCGTCGGGAAACATGATCGTTATGAAGGGGTGTACATGGTGTGCAACCAATGTACGATACTATTTGGTTGTCACGGTGCCCTGAACGAGCTCTCCTGAACGCATAAGTGCCGACATGAATGTTCCCCAGAGCCAGCTTTTCCCCGACTCGCAGTACAGGTGCCAGGGAGCTGTTACCCTTTACCCTGGAAGACGACAGATTCGCGCCCTACCATCTGCATGAGGAAGAAGGTCTCGAGATTCATCAGGCCATGCAACGCTCTGGAACTGCGCCGATGGTCACGTTCCAATTTCAGTCGTAGTTACCAGTGTCTTGGTGCTGACGTTTGGACATGCCTGGGTCGTTGGCTGCATAGGACCACCGTTGCAAGTGTTCGGTCCACTGTGTGTTCAGGCATACATGTACTCTGTCCAGAATTAAAGTCTGATGTTAGTTCCGCCACAGTTCACCATCTGTCCTGTTTTACCAGTCTGCTCAGACGTTCGACGTCTGCAAAGAGGGTTGGTCTCCCTAGCCCATGACCTCTGGACGTCAATTCACTTTGCTTTCGTCACGTGTTATGGCACCACAGTACTCTTCGAACACCTGACAAGTAATACAGTTCCCGCAATGCTCGTGCCGTGCCTCTCGGCCATCACAAGCTGCCTCCGATCAAACTCTTTGGTCTCGTGCCTTTCCCACCCTACACACATTTACAGTGGGTGTGTGTGACCGTCATTCATTCCTCTTCAGGTGATGCTGCTGTCTCCTGGACGGGGCTACATGGTATAGGTCGGTGGTCATAACGGTCTGGCTGATGAGTGTAATTTGTGTGTAGCGAGGGTGAAAATATGAAAATCGTGCACATGGTATTTGAAGGCATGATGGGGTGATGCAGAATGATAAATTTATCAATTTGAGGTAAGGGATCCCGGTCCGGTAACTAATTAGTCAACGGTTACAAACGAAAATCTTTCGATACTTTTGACAGTGGAATACGCGTTCCGGGAGTTCCGGCACTGTTGTTGCTGAAACTGTATGGTAGGTAATTTTCAGAGGTGATAGAAGAAATGTCCAGTAAACATGGGACCTACAATGCATATCTAAGGAGCTAAGAACACATAGTCACCTTCGCTGATGTGAAACACATCTCGTGTATGGTGTGTGTGGCTTCTGCGGATGGTCTAATTTTCTGACCCTGTTTTCGTTCCTACTGTTCGGGTTACGTTAAGTTTGTTCTGCCAGTCTCTCATTTCACTTCGTTCGTTTTGCCCGTTGCAACTGTCCCCAGTCGTTTTCTTCTTTCTGTTGTTTGTATTAAAGTTGAAAATGGTTCAAATGGCTCTGAGCACTATGGGACTTAGCATCTATGGTCATCAGTCCCCTAGAACTTAGAACTACTTAAACCTAACTAACCTAAGGACATCACACAACACCCAGTTGTATTCAAGTGTTCTACATGTTGTCCTTATATGGTCCTAGTAACAATAGTAACAAGTTATGTTCATTTTAGTGTGTAACAGTACCGATAGCACAGGTACAGTCTTTCAGGCTTTCATGCTGCATGATGTTACTCGCTTTTGTAAATTATAATACTGATATAATTTGCGCGTGAATGATACACGGATTTGGTACTGAGTGTTTGTAGATTTTCATGTAACCTTTTTCAGCAGCAGTACTACTGTGTCCAGAGTGAGACTTTCAGTGTGCAGCAGAGTGTGCTCTGATATGAAACTTTCTGGAAGATTAAAACTGTGTGCCGGACCGAGACTCGACCTCGGGACCTTTGCCTTTTGCGGACAAGCGCTCTACCGGCTGAACTATCCAAGCACGACTTTGACCCGTCCTCACTGCTTCAATTCTGCCAGTATCTCGTCTCCTATCTTACAAACTTCGCAGAAGCTCTTCTGGGAACCTCACAGAACTAGCACTCCTGGAAGAAAGGATATCAGCGCACACTCCGCTGCAGAGTGAAAACCTCTTTTTGGAAACATCCCCCAGGCTGTGATGCTGACATGGTAGCTCAGCGTGTTCAGTCAGAGGGTGTAGCTACCCTCTGTAATAAAAAAAACTGAGTGAACCGATCAACGAATAACCTGAACGGGTGTCGTCGGACGTCCGTCACGAACAAATCCAACGAACAGTATAGAACAAAATAAAAAAAAAGGTGGTAGAGTGCTTGCCCGCGAAAAACAAAGGTCCGAAATTCGAGTCTCGGTCCGGCACCCAGTTTTAATCTGCCAGGAAGTTTCAGTTCTACTGTGATTGCATAAAGAGATGAAGAAAGTAGACATTGCTGTCACGTGTCTCGTACGACCGGTATTGCTCGAGTTGTTCGACCTTTTATTTTGTAAGCTGTGTGAGTGCCAGAAACGCACTGTTGCATTGTATGGACGACCGTATTCCGAGATTCCATTCTGCGCATTACGTTGATTAAAAAGTCGTGATTAACTCTTGTGTAGGCTTTGTCGGAATCGATGAAAGTAATGCAAACTTTGCTTTGTTGGCACTCGTTATTGTGCTATATACCGATGTTCGGATAAAAAAACTAATCGTAGAGCCTCCTTTATCACACTTGTTTGATGCTGAGCGATTGTCTCGGAGAGACATCCTTGTACTCAGTTGCAAAACAGCCGTCTCCATAATTTAAAATAAGTATTAAACACTGTTACCGGTGAATAATTTAGGATTTTTGGCGCTAACACTAAAAAACCTTGTCATCAGATATTATCTCAGCGTAGATTTTTGTCAACTGCTGGCCAATCAGATACAAGAGATGCAAGTAAAATTCGAAAGGTATTCCATCCAAACATGCTGATTTCTTTTACGGTGACTCATATGATATTGTTTGGAATTCCAATGACACTATCCCTTCTGCTACTGTTCTGTTGCTTTCCCAGTTGTCGCTGGTTGTCATTCCTGATAAGAAAATTTCTTGGAAGTTCCTATTTGTTTCGATTTGGGAGCAGAATTCTCTGAAATATAGTACGATACACTATTTAATCAATTTTTTTGAGTCAGGCATATTGCTCCAGTAATCTGTTAACTTATAGAATATCTTTTCTGTAGCTTTTGGATTCCCTTATTATGTGAGGTTTGGAAAGAGTTTGATTCGTTACATCTCTGTGGCTGCGTTTTCTGGTTCTGACACCTCACACAAATTTCCTGGTAAGGGCTGTAATTTTCGCTTTAATGTGTTTAATTCTTGTGATGGCTGTTGAACGCGACAAATTGTCATTAACTCTCACAGAACTGTCAAATAATACTCTAGTGTTCTATTTCTTCAACAGAATCTTTCTTTCGCAAACAGAATGAGGCAATTTTTGATTCGTTGTTTGATGTATTACGTTCTCCAGGTACCCAGTTTTGTGTATCTGATATGCATGCGTCAGCAGTTGTTCGTCGTATTTCCTTCCGTTGTCTGTGTTTCCGATTCGTTTAGGATGTCTATATTCACCTGCAACACTCATCATTCAAGGTACGTTTTCTGTTGTACAAATACGGCTGGTCCCTGCGGAGGTTCGAGTCCTCCCTCTGGCATGGGCGTGTGTGTTTGTCCTTACAAGGGAACCTCCCCATCGCACCCCCCTCAGATTCAGTTATAAGTTGGAACAGTGGATAGGCCTTAAAAAACTGAACACAGATCAATCGAGAAAATAGGAAGAAGTTGTGTGGAACTATGAAAAAAATTAAGTAAAATATACAAACTGAGTAGTCCATGTGGAAGATAGTCAATATCAAGGAGAAGGTGAGCTCAGGAACGCCGTGGTCGCGTGGTTAGCGTGAGTACCTGCGGAACAAGAGGTTATTGGTTCAAGTCTTCCCTCTACGAAAATTTTTACTTTCTTTATTTTCGCAAAGTTATGATCTGTCCGTTCGTTCATTGACGTCTCTGTTCACTGTAATAAGTTTAGTGTCTGTGTTTTGCGACCGCACCGCAAAACCGTGCGATTAGTAGACGAAAGGACGTGCCTCTCCAATGGGAACCGAAAACATTTGGTCGCAAGGTCATAGGTCAACCGATTCCTCCACAGGAAAACACGTCTGATATATTCTATACGACACTGGTGACGGCATGTGGGTCACACGACAGGAATATGTTGTCGACCCACCTAACTTGTACACTTAGCGAATGGGTAAAATGATTCTTCTACCTTGCCCGATTTAGGTTTTCTTGTGGATGTGATAATCACTCCCAAAAAAGTGATGAAAACGTAAGAGTTTGTCACATAAACTGAATATAAAAAATTAAACTTTTCACTCGAGGGAAGACTTGCACCTAGGACCTCTCGTTCCGTAGCTGCTCTCGCTAACCACGGGACCACGGCGCACCTTGACTCCCACTGTCCTTGTTGTTGCCTATCTTCGCATGGATTACTCAATTTGTACATTTTATTAATTTTTTCATAGTTCCACACATCTTCTTCCTGTTTTCTCGATTGATCTGTGTTCAGTTTTTCAAGGCCTATCCTCTGTGCCAACTTATAACTATATCTGAGGGGGGTGCGATGGGGAGGTTCCCTTGTTAGGATAATTTAGGTTAAGTAGTGTGTAAGCTTAGGAACTGATGACTTTAGCCGTTAAGTCCCATAGGATTTCACACACATTTGAACATTTTGTTGTACATATCTAGTACAAAGTGGTAAGCTGAGTGATCGTAGCAGCTCCGTGGCCTCGTTTCTTCTACTTGACACAATGATCGGCATCGTCGTTAATATACATTCGGTTTAGTCTGCTTTTGGAGGTATTGATAACACAGGTGAAAGAGGTAGTACTGATACAAACGTATATCTATTAAATCCTGAAGTTTATGGCAAAAATTTAAATTGGAACTTAAGGCAAAATTCAGTAATACTCAACAGAAATCTCCTACAATGGCAATTTTGTTGTATGCTTTATTATTAAATGTGCAACTTAATGATTTCAAAAATCACACATATACGTTTATGAGTAACATATCCTGAGATGATGACAGACGCCTCGCCCAACGACTCACCGTGTTTTTCTTCACGGCCGGGCCTCCGCAAGCACCTTTGACAGGTTTCTCCTTGGAACACAACTCCGTTACAGACGCCAATTTGAAGGTTACGTACAGCACCGCCACATATCGGAACTTTATGAAACTATAGGGACTGAAGTGGGAATATTCCAAAATGCCCCATAGCAATTTCTGAATTTTTTCAACAGAAATTAGCCAAGCAAAATGGTATTCTATTACTTATTGAACTCTCGTCGTAGAATTATTTATTTGGTTCATTGTCTTCTGCTCGCCACTTAACTGTATCTGACATATGGTCAAACTCCGTGTAGGGATTAGTTTTTCAGTGGAACGTTTGAACGTAGCCGCTCATCACAAAAAAAGTTCTGATGTATTCTAGTGCCACGTTTGTGCAGGATCCGCTTACACAGCAGAGAACAGCCGGGGACTAACATGAGAGGGTGCACTTCATATCTGTGGTAGGCAGCAGCGGCGGGTTTAATACGTTGCTTGCGACTCAGCAACAGCACAGCAAAGACGTCGTTTCTGTATGCTGAACGAGATAGGTATCCGTCTGTGAGATCGTTTGACTTTCAAGCACAGCATATGCAGCTATGGGCGAATTCCACTTCTGTTACCAAAGTCAAATTTTTCATCTCTGGAGGAAGTATGGAATGGGGTTCACACAGCCGTCATGAGGCCGAAAGACAAAATAAGCTGTCAAATTCAAGCACAAACTTATCATTTACTCAGCTGTGTCTTGTGTGAACTACGTACTGTTTGTCTTTCTTCCGACCTAATACATGTAAACACGAAAATTATAATGACGACAGAATAGCGCTAAGAACACAATACTTTATGTATAAAACAACGGAAAATCGAGGACGGAAGAATCATTCCATCCTAAATTTTTCGTTCTGTGGTTTTGCCCAACGGGTTTTCTTCCATCCCGTAGCCCAGGGCTGCTTTCTGAAGCATTACTATCGTCACTGTCCGCCCTACTTGTTCTTCTTTCCTGTATTTCATTTGTCGCCTTCCAAACCGTACCACATGCTCTTCTTACGAGCCGCACTGTATCAACCGTCTCGTCCACGCTCAAAGACGGCTACAAGACCGCAGTGACTGTTAGTGCAGCATCTCACGTCTTACATTACTCCGCCGGCCGCTGGTGGCCGAGCGGTTCTGGCGCTACAGTCTGGAACCGCGCGACCGCTACGGTCGCAGGCTCCAATCCTGCCTCGGGTATGGATGTGTGTGTTCTCCTTAGGTTAGTTAGGTTTAAGTAGTTCTAAGTTCTAGGGGACTTACGACCTCAGCAGTTGAGTCCCATAGTGCTCAGAGCTATTTTTTACAATACTCCCGCCAGTATTACTAATACTAGACCTTCAAATTGATCACTCTTGATGCGTCACTCTCGCGTATTTTGGCGTGCTATTTTCAGTACATTCTTAGCCTACACGAACTTGTAACTCATCCTAAAGTAGAGTCCTGCATGACCGAGTAAGCGAGCACAAAATACGAGGTGGGGCGAGCACACCCTAACTGGATAGGCTGCCCGCACTAGTTCTAGTGACCGAGCATTGAAGCCGTGACCGAATACGTAGCACGTAACTTCAAACATATTACACGTGTCATTATCCGTGTGACATTGCAGCCAGTACGGGCTTCTCATTTGTGGTGTGTCTCTCTATGGAATCATGCACCGCGAGGAACCAGTGCAGTGAGACGTAAGATTGAAACCAATATTTACACATTGAAGAAACGGGAAGGACTAAAAAGCCAAGCATGGAGTACATTTCTGTTGGTTGTAAACGAAAACAGTGCGTCTACTGGGTACGTATCGTACCTAAACTGCTCCACATTATTGTGTTTCCAGTCGGGAACCGCTCATTTAAAGAAACACAGTTGCAAGAAACCTCACAAAGATACACCTCCTTCAGGGATACCGGCAGTAATAAAACATCCAACCAGGGTGCCAATGTGATAAAGGCTTTGGAAAATCACTAAAGGATTCCTTGTGCTGCTCACTGTATAAACACAGCACTTAGCCACTTTTTCGATGAAGATAACGTCTTCTTAAATCATGCCCCGAACATCGCATCAACAATAAACACTGTAAAATGCATCGTAAGGTACATTAAGAAATGTGGCCTCTGTTCGTCTTTGAAACCATCGTTGAAACAAGAGGTCTGCACGCTCTGGAACAGCTTGCACACTATGCTGGAATCCTTACACAGTCAGTATAACGAAGTTGCTGCTTTGCTGACGGCTGCTTACGGATTGAAAAATTGCGTAATTTCTGAGACCATTTAAAGAGGCCACAGATGAATTAGAAGGCGAAAAAGAACCGACAGTCCAGTTATTTCTTCTTTGGTTTCACAAACTGCAACAAATTTGCAGTGTCTATGACATTGTCTGTCAGGTGAGTAATTACTGCAGTTAAAAGCACTGTTTCATTGTGATACGTGATAGATTTATAATTATCTACCGTAATGGATGTGTACTAACAGATATGTATTTTTCAACAGGAGGTACAAAGGATTAAAAATCGAGCCTTGACTTTCGTTTGTCAGAAGATTATGATCACTTCCAGAGATAAAATTGCTTCGTTCCTTTGGCCGTCTTTCTGTGATCTTAATATGCTTGAAATAAATGAAAAGCAGGAAATTCTTAGCAATGTGCGACAAATGTGTGCTACTTACGCAGGTACGACATGCAATCATTAACATAATCGTTTTTGCATAGTTGGTGGATAGTGTATTACAGAGCAATGGGAATGCTATAATTAGAATAATATTTCATTAACGTAAAACATTTCGTTTCCACGGGGACGTTTCGATGATTTCCACATCTGTATTACTTATATCTTTTGTTTATTGTCATACATTCTTCAAGTACTGTGTCATCACCACCCAGAAAGAGAGATCGTTTCAAGGAATGAAGGAACAACAGATCATCGGCAGCAGATGAAGTAGATCTCTACATTGTAATGCACCTCGAAGATGAGGATGACATCTTAAGGGGTGGAGCAGACATGAAACATATCTGCCAGGCCTGGCTGCAGTTGCAAGACGTATTTTATGTATCCCAGCAACAAGCGCACTTAGTGAAAGATGCTTTAGTAAAGCCGGCATGTTACTAACAAATCGCCGCAGCCAATAAAATCCGGAACGCTTTAGTGATTTACTGCTGATCAACAATAACTATAATTTTGTTTCTGTTGCAAACAAGTGAAAAGTATGAGAAGTTACGTTTGTAAATGTTTAATGTTCTTTATATGCTTTCTTTATGAAGGTCGTTGTCTTCTAGATTTCAGGGAAAGCACTTATTTAATGTTTCTTGTTAATGAAAGGAAAAATAAGTCTTCTGTTTGGAAATGAGACTCGTCTTCTATCCGCGATTGTACTGAAATATCGTTTTACTTTCCAATTTAGCGGTGTCACGTACCCGTTCTAAGAAACATTACTTTTGTATTAAAAGAGAGAAAGAGACAGAGATAAATAAATAAATATATATATATATATGTATGTATGTATATGTATGTATGTATGTATGTATGTGAGAGAGAGATAGAGAGAGAGGCCTTGGATTTGTACAGTACAGTGCAGCGAGCCGGGGCGGAGCGAACGAGACGTCAGCGGTGACCGGTCATGCTCGGTTATCCGCGTGTCCGGAATCCGGACATCAGACATGGGGCGAGTACGTGACGGAGCCGAGTCGAGTGGGGCCGGACACGAGCGGCTCGGTCCCCGCGTCAACAGGCGACTCGTGACCGGTCAAACACAGAGCGTTGCAGCACTCTATCCTAAAGACGTCTTCTCCCTTCCCGCTCCCCCACTCATTTTCCTCTTTTATTCCAGTTCGCACATATTACCTGCACCTGACCTAGTCACATCTGCTATTCCCTCTTCACACTTATCGGCCCACAGACCTGCAACCCACATTACCATTTTTTTATTTATTTTTTCTTTGTGTTTTCCTATCGATATCAGTTTGTTTTCGCCTTTCGCTATCGGCCGACCTAGTGTCCAATATATATCAGGTGATTGGGTGTCACTCGTGTCACACGTCTCTACGCCAGATTTCCACACTCCTAAACATCCCTAGGTCCACTGTTTCCGATGTGATAGTGAAATGGAAACGTGAAGGGACGTACAGCCCAAAAGCTTACTGGCCGACCTCGTCCGTTGACTGACCGAGATCGCCGAAAGTTGAGGGTCGTAATGTGTAATAGGCAGACATCTATCCAAACCGTCATACAGGAATTCCAAACTTCATCAGAATCCACTGCAAGTACTATGACAGTTAGGCGGGAGATGAGAGAATTTGGATTTCAGGTCAAGTGGCAGCTCATAAGCCAGACATCACGCCGGTAAATGCCAAACGACGCCTTGCATGGGGCAAGAAGCGTAAACATTGGACGATTTAACTATGGGAAAATGTTGTGTGGAGTGACGAATCACGGTACACAATATGACGATCCGATGGCAGGGTGTAGGTTTGGCGAATACCCGGTGAACGTCATCTGCCAGAGTGTGTAGTGCTAACAGTAGAAAATGATTCAAATGGCTCTAAGCACTATGGGACTTAACATCTGAGGTCATCAGTCCCCTAGCCTTAGAACTACCTAATCCTAACTAACCTAAGTAAATCATACATATCCATGCACGAGGCAGGATTCGAACCGGCGACCGTAGCAGCAGCGCGGTTCCCGACTGAGGCCCCTAAGACCGCTCGGCCACAGTGGCCGGCGCCAACAGTAGAATTTGGAGGCGGTGGCGTTATGGTGTGGTTGTGTATTTCATGGAGGAGATTTGCACCCCTTGTTTTGCGTGGCTCTATCACAGCACAGGCGTACATTGATGTTTTAAGCACATTCATGCTTCCCATTGTTGAAGAGCAATTCGGGGATGGTGACTGCATCATTCTACACGATCGAGCACCTGTTCATAGTGCACTGCCTGTGGCGAAGTGGTTAAACGACAATAACATCCCTGTAATGACTGGCCTGCACATAGTCCTGACCTGAATCCTATGGAACACCTTTGGAATCTTTTGGTACGCCGACTTCGTGCCTGGCCTCACCGACCGACATCGATACCTATGCTCAGTGCAGCACTCCGTGAAGAATGGGCTGCATTCTCCAAGAAACCTTCCAGCACCTGATTGTACGTATGCCTGCGACAGTGGAAGCTCTCACCAAGGCTAAGCATATTGAATTCCAGCATTACCGATGGACGGTGTCTGGATACTTTTGATCACATGGTGTACAGTGTGAAGAGAAGACTAATTAGCAACATGCTAGAGACAGACTTTTCCACGTAGTCACAAAAGCCGGTACCAACTCCTCAAGAAAACTAAAGAATGGCCTACCACAGGGGTCAGCCCTTGCTGTACTTCCCTTCAGCTTTCGCGTTGCATTCATGCGAAAAACAAGATCAGAGAATCTTGGTTACACTGGCTCCGGGTTACGTACAACAACGTGCAGGTCCTAATGGGTCAGAAGAAGTCATAGCGGTGGAGGTAGATGTAGCTGGAGAGAACTTTCGCAAGTGATGATTGCAACGAAGGCCCCCAAATGGAGATTTCATTCATCCACCTAAATATCAAACTCGCCAGAAGATTCAGCATACAGATTTAATAAACGTGTTTCGGAAAACACCTGACAAAACTAGTTAAAAACTGAAAACAAGAAACAAAATTATCCAAAATCTACATTTTACAACCTAGGGAACGTCAAAAACCGCCCTGTGTTGTTCTAGCTTGGGTCTTGTCTTCTGAAGCGCAGCATCTTATACCCCAGTTTGGATAAAGAGCCACTTGCGCAAATAATTGAAGTTTATATGAATAACACAAAGAGAAAGGTTGCTGGTGTCAGCGAATCAAACCCTAAGCAGTGGCTACCAGTGCTGATTCACATTCCACCCCTTCAATTGCGACACATACATCTCTCACGAGCGAGACGAAAAAGTCACTGATAACAGAAATCTGCCAGTCCATTAAGATATCAGTAATGGCAATCATAATCGCCTCCGCTCCAGACAACTACTAAAATCGCACAGCAAAAACAACTGTGGAAGATGAGTTAAACTGTACCAATGGACAAATAATCAGCCGGAAATCACCGTGATTTGACTTGCTATGCAAAACATGGTTAATGCTAGACGGAAATAAAACCGAACATAGCAAATGTGCATACTTTTTACACAAATGGGGTAAGCAGCCATCTCCACTTTGCGACTGCAGAGAGCCAGAGCCATCAGAGACAACTTCCATCCAACGTGACATGTTAGTAGACCAGAAGACTTGGTGCTGGCAACTGTATAGTCAACAAACAGTTTTTGATGTTGCTGAGCAACAGTCATACAGCAACTTTTAATGAACACACTGCCATTTGACTGTATTGTTCTTTATTTAGTTACGACCCAGGTTTCGAGTGACTTAGTTTATGTCATTAAATGTTCTGCAATATACGTTAATAGCATAACCTCAATCACTTACAAATGGCATAAAAGGCCGAAACCTGGACATAACTAAATAACCAACTATACACTCAAATGTCGGTGCGTTCACTTAAAAAGTGTAGCAGTAGACCACATAAATGCCCCAGATATTCATTCGTTACGTTTTATATCATATTTTACATTCTGTTATTACTTCTATACAGGGTGTCCCATACCAGTTGCGACAAACGTCGAGGAGTTGTAGAGTGTGCCTTGAGGACAAATCGATGATAGCAACCCTTGTCAGGAAACGTCATACAGTGACGCTAAAGGGCGACGAAGTTACAGGTGCCAGCGCATGTCACTAGGCAATCCCTCCATCAGCTAATGTGACTTTGTACGCCGACAGACCGTAGGCTTAACGCCTCGGAATGTTGTTCTCCAGTGATCGCGGCTGAATGGCACGATCACTAGTGGGACAGATGGAGCTAGCTATTGCGTAGAAATGCCTTGTCTCCTGTGAATGCAATGCTCTGTTGCCTCTATGGGTGACGGTTTCGGACACTGGTTTCCATCGTCAATTTATTTGCTCTTGCAGCGCTCTAAGATCTCTAATGTTTTTAGATATATTGGAGAAAAATAAACTACAGGTGGAAACCAGTACCGAAAAGCGTCATCCACCATGGCAACAGAACATCGCATTCCAAGGAAACGAGGACTATTCGCAGCCGCTAGTTCTATCCTCTCCACTGGCGATCGTGGCAATAAGTCGTTAACAGTGCATAACGAACGACACTGCGAGACGATCCGCCTACAGGCCATCAGCGTACATAGTCACATTTGCTGCCGAAGGGGTTGCCTAGTGACAGGCGCGAGAGCCAGTAACTTCGACGCTCTGTAGCGTCGCCGGATGACGTTTTCGGACACTGGTTCCCATCCTCGATTTGCTACTCAAGACGTACTGTTAAATCACTCGAAGTTTGCTGCAACATTTCTGGCACGCCCTGGGTAAGTACTTCATTAATGTGTCAAAAAGCTGTACGATAACTAAATAAAGAAGTAAACAGAAAATGCAGTATATTAAAACTCCGAGTGCCACCCTTCGACATAGTAGTTCTAGTGGAAGTTTGTGACTCGAACAGGTGCTCCAGAAATGCTCCAGTGTCTCTCCCTCTCTCTCCCTCTCTCTCCATCTCTCTCTCTCTCTCTCTCTCTCTCTCTCTCTCTCTCTCTCTCTCTCAATCTCTCTCTTTCTCTCCCCCCCCCCCCCCCAGGATGTTTATAATTCTATGTCATGTAAGGGGCAGTCAAATGAAAGCGAAGCAGACAGACAAACGGTAGGTAATTTGTTTATTATTTCAATAGTAATCACGATAAATGTTAATACATTTATCCTGCTGTAAGATAATACTGTCAACACTCCCATGGAAAAATGTTTGCTAATGCCTGTGGAAACATGAATTAGTCAGGCGTTCACCTCTTCGTCACTAGCAAATTGTCTGTCTTCAGGGCTCCTAAAACATGTAAACCACACTGGGAGAGATCGGTAATAGAGGTTGTGTTATGGCTTGCCATCGAAACTTCTGCAGCATAGTCGAAGCAACAGGCTCGCTACCTCCGGGGGAGTCTTGATGACCTTGTTCTTTGACTGCAAGGTCCAGTTGGTCATTTGGTCATTGACTTTCGGGAACACGGCGCTACAGTTAACGCACAGCGGTACGAAGACTGTACAAAATTGAAGCAAGTCACCAAGTCCAAATGCCTAGGAAAGCTGACGAACGGCGTCAGTCCGCCCACTTATTGCCAAGGTAGTTTTGACTACGCTGCCGAAGCTCTGCTGGAAAGCCCTTACTCATCCACTTCACTATCTCTATTCTCTCCACGTGATTTCCATATTTTTTGGAGCCTTGAAGAAAGATGGCTCTGAGCACTATGGGACTCAACATCTATGGTCATCAGTCCCCTAGAACTTAGAACTACTTAAACCTAACTAACCTAAGGAGAGCACACAACACCCAGCCAACACGAGGCTGAGAAAATCCCTGACCCCGCCGGGAATCGAACCCGGAAACCCGGGCGTGGGAAGCGAGCTTGAAGAAAGACGTTCGTTACGGCCGATCTGCTTCGCTGGCAACGCAGACATTTTTCCATGAAGGCATTGACCGTCTCGTCTCGCAATGGGATAAATGCATTAACAGTCATGGCGATTAATTTTAAAATAATGAACAGTTTACTGTTTTACCATCTGCCTCGTTGTGATTTAACTGCTTACGTTTCGAGGCTCTCGTACGAGAGATATTTCGCTTTCCAGTTTATATCGCCCAGTACTTTCACATTTCACTTCCTTCCCTTGAACATGAACAGAACCATGCTTCTGATGAAAAAGAAAATCATGTTAAAGAAAAACAGCAGCGTCTAATAGAAAAGCGGTATTCGCGTGGTACACGTTATGAGCAGCCGCGCTAAAGTTTGTAGTTAGAACAAATATTATCCGAGGTACTAAAAAGTACTGTGAATGCTCAGGGAATGTTAAGTGCTCCGCTTGCCTCCCCTTATGACTAACAGGCCCGAAATTAAACCGTTTTAAGGGTGGGAACAGAGCGCGCAGCACCCCCTCTGTGAGGGCGTCAGACAGCAGTGCTGCGACGGGCGTTTTGTGCCTTTTGTCAATAAACGGCCATTTAAAGCGCTTTCTGCCGCCCGGGACATCAAACAGCGGCGGTAAAAATGACGCCGCCGCCGGCGACACAAAAGTGAGATCGCGCCGCGAAGCATCTGTTGTCGCCGCGAGAGAGACGGACAGAGGGAGAGAGAGAAAGAAAGAGAGAGAGAGAGAGAGAGAGAGAGAGAGAGATAGTCCGACAAAGCGGAGACCTTCCAGCTTTCCAGTTTCACGTGTCGACATCTAAAAACACGTCTCCCCCTACGTCAAAGATCCAACACAATTCAGCAAATGCTGGCATTGTAGCAGAAACAGCTTGTTGAGCCGTGAAATCACGCAGTACTCGTGAATGCTGCTAGCAAATTAAAACAGAGCAGATATATGTGTATGCGCCCTCGACGTTTATGGAGGATGCTGCAGACGTTTCATTCTGTTTATTACTGTTGCTGCTACGATTATTCCTCCTGCACAGCATACGCTCTTCAATTTTCTGTAAGTAGCGCTCCTCAGCTTTTACAAAAGACATTTTTATGCGCAGCCACCACAAAGCTTCCAAAACCTTTGTAGAGCCGCAAATAGTTTCGACACTACGTCGTCTTGTGACCGACTTTAAAATTCTGAAATAGTGTATACCACGCACAGAAGACGTAATTGTGAGAAGACGGTTAAGGCATTGAATGAGCAGTTGAACGGAATGTATAGTTTCTTAAAGAGAGATTATGAGATGAATATGAGCGACAGAAGGACAAGGCTAATGGGAAGTCGTCGAACTACGTCAAGTGGTTGTGAGGGAATGATATCAGTACATGAGGCACGAAATGTAGTAGATCAGTTTTTCTAAATCGGCAGCAAGTAACTGACGACAGTCGAAGCAGAGAAATATAAAATTCGGACGGGAAATAGCAAGAAAAGCATTTTCGAATAAGAAGAATTTTTAACATCTAATGCAACTTTATGTGTCACGAAGACTTTTCTAGGTATCGGAATGGAGTGTAGCCTAGTACACAAGTGAATCATGGACGATAAACAGTTCACAGAAGAAGAGATTAGAAGCTTCTTAAATTTGGTGCTCAAAAGAAAGATGAAGATTAGTTAGGTAGATCGAATAAATAATCAGGAGGTACTGGTTCCAACTGGGAAAAAAGATTAATAGTTACATGCGAATTCATCAAGAAAAAGTCTATTTAACAAGGGAGGGAAGTGGTGGGGGGAGGGGGAATAGTTGTGGATGAAGACATAGACTACACACAATAAGCGGTTTCTAATAGATGTACGTTGCGCTAGCTATCCAGACATGAAGTGCAACATACGAAAGACGGAATTTCTTCTCAGAAATATGGCAAGTGGTATCTATATCTCCTTCTGGCCGTATTGTGTTTCCGTTTGTATCCATAAATTTGTTAGTGATTTCTTAACTTCTCTACACCACGTTCTTCTACTTATCAATCAACCTTCACGCGATACTGAACAAACAGTTCACATACGATCGGTCTCATATGTTTCGTGTTTCACGCAGAAGCGATTACTTTTGGATAAATTTCGCTTTTTGCCCTTGGCTTTAGTTTCTATTTCCACGAACCGCGACAATGTTGATGCAAGCTTTAACGTTGTAATACTTTCCTGCCCCGAAGCCACTGATATGGTCACTTTTATCTCATCCCTTCTACAAAAATAATAGTCAGATGTACTGATGCTCGAATTCCTAATTTAAAATACATTTTGATCAGACATTGCAGGTGTTTTGTAATATATGTGTGGAGTGGATACGAGAAGATATTTACGTTTGCTTCAAATACTACAACTTACTGTGTCTTCGTAATATTATTTACTTGGAAAGACAGTTACAACCGATGTAGTAATGCGGATTCAATTATTTGCTAGATACTTTTGAAGTTCCAAGATTGAGCTGTTTCTGACGAAAATTAGGTTTCTAACTTTTAGTGACTTTAAAAATTGTTTCTTGGCTACATGTTATTTCTTTTTGTAAATATATCAATTTCAGTTACATTTAATCTCTGTATGTGTGACTCTTAATTTACTATTAACACGATTTTCATCATCCAATAAGAGTCTAGTATAGTGACATCATGCCATACTCAGGAAGTTCCTGACAGACTAACACTTATTGACTACAGACATAAAATTAGCCAGTTCGTCTTGTGAGTAGATCCGCCGAACCCTTATGTGGTCTTACCGGGGTTTCTAATGTAACTGCTACTAATGGTGCCGATGTCGTTATTGCTATAAATTTGGCTGTAATTTCTTAATGTATTAAAAGGTAATTCACTTCTACTGGTTTTTAATAAGTACTAGTTTACACTTCGAAACTGTGAGTTTTCAGAGACAAACTCCTAATGTAAACTTAAATGTAGACAAAAAATTTATTATTAATATTATTAACAAACATATGTATAATGATATTAGGGGAAACTGTATCCAACGTGCATTATTTACTCATCAGTCTGGTCGTCGCGGAAATACTTAATCAGAGAGTCAATATTTTCACAAAAGAAGATGGAAGTATTCCGCTGTCGCAAGGTTCCACGTATTAGTCCACCGCAGTATTACTGTAGCAGGGAATGGTGACGCTTCGGTCGGCTTATCGTGAGCTTTTATCGTGACAGGATACGCTGCGACACTTAATAGTGTACGCACAACAGTCTTGAAATCATTCACAGTGCGACGCGTTTTCATTAGTCACCACTGCACTTGTTTACTGTAAAGTCGACGTCCGTTTCTAACAACAGCCACTGGAGGTCAAGTGCAATAATATCGTGGTCGGGTTACCAGTTGCTTAGGAGCTGTGGACGATTTGGGCACAGTCAGTGAGTCAAGATGTAAAAGTGCACATCCGTTCCGTTAACACTATGCAGTGGATGACCATTAGACCACACTACCCTATCGCACTTACGGTACCAGTTTTCGTGCCTCATTAGTACCATGTTCAGATCCCTATGCACGAACTGAGATAAGCCATATAATCGTTTGTGCTTACCAACCGAGCGAGTTGGCGTACTGGTTAGCACACTGGACTCGCATTCGGGAAAACGACGGTTCAAATCCGCGTCCGGCGATCCTATTTAGGTTTTCCGTGATTTCCCTAAAAAAATCGACTCAGGCATATGTCGGGATGGATCCTTTGAAAGAGCACCGCCGACTTCCTTCCCCACCCTTCTCTAATCCGATGTGACCGATGACCTCGCTGTTTGGTCCCTATCCCCCATATCAGCCACCCGACTAAAGGAACCGCTATATAAAAAAGGTTTCCGTAAATATTTTCACAATAGACGTGACCACCTCAAACATCGAACGACAGCTTAGGTTTGTCGTTAGGTGTGTGAAGCGTCAACGTCTATTGTGAAGACGTCTACAGAAACCAGTGATGATGTAGTGATTCCTTATTGCTTACAGGGGCGCGAAGATGGTGATAATGAGGCATCGAAACTGACAGCGGAAGTAAATTATTCCATATTTTTACGGCTATTTTAAATCTGTTTTCTGTAAGTTATCGGGGAGCCACAGTCCCGTTCTTCCATTCATAAACGACAAAATTTCCGAAATTACTTGGGAGACATTCGTTCTTCTGTGTAAGTAGTTAATTGACAATCCTTTTTATAAATACGTGCAGTCATTTGCGACTGTGTACTTCGTATATATGATGACAAACTGAAACAAAATCTGTAGTAGTGGTATACCGCGCAGCATCATAAATCTTCAACACAACTGGCAGCGACGTTTCGGTAGCAATGGTGTTCCAGTTGTCAGCGGATGTACAAATACACTAGTGGCCCAAGCTGCACTTAAAACGAACACCGCTGTTGCGCTTAAGATGGTACAATGTTTCAGCTGTTCACTTCATTCAATCTCTGACATTACAGTGTTTGAAACGACGATCGAAAGAAAGTGACACCTGAAGACAACATCAGAAATTTCCCATAACCGTTAGTGACAATTTTATTAGGATGCTGCGCACGTCTTTTTTTGATAACTTTGATTGATCGCTAACAACAGTCCATTCGTTAAAAATTTTATTTGTCAACACGTTTCAGGCATGTTAATGTTAAGACTGAATTCATTTGACATACTACTACATTTTCAAATGAACACACCGCCATTTGACCATTTGACCGTATTGTTGTTTATTTAATTACGACCCAGGTTTCGGACGTTTATGGCATTTTCAAGCGATTCAGTTCATGTCATTAACAAATATTGCAGCGGTCGTAAAGAAATAATCAACAGTACAGTCAAATGGCGGTGTGTTAATTTAAGAATTATTGTATGAATGTTCCTCAGCAACGTCAGAAACTGTTTACGTTGCTATATACAAAGGTATTTTTTATACGGTTTTCTGATGAAGATCTATGCCCGAAACGAATAAACGAATGTTTAACGACAGTCAACTGTTGTCATTAGCGATAAAATAAAACTGTGTTCAAAACATACAATGGTCAGTATTCACATAATGTTTGCAGGCCTTCCTGTGCTAACATTAGTTCATTGAAGAAATCGTAAAAGATACCCGAAGAACATTTTTCCACGTAGGGCTTACTTTGCTTTGTGGCATGTAGTATGCTTTGTAGTATGTTTGGCATTGTGCGTACTACCTGAGCTCCCATTTTATTCTGTTACTCGCTCCTGTGGACGCGAACGCGTTATGCAGATCTTGGTGTCTCTCGTATCCATCTAGAAAAGATAACCTGAAGTTGCGTAAATAAGGCGAAACGCGTCGTTGAAAAATAAAAAAATAAAATTGCAACCAAGACTGTAAACAATGAAACGTGTCGACGGAAAGCAATATATATAAATGAAAAACATCTACATCTACATCAACATGATTACTCTGCAATTCACATTTAAGTGCTTGGCAGAGGGTTCATCGAACCACAATCATACTATCTCTCTACCATTCCACTCCCGAACAGCGCGCGGGAAAAACGAACACGTAAACCTTTCTGTTCGAGCTCTGATTTCTCTTATTTTATTTTGATGATAATTCCTAGCTATGTACGTTGGGCTCAACAAAATATTTTCGCATTCGGAAGAGAAAGTTGGTGACTGAAATTTCGTAAATAGATCTCGCCGCGACGAAAAACGTCTCTGCTTTAATGACTTCCATCCCAACTCGTGTATCATATCTGCCACACTCTCTCCCCGATTACGTGATAATACAAAACGAGTTGCCCTTTTTTGCACCCTTTCGATGTCCTCCGTCAATCCCACCTGATAAGGATCCTACACCGCGCAGCAATATTCTAACCGAGGACGAACGAGTGTAGTGTAAGCTGTCTCTTCAGTAGACTTATTGCATCTTCTAAGTGTCCTACCAATGAAACGCAACCTTTGGCTCGCCTTCCCCACAATATTATCTATGTGGTCTTTCCAACTGAAGTTGTTCGTAATTTTAACACCCAGGTACTTAGTTGAATTGACAGCCTTGAGAATTGCACTATTTATCGAGTAATCGAATTCCAACGGATTTCTATTGGAACTCATGTGGATCACCTCACACTTTTCGTTCTTTAGCGTCAACTGCCACCTGCCACACCATACAGCAATCTTTTCTAAATCGCTTTGCAACTGATACTGGTCTTCGGATGACCTTACTAGACGGTAAATTACAGCATCATCTGCGAACAACCTAAGAGAACTGCTCATATTGTCACCCAAGTCATTTATATAGATCAGGAACAGCAGACGTCCCAGGACGCTTCCCTGGGGAACACCTGATATCACTTCAATTTTACTCCATGATTTGCCGTCTATTACTACTGTGGCCTTATCAATAATAAATCGCTCGGGCAATTACCTGATATGGACGATCAGCAACATGTACATTCAGGTAGTTGTTCAGATTTAAGACAGTAGAGGAAAAAATGGAGAGGATGCTTTAGATTAGAAACAAAGTAGAGATGAAGTACGGGGGTGAAGTCAGAAGGTGAGGGACGGGAGTGGGCGGTTGCGGGGTACTCACCGGTGAAGTCCGCGGAGGCGACGAGCGCAGCAGCGGCGGCGCCGGCGGCGAAGATCGCGACCAGGAGCGTGGTGCGCGGAGCCATGTGCGGGCGGACACTGCCACTGCCACATGCCGACTGCCGCCCCGCCGCCGCCGCCGACGACGCCGCCGCCGACGCCGCCGCGACGCCGGGCGCGCGCCACTGTGCATGCGCGACCGCCGAGCCGCCTCCGGTCTGCTGGCCTCGCCGTGTCATTCGCCCGCCGGCAGCCGGCTGGCCACGGAGGGGTGGCGCGCTACCGGCGTCGGGCGCGCTGCAGACGGCGCATTACCGCCGCGAGCTGTCGGCAGGTGCTCGAGGAACACCTGCTGCCACATTGTGTCACAACTCTGCTAAACTCGCTACCCTTTCCGCAAATGAAAGACCGACTGCAACCACTCCATGTACAACCCCTGGCCACGTTATTAAATGCTCCTTGACTGTTGTTGTTGTGGTCTTCAGTCCAGAGTCTGGTTTGATGCAGCTCTCCGTGCTACTCTATTCTGTGCAAGATTCTTCATCTCCCAGTATTTACTGCAACCTACATCGTTCTGAATCTGCTTAGTTTATTCATCTCTTGGTCTCCCTCTACGATTTTTACCCTCCACGCTGCTCTCCAATACTATATTGGTGATCCCTTGATGCCTCAGAACATGTCCTACCAACCGATCCCTTCTTCTGGTCAAGTTGCGCCACAAATTTCTCTTCTTCCCAAGTCTATTCAATACCTCTTCATTAGTTATGTGATCTACCCATCTAATCATCAGCATTCTTCTGTAGCACCACATTTAGAAAGCTCCTATTCTCTTCTTGTCGAAACTATTTATCGTCCATGTTTCACTTCCATTCATGGCTACACTCCATACAAATACTTTCAGAAACGACTTCCTGACACTTAAATCTACACTCGATGTTAACAAATTTCTCTTCTTCAGAAACGCTTTCCTTGCCATTGCCAGTCTACATTTCATATCCTCTCTACTTCGACCATCTTGAGTTATTTTGCTCCACAAATAGCCAAACTTCTTTACTACTTTGTCTCGTTTCCTAATCTAATTCCCTCAGCATCACCCGACTTAATTCGACGACATTCCATTTTGCTTATGTTGATATTCATCTTATATCCGTCTTTCAAGACACTGTCCATTCAGTTCAACTGCTCTTCCAAGTCCTTTGCTGCCCCTGACAGAATTACAATCTCATCGGCGAACCTCAAAGTTTTTATTTCTTCTCCATCGGTTTTGGCAACGGCCTTGCCGCAGTGGATACACCGGTTCCCGTGAGATCACCGAAGTTAAGCGCGAGGCCGGCACTTGGATGGCTGACCATCAGCCGCCATGCACTGTTCCCATTTTTCGGGGTGCACTCAGCCTCGTCATGCCAATTGAGGAACTATTCGACCGAATAGCAGCGGCTTCGGTCAAGAATACCATCATAAAGAATGGGATAGCGGTGTGCTGACTCCACGCCCCTCCTACTCGCATCCTCCTCTGAGGATGACACGGCGGTCGGATGGTCCCAGTAGGCCACTCGTGGCCTGAAGACGGATTGCTAGTGCCATAGATTTTAATACCTACTCCGAATTTTTCTTTTGTTTCCTTTACTGCTTGCTCAATGTACAGATTGAATAACATCGGGGAGAGGCTACAACCCTGTCTCACTCCCTTCCAACCACTGCTTCCCTTTCATGCCCCTCGACTCATAACTGCCATCTGGTTTCTGTACAAATTGTAATTAGCCTTTCGCTCCCTGCATTTTACACCTGCCACCTTTAGAATTTGAAAGAGAGTATTCCAGTCAACATTGTCAAAAGCTTTCTCTAAGTCTACAAATGCTAGAAACGTAGGTTTGCCTTTCGTTAATCTATTTTCTAAGATAAGTCGTAGGGTCAGTATTGCCTCACGTGTTCCAATATTTCTACAGAATCCAAACTGATCATCCCAGATGTTGGCTTCTACCAGTTTTTCCATTATTATATTGCAGCTGTGACTTATTCAACTGATAGTTCCGTAATTTTCACATCTGTCAACACCTGTTCTTTTTGGGATTGGAATTTTTTAACATAAAACGACCTTAGGACGCATAGAGAGCTGCAAAGATAATTTTGATAAGTCTGAATCAGGTGATTTAATTTCTTTAAGAATTAAACTTTATTAATAATGGAAAACCATACAGTTTTAATATGAATTGTTAGTGTTCTAAAAAAATTGTCCAGTAAGTGGGACTAAGCCTGATTTCTTAATTCTCTGTCACGTCCCCTTTAGCTGTTAATGTTACAGTTCATCAAGCCTACTATTAATACAGGCTTTACAGTGTACTGCATCTGTGGGAGGTGATACCAGGCTTGAATATTGTTTTCAGTGATATGAATTTCTGTAGTGATTGTTTCCTTTCCCACCTATCTGTTCACCACCTCCCAAACATTTTCAATCAGCCAGGAAGTTTCATTTTCAATCAGGTTTATGTCAGAAGAATTCCCTGGCCAGAAGTGTTTTATTAATCGTGCTGTATGCCTCAGAGCACCGTCTTCCATAAACACAAACGATTCTCCTCTATGGGACCATTCTTTTATTTGACGTAGTAGCCCCCGCCGTAACACCTCCCTGTAATAGTCTTGCCGCACTGTCCTCTCAACCAACTATAGACGTCCAATACCTTTGCCGCCAATGATTTTGATGGGATGTTACATAGTCTGCACAATACAGTCGCAGTGGTACCTTTCATCAAGACACGTGAGATTTATTTACCAAGCTTTACTAGCAATACCGAAATTAATTGTAAAAACCCTTAAGATTTCCTTTCGGACTGGCTGTGAACTTAGAAAATCCATCACTACTGTATGAAGGCAAATACTGTCTAATTTAACGATACTTCCCGATTTCCAGAGGTCCAAATCTCGATGCTTGTGCTTCCTTTCCCATGCATGTCGTTTTGTCACCACAGGAGCAGATAATTTTGGCCTTTTGGCAGGCCGACGAGCCTTGAAATTCAATTCTGGAAGTTTGCGTCTCACAGTTCTTTCGTCTCCACCCCCAGTGTTGTAACTATTATGGAATAAAGGACAAATTCAGCTAGCATTGTTTCCACGAACCATCACTGCGCAACGCCTGCCACCATTTCACTGCGGCTACGCCCTGATAGATAAACTGTGTTTCATCCTGACATATTACAGCCTGCTCCATCTTCTACCGTAGCAGCTGCTATGGTTTACCACAGGCAAATAAGGAAACCGTCCTACAGTTGCATGATGTACAGATGTCGAGCATTTCGATAAGGAAAAACTCATCAAATGCTTCAACTCGTGCAATAAAAAATCTGTATACGTGTTAATAACCTCAACGTTCTGCATCACTAACTCAAATCACTAACTAATCCAACCAGAAAGAAGAAAAGCACCAAATATGGGGTTCGGCCACATTTGAAACTGAAAATAGTCTGAGCATAGTACCATGTATATCTTGAATTATGGTCATTGGAGTATATATACTACTTCCCAGAAATGAAAATGCTCTAACTTGTTGAGAGAGCATGGAGAAGTTTGCTTGTCTCAATCGAAAATACAGTATACGGCGAAACCACAGAAACCATGTTGTTTCATCCTCCAAGTGTCATTACCATCTCGGATGACGCATTCAGCTACTATGAACAATGTCTGCGCCACTGAATATACTTGGACTTCTAAAATATATTCACAGCACAATTTGTTTTCCTTCCCTGGGAGAAACTGGAAAATATAAATTACCGTCTTAACTACTTACAGATTCTACATTACTTCCTGAAGCAGACAGTCTGGTTGCCAAGCTAAACCGTTTTTACACACAAAGAAATAATCTAAGACTAAACTTGTGAGATAACCTTGTATATTTTCCTTGGTCTGTTCTGAAAGTTTTCTGATACCTTCACTGCAGAAGGGCAAGTTCTTTGCTTCACTTTCATTGCATTTACAAGTGGTTGGCAATGACTGCTCTACCATGAATTTTTTATTTATATTATTTCGCTGCACTGATTTCGTCGAAGCTATGTTAGCCATTCGTTATCATCTTTGTGGCCATTCTCTTGTAATTGGAATTAATGAAGTCATACTTTAAACTGTAACTTCTGTTTCTTTTCTGGCACTGTGCTTTCCATTTATTTACTGTAACGCAAAAGTTCTGTGTTCCAAAATAGGCCTCGAACATGTAATCTCGTCTTTCCTGGATTGGATGAAACATTCGTTCCACGAACAGTGCCCTAGGCAAAGGGTAAGCTATTTGAGCACAATATCCTTTTCAAGAGTACTTGTCCAATGAGTTCCTGCGAAGTTGAAAATCAGCAGAGAACTATTGGCATCATTGAATCTGTGAGGACACCTATGGATAGCTTAGACAGTAAGAGCGGAGACATTAAAAGCAATGTCTGGGAAAAACAGGGTTGCTGCTTCGAGACCTGGTCAGCAGCAGTTTTAAGTTGACCAAAAGTTTCAATACAGTGCAAACTCCAATGCAGAATGAAATACTCATTTAGGCTTCAGATACACCTAGTAAAATTTAAAAGGATAAAAGTATCATGAATATAAATAAGTTTTGTGAATGACTGTTCGTAATAAAGTGATCAAAACTACTGCTTCAGTCACAAATGTTTGTCCACAACCGCAACGTATTTCGGCAAAGGAGTTACGGTCTTCTGGAGAAAAACCATAGAAATTCTGGAGCATAATAACACATAAACTATGATTAATTACCCATTGTTTCTAAATTTTGCACATAATTATGGAAATTTATTAAGTAATTTTATCAAAAAACTGAACAAAACATATTTTGGGTTGTTTATTTTCCATAGTACATCTGAGGCTATTGCTATGCGTGGCAACAGTCGAGTCATAACTTACTCAGGTGTTGCTGGAGATGTGGAAGGAGTAAACTGATAGTAGATAAACACATCGCCACTGAGACACTGATGCGTAATGACATACATAGCATATTCATAGTTCCAGCGCAAAAAAGGATGACATCACTGATGTCTTTTTGGATAAGTTTTAAAACATGTTTATGTAACTAAGCAACTGACTCTCCGGTGAAATTAAAACATTTTAACCTACAATAATCTAAACAAAGGCTGCCTTTTCGAAAGTGCGCATCACTGCCATATAGCTTCAATCTGGTCATTGTAATACTCATGGATCGTCATTGGCATGCTGTCTATGTCTTGTTGAGAATTTGCTACTCAAAATCCGTTTCTTATGTCATCAAGTGCGTGAGAGGAGGTTCCTGCGACGAGACATTGCATGTTGCTTCTGGTCGCCAGTATGCTCAGTCGGGTTCAGGTAAATGTATCCCGTACGCCATTCCTTCTGTTGCAGGCACTTGAAGGAATGTGTCCAAAGGGAGGCCCAGGGTGATCATGAATTACCGTCTTGGAAGACGAACCCATCTCACAAACGACCAGCTCAAACAACGCCCCTCAACGATGAACGACATACGACAACCATACAAGATACTGATCCAAATCGTGATTGACACATCTCCATGCTGACACTGTGGGTATGTATGCCTGTGACATGTACTAGTACCTGATCACATACGACAATCAACAGGCATCAATAAAACTCTTCACTTGTCGGTGAAGAGAAACTGATGTACTTAATCCAAGTTCCAGGTACTCCTCGCCAACTTTCTCACCACGAAGTTGCTGAAGAGAGGAAGAGCATGTTGAATAGTTGATCTAGATAATTAACCAGAGGCCAAATACTGTGTGGAGATGGTTGGGCACTTTACGGAATGAGACAACCATCTCCCTTATCTCCCAAATGACTATGTACAGTTGTGTTCATTCACATCAGGGTACACATTACCTGGTGAATCTTAATGATGACATGACAAGGTTGGCGGAACTGTTCTGTGAAATTCAGGTGAAGGAGATACGGCGGCAGTGGGACAGGTACTCCTTCATTTCAAAATTTCATCAGAGGAGTATACACGAGAAGGGTGATGCTTTCTAATGCCAGAAGTTTGGCTCTTCTTTTCTGTACATGCCGGTCTTGTCAAATAGTCTCAAACCATTTCTTGACGATGATCGATAATTTTGCTGTTATAGTATGCGGTTTACATCTACATCTACTTTTATACTTCGCAAGCCACCCAACGGTGTGTGGTGGAGGGCACTTTACGTGACACTGTCATTACCTCCCTTTCCTGTTCCAGTCGCGTATGGTTCGCGGGAAGAACGACTGCCGGAAAGCCTCCGTGCTCGCTCGAATCTCTCTAATTTTACATTCTTGATCTCCTCGGGAAGTATAAGTAGAAGGAAGCAATATATCCGATACCTCATCCAGAAACGCACCCTCTCGAAAACTGGACAGCAAGTTACACCGCGATGCAGAGAGCCTTTCTTGCAGAGTCTGCCACTTGAGTTTGCTTAACATCTACGTAACGCTATCACGCTTACCAAATAACCCTGTGACGAAACGAGTCGCTCTTCTTTGGATCTTCTCTATCTCCTCTGTCAACCCGACCTGGAGCGGATCCCAGACTGATGAGCAATACTCAAGTATAGGTCGAACGAGTGTTATGTAAGCCACCTCCTTTGTTGATGGACTACATTTTCTAAGGACTCTCCCAATGAATCTCAATGTGGCACCCGCCTTACCAACAATTAATTTGATATGATCATTCCACTTCAATTCGTTCCGTACGCATACTCCCAGATATTTTACAGAAGTAACTGCTACCAGTGTTCGTTCCGCTATCATATAATCATACAATAAAGGATCCTTCTTTCTATGTATTCACAATACATTACATTTGTCTATGTTAAGGGTTAGTTGCCACTCCCTGCACCAAGTGCCTATCAGCGGCAGATCTTCCTGCATTTCACTGCAGTTTTCTAATGCTGAAAAGCCGCCTGGAACTTCCGACAGTATCTACTAGGTCATTTATATATATTGTGAAAAGTAATGGTCCCATAACACTCCCCTGTGGCATGCCAGAGATTACTTTGACGTCTGTAGCCGTCTCTCCATTGAGAACAATACGCTGTGTTCTGTTTGCTTAAAAACTCTTCAATCCAGCCACACAGCTGGTCTGATATTCCGTAGGCCCTTACTTTGTTTATCAGGCGACAGCGCGGAAGTATATCAAACGCCTTCCGGAAGTCAAGGAAAATGGCATCTACCTGGGAGCCTGTATCTAATATTTTCTGGGTCTCATGAACAAATAAAGCGAGTTGGGTCTCACACGATCGCTGTTTTCGGAATCCATGTTGATTCCTACAGAGGAGATTCTGGGTTTCCAGAAATGACATGATACGCGAACAAAAACATGTTCTAAAATTCTACAACAGATCCATGTCAGAGATATAGGCCTATAGTTTTGCGTATCTGCTCGACGACCTTCTTGGAAACTGGAACTACCTGTGCTTTTTTCCAATCATCAGGAACCTTCCGTTCCTCTAGAGACTTGCGGTACACGGCTGTTAGAAGGGGGGCAAGTTCTTTCGCGTACTCTGTGTAGAATCGAATTGATGTCCCGTCAGGTCAGGTGGACTTTCCTCTGTTGAGTGATTTTAGTTGCTTTTCTATACCTTGGACACTTATTTCGATGTCAGGCATTTTCTGTTTGTGCGAGGAATTAGAGAAGGAACTGCAGTGCGGTCTTCCTCTGTGAAACAGCTTTGGAAAAAGGTGCTTAGTATTTCAGCTTTAGGCGTGTCATCCTCTGTTTCAATGCCATTATCATCCCAGAGTGTCTAGATATGCTGTTTCGATCCACTTACTGATTTAACGTAAGACCAGAACTTCCTAGGATTTTCTATCAAGTCGGTACATAGAATTTTACTTTCAAATTCAGTGAACGCTTCACGCATAGCCCTCCTTACGCTAACTTCGACATCGTTTAGCTTCTGTTTGTCTGAGAGGTTTTGGCTGCGTTTAAATTTGCAGTGAAGCTGTCTTTGATTTCGCAGTAGTTTCCTAACTTTGTTGTTGAACCATGATGGGTTTTTCCCGTCCCTCGCAGTTTTACTCGGCACGTACCTGTCTAAAACGCATTTTACGATTGCCTTGAACTTTTTCCATAAACGCTCAACATTGTCAGTATCGGAACAGAAATTTTCGTTTTGATCTGTTATGTAGTCTGAAATCTGCCTCCTATTATTCTTGCTAAACAGATAAACCTTCCTCCCTTTTTTTTATTCCTGTTTACTTCAATGTTCAGAGATGCTGCAACGGCCTTATGATCACTGATTCCCTGTTCTGCCCTTACAGAGTCCAAAAGTTCGGATCTGTTTGTTATCAGTAGGTCCAAGATGCTATCTCCACGAGTCGGTTCTCTGTTTAATTGCTCGAGGTAATTTTCGGATAGTGCACTCAGTATAATGTCACTCGATGCTCTGTCCCTACCACCCGTCCTAAACATCTGAGTGTCCCAGTCTATGTATGGTAAACTGAAATCTCCACCTAAGACTATAACATACTGAGGAAATTTATGTGAAATGTATTCCAGATTTTCTCTCAGTTGTTCTGCCACTAATGCTGCTGAGTCTGGAGGTCAGTAAAAGGAGCCAATAATTAACCTAGCTCGATTGTTGAGAATAACCTTCACCCATAATAAGACACAGGAACTATCCACTTCTATTTCACTAGAGGATAAACTACTACTAACAGCGACAAACACGCCACAACCGGTTGCATGCAATCTATCCTTTCTAAACACCGTCTGTGTCTTTGTAAAAATTTCGGCAGAATTTATCCCTGGCTTCAGACAGCTTTCCGTACCTATAATGATTTCAGCTTCGGTGCTTTCTATCAGCGCTTGAAGTTCCGGTACTTTACCAACGCAGCTTCGACAGTTTACAATTACAATACCGATTGCTGCTTGGCCCCCTCATGTCCTTACTTTGCCCCACACCCTTTGTAGGTGTGGCCCTTTCTGTACTTGCCCGAGGCTATCTAACCTAAAAGACCGCCCAGTCCACGCCACACAACCCCTGCTACCCGTGTAGCCACGTGCTGTGTGCAGTGGACTCCTGACCTATCCAGCGGAAGCTGAAACCCCCCCACCCTAAGGCGCAAGTCGAGGAATCTGCAGCCCACACAGTCGCAGAAACGTCTCAGCCTCTGATTCAGACCCTCCACTCGGCTCTGTACCAAAGGTCCGCAGTCCCGTCGACGATGCTGCAGATGGTGAGCACTGCTTTCATCCCGCTAGCGAGACTGGCAGTCTTCACCCAATCAGATAGCCGCCGGAGCCATAGCGGATTTCCTCCGATCCATAGCGACACACGTCATTGGTGCCGATATGAGCGACCACCTGCAGATGGCTGCAGTTTAAGAGCCAAGCGAAACAAATCTCCACCTGGGGCCAAGGGGCGCCAGGGACACAACAGGTGTAAAATATATATGCAAAAATGTATCACTATTTGTAGTGGCCCCTTGAGGCGCCGAGCTGTGAGGGGCGCCAGGGGTGCAAAATTGGAAGGTGTGTGTACAGTGTGTGCAGTGTGCACGCGACGTGCTGGATGCTCAGTTAAGGCCTGGCCAGACAGAAAGCAGTCTGTCGACACTGCTCGCGCCGCGGCATTTGGCAGCGTTTTTCAGCGCCGAGAGACGCCACACAGGAAGCGGTTTCCACAGAACGGCTGACAACGGTATATGAGAAAAATGAGTTTTCCGAATTTATCGTTGTACAAAATGGTCTATGTAAATGAAGCAGTTCATGTAGTTAATTTTTTGGTAGAGATTCTCTTATTCTTTTAAAAAATTAAAAACCACTTCATTCGGTTTTGTGCGTTTTCGTCACTGTAGAATACTTTTCATTCGACTCAGAAGAAACTAATTGGCCCAAAAAGTTGATATCTTCATATCTTATAGTTCCACATTATAGCTTGATGATGAGGTACAGGGGATGGACAAAATAATGTGAACACCTGTACTTACTTGGGAATCGTTTATTAATAAGCGGTTGGACCAACATTTACACGTAATACAGCTGCTATTCTTCTTGGAATACTGGAATATTGTATAGTCTCCGGCGGAATGTTATACCACTCTTCTATCACGGCCTCTTCTAATTCCTATAGTGACGAGGGAGGCAGAAATTTGCTCTAATACCGCCCGCAAGGTTTCGATAATGTTCAAGACCGGGGACTGTGCTGGCCAGGGAAAACGCTGCAGTTCAGTTGCATGCTCCTCAAACCACGATTGTATTGCCCTAGCTGTGTGAATGGGTGCATTATAGTCCTGAAATATGGCATCATTGTTAGTGACAACTATCGAATCATGAGACACACCTGATCACCTAAAACGTTCACATAATCTTTGGTTGTAACACGTCCTTTGAGAGTAATGATGGGATCAGCAGAATACCTTGATATGGCTGCCCAAATCCATCACACTTCCACCTCCATGCTTAACCGTTGGAATCATGCAATCAGGATTGTAGGCTTCTGTTGGCGTTCTCCAGGCGTAAACCAAGCCCGATATTGGAAATATCGAAAACGTTGACTCGTAGGATCATATGACGTATATCCACTGATCAGCCGTCCAGGATTTATGCTCCTGGCACCATGTTTTACTCTTCTTTGCGTTGCTTGTCGTCACTTATGGTTCCGGTATAGCAGCTTTATGGAGTTCTGGGTCGGCAGCGTCGATAGATAAGGGGTCTCGAAGATGGCTATTGAGCTCTGCAGTCACTTTAACCGCCGTAGTTATATGTTGTTTTGACACAGTTCGTGTTAGTGTACGATGATGTCTGCCGTGTAGTTTCGATTTGCGCCACTATTACGTTTACACGATGATGTCTTTCCATGTGTTCTATATGCTGTTACAACAGTTGCTCTTGAAACATTCTATAAGTTGGCTGTCTTGGTTACTGATACTCGAGTTCATTCGGCCTTCACAATCTGCCCTCTTCGTAGCTCTGTTAGGTATTTAATTGCACGTCAACCTCGATCTCTAAATTGAAATAAAGAGTGTGCAATACTCGTATAAAACCTTGCGCTGATGTCTAATCCGTGCTGAACACCCACAGTCCAGCGCGATAAGTGCCTTACCTGCGCCGGCCGGAGTGACCGAGCGGTTCTAGGCGCTACAGTCTGGAACAGCGCGACCGCAACGGTCGCAGGTTCGAATCCTGCCTCGGGAATGGATGTGTGTAATGTCCTTACGTTAGTTAGGTTTAAGTAGTTCTAAGTACTAGGGGACTGATGACCTCAGACGTGAAGTCCCATAGTGCTCACGGCCATTTTTGAGCCTTACCTGCGTTTTTGATCGTCAAACACAACCATCCGATTACTACCACTGTTCGCATTGTTTTGCCTATCCCGTGTCTCTATTTTGTCGATGTTGGTCATAGTTACTGTAATACCTACTGTTGTGTCTAGACAAGACAGCCTAGACACAATGAGAGGAAGCCGAAAGGCACGCGCTAAGTTAAAGCAGGAGGACGTGAGATCTGAAACAGGATACGTAATGAATGCTATAAAGAAAAGTACGTAGCTTCTGGAATACTTAACTTTAATCCATCCTTTTGGTACATCTGGAGATTGTGGCGATACAAGTGAGACTCTTTAGATACATGCAATGTTACTAATGGCGCCTTGCTAGGTCGTAGCCATGGACTTAGCTGAAGGCTATTCTAACTATCTGCTCGGCAAAGGAGCGAGGCTTCTTCAGTGTAGTCGCTAGCTACGTCGTCCGTACAACTGGGGCGAGTGCTAGTCCGTATCTCGAGACCTGCCTTGTGGTGGCGCTCTGTCTGCGATCACACAGTGGCGACACGCGGGTCCGACATGTACTAATGGACCGCGGCCGATTTAAAGCTACCACCTAGCAAGTGTGGTGTCTGGCGGTGACACCACACCTACTATCCAAGTACTATGTAGAATATATTTTAAATGGTTTGCAGTGAAGAATGTGGTCACTGGCTAATTTATGCTTCGTTGGTTTTTGGTGACATGTTGCTGCGAACTAAATATAACTCATATATCGAAATTGTTTTTAAAGTTGAAACGAACGCCATATCTCACGACAGTATGGAGAAAAGACAAATTGAAGTACTTAATTTGTGCGCGCTGGAGCCGAGCGCGCTGTCTGAGCATGCCACGGCCAAATACCGTAGGTTGCAGCTCAGTCGTGAACATTTTGTGCAAATAACCGCACCTTTTTATAATTAAGGATCGTGAATTACGAGGGTTCCCGAGAAAGTAATGCGCTGCTTTTTTTCTTCATCAATTCTTTATTGAACATAATGAGAATTACACACACAAAAGAATGGTGTTTCATCCACACACCCAATTTTCCACGTAATTCCATCCCTTGCTATGGCCTTCCTCCAGCGCGAGACAAGGGCGTGTATACCCTGTCGGTATCAATACTTGTACTGGTAGCGGAGCCAGTGCTTCACTGGGTGAAGCACTTCCTCACTGTCCTCAAAATGCTTCCACGAATGGCATCCTTTAATGGCGAATGACATCACCACCTTGCTGCAAGATGTCAGGTGTGACAGCCGTGGATAGTCTCCCCGACCGCTGAAAATCGTGCTACTCCGCCGAACCGCCTTCTGATGATTTCACCCACCGTGCCCCTCGACTAACAGTACTTCTTTAACATTTGACATTGCCACTATGACTCCATTATGTTAGGACATGTTTTTATAAAACAGGTAGGCCGATGCGTCTTCATGCTTAAAGCGCACAAATGCACATGTATGTCTGTAGTATTTTTCATTATAGTCCATTTTTTTGTTTTAAGCTGTAGACAATCTGCTAGTTTATTTATGCTTTTTCCCATATTTTTCTGCAGAACTGAAGATGGTCATTATAAACCGACACCTGCATTCTGATGACAAAAATTATTGACCATGGACGTGAAGTAAAGGAAATTTATTTTGTATTCGGGTCACTGTTTTAGTCGTGACCGTGTGGAGCTGTACTTCCGTCGACAGCAGATGCTCCATAGACTTTGCCACAAACGTTTGTGAATATTCCCCACAGTTTCTTTCTCTGCAGAGAGAAATTCTGACGTCAACGTTGCTTGTAACGTACATCACCTACAGACGGCACTTTGAAACTGTCCTGCAGCTGCGCTATCTGTAGGAAGTGGTGGAAACTTGGCGCGCTCAGTCAGTTACTGCTGAAAAAAACTGATGAAAAAGACATTCTATTCCAACAGTTGCATAAAGGGAGGTTGAAACACATCCTATCTGTAAGGCAAAGCTTGACAAAAATTTCATTTATGGCGCTTATTAGTCGTCATTTATTAAATGGAGACAAAGTTCTGTGAGTTCTTCAGGTTAAATAATTCCCAGTTTAATTATGTCCTAGATCTGGTCAAAGAAGCTTTCGGGAAGAAGTCATCAAAGAGATATTTGTATGCAGTATCACCTGACGCGAAATTAGCCTTTAGACGAAGGCAAGAGAAGTCGAAATACTTGCAAACTACAGTAGTTTATTTATCATTTATTCTATTGTAAGTCGTGTTTTTTTTTTCATTTGCCTGGCAAATATGAACAAAAGCAGAACAGTCACATTTTCACATCAGATAGAACATTCTATAGTTTTCAAGGCAGTAATTAAAGATTCCATTAAAATATGGCACTTTTTGCACAACTACATAAAAAGTTATCTGAACCATGTCAACAGTTACCAAGCTGAGCCTGTTGTAGCCACACAGCCATTCTCTATGGTATCTCATAACGCAGTTAACTGCACAGCTAGTTGTTTGCATTTTCACTAATGGATAGTTTCGTAGACTACTACAATACTACATCTGAACAAATGAATCCCAGGAAGGGAAAGAGGACCAAGCGATACCTCTCTGAAACTGTATCCATGATATTAATTTGTTACTATTATTATTGCGTATCCAGTTATAATTCTACATCTACACCTACACTCTGCAAACCGCTGTTAAGTGCGTTGCAGTGGGTATGTCGTATTGTACTTAAGGTACGAATAGACGAAGGTGGTGACTCACTTTACACCACTCACGTTCGTTTCGAAGATATAGTGGATGTGGTCAACAGTGTCGCGGTAGCAGGATCACTAACAGAAGCCGAGACTGTTGACTCCGTGAAGACAGAGAACGCGAAAGAAGGTGGCAGAAATGACGGAGAGGAAGGGGACGAGGAGGAGTGGGTGGTCGAAGAAGCACGGCCAGTGACGGTCAGGAAGGCGAAATGTATTGGTACGTAGGAAAAGTCAAGGATAAACGCTGTAAGCGCCCGCAAAAGATGTATTTTGCTACGCCGGAAGGCGAGAACAAATGGTAAAGACACCATTAATTTTTTTGTCACCTTATGTCTCGAGTTCTCGTGGAGATAGGACGTGTTTAGATAAGAGATGCATGTAGTGGCTTTCACGTTATCTGAATAATAATTTCTCTCAGTGCAAAAATATGAAGCCGTTTTATTTTCTTCCGCACACCACGAAAAGGTCATGTCACACCTGCTGCCTGTATATGAGGAAGAAGTCCTATAAATGAAAATTACATTACCTACACGGTCAAGGGGCAACGCCTTGCCGCAGTGGATACTCCCGTCTGATCACCAAAGTTTAGCGCTGTCGGGCGTGGCCGGCACTTGGATTGGTGACCTTCCGAGCCGCGTATGCGCTGTTGCCATTTTTCGGAGTGCACTTAACCTCGTCGTGCCAATTGAGGAGCTACTCGACCGAATAGTAGCGGCTCCAGTCAAAGAAAACCATCATAACGACCGGGAGAGCGATGTGCTGACCACACGCCCCTCCTACCCGCATCCTCAGGTGAGGATGACACGGCGGTCGGATGGTCCCGATGGGCCACTTGTGGCCTGAGACGGAGTGCTACACGGTCAAGAATGAGAAGTTTTGCGGCGTCGGAAGAAGAAGCACCTAACAGAAGTGTGTAGATCTCGACAACGTGGAAGTAAGTTCAACTTAATATGGACTCAGAGGAGAGAAGACATAAAGTTACAGAATTGGGTCATTAATTGAGAAACAAAATAATTGTCTTCTGGTTATAAAAAATTAACTTCCTTATTTAGGTATTTCTATTATTACTAAAAAAATTTGCACAGAAAGCGGCACTCGGCACAAGCAGAGTGCACGTGGAGAAATGTGAGGCAATGAAATTGACTCACAGATGATTAGACGTTTAAAGGAACCCAAAATTACAGATTGCATTTAAAGCCAATGATTTCAGAAAATTTTTATGTCGGTACTGCACATCCTTCTATCGAATTTAATTTTCTTACAATGAAACTGTATTATTTTAAGCTTGTAAATTGTTTTCCGTTTCACATGAAATAAAACAATACGTATAACAATCTGTCTTGATTTCTTTTTTGTATTACCAAAAACAAACACCGGCTTATATCGCACACAAACACGAAAAATATCACAGTACAGAACTAAAAAAATTGTTGGTTGCAAACTATTTCTTTCGGGAACCTCGTTATATCAAATCCTCGATACATCGAATGAATTTTGCCTTCCCTACAGATTCAACAAAAAAAATGGCTCTGAGCACTATGGGACTTAACTACTGTGGTCATCAGTCCCCTAGAACTCAGAACTAATTAAACCTAACTAACCTAAGGACAGCACACAACACCCAGCCATCACGAGGCAGAGAAAATCCCTGACCCCGCCGGGAATCGAACCCGGGAACCCGGGCGTCGGAAGCGAGAACGCTACCGCACGACCACGAGATGCGGGCACAGATTCAACACATCGAGGTTTGACTGTAATCGCATAGAACACTGACCGCCATTAGCTGATTTATGGAAGCGATAATCCAATTCTGTATTAGTGCTCCCAATGCTGTGCGGTCCATATTTTAGTAATTTAGTTTTATGCATTATTGGGTGTAGCAAATATGTACAACCTCCATTAGTTACTATGTTTCTCATCTATTCTCTTTATTTTAGATTTTTAGGAGACTCAAATAATTATGATTTGTAACGTTGATTACACAGACGTCTTTGAGCTGTGGTAGGAACAACTTTCAAAAGTGCTTTTTTTATGACCAGGTATGTACCAAAAGGAATTAATATACATGATAAAGAACATAGACATTCCAGACACAACAAGCATTATACCAATTGATGACACATCAATGTACACTTGGATTCCAGTAGATGAAACAATCAACAGGTCACACAACTAGTGTTAATACAACAAGGCAATTGACCAGACACACACACTGATGAAATAACAACCATACTCAGGACGATAAGAGCACAAAGTTAGTTTTCAACAAAGAATTTTTTCCCAACTCAAAGGCCTGACAATCCAGTAAGTTTGTCTGCATACTCGGCTGCTGCCAGAGCTGCAAAATCAATGATGAATACTCAAAAATGTTCCTGTCACACGTTTGATAATACATTCTTCCGAATCATGCAGTTCTAATGAATAAAATTCTCTATGCCTTGTTAATGCCCACAAAAGAAACACACAGGGCTTTACCTGGTTCTTACCCCATTACGCTGCAACTGCACATTAGTTATCGTTTGTGAACTGACGGTGATGGAAAGCGGTCTGCTGTTCGGCAGTTATCTTCGACGTGATGTAATGCATTCAGTGTACAGCTGGACGGTGTGTTGTAACTGGGGAGAGCTACTCAACAATATTTTATATGGTTCATTTTGTTACTCCCTTTAATAAATCGCTTTGATTACCGGTGCTCCCACGCTTCTAGAATTTCTTTCTCATCTTTTTTGTTAGTCGATTAGTCAACTAAGCCCGCGACAGCGATCGCGTATCAGTAGCCCTAAAATTGTGGAATTTTTTTTCTGTGATAAGTCCTTCACCCGTCATATAGTCAATCGTGTTTTTTTTAAGATATTGTTTTAAAATTTTAATTTCTTTAAATAAAATTTACGTATTTATTGTGCTACCGAGAGTAACCGCCGCGCAGAGTGGCCACGCGGTCTCGGGCGCCAGGTCACGGATTGCGCGGTCCCTCCCGCCGGAGGTTCGAGTCCTGCCTCGGGCATGGGCGTGAGTGTTGTTCTCAGCATAAATTAGTTTATGTAGTTTGTAAGTCTAGGGACTGATGACCACAGCAGTTTGGTCCCTTAGGAATTCACACACATCTGAACATTTTTCGAGAATAACTGATTACAGTCCCAACCACAATCGTAACCTTATCCTGCCCCATCCTGGGAAACCAGCTCTCAAAATTATCTACATCTACATCTACATTGATACTCCGCAAGCCACCCAACGGTGTGTGGCGGAGGGCACTTTACGTGCCACTGTCATTACCTCCCTTTCCTGTTCCAGTCGCGTATGGTTCGCGGGAAGAACGACTGTCTGAAAGCCTCCGTGCGCGCTGTAATCTCTCTAATTTTACATTCGTGATCTCCTCGGGAGGTATAAGTAGGGGGAAGCAATATATTCGATACCTCATCCAGAAACGCACCCTCTCGAAAACTGGCGAGCAAGCTACACCGTGATGCAGAGCGCCTCTCTTGCAGAGTCTGCCACTTGAGTTTATTAAACATCTCCGTAACGCTATCACGGTTACCAAATAACCCTGTGACGAAACGAGTCGCTCTTCTTTGGATCTTCTCTATCTCCTCCGTCAGACCGATCTGGTACGGATCCCACACTGATGAGCAATACTCAAGTATAGGTCGAACGAGTGTTTTGTAAGCCACCTCCTTTGTTGATGGACTACATTTTCTAAGCACTCTCCCAATGAATCTCAACCTGGTACCCGCCTTACCAACAATTAATTTTATATGATCATTCCACTTCAAATCGTTCCGCACGCATACTCCCAGATATTTTACAGAAGTAACTGCTACCAGTGTTTGTTCCGCTATCATATAATCATACAATAAAGGATCCTTCTTTCTATGTATTCGCAATACATTACATTTGTCTATGTTAAGGGTCAGTTGCCACTCCCTGCACCAAGTGCCTATCCGCTGCAGATCTTCCTGCATTTCGCTACAATTTTCTAATGCTGCAACTTCTCTGTATACTACAGCATCATCCGCGAAAAGCCGCATGGAACTTCCGACACTATCTACTAAGTCATTTATATATATTGTGAAAAGCAATGGTCCCATAACACTCCCCTGTGGCACGCCAGAGGTTACTTTAACGTCTGTAGAAGTCTCTCCATTGCTAACAACATGCTGTGTTCTGTTTGCTAAAAACTCTTCAATCCAGCCACACAGCTGGTCTGATATTCCGTAGACTCTTACTTTGTTTATCAGGCGACAGTGCGGAACTGTATCGAACGCCTTCCGGAAGTCAAGAAAAATAGCATCTACCTGGGAGCCTGTATCTAATATTTTCTGGGTCTCATGAACAAATAAGGCGAGTTGGGTCTCACACGATCGCTGTTTCCGGAATCCATGTTGATTCCTACATAGTAGATTCTCGGTTTCCAGAAATGACATGATACGCGAGCAAAAAACATGTTCTAAAATTCTACAAGAGATCGACGTAAGAGATATAGGTCTATAGTTTTGCGCATCTGCTCGACGACCCTTCTTGAAGACTGGGACTATCTGTGCTCTTTTCCAATCATTTGGAACCCTCCGTTCCTCTAGAGACTTGCGGTACACGGCTGTTAGAAGGGGGGCAAGTTCTTTCGCGTACTCTGTGTAGAATCGAATTGGTATCCCGTCAGGTCCAGTGGACTTTCCTCTATTGAGTGATTCCAGTTGCTTTTCTATTCCTTGGACACTTATTTCGATGTCAGCCATTTTTTCGTTTGTGCGAGGATTTAGAGAAGGAACTGCAGTGCGGTCTTCCTCTGTGAAACAGCTTTGGAAAAAGGTGTTTAGTATTATCCAATTCTTCTGAAATTGTAATCATTTGTTTCTCTGTACATGTACATCACATATATTGATTTGCGTCCCATTCACATAGTTCCTTTCTCGTGGGTCTTATTTTTTACCTTAGAGTATATGTTCAAAGGAACGTAAGAATGAGAGTACTTTCTTATAATTCATCGTACTAGGGAGGATGAAATGTAAAAAATAATTAAAAACTATATATGTGTATTTAGAATGTTGCGGCAAATGTGAATGATGAAGTCTTCTCGGGATATCAGCCGAGTCAAGGATTCGTTCTGCGATGCCTTGAGTCGGCTGATAACCCGAGAAGACTTCATCGTCAATGTAAAGCTACGCTCAGAACCGGCATAAGAATCAGTAAATTCTATACCTAGGTGTTGCGTTAACTCTCCACTCGATGAGTCCGAGAGGTGACTCTAGTGTGTGGGTACGTTTGTTTAATTTTTTCCCTGTTTCGTACTTCTAAAATGATGAACAAGGACTCAAGATAAAATTGAAAACGCTGTTTAAATCGCGACATTTGCATCTCCATAAAATTATCTTTCTGCGTACAAACAACGAGTTCACCTAAACATCAAAAGTAGTATTCATTAAATTTGCCTTACAGTCATATCAATACAAATCCCGGACAAAACTGTAATATTAAATCCATTTTGTCTCAATATGCTGTTATGATTCATTCAATTCATCCTTTAATTACGCACATCACTGCGAAAAGATCTCCATTAAGAGCTGAATTTTGGCCAAACAATGTACTAAAATGCGCAGACTTGCGAATTAGTTCCGTGTTGCCATCAATCCAGAAACTTGCTCCAGACTTGGTGTGGTGCCTCGGATAAAGTGGGAGCCCCGCGGGCCTAACAGACACGAGATGAGCTGCGCCCCAGCGAGCAGCACAAGAACACGTTACAGCAAGCACACGTCACAGCAGCAGTTACACAGGATTAAGTTCACACTGTTCAGAATTGTTTGCAGATGTCTGTATTAAAGACTGAAATTCCAAGGTCCTGTAGTACGTTTAATGCATGGCCTTTCGATGCTCTATGCATTACTACCATGGTTTTGTTCCGATCCTACCTGTGCCTCTGCGTTTTTAAGTGCGCAGTCAACGCGTTGCCGCTCCCCGTAGGAATGTTCTCTCGATCTTGTCGACAACATTTTTTCGGAATGTCCTAGATAAGGTTTAGCACGCTCTTGTCACTGTGTCTGATGCGTTGCTGGTCTGAACAGTGGCGGATACAGAAAAACCTCAAGGAGGAGGCGCTAAAGATGTCTTGAGCTACCTTTACTTTTATCGTACTAAAAAAATAATCAAGTCACATGTAAAGTTTAAGAAAGTTTTATTTAAACTGATTATACACATATACGAGTCTCGTAACAATACTTTTACTGAGAAATTACTACGAATTACTATTATTAATACTTCACAATCAACTGATCGGTCTCACCCTTGAAGACACTTGCACTTGCTGCAACTAGGACTTTTTACTTATTCATTCTTCAGTCTCAATATTTCTGCTTTTGAATGTAAACTAGCTTCCTATTCGGCGAATAGTCTGTATTTATAAAACTACTTACCGAAGGTTCTCTGTACAAGAAAACAGTGCAATATTCGTGACTTTTCTCGGACAAATGCGAGACAGATTAACGTATCGATATCATTAAATGGCCGCGACTTCTCTCGTAGGTATGTGTTAGCTGCCTATGTGCCAGACAGAAACGTATAAAATACGATGACGCGGACGCGCGTGCTACATAGGAAAGTACAACTACTTGATTACTCCATTCAGACGAGTGGACTGACGAAAGAAAAGAAAGAATAGTGTGCGGGCTGACTGTCGGGGGCGGTGCGGGTGGCAATGCGATTGGCCCCACAAGGGGGGGGGGGGTGGAGGGGGGGGCGTCCCCCTCCCCCCTCCCCCATATGTATCCCCCACTGGGTCCGAAAACTGTATTGGAATTAACTTTATTGATGCTAAAGACAATGCTTTCCGAACGTACACCTCTAAATGTTAACGCTTTTAATCTCCTGTTATACTCACGCATCCAAGTCGAGTAATTTTTCTGTGCTTAATTTTCTTGTACTTGCTACTACTGTCGCTGTTCTATTTCCGTGACCTATCTGCGTAATTACTTGAATTTCTTTCTTAGTCTAACTCTAATCGAAACTTAGCTTCTAGATTGTCTGTACCATCATTATTAGTAGCAACCTGAGATCCCAGTGCTTGCCACAACATGTATTTATTACAATTCTAGTAGTCTATTTCCTCGTTCCCCCTCCTACTGTCCATCTCCCCTCCCACACTGTCCATCTCTTTCTCTTACTTCTCTCTGTCCACCTCACCACCACACCCAACCCCCCACTCCCTGTCCATCACCTGCCACATTTCCCTCTGTCCGTCTTCAACTCCTCATCTCCTTGCCCGTCTCCTCCTCCCTTTCTCTCTGTCCTCCTAGTAGTAAATAGTGGTTCTGTGCAGAAAGAGCGTAGGAGACAATGGCAGTGTGAGAGAAAGAGAGAGACACTGTGGCAGTGGAACATAACTGAAAGTGGTAGAACATTACTAGGGAAAGAGTGAAGGATACAGTGCCAGTGGGAGTGGAATAAAAAGAAGGAGAACGTGGAAGTGTTAATGAGAGACATATCCTTGACAATGACAACGAGTAAGAAAATGATAGCGACAGTGCGAACAGACACCTGAGGTTGGCACGAATGAATGAGATAATAACAGTAAGAGAGAGACGGTAGTAGTGGGATAACGAAGTAGATTGTGACTGTGAGACAGGAGACAGTGACAGAGAGACAGAAAGGGATAATGAGAATGAAATGGGCTGGATGAGCGACTTTCGGCGTTGGACTACTATGAGCAACTTACAGTAAGGGGCTAGTGAGTATTATGAGCGGCTTACAGTTCGAAGAGTTTGTGTGAGTGAGAGGCGAGTTGCTTGTTAAAAAGAAGGCGAATATATTGGCATGTCAGTATTTTTAGGAAATTTGTCGAAGATGCTGAGGAAGGTAGAATGAGGCAGCTAGCATCCCACTTTTCAGTCTGAGTCTTGTAATAAACAGCAGCATATTCGCCTTTTTTGTTATATAATAGGAGCAACTTTCTGCTGGTTTTTATTATGTCTGAAAAGAGGATCTACCGTATAACACCAACAATTAGAGTGTTAATTAGCTCCTTCTCTGAAGGTGGAGACGTTTAAAAAGCATTAGAGGCGTTTGATATTTCGTCAGACACTTAAGTTTGGATCAGACTGCGGTGCAAGCTAACAGCGATTCCTGGACGCGTAGTTTTGCTAGTAGAGAAGAACTCTCGAGAGGTGACAATATTTTCCGTTACTTTAGCAGTGCTCCCACGGCTTTGAGAACGAATATCCGATTAAAACCTTGTGGTAAAATGAGACGCCAATCCGCTTATCTACCTTTGATGGGTTGTGAGCTCACGTTACAACATTCTAGGAAGCTGTAATGGACTTGCACAAAGATTAACGCTGGTCATAGAGAAAATTAAATTTTACTCTTGTAATATTCCGAAACCGTCCTTTTCCGCAGCTGTGCCAGTCTTTCACGGCCATCATCAGCTTTATCAGAGAACACATGCGGGCTAGATTAAGAGTGTAAAGTAGCCTCTGAGGTGATACAAAGTCTCATCTTTTTCCAGCTCACTGTTACTTATCAGTTTTCCTCCGACGCATTACGTCAAATACGTATCCCGTTGGATACATGGTAATACAACAATGTTCTATCGCTAGTAATTATTTGCTAAAGAGATTGGGCGTATTGGCGATTAATTAGAGTATGATCTAATGTCTTAATGTTCCAATCCTTTCTACAGTGTCCCGGGGAGGAAAAGCATGTGACATACTTCGCCAGTGCGAACAGCTGAACTCGACAACCAGATTGTTGTTGTCAGAGGGCTAATGCCTATATACCAGCACTGGATTTCACACTGTCTTTCATTCGTGTGATCATCATGAACAATATCAACGCGCCATAGTGTAGAAGCAGCCATCTCAATCATAATCTAGTCCACAGAGTGTTCTTTCTCTTTATAAAAGAAAACATAGTGCACTACATATGGTACTTTTTTTTAATGAAAGATGGACTAAGGTGAACATCCCCTTCTGTCGGTCTCTCTCTCTCTCTCTCTCTCTCTCTCTCTCTCTCTCTCTCACACACACACACACACACACACACACACACACACACACACACACACATAAGCAAACAAACACTTATAACAAGGATTTGGTGCCTGCAGTACTTGCGAATAGAAACTGCAATAATTTATAGTAATCACTCACAGAATTTCGTGATTAAAAGTAGCCATGAAAGAAAGACTACTCATAAACGGAATAATTTTACGCCATTCTTGACGCTGTGATGCTTCTGAATTGCAGCTGAATAAAATGTTTACAGGAACAGTGCAATACTGGCCAATGATGGGATTTTCGTTAGATTATCAGTTTGTTAAGGTGGAAATGGATGGTCGTCAACTACACTAGCGTCACATTCAAGAACACTCACAAAGGACCGAGGATTTAGCCGTACGGTTAGCAGACAGGTCACATCGAAGTCGACGTCAGAGTGAATTGGTTTTTGTTACTAGGTGTCAAGACAACGTCTGTGATGTAAACACAGTTTGAGATAAGCACAATTCTGAGATAAGGACAATGCCAAGAAGGTACCTCTTTATGAAAAAATTCTAACAACTATTCAACACTCTACATCTACATCTAAACTCCGCAAGCCACCTTACGGTGTGTGGCGGAGGGTACTTATTGTACCACTATCTGATCCCCCCTTCCCTGTTCCATTCACGAATTGTGCGTGGGAAGAACGACTGCTTGTAAGTCTCCGTATTTGCTCTAATTTCTCGGATCTTTTCGTTGTGATCATTACCCGAGATATATGTGGGCGGTAGTAATATGTTGCCCATTTCTTCCCGGAATGTGCTCTCTCGTAATTTCGATAATAAACCTCTCCGTATTGCGTAACGCCTTTCTTGAAGTGTCCGCCACTGGAGCTTGTTCAGCATCTCCGTAACGCTCTCGCGCTGACTAAATGTCCCCATGACGAATCGCGCTGCTTTTCGCTGGATCATGTCTATCTCTTCTATTAATCCAACCTGGTAAGGGTCCCATACTGATGAGCAATACTCAAGAATCGGACGAACAAGCGTTTTGTAAGCTACTTCTTTCGTCGATGAGTCACATTTTCTTAGAATTCTTCCTATGAATCTCAACCTGGCGCCTGCTTTTCCCACTATTTGTTTTATGTGATCATTCCACTTCAGATCGCTCCGGATAGTAACTCCTAAGTATTTTACGGTAGTTACCGCTTCCAATGATTTACCACCTATGGCATAATCGTACTGGAATGGATTTCTGCCCCTATGTATGCGCATTATATTACATTTATCTACGTTTAGGGAAAGCTGCCAGCTGTCGCACCATGCATTAATCCTCTGCAGGTCCTCCTGGAGTACGTACGAGTCTTCTGATGTTGCTACTTTCTTGTAGACAACCGTGTCATCTGCAAATAGCCTCACGGAGCTACCGATGTTGTCAACTAAGTCATTTATGTATATTGTAAACAATAAAGGTCCTATCACGCTTCCCTGCGGTACTCCCGAAATTACCTCTACATCTGCAGATTTTGAACCGTTAAGAATGACATGTTGTGTTCTTTCTTCTAGGAAATCCTGAATCCAATCACAAACCTGGTCCGATATTCCGTAAGCTCGTATTTTTTTCACTAAACGTAAGTGCGGAACCGTATCAAATGCCTTCCTGAAGTCCAGGAATACGGCATCAATCTGCTCGCCAGTGTCTACGGCACTGTGAATTTCTTGGGCAAATAGGGCGATATTTCCGCACCAGTTTGCAGAAGTGATCCAGAACAAAAATATAACGGCAGAAATGAAATGTAATACACAATGAAGCAACAGTTCCATATTTTCACAAAATCTGTTAAGATGTTCATCACACAACGAAAGGTTAACTTCAAGATGGTATGCCGGCTTCTAAAAAATCCTTAATCACTACGCTGTGAGAATCACGGACAGTGAATAGAGACAGTACATCAGTTGTCTTCTGTGTTGTGATAAGTGTAACAATGTGCTCGAGTTCCACTTTCCTTTTATTATAACTTTTTACATGCACCCTAGATGAAATAAATGATCAAAACATGAAGCTGAAGAAGAGTAAACGATTATACATAGGTAGTAGAATTTATGAAGTAGCTCTAGGAGAGACATTTCCCGCTAATACAGTAAATGCGAAAATGCGTTTGTCTCTTACACGCTTACACGACTAAACCACCGAGCGAATTTTAACGAAATTTGGTGTGGGGACACCTTCAGCTTTGAAGAAAGACATAAATTATTTTAGAAAGTGTGCAGTACAAGATATTTATCGATTTGAAGACTATTACGCGAATTAGGGAAACATATTTATTCTTTGAAACAGCTATTTAGTCTCTGACTTTTGAACTTTAACACATCCGTGAAAGTGCTGTTATTATTTGATGGGTTCTCCGTAATATTTGACGTAATGAATACGACGGTTATACCTTACTCAACGAGTTTCATCTATACGTCCATACGTTCATATTCGTCCACACCAATATTATCAGATGCGAAGGTACCTCTGTCTGTTACGTTTTGATGACTTAACCGCTTACCCGATTTCTGTGAAATCTGGTATGGAGTTAGCTTGCACCCGGATGAAGAACAAACGCTGTTTCATGAATTAAGAGACATAGTCGGCTTCTAAGAAGGTGAAGTAAAGAATCGAACGACATTTTTTACACCATGAACATATTGTCGCATAATGTATAAGTTGTATACTGTATAGCTACTTTAGTAACACTATGCATGGATGAGCGCTCCTGCCCTCGGCCCTCCACGTGATCTGCAATTGGAATAGTTAGATGAGAGGCGGGGGGGGGGGGGGGAGGAGAAAAGGGGGCACATCGGGAGTTCGGCTTATCCTCAGGGCAGGCACACGAGAGCAGTTGACGTTATTGCACGTTCAGTTTCTCACTGCCAACAATAACCTCAAACAACACACGGCTGAAGGCCTGAATTAGAAGTCAGTATGACAAATCCAAATAGCACATATTAAGATAAATACTTCGTTGCTAAAACAAACTGTAACACGGCTGAAGGTGTTATTATGAAAGAACTGAAATTATTGCTCTGCTGAAGGCCACATCAACAACAATTAGAAAATTACAAATATCCTTAAAACGAGTATCACAATCTAAGGAATGAGGACAAGCGGTTCTCAGCGAGTCTTCCACGGGTCGGCCTGGGAAGGTCACTCAAACATAATGTAAGGTGAGCCAGCCAGCCAAGAGTTGTACTCACGTAGTAGGATGGCAACTCAATCTAGGGGCACCTTAACCACCGACCGACTGACTAACCAATCCGCCTAACGTCCGATCAGCAATACAACGATGGAATACTTTCAATCAAGGGCAAAGAGACAGACAGCACTACGTCTTCAGAAAATACCCATGGCTGAAGGAAACACTAGAACCAAGGTAAACCTCCTAAAATATATGCACAGTACAAGGAGCTGTCGAACTACACGCCGTGTCGGACAGCATCAACACGGCGAGGAAAGGTAGGATATACCGCTGGTTGCACTTCACTAATAAGAATAACACTAAATTCAGTGATGAATAACAAAAAGAGAAAGACGGCTGGAATATTTCACCGCTTCGAAACACTTCACTCGTTGCCGCCAGGCTCAGCGGCCCTGGGAGCAACAACCCGCCGACCAAAGGCGAGATCTCATTATAGTCGAGGTTGTATTAGCAGATAATTCTTCACTCAACATAAACGTCCGAAGTACGGTGTGCAACGGAATCGTCGCTCTCACAGCTACCTCTCCTCGATCCGGCAGTGGCAGTACGCCGCCAGCGGCCCCAGCTTGCCCGCACGCTGCACGAATCTGCTCGCTACTGCGCCCCCGACAGACCCGATGTTTGTTCACATCTGCCCACTCCACACAACGCGACCCGGAAATACTAGCGGTCGCTCCAAAGATAGTACAGCATTACTCGTATCAATAAGCACTGCTGCTGCCACTCATGGGCAGGCAAGCCCACAAAGTGGTGACGCCAGTAAATCGAATAAGAAACGAGATACCATAGCAGCAATGACAAGATGCCCAGCAATAAACGGTATGAATACGAGTCGCGCACGGCTCACTTTTATTCAAGAGAATGAGTTTCACAAATCGAAGAAGTGAATAACGCATTGGTCCACCTCTGACCCTTATAGAAGCAGCTATTCGGATTGGTATTGATTGACACAGTCGTTGGATGACCTTTTAAGGGATATCGTTGGAAAATCTGATAAACTGGACCGTCATATGGTGAACATTCCTGGTCAGGCGGATGTCCCGGTGGCTTTGCTCGCCAAGCTAGGACTTCACAGTACGAAGACATGCACTGTAAACTTTTTCCGTGTTCGGGCGGGCATTGTCTGGCTCAGGATGGTTTGCATCAAAGGCAAGAAAACGAGACGTACTGTACTGTACTGTGCTGTAAGGATGCCGCGGATGACGACGCATGACAGCGTGGAATCTCACTAACTGATAATTGTCTTCAGACAGACTCTGAACTGAGTCCCGACGCCCAGTGAAGACGTACGTGTCTGGAAACGTCCCGGACGGCGACGAGACACCAACCTGACCGTCGGCCGCCATACGGCCTGACAACAAGACTGATGGTCTGGGCTGCCAGTTCTCTTGCACACTACTCGCCATTAAAATTGCTACACCAACAAGAAATGCAGATGATAAACGGGTATTCATTGGACAAATATATTATACTAGAACTGACATGTGATTAGATTTCCACGCAATGTAGGTGCATAGATCCTGAGAAATCAGTACCCAGAACAACAACCTCTGACCGTAATAATGGTCTTGATACGCCTGGGAATTGAGCCAAATAGACCTTGGATGGCGTGTACAGGTACAGCTGCCCATGCAGCTTCAACACGATACCACAGTTCATCAAGAGTAGAGACTCTCGTATTGTGACGAGGCAGTTGCTCGGGCACCATTGACCAGGCATTTTCAATTGGTGAGAGATCTGGAGAATGTGCTGGCCAGGGCAGCACTTGAACATTTTCTGTATCCAGAAAGGCCCATGTAGGACCTACAGCAGGTGGTCGTGCATTATCCTGCTGAAATGTAGGGTTTCGCAGAGATCGAATGAAGGATAGAGCCACGGGTCGTAACTCATCTGAAATGTAACGTCCACTGTTCAAAGTGCCGTCAGTGTGTACAAGAGGTGACCGAGACGTGTAACCAATGGCACCCCATACCATGACGCCGGGTGATACGCCAGTATGTTGATGACGAATACACGCATCCAATGTGCGTTCACCGAGATGTCGCCAAACACGGATGCGACCATCATGATGCTGTAAAAAGAACCTGGATTCATCCGAAAAAATGACGGTTTGCCATTCGTGCACCCAGGTTCGACGTTGAGTACACCATCGCAGGCGCTCCTGTCTGTGATGCAGCGTCAAGGGTAACCGCAGCCATGGCCTGCGAGCTGATAGTCCATGCTGCTGCAAACGTCGTCGAACTGTTTGTGCAGATGGTTGCTGTCTTGCAAACGTCCCCATCTGTTGACTCAGGGATAGAGACGTGGCTGCACGATCCGTTACAGCCATGCGGATAAGATGCCTGTCATCTCGACTGCTAGTCATAAAGAGGCCGTTGGGATCCAGCACGGCGTTCCGTATTACCCTCCTGAACCCACCGATTCCATATTCTGCTAACAGTCACTGGATCTCGAATAACGCGAGCAGCAATGTCGCGATACGAAAAACCGCAATCGCGATAGGCTACAATCCGACTTCTATCAAAGCCGGAAACGTGATGGTACGCATTTCTCCTCCTTACACGAGGCATCCCAACAACGTTTCACCAGGCAACGCCGTTCAACTGCTGTTTGTGTATGAGAAATCGGTTGGAAACATTCCTCATGTCAGCACGTTGTAGGTGTCGCCACCGGCGCCAACCTTGTGTGAATGCCCTGAAAAGCTAATCAATTGCATATCACAGCATCTTCTTCCTGTCGGTTAAATTTCCCGTCTATAGCACTTCATCTTCGAGGTGTAGCAATTTTAATGGCCAGTAGTGTATCTTTGCTTGTCATTCGCTACAGCCTTTCAGCATAGCGGTACGTCGATGAAATTCTACGCCCCGTTTTGTTGCACTTGATGGCAAGCCATCCTGAGCTTACATTTCATCAACGTAATGCACGCCCGCACATGGCGATAGTTGCTACTGTTTTTCTTTCTCACCCTGCCTTGGGCATCAAAGTCGCAGGTTCTCTCCCTAACTGAGAATGTTTGGAGCATTAAGGGCAGAGCCGTCGAACCAATTACGATGAAGATTCATCTCTATGTAGGTTGGCCACACTAAAATATTTTCACGTTGAGAGGGGAAAATTGGTGACTTGAATATCGTGAACAGATCTCGTCCAGAGAAAAACACCTTTCTTTTAGTGATTGCGAGCGGAATTCGCTTACCACATCTGTGACACTCTCTCCCCCATTCCACGATAATACGAAACCAACTGGCCTTCCCTGGACTTTTTCGATGTCCTCAGTCAGTCGTATGTAGTAAGGATCCCTTACCGGACACTTGTGTTATAGCAGAGAAGGGACAAGTATAATGGCGGCAGTCTCTTCAATAGACTCATTGTAACTTCTAAGTATTCCACCAGTAATACGCCGTTTTTTGGTTTGCCGTCGCCTTAAATTTATCCGTGTGATCGTTCCAGTTTAAGTTGTTCGCAGCTGTTATTCTTGGGTATTTATTTGAATTGTCAGCCTTTAAATTTGTGTGACTGATCATGTAACTGAAGCTTTATCAAGTGGCTCAAATGGCTGTGAGCACTATGGGACTTAACATGTGTGGTCATCAGTCCTCTAGAACTTAGAACTGCTTAAACCCAACCAACCTAAGGACATCACACACATCCATGTCCGAGGCAGGATTCGAACCTGCGACCGTAGCGGTCACGCGGTTACAGACTGAAGCGCCCAGAACAGCACGGCCACACCGGCCGGCGAAGCTTTATCAATTTGTGTTAGTACTCATATGGGTGACATCACATTTCCTAATTCAGAAACAACTGGCACCTTTCGCACCATACAAATTCCTTGTCTAAGTAATTTGACAACTGGTTTTGATCTTCTGGTTGGTTTAGAAGGCAGTAAATGACAGCATGAAGTACAAGTAATCTGACAATACTGTCTCCTTAATCGGTTATACAGATTTCAACCCGAAGAGGGCCTAAAACACTTCATTGGAGAATGCCAGATGTCGGCCGGGGTGGCCGAGCCGTTCTAGGCGCTACAGTCTGGAACCGCGCGACCACTACGGTCGCACCTTCGAATCCTGCCTCGGGCATGGATGTGTGTGATGTCCTCAGGTTAGTTAGGTTTAAGAAGTTCTAAGTTCTAGGGGACTGATGACCTCAGATGTTAAGTCCCATAGCGCTCAGAGCCATTTGAACCAGAATTCCAGATATCACTTCTGTTTTACTCGATGACTTCAGTCAGTTACCACAAACTATAAACTTTCTGACAGGAGAGATTCAAAAACTAATAATCTGTTTTTTATATTACCTCCATCTACATTAGTTTTTGCACTGATAGCATCCAATCCCAAGTGGTAAACTTCAGCAGAAATGTAAATCGTTACAATTTTTGTTTGGTAACCCACCACGTCAAGTGGCCCGATAAAAAATTCCGTGGGCAATTTACTTAAAAAAAAAGCTTTGCGAGCATATCTATAGGGCTGCCTGATTCCTGATCAGCTGCCTGCCGTCCTCTACCATGCCTTATTCGGATGCGATAGGTCGGGCATGAGGTCAGCCCATGACTCTCCGAGCCTTTGCTGGCTTTTCAGACCGTGGTGCTGCTACTTCTCAATTGGAATCACCAGGCTGCGTGGCCCTGTCCCAGTCCTGCAATCAAGCAAGTATATCGTGCCCTTGATAAGCAGATACACTATGTGATCAAAAGTATCCGGACACCCCCAAAAACAATCGTTTTGATATTAGGCGCGTTGTGCTGTTACCTACTGCCAGGTACTCCATACCAGCGACCTCAGTAATCATTAGACGTCGTGAGAGAGCAGAATGGGGCGCGCTCCGCGGAACTCACGGACTTCTCAGGTAGTCAGGTGATTGGGTGTCACTTGTGTCATACATCGCTACGCGAGATTTCCACACTCCTAAACATCCATAGGTCCATTGTTTTCGATGTGATGGTGAAGTAGAAACGTGAAGGGACACGTACACTACAAAAGCGTACAGGCCGACCTCGTCCGTTGACTGACAGTGACCACCGACAGTTGAAGAGGGTCGTAATGTGTAATACGCAGACATCTATCCAGACCATCAGACAAGAATTCCTAATTGCATCAGGATCCACTACAAGTATTATAACAATTAGGCGGGAGGTGATAAAACTTGGATTTCATGGTAGAGCGGCTGCTCATAAGCCACACATTATTCAGGTAAATGCCAAACGACGCCTTGCCTGGTGTAAGGAGGGGAAACGTTGAACCACTGGTGGAAAAACGTTGTGTGGAGTGACGAATCATGATACACAATCTGACGATCCGATGGCAGGATGTCCGTATGGCGAATGCCCGGTGAACGTCGTCTGCCAACAGAAAAAATTGGGAAGCCTTGGTGGGGACGTGGTCGTGTTTTTCACGGAGGAAGCTTGCACACCTTATTGCTTTGCGTGGCACTGTCACAGCACAGGCCTACATTGATGTTTTAAGCACCTTCTTGCTTCCCACTGTTGAAGAGCAATTCGGGGATGGCCATTGCATCTTTCAACACGATTGAGCACCTGTTCATAATGCACTTCCTGTGACAGAGTGGTTACACATCCCTGTAAAGCACTGGCCTGCACAGTGTCCTGACCAGACTCATATAGAACACCTTTGGGATGTTTTGGAACGCCGACTTCGTGCCAGGCTCACCGACTGACATCCTCATTGCAGCACTCCGTGAAGAATGGCTACATTCCCAAGAAACCTTCCAGCAACTGATTGTACGTATGCCTGCGAGAGTGGAAACTGTCATCAAGGCTAAGGGTGGGCGAACACCATACTGAATACCAGTTTTACAGATGGAGGGCGCCACGAACTTGTTAAGTCTTTTCAGCCAGGTGTTCGGATACTTTTGATCACATAGTGCAGCTGCAATAAAAATGTATCGCCACTATGGGTGTCTCTCACAAAAAAAATGAAAACGAAAGGTTAGGGCAACACTCTCCTTAGAATGCTTGCAGCAAACGTGACGTCATTTCGACATCGTACGCAATGTCGACAATCGATGCGGCAGCCGCCACGCGCATTTGGAATATTTATTTGTTTTGTACTATAACTTATAGTATGCCGTTTCAAGACAACGGTGCATTGAAAATGTATCACAAACACATCACCTTTATCGTTAAATGTCAGTTAATAGCACATCGGCTATATAAACCTTCAAGACATACTGTGATAACGAAGACAGGAGTCAAAAATCCTGTGACCAAGTCCTGGTGTATTGGATAATGTCCTGGTTTACGGAGTCGAAGGAGAAGATTCGCATCCTGTTAGATGCTAAATTTATTTTCGTCTTAGCGTCGTTAACACATTTTGGGACTTCCTTATGAATGTAATAATGTATGTTGTACACTACTCCACGTTATTTACATTTACTTCTGATTAGAGAACGAAGGACCAAAGAAATATTTTGCTGTTTATTTCCGAATATGGCAGCGATTTCCGAGTTTGTGGTCAGGCAGGAAGAGGACAGTTTACCTGCTGCGACTAAAACAAACAGCAATAACATTCATACCGCTTCGTGCCACAAATATTCCGCTGGCTATTTCCGAATACCTGACAATATCCTAGTGTCAATTTTGGGTGTGACGTCTTGTGAGGTGAGTGTTATCCAAAACGCTAACGCCGGCAGGTGTGGACGTGCGGTTCTAGGCGCTTCAGAATGGAACCGCGTGACCGCTACGGTCGCACGTTCGAATCCTGCCTCGGGCATGGATGTGTGTGATGTCCTTAGGTTAGTTAGGTTTAAGTAGTTCTAAGTTCTAGAGGACTGATGACCACCGATGTAAAGTCCCATAGTGCTCAGAGCCATTGAGCCAAAACGTTAACCCACGAAGTAAATGATTATAGCTCATCACAGGATTTCGTATGTGCAGAGCAAACAAAATTATTGGAAATAACTCTAACACACTTTAACATCAGTTCATTTTATAAAGGAAAGTACAGGCTCTCGTGAACCAAACCTAACACATTTTTTTTCAAGAACGTTACAGGATCTGCACCTTGTAGAACTTATTTTCCTCACCTCCCGATTCAGTAATAACTCTACTAGCCCTAGCCTGGTACAAATTTCCACCTCGTCAGTCTAAATACAAAACAAGCTTTTACTGTTTTGCAATAAAGTGTTTTTATTGTTTGTTCTTAAATAACATCTGCTTGTGGTGTATGTCGTGTCTCTTGCGCCACGGTGATTTTTCTGCGCCTGATCTGTATCCAAATTGGTCTCGCGGCTACTCCATTTCAAGAATGCGGTGCTGCATGGTGGCTCGGACGTTCTATACGTGAAACAAACCAGAAATTTTTACGAAACTGTTAACAACCTGATCTTTTGCGTACTTGTCGCCCTTCTTGTATCACTTAGAAGCTATATAACAGTCACGACATTTGCTTGAGCCTATTACTATTTTAGGAGGTGGGATGGGAAACAAAGTACTTACGTAAATGGGTCGTTGCATAGAACTTTTAAATGATTGGAAGACCTGAATTACCGTTTAAACATAAGTCCAGGAGGCCATAAACTCGAAGCTGCACGGCTTTCACATCAAAATCACGCTTAATGAAATGTAATTACTAGAGGGAATTACATCAAATTATAAATTTCAGTGGGGCGGCTAGTAAATTGTCATACGTGGCTCCAGTGTAAAACTAATTTCAATGTGGTTTCTATATTCCATTCCTGCAAAAGGATTTTCACGTTGATTTAAATTTTCAATAGTTTATTTAAATAGCGATCGAATAAATGTGTCAGTTATTCATTAGTATAACAGTATTTCCGAGAAGGAATAATTTTGAATGATTTAATGTTTTCGGAAAGGTTATGAATATTTACAGCTGAGTCGCAACGGCTGCGGTATCATGAGTTACCCTTGCATAATCAAATTGTTACATGGTACCTGAATGTACGTTATTGTATTCAGACACTTGCATGTTTATTCAGCTACCTGAAGGGGAAAGGGACTGAAAGACCCAACAGCACACGACGACTCCTTCGATCTAGTGCCAAGCCAGTTTATTGTCACCAAAGTTTCTGAAGGAGCACTGCATTAAGTCCATAACATTTAAGAGATTTCCTTTGCTATACGCCTAAAATACGACGACAGAGAGACAGAATGGGTTGACAATGTAAAAATCTTGGGATTAAATCTTGACGTTACATTCTATTAGGGGGAGAGTGCTACAAAATCGCTCAAGGGCCTTAACAAATCTTTATATGTATTGCGGAGCCGGCCGGGGTGGCCGAGCGGTTCTAGGCGCTACAGTCTGGAACCGCACGACCGCTACGGTCGCAGGTTCGGATCCTGCCTCGGACATGGATGTGTGTGATGTCCTTAGGTTAGTTAGGTCTAAGTAGTTATACGTTCTAGGGGACTGATGACCTCAGAAGTTAAGTCCCATAGTGCTCAGAGCCATGTGAACCTTTTTTTTTTTTTTTTTTTTTTTTTTTGTATTGCGGATGTTGTCAACTGTAACTGATTTAAAAATGAAAAAGGTTGCGTACTTCGACTACTTTAATTCGATAATGTAATGCATGATAAATTCTTGGGGTAATTCGCCATTTGAAGCAAAGATTTTCGAGTCTACATGCGTATAATGCCAATGGAAATGGAAAATGAGCGTTTGGCCGGGAGGCCCCTTGCGGGACAGGTGCGGCCGCCTTCGAAGCCACATTGGGCGATCTGCGCGCTGGATGGGGATGAAATGATGAAGAAGACAGCACAACACCCAGTCCCTGAGCGGAGAAAATCGCCGACCCAGACGGGAATCGAACACGGGCCCGTAGGACGGCACTCGGTCACACTGAGTACTCAGCTATGGGGGTGGACCGTATAATACCAATTACTTGTGTGAACTAAAGAATGTTCAAATTTCCAACAGAGGACTCCTCAAGGAACTGCGATTACCACCTATTGCTTCACAAAGAAATTTCTAGTAATGATACATATCTTTCTGAAACCAACAGCCCAGTTCATGGAATCGATAGTAGAAAGAAGATCTCCCTAAAGATTTAATTTATTTCGTCCAAAAAGGGGTACATTAATCAGGAGAACTTATTTTCAGTAACTTTCTGGTAGTAATAAAATGTTTCCAATAAACTTTGGAAGGGAGACGTGATATGTATGATGTGTTGACTGCTCAAGTTTCTATTCATTGGTAGGGGCGAATTTCATGCCCTTTTGCCTACGTCACGTTCGTCCATTATCATGTTCTGTTCAACAAGTGAACGGTCTGACACAAGAACAGGTGGAGCAAAGAAGTCCGTTTAAGAACGTTTGGCCAACCACACCCTGAACCATGCGAAACTACCTGTTATCCTTCACATCGCCATTTGCTCTCTGTTTTTCTCCTCCAGCAGTTTAAGTTGGTAAGACTAATCCACTGGCTTTCGAACTCTGGTTGCCCACTGAAAACATACGTTCTCTCATACATTCAGTCCTCTTCACTTACAAGGAAAAGTATGGAATTGACATGATTTGCACACGTGAAATAAACGAACAGGTTGGAATCTGGTTCACTTTCAATTAAAGAGGATTTCGACTGGGCAGCTGCCAGTCATCTTCTACTGGGCCATCGAAGACTGACGAAGACTGGCTCCTCTGAAAATATCAGGCAGCAGATTAACAGGGCACAGTCGGCTAAAACCAAGAATCAGCAAGTCGATAAAGACGGTAACACGCCGTCATGATCTTTAGCTTATCTTCCTTTTGTGCGCCACATTTCGTTTAAAGTAACAAGGATCCTCTGTAAATTTCTGGTGAAAGCGATTTTCCGTCCACCATGTAAGGCTGCAGACAAATTGGGATGAGTGAAGAACGATTCGTTATTGTGGAAGGCCGGAATTTACAAAATACTTTGTCAGTGTGGCATTGTGCACATAGAGCAGACCACAGTTCTGTAGAAGGACGCTAACTCAATATCATCGTTTCACTCATCTTTTGCAAGCAAGCAAGTCCGCTATTGCCGAACACTGTATTTCTAGTGGACATTCAATGGAACACGGTAGAACCATGATTCTGACCACAGCATGTTTCTGGGGCTCCATTATTAAGAAATCTGTGGAAATACGCCTGGTGGAAAAGATAATGAACCGTTATAGTGGCTACCAGTTGAACAAGCATGGAATCCCATCGTCTCCACGATTTGTTCTAATCGAAGATAACAAAGTGTGCCAATGGCCGCGGCGAAGGACAGCTTAGTTCCGCGATTCTTTCAGACGGCGCTGCCGCTGGGATGTGTGGTCCGTGTCAGCTTGATTCTGAGGCATGCGCTGAATACTCGCAATGTACTATATTATATTGCAGAACGGAGTAAGTCTTTGTCAGTTTTCGATGACTCACCTGAAGAAGATTTGCAGGTGCCCAGTCGAAATATTGTAGAATGAATTAAACGACGACCGCCTGCAATCCAAAAATTTGTTTGAACGCTCAATGCGCCGGGAAATTTTTAAAAATTACAAGATTACAATTCTCTCTTAACTGAAACTGTAATAATTTTCTACTTTTCCAAACCCAAGTGTTTCATATAGGATCTGTGAATGGGACATTAGAGTAACAATTTTTTTGTAGATATGGATTGTGTATTCTTGTTTTATGACGCACCGTACATCGTGGAGATTACTCTGTGCCGTAACAATACTAAAAACGTTTCGTCTTAAGAATGTAGGCAGCAAGTATACGGTGTTCCTAATAAGAATGGCCATTAGAAGCAGGTCATAGTATGGGTTCTTGTTATTGTATGCTCCGGTATATTCAAGACTGGAGAAATCGAGCGGTGCCTGGTGCAGAAACAAATAATTATGATAGATCAGTTGTAAATAATGACGCAACAACTTATATTACCATTAACAAGAGTGTAATTAGCAAAACCACATGTGTCCTTCAGTTATTTCTAACGTATCACTTTATTTGTGGCTGTAATTTTCAACAACTGAAGTACATATTTCTGAATAAAATTCAGTCGTCAGCTGCAGTGACTTTACTGTCTGGACAAATTAATCTGTGGTCTTCAGAAGCCTTGAAAATCGGGATATTATGAAGTAAGTTTCTGTAATTTATTTCTTATACTTCAGATAACTGTATAACCTAGGTCTAAAGATTTACAATACACCTAATCTTGTAGGTATCTGAAGATGACTAATTTGTAGAAACCGGAAAGCGAAATAAAAATGTATTTGAAACTGACGACTCAATTTTATTCTGAAACATTTCTAACTTCTTATCATTTTAATGGTACTAAAGGTTTAGCTCATTTTTCTTCAGTGTGTACCATGAAGTTATGTGAATTGTAATTAAATGTTGGGTGGAGACACCCGAAAAATGTCGTTTCATATTTTTAAATTGCTGATCACAATAATATACAAGGTGAGTCACTAACTGTTGCCACCAAGAATAGCTCCGATAGTATGATAGGAGCTGAAAAGTTTGTGGGACAAAAGTTGCACGGGACAACGAGGGCCGTAAGAGAGCGTTGATTTTTTTTATACTAAGTGGAGTCGTTCCAGAGATATGAAGGTCAATTTTTTTTTTTTTTTTTTAATGGGATGCTATAGTTTGGTACTGTTCCACATCATTGGATTCGTCTTGGTAGCCACTATCAGAAAATAAGTACCAAACTACAGCATCTCATTTAAAAATAACAAAGTTGACCTTCATACCTCTGACGCAACCCCACCTAGCAACAAGAAACCAACGGCTCCCTTTGTCCCATGGAACAGTTGTCCCACAAACTTTTCAGCTACTATCACTCTTCCGGACTTACTCTAAGTGCCAGTAGTTAGTGACTCACTCTGTATAAGATAATAGCAAGAGATAACACAGACGTTCCGGATGGAGGCCAGTTTTATTTCAGGAAAGGAAAAAAGTCACCAGAGATGCAATATTGACTTTGTAATTTGTTAACAGAAAGACGAATGATGAAAAACTGGGAAATCTCCCATGTGTTTATGGCCCTAGTGGAATCCTTCGACAACGTTCTGTGGAATACGACGTTCGTAATGCTGAGACAACTGAAGGTAGCGGTTTAAAAATTATCCATAAAATATGTGGGAGTAACCAAAGTGAAACAAGAAGAAAGACAAAAATGTATTAAGCAGAATGTGTGCAGTGTTGAATCTTACGATAAATATAATTTCACTTGTGCGTTTCCTTCCTCGTTTGATTAATAAAAGACTAAAAACTCACAGCTGACTGTTGTGATGTACTACAATTGAGTCTCAGACATTCGTAAAATGTACAAACCGTACATACAGTTTACGCCGTGAAGAGAATCAACACCGAAATTTGTGCGGTTCTGTATTGCTTGAAGTGTAATGTTTCTTGAAATGAAATTGTGTTTTAGGCGGCACTGAAGTTTGTACCAACACTTATTCACTGGATAACATTTCGGCCAATGAGCACCATTTACTGTCATGAACTTTCAAGATTATACATGGTGTTTCAGCTATGCTGTTTACCTCAGATACATGCAAATGACTTACGAATCAGTTCTCACTAAATGACGTATAGTCTCTTTTCATAATTGCACTAATTATACAGATATCGGTATCCACGTCACATTTTCAAACAGAGCTAAGTAATATCTGCTGCTTGTTTTGTAAGTATAGAAGTGAGGAGTTTTTCGATATTTCACTCTTACAAATCCTATTACTATTTTTGGAAGAAATATAGTACTCATAAGTTAGAATATATCCGTTCTGAACATGAATGCAGTTTCTGTCTTACGCGGATGTATCTCGACTCTATCCCAAATAGGAAACTATGTCATGCAGGTAGGTGGGAAACCGATTGATGCACCGCAGCGAGACGGGCATAAAAGAGGCACGCAAGAAATGTAGCTTTCATTCCCTCTTTGTCGTTCACGTGTGCCGAGTGCCAATGAATTCGAAAATTAGTATGCACTAGATATGCTATTTCCTTACGGAGAATGCCGAACGGAAATTGAGAGAACAGGGAGTAGTATGCACAAAGGTATCCCGACCAACGGTGTCAAACAAGAATGAGAATTCAGCGGAAGTGCAAGATATTCTTGTTGGAATAGCACTGGAATACCACACAGAGAAGGAGAAATCGTGGATCTAGAGGACTGACCTAAGTAGATGTTTGGGAGCTGTTTCTCAGAATCCGCATGGTAACTCTAGAGAAAATAGCGAGTGCCAGTGGTGTTTTCGTATTGTGTTCGCAAACAGCTTTCACCCGTTTCATGTGCCACCTCACAAGCAAGCAACGGAATGCAGAAGAATTTTCTCTCTGTGTCCTAACGTGACATCAGGACCAAGGTTCTCTCTTCAAGGAGGTGTCTTTGACGATGAAGCTAGCTTTACAATTCATGGAATGCTCAACTTAAAATAGTATGCATTATTCCGTATCTGAGAATCCACACTGGTGGAGGGAGGCTGAATTTAAATGGGCAATGGTGCACGGAGTTTGGTGTGGGATTATTGGAGACTACAAATGGTTCAAATGGCTCTGAGCACTAAGGGACTTAACTTCTGGGGTCATCAGTACCCTAGAACGTAGCACTACTTAAACCTAACTAACCTAAGGACATCACACACACCCATGCCCGAGGCAGGATTCGAGCCTGCGACCGTAGTGGCCGCGCGGTTCGAGACTGTAGCGCCTAGAACCGCTCGGCCACCCCGGCCGGCTGGAGACTACATGGTTAGGTCTAGCTTCCTTGAAGCCAAATTTCTTGCCAAAGTGGTACCGGCTGTCATAGAGGAAGTACTACTTTTAATTCTTAGATGTATTGGGTACGCACACTTCACGGAATAAAATCGACCTAATTTTCGGAGTACACCAAGGAGGTGTATAGGACCCTTATTGTATACGTTGTGGGTAAATGATCTAGTAGAAAGTGTCGGATGCTCTTTAAGACTGTTCGGAGATGATGCTGTTGTCTGTAACGAAGTAGGAGCACCAGAAGACAGTGGGCCTACGGATTTGCAGAATACCCTGCAGAGAGTCGATGAATGGTACACGTCCTGGCAGCTGACGCCAACTGCAAATAAATCTAACATATTGCTCATTCATAGGTAAATAAATTCAGTGCTGTACAACTACACTATCAGTGAGAAAATGCTGGAAACAGTATCTGTCGTAAAACATCTAGGAGTAACTACCCAGAACGACCTTAAGTGGAATGACCATGTAAAACAGATAGTAGGAAAAGCAGATGCCCCGCAGAGATTCATAGGAAGGAAATATAAATAATCCAAGAAGGAAGTCTCTTATGTGGCTCTGGTTCTTGAGTACCGTTCACCAGTATGGGATAATTACCAGGTGGGACTGACAGATCCAACGATGAACGGCGCACCTCTTCACGGGATCGTTTAGAATGCGCGTTACAGAGGTACTCAACAAACTCCACTTGCAGACGTTACATGAGAAGCGCTGTGCATCACGGAGAGGTTCGCTATAGATACTACAATACTGGGCATTAAAATTGCTACACCTCGAAGATGACGTGCTACAGACGCAAAATTTAACCGACAGGAAGAAGATGCTGTGATATGCAGATGTTTAGCTTTTCAGAGCATTCACACAAGGTTGGCGCCGGTAGCGACACCTATAACGTGCTGACATGAGGAAAGTTCCAAACCGATTTCTCTTACACAAACAGTAGTTGACCTGTGTTGCCTAGTGAAACGTTGTTGCGATTCCTCGTAAAAGGAGGAGAAATGCGTACCATCACGTTTCGAATTTGATAAAGGTCGGATTGTAGCCTATCACGATTCCGGTTTATCGTATCGCGACATTGCTGCTCGCGTTGGTCGAGATACAATGACTGTTAGCAGAATATGGAATCGGCGGGTTCGAGAGGGTAATACGGAACGCCGTGCTGGATCCTAACTGTCTCGTATCACTAGCAGTCGAGATGACAGTCATCTTATTCGCGTGGCTGCAACGGATCGTGCAGCCACATCTGGATCACTCAGTCAACATATGGGGACGTTCGCAAGACAGCAACCATCTGCACAAACAGTTCGACGACTTTTGCAGCAGCATGGACTATGAGCTCGGAGACCATGCCTGCAGTTACCCTTGACGATGCATCATAGACAGGAGCGCCTGCGATGGTGTACTCAACGACGAACCTGGGTGCAAGAACGTCAAAACGTCATTTTTTCGGATGAATCCAGGTTCTGTTTACGGCATCATGATGGTCGCATCCGTGTTTGGCGACATCTCGGTGAACGCACATTGGATGCGTGTATTCGTCATCACCACACTGGCGTATCACCCGGCGTCATGGTATGGGGTGCCATTGGTTACACGTCTCGGTCACCTCTTGTTCGCATTGACGGCACTTTCAACAGCGGACGTTGCTTTCAGATGTGTTACGACCGGTGGCTCTACCCTTCATTCGATGCCTGCGAAACCCTACATTTCTGGAGGATAATGCACGACCGCATGCTGCAGGTCCTGTACGGGCCTTTCTGGATACAGAAAATGTTCGATTGCTGCCCTGGACAGCGCATTCTGCAGATCTCTCACCAATTGAGAACGTCTGGTCAATGGGGGCCCAGCAACTGGCTCTTTACAATACACCAGTCACTACTCTTGATGAACTGTGGTATCGTGTAGAAACTGCATGGGCAGCTGTACCTGTACACGCCATCCAAGCTCTGTTTAACTCAATGCCCAGGCGTATCAAGGCCGTTTTACGGCCGTTGGTGATTGTTCTGTGTACTGATTTCTCAGGATCTATGCGCCAAAATTGCGTGAAAATGTAATCACATGTCAGTTCTAGTATAATATATTTGTCCAATGAATACCCGTTTATCATTTGCATTTCTTCTTGGTGGAGCAATGTTAATGGCCAGTAGTGTATTTCGAGACAGCTGTTTTTGGGTAGGAATCTCAAAATATATTAATTCCCCCACATATATCTCGTGTAATGGCGACGACGAGAAAATTCGAGAAATTAGAGCCAATACTGTTCTGACATAACCACCAGCGCCAGAATGAAGAGGAAGAACGCAAGACCAGACAAGGCGTTGAGGCGACGACGGCTAACAGCGCGCTGAGCAGTACGTCACTACGATAGGAGCGGCATCTAGAAGAAGCGAATATAAGCGCCGCTCCTGCCAGCCTCGGCTGGACATTAGTGGGCAGTATTCGCAGAGTATTAGAACGGTCTAGCAGAGAGGACACGAGAATAGTTGTTAGTGATCCATATCCATTGCTTGTTTGGACTTTGTATTCAGCGAAGAACGTTACTGTTTGCAAGTCGCCCGTGGTTTAAATACAGGTTAAGTATTGTCAAATTTGCTTTATTAAAATAAAATTATTTATGTTGTTTGCTTGAATTGTTGTACAGCATTCCGAGACCGCAGCGACCTGTACGCACCCGATACGAGACGTGTAGGCAGGACCCCGCATTAGGCGACGAGGATTGAACAAATACTCATTCTCTCGCCCGCCACCCCGCAAGCGCCTTCCACGACTGGAGCAGGATGGGGGGGGGGGGGGGAGCGGTAAAAGAGTGGAGGCAAACTGGTCAGGCTGAACGCCTTATACAAATTGTTCAGCGAGTGCAGCAAGGTGGAGGTTCCCTGCCGTTTTGGGGTGGCATTATGTGGGGCCGATATACGTCGCTGGTGCTCACGGAAGGCGCCGTAACGGCTGTACCATACGTGAATGCCGTCCTCCGACCGACAGTGCAACCCTATCGGCATTCGTCTTCATGGATGACAATTCGCGCCCCCATCGTGCACATCTTATGAATGACTTACTTCAGGAAAACGACATTGCTCCACTAGAGTTGTAAGTAGGCTGTTTAGGTTTTTATGTTGGTAACGCCACGTAGCGCTCTGTATCAAAATCGCTGACTGTGCTGTGTGCAGTCTGTGGCTGGTTTGCATTGTTTGAATTTTTGCTATTGTAGTGTTGGGCAGTTGGATGTGAACAGCGCGTAGCAATTGGAGGTGAGCCGCTAGCAGGGGTGGATGTGGGGAGACAGATGGCGGAGTTTTGAGAGCGGATGATCTGGACGTGTGTCCATCAGAAAGAGTAAATTTGTAAGACTTGATGTCATGAACTGATTTTATATATATATATATATATATATATATATATATATATATATATATATATATATATATATATAATGACTTTTGAACACTATTAAGGTAAATACATTGTTTGTTCTCTACCAAAATCTTTCATTTGCTAAGTATGCCAATCAATAGTTAGTGTCTTCAGTAGTTAGAATCTTTTATTTAGCTGGCAGTAGTGGCGCTCGCTGTATTGCAGTAGTTCGAGTAACGAAGATTTTTGTGAGGTAAGTGATTCATGTAGGGATTATTGAAAGTCAGATTGCGTTGCGCTAAAAATATTGTATGTCAATTTAGTGTTGATCAGAACAAGTAATGGGTGAAATGTCTGAGTACATTCACTTCTGCTCAGCTGTTTGAAAACCAAATAACGTAAGAGGTTTATCAGCACAGTCATTCATAAATATTTCTGAGGGGAGGTTTCAGAGCGGCCAGCATGTTCTGCAGTCATGAACCCTATCGAACATGCCTGGGATAGATTGAAAAGGGCTGTTTATGAACGACATGACCCACCAGCCACTCTGAGGGATCTACACTGAATCGCCGTTGAGGAGTGAGACAATCAGGGCCAAAAGTGCCTTGACAAACTTGTGGATAGTATGCCACGATGAATACAGGCATGCGTCAATGCAAGAGGAGGTGCTATTGGGTATTAGAGGTACCGGTGTACACAGCAGTCTGGACCACCACCTTTGAAGGTCTCGGTTTGTGGTGGTAAAACATGAAATGTTTGGTTTTCATGATCAATAAAAAGGGCGGAAATGATGTTTGTGTTGATCTCTATTCCAATTTTCTATACAGGTTCCGGAACTCTAGGAACCGAGGTGATACAGAACTTCCTGTGCTGTTTGCAGTATATGTGAAATTAGCTACAACTATGCTATGGATGGTATAAAAGGACAGTGCATTGTCGGAGCTGTCGTTTGTACTCAGGTAATTCATTTGAAAATGTTCCCGACCTGGTTACGACCGCACGACAGGAATCCTGATTTAAGTTTCGCGAGATTTCCCTAAATCCCTTCACGCCAGTGCCGGAATGGTTCCCTTGAAAGGGTATGGCCCATTTCCTTGCCCATCCTTCCCTAAGCCGATGGAACAGATGACTTTGCTGTTTGGTCCACTCTCCCGAATCAACCAACCTCAAGTACGCACATCGCTGTCACAGCGGTGGCTTAACTACTTTTCGTGTGCTTCCTGTGAGAAGCAATTCTGCCTCCAGATTTGTGGCTTTCCTCGACCAATCTGCTGCTGCCGTTTCACGTCATCTCCTTCGTGTTGCCTTGGTGATAATTGTTCGTGGCATTCCACTCACGAAATGTTATGATTCACGACATCCAAGCTTCTCATTCTGCGACTCACACTATTATGGTTCTGTAGTGCTACATCAGACTACATTTTATAGGCACTTCTGATACAGCGTTCATTTACTGCACTAAACCTAACTTAACAATAAACAATGGATTTCAACATATCCTATCCTCACCATAGGTTTTCTAATACATTACCCCACAAGAGATGCCTTATTGCAAGATCCCCTCATGTGCTAAACTTGCATAAATGTTTCTCGGTCCAACTACAAGTCCATCTTCTGTCACTAGAGAATTGCAAAATCTGAAGTTAACGCATTTTTGGATTGCCTTTGTCAGTCGGCACATGTAACACCAAACTATCTGTTCGGTGCCATATTCTTGCTAATGTAGTCCCTTGTAGCAAACCTCGTAGCACAATGAATTCGTTTGCAGCTGCTAACGTTCTGTGTAGCTGTGATTGGATTTGTGGGTAGCTAATCTACAGTAAATAATACTCTGGGATACCAGTACAGTACGTTTATTAGCAAACACAACACAATAAAATAATTTACAATTATTAGTTATATATATTTAATCTCAAAGATTGCAGAAAACCGAGAATACGTTTAACGAAGAAGTCAGGCCTTGAGTGCATCCTAACACTGACTCAAGTTGGTCCGTCATCTTTCGGGCGTGATGGAACATTATGTCCGTCGGGAAAACTTCAAGAATCACACTGACTCAAGTGTTCAGCACACTTTGTACAATCTCAGAATACTAATACTAATAACAGAATACTAATCGTGATTTATGGCTTAATATAAATAGTGTATTGCATAGTGAAATTATGGCGACAAAGCCTTAATGAAGGGTTCCTCCTAGCATTTATAATGTCACAAGGTCAACAAGGAATATCTGATGTAGAAATTTATTCCCCCAATCCCACTGGCCTATTTTTGACGTTACCAGACTCGCTGCCCGCGTTACACTCGTGGAAACCGCGTTCTTCATCACTGTAATAATTTATACATCTGCTTAACAGAGCGAGCTATCTATCTTAACTGCAGCCTTTCAGTACAACATTAACAAAGGGAAATAAATTGTGCCCGGATTAAGAGGAACGCCACACGTGGATAATGTGCAGTTTTCAGATTTTTGCAAGCAAGATACGCAATAGTCGCCTTTGTTGGAAAATCATATTCATAAAACAAAACCATACTCCTGGAAAAGTACGATAACAGCGATGTGGAAATCACATTAGGCTATATTTATGCTAGATTTGGTTTAGTAAATCATTTCAAATTACAGTTGAAGATTTATCTGTACCATGGCCAAGAATTTACTGGTACATGATAACTGCAAAGACTTTTTACAGCTAACGAAACAAGAGCTCATGCATAGCTAGTTGTGTAAAGTTAGCAAAATTCCAGATACCGTTTAAAGATTCCAGAACGAAATTTTTACTCTGCAGCGCAGTGTGCGCTGATATGAAACTTCCAGGCAGATCAAAACTGTAGCGCACTTGCTCGCAAAAGGCAAAGGTCCCGAGTTCGAGCCGGCTGCGGTATCCGAAAGGCTCTAGGCGCTTCAGTCTGGAACCGCGCGAATGCTACGGTCGCAGGTTCGAATCCTGTCTCGGGAATGGATGTGTGTGACGTCCTTATGTTAGTTAGGTTTAAGTAGTTCTAAGTTCTAGGGGACTGAGGACCGAGGACCTCAGATGTTAAGTCCCATAGTGCTCAGAGCCATTTGAACCATTTCCCGAGTTCGAATCTCGGTCCGGACACAGTTTTAATCTGCCAGGAAGTTTCATCTCAGCGCACACTCCGCTGCAGAGTGAAAATTTCTTCTGCAAACATCCTCCAGGTTGTGACAAGACATGTCTCCGCAATATTCTTTCTTTCAAGAGTGCTAGTTCTGCAGCATGGCAGGAGAGCTTCTGTGAAGTTTGGAAGGTAGGAGACCAGGTACTGACGGAAGTAAAGCTGTGAGGACGGGGTATGAGTCCTGCTTGGGTAGCTCAGAAGGTAGCACTTGGCCGCGAAAGGCAAAGGTCCCGAGTTCGAGTCTCGGTCCGGCACACAGTTTTAATGTGCCAGGAAGTTTAAAGATTCTTTGAGCAGTGAAAAATGTTGTTTACTGAATTAGTGGTTTATGAAATAGTCTTCAACTGTCTTGAACGCAGTCTTGTTATAAGGAATCTGTAATGTTACAGCAAGACAGTTTTTAACCATAAGAATTTTACAGGCAACCGATTGGAAATAACTGTTTGATATAATTGACACATATTTCGACACCTACTGAGGGTGTCTTCATCAAATGAAATTTTGAAGAATCGTAAAATTACAGTTCGAGAAAGTAATGATCTGAATTTAGAGTGGCTATGCTCAAGTCAAAATTAAAGAAAAAGTACGTTGCAGCCTTGTCACGTATACCTAATTAGGAATAGCATCTGACTGTAAGAGTTGATTAATAAATTAGTAGGAGAAGATTGATTCATGTGTCTCGTACGCTCTTATTGAAAAGAAGTGAAAAACTACCTCCAAACTGTTAAATACACGTTATACTGTTAGCTTGGACTCTTTGCTTCGTTCTATGATATTTGTTAACTGCACGAGATTGGTCTCAGTTCTTATACAAGTAACTTCCCATTTGCATGAAAGTTTAACGTTTCTCTCGAAACACCTGCTTAGGAGTTCGACAGAAATTTTCGGTACTTCTGACAAGAACAGACATTTCTAGTTGTTTGTAATATTACGATGTTATTTTAGATGATAAACTCTGATAAAATAAGCATGCTCAGGGCTTTCTAGTGACCTAGTTGAATCACTGACTCAAACATTAGAAATTAAAATGTAGCAGAAGATTGTACACTCCTAGTGACTCGTCTGCAACACCCAAAAGTAATTTTTATTCGTGAAATAAAATGTCTGACACTGTAATTACTTCCTACCTGTGCAGACCTGCATTTATCGTAATTCAGCAACAGATAAAAACGATGTGGATGAAAAAATCGTTCAGTTCGAAAGAGAGAAGATTTTCTGTCTGACTAAACCAAAACACTATCGCATGCACCAAAATCATTACATCTTCCAATGATGTGTATAAAGAGTGAAATAGTATATTCACCCTTTTCTGAAGCGACTATACAGGATATTTGGCCTCCGTATGCAGCAGTACGTTACCTAGCTCCTGACTGGTGGCCACTGCACAGTGCGTTCCCGCGAGTGAAAAACGACTTCCGTCAGCAAGTGTGCTGCTGCCAGGCACCCGATGACAACGCGCTCAGGTGAGCGCGACGCATATTCGAAGCTGTCAGCCTTCTTCGGTTCCGTTCGCGCCTTCGTATTTCCCCCGACAGCTTACGTCTACAGGCTGACAGCACCCTCGTGTCGATAGCGTACAGATTCCCGTAGCGTAAGGGGTGTCTCGATAAAATAACACGAGCTTCGCTCGACATCAGTAGGAGAGAGAGCTTGATTTTGCAGAATATATCGTGGAAAGACAACTGGCTCAGAATCAACCACTTACCCTGAGTATTTTAGTAGTAACTGCTCTCATTGCTTGCAAGTAACTACAGTGAGCGTCGTTAGTTTACTAAATTTGTACAACTTTTCCCCTTTAAAATTATTCTTGCGACTATTAGTAATTGCATGTGCAACTGACTGATGCACGAATACATTCATTGCATGTATCATCACAGGGCACACAGTTTACATTACTTCATGCTAAGTACGGTAATAACAACAAAGAACTGAAAGGTAGGTGGAAACTGACTCGGCATATAGAAAAGTCAAAACAATCTTTAGTGAAATTAAAAGCAAGGAATGTAACATTAAGAAAACAATGGGAATTCCATTGTTAAATGCAGAGGAGAGAACAAATAGGTGGAAAGAGAACACTGCAGGCCTCTATGAGGGGGAAGATTTGTTTGATGTGATAAAAGAAGAAACAGGAATCGATTTAGAAGAGATAGAGGATCCAGTACTAGAATCAGAATTTAAGAGCACTTTGCAGGACTTAGGATCACATAAGGCAGAAGGGATTGATAACATTATATCATTAGGTCTAAAACCATTGCAGAAAATAGCAACAAAACGACTATTCACGTTGGTGTGTAGATATACAAGTCTGACTTACGGAAAAATATCATCCACACAATTCCGAAGACTGCAAAAGCCGAAGTTCCTTGAGGAATATTATGTCCAGCACTTTCATCTTCTGAATCTTTTGCGAATAGTTCTTCACTGTCGGGGTTGCCCAATTCCGAATAGTCACTTTCTTCAGGAATATTCCTAATTGCCGCTGAACGTCTGCCACCACAGAAGCATGAAGCTGGAATTGATGTCATGTCTACAAAATAAAAGTAATGAACAGCATTTTACTGAATCCGCCCATGTTGAAAAAGATCATAGTGTTGCCAAATGGCAACAAACCATAAATACTGAGGAATTATTTATCATTCAGTTACAGAGGCATCGAAACATTATATGTGCTATCATTAAGCATCATTTTAAATACCTTAAAATATAATTACTTTAGGTATGATCTAAGTGGCAGAAATAATTCAGTTTTTCCGTTGCTGTAGCGTGTGTTTACGTATAGTGGACCTACAGCAACGACTATAGACTATGAGCAGTGTTTGCCAACATAACGACGCTGAACGCATTCTAGCTTCAGGCAGCCAGAATGAGTGTTGCTATACGGCAACACCATGCATATACAAGCGGTTTCCTTAACATTATATGTAAATTTGTGGTTTATTGCCATATGGCAACACCATGCAATAGAGTTAAGGAAGTCTGCTACCAAGGCAGCAAATTAGCCCATGACGGATGGAGCAAGAAGGGTATAAAAGCAGACTGGAGCAGGCAGAAAGGACATTCCTGGTTAAGAGAAGTCTGGTAGTGTCAAACATAGCTCTTCATATAAGGAAGAAATTCCTGAGAACGTACGTATGGAGCACACCATTGACAGTGAGATGTGATCTGTAGGAAAATCGGAACAGAAGAGTATGGAATTCAAGCATCAGAGATGCAGTGCTACAGAAGAAAATTAAAATTAGGTGGACTAGTAAGGTAATGAAAAAGGAAGCTCTCCGCAGGATCGGGGATGAAAGAACTTACGAAAAACACTGACAAGGAGAAAGGACCGGATGATAGGACATTTTTAAGACATCACGAAATAACTTCAATGGTACTGGAGAGAGCTGTAGGGGGTAAAAACTGCAGAAGGAAACAGTCATTGGGATACATTTATCAAATAACTGAGAACGTAGGTTGCAAAAATGGTTCAAATGGCTCTGAGCAGTATGGGACTTAACTGCTTAGGTCATCAGTCCCCTAGAACTTAGAACTACTTATACCTAACTAACCTAAGGACATCACACACATCCATGCCCGAGGCAGGATTCGAACCTGCGACCGTAACGTTCGCGCAGTTCCAGACTGTAGCGCATAGAGCCGCTTGGCCACTCCGGCCGGCCGTAGGTTGCAGATGCTGCTCCTGGCACAGGAGATGGATTCGTGGTGGCGCATCAAACCAGTCAGAATAATGATGGGTCAAAAAAAGGGAAAAAGTTTTTAACTATGAGCGCTAGCAGCTGTGAACACGAGAGAAGAAAGAGGAACGCATCAACACACAGGTAAAGAAGGTTAGTGATGTGATCGACTGACGAATGAAAACTAAAATATTTGTAACTGGGAGGAGCTGGGAGCATTTGTTTACTGTTGGACAGGTGGGAAACTGGCATATACGTCAGTTTTTGGGGGAACGTTGTGAGAGTAAAGAAGTGCTTCAGCTTCATCTGAGAAGCAAGAGGGCGCTGAACAGTGAGCAGAGTGCAGGGCAGCTTCTTCCATAGATGACAGCAGGAACAGGAAACGGGTTTTCGACGGTTTTTGTTTTATGGGTGGGTGGAGGTAGATGACTAATGGTTTCGATTACGATGGTGTGAGGTACTGATGTGCTTGCACCCAATGTATGTTTTAATTCTACTGGTCATTTATTAATATTTCGTTCACAGTGTTGAACAAATTCTTCTTTGATGGTGTGCAAGATTTTGTTTGACGTACCGTAAATGAAATTGAACAGTTGAAAGATCAACTGAAATTTTCTGGCAGTTTACATGTGGAAAAAGGTGACACAACGAGGAAGCTGTAGAGTTAGTGTCTGAATTCCTGTTGAAGCAGATACATCTGAATGTGTGTTGGATAACCGTGTTGTACTTAAGAAACTGAGATGAATCACTTTTTGGTTGCAGTGTCCACGAGAAAAAATACGAACGGTGAAGGATGCGGGGATCTAGGCATCCTAAACGACTGAGCCCACACTCACCAGTAAAGTTTTATAAACTCTGTTTCACGTATACAGTTTACGTAAGGGACAAGGCACCGTCTGGTAACATGAGCGCATTTACTTATTACCGTGTATGAAAGTTCCAACAAATGATCAAATACCGTATCATGAAAGATACTTAAAGGCGCCGATGACCAAAACAGACAAGCGGACTGTATAGCACTAAAAACTATTTCAAAAGGCCAATAGTTAAGACACAGCCAAAATAAGGGTATTTAAAAGAGCCAATAAATTAACAGTAAAATAGTTTAACTGCGCCGTCGAGAAAATAAGTAAATCTGAAAAATGACGCAATTCGAACAACAGAAGTTAAATTATAATCTAGTCGTCGTTAATAATACCAAAATGCGGGGCAGCAACACAAGAAGAATGCCAAGATCTCACACGGAAAAACGTTGTTGAAGCTGGTATAAATGCATTACAAGCAGCTCAGGTTCCTACAGGCCGTCTCACCTGACTGGAACGGATGCTATAAAACAATTAGTTTTCAGAGCTCTAAAACAGAAAAAATAACATTACCACATATTCCGTAACGCCTTTAAACGCTTTTCACAATGAATTTATCAAATGAGTGCTCCAATATTCAGTGAACTACTCGGCCCATTTGGCAGATTCGCAAAGATTTAAACCGAGTGCCAGCGTAGATGATTCAACACAACAGCTGTTGAAGACAAGATGCCGCCCAAGAGGTAAAATATTTACAGACAAACATAAATCAGAAGAATATACACGAACTACCGCCGGGGTTCCATTTGGAGTATGAAACGAAAGGAACACATTAACCTGATGTCTTGTACCGCAACTGCTGGTACCTGATATCTCTACGAGCAATACAACACAGATACACTACCTCTTAACCTAATCAATATCGTCAATACAACAAGCTTATCACATATCATTAGAACGCTTTCTGTCACAGCTTTCTTTTTCTTAAGAAAAAGGAAATATTATATCTTGTCAATAGATTGAATTAACGATTTTGATATAGCATACCGAGCCACATGAGACGGCAAAATAAAAAATCACGTAGAGGTTCAACACTACATGTAGTACATTGAGTAAAAACTTACAGTATATACTGGCATGGCTGTAGTATGATCAAATTGTTACCTTGGCTACAGAGACTTACACTATTTGATCAAAAGTATCCAGACACCGCCAAAAAGATCGTTTTTCAGATTGGGTGCAATGTGCTGCCACCTACTCCCAATTACTCCATATCAGTGACCTCAGTAGACATTAGAAATCGTGAGAGAGCAGAATGGGGCGCTCCGTGGAACTCACGGACTTTGAAAGTGGTCAGGTAATAGGGTGTCACTTGTGTCATACGTCTCTAATCGACATTTCCACACTCCTAAACATCCCTAGGTCCACTGTTTCCGATGTGATAGTGACGTGGAAACGTGGAGGGACACGTACAGCACAAAAGCGTACAGCCCGACCTCATCTGTTGACTAACAGAGACCGCCGACGGTTGAAGAGGTTCGTAATGTGTAACAGGCAGAGATCTGTCCAGACCATCACACAGGACATCCAGACTCCATCAGGATCCACTGCAAGTACTATGACAGATAGGCGGGAGGTGAGAAAACTTGGATTTCATGGTTGAGTGACTGCTCATAAGCCACAAATCACGCCGGTAAATGCCAACGAACGCCTCGCTTTGTGTAAGGAGCGTAAACATTGGACTATTGATCAGTGGAAAAACGTTGTGTGTAGTAACGAATAACGGTACACATTGTGGCGATCCGATAGTAGGGTGTGGATATGGCGAATGCTCGATGAACGTCATCTGCCAGCGTGTGTAGTGACAACAGTAAAATTCGAAGGCGGTGGTGTTATGGTGAGGTCGTGTTTTTCTTGGATGGTGCTAGCACCCCTTGTTGTTTTGCATGGCATTATCACAGTACAGACCTACATTGATGTTTTGATGTTTTACGCACTTCTCATTGTTGAAGAGCAATTCGGCGATGGCGATTACTTCTTTCAACACGATCGAGCACCTGTCCATAATGCATGGCCTGTGGCGGAGTGGTTACACGACAGTAACATCCCTGCAATGGACTGGCCTGCATATAATCCTGACCTCAATACTACAGAATACTTTTGGGATGCTTTGGAACGCCGACTTCGGGCCAAGCCTCACCGACCGACATCGATATCTCTCCTCAGTGCAGCACCCCGTGAAGAATGGGCTGCCATTCACCAAGAAACCTTCCAGCACCTGATTGAACGTATGCGTTCGAGAGTGGAAACTGTCATCAAGGCTAAGGGTGGGCCAACACCATATTGCATTCCAGGATTACTGATGGAGGGCGCCACAAACTTCTAAGTCATTTTCAGCCAGGCGTCCGGATACTTCTGATCACATAGTGCGTTTTTATCGACATAATAATAGTTTCTAAGGACAGTTAAACCATTGTCTAGTTCTCATTAGCGACAGAATGCTGTAATTCTATTATCTGCCGTCCTAGTACTTTTTCTCAGTGCTGAACGTATCATCTTGGAGCTCAGATACATACTGGGTGATCAAAAAGTTAGTATAAATTTGAAAACTGAATAAATCACGGAATAATGTAGATAGAGAGATACAAATTGACACACATGCTTGGAATGACATGGGGTTTTATTAGAACCAAAAAAATACAAAAGTTCAAAAAATGTATGACAGATGGCGCTTCATCTGATCCGAATAGCAATAATTAGCACAACAAAGTAAGACAAAGCAAAAATGATTTTCTTTACAGGAAATGCTCAATATGTCCGCCATCATTCCTCAACAATAGCTGTAGTCGAGGAATAATGTTGCGAACTGCACTGTAAAGCATGTCCGGAGTTATGGTGAGGCATTGGCGTCGGATTATGTCTTTCAGCATCCCTAGAGATGTCGGTCTATCACGATACACTTGCGACTTCAGGTAACCCCAAAACCTATAACCGCACGGACTGAGGTCTGCGGACCTGGGAGGCCAAGCATGACGAAAGTGGTGTCTGAACACACGATCACCAAACGACGAGCGCAAGAGATCTTTCACGCGTCTAGCAATATGGTTGGTTCTAATAAAACCCCATGTCATTCCAAGCATATGTGTCAATTTTTACCTCTCTATCTACATTATTCCGACTGCAAGGATGACCTCGCGGCACTACGGTTCGTCTTGATAACGAATGCAATGTTTGGATGATGCTGTGAGGAATTAGTGCTGTTTCCGGCAGTGATAAAATTTTCTAACCTCTGTGAAGGACCATTACCACATCTCCTATGTACTTAGTACTTGATATGTGCATCTGTGATTCATCCACTGGAGTCCAATGGATAGACTGTACAGGTACAATTGAGAAGCACGTGTAGTACGACTAGGTAAATGGAAATACGTGAATACCTGACAATGACGAAACAGAGGTATAAGTGACGTAATACGCCCATTTTCAAGGCCCCTGTCGGATATCAGGGAAAACATAATTTTTAAATGCCTTGGGGAGGGGGGGGGGGGGGGAGAATCTCAACCCCAGTCATTTCTAATGTGAGTCCAGTACTTAAGCCACATAACTGAATTTACCAAATCCATTCGCGTAAGACTGCATTTTAGAGTTGTGTTACGGATATTGTGGTGAAGGTGTATTTTCACAATTTCCAAATCTGTGTGGTCCAGCTTTCTCCCACACTTTACATTTCGCTATGGTTACTTCAACGAAGCTGCAATAGCTTTTATCTATTCCTTTAAAACTAAATTCTTCACTTGAGCCAGCTGGGCATCTTATCATCTTTTGACTCTTATGCTGCTTTTTGGCATCATGAATTTCAGAAAATTTCTTATAACCGTTGACCAAAGCTGGTGCTAACGAAATATGCAGTTACTGGTACGCCTGCGAGTTTCGGCTTACGCTACTGACGTAAAGTCCCTCCTCTGTTATCTTTTTAATTTCCAGCTAGAATCTTTGTAAGAAAATCTTACAAAAACTGCAAAATTTAAAACACGTACGGCACTGCGTTCAAAACGGGATAGCAAGTCGGAAATGCTCCAGTTTCTATGTAACGTTGTATTCATTACTATAGCTGCCTAGTGTTCTAGGAGTACGAACACCTCTTCCCATTTGCATCTATGGCCAGCAGTTTACATGAAATTTTATACGCAGTGGATGGTATGCCATTCATCACTATGTTTCCCACACATTTGATACTGCAGTTACCTCTAGCGAAATGGTGCGCCACGGTGATTCACGAATACTGCTGCGGTCGTTTCCCTGATACCTGCGGCATCCATCGACTCATTGTTACTGCAATGGAAAAGCACCATATTGTTAACTCTGATGTCGGTCCGTTCTGATTACGGCCAATCTCTTAAATTTCACCAATCAGGAAATTACTTCTGACGTACGTCAAGAGAAATAACAATAGGTTCTCAGTGCCATATAATTTTTCCAAGCAAAGAGTAGGTCGCAAGTAATATAAACGTAGAGCATATTTTGCTTAGTGTTGCTCTTTAGTGTTTTCTTGTGGTTCTTTTCACGTACAGTAAGTTGTTTTAGGTTGTAACGAAACTGTTAGTTACTTACATCCCTACATTTTAAATATAAAGTCAATTCAATTGTGCGTAGAAAAATTTCCTTGATCAAATTAGGTGTATATAACTTTGATAGACATGGCTTATAAAATATACGTAATAGTAATAAATGTAACACTTGGCACAATAAGAGAAGCAAGTTTTGGTAATGTGCAGAGATTTTCATCAGAACACAGGTACTTGAAAAATATATAGAATGTAATATACGTAATTACATGACTTTTATTAAATATGAGAAAGCATTCTGACAGGTTTAACAGATCATGTCGATTATAATTATCCGGGCTGTTATGCCGTGGTCGGTTGGTGAATTCTGTGGTGAGTCCCAACGTTTCGTCTCCGACTGCGGGAGACATCTTCAAGGGGGTCCGTAGCTTGATGGAAGGTCCAACACACACACTGGCTCGCTACTGACTGCCGCTAAATTCCGTGCCCGCGCGCCCCCGCGCCGCGGCGTGACGTCACGTGTTTTGAAAACGTCAGTGCAATTGGCCGCTGTCCGTCGCCATCGATCGCCGTTGCCATCACCCAGTAGTGGACGAGTGGTACACATCTTCTTTAACACCGGCATCCATATACCGTTTGATTTGACGCCCTCCTCCAGTCGGTTGAAATTATTTGGGTGTTTAGCGATTTCGATTGCCTCCCTGTACAGCCTTTCGTATTATCCGCTCGTGGCCGCTAGTACTTGCGTCTCCTCGAAACGAATATTGTGGTTCCCTGGCTGGAAAGCATGCTCCGCAACAGCTGATCGTTCCGTTTCTCCTCTTCTACAATTGCCCTTGTGCTCTTCCAAACGTTTAGAAACAGTTCTTTTTGTGGTACCCACATAAACATCACCACAGCTGCATGGGATCCTATACACTCCAGATTTTTCCAATGGTTTGCGAGCGTCCTTGGCAGGCCTAAGGTATTCCTGTATCTTCCTGGTGGGCTTGTAAATTACGGTAATATTCCGCTTCGTCAAGATCCTCCCTATTCTTTCCGTTACATTTTTAACAAACGGCAGGAAAACCTTAGATTTTGCAGTAGCCTGTACGTCAGTATGATTTCTCCGTGGCTGCCTCAACGCACGTTTTATTTCGGCGGATGAATATCCGTTCTTCGTTAGTGCATTCTGGAGATGTTCCATCTCAGCGTCGAGCAACTCAGGTTCACAAACATTTCTAGCTCTGTCCGCTAACGTCTTGATAACACCCCGCTTCTGTTGTGGGTGGTGGTTCGAATCCCGGTGCAAATAACGGTCCGTGTGCGTGGGTTTGCGGTACACTGAGTGGCCCAAACTACCATTTTCGTTTCTGAACACAAGCACATCGAGGAAATGTAGTTTGCCGCTACCTCCTCCTCCATTGTATACTGAATTCTTGAGTTTATACTGTTCAGGTGTTCGTGGAACCGGCTTAGCTCCTCCCTACCATGTCTCCACAACACAAACGTGTCATCCACGTATCGGAACCATACATTTGGTTTCTTGCTGGCAGTACCTAAGGCCTGTTCTTCGAATTTCTCCATAAAGAAGTTTGCAATTACGCGACTTAGGGGGCTTCCCATAGCCACGCCATCCGTTTGCTCATAAAACTGTTCATTCCACTTGAAGTATGTGGTCGTCAAACAACACTTAAACAGCTCTAAAATATCGGCAGGAAAAATTCGATCTAGCTGTTCCAATACATCATTAAGCATTAAGTGGAACCATGGTAAACAGCGATACCACATCGAAGCTGACCAATATGTCCTCCGGCTGGACCACTATGCCATTCAATCTGCTGATGAAATGTGTCGAATTCTTTATATAAGAGTTCGAACGGCCCACATGTGGTTTTAACAGCGTAGTCAAAAACTTGGCTAACGAGTAGGTGGGCGAACCAATGGCACTTAGTATCGGTCTTAACGGAACATTTTCTTTATGAATTTTGGGCAATCCATAAAGCCTCGGTGGTAGTGCAACCGAATTGCAGAGACCTTTCTGTACACTCTCTTCAATGGAGGACATTTTTATTAACCGCGACACAGTTCTGAGAACGTTGTTAGTGGGGTCCTTATTCAGCTTCCTATATGCTTGCAGATCCAGTAGATCCATAATTTTTCTCTGATAGTCGGCCACATCCATAACCACCGTTGCGCTTCCTTTGTCAGCTGGGAGAAGCAAAATACTATCGTCGTCATTCAGGAGTTTTAAAGCTCTTCTCTCACCCACAGTTATATTACTTTTCGGCGGTTTCACATTGGCTAATATTCTCACTGTTTCTATACGGATTTCTTCGGCTGTTACAGAATGACGACGATAGTATTTTGGTTCTCCCAGTGTTTAAGTGTTGTTTGACGACCACATACTTCAAGTGGAATGAACAGTTTTATGAGCAAACGGATGGCGTGGCTATGGGAAGCCCCCTAAGTCGCGTAATTGCAAACTTCTTTATGGAGAAATTCGAAGAACAGGCCTTGGGTACTGCCAGCAAGAAACCAAATGTATGGTTCCGATACGTGGATGACACGTTTGTGTTGTGGAGACATGGTAGGGAGGAACTAAGCCGGTTCCACGAACATCTGAACAGTATAAACTCAAGAATTCAGTATACAATGGAGGAGGAGGTAGCGGCAAACTACATTTCCTCGATGTGCTTGTGTTTAGAAACGAAAATGGTAGTTTGGGCCACTCAGTGTACCGCAAACCCACGCACACGGACCGTTATTTGCACCGGGATTCGAACCACCACCCACAACAGAAGCGGGGTGTTATCAAGACGTTAGCGGACAGAGCTAGAAATGTTTGTGAACCTGAATTGCTCGACGCTGAGATGGAACATCTCCAGAATGCACTAACGAAGAACGGATATTCGTCCGCCGAAATAAAACGTGCGTTGAGGCAGCCACGGAGAAATCATACTGACGTACAGGCTACTGCAAAATCTAAGGTTTTCCTGCCGTTTGTTAAAAATGTAACGGAAAGAATAGGGAGGATCTTGACGAAGCGGAATATTACCGTAATTTACAAGCCCACCAGGAAGATACAGGAATACCTTAGGCCTGCCAAGGACGCTCGCAAACCATTGGAAAAATCTGGAGTGTATAGGATCCCATGCAGCTGTGGTGATGTTTATGTGGGTACCACAAAAAGAACTGTTTCTAAACGTTTGGAAGAGCACAAGGGCAGTTGTAGAAGAGGAGAAACGGAACGATCAGCTGTTGCGGAGCATGCTTTCCAGTTAGGGAACCACAATATTCGTTTCGAGGAGACGCAAGTACTAGCGGCCACGAGCGGATAATACGAAAGGCTGTACAGGGAGGCAATCGAAATCGCTAAACACCCAAATAATTTCAACCGACTGGAGGAGGGCGTCAAATCAAACGGTATATGGATGCCGGTGTTAAAGAAGATGTGTACCACTCGTCCACTACTGGGTGATGGCAACGGCGATCGACGGCGACGGACAGCGGCCAATTGCACTGACGTTTTCAAAACACGTGACGTCACGCCGCGGCGCGGGGGCGCGCGGACACGGAATTTAACGGCAGTCAGTAGCGAGCCAGTGTGTGTGTTGGACCTTCCATCAAGCTACGGACCCCCTTGAAGATGTCTCCCGCAGTCGGAGACGAAACGTTGGGAATCACCACAGAATTCATCAACCGACCACGGCATAACAGCCCGGATAATTATAATGGACATGATATTTCCGGCCGTGAAAGTTTACATTTTAGTATCAGGTTTAACAGAACCGAATCATTTCGGTTCATACTGGGTAGTTACCTTCCATAGCAGTTAGTAAGTGTAATACAAGTATGTTTGATAGAACATATACTAAATTTTAAATGGTATGGCACAAAATCATATTACAACCCAGGGACGTAGACAAAGATTCCTTGTAGTCACTTAAGTTTATTTGTTGACCTTGCCATAAATTAATGAAAGGTTTTTTACCAAAACGGCATGAGATCTGAACCAGTCAACAGTGACGGAGCTATAGAGCAGGTTAACAAATTCCTTTATCCTTGGTGTGGTACTGTTTTATATCAAATAAAGATGTGCGCAAATACCTACAGCTAATCCAGTGTGTATGTGAGATGGTATTTAAAAAATAGCAGAAGCGATGCATTACTCGAACAATATAAAGCAATGGAAGTAAAATGATTCTTGTGTGGATGCGAATTTTAGACGTTAACAAAACGGCGGGTCAAAACGATGCTAAGCGCAGTGCTGAGATTTCTCAGATTTGTAATCGGTTTCACTATGCTAGAGCTGACGAGAAGAAAGCTAGATAGAATTAATTTAATCTGAGCGAAGAAATTGCGAAGTACTCGAGGAAAAGAATGCAAAAAGCCTGAAGACCAACGTTATGCTGAGGTGTGAGTAAAAAGAGCGATGAAAGATATGTCGAGGAGAAAAGAGAGAGAGAGAGAGAGAGAAAATCCTGCGGGTAGAATAAACAAGGGATGGTTTCATCACAGATGTCGTTGATGATGTAAGAAGGTGAAATGATCTGTCAATCATATGCCCAATAAAATCATACTTATCAACGAATGTCGTGTGACTAGGGCCTGCCGTCGGGTAGACCGTTCGATGGGCGCAAATCTTTTTCGATTTGACGCCTCTTGGGCGACTTGTGCGTCGATGGGGATGAAATGATGATGATTAGGACAACACAACACGCAGTCCCTGAGTGGAGGAAATCTCCAACCCAGCCGGAAATCGAACACGGGCCCTCAGGATTAACATTCTGTCGCGCTGACCACTCAGCTACCGGGGGCGGACATATTTCTCAATGAAGACGTAGAACTTGAAAAGTTTTCCAGTCATTTATTAACTGTGAATGCGCTTTTTTAATATCTGATAAATATAGTCAGTTTGTGTTCAATTCAGACCGTATGGTTATAGCATTCCTTTGTACTCCCAATAAATATACGAGGTTAGCGTACGTATACGTAGGTTAACGGCCTTGCGTTGACGATAAGTAAACAAAGTGACTGTCCAGAGATGTGAGTTTGTAATACCGTGCATAACTAGTACGGCGTCTAAGAAGCAAAATGAAACTGAAAAGGCACGGTGGTTGAACGGAAAATGTTAATTCCACCGTACTGTCGCTGCAGCTGGACGAATTCTGTTACATCAACAAAATCTGTATAAGAAATGGCTGTCAGTGGTCAGTTACTTCAGTGCACGAGTGCCATGCTATTAATTAACCAGGGCGGACAGCGTGCCAACGACCATCTCACATTTGTAAGATGCCGCGAACGCCACAGACGCCGCCATGATAGCGTCTCATCGGTCTGACAATCAAAGATGGCCCTGCTCTTCCGCTGCAGTTAGTACACACTGTAATTAATAAAGAGTTATCTTACGAAACTGAGGGGGTCTGGGAAGTAGGAGTGCTTAGCCACAAATAAAGGGATCGCTACTGCAACGAACTATCGAATATAACCGAGAAGCGCATTTTTTTGTTATAAATTGCCCTCTACATGACGAAAGGATTAATGATTACAGTTGCGTTTCTCACGTGTAGTTTAAGTCGAGAGCACACAAAAGACAGCGATCAGAAATTCTATCAAGTGCAAAGTCACGTTGCTGATATCACTTACCCACCGCGATGAGACAGCAAAGCGACTCGAGAGCTCTGCCCTATCGGGGTGAAACTCATTTCACAAGAATTTGTGGAATCGTGGCATCATTCTGATATCACATGCAGGATCAACAACGGCAGGAATTGCCATCGACTTTCTGGCGAGGAATAAAATGAATGTTGGTGCTCCTTGTTTGAACCACAGCAATTTAATCTTAGGTTTCTGCCTATCCTCATACTTCGAAATTTCCATATTTTCGGAAATAAAGAGTCAAATATTTGTAAAAATGAAGAATACGAACTTTACTGCTGCTCGTTTCAGTTTCAGCAACTAAAAATCTCCTCTTAGGTTCCTGCCTAACCACAATCTCGGAAATCGCCTTGTAGTCGTAAACACATAGCGAAATATTTGTAGCAAGGAAGAATATGAGTGTTACTAACCAGCGTTTCACTTGTAGAAATTTAAGGTGTCCTTAGGTTTCTACCTTTCTATACATTGATAAATCGCCAAATATTTATTTCATACTTCGTCCTCTAATAAGATGTAAATAGCATCGAATATTGTAGAACGTACTTCTGTTATATTTATAATAAAGTTACAGAATGTGTTAACAACCCTAAAATGAAAAAAAATGTGTTAACAACCCTAAGATGAAAAAAATTGCATGTAGGAGGATGCAAATCCACAACTTTCGATTCCACAAACCGCGACATAATCCATTACGCTGGCACTTTTTCACAGTATTATGCTCCTGTCTTGGTTATCATAGTGTCATTTAAGGCTTCTATCGTTGATGCATTATTAACTGACATTTAACGATAATCAAATGTTTGTGATAAATTTTCAGTGCACGGTGGCCTTGAAACGTCATGCACTCCGTATTCAGGCCACGAGTGGCATACCGGGACCATCCGACCTCCGTGTCATCCTCAGGTGAGGATGCGGATAGGAGGGGCATGGGGTCAGCACACCGCTCTCCCGGTCGTTATGATGGTATTCTTGACCGAAGCCGCTACTATTCGGTCGAGTAGCTCCTCAATTAGCATCACGAGGCTGAGCGCAACCCCAAAAATGGAAACAGCGCATGGCGGCTGGATGATCACCCATCCGAGTGCCGGCAACGTCCAACAGCGCTTAACTGCGGTGATCACACGGGAACCGGTGTATCCACTGCGGCAAGGCCGTTGCTTGAAACATGTTACTGCAAGTTATAATACAATAGTATATCATGCTTAATTTGTAAATTATTGACGATAACCTCTCACTCCTGAGAAACACTGTTATCTGAAACCATTACCTGTCGATAAATCATTGTGTGGCGTTTAATATAAACATAATTATAATAAATCGTTCAAATAACTTGCGAGAATGCAGCCGGGCGACGTCGTCGAAAACCATTGATATTTCAGTAGGAGCACACCTTGCCATTTTCAGTGTCGAAACTTCAGCCATACCTCGGTTTTCAGTGAAACCCAGGAAACATAAAGAAAATACACACACACACACACACACATACACACTGTAAAAACTAGCGCCATTACAAACCAAAAACGACAGAAATCAGAAGTTAGGGATAATGCAATTAATAATCAATGGGTGAGACAGCACAAACTTTGTCCTTCTGTTTTCGACAAGGAAGAGAGCAGGATTCAGTGAAGAATGTAAACAAAAACCACCTTCTCTATTTATAAGATAAGTTACTAATTTACTTTCAACAGCTTCCTTAATAACAGTATTCCATTAGATACAAAGTCATTTAATGCAACAACATTCATCTTTATCTCAATTTTCATTATGCCAGGATCTCCGTGTTGTTTATTCCGTAGGATGACCAGTGCGAATACAATGTTCTGCAATGGCGGAATTGCTCGGCTGTTGACTCATTACATCGGTTCTCCACAGCCCTGATAGTCTGACCAATATACGACACGCCACAACTGCTAGGAATGCGGTATATTTCTGTGCGAAACTTCTTTGGTTTTGGTAATGAGGAATGGAGCCATTCCTTACTCGCTCTCTTCGTTTCTCGTTGGTGGAAGTGAACCCAGGTTTCGTCCCCAGTAACGATTCTTGCAAGGAAGCGATCATCTTCTCGTTCAAAGCGCCGAAGACGTTCTTCACAAGCATCAACACGTCGTGGCACCCATCTTGCAGGCACTTTGTGAAACTGGAGCACATCATGCACAAGGTGATGTGCTGACCCATGACTAATCTGTAAACATGCTGCAATGTCATTCAGTGTCACTCGGCGGTTTTCCTTCACTATGGCTTCAACTAATGAAATTTTCTGTGGAGTCACAACTCGTAGTGCTTGATCTGGAGGAGGAGCATCTTCCACTGAAGTCACACCATTTGCGATCTTCCTACTCCATTGGTAGACTTGCTGCGGTGACAAACATGCATCACCGTACTGAACTTTCATTCGTCGATGAATTTCAATAGGTTTCACACCTTCACTACGCAAAAACCGAATAACACAACGCTGTTCTTCCCTGGTGCTAGTCGCAAAAGGGGCGGTCATAAAGATGCTGATACTGCGACGATATGTGTGCATCTGCAGTATGTTGCCACCTACAGGCCATTCTGCGCGCTGTTTGTAGCACGCTTACCAACGTACAGGATAACGGCGCGAAATTTCGATTTGTTATTACAAATTTAAGGTTTTCATTTGACTCACCCTCGTAGCATCAGTTGTTCAAGGCCGTCCTTACGTAAAACCCCCTCAGACTGCATGTTAAGTGTTTGCTTAATATACTGAAAACTATTCGTGGGAAAATAGAAATAAAGTACTTGTTAATATTATAAATTAAAGTGACTCAATAATTTTTGTATTTCATCGCAATACCTGCCTGCATTGTTTTTTAAGTATTTTATTTCAGCTTTAAAAATTGACTTTACCACAGGTGTGAGCTGGCATCCTATGACGAAAAACGTAGCCAAACACTGAGAGCAGCCATATCTCTGAGCCGCTCAATTAAGCTGAGTGTTACAAATATACATAGTTTCGTGCCGTGGCACGTGGTGGCTCGAGCCAAACTATTCGAACTGCAATGTGTAGTGCACAGTATAGTCGTAATATGGGCTTTTTCATAGGGATTGTGTTAACTGAACAGGCTTGGTAGGCTATGCAGAATTGCGTTTGAAAGTGAAGAAGACTGGGAGAAACGCTTTGCCGATCGCCGAGCAGTACGCTGAGTCCGAAGTCGACCACCAAAGCGCCGCTGGCCACCAGACATCGACGCGCCGACTTCACCGTACTCTGGAGCTGGGCGCGCTTCCGCCGCCAATGTGCAAGACGCTCCGCGCTACACCGCACCTCACCGCACGGCAGCCGACAGCATCTGGCAGCAGTTGTTACGCAGCAGCATTCTCAACAAAGCTAAGTGTTGAGAGCAGGCGCATTAATTTCTCAGTTCTGTATCTCACAGCCAGTTTAGCTATGGAGTCCGAAATTAGCGATGTGAAGAAGTGAGGTAGTGGAGTCTACAGGGAATAGGAGTGAGCCTCAAAGTGTAGTGTTGGCAGAAGAGCCAACTCTGTGTTTCTAGAGGAGGCCGAAATGCACGCGTTTAATTACACGCTGAGGTCTGGAACAGGACAATATCTTGAGAATTGTTAATAAAGTACGTATAGATGATGTAAACTTTAATCCACAATTGTAGAACATCTCTCTTGATGATACATGATTCACATAATAAATATCAATTGAATACGGCGCCTTGCTAGGTCGTAGCAAATGACGTAGCTGAAGGCTATGCTAACAATCGTCTCGGCAAATGACAGCGTAGTTGTAAGTGAACCTTTCCTTGCGAAGTTGGCTGTACAACTGGGGCGAGTGCTAGTACGTCTCTCTAGACCTGCCGTGTGGTGGCGCTCGGTCTGGTATCACTGACAGTGGCGACACGCGGGTCCGCCGTATACTAACGGACCACGGCCGATTTAAAGGCTACCACCTAGCAAGTGTGGTGTCTGGCGGTGACACCACACAAAGCCCACAGGAAAAGGGAAGAGAAGCAGAAGCTAGTGTAATGGCTATGTTTACATCATTAATGAGCCGAATTGCGGAATTCAGAACTGAATTAAAAACTGATCTGGAGGATTTCAAGACTGAATTAAAAACTGATGTGGGGGATATGAAAAGTTCTTTGAGGGCAAGACTACAGAATTAAATGATCAGTTGGGGGATTTATCAGAAAAATTTGAGGAAGTAGAAGGAAACTGAATGGTAAGATGGATGCAGTTGCTGTTGAGTTAAGGTGTAGAATTGATTCAATCAGGCAGTTGTGTGACACAAGGAATCATGAGACAAAGCAGACTCTGGTTGATGTGGATCAGAAGATTGTTGCTAGTTGTGATAAAACAGAACTTCATTATTAGGTCAACTGGCAGGGACAACTAGCGACGAAAGAAAGGAAACTGAGCCGCATCGGGTAGCCACGCAGTCTGACGTATCTTGTCACGGTCCGCACAGCTCCCCCTGTCGGAGGTTCGAGTCCTCCCTCGGGCATGGGGGTGTGTGATGTCCTTAGCGTAAGTTAGATTAAGTAGTGTGTAAGTGTAGGACCAATGACCTCAGCAGTTTTGTCCCATAAGACTTTACCACAAGTTTTCAAAAGAAAATTGAAAACGTGGCTGCTGTTACTGTAAAGACTAATGTAGAGATTGGCAAAGTTAACAGTAGGTTAAGTAATATAGAATTATGTGGGGCTAATGGAAGTATGGGGTGGCCTATGGTACAAGAACCCAGTGGTAAGACTTTTTCAGTGGAAACCAAGTACCATGGCAGCAAGCAAGGATTGTTTTATTGATGGTATGAGTGACAACAGCAAAGTTAAACTGGTAAAAAGATTGTTGGAGGGTTCTGCTCAGACGTGGTCAAATCAATGTACCGAACAATTTAAATCATATACTATATCTGAACAGATGTTTCTAAATAGGTAATGGAGCCAAGTAAAATAATGCAGATTAGAGAATGATTTTTTGAAAGGGAAAGTTTACAGATGTTGTAGGTAAACTATGAGAGAATTTTGTTAGCAGGAATTAAGAAAGTTGGTACATTTGGACAGGCCATTGGGAATTTTGACTACGATTACTGCTATAAGGAGGTTAGCCAAAAATGTATAGTGGAAAGTGATACATTGTCCAACAAATTCTATGGAAAATTTCTTGGATTTTATTGAGAGGATGGACCAGACAATATGCTATAAGCGAAACTCACTGGGTAATATTCAGGGAATAATGAGAGGAATAATGGAGAGTGAAGGAATAATGTGCGTTAGGGTAATAACCACCATAATTCAAGCAGGGAAGGAAATGAGAATGGTAACTGGAGAGAAAACACAATTCAAAATGAAGCTTGGAGGGATAACAGGGAAAGATTTAATGATGATGTCAGATACTTCAAATTACTATTGCCCGGAAAATTTCCATATTTTTCAATACATCATATGTTTTTTGTGTTTGGTTTTAGAATATTCGTAATTTTTGTCAAATATTGTTTGGAGTGAGGCAATCGTTTCGAGGGTGGATAGGGTGGCCATGTTTGAGCACAGTTGGTTCTGAGCGACACTAAGAGCCGAACGTGCCGCGCATCTGGGGGTAGTAGTGGGTTGATAGCCACGTTCGAAAAAGATCAAGCGGAACGCAATATAGTGGTTTAGGACAGCAGACAAGAGTGCATTTTGTGAATTGTAAACAGACTGTCGAGTGCCATGATCGCGAGATGAATTTTATAGTGAAGTGTTGTAGCATCAGCTGTTAAAGGTCACCCTTACGTAAAAGCCCCTCAAACTGCATCATAAATGTTTACTTAATATACTACTCGTGGAAAAATAGAAATAAACTATTTGTTCAAATTATAAATCAACGTTAGTGACTCAATAATTTTTAAACTTCATCGCAATACTTCCTGCATTGTTTTCTTTATAATTTTATTTCAGCTTTCAAAATTGAGCTTACGACAGTTGTGAACTGGCACCCTATGACGAAATACGTAGCTGACTATAGCTAATATGTATCTTTTCGTGCCATAGCACGTGGGAGCTCGATCCAAACTATTCAAAGTGCAATGTGTGGTACCCAGAACAATCGCACCTGTCTTTAACAATAACCATTCTGACGAAAGGTGACTTCGAGATGTGTTAACTCAGTTGACAAGCTCTCAGAGTCCAAGATGACATGGGCCCTGTGAACCGAAGTACGAAATACCGCTTCACATTCAGCCGGTTGGTGAGCACTATCAGCATGCAGATACAAGTCAATGTGAGTAAGCTTCCTTTATACGGATTGTCCCAACGTATCATGCACATTTGCCCTGCCAAACACAAGGAAGGGAAGGCAGCCACCCTTTTCCACCTCCATTCTGAAACAAATATTTGAGTGGATCGCATTCAGGTGTTATAAAAAGTCTTTCCAGTTCTCACTGCAATGAGACCAAAGAGCAAAAGTATGGTCTACATCTCTGACAAAACACGGTTGTTTCAAAGCCGCCGACTCCAACGCTCGTTCCTCGAAATCTTCCATACATAAATCGGCAATTATAGGTGACAACGGGCTTCCCATCATAACTCCGTCAGTTTGCTCTTAGGACTAGTCATTGGACAAAACACAACTGAAAGTGAACACGTTCGTTAATGCAGCACCAAAACTAACCTTCATCAGCCGTAACACGTCAGACAGAGAAACACGAGTGAAGATAGAGAACAAATCAAAAACTTACTACAATATCAGAGTCATTCAAACACATTCCATTTAGACGATGTAAGAAATCCACCGGGCTCTTAATGTGGTACTCACGGCTCAAAAGAATAGCATGGTGTTTTGCTACACGATATATCGGAGCACCGATTTTACTCGCAATCAGGCAAAGACGAGCTCCTTCCTTGTGACCTTACGGAGACCACATAACCTAAGGGCAACAGCACAATAAAAATTAAGACACTTGATAGTCTCGTGGGATAAGGAACTTTTCCTCAGGAGACTGTTAGTCTTTCTCTCAACACTTTATGTGCGGTGAGCCCCCATCTTGTGATACGCCGAATTAGATAGTAAACATTTCATATCTTGAATGTAATCCTGACCGTCCAAGGCAATGGTAGCATTTCCCCAGTCTGCAGATAAAATAACAATATCCCGATCAACTGTAAGTGAGAGAAAAGCTGTCAGTTTGGCTGGTGTTATATTATTGTTGGGTGTACGTGCCCCAGTCAACACGCAACTTGCCTCCTTCCTAGAATTCTCTGGGTCAGTAAGTAGATTAAAAACACCTTGTTCAACAGCATTAATAAAATCAGCCACTGGCAAACGCTTAGAAGGCGGTACCAAATTTAAACCTTTCCATAGCATGGATAAAGCTGCGCCGTCAAAAGCTCCCGAGCATGCGTAAAGCTGCGTTTTCAAAAGCTTTCTCCTTGAGATTTATCATAGACGTCCAGAAATAGTGTTGGACTCTAAGACATGGAATCATTCTAACTTTTCCAAATGCCGGGAAGTTACAAAATGAAATTCCCAGTCAGTTCGCGAACATGAAGCACCGTCCAGACAATGTGAAGAAAAAGCGGAAATTTTTGAACCCATCATTAAATGAAGTGAAAACAATTCATTGGAATCAAAATCCAACTGTCGACGAGTGTAATGGATCCTTTCACGTGCAGGAGCTGGGCTAGCATGTTGCTTGAAGCGACTGGCGGCTGGAGAATTAATATGATGCATAACATTAGCGAACGTTGGAAGAATATTTTGATCACGACATCCCAACAAAAACAACAACGCACATTGAAATTTTACTACTGCGAATTGTATCCCATCTCCACAAGCAACGATACATTTTCTACCCGTAGAAGCAAACAGCGTGCTACTGCGTCTCTCCCTACGTAAACTATGTTCAAACAACTTCCGGAAATGTAGCCGAGTGGAGCCATCAACAGGAGCACACCCTGGAGGGAATTTAATACCTCTGAAAAGATAACACACCCACCCACACACACACACACACACACACACACACACACACACACACACACGCACATATTGTAGACACCAGCGCCATCACAAACCATAGATGAGCGTCGTGAGAAGTTATCAATAGCTGATAATCACCGGGTGAGATAGCACAAACTAAGTCCGTCATTTCTTGACAAGGTAGAGGAGCAGGATTTTATGCAGAATTTAAACGAAAACCGCCATCTCTGTTTACGAGGTTACATGCTAATTTAATTTCGATAGCTTACTTAATAACAAAGGGTCACAGTCTTAGCTTGCTTCATCATTCTTTTATTGTGACCCTCTTCACTCCGTTCGTTAACCTGGTGGAAAGCACTGCTTCCAGTGGTTCTCTCGACACGATCCGTTATGAGAGAGAGTTTTTTATGATTGCTACCCACACAACGACTAGAATCTTCTGGGAGTTTTTTCCAAAGTTCCTAGGCAATTCCGAATGCTGAGTTCTTACTCCTAAGGTGCGCTACTCATATGAACCTGGTCTCGCAGAAATCTCTCATGGAAGTTCTATTGTCATACATACCAATCGTTATAAATTCTCGCTATGTCAGTCCTTTTCCTGCTGCGATCAGTGTTCAGTAAGAAACTGTCGTTCACTTGTAGACATTTGGCCTGTGCTCAACATAAGACCGCAGTGCTTCCCATCTGCTGGTAAAGCACTTACTACTACATTAATCCTTTCGGTGGCAGTCATGCCTTCAGGAATGTGTCTTTCGCTATTTTTTAGAAAATCAACTGGGTTCATTCCAGTTTGTTCCTTACTGAGGTCAATTTTCTGTTTGCCATTTAATATCCTACTGTGGGCAATTCGATCCATGCAAAAACTCGGTTTATATTTAATTTTCTTTTACAGATCGCAACCGCCTATCTCCCCTTGTTTACAAACATGACAAGCCAAATGAGACACGAGCTGCTAGTAGGACTACAGCACGCGTACGGGATATCCACTTTTCGGACTTACAAAATTTCTGACTAGTAGCGTCAGCCAACAACCACCAAGCGTACATCGAGAACCAGTGGCTCAAGGAGGCAACAGTTTTGTCTATATAAGTAATGAATCTGGTAAAAAGCCGCTCGAGCAACAGCATTGGACCGCTCACACAGAAGATGCCACGATATTACAGGAGGACAAGGAGTACCCGCCTTACTCTGTATAAAGCAATAGACAGTATTGCTATTAGTCCCACTAATTCAGTTGGTGCACAAGACGTGCTGCATGGTCCGTCAGTTTTCTGTAGTGGAGTTCTTAACTTTACCATTACCAACAATGATACCCAGCATCAAGGTAACGGATGGGTAACCGTAGCTCTCGTCTCCGTGGGCCTAAAGTCAATAAAGTTCGGGGGCTTGAGAGTTTCAACAGCCGTGACGTCATCGCTTATCGGATTTTTCCCATCGCAAAGGCCTACAATGAAGATATGGGTAAATTATATTACCTGTCGACCATGCCTTTCGTTCTCAGGACCAGGAATCCGATTAAATGAACAGGTTGTTGTTAGCGAATTGAAGTGCACTATAAATATTTCAGATATTCAAGTTATTGGAATAGAAAATGGCCTCTCTGAAATAAGGAATTTCCATCCTGTTCTCGTCAAGAGTTTCAGTTTTTAGAATAGCTACATTCTCATTTAATTTTACCTCAACTACAGGTTCAACGATATCCTGGATATTAGTTTTGAACCAAATCTTTTGTTAATACTACTAATCTGATCATTAATAAAAACCATATTAGTGTTCATTTTGTCCATTTCTACTTTAATAGTTTGAATTTGTGTATTCAAATTTCCTACAATTTCACGATATTATTATTTTTCTAAAGTACGTCACTGCGTAGTGCCCCAATTTTGCTAATCTGATCGTGGTTTACCTTAATTTTTCCCCTAATTAGGCTGTCAGTGTAATTTGTTTGTGGTCCACACTACTCTGTGCCACAATTTGGTTGTTAGTTGTAGAAATTTGAATACTGATCATTGTATTTTGATTAGGTATTTGAATGGTCAATACTCATAACACGTCGTTCATAGTTAATTGTGGTTCAGCATTTGATAAACAAACATATTATTCCACTCTCCCTTGTTTGTTTCGTCTTCAGTTTCCTGTTTTATTTTAGATCTGTTTAACAGGATCAGTAACGTACATATTTCTCATGGTGTAAGTCTGTTCCTTTACAGTGGTGTCATCTACCTGTTCAGACATGTAGCTATTAACACTGCTTCTGTCATCCTATTCGTCGTTCTGTACTTCCCCTTTGCGCTCGTCCCCCTTCCAACTGTTCTTGTACCCATTTTGCCACGGTATTCAAGCCACAAACCTCTGTTTACAAATCCTGTTATGAATGGCTGCTATTGGGAATTCTTGTCTCTGAACAGTCAGTATTTATAGTGTCCTGTCACGAAGAGACATCTATAACATTAATCCAGATTTACGAACAGCATTGCCATGGTACGATTAGTTTAGTGTTACAGATGCTGTTACAGTGCTGATAGTGAACTTCTGTTAGTATTATAAACTGAATATTACACAAGTTATATTCAGACACTTTATCGTGTCTTTTTTTCTCTTTACAATGTTTTAGTAACTATCACAGAGTTGGTGAACAAAATGGAGATGTCTTCTTCTGGTCGCCAGCCGTCGGCTAAATGTGATGACCTGACAAGTGCGGCGATGATTCGCTCCCAACAAAGTATACGAAACTGTACTGCTCCAATCACCGCGCGTTCATCACGAAACATTCCACGCACGAGGCGCCGCAGTGGGGGCAAATAAAAAAAAACTAGCACTAGGCAGCAGAACAAACTCAAATGGGATCTTCCGGCCAAAACTGTCATATGATAATTTAAGTTCATATCATGGAACGTAAAAATAAACATTTCATAATTATTTCCCAAATCATAATGGGTAAAAGCTCATTACATAAATTTTATAAAGAAATTACTCGGGTGGCAATATGCAGCTGTGTGACTGAAGATACTGGGACACTACAGATTCCAAATTTAGTATATGTCTGCCGTATGACTGTGGTTTCAAATTATTTACCATAATGCATATGAAAATCATGTTTCCGTATCAAAAGCTACCTTCACGATCTAGCAGCGATACTAGGTGCCAGTTAGAAGAATTGTAATCGATTATTGCGGAATAGTACTGTATGAACTCAAGGTCTGCTGTAAGGCTACATTTTAGTGACGTTGTAATGCCACTTCCTCGGACGAGAAATAAAAGTCAAAAATTAGCTCCCAATACCCCAAAGATTTCCCCCCAAGTCCCAAATTCCCAGAAAAGTGAATAAGCGAACGAAGTTCCATTTATATTATTTGGACAATAACAAGGAATTAAAACAGGAATCTAAAACTTGACAATTTGGCAAGCTACGAAAGAAAGATTAAAGTTCGGTAAAATTAAAATCAAAATCATAATAAATCGTAAAATTAGCATAAATTAACATTCGCAAAGTAGAACCAACGATCCCAAAGAATACTCCGTGTGAGTAGTCTTTGGGAATCGTGAGTAATGACTAAGTACAATTCAATGCATTGTCACTACGTTACGAGAGGTAGCCGAAGCAGGTCATATATTTGAATGCTCGTACATGTAGGCGCGCTTACATTGTTTTTGAGACTGAATAATTGCGATCTATTACGAAGCAGTAATACGATCTTCTGACTTCAAATATCACGGCATTAGCATTCGAACGGGGGACTTTTACCTACTAGAATAAGGTGAACTTTGAACTAGATAATTGAACTAAACATTACTTAGACAGTGATTTAGGCAACGAACACTGATAGACAATTTTCATTCATAATAGCCAGTGGTTTATGGAACTTCAGTGATAGGTCCGAAGCATATAATTTAAATCCCCCCAACACCTTGTAAAGTTTTTTTCTCAATGCTCGGTTAGGAAGTGACTGATACTGTGCAATAAAACACCCTGTCGTGCCAAGTCGTGCATTTGTGATTTAAAATTCTATCAAATTATTGACATGAAACTCCCGAGTAATAATTACGCTCGGCGCTTGTGTAGAATCTTTGACTCAAATAACAAGCCCACTGTTACGATTTCTTAGATACTTGAAATTACGACCAGCTTGTGGGTAATTCATAGAGTAAAAATCTCTGGAGGGAGCACTGCGTTTTGCACATGTTGTCAACATGAACCCAGGATTGTCACGTGTTTTCGGGACTTCGCTGTGCATGTGTGCTTTCAGCAGCGTTTGAAGTTTATAATATGAAGAGTTTTTGATGTGTTTCACCGTTTGTTGACAGTTTAATAGCGATGGTGAATTACTGTTGTTGCTACGGATGCAAAGAAAAATATGTGAAAGGAGGGATAGTAACTGTTCATGGGTACACACTATGTTTCTCTAATTATAGTTATCATACTAGTAAGAGACACTGTATATGTTAAAAATTTCGAGACGCATTATAATCAAGCCTTGATTCTGTAAACCTATTGTTCTACGATTTTATGACTATATAATAGATATTACGGCTCGTACAAAAGCTTACAAACAATCGCTTCCTCTTGTAAATTTGCTAGTGGAACAGGAAAGGGAATGGTTAGTTGTTTCAGCAAATACTATCCACCATGCATTTATCAGTGACTTGTCGATTATGTATATAGATTACTCAGTCTACTATTTATTTAATAAACTGGGAGCAAGTACTTAAATGCGTTAAATAAATACTTCAAAGTGTTACCAGTAAGAAAAATTGTGCTTTAGGTCGCAAAAACGAGAAAATAAATACGCAGAAATAGCAGAAAAAGGACGAATTAGCAGGGATATAATAGCTAATGTGTGGCAAATTCGGTGTTTTTCGGACACTTGCGAAAGTACTAGCGTGCTGTCAAGTCATTTTGCAAGACTATCACTGCAAAAATGTACGTCAGGTTCTATAATACTATAAAGTGCCGTATCATACCGAAAACTACCAAAAATCGAGTCCATCTGAACTGTGACACCTATCGCAAAGAAGCAGAATGCAATATCACTTGCCGTTAAAAGCTACGAAGCTGGTTTATTCCCGGTATCAAATGGATACTGTTAAAATGTCTGCGCAACATATATAAATAATCCACGACACGTACGAAAAGAATCCGTCTGTACTAGGGATGTAGTGACATTCTAATTATACAACCCGCTATACGGACAAACACACGACTTCCCGAGAACACGTGACCAGGCCGGCAATGTATGTTGACAACACAAAATCTGTTCTGCGCATGTGAATGCTCACTCCAGAGATATTTACTCTATGGGGGAATTTGTTGTGGATGTGACTGTATTGGTTTTACCATTAATATTTTATCATTAATCAGTTAAACATCGATTACGAACGATTAATTACGATTCTTGGTGAAGTAAATATCTCACGCACGTCGACATTTCGGTTCAGCACTGTTATTTTGTGTAACGTCGTCTTCTTAACTTCATAACACTCTCAACACTCTACCGACTGTCGCCGAGTTTTATCCGAGGCCAAGTACAAATCAAACCAAATCATCAACAAGAAGAGCCGTTATAACGTACACACACAAGAGAAGACATGGTGACCACTGCCCCCCGCGAAACTGAATACCGCGTGGTGGCGTTGTGGGCACGTAACGTGGAACGGTAAGCACACTGATGGAATACAATTGTTTACATAGCATATTTAACCGATTAACATTGAAGATGACAGGTTAATGAAAGCGTGAGATAAGCCATTGGAAATGTGAAATGTTGGTAGACTAATAACCGGTGCAACTGCCAGAGCGTTGAATGCAAGCATGCAAACTCTCACCCACTGCGCTGAAGAGGTGGTCAGTTTGTGGCATGGAGCTCTTCGCCTGTTGCGCTTGGTCAAACAATACATGGACGGTTAATGCTGTTTAGGGATCACGCAGGAGTTGTCGACCTATGACGTCCCATATGTGCTCTACTGGAGACAGATCTGGTGATCGATCAGGCCAAGGCAACATATCTACACTATGTAGAGCATGTTGGGTTACAACAGAGGTGTGTGGGCGAATGGTGTTCTGATGGAAAACACCCCCTACAGTGCTGTTCATGAATGGCAGCTCAACAGGTCGAATCACCAGGCTGACGTATAATTTTGCACTCAGGGTGAGTCGGATAACCACGAGAGTGCTCCTTCTGTCATACGAAATCGCACCCCAGACCATAAATCGAAGTGTAGATCCAGTCTGTCTAGCACGTAGACAGGTAGGTTGCAGGCCCTCAACTGGCCTCTTTCTAACCAACAAACGACCATCACTGGCACCGAGACAGAACCAGTTTTCATCAGAAAATGTAACAGACCTCCACCCTGCTCTCCAATGTGCTCTCGCTTGGCATAACTGAAGTCGCAAATGGGGTTCCTTTGGGTCCGTAGAATGCGTGCTACAGGTCATCTGGCTCGTTGTTCTTGAGGCAACCGATTTGTAACACTTCTTCCTGTCACTGTGGTGCCAACTGTTACTCAGATTTCCGATACATATGCATTACAATGCGCCAGAACAAAGGTCTTTTTTCTAGGTAGTGCCGAAGCTCTGTCTTCGTGAGTGCATAATCTCGTTATCAGCGCTGCGAGCAACCAAGTACAGTGCATTTCTGCCGTCTTTCTACAGTATCGCAGAAGAAACATCCAAGTTCTCGTAGCCCTATTACGCAACCTCGTTCTCTGTGAGGTGTTGATAATAGCTTATTTGTCACTTTAAAGGCTTTCTTGACTAATATCAACTCACCACGTCCAATCTCAACGGTAGCTAACGACCATGACCGTTACAGCGTTTATGTAGAGCAAACCTGATTTGCATCCTCATAGTGGCAATACTATCACCCCTCTTATGCGACTGGTGAAAATTTTTTTTCTTTCATGTGTAGAAACACGCCTACCAACTTTGTTATGTCCCACATCTCCTTCTTCGTGTTGCAATATCTTTTTCCTTCAGTGAATATAAACGAGGGAGAGAGGAATAGGCAATAATTTTAGTAATAATGCGAGGCACAAATGGGAATTGCACTGACATAAACAGTTTTACAAGAAATGTATTCCAAGCCTCGAATACGATCAGACTCCAGCTGCGCACTCTATTGGTGACAGTGAATATTTGTGCCGGACCGGGCCTCGAATTCGGGCTTCCCGGTTTACGCGAGCAGTTGAATTAACTGATGTGTCCATCCGAGCACGCCTTGAGGACCGACACAAACTTTCACATGTCACTGTGTGTCTACAGCCTGGATTAGCGTGATTAGATGTCAATTCAGTGCAAATGTCGTAATGTGAAAGCAGCCAAAGCACAAGCAAGCTTCAGACAGTATAATTATGTCCATTGTAAGTAAAATTTCCCAGCACAATCAGAGTCTAATAACTACTTCCTGTCTAAAATAAATGTACGCCTCACATCAGTAGAAACTTAATGATAGCGCTATGCTTGTGACTCACCTACATATCCCCAAGCTACGGAGAAAATATTGTATTCGTTATTGCGATATGTTTAGCATTAAGCTAATTTACGGACGTGAAGAAACAAAGAATGTATGCTACGTGCAGTACAAAACAAATATGATGTGAACAGTAATTTATTTGTGTATTGGAATTCCTTCAGCACTTTTGGGGTTGTAGACGGTTCATTAGCTAGAGTGCTAGCGGTCCAAGCGAGAGACTCACATTCCATTCCTCGCCGCCAAACAAACGGATCCACAGAAAGTTGTATTCAGTGTGGAGAGAGGGGCGGAGTAAATCCCAGTTCAGTGGCTTCATGTTTTTAGCCGCTCTGTGCTTTATTTCAGCCTGTGTAGCGTGAAATCGGAAAAATGGAGAGCCCTACGCAGAGCTCGCTGGTGCAACGTAATGTGCCACGATCGCTCAGCGTTCCACAAGGAAATCTTGTAAATATTTTGTACCGACTGCTGTATTTACTGGAACGTATGGCAATGGTTTACAACAGACTTTACGTCATCTTTTACCTTTTAATAGTTGTAAATGAAATGCTCAAGAAATAATTGTGTGAAAATTAGTCGGAAATGAGATCAATTCATAGCAATAAAAAAAAATTAAAAATGCTCCTATCAGAGCACAGAAAAGGGGAGTACGTTCTGGGCAGAGTTAGGGATATAAACGAAGGGAACTAACTTTTCGACTTGTCTGGCAGCTTCAAAGACATTTAAATCAAATCATCTTGGCATTTTATCTCTTATTTTACTTGTTAGTATTAATAGCCATCTCATGTCCGCAGCTCGTGGTCTAGTGGCTAGAGTTGCTGCCTCTGGATCAGGGAGTACCGGGTTCGATTCCTAACCGGGTTGGGAATTTTCTCTGCCCGAGACGGGGTGTTTGTGTTGTCCTTGTGTTTTTCTCATCATTTCATCATCCTCATCATCACTTGCATAACGGGGTGGCGACAGGAAGGGCATCCGGCCACCCCTTAAATTAACCCTGTCAAATATCCCCATAACCGTGCCGACCATGCGACTCTGTTGGACAAAGGCACCATGAAAAGAAGAAGAAGCGTATTAATAGCCATCTCATGTAACACAATGTTTCATGTCAAGTAAAGTAGCAGCATACAAGATGCCACGTCGTGCACCACGACACTTGCCGTCATGTCATTCAACTTAGTATTTATCATGTCGTGCAATACGACACAATATGTCAAGGGCGTAGCCAGGATTTTGTCAAAGGGGGGAGGCGGGGGGGGGGGGCGAAGAGGGGTGAGATATGTTAAAGAGGGTCTTAAAAATGCATCTTTTTGTTTATTCCGAAAAAAAAATTATTTCTTTTTTTTAAATTTTATGTACGTAATCTGCTTTTGCGAAATCTTCATACAGATGAGATTAACAAGAAAAACTTTTATTAAATAAATATATAAACTCAACAGCACATATATAATATATTATGAGTTTCACTATCGTAGAACAGAAGAATCTTAACGTTGGGTAGAATAAATTATAATGTTAAATGGTTCAAAACTCTTTCAACAACAGCTATATTTCTCCTACTACTGTCTTGTATTTAAATTTCCGACTTCCCTGAAACCGACTCAGAATTGCTTCAGCGCATCAAAGTATCCCAAGTTCCTCAGTTCAACCTCACATTAGATAGCTGTAATTTCATTAAAATTCCTCAATTCCTTTAAGCGATTAGGAACTTCTTCTTGAAGGTATTATTTCAACAGTCAGTTCGAAATGAGGAGTTTGGTGCAGAAACATTGTAACCCACTAATATTTTTATGGTACTGTTGCTTCATTACATTGTTTTTATAATCTATCGCTTTTCTACTTCTTTCAAGTGCCTTTCAGGAGTAAAACATTTATGGTTTAACTTGTAGGCAACTAAATTAATTGAGTGGAAAATTGGTGTAATCCACTATGGATTCATTTAGTAAGGACAATCTGAGCGTTTCTAGTTTTGGCCAAGAACATGTTCCACATGCTTCTTCATACAAAGATGACTATAGCTATTACACCCCAAAAGGAAGCTTAAAAAGAGAAATATGAAAAGATAAACCAGTGCTGAAGCAGCAAGACTACAAGAATCTGCTGTTTCAGCACCTATAAATGATCCACAAAGCAAAAGAGGTAATCCTGCTCTCACAGATTCTGAAAATGATGGACAAATGCCAAGTACCTCAATTAAAACAACAGTTAGTGTCGTTCAAAGAGATGAAATTGCTAATCTGGATGCGAGTGAACAGTTTATTGATGTAGAAAGTATCCCTCCTGCCATTCAAAAAAAGGGTACAAAGATTACAAGTTACTGGCAACTACAAGAAGTTTAGCTTCTATCATTGCAATTGTCTTAAAATGTATAATTGTTAAGAAGAAAATATGTATGGACGATGACAAAATCGGCTGACTGAAGATACGGCGGCTGAAATTTCACAAGGAAAAATCCTTTGAAATGAGTTTCTCTGAAACTGTAAATAGAGATTTACCGTACGGGTCGATGAATGTGCAAGAAAACCAGAAAAGAACTTGAAATACATCAACCAGGTCGTGTCACGCTTTTTAAGTTATCTGAGGTGAAAAAACCTACAAAAACACTTGCTAAAGGTAAAGATATAAGGAAAATGATGAAATATGATCCTCCCACCCATCACAGCTTTTATGAAGATATTATTAATCCACACGCTACATTTGCAGCGTCTGATACAGACATATCTATGAGTGAAGAAGGCTAAAATGAGTGACTGCTTGTTTACTGGGAGAAATTTCAAGATGTTTTTGTAATATTGTCTTAAAAAGTTACATTATTGTGAGTACTAATGTCAGTAAATAAAGAAATTGCACTTTGCATCCCATGTTTGTAGCCAGATGTGAAATAAATGTTGTTATTTTCATTAATACACACTGTTTATTTAATTTAAATATTGTGAATTCCATCTTTTTTCTGAAAACTATGATACTGTAGGTTACTTCATTCTGTCAGCAAATATATATCTTGTTCATAGAGGCCAACAATGGCGTATAAACGTACAAAAATGTGGAATACCCCAATAAAGTTTCAAATTTCTCTTGGAGGTAAAATGGTGTAACCCACAATTTTGGCACTTTAAATGCTATGTTTAAGCTCATGTAGAGAGCAAATATTTACATTTAATAATATCAAAACAAGTACCAAGAACAATTTTTGCAGTAGTAATGTAACCTCGCCGCAGTAAAACAACACGAATAATATTCACATTTCGTGTAACCTCTCAAAAAATAAATTGCGTAACCTATCAATAATAAAATGTGACTAATCTCTCAATAAAAAATTGTGGCTCACCTATTTTTGGTCATCAGTCTACTGACTGGTTTGATGCGGCCCGCCACGAATAACTTTCTGTGCTAACCTCTTCATCTCAGAGTAGCACTTGCAACCTACGTCCTCATTTATTTGCTTGACGTATTCCAATCTCTGTCTTCCTCTACAGTTTTTGCCCTCTATAGCTCCTTCTAGTACCATGGATGTCATTCCCTCATGTCTTAGCAGATGTCCTATCATCCTGTCCCTTCTCCTTATCAGTGTTTTCCACATATTCCTTTCCTCTCCGATTCTGCGTAGAACCTCCTCATTCCTTACCTTATCAGTTCACATAATTTTCAACATTCGTCTATAGCACCACATCTCAAATGCTTCGATTCTCTTCTGTTCCGGTTTTCCCACAGTCCATGTTTCACTACCATACAATGCTGTACTCCAGACGTACATCCTCAGAAATTTCTTCCTCAAATTAAGGCCGGTATTTGATATTAGTAGACTTCTCTTGGCCAGAAATGCCTTTTTTGCCATAGCGAGTCTGCTTTTGATGTCCTCCTTGCTCCGTCCGTCATTGGTTATTTTACTGCCTAGGTAGCAGAATTCCTTAACTTCATTGACTCCGTGACCATCGATCCTGATGTTAAGTTTCTCGCTGTTCTCATTTCTACTACTTCTCATTACCTTCGTCTTTCTCAGATTTACTCTCAAACCATACTGCGTACTCATTAGACTGTTCATTCCGTTCAGCAGATAATTTAATTCTTCTTCACTTTCACTCAGGATAGCAATGTCATCAGCGAATCGTATCAATGATATCCTTTCACCTTGTATTTTTGTTCCACTCCTGAACCTTTCTTTTATTTCCATCATTGCTTCCTCGATGTACAGATTGAAGAGTAGGGGCGAAAGGCTACAGCCTTGTCTTACACCCTTCTTAATACGAGCACTTCGCTCTTGATCGTCCACTCTTATTATTCCCTCTTCGTTGTTGTACATATTGTATATGACCCGTCTCTCCCTATAGCTTACACCTACTTTTTTCAGAATCTCGAACAGCTTGCACCATTTTATATTGTCGAACGCTTTTTCCAGGTCGACAAATCCTATGAAAGTGTCCTGGTTTTTCTTTAGCCCTGCTTCCATTATTAGCCGTAACGTCAGAATTGCCCCTCTCGTCCCTTTACTTTTCCTAAAGCCAAACTGATCGTCACCTAGCGCATTCTCAATTTTCTTTTCCATTCTTCTGTATATTATTCTTGTAAGCAGCTTCGATGCATGAGCTGTTAAGCTGATTGTGCAATAATTCTCGTACATGTCAGCTCTTGCCGTCTTCGGAATTGTGTGGATGATGCTTTTCCGAAAGTCAGATGGTATGTCGCCAGACTCATGTATTCTACACACCAACGTGAATACTCGTTTTGTTGTCACTTCCCCCAATGATTTTAGAAATTCTGATGGAATGTTATCTATCCCTTCTGACTTATTTGACCGTAAGTCCTCCAAAGCTCTTTTAAATTCCGATTCTAATACTGGATCCCCTATCTCTTCTAATTCGACTCCTGTTTCTTCTTCTATCACATCAGATAAATCTTCACACTCATAGAGGCTTTCAATGTATTCTTTCCACTTATCTGCTCTCTCCTCTGCATTTAACAGTGGAATTCCCGTTGCACTCTTAATGTTACCACCGTTGCTTTTAATGTCACCAAAGGTTGTTTTGACTTTCCTGTACCCATTGTTTCTTCGCAGCTACCTTCTTTGTACCTATGTTTTCCTTCCCAACTTCTGTGATGGCCCTTTTTAGAGATGTCCATTCCTCTTCAACTGTATTGCCTACTGCGCTATTCCTTATTGCTGTATCTATAGCGTTAGAGAACTTCTAACGTATCTCGTCATTCCTTAGTACTTCCGTATCCCACTTCTTTGCGTATTGATTCTTCCTGAATAATGTCTTGAACTTCAGCCTACTCTTCATCACTACTATATTGTGATCTCAGTCTATATCTGCTCCTGGGTACGCCTTACAATCCAGTATGTGATTTCGGAATCTCTGTCTGACCATGATGTAATCTAATTGAAATCTTCCCGTATCTCTCGGCCTTTTCCAAGTATACCTCCTCCTCTTGTGATTCTTGAACAGGGTATTCGCTATTACTAGCTGAAACTTGTTACAGAAGTCAATTAGTCTTTCTCCTCTTTCATTCCTTGTCCCAAGCCCATATTCTCCTGTAACCTTTTCTTCTACTGCTTCCCCTACTACTGCATTCCAGTCGCCCATGACTATTAGATTTTCGTCCCCCTTTACATACTGCATTAACCTTTCAATATCCTCATACACTTTCTCTATCTGTTCATCTTCCGCTTGCGACGTCGCCATGTATACCTGAACTATCGTTGTCGGTGTTGGTCTGCTGTCGATTCTGATTAGAACAACCCGGTCACTGAACTGTCCACAGTAACACACCCTCTGCCCTACCTTCCTATTCATAATGAATCCTACACCTGTTATACCATTTTCTACTGCTGTTGACATTACCCGATACTCATCTGACCAGAAGTCCTTGTCTTCCTTCCACTTCACTTCACTGACCCCTACTATATCTAGATTGAGCCTTTGCATTTCCCTTTTCAGATTTTCTAGTAACCCTACCACGTTCAAGCTTCTGACATTCCACGCCCCGGCTCGTAGACCGTTATCCTTTCGTTGATTGGCCGGCCGCGGTGGTCTCGCGGTTCTAGGCGCGCAGTCCGGAACCGCGCGACTGCTACGGTCGCAGGCTCGAGTCCTGCCTCGGGCATGGATGTGTGTGATGTCCTTAGGTTAGTTAGGTTTAAGTAGTTCTCAGTTCTACGGGACTGATGACCACAGCTGTTAAGTCCCATAGTGCTCAGAGCCATTTGAACCATTTTTTTCGTTGATTATTCAATGTTTTTCTCATGGTAACCTCCCCCTTGGCAGTCCCCTCCCGGAGATCCGAATGGGGGACTATTCCGGAATCTTTTGCCAATGGAGAGATCATCATGACACTTCTTCTATTACAGGCCACTTGTGCTGTGGATACACGTTACGTGTCTTTAATGCAGTGGTTTCCATTGCCTTCTGCATCCTCATGTCGTTGATCATTGCTGATTCTTCCGACTTTAGGGGCAATTTCCCACCCCTAGGACAAGAGAATGCCCTGAACCTCCATCCGCTCCTCCGCCCTCTTTGACAAAGCCGTTGGCAGAATGAGGCTGACTTCTTATGCGGGAAGTCTTCGGGCGCCAATGCTGATTATTTATCAAAATTTAGGCAGTGGCGGGGATCGAAGGATCGAACCCGAGACCGATGACGTTTTGATTATGAATCAAAGACGCAACCTTTTTTTTTTTTTTGTACCTCCTCTGGGCGGACGTCGAAAGACACCCGTTCCAGTTCGTTGTTGATCCACTAACTCAGTTTTTTTATTACAGAGAGCAGCTAGCCCTCTGACCGAACATGCTGAGCTACCGTGCCGGCAACTGGTAAATTTTGGACGTCATGGCCCTGAATGAACTGAAAATTCTTACCTCAATAAGGTCGCCGGATAACGCATATATATCTACTCCTATAAGAAATTTTTCTGGCACAGCCGAGTGCAATGCTGGCGGATAGATTTGTCATGTACAAAAAGAAACAACTCATTTTTCTTTTCAATAATCGAGATGACCCAGGACTGGAGAAATTAGAAAATTCTTTATATTGAAATGACTGATTGTCGAAAGTTACTTTTTATGAGAAAGATTATTATTAAGTGAGTTTTTTTTAAAACATTTACAGGGGACTTGATATAACAATACTACTTATGCCCGAGGCTGCTTTTACCTTACACTACAACGCTCAGGCTCCGCCACGACCGGCCCAGCCAACTCCACGCACACAACTGCTAGCTACTTCTACTCCTACGGCTACACAGTTCCCACTGCTGACAACACTGCTCTCTGGTCTGAGATTCTCTTATACCTTACATATCGCGGACAGCGCATGAGCAATCCATCGAAATTACATCTGCTCGAGTGCGCTAGCAACAAATTCCTTAATCATGGACCTCTTACAGTAATAGTTAATTCATACGGTTTCTTTAACTTTCACTTCTTTTTTCTAAAAGCAGGAGACTTGTGGGATACACCATTTCTGCAGCAAACCTCCCAATTATTAGCAAAGTTCTGGGATGTGACGTCACAAATGAATTTGCTTCATCCACGATAATACTGCTATACTATCTTTGATTGTAATAAACTCACCAGTGGTGTACAACAACGTCGTCGCTTATATGACGTTTATTTACAAATACATTAAAGTTGTGAGTGTTGGACTCACAGTTCCAAGAATATTAAGAATAATACATTTCACAGTAAAACAATGTGTTGCAGTAACGCTTAAAGACATGATATTCCGCTGCGCCAGAAGAGTGCCATCTTCATGCACAGATACATAGTACAAAATGAAGATCGCCAGCTGCCTTCCAATATACAAACCTCGCTGAACTGCGCGTATTGTCAAAATCTGACGCAAACAAACATTAAAACTACGTACTGTCTCCCCGAGAAAAAATAACTATTCCCCCAGTCGAAATAAGTACTGGTAAAAAAAGCAAAGAAAAAAATATTTTCATATGATTGTTCCTACAACTTAAAAAACATTACTGCTTGAAGGTAATCACAGAGCATCTGAAAACGCTACAGTTAGTATAGTGTTAAAACAGGATAAATAGATTATCCATGGAAAGGGAGGGGGTGGGTTGGAGGCCGATATACATGGTGCAGCAGTCTCGGACAAATTCAAGCATACCTCTGAAATAATCATCTAGAAGCGAACTATAGAATCTGTTGTCATCACATACCCCTTCCACGTTCCACAAACCCGTCCCCGTCGTTCCGTATCGAAAGTGCTTTCCATAATGGAGTACCGCCCGGGGGACCAGATTTGTCGATATTTTCCTATTTCGGATACAAATGATAGAACTTCGAGCAAATTTTTTAAAGAAGTGCAACCCCCGCCGGTTGCTAGATATTACTGTCGTTGAACGCTATTTTTTGGCGGCAAGGAAAAATCCAAATGTTTCTTTCTGCAAAGCCAAAGTTCTACTAGTCTCCAAATAACGACTCAGTTGCTAACACTAAACTGCTACAGATAGGCAACTATCCTATTACAGTAATGCGCACACGTTTTTAATTTACTGTAGCACTGGTGGACGTATCAAAATTGGTTTTCCTTTATTGTTACAATCTTACCTGTAATTAGAAACTATGACAAAAGCACACAGAACAATTACGTTAAAATCCACTACAACTGAGAACTGAACTGATTAACAAACCAGCGGATGTTCGAGTCCTCCCTCGGGCATGGGTGTATCTATTTGTCCTTAGGGTAATTTAGGTTCAGTATAGCGCAAGCTTCGGGACTGATGACCTTAGCAGTTACGTCCCATGAGATTTCACACACATTAGAACATTTTTTATTAACAAAACAACAGCTGAGCTCAAATAAGGCCAACAATGTGCAGTAAATGGTCTTGGATAAAGTACGGATACATGAAAGAAAGCTGATAGTGCCATCGATAAGCCAATAATTTAAATCTGTCGCTGCCCTTGCTGACTATCGATAGTGTGTAACTTTTCATGGTTGTATGAAGTTCCAAATATCTTTTAATTTCACTACACGGCAACTAGGTCGTGTGTAATTTCATTTGCGTAATGGGAGCGGTGATTAAGGAGGAGGGAGAGGGGGAGGAGGGAGGCAAGTCTGGGCCCTCCGGACCCGTCGTTTGGCTACATCATTGAACGTTTCGTTAAAGTTTATGGTGCATGCTTCCTCACTCCAGGATACTTCCTATTATAGATGCACCCCTCTCTAAGAAACATCCTATTGTAGATGCATCTCACTCTCTAGAAGCACGTAAATTTGTGTCTGTTGGTTCTTGCACCCCACACCATACACGTAAATGTCAGTAGGACTGGTGGAGAAATGGTCCCCTTCGGAAAATAAGTCAACCACCCCCCCCCCCCCCCCCAACACACCCACACAAATCGTAAAATTGTTTTAGCGTTCCTCAAGGAACAAATCCACCCCCAGGAATTTAATTCCCCCACCCCCACCCCCTCAGAAAACCTTTAGTAGCTGTTGTTGTTGTTGTTGTGGTCTTCAGTCCTGAGACTGGTTTGATGCAGCTCTCCATGCTACTCTATTCTGTGCAAGCTTCTTCATCTCCCAGTACCTACTGCAACCTACATCCTTCTGAATCCTACCAACCGATCCCTTCTTCTAGTCAGGTTGTGCCACAAACTTCTCTTCTCCCCAATCCTATTCAATACCTCCTCATTAGTTACGTGATCTACCCACCTTATCTTCAGCATTCTTCTGTGGCACCACATTTCGAAAGCTTCTGTTCTCTTCTTGTCCAAACTGGTTATCGTCCATGTTTCACTTCTATACATGGCTACACTCCATACAAATACTTTCAGAAACGACTTCCTGACACTTAAATCTATACTCGATGTTAACAAATTTCTCTTCTTCAGAAGCGATTTCCTTGCCATTGCCAGTCTACATTTTATATCCTCTCTACTTCGACCATCATCAGTTATTTTACTCCCCAAATAGCAAAACTCGTTTACTACTTTAAGTGTCTCATTTCCTAATCTAATCCCCTCAGCATCACCCGGTTTAATTTGACTACATTCCATTAGCTGTTATATGTATCATTTTCAACCATGGGTATTTATTGTCTACTAGGGGTGGCGAATCTTCTGGATTTTGGGTACAGGATTAGGGATTTCAGACTATAAATAGCAAGGTGCAAATGTGACAGCACCTTGCAGCTAAGAGAGCTCATTGCACTGAGGAAGAAGGGTTAACTCGTAAAATGTTTTGATTTAAATGCATTTGGAGCTGCGAGATAAATCGAGAAGCTAGTTGCCTTCTATTACATCCATAACTCTAGCCAGGAGATATTCGCCTTTTATGTGCTATGGTAGGAGCATTATACATTCTAAATTCCAGCTTTTGCTCTGGCATTATTTTGACGTTAGACCGCCGTAACTTGGCCAATGATGTAGATTTTTGTCGACCTGGCCGACAACTGATACGGTTTAGGTGTTTTTATTGCCTTTCGAATCATATTTCTGCTTTTATTTTAATATAATCCATTATGGAGTCGAGGTAGCAGATGTCGTTGTACTGGTTATCACTGTTAGCATTCAACCGCGATTCTTATACATTTATTTTAACAACGCGCATACCTACCCTAAAATAATTCTAAAAACCCGCTAAAAATCTCATTTCTTTAAAATTATCTTGTGCATTTAGAATATTGCTTTGTTTCTTTTCGTGGATAGCTATTTCGAATTCCGCTAGTAAATCAAGTTTCCTCCCTTTCTTTTCTACATGCAATATTTCTACGTTATCTTCTATGTTGTTAATGGGATGGCCTGTTTCATGTATATGGTTCGCAACAGCTGATTTGTCATAATTTCCTAACCTGAACGCATCTTTATGTTCTTTATACCGGATCGCGAATGATCTTCCTGTCTGCCCTATATATTTTGCATCACAAGCTCTGCAGTGAATCTTATAAATTTACCGTGGAGTATGAAACTGACAATTGTTTACAGTTCCTGGACCTGAATATAAAAAAGCAGGGCAACAAACATGCGTTCTCCGTTTATAGAAAACAAACTACGACTGATGCCGCGATCTCGAATGATTCATGCCATCCGCAGGCTTATAAAGAAGCTGCTTTCCGTAGTCTCGTGCATAGGGGAGTCAATATACCTATGAGCGAAAAAGATAGGGAGACTAGCCGGCCGCGGTGGTCTCGCCGTTCTAGGCGCGCAGTCCGGAACCGTGCGATTGCTACGGTAGCAGGTTCGAATCCTGCCTCGGGCATGGACGTGTGTGATGTCCTTAGGTTGATTAGGTTTAAGTAGTTCTAAGTTCTAGGGGACTGATGAACACAGCTGTTAAGTCCCATAGTGCTCAGAGCCATTTGAACCATTTGATAGGGAGACTGAAATTAATACCGTTGAGAGAATAGCGATGAATAACGGTTACAGAATAGATATGGTTAAAAAACTGTTACTAAAAGGTAATAAGCGCAAAAAGAAAAAAAACTGATGGAGAGAAAGAGAAAATTATCACGATGCCATACTACGGAACAGTCTCACAAAAGATAGCAAATATTTTTAAGCCATACGATGTTAAAATAGCTTTTCTGCCTAATAACCTAGTGAGGTATAGCCTTAAGCACGATATTGGCGAGAAGAGAAATAAGGTTGAAAGATCGGGAGTTTATAAGATTCAGTGCAGAACTTGTGATGCAAAATATATAGGGCAAACACGAAGATCATTCGCGATCCGGTATAAAGAACATAAAGATGCGTTCAGATTAGGAAATTATGACAAATCAGCTGTTGCGAACCATATATATGAAACAGGCCATCCCCTTAATAGCATAGAAGATAACGTAGAAATATTGCATGTAGAAAAGAATGCAGGAAACTTGATTTACTAGGGGAATTCCAGATAGCTATTCATGAAAAGAAACAAAGCAATATTCTAAATGCACAAGATAATTTTAAAGAAATGAGATTTTTAGCGGGTTTTTAGAATTATTTTAGGGTAGGTATGCGACTTTAAACTTGTAGCATGTCACTGACGGAGTTGCGGGAGGCTAACGATGGCAGACCAATGCAATAAGGAAATAAGGCGCCCAACAGCATAGCGTTACCGTCAAGCACACGGCCGTAACCACGCCACAACACCTAGGCACGCCAGTCCACTACAGCTCCCGAGCCGGCACAGTGGACAGCATACTTGGTAGCTATGGGACGGCCATCGACTTGTGTCAACAACTTCAATGTAAGACGAGGACCCACAGTCCAATATACTTTTAATTCTGTTTTACTCTATGGACTTCCCAACTATTTGTGATGGTATTTTGTCTTTTTAGTCCGTTTAATTTCATGACATAGACTTTACAACCTGATGATGAGAGCATTGTCTCTTGAAACGCGTTGTTAAAATATATGTATAAGAATCGCGGTTGGATGCGAACAGTGATAACCAGTATAACGACAACTGCTACTTCGAATCCATAATGGATTATATTAATTCGTTAGTGTCAGGCGAGACATTGAGGTTAGTGTATAAATACAAAAATTTAAGACGTAAGTTATTAAAAACTGCCGCAAACATAAACTTTAACAAAGAATGTGTGAAGAATAATGTTATCCCGAATTACGTGAAGTTGAAAATTTGTGATTGCAAGTCATGGGTGAGACGAATAGCTGTTGAAATAGCAAAAAAGTTTTGGATACGCGCAGAAATTAAATATCTGTATAAAAAGAAAGACTTAACTAAAAAACAAATAGTTCAAGCAGAGACTAAGGTCAAGGAAATATTACCGGTGAACGTATGGGAAGACGTTACATGTAGACTTCACAAAATACTACAGGAGTTTATAAAGAAAAAAGAAAAACAAGATAAAAAACTTCTTAAATTAAGTAATAACACGCGCGAAGATGGAAAAGATCAACAACAAAGCCTTTCGTCTTTAGACTTTTATCCACGGGTGGTTAACAAAACGGATATTGTATTTGATAATACAGAAGTAGAAATGTTAAATAAGGCATTAAAGTTTAATATTGAGCCGTCATTTAACAAGAAGATCGCGAAAGAAGTAATTGCCCTAAAATGACAACAGAAATTGCCAAATTAAGTAATAATGAAACCGGGAATGTCGGTCATAAGCTACATAAAATATTAAAAAATGAACTAAATAAGCGATATAGTGTTATTCATAAGACTAGAGCAGACCGACTAACTGTCGATTCTATAAATAAAAAACTTAATGAAGTGAAAGCTATTGCCACGAAAGCGGATAAGGGGAATACGATTGTAATATTAAAAGAGGAGGAGTACGTTTCGAAGACCTTAGCGTTTTTTGTCGAAAATAGCATTACGGAAATTCCGAAAGACATAACAGCCAATTTCCAAATTAAACTAGAAAATGTTCTTAAGCGCACACACTTCCTGCTGACAGAAGCCGAAAAAAGATGTGTTATCATGAATCCAACGGCCCCCAAATTAAGATCACAGGTGAAGATACATAAAGATCTGCATCCGGTTCGTCCGCTTGTTAACGGTCGAAATAGTCCAGCATATAAAATAACGAAATTGTTGAACCAAATTCTGAAAAAGACTTACGTGTATAAAAATAACTATTCGGTGCGTGGTAGTATGACCATGATAGGTGAAATTAAAGATACGCCAGTCACTGACACTTCCCGTTTGGTTTCGTTGGATGTTAAGAACTTATACTCCAGTGTTCCGGTTAACGAAACTATAGAAATCATTAAGAGAAATTTCCTTAAATACGGTAAAATTTCAACGCAAGAGACAATAGAATTTATTGAACTCCTACAGCTTATAACAAGTTTTAATTATTTTACGTTTAATAACAAATTTTATATTCAGGACGAAGGGTTAGCCATGGGGTGCAGTACTTCAGGAACTATGACGGACATTTTTATCAACGACCTTGAAGATAAAGTTCTAAATTCTGACGATAACATTATGGATAAAATTGATTATTACAAACGTTATGTTGACGACACTCTGTTACTTGTCGATGGTTCCCGTGAGGACATTGAGGAAATAGTAACAAAGTTCAACGACGCACATAATAAAATAGAATTTACCGTGGAGTATGGAACTGACAAATGTTTACAGTTCCTGGACCTGAATATAAAAAAGCAGGGCAACAAACATGCGTTCTCCGTTTATAGAAAACAAACTACGACTGATGCCGTGATCCCGAATGATTCATGCCATCCGCAGGCTTATAAAGAAGCTGCTTTCCGTAGTCTCCTGCATAGGGCAGTCAATATACCTATGAGCGAAAAAGATAGGGAGACTGAAATTAATACCGTTGAGAGAATAGCGATGAATAACGGTTACAGAATAGATATGGTTAAAAAAACTGTTACGAAAAAGTAATAAGCGCAAAAAGAAAAAAAACCTGAGGGAGAGAAAGAGAAAATTATCACGATGCCATACTACGGAACAGTCTCACAAAAGATAGCAAATATTTTTAAGCCATACGATGTTAAAATAGCTTTTCTGCCTAATAACCTAGTGAGGTATAGCCTTAAGCACGATATTGGCGAGAAGAGAAATAAGTTTGAAAGATCGGGAGTTTATAAGATTCAGTGCAGAACTTGTGATGCAAAATATATAGGGCAGACAGGAAGATCATTCGCGATCCGGTATAAAGAACACAAAGATGCGTTCAGGTTAGGAAATTATGACAAATCAGCTGTTGCGAACCATATATGTGAAACAGGCCATCCCCTTAATAGCATAGAAGATAACGTAGAAATATTGCATGTAGAAAAGAAAGGGAGGAAACTTTATTTACTAGAGGAATTCGAGATAGCTATCCATGAAAAGAAACAAAGCAATATTCTAAATTCACAAGATAATTTTAAAGAAATGAGATTTTTTAGCGGGTTTTTAGAATTATTTTGGGGTAGGTATGCGACTTTAAACTTGTAGCACGTCACTGACGGAGTTGCGAGAGGCTAACGATGGCAGACCAATGCAATAAGGAAATAAGGCGCCCAACAGCATAGCGTTACCGTCAAGCACACGGCCGTAACCACGCCACAACACCTAGGCACGCCAGTCCACTACAGCTCCCGAGCCGGCACAGTGCGACAGCATACTTGGTAGCTATGGGACGGCCATCGACTTGTGTCAACAACTTCAATGTAAGACGAGGACCCACAGTCCAATATACTTTTAATTCTGTTTTACTCTATGCACTTCCCAACTATTTGTGATGGTATTTTGTCTTTTTAGTCCGTTTAATTTCATGACATAGACTTTACAACCTGATGATGAGAGCATTGTCTCTTGAAACGCGTTGTTAAAATATACGTATAAGAATCGCAGTTGAATGCCAACAGTGATAACCATGTTTCTTCATTTGGGCATCGCTGTCGGGCTTTCCTACGGTTACCTGCCTGGCATGTTTCAACCTGTCCAGCGTACCCTACTGTGTCCTCAGACCACACAAGGGCCTCAACACCTCATCAGGGTTACGTGCTCGTAGGAATTTTTTAATTTTTTTCACATTTTTCACTAATTGGTTTTATTTGTTTTTAATTTTTAAAAATTTTTATTCTTTTTAATTTATTCATATACACAAGATACTGTTAATGCACTCATTTGAAAAATAACCCTGAATACATAACACAGTGCAAAAAATAACATAAGCACGACGAAGTACTAACTACTGTACAGCGTGTATGACAACAACGTATGTAAATACACCGAAGAGCCAAAGAAAGTGATACACCTGCCTAATTTCGTATAGGGTCCCTGCGAGCCCGCAGAACGTCCGCCACACGACTTAGCATGGACTCGACTAATGTCTGAACTAGTGCTGGAGGGAACTGACACCATGAATCCTGCTCAAGAAATTTCATATCTGGGGAGTTTGGTAGCCAGCGAAAATGTTTAACTAAGAAGAGTTTGTTCCGGAACCAGTATGTAGCAATTCTGGACGTGTGGGGTTTCGTATTGTCCTGCTGGAATTGCGCAAGTCCGTCAGAATGAACAATGGACATCAGTGGACGCAGGTGAACAGACAGGATGCTTACGTATCTAGACGTATCAGGGGCACCATATCGCTCCAACTGCACACGCCCACACCATTACAGAGCCTCCAACAGCTTGAACATTCTCCTGCTGACATGCACGGTCCATGGGTTCTTGAGATTGTCTTCATACCCGTAAACGTCCATCCGCTCGATACAATTTGAAACGAGACAACATGTTTCCAGTCATCAACAGTCGAATGTCGGTGTTGACAGGCCCAGGCGAGGCCTAAACCTTTGTGTCACGCAGTCATCAAAGGTACACGAGTGGACCTTCGGCTCCGAAAGCCTTTATCGATGCTGTTTCTTTGAATGGTTCGTGCGCTCACACCTGTTGATGGCCCAGCATCGAAATCTGCAGCAATTTGCGGAAGGATTGCACTTCAGTCACATTGAACGATTCTCTTCAGTCGTCGTTGGTACCGTTCTTGAAGGATCTTTTTATGGCTGCAGCGATGTCGGAGATTTGAAGTTTTACCGAATCCTTATATTCACGGTGCACTCGTGAAATGGTCGTATGGGAAAATCCCAACTTCATCGCTACCTCGGAGATGCTGATATAACACTAGACTGCCGTGAAACACGCTAATGTTACCCTCTGAGAGGATTTTTGAATCTTTACCGTGCGTGTGTCTAATGGATAAAGGTATCTGACTATAATTTTGAATATGGTAAAATTAACAGGAAAACTCAACAGGTTTTAATCTTGGGAGTTAATGAAAGTGGTGAAATTCATATGTGAATGAAAAAATGAACGGTCTCCAGCCCAGTTGGGCACATTAATTTGGAAAGATATGTTTAAGAAAATTGGATAATGGTTATTATCATTAAAATTTCCCTTTGAATAGCGCACAGTTACAAACTGACAAATGGTGTGTGTAGCAGCAGTTATCAATTACGAACACTCCAGTAATTATGGCAAGCAAATTTTCACCAAACTCACACTAATAACGGCTACACTCAAGGTCATAACTTAAGTCAATACTGAAATGTTCTATCTTAGCTGACATGTAAAAAGACAAACAAAGATAAACAATATCATAATTACACTGTTCATACTCCTCTCTCTCTCTCTCTCTCTCTCTCTCTCTCTCTCTCTCTCTCTCTCATAATTTTCTTAGCAGCAGTAATAATACAGTTGTGTATCTAATATGTGAAGAATACCATGGAAACCCATAAACTAGTATAGTGTCACTAGTCAAACTCTATATTTATTTCAGTAAAAGAAAGAATTCTAAAAAGTTGCTCCTTTTCTTCACTTGGAATAGTTTATATTCTACTTTGCAAGGCAAAATATTCAACACTGAGCTCAATTAACTTTAAAAAAAGCGATCATTCATATCGGTAATCAAGACCACATTATGCTTAAAATGAGCTTAACTTATTTGCCTTTTTTTCTCACCTATGAAACAGTTATTTTAGACATTAACATTTACACAATCTAGCACTGTATTCTTGCTAAACTATACTCTGTAATATACTGAGAGCACTTTAACAAAATCCTATCTGACTTCACTTTTGTGTCAGAATGAGATTTTCACTCTGCAGCGGGGTGTGCGTTGATATGAAACTTCCTGGCAGATTAAAACTGTGTGCAGGACCGAGACTCGAAATCGAGACCTTTGCTTTTCGCGGGCAAGTGCTCTACCAACTGAGCTACCCAAGCACGACTCACACCCCGTCCTCACAGCTGTACTTCTGCCAGTATCTCGTCTCCTACCTTCCAAACATGGCAGAAGCTCTCCTGCGAACCTTGCAGAACTAGCAATCCTGAAAGAAAGGAAAGTTTGGAAGGTAGGAGACGAGGTACTGGCAGAAGTAAAGCTGTGAGGACGGGGCGTGAGTCGTGCTTGGGTAGCTCAGTTGGTAGAACACTTGCCAGCGAAAGGCAAAGATGCCGAGTTCGAGTCTCGGTCCGGCACACAGTTTTAATCTGCCAGGAAGTTTCATATCAGCGCACACTCCGCTGCAGACTGAAAATCTCATTCTGGAAACATCCCCCAGGCTGTGGCTAAGCCATGTCTCCGCAATAACCTTTCTTTCAGGAGTGCTAGTTCTGCAAGGTTCGCAGGAGAGCTTCTGTAAAGTTTGGAAGGTAGGAGACGAGGTACTGGCAGAAGTAAAGATGTGACGACAGGGCGTGAGTCGATTGTAGCATTTGGATTATTGTTAAAGCCCGCATCTCGTGGTCGTGCGGTAGCGTTCTCGCTTCCCACGCCCGGGTTCCCGGGTTCGATTCCCGGCGGGGTCAGGGATTTTCTCTGCCTCGTGATGGCTGGGTGTTTTGTGTTGTCCTTAGGTTAGTTAGGTTTAAGTAGTTCTAAGTTCTAGGGGACTGATGACCATAGATGTTAAGTCCCATAGTGCTCAGAGCCATTTTTTTTATTATTAAAACCACACACACAAATTAACTGGTCCATGTCCATATACATATGTGGATGTATGAAGTTAGTGAAGCAGTGGCAAAGTTTTGGTGGCAAGCGACATGGCGGCTAACTGTACTCACGGCTCTTGAGGTTTGAATGCTCTATAACTTTCTTCTTGGCATCGGATTTTCATCATATTACAGCCATTTTCGTTTGCCGAGAGTACCAAAGAATAGCCAGATCCACATCCGAGGCAAAATTTCCTTGCAAAGCAGCTTCCCATTTCCTCTCTTGGTTCAAAATGGTTCAAATGGCTCTGAGGACTATGGGACTTAACATCTATGGTCATCAGTCCCCTAGAACTTAGAACTACTTAAACCTAACTAACCTAAGGACATCACACAACACCCAGTCATCACGAGGCACAGAGAAAATCCCTGACCCCGCCGGCAATCGAAACCGGGAACGGGAAGCGAGAACGCTACCACACGACCACGAGCTGCGGACTTTCCTCTCTTGGCACCGTCGAAGTGTACCGTGCTACGGCTGGCCAATTATTGCGAACCGTTCCCACCAAGGAGCCGCCCAGTTCGACCGGCAAAACCACCTTTTACATCACTCCATGCCACTTCCGTTGCGGAGGGACTTCACTACGTCTTTCACATTCTACAATACAAGTCCCCAGCTTCCAATAAACATTGTCTTTCTTGTAAACATACACATATTATAAAATTTCTTTATTTTAATAAATCATTTTCCTTTTTCACATCTGTATTACGAGACTCTGAATTTCCAGTTACATATCAATAACTTTAAATAACAAAGAACACACCATAACTGCAGATACACTGTTACATAATACAAAACTACTTCTATCGCCGACTGCAACACAACGGTCAAACTCAGTTAAATCTTGATAACATGCCACTGTAGCGGCAGTAACCGATCTAACAACTGCGCCAGACACTTCAGGTCTTCTATAGGCTTTGCCGACCGCAGCGTCGTATTCTGCCTGTTTACGTATCTCTGTATTTGAATACAGGGGCGCTTCAGTGTAGTGTGTATCTGCGGATATATTACATGGATAACTTAAATGGTTACTTTATAGGAAGCTGAACAACTCGTGTAACAAATAATAAACCAATGAAAAGCATAAATCCTGAATAATCGGGGCCTCTGCTGGTTCTTCGTGTCTTTCTCGTACGTTATTTCGACGGCGGGACTCGCTCCCTTCCTCAGTGTCCTCTGATACTGACCCATGCATCCATCGGGTCCAGTGTTTATGCCAGAATGGTGTGAGCGCTCCGTCTGCGGTCCTCTCCGAATCGGGCGTTCCGTCGGCTATTGCTGGCCGCCAGGGTCGGCTCTAGTTTTCCTCTTGTCCTCTCTTTCCGTTGATGCTCCAAGCGCCGTCTGCGCACACGAAACAGACCATCAGAGGGCGTGTGCGACAGCAGCAGACGGCCAAGCCGGATGCGGATGGCGCTCGGAGCACAAGCCGCGAGAGTGGACAAGAGGACAACTAGAGCCGACCCTCGCGGGTATCGATAGCGGACGGTGCGCACACGCAGAGCTGATCGAAAACGCAGCGCATTGCACCAGCCACGAAGAAATACTGGATCATTATGTAAATTGAAGGTGTATGGAGGAAAGAAGAAAAGACGGGGGCAGGAACTAATGATGTCAGCTGCATCGGAACTTCACGCGGAATTAACAGTGAGCAGTGAAATTGCGTGCTGGTCTTAGGCCTGAACCTGGGATCTCCCGCTTACTAGGCAGCCTCGTTAACCACTGCGCCGCCCGTACATTACCTTTGCTTTCTCCCACTCCACCTAGCACCACCTATCCACAGTCCCCGTCCAGGTCCTCCATGCTCGCTGGTATAAGATTTCCGCTGAATGTTGTGGATTCCTTGCCAGTCGAGGCTAATCAATTACATATGAATCAGTGGTGTCTGTTCTCTTGGACACGTATGAAATAACAGACCCCACGAGGAATCCGCAAGTGTGATACAAATTATCTAAACTGAAGGCGGAGGGGGAGAAAGGAAAGGAAAGGAACTAATGATGTCAGCTGCATGCGGACTTTATGCGAAATCAGTGGCGATGAGTGAAAATGCGTGAACTGGTCAAATTCTCCGCTAAATAATGTTTCTACTTGCGATTAGTCTCGTATGCTTACAGAAAGTATCTATATTATTTGACTATAGGATCTGAAACGTGTTTTCGAGTTATAGCCTTCAATCGTGACAAGTAAATGCCGACATATTATCTTGTAACATCACTTTCTGTTATCTGATATAACATTGTCTCAGCTTATTGACGGGGACGCATGTGCGTTTTGTTGTTGAAATATGGAGTCTTCCATTTCATCCTCTTTTAGGAATTTCACTCCCCTGTCCTATAACTGTTTAAGTCACTGACGTTGGAAATTATATCGAGTGAAATGTTGTCTTTGGATATTACAAGTAATGGCTACGTAAAGTAAAATTGTCCTGGTAAATATTTAATGCATATTAAAATAAGCACAACAACTTACATGATCTACACCAGGGGCGGATGATGTAGTTTACATTGCCTATCTTAGGGAGCATGAAGAATAATTTAGGAAAGTTCTTGTTTTTTAATGAACACACCGCCATCTGGCTGTATTGTTGTTTATTTAATTACGACCTAGGTTTCGGCCTTTTACGCCATTTTGAAATGATTGAGTTTATGTCATCTCATTAACATGACATAAACTCATTAACACCACATAAACTCAAATACTTGCAAAATGACATAAAAGGCCGATACATAGGTCGTAATTAACTAAACAACGATACAGTCTATGGCGGTGTGTTCATTTAAAAATGATTGTACGACTGTTGCTCAGCAACATCAAAAACAGTTCTTGTTTACCTATCCTGTATAACGGGGAATATTATGTCAGGAAACGATTACCTTCACTTTACAATAAGAGATCACTTGCTCGCTTAGCGTGTTTGGTGGTTATTGAAGAGTAAAAATTAACTTATTGCTTACTGAAATTATATACACGATCCACATTGGTTTTCTGTAACAGCCCGCATCTCGTGGTCGTGCGGTAGCGTTCTCGCTTCCTCCGCCCGGGTTCCCGGGTTCGATTCCCGCCGGGGTCAGGGATTTTCTCTGCCTCGTGATGGCTGGGTGTTGTGTGCTGTCCTTAGGTTAGTTAGGTTTAAGTAGTTCTAAGTTCTAGGGGACTGATGACCATAGATGTTAAGTCCCATAGTGCCCAGAGCCATTTGAACCATTTTTTTCTGTAACAGAGGATTCTCAGGCGTTCGTTGTACATAAAGTGAAGTTCAAGTATTCACTAGAATAAAGGCTCTTAATATTCTTTCCAAAGTAGCAGTTACATAAGAAGATACAAAATTTTGTAATGAAATGTGAACGAACAGGGGCCCTTACAACCCTCTAGAGATCTTTTCTGTTTAAGAGGCAATCAGTGAAGTGATTCAACATATCACGTGTAGTGCAACCCTACTGACAGTATATTTGTGCTTCACAAACAGTCTTGTCACTCGCACACCATAAGGGGAGTAGAAAAAAAGTTGGTTATATGTAAAGAGATCTGAAATATACTGCACTCCAGAACGAATTTTCACTCTTCAGTGGAGTTCGCACAGATACGAAACTTCCTAGCACATGAAAACTGTGTGCCGGACCTTCAGTCTGGAACCGCGTGACCTCTACGGTCGCAGGTTCGAATCCTGCCTCGGGCATGAATGTGTGTGATGTCCTTACTGCACTCCAGAACGAATTTTCACTCTTCAGTGGAGTTCGCACAGATACGAAACTTCCTAGCACATGAAAACTGTGTGCCGGACCTTCAGTCTTGAACCGCGTGACCCCTACGGTCGCAGGTTCGAATCCTGCCTCGGGCATGAATGTGTGTGATGTCCTTACTGCACTCCAGAACGAATTTTCACTCTTCAGTGGAGTTTGCACAGATACGAAACTTCCTAGCACATGAAAACTGTGTGCCGGACCTTCAGTCTGGAACCGCGTGACCCCTACGGTCGCAGGTTCGAATCCTGCCTCGGGCATGAATGTGTGTGATGTCCTTACTGCACTCCAGAACGAATTTTCACTCTTCAGTGGAGTTCGCACAGATACGAAACTTCCTAGCACATGAAAACTGTGTGCCGGACCTTCAGTCTGGAACCGCGTGACCACTACGGTCGCAGGTTCGAATCCTGCCTCGGGCATGAATGTGTGTGATGTCCTTACTGCACTCCAGAACGAATTTTCACTCTTCAGTGGAGTTCGCACAGATACGAAACTTCCTAGCACATGAAAAATGTGTGCCGGACCTTCAGTCTGGAACCGCGTGACCCCTACGGTCGCAGGTTCGAATCCTGCCTCGGGCATGAATGTGTGTGATGTCCTTACTGCACTCCAGAACGAATTTTCACTCTTCAGTGGAGTTCGCACAGATACGAAACTTCCTAGCACATGAAAACTGTGTGCCTGACCTTCAGTCTGGAACCGCGTGACCCCTACGGTCGCAGGTTCGAATCCTGCCTCGGGCATGGATGTGTGTGATGTCCTTAGATTAGTTGGATTTAAGCAGTTCTAAGTTCTAGGGAACTGATGACCACAGATGTTAAGTTCCATAGTGCTCAGAGCCATTTGAACAATTTTTTTGTGCAGGACCGAGACCCAAACTCGGAACTTGTGCAGCCTTTGAGTTGTGGCAGGGAGCAGTGCTCTGCCAACTGAGCTACCCAATCACGACTGACAAGCCGTCCTCACTGCTGTACTTCCACCAGTACCTCGGTCCTAATTTCCAAACTTCACAGAAGCTCTTCTGCGAACCTTGCAGGACTAGCACTCTGGGAAGAATGTATAATGCGGAGATATGACTTAGTTACAGTCTTGTAGATTGTTTCCCGAATAAACTTTCACTATGCAGCGGAGCGTGCCCTGATAATAAACTTCCTGGCGGATTAAAAATTTGTGCCAGACCAAGACTCTAACTCGGGACATTTGCCTTTCGCGGGCAAGTGCTCTACAGTTTCAATCTGCCAGGAAGTTTCATATCAGCGCACACTCCGCTGTAGAGTGAAAATTTCTTTCTGTGATCTTTAAACGGAAACGTTTTCTGGAAACAATACCCCAGGCTGTGATTAAGCCATATCTTCGCAATATCCTTTCCTCCACGAGTGCTAGTCTTGCACGGTTCGCAGGAGAACTTCTGTGAGGTTTGGAAGGTAGAAGACGAAGTAACGGCGGGTACTGGGCCGTGTTTGGGTAGCTCAGTAGAGAGCGTGTCACGAAAGACAAACGTCCGTTGTTCGAGTCTCTGTCCATCACACAGTTTTAATCTTCCAGGAAGTTTCAAAGTCATGTAACTTGGCAATCTGTCTTACTTCTGGTATATCGAGGTCTCGTCTTTTTTTTTTTTTTTTTTTTGAGTTTGTGAAACTTTTTCTGCCCCGTGACGCGTCCTGGGCACTCATTTGAATTTGAGAGCCGCTAAATTTGGTACATTGTACTTCTTCGATCATTTTATTAACAAAGTTTCCTGGTAATTGCCACATTGCATTTTAATTTCTGATATTACTCCCTCTATCTGTAGTTTTAGTGCTTTTGTCCTCCTTTTTATCTTATTTCTTTAGTGGTCACATGTTACTTCGACGTAATGCGCTCTGACAAAAATGTACCTGTTAATGTATCCAATCGATTGCTATTATCTCTGGATAATAGCATACACGTCACCATTAGACTTGACAACAGATACCATAACCGAAATTATAAATGACCTATTGAATTATTTCTTTTATAAGCTATCGTTTTCAATTCGATGGTCGATATACCCATATTACCCGTCCGTAGTACCTTATTCAGATCATTATTTTTTTACACCAAGTTGTCTTCTGAATCTGCTGCTAATATCTGGTGGTCTGCGGTACGGACTGTATCACTATCATCATAAAAAATTTTTACTTTTGGATTCGTTTGTGATCAATCTTGTAGCATCTTGTTGATCAAACAGTAAAGGTTGGTTCAAATGGCTCTGAGCACTATGGGACTTAGCTGCGGAGGTCATCAGTCCCCTAGAACTTAGAACTACTTAAACCTAACTAACCTAACTACATCACACACATCCATGCCCGAGGCAGGATTCGAACCTGCGACCGTTGCGGTCGCGCGGTTCCAGACTGTAGCGCCTAGAACCGCTCGGCCACTCCGGCCGGCAAACAGTAAAGGTATCAGGCCTTTTTTGTAGTATGTAATTTGATCTTTGATTTGATGCAGTTCTTTACAATAGTCAGTAAGGGCTTCCTAACACTTATTTTTATATACGACGTTAGCAAATTTATCTTTTCCGGAAATACTTTCCTTCCTAGCGTCAACCTGCATTTTACAACCTCTCTGCTTCGGCCATCATCAGTTGTTTTGCTGCCTATGTAGCAAAGCTCATCTATTACTTCTTCTCTCTCTCATTTCCTAAACTAATTCCTCAGGAGCACCTTTCATAATTCTAGTAAACCTCATCATCATTGTTTTATTCTTCTTATGTTCATCTAATGCCCTCTTTTGAAGACACTCTCCTTTCCGTTAATTTGCTCTTTTATTTATTTACTTATTTATTTATTTATTTATTTATTTTGTATAGAGTCAACCAAAATGACGACTTTTGCAATCGTCAGTGTTGTTTTACATCATTTTGAGTATATCTTTTAAAATACACACAAGTCAGATAGTTGATATGAATTAACAAAACTGCAATACGAAGCACGAAAAAGACCATGTAAAGCCACAAAAGTAAATATACAATTAAAATATGTCAAATTTCTATTAAAAGCTGTAAGGTTGCGTGTTTTCAACTGAGCGTTCTGAAAGTGGGTTTAAACATTTCTTTGTCAGGAATAATTTACGTTTTCTTTTCAAGATATGTCCATCATGCATAGGTAAATCTTTTCGATATTTATTAAACCAGGTCCGCCCTCTGATGTATGGGTTGTGGTGTGTTAGTTTTAGATTAGTTCCTTTGCCTCAAAAGAGAATCTTTTTAATGGTGTACAAAAAATAAAATTACCTTATATAAACACAAGGAACATACTGTAAGGTACTTGTCTTGCACAAAAAATCTCTCTGCAAGAATCATAACGACCTAAACCGTGCATTACTGTAACTGATTTTGTAGCAACATTATTCTATTGAGGTGTGTATCTGCAACACTGCCCCATAATTCAGTGCCATAATTTTGTAAAGAATGTATCGTTCCATAGTAAGCAGTTTTGATGGTAGGATTTTCTAAGTAACTGGTTACTCATTGTCCACTACTAATCTTCCCAAATACACAGTTAATATGACATGACCGCTGCAAGTTTTCATCTAAGTATAAGCCAAAGAATTTGCTTCATTTCCACATACTATTTATAGAGGTATGCTTAGAGTTAAAAGACTTAACTGATAATAATTGTAATCTGTTAACATTTACATTTAGATCATGTTCATGAAAATACTTAATTGTAGCCGGCCGTCGTGGCCGAGTGGTTCTAGGCGCTTCAGTCTGGAACCGCCCTGCTGCTATGGTCGCAGGTTCGAATCCTGCCTCGGGCATGGATGTCTGTAATGTCCTTAGGTTTAAGTAGTTCTAAGTCTAGGGGACTGATGACCTCAGATGTTAAATCCCATGTGCTTAGAGCCATTTTGAACTTAATTAGGTTTGTTACTCCATCTGTTGCAGAATATGTGAGTCACCAAGTGTTTTTGCAAAAAATACAACACAGATGTCTCATCTGTGTAACTCATTATTATGGAGTTTTGTGGCTTTGTAACATAATCTACATAGGCTAAGAGGAGAAAGGGGCAAAGACTAGACCCCTGGGGAAATGCTAGGTTCACTATTTCACTAGAAGAGTGGGAGACTACAAATCGGTCATTAATTTGATAGGTTAACATTGTGCATTGCTTCTGTATTCACTGGTATTTTGTTAGCAGTAGTATTGATGAATCTTTAAGCTAGGTGCTTGAAGTTTCTTTATTAATAAGTCATATATAACAGAATAAAGTACTTCAGTAAGATGAAGGAATAAGCCTATTACCAAATTTCCTTCATCTACTACACTGTATAAACTATGCAAAAATTCAGAAAATGCTTGTGATGCAGCAGTGGTTTTGCCTGAACCCATGTTGTAATTCTGAGAGTAGTTTGCGAGGACTATTCGGAAAGTAATTTCCGCTCGGGCACGAAATTGAGACCACTGTGAAACTCTAATGAAGCTTTGCACATTTGTGTTGGGCAGTGTCTCTACCGTGCCCGTCGATTGCTCCATGTCGCTTTTTTCAGTTCTGAGCGCATAGTGAGCACGTAAAGGTGCCTAAAAATTAGTGTCTCCCAACAAGAATGAGGGCCTGTTGGGAGATTTCGTCTGATGTCATTCAGCCAACATAACATAGCTGTCATACGGTTCCTTCATCGTGACAATTCTCAGCCGCCCTCTCCAAGGGCAATGAAGTCACTCCTGCCGCGTTTTCGATGGGAATTGTTTCATAACCCAAAATACAACCCTTAACTGGCTGCCGCTGAGTTTGATCTCTGCTCACATGAGCGGCTGCCTACGGAGACAAAAGTCTGGCACAGACAGCGAGTTTTAGATCAGCGTAGAGAATTGGCAGAAGACACAGCGGGCTGCATTCTATGACGAGGCTGTTGGAAAGTTGGTACGACACTAAGACAAATGTCTAAGTCGGAGCGGTGATTATGTACAAAAGTGGCTGGAAGTTGCAGCTAACTGTTCCAAATAAAAACTTTGATTTTCACAGTGGTTTCCATTTCGCGAACGATCGGAACTTACTTTTCGGATAGTCCTCGTGCTGTTTGTGAAACAGTGACTGAGTTGCGAAAGCAAAACATATTTATAGATTTTGCTAAATGTGATGACTAATGAAATTGGCCTAAGGTTTTCAACTTGTTTCATTGCACTCTTTCTGGTATTCTGGTTAACTAAGTACATTTTTAAGGTGTCTCGGTACGTGTTTACCCTAATACAGCAGTTAATGAGATAAGTAATAGGTTTACCTAATCCTTTGTGACAATTCTTAACAAGAACACTAGATGTCTCATCCCAGATATCTTGGTGCTCGGACTTTAATGTGTTGATTATCTGACTTAATTTATGCTCACTTGCAGTTCTGAATTCAAAATTTATATCTTGAATTGTGCACAGCTTTATCTGTTTTTGTCAATAGGTTGAGCTGGGACACCACATGGAACGGTGAAATATTTATTAAAAATATCACAGATTGTTCTTAAAATTTCTATTAATTTACTCTTATACAACATGTTCATTTCTTCTGTGTTCGCATTTGATGGTAGTTTTCAGTATTGATTAATGAGCTTCCAAGACACTTTTCTCACATAGTCAGATTTAATGACTGATCACTGTGAACCTTCTTCCTGAAATTCTAAAGTTTCGTCTTAAACTTTTTCGTGGCTTTGCAATACTTTTCGTTGGGAATGATATCCTTTTTAAATTTGTGAAGCAAGAAGAGGTCATGAATATTCTGCTTGAGTTTAATCAGGATATTGGGTAGCTTCAGCTTTGGAACCTTTCTGTGTATTAGAGTCCTCTTAATATCCCTAACTGGGCATCAGTGATTTCAATGTCTCAAAATTGTTTTATAGAATTCGTTCCATGTATTGTCTGAGCCTGTTACCTTACAAACACTATTCCATTCCTCCTCGGCTAGTTCATGTCTGAGGCGGTTTGTATTATGATCATTCAGGATTCGAGTCTTTTCTATAACATTTGTTGTTTCTGCTGTGTTCCTACCCTTGTTATCAATAGACTGACGATAGTGGTCCAACTAGCGAAATTCTATATTGCTGGGCTTAACGCTGTTTAGTAACTTGTTTACTGATTATGACATAATCTGCCCTGCTGGAGGTGTAGGCTGTCGTTCTTGTATCAGTGTCTACTATGGTTACAAGGTTCTATGAATTCAATATACCTATCAGCCACAAGTTAGCCATGTTGTTGGAGCCTGCATTAAAATTCAGATCTCCAAGTATATCATGATTAATGGGGTCACTAAGACTAACTAGTGAGCTGAAACTATTATTAGTTAAAAAAATTAAAAAATGTGATACATCGGCATTTGGTGGGTGATAAATTCCTATTCCTTTGTACTTTGTGTAATTACTACCCTATTCTCCCTTCAGTTCAAGAGTAATTCCAGTATTCTCCAAATTTCTTTCACTGCTGTGTTCATCTAGAAATGAAATTTTCACAGTAATTAGTGTCTCTTGAACAAAAATAGCCACCCCACAGCCTTTTTGTTGCTGCGACAGTTGCTGTTAGGAAGAATATAACCCTCCAATTTGTAAAATTTTAATTCCTGAGTTTTAAGACCGTGTGGGACATATTCAGTCACAAAAACTGGTGAAAGGTCTAGTTTATATCTGAGGTACTAAATACTGATGTGCATCAGTTCCAGTTCCTGTCTGCTACAATAGTGCACTGTTCACACCAACTTGACTCTCGAAAAAAGCCCTGTACACAGTAATAAGTGTGTTAATTCTTTTGATCCATCCTAGTTCTTGGGCTGTTGTGTGAGGCTGGGACCTACTTTCTTCACTTAATAGGTGTGGTAGTTTGGATCTTCCCTTTTTATTCACGCGAACACTGTGAGTAGTAAAACATGACTTATCAAACATGCTTACATCGATTTATTTAACATTAGAAAACTTAGTACAAAATCTTTTTAGCTTATTATTAATTGTGTCAATTTCCTTGTTTACACACGACCACTCAGGTAAATCGTGTCTCCTTGTATAATTAAGTACAATAATACTTGTGCTGATTAGAAGAACAAGTAGTCTTAGATAATCCTTTAACACTGTAATTATGTTATTGCAATATATGTCGATTGATCCAGCACAAATCACAACTGCACCATGTTTGTCACGTTTCTTTCTTGCATGTCAAGCTACGTCCTTCAAAAGCGCACCAGATTTTACGATGACCGTTATGTTGTTTATTTAATTTATTTTCAGTAATTATTGGGCTAGTCCCTTACTGTGGGTATTACCAAAGACTTTTGTTTTCTTTCTGTTCACTTTATTTACCATTGAATCACTGATTACACTAGATGCTTCACTTACGTTTCTGTTTTCATTTTTGCACATTTCCTTATCGCGCCATTGCAGTGTAGATCATTCAGAATTACTGTCAGAGGCAACTAAATGTTCTGCTTGTAAAATACGAGAGAGTGTCTTACACGGATTTATTTCCTATTTCATGTGCAATTTTTTCAATTCATCCTACAAGACTCTAACAATTGAAATAAACTATAGGTTTTCCTTTTGGCTACCATCGATCGTCCTAGCTACCTCCCAGTACAATTTCTTGACTATTAACGGTCGGTATATTTTGTTTACGATCTACTCAGTTCCACACAATCGCATAGTTACCGTAGCTTCTCGCTGAAGCGTCAATCTTTCCGCACCAAAAGCGAAATTTTCATTACGCTGAACGCAGACTAAGTCACTTTTAATAGTTTTCGCTCACGTTTTGCAAGAATGACACTTCATAACATCAGTTTCGCGAACCTCTAAATTCAAAACATTCCCAAACATTGACACCATCTTCCAACCACTTTGGCGTTTGTAATATCAGTACACTGTCATCAACGATTTAGACTGATATTTCCTGAGGTCTACTTTCCCATTATGCTGTAAATAATTCAAGAATTTAGCAATTGTGTTATCAAGCTAATAGGTAATATTGACACCTGTCAGCACGTAAGTTCTTGGGAACCAGTGTTATTACATTAGTATCAGAGAATCTTACCTGCGTGATAGATCTTGCGTCTAAAATAGGGACCTTGTTTCGACTCACGTCCTTCACCACCCTTCTCGCACCGTATATTCCATCTCGTCTTCATATAATTCTACTTACTTTTCTGTCCTATCCTACTGTGCGTAGGTAGAAACAAAATTTGACATAACTGGCGGACCTAAACACAGCAGAGATCAAGAAGTGGACTATTTTATCTAGTCACATTAAGAGACCACCTGTCAAATGCTTGAATGACCACCTTCTGCAGCATGAGACTTGCAGGGAGAGAGGTCATGACAATCTGGGATTTCCGACAGGGATATAGAGCCATGTTGACTTCAGCGCCATTGCCAGCTGCGTTGTCGGTTGACGATCCACGGCGCGATTGGCCCTATCTAGGTGGTACCACAGATTCTCGAAGGCCAAGGCAGTACGGCAAACTCAGCCTGGTGCTCTTCGAACCACATATGTACTCTGGGAGCAATGTGACATGTTGCGTTGTCCTGCTGGTAGACGACATTCTCCCGATGAAAACCAAACTGCGTATAGGGCTGGACATGGTCCCCAAGGATAAATGCATACTTGTATCGATTCTTTGTGCCTTCCAGAACGACTATATCACCCAGAGAGAGTCAAATATTCTCCAGGCCATAATGCTCTCTCCTTGTTGCAGGGTGTTTGCTCTCAGATGTTTCACACCGTACACGCCAGTGGCCAACTGCCAGATGGAGCACAAAACGTGATTCATCTAAAAAGCCGACCTGTCACAAATCAGCGGACGTCCCGGTGCAGTACTGGAGTGCAAATTTCACCCTTCGCCGCTGATGAACAACAGACAGCATGGGTGCACAAACTAGACGCTTGCTGTGAAGGCCCGTTTGGTCGTTTTGGAAGTAAGATAAATCACTGCATTAACGCAATACTGCGCTTTTTCCCGCGTCCACCTAAAACGCTTCACCTATCCTCCACTGCTAGAGATGTCACCTACCGTCTGTTAGGGCTTATTACCCGTTGACGTCGAATATGGACGGTGCTAATGTTTACGTAACTGGATCGTGTAGTAACCGACTCAAGTCCAGAGCGCCATCAAATCGTCTAAAGCATATACAACCATCCATGGAAAGGAAATCCAAACGTAAATCAGGCAAGATCGAAAACTCCGCTATTCGATGGTGCGTAACTATGGCTCAGATGAAAAGATTTGCACAGGAGAGGAATTCGTGACGGGATACAGCCGGAAGACTGATCACTAAAAAAGAAAGGGCTTCAGTGACTGGTGAGAGACTGTCTGCTATCCACAGGCTGCGGAACGTCACCAAATGCTTGGCAGAGGGCGGCGGCACTTCACGTGCTTGCTGTGAGCCGCGACTGCCGCCTGGAGCCTGAGTGTTCTCCTTATCGATACTCGAGATACGCGGGTAATCCGAATCACTATCGGTTGTAAAACTTACCTTCTTATATTTTCAAGCTCGTTCGCCTTGTGAAGCGTTCTCTATTATGTTTCCACGTTTCAGGTTTCACTTTTCTGATTAGTACTGGCTTCCAACCTGAGCTTATTATTTATACAGCACCCTCTCTGTTCCCTATGGCCCTCCTAGTTCTCTACAGGAGGCACATACGCTTCCCATTCTCATGCAGGCTTCGACAGTCTCACATTTTTCCTCTGGCAATCCTGCTTTGCTATTTTGCACATTCTGTCTACTTCACGTTTCAGAAGTGTGTATGCCATATTGGTTGCTTTATTTAAATTAAATATCTTGTGTATCTACTGGGACTTGTCTATTTAGACATCTAATCCCCTGTTTCCTTCAGTATTTCATCTTTCAAAACTACCCATTCATTTTGTATTACATTCCTTTCCCCTGTTGCAGTCAATTGTTGCCTAATGCTGCCTCTGAAATCCTCAAGAAGAGTTGCTAAGCAAAATTAAATTATTCTCCCTGGTAAATTCCACTTAGCCATTTCCCCGTCGATTCCCTTCCCCAAGTCAGCGGTGTACTACTTTTCCATTTTCTTTATTCTCCTACTATAAAATTCGAGTTTATTGTCACTGTTACATTGTCGTCTCCCTTAAATAGCTGAATAATTGCTTTTAGCTCATCTGACAATCATTCCACCTTTTTACTGTCTGTGAAGCTGTAGAAATATGAATTTATTTCATTGAGTTGGTTCTTCACGTCGTATCTGTCTGGGCTACTATTATGCGCTCTCTATGTTGTTACACTTACTTACGCTCATTCCTACGCTCTTATTCATTATTAGACCTAATCCTGCATTACTGTTATTCGATCTGTTTATTTGTAAGTTGACTTGATGTCCTGTTCTTCCTGGCACAACAAGTCACTATTGCTCATTGTACCTAACATCAACTTACCCACTTCAATTTTTAAGTTCTCTTACGTACCTAACCGATTAAGAGAATTAAAATTTCATGCTACGGCCCACAGGAAAGCAGTTTCGTTGTTCCTGATGACTACATTTCTTGAGTAGTTTCCATCAGAGAAGTCTCATACGGAGACGCATTACTGCGGAATATTTTCCCCAACTGGATACCATCATCATTAAACCACGCAGTAGAGATGCACGTCTTCGTGAAATATAACGGAGTTTCCGGCCAAATCACTCAAACATTTAACCTGTTTACCCTGCAACTATGGTAAAGGCTGCTGCACTTTGTGACGAACCACAACTTAGTGTCGTCTCTCCATAGAAACCTCTATTGTGGTTGCACCTACTGCAGACATACTTGTATCCTGGCATCCAGGCTACCGTACTTCCGTATAGTCCGTTATTCATGCGGGGGCCATAGATTTACTTTAGAACTTTCCCATATTACTGTCTGTAAGCACTTCTTGGTGGCACAAGAATTTCATAACACTGGTTCAATTAAGTGTTATTCTATATAAATTTCGTATAATCACTCCCTATCACTCCAAAACAGAATTCAGAGTGTATGAAACACACGATCAGGATAGCGAAATCTAAACCCTCTGCTCTCACGGTCTATGGCAGTTAAGCTACGCATACTAGTATGAGGCTGTGATTTCTTCATCTACATTTGCATCGATACTCCGAAAGCTACCTGACGGTTTTTTGCCTGCCACCAACAGTTCCACAATGGACGGGTATCTGTTGAGAGGCCAGACAAACGTGAGGTTCCTGAAGAGGGGCACAAGCTCTTCAGTACTTGCAGGGCAACAGTCTGGATGATTGAATGATCTGGCCTTGTAACACGAACCTAAACGGTCTTGCTGTGCTGGTACTGCGAACGGCTGAAAGCAATGGGAAACTACAGCCGTAATTTTTCCCGAGGGCATGCAGCTTCACTGTATGGAATCTTGCACAGGATAGAGTAGCATGGAGAGCTGCATCACACCAGTCTCAGGACTGAAGACCACACCAACCAACAGTTCCTCCTTTGCTGGTCTAGTCGCGGAAATTGCGCGAAAAGAGAAATCTCCAGTGAGTTCGTCTCTGCCTACTTTTCCTTTCGTGGTATTTTCGCTAGATATACATAAGAGTTGCAATACATCAGTTGACTCTTCTGGAAAAATACACTAAGCCACGGAGTAAACCACAAGAAGGTGCAGAAAGTGCTTCTTCTGTAACATCTGTCACTGTTGTTGGATAAGCTACTCCGGGTCTGCTTCCAGTTCTGCCCGCCCCAAGTTAGTCAGCGCAGTGAATCTACATCCTTTGTGGATATAGAAGAGCCCTTAACACAAATACCCAACTCTAGAGAACGCGACTTGCAGCCCGCTCTTCGCGAATCGTTGTTCACATCTGTATCGCTCCCCTAACTGCCGCATTGTCACCGCAGAGTTGCTTCAGATTTCTTAGACTCGCATTTTCTCTTGTGCTGCTTGTAGGGCATCTTGTATCTGCGATTCAGTACTCACGTTCTGGTCAACTTAATAATTTCTGCATCCTCACCGTTCGCTATAACAGTTGATTTGCAGAATCATGTTTCTATGTGTACAGAGAAAAAAAATCGTTGCATACTGATGAGGCAGGTAATGGGACTGTATCTATAAGGGAAAGTAAGTAAACCAATACGGCGAATAATTCGTGGCCCGTTTTTTCTGGTTAGTTATAGAAAATATGTGCACAGTTATAGAAGGAAGCAGCTGTGTGCGTGTAAGGCGTCTTTTAAATTTTGAGGGTCTATATACATAACTTCCTTGGAAAATGAATCAGAATTAAATCAAGCAAAGGGAATTTGAGTATTCTCACATGTGGCTCTACAGACACCTATACTTATATAGCGTAACTGAACTTTCACTTCATTAAATAGCCCGGCGATTATTTACAAAAGATGCGAGTTTGAAATCAGATATATAAGATTTGTACTAACTTTATAATTATTATTGTATACTTACTTTAAAATTTCCAATAGCCTTAAACAGTTTAGCTCTCACCAAAGAGCGATTCCTTAAACTTCATTTGTGTATGGTGTGAGAAGTGCAAAACTTACTTGGGGAATGATTTACCAGCTTACTGCATCAATTCACGAGTTAAATTAAGTTCGCTAACAGAGCAACATTCGCCATACATTGGTAGCAGCCATTAGTGGCAGTTAGCTACGCATTCGACAAGAAGATCTAAGCATCAGTACTGCTCCAATTTGACACGCCAAATCGTAACGACAAACTACCGATCGCTTTGTGTTGCTGAGCAGACAAACAGGGAGGAGAGCTATATGGTTATGCTTCTTGTTCTCAGATTCTCAATACGAACTTATTATTGTTCTCAAGCACAGCTCTCTCTCTCTCTCTCTCTCTCTCTCTCTGTCTCTCTCCCTTTTAGTCCATCTTACTATAGCGCCACATTAGCACTAGGTACCAATGTCACGCCTTCTATACAAGTCAGTGCCAACAAGCAAAAAAATACATGAGACAACTGTCTCACCTTACATAAAAGTTGTGGCGTCCTCTTCATGACCAACACTGCCTGCCTGCTCGCAACGACCACAACAAATACCCTCCCAGTGGCCGCTACAGTCTAACTGCCTGCTACTTTCTCTTTTCGAAACCAGCCAGCCCTGTTACGACGACTACTCTCTTGCTGTTCATTGGCTGAACCAAAATCTCTCAAAAGACTGTAGGTAAATCGCTAAGTGTAGCCGAAGTATCAGAGAAAATTCGTAAATCGGTTATTGTCTTACCGTTGCAAAAGCGAAATGGCGTGCGAAGACTCGCCATACAGATAAATGGAATGAAAGCTGGTTGATAATGGAAAATATGAAAGATCGTTTTTAACGCAGACTCCTTTCAAGTTGAAGATTTTGAAATTCATTGAGGAAACAATATCCTAGGCAGTGATTAAGGTATGTCTCCCCAATATAATTTCTTCCAGTACTGCTGTTCCTAGAAGGTATGTAGGAAAACTTCTGTTGAGTTCCGAAGATGGATGAGGTACTGGCGGAAGTTAAGTGTGAGACGAGGAGGTGGCGGGAGCGAGATCTTGGGTCTTTCCTGGGTAACTCAGTCGTTAGTTCTGAAATAAATACAACACTGTAAAGTACAATAAAACAACATTAACTACGTAAAAGTTGTAGTAAATAAACTAATAATATTGTTATCTTTCCCTTATGAGGTTAACAAAGGAGAAAGATCGAAGTGATGGAACAGAGACGCCTCTTACGCAGCAAGATCATTCCAGAAGGCCGCTGACACCAAAAAGGAGAGAGACTACAGGTATAGTTTTTATCACGAGACAAACCGTAAACTGCATTCAGGCGTTACCAGAGGCAGTTCGGAGTAGAGATGTAGTTTCAGTTTACGGAGAGCGTATTGCACATAAATTAAGAAATAGCTGAGGAGCCCGCATCTGAATCTCGCTAGCCCAACGAGATGATGATATTTTGCTGAAATCAGAAATGGATAATAAGAAACAATGGCAAATTTCAATTTTAGACTATCACATCACTTGAAGTAATAATACCGTCAGTCCACCGCTCGCCATCAACAACCTGTAGCGCAAATAGACATCATTCATTCTTCTCTGACTTCGCCTTTCTTTATTCATCGTAATAATGTGAAACTCTCGTTCAAAATTCGGAGACCATCCACAGCCAAATTGTACAAGTACTATTAGACAAATTGAAGCAAAAGAAAATAGTATTAGTTATTATTGTGGTGTCATCGTTAGACACCACGCTGGAGGTTGCGATAATCGATAGCGGTCCAGCACTTGCAACCTCTCTGGACTCGCTGGCGCTTGCAACGCCGCCGTATGGAACGGACAGAGACTTGCACATCGCACCGACCAAGCCAGCTACAGGTGTTTAGCGAAGTCAGATGAGAATAGCATTGAGCTCGCTAGGTGCATGTATTACGCGCGTAATACCAGAACTGTGTTCTCTTGCTTGTTGTATAATCCAGTTAATGATTTAAAGAGTCATTTCTATTCAAGAAAGATACTTGTTAGTAGCTATGTTCCTGGAGTGCAGTAGTAGGACAAAGTTAAGTAAAAGTTATTTACTAAAGTATTCCAATACTAATTATTATAGATTTTTCCAGATTCCTACAACCATCCCACTCGTGCTAGCCTCTATCATCCCACTGCAAATCCCAGGGGTACCGAACGAAAAGCATCCAGCATTTGTGTGAGGTCATGACATGCTGCCACCGACCGTCACATCAATTACCTATTCAAATTGCTTCATCTAAATAATTACGGCTTCTCAGGTTTCTGGGGAAATACTAGAAATATCGTGTTTTCAAATTCTGAATGTAAACATCAGGCTGGTTATGGATTGACCACTGGCATGGAACCGGAGAGAGACAGCTTGCCTGATCGAGACTGGAATGATTTCCCTAAATTCAGTGGCATCCTTCGAAATCTACTATCCATCTTTCTGCAGAAAAAAGTAATTATTACAAAAAGTCTCCGAATCCCATCTTGCCTTTTGGTTTCAATTTTTCGAGAAGATTCGTAGCAACATTAATGGCTCTCGAAAGTGGAGTTCTCCTCCAGAAACGTTTAGTTTACTTTTTAATAATATGAAAACAGTTAGATACAAACTGAACGTCGAGAGAGCAATATCTTGGGACATCGTGGTCTCATTTCTGTAGCTCAATTAACTCCGAAAGTGAGGACTCGTGACTTCGTAAGGTGACTGTCGCGAGACGACGTACCGCGACTTCCCACATACATTGGCGTACCATATTGTTCCTATCTGTGTACGTGCCTCAACATCGTGGAATCCCAGCGACTTGTGTTATGGAGCTTGTTGTGGAAAGAGTTGACGCTCTTTGCATTTTTATCAGCAACGTCCAAAACTTGCCGACTTCCAATGCCTCTTAATTTCTGTTAAAGTATTTTTGGAGCTTCGGAATTTCTGTTGCCTCTCAGTACATTCTAGCATAGCAATAATTGGATCTAAATACAACCATAGGATCAGAGAAACGAATTTTGGTATTTCCCTGGTGCCAGAGCATGATCTGCGTCAGCCGATTTTTCCGTCTTTCCTGGACGACAATTGTGTTCCTCAAACCCGGTCCAATTCTTATTTTTATACACGGACCAGACATATTTATGATACACCTGTGAAAATACTGAATAACTGGTTTTTTTTTTTCAGCGTGGACTGCTGCAAGAACTACAGGAAGAGAGTCAGCAGTATTCATGGATGTGGATCCATGCGGTCTCCTATGCGTGGCCAGCATCGCTGGGTTTCTCGCTTGAGGGCAAACAGCTTTCTCGAAGCAGTCCCACACATTCTCGACAGGGCTTAAATACAGGGAGTTTGGCGGCCATAGGAATGTAGTATACTCATCGTGGTGTTTTCGAACGACGCACGTACAACGCGAACTAACACACCGCATCCGTAGATACAGGAACTATCGGTATAATAGCTGTAAACTGTCGTAGCTGTCTTGAGAAAGTACCAGAGCTCCAAGCTGATGCTCAAATTACTGTAGACTGGCTAAACCCTGGCTAAAGAGGCAGGTAATCTAAGCAGAAATTTTTACGATGAACCTAACGGTGTTCCGAAAGGATAGGCTAAACACTGTTGGCGGTGGCGTGTTTGTTGCTGTTAGTAGTTTATCTTGTGGCGAAATTAAAATAGATAGTTCCTGTGAGTTAGTATGGTCAGAGGTCATTCTTGGCAACCGGGGTAATATAATGATTGGATCCTTTACCGACCTCCCAATTCGCATGATGCAATTGCGGAAAGATTCAAAAGAAAACTTGAGTTTAACTTCAAACATTTACCCGACCCATACAATTATTATAATTTACCAACGATATGTTGGCGAAAATACATTCTTAAATCCGGAGGTATGCATAAAACATCATCCGAAATTGTGCAACATGCATTCTCAGAAAATTATTTCGAGCAGCTAGTTCATGTTCTCATTCGAATTGTAAACGGTTGTGAAAACACACTTGACCTCTTAGCAAGAAATAATCCTGAGCTAATAACAAGCATCAGAACTGATACAGGGATTAGTAAACACAGGGTTGTCGAAGCGATATTGGATATAGTAGCCCCCAAATTCTCCTAAAATAAACGAAAAATCACCTATTCAGACAAAGAGATAAAAATTCACTTGACGCCTGCCTGAGAAACAATCTCCACTCCTTCCAACTTAACAATATAAGTGTAGACTAGGTGTGGCTTGACTTCAGTGAAACAGTATCGGCAGCAATTGAGAGATTCATACTAAATAAATTAACAAACAACGGAGCTTATCCTCCTTGGTACACAAAACGGGTCAGAACGCTGCTGCAGAAACAACGGAAAAAAAACATTCCAAATTCAAACGGACGCAAAATCTCCAAAATTGGCGATCTTTTACAGAAGCTCAAAATTTAGCGCGGACTTCAGTGCGAGATGCTTACAATACTTTCCACAACGAAATTTTGTCTCGAAACCTGGCAGAAAATCCAAAGAGTCTCTGATCGTATATGAAGTATGCTAGCTGCAAGACAGAATCAATGCCTTCTCTGCGCGATAACAACGGAAATACTATCGGAAACGATGGTGCCAAAGCAGAGTTACTAAACACAGCCTTCCGAAATTCCTACATCAAATAAAACGAGGTAAATATTCCCGAATTCGAATCAAAAACAGGTGCCAAAGGAGTAACTTAGAAGCAGATATCCTCGGAACATTGAAGCAGCTTAAATCAATCAACAAAAGCAAGTTTTCCGGTCCAGAGTGTATACCAGCTAGGTTCCTCTCAGAGCACGCCGATGCCATAGCTCTGTATTTAACAATCATATACAACGATTCGCTCGTGGGAAGATCCGTAACCAGAGACTGGCGAGTGTTCGAACATTATGAATTACCTCGAAGAGAACGATCTACTGACACACACATAACACGGATTTATAAAACATCGTTCTTGTGAAACACAACTAGCTCTTATTCACACGAAGTGATGAATGCTATTGACGAGACTTTTCAAATTCAGGCCTTCTGCCTACTGTGTCTGTAAGGATTAAGTTTGTATCGAACTCATAATATAATTCGTTTTATTTTAACGTTTACAAATGCTGTTTCACTTTCATTACCCTCACTGGCATGTTTAAATTAATAATGTTAACAAAACAGCAAACTGTGCAGTCAGTAGAGGCCAAAAAAGGTCAAATATCGTGAATAGTTCGTGTAGTTTGAAATTTTTGTATAGTGGTAGGAAGGACTGCCATGAACAACGTAACAGAAATCCTGACTGTTGAAGAATGAGCATAGGGGGTGCAGGTGCGATTGAAGCTCACTTTTCTACAGCTTTCTTGATTAACTCGTAAACTGAAGCCTCCAGCGAAAATGTACAAGGTGCGTTCCATAAGTAATTCGACCAAATTCATAAAAAATCATTTATTGAATATATTCGTACAAATAATAAAAAGTTTTCAAAATAGCACCCTCTTGCGTCGATACACTTTTGGAGGCGGTGATTCTATGCCTGGAAGGCATCCTGGAATGCCTTTTCCGGTATGGCCTTTAGGGCTGATGTAACATGCGCCTGGATGCTTTCAATCGTGTCCCACTGTTTTCCTTTCATGACTCCTTTTACCCGAGGAAACAAAAAAAAAGGCAGCGGGAGCCAGGTCAGAACTGTAGGAAGACTGGGGAACCAATGGTGTCTTGGTCCTGGCCAGGAACTCGTTTGACAACGAAGGCGGTGTGACTGGGCGCGTTGTCGTGGTGAACTTTCCATGTGTCCCTGATGTCGCTTCGGCAGCGCGATACCCTCCTTTTCAGTCTTTTGAGCACTTCCAAGAAGAAAGCTGAGTTCACTGTAGTCCCAGTAGGTACGACTTCGTGGTGGACAATGCCTCTGACGTCAAAGAAGACAATGAGCATGGTTTTGATCCTGGACTTGCTCATGTGTGCCTTCTTGGGACGGGGCGACGCTGAACTCTACCTTTTTGTCTCAGGGTTGTACTCAAAAATCCACTACTCATCACCAGTGATAACCGAGTTTAAAAAATGAGGATGGTTTTCACACATTTCCAACATTTCTCGGCACCAAAGCACTTGCATGAGCTTGTGATTGTCGGTCAACACTTTTGGGACGAGTTTGGCACACACCTTTCTCATGTTCAAATCTTCGGTCAAAATTCGGAAAACGGTTGTTTTTGACATGTTTAGAGTTTGTGCTATCAATTGAAGGCTCAGCCGCTTGTTTACAGTTCGTACTAGCCGTCTGTCAGAGTTCAAACAATCGCGCACACGCGTCACATTTTCATCGACTCGTGCGGTTGATGGCCGTCCACTGCAAGGTTCGTCGGTGATCTCCTCTCGGCCCTCCATGAACGACTTGTGCCATCGGAAAACTTGTGATTTGGACAAGCAATCAGTCCCAAAGGCATGCTGAAGTAATGGAAACGTTTCGGTGGTGGACTTCCCAAGTTTAACGCAAAATTTGATAGCGTAACGTTGCTCTACAGAATGATCCATTGTGCCGTGTTTCATAAACTCAAAACGAGGTTGACGGAAACGCACATCCTGACCCTCCGGCAGCTCGCCGCCGAATGAGACAAAGATCGTTTTGAAGCTAATCGTTTTAGCCCAGCCGGATACAACACCCTGTGGTATACCGCTGCGTCAGAAAAAAAAAAATTGGTCCCACTACTTACGGAACGCGCTCTGTATGTCGGTACAAAATTTAGCTACATTAAATATCCTACAAAAAGTTCCTGTTCACTTTTCACTCGTAGCTAGCCAGATAATATGTGTCGGACTTTGCCGTGCAGCAAGTTGACGGAACATGGACTCAACAAGTGGTTGGAAGTCCCCAGCAGAATACTGAGCCATGCAGCTTCAGTAGCCGTATATAATTGCGAAAGTGTCGCCGGTGCATAATGCTGTGCAGGAACTGATCTCTCGATTATGTCCGACAAATATTCGATGGGATTCAGGGTCGGGCGGTGTGGGTGGACATATCGTTGGCTCTAATTGTCCCGATTGTTCTGCAAACCAAACACGAACAACTGTGGCTCGGTCACACGTTCGGGAACATGAAACCAATCAATGGCTAGCGTGAATGATCGGTTCAGTTGGACAACAGGACCCAATCCATTCCATGTAAGGACAGCCCACACTATTAGGAAGAAACCACCAGCTTGCTAAGTCGATCGATGGCTTCGTGGGATCTTCGCCAACCTCGAACCCTACCATCAGCTCTTACCGACTGCAATCGGGACTCATATGACTTGCCCACGTTTTTCCAGTCGTTTAGGGTGGAAACGATATGGTTAGTTTGAGCTCAAGAGAAGCGCTGTAGGCGACGTCGTGCTGTTAGTAAAGACACTCGCGCCAGTCCTGTGCTGCCTTACCCAATTAACGCCAAATTTAACTGATAAGCTCATCCCATGTCCCACATTACCTCTACTGTTCTTTCACGCAGTGTTGCTTGTCTGTTACCACTGACAAATCTACGCAAACCCCGCTGCTCTCGGTCTTTAAGTGAAGTCCGTTGGCAATTGCGTTGCCCGTTGTGAGCGGTAATGCCTGAAATTTCGTATTCTCAGCACACTCTTGACACTGTGGACTTCGGAATATAGAATTCCCTAACGATTTCTGAAATGGAATGTCCTGTGCGTCTAGCTGCAACTACCATCCCGCGTTCAAAGTCTGTTAATTCTCGTCGTGCGGCCATCCGTCGCAAACCTTCCCGCATGAATCACCAGAGTAGAAATGACAGCTCCGGCAATGCACTGCCCTTCTATACCCCATGTATGCGATACTACCGCTATTTCTGTATGTGCGTGTTACTATCCCGTGACTTTTGTCACTTCAGTGTGTAGCATTGAGAGTTGCATGAAACGATATCGGTAGGGGCAGTTGAATCACCTTTTACAATTAGGATGAATTTGTAGTAGTCTCCAATGCCAAATAATTATTATCGAACTACTTTTCACTTTAGGACCAACTGGAAGGAACGTTATACGCTCGGTCCGTATTGAGCGGTGTTATTCACCCGCTGTACGACTGAGTAATTGCCTGGGTTGCTTGTCACCACACGCCGCCGCTCGTGTTCACAGGTCTCAGGGTACGCAACGCCCGCTGGCCTTACGGTGGCGGCGCCTCCCGGGAGTCAGAAATTGGCAGCCCGCTAGTGGCGTTCCGTGTCTAACCGTCACTCAGAGCGGCGCTGAGTGCCGCCACGCCGCTCGCCGCGTTTATGTAAAGCAGCCCGCCGCCAGACAGGCGTATGTACTCAGCGCTCTGGCGGCGTCAATCAGACGCGCCCCCGCCGTTCGCGGTCCGCTGGTGCGCTGTGGACGCCAGACAACGCCCACACAGTGGTAACGCTTCACATTCCGATACCCACCGTGTACCGGCTCTCCAACCACCAACTGGAGGGTGCGCGATCCACTGGCTCCTAGACGTGATCAGGCCGCGGCCATAGCGGCCGTAACGATTACTTGCCCTGCTACTTATATTAAGGGAGTTCATGGTCAATAACCATTGAAATCTGTGGCTGGTGCGAGAAATAGAAAGAAAGTCTGTGTCGAAGTCCTAATAAACCGATGCCAGGAGGAATATCAGTTTGGTTTCATAAGGAATGTAGGCCTTAGACAAGCACTGCATATTTCCCATTACGCCATATTGGCTATTAATCGACAGTGACTGCTTCAAAAATTTTATGAGGTGATTGAGAGACCGCTACCATTCACAAAGATTTGCTTAAGTAATTAAATTATTTGACAGAGGGGAAACGTTCCGTGGAAAAAATCTCATCTTCACCCGACAGTGGAAAAACAAAAATTATGAGGTATGAAAACGCCTTCAGTCACAATTTTTCGTGTTTTATTAAGTACACGATGCATTTCGGACCCTATGGGTCTATCATCAGGTGTAATATGTCCTTAATAAGCCGGCCAGTGTGGCCGAGCGGTTCTAGGCAGTTCAGTCTGGAACCGCGCTGCTGCTACGGTCGCAGGTTCGAATCCTGCCTCGGGCATGGATGTTAAGTCCCATAGTGCTCAGACCCATTTGATCCTTTTTTCTGTCTTTAATACATGCTCCATTTTTTTATTGAATCAGCTGAAATGCGTAGCTCGCCAGGGCAGCCGAGAGCGCTAATGCGCTGCTTCCTAGACTCGGGAAGGCGTGAAGGCGCCGGATCGAATACGCCTGGCGGATTAACGACGAAGGGCCGGTGTGCCAGCCGGCCTGGATGTAGTTTTTAGGTGGTTTTACACATCCCGCTTTGTGAATACCAGGCTGGTCCCCACGTTTCGCCTCAGTTACAGGACTCGCAGACAGCTAGGGTGCATTACTTCCGTCCCAGGGGGGTTCAGGGTGGCGGCAGGAAGCGCATCTGGCCACCCTCTGCAACTATCACTGCCAAATCAATAGTAACACGGCCTGCGTGAAGCGGGACCAAGATCCCAAGAAAGAAAGAAAGAAAGAGGTGAAGTGCCTATACCACATAATCCAAGGAAAACATTTTTAACGTTTTAGCACCAGCAAACATTCTTTTCTCCATCTTTTTCGTACATACCACTTCATTCAAGATGCACGTTTGTATACACATGTTTGTAAACACTTCACAGATGTGAAGAAATCTATTTTTACAGATGCGACAGCAAGATGTGTGGAAGACACTGCAAGTGGCAGATACCGCCAGGACCGATACATCTATAGTGAAATAGGAACAAGCTTTGTCTTTTCTGCCATCTTGTTTCTAATGCACAGTAGAGTTGAGTGTGATGACGTTTTTTCATATCTTTTGTAAATTTATGAACGGATTTTAACAAGATACAGTGATCCATAACTATGGAGATAACTCAACACGCGAAAAGGACGCAGAAATTGTATATGATGTTTGATTATAATTTTATATGTGAACACCTGAAAATCGATTGGAGTTAATATTCCTTCGTATTGGGTTATCCTCCTCTTTCCCCGCAGGATCACCAAGGCAGTGCTTAGCCTGTAAAGAACAAATTTAATCTGTATGTGTGCCATCGTTTTGGCATTGTAGCCTACAGAAAGGTTTATACAGTGAAACATATTGCGTCGTTAAATAACATACGCACTCAACAAACTTTTGTCACTGGTTGCGGTCTGTGAAAATCATGTTAATACTGTTAATTTTAAGTGATATTCTGTGTGTGGTCCGTAAGGACCCCCCGAAATTACAATCGAAATCAGTTGTAGTTGCCACACACTTCTTTATTACGTATACATTGCTCATAATATATTCACAGAAACCATAATTACAACAAAGCTTGTCTTATAGAAGACCAAAATTTTTAAGATACCTTCCACATATCGTTCTATTTCAACCACTTACATTTATGTAAACCATGTCCATGACCCATAATTAATTCAATATGACTGATAAATAAATCACATCTACTTCATTGCTTGCATAGAAACCCTTTTAACAATCTTTTCATCACATCCAAGTTCGGAGTTCAACAGACAGTAATTCCTTGGCCAACTTTTCATAATTCAAATACAACGTTCATAAAATCATGCTCGTAAAATATGAGTAACATAACTATCGCAGACAAAAGTTCTGAGTTCAACAAGCCTCAAAATTTTTAAAGCTTACTCGGCCAACTTCTGATTAATTAGAACAATACTACTTGCATATACCACGTACTATTTCATTACCTGACTATAACGAGAAGATATTCCCAACAAAACTTAACACGGGCCGCTTCCACTCTAATTGAGAATTAGTGATGGACGCGAGCATACCAAAATATTTTAACCAATACAGAAATCCACGAGACAGGAAACGAAATAAAAAGGTATTCAGCTTTGCACTGCGATTGAGCTCCACCGAAAGGATGAAATTGTAGGACAGTAACAACATAACCCGAGAAGTGGTGGGAGGGGGGCAGGCCCTTAAATATCACTCTGCAACCGTGGTAGTCAGATCCCAGTTTTCTCGCGTCAGCCACTGCCAATTATCTGCAACATAAAATACTTCAGCGGCAGACAACATTCCGAGGCATGAGATAGGTACTAAAATTTGGTTAGCCAGTCCCTTAAAACATCACTAAAATAATGGCATAAAAGTTAAAATAGCAAGGATAATCTCGGCGCAAGTTTAAAAGCCACACTAAAATAATGATATAACAGGTAGAATGGCAAAAATATTCCAGTGTAGCTTGGAACTCCAAACACAGACTTACGCGTTACTTAGTTATACTTCTAGCCACGTGTTTAGCCATGCTTCGTGTCTGTTAGGTGGGGGTCGTTACACTTCCTCAAATGCCGTCAAGGTATCAATTGACGACACAAAATTCAGTGATAAGCATCTGGAACAATTCCAAATAGAGTTTAGTACACCACCCACCGAAACAACTCGACGACTCCAATTTATTCGGCCTGTGTAACTTCTAACCAACTCGACAGAACTTGTCCTTGCAACCTAGAGGAAATCCCAATCACCATGGGCAGAAAATTTGCATTGTAACGGTGAAACTCGCGATAGAGGCTGGCCACGCTCCTTCGTCGTGCCGATTCGGCCTCTCGCCGGTCTGCACACACACACAGTCCCCCGTCACTCCACCTCACACCGCGGATACCCGCACACCAGCCACCAGCAGAGCGCGCGCCCTCCAGTTAAGATCCCCCTCCGCCAGAGATGTGAAGAAAACTAATAAGCATCGAAGTCAACTCAACGATGAAAAGACAATCGAAGGAAACTGGCGACAGTAGCGCACCAGCTCAAAATTATTTTTTTCTTTTGGTGTTCCAGCACTACAATATGAGAACATGAGACATATAATTGCAACTTATCAGGTTCGTTCCATGCTAAAAAGTGTAATTGTGCGAGACTTATACTACGTTATGCTATGTATTTATTACTAACAGTGTAATTTTTGATTCTATAATATTTAAATTTTACTTAAATCATTATCGTAGCTTTACTAAACGTAAAAAGTATTATGAACAGCTATACGAGAAAGAGTACGACAGGGATAAATTGATAGTCAGAGAGTCTACGAGGCAGCTTACGCTTGTGAGAGACCGTGTGAACACAGGGTGGCAGATCTTGTCGCATCGGGTTACAAAGTACGCCAAGTAGGCTACGGCAGATTACTTAAATTTCCCATAATCTATTGATTTAACAATTTCGTGAACATAGTAGGAAGAAAGATTCACACAGATTGAATTAACGTGAATCTCGTGAAGTGCTACACGCAGTGTTAACGGTGTGTACCAGGAAAAGCCCTGATCGTTGCTTGGCCGGACTGAAGTCGCTGGTGTGACGTGAGTGGCAAAAAATTAATGAGCCTTATAATTTTCATTTATCACCTAATATGGTATCGTGCGCCTTAGGATTGTGACAGTGGTTATAAAAATAAACAGTCCTCTTTAGAAATAGAAACGTAAATGGTTTACCCCACTGACACAGGATCCGCAGCTGCGATGTTCGTGTAAACGATTCGGATCTGTCATTTCCTCCTTTATTCATTGTACGACTGTCCCTTTATGGTCAAGTATTCTCTATAAAGAAGCACCGCGCATTCGGAATATTAGTAATCAGTTAAAAGATAAATAAAAATCAGTATTTTGACATATGCTGGAATTAATATAACTCACTTTACAGAAACTTAATGGACGCTACATTATGCCTTATAAATCTTATTTTATTGTTACTTCATCCTCCACGCCGCACATGACCGAGGCGTGGTCCGAGAGCGATTTCAGTTCGTCGCTCTTCAACAAACGATTTGAAAATTTGAAATATTTCAAAATTTTTTGTCATGGCGTAAAAAGAAATTGTGAGTTGCGTTGTTTAAAATATAAAAGACTGATTTGTTGATTATTTAAAGCATTTACGTAGTTGAATGATGCGATTAGTTTATGTAGGCTGCCAAGGATCAGGTTGTTGCAGGGTGTGTAGGGTTTCGCTGTGTGTATTATGGGTCTTACGTGCGTGGACTGAGCCTTAAGAAGGGTGACGTGGGATGAAGTTCGGAACAAACCCTTAGAATGCAGGAGGAGTGGAGTGGCGAGGATAGGAGCAGTAGATGGGGAGGGGGAAGGGGAGGTCTGTTGCATCTCGTTCGGGATTTCATGATCAGATGAAGTTTAATAAGTAATTGCTTTACCTACATTGCTGTACGACAGAGAATGCCAGATGTCGACCTAGTAGCAATTGTGTAAAATACTATTGGAAGAAATGAGACTTTTAAGGAGTGTTAAAGAGCGTATGAGCCTGGGTAGTATACAAAACGAAGGTATTATGACGTAATTAAATATAAAACCAGTACAAAATAAAATATTAAATAACGGACACTTACAAAGAATGGGGAACAGTAGAAATGCGGAGGCGGCTTTGGATTGCAAGCCGAGGGGAAGAAGAGACCGACGGCGACCCAGGACACTCTGGAGACAATGGCAAAGACTGGAGGGAAGAGTACGTAACTGAATGAGCTGGAGAAAAAGAAGAAAGAATAAGACTTCCGAAACTAAAAAAATAACTTTACTATGAAAGAAATCCAAGACAACCGAAGTAGCCGCTTTTCATGGTGTGCAAAATCGTGAGTTGCGTTGTTTGAAATATAAAAGACTGATTTGTTGATTATTTAAAGCACTTGCGCAGCTGAATGAAGCGATGAGTTTATGTAGGCTGCCAGGGATAAATCTGTTACAGGATGAATTGGGTTTGGGCGGTGTGTATGATTGGTTTTATGTGGATGGAACATTTTATGCAATGTTACTCCACCTTGTGTGGTTAATATGGCTATGCAGGGCTCAGTGTGTGTTATGATTGGAACAGTGATGTGAAGGCAGTATCGTGCCAGTTACAGAAGGCGCAATGGCTTTGATGGGCGAACATCGTGTATTTGTTATGGAGGAGTGTACTGGAAATGATGGTTCTGTGTTTGCTCCTCAGAGAGTATTGCGCATTCGCTTCGAAATTGGCCGACATGTTTGTGTTCCTGAAACAGAAATTACTAGAGTTTGGGTATCTAACTTTAGAGCATGAGGTTCTGCAGTGAAAACATCTACAGATCGATCTCGAACTGTAGCTACACCGGAAAATGTGGCTAGCGCGATAGCGTCCGTCCAGGAGTGCCAGAGGAATCCTGCACAGAGATATTGACATGCACCCATACTAAATGGTGGTCACCCGAGAAATAAGAGAGAGACATTTTGAAACTCGCAGAGCTGTGTGTGTGAGTAAATTCTTCAGAACGTTCTCTCTAGTGCTGTTTCGATTTCTTTAAATGAGGCGCCCTTCAGCATGTATGGTATTATAAATAAACAAAATTTCTGCCAACGGGCAACAGAAAATAATCACGTACTTCAACAACGACCACTTCACAGCCTTCGTGGACAGTTTAGTATGCCATGGACAATTCTGTGAGTGAGGTCCGTATGTTTTCAAAGAAGGTGACATAACTATAGCGGTTAATTCAAATCGTTGCTGTAACATGTAGAGATCTTTCTCCGACCTAAGTTAAATCAGTTTGTTGGGGACCATGAAGAAGTAGAAGTCTGGCTCCAACAAGACGGAGCCACAGGTCAAACTTCTCGGCGTTCTCCACAAATTTTGAGACTGATGTTTTGTGGACGTCTTCTCTCTTGGAGAAATCGCCTGGTGCAGGGTGCCCGATTTATTATCTTGTGATTTTTTGCTTTAAGGGCACTTAAAGGCTCGGGTATCCAAACATAGTCTCAAAACTCAGTAAGCACTTAAAGAGTGATTCACCCAAGAAGTGGCTGCCATGAACAACTTCTGGGAATGGCTTCATCAACTTGTCAACATTGGAGGAAGCCATTTACCGGACATAAATTTAAAACCAACTAATCTAAAACGGCATGAATTTTTTGCTCACAAGTGAAAGTATTTTCCCCATATCTGTTTTTCATCGTTTGTAACTTCTTATTGTAATAAAGATGGTGTTTTTGCCGGACCCTGCGTCTTGATTCCCATGTTTTCTACACGGTGGTCGAGAAATTGCTGCTCAGGGCTCTCACTGTCTTGTATGGCAGCCCTGAGGTTATCCAGAGTGTAGCATCCGGAGGGTGACACTGCAAGTGTCGACATGTACTCTCCTTCAACTGGCCAACAGGTATCGCAGGTCATTCCATTCGGTTGATTCCTATCCCCTGGATGAAGTTCTTCACGAGGTGGGCATTGTTGCTCCTGCACTATCGTCACAATGTGAATCAATGGTCCACATTCTGAATATCCAGAAATCTTAAAGTTTTTCAAACTATCCTCAGTAGGAATGACGGACTTCGGCATCTGGACATCACACCATCCCAAGAATAACCCAACTTCCTGTTGAACGCGTAGGATTCTGTGCCTGATACTTTACACTGGTCACGTACACATTCATTTAAGACGAGAATCGGCGTCAGACAATTCCTAATCTCGTTCATGAAGATGATTCGGCTTAAATTCCATGTGTTTCCTTGCCCAACTTCTTCGAGAATCAGTGGCCTGTGATTTCTTTAATAGACGCACAGAGGTCACAGTGATCGATTTTCGGAATTGTTACTGCTCAGTTCGCTGCCATCGTTAGTTAACATGCACTTACTGCTATTACTTTGGAATCAGCCGTTCGTAAAATAATGTCGGCAGAAATCCGCTTGCACTGCGGCACTTTGCACGTGCTTACAGTGGTTATCGAGCTTTCTATTCGAATGTCATGGTCAACAAATAAATGTAATGTACATTCCTGAAGATTGTTTCCCACGTTTCACAAGTTGGGGTCCTCTAGGGGATGAAAGAAAAATTATTGCTTGTTCGATTGTTTTGATCTTTTAACTCTTAATTCAAGCGGGCACTGGCTACCCGACGCTTAATTGTAATTGCGGATTAGGTCTTCTCTCGCTTTAACAGGGCTATCTCATATTGAAACGTTATTTTAGATGGTCAGTAAATAATTATTCTACTGATTTACTGCTCATCTGTTAGGCTTTTCTGGCATTTCCCCTGTCCCTTAACCTCTTCTGGTGACCCCACATACTGTAGGGTCCATCTCCGATGCTACCCCGCCAGTAGACGAAAGATCTACTAGTAAGATATCTTTTATCTGCGATTAGGGACTTAGTAACAGGTAGATAAGTTAATTCTATGTAATTCTTCTTCTCTTCTACATCACCAATTTCCTTGCTACACGTTGATATTTGATAAACCTTTATTTTTACATTGAGTACATTACAGGTTATATGACGGTTTCGTAGGACACACATAGGGTTTTCAGGCTCTGTACTTGAAAATAAGTGGGACTCTGAAAATTACTAACATCTTATACGATACAGGATGTAACACTACATTGTCACCATTTCCTATAACATTTCAATTTGAAGCTTTGATGAGAGCAATGAAACTTGTATTCTCATACACTTGAAATACACAAAACACTTGAATACACAAATATGGAACATCAAGAAGCCATACTGACCTCTGTTTCTTAGGCTTGTGCAACGGAAACAGCGATCACCAAAACGCCGGAAGAAGGACCGCCTCACGGTGGAGAACGATCAACCAGATCCAGCAGGAGATGCTGATGCGTTTCTGGGTACAGAACAGACGACTATAGAGACAGAAGAACAGCCTAGCGTGGACGCAGGGCTGACCAAAGGGACTGTAACACGACCTTCCCTTGACGACGCTCCAGAGACAGCGGACGAGTCCCATCGACCGCAACTGGATAATGGGGAGACTACGGCGCCTATAACGCATGACAACGATGGGGCACTGGGGGACTGGTCACAAGACCCACCCCTGTGGAGAACAGATGACGCTGCAGGAGCTGCACCCACACACTCTCCCTGTGTTCAAAAATGGTTCAAATGGCTCTAAGCGCTATGGGACTTAACATCTGAGGTCATCACTCCCGTATACTTAGAACTACTTAAACCTAACTAACCTAAGGACACCACACACATCCATGCCCGAGGGAGGATTCGAATCTGCGAGCGTAGCAGCAGCGCAGTTCCCGACTGAAGCGTCTAGAACCGCTCGGTCACAGCGGCCGGCTCTCCCGGAGTAAGACCGGTAGAGTGCACGAAATAACGGCAGACCACATGAGGGACATAGGGAACGGTGAAAGAAAGCAGCCTGTTTACGGAAGTATAAACGACTGTAAGGTGCCATATGTACGTTGAGAGCCATGCAACAAGCTTATGGGACAGGGTCCGTTAACATCAGTAACATGGGAGCGCCTGCTCGGTGACATGATAAGGGCCGCAGATTTAGACACAGCAGTGTTACAGAAAGTTCTGGCGCTTCCCCCCTAGGACATATTTACTGTTCCCCGTGTGACGAGAGAGGCGTTGGAACTGCGATACCGTTGATGAAAAGGATTCGTGCAGATGTAAGAGAGTATTTGCCTTCGGGCCGTGGTACGGCGATTACCATAGGTGGAGTACATTTGATCACTATAGACACACCGTCGGGCTCTGATAAGAGAAGGGTTCGAGCAGATATTTACGCCCCTCAGGTTATATCGTTGTTCCGGGGACGATATGATGCTTGCAAATTTGGAGGAGATTTTAACTGTGTGCTCGACAGGAAGGACCAACATCCTAACTTTACTCCCAGCTACGAACTTCGGGAGCTAGTCAAAGAGATGGAATTAATCGATACATGGGACCTGAAGCATCGCAACCAACTGGGATATACATTATATACGAATCATTCCACAAGCCGTGTGGATCTATGTTTCAAGGGAGTTAGCGATGCCAACGGTGTACGCAGAAACCTGGCCGTCCGCCTTCACAGACCGTGAGGTACATATTTGTACGGTTACCTTCAGATCACGCTGGTGGGCTGGGCCAGCACTTGGATGGGTGACCATCCAGTTTTCCGAGCGCTGTTGGCAGGCGGGATGCACTATGCCCTTGTGAGGCAAACTGATGAGGTACTTGATTGAGACATAGCAGATCCGGTCACGTGAACTGACATGCGACCGGGAGAGCGGTGTGGTGACCACGTGCCCTTCCATATCCGCATCCAGTGATTCCAGTGTGGTGAGGATGACACGGCGGCCGATCGGTACCGTTGAGCCTTCATGGCCTGTTCGGACTGAGTTTTTTTACCCTTGCTAGGCAGTAGGTATGAAGAGCGAGGGGTAACTGGAAGATGCAGATGTACGTCTCCCAACTGCTTGATGCAGAATGCCGACGTATGGTGGAGGACATACGGCATGGTTGCCACCGTCGATAAAATACTTACGGTTCTGTCTTACAGGACGAGTGCGCGAAGCCAGCTTTACGGAGGACGTTAATAGGTTATGGGAACGAGGTTTCTCGATGGCAGCGCACGACCTCCGCCTTTACTCAACCAGCTTCACCAGAACGACAGATAGCTGTTCACCGTGTGAAGGCGAAGTTGATGCAAGTTGTGACGTTAGGGGTGGCGGCTATGATGACAAGCCTGAGGTAGCAGGACTACCTCCCCAACTAACTTCCTTCGATGCATTATGTGATAAAAGGAAGAAGGAGACGAAGGACGTCAGTTCATGAGATAGATCTCGCCGATGGCCATCGTTTTTCAAAACTAAGGGAGTTCTCGGATCGTCTTAGCAGATTCCATGCGAGCGACGGGGAGGGCCAGAGGGAGCTGGGAACCGTCCTGGACGAGAGCCAAGACGCGCCGCGTGTGAACGGGGAGCGGACGTGTTATCCGAAATTACGCACGAGGTGCTGGAGGAAGCGATTACACGAGGCGCCTCCAAAAAGTCTTCAAGCCCTGATGGAACCAGCTAGAATTTTATCGTACCTTTGTGACCATTATGACACCGATGTTATTATGCATGTTTAATGAGCTTCTGCGACAAGAAGTCCCAGTTCCCGTAAAAGTCGTGGCGGGGCTAGTGATCCCGATATCCAACCCTCGTGGCGGCACACGACCTTGTGATTATCGCGCCCCCTACCCCACACCCTTCTTAATAGTGACTACAGTATTTTTGTGCGCATACTGGGCACTTATATCAAAACGTCGTTGGCGAATCGAATACATGCCGATTAGACATGTGTTGGCTCCATCAGTAATGTCCACGCAACCTTCGGAGACTATCCTGACGTCGTCGACCTGGCGCCTGCATGCCACATTGTAAGTAGGCTGTTTAGGATTTTATATTGGTAACGCCACGTAGCGCTCTGTATGCAAACCACTGGCTGTGCTGTGAGCAGTCTGTGGCTGGTTGGCATTGCTGTAATATTCGCTATTGTAGTGTTCGGCAGTTGGAGGTGAGCTGCCAGCAGTGGTGGATGTGGGGAAAGAGATGGCGGAGTTTTGAGAGCGGATGATCTGCACGTGTGTTAATAATACAGCAAGGTACTGGTTAACAGCATTGCTGGTTCTAAGGACAAGCCCAAAAACTTTGTAAGTGCACCAGTGTTGGTTTATCGACTTGCTATATTGTCCGCAAGACTCTTCGATGGTGATTGTGCACCTGCACAGTTGCAACAGATGGCTGCTGACCGTCTCTACAAGGACTGCAGTGGGTCTGTACCTTTGATGGCCCACCAATACCATACTCTCTACCAGGACTACAGTGGGTCTGCTCTGTGATGACCTACCTACCAATATTCTTTAACTTCGACTGACTCTGCTGTGGGTTTGCTCTGTTGTGGACCATTACCTGTCTGCATGTCAAGAGTCAGCATTATCTTTCGTTGGAAGGACAACACTACTTCTTCAAGACTGCATGGAAATCCACTACTTCCGTGTGCATTTTCTTTTACTGCTCAGACTTTGTGCATAAAATTTTAATTAATACTGTGATGAATGATGAGGACTGTCTTTATGGACTGTGAGAAAATTTTAGCTTCTGACCAACATTGTATCGATAAGTGTGTGCATTTGATATATTTGTTAGCGTTAATATAAAAAAATTTTAATGAATATGTATTGGCCAGTGCCCAAAAAAATTTGTAAAATTTTTTGTGGGGAGCATGGGGGCTATGTAAGTAGGCTGTTTAGGTTTTTTATATTGGTAACGCCACGTAGCGCTCTGTATGAAAATCACTGGCTGTGTTGTGTGCAGTCTGTGGCTGGTTGGCATTGTTGTAATATTCGCTATTGTAGTGTTGGCAGTTGGAGGTGAGCCGTCAGCAGTGGTGGATGTGGGGAGAAAGATGGTGTGTTTTGAGAGCGGATGATCTGGGTGTTTGTCTATCAGAGACAGCTAATTTGTAAGACTGGATGTCATGAATTGATGTATGTATTATGACTTTTGAACACTATTAAGGTAAATACATTGTTTGTTCTCTATCAAAATACTTAATTTGCTAACTATGCCTATCAGTAGTTAGTGACTTCAGTATTCAGAATCTTTTATTTAGCTGGCAGTATTGGCGCTCGCTGTATTGCAGTAGTTGGAGTAACGAAGATTTATGTGAGGTAAGTGATTCATGAAAGGTATAGGTTATTGTTAGTCAGGGCCATTCTTTTGTAGGGATTATTGAAAGTCAGTTTGCGTTGTGCTAAAAATATTGTGTGTCAGTTTATTGATGAACTGAACAAGTAAAGAGAGAAATGTCTGTGCACGTTCAGATTTGCTCAGCTGTTTGAAAATCAAATAACGTAAGGTGTTTATCAGCACAATCATTCATAAATTTTTCTAAGGGGACGTTTCAACCCCCAGGGGGCGCTGATTGATACTGATTTCGACCATGCCTTTGATCGGGTGGATCATGTGTACATCGCAGCCGTGATGAACAGAATTGGTGTCTCGTCATTATTGGCCACTGCAGCGATGTTTCTGTTGCACGGCGCCACATTGGCGATGCTGATCAACAGAGGGCGGACAGAGTATGTTAAGATTTTAAGACTTATCCTACATGCGATCGTCTTAGAACCGTGCGTCGCAGGCTTTCACCGCCAACTTACCGGGATCTCTCTGTTTCAAATGTCATTCAGATGTAGAGAATACGCAGATGACATGGTGTTCCATGTCCGGAAAGAGTCGATCAGCACTGGTCTGGCTACAGACATATGGGATGGCAGCTGCCAGCGAGGTCAACTTCCTACAATCACAATTCACGCATGTGGGGCGTGGACTATAACTAGTAACAGAAGGAACCTCACCTGTGGTGCAAACCCTCCGATGTTCGGGTATCACCTTCCATAAGGAGACGGCAGGAGTAGCTGCAGACAACTACCGATGGCTATTCCTCAGTCAGTACGACTAAGCGCCCTACTGTCAGTCGAAATGTTACTGCGAGTGCCACTCGTCAACCATTATCTTGATCCCGTGATGTGCCACCTGACACACTTTCTCCCCTTGACGCGCACGATGGCTATGTGGAATTAGGCGGCTTTTGGGTGTTTTTAAGCCTGGGACAGCTCTTTAAGGTAAAGTACAAAACGCTTACCCTTCAAGCGCGATAAGGGGGCGTTGGTTTCGTCAACGTACACTGAAGGCGTGTGCCTTGTACGAGGTATGTCCACAAAGTAAGTTCCGTTAGATTATATAAAAAAAATTATTATACAAAAATCTGTTAAACAACTTTTCTACATAGCTTCCGAAATTTTGTAGTCACTTGCCATAGCATGGCACAAGTTTTTGTATGCCTTCTTCATAGAAGGTAGCCGCCTGTGTATTCAACCATGTGGTAACATGTGCTTTCAGCTCGTCATCATCGTTGGAGTGTTGACCACCAAAGACAGATTTTAGGCGTAAAAAGAGATGAAAGTCGCTAGGAGCGAGGTCCGGTCTGTACGGAGGATGATCAAACGCGTCCCGGTGAAATTCCTGTAAGAGATGTTTGGCCACAATCGCCTTGCGAGGTCGGGCATTATCGTGGAAGATAAAAACACCTTTTGACAGTAATCCTCGGCGCTTGTTCTGTGTTGCGAGGCGCAATTTCTTAATGGTCTCGCAGTAACCATGTACATTGATTGTTTGGCCTAGTGGTAAGAAATTAATCAGCAAAATCCCTTTTCTGTCCAAAACAACAGTGCACAAGACTTTTCGAGGTGTCAAGATTTGCTTAGGCATAACCTTCATTGGGGACGAAGTGTGCCTCCATTCCACTGATTGCCGTTTTGTTTCAGGGGTGTCGTACGATACCCAAATTTCATCCCCCGTTACTATCCGAGAAAGAAAACCATCGACTTCTTCATTGTAGCGTGTCAAAAACTGAAGTACACTGCCCATCCGTTGTTTTTTTTTGTGTTGTTCATTAAGAATTTTATGTATCCACCGCGAGCAAAGTTTCCGAAAACTCAGTTTTTCAGTAACAATTTCATGAATTAGTGATCGTGAGATTTGCGGAACTTCCATAGCAAGGGCTCTAAGCGTAAACTTACGATTTTGCTTAAGCTTCTCTTCAATTGTGTGAACCAGTTCTTCAGTAACCACAGACTGGCGTTCACTTCGTTCTTCATCGTGGTCTCGATCACGTCCTTCACTGAATAGTCTTAACCATCGTCTAACCATTGAACCACTCATAGCCTTTTGTCTGTAAACATCTTAGATTTGCCGATGAATTTCCTTTGGTTTAACTTTCTTCGCATTTACAAAACGAATCATAGATCTGTTTTCACGTGCGGCGGCATTTTAAATTACGGCTGACGTTATAAAGAAGCACTACAAAGCACACGTCAGCAGCAGCGATCTGAAGATGACGTACATGCCTTCTCCTTGAGTCAGAGGAACTGCCGCGCTTGCTCGGAACTGCGATCGTAGCGCTGCCGTGGATAGAAATAGAAACGGGACTTACTTTCTGGACGACCCTCGTATATTAATACCATGGTAAAACGGTGGCGCAACAGAAATCACTCCCTTACGGGGACGATCATCGAAGAACTTGTACCAAAGTCGCATCTGCCCCCGGTCAGTGTCGGCCATGCATAGGAGGACGGCAGCGATGTGCCTTCCAGGACAGATACAATTTTATAAGAATATATTACGGTTTTGTGAATAATAAAGTTTTCTGTTTCTCCTAACTTCCTAAAAAAAAGAGCTAAGGTTCGACTCCCTCTCAAAGCTTCATCTTTGTAGCACCAAAGAAAAGGAAGCCAAAGATCCCGAGTTTGAGTCTCAGTCTGGTACACAGCTTCAATCTGGCAGGAAGTTTCACATAAGTGCACATGCGCTGCAGAGTGAAAATTTCATTGTGAAAAAATGAGAGTTTTTCAAATTCTTTGCACTAATTCCCTGGCATTTAGAATCACAAAACAGGTACTCACTTCTTACAAGTATTATCAACAACACTAACTTTATCATTTAAATTTCTCTAATCCTACAGAACCCTTCATTACATCAGATTCATAATATTTGAAACTCAGAGGAAGAATATAATTAATCCTTTGAAATGTTGAAATGCTTTAGTAATTACGAATGTAATATGCAATAGAAACCAGTGAAACTAATTTCTGGTGATTTTTTAACATTTGTGTGTACAAATTCAAAACTATCTCTGTCGCACATCTATAAAAGTTACCATCATTTCTCTGGCATAGTTTCCCAAGAAAGTTGTTTACAGCTATGTACGTTTCTGTAATACTTAGATTTGCATTTTTTTATCTATTTTGAACTCTTGAGAAGAATATTACTAATGTGATAAGAAAAGCTAAAGTAGACCTGAAGAATTAAGTTCTTTTTAAATTCATCGTGTCCCATATCTTCAATTCCCAGTCTAGTCTAACCAACTTCATAATTTTTCGTTCCATGCTGTAGTTCTAGAACCAGATACCAACATAAACTAACACACATTCACATTTCAGTATATGTCTGTAAAACTAATTTAACGTCGGGAGTGACGCTAATGTGTTGCGTAGTAGGTTCAGGATCGAAGTTATGAAGCCAGTGAACAATGAACACAGAAGAAAGATCTAACAGATCTTTCGCTCAGAATACTTCACTAATCGAAGTTGAATCGAAAAAATATTGCACCTCAACGACAAAATAATCGATTAGAATAAAATACATGAGAAATGTCGCTAATTACGTAAGATGGTCAAACTACGTGAAAATCCAGGAAATACTGGAGATCTCGCAATCCTACACACGTCTGATATTAATTTCGTTTCTGTGGAACATTCCCTGTTCACTATAGCGTTCTGATTTCTATTAGTCTAGTATTCATCGAGCCAATAAGGTATTTGCTGACATAGTCCGTCTGATAGTATCTTGGTATGTGGTCGGGAAGTGGTGCAGTGTCAATAGCGTGTCAGTAATCCAGGAAGATGGAGTCTAACTGTTCTGTTGCATCTGCTGTGCTGAACTGGTTGTGTATCGAACAAAGTAAGCCACGGTTTACATTAGTGACCTTGTTCTGAAACCATGGTGGTACTCTGAGGGGAGCTTTTTTTTCTTCAAGCAAAGTCATAATGTTTGAACTTAGAGTATGCTCTAGCATTTTCGAGAAGACGAATGCCAGCGACATTGGTAGTACTTCTGAACATCCGATCTTTCACACTCATTACAAACAGGAGGGACTTGTGCCCTTGACCAGGTATGCAGGCCTGTTTTCTTCGCAAGAGATAATCGATAAGTATGGTATAAGAAAGGGGCTAGCTCCACAGGATATTCAACGGAAAAGGTGACTGAAATTTCATCATAGACTGGTGCGTTGTTCGTTTTATGTAGTGTTAACTGTCTATCAATGCACGGGTGCTAAAATCTAAATCACTCAACTATTAACCTGCGTGGTATTATCCTTCCAATTTAAAATTTGTTGTTTCTGTACTCTGCCTTCAGTTTGGACACCAGAGGAGTTTCTAAAGGATCTTTCACCAGAATATGACTGAAGCAATTGTTAGAGGCAACACGTAAAATAATGTTCAGCAAAAGTACGCTGACCGTGTATTCCGAAATATGTGTACGTTAATTCGCATTGTATTCAGTCGTCAGCTCTGCCACAGATCGTCACCTATCCTGCTATATAGCGCTCTCAATTCTCCGACTTGCATATTATGGGATAAGGCGTGGATGTTCAACAACCAGTAACCTACTCCTGGATCTATCATCCTTTAAGCTCTTTCTATAGATACTGTTGACACTGGCGCGCGGAAAGCGAAAAGCTTCAGCGTTTCCGAGATGCTCGTTTCCAGGCTCCAGGCCATAACAATCTGCCCTATGACCGCATATGTCGGTGGATATCCCAATTTATGGGCCACAGCGTTGCTATGGTATACAGAGAGGTTCTAAAAGTCATGGAATAACTCCCAGTATCGTGTCAGACCTCCCTTTGCCCATCGTAGAACAAAAGCTTGACTTGGCATTGTCTCAACAGGTTGTTGGAAGTCCCCTGCAGAAGTACTGATCCATACTGCCTCTATAGTCCGTAACTGAAAAAGTGTTGGCGTAGGATTTTGCGCACGAACTGACCTCTCCAATGCGTCCCATAAATGTTCGGTGGGATTCGTATTTGGTGATGTGCGTGGCCAAACCATCTACTCGAACGGTCCAGAGTGTTCTTCAAACCAATCCCAAACAGTTGTCATCCCGTTACACGGCGCCTTGACATCCATAAAAATTCCATCGTCTTTTGAAAACATGATGTTCATGAATGGTTGAAAATTGTCTCGAAGTGGTCGAACACAAACGTTTCTCGTCAATTATCAGTTAAGTTGCACCATAGCATCCAGCACATTCCACGTGAAGACTGACCACACAATTATTGAGCCACCACCAGCTTGCACTGTGCCTTGTTGACGGGTGCATGACTTCGTGGGGTCTGCGCCACACTCAGACCCTGCTATCAGCTCTTACCGTCTGAATCACTGACCGGGTCACGGTTTACCAGTCGTCCAAGATCCAACCGATATGGTCGCGAGCCAAGGGAGGCTCTGCAGACGATGTCGTGCTGTTAAGGGGACACGCCCCTGAACGAGCGGCATTTTTAGCATTACCTTCACAGTCATAGTGCAACTGATCTATAAATTAGAGATAGCTCAAAATTCTTACACACAATTAGGGTCATTAGTCAAAGCATTTCCCAAAAAATCATTGAGATAATTATTACATTTTGGTACTAACAACAATATTTCTAATAGAATAAAGAACGGAACACTATTTCACTGCGGTACCATTTTCTTTGGAATCACTGACTGCACAGCTTGGAAAAAGAGTCAGAGTACACACGACATTCACATAAGACTTCTATGCCTCCAATGTCCTTCCCTGATGCTAATATGTAAAAGAGGCAAGTAATTTATTATACTGCAGCAAATATATTTAAAAATGTAGCTCAAATATACTGACATCATCATCATGTTATAAATTTTTCACGAAATAGTAGGCAACAGAGGTAGAGGTAGTCATTGTAAATATCTGTACCAATTTTTGTCAGTTTAATTTCAGTCATTTAGGAGAAAAATGTACCTGAATGATGAAAATTCAAGTTTTCGGTAAATCACAAAAGAGGATTTACAGATTTATTAACTTACGACTACGCTCGTTTAGAACATTCCAGCTGCATACTCCAGTTGTCCGCCTGCTTCCTTATCCTACATATTCTTTCTCCTCAATCTATTCTTTATCCTTGACTCCCTGGTAGCAGCTTCTGCAGCTGTCTCTGCTTCGGTTACCCGCCGCTTATCAATAGCAGCTACAGCTGAAGCTGTATTCCTTCTCATCTGGATGTTTCTTCATAACATTGTTCCTTGAAATTGCACCATCATTGAATGTTATTATTGCATCCATTACGTCAGTCTTCTGCACTGTCAGCCCAACAAATACAGTTTTGGGTATTCTCTCCAACATACAGCTGTTGAAGCTTTTATTTGCATTCTGAGAAGAGACTATTACCTAAGCAGATTTTCATTTGCCAGATCCCAATATTTAGGCCTAATTGCCTCCATTACAGTAAGTGGTAAGAATGATTGCAGGTATATTGTATGCCTGTAGCATTGCTCAACCAGTACTTGCACAACGAATATTCCCCATTTGGACACAAACCATGCTGTGAAATCATGTTGCCCAAACAGCTCGTCTCATGTTCTCCAAATCTTCTACATTTCTCCTTATTGCTAGTCCATAATATTGAGCCAAAGAATCAATTTCACGTTTTGTAAGACGACCTGGACCACTTATACACTCCTGGAAATGGAAAAAAGAACACATTGACACCGGTGTGTCAGACCCACCATACTTGCTCCGAACACTGCGAGAGGGCTGTACAAGCAATGATCACACGCACGGCACAGCGGACACACCAGGAACCGCGGTGTTGGCCGTCGAATGGCGCTAGCTGCGCAGCATTTGTGCACCGCCGCCGTCAGTGTCAGCCAGTTTGCCGTGGCATACGGAGCTCCATCGCAGTCTTTAACACTGGTAGCATGCCGCGACAGCGTGGACGTGAACCGTATGTGCAGTTGACGGACTTTGAGCGAGGGCGTATAGTGGGCATGCGGGAGGCCGGGTGGACGTACCGCCGAATTGCTCAACACGTGGGGCGTGAGGTCTCCACAGTACATCGATGTTGTCGCCAGTGGTCGGCGGAAGGTGCACGTGCCCGTCGATCTGGGACCGGACCGCAGCGACGCACGGATGCACGCCAAGACCGTAGGATCCTACGCAGTGCCGTAGGGGACCGCACCGCCACTTCTCAGCAAATTAGGGACACTGTTGTTCCTGGGGTATCGGCGAGGACCATTCGCAACCGTCTCCATGATGCTGGGCTACGGTCCCGCACACCGTTACGCCGTCTTCCGCTCACGCCCCAACGTCGTGCAGCCCGCCTCCAGTGGTGTCGCGACAGGCGTGAATGGAGGGACGAATGGAGACGTGTCGTCTTCAGCGATGAGAGTCGCTTCTGCCTTGGTGCCAATGATGGTCGTATGCGTGTTTGGCGCCGTGCAGGTGAGCGCCACAATCAGGACTGCATGCGACCGAGGCACACAGGCATCATGGTGTGGGGAGCGATCTCCTACACTGGCCGTACACCACTGGTGATCGTCGAGGGGACACTGAATAGTGCACGGTACATCCAAACCGTCATCGAACCCATCGTTCTACCATTCCTAGACCGGCAAGGGAACTTGCTGTTCCAACAGGACAATGCACGGCCGCATGTATCCCGTGCCACCCAACGTGCTCTAGAAGGTGTAAGTCAACTACCCTGGCCAGCAAGATCTCCGGATCTGTCCCCCATTGAGCATGTTTGGGACTGGATGAAGCGTCGTCTCACGCAGTCTGCACGTCCAGCACGAACGCTGGTCCAACTGAGGCGCCAGGTGGAAATGGCATGACAAGCCGTTCCACAGGACTACATCCAGCATCTCTACGATCGTCTCCATGGGAGAATAGCAGCCTGCATTGCTGCGAAAGGTGGATATACACTGTACTAGTGCCGACATTGTGCATGCTCTGTTGCCTGTGTCTATGTGCCTGTGGTTCTGTCAGTGTGATCATGTGATGTATCTGACCCCAGGAATGTGTCAATAAAGTTTCCCCTTCCTGGGACAATGAATTCACGGTGTTCTTATTTCAATTTCCAGGAGTGTATGTTTTCCGTCTGACAATTTTTTTCCTCTTTCTCAGCCGAGATCCCATTCTTTTTTGTACATACCCAACACATTCAAACTTTTCTATCAGAGTATCCCCATATGATCTGTCATTAACAACATTAGTGTGTCTTTTACAGTGTCCATCCCCAAGGTAGCCTACACATCTAACACCACGACCTCTGATATTCTAAAAATGTTTAGAACTCCTTTCGTTTCCATGTTGCCACTTGGGCCATCAAAGTTCTTTGCACAAACATGGTTGCCAATAAATTTACTTGAACAATTCTGGCAGTCCTTTGTTGGACATTCATAATCTAGTAACTTACCAGTTTCAATAAATGTGGCAGTTACAACCCCATTCAGAGAAGTAGGATCTCTCTTCAGCTACATCAAATGCTGCTACAATGTCTGTATTCTCAGACAAGGCTACTGCTTCTTCTGCTGCTCTTTTCATTGAATGTTCACTTATATCACATAAAGCATTATGGATCAATTTATCGTATCTGTCAAACCTCAGTAGAGGTGGAGGCAAATCCATCACTGCACAAAAAGTCTAGGCAGCTCTCCTTCCTCTTCCAATACATCGCACTGTATCAGCAAGCTGAATATTTACACTGTAATGTCGACTATCAGTTACTGGCGATATCATGTTATAACTGTGCATCTTACACGTGTTACAGGCAATCACTAACCGACTTGAAAATCTATCTTCACAAATGCAGTACTTACATTTCACGGCACACTTCAAAAGTGTTGACAGCATATTTAGGTTCACAATAACATTTCCGTCGTTATTGATGCACACAATGCTAATAGGCTTGTTCTTATTACATTCAGAAAGCGTAAGTTTACGTCTAGAAGCACTACCTGTAGACACAGTTTCCGCGGGCTGCTTTTGAAGCAACTGATATGTATTACTCAGTTGTGTTCGGAACTGGTTGCCGCGAAACTTTCGTTTGGGGTTAAATTTCTTCACTTTCGGCATTTATAGCACAGGGAACACACACACAGAAACAAAACAACACACAATAACTACAAAACCACACGCGTATAAAATTCCGAAATCATATATTCTGAGGTCTTCGTTTACATTCAAGCAATAGATTTCTAGACATGCCTGTACTTCGGTTCTGAGAGTCGTGCTTCCTAGAATACACCTGTGTTAACAATCCGTAACCAACGACGGAAAAAACGAAAGAACAAAATAATGCATCACATATTCTGACCCACTTCAAACTGACAGGTGGGCGGGGCAACTGTGCAACTTTATGTTCAACCTCAATTTTAGAACGAACAGAAAATGATAATGCCTATAAACTACACATTTTTTAAATCCGCATGAACCGTCTATTCTATAGACCAAGAAAATTTTTTGAAAGTTTTCGCCATTTCCACAAGCATGTCCCCTTAACAAAGGCTATGACGTCGGTCGTCTGCTGCCATAGCCCATTAACGCCAAATATCACCGCACTGTCCTAAAGGATACGTTCGTTGTACGTTCCACATTGATTTCTGCGATCATTTCACGCAGTACTGCTTGTCTGTTAGCACTGACAACTCTACGCATACGTCACTACTCTCCGTCGTTAAGCGAAGGCCTTCGGCCACTGCATTGTGGCATAATGCCTGACATTAGGTGTTCTCGATACACTCTTCACACTTTTTACCACGGAATATTTTATTTCCTAACGATTTCCGAACTGGAATGTCCCTTGCATCTATTTCCATCTACATTACGCTTTCAAAATTTATTAATTCACGTCCTGCGGCCGTAATCACGTGGGAAAACATTTCACATGAATCACCTGGGTACGAATGATAGCACTGCCAATGCACTGCCCTTCTGCATATGTGCATACCGTTATCCCATGATTTTTGTCACATCGGTGTAATGAATCTCCATGCACACATGCAACGGATCTTCACGGTGTCGTGCATAATAATTTTCGTTTTTTTTTCTTTTGAGTTTATAACAGAACAGAGTTTATTTCCCTTCACGTAGTGTGTTGGCAATACCTGAATTGACTGATTAATACTTATGTAACGCTAATAGTACAGAAAGAGATGCGAAAAAATCATTGTAAAATTACAGTTGGATTAGGAACTGCGCATTTATTTTCTGTTTGTATTATTAAGAATATAAAACAAACCATTTTATGAAGTATGTGCTCTTCCTTGGGGTATTATAATCTATGATTACACAAAGTATAAAATTTTTCTCAAAGAAATGAAGAAACCATTAGACCTGACGGTGGCCAAGTTTGACCCTTGTCGTTCCGTGTTGTGAACACCTTTCTTACGAAAGAAAGTGCACAGTAGGCAGACCCAGTGCAAGCCGTCGGGACAGTGTTAACATGGGTCCCTTGTCGTGTGTTGTTTTTGTGCACGCCTTTTATACAAAGTGAAAGTTATGTAAACCGACAAACTCTGGGAGTCCGCACAGGTCGCCAAAACAAACATTTTTCTCTAATGTCATAAAGACCGTGAGTATCTTTAATCCCGTAGTGGGCGTAGTGCCCCTTAGGACTCGCTCAATCATCGAATCAGATTAATGTAATAAACGTCCTTCATGAGCAATTGTTAATCCATGTTACTTACAGCGTGTGCACGACCTGGAGCCGGCCGATTATCCACTCAGAGCACAGTTTTCGCAGTGGTACCTTGAACAGTGTCAAATGAAACTTACATTTCCGTCCTTTGTGCTTACTACAGATGAAGCAACGTTCGGGCGTGACGGGGTCTTCGCCATCCATGTTTCGTGTGTTGTGAGTGAGATTCATCAACATGCCACATTTAGTCGCGCTCATCAATTGCGGTTTTCGTGAATGTGTGGAAAGATGCATTTGGTGACTGTTTAATTGGACCATAATCCTACCTAGGCCAATAAGTTACAGACATTATCACAGTTTCCTCGATAGAGCTTTGCCAAGTTCTTTGATGACGTGCTATTCGATACAAGACAGCGCATGTTATTCCAACATGAAATGGCGCGTCGATTCTTGAACCGAAGTTTTCCAGAAAAGTGGTTTGGCAGTGTTGGTCCTGTACCATGGCTTACTCTATTGCCTGATTTGACCCCTCCTGATCTTTTTGGGTGACGAGAGATGATCAATCATGTCTATAAAACGCATGAAACATTCTCGGTATTCTTGCCGCGCAGAGAATGTTTTATACATAAGTACCGCCGTGAAAAACTTCATTCCCATGTCTATAAAACCGCTGTTCGATAGAAGAAGATCTGGTAGCCCGGATATTAGTGAGCTGTGCGTGGCTCCTGTTTATGACGTTTGTTGCTTGTCATCATGCGTTTACGGTACGGACGCCTCGTTTCTTATTCAATTTACTGGCGTCAATAAGTTGCTGGCTTGCCTGCCCGTGAGTGGCAGAAGCAGCGCTTATCGATAAGAGCACTGTTGTATTATCTTTGGAGCGACCGCTAGTATTTCCAGGTCGTCGTGTGTCGGCAGTTGAGTTGGGACGCAGCGGCAGTGGGTTCCAGACAGCTCTAACATTCTGTATGGTGTCCGTTTGTTCTAAGTCGTGTATCTCTACCATTTTCGCGCAACGACGCTCTGAGCGTGTTTTTTAGGGAATTGACTAGTTTGAACCTGGACCTGTTGCTGGTAAGGAGACGCCAGACCACACATGACATGTAGAGTTCAGAAGAGTTCAGTGACACTAGCGATGATATAATCACATACTTAATGATTTCAGCGTCAGCTCCACTGCATTCCCTGTAAAAGAATCTTAATACTATCTGAATTTAGTGGAAGGGGTTAGGAGCTTTGCTATTTTTAGTTAGCTGGTAAAATAACGTCGAAAAATCAGTTAAGTTTACCATTGGAATTTTTATTTTCCCCACAAAACATTGTTTATAAATTGTACTATTGATAAAAGGAAATATTTTAATACAGGACGATAGAAACCAACTGCGTTCAGCAAAAATGTGAACGAATGTTCCCTGAATGGGTTTCCAAGTTCTAGAATGGATCGAAGAATGTTCTATGCCATATCACATCTATAATCTACGTTTAAATTAAGTTTCATAAAAAGAAAACTATCAAAAATGGTCAACAGTGACACTCAATTATCTTTAATTGCTTAGTTAACTTGTCGTAAATTACAGTGGCTGATGTGACATCTCAATAATTATATAACAGAAAACTCATCGCATTTCAGATTTTAACTTCAAGTAGCAAATGTGAATTCCACGAAGTTTAATTGATGATCGACACTAGTATTACGTCTAAAGGGCATTTAACAGATGAGACTTCTGCAGTTCTGAGTGAATCCTTATGCGCTCTCTTGCGCCATCACGTGCGTTCATTACCTTGTCGGTGGTTAGGCAGCGTCAGGGGTGGCGGGCAGCGCAGCTCCACACACCTCGCCGTCTCGGTAGCAACTCCCTCGAACTTATCCTTACTACTGTTTACCGAAGTTGGTTTAAGAAAAAGGTATCTGGCTGTGTTTTCAACTGACCAGTCAGCGTCTCAATGTTAACCTTAAGCTCCGCTTACAAAAATTCTGTCTATCCAATGAGAAACGTTATACTTTTTGTGGTGGGGCAATGTTTTTAATGTATGCTACGTAACAGAGATGTGTATAGTCCCACGCTAAAACTTGCAGCTGGTGTGGCCCTTTTAGTGTTATCGTAAGAGCTATACTGTTCTTCTGGAGGGCTCTATCTTTTAACATGGCCTGGGGGATGGATCTCCCGGCGGTCGGCCGGCGATGTGGGTGTCCCATTGTCCCGCTCTGATCGTAGGGCCTTCTAGCCTACACGGCTCTGCTCTCGGGCTCTGTTCTCGTTTCTCTCCTCAGAACTGTGCCTGTTTCGCGGTGGAAAGGTATGTCATGCTTATAGGCGTTCTTGTGTTAGTCTGTGGTATTCCATTCGCTCACTCGTTGATTGTACACTCCTGGAAATTGAAATAAGAACACCGTGAATTCATTGTCCCAGGAAGGGGAAACTTTATTGACACATCCCTGGGGTCAGATACATCACATGATCACACTGACAGAACCACAGGCACATAGACACAGGCAACAGAGCATGCAAAATGTCGGCCCTAGTACAATGTATATCCAACTTTCGCAGCAATGCAGGCTGCTATTCTCCCATGGAGACGATCGTAGAGATGCTGGATGTAGTCCTGTGGACCGGCTTGTCATGCTATTTCCACCTGGCGCCTCAGTTGGACCAGCGTTCGTGCTGGACGTGCAGACCGCGTGAGACGACGCTTCATCCAGTCCCAAACATGCTCAATGGGGGACAGATCCGGAGATCTTGCTGGCCAGGGTAGTTGACTTACACCTTCTAGAGCACGTTGGGTGGCACGGGATACATGCGGACGTGCATTGTCCTGTTGGAACAGCAAGTTCCCTTGCCGGTCTAGGAATGGTAGAACGATGGGTTCGATGACGGTTTGGACGTACCGTGCACTATTCAGTGTCCCCTCGACGATCACCAGTGGTGTACGGCCAGTGTAGGAGATCGCTCCCCACACCATGATGCCGGGTGTTGGCCCTGTGTTCCTCGGTCGTATGCAGTCCTGATTGTGGCGCTCACCTGCACGGCGCCAAACACGCATACGACCATCATTGGCACCAAGGCAGAAGCGACTCTCATCGCTGAAGACGACACGTCTCCATTCGTCCCTCCATTCACGCCTGTCGCGACACCACTGGAGGCGGGCTGCCGATGTTGGGGCGTGAGCGGAAGACGGCCTAACGGTGTGCGGGACCGTAGCCCAGCTTCATGGAGACGGTTGCGAATGGTCCTCGCCGATACCCCAGGAGCAACAGTGTCCCTAATTTGCTGGGAAGTGGCGGTGCGGTCCCCTACGGCACTGCGTAGGGTCCTACGGTCTTGGCGTGCATCCGTGCGTCGCTGCGGTCCGGTCCCAGGTCGACGGGCACGTGCACCTTCCGCCGACCACTGGCGACAACATCGATGTACTTTGGAGACCTCACGCCCCACGTGTTGAGCAATTCGGCGGTACGTCCACCCGGCCTCCCGCATGCCCACTATACGCCCTCGCCCAAAGTCCGTCAACTGCACATACGGTTCACGTCCACGCTGTCGCGGCATGCCACCAGTGTTAAAGACTGCGATGGAGCTCTGTATGCCACGGCAAACTGGCTGACACTGACGGCAGCGGTGCACAAATGCTGCGCAGCTAGCGCCATTCGACGGCCAACACCGCGGTTCCTGGTGTGTCCGCTGTGCCGTGCGTGTGATCATTGCTTGTACAGCCCTCTCGCAGTGTCCGGAGCAAGTATGGTGGGTCTGACACACCGGTGTCAATGTGTTCTTTTTTCCATTTCTAGGAGTGTATTACTTTGGTTAATTTAATGTCAGGATTTATTCGGAGTTATGTGACATATTGCCGTATTTGCAATCATGTCATGGTTTTCATGGAAGTTGTTGGATTGGCCTGACACTTTACACAGCCATGACTCGCCCAATCTTTGCCGACACACATGACTTGAGTGGGGACGATCTTGGTTGGTCGTTCAGACGATCGTCTCATCGGACGACATGTATGTGTTCGTCTACCACTTCTGGGTTCTCTGTGTGTGTGTCGCCTTGTGATTAGTCCTTGTTGTTCCTTAGTGACTGGTTTTAGTATCGTTCGAGTTGTTTGTGGAAGTGTTTCTGTGGAACCATGTGTAGCTTGTGGTTTTGACTAACCAGTTATTGTAACGCTGTCTGCGTGTTGGATGCAGTGGGTCGGTTCGGACAGAGCAGCGAGGGAGTCTCTGTGATGCGAGGTAAGGCTGGGACAGCTGGTGGCATGCACGCGAGGTGGTATTGTGAGGCACTAGCTGCAAGAGCTACAAAGTTCGTTGCCCACCGCCGGCCGGTGTGGCCGAACGATTCTAGGCGCTTCAGTCTGGAACCGCACGACCGCTACAGTCGCAGATTCGAATCCTGTACCTGGCATGGATGTCTGTGATGTCCATAGGTTAGGTGCGTTTAAGTAGTTCTAAGTTCTAGGGGACTGATGGCCTCAAATATTAAGTTCCATAGTGCTCAGAGCCATTTGAACCATTCGTTGCCCACCGAATCTGGACACTGAAGTTGAGTGATCAGTTAACCTGTTATGAAACCTCAACTGCTGTGATGTCTCTTCGTTCATAGCAAGTTGTTGCTTCCTGGGACGTTCCAGCTAGCAGCAACATACGGTGTGTTGGCGTCGGCGAAATTTTGTAGCTCTCTTCCTGTGTGATCTTTAACTATTCAGCTGGTAGTTACTTATGAGTGAAGTGCACCAGCGGTATTTCCTGCCTTGTGGCCGTTAACGCCCCAGTTACCTGCCCTTGTCGTTAGCGTAGTTTTCCGGCAATGTGTTTTTCCTTGCTGTGTTGATGCGGTCCAGAACGGCGTCTAGTTCGACAGCCTTTTAGTTGTTTGTTCATATTTGTTTCTTAAGAGTGGTTATTGTGCCTTGGCTGTTCTTAGACGCCAACTTGGAAGACGTAGTGCTGTTGGTATCTTCGTCCTCGGCTCATATTTTCCGTTGTTGTACCGTTGGTCAGGCGGAAGGGAATTGATTAGGTTGTTGGTCGGTCCTTCAGCCATCCCTGGGTCTGGTTGCCATCCGATTATGTAACCTTACTCTTGGCTGCCTGTCTCACCCCACCTTACGTTAGAGCTACTTCCTCAGGCTGACCTTCAGAACCCTTCTGGGCACCACTGTTCTGTTGATTTTAGAATGTGATTTTCATTTCAGTCTGATGTACTGTGCACGGCATTCAGCCATCTATTAACTTAGTTTGTTTAAATTTTAAATAAGGTCTTCAGCTGACTTAAAATAAAAATTTGAAGAATGACTTGTTTAATAAATAAAATTTTGAAAGTCGTTCCATCTGAAATTCTTGTTATCCAGGTGCTAAGCCCTGAGTTGTTCAATGCCGAGTACTTACGTGAAATCCTGTTTTAAAATAAGGCCTTCAGCCGTGTGTATTTCTTAAAGCAATTTTTTATAGCTTGTGTTCAGGCCTTCAGCCATTCTTGGTTTTGGTGTGGTTTTGGACCTTCAGTCCAGGAGGTATCGCATGTTTTCTTAACTAGGCCTTCAGCCATATTGTTTTAATTTGATTCTTCTAAGGCAATGTGTTTTAAGTGGTTCTTAGGAAAATAAAAGTTTGTGAATTTTGTGCAACTAACAGTAACTGATTACGGCCCCCTCCACAACCATAACCTGATCCGCTGCCGGCCTAGGTGGCCGAGCGGTTCTAGGCGCTACAGTCTGGAACCACGCGACCACTACGGTCGCAGGTTCGAATCCCGCCTCGGGCATGGATGTGTGTGATGTCCTTAGGTTAGTTAGGTTTAAGTAGTTCTAAGTTCTAGGGGACTGATGACCTCAGAAGTTAAGTCCCATAGTGCTCAGAGCCATTTGAACCATTTTCAACCTGATCCGCTCTATCCTGAGAAACCAGATTTCAGTTGGCAACAGCAGTAGGAATCAAGGACACTTCTGCCGTCTTTGACCGTGTTATACAGAACATGAGCCACCGCCGGAACCTCTGTTTACAGTTCAGTGGAGATATTTTTGAACCTCTACTGTAACTGAAGAAATTGTGTTGTGTTAATGTCCATGACTCTTGTTGATAAAGTATTAAAACTTGTTTGTGCTACCTCTAATCCTTACAGGAAAACACAATAGAAAAGCTGTTTTCATTGTACCATGAAACCTCCTAGAGTTTCTTAGAGTAAGTAATTTTCGTACAAAGAAAACTCTCAGTTTAAAAATCCTCACAGAATAATACGACACGACAGAAAAATATTAGTTTCGGTGGCCCGTGCAACCTCCCAGAGTTTATTGTTTTAATTGTTTTTTATCCTGTATGGAACGAGGTATACGGTAGACAGATGAACCCTCAAGAGGAGCTTGCTAGCAGTATTCGAGTGAGGTCATGTTTCAGTGCACTCTGCTAGACATTAAATATTTGTGCTAACATTGGCACAAATTATGGAAGGAGTCAGTAATTGGAACATCTGCATTAATGAGTCGTCTCATGCAAATTGTAGCTGAGGATGCGAGGCATTTCCGGGCAACATGGTGTTGCAAGAATTAAGCCACTTCACTGCAACAATGTTTCTCTAAGGTACAAATTATGGAGTGTGGGCTATTTAATTAATATAGGAGACTTTAAAAATCTGTGGAGGCACTTTTCCAGCTTATTCACAACCGCTGCTTTCGATAGGGCGGTTTTATTTCATTATTCATGTTCGATGGTAAATTTAAATCAGTTAACCATTTTATTTAAAGCACCTCTCATTACGTTACGTAAAACTTATCTGAGAATCAGTATTCATTTTGTGGAAGTAAAAACTGTGAATGCGACGTTTGTGTGGTTTATTAAAGTAAAAAAGTAGAGACACATATCTATGATGGGTCGTGTTCTCACTGTACTTGATTAAATTTCATTTGGTTAAATTAATTTACTAAAAGATTCAAGATTAAACTATCTATAGTCTGAAGTTTATTGCTAACTTCCTTGTGTCTTTTCAAAGTTTGTAAAGTACTGTTTGAAAAAGAAGTCGTTTAACATCTTTTTACTTTCATTCTGGTACAGTGTTGAATGCTGTCACTGTGTTTTACTGAGAAACATGAAACATCAGACAATTAATTCCACATAATAGTGAAGTGAATAGTGTTCTTTTTCTTGTAACAACAACCGACTAGTTTGCCGACTAAACACTCCGGAAAGAACGCGATAGCGTAATTAATATTCAGGCTGGCCCAAACACTGTTAACATTGAGTGATAATTCAGTCTGTTCCAAAAAAAAAAAAAAAAAAACTGTTAACATTATTGTGTTTAGTAGGAAGTACGACCTTATACGTTACGATAAATAGCCAGGGTTCTAGCAAGGTCACGCAGCTTAGTACACTCCTGGAAATGGAAAAAAGAACACATTGACACCGGTGTGTCACACCCACCGTACTTGCTCCGGACACTGCGAGAGGGCTGTACAAGCAATGATCACACGCACAGCACAGTGGACACACCAGGAACCGCGGTGTTGGCCGTCGAATGGCGCTAGCTGCGCAGCATTTGTGCACCGCCGTCGTCAGTGTCAGCCAGTTTGCCGTGGCATACGGAGCTCCATCGCAGTCTTTAACACTGGTAGCATGCCGCGACAGCGTGGACGTGAACCGTATGTGCAGTTGACAGACTTTGAGCGAGGGCGTATAGTGGGCATGCGGGAGGCCGGGTGGACGTACCGCCGAACTGCTCAACACGTGGGGCGTGAGGTCTCTACAGTACATCGATGTTGTCGCCAGTGGTCGGCGGAAGGTGCACGTGCCCGTCGACCTGGGACCGGACCGCAGCGACGCACGGATGCACGCCAAGACCGTAGGATCCTACGCAGTGCCGTAGGTGACCGCACCGCCACTTCCCAGCAAATTAGGGACACTGTTGCTCCTGGGGTATCGGCGAGGACCATTCGCAACCGTCTCCATGAAGCTGGACTACGGTCCCGCACACCGTTAGGCCGTCTTCCGCTCACGCCCCAACATCGTGCAGCCCGCCTCCAGTGGTGTCGCGACAGGCGTGAATAGAGGGACTAATGGAGACGTGTCGTCTTCAGCGATGAGAGTCGCTTCTGCCTTGGTGCCAATGATGGTCGTATGCGTGTTTGGCGCCGTGCAGGTGAGCGCCACAATCAGGACTGCATACGACCGAGGCACACAGGGCCAACACTCGGCATCATGGTGTGGGGAGCGATCTCCTACACTGGCCGTACACCACTGGTGATCGTCGAGGGGACACTGAATAGTGCACGGTACATCCAAACCGTCATCGAACCCATCGTTCTACCATTCCTAGACCGGCAAGGGAACTTGCTGTTCCAACAGGACAATGCGCGTCCGCGTGTATCCCGTGCCACCCAACGTGCTCTAGAAGGTGTAAGTCAACTACCCTGGCCAGCAAGATCTCCGGATCTGTCCCCCATTGAGCATGTTTGGGACTGGATGAAGCGTCGTCTCACGCGGTCTGCACGTCCAGCACGAACACTGGTCCAACTGAGGCGCCAGGTGGAAATGGCATGGCAAGCCGTTCCACAGGACTACATCCAGCATCTCTACGATCGTCTCCATGGGAGAATAGCAGCCTGCATTGCTGCGAAAGGTGGATATACACTGTACTAGTGCCGACATTGTGCATGCTCTGTTGCCTGTGTCTATGTGCCTGTGGTTCTGTCAGTGTGATCATGTGATGTATCTGACCCCAGGAATGTGTTAATAAAGTTTCCCCTTCCTGGGACAATGAATTCACGGTGTTCTTATTTCAATTTCCAGGAGTGTAGTTGCGACCTCACTATATACAGCATTACTTTGTAACCCCAAACCATATTATGCCACAGAATTATTTGGAAGGAGAGGCACATATCAAACAGTCGCAATCCCATTAGTTTTTATTATTCTTGGATATCTACATTTGGCCCATAAGTAGCCATCATAAATGCATTTGAGAGGCAATCTAACAAACTCGCTGGTATATAGGTATAATGAAACGGAGACTCCTCGCTTAGAGATAAGCAAGAGTAATAAAAACTAATGGGATTGTAACTGTTTCCTGTGTGCCTGTCCTTCCTTATAGTCTACAGTCGCTGTGCACAACTGGCCCTTATGGAATCAAGATTGGTTAACAGATTTTTTTTCATGGACGGTATCTAAAATCAAAAGAATAAAACATTAACCACTTGATGTCTGAATACAAACGTTTATTACTAAATAAGGCTAACCTTATAAGCTTTATTTCGTTTTTGTCAAGGCTATGTTGTAACTTCCTATGACACTTCTGTACCTACTTCGATTTACACTCAACCCATATACCATACTCTGTAGACTGCTCATTCCATTCAGCAGATCCTGTACTTATTCTTCACTTCCACTGAATATAGCAATGTAATCAGCAAATATTACCGTTGATACCCTTTCGCCTTGAACTTTAATCCCACTCATGAAACTTTCTTATAAATTCACCGTTGTTCCTTCGATGTAAAAATTGAACAGTAGGGACGAAAGATTACATGTCTGTCTTTCACCATTTTATACCGAGCAAATCGTGCTTTGTCTTCCACTGCTATTGTCTCTCTTTGGTCTTGTACACATGATTGTATATCACGTGACTTGCCCTATAGCTTACCACTGTTTTGCTCAGAATTTTGAAGAGCTTACCAAATTTTACCTTCTCGAATACTTCTTCAATGTCGACAAATTCTATGAACATGACTTGATTTTTCTTCAGCCTTGCTTCCTTTATCAAACACAATGTCAGAACTGCCTCTCTGGTGCCTTTCCTTTTCCTAAAGCCAAATAATCGTCATCTAACTCATCCTCAGTTTTCTTTTCCTTTTAGATCATGTTTTTCAGGTAGTTTAATGGTATATTGTCTGTCTCCTACATTCTACACCCTAACGTGTATATTCGTTTGTTGCCAATTCCCGCCCCCCCCCCCCCCCCCCCACATGATTTTAGAAATTCCGATGGAATATTATCAATACCTATTGTCTTATTTAATTTCAAGTATTCCAAAGCTTTTTTCAATTATATTTCTAATACTGGATCCCCTATATCTTCCCTATCCACTCTTGTTTTTTCCTCTGTCACGTCATCAGATAAGTCATCCCTATCATAGAGGCCTTCAGTGTATACCTTCCAACTACTCACTCTCTCCTCTACATTTAAAAGTGGAGTTCCCATGGCACTTTTAATGTTGCAGCCTTGCTTTTATTCTCGTTGGTCATTGTTCTGACTTTTCTTTAAGCTGAGTCAGTCCTTCGGCAGTCATTCTTTTTTCGATTTCTTCACATTTTTCACGTAGCCATTTCGATTTAGTTTTGCCAAAATACCTATTTATTTCATTCCTAAGGGACTTGTATTTCTGAATTCCTTAACTTGACGAACATTCCTGTACCTCTTTCTTTCGTCTGTCAACTGAAGTATTTCTTGTGTCATACATGGTTTCTGCGCAGCTACCATCACAGTACCTTCGAATCTTTTTCAAAAATTCTGTCATAGCCCTTTTCATAGATATTCATTCGTCTTCAACTGATATGTCTACTGAGCTATTAATAATCCCAGTATCTGTAACCTCAGAGAATTTCAAACGTATCTTTTTGTTTCTTCGTGCTTTCTTATCTTATTTCTATTGCGGTGGTTCTACCTGACTAGTCTCTTAAGCTTCAGCCTACTTTACGTCGTTACTAAATTGTGATATGAATCTCTATCCACTCCTGGGTGCGCCTTACAATCTAATATCTGATTTTGGGATCTGTCTGTCCACGGAAACCCTAAAAGAATGGAATCAGCATACAAAAGTGAGGAAGAATATCGTATTGGATATAGCAATATGTCTAATATGACAGTGGAAGATGTAGCTCGAGATTCCGCAGAAACCGTATCACAATCTCAGTAGCAACCCACAGCGAGAGCATCCCGAACTACTTAAGTCTCATACCTATGTACTGAATTACTCGATAAAGTTAAATCTGTAATGGATAAATGTTTCACATTATAAGACCAAGAGAAATTTGCGAAAGATTGTACTACTTTCAAGCTATTAGCATAGAAACCATCTGCTCAAACAAAGAATCGTTTTAAAAACATTTCAACCGAACTTTCGGAAGATAAATAGTCTAGCAAAAATATACTGGAAGCAATTACACAATTATTGTCTGATATACTGTCGCTTGAGATGACTCAGGCTGCATTTGAGCATGTTATTCAGCAGTTTTTATTAAACACGTTAACAATTCGACAAGTGATAGAGAAAGAAGTTACCGGAACCGTTCAGGGCTCAAGAAAAGAAATTTTCTGCCAGTTTATCACAGTAGATGATTGATAAAGGTGCAGAGATTACCAAAAGCTTAGAAACTCAACGGAAAGTGGCAATACAACTGGCTAGTGCGCAAGTAGGTTCTCAACAAGGTGCTACCAAAGAGGAATTTAATCACGACTTTATTCGAATAGAAACTGTCATAACCAAGAACCTCCTTGAGTGACTGGCTAGTGTAACTTTGGGGTTGTTGTGGGGGAGGAGACCAGACAGCGAAGTCATCGGTCTCATCGGATTAGGGAAGGACGAGAAGGAAGTGTGCCGTGCCTTTTCAAAGGAACCATCCCGGCATTTGCATGGAGCGATTTAGGGAAATCACTGGAAACCTAAATCAGGATGGCCGGACGCGGGATTGAACCGTCGTCCTCCCGAATGCGAGTCCAGTGTGCTAACCACTGCGCCAGGCTAGTGTAACTGCACAAACGAATTGTCAGCAGTGGAGTGCATAGTACACCGCCATCAGTTCCTAGAACGGATGACATGTATACAGCCACAAGTCAGTACAACAGGGTGCACGGGACAACACAGAACAATTAAGTACATCCCTCCAGCATTCAGTTGGCACCATGGTGGCGGAAACTAACTTGTCATCAATCTTAATTGAAGAAATACCGATGAAGCACAAAAAATTTCAGAGATCATACATCCCATCTCATTTATTAAAGCATTTATAGGAGTTATGCCAAAGACATGGACAGACTGGCAGGAAATTCACTTCATTACCACCGACATTCAGGGCAAAGGTGCCCTCTCAGCAACGGACACTATGGAAAGCTGTACTATTTATGAGAAATGTGGACAGGCATTCATGACAAAATGTTGGTGTAATTGCGTCCATGAATTACTCCAAAAGGAGTTCTTCAATCCTGAACAATATACAACAACCTAGGTAGCTTGAGAAAGTATTTGATCGATACATAAAGAAAACGCGATATTGGGCAAAAATGATTGCAAATGAGGATGTCGTAAGAACATTGAAAGCAAAATTTAGGTGACAACGGTGGCTTACAGTCTGTGCATTCGTGGTCATGCCAACAATCGCGGCAGAAACTCCAACAATTGTGGCAACGGCTCAGCACTACAGACCTCTAAATAAAAACAGACTGCAAAATATTCAGAATTTATAGCATTTCCTTAGGAGGCAGAAAACAAAAGGTGTAGCTCAGGGACCACAATTGCCTTCAAAGACACCAACGTAAAAATCAATTCAGGATCCACCATGTAGTGTAAACAACTCAAACCCAGACAATAGAAAAACCTTGTACCACGGACCGGCTCCGAACTGGCTGCATCAGCAACAGAATCATGCGGTATATTTTATGGAAGTGATGGAAGAAAGCCCCTCCGTCCCAAATAGTTCGCCAAATTAAGTGTGAGCTCATCATACTGTCTGATGCTGGTCACAGAAAGGAGTGTGGGCACCAACCTGAACTAATGAGATCACGTGTCGCATTGTAGTGATGGCGACGATGTCAGAGATGTCCTGTGCTATGACACTGAATTGTGTAAAGAACAGGGTGAAGAAATTGTTGAGGTGGTTGTTAGCGCAATAGTTGGTGGAATCTCTACTATTGTAGTAAATGAGACTGGTGTATTATTAATGTGGTGGCAAATAAGTTTTAAGATGATGCATGAGACAACTAAAGTACTCACCCTGCCTGTACAGAACTGTGCAATTTCTAACACTGTTGGTGCTAGATCTCAAAGTATAAAACTGCAGGTACAGATCAGAGCCGTACGATGCATGCTTCTTATTGTTGTTTCGTTAATCCTGAACTATATCACGGGCATGGATATCTTGTGAGAGGTAACGCAAGAATAGTTCTCCCAAGTGGAAAAAGTTACTTGATGGTTAGAATATTGTCTCAGATTTATGAAAACTAAGGTTTGGCATTGCAGATTTGGTCAAGATCTGAAAGTTAAAATGGTAAGAGTAAAGGAACTATACCCCCACAAAACCAGTCTCATGCCTCATGTTCCTAAGTCATTCTACCCTGCCGAAGTGAATAAAGACTGTGCTATTACTTATAGGAGAACCATGGAACCTGACTGTCTGAATGACGAACAATGAGCGGAACTGATCAAATATTGTTAAAATACGTACAAATTTCCTTGGCAAACAAGGAATAATAAAAGGTTATCAGTACCATATGGATAAACGTATATACCATGGAATGCGCAAAGAGGGAGATGGTTAAACGAGTGATTCAAAAAATCTTACGACAGGGAATTATTGAAACATTTTGGTCACCATACAGCAGCACACTCGTAGCAATACAAGAACCTGGAGGACACGTCCGTTTAGTTCCAGATACTAGAGATATAAACAAAATCATTGTTCCAGTAAGGATCAGGCCTAAGTTACTAGAAGACAACTGAGGAAATTCCATGGGTGCAGTACTTAATAAGTAAAAATCTCCGACCTATCGGCAGTTGCCACTTTCAGGAATCTCACGTAAGTACACAGCCTTTAAATTTTCAGTTACATATCATGAATTTAAAATGTCATCTTTTGGGATAAATGTGAGTTCTGGAGTCTTTGTTGTTGCTCTCGATATGTGCTTGCCCCTGAGCTGTTACACTAGGTCACACTGCACGTATATGATTTATTAATAGGCACCTGCACTAGGAAAGAGCACTCAGAATTATTAGAAAAGGCACTGACAAAATTTTTGGACTCTGGGATAACTATTATTCTTGAGAAATATAAATTCAGGAATGATAAGATCAGATTTTTAGCACACATCATTTCATCGATGGTTATTGTATCTGATCTGCAAAATATTAAGGCAATCGTAAAATTCGTCCTATCACTACGAAATACTTAACAGCACTTCCAGAAATAGCTTCGATATTTAGGCATATTGTGACTAATCTGCTATTAAATACCAATGCAGTGCTAAATTTGTTGTGTAAAAATACCGCTATGACAGCTACCCTACGATCATATTAAGCATGCTATAGTTAAATCAAAAATTCTGTACCAACCAGACTTAATCAAAGACTTCCGTGTTGCCACCGATGCATCCTGTTCTAGCCTTGGTGCACATTTGTTTCAGGTTGAAAACAACCATAATATCGACATTAATATTTTTAAAATTTATTTACAGAGTATGGAGCTGGAAGCTGTAGGTATAGTGTGGGCATTCAAAAAATTCCATTATGTCTTTGGGACCCATGTAAACGCTTGCAGTTTCTTACTAGGTTGTAAACTACTTCATCCAACATGCACATTAGTCACTGTCACTGAAGGAATACGATTTTCAGAACTTCCACGCAAATGGCAAAGGTAATATAATTGTGTATGCACTATCGCTTCACCGCAGTGGTTGCCTGAGTTCTCAGAGCTACGTGACCAAGAGCCAGACTGCATTGTTAGTAACGGTACCAACATATTTATTTAGAGATGGGTCGCAATGTGGAGGTATTGCAAGATGCAGACCCAAAATGGAAGAAGGTGAATTAACCTCCATCCCTGCAAGTACCTCATAAAACACCATAATAATGGTTCAAATGGCTCTGAGCACTATGGGACTTAACTTCTGCGGTCATCAGTCCCCTAGAACGTAGAACTACTTAAACCTAACTAACCTAAGGACATTACACACATCCATGCCCGAGGCAGGATTCGAACCTGCGACCGTAGCGGTCGCGCGACTCCAGACTGTCGCGCCTAGAATCTCTCGGCCACCTCGGCCGCCTAACCACAATAATATAACACTCAGAATAATGTATTTCTTCATGTGTGTACTACATATTCTAATATGTGGTATGTGGGCATTCCATCTCCTTAACGACAAAAACTCATCTGGTATACGCATTATTCGTGGGGACACTGGGTGTCGAGAAATGCGAAATCAGTTACTACTGAATTGGTAGGTGCCAGAATTATTACGTGCCTGCCTAGCTTCCAAAAGGCCCAAGCTTTGAATCAATATGAAAAAATAAAATTACACCCCATTTTACCCACAAAAGTACGTGACTTGCATCAGTTATCATATCAGAATCATTATTCGAAGCTAGAAGGCCCACGAAGAATCTTGTTGCTCATTGTGATTTTGTCTCAAGTATGTTTGGTTATATGCCACTAAAACTGGAACAGTTACTCCGCTAGTAAAAAGGATAGTGAGTAATATGCGATCTGAGGCTTTCTCGCCGTTTATGATGCTTCCAAGGTTCTAGAGTGTACTGCCAGATGCAGTCGTCAAAGGTCCACGATATTTCAGCGAACAACTGTTCCGCCATCGCCAGAGGTCTGCGGTGCGCTCCCTGTATATACTCGTATATATCTGCGGATCCAGAGTTCTGGCGTCGCACGTTCCGCGCCGTGAGAGGATGTGCGGCTGCGAGTCGCATCTCGCGTGACGATGTTACTATTATCTTTGACTGAGCTAATTACTGGTTCCCATGACTTACTTAGTTGGAAGCCTGCGTCCCTGTTTATTAAATTATCTGTCACACGTATTTCAATACCTTCTTTACAAAAGGGGTCCCAAAATTTGATCGTGTTGGTCGAGACCCTCGTTAGCTGATAATTCATTGAATGTCCATTCTCAATGCAGTGTTCTGCTATTGCAGACTCAATGGGCTGCAGTAAGTGGTTGTAGCACTGGCGCTCTTTCCAGCGATCATCAACACTGTGGACTATATGACCAATACAGATTTTTCCGCATTCGTACGAAGCTTGGTACACTCCCACATTTTTGAGTTACAGATCGTCTTTGACGGACCCTAATTGTGCTCGGTTTTAGACTTGAGTGCAGAACACTGGTGTTATTTTGTGTTTTCGTAGTAGTCTGCCAATTTTGTATGATATATTGACAGCAATCACTATGAGAGCGGTATTCTTATTTTCTTCTACTTCCGGGTTTTCGTCTTCCATGGCGTTCTTGTGTTGTAGTGCCGTTCGAATCTGTCGTCTGGTGTATCCATTATCGCGGAAGACAGACTCCAGGCGTTGTAGCTCTATCTTCAGACTTCGTTCATCTGAAATAGTGTATGCCCTGTGTACGAGTGGGTCCAGCATGCTATTCTCAAAAAATCGAGGATGTATCATGCCCCGAGTGAATGGGTGGAAATTCTGTATTGGTCAAACAATCCGCTCTATTGAAGATCACTGCAAAGAACACGAGGGCCATTCCGCTTACTGCAGCCCAGCAAGTCGGCAATAACAGAACAATGTGTTGAGAATGAACATCCAATGAATAATCAGCAAATGAATGTCTTGGGCAACACGAATAGATTTTCGGATTCCATTTCTAAAGAAGCTATTCAATAATGTGTGACGGATGATGTGGATGTGTGAGGTAATTTTTTGCTATTTGTTCAAAGGGAGTTAAAAATTTGACCAATTTAGTCTGTTGATTTGCTGCATATGTGCTGATAAATTGGTTAAATTATCTAAAAACATTTATAGTACGATTTTATTTGAGATGAAATTCAGATATCACGATTTGTCTAATTTTCTGTTCCTGTAGAAAGGATTTCCGTGCTTTAGCTGTGCAATTTGATGCACTGTGAGACAAAATACCCTCCTGTTTACCAATCATGGGTATATAATTACTCACTACCCTGTTTCCAACGTTATCGAATGTCGTCGATAGTCCACGATATTTCGGCGAAAAACCGTTCTGCCATCATCAGGTGGTACTGATGAGGGGTCTGCGGTGCGCTTCCGGTATATTTGTCCATGACTGCACAAAATCTGTATTCATGGACGAGTGGTGCAATAGGACTGCAATGACTATGGCTTCCTTCAGAGCCGCAAAATCGTTTTGGCACTACTTCGACCAAAACAAAGTGGAAGTCTTACGCAGTAGATGCAGCATGATGTTACTGTTTAAAAGCTGGTTTGGCACAATTTTACGAAAAAGCTTTCAGTTGTCCTTTCGTTCGAGATACAAGAAAATGTTTCATCGCTACAATATTTCCTTTATCTGGAGGTATTCCAAATGGAGAAATAACATAGCCTAAGAACTTAATCTCCTGCTTGCTAAATTTTGATGTTTTAAGTTCACAGTAATTGGCTATAGTTGCAAGTGTTTCTTCTCGGGTAAGGTCATACTTAAATGATCATCTCCGTATACTGTTTCTTGGTGTAACAACTGTGAGACCAAAACAGTATCCAGAGGTGAAATGAAAACTGCATTAACTTTCAGATCAAATGGAAGAATGCAAAGCTGATAAGTTCTACCTCAGCAGATGAATGGAGTATTATGCGACTATCTGGATGAAGAGCAATCTTTCAATAAGAGGATTGCAAATCTATACTGGGTAAATACTTGACTTTATGGAATTTTAATAGTTTTTCATCTAAATTGTCTGGTTTTGTTCGGACTGTTATCATAATTTTGTTAATTGCCCTCTTTGGACTGCAGTGTGGGGATTATGAAGATTCTATAATTTTCTATTTGATCATTCATTCCATTTCTCTTCTATGAGCTTCCCTTTTTGCCCACGTCATAGCATAAAATGTGTAACAAGACATCTGCTGACGAAAGCTTCCAACTTGTATAAATATTCTGTTGTCAAACACTGGCAAATATTGTGATAATAACCAAAATCATTCCTCTTCCTGTACTGCAATTAAACAGGAGGATTCATCTGATTTTTCTTATCTGTCCTGATGGATCAATTTGTAAAGCCAATGATGTGTCTAGACACTCCTCATGGGCAAATGATATTTCCCAGTAAATAAGCTGCAAATTCACTTTCTGACAAAACACACTATCATTCAGTCTAGCATTAGCGAAATCCAAAGAAATTCCTTGTTCACCAACCTGGAAACGGCACCAGCCATTGTATAGACCCTGTTTCACCCCACATGTCTCGAAAACCTCAGTTGTCAATATACAGCTGACAACAAATTTATCTACCACTAGGAACGAAAATTTCGCTGCTGAAAAATCAAATGTGGTAGGAGTGTGGGTGTGGGTTTAGTAACCTTACGATCAATTACCCACTGCAATGAATATGCGATAGTTTTGAAAAAGAAGGTACGTATGCATATTGTTTCACTAATTTCAGAAAACAAACTTGTAGATACGACATTTGTGAGTGTATCCATGTCAAAAACAATAACCACAGGAATGTCACCTACCTGAATCTTGACTGTCACTTGAACTGCTTCATCAGTTTCTTCTTGAATCAGTGCGTTTATGAGTTTATCACGAATGTCTTGTTCATGTCATAACGTAAAAACATGAAACGTCCCCTTAGAAAAATTATAAATGACTGTGCTTAAACTGACACACAATATTTTTTAGCGCAAAGCAATCTGACTTTCAATAATCCCTACAAAAGAATGGCCCTGACTAACATTAACCTATACCTTTCACAAATCACTTACCTCACAAAAATCTTCGTTACTCGAACTACTGCTATACAGCGACCGCCACTACTGCCAGCTAAATAAAAGATTCAAACTACGGAAGGCACTAACTACTGAAAGGCATAGTTAGCAAATGAAAGATTTTAATAGAGAACAAACAATGTATTTACCTTAATAGTGTTGAAAAATCATAATATACATAGCAGTTCATGACATCCAGTCTTACAAATTCCAAAACTCCGCCATATCTCTCCCCACATCCACCACTGCTGGCGGCTCACCTCCAACTGTGCAACGCTACGCGCTGTTAACAGCCGACAGCCCAACACTACAATAACGAATATTACAACAATGCCACCCAGCCACAGACTGCACACAGCACAGCCAGTGATTTTCATACAGAGCGCTACGTGGCGTTACCAATATAAAAACCTAAACAGCGTACTTACAATGTCATATCGTAAAAACTGCATATGCTAATATTGTCTGACTCCACTGCGTCCTTTGATCATCGCCAGAGGACTTAACGAGGTTTCTTGCTGCCAGCAAAGTAGTACTGCTGAAACATCTCCTTAGAAAAGGTTATGAATTACTGTGCTGGTAAACCCGTTACGTTCTTTGATTTTCAAACAGCTGAGCACAACTGAACGTAGTCAGACATTTCTCTCTTTACTTATTCTGATCATTACTAAACTGACACACAATATTTTTAGCGCAACGCCATTTGACTTTTAATAATCCCTACAAAAGAATGGCGCTGACTAACAACAACCTATACCTCTATACCTTTCATGAATCACTTGCCGCACAAAAATCTTCATTACTCGAACTACTGCAATACAGCGAGCGCCAATACTGCCAGCTAAATAAAAGGTTCTAACTACTGAAGGCACTAACTACTGATAGGCATAGTTAGCAAATGAAAGATTTTGATAGAGAACAAACAATGTATTTACCTTAATAGTGTTCAAAGTCATATATATATATGTCCCAGCTATCTTGTCCACCCAAAATATCTCTGCAACAATAACAGCTATTGGAAAACGACTTTCACCGGTATCAATGTAGGACTGGGGCCCATGAATGTACATATTTGGAAACATTCTAAAAAGAAAGCATATGTGTTTTTTAATACAAAGTTATGTTTTTTTAAATGGACCTCCTATATTTTTCTTCAGAAATCCATAGCATGACAAAGCACATACACAATGGCGTTGATTGCATCGAAATATTCCCATTACATCCCGAGATATTGAGACGCGAAGTTGACGCTTGAAACACCCGACATGCGCTTCTAGCGCACGTCCTGAGTCTGAGGCGTGAACCCCATGCTGCCCGTAATCGCGATGTGATTGACATGTCTAATCACACCTCCATACTTATCAAGAGATCCGAAACGAATAATACGGTCTGCTGCCATCAACTCTCATAAGTACATAATGGTTTCCCTCTTGCACGCTTTACGTATTTACGTACACAATATGAACCAGTAACGATCGGTGTACACCCGCCGGGTTGTCTTATTTATCCTGCACACCCAAAATAAGGTTTATCTAATGCCTGTCGCGCAGGGCCTGGCTCTACCTAGTCAGGTGTCCAACGTAGTTCCCACTAATACCACAGTTACCACTTCGCCTTGTTTATGATCTGCGACCCATGTAAACTCCTGTACCCCACCACCCTCCGAGCATCCCATTTGTTGTTGCTTTGGCGTGCAGCACACTGCTTGCCAGTGTAGTCGTGCATCAGAGTGATCTAGTGACGGCGCGGAGGTAGTACACATTGTGAATAAACGTAGAAATGCTGCTGATCTATGGAGAACGTACGTTGACGGGAAATACGTTATGAGATTGCTTGTTTGTTGATAGTACTGTTAGCGAACATTATGATTATTAAGTTAATATGTCTGTTTTCTACCCTACTCTACATACCTGTACTGTACCCTGTTGTAGGTGTACTAAATGCTGTTCAGGCAGAACGACTGTACAGAAGACGATTCCCTGACAAGCCATCGCCTTCGTGCCGGATGTTTGGTCGTCTCACATCTCGTATACGTGAAACGGGAAGCTTAAATCCAAGACCTCGACATCGTCCTAAAACACGCACAGATGAACGTGCTGAAGTTGCTGTGCTCTACCATAGCTGTGAATCCTCAAATCAGCACACGTCAAATTGAATGTGAAGTTGGTGTGTCGAAATCAAGTGCACAGCGTATTCTTAAACGTCATAAATTTCATCCTTACCATGTTAATTTACACCAGGATCTTCATGGAAATGACTTCCGCAATAGGGTAACATTTTGTCGGTGGGCTCAGCAAAAACTTCTGACTAATCCAAATTTTTCTGCAGATGTTCTCTTTACCGACGAGGCATCATTCTCGAACAAAGGAATCGTCAATATGAGGAATATGCATTATTGGTCCTCAGACAATCCAAAATGGCTCCGTCATGGAGAGCATCAACGTCCGTGGAATGTTTGGTGTGGGATTATTGAAGATACCATTATCGGACCTTTCTTTATGAATGGCATCCAAAATGGCAGACAGTACCCCAGATTTATACGACACAATCTCCTGTTCTCTTGGACACCGCACCTCTGAACCGGAGAATGGTCATGTGGTATCAGCATGACGGATGCTCTGCAAATAACGCCTTACGAGCACGACGACTTCTGAACCGTAAGTTCCCTGGTAAGTGGATTGGACGAGGTGGCCTAGTTAGGTGGCCGGCCCGATCTCCGGACCTTACACCGCTGGACTATTTTCTTTGGGGAGCAGTGAAGGATGCTGTTTACCAACATGAACCAAGAACACCAGAGGACATGAAGCAACGCATTATTGATGCTTGTACAGCCATCAAAGAGGAAACAGTAGCACGAAGTAGGGCATCCTTCATCCGCAGAGTGACCCTATGTATGCAAGCCAATGGGCATCGCTTTGAGCATGAGATGTGAACGCTAAGTTTAGTATGTAGTGCTGGTATCACAGTGGAAGTTTCTACAAAGGGCCATTTTACCCAGTGATGTTAAGAAACATTTGTTTGCAACAATTTGTCATTTAATGCATTAGATAAACATAACATTGATAATTATGTGATAATAAAAGTAATTGATTAAACATGTTTACATTCATCTTCTATGTCCTACCTGAACTTCCCAAATCAAAACATTTTTACCTAAACAACGGTATAACTTTTAGTCCACTTACTCGTTTCACTAAAACCATCAACATGAATTTTACTATTACGAGTGAATGATTAACTGTCACTTGCGCAATATCTACAGTAAAGTAAAGTTTTAACATTGAACGGCATTACCTTTCTAGCAGCGGATTAACGATAAGCGAAGTTAACTTTGTGACTAACGTTGCGGTACACAGATATGTTACAGAGCCGCATTCCCCCTAATCTATGGGATAAATACCTGCTGGAATGTACGACGTAAATGCAGGATGGCAGCAGACCGTATTATTCGATTCGGACCTCTTGATAAGTATGGAAGTGTGATTACGCATGTCAATCACATCGCGATTACGGGCAGCATGGGGTTCACGCCAGAGCCTCAGGACGTGCGCTAGAAGCGCATGTCGTGCGTTCCGAGCGTCAACTTCGCGTCTCAATATCTCGGGATGTAATGAGAATATTGCGATGCAATCAACGCCATTGTGTATGTGCTTTGTCATGCTATGGATTGCTACGGTCGCAGGTTCGAATATATATATATCACTTCATGACATCCAGTCTTACAAATTTACTATCTCTGATGGACACACGTCCTGACTTTTTTTTTGGTCATCAGTCTACTAACTGGTTTAATGCGGCCCGCCACGGATTCCTTTCCTGTGCTAACCTCTTCATCTCAGAGTAGCACTTGCAACCTACGTCCTCAATTATTTGCTTGATGTATTCCAATCTCTGTCTTCCTCTACAGTTTTTGCCCTCTACAGCTCCCTCTACTACCATGGCAGTCATTCCCTCATGTCGTAGCAGATGTCCTACACTCCTGGAAATTTAAATAAGAACACCGTGAATTCATTGTCCCAGGAAGGGGAAACTTTATTGACACGTTCCTGGGGTCAGATACATCACATGATCACACTGACAGAACCACAGGCACATAGACACAGGCAACAGAGCATGCACAATGTCGGCACTAGTACAGTGTATATCCACCTTTCGCAGCAATGCAGGCTGCTATTTTCCCATGGAGACGATCGTAGAGATGCTGGATGTAGTCCTGTGGAACGGCTTGCCATGCCATTTCCACCTGGCGCCTCAGTTGGACCAGCGTTCGTGCTGGACGTGCAGACCGCGTGAGACGACGCTTCATCCACTCCCAAACATGCTCAATGGGGGGCAGATCCGGAGATCTTGCTGGCCAGGGTAGTTGACTTACACCTTCTAGAGCACGTTGGGTGGCTCGGGATACATGCGGACGTGCATTGTCCTGTTGGAACAGCAAGTTCCCTTGCCGGTCTAGGAATGGTAGAACGAGGGTTGGATGACGGTTTGGATGTACCGTGCACTATTCAGTGTCCCCTCGACGATCACCAGTGGTGTACGGCCAGTGTAGGAGATCGCTCCCCACACCATGATGCCTGGTGTTGGCCCTGTGTGCCTCGGTCGTATGCAGTCCTGATTGTGGCGCTCACCTGCACGGCGCCAAACACGCATACGACCATCATTGGCACCAAGGCAGAAGCGACTCTCATTGCTGAAGACGACACGTCTCCATTCGTCCCTCCATTCACGCCTGTCGCGACACCACTGGAGGCGGGCTGCACGATGTTGGGGCGTGAGCGGAAGACGGCCTAACGGTGTGCGGGACCGTAGCCCAGCTTCATGGAGACGGTTGCGAATGGTCCTCGCCGATACCCCAGGAGCAACAGTGTCCCTAATTTGCTGGGAAGTGGCGGTGCGGTCCCCTACGGCACTGCGTAGGATCCTACGGTCTTGGCGTGCATCCGTGCGTCGCTGCGGTCCGGTCCCAGGTCGACGGGCACGTGCACCTTCCGCCGACCACTGGCGACAACATCGATGTACTGTGGAGACCTCACGCCCCACGTGTTGAGCAATTCGGCGGTACGTCCACCCGGCCTCCCGCATGCCCACTATACGCCCTCGCTCAAAGTCCGTCAACTGCACATACGGTCCACGTCCACGCTGTCGCGGCATGCTACCAGTGTTAAAGACTGCGATGGAGCTCCGTATGCCACGGCAAATTGGCTGACACTGACGGCGGCGGTGCACAAATGCTGCGCAGCTAGCGCCATTCGACGGCCAACACCGCGGTTCCTGGTGTGTCCGCTGTGCCGTGCGTGTGATCATTGCTTGTACAGCCCTCTCGCAGTGTCCGGAGCAAGTATGGTGGGTCTCACACACCGGTGTCAATGTGTTCTTTTTTCCATTTCCAGGAGTGTATCATCCTGTCCCCTCTCCTTATCAGTGTTTTCCCCATATTCTTTTCCTCTCCGATTCTGCGTAGAATCTCCTCATTCCTTAACTTATCAGTCCACCTAATTTTCAACATTCGTCTATAGCACCACATCTCAAATGCTTCGATTCTCTTCTGTACCGGTTTCCCCACAGTCCATGTTTCACTACCATACAATGCTGTACTCCAAACGTACATCCTCACAAATTTCTTCCTCAAATTAAGGCCAGTATCTGATATTAGTAGACTTCTCTTGGCCAGAAATGCCTTTTTTTCCATAGTGAGTCTGCTTTTGATGTCCTCCTTGCTCCGTCCGTCATTGGTTATTTTACTGCCTAGGTAGCAGAATTCCTTAACTTCATTGACTTCGTGACCATGAATCCTGATGTTAAGTTCCTCGCTGTTCTCATTTCTACTACTTCTCATTACCTTCGTCTTTCTCCGATTTACTCTCAAACCATACTGTGTACTCATTAGACTGTTCATTCCGTTCAGCAGATCATTTAATTCTTCTTCACTTTCACTCAGGATAGCAATGTCATCAGCGAATCGTATCATTGATATCCTTTCACCTTTTTATTCCACTCCTGAACCTTTCTTTTATTTCCATCACTGCTTCCTCGATGTACAGATTCAAGAGTAGGGGCGAAAGGCTACAGCCTTGTCTTACACCCTTCTTAATACGAGCACTTCGTTCTTGATCGGCCACTGTTATTATTCCCTCTTGGTTGTTGTACATATTGTATATGACCCGTCTCTCCCTATATCTCCCTATAACTTACCCCTACATTTTTCAGAACCTCGAACAGCTTGCACCATTTTATATTGCTGAACGCTTTTTCCTGGTCGACAAATCCTACGAAAGTGTCTTGATTTTTCTTTGGCCTTGTATCCATTATTAGCCATAACGTCAGAATTTCCTCTCTCGTCCCTTTACTTTTCCTAAAGCCAAACTGATCGTCACCTAGCGCATTTTCAATTTTCTTCTCCATCCATCTGTATATTATCCTTGTAAGCAGCTTCGATGCATGAGCTGTTAAGCTGATTGTGCGATAATTCTCGCACTTGTCAGCTCTTGCCGTCTTCGGAATTGTGTGGATGATCCTTTTCCGAAAGTCAGATGGTACATCGCCAGACTCACAAATTCTACACACCAACTTGAATAGTCGTTTTGTTGCCACTTCCCCCAATGTTTTTAGAAATTCTGATGTAATGTTATCTATCCCTTCTGCCTTATTTGACCGTAAGTCCTCCAGAGCCCTTTTAAACTCCGATTCTAATACTGGATCCCCTATCTCTTCTAAATCGACTCCTGTTTCTTATTCTATCACATCAGACAAATCTTCACCCTCATAGAGGCTTTCAATGTATTCTTTCCACCTATCAGCTCTCTCCTCTGCACTTAACAGTGGAATTCCCGTTGCACTCTTAATGTTACCACCGTTGCTTTTAATGCCACCAAAGGTTGTTTTGACTTTCCTGTATGCTGAGTCTGTCCTTCCGGCAATCATATCTTTTTCCATGTCTTCACATTTTTCCTGCAGCCATTTCGTCTTAGCTTCCGCGCACTTCCTATTTATTTCATTCCTCAGCGACTTGTATTTCTGTATTCCTGATTTTCCCGGAACATGTTTGTACTTACTCCTTTCATAAATCAACTGAAGTATTTCTTCTGTTACCCATGGTTTCTTCGCAGCTACCTTCTTTCTACCTATGTTTTCCTTCCCAACTGCTGTGATGGCCCTTTTTAGAGATGTCCATTCCTCTTCAACTGTACTGCCTACTGCGCTATTCCTTATTGCTGTATCTATAGCGTTAGAGAACTTCAAACGTATCTCGTCATTCCTTAGTAGTTCCGTATCCCACTTCTTGGCGTATTGATTCTTCCTGACTAATGTCTTGAACTTCAGTCTACTCTTCATCACTACTATATTGTGATCTGAGTCTATATCTGCTCCTGGGTACGCCTTACAATCCAGTATCTGATTTCGGAATCTCTGTCTGACCATGATGTAATCTAATTGAAATCTTCCCCTTATCTGATCCGGGACCGCGCGACTGCTACGGTCGCAGGTTCGAATCCTGCCTCGGGCATGAATGTGTGTGTTGTCCTTAGGTTAGTTAGGTTTAAGTAGTTCAAAGTTCTAGGGGACTGATGACATCAGATGTTAAGTACCATAGTGCTCAGAGCAATTAGAACCAAACCCATGCTGTCATTCATGGTTCTTGTGCTTTTATTGGTGATATTTTAAACTTTGCGCTTTTCAACGATGATAAAGTATAGTCATGGTAATGGGTAGACACGTAACGTGTATCCACAGGACATGTGGCCTGTAATTGAAGAAGTGTCATGATGATCTCTCCATTGGCAAAAGATTCCGGAATAGTCCCCCATTCGGATTTCCAGGAGGGAACTGCCAAGGGGGAGGTTACCATGAGAAAACGATTGATTAATCAACGAAAGGATAACGTCTTACAAATTTACTATCTCGGATGGACACACGTGTTGACGTACCTACTAATATTCTTCAAAACTTCGACTGACTCTGCTGTGGGTTTGCTCTGTTGTGGCCCATTACCTGCCTGCATGTCAAGAGTCAGCACTGTCTTCCCGTTGGAAGGACAACACTACTTCTTCAAGGCTGCATGGAATCCACTACTTCCATGTGCATTATCTTTTACTGCTCAGACTTTGTGCATAAAATTGTAATTAATACTGTGATGCATGATCAGGACCTTTGACAAACATTGTATCAATAAGTGTGTTCATTTGATTTCTTTGTTATTGTAATTATGAAAAAAATTTTCAAATCTGTATTGGCCATTGTCCAAAACAATTTGTAAAATTTTTTTTGGGGAGAATGGGGGTATGTAACTAGCGTGATTAGTTTTTTTATCTCTATCAAAATCTTTCATTTGCTAACTAAGCCTATCAGTAGTTAATGCCTTCAGTAGTTAGAATCTTTTATTTAGCTGGCAGTAGTGGCGCTCGCTGCATTGCAGTAGTTCGAGTAACGAAGGTTTTGTGAGGTAGGTGATTCATGAAAGGTATAGGTTATTGTTAGTCAGGGCCATTCTTTTGTAGGGATTATTAAAAGTCAGATTGCGTTGCGCTATAAATATTGTGTGACAGTTTAGTGATGATCAGAATAAGTAAAGAGCGAAATGTCTGAGTACGTCCAGTTGTGCTCAGCTGTTTGAAAATCAAATAACATAAGGGGTTTACCAGCACAGTAATTCATAAACTTTTCTAAGGGGGCGTTTCACTTCTACTTTATGTTACTTCGACTATGTTGATAGCGTGTTCTCTGTCCCGCCAGTTCGTGTCAGTATTCTTGTGAAAATTTTGGTTACCCATAATCATATCTGTACCTTGCATTTGTCCTTTATTTGCTGTTGTATCATGAACAAACATATTATTGTTTTCTCATCTATTATCCGAAACATTTTCCTACTATTAGAGCAGCCATTCATACGATTTGTTATGTTCTGATAATCATGATTATACTGGCGTTCTCCTCTTCAGTGATAATTGCTATTATTCGTGCACTCATTCATGTTTTGTTGACTGTTATTCTGAAGTGAAGTTGGATGTGGCAACCACAGGAATCGCTATTACTATTGTGATTGTTCGAATGACCATCACCTCGTGAAGTAGAATACTGGTCTTTGTCATTATATTGCCCTCTCGAATCAGACTGACTGAATCAAGTACAGAAAGAAAGTGCTCTACATCTGTTTCTGGCACAGTAACTATTTTTTCAAAGATGTTATGTGGTAGCTTTCTTTTCAGAATTTGCAGGTCATCTGTATGTTAAATTGACTTACTCAATATGTTGTTTTGTTGATGTAGCGCTGAAGGTAGTTGCGTATGCCCCTTGATTACTTTTCAAAAATTATAAATTAAACAACCCTCTACAAAGACGTTCTTGGACAGAAATAAACCAGAATTTGTCCAATAAATCTTATTCAAATCGTATGTACATGTGACATGGTGGAGCTACAGTTGCCACCCAAAGTTAAGCATTAACTTTTATAAAGACTAATATGCTTCCATCCAGTTATAGGGTAGTATGTTAAGAAAATACATTATAAATACCATAGGGTGTACATCCTTTGTTTCAGACGAGAATGCCTGTAATTTTCGAGTTTTCTGCACTCTCATCGAGTAATACTGAAGAAAGGGACGGTTCCGCCCACAGCGATTGTGGGATTGACGTGGTACTTGGCAATCTACATGGCTTATTGGTGGCATGGGCAAATGATTACATTCGCCATTGATTCCTTCCCAATCATGGTATATTAGTGGTGAAGTTGAATGAGGACTTCTCTGTATGTGAGATAAACCTTTTTACGTATCCTCAGTATCAACTGTAGCTGATTCGGGTGAACTGATTTTGCACGAGCCTGATCTGTTGCACTACCACTTTAATATCTTTGCCACTTTCGTAATAAATTTACTTCATCTGTCAGATATCAAATTTTCGGTCTTTTCCGTGTGAGTTCGGTGTTGGTGTACCATCTTTCAGTATTGCTATCAAAATCTTCCACCTCAGTGCGATAGTTAAATTTCTTTAATCTGTATCTTATACGTTTCAGTTCAAGTTTGAGAAAATCTACTTCTTTTAACAATTTCTAAACTTAATCAGAAAGTTAGCTGCAGATGGATTGTAGTCCGGAGATTTCTGTTTGAACCGCAGATACATCTTTTGCCAGTTCGTCATGTACGATCTGTTTGTTTAAATTGCTGACAATACTTACTGTCCATTTGTTCCAACCACTTACCTGTAATGCCTTGCGTATATGTAAGTAGCAAATTCACGTAATTTGGTTCATTTAGAAATGCATCATCGTGCATTGGTGAAGTGATATTATTACTGGATGGTGCTAGGTTTCCAATCGACAAACGGAGAAGAATATCCGACTTCTGTACTGCCTCCCTGACAAGACTCTTTGGATGAAGTGAGAAAATTCCACTTGGTAGCTGCTACGGTGCGTCACCCGTTATTTGGATAGGGATTTCACATGAAACGTGTGTTTCGGGAGAATTTTCTGCCATATTTCGCTCGTCACTTCCTGTGATATATTATCACTCTGCTGGAATACGGATTCACTTTCACTGCCCGCGACATTACTCTGATTAATCAGTCCGTTCATGTTAGCGGATTCACTTACTATTTGCTTTATGTCGGATATAATGATAATGACAGCCATTTTTCGAAAGATATAAAAATAAGTTTATCACTCAACATTTCACAAAAATTGGAATGAAAAGGCCGAAAACTACAACGTAAGTGCCAAGGAATAAGCTCTCAACAATACAAGCGTGCAACGAATCGTTCGGCCATTACTGAATCCTAAAGAAATGAGAGAAAAAGTTTTTACTGATGTCAGCTGCACAGAAAAAGACTTTTACAGATGTTTCATCGAGTTGCAACTGCTTCCTCTCAGTAATGCTGCGAGAGAAGCAAAAAAGTTAAAAGTCACTTATAATAAATACCTCATTTGATTGGTTTGTGGCTACTTTCATGTTTCTGACCTTTCCACCACCATTAATTTTTAAAAGTATGTCTTTGTTACATTCGTTTTGTTTTATGATTTCACATTTCAGTATAGCTTTTTACATCACACATGAAAAAAAAAAGAATTATCACACATGATTGCATTTTCATAACAAATTAAATTATCGCAGTCGCGATCGCTCGTGTCAGTGGTCGTCATTTGTAGTGCTATGCGGTTTATGTGTGGAAAAGGATAAATGCAGAATTGTTTCTGTAATGTTCCTTTACCGAATAACAGCACAAGTGACGGGTGATGGGATATTTCTCTAGGTGTTTACGACAAATATTTAGTTCCATGCCAAGTACAAAGAACTTTTGTTGCTGAGCAAGCCAGTGTAATATTTTCCCATAAATACTTTGCCGCTACCTAAAGATAAATACCTATATTCGTCGTATTTAACAGATTCTTCTTTTTTTTATAGTTTTCTGTTGCCATATCGGAATTCGTCTTCAAGTAGTACATATCGTAGAATTGGAAAATTTATTGAAATAAATATCCTTTTGAACGTTGTTTCATGTATCTCACAAATTACTCTCAACTCTGAAGGAATAAGTCTTACTTGAACCACAGAAGTAGGAAAAGGTGCTACAGAAAAATTAAAATCATCCAACTCGACTATTTTCACAGATGTTGCCCCCTTTGCATTCTTAGGTGCACATGCGAATTATTTGAATGAAAAGATGAATGTATTCCTTGACGTTTAGCGTAAGAAGAAAAATTCTAAATTATTACTCTTCTCATATGCAAGATACAGCACATACGTATAGCTGAGCCAAACTGGAAGTGTGGTGTTGTCGTGATGTTAATCCACGGACAATCACTGCTTCGTGAAAATTCTGAACGTATTGTGCAGCACTGGCACTCCTGAACACTTTAGCGGGGACGTGATTACTGCAGTTACAACCCAGACACTTTTATCGGTATGCAACAACGATGACTACAGAATATGTAATTGTGAACTCGTGTAATCCTGTGTGCGTAACTAGCAAAGTTTTAAACGTTTCATCTGACGACTGTGCAACAGCATGATAACAATGCCGTAGAGAGACGTTTATTCCGTGCTTGTAGTGAATGCTTATGTAAATAGATAGAATCATATCAGTGGATTCTGCAGTAGCATACGATCTGAGAGAGACAGTTAAACTTTTGCAATAATGCAATAGGTCTTTGCCCGTAAGCAGCCTTAAGAACTAAATAATAAGACAAAAGTTCCCTATACATACGAATCAGATAAATGTTTTGTAAATAACTGAACATTGTGATGATAAGAGCTTTATTTCAGGACAGCCAAGAGTAATTTTGTTATTATATAACATTGTATCTGCCCACACGATGCTTAATGTTCACTCTTGATGAGCTGCCTAACAACTCCCTGAGAAGATACGCAAATCCGATTTGATGTTTCCGACCGTCGGCTGTCTCACCTGTTTCCATGGTAGCGTTCCTGTCGACTCATCAGGGGTCTTGGGGTCGACGACCGACCTGCTGTTTCATCGCCAGTCCATCGAACCTCAGGACACGACATGGCACGCATTCATGTCAACGATAGTCTCTTTGTTAAAAACAGTAAATGAAATTGCGACTCAAATTTCTTTGCTAAACGAGAAAGAGAATATTGCATTCATTCTTTAATTCATGTTTAATACTGAATATAGCGTAAGAACAAAAATTTTCAAACACTGAAACTTCGTGAGTGCCAGACGGCAAAAGCTAAGCACATATAAAAAGTAGTAAAAATATATTTGTAAAATAGTCACCCCAGTTCGAGAAATTCATCCATGTAGTGCCTGCTTACGCAATAGTATGTTAAAAATTAATTATCTAATTGTGTTTAATTGCGTAGTTCGAGATGAAATACCCTACCAGATTAACATGTTTATACACTCCTGGAAATTGAAATAAGAACACCGTGAATTCATTGTCCCAGGGAGGGGAAACTTTATTGACACATTCCTGGGGTCAGATACATTACATGATCACACTGACAGAACCACAGGCACATAGACACAGGCAACAGAGCATGCACAATGTCGGCACTAGTGCAGTGTAATTCCACCTTTCGCAGCAATGCAGGCTGCTATACTCCCATGGAGACGATCGTAGAGATGCTGGATGTAGTCCTGTGGAACGGCTTGCCATGCCATTTCCACCTGGCGCCTCAATTGGACCAGTGTTCGTGCTGGACGTGCAGACCGCGTGAGACGACGCTTCATCCAGTCCCAAACATGCTCAATGGGGGACAGATCCGGAGATCTTGCTGGCCAGGGTAGTTGACTTACACCTTCTAGAGCACGTTGGGTGGCGCGGGATACAAGCGGACGTGCATTGTCCTGTTGGAATAGCAAGTTCCCTTGCCGGTCTAGGAATGGTAGAACGATGGGTTCGATGACAGTTTGGATGTACCGTGCACTATTCAGTGTCCCCTCGACGATCACCAGTGGTGTACGGCCAGTGTAGGAGATCGCTCCCCACACCATGATGCCGGGTGTTGGCCCTGTGTGCCTCGGTCGTATGCAGTCCTGATTGTGGCGCTCACCTGCAAGGCGCCAAACACGCATACGACCATCATTGGCACCAAGGCAGAAGCGACTCTCATCGCTGAAGACGACACGTCTCCATTCGTCCCTCCATTCACGCCTGTCGCGACACCACTGGAGGCGGGCTGCACGATGTTGGGGCGTGAGCGGAAGACGGCCTAACGGTGTGCGGGACCGTAGCCCAGCTTCATGGAGACGGTTGCGAATGGTCCTCGCCGATACCCCAGGAGCGACAGTGTCCCTAATTTGCTGGGAAGTGGCGGTGCGGTCCCCTACGGCACTGCGTAGGATCCTACGGTCTTGGCGTGCATCCGTGCGTCGCTGCGGTCCGGTCCCAGGTCGACGGGCACGTGCACCTTCCGCCGACCACTGGCGACAACATCGATGTACGGTGGAGACCTCACGCCCCACGTGTTGAGCAATTCGGTGGTACGTCCACCCGGCCTCCCGCATGCCCACTATACGCCCTCGCTCAAAGTCCGTCAACTGCACATACGGTTCACGTCCACGCTGTCGCGGCATGCTACCAGTGTTAAAGACTGCGATGGAGCTCCGTATGTCACGGCAAACTGGCTGACACTGACGGCGGCGGTGCACAAATGCTGCGCAGCTAGCGCTATTCGACGGCCAACACCGCGGTTCCTGGTGTGTCCGCTGTGCCGTGCGTGTGATCATTGCTTGTACAGCCCTCTCGCAGTGTCCGGAGCAAGTATGGTGGGTCTGACACACCGGTGTCAATGTGTTCTTTTTTCCATTTCCAGGAGTGTATTATATGCGCTTATTAAGATTTTCAGATGAATTCTTCAAAGGGTTGGAGGTGGATTTTTTAATGACCAAACGATTCGAGCTTTGTTTCTGCTATTTCGTTCATCACTCTCTCTCCCAATAGAGGAAGAAACTATACTCTTCGGTATGACTACATTAATTTATGCATTTTATCAACGTAAGGCATTTAGCAAACTTTCGTAGTCGAGAGTCACTGAGCAATGACAGCATGCATCCAAAACGCGTTGGCCTGAGAGAGTATAATTTTTTTAATGACGATGGAAATAAATGTTACTGATATTTTCTTTTCATATCACTAAAGAATTCTTATAATAAGCAATGATGTCGTTGGTGATCATAAAAGATAACCCCATCGCCTTTAGAATGTGCCTTTTTGATGCGACAAAACACGTGCGTGAAACTATTAACTCATTCGAGATTTTCGATATTTAGGTACGGGATTCTTCCTTTGAAGAACTTGCTCGTTCGAGAGGGCACATTCAAGCACCAGGGAACACAATAACAGGCACTATAGTTACGAATGGAAAATCGGGTGCAGGATCGTTATAAGTTCCCAACAGTAATATGTTTATCCTCCTTTTCTCTGTTTTCTTATTTTCGCGTACTTGTGTTATGTCTGTCTTCTGGTGTATCCAGTTCGTCTTCAGACAATAGCAGCTGCCTGTGCAGCTAGCTGTTGTGGTCATCTTATATTGAGAATACGCTGAAACTGTCGGCTTTTTCTGAAAGATGCGAATAGCCTGTAACTAGGCTGTTTAGATTTCTATGTTGGTAACGCCACGTAGCGCACTGTATGGAAATCACTGACTGTGCTGTGTGCAGTTTGTGGCTGGTTTATGTTGTTGGAGTATTTGCTGTTGTAGTGTTGAGCGGTTGGATGTGAACAGCGCGTAGCGTTGTTCAGTTGGAAGTGAGCCGCCAGCAGTGGTGGACGTGTGGAGAGAGATGTCAGAGTTTTGAAAGCGGACGACCTGGACGTGTGTCTGTCAGAAAAAGGAAATTTGTAAAGATATATATATATATATATATATATATATATATATATATATATGACGACTTTTGAACATTATTAAGATAAATACATTGATTTTTCTCTATCAAAATCTTTCATTTGCTAACTGTACCTATCAGTAGTTAGTGCCTTCAGTAGTTAGAATCTTTTATTTAGCTGGCAGTATAGACGCTCTCTGTGTTGCAGTATTTTGAGCAACGAAGATTTTTGTGAGGTAAGTAATTCATGTAAGGTATAGGTTATTGTTAGTCAGGGCCTTTCTTTTGTAGGGATTGTTGAAAGTCAGATTGCGTTGCGCTAAAAAAATATAGTGTGTCAGTTTAATGCTGATCAGAATAAGTAAAGAGAGAAAAGTCTGAGTACGTTCAGTTTTGCTCAGCTGTTTTAAAATCAAATAACGTAAGAGGTTTATCAGCACAGTCATTTATAAATTTTTCTAAGGGGACGTTTCAAGCCGCTCTAAAACTGTCTCTTTAGATATCGGACGTGAGCCATTTGATGAAGCTGAGCTGTCGGAAATGAGTTTGTTAGGTGCAGACCGAACTGCAGTCAGCGGTTCTGTGTTCTTCGCAGCGTTGGCTTTTTGCCACACGACGACAGCGTATTCCAGCACAGGGGTGGGTGATTGGGCTGGAGTGGGGGGCGGGGGGTGGGGGTGGGGGCAGTGCCCTGTACAATATGGTTTCAAGCAGCAACGATATTGATGGTAATGAATTCAGCAGAGGATACAACCTGCTGAACGGGCCACCGCTTCGCTCATGACGTCTCTGATAGACGGAAGTATAGTGTGACACCAAGATACACTATTGGCCATTAAAATTGCTACACCACGAAGATGACGTGCTACAGACGCGAAATTTAACCGACAGGAAGAAGATGCTGTGATATGCAAATGATTAGATTTTCAGAGCATTCACACAAGATTGGTGCCGGGGCGACACCTGCAACGTGCTGACATGAGGAAACTTTCCAACCGATTTCTCATACAAAAACAGCAGATGACCGGCGTTGCCTGGTGAAACGTTGTTGTGATGCCTCGTGTAAGGATGAGATATGCGTACCATCACGTTTCCAGCTTTGATAAGGTCGGATTGTAGCCTATCGAGATTGCGGTTTATCGTATCGCGGTATTTCTGCTCGCGTTGGTCGAGATCCAATGACTGTTAGCAGAGTATGGAATCGATGGGTTCAGGAGGGTAATACGAAACGCCGTGCTGGATCCCAACTGTCTCGTATCACTAGCAGTCGATATGACAGGAATGTTAACCGCATGGCTGTAACGGATCGTGCAGCCACGTCTCGATCTCTGAGTCAACAGATGGGGACGTTTGCAAGACAAGAACCATCTGCACAAACAGTTTGACGACCTTTGCAGCAGCATGGACTATCAGCTCGGAGACCATGGCTGCGGTTACCCTTGACGTTGGATCACAGACACGAGGACGACGGTTCAATCCCGCGTCCGGCTATCCTGATTTAGGTTTTCCGTGATTTCCCTAAATCACTCCAGGCAAATGCCGGGATGGTTCCTCTGAAAGGGCACGGCCGACTTCCTTCCCTAATCCGATGAGACCGATGACCTCGCTGTCTGGTCTCCTTCCCCAACAACAACCCCTCCCAACAACACAGACAGGAGCGCCTGCGATGGTGTACTCAACGACGAACCTGTGTGCACGAATGGCAAAACGCCATTTTTGCTGATGAATGCAGTTTCTGTTACAGCATCATGATGGTCGCATCCGTGTTTGGCGACATCGCGGTGAACGCACATTGGAAGAGTATTCGTCATCGCCATACTCGCGTATCACCCGGAGTGATGGTATGGGGTGCGATTGGTTATACGTCTCTGCCACCTCTTCTTGGCATTGACATTTCAGATGTGTTACGACCCGTGGCTGTACCCTTCATTCTATCCCTGCGAAACCCTATATTTCAGTAGGATAATGCACGACCGCATGTTACAGGTCCTGTAGGGCCTTTTTGGATACAGAAAATGTTCGACTGCTGCCCTGACCAGCACATTCTCCATATCCCTCACCAATTGAAAACGTCTTGTCAATGGTGACCGAGGAACTGGCTCGTCACAATACGCCAGTCACTTCTCGTTATGAACTGTGCTATCCTGTTGAAGCTGCATGGGCAGCTGTACCTGTACACGCTGTGGTGTCACCGTCAGACACCACACTTGCTAGGTGGTAGCCTTTAAATCGGCCGCGGTCCATTAGTATACGCCGGACCCGCGTGTCGCCACTGTCGGTGATAGCCGATCGAGCGCCACCACACGGCAGGTCTAGAGAGACTTACTAGCACTCGCCCCAGTTGTACAGCCGACTTTGCTAACGAAGCTACACTGACCGATACGCTCTCATTTCCCGAGACGATAGTTAGCATAGCCTTCAGCTACGTCATTTGCTACGACCTAGCAAGGCGCCATAGCAGTTGATAATTAATATTATGAAGCATGTACCGTAACGAGAGATGTTCTACAATTGTGGATTAAAGTTAAGTATTACATCATCTACGTAATTTATTTGCAATTCTCAAGATATTGTCCTGTTCCAGACCTCACGCCAGTCAGCGTGTAATTAAACGCGTGCATTTCGGGCTCCTCTAGAAAAACACACGCCATCCAAGCTCTGTTTGACTCAGTGCTTAGGCGTATCAAGGCCGTTATTACGACCAGAGGTGGTTGTTCTGGGTACTGATTTCTCAGGATCTATGCACCCAAATTGCGTGAAAATGTAATCACATGTTAGTTCTAGTATAATATATTTGTCGAATGAATACCCGTTTATCACCTGCATTTCTTCTTGGTGTAGCAATTTTAATGGCCAGTAGTGAATCTCTCCGTGTCACTTCTTGGAAGAGGGCAGTGCATTGGCAACAGTGCGACGAGTAAGAGCCGAGAACGCCTTGCTAGGGTTGAGTATAAGGCACCGCTTGACGGCCCAGGTGTGCATGTTGTCACACGCGATTAGCAGTTGACGTTGAATAACGTTGGCATTCAAGCTGTGACTGAAGACCGCTTATCAGCGTATAGCGTTATCAATACGCGGTTACTCTAGTAAGGGAAACTTCCCATTGCAACACCATCAGATTTAATGGTAAAATAGTCCAGTGGATTGTCCGTCAAAAACTACACACAGATCAAGCATGAAAACAGGAAGAAGGTGTACTCACTACTTCTGTGTCACGTCAACTCAGACATGGAATGCCATGTAGTCGAGATAGGCGGGAATAAGGCGGACATGTGACACTGGCACCCCATGCTAAAGTAATCTAACAAGAAGATCCCACGACACACTCTGTCGGATGCCCTCTTCGTAAAGTGAACGTGATAAGAATTACTCACGTTCGGGGCCTAGGATCACCTTGTACACTAATGACGATAAGCGATGTCCTGTTCCCATCGCCTGTCGGCATTATGAACTACGCAGCATCAGTCCACGAGATGTATGTGGATAGTATAAATTAGTTAGTTAGTTTCATGTTCCATGGATCATTTTGCATAATAAACCGTAGTCATGTGGAATGGATCATTTTACGTCAACATCGCAAATTAATCTGTAAACATGGCACAGTGCTCAACATCTATATGTTCTTTTTAAAAACACGTACATGCGTAAGTTAGTAATTCCTACCCACTACCTTTTGCACATTACACTAATAGTAATTCCTCTACAGAACAGAAGAAATTGTCAACAAGAAACTTTTTGAATTTGTATTAAGTTTCTACTTTGCCGTCTGTCACACATTTTATATCCCTGGGTAAGTGATCAGACATTTTACTTGCTGCATTGTGCACCCCTTTTTGTGCAAAAGATATTGTTAATGAGAGGTAGTGAATTTCATTTTCATTCCAGTATTGTAAATATGTACATCATTGTTCCTTTTGAACTGAAGTGGATTATTCACAGCAAACTCCATGAGAAAATAAATATACCATGAAGCATTACTCAGAATACCCAAGTCATGAAACAGACGTTTACAAGATGACCATGGGTGAACATCACATATTATTCTAACAGCGCGTTGTTGAGCTATGAAGACTTTCTCTCTTAAAGATGAGTTACACAAAAACATTACTTCATATGACAATATTGAATCAAATTACGCAAAATACGTCAATTTACTGATTTGTCTCTCCCAAGGTCAGCGGTGTTCTAAGTGCAACTGTGGCTGAACTAGGTTCTTTTAAGAGTTTCAAAATGATTTTTTTCCAGTTTAAATTCTCATCAATATCGACACCTAAAAATTTTTGAAGTTTTCATCCTGTTCATCATTTCCACACCTTGTATTACACTTATCATTGGTGTAGTAACCCCAGACGTGCAGAACTGAATATACTGCGTCTCTCCAAAATTGAGAGTGAAACAACTCAAAGGACAACAATCAATGATACTTTTAACAACGTTGTTTACTATTTATTTTGTCTCTGTATGTATACTTGGACAGATTACGGTACTAGTATCATCTGCAAAAAGAGAACTATTCTGCATGTTGTACATTAGGCAAAACACCATTTACATGTATGAGAAACAACAATGGACTTAAGACTGAATCTTGGGGAACCCCATATGTGCTTTCCACCCAGACTCAAATACGTTCTCAGATTGTATTGGCTGAATTACGAAATACATCTTACGTGTGCTAAAGATAGCAGCTGAAGTAGGTGGCTCTGTGCGATGTATATACCTACAATACCAACGTGTGTAGTAAAGATGCAAGGACTGTTTAGTGCATTGGGAATAACCATAGACAGGCTGAATCGTTGGCAACCACAACTGAACGCAATCATCAGTAGTGTGTGGGAGCACAGTGCATTGGATGGGGATTGAATAGACAAATATCTAAGTGTATGTGTCATGTGTACTTTCTACAGCCAGAGCTGCCAGAACTCTTTCGAGCGGAAAGTAATAGAGGTGGAGTTTTCAGCTTGCAAAAAAGCAGATGTTTAAACAATATGGAGACATAAAATGCAAGATATATAAAAAGAACACTGACAAAAAGCGTGTGTTGAAAACATATATTTGTGCATAAAATATTTGTCAAAATATGACAAAAATAAATACAAAGGTTTTTTTAATCCCATTGATTACATTTCTTAGTTAAAGCAATAATCAGTACAACGACCACAGAAAAAATGTAGAAAAAACGTTCTTCACTCGCATAAAAAGAATATAGAGTTTTTTTATCGTATCGGTGTTACTTATATAAAAAAATACAATTTTTACAATGATGTCTAGAAAAGGTGAGTTAAAAGTAGACAATCCAGTCACAGGTAGCCAGCGGTGGGGGAAAAAAGAAATGTTATAACTAGAAATTAATACAAAGATCTTTTACAATGAAACGTACCTTGGCATGGTACGCAATTGTTACGTATACATTGTCTGTTTATCACTTGTATTAGACAATCCAGTCACAGGTAGCCAGCGGTAGGGGAAAGAAGAAATGTTATAACTAGAAATTAATACAAAGATCTTTTACAATGAAACGTACCTTGGCATGGTACGCAATTGTTACGTATACATTGTCTGTTTATCACTTGTATGATTTTAAGACGCAGGATATAAGTACATTAATCCAGTTTATCACCAAAACAGTTCTTAAACGTATCATGCATGGTACCAGAGAGTTCCCTTTCCAAAGTGGCTGTAATAGGTGAAGAGGACACTACATCATGGACAATCAACCAGCTGTATAAACTAGATTATGTTCACACACAACATCAGGATATGGACATGTGAAATGTGTTACATAGTGCACAAAAATACATCTAGAAATACACACACAATATATATATATATATATATATATATATATATATATATATATATATATATATATATATATATATATGTGTGTGTGTGTGTGTGTGTGTGTGTGTGTGTGTGCGCGCGCACGCATGTATACACACTATGATATTCACAGTGTATACACCACACCAGGAGCAGGAGGAATTAGTATTTAATGTCCCATCGACCAAAAGTTCATTAGAGAAAGTGCAGTAGCTCGGATCAAGGAAGGATAGGGAAGGAAATCAGTCGTGCCGTGTCAAACGAACCATCCTGGCGTTTGTCTGAAGTGATTTATGAAAATTACAGAAAACCTAAAACAGGAGGCTGGATGTTGATTTGAACCATCATCCTCCTCAATGTGAGTCCAGTATGCTAACCAGAGCGCCAGCTCGCTCGCTTTCACAGCAGGGAATAGTGCAGGCATGATAGTGTTGTGATCCTGTCGTTACAAAGTACTTTGTTATCGTCATGAGATGACAGGATGAATAGCTGCGACACAGTATGTACCACATACGCTCACGATTCAAAATTAATGTGGTACCCCATATTTGGAGCATCATCTGCACCAGCACGGAGGCTTTGACTGCATTTACACACCAACAGCTCACCTCAGAGTGGAGACATGCGAAGTCCACAGCTGGCAAACCATTTACCACATCCTTCATCAAACTGATAACTTCTTTGTTTGTACATGTTATACAGTACAGTTTATTGGCTTTGTATACGGATGTGTCACATGGATTGTGATGGCATCTTATCGCGTCACATAGATCACAACACTTTAACAAATAAATGAAACTGTGAGTGTCCTTATAAAACAACTTTGGATTTTCAATATGAGTTTTGCAGTCTCTTAATGGAAATGCTACATGTGCAATTTTGATAGGTCCAATAGACCCATTCCAAAATAAACAGGTTTCAGAAATTTTGTCTCAACCTTTGCCATCTTTGAAGATGGTAGCATGTTGCACACAAGTAAACCACCTTAGAGTATGCATGCATTTCAGAGGAGAGACCTGCAAACTACACAACTGGCAACCTCTTTCCCTCACCCTCCTTTAAACTGATAACTGTTTGAAATCTGGCTTCGAAATCCATTGTCCCCGCACCCCCTTCCAACGCTTATCCCAGTGGATGAGCAATTTAATATCACGACGGTTTCTAATGGTTTCCGCAATCGTACCCCAAACTGAGTTCTTCATTAATCTGTAGAAATCATTCTCAAACTGGCATATGATGGAAGCCCTTTGTGTCGTATTTCTGTCAGTATACTTCTTCAACCAGGTACTGGTCGAAGGTACTAATACGGTGGACGTGACCCAGTTCCAACTCTAACTTAAGATACTGCTTGAGGCTTCCGTAATGTATAATATACCGTTTTTATCCTCCAGTGATGTCATGAGCTTGGAGTGAGAACCATTTCAAAGAACTAGGGGCCCTAGCCATAGCATCAAATCGCTGTGTACGTCATGCAAAGCATTCGAATACATCAGGTCGATGTCCCTACGTATACTGGCTTGGAATCAACGACCAGAGATGAGAAGTCATTTCATTATCTGTCGACGTTTGCATGAGGCAGCCATTGGAAATACACTAATACGTAGAGATTATAGTCATGCAAAAACTCCTTGATTAATCAAAAAGATCGAAAACTAGACGAACATCAGTCCCATTGTACACCTTCATATACTTCTTTAAGATTGAGCTATTAAATCCTGCCAAAAACGCATTGTGTGCTAGTATTCTGCATGCGTTATGGAGTCGCCTGTAAATATATTATTCAACGTAAATACTATTTTGGATAACATGGTTTCATAGAGTTTCCCTGACGAATACAGATATTACTTTTCGCGCCGACCCACGACGCTGAACTGACATTCAGTTCAGCGTCGTGGGTCCGCGCAGCTTGCTCCGTGGAAGTCCACCTGCTGTCCTGGAGTGTGAAGATGACCACTTTCATGTTTACGGGTTAGTGCTGTATTAATAGCACTACACCGTAAGCTTTATTTCTGACCATTGGCTTTCTTAGTTGCATTCAGCTCTTACCATACACATTATTTCTGTGCACATTTTTAATACTTTTGGTAAATATTTGCTACTTCTTGACGATTTTAGGAATGGACAGTGTCTTGAAAGGAGGCTATAAGATGAAGATCAACAAAAGCAAAACGAGGATAATGGAATGTAGTCGAATTAAGTCGGGTGATGCTGAGGGAATTAGATTAGGAAATGAGACACTTAAAGTGGTAAAGGAGTTTTGCTATTTGGGGAGCAAAATAACTGATGATGGTCGAAGTAGAGAGGACATAAAATGTAGACTGGCAATGCCAAGGAAAACGTTTCTGAAGAAGAGAAATTTGTTAACATCGAGTGTAGATTTAAGTGTCAGGAAGTCGTTTCTGAAAGTATTTGTATGGATTGTAGCCATGTATGGAAGTGAAACATGGACGATAAATAGTTTAGACAAGAAGAGAATAGAAGCTTTCAAAATGTGGTGCTACAGAAGAATGCTGAAGATTAGATGGGTAGATCACATAACTAATGAGGAGGTGTTGAATAGAATTGGGGAGAAGAGGAGTTTGTGGCACAAGTTGACTAGAAGAAGGGATCAGTTGGTAGGACATGTTCTGAGGCATCAAGGGATCATCAATTTAGTACTGGAGGACAGCATGGAAAGTAATAATCGTAGAGGGAGACCAAGAGATGAATACAGTAAGCAGAGTCAAAAGGATGTAGGCTGCAGTAGGTACTGGGAGATGAAGAAGCTTGCACAGGATAGGGTAGCGTGGAGAGCTGCATCAAACCAGTCTCAGGACTGAAGACCACAACAACAACAACGATGACTACTCTATGATTAACATAGTTAACAGGTCATAATCAAATGCGGCCTCACCAAAAGCCCCCCACGTTCAATATGTAAAGATACAACTCTCTGTGTGTCGTGCAGCCTTTAAATGACGTCGTCGCTGTGACCCTTAATGCGCCTTGGAAAATGTAAGAGACGCCCTACGCTCAGCGTCTAAAGTGTGACGGGGTTGTGGATGATCTAATCTCTCTGTAGCTCTTAACGCCACCTGACGTTCCGCATCCAAGTTCCGGCGGACGTGAGACTGCTCTGAGGCTTGTTGAATTAGAATACCCTTCACAGCTCGAGCTCTCTTGCAACTATCACACTAAATCAGGCCGCTTTACTAAATCGGGTTTGCGAGTCTTATAGTAACAGTTTTAAATATGATTCTTGATTTTACGATAAAAAATTTTATTGTTGTACTTCCACCAAAAGTCCCCAGCTAGGCCAGGTGGTGCAGGAACTCAATATCGTAAGCCACGCGCTCATTCACACGGAATTTACGTTGTCGAGGAATAATCTATAGATACGAAGAGTCTACGGACATCGCCTTAGCGTCGTCGGCATACCATATTTAAAACTGTTCAAATGGCTCAAATGGCTCTGAGCGCTATGGGACTTAACATCTGAGGTCATCAGTCCCCTAGAACTTAGAAATACTTAAACCTAACTAACCTAAGAACATCACACACATCCATGCCCGAGGCAGGATTCGAACCTGCGACCGTAGCGGTCGCGCGGTTCCAGACTAAAGCGCCTAGAACCGCTCGGCCACATCGGCCGGTATTTAAAACTGTTAATAGCACTCAAAAGGATACAACTTTCTGAGATAGCCTATGAGCTTCCTCAGGGTTCAAGATATTTCTATATCATACCATAGGGATCGGTTCAGCAGTAAAGACATGAAAACGTAACAGATTGAGTTACTTTCGAAAATAATAATACTGGTATTAGTACTGAAGTAGGGATTAAATACTATGAGAATTGAATAAGCGTTTCGTTGATTACGTTGAATCATATTCCATAGAACATATCAATGAATAAAAGGCTTCTGACTTATACGATATGCGAAAGAGTAAGTAGCTTTTTCAAAGAGTAAATATTTTTCCTCAATTTAAGTAATATTCTTCAAACCAATAAATATTATGAACTACACTCTTCATCAGGTTTCCTGCTATCCCACACCAATCGGTTGAGCGGTTTAGTCATGAAAACGTAACAGACAGATTTACTTCCGCATTTATAATATTAGTATCGAAGTATGGATTGGCGTGAATTAAAAAAGTTAAGGATTGTATAAGCATTGTTATCTATCTGTTACCAACGGCTGCGATTGTGTATCAGTAAAATGAAATGTAACGTGCTTGCTGGGAGGCCCCGGTTGGAATTTTCGGCAGCTTGGTGCAATTACACTACTGGCCATTAAAACTGCTACACCGAGAAGAAATGCAGATGATAAACGAGTATTCATTGGACAAATATATTATACTAGAACTGACATGTGATTACATTTTCACGCAGTTTGGGTGCATAGATCCTGAGAAATCAGTATCCAGAACAACCACCTCTGGTCGTAATAATGACCTTGATACGCCTGGGCATTGAGCCAAACAGAGCTTGGATGGCGTGTACAGGTACAGCTGCCCATGCAGCTTCAACACAATACCACAGTTCATCGAGAGTAGTGACTGGCGTATTGTGACGAGCCAGTTGCTCGGTCCCCATTGACCAGACGTTTCAATTGGTGAGAGATCTGGAGAATGTGCTGGCCAGCGCAGCAGTCGAACATTTTCTATATCCAGAAATGCCCGTACAGTACCTGCAACATGCGGTCGTGCCATTATCCTGCTGAAATGTAGGGTTTCTCAGGGACCGAAGGATGTGTAGAGACACGGGTCGTAACACATCTGAAATGTAACTTCCAATGTTAAAAGTGCCGTAAATGCGAACAAGAGGTGACCGAGACGTGTAACCAATGGCACCCCGTACCGTGACGCCGGGTGATACGCCAGTGTAGCGATGACGAATACACGCTTCCAATGTGCATTCACTGCGATGTCGACAAACACGGATGCGACCATCATGATGATGTAAACAGAACCTGGATTCATCTGAAAAAATGACCTTTTGCCATTAGTGCACCCAGGTTCGTCGTTGAGTACATTATCGCAGGCGCTCCTGTCTGTGATGCAGCGTCAAGGGTAACCGCAGCCATGGTCTCCGAGCTGATAGTCCATGCTGCTGCAAACGTCGTCGAACTGTTCGTGCAGATGATTGTTGTCTTGCAAACGTCCCCATGTGTTGACTCAGGGATCGAGACGTGGCTGCACGATCCGTTATAGCCCTGCGGATAAGATGCCTGTTATCTCGACTGCTAGTGATACGAGGCCGTTGGGATCCAGCACGGCGTTCCGTATTACCCTCCTGAAACCACCGATTCCATATTCTGCTAACAGCCATTGGATCTCGACCAATGCAAGCAGCAATGTCGCGGTACGATAAACCGCAATCGCTATAGGCTACAATCCGACCTTTATCAAAGACGGAAACGTGATGGTACGCATTTCTCCTCCTTATACGAGACATCACAACAACGTTTCACCAGGCAACGCCGGTCAACTGCTGTTTGTGTATGAGAAATCGGTTGGAAACTTTCCTCATGTCAGCACGTTGTAGGCGTCGCCACCGGCGCCAACCTTGTGTGAATGGTCTGGAAAGCTAATCATTTGCATGTCACAGCATCTTCTTCCTGTCGGTTATATTTCGCCTCTGTAGCACGTCATCTTCGTGGTGTAGCAGTTTTAATGGCCAGTAGTGCATTTCTCGGTGAGTTGCTCGTTTATGATAGTAAAATCATAATGAGAGCAACACACAAATACAGATGCAAGCAAGAAGAGGAAACGACATATGTGACAACTGAACCATGGAACCCTTGACCTTCAAACAATAACGCCGACCGCGTGACCACGAGCTGTTCATTTATATTTAAAAGGAACAGAGAAGTTGTAACAGACGTATGCGCTCAGATGCTAAAATGTGACGGGTTTGTGATTGATATTAGTGTGAAAGTATGCATGAAACACGTAGAAGATTGTATAAACAGTGTATTCATTACGTTGTATCGTATTATATAGAACATATCAATCAATAAAAGCTTTTTGACAAATATGGTAAATTTCAAAAGTCAGACAATAATTACTGTTCCGTATTTCATGTTATGTTCTTCCTACACACTTTCTAAAATAGCCTACTTTCTTCCTTTGCGTTCATGGTATCTCCATACCAGATAGTATCGATGTAGGTTCAGTGGCTTGTCATCGTCCGTGCGGCTCTCCCCGCCGGAGGTTCGAGTCCTCCCTCGGGCATGGGTGTGTGTGTGTGTGTGTGTGTGTGTGTGTATTGTGCTTAGCATAAGTTGGTTTAAGTTAGATTAAGTAGTGTGTAGGCTTAGGGACCGATAAGCTCAGTAGTTTGGTCCCATAAGACCTTACCACAAATTTCCAACATTTTCAGTGATTTAGTCGTGAAATCCCAAGAGAGTTACTTTCGCACTTATAATATTAGCATGGATAAAGTCAACTCACGAAGAAGATTTACATTTCACAAACACCAGACCCTTCACACCACACATAAATAGCTTCACCTTTATACATCTTACGACGTCCACGGATTCTCAACACAAAAGGCATCGTACAATAATAACGAAAAGTACCAATGTCCTTACTAAGTACTTCACCGACACTGAAAGTACGGTAGGCAATGACGTCATGGTTATTAAAAACTTCAAGGCCACCAGTAGTATCAATACCTCCATAGCGAGCAATAACTCCAAGCTACCCATTACCATGACTGTACTTTATCATCGTTGAAAAGCGCAAAGTTTAAAATACCACCAATGAAAGCACAAGAACCGTCAATGACAGCATGGGTTTGGTTCAAATGGCTCTGAGCACCATGGGGCTTAACATCTGAGGTCATCAATCCCCTAGAACTTAGAACTACTTAAACCTAACTAACCTAAGGACATCACACACATCCATGCCCGAGGCAGGATTCGAAGCTGCGACCGTAGCGGTCGCGCGGTTCCAGACTGCAGCTCCTAAAAGGGCTCGGCCATTCTGGCCGGCTGATAGCATGGAGACCAATACCTTTTCCCTTCACTTTATTGTTCTCCTCGGCCCAGTAGTGATTTCAGTGTTATCAATGGCCTTTTAAACAGTGCCGCGTGAGTGGCACCTCCCCCTAAAACGACTCATCCCGTGTTTAAAATGGGTGTCTGCTAAGAGGCGTCAGTCATATTTTTTCTGGTGTTTCGTTTGATATTATGAGTTTAGTTTCTGCAGTATGTAGCTGGAATCAGCACAGACAAATAATGGTCATCACGTTTTTCATGTGACGTCCTTCATCGACGGAAAGCAGCAGTTTGTATCCCATTACAAACAAAGCGATTTTTAAAGCACGAATTCGATAGAGCGGTCCCAAATCAGTCTAGTGCAGTATTAGTTTCATCGGTATATATTAACAGGGACAGTAAAACATTAAGAATAGCCAGAAGCCCAGAAACTACTGAGCAGATCAGCTGCATGACAGTAGCAGTCAACATAGGCCGGAGCAGTGACGTCACCGCGGGAGTACTGGTTATTCATCGTGTTCTAGTGTCCCTGTTAATACACACCGAGGAAAAAAATATCGCACTAGACTGATTTGCAACCACTATAATGAATGGACACATAAAATTCTACTTTCTTAATCATGTTGTTTGTAACGGTGATCAAAACGACGTTCCCGTCACCGCTGGGTATCGCTTTAAAAATGTGATGAGCAGGGTTTTTTTTTGTTTTGTTTTTGCTGACGTCTTCTATACGTTCAGAAACAGCAGAGAAAATGCGCCTGGCGACATACGCTCTATATGAGCTAATTTCGTTTTCCAGACCCAAAACATGATCGGTCAACATCTCAAGTTCTTCTACGTTGTTCCGTATTTTCCTGACACTCTTGTGATGCACATATTTCACATATTTATCCTGTTTGTAGACAACTGTCACTACGTTCTCTATTTCAGCTCTGAGGGCTTCACACATTCGTTCGTGTCACTACCTTATATGACCATATTTGTCCATGTGTGCGCCGTACTGACACACTTACTTTCTGGTACACAATATTTTAAAACATTAATATGTTTTACAATCCCGTTATCTTGTTTATAGCAATAATAAGGTCTCTATTTTCCCTCACTAATTGCTTTGGAGTACCAGAAGACATTTATCTCAAATACAACAATCTCATATGCTGGCGAAAGGTGAAATATTTTAGCATTTCAATAGCTTTTTGGTGGTGACATCATCAAAAGTGTATACTGTATTTGACTCACTGTCTCAGGTGACGGAATATCGCTGCTTTTGCTGAGTGTTGCATCTATGACATCATCCACACCCAAAAGTATCACATGTAGTAGGTATTATGTAGGCAGGAATAATGTTTTCGAAAATATGTAGACGTTAGTAAGGCCTAACAGTTTCAGAGAAGGAGAAGGCGATCCTATGTCATTTGTTAAAATGTAAAAAATCAATCTCCAGACATCTTTTAATTACCAAAATCATGTACATACATAAAAATTAAAAGTTTCAGTTCTCAATGCAACTATCCTAAGACCTAACATGAACATTATGAGAGGATGGTTGCACTGACAACTGAAATTAGTCGAGTCATCATAGCTTAATTTTTATATGTCATGACCCAGGCAATTAAAAAATGTTTGCTAAGATTTTTTTACACGTTAGCAAGTAATGGAGACATGTTCAAAGGGAATGCCATCTGGATGCATTAATGATCACACAGTAACCATTTTCATGCCACAGTCTGATTTCATGTCTGTTATCAAGCATATAGTATCTGAGAGTAGTATTCTCTTATTCTTCTTTTGATTTTCTGTACTACTGCAAGACCAATCTCTTACTCTGAAGTCCTTGTGATTGGTATGTTTTATCCATCAGTCATTGTATTCTATATGTGTTTACATTAGCAGACATGGTTGTAGCGAAACAAACAGAACGCACGTTTTAATTGCCTAAATCACATACATCTATAAAATTTAAATATGAACTTACACTTTTTAATAATAAATTCTTACCTGACACTGGGTATATAAACCTTACATGTGAACGGAGTTCTGTGTCTACATCTGCCAAGGACATTTCATACATAGTACCGTCTATTGATGCACAACATAGATCAAAAAGCTGAGTTGTAATTTCCTCTGTAGACTGAATATTCTGCAATGCAACGTCAATCAGATCCTTCCACAGATGCTGGTAGAAGCTATTTACATATGTGTGCTAGGTACTGCGTTCATTCAGTTCTTGTTGCATGGTGTAACTAGCATACATTAGATTCTTAAACGTATGTTCCTGTATGTGGGTGCATTCCATCTTGTATATCTTTAAAGTTCTGGGAAAATCACCACTGCAAATGGTACGATCATCCAGTATCAATGAGATCGTTTGAGAATTTCTGATAACTTTGCACAGATTTTGTGCATAAATCGGACCACTCATTCACAGATAATTTCACTTCCGTAGCACTATGTCGAGGTTTTTCGAGAACCACAACTCCATGAAACTGATGAATCAAAATCATCCTCACAATAACTCTTTTAGTATCACTGCTGTTCAAGCTATATGTTGCTTCAAACAGCATTATTTTCGCTACTGATGATCGATCATCACGTGGCTTTGTCAGTTGATGTTCACTTATGTCACTTGCGACAACCAATATACACACACATTCGAACATTAACATCCTATTCCCATCACCAATTCTTAAATGTCGTCTTTTTGTATAGTTGCAGTGAAGGTTGTGAAACTGAAGTTCATATCACGTGCCTCCTTCAAGAGCTCTTATGTAACTGGGAATGGTTCTTGGTAATAACTCACACACATATACTTTGTTTGCTGTGATGTATGCTTTGGCAAAATATGTTCTTAATAGAGCTTCATGAGTTCGGTGGGGCCAAGGTCTTCTGTATAAACCTTTGCTTATGCCTGTATTACTATACTGTTTCAGCTGTGTTGGGCACACATCTATATTTACTTCCTTGTCCTCTCATTACAGTTTCCATGAGATACGTTCAAAAAGTCGGCTATTTCCTTTTCAAAGTTTGATATTATTGTTTCTGAAACTTTTGTTCCCTTAACTTCTTCTCCATCACATATTCAACAGCAAAAATGTCATTTGGGTTCTTGTGTGCATTGCACAACACTATTTTTTTCGGGTTATGACCGTAATTTCTCTAATAGTGGACAGTCGTCGTCAAATATGACATCATTCACCTAATGGAATAGCTTCTGTTCGATATAGTTCGCTTTCTGTTGTTCTTCGACAAGTACATTACAGCCCTGTTCGTCATACAGTCTAGTCACAATACCTGCCAGAACGTAGTACTCAAGGCCCCACTGGTTCCACGCATTCCATGATGGCTGCTCGACAACCACAATGCTGTGTTTATTGCTGGATGTGTTTGAAGATTTGAGACAGACAGCCTTGGTGAAATGATTGTTTTGAATGAACCAATATTGTTGCCGTCTTGATTTCGCACTGTTAAGAAAATTTCTTTGATAATAATGTATGTGGTTTCACTGTAAAACCCTTGAATATCTATCATAACGTTGTTACCCATGTTTTAATTGTGTTTAGGTGTTTGTATTTGTTCCTTGTGTGTTACTACGTGCACCAATATTTCGCATCCTTTTTGTTCCGTCCACTAGATTTAAAATGCTGCTTACGCGACCGAAGACCAAGTTCTTCCGACCATGCACGACTATAGTACTGGGAAACTCTCCGTAACTAGTGAACCGATACGGAGGTATACAGCGGCTGCTAGATCGTGTTATCGTCAAAGGCTGTTAATATGTTTGTTGCACTTGCTCTACCGCGTAGGCGCTTGGCGACCTTTTTCTTCCGACTGCGCACGAATACAGTAACGAGAAACTCTCTCCATAATTACCGCACCGATGCAGAGGCCCGTAGTGCCTCTAGCATGTCACAGTCAAAGGCGAATGCATCTGTGCTCTATGCCCTATGTCACAGACGAAGAGTTTATTTCTCTTTCTCTCTCTGTCTCGCTGGTACAGGAGCATGCTTCTGGCGACTGACATGTGTCGAGGGTCACGAAGAATGTCGTGGCACACGTATGACGCGAGGCAGCAGTACAGCGAGGCAGCAGTACAAAGTCTGCAGGTGTCCGGTGTGTCAAGTGCGGCGTCAGTGCCCTTTCTTAACTCAACAGCGAATTTGTCCATCCTTTTGTAGAGAAGGAGATGTGGCTGAATAAAACAAGGCAGTAACTTTGTTCAGGGTGTTTTGCAGATACGTGAGGGGTGAATGCAACACTACAGTACTTATTGCTTGGGACTTCTGGAGAAAGTCAGCCTTCATAACAGTTAGCATGGATGGCTACAATTTGGAGGACCCATACTCGTTTCCCCTTACTGCCAAGAATTTTTCCTTAGTGGGAGGAATGGTACAGATTCAACCTCGTGATGCCAGTGGAGGAGCCACTTAACCGACCATTAACGGTTCCACGGCCTGAAAAGCCTGCAAAAGTGGCTGGGAGAGTGGTGTGCTAACCACATGCCCATCCATACAACATCCGCATGATGCTGCAAGGCAGACAATCACAGAACACCTAATAGATATCCCTTTGGCCTTCACTGCATGGGTGATGCGCTGACATTTCGGAGAAAACTGGCGGATAGTAATTAAGGGAAGTCTGAGAAACAGATGGAAGAGAAGTGTGTTGACTACATGCTCCTCCATACCACATGCGCATGGCGGCACAAGGCAGAGGATGACACAGCACTCGGGAGACATCCCTTGGGCCTTTACAGCCTGCGTGAGGAGTTCGTAGTTTCAGACTAGTGGGTGACAGTAAGGCGCTGTAGTACATCTCTTCACACAGTAGGGGGTGGAGGACTGAAACATACATTTCGTTACCCCCTTTCACAGTCACAACTTCTATTCCCATTCCTGCTCATGAAGATGGAGATGCCAGTAACCTCAGGATATAACTACTGAAAGTTCCTGGAGGCTTTTGAAGAACCTGGTGTTAGTTTAGTTTGTCCCAGAACTCTCAGAAATATTACTAAAAATGACTGCTTTGCTTGTTGAAGAGTAAATGTACACTGGTATCCCTTAAATTATTGTGACATTGGTGACTTCAGATTGCCTTCTGATGCGGAGACCGATAGGGATCGTTATGCCACCCTCCCAGCTATGCCACCGGAAATACACGTCGTTTGCCAGTAAGTTATGTGTGCAACGAAGCATGCTTGGAGTTCCGAACGCCTGCAATGCAAATCCTGGCATGTAAGATCAGCAAGGCTTCAAAATCCTTGGAACTCAGACAAAAGGGATGCATCCCACTAATGTATAGCAAACTATGCCTGCAGCCTTCAGCGTTGTCACTGGCGGGAGCTAAACTGTATAGTGGTGGCTGCTGTTTGGCATGTATAAGGCCTGTCCTTGCGGCTGGCTCTGAGCACTATGGGACTTAACATCTATGGTCATCAGTCCCCTAGAACTTAGAACTACTTAAACCTAACTAACCTAAGGACAGCACACAACACCCACTCATCACGAGGCAGAGAAAATCCCTGACCCCGCCGGGAATCGATCCCGGGAACCCGGGCGTGGTGTCCTTGCGGAATAGTCCAGGAATAGTTTGGTGTACTCCAGGCTTAAGATGTGTTCCCAACACCAGACAAATGTTGATAAAATCGTCTCAGAGAAACTGGAAGTTCAGCAGCTTGAGAGTGGGCGCTTCTGGCTTTCCACGCAGTTGTTACCAGTCAATTAATGCTAACCTGCTGTCCCAGCCCGACGATTCTGAAAGCCTGCCAGAAAATATGGACCTAGACGACACCAGGTAGGCGGCGCTGCTGAAAGCTCCGAGTGTTGCTGTAGCAGCCTCGGCGGTATGCTTGGGCCACGCCCCCCCCCCCCCCCCCCCCCCCCCGTGTGAGCCAATCGGCCCCCGCGGCCGCGCTATAAAGCCAGCAGCGCAGGGCCTTTGATCTCGGTCGTGTCCCGACTACACTCTCGTATTGTTCGTTGCACTCATCGTCGTTTGGTTCCAGACACTATTACCTCTAGTCTCTCGATTTGGTTCCCCCTGTTATCTCCGTTGTGTCCATCACTATTGATGTCTTTCCGTGTCTTTAGGCAACTCACCATCGGCGCTCTCGGGTGGTCATCCAGTATCTCCTGATCGTGTCCCATTCCTTTTAATATGTGGTATGTGGCTGTTGTGGTTTAGATCCAGTGGTTACTAGCATAGCTGATTACAGCAATTTTATGCTGCGGAGGGAGCTCTGTCAGCTACGTTAGGCTGTTTACGATAGCAAAGAGATGCGCGGTTAAACCGTTAAGTTCGTTGTTTGGAGAATCTGTTACGACACTGGTGCAGATTAGTTTCCTCAACTGCCTCAGTGACGGTTCCCAAAGATGAGCGAACTTCCGTTGAGGGTTGCTTCTAGTATTCATCTTTAGTTTCGCCCCTGCTAAGTACAGTCACACTGCTGAACTTTATCAGCGCTGCAGTATTTTGCATGGCTGCTACGAAGAGGTGGGCAGCATCTTAAGGCGTCTGTGGCACCATTCGCTTCGTTTTGATGGTGCTTTCCCTCTGTGACATGCTAGGTGTTTCTGAGCAGAAGTCAGCAGTTGGTGGCGCCGTCGGCGTACCAATTGCGGCGTAAAGAAACTCAAGAGCGTTACTGACGTCTTGTTATGTTCCCACTGTGTGCACTGGTGCGCAAACCTTTAGGAACTCCCGTAATGTGTCATTGCGAAGTTGTTACAGCTCGATAAAATGTAGACTGTACATAGGAAGAGCTCCCAGCGTTTAGTTCAGAAGAATTACGCCATGCGACAAACAGGTATGACACTCTTATTTGGGCATTACGAAACACTGGACATCCTTCTTAATAGGGCGAGTGTTCACAACGGATGATAATGCATACTCTGCAACGTGCTTCTATGCCGGCCATAAGGTTGGTGAGGAGCCGTTGTGGTGGGGCGTTCCATTCCTCCACCAGCGCTGCTAACAACTGCCTGACGGTCGTTGGCGCATGTGTACGTCTTGCAGTACGTCTCCCAAGCGCATCCCACACATGCTCGATGAGCCACCCCATAACACTTGGACCACCGAAACGATCATGTCCGATAATGTTCCTTGAATGCATTGCGTTTTCCCATTATTCGTCGTGTAAACATATATCCAAAATCATTACTGAGACAATCTGTTTTCATCTGAGAAGAGCACTCTGCCAACATCCCGCTTTGGTCCGGTTCCTGTTCTCTAAGCACCGTGTGCAGACGTCAGCAGAACACAATGTGTTGGTCGTCGAACAAAGAGACCACCCTGATGCAGTATCTGTTCCATTGTACAGTGTGAGACTTTGTGTCTTGCTGTCATGTTAAAAGTGTTTGCAGTAGCACTCGCTATTTGGCGTGGGTTCATCCGTGCCTGTTACACAATGTAGTGGTCATCCACTGTTGTATTTGACCGTTGCCTCTCATTCGGGCAGCTGTGGTTCGGAATGCTCCACATCCACGCAGAAAATTTTCATGAGAAACACCGAACTCCTGTCTACACCCGTCACACTTCACCCTCCTTTCAGTTTCCCGATGATTCTTCCGCGAGTGAGGGCTCCGGTCCATGTTTCAAATTATGAACACAGCCACAGTGCGCCGTAACTGATGCTTGATTGACATACATTAGTCTGTTCCGGGCCTTCAGCTGCCTCGAGTTGTGGGGCCAGTCTCAATGGGGCTACACGTTCGCTGACCTCACGGTATGTGTCATCCAGCTTTGTGGCCACGGCTGGGAGACCTCTCGCAATATGCTTCCGCACTTTCTGTCATTTCCACCGAGTTGTTAATATGTTGTGTTACTTTATCTATCTGGTCCTTGAGGTTTGCCGAACAGTCCACGTAGGTGAGGTATACCACGCTTTCATAAGGAGCAACCACCTCGTTAGCTTAACCACGCGTCCTTCCTCTCCGCAGAGTGCGCTTGTCGACTTCGAACCACGTGCAACGGGGTAATCACGACTTGCGTAGTTGATAACACCCTTAACATTCATTGTGTGATCAAAAGTATCCGGACACCCCCAAAAACATACGTTTTTCATGCTAGGTGCATTGTGCTGCTACCTACTCCAGGTACTCCACATCAGCGATATCAGTAGTCATTAGACATCTTAAGAGAGAATGGGGCGCACCGCGGAACTCACGGACTTCGAACGGGCTCAGTTGATTGGGTTTCATTGTGTCATACGTCTGTACCCGAGATCTTCACACTCATGAACATCCCTAGGTCCACTCGTTCCGATGTGACAGTGAACTGGAAACGTGAATGGACACGTACAGCACAAAAGCGTACAGGCCGACCCCGTCTGTTGACTGACCGAGACCGCCGACAGCAGATGAGGGTCATAATGTGTAATAGGCAGACGTCTATCCAGACCATCACACAGGAATTCCTAACTGCATAAGAATCCACTGCAAGTACTATGACATTTAGGCGGGAGGTGAGAAACCTTGGATTTCATCGTCGAGCGGTTGCTCATAAGCCACTCGCCACGCTGATAAATGCCCAACGACGCCTCGGTTGGTGTAAGGAGCGTAAACATTGGACGATTGAACAGTGGGGAAACGTTGTGTGGAGTGACGAATCACGTTACACAATGTGGCAATCCGACAGATAGGTGTGAATATGGCGAATGCCCGGTGAACGTCATCTGGCAGCGTGTGTAGAGCCAACAGTAAAATTCGGAGGCGATGGTGTTATAGTGTGGTAGTATTTTTCACGGAGGGGCTTTCACCCTTGTGGTTTTGCGTGGCACTATCACAACAAAGGCATACATTGATGTTTTAAGCACGTTCTTTCTTCCCACTGTTGAAGAGCAATTCGGGGATGGCTATTGGATCTTTCAACACGATCGAGCACGGCCTGTGGCGGAGTGTTTACTGTACAATAACATCTCTGTAATGGCCTGGTCTGTGCAGAGTCCTGACCTGAATCCTATATAACATCTTTGGGATGTTTTGGAACGCCGACGTCGTGCCGGGCCTCACCGACCGACATCGATACCCCTCCTCAGTGCAGCAGTTCGTGGAGAATGCGCTGCCATTCCCCAAGAAACTTTCCAGCAACTGATTGAACGTATGCCTGCGAGAGTGAAAGCTGTTATCAAGGCTAAGGGTGAGCCAACACCATATTGAATTCCAGCATTATTGATGGAGAGAGCCACGAACTTGTAAGGCATTTTCAGCCAGGTGTGTGGATACTTTTGATCACATAGTGCACTTGTCTGACACGGAACACTACGGTGCAACGTGAATGATGTCCTGGAACGTGTAGCGTTTTGCTGTAGCAACTTCAGCTTTTAGTTTTTCGGCGAGCACCGTGTGAACTGCGATTCCTGTCAGGTGGAAAAACTTTCTGTTTTCCGAATTGTTAGTTGCAATAACCAGGAATAGTGGCATATCCTGCCTTGTCCTCCGCGATTTGAGATCTTTGCGACCGTCCTTACAGAGAAGTCCAGAGCTTAAAGTTCTTCAGTTATGTGTACTAGTGAATGGTAGTCGTCGGGAAACGCGTTAGTATAGTAAGATTGTTTTGTTTCCGACGCTTTCCGTGTCACTTGTCGAAAATAATCCGAAGGCGGCTGGTCCCGGCGGAGGTTCGAGTCCTCCCTCGGGCATGGGTGTGTGTGTTTGTCCTTAGGATGATTTAGGCTAAGTAGTGTATAAGCTTAGGGACTGATGACCTCAGCAGTTAAGTTCCATAAGATTTCACAAACATTTGAACATTTTTATATGCACAATAATACAGCGGAAATACTTAGATGCATGAAAACTAGACTAATGAGCAGCTTTGAAATCCATAAAAACCTCCAGATAAAAGCTGAGGGTTGTATTTGGATATTACACATGTCAATATAAGTATTATCTAACTCGCTCCAACATCCTCGTAAATTGTTCCCTCATGAGATACTTCTGTCTTCTTATCAAAACCTTCTTGTGTCACTCTATTAGTTAAGACACAGAAGCCATTTCAAAGGCGAGTCCGTATATTCTGTCCTGGTGGGTTGACTGATATGGGGTGTGGTGCCAGTCCACATCAGTCACTGCATCTGAAAGCTACTCATCCCTAACCACGCATCTTTCCAAAGTTGCATAGGTCTCCGTCTCACCAGAGAGTTGACATCTGGCAGACGTATGATATATCGTGTATGCGTCCTCTGCTGCTACGTTCTCGTTTGACTTTGTGCCCATCACAGTGAAAAACAACCTCGCGTTTATTACAGGAAAAACCGTGCGAGATGTCGCAGTGGTTAGCACAATGGACTCGCATTTGGGAGAACGACGGTTCAGACCGACGTCCGGCCATCCAGATTTATATTTTCCGTGATTTCCCTAAATCGCTTTAGGCAAACGCAAGGATGGCTCCTGTACATCTACAACGACATATATATTCCACTAGCCACCAAGCGGTGTGAGGCGGAGGACACAATTCGCGCCAAAGTCATATTCCCCCCGTCCCTCTGTTCCACTCACGGATCGCGCGAGGGGAAAACGACTGTCTGAACGCCTCAGTACGAGTTCTAATTTCCCTTATCTTTGAATGATGATCATTGCGCGATTTGAAAGTTGGTGGTAATAATATATGCTCTACAACATCGGCGAAGATCGGCTTTCGGAATTTAGTGAGGAGACGCTTCCGTTTAGCGCGTCGTCTATCTGCAAGTGTGTCCCAATTCATACTTTCTATGAGATTTGTAACGCTCTCGCGATGGCTAAATGTACCAGTCACGAATCTTGCCACTCTTCTTTGGACCTTCTCAGTCTGTTGAATCAGACCCAACTGGACGAACTAACGTATTGTAAGCAATTACCTTTGTTGAAGGACTGCATCGCTTCAGGATTTTACCAAAGAACCGCAATCTAGAGTCAGGCTTGCCCCTTACTTGTGTTATCTGATCATGCCATTTGAGATCATTTCGAATAGTCACACCCTGATACTTGACGGATGTTACCACTTCCAAAGACTGGGCACTTATTTTGTACTCGTACGTTAATGGGGGTTGTCGCCTTGTTATACGCATTAGGTTACACTTAATAATGTTGAAAGATAACTGCCACTCATTACACCACGCATTTATTTTCTGCAAATCCTCATTGGTTTGTTCACAACTTTCGTGTGATACTACTTATCTGTAGACTACAGCATCATCGGCAAACTGTCTATTGCCGCTGTCAATACCATCAACCAGATGTAAATCGTAAAAAGCAGCGGACCTATTATGCTGCTCTGGGGCATACCTGAAGTTACCCTTGTTTCTGTTGAAGTCAGCCCATTCAGGACGACATACTGCTCTCTGTATGTTGGAAAACTTTCTATCCGACCGCGTATGTCACCGGATGGGCCGTAAGCGCGCCTTTTTTGGAGCAAACGACAGTGCAGAACTGTGTCGAACGCCTTTCGAAAGTCGAGAAATGTGGCATCAGCCTGGGAACCGGTATCTAGAGCCTGTTGTATATCATGCAAAAAAGAGGGCCAGCTGTGTCTGGCATATCCGCTGATTCCTAAAACCGTGCTGCTTTCTGCAGATGAGCTTCTCAGTCTGGAAAGGTCAATATGTCTGAACACAAAATATGTTCCATGATTCTACAGCAAATAGACGTCAGTGAAATTGGCCGGTAATTACGTGTACCCGATTTTCTCCCATTTTTATAGATTGGTTTGACCTGGGCCTTCTTCCAGTCCCGTGGAACTTTGAACAGTTCCAGTGATGTCTGACAGATGATGGATAAGAATGGTGTTATATTTGTAGCATAGTCAACATATAATCTTATGGGGATACCGTCTCAGCCAGATGCTTTCCTGAAATCTAAGGATCTTAACTGTTTTACAATCCCAGATACACTAAACACTATGTCAGACATCATTGCGTTTGTTCGATAGTTGAAAGGGGGAATGGTGCTGCAGTCCTCTACCGTAAACGATTTTTTTGAAAGCTATGTTTAGAATTTCGGCCTTCTTACATTACCCGTACTGTCAGCAAGAGAAGGCACTGAATTATTTGTAGTATTCGTAGATTTTACGTACGACCAAAAATTTTTGGTGTCACTTTTAGAATCTGCAGATAACATATTGCTTTCAAATTCATTAAAAGAATCTCTCACTGACCTTTTGACAGCAGCTTTCATTTCGCATAATTTCTGTTTGTCAGCGGGGCACTGACAACTTTTAAAACGACTGTGCAAAATTCTCTTCTTTCTCAGCAACTTCCTAATATGTTTGTCGTACCAAGGTGGATCCTTTCCCGCCCTTATATTTTTGCTAATCACATACTTCTCTAGCACGTGGTGGACAATACCTTTAAATTCCGACCAAATATGCTCAATACCTTTGAGTCCCACGGTGAATGTTGGAGCTATGAAGATATTCATTAATGACATTTTTATTTGCTTTCAGAAACAAGAAAACTCTACGCTGTTTCTTTGGTTTTCTTGCAACTTCCACTGACATAGAGGACACAAAAACATTATGGTCGCTAATACCTCCTTCTACACTATCTTCCTTAAAGAGATCAAGTCTGTTTGTCACCAAGATATCTAATATGTTTCCGTCTCGAGTTGGTTTTCTAACCAATTGTCGTATGTTGAGAGCGCTCCTAGAATAACTTCACACGAGTCTTTGCTTCTGCCCCTGTGATAAACGTGGAATTTTCCCAGTCAATGGATGCCAGATTTAAGTCTCCATCAATAACTAATGGATAATTTGGATATTTATTTCCTGTGTACTCAAGACTTTCTCTGAAACGTTCTGCGACGTTTGTTGTGGATGCTGGTGGTCTATAAAAACATCCTAATACGATGGTCAATCCTTGTCTGATTCACAGCTTTATTCAGGCTATTTGACAGTCCGACCAGGTATCGATCTCATCTGTGTTTAAACAGCTGTTAACTGAAATGAACACACACACCTCCTATAGCATCGGTCCTATCCTTCCTGAACATTGTCCAATCCGAGTTCAAAATTTCACTGCGATTTATGTCTGGTTTCAACCAGTTTTCGATACTTAATACAATATTGACATTGCTACTGTTTATTTCGGTGAGTAACTCGGGGATCTTGCTACAGACACTTCGACAGTTTACTAACATGAGATGTAGCATATTTAAATCCTTTGGAATGACCTGTTTAGGCGAACTAAGAATTTTTACAGTTGGCACACCCACATCAGTGTCATGAACTGGTAATTTTTCAGGCCAACGCTTTGTTTCCCGTGGGGAGGAACCTGATCTAGTACTAGTTACACTAGTTTAGTTCCTTTGTAGCTGGCCTGTTTCACTTTCCCAGTATCTTCTACATCTGACAGCTCTTCCAATTGTGATACAAATTTTGTAACGCCTGAAGATTCTGGTGACTTTTGCGGATGCCCAATCCCTAATCGATGAATAGTCGATTTCTCAGTTAATTAATTTGGGAGCACAGGTCACCATTCGTCTTACCTGTTACCCATGTGCCCAATTTGTTTGAATAGTATAAAAAATACAAATTTCGGGAATCATTAGTAATTTCCCACTTGAACCACCGTCACATCGTGTGTTAGTAACGTGAAATTTGTTTCAAAGTTCTGTGGTGAAAGTGTAGCACTTGTCGCATTGCGTAGTTTAATTTCAGCTGAACTCCGCGGACAAGTCTGGAAGGTGCTGAGACGCTAGGCGTCACTGGGTGTGGACATGGTGGGGCATGTGGTCAGCACACTGCTCTCCCGGACGTTCTCAGCTTCTATGACAGGAGCCGCCGTTTCTCAATCCAGTAGCACCTCAGTTTGCCTCATTTGGTCTGAGTGCATCCCGAGTTGTCAATAGTGCTCGGCAGACTCTTCACCCATCCAAGCGCTAACCAGCCAGTCAGCGCTTAAATTCAGTGATCTGAAGTGTAACTGTGTTGCCACTGCGGCAAGGCTGTTGGCTGATTTTAGTGGAAGGGGATGTAAATTTTATACTTGTGCGCTAGAGTGAGGAACTGAAGGAAAACAAGATTCAAATCGGAATGCAGCTACCTAATACCAGGGCCACAATTTGCTGATAGATACTTCCAACCTGAGACTACTGTGGCAATCACTCAGGTGTACGGGATGGTGCCTGCTGCTGTGTACGGTGAAAGCCTTGTCTGACTGATGTGGAACCGCCACACTTTATTTTAAATCGTACACTGATAAGGAGCCAACACTGTTTGTCCCTGAATAATAAATCACACTAACGATTTAGTCGAAACCTTCGTATAAGCCTTATTTCGTAATTTGTGGCCGTAATTTGTACTTGTACATAAAACAAATAGCTTTCACATATTTAAACGAGACGGTTTGCTAAGGTAATTTAAGTGTTCTCATCTTTAAAATTCTGGTAGCTAAAGTGAATATCACTAGTGTGAGCCTCGTCTTCATTTATTAAAATTAAAATTTCTCGAGGAACGTTGTTCCACTACAAAACAAAATTCATGAAAGTGTGTTCGCAAGTTCTAGATGCGCAGTGAGATGTTACATTATTCGTACGTTTAAATCTCACTTCGTTTCTGCGACAAAAAGGTGTAGCATGAACTAACCAAATGGCTATTGTGTAGAGTGATGCAAGGTGGCATACTGTTTCTTCTTTTTTCGATTTGCAGGGCAAATAGACGAAGTAGATTCATAACGCATACGGAAATTCTGGACATACACGCCTGGAAGAACTGTTCGGAAACTTCACGTCGTCTGCGATGAAGAGACAAACAGTTTTGGAAATAGGTAGAAGATGACAATCGTTAAAAATGGATACTTTCAAACTTTCTCTCCGCAACACTGCAAAAAAGCAATTCCATCGATTATGAAATGTTAAATTCTAATGAAGAGATACATATTAAACTGACTATTACATTTCAGAAAGGAAAGAGAATAGCGATCATTTCAAAAACTAGAGTTCTGGACATCAGATATGATAAACATACATTCGCCATCCAGGATAATATTTAAGAGATAATGCTATTGAATATGACATTTTCTGTATGTGTTATCAGTATTTCGACATCTACTGGGAAAAAACCACACTGTCCAGCTGCCATCGCAAATAATGTATTTTTTACGCTTTTTGTGAATTTTCTTCCCATTTACAACTGCCTATAAATTATCTGGGATGTTTAGAGACTATATTCATACATTAAAAGTCGCATTTTATAAAGGACTAGCTTTTGTAAGTTTTCTGACTGATGCGGCCTTCGACTCCAAACACGTGACGCACCATTTATATAGGCCATCTTAAATTTTCTTACCCGCAGACTCGTGGTGTAGGCACGTCATAATGGAATGTTACATAGACAGCTGAGAGGGCAACCCTCACATCACAAGGGGGCGGTGTCATGTGTTAATGGAAGTTGATGCCCTTTCTGGGAAGTATAACGCAGGTCATGGGGTGCCGCTGCTGGTAAAACTATCGGTGAACCGAGTTCCTGGTCGATAGCCAGTGTGCACCAGCAACTGTGCCGGAATAAGGCAGCAGCCAACAAGTCCATAGCCTCGCCGTTGCAGATTGAGATTGTGATAAATGACCAAGAGAAGGTTTTGTTCCGATCTGTACGTAACTGCCGGCCGAAGTGGCCGTGCGGTTAAAGGCGCTGCAGTCTGGAACCGCAAGACCGCTACGGTCGCAGGTTCGAATCCTGCCTCGGGCATGGATGTTTGTGATGTCCTTAGGTTAGTTAGGTTTAACTCGTTCTAAGTTCTAGGGGACTAATGACCTCAGCAGTTGAGTCCCATAGTGCTCAGAGCCATTTTGTACGTAACTTTGCAGCAATCTATAGCTATTTTTAAAATGTAACGATCGACAGTAAAGGCTAGATATTCTGTATGTATTACGCGAAGAGACGATGGTGTTGGTGTTAATTTCCGCTCTAAGTGATTTGCTGTTTGAAGTTTTATTCTGTTGAACTCCAGGGTCCTACGACTGGATTGGAGTCAGTCTGGATAGAGGATTGAAGGCATTTTTTGCGCAACTGACAGTTCGCTTACTCTGTGCAAAGCAGTCACTTTTAAAAAGTGATGACTTTTACTCAGCAACTGTAATACTCCTGTTTACCCTCCACAATTTATGAGTAGTCAGACAAAGCTATTAATTTAGCGATGGATGACTATAGTCATAGACAGTTATTACGGGTAAATTGTTCAGTTCTCATATTCTTGTAGCATCTATCAAGACCGATAACTTGTACTCAGTGCGCCTAGCTAGTTCCCTTTGGGCCAGCTGGTCGAAAGATCACATTCTACCAAGAACAGTAAGCGCGTCGAGGATATAAGACGTCCGCCCCGCTGGTGACCCTATAGGCCGTGATACGACTTGCCATGTCCTCACGTAGGAGCCGGAGAGGAGCCCTGAGTCTGGTCGACAACGGACGGCGACGTTGCCTCCACACCCAAATGGTTCAAATGGCTCTGAGCACTATGGGACTTAACATCTGAAGTCATCAGTCCCCTAGAACTTAGAACTACTTAAACCTAACTAACCTAAGGACATCACACACATCCATGCCCGAGGCAGGATTCGGACCTGCGCCCGTAGCGGTCGCACGGTTCCAGACTGAAGCGCCTAGAACAGCTTGGGCACCGCGGCCGGCCTTCCACGTCCCGGTGCGCATTTGCAAATGGCTCTGAGCACTATGGGACTCAACTGCTGAGGTCATTAGTCCCCCTAGAACTTAGAACTAGTTAAACCTAACTAACCTAAGGACATCACAAACATCCATGCCCGAGGCAGGATTCGAACCTGCGACCGTAGCGGTCTTGCGGTTCCAGACTGCAGCGCCTTTAACCGCACGGCCCCTTCGGCCGGCTGAGCGCGCGCATTTGCAGCTGCTGTTGGGGGGGGGGGGGGGGGGAGAGCTGCTGGCGGAGAGGAGCAGTCTGAGGTACGTCTCGTAACAGTCCAAGGGTGCAGAGCCCAAACAAGCCCAGACGTTGGCGAGCTTTGCGTCGTGCGACGGTAAACTGCATGGCCAGGCAGAACGCGGCCTGCCGGTATGGCTTCTGGCCTTCAGCCACAAAGCACAGGCCTCACAGTAGAAATGGTTGTTATTGTACAGTGGCGTTCGTACAGAGTGGGGCTTTGACGCAACGCTAACTGTACTACCGGTCCGGCCTGCACCGAGTTGCCTCAGAGCACAGATTCGCCGCCAGTCAGAGCTGCCGTGCTCACCTACTGGCGCATTTGACAGCCGTGTATTGGCAGCTGCGGGAGGCAGGTCTTACCGCACTACACGTGCAAGCTGCTAATGAGTTTTCGGTGGCTTTCACCTCTGCGGCCAGCAGCTCCTACTAGGGTGGCGTCTCAGCTATCCTCTACGGACTGAGCAGCACGGGCAGGCCGCAATCAGTCAGGTCAGGCTTGAAAGGCATCTTGGCGGTCAACTGGAATAGGCGGCCACCGAGAGGCGCAGGTCGTGTGACAGTTCGCCCCTCTAAGGCTATGGACAGCCCTGGATCTACAATATTTGCGAATCGGCCAAGAATTTGATAGTGGCGCGCCCACCCCGTCCCATTCGAGCATTTAAGATAGGACGTCAAAAATTTAAAAAAAATCCATTTTTCAAAAACAAGTTCTTTTTGTAAAGCACATCTTTTTGAAGAGTTTGATACATAAAACGTACGAGGTGTTCAAAAAGTCTCTCCGCAGTGCCGTATGATTGTTAGCCGCGCGTTCCGTATGATTGCTCACCTGCCTGGGGTACTTCCCTTCAAGTGGACTCTCCCAACATTCTACTGTTTCGTTTATCTCATCCAGCGTCAGTAGTATCGTTGATGGGTGTCGTTACGTGTTAACGTGAACGTTTAAATTTAGTTCCTTTGTTCGTTTGTTTCGTTTTTGTCACTGTTAAAATGCTGACCATTGAAGAACGTGTGTTTTTAGTCGAACAAGTGTTCATCACTGACGTTAAATACACAGTTTCAGTTAGTCATAGTGTAATTCAGTTTTACCGTAGACAACACTCCCACATCACGATACTGTGCGAGATTTGATTAACAAATTTCTAAGTACGGGTTCAGTGACAGTTGCACCGGGGAGTACTCGTCCTAGCGTTTTGTTTGAGGATAAACTACTCGATATTTCCGATGAAATGTCCATGAGTCCGAACAAGTCAGTATGAAAACACGCCGAGGAAATCGATGTTAGTGTCGGAACTGCCCACACAGCTGTAAGGAAAAAATTAGTTTTCCCTTACGAAGTGACAGTCGTGCAAGAACTGAAAAATACTGATCATGGCAAGAGACTGCATTATTGTCAATGGTTCAAAAATTTCGTTCAACAATACTCTTAACGAAACGTTTTTCACTGATGAGGCGTGGTTTCATTTATCCGGGTACATCTACGATCGCTTGACGTAACACCACCTGACTCTTTCTTCAACTGTCTGTAAAAGCCGTCCAAAATCCATTGACGAATTAAAAACTTCAGTATCCACTTTCACTCCTTTTTTCCGCAAAAATGTTACAGCTTGTGTTTGGAAACATGATTAGACAAATTGAATTGTGTATTCAAAAACAGGGGGGGGGGGGGGGACATTTTCAACATTTAATGTGAAAATTTTTAAGTAAAAATGAATATTCAGCTCGCATCTCGTGGTCGTGCGGTAGCGTTCTCGCTTCCCACGCCCGGGTTCCCGGGTTCGATTCCCGGCGGGGTCAGGGATTTTCTCTGCCTCGTGATGGCTGGGTGTTGTGTGCTGTCCTTAGGTTAGTTAGGTTTAAGTAGTTCTAAGTTCTAGGGGACTTATGACCACAGCAGTTGAGTCCCATAGTGCTCAGAGCCATTTGAACCAAAAATGAATATTCAATAAATCAATAACTTGTATTTCACTGAGTTCATTTCGGTATATTCACTGCGGCATACGGCACGCGCGGCTAACAATCATACAGCACTGCGTAGAGACTTTTTGAACGTCCCGTATATGTTCGAGGAAATGTAAGACAAGTAATTTGGTTTAAGGTGTGCTAAAGTGCAGCGCCCCGCCTCTTCACACCGTCACGCCGGTTTAACATCCTACCCCATTTTAAAAAAACTCACAATTAATACTGGGTGGGATCATTTCCGACCGGGAGAATAAGAACGCTTCAGAAAATTTGCACTCTTTATTGCCTGTTAGCTAATAACTTTCTCTTTTTTGTGACATAAAATTAAATACAGGAAACATAAAACCAGTACAGCCAAAAACAACCAAGACAGTACACATTTCTTTAAATCTTAGGTCCCAGCATTTTCTTATCTCTAATCCTGCTATAGCTTTACACAGAGTGTTTTCCGTTATGCTATTACCTCATCGAAGTTCGTCAAACGTTTTCCTACATGAAAACTAAATATGTCGTTGTCTAATACTGAAAAAGCTGTTAATATGTGCAGTACCCAAGATGGGTGTGGTTTATCGGTTTGCTAGATAAAACGAATAGGGCCTTTCTAATATTGTAGCAGCTGTAAAACACGCCAAATAAGCGAGACTGTTTTGGCACAAATGGTCATTATTATCTACCTCATTCACATAAATAACACGACAGAAGATAATCCACAAAGTTCCAAAATCAAGTGCCCATTAGGCCTATTACAAGCAAAAAGTTTTAAGTACGTTTAATACATCGTGGGAGCAGACAGTGATCAACGTCATTACCGACAGTTACTATTAAAATCAGTCTTGATCACAAATGTATTTATTCTGGTAACCGGTTTCGACCACGCCTGTGGTCATCTTCAGACCAAAATGCTGTATGAGCAGGAAATTTCATTCACGTGCAAGAATCACCAGTTCAGTTATCCCCCGTTTATTCTCCGGTTAGGCGTTATTACGTGTTCGTACAACGACTTTTCCACGCTATTGCGAGAAAGAACTTAAGTGGTTGCTAATCGGGGACTGTACAACTGGCCTTTAGTAGTGTGGCGATCTGGCAACAATTTTCTATCAAACTTTCATTTTCTTGGATACACCGAGAAGATAGTACCTAATGTTTCTTACCTGTTATTCCTGTTAGGCTTTATTTCCACTTTGGTAGTGTGAATCCATGGATTTCGCTAATAATTATAGCAACGCTTATCACTCGAATACCCAAGCAACCACATAAACAAGCAGTTATGGGTATTCACTCTTTCGGGTTTATTCAGGTCATTTTTGTCCGCGGGAAAGATTTTTATTGCTTGATGTGATGGGGATTCCTCTGGCAGACACATCACGTACACTACGCACGCATTCAAAAAACAACTTATGATCCGTTCAGAAATAAACTTTGAAAGACTTGAAAAATGTTCAAAAGCCACCAGGGATGCGTTTTCGGAATCATACGAATAATTGAAAGATCAACGTGCGCTGGACGCTAGGTACATTGTGAAACAAGGTTTTTTTTTCTTCAAGAATTTGAATTTGGCGCTCACTGAAATTGCTGCCCGGGACAGCCTAGGCAGATATTGCGGTTTGCCCCTCCCCGCCCCCCCCCCCCCCACCCTCGGCCACCGGCAGCCCCTAGATCCGGGCCTGGCCACGGACACACTTGCGTTTATTGAAGCTCGACGCTGAGCGTCAAAAGGGACCACAGTTATAGGCAGGCTGGAGGGGATCCGTAGTGGCCACACACACAGAGTTTTTCTCTGCCATTGTCAGACGACAAGGCGTATCCTCAAGGTTAGACGCTGGTCAGAGAGAACGAGGCCCATTTCCCAGCGCCCACACTGCGTTCCCACGCAAACTCAATAGAATCCATGCAGTGTGTACAACACATTTAGTACAGTGTGAGTAGTGAAGTGTTAAGTTACAGTTGTTTCGGTGTGCGCGAAGGATAAAATGAAACTTGATTACTACTGTTGTTCAAGCTCGACGTTTTTTACACGACATTCAAAACGCGAACTATCAAAACAGACAGAAACGGAGATATGATTAGCTAGCTGTGACATCCAATGTTACTTGTGAAGACTGGGACGAACTGGACAAAGAAGAGAAAGAAGCCTTAGGTAAGTGTATTAAAAGCAATTAAAAATGGTTATGTAAAAAGATAAAAAATACTGGAACTTAATATTTAAATTTTGTCGAGGATATCAGGTAAATTACGTCTATTACACTACGTAAATACAATAAGAATGCTTTATTAACTTATCGAATATTAGAGGTCTCTTGATATGCCAGCAGTCTTCCTTTATTCAGCAATGTTTGTATCTCGGTTTTGGCAGGGTACAGAACCTGCTGTAGAACAGAAATATTCAGCAAACTGATCTCTTATGTGTGTTCCTTTCACGATCCCCTGGGTCGGGATGCTGTCCGTAGGAACGATACCGAATCCTCAGCGTTGTATCCACTGCTTTCCCTCACAAAGTTGTGCAGTACACAAGTGACCTTAAGAATCGCACTAAATGCATAATTTGGAACGAAAATTATTGTAAGAAAGAATAATTTAAATCGTCGTTACATATAGCTAATTCAGTAAAAATCTTTATTGAGTAACCTAGTTAAAAGATAGTAGGCTGTTTGCTTAGTGGCTAAGATCGAGAGATCAAAATCATGGGGGGTTGGGGGTTCAACAACCCCCCCCCCCCCTTCTCGAAATGTTAAAAAAAAGGAGGCGAAGTGATCTTATATGCTGTTTCCGTGGTTTTATATTCATTCTACGCGAATGCCAGGATGGCGTAATACTGACGTTTCGTACTCTATTACTAGCCTACTTCATTACAAAGTCTGTCTGTTGAAAATATATGTATATCGTAAAGCAGATTAAAAATTTTACTCTGGACGATTACAGTTTTCCCTTTCTACCACAGGACATGTGGGAATATGGATTTTGATCAAACAGAAAGCACGCAAGATGCCGGCAACCGCACTGAATAACATGATGTAAACACGCCGATACCTGCAATACAACATACTACATCCAAAGCCTGCTCGCAAAGCACAAAAGAAGAAAGAAAGTCCGTTTCCGACATGTAAACATGACGAGTATGAAATAAGTTTGTCGGGGGTTCTGCAAACGAATTTGCAACAACCACAGTCACAGGAACCTAGAACTGATGATACAGATAAAATGTTCTTATTTAAGAACTTCAGCCCAGCTGACGAGATGAATTTTCAGTTGAAATATTTAGTAGTCCTATACACACGCATAGATATCCAGAATTACGCCTGTATGTGGCCGACGACCATTATACACAGATCTGTCAGAAGTAAAACTACATATAGATAAAAACCATCTTACCGATATAGGTGTGAACATGGTCATCTGCGCAAGGTACTTCTATGTTTTCCTTAAACAAACCTGTGTGCAATGTACTATACAGTCTTCATCATAAAGGCGACATGGCATGAGTGATAAACTCATAATGGAACACGATTTATAACCAAGAATTGTTTGAAGTTCAGGAGATGACAGTTTCATCTTTATCATGAACACGATGGTGGTTCAAATGGTTCAAATGGCTCTGAGCACTATGGGACTTAACATCTGTGGTCATCAGTCCCCTAGAACTTAGAACTACTTAAACCTAACTAACCTAAGGACATCACACACATCCATGGCCGAGGCAGGATTCGAACCTGCGACCGCAGCAGTCACGCGGCTCCGGACTGAGCGCCCAGAACCGCGAGACCACCGCGGCTGGCGAACACGATGGTGAAAATTTAAGAACTATACTTACTGTATGTAGAAGAAGAGTGAGTCTATATGGTGACAATAATGAGTATTGCGGAGTTAAGTCTTATTATAATAAGTATGTGAGTATCAAAGATTCTCTGAGAGAAACCTTATGTTGTTGTTGTTGTTGTTGTGGTCTTCCCAGTCCAGAGACTAGTTTGATGCAGTTCTCCATGCTACTCTGTCCTGTGTAAGCTTCTTCTTTCCGAGTAACGACAGAAACCTACATCCTTCTCAGTTTACTTATTATATTCATCTCTTGGTCTCCCTCCACGCGTCCCTCTAATACTAAATTTGTGATCCCTTGGTGCCTCCCTTCTTCTAGTCAACTGAGCCACAAATTCCTCTTCTTCCCAGTTCTATTCAGTACCTCATTAGTTACGTGATCTATCCAACTAATGTTAAGTATTCTTCTGTGGCACCACACTTCGAAAGTTTCTACTCTCTTCTTGTCTAAACAGTTTATCGTCCATGTTTCTCTTCTATACATTGCTTCACACCATACAAATATTTCCAGAAAAGACTTCCTGACACTTAAATCTATACTGATGTTAACAGATTTCTCTTCACGAGCCACACTTTCCTTGCCATAACCAGTCTACATTTTATATCCTCTCTACTTCGACCATCATCAATTATTTTGCTCCCCAAACAGCAAAACTCATCTACTACTTTAAGTGTCTCATTTCATAATCTAATTGCCTTGGCATCACCTGATTTAACTCGACAACATTCCATTATCCTCGTGTTGCTTTTGTTTATGTTGATCTTATGCCCACGTTTCAAGACATTGGCCATTCCGTTCAACTGTTCTTCCAGGTCTTTTGCAGTCTCTGACAGAATTACAATGTCATCGGCATACCTCAAAGTTTTTATATCTTCTCCATGGATTTTAATTCCTACCCAAAATTTTTCTTTTGCTTCCCTTACTGCTTGCTCAGTATACAGATTGAACAACATCGGGAATAGACTACAATCCTGTCTCACTTCCTTCTCAACCACTTCTTCCCTTTCATGCCCCTTGACTCATAACTGCCATCTGGTTTCTGTACGATTTTTTAAATACCCTTTAGCTTCATGTATTTTACCACAGTCACCTTCAGAATTTGAAAGAGAATATCCCAGTTAGCATTGTCAAAACCATTCTGTAAGTATATATATGAAGACAGTAAATGTTCTCGAAAGAACAGAATACTGTTGATGACCGTGAAGCTTTTTCCCTGGAATAATTGATGTTATAGACATTTGCACATCCACTCATTACTCGCGCACGCTTTGGCGATTCCAGTAAGAGTTGGGCAACTTATGCGCACTCGCATCTTCGTCTGTGCGAACGCGCACAGGTTGCCCAAACTCTTACGGGAATCGCCAAAGCGTGCGCGAGTAATGAGTGGATGGGCAAATGTCTATAAAGTACGAGGGCCGTTCAGAAAGTGACCTCCGGTTGATTTAAAAAAATACACCAAGTTAAATAAAAATATTTTAATATATACATCTTACAACTACATCTTTGCATTATTTTTCTACATAGTCTCCATAGCGATTGAGGCACTTATCGTATCTCTTCACAAGCTTTGAAATTCCTTCTGCATAAAAATCACCCGCTTGTGCCTGGAGCCAGCCTGTGACCGCATCTTTGAGCTCTTCGTCGTCATCAAACCGCTGTGACCCGAGCCATTTCTTCAAATGCATGAAGAGGTGATAATCACTTGGCGCCAGGTCTGGGCTGTAAGGTGGATGGTTGATAACATCCCACTTGAAGGACTGAAGAAGGGCCGTTGTTCTGCGAGCAGAGTGAGGACGGGCGTTATCGTGCAAAAAAACGATACCGGAAGTCAGCATACCACGGCGTTTGTTCTGTATAGCCCGTCGTAACTTTTTTATTGTTTCACAGTACACGTCTTGATTGATGGTCGTACCACGTTCCATAAATTCAACCAACAACACCCCTTTGGCATCCCAAAACACCGTTGCCATCAGTTTTCTGGCAGAAAAATCTTGCGAGGCTTTTCTTGGTTTGGTAGGCGAATTTGAATGTGCCCACACCTTTGATTGTTCTTTTGTCTCAGGGTTCACGTACTTAATCCAGGTTTCGTCACCGGTCACGATTCTGTTTAACAATGGTTCTCCTTCGTCCTCATAACGTGACAGAAAGTCTAATGCAGAGGCCATTCTTTGAGTTTTGTGGTGGTCGGTAAGAATTTTGGGCACCCATCGTGCACAGAACTTACGGTAACCCAATCTTGCTGTCACTATCTCGTACAAGAGAGTCTTAGAAATCTGTGGAAAACCAGTAGACAACTCCGACATTGAGAAACGTCGATTTTCACGAACTTTTGCATCAACTGTCTGAACGAGTTCGTCAGTCACCAATGATGGTCTACCACTCCTCTCTTCATCATGAACGTCTTCTCGTCCACTTTTAAATAAACGTACCCATTCACGGACAACTCCTTCACTCATAACTCTTGGTCTGTACACGGCACAAAGCTCACGATGAATAGCTGCTGCAGAATATCCTTTGGCTGTAAAGAACCTTATGACAGCACGCACTTCACATTTGGCGGGGTTTTCTATTGCAGCACACATTTCAAACTGCCACAAAAACTGAACTAGCGCAGGTACGACGTTCGCTCGACCACGGCTTGATGCCGACTGACCTGTTGAGTGCGTGAACGCACAGATGGCGTCGCTACTCCCCCCACAACCCGCACTGTGACCAATCGGAGGTTACTTTCTGAACCGCCCTCGTACATTAGATACGTAGAATTGTGGACAGTTGGGAATGTGTGTCTCACGGGAAGCGTGCAAGGGATAAGTCCGTGCAGTCGCGCTATTCATCTGCGTCCTCGGTGGCTCAGATGGATAGAGCGTCTGCTATGTAAGCAGGAGATCGAGGGTTCGAGTCCCGGTCGGGGCACATATTTTCAGCTGTCCACATTGAGGTATATCGACAACACCTGTCGGCACCTGAGGGTTTCAGTTAGTCATCATTCTCTAAGTCTACAAATGCTAGAAATATAGGTTTACTTTTCTTAACCTGTCTTCTAAGATACGCCGTAGGCTCAGCATTGCCTCGCGTTTTGCAACATTTATACGGAATACAAATTGATCTTCGCCGAGGTCGACTTCTACCATTTTTTCCGCTATTCTATAATGCATTCGTGTTAGTATTTTGCAGCTGTGACTTATTAAACTGATAGTTCAGTAATTTTCACACCTGTCAACACGTGCTTTTTTTGGAATTGTAATTATTATATTCTACTTGAACTCTGACGGTATTTCGCCTGTTTCATACATCTTGCTCACCGATGGTAGACTTTTGTCATGGCTGGCTCTCCCAAGGCTATCAGTAGTTGTAATGGAATGTTGGCTACTCCCCGGGCCTTGTTTCGACTTGGGTCTTTCAGTGCTCTGTCAAATCCTCCACCCACTATGGTATCTCCGATTTCATCTTCAGCTGCATCCTCTTCCATAATATTGCCCTCAAGTATATCGCCCTTGTATAGACTCTCTACATATTCCTTCCACCTTTCTGCTTCCCCTTCTTTGTTCGCGACTGGTTTTCTATCTGACCTCTTCATATTTCTCCAAAGGTTTCTTTAATTTTTCTGTAGGCAGTATCTATCTTACACCTCTATATGCCTCTACATCCTTACATTTGTCGTCTAGCCATCCCTGCTTAGCGATATTGCACTTTCTGTTGATCTCATTTTGAGACGCTTGTACTCATTTTGGCTCCTTCATTTACTGTATTTTTATATTTTATCCTTTTATCAATTAAATTCAGTATCTCTTCTGTAATCCAAGGCTTTTTACTACCCCTCGTCTTTTTGCCAACTTGATCCTCTGCTGCCCTCACTATTTCATCTATCAAATCTACCCATTTTTGTTCTACGGTATTTCTTTCCCCTGTTCTTGTCAATCTTTCCCTAATGCTCTCTCTGAAACTACCTACAACCTCTGTTTTTTTTTCATTTTATCGAAGTCCCATCTTCTATGTTTCATACCATTTTTGCAGTTTCTTCAGTTTCTACAGTTCATAACCAATAAACTGTGGCAGAGTCCACATTTGCCCCTGGAAATATCTTACAATTTAAAACGTGGTTCCTAAATCTGTGTCTTAACATTATATAGTCTACCTGAAATCTTCCAGTGTCTCCAGTCCTCTCCCACGTATACAACCTTCTTTCATGATTCTTAAACCACGTTTTAGCTCTGATTAAGTTATCCTCTGTGCAGAATTCTACCAGGCAGTTTCCTCTTTCATTCCTTACATCCAGCCCCTATTCACCTTCTAATTTTCCTTCTCTTCCTTTCTCTATTTTCGAATTCCCGTCCCCATGACTATTAAATTTTCGTCTACCTTAGCTATCTGAATAATTTCATTTATCATTTCCTTTATTATTTCTTCAATCTCTTCATCATCTGCAGAGTTAGGTGGCACATGAACTTTTACTACTGTGCTACGCATGGGTTTCGTGTCTATTTTGGCTACAGTAATGCGTTCAGTATGCTGTTCGTAGTGGCTTATCCGCGTTCCTATTTCTTTGCTCATTATTGAACCTACTCCTACATTACCCCTGTTTGATTTTGTACATGTAACCCTATATTCAGCTGGTGAGATGAATGTTCCACCTACCAACGAACTTCACTAATTCCCACTACACGTAACTTTAACCCACCCATTTCCCTTTTAAATTTTCTAACCTATCTGCCGTGGTCTGACATTTCACGCTCCGATCCGTAGAGCACCAGTTTTCCTTCTTCTGATAACGACGGCTTCCTGAATAGTTCCCGACCGGAGATCCGAATGAGGGACTACTATTTTACTTTCGTAATATTCTACCCAAGAGGATGCCATCATCATTTAACCATACAGTAAAACTTCGTTTCCTCGGGAAAAATTACGGCGTTAGTTTACCTTGTTTTCACCCGATCAGGACAGCATGGCCGTTTTAGTTGCTGTTAGAAGGCCAGATCAGTCAATCATCGAGACTGTTGCCAGTGCAAGTATTGAAAAGCCTGCTGCCCTCTTCAAGAACTACATGTTTGTCTGGCCTTTCAACAGATACCCCTCCGTTCTGGCTGCACTTACAGGACAGCTAATATCGCTGAGGCATGCACGCCTCCCCACCAACGATAAGATCCATGGTACACGGGGTAGAGGGGGGGGGGGGGGAACCTTATCTGATGTATTAGATATGTTATTAGCCTCATTTCTGTCTGGGAGGAGAATTAAGTCTGTTTGGAGTGGACTGAAGAGTGTAATGACACACATTCTGAGCCGTGTATGTTATGTGTATTCACTTGGTAAGAAAAGAACGGGCAACGGAGAAGCTGAAAGAGTCCTACTGCATAAAATCTCTTGGCGCTGGAGGAAATTGTGGTATATGGTATTGAGGGTAAGAAAAAATCATAAGGGATACAATGTGCCTCAAATTAACGCTTCTTCGAACTTGATAAAGGCACATAATTCATTTTAAAGTTATAGGTGGAATTTTGATGGTTATACTTATTTTTATTAATTACCTACGCGCCTAAGTCTTGAAGCGTATTTATTTAGTGGTTGTTTAAAGCTAAAGGAGACGTTTTTAACTATACGACGAAAGGAGTGAGAAGCTCCTTCAGCTGTCAAGAATCACATGTTATGATTAATAACGATTGCTGGAGTTGCAACTGTACTGGGTTAGGAGAAACATTATGAAGGTACTGTTAGTACGGTAAGGTTAAATGTTTAATAACTCAGTGGGACTGTTGTGGGAGGGGAGGCTTATCTAGTTAAATATGCGGTACGAGTTACTTTTAACCTGCACCAACATTGGTCAGTATGTAAAAGCACTAAAGAATACTGAATGAACCATACAATTAACTTCATATTGCAAAGTAAGTAAACTAACAAGTAAGTGGGATGACGTTTTCTCTGGCGATTACACCTAATAGGACTTGATTCAAATTTTATGAAACCCACTACACGGAGAACTACGTTCTTAATTACTTCATATTATTTTTCTATTGAATGGAAATATTAAGAGAAGCATCGGACAATGAAGGTTGACTCATAGCGTGTAAGGAAGCAGTTCCCAGACTCTTACATTGACAATGAATTAACTCAAGGAGCCGAAATATCGTAATTATTCAGAAATAAGTTAGTGATTATTAAGATAAGAAGGTAGCGAGAATAACTCTCATGTAAATTCATGAATCAATTAATTAAGCTAATGAAAATCATTGCACAGAGCCTCTGATAAAATTACTGATGGTGATCCCTTTTCCATTGTTATGTGGATCTAACTCATGGTGGTCTATATTGAGTTAAATGTGGAAGGGCCATTTTTTTTTTTACTGTGGCGTAATGTTAAGAATCATTTGATTAAGCTAATGATATTGTGGAGAGACTTGGAAATGTTACTTGTGGTTGTGCCTTTGCCATTGTTATGTGTATCTAATTGATAGTGGTCTCTATGATTGTTAAATGTGGGAATGCCAAATTCCAACTGTGTCATAAGTAGTGACGCTTACAAGTATGTAGCTATGACAGTGTATTTGATTGGAGTTATGTGGATTATATCCATAAAATGAATACGAAGGGGAAGATGGATAAACTTGCCAAAATAATTATTTTTTGTTACTGTGATGTAAACGTACCTCTGTGTACTAAACTAATAACTTATAATGTAAGAAATTGTGAATACTGGAAAAAGTATACTATGGCCTAGTGTAACCTCCCCACAAAAATAAAAAATAAAATAAATAATATGAATATGATTCTAATTTAGTTTAACCTCAAAACAAAATTCTTTTCACGTGATTCTTGAGTTTCTCCCAGCGTATTTGATAATCAAAATATCCACGGGTATGCTGCCGGTCTATAGTGTCCAACGGGCACAATATTTCGGCGATCATACTTGTCGCCATCATCAGGTGAACTGATGGACTGAGCTCCTGTGAACGTAAATCGGCCGCCGTCGCGACCGAACCCAGTTCCCTCTGAGCAGCCATAGCGTACGGATCTCCGTGCCGGCACGTTCACAGGAGCTCAGTCCGTCAGTTCACCTGATGATGGCGACATGTATGATCGCCGAAATATTGTGCCCGTTGGACACTATAGACCGGCAGCATACCCGTGGATATTTTGATTAAAATTCTTTTCACATTACCCTCCACACAAAATTCTTTCTGATTTAGTCTAAGCTCAAAATTCTTTCACATTTAGCGTAACCTCAAAACAGAAAAATTCCTAAACCTCTCAACAGTAAAAATTATAATTATGTCGTTCACATTCAGTATAATATCCCAATAAAAAAATAAATTCAGTAACCTGGTAATAAAACAATGTAACTAACCTCTCAATTAAATTGTCGCTCACTTATGGCTTTTCAATAATTCACTGTGAATTTAGCCTGGTAAATTTTGGACGACAGCAGTGCTGCGCCATGGCCCTGAAAGACCATTCTGAATAAAAAAAGGAAAAATTCTGACCTCAATGAAGTCGCCGGATATAACTGCTCTTACAATAATTTTTTTTCGGCCAGCTCTGTGCAATGCTGGCCGACCTATCTGTCATTTATGAAAGGAAGCAACTGATTTTTCTATTGCAATAATCTGGATGATCATGGATGGGAGAAATTAGTAAATTCTTTAAATAGAAATGAATGGTTGTTAAAAGTTACTTTTTATGAGAGAGATTATTATTACGAGATTTTTAAAACCTTTACATGGGACTTGAGATAACATTACTACATATGCGCCTGGCTGCTTTTTACCTTATACAATAATACTTATGCTCCGGCATCGCTGCACCGCGACCGGGCCAGCCAACACGATACACCAGACCAGACCAGAGCAGACTCCAGACTAGCAACAACTTACTGCTACAGCTACACAGTTCCTACTGCAGTCAACACTGCTCTCTTCTCAGAGATTCTCTTATACCTTGTCAATTGCAGGCAACGCATGAGCAATACATCGAAATTACATCTGCTCGGACCTCTTACACTGTAAGGCACGTATTTCTGGTCACTTACATCGAATCAATGAGCAAATTTATATAAGTAAACGAAATAGCACTCTGTTTTTCTTGTAATAAGATTTGGACTAGTGTGTAAGGGACGTATTAGGCCATACCTACATCGTGGTTTAGTTATAATAAAGTGTTGTGTGATTTATGAGTTAAAAAAGACTCATCGTGGTTCCATGGGTGGAATCAGAGCAGAAGACAGTTATTTACGATTTATTATTTCTAACGTAATTTATTAGTATCCTGATGAACAGGTCAGTATTGTTGATCCATATAGATGGAGGCAGTAACGACTCATTTTCACCGGGGTGTCACTTCGTCTAGTTGCCGAGGTGTGTGACGGACTGCTTATACTGGCGGTCGTAAATTATCTAATTGGGATACCGCTCTGTGTAGGCATGTCGCAGTGGGAAGTTACACAGACAATTGAGAGGATAACCGCCCTCTAGAGAATGGGGATTTTCCATGTGTTAATAGAAGCTCCTGTATGTTGCAGAAAGTATAATGTAAGCTATAGGGCGCAGCTGCTGGTAAAATGACCAGCAAACAGAGTAGCTGGTCGGCAGAAGCGTGCAGTCGATAGCCAGGAGAGAATGAGGCAGTCGCAGGAGAGTCCGTAACATCTGATTGAAATTACGAAAAATGTTAAAGGGGAAGTTCTGTACGATTTGTATGTGAATTTGTAATGATCTGTATCGCACCAAGCAAAATACAGCAGTTATACTTGAACGCAGCAGTTGACTATGAAACTAGTTAGACATTGCGAGGAATTACAGTGGTGTTGATATTAATTTCTGCTAAAATTGATTTGCAGTTCGACTCTTCATGTTTTGCTCTGATGAACAGTAGTGATGTCCTACAACTGCTTTTGAAATTTCGCTTGATTACTGTCAGTCTGGGTAGATGACAAAGTATTTTTTCGCAAATGATAGTTCACTTCTTTTGTGTGTGAGGTTATGACTGAGCCGTCGACATACTCATGTGGATGCCTGAAAGATCTTACAGACAGTCAGACTGTTCCCCATTGAAAACGTGAGTTTAAATGCAGATGTCATTCAATGGATAATGTAATGAATTTACTTTATGAAACGTGAGTGGTTTTAGAATATGTGAAACATGTGTGTTATAACTCAAAATGTGGAGTTTAATCACAGTACGGAATTAAATTACGGTCATTGTAAATCCATATTGATTACAGTTTGTTGTGGACGTAAAAGTTAAAATACAATTTCAGAGTGAAGTGTATATGGTAAAGTCTAGTCATCATTTGTGGGGAATTAATAAGTTCTTGATTGTCACACAGTGATTGCTGAATGATAGTCAGAGAGGAAGAAAGAACCATGTATTTATCCACTACCTGGATTGAGCATTTGTTGAGTTCAAGATCGTTAATAAACATACTTCACTTCCAAATATCAAGTGCCCTAATGTCAATCTGAAATCTCCTTGTACATCCTGTCATTCGATTTGCTTACGCTCCAATTGCTCATCATCCTTAGAGTTATTGGTACCTACAAGTGTCAGCTGAAAATTCTAAGACATTTGGTCTGGACCAAACGCTCCTGTCCCTCAGAGCCCGCAGAAGTCCCTGAATTTTGTAATCTTTCTTTTTGTTTGTGAGCCTTGGGCACGATTTTGAGAAGCAATCACAATTATGCTTCCGAATGCTAAACAATTAGGTACGTTCTACTAATGCAAAAATCTCCCTTCTGTAGATGACATAATGAATTAGCCGTGTAGGTTTTGGGTGCTGGAGTTCACAAAGTAGCAGCTCCAGACAGCCAACATCCTTCCAGACTTTATTTATGCTATCCAATGGTAGCTGTTCTTCATGTTTCTAAACAGCGTAGACAATAAGGCAACAAACTTGACGCCTAAATGACGGCTGCTTGTCTCACGTTCGTAAACTGAAAAAGGCCAGATGGCCTACCATCTCATTCCACTTCAGACACCATATCTTTGTACTACATCGGGTCTATTTTTTCCCAGAATACTGGCTTCCTGTGGAGGCCAGGACCTAGTATTATCCGGCACCGTCACTGTCTGCTCTTGGCACATCTCTCTGGTGCTAGAAGGTCGCCCACATTAAAAACATGATACAGTGACGTGACTCAGTCATTTAGAACCCAAAACAGACGGCCCTTCTTTGGTGGAGTTTATCCCTCATGCAATACACCCGAACCATATGTCACCTCTTTCCCCAGGCTGTGTTGGTCCTTTGAAGAAGCAATCGGCACCTCTCAATGACCAGCCACCGATTATCTCCTCTGGTCCGCAGGTCTCTGCATAACTTGCCCTCAGTAAAGCTCCCGACTACATTCAAACAGACGTCCATAAAATGAATTTAATATGTAAACACAATAATTCGATGTGGCTGTCACTCAAATTAACTTTAAATCATACTTGTACTTGAATTTCTAACTTGCGCTTAATTTAGATGGTCTGGATTTCTTAGATTATTGGAGTTTAAGAATGCTACATGACAGTTTTTTCCAAATCTGTCATGCAAGTGAGTCATTCTTAGAAAGTGGTGATTTTTTTAACTCAATAATTGCAGTAAACCCGTTCGTCCTCGCGTTTCTGAGAGGTCTGGCAAAGTTATGAGTTAATTCAGGGCTGGTTCAAAAATGGCTCAAATGGCTCTGAGCACTATGGGACTTAACATCTGTGGTCATCAGTCCCCTAGAACTTAGAACTACTTAAACCTAACTAACCTAAGGACATCACACACATCCATGCCCGAGGCAGGATTCGAAGCTGCGACCGTAGCAGTCGCGCGGTTCCGGACTGCGCGCCTAGAACCGCTAGACCACCGCGGCCGGCAATTCAGGGCTGGATGACTATAGTGAGACGGCAGTTATTATGGGGATAACTATTCAGTATTCACATTCGTTTGGCATTTCCGTAGGTCGGTAACTTGTACTCAGTGGTCCAATTGGTCGAAAAACCACATTCTCACAAGAACAGTAATGACCAGGATTATGTAAGAAGTCCGCCGCCAATACTTCAGCTATAGCGTGTGCACCCAAAAGTTCGCAACAATTTTGTTGAATACACTCCAGTCCTGCTGTGATCCCGATATACATTTTCAGAAATGGCTTTCTCAAATTAAGTATTATGTGTGGTAGTAACACTCGGCTTTTGACGGGGAATTCTCTTTTTGCATCCATTTAAAACTAAGCATGCACTAGCCATAACTGAAAATCAAGTGCTCTTACAAGCACTAGCCGTAACTTAAAGTTTTCTTCAGTTCAAGTTGGGTACCTAATCCATTTAAAACTAGTTGCGTAATATGCCATCCTTGCTGCGACTGCCTTATCCTGTTTTACTTCCTGGGTTGTAGAATTCCTTCACTTCTCCTATTGACAGTTTACAATTTTTATTTATCGCTAATCTCATATCCGCTACTACTTATTCCTTTCGCATTTGTTTTGTTGATATCATCTTCTCAATCGGTACTTCGTTCAGTTAATATTTCTTGAACACACCCCTAAACCTTTCTTATGTGTCCTTTATTGCTTTTTAGAAATACAAACTGAAAAGTGAAATGCTTTTTAGAAAAACAGATTGAAAAATGGAGGAGAAAGACTGCTACCATTCCATATGACCTTCGTAGGTAAGGGTTTTTGTGTGTATTTTCTCATCTACATCCTTAGTTGGAAACTGGATTATTAATCAGGACAGATCTGATTTAGGTGTTTATGAATCGTTATGCGATTACCCCTTTCCTATCACTCCATGGCGTATGTGTTACAGAGCAAATCAGAATGTAGCCTCAAAAGGTTGTTGCGGGAATAAAATACGGGTTACTGGTAACACGAAAATTTTAGAATTTTCCTGCCAACGATAAAATCTAACAAGGTTTCTCAGATAGAGAACCCATTGTAAAGAAATGGCTGATGTCACATATTTAAAGTATCTATTGAAAGGTGGCTACACTGAGCCACTGCGCCAGAGATTGCGCCAAAGAGTATTATTCAGCCGCCTCCACAGGCAGTGCTTGGGGAGAACTCGTAGTAGTCAGTGCTTGTTGAGACGTGCTAGTGAAAAGTGCTTGCTGAGATGTCGTAGTGGCGAGTCGGTGTGGAGATATTGTAATGATTAGAGTGCTTTTCATCAATATAAATGAAGGTAAAAAATTTTTCTTTTTTCTCTCATTATTTCGGTGTCCTGAATAATGCGTCATTACAGGTTCAGTCAACAAAGCATCTGGCTTGTGTTCTTGTATTAGAGTGTAATTCTGGTTTTCTTGCGCAATTATAGTATTTCTATTTTTTTTAATTACTTCAGTATAAATGGTATTTAAAATTTCTTGTCTTGTTGAAGAAGAACCTGCCAGATGTGTACGTTGGTGTTAAAAGGAAATTTTCATTTCATTCTTTGTTGTTGTTTTATGCAGTCAGATTGCGTACTAAAACTAGTCAGGGCCAACCGTTTACGAGACTACGTAATCGGACATACGCACGAAAAATAAAAATTATTTTCAAAAATATTTAATTAAGCCCCCATGCACGTGGCGACCGCTGCTTCGGATCGTCCCTTGGAATTCTTCTGATTGTAAAAATAGTAGACAGTAGTATTGTTGTAGTAATTTGTAGTTTAGTAATTGTAGTCTATTTTGCATGTGTAGATTTGGTAATTGTCATTCTTCTAGTGGTATTTTTTTTCCAGAATTTAATTTTGTTGTCTTGTATACGCGTTTGACAATTTAGTGCAATTATTTCAATTGTTCGTTAATCGTGTTCGAGGGAAACATTTCGTGTGAATGGTATTGTTGGAGTTGTAGTGTCATTGTGTGCAATTTTCATATAGTGACGAATTTTGTATATTTTGTAAATGATTACGCGATCAATGAAAAAGGCAAAAATGATGAATAGTGAGAATGACGAAATTGTTAACATGGCGAACTCGCCAACACAGGAGAACAGTGTGATGAATAATGAAGTGGAAAACAATTTAATAAGTCAGGAAAATAGTCCGGAACCATTTCAAAATTTTTCTCAATCAGAAAATTCACAGAATACGAGATAAACAACAGAAGATTCTGTAATAGTATCGAACACAGATGGCCTTACAGCTATGACGAAGGAAGCTGGTTTTGTGGGAAATGTTAGGGGCGCAAGGAATTTTGAACTAGTTCATACGGAGCAGTTGATGAGTGCAATATTAAATTTGGGAACACGGTTAGACTCACTGGGATCACAAATAGGAACAATTAAAACAGAGATAGGGACAATTAAAACTGAGATGGGAACAATGGAAACACGGTTAGACTCACGAATAGGGACATGATTCAAAAATATGAAAGATGAATTAAAGAAAGAAATTAGAGAAGAAGTACAACCGATTTTGAATTCTCATAATAATAGATTAGTTGCAGTAGAGATTAGACAAAGGGAACAGGATAGAGAACAGGAGGAAAGAGATCGCGTGATAGTACAGAAATTTTCAGAGTTAAATTTACAACGCGCACACGATAAGGAAGAAATATTTGAGAGAATCGAGGAATCCGTACCAAGTGACAGAATAAATAACTTAACGCAACAGTATGAACAGTTAACTATTAAATGTGACAATACCGAAACCCGAGTCGCGACACTTGCGGAAGACGTAAATAAACAGAAAGAACAGATAGGTGGCTTATCGGAAAGAAGTGAGGAGATTTCAGATAAACTGACAAGTCTTAGTTTAGGTGGGGACAGAGATTTAGATGATACAGCACCATTGTCATTTGCAGAAACCGAAGAGTATCAGAACATAAATAAGCATGTTGAAAATCAGGGAAAATTTAATGAACGCGTGAAAAGGGAATTTGAGGCATTAAAAAAGCAAGTCAAACAAATTGAAGGCGAAATCGTAGGAAAAGACGGCAAAGGAAATTTAGAATCACAGATACCAGAGGGGTTTGAAGAAAATAATTCGTTTAATTTACGGGATGCAACAAGAGAGCGCCAGGCGCGTGAATTTAACAATAATCGTCATTGGGACTGGGACAGACGCGATAGGTCTTTGTCGCCACGAGGCGAAAACTTTGACTATAAACATTTTTTGACTGTTTGGAAATTTAAGATCTTCCGCAATTCTAAGAATGACATACATCCATGTTCATGGCTAGATCAATTTATGTACGCACTTCCACCAAATTAGCCACTAAGACACAAACTGGAAATTATGTGCGGCTATTAAAGTCCTCAGGGGATTCACTACACTAAGTGAATATGTGCCGTAGTGTGCATAGGGCCCCGAGCTGTAGTGGTGCTATTTCCCTTTTAGTTTTCTGCGCCGCTGCCTACTCTTTTACTATTCTTTGCATCTGTCAAAACAACTCTTCGACTATCAATCTATCTAGACAGTAGATAAACAATAACCGAATATGACAATTTACCCAAAAGTGATTTCGGAAATTACCATGTGGAGTTACTGTACCTTCAGCAGCATTCATTCGTAGTTTAAACGAAATTTTACCTGTTTATCTTCGTGACAATATTACTTCATATGTCGACGATATTCTTATTGCTAAACGTTCTTGGAGTGAGCACAACAAAATTTTGGATTCATTATTACGTATCTTTGCAAGCGTTGGCATTACAGTGAACTTGGAAAAATCTGAATTTGGTCGTTCTCAGGTGAAATTTCTCGGTCACATTATTTCTACAGAAGGTATTCTTCCTGATCCAGAGAAACTAGACGCTATTCGTAATTATGCTGTTCCTACCACAAAACGTGGTGTTCGTAGTTTCCTTGGTGTCTGTAATTTTCTTAGACGCTTTGTTAGATTGGACAATTTGGCCACACCTCGTTTATGTGAACTATCTGGAGAGAAATCTAATTGGTGTTGGGATGAGGAAGCTCAGTCAGAATTTGAACAACTTCGTGATGCTTTAGTTGCTGCTCCACTTCTTTTACATCCGGATCTATCTAAAGATTTTTGTTTGGCGACGGACTCATCATACAAAGGCCTAGGTGCACATTTATTTCAAGAGATAGAGGAAGACGGCGTTGTAGTACAGAAAACTATTGCATTTGGAAGTCGTGTTCTCTCTAAATCAGAAAATAATTATTCGATTACGGAACTTGAAGCTTTGGCGGTTGTTTGGGCTTTCACAAAATTTCGCACATTTTTGTTTGGCAGACATACTAAGGTTTACGCCGATCATCGAGCTCTGGAATTTCTTATGTCGACAAAATTATCTCATGGCAGATTGTCACGATGGGCGTTGTACCTACAGGAATTTGATTTTAGTATTGTTTACGTACAGGGTTCTTCAAATATTGTTGCTGATGCTTTATCACGTGCACCTGTGGGTTTGAAACAAAGTGCTGAAGAGGACTGCATAGAAAACAATTATTGTTTGATGTATATTCAAGGTGTTGCGTTTGACAACTTTATTTCGTCTTCGCTCCAGGACATCGCTAAGGAGTAAAATAAGGATCCAATCTGGAAGGACATTAAGGAGAAGTGGAGGAGAAAGGAAAGCGTAGCGATTAGACAGCATTAGACAGCATTAGTTAGTTCGCAATGACATTCTTTTTAAACGAAAATCGGTCGACAACTCTGTTTGGTTAGTTTGTATTCCTGATGAATGGTTTAATAAGCTGATTTGGTATATGCATTTCAGTTATGCACACTTTGGTCCCAGAAAATGCTTTCATAAATTACGGGAAAATTGCTACTTTAGTAATATGGAAAAACGTATTCGATCTGTTCTGGCCAAATGCAAATTATGTCAAAAGGCTAAGCCGCCAACAATTTCTCACAGAGCACCGTTGTTTCCTATCATTCCAGCGAAATTAAAGGACATGGCTGCAGTTGATTTGTTCGGTCCAGTGGTTCGTTCTACTAATGGTTTTGCGTGCATTTTCGTAGCAGTGGAGTTGACATCAAAATATGTGTGTTTTAAACCTTTACACAAAGCAACAGCTCGTTCAGTTTCTAACGCTTCCATTAACCATTTTCTTAAGGAAGTGGGTTATGTTGATAAGGTTATATCAGATAATGGATCACAGTTTCGTTCTAAAATTTGGCTTCGTACTCTACGGCGTCGTAAAATTAAACCAATCTTCATTTCACTTTTTCACCCTCAATCCAACGCGTCAGAGAGATGGATGAAGGAAATCAATAAATTGTGTCGTCTTTATTGTCATCAGAATCACAGAACTTGGGATCAGTATCTTCATATTTTTCAAAACATTCTGAATGAACTCCCTAGTGATTCAACTTCTTTACCGCCTTTACTGATATTAAAAAACAAAGCACCGACAAATCGCATTTCTGAAATCGTTCCTTTTCCGCCTACACGGAAACTGCGGCATTCTGAAGTTGTCAACCTGGCTCTACGAAATATTGCATCTGCAGCTGCTAGAAGAGAGAAATCAGCTAAGCGTCCTGGTCGTTTAAAAATTTTGTCAGTTGGTCAGAAGGTGTTAATTAAGTCTCATCGTTTGTCTCACGAAGGAAAACGCTTGTGTCGCAAATTTTTTCCGCTTTATAACGGTCCATATAGAATTCGCAAAATTATTCATGATAACACTGTTGAAGTAGAAACTCTTAAATCTCGACGCTCTAAGGGGATACATCATATATCTAACGTTAAAATTTTTGTGGAATGATATACTTTTGAAAAATTTTTGTGGAATGACATACTTTCGAGAAACCAACAGTTTATGCAAACATGCAGAGAATACAAGGATACCGCGCTGTGTTTTGGCGGCGGCATATACTCAAAGCAACAGTCAAGTCTGCGCGCCGCACAAGGCAGTCATTGACCGCAAACAATTACTTCCTACGTCACGCGCCTACAGCTGATCGAGCGCTCAGTGCGAATGCACTGACAGCCGTAAACAAATACAGTCTAATTTCTCCGATTAAATTCAGTATAAAGCTATAGTGACTTGATGAATTATGTTATTAACGTTCAGTATTTTTCAGGATACGGTTGTATAAAATATTTAAGAACTTCAGGTAAATTCTGTGTGTCTCCGACGTTAAGAGGACTTGCTATCGAGAAAATTTGAGAAAGAATGTAATTTCGAAGAAAAAAGTAATAAACTAAAAAGGTAACTATTAATTGAGTTCATTTTTCAGGTAACAAATTTCCACTTAGGTACGTACTTTAGACGTAATTTGCTGCTCGCAATTACGTGATTTATACTTTGTGCTAAATTTCATGTTCTATGAAATTACTTGTGAAGCGACATGCTTGCGTACATTTGCTGATTTTTGTCAATGTTTTATTAATGAACTGGGTTGTAACTTGTGTATATTATGCATCGCTTGGCTGCACTGCTTTTTCACTGATGTCATATTTTTCTATTATGTGCCTGCTGTGCTTATTTATTTAAATTATAATTGCAACCTGATTAATTGTGCTGACTGTGATTATGTATGTAAGTTATACTTTGTGATTAATCTGCTTGCGCCTTCATGTTTACTTATTAAGATTACATATGAACATTTATTTGCTTATGCTGATATGATGCTAATGACCTGTTTATTATGTTAGATAACATATTTGCTGCCTTGCTTATGGATTGCATATTTACACATTTCTGTTTTGTTGTCATAACTACTCTTTAATTTGGTATATAGAAATGCTGATGTACTGTGAATGAACATAGAGTTTAGGTCACACTACTGTATTAATTATAGATTGTTCGCTTGGCAGAGCCTCGTTGTAAGAATTGTCCTGCATCCACTTGTTGACATTCTGTTCTCTACTGGTATATTTACTCGCTATTGCTTGTTTTGCTTACGCTCAGTGCCTTATATTTTTAAGATAGGAAAATGAACTGCTATAATTCGACGAACGACATTAGTACAAGAAACTTCATAGAAGTCACATGAGCTGGAGGTTTTATGAAAGCTGTATAAATGTATGCTAATAGGAAGGAAGCTAACGACATGACATACCAAAACTAGGTTTAGACCATTGACAGTTATTACACTGCATTTTTCGTGAGCAATTGAAATCGGAAGTGACACTTGACACAAGAAATACTCCACATGTTTGCTTCTGTTTGCCATAATTCTTGAAGTGCTGTACACACTGTGAAATATTATGATCATTCACACTCCGTAATCGTACTTAATTACTGAGAGTAATTCGAACTAAGTCTGTTAGAGGTCATGTATGCATTTCTTTGTTTATAATTCATAATGAGTAGAAGATTTGGGTCAGATGGATTACACAGAGGTTGTGTGTTGACAGTGTGTCTTCGGATTGTATGGGATGATGAGGTTTGCATTAGGATTTTATCTGTACTTGTTCGAGGAGACTGACTAGAGGAAAGAGTTGTTATGGAAGTGAAATGATATTGGCGATAAGGTTTATATGTGTCGACGTATTGAAGAGGTATTATTGAGGTATTATTGAGATTATGTGATGCTGATGATTATTGGAGTTTTGTGGACAAGAGGTAAGGTAAATGATATTGATGAAGGTTTATATGTATCGACGTAAGAGGTATTATTGAAGTATTGAGATAATGTGATGCTGATGATTATTGGAGTTTTGGTGGATAAGAGGTAAAGTAAGTGAGGTGCATATTTTTTTTGTTGGTCTATATGGAACAAGGAGGATGAAGATAGCAGACTAGAACACTCAAGTAGAAGGAAGATAGTCTATACACACACTTTGTTAAATCACTAAACAGTATATACTTTTTTTTATTTGGAGAGAGGAAGTAATTGCATAAGTTGGCTCACTGACAGTTGTTCAGCAACCGTACATTTTGATCTGGCTTGGCAAACATTGGTCCTGACATGATGACTATGACGTTGACTTAACTATTATTGACTGTTATACATTGCTGCCACTACTACTTGATACACATGATGAACATCAAATTTTGACAGAATTGTATTTACACAGTTAACACTATTCTATTACACAGTAGTACTTAATGTGGATGAAAGATGAGTGAGTGTGTTTTGTGTGTTTTCCTTTCCTAATCCCAAATAATTAGTCCCAACCTAAATATTATTTTATTTGTTTGTAGTGGCTTGCACTGACACCCATAAATATTATAGGTTTACTGGTATTTGTAATAGTTAATATGACAATCATCTGATGTCATTTGTGTGTTTATTAGAATTTATATGTTTAGTGTGTAAAAACATTTGTATGTGTATTCAAACTATTGTTCATGCCTGAACTGTCTGATTAGTGATAGTGAATATTATGGTCTGTTACCTCCACTTTTTCAACATAATGGGTGCCACTTAGAAATTATTAATTTCTGCCAATGAACTGTGTGATTAGGATAGTGAATATTATGGGCTGTTACTTGTACTTTTTCTACATGATTGGTGCCACTAGGACACGTTTAATTTCTGTTTATAAACTCTGATGAACAGTGTGATCAGTGATAGTGAATATCATGGACTGCTCTCTGGGCCTGCTCATTATTGCTAGGTGCCACTAATGGAACTGCTTCTACTGAAATAATGTCACTTGTTGCTGTGTGTACCTGCTCAACATTCCCGGATGCCACAGATGGAACTGTTTCTACTGACATAATGTCACTTGTTGGTGTCTGCACCTACTCAACATTGCTGGGTGCCACAGATGGACTGCTTGTACTGAAATAATGTCACTTGTTGGTTTCTGCACCTGTTCAACATTGCTGGGTGCCACTGATGGACTGCTTCTACTGACATAATGCCACTTGTTGGTGTCTGCACCTGCTCAACATTGCTGGGTGCCACTGATGGACTGCTTCTACTGAAAAGATGTCACCTGTTGGTGTCTGTACTTGCTCAACATTGCTGAGTGCCACTAATGGAACTGCTTCTGCTGAATGATGTCACCTGTTGCTGTGTGCACCTGTTCAACATTGCTGGGTGTCACTGATGGACTTCTTCTACTGAAATGATGTCACTTGTTGGTGTCTGCACCTGTTCAACATTGCTGGGTGCCACAGATGGACTGCTTGTACTGAAATAATGTCACTTGTTGGTTTCTGCACCTGTTCAACATTGCTGGGTGCCACTGATGGACTGCTTCTACTGACATAATGTCACTTGTTGGTGTCTGCACCTGCTCAACATTGCTGGGTGCCACTGATGGACTGCTTCTACTGAAAAGATGTCACCTGTTGTTGTCTGTACTTGCTCAACATTGCTGAGTGCCACTAATGGAACTGCTTCTGCTGAATGATGTCACCTGTTGCTGTGTGCACCTGTTCAACATTGCTGGGTGCCACTGATGGACTGCTTCTACTGAAATGATGTCACTTGTTGGTGTCTCCACCTGTTCAACATTGCTGGGTGCAACTGATGGGACTGCTTTTACTAAAATAATGTCACTTGTTGGTGTTTGCACCTGTTGGCCATTGCTGGGCTGGAATTATCAACTATTTGTTTTTTTTTAATAATTAAAAGTATTTTATGTGAACATTTGTATAAACTGATTTTTTGTGTATTGTGTAAACTATTATGTAAAGTCACATGTATGAAAGAATTTGTATTGCTTACTGTATTTTATATATTAGGTTATTGAAAGATCAGTGCAAAGCCAAAATTTTATCTAATTATGTGATATTTACGTATTAATATTATCTTTTATTTTTGTCTGTATTTTTGTGGACGAATTTGGTGGTATTTTCACCACCAATGCTGGCAAAAATACCATCAAATTCTGGCCCGTGGAGGAGGGGCATATGAAAGGTGGCTACACTGAGCCACTGCGCCAGAGATTGCGCCAAAGAGTATTATTCAGCCGCCTCCACAGGCAGTGCTTGGGGAGAACTCGTAGTAGTCAGTGCTTGTTGAGATGTGCTAGTGAAAAGTGCTTGCTGAGATGTCGTAGTGGCGAGTCGGTGTGGAGATATTGTAATGATTAGAGTGCTTTTCATCAATATAAATGAAGGTAAAAAAATTTTCTTTTTTCTCTCATTATTTCGGTGTCCTGAATAATGCGTCATTACAGGTTCAGTCAACAAAGCATCTGGCTTGTGTTCTTGTATTAGAGTGTAATTCTGGTTTTATTGCGCAATTATAGTATTTCTATTTTTTTAATTACTTCAGTATGAATGGTATTTAAAATTTCTTGTCTTGTTGAAGAAGAACCGTGCCAGATGTGTACGTTGAGTCACACTCCCACACACAGAACAATTACACTTGTGCTTTGGTTTCATAGGTTTTATAGTTGCTGGGGACTTAATTAATTAATTGTGTTAACAGGAAATTTTCATTTCATTCTTTGTTGTTGTTTTATGCAGTCAGATTGCGTACTAAAACTAGTCAGGGCCAACCGTTTACGAGACTACGTAATCGGACATACGCACGAAAAATAAAAATTATTTTCAAAAATATTTAATTAAGCCCCCATGCACTATAATCCATACAAAATGGTGCAATTCTGGTGAAATTAGCAAGAACAAACAGTTTAGTAAATGAATGTTGCTTGGCTACGCACTAATGTGTACGAAAACATAAAGAAGCATTTGTATAATATGGTATTGCATATAAAATGATTTAGAACGACCAGTAATCTTATTTGCAGGGAGGGTATGGGAAGAGCACAGAAAACAAAGAATGTTTTTTCCTGTTAAGTGCATTTCTATTTTAATGTAGGTGTACTGAACACTGTGAGTGTACTGAGAGCAGATTTGGAGACTATTAGAATTCAGATGTAGTTTGCTATTGGAAAATATCTCAAGCACATGTTGTGCCTATTCTAATCCAAATATATTATACAATATATGTTCCAAGCCAACACATGTCATGTTCATTGAAGTTGAGGTTGAATATATAGTACGAATACATACAAGTCGAGCATCTGTCTGACATATTAAAGTTCAATGCCCCATACGTATCGATCGAGCTTATATAGCGCATATTAATTTCACAAATAATTGGTACAACCGTGGTCTAGGGGTAGCGTGTTTGTTTGAGTCCCTGGTCAAGGGAATGAACGTAGCCACTGCTTAATTTTTGATTACAAATAAATCAGTAATGGCGGCCGAAGTGTTCTGGCGTAAGAAGTCACCCTCGCTCTTCCAACGGCCTCATCAAGAGGAGCAGACAAACGTTCAGGACACTCTCTTGCCCTGGGGATGGGGAACTGCCCCTAACAGGAAGAAGAATCAGCCATGTTCAGCGCCATAAGGATGCAGAAAGCAAAGGAGACCAATGCATTAAAGGCACAAGCCGTATATCTGCAGGACGCTTTGCTTGTAATTTAAAAAGTGTCAGGATGGTCTCACCACTGCCAGCAGATTACGGACGGGTTCCCCATTCGAATCTCCAACAGGGGACTGCCAAGGGTGAGGTGACCAAGAGAAAAAATGAGACGAAACAAGGAAATGGTAACACCCTGCACGCAATGTCTTACTTTATCCAAAACCTCTTCTGTCTTTATTTGTAGGCAAATGTTTTTTATTCCAGTCTTTGATCACAATATCAATTCTTTGACGATGACCGGTTTCAGTCAGTAATGACCATCCTCAGATCTTTTCTACACCATGTCCTAAAGTGATAAGGCCGTAATGGCATCGTCAAAACATATAAATATACTCAGCACAGCATCGTCACAGAGATCTAAAATGTAGAATAGGCCATATCGTCCATACAGTCATTTTTGCAACTGGCTTGAGTAGTCAGCAAACAGACATACTGTACATAACTTAATTCATCTGAAGACTTCGTGCACCACAGCAGCGGGTTACCTGTGCTGCACACATGCCACCAGTGCTTTTTTTCTGAAAACCGTTGGAGGGTACTCTGACATTGGATATAATGCAGCGAAAATTACTTATTACTGAAGCATGGGATACCACCATACCACCCGTCTGCTGTTAGCCATGACGACATCAACATGCCGAAAAAAAAAAAAAAAGGTATCGGACTCTTTAGTTGGCTCCAGCTCAAATGAAGCAGGCGATACCGAGAAACACTCAAACATACAAGAGGATGTGGTATCGAACGCTCCAGTTTACATCACCTAAAATCAAGCATGCGATTCCCATCAACTCCTGAACAATAAAAGAAAATGGTATCGTACACTTCAATTGACCTTTAATACACCTCAGATGAAACATGTGAGTCCAATCAACCCTCCAGTCAATGACATCGCTTTTCCCACCAAAAACTGTACTGGTATCGTTCGTATTGCAATTACCAATACGAAAAAATGAAATAAAAAATTTACGGCCGTGAAATAAATCTCTGGCACTCTTCCAAGTTCTCAACATCGTAAAAAAATTACCTTGTCGATGAAAAAGTTTAGGGGTACGCATCCCCCAGAAAAACAGCACTGCACACCACTATCCTTTGTGTCGTTTGTCCATCGTATAAGACAGCTTGTGATGTGTCCATGCTGAGGTGTCTTACTGAGTACAGTGGATAAAGTCAGAGATGGAACCTTACTCGTCTCGAGAGCTGGCAGACATGCATTTAATGTACGGCGTGACAGAGTTTAGTGCCCACACAGGAGCACAGATAACGTTTTCCCAACAGCCGTCGGTCTAATTAGAAGAAGTTTATCTTCGTGGATACCACCTTACGAGAGACGGGGTCGTTCAAGCCTCAGTGAGCTGGCCAAAGTTCCCGCCAAAGGCAAGTACGAACATCAGACTTTGAGGAAATGGTTTTGGATCGTGCGGCCACTACTCAGCAATAAGCACCCGTCAACTTGCCTTGAAACGCACTCTTCGACGGATGCAGTGTGGAGAGTGCTGTTGGAACAGATAATTACGATCATATCATAACGAACACGTGCAAACAGTGGGACCAACGGATTTTGAGGCCTGCGTTCACTTTTGTCAATGGATTATCGACCACAGTGCTGTAGTGCCGAACGTTGTACAGTTTGTACTGTTCACAGATGTGGCCTCATTCACCTGTGATGGTGTTTTCAACAGCCACAACAGCCATGTTTGGAGTGAGGACAGTCCCCACGTCGTTGGCCACCCGCAACGATTCCCTGTCATCGTAGGGGCGGGAATTGTTCTGTATCACCTAATAAGACCTTATTTCGCGCCTCCTGGTTTGACTGGTCAACATTACCTGCTGTTTCTGTGAGATATGGCGCAACAGTTGTTGGACACTGTATTCCTTGTTGCCCACTGAAGAATGTTGCTACAACAACATGGTGCACAAGCCCACTTGTTGATATCCACGAGCACTTAACCAACAGGTACTCTAATTGCTGGAGTGGAAGATGAGGTGCTGTCCCAAGGCCAGCACGATCGCCGGATCTCATACATCTGGAGTGTTTCCTCTGGATTTATGTCAAGAAGTTGGTGTATGAAACCCCAAAGAAATGGATGAAGTCCTGCTTGCTAGAGTCCAAGCTGTCTGATTCCTGCTACAACAGAGATCAGGGGTCTTTGAGAGAGTGCGGCAGAACTACCTGTGCCGCTGCCATACATGCATTTAGACTGCCGGTTGTCACACTAAACAGTTAGACGCGCTACGTTGTTATGCGATGTATGCTGTGCATGTCCTTAAGACTACAGATACGCATTTCCGACCATTGGCCCCGCATCTCAATATAATCGGTTGTGGATCACCTATCACCTGCTTCAGTGTGACCTCAAATGTCTAAGACACTCTTTATAATGAACACCAAGATACCTGGTAGATGGACGACCATGGGGCAAATTCAGGAGGTCTTTATTTTCTTTGATTCATGAGTCTTCTGACTGGTTTGATGCGGCCCGCCACGAATTCCGCTCCTGCGCCGACCTCTTCAACTCGGAATAGCACTTGCAGCCTGCCGGGCGGAGTGGCCGAGCGGTTGTAGGCGCTACAGTCTGGAACCGCGCGACTGCTACGGTCGCAGGTTCGAATCCTGCCTCGGGCATGGATGTGTGTGATGTCCTTAGGTTAGTTAGGTTTAAGTAGTTCTAAGTTCTAGGGGACTGATGACCTCAGAAGTTGAGTTCCATAGTGCTCAGAGCCATTTGAACTATTGAACTTGCTGCCTGCGACCTCAACTGTTTGCTGAATGTATTCCAGCCTCTGTTTTTCTCAACAGTTTTTATCCTCTACAGCTCTCTCTACTACCATGGAAATTATTCCTTGACGTCTTAACAGATGTCCTATTATTCTGTCCCTTTTCCTTGCCTCACAGATTCTCCGGGAAACCTCCTTATTCCTGATCATGTAAGTCCACCTAATATACAACATTCTTCTGTAGCACCACATATCAAAAGTTTCGACTTTCGTCTTTTCCAGTTTCCTCACAGTCCGTGTTTCACTACCGTACAATGCTATGCTCCAAACGTACTTTCTCAGAAATTTCTTCCTAAAATTAAGTAGTAGACTTCTCTTGGCCAGGAATACCCTTTTAGCAGTAATAGCCTGGTTTTTATAACCCTCCCCCCCCCCCCTTGCCCCGTCCGTCGCGGGGTCACGTGTTATCTTGCTCCTTAGGCAGCAGAATATCTTAACTTCATCTACAGCGTGCTAACCAGTACTGGTGATAGGTTTCTCTCTATCCTCATTTTTGCTCGTACTGATTACTTTCGCCTTTTTTCGATTTGCTCTAAGTCCATATTCCGCACCCTTCATTCCTGTGACGGTCGATTCCGGCGCCAGCGGCCTCCGCAATGACTGAGAGCGTACTTCGGGATCGGTCGCGTTCGTGTTGCTGGCAGCGTGCGGGCAGAACGATCCGAAAAGGGGACGAAGCATTCTCGCTGCGACAGAGACGGTGATGAAGAGTGGCTGCAGTCTTTGCCTTCGTGATCTATTGGACTGGTCGGGGCGCATGGTCGGTCAACTGGAGGTTCTAAGGCGTTGTTGTATCGAGTGGGCATACGGAACTTTATGAAGGGGACGGTGGAACTGCTGCATACCGGCATTCGCCGAACTGTGGGCTCTGAGGGACGTTAAACAGCCACATAAAAAAGATAAGGTGGGTCGAGATGGCTGTTTGCAAACTGTTCGCCTATGTGGACTCATGCTGCCGTTACAGCTTGCGAAAGCGCATTATAACGTACGTGAGCATTGTTGTAATACGACGTCTGTCTGTGAGAGTGAAAGTAGTACTGTCGGTCGAGAGCTGGGAGACAAAATGGTTCAAATGGCTCTGAGCACTATGGGACTCAACTGCTGAGGTCATTAGTCCCCTAGAACTTAGAACTAGTTAAACCTAACTAACCTAACGACATCACAAACATCCATGCCCGAGGCAGGATTCGAACCTGCGACCGTAGCGGTCTTGCGGTTCCAGACTGCAGCGCCTTTAACCGCACGGCCACTTCGGCCGCCAGCTGGGAGACAGAAGATGTGTCACGCTGCCCTCACTTTGGTGATGGCAGATCTTACCACATTCAAGGCCTGATTTCATTTATACAGCCAGGGGACATTTACACTCCTGGAAATGGAAAAAAGAACACATTGACACCGGTGTGTCAGACCCACCATACTTGCTCCGGACACTGCGAGAGGGCTGTACAAGCAATGATCACACGCACGGCACAGCGGACACACCAGGAACCGCGGTGTTGGCCGTCGAATGGCGCTAGCTGCGCAGCATTTGTGCACCGCCGCCGTCAGTGTCAGCCAGTTTGCCGTGGCATACGGAGCTCCATCGCAGTCTTTAACACTGGTAGCATGCCGCGACAGCGTGGACGTGAACCGTATGTGCAGTTGACGGACTTTGAGCGAGGGCGTATAGTGGGCATGCGGGAGGCCGGGTGGACGTACCGCCGAATTGCACAACACGTGGGGCGTGAGGTCTCCACAGTACATCGATGTTGTCGCCAGTGGTCGGCGGAAGGTTCACGTGCCCGTCGACCTGGGACCGGACCGCAGGGATGCACGGATGCACGCCAAGACCGTAGGATCCTACGCAGTGCCGTAAGGGACCGCACCGCCACTTCCCAGCAAATTAGGGACACTGTTGCTCCTGGGGTATCGGCGAGGACCATTCGCAACCGTCTCCATGAAGCTGGGCTACGGTCCCGCACACCGTTAGGCCGTCTTCCGCTCATGCCCCAACATCGTGCAGCCCGCCTCCAGTGGTGTCGCGACAGGCGTGAATGGAGGGACGAATGGAGACGTGTCGTCTTCAGCGATGAGAGTCGCTTCTGCCTTGGTGCCAATGATGGTCGTACGCGTGTTTGGCGCCGTGCAGGTGAGCGCCACAATCAGGACTGCATACGACTGAGGCACACAGGGCCAACACCCGGCATCATGGTGTGGGGAGCGATCTCCTACACTGGCCGTACACCACTGGTGATCGTCGAGGGGACACTGAATAGTGCACGGTACATCCAAACCGTCATCGAACCCATCGTTCTACCATTCCTAGACCGGCAAGGGAACTTGCTGTTCCAACAGGACAATGCACGTCCGCATGTATCCCGTGCCACCCAACGTGCTCTAGAAGGTGTAAGTCAACTACCCTGGCCAGCAAGATCTCCGGATCTGTCCCCCATTGAGCATGTTTGGGACTGGATGAAGCGTCGTCTCACGCAGTCTGCGCGTCCAGCACGAACGCTGGTCCAACTGAGGCGCCAGGTGGAAATGGCATGGCAAGCCGTTCCACAAGACTACATCCAGCATCTCTACGATCGTCTCCATGGGAGAATAGCAGCCTGCATTGCTGCGAAAGGTGGATATACACTATACTAGTGCCGACATTGTGCATGCTCTGTTGCCTGTGTCTATGTGCCTGTGGTTCTGTCAGTGTGATCATGTGATGTATCTGACCCCAGGAATGTGTCAATAAAGTTTCCCCTTCCTGGGACAATGAATTCACGGTGTTCTTATTTCAATTTCCAGGAGTGTAGATGGTTTAACTATGCTAGACTGTTTCCAGTGTAATGGAGAGTTCTGACACACTCCTTACAACATGTACCGCTCACCCGACTGACTGACTAGGTTGTAGTGAATTACGTTACTTGTATTGAGTCCTCGTGGTTTTGCATGCACATGCTTGTCTTCACCAGAACCATATTACATTATGTCGAGTACCGTTTATCCTGTTATTCATTTGATATTGCTGAAAAAGGCGCCATTCGCATTTTGGAAGGAGGGCGGTATATGTTAACAAGTTATCCACCTCTTTAAAGTAGCAATGGAAAACCTGTGGTCAAGTTAATATGATTTATTCTGAAACGCAGGACGGTAAACTCAGTGCGTAAAGTTAAACCTTTCTTGTTAATTGCTGGTGACATCTGTGCGATTTCCGTCTGCCATGTTAGTTAATGGGATTTGTTTATTATGCAAAGATTATCTGTGGCCTCTTTAAACTTGTTTAGTCTAAACGCAGGGAGGTGAACCGAGCACATAATGTGAAAGTTGTTTTGGTTGATTCCAAGTTTGTTTATGTCATGCTGGTTCATTAGCTGCTGTCTTAATATTAGTTGTTTCTTAAAGGTAAAAGGGTTGGTTTGGGTTGGGTTGTTTCGGGGAGGAGACCAGACAGCGAGGTCATCGGTCTCATCGGATTAGGGAAGGACAGGGAAGGAAGTCGGCCGTGCCCTTTCAAAGGAACCATCCCGGCATTTGCCTGGAGCGATTTAGGGAAATTAAATCACGGAAAAGCTAAATCAGGATGGCCGGACGCGGGATTGAAAAGGTAAAAGGGGAATGGAAGTTTAAATTCGAATTTCCCCTGCTCATTGATCTTAAAACTTGTAATTAAAAAAACATTGTGCGGTTCTACCGACCCTCTTGTAAGGTTAACTGGCGGTTCATCTACTGAGTTTCCTTTTTGTAGCATGAAACTTGGTTGACTGGAATTTCATTACGTATGCCTGTAAGCCCCATCATCACCACTCCTTTACTACGTGACATTTCCATACAGCAGATCCTGTAGTTCTTCACTTTCACTGACGATAGCAATGTCGTCACCGAATCTTATCATAGATATCCTTTCATCTTTACTTTTGATTCCAGTTCGGAATCTTTCTTTTATTTCCAGCACTGCCTCTTTGATACAAATATTGAACAGTAGGAACAAAAGACTACATCCCTGCCTTATACCCTTTTTAATCCAAGCACATCCTTCTTGGTCTCTGACTCTTATTTTTCTATCCTAGTTCGTGTATGTATTGTATGTTACTCGTCTATCCTTATATCTTACCCCAATTTTTTTCTCAAAATTTCGAACGACTTGCACTATTTGACTACTTGACAGTGTCGAACTTTTTTTCCAATTCGACGAATCCTACGAACTTGTCTTGATTTTTCTTTAGTCTTGCTTCAGTTATTATACGCAATGTCAGAATTGCCTCTCCAAACTGTTTCATTTCCATTCATCTGCTTAGGGAAGTACAAATATCTGGGAAACTGCTCTAGTAGTAAAAGCTGAAATGGGGGCAGGATAAAACAAGAATAATTTAGCTTACACACTACGAACATCCATAATAAGAAGAATCTTTCGAGCATTCCAAATGAATCCATCAGCAGTCAGTGGACCGTGTGAAGCCTTATGCATAGCAGAACGACTGAAACCGGACAGATGGTAATGACTAAAATAAACGAATTGACTTGGTCCTCTGGTACCCGAAACGAATAGGAGGTAGGTGAGGATGCAGAGTGCAGCCACCGTTCCACCGCTGGATGGCACCCGCCTGCAACCCACGCAGCCCCGCCGCACAGCATCGCAACGTCGCGTCAGCTGTGGCTGCGGCTGCAGCCGCAGGTCGGTGCGCGGCGGATGCGATTTCCTTTTATGACGTGTGCGATCAATCGCCGCCCACAGGCAGGCCGAGGCCGACCGCTGATTACAAACGCCCGATCGCTGCCCGCCGCCCGGGGGGGCCCTCGCCGGCGAATGGCGCTGCGGTTTGTTTGATTTTCAGTGTCAGCGCCACTCGTTCCACAAATTTTCAATTTTCGGCTAATGGGCTGTAAACATCAAGCAACCTCATTACCCAAACAATAAATTGCTTTCACTTTTGTGACCGTTAATACGTCGTCGCAACAAATCGCTGCAATGACAAACAACAATTAAGCGGGACAATGCTGGAATGCACATACCTGCGGACGTCACGCTCGCAGCTGCCTGCTGTCTTTCACGAAGACAACCACAGCCTTCGGTAAACGGCCGTTATTCACCCAACACAATATGTCTCCGTAAACTCACAAGTAGTCTATACAAAATATTGATAGCGTACAGCAAAATTTCATTGTTTCATAAAATAGCACAGTTACTTATGAGTCTTGATCAGTCATTTTTTCGTGGCATCAAACCACGTTAATTCTATATTATTTCTGTATTGGATTGCCCCTTATATTCTGTGGAAAACGGTTGTGATATAGTGACCGATTTATTTAGTGTATTTATGTGTTACATGGATTACATCGATCAAAAACTTTACGATGCAGGCTGTGCCTATTGATCCATTTTGCTCATAGCCTCTATAATATTTATTTACGTTTATAAATTTAGGGCAATTACAGTTTCTGACTAATGCGCTCATTCGCTCCAGCCTTTCAAACTATACAGTGAAGAAGCGATCATAGAAATAAAAGAAAAGTTCAAGGGTGGGAATAAAATTCAGGCTGGAATGACATCAGTGATAAAATGCACTGATAACATTGCTGTCCTCGGTGAAAGTCAAGAAAATTGCAGGACCTATGAATGTAGTGGACTGTGTAATGAGTACAGAATACGTATTAAAATTATTCTAAAGAAAGAGGACAGTAATGAGTAGCAGAAATAAGATTAATCACAAAGTATCAAAATTAACCACGGAGTAGACGACGTGAAGGAAATATGCAAGTTTGGAAGCAAAAACTACATGGCGGACGAAATGATGAAGACATAAAAAGCAGATGAGCAAAGCAAAAAGGGCATTCCTAACCAAGAGAAGTCTGCTAGTATCAAACATCGATCTCAGTCTGACGTAGAAATTTCTGAGAATGTAAGTTTGGAGCACAGCGTTGTGTGGTAGTCTATCAGGGATTGTGAAAACACCTGAACAGAAGAGAATCCAAGGTTTCTAGAGTTCGTGTTATAGACGACTGTTGAATATTGAATGGAATGATATGACACAGAACGTGGTTTTGTGAAGAGAGGATCGTATGGAAAAAAAGCTTAGCCGAGCGGACTAAGGCGCAGCAGTAAGGGACTGTGCGGCTGGTCGCAGCAGAGGTTCGTGTCCTCCCTCGGGCATGGGTGTGTGTGTTTGTCCTTAGGATAATTTAGTTTAAGTAGTGTGTAAGCTTTGGGACTTATGACCTTAGCAGTTACGTTCCATAAGATTTCACACACTTTTTTTTTTTTTTTTTTTTGACAATAACGCGGACAGGATAGTACGATATCTACTAAGACATTATGGAATAATTTACGTTGTAGTAGAAGAAGCTGCGTAGGTAAAATCCGTGGGGGAAGGGGGAGACTGGAATACATCCAACAGGTAACTGAGGATGTTGGGTGTTAAGTGTTACTCTCGCATGAAGGTGTCACAAGAGGAATTCGTGGTGTGCCGCATCACACCAGCCAGAAAACCTATGACAAGAGTGCTGGATACTTATAATCTTTCAAACTTTTTTCTATTTTATAGATTGTGAGACGAAGTGGAAAGGTCAGTGATATGGTTTCCCACATATTTTACAACTAGTTCGACATTTAATAAATGTGATTCGGAGTTTTAAAATCCTTTACCTGCCAAAGTACGTTTCGCTGGAAGAGAGAAGAGATCATTTACACCCCAAAATCAACTACGCTCTTGGGAAGAAATTGCAACGGTGATCAAATGCCTTGTGGTACTGGGAAACACGTTCCACATACAGTACGGAAGTCAGAAGTGACAACTCCGTAAGCTCAGTGCCAGAAGCGGGCGTTTCCACAGTCAGGTACATACTGAGGACCTCACGTGTCAAAATCATCCGGCGGGAGAAAGTATAAATATTCATGAGTACGAAAGTTTCTTTAACGGACATCCACAATCAAAAACCGTCATGTTGAGTCAAAAACACAGCTGCAGCTGTTACTTCATTTAAAAAGAGTGACCTGTTTAGTAATGGCCGGCCGGCGTGGCCGAGCGGTTCTAGGCGCTACAGTCTGGAACCGCGCGACCGCTACGGTCGCAGGTTCGAATCCTGCCTCGGGCATGGATGTGTGTGATGTCCTTAGGTTAGTTAGGTTTAAGTAGTTCTAAGTTCTAGGGGACTGATGACCTTAGAAGTTAAGTCCCATAGTGCTCAGAGCCATTTTTTTGGTTTAGTAATGTTAGTTACATCATAAGGTGAATTCAGTTACAAATGATACTGGAGTACAACAGATATCAAATTTTCCCTCTGATGCCTAGAATATCGTGGCTGGGACGTGATGTTTAGAATGTATTGAAATTCTAGGAATCGGGGGGAAAACTTAAAATTAGTTATAATCCACAATCATACTGTAACTAACATCACCTGATGATATAACTAACTTCACGAAAACGATCGTGCTTTGTATACAAATTGATAATGAAGTTGCGCCTGTGTTTTTTGTTCCCCTTGAACCCCGCCGGCTATTGCCATGAAGTAATGTCAACGGTTACTTGCCTTCTTATTGGCTGTCATTGTACACTATTCTTCAGTGGTTCTTCAGAGGCTGGGTGGAGGGCTAGAGAAGCCTCTCTTAATATGGTCACACACTGCGTCCTAAGTCCTGTATTGGCTTCTCATGTCGTAGTGCTGTCCCCACCAGAAGGTCCTCTCTCTTTCTCCCTCTCGTCCTACGCTCTCTCTCTAACCAGAAGTGCTGTTTGCTTGTTAACTTTAATTCCAAGCCTTATCACGGACCCCGTTGTCAAAAATACCCAGAGCCCTCTTTGTATCCTTATGGCTTACAGCTCTTAGCTCGTTATCAAGCACAGCTGCCCATCCGCCTGGCGTCGGCCACCCAGCCCGCTTCTGGGTCTGTCTCTCCTCTCGCCAAGCTTAAATACATTATTTCTGTCTCTTCTACGGTGTCCTCTCTTTGTTATAAAAATGCCTTATCAATTCCCTGCTTGTTATGAATAATGCAATTCATACTTGGCATTACCCACGGATATAACAATGTATATCTATCGTATCGCCGGGCACAAAAGGGAGCTCTGGTTGCTGCCAGCAACTATTTCGCACAGTACAAATATCGTCTCCTCATATTTGTGTCGAGAAAAATTGTTTTATGTAACTGATGCAGAGCTACGTCCTTCTTACCACTTAGTTCCTCAGTAAATGTTTTACTTCTTGGATAAAAATTTAAACACCGCGGTTCTTAGATTGACATTTGCTCCCCGCTATGCACGCTTTCTCAATCGATTATAGGGAAACAACTGATTTTATCACATCAAATAGTGCAACATCACAGCTTGATAATGAACTAGAAGTATTCGCGATTGTGAAAGTTTACAACCACAGCTGTACTATAGAATGACAACAACAAAAATTTTTGCGGTACTGGGACTCGAACCCGAAATTCTTCTATTTAAAAGCGGCTGTAGCCTCTGCAGGGTCTGTTCCTTCCGACATGCATGCGTGCCCGAAGAAACACTGCATCGTAAGTGGAAATAACACAGGCACTGCAATATCGTATTTATCCGCTAAAACCGTCAAACGACTGCCAAGTAAAAGGTCTCACCTGTAAGGCAATATACATAATGAATATGTTTTAGACACATGGCTGACGACATATGGAAGTTTGGGTCTGGCCGTGAGTCGTTCTCGGATAGCCACATGGTTGGGCAACCGCACGCGGTAAGCGAGAATCCCGGGTTCGAGTCCTGGTCCGCCACAAATTTTCACTGTGGTCGTTCTATTATGCAGCTGATGGTTGTCCATATTCGTAACTGCGAATGTATTTCTTGTATTTCATAACGACTGTAGTCGCCGCAGTGCCTGTTCCTTCAGATAGGCACGAATCTCTGAACTGACCGAGCGAGGTGGCGCAGTGGTTAGCACATTGGACTCGGATTCGGGAGGACGACGGTTCAATCCCATGTCCGGCCAACCTGATTTAAGTTTTCCGTGATTTCCCTAAATCGCTCCAGGCGAATGATGGGATGGCTCCTTTGAAAGGGCACGACTGACTTCCTTCCCCGTCCTTCCCTAATCCGATGAGATCGATGACCTCGCTGTTTGATCTCTTCCCCCAAACAACCACCCAAACCCAAAAGAATCTCTGAAGGTACATAGCATCGTAATTCCGAGTAACAAAGGCACTGTAACATCGTTTGATGATGAACTGGTTTTCTTTTCGATGTTTGCAATGCGAATTGCATACATCGAAAATGAATAAGCTACCGAGTATATTTGGAGAAGTTGGCGTGGAGAACGTAGTCTCTGGCCAGTTTATGTTTTCTGGGTCTTATGTGATACGTTGCTGCATACGAAATATATCTAACATATCGAAAGTGTTGAAGCTGAGAGATACATATTACCTGTCTCGAGAAAATACGTTAGATATAGTAGAGTCGCTCACGACAAGGTTGGCAGTTACATATCGCATATCAGGCTATTGGCACCTAGTATGACTTGCTATGCAGAAAGCATAGTCGCTCTTTTTTTCTGTTTTTGTACGCTACGAGTTCAGGCTGAAGCTGGAAACGAAAAACTTACTGAAGTGAAAAGACACAGGCAGTCATCAGCTGATGATGATAACTGGGTGGTTTTTTCAGTGTATGCTCTGCGATTTCAGAAACTTTGCGAACGGTGTAAATGAGGTATGAAAGCAAACTTTCTGTTTCTTCGGAATGGGCAGCTGGACAAAGCCGAGAAGCACACAGCGAGATTTTACTTATGATCATGGGCATCCTCCATATCTTAAAACACCTATGCCTATCCCTTCTTACAGTCCACCACCCACAGTTACACCATCGATGGTAACTAATCTCTCTTCAAATCCGGCAATGCTTCTTAAGACTTCTCGAGATGAATCACTTTGCAAAATTTATTGCAAAAATAGTAATATATTTTCATTTACTTGGAGACGTTATTTACACGTATACCACATCGAATACAGTATTATACCTGGTGATCTTATTAAAAATAAACTTTTTATAGCGACATTTTTAACGTCAGTCAAACAGTCTTACCTTGTATTGAGTAGCTTCTCAGCAGTACCAAGCCGAAAATTTGTGTCCTGCTGTGTCAGAGCAGCTGACCCTAATTGCTCCAACTGTCAGGATTCATTCTAGAATCCCTGGAATTTGTGTTCGTGCCGGGAGAGATCAAAAGAAATTACAACAAAGCTATGACATTTACAGCACTGTTACGGGTTCGGGAGATCGAAACCGGGACTCCAGATGGCCGAGATGAAGCCGGGACCCACCGCATCGTATTTCGTCAGGAGGCCGAACAAGTTCAAGAGCGTCGAGGGGCATTGCAGAGTGATACAGCGGTATTCAGTAGAATTATTCAACTAATATACAGTATTCGATGGGTGCAGCATAGTGTCGGCGTGCCGCCCTGGCAGCTGTGCCGTGCCCAGCCGGCTCAGCGGACTCCTGGTATGCCGACGCTGCTGCTCCGTCATCAAAGCCGCTCAGTTGGAAGTCGGCCGCGCTCTCCCCGGTCTCCGCCCGCCGATGCGTCGCGTCTTGCGCCGCGCTGCTCACGATTCTGGAGACTGCTACAGTCCCTGGTCCTCGCCGCCCTCCACCCCGTTGGGCCAACTCTGTCCTACGATGGGACGACGGTGGATGTACTGATCACCCGTGGCCTTCGGGCCGCCGCTGCTCCCGCTACAGGACCGGACTCGAGCCCAAGCCCTCCTGTACCGCATCTTGCCACCAGTGGTGCTTGCCGGATGGCAACACCCACGCCTCGAACGGACCCGGGTACGACAGTTTTGAAGCGGGCGTGGGAAGTAGACTGGAGTGGAACCGAACCTCTCCTGGACCGTCTGCAGACCGCTGTCACTGCCCTCTTTCATGCAGACCATGCGATCTCCAAGTTCCAGGCTGCCGTTCCCTCCCGCCGCGGTGTTGTGCCCCCGGAGGCGGAATATAGCCCGAACAAGTACATGGAAAGAAAGTACAAATTTATGCAGAATACTTATAACGTTGCTGCCAGAGTGTCCCCTATAAGTGAAGACCAGCACAGGTCAATCCCGACGCTCGAATGACCTGGCATACCTCTCTCTAGTTAAAACTGCCAGTCTATTTATGCTGGTTTTCCTCTCGCTCCTGACGTAGTGTCAGAGAGAGACAGAAACCATGGCAGGGATAAATTCCTACACGTCAGCCACTTACAAATCACCCTCCTGGCTCGGTCCTAATGCCCCGCCTCATACATCGCAATAACTTAAAGCAACGCTGCGGTTTCCTGCCTTGTTGTTGCACCACTCAAAACAAATCGTGCCTGCAATACCGCCGTCCCAGCTCCGCGACCACGAGTGCCATGATTACCTTGCCTGGCCTGCTGGCTGTTGTCTGTTACCACACTCTGCCAGCGGCCCCAGATTTCATCGCCCAACCGCGTCTTCATTGAATTTTGATAAAATTTCCTTTTCCCTCGATTAGGATTGACACTAGCGCATTAGCACTGTACGGGTGCACGCAATACTTCCTTTCGGTTTACAGTATTATGAGATTAAAATAACGGAAAGTGCTCCTGATGTTAGCTGTAAAGAGCACAGATTCATGCTGTCATTGCTTGTCATGTGGTGGGTTGTATCGCGTTTCGCAACGTATATCGTATCATGCTACTGGGAACATGAGTATCGCACCGATATACATTGCATTGCGAGCACTGTTGTGTTTCTGTCGCATATCCTGCCATCTCAGTGTGAACCATGGCTCACACATCAAGGCCCTGGGTCCAACTAAGCTTTCAACCAGTTACAACGGGTCCACCTGCAGAGTACACCACCCACTTAAATTTGCACACCAAGGATGACGACAAGGTCGCACCATGGCAGCTACTGCTGTATTGCTGTATGGAGTCATCGGTCCATAAATAAAGTACAAAGTGATCATGCATTTTGGCCGAGCGGTTCTAGGTGCTACATTCAGGAACCGCGCAACCGCTACGGTTGCAAGTTCGAATCCTGCCTCGGGCATGGGTGTGTGTGATGTCCTTAGGTTAGTTAGGTTTAAGTAGTTCTAAATTCTAGGGGACTGATGACCTAAGAAGTTAAGTCCCATAGTGCTCAGAGCCATTTGAACCATTTTGATCGTGCATTTCTAACCCAGTGCTCCTCTGCCCACCACCTAAAGGTACAGAAGAACCTATCCCTACACGTTCCACTGGAGTCAGGAGTAGCTGTGACATGACTCTAAATGAGCTAATCTTAAGCCTGACAGTGCTGAGATGTAAGCAATCATATTAAACATACATTAGTGCAGTGTCTGTATTTGACAGTGGCCGTACAGTTCGGTGCACTGTTCCTTTGGATACGCATGCTTATCCGAAGGAAAAGACACTGCTGACTATTTGTAGCCGTATTAAATCATGAAGCGTATTCGAAAATTTACGAATATGGTACCACCACAGCTACACAATTTACAGGAAAGGAAAGAAAATATGTGCTGGACCAGTACTCGAATCCGGATTCCCTGCGTCACGTGAGCGGTCGTCTTAACCGCATTCTTTTTTTCCTTTCGTTTCCTTTGAAGCGTTACAATGAGCTACTACAAGAAAGCAGAAAACAAAATCGGTGTTAATCCTACATGACTTCCGCAACTGAAAATGAAAAAGAAATTCATTTCCACTCGTTGCTTCCAACAATTTTTCGTTTATTTATTATTAATTAAAGGAAAAAGACAAACAAGGCCACAAAAATGACACAGACTGTGTAACAATACACATGAAAATGGACCATAAAGGAAATACCGCGAGAACCGGTTAACTCGCCAGTTCTTTTTCTCATTTTAACCAGAAGCAAGGCTACAGGAATGAAATATGCGAACAGAAAAGGGATTCTACATATCATTCAACTCCTTGGCGATCAAATACGAGATTTGCAAAAAGCGCACTGTAGCGTGGCATTCTTTGCCATATGGGCCGCAACCCTACATAAGTGAAAGGGATGAGGGTCCGGATCATATCTGTTTCCCACCACGTACATAATGCCCGACAAGTCAGATAAATGTATTATTCTTCGTGCGGGAAACGAAGGTTGAATAGGAACGCAGGAGAATCACACCGGAGATTACGTGGCAAGGAAGGCCAATTGACGGTGAAGCCAACTCCAGTATCTATCGACAGGCTATCAACCGATGACCTAATGTATCTGTTTCATGACAACGTCTGCATCGGTGGGTCTCACTCAGGCCATTGTAAAAAAGTAGAACGCTGTTGGGGCCATTGGTATGGACGAATTGGTAAGATTAGAAAGTCACTGCCATCGGAAAATAGGTAGGCTGACACTGGATCTAACAACCTTCCATTCTGTCTATGGTGACAGTGACTCCAGAGAGGAAACGCAGTTTGGAAACGTCCAGCGACATAATAACCTTTTTACAGAGAGATGAGATTACGAAAGAACATCTGAAACCTTCCCGTCTCCTCTATACCTCTTTTGTTAATGATAACCTTCCCTTTTACAATAAACTATGGAACCTTTCCTTAGGATTTCTTTCTCTAGCTTAATAATAACAAATGAAATCTTCCCTTTGAAATTTATTCTCTTTCTCCATCTTCGCATACAAATTTAATTGCTGCTTTTTAAAAGTGATTTTCGGATTATTTCGACGAAACAAAGAATGTGTCGTCGTCGTGGCCCTCAGTCGCTACCTGCAATAACCCAAAACTGTTCCTTACCTCTTTTACTGTCACTGGATCGCCATCTGACTGCTACATCGAACTGCGACATGAATATACTTACTCTGTTTTACTATACTCTATTAGCTGCTGGTGGGCTTTCATAATAAGTGGCTGTATTTATTACCAGAGCTGACGTTATTCTTTAATAGTAAAGCTGACCTTATTCTTTAATTAATTTGACTGAAGTTACGTAATTCGTAGTTACACTTTTTCTTGAAAACAATAAAATTTTTGCCAAGTTTTATGTTGATGGTTTTTGGGATGGATTATAATCAGTAATGCAACATTGCTGACAAAAATTAATTATATTCTGAAAACGCTTCAAATATTTACAGTTGGTAATGAAATGATTTTACAAACGTTCAAATGGGACTTACTTTTTACAATAATCTTACAACTAGCATTGCACAAACATACCTTCAGTAGTCTTGAGTTTCGCAAAGAAAATAATTCAATAATATTAGTTCCTCTTATGATAATAGTTAGTTGATGTCTCTGTGCATCCGTTTATAATCTCTTGTAAATCATAGCTAGTGGCTGGCAAGCACACTACTGCTCTCAACCTCTTGCTTCAGACCTGCTACCAACTCGCTTCACATCTCGCTTACTACTGACTTCCTACGAACGCTAAGTGCGGTCTCTCCTGCCAACAATGCTTTCTGGTGCAGACAATCCCTGCTACCATTACAAAATGTATCAATGCGCTGTCTTTCTCGCTCTTTTCATAACATGTATCCATACGCGGTATCTCCCGCCCTTTTTAAAATTATATCAACAATACTTTGGTGCAGACATTCCCTGCCACCACAATTATTTCCAACATGATATATATTAATTGTTCCTACTTAATCCTATTCATAAAATATAAACATATTTCATAAACTGTGATTTGACAATAGACAATAGAAATATACACGTCTTACGCATCAACCGAAAATAACTGGCGCCATTAAAAAAAAATTCTAGATGATGCCTTAATTTATTATTTATCCTACCAACACCTACGGATGGGGGGGGGGGGGGGGGGTCGGTGAAGCTCGCAGGTCGGAAACAGGCAAAAATGCGAGCTGTAAGTCACTGAAGGATGAGAAGACACCTTAAAAATAGAGTGTTGAAGAAATAAAGCAGAGACCTTTCCCCGAGCGTCAGGCAGGTCCAAATCTCCCATCATCCGGGGTCTCGCCATAACCTCATACCGCATTCGACAAATAGAGTTTCGCCAGATAAACTTACTCGATAATCGTTATAAATTTCGGGACATCATCGAAGGAAAGGGAAGAATTTCTGCAACAAACAAGGGTTTACATAAGTTTCCAAGGTCCGAACCGTTTGAAGGAAGGAGAGGGAGCGACGCCCGTGATAAAGGTTCGCTTCTTGAATCCTACCCGTGACGGACTTCCAGTTTAACTCAGCCATCTTCATCGGACAACGATCAATAATAACACCCAATGATCGGAGAACCAGAAAACGGCTGTTTATTGCCCGGGCTGCGATTTTTCAACAACAGTTGAGTAACATTTTCGATCGGAACTGACCCACGGACAGACGTTCTGTCTTTTTTGAACGAAAACAATTTTTCCGACATTAAAGGAGGGTGGATGTGTACCACTAGCACCAGTTCTTTCACCACAGATGTTATCGTTATCTCCTATCAGATACCAAAATCGAACACAAAATTATTTGGGAGAGCCATCCGAACACGCCGATTTGCGAGAAGGAGAGCGAAGTACACCAGTGTAAAGATCGTAAATATACCGGGAAAGTTCGCGTATTATATCTGTGTGGGATGACCACTAACGTCGGTTGATATACCGAATGGTAGTGAGACATGTCCTTTGAGATCGCTTTCGATGTCGAATTAGATGCTGCAGAGACTCCAACTCATCCTGCAGAATCGAACATGGCTGGGAACACAAACGAAGATCATCTAATTGGAGTCTTTTGAGTTGGGAGTTTCGCCTTCACCCAACGAAAATCAGTAACTCTCAGAGGGAAGTATCGAGCACTATCATAAACATCACGAAGGATAATAAAATTCCCGAGTCATCCTCACTTCAGAGCTTTACCAGCACTAAAACGCATGAGTGCAGTGCGAAGCCAAGGTTTAGTAATGGCAACCCACCATTCCATAATTGCGCAATTACGCTCTTGGGAAAGTCTTACCCGCCCCGACACGGGAGCCCGCCAGACGTAAAATATTTATCTCCCAAACAGGGCGAGGGAGATGTACCCGCTGCAGCACATGATTAAGAGTTACTCAAACAGCACAGTGGTCAATGAAGCTAGCAGGAGTAACATAAATTGAAAAAAAAGCTGGCTACGAGGGCAAGCAGACAAATAGAAGATGAATTTAGGTCTCTCGTCAGATTGCCTTAACTTTGACGTGAAGTACACTGGTGCAAAGTGTGCATTTGACAGTGTTCGATCAAATGTTTCACATTAGACAAGTCCAAGGAAAGCCAGCAGTCTCCGTGTAAGTGATACTGAGTAAAGGACACGTAACTACTTTTGTAGAATAAAGGAGCCAAGATTGAATAAAATCACGTTAGTACATCAGCGTCAAAACAAAACAAAAAAAATAGATACACCAGGGCAAAATTAAAGGAAAATTTAAGGACAAATGGCACAACCATTTCACACTATGAAATTTAAAATTAGCTAGCGGACGAATATCAATTTAAGGCATGATTCTGATATTATTAAAAAAAAAAACACTCTCTTTGTCTTCCAAATAGTATGTACTGAAGGTAAAATATTGTGTACATCGTACTGGAAGAAATTTTGAATTACCTTTTATAAAGTACCCATATAAGAAGAAACGAACGTGCCTCTTATTCATAGTTCATAGGTGTATGTTACCGTCTTTAAAATCTGTGTCATGAAATTTAAATGCGAAAATTAGTCGAGAGATGCAGGTTGCTCAGCAAGCAATTGGTAGATGCTTGTTGGACGTTACTTGGTGAGGCATGGAAATAAGCAAACATATAATGCAACACACGGGTGTACACAACGTAATTACGACCATATACAGTAGATATTGAATCTCGGGTGGACCGTACGTAGAGCCAGGAGAACTGATGACACACAGGGACAGGAAATTAGTTGATGGTCTCCAAGAGATAGAGAACGACAGGGACATAGATTTAATTAATGTGCGTTTATGACATCAGAGATCATGTAGGAGCAATACGTATGCGTGCAAATAAAGAGCATGATGTATGGGAAGTCTAGAGGAAGATTCTATTCTGCAATGAATGTGAAGTGGCTGATCTGACCCGTCTCCTTTGCCTAGGTCGCTACCGAATACCTGTGCAAGTGGCACTAGCAGCTAGGTAATTAGAATCCTGATGATGGAGAAAATTTTCACCATCAGTGTTTTAACTGGTAGGACAGGAGAGGTGGTATAAGGCAACTACACGCCACAATATAAATCACCAACCAGAATTAAATTCCAAACCTCACTTCAGTTCCCCTATAAGCGCACGTGACGCTGTGGATCCGTTGCTAGGATATGGACATTAAAACCGGCAGACTCTTTGTTTCTTTTCGAGATGAGTAAGACGTGTGCCAGCACCGGGTTAATCCTCACGCTTGTCTCTCCGCCTTACAAGACAAAACATTACAGCACAATTTATACACATGGAAATGAGCGTTTGGCGTCTTTGGCCGGGAGGCCCCTTGCGGGGCAGGTCCGGCCGCCTTGGTGCAGGTCTCATTACATTCGATGCCACATTGGGCGACGTGCGCGCCGGATGGGGATGAAATGGCGATGAAGACAACGCAACACCCAGTCCCTGAGCGGAGAAAATCCCCGACCCAGCCGGGAATTGAACCCGAGCCCGGAGGACGGCAATCCGTCACGCTGACAACTCAGCTATCGGGGAGGGGGACAATTTATACACATCAATTACAGTCACATGCACTTGAAACACAACAAATTCCACTTTTCAATTAGGCGCCTGAACAACACCTACGGGTCCCATAAACAACAACGGCCCACGACTATTATTTATTTGGTTATTATGTGTACTTTCGGTTTCTGTAATATTTTAATTTTATAAATCAGTAGACAGCATCTAGAGGCAAACAGCAATGATGATCACGACGAACGTTTCAGCATAGTGACTGAAATAAGTAATCAGTTATCCGGTTTTCCGTTGATGTTGTTATACGTGTTCTGTAAAATCAAAGTAGTAATGACTGAAACGAAATGCCAAATGCAAATATCACAGAGTTCATATGAAGCTGCAGAGAGTATCGAAAAACTGATAATATTCTCATTCCAACGGTATACACATTCTTAACAACAAGTTGAAGGATTCATTTAGAAAAGCAACCTACGTAATGCTGTTCGTCCTGGTTGTTTCAGAATTATCTGCTAGCCATGCCAGGTGTTCACCATTTACAACAGTGAAGCATGGCAGAAGAAGCTTTTCCCCTCGAATATTGCCGATCAAAGGTAATGTCGTTCTATGAGAAATAAATTTGACAAAAACGTTTTTGAAAAGAATTGTATATGTTTGTCTCGAAAAGAGTGACGACGCAAAATGTATTACACTACCGTATATCTCATCAAGGAGACACGTATTGCATCTTTTGTCACTAGGCTGAAAATGTCTGCCAAACTCTAGGGAAAGTAACATCGGTGTCGTCACGAAGTGTGGGAAAGTCGAAGTATACTTTTCTGTGGGCTTTTATTTTATTTGGAACCTTCAGAAATATAAAAGCCGTAAAATGTACATATTTTTGTGAATATAAACAAACGTCATTGTTAGTTATCAGTAGTTAACCAATAACTCGTGTACCTTTTTCTGTGATATTCTTTACGCCACGCCAATTAATGACGTTAGCGTTAGACTATTGTGTACTGAACGATTATGCAGGAAATGCACTACCACGTAACGAAATGCTACGATAAATCATCGTCCGAAATGATATCTAGTAACAGAGCAGTTGTTACTTGTGGAATTCGTTTCATCAAAAACTTGTTGGCCTATACTCCGCATTCTATTTTCATTGGTGGGGAGGGGGGGAGGGGGGGGAGGGGGAGGTTAAGAGGCGCCGGGGCTAGGTTATTAGCACAAAGTTTTTATATAACTATAAGACAACTATAAAATTCTTTTGAAAATAAATTTACACTTTCCATTATAAAAGTATTTATCGAATGCAGTATTAAAAATAAGTATCGATGAAATTAACAGCATGTGCAACCTGAGTCAATTAACAATCGTTAATCCACAATATCAGTGAGGTTATTAAACAATAATAATTTTAATTACCTGTGTAAGTCAATCACTTGTTTCAAAATAATAATACTTTTGGTTCATTATTGTTTGCATAACCAATCGACTGGTGGCTTGGATTGGTTATAACAAATGGACACAATAACAAATGATGGATTAATATAGCAGATAGAGAGTGACAGACTTAAAAAACGCATATAGAGAATTAAAATATCAATTTATACACAAATCAAATCTGGCCACTAAAAGCATGAGAGTTGCACATGCAAAACATTAAAAGACTTTCAGTTTCAGCAGAGTATAAACAAAGATATTTATGGTTATGTGTTTTAAACGCCATTCTGCTTTGGCACTCTTGAAATCAAAATTACTTAAAAGCATCAAACAATAGTTACATTAAAATAGGAGTCCACAGCTGAGGTAATAAGCAAAGGGAAACACGATATTCAACCACCATCATGCATCTCGGGGGAATATCAGTACGCATTATCAAACAGTATAAATGTTTCTGGGCAATAAAAACAAGAGGTGGCCACCATGGCAGACAGCAGTACTTGAAGTTCAATGCCAGTCTCCGGTGAGACCCAAAAGGAAAACATTTAACATAAGATTCTGACCAAATTAGTTTTCCTCTGTGATGGTCCGCGAATAAAAGAGACTATAGCTGTAGGTACAGTGTGCCATTGTTAACACAGTCTGGCTGACTTCCTCCTACAGACGCTTCTCGAAGTTAACAGCCCAGTCAGGATAGCAGGAATCGCACCAGAAAGGAAGGCTCGAAGTAGAAACCTCTGGGTCAACCTCAACAGGGAGCGATGTGACAGAGTAGCGCATCTAACCCGTGGGCGGAGACAATGTGCTCACTTCCTCCATCACACGGCAGCCCTAGTGAGCACGACCGCTCCTCTCAAGGCTACATTTATGGCCCCGTTACACAGGTGGACCAGGCGGACGACTCATCCACAGAGCGAGTCCGCCCCGACCTATGTGGATGCTGGGTTCCCGGTCGCGTCCGTGGTCCAGGTGCCTAGGTTCGACTGGCCAACCTCAACCAGCTAGCCACGATCGCTACCTCCCAGCAGACAAACCGACAGTGGAGGCAAGTATGGTCCTCCTAACAGTCGCAGGTGTCCACGCAAAGTAGGACAGGTCGGCAGGCGGGTCAGCGAGTGGGTCAGCGCACCAGTCGGGCTGCGAAAGGATGCCTTTACACTGGACAATGGGTACGATCCATTCCGATGCGACGTCGGCACTCAGACCAATGCAGAAAGCTGGGAAACAAAAAACCCGTGGGGTACAATGGGGTCTCGTACAGTACACCGGACACAGACCCGTGGGATGGGTCCAGTCGCGCCGTCTACCTGTGAAAACGTTAAAACGTGTTTGTTTCGTCATCAGTATTCGGTCCATCTTCGGAAAGTGCTGTGCTAGCGATACAGGAAAATTTACTCGTGAAAATGGATAAAAGTGCTGTAATAGAGCTAGTTCGAAGTAACTGAGCAATTTGGGATCAGCGTGACCTGTGATACCACAATCATGATCTCAAACCTGCCCTCTGCAAACAAATGTACTAGGTATGTACACGCTAAGACAGAAAACGATGCACCACAAAGGAATAATCTGACTGGGACAGAAATTGGTACGTGTAATCCACATGTACAGACAAACAAATGATTACAATTTCAGAACAATTTGTTGATACATTCAAGAGAAAAAGCTACAGAAACTGAGCAAGCCAGTGACGCGTTGGTCCAGCTGTGGCCCTCATGGAAGCAGTTATTCGGCTAGGCATTGATTGATAGCGTTGTTGGATGTCCTCCTGAAGGTTATCGTGCCTCATTCTGACCCACTGGCAGATCGTCAAAATCCCGACTTGATTGGAGGGTCCTGGTCATGATGCCCAAACATTATCAGTTGGGGAAAGACCAGGTGACCTTGCTGCTCATGCTATGATTTGGCAAGAACGAAGACAAGCAATAGAAACTCTCACCGTCTGCGAGGGTATTACTTTGCTGAAATGAAAGCGTAGGATGGATTGCCATGAAGGCCAACAAAACGGAGCGCAGAATATCTACGTATTGCTGTGCTATGGGGATTTTACGAGTTAAGGGATGTATCTCACTTCGAACTGACCCCGATGAACAGTGAAGACATGTCTGGAGACGTCCTGTACAGAGGTGAGATACCAGCCTGTCACCCACTATACGGCCCGACAGCGAAGAGTGGGAGTGTGGAGCGCCACTTCATTCCACAGCAGGCTCCCTTTGATTGGGATCTGCAGCACCTTTACAGCAACGCGGTATGTCGACGATATTCTACGCGCCGCTCTGTTGCCCATCATGGCAATCCATCTTGGGCTTACATTTCAGTTTGATAATGCTCACCTGCACACGACGAGATTTCTACTGCTCGTCTTCGTGCTTGCCAAACCCTAGCTTGACCAGCAAGGTCGCCGGGTCTCTCCACAATTGATAACGTTTGGGCATTATGACCAGGGCCGTTCAATCAAGTCGGGATTTTGACGATCTCACGCTCCATTTGGACGGAATATGGTACCATATTCCTCATAAGGATAGCCAACATTTCTGTCAGGGCCAAGCCGAATAATTGCTTGCAGACGGTCCACAGTGGGCTAACGCGTTATTGCCTTTCTCTGTTTGTGTAGCTCTTACTCTTGAATAAATAAACCAGTTTTCCTGAAATTTCTTTGTCCGTTCATGTACATCACATCATCTGATTTCCGTCCCATTCTGACAATTACTTCCTGGTGTGTGGTTTTTCGTTCGTTTCTTTTTGTGTTGGTGTTTATTTATCCTTTATTACATACAACAGCACATTTAAAAAAGCTATATTCCAATTTATACCTCAAGCTCAATAGAATCTTCTCAGGTAATTGGAAACTGATAACAATAATGAAAATTAAGTCTGGATATTAACACACTGGTTTTCCAATGAAACTAAGCTTTCGGACCACTGAAATAACACTTGAGTGCTTCCCCCACATCTTGCGAGGCACGCGTTGATTGACTGAACAGTCTATGGCTTTTCGAGACGTGGTTTTCCCTACTGCGTTCCATGAAAGCCGTCTGCATTGCTAATGTTGGTAAACCTCCTTCTCAACCAACGTGTGTGTTGTGTAGTAAACAGATGCACTTCTCTGTCTTCTCAGCTTTATCATCAGTGGTTTCTATGGCTTTTATCAATATCCTCCATAAGGAGTCGTAATACTAAATGCACGTTCGACAGTCCTGCTTGGTCTTGAAAGACGATAATTGTATATTTTCTCCTCATCTGAAAGCTGTGGCTTAGAAAACAGTTTCAGAAGATGTACTTTCAGCGATTAGCCGACATCACCAAGTAATACAAAAGGCATGTCAGCTGCACTGCCTGGAAAGCTAGCAAGTAATGGCAATACCTTCCACAGTTTTCAATAAACTCTAAGAGAATGAAATCCGGAAAGTGCATTTTTCGGTTTGTATCCCATATCCACCATCGTCGATTACAGTAAATCTACAGTTGTTATCTGCGACGAGTTACAAAATAATAGAAAATTGGTTTTGTAAATGCATATTTCCACTGTTAGTAGGACACTTAATACTAAAATGATTGCCATCTGTACTGCCCATTGAATTTTGGAATCTCTTTGTAGAGATTTGTCAATTTCTCTCTATCTCTTATCGTCTAGTATTACCGATGCTCAACAGAAAGCTTCTCCTAAACGCCATAACCTGGCTGCCAGATTAATCACATTGGAGGTCGGACGTAGTGTGTGAGGTACTCGAGGACATATTTCATTTATATCGTTTTGCTCTGATGGTAGTGAGGCACAAATTTATCGTCCAATTTCAAAAAGTGGTATAAATTGTTTCCGTGATTCCATTGATTAACACTTAACTCTTTCCAGCCCAAATTTATGTTGCGTTAGAAAAAAAAATTAATAACAGTTTTTGGCTTGTTAATTCTTCTAGCAACAGATTAGACATGATTTAAATTTTTTAACTAGGGCAATTTTTTATTGGGTCCATCTGGACCTAATGGGAATACGGGTCAGGAATCTGAATACAGTCAAGAATATTCATAACATAATTTTAAAAGCTTGGAACAAGTACTTTAATACTTTTTATTCACTAATAAGGAAAAACAATAATAACCAATTCAAACAATGGACGCCACTGGAAGGAAATTACAATGTTCACTTAGTATGAACTTTTAGAAAACAGTTGTTTTTATGATGGAGATACAGCTACACGTCAAATTTTGCACATTTAGTGCGTATGCACAGTCTGGACCTTTATAATTCTTACGCACATGAAAGTGTGAAAGTGTGCAATTTGATCGAGAGGTGCAGGATGGGGAGCACGCATCCTTGGAGATTGCACAAGTTCAACAGGCAAAGCAGTACTCGGTAGTTCCCTCACAACGTCTAAGTCTTCAGTTGTTCTTCATGCTCTTCCCACATTATTTTCAATCACCTCATCATCTGAATTCCCTATGAGAGACATAACGATTCATCTGAATCTTCATAATCTATTCCACTGATAATTTAGACATTTGCAAAGCAAAATAATGTTGATCTATTTACACAGTAATGTTTTCGTACATGACGTCAGTTGTGGACATACCGCTAGATACTAATGTTCCCACTGAATGCCCATTTTTTAAAGGCTACTCATACTGAAAGTAATACATGTCATTCTCTGTAAAAGTACGGTTTTTCAAATAGCATTTGTTGTTGTTGTTGTCTTCAGTCCTGAGACTGGTTTGATGCAGCTCTCCATGCTACTCTATCCTGTGCAAGCTTCTTCATCTCCCAGTACTTACTGCAACCTACATCCTTCTGAATCTGCTTACTGTATTCATCTCTTGGTCTCCCTCTACGATTTTTACCCTCCACGCTGCCCTCCAATGCTAAATTTGTGATCCCTTGATGCCTCAAAACATGTCCTACCAACCGATCCCTTCTTCTTGTCAAGTTGTGCCACAAACTCCTCTTCTACCCAATTCTATTCAATACCTCCTCATTAGCTATGTGATCTACCCATCTAATCTTCAGCATTCTTCTGTAGCACCACATTTCGAAAGCTTCTATTCTCTTCTTGTCCAAACTAGTTATCGTCCATGTTTCACTTCCATACAAATACTTTCAAGAACGACTTCCTGACACTTAAATCTATACTTGATGTTAACAAATTTCTCTTCTTCAGAAACGCTTTCCTTGCCACTGCCAGTCTACATTTTTTATCCTCTCTTCTTCGACCATCATCAGTTATTTTGCTCCCCAAATAGCAAAACACCTTTACTACGTTAAGTGTCTCATATCCTAATCTAATTCCCTCAGCATCACCCGACTTCATTCGACTACATTCCATTATCCTCGTTTTGCTTTTGTTGATGTTCATCTTATATCCTCCCTTCAAGCTGCCTCTGACAGAATTACAACATCATCGGCAAACCTCAAAGTTTTTATTTCTTCTCCATGAATTTTAATACCTACTCCGAATTTTTCTTTTGTCTCCTTCACTGCTTGCTCAATATATAGTTTGAATAGCATCGGGGAGAGGCTACAACCCTGTCTCACTCCCTGCTTCCCTTTCATGCCCCTCGACTCTTATAACTGCCATCTGGTTTCTGAACAAATTGTAAATAACCTTTCGCTCCCTGAATTTGACCCCTGTCACCTTCAGAATTTGAAAGAGAGTATTCCAGTCAACATTGTCAAAAGCTTTCTCTAAGTCTACAAATGCTAGAAACGTAGGTTTGCCTTCCCTTAATCTTTCTTCTAAAATAAGTCGTAGAGTCAGTATTGCCTCACGTGTTCCAAAATTTCTACGGAATCCAAACCGATCTTCCCCGAGGTCGACTTATACCAGTATTTCCATTCGTCTATAAAGAATTCGCGTTAGAATTATGCAGCTGTAACTTATTAAACTGACAGTTCGGTAATTTTCACATCTGTCAACACCTGCTTTCTTTTGGATTGGAATTATTATATTCTTCTCTCGAAGTCTGAGGGTATTTTGCCTGTCTCATACATCTTGCTCACCAGATGGTAGAGTTTTGTCAGGACTGGCTCTCTTAAGGCCGTCAGTAGTTCTAATGGAATGTTGTCTACTCCCGGGGCCTTGTTTCGAATCAGGTCTTTCAGTGCTCTGTCAAAATCTTCACGCAGTATCGTATCTCCCATTTAGCATTTAGTACACTCCAATTAAATAGTTATCAAATTAAAAAAAAATACAAAAGTTGCCTAAAAATAATTTACAAATTAGCAGAACTCTTGCTGTAAGAACTACGTGTATTCATTTGATTACAAGATGGATGAAATGTCCTGTATACTCAAAAATGGCTCTGAGCACTATGAGACTTAACTTCTTAGGACATCAGTGCCCTAGAACTTAGAACTACTTAAACCTAACTAACCTAAGGACATCACACACATCCATGCCCGAGGCAGGATTCGAACCTGCGACCGTAGTAGTCCCGCGGTTCTGGACTGCAGCGCGTAGAACCGCACGGCCACCACGGCCGGCTCCTGTATACTCATGATCTTGTTGATGCTGGCTTTTTTAGGTTACACACTGCAAGACAGTGGTGCCATGCGGAACCAGTGGGCTTTCGTGGATATTGCAGAAATGTCTAAAAGCTGTAATGGATCCAAATGGAACCACTGAGCTGGTAAAGGTTAAATGTTAATTGTATAGTAATCATGTACATGTAGTTGGAAATGTAGGTTAACATTTTAACAATGAATGTAAACGAGGAGATCGACGAACATACACTTCGTACACAATCCGTTGGGTGCAACTGCTTTTTCCCGTTGACAAGCTGCGGGTTCTTTCCAGGTGAGTAGCGATGTCACGCGCGGGACAGTGAAGACCTGAGTGGGCGAGAGTCGCCACCCCGCTGCGCAGTCTTCGAGCGTTATAAAGCGGTAGCGATAGCGGGGTCACAGATTTCCGCAAACACACGCGGCCCGGACCGCCGGCCGGCGGGAGAAATATGTTGCGCGACCGCAGAATCCAATCTGCGACGGGCATTTGTATGAAAATGAGGGCGGACAGCGACCGCGCATCCTGCTGACGCACACGGCTGCTGTGCGTGCACGCACGTGCGCCGCCGCGTACACGGGCCGGCGCGGTGCCGGGACGGACTATTAAACCGCGGTGCCATGTTTCGTCGTATCGATTCCGTGTTTGGTGACATATGGTCGCAGCGCATTATTGCTGCTAAATGAACCCGGCGGTCGCGCCGCAAACAGCCGCGCACTCGCACCGGCCCGCCCGCGCCAGTCACCCGGCTAGGAACCATCCGCGCTGGGACAGCAGCGGCGGCCAGCCCACTGCAGCGCGCTGGAAGAGACGTGCGTAAGCCGCCCTCACACGGGGCGAGGTAGCTAACGTTGACGCTGAGCTATACGAGCTTCCTGGGGTACATCTACATGGATACTCTGCAAATTACATTTAAGTGCCTGACAGAGGGTTCATCGAATCACCTTCACAGTCTTTCTTTTCTTTCTTTTGCTGCCGCCTGTATCCCGCATTGTGCGCTAGGTCGGCAGGGTTAAGTATGGAATTGGCATGGTTAATTTTACGGGGTGGCCGGATGCCCTTCCTGCCACAACCCCATACCCCCCGCGACGGGAGTAGTGTACCCCAGCTGTCTGCATCTAGTGTAACAACATCTAATGTATCTCTAACGTCGATCAGTTGTAGAATTTTGAAACACGTATTATGTTCGAGTATAATGACTTTTCTGGAGACTAGAAATCTACTCTGTAGGAATCAGCATGGGTTTCGAGAAAGACGATCGTGTGAAACCAAGCTCGCGCTATTCGTCCACGAGACTCAGAGGGCCATAGACACTGGTTCCAAGGTAGATGCCGTGTTTCTTGACTTCCGCAAGGCGTTCGATACAGTTCCCCACAGTCGTTTAATGAACAAAGTAACAGCATATGGACTATCAGACCAATTGTGTGATTGGATTAAAGAGTTTCTAGATAACAGAACGCAGCATGTCTTTCTCAATGGAGAGAAGTCTTCCGAAGTAAGAGTGATTTCAGGTGTGCCGCAGGGGAATGTCGTAGGACCGTTGCTATACACAATACACATAAATGACCTTGTGGACAACATTGGAAGTTCACTGAGGCTTTTTGCGGATGATGCTGTCGTATATCGAGAGGTTGTAACAATGGAAAACTGTACTGAAATGCAGGAGGATATGCAGCGAATTGACGCATGGTGCAGGGAATGGCAATTGAATCACAATGTAGACAAGTGTAATGTGCTGCGAATACATAGAAAGAAAGATCCCTTATCATTTAGCTACAATATAGCAGGTCAGCAACTGGAAGCAGTTAATTCCATAAATTATCTGGGAGTACGCATTAGGAGTGATTTAAAATGGAATGATCATATAATGTGATCGTCGGTAAAGCAGATGCCAGACTGAGATTCATTGGAAGAATCCTAAGGAAATGCAATCCGAAAACAAAGGAAGTAGGATACAGTACGCTTGTTCGTCCACTGCTTGAATACTGCTCAGCAGTGTGGGATCCATACCAGATAGGGTTGATAGAAGAAATAGAGAAGATCCAAGGGAGAGCAGCGCGCTTTGTTACAGGATCATTTAGTAATCGCGAAAGCGTTACGGAGATGATAGATAAACGTCAGTGGAAGACTCTGCAGGAGAGACGCTCAGTACCTCGGTACGGGCTTTTGTTAAAGTTTCGAGAACATACCCTCACCGAAAAGTCAAGCAGTATATTGCTCCCTCCTACGTATATCTCGCGAAGAGACCATGAGGATAAAATCAAAGAGATTAGACCCCACACAGAGGCATACCGACAATCCTTCTTTCCACGAACAATAAGAGACTGGAATAGAAGGGAGAACCGATAGAGGTACTCAAGGTACCCTCCGCCACACACCGTCAGGTGGTTTGCGGAGTATGGATGAATATTGAATGTGTTTCAAATGTCTGCGAGACGTGTAACTGAGGCGGGACGTGGGGACCAGCCCGTTATTCACCTAGTAGGATGTGGAAAACCGCCTATAAACAACACCAGGCCGGCCGGCACACCGGCCGTCGTCGTTAATCCACGGGGCGGATTCGATCAGGGGCCGGCCCGAGTCCAGGAAGCAGCGAGTTAGCGCTCTCGGCTACCCTGGCGGGTATTGAACCACCTTCATAGTAACTCTCTGTTATTCCAGTCTTGAACAGCGCGAGGCAAAAACGAACACCTAATACCTTTCCGTGCGAGCTCTGATTTCCCTTATTATGATGATCGTTTCGCGCTATGTAGGTTGGCGTCAGCAAAATATTTTCGTATTCGGAGGACAAAGTTGGCGATTGAAATTTCGTGAGCAGAAAAACACCTTCGTTTAAATGATGTCCATCGCAAATCCTTTATTATGTCAGTGACACACTCTCCTCTATTTACCGATAATACAAAACGAGCTGCTCTTCTTTGAATTTTCTCGATGTGCTCCGTCAGTCCTTGTAATGACCCCACACCACCCGGCAGTTCTCCAAAAGAGGTGTCCGCAGTTCGTGGTCTCGCTGTCGCGTTCTCGCTTCCCGAGCACGGGGTCCCGGACCCCGCCGGGATTTTCACCTGCCTCGAGATGACTGGGTGTTTGTGTTGTCCTCATCATTTCATCATCATTCATGAATGTGGCGAGTTTCGACTGAGCAATGGTTGGGAATTTGTACGAGCGCTGATAACCGCGCTGTTGAGCGCCCTACAAACCAAACATCATCATCATCATCCAAAAGGGACGGACAAGCGTAGTGCAGGCAGTCTATTTAGTAGATCTGTAAGATTTTCTAACTGCTCTGCCAATAAAAATCAGTCTTTGGTTTGCCTCTCCGACAACGTTTTCTGTTATTCTTTCCAATTTAAGCTTTTCGTAATGGTAATTTCTATGTGTTTGGTTGAATTTACGGCCTTTAGATTTGACTAATTTATTGTGTAACCGAACTTTAACGGATTTATTTTAGCACTCGTATAGATGACCTCACACTGTTCATTATTTGGGGCCAATTGCCAATTTTCGCACCATTCAGTATCTTTTCTAAATCGTTTTGCAATTTGTTTTGATCTTCTGATGACTTTACTAATCCACAAACCATAGCATCATCTGCAAACAACTTAAGACGACTGCTCAGATTGTCTCCTAAACCGTTTATATAGATAAGGGGCAGCAGGGGCCCTTGAACACTACCTTTGGGAACGTTAGAAGTCGCTTCTGCTCTAGTCAATGACTTTCTGATAATTACCACCATCTAAGGCTAGTCTGATAGGAAATCACGAATCTGGTCACATGACTGAGCCGGTATACCATAAGCCCGCAATTTCACTACAAGCAGCTTATGTGGTACAGTGTCGAAAGCCTTTTGGAAATCTGGAAATACTGAATAAATTTAAAATCCCTTGTCAATAGCATTCAACACTTCGTGTGAGTAAAGAGCTAGCTGTGCTTCACAAGAGCGATATTTTCTGTTATTCCACATCGAGGAGCCATTGCCTCGCATTTGACATAAAATAAGTTCTGTGATATTTTGAGAACGCCTACGAGAGTTTCAACCAATAAGAGGCAAGAACGCTCTCTGCCTCACAAGCAGAACTTGCGAGTCGCTATAATTTTATCCGTCGTTTTTAGTTGAAGCCCATATTTAGTGTGTGGTTTACCAGTGTAACTTATACTCCATGTGTACTGGGGTGAATCACATGAAACTAGCACCGCAAATATTTCAATAATGGAAGGCGCCATTGATATACGGATTTCGCAGTCTGGAAATGTAGGCACCAACCCCCCTACTTTAACCGCTAGTTACATATCTGGTCTTTTTTTAAACTAAAATTTTTCGAACTGGCCCTGAACAACTTTAATGCTTCATATAAAATCATGAATTCCCGTTTGAAAATACAGAAAATTAAATAAGAGGATAACAAATGCCAATGAAATAGAGCACTATATGTAAAATTACAAGGGGTTTTATTGTAACGAACGTCCCTTTTGTTTCACAAGTACTATATAAACCCAAGGCACGTATTGTCACATTCTTTAGCGTCTAGGAGTCTTAAACGTATTGGAGTTTATTGGCATCTTGGAGTCTTTGTGTTTGAGATTTTAGTGTCCGAGCTTCTAGCGTTTGAGTCCTTAGTATTGGCATCTCTTAGGTTCATGCGCCACTTCTTGAAATAGGCAACTTCATTGGAAGTCGGGCTAGTTAAAAATAAATTTCTGTTCCTTAACATACAGCGAACATCTCAGTCCGTAAAACATCGATATCATTAATTTGAATTTAAGAAGCGTCGCAGCCTGACTTTCGACTATAGACCCTGTTTGGACATTTATTATCGAAATAAAGTGTGATCATTCATACTAGTGAACCATATGAAAGAAGCAGTGTTAATAAAAACTGAGTTAAGGAAAAACTATAGTGTCCTACGATTTCGTACGGAGTATCACAAGTAGTGAATCGTGTAATGGATTCTTTCTGGGCAATAATAATAATAATAATTATTCCACCGCGTGGTTTGAGGCGCCATATCACGGACTGCCCGGCCCCTCCCGCCGCGGGTTCGAGTCCTTCCTCGGGCATGGGTGTGTGTGTTGTTCTTAGCATTAAGTTAGTTAAAGTAGGGTGTAAGTCCAGGGACCGATGACGTTAGCAGTTTGGTCCCTTAGGAATTCACTCACACATTCCACATTAATATTAAAGGGAATAATTTTCTACGGATAAAGCATCGATGAGTGTTAAATGAACCCTGTTGTCTTTTGAAGGAATTAATTCGGTGTACATGTGCTACGCTAATCAAAAATATCAATTCATTTTGAAATACGAATCGGTCGTCAAGTAACTGTTAATGAGCATCTTTTATGGCAATCACTAAACAACGCAGCTAGCCGATACTATTAATTTGAATCTAAACTTATCAACGAAAGAGACTTTAAAAGGTTTGTGTAACCCCTGTAAGCCCTATCATAGACTCAAATTAGCGCAAGGAGCTGACATTATCAAGTACTGACTGCAATAACAGATAGTGATGTATCGTCTCGCTTTCAAGTATCTTGTCGAGGCGAAGAATACTGCGTGGGCGTAAAAAATGGTTCAAATGGCTCTGAGCACTATGGGACTCAACTGCTGTGGTCATCAGGCCCCTAGAACTTAGAACTACTTAAACCTAACTAACCTAAGGACATCACATACACCCATGCCTGAGGCAGGATTCGAACCTGCGACCGTAGCAACAGCGCGGCTCCGGACTGGAGCGCCTAGAACCGCACGGCCATCGCGGCCGGCGTGGGCGTAGAAGAAGTGTATTACACTTTCGTTAATCGTGGAAGTGCCAGTAGGCAGCAATAGGAGGCGTCAAACTATGCAGCCCATACACAGAGTATTAGGAGTTTCAAATATGTATTTATTTAAAAAAAGGTACTAATATTACAAAGGAACAGTGTCAATTGACAGTACTACGATAAAAATAGACTAAATTAGAACGTCAGTGGTGTTTGTTACACTACTCTAGCGCAAATAGTTTACAAGATACCGTCGTCTGAATAGTGTAACATCGGCAGTTGTTTGTTCCATGCTGCAGCGCAAAAAAATGTGATTTTCATGTGGGTACGTATGTGCAGCCCTACAAAGATGTTTAAAGGTCACCGCAGGTGTCGTGTTGTTAAATGGGACATTGCCTAGGTCAAACGAAAGACAAAGAAAGGTGAACGCACTACCTCTGTAGGGCCTGACAAGAAAAGAATCAAAGCGCCTTTAAAGCCTGTTCTCAAAATGACCACCACAAGCGTCAATAAAAGCTTGCAGTCTGCCATGCAGCGACTGCTGCACACGTTCTAGCATTTCAGCGGAGAACGCAGGGTAAGCAGTAATATTACACCATTTCATTACACCTCTCATAGTTTCGGCGTACACGATACACGGAAATACCGACTTCGAACCACGTCCTACTATCACACAATAGTCGCAAGGTAATCGCAGAACACACACAACACAATATAAACAAACATAACATCGTCATCTAGCGTCTTAGCAATAGGATGAGAGAAACAGCTGTTGATGTTTCCTCTGTTCACAGTACGATAACTAGTAAACTACTTGCACTAGCTTCCTGCAACAAGCACCACTGGCATTCTGGCAACAAAGGTGACTTTGTACGCTGACGGTCCATGATCACGACTGATTGCCACGACTGCCAGTGGAGCTCCCTGCTACGAAGACAGACCTTGTCACCCATGAATACGATGCTCTGATGCCGTGGTGGATGATGGAATCGGATATCGTTTCCATCTGAAGTTTGTTTCTCGCTAGCATACCGAAAAACACTGGAGATTTTAGACAGTTCTAGGAGAAAAATAACGTGCGGTTGGAAACATATTTCCGATACCGTCAGCCACAGAGGCAACAGTGCATTGCATTCATAGGACATAAGGCCGTTCTACGCAGCAGCTAGCTCCATTTTCTCCACTCTCGACCTAGACAGAACTTTCGATCGATGGTAACAAACAACACTACGAGACGTCCCATTTACGGTCCGTTAGCGTAAAAAAAAAAAAAAAAAAAAAAAAAAAAAAAAAAAAAAAGAATGTGTTCAAATATGTGTGAGTTCTTAAGGGACCAAACTGCAGAGGTAATCGGTTCCTAGATTTACACACTACGTAAACTAGATTAAACAAACCTATGCTAAGAACAACACACACACCCATGCCCGAGGGAGGACTCAAACTTCCGGCGGAAGGGGCGGCGCACACAGTGACATGGCACCTTTAACCGTGCGGCCAGTAAGGGTGGCCATCAGCGTACAAGTTGACGTTTCCTGACGAAGGGATTGCCTAGTGGCAGGCCCCAGTGCGTGTAACTTCGTCTCTCTGTAATGTTGTGCAGGGTTCCTGTCCTCTATTTCATCCTCAAGACACGTTTACAGCCCATTGAATTTTTTTCGCAACATTTCTGGGACAGAATGTGCTTTAAAATTGAATTTAAAACAGTCACGGCAGCAATAAAATATTTATTGGCAGTTGTAACCAGTTTCCGTGAAAATGTGACCATCCTCAGGACATCACACACATCCATGCCCGAGGCAGGATTCGAACCTGCTACCGTAGCAGTCCCGCGGTTCCGGACTGTAGTGCCTAGAACCGCACAGCCACCGCAGCCGGCGAAAACGCGTCATTATGGGTATTATTCGCAGCACAAAAATGACGGGAAACGTCATATTTGTGGTTAAAGAATATTCATATTTGTTTATTTTCTTGTTTTAAGTTGCTTGTTATCAAAATAAGTCGTTTTATGGCAATGGCACGTTGAAGATTCACCAAAAACACATCGTTCTTGGTATGGTTTGTTTTAATGGAGTGTTAGTTCGCATCACATCAAAGACTGAAGCCATCAGAAGATGGCAATATAAAATAAAATCTCGATTGTCACGGTGGTTCAACGTAGTAAAGTTGAGGGAGCCGGCCGCTGTGGCCGAGCGGTTCTAGGCGCTTCAGTCCGGAACCGCGCTGTTGCTACGGTCGCAGGATCGAATCCTGCCTTGGGCACGTAAGTGTGTGATGTCCTTAGGTTGGTTAGTTTTAAGTGTTTCCAAGTCTAGGGGACTGATGACCTCAGATTTTAAGTCCCATTTGAACAATTTGAGTTGATGGAGATGTGCAGCAGGTTCGCGTCTTGCTACATCCACTTGTCTTCTCAACTGAATTGAAAGGTTCTACGCCATTCATGTTAAATCAACAGAAATTTTCTGTAATATTCGATGTTACGTGTATATATGTGCACTCTCTCTAAGGTCTAGAGAGTTCGAGCAATTTCGAGAAGTCTTGTAAGTTGATGCTCATACTGACTGGCCATTCAACTTCTCTTATTGTCTCATAAAACATTCATGGATATTAAAGTTTTTGTTTGCGTATATTGCAGACAGAACAGAGTCACTAGTATGGGGGCAAGGGGCATAACGTGGAATTTATAGACTAACGTAGGCATTTGACGGGTGCCCAGTTACGTAAACAAAACTGTGTGGTTAGCGAGCCAGATAAAGCCGACATCGGCTGCCTGAGAGCGCTAGCGCTACATTCACAAATCGCATTAACCAGCACGTCCCGTGTGAAGCGGGCGGCGTCTCTCAAAAGACTGTATTTTCCGACGCCGTGTTTCCCGTCCGAGTATACGCCTCGGCCCGTGTGAGCACGGCTTTGGAATACAACGGTCCCTAAGCGAACAGGATGCTCCACGGAACTCTCCATTCCTCACATGTCATAAGTCTAGTGATCATCTTTATCATCTGTACACCATGGGGTGGAGGATACTTCATGCAACACTATGTTTGCTCTCGTTTATTATCTACTGTATACATTGGCATACAGAGAGCATTCGACAAAGTATAACGTAGCGATTTAAGAATGGAGATAAGATTTGGCTTGACGCCTTCTTAAGAGGCTGTGTCCTTCCAAAGTGTGTAGGTGAAGACCAGATGTGGCTTCAGTTCAGAGACATAATGTAGGAGGCAGCTCAGGGATTTATACCGAATATGTTAACGGAAGATCTCCCATGGTACACAAAACAGGTCAGAACTCTCCAGCAGAAGAAACGAAGAAACAACGCCAAACTTAAAAGATAACAATATCTCCAAGAATACCGATGTTTTACTGAAGCTCGTAACTTAGCGTTGACGTCAAGCAAGATGCTTTTAACAGATTGCACAACGAAACTCAGATTGGAAATCTGGCAGAGTATCCAAATACATTCTTGTCATATATAAGATACGGGAGCGGCAATACACAAGCAATGGTCGTGTCACAGATGTCAGTGCACAGATAACAGCAGAATCCAAACCACGAAATGCTCGCAACAGGGGCAGATTAGTAGTAGATGTCCTCGGCGTACCGAAGCAGTTTAAATCACTTAATAAAGGCAAGTCTTCCGGCGGAGATAATATACCAGTTAGCTTCCTTTCAGAGTATACTGATACAATAGCCGCATATTTAGCAATTATATACAAGCGCTAGCTCAAAGATCCGTACCTAACTATGGAAAAGTTACACAGGCACACCAATACTCAAATAAGGAAACGAGAGCAGACAATTACAGACCCGTATCGCTGACAGCGTTTTGGTGTAGAATCTTAGAACGTGTAGTGTGTTTGAACATTATGAGTTATCTCGACACATAATCAGCACGGATTCGGAAAATATCGTTCCTGAGAAACTCAAATGGCTCTTTTTTCCCTCAAAATAGTGAGTGTTATCGGCAGGCGACGTCAAGTTGATTCTATGTTTCTATAATTCTAGAAATCTTTTGACACCATTCTTCACAAGACACTTCTAATCAAATTTCGTGCCTATGGAGTATCGTTTCACTTGTGTGGTTTGATTCATAAACTCCCGTCAGGCAGAGATTAAGACAAATGTGATCTCTGGTGTTCCCCAAGGAAGTATTGTACGCCCACTGCTATTCCTAATCTATATATACGATTTGGAACCAACATGAGCAGCCGTCTAAGACTTTTTGCAGATGATGCTGTCATTTACTGTCTAGTAAAGTCATTAGAAGATCGAAGCCAATTACATTTAAATACGTTATCTGTATGGTACAGCCGGCCGGGGTGGCCGAGCGATTTTAGGCGCTTCGGTCCGGAACCGCGAGACTGCTACGGTCGCAGGTGCGAATCCTGCCTCGGGCAGGGATGTGTGTGATGTCCTTAGGTTAGTTAGGTTAAGTAGTTCTAAGTTCTAGAGGACTGATGACCTAAGATGTTAAGTCCCATAGTGCTCAGAGCCATTTGTAAGGTACAAGGTGTGGCAATTGACTCTGAATAATGAAGAGTCATCCACGTGAGCAGTAAAAAAATACGTGTAATTTCTGCTATACAAAAATGATACAAATCTAAATGTCGTCATTCGACTAAATACCTTGGACTCAGAACTACCAATAACGTAAATTGGAACGATCACATATATAACGAGGTGGGAAGTCGAACAAAAGAGTGTGCTTTATTGGCAGAATATTGTAAGATTCAAGGCTACTACAGAGATAGCCTACATTACACATGTCGGTCCTCTGGTGGAGTGCTGCTGTGGGGCATAAGATCGTTATCAGAAAGAACTGGCGGGAGAAATCCAAGACGTCCAGGTAAGGGCAACGTGTTTTGAATTATCTCGAAATGTGGGACAGTGTTACGGATTCGATTGACGAATGTGTATGCCAATCAATAAAACAACGGAGTTGCGGCGAGACCTTTTCACGAAATTACGGTGACCAACAGACTCCTCTGAATTCGTAAATATTTCATTGGCGCCAGCATATATAGGGAGAAATGATGATTGTAATAAAATAAGAGAAACCGTAGGTCACACCAAAAGATTTAAGTGTTCACTTTTGTCACACGCTGTTATAGAGTGAAACGGCAGAAAAATAGTCTGCCTGGACCAAATCATAGAGAGAGAGAGAGAGAGAGAGAGAGAGAGAGAGAGAGAGAGCAAGAAGAATGAAAGAGGGAGAAAAAGAGATAGGTAAAAAGATAGTTAATACACAGTGTTCAGAAAGCCATTTATATGCTTCTAGGGATTGTAGAAGAGACTTGTAGATAAAAGTGTAATATGATTCTCATGTCCTGAAGTGTGTCGTTCGGATGTAAAGTAAATTTCAAGATCGGATTACTTTCATAGCTCCCGCTTCATAGAAACTGAGAAGAGGACGTTCTCGTCAGTCCCGGTTGTTAATATGACATCACATACCGTTTTAGTCCAGCAACAACAACGACGTCGACGACGACGACTACTACTGCGAAAAACTGGAGCGTCCGTTGCTAGGAGTGTGAACTGTAGTGCCGCACGGAGGAGCTGCGCTTCCAGCTTTGAAGAAGGCGTCCTCCTCCACGTAGAAGACAGTCTGACGACGAGACTTGAAATTTTTTCCGTTCCATCGTGGCAGGCTGTTACAATAACCGATTTGAAAGTGTTTCAGAAGAAAAACAGTCTCGGTTGCGAAATTACTTAAAGTCAGTGATGCGTTTCACCCTTTTGGGGCGTCAACAGATAGTCTACAAAAACAAGAAACCAATCAGTTATATACAAGCGGAGCCAAATGGCATGGTCCTATCTCTTGCACGGTTACGCAGACCACGTGAACTAAAAGTAGTAAGAACTTACGTAAATTAACCCATCCGTCATAAAACCAAATATAATGTAAAATAGATACAAAGATAACTGGATATATAACCCATCCGTCATGAAACATCTGAACCATGAAGTGGATCTACAGAAAGGAGAGAATTTACCAGAATAACAACGAGAGAGTACAAATATGTGGCGGAAAAATTTTCCACCGTTATCGTATGTTACCTTGAGCACATCAGCCGACTCCGACGTGGCAGCACAAGATAGGGCCACGCTTACAAAATCGCGACCCTAGGTACTTCCTGTCGCACTATACGCGGCACCTGTATGCCAGCGTTTGCGTTCGTGCGCCAATACAGACATTGTGCGGTTTTGTAAGCGTAGCTTGTAACACCATAGCTCTAATGCTGTTCTGATTTATTTTGCTTTTGTTTAATTTAATGTTACATTGCTGTGCTTCTGTAAATGTGTTTGTTTGAATAGATAACACAAAACTGTATACTCCTTTCTTTGCAAAAACTTTGAGTCATGGTATGATTCTATGCGATGCAGTATATCTGTAGTATAAATGCTTTGTCCCATGTGGAGGGAACAAAACTTACTGTATATAATTGTAATTTTGTGTGAATAATTTTTTTGTAGAGATGTCAATATGTGTAAATGTTTTGTTTTATTTAATGCATTTTGTTGCTGTTATGTAAGCTGCTGATCCTCACTTTGGGCTCTTAGTTATTCTGTATGTAAAAGTTGTTGGGGTTCCCCTCGGGAACGGAACTGTGTAGCGCGCTCAAATTGTGGCTGGCCTATGTAGAAAAGGTGGAACTGATAGTCAGTCGGAGAGGAGCTACGAGTCGGGGACGAGCTACTAGTCCGTGCACTGCCATGTAATAGATGCATATTGTGCTGGTTCCGAGAGAGGCTTTTTCCTGCTTTTTTCCAAGGCCTCGGATGGATGGATAAATAGCTGGAACTATTCTGGAATCTGTATCTATCATCGCCACCAAGAAATGACAGAGTCCAGCAATTCTGCCTGCAATTCCACCTACCAACATGCAGTTGCCACCACATTGCGCAATCATTGCAACGTAATACTATAAGGATGTACAGTGAAGGATCAGCTTAATGGATGTGCTAATGTGCTCAAATATAAGGTAATTTATATCTGAATTTATGTACCTACCTTGATTTTTCTCCTCATCATAACACCTCTCAGGTTCCTCCCCGTTTGAACTAAAGTGATATCCGAGTGTCCTTACTAAAAGAAATTAAAGCCTAGAGTTTTGCTAATTAATGCCTCTTGAACTTAGTAAAAAGAAAGTTAAAGTTCATGTGGCAAGAGAGTGAGGAGTGAGTTAAAGTAAATGATATTTGCTGAAAATAATTTTCCTATTAAAACTGCTATTTAAAGTGCTGTTGCTAACTTCAAAATTAAAAGTTCTTAAGACTGAGGCTTATAAAGCAAATGATCACACTGTTGTCTGTAGTAAATTCTAAAAGGTGAGTCAGTTTCTTGCAATTTGGTCAGTATTGTGTTTCACTGTAGAAAAAGTGAGAAAGCTACAGTTGAGAAACGTTATATACTCATGTTTGCTAAGTGTCTGTCTATCTTGTGTATTAGAAGTGCAATTTAATAGTAATGTTATAAAGACCATTCACTTTATGTAAGCCTGAAAGTAATAGGGTGTTTCGGTATCTCTTATAATTTTGCAAATAGTTCATTGCACTCGCGTGTGGCCAAGTCTAGGTTGTGTTTGTCCGTTATAATTACTTATACCTACTTTCTTAAACGAGAATGTTAATCATTCTCTTGCCTAGTTAGGGTGGCGACCGTTTTCTTTATACGTTAAACAGTGCAGATAGGCAAAAATCTTGTTTGTTACCGTTCGAATATTTACGTAATTCTGACTTTCATTTCCGATAAGCCACCTCCGTTAAGTACAACACGGTCAACATAACAAAATTCCTCTCAGAGGGTAACACTGCTCTGTTGCTTTGTACCATAATTGCTTTTACAAAATAGTTTTATGTCACAACCTGTTCCTAGCATTGAGGTTATGGTACAGCAGTAGCAGATAGAAGTGTTATAAGCTCTATCTTGTACTGCCACACCGGAACCGGTTGGTGTGCTCAAGGTAACATACGATAACCCTGAAAAATTTTTCCGACACATATTTGTACTTTCTCTGTGTTATTTTGGTTGTTTCTCTCCTTTCGCTAGGCCCACTTCATCGTTTAGATGTTTCAGGAAGGATGGATCACGTATGCATCCACTTTTACGTACCGTTTTAGTACTTTTAGCTCACGTTGTCTGCGTAGCCATGCGAGATAGGACTATGTCCTTTTCCTCCATTTGTTGCTAACCGATTTGTTTCTTGTTTTTGCAACACTCTGATGATGCCCCAAAAGGGTGAAACGCATCACTGACTTTGAATAATTTCACAACCGAGACTGTTGTTGTTCTGAAAGAGCGCTCGAAGCATTGCCCTTACCAGGAGTTGCTGCAGAGCACGAAAGTATAGATTTCATTGTAACCGTTCTGTGCGTATCATGAACCGCGACATTCAAATGTCGTCGGATCTTCTAACTTATTAAATAACCAGGCGGAACATTTCCGGACACGTGAAAACTACCTTTCATAACTTTACCATTCGTAAATCCAAACTGATTTTTTGCCTAACGAACTCAGTTTTAATTTCTATTCTTTCTTATATTAGACTCGTCACTACCTTAGAAGTATGAGATGTGTTGATGAACTATAGTTCTCGCATTTACCTGCCGTTGATGTCTTCGAGACTGTGTGGGTTTACTCTCCTGAAAGTCCAATGGTATGTCTCTTGTCTCACAGATTCTACACACTAACTTGAGTAATCATTTGGTTACCATTTCTCCCATTTTAAAAATTCCGAAGGAATGTTATTTACGCCAGGGCCATTGTTTTGATAGCAAGTCTTCCGAGTCTCTTCCAAGTTCTGACTCTAATACGGAATTCTGTACGACCTTCATATGGATCACAATCATTCTTTTATCACGTCAGCTACCACGTCTGGTATCACGTCAGTTTCTATCTACTCACTCTCTCTTCTGCCTTTCTGTAGTGTAATTACTGTTGCGCCCCTAACATCGACGGCCATGCTATCACGTCAGAGACGCTTATTTTGACTTTTTTATGCTGAATCTGAAGCTGAAGTCACTCTAAGATTATTCCCCTGCTTTACCAGGTTGTTTACCGTGATCTGTCTGCGACCACTTCACAGTTCGCCATCGAGCTTTGGTCCCGTTTAAGCTTCCAGTTTTTAATATATACGAAAGTTGTTCTAAAGCTACCCTCCTGCACAGTGAAAATTTATTTCTAAAAACGGAATACGAGTAAAATACTCAGTCATCTTCCACCATCTCCTCTGAAGCAGTGGTAGTAAAGCAGTATGTAGTGGAAAATTCTCTGTGACTTCTGTAAAATAGGAGAATATACTGACTGATTGTAACTTCGCCCTGTAGCATGTACAGATAGTTGATTAAAGATAGTTGCATTTAATATTCAAAAACTTTGATGTGAGTACAGGAAGTTTCAGAACATAGTCCAGTGTTTTTAAGCTTGTTGCTTTTGAATGTGGTAGTACAGCATCTCATCTAATCTCCCTTTAGGAGAGTAAAGAAGCTAATTGTTCCCAGGCACGGACTTTAACTCTCATATCTTTCCTCTCTCAATAGGCATTTAAATCAAAACGAATTAAATTCCTACGACCGCAGGCCAGATGTTCGTCATATACGCTGGCTGAGAGAAAAAAATGATGCACTCGAAAGAGATGGTTGGATATCAATGTAACGTCGTGTACGTATACAGCATCGACTGTTATGCAAATGGTGGTGGTCTGACGGGTAGCACGGTCACCAGAGTGCAGTAGTTTTGCACGTGTTTAGTGTTCGCACCAGACTTCTTACGGTACATAAGGGGCGTGAGCAGTGTCGGATGTTGAGTGGTCTTTGTGAAGGACAGAGAGATGTCGTATACTCGTGTAAGACAGTGTTAATAGCACCAGAAACTGTTTGAAAGGGGCCTCATAGTTGGTCTCCAGTTTTCACGCTGGTCCAGTCGTATAATATCCAGATTTGTGGGCGATTTTGTTGTGATACTGGTCCAATGTTGGACGTGAGAATACTGAATACTCGTCATCAGGGCTCCAGTCGATTTCATCTGACCACAACCAGGGAAGATCACCATGCTGTGTACCAGGCACATTAAAACCTCTTCACACCAGCGTCTGCCTTCCGAAAATAAGGACTCCGTGTAACATTCTGCATCGTCCTGCACCACTGATCGAAGCTTAGCATCACCTGGACTAGCGAATAATCGTCGTATATTTAGGCTGCCTTGAATACAACATAAACTGCTGCATTTGGAGTGGTGCTGCGACCGGAAGCATAGACTGTTGATGAAGGACCTGGCACTGTGTTCAGCGATGAATTGCATTTTTCCCAATATGAGTCGGTGATGAATTGCATTTTTGCAGTATCGTGTATGACCTTTGCCAGCGATTATAGTGGCGGCCTGGGGAGATGTTCCATTCTTCAAATGTTGTGGAGAGCCACATCGGTGTTATGATGTGGAGAGCCATCTGGTAGGGCCTCATGTTACACCTAGTAGTTGTGGCTGAGGCCACTCTCGCAACTCAAGAAACATCGCAGACATCCTAGGTCCTCAAATATTACCTCTAAGGCGGCAGTATTCTAGTGCCATTTTTCAACTGGGTGACGCTGGTCCATACATGTTACGTGTTTCTATGAACTGGCTGCGTGATGTTGAGTTACCATTGTGCACAAGAAGATTCCCTGATCCGTACTTGATAGAAAAGTGTGGGACCAGTATCCATGCTATCAAGGTCCAGTTTCAACAGTTGTGAGCTACCTTCAGTCAAGAGGGGTACATTGACTTGGTGACACTCCTCCCAATCGCATCAAAGCGTGGTCCAGACTAGACGGGTTGCAAAGTCATACTAATAAGTGGGTTAATACTACCGAATTCTTTATAAATTTAATTCGACTGAAATAAAATTACTCTCAGCCATGAACTTCGTACTGAGTGCGTCACTGTCATCGTCAGCCAGTGTACATCGTCACAAACTTTGAGTTACCACTCTCATCTATACACTATGATATGATGTATTCCTATTTTTCACGGCCAATCTAACCACCTCTTCTGACACCTTTCAAACATTTCGAAGTCTAACCATACGTACTCCTTCTAGTTATGCTGCCTCTTTTCTTCTCCTTGGCTTAATTATTGATTTCTCACCGACGAACAGCTAATAAGTCATCAACCTCTGTCTTGGAAAAAGGAAGGAGGAAGAGAGCTTAGGGCATGAAATCCTGTCGAAACACACACAGACACACACACAGACACACACACACACACACACACACACACAGGGTGAGTCACGTAAGGCGAAGTACCCTTATTCCGTGAACTGTTACAAATATCGAAACGCGGCTTTCGGCAAATGTTAGAGCTCAAGGGGCACGTATTTGTTGTTTCGTTAATGTTTTTAGAGCTGGCATCAATAGAAATATTCAAGTATGTACGATTTCTTAAACGGAACCGTATACTTTTTATAATAGCTTTGGATAGCTCTTGAGAAGAGAATCACAGTGATGTAACGTTTGCTAATGTTGGCACCGAAACCTGTCGTAAAAAAGTTCGACCTAAATAGATCAGTTCGATATAAATAGAAAATCACATTTTGTTGCTAGAAAATGTACATAATCTAATTTTTTTTAAATGTACACATTAAGTATAATGTGCGTGGACAATGTATTGTTGGAAAGAGCAAACTCTCGAATTTTAGATGGTCCCCGTTAGGTAGCAGCTCTGTGCGCCCACTTCAATTCCAGTAAAAATTGTGCTGGGACAACAGAATACGTTTTGTGTTTTACGTTTTACGCAGAGCGGGTCAGCGTGACTTTGTACTAGGAATGATGTGGATCCTCCTGCAGCACAATTAGACGATGGCATGAAGAATTCCTCGAAACAGGGTTTTTGTGTGATGGCAAATCACCGGGCCATCCCCGAGTGACACAGACGTCGAACACATCCGCCATAGTTTCACAAGGAGTCCGCTGAAATCAGTTCACGCTGCACCTCGACAGCTCGACAGCTCGACATGCCTCCGGTGTCCGTCTGTATGAAACCATTAAAAATTCAGCTACTGCAAGCTCTTCGAGAAGATGAAAACAGCGTGTGGAGGTCTATAATTTCGTTCTTGACAAGATGAAAGATGACAGTTTTCTTCCACACTTAGTGTTTAGTGACGAGGCAACATTCCATTTGTATAGAGAGGGGAACCGTCACAATGTGAGAATATAGGCTGCGAAACAACCCCATGAAGTTGTATAACATGAGTGGGACTCCTCGAAATGTAATGTGTTTTGTGCGGTTTCACTGGTCCATTTTCCTGTGCCGAGAACACTGTTACAAGAAGCATATATATCGACCTGTTTGAGAACTTCCTTTCCCCACAGTTGCAGACTGATTCGAACGACTTCATTTACCAACCACACTGACGTATGGAAGAGCGGGAATTTTTAAATCAAATGATTACTGAATGATGGATCGGTCGCATTGGACCAAATGACTCAGTGTTACAGTACTGCCCTCCAAGGTCATCGGACCTGGCTGTATATGATTATTTCTTGTGGGGGTTTATAAAAGACTCTTTTTATGTGCCTCCGTTAGCAACAACAATGAATCAACTGAGACATCGCAAACATGAGTTGTGGAAGCTGTAACTCAAGACATGGTCGCTGCAGGGGGGGAATAATTTGAATACCGCGTTGACAAACGCCGCGCATCTTGGGGGGGGGGGGGGGCGTATTGAACACCTACGAGAATATATGAAAAAACATTTTTTGAGTTTCCCGTTCATCTAAAAGAAAAACTCTTGTAAATATTTGCTAGCATCAGAAATATTTTCTGATCATAACCTTTTAGTAGCAAAGTTCCATGTGAAACTGAAAGCCATACAAAAGAAACAAAAGAAGGACTATATAAATACAACTATTCTAAGAGACCCCTTGACTAAACAAAAGACTTCTGAAGAGATTAATAAGGAATTATTTAGGATAAAGAATAATCAAACAGAAGACATTGATGGCAAATGGGAACTTATAAAAGACACATTAAATAATGCATGTAAAAACACAATGGCGACCAAACACGACAACATGAAAAAGAAGTGGATGACAGAGAAGATATTACAATTGATGGAACAAAGAAGAATACTTAAAAATAGAGATGAAAGCGAGTATAAAAGATTACATGCAGAAATATGAAAAGAAACACGGCGAGCAAAAGAAGAATGGTACAAGGAACAATGCTCTGAAACTGAGAGTTATGAAACAAGACATGATAGTTTCAACTTACACAAAAAAGTTAAAGATTTAGCTGGACTTAATAAAAAGAAAAGTACAAGTTTATTGTTAGATAAAAATGGCAAAATAATTCCTGATGTTAAAGGTAAACTGGACAGGTGGACAGAATATGTCAAAGAACTATTTGAAGATACAAGAAAAGATCAAAAATTTTATGATAACATGATCGGAGAACGAGGACCAAGCATATCGAAAGAAGAAATATTACATGTTATCAACAAATCAAAGACAGGAAAAGCCCCTGGACCGGATAAGATACCAAATGACATCCTGAAACTCATAGGAATAGACCATATAGATATATTTGTACAATTGTTTAATGATATTTATAATTCGGGAATTATTCCTAGGGATTGGTTGACATCTACCTTTGTTACATTACCCAAAAAGGCTAATGCCAAAACTTGTAATGATCACCGTACAATAAGCTTAATGAGTCACACCTTAAAGATATTTCTAAAAGTTATACACCAACGAATATACAAAAAAGTAGAAGAAGGTATAAGTGAAACACAATTCGGTTTTAGAAGTTCCCTCGGTACAAGAGAAGCATTGTTTGCTTTTAACATATTAGCGCAACGATGTATGGAGGTTAACCAGCCACTATATGTGTGCTTCCTGGATTATAATAAAGCATTTGACAAAGTTCGTCATGATCATCTCATAGAATTGTTAGAAAAGAAAACACTTGATAAGAAAGACATCCGCATTATATATAACCTCTACTACAATCAAACCGCAACCGTGAAGGTAGAAAATGAGTTATCGAATGATATAGAAATAAAGAGAGGTGTGAGACAAGGTTGCGTTCTCTCACCCTTATTGTTTAATATGTATTCAGAAGACATAATCCAGGCAGCTCTATCAGATGAAATAGCTGGCATTAAAGTGAATGGGCTAAACATTAACAATGTTAGGTTTGCTGATGACACTGCACTACTAGCTGGAAACCTCAAAGATCTACAATTACTACTTGACAAAGTCGCAGAAAAAAGTGAAGAATTTGGCTTGACTCTTAACGTAAGCAAGACTAAGTTCATGGTGATATCTAAAACACACCAACAAGAAAATCTTACAATCAATAGGGAAAGCGTCGATCAAGTACGTAAATTTAAATATCTCGGAACAATTGTAAATGAGGAGATTGAAAGCTCAGAAGAAATTAAATCGAGAATAGGACAGGCCAGAAGCATCTTTAATAAGATGAAAAATGCGTTCTGTTCGAGAGACATTTGTTTAAACACAAAAATGAGGTTGCTAAGATGCTATGTATTCTCAAAATTATTATACGGAATGGAAGCGTGGACATTGAAAAAGAAGGACATGAACAGTTTAGAAGCTTTTGAAATGTGGGCATATAGAAGAATACTTAGAATTAGTTGGGTGTCGAGGATTACTAATCAAGATGTCCTAAGAAGAATGGGAAAGGAAAAAGAATTAATTAAAATTATTAAAGTAAGGAAGCTACAATATTTAGGCCATGTTATTAGGGGAGTAAATTACAAAATATTGCAAATAATACTAGAAGGGAAAATTTGTGGGAAGAGAACGAGGGGTAGAAGACGGACATCCTGGATTGACAAAAAAAAAAAAAAAATTGGTACAACTGTTCAACGTCAGAACTCCTTAGGTCAGCCAAATCAAGATCAGAAATTGCCATGATGACAGCCAACCTTCTTAGAGGAGACGGCACATGAAGAAGAAGAAGAAATATAGACGTGCCGAATCGGATACATCCTGTATTTCTAGGGCAGCACTTAGGTAATACGTCTGTGATCAATATTTTTAACTGCAGCCATGGTCACAGTCTCTAGGCAATCACATTAACCTCACCGGTTGGAATGAGAGCACAGTCCACATTTTTCGGTTTCTCAACAATGAAACTGACTGCAGTAGTCGTTAACTGTCTTTTCATTTGGCCGTGAATGCGCACATAGCATTGAACGTGAAACACTGCATAACAAAACTACTGTAGCGTGCTGGCCCCCACAAAAGTACTGTCTAATGAAACTAACATCGGTTGCCCTCGGATAATTAAACATGCCCACGCCAGAACGCATGCATTAAACATAAAGGGACGGCTTCATAGCGCACACGCGCTCAGTCAGAGAGTTCCCAACAACTGCCACTGGTCCTGTCTTTCTGTTTTTATTGTTTTGTTCAGAGAACTAATTGCTTCTATTTTTATCCGTCTTCTATTTAAAATAAACACATTTTCAATTTCTCTCGTTTTTATATATATTATTTTTCAGTACACGTTCTTCTTCTAGTGGTTTTCCGTTGCATGTCGGTGATCATCACAGCTATAATACCTATTCCTGTTCAATAAAGTTCCTCACTCGAGTGTGAAGATCATATCGTTAAATTTGCGGACCAAGACGTTTTCCACGTTTACCTTCTTTCTCATCTGTTTTGACACGCATCTTTCCTTCAAGAGAATTTTACAGCAGTTTATACCTGTTCCCATTACATGGACTATATATTGGTGTTTCCTGCAGTTTTCTGTGTTCTGGATTCCTTTTCATTCTTCATTTATGAGAGAATGTATTCGTTAGTAATACGTTTACCACTAATGTTTAGATTAGAGATTGGTATGAGTATCTAGCTGATCGTAATTAATTTAATATTACTTATGTTGCTGCCTATACCACAACGCTCACTACTTTCGTTGGTTCTACATCTACATTTACATCTACATGGTTACTCTGCAATTCACACTTAAGTGCCTGGCAGAGGATTCATCGAAACATTTCCATACTACTTCTCTTCCATTCTACTCTCGAGTGGCGGGGGAAAAAGGAACACCTAAATCTTTCCGTTCGAGCTCTGATTTCTCTTATTTTATTATTATGATCATTTCTCCCTACGTAGGTGGGTGTCAACAAAATATTATCGCATTCGGAAGAGAAAGCTGGTGATTGAAATTACGTAAATAGAAAGAAGACCGCCTCTGTTTCTGTGGTGTCACCGCCGACACCACACTTGCTAGGTGGTAGCCTTTATATCGGCCGCGGTCCGTTAGTATACGTCGGACCCGCGTGTCGCCTTATCAGTGATTGCAGACCGAGCGCCGCCACACGGCAGGTCTAGAGAGACTTCCTAACACTCGCCCCAGTTGTACAACCGACTTTGCTAGCGATGGTTCACTGACAAAATACGCTCTCATTTGCCGAGACGATAGTTAGCATAGCCTTCAGCTACGTCATTTGCTACGACCTAGCAAGGCGCCATTATCAGTTGCTATTGATCTTGTGATTAACGTATCGTCAAGAGCGACGTTCACCATTTATGGATTAAAGTTAAGTATTCCACCAGCTACGTCCGTTTTTTCTAAATTCTAATTTCCTTGACCTGTTCCAGACCTCACGTCAGCCTGCGTGAGCTAAAACGCGTGTCTTTCGGCTTCCTCTTGTTTCCCGGTGTTGGCTCTCCTGCCAACCCACAACAGTTTCAGTGACTGCCACGCCAACTCGCGTATGATATCAGTGACCCTCTCACCCCTATTGAACGATAACACGAAACGAGCTGGCTTTCTTTGCACTTTTTCGATGTCCTCCGTCAATCCTACCTGGTAAGGATCCCACACCGCTCAGCAATATTGCAGAAGAGGACGCACAAGTGTAATGTAGACTGTCTCTTTAGTGGGTTTGTCACATCTTCTAAGTGTTCTGCCAACAAAGCGCAGTCTTTGTTTCGCCTTCCCCAAAATATTGTCTATGTGGTCTTTCCAATTTAAGTTGCTCGTAAGTGTAATTCCTAGGTATGTAGTCGAATTGACAGCCCTTAGACTTGTGTGATTTATCGCATACACAAAATTTATCGGATCTCTTATAGTACCCATGTGGATGAGCTCGCACTCTTCCTTGTTTAGTGCCAATCCGGATACAAGACGCTGAGGACTACAATGAGATGACAAAAATCATGGGAGACCTCCTAATATCGTACCGTACCTCCTGTTTCCACGTGTAGTGCAGAAGCTCGACGTGATGTGGACTCAACGAGTCGTTGGAGGACCCCTGCAGAAACACTGAGCAATACTGTGTCTATAACCGTCCATAAATGCGAAAATATTGGCGATGCAGGATTCTGTGCACGAACTGACCTCTCGAGTATTTTCATAAATGTTCGATGGGATTCATATCGGGTGATATGGGTGGCCAAACAATTCGATCGAAATGCCCGGAATATTCGTCAGTCGCGAACAATTGCGGTCCAGTGACATGGCGCATTGACATTGTTGATGGTCTCCAAGCAGCCGAACATAACCATTTCTAGTCAATGATCAGTTCAGCTGGAACAGTGGACCCAGTCCATTCCATGTAAACACAGCCCACATCATTACGTAGCCACCACCAGCTTTCACAGTGCATTTTAGCCAATCCCCTTCTTGTAATAACTAAATTAAAATCTATTCAAAACATAGGCCTTACAGTTTGTTTAGGATGCTACTCGGACGAAACGACGCAGTAGAAACGACACTTTGAGACACTGAAAGGCAGAAGACAGAATACGAAGGGTAGGAAATCTCACGTACATCTTCTGACTCATTCTCACCTCTTCTTTTGGCTAGTTTCCATACCTCATTAGCTCCTGGAGCCTTTGTAGGGGTCTATCTCACAAGCCAATGAACACAGCGTTGTTGATCACACGTACAGTGGGAAAAGGTCACCTAGAAAGGTAAGCCACTGTACGCAGTGATACGAACCAGTGACAGGGGACGATTTCTTTATATATTTTTAGTAATCAGAAACAATTACTTTTTAGTCTTAGTCCAAGTCAACAACACAGTGTGAATTCTTTGATCTGTATATCTTTCTCGTTGTCAGATACTTCCATCTACGACACACTGATTTATTTGTATTGTTAAATGCTTATGATTTCCTAAATTTTTCTGTATCCAGGTTGAAAATATTTCCTTCCTATTAATTGCCCGCAAACACTACAATCGTCTGTAATTGCTTTGGAACAAATATGCTGCTGCAAGAGTAGAAAATAGGTAATCTGACACATAATGATAAGCCCAGAAGCGAGACTAGATTGTATTTTGTTGCCACTGAAATTTAAACTTTTTTGAGAATGTTTGTTCAAAGAAGCACATGTAAATGTAGAAGAAGGAATCGTCTTGAATAAAGAGAAGCTGAATAGTATCAGCTACTCTGATGGTACAGTAATATTTGACGGCGGCTACAGTGAGGTGATAGAAATATTGGGGCAGGGACATATACGGATGATAGTAGTGTTGCACACACAAGGTATAAACGAGCTGTCATTTGTACCCAGCTGATTCGTTTCAAAAGGTTTCCCACCTGATTATGACCGCACGACGGGAAGTAACGCTGGGACATTTCATGTCGAAAATCGTTGGGGAATTCAGTATTGCGAGATCCACAGTGTTAAGAGCGTGCCGATAATACTCAGTTTCAGGCATTAACTTTCACCACGAGAAAACCCGGTGGCCTTCATTTAACGACCGGTAGCAGCGGCGTTTCCGTAGAGTAGTCAGTGCTAACAGACAAGCAACGCTGCGTGAGAAAGCCGCAGAAATCAATATGGGACGAACGACGAACATACCCGTTAGTATAGTGCGTTAATCGGCTATGACAGCAGACTGCCGACACGAGAGTCTTTGCTAACAGCACGACATCGCCTGCAGCGCCTCTCCTGGGTACTGCAGCCTTGTACGGAAGTGAAACGCAAAAACAGAATACAGGTTTTTGACATACAGTGCTACAGTAGAATGCTGAAAACCATAAAGATTATACCAGATTTTTGTTGATGAGGTACTGAATCGAATCGAAGCGAAAAAATACACCTGCGTCACAAAATGAGTAAAAAGAGGGATAGATTGGTAAAAGCACATCTTAGGGTATCAAGGATTTGTCAGTTTAATTTGGTATTGGAAGGATCTGTGGTGGTGACAACTCCAAGAAAGAGATCGATATTTGACCACAGTATGCATTTAGTAGTCACAACATATAAATCAGGGTTCAAATAGCGTGTAAGGCCATGACCGGTAATCAGTTAGCTAAACAGAAATGAAGCGTTAGAGCCATCGTCTTGCGTCCGCTTCATGAAAAGATATTCCTTGCTGTGCATAGCTGTAACGAGAGCCGATTCTTTGCTACACGACATGCTGTATTTGTTTATTTGGCTGCTGCCTCCACTTCGCTCAGAGCTACCATATTCACGTGTTACTCCTGTTCCACCTTCCGTGTTATTTAAGTGCATTTCTCTTGCTGCTCATGCTGGCGTAGAGATAGTGAATGACACTATACTTACATCTCTGCTCTACAAGGAATATATTTTCATCAAGCGGAAACAAAAACATGGCTTTATCATTTTATGTCTATTTACCCAATTGATTAGTGGTTGTTGTCTCATTTGCTATTTGAACTCTGACTTCTATGCTGTAACTACCACAATTATAGATACATATTTAAACAGCTAGCTCCTTGAAACCTCTATAAATTATTTGAAAAATCTTTATGTCGAAGTTTTGGCCTCAGTTGTTCACTCTCTTTGAATTTTGTTAGAACTGCACCGTGACATTATTTTTCATTCCCCAAATCTGTATATTTTTGACCATGTCAGCAATAGACTCCGTAGATAAACGAGGAAACTCCACAATTCACATGTACTTTTATAGTGCGTTTATTAATATTGTATATTATATTAACTTTTTTCAGTTTTTATGTAGCCATAGCGATGCACAAGATCCATGACTTGCACGCTGAATTTTCTTTGTAGTAATCTTAATAATTTGAGTCAGAGATAACTGCCACTCATTTTTGTTTTAAATGTTGTATGTTATATCGTCTACATACAATAATGAGTTATGGATGGGTCAGCCTTTACGCAGGTACACAAATTACGGTTGTGCTTTAATACCCGTTTGGGTTTCATCACAGACTCTGTATCCTCAGTGGGTTTTTTCTTTAAATTCCCTGAAATACATACATACCGATCATGTTTAAGTTAGGACATATGTCACAGCGGATTTTGTTGTTTTTTGAATTATATTTGCAAATTTGTCTTCTATTTTACTTTGTGTGTGTGTTCTACGGCTTCCAACCTAAATTAGCTACAGGTCTAAATCAGCACACCATGTCATCCACAAATATAAGGGATGTTATGATATCGTTTGCACTGAATTTTTGTTTGCAATCAGACCATTAAAATATATGTTACGGTATAAATCGTGGCGTATTCTCGTGTTTGGCCCTCCCGTTGCTGTATTTGGCTAGTCCTGAGATGTGGCTCGTTTGTGTTTGTATGACAAGCGTGTTTTCGTTGTTTTTGTACTTACTCAGGGATAATGTTTTGTGAAACTTACGTCTGGAGAACTATTCGGTGTAGTTTGTTATTCATGGATTATGTTTCATATTTTGACAGTGTTCACTCCCGTTTTCTCCTACTCATTTGGGAATACCGCGTCTTTCCATGTTGCTGCGGCTTGGACAGACGGTTCGTTGCACAAATTCCAAATTTCTGATGCGCTTCTGACAGTCGTTTGTTTACTGTTTCGTTTTGGTTTGACGTACGCGAGCTTTCAATCTGTTCCGCTTGTTTTCATTCTGCTTGTGTGTGTGTATGTGTGTGTGTGTGTATGTGTGTGTGTGTGTGTGTGTGTGAGTGAGTGAGCGAGTCGGCTCGTGTTTTGTTTTGTATTGTCTGATAAATAAGTTTGAATTTGTTTTATGCAAATTTCTCTTGCTTCAGCCTGTTAAAATTGCGACATTTATTTCTAGTTGAGATAAAATTAATGGAATTATTCACACGTAATAATAACTCGTAGTCCCAGATTTTATTCATGTGGACTTAACAGTTTCATGATACGAAATTTACAGCAGAATTACAATTTTTTTACATTATTAGATTAAAACTAAACGAGGCTCTTGACACTTCGTTAAAATTGTTATGTGCAGTTAAGTTTATGTACTATATACAGTATTCTGACTACTTGCTGTTGCCTGCGCCACATTGTCAAATAAACCTTTCAGTTGGTTGTGCATTACTTCAGGAGCGCACTATGTGTGGGGCAAAATTTTCCAACGAGCTCTTTTCACAGAAAAGTAGCAACATTAATCGGAACACTGTGCAAAGTATTAATCTTGGTATCAGAATGTTGCTTATTGAACCAAATGTGAACGGTGAAATGGTGAACTAAATATTAAGGGTGAACTTTTCAAGCAAGTGTACCGGTTACAAGTCACCGCTTACAGAAACGTGACATGTAAGCTCACTGAACTAATTTCGCTTTGGAGCCCTGCGGCTAGTGTAGAACAGGTTCTAGGCTGTCATTTAATCCTCCATCTTTGATGTACGTCGTGGCAATGAAGTGGCGCGTTTTTGGCCGTCGGTTTATAGGAATCAGCGGAATAAGCAGGGTCGTCACAGCAGAGTGATAAGAAGAGCTATCGAATTTGAACGGGCCTGTGACCACATCGTGGAGTTGTCCGATTTGTTGGTGTTTCAGCGCTGACTGAGCAACGCGTCCACTTGGGAATGTACCATTCGCAGACACCTAACACGGCGTAAGAACACTGATCGTAAAAAGAGCTGACCGACAATTCAAAATCGATTGCTACTCCTTCTTAAAGTTTTATCTGCTACGGACGTGCTGTGTGCATTCCGTGCTGAGGCCGTCTTTTGTAATGGCTGCACTGTTCGCCAAATGATGGTGTCTGTGCTAAGAGACGTCGTCCGGCCGATATTAAAAACTTATCATCCGATTTTTCGAAAAACATTAGGTGAAAAAATTCAATTTTTGTATATATCCGTTGTCTTCCTTCGATAAAAACTGAATTTATTTTCTTAATCTATCATACTTAATGCGCAGCGTCAAATTAAGTAAAACACTGCACCTAATTTTAGAGAGTTTGCAGAGGCAGAAATGCGTTGCATAAATTTTGCATATTGTTGATTTTAATTCATACATTGCTGGAAATGAAATGTAGATAAGATATCGAAATTTAATTAAACAAGCATTGTTATTTGCCTTGTTTCACAAATTGTATTACCCAATATAGGTTTCGGGTTATCAGCCATTTCCAAGTATATTACTGATTCCAGAGGTGATAAAGCAAAGATAAACTTGATGGTAAGGCAAAGATAAACGTCTCAACTTCTTAATGTATCAGTCCTTGGCTTAACGTAAAATTACAACAGTGACCATTTTTTTACAGATTACATATAGAATTTCACAAGTCAGCAGTTACATAACATGATTAAACATACCTAGCAATAAAGTTATGCGTGAGCCTATCTTCTGATGAATTGAGACCCAACGTTATATTTCTGTATAGGCGGTGTGATTCCATCTAAAAGAGGCAGTTAACTGAATCGGGATTGCTCGTTCAACAATAGATATGGTGCCCCTTTTCCTGGGTGTCTAAGATTTGTACATTTATTGTGTAGTTATGGTTTTTTTTAAGACTATGTTGCGCGAAGGCTGCATCAGCCTTCTTCAGTCTCCAGCCTCTACGATGTTCTTCAAGCCCGGTACAGACTGACCTCCCATCGTGTCCTTGAAGCAAGACTGACACTCCGGCATATAATCTTATAAACCCCACATTTTGCGATAGCTGGTAGTTTTTCTTTTACATTGAACAAGCAACGGCCTATTGTTAGAGAAACCCTTTGCCTTCAAAATGTTATTTATCCTGTTTGACATACTCCCTATAAAAGGTAATCTCCACCATTTCACCTAGAAAAGGGGCACAACTCTGCCAGTTATAAATTCCAGATATTAAAAAACAGATCTGCATATCCCCAAACCTATTATTAGACGAGCAATCCCAATTAAGTCAGCCACCTCTTTTAGATGATATCACGACTCGTAGATAGAAGTAAAACGTTGGGCCTCATTCCATCAGAAGATAGGCTGTTGCATAACTTTATTCTTAAGTATGTTTAATCATGTGATGTAATTGCTGAATTCTGTCATTCGATATGCAATTTGTCAAAAAATGAGAGCAGAATGATGTCTGCTTTCGTTCACAAGTTACTGGGTTTCATATCTGAGAAACGGAAGGCCGCTACACGCTCATTAATGTCCTTCGCATCGCCAATCATATTTTCATAACAATCGTCATATCTCACAAACGATTCAACATATCGAAACTAGGTACTTTTTGCAAATGGTAGCACACAATGAGCCACATGTGCTGCATGGCAAATACATGAAACATTTTTATTCGTCGATACATGAGAGTAACTCGTCCACAACAGTAAGAGGTCGGCAGCTCAGAACGCCTACAGTCGTTCATAGCACTGTAGGGATACCCAAGCAGCGCGCTTATACACGTCCACAGCATCCAGGAAAATAGCGTAACAGAACTGTTATACACGCCTACAGCAGGGAAAGCGTTAATCACAACTGAATTCTAACCCAACAGGAACTGCTGTTGTGAGTGAAAGCATGCTCATCTCAACCAGTTAGGCACCGACAGGAATTTGAGAACATAACTACATACAACGGAAATTTGTAGTCGGCTATCTCGGAAAAACTCATTGCTCACTGCAGTGTACCTAGCTGCATGTCTAACCAGCCAAATAACACAGAAACGGAACATCAGGGGCCTGGAGGCGTCTGTGTGGTCCAGCGACTCGGTGTTTTGAGTCTTTTCACATAATTCAAGGCATAGACTTTATTGACGGCCCAGTGGGGCTTTTAACAAACAGTTCAACACCGTGGTGGTTCTGTAATGTTTTGGAGGTGTTTTACACATCTTGACTTGGTCTCACTCATTCATTTTATTGTGATCATGACTAGGGAAGTGCTACCCTTTCTTCTATATCTTCGTGGAAAGTATTTTGTGAAAACTCACATCTATACATCTATCAAAATGAGACAGCAGCGTTCTCAGGAATAAACTCCCATAATCCTTGTTTGATAAACACTTACACACTCAATAGCACTACCCTCGAAGTCTGACACTGTGGTGAATTCGCTCCATATATATGGCTTCTTATCATCAATAAGTGGCTTCCAATAGATATGGCATACCTGAAGTGGAGTCTCTTCTTCTTCGAACTGCCATCATTATCAAGTCTAGATGCGGTTTTACAAAGTATTAATGTGATGTCTTCTTGAGGTGAACTATTTATTGTCCAGTGTCACTGTTAAAATGTTTTACTTATTTATTTTTCTACACACATCAAAAAAGTTTTGCGTCACCTCGGTTCCGAGAGTTCCGGAACATGTACAGAAACTTAGAAAAGAGATCCACGTAACCATCATTTCTGCCGTTATTATTGCTCATGAAAACCACACATTGCATGTTTCATCGCCATATAGCATTGTGGTCTAGATTGCTGTACACACCGGTACCTCTAATGGCCAGTATCATGTCCTCTTGCATTGATGCATGCTTGTATTCGTTGTGACATACTATCCACAACTACATCAAGTCACTGTTGGTCTAGATTGTCCCACTCCTCAACGGCGATTCGGCGTGGATCCCTCAGAGTGCTTGGTTGGTCACGTCGTCCATAAACAGCCCTTTTCAATCCATCCCAGGAATGTTCGATAGGGTTCATGTCTGGGGAACATGTCGGCCACTCTATTCGAGCGATTTCGTTATCCTGAAGGAAGTTATTCACAAGATGTGGACGATGGTGGCACGAATTGTCGTCCATGAAGACGAGTGCCTCGCCAAGATGCTGCCCATTTGGTTGCACTATCGGTCGGAGGATGGGATTCATGCATCGTACAGCCATTATGGCGCCTTCCATGACCACCAGCGGCGTACGTCGGCTCCACATAATGCCACCCCAAAACATCAGGGAACCTCCACCTTGTTGCACTCGCTGGATAGTGTGTCTAAGGCTTTCAGCCTGACCAGGTTGCCTCCAAACAGATCTCCGACGATAGTCTGGTTGAAGGCAAATGGGACAATCATCGGTGAAGAGAACTTGATGCCAATCCTGAGCGACCCATTCGGTATGTTGTTTTGCCCATCTGTACTGCGCTGCCCGGTGTGAGGGCTGCAAAAATGGACGTCGCCATGGACGTAGGGAGTGAAGTTGCGCATCATGCAGCCTACTGAGCACAGTTTGAGTCTTAACACGACTTCCTGTGGCTGCAAGAAAAACATTATTCAACATTGTATCGTTGCTGTTAGGGTTCCTCCGAGCCATAATCCGTAGGCAGCGGTCATCCACTGCTGTAGTAGCCCTTGGGCGGCCTGAGCGTGGCATGTCATTCACAGATCCTGTCTCGCTTATCTTCTCCATATCCGAACCTCATCCCTTTGGTTCACTCCAAGACACCTGGACACTTTCCTCGTTGAGAGCCCTTCCTGGCACAAAGTAAGAAAGCGGACGCGATCGAACCGCAGTAGTGACCTTCTAGGCATGACTGAACTACAGACAACACGAGCGGTGTACTTCCTTCCTGGTTCAATGACTGGAACTGATCCTTTGTCGGATCCCCTCCGTCTAATAGGCGCTGCTCATGCATGGTTGTTTACATCTTTGGGCGGGTTTAGTGACATCTCTGAACCGTCAAAGGGACTGTGTCTGTGATACAGTATCCACAGTCAACGTCTATCTTCAGTAGTTGTGGGAACCGGGGTGATGCAAAACTTTTTTTGATGTGTGTATTTAACCTGATGTGTTTAGGGCTATGAAGTCCTCTCTTCCATCTGATCAGGTTTTCACATGAGCAGTTTACATCGTAGTTATCTAAGAAATAGCACTTTCAATACGACAACCAGTGTTAAAATGATTTCAGTGTGACATTGTGAGTAAGTTATATTGACTATGAATTAACAAAGTTAAAAGTGGCATTTCTTGTACTGCTGTAGCTAATATTATTAATAGTAATAATAACGTTAATAATAATAATAGTGACAGCAACTGTGACGTTAATAACAGTACCATAAGAATTTATAGGTCTACAAAATAGATGTTTTCTGATATATCGAGTCCTGTGAAAGGAAATTTAAGGAGGCTACATCGGCTAAGAATCCTGGGAAATGAGGAAGATCAGGTTAGAAAGAAGGATGCACGAGGTAACGGGACAATGGTAGTCATATTGTCGTTTTACTAGTTATGTTATTACCTGTCTTCTGTAACAGAAGATATTATTCAGTTCTCTAATATAACGGGGGAGAAGGTTGCAGAATTTGGTTCCTGCTAGTGAGAAGGACTTCGAGAAGATGTCTGAACGATGGAATGGGATAGAAAAGATTTTACTATGACGGGAACAAATGCTACTGCCGCGTCGTTCAGACAAAAGTGTTAAAGTCTGGGAGAGATATTAGGGACAGTGTTCATCGATAAGACTATAGACAAGATTGAGGATATGTAAACCTCTGCGCTTTTCTACACGCAGGCAAAATAGCTGTGCATGTGATGGTGAAATGTGATCAAAGAGTTGAATATCACAGATATAACGAACCCAATCACTTATAACCAGTTCCAGCCGCCGAACCAATACTTGGAAGTGTTTCTACAAGTTTCTTCTTCAGGTCAACAAGGAATAGCTTTTCACATTTTTGTAAGGCATGGAGAGATGCTGATGCCTTCTTGCACGATACAGTTACGTGCTCAGTCCATTTTCGATTTTCATCCGTCTGTCGTGTCGGCACTGGTGCCGGGAGTTTTCTGTCTTTCTCCTTCTCTGAGGATGGAGTTCGCAGTCTGCTGCGCCGCCTGATGGTGCGACGAGTTAGCACGGCTCCGGAGCGCTAGATGGCGCGGTTGCGGGTGGAGCGGCTTGTCGACTTGGTCAGACTGTAGATTGTGATGTGTGCCCGTCGTGCTAGTCTCTGGAATCACGTGCCCACACTGTCTGTCAATCCTGTTGCTTTGTTGCTTTGGCGGAACAGCTGCGAGAACTGGGTGTAACAGTTGTGGTTGGAGGCGTGCATTATCCCTGGCTGAATCACTGTCATTTATCTTGGGGGTACGCTATCGGCCTTCAGGGTTGTAAGTGGTGGACGCACGTTATTGTAGAAAAGTAAGACATGTCGGAAGTTGTGTAACTTCCGTGAGACACGACTGGTGCGGGAATGTTTTGGTTGTAAGCGAACTTGGCCTCTTGTCACCACGCAGAGAATAAGGGAAGAGTTGTTTTGTCTTTTAAACCTTAGGGTTGTTCTGCAAAGTCTAATTGATGAAGTACTCAAGATGACGATGTACTTGACGGAATTCTTTTAATGCACCGATGTTATCTGCTTGTCATGGATCCTTGAAGGTGGTGCATTCCAGAGTGTTGGTAATAATGTATTATTATTTGTATAAGACTGATTTGATCAGTGCTTTACATGATGATATTCCTAACAGACTCTTTCTAATGCGCTGCTGTTACTCATTATTAGTTACCCACTTTGAGAATTTCTACATTTAAAAGTTTTCGTGATATCTATTTCTCATGCTTATCATATTAATGCTGATAAGAGAGGTCAGCCTATTGATTAGTTTCTTTTCTAATGCATGTGTGTTTTTCAATTAGTTGTGCGTTACTGAGAAAGCACATGATTGTTATGTTGACCAATGGTTTGGATCTGCTATATCAATGGTTATTTGTTTATGTGTTCTTATACTAGCTTGGATATTCATTCTGCTGCATCAGTCTGTTGGACTCCAGTCTGTATTTACAAAATGTTGTTTTCTTAAGACTGTGTTAACGCGATATATCTTAATAAATGTATATCAAAATTGTATCCCAGCTCACGCTCAATAAGTCATTCCACACCTTTACATCCACTTTCCTGTTACATCTACTATTACTCCTAGACTCTTAGCTGGAGGAGAAAACTTGTTATTGCTCCCATTTAGGGTAAAAGATGTAGGCATTCCCGGTATTTCAAGCTAATGAGTCTAGAATGACCAACGAGTACTGCTTGGGTTTTGGATGGATTGAGATTTAACTCTGTATCCCGCGACCATCTTGATAGTGCACACAGGTCAGTATTGAAATTCTTGACAACTTTCTGCAGGATTATGGATTATTAGGTCGCTGCCTTGTCAGTGTGTCAGCTCAAAAAATTAATAAGTAAATAAATGACTTTCTCCTAACTTCCCTACGAGCTAGAGACCTGAAATTTTAAATATAGCTCAGAACTGGACGACAATATTAGCTTGGCGGCACTTAGTAGGCTGTAATGTAATTTTTATTTTATTGTGTGATTAGCTAATTTCGACTACTTGTCATTGCCAAGCATAACTACGTGGTAACTGATAGCAGCTGGTAATTTTTTGTAATTTGTTTGACTACAAATTATCAGCTGCTGTCAGTTACCATGTGGTTGTGCTTGACTATGACAAATAGTCAAAATTAGCTAATCACACTATTAAAGAAAAATCAAATAACAGCCTACTACGGACCATGTTTGCATTTATTAAACATCTGGAAGCTGCGGATCCCCACAAATACAAAATTTTAATTTAGCTTGCTTTTTTGTCTATCTGAACCACCTATCTCCACAATTGATTGCAGTGTGTGTGAAAAGTGTTGGTAATGCCTCACTTCTCGGCTGCCCCACCAAACAGGTGTGATGTGTGGGTAGTATCGGAACGCATTCCAGGTGAAAAGCGCGGAACGCGACGATGGCTCCCAGATGGCGCTGCTGGGACGATAGTACCACCTCTAAAGGGCTGGACTCGCGGAGCCATAGTGCTAAGCCAACCTCGCCACACAATGAGTGCTAACAGCGGCACTATAAATCTATCCACACCATGGCTGTGCGTCTGGTTGTGTATCTTTTGTCATCTTGTATCGTTCTCAATACACAACATTTGTTTGGTCTCAGATTTGACTATAGCTTAGGTTTTCGTTTGTGGAATATTCGTCTAAACGTATTGTGACGTGCCATCTCCGTTGGTTATATTCCTCGTGTTAGTTCTCCATTTCACATTCAGTTAACAGCTGTTGATGGTGCCTGGCAAATCTTCCAGTCTCTGTTGGTTTTTTGAGGTATTCCCAATCCTTATCAGATTATGATCACATTACTTTGCAGTAACAATTAAAAATCAAATAAATTGATTGGTTCTTTAATTTATTTTTTAGAAAAATAACATTTAAACAGATTGATATACTGCATGTAGGTAAATAGAGTACTATTTTATTCAGATATAATCAGGTAAAAAGACACTAAAATGAACCTAAATTTTAAGACGTATCTGTCTTATATTTTAGCAAAGTGTTTAAAATCCATAAAGAAGTTTCACACATGCAAGAATAAAAGAAGAAAAGAAATAATTAAATGAAAATAAATTTTCAATATAACACACTTTTAAATTGGTCTGAAAAGGATGAAGATATTTATAAGTCTGTTTTTCTAATAGCTATGAACATACTTGTAAGATTTATAACGAAAAACGTAGGGTGTATGCAACACATAATTAATACATAAATAGTGTAATTTCTAGCTATTATCTGTTGCATGTTTCCCATAGTTTTCATTATAAATGTTACTAGTATTTCCATAAATATTGAATGTTTAAAATAATCTATTTTCAGAATTGTTTGGATGGGGATAGAAGAAATTATTTTATACTTTTAAGTTAGGTTTAAAAATATGTGATAATAATATTTTGTTTTTATTTAATTAATTATTATTTATATCACTATTAAAGCAATATTTCCTTTTTATACAAAATTAGTTTTAATGTACACTGATAGAAAAAACTACGGCACAAATAATTAATATAGGGTAATGGAATTTCGGGAATACATTTCTCCAGGTAACATATTTAGGTGATTAACATTGCAAGATCACATTTTAGTGTAAGAGCGATATAATCCATTGCAAATGTGAAATGCTTGTACATTAATAACCGGTGTAACCGCCAGAATGTTGAACGCAAGTGTTCAAACGCGCATACATTGTGTCGTACAGATTCCCTGTGTCAGTTTGTGGTATGAGGTTCCATGCGTGTTGCACTTGGTCGGCCAATACAGGGGCGATTAATGCTGTTAGTGGATGGCGCTGGAGTTGTCCAATGCTGTCCCATACGGACTTATTTTACTTTCAAAATCGAAAATCTCGTTGAATGGACGAAGATTTGCAGCGATAGACGACATAAAAAATATTCGGAGACGGTGCGTCGCGCGATCCGGCAAGAGATGTACAAGACTGCTTCCGTAATTGGAAATGGTGTTAGGCGCGCTGTATCAATTTTGGACGAGAGTATTTCAAAGGAGACCATACACAATAAGTAAAATATAGGGGTAGAAAAATTTTGTGGACAAAGTTCCCAATTTTTTGAGCAGACCTCCTACGTATACGATTGGTGGCAGATTTGGTGATTGCGCCGGCCAAGGCAACATGTCAGCACTCTGTAGAGCATCTTGGATTACAACATCGGTATGTGGACGAGTGTTATTTTCTTGGAAAACACCTCCTGGAATGCTGTTTATGAATGGCAGCGCAACAGATCCAATCATGAGACTGATGTACCAGTTAGCATGCAGGGTGCGTGGGATAACCAGGAGAGTTCTCCTGCCGTCATACAATATCACATCGCAGACCATAATTCCAGGTGCAGCTGCAGTATGTCTAGCATGCAAACAGTTCGACTGTTGCCACTCTCCTAGCCTCGACCTAATGAAGACACGATCTTCACTGGTATCGAAGTAAAACCAGCTATCATCAGAAAACGCAACAGCCTTCCATGCTGCCCTCGAATGAGTTATCGCGTGAATGGTTTGGGGTCAGTAGAATGGACGCTACAGAGCTGTCCTTCAAGTAGCCGATGTGTAACATTTCGTTGTGTCACTGTGGTGCCAATTGCTGCTCGGATTGCTGCTGCAGGTGCAGAACGATGTGATAGCACCACACGCCGGACACGATGGTCTTCCTTCTGGGTAGCACCACGTGGTCGTTCGGGGCTTGTTCTTCTGGCGACAGTACATTCTCGTGACCACCGGTGCCAGTAATCATGAACAATGGCTACATTCCTGCCAAGTCTCTCTGCAATACAGCAGAAATAACATCCAGCTTCTCGTAGCCCTATTATATGACCACATTCAAACTCAGTGAGGTGTTAATAATGGCATCTTTGTTGCCTTAAAGGCATTATTTACTGACATCAACTCATCTTGTTGAATCACAGTGGTAACTAATGCTCACGACATTTACAGGTTGCATTTAAAGCAAAACGGATTTGTATCCTCATAGTGGCGCTACTAGCGCAACTATTATACGACTGGCGTGAAATCTGAATAGAAGTTATCTTTCAGATGTAGAACCACGCCTACCAACTTTCGTTTATCTTGCACAACTCGTTCTTGGTGTTGTGAATTTTTACCCTCAGTTTATACCAGTAAAGTAGGAACTATACTTCAGTCCACTATTATTTCAGCAACCCTGGCAACCATCCGGGCAAAATAAAATAAATGAAGTTTTTATGAAATTTACCATTACTGAGTATTGATATGTAAGGGGTGTCATCTTAATGGTCTTTTCTAAGACCAAATTTAGATTTGTGAGTGTGTAACATTTGAAGCTTAAGTGGAATTTGAAATTATGATTTATATTTTAGTAATATTCATTCAGTTAATGCGTTTCGGTTTCAGCTGTATGTATCGTACTTAATCTTGTCCTCTAGCATAGTTGAATGAATGTTGCTTTTCATAACAGTCGATTAACTGAATGTTAAAATAGCAGAACAACTTCTTTTGTTAGTACGTCATACAGTGATAGAAATAGCCAAAACATTATATCCCACATGACATCTGTGATCTTACTATGCTCTTTGCTTGTCATAAATCTTGAGATCATGGTAGCAAAGCATGAGGTAGCTCCAGCATTGAAAACGTAGATTTCTTGAAGGAATCCTAAAGTACATATTTCGAATACATTGTATGGTCCATATAGAATCAAGAAGCAGGTAGCTGCGTTGTGCTGTTGTTGCACATGTATGTTATGTATAAAAAATGGAATTCACGTGGTATACGTTTAGGTTATGGTCTATGTATTTGTTGCCAGATTTCGCGATCTACTTTGCTTAGGTAATCGATAGTTGCTTATGAATTTATTCCGCGATTAAAGAACCACAGAAAATATCTGCAAATATTTGTAACAGTGGGTGAAAAGGACCAGTCACCATTCCCGCCGACTGGGATTGAAAACCATGCAGTTTTGTCCCTTTGATCTCCAAACCAACCGACATCCAACCAACCATCCCAGCCGTCTGTTGGTTGTAGGAGTTCTAATCATCAATAAATAACTTTAGTTGGTCGAAGAAACTTATGGACTCTCTTCTTCGCAGAGATCATTATCAGGGTAGAGACCATAGCGCGATGTCCTGTGTGCTCGTATCTTCAGGAACTCCCCAAAGCTTTATACGTGGCTAAGTCAATTATTATCCTCAGTTTGGTTATATTTTTGTTTATTTTGGTACTACTGTCGATTAACGTTGATGACGCATGCTTTATTTATTTGTTGTTATTTCTTTGCAATTTTCAAGCTGCTAGATTAGTTTCGTTATCGCTGCCGTGCTGTTATTCATGGCTGCTCCACTGTCTAATTGCACCAAAGAAGAGCGTCGTTCAGTGATCCGTTTTTTGTGGTTGGAAGTTGTATCAGGGACCGAAATTCATTGAAGACTTTCGGTACAGTACGGGAACAGTGTTTTGCCACAACGGAGTGCCTACGAGTGGATTGAAAAATTCCGAAATGGAAGCACAAGTGTTACGCACGATGAAGGATCCGGACGACCGTTTACCACGACGATTAACTATTGACGAAGTGGTACATCGTCTGTTAATTAGTCATGGTTCTGCCTACGAAATCATTCACAACAGACTTGGGTGTCATACAGTTTGTGCAGGATGAGTCCCAAAACAACTCACATAGTTGCATAAACAAGCGCACTTGGACATCTGCAAAAAACATTTGGATTGCTATGGTAAAGAAGTGGACAACTTCTGAGACAGGATCATTACTGGTGACGAAACATGGATCCATCAGTATGAGCCGGAGAGTAAACGGCAGAATAAAGAATGAATTTTATCCATAGTGGATGCTGTCTAACTCCGTGACTGTTCCTTTATGAGGTGTAGAAAATTATCTGCTACCAGTCACAATAAAAGGTTATTTATTTTCACACGACCGGTTTCGGGCTTGCGCCCATCTTCAGGTGTTTATACATTCATGTACATGTTTTTCCTTTTGGAGATCACTGAATAAATACAAAAAATTATTTGCAGGTGACTATACAGATACAAGTGGGACAATTGTAAGTGGTAAGGCAGCATTTGACGAAAATATATCTGTACTTACATAAAGATGAAGCACCATTATTACAGTTATGCTGTGGTGATAGTTTTGCCCCTTAGTTACGCGCTTATGGTGTACGTTACAGTAAGATGCTTACTGCCGGGCTAAAGCCTGCAATTCGAAGCAAACGCCGAGGATTGCTGTCAAGGAATGGAAACATCCAAATTCGCCGTGCAAGAAAAAGTTCAAGAGCCAACCATCCGCAGGAAAACTGATGCTTACGGTTGTTTGGGAGGCACAACGTCCAGTACTGAAACGTTATGGGGAGAGGGGCACAACAATAAACAGTGTACGTTACAATAAGATGCTTACTGCCGGGCTAAAGCCTGCAATTCGAAGCAAACGCCGAGGATTGCTGTCGAAAAGTGTTGTGTTGTTGCACGACAATGCCCGTCCGCATACTGCTGCCCACACTGCTGAAACGCTCCAGAAACTCAAATTTGAAGTACTGGATCATCCTCCATATAGTCCCGATGTTGCCCCTTCTAATGGTCCACTCAAACAGGCATTCCGAGGCCGCTGATTTGCCTCGGACGAAGCAGTGAAAGAAGCGGTGCATTCCCGGCTCGCAGCTCAAAACGAGAACCTTCTTTTATGAGGGCATCAGGAAGCGTGTACAATGATGGATCAAGTGCGTTGAAACGCAAGGAGACTATGTCGAAAAATCATGTTCTTGTAAGTTTCCTATTTGATTACAATAAAATTTTATAACTACTTTGCGGATAATAATTGAATTACCCTCGTATTACTCCAGAGGTGCTTCGAAGGCTTTTGTGAGAGCGGGATTGATTATCAGTTCAGAGACACTGCACAGATATTGTGAATGAATCTCATTCTGAAACAAGGATTCCTTAGGCAGTCAAACAGACTGCGGCCGCCGAAGAGGGATTTTGGAAGCCGCTGGCGGGCAGAGGGTGTCGCTCGCTGGCCGCCTCCCCGCCCCTTCCTCGCGATCCGCCGCTGTTCTTCTCCACCGGTGCGCCCAAGAAAATGAAGCAGGCGGCAGGGAGCGCCAATCAAATTAATTACCGCCGCCAGATGCGCCGATACAGCCGCCTCCGCCGCCCCCGCCCTGCCGTCACGAGCCAATTAGGCGGCTACCTGCGCCCGGCGCTAAAAATTGCCAATTACCGGCAGAGGCGCCTTTTGTAGGCGCGCAGCGGCTGTGAAGCGGAACGCTCCGTCGCCGCCTACCCCCTCCGCTCGGCCACCCGGCGCGTCGCGACGCTGCCAGAGTCCGCGCGGCGGCCTCCCGGGCGATGATTGGCAGCAGTCGGTAATTGTATTAGCACTCCGGCGCTGCGCGGCGCGGGGTGACGCCGTGTTTGCAGCGACGCGCCGGTGATCCTGCCGGCGCGACGCAACAGCCCACAATGGCGGGTCAACACTTGCCCCGCAGCTTACATCTCCGCTGTGTGCTCGGGGCCGCTTTCCGTTCCGCTCGGTTAACACGCCGCGCTCTGGGGTCCCACATGTCACGCCATCTCTCTGATTGACGAAGTCTGGTGTCGCTGCGCCCCTACTGTTAACTCAGCGTGCAGCCTGGCACTGATCACACCGCCTCTACGCCCTGTTTGCTCTTCCCAAGTGTAAAAAATACAAAAAATGCTTACTGAAAGAAAAAACGCTGTGGCACACAAACTCTTTGCAATGTTCCTTACGTTAGTTACAGCGACAGATGTGTATTTTACGTGTAATCGTTTTGTTTGTAACTATCCACTAAGGATTCATTTCCCAACAAGCAAAGATCTCGACCACCTTATCTACATCTGCAGCTAGAGGAAAGCACCGCAAGCCACATGACAGTGTGTGTCGGAGCGTATATCTTGTACTGGTAACTGATCCTTCCTTCCCTGTTCCACTCACGAATGGAGTATGTGAAGAATGTTTGTTGATAAGCCTCTGTACAAGCTCTAACTTCTAGGATTTTCTAGTCGTGGTCACATCGCGAAATATATGTGGGAGCTAAAATTGATTTTCTCCGTGCGAAGAAGGCTACAGTAAACCTGTCCGTGGGGAAGTGCATATTTTTTATTGATGAGTACAAGGCGGTCGCTGACTTTTCAAAGACAGGTGTAGTCCATGGCGGTTGTATATCGCATTCCTTGTAGCTGAGCCATGGCATATATTGGTCAAACTATCAGGACCGTGGAGGACCGATGTACTGAACATAAACGGCACAAACGATTACAGCAGCCAAGTAGATGAGCTATTGCCGAACATTGTTTGGACACTGGTCACCCCATGTTATCATATAACACCGAGATATTGGTATGCACGTCCAGCTATTGGGACAGTGTTATTAAGGAGGCAGTTGAGATTAAATTAGTGAGCAACCTCGTTAACAGGGATGGAGGTTTTTGTCTAAACTACGTTTGGAATCCGGCTCTCTCCCTTGTCCGAAAAAGAGGGCCAGAGTCAATGCTACCTCACCTGCGAGTTCGTAGTCTCGCTATCGATAGCTCTGATTTTGGTCATCTTTGGTGGCACTAGTGTTCAGTGTGTGTGTTATCTTTCCTGCATCAGCTCGAGAAACGAGGCTTTAAATTTACATGGTCGTCGCCTGTCCGTTGCAGTTTGCCTTGAAAATGGCGGGGTGTTCTCCCGCCGAAATATCGGCGGTCGCTGAAAGTGTTAACTGGCTTAGTTCCCGGAAGTTATTTGAAAGTTGTATACGCCAGGAGAAACTCAGGTCTCACATCAGTCAAATGTGTTGTGAGGAATCCATGTCTGGAAGGCAAAGAAAAAAGGACTTAAGTTTTAGATAATGCCAAAAACTTATTTTTATTTGGAAACTAATAATGACTCAATTTTTATTTATGTGTTAAGATGTCTTTGGAACACACATCTTGGACAAACTATATGAATGCAACTATAAACATAGCTGTGTGCAGCAACCGTGAAAAAATTTTTATTTATTTATTTATTTTTTTGTGGTTGCAATGGATTTTATATTTGACTTGACCATGATTTCGACTCCTAAAATAAGAGAGTCTTCATCAGAATTTATGTTACATACGTAAAACGTATGCTCAACGTTTTACGTATGTAATATAAATTCTGGTGAAGACTCCCTTAGTTTAGGAGTCGAAACCCTGGTCAATTCGACTATAAAATCCATTGCAATCAGTGGACTGTCTCTGCTACAAAAAAAATAAATAAATAAATTAATTAATTAAAAATTAAAACTAAAAAAATAAAAAAATAAAGCTATATGAATCTTAAAGGTGAACGATACACTAAACGTGTATGTAGGGGACCTAGTGTCAATCTGGACAGTCACGTTAATTGTTACGTCTAAATGTCAGGGAATAACTGAAGATGGCAGCTTACATGCAGTAAAGCATATGGACACTTGTGCAGCTGCAGTTTCAGCTGTTGAATAACGAACAGTTGTTAAGTGAACTTGTCTGTGAGGATTAGTAATGGATATCCACCGTACTGCTTATTACGTAGAAAGCAATGTGTCCTTCTGACGTTACACAACTGCCACCGAACTGATATTGACGTGCCGTGATATTAGCAATTCCATTCGCTATCACACTGCATTTTTCCTCACGGGCGACAGATCACTTGCTTGCTGATCTGTCTGTGAGCCAACTTCAGCTACGTGGTCGCTGAACAGAGCATGCGGTGGCAGTACAATGAGGGAACACTGACCAAATTGGCCCAAAAGAGACCGCTAGTCTGTAACGATGCCAATTCGAGAGCTGAGTAGAGGATATTGGTCACGATTCTGTCTCCGACACTTCCTTATACAACCCAATTCAATATTCCACAGTAAGCTTTTAATATTGTTGATTGTTAATTACGTTTTTTATGTAATGTTCCACGTTTTTCGCTGTCTTGAGTGGAATGTTGAACTGGACCTATCTTCACTGTAGACAATTGGCTGTGCCTTCCCAGCAATGGGCAACCCTTGCCTGATAATCGGCCCACCTGTTCCATTTGATCACCTCTGCTACTGCTAAGAAGATTAGTATCATTGTCAGTCCATGATTATAAATTTTGTAAGTGAACAATTTATTATCAAAGATGAATCCTTTTTATGTCAAATAATACACCCATATTACATAATCTTACTTCCAAAAGGAAAATTATAGATTGTTTTACTTTTAAAAAGTATTATAGAAATTCTAACGTTTGCCGCTTTGTTATTTTGTATCAACTTTAATTCCTCGTGGCAAGTAGTGTTTAAACCTGAAAGTTGGAAATTTTGCTCAGATTCACAGATAATAACGCTTTACTTCAGTAATGGATCTTGATAGTGAATTTACTGAACTCTCAGTCACTATTATAGTTAAATCGAATTCAAATAATGATGAAGAAGTCGATTAAACCCGATTTTTTAATTATCTCTGCAAGTAAATGTGTCGTGATGTTGAAAGTCTGTTCTATAATTTTTGCTAATTATCCACAGAAGCGCCTGAATGGGGAGACATTAAGTAAAACGTATGCTCAACGTTTTACGTATGTAATATAAATTCTGGTGAAGACTCCCTTAGTTTAGGAGTCGAAACCCTGGTCAATTCGACTATAAAATCCATTGCAATCAGTGGACTGTCTCTGCTACAAAAAAAATAAATAAATAAATTAATTAATTAAAAATTAAAACTAAAAAAATAAAAAAATAAAGCTATATGAATCTTAAAGGTGAACGATACACTAAACGTGTATGTAGGGGACCTAGTGTCAATCTGGACAGTCACGTTAATTGTTACGTCTAAATGTCAGGGAATAACTGAAGATGGCAGCTTACATGCAGTAAAGCATATGGACACTTGTGCAGCTGCAGTTTCAGCTGTTGAATAACGAACAGTTGTTAAGTGAACTTGTCTGTGAGGATTAGTAATGGATATCCACCGTACTGCTTATTACGTAGAAAGCAATGTGTCCTTCTGACGTTACACAACTGCCACCGAACTGATATTGACGTGCCGTGATATTAGCAATTCCATTCGCTATCACACTGCATTTTTCCTCACGGGCGACAGATCACTTGCTTGCTGATCTGTCTGTGAGCCAACTTCAGCTACGTGGTCGCTGAACAGAGCATGCGGTGGCAGTACAATGAGGGAACACTGACCAAATTGGCCCAAAAGAGACCGCTAGTCTGTAACGATGCCAATTCGAGAGCTGAGTAGAGGATATTGGTCACGATTCTGTCTCCGACACTTCCTTATACAACCCAATTCAATATTCCACAGTAAGCTTTTAATATTGTTGATTGTTAATTACGTTTTTTATGTAATGTTCCACGTTTTTCGCTGTCTTGAGTGGAATGTTGAACTGGACCTATCTTCACTGTAGACAATTGGCTGTGCCTTCCCAGCAATGGGCAACCCTTGCCTGATAATCGGCCCACCTGTTCCATTTGATCACCTCTGCTACTGCTAAGAAGATTAGTATCATTGTCAGTCCATGATTATAAATTTTGTAAGTGAACAATTTATTATCAAAGATGAATCCTTTTTATGTCAAATAATACACCCATATTACATAATCTTACTTCCAAAAGGAAAATTATAGATTGTTTTACTTTTAAAAAGTATTATAGAAATTCTAACGTTTGCCGCTTTGTTATTTTGTATCAACTTTAATTCCTCGTGGCAAGTAGTGTTTAAACCTGAAAGTTGGAAATTTTGCTCAGATTCACAGATAATAACGCTTTACTTCAGTAATGGATCTTGATAGTGAATTTACTGAACTCTCAGTCACTATTATAGTTAAATCGAATTCAAATAATGATGAAGAAGTCGATTAAACCCGATTTTTTAATTATCTCTGCAAGTAAATGTGTCGTGATGTTGAAAGTCTGTTCTATAATTTTTGCTAATTATCCACAGAAGCGCCTGAATGGGGAGACATTAAGTAAAAATTTCCTGGCACTATAAGCAGATAATCAACCTCATGTCTAGCCAATAATCAATCATGGTACCGACCTTTGTAACCATTCTGTTGAGCTCAGTTAGAAACTATTCTTTGAGAATAAATAGCTCATACTACACTGAACGCGACTGACCCATTTCAATAACTCAAATTTAGAGAAACGTAATAATGATTAATGTCATACGAAAACTGTACTTTATGAAGTAACTCCATGACAGTTTGCTGTTTATTCATCAGATCTGTTCAATATAATGTACAGCTCTATGTGAGCCTTGTAATTTTGAAGAAGAGCTATTCAGTGATAACGTACAAGAACAATTAACTATTGTGCTAATCAAAGTAAAATTACATTTCAAACATAACTGAAAGACTCAATACGTTTGTTATTCCATAGCCCCACTATTTCACCATTGGGAGTGAATGTAATGACTCTTCTCATGTTGTGTGGGCCGGCCGAAGTGGCCGTGCGGTTCTGGGCGCTGCAGTCCGGAACTGCGAGACCGCTATGGTCGCAGGTCCGAATTCTGCCTCGGGCATGGATGTGTGTGATGTCCTTAGGTTAGTTAGGTTTAACTAGTTCTAAGTTCTAGGGGACTGATGACCTAAGCAGTTGAGTCCCATAGTGCTCAGAGCCATTTGCCATGTTGTGTGAAAATTCCATTTGTTTTTTATATTAACATGATGTGCACAGTAATTGTGGTGTGCTCCATACGGCTAAAAGCGCATGGAACATATAGCTGTGATACTGTATTAACTCTTCGTACAATGCTTAATTCTCGTAAGATATTGTGATCTGTATAGCAAAATACTTCTCACTCTTGTTTTGGCGCTCGTTATGCAAGGTATGGCGTTATCTGATCTCTGCAATAAACCTGTTATTACATAGTTTCTGATTTCATTCGAGCAGGTCATACAGCTTCCTTGGATTTGGTGAGAATTACTGAATTATTTTTAGAATGTAGCAACCTTCTTTACTGTATGAGTGAAATACTAAATCTATTTCTCCTTCTATGGTAAATAAAATATTTAGCTAGGTACTGTCTATTACTTTGCCTGGTTTGAATTTCACTAATGAACTTTACTGTTCACAATGATTAGGCGCATAGTTACAACCAGCAATTCAATTTTTGTGACTTTTAGTCCAGTCTCACTATCGTTGAACACAGAGATTCCCATAAATAAATACTGCTAACACCACGTGAAACTGGTGGTACATTGCATTTACACGTTCCATTCCTAAAATAAGCAGAGATTTAGTTTACCAATTTTCATTATTGGTGAATCTCCATATTACTGACAGGTGATTGGGTTAAAAGGTAGAGTAAAATAAAAGTAAGTCAGATTACGTCAGATGAGATTCGATCCTGCTAAATTTCGGCTTCTAGCCAAACAGTTTCCTTTTTTTAATTTTTTTTATTTTTGACCGTTGTGATTGGTCGTTGCGGATGTCACATGATCCTTCCACTCAGTTTTTTTTAATTTTTTTTTTTTTATTGCAGAGGCCAAGCAGCTCTCTGACCGAACACGCCGAGCTACAGTGCCTGCTACCACTAGACCATCGTACTAGATTCCTCAAAGAACTGCTGCTCGAGTTATGGCGGCTGTTCACTAGGTGGTTGTGGCACTGTTTTCACAACCTAAACTTAATTCATCATATTCAGACAATTTGCGCAAAATATTTATAAATTTTATAGTCCCTTTCGCACGAATCAGTGTAGCCATTAGTGAAAACCGGGTCAAAATCTCTGCAGTTTTGTAGTAACTGATGCATTAAATATTATAAATTCTAGGGAAAGTAACTATGAGTATTTCGATTTAACTCACTTACGACTGACACCACAAACAGGGTACTTCCAAAGTAATGCCCCGACTATAGCACGCCATAGGGAAAATGAAAAGTATTTTTTAGTATGCTGCTCGAAGTCTGTGATTGCTGTGCTGATTTTGGCCTGTGTTCATTTTCTTCTACAGTATTTTTGGGGGTATGTAGTGCAGGTATCATTATAATTCTTCTATTGCAATAACGGTGTTGTTCGAAGGTCTGACTGTTGGGGAGCCATGTTGTGTTCGATTAGTGTCTAAGGAAAATGTAATTTCTTATAAACGAACAATTTTTTTTAAAAAACAGTTCTGCATCTGCATTTATACGCCACAAGCTACGTTGCGGATGGTTCCTCATTTCGTACTCTTACTTATTTCCCTGCCCTTTCGTACTCCAGTCACGAATGGTGTTTACGGAGGACGGCTATGGCAAGCTTCCGTTTCAGCTTCGTGTTGTGAAGAGATGTGGAGGTTGTTGTAGTGTGCGTACTCCTGAGATTCAAAATTATAGTCTCCGTGTTCTGAAAACGGAGTGAAGTTGCCTATGCAATCACGCGAATTTACCTTTAAAAGGTAATTAAACGCGTCGCGCAATGGATGTCTTATTAAGTCTGAATTCAACAGTGGTAGACCCATCTTTAAAAGTGAATGATCATGCATGAAATACAGAGGTGAACTACAACACGACAGCACATTTTAGTTAACAGGAGCATCTAAATGGTAAAAAAAATGCACGCTTATACGAGACGCTATTTATTACCCACAACGAGCAATCAAGTGCGAAAAACTTCAGCAAGATAGCAATGAATGCAAATGTAGAGAACAGTTAAGTTTAAATTCAATTTGGTCCCAAATTTAGATAGCGTCTTTAATGTTGCAAATGGTCAAGCCAAGAGCATATCAGAAAGTGCTAATGAAAGGTGTACTTGGAAGAACAGACACATTTCACAGATGCAAAGTGCATTCTGGAAATGAAACATTTACTAAGTGCGGCCATCAGTTACCAAAACGACTGACTCCCCGAAGTTAACAAATTCCGCGCCCCCTGAATGAGTCGACGGAAAAGCATTGCTGGTGAATCTCGCCAAATAAACTTCCTCTCCTGCGAGAGGCAGATAATAGCGGACAGGCCCCGACTTCGCGTGTGCGGCCCGCGAGGATTCAGCGACGCAGTTGTTTCCAGAGACAGGAGCAGAGTGAGACTAAACACAAATTCTAGATTCTCTGTCACAGTTTGGAAAAGCTCCAAGTCATTCACCAATGTCGGTAATGATTCCAAGTGCTGTCCAATGTCTATCCAAGTTTTGCCGATATTGCGATCACCACCGCAATGAAATTTCAATATTTAGACAGCGTCAGCAAGAATTAAAATTTTGTTTATTTCGAGCGCGAAAGTGTGGTGTCACCGCCAGACACCACACTTGCTAGGTGGTAGTTTAAATCGGCCGCGGTCCATTTAGTACATGTCGGACCCGCGTGTCGCCACTGGGTGATCGCAGACCTAGCGCCACCACAAGGCAGGTCTCGTGATACGAACAAGCACTCACCCCAGTTGTACGGACGACATTGCTAGCGACAATACGGACGAAGCCTTCCTCTCATTTGCCGAGAGGCAGTTAGAGTAGCCTTCTGCTAAGTCCATGGCTACGACCTAGCAAGGTGCCAATTGTAACAGTGCATGTATCTTACGAGTCGCATTTGTATAGTCAAGAGAGATGTATCACAAGGAGACAGTAAAGTTAAGTATAAAGCAGCTACGTACTTTTCTTGCTACCACTCAATAGTTATCCTGTTCCAGACTTGACGCCCGTCGGCGTGTGTGTACGCGTGCCTGTCTTTCGGCTACTACCGTGTGGCGTAACAGTCTTGTTACGTCACTACAGATTGGCGACGGGGATGGGATTCGAACCCACGCGTGCAAAGCAACTCTGTCCTACGAGGAAATTTTGTCTGCTTTAGATGCCTATTTCAAAGAAACAGTTAATGTGGTTGCCAAACGGTATACGTTTTTTCGTACAAAACGTACGGCCGGTCAAACTAATAGGGAGTGGGTAGCAACATTGCAAGGACTTACTAGAGATTGTGCCTTTGACTGTGACTGTGGCCTTTCTTATTCAGATACAATGGTGCGTGATGGAATTGCACAGAACGTTTCTGATGTTCGCATATGGGAGCACATTTTGAAACTAGTTAATCCCTCCCTTCAACAAGTGATAGACATATTGGATAGACAAGACACACTTGACTGTGCTCAGGAATCTTTTGAAACTTCGCCAGCAGTGTGTAACATTAACCGGCCCGCCGGGCGAGCTGCGCGGCCTGGTCAACTGCCCTCGCGCACACAAACGCAGCTGCCGCCGCGCTCTAAACCAGGTGTGCCGCGCCAGCCCACAAATGCAGTGAAATCACACCCGCGGTGTGCTGCTAGACATTCGCGTGAACATTGCCTGTCACGCCAAGCTATTTGCTTTTTCTGTAATAGGAAAGGACATGTTCAAAGTGTTTGCCAGAAAAAGCTCCGATCAGACAATCACAATCATTCCAGGCCCTTTGCTTCGCGCCGGAATCGAACCAAGGACACTCAGGCTCGTGGACCTTCGCCCATGGACATTCGTGTCGTTAATTCCGATTCGTCCAGTGACACTTTCTCTAACAGTGACTGTGTTCGTCCCACAAAAACTGTGCGTCGACGTCGCCGGAAATCACGTCAATTAGCACGTGATTCTGTACAAGTGTCTGTTCAAATTGCACGAAACAGTCGCTCTTGTCGTCAGCAGGACAATAAACTTTTTGTGGACTTAGACTTTGAAGGCAAAGTGATATCATTCCAGCTCGATACCGGAGCTGCAGTTTCATTGCTCAATCACGACACGTACGAACAACTGGGCAAACCTCCGTTGTGTGCCGCAAATGTTCAGTTAAAAATTTATTCTGGACAGAATATACCTGTGTTAGGACAGTGCACTCTTCTTGCAACACATAAGGAACAAACAAAACTTGTGTCATTTTACGTTCTTCGTTCTTCTTCTGCAGTGAACTTGTTTGGCTTAGATTTATTTCAGTTGTTTAACATGTCTATTGTAAATCAGGTGCTATCAGTGAATCAAACTGTGCCTTCAGACAGTGTTTCTCGCTTATGTGACGAATTTGTAGACATTTTTGCACCGGGCTTAGGTTGCGCTAAAAACTATGAAGCACAGTTGGAACTGAGAGTAAACGCGCAACCGAAATTTTTCAGAGCGCGCAATGTTCCCCACGCATTGCGTGATGTGGTCGCACGACCGTTAAAGGATATAGAATCACAAGGTGTGAGTGAATGTGCGCAATGCCTCTTCTCTTTCAGCTCCGCTTCATCGCGTACGCCGTACAGGTGTTCCGTTTCTCTGGACGACGGAATGCGAACGCGCCTTTCGCCAGTTGAAATCGGCGTTGCTTTCTAATACTTGCCTCACGCCTTTCGATCCCCAGAAACCCCTTTTGTTGATGGTAGATGCATCGGATTTCGGGATCGGTGTTGTGCTTGCGCACAAAGTTGGCTCGCATGATCGCCCTATTGCCTTTGCGTCGAAATTGCTCTCCTCTGCGCAAAGAAATTATTCCCAGATAGAGAAAGAAGCTTTGGCTCTCGTGTTTGATGTTACTAAGTTCCATGATTTCTTGTATGGTCGTCACTTCACCATCATCACAGACCACAAACCTTTGACATCGCTTTTTCATCCGACCAAGCCTGTACCTCCGCGTACAGCGCAGAAATTCATTCGCTGGTCTATTTTTCTCTCGCAGTACCGCTACGTTATCTTGTATCGGTCCACTGCTAAGCACGGAAACGCCGATGCGTTGTCCCGTTTGCCTGTTGCTGAGGATAAAGCATTCGATTCTTCCGAACTTGCTTGCATGTTCATTGATTCGGAAACCGATGAAGTGGTCGAATCGTTTCCGATTGATTTTCGTCGTGTAGCTACAGCACAGCTGCTGACCCTGTCCTTGCTACCGTTTTGCGTTTTGTTGCTACGCAATGGCCTTTGTCCAAGTCTCAGATCGAGGATCCGTTGGTTCGCCGATTTTTTGCTCACAAGGAGAGACTTTTTGTTCGACGTGGTGTTTTGTTGTTGCGTTCTGATAATGATCAGTCCAGAGTCGTGGTCCCACGTTCGTTACAGTCCTCTGTTTTACGGCTTCTTCACCAAGGACATTGGGGTATAGTGCGAACGAAACAACTTGCTCGTCAGCACTGTACTTGGTTCGGAATCGATGCTGCGATTACGAATATGTGTTCTTCTTGCATGGCGTGTGCCGAACAACAATCCGCACTGCCGTGGAAAGTCTTTGCATGGCCAAGAGCCACTTTCCCTTGGCAACGCTTGCACATTGATTTTGCTGGTCCATTCTGGAATGCTCGATGGTTGGTTCTGGTCGACGCCTTCAGTAATTTTCCTTTTGTTGTCCGGATGTCTTCCACGACGTCCTCCGCCACCATCCAAGCGTTGTCTGCTATTTTTTGCATTGAAGGTCTTCCGCAGATTATTGTTTCCGACAATGGCCCACAATTCATGTCCGCAGAATTTCAGTCATTCTGCCGGGCCAATGGTATTCAACATCTGACATCCGCGCCGTTTTCGCCTCAGTCAAACGGTGCCGCTGAACGATTGGTCCGGACTTTCAAGTCACAGATGTTGAAGTTGAAAGAGTCGCATTCTCGGGAGGACGCATTGTTGCTCTTTTTGTCGTCGTATCGCTCTCAGCCCCGAGATGGTCGCTCGCCGGCTGAGTTGCTCCACGGTCGTCCTCATCGCACCTTGATGTCTTTGCTGCATCCGCCGCATCAGGTTCCTGTGCAGCGGCAGACTCCTGCGTTTGCTCCAGGCGACGTTGTATTTTATCGCAACTATCGAGGTTCACGGCGTTGGCTCGCAGGGCGCATTCTTCGCTGCCTCGGCCGCGCGATGTATTTGGTTTTGGGGGCCTCTGGTGAGGTGCGTCGGCATCTCAATCAGCTGCGCCTCTGTCGTCGCACGGGTTCTGCCGCTCCCCGTCTGCTTTCAGCGACGGTGCCGTCCGGTCAGCGCCCTGGGGACCCATCTACTGGCTCGCCTCATCCCCAGGTGTTACCGACGATGCCTTCTATTTTGCCACATGGCGACGCGCCGCCGCAGCAGCCGCCGCCGCCGCCGCCGCCGCCGCCGCAGCCGCCGGTACTCCGGCCGGCGCCGCCCGCATTCGACGCTTCGCTGCAGCCGCCAAGCGCCTCCCAGGGTCACGCGCCGCCGATCGCTTCCCGTGACCAGCTGTCCTCCGCTATGGAACTCTTGCCCGCTCCGGACCACATGACGTCATCGCGAGTCGGCTACCCCGACGCAATGGAGGTCGACCCTTCGGCCCCTCCTGTCTCTTTACGGGCGCATACACCGCATGTTGACGTGCACCCTGGACTAGGTTTTCAGGCGTTTCCTAGCTCCCCTCGGACCGAATGGCCGGGTGCGGGTGGCTCGGCCTCGCCTGTTGTTAGGCTCCCCACCTCATCGCATACGTCAACATGGGGTCCTCCCCACGGCGGGCGGAAGCCTTATCTCACGACCGTTCGCCGATTTGCGGGGGAGGAATGTGGTGTCACCGCCAGACACCACACTTGCTAGGTGGTAGTTTAAATCGGCCGCGGTCCATTTAGTACATGTCGGACCCGCGTGTCGCCACTGGGTGATCGCAGACCTAGCGCCACCACAAGGCAGGTCTCGTGATACGAACAAGCACTCACCCCAGTTGTACGGACGACATTGCTAGCGACAATACGGACGAAGCCTTCCTCTCATTTGCCAAGAGACAGTTAGAATAGCCTTCTGCTAAGTCCATTGCTACGACCAAGCAAGGGGCCAATTGTAACAGTGCATGTATCTTACGAGTCGCATTTGTATAGTCAAGAGAGATGTATCACAAGGAGACATTAAAGTTAAGTATAAAGCAGCTACGTACTTTTCTTGCTACCATTCAATAGTTATCCTGTTCCAGACTTGACGCCCGTCGGCGTGTGTGTACGCTTGCCTTTCTTTCGGCTACTACCGTGTGTCGTAACAGTCTTGTTACGTCACTACAGAAAGCACGGGCAGAAGTTAACCATCTTCCTAACCAGTTTCCAGAGCTTCCATTGACAAACCGTGTCTTGCGATTCCCACGGAAAACTTCCAACCATCGGTTTCCTTAAATAAAGGAGACTTTCCTCCACGTAAGCATCGTGTCTTAGCACGAGTGCTTTCAAGCCACCGACATGTGTTATCTCTCACCGCGTTGAAATGGCCAGTGCCGATTCTGGGAAAGCGTGAGGTGGTAGCAGTATACGCCCTGAAGAACGCTTAAAGCTAGAGGCTAATGGCTTTGGTGAAGGTCGAATGCCTGCATCCCTCAACTGTCTGTCTATCCTAGGCTTCTGTGCCGAATAAACGGAAAACTGCAGGTTCTCACAAATCGAAGTGAACAGCATATTCAGTTCCTACCGCGATCATACGCAAGATGTGGAATCACATATGCATTTTGAAAGCATTAATACGAATTACGAACAGAACATCTCATCTAACCATTCATTAAATTAACAGACCTGGAAAGTACTATCAGAGCACAAAAATATGAATAAAACTTGTAGGGTGCCACTACATGAATACTTAATCCACCTCACAGCGTGCTTTTCTGGAGATACGGGTAGCAGGAAGCAATATTTTGGTTGACTACCCTAGAACGCTCAAGGAATTTTAACAGAAGAACCCACCATGATGCACAATACCTCTCTTACACCAACTGCCACTGGAGTTGGAAGAGAATATCCGAGACGCTTCCGCTCTTATGAGCCGAACTCGCGATGAAACGCTGCGTTCTTCTTCTGATCTTCTCACCTCCACGATCCATACTACATTGAAAAGGTGCCATACTATGGGGAAAACTTGAACGTGAATGTGCGCTACACTTGCTGAGGATTCTTCCAAAGAATCTGTATGGCGTCTGCCTATTTATGATCATTTTTATGTGGGGTCCCACTTTAAGTGGCTCCATAGGCATACTCCCATATATTTAATTAATATGATTTATTCTAGTGATTACATGGAAATCGTAATATATTTCCACGTATTTAATTGCAGTATTTGTTCATATTCTGATTCAACTGATAGTTCTGGCACCCACAGTCGATTCTCCGCAGTTATTTCAGCATTTCACAAGATTTTTTTTTTCTATTGTCACTTCTCTGTGGACAACACCACCATCCTTGAACAGGCTTGTGCCGTGTGGTAGTTGCAGTGAGTGAATTCCTCGCTTTTCAATTCGAGTTGGCTAAAAGTCACGTTTGGAAGACCCGCTGGGTCGATCTGACACGCGCAGAGTAACCAGGCCTGACCCCTTGCGCACCGAAGGGGACTTGTGGAGCTCCGTCGGCGGCACGGTGGTGGAAGGTCGTTGTCGAGTGTGGTTCGACGGGTTGTGCTGTGGCCCCCTCGAAGTTATTGTGCTGGCTTTTCCGTTAATTGAAGGGAATTCCTTTACGGTTGTCTTGAGTGACTTTGGACTTGTGTCGAAATGTTAATGCGGTCCTAAGTGCTGTAAGGATCAGCTGGGCAGTTAATGAATTCATTTGACTTGTTACAGTTGTGATGAAAATTTTCATGTGGTTTTAAGTGCTGTAGAGATCAGCTGGGCAGCCATTGTGTTCGTTAGCTTCGTAGCAGTTTACTGTTTACATTTACTAATGGTTTAAGGCTGCTCCCGTGGCTCTTGACAGAAAGTCATTATTAAAGGTGTTGTACAACTCTAGCGAATCAGTAAAATTTAATTCTCATGCAAGAGAGTTGTGATGTGCTAAGCACCTATATTCTGTCCTGATATCTGTTTGACTTCTAACCATTCTGGCTCGGCTGTCAACATACTTTTGCATTGCACCTGACAGATAAAGGTGAATACTTCATTATTGCCCGCATCTCGTGGTCGTGCGGTAGCGTTCTCGCTTCCCACGCCCGGGTTCCCGGGTTCGATTCCCGGCGGGGTCAGGGATTTTCTCTGCCTCGTGATGGCTGGGTGTTGTGTGATGTCCTTAGGTTAGTTAGGTTTAAGTAGTTCTAAGTTCTAGGGGACTGATGACCTAAGATGTTAAGTCCCATAGTGCTCAGAGCCATTTGAACCATTTTGAACTTCATTATTGCTTACATTATCTCCTTTAGAAAATGGCCGCAATTTTGGAACTACAGACCCAAGATTGCTAGAAATGCTTGAAATTTTCATTAAAAAATTCGTGATTTACTAACGATTTGGTTTTCTTGTTGAATTACGAAGCTCATTTCAATTTATATGGTTGTGGTAACAATGAAAACTACCATGGTTGACCAGCTCCTAAAGATTTACATGACCATCTCCTTCGCAGTGTTCATTGGGTTTATAAAGTGTATTGGTCCATACTACATATAGGCGAAGGCTATACAAACAGTTATAGTCGTAGGGATCGCTCACTCCTGGGATGAAAGCTCCTACTGTGTCGTCAGGATGGAGGCCGAGTAACCTGTGTGGCGTTGTTAGAGGCAATAAAACGAGCTTCACTGTCACTTCTTTTATTCCTTGTCTTCAGCAGAGACTGGAGGCTTCTTGAGCTGGAGTGGAATCTGCTGAATCAACAGGCAGACTGAGGGTTGCCGAAGACTCAGGGTTACCCCAACTTAGTGCAGTGACTCAGAGTGAGGCAGATTGCCTGACTGTTGGTCCGAAGGCGCTTCCCGTCGGCTAGTCTGCTATGGATGAGGCTGTGACCGTGGTGCATGTGTCTTTGCTCGTCACGTCATCTTGACAGTATTTTGTTCCTCTGCGGTCACTGTTCGTGTTGTCAAATCAGATGTACTGCTATGAAGCCATGTTGAATGATGATCGTGGCACACTGGTTCTATGGGCCGTCTGACCCGAAAGATGCTAAAGTTCCAGAGCAGTTGGTGCCCTGAACTGGAATGGTGTTGGTAGACTCGTGGGCTACTCATAGGTGGCAGCTTCAGTACTGGATGCTGGTTCGTAGCCACCCTTGGCTACAGATCGGTGGTCATTGTAAAACAGGCAGTAATATTGTGATCAATAATGGAACTATCTCACACAAGCTGTTACTACATAATAATCAGAGAACCTAGTACGAATGATATAAACGACATCGGTCCTACTGATCAACTGGGGTGGAGTATTTGTAATGTCAAATAATGACTTTGCTGCACGATGTCATTTGCAGTGAATAAATCAGTCTCACTCATTATGAGTCGACAGCGGTCATCAGTTTTGCTGCATCGGCTACATCAATTTGTTTTAGTATCGTAACTGCTTCATCAAACCCCTGATAAGTGGTGTTTCATACTGCCTAGTGCTTCTTAAACCATCTGCGAGACTACTGGAAGCAGGTCAGTCCACACTCGCACTCACAAACAGAGGTGATGCTACACTTTTGGTGACTGAATAACCGCTTCGAAATGTTTACATTTAGTGGCTGCTCGTGTTGATACTTCCATACGCTTGAGCATTGCCAGACTGTAGAGCCTGAGAAACAGTTTCTCTCTCTCTCTTTCTCAATTCCTTACTATCTTAGTGCGCAACACAGCAACTGGTGCACGTCACCTCTAAAATTTGGAAATTTGCTAGTACTCAAGCTAGGATTCTGTCTTTCTCGGGCCTTTGTCCCTCTCCAACGCGGGGTCGGCTTTGTTATGACTGATTTGGCAGTGTTAATTGCAGAGGGTTGCCAGATGCCCTTCCTGCCACCACCCCGAACCCCAGCTGCCTGCATCTAGTGTAGGTCATGAAATAGTGCGAACGTTTTCAAATGTCTGTGAGTCGCGTAACTGAGGCGGAACTTCGGGACCAGCTCGGTATTCACCTAGCAGGATGTGGAAAACGCCTAAAAACCACATCCAGGCTGGCCAGCATACTGGCCCTCGTCGTTGATCCACCGGGCGGATTCGATCCAGGGCTGGCGCGCCTACCTGAGTCAAGGGAGCAGCTCATTAGCGCTCTCGGCTACCCTAGCGAGTTGGTACTGAGGCTAGGATGACACCACTTACGACCCAGCCTAAGGGAAAACTCTTCACAGAGCTAGCTTTGTAGTGAACTGTTGTACGGTTATATTCTGGATCGCCAATTTCTCATGATGGTAGCGTTGCGTGGCCAACACCTTCCCCGGACCTCAGCAAATGAAGTAGTGCCCCTCTCTTATTACTTGTATATCAATGAGGAATCAAATTCAACTTCATTCCTGTATTAGGGAGACATTTAAAGTATTACGATGGTTTAGAAGCCAATGTTATTTTCTTGAAAGAAGCCGCGGGTCCCAGCTCCTTTAGAAAGATGCTCTTTGGACGTTTGTCGTACCAGACAACAATACATCGTCAGCTGCGGAACACAGAATGCGCACACCGCGTCCTCCCAGCGGCTGAAACAAGTGCGGCAGACGTCAGCAGCTTCGTGGCGCCCATGGAGAACCGCAGACGCAGACCTCGACGCCACCGCAGACAAGGGCGTCGCGGTGGCGTCACGGCCGCGTGACAAACACAATCGCCGGCGGGTCGCGTTATTCAGACCCCGTGCCCATGAATGGTCCGCGCTGCTGGATTCCCGGAATAAAATGAAGCCGCGCGCGCCGGCTGCCACCTGCTCGCTGTTAATTAGCCGGCCTTCCACTCGGCTGCGCTACTATCGCCGCCGCTGGGACGCCCGGAGTTGGGCGCTCGCTTTCAGCGCCCCCTCTCACTATTCACGCTGCCGTCCGCCGCGATTCTGTTGCGGCGGGATTCTTTTTCTACTGGCGCAGTCACATCGAACGTGCCTTTTCATGCGGTGTAAGATCCAGAATGAAATTCTTAACGAGCGCTCTGCATCAATCGAGGGAACACTGGAGCTCAAAGCTTCGGCATAATGAACAACAAGCAAAAATTTCTTTGACATTTAATGAAACTTTAGAGATAGGACTATGTCATATAAATATGCTAATTAATAAACACTGTTTGCAAATGATGTACCTTTAATTCCATTTCGGTATCACATATTCATTTAGAGCTGTAAATGTGCATCTGGAGCAAAAGAGAAACAACACAGGGTGGGGATCAAAGACATGACGAATTCTAATTCATTATTAGTACTATTATATATATTACCATAACTCTGAACACAGCAAACGAGTTCACTGTGCTGGATTTCAAGTTGATTTTGTCAGTATGAAGACTGCTTTGGTGCAACTTACCATGCTACTCTTAACCTCTGAATAGCTACTGCAATCAACATCCCTCTGAAGCTGAGTATTGTATTCATTTCTGGTCTCCCTCTACAATTTTTAACCGCTTCCTCTCCCCCCTCCCCCCCTCCCCCCCACCCCCACACACTTTTCTCCATTAATAACCTAGTAATCTCTTGATGTTTCAGAATTTATCCTATAAACCGATCCCTTCTTCTAGTAAGTTCAGTACCCCCCCCCCCCTCCCCAATAGCTACTTGATTTACCAATCTAATCTTCAGCATTCTTCTCAAGCACCACGTTTCAGAAGCTTCTATTCTCTTCTTGTCCAAACTGTTTATTGTCCACGTTCACGTCCATACAGGGCTTGATATAACAAAGAAATTAATCATTCTGTGTGTGTATAGATCTCCCAGAGGTAGTGTGGACACTTTTTTCAATAAAGTAACAGAAGCTCTAGATAATGTGTCAAGTACAAAGGTCAACATAATTCTGTGTGGGGACATTATCATCAACACTAATGTCATAAATGGATCCAGCAAACACCCTCATAAATATCCTTCAAAGTTTTGACATGTCCATATTGGTCAATAGAGCAACAAGGGTTACTACAATGACTGCATCAGTAATTGACCATGTGGCCACAAATATGGACAGGGAAAAATGTGATGGAGCTGTAAAAGATCTCGGACAATCACATCATCTGTGTCAAATAACAACAGTAAAATCAGGCATCAAATCACTCCCTAAATTAATGCCTACAAATGACATCTATCATAAATCAAAATGAAAGATTTTTCAAAAGAACTAGCTAAACACAACTGGGGTGAAGTGTATAAGGAAACCAATGTGAATATGAAATACTCTAAATTCTCCACATTATTTAAATTGAACTTTGAAAAGACATTTCCACAAGCATGCATGTCTGTATCAACATCTCACAAAAACAGACCGATAACAGCAGGTATTAAGAAGTCCACCCAAACACTTAAATACATCAATTCCATGAAAAAGAGTCGCAATGATCCAGAGTTCTTAAATTTCTATCATATATACAAAAAGATATATAGGTAGGTGCTGATTGCTGCAAAAAAGTCACTTAATGACAAAATAATATATAATGCAGAAAATAAAAGCAAAGAAGTCTGGGAAGTTATGAAAAAGGAACCGGGAAGCATCAAACAATTGCAGAATAACGTACTGCTAAGGGAAGGGGATTAGGCAATAAATAATCTACAAACCTTAGCAAACTATGGAAACGAGTATTTGTCAAATATTGCAGAGAAGTTACAGCAAAAATTCCCAAAACAAATATACCAACTGTAAATAATGTTGCACTGCATACAATGCTGTTACTTCCAACCACAGAGAATGGAGTCAATAAAACTGTTCAAAAACTAAAAAATAAAAAGTCAGTAGGCTTAGATGAAGTACCAATGCGTGTACTGAAACAATGCATAGAGATTATACAAGGCCCCTTAACCACTATAATAAATCAAATCTTCACATCAGGGACATTTCAGAGATTAGTTAGAACAGACAAGAGTTGTACCTCTGCTTAAGACTGATAATGCAGAAGACATAGAAAATTACCAGCCCATTCCCCTGCTGTCACTATTCTCAAAAATAATAGAAGCACATACGAAAGACAGATTAAAGAATTACCTGAATAAACACAATCTTTAAAGCAAATCACAATTTGGCTTCCAAAACGGCAAAAATACCGAGTCATCCATAGTAGAATTCACAAACGTTGTACTTGATGCTCTTGACAAAAATGTGTGTGTCACAGGCATATTTTTGGATCTTCCTGAGGCCTCTGATACAGTCGACCACAACATTCTATTAAATAGAAGCATTTGGAATAAGAGGTGTAGCTAATGACTGGATTCTATCATACCTAGCAGATAGGGTACAAAGAGTAGAGATAACACATACTTCAAATAGATCTAAACATTTAGCAAAACACTTATAAGAACCAAAACACATTAATATAGGGGTTTTGCAAGGTAGCAAATTAGGACCAATACCATTCCCGAAATACATCAATGACTTTCCCAGTACTGTTACTCATGGTGAAAAAATTCTCTTTGGTGATGACATCAATGTTATAGTCACTGAGAAAACAATAGAACTCCTTGCAGAGAAAGCAAATGAAACTCTCAAGAAAGTGTACGACTTTTCAATAAGCAATAAAGTGACATACAGAAAACTAATGCCATGAATTTCAGTTTGAAGAGAGAAAATGACAATGTTAAATTAAATGTAGATGGCATTCTATAGACTGTGTAACATACCAAAAATTTCTAGGAATGAATATTGATTCTAAGTTGAAGTGGTGGGAACACACAATGGTACTAGCAAACAGAATGTCATCAGCATGTTATGCCCTTAGAATTTTGTCATCAGTGTGCAATATGCAGTGTCCTTTAGTTACATACTATTCGTATGTACACTCAGTTCTTAGCTATAGCATTTTTTGTGGAACATATGCTCAAAATGTAAACGCAATTTTCAAACTCCAGAAAAGAGCCATAAGAATAATAACCAAAAATAGTAGTTGACCTCATTGGATCTTGGGATTTTAACTGCTGCATGTGAACGCATTTACCAGTCAGTTGTAGACATAAAAAATAACATAGGTAATTTCTGTGCAAACGGCTCTATCCATGTCCATGGAACAAGAGCTAGTCTCAGCTTACATTTACAGAGAAAAAATAAACATAAAACTGAAAACAGAATTTTCTACCAAGGAATAAAACTGTACAATAAATTAACAAAAGAGATTAAAGAAACTGCAAAAATACATTTATTTTGAAAGGCAGCTAAAAGGTGCCTGTTGTGCAAAACATTTTTATACGTTGGGGGATTATTTACGTAAAACAGAGTAGGGGTTTAGTAAAAAACTGTTATACAAATAAATAACAATAATGATTATAAAACATCCAACATACCACATAACACCTTCACAGTATGTTTTTTCCTTTTCTAGAAAAACTTACCCCCAAGCTATACACAGTACAATACTAACTCCTCTTCCTTTTTCTGAGCTCAACATCCTATTCATTATAGAAGGACTCTGACTCAGAATAGCAAATGGGAAATTGTGGTACAAAAAATGGCCCTGAGATCACCAGTGCGTGTGTGTGTGTTTGTGTGTGTAGTGAGTGAATTGTTATGAAAAAATGTGTGTGTACTGCGTGCAATGACTGATAGTGAGATATGAGTGAACAGTGTGGTATTACATTATTTAATAAGTTATTTATAAAACAAGTATTGTATACCAGGAGTATAACTAATAATTGTCTCTAACTAGAAGTCTGTAAATGTATGTGTATAATAATTAGCTTATTTTAAATTGATCTTAACTTGTAAATACTTCGACATGTCCTATATCCTTGTAAAAGGAGGTATACAGATGAATAAAGCTCCTACTACTACTATTACTACTACACTACATACAAATTTATATTCAATGTTAACGTATTTCTCTTCTTCATAAATGCTTTTCTTACCATTGCGAGACTACATTTATATCCTCTCTACTTCGGCCATAGCAGCCATTTTGCTTCCCAATTAACAAAACTCGTCTACTAATTCGACTGTCTTGTTTCCTGATGTAATTCCCTCAGCATCACCTGTTTAATTCAACTACACTCAGTTATAATTGTTTTCCTTATGTCGATGTACAACTTATATCCTCCTTTCAAAACTCTTTCCATTCCGTTCAGTTGATCTTTCAAGTACTTTGTTGTATCTGACAAAACTACAATGACATCGGCAAACCTCAGGTTTTCCTTTTTTTTTTTTTTTTTTTTTTTTTGCTTCTTCTCCCTGAGCTTTAATTCCTACTCCTAATTTTTCTTCGGTTTCATTTATTTTATCGTTAGCCGGATGCTTCCCAAGCGTCTAAGACTCTGTGACAACTCGTGCAGCTTCCAGTAAAGTGTGTTTTTGTAGCTGGCAAATGGATATTTTATCAATATCCGCAGTTCTCAAGTGCTCACTAAGATCATTTGGCACCGCTCTTAGTGTGCCGAGAATCACCGGGACCGCTTTCACTGGTTTACGCGAAAGTCACTTAAGTCTAATTTCAAAGTCTTTGTATCTGGCAAGTTTTTCTTTTCTCTTTGGTACTGTTGTCCTCTGCACTAAAATGTCAATGATCCACACTGGCCGACCGCAGTGACCGAGCGGTTCTAGGCGCTTCAGCGTGGAACCACACTGCTGCTACGGTCGCAGGTTCGAATCCTGCCTCAGGCATGAATGTGTGTGATGTCCTAAGGTTAGTTAGGTTTAAGTAGTTCTAAGTTCTTGGGGACTGATGACCATAGATGTTAAGTCCCATAGTGCTCAGAGCCTTTTTTAAGTTCTAGGGGACTGATGGCCTCAGGTGTTAAGTCCCATATTGCTCAGAGCCACTTGAACCATTTTTGATCCACACTGACTTCTTCGCCGTAATTGTAACGTCTCGTGAATTCTGTTGAGGTATCTGATCTGCTTTAAAGTGGTGAGACCTATAGTATTGTGACATCACCACATTCAAAAATTTTTTCTCGCTTGTGGTCGAAGAATTCCTCGCCACTACCATATGAATTTATTATTATTACAGTGTGGCAGTACAGAAAACACCCATATTTACAGGTCATATTTCACGACCAGATTTCATACAAATTTTTCAGATCACCTTTAAAACTATGGAGCGGAAAATTTTCCATATCTATTACTGACCATTCCTCCCGAGACGATACTCTAACGATAACTCAAATTCTTTATGCTGAAGCCATATTTGGAAGTTCCTGCGTTTTGGGTATTCGGGACATGGAAAATAAAACCCCTCAACTTTCGTCATTGGTTTTTTAATTGAGGAGGCATTCTAGTGTGCTTGTTGTTCCAGCGTCCTTCTTCTATCGAAGACGTTTGTGACCCTGAAACCGAACCAAAGTGGCTTCCGAGATGTGTATAGGAGGTGCTCAAAAATATGGAAACAACATAAACACAACGATGTAGGAAAACGGTTCTCACGCATACAACTTCTAGTCATCTCGGAATGCGGAATTCAGGCCCTGAACTGCACCTGTGGTCTAGCGTTAGGGTCTTATATTAGCAATCAAACCATCCTCGGTCTCGGGTTCGAAAACCGCGGACTATTAACTTTTTATTAATAACCAACATTGGCAGCCGAAGACTTCCGGCTTAAGAAATCACCCTCATTCTTCCAACGGCCGTGTCAAAGAGGCGCAGGAGCGAGGTTCAGGGCATTCTCTTGTCCTTGGAATGGGATACTGCCCCTAGGGGTGGAAGATTCAGCAACGATCAACGGCATGCGGACTCAGAAGGCAATGGAAACCAGTTCATTAAAGACACAACGTCTATCCACAGGACACGTGGGCTGTAACTCAAAAAGTGTCATGATGATCTCTCCATTGCCAAAAGATTACGAAATGGTCAAACTTTCGGATCTTGGGGAGGGGCCTTCCAAATGTGAGGTGACCACGAGAAAAATATTCAATAACCAACGAAAGGATAACGTTCAGTGAGTCGGAGAGTCGAATGTCAGGAGCTTGAATGTAGTAGGGATGCTAGAAAATCTGAAAAGGGAAATGCATAGGCCCAATCTCCGATCAGTTGAGTACAGGATAATATCAAAAGCAGCAGAAAATAGTATAATGGGAGTAGCATTCGTTATGAATACAGAGGTAGGGTGTTAATGTGAACAGTTCAGTGATAGGGTTGTTCTCATCAGAATCGACAGCAAACCAACATCGACAACAATAGTTCAGGTATGCATGCTGATGTCGCAAGCTGAAGATGAAGAGATAGAGAAAGTATATGAGTATATTGAAACGGTAATACTGTACGTAAAGGGAGATGAAAATGTAATAGTCATGGAAAAATGGAATGCGGTTGTAGGAGAAGACGTAGAAGAAGAGGTTAAAGGAGAATATGGGCTTGGGACAAGGAATCAAAAACGATAAAGACTATTTGAGTCCTGTAATAAATTTTAGCTAGTAACAGCGAATACTAGGTTCGAGAACAACAAGAGCAGGAGGTACACTTGGAAAAGGTAGGGTAATAGGTGAAGATTTCAGTTAGATTACATCGTGGTCAGAGAGTCTGAAATCAGATACTGGATACCCAGGAGGCAGATATAGACTTAGATCTCAGTGCAGAATTTGATGAAGAGTAAGCTGAAGTTTAAGAGGTTAGTCAGGAATAAGTGGAAAACGGAAGTACTTAGGAATGACAAGATACGCTTGATGCTCTCTAAGGCTATAGATACAGAAATAAGGAATAGCATGGTAGGCAGTACAGCTGAAGAGGAGTGGACGTTTCTAAAAAAAGGCAGAAGTTGGAAAGAAAAACATACGTCCAAAGAAGGTAACTGCGAAGAAACAGAGGGTAACACAAGAAATACCTCAGCTGAACAATGAAAGAAGGAAGTCCAAAAATGTTCAGGTAAATTCAAGAATACAGAAATACAAGTCGCTGAAGATTGAAATAAATAGGAAGTGCAGAGAAGCTAAGACGAAATGGTTGCATTAAAAATGTTAAGAAATCGAAAAAAAATTATTGTCAGAAGGACTGATTCGCATATCGGAAAGTCAAAATAACCTTCGGTGAAATTAAAGGCAAGGGTGGTAACATTAAGAGTGCAGAGGACAGGGCAGATGCGTGGAAAAACTACGCTGAAGGCCTCTATGAAGGGGAAGATTTGTCTGATGTGATGGATGAAGAAGCAAGAGTCGATTTAGAAGTGACAGGGATGCAATACTAGAATACAATAGAGCTTTGAAGGACTTCCGATCAAATAAGGTAAACAAGTGTCAACATAACGACTATTCACGTTGGTATATATAATGTATGTTCCTGACGACATACCATCTGACTTTCGGTAAAATATTATTCATACAATTCCGAAGACCGTAAGAGCTGACAAGTGCGAGACCTGTAGCACTGAAGTGTCGAGATAACCAGTAATTCCACCTTTCACACAACGACACAAACTCAGCAAAATAGGCTGCAGGTCGGTAGGACTGGACGAAAGTAACACATGAGACAATTACCATCGACAATGGCACCGAACATTTTATTTGGTACTTTTAACAAGAGAACTTGGCAAATAAAACCCTCCCATGTTAAAAACTACCATACGTCTTTAAAAATTACCATTCAGGTGAAAATAAATTACTTCAATTTTAAACAGTCATAAAAACGCGGCACTTATGGCCTACTACACATTTACTGAAATGAGTGAAATTTTATATACCCTAACCGTACGTAATCAAGCTGAAGAAAAATTTACTAAAATTTAACTAATGTACTCTTTTATTACGACAGTGATTGTAATTACCAAAATAATTCAGAGTTCAGGCAACAATCAGATACCATAGCACACAACAGGTAACTTACACTACTGGCCATTAAAATTGCTACACCAAGAACAAATGGACAAATTTATTATACTAGAACTGACATGTGATTAAATTTTCACGCAATTTGGGTGCATAGATACTGACAAATCAGTACCCAGAAGAACCACCTCTGGCCATAATAACGGCCTTGATACGCCTCGGCATTGAGTCAAACAGAGCTTGGATGGCGTGTACAGTAACAGCTGCCCATGCAGCTTCAACACGATACCACAGTTCATCAAGAGTGGTGACTGGCGTATTGTGACGAGCCAGTTGCTCAGCCACCATTCACCAGACGTTTTCAGTTGGTGAGAGATCTGGAGAATGTGCTGGCCAGGGCAGCAGTCGAAAATTTTCTGTATCCATAAAGGACCGTACAGGACCTGCAACATGCGTCGTGCATTATCCTGCTGAAATGTAGGGTTTCGCAGGGATCGAATGAAGGGTAGAGCCACGGGTCGTAACACATCTGAAATGTAACGTCCACTTTTCAAAGTGCCGTCAATGCGAACAAGAGGTGACCGAGACGTGTAACCAATGGCACCCCATACCATCACGCCGGGTGATACGCCAGTATGGCGATGACGAATACACGCTTCCAATGTGCGTTCACCGCGTTGTCGCCAAACACGGATGCGACCATCATGATGCTGTAAACAGAACCTGGATTCATCCGAAAAAATGACGTTTTGCCATTCGTGCACCCAGGTTCGTCGTTGAGTACACCATCCTAGGCGCTCCTGTCTGTGATGCAGCGTGAAGGGTAACCGCAGCCATGATCTCCGAGCTGATAGTCCATGCTGTTGCAAACGTCGTCGAACTGTTCGTGCAGATGGTTGTTGTTTTTCAAATGTCTCCATCTGTTGACTCAGAGATCGAGACGTCGCTGCACGATCCGTTACAGCTATGCGGATAAGATGCCTGTCATCTCGTCTGCTAGTGATACGAGGCTGTTGGGATCCAGCACGGCGTTCCGTATTACCCTCCTGAACCCGCCGATTCCATATTCTGCTAACAGTCATTGGATCTCGACCAACGCGAGCAGCAATGTCGCGATACGATAAACCGCAATCGCGATAGGCTACAATCCGACCTTTATCAACGTCGGAAACGTGATGGTACGCATTTCTCCTCCTTACACGAGGCACCACAACAACGTTTCACCAGGCAACATCGGTCAACTGCTGTTTGTGTATGAAAAATCGGTTGGAAACGTTCCTCATGTCAGCACGTTGTAGGTATTGCCACCGGCGCCAACCTTGTGTGAATGCTCTGAAAAGCTAAACATTTGCATATCACAGCATCTTCTTCCTGTCGGTTAAATTTCGCGTCTGTAGCACGTCATCTTCGTGGTGTAGCAATTTTAATGGCCAGTAGTGTAAATAGTAGGCACTACATAATTGAGTATATATAACATAAAATTTCATGTGAGCAAACAAGCTCGTGGGCGCCCGCCCGATCAGCTGTTTCCACTACAGGCTAGCATCGGCCCCCAGACGGGAGCAGCAACGGTCACGAATGGGCACGATAAAATCCCATAACTAGCGGGTATCTACAACAGACTGACATCTACCTTAAATAACTACAAACACAATAACTCATTACAACATATCGACAGTAAAATTAATACATGAAATTAATAATAATATCGATCTACTGTCATTGAAGGAATTCTAGTAACACCATCAATAGAATCAGTTTCAGGCTGTTAAACACACAATAACAACTGGCCTCTCAATAACTAGTAAGAATTTAGGAAACTACTGATTCCAAAATTGTGCACGTGTCTCTCAGACACACTATGAGTTCAAACAGAAACGTAACAGTAATATTATTACAATTCAGAGATGGCCATCTTAACTCTGTGGTGTGATATAAATACAATAACCAGGTGGTACTTAAACAAGGGCTAGCAATCTGCTTTCAATGGTGGTTAAACCTTGCCAGTAGGGGTCTACAATGGAATGTCTCAGCACTCCAGGCCCTCGTAAATGTTAATGATAACACCACATACACCTTAAAACATTACGTATTAAACCAATTAAAATCAACACATTGAAGGGCAGACTCAGGAGGAGTAGCGATGGCCGCCCAAGATAATACAGTCAACCGCACAGAACCCAGCAGTGGATTCTGACCACAATTTACAGGACAAGCAAGGCCCTTATCCTCTTTCTTGTTCGACGAAGCCAGCAGCCGCAGATCCCGATGCCAGGAGACGTAGAGCAAGCGGAAAAAACACCAATGGCTTCCCAGTAACGTCTCTTTCCACGCCGGCGATATTTGCCACGGCGCCGTCACCCTGGTAACAGCCCCTTTAAGACGTGCCCTGCTTGCTGGCTGACACCGGACCTTAGCTGTCCCCCATAGTTCCCAAAAGGCCGTTACTGCTCGGCGTCCAAAAGCAAAATCACTGCCTCTTCCTCAGCTTTTCCTCTCGTTCCCGATCGGCCCGGTAGGTGGAGAAAGCACGCGCTCTGCGCACACCGCCGGAAAGATGACCCATACCGGCGGCGGGAATATCGCTGATCGAACCACACGACTCAACTACGAACAGGTTAACAGCTCATGCATCCAAGTTGCTGACAAGAATAATACACTGAAGAAAGGAAAAAACATTGAGGATCTGTTAGTTGACGATAAGTTTGGCTTTAGGAAAGGTAAAGGCTCCAGAGAGGTAATTCCGACATTGTGGTTGAAAATGCAAGCAAGACTAAAGAAAAATCAAGGTACCTTCATAGGATTCGTCGACCTGTAAAAAGCGTTCATCAGTGCAAAATTGAGTAATACGTTTGAAAACCTGAGAAAAATGGGGGTAAGTTAGAAGGAGAGACGGGTAATGTACAATATGTACAAGAGGGAATAATAAGAATGGACGACCAAGAATGAAGTGCATTGATTGAAATAAAATATTCAGGAGTGGAGTTAAAATTGAAGGTGAAAAGATGTCAATGATACGATTCACTGATGTCGTTGCTATTCTGAGTGAAAGTGAAGAAGAATTTCATAATGTGCTGAAGGGAAGAACAGTCTAATGAGTACTGAATATTGACTGAGAGTAAATCGAGGAAAGACGAAAGGTAGGAGATGTAGCAGAAATGAGAACAGCGAGATCAGGATGATGGTCACGAAATAGATTAAGTTAAGTAATTCTCCTACCGAGGCATCAAAATAAGCAATGACAGGCGGAGCAAGGAGAACATCAAAAGTAGACTAGTACTAGCAAAAAGGGCGTTCCTGGCCAAGAGAAGTCGGCTACTATCAAACATAGCCCTTAATTTGAGGTAGAAATTTATCAGAATGTACGTTTGGAACACAGCATTGTACGATAGTGAAATACGGACTTTAGGAAAACCGGAACAGAAGAGAATCGAAGCATTTGAGATGTGGTGCTGCAGACGAATATTGAAAGTTAGGTGGACTGATAACGTATGGAATGAGAGGTTGTGCGCAGAATCGGAGAGGAAAAGAATATGTGGAAAGCACTAACAAGGAGAAGGGACAGGACGATAGGACATCTGTTAAGACATGAGGGAACGACTTACATGGTACTATAGCGAGCTGTAGCTGGCGAAAACTGTAGAGGAATACAGTGACTGGAATACATCGAGAAAATAATTGAGGACGTAGCTTGCAGGTGCTACTCTGAGATGAAGAGACTGGTACAGTAGTGGAATTCGTTGGGGGCCACATGCAACCACTGAGAACATTGGTCACTAAAAAAAATAGTTTTCAAGGGAACCTTATATACTTGTTCATGCTAAACAGAGGCAATTTCAGGTAACGGAGGTGGCAGCGATCGCGCAGCATACCTATGCGATGTAGATCACAAAAATCCGGTGACTGTGGCGGTCATGGGTATGTGACAGTTCGTCCTCGAGATCATTAAACCAGTCTTGGACGAATTTTGGACCACAGCTATGGAACACAGTTTTGGATCACAGCTTCACTATTAGGAAAAAAACATAGTTCAGTGGAATGGACCCGATCAGCCGAAATTGTCACATAATCCTAGGCCCTAATGCGACGTAGGATAGTAATGACAAGAAATAATTGCACTTTTCATAACACAGGTTGCAAACCGATCCGGTTGAGAGAAACGTTAACTGGATATCAACTGCTGCTGTCACTAGCTGACAGCGTTATTCTGGTATCAGCCAAAGAGTCAGTCACTGTTAAGTTCTGGTATTTTCACTGTCAGATAGTTCATTCCGTTACACTGTAGGTCATCGAGTACAGTACTGGAGTGCAGGGTTCATTCACATTTTTTTGACGCATATCTCCTTAAGCATACCTACATAACTTCTCTTCGAAAATTTACATGGGCACTGCATTTCATTTTCTATAGAATATTCAGGCATTGTGTACAATGATACGTAATAATCAACAGTACAGAGGCCAGTAACATTTCCAGTTACGGACATTTATGCTGCACTGTTTCAGATCTTCATCTACATCACATTCCTCATCCCACAAAATGGTGTGTGGCGGAGGGTACTTTTGGTACCACTAACTCATCCCTCTTTTCCTGTTCCACTTTCGAATGGCGTGCTAGAAGAATGGTTGTCGATAAACCTTTGTATTGATTCTTGTTCTCCGAATTTTCCTCTTCTGGTCATTTCACGAGATGAATGTGGGAGGAAGTAGCATGTTGTCCAACTGTTTCCGGAATGCGCTCTCTCGAAATTTCAATAGTAATCCTCATGTGATGGACAATGGCTCTCTTGCAACATCTGTCACTGGAGTTTGTTTAGCATATCAGTAACGCACCGCTCTTCTTTGGATCTTCTCTATCTCTGCTGTAACTCCTACCTGGTAATTATCCCAGACTGATGATCAGTATCCAAGATTCGGTCGAACAAACTGCTTGTAAGCCACTACCCTATTGGAAGAGTTCTGTTTCTTCAAGATTCTTCCTACGAATCTCAGCCTGGCACTTTCTTTTCCTACTATTTATTTTATCTGGTCATTTCTCTTAGGGGGCAGGGGATTGTCAAATCTAGATATTTTACGGCAGATACGGTTTCCGGCAATTTGTCGTATGTAATACACTCCTGGAAATGAAAAAAAGAACACATTGACACCGGTGTGTCAGACCCACCATACTTGCTCCGGACACTGCGAGAGGGCTGTACAAGCAATGATCACACGCACGGCACAGCGGACACACCAGGAACCGCGGTGTTGGCCGTCGAATGGCGCTAGCTGCGCAGCATTTGTGCACCGCCGCCGTCAGTGTCAGCCAGTTTGCCGTGGCATACGGAGCTCCATCGCAGTCTTTAACACTGGTAGCATGCCGCGACAGCGTGGACGTGAACCGTATGTGCAGTTGACGGACTTTGAGCGAGGGCGTATAGTGGGCATGCGGGAGGCCGGGTGGACGTACCGCCGAATTGCTCAACACGTGGGACGTGAGGTCTCCACAGTACATCGATGTTGTCGCCAGTGGTCGGTGGAAGGTGCACGTGCCCGTCGGCCTGGGACCGGACCGCAGCGACGCACGGATGCACGCCAAGACCGTAGGATCCTACACAGTGCCGTAGGGGACCGCACCGCCACTTCCCAGCAAATTAGGGACACTGTTGCTCCTGGGGGATCGGCGAGGACCATTCGCAACCGTCTCCATGAAGCTGGGCTACGGTCCTGCACACCGTTAGGCCGTCTTCCGCTCACGCCCCAACATCGCGCAGCCCGCCTCCAGTGGTGTCGCGACAGGCGTGAATGGAGGGACGAATGGAGACGTGTCGTCTTCAGCGATGAGAGTCGCTTCTGCCTTGGTGCCAATGATGGTCGTATGCGTGTTTGGCGCCGTGCAGGTGAGCGCCACAATCAGGACTGCATACGACCGAGGCACACAGGGCCAACACCCGGCATCATGGTGTGGGGAGCGATCTCCTACACTGGCCGTACACCACTGGTGATCGTCGAGGGGACACTGAATAGTGCACGGTACATCCAAACCGTCATCGAACCCATCGTTCTACCATTCCTAGACCGGCAAGGGAACTTGCTGTTCCAACAGGACAATGCACGTCCGCATGTATCCCGTGCCACCCAACGTGCTCTAGAAGGTGTAAGTCAACTACCCTGGCCAGCAAGATCTCCGGATCTGTCCCCCATTGAGCATGTTTGGGACTGGATGAAGCGTCGTCTCACGCGGTCTGCACGTCCAGCACGAACGCTGGTCCAACTGAGGCGCCAGGTGGAAATGGCATGGCAAGCCGTTCCACAGGACTACATCCAGCATCTCTACGATCGTCTCCATGGGAGAATAGCAGCCTGCATTGCTGCGAAAGGTGGATATACACTGTACTAGTGCCGACATTGTGCATGCTCTGTTGCCTGTGTCTATGTGCCTGTGGTTCTGTCAGTGTGATCATGTGATGTATCTGACCCCAGGAATGTGTCAATGAAGTTTCCCCTTCCTGGGACAATGAATTCACGGTGTTCTTATTTCAATTTCCAGGAGTGTATACACAATGTGGTCAAAAGTATCCGGACACCCCTTCCAGGTACTACATATCAGCTTCCTCAGTAGTCACAAGACATCGAGAGAGAGAAGACTGGGGCGTTCCGTGGAACTCACGGACCTCGAACGTGGTCAGGTGATTATGTGTCCCTTGTGTTATACGTCTGTAATCGAGACTTCCACACTCCTAACCATCCCTAGGTTCACTGTTTCCGATGTAATAGTGAAGTGGAAACGTGGAGGGACATGTACAGCACAAAAGCGCACAGGCCAACCTCGGCTGTTGACTGACAGAAATCGCCGACAGCTGAAGAGGATCGTAATGTGTAATAGGCAGACATCTATCCAGACCGTTACACAGAAATTCCAGACTGTATCAGGATCTACTGCAAGTACGATGACAGTTAGGCAGGCGGTGGGAAAACTTGGATTTCATGATCGAGCGGCTGCTCATAAATCACACATCACGCCGGTAAATGCCAAACGCCACAGAAATTCCAGACTGTTTCAGGATCTACTGCAAGTACGATGACAGTTAGGCATCAGGTGGGAAAGCTTGGATTTCGTGATCGAGCGGCTGCTCATAAATCACACATCACGCTGGTAAATGCCAAAGGCCGATTGAACAATGGAAAAACGTTGTGTGTAGTGACTAATCACGGTAAACAATGTGGCAATCCGATGTAAGGGTGTGGTTATGGCGAATGACCGGTGAACGTCATCTGCCAGCATGTGTAGTACGAACAGTAAAATTCGAAGGCGGTGGTGGTGTTGTGTGATCGTGTTTTTCATGCAGGGGTCTTGCACCCCTTGTTGTTTTGCGTGGCACTATAACACCACAGGCCTTCTTTGATGTCTTGAGATACTTCTTGCTTCCCACTGTTGAAGAGCAATTCAGGAACGGCGATTGCATCTTTCAACACGACCGAGCACCTGTTCATAATGCACGGCCTGTGGCAGAGTGGTTACACGACAATAACATCCCTATAATGGACTGGCCTGCACAGAGTCCAGACCTGAATCCTACAGAACTCGTTTGGGATATTTTGGTACGCCGACTTCGAGCCAGGCCTCACCGACCGACATCGATGTCTCTCCTCAGTGCAGCACTCCGTGAAGAATGGGCTGCCATTCCCTAAGAAACCTTCCAGCACATTATTTAATGTATACCTGCGAGGGTGGAAGCTGTCATCAAGGTTAAGTGTGGGCCAACACCATACCGAATTCCAGCATTGCTGATATAGGACGTCACGAACTTATAAGTCTTTTCAGCCAGGTGTGCGGATACTTTTGATCACATAGCATATATGTACAGTAGTGGATTTCATCCCAATATACGCGCAATATATTGCAATTTATCTACTTTCAGGATCAACTGTTCCATTCATCAATCGTGTACAGGTAATTCTGCAAATAGATACTGTCTCCTGCCATTGCCACTCTCTTATAGACAACAGCATTATCTGCAAACAGCATTGAGGAGTTTCTGGCGATTTCTAGTAGATCATTTATATGCACTGTAGACAGTTACGGCTCTATGACATTTCCTTGGGGGTATTACCTTGGGGTATCACTTTACATCTGTCAAATTTGTTCCGGTAAGAGCGACGTGTTAAGTTCTATCTTTAACGTAGTCTTGAATCCAGGCGCAAATCTGGTCCGACAATGAGTAAGCTCCATTTTTCGCTTTTTTTCGCTTTTTCAGTGCGGGACCATGTCAAATGCCTCCATGAAGACAAGGTAAACGGCATCAAGCTGAGCGCCGTTATCTGCAGCACTTCGTATGTCATTGTGAAACGGAGCGAGCTGAGTTCAGCAAGATCTCCGCAAGTTAGCTGAACCCACGTTGATGTATGTACAGGAGATTTTCTTTTTCCAAAAACTTCATAATTCTTGAGCATAAAACATGTTCTATAACTCTAAAACAGATTGACGTCAACGATATAGGCCTATTATTATGTGCATCTGTCCAACGACTTCTTCATCTACATCTACATACATACTCCGCAGTCCACCATACGGTGCGTGGCGGAGGGTACCTCGTACCACAACTAGCGTCTTCTCTCCCTGTTCCATTCCCAAGCAGAACGAGGGAAATATGACTGCCTATATGCCTCTGTACGAGCCCTAATCTCTCTTATCTTATTTTTGTGGTCTTTCCGCGAAATGTAAGTTGGCGGCAGTAAAATTGTACTGCAGTCAGCCTCAAATGCTGGTTCTCTAAATTCCTTCAGTATCGATTCACGAAAAGAACGCCTTCTTTCTTCTAGAGACTCCCACCCGAGTTCATGAAGCATTTCCGTAACACTCTTGTGATGATCAAAGCTACCAGTAACAAATCTAGCAGCCCGCCTCTGAATTGCTTCTATGTCCTCCCTCAATTCGACCTGATAGGGATCCCAAACTCTCGAGCAGTACTCAAGAATAGCAGTCTCCTTCACAGATGAACCACATCTTCCCAAAATTCTACCAATGAACCGAACCCACAACTGCCATTACATGCTTGTCCCACTTAATATCACTCTGCAGTGTTACGCCCAAATATTTAATCGACGTGACTGTGTCAAGCGCTACACTACTGATGGAGTATTCAAACATTACAGGATTCTTTTACATTTATCTATATTTAGAGTTAGCTGCCATTCTTTACACCAATCATAAATCCTGTCCAAGTCATCTTGTATCCTCCTACAGTCACTCTTACTGAAAACAGTAGTGGCCTGCGCTTCTATCCTGTCGCTAGATTCCTTATGTTGCTCCAGCGATCTACGATAAACTGTTGTTGCAAAGTGAGCAAAGTCTTTCGCATAAACGTTGTAGCATCCTACTGGCATCTCCTGTGATCCTGATGCCTCTCCACTACTAAGCGATTGTAGTTGCTTTTCCATTCCGCGATCGGTTATCTCTATGTCCGTCATTTCGAGGTCGTACGAGGATCGAAAGGAAGGAACGTGCTACGATCTTTGGTGGTGAAACAATTTCGAAAGATCGACAAATTCCGATTTTCTCACTGTTAACTTCCATTTCGCTTTCAATATGGTCACCGATTGAATGAACGGATAATTTCTAACCGTTCACCGATTTTACGTAAGACCAAAACCACTTGCGGTTTTTACTCTGATCTCTTGACAGAATTTCACTTTCAAAGCCATTGAACACTTCTTTCTTTTATCTTCTTAAGCTCCTATTCGCTTCGTTCAGAATTTGTTTGACAGGTACATTTTGATTACTCTTGAATCTGTGATGAAGCTCTCTTTGTTTATATGGCTGTTTTCTAACATGTCTGTTAACCTACGGTGAGTGTTTTCCATTCCTGAAAACCGTGCTCGGAATATAGTTGTCTAAGTCTTTTGAATTTGTGCATGTACGCACCACATCGTCGTCCTCAGTAAAAAAAAAAGAGTAAATACCCTCCACGAAGGAATTATAGAAATCGGACGGAAAGCAGTGGACGTACATGTGAAGACAAACAAATGAATATAATTTCAGAAAAACTGGATGATTGATTCAAGAGAAAGAGCTTTACAAATTGAGTTAACCATTAACGCTTTGGTTCACGTATGCCCCTTATGCAAACAATTATTCTGCTTGGCATTGATTGACAGAATTGTCGGACGTCATCCTGAAGGGTATCGTAACAGATTCTGTTCAACTAGCGCGTTAGATCATCAGAATGTGAAGCTGGTTGGAGGATCCTGCCCGTATTTCTCCAAATGTTCCCAACTGGGGAGAGATCAGATGACTTTGATGGCCAAGGAAGGCTTTGACAAGCACGAAGACAAGCAGAAGAAACCCATGCCGAACGAGGAAGAGCATTATATTCCTGAAATATAAGCGCATGATGGATTGTCAAGAGATGCAACAGAATGAGCGTAGATAATCGTCGATTTATTGCTGATCCGTCTGGGTACCATTTCATTTCACAGTAGGACCCCTTTGGTTGCTATCCGGAGCACTCTTACAGCAAGGTCAAAGGTCTACGATATTCAGCAAGAAGATTATTTTCTACTCCCTGTTTCGTTCCCCTTCTTGGCAAGACGTTCTGGGCTTACATTGCAGGAAGGTAATTCCCTTCCCCACACAACGAGAGTTTCTTCTCCCTCTCTTCGTGCTTGACAAACCCTACCTTGGTCAGGAAAGTCGCCAGCTCTCTCCCCAATTGACAACGTTTGGAGCATTATGGCCGGGTCCTCCAAACAACTCGGGATTTTCTCGATCTAACACGCCAATTGGACAGTATTTGGGACTCATCAAGTCCGTCATTCAGTGCCAACCCACAAGTCCTTGCAGAAGGGTCAGAGGTGGACCAATGCGTTATTGACTTCCTCAAGGTGTGAAGCCCTTTTTCTTGAATAAATCATCTACGTTTTCTAAAACTGTAATCAACTGCTTGTCTACACATACACGTTACATCTACCGATTTTCGTCCCATTCGGACAGTTCATTCATGGTGCTTCGTTTTTCCTGTCTTAGAGTGTATGATACTGGGTATTCACATACTCTACAATTTGTATCCTATCGCTCTTGCTATCCAACAATATTTTCCTAACTTTCTTAACACCCCTTTCAGAGCCAGTAGCCGTAATTAATTTCACCTTCTAAACCCACTGATAGCTTCGTCTACGTTAACAGGTCTGCTTGTTGCTGAGAGGTCTAAGATGTTACCTTCAGGAGTTTGTTCTCTAATTGTATGCTCGCAGTGAGATTTGGACAAGAGATTCAGAATAATCTCACATGAACCGCTGTCCCTGGCATCCATATTGATACCATGACTCTCTCAATACCTATCTGGCAAGATTCAACGGCATGATCAGGAAAATTACTAACTATATTCTCCAAGTTCTCTCTGAAGCGCTCTACCACTACAGCTAGTGACGAAGGCAGCCGGGTGACTGACGCCTGCGAGGCAATACTCTCAGGGAAGACTGGGGAACGTCTTCGTCAGTCTTCGATGGCTCACCTGAAGATGATTAGCTGGTGTCTAGCCGAAATCCCTAAATCTCTTCGAGTATTTAATTTGCACGGAAAATTTTAAATTTCGCGCTTCAGCTATTGCCCAATTCTTCACTGTAGTACTTACACCGCCATCTTTGGCGACTAATCTATCCTGACGATAAATATTCCAATCTGAACTTCAACCACGTTTCAGTTTCCAATACTGCCTGGTATTATAACCTTCAATTAATCAAACTAAGTCTGCGACTTTTCCTTGGATGCTCCAGAAATTTACTAACATCGTATTAATCTTCTCTATTTCCTATCTGCGAGGACGAGCATTCTCTGAGAACAATGAGGCTGATGAAACACTGATTTTGGCAGGCAGTTCATGTGTGATCACAAGTGGGGCTCTCCAACATAATGAAAAGCCATGGGTATGCTCATATACTCCGCTACCCTAGTAGTCATTTCTTGAGTGTAGAGCACGTCTGACCTGTGAAGATAAACACTGGCTGCGACTGGCTCTGGCGGTGAACAACCGCTGAGCAGCTTGCAACATTCCACGGGTGATAACGCAGTTCCTGGTGTGTCCGCAGTGTGGCTCTTTTGATCATCGCATGCACTGCCCTCTAGTAGTGTCCCGTGCAAGTATAACAGGTCTTATTCACTGTTTCATTTTCCAGGAGTGTGTTATCAGCACTGGGTAGCACCTCGTACATGTTGCTAAGGCTTAAGGAACCAGCCGTGTGACCCGTTACCTCTTTCGCCTTCCGGCCGGTGACACGCGAATCTACCACTGTCAGCCACTCGCTCTCGAGTGAGGATGGAACGGTCAGATGTTGTTGATCGGAAGACTCAGGGGCAACCAGAGCACTAGGTGATTCAAAAAGCACCAGAAGAGTTGCGGGTCCAGATATCGCCGTAGCTTTGAGCAGTACCCAGAAGTCTGTCAACCATTGCCAGCGTAGCTTCCGGCTGTCTAGGAACAGCAGTGCATTCTCCTTGTGTCAGCTCGTAACAAGTACAGTCCCTATATATGTCGTACTTAGTAAACAATTTGAATAAGACCTCAAAAAACACAAGAAAAGCTGCCAGGAATAACTCAGAAAGTACTAACAAATTCCGAAAAAGGGAAAAATCACCCGTCTGTGGTGTTACTAATATTTTAATGTACGAAAAATATAAGGAGGAAAATAAACAAACAATTAAATCTGCTGTGCAGAGTTCTCAATTTAGTCATAGGTCGGCAAGCTCTTAAACAGAAATAAATTTGTCTTCTTAGAACGGATGTTCAACAGTTCCTTTTTAGTAGAAACTTTGCTTACTCAAAAGCTGCTGCAGGAATAAATACACAAAAACTAAAACACTGATTTATACTATGAGCTGTGTGCTAACATGAGATTTAAACTTAGTCACGTGACGTGTAACGTGGCGCTTCTGGCGGCGGAAAATTACACGAGGAAGCCGCCACGTACAGCAGTAAGGCGTTCTAATACCATCTTCATGCCTTCAGTTTTTGGTCTTCGGTCATTTACTGCTCTGTGTGTTTCTTGCAATGCTAAAATTTTCCATGAATGTTGTTTGCACTTGCCTGATAGCAAGACTTCTTTCTCCATTCGCAGTCATTTAATATTTAATTTTTAGCGTTGAAGAGGTCGTATTTTGTGTGTTTGCCATTTTTCTCCGATGTTTTCCGGTGGTAGAAGGATTAGCCGTTGACACTTGTTCAATGTTTCGATGGTACAACTGCAGCAGCTACAGTGTACTACATGGAGAGCACTGAATATGTTAAGAACAGGAGTCCCAAATCGCAAAGTAAACATGGTTAAGTGGGGCTACTCTGGAGATGACCAGTGTGAATGCATGAAACACAGACGACTGAACGTTTGCTCATGGGCCCACGGATGGACTTTGTTTCCACACCGGAAGATCTGTTTTTGGGCAATGACAAGACCACTAAAGTTGCAGAGTTCTGGAGGAAGATAGTTTAGATGTTCTTGTCCGGACACTGAAAGTAAAGTAAATTAACTACTTAAATGAATAATTGAGCTGCTCGGGGGAAGACAATGGTAAGCGCCAACGCCGTGTATTTTGCGGTAGATGGCTAATGACACCACCTGTGGGAAGCACAATGCAGTAAACTTATTAGTAGTTCCAAATTCACTCAACAGATGTCAGGGCCGAGCTTAATGGCAAGCGCCACTGTCCGTCTATTGCAGACACATAATGGTAAGTGACAGAGAGAATGGCGGCAAATAAAAACAACTCCGAGATTATGGCAACAGTGACCATGGCAGAAGACGAGAAATTTACTTCCAATGATACTAATATCTTCGAGAGGGATCCAGAATACATTCCTAACGATTCAGATGACTCAAAGGTATGTTATTTTGTAAATATACTGTCTTTAGTACATTTCACGAACATAATGGTAAGTGCATGTACATACCATTATGTTCCTGAAGTACGTTAATTTTGAGTTTATTTTAGAATGGCTACATTTTTTTTGCTAAGAGGTGTGTGAATGCGCATTTCTCATTTATATTGTTACATGTAATAATAGTAATGATAACGGTAATAGTAGTGTCGTTGTTATACAGGTTAATAGCGAATCGGATCATATTTCCCAAAACAACGAACAGTGTATCGCTCCTGCGAAAACATTCAGGAACAGACAAAGAGATTGTCTCGGAAAAGGTACTGCTGTGGCCAAAATAAGAAGTGGAACATGATACTGTTCTGGAAATATCTAATTTCAACTGGTAGATTTCGTCTGATTGAACACCACTTCCCCGTGAGCGGGCACACAATGTTGCCGTCCGATAGAGATTTCGCGACAATTGAAAATTACGTTCGCCGACAAGTACAAGATGTGTACAGTCCAGATCAGTGGTGCGAGATCATCAAGAAGTCGGCTAAGAAGAACCCATTGCTTGTATATAATATGAAGAGAGAGGATTTCTATCAAATACGATACTCTAAAGAAGCGTTTGTCTTCAGCAAGAAGACAGTTGATGGTCGAGATGTCAACCTAAGGAAAGTGTGTAGGTGGAAGGTGACCTCCGAATATCCATCATCTTTATTCATCAGCGAGACATTTTGTCATGACATTTGGAATGAAATAAGCTTCAGGAAACGTGGAAGGCAAGGACCAGTTCCTATGATTCGACTTAACTACAATGGGCCAAGGCTTATTGAAAAGAAGAAAGTTGCTGACGTCCTGTCGCTTCTAAATTACATACCTTCTGTCAACCATGGATTTATCCTTTCACTAAAGCCAGCAGTTTTGGATGAAAAAGACATTAGTAATGAGACTGATGAATGATTTTTTTCAGTTTCAGTAAAGTGTTGAAGAATTACTGTAAAATTTAATATTTAATGTTCTATAACTATGTGTTGTTAATGATGTATGGTAATGTATTAATTTTTGTATATTTCATTTGTTTCAGTCAGTTCTGAGTTTCATTTATGTCTGTATAGTGGAAGATAGATGTTAGAATCACTACAGAATAAAAGGACTCTTCAAAAAAAATTATTCAGATTTGCAGATCAATTGAAACTTTAGACATGCTGTATCTCGAAACTTTGATTTTGGCGCTTACCATTTTGTTCCCCCGAGCAGCTCAATTATTTTAGTAGTTACATTTACTCTGAATTCATGGTGTGACGATATTCATGAAAAATGTTTAATTTCAGTTACCTATTATTCTCAGTAGTGGACTGCTTTTCACAAATAGCAAACACAGGAATGAAAAAGAGAAGTTCAGGAGTCCTTAAAAATGTATAACAAGACAACAGACGTTCATTGTTGTCCAGAAGTCAATTGCTATCACGTGTACCATTAAAATAACGCCATGCTATATCAGGTTAAAGGAGGTCGTGTATAAAATGCTAGTGCGAGCCATTCTTGAGTTCTGTTCGAGTATTTGGGATCCCCATCAGGTTGGATTAAAGGAAAACATCTAAGCAATTCAGGGGGGCGCTGTTTGAGGTTTTACCGGTAGGTTTGATCGACACGTAAGTATTAAGAAGATGATTCCTCAACTCAAATGGGAATCTCTAGAGACAAGTCAACGATTTTTACGCGAAATACATCGTATGAAGTTTAGAGAACCGGCTTTTGAGTGCTTCTACTACCACTAACGAACATTTAGTGTAAGAAGACATTATACGAGAAATTAGGGCTCTTACGCTTCATAAGCGTGTGGAATAGAAAATGACATAGTGGTGTAAGCACCATACAGTTGTTTGTGGTACCCACACAACACTCCGGTCCCGCCGGGAAGCTGAAATGTCAAACGTTATGTACTTTTTCCACCCTCACACCTACAACTACCAAACGGACTGACAAGGAAACGATTTAATATTGCTGTGTTATCCAGTTGTGAGATAGATCTCTAGCTCATTGGAGCACTGAAAATCAGTGGCAGAACTGGTACTGCAATATCTGACAGACAAGTAAGCGACCTATTAAAAAATAGTAATAAGTTAGAACGTATTTCTTCCTTTGATGACTGCTAGTGCTTGTTACGTTAGCATTCTGAAAGTTCTGCCTAGCATCACAGTAGTGTTACGGTTACTTCGACGAAGGGTATGACGCGCTATTCTAAATTGTCATTGATGGTGGATATTTGATGGTTCATGCGTCATTATCAGCTAAAGACCAACACCTGCTGAAGACCAACCATCAGGCAGTTCACTGCTACTAAAATTGTTTCTTCTCAATCGTTCTCAGCGTTAATTTCTTTATGTTGCTATCACTATTAACTTTTATAGAGTTTTCGGATTATTTGTCTTAAGTTAAGTACTCAAATAGTGAACACGAACTTCTTCTTAACAATTGTCTTTTCATTTTTATCTATCGATTTCAGTTTATTTCCTTTCCAAAATAAAGAGTTAATCTGCAGTATGCCGTAATATATGAAAGTCCTTTTTTCAACAACTGGGGCATCAGTTTAGCATCTCATACTGTACAGTGACGTATAGTAATTACAGCCCTATCTCTTGTGCGAGAGCGAACTGTGGTCCATCAACGTCCGTCACGAACAATGTGTCTTTTCTCTGATGGCGCACATTCTTTGGTGCCATCATTGTCGTTTAAAACGGCGTTGTTAATATTGATCTTTCACAACGGGACAATATTGACGACAACAGTATTTACACTGCAGAAAGCAAAAATTCTCAGTTGTGATGTGTTCTCACACCATCTAGAATCTACACTATTTGACCAAAAAAAAAAAAAGAAGAAGCATCCAGAAGACACTGTCAGACGACACTGTAGCTTCGTGAATGTACACGCCACAGGCAGGTACACCATGTGATCAAAAGCATCCGGACACCTGGCTGAAAATGACCTACAAGTTCGTGGCCCATCCTTAGCCTTGATAATTTCCACTCTCGCAGGCATACGTTTAATCAGATGGTGAAAGGTTTCTTGGGGAATGGCAGCCTATTCTTCACGGAGAACTGCACTGAGGAGGGGCATCGATGTCGCTCGGTGAGACATGGCAGGAAGTCGGCGTTCCCAAAGATCGCAAAGGTGTCGTACAGGATGCAGGCAGGTCAGGACTCTGCGCAGGCCAGTCCATTACAGGGATGTTATTGTCGTGTAAACACTCCGCCACAGGCCATGCATTATGAACAGGTGCTCGATCGTGTTGAAAGATGCAATCGCCGTACCCGAATTGCTCTTCAACAGTGGGAAGCAAGAAGGTGCTTAAAGCACCAATGTAGGCCTGTGCTGTGATAGTGCCACGCAAAACAACAAAGGGTGCAAGTCCTCTCCGTGAAAAACACGACCGCACCGTAACGCCATCGCCTCAGAATTTCACTGTTGGCACTACACACGCTGGCAGATGGCGTGCACCGGGCATTCGCCATACACACACCCTACCATCGGATCGCCACATTGTGTACCGTGATTCATCACTCCACACAATGTTTTTCCATTATTCAGTTGTCCAATGTTTATGCTCCTTACACCAAGCGAGGCGTCGTTTGGCATTTCCCTGCGTGGTGTGTGGCTTATAAGCAGCCGCTCGACCATGAAATCCAAGTTTTCTCACCTCCCGACTAACTTTCATAGTACTTGCAGTGGATCCTTATGCAATCTGGAATACCTGTGTGATGGTCTGGATAGATGTCTGCCTATTACACATTACGACCCTCTTCAACTCGCGGCTCCCCTCGTTGGAGGTTCGAGTCCTCCCTCGGGCATGGGTGTGTGTGTCGTCCTTAGCGAAAGTTTGCTTAAGTTAGATCAAGTAGCATGTAAGCTTAGGGACCAATGACCTCAGCAGTTTGGTCCCATAAGACCTTACCACAAACTGCCAGACTACCTCTTCAACTGTCGGCGGTCTCTGTCGTTCAACAGACGAGGTCGACCTGTACGATTTTGTGCTGTCCTTGTCCCTTCAGCTTTGCACATCACTGTCACATCGGAAACGGTGAACCCAGAGAAATCTCTGGTAAAGATTTTTGACACAAGTGACATACTATCATCTAACCCCGTTCGAGGTCCGTGAGTTCCACAGAGCGTCCCATTCTTCTCTCTCACGAGGTCCAATGACTGCTGAGGTCGCTGATACGGAGTACCTATCAGTACGTAGCAGCATAATGCACCTAATATGAAATACGTATGTTTCTGTGGGTGTCCGGATACGTTTGATCACATAGAGTACATTTTTAGCTTTGCATTTCTAAAAAAAGAACGTAGAGATACCATGATGATGTGTTAGTGTTGTTCATGTTTAGTATTGTTACCAGGCTTGGTGGGGTATTTAAGAGGCGTGAACAGCGTCATATGTTGAGTGATCACTGTAAAGGACACGGGAATGCAGCATATTTATGTTGGACAACGTGATCAGCACCTGACAGGGCTTTAAAGGAGCCTCTTTGTGAATCTTCGTTTGGCCGGCTTCCCGAATCGCGCATTATACAAATTTCGATATTGGACTGCATGACAACGTGCTGGCGGGCATACTCGTCCGGAATTCTCCCGTTGACCACGTCTGACCATCGCAATGGAGGATCGCCTTATTGTACACCAGGCGCATCGTAATCCCTTCACATCTGCGCTTGCCATCTGAGAAAAAGTAACTCACTCACAGCGAAGTTTTGTCGTCCCACATATTTAGTCGGAGACTGGCATCAGCCGGTCTAGAGAATGATAGCCCTTTGAGTGACTGACACTAACATCACAACTGAAACGGGTACGTTTGGAGTAACGCCGTAACCTGGAAGCATGGCCTGCTATTGAATGGCGTCGTATTGTGTTTCGCGATGATTGCGGCTCTGCGTTACCCCGGATGACCGTCGTCAGCGTGTATGGCGTCGCCAGTAAATGAGAGAGACACAGAGGTGATATGGGGAGGGGGAGCAATCGGGTATGTCTTCATGACACGGCTAGTAGTGACTGAGGGTACTGACAACAGACGGGTATGTTACGTGTTGCGTCTCGTGCGGCAGTAGCGGGGTGCCATTTCTCACCAGGACAATGCTTGTCCACACATCGCCCATATCTCTGTATGTACAGAACAGGGAATCAGTGATCATAAGGCCGTTGCAGCATCGCTGAATATGGAAGTTAGTAGGAATATAGAAAAAGGGAGGAAGGTTTATCTGTTTAGGAAGAGTAATAGAAGGCAGATTTCAGACTACCTAACAGATCAAACGAAAATTTCTGTTCCGACACTGACAATGTTGAGTGTTTATGGAAAAAGTTCAAGGCAACCGTAAAATGCGTTTAAGACAGGTACGTGCCGAGTAAAACTGTGAGGGACGGGAGAAACCCACCGTGTTACAGCCGGCCAAAGTGGCCGTGCGGTTAAAGGCGCTGCAGTCTGGAACCGTAAGACCGCTACGGTCGCAGGTTCGAATCCTGCCTCGGGCATGGATGTTTGTGATGTCCTTAGGTTAGTTAGGTTTAACTAGTTCTAAGTTCTAGGGGACTAATGACCTCAGCAGTTGAGTCCAATAGTGCTCAGAGCCATTTGAACCATTTTGAACCACCGTGATACAACAACAAAGTTAGGAAACTACTGCGAAAGCAAAGAGAGCTTCACTCCAAGTTTAAACGCAGCAAAAACCTCTCAGACAAACAGAAGCTAAACGATGTCAAAGTTAGCGTAAGGAGGGCTATGCGTGAAGCGTTCAGTGAATTCGAACGTAATATTCTATGTACCGACTTGACAGAAAATCCTAGGAAGTTCTGGTCTTACGTTAAATCAGTAAGTGGCTCGAAACAGCATATCCGGACACTCCGGGATGATGATGGCATTGAAAGCTGAAATACTAAACACCTTTTTCCAAAGCTGTTTCACAGAGGAATACCGTACTGCAGTTCCTTCTCTAAATCCTCGCACAAACGAAAAAATGGCTAACATCGAAATAAGTGTCCAAGGAATAGAAAAGCAACTTGAATCACTCAACAGAGGAAAGTCCGCTGGACCTGACGGGATACCAATTCGATTCTGCACAGAGTACGCGAAATAACTTGCCCCCCTTCTAACAGCCGTGTACCGCAAGTCTCTAGAGGAACGGAAGGTTCCAAATGATTGGAAAATAGCACAGGTAATCCCAGTCTTCAAGAAGGGTCGTCGAGCAGATGCGCAAAACTATAGACCTATATCTCTGACGTCGATCTGTTGTAGAATTTTAGAACATGTTTTTTGCTCGAGTATCATGTCGTTTTTGGAAACCCAGAATCTACTATGTAGGAATCAACATGGATTCCGGAAACAGCGATCGTGTGAGACCCAACTCGCTTTATTTGTTCATGAGACCCAGAAAATATTAGATACAGGCTCCCAGGTAGATGCTATTTTTCTTGACTTCCGGAAGGCGTTCGATACAGTTCCGCACTGTCGCCTGATAAACAAAGTAAGAGCCTACGGAATATCAGACCAGCTGTGTGGCTGGATTGAAGAGTTTTTAGCAAACAAAGCACAGCATGTTGTTATCAATGGAGAGACGTCTACAGACGTTAGAGTAACCTCTGGCGTGCCACAGGGGAGTGTTATGGGACCATTGCTTTTCACCATATATATAAATGACATAGTAGATAGTGTCGGAAGTCCCATGCGGCTTTTCGCGGATGATGCTGTAGTATACAGAGAAGTTGCAGCATTAGAAAATTGTAGCGAAATGCAGGAAGATCTGCAGCGGATAGGCACTTGGTGCAGGGAGTGGCAACTGACCCATAACGTAGACAAATGTAATGTATTGCGAATACATAGAAATAAGGATCCTTTATTGTATGATTATATGATAGCGGAACAAACAAACTTCTGTAAAATATCTGGGAGTATGCGTACGGAACGATTTGAAGTGGAATGATCATATAAAATTAATTGTTGGTAAGGCGGGTGCCAGGATGAGATTCATTGGGAGAGTCCTTAGAAAATGTGGTCCATCAACAAAGGAGGTGGCTTACAAAACACTCGTTCGACCCATACTTGAGTATTGCTCATCAGTGTGGGATCCGTACCTGATCGGGTTGACGGAGGAGATAAATAAGATCCAATGAAGAGCGGCGCGTTTCGTCACAGGGTTATTTGGTAACAGTGATAGCGTTACGGAGATGTTTAACAAACTCAAGTGGCAGACTCTGCAAGAGAGGCGCTCTGCAACGCGGTGTAGCTTACTCGCCAGGTTTCGAGAGGGTGCGTTTCTGGATGAGGTATCGAATATATTGCTTCCCCCTACTTATACCTCCCGAGGAGATCACGAATGTGAAATTAGAGAGATCAGAGCGCGCACGGAGGCTTTCAGACAGTCGTTCTTCCCGCGAACCATACGCGACTGGAACTGGAAAGGGAGGTAATGACAGTGGCACGTAAAGTGTCCTCCGCCACACACCGTTGGGTGGCTTGCGGAGTATGAATGTAGATGTAGATGTAGAACTATCTACGTGATGGTTCCGTGGCCAGGCAGATCCCAGACAGAATATATGTGGCACCATCGAGGACGTTAGCTGCGTCCCAATGCCAGTATTTAGGAGATCAAGGACCAGTTACAAAAATTGTGGGCAGCTGCCTCAGGAGAGAATACGACAGCTTTTTGACGCTCTTCCAAACCGAATCAGTGCAGGCATCCAGATCAAACAGAATTTTGCGACATACTGGTAAGTGGGTTCATCCTGTCAAGTTCTCTGTAAATTTGACTCGATTTTGTAATGACTGAAATAACATCACACACCCTCTCAACCCGTGGGCAAAGTAGTTTCATTTCGATTCCGCTTTTCCTCTTGTTTGATTCGCTTTATTGGCTGGTAGAGTATTTCGAGAGTGGAAATATTTCGCGCAATCTCTTAACCATCCTGACGTTGTTACAAAAAACTTTCATTTCGCGGATCTTCAAAACCAATGTCTTGAGTGTAACTTTAATCCGTAGATGTAGCAAGGGAATTTGATTTTTGTATCTACAACCTACTACTCAGCTCTAGGTCCTACACTATAGTATAGAAAATCAGACGTTACGCTGGAATTACCTACTCATAAAGAGCTAGTCAATAGAGTGACATTATTATTATTATTTGTGTCATAACATTTAAACTGCATTACACTCTTTGCAATTTTTCTCTGTCCCTATATGTCATCATGTGCTCGCTCTGATTTTTCTTTTGCTTATTCGTTCGCTGGGATTCTGTTTCCTCCTATATCGTAATTTCAAAATTGTGTTTGTTGAGGATGTTACTGAACGTACCATGTCGTCACTGTCATGTTTACTTAAATGTTGCTTTATTCAGCTTCGGGTTCTAAAATTTTTGTTACAGTTCAAAAAAAGTTTCAAATGGCTCTGAGCACTATGGGACTTCTGAGGTCATCAGCCCCGCAGAACTTAAAACTACTTAAACCTAGCTAACCTAAGGACATCACACACATCCATGCCCGAGGCAGTATTCGAACCTGTGATCGTAGCTGTCGCGCGGTTCCAGACTGTAGCGCCTAGAACCGCTCGGCCACTCCGGCCGGCTGCTACAGTTCAATCTACGAGACTCGATTCCTCTTTCACTGTCTTTGACTTCGTTTGTTTCTCATGTTGTTCATTTAAGCGAAAATATTTACTAGTCTAAAAGATCTTTTTATGACTTTCCACTACTGTTAATCTAATTAAATAATAATTAATTGAAAAGCTCAGCTGCCGACAGGTGGTGTTGATATACCTCGATGGGGATAGCTGAAAGCGGGAAGCGTCCAAAGGATAAGTCCCTGCAGTCGCGTAAATCATCTGTGTCCTCGGTAGCTCAGATGGATAGAGCGTCTGCCATGTAAGCAGGAGATCCCGGGTTCGAGTTCGGTCGGAGCACTCATTTTCAGCTGGTCCCCATCGAGGTATATCAACGATACCTGTCGGCAGCTTAGGGTTTCAATTAATTATCATTTATTCTAGAGAAGCTGCACGGTCATCAACGGTATCTATCGTTTCGAGAACAGTTGCTATCTTCATATATATGTTCATCTCATCTGTTAATTCTTGATTGTCAGTTTTTAATTTTTGACTACATGTACGGGGACTAGAGAAAAAATTGGAAACACCAATACCGCAATAAATTACCTTGGATAATATGATGTAGGAAACCAATTGGTATTCAAAACAGCTACCAAGCGTCCAAAACTGGATACGTACAGATCCTGTATGAATTTCAAAGAAAACGTATAACATTTTTTCCTGCAAAACAGTAACAAGTACAGGTAACGGTGATGGAGGTGGATAGCGATTCCGCTCACTTCTCTCCAAAGTAAACTTCAAAGGATCAATCATATTGAATCCTGATGATGACGTTAACCAGGGGAGATGCAACAATTCATACTCGTGCTCACAAAACTTGTCTGGGACGATGAGGGTTGTCTGGACAGCAGCTCTATCATCTTGGATCATAGCATTACCACTGGAGAAGCAACATTCCACCACGGTATGGAAATGATCAACCAAAATCAGCACATAATACTTGGGAGTAATGTAACCTTTTAGAGTAACCATAGGGCCAATGGAATACCAGCACATCGCTGCCAAAAACGTCTCCGAAGCAACCAAAGTATCACTATTGGGACATAAACTCGGCCAGAAGTTGAAAACAGTATGAAATGAGACTCTTCCGACTAAATGACTCCCTTCCAATGTTACAAAGAGCAGGTTTATTATTTCGGCACCAAGTTTTGCTGTTGCGGGCATTTGCACCACTGATGAACCGTTTCTTTTCACAGTTGTCTTCAGTGACGATCTGTCACAAACTCTCAACACAGTTTCGTCCGCTCTGTGATTTATCGGTTGATGCTCTTCCTCTTTCCCCATTTGCGGTTTTATCTTCGAAACCAAAGACCTCGGCTGTCTTGGCTACGGATGCACCCACCATACGAGCACCAACAATTTGCCCACCTTCGAATTGAACTAGCTCCGACATAATGCACTCACAAACACATACAACTCTGTTGTGAACACGACTGATACTCGCAAGCAATTAAGAAGATTGCACAGTGCCGTTCGTAGTATAAATACAACAGCGAAACCTGCATTTGAAACACTCATTTCTGGCGGTGTTATTATATTTTTGCCCAACCACTGTACCTTATCCAGAGGTATGTGGCTGTTAGCTGGAGTTACTCCGGTTTTAGAAATTTCTAATTTATCGTGATTGGATTCTCGTAACAAGTTGAAGAAATCGAATTTTGAATTAAAGGATATTGAGACACAGTGGATTTTTTGAGCTACTAAATCGTGCCGATGTTCTGACGACATGTACTGGAGGTTGAAAAACAATAAAACTAGACTTCCCTACTTCTTCATACGTGTTTCACATGCCATTATACGGGTGAAGGCGTAGTGTACCTACCACCATAACTATCCCTTCCTTTCCCAGTTCCACTCGCAGATGGAGCGATGAAATAACATCTCTATATATGCCTATGTAAGAGACCTGATTTCTCTCGTCTTGTCTTCGCTGCCCTTACACAAGATATATGTTGTACCAGCTGAATCGTTCTGCATTTTGACCCAAATATCGGATCTCTAAACGTTCTCAGTAGTATTTCCAAAAAGGAAAGTCTTCTTCCTTCCACAAAATCCCATTTGAGTTCACGGAGCATATTTGTGAAAATCACTCTTTGATCGAACCTACTGGTAACAAAGATAACAGCACACTTGTGAAATGCTTCTATGTCGGCGTGTAATACGACCTGACGGGTAACCAAGATGAACAGAACTCAGCATGTGGTCTCGCTAATCTTCTATAAGCGGTCTCCTTTATTGATGATGATGTGTTGGTAAATGTGCCAACACCTTGTAGATTGAGTAGGCCGAAATGGAAGCTATCTAACGCAGACGGGCGTGAATTCTGGAACAGGATAAGTATTGAATGCTAATAAGAAAAGTATGCAGCTCCTCGAATACTTAACTTTATTCTATCCTTGTGGTACATCGCTCTTGATAATACAAATAAGACTATCTTCAGATACGGTTAATGGCGCCTTGCTATGTCGTAGCCATGGACTTAGCAGAAGGCTATTCTAACTGTCTCTCGGCAAATGAGGGAAAGGCTTCGTCAGTGTAGTCGCTAGCAAAGTCGTCGTACAACTGGGGCGAGTGCTCTATCGTATCTCGAGACCTGCCTTGTGGTGGCGCTCGGTCTGCGATCACACAGTGGCGACACGCGGGTCCGACATGTACTAAATGGACCGCGGCCGATTTAATCTGCCACCTAGCAAGTGTGGTGTCTGGCGGTGACACCACAGATGAGCTAGCCGTTCCTAGAATTACCTGAATCAACAGCAGTCGACCACAGACTTTTTCTACAACCGATGTGAATGTGTGGAGCACAACACCACTAATATTGCAAATAACCATATACGTTGGACGACCACAGCTAATAAACTTGTACATAATGTGAAGTACAATCAAACAATTTAAATCGGAGATGGTCAAATAGTCTGATTTAAAACTGAGTGAAAGTCCAAACCTGCAATAGTTGTTTATTGTGTTTTCACTGCATGAAGACCGGTACCATACCCTGGAGGTATATCTTCAGGTCATACAAAACTAGTACTTCATGCGTCACTGATTTCAAGGTACGAGTGCGCCTAAAAACTACACTCCTCGGTAAAAGTTTGGATAATACAGTAGATGGGCATCCAATCCGAGCCATGCATGATCACTAATACATTTGCAAAACATACTCAAAAGACGAGACCGGACAGCAAGTGACTGAAGTGCCATCACTGCCGCCGACTGTCTGGCGTTGGTCGAACTGCGCTTTTATTTTGCTTTAAGCTGTGTTTATATGCCCACTTCGTAATTTTGTGCTATTCTACTTTCTTGCGATTTGTTTCTATGGCACATCGTTGGCTGTATGGTCCTTGTATCCCAAAGCCACAATAAAGAAAAAAAAATCATTTCTAGTCCTTTCCAGCTTTCCTACGACGACCGTCGCCACACCACACCGTAGTCCACCTCGCCTTTCCGTTGTGTACGAAGCCGTATGCAACAATATTCGTGTACTGTCTTCTAATGCCACGATGGTTGACGAGTGACTGAAAAGAAGCCATCGACCCACATAGCGGTTTTACGTAGGACCAGAATCATCCACGATTCTTATTTATAAAACTTATGGTATAGAACTAGTTTAGTCTTTTAAACTGATATCGATCCAACACGAGAGGAAATTTGCAGTTATATTTCTTTCGTTGGCTGTATGGTCCTTGTATCCCAAAGCCACAATAAAGAAAAAAAAATCATTTCTAGTCCTTTCCAGCTTTCCTACGACCACCGCGCCACACCACACCGTAGTCCACCTCGCCTTCCCGTTGTGTACGAAGCCGTATGCAACAATATTCGTGTACTGTCTTATAATGCCACGATGGTTGACGAGTGACTGAAAAGAAGCCATCGACCCACATAGCGATTTTACGTAGGACCAGAATCATCCAAGATTCTTATTTATAAGACTTGTGGTCTAGAACGTAGTTTAGTCTTTTAAATTGATATCGATCCAACACGAGAGGAAATTTGCAGTTATATTTCTTTCACAGAGCAGAGATCGGTAATGTAATTATAATGGGAAATAACAGAAATTTTGTTATCTGTTACTCGATAAGAACGAAATGATCTGTTTTTAACGCCTAAACATCTACCTGCAAATTCAATAATTTTTATGCTAAAATTAACAAAAATATGAGAGCTGTTACAACTATGACAAATCAAATTGAATCAGGAATACCGGTTCTAAGATAAATAAAATAATTAATAAAAATTTTTGTTATAAATTAAAGGTCCTATTGCACTGTAGATCTATAAATTACAGTAATTAATATTATTTTAAGTCATTCCTTTCCATACAGTTCCCTTGTTTAGGCGCATATATTGCCGATGCGTAAGACAGTACGTAGAAGTTCTACGGCAAGAAGTCGTGGCAAGGAGTTCCAACTTGCGCTCATGAGGAGCTTTATTTGAACTGAAAATGTGAAATTCTCCGGCTACGACATGTTGTAAGGATTTTTATGTGAACTTTGAAGCGAAAATATGAACGTGGAATAAATTATTACTCAAATTTAGTTTTTATTTACAACACCTACACGACAACATTTTATCTTTAAATTTAGCACTTTCCGTTGAAGTTCCTAGGACTGGGATGAATGAAACTCAATGTTACCTTCAACGATATGAATGAAAGAAAAAGAACTGATAAACAGATGACCATAAATTTATTAGAAACAATTTGCATAAAAGTGCTGGCCACCTTTAAGCATGTCTCTTTATTCGTTAGTACTTCTGTGCTACACTTTTTGCACATTGATTGTTACTGACTAGGGTCGTAAAATTAGCTTACTAAACTGTGATCTCAGTCTGTATCTGCTACAGCGTACACTTTACAATCTAATACCTCATTTTGGAATCTCATCATACCATGATGTTATCTAAATTAAATTTTGAAGTATCACCAGACCTTCTCCACGCATATCTCCTCCTTTTCTGACTCTTGAACAGAGTATTCGCTATTAATAGCTGAAATTCATTGTAGAAGTCAATTCTTCTTCTCCTCTTTCATTTTTACCATCAAGCCCTTATTCTCCCGCATGCCTTTTTTCTTAGGGTTCCTTTACAACAGCATTTCAGACCCTCATGACTATTAGATTTTCTTCTACCGTCATATACTGAGCTATCCTCTCAATATCGTTACATACTTTCTAAATTTCTTCACCGTCTGCTTGCGACGTCAGCAGGTATATCTGAACTATTGTTGTCGGTGTTGGTCTGCTGCCGACTTTGTTGAGAACAGCTGTTCACAGAAACTCACTCTTTATCCTACCTTCCTATTCATAACGATGCTGCTCACATTGTACCTCTCCTTTCCATTTCACTTTACTTCACTTTAACTTCACTGATTCTCTCTAGATTGACCCTTTGTATATTATCATGGTACTTTCTTAGTTAAAGGTCATACGTTCTGAAGATACATATCATGTTCCTTTAATGCTGTTGTTTCCACTGAATTCTGCATCCTCATGCCGTTGATCAGTGCTGATTCTCCCTCCTTTCAGCGGTAGTTTTTACGCAAACGTCGGGAGAGTGTTCTGACCGTCTCTCCGCTCGTTCTCCCTCTTTGACAAGGCCGTTGGCAGAATGAGGGCGAATTCTTATGTTGGATGTCTTCGGACGTCTTTACTGATGATTTGTATTCAAAATGCAAGCAAAGCTGAGGTTCAACTCCTGACGCTCGATCTCAGAACATTTTGATTCCAAGTCAAAGACGCTATCCCCTTTTGTTACCAAGTTACGACCTTGTTTTAAACCTAATGTCTTGACGAACTGTTTTTTATATTTTCAATACATTCCGAAAAAGCTCGATTTTTCGGACTATATTAAATAGAATGGTCAGGGCAATGTGGCCAAGAGTCGCAACCCGATATCTGGCCACGTTCCGTTCGCCCCTTGAGAACTAAGAGGAATGGAGGCCATAGGATTCAAGATGGCTGAAATGCATCAAGGAAAAAACTTTTTTTTGTACCGTCACCAATGTGTTGCAGGCATGCTATGGCATGCCTCGTAATACCGACGGAAGGAAAATGGAAGCCGGTCCTCGTTGGCTACCATATACGAAGAAAAACAAAAGATTTCGTCTCAACACGACGTGAGGATGCTCCATGGCGCGACCTCTAGACCTCGGGTTCATACTGTACAAAATCCTATGACACAAAATATGGCGCCGACCACAGGGCCGACCGGTTCTAGGCGCTTCAGTCCGGAACCGCGCTGCTGCTACGGTCGCAGGTTGGAATCCTGCCTCGGGCATGGATGTGTTTGATATCCTTAGGTTAGTTAGGTTTAAGTATTTCTACCTTCTAGGAGACTGATGACCTCAGATGTTAAGTCCCATAGTGCTTAGAGTCATTTTTGATCAAAATATCGCGTCTTAGTTAGTTACATGAAGTATAAATTTAGCTCCTTTGTAAACAGCTTAACGTGGCAGACCGTAGGGTTAGAAGAAACATAATAAAGAATTGTTGTCATGACAGAAATTTTATTGTAGTTTTGGTGAACTAGCCAGTCTTTTCAGTTTTGAAGGTAATTCTGCAAACACTTATTTAACACATATGCGACTGTACGAGCACGCTAGAAGCAACGTTAATCGCTAAAGATTTAGTTATTATCTTCTACGTATTTAAAATGTGGAATCTGTGCAGTTTTCAGACAGGTTGTTAGTGCTGTGCGTTAATCATTTCACACGTTTGGGATTAAATCAGAATAGTCTAAGATAGATCGCGGACGGATCGATGTGACAAGGAAGAACTGCGCGTTGGTAGCCCTCCGTGGTGGCGAGCTCCTCTGCATCTCATTATTGGGTCGCCCTCTGCAGGCGCGATCCCAACGATCGAAGCCACACCTGTGTCCAGATGGATGGAGGCAAACAACTCACACGAATAGCGCTCTGGGGACCAATATTCTTTGTTTACCAGGCGACGCAGAAATATGGCACAATGGTCTGGCCGCATCCTCTGGGGCCGCCACGGACGTAGCTTACTCCAATATACGCCGGGCCGACCGACGTACTTGATCCATCACCTGCCGTCGACATTTTCAGTTTCACGCCAACACCTGAACTTCGGTAAAGAGTGACAAATTTCAATGGAGACGATCCACAACCCTTTCTTGTTTCAATAATATTTTACGGGCGAAACGGCATGCTCCTAAAGCGTCATCAGTATCTCTTAATTAGATGGCAGTAATTTTCAGTAATATAAGCTACGGAAATAACATATCACAACAATAAGTACTCACCAAGCAGCATCAAAATACGAGCTCGCAGGTGAATTACAAACTGCGTTACTTTATAATTAGTGTGCTTAGTTGGAGCGATACACCTGAGAAATATAATGTGACATAACTATGAGGTATATACATCAGTAACGTACGACGACCAGAGATTCATTCTTGCAATACGGTTGAACACCAAGCCTGATCTCACTCGGAAATCGTAAATGGCGAGTGAAGGATACATTGGCAGGTGGCACTACGCTCGTAGTGTGTTAAAGGCTGGGAATTTGAAAACCTTTGTATAGTATTTATATGGACCCTAGATAACAAAAACTGTCAGTTCTTTTGGACATGTCCTAAAGAACAGACACGACATAGGGTAAGGTCGGGTAAGAGCACGCGTGTGGTAAGAGTTTGCAGTGGTATTTTCTCTATAGTGGCGACACTGATCCACAACGGAAAACCACGTTCAGCTGTTGGTTCTATATTTCCACCATCACATGTAGTCTCGAAGGTTCAGCCAGATTAATTGGTTGTAGCGGGCAAATATAAGTTTTTGCTTCAGATTATGTAATCCTAAGTCGTACATCGTAAGCAGCAAGCACTACCTAGGCGTGCGCTAGGAAATAAAATTATTTACCAAAAGAATCACCATTCTATGAGGAACAAACCACGGTACGACACACAGCGGAACCTAGCAGAAACTGCCATTTGTGATTTCCTTTTTACCTATGTGGCCCAGCGGCTAAGAGTACGCTGTAAGATAGCAGGGAAACTATGGGTATCTTCTTAACCCCCTCCCCCCTTCGTTTTTAACGATCACTAAATCCCGGATGACCCATGAGGCGGACAGAGTTTTAATTCGAGCTGTATATTCTAGAGTAGCAGCAATCCAAACACCTGAGCAATCCTTCGAGTTACTGGGATATTCCCACGCAATCCGGATGTCTTCACAGCAGAAGACTTTGCTCCATCAGAAATCACTGAGAGAGAGCGATTTCCAACAACTCAGGAAGGCAAAGGAGTTTATCAGGAGCCCACGGGTAAACGCGCTCCTCGGTGGCAGCTGATTTGTCTTTGCAGTCACCAGGAAAGAACGAAGAACGTAGCACAAATAAAGTTTAGAGAGCTGGTGTACGAACAGTTGTAGACCTATCCAGTGTTTATCCTCTGCCAAAATGTAATCGACGCACAATAAAGAAAAAAAATAAAAAAAAAGACCGAGAAAAATGCATTCTTAGACAATCATGCTAAACTAGACAAAATCAAGAAGAGACAAAATACCAGTACTAACAATGCAGTTTCTCTAGGGCTAATCTGGACTTTTAACCACATCATCTTCAGGAAGAACCAGGTCCAAATCCAAGGAAGGATCTCAAGATATGAACTGTTCAGGTTGTGATAAAGTCTACAAGGAGGAAGACTGGTTTAAGTGTGATCACTGGCATGAAAAATGCACAGTTTATGAAGTACATGGTGCATTTTCATGTGATTTATGTTAGTGCGTACTCTTTGACTACATGTCGTGTACTCTTACCTGTCGACGCGCTATGTCTACGAACGAGCAATGTCTTACATACGTTCACATTTAAGGTTTATGTTAAAAGTTAGGCAGTTGTAACTGACGTATGTTGTTCCCAAATAAACCAGCAATAATTTGTTATGAGAAAAGTTTGTTTTAACCGCCTCATCTACTAGGTTTGAGTTGTTAAATACTAATGTGTACTCTTTCCGACATTCCCCAGCAGGGAGAGTCATTTAATATGTAACACCCCTTTTATTTCCTAAAGCGCTTGAAATGACGAGTAAAGTGATATAATGCTTCTTAATGCTGAGTTTGAAATTCTTTGCAAAAGAAACCGAGAAGTATTCTAAAACTGAAAGAGAAGTCGGCTGGAATCGGCTGGTGCGTTGTAAACACATTCATGGTGAGCTACGTCGACTTATCAAGTCTTTCGTCTTTTTAGTTGCCTCCAGTGAACTACTAGCAGGGCTTGCGTCGTCTATCGGCACATCGTTTCTGATTCAACATTCCTTCCACGTGTAGATATACTTCAGTGAGGAGAAGTCAGACATGCTACTTTTATACGGCGAATGGTGCCACGAGACGTATTGCCAAGGAATGTGGGATCATCCAGAGGAGTCTCATGCGCATCTCGCATCGACATAAATTCCACTCTTTCCATCTGTCCCTACATCAGGCACTTGGAAGATGTGATTTCGGAAGTAGCACAGAATCTTGCTGGTTTGCTCTGCTTCGCCTGGGAGGCGATACTACGTTTTTTCCAAACTACTGAGCAGCTGAAAATGCACGCCGGCATTGTCAGATACAACAACGACCGTGAACTGTATATTTCATTGTGGGACCTTACTTCATCCCAGGGGATATCAAATGGAAATACGTATGCACACTTTCTTACGAACATTCTGTCTTTTTTTTCTAGAAGATTTACCACTGCATAAGGGAAAGTGTATGTGGTTCCAACACGATGGCTGTCCTTCTCTCTCTTCCCGTATTGCAACGCAAATACGAAATGAAAAGTCTCCTAACCTCTGAATAGGACCGAATGCTGCATTACAATGGCTGGCCATTGCTCCTGATAAACTCCTTTGTTTTGATTTGATTCCTCTTGATTTCATTCGATGGTGGCCACTGAAAGATACAGTTTGTGATAAAACCTCAACAGTGCCAGACAATACACGCCGTCGAATCACCACAGGCATGCCAACAGCTTATCATCCAATGTACCTGTAATTTCATCTGATCGTCTATATTCGAATGCCGATTGCAAATGTGCTGGCAATTGATGGTAAACAATTTGAGCGTGTACTTGAGTAAGGTTTAAAATTATTTTCGTTAAGAAAAGTATTTGTTGTGTAGGTAACAAGTCGTCAGTCATTGTGAATACAATCTTTAGTTTACGTAAAGTTTGTTCCGTCAAATTACAATATCGAGTAATATTTATAGACACATTCGTCCGACAGCATGTGGTTTACATTAATAGGCAAAGACAGTTTAGGTACTAGAGGAAGGACGGGAAAAGTGGCCACTCTAAGTGAAATTGAATTTTCATGAAACCATAACAGACGCTTGTGGCATATACATCTCGAATCTACATACTGTAAGTTATCACATCAAATATTTATAGCTAAGGTAAAAATATGTTTCATAACGCTTAGAAAAGTTTTTATGAATGCTAACATAGTGGCTACTGTTCCCTATCCAAAGACGTAACGTGGACAACTCTTTGCCACCACTCTCAGATAGACTGTTCAGTTTAAAAATGGGTAAGCATATAGTTTCTATTTCGTCATTGAGTATAATTAGCAGAAAAATAACACAAATGAGAAAGGAACGTGTTGGCATACATTGTTGGCACAAAAAGGTTAACAAACGAGAATTATTAATTATTCCTAATTACATAAATAGAGAAAACAAGGACTAGCTATGGATTACTATTTATGTCTAATTGATTCACAGTTTACCCACTCAGAAACAATATTAAGTCATTTACATAATTCGCAGGTGAATTTGTCATCGCCCTCATGACATCCAGCTCCCTTCATGGGCCCAGAGTTTACAGCTCCGACATCTTACCCATCCTTCATTTTCTTTAGACCAAAAAATGCTTTCTTGTAGTAGAACCAGTTTGTGATTCTGTACTCATCATTGGAATTTTCTTCTTCCATTTTTTCTTGAAAAAGTTTAGTTTTAGGAGAAACCCTCTTATTGTTTGGTCCCACTTTTAGCTTCTTTCATTTATTTCGTGTTGTCTTGCATTGTAGAATATTGTCTGTTTTTCTTTGAACTTCTTTTATTTCATTAAAAGCTTTCGTCTTCCTTTCTTTTAGCTTCAACCGCCACGTTTTTATGAAGGGTTGAAGCGAGTATGGTTGTCTTATCTTTTTTACCACTAGTTTCTCTTCGATTCACACCTTGTTTCTTGCGTAAAGGTCTTACATCCTTTGGCCTTAAGTGGAACCTACCTGTTGGACACTCAAGAGGGACGTTCTTCAGTGGTGGGATGCTGAGGGGAGCCTTCTCTTGGAGAAGGCTTATCACCTTTAATCTGAAGGTAGCCGGCGCTTGAAAACAATTCGTAAGTTGGTTCGGAAAATGAACTAGTACGCCTATTTGTAGAAGACTCAGTAGTTTCGCAGTGAGAAGATTCAATATTTGAAAGCAATGAGAAGAATCGATATTTGAACAAAGCATAATATTAGTATCCCTATCCAAAGGAATATCAGCACCGTTAGCTGCAGTATAGTCTTCATCGGTTAAGAAGTTAGGGTATACAGGGAAACTTTCACTAAGGCCATTGATTGCTGTCATTGGAACGTTTCCATGAAGAAAAGCTTCACCCGAGAGTGCGCCTATTCGAAACTGTGTAATATTTCTTCTTGGATTATTACGAAGAAATTTTTCACAGGTTCGTACGTAGAAGGTCTTAGAAGCAAACATGGATGCCACATCCAAAGGTTGGAGCTTGTGGCTAGCATTATCAATGAAACCTATGTTCTTAGTATGGGTAGGATTACCATCAAAGATTAGTAGAGCTGGGTCTTGAGCAGTTCGCTTTTGTATCTACATCTACATCTACATCTGCATCTACATGGACCCTCTGTAAATCACATTTAAGAGCCTGACAGAGGGTTCATCGAACCACCTTCACAATTCTCTATTATTCCAATCTCGTATAACGCGTGGAAAGAATGAACACCTGTATCTTTCCGTACGAGCTCTGATTTCCCTTATTTTATCTTGGTAATCGTCCCTCCCTATGTAGGTCGGCGTCAACAAAATATTTTCGCATTTGGAGGAGAAAGTTGGTGATTGGAATTTCGTGAGAAGATTCCGTCGCAACGAAAAACGACTTTCTTTTAATGATGTCCAGCCCAAATCCAGTATCATTTCTGTGACACTCTCTCCCATATTTCGTGATAATAAAAAGCGTGCTGCCTTTCTTTGAATTTTATCGATGTATTCCGTCAATCCTATCTGGTAACGATCCCACACCGCGCAGCAGTATTCTAAAAGAGGACGGACAAGCGTAGTGTCTCCTTAGTAGGTCTGTTACATTTTCTAAGTTTTCTGCCATTAAAACGCAATCTTTGGTGAGCCATCCCCACAACATTTTCTATGTGTTCCTTCCAATTTAAGTTGTTCCTTACTGTAATACCTAGGTATTTCGTTGAATTTACGGCTTTTAGATTAGACTGATTTATCGTGTAACCGACGTTTAAAGAGTTCCTTTTAGCACTCATATGGATGGCCTCACACTTTTCGTTACTTAGGGACAAATGCCACTTTTCGCACCATTCAGATATCTTTTCCAAATCGTTTTGCAGTTTGTTTTGGTATTCTGATGACTCTATTAGTCGATAAAGGACAGCGTCATCTGCAAACAACCGAAGACGGCTGCTCCGATTGTCTCCAATATCGGTTATATGGATAAGGAACAGCTAATGGCATATTACACTACCTTGGGGAATCCCAGATATCACTTCTGTTTTACTCAATGACTTTCCGTCAATTACTACGAACTGTGAACTCTCTGACAGGAAATCACAAATCCAGTCGCATAACTGAGACAATATTCCATAAGCACGCAATTTCAATACGAGCCGCTTGCGTGGTACAGTGTGAAAATCCTTTTGGAAATCCGGAAATACGGAATCGATCTGAAATCCCTTGTCAATAGCACTCAACACTTCATGTGATTAAAGAGAGAGTTATGTTTCATAGGAACGATGTTTTCTAAACCCATGTTGACTGTATGTCAATAGACCGTTTTCTTCGAGGTGATTCACAATGTTCGAACACAATATATGTTCTAAAATCCACTGCATATCGACGTTAACAATATGGCCTGCAATTTAGTGGATTACTCCCGCTACTTTTCTTGAATATTAGTGTGAACTGTGCAGCTTTCCAGTCTTTGGTACGGATCTTTCGTCGAGCGAACGGTTGTATATGGTTGGTAAGTATGGAGCTAATGCATCAGCGTACTCCGAAAGGAACCTAACTGGTATACAGTCTGGACCAGAAGACTTGCTTTTATTAAGTGATTTAAAGTGCTTCACTACTCCGAGGATATTTACTTCTACGTTACTCATGTTGGGAGCTATTCTCATGTCGGCAGCTGTTCTCTATTCGAATTCTGGAATATTTACTTCTTCTTCTTTTGTGACGGCATTTCGGAAGGCTGTGTTTAATAACTCTGCTTTGGCAGGACTGTCTTCGATAGTATCTCCATTGCTATCGTACAGAGAAGGTATTGATTGTTTCTTCCCGCTAACATACACTCCTGGAAATTGAAATAAGAACACCGTGAATTCATTGTCCCAGGAAGGGGAAACTTTATTGACACATTCCTGGGGTCAGATACATCACATGATCACACTGACAGAACCACAGGCACATGGACACAGGCAACAGAGCATGCACAATGTCGGCACTAGTACAGTGTATATCCACCTTTCGCAGCAATGCAGGCTGCTATTCTCCCATGGAGACGATCGTAGAGATGCTGGATGTAGTCCTGTGGAACGGCTTGCCATGCCATTTCCACCTGGCGCCTCAGTTGGACCAGCGTTCGTGCTGGACGTGCAGACCGCGTGAGACGACGCTTCATCCAGTCCCAAACATGCTCAATGGGGGACAGATCCGGAGATCTTGCTGGCCAGGGTAGTTGACTTACACCTTCTAGAGCACGTTGGGTGGCACGGGATACATGCGGACGTGCATTGTCCTGTTGGAACAGCAAGTTCCCTTGCCGGTCTAGGAATGGTGGATCGATGGGTTCGATGACGGTTTGGATGTACCGTGCACTATTTAGTGTCCCCTCGACGATCACCAGTGGTGTACGGCCAGTGTAGGAGATCGCTCCCCACACCATGATGCCGGGTGTTGGCCCTGTGTGCCTCGGTCGTATGCAGTCCTGATTGTGGCGCTCACCTGCACGGCGCCAAACACGCATACGACCATCATTGGCACCAAGGCAGAAGCGACTCTCATCGCTGAAGACGACACGTCTCCATTCGTGCCTCCATTCACGCCTGTCGCGACACCACTGGAGGCGGGCTGCACGATGTTGGGGCGTGAGCGGAAGACGGCCTAACGGTGTGCGGGACCGTAGCCCAGCTTCATGGAGACGGTTGCGAATGGTCCTCGCCGATAGCCCAGGAGCAACAGTGTCCCTAATTTGCTGGGAAGTGGCGGTGCGTTCCCCTACGGCACTGCGTAGGATCCTACGGTCTTGGCGTGCATCCGTGCGTCGCTGCGGTCCGGTCCCAGGTCGACGGGCACGTGCACCTTCCGCCGACCACTGGCGACAACATCGATGTACTGTGGAGACCTCACGCCCCACGTGTTGAGCAATTCGGCGGTACGTCCACCCGGCCTTCCGCATGCCCACTATATGCCCTCGCTCAAAGTCCGTCAACTGCACATACGGTTCACGTCCACGCTGTCGCGGCATGCTACCAGTGTTAAAGACTGCGATGGAGCTCCGTATGCCACGGCAAACTGGCTGACACTGACGGCGGCGGTGCACAAATGCTGCGCAGCTAGCGCCATTCGATGGCCAACACCGCGGTTCCTGGTGTGTCCGCTGTGCCGTGCGTGTGATCATTGCTTGTACAGCCCTCTCGCAGTGTCCGGAGCAAGTATGGTGGGTCTGACACACCGGTGTCAATGTGTTCTTTTTTCCATTTCCAGGAGTGTACTTCACATACGACCTGAATCTCTTTGGATTTTCTGCCAGGTTTCGCGACAAAGTTTCGTTGTGGAAACTGTTATAGGCATCTCTCATTGAAGTCCGCGCTAAATTTCGAGCTTCTGTAAAAGATTGCCAATCTTGGGGATTTTGCATCTGTTTAAATTTGGCATGTTTGTTTCGTTGTTTCTGCAACAGTGTTCTAACCCGTTTTGTGTACCAAGGAGGATCATCTCCGTCGTTTGTTAATTTATTTGGTATAAATCTATCAATTGCTGCCGATGGTATATTTTTCGAGGATTTGGGGATTACAGTATTCAGTTTCGCTACGACAACCCTGTGTTCACTAATCCCTGAATCTGTTTTGATGCTCGTTATTAACTCATGATTATTTGTTGCTAAGAGGTCAAGTGTGTTTTCACGACCATTTACTATTCGCGTGGGCTCATGAACTAACTGCTCGAAATAATTTTCAGACATTGGGTTTAGCACAATTTCGGATGATATTTTATGCATACCTCCGGAATTAAACATATTGAGGGTAAATTGAAGTCACCACCAACTATTATCGTATGAATCGGGTATTTATTTGAAATCAGACTCCAGTTTTTTATAAAATATCCAAACCAATCCAAAAAACCTCCAGTCTGCATCCATGCACAAGGGTGGCATGCCAATTCCTTTCCTGGCGGCGCCCATTTATAAGTTCAGCCTTCACCTAGGGAATATTACAAAAGGGGGTATGAAAATTGCCCCATTAGACATGCACACTACAAAAGGCGAAAGCAAACCTGTCAGCTGAAGTAGCGAACACTTTGCCGTTCTTGGACTGAACTGTCAAAAGACCAGTTTCATCTACATTACAAATACGATGAGAAACATGAAATAGTTTATATTTTAATGTTTTAAGGACATCAAAAACTCGCCCAAGTTCTCCTTGTCAAACACTTATGCTCTAGCCGCAGATGTGGATCTCGCTTCGTAAAGACTAATATTAGAAAGCCGTTCTCTAAAGCACGCCACCCAGTCTTTGCCTGTTATTTCAAACTCTTTGTTAAACGATGTGGTATTTTGTTACACTCTGCCAACTGGATTGCTAATCTCCGCAGCTCATTCACGCCAATTCCAAAAAATCGCTTTTTCGTTTCAAAAATATAGTTAAGGATTTATTACTGTTGACCATCAATGACCATTTCTCTTATAACTGCCCACAATCTTTTTTCTGCCTACTGCATCTCTATTTTTCCCTATAACTCCTCGTTTTAGTGTATTACGTGGAATATTGAATCGTTTCGCTGCTGCTGAAAAAGGCATGCTGTCATTCTTTACTGCTTCAGTTGCCTTTTCCATCGTAACAGGATCCCACGTGTTGTTGCTTTGTTTTCTGTATGTATTTTGCTGCAATCTTGAAGTTCTTGCTAACTCTTGTAAGAAGAACAGAATGACGGATATTTGTTTTATGTGTAAAACGGTTTGTAATGTTTTAATTTTAATTTTTATACTGCGCATAAAATATGGTATTAGCTAAATCTCGTAGAGATAGCTTCATTGTTAGAGGGAATTCCTTGAAGGAACATACTTGTGTCTTGAACAGGAAGAAAGAGAAAACCATGTTTCAGATAACCATGTTTCTGCAATCCCTGCAGCTAATCTTCTAGCAAAGAGACACGGATGAAAGCGGATGGAAACAGACTTATTCAAGGAGCACTTGTTATTTCTATGCAGCTATCATGTCGATTATGAGCCAGAACTACCAGAGTATCTACACTTTAAGACAAAAGAAAAACGATGCACCACAAAGGAAAAATCCGAATGGGACTGAAATCTGTGGATGTGATTAACATGTACAGGCAAATAAATTATTACAAATTCAGAGAAAGTGGGTGATTCGATTATTACTCGGCTTCACATTGGTTGATAGAGTTGTTCGATATTTTCCTGAGGTATTTCGTGCCAAATGCTGCCCAAGTATTGCATTAGATCGTGAAAATCCCAGTTATCTCAGAATGGGTGGCGGTCTCTGCCCATAATACTCCAAACGTTCTCAATTGGGGTGAGATCCGGCAACCAAGCTGGCCAAGGCAGCGTTTGGCTAGCACGAAGTCAAGCAGTAGAAACTCTCGCCGTATGCGGGCGTGGATTATCTTGTGGAAATGTAAGCCGAGGATGACTTGGCCAGAAGGGCAGCAAAACGCCACGTACAATATTGTCGATGTATCGCTGTGCGGTAAGGGTGCCACTGCTGGTAACCAAAGGGGTCCTGCTGTGAAATGAAATGACAGCCCAGACCACCACTCCTGGTTGACGATATGGCGGCGATAATCAGAATGATACCTCACCGACGTCCGGGGAGTTTCTAGGCACGTCTTCACTGGTCATCGGGGCTCAGTTCGAGGAGGGACTCATCACTGAAGACAATCTTACTCCAGTCAATGAGATTCCAGGCCGAAGATGTGCCTGGAGACGCCGCGATCAGCGGGCTGATAATTCCTTTGTGCCACGTCTTGGCTTTTTTATTTTTATGTATCTTTTATTTATTTATCTTAGAGTGTATTTCGTATTTTCGGACACCATTTGTCTTGATAACTTTCTGCATACAACTCATTTGTTGTCACCGCAGACCTCCTGTATTCTTAGACAGATGTATGGTACCTAGTTTCATTTGATTTGTAAAAGACTTCTATTTTCTAACAAACAAAGAGATATCAAACGAGAAAGGCACGGACAGAATTAAGGCTACATTACCTCTGTATCCCTTTTATACAGTTACCGAGGACGTAGGACAGTTTACTCTTTATCCGATGTGATATTGTTTTTGGTCTGAAAAGACGAACTTCCTCATAAGACGTCAATTGGTTCATGTTCAACAAGTAAGTTCTTAACATAGCACTTACTTCGAAATTAGTAACAGAATTTTGAAGAGTGAAATGCCACTGAATTTGTCTCTTTATAATTATGAGGTTAGTGCAAAAATTACTGTAGTCATACCATTACTGTAGTCACAATTCAAATAGTATAGTTGATACCGTTACCTCTGTAATGAATGTAACTACGAAAATAGGCTGTACGTCGTTCAATAACACAGTTCTCTTCAACTCTCCAAACGTTTCATAATCCGAGATCGATTATCTTCAATCGATCAATTCCAGGTGGACTGCTACTTATAAACAACGTAACGTAACAGACACTATCGGCCACTATACAAAATTTCTTGAAATTATTCTTCCCTTACCAAATCGATCTCTTTTATCAGCTATCACAGTCTGATTAAAGTTTTCGTATTTTATTTCTCTTTTAAATATTTTTCACAGGTTTAGTAACATGTATTGAAAGTCGTATTGACATAATAAGTTTTCTGTAAGACGGCTTTCATCAACTAATCCCGCAAAGCTTGATAAGAGAAAACTAATAATCTTTATTTTGACACTTATTTGCCTTTTGAAGCAGTCGACGTGTAGAGTGATTATAATTACTCTTTCGCTACTTGGAAGTGCCCCCATGAAGAACGACCGTAGGACAATGAAACTTTGTGGAAACGTTAGTAAGGATATTCCTAAGAGAAATAACTCATAAACCATTGAAAGAAATGCATTTTAATTTGCGCGTGAGGCGGTAACGTTTGTTAATTGCATGCCATGTTGGCATTCCAGATTACACACTTTGATCATTGTGACGACATCAGCATCCACGACGGCCTGAATTGCTCTACTGCTGTCCGAAACATCTCAAGTGGGATGTTGGCTACCTCCTCACTGTGCCCACCTTCAGCCTTCAACGTGTGTTAGTGTCCTTTTGATAGACCCTCTCCTTTAGGTAGCGCCACAGCCTGAAATCTGATGATCTTGGTGGCGACGCAGTTTGGAACGATCGGTCAATGATTCGGTTTTCCCAGATGTGTTACGGAGTAACCGGTTGACCTCACTAGCAACGTAAGGTGCAGTTCCACCGTACATCAAAAGAGCTGAGGCCAAAGCATCTCTCTCCCATAGAGGAGGGATCATGTGTTGAAACAGATCACAGTAACATTTATCGTTCACGCTGCAGGTCCTTGGTCCTTGGGGTCCGAGTTCCTCCTACGTCGCCTCCTACGGCCCCTAACGGCAATTCATGACACTAACACTAGTAAGAACACAAAACCGGCGGTTAACAGTCTGAATATCATTACCTTAAGGTATGGTGCCCATACGGTAAATAGTCTTCCGTCTACACTGGTTCAAGTAATGAAAGTTTAATTATAACCAACCTGTATGTCCTTCGAAACAAGAGGTGAAAATACCTCTTTTCTGACAGCTAGTTTCAATACCGTACGATGTTTTAATTTCTATACAGTAGTTGAAACGTGGATAAAAATGTAGCAACATTTTACCCGGACAAATACCAGTTTTAGTTATGCAGTCTTCTGATAAAAATAAATAGTTTGACATATATCATACCATTTTACTACTTTTTTTGTAGTGATATTTGTTTTTGTATGTTTTTAGCCCTCTAAATCCTTTTCAACCGTGGTCAGTCAGTACACTACAGCCGCGCGGAGTGGCCGAGTGGTTTGAGGCGCCATGTCAAGGACTGCGCAGCCCCTTCCGCCGTATGTTCGAGTCCTCCCTCGGGCATGGATGTTTGTGTTGTTCTTAGCATAAATTAGTTTACGTTTGTTTAAGTAGTGTGTAAGACTAGGGACGTGTCGTGGGCCCAGCGTCCGCAGTTAATATACAGTATCGAGCCTCTTTCAGAGAAGTCATAGCAGTATAAACATTCTTCACTCTCTTCCTCGTTGTCATTCGACTTCAGTTTATTATCCCTTGAGCATGAAGAGGTAGTTAAGACGTCAGCAACGTTCGTCACTTTTTTGTTGTCATTATGTCCTTTCGGTGGTATCCCAGCTTTATTAAACGTCTTTGAGAAGAGTTTTCGTTTACATTCAGCACGTTTGGGGACTCCTTTTCGTTTAATTTCTTCAGATAGTTCACTCCTATAAGGAGATTCGGTTAAAGCAATGGATATTCCACGCCTGTTAGATATTTTCCTTTTGGTTTTTTTTTTATCCATCTTTGGAATAGCTAACACCATTTCAGGGCTGGTAACCTGAAAGTTAGACGAAACAGAGGCTTGATCGTCAGTTGTTAATTGTTCAGGTGTTTTACGTCTTGACAACATCTCTGGTATTTGGTCTTCCGTTTCTGTAACTTCAGATGTGTGAGCTTGATGAATGTCTGTAGTTGAACAGGGAAGGTAATTACTTTCTTGAAACACATTTCTGTTTACAGGCCAAATGCCTGTTTTCCGAAACCCATTCACTGCTGTGGACATTGTAGCTGAATGAATGAAGGTTTTGCCGAATAAACTTGCGATCTGATGCAGCCCAACAACTTTTCCAGGATGGGTGCGAAGCCACGATCTTACTTCATCTTCGTAAAATTTACTGAGAGGTTTCATAATTGCCACGTCCAATGGTTGAAGACGGTATGAGCAGTGTGGTGACAAACAGAGCAAGACAACCCCATTTTCGCGGGATACTTCTATCAGTTCTAAATTCTTGGTGTGCCTTTTTGTGGCCGTCCAATATGAGAATTATTGGTCTTTCCTTTGACGCTCCAGTAAATGCAATAAACTTCTTAAACCACGTCAAAAATAGTCTTTTCGTCATCCAACCAGTTTCTTGGATTTCTGCCCACGCACCAGGGAGTAGGCCAGTCTCAAACGATTGTTGCATTCGTTTTCGAGGATAAATTAACATACGTGGTACGTAGCTCCCCGACGCTAAAACGCAGATTTCTGCAGTCACAGTTTGGCCTGTTTCTGCTGAAGTAACAGCTCCCACCTGTCTGCGTTCTTTCAAAGCAACCACCTCTGTGTTACCTTTTGGAATGATTGTTAAACCAGTCTCATCGCAATTGAAAATTCTGTCTCCCGTAAACTTGAATGTGTTTAATTGACTCTCTAACAGATCGAAAAACCGATCTACAGCAACTCGATTAAACCCCGTTGCTCGTGCAATTGATGTGGTCTTTGATTTTCGTATTGTTAAGGTAGGATTTCGTGCAAGAAACCAATCTCTTCCAGAAGATTTGGCTGCAGTATTAAATGGATGTTTGATGTTGTTTCGTTCAGCTAGCTGCAAAGCAAGTTCACCAAGTTCTTTAAGTGTTAGGCCAAAATACTGTCCTTCCAGCTGTGTTAATTAGTCTTTAAGTTCTGTCTCTTGTTATGGGGTAAACCACTAGTGATTGGTCCTAACCTTTTCACAGATGTATAACCAGGATTAGCACGTTTCTTTGCCACATGTCGTTCAATCCTTGTCTGTGGCACGTTGAACTGTCGAGCAGCCCTGAAAGAACCCATATGACCTTCTATAAGAGCATTTACAGCGGCTTCCATTGACTCTAATGACCAATCTTTCCTAGACATTTGTCGCTGATACTTGCGAATCATCTGAAATAAAACACGTCGTACGTACTATTGAGTCAGATCATTCCTGGTAATCTATATTATATAGTAAATACCATACTTCCAATAGTCAGTCGTTAAAGCATGGCAAGAATACTGACTTTGCACGTTTTGTGTATTTTTATTCACCATATAGCCTAAGGTATACTTTGTAATTAATTAGGAAACGTTGGAATAACGAATACCATTCTATTTACAATTGTATTAAACGTATAATGTACGTGTTCGAAACCCGCAGCGAGCTAAACACTTGAGACGATAAGAACGTAATGGTTGCCCGCTACCATGCTGTCAGGTTATGTTACGCCTACATGAACACTATTTAGTAAACATTGACTACTGACACAGCAGTTTACTGTTAATAAGACTTACTATTCAGTGCTATATATACAGTCTGGACAAATGTTCACGAAACACATGTTTTAGGACCTCGAAAGGTATAAAACATTGCAAATCAGTATAACAATTGTACGTACCTTGTAAAGCTCACAGAAACCGCCGCAAAACTAAGGTTCAGCAATGTCAACACACTGGGAACTGTCTATTGATGATGTTGACGTAGCTATCCACAGATGGTAGCACTCTGACTCCAGCTTATAGCCCTTCCCCGTCGTACCCCACCTCCCCGTCTTGCCTCGCCTTCCCCTATAATCAGCACCAACGTAACTGGACCTGACGGGATACCAATTCGATTCTACACAGAGTACGCGAAAGAACTTGCCCCCCTTCTAACAGCCGTGTACCGCAAGTCTCTAGAGGAACGGAGGGTTCCAAATGATTGGAAAAGAGCACAGATAGTCCCAGTCTTCAAGAAGGGTCGTCGAGCAGATGCGCAAAACTATAGACCTATATCTCTTACGTCGATCTCTTGTAGAATTTTAGAACATGTTTTTTGCTCGCGTATCATGTCATTTCTGGAAACCCAGAATCTACTATGTAGGAATCAACATGGATTCCGGAAACAGCGATCGTGTGAGACCCAACTCGCCTTATTTGTTCATGAGACCCAGAAAATATTAGATACAGGCTCCCAGGTAGATGCTATTTTTCTTGACTTCCGGAAGGCGTTCGATACAGTTCCGCACTGTCGCCTGATAAACAAAGTAAGAGCCTACGGAATATCAGACCAGCTGTGTGGCTGGATTGAAGAGTTTTTAGCAAACAGAACACAGCATGTTGTTATCAATGGAGAGACGTCTACAGACGTTAAAGTAACCTCTGGCGTGCCACAGGGGAGTGTTATGGGACCATTGCTTTTCACAATATATATAAATGACTTAGTAGATAGTGTCGGAAGTTCCATGCGGCTTTTCGCGGATGATGCTGTAGTATACAGAGAAGTTGCTGCATTAGAAAATTGTAGCGAAATACAGGAAGATCTGCAGCGGATAGGCACTTGGTGCAGGGAGTGGCAACTGACCCTTAACATAGACAAATGTAATATATTGCGAATACATAGAAAGAAGGATCCTTTATTGTATGATTATATGATAGCGGAACAAACACTGGTAGCAGTTACTTCTGTAAAATATCTGGGAGTATGCGTACGGAACGATTTGAAGTGGAATGATCATATAAAACTAATTGTTGGTAAGGCGGGTACCAGGTTGAGATTCATTGGGAGAGTGCTTAGAAAATGTAGTCCATCAACAAAGGAGGTGGCTTACAAAACACTCGTTCGACCTATACTTGAGTGTTGCTCATCAGTGTGGGATCCGTACCAGGTCGGGTTGACGGAGGAGATAGAGAAGATCCAAAGAAGAGCGGCGCGTTTCGTCACTGGGTTATTTGGTAACCGTGATAGCGTTACGGAGATGTTTAATAAACTCAAGTGGCAGACTCTGCAAGAGAGGCGCTCTGCATCGCGGTGTAGCTTGCTCGCCAGGTTTCGAGAGGGTGCGTTTCTGGATGAGGTATCGAATATATTGCTTCCCCCTACTTATACTTCCCGAGGAGATCACGAATGTAAAATTAGAGAGATTAGAGCGCGCACGGAGGCTTTCAGACAGTCGTTCTTCCCGCGAACCATACGCGACTGGAACAGGAAAGGGAGGTAATGACAGTGGCACGTAAAGTGCCCTCCGCCACACACCGTTGGGTGGCTTGCGGAGTATCAATGTAGATGTAGATGTAGAATTTAATTTGTAATCCATCTCGTTATTCTGACGTAGAAATTGTTTAGCACAGTGCGAATGACGTCAGAAGCAACTAGATTTACAGAAGCGGAGCAGTAGAAGTTGGGCAGTTGTGTGGGAAACTGTGATGATGAGAGTCTTGACAAGCCATCGACAACTACGCATAAGGATATCATTTTAAATTGATGTACAACTGGTTTTGCCCAGCGCGACGTATGGGACGCTGACGCAGCTAGATATGTTGGTGGATCTAAAGTAGCGTTGTTGTCTTTATTTTGCTCATTTATAAGCTTTAAGGGCAGTCTCAAGCGATTTTTGGACCTGTTACTCTCGAGAAAAAACGCCATCAAGTACCAGCAACATCGGCGGGAGTTGTGCATTTGGGATTCTGCATTATTAGTGCCTGATTCGAATTAACACTGTTTATAATGAAATATAGGTAGATATCACGTTGCGAAACTTTAGTGTAAGCAATCTGCGTTAACGAGACGTCGCGACTGGTTTACGTTTCCTTGCGCTAGCGTGCAGGTATTTACTGGAGCATGCGTGTCTCAGCAAGTAGGTGAACTTAACTCTGGTCCCGCCTGCAGCGGGAAAGAAGCGGACAGCCAGTGGGGCGCCTGCTCGGCGCTATGTAGGCCACCCGTGACGCTCAGGCTGGCCTGTGTAATTGCAGCATTAGGCGGCAGCCCGTGGCACGGCTGACACCGCCCCGGCTCCGGCCGCTCTCGTAAATCCCTGCGCCGCCGCGAATTAACTGGCCGCAAGAGCTACACGCGGCCACTAACTCGCGCAGTTAAGATCTGCGCAAGACGCCGCGCAGCCCTAAGCTGGCACAACTTCTTAGCAACAGCGCCCTAACGAGGCGCTCTTCCTGCTGTCATAATTTGCAAATGAGAACGGCTGGGGCATTTAAATACATGGCGCTCGTTTCTTATTTTTCACTGTGGTGGGCAACTAGTCTTTCCAGGCTGTTGCATGTTCCCTTACGTCGCTTCTGGTCGTAGTTCTTGACACTTGAAACTCTTTAACGTTTTTACATTCTACCGCCAGGGCAGCATGTAGCTACTAGTGGTGGATACTAGGAATAAAGATATACTCCTAGAGTTGTTAAATACCAAACTATTTTGAAAATGTCCGATGAACAGTGAGCAACGTAAAGGATTAGTGACCTGCCGTGACATTATGGATATAGATACCAAGGAAGTCCAAAGGTAAAGGAACCACTCAAGTTCAGAGCTTCAGGAATGGTCTGAGGGTGAATTACAGAAGTCTGCGTCTTTTTTTCTAACATTCAGTGTACCGAAGATGCTTAAATGAATTGTGGCACGCTATCTCCGCCTTAAAGTTTGACCCTATGTACCAAATACTATGCGCTGTTTTAAGTGCGAACGCTTCAGTCACACAACAATAGGTTAAAATTATCAGGCAACTTGTGGTCACGAACCAGGTAATCCATATACTGGCCCATCCATGTGTGTCAATTGCTCACAAGCCCATCCAGTTTGGAGCAAGGAATCACCTGTCTTTGGAGAAGCAAATACAGGAGTTTAAGGCCACCCAACGCATCTGTTATTCTGATGCGAAGGTAGCGATTAAGGCTACACAGCTACTCAGTTTGGTTAGGTTGTTTGTCTCAGTGCTTGAGCAGCCTGTAGAAAAGACTGGTGTTGCACCCAGACTTTGACAGCTGAGCACAACCCATCGACCTGCAACTGTGACTGCACTGCATGGTTGCCCCGCTATTCCAGTAGTTAAGCCTTCCTATCACTCAGATAATGCTGGTCGCCTCACAGCAGACAGTAGAAGGGTTTGTTTCTGTTAAAACTACCTTACCACCGCATCCAAAATCCAAACTGGGGTCAGAAACCAATAGACCATAACGATCAGGGCCGAAGCCATCACACTAGGGAACCTTGGTCCTGTCTGATGGATCAGACGCTGACTACGCCATCGCTGGAATGAACTTCCAGGTCTCCCTGAGGGAACCCACGAGTACCTCAAGCAACCAAACCTCCATTGCAACATCCCAACCATCGCAGGATGAGGTGGGGAAAGACAAGGACAACTCCACCGTTAATGTGTCTCCCATACTTCCGCGGAACTTTAATGGTATCAGGACACATGTGGAGGAACTATGTATATCATTTAGGAGTAGACCAACGCGATCCGACTTCAGGAGACACGTTAAGAATTCTGTGACGCCCCTGAGGTACCGTGGCTACATTATCCACAAAAAGGACAACCGTAGTGGATATAGAGCTGAAGGAGGAGTGGCTATTTTCATAAAAAACGCTTACCACTGCTCGCTTCTCTTCCTAAGGGTCAGCCTGTAAGCAGTCGCTGTGTTAGTGCACCTGCTTCATCGGTTGACATTGTGTTCGCTCTACCTGCCTCCACATTAAGTGCTAGACGAATAGTCTGTCCACGGCCTCCCTACACACTTGACGCTTACATAGCTTCACGCCTTGATCCTCTGTGATGATTTTAACGCACGCAAAGTACTTTTGAGGGTCATGTCCTTATGTGCCAATTTTTAAATTTGGGAAGCGGCATGCACTCCAGAACTGCAACAGGATAGTCCACTGTTATCGATTTCTCGGTTTGCTCTCCAGCCACGCACACACCGCTCAATGGTAAATGTTGAAGGACTTATACTGAAATGATAACTTCCAGATCTAGATTCTCCTACAAGACAGAGTGGTGGTCGAAAGAAAGCCGTAGCGATGGTTGCTCAGTAGGCCAGATTTGGCACCTTACAGCAAACTTGCTATGTTTGAAAACCACGACTGAGTCCAGGAATGGATGGATCATATTCCCCAAATTATCCAGCACTCCGCTGAAGCATCTATTCCGCAGTTTTCAGACAGCTGAAAAAGAAGAGAGATGAACGCTGCACTCCAATGAAAAATGGTTCAAATGGCTCGAAGCACTATGGGACTTAACATCTTAGGTCATCAGTCCACTAGATTTAGAACTACTTAAACCTAACTAACCTAAGGAAAACACACACATCCATGCCCGAGGCAAGATTCGAACCTGCGACTGTAGCAGTCGAGCGCTTGTGACTTCAGTTCCTCCACCGATGGGGATTTCAACTGCCCGTTCTCTACGTGGTGCTTCATAATCTGCAAGTCGTAACACGTCTCCTGGTCATTGACAGCGATCACTGTGGTATGTTACACCATCACAAGCGGTGGGGCAAAATAATATTCATTGCCATTTTTAACCTCATTTTGGCTTCAGGTCACTTTCCGACTCGTGGCGAGAAGCAATTTTAATTCCGCTTTGGATACGCAGGCAGGGCCACACATAAGCGAGTAGTTATTACGAAGTTGGCCTCACCAGTTCATGGGAAAAGGCTTTGAGCGGAGTGTGGATTTCCGCCCTTTATGAATCTTAAATCCAGGTACCTCCTTAGTCGTTTGAAGTGTGGGATTAGAAGGTATCGCTCCACCTTTGATGTCCTGGTCGTTATGGAGGTGGCTATACAACAGGGTTTCCTGCGCCGGCGTCATCCTCTGGATATATTTTTAACATATAGAAGTCCTAAGACACTATTTTGAGGCATGTTATCCGCAGTCAGTTCAATGAATGGGGTTTTCGAGGATGTCTTATCATTTTTCTGAGGTCCTTCCTCTCAATGCTCTATTGTACTGGGCGAAACCGTGACGATGACACAAACACTTTGTCATAGGCGCAAATCATTCTCATACCTCTCACACTGGAATACTTGCACCGGTAGTACTGTTGCTAAGATTTCAGGGTAGGCAACTTTCAGAGATGCTAATATAGACCAAAACAAGAAAAAAAATTTCCAGTACATATGGGCTCTAATCTGCATACCTTAAGATTTTTGGACAATTGTTCAGCGGAGAGACGTGTTTCGCACTAGCTAAGACGAATAAGTGCTCATAGCTCTTAAGGTATGAGTTTTAGAGTCAATATTTACTGGAAATGTTTCCTGTTTTGGTCCATACTACTTCCTTCAAAAATATGGAAATCAAAGAATTTGCAGCAAGAGAGATACGTTCCGCGGTATCGTACAATATCGGCACATGTGTTCCACTGTGAGAGGTATCATAAAGATTCCACTCTCGAATCGATCGTTTACGGACAAACGTCCATTACCTCGAACTGATATACACTCCTGGAAATTGAAATAAGAACACCGTGAATTCATTGTCCCAGGAAGGGGAAACTTTATTGACACATTCCTGGGGTCAGATACATCACATGATCACACTGACAGAACCACAGGCACATAGACACAGGCAACAGAGCATGCACAATGTCGGCACTAGTACAGTGTATATCCACCTTTCGCAGCAATGCAGGCTGCTATTCTCCCATGGAGACGATCGTAGAGATGCTGGATGTAGTCCTGTGGAACGGCTTGCCATGCCATTTCCACCTGGCGCCTCAGTTGGACCAGCGTTCGTGCTGGACGTGCAGACCGCGTGAGACGACGCTTCATCCAGTCCCAAACATGCTCAATGGGGGACAGATCCGGAGATCTTGCTGGCCAGGTTAGTTGACTTACACCTTCTAGAGCACGTTGGGTGGCACGGGATACGTGCGGACGTGCATTGTCCTGTTGGAACAGCAAGTTCCCTTGCCGGTCTAGGAATGGTAGAACGATGGGTTCGATGACGGTTTGGATGTACCGTGCACTATTCAGTGTCCCCTCGACGATCACCAGTGGTGTACGGCCAGTGTAGGAGATCGCTCCCCACACCATGATGCCGGGTGTTGGCCCTGTGTGCCTCGGTCGTATGCAGTCCTGATTGTGGCGCTCACCTGCACGGCGCCAAACACACATACGACCATCATTGGCACCAAGGCAGAAGCGACTCTCATCGCTGAGGACGACATGTCTCCATTCGTCCCTCCATTCACGCCTGTCGCGACACCACTGGAGGCGGGCTGCACTATGTTGGGGCGTGAGCGGAAGACGGCCTAACGGTGTGCGGGACCGTAGCCCAGCTTCATGGAGACGGTTGCGAATGGTCCTCGCCGATACCCCAGGAGCAACAGTGTCCCTAATTTGCTGGGAAGTGGCGGTGCGGTCCCCTACGGCACTGCGTAGGATCCTACGGTCTTGGCGTGCATCCGTGCGTCGCTGCGGTCCGGTCCCAGGTCGACGGGCACGTGCACCTTCCGCCGACCACTGGTGACAACATCGATGTACTGTGGAGACCTCACGCCCCACGTGTTGAGCAATTCGGCGGTACGTCCACCCGGCCTCCCGCATGCCCACTATACGCCCTCGCTCAAAGTCCGTCAACTGCACATACGGTTCACGTCCACGCTGTCGCGGCATGCTACCAGTGTTAAAGACTGCGATGGAGCTCCGTATGCCACGGCAAACTGGCTGACACTGACGGCGGCGGGGTACAAATGCTGCGCAGCTAGCGCCATTCGACGGCCAACACCGCGGTTCCTGGTGTGTCCGCTGTGCCGTGCGTGTGATCATTGCTTGTACAGCCCTCTCGCAGTGTCCGGAGCAAGTATGGTGGGTCTGACACACCGGTGTCAATGTGTTCTTTTTTCCATTTCCAGGAGTGTATTTACCTTCCTCTATCATCCTTTAATGTTTGTAAGGTCATTACGGAATCACCCTGTAGATATCGAATCGATGACATCCTCTGTGACTGCAGTGAGATGGAGAATTGAGTCACACAAGGTAATGTTTTAAGTGTGACTATCTTTGACAGTGCTATAAATAGCGTAATATCACGTCAGTAGTTAAATGTACTGTCTATTGTTTTTGATTGTGTATGTTGATGACTTCTCTGTCTTTCGTTACTGCTCGAGTTTTGCCACAAAATCTCGTCAGTTGCAACTGGGTCTTCTGCGGCTGGAGCAGCGGACGGAGAAAAATTCTACAACGAGAAATCTATGTGCGTTTTTTCTAACCATTCATATTCTGTCTTAGTCTCTCCTGAGTTACGGATGGAGGTCATTGTTCTTACTTTCACAGACACGATGACGTTTCTGGGTGCCATATTTTACTTCTATCTTACATGGTTGCCACACCTTACGGACCTCTTTTTAAACGGTCTCTAAAAACAATCATTGTAAAAAAATGTCTTAGCCACAAGTTATAGGAAGCCACCAAACTTGTTTCTTCCGGTTTTACAGGGTATTCGTGCGGTATGGGTTTGATTGTGAGTGAACGGTGTATGGGTAGGCACGCCCCTCTGTTTTAACACTAGAACCGCGGCTGGGTCACTCGGGACCAACTTGATTATTCTTTTGTTTGTCACTCTTTTGTATTATTGCCTAGAGTGTTACATTTCTGTGACTTTTTATGAAATAAGGTAATTAGTGATTATATTTCATTTCACATTTTATGGCGAAAACATAAAAGAGAAATATTAAGATTCATCTAGAACTGCGGAAGGGTCAGTTCTGACCCGCCCGGCGCAGTCGCTATAACAATCGCATTTTTCATGTAGCTTCATGCCTATTGTTAGTGTGTGTTTGGTCAACAATCGCAAAACTCGTTTTTACTCACTTTCGGCAGGGGACGAGAGGGAGAGAGGTTCAAACAAGTCTGACCTTGTATGCAGAATTGCGCACCCAGTGTTTTGCATCATGTAAACGGGTTTAGTAGTGCATTCTGTCTGTGTAGATAGTGCTTGTAACTTACGAATATATTATGGACAGATTTCTACGCACAGTAGAGGACATTATAAATGCTCTAAATGAGATTTTAGATAATGAATCTGAGGGCGAACCACTGGAGTCTTTATCTGAGGAAGAATTTCCATCGCCAATAGTTCCGGATTCTTCATCAGAAGAAGATGTTACTCCTGACAAGGTTCTTCTGAATGCTCATGAGAAAGGTATGCTTGTTTATGTGTTTGTTTTATAATAATTTTTGTTTATGTATATGTTGCGTAGGCACTAATTTCAATTGCAACACTTATGGTTATACTTTCTTTCGTGTTGAATTTTTACAGGTTATACAGGGTGTGCGAAAAGTCTTTCCCTGATTACATAAATTGATAACTCAGGCTATAAGTAACATACAAATATGAAACTTGTGTCGAATTGTTTACAACTATCAAAGTTTTTTTCTGTTTTAGGTTCGCAGTATGTAAGTAGTGGATGAGGTGCAATGCCCAAGAAGCCATGTTAACCAATCAGGAGAACGCACAGTGTGTCCTGTGGTACCATAAGACACGATGACCAACCACAATGCAGAGACACTTCCAGACTACATTTAGAAGGAATCCACTTGATGTCAAGAGCATTAAAGCCTCGTATGAGAAATTCAAGAACACAGGATCCGTTCCTGACCCTCCGAGGTCTGGTCGACCAAGAACCTCAGCAGACAGGGTGGAAGCCGTAAGGCAGTTTTCTCTGCGAAGTCCGAAGAAATCGGTGCGCAGGGCCTCACGTGAATTACAGATGCCATAAAGCTCTCTCCATGAAATTTTACACAAAGGTTTATTGTTTCGTGCATACAAATTGCAAATCGCTCAGGCCTTGTTGCCCAATGACAGTACACGTCGATATGACTGTGCGGTCAAAATGCTATCACGTATTGAGGACGCTGATGGTTATCTCAGACGAATTGCCTTTTGAGACGAAGCGACCTTTTTTGTCAGTGGAGTAGTGAATCGCCATAATGTGCGCATTTGGGGTTCACAACCCCCTGGCCTGGTCATGGCGTGCACCAGAGGCAATCCAAAGGTGAATGTTTGGTGCGCGCTATTGCACGATCGAATTATCGGGCCATTCTTCTTCGCTGAGGCTACCGTCACATCTGCGGTGTATCTGGACATGTTGCAACTGTACGCTGTTCCTCAGCTGCTTCAGTATCACCCCGATGTCTTGTTTCAGCAAGACGGTGCACCGCCTCATTGGGGTTTGGACGTCCGTGCCATAATCCCATTAGACTTCTTTTTATGGGGTTATGTCAAGGACGAGGTCTACCGAACACGTGTACCGGAACTTGAAACCCTGCGGCAACGGATAACCACAGTCGTTGAATCGATCCCTCCAGTGATGTTGGGTAATGTGTGGACGGAAATTGAATATCGTCTAGATGTGCTACGTGCTATCAAGGGTGCTCATGTCGAAGTTTACTGATGAGTGAAAAAAAATTTGGTAGTTTGTAAACACTTAGACACCAGTTTCATATTTGTATCCTACTTATAACCTGACTTATCAATTTATGTAATCAGGGAAAGACTTTTCGGACACCCTGTATATTACATTTATGAAGGTGTTTTCTTGTTCTACTGTGACACAATATATTCAATATTAAATCGCGTACTGATACGTATAACTACTATTAAAGGAACAGCTGCCACAAAGACTAAGTCAACTCGAGGAAGTGGACGTTCTCAAGGTCGGCGTGAACAACAAAATTCCCAGAGGTCTGGACTACTTCAGTTTGCTTCAGGTAGCGATATTGTAGCATCCGATGGAACAACCTGGAAAGTTGCAGTAATAGGTGACTGTTCAACTGGAAGATGTGGACAACAGAATGTTTTCAAAGATAGGACAGGACCATCTCCGCATGCAAAACTAAACGTGAATGAGACCTGTCACTGTGCGTGGCATCTAATGATAACGGAAAAAATTTTGAAACATATTGTAAAACGTACAGAAACTGAAGCACGTCGTGTACTGAGCTCAGATGAGTGGACTATAAAAATTGAAGAACTGGAAGCTTTTATAGCTATATTGTACGTCCGTGGTGCTATTGGAGATAAGAGCTTAGAACTAGACACATTGTGGTCAGTGAAGTGGGGAAATCATTTTGTGAAATCAACAATGGCTTGTGACGGATTCAGAGAGATAATGCGTTATCTCAGATTTGACATTAGATCCACAAGATCAGACCGACAAAGAGAAGACAAGTTTGCTTTGGTATCAGAAATCTGGAATGAGTTCATTGTGAATGCACAGTCTAGCTACATACCGGGTCCATATATAACAATCGACGAACAGCTTTTTCCTTCAGAGGGCCGTTGCAGATTCGCGCAGTTTGTGGAGTCGAAGCCGGACAAATACGGGCAAAAGTATTGGATGGCGGTAGTTAAAGACTCAAAATATATTGTGACTGCTATCCCTTTATCTAGGAAAGGATGACACTAGGTGGAGTGATGAGCGTCTTGGTGACCTTGTTGTAAAAAAATTGATGTAACCTTATCTCAACAAAGGAATAAATGTCACATGTGACACTTTTTTCACCTCCTTAGCCCTCTCTGAGACACTGAAAGCTAATTATACAAGTCTTGTGGGCACAATAAATCGATCTCGCATGGAAACACCAGCCTGTATCAAGAAGGCAAGAGAACAGTATTGTTGAAAAAAGATGATACCACACTGACTGTTTATCGGGGTAAGAGCAACAAGAATGTCCTGATTCTGAGCACTATGTATCCTTATGTGACGATTGAGGATGGCATATAAAAGAAGCCAGATACAGTTACGTTTTACAACTGCTCTAAATATGGAGAGGGCGTGGTCGACCAAATGGATCGCAAATACTCTGTCAAAGCACCATCGAGACGCTGGCCTGTTCGCACATTTTACAAGTTTGCTGGATTTGGCTGGGATAGATACGCGGGTATTGTTTAATTCTCTAAATGATAAAAAATTGAAACGCAGGGATTTCATCCCGCAGCTGGAGGAGGAGCTTGCTGAGAAGTATGCAGTGACTAGCTAGACTAGCGTCCCAGTCAAACCTGAAGATTTTTGTGACGGCTCCCAGACCCAAGGTCCTCGGCGGTACTTTTGGGGCAGCCACCACAAATTGTATAAAGCGTGGGTAGTGACCAGGATGTAGTTATGTCTGTTGGCCGAAAAATAATTAATGACAAGAGTTGCGCCAGCTAGAACGAAGAGATAACTTATCTTTATTTTCTGACGAAACGTGCACCAGCAATACAAGTCCAAGTAACATCCAAGAGTAATCCGTGTACTGAGCCTAGTCGAATACAATAGCAAATATCACACTGCAATCGCTCCGCTATAAACTCCACGAAAGGCTAGCAATAGACAATGGACAATAGACTGTCCGTCTTGGGGCCAGCGCTCCTCCTTATATGCAAAAGGCAGAGGGCGCTGCGGACCAGCGCACGACCTCTTCCGTCGGCGGTAACGCCCTGAGACGCCGACGGCCGCGACAGGAACTGTTGTGGCCAGCGATGTCACGGCCAGGGCGCGCTTGCGCGAATTGGTGGGTTGGTTGGTTGGTTGGGTTCGTGGATACAACAAAGATATTCCTGACAGACAAAAAAAGCGAACACGTTGCCTTGCAAAGTCTAACTGTGAAGGAAACAAATCATTTGTAAAGTGTCACATCTGCAAGAAAACTGTGTGCAACAAATGTAAATCAAAAGACTATTATTTGTGTTCATTATGTAACGGTAGCCAGTGAAAACACTCAGCAAATACATGTAGGTTTTAAAATATAAAATTATAATTTGTGTAAACCTTGTTTATTTTTGTTAATTTCATTCTAAATTTCCTAGGGCTTCTAACAATAGATTCATTGGCAGTAACAATAACCCATTGACATAGGGGAAATAAATGAAAAGATTAGTGATCCAGCCACGGTTCTAGGTATGTCCAAATATCAGCGGTTCTAGTGTTAAGGTTGTTGGTCGTGCCACACCATGAAGGAATTTGACTGGCAGCAGGGGCTCTTAGAACCAGCCTAATACCGAGCCTTTGCACTGAGGATAGCGATCCGCCGCTACACACCAGTGACGACTCCTTATAGTGTGACAGTCCTGTAAAATACTGTCCATGCCATAAACAGAAGTGCCTTTCCGTAGTCGACAACGAACAAAGAGGCCAAATGGGATTTGGCCGAAGGATTGCCTTCTAGTGATAAGTGTGACTGGTTAGAAAGTTCTGTGCCAATATTGTACATTGGCTTTTACAGAGGCCCAGTATTATTTTAGACTTCACAAATTATCAGAAAAATTGTACTCCAGGCTATATGTTCAAATTCATGTTTTCAAATATTTTACGAGAGCGTGCTGAAAAGCAATACCTCCGATTTTTATATGTGAAAGCTCTTTAAATAAAACAAATGTTATCAACAGTCTACCTCTTTCGTAATGTGTACATATTTATTTCTCAATTTGGTCACTCTAACGACAAATAAGTTTCTCCCAATGACAGACCAATACCGTCAATCTAGAATATTAGACTTTGTTGCCAGAGCCACAACCTCACCTTTGCTTTCAGCACTTCATGAAGTGAAGTCCTCGAAGTTCATAAAATACATTCTCAGTTACGAATATGGACAATTATGAGCTGTATAATGGAATGACGACAATGAAAATTTGGGCCGAATCGGGACTCGAGGCACCATATCTTGCTTACCGCGAGCGGTCGCCTTACTATCTGCCTGCTTTATCACGACTCACGGTCGGACCCAAACTTCCATATGTCGTCAACCATGTGTCTACAACATGTAATCATACATTCATTATGTATTTTCCCGTAAAGGGGAGACATATTACTTGAACTGTATATTTATATGGATATGGCGTCTGTTCTTTCGAACATGTCTGAAAGAAGAGACACCATTGATGTCCTGCAACCGTCTAGAACGAAATTAGAATTATATATTAATACGTTCAATTGCTGACGGGCGTTGATATATATTAACGCTACAGGAGAAAATGTGTGACTTGCCGGAATCCAAACCCGGGATCTCCTGCTTACATGGCAGACGCTCCATCCAACTGAGCCGTCGATGGCACAGAGGATAATGTGACTGCAGGGATTATCTCGCGCACGCCTTCCCCGAGACCCACATTCTCATCTTGTATGTCCACATACTACATTCGTAGTGTCCCTACCCAACACACTCATTACTCGTGGAAGACATTCTTACCAAGTCCCGTAAGAAGTCGGGTAATATATGTGCATCTGCACAGAAGAAGAAGGCCATGGCCAGTACTGCCAGAAGTATATAATTATATAGATTTGGTGTCTGTTCTTTCGGACGTCTCGGTCTTCTTGTGCTGTTCTACACTGTGGACATCCCATACTGTAGCGCCTGGACACGTTTCCTGTCTGCTGGAATCGTTGCCATAGTCGTGAGATCACACTTTGTGGCACTCGGAGGGCCCATGCAACGACCTGTTGTGTTTGACCATCCACCAGTCGCCCTAGTTTTCTACACCTCATAACGTCATCAATATGTGTTCTTTAAGCCATTTCCAACACACAGTCACCATTAGCATGTCTGAAAACGTCTGCACACTTACTCGCTGCACCGTACGCTGACGTGCGCCAACAAACCTCTGCATATGTGGACTGCTTCCAGCACCGCCGTGCGACGATCGCAGGTCAAATGCGCCACATGGTCATACCCTGAGGTGATTTAAACCAGCAAACTGCCCACCAGAGCGTTGTTTCACCATGTATCAGCATTATCCTTAATTTATGAGCGTAAGTTTATTTGACAACATACAAAAAATATCAAATAATTTACATCAATATTTTAGTGATCGAATATTACGATCAATATTACGATGAGAAAAACCATAACTTTAATGAAAAAATTAAAAAGGCAGTAAAAATTTGTTTTTAATAAATGGGGATAATTCCAGCGATATCTAAAGCTGAATAATGTATGACGAAGCAACTTGAGTCTTCAGACTGTGTCTGTTTATTTGAATTTATTCAGAATAATAACAGGAGTGTTTATAACAATAAAGAAGATGTTGTTATCATGAATAAAGAGAATAATCCATAGTTTGAAGCTGAAGATGTATGTGATATATTGGAATATTCCAACTGTAGATGGTAATATTAGAGAGAAAGATATTCAAAATTATAAAGAACTGAAGTGTGACCAGCTGTTACACTCACATACAGACACAAATACTGTTAATGAACCAGGTCTATATATGTTAGTTTTGAATTCGAATATGTTTGATGCTGAAACCTTTCGAGATTGAGTTTGTGACGAAGTCTTACGATCAGTTAGAAAACATGGCGAGTATAAATTATGATCTACAATTGACAAATCACAAGAACAAATTGAAGACTTAAAAACTCATAAAGAAATGTCCATGTGCGTCCTGAAGAAAAGAAGAGAAGGCATTCAAAGCTTAAGAGAACAAATTAATGAGAAAGATGAAATAATCTGAGAAATATAACCACATGTAGTTACACCAACTCAAGATATTAATTTGAGACATATTATTGTTCTTTTAAGGTTATTCTATGATGATTGTGAATATGATTGTTATGTCATTTGAATACAAAGAAGAAATTTAAAAAGACCATTATATGGAATTATAGACAGACATCTAAATTGTGAGGAAATGTTAAGACTTGAGTATGATCGTAACTCCATAAATTTATACCAAAGAATGAACGAAAATTCGAGAATTGTCTGACATCTGAACTATTTTAATATTATGGACCACTATACACAAGAACAGCTGATTATTGATATTACAAATCTTCATCAGACTGAATTAATGTAAGTCCTTTTTGAAGTATTCATAAACAATACAAATTTCTTCTCCATTGAAATTGTATAATTAATTCACATTCTCATCAGTTAATTGATTAATGAATTTAGAGATTATATCTCCATTGTCATCAGGATAACACAGACAGATAAAACGAAAGAGCTGATTTTCTCATTCATACTGTTTGGTACATTTATATATAAGAAAATTCTACTAACAAAATGTTTTTTTCCAGATAGACCTTGGTCCGACTTATAGAATGATATTGTCTTTATTTACCCAACTGATATGTGAATTATCAAAACCCAGCCATTTTACATACACTTACATCCTTTATTTCTCAAAACTTTTCTAACAAATATACATCGGGATATTTAGTTTTTTGTAGTTCTTGTTCATAAAAGTTCTCTTTTATTTGTACACCATTCAAATGTCTTAATTTATATGTTATTGCATTAGACACAGACACAGTCTGAACTGCTTCTGCTGTTGCAAGAATGAATAACACCTTCAATTTCAAAAATTTCTGTTGACCAACTGGCCATATATCCTTTAGTTTTCGAAAAAGTCCTGTTAGTTTGGTGATTCAAACTTCATCTCATTTTTTAAAATTTATTTTTATCAGTAGCTGCAAATACAGTTGGTTTATAATTCTGTTGGTTTCATATTTACTGTTGAAAGTTTTGTGTTATTGTATTCTTTGACTAATTTTGAAACTAAATAAAGCCATTTATAATTTATTTCAAGAGCAAATATCTTCCACATTTTTCCTTTAAGTGCTCTGTTAAGTCTTTCAGTTCTGTAAAAGTTGAATAATGATTAATATTATATTTTTTCATCAATTATTGAAAATCTTTGTTATAAAATTCTTTACCATTGTATATTGGTTATTTTTTGGACTGAATCCTTCTCTAAATATTTTTTTTTCAAACCATAAACTGCATGCTTATCTGTTTATCTTTAACCAGAGTAGCCCAATCATATTTTGACCCAGATGGCTATAATACTTACTGAATATTTATATCCTTCCTGTATTTTTGAAATACCTTTTAATTTTCCATAGTCCATTTCAAACAAATCAGCTTGCAATAAGTCATGTATTCCAAAAGAAATTACATTTCTCCATTAAAAATTTTTCTCATTGCTTTATGTAATGCATTAACAATTCCCTCAAAAATATTTATTCCTTTGCTACAAAATTTTCTTAACGAATTTACTCTCTTTAGTTTTACATTCTGTACAAAGGTGTAAAATCCTTTTTCTTCCATTGTAGTTGTTACTCTGTGAAGATTATTTGTTACAGTAAACTTTTTACATTCCCAATATTAGATATGGTTTTTCCATTTATGTAGAATAAAAATTTAATAAGATATAAATTATTTCCCTAAATATAATTAAATTTGCATCAACTACAACAGTTTTTACTTTGTCAATTAATCCTACAGTTAGAAAATTGGCTTGTGTGCAATTATTGGTTGATTATTATTATTTATTTCACATAGTTTATCAGATACACTTACTGTAATATAAAAATCGTCAAATTTCATATCACTGTTTATATTCTTACCCCCACCAATAATTCTTGTAAGCCTGAAATTGTATTCAAAATTGTGTATTTTTTGTTCATCTCCAGTCATAAAACTAAATCAATTATTTGCCTATCATATACTATATTTTGTAGCCTTTAATACCTACCTATAGCATGGAAGATCTGTATGCATGGTTTTCATTTTTCCATCAAGACTTGTTACAGTCTTAAAATTATCTTGATGAATCTGTGAAACGATTTCGTTAAAATCTGTTGTACTGACATAATTATTCAACTGCATTAAAATACTTTTGTATTCAAATTTTGAAATATATTCTTTTTCCTAGTACTGTTTAGTAAGAGCATCATAACCATTTACTGGATCTTTTATATCTATTTTATTTATGTATACCATTCCTCTACCATTAAAAGCAGTATATCCTTTAGTTGCTTCAAAAATGAAACTTAATTGTTTCTAGACTTCTTTATTTAAACTTTCTATTTTTGGATCAAATTTTTGCTTCTAGTTCATTTTTTAAGTTTTCTAAATTTATCTCTCCATTAATTTTGTGAGCTTTAGGCTGCACCTTATTCCCAAAAATGTCGATTTATTAGTGTCAAAATACCGTTAAACATCTAATTCCTCCACAATAGTTTAAAATCAAATAGACACAAATCTCCAAATATCACTTCATCAAAAATTCTGAATTTGTTGTCCATAATGAACTAATGCTCGGAAGTTCCATGCAGGTTTTCGCGGATGATGCTGTAGTATACAGAGAAGTTGCAGCATTAGAATATTGCAGCGAAATGCAGGAAGATCTGCAGCTGATAGGCACTTCCTGTAGGGAGTGGCAATTGCCCCTTAATGTAGACAACTATAATGTATTGTGAATACATAGAAAGAAGGATCCTTTATTGTATGATTATATGATAGCGGAACAAACACTGGTAGCAGTTACTTCTGTAAAATATCTGGGAGTATGTGTATGGAACGATTTGAATTGGAATTATCATATGAAATTAATTGTTAGTAAGGTGGGTGCCAGGTTGAGATTCATTAGGAGAGTCCTTAGGAAATATAGTCCATCAACAATGAATGTGGCTTACAAAACAGTCGGTCGACCTATACTTGAGTATTGTTCATCAGTGTGGGATCTGTACCAGGTCGGGTTGAAAGACGAGATAGAGAAGATCCAAAGAAGAGCATCGCGTTTCGTCATAGGGTTATTTGGTAGGCATGATAGCATTACGGAAATGTTTAGCAAACTCAAGTGGCAGACTCTGCAAGAGAAGCACTCTGCATCGCGGTGCAACTTGCTGTCCAGGTTTCGAGAGGGTGCGTTTCTGGATGATGTGTCAAATATATTGCTTCCCCCTACTTATTGCTCCCGAGGAGATAGCGAATGGAAAATTAGAGGGATTCGAGAGCGCACAGAGGCTTTCTGACTGTCGTTCTTCCCGCGAACCATACACGACTGGAACAGGAAAGGGAGGTAATAACAGTGGCACGTAAAGTGCCCTCCGCCACACACCGTTGGGTGGCTTGCGGAGTATAAATGTAGATGTAGATGTAGATTTAGAATAACGGATAATGCTGATACATGGTTAAACGACACTCTGGTGGGTAGATTGGGGGTTTAAATCACCTTGAGGTTTGCGATGGGGTGCATTTGACCTGAGGCCGTTGCATGGTGGCGCTGGCAGCAGTCCACATACACAGAATGTGTGTTGGTGCATGTCAGAGTACAGTGCAGTGAGTAAGTGTGCAGACTTTTCAGTCGTACTAATGGCGACTGTGTGTTGAAAATGGCACAAAGAAAACATGTTGATGACCTTATGAGGGGTACAATACTAGGGAGACTTGAGGCTGGTCAAATACAGCAGGTCGTAGCATGGGCCCTCTTTGTGCCACAAAGTGTGATCTCAAGATTATGGCAACGATTCCAGCAGACGGCCACTGAGTACTGCAGGCAGCCTTGCTTGAACCTTACTGCGGCCCCTGGAACAGTTGTCTCCAGACCCACAGTGTACAGAAGACTGAAGAGACATGGTTTACTCGCCCAGAGACAGGCAAGGTGCATTCCACTGACCCCTGGTCACAGGAGAGCGCGTAAAGGCTAGTAACAAGAACACAGTACATGGTCATTAGTACAATGGTCCCAGGTTATGTTCATGGACGAGTCCAGGTATACTCTGAAAAGTGGTTCTCGTCAGGTTTTCATCTGGGGTGAACCAGGAACCAGATACCAACCCCTTAATGTCCTTGAAAGGGACCTGTATGGAGGTTGCGGTTTGATGGTGTGGGGTTGGATTATGATTGGTGCACGTACACCCCTACATGTCTTTGACAGAGGAAGTGTGACAGGTCAGATATACCAGGACGTCATTTCGCACTAGTATGTTCGCCTTGGTGCCCTATGTCCCACCTTCCTCCTGACAGATGGTAACGGACGGCCCCACCGAGCTGCCATCGTCGAGGAGTACCTTGAAACAGGAGATATTTCGCGAATGGAGTGGCTTGATTTTCTCCAGACCTAAACCTCATCGAGCACGTCTAGGATGCTCTCGGTCGACGTATCGCTGCATGTCTTCAAACTCCTATGACATTTCAGGAGCTCCGACAGCCACTGGTGCAAGAATGGGAGTCTAGACCCCAACAGGTACTCAACTTGTGCGGCCTGTGTACGTGTGCATGGTGATCATATCCCATAGTGATGTCGTGGTACAAGCACAGGAAATAGTGGTGTTTTGTAGCACATGTATTTCAGCACGGTTTTCTCAACTTATCGGCAATAACATTCACTTACAGATCTGTGTGGCGTGTGTTTCCTATGTGCCTATCCTATTAGCGCCAGTCTTGTGTAGTTCCACGCTGTGTGGCACCACATTCTGCAATTATCCTTAATTTATGAGCATGAATGTAGTACAACTCACTTGAACTAAGATATTTAACCAATTCATTCGGAATATTTCCACCAAACGAATCAAATACAATTTTTAATTACTATTCTCACAATAACAAACGCAGTGAGTAGCAGGATTATCAGCTGCATCTCAGTTAACTAATCCACATTCTAAATTTTTTGGTTCAGTTTTAAAAATGCCATTAAAATACTTAATTGTTTAAATAACTCCTCTATATCAAAATAAGATAAAGGGTTATTATAATTTTTGATTATTTTTCGAAATTTTTTGTAGATCCAGCGAAATTTTTCTCCGTTGCTTCATTATGCCTTTTCTGTTCTTCCAATTCTGCATCACCTATTTTCTTGTTTATTACTATATTTTCGATTGCTGCAGACCCACCTTCAAGTGAACCAACAGTTGTTAGATATGGTAATGCAGCTAAAAGTAACAGAAGAAACCCACCTTTGTGTTTTTTTAGTTCTTTACTTTCTTTCTTTTTTATTAGATATTATAATGTTTTCACAACAGGGTTACCCATTGTAACAAGTAAATCTCCACCATTTCTACCTCTCTTTATTGGGTATAAGTTAAAAATGGTTCAATGCTACATAGTTGTTCACTATTTAATATAATTTTAATTGATTTTGGTCTAGTTTAGCACTTGGTAGTAAAGTATAATGAATTGAAAAGTTATTCACTTACATAGATACAGTTTTATAAGGATCTTTAAACAGTTATTCCTTGCAGTGTTTTATTTCTATTCTCAGTGTATTTCTATTTTTCAAGCCATTCTGTACCTTGCATATGTCTATGATAATAACGTCTTTAACTTTTCATTTATTATCATGCTCTCTTGTTTTTTTTTTCATTTATAGAATATGCTAAAACTACATTCAGTAAATTTATCATACTTCTCTATTTCATTCTCCTTGATGAAACAATAACAGATCTTCCAGGTTCAATTCGAGAATTCTCAAGTCCTAAATTTCTCATATAAGTTGAAATTGATTTTTGATTTCCTTTCCTAGCATAATCTCAATGAACAGCCATTCTTCTTCATAACATTTTAGTTGTACTCCTAACATATACTTTGTTGTCAATGTTGTTTGTAATCTTGTATATTGAGCCACGCACTACAGTCATTTAAATACACTAAATTTTATTAGAAGACATCGCCAACCATTTCCATCAACATCTAAACCAGCGCCAGCTGAAGCCATTCTTAATTTTTGCTTCCCGTACATTATTCCTCTAAGTGCAGCAACTGCAACTTTCTCTTTCAAACTAGCATCTGAACTTGCACTTTTTCTTTTGCAGTTAACTGTAGTTCCTTATCACTTTGCTGTCTAGATTCTAAATCTTTATTGTCTCTATCAGCTATATCATGTTTTTACAAGCTTCATCTAATGGATTAATTCCTTTATCTCCATGTGCTAGACTTTCATCAAGCTTAGTAAGTGGCCCATGGCAATTAAATCCTGGTAGATGCATCTCTGGTATTAGTAAATTATTTAAAGCCCAATTTACTAGTCCTATAACATGATTTTCACTTTTCCAATATGCATGTGGTAAATTATTCAAAAATTGATTCAAATATGGAATTTCTTTAGGTTCATTAATAATAAAAATATCTAAATTTCTTTTTAACATCTGTGTAATTCCAACTTTTTCATTATGATATGTTTTATTTCCAGCGAATACTTGTCCATGAATTATTGTTAATCTATCGATTAAATGCTCACATCATTCATCCAAAAGTGTTTGACTGGTTTTTCTGTATATTTTTTATTTAAACCATCACCTGTTATTCCATCTGAATAATCTGATGAACATGAATCTGATAATACTTGTTATGCCATTGGAAAATAGATGTTAACAATTTCTTTCATCAGTTTATTGCATTTTCTACCTCTGTTTGACTTTATTTTATTTCGATTAGTTTCAGAATATAGTGCTTCTGAATGGTATAATATATCTGCATTATTTAATAAATGAACAAAATCAAATTTTACACCCTTTGTTTCTTGGTTAGAATATTCATTCAACCATCTGAGACTTTGTATTCTTTTCCACCAATTTTTAGTTTATCACCATCGAAAACACTGCAAAACGACTATCGAATTTAAATCTATATCCGGTTTTACATGAAAAGTTGTATCTTCGCTATGATTAATATAATTTAACATTCTTTCACTAAAATTTATTTTTCAACAACATCCTGGCGACTGCCAAGCTATCTTTAGATTGGTGACAGCCAAGGCAGTTTTCAGACAAGAGCTGAATCTCCTGTATTTTTTTGTGGGACTGTATCTCATTAATTTTTTTAACAGCACCTTTTTCCTCTTCTTATTTATTCAAAGCAACTTGAGTTTCTGTTTCGTTAAGTGTAAAGTCATACTTAAAGGGAATGATGTCAGACTGGACATATAAGTTTCTAATTGGTGATAATTCTCCAAATTCTTGATGTTGATGATAAGGAACTATTTGTTTCAGCTACTCTATTTTCTTCAACAGATTTCAAAACATTATGACCTAATCATTAGATTTCTTGTTTGGCTTGTTTAATAGCAGCAATAAGTGGTTGATCTTCTTTTTTATATAATACATATTCCACTCATGGTTGTTTTTTCCAAAGCTTTAATTGTTCTTTAACATCTTCAGTTTTCCTTCTATATCATTTAGCTTTTTAACAATTTCTAGGTCATACTTGTAAACATTTGTTAACAATGAAAAAACATCAAATATACAATTTTAATGTCTAACATTTGTTTAACATTAATATTTATGTTTTTATGAAATGCAGTGTTTTACTTAAGAAATTACCTTCATTCGGTTTTCTAGTCATCTCTCATAAAAAATCCAAATTGATCATTTCAACATTTACTATACATTTCTTTAAATTCATCAAATTTCAAATTATCGCGAACAAACTCATGATAACTATGATTTAAGTTTGTGTCATTTTGTCTGAAAATATTTAAAAATTAAGAATACCTCTTCCTAATTGTTTTGGCACTTTTGAATAAGTGTCAGCTAAATAAGAACAATCTATTCCTTTATGTCTTCCTCTAGTAAAATATTCTCTGACTTTATCCTGATTTTCAAGGACAGAGTCATTGTATAGCACCACAGAATTATTTAGGCATTGTTGTAATGAAATATTTTCTTCATTATTTTGAATGAAATTAGTAATTTTTTCATTGTGTTTATATTCAATTTTTTTACGTTTTTTATAAATTCTGTATATTTGGTTGATCCAAACTTTTTGAATAAACATTCGAACGATTGATTCTATTCCAGTTCAACTGTCCTGGAGGTAGAATACAACCTTTGATCAATAATACAGTTTTTTCCAACAACTGGGTCCTATTATTGCACATATTGCACTGTGCTACAAATGCAGCCCCATTCTTATCTATCAGAGATCATTGGAACACCGGAAGGTTCCACAGGACTGGAAGAAGGCCAACGTCATAGCAATCTATAAAAAGGGTAGATAATGAGATGCACATAATTACTGGCCAATTTCACTGACATCTGTTTATTGTAGATTCATGGAAATTATTTTGTGTTCAAACATAATAACCTTCCTAGACTTTGTGAAGCTCATGTGCTGAAACAAGCATGGTTTTAGGAAACACCGGTCATGTGAGACACAGCTGGCCCTCTCTGTGCATGATATACAACAGGCTCTAGATACTGGCTCCCAGGTCGATGCCATATTCCTCGACTTTCGAAAGACTTTCGACTCGGTTCCGCACTGTCGCTTCCTCTAAAACTTGCATGCTTACGGTCTATATGATGACATATGCGGTTGGATAGAAAGGTTTCTAACAGACAGGGAGCAGTATGTCGTCCTGAACAGGGTGATTTCAATGGAAACAAGGGTACCTTCAGGTGTGCCCCAGGTCAGCGTAATAGGTCCATTGCTTTTTACGATTTACATAAACGATCTGGTTGATGGTGTTGATAGTAGCATTATACTGTTTGCTGATGATGCTGTAGTGTAGTCTACAGGAAAGTAGTATCACACAGGAGTTATGAAGAAATCAATGAGGATTTGCAGAAAATAAATGCATGCTGTAATGACTGGCAGTTATCTCTCAATATTAGGAAGTGTAACCTACTGTGTATAATAAGGCGAAAATCCCCATTAATGTACGAGTGCAAAATAAATGCCCATCTTTGGAAGTGGTAACATCCATTAGGTATCTCGGTGTGACTATTTGAAATGATCTCATATGGAATTAAAAGATTACACAAGTATTTGGTAAGGCAAACTCTAGATTTCGGTATATTGGTAGAATCCTGAAGCAATGCAGTCCTTCAACAAAGGAAATAGCTTACAATATGTTAATCCATCCAGTCTTGGAGTATTGTTTGTCTGTATGGGACCCTTACCAGTTGGGTCTGATTCAAGAGAATGAGAAGGTCCAAAGAAGAGAGGCAAGATTCGTGGCTGGTACGTTTAGCCATTGCGAGAGTGTTACAAATCTCATAGAAAGTTTCAAGTGGGACACACTTTCTGGTAGATGGCGCGCTAAACGGAAGGGGCTGCTCACTAAATTCCGAAATCCGATCTTCAGCGAGGATGTAGAGCATATATTATTACCTCGAACTTTCAAATCGTGCAATGATGGCTATTCAAAGGTAAGGAAAATTAGAGCTCGTACTAAGGCATTCAGACAGTCAGTTTTCCCACATGTGATCAACGAGTGGAACAGAGGGGGGAGGGGAAACATGACTTTGGAGCAAATTGTGCCCTCCACCACACACCGCTTGATGGGTAGTGGAGTATATATGTAGATGTAGATGTAGATCAAATAGAACTTAGTAAAAGTTAACCATGTTTCTTTTTTGGTCTCATTTCTGGAATTTTTGTTTTTGGTCCCCAAACTTTCATTTTTAATACAAAAATTTAATAGCAAATTGAACATAGATGGTTATTTCAGTTAACTGATTATTCATCTACTCTTAAAAAAGACTAACAATCCAATAAGAGAAACTTAAAAATAATGTTTCACTAGTTGGTTTTTATTCAACTCCAAATATTACATTGATAAATAATAAATTACATTGTGACAGAGAAACAACAGAAATTCCTGTCCATCAATATAGTTTGAAAAATTCAGAAAAATTTAGTCAGTCAAAAATGCCAAATATTCATATTAAAGAAGATGAAATTTTAAATAGAGTCGTTATTGTAAATGATATTAAATTATTTATAGATAAAGAAGATTGTGTTGGTCCATTTTAGCATTTAATAGTCAAAAAATTGAATTAATAAAAAATGTTGCTAATAATGTTCCTAAAATTATATGATTCGAATTACTTAATATAAACTTCAATTTGGCTGATGGAATGTTCCTTAACCACAATGATCATTTCCATAGAGAAACTAATATTATTCCTTCATTTAAACCAAATGCTGAATTTCAAACACCAGTAATTTGTGAATCACACTATCCCGTAGATATTCCTAATTTTTATCCCATTCCAAATTTAAAAATTACTATAACTGTTGAGAATGATAATCTGATTGATGTTAATGGTGCTTATCTAACAGGTTTTTTTAAATCTAGTAATTAATTTCAACCTTAATGAATCATGGACAATTCTGAGAGTGAATTACAAGAGAAAAATAATTGAAATGCACCCAACAAGGATACAGAGATTGAAATATGTGTTGGTGATGGATTGCTTCATCTGAATGTTGCACAATTATACATAAACTTTAGAATTATTATAGCTAATCTAGATGGATCAGAATCGGATAATCCAACTTATGATGTAAAATCAAAAAAAAATTAATTGATAACAATGTGTCAAAACTGTTTGATTTTGTGACCATAAAGGAAGGAAATAATATTTTATCTAGAATCTCACATCCTTTTTTCATTAACAGCTATGTTATATTTGACTTCATGTGTTATTGATAAAATAAACTTGGAAGGACATACCCTTAACAATGGAAAAATGAGGAGTAAGAGAAATGCAGTACTATATCCACTTGGAATACTCAGTGGATTGTGTAAAGATTATAAAAATTATGGGGGGAAGGAGATTTAACAGTAGTTTTTACTAGGTCTTCTAGTTCTGGAGATGCAATTCTTAGATGGCCTGATTACAATGACGCTTTTGTTGAAATTAAAGACACACATCCTAAAGAAGGAACAATTGTAATAGGATCTATGGAAATTCGTGTATCAATTGTTAAATATGAAGGAAATTACAAGTTAGAAAAATTCAAAATTTCTGATATCTTTTTATGAACTACAAACTGTAGAAATTTCACGATTGGATGGTAAAAAGTATTTAGGAGTAGATATTGCAAATTGCTATAACTCAGTGGGATCCAATGTACCATCTTTCATATTTGTTACATTTCAGAGAAATCGTGAAAATAATCAGTTACTTGATTATTCAATATTCGACCATGTAAATCTACAGAATATATACTTGAAAAATGAAAGAAAGGAAATTTTCCCATAGCAAATGTGGAATATTTATCTGGCAAATAATTTTCTCAAAGCATACGATGCAGTTTTAAATTTTAAAGAAGTTACACTACTCAAATCAGACACTGACCTAACTCTATATAATTTCATAACGAACTGTTCTATGCGGTTAACATGACTTATAGAAAGAATGTTGTATCTTTGCAGAAAAGAATATGAAACCATGTGAAAATTTTCATAAAAAAATTCGTACACATACTTTAATGTATGTAACAATGTATGGCAAGAAGAATTTAACTTAGAATGCACAGCATGCAATACTTACTGGAAATTTTTAACTGTATAAATCATTAAAGAATTAGAAAAAGATAATGGAATCTTTGCAGCTGGTTGGCAATTCATTTTGTAGGAGGGAAGAGAAAATAAAAACTCAAAAATTTTGTGTGCCAATTACAAAATGATATCATAACCCAATTTCTGACAGACACAAAAGCAAGGGTGAGATTCAGAGGAGCGCTGTCAGAAGAATTTGAGATCAATACTGGTGTCAAACAGGGAGATGGATTGTCACCATTGTTATTCAGTATAGCACTGGACGAAGTGATCAGACAGTGGAGATCAATAAACGAGGAAATGGGAATACTGAAGACCCATGTGGGGGACAAAAATGACAATGGGCTAAAGCGTACTGCCCAGCCTTTGCAGACAACATAGCAATAGTAAGTGAGAAGGAAGAGGGTGCAAAGACACAACTCGACAACTTAAGTAAAGTAACGAGAAAGGTGGGACTGAGGATCGCCTATAACAAGACAAATACATTAAATACCACTGCAAACTGGGAAACACCGGAAGGCACGGTACAAATGGTGGGCAAATATAAATACCTGGGATAATTTATAATAGGAAGGAACAGGAGCAAGGAGGGAATAACAGAAAGGATAAAGAAGATGAGGTGATCCTTCTGCATGACGAAAGAGACATACAATAAAAAGAATATCTCCACAGAGGCAAAGATAAGCCACTACAAGGCAACAGTGAGGAATGCAGTATTACATCCTGCTGAGACGATGACACTTGGAAGAAATGGGGCAGAAAAATAGAGAAAGAAGAGAGAAAAATACTGAGAAAAATATTAGGTCCCAAAAGAGGTGGAGATAGGTGGATGTGAAGAGCTAGGGAAGAATTGTACCGGAACATGAGAACTATATCCGGGCAAATCAGACTCAAAAGGGCAAGGTATGCTGGACATGTAGTTAGGATGAGTATGTACATTATGATGAAGACAGTGCGGGAAACAACAGGGAGGGCATGGGGCAAGACAGGAACCATGTGGTTTGTTGAACTTCGGAAGGAGTGATTGGAATTGGGGATCAAGATCGAACGAAAGGAATATTGGAGGAACAAATATACACCGACCAATATGCCGGAGATCAATGACAGAGAAGAATACAGGAAAAAGATTAGTGTGTCACTAGTCGAGACGACAGGAGAAACGGAAACTGAAGGTCTTGGAAGAAGAGTGGGAGAGAAGAAAAGAAAGAATGAAGAGGTTCTGGGAGAAGAAGAGGAAAATGCAGTCCACGAAGGGGCTGCCCGTGGTCCTACAGAGGCCCTAACGCAAGAAGAAGAAGAAAATTATAGCCAATTCTAATTTTTCTGAATAGCAAAATAATGGTTCAAATGGCTCTGAGCACTTTGGGACTTAACATCTGAGGTCATCAGTCCCCTAGAACTTAGAACTCCTTAAACCTAACTAACCTAAGGACATCACACACACCCTTGCCTGAGGCAGGATTCGAACCTGCGACCGTAGCGATCGCGCGGTTCCAGACTGAAGCGCCTAGAACCATCTGAACAGCACTTTTTATGTAGATTATGTAAGTATTTTGAATTTAGAAAAATGAATTAATATTTTCTTGAGATCGATGAGAGTTTACAATTCATATTTACCTAGCAGCATGTGGCCTCCAGATAAAGATAGTGGAAAACTCTCCATTAGCACATCAAGGTCGCGAGCTGAGGGAAGTTACGTTAACATTGTCTCCTGCTGTTTGTCGCATGCATTCCTCGCGCCAAACTTAACAGTCCTTAACTTCAATTCGAGATGGCGCTATGTGTGCTACACTGAAAATAATAGGGGAACATGTTTCACTTTAAACACATATTATTACCTTTTAAAGTTGTTTTCAGTATTCATACTAACTTTTGCATTTTATTTGCATATCATCACATCAAATAAAATAGGCTAATGCAAAGAAAATAATTTATTTACATCTGAAAGAAACTGAAGAAAGTAGTGCCTTTAGAATGTACAGCTGGTCCCGGCCGAGGTTCGAGTCCTCCCTTGGGAATGGATGTGTGTGTTTGTCCTTAGGATAATTTAGGTTAAGTAGTGTGTAAGTTTAGGGACTGATGACCTTAGCAGTTAAGTTCCATAAGATTTCACACACATTTGAACATTTTTTTTTTTTTTAGAATGTACACTGTCAGTCGAATACCAGCTAGATATGCATTGATAGAGGTTCTTAACTCTGTCAAACCTCTTAACCGAGTTTATAGACTGATAATGGGGTACCCTCCGCCACACACCGTCAGGTGGCTTGTGGAGTATGCATGCAGATTTTGGCAATTATGTCATGAAGTCATCAAAATGTCTGTGGCAGGTGGAGAGCTAGCCAGTTGTGGAAACAACCAAGACCTTTGTCTATGTACTTAATAAGAGCTTGAATAAATGAAGTGGTTCTGTTAATTCAGAACTTAGTCTCCGTATGGTGCTGTGTACACAGGATAAGAGGAGTCCAAGAAGGACAGTGTGGTGGTTGGTTTGCAGTTTTTGAGAATGAATTTTAATTTTTCTTATTAAATTCTATAATCTTTAAATGGACAATACCAATCAGCTAAAACAGTGTAACTACTGTCTAGAGAAAAAGAAGATTTGCGAATTTCATAAAGATACTACTGAAAAGATGGTTTTTGTTTGATTTGTAGAGAAAGTATATCGAGACATGTCACATGTGAATGTGGTAAAACTGTAAATAAGACTTGTCTCAAAAAACGTTTATGAACAACAGGTCACAAAAATCTTATGGCAGCTCAGGTAGAAAGACTTAGAAAAATTTTGTGTAAAGAATAAATTTCATACATTGGTTTTATTTATTTTCTTACATTTACCTTTTATAAAACAGTATTAAATTTTACTTTCTTATTTTCACCTTTCATAAAAAATATTTTAATTTTAATTTTCTTACATTCACCTTTTGTATAAACAAATAATTGTTTCAATAATTGGTGAATGTTATACAAAAAATATTCACTTACTTTAATTTTTCTAAGTAATTTAAATGAAATTAAGTGAGTTAGAGACGAAAAGTGGATTATAGTGGCTTGGTTTAGTAGCGTCTAGTTAAGTTATCGTTTTCTAGCTCACTCGTTTCACTCATGACTGAGCTATCAAATGGAAACTGAGCTAGAACCAACTAAACCAAGGTACTCTTGTTGGTGCGTGACTGCTGCACAAGAAACGAAATCAATGGGCTGCCTCATCCTCCATACTCTCCAGAGCAGGCCCCTGAGGACTTTTTTTCATTTCAAAGATTGAAAACCCCTTGGAAAGGACAAAGATTTACAACGATAGGCGAGCAAAACAAAAATCACAGATGGTGGTTCCCGCGCTCCAGCAAGAGGCGTACAGAGACTGCATCCGGATGTGGCAATAGTGTTGGGAGCAGCGTAGAAATATTTTGTGGACAAAGTTCTAGGTCTCTGTAGCAGAGCTCATAGACTGTATGTGCCGCAAAGTTCTATGCGATCCTGAATCCACTGGAGCAAATGGGGCACACTCAGGGCAGGCAGTTTTTCATCTACCATGATTCCCTTAGTGCCCTATATCATCGCAGCACATGGGCCGTTACTTTCAATGATCTTTCATCAGTAACATTACCAGATGCCAAGTTCGTTTTGTTTGCCGATGATACAAACATTGCAATAAATGGCAGATCAAGTGTAGTCTTAGAAAGATCAGCTAATAAAATATTTGTGGACATTAAACACTGGTTCATAGCCAATTCTTTGTCACTAAACTTTGAAAAAACACACTACATGCAGTTCAGAACTTGTAAGGGGTGTCCCACGAGTATATGTCTAACATACGATGACAAGAAGATAGAAGAAGTCGACAGTGTTAAATTCTTGGGATTAGAGCTACATACTAAATTCAACTGGGAGGAGCACACCCCAGAACAGCTGAAGCATCTTAACAAATCTCTGTTTGCAATGCGAACTGTGTCAGACATAGGGGATATAAAAATGAAAAAGCTGGCATAATACGCTTACTTTCATTCCATAATGTCATATTGGATTATTTTATGGGGTAATTCATCAAGCCAAGCTAACGTTTTCCGGGCACAAAAACGTGCAGTAAGAGTTATATGTGGTGTGAACTCGAGAACATCCTGCAGATGCCTGTTTAGGATATTAACTACTGATTCCAAATACATTTATTTCTTAATGAAATTTGCCATTAAAATATATCACTTTTTCAAACCAACAGCTCAATTCATGGAATCAATACTAGAAATAAGAATAATCTTCACAAGGATTTAAAGTCATTTAGTCTTGTACAAAAAGGTGTGCATTATTCAGGAACACACATTTTCAATAACTTGCCAGCAGCCATAAAAAGCTTAACAACCAATGAAATTCAGTTTAAGAGAAACCTAAAGGAATTATTGGTGGCCAACTCTGTCTACTCCATTGATGAATTTCTCAGTAAAACCAACTGATTTGTATATATATATACATACATATATATATATATATATATATATATATATATATCTGTGTCTGTGTGTGTGTGTGTGTGTGTGTATGTATGTATGTGTATGTGTGTGTATGTATATACACTCCCGGAAATTGAAATAAGAACACCGTGAATTCATTGTCCCAGGAGGGGGAAACTTTATTGACACATTCCTGGGGTCAGATACATCACATGATCACACTGGCAGAACCACAGGCACATAGACACAGGCAACAGAGCATGCACAATGTCGGCACTAGTACAGTGTATATCCACCTTTCGCAGCAATGCAGGCTGCTATTCTCCCATGGAGACGATCGTAGAGATGCTGGAGGTAGTCCTGTGGAACGGCTTGCCATGCCATTTCCACCTGGCGCCTCAGTTGGACCAGCGTTCGTGCTGGACGTGCAGACCGCGTGAGACGACGCTTCATCCAGTCCCAAACATGCTCATTGGGGGACAGATCCGGAGATCTTGCTGGCCAGGGTAGTTGACTTACACCTTCTAGAGCACGTTGGGTGGCACGGGATACATGCGGACGTGCATTGTTCTGTTGGAACAGCAAGTTCCCTTGCCGGTCTAGGAATGGTAGAACGATGGGTTCGATGACGGTTTGGATGTACCGTGCACTATTCAGTGTCCCCTCGACGATCACCAGTGGTGTACGGCCAGTATAGGAGATCGCTCCCCACACCATGATGCCGGGTGTTGGCCCTGTGTGACTCGGTCGTATGCAGTCCTGATTGTGGCGCTCACCTGCACGGCGCCAAACACGCATACGACCATCATTGGCACCAAGGCAGAAGCGACTCTCACCGCTGAAGACGACACGTCTCCATTCGTCCCTCCATTCACGCCTGTCGCGACACCACTGGAAGCGGGCTGCACGATGTTGGGGCGTGAGCGGAAGACGGCCTAACGGTGTGCGGGACCGTAGCCCAGCTTCATGGAGACGGTTGCGAATGGTCCTCGCCGATACCCCAGGAGCAACAGTGTCCCTAATTTGCTGGGAAGTGGCGGTGCGGTCCCCTACGGCACTGCGTAAGATCCTACGGTCTTGGCGTGCATCCGTGCGTCGCTGCGGTCCGGTCCCAGGTCGACGGTCACGTGCACCTTCCGCCGACCACTGGCGACAACATCGATGTACTGTGGAGACCTCACGCCCCACGTGTTGAGCAATTCGGCGGTACGTCCACCCGGCCTCCCGCATGCCCACTATACGCCCTCGCTCAAAGTCCGTCAACTGCACATACGGTTCACGTCCACGCTGTCGCGGCATGCTACCAGTGTTAAAGACTGCGATGGAGCTCCGTATGCCACGGCAAACTGGCTGACACTGACGGTGGCGGTGCACAAATGCTGCGAAGCTAGCGCCATTCGACGGCCAACACCGGGGTTCCTGGTGTGTCCGCTGTGCCGTGCGTGTGATCATTGCTTGTACAGCCCTCTCGCAGTGTCCGGAGCAAGTATGGTGGGTCTGACACACCGGTGTCAATGTGTTCTTTTTTCCATTTCCAGGAGTGTATATAATATAACTTCTGCACCATTTCAGTGCAGTAATGTGTTCATTGTAAATAAGTATTATAGTAGTTGTATTACATGTTTATTACTTTATGATTAAATAAATAAAACTTTTTAATTTAAAATTCAGTGCATTAGTACTTATAAAATTACTTTTTCATATAGTGTTCATTTCTGAATGATGATCATTCCACTTGGGACCTGTGGAATGGTACATTAGCTTATTTGTTTTAGTTGTAAATATTTGTCATGTATTTTAGTTTTCCTCACATGTTCCACATCCTGGAGGACCTCCTGACTACGGATCAGTTGGAATGAAAGTAAGTCTAATCTAATCTAATCATGTACCTAAAAGAAGAAGTGGCCCAGCTCTTACATGATCAACTCAACTTGCTTCAACAGTGAATGATGCTTTTATCATTCTCCTGGCTACCAGAGTGGGGGGGGGGGGGGAATTCAGGACAATGTGCAGGTAGACCAAGCCACCAACGAGGTCTGTTAAAGATATTTTACCTTCAGTCTAAATTATAGAGCTTACACATGATGTACTATTCGCATTGATGTCTGTGTGTAGACATGTCTTGCTCGGTTTTATCATGATTTTTTATTTATGGTGGCTTTTGTTTATATTGAGAATATCAGAGAGCAGACAAATAATAATAGGTGATGATAATAGTATGTGATCACCATGTCCTGACTACTGCCACATTGAAATACATGTGACTGCTCATGCACAGCAGAGCGATACCAACATTTAAATCCTCCCATTCAGATATTCTATACTATGAATTGTGTTTGAATATGTAGTTATTACAAACATTGGGCACTTAATAACGGTTTTATGCGTAGTTTCTGTTCATTGTAAGTCTGACCATTGGTGATTTTTCTGAAAATATATCTTTATCGAACTTAATAGACTGATTAGTTCCAAAGTTTTGGTTAGTGCTGGACCTTTGATAATATTAGTAATACATAACCTTTAGCCTTGCGAGGAAGCTTTTAATGTGAACAATAGCTTGTAACATAAATGAAACACAAGATTAAATAATATCACTGTATTCACTAAATATTATACTGAATTACATTACATAGACACTTACATTAATTCTGTTGCTGTGTGCAACAATATGTCTCAATGAAATAGAATAATGACAGAGTGCCAAATAATTATCTGCATCGATGGCGGATATGCGTCGGATCAGGACGTCGTCCAGAACAAAAAAGGTGCCGTGTTGTCTTCAGGACAATTGAACTGCATAATTATTCTAATGTTTCAGCGGTTGCACGCCACAATCTATAAAACCGCTTATACTGATTAATATCTTAAGTAATTATTTATTTGTATGCGGAACCGACATCTAGGTTTTTGCAGTGTATCCATGCCCATCCTGCAAATGTGCCTTTAAATTGCTCCCTGAATTGCGAGTCGAAAGAAAACACATTCAATACAATATTTACATACATATTCAAATACAATTCATAGTATGGAATATTTGAATGAGGCACATGCCCCCAGAGGATTTAAATGTTGTTATTGCTCTGCCATGCATGAGCAGTCACATGTATTTCAATGTGGCAGTAACCACAACATGGTGATCACAATTTATATACAGTTTGTATGTGAATGTTTGCAAGACATCACTGTGACAGGGAATTCCATGAAGTTTTTACAAAAAATATGCACTAACATCTAAAACAGGTAGAATAATCTTAAAACTAATACGTATGTTAAAGCAAAATGTCGACTAATCATAAAGTCTGTGTATGTACCACAAATGCTGTTTTGAAGAAATCGCAAAAAATTTCAAGAAAGAATTCCTTTTTGAGATCCTTATTTTTTATAGCCTAAAGAAATGAAGACAGTTAATCTACAAACGTTTTTAGAGTAAAGCTACAGTAAAACATTTAACAACAACAACAAAAAGTTGTTGATGGAACAAAACAAAAGCAGGGCTAGGTGCCAATCTCTCTGACGTAAAAACTGGGCTACATCTACCACTTATGTCTGCAAATAAAATGGTGTGGGAAGGATAATAACAATAATTTTACTATTATAAAACTCTGGAGATTACTGCTTACAGTTTTCTATAACAACTATATTACTATGAAAAGTCAGTTAGTCCTATTGAAGGGCAGCGTTAGCAAACAGTCTAGTTAAATAACAAAGGCAAAATCAAGCACCTTACTGTGTTCCTACAAGTTTTATTTCAAAGTAAATGCCTTTTACAAAGTTTAAAAAGTTACATTTTGTATTAATTTACCACTATTTTATAAACAAAGTATTACAATATTACAGTCTGTGAATAGCTGCTGTGTTTAGTCAATCAAATTTTACTAAAACAGTTTGTTTTATTGTTTGAGATAAGGTATCGTATTTTTTAAGCCCTCCTTCTCAGTTTTCAATCTGGCTGTTAGTTCAAGCTGGGGTAGATCCAAGCCATTTATCGTTTCCATCATCACACCATTTTTGAATACATTCGTTTGCATCCACTTTCAACTTCACTGAATGCTTTTTGTAAACACTTTTCCTGGATTTGTTCTGGAAACTTTGAGCCAAATGGCCTTGGAAATTTCTAACTATTTTGTGTTGAGGTTTTGTTTAGCTACTTTGGGGAAGTCATAAAAATCATTGTCGTTCATCATAGCCGTTAGAAAAGGAATTTTGCTATTGGAATTACACAAAACTCTCACAAGATCCAATGGAACTTAACGATTTTCTGCTCTTTTTTTCTATTAGTGCGAAGTCTCGGTCACAAGTGAGTATGAGTGTACAGAGACGATATACTTGTGGTGAACTTCGTCACAGAAATCAATACAGACCAAGTATATCCATAGGAACAATACTATTTGATTTTTATTTGGTTGTAGCTATTGGCACACCACACTACTAACTTTTTTCTGGATAATGTTACTTTTAATCACCCTTAACACCCAGCTCGCTATTTCGTAGCCTCCCCTGCCTTTCATGCCCTCATACCAAAGAAACATAAAACCTTTATTATTACCTGCCATATGCAATCTTAAATTGTAACATACAAGTTGACAAATAACAGATTAGTCAGTGCAACAATGTTGGCAAAGAGAAAAGTTGTTGTAAATGTATGGGTACTGTGAGTCTATCACTTGTAGGAGCGGTAGAATATAAATGATCATGATTCATATTTTCTCTAGCTTTTTCAGCGTGTCTGCAATGAAATTCTATTGAAGAATGATGTACAGCTCTGTTGTTTGAGTCATTCAACATTTTACTTTTAAGCAGATCATATGTGTTACAGGTATCTTTCCTTAGGCAGTGAACTGTCAGTTTGGGAAAGTGTTCTTTCAATACTTTTTTATAGTACAAATATCTAATGTTTCTGTTTGCATAAAGCAGAGCAAAAGACTCATACATTCTGCTTTAGTTTAAATCTTGGCTTAAAAATAGAAGGGAGCATCTAGGCCTTGTGTAATGGCTTTCGTCCTTGGGGAAACTTTTGATGTGTTCAAAAAAGCGTTTTACATCAGCAGCTGTATATTTCCTCTATTTATTTTTATTTCCCCTACGATCAATGCAGGTAAAATCACCACTCTTTTTTGCTTTTACAAAGGTTTCTACTCTTCGCCTGTTAATTTTGTGAATTTCCAGAAAGCTTTTTTTTTTTTTTGCAGACTTGAATATGTCCACCTTCGTCATCGGGAACTACATAAAAAACACTAGCCCGTCTGCAACTCTCCTTGGGTTCTTTGTAAGAACCATGATGCCTTCTTCCAACATTGTATACACTTACGTTTCCCATCAAATAAGAGTTTTGCTTAACATTATCATCTAGTTCGTAGAACTGATTAAATATGTTTAATTTGTGTTCCAATGTAATGTCTCTACATTGATAGCGGCACTGGCATGAAACCTACAACAAAGAAACACAGGAATTAGAGGCATTAAATAATTTGCGACTGCCATAAATAACCTGTTTGTTTGCTACTCTGCACAGTTAGCAGGTCTACTACAGTCCAGGAACCTAGTCAAACATAACCTTACGTGGTCTGCATAATCTAAGCTTAGGTTAGCTTAAAAAGCCACAGAAAAATCATAATCAAGCAAATTTCTTCAACAAAGCCTTAGTTCTAAGGCGTTAAAGTTATCATATACACTTACCTCATCACTTGGAGTTTATTTGTGATGTATAGTAACTTTCTTATTGTTGTCATATGGTTTCCTCTCGGATCTTAGCTTCTTATTTATTTGGGTTAACACTACCTTCACCCCTTTTCCGACGTTTTCTTGTTTCATCTATCACATAAACCACAATAGTAAACACAACAGACGGGACTAATCACTGCAACTTGAACAGAATCGAACCTCAAAAACAAAAACAACAGCACGGGCACATAGCGCGGATTTTGTTTCAGAAAAAGTGGCACTTAGCACCTGGTACATTATGGTGGCAATGTTTTAAATCACTTCCACACTGATTACTAGATAGCCCGGTTTTCTGCTTACGAAGTTTAGGTTTTGACAATAAAACCATTTTTTTTATTTTTGACACTTAGACCGCATTTTATAATTAGTCGACAAATACATTTCATTATTCGTCATTGTCTCTCAGGGAAAATATTGCATTTAAGATGTCTTTCTGTTTCCGATTAGCTGTCTTTGCACGACGTGTCGTTATTTGCGGATCATATTCATAATACATACAATAATAACGCACAGGTAAGCATTGTTTTGATAGTTTCATGACGTTAAAGTTATTGCATATCGACGTCACTGTTCACAGATTTGACAGCCGATATATGAACATGTTCACTCGTTGGACTGTTTATTTATACTGTAAACGCTGTTCTTGTTAGGTCATACGTCGCGTGGGTGAAGAACTGTTGATTTACATTCCACAACCTAAGTTCTGTGAAGGCATGGATGCAGAACTACGGACAGAAAAATGTTGGCGTCGATCCTCGATTTCCCCAAGTGAGAGTGGCCGTCGTATTCCGCGAACATTACATTCACTGAAGTCCCATCCAAAATTACTTCACGCGTGGAGTTGTCTTCAGTGCTTTTGTGCGTCGCGACCGTAGGTCGATTGGTTTATCAGTTCCTTATTTCACACAGTTGCATCTTGGTAAATGCCATTAGGCGATGCAATACAAATGTTATTGAACTTAAGTTTACCTGCCGATGTACAAAGAATGTCTGTTAACAAGTTTCTACAAAAATATTTCGTCGCGATCACTCTCATAGCGATGTATGTAGAATGGTTGTAACAATCTTGCACACATACTTCATCGTGGTTTCAGGTATTTCGATGTATGTAGGAAGTCTTTAAGGCAGGCTCTTTCACATAACCTCATGGTTTTACACATTTTGATACATGTTACAAATATTGATAACATTTGCATACCAACAGTCTACGTTTTACTTTACATTTATAGTGATGGTTATACATAATTATATTTTGGCTTTATCTAGAATACAATTATTTACACAATCTTACAAACATTACAGATTTTTGAACCAAACTTTGCATTCGCGAATGATGTCACCTGATATTGGAAATATTAGAAACGACATCTGGATACATCAGCAAACAAGCCCAAGCACTCATACACTATTGGACAAACGTCAAAACCACACACTAGAATCAAACCTGCAGAATTCCCGCGTTACGAGTGTCTGTAGAGTGTGTGCATGATGCCATTTGCGTTATAAATTAGGCTGATGTTGTTTCTATACGTTTGGCGAAGTTGAAATCTCTTTTTTTTTCTTGTGCTGCTGGCTGGATCTGCTGAAACAAAATTTCTTATGCTATCTACTTTCCCCGCAGTAATAAGAGAGATACGAGTGTTTTATAAATGTAAAGTTTACTTACTCCTTACTTTCAGATATATGTTTCCTGCTTAGAATGAAATACTCTTAATTCCTGATGAGCATAAAGCCCAAAGATTCTATTTGTTTTTGGGTTCTTCAACAGGTGTGCACCAGGATGCGGTATGTTAAAAATTACAGATGGACCGTCGTACAGGGGACGCCACTTCGTGTTGTGCCGCATTGGTGCAGAATATTTGTGGTGAGTACGCAATAGTGCTTGCATGCCTACCTTGAATTCCTGCTTTCGCTTAATAGTACTGTAGCAGAATCTGTTTCTTGCATTGTCATGCTGCATCAGCGTGGTTTGTACCGTACTTGTCTTATCTTGTTCCATTGCTGTTCACACACTTGTAAAGCTGCCAAATTTCTACACAGATCAATGTAATATTGGAAATATTGTTTATCCTTCATTAAGAGTAGTTCTTAGTTGTACACATTATCAGGATCAGTATTACAACATTCACACGTTGTGGAAGACGAGACAAAGCATCTGCAATGATGTCTTTACCTTTAATGTTTACAATCTCAAATGTCTAATTCTGCAGAGATAAAGCCCAGCGTGATAATCTAGGAGGAACTAACGTACACGTTAGCAAAAATGTCAGAGCCTGGTGATCTGTATAAATTTTCGTGTGTTTACCATACAAATAATAGTTAAATTTTTTGAAAGAGTTTCCAATTCAGTGGTTGTACAAATAAGTTCACATTCACTTAAAGTATGGCTTGCAAATCCTATGATGTTTACCTGTTCCTCTTCTCCGTTCTTAAGTACTTGAAATAGGCAACAACCCAAGCCACTGCATGATGCATCACACATCATTCAAAAATCTAAACTAGGGTCTGGATGGTCTAAAATGTTTGCATTCACCAATGCGTGCTTAATGTTATCAAAATCTTGCTGGCACTATGCAGACCAGATCAATACCTGATTCTTCTTAAGTAAATGTAGGAGATGCTTACTGTTCAATAATTGTTGTGACAGTAAACGCCAAAAGAAGAACAGAGTCCTAGGAATGACTTCACTTGTTTTTTTAGTATGAGGACTAGGAAAATTACTAGTAGCGTCCATATTACCGTGATCAGGGCGTATTATCTGTCCCATATGCCTAATCTCACTACAAGCAAATTCTTACTTCTTAGTTTAGCTGTTACACCAGCTTGTGCAAATTTATGCAGAATATTTTCAAAGGTGTCAAGATGTTCATTCCAAGTCTTAGTAGCTATCAAAAGTTCATCGACACAATGTTCAACAGTCTCAACTCAATCATCACCAGGCACAGTGTCCAAAGCAGTAATAAATACGCCTGAACTGACGCTCAATACGAAACGAAGAACACAGAATTGGCACGTTCGCCCCCCGAATATGAAAGCAGTATATTTTCTGGAATCATGACTGATTGCTACTTGCCAAAACGAATTTGTTATCTCGATCGTGGAAAAGTACATAGCATCTAAAAATTTCTCTGATTGTCTCTCTCAGTTTTCTGGTTTGGTTCGAACATGTAGTATAATTTCATTTATGTCATGTGCGTCCAACACCACTCTAGTATTTCTGATAGGTTTCTTGACAACAATTAACGCACTAAAGTAGGGAGATGTGGAAGGTTCGATGAGCTTCAACTCTAACATCTGTTTAAGTTCTTGCCACACAGCAGGTCGTTAAGATAGTGGTACATTATAGTTTTCGTGATAGAATATTTGGTGTGACCTGACTTCAGTTTTATAAACATATGTTACACCTGGTCGTTTAATAAAGACCTGTATATACTTAGGTAGTACTTGATAAAGCTCACTGCGTTCATTACCAGTGGTAGCAGTGGTTTCACTTAAACTATGGCTAATCAGCTTTTTCAGATCATCATATTCTGTACCAAGTGCGGGTGTCTGTGTGTTTGTTTCTTCGCTCTCTTGCAAAAATTGAATATTGTACCCAGTATAATATTTGTCCTCTTCGAGAGTCCTAGTATCCAAGTCAAACGTGATTTCACTGCGCTTATACCTAAGGAAACATTTACATTTCGAGAAGTCAGTAACACTGTCCTTCTCACAAAACATATCTAAACCTATAATACAATTAGTAACTAGATTCTGGACCACGAGGGATGAGGAATGAGAAATGTACCGTTCCATTACCTATCTTAATTGTCACAAAAACCTGTTTCGTATCTCTACCAGACTTCTTACCTATAGCATATAAAATCTTTACAGGTTCAAATTCAGTCATTTTCTTGAAGAAATTACACGACAAGACACTCACAGCCGCTCCTGTGTCCGAAACAATACTTGTTGGAATACCTCCTACTATTCCAGTAGTTGTAGCTAAAACTGTTTTTTGCTAGATGAACTACACTGTGTATTTTTCTGCAGTAGTTCGTCAGATAAACTCTCATCATGACTGTAGTGTATAAATAACAGTGGTTGCTGCTTAAAACTATTTGCTACATAATCATTGTGTTGTTCATCAGTGGTTGTGTCAAACAATGATTTGATATTGAAGTCGACCCCGAAACCTACTTCAGTCACGACATGGGGCATATTAGTGACTGTCTTTAGTTTGTCATCGTCGTAATTGGTGCAGGTGATGATACAAGCGGAGGTGGAGCTTCACTTGACACTTGTGTTATGTTTACATAAGGGTATTGCGTATTCCACCCTCCAGTCTGTTGTGGCTTTTGTGGTTGAACACCTTGACTTACCTGGTGAGTGGTAGGTAAAGTCTATTTTGTACAGGCTGTGGCAGCATTTGTCACGGACCTGTGTTGATACTGTACTGAGGTGGTGGACCAATATTTCGGTCGCGTTACCGTTGTTACCGTTTCATTTCTGCTGTTGATTTTGTACTGGCTGATACTTGTTGCTGTTTTTGTTCCAGTTTATGTTGTTTCCGTTTCTGTTATTTCCATTATTGTTGTTCTGCGCCTTTTGTGTCTGTCGTCGCTTGTTTTGTATAATATGTTATGATTATTGCTCATAATGGGGTCTGTCTGCTGATTTTGGTAAGTGTATTAGTTTGCGGAAGGAATCCATTGATTCTGCTGCGTTACGTAACCGACAGCACCGGCACGCCAGGAGTAATTTGGCCAGCCTGTGCGTTTTACATCCCACTGACGTAAACAATGCGGCAGCTGTTTTGCCGTGAGGAACGTTGATCCTCATGTGACATATCAACAAAATCAAGCACAGTCAGAAAATATTCTGCATCATTTTTAATGTTAAAAGGCAATCTGGCTTTCAGTGCGCGGAGAATACCGAGCGCAGCTACAGGTTCATCAAGAAAGTGTCCCATATTCAAATATTTCTCAAAATATCGGCGCAAATTGTCTTCTTTAGCATTGAAAGGCTCAGGTTCCACAGTCTGTTTCCTTAGACGTTCTTGTACCGACTGCGACAAAAATTTGGCTAAGATAGTTTTTTCAAAGTCACACATCTGTCAGCTAAATTATATGCCCAGACAACTGCGTCACCCTGGATGTAACCTACAATGTAAGAAGTTCTCTTTCGATCACTCCATGCTCTTGAGACGCATTTCTAAACGCTTTCAGAAACATTATGGGATGTGCAGTACGTGTTTCCGGGTTGAAAGTGAAATTGCCGATGTTTAATCAGACTTTCATCTTCTTTGGCACTGTGATGTCGATTGCTTTCATTGTAGTTATTGCAGTGATCGGCTGGTGAATGGAAAGGAATGTACTGACCATACGAAAAAAATGGTTCAAATGGCTCTGAGCACTATGGGAGTTAACATTTATGGTCATCAGTCCCCTAGAACTTAGAACTACTTAAACCTAACTAACCTAAGGACATCACACACATCCATGACCGAGGCAGGATTCGAACCTGCGACCGTAGCAGTCGCGCGGTTCCGGACTAAGCGCCTAGAACCTACTGACCATACGTGTCACGATTGTAATTAGGCGTTTACTATTATTGCTGAAGGGTGTGCGTTTTGTACAGAGGATACGAATCATACATACATGTTTTCATTGCCAAAGCGAGCATTATGATTTTTGGCATTACTACACTCTGGTCGTATGTCATTGTTTAGTTGTTTCTGTTGTCCTGCTTTGGATTCAGCTGCCGCAGCTATGACATGTTTATTAGTTTTGAAGAATTCCGTTACATTGCAGTGCACAACCGTCGGTAATTTTTCCGCTATACATTCGTCAAAATATTTATTTTTCTTATCAACCCAGTCATGAAATTCTTTATTTATGTTGGCAAAAAGGTTGGCAGTGTGTAATTGCAGTTGTTTGTAAGTTGTTGATCCATAGTGTTAACTTTGCCTTCAGTCATAAACTGACGGATAAGATTTGACTTGAGTGGCAACAGCTTCGCATGTAGCGTTTAAATGTTTGACTTCAGTTGGAATATCTTTTACATCTTTTGTGGTTTTTTCCTGCTGTAAGTTCAATTCGGAAAATTTTGAGTCACGTTCTGACAATTGGCCGCTCAGTCTCACGTTAATCTCGTCTGCTCTTTCACACAAAGTTTTTAGTGCTCTTAATTCAGCCTTAATCTCGTCATGTCTCGTTTTCAAAAATGTCATGTGTTTGTCAATATATTTTTTTGTTTAGAGTCATTGATTTTTGTTCTCAGCCATTTTCTTGATAATAGCTTCAATCATGCCGGTAATATTTGTCAACAGAAACAGCTCTGCCCCCGCCACATGGTTTGATATAAAGTCACGGACAAGGCTGCTATTTGTCTAGTGGTCTGCATATTGACGAAATTTCCGTCACCAGGCATGTTAACTGCTGATTGATCGTTACTATTGGAGTCAACTCTGGAGTCATTGTCACTGTTTTGTTCAATGGCCAAATTGGATATGGTTTGTGTCTGTTGTCTGTCGTTTTCCATTTTTGCTAATGACAATGCTACACGTAATTTATATTGCAAGAAAAATCATTAAAATCTTTTCAGAATGAATATACGAAATCTGGAAACAACGTTGGCTTAACTGAGCAGGAATTGTATTAAATGCTGAAATAATTAACATTAATGGCTGCTTCCCATTTTGCGTTGTACGTGACACAATTCGCCCATTTTGTGGAATAATATGACTGCATTCTTATAAGAAACTGTATGATAAAAATAATTTGAAATACGTGATCTTGTACAAAATGACTGCTACGGTTCCAGAAAATTTTTACAAAGCTAGGAAGCAACCTACGATTACTGAAAGTGCTTGGAGTAGCTCGCTAATGTAAAAATGCAATGTCTTACCTTGGATGGAGGTACGCAGTATACATTTCAGGTTTCATGAACAATTCCAGTGGCTCGTTTCTTTGTTTGGTCCTTAGAAATATTCAATGACAATGGCTCATCGGGTATGATCCCATTATCTATGCAGAAAAGAAGACGAATATAGCAAATACAATAAAAAGTCCTGTAACAGTCGCCAGTTTGATTTATCGTGCCTTTTCTTGTCTGGTTTGGGAATACCAGAGAACACACAAATAATAATAGGTAATGATAATAGTATGTGATCCGAGTATGTTAATACAAACTTTGGGCGCTTGACAATGGCTTTTTGCATAATGTCCATTACAGTAAGTTGTTTTTTGAAATATATCATTATCGGACTTCATAGATTGAATAATTCCAATGTTTTGGTTCATGCTGGACAATTGAGAATATTGGTAACATGGAACCTTTAGCCTTGCTGAGACGCCATTTAATTGGAACAATAGCTTACAACATAAATGAAACACTACATTAAATAATATCACTGTATTCACAAAATATTATCCTAAATTAAATTACATAGACACTTAGATTAATTCTGATGCTGTGTACAATAATGAGTATACCTAGTGAGACTGCGTCTCACTAAAATACATTAATGGCGGATATGCGTCGAATCTGGACGGCATCCAGAACCAAAACGGTGTCGTCTTCTCGGCACGACAACTGAACTGCTTAATTATTCTAATCTTTCAGCTGTTGCACGCCACAATCGATACAATCGCTTATAGTGATTAATATCTTAAGTAATTATTTATTTATATTCTCAATTTATATCTATGTTTTTGCAGTATATCCACGTCCATCCTGCAAATGTGCCCCTTTAAAATTTGCAGTTGAAGTTCTGTTATTCTATGAATTGTATGTTATCAACTATTGTCTCATACCATTTTCGTTCGTTACTGTCATACGCCTCCATCAACCATGTCTTCTTCTTTCATGTGCACTGTAACATATTACCTTCGGTTATAAAATATTTTCACTTGTGTCAGTTTTCCCTATTAATTATGGCGCACCCAGGGTATACAATTAAAAAATTATTATTATATGAGAGCAGTTACTGCATTTACCACATCAGGCTAACGTTTCAATACCATCTGTTCGCTAATCTGTGTACAAACGCACACTGTAATCTTACAAAGTAATGGTAGGGCTTTCGCTCGTTACTAGTGTTGCTACTGGCTATGTCAGTCCGTAAATGACGGAGAGGCTGTTTTAACATGTTTTTATTACGTCGCTTTCTTGTCTACCTTTTGTATACAAATTTTCGATTGATTTTCAACTAACTTAGTGATGAGCCACAGACTTGAAATCTTAAATATAGCTCAGAAGTGGATGACAATGCAATGCCAACGCGCTTTCTTGTCAGCCAGCTTAGTAAGGGGGGGGGGGTGAAAATGATTCATACTACCTGGCATCCTGGGTGCCATGCAGGACCAGTTTTTTGTGTGAGTAATAGTGAAATGCTTTGCATGCAGTATACAATTGGACAAGCAGAGCTGAAATAAGTGAGGGGGAATTTGAGATAGACATCATTATTTTTGATTGTCTGATATGTCTGTCTGTTTGGTACAGATTCTGCAATTGATTTCCCAGTGAGCTAGAGATTCAAAAATTTAAACTTACCTCATAACTGGATGACAATGCTATATTAAATCACTTTCGTGTCTAGTGTGTGGCGTGTTTTTTATCACTGTCATTTTCCAGTGAGCTAGAGACTTGCAACTTTCGACATAATTCAAAACTGGATATTAACTCACTTTCTTATGTGGCATGTACCACTACCATTTCCCCATCTTCATCTTTTAGTCATGAATGGTGCACAGGAAGAACGAATGCTGCCAAATCTCCATGTGAGCTAAAGACTCTCTGATTATTATCTTCTTGACCTATTTGCAAGATCTGTGTAGGAGGAAGCAATATATTGGTTGAGTCAGCTGAAGAAAAACTTAAATAAATCTGAGATTTGCCACATGTCTGCTGTAATCTCGTCACAATGTTGGAAATCGATTGAAAAATTTCCATGCATATGAGTAAAAATCAAAAAATAATCCGTGTGTGTTATATGAACGGATGTGTGTGTGTGTGTGTGTGTGTGTGTGTGTGTGTGTGTGTGTGTGTGTGTGTGTGTGTCCCACATCTCATCCTAAAGCTGTGGATGGTTTTCAATCAAACTTGGTACAAATATCCCTTACCGTCAGGCAACAATCTTTGTGAGGGCAAGAACCACATCCCTATCATAGTTCAGGAGTTATGAAGTAATAAAAAATGAAATACGTAGAAAATTGCAACATTGTGTCTGACGTTCAAATTCATTAGTTCTTTTCTTCTAGCTCTGTTTGCAACATATTTTGCAGAGATTATCCAAACACGCCGCCCCTGAATGTAGCTACAAGACTGTATTGTGGTTCCAAGCAAAGTTCAAAATGTATGACATCATAAACACTGATGTGTGTGAAAAACTGCCAGATTGTGCATGACATTTAAATTTATCATTCTTTGTTACAAATACTATTTAGAACACCATTACAATCGGTATGCACATATTCCACAGAATGTATCTACAAAATTATATTATTGTATGACAAGTAGATCAGAAATATAAAGTCATAAACACTGAGATGAGTGTAAAACTGCCGCATTACATAAGATGTTTAAACTTATTACTTCTTCGCTATTATCACAATTCGCAGCATATTTCGAACACTGTACTCACATACGCCACCGAACGTGTCTACACGAATATATCGTTGTGCGACATATAGTTTAAGAGATAAGAAGTCGTAAACACTAAGGTGCATGAAAAATTTTGGATTATGTACGAAGTTTTAGTACATTTATTCTTTACTGCTGAGGTACTCCTACAGTCGGATCAGCTGAAGGAAATCTCTGACCCCTGGCAGCACTTCTTACAGCTTTGAACAGTGAGTCGCAATCGTGTGCAGACGAAAATAGTCGCCGTCTATAGAGTTATGAAGAGGCGTTGCAATAGACGTTTACAAACTCATGCTGTAGACATGTAACTAGAAATGTTGTTTATAGTGATGTTCACAGTTAAATTAACATTACAGAGAACTTGTATTTTGAATACTGTTTCTTAAATTGGGAGCTGCAGTTATACATTTGTACATTTATGCACATTTCTTTGATCAACTGTGTCGTAATGTCAACGGTGTTTTCAAGAATACGTGGAAATTTCTTCGCTATTACACTGCAAACAAAGTTAATTTTTTGTTTTGTTTTTGACAGAAAATGGGGAAAATGAATACATGGGTAATAACTATTTTGTCAGCTAATATTTAAATGTAAATGAATTTTTAGTAAACCGCGTTTTTAAATCGGCTTAAAAAGTTTATTATAATTTCTCCTAGCCCAATACAGATTGCAGACCTATTACAGATAGTCTTAAAAATGCGTGACCGTAAATTTTTCACAGCTTTGAAAATACGTGGGGCGCATGCAATACATAATTCATGCATTAATAATACACCTCCTGACTGTTTCCTGTTGCATGAACTCCACATTTTTCGTTTTAGATCCTACAAGTATTTTCATAACTGTTAAAATTTTACAGTCACAAATTTGGCTGGTGTATAACATTAGGAATCTACATGGGGGCAGATGAAATTATTTTACCCAGTGATGTCCAAATTAAAATGAGTTATATTAAAATTCATTTTTTTGTAAGTATTTATTTCATAACGAAGCATGGCTGTCATATCGAGATATGTGATTTCACAGAACAATCGACAACGGAGTTCTGAAACTTCTCATCAGTCACATCAAAAGCCTTACAGTGGGTTAGGCAGTTGGTGCTAAAATCGTTACTGGACTGACCTTTGACCACCAAGTACACTCCTGGAAATTGAAATAAGAACACCGTGAATTCATTGTCCCAGGAAGGGGAAACTTTATTGACACATTCCTGGGGTCAGACACATCACATGATCACACTGACAGAACCACAGGCACATAGACACAGGCAACAGAGCATGCACAATGTCGGCACTAGTACAGTGTATATCCCCCTTTCGCAGCAATGCAGGCTGCTATTCTCCCATGGAGACGATCGTAGAGATGCTGGATGTAGTCCTGTGGAACGGCTTGCCATACCATTTCCACCTGGCGCCTCAGTTGGACCAGCGTTCGTGCTGGACGTGCAGACCGCGTGAGACGACGCTTCATCCAGTCCCAAACATGCTCAATGGGGGACAGATCCGGAGATCTTGCTGGCCAGAGTAGTTGACTTACACCTTCTAGAGCACGTTGGGTGGCACGGGATACATGCGGACGTGCATTGTCCTGTTGGAACAGCTAGTTCCCTTGCCGGTCTAGGAATGGTAGAACGATGGGTTCGATGACGGTTTGGATGTACCGTGCACTATTCAGTGTCCCCTCGACGATCACCAGTGGTGTACGGCCAGTGTAGGAGATCGCTCCCCACACCATGATGCCGGGTGTTGGCCCTGTGTGCCTCGGTCGTATGCAGTCCTGATTGTGGCGCTCACCTGCACGGCGCCAAACACGCATACGACCATCATTGGCACCAAGGCAGAAGCGACTCTCATCGCTGAAGACGACACGTCTCCATTCGTCCCTCCATTCACGCCTGTCGCGACACCACTGGAGGCGGGCTGCACTATGTTGGGGCGTGAGCGGAAGACGGCCTAACGGTGTGCGGGACCGTAGCCCAGCTTCATGGAGACGGTTGCGAATGGTCCTCGCCGATACCCCAGGAGCAACAGTGTCCCTAATTTGCTGGGAAGTGGCGGTGCGGTCCCCTACGGCACTGCGTAGGATCCTACGGTCTTGGCGTGCATCCGTGCGTCGCTGCGGTCCGGTCCCAGGTCGACAGGCACGTGCACCTTCCGCCGACCACTGGCGACAACATCGATGTACTGTGGAGACCTCACGCCCCACGTGTTGAGCAATTCGGCGGTACATCCACCCGGCCTCCCGCTTGCCCACTATACGCCCTCGCTCAAAGTCCGTCAACTGCACATACGGTTCACGTCCACACTGTCGCGGCATGCTACCAGTGTTAAAGACTGCGATGGAGCTCCGTATGCCACGGCAAACTGGCTGACACTGACGGCGGCGGTGCACAAATGCTGCGCAGCTAGCGCCATTCGACGGCCAACACCGCGGTTCCTGGTGTGTCCGCTGTGCCGTGCGTGTGATCATTGCTTGTACAGCCCTCTCGCAGTGTCCGGAGCAAGTATGGTGGGTCTGACACACCGGTGTCAATGTGTTCTTTTTTCCATTTCCAGGAGTGTATATTCTCTGATGCTGTACGGACGTCAAGAATATACTGCAACCTGTGGAAGACGGCTGTTTAGTAACGAGTACCTTTCATATTTAGCAGAACCACACTGCGCTTCCCGTAAGACACTTGTTGAATCAGTGACAGTAACGAGCAACCTCTGTCCGTGAGAGCGACTCTTCTTTGACAAAGCAGGGAATTGCTAGTTTATCTTACCGCGAGGCAAAAGCTTTGCCTGCAGTCGGCCAATGAGAATGCTAGGCAGCAGAGCTGGTTTGAGTTCTGTCGTGCTCTGAAACACAAAGGGACACTCGTCTAATCTCCCGCCGGCGACTCTCGCCTCATCCTTCGGTATGGCCGGCATGAAACAACAAGCGATATTTCGTACATTTGTTTTCTGTGTGATATGGACGCGTTCGACCAGCAGCCTTAGGTGTAATGGTGAAACCGCAACAAGAAGAGGGGATTTAAGTTAAATTCAAATGTTTCGGTTGTCACTGTACAGAAATTTCCAAAAATTCTCCGAAATAATCTTACAGATTCATTTCAAAATTTTATGAAAACGAATGAAAATTCTTCATGCCACATTAGCAGTATCCAGAGTCCTTTATATGGCAACAGAACCGGTTCCACAGCATTATAGCTGCATCTTAGGGTCATAATCTGCATTGAACATAAAAAGTTCTGTTAAAACATAGTATATAATAACTAGAAAAAGTAACAGGTATTTTCTCATAACTTTTCAATCTGTACAGCTAGAGAGAATGTACGATATCCCAACATTCAAGTTGCAAAACGATTAATTGTGTAACCTGTTAAAAGGTTCATTATTTAATTCCTATGTTTGGAATTTATACAGGGGGAGGAGCGCGTCGAAAGCGTCAAAACTCATGCTCCAGTTAAATATCTAAGGAAGTGGAGCAAATCCCTGAAAATTAGGACATATAGGGCCGAAATGGTAGTAATGGACATTCATGCTCCAGTCGTATAAACAGGGAACGAGAGCAAGAAACTGAAAATTAAAGCATATACGGCAGGAACAGTTGTAACGGACACCGTGTAGTAAAATATCTCACATACACAAGGCCGTGTTATAACATGCTCGAGGCCTAAAAATTGACTCCTTGTTAAATATACTATTAAAATACAGTCCACGTTAAAACAGGACTGCAGTTAGCACACACAAGAGCTCCATTGGGTGGTCATAAACCATTTCACATGTAGATCACCTACCGACAAACATTAAACGACAATTTTCTGTTTTAAGCTACTGTAGTCGATCATAAATAGCGAGAAACCGTAGAAGAGCGACTCTCAATATCCTAGTGCAAGAATCTATCACCGGATGATTACTTTAAACTTTCACGTTCCTTCACCACTGTCTTAGCAAAGTTCTAATGGCAAGTTTCAAAAACGTATGCTGTCTTTCCAGTTAAGAAGTGTTTGCTTACTGCTGTATTTTTTCCCTATTTATGCTCGACTAAAGTCGATTTCAAAAAGAATTACGTCAGTTCACGTTTGTCTTTAGATTATGTTCACTGAAGAGCCAAAGAAACTGGTACACCTGATTAATATAGTGTAGGGCTACCGCGAGCACGCAGAAGCGCCCCAACACGACGTAGCATGCATGGACTCGACTAACGTAATGGTGGAGGGAACTGACACCATGAACCTTAAAGGGCTGTCCAAAAATCCGCAGGATAACGAGGGGGTGGAGATCTTTTCTGAACAGCATGTCGCGAGGCATCCTAGCTATGTTCAAAAATGTTTATGTCTGGGGGGTTTGCTGGCCAGCGGAAGTGGAACTCAGAAGAGTGTTCCTGGAGCCACCCTGTAGAATTTTGGGGGTGCAGGGGGGTCGCATTGTCCTGCTGGAATTGGTCAAGTCCATCGGAATGCATAATGGATATGAATGGAAGCAGGTTCAAAAATGGCTCTGAGCGCTATGGGACTTAACATCTATGGTCATCAGTCCCCTAGAACTTAGAACTACTTAAACCTAACTAACCTAAGGACATCACACAACACTCAGTCATCACGAGGCAGAGAAAATCCCTGACCCCTCCGGGAATCGAACCCGGGAAACCGGGCGTGGCAAGCGAGAACGCTACCGCACGACTACGAGCTGCGGACGGAAGCAGCTAATCAGACAGGATGCTTACGTATAAGTCACCTGTCTCAGTCGTATCCAAACATATCACGTGTCCCAAAACACTCCAGCTGCACATGCCTCACACCATTACAGAGCCTCCACCAGCTTGAACAGTCCCCTGCTGACATGCAACATCTATAGATTCATGAAGTGGTCTCCCTACCCGTACACGTCCATCTGCTCGATAAAATTTGAAGCGAAAATCGTCTGATCAGGCAACATGTTTCCTGTAATCAACAGTCCAGCGTTGGTTCAAAAATGGTTCAAATGGCTCTGAGCACTACGGGACTCAACTGCTGTGGTCATCAGTCCCCTAGAATTTAGAACTACTTAAACCTAACTAACCTAAGGACATCACACAACACTCAGTCATCACGAGGCAGAGAAAATCCCTGACCCCTCCGGGAATCGAACCCGGGAAACCGGGCGTGGCAAGCGAGAACGCTACCACACGACTACGAGCTGCGGACGGAAGCAGCTAATCAGACAGGATGCTTACGTATAAGTCACCTGTCTCAGTCGTATCCAAACATATCACGTGTCCCAAAACACTCCAGCTGCACATGCCTCACACCATTACAGAGCCTCCACCAGCTTGAACAGTCCCCTGCTGACATGCAACATCTATAGATTCATGAAGTGGTCTCCCTACCCGTACACGTCCATCTGCTCGATAAAATTTGAAGCGAAAATCGTCTGATCAGGCAACATGTTTCCTGTAATCAACAGTCCAGCGTTGGTTCAAAAATGGTTCAAATGGCCCTGAGCACTACGGGACTCAACTGCTGTGGTCATCAGTCCCCTAGAATTTAGAACTACTTAAACCTAACTAACCTAAGGACATCACACACATCCATGCCCGAGGCAGGATTCGAACCTGCGACCGTAGCAGTCTCACGGTTCCGGACTGCGCGCCTAGAACCGCGAGACCACCACGGCCGGCCCGGGTTTGGTGTTGACGGGCTCAGGCGAGGCATAAAGCTTTGTGTCGTGCAGTTAGCAAGGGTGCACCAGTGGGTCTTCAGCCCCGAAACTCCATATCGATGATGTTTCTTTGAATTGCTCGCACGCTGCTACTTGCTGATGGCCCAGCACTGAACTCTGTAGCACTTTGCGGGAGGGTTGGATCTCTGGCACGTTGAACCATTATCTTCACTCGTTGTTGGTCACGTTGTTGAAGGATCTTTTTCCGGATGCAGCGATGTGGGAGATTTGATGTTTTACCGGATTCCTGAAATGGACGTATGGGAAAATCTCCACTTCATTGCTACCTCGGAGATGCTGTGTCTCACCGCTCATGCGCCGACTGTAACATCACGTTCAAACCCATTTTAATCCCGATAACCTGTCATTGTAGCTGCAGTATCCGATCAGACAACTGCACAGACACTTGTTGTCTCATATAGGCGTTGCCGACGGCAACGCTGTGTTTTCCCTGTCTGCCTGCATTTGAATATTCATGCCTATACCAGTTTCTTTGGCGCTTCAGTGTCAAGAACTATGGTCTCATCGACCCGCCGAGGATCTTTTTCGACTGTATTTTATCATTGCGTTTAGTAAGGAGTCAGCTTTTTCGACCTTGAAGTACAGGGTGAGTCACTAACTATTGCCACCAAGAGTAACTCCGAAAGTATGATAGTAGCTGAAAAGTTTGTGGAACAAATGGTGTATGGGACAACGGTGGCCATAATATGACGTTGGTTTTTTGTTGCTAGGTGGGGTCGATGATATAGTTTGGTACTTATTTTCTGATACCGGCTATCGAGACGAATCTAATGATGTGTAACAGTAAGCTCTTTGAAGGTCAACGAAGGTCAAAAAGGCGGCATGAACGTCTATTTACAGAAGGTGTTCTAAGTGATGTCGATTGGTATCAATGCAGTGCTGAAATCTTCTTATCATGGATTGAGTGGTATACCTTATCACTGTGGCACTTATCGAAGCACATTCTATGACAATTCTCTCTCGTAAATCGTTAAAATAGTAAATATTCGCCGAATACGGCGTATCCATCTAGCGAGCCATTGACATGTAAACACCATTCGACGGTTTCGCAATACAACACATTTAGGAACGGTAAGACTAGTATCGTCGAATCAAGGGAATGTGAATGATGTATTCCTTGGAAGAACAAGTCGATATGCTTATCATTTACGCAGAATACCAACGAAATTCAGTGAGAGCTAGAGACTTATACGCTGAAAGATATCCTCAACGTGCTCAGCCTACTCGTCGTATATTTAAGTATGTGTATAATAAATAGAGAACAACTGGATCTTTAACGCATCGGAAACAAATCCAGCAAAGGAAAGTTACCAACGAGGAAACGGTATTTGGTACTCATGCCACTGTGGTTCGAGATCTTTGTGTTGGTTCGCGTCAAATAGCAACGGGATCTGGCATGAACCAGAGTAGTGTTGTTCGTGTTCTGCATCGCCATAAAAATCATCCTTACTATATCAGTCTCCACCAAGAATTAACTTGTACGGATTGTATGCGTCGCATTGAATTCTGCCGATGGGCTCATCTTCAGATTCAGATGGATGACACATTTATTAATTTGATTTACGAACCATGGAAATGTTAATTTGCATAACATGCACTACTGGGCAACTGAAAAATCCACGTTGTCTGCCGGAAGTTGCACATCAAAAACCGTGGTCGGTGAATGTATGGTGTGGGATTCTGGAGGACAGAATTATAGGCCCCTATTTCATTGCAGGAAATCTCAATGGTAGGAAGTACACAACTTTCCTGCAAGAAACATTAGATCAGTTATTGGGAGAAATACCTTTAGGAACAAAGAACAGAATGTAAGTCTGAAGGCTTTCGTGGCCGTTGTCACTGTAGTTAAAATCTTCTGGGTTACTAAGCCGCGTCATAGTTCTTCTAAAATGATCGACGTTTCGACATCTCTGCTGGGATCTTCCTCAAGACCTTGAGGAAGATTTGAACTACAAGGAACAGAATGTGGTATCAACACGAGTGGTGTCAGGCACATATTTCGCTGATGGCTCGAAATGAGTTGCAGAGAAAATTCCGAAATTGTTGTAGTGGACGCGGAGGAGACGTGTCGTGGCCAGCTCGTTCGCCAGACTTGACTCCTCTGGACTTTTTCATGTGGGGATTCGTAAAACACATTGTTTATAAACATGTTCCAACTACACCTGAAAATATGTGAGAAAGAATTGTCAGAGCATGTGCTTCGATAAATGCCGATGTGATAAGGAATACCACTCAATCCATGATAAGAAGATCGCAGCACTGCATTGATACCATTCGTCATCGTTTCGAACATCTTCTGTAAACGGACATTCATACCGCCTTTCTGACCTTCGTTGACCTTCAAAGACCTTACTGTAACACATCATTGGATTTGTCTCCATAGCCGCTATCAGAAAATAAGTACCAAACTATAGCGTCCTATTTAATAAAACAAAGTTGACGTTCATATTTCTGACGCGACTCCACCTAGCAACAAAAACCCAACGTCATATTATGGCGCCCGTTGTCCCATGCAACTTTTGTCCCATAAACCTTTCGCCTCCTATCATACTTTCGGAGTTATTCTTCTCGTTCCCTAAGTATTTTATTGGAACATGAGTGCCTGTTACCATTTTTTCTGTCTTATATGTTCTAACTTGAAAGGGATTTTCTCTCATTTCATAGGTATTTTACTGGAGCAGGAGTTTTGATGCTTTCAGCGATCACCTTACAGTGTGTTACCTCCAAGTTTAACCATTCGATGATCAACCTTTTAAGAGATCGCGTAGATAATCGATTTACATTTTGAATGTTGGGGCATTGTACAGTCTCTCGAGCCGTATGAAGTGAAAAGTTGTGAGAAAATACCTGTTACTTTTTCTCACTGTTTTACACTACGTATTAACAGCATTTCATAAAAAAACCCTTTTTAATATTCGATACAGATTGTGACCTGCGGCCTTGAAGAATTTTCATTCACTTTCAAAAATATTTAAAGGATTCTGTATGACTATTATCAAAAATTTTTGGAAATGTCTTTACGGTAAAAAAAGTATAAAATAACGTACAAATGTTTGGGATGCATGACGACATTCGATTTATGTGAGAGGACGCCTTTTTCACGATGTCTTTTACACGTAGACTTCACTTATAGAATACTGGTTCTTAGCTGTCAGTTTCAGTTGCTTCAGAACATGTGCTGACTGGGATCAGCCTCTGTAGCAGGTAACTTTACATTCAAGTGACTTAAGTCCAGCTTTTCTCACTTGCAGCTGGTTATCAGGTGTTATTTAATTTGCGATTCTGAGATAAGTTGTTCGATTCGATGTTTATAACAGCCGCCATCGACAAACTATATATCTAGGGTGCCTGTAAGTTATATTCGGTTTCTGATGCATTTCGACTTTGCGAATTCATTATCTTATCCTTTTTTTCTGGAACTACCATTTTCATCACTGGTAGTTGCCTGTTTTCATCTTTAACCTTGGTTTTATAAAAACGAATTTCTTAAACTGTTTCATCTGCTCATGGATTAAACTGCACACGCGTGCGCCACTATTGTGTCTTTATGCCGGCCGGAGTGGCCGAGCGGTTCAAGGCGCTACAGTCTGGAACCGCACGACCGCTACGGTCGCAGGTTCGAATCCTGCCTCGGGCATGGATGTGTGTGATGTCCTTAGGTTAGTTAGGTTTAAGTAGTTCTAAGTTCTAGGGGACTTATGACCACAGCAGTTGAGTCCCATAGTGCTCAGAGCCACTTGAACCATTGTGTCTTTATAGTAAGGAATATTCAGCACTCCAGGTAAGCTGGCATTGATACGATTCTCCAAGATATGCTATGTGATCAAAAGTATCCGGACAGCCCCAAAAACGCTTTTCATATTAGGTGCATTGTGAAGCCACCTACTGCCAGGTAGTACATATCAGCGACCTCAGTAGTCATTAGACATCGTGAAAGAGCAGAATGGGGCGCTCCGCGAAACTAACGGAATCCACTGCAAGTACTATGACAGTTAGGCGGGAGGTGAGAAAATTTGGATTTCATGGTCGAGCAGCTGCTCAGAAACCACATATCACGCCGGTAAATGCCAAACGACGCCTCGCTTGGTTTAAGGAGCGTAAACATTGGACGATTGAACAGTGGAAAAACGTTGTGCGGAGTAACGAATCACGGTACACAATGTGGCGATCCGATGGCACGGTGTGTGTATGGCGATTGCCAGGTGAACGTCGTCTGTCAGCGTGTATAGTGCCAACAGTAAAATTCGGAGGCGGTGGTGTTATGGTGTGGTCGTGTTTTTCATGCAGGGGTCTTGCACCCCTTGTTGTTTTGCGTGGCACTGTCACAGCACAGGCCCACATTGATGTTTTAAGCACCTTCTTGTTTCTCGCTGTTGAAGATCAATTCGGGGATGGTGACTGTATCTTTCAACACAATCGGGCACCTGTTCATAATACGCGGTCTGTGGCGGAGTGGTTACACGACAATAACATCCCTGTAATGGACTTGCCTGCACCGACTCCTGATCTGAATCTTACAGAACACCTTTGGAATGTTTTGGAACGCCGACTTCGTGCCAGATCTCACCGACCGAAGTCTATACGTCTCCTCAGTGCAGCACTTCGTGAATAATGGGCTGCCATTACCCAAGAAACTTTCCAGCACCTGACTGAACGTACGCATGCGATAGTGCAAGCTGTCATCAAGGATAAGGGTGAGCCAACACCATACTGAATTCCAGCGTTACCGATGGAGGGTGCCACGAACCTTTAAGTCATTTTCAGCTATGTGTCCGGATACTTTTGATCACATAGTGTATCGTGGTCTTGAGGCGAAGTAATTACAATCTCGTCCTTCACCAAACATACTCATTGTTTTCAGGTTGTAGGCAATGTAGGAAACTAAGGAAAAAAACATTTGTCCATGCACAAATATGACCTATATGGTGCGATTTATTACCCCGGGTGGTAACAATGACAGTGCAGCTACTCCCGGATATCCAGCGTAGGTGGTAATTACCATAGATATTCTAACCTGTTAATGCAGAACCGATATAGGATGGAAAAAATAGTTCCAGTTTTGGCCATAAGGTGCAAATCTGGCGCTGTACTCTGTTTGTATGTCAGTAAGACTCGTACGGTATAAATTGACGAACCATGACGTGAATGAACTGTATAGATATGGAGAAGAGGAACCGTGCGCTGTTCGTGAAACTGTTTTATGTGAACAGCAGCAATTAACAGAGCTGCGTTGACAGAGTGGCGCTGACTGAAAGCTCTGAGGAGAGGCCTGATGCCATTAAATGCTTTAAAGTAGATGATATTGAAATTCGAAAAGACGGGTGCGGTTGGTGCGGAACTTGGAAGAAGATGGCGTCCTGTGCCGGTAGAAGTTACTGAAGACGTTGCTGTTGCTGTAACTGACCATTCAGGACCTGCTCCGAGCATTGCTAGTGCTCGTTCAGTGTCAAAAGTACGGTAAGATTTGCGGTCTATTTTACACTTGCACCCGTACAACATGCAGACAGTGCAGCGACTGAAACATCATCTGCAGCAATGTTCTGAATATGCTCTTCGGTTTCCACCTCGGACCGATTTGATGACATGTAACAGGGCAGTACTCTACGGAGTGACGAGGCACATTTTACACTACAGGGTGCAATGAATACATTGAGCTGCGGAAATTGGGGCATTGGTAAACCGCGTGATCTGCTCGAAGAACCATTGCCATGTAGTGTGGACTCACAAGCACCTTTATTCTTGGTCCGTTCTTCTGCGAAACAAATATATCTAGAGGACCTGTCAGATAAAGGGATAACTTTCATTCGGCATAGCTGTGGCGGACTTCTATCCAATTAAACCGAATCCACATTTCTACTGCGTTTCCTGTAGAAACCTACAATTTTGTTTAATACTTGTCAATGAGTTTTCAGAAATCATTCTCCACTTAAAACGAAACAGAATGTTACTAATCCAGATTCTCACAGTAATGTCCACATAATTTCTGTAGTTGTAAGGTGGACATGTAATTTTGATTTTTGTAAGTTATGTGCACGTTAGAGAGAGAGAGAGAGAGAGAGAGAGAGAGAGAGAGAGAGAGAGAGAGAGCAAGTTAGGTTACAGTTTAACAGTCTTAGGTGTTGGTGTGCCACAATCTTTGCATCTGCGCAGTCTGATACATTCTTAATTGAAATGTGGACGGACATATTCAGTAATGCTGTGTTGACTTCTGATTGTATCTGTTAGACGAAGAAAGATTTATTGTAAAGGACAACAAGGATGAATATGACATATATGGGAAGGCGAAAAGAATATAAACTTTGAATAATGTTATTATCTCTGAGGAGATGAAGTTTGAAGTGGAAATGGAGCACTGCGCAGTTAACTTTTTAGGACTAATAATTTTTGTCGGCTAGTTAACTTGTAAGAGCCGAGAGAGGTATCATCGCGCTTTCCTGAGTCAGAATTAAGATATCAACTGGTTAACGGTTTTGATTTTTGCATAAATTTTCCGTTAACATTGTACACCTTTACAAATTATTGTTCACTTCCTTAAGCACAAAATTGTTCAGACCAACGTTATGTGTGAAGATCATGCGAAATTTTACCCTGTATTTTGAATACATACTTCATTCTAAAATAGTTGTCATAGAGTATCATTTCATAGGAATATAACTCTTCCCATTCCACTGTTTAAAGAATGTTTATCGTTACACATTACCACATTGCACCATGTGGTTTACGGGAGTTTGAATACTTATTTAACAATAGAAATTTAGCTTCGCCTGTGAATACTAGCTGCTTTCTGTTGTGCTTTCGAGAAATGTGCAACAGTGTTGTCAAGACGCGAGGTAAGTCGAAATTTTGATTAGGATCGGATATTTTTTTAATTCAGTTGCGCGTTTAATATAAAGAAAAGTTATATTCAGACCAGTTCAATTCAAATTAGGTTATCACAGGAATTTAAACAGGATATCAATTCGTGAGTACGTAGTTCTGGTAACAGACTTTTCAAAGATTGGGGGGTGAAGTTGGGCTAAATTTCATAAAGGAACATATAGTGGGAAGGTTACAAAGTGAGCAACTTTCGCACACGTCGGCAAGAATTGCGATAGCATAATCTTGCGAACCCATATCCGGAGTCTGAGAACGACCGCATGTGATGGTTTGTTCCGATACGTTTTGGTGTCTGAACACGGAAAGTCGGTAAGCTTTTAGCCATTTGTGTACTGCGAATGGACGGCGTGAACCTAATAACATTCCTGCGCATGCGCTACATTCTTCCACACGCTCCTTGTGCGCATCCTAATGCGTACGTTGCGTGGTCTATCAGTGTAGTAACGTTCGCCAATAGCGATGGGACGTGCACCAATTCCTAGCTGCGGAAATGGCCAACATGATGCTTGCGTACACCAAAGCGGGTGGCAATGGGACAGCTGCTGCAAGACTATGTGGAACGTTTTCCAAACAGTCATACTCCACACCATTCCACGTTCGCTGCCTCACAGACGCCAGAAAGTTGCACGTAGGTATTTTCTGTGTGAGGTGTGCCAGTTGCACAGTGAAGCAGTTGGGCTTTCTGCTTGATATCTGCGAATGCAATCCCCATCTACTGTTTGTCCTCTGGTAGGTGCCGAGACGTGATTGAAACGCCTGGGCTAACAGGACAGAGCGGATTAGGTTATAAAAAGGGGCCAAAATGAGTTCCTGTCAGTTGCACTCAACACACAAACTTTATTTATCAGCACACAATATTACAACAACACTTAAAACTTTAATCGACCTCCCTTAATTAAATCGCCTGTAAGCCACACTCAAAACCCAAGGACTAAGTAAGAAATTGAATTACAAGGTTCTTCTGGAGGTTTCACCCAAAAATATTTTGTAAATCTTCAATCTAAACAGGCTGAAGGCCTTAGCAATTTAATTTTAATGGAACTTGGCTGGAGGCCGCATATTAAGCAATAAGGAGAGTTACAGTCAAAAGGCAGAAGGCCTTATCTTAAAACATTTCATGCAAAAGGGAAAAACAAGTACATTAATTAAGAAACTATAAAACTCGGCTGAAGGCCGCACATCAACCAAATAACTCAAACCCAAACAGGGAAATTACTATGTAGCACACAAGGAATTGCGCTCAGAAGTTTCCAAGTGCCGGCCTGGGATTGTAACACTAACGCCCGTTTAGGTGAGACAGGCAGCCTGTCCAACGACTTCTTAATCTGAATGCAATCCAACCGCCAGACAGCCTACCGACCAATCAAGCAAATCAGTTCCGCTCCATGTAATCAGCAAAACGACCACAGCGACACACAGAATATTGGCGTCCACAACGACCAACAACACAGCTGTCGAACTACACGCCTCGCTGGACAGCAACAACACGATGAGGAAAATACAACGGCGAAAATTACGTCAACGACCAGGGCAGTTAACCGGAACGTAAACAGCCACAAGGCAGAAGATACCACTGGTCAAGTTGTTGCTCATGGGATTGTCCCAAAGCGACAAGCAGGATCAAACGAAGAAATGCAAACAGTTAAGGCGAGGACTCAACTTCCATGTCGAAGATCGGTGGACTACGAACTTCGTAACACGCGCAAACACCACCTCACACTCCAATCGCACGTGCACGCCGCCAGCGGCTCCGGCCCGACTTTACGCGACGGTGACATGCTTGCTGTTCCACGCCAACAGACCGACTGACCAGGCCCGGAAACGGTAATCCGTCGGACATCGGACAGTTCATGCGTGTCGCCAGCGGTTGGCGAGCACAGGCTGTCGGCACCCCACCAGCGTTCCATCCCCGACTTCACTGCTGCTGCGTCGCGACTGCACTGCTGGTCCATCTCCAACTGATTGACAGACACACGACGACCCAGAAATACTATCAGTCGTTCCAGAAATGGTATGACAGTGCACTTATCGATACGCGCTGCTGCTGCCACCGCTCACAGGCAAGTAAGGCAGGAAGTTAGTGACGCCAGTAAATGGAATAAGAAAACGAGTCGGCAGTTCCGTAATAGAAGACGACAAACAATAAAAGGCGTGAACACGAGCCGTGCATGGCTCAGTGATGCTTTTCATCCATGCTCTACTCAAACACTATAGTTGGAGGAGGGTGTGCTGACAATGTTCAAAGAGCTCCCAGCACCCAGAATACAGCAGTTGGCAGAGATGCTGCACATAGGTAAAAGTGGCGTGTGGCGAGCTCTCCATGAACACCACTTCCATCAATACAATCTGCAGGAAGTTCAGGAGGACCACCCACAATGGGTACAGTTTTCGTAGTTGTCTTTACAACGGTGCTTAATCCAGCGGCAGTTCCTGAGTTCAGTGCTATTCAAGGATGGACGCACATTTGCTGCCGATAGCATATTAAACTTGCACAACAAGCATGAGTAGAATGACGAAAATCTGTGTGCACAGGTGATTCAAAATCACCAACACAGGTTTGGTATTATCTTCAGGCCGGGTAATTTGTGACCATACCACTGGATCATGTCTGCTGCAGAACAGACTAACAGATCCGTTCTGCCTCACATTTATTAGAGATATTTTGCCTACCCTGTTGAATGTAGTGCCACTTAATGTGTTGATGGCCATCTTGTTGCAACGCAACAGAGCTCCAGCACACTCTGATGTCGGTATGCGGAATCACTTCGACGTCGGATGTCCCAGTCGGTGGATTGTTAGGGGTGGACCAATTTCGTGGCCAGCACGGTCGCCAGATCTGACACTCCTCGACTACATTCTTTTGCTTGGTATGAAGGGTGTGGTATATGGCACACCTGTAACGTCAACGGAGGACCTTATCGCTCGAGATCAAGGGGCGATTGAAATACTTCAAAGATAACCACCCGTGTTGGTTCATGTGCGTGTTGCTCAGGCACCGCCGATGTAGGCTCTGCACTGACGTAGGAAGTACGCAGTTGGAAGCCCGTCCGCAATGTAGACAGCATGACGAACTATTCGTATTGGATTTATTGACGTAATTTCGAACGTACACCCTTCACAGACTTCGACGCTCACCGAAATCCAAGCCTGCGTTTCTGGATTTGGGTTACTTAATGAAGACCGATCAGTGTACTTTCTCACACAACATACTGAGCATTTCCGGTGTCAGTTTGGAACGTCCTGTTCTTACGACGCGGTAGAATGCATTGCAGTCGTCGATGATAGGTATCACTGTTTGCGTTAACTATAGAAATGATTAGTTAAATATGGAAACGAGCTCCTTTCTTTTGAGTTATAAATCTTCTGATTGGTGTGATGCGGCCCGCGACAGATTCCTCTCCTGCGTTAACGTCTCCATCTCAGAGCAGCACATCGACGATACGTCCTCAGTCATTTGACTGCATTCCTATCAGTCTTCCTCTACAATTTTTACTTTATAAAGCTCCCTCTGATAACATGTAGATTATTCCCTGATGTCTTAACACATGTTCTATCGTCCTGTCCCGCCTTCTTGTCGGTGTTTTCTTTAGGTTCCTTTCTTCGCCGACTCTGCGGAGAAACTCCTCATTCCATGATTTTCAACGTTCTTCTGCGCCACCACATCACAAACGCTTGTTTCTCCTGTGTTTTGGTTTTCACAATTGTCCGGGATTCACTACCATACAACGCTGTATGTATCACGTAATAAATTCTTGGAGGCTCCTTTGTCGCGGAAAAATTTATTTATTGTGACACATTTCGATAAGCTGGGGCAATGAAAGAGAATACAAAAGTTATGAATATAACATGCTAAGCAACATGACAAAGAAAAATCAAATATCAGGAAAATCGAAACTCGCGTTAAAATATAAGTACTTACAAACTGGTGAAAAAAGCTCACACTAGCGAGCAGTACAACTGAAATATACACTTTCATGTGAGATGTACATGTTAAGTGCGGTTTCAAAACTTGTTAACCATGAGACGTCGCACACCCACTGTCGTTGGCAGTAGCTTCGCGAACTAGGAAAACTCAAGAAGGTGCCAGATGGCATTCGTATCAAAGACCGAAAACGTGACACATCGGCAGAATAAAGTTTACAGTTTGTGTACATAAAAATCCTTTTCATTGTTACATCAGTTTTTGCTAATAGCTTAACATAAAAGGTTGTACACGTGGAAGAGGCCTGCGGATTCTGAAAGATTTGATAGATTACGTAATGGTAAGACACAGATTTAGGAAGAAGGTTTTAAATTGTAAGTCATTTCCAGGGGCAGATGTGGACTCTGACCGCAATCTATTGGTTATCAAGTGTAAATTAAAACTGAAGAATCTGCTACAAGGTGGGAACTGAAGGAGATGGACCTGGATAAACTGACAGAAACGAGAGGTTGTAGAGAGTTTCAGGGAGAGCGTTATGGAACGATTGACAAGGACGGGGGAAAGAAATACAGTAGAAGAAGAACGGGTAGCTTTGAGAGATGAAATAGTGAAGGCAGCAGAGGATCAAGTGAGTAAAAAGACGAGAGATAGTAGAAATCCTTGGGTAACAGAAGATATATTGAATTTAATTGATGAAAGGAGAAAATATAAAAATGCTGTAAATGAAGCAGGCAAAAAGGGGTACAAAATTCCAAAAACGAGATCGACAGTAAGTGCAAAATGGCTAAGCAGGGATGGCTAGGGGACAAATGTAAGGATGTAGAGGTATATATCACTAGAGGTAAGATAGATACCGCCTATAGGAAAATTAAAGAGACCTTTGGAGAGAACAGAACCACTTGTATGAATATCAAGAGCTCAGGTGGAAAGCCAGTCCTAAGCAACGAAGGAAAAGCAGAAATGTGGAAGGAGCATATAGAGGGTCTATACAAGGGCGATGTACTTCAGGACAATATTACGGAATTGTAAGAGGATGTAGCTGAAGATTAAATGGGAGATACGATACTGCGTCAAGTATTTGACAAAGCAGTGGCAGACCTATGTCGAAACAAGGCCCCGGGAGTAGACAACATTCCATTAGAACTGCTGACAGCCTTGGTAGAGCCAGCTCTCACAAAACCCTACTATCTGGTGAGCAAGATGTATGAGACAGGCGAAATACCCTCAGACTTCATGAAGAATATAATAATTCCAATCCCAAAGAAAGCATGTGTTGACAGATGTGAAAATTATCGAACCATCAGTTTAATAAGTCACGGCTGCAAAATACTAACACGAATTCCTTAAAGATGAATGGAAAAACTGGTAGAGGCCGACCTCGGGGAAGATCAGTTTGGATTTCGTAGAAATGTTGGAACACGTGAGGCAATACTGACCCTACGACTTAGTAGATGGATTAAGGAAAGACAAACCTACGTTTCTAGCATGTGTAGACTTAGAGAAAGCTTTTGACACTGTTGAGTGGATTACTCTCTTTCAAATTCTGAAGGTGGCAGGAGTAAAATACAGGGAGCGAAAGGCTATTTACAATTCGTACAGAAACCAGATGGCAGTTACAAGAGTCTAGGGGGATGAAAGGGAAGCAGTGGTTGGGAAGGGAGTGAGACAGGGTTGTAGAATATCCCCAATGTTATTCAGTCTCTATTTTGAGCAAGCAGTAAAGGAAACAAAAGGAAAATTTGGAGTAGGAATTAAAATCCATGGAGAAGAAATAAAAACTTTGAGGTTCGCCGATGACGTAATTCTGTCAGAGACAGCAGAGGACCTGGAAGAACATTTGAAAGGAATGGACAGTGTCTTGAAAGGAGGATATAAAATGAAGATCAACAAAAGCAAAACGAGGATAATGGAATGTAGTCGAATTAAATTGGGTGATGCTGAGGGAATTAGATTAGGAAATGAGACACTTAAAGTAGTAAATGTGTAAATGAGTTTTGCTATTTGGGAGCAAAATAACAGATGATAGTAGAAGTAGAGAGGATACAAAATGTAGACTGACAATGGCAAGGAAAGCGTTTCTGAAGAAGAGAAATTTTTTAACATGGAGTATAGATTTAAATCTCAGGAAGTAGTTTCTGAAAGTATTTGTATGGAGTGTAGCTACGAATTATGCGAAACATGGACGATAAATAGTTGAGACAAGAACATATGAGAAGTTTTCGAAATGTGGTGCTACAGTAGAATGCTGAAGATTAGATGAGTAGATCACATAACTAATGAGGAGGTACTGAGGAGAATTGGGGAGAGGAGAAATTTGTGGCACAACTTGACTGGAAGAAGGGGTCGGTTGGTAGGACATGTTCTGAGGCAGCAAGGGATCACCAATTTAGTATTGGAGGGCACTGTGGAGGGGAAAAATCGTAGAGGGAGACCAAGAGATGAATATACTAAACAGATTCGGAAGGATCTACTGGGAGATAAAGAAGCTTGCTCAGGATGGAGTGGCGTGGAGAGTTGCATCAAACAAGTCTCTGGACTGAAGACCAACAACATATGCCAATCACAAAAACTTATTATGACCTACAGACACTCTAACACGCAAAAATATTGAAAGACCGATATCGAAATAAGCCATTGAAATATCGTAAAATACAGTATACTTAGACAGTACGTTCTAGAGGAAACCAAATTGCAAAGAAAACTGAATGAATACCAGACTCTTGGTAAGTATATTATATTATGATATTAATACAGGTGAATACTCCACCCTCATTTGTCTTCATGATACAATTCTATTTCGCTATGATGATGTCTGTCATCATGCACTTGTATCTCACGACACTCTCCACTGAATTATTTCTGATTCATAGTTTACAGTTTCTATACATGTTTATGGTGTCAATTATCCATAACAAAGTTTTGTTTGTTTCATTCGTACATAACCCATTTGTATATATAGTGGGTTAATATTTTCTAATTTTTATGAAATAAACGCAATTTTTTTGCAAATTGGTTTCCCATTGAATTTGGCCTTCAATATACAGGATGATTCAAAAGTAACTGTACACACTTAGTGGGTATAATGTATGCATCGGAATCAGCGCAATGTTTTAAACATAGTTTTGTGCAAAATTGCTTTATTTCCGAGTTACGCGGTAGAGTAGGGAGCACAAGTGCAACACAAACAATAGAAAATTAAATTTTCTCAGAAAGCAACGACGCAGAGGGACCATAAACTCAACACAGCTACGTACCGTACATTTGTTGAACATGATGTCCATGTAGACGAAAACAGTGACGTGCTCGACGTCTTAGCGCTGTCAGAATTTTTTAGGCGCCGTTCATCTCATTTTGCACAATTCCGCATTCATTTTCAGTTCGCTGCGTTGTTTGTGCTACAGTCTTAGCTGCAGTACCATACACGAGCTCCTTGAGACGACCTCAAAGGCAGATTCCAGAGGGTTCAGATCCGGAGATATGGCGGGCCAAGCAACTGGCTCTGCACGACCAATACTTGTATCAGAATGGAGATACACTCTTGCCTCCCGACTGGAATGTGCAGGGGCACCGTCGTTTATGAGTTGATTCGTGTAGCGAGTGAGACATGATGAAACAGACCACTCAATTCATGTTCCAAAAACTGTAGATACACCCCTCCATTCAGGCGCTCTGGAATACCATGATATCCGAGTAACTGATAGTCAACCGCATCACACCACACATTTACTGTAAAACCATGTTGAGATTTTCGTACTGAAGTTACGCGAGGATTTCCATACGCCCACACACGCGGACTAGGAGCGGTCAGGATACACGCACGCGTAAGGAGATTCTCATCTGTGAACAGCAACCGGCAACCAAAAAGTGGTTTAGCAACATGGCGCTCGAGTAACCACCGGAATTCTGAAGTTTTGGGCAGCCTCTAGGTAAGAAGATCGTGTACCTTGTGCAAGTAAAGTAGGTGTAATTGCCGTCTCAGTAGCAGGCGCCGTACGGTTGATTGAGGAACCCCTAATGTGTCACTTTTACGGCGGGCACTTATGATCGGATCCTCATGTACTATTTCCAGAATGTTCTGAACACCCACTCCATCAAGTTGAGCTCGATCTAACCGTGGCGCACCACGAATGAGATATTCCCTTGAAAGCCTGTCTACAGGTTTGAAATCTAATGGTTTGGCACTCGTCAGTTTGGAAATACACTCCTGGAAATGGAAAAAAGAACACATTGACACCGGTGTGTCAGACCCACCATACTTGCTCCGGACACTGCGAGAGGGCGGTACAAGCAATGATCACACGCACGGCACAGCGGACACACCAGGAACCGCGGTGTTGGCCGTCGAATGGGGCTAGCTGCGCAGCATTTGTGCACCGCCACCGTCAGTGTCAGCCAGTTTGCCGTGGCATACGGAGCTCCATCGCAGTCTTTAACACTGGTAGCATGCCGCGACAGGGTGGACGTGAACCGTATGTGCAGTTGACGGACTTTGAGCGAGGGCGTATAGTGGGCATGCGGGAGGCCGGGTGGACGTACCGCCGAATTGCTCAACACGTGGGGCGTGAGGTCGCCACAGTACATCGATGTTGTCGCCAGTGGTCGGCGGAAGGTGCACGTGCCCGTCGACCTGGGACCGGACCGCAGCGACGCACGGATGCACGCCAAGACCGTAGGATCCTACGCAGTGCCGTAGGGGAACGCGCCGCCACTTCCCAGCAAATTAGGGACACTGTTGCTCCTGGGGTATCGGCGAGGACCATTCGCAACCGTCTCCATGAAGCTGGGCTACGGTCCCGCACACCGTTAGGCCGTCTTCCGCTCACGCCCCAACATAGTGCAGCCCGCCTCCAGTGGTGTCGCGACAGGCGTGAATGGAGGGACGAATGGAGACGTGTCGTCTTCAGCGATGAGAGTCGCTTCTGCCTTGGTGCCAATGATGGTCGTATGCGTGTTTGGCGCCGTGCAGGTGAGCGCCACAATCAGGACTGCATACGACCGAGGCACACAGGGTCAACACCCGGCATCATGGTGTGGGGAGCGATCTCCTACACTGGCCGTACACCACTGGTGATCGTCGAGGGGACACTGAATAGTGCACGGTACATCCAAACCGTCATCGAACCCATCGTTCTACCATTCCTAGACCGGCAAGGGAACTTGCTGTTCCAACAGGACAATGCACGTCCGCATGTATCCCGTGCCACCCAACGTGCTCTAGAAGGTGTAAGTCAACTACCCTGGCCAGCAAGATCTCCGGATCTGTCCCCCATTGAGCATGTTTGGGACTGGATGAAGCGTCGTCTCACGCGGTCTGCACGTCCAGCACGAACGCTGGTCCAACTGAGGCGCCAGGTGGAAATGGCATGGCAAGCCGTTCCACAGGACTACATCCAGCATCTCTACGATCGTCTCCATGGGAGAATAGCAGCCTGCATTGCTGCGAAAGGTGGATATACACTGTACTAGTGCCGACATTGTGCATGCTCTGTTGCCTGTGTCTATGTGCCTGTGGTTCTGTCAGTGTGATCATGTGATGTATCTGACCCCAGGAATGTGTCAATAAAGTTTCCCCTTCCTGGGACAATGAATTCACGGTGTTCTTATTTCAATTTCCAGGAGTGTATTTCCATCTACCATCGTCTTGATGCTCGTGAACTGCATTCTGCTGTGCCATATAGGAAATGCATATCGACGTATTCACCGCTTGCATACGCCGCCGTACCGTATACAACGACTGCAGTCTATGAACTACCTAAATAATAAAAATACGTAGTACGTCTGATGCATCTAAACCGCCATAGAGTACAATGAACCACGCCGAAGTGAAGTTCATTTCGTACCAGAATCAACCGAGGAGTGTAGAGCGCTATACTAAACAGAATCAGTCGATATGCAGCCGAACATGACACGCCAAAAGCTTGCGCTGGTCCATTATGTAATGGTTACCACAAATAACACTATGCATCATAGCTCGGAAATAAAGGAATTTCAGGCAACACTTCATTAAACATTTTACTTTTATTTTGATGCATATGTAACACCCACGAAGTGTTTATGGTTACTTTTGAATTACCCATTATTTTACAACATTTCATTGGAGTACTTCGATGTCGGGCTTACAGTATTTTTGCACGTTATAGTATCTGTTTGTAATAATAAGCTATATTAATGACGTATTTTCTTTTTCGTTTGTTATTTCACCCCTCGCTCTATGTGGGCTCTGGTGGGCTGTCAGCGAATACAAATCGCCGCTCTTCAGCGATAGGATAGTAAAAACATTAAAACGCATCATTAAATTGGGCATCATGGTTGACAAAATGATTGTTTGACGCAAGAAAATGACAGACCGTCAACTGCATAATTAAAAATATAAAAGGCTGATTTGTTGAGTAATTAAAATATTGACACAGATCAAAGGGCAAATGAATGTTTCACAAAATACGAAAGACAAATGGACAGCTGCATAAGCGAGACGTTAAAAATGTGTTGACCGATTAAGATAGAGGCACAGACGAGTGAAGCGATGAGTGAATGTGAACTGCCAGAAATACGGCTATCATGGGGTGTTGCAATCGGGATAACGCATAAGAGGATGTTTTTTTTAGGTGGATATCTGGAGGAGGGTTCTGGGAGAATGAAGAGGGGACTGTTCCGAAGCAAGCCTTAGGATTTGGGTGGAAAGAAGTAGAAAGGAAAGGAGCCCTGACTGAGTGCGGTGGGGTGGGTTCTTTTAAATCTTGTGGGGCGGGTATATATCAGGGCAGATTTCATGCTCGGTTAATGGATGACGATGAATGGTTCCTTGGGACAGAACATGGAGAGGGTGGATGCGTAATGTTGGAGGAATGTCTTGGTTGAGGAGGAGCAGAGTACTTGGATGACTAAGTAGGGTGGAAACTAACAGGTGGATAATGTCAAGTGTACCGGTAACGTGGGGTACTCGGAGGTGTTCAGGGTGAGAGAGTAGGGTGGCCGGGAATTTGTAAGTTGATAGAGGTTTCGCTTGGGGGACGGTATGTGGATTCGAAATATTAGGGTGTGGACCTATATATGCTATAGAAAGTTTGTAAATTGATGTAACATTGAAAAGGACTTTTACGATTCTACTCATCTACTGTACATCTTGTTCTGAAGATGTCATGTTTTCTCTGTTTGATGTCAACGGCATCTGGTGCTTACTTAAGATAACCACTTTCTTGACGTTGCTGCCAACGGCAGTTTGGAGTGGGGCGTTTCATGGTTAACAGCTTTTGAAATTGCATTTAATGTGTAGATATCACATGAAAGTCAATATCTTAGTTGTACTATTTGCTTGTATGGACATTTATGACCACTTTGTAAGTACTTAGATTTCAGCATGAGTTTCACAATTGTTGCTATATCCCAGCATATTCTACTTACGACTTGCATGTTGTCTTCTGTCGTCACAGTTTTCTGATCATGATGTACCAAAATGGGTCACGATAGGTAAATTTGTCAGCGAACAAGATGTTTCAAAGAATTTATTACATGCCAAGTCTGAATGGTTGCTTACCTTAAATATAGATGAATGCTTCAGTCAAGTAGGTACACGCTGTTCTCGAAAGAGAAATTCATTCAAATTAAGACTTACGTTTGATACAAGTAAACATTTTTTGGTCAGGAATGCCTTTTTTTTTACCTATGCTAGCCTGGTTTCTATGTCATGCTCGCTTCCTCCGCCATAGGTTATTTTGCTTCCAAGGTAGCAGTATTTCTAAACTTCGTCAACTTCGTGATCATCAACTTTGAAGTTGAGCTTTTTGAAGTTGAGCTTTTACCTATTATCATTTATGCTACTTCTCATTACGTCTGTCTTTCCCAGTTCATTTACAATCAATATTAAGTTCAAGGAATTTGTGGCACAACTTTTCTAGAAGACGGGATCTGTTGGAAGAACATGTTCTGAGGCATCATGGGATCACCAATTTAGTATTGGAGGGCAGCGTGGAGGTTAAAAATCGTAGAGGGAGACCAAGAGCCGAATACACTAAGCACATTCAGAAGAAAGTAGGTTCAGTACGTATTTGGAGATGAAGATGCTTGCACACGATACAGTAGCATGGAGAGCTGCATCAAACAAATCTTTGGACTGACGACCGCAACAACAACAGCAACAAGAACATTACATAGTCATTGGACTATTTATTCCATTCAACATAGCCAGTAATTCTTCTTCTCTTTTTCTGAGCACAGTACTGTTATCAGCGAATTTTACCATCGATATCCTTTTGCAAAGAATTTTAATCCCACTCTTGAACCTTTCTTTCATTTGCTGCATTACATCTTCGATGTAGAGATAGAACAGTGGGGGCGAAAGACTGCGGCACTGTCTCACATTCTTTTGAATCCGAGTACTTCGTTCTAGGTCTTAAAGTCTTATTGTTCCCTCTAGGTTCATGTAAATATTGCATATTACCCGATTTTCGCTACAGGTTACGTCTATTTTTCTCAGATTTTCTAACATCTCGCATCATTTTACATTGTCTAATGCTTTTTCTCGGTCGACGTATCCAATGGAAGGTGCTTCATTTTTCCTCGTCGTGCTTCTACTATAAAGCACAACATGATATCTGCCTCTCTCGTGCCTTTACCTTCCCTAAAGCCAAACTGATCGTCATCTAATAGATATTTTGTTTTTTTCGATTATTCTCCCAGTTGTAAGTGTCAGCAGCTTGGATGCACGAGCTGTTAAGCTGAATGTATGGTATTTCACTTATCCGCCCTCGCAATCTTCGAAATGGTGTGGATGATATTTTCCGTAAGTCTGATGGAATGTCAGTCTCATTCGTGCTACACACCAATTTGAATCGTAGTTTGTATGACATTTCCAACAGCTTGAGTGGCCGTTTGGTTGTCACATCCGCCAACGACTTCATAAATTCAGATGGAATATTTTCTATCCCATCTGCCTTATTCTTCCAGAGGTATTTCAAATTCTGACTCTAATACTGGATCCCCTGTTTCTTCCCTATCAACTCCAATTTATTGCTCTACCTCGTCATTGGAAAAGTAAACCCCCATTGTAGAGGCTTTCAGTGTACTCTCTCCACCTACTGCTGTCTCCTCTGTGTGTAAGAGTGGAATTCCCATAGCTATCTTAAAGTTATTTTTAATCTCATGAAAAGTAGTTATAACAAGTAGTTATAACATTTCTCTGTCCTCCCCGTTATCATTTATTTTACAATTTCTTCTCATCTTTCCTGCAACCATTTCGCTTTGGTAGCCCTGCACTTCCTATTTATTTCATTCCTGAGGTATTTATATTGCTGTATTACCGTCGTTCCATGAGCATTTTTGTACTTGTCCTTTCACCGCTCAGTGGAAGATTTCTTCTGTTACCCAAGGTTTCTTCGCTATCACCTCCTTGTACCTATGTCTGTCTGTCAAATATCTTAATGATGTTCGCACTTCTGCAACTCAGATGCATAGTCTAATAGTACTTACCCACATCCTTAGTGAATTTCACACACGTGTATTGATTCCTCAGTACTTCAGAACACTTCTTCCTTCAACACTAATTCTTACTGACGATTCTCTTGATCTTCAGTTTGCCCTTCATCTTTAGTAAATTATGATTTCAGTCTATATCTGCTACTCTGTGCACCTTACAGTTCAATATCTGATGCAGGAATCTGTCTGACTATGATATAATCCAGCTTGAATATTCCCGTGTCTCCACGTCTTTCCAAATATACCCCCCCCCCCTTCCCCTCTTGTGAATCTTGAACAGAGTATCCGCTATTACCATCTGAAATTCACACTGAGGTCACAAAAGTAATAGGATAGCGAATTGCAGATATACAGATAGCAGCAGTGCCACTTACATGTGATGTACAAACGTAGTACAATTGGCGGAGCTGTCATTTGTAAAGAAATGATTAATTTAAAAGAGGTTTCCTCGCGATTATGGCCGCACGACCGAAGACTTTTACGCGAAATGGTAGATGGAGCTAGACCCTTGCGGCTTCCCATCTCGAAAATTGTTAGTGAATGCAATATTCCGATATTCTCAGTGTAAAGAGTGTGAGGAGAATACTAAATTTCAGGCATTATCTCTTACCACGGGCATACGGAGTAGCCGACGACTTTCAATTGATTGCCGAGGTCAGCAGTGTTTGCGTAGTTGCCATTGCTAACAGACAAGCAACACTGCGTGAAATAAAAGCGGAAATCAGTGTGGGACGTGGCGAACGTGTCTGTTCTGACAGTGCGGCAACATCAGGCGTTAATGGGCTATGTCAACAGACGACCGACGCTAGTGCCGCTTCTAACAGCATGACATCACCTGCAGTGCCTCTCCTGGGCTCGTGACCATATCGGTAGGAACCTAGACTTCTGGAAAACCATGGCTGGTCAAATGACTACCAACTTAAGTAGCTAAGAACTGATGGTAGGTTTCGAGTGTGGCACAGACTCCACAAAGCCTTCGACCCAAGTTATCAACAAGGTTCTATACCAGTTGGAATTGGCTCCATAATGGTGTGGGCTCTGCGTTTATATGGACTGGACTGGGTCTCTGGTCTGGACGGATCATTGACTGGGAACTGTTATGTTCGGCTACTTGGAGACCATTTGCAGTCATTCATGGACCTCATGTTCCCAAACATGTCACCAGGCCACGGTTGTTTGCGATTGGTTTGATGAACATTCTGGACAGTTCGAACGAATGATCTGGTTCCCCATGTCATCCGACATGAAATCCATACATCATTTACGTGACATAATGGGGAAGTCAGTTCACGCAAAAAATGCTGCACCGGCAACATTTTCGCAATTGTGGGTGGATGAAGAGGCAGCATGGCTAAATATATCTTCATGGGATTTCAATGAATTGTTGAGTCCACGCCTCATCGAGTTGCTGCACTTCGCCGGTCTAAAGGAGGTCAAACACTTTTATTACCTCAGTGTATTGCTGCACTCAGTCTTTCTTCTCTCTCGTTCCATCTGCCAAGCTCACATTGTCCCGCAACTCTTTCTTCCGTTCCTTCCCCACCACCCACGTTTAAATCCTTCCATGGTTATTAGGCTCACATCTCCCTTTACATCTGGATTACCCTTTCAATATCCTCATATATACAGGGTGGTCCATTGATTGTGACGGGCCAAATATCTCACGAAAAAAGCGTCAAACGAAAAAACTACAAAGAACGAAACTTGTCTAGGTTGAAGGGGGAAACCAGATGGCGCTATGTTTGGCCCGCTAGATGGCGCTGCCATAGGTCAAACGGATATCAACTGCGTTTTTTAAAATAGGAAACCCCGTTTTTTATTACATATTCGTGTAGTACGTAAAGAAATATGAATGTTTTAGTTGCACCACTTTTTACGCTTTGTGATAGATGGCACTGCCGGCTTTGGTTTTCTGTCAGATCCCGTGAGAATAACGCCATTACTGAACTGCTCACAGTAGCACATTCTCTGCCCTGTTTTCGTATTCATGAAGCATCCTACTCCCTTTATACCATTTTATTCTGCTGCTGATATTACACAATATTCGTTTGATCAGATATCCGTATCTTTATTCCATTTCATTTCACCGACCGCAACTACAAGTACATATCGCCTTTGCACTTCCCTTTTCAGATTTTCTAGCTTTCATACTAAGTTAAAACCTCTGAAATTCCAGGTTCCGACCGTAGATTGATTATTCCAACTTTTAGTCATGGTCACTCTGCCTTAGCAGTCCCCTCCCGTAGATGCGAATGGGGGATTAAACCGATATCTTTTGCCTATGAATGGATCATCAAGACACACTTCTAAAACGGGTCCCATGACCTGTTGATACACATTATGTGTGTTTAATACAGTGGTTTCCATTGCCTTCTGCATTCTCGTTCCGTTGATGATTGCTGATTATTCCGCGTTTTAGGGGCAGTTTCCTACACCTACGACCAGAGAGTGCTCCGAATCTCTGTCCGCCTCTCCGTCATGTTTGATTAGGCCGTTGGGAGTACGGGGGTGATTTTTATGCCGGAAGTCTTCAGCCGCCGTTGCTGTTAATTTGAGCGGTGGCTGAATTCGAACCCAGGATCCATGACGTTTTGATTACTGGTCAAGGACGCTACAATTAGTCCATGGGTAAACTTCGTCTCCTACCGAGGACGATGAAGAACAACCAGAAACAGTAATCCGGAAATGAGTCACATTGGAGCTACGGTCATAGACCTGCAGCCAGTCACCTACGAGCTCAGGAAGTGTCCGCATTTAATTTAAATTGCCACAGCTAATACCAGTCATGTTAAAGAGCGCACTAGTTAAATTAGCTTAACGTAAAACTTCGAGGAGGAAGAAAGTAGTGCGTGCCGGCCCGGTGTGGCCGAACAGTTCTAGGCGCTTCAGTCTGGAATCGCGCTACCGCTACGGTTGCAGGTCCGCACCCTGCCTTGGGCATGGATGTGTGTGATGTCCTTAGGGTAGTTAGGTTTACGTAGTTCTAAGTTCTAGGGCACTGATGGCCTCAGATGTTAAGTCCCATAGTGCTCAGAGCCATTTTATCCATTTTTGAAAGTAGTTCAACAATTAATTCGGAATCAGTGGGAAAATAGAATATTACACGTTTTTTGCAAGATTCAATTAGCCTGCATTGAAAAGGAATTCCTGTCATGTACTGATATTAAGATACAGCGAGAAAAATATGTCGTAACCCGTTACAATATCGAGTTTGCAATTAATTTTACAATAATTAATTATGTTATAATGTTCGTCTTCAGGTGGTGTCAAACAATTATTTTCTAAAATGAGATGTTTCTAATGATGATGAATCTTTTCGGTTATTGGTTACAAAGTAGAAGTATTGCTGTTGGTATTATATTCCGTATCAGCATGAGACTTCTTTAATAATCGTGACTAAAATAATAATTAGAGAATCATCTTTTAGCTCATGGTCCACTTAACAAAAACTTGACAGAGGTGATACGGTAGCAGTTGTTTAGAAGCTGGCTGTCCCACGTAATAAGCTTTCTCGGGCTAACTCTTCGCTTGCGATCACTGACGGCGCCAAAGTTATAGCTGCCGTAAATGAGTTTTTCCTCAAAGAAGAGAGAGGCTGGAATACGGAATGTCCGTCGCAGTTTCAACAGTTATTCTCCATTAGTTACACTCGATTTCACCAGCCAATGTAATTATGAGGTGTCTGTGGATCGCATATTAAGATTCGCAGTCATCCTGAAATATTAGGTAACTGATTAAACTGAATTTTCCTTAATATTTTTCGTTCACAATTCATAATCTCTTATAAGTTGATGGCTTCCTATGGCATTTCACGTAACCATCAAATGTTGAGTTTTTTTAAGTGCACATTTTGTGGGAACACCTGAAATAGCGCAAAAGTAGTGATGTAAAAACTCCAGATTTCATATCGTGAACATTAATGTTTCAAGTTACTAAATTTGTAAATCGCGTCCCGGTGCTTAATTCTTCATTATCAAAAACAGATAATTCACAACATTTGGCTTGCTGTTCGTCTGATTGAATTACTGAGATGTTTCGACATGAGCGATGGGTGCCTTGATACTCGTACGTGAAAGAATGCATTGGTACCCATATTTCTTTAAAGAAAGTGTTCTTACTGTTCGACAAATGTGCCCGCTCACTCTCCACTTTATATCTAAAGCAGTGTTCTCTTATGATATAAATGGTCCACAATGGATCAGCTGCTTTTGTCATTGAAATCATTACATGAGAGTAGCGATCTCTAACATAGTTACGTTCCAATAACAGACTGGATACGATATTTGGCATAGTAAAAATACCTGATGTTATATCTATACCTCGATAATAGTGCATGGGAACGAATTTATTGTCTATATGTAAAAAACACAAAATGAATAATTTTAATGAATAATTTTAAATATGAGATGAAATATGGAAATGACGCTATCTTTTCGTGAGGCAAGTTAAAGTCCGATAAAAACGTAAGCAGTAAAGAACATATTTTCTAACCAAATTCAAAGTATTTACTTTCTTGGCATGCATTTTATGCTACTCAAACGTGGCCTTGTTGCAAGACGACATTAAAGTATTAGCGTAAAGCGAAAGTACTCCTGAATTATCATCATTTTTAAGACAGTAGGAATCATTTAGTAAACCAGCTAGAATATGGGATTTATCTTCTGTTTGCATGAACTGACTTGAGCATAAAATCAGTACTCGAAAATTTTCCTAAAATATTATGATCTCTTAAATATTTCTGAAGTGTTTGTATGTGTGGTATCTGTTCTTTCGCACATTTCCGAAAGAAAAGACACCACGCATATAAGTATATGCGCCTTACCATCAAAATAACTTCAGTGTGGATGCACTCTTTGTTCGACCTCTTGAGAGAATCGTTTGAGACAGCGATCAATGAGGATGATGGACCGGGGACGCTGGGTATGTAGTATGTGACATACGGGAATATGGGATGGGCGGGAGGCGAGCTCGGATTGCCTAAGTGGTTTAAGCGACCGCTCGCGATAAGCGAAGAATCCGGATTCGACAGCCGGTTCGGCACAAATTGTCACCTGCCGCTTTCGGATTTATTTCAGCGCCCGATTGCAGCTGATGTCTGAATTTCTCTTTCATCATATTACTGATGTACGTTTCCGTATACTAGTAGGTTCATTACAGATTGCGCATGTTATGTGCCTGTACTCTTCAGTGCCAAAATTCTTTGACCTGTATACTGTCTAGGTAACATAGTATAGCTGTCACTATTTATCGTTAAACTAGTGGTGAATGGCTTTTATTTTCCCCAACAACATTTGATAGCTTCGCTGCTGGTTCCTCGATGTTTGAGCAATTTTATTTTCACAAGTCCGTCTTGATCACAAAGATTTCTTTACATTTTATGACCGGTTTCGGCCTATCGTCAAGTTAAATATGTGTCTTATTTAACACACACATATATGTGCCACATATTTAACTTGGCGATGATTTTTATCAGAATATTTTAACGATCTGAAGATGGCGATAAGTCGAAACCGGTCATAAAGTGTAAAAAAATCAATATGATCAAGACGGACTTGTGAAAATAAAAGTGCTCAAAATAACATGATCGCGGACTCATATCAGACTTTATGTCTTCAATTGATATCCTCGATGTTTAATACGATACTATGAAATTCTTGAAAAGCAGCAATCGATTTTGATACCACAGGTGTCCAGCCAATAGTATAGGGGCGTCCGCCTGAGTAACATCTGAACGTCCTTCACACTTTCATTCGTTTGTTATACCATGCACCAATGTAAGCTATTAGGTACACCCTGGATGGCAACTTATAACTCTAGGACAGAGTGATGGGAAGAAACAAATGAAACAATTGATTCAGTCGGTTGGTGGAATACAATCGACTCATGTGGTTGCATCCTGTGTTCATCATAAGATTAATGTGAACATTACACTATGTATTCTCCCGCGTTGCCTGGAATCTCATTGGATTTCGTTTCACGTGGATCGGAAGCCTATCTTTCTCGAGTACAGTCAAGTACGATAATAGGGATGCGTTTTATGCTGCGCTTTGCCGGCCGAAGTGGCCGTGCGGTTAAAGGCGCTGCAGTCTGGAACCGCAAGACCGCTACGGTCGCAGGTTTGAATCCTTCCTCGGGCATGGATGTTTGTGATGTCCTTAGGTTAGTTAGGTTTAACTGGATCTAAGTTCTAGGGGACTAATGACCTCAGCAGTTGAGTCCCATAGTGCTCAGAGCCATGTTATGCTGCGCTTTACGCTCACATTGACTGAACGACAAACGGGACAACGGTTTTACTGGAGCATTTAACTTGGACAGAACTGACCAGCCAGCTGGTCCAAGTAACCTGCAGTACAGTGATATGAGCTGTCGCAGTTAAGACGTGAACGAGGACGAGCAGAGATTTAATTGCTGTAGCTTCGAACGTAACTTCGTTTTTAAACATGAAATAATATATGACAGTACTCCAGCGATACGCTTGTAACTGTATTGTCATATCGCTGGCTTAGTTGTGTTGCGGGCAGCCGCGTCTGTAGAGTCGAGCACAGGACACGGAACCGTTATGTTGTGTTGTGGCTAGCTCTGCATGTAAGGTTGCATGGAGGTTCATGCTATCAATCGGCTTCCGCATCATCAACAATTACCCGCGTCGTGTCGGTTATGCGAACGCTCGTCCAAGTGATATTGTGGACAGATAATTATCAGCACTGTTAATTGGGATAAACACTTATGAATTAGAATGTAAGCAGTGCAACCTGCGATTTCCTTTAATCGCCTCAGAATATAGTTGTTCATACCAGACGTCGAACAGTGTTGTGTTTTAACGTTGAGTGGCTCCCCTAAACCCGCTTGCATAATTCGGTAGATAATTTCAGGCAAGCCAGCAGCAGTGTGGAGCAGAACAGTACGACCGCCGCGGGATTATCAGGTACGTGGTGTGGACAGGGCGCACGGTCCAGAAGCGAAAACCGGTTTAAAGGTACCCCACCATTTTGTACACCCGGGCGTGTTACACGCTTCTTAGGGGACAAGACGCCAATCATGCTCTCGATCTTACATAACATAGCACTGTATTTAAAAATTAAAGTAATGAAAGCTCCTAATTTAAACACAGGATAATTTTTCTGCATGAGATATGTGTGGCGTAAAAGTGTATTTGCAAATATTTCACTGTGCCAGTGAAGGTGTTAGTTACAGTCAATCGTTTGGCAATTTCTGAACTCCTTCCGTATCCCAATCCGAGTAATACATTTCAGTACTGGAACTATCATATGCTCCGTTGATAACGAGGCGATCAACAACAGAACCAACAAACCCACCCAAGCACCATATTTTCTGCTCCTCTTTTACGACGCGTTGTTCTGCAACCCGCCAGCGTTCAACAGTGATGTGTGACAAAGCTTCGTGAGTCGGTTCTAGTACATCTGCCAGCTTAATCGTCTTGCTATTTCTCGCTACAAGTTTCTCGCGACAAACCACTTAACTTGGATCCAGATCAGTTGCAGTAGAACGGTAGCAATTGTACAAATGGAACATTTGTACTGTATGCTCGATGCCATGAAAATTGTTTCCCATATTTCTACGACGCTTATAACTCTGGATTATATGAGGCTTCACCTGTTGTGTAAAACAATGGACATAGTTCATATATAAAGTATCTGATTTTTTATTTTTGTCTCGAAAATTTTAACTGTGATATTCTCTTAACTTACACAATCTTTATTAACCATCTTTTAGAATGTACCGGTAATGGAAACTAAAGTTTTCCATGCGCTTTGTTCCTTAATTAGAAACCAGAAGATGTACTTTTTTCATAAAAATTGTGATTAATAAGCATTTATTTAATGACTTTCTATATTTAAATTATGTTGGAAATATTCGAAGCAGCGATGGACAGATTTCCGGATTTTTATTCTCCAACGCAACAGATTAAGCCACACATCTCATACGAAAACTGCTTTAACAGTGGACAGTACAGTCCCTTGGAAAACCGGAGAGGCGATTTTCTCTGTAAACTTGTGAAACGCATCAATAACAATCCGCTTCCCGCCAGTTTTAACGCTGTACTGCGTGCGTGTTTCAGCGCAAAGCAGGACGCTGGTCAGCCATTGTCACAGTACGTATTAGGAGCGCGACAATCAGACCACAGCTCTAATTGCCTTTACAGAGATTGCAACTGTACACGGCTTTTAAATACATACTACACAGATTTAGTATGATTTATGGCTGTTAATACATTAGAATATGTTAAAGTTTCATTCAAATACTCGTAGATAAGTAGAACCTACTTCTAAAATCCTGACAACACCAGTGTCCATATGCTACGGCTGCTGAACAATCATCGCAGTTGTGTTTGTATCATGTTTATTCTTATGATAAGTGAATTATAGTTTTACGTATCAGATGAATTATGCTTCTGACTGAAACCAGTCTACGGGAACAGTCGAAGGAAAACAATCGATTCAGTTGGTTGTAGGTTTACGTACCGGTTGGATTATTATTCACTGATTTCTTCCGAGTGAAGCAACCGAATGAAAACCATCAACGCTGTCCGTTGTGGTTTTAACTTACTGATTTATCCATTGATTTATTCGAGTGTAATCAGTCTATTACACCCTTTCAATCATTAAACCAAAGAAGTGGCACGCAACTGGACTACGCGTACACCGAAAGTGTACCCTATCCCGAGGGGTCAGTGACGAGATCTCGGAGGGTACATCAAAGTTTAAAGCCCTACTTATTGAAAGATATAAGCTTGTTTCCAATTTCTATCATAAATTATTTCATTTTTCATCTAGCGATGGTATGAGCTCTTTATTCTTAATTTGCTATTTCAAAATGACAGTGATGCATAAGGAACGATGGGAGCAAAGTATTTTGTTTCATTTTTCTTGAATTCAGCAGTCTCTTTCCTCGTAGCCATAATTGCTTCCCTTCCCGACCTGACCGTTTTACTTTGAAAGTACGCGTGAATGGTTAGAACGCTCTGTAGAGGCTAAAGAAGTCCTTCACTTCCCAGGTAGCTGTGCCAAGCTTTAGAATTGCGCTATTCAACTATTTTCCGTGTCTCAAAGATGTCTCTCAGAACCATACGTCTTACCCCTTCGATCTGCCACTCCGCTAAAAAAAGAAAAAGAAAAAAACGCGATTCTAGCGGCTTTTCTGCCCATCCTTATCGGCTATCGGCTAGTGGATCGGGTGCTCACCTCCCTCTCCTAAAAAATTAGATTCTGACGCCAATCTAAATCAGGCACAGATATGGATTTTATGGAGTGTAGTACTGTTCGAGCATTCTTGGTCGTTAAGCATGTGTGTTCCTAGTGGACACGAAATTAGATTAATTCGCTATGCGTTTGTGTTACAAAATCAGTAAATTTGAAAACATCAGTGCTTTCCTGTTCCCCTGCAACTTATTTGCGTATTCTCCCACTTATTGAGTGTGAAACAGTTTTGAGCCGCTTTAGGTTTATGTTTGTGCTCTGTCCCTCATTCAGTTTCCGTATATGTTGGCCCACTGGGTACTCACGCTTAGTAACGCCTTTCGCGCTTATTTTGATCAGTTTTATCTCTAGCGATTTAACCCCACCCCTGTTCTTTAATTAGTATGCTAAATGAGTATTTCCGAGTGAGTAACTTTTCCAGCGATACAATCTCATTGCCTTGTGCTCGATTTTGAGACCACGTGGCGAGTGGCTAATTTATTGCTGTAGTGGAGCTCACTGATATACATCTGTTCCGCGATAGTAGCAATAATTTAGCTTTCCAGTGATCCGAGAATCGTGTGAAGAATTTTATCTAAAGTCACGTAAAATACGAATAGGAAGCCACTTTAGTCTTCTAACCGTCCTGTCGTGAGTTCTCCTATCGATGTAGTTTGCTTGCTTATTATGTCCAGTTCATTAAAATCAATTATCGTAATTTTCCTTCTGCAAGGGTCAAGCTCATCCAAATACTCTCCTTTCCTGTCTACTTATTTTACGTTATTCCTTATCGAGAGAGATGCCATTGCTGAGGTGTATGTCCAAGTAATTAGATTAGAATAAATTGTGACAGTATAGATTTTGAAACTTCCTGGCAGATTAAAAGTGTGTGCTGGGCCAAGACTCGAACTTGGGACCTTTTCCTTTCGAGGGCAAGTGCTTTACCACCTGAGCTACCCAAGCACGACTCACGCCCCGTCCTCACAGCTTTACTTCTGCCAGTATCTCGTCTCCTATCTTCCAAACTTTACAGAGGCTCCCAGTAAATGACACCAAAATCCACCTGATGTGGTGAAAATCGTGCGTTATTAAGAGAGTTATAGTGAGATACATTAATCGCAGTCATGTTAGGGAGGTATTAAATGTTTCCAGTAAAATTCCACATCCATGTTTGACTGAGAAACGCTGCCCAATGAACGTAACCTGTCCTAGAAATATCATAAGACTGCTGCGCACTACCAAGCACCTCTTTTAGTATGTTCATTTAAATATCATCTGATGTGTTCAGCATGTGGCCTTGCAACGTCTGTTTGGAATGAGCTATTTATTTGTGCCCAGATTATGCTACTTGTTCTCAAAGCGTGTTAGTGCGGTCCTATGCCAGCACTGCTTTTTCAACTGACTCCAGTGTGTACAAGATACACACATCCCGGTCCCCAGAGATGTGACGGATGCAAGTTTTGAAGTATATTAAATTTTTCTGATGATGCCCAGAAAGGCGAAACGTGTCAATAAAGGAATTGTTTGCCCTGCAACCAGGACTATTTTTCTTTCTAAATATTATCTACGGTGGCTGTGCCAGACACGCCATGGAGTGGGAAGAATTGTATATATGAAATCATATGACTGGATAAAAAGCGATCCACTTGATAAATTCAGTGCGATGTACAATATGTGCAAGAATGATTCAAATTCGAAAGATACACTGATTAAAGAAACTCATAGGAAACCAACAATAACAACAAAAATGTTTTGCGAAAAAATAGTTTCTGCAAGTGGCAGTTTATGCTCAAAATCAAGCAATTAAAATACCAATGAAAAAAAAGTTTGTTATGTGATTTATATTAACGTCGCCTCTGTGTTATCGATATGGGTGTTAACCGGCAAGAAGAGCGACAATTAAACTTTCAACAAATTCTAAAAAAAAAATATTAATTCCTTAACATTTACATAAGTTACAGGCTAGTACTAGTTATTAACCTACGCAAATCACCTAAAAAGTGATTTTTAATGCCGGAAGAAAGAAATTCCTTATTTGAGTAAATATATACGCTTATGTTGAAACCATTTCATTTCTATAAATAAACTTTTTCTTCCCTACTCTTTGAAACAAAGTACGCTATTTGTCTCAAAAATTGTTGACTACTCTAATCATTCAAACCCGGAAAGTGTCTTAAATGCATTCATTTAGCTGATGAAGCACATAAAGTAATTTTATTCGGTTGTTTCATTTGATTGGCCGAAAGCCACGACTGTTACCACTCAGCACTCATTTATGTCTGAACTGTTGTCGGTCTCTGGACAATCTTAATGTAATCCAACGGCACAGTTACATGTGTACATCCCTCAGAAAACGTTACCGAACAGTCTACGCAGACACGTTAACGTCTTTGTCAGTATAATTTCTCCCTGTCCACCTGCTCAACTGCAATACCAACCGTAAGGATAACACTTTAAGAAAACAGTCTTGGTTGCGTAAATATCTAATGACGGGTATCGTCTTTGTAGGGCATTATCAGATTGTTTACAGAAAGAATGAAACGTCCCCTTAGAAAAATTAGTGAATTACTGTGCTGGTAATCCCCTTACGTTGTTTGATTTTTCAACAGCTGAGCAATACTGAACGTACTCAGACATTTCTCTGTTTACTTATTCTGATCATCACTAAACTGACACACAATATTTCCAGCGCAACGCAATCTGACTTTCAACAATCTCTACAAAAGAATGGCCCTGACTAACAATAACGTATACCATTCATGAATCACTTACCTCACAAAAATCTTCGTTACTCGAACTACTGCAATACAGCGAGCCCCAATACTGCCAGCTACTAAGGGCTCTAACTACTGATAGGCATACTTAGCAAATGAAAGATTTTGATAGAGAACAAACAATGTACTTACCATAATAGTGTTCAAAAGTCATAATATATATCAGTTCATGACCTCCAGTCTTACAAATTTACTGTCTCTAATGGACACACGTCCAGATCATCCGCTCTCAAAACTCCGCATTCTCTCTCCCCACATCCACCACTGCTGGCGGCTCACCTCCAACTGTGCAACGTTATGCGCTGTTCACATCCAACTGCCCAACATTACAATGGCGAATATTCGAACAATGTCAACCGACCACATATTGCACACAGCACATCCAGTGATTTTCATACAGAGCGGTAGGTGAGTTACCAACATAAAAACCTTAACAGTCTACTTAAAGAATACAGTGGAAGTAATACTTCAGGTATATTCCTATGACGCACAGTGTTTTTCTATGTGTCGATTCGTGTGTAGCTGCTTTTTATGTTATTGATACGTGTACGCCATTTTTAAATTTCTAATATGTTTTACACCTTTAACTTTTACATTTTAAGTGTCAAACAGAATTTTTAGCGTTGTAACTAAAGTTTATGCGGATATAATCACTTTTTTTTTTACTCAATTTTCTCCCTTTCGTGGCCCGCAACTCTTACTATCGCGTGCTGCTATGCTCGCGGTCTTTTGATTATATCAATTTATTTCTTTAAAATCTTTTCAGTTTTAATGTGTATCATGTTGCACTCTTTATTTCATTACTGTTCTTTACCCCTCTTTACCTATAGTTCTTCTGCAGCTTAATTTTCGGAATCTTTATTGTAAATCTTAGTTACGGTGGCGAAAATGGTTTATGAACTCCATCTCCATGTGTTTCCACTACTTAACTGTACACGGCGATCAGACTAATGCTTAGTTTTTTTTATACATGCTCGACGTTTTCTACTGTGTTAACTGATTTTCACTGCACTATGTTTATTGAAGCAATATGTGTGCATTGCTGTAAGTGTGCTCCTATAGTTGCACCACTGGACCTGCCATCATGATGGCAGCGTAGACATTATTTTTAATTTTAACACTTATTTTGACTTACCACGACGTCATTCGTTCTTTGTTTCTAAGGTCTGCTTATCAGTTCGTGGTCATTGTCTAGGCACATGCCGCGGTTAGATCGATTTGGACATATGCTTATTCCATAGCACAATACAGTAGTTGTGCAAATGTCTCGCAATCCATTGTTCGTAAAAATTTCTTTAGATATTTTATTGCGGACGTGCATGATAGGACCATACTGTAACTATCCTAATAATTTTTTTTGTAGGCAACCTGTTGATGCCGTACAAATACGAAACGTCTCATTAAATTAATATTTTCGCAACCAACACAGTTTTATTGAAGAAGGACCTTTGTCAGTCTTCCGGCCGTGACCCGACTCTGTGAACGACGGTACAGGGTAGGAGATACGGGAAAATCTCAGTTATATTAATCTTGGTCATGAAGAGTTTCCGAAATTAGATAATGGATTTTAACGCTTACTCAAGAGCAGATATAGACTCAGATCACAATTTAGTGATGGTGAAGAGCAGAAGAGCAGGTTGAATTTTAAGAGACTAGTCAGGAAGTATCAGTGCGCAAATAAGTGAGATGCGGAGATACTAAGGAATGAAGAGATACTCTTGGAGTTCGCAGAGGCTATAGATTCTGTCGTAATGAGTAGCTCAGTAGGTACTTCAGTTGAAGAGGCAGAGGACTGACTCAGCTTATAGCCAAGTCAAAACAGTTATCGTTGAAATTAATAGCAAAGGCAGTAAGCATAAGGAGTGCAATGGGAACTCCACTGTTAAATGCAGAAATGAGAGCCAATAGGTGGATGGTAGAAGGCGGAAAGAGTACACTGGAGGACTCTATGAGGTGGGGACTTTTCTGATGACTTGAGAGAAGAAGAAACGAGGGTCGACAGGAAAGAGACAAGGACCTAGTATTTAAAGCGAAATTTAAATGATCTTTGGACGCCTTAAGGCCAAATAAGACGGAAGGTATAGATAAAATTCCATCGGAATGTCTAAAATCATTGAGGAAGCGGAAACGTAACGATTATTCACGTTCGTATGTAATAATGTGTAAGACTAGCGATATTATCAGATCTTCGCAAAAACATCATCCATACAATTTCGAAGATAGCAAGAGACGACAAGTGTGAGAATTACCATACAATCAGTTTAACAGTTCGTGCATTGAAGTTTCTGACAAAGATAAGTGTACAGAAGAATGGAAAGAAAATTGTGGATCTGTTATATGGCGAAAAGGTAGAGGCAGTAGAGGGATTGTTGTGGCGTTGCAGTTCATAATGGAAACAAGACTGAAGAAAAATCAGAGCACGTTGATGGGATTTGTCGACCTGGAAATGGGTTCAACAATGTAAATTGGTACAAGACGTTGTAAATTCTGGGAAAACTGGTGGCAGGCTATAGGAAAACAAGGGTAATACACAATTTGTATAGGAACCAAGATGAAAAATAATGTTGGAAGACCAAGAAGGAAGTGCTCGGATTAAAAATTATGTGAGGCATGGATGTAGTCTTCCCCTCCACTTTTCAATTTGTACATCGAAGAAGCAATGTCGGAAGTGAATGAAAGGTTCAAGAGTGGGATTAAAATGCACGGTGAAAGGACATCGGCGATAAGATTCGCTGATGTCATTGCTATCCTCAGTGCAAGTGAAGAAGAATTACAGGATCTGCTGAATGGAATGAATACAGAACGTGGACTGAGATTAAATCGAAGAAAGACGAAAATAGTAATAACAGAAAAGAGAATAGCTGTAAATTTAACATCAGATCACGAAATAGACGAGGTTAAGGAATTCTGCCACTTAGGCAGCAAAATCACCCATGATGGACGGAACAAAGAGGACATAAAAAGCAGACTAGCACTGACAAGCAGGACATTCCTGGCCTATGGAAGTCTGCTAGTGTTTAAATTACGCCTTAATTTGAGGAAGAACTTTTCTTAGAATGTAATTTGGAGCACAGTATGAATGGAAGTGAAATATTTACTGCGGAAAAACCGGAAAAGTAGAGAATCGAATCATTTGAGATTTGCTACAGAAGAATGTCCAAAATTAGGTAGACTGACAAGGTAAGAAATGAGGAGGTTCTCTGTAGAACCGGCGAGGAAAGGAATACGTGGAAAACACCAACAAGAAGAAGGAACAGGATGACAGACATCTGTTAAGACAACTGGTAGTAACTTCGATAGTACTAGAGTGAATTCTATGGGTGAAAAGTTGTCGAGGAAGCCAGAAATTGGTATACACACAGCAAATAATTGAGTCGTAGGTTGGTATTGCTACGCAGAGATGGAAAAGTTGATATAGGAGAGGAATTACGGGCGGCTGGCATCAAACCACTCAGAATACTGATTATTCAAAACAAATGTTATCCTTATTAAATGTGTAGTTATATGATACTTCACAGAGCTGTCCATTGGTAGAACGCAGTATAGAATAGTTTCACAACTAGAACGCAACAGTTTCAGCATGATAAATCAGAATGAGAACACTGGCTGCTTCGTTTCGTAACGTGTCATTTGCACTTTGTGTAGATTATCTATGTATTTTTGTGCCACTTGTATTTTGATAAAGACAATAATAGTCGGCAGAAAAGAGGGGACGGAAGTAAACTAGATTGTGTGTTTGTATCAAGGTAGCTCTTGACTTTTTGATGTGGTAGTTTCAGTAAATGGGTAATGGTCAAATGTATCAGCAGAAGTTGTACCAAGCGGAATAATGGTTCCATCCATAGCGTAGTTCATGACGTTTATATGGTTTGTGGTGTGGTGAAGTTGTTTACGTTTTCTTGTCGGACGTGAGGCCTCATCATTCAACATAGCATAATGTTTCTTGATGTGCAATTAGTTTTATTAAGCTTTTGTATAGGAATAGTCATTTTGTGTTAGCAGAAGAGACGTGCATCTCATAAATGTGTAACGTCCTACTTTGTAATGAAACACTTCGTGGCACGATGGAGTGATTCCGCTTAGCCTGCGTGCGAGTAGCGGTCAGCACATCTTTGGAGTGTTGTGTCACAATCTGTCGGGTCCAAACAATGCGTTATGTTGCCACCACTGCTGGCGTGAGGGGCAACCTCTCCTGGGCCCCGTATCACCCTGGTGCCACTCGTGAGCAGCTCTACCTGTACCTTTGACCCACTGTCTGCAACAACCCTTGTTCCAGTACCCTCCCCCCCCCCCCCTTTCAACGCCCACTTCCCACCCCCCAAAATCACCTGAAGGTAGAACTTGCTATTTTGATGAAATGTGTACTTTGCGTACTAACAGCCACTGTCGTCATGCACATTCCTTCGGCTAAGTGTCTACCGGGGGCCCTGGTGCCACATTCCGATCAAGTGACTGCCATTTTCAACTGCCGGCAGCCATTGGCAAGGTCGTCACTGCAAAGACTTTTGGAGAACCGGTCTTCCATAGTTTCTTGTGGTGTAGTACAGAATGAAAGGCACAGTCGCTATCCTAGGAGTGGGGCAATTATTGATGACCACATCATGAACATTAGATGACTGTCTTCCCTTTCAGCAACCCTGACATTATCTTCGTCAAATACAGAGCGGAGAGGACCTTCGTTAATATTTTAAGAAATTCTGTGAACTGATATTTACCAAAAGTAAATAACTAAAAGACAACGATGAACCATTTTAACCACTAGGAGACATGAACATCAATAGCATAAGCTTCTTATATATATATATATATATATATATATATATATATATATATATACATCTACATATTTATTCCGCTAGCCACCAAGCGGTCTGTGACGGAGGGCACAATTCACGCCATAGTCATATTTCCCCCCCTCTGCTCCACTCGCGGATCGCGCGAGGGAAAAACGATTGTCTGAACGCCTCAGTACGAGCTCTAATTTCACTTATCTTTGAATGGTGATCATTGCGCGATTTGAAAGTTGGTGGTAATAATATATGCTCTACATCCTCGACGAAGATCGGATTTCGGAATTTAGTGAACAGTCCCTTCCGTTTAGCGCGTCGTTTATCTGCAAGTGAGTACCACTTCAAACTTTCTATGAGGTTTGTAACGCTCTCGCGATGGCAAAATGTACCAGTCACGAATCTTGCCGCTCTTCTTTGGACCTTCTCAATTTCTTGAATCAGACCCAACTGGTAAGGATCCCATACAGACGAGCAATACTCTAAGATTGGACAAACTAACGTATTGTTGCAATTTTCTTTGCTGAAGGACTGCATCGCTTCAGGATTCTACCAATAAACCGCAATCTAGAGTTCGCCTTGCCCGTTACATTGCGGACTGTTTACTACAAAGATCTAGGTTGGTTCAAATGGCTCTGAGCACTATGGGACTCAACTGCTGAGGTCATTAGTCCCCTAGAACTTAGAACTAGTTAAATCTAACTAACCTAAGGACATCACAAACATCCATGCCCGAGGCAGGATTCGAACCTGCGACCGTAGCGGTCTTGCGGTTCCAGACTGCAGCGCCTTTAACCGCACGGCCACTTCAGCCGGCAAAGATCTGGGCAAAGAAAAGAAATCCTAATATAATACGTATGTAATTCATAACAAATAGGAAGGTGAACTGTAGCATTCGCTATCAAAATGCTACAAGTAAAACTTGTCTAGAGATTTGTACGATGAGCGTTCAGTAAGTAAAGCAACAGTAAGTAAAGCAACACTTTTTTTTTAAAAAAAAGTAGGTTGGTTTTATTCAGGACTTCAATACACCATATTGTTCCCCACTCTTTTGCATACAAAATTCTATTTTTCAACACAATTTCCTTTCAGTACGAAGGTCTTGTGCTACCTTAATGGGAGCAGTGCTACTCCACTTGCCGAGCTCGTTGCCGACGACTAACTGCATCAATAACATCCGCGTCACCTACGTACTGCTTCTCATGTGATGCGTCCTTCATTGGGCCAAATAGATGACAGTCGGTAGATGCGAGATACTGGCTGTAGAGTGTTGAGGCAGAACAGACCAGTGAAGTTTTGTGAGCTCATCTAGGGTGCACAGATTTGTGTGAGGCCTTGGGTTGTCTTGGAGAAGGGCACCAACATGCTGAAGTCGTCAATCAATTTCCTGAGGGTAGCACAGTAATTCACAGTTAATCGTTGAACGTGGGGGAGGATATCAAACATAATAACCCCTGAAGACCGTCGCCATGATTTTACCAACAAAAGGTGTGACTTTGAATTTTTAATTCGGAGTAGAGGTTGTGTAGCACCACTACATGGATTGCCGTTTTGTTTCTGGTTCGAAGTGATGAACCCATGTTTCATAATCTGTGTTGATATTCGACAAAAAGTTGTCTCCATCAGCCTCTTAACGCACGAGCGTTTCTATTACATTGTACGTACGCTTTCTTTTCATTCAAGGGAAACGTAGGGTGAGTCGCGGATGGGACTTTCCTCGACACGTTGTATCTGGAAAGCTCCCTCGCATCTTACACTCAACTCTGTACATCTAAAAACATGCTAAGAAGGTAGACGACGCACCGGAAAACGTTGTAAATACAGCCTTCAGCCCTCAGCTGCATTGCGGTGCTTCTCTCCTCAGATCAGTATGGCAGTAGTCTTTGCTGTAGTACATTGCAGTTGTTACATGTTTGACTGTAAGACGAGACCCGAACTACGAACACACGGCTACGCAAACTTATCAGAACGGAACGACGTGGAAAACGCTCACAGATGGCAGTAAGCTCGGTGGAGGTTCTCTTGTACATGCATTTCCCCGTTGGACAGCAGTGACGAGGCAATTCCCCTTGCACTGAAGTACGTGGTGTAAGTAGGCTGTTATGTGTTTTTATGTTGGCAGCGCTATGTAGCGCTCTGCATTATTGACTCTTGACACCGCTGTGTGCACTCTGTAACAGACATTGTGGCTGATCGGACTCGTTGTTAGAGGTGAACAGCCAGGAGCGATGGAAGTTGGGAGTGAGTAGCCAGCGGTGATGGAGGCTGGAGGTTAGAAGTGTTAGCGCGAGCGGACGATCTGGACGTGTGTCCTTAATGGAAATGTAATTTATCGATGATTATATAATTTTTGGCTCTGGATGTCATGGACGATTATATAATTTTTGAACTGGTTGTCACATTATTAAGGTAAATACATTGTTTTCTCTTCAATAAAATCTTTCCTTCGCTAACCATATGTGGGTTAGTAGTTAGAGCCTTCAGTAGTTAGAATTTTTTATTTAGCTGGCAGTATTGGTGCTTGCGGCATTGATGTAGTTCGTGTAATGAAGATTCTCTGTGAGGTAAGTGACTTATGAAATGTACAGGTTATTGTTAGGATTTCCACTAATTCGGATTCACTCTTTTGTATTAATTATTTGAAGTCAGGTTATCATTTTTGAGCAGTCATATCGCGTTGCGCTAGGATATCGTGGGTCAGTGTTGAGATGATAAAGAATGGCAGAGACAGTATAGTCAATTTTACTCTACAATTAAAGAAAAATAATTTTTAAATAAAGATGTTTCACCTTCCCAGTTATTTCAGTTCAAGTAAAAATATATAAAGAAGTTTCACCTCACTGGAATCTTCTGATTTTCTTGTAGCTGCAATAATTAGTGCATGATTAGAAATTAGTTACTGTTTACAGCTAGCGCGTAATTGTATAGAGAACTTCCTTTGTAGTTGTAGTTTTTTATTGTTGTACAGTATTGTAATGAGCAAAGCAGTTGTGGCACGGGGTTGGGGGGGGGGGGGGGTGGATATGCACCAAGTATTTCGTAGTTGCGTTTGCAATTAATTAGATATTGGTTATTTTTAGTGCTATTTTAGTGAGTCTTCTTTTTTTTTGCTTCTCAAATTGTGTTTTTTTTCTGTGTTATCATATGAAACAGTGTATAAACATTGACTGTGAAAAGCTTAACACTAGGTTTCAAAGCAAATTGAGAAATGACACTGAAGACGAGCGTAGCGCGTTAGCATCACCTAGTAATGAATTAACAAATTTTCAACACAATAATTTCGTAATTGTGCATAGGGACGTAGACCAGGCAATAAATAACGGTGTAGATAGTAAAAAAATCAGTGAACACTGAAGTATTGTCGATCAGTCGGTCGGTAACAGTTCGCCTCGGGAATGCCAAATAACATAACCAAATCTTGCAAATACCGTGGATTCAGGTTTTGTGTCATCAACCTTTTCTCAATTAAGTAAAGAATCACTCTCTGCTTTTCAAAATGTCAAATGTTGAGGGTGCAAATGCACTACTGAAAAGCACAAGGTAACATGTTTCAGGCACTGATGCATTATTATTGCAATTAATGCAACAAATGAAAAAAACACAGCAAGAAATGAAACAAAGACAGCAACAAATGGAACGAACACAGCAACAGCTTTAAAAGTTAGACACAATGGAACAAAATCTTCTAAAGCTAGACACAATGGAACAAAACCTTCAAAAGTTAGACACAATGGAACAAAATCAGGAACGAACACAGCAACAGCTTCGAAAGTTAGACACAACGCTTGAACAAACACGTGAACATTTAACTGATGAGTTACTTAAAATTGAATCTAGATGTCAAGAAGTTTGTAAAGATGTACAAACACAAATTTCTGAGCATTTTCAGCCTATTTTTTGGCGACATGAAAACGCATTACAGAATCATGAAGCAGCCATAAAAGAACTGCACACTATTGTGCACGAAAATCACGACACCTTGCAAGCTAAAATTGACTGAGTTGCATCTACCGATTCGGTTACGCAACTTGCAAAAGTCAGGAGAGCTTAAAGGACACAGTAGATACGATTTCGACAAAAACGGAAACTCTAAAATTTGGTTCAGAAGAACACACAGGAGAAATAAGCACACTATCGGAAAAAGGAGCCAAACTTTCGGATCAGGTAACAAATTTATCTTCGAAAGTAGAGGATGATTTGAATAATGCAAGGCCGGTAGCCTTTTACCGACACAGATGAGTAAGAAGAAATTACAAAATTCAAACACAGTCAGAAACAAATCAATACGCGACACAAAAGAGAAATGCGGGAAGTACAAGATCAATTGGTACAAGTGATACAAGAGTTACATATTTCACAGCAGACTCGCGTTCCGACACGGCAAGAGGGCTTTAGAAACACGAAAGAGCCACAAAGTAATAATACAAGGTATTTAGACGTTTTTGACATGAGTTAGCAAGGTGCACCGAATCTTGAGATGGAACCGCCGACACGACGTAACAGTGACCGATCTGTGACTCGCCGACACGTTGATTTTGACTATAAGCTTTTCATTACTACAAGTAAATTTGAAACATTCAAGAATTCCGGTAATGACATTCATCCACAAACTTGTCTTTATCAGTTTGCTCGTTGCTTTCTCCTAATTGTCATTAGAACATAGATTAAAATTTACCTGTGGCTATGTAGAGAATGAACCAGCAGTAAGAATGCGATCGGTTATTCACTACCGTCACAATGAGGGAGATTTCTATCATGCTTTCCTTTCACAGTGAAGAAACATTTCGAATAGTCTGAATTTTCCAGCTCGATAAAATATTTTGAAAATATGTTGCACAAAAATCGGTATTTGTCAGATCCGTACAGCCACTCGGAACTTATTCGCATTTGCTTAATCAAATTGCTTGAACACTTATGACATATTATTTTGAGTGGACATTGTAAAGATGATATTGAAGCTTTTCAGGGGTTTTTGCAAGAATTGGAAATCGGCACAGACACTCGCATCATGCGAAAACAGGAAAACAATAATTACAGGTCACATCCGTCACAATTCCCTGACGATAGAAATAATAACCGGACACGGCCAGGCTATTATTATAACGTAAATCGTGACCAATACAGACACCACCCGTATGACAACCGTTGGCAAAATAACAATAGTTACAGGGAAAGATCACCTCTCCGTGGTAATGAATATGACAGAGATAACGGTAGAAATAGACAATATAGGAACCAGAACCATTTTTATCAAGGCAGACAAAATAACTTCAGACGCAACGGTCCATCTCGCAATTACGATTCCGGGAGAAATTCTTCACAACGTGATCGACAAGAAAGAAATTACCGACATGACGACAGACGATGTAATCATGACGACAGACCTGAATTTAATTAGAAGTGGTGTGATTCAAACAGGGCAGGGCCCTCTCGACAAGCTGAATTTCTTGAAGTTAGACCTCCAAATCACAGCAACGATGCGCGACAACAAAGAGACGACTTGCACCGCAAGCAGCCACAAAAGGTACTTATGAAGCTGACGACGTAGCTGCCGTGACTTTTAATTACGTGAAAATGAAAGACATTAGGGACATCATATTCCAGGAACATGATATTAAACAACACAATATTGCGTATACTGTAATTCATCTCACAGCAAATGACATAAAATTTACGGCAGTACTTCACTCTGGCACTCCTATTTAGGTAATTAGTGAAACAGCTATCAGGAAATGTAACAAAATGAACAATTGCCCCACACTTCCTTTACGCAAAATTAAATTGCAAGGTGCAATTTTTGGAAAAAGGGTAGATGTACGCCACCAAATTTAGGATTCTTTTGTCAAAGCCAAAGATCTACTATGAATTTTCTTACTGTTCCGTTTTTGTCGACGGAAATTATATTGGGCGTAGACCTTTCGAATGAGTATAAGGCAATTTTAAACTTTCACGATGCTGAAATAAGTTTAGAGAAAGAAGGAAAGTCAATTGCTTTGAAATTTGAAGATTGGCTTTCTTACCACGACGAGGACATTAATCGGTTTTACCTCTTGTTAGATAACAGTTTGGAACTTTCGACGGAATTTGATAACATTCATCACTTTGAAAGTACTGACAGGGATGATATTGATGACGTATTAGGTACTAACGATTTAATTCAGAATAAAATTCAAACAACTGAGAACTGTAATGATACTGACAGACAGGACCTTTTTGACATTTTACAAGCCTATTCAACGGTTTTTACTGCAAAAACCGGAACAATTAAAGAATTACAATATCAATTTCGCCTATTCGTGAGCATACTAAATTTGGCGTCAGACCTTACGTAATCCCGGTACATTATAGGGACCGTATTAGAACGGAAATGCAATCTATGCTTGACGAGGGCAGTATTGAACCAGCGGCAAGCTCATACAATAATCCATTACAAGTTGTTGAGAAGAAAAGCGGATCGATCAGGCTTGTCTTATATTCGAGACAAATAAGTACCATAATAATTCCTGAAACTGACAGACCTTAAATGTTGGAAGAACTTCTTCAGAATTTTAATGGCGAAAAGGTGTTTTCTATTGATCTCAGATCAAGCTTTTATCAAATTGAACTTCGTCCAGAATGTAAAAAATATGCGGCTTTTCATTGTTTCGGCGTTTGTTACCAATTTCGGAAACTTTCTTTTGGTTTGAACATATCTTCAGCAGTCATTCATGGCATAAATTTCACATTACCTGAGCTCTTAAAACGTCACATCACCTCATACGTGGACGATATTTTAATACCAGTAGCATCTTGGGAACAACACAATCGTAACCTCCACAGTGTGTTACGTATTTTTGCAAAATCTGGAATTACAGTTAACTTGGAAAAATCTGAATTCGGTAGGACGAAGGTGAAGTTTTTGGGACACATTATTTGTTCTGAAGACATGCAGATGGATCCTGAAAAATTAGAAGCAATTAGAGCTATTCCAGTTCCATCCACAAAAAAAAATAAGTTCGCAGTTTTCATGGTCTCGTGAATTTTTGCCGTCGTTTTCTGAATATGCAAATTCTAGTAACGCCAAAACTTTGTTCTCTCACTAACAAAAACACTATGGGGGACGAACAGGCACAGTTGGAGTATGATTCCTTGAATAGAAGCGCTACTTAACACGCCAATCATAGCTCACCCAGATTTGTGACAAGATTTCTGCCTTAGCACGGATTCTTCCGAAGTTGGCCTTGGTGCCCAAATCTTTCAAAAAGCCATAGAAAATGATATTACCGTTCAGAAATCCATCGCTTTTGCTAGCCGCGTGCTAACAAAATCTGAAAAAAATTATTTCGTCCTGAATTAGTAGCTTTAGCTATCGTTTGGGCATTTGACAAATTTCGTTTCTTTCTTTCTGGCAAACATGTAAAAGTTTATAGTGAGCATCGTGCATTACAATTTCTTATGTCATAAAAATTAAATCATGACAGTTTGGAACGTTGGGCTTTATTCCTGCAAGAATTCCATTTCACAATAGTCTACATTCCTGGCAAGGAAAGCGTTGTTGCCTTCGCACTTTCACGTGAACCGGCTGCCATTGAGAAAAGCAACACAGAAGCTAACCTTGAGAAAAATTTCAGTATTCTTTACATTCAAAAAGTAGCCTTTGAAAACTTCATCAGTGCATCTTTAAAGGACATTGCTTATGAACAAGACAAGGATCCGATTTTGAAAGATATCAAAAATAAATGGCACGAAAAGACACACATGCAGATTTGTCATTATTATCTGGTTAGAAACAACACACTCTTCTAACGTTCCACTGTTGATGACAAGTATGGGTACTACGTATTCCGGACGATTTTGTTAATAAGCTCATCTGGTACACTCATTTCAGCTACGCAGATCCTTGTCCACGAAAATGTTATCATATTCTTCGGACGACTTGTTAGGAGAGACTTTTCTATTTGTAAACTTTATCGAACAGCTAAACCATTTATCATCTCACATTGTGCTCCATTGTTTCCTTTCATTCCTACAAGATTAAAAGATTAAATTCACATGGATGGGATTCACAGTCATACAATATTTCTTGAAAGACATCATAGCCGCCGTTGACAGTATGAAATATTTATTATTACGATTGCAATTTCGCCCTTAGGGCCATTTTCAAGTAGCACTGCAAAATTTACCTAAACACAAAAAATACAAGAATGAAACACAGGGTGTACATAAGTAATTAAACAAACCTTTCATTAAGATAGTAGCGTAATTATAAAAATGGAAGAGAAATGTACATAACTTACATTCTGTTAGAATATAAGAATATCTGACATGAGTACATGTTGTCGTCAAAATGCACCCTTTTGAATGCGTGAGTTCCACAAGATCCGATGAGTACGACACTTACTACTTGGTAAAATGTTGTTAAATATGTGCTGAACTGTCAATGTCACCATCGTTCTAATAATCTACCAGAAATAAAGCTCAGGTGCACTGACAACATGTTGTAATATTAGTAATTTTCGCCTCACCAACATTAATATACGCTCAATAGTAAATGCCTGATGGCCTAAAGTTATCGAACAATTGTAAAGTAAAAGAAATGAACCATCGCATAGCAGCGACAGAATCTATTATTTTTTATCTTTGCCGTTCTTGCGCGGTGCCAGTAAATCTCTATGTACATGTATCAATTAATGGTATATAAAAGAATTCTGTTGTTTTCAAGACAGATGAGGCTTTTGGCGCCTCACCTTTTACTGTTTGTATTCCATGAGAGGCGGACGCGGACTTGCTGCGTTCCGCAACTGTATTTTATATTCTATGTGTAAATATTGAGTGAAAATGCTAAATGTTATTTCTTTTTCAATCAGAAAGCATGTAGTTTCTGGTAACTGATTACGAACAGACAGCATCAAGAGGACATTTTGACTGTTATGTATAAAGTATTTAACCACTATGGTCATCTATTGTAATTTAATATGAAAAGGTACATAGCATTAAAAAAAACGTGTGTTAAAGATAAGTGTGCTTATTTTCGTAAATTAACCTTGATGATTCCATTTCCTTATTTAACTGAATGATAATTATTTTTGCGTTACTTCATCATCAGAAATTACGATCACGCTGATGGGCCGAACGCAGCATGAGGCAGAAGGAACATTATCGTTTTCCTATTATTTCTGAACCAACTTTTTCGTGTAGTGTTGCATTTATTTTAAAGTCTATAAATCTTCTGGTCCCTTAGTGTTGATCCGGGTATGACTACATCGCGACTATAAAAATGCACAGAAATGATAATGTTTCTTCCGAGCGATCTCAAATATATATATCAATATGCTGCTCTTATTCAGGTATTTAATGGTCAACGTATGTTATTATAATAGCGTAATAAATCCCTGATTCTGTTGCCAAGTGGCCCACCAAAAATATTCACTTTTTTGACATTAAAAAAAAAAGTAACAATTCTTTTTATTTTCGTCCCCCAAGAGCAACGCTACAATGTGGAGCTAAGTCTGTTGACGCGAAAACACATTTACTAAAGATACTGCCTGTGCACGTAGCAAAGATAGTGCACACCATGGATACAACTTATAAACTTTATATCGTAAAATCTTTTCATCTGTCGACATCATACAGCTTTCTAAATAGTGCTATGATTATAGGGGGCAGTAGGATAGAATGGGAATATTTATTTATAACATAATAGAGGATAATACATGTGTTATCTGTTAATAAGCTCTCACATTGACTTAAGTTCTCGTAAATGAGATGAAGCAAGAGCTCTAACATATAATACTTTGTGTTCGTATACATTTTACGAATATGAATGGTGCAAAATCCAATTCCCCGTGCAGCACCACAAATCGGGACAAAACTTCACAATGCCTGCGCACAAATACAGGATGCCTCCGTCAACGGGGCTCTATTATAGCAAACAAGGCTAAGTAAATATGTATACTATTCCATCGAAATATTGCTTAAAAAGTTTTCAATAAGTGTCCAAAATAACTGTACAGTTCTGTGCATCGCTGTTGAGGTAGATTGATACAACACGTAACATTCATCGGAAACGATAAAATGTCGAGGCTACATTTCCTTTATAAAGTTTGCTAAAATAAAATACACTGGAGTATGCTGTTTCTCCCACGTTATAGTCCATAAACTTTTCTTTACAGTAACATACGCCGGGAATAATGATAAAATTTGTTACTTATGATTTAAGACAAAACTGGTCAGACCCATCACATAAAATTTGGTGATCCTAAAAAACATAAAACAAGAGAATAGATACATAGCAAGTGGTTGCGGATGTGACAGTTCACAGCTACTAATATAATCTTGAAGTATCCACGTATTTTATTATAAAACCTCGTTTACACAGTTGTCTATACAAAATGTCAGGGTGGTAAACTCCCATCAGATGTCAAAGGTATTGCGCCCACAAGCCATTTTACAATCTGTCATTTGTACATAAAATGGACTGGAAATTATCTAAAAATCTTTTATTTTTTAAATCGGTTTCATCATTTAGTAGGTCACTAGGACGATTTTTAACACAGTTGTAAATCTCTATTACTTCTAGACTATTCATGATTCTACTTTTAGGCACGGTATGCAGTATTTTAAGGGATGAATGTATGTTGTTGACCACATGTTTATTCTCAATTAGGTCTCTGCTAAAGGTAGAAGTATTGCTCTCTGTCTGCCTGATGTGTTCTTTAAACCTGTCGTTAAATGCCCGTCCAGTTTGTCCAATATAAAGTTTTGTGCATGGGCCACATTCTATTCTGTAAACGTCTGACCTTGGGACCTCGTTTGTTCTACTTGATCCACGCCTGTTTTTTTTTTTTTTTTTTTACTTAATGTATTATCTGTGTGAAAGCTGATCCCTACGTTGGTTTTCCTAAGCACCTGTGCAATTTCATCTGATACTGCTCCTAAATATGATAAGTTGGAAAAATTAGTTATTTTATAGTTAACATTATCTCTTTGAGGTATGATTTTATCCATTATACTTGTCCTGCCATTTCTAACTTTCCGTTCAAATAATTCTGTGACCATTTCTGCTCTGAACCATTGTTAATCGGTACTTCCTGCGAGATATCTAGCTCCTTGTTTATTTCGTCATCGTCTAGAGGAAGGTTACTTAACCTATGAATAATAGAGTTAAAATATTCTCGCTTATGGCACACTGGGTGCAAGAATCATTACTTAGTATGCAGTCTGCGGTGGTTGGCTTACGGAAAATTCCAAATGTATGCCTGCTATTAATATTTGAAATTTCTTTCATAAATCTTATATTTGGATGCAAGCTATTAATTTGGTCAGCTCTGCTGTTTGGTCACGCATGATTTGGAATCGTGAAGTCAAGCCTGTTTTTATATTTCATTCTACTCACCACATTGTAACCCTTCTCAACGGATTATGAAAGAAATAAATAAGCTTTGCAGACTTTATTGTCACGGGAAGCATCAGTATTGGGATACATTCTTACACTTATTTCAAAACGTACTGAATGAAATGCCTCATGACACGACTGCTTTACCATCTATTCTTGTACTGAAGAATGAGGAACCACGGAACAGAATCAGAGAGATTGTACCCTTTCCGAATACACGTAATCTTCGTCATAAAGACATAATTGATTTGGCTATTTAAAATATAAATTCTGCTGGAGACAAAAGGAGAAGACTACATGGTAAGACAAATGCAAAGAAATTACATATTGTTCAGAAAGCTCTCATTAAAGTCCATTCATTGTCACATAAGAAGAAACATTTTAGTCACAAATTCTTTCTGATTTACAATGGACCTTATAGGAGCCGACGTATACCACATGATAATCGCGTTGAAGTTCAAACTCTGCGTACTAAGAAAAGTAAAGGATTGCATCACATTTCTCATGTAAAACCGTTTATTGAGAAATAATTTGCTTTCTGACCTAGTAGTTACTATAAAATTTTTTACTTCAGGTTACTATTAGGCTTTGTCACATTTCGCATGCAGCGATGTTTTGATGTCAACCATCCAGTCAACAATCTATGGAATTTATTAAGACAGTAATTTTACGAGTTCACTTTTATAGGGAACAGACGACACAGTGTTATTGTGTATACAAGTTTGCTTGTTGGTTGCCGCATTACGTAACGACTATAAGGCTTAAATTCTTATAACATATACTGATAATACTGCAACATTTTGGTTTACTTGTACAGACATTTTTGAATTAAAGTACTTTCAGAGAGGTTGTAGATGATGCAGTATTTGGTTTGTTTAACAGCTGCACAATTGTACTGCGATGCTACTAACAAGTGACACAATCTAAATTATTACTTGTACGCTGTATCTGTTTATGACTGCACAGTTTTTTATGTACTTCTGGAAAGTAAAATATGTTTTGGTAATGACTTTTGTTGCGTAGCTACAATGAGGCTGCTTTTTTCGTAACACAACAAAACGTTACAGTACAGTACTTTCAAGTCACAGCAATGAGTGTAATACATCTATAAGCATAGCAGTTTTACTTTTGCATATGACAAGGTAAATACGTACATTGACTTTTGGAGAACTTTGCTTATGGACGACAATAACTATGAGACTTGGCAGATTTTTACCTCTAGCCAATGACAGAAATTATCTTACAGCAAGAAGCACAGTTTAAAGCTACGGTTTGTACTTGGAACATTTTTAAGAAATATTTTTGAATTGCAGTGATACAGAGGAGGTTTTCGGCGATACATTTCATTCTGCAGTTTTAATCTATGACATATGAGGTATAATTACATTAGCCGTCATTGGGGTATGCCTACGTTGTGTACCATGCTATGGCAAACGCAAGGGGCCCTAGCTGGTATGGTATTTGCGTATACAGTTTTACTCAACGGTACCGTATTTATCTAACACAAAATTACACAGATACCTGGTCTTGTAACTGACAGGAATAAACTTTTTTTATGTGGGTGACACAGGTCTACGTAATTACACAGTTGGATTAGTTTGCATTTATGAAATTCTACCTTGTCTGCATTTTGGTAACTGTTCATAAATTTTCTGGACCATTGCGATACTGTGAGAGATTTGAGTGATGTATTTTTTATTGGATCATGATTTTCGAAGTACGTTTGAGGTAGATGACACTACTGAAACGAGCAGAGAATTTTTTAAATGATTTTTGGACTATTGGATGATTCTATGATGATTTTGAGATTTTATTGATGTGTTATGATGATATTATTACGATAACGTTGTGTATTATATTGTTGAGATATGTTTATGATCAATAATTTGATGCTATATGAGGAATATGATTATGCTATGTGTTTATTATGATGAAGTATTATCGACATATATGTATATGAATAATGAGTAGGGGTTAGGGACTCTGGTTTGTGGAAAAGAATGTTGGAAACTAAGAATAGTACTTTCAGAGTTATGAGAAGTGAGCATATATGTGAATGTGAGTAACACAATGCTGACGGAAGTTTTTGGACACTGTTATTCATGAGATTTCGTTTCTATACACTTCCAATGTAAATTTACTACTCACGAAATTTTTTATTTGTATGAAACCGTCATTGTAGCTCAAACTGCTATCATGAATATTTTGGTAAAGAGTACATGTGACCTTGACATAATGCTCTGCTGCGACCAGCTACATGCTAGCCGCCTGAAAAAAAACCATTCTTGTGTCGCCTTACAAACGCAAAGCTTTAGAAAAGAGGGGCTGTTGACCTCGTCATTGACATTTCTTTGCAGAATGCACCGTAAACACTACACGCTATTACTTGGAAACATATGATTACACTTTGGAGTTTGTACTTTGTGCTGCTTACTGAAATGCTTATGAACTGACGTGTACACACCTGATTATGCCAAGTATCTCTCTACGAGAGTTGCGAGAATTTTTACTGGCTTATGAAATGCCACATGGCTATTGAATGATGTTTTTATGCTTTGATTTGTATATATTTGCTTATTTTATTTGACACCTATTTTCTAGCTGCACTGCCGCATTGCTTTTACAAAATAAAATTTAATACATCTCCTAATATATAGACTTTCTGTCAACAGATCTATTAAATAATTATTCTATGATCCACATTCTTATAAAAGGAGCACTAGGAAAGGAGTGAAGCATAACAAGGAGAAGGGACTAATAACAAGAATTGCGAACATAATTTTCTTTTGAAGAACTTGATCATTTTTGGTAGGATAAGTTGTTGTGGTGCACCACTTTAGCGATAGGATGTGACATAGACATTAAGATCTTAATAGACATTTCCCTTATCTGCATTGCTGTCTTTAATGCAATATTTTTTCTGGTTTGCTTTGTGATGTTTAAGTATAAGTTATTGCATTTGATGCTGCTATTTTTCAGGCATTGTCCTACTGAATTTTACTTTGTATTACTCTGATAAGCCAGTATTACCACTGATTTATTTTTCTTGTTTGCTGCATATTGCCTTATGTTAGTTGCAATGTTGCAGTTGCTTTGATAATTTGGATATGCTGCTGCTTGCTCTGATAATTTGCATTTTTTGACATTGTGGTTTGTGTTAATTGTTTTGTGCTGCTGCATTGCCTCGTTCTCTGATTTATATATCTGAGCTCAGTAGATTTAAGTTATTTTAAGAGGTGGTATGCTATATAATGAGTTATGATAAGTTGGGAAGAAATGCGTTTCGAAGCTATATGAAAAAGGTTTGGCAAAAGAGTACTGTAGAATGAGGAATAATTATTTTGAAAGAGGAAATGAATAGATGTAAATAGGTTATAGTGATAACAGGTTTAGTTGGATTTTCTTGGAAACAAATGATGAGGTAAGAAATATATGAAAGTATAAATACAGATGAATAGGACTTTTTTGTGGGAAGAAAGGTTGAAATAAGAAGAAAGATCTGTGGGAAAACGAAGTTTTGATAGGAAATGAAGTACCACAAGTACTGCAGTACTAAATGTTATAATTAAAACAGGACCTGTCCTTTCCTTTTATGTTATTCCGCTACATGTTTGTGTACCGTTGTGTGTCTGTGTTCTTCCTATCTCTGTGTGTTTACCTGATAAGATAAATTTGGTAGATTTCTTTTTCTTCCAATACTAAGATGCATTCACTATGATGAGGAATACTGTTATCCTCAAATCTACCCTTTTTTACTTTGAAAAATATTTGGACATTATTTATTCTGTTATGTTTTCTTTAATGCTCATGAGTCAAGTTAATGTTTCAAAGGATATTCTAATTTTTCATTTATTGACTTATGTCGCAATTTCTATAATATTGATATATACGTTTATTTCTATTCTTTTTGTAAAGCCAGTATTACTACTAATGTTATCAGTATTTTCATGTTCTTGACGGTAATGATGTTTTCTGTACCTTTGTAACTGTATTCTTATGCTGTAAAATTGTAAATTTTATAGACACCAGTTCTTCAAGTTAAGTATATAGTAGGGATTCATTTTACTGCACACATTTCTGTTGGTCATACTATATGTATAAAATGTCAGAGGTTATATGACTGTGTTAGTGCTTGTATGTGTGTTGATAATTGAACAAAGGACTGATTAACAGCTTTGCTTTTTCTAAGGGTATTGCAAAAAGTTGCGTAAGTGGTGGTTCTTGGACTTGCCATGTTGTCATCAAGACTCTTCAGTTGTGATTGTGCACCTGCACAGTCACAACGGATGGCTGCTGGCCAGCTCTACGAGGACTTTGGTGGCCCACTACTACTATAATCTCTACAAGGACTACAGTGAGTGTGCACCTTTGGTGGCCCATTACTGCCATAATTTCTAGAAGAAATGCCATGGGTCTATTCTGAGGAGACCTACCAATTCTACTAATATTGTTCAAGACTTCAACTGACTCTACTGTGGGTCTGCTCTGTTGTGGGCCATTACCAACCTTCATGTCAAGTGTCAGCACTGAATTCCGTTGAAAGTACTACATTACTTCTTCAAGACAGCATTGAGGCCCACTACGTACGTGTGCATTTTCTTTTACTGCTCAGACTTTGTGCATAAAACTGTCATAGACTACTTTTCTGATGAATGATTAGGTCTGTCTTTAAGGACTGTGAGGGGAATTCTTTTATTTATTGACCAACAGTATATTACTAACTGTGTGCATCTGATAGATCGGTTATTGTTAATATGAAAAAAATTTTAACAAATTAATCTTGGCCACTGCCCAAACTATCTTGTAACATTTTTTTGAGAGGAGCAGGAAGGACTTTGTAAGTAGGCTGTAAATGTGTTTCTAAGTTGGCAGCGCTATGCAGCGCTCTGCATTATTGACTCTTGACACCGCTGTGTGCGCTCTGTAACAGACGTTGTGGCTGATCGGACTCGTTGTTAGAGGTGAACAGCCAGGAGTGATGGAAGTTGGGAGTGAGTAGCCAGCGGTGATGGAGGTTAGAGGTTAGAAGTGATAGCGCGAGCGGACGATCTGGCCGTGTGTCCTTCGTGGAAATGTAATTTGTCGATGGTTATATAATTTTTGGAACTGGATGTCATGGACGATTATATAATTTCTGAACTGGTTGTCACATAATTAAGGTAAATGTATTGTTTGCTCTGCAATAAAATCTTTCCTTTGCTAACCGCGTGTGTATTAGTAGTTAGAACCTTCAGTAGTTAGAATCTTTTATTTAGCTGGCAGTAGTGGTACTTGTGTCATTGCTGTAGATCGTGTAATGAAGATTCTCTTTGAGGTAAGTGACTTATGAAATGTGTTGGTTATTGTTAGGATTTCTACTAATTCAGGGCCATTCTTTTGTATTAATTATTTGAAGTCAGGTTATCATTCCTGAGCACTCAGATCGCGTTGGGCTATGATATTGTGGATCAGTGTTGAGATGATAAAGAATAGCAAAGACAGTATAGTCAATTTTACTCAGAAATTTAAGAAAAATTATTTTTTAAATAAAGAAATTTCACCTTCCCAGTTATTACAGTTTAAGTAAAAATATATGAATAATTGTGAGTGGGAAGCATAACACTACAGAGGACGACTTGCGTGGGCGAACTAGTGTTGAAGCAAGTTGTCCCACTGTGCGTCACAGAGTCCTGAAGCACATAACACTGATGCCAACATGGTGGAAGTGGACACAACTGTATCAGACAACCGGTAATTAAAAACTTCGGAATTAGTTGACCCCATAGATATGTCGGAGGAACGAATCGTGCAACTTACACATAAAGAGGAATGAAAAGAATTGTGTTAGTTTAACTGCCGCGTTTACAACAGGGGGCAAAAAGAAAGTGCAAGAACTGCATTCTCGACTGTGATTATACTGTTTTAAAAAGACTGCTATCGACTTCAGACGTTCATTTGCTGTTTTAGTCAATTACACACGGCAGACACGAACGAGATCTCAGAGACATCATTGGAAGTTAGTAACTTAGTACAACACAAAGTGTATCTAATATGCCCTACATTTTGTTCTCAGTTTTGGTCAGTGTTTTCTGATATGTGAAAGTATGCCTTCCGATTGATCACTTACGTAGTTGTAAAAAAGTATCAGAAGAATAAAATGAAACTCTTCAGACGACAGGGATGACAGGACAGGACGCATGTGATGAAGGCTGAGTTGTAAAAAACGAAAGCAACAAAATCTTCCTACTGAACAATGCACCTGTCCACAAATGTGATTTGGCAGTGGGGAAACGGCAAAATGCGATGCAGAAACGTTTGAATAATTAGATTAAAAACAGCCGACCAGTTGCAATGGATAAAGTAATCTTTACCTAGGTTTCGACAGATTTAAATCTATCTTCTTCAGAAGGCGGCAGTATTACATTAATATGGAATGATATGTCATTGTCGTTTTTACAAATATCTGCATAGATCCATTAGTCCAAAGTAAAATATAACCCTGAAAATAGGGTTTGTCATGCAAATAAAACCTAGGTAAAGATTACTTTATCCATTGCAACAGGTCGGCTGTTTTTAATCTTATTACGTGGAACCGTTGCTGTTGCGCAGCTATGTTTAAAATTAAAAAAAAAGTTTGAATAATTATCTTATTTGCTAAACTGATACTATTTAACTTCAGCCTGTTTTCACATCGACCTAAATTTGAGACAAGATAATATTTTGGGGTGGCTATGAGCACTATGGGACTTAATATCTGAGGTCATCAGTCCCCCAGAACTTAGAACTACTTAAACCTAACTAACTCAAGGGCATCACACACATCCATGCCGGAGGCAGGATTCGAACCTGCGACCGTAGCGGTCGCGCGGTTCCTGACAATATTTTTGGCCTGAGCCATGCGTGGGTCGTGTTCATCCCGATTATTGTTTGTCATCTTCTCTTATGTTACTGCGGCCTCGATTTATTATTTTATTTACTGGTGTCACTAACTTCCTACCTTACCTGCCCCTGAGTGGCAGGAGCAGCGCTTATAGATAAGTGCACTGCCGTACTATCTATGGAGCGACCAATAGTATTTCCGGGTGGTCGTGCGTCGGAAGTTCAGTTGCGGACAGACCAGCACTGGAGTCAGTCGGGGGACGGACCAGCAATCACGCACGGAGCAACGGTCGGGGACAAAGGAGAGTCGGGCACGGAGCAGCAGTCCGGACGCAGCAGTCGGGGACGGAGCGCCAGTGAGGTGCGGACCTCGCCTTCCGCTGGCAACACATATGAAATGTCCGACGGAAGGAGATTGGAGCGGGACGACCGTTGGTTGGTCGTCTCATCGGGCGACGTGTATTCAGTCTTTTGTCCATTTGTGGGGTTCGTCAGTTGTTCACCTTGCCGAACGTGGGTCGGTTCCTTCCTTGTTCGTGGCCAATGGGCAAGAGTTACCTCTGCAGCGTTGGGTCCGACCCAGTGTGCTCGCGTCGCCGTGTCTCCCAATCGCCAAAGGACATCGAGCTGAGTCGGGTTGGAGCTGTAGTCAGCTTCGAACAGCCAAGACTCTCCCGACCGTTGCCGACACACGTAACTTCAGTGGGAACGACGTAGGTTGGTCGTTCGGTCGGTGGTCTCATCGGAAGAACGTGTATTTGTTCGCCGACTGCTTGTGGAAACTCTCTGTGTGTCTAATTGATTCGTCCTTATTGTTAATCAGGGACTGCTTTTACGATTGTTCGAGTTCCTGCGCAATTGTGTGTATGTGTAACCGTGTCTAGCTTCTGTGATTTCCACTGAGCAGATCAATGCTGTCTGCGTACTGGAGTAATCAGTCGGTAGGTTGAAACAGAGCAGCGAATGTGTCGGGTGGAAGGGATTTGATTAGGATGTTGGTTGGTTCTTCAGCTGTTCCTAGGTCGTGTTGCCACCTGATTGTTTAGTGTTATGCTTGGCTCCCTGTCTCACCTAAGCTGTGCTTAGTTTCCTCCCCAGGCTGACCCTTGGAACACTTCTGAGTACCACTGTTTGTTGCTTGTGATTGTCATTTTATTTGGTTGCAGGTACTGTGCCAGGCCTTCAGCCGCGTATTAATATTGTCTGTTTTATGTTTAGTATATGGCCTTCAGTCGAACTTCATGTCAACTATTATAAGATTAGGCCTTCAGCAGTGTTTCATTTAAAATTCTTGTTGCTGTGTATTTAGGCCTTCAGCCGCGTTTGTTTCAAAATCTGCGGCTTTGATATGCAAATCCTTGTCTACAAGGTTTCACTTTAGTTATCCTGAATTCTTGAAACGGCCTTCAGCCGGGTTCTGTAAATGAATCTTAATGTGGTCTTTAATTATTCTTGAGTAATTGTTTGGGCCTTCAGCCGACAAGATAATTCAAGTTTTCTTAAGACGTTTTTGTTGTACCGCGTAAAACCTTATATTTAAAGCCTCTATTTTATTATGTAAAAAAAATTTTATTAGGTTTTCACCCTAAGAATTTATTTCAATTTTCCTTAATATGGTCTTTAGCCGGACTTTGTAAATGATTGGCTTTTAAAGAATTTCCTTAGCTGATCTGAAATATTATTTCGGCCTTTATCCGAGAAGATATTGCAATTTTACTTAAGTAGGGCTTCAGTCTTTACTCTAAATCGTGGTGTTTTAAAAGGAATCACTTGAACTTATTATGGAGAAATTACTTGGGCCCTCAGCTGTTAATTGATCTTTGTTGTTTTAAAGAGAAAACTGTGCATTGGTTCGAGCAATAAAATTGTGTGTGTTCTTGTATAACTAACTGTAATTGGTCTTGGTCCCTTTCCACAACCTGATTCGCTCTGTCCTGCGAAATCAGGATTTCAGGGCTCAATAAAGACATTATATCAAACACTTATCTTCGCAGATCTCACTACTTACCAGAATTAGTTGGAGAAAGTACATAGACTTAAATGTTCTCAATGTCAAAAAGTAATAAGTACATTTTACTTAACGAAGTAATCTTTCATTGTTTAACCAAAAATTTTCCTGTTGATCTAGCAATCACTGTAAAGTGGTTCCAAGCGTTTTGCGTAGAAATGTTTGAGAATCTGGAAGATGCATTAGGTCTTGGTTGTAAATTGAAGTGAAAGGTCATTAAGCGACACGCTAGGATAGGATTAATGAGTTTACAAAATCGGATATCATTAACTTCTTGTCTGAGGCCAGTCAACAGATTTTCTGTAGTGTTTAATCGAAAAGATCTAAATCGAACATCTTGAGGTTCAAGTTTTCGTGTAATGATTCCGCATAAGATTGTCTGTCGTGTTCTTAAATCGCTTAAGGTGCAGTCTTTTAACGAGACCGTAGCTGAATTTCCTACACGAATAACGTAATAATTTCAGCTTCAGAGAGTAGTTGTAAGGAGTTTATGCTCAGGTTGACATTAGTGATGGTACCATTATTTCCGACACCACTTTTCCTCCTCTCGTTATTAAACCAATTGCTTGTGCCTCAGACTCTTACGTTGCGTACACCGGAATTCTGGAAAAGCGTGAATTTCATGTAATGTATCGTTTTCAGATGAAAATGCTGCTAATTGATATTCGGTATGCTATTACTGTATACAGAATAATGGCTTCGGAGTGCATAAGCGCTCATGTCCAGGTTTTATTATTCCACGCGTCGAAGTTTATTAATTCAACTCCGTTTTACGTCCCTGGCAATATACGAGAATATTTGAGCCTATGTTCACATGTTACGTATTGTTCTACGTAAAATTATTAACCTGTTGCAATCGAAATTTTTATCAATTATTTATGAAACGAATTAAACTGTTCACAATTTGAATATTCTAGGTGAACATCAATAAAACCGGCAAACTGCAGGGGCAGATTCCTGACTGGGAATGGAGGAAGAAAGATTCTACGAATATTTCTCCGGAAATGCATCGTTGCCACGGTAGATGACACTGGAGTACGACAGTTCCTCTGACCACGTGCCGTTTGTTCACTGTGTGTTGCAGGCTGTGACTGACGCAGCGTTCTGTAAACAGTAGAATGGTCGGTGTTCATGTCGGGAACAAGCCGAGATGGTGTTCGTGTGCGGCCAAGCAGAAGGAAACGGTCAAGAGGCAGCACGGCTGTACCAAAACAGGTACCCTCACAGACACCACCCACGACACACATTTCAAGCCCTTACTGGACGTCTATGTGATCGTAGATCCATTCAGACAGACGGACGTGCAGGGAAGTGGCGGGCTGTGCGTACACCATATTTGGAGGAGCGGGTTCTACAGGATAATGAGACGAACACAAGCACCCTTGCAGTTTGTTGGTTTTAGTAATGTTCACCATGTACAAACGTTTTAAATAGAATGTATGTTTGAGAAATTTTATGACGTTTACGATAAGAAAAAAATACCTCAGAATTGTTACAAGTCTCCAGATACAAGAACTTTAAACATTTAACGCATATTCAATTAACTGTCATAAGTTGAGGCTGTAACCTTGTGTACAGTAGTTTTGAGATAGTATCCGGTATGATAGTCTAGCTTCATTCCATGTGATACTGCAGTCATAGATCAGCTGAAAGGATTACACACGAACATGTTTAAAACAGCATTCGAGAACTCAGATTAACAGAAAGTTGCTGACAGCTGTGCCACTCCACGTAGTTTGTATGTTTGCTGATTAAAATAAATATTACATCAAAATAGTAATATTAGAACAAATAAGCCCTCGGTCACAAATATTAAGTCAAAATTGACCAGGTTTCGACGCTACTATGAGCGTCGTCTTCAGAACTAAACTCACTGTTCTAAAACATATTTGGTATATAATACATTAATAAAATTAAAGTTTGTACTGACCAGAGAGATGCAGTACTTAAAAGTCACATTGTAAAAACATCTAAGCCGGAAAGGCGACGTCATGAACATTGTATCTAAGATGGCGAGCCGCTAAGGGCTGCTCGTACTTGAGTGAACAAGGGTTGCAACAAGACAAACTAGTAATGTTTCACATCAGATAATATAGGCAATAAAACGTAGGTTTAAACGGTATTAGCCAGCCATTGTGGCCGAGCGGTTCTAGGCGCTTCAGTCCGGAACCGCGTGACCGCTACAGTCGCAGGTTCGAATCCTGCCTCGGGCATGGATGTGTGTGATGTCCTTAGGTTAGTTAGGTTTAAGTAGTTCTACGTTCTATGGGGACTGATGACCTCAGAGCCAATTGTTCCATAAAAGTTACTGACGCAAGTTGTTTGATCTGTTAATGCTGAAAGAGGCACAGTCCGGAACTGATTTCTTCTATCTGAATTATTCTTAATAGCTGCGTATAATCCGAGTTGTAGTCCTTGTCCCTGCGCGCAGGAAAATGACATGTTGTTAATTTTGTTGAATTGAGAATTTGTATTTCCGTTTTCTGCTTTGAAATCCATTCTTCGTGGAAAGTGCTCGAATCCTATCTAGTCAGCCACTCAGGAGATAAACGTGTGAAAGTTTCCTTGGATATTACAGTAATCCAGCAGGATGACTATTCACTGTTTCGTTCCCCAGAATTTGTCGATGATATCTGAGGGCCCACTTCCTCTGTAAGGCATGTTCAAATGTTTACGTCAATATTTAGAATCAAGTCCTCTTTGCTTCTATTTTTGCAGTTATTGTTGATTAATTTAGAGCCCAGATTGAGGCAAAATTGACTGGTAAGAAAATTTTCGTAATCTTCATTCGACTTCCTGCTGACGTAATAAAGTAATCACTTCAATAGCAGTTTCTCCCAAAGCATGTCATCATTTGAGGAGACAGAAGTATTTTTAGACTTGCCGTTCAACGCTCCAACAAAGGACGAAACAATTAGAGTGTAGTAATGGAATTTGTCTGTTGTAGTTTTCCAACATCCTTGTATTATGTTTCATATGTCTGTTACTTTCTGTGCCATTATATCTGCACCCACTGGTAGATTATCCGTGTACTCGCTTCTACTCCTGCTGTCCTGGTTTGTCTTGTTTAAGCACTTCGATGTGCTTGGCCATTGAGAATTTAAGGCACGGTTGCTGTCGAAATGAAAATTCTGAAGGAACAAAGCTTCCTCCACTCTGATATATTCGACTGTGTCTGTATTGTTGGGTTGGTGGTGTTTATTTTGCTTTTGTGTGTTTTGTGTTGTAATAAACGTAGCTGCTTTGAATTATGTTGAGCAGAAAAGATAGTAATCTGTTAATGCTGCCTTGGGTTTTTGACACGAGATTGTGCTGTGAATTGCATACAATACCTCTCCATGTGTATGGCCTGCAAAAGAACCTAATATTTCTCTATAATTACGAACTTGCGTATCCATATTGGAAAATGAATTTCTTTTGAGGTCTGAAACAGTGTAAATAACGGAGTGGGACTGGTGGTTACGATTACTGTGTAGTAATTTCAGCTCTATGAATTTACATTGGGTACTGCATTTGTAATCGAACTGAACGAAGAGGTCTTTCATTCACGAACGGTTTCTTGCATTTTGTTGGCTTCACAACTACTCCGTGAGTGATGTCTTCTGTCTGATCATGGTTATAGGTGCCACGTGGATTTTGTGATATTAAAAGTATTTGTATATTCTGGCTTTCCAATAATCATTCGTTATTAAAAAATATCTTCGATATAATTACACGTCGCTCCATCAGAATATTGAATACGAAAGTACATTTTTATAAATTTTGTTTTTGAAAGCGATGAGGCTAAGTGAACTTGTACCTTACTGTAACATAACTAATCAAGATTTCGTGCCATCAGGACGACCGCTATTTCCACGAGAATGGGTCTCACACTATACAGAATTGACAAAGTGAAAGCTTGCTTGTAACACTCTAGTCTTTTTATTTACGGTCAGAATTTCAGATCAGCAGTGGTGGGCCCATGTACCATATAGTTTGTGTACAAGACTTTTTGTTGTTAGCTTCGCTGTAAAGGAATGTTCTGGGTTATAAGCAACACCCAAGCATACTCCATACGCATGTTCGCCATGTGAGGTGCAATGTAATAAATGTTTAGAGAACCACGTTTTGTCAAATGTTTCTTCTTTGATTGGCCCATAGAATGGATTAAAAGTCATTGAATGACTCAGCATATTTTTACCAGTTCCTACTGAAAAATGATTTCACAAAGCCTTTTCTTATACCCGAGTCTCGTTTTGGCTATTATGCCACTTTCAAGAAATTGTTTCAGATGTAACAATACAGCATCTAGGAGAGCTTTGGTGAAATTATTTCTCATGTATTGTATTGTTGAGTTCGTCCGAAATTTACCTGTGGTGCTCACATTTTATTTGCACCTTTGTTCGTTTGACAGGAAAGCTTACACCACTGTGATAGGAAATTTGCGCGAAGTAAAGTGTTAAGTAATTTCAACTATCCAATTAATCTTCGCGATAAGCAAGTTTGCCTGTATTGAAATTATTCCTTAAGTGAGACTGTGTTGTAAAATTGTTTTATTGGCAGTTTTCTAAGATGTTACTCAAGCCCACCAAGTTCATTTTGCCAAACACAGGCGTCTTATATTACAGTAAAAGAGATAATATTCTAAATTAGAAATACACTACTGGCCATTAAAATTGCTACACCAAGAATAAATGCAGATAATAAACGGGTATTCGTTGGGGGAATATATTATACCAGAACTGACATGTGATTACTTTTTCACGCAATTTGGGCGCATAGATCCTGAGAAATCAGTACCCAGAACAACTACCTCTGGCCGTAATAACGGTCTTGATACGCCTGGCCATTGAGTGTACAGGTACAGCTGCCCATGCAGCTTCAACACGATACCACAGTTCATCAAGAGTACTGACTGGCGTATTGTGACGAGCCAGCTGCTCGGCCACCATTGACCAGGCGTTTTCAGTAGGTGAGAGATCTGGAGAATGTGCTGGCCAGGGCAGCAGTCGAACATTTTCTGTATCCAGAAAGGCCCATACAGGACCTGCAAAATGCGGTCGTGCATTATCCTGCTGAAATGTAGATTTTCGCAGGGATCGAATGAAGGGTAGAGCCATGGGTCGTCACACATCTGAAATGTAACGGCCACTGTTCAAAGCGCTGTCAATGCGAACAAGAGGTGACAGGGGCGTGTAACCAATAGCACCCCATACCATGACGAATACACGCTTCCAATGTGCGTTCACCGCGATGTCGCCAAACACGGATGCGACCATCATGATGCTGTAAACAGAACCTGGATTCATCCGAAAAAATGACGTTTTGCCATTCGTGCACCCAGGTTCGCCGTTGAGTACACCATCGCAGGCGCTCCTGTCTGTGATGCACCGTCAAGGGTAACCGCAGCTACGGTCTCCGAGCTGGTAGTTCATGCCGCTGCAAACGTCGTCCAACTGTTCGTGCAGATGGTTTTTGTCTTGCAAACGTCCCCATCTGTTGACTCAGGGATCGAGACGTGGCTGCACGATCCGTTAGAGCCATGCGGATAAGATGCCTGTCATCCCGACCGCTAGTGATACGGGGCCGTTGGGATCCAGCACGGCGTTCCGTATTACCTTCCTGAACCCGCCGATTCCATATTCTGCTAACAGTCATTGGATCTCGACCAACGCGAGGAGCAATGCCGCGATACGATAAACCGCAATCGCGATAGGCTACAATCCGATCTTTATCAAAGTTGGAAACGTGATGCTCCTTAGACGAGGCATCACAACAACGTTTCACCAGGCAACGCCGGTCAACTGCAGTTTGTGTATGAGAAATCGGTTGGAAACTTTCCTCATGTCAGCACGTTGTAGGTTTCGTCACCGGCGACGACCTTGTGTGAATGCTCTGAAAAGCGAATCATTTGCATATCACAGCATCTTCTTCCTGTCGGTTAAATTTCGCGTCTATAGCACGTCATCTTCTTGGTGTAGCAATTTTAATGGCCAGTAGTGTAAATCAGATTTCTTGAATACTTTCAATAAGGTATACCTTCTTACCATAGAGAAAATGATTATAGATAGTCGGACAAGTTAAATCTGCTGACGTAGTAACGCAGATAATAACGGCGTTCAGCTTATGTGGGACAGGAAAGTAGTGAGTACGTTACGAGGACGAAGTCACAGTGACTAGTGAGTTCTTACAAAGAATAATAAACCGAACATGAAGGAGCTGGACTAGGCTTTACTTGTGACATGAGGTAAAAAATTTGAAAGTGTGGTAGCAGTTCGGGTATTCACAAGCAAATCGTATTTCGCCAGGAACGTACGGCTACTCTGTGATGTACGCATAGTTGAAATTGCTAAGAAATCATTCACTAGAGAAAGCTCTCGCACTGCAGATATCATGACCTTGATAAAGAGATCGAGATTTGCGTTTCATATTTCAGAGATGTATCTCAATAAAACTGGCAGTATAACGACAAATTCCTTCGTCAAGATGGTTGTAAAACCACATTGCTCACTTACCGGTTTCGGTCATTTATTGACATCCATTAACAACTCCGTCACGTTTTGTACATTCAAGGTTTGTGCTCTAGACATACAATATGTATACAATATGTCAGAGAATTGTTCAGCATGCCGTCACATTGTGATCAGGGACTCGTTTGGTAAGAAGAAATAATTAAACCAGGGCGTGGAGCCTTTAGCTAGCTGGAAGTGGTGTTGGATACACAGAAGGAGTTCAAAAATATGGAAACACCACAAACGCAACACATTACCATTCCTACGTAGGAAAACCGTTGGCATTCAAAGTAGCTTCCAGTCGGCTCGGAATGGACAAATATAGGTCATATATGCTTTCAAAGTGAATCTTCTTGCAAAATAGTGGCAATTTCAGCTAACAGTGATGGAGGTAGACAGCGATCACGCATCCTTCTCTCCAAAGTAGACGGCAAAGGATCATTAAGATATGCGACAGTTAATCCTCCTCCTCACAAAACCAGTCCTGGGCGATGTGATCTTCGTGAATAGCGGCCCCCATTGTCTTGTAACAGAGCACAATCTGTGGGATACAAATATTGTACCATGGAATAGACCGACCAGCGAAAATGATCACATAATCCTTCGCAGTAATGCGATGTTACAGAATGACCTTGGGGCCCATGGATTATCTCGATATGGCTGCGCCATGTCTCACTCTCGGGGTCGTAAACTCGGCTAGAAGTTGGAAGCAGTGTGAAGGAAGACACATCCGATCAAATGACTCTCTCGCATTGCTTCGTCGTCCAGGATTTATTGCTCTGGCACCACTGTTTCCTGTTACTGGCATTTGCATCTCTGATGAGTGGTTCTGGAATTCCAGCTCACCCGGATGTTCTCTGCTTAAGGTGCGTTTCTTTCTTCGTCAATTTTTTGTGCCGATAAGGTTCGCGAGTGCGTCATTTACTTTTTCAGTGAGTCTTGCCTCTGTCGTCATCTTACTTTTCATCACAGTCCTCTTCAGTGGTCGTCTGTCAAGTGTCGCAGACACTCAACACATAATTTCGTCCGCCTTGCGACATAGCGAATGATGTTTTTTTCAACTGTTCCTGTAAGCGTCATAAATCTTTGATACGATACGTCTTGAAACACCAAACACTTCTGATCGCTTGGTTACGGAAGCACCAGCCACACGAGCGTCTACGATTTGCACACTTTCCAATTCAGTTAGCTCCACCGTAACGCACTCACAACTACAAAGAATTCTCTTCTAGCCACCACTGAATCCTGCAACGTATCGAGGACATTGCACAGGCGCCTTTCGTTGTCAAATACGACGGGCGTTCAGTAACGCAACACATTCTTTTTTTTTTTTTTTTTTTTTTTTTTTTTTTGAAAGCAGGTTGATTTTATTCAGGATTCCAATAAACCATATTATTCCACAGTTTTTGGCTGCAAAACTCTGTGCTACGGTTCCAACGTATTGTCACGTCAGTAGCTTCCCTATCATCGACGTACTGCTTCACGCGGAGTGCATTCTTCATTCGCCCAAGCAGATGGAAGGTGTGAGATCCGGGCTGTAGTATGGATAAGGAAAAACAGTTCAATGAAGTAGTTTGAGCCCTCTCGGGTGCGCAGCCTAGTGTTAGGTTTTGCATTGTCGTGGAGAAGGAGAAGTTCGTTTCCATTTTTGTATCGCCGAAGACGCTAAAGTCTTTTCTTCAATTTACTTGCGGGCACAGACCTTTGAGTACCCCAGCTGGTGAACGAATGTATCAACACTACCAATAGAGACGTGATTGTGATGAGAGTGTCTGCACGTTCCAACATTCTAGAAGACAGCTGTGCGCGGCCTCCCGACAACCGGGAGATCCGAAAGGTTTGCGTGGCCTATTTCGATGATGACAGATGCCTCGCCTAACGACTGATCTTGCTATTGCTCACTGGCAGGACTCCTTCGACAGTCTGTAAGCGCCTATGAATATCTGCTATGCTTGGTTTCCCACAAAAAGAAACTCAGTGACTGCTTTCTGGTTGGAACGCACTTCATTTACAAATGCCATTTTGAAGGCTACGTTTTGCACCACCACCTGTCGTAACTTCATGAAATCATACGGGCTTAAGCGAGAATATTCCACGATATCCGGCAACAAATTACCAATTTTTCAACCGATACTGGCCGAGAAAAAAGAAAGTATCACTACATACTGAACGCTCCTCATAGAATGAAGGTGGCTGCAAGCTAGTCTAGCAGCTGCTTTTACGTTCAATCATGCATTGCTCTCGGATTTTCGGTATTAACGTCCAACCGCTGTAAGTGACGGACGTCGCAGATTTAATTGAAACGCATAAATTTCATTTGTTCCCGTGCGAACTTGAAAATGTCTCTTTCCCTAATGACTCTGAACTATATTCATGATTTTTTGGTGTGATTGTAGGTGCGTGTTCCTAGTGGCCATCTGGAGGCGGTGAATGCACTGTCAGCAGTGCGAATATACCTGACCAGCGGTCGGGTATGGGCAACTTTCTAAAATTAGATGGACTGTTAGAGGACTTTCATTACTGATATTGGAGTAAGTGAATTTTGGTCCAGCCTCGTTGGTCGAAGCGAAGCTGGTGACCATAGACTGATGCGATAGTGTAACAGAGCAGAGAATTAATCCGGCTGCAGCAATCAACGAAGCAGTACGCGGGGTAATTTGTGTTACACCCTGCACATCGCCAAAGGTACGCGGATGCTCGCTGCGGCCGTGTGTGTGATTTCGCATGACGCGAAGGAGACTAGCTTCTTTTTCGACGGTAGCACCGCATTACGAATTAATCTCGCTCCATAAGAGTATGCCAAATGCAAAGGAAGTGGATCATAACGGACTGATTGTTGCTACTGCGCATTTTACAAGTCGTGGAACATTTTTACAGATGGTTGAGTCGTCAGACAGAGAAAGTAATGGAGCACTACGAGCAGAATTTTTACTTTCAGCTTATTTTCCTAGCGGCAAGGCAAAATCAATGCCTTCTCTGCTCAATATCAATGTAGATACTATCGAAGACACTGCTGCCAAAGCGCAGTTACTAAACACAGCCCTCCGAAATGCCTTCACAAAAGAAGACGAAGTAAATGTTCCAGAATTCGAATCAAGAACAGCTGCCAACGTGAGTAACGTAGAAGTAAATATCCTCAGAGTAACGAAGCAACTTAAATCACTTAATAAAAGCAGATCTTCTGGTCCAGACTGTATACCAATTAGGTTTCCTTCAGAGAATGCTGATGTAGTAGCTCCAAGCTTAACAATCATATACAATCGTTCGCTCGACGAAATATCCGTACCCAAAGACTGGAAAGTTGCACAGGTCACACCAATATGCAAGGAAGGTAGTAGGGGTAATCCACTAAATTACAGGCCCATATCATTAACGTTGATATGCAGCAGGATTTTAGAACATATATTATGTTCGAACATTATGAATTACCTCGAAGAAAACGGTCTATTGACACACAGTCAACATTGGTTTATAAATCATTGTTCCTGTGAAACACAACTAGCTCTTTATTCACGTGAATTGTTGAGTACTGTTGGCGAGGGATTTCAAACGTTACGTATTTCTGGATTTCCGGAAGGCTTTTGGCACTGTACCACACAAGCAGCTTGTAGTGAAATTGTGTGCTTATGGAATACCGTCTCATTTGTGTGACTGCATTCGTTATTTCCTGTCAGAGACGTCACAGTTAGTAGTAACCGACGGAAAGTTATCGAGTAAAACAGAAGTGATTTCCAGCGTTCCCCAAGGCAGGCTTACAGGCCCATAGCTGTTCCTTGTCTATATAAACGATTTGGGAGACAATCTGAGCAACCGTCTTAGGTTGTTTGCAGATGACGCTGTCGTTTATAGACTAATAAAATCATCAGAAGATTAAAAAAACTGCAAAACGATCTAGAAAAGATGTCTGTATGGTGCGAAAACTGGCAATTGACGCTAAATAACGAAAACTGCGAGGTCATTCACATGAGTGCTAAAAGGAATCCGTTAAAGTTTGGTTGCAGGATAAACCGTAAATCTCAAGGCCATAAATTCAACTAAATACCTAGGAACGATAATTACGAACAATTTAAATTGGAAGGAACACATAGAAAATGTTGTGGGGTGGGCTAGCCAAAGAGTGCGTTTTGTTGGCAGGAAAATTAGAAATTGTGCGTACACTACGTTTCTCCGTCCTCTTTTAGAATACTGCTGCGTGGTGTGGGATCCTTGCCAGATGGGATTGACGGGTTACATCGAGGAAGATAAAAGAAGGACAACACGTTTTGTATTATCGCGAAATATGGGAGAGAGTGTCACTGAAATGATACAGGATTTGGGGTGGACATCATTTAAACAAAAGCGTATTTCGTTGCGGAGGAATCTTCTCACGAAATTACAACCACCAACTTTCACCTCCGAATGCGAAAATATTTTGTTGACACCGACCTTCTTAGGGAGAAACGATCACCATGATAAAATAAGGGAAATCAGAGCTCGTACGGAAAGATATAGGTGTTCGTTCCTACCACGCGCTATACGAGATAGGAACAATAGGGAATTGTGATGGTGGTTCCATGAACCCTGTGCCAGGCTGTTAAATATGGTTTGCAGAGTATCCATGTAGACGTAGACTGCATCTCAGTTTAAAAAGTTGCATAACGGACTATATCATGTTAAATACTGGCCGTCTTTGAGCAGTCGCGATGTTTGCTATTCCGACAAGGTTTAATCGGGAGGCCCGTTCTGAAAACCGAAATTTGGACAATCCCCTGTACTCGGAGATCCATGACAACTCTCGTACTTGAGTATAGGAGAATCAGATCAAAGGGGAGACGAATGTGATAAGTGCGACTGTGATTAGTACTCACGTGAATCTTGATATTCCTGTTAACAATAGATGATTCACAGCGCATTGTGCTCGGCTGACATCTGGCTCTGCTAAGTAGATGATTAAAAAAAATGAGGAAGTAAACTATGTGTATAGATTTTCTGTTTGTGTAGTCTGTAAATGTTACATTCTCTAGCCCCGAAGGGTCATCTGTGGTCTCTTATAAAGTGGACACAGTTACTCTTCTGCAATACTACATACACATCTCACCTTCCATGCACATGCATGCCTAATCCATCCTTTCCCGGTGAATCTTCAACTAGCGCCACTATCCTACGGTGAAGTGGTCAAGTCCGTTCCGGGATTAATCCTTTCTTCCAGCACTAGTCAATAATGCTATCGACGCACGGTGTAGCCGCGTGGTCTAGGCGTCTTGTCACGATTCGCGTGGCTCCTCCCGTTGGAGGTTCGAGTCCTACCTCGGGCATAGCATGTGTGTGTGTGTGTGTTGTCCTTATAGTAACTTATTTTAAGTTAGAATAAGTAGTGTGTAAGCCTAGGGACCGATGACCTCAGTAGTTTGGTCCCATAGGAACTTATCACAAAAACAACGCTATTCTGTTTACCCTCGATGGCCATTAATGGCTTCCCGCGGTTCGAGAGTACCCCCTTCTCACGCTTGCCACTCCACATCCATTACGAACATGATCAGTTTCACATACAACCCGAGCATGACTATTGTAGCATTAACATCATTGTCATTGATCATGTTTTGACGGTTGCGCGAAGAAATCTCCGAAATGTTTTAAAACATAAGAAAATCTGTTCACCAGTGTATGTTTTTAGAAGCAGAATTTACTTCGTGAAATCGATTTCATTTAAAACACTATCACATACTAAGTTACAGACTGCATCGGTCATCTCCAGATACTCGGAAAAATTAACATTCTGTCGAGGAAGATCTATGATTGTGAACTTCCTTTTATTTAAGACACAGTAAAATTCAGAACAGTCTATATCGGCCATTTCAAAGAAACCGAATTTAAGAAAACGTCAATCACGAATCTCGTTTGATGATACGTAATTTTTCCACCACTTATTTTCGTCTGTATAAAATATTCTCATATTTCTGGCCGTGGTAGATCTGCCGCCATCGCCTTGGTCAGTATCAGTTTCCTGTCGTGCTTTTTCTTCTTTTCCTTTCATTCACTTCAGTTCCCTACGAAGGAACGCACTAGCAACGGATACAACCGCTCTTCAGCGAAAGACTGCACATATTTATTAGAAATTTTAAAATATTATATATGAAGCAGCTGAACACAGCTTCTAAAAATATGTTTGAGTGGACAATTTTTATCATGCGATCTTTAAGGTTCTCTCGGGTGATTAATTAATGGTGTTTCTGGCTGTGAAGCAGAGTTGTAGTTTCAGTTTTTTCGCACTATATTTTGTCTTGTTGTTATCTGTACTCTCAGAAAACTAGTGAATCAGTCATCGAAATGGGCGAAAAAACGAAAAGAACAAGTCAGTTGTAGAACCGGAAGCTCACCGCAAATTTTTTTGAAATTAAAATCTTTTAGATGATATTATAATACAGTTAAAATATAGTCACTCACGACAATAATTTTTTATGTGGCATAGTTGTGTTGCTGGTGGTGAATGAAAAATGATCATGTTCGTGATGGGGGTGGAATGAACAGTGTGAGAATAGGGCCTTGCGCGACCACAGGGAACGACTACTAGCATTTGATTGGGAGGAAAGGAGAGGGAGGGAAGTGCAAGGATCGTTTGAGGGGCGTTTTGATGATGTAGCTGCTGCTCTGGCGGTCTTACACAGGGGTGATTCCGTGATGTTACAACTTTCAGACATGATGCAGAAGGGAAATGTGTCAATTTGAGGTAAGTTTCGTTTTATTTCATTGGTTTTAGAGCACAAAAAAACTAAGATCACAAATGCCTGTGTCATAACCTTAGAACATCAAAAAGTAAAAGAACTAAAAAGCGACTATACGTCAAGCCCAATCGACGGAAGGAAAGCGAGCTAAGAACAAGGACATCCCGTTGGAAAAATGTCCACAAAATACTTTGTAGACATAGCGGAGGTTCCGAACTAAAAATTAAACGTCCTTCGCTATATTTCAAAGACAGATGAAAAGGAAAAGGCAGTCGACAGCCCGCGTGTCGTTCGCTAAAACTTCCGATAACTCAGACGGCAAACATATATTAGAAAGTAAATGGTTCAAAAACAGGGCATTCACGAAGTGGCGAACCGTCAAAGGTTAACAACAAAAGTACAAAGTTGCGAGGGATCACCACTTAACAAATGGCAATGGCTAAAACGACATCGCCAAATACGGCAATCTAAATGAAATAATGTCCACGCGATTAGAGGGCCGAGATGAGGTCGGACAGGCCTCTGGGAGAGATTTAGTTCCCCGGAGCTGTTCCCGAGAAGAGAAATCAGTGGTGATGCCAAAGTGACACAACCTGCCGACAGACGGCAACACGGAGATCATCCGACGCGATGGAAGAGCTAGCGGACTGAGGTGGGAGGACTGCAGCCTTGGTAGCAGCGTCAACAGCCTCATTTCCCATCAGACCTACAGGGGATAGACGAAATAATGTAAACACCTTTGCTTACTTGGGAATGGTTTATTAACAAGGGGTTGGACTCCCATTTGATCGTAATACAACTGCGATTCTTCTTGGAATACTGACATATAATGGTTGTACAGTATCCTCTGGAATGTTTCGCCTTTTGTAGTGACGAGGGAGGCGGAAATATGCTCCGGAATATGTTCTCAACAAGGGTTCGATAACGTTCAAGACCGGGGACCCTGCTGGCCGTGAAAGACGCTGCAATTCAGTTGCATGCTCCTCATACCACGACTGTACGGTCCTGGCTGTGTGAATCGATGCATTATCGTCCTGAAATAAGGCATCATTGTTGGAGCAATATTTGAATCATAGGGTGCACCTGAGCATCTAAAATGTTCACGTAATCGTTGGCTTTAACACGGCCCGTGAGAGTAATGATGAGATCAGCAGAGTACCATGATATGGCTGCCCACACCATCACACTTCCAACTCCATGCTGAACCGTTATAATTAAGCAGTCAGGATTGTAGGCTTCTTTCGGCGTTCTCTAGGCGTAATACCTGCCCGATGTTGTAAATAACGAAAAGGTTTACTCGTAGGACCGGATGACATGTTTTCACTAATCATCCGTCCAGGATTTATTCCCCTGACACCATGTGTTACGCTTATTTGTGTTGGTTGTTGTAACTAATGGTTTAGTTACAGCAGCTCGTCAACGAATATCTGCTTTATGGAGTTCTCGGCGGACAGTGTCAATAGATGGGTATTGAGCTGTGCAGTCACCTTAGCCGCCGTAGTTTTGTGTTGTTTTAAGACAATTCGTGGTAGCGTAAGACGATCTCTTTTAGGACGGTCTTTGTCATTTAGTTTTGATTTGCACCTACTGCTACGTTTACAAGATGATGTTTTTCCATGTTTTGTGTTGACTGTCATGAATGTTGAAACAGTTGTTCCTGAAACATTCAGTAAGTTGTCTGCCTTGGTTACTGATGCTCCAGCTAATCAGGCTCCCACAATCTGCCCTCTTTAGAACTCTGTTAGGTCTTTCATTGCACGTCGACCTTGGCCTCTGAATACAAATACGAAGTGTACACTACTCGTAAACAACCTCCACTGATGCCTAGTCCGTACTGAATACACAGAGTGCCTTATCTGCGTTGTTGAGCGTCAAACACAAGCATCACATTGCTACCACTGTTCACATTATTGTGCCTCTCCCCTGTACGTGACCAGGAACCCACCTGAATATCACTGTGCCTCCCTCAACACGGAGCAAATGGAGGCTTTCTTGGACGGTTGCACTAAGGGAAGGACTGTGTACAACACACAGAGGCTCTGAAGGGCATTGCGAGAGTCGGAGCATATGACATTATTAAAAAACCTGCGGCGCCGGATGTATTGGCCTGATAGAGGGCGAAGAATTCTGCAGTAAATACTGAGTAGCGTTCTGGAAGCCGATATCGAAATTGCTTGGTGCCAACGATGAAGGCACACCCGACACTTTGGTCGGTCTTAGAGCCATCAGTGTACACGAAGATGCTGTCACAAAGTTTTGTGCGGAGGTCGAGAAACTTACTGCGACAGATCGAATACGGGGTAGTTTCCTTAGGCAGCTAATGAAGTCTGTGCTGGAGTACGTCTTCTCCAGTCACTAGTAAACACTCTATAGTACGCTAATGGCGCCTATGACCAGAGAAGGCAAAGACATGTTCCCAGGCTATGCGCTGATAACGCTCCCTGGGCAGCGTGCATATAGGCCGCCGACGACGACCGAGCTGCCCAAACTCTCAACCTGAGTACTTCAGTGCGTCGCATCGGCACTCATTTCGCATTGCACCTCAATACGTCGCACTGTGATCTAGTCTTCCACAGCGATAGTCGTGATCTCGCATCTTAGCTAGCTGTGAGGAAACGTTAGTCATTGTACTCGTATATAGTTGATACGGACACGGACACGGACAAGATTCAAGGATTGACTGCTGTTAACCACAGAATTCCTGCCTGGACATCACTGGAGTTAAGTACTCCGTTGTTTCCTGTAATAAAGTGTATCTTAACCACACGTGCATTTTGCTTTGTAGTGAGAGGAAACAGACCACCAACCTATCATACCACCCTCTTCTGTTCCAGCCAGCAACCACAAAACATTACAATAGCGCACAGCCACAACAAAGTCCCAGATGAAAACAGACCCACCAATTTGTGGTAAGGAAAAGTGGTCTGGAAACGACCTGCTCGAAGGTTTAAAACGAAAATCTTTCTAATATCTCTGACAGTGGAATACATGAACCATGTTGTTGCTAAGACTGTAGTCTAGACAAATTTCAGAGATGGTAGTGTAGACCAAAATAAGAAAAAATATCTAGTAAATATGGGCTCTATAATGCATTTTGGTACTTATTCAGCAAAAGAGGTGGGTTTCACAGTATCGGACAGTACCGCTACATGTATTACACATTCAAGGGTATTAGATTATAGCTTTCGACTCGGTCGTAGTTCCCGGACCAGGGTTCCTTACCTCATATTCATACATTTACTGCGTCTGTTGCGAAGACACCACCACTCCCGTCTGAGCGTAAACAGTCGTAAACAGTTCGTCTGATTTCTCTGTTTCTTCTCAGCGTCGAGAGCTTGCTTCTACGTTTCATCCAGTTGAAGTTTTTCTCGTGCATTCTGATTTTTACAGCCTCAAACCCATTTAATAAAAAAATCCCAATATCTAGAAGCCTGGGGCAAACTTTCGGTTCATCAAACAGTACTTTATGTTTATTTACGAGGCTATACTCAGCAACTGCTGATTTATCAAGTTCCTGAAGTTAGATGTGCCCGTTAATGCTCTCCTCAGCAGTCTGATGGATTGACCGACGAAGGTAGTTCCGCAGTATATTCATATTCTCAGGTAGTCGGAAATTATGTCTTATAGCTGGTCTCCCAAGACCCTGCCCCTTTGGCTGGATATAGCTGTGTAGAACGAAACGAACATAGTCGATCACTCAGGACACGATTCTTTAATATTTTCTCTTTTCACTTTCTAGGAGACCACCAGCTTTATATCACGTGCCCCATAATATGTTCATTTTCAGAACCCATCTCTGCCTCGCCAGAAACAGGTGCAGCTCTTTATATCAATTTACTTAAAACGGTTATGAATTGGACTGCGTAGCAAAAACTCTGTGTGTTGAGGTTATGTCAGTGGACGTCAGTTTGCGTTGTGCAGAGTGGCCGAGCCGCCTGTCTGAACGTGTGGAAAAACTTCAACCGGGACAGCAGATATGATCATAGTGGTGCGCGAAAGCAAAGACGTTGACACCACCTGTAAAATAATGACGTGTGCCGATCAATAAGCATCCGCCCATGGTCTCTACAATAACCATTGCAATCAGTGTAAGTAGGTTGTTTAGGTTTTTATATTGGTAACGCCACGTAGCGCTCTGTATCAAAATCACTGGCTGTGCTGTGTGCAGCCTGTGGCTGGTTTGCATTGTTGGAATTTGCCATTGTAGTGTTGGGCAGTTGGCTGTTAACAGCGTGTAGCGTTGCGCAGTTGGAGGTGAGCCGCCAGCAGTGGTGGATGTGGGGAGAGAGATGGCGGAATTTTGAGAGCGGACGATCTGGACGTGTGTCCATTAGAAAGAGTAAATTTGTAAACTGGATGTCATGAACTGCTATATATATTATGACTTTTGAACACTATTAAGGTAAATGCATTCTTTGTTCTCTATAAAAATCTTTCATTTGCTAACTATGCCTATCAGTAGTTAGTGCATTCAGTAGTTTGAATCTTTTATTTAGTTGGCAGTAGTGGCGCTCGCTGTATAGCAGTAGTTTGAGTAACGAAGATTTTTGTGAGGTAAGTGATTCATGAAAGGTATCGGTTATTGTTAGTCATGGCCATTCTTTTGTAGGGATTATTAAAAGTCAGATTGCGTTGCGTTAAAAGTACTGTGTGTCAGTTTAAACACAGTCATGTATAATTTTTCTAAGGGGACGTTTCATATGTCGACCCTTTGCCGAGGATACCTCACTGGAATCTTCTGATTTTTTCTTGTAGTTTGTGTAATTAGGGTAGCTTTTGTTTATTGCTAGCGCGTAATTGTAGAGAGTATCTCCTTTGTAGTTGCAGTCTTTCATTGTTGTACAGTAAAACAGTTGTGGCATGCACGTACATTTGCACCAAGTATTTCGCAGCTGCGCTTGCGATTAACTAGATATTATTTTCAGTGCTATGTTAATGTGTTTTCTTATTTTTGCTCTTCAGATTGTGCTTTTCTGTGTTATCGTGTGAAATATTGTAACAATAATGGCGTGTGAAAAACGTAATACAAGGCTCCAAAGTAAACTGAGAAATGACAGTGAAGACGAAAGTAGTGTGTTAGCGCCACTGTGTAATGAATTAACTAATGTTCAACATAACAATTTGGTAATCATGCATAGGGAAATGGAGTGGGTAGCAAACAATGGTGCTGACAGTGAAATAATTAGTGAACAGGGAAGCATTGTCGATCTATCGGTCGGCAACAGCTCACCTCAGGAATCCGGAATGACAGGACTCAATCTTGCAAATACTGCAGATTCAGGTTTTGGGTCCCCGCCGTTTTCTCAAATAAGTCAAGACACATTTTATGCTTGTCAAAATGTGAATGTTGCCAGTGCAAATTCACTGCCGAAAGGCACTGAGGAACATGTTTCAGACACCAGTGCATTGTTATTACAATTAATACAACAAATGGGACAAAAGCTTCAAAAGTTAGACACAATGGAACAAAAGCTTCAAAAGTTAGACACAATGGAACAAAATCTTCAAAAGTTACACTCAGTGGAACAAACGCTTGAACAAACACGTGAAGATTTAACTGCAGAGTTACTTAAAATCGATTATAAATGTCGAAAAGTCTGTAATGACGTAAAAACACAAATTTGTGAGTATTTCCAACCTATTTTTTCGCGTCATGAAAACGCATTACAGAATCACGAAGCAGCCATAAAAGAACTATAAACTATTGTTCATGAAAATCACGACACCTTGCAAGCTAAAATTGACTCAGTTGCATCTACCGATTCGGTCACACAACTTGCAAAAACTCAGGAAAACTTAAAGGACACAGTAGATACGATTTCAACACAAATGGACACTCTGAAACTTGGTTGAAAAAACAGACTGAGGAAATCAGTTCACTATCGGAGAAAGTAGCCGAACTTTTGGATCAGTTCACTAACTTATCTACAAAGGTAGATGATGATCTGAATGACACAAGCCTTCACTGACACAGAAGTGTATGAACAAATTAGAAAATTCAAACAAAATCAAAATCAAATCAATACACAGTATAAAAGAGAAATCCGAGAAGTACAAGATCAGTTGACACAGGTAATACAAGAATTACATATTTCAGAGGAGACTCGCGCTCCAACACGAGAAGAGGGACTTAGAAATACGAAATAGCCACAAAATAATAACACAGGGCACTTCAGAAATTATGAAAGAAATTGGCAAGGTACACCGAATTTTGAGATAGAACCGCCGAAAAGAAGTAACAATGACCAATGTGCGAATCGCCGACATGATGATTTTGACTATAAGGAGTTCATTACTATATGTAAATTCAAAACATTTAAGAATTCTGGCAGCGACATTCATCCACAAGCATGGCTCCATCAATTCTCTCATTGTTTTCCTTCCAACTGGTTATTGGAGCACAGGTTAGAATTTATGTGTGACTACTTAGAGAATGAACCAGCTGTAAGAATGCGATCGGTCATTCACGATTGTCACAGTGGAGGAGAATTTTATCATGTCTTCCTCTCAGCATATTAGTCTCAAGCTACACAAGACCGAGTAAATCATAGCATCATAATGATGAAATATTTCGAACAACCTGAATTTTCCAGTCTTGTCAAATATTTCGAAGACATGTTACATAAGAATCAGTATCTTTCAAACCCATACAGCCCTTTCAGAACTCATCCACATTTCCTTAATCAAAATGCCTGAACATTTACGACATGTTATTTTGGCAGGACGTTGCAAAGACGACATTGAAGCTTTTCAGGGACTGTTTCAAGAATTGGAAATTGACACTGACAATCGCGGAACGCGAAAACAGGAGCACAACAATTACAGGTCGCATCCGTCACAATTCCGTGATGACAAAAATAATTATGGGCACGACAAGGCTATTCTTACAACGTAAATTGTGACCAAAACAGACACCACCCGTATGACAACCGTTGGCACAGTAGTAAGAATTACAGACAAAGATCACCTCTCTGCGGTAATGACTATCACAGAGACAATCAGAGAAACAGACAATATGGAAACCGAAATAATTATTATCAAGGGAGACAGAATAACTTCAGACGCAATGGTCCACCGTGCAGTTACGATTCCGGGAGAAATTCTCCACCACATGACCGACAAAAAAGAAACTATGCAAACTACTGACAAAACGACAGACCTGAATTTCATCAGAACTGGCGGGATTCACACAGGGCAGGGCCCTCTCGACAAGGTGAATTTGTAGACGTTGGATCTCCTAATCCCAACAACGACGCACGCCAACAAAGAGACAGACAATGACTCGCACCACAGGCAGCCACGTGAGCCGGCTGGCTCACAGAAAAATAACATAGACGCTAACCTTGAGAAAAATTTTAGCATTCCTTACATACGTATACCATATGATAATTGCATTGAAATTGAAACTCTGCGTACTAGGAAGAGTAAAGGATTGCACCACATTTCATATGTAAAACCGTTTATTCAGAGCTAATCTGTTTTTTAACTTAGTGTTTGCTATAAAGTTTTTCACTTCACGCTACTAGTACAATTTGTCACACTTAGAAACTGTTAACATGCAACTATGCTTTAACCCTTTGTTTCCTGACATAAGAAAAAATTTGCTTTTTAACATTTTCTTTGCAGAATTTATGCTATTGTGGCCTCAAATGACGGTAGAATTTTTTGTAAAATTTTATTTTATTTTGCACAACTTTTTTTCTCTCCTGGTACTCAGAAGTACCGTCAGACTCCATGGACAGAATAACAACATGCGCAGAAAAATGCTCCAATTTTTGTAACTTGTACTTTATTCCACGTAAATATTAAAAATTTTTACATTAGAAAATTAATTAACAGAAATGTGATATTTCAGAATTTTTTTTTTTTTAATGTCGCATAAATTTATTCTAGAGCAACTTCACAGTGCATAGTAACTTAGCTATACATTTTTGACAGTGTATACATATCACATATTTAGTGATACCTCATGAAATCGTAGGAAACAGTTCTACTTTTCATTGCAGCACAAATATACTTTACATGTACTACATTGTGAATGTGGTCTCGACTGAATTTTATTTTTCGCACACATTTTGCAACGTTATCTTTTACAACTGAACACTACAAAATGGTTTCCTCGGTTGCCAAGACGCACATCCTTCGGAACAGAAAACTTATCCTTCGTTCTCTTTGGGAGAGTTATTTCATCTTTACCAGAGTTTCTCTTTTTGAGATTTGGCACTTGCTGTTCATTCATTAGCCCTAGTGCCACAGCACGCCTGAATTCCAGCAGTGGCAGTGCCCCATGTAGATCACTGAAAATGACGTAAGCATTGACAAAAGCAATTTCTATTGCTCCACAGAAGTGACGGTGCCACCATTTCTTTCATCGCTTGTCAAGACCATAAGTTGAACGTAATCTGTCTGCATGATCCACACCACCCATGTTTTTATTGTAATCACATACAATAACTGGACATGGTATAGTCATCTTAGTTCCACCTTTCTGATTTTTTGTCACTACGCTCTGTTCAGTGCCATGGAAGTTTGACGCAAAATACACTACTTTATTTTCCTTCCATTGAAAAACTGTTAGGTCTAAAGATGACTCTCTGTGATTTGATTTAGACATTTTTCTTTAGGTAAATTCCCTGGCAAACCTTTCCTGTTTGTTCTAATTGTTCCACAGGCAAATGTATTTACCGATTTCTGTGTGAGAAAAAGTGGACAAAACAACTAGTGAGAGGTAATGCATTGTTGCTACAATAAAGTGTTCACACAACCTGACGGTACTAATAAGTCCGCCTTATATTTTGCACTTTATCTCATTCACATGTAACGTAATGCTTCAAACTATTATAAAAAAACAAAGAAGGTAAGTACGTACAATGGAAAACTCAACGGAAGTTTCAATAAATTGCGCACAAATTCAGGCAACACCATGGAAACAAGCACATACAAACTTCTGCTTTCACAACAGCGCGCGAAAAACAATTTCAAGCTCTGACCGCCAGAGAGGTCTATGTATTGCACAATAACATCTATGAAACAGTAGAGCAGAGTTACTGTTACGTACCGACAGGCTCTCAGATCACGAAACTGCACCACGAGAAAATAATGAAAGTCAAAACTTACTGGTACTTTTAAGTACCGTCAGGCAACAAAGGGTTAAAGTTAACTATCCAGTCTAGAACCTAGGGAACATATTTAGACAGTGATTACGAATGCATTGTTATAGTGAACGGACGACACAGAGTTATTGTGTGTGTACGTACTTGTTTGTTAGTTGCACAATTACGTAGCGACTATAAGGCTTACATACCTAGAACATATACCGGTACGGCTAATGACATTGTAATGCAACATTTTTCTTTACTTGAAAATACATTCTGGATTTAAAATACTTTCTGAGAGATACCAGGTGACACAGTGGTTAGTTTATTTGACAGCTACACGATTATATCATGACGTTGCTAATGTGTGACACAATTTACATTTTTGCTTTTGCGGTGTATCTGTTTTATATCTGCACAGTTTTTCTGAATTCTTCTGGAAAGTAAAACATGTTTTAGTAGTAACTTTTGTGGTATAGCTACAATGAGACAGCCTTTTCCGTAGCACAACAATACGTTACAGTACAGTACTTACTTCATCACGACAATAAGCGTAATAACTACGATATCTATACGCATAGCATTTCACTTTATTTATTACGAGGTACATACATTGACTTCTACAGAACTTTGCTTATGGACGACGATAATTACGACACTTGGCACATTTTTTTACCGTTAAGTAATGACAGAGATTATCTTACAACAAGACGAACAGTATAGCGCTACAGTACACGTATTTGAGTGATTGATTTTGTACTTAAAACATTTATTTTTAAAGATTTTTGAATTACAAAGATACAAAGGTTTTCCGTGATACATTTCATTCCATTTCTGTAATCTGTAACACCTGAGGGTATAATTACATTAATCCTCAGGGGGGGTACACGCTTACTTTGTGTACCATGTGTCTGGCAAGCACAAGGAGCCCTAGCTAATATGGTATTTGCTTATACAACTTTACACATCATCACCATATTTCTTAACACATAAATTACACAGCTATCTGATCATTTAACTGAGAGAGACAAACATTTTTTTTACTAGATTAATGACAGATGTTTACGTAATTACACAGTTGGATAACTTCACACTTATGAAATTGTATTTTGTCTGTACTTTGTGAGCCCTTCATATTTTTTCGGAACCATTGTGATACTATGAGAGCTTTGAATGATGTGTTTGGTACGGGATCATGATTTTAAAGTACGTTTGAGGTAAATGACACTATTTAAATGAGCAGAGAATTTTCTTTAGGTTTTGAAATTATTGTAGGAAGCTACGACGATTTTGAGATTTGACTGAGGTGTTATGATGTTATTATTACGATGACGATGTGTATTATGCTGTTGAGGTATGTTTATGATCAATAAGCTGATGCTATATGAGGAATTTGATTATGCCACGTATTTATTATGATGAAATATTGAAGAAGTGTCTACGAATATGTATATGTGTAATAAAATAAGGAATAATGAGCAGTGATTAGGGACTCTGGTTTGTGAAAAGGAATGCTGGAAACCGAGAATCGTACTTTAAGAGTTATGCAATGTGTGTATCTGCGTGAATGTATAACAATTCTGGCGAAAATTTTTTCGACACTGTTACATTTACAGGATTTTCTTTCTACACATTTGTAACGCAAATTCTAGGCCAGTGAAATTTTTATATGAGACTGTACTGTAGCGGAAACTGCTGTCGTAAATATTTCGTTAAGTAAGGTAAGTGACCTTGACGTAATGCGTTTTGTGCGCCCAGCTGAGAGATAGTCCTCTGAAAAAAGAAAGCCAGTAGGTGAAAAAAAAGAGTTCATTATCCTCGCGATTGACATTTCTTTGTAGAAAGCATCTCAAATACGACACGCTCAAACTTCAAAACATATGATTACACTGTGGAGCTCTTAATTTATGATATTTACCAAAATGCCTAATGAAATGATGAGAAACATTTTGCATCTATTGTCTTTCTAGTTGAGAGATTGCTCATTTTCTTTAATATCTAGTTTCTAGGTGCACTGCAGAATTGGTTAAAATAAAATTTAATAGATGTACTAATATATATATTTTATGCATACAGATCCAGTAAATAATAATTTTATGATCTACTTCCAAAAAAAACGGGGAGCACAAAAGGACATTTCCGTTGACAGGAACTGCATACATAATTTTTGTCAATGACTGGGTAACTAGTTTCATAGAGTAAGTCAAGGTTTTGAAATTATTGGAGGAAGCTACGACGATTTTGAGATTTGACTGAGGTGTTATGATATTATTACGATGACGACGTGTATTATGCTGTTGAGGTATGTTTATGATCAATAAGCTGATGCTATATGAGGAATTCGATTATGCTACGTATTTATTATGATGAAATATTGAAGAAGTGTCTACGAATATGTATATGTGTAATAAAATAAGAAATAATGAGCAGTGGTTAGGGACTCTGGTTTGTGAAAAAGGATAATGGAAACCGAGAATCGTACTTTAAGAGTTATGAAATGTGTGTATCTGCGTGAATGTATAACAATGCCGGCAAAAACTTTTTGGACACTGTTATATTTACAGGATTTTGTTTCTACACATTTGTAACGCACTCTAGTGTTAAGATGTGACATAGTTATTAGACATTTCTTATTTTTACTGTAATATTTTTTCTGCTAGAGCTTTGTCATGTTTAGGTATAAGTTATAGCATTTGCTGCTGTTGTTTGCCAGGTATAGTTCTACTGAATTTTACATTGTATTAAGCCAGTTTTACTACTGATTTATTTTTCGTTTTGCTGCACATTGGCTCATATTAGTGATAATGTTGCATTTGCTTTGCTAATTTATATTTATTGCTGCTTGCTTTGCCAATTTGCATTTTTTGTCATTGATGTTTGTGTTAATTGTTTTGTGGGTTCAAAATGGCTCTGAGCACTATGGGACTTAACATCGCCATCAGTCCCCTAGAACATATAACTACTTAAACCTAAATAACCTAAGGACATCACACAACACCCAGTCATCACGAGGCAGAGAAAAGCCCTGACCCCGCCGGGAATCGAACCCGGGCGTGGGAAGCGAGAACGCTACCGCACGACCATGAGTTGCGGACAATTGTTTTGTTCTGCTGCATTGCCTCGTCCCTTAGTTTAGCATCTGAGCTCAGTAGATTTAAGTCAGCTTAAGAGGGAGTAGGCTATATAAGAGAACGAGTTGTGATGAATTGGAAGAAATGCATTGAGAAGCTATAACAAAATGTTTTGGCCAAATAAGAATTTTTAAAGAGGATATGAACAAAACAGTAGGGTTTAGGGACAAGAGGTATAGATAGGACTTTTTGAGAATAATGATGAATGAAGGGAGAAGTTTAGTTTGGAAAATACTGCAGTAAAACAAACCCTGTCTTTTCTTTTTGTATTAACCCACTATGTGTTTGTGTACCTTTGTGTATTTGTGTTCTTCCTGTCTTTATGTGTTTATATGATAAGAGATATGTTGTAGAATTTTTCTAATAATGTGTTATTTACTTTGTAAAGATGATTAGACATTATTTATTCTGTTTTGTTTTAATGCTCGTGTGTGAAGTTGATGTTTTGAAAGTTATTCAGACCTTTTATGTATTTACTTACGTCATAATTCCTGTAACACTGATTTATACGTTTATTTCTATTCTTTAGTAAAGCCCCTATTACTACAAATGTTATCTGTATTGTTATGTTCTTGTATTTTGTACCTTTGTAATTGTGTTCTAATGTTGTAAATTTATAATTGTATAGACACCAGTTCTTCAAATTAGGTTACATTTCACTGGTCATAGTATATGCACAATATGTGAATAAAAGAGGACTGTTAGTGTTTGGACGTGTGTTAATAATTCATCAAGGGACTGATTAACTGAACTGCTGGTTCTAAGGACATATCAAAAAAAAAATTTTGTGAGTACACAAGTTATGATTCATGGACTTGCTATATTGTCCGCAAGACTCTTCAGTGGTGATTGTGCACCTGAGCAGTCGCAACAGATGGCTGCTGGCCGTCTCTACAAGGACTGCAGTGGGTCTGCACCTCAGGTGGCCCACCACTACCGTAATCTCTACCAGGACTACAGTGGGTCTGCTCTGTGACGACCTACCTACCAATATTCTTCAAAACGTCGACTGACTCTGCAGTGGGTTTGCTCCGTTGTGGCCCATTACCTGTCTGCATGTCAAGAGTCAGCACTGTCTTTCCGTTGGAAGGACAACAAAACTGCGTGGAAATCCACTACTTCCATGTGCATTTTCTTTTACGGCTCAGACTTTGAGAAGCAAAACTGCAATTTGACTGTGATGAATGATCCGGACTGTCTTTATGGACTGTGAGAAAATTTTAGCTTTTGACCAACATTGTATCAATAAGTGTGTGCATTTGATATCTTTGTTATTGAATTATGAAAAACTTTTTCAAATCTGTATTGGCCATGGCCCAAAACTATTTGTAAATTTTTTTGTGGGGAGCATTGGGGCTATATAAGTAGGCTGTTTAGTTTTTTATATTGGTAACGCCACGTAGCGCTCTGTATCAAAATCACTCTCTGTGCTGTGTGCAGTCTGTGACTGGTTTACATTGTTGCAATTTGCCATTGTAGTGTTGGGCAGTTGGCTGTTAACAGCGCGTAGCATTGTGCAGTTGGAGGTGAGCCGCCAGCAGTGGTGGATGTGGGGAGAGAGATGACGGAGTTTTGAGAGCGGATGATCTGGACGTGTGTCCATGAGAGACAGTAAATTTGTAGGACTGGATGTCATGAACTGATATATATATTATGACTTTTGAACACTATTAAGGTAAATACATTGTTTGTTCTCTATCAAAATCTTTCATTTCCTAACTATGCCTACCAGTAGTTAGTGACTTCAGCAGTTAGAATCTTTTATTTAGCTGGCAGTAGTGGCGCTCGCTGTCTTGCAGTAGTTCGAGTAACGAAGATTTTTGTAAGGTAAGTGATTCATGAAAGGTATAGGTTATTGTTAGTCAGGGCCATTCTTATGTAGGGATTATTGAAAGTCAGATTGAGTTGCGCCAAAAATATTGTGTCAGTTTAAGCACAGTTATTTATAATTTTTCTAAAGGGACGTTTCATCAGTTGCCCTTGAGGAAGATGATGGTGGCAGTCGTCGAAAGCTTGAAGTTTCCCTAGAATTGACGCGGCAATAAATCTGAGAATATTTTAAAGAAAAAGTCCGTCGAGAGAAACATTGTTCTCATCTTTCCATCGTTTTTATATAGTATATGAAAAAAAGGAGCACTAATTTCTAGAGGAGGTAGTATTAGTCAAAACTCGAAGATAATTATCGATAATGATATGTACCCGTAGCTATGTGGATTATTTTGCTTACGACTTGTTATGTGTAGTATTTGGTGGTTCACAAGAGATGGCGCAGTAAATTACTACAGTGCATATCCTAGAGCAATCATGGAGGTGAGGCATTAAGGACACGGTATGGGCATTAATTATCGACGACTGATTCGTAGGGCCACGCATTTTACCAGACAGATTAACAACTGCTGTGTCTCATCGATTCCTGCGCGAGGAATCACCAGCGCTATTGGAGAAAGTTACCATTGCACAAATACAAAAACTGTGGTTTACGCAACGTGAGCTACAACCCCATTTTCTACGCTACTTTCGACAGTACCAAACAGCGACATTTCTTGGTCGGTGGATTGGTCGAGTAGGTTGTGTACCATGGCTTGCACGTTCAGCGGACTCTGTGACACTGGATGCCATTGGTGTACGTCCAACCTATCGACAATGTGCAGACCCGACAGAAGCGTGTGACCAGGGCATTTTGATGCAGTCCGAATGAGGCAAGGTGTATTTAAACGAGTGAATGATTCATTGTAAAGAAGGACTGATGGTTGTTTTAGGATGTAGCGTAACCACATGAAGCACTGCATATAGTTTCTACTTCTACATAAAAGACGGCAATAATAGGACAGATTGGCCCTGTATCCTAACCGGTATTGGTTCCTGGGCATATCATAATACGAACATTTCTTCTAGTTTGGACCAGTACTGCCTCCTTTAATAATAAGAGATACTTCTATTAAACGCCCCGTGTATATTAAATAACTGTCAAGAATGTGATGATACCTCTGACTGAAGAGCAGTTTCAGCCGCTCCCAGTCCACCCTCACTTTTAGGAAATGAAATAACAAGCATGGTTTCGTATGAGGAGCGAGGTACCTCGACAAGGTTGGTAGTCGTGACGGAACCACATTTACGCACAGTCGCTGGCAGACTCAGCGACAAATGAGAGACGTCGGGATTGGACACGCCCTCAAGAGTTGCTATACGCCGCAGCTGCTGAAGACTTAGGTCAGAGCGAAGTGCCGCTCAGGCCAGTCTGAAGTCAACGCCGAAGAAGACAGCATCATCTCACTACATAGTCAGTGACACGAGATTTGTGTTAGACAGAACAAAGTTTTTTTTTTAGTCATAAGTCTTCTGACTGGTTTGATACGGCCCACCAAGAATTGCTCTCCTGTGCCAGTCTCTTCATTATAGAGTACCACTTCCAACCTACATCCTCAGTTATAATCTGGATGTATTCCAATCTCCGTCTTCCTCTACTGTTTTGGCCCTCTACAGCTCCCTCTACTACCATGGAAGTCACTTCCTGTTGTCTTAACAGATGTCCTATCATCATCTCTCTCCTCCTTGTCAATGTTTTCCACATATTCCTTTCCTCTCCGGTTCTGCGTAGAGCCTCCTCATTCCTCACCTTTATCAGTCAACCTAATTTTCGACGTTTATTTGCAGCAGCACATCTCAAATGCTTCAATTCCCTTCTGTTCCGGTTATCCCACAAATGTTTCATTTCCATGCTCCAAACGCACATTCTCAGAAATTTCTTACGAAAATTAATGCCTGTGTTTGATACTAGTACACAACTCTTGGCCAGGAATGCCCTTTCTCCCAGCGCCAGTCTCCTTTTCATGTCCTCGTTGTTCCGTCCGTCACTGGTTATTTTATTGCCTACTTAGCATAATTCCTTAACTTCATTGACTTTGTAACTATCAATCCTGGTGTTTAGTTTCTTGCTGTTCTTATTTCTGCTATTTCTCATTACTTTCGTCTTTCTTCGATTTGCTCTCAGCCCGTATTCTGCACTCATTAGACTGTTCATTCAACTCAGTAGATCATGGGATTCTTATTGATTTTCACTCAGGATAGTAATGTCATCAGCGAATCGTGTGATTGATATCCTGTCTCCTTGAATTTTAATTCCACTCCCAAATCTTTCTCTTATTTCCATCAATTTTTCTTCGACATACGGATTGAAGAGTAGGGCCGAAAGACCACATTCCTTTCATACACCCTTTTAATCCGAGCACTTCGTTCTGGTCGTCCAGCCTTATTGCTACCACTTGGTTGTTGTATATTTTGAATATTATCCATCTCTTCCTAAAGCTTACCCCTATTTTTCTAAGAATTTCGAACACCTTACACCATTTTACATTGTCGATCGCCTTTTCCAGGCTGACAAATCCTATGAATGTCTCTTGAGTTTTCATTAGTCTTCCCTCCGTTATCAGAATTGCCTCTCTGGTGCCTTTACGTTTCCTAATGCCAAACTGACCGTCATCTAACACATCCTCTATTTTCTTTTCTGTTTTTCTGTATATTATTCTAGTCAGTAGCTTGGATGCATGAGCTGTTAAGCTGACTGAGAGATAATTCTCGCACTTGTCAGCTGTTGTATTCTTCGGAACTGTGTGGAAGATATTTTTCCGAAAGTCTAATGGTATGTCGCCAAACTCACCCTTCTGCCTTGTTTGATCTCAAGTCCTCCAAAGCTCTCTTACACTCTGATTCTAATACTGGATCGGCTACATCTTCTAAATCGACTCTTGTTTCTTCTTTATCACTTCAGACATATCTTCCCCCTCATAGAGGCCTTGAGTGCGCCTATCCGCACTCACCTCTGCATTTAGCAGTGGAATTCCCATTGCACTCTTAATGTTACCTCCCTTGCTTTTTAATTTAACCGAAGGTTGTTTTGACTTGAACAATGTAGCGAAGTTTATAATTAACTGTATTTTGAGAGAATAAACCATTAGTCTGTACTGTTCAGTGACAGAACAAGTAAACTCACACAGTCCTGTAAACGCGGATTTTTCTCAGAGTTAAGTATTTCATCTTGTAAAGTTAAAATAAAACGAGAACATTTTTCTTCGAAAAAAGCGATCTGGCAAAAAGTCCATTAAAAACAGACACCATCAGTCTCGACCACAAAATATTTCTTTTGCTGCGGTTTCGGTCAGCAATGTTTTTGGCGATCCTCAGACCATCATACCCAGGTGGTAGGCGGCGGTAGTGAAAGCAGCAGGTGTCGTAACTTCACGAACGTCAACTGCTAAAACAACGTGATATAATAAACTGCTCAAAAGTGTTAAGGAAACACATGTATCAACATCCAGTATGTAAAATCTATTTTCATAAAGGCGGTATCTGTGGTGCTATTGCATATTTTAAAATCTTAGTTTTCAATATATGCAACAACTAAAGTCATTTGCCATCTATCGGCTGTGTTATGCATCAGAATATCAGGTGACCACTCCGAAAAAGGTGAGTACTTGTGTCTCAGTGTTCTCTTGTGAGATACACAGATCACAGTTGTGATTTGTGGATGTTGTGTTCAACAATACACACGCAACGCGTTGTCTTAATGCAGTGCAGATTGGAAGGGCTGCCTGTTCGATCCAAGAAGACGGACTTCCTGTTGTGTAGCTGCAGATACTAATGTCTCTCCATATGTCATCCATAGGTTGTGGACCAGTAACAGGCCGGCCGGTATGGCCGAGCGGTTCTAGGCGCTTCAGTCTAGAACCGGGCGACCGCTACGGTCGCAGGCTGGAATCCTGCCTCGAGCATGGATGTGTGTGATGTCCTTAGGTTAGTTAGGTTTAAGCAGTTCTAAGTTCTAGGGGACTGATGACCTCAGATGTTAAGTCTCATACTGCTCAGAGCCATTTGAACCATTTGACCAGTTACAGGGAGACAGGTCAGCATACAAAGCGAGTTGTACAAGATCGTCAATGCATTCAGCCCCTACGTGAAGATCGATATCTGAGCATCCCTATCACGTCGTATGACTACAGCCACAGCACATCAGGCGATCTCAGAAGGACGATTGAAGCCACTGTGTTCGATCAGGCTGTAAGGAACAGGTCACGAGAAAAAAACATTACGACTCAGACGTCCTGTTTGATTACTCAGCTTAACACGACAACATCTCGCAGCTCGTCTTCAGTTCTGCCGTTCCTACGCGAACTGACAACTTCGTCTCTGGCAAAGCCTGTTATTTACACCCCTGCCCTGATATCCTATGTTGGAAGGTGATGGTCGTGTTCGTGTGGAGACGCAGTGGGGAGCGGTATACGTCAAATGTTGTCCAGGAGATCGATAGATTCGCCAAGGTTCTGTAATGGTGTGGGGGAGGCATCAGTGCTGACAGCCGTACGTACCTTGCTGTTGTCAACGATCGCCTTACTGCTAGGCAGTACATTGAACGGATCTTGTTGGACCATGTGATGTCTGCTGCATACGATGGTGATCTTGAATCCCTTCTCGTGCACGATAATGCGAGGGCCCATGTGCCGGGCGTCACCATGGATGTCTTGCGAAGCCTGGACATTGACGTAACGGAATGGCCTGGTATGAATTCTGACCGAAACCCCATCAAGCATGTGTTGGATATTACCAGACGCTCTCCTAGAACTCCATGAAATCTCGAGGGCTCTCATGGACTAGTGGGAACGAATATCGCAGGTGCCCTCCATAGACTTATCTGAAGCACGTCATGTAGTTGTCAGGCGGTGATAAACGCCCACGGAGGACGTACAAGATATTGCAGCTATCAGAGTTATCAATTTCACCTATGAGGACGGAATGTATGATTGTTTACACGTTGTTTTCGACACCTGCCAGACATTGCAACTATTGTTATGTAAATGAACGAGGATGTAATGATAAGTTGTGTACTTAATTTGCGAAAGATGAAAGTATAATTTGGTAACACGCCCAATCCTCAATTATTGCTCAGTGGAGTAAGGCAGATATGGAAAATCATGTTCCCCTAATTCTTTCAGCAGTATATTTTGTGTGCCTTTTAGTGTCCACTCGGCCTCCTCCAGAAGTAAATCTGAGAATCCACCGCAGTACCGAAGAGTCTTTTTTTCGTCTGGCACAACAACAGTTTAGAAGGGTACAGCAGTCTCCAGTATAAAGCTCACCGGCAGGTGGTAGGCTCGTTGACAGCCGGTTGAAATTCGAATATCTTATGGAACGGATGTTACACTCCGAAATGTTTCTCTTGGCGCTCCTACCGAGCACTTCTAGCAGAGGTCAGGTCAGTATGCGATAAGGACCGAAAAAAGCGGATTGCTGCTGCTCTCCCCGGAGCGCCCCGCTGGTCACGGGTGGCGCGGGGAGTCCCTTAAGGAGCCCCCGGGGCCTCTTAGAGCTCGCCGCCGCGGAATGCGGTCTGCGGGGCATCCGGCCTCTCGCATACTCGCAGAAATCCGTGATTTCTTAAAGGCCTCGGGAATATAAGGAGAAAAAAAAAAGTGGTCGAGAGCGGTTATAAGGCGAGGGAAAAGAGGCTGTTAAAGCGGGAACGAGGAGGAGACGGTGGACTCGCCTACGCGGAGGCAATCATCAATCATACTTATGGAGATTTATCGGTAAGATGCGGTGTGGGGTTTGAAAAGAAACTGCCCATTAGGCCGGTCGGTCAGAATAGAAAGGCCAGCTGCGGCCCACCTAGCTTGCCCCCACTCCCCTTCTTCCTCCCCTCCCCCTCCCCCCTCACCGAATGATAACAATGATATTTAGTGTCGGCTATCTGGGCGCCGCATGTAATTGAATGGCGTCGCGCCGCCGCCGCCATAATTCAGCGAAATGAAGTCGCAGGTGGCAGCGGCTGGTGGCTGGCGTCGCCTTTCGGGACGCTGGTGAGGCGGCGGCGCTTCCTCCCCCAAATGAACTGTCCGGCCTCGCCTGATTTACTCACGGCCAGCCCTCTCCTCGTGTACAGCAGCCAGCCTCTCTTATCACTGTGCTTTCTTCTAAGCCCTGGCCACCACAACACTTTGCAGACCTCGGCCCACCTCTTCGTTTCACATCCACTCTTCTCCCCGTCTCTGTGTTTCTGAAACGCCCTTACTCTTCCCTCCCTCCTCCTACCCCTACCAGTTTAGTGGACTGTTCTCATTTCCTCAATTTCCCGGGCTACGGAAGAAAACATACAATTCACATAGAAACAATAATACCGCGGAAGAAATGCCGAGAGCGTTCTTGCAGAACAAACGGATATTCGCGAACATACTTTCCCACTGAGGAAATAATCGCTTGTAGATATGCTTGCAGTCTATACAACAGCCAGAAACTCGGTTAGGAGCAACTTTTTTCACACACATCTCCGCCAGCAAAGGGAATGAAGCTCTAGAACACCGTATAATACATATATGTTCACCGTCTGCAGAAAGCTGGCCAACAGCAATAGGTACCTCCATAATACACTGACGGGAAAAAAATCGCAACACCAAGAAGGAGCTGTGCGATATAAACGAAAGCTGACAGACGTGTTCGTACATCTGATGAAAGATGACGTCTATTAAAATTTCACGCCAGTCGCATAGGAGTAGAAGTGGTAGCGCCACTATGAGAATGTCAATAATGTTCGCTTTAAATACACATCGTAACGGCCGTGAGAGTTAGTTATCTTTGAGATTGAGCGTGGTGAGTTGATATTAAACAAAAAAAATTTTAAGGCGACAAAGACGCCGTTATCAACACCTCACTGAACGACTGCTTGTAATAGGACTACGAGAAGTTGGATGTCCTTTCTGCGAAAGTGCAGAAAGACTTGGCAGAAATGTAGCCACTGAACATGAAAGATTCCGGACTGGTAACCTATTCGGATCTCCGGTAGGGGACTCCTAAGAGAGACGTGACGATGAGGAAAATGTTGACTAACTAACTCAAGGACAATGTTCTACGAGTCGGAGTGTGGAATTTCAGATTCTTGAACATCCTAGGGAAGCTAGAAACTCTTAAAAGGAAAATGCAGAAGCTCGGTCTAGTAGGGGTCAAATGGTTCAAATGGCTCTGAGCACTATGGGACTTAACTGCTGAGGTCATCAGTCCCCTAGTACTTAGAACTATTTAAACCTAACTAACCTAAGCACATCACACACATTCATGCCCGAGGCAGGATTCGAACCTGCGACCGTAGCGGTCGCGCGGTTCCAGGCTGTAGCGCCTAGAACCACTCGGCCACTCAGGCCGGCTAGTGGGGTCATTGAAGTGAAATGGTAAGGAGACAACGATTTCTGATCAGCTGAATATAGGGTAATATCAACAGTAGCAGAAAATAGTATAACGGGAATAGGATTCGTAATGACTAGGAAGGTAGGGCAGAGAGTGTGTCACTGTGAACAGTTCAGTGATAGGGTTGTTCTTATCAGAAACGACAGCAAACCAACACCGAAAACGATAGTTTACGTATACATGGCGACGTCGCAAACTGAAAATGAAGAGATAGCGAATCTATACGAGGGAGATGAAAATCTAATAGTCATGGGCGACTGTAATACAGTTCTGATGGAAGGAGTAGAAGAAAGGGTAACGGGACGATATATGCCTGGTACTAGGAATAAGAGAGGGGAAACGCTAATTGAGTTCTGCAACAAATTTCATCTAGTTAGAGAGAATACTGTGTTCAAGAATGACTAGAGGAGGAAGTATACTCGGAAAAAGTCGGAGATATGGAATATTTTAGTTATATTACACCATGGTCCGTCAGAGATTTCGAAATTAGATATTGAAACAGAAGGCGTACCCAGGAGCAGATATAGACTCAGATCACAATTTAATAATGATGAAGAGTAGGCAAAAGTTAAAGAGACTAGTCAGAAAGAATCAAGCTGTGGGATACGGAAATACTGCGGAATGAAGAGATACACTCGAAGTTCACGAAGGCTGTAGATACAGCAATAAGGAATAACTCAGTAGGAAGCACAGCTGAAGAGGAATGGACATCTCGAAAAAGGGCATTCGCCGAAATTGGAAAGAAAAACATAAGTACAATGAAGGTAACTGCGAAGAAACAATGAATAACAGAAGAAATACTTCAGTTGATCGATGAAAGAAGGAAGTACTAAAATGTTCAGTGAAACTCAGGAATACAGAAACACAAGTAAGTTAGGAATGCAATAAAGAGAAAATGCAGGGAAGCTGAGGTGAAATGGCTGCATGAGAAATGTGAAGAAATGGAAAAAGACCTGATTGTCGGAAGAACTGACTCAGCATTTAGAAAAGTCAAAACAACCTTCGGCGAGTTAAACGCAGAGGTGAGAGTTGATAGATGGAAAGAGCATACTGAAGAACTCTATAAGGGGGAAGACATGTCTGATGACGTGATAGAAGAAGAAACGGGGGTCGATATAAAAGAGATAGAGGATCTGCAGAAAACTGGCCAACAGCAGTTGAGACCTGCATAATATTACACAGCATCCGCTAAAGGTAAAGGATAAGTGGCTTTTAGACAGACAAAACGTTCGTGCCGCCAGAGGACTGAAAACTGCACGGATAATTGCCAGAGAAATATTTCTCAGTAGCTAACTAGATATGCCTTTCTGTCGTACGGAGTGCTTCGATCCACCTGTAGGGCTCTCGTACTTTTGGTTTTTCCCGGCAAGTGGAAGCTTCTGTATTTATGTCCTCACGTAGCATAGATTCTTCATGGATTATCAATTCCCGTTAGAGCTTACACCCAGCGGTAGTGTGAATGATTTATTCCCAAATCAACTTCTAAATTAAAGTGTGCGTTAGGCTTTCTCTGCTACTGCCGCATTTCTGAGGAAAAGTGTACAGTGCTTGTAACACTAATACGTAGTGGCACATGTATATTCCTCTTATGCCATATAATTTATTCTATGAAATTTATATAATTAAAATTTGTAAAGTACTATCTAAATTGAATGAATACGAGGTTATTTTGCTAGGGGTGTGGGGGGGGGGGGGGGGGGTGGGGGGGGGGGGAACTGCCTGGAACGACTCCTGAGGGAATGTGGTCATAATGTGGGAAATGCGTTTCAAGGGAAGTACATCCACTTGAATGTGGGGATAAAATATCTTTATCACTGTGTGTACGAAGATTGAAAGCAAACATGGGAACACACCATCAAGTAGGAATGTTCTGTCTGTATTAGAGACAGTCAAATCAAAACAGAACACCCGCCACAAGCGGTTCGTTGAATGGTTCAGTTCCAAAGCAATCAATTCAAACGTTAAGACATTTTTATCTGCTGGGAGGCGAATCGTAGAACGCGGTCGATCGCCGAGGGACCCACAACTGCATCCTATCTTGCACGTCCTCGTCAGAGTGAAACAGACGTGTACGCATGTCTTTCTGCAGGTATCCAAACGTGTGGTAATTACACGGTGGAAGATCCGGACTCTAAGGAGGATGTTACAGTGTTTCCCAACGAAATCTCTGAAGGGTAGCTTTCGTGTGAATTGGCGTTATAGTGACCTTCTTCGACTGGTGGGGCCATCTACTCGTAGAGTTCCTCGAGTCTGGAACCAAAACCACTGCGGAGCGCTATGAAGACACTTTGCAGAAACGGCGACGCCTCTTAAAGTCCAAAAGCCCAGGATTGCTGCCGGACGGAATTATCCGTTGCACAATAACGTCAGCCAGCACATTCTTAGTCGGATGAAGGCTATGCGTCATCTGTACTCCGTACAGCCCCAATCACTCACCGTCTGTTTTTCACATATTCGGCGACCAGAAGAAATTGAAAGGAGTCTACTTGGGTACACCTGTATGTAGCACCCGGATATTGGAATGATATTAATGTAAACTAAAATGAAACTCTTATATTGTAAACGATGAATGTCTCTGATGGGCTCTATAAAACGGATCACTGTCTTCGCACGACCGCAGAGACAAAGATACTGCTTCTGGTCTGAGATGGGAGTAAGAGAGCGCTTGGGGCAATGCAGAGAGTGTGTATCAATCTGTGAGTGAAAGAGGATGCAGTAGAAATTTTTTGTGGTGTGCTCTGTAAAGCCACCGAGTGTTAGATTATAATGTGGGAATTTTCTCATACCAATATTTTATGTTACACCGCAGGCAAAATAGGTGCTGAGTGATTTTGTAATTTGAAATGATGAAATGCAAATTTGTGACAAGAAAGGATTACTGGATTGATTTTACAAAAAAAGTTTTACGAGTACATGCATTATTGGAAAAATAAATATGGAAGCAGAAGTCTTCTCAAAGTTAAGGTGAAGTTAATTTTTATCACTTTCATTTTGCCAGAGCGTTACTGTAAATGAGTTGGCTAATAACTGGTAACAGTGAGTTCTATGTTTAGGAACCTCAGAATGTGCGTAAAAAGATTTGATTTATGAGCTAGTTAGATATTTCCCTTTTGTAATGTTTCTAAGATTTGTTAACACAGATATACGTAATTTGATGATTTGTCTTTATGCTTTTCAGTGATGTTAGATAATACTTGACGTACAAATCTCACTGTTAGTGACAAAGTCAGCAAACAAAGGTTTTTCGTTTAGTAAAACGTATGTAATTTTTTGAGTAATGTAATTTCAATAGTCAGATGTTTTGAAAAGCCAAACTTCAGTTGAATACAACTTCACTAATGAAAAAGTAGGTGTTAGTAATTCACCAAAATCATACCGCCTCCCTACCCAGGTCATATGTATTTTTAAAGACATTCAGTTTTTTAAAACGTTTTCATTTATCAGCCAAAAGAATTTCATGTGTGTTTCAAAGTATTACTACCAGCTTTTCACACCGATAATTCTGTAGCTAGTATATTTTATTCTTTCGCATGAGAGAGCAGAATATAACGCGATCCGCCGTTGCTGCTTTAGAGGTAAGCCAATTTTATTTCTTTGTTATGTGTACAGGGACTAATGTTATCAGTTTTGATCGGGGCCAGAGGATGCAGTACCTAAGGGGCTCAATGGATTTTGCAGTTACTGTATTTCTTTATTGGTATTGGGAGTTGCATTGCCCAATCACTTCGTATAAAGTTTTGCTCAAAATAACACAGAGTAAGCACAACACTTGCAGTTACAACACGCTACACTATAGCTCCAGTTTTGAATGCATTCCGAGTTCAGGCATTCATTTAAGCATATTAATCAATATGAGGAACGTTACAAAATATACGCATGGACGTTGCTTTTAGTTGGACGAGGAAGTGCAGGAGAGGTTACAGTTTTAGATCCCTCATTGGTCTATCGCGTTCTACGAAACAGGGACTGATCGTATCACCTCCCAATGGGATAACTATCAACGCGTGTGGTCATTATTTTTTGACGGAATCATTCCTTGGTCCCGTGGTGGCGGATGTTCGGTTTCCATTTTGCTTCCCCTCTTTGTATATTAGCTTCACAGACAAAAGAGGAAAGTAATCATATTATATAAGGAATAAAAGAAATATTCAACAGCGGAATTAAAGTTGAAGGGAAACGATATCAATGGTAAGACTCGCTGAAGACATTGCTACCCTCAGTGAAAGCGAAGAAGAATTACAGCACCTGGTGAATGAAATGAACAATCTACTGAGTACAGAATACGGATAGAGAGTAAATCGAAGAAAGACGAAAGTAATGATAATTAACAGAAATGAGAAGAGTGAGGATCTTAACAATAGGTTTGCTAAGCAAGAAGTAGATGTAGTTAAGCAATTCTGCTACCCAGGCAGCAGGATAGACAGAGCAAGGAAGGCGTAAGAAACAGACTATCACTGGCAAAAAGGGCATTCCTGGGAAAAAGATGTCTATTAGTATGAAACATAGGTGTTAATTTGTGGAAGAAATTTCTGAGAATGTACGCTTGGAGCACAGCATTGTATGGTGGTGAGACAAGGACTGCGGGAAAACCAGAAAAGAACAGAATCAAAGCATTTGAAATACGATGCTACAGAAGAATGTTGAAAAGTAGGTGGACTGATAAGGTAAGGAACGGGGATGTTTTCTGGACAGTAATGTATGGAAAACACTGACAACAAGAGGAGCAGGATGGTAAGACATCTGGTAAGACATCACGGAATAACTTCCGTGGTTTTCGGGAGAGCTGTTGAGGGTAAATACTGCAGAGGAAAACAGAGACTGGAATAATCCAGTAAATAATTGAGGAAGCAGGGTGCAAGTGCTACTCTGAGCTGAAGATGCTGGCGTAGAAACGAAGTTCGTGGCTGGCCGCATAGAAGACTGATGACCTGACGTTTCAGGTCGGGTAGGCAGGGTCACTGACGGAAGTGCAGACATGTCTCGCCTGTGAGGCGAAATGGAATGAAATATAATCGGTCTCTGGAGGTAATCGCCAATAATCGTCACCGATACAACCATACTGAATCGGTGCTGATGGTTCGGTGCCAACACACCATGCGGCCTCTCCGTGACCCGCGCGTGGCTATTCCGAAGTTTGACGATAACACCGACTTTCAAGGTAGCCTCAGTTGTGAGTAGGATCAGTGACAGAGATCCCCGAATCGCGATGGCCTGTGGGACAAACCAGCGACAAGTAAATGATACGGATAATCGTAGTTGTCGTGGAGGTTTCAGACAGTCTTCTGGTTTACCCCATGTTGGCGGGATATCAGTCTGGAGTTCAAACGGGATCATTGTCAAATATATTTCATCTCCACATCCAAATGGATGTACCTGCCTTGGAATGCATTTCCGACTTTATATCAGGATGACTTCTTTTGCTCGTTATCCTCTCAGGAATCATTTCCTGCAGTTTGTCCTCATTTAACAGCATCACCCTGTGTATTACTAAACTTCCAAAGCAGTCACAATACTCTCCCTAGATGTAGGTTGGCTATCTATCGGCTTCCGGGGAAAACAAAAATGCACTTAATTATTGACCAAATTTTAAGATTTAAAAGCTGTCATAATCCACTTATGAAGAGCCATAATCTTATGTCAAAGGATTAATACGGTAATGCAAGTACTGAAGTTAGAAACTTTGTAGATGTCTTGAGCAGTGAGACTCACTTTGCGCAAATTACCCAGATAATATTTACTTAGCATTTACGAATGAGAGAATTCAGTTACTTCCAATAAACTTTAAGCTTAATTTAAAACCTTTTCGATTCTTTCTTCTAGCTACCGCCTTCACAAAATAATGAAAGGAGTGAAGTTTATCGCTTACAATATTTTCGCCCTTCATGCAGTAAAATTTACTACCAACTCTATTCTCGACACATTTCGTAGACAGACTCCCCGTACATCACTGAATGTACCTGAAAAATTATAACAATGTACAACTCATAATTCAGGACCTAGGACGTCATAAAGATTTTGTTTACTTTTTCGTTACTCCATGGACCTGTAAGATGTTTAAAGCGAAACATTTAATACATTACCTCTTACTTTACGAAGCTGTATTGGAAGCTGTTTCATTCAGGCGGTTCCGATTCTTTACAGAACCGGGTGGGGAAGGAGGGAGTGAGTATATGTATATGAGGTACTTTGTATTAAGAAAAGAAAGTGACTGAAACCTGCATAGGATCCATGGGTAGCAAAGCTTTTGAAACGACGGGTACTATAAAGCAGGGCTTCAATCCCTATATGGTAGGGAGACGTAAGAGCACGAAAGGAAAATATGATAGGCATCGAGTGAGTGCGCACCAGCTGGACAGAAGCCATTAAGTAATTAACATCCGCTCGGAAAGAGGCTTACTTGGCGAAAGCAGAATTACAGGAAAGCCTTGGAAGGACGTTATTCTTGTGTCAAAGGCGTAAGAGATGGACACACTGGGCTCCAGAGCGCGGTGTAAGAGATTGTACTGGGACGAAGAGCTGAAAATCCCTTCTAAAAAGAGCTGTGGCTGAGCCGGGGGGAAGGGTGCGTGTAGCACGTAAGTGACGATACACCACTCAGGGCCTAATCGCTCGTCTCATCAAGTTCCTTCTCCATGTCCTAAATATTGATTCTTACTGTCATATCACCAATTACATCATAAAGGACCGTGATGTAAAAAGCTGTCAAATTAAATTTTGTTCAAGTAAGAAATTTTAAAAAAAGTTTATGGAAACTATCTGACTGTAATTATCTTTCTTTTTCAGTTTCATGCTTTGAAATTAGAAAGACATTTTCAGTTCCTAGCAGATTCTTACAGTTGTGGGTATTTTATAAAATACTTGCTGATTACCTCGCTTTGTTTGGGTATATATTTATTCAACTCATCTATTACTCCATCTCCTCCTTCCCTCTCTGTCCATTTGTTCTTTCTCCGTCTGTCCATCTCCTCCTCATCCATTCTTTGTCCATTTCGTACTGCCCCTCTCTCAATCCATCTCATCCTCCCCCTCGGCCGGAGTGGCCGAGCGGTTCTAGGCGCTACGGTCGCGGGTTCGCATCCTGCCGCGGGCACGGATGTGTGTGATGTCCTTAGGTTAGTTAGGTTTAAGTAGTTCTAAGGTCTAGGGGACTGATGACCTCAGCAGTTAAGCCCCATAGTGCTTAGAGCCATTTGAACCATTTCTCCCCTTTCTCACTACCCGTGGGATAGCCTTTTGCTGGCATTTTGAAGACAATTGTTGAAGGTAGGTCGGTAAAAGTGAATGTTAAAAATAAACCCGGGCTAACAATTACTCATTCGGGGCTCGTTGTATTTGTGTCCAATGAAATGGCTATTCGTGGCAATGCAGGTGATAAGACAGGATACTTACGTAAGTGTCACCTGTCACGAGTTGTATCTAGACGTATTAGGAATCTCAAATCACTACAACTGCACACGTCCCACACCATTACAGACCCTCCACCAACTTCAATAATCCCCTACTGACATGCAGGGTCCATCGACTCATGAGGTTATCTCTGCACCTGTAGACGTCCATCCGTTCGATACAATTTGAAACGAGACTCGTCCAACAAGCAACACGTTTCAAGTCATCAACAATCCAACTTCGGTGTTGACTGGCCCAGGCGAGGCGTAAAGCGTTGTGATGTGCAGTAATCAATGGTACACGAGTGGGCTTTCGGCTCCGAAAGTCTATATCGATGATGTTTCGTTGAATGGTTCGCACACTGACACCTGTTTGTGGCCCAGCTTTGAAATCTGCAGCAATTTGCGGAGGGGGTGCACTTCTGTCACTTTGAAAGATTCTCTTTAGTCGTCGTTGGTCCTGTTCATGCAGGATCTTTTTCCGGCCGCAACGATATCGCAGATTTGATGTTTTACCGGATTCCTGATGTTCACGCTACATTCGTGAAATGGTGGGAAGGGAAAATCCTCACTTCATCACTACCTCGGAGATGCTATGCCCTACTGCTCGTGCGCCGACTGTAACACCACGTTCAAACTCACTTAAAATCTTGATAACCTGCCACTGTAGCAGCAGTGACTGATCTAAAACTGCGCCAGACACTTGCTGTCTTATATAGGCGTTACCAAACGTAGCTCCATATCTACCTGTTTCCATGTCCCTGTACTTGAATATGCAAGCCTATACCAATTTCTTTGACGCTTCAGTGTATTTATTCACTGTATAATACAGAGTATATCATTATGAGTGTCACAAGCATTTTTATTTCGTGAGTATCACATCCGACAGATGAGCTCCCCCTAGTAGCAGACTTTCGTGCTGCTTGATAAGGCCGTTATGTATGGCTCGGCCTAACATTTCAGTGGGAATCATGGATCTCTCCTCTCGCCTTCTTGCTTTAAGCTCTTCGGTGGTAGTAGGTCGAGTACGGTAAACCGCGCTCTTAGGGTGGCCACATGAGAAAAAGTCACACACACTCACGTCAGTCGATCTTGGGGGCCATGCAGTGCCTCGAAATGACGCGGTTACCAAACAGTCGTCGCACAATTCCCATCGATATCTGTACCCCATATACCATTGCTCCTTCATGTAGAAACCAACAATTGACAGACCAATAGGGCACCTTATGCGCAACAAAACTTTCCATCATGGCAACATACCGACCAGACGTTGCAGAGGTTGCGTACCCATCATCACTCGAAACAATTAGGAACTTATAACACCACTCGATGATATTGCGCACAATAAAGCATCCTTGCTTCCGTGCAATAGTTGTTCGTGTAGCTGACGTAGATTTTGCTGAGATCAATAGCGAAAATTGTGTCTGTTGGCAAAGCTACTGAGGTGGAAGTGAGCTGCCTCCGACATCCACACGTTGTAAATGAAAGTTTCGTCGTCGAGCACTTTTGCCAACATGTGTTGAGCATATTGTCTACGCATCAGTAGATCGTTAGTTTGCAGTCGCTGAACGATCTGCAGCTAGTAGGGATGGAACTTTAAATCCACCTCTAGGATCGGTTGAACACGCGAACAATGCAACTGTAGAGACTCTGTGTGACGCCCGTCCTTGTGACACATGCACGCTGTACACCGTTCCATCGCTGCATGTTTACTGTTTACTGAATGGCAAGGCGGTGCGACCAGAATTCCGTATATCATTCGGCTCCAACTACATTGCAGCGTTGCCACAACACGTTCCAAAATTTCCCATTCTTTTGAGTCACCCTGTATATGCTGACGACACCTGGGTGTCTCTGGTGAGGACAAACCTCCTTATACTGTACATTAAGCTTCATGCTTCTTTCTGAATCAATCAAGATGTCATGTCTGCGTTTTTAAGTTCGTAATTGGTGAACTGAAAAAGATATGTCGGCATTTTACAAAGTGCTCTTCCATTCATGCGAACACGTTTTCGTAACTTTGCGTCAGGCTGAAACCATGTGCTATAAAGAAACTCTGCTTTTCGCGACATTGCTATTTAGTATATAAGGTACTTCAGTGTCGATTTTTTGTACCTGGATACCCGGTTAGCCAATTGGAAATAGTGCAGCTATGGTCGTTCATAGCGACTAACGGTCTTGCGGGTCGCAAAGTCTAGTGTTATGACTAAAGCCTGTGCACACGGATCGTGCATTCGAACGTAGAGTTTTGAGCGTGCCGACTTTCTGGCGTCCTACCGAGTAAAAAGCACGTTGGTGATCTTCAGGACAATATTTAGCATTGTATTGTATTGTATGTTAACCAGGGACCTAAAAACGACGGAGAGGCTCCGTCCCAGCCGTAGCCGCAGTGGTCCACAACCCCACGACGGCTACCGCAGTCCCCTTCACCCCTCCGCCACCACACACCGAACCCAGGGTTATTGTGCGGTTCGGCCCCGGTGGACCCCCCCAGGGAACGAGTGTAACCCCCATGTTTGCGTGGTAGAGTAATGGTGGTGTACGTGTACGTGGAGAACTTGTTTGCGCAGCAATCTCCAACATAGTGTAGCAGAGGCGGAATAAGGGGAACCAGCCCGCATTCGCCGAGGCAGATGGAAAACCGCCTAAAAACGATCTACTGACTGGCCGGCCCACCGGACCTCGACACAAGTCCACCGGGCGGATTCGTGCCGGGGACCAGGCGCTCGCCGTCCGTTAGACCGCTCGGCTAACCGGGCGGGCATATTTAGCACTACATATAAATTAAAAATGGAAGGGGTGAGAAAGGAAAGGAAAACATTACGCGTAATTAGCGGCTACCCTTGAAAGTGTGTGCCAGACAGTTGCGTTAAGCACTGCGCCATGCATGACACAAGGTTACCGTAACTATCGTAGCATGCCTCACGACCGATCCACCCACCCACTGGGCGCCAGCTGCCCGTGTCGCCGCTGAGTCCGCGTAAGGTCCAGTTGCAGTACTCCCTTCCCTTCTCTTTCTCCTTCTTCCACCTTCGGTTCACAAATAATGTGCCACAACTGCGGATTCCGCGAGGTATCCGTTCTTTCGAACCTGTCCGCTCGGTGGGAATGTGGGTCGGCCGTGAGGCGTGCAGAGATAGTCGGGGCAATTGCGATAACATTGTGTCCCAGATGGCGCAGTGGTTAACCCATTTGCCTAGAAAGCGTAAGACCTCGGCCTCGGATCCCAGACTGGCACACATTTTCACTCGTCGTCGTTGATTCCACGTAATGACCCAATGCAGATGACATCAGTAACCCTTTCCTTTCTCCTCTTATACTTCCAACTTACATATAATGTACCACAGCTGCAGATTCCGCGTGGTGTCTGTTCTGTCGAACATGTCCGACAAAACAGGCACCACGCGGTCATACAGTACCTAGCATGACAGATATTCCGAACGTGGTTGAGGGTAGCCCAGCGAGATGGAGGAGCGCCACCTACATCAGATCGCTCTTCAGTACAGAGTCGCGAGACGCCATTTTGGCTTTCAATTGAAGACCATTTGTGTACATGCCGTTTTTAAGCACTAGAAAATTGCAGATCACTCAGAACCCCGACGTTAAATGCACGATTTGTTGTAATAAAAGAACGGCAAACATCATTATGATGGTTAAAGAATTATTGTAACTTGGGTGTTACCAAAGTAAGCCGCTTCAGGGCAACGGAAAATTGAGATTCCATCAAAAAATATTGAGATTTCATCTCGAAATTAAATGTTAGTTCATAACATATGTTACAGTTAAAGCTTTCAGAAGATAGCAAGTCGCAAGTACTGTGTTACGCAACGTGCGGCAGGCGTAGTGTAATGAATAGACCTGCGGGTAAGTACCTACTGCACACCCCACGAAGATGACGTGCTACAGACGCGAAATTTAACCGACAGGAGGAAGATGCTGTGATATGCAAATGATTAGCTTTTCAGAGCATTCACACAAGGTTGGCGCCGGTGGCGTCACCTACAACGTGCTGACATGAGAAAAGTTCCCAACTGACTTCTCATACAGAAACAGCGGTTGACCGGCGTTGCCTGGTGAAACGTTGTTGTGATGCCTCGTGTAAGGAGGAGAAATGCGTACCATCACGTTTCCGACTTTGATAAAGGTCGGATTGTAGCCTATCGCGATTGCGGTTTATCGTATCGCGACATTGCTGCTCGCGTTGGTCGAGATCCAATGACTGTTAACAGAATATGGAATCGGTGGGTTCAGGAGGGTAATACGGAACGCCGTGCTGGATCCCAACGGCCTCGTATCACTAGCAGTCGAGATGACAGGCATCTTATCAGCATGGCTGTGACAGATCGTACAGCCACGTCTCGATCCCTGAGTCAACAGATGGGGACGTTTGCAAGACAATAACCATCTGCACGAACGCTTCGACGACGTTTGCAGCTTCCAAGGACTATTAGCTCGGAGACCATTGCTTCGGTTACCCTTGACGCTGCATCACAGACAGTAGCGCCTCCGATGGTGTACTCAACGACGAACCTGTGTGCACGAATGGCAAAACGTCATTTTTGCTGATGAATCCAAGTTCTGTTTACAGCATCATCATGGTCGCATCCGTGTTTGGCGACATCGCGGTGAACGCCCCTTGGAAGCGTGTATTCGTCACCGCCATACTGGCGTATCACCCGGCGTTATGGTATAGGGTGCCGTTGGTTACACGTCTCGGTCACCTCTTGCTCGCATTGACGGCACTTTAAACAGTGGACGTTACATTTCAGATGTGTTACGACCTGTGGCTCTACCCTTCATTCGATCTCTGCGAAACCCTACATTTCAGCAGGTTAATGCACGACCGCATGTTGCAGGTCCTGTACGGGTCTTTCTGAATAGAGAAAATGTTCGACTGCTGCCCTGGCCAGCATATTTTCCAGATCCCTCACCAACTGAAAACGTCTGGTCAATGTCACAATACGCCAGTCACTACTCTTGAACTGTGGTGTCGTGTTGAAGCTGCATAGGCAGCTGTACCTGTACACGCCATCCTAGCTCTGTTTGACTCAATGCCCAGGCGTATCAAGGCCGTTATTACGGCTAGAGGTGGTTGCTCTGGGTTCTGATTTCTCAGGATCTATGCACCCAAATTGCGTGAATGTGTTATCACATGTCTGTTCTAGTGTAATATATTTGTCCAATGAATACCCGTTTATCATCTGCATTTCTTCTTGGTGTAGCAATTTTAATGGCCAGTAGTGTAGTATAATGCATGAAATTTTTTTGGTTCGCGTTCCATTGAGTCCCCATGTTTTTTACTCACCTTAGTATTCTCTAATATAATGTGATACTTCCTATTCACTTTAATAGGTGATTATTCTGTAACATACACTATTATGTAAATACGAGTGTGCTCTTTCAAAGGCGTTTGTACGATTGGCGTTACCCACAAGACAGCTTGTGCTACTTGTAATACGATATTTTGAACTTTTTTGTTGCAAATTTTGTACTTCACACAGTGCATAAATTTGCTACTAAATAGGAACAGTGATCAAGTAACATTGACGTTAGGGTTTCATTAAAAATAAAAATGATGGAATGATGTTTAGGGTAAACCTTGGTAACTTAGTGGCATTAATTTTATTTCGTGATACTTTGTTGATTCCTCTTCAAGGATTAATCAAACACGCTAGAAGTGCAGTCGCTGACCCACAAATAGCAGCACATGTCCCCTATCTGCAGCCGCATTTTACGCCGCGATACCAGCGGCGTCGGCAGCACAGTGAGTTGTTTTCTTCCGCTGGGGGTAGTTGTCTTTCGTTTTCGCACTGCAGAATCCCACGTGTTTTCAAAGTGCTGATTACTCCTCATATTAAAAAGATGTCATTTTTTGATTTTTCACGGTTGTTTATGTGATATAAATAAATTTTTCTGATTAAGGTTTGTGTTTTTGCGTTAGTTAGCTTAGACGTTATAGCCGTAGCTGCGCTAGTAAAAATCTTAGCATTTCAACTGCCATCTTGCGCCACCCTAGACAGTCTTCGCAAATACTGGCTAATAAACGTATTTAAAAATCGATATTTAATTGTTTGTAGTAGCATGCCGTGGTAGAGATAGAGCACTTCATTTTAAACCAGATAATATATTAAATTTACATATCACGAATTAACCGAGCTGTCACGAACTTAACCAGTCTTTTTCTTCTGCATGTCAGATACCTCCAAAATATCACCAACCAAAATATTGTTACAGCATCAGGGTTGGTAAAAGAGGAGAAGTACTCAATTTACAAGGCATGAAAGCAATGTTAAGTGCCATGGTCTACCCTGAAAGACTTTCTTAGTAGGAATGAAGGTGAATGTGTAGGTCTACCTAAATTAAGGAAACCGTTTGCTTTACCTGTACAAATGGAATAAAGAATATGCAATTACATACTTTCCATGCAGGAATTTGGATTCGGATTGACTATAATTCAGATTCGAAAACTGGCATATAAGCTATCTACAGCAACTGGTAGGTAACATCCCTTCCATGAAGAACAAGCTGCAGGGGAATGGTAGTGGAAAGATTTTAAAACACGTTATGGGCTTAACTTAAGAGTGCCTGAAAATATAGCTGCTTATAGGTCTTCAATAGGAAATGGGTCAATAATTACTGACTTTTATCAAAAATTAGAAGTATTCAGTAATTAAAACTTCCGGGCTAAGAGGCCGTGGTCCAATAGTAGAAATACTTCTCCCTGACGACTCGTAGTCGTAGACTCACCTCAGATGATGTTGCCCGCAGCTGGCAACGAAACGTCAGGGAGAAGTATTTCTACTATTGGACCACGGCCTCTTAGCCCGGAAGTTTTAATTACTGAAGACGCCGGCCGTGAAAGCCTACACGCTATAATTAGAAGTATTAGTCACAGATCTAGCAGTTCAAGATCGTCCAGATCTAGTATGGAATTGCGATGTGACAGGGCTATCATACGTGGTGAAAGCATCCAAGATCGTTACAGCAACTGGCAACAAGTATGTACATAGCAAAAATGGTTCAAATGGCTCTGACCACTATGGGACTTAACTTCTGTGGTCATCAGTCCCCTAGATCTTAGAACTACTTAAACCTAACTAACCTAATGACATCACATACATCCATGCCCGAGGTAGGATTCGAACCTGCGACCGTAGCGGTCGCGCGGTTCCAGACTGTAGCTCCTAGAACCGCTCGGCCACTCCGGCCGGCTGTATATAGCAGAACGTTCGCTGATCGAGGTGAAAATCACACATTGCTTGCCGGTGTCAATGCTAGTGGTCACTGGAAACCACCTGTGGTGATTTTTAACGGTGTTCCAATGTCAGATCCTCTGAAAGACATAATTCGTGGCACCATTGTGAAACTATCACCAAAATGGTGGCCAAATGGAGAATTTTTCTGGAATGGTTCCATCATTTCATACAATGTATACCTCCTGCAAGACCTACAGTTTTAGTAATGGATACTCATGGATCCCATATTTCAGAGGAGGTAACTGATCTGGCCAAGAAGAACCAGATCTTTCTACTGACATTTCCTTCTTACATTACTCACATTCTGCAACCATTCGATGTAGGGGTATATAGGCAACTTAAAAGATCATGGGGAAAATCTTTAAATAGCTACATGGTCAAGAATCCAGGCCTCAGACCCAACAGATCTGATTTTGATGAATTGTTGAAACCTGCTTACTACAGTGCTTTCAGTCCTGAGATCATCATATCAGCTTCTAGGAAGACTGGGATGTATCCATTTAATCTTGCCGCTGTGACTGATGAGACAATAGCAACAGCGAAGGTGACAGACAAACCTTCAGAAGACAACCTGGAACCAGCATTAGATGATTCAGAACGTCATTCAGAGCTGAATGAACTTCTTGCTCTGCCTGTCTTAACAGATGATGGGAACAAATGCAAGCGGAGCAGAAAGACAGATAGCAAGGCAAAATTTCTGACTCCAATTCAAGAAGCAGCTCCAAAAAAAAAAAAAAAAAAAAAAAAAAACAAAAACAGTGGTAGGCCTATGCATTTTCTAAAATATTATCTCTCGTGCATCATTAACAGAGTTGGCAGTTGTTCCTTTAAGTTGTTTTCTTATTAATTAAAATTAAGTTTATTGATTTATAGGTAGGCCACGAAAGGAACATACATTAAATCCACAGCCCAGCATCTCTGGAGTGACAAAGAAGATGACAAAGGATTACAATAAATGTGTATCCTGTTGCTACAGTTATTTAGAAGACGTGAGGAAAAAATCAGGGGGGCTATGGATGCAGTGTAGTTTTTGTTTAATGTGGTACCATTCGAAGTGTCAACAAACTTTGGAAGAGAGTGAGGACGTTTTTATGTACAGCAAGTGTCAAAACCTTTCTGATGAAGACTAAAATGAGTCTTTTATTTAGTCAGTAAATTAAATTGGGTGTTTTTGCTCCTTACTTCGTCAGTACTTCATCATTATTATGTCGTAATATGTCAAAATAAAATATTTTATAGAAATACAATGATTTCATTATGTAATTAATGCATTATCACGAAATTACCCAAGTAATGTCACGAACTTACCAGGAGGTATAAGGAAATAACTTACGAAATTCTTAATTGAGGAAATCATAAGGGAGAGAATGTAAAATCAACTAATTATAACATTGTTCATATTGAGTAATGCATTTAAGAACTGGCTTACATATGCAATTGAGCAGGCTTTGAAAATATTTTTTATGTACTTTAAATTAACGTAATGCAGAAATCCTCACCAAGTTACCAAGGTTTACCATATCTTATGTTGAGAGCAGCTGTTAATTTGCATCGCAATATTTGTTACAACTTTTGTAAGCCGATGTCCTTATTCACTAGACAAGGCATTTTCATTTTTGCCTTATATCTCGTTCATGGATACTGAAATTTTTATTTATGCGTACTACAGACAGAACGGCAAGAGTAGCGCATGAACAAGTGTGGAAATGAGCATTTTAATAGAACTAACGTAGGAATTTTACAACCATCTACTTAGTAAACAGTATGACTTGTGAGCAAGTTACAGCCGACAGCTGCCGCTGGAGCGCGCTGCGATCGCTTCCATCCCGATAAGCCACGTGTACAACGCGCACAAGTCACATCGTTTCTGAGCGTTCAGCAGCACGTACAACTCGGCACGCTCGACGTTACCGTTCGTAAACACGGTACGTGTACCGACGCCTTAAGACCAGACGCACCTTTCTTGTCAACACGTAGCTGCTCCTATTTCTTTCCTCTGGCTTGCGGTAGGTTAGCGCCTGCGGAATTACAAGCGCCAGTCGGTCCCGGTTTCGTCGCTGGCCTATCCTGCGGCACAAAGTTTCATCAAATTTTCGGCACCGCAGGATTTCGCGGCTAAATTACTGGCCAGACCTGACCCAGCTCGGCTCGGCCCGGCCCGCCGCTATATGAGGCACATAAATACGCCAGAGGCGCTGATGAGGAGCACCGCTTCTTGCCGCCACGAGGAGCGCGCCATGCGTCTCGCGCAACACGTCCGCCCACCGCCGCTTGCCGCGATTAGAAACCAACCAACACTCCGGTGCGAGAACACTCCTGAGGATGCGGAGTCCCGGGGCGGCCGAAACATTTGCGCTACGTCTAATACTTGGCAGTCAGTGGTGCTTAAGGTAGTTATTTAGTATTTTGCTACGTACTATAACAAGGCCTTTTGTGTCACGCTCAAAAAACTAGTAGACGTTCTTCGACAAACTACACTGACGAAAAACTAGTCTCAGCACCAAGGAGGAGTTGCGCGGCATAAATGAAAATTCGTACGAGTGTTTCTACATGGGAAAAATGACGTCTGTTCAGATTTCGTGCCACTGACATAAGAGTGGCACAAGTAGCACCACTGTGACGATGCAAACAGGGTTTGATTTAAACACAAGTTGTAACGGTCGTGAATGTTAGTTACCTTTGAGATCGGACTTGGTGACTTGATGTTAGTCAGCAATGCCTTTAAGGCGACTAATATGTGTGAGACGCCCTGCTAAACCTGCTATTTTAAGCTGTGGGAAGGGGCCAAAATAAGAGGCTGTCAGTTACACTCCAACATATTTGATCAAACATTACAAGGGACAAGAAAATTAAAAAAAGAACCACACAGCTTTAGTTTTGGAACTTAACTAGCGGCTGAACGCGCCGTACAATCTCATGCCTTAAGGGCAAGAGCACTATAATTTAAAAGCGGCTGAAAGCCAATAACTTAAAGCTCAACCAAAATCAGAAATTTAAAAGACAAAGCCTTATCTTCAGACAGTTCCTTAATTAGGCTGAAGGCCCAAAGAATCTGACACTTTAAGAGCAAAACAACTTAAGTTCGAAACCGACTGAAGGCCCAACACTTAAGACTCAATAACATTAATTTAAAATAATGCCAAAAGGCTTTACGTAAAATAGTTCCTAAAATAGGCTGAAGGCCCAAACCATATGATGCCTTAAGGGCAATACAACCTTAATCTAAAAATCGGATAGAAGCCATACAAGTAGATACAATAAGAACAAACAAGAAAAGGCAGTACACCCAACGTCGGCCTGGAGTTCAAACACTAACGCTCGCTTAGGTGAGACAGGCAGTCGGCCCAACCATTGTCCGACGATAACCCAACCGACAGACAGTCAACAGACCCACCGATAAGACAACCTTCGCTTCACCCGACCAGCACACAACAGGGAGTTCAATGGAACAACGTAGAAGTTATTGGCACTACAACCAATTGTAAACTGAGCTGGCAAACTACACACAGTGCTGTACAGAGACAACACAATGAGGAAAATACACTGCCTGAATTTACGTCAACGTCCAGGGCAGGTAACCGGAACGTTAACGGCCACAAGGCAGAAGATTCCGCTGGTGCGCTTCAATTCAGTTAACCAAGTACGGTTAAACTCCACCAGAGGGTGGCTAAAATTTGCCAACTTGAAAACACACGTTGTTGCTCGCGGGAATACCCCAACAGGCGACAACGACACGATGTGAACAGTCGTGACTTGATGATAGATTAAGTCAAAACTCAACTTTCATGTCCAGAACCGGTGAGCCACGAACTCGTAGCAATGGGAACAACCCCACACACTCCGACACTGTATAGAGGCCGCCAGCAGGCCTGGACAAACCACGCACCCCGTAGATTCCCTCGCTGTCCCATGCCAACGGACCAGCTGCCCGGGACCGGAAACGGTGAAGCATCAAACATATGTTGGTCGATGAGACGACCAACTGAACTATCAACCAACGGTCATCACACTCCAATCTCCTTCCATCGGACAGTGCTTGTGTGTCGCCAGCGGTCGGCGAGCTCTGGCTGTCGGCGCCTCACCGGCGCACCGTCCCCGACTTCACTGCTGCTGCGTCCTGACTGCACTTCTGGTCCGTCTCCAACTGTTCGCCAGACACACGACGACCCGGAAATAGTATCGGCCGCTCCAGAGATGGTACGACAGTGCACTTATTGATACGCGCTACTGCTGCCGCTCTCGGGCAAATAAGGCAGGAAGTTAGTGACGCCAATGTCCGCCCCGGTAGCTTAGTGGTCAGCGTGACAGACTGTCAATCCTAAGGGCCCGGGTTCGATTCCCGGCTGGGTCGGAGATTTTCTCGGCTCAGGGACTGGGTGTTGTGTTGTCCTAATCATCATCATTTCATCCCCATCGATGCGCAGGTCACCGAAGTGGCGTCAAATCGAAAGACCTGCACCAGGCGAACAGTCTACACGACGGGAGGCCCTAGCCACACGACATTTCCATTTTTTTCCAGTGACGCCAATAAATGGAATAAGAAAACATGGCGGCAGTACCGTAATAGATGATGACAAACAATAAATGGGATAAACTCGAGTCGTGCACGGCTAACTGTCATTATCATGACCTCAATTACATTGAATGAGATCGTGTAACAGGGGTACCAGAAGTTGGATGTTCCTTCTGCAATATTGCAGAAATACTTAGCAGGAATGCAGTCATTGGTACATGATTGTTGGCAGCAGTGGTGAGAAGAATGTATGGTAGCAAGAAGACTGGGCTGTAGAGGGCGACGTGGCACTACGGAGAGGAAAGACCGTCGTGTTTGGCATATGGCTCTGGGGGATCGCTCCGCATTTGCAACAGCAAAATATGAGCAGCAGTTGCCACCACAGCAACACAACAAACTGTTACAAATCGGTTACTTCAAGGACAGCTCCGAGCCAGAGGCCTGGAGCGTGCATTCCACTGGCCCTACCGCCATTTGTGACTTCAGTTACGCCAAGCGAGAACTCATTCAAGGGCAGGGTGGAAGTCTGTTGTATTTCTGACGATTGCCAATACTGCCTCCGTGCCAGTGATGGCTGTGTGTTGGTTAGGATGCCAGCTGAGGGCCTGCAACCAACCTTTGGACCTGTACCTGGAGTTATGGTCCGGGGTGTGAGTTGATAAGATAGAGGCACTCTCACGGTTATCCCATGCACCCTGGCTGCAAATCGCTACGTCAGTCTGTTGTGCTATCACTCATGAACAGCATTGTAGAGGGTGTCTTCCAACAATATAACGCTCGCCCGCATACCGCTGTTGTACCCAACTTGTTCTACAGATTGTTGAGTGTCGTAGGACCGTTGCTATTCAGAATATACATAAATGACCTTGTGGATAACATAGGAAGTTCACTGAGGCTTTTTGCGGATGATGCTGTAGTATATCGAGAGGTTGTAACAATGGAAAATTGTACTGACTTGCAGGCAACTAATTGACGCGTGGTGCAGGGAATTGCAATTGAATCTCAATGTAGACACGTGTAATGTGCTGCGAATGCATAGAAAGAAAGATCCTTTATCATTTAGCTACAATATAGCAGGTCAGCAACTGGAAGCAGTTAATTCCATAAACTACGTATCTGGCAGTAGGCATTAGGAGTGATTCAAAATGTAATGATCATATAAATTTGATCGTCGGTAAAGTAGATGCCAGACTGAGATTCATTGGAAGGATCCTAAGGAAATGCAATCCGAAAACAAAGGAAGTAGATTACAGTACACTTGCTCGCCCACTGCTTGAATGTTGCTCACCAGTGTGGGATCCGTACCAGATAGGATTGATAGAGGAGATAGAGAGGATCCAACGGAGAGCGGCGCGCTTCGTTACAGGATCATTTAGTAATCGCGAAAGCGTTACGGAGATGATAGATAAACTCCAGTGGAAGACTCTACAGGAGAGACGCTCAGTAGCTCGGTACGGGCTTTTGTTGAAGTTTCGAGAACATACCTTCACCGAGGAGTCAAGCAGTATATTGCTCCCTCCTACGCATATGTCGCGAAGAGACCATGAGGATAAAATCAGAGAGATTAGAGCCCACACAGAGGCATACGGACAATCTTTGTTTCCACGAACAATACGAGACTGGAATAGAAGGGAGAACCAATAATGGTACTCAAAGTACCCTCCGCCACACACCGTCAGGTGGATTGCGGAGTGTGGATGTAGATGTAGATGTAGATATGTTACCTTGGCCTACTCGTTCAAAAGACCGGTCACCAGTCGAGTACATATGGGACATCATCGGATGAAATCATCCACATACAGCATTAAGAGTCCCTGTGTAGACCGACCAAGAGTAACAGGGATGGAAATTCATCCCACAAACTGACATCCGTCACCTGTACAACACAATGCATGCACTTTTTCATGCTTGTATTCAACATTATAGCGGTTACACAGCTCATTAATCTACCAGTATTTCACATTTGCAAATGGCTTATCTAGCGCGTACGTCGATCTGTGATCTTGCAATGTTAATCACGTGAATATGTCACCTAGACAAATATATTCCCGAAATAATTAATACTAATTATTTTTTGGTGTTGCAATTTTTTCCATCAATGTGTTATTGACCGCAATGATCTACTCGTAATCGCTAACCATTTCTCTAGTGAGATTCATTTATCGTGTCAGAAGCAAACTAAAAACAATATTAGATACATTACTATATACATACATACATTATGGTTTATAAATTAAACTAGTCAAGAATGAAATTAATGATTAGACACAGATTGTGTTGTCAAACATAAGGTAATTTTAATCTATACAGTGGATGCCCAAAAATTTGCAACGTCCAGTGCACTTTATGTAGCGTTTACGAGGTCCTTCATGGTGCACACAGTTGGAGGTAATGTGCATTGTAGTAGATGTGTTGATGTCTGCACGGCAGCTCCGCGGTCACACTGGAGAGAGTCCACCTGGAACCCCACCAGATTACTCTTGGATCTTGTGACAGAAGAACGCAGGCGGTTGAGTGATTTCCATGTGGACCATTTCTCTGTGTGGCCTGGGGGAAGAACTTCTTGCAGGATCAGCCACTCCTCCAGATGCTGGCATCTGACCTGCCATCTCTTCTCCCGGTGTTGATGTGGAGTGTCAGCGAGTGGTTCTGTACTGTGAAGGAAGCTCTTTCTAGACACAATTCTTTGCTGTGGCGGTTGGTGGCCATGTAGTGGGTGGGCTTCAGATGTTAATGCCTTCTTCATTTCACTCCGTGCTGCTGTATCTCTTCGGTTGTCCGGGGGGGGGGGGGGGCTATGCCGCATAAGCAGTACAGTTTTTCCACTGGTGTGGCTCTTAGACAACCCGTAGTGATACGACATGTCTCATTCAGAGCAACATCAACTTTCTTTGTATGTGTAGATCTGCACCACACTGGGCAAGCGTACTCAGCTGCAGAGTAGCAGAGGGCTAATGCGGATGTGCGCACTGTGTCTGGCTGTGCTCCCCATGTTGTTCCAGTCAGCTTCCTAACCACATTGTTCCTGGCAGCCACTTTTTGCTTTGTTTTTAAGCAGTGTTCCTTATATGTAAGAGCACGGTCCAGAGTGACTCCGAAGTATTTTGGAGTCTTGCAGTGTTCTAAAGAGGTTCCTTCCCAATCTATCTGCAGGGTTCTACTAGCCTGTCTGTTTAGGAGGCGGAAAGCACAGGTCTGGGTCTTAGAAGGATTTGGTTTCAATTGATTGTCCCTGTAATAGGCAGTTAATTCTTTCAGAGCATCAGTTGGCTTCCGCTCCACCCTCTCAAAGCTGTGATCTTGTGCTGTGATTGCTCGGTCATCTGTATATATGAAGCTTTGTGTTCCTTCTGGTAACGGCTGGTCATCAGTGTATATATTGAAGAGGATGGGTGCCAGTGCACTGCCCTGTGGCAGCCCATTTTTCTGCTGCCTCCATCTGCTTCTTTGTCCTTGTTATTCCACAAAATATCTTCGGTTCTGCAGAAGATTTCTAATTAGACAGGTTAGTTTGTAGTCCTTGGTGAGGTTGTATAGCTTCAGCAACAAGAGTCTGTGGTTGACAGTGTCGTAGGCGGCTGAAAGATCTATAAACACCGCTCCTGTTATCTACCACCTTTGGAAGCCGTCCTCTATATGCTGTGTCAAATTCAACACCTGTGCTGTGCAGCTCTTCCCTTGTCTGAATCCTGCCTGTTGAGGGATCAGTAATAGTTCTATCATATCTGTAATTCTTTGGAGGGTCAACCTTTCCAATACCTTATACAGGTGGCATAGGAGGGAGATTGGCCTATAGCTTTTGGGGTCATCCCGGTCTTTCCCTGGTTTATGTATAGCTATAATTTTTGCTTTCCGGCAAGATTTTGGTATCTTGCCGCTCTTGACACAATTATTCATTAGCTCGAGTAGCCAGCACTTTGCGCCTGGACCAAAGTTCTTGACCTGTTAACTTCTTATGTCATCTACCCCTGCTGCTTTTCCGACTTTGCACTTATTTAGAGCTGAGTCGAGCCCATTCAAACTGAATGGTCGAGACAGAGTGTTTCCCTCTTGTTCGGGCTCCCTTTCCAGGGTTCGTCTCCCGATTTTACTGGTATGGTCAGGTATACCATTTTTCAAAAGCTGGTGTGCGATCTGGTCTGCCTTCACATTTGTATGCGTATTGGGTTGGTAGGGATGATTGTTAAGGTGTCGTAACAATCTCCAGGCCTTTTGACTACTTCTACTCATCTCACATTCTGTCATCAGTTTAATCCACTGTTCTCTCTTCGCCTCAGAGATTGAGGAGAGAGTATTTTGCGCAGCCAGATAAGTCTCCTCGCTATAAGGGTTTTCTTCATATAGTCGATAGTATCTGTCCAGCAGAGCAGCTGTTTCAGGTGTCACACCCGGCAAATACATTGTCCTACACCCTATTGGAATTGATGCTCGGGAGCAATGTTTGACAATTTGAACAAAGCTGTCATACTCTTCAGGAATAGGTCGCACAGACTTTATCTCCTTGTCCAGCATCTTAGCAATTTTTTTCCAATCAGCTTTCTTGAAATTGTATCTCCGTTTGAAATTCACCTTCCGTGGCCTTATTGCTGGAAGAACTTGACACAGTAGTGGCTGTGTTGCGTCTTTTGTATGGGCGAGCACATTGATTTGGAGCAAAGCTGTGTGATGTCTTCACCCACAAAGAGGAGGTCAGGGTTAAATCCACGTTGCCACCTGCCACTGTTGAAGGAAGGGGGTAGCTTGCTGTCATGCATAAGAGACAACTGGCAGGATTCAGCCCAGGAGAGGACTGCCTCCCCATTTTCGTCATCTTCAGAGTATCCCCACAAATGACTATGGCTGTTAAAGTCACCGATTACTACAGACGTCTTGCTGTTATGGAAGTTCCTGGGTGGTGTGAAGGAAAATGCAGCCGAAGGGGGCTTATACACAGAGGTAACCACGCAGTTCCTCAGCTCCACTGAGATGACTTCGATGTTATTTTCTACGGTGCAGTGAGCACTGATTATCTGGAGCCCTGGTCTTACAAATATAGCACTTCCATACCGAGAGTGCGGTGTTTCTGCAGCTAGTTTCATGCCCGGTGTTTTTCGTCGTCTCTGTCGCTCATCTCTATGCGTCTCTTGTATACACAGGACGTCGCATTTTTTGTCACGGCATAGGTTGGATAACAGATGTTCTTTGGCTGATGATATGCCTTTAATATTTATAGATATGATAGTTAAAGTTGGCTCTGATAAGGACCGTTTATTTATTCGCATGTTTGTTAGCTTCTGGTGTGAGAGAATCAGCCGTCTAGGTATATCTAGACGCCCAGGGGACGCCCGGATATGTAAGGCTTAGTTGTCAGGACACGCTCTTCGTGGAGGCTTCTCTCATGTCCCCCTCTAGTGAGATAGCAGGTGCCGAAACTGATAAGGAACTTCAGCTATGCCCAGAGTCGCGAAATCTAACGAAACTTTTTTCGCAAACTGCTAGTCTCAAATATTTATTTCAGCTATACTAGTCGTGATACATGAAAATTCGTACCAGAACGGGACTCGAACACGAATTTCCAGCTTATTGCAAGCGGTCGCCTTAACCACTTCCGCTATTTATTGTCGCCTCCAGGAGTGACGCAAACCTCCAGATATCACATATCTGCTAATACTCGCACACACACATTGTGTGATTGTCGCAACAGGAAGAGACCCTGTGGTCGTTGTTTCAACCATCGCGGCATGTACTACTTACTATTTCGTTGCACAATGTGAGCTGTAAACACAGACAAGTAAATGTACAATAAGATAATAGGCAGTCATGAACGATATTCGCCTAGGCCACTTACTGTCTCCAGCTTTCTTCAACATTTATTCCGATATAGTTTTCATGGCAACATTGACAGTAGAGTGTGGAAAAATCACAATAAATTGGTAAGTTACATCAAATATGCCGCGACACTGTCATCATAGCAGACGAGCTACCTGCTTTTCAGTTCTTAATAAACCATCTACCTGAGCGTATTGCAGAATTCGGCCAACCTATTAACCCTTCTAAAACCAAACTCACTCTATTCTCTGAAAGAGAAATCCACAAAGCCTCATACATCAAGTTGTAAAGGTGAACAAATGTCCTCCTTCATGTACTTACAATAGCCACCAATTTGGACAAACACTGCAACTGCAAGCGAGAGTTGAAGTCCAGGAAATAATCTGTCATCGTGAGAAACTTTTGAATGACGTCAGCATCAGCTTGCAATGGAGAATCAGATTGATTCGGTGCTACATTATCTCTGTCCTCCTCTGTGGCGGTGAAAGCAAGACATTGGACTCAAGTATTAGAAAATGGACTGGCCACTAAAATGTTTTCGTATGGTAGTCTTCTCAGTATACCTTGGATGAGGATAATTATCAAATGTCAAAGTCTTTTATCGGATGGAAAAGCGGAAACAACTGCTACGACACAACACTTGGGACATATTATGAACGAGCGCGAGATATCAGTAATCAGAGCTAATAACTTAAGAAAAAATACATAGTAGGAAGTCTTTTGGAAGACGGAAAAGCTCGTGATTAAAAGATGTTCGAACATGGCACAGTTACACATCAGAAGACGTTTTCCACGGTGCACTGTCGAGATAAGAAATAGATAGACGGAAAAGCTCGTGGCAAAAAGATGTTCGAAGATGGTACAGTTACACATCAGAAGACGTTTTCCACGCTTCACTGTTGAGATGAGAATTAGATAGCTACATGGGTCGCCAGTCTTCACTAAGATAGGGCATCTTAGGAGAAAAGAATTCCGTCAATTCTTTATCATCAAATAAGATGGTCAACGTAACATATTTTTACTTGGTTTCCTGTACTTGTTCCTTTTGCGCAAAAATGAAACTGATGATACGAAATGATCGTAAGGCATGACTGTCTGGGAGAGCCATCGGTTTTGTTCGACTGCCTTGTACAAGGTTTCCGTTTTGACGTTATTTCGACAATTTTCGCGTCTTTGTGATGAGGATGTGATGAAATGATAAGGATAACAAAATCACCCACTCTCTGAGCGAGGAAAATTCTAAATCCAGCCGGATATCGAACCCGGAGGCCACGCAATCTAGAGACAGGGAAGGTAGGACTATTTTTTGTTAATATTCTGTTCCACAGCTTTGATAAATCGTGGAAATGACACACTATGAGACGGGACCTCCGCACAATTTATTTTTAATTGTATGATAGTTTCCGGTCACAGACCATTTTCCAGTACTAATTCTTGTTAATGTCAATTATTACATATACATCTCCTAAAAAACGTCAAAAATGTATTTTTTTAAAATATTATATGTGGGAGGTGATGTGGGAGTGAGAGCGGGGCAGTAATTAACCTACCCTGTCCCTCATTGGGTACGCTCTCGCATTCGAATCGTTGGCTTATTCCGCAATACATTTGCTGAAATATACTTGTGAATATACACTGAAAGAGCCAAAGAAACTGGTACACCTGCCTAATATCGAGTAGGACCCCCGCAAGCACGCAGAAGTTCCGCAACACGACGTGACATGGACTCGACTGCTGTCTGAAGTAGTGCTGGAGGGAATTGAAACCATGAATCCTGCTGCGCTATCCATAAATCCGTAAGAGTACGAGGGGTTGGAGATATCTTCTGAACAACAGGCTAACACATCCCAGATATGCTCAATAATGTTGACGTCTGAGAAGTTTGGTGGCCAACGGAAAGGTTTAACCTCAGAAAAATGTCCCGGGAGCCTGTCTGTAGCACTTTTAGACGTGTAGGATGTCGCATTGTCCTACTGGATTTGCCCAAGTCCGACGGAATGCACATTGGAAGTGAATGGGTGCAAGTGATAAGACAGGATGCTGCCAGAATCGTATCTAGACGTATCAGGGGTCCCATAACACTCCAACTACCACACCTCAATCTATTACAGAATCTCCAACAGCCTGAACAGTCCCCTGCTGACATGCAGTGTCCATGGATTCATGAGGTTGTCTCCATACCCGTAAGCGTACGCACCCTTGATGCAATTTGAAAAGAGACTCATCAGGTCAGGCAACATGTTTCCAGTCATCAACAGGCCAATGTCGGTGTTGACGGGTCCACGCGAGGCTTAATGCTTTGCGTCGTGCGGTAACCAAGCGTACATGAGTGGGCCTTCGGCTCCGGAAGTCCATATCGATGATGTTTCGCTGAAGGATTCGCACACTGACTCTTGCTGATGGCCAAGCATTGAAATTTGTGGCAATCTGCAGTAGGGTCGCACTTCTGTCACGTTGAACGATTCTCTTCAGTCATCTTTGGTCTTGTTCTTGCAGGATCTTTTTCCAGGCGCAGCGATGTCGGAGATTTGATGTTTCACCGGATTCCTGATATTCAACGTACACTCGTAAGAGAAAATCCCCCCTTCATCGCTCCCTTGGAGACCTGTGTGTCATCGTTCGCCCGCCGACTATAACACCACGATCAAACTCACTTAGATCTCGATAATTTGTCATTATAGCAGCAGTTACCGATCTAACAATTGCACCAGACATTTGTTGTCTTATATAGCCGTTGCCTACCGCAGTGCCATATTCTGGCTGTTTACATATCTATGTATTTGAATACGCTTTCCTATGGCAGTTTCTTCGGTGCTTCAATGATTATATTTACATTTGATGTATAAAACACGTGAAATACACAAGAATTTGTCCTGGAAAATAGTCTTTGACCGAAACCGGTCGTACAATTGAAAGTAAATTACGCGGAAGCAAATGGAGTGAATATCTCGACAAAATGAACAATAGCAGACTACTTTAAAAAGTTGTAAGGAACAGCCCGATAGATCGAAAAACTCAGGAAAGGAAAACGAGCAGGCGAGTACCACAATAGGAACAGCCTTAACATGTGAAGTGTGGAAGAAGAAGAACGTTGATACGAAAATCTGTGTATCGGGATAGAATGCGAGTTCTATTTGTGACAATATCATAATTATTTTCTTGGGAGGTGATGTAGGAGTGAGAGCAGGGCAGAAACTATTCTACCCTGACCTCATTTGGAACGCTCTCGTGATCGAATAGTTCGCTTATTCCGTAATAAATTTGTTGAAATATCTGATATTCATGCCATAGAAAAAGCTGTTTAGCTCAGTAAAATTTTGTTCCCAAGTATCTTTGCTGATTTTACCTCAGTATTTGCCCTATTCCTCCGACTTCAGTCGAAGCTGTTAGTCTTCCTCATCTACTGGATGTCCTAGAAATGTTGGAACAAACATCGAGGGATTGTAGAGGGCGACTTGAGGATCCAATCGAGGATAGCAACCTATGTCCGGAAACGTCATCCAACGACGTTACAAAGCGTCGAAGTTATAGGCGCCAGTGCTTGCCATTGCTCCACACCTTCGCCGGCAAACGTGACATTGTACGCTAACGGAACGCAATTGATTGCCACGATCGCTAGTGGAGAAGATCGATAGCTAGCTGCAGCGCAGGAAGGCCTTATCGCCTACGAATGCGATGCTCTGTTGCCTCGGTAGATGGCGGTTTCGGACACGGGTTTCCATCAACAGTTTATTTTTCTCATGGAACCCTCTAACATGTCCAATAGTTTGTCGGTGTATAGAAGAAAAATAAACTGAAGACGGAAACCAGTTTCCGAAGCCATCATACACCGAGGCGACAGAACATCGTTTTCACAGGAGAGACGGCCTTTCCACGCAGCTCTATGTTCTTCGCTGGCGATCGTGGCGTTCAGTTGCGACCACTGAAAGACAAACAATATTTGCGAGACGTTCCACCTACGGTACGTCAGCCTACAGAGCCACGCTCCCTGCCGAAGGTGTGTCCTAGTGGAAGCACCAGCAACTGTAGCCTCGACGCTATGCAATTTCGTTAGATGACGTTTCGGTACACGAACTCCTATCCTTGATACGTTCCTCAATAGCCCCTCTACAGTCCCTCGAAGTTGGTCGCATCGGTTCTGGGACAGCCCGTATAATGATTTTTCAAAGCGCTTCTTGTTTATCACCGTTCCATCCTACCCTGACCTTCGGTGGATACGGAACTCATTTGCCTGTAGTAGTAAATAACATTCAGATTCTCCCTTTGTATTATAACTCAATACTCATTATTGACTCATTATCTCTAACTCGCCATTGCTGAATTTGGCCTTTAGTGGGAGATCGCAAAACACCAACAAAGAAAATTTCTCGGTTATTTTGGTACTGGAGAGACGACATTTTCTCGTGTTTACAGTCTATTATATATCTTTCTGATTAACTCACCCTCTCCAGAACACAGGGCCTAAACAGCGAGTTTGCTCTGCAGAAACTTGATCGGTCCTATCCGTAAAGACGTCTGTAGACGGGCCCCAAAGTCGCCCTGCTACTCTGCGGAAGTCTCCAGCCTCACACTGTGCGCCGAGATCCAATTAATTCCCGCAGCGGCGTCTCGCCGCGTTTCTTTAGCAGGCAGCGGGCGGAGAGGCCAGCTCGGTTTTCCCTAATGACGGCTGACGACCGGTCCCGCGATCACATCGACCCGTGTTTATCGGGGCGCCCGCCTTGCCATTGAGGCAGCGTGGGTCCCGCTTTCCGCTGCTTTCCCCGGGGCCACGAGGCAGGGAACCGATGTCCGCTTCACTGAGGGCCCCCTCCAAGGTCTCCTGGCCTCTTCTGAAGCCACCCGGCCAACCAGCCTCCCCTCCCGTTTGATTCCTTCCTTCCACTCAGGAGCAAGTAAAATTCCGGGCCCTTTTCACTGGAGCCGTTTCTATGGCGGCAGCAAAATTGATGGATGCAGTGCGGACTCTCCGAGCCCCTCATCAATTACGCAGGCCGTAACAAAGAGGGCCAGGATCCCACGCCAAGAAGTCACGTGCCGCTGTCTTGGTATTTCTCCAGTGATCGCCAACAGTCACCACGCCAGCGATTCTTCGCACTACTCCAAGAGACGAAAGCACGAACGACAAAATGGCTGATATGGAAATAAGTGACCATGGGATAGAAACGCAACTGAAATTGCTCGACAGAAGGAAGACCACTCTACATGACGGAACTACATTACGATCCTACAAGGGCGTGCAGAAAAGTAAAGTTTTCAAATTTTTTATACGAATACTCGTACAGCTTTTTAAATAAAACGAACGTTATGAACATTCTACTCTTACTAGAATGAAATATTCACTCTACAGCGGAGTGTGCGCTGATACGAAACTTCCTGGCAGATTAAAACTGTGTGCCGGACCGAGACTCGAACTCGGGACGTTTGCCTTTCGCGGGCGTGCGTCGTGCTTGGGTAGCTCAGTCAGTAGACCACTTGCCCGCGAAAGGCAAACACCGCGGGGTGATTTGAGGTGTATAAATGTAGAACTAAATACAGAAAATTGAGGGAGTATTGGACGACAACAGAGTCGACATTAGGAAAGGTAAAAGCGATAGAGAGACAGTTATAACCTTACGGATGATAATGGATGCACGAATTCAGAAAAATAAAGACGCGGTTATAGTATCTGTCGATAGAGAAAAAAGAGATAGTGTTAAATGGTTCAAGACGTCGAAATTCTTAGAATAGTACATGTAACCTATAGGGGAGCACGTTAATTTGCAATATCTACAAAAACAAAAAGGGGAAAGAAAGAATGTAAGACCAAGAAGGAAGAGCTCTGATTAAAGTTGGTATAAGACAGGGATGCAGTTGAGCCATGCGCGACTCGTGTTCATGACGTTTCTTGCTTGACAGCTTCTCTTTACGGAACTGTCGCGTCGTTTCTTATTCGATATACTGGCGTCACTAAGTTGCTGGCTTGCCTGCCCGTGAGTGGCAGCAGCAACGCGTATCGATAAAAGCACTGCCGTATTATCTTTGAAGCAGCCGCTAGTGTTTCCGGCTCGTCGTGTGTAGTGGGCTTAGTTGGGACGCAGCGCCAGTGAGGTCCGGGCAGCCAGTACCGGCCCACCGCTTGCGACACACATGCATTACGGAGGAGACTGGGTCGGGAACGACCGTTGGTTGGTGGTTCGGTCGGTCGTCCCATCGGGCGATGTGTATTTGGTCTTTCGACCGTTTCTGGGCCTCGTCAGTTGGTCATCTTGCCGGACGTGGGTCGGTTCCTTCCTTGTGCAGAGGTGCCGGGTGGCCAATGGGCAAGTGTTACCTCTGCATGGTTCGGTCCGAGACAGTGTGCCCGGGTCGCCGTGTCTCCGAGCTCCGAACGGGTATGGGGTTGAGTCTGGATGGAGCTGCATTGAGGTCCGGAGAGCCAAGACTAGCCCGACTGTTGCTGACACACATAGCTACAGTGGGGACGACCGTGGTTGATGGTTCGGCCGGTCGTCTCATCGGACGACGTATATTTGGTCGCCGACCGCTTCGGGTTCTCTTTCCGTGTGGACTTGTCATTTGTCCTGGTTGTTCCACAGTGATTGCTTTTACTATTGTTCGAGTTCTTGTGGAAGTGTTTTCGTGGAACTGTGTCTAGCTTGTGTAATTTCGACTGAGCAGTTATGTTAATGCTGTCTACGTACTAGAGTAGGCAGTCGGTCGGCTGGGACAGTGCAGCGAGGAAGTCTCCGCGGCGAGGACGTTGGCGTAGTGTCCGCAGTTTGTTTTTCCTCGCCGTGTTGATGCTGTCCATACCGCGTGTAGTTTGACAGCCTTCGGTGTTGCTCATATTTTTGAGTGATTCTTGTGCCTTGGCTGTTTTTAGACGCCAATTTTAAAGACGTAGTGCTGCTGGTATCTTCGTCCTCGGCTGATATTTTCCGTTGTCGTGCCGTTGGTCGGCGCAGCTGAATTGATGAAGTTGCTGCCTATTTCACCTAAACTTACGTTAGAGTTACCTCCTCAGGCCGACCCTTGGAACACTTCTGAGCACCATTGTTCTGTTGTTTTTAGATGGTGATTTTTGTCTCAAGTACCGTGCGAGGCCGTCAGCCGCCTATTAATTTAGTTTGTTTTAATTTTAAAATAAGGCCTTCAGCTGTCTTAAGATAAAACCTTGAAGATTGTTGTTTGAACTAAACATTTTTATAAAGAAAAAAGGGGAATTTTGCTCTATTGCAAATTCTTGTTATCGAGGCCTTAAGCCGTGAGTTGTTCTATGTTCAGTATGTGACCTTCAGCCGAGCTTTTATGTCAAATATTTTTAAGATAAGGCCTTCAACCGTCTTAAATTGAAATTTTAAAATTCACTTGTTTAAAACCGTTTTTAAATTTTCTTCTCTATTGGAAATTCTAGTTGTCCAGGCCTCAAGCCACAGTTCTTCTGTGTCCAGTGTGTGGCCATCAGTCTAGTTTTTAAAGTTTTGTAACTAAGGTCTTCAGCCATACTCCTTAAGGCACTTTTCATAACTTGTGTCCGGGCCTTCAGCCGTATTGCTTTTTAATGCTTTTAAGGACACGTGTGATGCGTGTTTTAGGAAAATAAAGTTTGTGTGTTTTGTGCAACTGACAGTAATTGATTTTGGCCCCGTTCCACAGCCATAACCTGATCCGCTCTGTCCTGCGAAACCACATTTCAACAGTCGTTCATCGCAACTGTTCAGTCTATACATCGAAGAAGCAATGATAAGAAACGCCGACGACCTGACATCCTCAGTAATAGCGAGTAAGAACAGCAGGACCTGGAAATGGAACGAACAGTCTAAGAGCACGCACTGTGGATCAAGGGGAACCCGAGGAAAGATGGCAGTAATTAGGAACACCGTAAATTTCATTAGCGATAAACTTACCATAAAAATTGGGGTCTACGAAGTGCACGAAATGTAGGAATTCTGCTACCTTGGTAGCCAAATAAGACCTGACGGACGAAGCAAGGAGGACATAAAAAGCGGACTGGCATTGGTAAACAGTTCTAGAATGGCAAATGGAGTTCTCGGTGAACGATTGTACACAAATGAAACAGTATATGAGCAGTGTGTTCCTGCGACCTCAGTGTTCAGTGTTTAGTGACAATGTATTGCTGTTCTGTCCAAACGCGCGTCTTTCTTATGAAACAATATTGAATTACTGGTTACGTTACGACATGCCAGCTAAAGTCAGTTGAACAGTTTTGTGACCAGCGTATAACGTCTAAATGCTGTATACATAAGTTGGTGAACAAGAGAGAAGTGGAAAGGCGGGGGGTGGCTGCCATTATTGGAAGAAAAAATATCTGACGTGAAACGATTGTAGACCTCTCCTGCAAAGTCTTTTCAGCGTCTATCGCCTGAACGCGGAATGTCACGGAGCACACATCACAGAGCTGCGAAGAAAGCCGGCACGTCTCCATACAAGTTTACAGTCGTTCAGGAACTGAATGTCAGTGGCAGAGGCAAAGGCATTACGTTTTTCCGTTGATTTCAGCAATATCTTGCAGCGAGGTCAGGAATACTGAATGACACATGGTTCAGTGATGAGCCTGCTATGTGAAGCCTCTGAATACGCATTTTTGGTGTAATAGAAATCCACATGCACTGGCGGAACAAGCTCTGCATTCACAAAAACTGGTGTGTTCTCTGCAATATCACAGCGTCGCGTCATCGGACCAAATTTTTTCGGGTCTACTGTGACAAATGCAGTTTACATAGAAATGTTTTGGGTTCTGTGAACCACTTTGACGATGAAGAACTTACCCTCGGCTGGTACCAACAGGAAGGCGCCACATCTCACACATCTCCAGCGACCATGGCTGAGGTCGAATCATTTTCCCTGGAAGAGTGATTCCCAAAGGACTGTGGTTTCCAAGGTCACTTGATTTAACAGTGCCTGACATTTTCCTCTGGGGTGACCTAAAAGGCAAGATCTACAGGACTTGGATGATTTACGAGAGAACATCATCCATGAAATCCAGCAATGACACTAGATGTTATGGCAGCAACATTCGAGAATCTGCAGCGTCGTGCCCAACTTTGTTTACAAGTCGAGGGCGGTCACTTCCAGCACCTTTTGTGGTTTTCCTTTATTTCCCCATGAACAAGGTATGATATGTTCATTTCATTTCTTTCCTGATTTTTGTGCAAAGCCTTTAACTGTAATTTAAGCACGTGTTTGTTCGTGGGGCCTCTTTCCAGTGGGACACTCAGTATATGGTTTACGCTGGTAACTGTTGAATCCGTTGCGATACTGAAATACAGGGTTATTACAAATGATTGAAGCGATTTCACACCTCTACAATAACTTTATTATTTGAGATATCTTCACAATGCTTTGCACACACATACAAAAACTCAAAAAGTTTTTTAGGCATTCACAAATGTTCGATATGTGCCCCTTTAGTGATTCGGCAGACATCAAGCCGATAATCAAGTTCCTCCCACACTCGGCGCAGCATGTCCCCATCAATGAGTTCGAAAGCATCGTTGATGCGAACTCGCGGTTCTGGCACGTTTCTTGGTACAGGAGGTTTAAACACTGAATCTTTCACATAACCCCACAGAAAGAAATCGCATGGGGTTAAGTCGGGAGAGCGTGGAGGCCATGAAATGAATTGCTGATCATGATCTCCACCACTACCGATCCATCGGTTTTCCAATCTCCTGTTTAAGAAATGCCGAACACCATGATGGAAGTGCGGTGGAGCACCATCCTGTTGAAAGATGAAGTCGGCGCTGTCGGTCTCCAGTTGTGGCATGAGCCAATTTTCCAGCATGTCCAGATACACGTGTCCTGTAACGTTTTTTTCGCAGAAAAAAAAGGAGCCGTAAACTTTAAAACGTGAGATTGCGCAAAACACGTTAACTTTTGGTGAATTGCGAATTTGCTGCACGAATGCGTGAGGATTCTCTACCGGCCAGATTCGCACATTGTGTCTGTTCACTTCACCATTAAGAAAAAATGTTGCTTCATCACTGAAAACAAGTTTCGCACTGAACGCATCCTCTTCCATGAGCTGTTGCAACCGCGCCGAAAATTCAAAGCGTTTGACTTTGTCATCGGGTGTCAGGGCTTGTAGCAATTGTAAACGGTAAGGCTTCTGCTTTAGCCTTTTCCGTAAGATTTTCCAAACCGTCGGCTGTGGTACATTTAGCTCCCTGCTTGCTTTATTCGTCGACTTCCGCGGGCTACGCGTGAAACTTGCCCGCACGCGTTCAACCGTTTCTTCGCTCACTGCAGGCCGACCCGTTGATTTCCCCTTACAGAGGCATCCAGAAGCTTTAAACTGCGCATACCATCGCCGAATGGAGTTAGCAGTTGGTGGATCTTTGTTGAACTTCGTCCTGAAGTGTCGTTGCACTGTTATGACTGACTGATGTGAGTGCATTTCAAGCACGACTTACGCTTTCTCGGCTCCTGTCGCCATTTTGTCTCACTGCGCTCTCGAGCGCTCTGACGGCAGAAACCTGAAGTGCGGCTTCAGCCGAACAAAACTTTATGAGTTTTTCTACGTATCTGTAGTGTGTCGTGACCATATGTCAATGAATGGAGCTACAGTGAATTTATGAAATCGCTTCAATCATTTGTAATAGCCCTGTAAATATGGTTATGTTTAATGAATAGATGTAGGCCTACTTTTAACTGCATTCAATATCACTTAAGAATATTGTTGTAAACCTTCATTTGCACAAATACTTTCCCTCAAAAAAAGTGAGAAAGAAATATGTAGACGAAATATGCCATCTCAACGATGTTTCAGCTATATACCCTAAGCTCCGTTGGAAATTAAAGTGAAAACATGCTGTTCTAGCAGTTTAGATATATTACCTACAAGTAAATTGTCACAATGTAATTAATTTTCGACACCGACATTCTTTACGTAGCTACTCAAAGATTTTTAGTGACATTAGCCGCATTTAGACACTGAAATAAATCTATGGTTACAGGTGAAAATTTATGCTGGACCGATAATCGAATCGTGATCTCCCATTTAACGCGGTCTGTCGCCTTAACTGACCCATTTTTTTCTTCGTTTTGCTGTCATTGTTCTCGGCATTTGGTCTGGATGGACGCCACACGATACTCATTAAAGTTCACAGTTGAATACTTCCCTTAGCTTTCTATTACAGAGAGCAGCCAGCCCTTTGACCAAGCACGACCAGCTACCATGTTGGCTCCTCAAACCTCCGAGCGCGCTTCCCATCTGACCCAAATTCTCGGCCTATTACACACTACTAGCGTAGTATCATATACCCATGAACCCCTTACACGAAATTTCGAATTTCCGCAAGAGATCGGGTTTGATGCGCATCTACACAGAAAAAAATGGAATTCTGGTCGTCGCACTGTGCTGATGTGTACCAGGAGCTTATAAGTAAAGTATGTGTACTCACGGAGGTCCAGTGTAGACTACAATTATCGTATGTTAGCGAAACCTCGTAGATTTTGTAATGCGTTTAAGCGAAACTGATTTACCCTGGAAGAAATTTTGGCCTCCAGGCGCAAATCTGGCATTGTGAATGCAAGAAAGACGTTTAGAAATGCTTCCATATATGATGGATTACGAACTGGTGATAGGCAGAAAAGGTCAAATAAGTGGTAAAGGCATAATATTTAAAACGCCCCCCAGGTGTCCAGAGTAAATCAAGTGGAAGGACTGGACTGGGTTTTAGGTAAACATCATTTAACATTTTTAAAAGATTTTGTACAAAAGGTTATGAAGTGAAAATGTATAATCCCACATTAAGCAAAGTGATTATAAGTAGGAAATTTTCATCTTGCACAAACCAAAATTTCAGCGTACATCCAAAGGCTGTTGCTGCTTAATAAGATTTATAATTGACTGAATCCAAAAACAAACTTTAAAACTCTAAAAACAAACCTACAGCGCCTTAAAATAAAACATGAACAAGAAATAAAAGAATTTAGTCTAATTTTGATTTTTACACATTTAGGTTCAAATGGCTCTGAGCACTATGGGACTTAACATCTTAGGTCATCAGTCCCCTAGAACTTAGAACTACTTAAACCTAACTAACCTAAGGACATCACACACATCCATACTCGAGGCAGGATTCGAACCTGTGACCGTAGCGGTCGCACGGCTCCAGACTGTAGCGTCTAGAACCGCACGGCCACTCCGGCCGGCACAGTTGAAAGAACAGACAGCACATATATGTACATATCAATATGATGCATCTACATCTACATTTCCACAGATACTTGCAAATCACTCTTAAGTGTCTGATAGAGGGTTCATCGAACGACATTTAAAGACACTGAAGCGCCAAAAAAAAAAAAAAAAACTGTTATAGTCATGCGTATTCAAAAACAGCGGTATACAAACCTTCAGAATACGGCGCTGCGGTCGGCAACACCGGTATAAGACAACAAGTGTCTGGCGCAGTTATTAGATCGGTTTCTGCTACTACAACGGCAGGTTATTAAGATTCAAGTGAGTTTGAACGTGGTGTTATAGTCGACACAGAACCGATGGGACACATCCTCTCCCAGGTAGCGACGAAACGGGGATTTTCCAGTACAACCATTTCACGAGTGTACCGCGGGGACCAACGACGACTGAAGAGAATCGTTCCACGTGACGGAAGTGCAACCCTTTCGCAAATTGCTGCAAATTTCAATGCTTGGCTATCAACAAGTGTCAGCGTACGAACCATTCAACGAAACATCATAGATATGGGCTTTCGGAGCCGAAGGCCCACTCGTGTACCCTTGATGACTGTACTGCAGAAATCTTTACGCGTCGCCTGGGCCCCTCAACACTGACATTCGACTGTTGATTACTGGAAACATGTTGCCTGGTCCATTTGTAATAAGACTCATTAATACAATCTGTTTGAATGTTGTCTAGCGATCCGAGAAAGCAGGTTTCCTAGACAACGCGTATTTGAAGACCAGGCTGGATTTAACGTTTGCCGACGAGTTGGAAGAACCCAGAGCCCGGCTGCCACAAATTTTTGATTTGTCGTGGGCTTTTGTCTTTTGCTGGCGCCTTAATTCTACCTAATTCTTCTAGCTAATAACTTACGGATCCTCAACAAGGGGCAAGGATTTCATATTGTATCCAGACGATGGACTTGTACGGTATGGAGACAACCTCATTAATCCATGGACCATGCATGTAAGCTGGGGACTGTGCAGGCTGGTGAAGGCTCTGTAATGGTGTGAGTCGTTTGCAGTGATATGGGACCTCTGATACGTCTAGATACAACCGTTGACAGGTGACACGTACGTAAGTATCTTGCCTGATCACCTGCATCCATTCATATCCTTTGTGCATTCCGACGGACATGGGCAATTCCACTAGGACAATGCGACACCCGACACGTCGGAAATAGCTACAGAGTTGCTCCAGTAACGCTTTTCGCAGTTTAAACACTTCCACTGGCCACCAAACTCCCCTTCCATGAACATTATTGAGCATATCTGAGATGCCTTGCAACGTGCTGTTCAGAAGAGATCTCCACGCCTCGTACTCTTACGGATTTATGGACTACCCTGCAGTATTCATGGGGTCAGTGCCCTTCAGCACTACTTCAGCCGGTAGTCGAGTGCATGCCACTTCGTGCTGCGGCATTTCTGCGTGCTCACGAGGGCCCTACATAATGTTATGTAGGTGTACCAGTTTCTTTGGCTCTTCAGTGTAAATTCTCCATTATTCCACTTCATAACAGGGCCCGGTAAAAAGGAACAACTACTGTGTATCTTTCTGTGCAAGCTCTGATTTCCCTTATTTTATTGCCACGACCGTTTCTGCCTATGTAGGTTGGCGTGAACAAAATATTTTCGCACTCCTAGGAGAAAAATGGTGATTGAAATTTCGTGAGAAGATTCCGCCGCAACGAGATACGCCTTTGTTTTAATGACGTCCACCACAAATCCTGCACCATGTCCGCGACACTCTCTCCCCTATTTCTCAATGATACAAAACGTGCTGCTCTCCTTTTGCATTCTCGATGTACTCCGTCAACCCTACTTGTTAAGGATCCCACACCGCGCAACAATACTCTGAGACAGGACGGACAAATGTAGTGTAGGCATTCTCTTTAACAGATCTGTTGGATCTTCCGAGTGTTCTGCCAGTAAATAGCAGTCTTTTGTTCGCCTTCCCTACAACATTTTTATGTGTTCTTTCCAATTTAAGTTGTTCGTAATTGTAATTCCTAATTTACGACGTTTAGATTTGACTGATCTATCATGTAACGGAATTTTAACGAATTTCTTTTGCACTCATGTGGATGACCTCACTCTTTTCGTTATTTATGGTCAACTGCAAATTTTTTTCACCATACACATATCTTTTCTAAATCGTTTTGCAATTTGTTCTAATCTTCTGATTACTTTACTAGACGATAAACGACAGCATCATCTGCAAACAACCTAAGACGGCTGCTCTGTTGTCTCCTAAATCGTTTATATAGATGAGGAATACTAGAGGGCCTATAACACCATCTTCGCGAACGCCAGAAATCACTATATTTCACTCGGTGACTTTCCGTCACTTACTACGAACTGCGACCTCTCTGACACGAAATCACGAATCCAGCCGCATAAATGAGACGATTCCATGAGAACACAATTTGATTAGAAGCCCCTTGTGAGCTACAGTGTCAAAAGCTTTATGGAAATGTATAAATACTGAATTAATTTCAAATCCCTTGTCAATAGCCCTCAACACTTCGCCTGAGTAAAAAGCTAGTTGTGTTTCACGAGAGCGATGTTTTCTAAATCCGTGTCGACTGTGTGTCAATAGACCGTTCTCTCCGGGGTAATTAATAATGTTCCAACAAAATACATGTCTCAGTATCCTGCGGCTTATCGACGTTAACGATATAGGCCTCTAATTCAATGGATTACACCTACTGCCCTTCTTGAATATTGCAATGACCAAAAATCCATTCCTCCGAAACGGCGAGTGAGGGGTTCAAGGTTAGGTGACGCTGAGCTAGAATCGGTTACAGGCAGGGAATTTGGGTCAGATGGGAAGTGTGCTCGGGTTGCTGAGGCGTTTAAGGCGACAGCTTGCACTTGTGGAAGGTCCGGCACAAATTTTTGCCTATTACTACTGGTTCATTTCAATATCTGAATGTCGCTGACATCACTGAAAATCATTGAAAAAGTGTTTGTAAGCCCGCTGGACCTCATAATGTGTCTTTTCTTCCGGACAAGTCACATTCTAATATTGAAGGTGTGCCCTGCAGCAACATGCGTATGGTTAAGTTCTTTATTATGAGTATGTACTCTTACTAACTGGAAAAATCTGTACATATTATAAAAGTGTGCATGTATATGTGTATGTCTGCATGTACGTATCTCCTCCTAAACTAATCGATCGATACGAAGCAAACTTGGAACGCATCTCACTTACTGTGTGATTAGAAGTGCTCTGTGCATAAGAATAGCTATCTACAAAAGGGTTGGCGGTTGGAGTGAAAAAGAAGCGTAGCTCACAATGCTTAAATACCCAGACTTATTTATCCACTATTTGAGAATCAGAGTCCCTTACAACAAATTTAGACATACTTCCAAACCTTCGCATGTACACACATGACTGAAACTCCGGGGGAAAGCTCATCTTACACTCCTGGATTGATTTCAACCAAACTTGGTTCAAATGGCTCTAAAGACTATGGGACTTGACATCAGAGATCGTCATTCATGGGAGTAAGAAGCACCAACTCCTATTGGGGTGTGGGTGATGGACACACAGGTGTTAGGGAGGACGAGATGGAGAGACAGACAGGGCGATGTAGGAGGTGGACACATGTAGTGAAAGAAAGTGATACACAGAGAGAGGGTGAGGTGGGGAATGAGAAAGATGGGGGGGGGGGGATAAGATGAACAGAGAAAGGGAAGAGGAGAAGATGGAGAGAGAGACAGAAGAAGGATACTGACAATAGGTGGCAAGAGGACTGACGAAAGGAGGCGATGGACAGAGAGAGGGGGCGTGAGAGCTGGACAGAGAAACAGGGAAGAAGGAGGAGCACAGAGGATTTGGATCAATACACAGCAGGGCAATGCCGGGTAATCAGCTAGTACTGAACAATAACACTTCATGTTTCACGACCCTTCGCGCATTGCTGCTACGCGTTAGACCATTATCGGAGATAGTTGTTCGAGTTACATGAAATGATCAACGTCTTCGGCATAGAATCCCATTGGCTGGAGTAGATTTGTCTTCGGTGTCACGAACCGAACTGAGCTTCGATGACTGGCGAAGATGTGGCTGCAGACACCCCAGACAGCGGAGGGACACCAACAATAATGTCGCCCGCCATACTATCCGACAACTATGAGTGATGGTGCGAGATGGCACATTAAATTTGTAACAGGTGTAGGGTTACCGTCTTTATTCAGGAAGTGAATCAGTAGTTCCGCTTCGAGCGCCTTGCCGGAATGTCCTTGTTTATTTCACATGCCGCAGCGTCGCTTGTGTGTTTTCCTCGTTGTTATTGTTCTGTCTGCAGAATGAGTCGTAGCGCCTCTGCTCCGCGTTACTCTCTGTTTGTGTTCGACTGCTTGCAGTGGCGTCGGCCGCTCCGCTATGGCTACCATGGTTTCGACGTCTATTCCACGAAGAGGTACTGCGAGCTTTACTGTCGATAAAACGGCACGAGACGTATATAAATAAATCCACGATGGGTTTGTCGATACAATTCATGTGAACTCTGATCATGCCCACACCGCTTATTTTGATGCAGACAAGTACGTGTTTTACGTAAAATTTAAGGATTCCCTTCACGTTGAAAGATTACTATTGCGACATGGTTCTCAAGTTCCGTTCAAGCATCACGATAATTTCGTTAGTATGGTGTCACTCGCAGATGCTGAAATCGAATATAGCAATGTCCGAGTATTCAACCTCCCGCCGGAAGTTGATGACAACTTTCTAAGGGACATATTTGCTCCATATGGTAACGTGAAGAACGTCCGACGTGAACGCCTGTCTACTCAACACAGATTACAGTGTTATAGTGGAATTCGTTCAGTGGAAATACATGTCAAACGCAATATTCCATCACATTTACAAGTGTGTCGTTACCACGTCCGTGTGATGTAGACTGGTCAAGAGGGAACCTGCTTCCTACGCAATGAAAGTAGACACGTTCGGTCTAATTGTCCACGGAGGGTTTTTGTATTAAAGCCGTCATTAGTGCAACGTCACAAACTGACGGTTGCTGATTTTGTTCCTTCTACCTACTTCTGCTTCGGATTATAATGAACAAACAGTCAGCTCTGATAATTGTGTCAATGAATTTCCACCTTTACCTCCGCGACAGTTCACAATCCTATTGGCAACAGGATAGAACCTGTAACGGCGACAAACAAGCGACGTCGCACTAAGGATGGTGTTTGTGAGGATTTGGTTGTACCTTCTGCGCCAACCTCCTCCGCATTGATTGTGTCCCCTGCTCCTCTCTATGCTACGATACCTCCCGTCCGTGGTACAGTGAGCGCCTAAGAAGCTATTTCCAACAACCCTCCTGCTCGCTGCCTGTGTGTGCAGAGGGAGCGGATGCACCCCCCCCCCCCCCCGCCGACCCCCTCCCCCTTGGTCTTTGTGTCTTCCGTAACCCTCTGAGACAATTCAGTGTCCTCCTGCTCCTTCTTCTTCAGCCGCCGACGGATTCCTGCATTTGCCGACTACAAGAACTCCCGAGGAGAATAAAATTAGCGACCAGGTATCACCTGTTGCATTGGCAGCTCCACAGGATGCTTCTGCCTCAGTGAGTGGAACTGCATTACACGACCCTAGTTCTGAGGACCAGAAGGCTGTGCCTATGACCCCTCCCACACCTCCGTCTGCAGAATCCGCCATCCCACGTAGCCGACAGAAAGAGCGTAAACAACCTGACCGTGCGGTGGCACGTAAGAAATTTAAGAAAAAAGGTTGGGATGAGGAGGGTTCTGGTCCCCTGATGTGTCTGTGGATTTCGCAGTGGACCTTGACTCTCAGCTGTCTACCTAATTCTACTCAGACGTTCAGTGCGTCCCTGTATAGCTGTGAGCAGTGATTCAAGCCTACACGTTCCTTTCCTTAAACGTTAAACATGAGGGACCAAATTGCGATTGGCTTCGCTGCGTCAGTTCATTTATGATTCATGTGTGTCTTCTTACAGGAGGCGCTATTTAAGCATTTCTCCTTACCTGGTTTTCGTGTGATCCTTAATGTTGCACCCGAATATTCTACGGGGACCGCCTTATCCTTTCGCGAAGGCATTCCTGTTCCTGAGGTGGAAATGTCGCATTCTGGCAGGAGCACAGGTTGTTAACTTTTTAATCTTAAGTTCGATCTTTTATATATTCCATCTGCCACTGGTCGCGCAGTGGATAGTTCGCGTTTTTATAAAGAGGATATTGTTTATTGATGTGTTGGCAGAAGAGCCAACACCGTGTTTCTAGAGGAGGCCGAAATGCACGCGTTTAAGCTCACGCAGATTGGCGTGAGGTCTGGAACAAGGTAAAGTAATTATCCTATAAAGAAAAGAACGTAGTTCTTGGAATACTTAACTTTAATCCACAATTGGAGAACATCGCTCTTGTTTAGACATTATTATAATATAAACTGGTAATGGCGCCTTGCTAGGTCGTAGCAAATGACGTAGCTGAAGGCTATGCTAACTATCGTCTCGGCAAATGAGAGCGTATTTGTCAGTGAACCAATCCTAGCAATGTCGGCTGTACAACTGGGGCGAGTGCTAGGAAGTCTCTCTAGACCTGCCGTGTGGTGGCGCTCGGTCTGCAATCACTGACAGTGGCGACACGCGGCTCCGACGTATACTACCGGACCGCGTCCGATTTAAAGGCTACCACCTAGCAAGTCTGGTGTCTGGCGGTGACACCACATTTATCTGTTGCGTAAGAATCCTCCGGGTATTCTGTTAGGTGGCGATTTTAACTGTGTGTTGCGTCCTGCAGATCAATGTCCAAATTTTAATTTCTGTCGCAAATTACATGAATTGGTCTGCTGATTACGCCTACAAAACGTCTGGGAATGTAAATACCCGACGTTACTTAAATTTACTCACTTTACTGCGACTTCTAGAAGCCGGTTAGATAGATTTTAGTTGTCAGACTGCCTGCGCGATTGCATTCTTAATGTTGAAGTCATCCCAGCTTCCTTTACAGATAACTGTGCTGTGGCTACAAGCCTCAATCTAGAACGGCAACCAGTCAAATTGTTTCGCACTACGTGGATGTTAAACGTCGCTCACCTAGCTGACCCCTCTCTCGATGGCGTGATGCGAGCCGTGTGGGAGTATACTCTATGGTCCACTGGGAAGTATTCTTCCATCCTTGACTGGTGGACATAGCTAGCAAAACCGAGGCTCAAGCAAACTTTGAAACTTTTATGTGCTGCCAAACCGCGAGACTTTCGGAGAACTTACGAATATTACTATTCCATCCTGCGTGAAATTTATGATGCTGCGGATCTCGCCCCTCTGCGAATAGCGGATGTTAGGCGTGTAAAGGCAAAATTGTTGTCCTTGAAAAGAATACAAATGGAAGGGTTGAAAATGCGATCCAAGCCACGATCATTGGTGACGTAAGAACTGACTTCCTTATATGATTTACTTCGGCATCAGGCCCGTCGCGCCGGCCGGAGTGGCCGTGCGGTTCTAGGCGCTACAGTCTGGAGCAGAGCGACCGCTACGGTCGCAGGTTCGAATCCTGCCTCGGGCATGGATGTGTGTGATGTCCTTAGGTTAGTTATGTTTAATTAGTTCTAGGTTCTAGGCGACTGATGACCTCAGAAGTTAAGTCGCATAGTGCTCAGAGCCATTTGAAGACCCGTCGCCGACGCGCTTGTTTTCATTCTATCACGACAAATAACGGATCTATCGTTTCGGAGCAAGCTGATATAGTGAATTTCTTACACCAATACTATGCAGACATGTACGTCATCGATGATTCCAGCGCAACGCCTTACAACCCACTAGTCAGCATCTTGGATACGACAATTGCACCTGAACACAATGAAACGCCCTTAGCTGCATTTCAGCATGAGGAAGTTTGAAAACTTATTATGGTATCGACTTCTCAAAAATCTCCGGGTCTAGATGGACTTCCAAAGGAATTTTATGTGCGCTTTTGGCTGCTGTTGGGTTCTGCCTTTACGTCCGTTTTGAGTTAAATGTTACAGGGTAGAGTAGTGCCGACCTCGTTCAAAGTGGGAAAAATTGTTTTAATCCCGAAACGCCCTGGACCAGCTTCCCCTGATAGCTTTCGCCCAACTTCTTCGCTTAACTTTGATTGAAGAAGAAGATTATTGTTGCCAAAAATCAAAGCTGCGTAACTGGTCGTACCGTTCTTACTCCTATAGTCAAGTGTCGTGACGTGGTTTCCGTTCCTGCTGTAACGTCCATCTCTTGTGCCCCTGATTTCCTCGACTTTGATAAGGCAGATGATGGTGTTAATCACGACTTTTTCCTTCGGATTCTGGAGGCAGTTGGTTATACTGCTGACACACGATGAGTGCTCTCAAATCTGTTTACGGATACTTCAGTTTCGGTGGTTGTTAATGGCCAACTGACACCCCCGATAAATATCCGTCGAGGAGCGCCTCAAGGAGGCCCGCTGTCAATGACTTTGTGTTTTCTCTGGAGCCCCTACTTCCTGTGCTAGCATCCCATCTGAAAGGTTCGACGCTTTCCAGAGGGACTATAGCTGTTCGTGCATACGCAGACGATGTGATGATGTGATGGTTCTACTCCACAATTCTGCGGAGATACTTCGTCTGAAGGCTGTCATCGATGATTATTGTCGGACTTCAGGTGAATTACTTGATGAAGGTAAATGCAGGCTTCTTACTTTGCGAGGTTTTGATGACGCAGTTGTTCCATCGGTCACTGTGGTAGATCAGCGTACGTCTCTCCGTATCGTCATTGATCGTTCTTGTTGTTGTTGTTGTCTTCAGTCCTGAGACTGGTTTGATGCAGCTCTCCATGCTACTCTATCCTGTGCAAGCTTCTTCATCTCCCAGTACATATTGCAGCCTACATCCTTCTGAATCTGCTTAGTGTATTCATCTCTTGGTCTCCCTCTATGATTTTTACCCTCCATGCTGACATCCAACGCTAAATTTGTGATCCCTTGATGCCTCAGGACATGTCCTACCAACCGGTTCCTTCTTCTTGTCAACTTGTGCCACAAACTCCTCTTCTCCCCAATTCTATTCAATACCTCCTTATTAGTTAGGTGATCTACCCATCTAATCTTCAGCATTTCGAAAGCTTCTATTCTCTTCTTGTCCAAACTAGTTATCGTCCATGTTTCACTTCCATACATGGCTACACTCCATACAAATACGTTCAGAAACGACTTCCTGACACTTAAATCCATACTCGATTTAACAAATTTCTCTTCTTCAGAAACGCTTTCCTTGCCATTGCCAGTCTACATTTTATATCCTCTCTACTTCGACCATCATCAGTTATTTTGCTCCCCAAATAGCAAAACTCCTTTACTACTTTAAGTGTCTCATTTCCTAATCTAATTCCCTCAGCATCACCCGACTTAATTCGACTACATTCCATTATCCTCGTTTTGTTGATGTTCATCTTATATCCTCCTTTCTAGACACTGTCCATTCCGTTCAGCTGCTCTTCCAAGTCCTTTGCCGTCTCTGACAGAATTACAATGTCATCGGCGAACCTTAGCATTTTTATTTCTTCTCCATGGACTTTAATACCTACTCCGAATTTTTCTTTTGTTTCCTTTACTGCTTGCTCAAAATACAGATTGAATAACATCGGGGACAGGCTACAACCCTGTCTCACTCCCTTCCCAACCACTATTTCCCTTTCATGTCACTCGACCCTTATAACTGCCATCTGGTTTCTGTACAAATTGTAAATAGCCTTTCGCTCCCTGTATTTTACCCCTGCCACCTTTAGAATTTGAAAGAGAGTATTCCAGTCAACATTGTCAAAAGCTTTCTCTAAGTCTACAAATGCTAGAAATGTAGGTTTGCCTCTCCTTAATCAATTTTCTAAGATAAATCGTAGGGTCAGTATTGCCTCACGTGTTCCAACATTTCTGCGCAATCCAAACTGATTTTCCCCGAGGTCGGCTTCTACCAGTTTTTCCATTCGTCTGTAAAGAATTCGCGTTAGTATTTTGCAGCTGTGACTTATTAAACTGATAGTTCGGTAATTTTCACATCTGTCAACAGCTGCTTTCTTTGGGATTGGAATTATTATATTCTTGAAGGTAAATGCAGGTTTCTTACTTTGCGAGGTTTTGATGACGCAGTTGTTCCATCGGTCACTGTGGTAGATCAGCGTAAGTCACTCGGTATCATCACTGATCGTTGACCACTCAAAATTGCTACGCCCAACTGGAAGTCTGTTATGGAAGAAATTCAGGGAGCAATACTAGAACATGAAAGGCGTTCGCTTATTCTGCTGCAGGAAATCCGAATACTGGATACATATGTTTTATGTAAAACTTATTGCCTGGCCCAAGTTTATCCGCTTCCCTCGTTGATGGCGAAGAAATTACAGCAACTGTCTGGTCGTTTATTATGGAAAAGACATATCTTTCGCCTACGTTATAAGGTGGTTACAGAGCCTCCTGTCTCGTAAACTGACATACGCCCAAGAGAGCGGTGTGCTGACCACATGCCGCTCCATATCCGCATCCAGTGACACCTTTAGGCTGAGGATGACACGGCGGCCGGTCGGAACCGTTGGGCCTTCCAAGGCGTATTCGGGCGGAGAGTTTTTTGTGTTACTACAACTACTTTTGATTGCTATGGCATATTATTTACATAAAGAGCGTTCACGAAACTGTTCAGATGTCAAGAGCCTTGCAAAATTCGCATGTCTAGTATTCATCTAGAAAATAAATCTACTTTGACTATAAAATATCAGATTTATGTAAGTATGGCAAAGTATGGCTAAAAAAGGCATTTCTGGCCAAGAGAAGTCTACTAATATCAAATACCGGCCTTAATTTGAGGAAGAAATTTCTGAGGATGTACGTCTGGAGTACAGTATTGTATGGTAGTGAAACATGGACTGTGGGAAAACCGGAACAGAAGAGAATCGAAGCATTTGAGATGTGGTGCTATAGACGAATGTTGAAAATTAGATGGACTGATAAGGTAAGGAATGAGGAGGTTCTACGCAGAATCGGAGAGGAAAGGAATATGTGGAAAACACTGATAAGGAGAAGGGACAGGATGATAGGACATCTGCTAAGACATGAGGGAATGACTTCCATGGTACTAGAGGGAGCTGTAGAGGGCAAAAACTGTAGAGGAAGACAGAGATTGGAATACGTCATGCAAATAATTGAGGACGTAGGTTGCAAGTGCTACTCTGAGATGAAGAGGTTACCACTGGAAAGGAATCCGTGGCGGGCCGCATCAAACCAGTCAGTAGACTGATGACCAAAAAAAAAACTGTTTTTTCTATATTTCCATTCACCTGTTATTCCTTAACAGAGAAAGCGATATAAATCCTTCCCAATATCGGTTTTCCAAAACTGCGATTGGGAAACTGAATCATCCGGTTTTTATGTATGAGATGTGCATATAAAAACATGTAATTTGTTTGAAGTCTGAAAATGAAACAATTTCTTCGCCATCCTGTAAAATTCAGGGGAATGGGAAAACCTAGCTTGTGCCAACATCGATTCCATTCATATGTGATAAGATATACAAACAAATAACATTAAAGCAGAAGACTTTAAACTAGTGCGAAGAATCTTTACACAGAATACAATTAATAAACCGCATGGACGCGTGTCAACTGATTTTTAAATCCGGGACGTATGTCCGATATACTGGAAGACTTCTGAAAATCGACATAGATTTTTTAGATTAAATTTAACCAAGTGGCGAAAATGTCTGGAAAGTGCGTTGTGTACAAAAGGTATCAAAAAGTAAATTTCTTCGTGTATTAGGCCTTATTGTTAGCCCCATACGCAACTTGTAACTCCGAACTGTGGGCAGAAATAAAATATCCATCGGTCTGAGTAGCACCACCTGGCGAAAAAATTATTGAGAAATCCTGAACTGTTTATGAAATATAATCAGCGTGGCACACTTTATAATCAGCGAAAATCAGTCGACAAAAATTCGAAATTTATACTTTTATGTAGGGTGCATTTGTTACGTTGTAATTATAGCTAACAATTTAATTGGAAAAATTTTCTGCTTTTCAAAATAGGGGTAATGGTATCCGTATCAGATCGTTTTGCAATCATGCGTGGATTTATTCGTGATCTCCCTGCGCTAACTTTTATTCCATTTCAAAGCGAACATGTTCGCTCGTTTCTGCGACGCACAAGCGGGTGCGCAGATAAAGGGGTCAACGGCAGAGTGGGAGCAAGTTAAATGGTCTGTTCCGTAACACAGGGTCTGTTTTTCTGGATTGCTACTCTGTGTTGCACTGTTACGGCTGTCCCCAGTCGTTTCGCACGTTGTTACTCTACGCTGTTGCCTTTTCAGAGAGGTAATTCTCACGTAGTACTACTAAACCGCAAATGCCATCAAAGGGATAAATGCACACAGTTCTGCATATACACGTACAGACATACTCTGCAAGCCACCGTGCAGTTCCCGACACCGCCATTAAATTCCTGGTCGTTTTTGTTGTGCAATACTTCGAAAGCAAGAAACGTTTCTCTCGAAGTTTTCTTGCGATTTAAGTACACTACATGTTATGGTCACTGTAGCATAAATTATTTGTTATTGGGAAGTGAAATTTCAACCAAGTGGGAGCAGATAATAGTAAAATAACGAAATAAACATACTTTACGATTTCTAGGTGACCTGAAATAGTACGATTTCCTTATTTCCCTGGCCTGACATTTTCCGTTGTTGTGCCGTTGGTCGGCGCAGCGGAATTGATTAGGTTGTTGGTCGGTCCTTCAGCCTTCCCTGGGTCGGGTTGCCATCTGATAACTTAATCTTATTCTTGGCTGCGGGCCATTGTGGCCGAGCGTTTCTAGGCGCTTGAATCTGGAACCGCAGGTTCGAATCCTGGCTCGGGCATGGATGTGTGTGATGTCCTTAGGTTAGTTAGGTTTAAGTAGTTCTAAGTTCTAGGGGACTGATGACCTCAGATGTTAAGTCTCATAGTGCTCAAAGCCATTTGAACCATTTGAACCTTATTACTACGCCATATATTGCTGTTAGGTTGTTCGGTTCGGAATCCACACCATATGATCGCAGGCCAAACGCTCATGCGGCTTGAAGATGGGGATAAACGCATGCGTACGACATATCCGCAACGTGCACCATTTTGAACTTCTTTCATGAATTTACGCACAGCCCTGAATGAAGATCTGGAGAGGGAATTAAAGCTCGTGGAGTAGAAATTAAAAGACTGATATTTTTAGACGGCATGTTAATCCTGTCATAGCACCAGTGGACTTTGAAGAGTAAATGATCGGAATGTACGAGTATATTGTCTTGGAAAGAGGTTGAACATCCACTAATATAAAATAGAGGTAACTGAATTTCGTCGAATTAAATCAGGCAATGCTGAGGGAATTAGATTAGCTTAAAAAAGGTTCAAATGGCTCTCAGCTCTATGGGACTTAGCATCTGAGGTCATCAGTCCCCTAGAACTTAGAACTACTTAAACCTAACTAACCTAAGGACATCACACACATCCATGCCCGAGGCAGGCTTCGAACCTGCGACCATAGCGGTCGCGCGTTTCCGGACTGAAGCGCCTAGAACCACTCGACCACACCGGCCGGCAATTAGATTAGGAAATCGTAAGTTAAAAGCGTTATATGCGTTATTTTATTGGGATAAGAAAACAAGTGATGAAGGCCGAGGAACGTGCGTTGGAGTCGGTGACTTTGAAACCCGCCTGTTTCTTTAGATTTGTTGACGATACCTTTATTGTTTGGCCTCATGGTATGGAGAATTTGTATGCCTTTCTAGAACATCTGAACTCGATCCACCAGAACATTCGTTTTACGATGGAGTAGGAAGAGGATGGTTGCCTTCCCTTTCTTGACGTGTTGGGTAGAAGGAAGGATGATGGATCATTGGGGTATGCAGTTTAAAGGAAACGTACTCACACCGACTTGTACTTGCCGGCTAATAGTTGTCACGATGCGGTTCAGTGTGAAGGGGTACTTCGTACATTGGTACACAGGACACATGTCATTTCCGACGCTGAGACTTTGCCAACTGATCTCTCCCATTTTGATGTTACGTTTCGTCAAAATGTTTATAGTGATAGACAGATTGAACGTGCGTGCGCTATCGACCAATTATACATCGGGTGATTGATGATAATTCTGAGTCGACACCTAAGACAACTGCCTTTTTGCCTTACGTAGGAAACACTTCCAACAAGATCGGTCGCACTTTACGGAAATACGATGTGAAATGTGTTGTCCGACCTCCATCTAAAATGAGAGTGCTTTTGAGTTCTGTCAAGGATGATCTTGGTCTGCGTAAGGCAGGAGTATATCGCATTCCTTCTATCTGCGCCATGGCATATTTTTCAAATAACATCCGGGAATTCGGCCAGGTAACACTTTCAGCGAACGCCGATATTTCGGTGGGAGTACACCCCGCCATTTTCAACGCAACTGCAACGGACAGGCGACGAACATGCAAATTTAAAACCTCGGTTCCCGGACTGATGCAGGAAAGATAACACACACCGAATACTAGTGCCATCAGAGATGACCAAAGTCAGAGATATCGATAGTGAGACTACCAACTCGCAAGTGAGGTATATCTCTGACTTTGGTCATCTCTGCTGGCACTAGTTTTCCGTGTGTGTGTTATCTTTCCTGTATCAGTCCGATAACCTGAGGTTTCAAATTTGCATGTACGTTGCCTGTCTGTTGCAGTTGTCTTGAAAATAGCGGGGTGTTATTCCGCCAAAATGTCGGCGGTCGCTGTGAAACGTCCCCATAGAAAAATTATTGAATTACTGTGCTGATAAACCTCTTACGTTATTTGATTTTCAAAGAACTGAGCAGAACTGAACGTAATCTAGCATTTCTCTCTTTACTTATTCTGATCAGCACTAAACTGACACACAATATTTTTAACGCAACGCAATCTGACTTTCAATAATCCCTACAAAAGAATGGCCCTGATTGAGAATACCTATACCTTACCTCACAAAAATCTTCGTGACTCGAAGTACTGTAACACAGCGAGCGTCAATACTGCCAACTAAATAAAAGTTTCTAACTACTGAAGGCACTAACTACTGATAGGCATAGTTAGCAAATGAAAGATTTTCATAGAGAACAAACAATGTATGTACCTTAAAAGCGTTAAAAAGTCTTTATATATATATATATATATATATATATATATATATATCAGTTCATGACATCCAGTCTTACAAATTTCCTCTCTCTGATGGACACACGTTCAGATCATCCTCTCTCAAAACTCCGCCATCTCACTCCCCACATCCACTGGCGGCTCACCTCGAACTGCGCAACGCTACGTGCTGTTCATATCCAACTGCCCAACACTACAATAACGACTATTCCGACAATGCCAACCAGCCACAGACTTCACACAGCACAGTCAGTGATTTTCATATAGAGCGCTACTTGGCGTTACCAACATAAAAACCTAAACAGCCTACTTACAGCTGAAAGTGTTACCTGGCTGAACTCCCGGAAGTTATTTGAAAGTTGTATACGCCAGGAAGAGCTCAGGTCTCATCTTGGATTATATGGGTGGTCAGTTGCTGAACACTTGCACGTCTCATCACCCATACAGATCGCTGCAGCTGTAGTTCATCCCCATCATTTGTGGTCCGTGGAGCTCGCCGGTGATTTTCGATAGCACTATTGTGCCGTGCACGGTATACTTTTAACCATGCTGCCACATGAGCAGTTTATAATCTTAGTCGTTTCGGTAATTCTGGCATCATTTGTCCGAAAACCAATGATTATGCACCTTTGGATGTCAGATAAATCCCTCCGTTTTCTCATTACGAACGCTGTTCTTTTTTTTTGGATGGGGTCCGGCTACAGCAAAACACCATTTTGTTTTTTATCCCAAACGTGATTCACTTCAGTTGCAGCATCATCAGTGGGCTTTTATTTTACCGCTGACACACATAAAGAATGTTCTTTATTGTTTGTACACATGTAAATATTAGTTCATTATGTCTAACAGCCACAAATAAAAGCCCAGCACTGATGATGCTGGAATGGCAGTGAAACATGTTTGGGATAAAAAACAAAATTGTGTTTCGCCAAAGGCGGACCCCATCCAAAAACATATGCATTGTTAAAGCAAACACGGACAAAAGAGCTTTAACCTCAAGATGATCATGATTGTACTGTTTGCACGCACGCCGACACACTTTACGTACCCTTCACTGTTGGTAATTCCACCAGCCATCTGTGCGTTGTTATTACACGTTGACGTCTGCTGTCTCGTTCAGAGAAGACACAAGCAGGGCAAAAGCAAAGATGTGAGTTAGTGATAGTGCCATAGAGACTCGTCACTTGCACGACTTCCGCCGGCGCCACGGGCAGCGCTGAGGCTGAAGGTATCGACTTGCCGCGACCAATTGTCTGCCGAGTAAAATCCGCCAATGACCAGACGACAACACACAGAAACCTACACGGAAGACAGAAGAGCAGCTTTCGCCCACTTCGTTAGAGATCATCGTCCAGGGCTGACTTAGGCAGGGAACGTCGTTTAGTGAACTCTTAGAAGTGAACAGACATTTGTTGTAAACTGCATTTGTTAATTTCTGTGAAGTTTACCTACGATTATTTGCACTTAGCCATTGAGGGCCCTTTTTTGTCTAATATTACAAGTAGTGCTGCAGACTTCATTTTTCAACTAGTCACAAAGATAAGTAAACCTTTTAACGCATTTCTGTGACTTTTTTGCTAATTTTTTCAAGTGTTGTAGAACCTTTGTTCTCCTGTCCTGTTACCTGAACCTGGGGCACAGCTGTGTAATGGTGGCAGGCAGAAATTGTCTTAGCGGTGAACTGCACCAGAAACCGTTTCACCAACTCACAACCTCGGCTTACCGTAATAACAGTGGCAACTCTGCCTCCATAATAATAGTGACGAGGGTTTGCAAAGACGTCAAAAATAACGGAGATCACATTAACGTGATTGCACCGTACTTTCAAACTCCTTAATAACACTGTCCGAATAGCTGGACGTGCATGCCAATAACTCGGTGTTATTATATATCATGGTGTGACCTGTTTCCAAGCAGTGTTCGGCAATAGCCGAATAATTGCTGTAATCGTGGTGCCGTTTATGCTCAGTTACATCGGTCCTTCACGGTCCTGATAGTTATATCTCTGACTTTCAATTCCAGTCACACGGCCGTCATCTCTAAGATTTTTTCAGTAGCAGTTATCCAACTATAGATTAATCTCCCTCATCGCTCTTTTTTTCAATTTCTGTTTCATTTATTAGAACTAATAACCATTCTTTTCTTTCTAGACGTTTTTTATCGCTCAAACTCTCTAGCTGTGGCAGTCTGTAAAAAAATTTCTCTCTTGAAACTAGCTATGTCATTACATCTCGTTGTTGTGCATTCATAAATACCTATGTCACTATTATTATTGCCGGCCGGCGTGGTCGAGCGGTTCTAGGCGCTACGGTCTGGAATTGCGCGACCGCTACGGTCGCAGGTTCGAATCCTGCCCCGGGCGTGGATATTTGTGGTGTCCTTAGGTTAGTTAGGTTTAAGTAGTTCTAAGTTTTAGGGGACTGATGACCTCAGCAGTTAAGTCAGATAGTGCTCAGAGCCATTTTTGAACTATTATTATTATTATTATTATTATTAATAACAGTACCTATTATTGTTGCTCTTTCTCTATACCGCATCCGATGACGGCATTAGCAGCGTATCACACACTATTCGGAAGGGCCCAATCGGTCCATCTATGGCCAAAGGCGGAACTTTTTGCCTTAGATCTTAGTTAGTTATTCAAAACGGCGTTGCAAAAATTCAGATCCGGTACCCAAAAAAAATTTTTATATATGTTATTAAGATTATTTGGTTATCGTGTTATCACAACTATTATCAATACTTGAGAAACTGTGAGGTAAGAAGTATTGTATGAGTAAAGACCTGGTCCCTGTAGCGAAGAGCGCTCTAATGACCTAATCTGATCAAAATAAATTCATAACTAACCATTTAAGGGAGAAAATATAACCTTTAATTCTTGTTGATGACGAATTCAATAACTGTTAATTCATTAGTCATATCGTCAGCGAAACAGCTGTGAGAAAATGTCATTTTCTGCTTAGATTTGAAATCTGTCGGTGCAGTCTACGTCCGTGTCACTGAAAGCACTGTTATTAGATGATAATTAATTGAAACCCTCAGCTGCTGACAGCTGTTGTTGATATACCTCGACGGGGACAGCTGAAAATGTGTGCCCCGACCGAGACTCGAACCCGGGATCCCCTGCTTACATAGCAGACGCTCTATCCATCTGAGCCACCGAGGACACAGATGAATAGCGCGACTGCAGGGACTTATCCCTTGCACATTCCCACTTATCCACAATCTACGTACGTAATGTTCCTAATAGATATTTTCCCATCGACTCATCACTCGCGCCAACGAAGGTGACGATTCTCAACTATCTTCATATATAGTTAAAGGCTACCCGGCCAGAGACCTTCGTCTGTGCGAACGCGCACAGTTCGCCCGAACTCTTACGGGAATCGTCACCTTAGTTGATGCGAGTAATGAGTGGATGGGCAAATATCTATTAGGAACATTACGTATGTAGATTGTGGGCAGGTGGGAAAGTGGGTCTCATGGGAGGCGAGCAAGGGATAAATCCCTGCAGGCGCGCTATTCACCATCTGTGTCCTCGGTGGCTCAAATGGATGCGGGCACGGTAGCTCAACGTGTTCGGTCAGAGACTTAGCTGCCCTCTGTAATAAAAAAACTGAGTTAATCAATCAACAACGAACATAAACGGATGTATTACGACGTTCGCCCCGAGCAGAAGCAACGAACAAAAGCGAACAAAATGAGATTTTAAAAACTGGACAGAGTGTCTGCCATGCAAGCAGGAGATACCGGTTTCGAGTCCCGTCGGGGCACACATTTTCAGCTGTCGATATCGAGGTATATCAACAACACTTGTCGGCATCTGGGGGTTTCAATTAATTATCATTTATTCTAGATAAGCTGCACGGTCATCAATGGTATATGTTCTTTCGAAAACAGTTACTGTCTTCATATCTGTTATTAGAATTTAACATCAATATTACTGCGAATGGAGAGTGTAACTATGATGTTTACTTCTCCCACGAGTCTTTGGTTGCTGTTAAAAATGTTACCGTTAATGGTAACCAATGGCAGCATACAGTTACACGGCAGTTATTTATATAAGAGAATCTTACCTGAAAGCTCATGCTTCACACTGCAGAGGACACACGACAGCAGTTATTAGCTTGTTGGTTCCTTTAAGTCACGTTGTGCCAGATATCATGACAATCACACGACACAGGCGACTGACATGTCCATATATTCCTGCTTCTATTCTGGATGAATGGAAAGCTAGATACTACGACGTAACTGTAGTATTATTGTTGATCTAAACTACGGCAAGTTTTGGGTGTCTGCACAAGTAATTGCTACGTGGTGTCGAACTGGTGTTTCATTCCTCTTCGTCCACATTCGAAATGACTGGAAAATAACTTCTTTTTATCCAACTGAATTTTCCGTCAGTGCTTGGCAGAATTTGATAATAATATTAAAAACGAAAACACTTTCTTATGTTGTGCTAAATTATATTTATTTTGTCACGAACCGACTTCGGCTTCCCAGGCCGTTTTCAGGTAACCATTGTCTGTCGCAACGCAGACAAACATTATTTGTGACTTCGACAGGCTTTATTATTACAGGACATTCAAAAATGACAGACTACTTACATAGGAAAATTTTACATAGTTTTGCGACAGAGTAAAATTACATTAACCAAAAAAGAGGTAAACAAGGTTTTTGTGTTAAGATACATTGAAACACTAATGAGAAATAATTTACAGCTTGAATCTAGAATTTTGTAACGAAATCTTAATTTAACAAAGGGGACAACAGAAATTTGGTCTGTCCTTCTGTGTCAACTGTCTGACTTCCAGTTTTACCAGCAGAAGCATTTTGGTTTACGTAATTATGTCTGTATGACAAGAAATTTAATGTATTCTTATGTGAACACTATGTCATTTTTGAATGTTCTATGCAAGTAACGTCTTTGTAAGTCACACATCATGTTTCTCCGTGTTTGCGACATTCAGCTGTAGCATGAAGATGGCCTGAGAACTAAAAACCAGCAAGTAAATATAATTTTGCAAAACATTAGAAAGTATTTTCGCTTTTAATATTTTATTTTGTGTAATATAATTTTCCTCAATTCCTCTTTACGACTGAGCGGTACCCTAATCACTAACAATGCTCTCTGGCCTCAAGTATATAGCTTTTCCGTCATTGGAAAACGGAAGAAAACAAATTATGCTTTTACACTAAAGTGTAAAAATTTTAAGTCTAAAAGATTTTTGTGCTGCAACACATGTTAAATATAGTTACCAACTTTTTAGGAAAGCTGATCCAGTTGCTGTACAGACTTTTGTAAACCTTATCAAGGAACAAGAGTGGCAAGATGTTTATAGTGCTGATACAGTAGACGATAAATATAATGCTTTCCTCAAGACTTTTCTCGTGCTCTTTGAAAGTTGCTTTCCGTTAGAACGTTCAAAACAGGGTACTAGCACAAACAGGCAGCCTGGGTGGCTGACTAAAGGGATAAGAATATCTTGTAGAACAAAGTGGCAATTATATCAAAACGTTGGAAACAGTCAAAATCTAAATGCAGTAGCCCATTACAAACAGTATTGTAAGGTGCTTAAAAAAGTTGTTAGGAAGGCAAAAAGTATGTGGTACGCAGATAGAATAGCTAAGTCTCAGCATAAAATTAAAACCATATGGTCAGTCGTAAAGGAAGTGGCTGGTCTGCAGAGACAGGTCGAGAATATAGAATCAGTGCGTAGTGGGGATGTCCGTGTTACTGATAAGTCGCATATATGTACAGTACTTAATAATCACTTTCTGAATATAGCAGGTGAACTAAATAGAAACCTAGTCCCAACAGGGAATCATATAGCGCTCTTAGAAAAAAGTGTTCCGAGACTGTTACCTGAAATGCTCCTCCATGATACTGACAAGAGGGAGATTGAGTTAATAATTAAATCTCTAAAGACCAAGAACTCTCATGGATATGACGGGGTATCTAGTAGAATACTGAAGTATTGTTCCACGTATGTTAGCTCAGTACTTAGCCATATCTGTAACTTTTCCTGTAGGAGTGGTCGGTTTCCTGACCGATTAAAGTACTCGGTAGTGAAGCCACTTTATGTAAAGGGAGACAGAGATAATGTTGACAATTATAGACCTATTTCTATGCCATCGGTGTTTGCTAAAGTTATCGAGAGGGTTGTATATACAAGGTTACTGCAGCATTTAAATTCACATAATTTGCTGTCAAATGTACAGTTTGGTTTTAGAAATGGCGTAACAACTGAAAATGCTATAGTCTCTTTTCTCTGTGAGGTTTTGGACGGATTAAATAAAAGGTTGCGAACGTTAGGTGTTTTCTTTGATTTAACGAAGGCTTTTGACTGTGTTGACCACAAAATATTACTGCAGAAGTTGGAACATTATGGAGTAAGGGGAGTAGCTTACAATTGGTTCGCCTCCTACTTTAAGAACAGAAAGCAGAAGGTAATCCTCCGCAATATTGAGAGTGGTAATGATGTTCAGTCCCAATGGGGCACTGTTAAATGGGGCGTTCCCCAAGGGTCGGTGCTGGTGCCACTGCTGTTTCTTATTTATGTAAATGATATGCCTTCTAGTATTACAGGTGATTCAAAAATATTTCTGTTTGCTGATGACACCACCTTGGTAGTGAAGGATCTTGTGTGTAATATTGAAACATTATCAAATAATGTAGTTCATGATATAAGTTCGTGGCTTGTGGAAAATAATTTGATGCTAAATCACAGTAAGACTCAGTTTTTGCAGTTTCTAACCCACAATTCAACAAGAACTGACATTTTAATCAGACAGAATGGGCATGTTATAAGCGAGACGGAACAGTTCAAGTTCCTAGGCGTATGGATAGATAGTAAGCTGTTGTGGAAAGCCCATGTTCAGGATCTTGTCCAGAAACTAAATGCCGCTTTATTTACCATTAGAACAGTATCTGAAATAAGTGACATTTCAACACGAAAAGTAGTATACTTCGCATATTTTCATACGCTTATGTCATATGGTATTATTTCCTGGGGTAATTCTTCTGATTCAAAAAGGGTATTTTTGGCTCAAAAACGGGCTGTTCGAGCTATGTATGGTGTAAGTTCGAAAACCTCTTGTCGACCCCTATTCAATAGTCTGGGAATTTTGACATTGCCCTCACAGTATGTATTTTCTTTAATGTCGTTTGTTGTTAGCAATATTAGCTTATTCCCAAGAGTTAGCAGCTTTCACTCAGTTAATACTAGGCAGAAATCAAATCTGCATGTGGAATGCACTTCCTTGACTCTTGTGCAGAAAGGAGTGCAGTATTCTGCTGCATCCATTTTCAATAAGCTACCACAAGAACTCAAAAATCTTAGCAGTAGCCCAAACACTTTTAAGTCTAAACTGAAGAGTTTCCTCATGGCTCACTCCTTCTATTCTGTCGGGGAGCTCCTGGAAGAGCTAAAAAATTAAGCAAATTCCAGTGTTACATTCTTGATTTTCTTTATTTAAACTAACGACTTGTCGCCTGAATTTGTTTCTTATATTTATTTTTATCTGTTTCTAATATCGTGTTATAATTTCATGTATTGACTCGTTCCATGACCATGGAGACTTCTCCTAAATGTGGTCCCACGGAACAATAAATAAATAAATAAATAAATAATTTTTCTGCGATGCATAGCAGTTATTTTGGTCTACTTCTCTACTGAACTGTATTACGTTCACTAAAACATGAATAACGTCAACATGTATAGGCTGTATAGATTGGAACCACGCGCATGATATGACTTGTCGCTAACCTGAGGACATAAAATTTGACGGATCTCCACTACCTGAGCGTGCCACGAGGCAGACAACACGATATCGCTGTTACTTTTCAATGCGTTCTCTCGTTTACATCTAGGAGAACAAAGTGTCAAAATTCCTGCTTCTCTTGAAAAATGTCAAGGAGAGAGAGAGAGAGAGAGAGAGAGAGAGAGAGAGAGAGGGAGGGAGGGAGGAGGGAAGGAAGGTAGAGAAAGAGGGAGGGAGAAGAAGCTCTTCAAGCAGACTGGTCTTCAGAATGTCCACTGAAATCATTACCAAAACTGTATCCACTTCTACAGTAATTCAGTGAAGAAGACACCAATAAGAAGGGATTATTCTGAAAATTCTGAAATGTTCATATAATTTGCTAGAACCCAGCATGACAGAAAAGTAGGTATCCCGGATGTAAATAGGACTCACACCCTAGATTACTGAACATTGACATTGACTGACCCTTTGAGTAATTCCGATTCAAAATGTGCTCGGCGCGTCCTACAAGCCATCAGGAACATGTGCAGCACACAGGAGTGATTTTCCAGTTTTTCAACAATGGAATGAAATCAGTAATTATTACTTTCACTTTGTCCAGAAATTAATCGGCTGTTGATGAGATGGGCGACAAGACACTCGTAATCTTCAGTGTCTTCACAGCCACCTTCGAAACGCTTATACTGCTCGTAACCCCCTGTTTTCCTCACATTAGACTAGCTAAAAGCAATATTTAAAGTTTCTAAAATTTCACTGCACTTTATTCCGTTCTTATAGCAAATTATTTGATCTATTCTTATGCAGACCAAGCTATTCTCGGCCACGCGTTTCTGTGGTTTAGTCTGGTTAAATGGAAAAGAAACGAAAGACGAAGCACACCTTTCTAATATATATGAGCATCGGATTACGTCATAACCTCATTCTCCCGCTTGTTTTTCTCCATCTCCTCCTCTTTCCCCTTCTATCTGTCCATCACCTCCTGCTCCTCCTCTCCCCACCCACCTCCTCATCCCATCTCTCTCTGCCCATCACCCCCTCCACCTCTCACGGTCTATGTTCTCCTGTCCCATCTCCATCTTCTCCTGCCTGTCTTTCCCCCCCCCTCTCTCTCTCTGTCTCTATCACTGCCTCTCCCCTTTCTCTGTCTGCCATCTTCTCCCTCTTTTGTCTCCATCTCCTCCAGCCCCCTCTTCCTCCCCTCTCTCTCTATCTGACACCTCCTGCCCCCTTTCTATGTTCATTTTCTCCTCCCCCTCGCTCCGCATCTTCTCCTACCCCTTCTCCCTGTCCACCTCCTCCTTTCCCCTTCCTATCACCATTTCATCCCACCCTTCTGTCAGTTGCGTCTTACTCCTCTCTCTGTCCTTGAGCCTTGTTTATCGTTATTGCATATTCAGATTGAATACAACGTAGTTTGCCAACAACGTTTAACTTTTATATATCCATAGTCCGAATGTTCTTTATAGAATTGCGTGAAAATTAAAATACACTCCTGGAAATTGAAATAAGAACACCGTGAATTCATTGTCCCAGGAAGGGGAAACTTTATTGACACATTCCTGGGGTCAGATACATCACATGATCACACTGACAGAACCACAGGCACATAGACACACGCAACAGAGCATGCACAATGTCGGCACTAGTACAGTGTATATCCACCTTTCGCAGCAATGCAGGCTGCTATTCTCCCATGGAGACGATCGTAGAGATGCTGGATGTAGTCCTGTGGAACGGCTTGCCATGCCATTTCCACCTGGACCAGCGTTCGTGCTGGACGTGCAGACCGCGTGAGACGACGCTTCATCCAGTCCCAAACATGCTCAATGGGGGACAGATCCGGAGATCTTGCTGGCCAGGGTAGTTGACTTACACCTTCTAGAGCACGTTGGGTGGCACGGGATACATGCGGACGTGCATTGTCCTGTTGGAGCAGCAAGTTCCCTTGCCGGTCTAGGAATGGTAGAACGATGGGTTCGATGACGGTTTGGATGTACCGTGCACTATTCAGTGTCCCCTCGACGATCACCAGTGGTGTACGGCCAGTGTAGGAGATCGCTCCCCACACCATGATGCCGGGTGTTGGCCCTGTGTGCCTCGGTCGTATGCAGTCCTGATTGTGGCGCTCACCTGCACGGTGCCAAACACGCATACGACCATCATTGGCACCAAGGCAGAAGCGACTCTCATCGCTGAAGACGACACGTCTCCATTCGTCCCTCCATTCACGCCTGTCGCGACACCACTGGAGGCGGGCTGCACGATGTTGGGGCGTGAGCGGAAGACGGCCTAACGGTGTGCGGGACCGTAGCCCAGCTTCATGGAGACGGTTGCGAATGGTCCTCGCCGATACCCCAGGAGCAACAGTGTCCCTAATTTGCTGGGAAGTGGCGGTGCGGTCCCCTACGGCACTGCGTAGGACCCTACGGTCTTGGCGTGCATCCGTGCGTCGCTGCGGTCCGGTCCCAGGTCGACGGGCACGTGCACCTTCCGCCGACCACTGGCGACAACATCGATGTACTGTGGAGACCTCACGCCCCACGTGTTGAGCAATTCGGCGGTACGTCCACCCGGCCTCCCGCATGCCCACTATATGCCCTCGCTCAAAGTCCGTCAACTGCACATACGGTTCACGTCCACGCTATCGCGGCATGCTACCAGTGTTAAAGACTGCGATGGAGCTCCGTATGCCACGGCAAACTGGCTGACACTGACGACGGCGGTGCACAAATGCTGCGCAGCTAGCGCCATTCGACGGCCAACACCGCGGTTCCTGGTGTGTCCGCTGTGCCGTGCGTGTAATCATTGCTTGTACAGCCCTCTCGCAGTGTGCGGAGCAAGTATGGTGGGTCTGACACACCGGTGTCAATGTGTTCTTTTTTCCATTTCCAGGAGTGTAAATCGCTCAAAACCTTCTCAACATTTTTTGTAATAACTCTTCCATTTTATATATATCACACAAATAGGCATGAAAAAACGCCCATTATCGAACGCAACGTTGTGTCAAAATTTCAAAGCAATCGGTGAAGAACTTTCGATGATTTACAATTTTGTACAAACGAACATTTTCATTTTTATTGATTTCCCCTACAATTATTACCCATACTTGTATATTTATTCATTACTCGTGGCGATTTGGTATATATACGAGGGTCATTCGTAATTCAAGAGACAAATTGTTCTGGGGCAGAACTTGTTTGTAGGGAAAGTTTGGTACTCTTATGCCTTTAAGTTGGCATCACTGGGATGAGCTCTGATCAGCTGATGTATCAGAATTGTATTGTTTATAACCTCAAAAATACATTATAAGATGTTGAGTTCGCTTGAAACGCCCACATTAGCTGAACAACACTCTGTTATTCGTTTTTCAGTTGCTGAAGGCAAGAAACCAGTGACTATGTATACCACAGAACGTCTAAAATTTATGGTGAAGGTTGCATGAATCGTGCAAAGTTTTACAAGAGGGTAGAGCAGTTCAAAAATAGTCGCGACTCAGTGGCTGACGAACACCGTTCTGGCCGACCAGTTGCAGTTTCAACTCCCTCATTTGAAAGTCGAATTGATGACATTATTCATGCCGACCGCAATGTGAGTGAGGAAATGATTGTTGATAATGTTCAATTTAATACTGGTACAGCTCGTAACATTATATATAGCAAGCTGAAGTACCACAAAACATGTGCAAGATGGGTCCCAAAGGAGTTGACGCGGCTACACAAGAAAACTAGGTTGAGAGTGTTTACAGAGCTAAAGGAACGTGATGAAAGAGAAGGTGAGCACTTCCTCAACAAATTTTTAACTTGTGATGAAACTTGAGTTCACTATTAAGAGCCAGAATCAAACAACAAAGCACGGACTGGAAGCACACCAACGCACCTGTCAAGAAAAAATTCAAGGCCCAAGCTCCAGCAGGAAAAGTCATGCTGACGGTATTTTGGGATGCTGAAGGCAGAGTTTTTTGTGATTGTCTCGAAGAGCAGCGTACAGTGAACAGCCAATACTACTCGAGTGTGCTTTTAAACAAGGCGAAGCCAGCCATGAGAGAGAGACGTCGCGGATCTCAGAGGAGAGCTGTGATTTTCCAGCAAGACAACGCACGTCCTCATATTGCTCAACTAACCCGTGAAATCATCGACAATATGGGCTGGGAAGAACTGCCTCATCCCCCTTATAGTCCTGATTAAGCACCTAGTGATTTCCATTTGTTTGGTACACTGAAGGAAGTATTATGTGGGAAGAGGTTCCAGTACAACGACGTAAAAAAGTTTATGGGAAATTGGTTCAAACATCAAGATAAAGAGTTCCTTGCAGACCGAATAAAAAAGCTTGTAGCCCGTTGGAACAAGTGCATAAATGTTCAAGCGGATTATGTTGAAAAGTAGAAAAAGTACTGTTTTGTGAAAATAGACGTCTTTTTCTCCAGACCAATTAGTCTCTTTAATTACTGAATGATCCTCGTACAAAGCCACGCGCATTGTCCAGTGCAGCATTGTGTTGAAATTTCAAAGCAGTCGGTGAAGAACTTACGGAGATGTAAGATTTTGAATAAAGAAACACATATTAATTTATGTAGGTAATACCAGTGTGGCTGACTTTTCGACATTGTTTGCTGGTTTGTATTACTACAGTTACTACAGTAATGTCGGCTTCTTTTCTAATATTAACGTTTAGTGTTGTTGACTGTACTGGTTTTCTGTCCCAGTAATATTCTGAAGAGTGTACATCACCGCACTGAAACTGTAATAAATTACAAAATTGCCACAACAGCAATCTGTGTGGGCCTGTGCGGTGATCGAAATGCGACTGATTTGCCGCGAAACAGCATCACTGGCTCGTTGTGAAGGAGCGCCCTCTATTAACATTGCTGACATTGTTCCGCCAGGAAATGAGATTACGACCGAACAATATTCGATAAAGGTAATTACATCTAAAAGTTGCACGAGCTTCTGTATGCTCGACATGGAATTACGGTAGAAATTCAATAATATTGATTATCTGCTATCTCCGTAAATTTTCCGGAATACTACCTGTTTCAATTACTCGCTTTGGCACAGTTAGAGGCACTGTTGGCGTAATTTCTCGTGATGTACGGATGTAAGTCATAATCCGTTCATCGTTTGCTGTACAGTAACCGCAGTTTCGAGCAAGCATTTCTTAACCGTTACATAACGTAATGTCAGATATGGAACGAAAACAAACATGAAACATGCCAGAACGTGCAGTTTCAGTAGCCGGACGACACAGCTGAGTTTGATGTACTGAAAACATGAAACATGCCAGAACGTGCAGTTTCAGTAGCCGGACGACACAGCTGAGTTTGATGTACTGAAAACATGATATCAGTATTTACGTCAGTTTTAGACTAATAGGTATATAGGAGTAGTACGTTTTTAGCATGGTGAAATTTCTTAAAGTGATTTTACTTACTTAGACTGAAATAACTGTTAAGGTGAAACTTCTTGATTATATTTTTACTTAAACTGCTGGGTGAAACTACTTAATAAAGATTTTACTTAAACTGCTGAATGCTTACTCAATGTTCTTAAGCCGCTGAGTGAAACTGAAGTACTGTCTCTTTGCTTATTCTTATCAGTTCAACACTGACCTACAGATTTTGCCCTGACAAACGGAACTCAAGCTTTTCCTATTCATTAATTACTCATAATGTTCAAGCATAACGCGATCTGACTGCTGCAAAATTGATAACCTGACTTCAAATAATTAATACAAGAGAATGGCCCTGAATTAGTAGAAATCCTAACAATAACCTATATATTTCACAAGTCACTTACCTCACAAAAATCTTCATTACCCGAACTACAGCAATGGCGCAAACACAAGTACTGCCAGCTAAATAAAAGATTTTAACTACTGAAGGCTCTAACTACTAATAGGCATGTGGTTAGCAAAGGAAAGATTTTGTTGCAGAGCAAACAATGTATTTACCTTAAGAATGTGACAACCAGTTCAAAAATTATATAAATCTCAAGAACGGATATATATTCATACCGTCCGCTCGCGCTAATACTGCAAATCTCCAACACTGCGAATTATTAACCTCTAGCCTCCATCAGTGGTGACTACTCACTCCCAACTGCCATCGCTGCTGGCTTTTCACCAGCAACTTCCATCACTGCTGACTGATAACTTCCAACTGCTAGTGCGACCAGCCACAGAGTCTCTTACAGAGTGTGCACAGTGCTGTCAGAGTTATTAATGCAGAGCACTACGTAGCGCTGCCAACATACAAACACATAAACAGCCTATTTACAACCGTTAATACCTCCAATTACATGTGGTAAGAGTAAGCCATTAATCTTTTCCCCCCCCCCCCTGCACAGCAGGTCAGGTGTTGAAGTGTGGACACGTGGACGCAAACCTGTTAGTCTTTACTGACAGGTGTAATCTACTTGGTGGTGCAGTTACAGCCATCCAGAAAACATCAGATAGTAAATTATATGACGTGTTTGCTAGATGGCTGCTAGATGCAGAGAGAGCCAAACAAGACATTGATTAAGTACCACATATGAAAATACTGTATACACATTATAACAGGTCGCTTTTTGAAATAACAAATTAGTCTCTTCTACAGTTACTCATCTTTATTACAATTTTCTCCGTAATATGTGTATCGTGTCTGTTCTACCATATATATATATATATATATATATATATATATATATATATATATATATAGGGCGATCACAAGACAAGGATCATTTTTGTGTGGATTCACACATACGCTCGAACTCAATCGGGAATACGCCTTGATACGAGCATGGAGATTAATGGGCAGGGAGTAAGTTGAGAGTGTGAGTATGCTGGGGAGGTGGGGAGGGGTGTTTGGGATAAGTTCGCGCAACCGCGCTAATTCCTGTGTCCTCGGTGGCTTAGCGCTTAGAGCGCCTGCCTAGTAAGCGGGAGATCCCGGGGTAGAATGCCGGTCGGGCACTCCCCGTTGATTCTGTCAACATCCCGTACACAGCTGGTGTTCGTAATTCATTGAAATTTCGTAGTTATAACTACAACACGTACTGTGTAATAGCTTTTCTTACCAAGACACGTCTTTACATCCGAGCGGATCGATATGAAAGAACAAACTACTTGTATAATCAGCTTCATCTACGAACTCATCAAGAACAAACGAGTAAAGGCTTGACAGAGAGCAGTGATTTAACGCTATGGTGTGCATGAGCACTGCAGTGGGTACAGCTGTTAATGATCGCTTCTTGGTTCTTTCAACAAGTCCTGAGGCTACAGATGCACGCAGAGCACAGCAATAGTTGGGAATGTCTGCTGGGGTGGACTGTCTGCATTTTCAGCCTCAGGACTGATTAAAAATGCCAAAGGAGTTGCATTAAAGGCTGTCAACTGCAGTGGACAAGTGCACCACAGAGAGCATTGGGCTGCGTCAGATTGCTCTGAAAATACCAATCATGGGTCAAAGATAAAACAAGAGCGGTCACACACTTGTTAGTATATTTATTTTACTCACATACAACACTTTGAATGTACAATGCAGAATAAGAAATGCAACTCCGTCAAGGTGTCAGGGCGCACACTGAGGGGATGTGGTATTAGTGATTCACTTGTCACGACCACCAGCAACCAAACTGTGCCCTCAGTTCTGCCTCTGCAGGCAGTAACTCTGCTGGGTTTAGAGGTGAACAGTGCTTGCAACATTCATTCTAGGGTACATCCAACAACAGCCAATCAGTACGTACTCCTCTTGAGCATTCTCAGTCATTTGCATGGCCTCGCATTATGGGCTCACGGAAAGTTGGATGGACGTATTGATGGATTGCTGCACATGGTGGACACAATGTGTCAATCGTGTGACGCAGCTTCCAGCTAAATGGATAAATCGTGTACCCGTAGACCAGGTACCGGAAGACCGCGTAGGATAGACGCACGACAAGATCGGCGTACTGTGGTATATGGCCACATATTGCCTTTGCTGTGTCAACAGGGACCAGTGGGAACTGTCAGCTTGCAGAAGGACAGTACACCGCTAAGCACGGCTACTCTGGAGAAGAATCGAGTCGATTGGAGAGTGGACTGGCTCTCTGTGCCGTAGCGATGAAAGTAGTTACGCGATTGTTGGGCGTAAGACTTGGTATGCAGTCTGAACCGGAGTGCATTCGCTCATTACACACAGGTGCCAGTCCAGACTTCAGGCTGAGCGAGAGCCGTCAGTTACAACTCGCGGTTACATCTGGTGTTCCTGCAGGGCAAAGTAACCAGTGCCTGCTACATTACGTTTTCCGCGTGTTACTACAATTTCTTCGACAGGAGGTTGATGTGCTTTTTCAGCACGACAGTGCACGTTCACATACGACTGCTGCGATGCAAGTGCTTTTCGTGGTGCATAACAAACGCCGGCAATGTCACCCAGTTTCTCGCCAATTGCATGCGTTTGTAACATGGTGAATCGGGAACTTACTAGTTCTCCAGAGCCTGCAAGAACCGTTGCCGAATACCACCAAGGGTGCAAGATGCTTCGGACAGTCTTTCGCAGGATCCAATCTTGCATCTTCATGATAGCTTGCATACGAAAATACAAGCCTACGGGACCGCCAGAGAGGAGTACAGTGTATGTCGATGCGACTTCTTGGTCACCCTTTATTGTGGCATACGTGTTTCATTTGTTCTCAATTCGCTGTCACATATTTCTACAGAGATGAACTATCTGTCACCTCCCTTAGCAATAAATGCATTGTCCTTGAGGCCGTAGCATTTTTCCCGGCAGTGGAGTTTCTGTTAATAATGCACTTACATCATACTCCGCAAGCCAACTAATGGTGTGTGGCGCAGGGTACTTTCGGTACCACTATCTGATCCCTCCAATCCTGTTCCACTCGCGAATAGTGCGTGGGACAATGATTGTCGGTGAGCTTCTCTACTGGCTCTAATTTCTCGAATTTTCTCCTCGTGGTCAACACGCGAGACGTAGCTGCGGGGAAGTAATATGTAGTCCAGCTCATCCTGAAAAGTGCGCCTTGGATACATCGCGATCTCTGGCAGGCAAAGCATTCGCGATCATGCGTTGTGCAGACATCCGGAAACACGGCAGATCTGAGGCCAAACGGAGGGCATAGCGCCCAGGTTCCTTAGTTTAAAAAATGTGCGTTGTCGACCTGCACAACATTAGTAATTTTGGTTCCTACTGGCATCAGCTATCCAGGGTTAAAATTTCGTGACACAATTTTTCTCCACCCTGTATATATATGCAGTAATCTCCCTCGTGTCAGATTCACACATGAAAAGAGAATAACATACGTATTAATATTTTATTATGGTACACTACACCTGTAAACAATTACAATGTTACAATATATGTTGTGTATTGTGGTCCAAGGTTGCTTGTCATCAATGTGATATGTGGTGTAATTGTCCATGCTTTGTGTTGTTCAAGTTCAGCAAGATTACAATAAAATTAGTTACTTATTATTAATGTAACATGAGGTTTTATTTAAGCAATGCTTTTCCCAGCTTATTAATGTTATTTTGTTAAAGAAATCTCCACCTGGAAACTTGTAGTAATGTTGTCTCTCAAACAGTGTAAATTTCACTGAGTTCATGCACAAAAGTAATCATTTATAACCTGCAGACAAGGTAAATGTATAATAAGTAATATGAACTAAACAAGATTAAGGATTTTTAGTAGTTTCAGTGTGATGTGTCGACAGAAGTGCCGACACAGTGTGATTTGAGGGGACCGCAATGCACGCTATAAACACACGAAGGATGGCGTGAGGTCTAAAACAGGATACGTAATGAATGCTATAAAGAAAAGTACGTAGCTTTTGGAATACTCAACTTTAATCCATCCTTGTTGTATACATCGCTCTTGATGAGACATGCTTTATACGATAAGTATCAATTGCTATGTAAGGCTAATGGCGCCTTGCTAGGTCGTAGCCATGGACTTAGCTGAAGGCTATTCTAACTATCTGCTCGGCATAGGAGCGAGGCTTCGTCAGTGTAGTCGCTAGCAAAGTCGTCCGTACAACTGGGGCGAGTGCTAGTCCGTATCTCGAGACCTGCCTTGTGGTGGCGCTCGGTCTGCGATCACTGACAGTGGCGACACGCGGGTCCGACATGTACTAATGGACCGCGGCCGATTTAAAACTACCACCTAGCAAGTGTGGAGTTTGGCGGTGACACCACACAGTGATGTCGTTTAGAAGATTCTTTGCTAGTTGCAGATAAAAAAAAATGGTTCTAATGGCTCTGAGCACTATGGGACTTAACTTCTGATGTCATCAGTCCCCTAGAACTTAAAACTTCTGAAACCTAACTAACCTAAGGACAGCACACACTTCCATGCCCGAGGCAGGATTCGAACCTGCGACCTTAGCGATCGCGCGGTTTCAGACTGTAGGGCCTAGAATCGCTCGGTCACCCCGGCCGGCCAGTTGCAGATCCTTTACCAAATTTAACGCTACTGTTATTCGAGGAGGCAACACTTTTCTTTAAGCAAAATGAACAGTTCTGTCACAGAGTACCACACGTACATAAGACTGATGTATTTTCCTGTCAAAATATTTCATAAAAGTTGTTACGGAATTACCAGGCTTCATAAATCAGCAAACAGCAATGAACCTGTAAGATGCTGTTTGTATTCGTAGAAGTTCAGTGTATTCAAAGTCTAACTGTAATTTAATACCTCAGAGTGGGTCCTCGGCCACCAACACACAATTATTATCACAATTATAACCAGTAACATTTATGTCTGTACAGAAAATCAATTTAAAACTTCCGCTGCAATATTTCACTAAGATGGCGGCTAACATAAGACAATCACTTACCGATTCTGCTTCATTCTGTGTTTTACTCGTAATAAATAATATATATTAAAACTTTTCTCACCTTCACTATACGCATTACCATTAGAAATTATTTCTCAATGTTACAAGACACATTAACATTCACCATTTACCAATAAACTGCACTGTACATCAATAGCGCTAATGTCTGCGCTCTTTGATAGTTGAGCAGAAAACTTAACATTTATATAGAACAAGAATTACAATGAAATAAAACGCCAAACAAAGAAGATTCATTTCAGTATCACATAAACTCTATTTTCAAATATCGGTTAACAACATAATCCGGTTTTTTAAAGGCCTCTGTGTTACGAGACATCAATCACATCCTATGAGTACAACAGTTCGAACGAGGGGAAGGATTTTTCTACAAAATCATAGGTAACGAAAGATTGATATATTAATTATACTTTTACATGGGTATTGTCTGAGATATAAATTTTTTTACAAAATATTAAATTATGTCCTTGACAAAAATTATTTATTAAAACTTAACGATGAAGTCCTTTTTATTAGTATTACGAGAATAGGATGAAATCTCATTCACATTGCCCATATAATGCTGTCGTGAATGTTATTTTGAATAAAATATAGACGATAATGTCACAAGACCTCATAAAGGAATAAAGATCTTAGCAGAATATAAGTGGAACATAAGTAAAGTGGGCAGAAAATGCGGCAGTGCTGAAAGAGCACCCGGAAATTTTAAGGATAGTGGGGATGTGAGAAGTGAATATGTCAACCTTGACCATGAAACTGAAAGAGCAGCTGAAAACTCAGTCCGACAAAACACGTTCTTCTATGCCTGTTTTATTTCACTTCCGATCTAGTGGCACGAAAGATGTGAGACGGCCGCAAAGGAGAGGAGAGAAACACTCAAAAACTGCAAATGACAAGCCACGGAATGAAATTTTCTGAATGTAAACAAAATCCAGGAAGGACGAACAACCTATACAAATATAAAAAGATAGAAAGCTGGCTAATTTTACGTAATGGCCTATCTACAGGATCCACCACGAATAGCGTTTGAAATGAAATGAGGAGGATAAGTTGAATTAATAGACTAATGAGAAATGTGTAGCCAACATTTACAACCTTTTCGAAAACATTTCATGAAACCTTACCCCAGATGAAGGAATTGTAACGCAGAAAAAAGTAGAAACCAACATTCCTTCATTTATTAATCCATTTTACGGTTGTCGGCGTTAGCCATCATTAGAAAAGTGTTTCAGACACCGAACCGGAAGATTACATAGTCACATGGTTGACTTGCAACTTGCTCATTTAAGTTGCAAGTCAACCATAAGAGTACGTAATCCTCAGGTTTTATCTGAACCAGGATTCTGATGATGGCTAACGCCGAAACGAGTAAAACTTGACTAATAAATGAAGGAATACTGGTTTCTAGTTATCGCTGCCTTACAGTTCCTTCATCTGCGACAGTTTAACAGATTGAAAAACACGCAAATTAGTGAAGAAAATGTTAACCACATTTCCTTTGGCTTCGACAGAAGATATCAAGAAATTACGAAACTGAACGGGTGTGGTCGAAGGACGAAAGTAGCATTAGCACGATGTGTCGCTGCCAAATAACACAGGTCGATGACACTTGGGCCAAACATAGAAAGAACTGGAACAGTATAATCCAGAAAGTAACTGAAAGAAACATTGAATGAAACCAACAGAAATGACGCTTTTGTTTAAAGACAATAATTGCGATGGAGTCACCGCGATTCATATGGTTCCCTGGACGTTAGAAACAGCTGTGGTTCAAATGTCTCTGAGTACTACGGGACTTAACATCTGAGGTCAGCAGTCGCTTAGAACATAGAACTACTTAAACCTAACCAACCTAAGGACATCACACACATCCATGCCCGAGGCAGAATTCGAACTTGGGACCGTAGCGGTCGGGCGGTTCCAGACTGTAGCGCCTAGAACCGCTCGGCCATCCAGGCAGGCGCTTTTGGTACTAATTTAAATTTTATGGATGATAACCCACGACCGCATCGAAGAGCGCATGTTGAGGAGCTGTTGGAACGACAAGATATTGGGTGAGGGGACTTGCCTACCCGTTCCCACGACTTGAATCCCATGTGGTACGTGTGGAATGCGGTGAGCAGACCTACTGAAGAACGTCCACATGAACCTACGATCGTGCAACAGTTGTCAACCGTGATCGTGGAGGAATGGCTCGTCCTTCCACAACAGCTCCTTACGATACTTGTAGCGAGCATGGGAGCACGTCGGAGAGGATGCACTGCCGTCCGCCATTATCACACCCCCAACTGAAACCATATCCCGGGATTCATAATGTCCAGGGAACCATCGTTAATCGCAGGGACCTCATTGTAACGATTGCCTTTGAATAAAATTGTCGTTTCTCTTCGTCACATTTCGGTTTTCCTTCAGTTACTTTCTGTACTGTACAGTAGCAGTTCTCTTTATGTAAGGTCCAACTTTCATCGAGCTGAGTTACTCGGGAATGACAGATCATACAGAATGTTACCTTCGTCCTTAAGTTCAGCGAGTGTTGTCCTCTGGCAGTGTTTTACTAAGAAACCATGGAACATCTTCAGCGATAGAAGACATAAAATATAAAAATTAAAATACGAGTTTAGACTAGAAGGGAAAATAAGAAAACAGGAGAAGCTACTTTTTTAATTCAAATTTTTTCCCTTGTTATTTCAGAATTGAATAGATATGTTTCGCCTTATTAACCGTCCTATCGTATTAATGAATCTATTATAATTTTAATTCGGGATTAAATGAATCTAGCACGAAACTGCTGTGTTTCATTCAACAGTTGAGGCGGTAATACATGTAGAGGCAAAAAAATCATTCTGAGGCTGTCCATTAATATCTTTTAAAAAAAAGATTATATTATGCGCCCTTCCTGTATGGTGTCGAGGAAAAGAATCAGGACGGTTTAATTTCTGTCAGACAAAAGAATAAAACGTAGGAGCGATACAATTGATCGTTGATAGCATCAAAACAGAAAAAAAAATCCGTCATGAAACAACAGTATGTCCCGCGAAACGAAACGTAAAGATTACCGTCACTGGTGAAGGAGTCATAAATCGGGGGCTCAGAAACATTCTGAAAAGCTTGTAAGGATGTGGCAGGGTAGGTTGCGTTGAGAAATAACTCCTAAGAAAAAAATTCGTTATGTTGCACCGTTTACGAGTTGATTAGCATTTAAATTAACCAATCAGGCTGTTGCACAAGCAAATTCAAGCGGCCCGCCACGTTCAATTACTGTCAGTTGTTCTCACAGCATAGATGAGACTTCTTAGTTGTAAGGGTGCAATATTTTGGTTTACTTATTCTTGGATTGAAGCAACTGTGTAAGTTGGAATGACATGTTTAATGTCGCAATATTAGCACAAAAATACACGCTTTTACACAGTTTTCAATGCGATAGCAAAAAACAGTTGTCAGGATAACGCATCTCGACAAAATAAAAAAGTGAAATAATCCTAAACACAGCAATATTAAATATTGACTCTCAGAAGGTTAAATTATCCAAAACATGACTATATTAAAGTTTAACTAGAAGTTTCTGTACAAAATTGTTCCTACATTTACGTTATGATGGTCAGTACTACCAAAATCGTCCGATTCCGATTCAAAGTTCGGTACTATTTTCAGGATGACAATCAAGTCTACGATGGGTGATTAGCTACGTGACAAATTGAGCAAAAGATTACACAAGGTCGCTCGAGTTTATAGTGGGCGCAAGCTCGTGAACCAACAAGTTTACGCCTCTGCACGCGGTATTTACCTTATGCTGCGATGAGCTGTCGTCTGCTAGGCCGCTCTCTTCCGCTGAAATTCCTATAAAACTAATTACACCTTTGCTGAATTCTCTAGCAGAAACTTTCCCTATGTTTCTCGTTATGTGAGAGAACATGTACTCATCCCTTGTCCTAGAATGTGGTGATATACAAGTGCATGGTTGGAGCAGCATGCATATTACAATGCCCTCTTAGTTCGCACAACAACAATTAACTAATTCACTGGTTCGTTTCTCCACAGTTGGAGCTGAACGATACTACAGCTAATTTCACGCAGTGTTCACACACATGACTCCTCTGCATCACACAGAGCGTTATGTGCTCCGTTCTGCACTTGATGCCATTTCAGATAAGAGTTCCTGAATATTTCCGTCTTGTCTTACTCACAGCCAAACTGTCTCCCCACCTGGGTTCTTTCGTTCCTCACTTCACGGCTTTTTTCGACTAATAGGAGTGTTCCTCTTACTTTGTGGAAACTCTCTCTACCAATCGCAAGGCCCCTATCATTCGATTGGCGCTTTTCTCCTTCCTAGCGCGTTTGTGCCAATTGGACGTTTTGTGCCCATTCCAGACACCTGAGCGCGTACATTGACTCTATCACATGTGTACCACTTGCTGGACACACGATCGAAAATGCGTCACTGGTCTTCTTTTGTATCCATTTGGAATTCTGAAGTGTGGTTTTCTAAAAGCTTTCTTTCCTGTCCTCCCTCAGATGGGCCATTATACTCAATCTCCCCGTCTGAGTCAACTGGTCGGTCACTGACTTTCCACCTGGGACACCCCTTTAAGTGGTTTCGTGGTACCCCCTGTAGCGCAGCCTTACCTCTGTCCTCGTCCCTCTGAATTCCAAACTAAAATGCCTCTTGCTGCTTGTTTCAAACATGCATTATAGGAATGGTGTGTTAATTACCATCAATTGACTATCATCCCTTTTTGCATTACATACTGATAGGGAAATTTGCCCATTACCCCGAGTTAAGTTAGGGGTCATATTAACCTTCCCGTTGCGATTTATAAAGCTCTCATGTAGGGTGCGAATCTGACCTTCATTTATTCTACCACCTTACATAGTATTTGGCTCGGGTTCGATCCTTATTATCATCCCAGGCCCAATTTTTGTATCACTCTCTTGTTTATTTCAAATAAAACGAAGAACACATTTGACCACACTGTCTTCAATGCTAATTAACTCTGTAATGGGGCAACGTATCGCATTTTTTCCTGAACAGTTATTTCTTACAAGGGAACCTCCCCATCGCACCCTTCTCAGATTTAGTTATAAGTTGACACAGTGGATAGGCCTTGAAAAACTGAACACAGATCAATTGAGAAAACAGGAAGAAGTTGTGTGGAACTGTGAAAAAATAACCAAAAATACAAACTGAGTAGTTCATGGGAAGATAGGCAACGTCAAGGACATCGGAAACGCATGAGCGCCGTGGTCTCGTGGTAACGTGAGCAGCTGCGGAACGAAAGGTCCTTGGTTCAAGTCTTCCATCGAGTGAAAAGTTTAATTTTTTATTTTCAGTTTATGTGACAAACTCTTATGTTTTCATCACTTTTTTTGGGAGTGATTATCACATTCACAGGAAAACCTGAATCGGGCAAGGTAGAAGAATCTTTTTACCCATTCGCCAAGTGTGCAAGTTAGGTGGGTCGACAACATATTCCTGTCATGCGACGCACATGCCGTCACCAATGTCGTATAGACTATATCAGATGTGTTTTCCTGTGGCGGAATCGGTTGACCTATGACCTTGCGATCAAATGTTTTCGGTTCCCATTGGAGAGGCACGTCCTTTCGTCTACTAATCGCACGGTTTTGCGATGCGGTCGTAAAACACAGACAGTAAACTTATTACAGTGAACAGAGACGTCAATGAACGAACGGACAGATAATAACTATGCAAAAATAAAGAAAGTAAAATTTTCACTTGATGGGGAGACTTGAACCAAGGACCTTTCCTTCTGCAGCTCCTCACACTACCACGAGACCACGGCGCTCGTGTGCTAAGTGTCTCCATGATATTGCCTATGTCGCCCATGGGCTACTCAGTTTGTATATTTTGCTTATTTTTTCACAGTTCCACACAACTTCTTCGTGTTTTCTCGATTGATCTGTGTTCAGTTTATCAAGGCCTATCCACTGTGCCAACTTATAACTAAATCTGAGGGGGGTGCGATGGGGAGATTCCCTTGGTAGCACAACCTCTTATGTATAACTTCATACACAATGGTAAGGACAGTTGGCTACAAATTGATGTGGCAGCTGTCGTTGTAGAAAAGCTCGATGAGAGCAGAAATGATTAGCGAACAAATTAACACACAAAACAGACCATTAGTTAACCTGCATTTCCCCAAAAGTAAAAATACTCGTTACAAACGATACAGCAATAAACAGGGCCCAGCTATCTCAACAGTAATAACGACGGATTAGGAGCAGTGACTAGATGGGTTCTGCTTACCATCCCGAAACAAAGTGGCTCCAATCGCGAATGACATGTATATTGCAGTGGCAGATGACGCTCACAGTACATAGCTGCTGGAGGTGTGGCTCAGCGGGTGTGCTCCATTGGGTCCGTCCGATCCTGCGCGAGCGCTATTAGCTTTGGATGGGAACTTGCAATTCCACTGCCAAACTTGCTGTGGTATCAATATGTGATACCACGCAACTTACCCTGCAACACCCTATCGAGTGTTTTGACCATGATTCCCATTTGTGGCGAAGCATATGGAAGGAAAGAAGGAAAAACGTAACGCTGTGTCAGCTCATAAAATTTGTTATATCATGGTTGGAAAAATGTATCCTGACGAAAAATTACAAAATTGTCGCCAAGTGAGTACAGTACAAAATAAAGAAGCGTGGTTTCAGTGACAGGACAGATCCTGGGGGATGGTGATGATGCGGGAGCTGGCGGCGGCGCACCGCGGCTTGGGGGCGCACAGTGCGGCCTGTGCAGGAAGGCGGGGCCTGACTTTGGCTGGGCGGTGCCGGGCGCTAAGTGGGGACCGGGCCGCAGGAAGCCGTAATGAATTTCCCCACCTCTGTTTGTGCACCGCGGCAACACGCGAGGCCGCCTCGCGCCGCCGTTTCCTCCCCCCACCGCCCCCGCGCCCTCTCTGGCCACAGCGCAGACATTTCTTTAATATCCGTGCCGGATGATTGAATGCACGCCTCTCTCATTTCCATGCACGTCAACCTCTGACGTTGCGGGTATTCTGGGGGCCGCCTTGCGGCGCTCAAAAGAAACAGCTTAAAATACATTTCGTTCCTTAGCAACCTTTCTCGTCCGTAAGACGTGTAGTGTTATTTCTGCAGAAAGAACCGCCAGAGTCTTTCTCGAGTTTGTGTACAATTTCCATCCGCACTGAAACAGATAGATACTTTCTTACATTAAGTCTGAGCATCATAGGGTAACACAGTAACCGGTTCCTAAAGTACTTCACGACCTGTGTTTCAGAAACACACCTAAAGCTAAACAAATGGGTCAGCGGGAGTAGGTCTCGCGCACTGAGCGTTCCGTACAAACTTAATTATATGTATAGACAATTCATCCATTCCGGGAAACGAGGATCTTGACGATTTTTGCCTGTTACCCACATTGATACTGCAAGATATCGGCCCCGGAATTGTAAGACTTTAGAGAAGATTTTAAGCTTGAAGCTCGATAACAAACGACTAAAGAAATACACTCCTGGAAATGGAAAAAAGAACACATTGACACCGGTGTGTCAGACCCACCATACTTGCTCCGGACACTGCGAGAGGGCTGTACAAGCAATGATCACACGCACGGCACAGCGGACACACCAGGAACCGCGGTGTTGGCCGTCGAATGGCGCTAGCTGCGCAGCGTTTGTGCACCGCCGCCGTCAGTGTCAGCCAGTTTGCCGTGGCATACGGAGCTCCATCGCAGTCTTTAACACTGGTAGCATGCCGCGACAGCGTGGACGTGAACCGTATGTGCAGTTGACGGACTTTGAGCGAGGGTATATAGTGGGCATGCAGGAGGCCGGGTGGACGTACCGCCGAATTGCTCAACACGTGGGGCGTGAGGTCTCCACAGTACATCGATGTTGTCGCCAGTGGTCGGCGGAAGGTGCACGTGCCCGTCGACCTGGGACCGGACCGCAGCGACGCACGAATGCACGCCAAGACCGTAGGATCCTATGCAGTGCCGTAGGGGACCGCACCGCCACTTCCCAGCAAATTAGGGACACTGTTGCTCCTGGGGTATCGGCGAGGACCATCCGCAACCGTCTCCATGAAGCTGGGCTACGGTCCCGCACACCGTTAGGCCGTCTTCCGCTCACGCCCCAACATCGTGCAGCCCGCCTCCAGTGGTGTCGCGACAGGCGTGAATGGAGGGACGAATGGCGACGTGTCGTCTTCAGCGATGAGAGTCGCTTCTGCCTTGCTGCCAATGATGGTCGTATGCGTGTTTGGCGCCGTGCAGGTGAGCGCCACAATCAGGACTGCATACGACCGAGGCACACAGGGCCAACACCCAGCATCATGGTGTGGGGAGCGATCTCCTACACTGGCCGTACACCACTGGTGATCGTCGAGGGGACACTGAATAGTGCACGGTACATCCAAACCGTCATCGAACCCATCGTTCTACCATTCCTAGACCGGCAAGGGAACTTGCTGTTCCAACAGGACAATGCACGTCCGCATGTATCCCGTGCCACCCAACGTGCTCTAGAAGGTGTAAGTCAACTACCCTGGCCAGCAAGATCTCTGGATCTATCCCCCATTGAGCATGTTTGGGACTGGATGAAGCGTCGTCTCACGCGGTCTGCACGTCCAGCACGAACGCTGGTCCAACTGAGGCGCCAGGTGGAAATGGCATGGCAAGCCGTTCCACAGGACCACATCCAGCATCTCTACGATCGTCTCCATGGGAGAATAGCAGCCTGCATTGCTGCGATATACACTGTACTAGTGCCGACATTGTGCATGCTCTGTTGCCTGTGTCTATGTGCCTGTGGTTCTGTCAGTGTGATCATGTGATGTATCTGACCCCAGGAATGTGTCAATAAAGTTTCCCCTTCCTGGGACAATGAATTCACGGTGTTCTTATTTCAATTTCCAGGAGTGTACATTGACCAATTAACCATTTAGTATTTTTTCCTTTACTTGTACTATTAAACCTTGCATCTTGCGAAATTTTTGATGAGTGACTTTTCGAGTGTCAAAATGTGTTACATAAATGGTGGTATCTTTTGACTGCATTGACCTAGAAGCACATGTGTTTTGCATCCCAAAGGGACTATAGACCTTAGCATGTGTCAAAAAATTTCGACATGATACTTCAACCCGTTCCTGAGAATAGAGGGTCTCACAAATCGACGGAAAGACAGTCAGGCAACAAATGAAAAAATAAATTTTTTGTATGATATAATTACAAATTCCTAGTGGTTTCCTCAACTTACGCTGCGAGACACTGCTTCTTGCCAGATTTAATGATGAGAGAGAGATTCCGAATACTTTCTTTTTTTCGTTTTTGAGTCACCAGCCTTCTCGCTGTTTTGATGTGGCCGTCCACGAATTCCCCCCCTATGCCGACTTTTCATCTCAGAGGATGACTTGCAACCTACGTCCTCTGTTATTTGCTGGATGACATCCAATTTCTTCCTCTACAATTTTCGTCCTCTACAGCTCCCTCTAGAGCCATAGCGGTTATCCCCTGATGTCGTAACAGATGTTCTATCATTCTGTTCGTTATTTTTGTCAGCGTTTTCCATACATTCCTTTCTTCTCCGACACTGCGCAGAACCTCACATTCCTTATCCTACGATTCCAAGTAATTTTCATCATTCGTCTGTAGTACGACATTTCAGATGTTTCAATTCTCTTCTTTTCCGGTTTTCTCACAGTCCATGTTTTACTACCTTACAATACCGAGCTCCAAACGTACGTTCACAGAAATTTCTTCCTTAAATTAAGCCCTTAATTTGATTCTAATAGACTTCTCTTGGCCAGATACTTTGCTTTTTATGTTCTCAATGCTCCGTCCGCCTTGGGTTATTTTGCTGCCTACGTAGCAGAATTCCTTAACTTCGTGATCACCAATCCTGATGTTTAGTTTCTCGCTGTTCACATTTCTGTTACTTCTCGTTACTTTCGTTTTTTTTTTCAATTTTCTCTCAATCCATATTGCACTCATTAGACTGTTCATTCCATTCAAAAGAATCTGTAATTATTTTCACCTTCACTGAGAATTGCAATGTCGTCATGGAATCTTATTATTGATATCCTTTCACGTTGAATTTTAATTCCACTCTCGAAATTATTTTTTATTTCCATCATTGGTTTCTAGATATATAGATTGAACAGTATGGGCGAAAGAATACATCCCTGTCTTACACCCCACTTTGCCCTTCGTCTTATACTCTTATTATTCTCTCATGTCTCCTGTACACGTTGTATATTACCCGTCCCTCACTATAGCCGAACCCCATTTTTTTCAGAATTTGTATAACGTTTTTTCAAGGACAACAGATTCTACAGACGTTTTGTTGACTTTAGAACTTCTAATGCCCACCAGTCTACCTTATTTGATTTTAAGTCTTGCAAAGCTCTTTTAAATTCCTATTCATCAGGCCAATCTTCCTCTTCATAGATGCATTCAGTGGACTCATTCCACCTGACAGCGACCCCCCCCCCCCCCCCCCACCACCCCACTGAGTTTAACAGTGGAATTCTCATTGCGCTGTTGCTGTTTCCAACCTCGCTTTTAACTTCACCGAAGGCTGGTTTGACTTTCCTCTATGGTGAGTCAGTGCTTCTCACAATCATTTCTTGTTCGATTTTTTCACATGTTTTCATGCGGTTATACCGCTTTCGCTTCTGTTTAATTCATTCTACGACAGTTGTGTTTCTGTATTCCTGAGTTTCCGAGAGCATTTTATTACTACCTTCTTTTATCGATCAGCTAAAGTATTTCTTCTGCTACCTATGATTTCTTCACAATTATCTTCTTTGTACATACGTTTTTCTTTCCAACCTCTGTGATCGCCCTTTTTAGAGATGTCCATTTCTCGTCAATTGTACTGCCTACTGAGTTATTTCTCATCGCAGTATCTATTGTCATAGAGAACTTCAGGCGTAGCTCTTATTTCTTTATTACTTCCATATCCCACTTTTTTGCGTCTTTAGGCGTCCTGACTAGTCTCTTAATCTTCGAACTACTCTTCATCACTACTAAATCGTGACCTGAGTCTTTATCTACTGCTGGGTACGCCTTACATTCCACTATCTGATTCCGGATCTCTGCCTTACTATGATGTAATTTAACTGAAATCTTCCCGTATCTGCAGGCCTTTTCCAAGTTTATCTCCTACTCTTGTGATTCTTGAACCGAATATTCGCTATTACTTGCTGAAATTCATTGCAGAACTCATTTAGCATTTCTCCTCCCTCATTCCTACCACCAAGCCTATATTCTCCCATAACTCTTTCTTCTACTTCTTCCCCGACGCACGCATTCGAGTTCCCCATGACTATTAGATTTGCGTCCCCCTTTACATATTGAATTACTCGCTCAGTATCCTCATATATACATATCAAAGAAAGTTTTGCATCACCTCGGTTCCGAGGGTTCTGGAACCTGTATAAGCCGGCCGCTATGGACGAGCGCTGCTAGGCGCTTCAGTCCGGAACCGCGCTGCTGCTACGGTCGCAGGTTCGAATCCTGCGTCGGGCCCTTTTTATTGCTCATGAAAACCACACATTGCAAGTTGTACCACCATACAGCGAGACCTTGAGGGGTGGTAGTCCATTACATCTAATACCCAGTAGTACGTCCTCTTGCATTGATGCATGTCTGTATTCGTCGTCGCGTACTATCCACAAATTCATCAAGTCACTATTGGTCCAGATTGTCCCACTCCTCAACGGCGATTCGGCGTAGATCCCTCAGAGTGGTTGGTGGGTCACTTCGTCTGCAAACAACCCTATTCATTCTATCCCAGGCATATTCGATAGGGTTCATGTCTGGAGAACATGCTGGCCACTCCAATCGAGCGATGTCCTTATCCTGAAGGAAGTCATTCACAAGATGTGCACGATGGGGGCGTGAATTGTCGTCCATAAAGACGAATGCCTCGCCAATATGTTGCCGATATGGTTGCACTATCGATCGGAGGATGGCATTCATGTAACGTACAGCCGTTTCGTACCAGTTTCGTACGTCGGCCGACCATAATGCCACCCCGAAACAGCAGTGAACCTCGACCTTGCTGCACTCGCTTAACAGTGTGTGTAAGGCGTTTAGCCTGACCGGGTTGCCTCCTAACACGTCTCCGATGATTGTCTGCTTAAAGGTATATGCGACACTTATCGGTGAAGAGGACGTGATGCCAATCCTGAGCAGTCCATTCGGAATGTTGTTGGGCCTATTGTTACCGCTCTGCATGGTGTCTTGGTTGCGAAGTTGGACCTTGCCATGGGCGTCGGGAATGAAGTTGCGCATCATGCAGCCTATTGCCCACAGTTTGAGTCGTAACACGACGTCCTGTGGTTTCACAAGGAGAATTATTCAACGTCTTGGCGTTGCTGTCAAAGTTCCGCCGAGCCATAATCCGTAGGTAGCGGTCATCCACTGCATAGTAGCCCTTGAGCGACCTGAGCGAGGAACGTCATCGATAGTTTCTGTCTCTTTGTATCTGTCTCTTCCATGTCCGAAAAACATCGCTTTGGTTCACTCCGAGGCGACTGGAAATCAAATGACTCCAATCACTATGGGACTTAACATCTGAGGTCATCAGTCCCGTAGACTTAGAGCTACTTAAACCTAACTAACCTAAGGACATCACACACACCCATGCCCGAGGCAGGATTCGACTGTAGCAGCATCGCGGTTCCGGACTGAAGTGCCTAGAACAGCTCGGCCACCACGGACGGCGAGACGCCTGGACACTTCCCTTGTTAAGAGCCCTTCCTGCCACAAAGTATCAATGGGGACGCGATCGAACCGTGGTATTGACCGTCTAGGCATGTTTGAACTATAGACAACACGAGCTATGTATCTCCTTCCTGGTGAAATAAACTGGAAGTGATCTGATGTCGGACGCCCTCCGTCTAATAGGCACTGCTCATGCATGGTTTTTTACATCTTTGGGTGGATTTAGTGACATCTCTGAACAGTCAAAGGGACTGTGTCTGTGATACAATATCCACAGTCGACGTCTGTCTTCAGGAGTTCTGGGAACCTGGATGATGCAAAACTTTTTTTTTATGTTTGTACTTTCTGTATCTCTTCATCTCCAGCTCGCGAAGTAAGCATGTATAACGGAACTGTCATTGTCGGTGTTGGTATGATATCGATTCTGATGAGAACCACCCTCAATGACATATTCACAGTAATACACTTTTTGCCCTACCTTCCTATTCATAACGAATCCTACTCCGTTATACCATTTATTGCTTCTGTTGATATTACCCTATACTCTTCTGAGGATAACTCTGTGTCTTCTTTCCGTTTCACTTATCCACACTGTATCTTGATTAAGCCTTTGCATTTCCCTTTTCAGATATTCTACCTTCCCAACCACGTTCAAAGTTCTGACCTCCACCCCGACTCGTGGAGTGTTATCCTCTCGTTGGTTATTCAATCTTTTTCTCGTGGCCACCTTCCTTTTGGCAGACCCATCCCGTAGATCCGAATGGAGATCTATTCCGGAATCTTTTGCCAATGAAGAGTTCATCAAGTCACTTCTTCAATTACAGGCCACATGTCCTGTGAATACACATTATGTTTATTTAATGTAGTGGTTTTCTTTGTCTTCTGCATCCTCATGATGTAGGTCACTGCTGATTCTTTCGCCTATTAGGAGTAGTTTCTCACCCCCAGGGGGGAGAGAGTGCCCTGAAACTCCGCTCCCCCGCCCTCTTTGACAAGGCCGCTGGCAGAATGAGGAAGACTTCTTATGCCGGAAGCCTTCAAAGTATCCGAATACGTGACGTAAAGGGCCGCATCTTGTGATTGCATTGTCTTAGAAGCTAACGTGAAGGGACTAGTATCTGACATAAACTTCAACTCGATAAGTTTACCCGTTCGTGAGAAAAAAAGGGATCTGAACAGAGGGACAGATAAACAGACAGATAACAAATGACAAAAAGATTTTTCGTGTCATGTGTACAAATTAACACTGTTGTGATTCTTTCCCTTGCTTGTATTGTGAAACTTTGCTTTTTGCCAAATTTCATGATTCTAGGCCAACGGAAAGTAACATATGTGCTTAACATATGTGCTTTGATAAGTGAATTTGAGGTTATCAAAGTATGTGACATAATGGCCGTATCTTTTGACTGCAGTGACGTAGAAAGCTTAAATTTTTTACAGCGCCAAGCGACAAGATACCTTAGTAAGTGATGTAAATATGAACTTGATACCTCTTCCCGTTCCTGAGAAAAAAGGGATCTTAACAGTCGGCCAGACAGACAGACAGAAAGGCGGACAAAAAATGATCCTATATGGGTTCCGTTTTTACTGAATGCTGAATGAGGTAAGGAATCCTTAAAATAGTTTTCCTGAATATGAATACAGCAGGATCCGGTGGAAGATCAGTATTCGTTTTTAATCGCTTTCTGTTACGATTTTGGTAAGTCTTCTGAGTCAGCGAGGCAATCGAGGAGTGGATCTGTGTGGCTGACACAGAGGCAGACAATGGAGCCCCGTACACAATTGATACCAAACATTACCGCTACTTCCGAGAGCGAGACTGACAAGGTAACCCTCGAGTACCAGGTCGCTAGTTCAATCTTTAGTAAGGTTCTTTTGAAAGAGTTGTGTTAAAATTATGACAGAAAAAATATTAGGTGCTAATGACTCACCGTGCGCACCAGTAGGGCGACAGAACAGGAATGTCCGGGAGGTGCTGAGATCAACCTTTTTTGGGATGTATGTATTACACTTCACAAAATGGACATCGTCGACATTCAAGAAATGTTAAAAAAAACCTTGCACCATTAAAAAGAATGAAAAATGGCGCCCCAAAGCGATCACGAAAGTTCGCAGACGAAGATCGAAGGCGAACTCCTTGGGAGCTACAAACTGTGCAGTTACGTTCGTTAGTTATCTACTCTTAAAGAATGCATATAGAATCACATTGGTGTAAAGGACTGATGAGAACTGAAGGAATGTGATAACAAGCAACCGAATGCGTAACAGACTGTCGCGGCCCTATCGCGCAGCTGGATATCCTTTAAGGAGTAATTGCAGGTGGTGCGATAATATGTTTTACAGGCACGGCAAAAACAAACATCCAGAGGCTGAATGTGACCAGCGCATCTAGGCCGTATGAATTGCGATGTCACACACTTTTCATGAGGGATAATTTGCTATAAACGAGTATGATTTCTATACACAGACCAGAAATCAAGCAAAACCAGTTTATTTTGACCAGCAATTATCTAAAATCAGTACTCATACCATAGCTGTAGTTCTCTTACGCCCATTTTCCTATTCTAACTCACTACTCTTGCTTACTATGATGTAAATATACCGTACTGCCTTGAAAGATCACGCAACGAGAAAAAGTCATAGAGGGCGGTGCACCTCCAACGTCTCGCAGTACAGTAAATAACTTTCCATCAATTTACCAGCCAGATTAACAGTTGTCTACGAATGCGTTAGGGTTTTGATGTTAGTTGATACTGATACAATTCACTTAGATACCTCTAATTTCCAGGTTTCCTTCTTCAAATCCTGATTGGTTGATGGGAAAAGATTGTTTATCTCATCTACAAATTTTCAGGTCGATTCCGCAGTTTCCTGTATCTCGTCAAATTACATTTTGTTTGGAATTTCATTATCTTACATTTTCCAATCCTCTAGTGTTTAAAGTTATGCAACCATCCACTGCTCCCCTTGAAATCACTGTAATCTATCTCGCTCGCAGTTAGACGTGCAAAGAGTAGTACATCACTGACATGCATATCCTGTAAATTGTATCGCCCATCCTTGAAACGCGCAAACACCAGATTTCATAACAAGTACGCCTTGACCTTCCTTGAATATCTGTAGTTTTTCTCATGGACTACACGGTCATATTGCTTCGGACTTATTCGAAATCTGTCCTGAATCGTTTTTTCAATGCTGTGGATGAGCTTCCATTTCTGTAATTATGTTTAGTACCCGCTATTTGGACAACGATTGTCCTTTACTCTGTTTCCTTGGAGACGAGATATCTGGCCCCCTGTCTGACAAGGATGATGAACCACATGGCTCTACATCTGTTGAAAGATAACTTTGAGTTGTTAAGTACATATTGCCATCACTGTACTAAAATTCAAATGTCTCTGAGCAGTGCCGGCCAGAGTGGCCGAGCGGTTCTAGGCGCTTCAGTCAGGAACCGCGCGACCGCTACGGTCGCAGGTTCGAATCCTGCCTCGGGCAAGGATGTGTGTGATATCTTTAGGTTGGTTAGGTTTAAGTAGTACTAAATTCTAGGGGACTGATGACCTCAGAAGTTAAGTCCCGTAGTGCTCAGAGCCATTTGAACCATTTTGTCTCTGAGCACTATGGGAATTAACATCTGAGGTCATCAGTCCCTACAACTTAGAACTACTTAAACCTAACTAAACTAAGGACATCACACACATCCATGCCCGAGGCAGGATTCGAACCTGCGACCGCAGCGGTCGCGCGGATCCAGACTGAAGCGCCTAGAACCGCTCGGCCACACCAGCCGGCATCGCTGTACTCCTCATGTACATTGTTCGCCAAGTCGAACTCATACGACGCCACACATTCAACTGGCTCATCTTGCAGAAACACTAATATTTCATCGGCTACTTCTTTGTCACTCTGAGATATTCCTTGGATTCCTTTCTGACGAAATGTCAACTTCGGCAACTGTTGCTGTAGATAGAATGCAATGTTTGGTTTGTTTATCTTTGTCATTGCTCTGCTTTGTATGAATAGCACTAGCACTGTAGCACTGTTACGAGTTGCTCGTCGACTAAGCAGTGCAACTACGTTTCGTAGCCTGTTGTTGTCATCATCATTGGATACCTCTAGCCCCGCCTCCTGTTGCTACTAGCAGCAATATTGTGGTTGCATTGTAGACAATATGTGGGGCGTCGAATGCTGTAAATAACATTGGCGTTTTGCTACCTCGTATTCAGGGGGTTCCTTGTTAGTGGTGCCTAATGGTGTTTCGGGCATGTGACGCAGTATGGAAAGCATAAGAGTGAAGGAGAGACGTGTTGGGTATCATTCTAGTGACTATGCGTGCCTTAAATGGGGAATTCCACTGACATAAGGGACCTTGACGAAGGGCAGGTTGTTACGGCCCCGAGCCCGCGGACGAGCATCTCAGAAGGCCGAAATACTGAATTCGGTCTTGCGAAATAGCTTCGCCGCAGATAACCGTAACAGGGTCCCTCCTTGATTATCCACGAACGTCAAAAGGCTGGCAATGAGATAAATTGACCGCGGAATAGACATTCAACTGCAATCGCTTAGCATTGGAAAGGCATTAGGACCAGGTGAGATACCTATAATATTCTACAAAATTTTATGCGAAGGAACTTACTCGCCAACTAGCAGCAATTTATCGTAGGTCACTGGAATGACGAAGGGTATCCAGCTACTCTAAACAAACCGGAAGTCTCTCCCGTTTTCAAGAAGGGTCGTAGGACAGATTCTCTTAAATATAGGCCTATATCTTTGACGTCAGTCCGTTAGAGAGTTATGGAACATGGTTTATGCTAAAGAATTATACCTTTTTTGGAAAATAAAATCTCCTCTCTAAAAATCGACGTGGATTACTCAAACAGAGATCTTGCGAAAGTCAGATCGCTCTGTTCCTTCATAAGGTTCCTAGCGCTGTAGAAAATGGCGCTCAGATAGATTCTGTGTTCCTTGACTCCAGGAACGCATTTGACAGCGTCCCGCACTGCCATCTCGTGGGAAAGAAACGAGCTTACCGAGTATTGACCAGATTTGCGACTGGACTGAAGACTTCCTTACAAATAGAACTCAGCATGCCGCTTTTAACGGAATAAAATCTATAGTTGTAAAGACAATTTCCATAGTACCCAAGGGAAGCGCTGTAAGACAGATACTGTTCACAATCTATATAAATGATCTAGTAGAATGCTTCGGAAGCTCTTTAAGACAGATACTGTTTACAGTCTACATAAACGATCAAGTAGAAAGCTTCGGAAGCTCTTTAAAATTGTTTGCAGATGATGCAGTTGTCTATAAGAAAGTAGCAACACCAAATGACAGTATCAGTTTACAAAATGACCTACAGATGACTGATGAATGGTGCAGTCTGTGGCAGTTGACCCTGAACGCAGATACGGGTAAATGTAACGTATTGTGCATACAAAGGAAAATAACTATACTACTGTACTAGTACCCATGGATGATAAATCGCTTTGAACGATATCCACGGTAAAATGTCTTGAGAAAACTTAAGTGGAATGGCCACATGAAGCAAACAGCAGGAAACGAAGATGCCAGGCTGAGATTCATAGGTAGAATCTTAAGGAAACCCACGAAAGAAGTGGCTTACGAGCCACTTGTTTAACCAGTTCTTGAGTATTGTTCATCAAGACGGGACCCTTACCATGCAGGACTGAGAGCAGAGTTAGAGAAGATCCGTAGAAGAGCGGTGCATTTCGTCGCGGGTTCGTCTGTTCAGCGTGACACCGTTGCATAGATGCTCAACAATCTGCAGTGGCAGACGCTACAAAAGAGGCATTGTTCACCGACCAGAGGTTTACCACTGAAAATTCGAGAAAGTACTTTCTGGGAAGAATCGGACTTGCTTACAAGCACAAGTGCATCGCTGTAAGTCGCTCATACGCATCGACTTGCCCTTTTCTCACTCACTCATTCAGCCCAACTCGTTGTCATTATCTCTCTGTGCCTCCATGCATGTCTCTATTTCCCATCTCATAGCCACTGATTGCTTTCTTCGGTCCTACTAAAACTGTCTCCTGCCACTGTCACTGCCTCCCTCTTACTCTCTCTTACTACACTATCTCGTTCATTTCTTCCCAATGCTTCTTTCTCTTCTCAACGTCTCTAACCCCTCTTCTTCATTGTCTCTCATTATCACTGGCTCTCATCCTCTTCCACTTTGTTCTTAACTTTATTTCTTCCCCCACTGGCACTGTCTCCTTCACTCGGTTCCTAGAACTCTTCTGTCACTGTCAATTATGTTCCACTAACACTGTGTCCCCTTCTCTCTCTTCGCCCTCCCTATACCATAACCTCTACGTTCTTGCTTTGAGCATTATTACGTTTTCGTCTTTTTTCCACTGCCACTGCCTTCTTCTCTCTCAGCATTAAAAAGTGCGAATATGTTCGCATGCAGAAATATTTGGGAAAGCGTCTGAGGACACTATTTAAAGAACAGTCGCAGGCTGCACAGTATTCTTCATTACCTCAAGAACGACACGTTTTGCCTGCATAGGGGATCATCATTTTACCTGAAAATACAAGGGGAGGACGACATTGCAATTAATTCACCGTGGTCCTGTTCTGGACTACTATAAAAGCAAATTAAGTTTCAAACATCGACTGAATAAAATGAAATAGAGAAACGTAATGTAATTCACGTCTAAAAATCAAAAATTTTCTGCCAAAAGCATCCGTCAAAGAAAGTATGATACCGAATCAAACGTACTAAGAGACAACATATAGACAAAAATTATTAATAACTAATAAATAAAAGCGCCAGGATCAGTAATGAAAAGGTGACGAAGGAGAAAGCGAAAAATGTGTATTACTTGATGGAGGCCGCGACAGGCATAACAGCTCAGGACAAGACCTTGAGCGCAAACTGTAAAAGTGGTTCAAATGGCTCTGAGCACTACGAGACTTAACATCTTTGGTCATCAGTCCCCTAGAACTTAGAACTACTTAAACCTAACCAACCTAAGGACATCACACACATCCATGCCCGAAGCAGGATTCGAACCAGCGACCGTAGCAGTCGCGCGGCTCCGGACTGAGCGCCTAGACGCAAACTGTAAACACAGCCGTACACAAGGACGATCCCTTCGTATTCACATAGTGCATACATGTCAGTGATAGGAGCTCAAGCAAAATAATGGGCTAGTTGTAATTATACATCTACATCTACGTGACTACTCGGCTATTTACAATAAAGGGGCCTGGCAGAGGGTTCAATTGACCACCTTCAATCTGTCTCTCTACCGCTCCACTCTATCGGCACGCGGGAAAAACGAGCATTTAAATTTACTTGTGCGAGCATTCATCTCTTATTTTATCGTGATGATCATTTCTCCCTATGTAGGTGAGTGCCAACAGAATGTTTTTGCAATCGCCGGCCAGGGTGGCCGAGCGGTTCTAGGCGCTACAGTCTGGAACCACGCGATCGCAAAGGTCGCAGGTTCGAATCCTGCCTCGGGCATGGATGTTTGTGGTGTCCTTAGGTTAGTTAGGTTTAAGTAGATCTAAGTTCTAGGGGACTGATGACCTCAGAAGTTAAGTCCCTTAGTGCTCAGAGCCATTTTTTCGCAATCGTGAGAGAAACCTAGTGACTGAAATTTCATGAAAAGATCTCGTCGCAACGAAAAAACGAGCTGCCCTTTTTGTATTTTTTCGATCTCATCCGTTGCACCTTCTAAGTGTTCTGCCAATTAATCGCAGTCTTTGGTTTTCTCTACACACAACATTATTTACGTGATCGTTCCAATTTAGGTTATTTATGATTGTAATCCCTAAGTATTTAGTTGAATTTACAGCCTCCAGATTTGCGTGACTTATCGCGTAATCGAAATTTAGCGGATTTCTTTTAGTACTCATTTGAATAACTTCACACTTTTCTTTATTCAGGGTCAATTGCCGCTTTTCGCGCCATACACGTAACTTATCTAAATCATTTTGCAATTCGCTTTGGTCATCTGATGGCTTTAAAAGACGGTAAATGACAGCATACTGCAAACAATCTAAGACGGCTACTCAGATTGTCTCCTATGTCGTTAATACAGATCAGGAACAATAGAGGGCCTATAACACTTCCTTGAGGAACTCCGGATATTACTTCTGTTTTACTTAATGACTTTTCGTCTGTTACTACGAACTGAGACCTTTCTGACAGGAAATCGCGAATCCAGTCGCACAACTGAGGCGATATTCCATAGGCACACAGTTTGATTAGACGACGCTTGTGAGGAACGGTGTCGAAAGCCTTCTGGAAATCTTAAAATATGGAATCAGTTTGACATCCTTCTCATTCCTTCATGAGTATAAAGAGTTAGTTGTGTTTCGCAAGAACGATATTTGCTAAATCCGTGCTGATCATGTGTCAATAAATCTTTTCCCTCGAGGTACTTCATAATGTTTGAATACAGTATATGTTCCAAAACCGTACTGTAAATCACCGTTAATGATATGGGCCTGTAAATCAGCGGATTACTCCCACTTCTCTTTCTGGGTATTGGTGTGACGTGAGCAATTTTCAAGCCTTTAGGTACGGATCTTTTTGTGAGTGAGCGTTTGTATACAATTGCTAAATATGCAGCTATTGTATCAATTGTAGAGGGTATGTTGAACGAGGATGGAAACTGTCAGGATGCGCCATATTAAAATTCATCTGAGTTACCCAAGTGATTTACTATTTCCAGCTACAGTGCCCCTATTCCTGTCGGTCTGCGTCCCCAAGTCCCACAATGATGACACCACTTTGCAGTCTACGAAACGGCTTGGCGCGGAATGGCTGCCTCAGCGACCCGTGCAGTGCACTGCTGTATGTTGGACTTGTACGGCTGAGTAGTTGTGACGACATCAGGTTGCACCAGCAGTCGATTCAGCGGTCTTCGCCCCTGCCGCCTAAATGCTGCTCACTGGGAGCTGCAAGGCACTCGCGGCATGCTTCCTCGTCAGCATGGCTAAGATTGCGGCTACAACAAGCGCCCGCAATCTGGCATCTGAATCTGCAACTATCGCCTCGAGATGCCTCCAGCGTGTGTTCGGAGCCAACAAGACTGCCTGTTGTAGCGAGCTATGGCTTGGCCCGCCTCCGGCTGGCTGAGGACACTGCGTTGGCCTGAGAGGGTCGAACCAGCGACCCGCCGTAGACTGGAACACTGGCACCTCATCTGCTGCTGCGTGTAGCCGGTGATGTGACACACCCCACCATACAGGAGAGCTGTCACATTTGAATGCCTTGTTAGTGAACTGGCGCCTATTTATATGTGGCTGTGGGCCTCTGTTTTGCTAACGTGCCGCTCCGTGTCATGTACTCATATCACCTGGGTTGGGCCACTAGGCCCCTTTCTGCCTATAACTTACACCATACAAACCGCTGCGTTTTCTCTTTTCAATGGGTCTATGGCCTTGGGGCCTCCATTGTACTTGGCAACCGCTGGTGGCGTAACTTACTGTCAACAGGCCCACGCCTGGCTGTAAATTGTGTGCTCAGAAATATTGTGCTAAATCTAACCTTTTCCAATCTTAAACGGTGGTGTCGCTACATTATTCCCCCCTTCGGAAAGACCCAGCCCCTGGGTTGACCTGTAGCCACTCTTAAACTTGTTTGGGTCGTCAAAAAAAATGGCTCTGAGCACTATGGGACTTAACTCACTGAGGTCATCAGTCCCCTAGAACTTAGAACTACTTAAACCTAACTAACCTAAGGACATCACACACATCCATGCCCGAGGCAGGATTCGAACCTGCGACCGTAGTGGTCGAGCGGTTCCAGACTGTAGTGCCTAGAACCGCTCGGCCACTTCGGCCGGCTTTATTTTGGCGGGTCGTCACATACTTATGACATATCAACTGCTGCTATGAGAGAACTTAGATGTGGTCTAGTGCTCTTAAAACACATGGCTTGAGACAAAACATAAAAATTCCTTATGGATGACTACTCTACTGAATGCTCAATCAACCCCTTACCTACCCATCTGATGCTGGCAGTATCCAATCCACTTGGATATGGACTACCGTCGGTTCCCTCTTAAACTGGAGCTCTGCCTGATCAGAATGAAAACAACACACAACGAAGTTAAGGCTGTGATGGCACTTGGCACAGAGGAGCTCAAAATGATTGTTACTTGTCGTTGCCATTCCCTATACTGAGCGACATGCTGCACAAGCTGTTCGGCTGATATGCGCCCCTCTTTCTCTGAAATGACTGGTTTGCAGATCGCAACAGACCTGAGTCCAGAGTTTGATTTAACAAGGGCCGATTCTGCCTTGACCAAAACTCTGAAGTTGCTTCTGGTCAGTACAGCTGTGGCTGTGTATCGTTCAATTGCGTGAATCCTGAAATTGACACTCGCAGATGGAAGGTTGGTCCTATTATGTTACACGCAGTTCCACTGATTAAAATTCCGCTCCCCTCGAGCCCTATACGTTTTGCTTCTGAAAATATTCCCTGCTCAAAAGAACTTGCTACTACTATTAAATTTTCGTAGACGGAGAAGGTCCAATGCATGTCAACCTATTGAAGCTCAATTTTGTCTCCGTGATGTCCCTTGGACAATCTATTTCTTCCCTCCTGGCTAAAAATAACTGCACTGTGCACATGTCCAGATTGGTGCTTATTACCCTGGCTGGACATACCATTACCTTCTCTCTATGACAGCTCTGTAATTCCTCCATTGTCATCTCAGTGTACTGGCTGTTAACTGCCAAGATCAGCAATACCTCCTCAGTTCTTTACTTCTACCAACTTCCTCAACGCTCCCCTTTTCAGTGACCTGAGGACAGGGATCACAATCACCCTCCCTCCCTCTTCAAAAAGACTGCTGTACCTAGCAGGCTCACAATACTTGAAAACACCTACAAAATATGAAAATAAAATGCCTAATTAATCTACACAAACCCAATGATAAATAACAAGAGTACAATAATTACAAATACTCTACTACTTCCTGGATCGCAAATCATACTGCACATCATGCTGTACTCTATCTTCCTGCTTTTCCCAGTGCTTAACACTTCTCTCCACTCCCTCTTTCTTCCTCTTCCCTTCCTGTGACATGCCCAGAAACACATATTGACAATCGTTAAATGGCCGCAACCGCCCAATGTGCACTATCGTGGTTCTAGTTGGCAGCTGAAGCTTAACATTAGCAGGGGATGTGGTTTCAACTACTTGGTATGGTCCTTGATACCTCATGATGAACTTCTTCGTTTTCCCTTTTTGTATATAGCGGCTGGACAGCATTACCCATTGCCCCACTCTAAACTGCGGTAAACTTCCTTTCTGATTCACTGAGTCTTTAGGCCTTTCCAAACCCTTCATATTTGCCTTTTGTACTCGTTTCCAAAGTCCTGAATTGTTCTCGTCAGTTGAATTACAGATTCACCGGTCCTTTCTTTCTGTAGCTTCATTACATCAAATGGTGACGGCATTTATCGCCCGTACACTACCTCAAATGGAGACAAACCTGTATTTGTATGGACTTTTTCATTGTATGTGCATATAATATGCTTCAAATATTCGTCCCACTGACGGTGATGAGACTCCACGTAAAAACTCAGCATCTTCCCGATTGTTGTGTGTACCCGTTCTGTTCTTCCATTCGCCTGTGGATGCAACACATTCATCCTCAACTTCTTTATGTTCAACAGTTTACACAGTTCCTTCATTAAATCCGACATGAAGTTGGTCCCATGCTCAGTAATTATTCCTTCTGGTACACCAAACTTCAAAATTCAGTTATTTACTAACACTTGCGCCACCAATGCTGCCTGTTGATATGGCATAGCCACCATCTCCACATACCTCGAAGAATGGTCCGTTATTGTCAGAACTGATCTGTTATCCGATGGCGTTCGACTGAAAGGACCTCAGACATCAATTCCCAACATAGAAAATGGACATGTCTTTTAGTTGTATCTGTTTCCGACTCAAATCTGCTCTCTGCACACATGGTATACAATTCTTGACATACTGATCCAAATTCACTTACCTACCTATCCACCAATACCTCTCTGCACTCTACAATTCGTCGCTCTACACCCGCCATGACCAGATAACACATGATCATGTGCCTCCTTTAAAACCTCATCTCTCAGCATGGCTGGCCCTACTACCCTTGGCCCTAATTTCGTTTCTCTGCACAGAAAACCATCGTACATATTAAATTGTGGCTGTGTCTGATACAATTTACAATCGTAGTCAGTCTCCTGTAATTTTTGCCATACTGCGAAGTCATGGTCTATGACTTCTACTTTTGCCACCTTTCAACCCAGTGCATTCGCATTACCATGCTTCTTCCCAGGCTTGTGCACCACCTCATAGTCGAATTCAATAAGCCTCACAGCCCACCTAACGAGTCTAGTGGACGGATCCTTCAACTCCAACAGCCACTTCAACGCAGCATCATCTGTCATTACCCAAAATTTTCTCCCATATAAATAGCATCTAAAATTTGTGATTACATAGATTACACTAAGCATCTCTCTCTCTCTCTCTCTGTTGTTGAGTAATTCCTCTCTGCTGCATTCTGTTGCCTAAATGCATAGGCTACAGGATGTTCTTTCCCATCAATTTCCTGACTAAGAACACACCCTACTGCTTGATCCAATGCATCGCATGCTAGAATAAATTCCTTTTCAAAATCTGGAAACACAAGAACCGGACTTGATGTTAACACCTCTTTCAGTATGTCAAACACTTTCTGACACTCTTCTGTCCACTCAGATTTCACACCTTCACAATTGCGTCAAAGGCTGTGCTTAATCTGCAAAACCCTTCATGAACTTTCAATATAAATTGCAAATTCTGACGAATGATTGCACTTCCTTGATTGTTTTTGGCTCCCGAAAGTCTCTTACAGCCCCTACCAACCTCATATCTGTTTGCACTCCATCCTTGCTGATTGTATGACGTAAAGATTTCACTTCTTCCAATACAAAATGACACTTCTCCGGGCTCAACGTTAAACGAGCTGCTCTTAACCTCATAAAGATTTCCTTTAACCGCTGTCTATGTTGCTCCATACTACTTGAAAACACTATAACGTCATCCAAATAGACAAGACACTGCCGTGGTTTCAAATTCCTCAACACACTGTCTAGCAACCTCTGAAACGTTGCCGGAGCGTTTTTCAAATCGAATGGCATTCTAATATACTGGTAATGGCCTCCAGGAGTAGAGAAAGAAGTTTTTGGACAATCCTCTGGGTCCACCTCTAACTGGTGATAACCACTTGTCAAATCCATCGTAGAAAATTACTGACCTCCAAAGTCTCCGATATGTTTGGAATGGGGTACGCGTCCGTTACCGTCTTACTATTGAGGTATTGGTAATCACAGCAGAAGCTGTATTTCTTAGTTCCATCCATAGATTTTTTAAGCACAATGACAATGCCCGCTCCCCATCAACTATTACTGTGCTCTATAATACCGTCCTATCCCCATGAAACATGGACATTGCCGTTGATGGGGTGGCTTGCGTGCCTCACCGATACAGATGGCCGTACCATAGGTGCAACCACAACGGAGGGGTATCTGTTGAGAGGCGAGACAAACGTGTGGTTCCTGAAGAGTGGCAGCAGCATTTTCAGTAGTTGTAGGGGCAACAGTGTGGATGATTGACTGATCCGGCCTTGCAACACTAACCAAAACAGCCGTGCTGTGCTAGTACTGCGAACGGCTGAAAGCAAGGGGAAACTACAGCCGTAATTTTTCCCGATGGCATACACCTTTACTGTATGGTTAAATGATTAATGCGTCCTCTTGGGTAAAATATTCCGGAGGTAAAATAGTCCCCCATTCCGATCTCCGGGCGGGGACTACTCAAGAGGACGTCGTTATCAGGAGAAAGAAAACTGGCGTTCTACGGATCGGAGCGTGGAATGTCAGTTCCCTTAATCGGGCAGGTAGGTTAGAAAATTTAAAAAGGGAAATGGATAAGTTAAAGTTAGATATAGTGGGAATTAGTGAAGTTCGGTTGCAGGAGGAACTAGACTTTTGGTCAGGTGAATACAGGGTTATAAATACAAAATCAAATAGGGGTAATGCAGGAGTAGGTTTAATAATGAATAAAATAATAGGAGTGCGGGTAACCTACCACCAACAGCATAGTGAACGCATTATTGTGACCAAGATAGACACGAAGCCCATGCCTACTACAGTAGTACAAGTTTATATGCCAACTAGCTCTGCAGATGATGAAGAAAATGATGAAATGTATGATGAGATAAAAGAAATTATTCAGGTAGAGAAGGGAGACGAAACTTTAATAGTCATGGGTGACTGGAATTCAAGAGTAGGAAAAGGTGGAGAAGGAAACATAGTGGGTGAATATGGATTGGGGGAGAGAAATGAAAGAGGAAGCCGTCTGGTAGAATTTTGCACAGAGCATAACTTAATCATAACTAACACTTGGTTCAAGAATCATAAAAGAAGGTTGTATACAAGGATGAATCCTGGAGATACTGGAAGGTATCAGACAGATTATATATTGGTAAGAGAGAGATTTAGGAAACAGGTTCTAAATTGTAAGACATTTCCAGGGGCAGATGTGGACTCTGACCACAATCTATTGGTTATGAACTGTAGATTAAAACTGAAGAAACTGCAAATAGGTGGGAATTTAAGGAGATGGGATCTGGATAAACTGACTAAATCAGAGGTTGTACAGAGTTTCAGGGAGTGCATAAGGGAACAATTGACAGGAATGGGGGAAAGAAATACAGTAGAAGGAGAATGGGTAGCTCTGATGGATGAAGTAGTGAAGGCAGCAGAGGATCAAGTAGGTAAAAAGACGAAGGCTAGTAGAAATCCTTGGGTAACAGAAGAAATATTGAATTTAATTGATGAAAGGAGAAAATATAAAAACGCAGTAAATGAAGCAGGCAAAAGGAAATACAAACGTCTCAAAAACGAGATCGACAGGAAGTGCAAAATGGCTAAGCAGGGATGGCTAGAGGACAAATTAAGGATGTAGAGGCTTATCTCATGAGAGGTAAGATAGATACTGCCTACAGGAAAACTAATGAGACCTTTGGAGAAAAGAGAGCCACTTGTAAGAATATCAAGAGCTCAGATGGAAACCCAATTCTAAGCAAAGAAGGGAAAGCAGAAAGGTGGAAGGAATATATAGAGGGTCTACACAAGGGCGATGTACTTGAGGACAATATTACGGAAATGGAAGAGGATGTAGGTGAAGATGAAATGGGAGATACGATACTGCGTGAAGAGATTGACAGAGTACTGAAAGACCTGAGTCGAAACAAGGCCCCAGGAATAGATAACATTACATTGGAACTACTGACAGCGTTGGGAGAGCCAGCCCTGACAAAACTCTACCAACTGGTGAGCAAGATGTATGAGACAGGCGAAATACCCTCAGACTTCAAGAAGAATATAATAATTCCAAACCCAAAGAAAGCAGATGTTGACAGATGTGAAAATTACCGAACTATCAGTTTAATAAGTCACAGCTGCAAAATACTAACACGAATTCTTTACAGACGAATGGAAAAACTGGTAGAAGTTGACATCGGCGAAAATCAGTTTGAATTTCGCAGAAATGTTGGAACACGTGAAACAATACTGACCCTACGACTTATCTTAGAAAATAGATTAAGGGAAGGCAAACCTACATTTCTAGCGTTTGTAGACTTAGAGAAAGCTTTTGACAATGTTGACTGGAATACTCTCTTTCATATTCTAAAGGTGGCAGGCGTAAAATACAGAGAGCGAAAGGCTATTTACAATTTGTACAGAAATAGGATGGCAGTTATAAGAGTCGACGGGCATGAAAGGAAAGCAGCGGTTGGGAAGGGAGTGAGACAGGATTGTAGCCTGTCCCCGATGTTATTCAGTCTGTATATTGAGCAAGCAGTAAAGGAAACAAAAGAAAAATTCGGAGTAGGTATCAAAGTCTATGGAGAAGAAGTAAAAACGTTGAGGTTAGCCGATGACATAGTAATTCTGTCAGAGACAGCAAAGGACTTCGAAGAGCAGTTTAACAGAATGGACAGTGTCTTGAAAGGAGGATATAAGATGAACATCAACAAAAGCAAAACGAGGTTAATGGAATGTAGTCGAATGAAGTCGGGTGATGCTGAGGGAATTAAATTAGGAAATGAGACAATTAAAGTAGTAAAGGAGTTTTGCTATTTGGGGAGCAAAATAACTGATGATGGTCGAAGTTGAGAGGATATAAAATGTAGACTGGCAATAACAAGGAAAGGTTTCTGAAGAAGAGAAATTTGTTAACATCGAGTATAGATTTAAGTGTCAGGAAGTCGTTTCTGAAAGTATTTGTATGGAGTGTATAGTTTGGACAAGAAGAGAATAGAAGCTTTCGAAATGTGGTGCTACAGAAGAATGCTGAAGATTAGATGGGTAGATCACATAACTAACGAGGCATTGAATAGAACTGGGGAGAAGAGGAGTTTGTGGCACAACTTGACAAGAAGAAGGGACCGGTTGGTAGGACATGTTCTGAGGCATGAAGGGATCACAAATTTAGCATTGAAGGGCAGCGTGGAGGGTAAAAATCGTAGAGGGAGACCAAGAGATGAATACACTAAGCAGATTCAGAAGGATGTAGGTTGCAGTAAGTACTGGGAGATGAAGAAGCTTGCACAGGATAGAGTAGCATGGAGAGCTGCATCAAACCAGTCTCAGGACTGAAGACAACAACAACAACATAATACCGTCCCCAAGATGTTGATCAATGAAATCCTCCACAATCAGCTAGAAATACCTCGGTATTCTGTATGGTTTACAGTAACCAGGTACTTCATTCCCTGTTGGTATCCTGTGTTGAAGTAATGGAGTTGCTCGTAAGCCGGCCGCTGTGGACGAGCGGTTCTGGCACTTCAGCCTGGAACCGTGCTGCTGCTAGGATCACAGGATCGATTCGTGCCTCAGGCATGGATGTGTGTGATGTCCTTAGGTTCGTTAGGTTTAAGTAGTTCTATGTCTAGGAGGCTGATGTTCTCAGACGTTAAGTCTCATTGTGCTTAGAGCCATTTGAACCATTTGGTTGCTGGTAACGGCCCTTGCAGGAAAAACGAATCCTTAAATTCCCGCAACAATTCTTCTATGAGCTCCTTTTCCTCTCTTTTCAAATGCTTAACTTTCTATCGGCAGTTAGTGGCTGATAGCTATGTCTACCTCTCGAACACCATTCTTCATTATCTGGTACATTCAAACTCGCTATTAAAACTCCTTTTCCCAAATTCGCGTCTACAGCGCTAAAATTATTCGCGTTTACGGGTACTACTCGGCCGTCGTTTTCCTCTTTTTTGCGTACAAGACTACGTTTCACAAAACAACCTAATGGATCCCAAAATTCGCTATCCTCCAATAGTTCAGTATCACATACCACAGGTAGATTTGACACCCACAGCCACTTCCTAGTGCCACTAGACACACACTCATGCGAATAAAGCCTTAATGCTAATGTACGCGGTTCAATTGGTTTGTTCATTAAGTTGGATGCCCGTCGCGACAGCTCTGCATCGACAACAGTTTCCCCTAGCTGAAATAACATTCCACCAAGTTCCAAAGTTCGTTGTCCAACGTCAATTTTGACATGATGTTGATGCAAGAAATCTACTCCTAGGGTCATGTCGTAGCCCTACCTTACGCATGGTACTACCTCCAAGCATGCATCAAATCGGACTTTCCGTAAGCGAAAGTCAACTGTCACTAACCCTAGAGGTGTGACCTCCTTATCTTGCACTCAACGTAACCTATATCGTGATCGGTCTAACTATCTTCGTCCATTTAAACTCTTAGTAGCCACTGACACTTGCTCCTCTGTGTCCAACAAAATCTTAAACTTTTTAGTTCCTATGGATCCTACTAATGAACATTCCGCCTCTGCATAAGTATTTGTAGCATTGACATTAAACCGGAGCTGCCATAGGTGGGTCTTGGGCCCCGTCTTCCGTTTAACGATAATCCACCTCTACTAACTCCACTTCTCCATCCTCCAGGCTGTTGATTTCCACCTCTTCCTCTATTCCTCGGTGACTGGGTACACTGCCTCTGCATGTGTCCCATACGACCACACCTATAACATTTTATACCAGCTGTAAATAGTGCTTGTCTATCATGTACCTCCATTGCCACGTCTATTTCTTCATATTGAATTGCCAGCTAAATGACCGAATACATATCTTTTTGAGTCCCTTCACGCACTTTCCGTGACATATGCGCTGGTAGCCCCCTCAAAAATACGTCAAGTGCCCTTTTCTCGGCGTCCTGCAACAGAACACCATTTGCTTCATCGCTCTGACCCAACCTTTAAGTATAATCGTTAATTTCTCTTATCCTGTCCGCAAATTTCTCTACCATCCTTCCCTGCCTCTTCGTCATTGTACTCAACCTCTCCCTGAAGTACCGAGCGCTATTCTGTTTCTTGTACCTCTGTAAAAGCCCCTCCTTCAACTGCTTATACTGTCCCACCTTCCTTAAGGCCTCAGAACACCTTACATAAGCCTTTGCTTCACCTGTTACTCTAATCTTCGCTACATGTAACAACTGTTCATCAGAAATCATTCATCACAGCTGAAGTTCCTAAGTAATCCACAAACGAACGCACATCCTCAGATGTGTTGCCAGAAAACAGAATAATCAAACCCACTGTGGCTGGATCAGTCTCCTGCTGTGGCACCCTAGGCAAAAACGACTGATCCGATGCGGTTTCACGCTCACTTTTAACTGTTAATTCACTTCTCAACTGCGTATTGTCCACTGTCAATTGTGCTACCTTTTCCAACAAAATCCGTATCGCTTCTGGATCCGGCACACCTTGTGTCCCTGACTCTGCCATTGTGTTGCTTTCATTCCTAGTTAGCCGCGAAATAAAACATTTAAGTGCATTAAGAACCTGACTTCCTACTGCTCCATATCATCATACTCGGTATCATCATACATCAATACAAAAGTAATCAAATGCCATGAAAAACATCTTATTGCCCCAAACACACTAACACTTACTCTGCCATAAAAATAATATGCCTATGCAAAACATCTAAAATTGCCTGCCATAACCATGCTTGAAACGCACTCATCACATTTTGTGACTTTGATGCAGGCGATGGGCTTGAATGTCGTACTGTACAGACGAGGCCCACTATTCTGACACCAAATGTAGAGGGTATGTTGGACGAGGATGGAAACTGTCAGGATGCGCAGTATTAAAACTCATCTGACTTTCCCAAGTGATTTATTATTTCCAGCTATAGAGCCCCCATTCATTTCGGTGTGCGTCGCCAGTTTCCCCTTTACTGTGGACACCATTTCGCTGTCTGTGAAACAGCTTGGTGTGGAATAGCTGCCAGAGTGACCAGTGAAGCACACTGCTGTGTGTTGGCCTTGTACAGTTGCGGAGTTGTAACGATGTCAGGATGCACCGGCAGTCGTCATAGCGGTCTTCACCCCTGCCGCCTCAGCGTCGTCCGCTAGTAGCTGCGAGGCGCCTGCAGCATGCTTCCTTGCCAGCATAGCTAAGAGTGTGACAACAACAAGCGCCCAAGATCCGGCATCCCAATCTGCAACCCTCGCCTCACGATGCCTCTGGTGTGTGTTGGGAATCAACAAGACTGCACGCAGCTGGCTGGGGACCCTGCGTTGGCCTCAGAGCGTCGAACCAGCGACCCGCCATGGACTGGAACACTGGCGCCCCATCTGCTGCTGCGTGTAGCCGGTTGTGTGACACACCCTGCCATCCGGGAGAGCTGTCACACTTGAATGCCTTGTTAGTGATCCCGCGCCTATTTATACGTGGCTGTGCGCCTCTGTTTTGCTAAAGTGCCACACTGAGTCATGTACTCATAACACTTGGGTTGGGCCAGTGGGTCCCTTCTGCCTGTAGCTTGCGCCATGCAAACAGCTGTGTTTACTCTTTTCAGCAGGCTATGGCCCTGTGGCCTCCATTGTATTTCCCAACCGCTGGCAGCATAACTTACTGTCAACAGGCCCATGACAACAACATGAAGTTCCCTGAACCATTCTGATCATAACAGGAACACTTTATAGCATATTTCTCCGCACTACGTCACTTTATAAATTGCGTTTTCGCCTCACATCGGTTTTCACGTGCGTATTTTACGTATCCACGTGGGGTTATTCTGAATCTCTGTATCCCGTAATCTGATAAAAGTACCAAGAAAGTTTGCAAGCTTGTTCAAGATCGTGATCTTGGGAATATATCGTCAGAGTTACAACAATTCGCAATGCTTAGCCATCTTGTAATTAGCGGCTCGGTTTTGGTACCCAAGACAATTTTCTTGAAGTGTTTCGTGACAATGGATAAAGTTATTCGAAAAAGAGTACTTTTAAATAAATGGATAGAGAATACACCGTTAAAATTTGAGCAGTTTTATGTGCTTACTTGTTATTTAGATTTCGCCACACATGGAATTTATGTGCGTATTGTACGCATCAAGATGTATAACTTTCAACCTCTGTATCTCCGTATATTCAAGAAAAGTTTAAAAGTAGTTTAAGATCTGTTTCGTATGAATATACTGTAAAAATTTTATCCATTTGCTGTGCATCGCCGTCTTGGAAGCCTCGGCTAGGTTTTGGTACCAAAATATGGTAAACATACATTTTTAGGGATTTTCTCAGAAACCGCCCATGAGCTAAATGGTGCCTGCATAAGCCCGTTAGGGCGTACAGTAGACAACATATAATGCAAAAAGAACCATTTGATTTGCTCTTTTTCCCTTAAGTTGCAGGAGGTTTGTAATATTCAAACTTTGGATGGTTGGATAGTTACAGTGAAACGATCCTTCTGTTGAGTTCACAAATGTTCCATAGCCAAAGGGTTGTCCAGAATACTTGATTCCACCTTTCCAGCACCAGCTGAACCCGAGATATGAATCCTAGAAAATACCGTTGTTGTAAGTGGCGTTTTTGAATATATTGGTAGCTCAGACTGTCGCATATGAAAATATCTGGAAACAGTTACTGCCCAATTCTATTAACGCATTTTTCCTTAGCGGCTGTGGACTGGTGCCCTAGGTAGCAGCAATATGTTTTACGACATTACGATGTTTCATTTTATTACCCTCAAACCGACATAGTTCAATTTCTATTTTTTGAATCCCCTTAGTATCCATTCCCATAATTTGCTTCCCAATATATACATGCTGATGGAGATTGAGAGAGCTATTCCACCTGAACTCCTTGACCGAACACTACAATACTGATACTACAATATTTTCTTTCCCATTGGATATGTTGATTAAAATTTCATCTTTATGCAATTACATTTTCGGTATAGAAGAAACGCCGTCATCGTAGATGAAGAACAGAGTTAGCACACAGCTGCTACAGAGAGTGACTAACGTTGTGGGACTTTTTGGGTGAAGATCGTAACACAGCATATCCAGTGCATATGAATGTGCAACTTCTCAGCACCTTTCACACATTCAGAAAAGGCAAATCATCGGCGTGAGACACACAGGAGCATCATACTGACAGAACCCACAAACAGTCTACTGTAGTGCACTGACTGCAGAACGAATTGTGTCGAGATTGAGTCAAGAGAACAGTGTGGCAACAAGAATAGGCATGGGCCCACTCTGAAGGAACTCGAGAAGATAAATCGTAGAAATGTTCCACAGGTATTGTTAAGAGTCAGATGGCAACAGCTTTAATCTGTGCAGAGTTTTAGAGGTATTATAACCAGCATGACCCGTTGAAAGCAGATGACTGTTAGTTCCGTTGAGATCTCGAGCTGCTACACATCGCTTACCGCTGCCACTGCAACAGAGATTCGCTCTCGAAGTGTGTGGTGAAAACACCATTTACTTTGTAATCTTACGTTAGTGACAATCTGTGTAGAACTGTGTACCGATTTCGCATGTGTAAGTAGTGTCTGTGTTATGATTTCTATACATTGTCTAATCACATTAACGTGGCCACCAGCCATGAGTACTGCGTGAGACTTGGTACTTAGGAAAAGGCAGATTTCGGTATGTATGGGGCCTTACTCACTTCTCATTTTCTTTTTTAAATCACATACACTTTATTTGGAACCAATAGCATATAATGTTGACAATAAGGAACCATTGTCAAATTTGACTGTCAAGACAATATCTAATTAAAATTTCTTTAGACAAATTGCATTCATGGCTGAAGGCCTTATTGACCAGAAAATCAAATTATTTGTCGGCTGAAGGTCCCAATAGTAATAATACAAAAAACAATTTGACAGCTGAAGGCCTAGATAGCAAATTCTTACTAAAATATTATAAAAAAAGGAAAAACATATTAAGAGGCAATATCTAATTAAAAATTCTTAAGACATTCATAGTTGAAGGGCTTGTTGACAATCATCACAATCAGACAAAATCAAGATAGAAGTGGGCCTCACACAGCGCTCCAAGGATCGACCTGGGAAAGTAGCTCAACTTCGAAACGATTAGACAGGCAGCCAAGAGTTGTATCCACTTAACCGGATGGCAGCTCAAACTTGTGACAGTTTAAACGCCAACTAACACTCTTGCAACATCTACCTAACGTCTGATAACCAACACAATGATGGAATAACCCAGGCAAGGTGGAACCAGAGGACAGCACTGCGTCTTCTGAATCCAATTTTTAGAACATCCAGTAGCACAGTGACCGACTGCAGCCAAAGTAGTCCAAAAGAAACAAATATCCAAACCACAATCGAGCAGGCTTACCGGACGGCAGCAGCAAGGCAAGGAAACATACACTGCCGCGAAAATACGCTAACCTCCATGGCAGGTAACTGGAGCGTTAGCGGCCACTAGGCAGAAAAATACAGCTGGTTGAACTTCATCAATAAACACAAGGAATTCAATGATTAATAATAAAAGGTGGTCGATGGCTGATTAATTTCGCCAACTCCAAACACTCCACCTGTTGCTCTTCGGCTCAGCGACCCTGCGAGCAGCAACGCGTGAACAAATGGCGTAATCCCAAAATAGTGGAGGTTTCACTATTGGTTTAATGTTCACTCAACTCACGCCCTAGGTCCGGTGGAGAACGAGAATGTTGCCCTCGCAACTACAGCCCCTCGATCCTGCAGTGCCTGCATGCCGCCAGTGGTCCCAGCATGTCCTTGCCCTGCCGGACCTCACTGCTGCTCTGTCCCAACCAAACTCCCCGACACACTCCGACCCGGAAAACACTTGACGTCCCTCCAAAGATGGTACCACCGTACTAGATATCGATAACCGCTGCTGCTGCCACTCGCAGACAGTCAACACCAGCAAACATAATGGGGCCAGTAAACACAAGTAGAAAACGAGACGCCACTCTCCCTTTTACATGATGCCAACCTACCAAAGGTACCAATGCAAGTCGCAACAGGGCGCACTGCACTTTTTACACTTCGTATTAGTATGTTTGCATCCGTAAGTCCAGTGTTGTATATCGTTATTCATGACATGCTCTACACATTATTTAAGTAATGACAAATGTAATGTTGTAGCTTAAACCATATTAAACTGTATCCATGAAGATGTTCCATTACTGAAATGGGTTGATATTTGGATTTAAAATGAAAGCAGCTGATGGTCAAATATGCATTTTATTCATGAATAAGTACGTTTTGCAGCATGGACCATTTCGAGATGTGCAGGAAGAGAGTCGGTGAGGTACTGGATGGGTGCCGACAGGGATGTGGAGACACGATGACTCCAGCACCATGCTAGGTTTCTCGGTTGAAAATCCGTAGCGTACACAGCCGATCGAAATGGTAACACAGATTCTCGACTAGGTTTAAATCCGAGGAGTCTAGCGTCCAGGGGAGCACGGTAAACTCATCCTCCTCGAACCATGCACGTACATAGCGAGCTGTGTGACACTTTGCATGGTCCTGCTGGTAGATGCCATCATGCTGAGGAAAAATAAAGTTCATGTAGTGATGGACATGGGCTCCAAGAATAGATATGTTATGCCGGAGCCAAGGTAGCCCCTGAGGCCGGCAAGCCATATTACACCACAGAGGACGAGGTTGTCTATGTCCAAGGCGTACCAAAAGCACCATTGTAAACACTGGCTATTTACAAACAAGATAATGGAAACAAACATTCCGAGAACTGCTTCCTGCAAGGGAAGCTCGAGCCATGACCAAAACCTGACTGGTTGGAGACAGCTATTTAGGGCCTAGAACCAGCCCCGAAGTTCAGTTCACTCCGGATGCCGACCTCGTGTACTTCGACCGCTGAAGTGTACGTCTTCGTCTCTGAATTGGACTCTTACTAATGTGTATGTGTTACCACCAACCTTTTCGGAAAATTGGAAGTGAACTTTTGTTTGCCTCATTTAGGAGACTTTAACTGGCATCGTTATTTTTACCTTTAGTTTGTTGTTCAGTCATCAACCTTGTGACCTTACATCAATAAAAGTTGTGTTCGTGAAAAATTGCGAATTGTCAGTCACAACAAGATGCATACTTATGTCGATCCATTGTAGCTTCCAGAACGACAACATCACCCATGGCATGCAACTAATACATTCCTGAGACTGTAAAAGTCCCTCCTCTGGCCTGGACCCTTCCAACAACCATGCAAAGTGTTTGTTTTTAGACGTTCCACACCGTACACACCACCACTCACATCTTAGATGGAACATAAAACGCGATGCATCTAAAAAGGCTACCTGTCGCCACTCAGTGGACGTCCAGTTTCGGTATTTGGCGTTTAAATTCCAGCCTGCTTCACCAGTGAACAGCAATCAGCATGGGTGCAATAACGAAGTTCCTGATGAGAAAGCCCGTAAGCAGAAACGTTCGCTGAACATAGAGAAGACACTGTTCCAAGCCGCGTGATTCATCTGGGTGGTCAGTTACTCAACAGTGGCACGTCTATTCGACTGTATACATCTCCACAGTCGGATGCACCACAGTTGCCTCGGGACTGGTTTTGGATATGGTCATTTGCCATATACGCTATACTTTAACCACAGCTGCACGTGAACAGCTTACAAACATAGTCATTTCGGTAATGCTTTCACCCTTGGTCCAAACGCCAACGATCATGCCCTTTCGAACGTCTTCGGCATTACGACGACTGCAAGTTTTCCGCGTGCCCGCAAATTGCTTTATATACCCACCCCTGCTAGTGCTGCCACTAGTCGTTTGTGAGTGGCTATTTTACTTTGACATCGAACGTATACGGTGGTCCCATTAATGTGTCTGGCACGTGTGTGACCTGAAAATATTATATAATTGAAGCTATTGGAAAGGTAAAAGAGCTACCGTTTTCAAGAACGAACTCTTTTGCAATAAAGCATGAAAAACTGTAAGTAGACTGTTTAGGTTTTTATGTTGGTAACGCCACGTAGCGCTCTACATGAAAATCACTGACTGTGCTGTGTGATGTCTGTGGCTGGTTTGAGTTGTTGGAATATTTGCTATTGTAGTGTTGGGCAGTTGGATGTGGACAGCGCGCAGCGTTGCGCAGTTGGAGGTGAGCCGCCAGGAGTGGTGGATGTGGGGGGAGAGATGACTGAATTTTGAGAGCGGACGATCTGGACGTGTGTCAATCAGAAAGAGTAAATTTGTAATACTGTCAAATTCTTTCTTTTGCTGACTATGCCTATCAGTAGTTAGTGCCTTGAGTAGTTAGAATCTTTTATTTAGCTGGTAGTATTGGCGCTCGCTGTATTGCAGTACTTCGAGTAACGAAGATTTTTGTGAGGTAAGTGATTCATGAAAGGTATAGGTAATTGTTAGTCAGGGCCATTCTTTTGTAGGGATTATTGAAAGTCAGATTGCGTTGCGGTAAAAAATATTGTGCGTCAGTTTAGCGTCGATCAGAATAAGTAAAGAGAGAAATGTCTGAGTACGTTCAGTTCTGCTCAGCTGTGTGAAAAAAATGACGTAAGAGGTTTATCAGCATTGTAATTCATTAAATTTTCTAAGGGGACGTTTCAAAACGTATCTGATCTGCTGTAGAAGGTTGCCTAATGTGAACCGTCAGATTTCGCGCAGAGCGATGTCTTTGAGAAAGAGCTTGGAACCGGTATTCGACAAAGTACTCAAGCTCAGTATCATTGAAATATACTTCCCTCATCATAAGACTAAACCTGATGTTTTCATTACGCCATGTATTTTTCGCGTTTGCGTGAATCTCATTAGATTTCGTTTCACTGGAGCAGAAGTCAAGCTGTGACCAGTACTGTCAAGTACGATCGTAAGGATAGATATTATGCAGTGTTACAAGCACAAAGACTGAGCGATAATGCGGGACAACAGCGTAATCAAATGGTTCAAATGGTTCTGAGCACTATGGGACTTAGCATCTGAGGTCATCAGTCCCATAGAACTTTGAACTACATAAACCTAACTAACCTCAGGACGTCACATACATCCATACCCGAGGCAGGATTCGAATCTGCGACCGTAGCGGTCGCGCTGCTCCAGACTGAAGCTCCTAGATACGCTCGGCTACTGCGGCCGGCAACAACAGCGTTACCGGCACAATGAACTTGCACAGCACTGGCCAGCCAGCGGTCCAACTAACCTACAATGGTGTGGCCAGTTCCAGTTCAGACGTAAAAAAACAGACGGGCAAAGAAACAATACAGCTTCGAATGATAAATAAATAAGGTTAAAATGCTCTCGTTCTCACCTGATATGGTATTCTATTTACAAACAAGAGTGACAAAAATTTCTAACTTAAACGCCGGGTAGTTTTTCTGATCGTGCTGTGTGATGCAATAGTATACTGAATGGGTTCACCGTACTGTTGAATAATGAAGCCAATGAAGGTATTCGTTACAGTCAGTCGTCAGGTAATCCCTTAGCTCCCTCCTTATCCGAATACGAGAAATACATTTCAGTTCTGGAAGTGACATCTGCTACGTTGATAACAAGCCTATCAACAACAGAATGCACGAAGCCAATCAGGCGCCGCATTTTCTCCTTTTCTTTTATAACGAGCCGTTCTGTATTTCGCCAGAGTTCGGCAGTGACATGTGAAAAAGCAGAGTGCGTTTAGTTCCAGTACGTCTGGCAGCTTAACGGTCTTGTTACTTCCCATACCGAGCGGGGTGGCGCAGTGGTTAGACACTGGATTCGCATTCGGGAGGACAACGGTTCAATCCCACGTCCGGCCATCCTGATTTAGGTTTTCCGTGATTTCCCTATATCGCTTCAGGCAAATGCCGGGATGGTTCCTTTAAAAGGGCACGGCCGACTTCCTTCCCCGTCCTTCCCTAATCCGATGACCTCGCTGTCTGGTCTCTTTTCCCAAACCAACCAACCAACCAACTTCCCGTAACGTGGTTCCAGATCAATTCTGTTGGGTTCATTTTGTAACGGTACAGAGTCAAACGTAAAAAATGCAGCATTTTTATGGTGTGCTCGATGCTGTGATAATTATTTTCATGTTTCTACGACACTTATCTACATCCGTCGTATCAAACGATAGACGTAGTCAGATTAAAGAGAGTTTGGTTTTTCATTTTTACCTTAAAAGGAAATTGTTATGTTTTCTTCATTTAAACAACTTTTATTAACAGTCTTTCATAAAATATCGATAATAAAGAATTTCTGTTTGAAATAAAACAGGAATTTTGTGTTCAATATGTGATTAGAAACAAGAAGATGTGCATTATTCACAAGAAATGATGAATTTTTCAATTACGAGATGTAGGTATTTCAAAGTAAACGAGAAAAAATATGGCTCAGGCCATATTTGAACTAGCGAACCACGAACTGCAGTGTGTCACCAGTCTATCACGCCCACGATTCCGCTACACGGACCATGTATATTTATGTGTCAATCTAAAAAAGTCGCTCTTTGTGATTATCTCTGCAAACGTATGGAAAACATTAAGAATAACCGATTTCTCAGCGCTTTTTTACCGTGTTCCACATGCATATTTCAATACTGTTCGCTCCCGGTAGCTGAATAGTCAGCATGACAAACTGTCAATCTTAAGGGCCCGGGTTCGATTCCCGGTTGGGTCGGAGATTTTCTCCGCTCAGAGACTGGGTGTTGTGTTGTCCTAACCATTATCATTTCATCCCCATCGACGCGCAATTCGATGAAATGGCGTCAAATCGAAAGACTTGCACCCGGCGAACCGTCTACCTGACGGTTGGCCCTAGTCACACGACATTTATTTACGGAACGGGAGGCAGCCTCAGCCATTTTCATACTGCGCATTGACAGCGCTACAATCAGAACACTACAGCGCAGAGGCTGTGACTGCACACGATTTTTCAAGTAAAAATTACACAGCTAAAGAGTGATTAAGAGAAACGTTGATGGCAGTTAATACATTTGAATATCTTAAGTGGTTTCATTCAATGCAACTTAGTAATAATATATCTAATATGTACGTAGGAGCTATTTCCAAGAGCGCAACAACACCAGTGCACATGTGTTACGGCATCCAATCAATCATCGCGCTTGTGTTTGTTTACATCAGGTTTATCCTTATGATAAACGGAAGATACCGTTTCGTATTTCATACAAATGGGCACAAGACAGCAGAAAATAGTTAACGATTGGGAAGAGATTTCCTCATATCATTACTGAATCCCTGGCGGAATTGCTTCTGGTGACCTCCAACCGTCACCAGTCATTCATTGTACATGTGAGTGCCAAAGTTGCTCTCACTGTGGGGGACTGTCGACATTTCATTTGCGTGTCATTGGTCGTAGGTGCTCTGGCCAAACACTCACGAATTTGCGTAAATTCAATCTGTGCTTTAACTGGAAACTAATCCTGTATAATCGCTTCAAGCTTTTTAATTGACAGTTATTATAAGACTGATATTTCTGTAATCAGTTGGTCTTCTAATTGTTTGTTGCATATCTTAACACCGTTTAAATCCACAACGAATGGTCAAAATTTTTTTACTGAATCGTAATTCAACTAATGTTCCGCTTCATTGGTCGCTGCGCTTGAAATCGGCAGAAATCGGAAGATCTAGCTGCCGTCTGAGCACCCATGGTGCATATTCTCGTTTGTGGAAAGTTCATAGCTTGTAGATTTGGCAAACGTTATCAGTGTACATAGAAGATCACCCCATCACTCACTGGAGTATTTGAATTGTATTTATTTGCGTGAATAACGATATAATTATCATCTTTATTTATGTGCATATTGAACTGATTGTTGTTGAACATAAGGCGATCGACAGTCAATTGTGAAGGAATTGGTGGACGCATGGGCATGACCGGAACATTCACCCACTATTACAAAAACACACTTTTAACCATAGAACTGGCTACCTCCAGTATCGTTTTGATACTGTGAGTACATCCAGCCACTGAACAGCTTATGCTGCAGCCACAGAAAAAAAAAGTTTGCGACACACCTTATTAAACACTCTGAAATAAATAGTTGTATTACGTCTAGATTCATAGGAACGCCGAGCTCTGAAAGAGCTAATTTCATTTTAATTACTTTTCAAATTGCTGTGAGTTTAAAAGCAAATTTATTGACTCTACTTTACACTCAGAGCTGACAAAAGCAATCCATATTGATTGTAATGTCATGTTCTGACAGCCATCTTTAAACTCTTTAACGTAATGAATTTTTGAAAATTATTAAGTAGTTTGTTAACTTTCGAATAGGCAAAATTTACGTTAGCAAACGAAAAAGTAAAGGCGACCAACGCATAGAGCTTAAATTTATCCCGTTTGAATGATTTGAATTCATAGCTTTGAATTCGGGAACACTAAAATCGGAAAATATTATTGCCATTCTAAATACCGTAATTTTAGGCAAATGATTATTTGTAGTAGGTGATAGAGAATTTAAGATAGAATAGTGATGGAATAACCAAATACCAGTTCGATCGATGTTATTAATGAACTATAACATTCCAACTAATTCTTATCTCATTTTGATCTATCGTGACTGATACTCGATTTGCAAAATAACTTTCCCGAAAAAAGTGGAAGTCTTACCATCTCAAGGTTTGCATCGTCGGAAGTGTGATCGTGTTTGGGTCGTCGGAACGGCGGTGGACAATAATCTCACACAGCTTCCTCACGTCTCTAACAAATCAACATACGCCAAGATACGTGATGCTACCCCGAGGAATTGATCCAGCGGCAGTCAAGGCTCACAAATTTTCACAGTTTCACGTCTCCGAAAATTCGCGTATCCGCGAATTGATGATTTCAGAGATGACTTAATGGGGGCTAAGTGAAAGACTACACCACTTTGATGGAGCTTAGACGCAGTTTTGAACAGCCCAACAATTTTAAATCCGCAGCGAATGTTCAAATGTGTGAATTTCTAAGAGACCAAACTGCTGAGGTCATCGTCCCCTAGGCTTACACGCTACTTAAACTAATTTAAGGTAAGAACAACACACACACCCATGCCGGTGGGAGGACTCGAACCTCCGGTTGGAGGGGCCGCGCAATCCGCGACATGGCGCCTCAAACCGCGCGGCCATAACGCGCGGCAAATCCGTGGCCATCTACAAATCGTCTACACTGTTCACAGCCTCGTCACTGTCTGTCATCCCTCTGCTGTTGCGCACGTCACCACGGTGCGCGCCAATAGTACAGTGGGACTGATTGATTTCTGCGGGATTAATTTTACTTTTAATTAATTGTTGTCTAAGCCCCTAGAGTAGAGCAGTCACTAGAAGTTAAAGAAATAATTCTGAATTGATGTAGATATAAAAAGGAATACATTTTACAAGTTTAAGAAAGTATCTCTATTTCCAGCCTTGCATGTTGTTTTAAGATTAATCGATTGACAGTTTTACCGAAAGAAATTTTGAAAACGAAATTTATTACGAATACGTTTGACTGTAGTTGTACCATTACAGGGTGCAGCTGTAAACTGAGTGCCTGGGAGACGAGAGGTTGTGGGATCCAATCCCTTTTGGACCTGCCTTTAATATACCGTGCATATATTACACGACTGGCCATTAAAATTGCTACGCCACGAAGATGACGTGTTACAGACGCGAAATTTAACCGACAGGAAGACGATGCTGTGATATGCAAATGATTAGCTTTTCAGAGCATTCTCACAAGGTTGGCGCCAGTGGCGACTCCTACAAAACGCTGACATGAGAAAAGTTTCCAACCGATTTCTCATACTCAGACACCAGTTTACCGGCGTTGCCTGGTGAAACGTTGTTGTGATGCCTCGTGTAAGGAGGAGAAATGCGTGCCATCGCGCTTCCGACTTTGATAAAGGTCGGATTGTAGCCAGTCGTGATTGCGGTTTATCATATCGCGAAATTGCTGCTCGCGTTGGTCGAATATGAAATCGGTTGATACAGGAGGGTTATACGAAACGCCGTGCTGGACCCCAACGGCCTCGTATCACTAGCAGTCGAGATGACAGGCATATTATCCGCATGGCTGTAACGGATCGTGCAGCCACGTCTCGATCCCTGAGTCAACAGATGGGGACGTTTGCAAGACAACAACCATCTGCACGAACAGTTCGACGACGTTTGCAGCAGCATGGACTATCAGCACGGAGACCATGGCTGCAGTTACCCTTGACACTGCATCACAGACAGGAACGCCTGCGATGGTGTACTCATCGACGAACCTGGTTCCACGAATGGCAAAACGTCATTTTTTCGGATGAATGCAGGTTCTGTTTACAGCATCATAATGGTCGCATCCGTGTTTGACGACATCGCGGTGAACGCACATTGTAAGCGTGTATTCGTCATTGCTATACTGGCGTATCACCCGGCGCGATGGTACGGGGTACCATTGATTACACGTCTCGGTCACCACCTCTTGTTCGCATTGATGGTACTTTGAACAGTTGACGTTACATTTCCGATGTGTTACGACCCGTGGCTCTACCCTCCATTCGATCCCTGCGAAACCCTACATTTCAGCAGAATAATGCACGACCGCATGTTGCAGATCCTGTACGGGCCTTTCTGGATACAGGAAATGTTCGACTGCTGCCCGCCCAGCACATTCCCCAGATCTCTCACCAATTGAAAACTTATGGTCAATGGTGGCCGAGCAACTGGCTCGTCACTATGCGCCAGTCATTACTCTTGATGAACTGTGATATGGTGTTGAAGCTGCATGAGCAGCTGTACCTGTACACGCCATCCAAGCTCTGTTTGACTCAGTGCCAAGGCGTATCAAGGCCGTTATTACGGCCAGAGGTGGGTACTGATTTCTCAGGATCTATGCACCCAAATTGCATGAAAATGTAATCACATGTCAGTTTTAGTATAATATATTTGTCCAATGTATACCCGTTTATCATCTGCATTTCTTCTTAGTGTAGCAATTTTAACGGCCAGTAGTGTGGCAATGTGTAGAGTCACCAAAACGACACATCCTTTGGATTTCACGTTAAACTGTACCTTCCTTTTCTCCGGTTGGCTAACTGGTTTAAATTAGGGACACGCAGGTTGCTGATGTTGGAGTCCGACTGAAAGACTTGTACCCAGACATTGCCCCATACTAAGACACTCGTAGTTACTTGCCTACGATGGTTAGATCGAGTGTTTGCAGTGACGCCTCGACGGTTGTTTAATTCACATAATCCTCTGTGAACAAAATGGCTTCAATGGCTGTCCTTATTTAGTCTGTTGCTTTAAAACTGTGGCATGTTATTACAACATCCTGTTATGCAGTCTCATTGAAGGAGTGTATGCGTTGCGTCTGTGTGCAAGTTGTATTTGGCTCTGATGGATGGGTTGTGTAACACGTATTTTGAAAAGAATGTTCTGTCTATTTGGTGGGGAAAGCGGGCGTTACTGACAGTCGTTAGTATCCACTTTTGTGAGATTCGTTTTAACCAAGAACGGACTATTTCGAGTGGACTTTGCTTCAATTACCAAAAGAGACTGGATAGTATGGAATATCAGTCTTTTAACACTATAGCACAGTCAACAGAGTCTTGCTTGGTTCAGAGTAGGCATGGGCGACCTTTGGTGACCCACGGGCCTGATTCGCATACTTACTTAAGCTCGCGGGCAGCTACGTCACGGGACGAGACAGCAGGGCTCCTAAAGCATAAAGTAAAGAATATAGCACTCGTGATGTTAATTTTAACGGAGTAACGCACCAACATGAGTGGCACCCTTTTCCCGACATGCCAAGCCAACAAACTACTCCTCAGAACTCATAGAAGTCATGTTTTTTAGAGTAATTCCATTTTACACTCACCTGATCTTCAGATATTTCCATTTATTTGCCTATCGTGAGCATTGTTTCTTTACTTTCGACGTTATACGATAGCTGTCTTACAACCTTCTACTGCAATTTATTTCTGTAGCGCCGTTACTAAAGCGACAATGTTCACAACGGATGAATAAACGTAAGTAACTGAAGATGCAGTGCCAAGCATCTTGAAATGTCGTTATGAAAAAATAAATAGCTACAGAAATGTAAAAAGAAATAGCTACAAAAGCAACTGCTTGCAGCTAATCCAGACAGATGTAGCACATCATATATCAACGTGGTAAGTGTTTCTTTTTACTTCTAAATGACTTCTTCACTAATACTCGTGTTCTTTCTTTGAAGCTACGTTTTGCTGCTGTAGATATTCATCTGATATCCAATGCAATTAATGGGCATAAACAATAACATTTATTAACCTCTTACTTTTATTTTTCAATTTTTAACGGGCGGTGTCTTCATTATTTATCCGCATACTGTAATAATTTTGGTGTTTTGGCAACTAAAAATGTTCGAAAGTTTTCATAGTTCTTCGCAAATTTAGAAAGTATATTCTGCACATGTCCTTCGCTATGAGATATGAACGCAATGTATCCATAAATCGTATGCATTCCGCTCACATTAACTCAAGGTATTCTTTTAACTTGAAGATCTTCATAGCTTTTTCGATGAAACAAATTTAATTCCAAACTTCTCCCCCCCCCCCCCCCCATCTCTCTCTCTCTCTCTCTCTCTCTCTCTCTCTCTCTCTCTCTCCTTCTCTCAACTGCTGTGCTGTATTCTCTGGTCACTATTTTTAGTCTGTAGCAAAACTTATGGTCTAGTTCTATTTTTCGCATTTCTATATTTTTATTATGGATGTGAACAACATTGTGAAAAATTTTCAAGGAACTTCCGAAATAGCCAAAGGTGCACCTTTGTGCCGGTAAAACAGTTTCCAATCGGTGACGCGTGGAGAAGTTAGTATAATTAGCATCCCGGTTTAGGTTTGTCCAACAGCGTAATATCGTCCGACTGAATGTAAGCTTTGTTGTTCTGTAGTAGTTGTACTCCGATACGCTACACTTCGTGTGTCCTCTCTCGTACCAAGAACCCGAAGTATATATATTATTCTAATAAAAACTGACTGAAATCTTCCATGCTTACTGAACAACGTAATACAGAACTGTCTCTACGGCTTGCTGAGCGTTTTCTAAACAGTTTAATGAAGACTATTAGCACTGAACAAATTTGTGGCTGTTGGTCAGTGTTATAGTACAACGGTTCTATTTACTCACAAGAAGATCGGTATAAGATGGAAAAAATACAAAAAGGCCTCTGAAATTATTTAAATACCTATTTAAAAGGTAATACGAAGCCTGATATTCAACAGCTGAGCTATGCTAGGCATAGTCCTACTGTAAGTTAACCCATTGCTTTCCTCAGAACTTTGAACTGACTTACTTAGCCATTTATGTACTGACCTATAATTCTATGCAGATTTTGAGCTACCAGGAAGTGTCAAAAGAGTGTCTTTAATGTCGCTAGAAAGTTATCTACTTTGACAAATAAACGTTAGTCAGGGCGTATTTTTTTATTTTTTATTTTGTGCCTCTGTTTTAAGACAAAATTTGCATCCTTACTGCGGGTATTTATCTAACTCATGCCGAAAATGGGTAAGGGTATTTTCCGTTTTCGAGAAAATCCTAGGACAGAAAGCCTGTATTACTAGTGGCAGTTAGTAGTAGAACTGCGGAACACGGTTCGTGCCAACATACTATCATGTTTTTACAGCCGAAAATTACCCATGTCAGAATCAGTAGGCATTCGTAAACAGCTCTTCTCTTGAAACTTAGCCTCACTGTTTGTTCAGGAGTTGACGCTCACGTTGATTCCATGTTGGCTAACTAGCGGAAGGCGTTGTAAACACTTCCACGCTACATCCCAGTGAAAAAAAAAATGCGAATTTATGGAATACCGGACAGGCTTGTTATTGAGTTTGAAACTTCCTAGTAGGCAGAACTAAAAACGTCGTTCTTAAAGATACCAGCGACATAATTCGCAATCTCTCAAGCTTATATGGATGTTTGCGAGTTTCTAGAGATGTCATATGTAGAAATTTTTGCGAAATTGTGAGATTTTGGTAAAGATTTTCAGCTTGGACTGAGAGTTGTTCCGGAACTAATTCTGTAGAGACCTTTTGGTTATACTTGGTTCAGTGAAGGAAACATGGAGGCTCAGGAATACCAATTGCGTACGTCACGTTACTATGTAAATTGTGGTTACTGCTGTGTTAAACCCGAAGATTATTAAAAGATTACGCTTGTAGATATGAACTATATGAGAGATGGAACTTAAATAAGTGAGCATTCTTTGAAAGAAGTGTGAACTGTGTTAACTGGATCCTGAAGTGTATAAAATTGTGCTTTTGTTCTTAAGTGTTGTTTCGAGGAGTGGCCAAGTTTTTACGTAACTGACTTACTTTGCTCATTTTGAGCGGTAAGGGGCAATCTGTGATAATATACTAGAGAAGATAAACTTCTCTGCCAACATCGCTAATAATAATCTTTATTCTCGATAATCGATTTCAATAATCAGTGTTACCATCTTCAGATCTCGACGGACAGAAATACGCAATAACCTATCCATCGAGATCTGAAGATGGTAACATTGATTACCGAAACCGGTTACGGAGAATAAAGGTTATTATTAGCGATATTGGCAAAGAAGTTTATCTTCTCTAATGTATTAAGTAATCAAATTTTGTGCTTAGCAAAGTGAAGTTAAGATTGAAAATGATTGTCAGGATTATTTGGGCATTTCACGTGTTGTGTGTGTGAACTAAAATAAATATGCACTCACTATTGAAATAAACATGGAACGGGGCTTTACCGTTTGATTGTATTAACCCTGTTTTATACTAACAACCTTCCATGACTCCCGAGACTTTTAGCACGTCGAAAACTGTCAACAGTGGACTCCTAGCGCAGAACGTCTACATCTGACAATTAAATCTGATGTTTACTGCACATTTGAGTTACTCCATTGCCAAGTTCGTCCATTTCGTCTTGGTGTAGCGGCGGTCGCAGACTGTATTGCAGTGTCAGAGAGGCCATGTTATCCAAAGGTACGTATTCTCCGACTTCTCTCTCGTCTTTGACCGAAGACAAGAAAAGACGGCGCAGTTATTGACAGCCTAGTACATCAATATTTATGAAATAGGTGTAAAGCGCCAGGACTGAGTGTCTAATGATATCATATCTCACAGTCGTCTGTTAACACGAATAAGTATAAAATCAAACATGACAATTATGGTATTTCCAGTACTGCCGTAATGTCTTATATGTCTACACTCATAACGTATTTGTACTTTAAAATTGTGGCATCTGAACTAAACTTCTTGCTGTGTAGGATGTACGAGGGAGCGCATGTGCTGTGTATGTCCAAGTTACACTTACCTGCGACAGGTAGTAACTAATTCGAGTGTGGTTCAAAACAGACAGAAAAGTAACGTGTAAATAGTAGCTTGTACAAGGCGGTGTCTTCGCAAATAGGAAAAAGATAACCCTAAGATTATAAAGCGTGGTGGATATGCCTGTGCTTACATATGGTAGTGAAAATCGGGATTTACGGCAAGGAGAGGAAAAAAGAATTGAAGAAACAGATAACGTTTGTGAGGTCACTTCTTGGACCAACATTGAGGGACAAAGTGCGGAGTGAAGACATGAGACAACAACTAGATATGAAATCAAAATTGACAGAGATTAGGCACAATCATAAAAAAATAGTATAATCACATCACGAGGATGCCACGCGCCTGACATGTAAGGAATGCACTTCAACAAAACTGGGAGACAGGATATAGGACGATCAGTGGAGAGATAGAGGCAACAGTTTTGTTAGATTCCTTTGACTTCGGATAGAGCTAACACCCACTCCTTGAAATGGAAGGAGAAGTAAGTAGCAACGTACTCAAGTATTTGGTAGAAAAATTTACTTGGTTCGAACAACAGAGTTTTGGATTAATAGTTACCGTTCAGCGCGATTTATTGTATCCAAGAGCAGGCTAGCTGGAGTCAGGTTTACTTCAACGGTCACAGCAAACTACATAATATTACAAGTACAAAGACTGGAACGCAAAGGAGGAAACGATAATTGGTATGCAAAGCACCCTTCGACACAACAACGTAAGTAAGAATGGTCTTGTGGAGTGCAACTGACATTTGCAATATATTAGACAACTATGTCAGATCACCGTTTTTGTATGGTGCAGACTAGTATCGTAGCTTAAGTCATTTTTAGTGAAGTTGTTTTTGTAACTAAGCCTTATCCTACATCGATAAATCTCGTGAAATGTACGATGGGCGTAAAATACGTAGGGTAACACTTTTTTTCTGACATCAACTTAGTTTTATTCAGGATTCTAATACAGCGTATTATTCCTGATTCTTTTGGCTACAAAACCATTTTTTTCAACATAACTTCCGTTCAATGCTACTGCCTTAACGCCACCCAACTGAGAGGGCCTGTTCGCCAGCATGGTACCACTCTTCTGGTCGACGTCAGTGCCAACGTCATGCTGCACCAGTAACCCCCCCCCCCCCCCCCCCCAATCACCCACGTACCGTTTCCCGCGGAGTACATCCTTCAGTGAGGCAAACAGATGGAGGTCGGAAGGCACGAGATTCGAACCATAGGGTGAACGAGGAAGGAGAGTCCAATAAAGTTTTATGAGCTGTTCTTGGGTGCGCTCACTTGTGCCAGGTCTTGCGTTGTCATGGAGAAGGAGAAGTTGGTTTGCATATTTGTGGGGACGAACACGCTGAAGTCGTCTGTTTAATTTCTTGAGCGAGCACAATAGACTTCAAAGTTCATCGTTGCATCACGAGGGAGGACTTCAAGCAGGATAGTCCCTTTAGAGTCCCAGAAGACCGTCGGCATGTCTTTACCGGCTAAAGGTGCAGTTTTAAACTTTTTCCTGGGAGGAGAGTTGGTATGGCGGCCCTCCATGTGTAAGTAGCCTGTTTGTATGTTGGCAGCGCTATAGACTGTGTTAATATCAAAGACAGCGCTCTGCGCCCTCGGCAAGAGATTCTGTGGTTGGCCGGACTAGCAGTTAGCATGTGAATAGAAAATTGTATGGACATGCTTCTTTCTTAGTGGAGACTCTGTGTTGGTACACCATGCATTGTAAGTCGAGACGCAAGGAAATGTATGAGGACGAATGTTTGATTGATAATGTTTAAGCAGTGGAATTATTGACAACTATATCATTTTTGGAACTAGATGTCACATGAATAAGATAAAATTTTCTAAATACATTGTGTGCTCTTCAACACAGTCTTTTCTTTGCTGACAATAAGCCTCTTAGTAGTTAGAGTCTAGAGTAGTTAGAATCTTTTTATTTAGCTGGCTGTAGTTGCTGCTTGCTGTAATTGCCGTAGTTAGTGTTATGAAGATTTTCTGTAAAGTAAGTGCCTTACGGAAAAGTAAGAGTTATTGTTAGGATTTATTGCAATTCAGGGCTGTACTTTTGTGTTAATTATTGAGTGTCATGTTGTCACTGTATAGCAGTCAGATGGCGTTGGGCTTGTATTCTGTGGGTAATAAATAAATAGGTTAAGTTTGAGTTGTCTTTGACATGGAAAATTCTGTAGGTCAGTGTCTAAATGATAAAAATAATTGAATACTTAATTTCACGTGCCGACCCTTAGTCGAGGATACTTCATTGGATTCTTCTGTTTCCTTGTAGTTTGAATAACTAACGCATGATTAGAAATTAGTTATTGTTTACTGCTAGCGCGTAATTGTATGTATGGAATTCCCTTGTAGTTGTAGTTTTCTATTTTTGCACTATATTGTCATGAACAAAGTGGTTGTGGCACAAATATGGATTAGCAGTCGTTTTTGCTACTAATCAGATATTTATGATTTTCACTGCTATTTTAGTGTTTCTTCTTATTTTTGGTTTTCAATTTTTTTGTTTTGTTTTATTGTAGTGTGATAATCATGGCGAATTCGAAGAGTAGCACTAGGATGCAAAGCAAATTGAGAAACGACCGTGACGACGAGCGTAGCTTTCTTAGCATCACCTAGCAACTAACTGAAAAATGTTCAAGACAATTTCGTAATAGTGCATAGGAACTTGGACCTTACAGTAAATAACGGGGTTTAAATTGAAACAATTAGTGAACAGCGAACTATTGACGATCGCCTCAGATGTGCTAAATAACAGAGCAAATCTTGCAAATACCGCAGATGCAGGTTTTGCATCAATACACTTTTATGAATTAAGTCAAGACACTCTCTGCTTTTCAAAATACGAATATTGCCGATGCGAACGCACTGACGAACAACACAAAGGAACATGTTTTAGTCACTCACGAATTGTTATTGCAATTATTTCAAAAATGTGATCAAACAGAGAAACAAACACAGCAACAACATTAAAAGTTAAACACAAAGGAACAAAATCAGAAACAAACACAGCAACAACTTCAAAAGTTAGACACAACTGGCGAAATTAAACAAACACTTCAAGATTTAACCCCTGAGATACACAAAGTCGAATCGAAATATCAAAACATTTCTGAAGACGAAAAAACAAAAATTTGTGGCATTTTCAGCCTATTTTTTCGCGGCGTGAAGACACATTACAGAACCATGGAGCAGCAATAAAAGAACAGCGGACCGTTCACGAAAATCACGACATCTTGCAATCCAAAATCAACTCTGATGCATCTACTGACACGGTTGAGCAACTTGTAACATATCAGGAAAACTTAAGGGGCACAGTAGATACGATTACGACTCGAATAGGTACTCTAAAACTTGGCTCAGAAAAACACACAGAGAAAATCAGCTCATTATCGGAAAAAGTAGCCGAACTTTCGGATTAGTCAACAAATTTATCTACGAAGGTAGATGACGACTTGAATGATACGAGACCGGTAGCCATTACTGACACAGAGGAGTACGAGGAGATTAGGAAATTTAAACTGTGTCAGAAACAAGTTAATGCCCAACACAAAAGTGAAATACGGGAAGCACAAGATCAATAGGCACAGGCGATACAAGAACTACATATTACAAATACTCGCGCTCCGATACAGGAAGAGGGATTTAGAAATACGGAAAAGTCACACGGTAATAATACATGATATTTTGGAGATCTTGAAAGCAGTCGGCAGGGTGCACCGAGCCCTGAGATGGAACAACCGACTCGACATAACAATGACCGATTTGCTACTCGCCGACACGATGACTTTGAATATAAGCTCTTCATCACAACACTTAAATTTAAAACATTCAAGAATTCTAGTAAAGTGTATGAGGATATTGAAAGGGTAATGCAGAATGTAAATGGGGACGAAAATCTAATAGTCATGGGCGACTGGAATGCAGTTATAGGGGAAGGAGTAGAAGAAAAGGTTACAGGAGAATATGGGCTTGGGACAAGGAATGAAATAGGAGAAAGACTAATTGAGTTCTGTAACAAGTTTCAGCTAGTAATAGCGAATACCCTGTTCAAGAATCACAAGAGGAGGGGGTATATTTGGAAAAGGCCGGGAGATACGGGAAGATTTCAATTAGATTACATCATGGTCAGACAGAGATTCCGAAATCAGATACTGGATTGTAAGGCGTACCCAGGATCAGATATAGACTCAGATCACAATATAGTAGTGATGAAGAGTAGGCTGAAGTTCAAGACATTAGTCAGGAAGAATCAATACGCAAAGAAGTGGGATACGGAAGTACTAAGGAATGACGAGATACGTTTGAAGTTCTCTAACGCTATAGATACAGCAACAAGGAATAGCGCATTAGGCAGTACAGTTGAAGAGGAATGGACATCTCTAAAAAGGGCCATCACAGAAGTTGGGAAGGAAAACATAGGTACAAAGAAGGTAGCTGTGAAGAAACCATGGGTAACAGAAGAAATACTTCAGTTGATTGATGAAAGGAGGAAGTACAAACATGTTCCGGGAGAATCAGGAATACAGAAATACAAGTCGCTGAGGAATGAAATAAATAGCAAGTGCAGGGAAGCTAAGGTGAAATGGCTGCAGAAAAAATGTGAAGAAAAAAGATATGATTGTCGGAAGGACAGACTCAGCATACAGGAAAGTCAAAACAACCTTTGGTGACATTAAAAGCAACGGTGGTAACATTAAGAGTGCAACGGGAATTCCACTGTTAAATGCAGAGGAGAGAGCAGATAGGTGGAAAGAATACGTTGAAAGCCTCTATGAGGGTGAAGATTTGTCTGATGTGATAGAAGAAGCAACAGGAATCGATTTAGAAGAGATAGGGGATCCAGTATTAGAATCGGAATTTAAAAGAGCTTTGCAGGACTTGCGGTCAAACAAGGCAGAAGGGATAGATAACATTCCATCAGAATTTCTAAAATCATTGGGGGAAGTGGCAACAAAACGACTATTCACGTGGTGTGTAGAATATATGAGTCTGGCGATATACCATCTGACTTTCGGAAAAGCATCATCCACACAATTCCGAAGACGGCAAGAGCTGACAAGTGCGAGAATAATATACAGAAGAATGGAAAAGAAAATTGACAATGCGCTAGGTGACGATCAGTTTGGCTTTAGGAAAAGTAAAGGGACGAGAGAGGCAATTCTGACGTTACGGCTAATAATGCAAGCAAGACTAAAGAAAAATCAAGACACTTTCATAGGATTTGTCGACCTGGAAAAAGCGTTCGACAATATAAAATGGTGCAAGCTGTTCGAGATTCTGAAAAAAGTAGGGGTAAGCTATAGGGATAGACGGGTCATATACAATATGTACAACAACCAAGAGGGAATAATAAGAGTGGACGATCAAGAACGAAGTGCTCGTATTAAGAAGGGTGTAAGACAAGGCTGTAGCCTTTCGCCCCTACTCTTCAATCTGTACACCGAGGAAGCAATGATGGAAATAAAAGAAAGGTTCAGGAGTGGAATTAAAATACAAGGTGAAAGGAGATCAATGATACGATTCGCTGATGACATTGCTATCCTGAGTGAAAGTGAAGAAGAATTAAATGAGCTGCTGAACGGAATGAACTGTCTAATGAGTACACAGTATGGTTTGAGAGTAAATCGGAGAAAGACGAAGGTAATGAGAAGTAGTAGAAATGAGAACAGCGAGAAACTTAACATCAGGATTGATGGTCACGAAGTCAAAGAAGTTAAGGAATTCTGCTACCTAGGCAGTAAAATAACCAATGACGGACGGAGCAAGGATGACATCAAAAGCAGACTCGCTATGGCAAAAAAGCCATTTCTGGCCAAGAGAAGTCTACTAATATCAAATATCGGCCTTAATTTGAGGAAGAAATTTCTGAGGATGCAGGTCTGGAGTACAGCATTGTATGGTAGTGAAACATGGACTGTGGGAAAACCGGAACAGGAGAGAATCGAAGCATTTGAGATGTGGTGCTATAGACGAATGTTGAAAATTAGGTGGACTGATAAGGTAAGGAATGAGGAGGTTCTACACAGAATCGGAGAGGAAAGGAATATGTGGAAAACACTGATAAGGAGAAGGGACAGGATGATAGGACATCTGCTAAGACATGAGGGAATGACTTCCATGGTACTAGAGGGAGCTGTAGAGGGCAAAAACTGTAGAGGAATACAGAGATTGGAATACGTCAAGCAAATGATTGAGGACGTAGGTTGCAAGTGCTACTCTGAGATGAAGAGGTTAGCACAGGAAAGGAATTCGTGGCGGGCCGCATCAAACCAGTCAGTAGACTGATGACCAAAAAAAAAAAAAAAAAAAAAAAAAAGAAGTAATGACATGCATCCACAAGCTTGGCTTCATCAGTTTTCTCATTGTTTTCCTCCTAATTTGTTATTAGAGCATAGATTAAAACTTAAGTGTTGCTATTTAGAAAATGAACCAGCTGTAAGAATGCGATCAGTTGTTTGCGACTGTCACAGTGAAGGAGATTCTTATCATGCCTTCCTTTCCGCATATTGATCTCAGGCTACACGAGATCGAGAAAAACACAGTATTACAATGATGAAGCATTTCGAACAGTCTGAATTTTCCAGCACTGTAAAATATTTTGAAGATATGTTACACAAAAATCTGCATTTGTCAAACCCGTGCAGCCCCTCGGAACTTTGCTTAATCAAATTGCCTGAACACTTAAGACATATTATTTTGGCTGGACTTTGTAAATTTGATATTGAATCTTTTCAGGGACTTTTGCAAGAACTGGAAATCGACGCGGACAATCGGATGATGCGAAAACAGGAAATCAACAACAATTACAGGTCACATCCATAAAATTTTCGTGACAACAGAAACAACCGTACACGACAAGTCTGCTGTTATAACGCAAATCGTGACCAAAACAGGCACCACCCGTATGACAACCACCATTGGCCGAATAACAATAATTACAGAGACAGATCACATTTCCGTGGTAACGACCATGACAGAGACAACCATAGAAGTAGACAATATGGGAACCAGAATAATTATTATCAAGGGCGACAAAATGAGTTGAGACGCCACAGTCAAACTCGTAATTACGTTTCCGGGAGAAATTCTCCACCACTTAATCGCCAAGAAAGAAATTACAGAAATTATCAAGACGACAGACGCTATAGTCATTTCAACAGACCTGAATATAATCAGAACTGGTGTGGTTGAATGAAGGCAGAACCCTCTCGACAAGTTAAAATAGTAGAAATTAGACCTCCAAGTCCCCGTAACGACGCGCGGCAACAAAGAGATAATAGACAATGACTCACCGCAACACGTACTTACGAACCCTGACGACGTTGCTGCGATAACTATCAATTATGTGGAAATGGAAGACATTAGGGACAATTTACTCCAGGAACACGACATGAAACGGAACAACATTGCATATCCTGTAATTCACACCACAACGAATGACATAAAATTTACGGCCGTCCTATTTTAATAATTAGTGAAACAGCTTTCGCAAATGCAACAAATCGAATGATTGCCCCACACTTCTTTTCCGTGAGATTAAGTTTCAAGGTGCAACTTTTGTAAAAATAGGAGAAGTACGCAGACAAACTAACTTAGAATTCTTTTGTCAATGCTACAGGTTTATTATGAATTTTCTAATTGTTCCATTTTATCGACGTAGATTATATTAGGTGCAGATTTTATGAATGAGTATAAAGCAAATTTAAAGTCACACGACGCTGAAATATCTTTAGAGAGAGAAGGTAAGTCAATAGCTTTGAAATTTGAAGATTGGCTTTCAAATCATGATGAGGAAATCAATCGGCTTTTCCTTTTGCCAGATCACAGTTTGGAACTTTCGACGGAATTGGATGCTAATAATCACTTTTCAAGTGCTAACAAAGATGATCTTTATGACGTAGTAGAGACTAACGTTTTAATTCAGAAAAAATTCAAACAATTGAGAACTGTGATGACACTGATAGGCAGGACATTTTCACCCTCTTACAATCACATTCCACAGTTTTTACTCACAAAACAGGAACAATTCAAGGATTTCAGAACAAATTTCGTGTTCGTAAGCATACAAAATTTTGTGTCAGACCATACGTAATTTCGGCACATTACAGGGACCGTGTTAGAACTGAAATACAATCTATGCTCGACGAGGGCATTATTGAACAAGCAGTAAGTTCATACAACACTCCAATACATGTTGTTGAGACGAAAAGCGGATCGATCAGGCTTGTCTTAGACTCCAGTCAAATAAATACATTATCATTCCTGAAACAGACAGGCCGCAAATGTTGGAAGAACTTCTTCAAAATTTCAATGGCGTAAAAGTTTTGTCTTCTATTGATCTCATATCCAACTTTTATCAGATTGAACTTCGTCCAGAATGTAGAAACTATACGGCTTTTCTTTGTTTCGGCGTTTGTTATCAATTTCGGGAACTTCCTTTTGGTTTGAACATTTCTTCGGCAGCATTCATTCGTGGGCTACATTCCAAATTACCTGAGTTTTTAAAACAGCACATCACCTCGTACGTGACCAATATTTTAATAGCAACAGCCACTTAGGAACAATATAATCGTATCCTCAACAGTTTGTTACGCATTTTTCTGATTCTGGAATTACAGTTAACTTGGAACAATCTGAATTCGGTAGGACAAAGGTGAAGCCTTGGGTCACATTATTCTTTCAGAGGCATTCAGCCGATTCCTGAAAAGTTGGATGCAATCAGAGCTATTCTTGTTCCATCCACAAAAACAAGTTCGCAGTTTTCTTGGTCTCGTGAATTTCTAGAGTCGTTTCTTGAATATGCAAATTCTAGTAACTCCAAAAATTTGTTCTCTCAATGGCAAAAACGCTATTTGGAATTGAGACGAACAGGCACAGTTGGAATTCGATTCTTTCAAAGAAGCACTACTTAACGCGCCAATCTTAGCTCATTGAGAGATCCAGATCCGTCACAAGATTTCTGCCTTAGCACAGATTCTTCTAAAGTTGGTCTTGGTACCCATTTATTTCGAGAAGCCATAGAAAATGGCATTACCCCTCAGAAAACCAACGCTTTTGCTAGCTTGCCAACAAATTCAGAGAAAAAAATACCCCGTCCGTGAATTGGAAGCTTTAGCTATCGTTTGGGAGTTTGACATATCTCGTTTCTTTCATTCTGGCAAACATGTAAAAGTTTACAGTGATATCGAAAATTACAATTTATTATGTCTTCAAAATTAAAACATGACAGGTTGAAACGTTGTGCATTGCTTCTGCAAGAATTCCGCTTCACAGTAGTCTACATACCTGGACGGAAAACATTGTTGCGGACGTACTTTCACGTGCACCGGCTGGCCTTGAGAAAAGCAACACAGAAGCTAACCTTGAAAAAATTTCACTATTCTTTTAATTCAAAAACTAGCTTTTGAAGAATTTATCACCGCATCTTTAAAGGTCACTGCTCATGAGCAAGACAAGGATCCAATTTGGAAAGATATAAAAAGTAACTGGCTTGATAACACACACACGCAAATTCGTCATGATTATCTGGTTAGATGTAACATACTCTTCAATCGTTGCACTGTTGATGACAAACGATGGGTATTTTGTACTCTTGACGATATTCTTAATAAGCTCATCTGGTACATTCATTTCAGCTATGCGCATTTTGGTCCACAAAAATTTTATCATATTCGGATGACTTGTTATTTTAACGACCTGAAAAGAGAATTAGGAGAGTTCTGTCTATTTGCAAACTTTGTAAAAAGCTAAACCGTCTACCACCTCACATCGTACTCCATTGTTTCCTATTATTCCTACTAGATTAAAAGAATTAGCTGCTGTTGATCTTCTGGGACCCCTTGTTAAAACATTGAATGGATTTTCATATGTTCTCGTCACTGTTGAACTTGCTTCAAAATTTGTTTCTTTGACACCGTTACTCAAAGCCACTGGACGTTGTGTATCCAATGCCTTTGTTAAAAGTTTCTTACGTGAAGTTGGACACGTTGACTAGGTTATTTAGGATAAGAGGCCTCAATTCAAATCTGCTGTGTGGCCACGTATGCTTTGGAATCATAAAATCAAACCTGTTTTTATTTCATTGTACTCTCCACGTTGTAACCCGTCTGAACGGATTATGAAAGAAATTAATAAGCTTTGCAGACTTTATTGTCACAGGATGCATCAGTATTGGGACAAATACTTACACTTATTTCAAAATATACTGAAGAAAATTCCTCATGACTCCACTGCTTTACCACCTGTTCTTGTACTGAAGAATGAGGAACCACCGAACAGAATCAGAGAGCTTGTACCTTTCCCGAGTACACGTAAATTTCGACATAAAGACATTATTGATTTGGCTATTAAAAATATAAATTCTGCTGCAGACAAAAGAAGAAAACTACACGGTAAGACAAATGCAAAGAAACCTCACATTGGTCAAAAAGTTCTCATTAAAGCCCATTCATTGTCACACAAGAAGAAAAATTTGAGTCACAAATTATTTCTAATTTACAATGAACCTTACATGATCCAACGTATACCACATGATAATTACGTTGAAGCTGAAACTCTGCATACTAAGAAAAGTAAAGGATTACACCACATTTCTCATGTGAAACCATCTATTGAGAAATAATTTGCTTTCTGACTTAGTCTTCGCTATAAAATTTTTCTCTCGAGTTACTATTACTCATAGTCACATTTAGAAACTTTTAGCATGCAGCAATGTTTTGAAGTTAACTACCTAGACAAGAACCTATGGAACATATCAAACGAGTACACTTTTATAGGGAACAGACGACACTGCCTTACTGTGAGTACATTTTTGCTTGTCAGTTACACGTTTACGTCACGACTATAATGCTCACCTACTTGGAACATATATTGCTAATGAGGTTTACTGCAACATTTTGGTTTACTTGAAATGAAATTTTTAATTAAAGTACTTTCTGAAAGGTCACAGATGACACAGTATTTGGTGTGTTTGGCAGTTACATGATTATACTACGACGCTACTTATGAGTGACACAATTTTCATTATTGTTTTACGATGCATCTGTTTTATGTCTGCACAGGTTTTCTACATTCTTCAGGAAAGTAAAACACATTTTGGTAATGACTTCTGTGGCATGAATACAATGACACAGTAATTTTCGTAACTCAACAATACATCACAGTACAACACTTTCAATGTAACGGCAATGAACGTGATAACTACGACATTTATACGCATAGCACTTTAGTTTTGTACATGACAAGGTAAACTCATTGATTTTTGAAGAACTTTGCTGATGAATGAAGATAAATACGACACTTGGCACATTTTTACCATTAAGCAATGACAGAAACTTCCTTACAGCTAAAAGTACAGTTTAGCACTACATGACATGCATTTGAGTGATTACTTTTTGTACTTGAAACATTATTAGAAATATTTTTGAGCTACAGTGATAAAGAGAAGGTTTTAAGTGATACATTTCATTCCGCAGTTTTAATCTGTAAAATCTGAAGCATGACTACATAGTCCCTTATGGGTATACACCTAATTTGTGTACCATGCTTGTGACAAGCGCAAGGAGCCCTGGCTATAATGGTATTTGCTTATACAGTTTTATGCATTGGTACCATATTTCTCTAATACAGAATTACACAGCTATGTGGTCATTTAACAGATAGAAATGAACATTTGTACTATGTCTCTGACACATGTTAAGTAATTACACAGTTGGATTACTTTGCATTTATGAAATTGTGCTTTTTCTGCTTTTTGTGAACTGTTCATATATATTTTCGGAACCATTATGATACTGCAAAAGCTTTGAGTGATGTATATTGCATGGGATCATGATTTTATGTTTGAGGTAGATGACACTACTGAAACGAGCAGAGAGCATTTTTTATAGGTTTCGAGATTATTGCAGGAAGCTACGACAAGTTTGAAATTGCATTGATGTCTTATGATGATATTATTACAGTGACGATGTGTATTATGACTTCGAGATATGGTTATGACCAATATGCGCATCTGAGTACCAGAATGCCAACGGAAATTTTTGGACACTGTTATTCATGAGATTTCGTTTCTATACATTTCTCCCATAATTTTTCAACATGTGAAATTTTGTTTGTATAAGACTGTCATTGTAGCTGAAACTGTTGTAAAAATGTTGGTAAAGAATGTATGTGACATTGACATAATGCTCTTCTGTGCTAGGCTGTGCGCTGTTCTCCTTGAAATATACGCACTGTTGTGTTGCCTTTCAAATTTACTGGTGCTGCTTAAGCCGCTTTTAACCTCGCGTCAGTCCTGCAAGCGTGCGCATTGCTGTAGAAAAGAGAGGCCATTGACCTCGGTATTGACATTTCTTTGTAGAATACACGACGTACACTATTACTTGTAAACATAGGATAACACTTTAGAGTTTGAACTTTGTGCTACTTACTGAAATGCTTATGAATTGATGAGAAATGTTCTTACACTTACACACCTATTATGACAAGTATCTCTCTACGAGAGTTCAGAGAATTTCTACTGACTTATGAAATGCCACATGGCTATGGAATGATGTTTTTATGTTTTGCTGTGTACACATTTGCTTATTTTATTTGTTATCTGGTTCTTAGCTGCGCTGTAGCATTGGTTTTACTAAATAAACAGATCCATTAAATAATAATTTTACGATCTAAATTCCTAAAAAAAGAGTACTTGGAAAGGAAAGAACAATAAGAAGGTGAAGGGACTAGTAACAGGAGGTGCTTACATAATTTTCTTTTCAAGAACTTTGTAATGTTTTGGTAGAGTAAGTAGTTGTGGTGCACCACTTTAGTTTTAAGGTGTGGCATAGAACCATTGCATTTCACATGGGAGATAGTATAGATCCTGTTCCTTGTGCTGGCACTTTGCATAGTCTCGATGATCACAGATGCACACATGCTATTGTAAACTTTCATATATATTTGCCGTATCTGCATTGCTGTCTGTACTGCAATATTTTTTCTGATTGTGTTTTGTCATTTTTAGGTATAAGTTATTGTATTTGCAACGTCCTACTGGATTTCATTTTGTGTTATTGTGGTATGGCACTTTATCACTGACTTATTTTCATTGTTTGCTGTATATTACTTTGTATTGTCCGTAATGTGACACCTGCTTCGCTAATTTAGATATGCTGCTGCTTGCTTTGCCAATTTGCATTTTTGTGGTTGTTGTTTACGTTCATTTTCTGTGCTGCTCCATTGCCTCGTTCCCTAATCTATGTATCTGAGCTCGGGAGATATAAGACAGTTTAAGAGGGCGTATGCTACATAAGAAAATGAGTTGGGAAGAAATACTTTGAGAAGCTATAATGAAAAGGTCTGGCCAAAGAGTATTGTATAATGAGGAACAATTATTTTGAAAGAGTAAATGAACAGATATAAGTAAGGTATATTGACAATAGGTTTTGGTAGGACCTTTTTGGAAATGAATGATCAGGTAAGAAATATAGGGAGGTATAAGCACTGGTTGAAAGTATAAATAAGATATCATACTTAGATAGGATTTTTTAGTGGAAACAAATGTTGAAGTAAGAGAGGTCTGCGAGAATTAAATTAAGTTTTTGTTGGAAATGAAGTAGTTTTCGTTGAAAATAGTGGAGATACATGCATGAAAGATATTCTTGAAACATGAAAAATGAAACAGAGGTATAAAATTCACACTACAAGTGCTGCAGTATCTTACATTTCTACTTTTAGCGACATTTAAGTTGTGATTGCTTACATGTAAGCTTACATGTAAGCGATTGCTTACATTTCTACTTCTGCAGTATCTTACATTTCTACTTTCACACATTTACATTTAGAAACAGATTATGTCCTTTCCTTTCGCGTTATTCTTCAATGTTTACATGTACTCTTGTGTCTCTGTGTTCTTCCTATCTCTTTGTGTTTAACTGATAAGATAAATTTGTTAGAGTTTTTTCCTTGTAGTACTAGGCTGCATTTACTGTGATGAGGAATAATGTTATTCTCAAATCTAATCCCTGTTTTTGTGCCATGTTCTTTATTTTAGGAAGTTGTTCAGACATTATTTATTCTGCTATGCTTCTACTGATATTCTTATTTTTCATTTATTTACTTATGTCACAATTCCTGTAATACTCATATATATGCTTATTTCTACCCTTCTTGTAAATCCTGTGTTACTACAAATGGTATTTGTATTATCATGTTCTTTACTATAATGATCTTTTATTTACATTTGTAATAGTGTTGTTATACTGTAAAGTTGTCATGGTATAGACAGCAGTTCTTCAAGTTAGGTAAATAGTAGGGATTCTCTTTACTGCACACATTTGTCTGTTGGTCATACTATCTGTATCAAATCTCAGAGATTATATGACTGTTTTAGTGCTTGCAAGTGTGTTGATAATTCAGCAAGGGACTGGTTAAAAGATTGCTGATTGTAAGGACATTGCAAAAAAATAATAGTGAGTGCACAGGTGGTGGTGAAGGATTTGAGAAATGAATCAATACTGACTATACAATGGTGGTTCATGGACTTGCTATATTATTCTCAAGACTCTTCAATTGTGAATGTGCACCAACACAGTCGCAGCGGATGGTTGCTGACCATCTCCCCAAGGACTACAGCTGGTCTACACCTTAGGTGGCCCACTACTATCATAATCTCTACAAGGACTACAGTGGGTCTACTCTGTGGTGATCCACCAATTCTACCAATATTCTTCGAGACTTCGACTGATACTGGTATGGATCTGCTCTGTTGTGGCCCATTACCAATCTTACGATACCAACTGAAATTTTCATGTCAAGAGTCAGCACTGTTTTCCTGTAGGGAGGACAACACTACTTTTTCAAGACTGCATGGTTGTCCACTACTTGTGCATTTTCATATACTGCCCAGACTTTGTGCGTAAAACTGGCGTAGACTTCTCTTCTGATTAATTATTAGGATTGTGAGGATAACTTTTTACTTTATTGATCAACAGCATATTACTTAAACATTGTGAGCATCTGCTCTATTTGATACTGTTAATATAAAAAATTTTAAGAACTTAGTCTACGCCACTGTCCAAAACACTATGTACAATTTTTTGAGGGGAGCTGGGGGACTTTGTCAGTAGCCTGATTGTATGTTGGCAGCGCTATAGACTGTGTTAATATCAATGACAGCGCTCTGCGCCCTCGGCAAGAGATTCTGTGGTTGGACAGACTAGCAGTTAGCATGTGAATATAAAATTGTATGGACATATTTTTTCTTAGTGGAGACTCTGTGTTGGTAGGACATGCATTGTAAAGTGGGACGCAAGGAAATGTATGAGGACGAATGTTTGTTTGGTAATGTTTGGACAGTGGGATTATTGACAACTATATAATTTTTGGAACTGGATGTCACATGAATAAGGTAAAATTTTCTAAATATATTGTTTGTTCTTCAAGAAAATCTTTCTTTTGCTAACCACATGCCTCCTAGTAGTTAGACTCTATAGTAGTTAAAATCTTGTTATTTAGCTGTCTGTAGTTATTGTTTGCTGTAATTGCTGTCGTCGTGTTATGAACATTTTATGTGAGGTAAATGTCTTATGAAAAAGTATGGATTATTGTTAGGATCTCTTGCAATTCAGTGCCATTCTTTTGTGTTAATTACTGGAAGGCATGTTGCCACTGTATAGCAGTCAGATTGCGTTGGGCTTGTATATCGTGGATAATAAAGGAATAGTTTAAGTTTGAGTTGTCTTTTTCAGGGAAAATTCTGTAGGTCAGTGTTTGAATGATAAAAATAATTAAAGACGTAGTTTCACGTGGACTGCCGTTCTGTTTCCAGTTCAAAGTGGTGAACCCATATTCACCGCCTGTGACAATGTTCTACGAAATAAGGTCACGATCAGCCTCGCAACGCACAAACAATTTCGCATACATTGTCCTTCGTTTCTGTTTATGGTATTCTATTAGGAGGCGTGGAACCTAGCTGGCACACACTTTTGAGTGCTCAGGCTGGTGGACGAATGTGTCAGCGCCACCAACAGAGACGTCCAGTTGAGCATCGATGTGTTCTATGTGATATGTCCATCACCTCTAATGAGAACATCCGCACGTTCTAACATTGCAGGAGTCACAACTGCGTGCAGCTGGCCAACAGGGGGCCATCCTACAGGTTTGTGCCGTCCTGTTGCGACGATGACAGGCGCCTCAGCAGACGACTCGCCATGCTTTTGTTCACTACCGTATCTCCGCAGACATTCTGCAAGCGCCTATGAATATCTGCGATGTTCTGGTTTTCCCCCAAAAGTAACTTAATGACAGCTCTCTTGTTGGATCTGTCTCCGTTACAGTCGCTACATTTAATGACCACGTAAAGCACTGCCATCTCTCGGAACTTCAGGGAATTACAGTAGCTGAAGCGGGAATATTTCACCATGTCCCAAAAAAAATTCGCATCTTTGCAACCGAAGTTGAAGGAAGTAAAAAATGTTTTGCGTTACTTTCTGAAGACCACTCGAAATTTGCTTTGTTCTGACTTTAGAGCTTACAATTCAGCGGGTTTATCCAGCAGCTGCGTGTTCGTAGCAGACGTCTCCATCGACTGTCGAAGACTGTTATGGACGGGCCAAAGTTCAGTAAATCACTCATGATGATTAACAGCGATACAATCGCGAACCACCCCTCAACATGTGCCACAGAGTTTCTCAAAGTATCTGAGAAGTTATTAGCTGGGTATGGGGCGAATGGGGAGGGGCACACAAACACCCTGATGTGTTCCTCAAACTATTCACGCATCTAAAATTCGTCGGCGCTACTCGGGAACATTTTTTAAAATTATATTTGATTTTCTTGTGCTCTATCCATTATCAAACAAACAAAACGTTGCATTTGTCTAAACGCTCGACACAATTTTCGACACTGTTACTAGTCTGTAACATCATCTTCAGGATGTAGGAATGGTGAAGCACATCCATGAAGACTCAACTAGGTCAAGATTTCTATGGCACTCCAACGGTTCGTCAGCGATTACCAAGTTCCTACCGAAATTATTAGAATGATATCACAGGAAGTAGACAGTTTAAAACTAGTTTGTTTCCTTCCCAAATAAACTGCAATGCATAATAGATGGAGATAATATTTGTTTGTTTCTGCTTCTCGTACAGACCCGGCTGCTATCATTAGCTCCGATTTCTCGTAATTCAGTTTACGACAAATGAATTTTGGCTGGCAGAAGCTTTAAGTATATCAAAGTGCTTTATTGTGATACTGTAATATCGCTATGGGCTTGATTCATATCATAGTAATCGTTACTGTTAGTATAAAATGTGAACTACAGCACTCGACTTCCTTCCGCTTCAGCAACAGCCGCTAATGAGAACGAAGCATATGCATTTCCTTATTATTATTATTATTTTCGATTATTCCCATTTAAGAGAGCGTTTGAACTTGAATTCCTTTATGATGATTGTTTATGTTTTTTCTGAGCCCAAATTTTCTTCATGTGTTCACTGTGTTGTTCCTTTCGCTCCGCTGTCCATTTGTATCCTGGTCTCTTCTGTGTTGTGGTGTCAAATTTATGTTTTTTGATGATGTTCCTGAATTCAGTTCTATTTTCTGCATCGTTTACTGTTATGTGTGCTTGTCTGAGGTCCTCTTCAACTTCTTTTATCCATTTTGTTTTTCCCCTGCCTGAGTTAATGACTTTAAGAATTCGCTTTGAAATTCTGTTTTCATTCATCCTGTGGATATGTCCGTAGAACTGCATTCTTCTTTTCCTTACTGTATCCGTAATCTTGTCTGTGTATTTATATAATTCTGATGTTGGTCTCTTCTTCCAGATTCCTTGCTCTTGTATGAGGCCAAAAATTTTCCTGAGAATTTTCCTTTCTTGTTTCTCTATTTCTTTGATTTTAGTTTGCCCACCTATTTGTGTTGTTTCAGATGCATACAGTGCCTCCGGAAGTACGACAGTGTTGTAGTACCCCAATTTTGCGTTAATGGATATGGACTTTTTGTTATAATAGTTCCACGTGAGTTTATATGCTTTCTGTAGTTTTTGTATTCTTTCCTCATTGGCCTTTAGGTTGATCCCTGATGGCTGGATGATTTCTCCCAGGTACTTAAGATGTGGTACTTGTACGATTTTCCCATGGGTTGTCACAATAGGCAATTTGTCTTGTGGCACTTATAACGATATGTTTACGTAATGTGTATACATAAACATACAGTTATAAATGTCCCCGTTCGTAGCCGCTAATTGTAACAATATGTTTACTTTTGTGCTGTAACATATAGCTATAATCAGCGGTGGAAACATATTTGCGAACGCCGACCGTGTGCGGCTGTTTCTTGTTGGATCGTCTGATCAGTCGGAAGTTGCATTGCGGAAGAGAGTAAATGCCTATTCAAAATATAATTATTTTTGGATAGCTCAACATGAATTTCCTAAGGGACCGTAGTTTATCATGCATTTACCAGTAGAATATGGCGCGGAGAAAATATTTCGCCGCATGCAACTTCCGTCCGAACTCGACGAAAGAATTCGTGACTGTGAACTCTATTTGGAAGAAACATAAAGAAAATTAAACAACTTCACGAAGGAGTGAGACATAGATTCTATATTAAATAAATAGTCCATACACCAGTTCCATTTAAGTCTGAATTTATGGCAATTAATAGACGAACTTACACTGCAATGAAGGATTTAACATGGATGCCGTTTTGAATGGCACTTCTCGTAATGAAAACAATTCCTTCGACGTTTTCACATACACGTCGCACAATAAATCTACTGCTAGGCACTTTTAGTATTACACATTTACTTTACACTAAAACCATATAATTTTAACGATAATAATACGGCGGCAAGACATGCGCGTCCGACACAAGTTACAGGATACAAGAGAAGAATGAGTAACTGTTCATCGAGAATATCTCGTACATCAAAAAAAATGTGTAAAAAAATGTTCTTCTTCTGTCCGTTTTTCGCGCCACGGTTGTCAAAGTCAATAACTCACAGCATCTCTGACGGCGCTTCGACAATAAACAAGTTACGTTACAGGTCGTTCACCTTTTACATTCTCGCAACATTATTTGCTAACAGTAGCTGTTGCCGAGCGACTGCTCGATTAGTGAATGATTTAAAATGATAAGGCAATCACATAATGTTACACACTCTTTCTATGTACTGGGTTTTCTCATATGAGATTTGCAGGCCAGTTCTTTGTGCAATTTCGTGTAACTTCTCTATGGCGTTAGTGGCTTCTTTTCTATTATTTGTGAGGATTGCAAGGTCATCCGCAAAAGCTAAACACTTCACATTGAATCTATTATCTTTTCTAATGCCAATTTGGATTCCTTTGACTTCTTTTTCCCATGTCCTGATAATTTTTTCAAGAATGATATTAAAGAGTAATGGTGAAAGTCCGTCACCCTGTCGCACTCCAGTTTGGATTTCAAATGGTTCCGAGATATCCCCCATAAATTTAGCCTTGGAGACTGTGTCAGTTAATGTTTCCCGAATGATTGCTCTTGTCTTTCTGTCAATGCTGAATTCTTCCAGTTTTGTCCCCTTTTTTGTGGAGTGGATGGATGAGTGCACATTTCCATTCAGAAGGGATCTGTTCTGTTTTCCAAATGTTTAATATGATTTTGTGAATTTTTCCTGTTAATCTTTCATCATTTAGTTTCCATCGTTCTGCAATAATTCCATCTTCTCCTAGGGCTCTATTGTTTTTCAGTGTCTTGATAATTTCTACTATTTCGTTGATGGTTGGCGGTTTAGCGTCAGGATTTGGTGTAGACGTCTCGTAGTGAATATCCTCTGTAGGTCTTTCGCAGTTGAGAAGTTTGTTGAAATAGTCTGCGAGGATTTGGCAGTTATTCTTCGTGTTAGTTTCTAGTAAACCATCCGGTTTCTGAAACAAAGATTGGGTGGCTGGTATCCTGCAATATGTTCTTTAAACGTCTTATAAAAATTCCTGGTGTTGTTCTTCTTAAAATCTTGTTCTATCTCATCTAGTCGCCGTTTGCCATAATTTCTTTTTTCCCTCCGAATAGTTTTCGATGTTTGTTTTCGGATTACTAGAAGTTGTTGCCATTTTTCTGATGTTTTGTGACTATTGAAGTTTTTCCAGGCATTGGTCCTTTCTTCTATTGCTTGGTCACATATTATATTCCACCACCTGTGTTTCCTCCTTCTCGGGGGTTGACCCAGTTTCATCGTGGATTTGAGGACGTCCACAAGTTCTGTCCAGTTTGTGGTGTTTGTCTGACTAATTTCCTGTAAGATGTTTTCCTTGTTGAGTTTTATGTATTCGGGGTCTGGTCTCAGCACTTTGTTTAGTTTTGGATTTTTTCTGTTGGGTTGTAATCTGGTCTTTATCTGTAGGAGATGGTGGTCTGAGTCAAAAAATCCTCTTCTCGTTTTCACATTCAGAATTTCTGCTGTGTTACTCTTGGAGATGGCCACATGGTCTATCTGGAATTCACCCAACATTGTGTTGGGCGACTTCCAAGTATACAGTTTCTTGTTGGGTTTTTTGAATTGTGTTGACATAATTACAAGGCCGAATTTTCGCCAAAGTTTATCAATATTTCCCCATTCTTGTTAGTTCTCTTGTGAGCTGTATGGATTCCGATGATTTTCCTGTATTTTTTCTTTTTACCTAATTGTGCGTTAAACTCGCATAACAAGATTATTACTTGGTGTTTGGCAATTTTGTTTGTCGTCTCTTCAAGGTCATTCCAGAAGTCATCCACTTTCTGCCGGTTCTTCTTGTTATAGGTATTTGTGGGTGCGTGTGCGTTGATGAAGGTGTATGCTTTGTTGGCCCATTTGACGGAGAGCGTTGATATACGTTCTGAGGCAGACTGGAAGTCAATGACAGCGTCTCTGATAGATTATTATTATAATAATTATTATTATTATTAGAATTTGGCAAACTTCGACCTATGGGAACGGCTAATTTATTTCCTTTCTTTGGCTTCTTTATTCGTATTCTCCGTGGTCCTCTTCTTTCTTCTGTCCCTGTCCCTTCCAGCTCTCTTCTTCGTACCCTTTTCCTGAATTCATATCTGTTTTCCATGTTTTGTCTGATATTCCCAGCTCCTGAAGATCTCGCTTAACTTCTGTAAACCATGAAATTTGGTTTTTGGAGTTTTGTTGAAGAAGTTGAAGATTTCTTTTATCGGCCGCGTGTTACAAATAGATTTTAACTGGCCATAAAATACAAAAATTTCTGGGTAATTCATCTTTTTTTCTTGCAGTTAAGAAGGCGGCTTCGTTTATAGCGAAGCCTTCTGGGCATAAAGACATTGTAATGACTCAGTATTTTATTAATACACTCTAAGACAAAAAAATGAAAAACAAAACGCAACCCATAGGAATTATCCGAATGGAACGGAAATCGGAAAATGTAAAGTACGTGTGTAGACAAAAAACTGATATCAATTTCAAAAACGGTGGATGATTTTATTCAAAAGAAAAACCTTCACAAATTGGGCAAGTTAAAAATGCGTTGGTCAACCTATGGTCCCCTTACGCAGTCAGTTATTCAGTTGGAATTAATTGAGAGAGTTGTTGGATGTCGTACTAATGGATATAGCACCAAATTGTATCCAGCTGTTGCGTTAGATCTTCAAAATCCGGAGCTGTTTTGAGGGCCCATGTTGCTCCAAACAGTCTCTGCCGGAGAGAGATCCGGCATCTTGAACTTGTCATTAACGAAGAATGATGTTGCTCATCATGATTTTTGGTGGATAACCGCAGCTATTGTACGGTGTGGTGATGTTAAAAATATGCTTGGTCTTCAATCTCTCAACGCGAGACACACTACTGCTTACCGCACATTTCAGATGGCTGAGGTTTTCAATAGGGACATTGCAATCTCTTTTTTTAGTTTTAGTATGCCTTTATTTTAAGGCCTCGCAATGTTCGTGAGGCGACTGAGACTGAGTCAGTTTATGTATGGTTTACAGGTGCAGGTTTAAGTGCAAATGTAAAATCTGTTGCTGAATTTACTATGTACAGTAAGAATTCAAACATCACTCTTGGTTGCCGTGGCGGCAGTCAGGTGAGATTCCAGGCCGAAAACGATCTGGAGACGCCCCGGGCAATGGTGTGATACCAACCTGACTGTCGCTCACCATACGGCTTGAAAACCGGAGTGATGCTCTGGGATGCCATTTCTTTTCGTAGCAGACCCCCTTTGCTTGCTACACAGTAATTTTCATTTGCCGCGACTAATCATGTTAGCAGTGACACTTCTTCATCAAGCCGGCCTCTTTTGTAAAAAAACAAATTAGCGTCCGCTCACTATAAAATATTTTCGTAAGTACAATTTCAAGGAAAAAAGTATCCGTTCTGAAACAGAGCGTCATAATGATTTTTTTTTTCAAATTATCATACAGAAAGTGTCGCCGTAGTTTAACCAATAATAAGCTCTCAGGAATGAAATGATTAAAATAATTAAACACATCGTTTTCTAAATAGATGTACCGAATCGAATCTTGCCAATAAACTAAAGGAATTTGGAAATTGCAATCTATAAAAGCAAACAGCTGGTGAGGAAATGTCCCAAATGGGGTTAGTTAACCACTGGGAGGTAAAATGAAATTTCATGAATTGTAGAAACAAAATGTTCGATTGTGTTTGGGACAGGAAAGCCAATTATTTTTAAAAGACCAGTACTATTATCATTATTTCGACAGGCTGTAATGCCGATTACATACGTTGCTAATAATTACATATTTTTTTAAATACTAGGACTAACGCGTGACACAATGTATTCAAGTTTACAACCCATGAAACGAATGTACGAACGAAATCTTCCTCATACTGTTCGCCCGCTACACAGACACCTTGTACCATACATCTATGACAGTCAAATAGAGAGATGTACATCACTTATGGTTAAACATTTTATGAAATTTTCTTCTCCGGTTGTAGGCAGTTCCTGTAATGAACCAGAAATTGTTTCAGTATTCATTTCTCGAGGAATAAACAAAATAACTGACAGCACAACATAACGGTTGCCATGTAACGGCTACTAAGTGGCTGTAAGGCCTACACAGTGTTATTGTTATTATTATTATGGTTATTATTAATGTCAGTGATCAGACAAACGTTGGTAGTCTGAAGAATTCTAATTTCCCTTCAAAAGTAAGGTGTCCAGAAATCAAATAATTTACGAACAGGAGGCGTAGGTTTCCTTACTTTTGTTAATTTTAGATTGGGGTGTAGGATGTGGATGAATCAACTGCTGTTAGGGAGAGGAGTAATGGAAAGGAAGCATGTTCTCAGACGTGTGCCAACCCTCAACTTTAAAAATTAAGTTTATTTTCAGAGGAGCTGTAGACAGCATTCGCAATGCACTGAGAATTTCTTCATTACTCTATGAAAGAAGGTTGTTAGAAATTAGCAGTAGCGAGCATTTCATTGACTTATTAGTTCGTAGTCTCATATAATACCAACAAATCTAAACATCTTTTGTCTTTCGCTCTATCAAGAATAAAAATGGAAATTAGCGTTTGGCGTCATTGGCCGGGAGGCCCCTTGCGGGGCAGATCCGGCCGCCTTGGTGCAGGTCTTATTACATTCGACGCCACACTGGGCGGCCTGCGCGCCAGATGGGGATGAAATGATCATGAAGACAACACAACACCCAGTCCATGAGCGGAGAAAATCCCCTACCTAGCCGGGAATCGAACCCGGGCGCGTAGGACGGCAATCCGTCACGCTGACCACTCAGCTATCGGGACGGTCAAGAATAAAAATGTTAAAAGAAAACTCTATTTCTTTCTGATGGTTAGATAGGCATTAATGTTTATTGTGATGGGATGAAGGCAGGGTGGGCAGGGGGGGTAGGGGGGAGGGAACCACGTAATATCTGATTACTCTTAGGCGTAATGGTCTGATAAACGTTGGGAACCACCGTACTAAAGGACTACTCAGCCATTTTTTTTAAATTTATCAGTACCAACGTTAGTTCTTCCTTTTACAGAAAGTCTCTGAAAGAGTATTTATGACAGTGAAAGTACTGTGGAAAAATGACGACAGGTCGAAACGGTTTTTAATACATTTAGCGTGGATATGCTACGGATTGAGCTCTTGTATGAGCTTCGTAATATTACTTAACTTTATACTTTTAAATACACACTGACTGGAAATAATATGAACACCAAAACATAATTAATGAAGAGTAATGAAAGTTAGGGAATACATTTGTCTGTGTAACATATTTAAGTTGTTAACTTAGCAGGATAACAGGTTAACGTAAGCGCGAGATAAACTATTTGCACCTGTGAAGTACTGGTACACTAATAACCAACTTAGCGCCAGAATGTTGAGTGCAAGCATGCAGTCGTGTATGTATTCTGTTGGACAGGTGTCGGATGTCAGTTTGTGAGATGGAGTTCCATGCCTGTTGCACTTGGTCGGTCAGCACAGGGACGGTTAAAGCAGTTTGAGGATGACGCTGGAGTTGTCGTCCGATCATGTCCCATGTGTGTTCGACTGGAGACATATCTGGTGACTGAGCAGGCCGAGGCAACATATCGACATTCTGTAGAGCATGTTGGTTTTTTTTTTTTTTTTGTGGTTTTCGGGCGCACAACTTCAATGGTCATTAGCGCCCTGACTACTCTAAGAATGCACCGCGAGGCAACATGTTGGGTGACAATAGTGATATATGGTCATCATCCTTTTGGAAGACACCCTCTGGAATGCCTTTCATGCGTGGTACCACAACAAGCCGAATCACCAGCCTGATGTATCGATTTGCCGTCAGGATGCATGGGATAACCACGAGATTTCGATGAGTTTCGTAGCCATCATTTTCGCCAGAAGGTCGAAACGTTGCGACAAGACGACGCCACCACTCGGGTGATAACCCGAGAAGAATTCATCATTGGAATACGCCGATAAAAACTGCAATCGCATAAATGCTCCTGCTGTCATATGATATCGCAAAGCAGACCATAATTTCTGGGGTAGGTCCAGTGTGTCTAGCATACAGACGGGTTGGCTGCAGGCCCTCAACTGGCCTCTTTCTAATTAACACACGGCCATCACTGGCACCGAGGCAGAACCTGCTTACATCAGGAAACACAGCACATCTACACCCTGCCCTCCAAGGATTTCTCGCTTCACACCACTGAAGTCGCAAATTGTGGTGGTACGGAGTTAGTGGAATCCACGCTACAGGGCATCTGTCCCGAAGCTGTCCTTGAAGTAACCGAATTGTAACAGTTTGTTGTGGTACGAACTGGTGCTGAAACTGCTGATTCAGATGCAGTACGAAAACAGATCTTCCCTCCCTGTGGTGGCACGTGAGCGTCAGGTACCCTGTCTTCTTGCGACCGTACATTCTCATTACCGCCGCTGCCAGCAGTCATGCACAGTAGCTACGTTCCGGCCAAGTGTTTCTGCAGTATTGCAGAAGAAACATCTAGCTTCTCGTAGCCCTATTACACGACCTTGTTTAAACTCAATGCTGTATTGATAATGGCGTCTTTTTCTCCCTAACGTCAGCTCACCACAAGTAGTCTGTGAGGTAACTTACTCCCGGGTTCGATTCCTGGCGGGGTCAGGGATTTTCTCTGTCTCGTGATGACTGGGTGTTGTGTGATGTCCTCAGCTTAGTTAGGTTTAAGTAGTTCTAACAAGGGAACCTCCCCATCGCACCCCCATCAGATTTAGTTATAAGTTGGCACAGTGGATAGGCCTTGAAAAACTGAACACAGATCAAGCGAGAAAACAGGAAGAAGTTGTGTGGAACTATGAAAAAAATAAGCAAAATATACAAACTGAGTAGTCCATGGGCAAGATAGGCAACATCAAGAATAGTCCGAGCTCTGGAGCGCCGTGGTCCCGTGGTTAGCGTGAGCAGATGCGGAACGACAGGTCCATGGTTCAAGTCTCGCCGCGAGCTAATTTTTTGTTGTCAGACAATTATTATCTGTCCGTCCGTCCGTCCGATGCGATCACTTTTTTGAGAGTGATTATCACATCCACAAGAAAACCTAAATCGGGCAAGGTAGAAGAATCTTTTTACCCATTCGCCAAGTGTACAAGTTAGGTGGGTCGACAACATATTCCTTTCATGTGACGCACATGCCGTCACCAGAGTCGTATAGAATATATCAAACGTGTTTTCCTGTGGAGGAATCGGTTGACCTATGACCTTGGGATCACATGTTTTCAGTTCCCATTGGAGGGGCACGTCCTTTCGTCTACTAATCGAACGTTTTTGTACGTGCGGTCGCAAAACACTGACACTAAACTTATTACAGTGAACAGAGACGACAATGAACGAACGGACAGATCATAACTTTGCGAAAATACAGAAAATAAACTTTTCACTCGAGGGAGGACTTGAACTAAGGACCCCCTCGGTCTGCAGCTGCTCACGCTAACCACGGGACCACGGCGCTCCTGAGCTCACACTATCCTTGATCTATCCTTGATGTTGCCTATCTTGCCCATGGACTACTCAGTTGGTATATTTTGCTTATTTTTTTCATAGTTCCACACAACTTCTTCCTGTTTTCTCGATTGATCTGTGTTCAGTTTTTCAAGGCCTATCCACTGTGCCAACTTACACTCCTGGAAATTGAAATAAGAACACCGTGAATTCATTGTCCCAGGAAGGGGAAACTTTATTGACACATTCCTGGGGTCAGATACATCACATGATCACACTGACAGAACCACAGGCACATAGACACAGGCAACAGAGCATGCACAATGTCGGCACTAGTACAGTGTATATCCACCTTTCGCAGCAACGCAGGCTGCTATTCTCCCATGGAGACGATCGTAGAGATACTGGATGTAGTCCTGTGGAACGGCTTGCCATGCCATTTCCACCTGGCGCCTCAGTTGGACCAGCGTTCGTGCTGGACGTGCAGACCGCGTGAGACGACGCTTCATCCAGTCCCAAACATGCTCAATGGGGGACAGATCCGGAGATCTTGCTGGCCAGGGTAGTTGACTTACACCTTCTAGAGCACGTTGGGTGGCACGGGATACATGCGGACGTGCATTGTCCTGTTGGAACAGCAAGTTCCCTTGCCGGTCTAGGAATGGTAGAACGATGGGTTCGATGACGGTTTGGATGTACCGTGCACTATTCAGCGTCCCCTCGACGATCACCAGTGGTGTACGGCCAGTGTAGGAGATCGCTCCCCACACCATGATGCCGGGTGTTGGCCCTGTGTGCCTCGGTCGTATGCAGTCCTGATTGTGGCGCTCACCTGCACGGCGCCAAACACGCATACGACCATCATTGGCACCAAGGCAGAAGCGACTCTCATCGCTGAAGACGACACGTCTCCATTCGTCCCTCCATTCACGCCTGTCGCGACACCACTGGAGGCGGGCTGCACGATGTTGGGGCGTGAGCGGAAAACGGCCTAACGGTGTGCGGGACCGTAGCCCAGCTTCATGGAGACGGTTGCGAATGGTCCTCGCCGATACTCCAGGAGCAACAGTGTCCCTAATTTGCTGGGAAGTGGCGGTGCGGTCCCCTACGGCACTGCGTAGGATCCTACGGTCTTGGCGTGCATCCGTGCGTCGCTGCGGTCCGGTCCCATGTCGACGGGCACGTGCACCTTCCGCCGACCACTGGCGACAACATCGATGTACTGTGGAGACCTCACGCCCCACGTGTTGAGCAATTCGGCGGTACGTCCACCCGGCCTCCCGCATGCCCACCATACGCCCTCGCTCAAAGTCCGTCAACTGCACATACGGTTCACGTCCACGCTGTCGCGGCATGCTACCAGTGTTAAAGACTGCGATGGAGCTCCGTATGCCACGGCAAACTGGCTGACACTGACGGCGGCGGTGCACAAATGCTGCGCAGCTAGCGCCATTCGACGGCCAACACCGCGGTTCCTGGTGTGTCCGCTGTGCCGTGCGTGTGATCATTGCTTGTACAGCCCTCTCGCAGTGTCTGGAGCGAGTATGGTGGGTCTGACATACCGATGTCAATGTGTTCTTTTTTCCATTTCCAGGAGTGTATAACTAAATCTGAGGGGGGTACGATGGGCAGGTTCCCTTGTAAGTTCTAGGGGACTGATGACCATAGCTTTTAAGTCCCAGAGGTAACTAAGGCTCTCTACAGTTACACTGTGTATTTAACACAAACTTGATTTGCACCCTCGTAGTGCCGCTACTAGCGCCACTACTGACGACTGGCACGATATATAAACAGACGTCATCATTAAAACGTAGAAACACGATTACCAACTTTCGTTTGTGTCACTCAAAACTCTTTCTTAGTGTTGCGCTTTTTCCCGTCAGTGTAGGTACTAACGAGTCATTGTACACCATTTGTTAAACGATATTCACGTATTACAGAACTCAGCCAGAGCCAATACTTCGAGGGATTGCTCAAATTAATACATCATACCAAGAAGGAACCTGTAAAGCCGCATCTCGAAAATTACACTACTGGCCATTAAAATTGCTACACCAAGAAGAAATGCAGGTGATAAACGGGTATCCATTGGACAAATATATTATACTGGAACTACATGTGATTACATTTTCACGCAGTTTGGGTGCATAGATCCTGAGAAATGAGTACCCAGAACAACCACCTCTGGCTGTAATAACGGCCTTGATACGCCTGGGCATTGAGTCAAACAGAGCTTGGATGGCGTGCATAGGTACAGCTGCCCATGCAGCTTCAACACGATACCACAGTTCTTCAAGAGTAGTGACTGGCATATTGTGACGAGCCCGTTGCTCGGCCACCATTAACCAGACGTTTTCAGTTGGTGAGGGATATGGAGAATGTGCTAGCCAGGGCAGCAGTCGAACATTTTCTGTATCCAGAAAGGCCCGTATAGGACCTGCAACATGCGTTCGTGCATTATCCTGCTGAAATGTAGGGTTTCGCAGGGATCGAATGAAGGGTAGAGCCACGGGTCCTAACAAATCTGAAATGTAACGTCCACTGTTCAAAGCGCCGTCAATGCGAACAAGAGGTGATCGAGACGTGTTACCAATGGCACCACATACCATCACGCCGGGTGATACGCCAGTATGGCGATGACGAATACACGCTTATAATGTGCGTTCACCGCGATGTCGCCAAACATGGATGCGACCATCATGATGCTGTAACAGAACCTGGATTCATCCGAAAAAATGAGGATTGCCATTCGTGCACCCCGGTTCGACGTTGAGTACACCATCGCAGGCGCTCCTGTCTGTGATGCAGCATCAAGGGTAACCGCAGCCATGGTCTCCGAGCCGATAGTCCATGTTGCTGAAAACGTCGTCGAACCGTTCGTGCAGATTGTTGTTGCCTTGAAAACGTCCCCATCTGCTGACTCAGGGATCGAGACGTGGCTGCACGATCCGTTACAGCCATGTGGATAAGATGCTTGTCATCTCGACTGCTGACGATGCGAGGCCGTTGGGATCCGGCACGGCGTTCTATATTGCCCTCCTGAACCCACTGACTCCATATTCTGCTAACGGTCATTGGATCTCGACCAACGCGAGTAGCATTGTCGCGATACGATAAACCGCCATCGCGATAGGCTACAATCCGACCTTTATCAAAGTCGGATATGTGATGGTACGCATTTGTTCTCCTTACACAAGGCATCACAACAACTTTTCACCAATCAACGCCGGTCAAGTTCCTCATGTTAGCACGTTGTAGGTGTCACCACCGGCGCCAACCTTGTGTGAATGCCCTGAAAAGCTAATCATTTGCATATCACAGCATCTTCTTCCTGTGGTTTAAATTTCACGTCTGTAACACATCTTCGTGGATTAGCAATTTTAATGGCTAGTAGTGTAAGTATAACGAGAAGATTTATTGTTCTGTGACAGTGATGTCGTGCGCTTGCAGACGTTGCTGAATACTGAGCTAACGTGGTAAATTTTCTGATTTCAAAAGGATAGTATTAACGGCAGCATACTTACTCTGAGCCACAAGACAATAACTACTGCCTACGTGAATGACAGCCGCGTTGTGTCGTTAAGGGCATGTGACGTGGTAAGGGGGATTTATAAGAGGATCAGAGGAGAACGACAAATCATTGTATGGACGTCACGGGCCGAAAAAGGGGAAATCCACTGAAACAAGCGAACGTTACAAAGGACATATTGTAAAGGCATAGCTCCTGGGAATTGTGCTGCTCCAAATTTAGTGCGCAGCACCGGCCTTATTTTTTGCTTCAACGACATCTGATAAACCTCAGTAGTGCGTTGTTTAATTATGTAAATTGACGTGTGTAGTGAAATGCTGGTGTTTCCTGTCTGTTTCATGTTGCAGGGAGCAGATCCTGGCAGGTGATTCATCGGTGTTTACCGACCCAGAAAACCGGCAGTGCGGGCCACTGATCGCAGGAGTGCCGGCGTACATTGTTGAAAACTGATCTTTGAAATGAATGTTGTTAAAATTTGACGTTTGAAATGAATCCCGTTTTGTGAACATGTACCAGTTCTGCATAAGACCTTGAGTTTATATGGCAACTGTATTCTAAGAACGTTTGTAAAAGAAACTGACTGTTAATTGAGTGTCAACTACGTCTGCTGATTAGTGCTGTAGTTATACCACTTAACCGTGCTGAAGTTGCTGAAGTTGAACTTTTTGCAAGATAATTTATAAAGTGTCTGACTGACGCTATTTTCGAAGGATAGACCTACTTTAATATGGTGGTCACTACTGAAACACATTTTAATGTTATTAAAGGAAAATTTTGTAAACTGATGGTCGACTGAACGTACAGTAAAAGGGCTTCCGACTTGTGAAAAATGCCTGAATTAGATTCGGTAAGTGCTACGTTACTGAACACGTTAACTTTATTTAAAGTGACCAACTATGAACAGTGAGCGAAATAGTTTTGATTGATTGCTTGACTTCAAATTTGATCTTGATACCCGTTCAAGTAAAGGACATCTTGACGCGAATTTTCACCTTGCATTGAACTCTGTGAGCTTTACCGACCATCATTTTAGATTAAAAGAGGTATTTGACGAGAAAGTGAACATAAATGTGTAGAAGAGTAATAATACTTGCAGTTTGTTATCCATTATCGATTGAATTTTCTCAACGTGACGCAGGAAAACTGTTACAGGATATATAATTTCATCGAACTGATGTGTCATTGTTTTAGTGATGCGAAAAATCCATTGTTAAATGACGGAGACTTTTCTCTATATATTTGAAAGACAGTCCCTTCTCAACTAGGTGGACTATACGAATCTGATATATACATATAAACAGAAATTCCGTTGACAGAAGATTTGAAACCATCTATTAAGAAATTTTTATATCAGATGTGGTCGCACCGAAAACACGATAATTTATTTCAAAATGGTGGAGCACAGCAAACTGTCGCCCTCTCCTTTGAGGCTTTATTAAAGCAAATCTAGATATCGGCTAGTGCCTAGTTATTATCAGTGCACTATTTTACAGTTTCAGTACATGTCCTAGTACGTCAGCCCCCTGTTGTTCGGGCTTCTGTCACAGTTTATTCAAGCCTGATTGCTGTGCTCCATCATTTTGAAAGTCATATCACAGTCGTTGAGTGGCTTCCAAGTTCCTGATGGAAGGTAACTTGACGGTAATTTATGTTATTGCAAAGAGCCTTTGATGTAATTTAATTAACTATTCGTACTTATGAAGAAACAGTGCAAGGTTCTATCATAACCTGATACACCGTCTTGGATTTATGGATTACTGAAGAAGGAGAAGCCTTTAATTACTAAGATTGCATTAAGGTGAGGGTACGCTACCACTGGAAAGACGAATTACGACAAGTAGTGGGACGGCCCATCTCAGAACATCTGGGAAACGCCGAAGCTGGTCAGGTGACAGAGTGCTACCATCGTGAGCACCTACTCATAACGGTTGAAGGACGGGAATATCACGAATAGGCGACAAGCTGCCGGACGTCCACCCCTCATAACAGAACGCGGGCGTTGGGAGTTTCTCGCTATGTAAAGCAGCACAGGTGGGGGTCTATGAGGCAGATTTGACGACAGTGTGCCATACTGGTTCAAGCATGTTTCGGAGCACATCACTGAGGGCACATTGTTGAATATGAGACTACGTGTTACAGTGTTGACCACTCGACATCGTCAATCACGATTGCAGTGGCCACGAGACCGTCGGGGTTCGACGGTGGATCAATGGAAACGCGTCGCCCTGTGGGATGAATCACGTATCTTGTTACACCAGATGGATGGTCGTGTCGTGACACATTGTCACCCAGACAAGCCACTGTTCGAAACATGCGCCGTGCCATAGTCGCAGGCTGATGGGGGGGTGAGGGGTGGGAAGGGGAGACGGTGAGATGACATCCGCGTGGGCTACCTGCATGGGGCGTGTGGTTCGATGAACCCTCTGCCGGGCACTTAAATGTGATTTGCAGAGTATGCATGTAGATGTAGATGAAGATGGATGTGGCAGTAATCAAAGATGGACACTGGACTCGCATTCGGGAGGACGACGGTTCAATCCCGCGTCCGGCCATCCTGATTTAGGTTTTCCGTGATTTCCCTAAATCGCTCCAGGCAAACACCGGGATGGTTCCTTTCAAAGGGCACGGCCGACTTCCTTCCCCATCCTTCCCTAATCTGATGAGACCGATGACCTCGCTGTCTGGTCTCCTTCCCCCAACAAACCAACCAACCAATCAAAGATGCCACGACAGCTGTGGACTACTTGAAATTTGTTGCAGATAACCTACACCCAACGATGCACTTTGCCTTCCCCACTTTCGGTGCCTTCCTCCAAACGGACAACTATCCGTGTCTCGAGGCTAGAATTATGATACAGTAATCCACGGGGAGTTTGCTCCACCTGTGCGTATACATATTGTGCCACACAAACATCTACTAAGAACTTGTCGAATCCATGCCATAGAGAATCGCGGCTGTACTGCCTTACAAAGGTGGAGCAATACCCTGTTTACTCTGTCCTCTGAAGTTTTCAGTCAGTCCTGACGCTGTAAATGCACTCAGTCTGTTCTGGTGGACGTTTGTAAGTCCATCTTTATAGAACACTATTGAGGGACTATCGGTGTTCAGTATAAAATGTAAAACTAAAAATACGATCAGCCGTCTATATTTTGAGTATTACCAGTATTTATGCGTCCAGATTCGGCGTTTCACTACAGCATCATCAGGCCACTGTGTAAAGATAATAACGATTATGAGACTGTGAACAACACAATAAATGTGCGGTATAAAATTTACGTAATATTTAGTAAAATTCCACAAATACAATGTGTGACATTCAAGTCAATGATAAACTAAAGAGATGCAACGGGAGGACAGTTGCAGACTGTATGAATGTAAACTAGGGAACAAAATATAGATATGCCACATACGTAACACTAAAGTGAATCTTCTAATAGGAGGTCAAAACTACATTTCTCAGACAACTACGGCTTCACATAATGGCAGACATTAAAATGTAATGCTAATGCCAATGCCGGTGAAACAATTGAAGCAATAGAATCACAGTTGTTGTTTGATGAGTACATTCTGAAAGTATATTATTTATGTGTTGTCATATACTAGTAAAACGTAAAAACCATTTATCGGAGGTCAATCTCATGTTAACTTCCTGTATCGTCATATACCGTATACGTATAAAAATTAGCATAAATTGGAATTTAATGTTACGTCAAAATAAAATATCAGTCACAGATTCATAAGACGCCAGCTATTTAATAAAAGCATTTTTAATGAGACGAGTCGTAAAGCTAGTATAATACATCATAACGAATTACCATTACGCAACAAGTGTCAAAATATGACATGGAAGAATTCGTAACCAGCGTTATCAAGAAGTTGTAAGTCTGCTGGGTGACATGTATGTAGCTACGTGACATAGCGAACTGTAAACTAATAAGTAAGTCTGAAGAAATATACCGGTATATATACACAGTATATCTGAAATCATTCATTTCAATCAGAAAACCAAAGACACGTGCTCTTTATAATACGTAGCCATTATGTAGGGTAAGATAGGTGACGGTACGAGCTACGACCAGAAAAAAGAAGCAGCATAGTTGACCAGAGATAAAGAACGAATCCACTTGTCGCTCAATAAAAATTGGCTTCTGGGGACAGGAATATTATGAGAGTTGTGAGGGCAAAAGTTATGACGTGAATACCCATAGATGTGTATTGGAACCAAATATACGTAATTATCTACGTCGTAACTTATTAAAAATACGGGTGGCTGAAGGAGTTTTTTGTTTTACAATTTTACTCCCTATTGGTGCTGCACCCGACGTGTATTTTCAGGCTCTGGACTGACTGAATCCGTCCAAGAAGCGTTCATTAACCGCTGTCCAATGCAGTGGACTCGTGAACAACATTGTTAAGAAGGAGGTCGTTACGTGTTCGCTTATATCAGTGCGTAACAAAATGTCGGATACTGTTAAGGAGTGAATGACATAAACACTGTAGAAATAGAACGTGTAGACTTTTTATTGTTACTTCATACGAATGGTGGCTTATAAACGTACGTGGGTGACGGACGGGGAGAGGGAGACCTCGGACGGTAACTGAGTGAGGAGTATGTCTGGCAGGGTACTTGCTGGTTCTTTCCTGGCGTTCGGTAGCCGCGCCCAGCTGTCGGAGGGCGAAGTCCCGAGCGATGCTGAGGGGCGTCTCCATCACCTCGAGCTGTGGGTGACGAGGGTGAATCCGTCACCTTTACCGCAGTAGGGTACACTCCGTCTGGAGCCTGTGCGGTACCTCGACCACCAGCCTGAGGTCGAGAATTTAGACAGCGGTTGCAAGTGATTCGCCTTCTGGCTGCGTACGACCCCAGCTTTGAAGCGTGCAAACAGCTGTTATGATCTGGCGATCGAGGCGTCGTCGTGGGCTGTCGTGGTGACTCGTCGGGTGCTAGAGACACGGTAAAGGTTTGTGGACTGAGCACAGTGTGGACTGCAGGCTCTCGAATCACTATGAGTCCGGCATCTCCTTCTCGTGGAGATACGTCACTAGGTTCCAGTCTATGAGCTGAATTTGGTGCTATGTCTGTATCTCCCGCGTTAGGTGGGAGCTGTAGTTTTGGTGTATAAGGTTGTGGTTCTGTAGCTGGCTGGTTTTCCGTGGTTTCACTGTTTGGTGATTCCACTGGCAAGTGCGGTACAACACTGACGATCGGTGGGTTATCTTGCAGCCCTTCTGATGTTTGCGACGCTTTACACGGTTGCAGTTCCGTTGCTTTTTGCACCACAGTATCTGGCGCTGTTTCCTTTTGCAATGACGGTTGATCAGGTGATGCCTGTACATAATCTGGTAACGTGCTACCAGTGTAGGTTTCAGAGCTGGGCTCTAGTATAGTCCCAGCTGAGTCGAAGCTGCCCGTTTCCATTTGAGTGTCCGACGGCCGTGCGGACACTGATGATGACGAATCGCTGAGCTGTGACTCTGACGACGTCCAGTCCGCTGCCAGCATACAGACGCTAGTCTGCGTTTCCACTGTTGTAAACTGAACTTGTTCAGCTAATTCGTATTGCGTCTCCTTATGCTCCGACGGGCGGCGCTGTGGAACTTCATATCGCTTCTCCTCCCGGTAGTCCTAATAAAATAAAATAAATAATGTGAGAATTTGTGCAGAACCCAAAAAAAAAGCTGTAAAGTATTTTTTAAACGTAGTGTGAACACTATAACAAATAAAAGTGTAAGTAGACATGCGTGAATGACGACAGTCTTGGCCAATACAACAAAATTTACCATAGGAGCTGCCCTTTCACTTTTTCTTTCCTTAGTCGGAATTATACTGTAACAAATTTAGTAATTCATTGATTATTTAGGAAGAGGCGTTTTCAGTTTCATACACCGTCATGACAGCACGTAGTTTAAATGGTTCAAATGGCTCTGAGCACTATGGGACTTAACTTCTGAGGTCATCAGTCCCCTAGAACTTAGAAGTACTTAAACCTAACTAACCTAAGGACACCACACACATCCATGCCCGAGGCAGGATTCGAACCTGCGACCGTAGCGGTCGCGCGGCTACAGACTGTAGCGCCTAGAACCCCTCGGCCATCCCGGCCGGCAGCACATAGTTGCTTACCATAAAAATACGTGGCTGTTCCCATCAACAGGAGAACTTTATTGACTTATAGATGTTTTCACCACAGTTTTGTGCAGTTTTTATCGACATTGGATGTATACGTACATTGAGACTTGAGTTTTGAATTAAACAATATTTTTCCCATATACTCCGCACGAAAAATTTGGAGAATCCCTCACTTATAGCCCTACTGGATACTGGGCAAGTTGTGAGATGTAGTACTACAGGGAACAATTTGGGCATCACCAACAGATTATATAAAGGCAAATTAGCGTCGAGAAAAAGTAATTTTTGTTAATTGTATAAGGGTATTCGCTAATATCTCTAACTTTGACTCATTAACGGCGACATATACTACTTGAAAAAGAAAGTCGTTTGAACCACAAATAATTAGTTATGAAGCAATAAATTCAGTATGGAATTTACACCGAAAGAAAAGGATGGAGACATGGTGATGGCGTATTTATTGCGAAAGTTTAATGAGGAAAAAGAATTATATACTCAACGTGAGGAATAATGTGGTTGAAGACAATGGAAACAGGCAGGTTGAAAACAGCAAACAGGTATAACTATCTTGGATCCGTATCAAGTACTGAGGTAGTGGAACCCTTCAGAGATAACCTGGTAGACAGCACGAGTAAATTTCTCGATCATGTCGCTTCGTCCGCGTAAGCAATCGTTCTTCCGACACAATGGGAAGTTTCCTATGCCGTGCACCTCACAGTGCATTGTAAAGTACTGATATAGATGTGGACGTAGATCTATTGAAAACTTGGAATAGGGTAGGGGGTAGACAAAGTTGGATAATCAGAGAAAAAGAAGTCTGATGGGATCTTTATCCGGGAGTCAAGAAAAGAAGGACGATGACGATAACGATTACTTATCAACAATAAAATGGTCTTCCCATCGGTGAGTTATTTTAAAACAGTAACGTGGGTCTCCAGAATATTGATTTCACAGTTACTCTTTTCCAGCGAAAAGTAAATATTTTATCTACGGAAAGACTGTGGCGCAGTTATTATAAGAGAATAAGTAAAAGTGTGTAACTCCAGCTACCCTGCAAGTGGCAAGTGGAGACATGCTTTCGAATCCCTCCCTGTCACACATTTTCGGCGTATCAAACGTAATTAATTATTGTCTGTCTTGGTAGTCTAGTGGTAAAGCGTGTTCCTGGAAATCCAGAGATCGCAGCATCGAATCGCTTTCGGACCACGGAATATTAAAGTTTGCCTTTAACATACGAATGATGCGAAAATCAGCCACGAACGCCAAGCATTTCGTATTTAACGTTAAACTGTCGGTCCTCTTCCCCAGGAACCGGACGATTATAATTCAAGTGCAGCTGTTCCGCAGAGGTCCAGAGTCCGCAGTAATTACCATATGGTTGCGAAATCTGATCGATATTGTAATACGTTAATGCCGAATCGATTTTCGATGGAAAAATTTCGTTCGGATTTCGGTTAATTGGTGCAAATCTGGCGCTGCGAATCCAAGAAAGAGGTATAGAAATATTTCCATATGTAATGGATTAGGAACGGGACATCGGCAGAAAAGGACAAACAAGCCAGAAAGGCGTAATAGTTTTAATAACCGGCGCTTACAGAATGTGTTCAATATGAACACCGGAGATGTCGACGAGATGCTGTACAGCGCCAGATTTGCACCTAGTGACCAAAATTGCAATTTTTTTTTCAGCTTAAATCGGTCTCACACTAAAGCATCAGCATATCTACCAAGTTCTGCTGTCATACGATAGTTACAGTCCACACTAGACCTCCGTGAGTACCTGCACTTTAATCGTAACCACCTGGTACGGGTACTTGTGCTGGTTAAGAACAGTAAGTCGGCGAAGTGCCGTTCAACTGTAAAACTTGCAGCCGGCCACTGGACCACACGGAATTGTTATTGCAATTAATTCTTTTACTGTATTTCAAAACATTTTGCTGCTACGAACAGTCGAAGTAGCGATCAGTAGCTGTTTCTTCGTGCCTAGTGTGAGGCTGTCCTGCAAGCGAATGTTATAATGTACGTAACTAATGGCTGCCCTGTATCCCGTGGCGCAATGCAATACCGACGCTAGCAGCAATGTGCCGAGCTTCAGAAATCTGCTTTGTGTTCTCTCATCTGCATGACTCTTTAATGTTGAATTCATTAATTCATTCTCTGTGTCATCGTTCTTGCGTGCGTGTGTCGTCAGTAGTCCATTTGGAAATTTTTTCCACAAAGGTCCTTTCTACTTACAAAACAAAATTTTGATTTTATTCATATTCAGGTTATCTCGCTCATTTTCACATTTCAGTAACTCTTTGACAGTGCCAGTGTTATCTGTAACAAAAACGCTTTTACTTGCCCACTGTAAAAGCTTCAAACGTTGAGACCTTTTGCGTTTGCTGAGCTGCAGCCTCAAAAAAACAAAGAACTTGTCGTCTGGCATTATTCATACCTGAGTTCAAAAGAACAACAAAAGTTGTATGACTATTTTTCCGTAAATGGCCCATTCTAGCTCTCGCACTCCTAAACTGATATCTAATTTTTGTTATAATATTCTAATGTTCTTGAAAGATGTTTACATATGTGTTGTGACAGATAACAGGCGAACGTAAGAGAGCTCTGCGCATGTTTTCAATCAGTCGATGACGAGCCAGTAAATCACGCAGGAGCGACTGAGTGGAGTTTAAAAAGTAGTACACAGGCGCTGAGAGATTAAAATCTTAGTCGGGCGTCAATAGGAGCTTAGACAGTAGAGCTAGAAGCAAGGGTCTGGATTTGAGACCGAGTCTCCTGCCTTATGCCCCGTAAAAATCGTACATTATGCGGCGAAACGTCTAAAATTTTTCTGCACTTTGGTTGGATTTTACTTGCTTGGTCGTACGTATGGGGAGTAACTGAGAGGTCACCAGCCCCTCCCCCCTTTTATTTCTGGTCGTCAGTACTCTGAGCGGTTTGTTGCGGCCCGCCACAGACTCCTCTCCTGGGCGAAAACCCACACCGTAGAGTTCCACCTGCACCCAACTCCCTCAGTTATTATTTGGATATATTCCAATATCTGTCTTATCCTATGGTTTTCACCCTCTACAGCTCTCTCAGATACCATGGAAGATATTCAGTGATGTCTTAACACGTGTCCTGTCATCTTGATCCTTATTCTTGTCAATTTGTCCACGTGATCCTCACCTCGCCGATGTTCGAGGGACGTCCTAATTTCTTATCATTCCACCCTTACGAAACCAATATGAATCGAATTTGGATTAAATGATTTAATATACGTTTCAAAAGATAAAATGTGAAATATAAATCTGGTACTGTGCCACACTGTCGCTAACACTTGCACACGGAAAAACAAAATGTTTAAGACTCGGCCATTCTGTGAGATCCACGAACAACATTCGTTTCATCGTAACCTAGAAGGGAGGACAGACTCCTCGTAAGGAATTTACATACATCATGTTCTTTTAAAATTTTGGGACGCAAATCAATAAACCACAACCACTGCACACTCATGGGTGTCACCAGAGGAGGAATCCGTGCACCAGATGATGGTGCTCTATCCGGTGGCGCGTTGATGTATTTCCACCTGCCCCGATTGCGGGAAGGAAGGAGACCACAATTGTGTCTTTTGTTTCACCAACCGCAACTTGTTACTCCCCTTCCCTAGCCATTCCTCCCCAGAGACGCCTCATGCTGTGTCTCAACAGCGAGATAACTGCATGTATGGGATCAGCACAACGGACACTTACGTTTCCAATATACGCATACTTAGCCAATTCGCAGCTTCATTTCGCTGGATTTCTAGTTACCCTGGTAACCAGAACAAGGACACCTCTTTCCACTTCCTCTTCAAGCGGAAAAGGTAGTCGTGAATCATCTGGATATATGTTTCTGGTTGGTAATATGACGTATAACGTTAGGGAGTAGCATATGAGTATGAAATCTAACAAAAACTTCGTATTACTGAATAAGAAACAAATGTCATTCAGCAGTAATGATTAATAGTTTTATGTTTTTCACCGTGAAATCCTATCTACATGAATTGTGACGGACAATTTAACTGCCGGCCGCTGTGGCCGAGCGGTTCTAGGCGCTTCAGTCCGGAACCACGCTGCTGCTACTGTCGCAGGTTCGAATCCTGCCTCGAGCTTGGATGTATTTGATGTCCTTAGGATAGTTAGGTTTAAGTAGTTCTAAGTCTAGGGGACTTACGACCTCAGATGTTAAGTCCCATAGTGCTTAGAGCCATTTTGAACAATTTAACTTTTCCCATTCCCTTGAACTCAATGTCTCATTGATTATAGTGAGATCATGACTCAGCATTTTTAGACTGTTGAAAGAAACAACGCGAAATTTTTCAACAGAATGACGGAAGGATCGTCAAGGATATGATACCAGCTGACTGAGTGTTTGAGTTCAAATGGCTCTGAGCACTATGGGACCTAACATCTGTGGCCATCAGTCCCCTAGAACTTAGAACTACTTAAACCTAACTAACCTAAGGGACATCACACACATCCACGCCCGAGGCAGGATTCGAACCTGCGACCATAGCGGTCACGCGCTTCCAGACTGAAGCGCCTAGAACCGCACGGCCACACCGGCCGGCGTGTGTGTGAGTGTGTGTGTGAGTGTGTGTGAGTGAGAGGGATTGGAGGGGGGGGGGGGAGAGATTTCGTGTTTGTGGTGTATGCGTGTGCACACTCACATGTGTGCTACGAGTTAAGTATAGTACTGTGTAGTGTGGTGTAATGTGTGGTTGTGTCTAGTGTAGACAGTGACAAGTACTGTTATACAAATGAACAGTGTTAAAGTGTTTCTTGATAAGATAATATTACTGTATGTATGGAATAGCTAAAAAAAAAGTTGAATTGTTTTGTTTTTCAAGTAAAGTGACATGTCTGATATTATTCTGTAAATGGTCTATTGATGAATAAGTAACTATATGACTGACTGATGCGGATGAGGAACTTGTTAGCATGATTTACCCCTCATCTTCTCCAGCGTGTTCAAGCTTGCATACTCGTAATGAAGCATCATCCGCCGTGAAGACATCAGAGAGGCGAATCCTGAGGGCATAAAACTGCCCAGTCGATGCAGTTTCCTTTTTTACTCCCAACACTGTAACCTATAATAGCAGTGTTGAGACAAAATTCGGTAAGAAGTGGATTTAGCAACCTAGTCTAGGTTAGAATTCTTTTTGCACGCTGATAAATCTAAGATATTGTGATTGTGACATAAAGACACAAACGAATAGTGTTAAAGTCTACGATGATACCCATGACGGCAGTATCAGTTACAACGTGTCTTTATGCATCTGAATACGTAGATGATCATGACTATCTGATGATAGCTATCCCTCGAAACGCGTCAAATAAAGTCATTGGTTTTTCAACTAGTGGCATTCCATTTTGTGACCAATTCAGCAATTGTGCAGCACTCGCATAAATCTAAGATAATTTCTTGGTCTCAGTATTAACCAGGATAGCGAAAGACTTCTTCAGAGTACTCCCTCTAGAGCCTACATTTATCGCGGATCTCTCTCTCAGCAAAAAGTCCCAAGCGAATGGATGAAAGCGAAGATGACTCCTGGACATGGGGAAGGTAAAAGAATTGACCCGCATAATTACAGCCCAATATCCTTAATATCAGTTTGCTGCAGAATTCTCGAGCACTTTCTGAGTTCGAATACAATAAATTCCCTTCAGACAGGAAAGCCTCTGTCCGTATCTCGGCTTGACCTTTTTCACATATCATACAAACCATGGCTGTAGGGTACCCGGCAGATTCCATATTCCGAGATTTCTGAAAAGCATTTGACACAGTGCCCCACAGCATATTGTTGGCGAATGTCCGGGCATACGATTCAGATTCCCAGACATGTGAGTGACTCGAAGAGTTCTTGGGTAATAGAGGCCACGTGACACTCGACGGCGTGTGTTCATTAGAGACGAGGGTGTCGTTAAGAGTACTGTAGTAGGACTGCTTTTATTCTCTAAATATCCAAATGACCATACGGACTGACTGAGCAGCGATTTACGGCTATTTGCTGATGATGCTACGGTGAGCGGGAAGTTGTCGTCATTGAATATACAAGATGACTTAGACAAGATTTGTAGTTAGTGTGATGAATGGTAGCGTTCAGTAAATGTGGAAACGTGTAGGCTATTACAGATGAGTAGAAAAGACAGTTCTGTAACTTTCGAATAAAGCATTAGTAGGGTGCGGCTTGACACAGTCACTTCGATTACGTATCTAGACATATAGTTGTAAAGCGATATGGAAAACAATGAGTATTCAGGTTGGCAGTAGGAAAGAGGAATGCTCGACTTCTTTTTATTACGAGAATTTTGGGAAAGTGTAGCTCGTCCACAAAGGAGGTGGTGCGTAGAACGCGAGTGCGACATACTCTAGAGTACTGTTAGAGTGTTTGGGATCCCCACCAAAGCAATTCAAAGGCTGGTTGCTAGATTTGTTACCGATAGCTTCGATCAGCACGCAAATATTACGGAAGTGGTTTTTGAACTCAGATAGGTGTCCCTGGAGGGAGGACGATGTTCTTTCCGCCAGTCGCTATTGCGCAAATCTAGAGTACCGGGATTTGTGGCCGACTGCAGAACAATTCAACTGCTGCCAACGTACATTTCGTGTAAGGGCCGCGAAGATAAGATGAGAGAAATTATGGTTCGTACGGAGGCTTTTAGATAGTCGGTTTTCCCTCGCTCTATTTGCGACTAGAAAAGGCAAAGAAATGACTAGTAATAGTAGAAGGTACCCTGCACCATGTACCGTACAGGGTTTGCGGAGTGTAGATGTAGACGTAGAAGTAGATGCGCACCAAATTCTACTAGGTCCTTCGTGCTTCGCGTGAATGCAGAATGACCCCGTCGCTCCATGCCTATTTCTAAATATTCACTCCAGAGGTGAATGGGCAAGGGTATGGAACGCCGGCGATTGTAGGATCAGGATTATGCCGTCCTTTGGCGTTTCTTCCGACCTTGTGGTATTTCAGCACTATGATCTGATACCAAGTAACCGTGTGCGAACACAGGTTCAGCGAAAATGTTATCGACGCCTGTCCAGCTGATCTCGGCAGCATGATTCGAAAATAAGCTGTTAGTCGTAGAGTGTACCAACGATGTGACTCTTTCATAAGAAAGTGACTCAGAATGATGGCATTATAAATATTTGACCACTCTTCAGGCATACACACACACATACACACACACACACACACACACACACACACACACACACACACACAATCGGCTGGTATCATGACCCTGACGATCCGTCAGTCGTCCTGTTGAATACTCCGCGTTGTCTCTAAAGGAGCTGAGTCACCATCTCATCACATCTACATCTACATCTATCGATACTCTGCAAATCACATTTAAGTGGCTGGCAGAGGGTTCAACGAACCACCTCCACAATTCTCTATTACCCCAACCTAGCATAGCGCTCGGAAAGAATAAACACCTATATCTTTCCGTACGAGCTCTGACTTCTCTTATTTTATTGTGGTGGTCGTTCCTCCCTATGTAGGTCGGTGTCAACAAAATATTTTCGCATTCGGAGGAGAAATTTGGTGATTGGAATTTCGTGAGAAGATTCCGACGCAACGAAAAACTCCTGTATCATTTCTGTGACGCTCTCTCACATATTTCGCGATAATACAAAACATACTGCCTTTCTTTGAACTTTTTCGATGTACTCCGTCAGTCCTATCTGGTAAGGATCCCACACCGCGCTGCAGTATTCTAAAAGAGGACGGACAAGCATTGTGTAGGCAGTCTCCTTAGTAGGTCTGTTACAATATCTAAGCGTCCTGCCAATTAAACCGTCTTTGGTTAGCCTTCCCCACAACAATTTTTATATGTTCCTTCCAATTTAAGTTGTTCCTAATTGTAGTACCTAGGTACTTAGTTGAATTTACGGCTTTTAGATTAGATTGATCTATTGTGTAACGGAAGTTTAACGAGTTCCTTTTAGCACTCATGTGGATGACCTCACACTTTTCGTTATTTAGGGTCAACTGCCACTTTTCGCACCATTTCGATATTTCTTCTAAATCGATTTGCAGTTTGTTTTGATCTTCTGATGACTTTATTAGTCGATAAACGACAGCGTCATCTGCAAACAACCGAAGACAGCTGCTCAGATTGTCTCCCAAATCGTTTATATAGTTAATGAACAGAAAAGAGCCTATAACACTACCTTGGGGAACGTCAGATATCATTTCTGTTTTACTCGATGACTTTCCGTCAATTACTACGAACTGTGACATCTCTGACAGGAAATCACAAATCCAGTCACATAACTGAGACGATATTCCATAAGCACGCAATTTCACTACGAGCCACTTGTGTGGTACAGTGTCGAAAGCCTTCCGGTAATCCAGAAATACAGAATCGATCTGAAATCCCTTGTCAATAGCACTCAACACTTCATGTGGATAAAGAGATAGTTCTGTTTCACAGGAACGATGTTTTCTAGACCCATGTGTCAATAGACCGTTTCCTTCGAGGTAATTCATAATTTTCGAACACAATATATGTTCTAAAATCCATCTGCATATCGACGTTAATGATATGGGCCTGTAATATAGTGGATTACTCCTACTACCTTTGTTGAATATTGGTGCGACCTGTGCAACTTTCCAGTCTTTGGGTACGGATCTTCCGTGGAGCGAACTATTGTATATGATTGTTAAGTATGGAGCTAATGCATCAGTATACTCCGAAAGGAATCTAATTGCTATACAGTCTGGATCAGAAGGCTTGCTTTTTATTAAGTGATTTAAATTGCTTCACAATTTCGAGGATATTTACTTCTACGTTACTCAACTTGGCAGCTGTTCTCGATTCAAATTCTGGAATATTTACTTCGTCTTCTTTTGTGAAGGCATTGTTTAGTAACTCTGCTTCAGCAGCACTGTCTCTCCATTGCTATCGCGCACACAAGGCATAGATTGTTTCTTGCCGCTAACATACTTCACATACGACCAGAACCTGGTTGGATTTTCTGCCAGGTATCGAGACAAAGTTTCGTTGTGGAAACTGTTAGAGGCATCTCGCATTGAAGTCCAAATTTGGAGCTTCTGTAAAAGATTGCCGATCTTGGGGATTTTGTGTCTGTTTAAATTTGGCATGTTTGTTTCGTTGTTTCTGCAACAGTGTTCTAACCCGTTTTGTGCACGAACGAGGATAAGCTCCGTCGTTTATTAATTTATTTGGTATAAATCTCTCAATTGCTGCCGATACTATTTCCTTGAATTCAAGCCACATCTGGTCTGCACTTCTGTTATTAATTTTGAATGAGTGGAGATTGTCTCTCAGGAAGACTTCAAGTGAGTTTTTATCTGCTTTTTTGAAAAGGTATATTTTTCGCTTATTTTTCGTGGATTCGGGGATTACAGTATTCAATATCGCTACGACAACCCTGTGTTCACTAATCCCTGAATCGGTTTTGATGCTCGTAATTAATTCAGGATTTTTTGCTGCTAAGAGGTCAAGTGTGTTTTCACAACCGTTTACTATTCGCGTGGGCGCATGAGCTAACTGCTCGAAACAATGTTCAGAGAATTCGTTTAGCACAATTTCGGATGGTATTTTATGCGTACCTCCGGAATTAAACACGTATTTTCGCTAATATATCGAGGGTAGATTAAAGTCACCACCAACTATTATCGTATGAGTCTGGTACGTGTTTGAAATCAAACTCAAGGTTTCTTGGAACCTTTCAGCAACTGTATCATCTCAATTGGGAGGTCGGTAAAAGGATCCGATTATTATTTTATTCCGGCTGCCAACAATGACCTCTGCCCATCCCAATTCACAGGAAGTATCTACTTCAGTTTCGCGAAAAGTTACACTACTTCTGACAACAACATTACAAGCAATTAGACATTTAGTTCAAAGGCATGGAAAAAGATTGTCTGTCACATTTCATGTAGGTAGGATTTCACGATGACGTTACATGAAGCTATACTAGGACCTCATTGATTCAGCTGCTCGCCGTAAGTGCACTCTATAGTAATTAGCATACATTAATCGAAATTAAAAGTCAATGCTTATTGTCCGATTTGTACCCCACCAGCGGTGTAACCTCTCTTAAACTATTACAAAATTAATTCTCAAGTTGTAAATATGATTTGATGTCAGCTGTGCAGTTTATGAGTGAAACATGAAAACTGTGCCGCACCGGGACTCGAACCCGTATTTCCCGTTCACCGCAAACGGCGGCCTTAACGACTCCCGCTATCCGTGCTCGGATTCTGGACCGACCTAAACTTCAATATGTCATATATTGTCCGTACCGCTTATGCTTGCACTTCCTGACTCCCACACAGCGAGAGACAATCTTTTATTGTCGTCATTTTAACCTGTCGAGGAATGTATAACAATGATTTACACAAAGCTTGTGTTTACACAATGTCTGTATATTACATCACAATGTCCTTCAGACATGCATGCACCGCTGATAATCTAGCCGTTGAGCGGCCGTACACTCCTCGAACAAGCTTGCATAAAGAGCAGTCGTTAAGTTATCACTTCAGATGGATGATACTGAAAATCATTTCTTTTCCAGGTAAGGTATGTTGACAGGGATGTAATTGCATACAATTTGTCATACATCTTATTTTGCAAGGAACTACCCTAACAACCAGACAGAGAAAAACAATTTCGCGCGACTAATGGATATTTGGTCCGTAAAGAATTAACGTGGGAGGATTGCGTTAGTGTCTGAACAGACGGATCCCCTTGTGTGACAACCCAAGTGGGTTATGTACCCGAAGTAAGTTCTAACTTACGGATCCACCGTTGTCTCATTCACTCCGAAACCAAAGTTACTAAGTCTTTGTCATCTTCTCCGAATATTGTGATGGACGGAGTAGTAAAAACCGTGAGCTTCATCAAATCGCAGCCCTTAAATATGGGACTTTTTAACGTTTTGTTGTAAGAAATGGGTCCACAGCACACTACAATTCTGCTAAATACAGAAGTGTGATGGTTATCTCGAGGTGAAATGTCAACGCAAATGTTTGTTAGAGATGAGGTATTGTATGTTTTAATATTGAGGGACATGCATATGTGGATTTATTTTCAGATTATAAATGGATATCTAAGTTGGCTTATGTTTCCGATATTTTTGTACACATAAATGGACTAAACAGAAATTAAATTAATTGACTAGTATGGATAATATTCAAAACCTTATTAATAAGTTAAATTTGTGGATATTGACAACTGGAAATGGATCTGGGAAATGGTCCGAACTCTATGGTCCCTTAGTGATGATAACAAGATATTGGTGGATTTAAAGAACATTTAGTACTCTCGCAGCAGAACCTCAAAATATATTTTGCAGGGAGTGTTGACGATTTTGATTGGGATCGTGATCCGTTCATGGATTCCAAACACCTTCCGAGTAAATGGATTCCAAACACCTTCCGAGTAATTTATGTTTAGGCTTACAAAAGGAATAGGCAGATTTTAAAGCAGACAGAACATTGAAATGAAAAATTTTCGAAGTGCTTATGCATACACTTTTGTTGTCAATAATCAATTACTACTCAGGAAATCTCCAAGATGGCAATTAATATCTTATTACCAGTCTCAACTACATATTTGTGTGAACTGGGTTGACTTGCAATTAAGACGACAAAGAGAAAAAGCCTCAGATCCATTTGTGATTAAATGAGGCGTGCTTTGTCAGCAGTTCCGTCACAAATCAGCAGTCTGTGTTCAACTCAACAGTCACAAGTATCATATTGAACATATGAGTAGTCATTTTCTTTGAAATTCGTATTATAAGTGCGTATTTTCCACAGTTGATAAATTGTTAATAAATGCTTGAATCTATTCCTCTTATGTAATAATAACAAAAATAATGATTAATTACCTTACCACGTAATAATTCGTAATGATATCAAGTTTCACAGCATTTTGAGGCTACAGACATTTCGCTATGTCATCAGGAGCCTAGGCCCGTCTAGCTGTGCTGTCAACAATGAAAACTTGTGGAACACTGCTCTAAACTGTGTTTCGTTTTCATCTTTTTGATGATGTGGTAAGAAATTACTTTTATAATGGCTAATATGTATCAGAAATACATTATATTACCAATCGGGCAGTAGTTCTAAAATGTACTAGTGTTGTAAGGATTGATTTTTCCAAATATGGAGGCGGCTCAGAGTACTGAGTTTGAGTCTGCTGACATTTCAGCAAATGGTTCGAACGTTGATTGTGAAATTCTGGAATTCCACTCCACTATTCAGAAATTGCTCGAATAAATAGCCCTTACGTAAGCAGTTATTGGGTTTTGCATTGATTGATAGATTTGTTGCATGTCTTTCTGAGGGATATTGGGCCAAATTCTGTTCAATTGGCGCGGTGTATCATCAGAATCCCGAGAAGGTTGGAGGGCTGTGCCCATACTGTTCCGAACGTTCCCAAATGGGGAGAGATTCGGTGACCTTGATGACTAAGGTAGGGGTATGGCAAACACGAAGATCAGCAGTAGAAGCTCTCGCCATATGCCGACAGTGACCTTGCTGGCTAAGGCAGAATATGGCAATCGCGAAGGCAAGCAGTAGAAACCCTCTCCTTGAGCTGGCGGCCATTATCGGGGCTGAAATGTGAGCCTAGGACTCCTTAACATGAAGGGCAACAAAATGGCATACAGAATGTCGTCAACGTACTGCTATCCTGTAATCGAAGGAGTCCTTCTATGAAAAGAAAGGGCACATGAGACTGTCACTCCTGGTTGCTGGGTCCTATGGAGGACAACAGTCAGATTCAAGTCCCACCATTGTCCAGGGCGTCTCCAGACTCGTCTTCGCTGATCATTGGGGCTCAGTTCGAAGAGGAACTCATCACTGAAGAAATCCTACAGCAGTCAAAGAGATTCTAGGTAGAAGACGTGTCTGGGGATACCAACCTGACTGTTGCCCGTCATATAACTCGACAACGAAGAGCGATAGTCTGTGGTGCCATTTCTTTTCAAAGCAGGACCCCTTTGGTTGCCATCTGCGGCACCCTTTCAGCACAGCGGAATGTCGACGATATTCCACGCCCTGTTCTGTTACCCCTCATGGTAACCCATCCTTGGGTTACATTTCAGCAAGATAATGTCTTGCCACATGCGGCGGGAGTTTCTAGTGCTTTTCTTCGTGCTCGCCAAACTCTATCTCGGCCAGCGAAGTCGCCGGATCCCGCGCCAGTTGAGAATGTTTGGAGCATTGTGGTCAGGGCCCTCCAATTAGCTCCGTGTTTTGAGGGTCTAAGAGACACCAGTTGTACAGAATCTGGTGCAATATCCGTCAAGAGGTATCTAACGACTCAACCAATCAAGGCCAAGCACAATAACAGCTTGGATAAGAGCCAGAGGAGGACTAACGTGTTACTGACTTGCTCAGTTTGTGAAGTTTCTACTACTTTTTGACAGTTGTTCGTCAAGAAAGACACCAAATTTATGAATACAAGAACTACATTAACAATGCAGTAAATAAAAGAAATTACGTTCCAAAATGTTTTATGGACGTCACTCCTCCTAGACGAACACTTCAAAATGGTAGGAATGCTGAAACAAGCTTGTTGCAAACCAATGTAAAAACAAAAAGACTGATCCGTAAAACTTAATCTGTGCTCTTAGGTTAATGCATAACAACCACCTCGGAAGTCAGCCAATTTCGAAAATTACCTACAAAGCTTAGGAAACTATCATTGGACAAAGCTGCAGATCAGTCCATCACCACAACCAAGTGTCTTACACTCACATTCGTTGAGTTCTCCAACTCACAAGCAAACTTTAAAATTTCCACCTAGTAATCTAGACCTCGGGCTACACTACAGTCCGTTACTACAGCCACTTTTTATGCAGTCACATTCATTGACTTCGCCTCCTCGCAACCAGACTACAACATTTGATTACGAAACAATATCCAAAGTGTTAAGCTTTACTTGCGACAGCGGAGGCGTAATGTGCTGATGTTGGCTACGACCGTTGAAAGCATAGAATTACATCACGTTGGTGTAAGCCAGCCGGGTGACAGTAAACGTTTTGTTGTGAAATGTTCGCTTTACGAGGATAATCAATTTACTGAGCGGACAAGGGTACATACGAGAACCTGTCAACCACAGAGCAGGAACAACGTTAATTATTTGCTTCATGGTCAACACGAAAGCCTGTTCCCCTCATTCTGAATCGTTAGATTTTCAATAAGTGTTGTGCGTTCCCAGCATTCAGCGGTAGTTGCCAACATCGGCACACCGCACTGCCGCTGCCGTCAGTAAAGTTTTACCATCCCAAGAAATTCTCTCATAGGCAGGGACACTTACAATACAAGAAATACAAATGAAAACCAGTAGACAACTTTATAATCTGCAATACCCCCATCAATAATAGTCAGTCTCGCGCTATCCATGTCGAAACCAAAAGTAATCAATTCGTATCTTCCGCCGAAATAAGACATTAGATTCAGCGTTCTCAATGGCTGTTGTGTGCTATCACCCGACTGACTACGACCAACGGAAAGGAATTAACAGCAGCAGTAAGCAGCAGAAGAGGCGCTGACACACTACATGCACTTTAACCTAGATTAAAAATATAGTTCCTGACGAATGCAACGAAAATGTGAAAACTCATAGCGCTATTTAGAAATGCAACTCAAAATTCACACAGAGAACTGACGTCTGAGTAGCCATTACCATTACGTTACTGATTAAAGCCTACGGTTAGTATCGCAGATTCCTCTGGACCTGAAAAAAACTCTATTCTGCGCTTCTATATGCTCATTCCAGAGACATTCCTACTTTACAGTCGCTAGGAATACTGAGAGGGCCAGGCTCACCTCCAGCGCAGGATGCGGCTCGGCAGCGGGCGCCGTGAAGAGGGTCCTCCACAGGTAGGACATATACAGGACCGCCCCGACAGCGGCTAGGACCTCCGCGGCCGCCACGTCTTCCTGCAGCTCCAGCCGGTCCTCACGACTAACGACGGGCTCAACGGCGTCTTTCCCCGGCAGCAGGGTCGTGAACAGGTAAGTGCTGACCAGCGACAGCGAAATGCACAGCAGCCCGCTACACAACATTTTCTCCAGATGTTACCCCGGCAACGGCGCGCGCTCAGCGCCTCTGTTGTTGGCCGATTACTGCACAAGTATCGTCCGCGAACGTTCACATTATCTGGACCGTCTAACTGCTCCTTGCGCTCCAAATGACGTAACACTGTCTCTGTTGTTAATACAATTACACGCCATTTAAATAATTTTAGAAACAGAATCCCACACGATGTGTAAGTTGAACATAGTTTTAACCGCACGAGATTGGGATCAAGACGAATTTGGCTAACAGCCATCTGTTTTCACCAGAGACGTTACTAGCTGCTGTGGCGTCATTTCTTCGTGCGCATTTTGAACTGCATTTATTTACAGCGTTATTCGTTACCGTATATTCGTTGGTTTGGTTATTGTTTATTCTCTGCCGTGCGTCATAAACAAAACACTGTCTCTTCTGTTTATTTACTTATTTCACAATACGTCTTGCAAACTTAACGGCATTTTGACGTCACGCGCAATATCGACGATAACAGGAACTGCCAATGACTCTCGTTCGCGTTCGATACGGGCCTGTCACTATACTTCACGCACACATATCCGAGATTTATAAAAACACGTCATTCTCCGAATGATTTGTTATAACAGCTAAACGGTACATAATGATTTATCGGCAGTTATTGCCTTCACATAAGAGTTCTCTCTCTGGAGTGGGTTGTTATCGTCAGTAATTTACAAATTAAGCTTAAAACACGTTTGTTTTATAATTTACAGTATGCCGTTTCAAGCCAATAGAGCACTGAAAATGTATCACCAACACGTCACTGTCATCATTAAATTAATAACCCACCAACGATATAAGCGTTCAAGAGATACTATGACAAGTGCTTCCGTAATGGATCGCATCGCGATTTCATGAGTCGAATGATGTAGGTTTGCATCTCGCCACATGCAAACTGTTCTTTTTTTGTTGTTGCAATAGCGTTGTTAATACATTCTCGGAATTTCTTATGAATGTAGTACAAGTACGTTCTGCAATATTCGGTGTTACTTATATTTCCGGCTGATTAGAGAACAAAGAATGAAATAAATATTCAGCGATTTCCGAGTATGTGGTTAGGCAGGAACATAATATGACAGCTTAATTGCTGGAAGTGAATCGAGGGGCAATAACATTCATAATCTACCCTGTCACAAAGTCCATAGCAGATCATGCGGTCGTCAAAATGGCGTCACGTTTGTAGGTGGTGTTACGAAATGTAAGATCTTGTTAATTATCAGTTCTTTTCTTTACAATACACATTTTATTTTTAGTTTTTGCTGTGTATCGAGGGCTCCATAGCAGATATAGATCCTCTTTTATGGTGTTCGGTATGGTGCCCCTTTATTTTAAAAAAATGTTTCAAATGGCTCTGAGCACTATCGGACTTAACATTTGAGGTCATCAGTCCCCTAGAACTTAGAACTACTTAAACGTAACTAACCTAAGGACAACACTCAGATCCATGCCCGAGGCAGGATTCGAACCTGTGACCGTAGCGGTCGCGCGGTTCCAGATTGTAGCGCCTATAACCGCTCGGCCACACTGGTTGGCTCCCATTATTTTCGATAAATAGTTGACCGTTTTGTTTTACTCCCGATATATATGCCCCTATTCGTAACTGTCTATCTCATTCGAGAGAACGACGGTACAGATTCCCCTGCGGACAGCCAGATTTAGATTTTCCGTGAGTTCCATACATCGCTTACGGAAAATTCAGGTGTGGTTCCTTAGAAAAGGGCACGACCAATTTCCTTCTCCGAACTACCCTAGTCTTAGCACGTACTCTGTCTCGAATGATTGCGTTGTCGACGGGACGTTAAACTGTAATCATTTTTCTGTTTTGTTTACCTCAGGCTCCACTTGAGCTGTGTAGCTGAAGAGTATCTCTTGAAGACGGCTTCGATTTATTATGATGGTCTTAAGCTTCATAGGGTCCTACTGTTCGTTACAGCATTAACTGCTGCAGTAGAGATTCTTTCGATAGTGGATCTCGATCTGTATTCTTCTTGATAAATGATTCGGTCAACAGTCTGAGACTAAGCAGAGCAGATGTAGTTCCAAATACTTATTTTTCTCAATTGAGTGTAATTCCGAATCAAAACTGGCTGTTTTATTTGTGTTTCAGTATACAGTCAACAATATGACGTGCCATTCGCCACATTGTTAGCGTCGTATAACGTATATTTAATACAGGCTACTTCCAAACGGATGAACCAGTTACAGTCATTGGTTCCTCTTCTGATAAATGATGCGGAGGTTGTCTGTGAGAATTCCCGTACAGTAGAAATAACTCTGGATCTTGTGCTGTCAACGTATAGTTCCACCGTGATCACGTGATCTCGGGCTGCCTTGGGTTAGTCCGTCAACGTCCTACAAATATTAAACGTCGTTAAATCGGTAGTACGGACAGATTCCCTTCGTATGTGGTATAGGCGTATTTTTAAATGCAATAACATATTCTACTTGATACCTGGAATAATGTGGGTTCTCAAGCTGGAAGATCGAAATGGTAGGGCAGCATGTAACAGCACCGTCACGTCAGCATGTATTTGCACTGTCTGTCACGTCACATCACGTCTAGTCACATCATGTCAAGTCATTTCGCTTGACCCAGTATCAATCACCATCCTTGATACAAAAAGTCAGAATGTAGTATCGTAACTGAGGATTTAACGACGACAACCCTACCAAACTTCATAACATATGTTCTTGATTAGTTTCATTTGTTAAAGTGAAGTAACATCTCAAAACATCGACATTTATTTGCTGGAGAAACTATATGCATACGAACATCTCAGACAATAGGTACAAAGAAATAAATTGATCCTGTTTACTTTATCCATTACGTTTTCATTCTCATGTAACTAATAACGTCATAAACAGACGTATTTTTCTCCTTAATTTATGCTGACGTCTACCTTTAAAAAGTTATTAAATGGAAAGTGCTTCCTGCGTTATTATTTATATACACTATGTGATCGAAAGTATTCGGACACCCCCAAAAACATACTTTTTTCATATTAGGTGCATTGTGCTGCCATCTACTGCCAGGTACTCCATGTTAGCGTCCTCTGTAGTTATCAGACATCGTGAAAAAGCAGAATGGGGCGCTCCGCGAACTCACGGACTGCGTACGTGGTCTGGTGATTGGGTATCACTTGTGCCATACGTCTGTACGCGAGATTTTCACACACCTAAACATCTCTAGGTCCACTGTTTCCGATGTAATAGTGAAGTGGAAACGTGAAGGGACACGTACAGCACAAAAGCTTACAGGTCGACCTCTGCTGTTGACTGACAGAGACCGCCGACAGTTGAAGAGTGTCGTAATGTGTAATAGGCAGACATCTATCCAGACCATCACACAGGCATTCACAACTGCGTCATGACCCACTGCAAGTACTATGACAGTTAGGTGGGAGGTGAGAAAACTTGGATTTCATGGTCGAGCGGCTGCTCATAAGCCACATATCAAGCCAGTAAATGCCAAACGCTTGGTGTAATGAGCGTAAACATTGGACGATTGAACAGTGGAAAAACGTTATGTGGAGTGACGAATCACGGTACACAACGTGGCGATCCGATGGCATGAGTGGGTACGGCGAATGCCTGGTGAACGTCATCTACCAGCGTGTGTAGCGCCAACAGTAAAATTCGAAGGCCGTGGTGTTACGGTATGGTCGTGTTTTTCATGCAGGGGCTTGCACTCCTTGTTGTTTTGCGTGGCCCTATCTCAGCACAGACTTACATTGGTGTTTTAAGCACATTCTTGCTTCCCACTGTTGAAGAGAAATTCGAGGATGGCGACTGCATCTTTCAACATGATCGAGCACCTGTTGATAATGCACGGCCTGTGACGAAGTGGTTACACAATAACATCCCTGTAATGGTCTGACCTGAATCCTATACAACTCCTTTGGGATGTTTTGAGATGCCGAGTTCGTGCCAGACCTCACCGACCGACATCGATATCTCTCCTCAGTGCAGCACTCCGTGAAGAATGGGCTGCCATTCCCCAAGAAATCTTCCATCACCTGACTGCGTGAGTGGAAGCTGTCCTTAAGACTAAGGATGGGCCAACAACATACTGAAACCCAGCATTACCAATGGAGGGCACCACGAACTTGTAAGTCATTTTCAGCCACGTGTCCGGGTACCTTTGGTCACATAGTGTACATTGGGGGTAGGCACTGTTCTGTTATTGTAAAAACTAAATAATTTGTCGCTTTCAGTTACGTGACCTTGCTTGTCTGAGAACAGTGAATGGAAAAAAATATTCAAGTCGTCTTCGTACATTTCAATTTGCCACGAAAACGAAGCTTCATATCAAAATGAAGGTTATGAGAACATAAAAGCATAATATACACTAATATGAGTGAGCACGGCGAAAATAGGTAGACCTAAGTTGTTAACAGATGGCGATTCCGTCAAACTTTCTTCCTGAAAGCCGCCGACGTGCCGTATTGTGACGTGATGGTCCGTTGAATGCTGCCATTTGAAATGCTTTGTGAAATATTTTGACGCAACGTGACCTCCAGTGTGAATTGGCCTTAAACAAACAACGCAGTCCCGAGAGCACTGCGACAATTCCATCTTAATGTTGAGAACATGCACAGAATGCAATGCTCAATCCAGAGATATTTCTGCTCTACGAGAATTCCCTCTAATGTCAACAGAACTACTCACTCGTTGTCCAAGTGCTTATGAGAACTAACGTTTCCTGGTGAAATGAAACTTCGTTTGTGATCTCTGTACTAATGTCATATGTAGCTTTGTAACTGAGGAATTCCTGTTTATATAATGGTTTAGTGAATAAGCATTTTTCGCGTTTCTCCGTAAAAGAACTTTTTTATATGCAACGTAATTTTTTACATAATTTTCACTGGTACTGTGTGTATGACGACACAAATACGTTGAAAATGCTACGAGACCTTACGTGAACTAGCTGTAATAGCGAATGAAGAATTGAGCTCTTGTACGTCGTACAACGGTCTAGACAATCAAAACTGACGGCGGGGCAGTAGGCTGCGAGGTACGTTAGCTTACTTAAGTTAAAGAAAAAACCATAATAAATCAACGAGTGTACGAAAAAGTGTGTGTCGGATGCTTCTAAGCATAGCCAAAGTAGGAATACATTCCACGGTAAAATATAATATGGAAACACAATTTCACGGAAACAGTTTATATTAGGACAAGTTGTAAATTTATAGAGGACTTGTATTATTGGTGTACCACCAATAACGGAAAACGGACTGTGAGTCCGTTGTGAAACAATGCACCACGTACATCGATGCGTACTGAAGAAAGTATTGGTTGAGCGAGCACAACAGGAAATGAATGTCGTTCTTATTGTAAACCTTGTCTTAATGTGATTGTCATCTGGTACGCTGTGCAAACAGACGTTTCTCGTCAGTTTTACAAACGATGCTCACGTCTTAAGATAGATGTGGCCTGTCTAAACCTCTACAGTTCAACATATTTCCTAAGACGAGTCATGAGTTGTTGAATGTTTTGTTCTTGTAAAATGAAATTAATAAGTATATCACCAGCATGCAGGGCCAGTTTAAGAACATTTATGCACAAAAGCGACTCATTATTTGGTGCCTGTGAGATACCCCACCCCTTTTTTGCTAAACCTCCGGAAGTTTCTCAGTTTAGTTTGGAAGTCCTTAGAAGACAGCATAAGAGGCGTACCAGTAAAAACTGGCCATGCTTTTCCGTATGGGATATACAGAGATTAAGACAACCCATCCTTGGATTATCTTAGTGATTCAACGTGTAGTATTCCCTTCTGCCTGATTTTCCGCAATGCTCAGACTCCCTCGCAGAGGCAGTAACTGCGCCATCGAATTCTCCGGAAAGTGCAGTTCTATATACCGTAATCTCTAAGTGATGAATGCGGGAGACTGTATTCGTTGAAATAACGTTGTTGGATGCCCCTATGATGTGTTTATATGACAATAATCAAACAATCCATCACTTTTAAATCGAAACTAGATTTTTTCCTGAGAGCGTGTTTGTATGACAGAACTAGATCGAAAAGCGTCCTATCGGCGACTGGCGGCAATGGCACACAGTCTAGATCTTGTACTTACAATAGTGAAACATCGTAGCTGCTCGTACAACTTCGTTATCATTCATATTAACCATCAGTTTATTGTATGCGTCGTAATACTGTTGGTAGAAAGTGCTTATGACCAGAAGGCTTCCCCTAATACCTGTGAGTGGAAAAGGTAGTTTTTATTGATAAATATTGATTAAACAAAATTACTTCTTCGCCCAAAAATAGGGGCCCTTCCACGTATGGTATTAACCGGTCGACTGAGCTGGGTTCGTTTGAGCGTCCGCCTGAACGCGTGCAAAACCGAGGCGCGCACATGCGTGGAGCGAAGTTTATGGCCACATTCTTACCAGCTCGCCAGTCGGCGTTCATGAATGCCACGCGCAACTGGCTGCATGTAAACGGTAAAACTCGTGCCCATTGTGTGCGCGCAAGCGTGGTGTGTGGAGTTCCATCAGTTCGAGTGTGCGTGACGACTGCGTTAGCTGCAGCCATCTTCTGGACCGAAGTTTATGGCCACATCCTTACCAGCTCGCCAGTCGGCGTTCATGAATGCCACGCGCAACTGGCTGCGTGCAAACGGTAATACTCGTGCCCATTGTGTGCGCGCAAGCGTGGGGTGTGGAGTTCCATCAGTTCGAGTGTGCGTGACGACTGCGTTAGCTGCAGCCATCTTCTGGACCGAAGTTTATGGCCACATTCTTACCAGCTCGTCAGTCAGCGTTCATGAATGCCACGCGCAACTGGCTGCGTGTAAACGGTAAAATTCGTGCCCATTGCGTGCGCGCAAGCGTGGTGTGTGGAGTTCCATCAGTTCGAGTGTGCGTGACGACTGCGTTAGCTGCAGCCATCTTCTGGACCGAAGTTTATGGCCACATTCTTACCAGCTCGCCAGTCGGCGTTCATGAATGCCACGCGCAACTGGCTGCGTGTAAACGGTAAAACTCGTGCCCATTGTGTGCGCGCAAGCGTGGTGTGTGGAGTTCCATCAGTTCGAGTGTGCGTGACGACTGCGTTAGCTGCAGCCATCTTCTGGACCGAAGTTTATGGCCACATTCTTACCAGCTCGTCAGTCGGCGTTCATGAATGCCACGCGCAACTGGCTGCGTTTAAACGGTAAAATTCGTGCCCATTGTGTGCGCTCAAGCGTGGGGTGTGGAGTTCCATCAGTTCGAGTGTGCGTGACGACTGCGTTAGCTGCAGCCATCTTCTGGACCGAAGTTTATGGCCACATTCTTACCAGCTCGCCAGTCGGCGTTCATGAATGCCACGCGCAACTGGCTGTGTGTAAACGGTAAAACTCGTGCCCATTGTGTGCGCGCAAGCGTGGTGTGTGGAGTTCCATCAGTTCGAGTGTGCGTGACGACTGCGTTAGCTGCAGCCATCTTCTGGACCGAAGTTTATGGCCACATTCTTACCAGCTCGCCAGTCGGCGTTCATGAATGCCACGCGCAACTGGCTGCGTTTAAACGGTAAAATTCGTGCCCATTGTGTGCGCGCAAGCGTGGGGTGTGGAGTTCCATCAGTTCGAGTGTGCGTGACGACTGCGTTAGCTGCAGCCATCTTCTGGACCGAAGTTTATGGCCACATTCTTACCAGCTCGCCAGTCGGCGTTCATGAATGCCACGCGCAACTGGCTGCGTGTAAACGGTAAAACTCGTGCCCATTGTGTGCGCGCAAGCGTGGTGTGTGGAGTTCCATCAGTTCGAGTGTGCGTGACGACTGCGTTAGCTGCAGCCATCTTCTGGACCGAAGTTTATGGCCACATTCTTACCAGCTCGCCAGTCGGCGTTCATGAATGCCACGCGCAACTGGCTGCGTGCAAACGGTAATACTCGTGCCCATTGTGTGCGCGCAAGCGTGGGGTGTGGAGTTCCATCAGTTCGAGTGTGCGTGACGACTGCGTTAGCTGCAGCCATCTTCTGGACCGAAGTTTATGGCCACATTCTTACCAGCTCGCCAGTCGGCGTTCATGAATGCCACGCGCAACTGGCTGCGTGTAAACGGTAAAACTCGTGCCCATTGTGTGCGCGCAAGCGTGGTGTGTGGAGTTCCATCAGTTCGAGTGTGCGTGACGACTGCGTTAGCTGCAGCCATCTTCTGGACCGAAGTTTATGGCCACATTCTTACCAGCTCGCCAGTCGGCGTTCATGAATGCCACGCGCAACTGGCTGCGTGTAAACGGTAAAACTCGTGCCCATTGTGTGCGCGCAAGCGTGGTGTGTGGAGTTCCATCAGTTCGAGTGTGCGTGACGACTGCGTTAGCTGCAGCCATCTTCTGGACCGAAGTTTATGGCCACATTCTTACCAGCTCGCCAGTCGGCGTTCATGAATGCCACGCGCAACTGGCTGCGTGCAAACGGTAATACTCGTGCCCATTGTGTGCGCGCAAGCGTGGGGTGTGGAGTTCCATCAGTTCGAGTGTGCGTGACGACTGCGTTAGCTGCAGCCATCTTCTGGACCGAAGTTTATGGCCACATTCTTACCAGCTCGCCAGTCGGCGTTCATGAATGCCACGCGCAACTGGCTGCTTGTAAACGGTAAAATTCGTGCCCATTGCGTGCGCGCAAGCGTGGTGTGTGGAGTTCCATCAGTTCGAGTGTGCGTGACGACTGCGTTAGCTGCAGCCATCTTCTGGACCGAAGTTTATGGCCACATTCTTACCAGCTCGCCAGTCGGCGTTCATGAATGCCACGCGCAACTGGCTGCGTGTAAACGGTAAAACTCGTGCCCATTGTGTGCGCGCAAGCGTGGTGTGTGGAGTTCCATCAGTTCGAGTGTGCGTGACGACTGCGTTAGCTGCAGCTATCTTCTGGACCGAAGTTTATGGCCACATTCTTACCAGCTCGCCAGTCGGCGTTCATGAATGCCACGCGCAACTGGCTGCGTGCAAACGGTAATACTCGTGCCCATTGTGTGCGCGCAAGCGTGGGGTGTGGAGTTCCATCAGTTCGAGTGTGCGTGACGACTGCGTTAGCTGCAGCCATCTTCTTGACCGAAGTTTATGGCCACATTCTTACCAGCTCGCCAGTCGGCGTTCATGAATGCCACGCGCAACTGGCTGCGTGTAAACGGTAAAATTCGTGCCCATTGCGTGCGCGCAAGCGTGGTGTGTGGAGTTCCATCAGTTCGAGTGTGCGTGACGACTGTGTTAGCTGCAGCCATCTTCTGGACCGAAGTTTATGGCCACATTCTTACCAGCTCGCCAGTCGGCGTTCATGAATGCCACGCGCAACTGGCTGCGTTTAAACGGTAAAATTCGTGCCCATTGTGTGCGCACAAGCGTGGGGTGTGGAGTTCCATCAGTTCGAGTGTGCGTGACGACTGCGTTAGCTGCAGCCATCTTCTGGACCGAAGTTTATGGCCACATTCTTACCAGCTCGCCAGTCGGCGTTCATGAATGCCACGCGCAACTGGCTGTGTGTAAACGGTAAAACTCGTGCCCATTGTGTGCGCGCAAGCGTGGTGTGTGGAGTTCCATCAGTTCGAGTGTGCGTGACGACTGCGTTAGCTGCAGCCATCTTCTGGACCGAAGTTTATGGCCACATTCTTACCAGCTCGCCAGTCGGCGTTCATGAATGCCACGCGCAACTGGCTGCGTTTAAACGGTAAAATTCGTGCCCATTGTGTGCGCGCAAGCGTGGGGTGTGGAGTTCCATCAGTTCGAGTGTGCGTGACTACTGCGTTAGCTGCAGCCATCTTCTGGACCGAAGTTTATGGCCACATTCTTACCAGCTCGCCAGTCGGCGTTCATGAATGCCACGCGCAACTGGCTGTGTGTAAACGGTAAAACTCGTGCCCATTGTGTGCGCGCAAGCGTGGTGTGTGGAGTTCCATCAGTTCGACTGTGCGTGACGACTGCGTTAGCTGCAGCCATCTTCTGGACTGAAGTTTATGGCCACATTCTTACCAGCTCGCCAGTCGGCGTTCATGAATGCCACGCGCAACTGGCTGCATGTAAACGGTAAAACTCGTGCCCATTGTGTGCGCGCAAGCGTGGTGTGTGGAGTTCCATCAGTTCGAGTGTGCGTGGCGACTGCGTTAGCTGCAGCCATCTTCTGGACCGAAGTTTATGGCCACATTCTTACCAGCTCGCCAGTCAGCGTTCATGAATGCCACGCGCAACTGGCTGCATGTAAACGGTAAAACTCGTGCCCATTGTGTGCGCGCATGCGTGGGGTGTGGAGTTCCATCAGTTCGAGTGTGCGTGACGACTGCGTTAGCTGCAGCCATCTTCTGGACCGAAGTTTATGGCCACATTCTTACCAGCTCGCCAGTCGGCGTTCATGAATGCCACGCGCAACTGGCTGCGTGTAAACGGTAAAACTCATGCCCATTGTGTGCGCGCAAGCGTGGTGTGTGGAGTTCCATCAGTTCGAGTGTGCGTGACGACTGCGTTAGCTGCAGCCATCTTTTGGACCGAAGTTTATGGCCACATTCTTACCAGCTCGCCAGTCGGCGTTCATGAATGCCACGCGCAACTGGCTGCGTGTAAACGGTAAAATTCGTGCCCATTGCGTGCGCGCAAGCGTGGTGTGTGGAGTTCCATCAGTTCGAGTGTGCGTGACGACTGCGTTAGCTGCAGCCATCTTCTGGACCGAAGTTTATGGCCACATTCTTACCAGCTCGCCAGTCGGCGTTCATGAATGCCACGCGCAACTGGCTGCGTGTAAACGGTAAAACTCGTGCCCATTGTGTGCGCGCCAGCGTGGTGTGTGGAGTTCCATCAGTTCGAGTGAGCGTGACGACTGCGTTAGCTGCAGCCATCTTCTGGACCGAAGTTTATGGCCACATTCTTACCAGCTCGCCAGTCGGCGTTCATGAATGCCACGCGCAACTGGCTGCATGTAAACAGTAAAACTCGTGCCCATTGTGTGCGCGCAAGTTTGGTGTGTGGAGTTCCATCAGTTCGAGTGTGCGTGACGACTGCGTTAGCTGCAGCCATCTTCTGGACCGAAGTTTATGGCCACATTCTTACCAGCTCGCCAGTCGGCGTTCATGAATGCCACGCGCAACTGGCTGCGTGCAAACGGTAAAACTCGTGCCCATTGTGTGCGCGCAAGCGTGGTATGTGGAGTTCCATCAGTTCGAGTGTGCGTGACGACTGCGTTAGCTGCAGCCATCTTCTGGACCGAAGTTTATGGCCACATTCTTACCAGCTCGCCAGTCGGCGTTCATGAATGCCACGCACAACTGGCTGCGTGTAAATGGCAAAACTCGTGCCCATTGTGTGCGCGCAAGCGTGGTGTGTGGAGTTCCATCAGTTCGAGTGTGCGTGACGACTGCGTTAGCTGCAGCCATCTTCTGGACTGAAGTTTATGGCCACATTCTTACCAGCTCGCCAGTCGGCGTTCATGAATGCCACGCGCAACTGGCTGCGTGTAAACGGTAAAACTCGTGCCCATTGTGTGCGCGCAAGCGTGGTATGTGGAGTTCCATCAGTTCGAGTGTGCGTGACGACTGCGTTAGCTGCAGCCATCTTCTGGACCGAAGTTTATGGCCACATTCTTACCAGCTCGCCAGTCGGCGTTCATGAATGCCACGCACAACTGGCTGCGTGTAAATGGCAAAACTCGTGCCCATTGTGTGCGCGCAAGCGTGGTGTGTGGAGTTCCATCAGTTCGAGTGTGCGTGACGACTGCGTTAGCTGCAGCCATCTTCTGTACGGAAACGGTTCAAACACATATTACTATCGGTATTGCAGCAAAAGGTGTTGCAGCTACGAATGTGAACCAAACAAAACCTGGTACTTGGGTCCATGAGTACAGCTACACTCACAATAAAATTTTTTGGAGTTAAGAGCTGCGACACGCTTACTCAGTTATTGGAACTATTTAAGAATTATATATTGCTGGTCGACGTCAGAATCAGCTGGAACGACACAGTTACGAAGAAGAGCATTTCTGCAGAGGAACGCCTGATTTCTTTGGCCACAGGTCACTCCCTCGGAGATTTAAAATTTGCCGCAGGAATTTCCATATCGTCCCTGTATAATTCAATTCTCAAAACATCCAGACCGTTTTATGATGCAACACGGCCATGGGCCATGAACGTGAACAATTAAACGCATTCGTTACTGTATTAAGAGTTTCATTTAAGACGTTGTAGAAAATTATATGCCAGAAAATTCACACAGATATCAAAGTATATTTTAGTGAAGCCAGTGCTTAAAAACGAGAGAAAAGACTCGCCAATATTACTAATCTGTGGTCATATAATTACCAATTTGTTCGTAAGGTGTGTTAAGGGATGTGGTGCTTCGATCTGGAACAGAAGTGTGAGACTCGGCAGATGTAGAAGGAGACGAAGGGGCAAAAGTAGTCGAAGCGCGGGACGGGATGGAATCAGCCTGACTGTACACATATTATTGTCACACAAATCAAACTGGATAATTAGTCAAAAGTTTTCAGCAAACTTTTTTGATGCACAGTAAATAAAAGTAAGTCGTAGGACGTACGACAAAATTGGTACATAAATGTAATCGAGGGACCTACCACTACGCGTACGGTCACAAACTTCTTCTGTTCTCTTCTAAATGGGCCTTATAGGCTATGTACGTGTTTACATAGAAGTCATGTTTCGCTTGGAGGAAAACTGGTTTTAAAAACACAGTTAATATATTATAAGCTTTAGTCTTGAAATTTTTATTTACATAGTGTTTGGATCTCACTTTCCACAAGCGCTGTCGCTCTTTGAAAACATATTTACGAATTCCAAAAAGAAGTCCTTGGTCCAACAACATGAGAAGAGGAGGAGGATATTGGTGTTTAACGTCCCGTCGACAACGAGGTCATTAGAGACGGAGCACAAGCTCGGATTAGGGAAGGATGGGGAAGGAAGTCGGCCGTGCCCTTTCAAAGGAACCATCCCGGCATTTGCCTGGAGTGATCTAGGGAAATCACGGAAAACCTAAATCAGGATGGCTGGACGCGGGATTGAACCGTCGACCTCCCGAATGCGAGTCCAGTGTGCTAACCACTGCGCCATCTCGCTTGGTCCAACAACATGAATCCGCCTGACAAGAATCTACGAATGATTGCACAAGTAACAATTCCGTCCTGTATTGTTGGCATCTGACAGAAACATCTGCGTCGAAGGGAACAAGACCATGCGTGACAACACCACACGCTTGGCGTGTACTGCTAACTGGCGGCTTAACCCCAAATATGCTTGCTGACGGGCTTCGCTCACGCGGATACTCTTGCGCGCGGATCTGCGTGGCTCGTCCTAAGTCGTGCTGTCAGAACTGTCCGTGTGAGGGCCTCCAGTGTTGCCAACAAGACTGAACAAAACGTCGCTGGACAGAAGGTTACAAGTCGCTAGATGTCGCTAAAATAATTTTATGGGACTGACTAATTGAACCTTATACATACTTTTATTACTTCATGATTTTTTTTTGTTGGTATACATGGCACTTAGGAATGAATTTTATAGCAACCGAAGGAAAAGAAAAAAACTATTTAATCACCGTCATCGTCAGAACTGTCAGATTAAAGGGTGTTGAAGTTGCCCCAAAGCTGAAGTCGATGGCCGTGCATCACTGTCATCTTTACTCCTAAATGAGTATGATTTGTTGGTTCCAATAAGTCTTTGTACATTTTTTCGTAACTAATAGTCTAAACATTTTTATTCATTCTTGCTAAGATCTTTTGCTCATCAAAACAGAATTCAATGAAATAAGACGATGGCGACAGCGAAGTTTTGATTTGGCCAACCTCAAGGCGCTAAAAACTCATTCTATCTTTGTATTTGAATGTGACAATGACAATACAATAAACACAAGAGCGTACAGTTCTGAGAAAGGATTTCGATTTCCATCATATTTATACAACCGAACTTCAGTCCAAGAAGCGACTTTATTCTCGATGTTATGCCATCGAAAGAAATTGATATTATTCCAATGTTGTGAGATTTTTCCAACACAGTAATACCATTATATCTCAATTCTTTTACTAGGTCAATGACATCATGTGTACTTTTTGTAGTTCGCAAAACTTGTGTTTCAAAAATGGTTCAAATGGCTCTGAGCACTTTGGGACTTAACATCTGTGGTCATCAGTCCCCTAGAACTTAGAACTACTTAAACCTAACTAACCTAAGGACATAACACACATCCATGCCCGAGGCAGGATTCGAACCTGCGACCGTAGCAGTCGCGCGGCTCCGGACTCTGCGCCTAGAACCGCGAGACCACCGCGGCCGTCTTGTGTTTCAGACAATTTGTTCATCGTGGTTAAAATTTCAGTATTGGGTGGGGGGAGGGGTGGAGGATGCCAATTTTGAACTTCTTTAATAAGCCTCACTGTAAAGTCAATGCATCGTTTTGGTGATACTATTCACAGATGAGTTTAACTTATCAGCACCCAGGTTTACAAAGCGTAGTAAAGGGACTGACTTGGCTTTCTTCAACAGATGTGGGTAGGACGTTTATCGTAATAGTAGTCTCGTAAATCACTCTTTTAAGAACTGATTGCAATAGAAAAGTAAGCGTGTCCAGCAATTCAGTGGGATCGGAGATTTCACTCTCAAATGCTTTCATTGCTGTTTGGATTTCAAATAAAAATATTTGTAACTAAATTACGTACAGCAGATCAAATGTTCAAATGTGTGTGAAATCTTATGGGACTTAACTGCTAAGGTCATCAGTCTCTAAGCTTACACACTACTTATCCTAAATTAACCTTAGGACAAGCACACACACCCATGCCCGAGGGAGGACTCGAACCTCCGCCGGAACCAGCCGCACAGTCCATGACTGCAGCCCCTGAGACCGCTCGGTTAATCCCGCGCGGCGTACAGCAGATTCTTTAGATCTTCGAACGTAGAATGGAGCAGTTTCACCGTGTACTCATTTTCTCTAGTTTTGCATACAGAGATATGGAATTACAATTCATCCCATTGTTGTAAAATACGATAGACTCCTGTACATTTGGAAAGCCATCGCCTCGTACATACTTTAAGTATTGTCAGGGATGCTTTGCCGCAGTTTACTGTTCCAAATATTTTTCTGCATTCGTCTTGACGACTTGGAGATAGAAAAAAACCAGTTGCATGTTTCTCCTCTCATATATTCTATGGCTGGGGGTATAGTGTTTTCTGAAGTGTGACTCATTGACATTTGTAAGAAATGACATATGCCACACACACGTACGAGATTTGGCGGTTCATAATCAGTTTTTAAAATTTTGTGTATTTCATTATTCATTCTTGTTATAAGTGACGCGTTGTCTGTACCTTTTCCAATCAAATTATCAATTTGCAGGTTGTGGTCTTAGAAAGTTACTAAGATTGCATCTGTCAGACCTTCCGCGTCGGCTTTTTCGGCGGGAGTAAGCAATAAAAATTTCAACTTACCTTTTTTTAGTTGTAGTTCGCTATAATATCTATACTATCGGTATAATATCTATACTATCGCTATATATATACTAACCTACTATAGTATGTCCTAGATGTTTTAAAACATTTACATATGTCAGTGCGTTCGTCTACCAGCAAACTAAACGTTTCGTGGCCGAAATCAGCTCCCAGTATTTCTTTGAAGTATTGTGTTTGAACACTTCGTTCGATGTAATTGTAAGCCTGTGGTCGATTTACAGTATGAAAAGATATTTTTACACAATTCTCCCACATGTTCCACAGTCAAAATCGAACAATGTTGAGCAATGAACAATGCAAGTGGTGCATCTGCTTTTATAGAAGGTCTAATAGTGCCAAATTTTAGTACCGGCGATGTCTTCTGTGTCGATTTTATGTCAAGTCTCATATTATGTTTCTTGGTTTCAGCATGTTTTTTATATCGCTCAGTTTAGCACAAAATTCAGTTTGGCAATAGCGGCACATACCTCTATCGCCATTCCCAGGAACTGTTATCTATCCTTTACATTCAGGTTTATTCTTATTCCTTTTTGTATTTTTCGGTGTAGCACTTCTTCTTCACTGGTAATTGCGTTATACCACACAATATTCGCTCACCGTACACGGCGCAACACAAAGAAACGAATATATGCAAAAATACAATCGAGCCTAGCCTTAGCCTTAACAATGCCAACCCAAGCTACCCGAACACTTCCGAAATGACACGAGACAACCAACGATTTCAAGCTACTCTAACAGATCGGAAGTGGCACGGGACAAATGCCGATTTCAGAGTGCTTTGCTCTCACTTTATGAGGTATCAAAGAGCCGTTCTTTTTGAGTTTGATTAGCGTTTTTCAGCAGAACTAAGAGTTTGGACATATATAGTCTCAAGAGAAGTTGCATGTAGTACTTGAAGAAAAGTAGCCGCAAAGCAGTTTTAAAATGTTTCTTTTGACGTCAAAAAGTCGGTTAATATAGTGACCGAGTCGCTAAATTGGCAACGCTGTAGGCCCATGATGTCTGTGGTTTCCCTACGTATCATGCACTGGCTGTCCTAACTGTCCTTCTCTCAGCTAGCCTCGGAATCTCACTACACGGTCTACCGGTTACATCAGATCTTGAAGCAGCTACTCCGGCCAGCATTGGAACTGAAATATTACACCCTGCTACGCGTTCTGGAGAGCTGCCTGAGCTTATTGAATGCTGCCTACACAAAAACACACGTAAACTTCAGAATGTGATTTCCATCTTCATCTGGTGTCAAAATTCCACCTGGAATGACATGGAGTGGTGCATGTCGTATACGGGTACATATAGCACCATGAACACGGCCGCTCCGCAGACTGGAGGCATCCTTGGCAAAAACGTTCGGCGAATGTTAAATGTCCTGCTTATCAGTGAATAAGGAAAAAGGGCTCCTTTGATTTTCCAATCCATATCTGGAATCTTCTAAGAACAAAATGGTCCTTTTGTGGGTTTGTAGTCCAGAGTAAATGCATCGATTTGATTCATGTCGACAGAGCGTGTAGATCATGGCTAGGACTTCAACTTACCTAAAGATGAAAGCACGACTCTTAACCGTTTTCGAGTAAACTGAGCTTCAAAGTATTAGGCATGCGTATATATACCACTGTGCGGTCGACAGCAGGCAAAGAGTCCGAAGCCAAGTCATTAAGTGATTAGTTCCAGAAGCGCAAGGTCTCTTGATCAAATGTCATTGCTGGTGTTGTTTTTTTCTGTTCCTTATTCCCACGTAGCTCTAACAACATATTTATCATGACGATCCAGATCATCAGTATTTAATAATTAATTTACTATTTACCCTCAAAACCAGAAAAGCATATATTTTTGTAAAGACATTGGATATACAAAAGGTTACAGAAGAACCATTCTGAATCAAATCAGTATAGTGTTTTTACTGACATTATTGTACCTACGTTTGTGAGGCGTATGGGGCACCGCACTAATCAGGATGATACCGGTTGTAGAAACTTGTAAAACAATAATTATTGTGGCATACAGCACAAGTAATGAACGCCGAGTTTCTGCTTGAGAATGATGTTTTCAGTGTTTCTACTGTAAAAAAAAAAACTATCGTCCATAAACGGTTCTCGGTCATCACACAGTTTTGCGGCGTACCACTCGTATTTGAAGGTATCACCAAATATTGGTGCAGACAAATGATGGTGTACGATTGAATTTTTATGCAGTCTTCTCTGGAAGCTATCTCTCTGTTGTGTTGGATGATGTACGAGCAATTTTGTAGTAGCTTTGTCAGGTTTTTCATTTGTCTGTAATAATAATCCTTCGCGGCAGAAGGGAGACGTACAAAAATCATTCATGTCTTTATGCAAAATACATCACATACTTTCAGCAACCTTTGAGCACCTATTACACGCTATCGGACGCCTGCGCGCGGAGTGATACAGAAATTCCTAGTCTAACCTCGCCACGTAAAACTATCGTTTATCAGAGTAAATAAATTGATAGTCCAATGTGTGCTCAGCAGAAGTCAGACAAAAGTAGCTTCCTTTTCAACATCAGACGCACAGCACAAAGCGGCTCGTCGACTTTACCATGTCAAGCCAAAACAATGAGTGATCAAGAGAAATGATGAACTCCTTTCAAACGACGAGAACCACAACCCGCGAACGAATGCTGTTGGTTGAGAGCAAATCGACTAGCATAAGACTTCAGTAAGTGGTTAAATACTGACAGCCCCGCCACTGCCTCCAGCACGGCTTCATTAATGGCCAATGACTATAAATTGTCAGTATAAGTATTAAAACCTACTCTAAAATACCCTGACTTTGTCCATTAAAGTAAAAAAACGAGAACAATTATACATTTTAAACTAAAACTTCGTATACAGCATGTAAAATGTGAATAAAAACTTCGTTAGCAATGATACTGGTCGTGTGAACATTGCCTGCCTTCTAGAGGTGACAGACAGAAGATGAGACGTCAACTTGGAAATCACGTAAACCACACTTTACATCGATTCCTCTGTAGACCAAGGATGTTGTGAAGGCTTGCTGGTGCAAAGGACGCTATCCAGTAAGCATGGAGACGTTGTAAGAATCGATCATACACCGATCATTCGTGAAATTAAAAGATAACACCGAAATATGGAGCATGAAATTGTATGCTAACTCTATCATGAAATGTGCTTAATTACATCGTTAAAATAAAATGCAATTAAAATGCAGATTACAATTCCCGTAAAAGAGATGTGCAAGTACATGAAGAGAAGAAGCTGCAAAACAATCTGTAGTTTCTAAGATATTAATAAATATAGACAGAAGCAATTATAATTGCACTTAAAATTAAACATGTACTGGCTTCAGTAAAATACTAATCTCTCTGTATAAGGGAAGTTGAAAGATGACCACTAAGGACGAGAAGACTTGGGAATAATTCAGAGAATCTCATCGAATAAATCGAAGAAAAGTTTTTTCTCTAAACTCCAGTTGTTCGTTAGGAGGATCATATGGCTCATTTTTACGATGAGCGTAAATTTCAAGTACGCATGAAGTTTTAAGCAGAGTACCTTTCAGGGCTGCATGCAAAACTTTTAAGGTTATATTCGATGGTTCCCTCGGAATGCATGTCCTGAATAACACGTTGATCAAAGACACATTTATTAATAGATGTATGCTGATGATATCTAGTGCGGAAATTCCTTCCCGTTTAAACTATATAGTGACCAGCACAAGTGTGACACATTATTTTACTAACCGAGATAGAGGTAACCAACGTTCACACGACCAGTATCGAGGTTAATGAAATTTTTATGCACCCTTTAACTTTCATATACAGGGTGTATCATAATTAATGGCGTAAACCCATACAGTTGAAAGTACACGATACTGGAAGCAAAAACGTTTCAGCAAACACAGAGTAAAAAACGCATACCTTAAGAGCTAAGAGCAATTTTTCATCTTCTATATAGTGAAAAAAATCTCTTCTAGTGCAAGGTCTTTGCTTACCATATTTAGGGAAGTGGCAGTGTGGACCAAAACAAGAAACAAAGTCCAGCCAACATGTGCTCTAAAGTGGATACATTAAAAGCTATGAGCACTTTTTCATCTTCGCTACTCTGAAACATAACTCTTCTAATGAACAAATGCTCATAACTTTTAAGGTATGCATTTTAGAGCACATGTTTACTAGACATCTTTCTCTTGTTTTGGTCCATACTGCCACTTCCCAAAATATGGAAAGCAAAGAGCTTGCAATAGAAGAGATTTGTTTCACAGTATCTAAGATGAAAAATTGCCCGTAACTCTTAAGGTACGCATTTTCGACCCCACGTTTACTGAGACATTTTTGCTACTAGTATCGTGTACTTTCAACTGTATGCGTTTACGACATTAATTATGATACACCCAGTATATGACGTTTTAATTCAAAATGAAGCACTGTTCTCGTCTTTTTACTTCAATGGACAAAATCAGAGTATTTTTGGAGTAGCTTTTATGACTTATACCGCCAGCACGTAGCCATTGGGTAGTAATGGAGCTATCACTATTTAACCACGAGCAGCTGAGTCGCAGTCAGAGCCAATCACATCTCTCTACAGCAGCCTGCTCAGCCAGTCCAGCGTCTCTAACCATCATGACTACTCTGTTCATAGTAAATATATTTTATAACAATTTAGCTTTATTATTATAATAATTCTGTTCCCTCTCAGCTAGTATACTGCTCTCTTTACAGAGTACAAGGCCTGAAGATGACCTGGGTACAACAGAGGCCCACGAGAAAGACAGGCCGCGGCGGGTACGTCACGAAGGTAGTCCTGAACTCGCTCGCTCGTTCAACTCAACAGACAAAATGCGTTTTTAAACCTGTTAACTCACAGCTGGGAGTGTAACTACTAACGAGAATTGCATCTTCCACTGGAATCTGCTATTATGAAGTGTTACTGATTAACAGTACTACAGCAAAATTTAATTTAAGATCAATACTCGATATAAATGATACAACGGCTTGTTTATAGCATTTAGTCTCTTCTGCTTAACAGTACTTATTAAAAGCTGGAAGTGGTGTCTTATGCAACTGATAATCATTTCAGCATGACTTTAGTTTATTGGACGCCAGTGCAGCCGTAACAGATTATAAGTAGACCCATGGACTTCCCATCATTATAGGACTAATAACTGTAAGATTCCATAACAGCGGATTCCAGTAGAAGATTCAGGTTTCGTTTGCATGGATACGCCTAGTTACGAGTTAACAGGTGTAGAAACGTAGTTTCACTGCTGATTTGAGCAAGCGCAGGACTACCTTCGTGACGTGCGCGCCGCGGCCTGTCTTTCTCGTAGGTCTCGGTACAACAGATCGAAACGGGTCACCAGTTTCAATAAAATAAACAGTTTTTAGCAAATTTTGTTGATATATCTCAGATATCTTCCTTGAAAAATGTTCCAGAAAACAGATACTTATTTTTCTTTCAAAAGTATTCACTGCATACACACGCAAGGTAATGGAAGCCTTCAGTTGGCATTATTATTTTATTTTGTTTGCAACAGTTGTTACGGTACACTAAATACACAGAAAACACGACATGTACGCAATAAACTGTGCAGTTCACTTTTTCAAATTGTAATTTCTTATTGGTTGGTTTACGAATCTTTGCTGCCGTAACAGATTCCCCGGTACATTCCAGCATTCATAGAAACGTCGGTCTTATTTCGTCCGTTCTACAGAATTTCTACTTGTTTGTAAGGTAAGGCTTAATAACCGGCCTCTGTGGCCGAGCGGATCTAGGCGCTTCAGCCCGGAGCCGCGCTGCTGCTATGGTCGCAGGTGCGAATCCTGCGTCGGGCATGGATGTGTGTGATGTCCTTAGGTTAGTTAGGTTTAAGTACCTATAAGTCTAGGGGACTGATGACCTCAGCTGTAAGGTTCAATAGCGCTTAGAACAATTTGAACCATTTTTTTAAAGCTCAAAAAATGGCTCTAAGCACTATGGGACTTAAAATCTGAGGTCATCAGCCCGCTAGACTTAGAACTACTTAAAGCTGACTAACTAAGGACATCACACAGATCCATGCCCGAGGCAGGATTCGAACCTGCGACCGTAGCAGCAGCGCGATTCCGGACAGAAGCGCCTAGAACCGTTCGGCCACTACGGCCGGCAAGGTAAAGCAATTCAGACGCAATACACATTCACCTTGTCGAGAGCTGAAATGTTCGCAGGCAACATAGTCCTAACTGGCTCGTCCACGACGTAAATATTGGGCAACAATATTGTGCCGCCGGCCGGGGTGGCCAAGCGGTTAAAGGCGCTACAGTCTGGAACCGCGCGACCGCTACGGTCACAGGTTCGAATCCTGCCTCGGGCATGGATGTGTGTGATGTCCTTAGGTTAGTTAGGTTTAAGTAGTTCTAAGTTCTAGGGGACTGATGACCTTAGAAGTTAAGTCCCATAGTGCTCAGAGCCATTTGAACTATTTGAACCAATATTGTGCCGCTGTTGACTTCGCACATTCGTGCAATATATTGAGAATATAATAGCGTGTCAATAATACAGAGCATGTGAGAGCTGCTTTACGCGAATAGTCACCAACGTTATCCACAACTAGTTTCGATTATGAGCTTTGCCGAGCGGTGGAGCGTATTAATAAGTCAGTGGACTCGTAACGGGGAGAACTGAGACTCCGATACTCTTAACGCCCATCAAGATTTAGGTCTCTCGTGGTTTTCCTGTATCGTTTAAAGTGAAAATTAGCGTGCTTACACTGGAAGGCCCCATCCATACCCTCCCCCTTACTTCCCGAATTTGAACATATACTTCCTCTCTAATGGCCTTAGCGTCATCACAATCTACCGTATGGTAAACCACAATCTTCGTCCTCTGTTTGACTAAGATCAGTTTCATTCATGTAAACAGTACACTGGCTACATTCCAGACGCGTGAAATGTTAAATACCTACAATTAGTGACGCGGGCTACATCAGTGTTTTTCTTTCTGATTTGTTTTGTAGACAGAGGAATAACGAAAATAATGCTACAAAGTGGAATTAAAGGGAAAATGTCAAAGCACTCTATCAATTAGTAAATTATATGCGTTTGATTTAGCTCGGATATTAAACATCTGTTACATCTTAGTTGACAAATGTTGATGTTCTTTTTGTGGTCCTCAGTCCAAAGACTGGATTGCTGCGGTTCTCCATGCTGGTCTGTCCTGTGCAAGCCTCCTCATCTCCAAGTAACTACTGCAACCCACATCCTTGTGGATCTGTTTACATATTTACATCTTAGTCTCACTCTACGATTTTTATCCTCCCCACTTTCCTCCAATGCTGAATTCGTGATCTTCTCATGTTTCAGAACTGTCCTATCAACTGATATCTCCCAGCTCATCCTCATCTACGTCCTCTACCTTTTCTATAATATTGCTTTCAATTTTATCTTTCTTGAATAGACCCTCTTTATACTCCTTTTACCTTTCTGCTTTCTGTTCTTTACTTGGAACTGGTTTTCTATCTGAGTTCTTGATATTCATACATATGGGTCTCTACTCTCCAAAGGTTTATTTGACTTTACTGTAGGTGGTATCTATCTTTCCCCACAGAAATGCGCTTCTAAATCCTCACAGTGGTACTCTAGCCATTCCTGCTTAGCCATCTTGCACTTCATGTCGATCTCAGTTTTTAGACGTTTATATTCCCTTTTACCTCCTTCATTTACTGCATTTTAAAATTTTCTCCATTAGTCACTTAAATTCAGTATCTCTCGTTTTATGCAAGTATTTCTACTAGGCTTGGTTTTTTTAACTATTTGATACTCTGCAGCCTTCACCATTTCATTCGTCTTCTACTGTGTTCTTCTCCACTACTCTAGTCATCCGTTGCCAAACGCTCCCTCTGAAACATTCAACAACCTCTGGTTCGTTCAATCTCTCCAGGCCCCATCTCCTTAATTTCGTACCTTTTCTCAATTTCTTCAGCCTTAATCTACAGTTCATAGTCAATACATTGTAGTCAGAGTCCACATCTGCTCCTCGAAATGTCTTACAATTTAAAACCGGGTTCAAAAATCTTTGTCTTACCCATTATATAATCAATCTGAAACCTTCTGGTCTCTCCAGACCTTTTCTCGTGTACAAGGATCTACCATGATTCTTAAGACAAGCGTTGCGAAGATCAAATTATGCTTTGTACAGAATTCTACCAGGCAGTTTAAATTATGTTATGTGCGGAATTCTACCAGGCAGTTTCCCCTTTAATTCCTTTCCCCCAGTCCATATTCACCTACTATTTTTCCTTCCCATCCTTTTCCTACTATCAGATTCCAGTCCCCCATCACAGCTAAATTTTCGGCTCCCTTAACTATCTAAATAATTTCTTTTAGCTCCTCATCTCTTCAATCTCTTCATCATCTGCGGAGCTATTTGGTATATAAACTTTTACTATTGTCGTGAGCAGCAGCGACCGGGTGCAACACACGCAGCAACATGAACGTAACTAATTTTGTGACTTTTACGAGTTCCTAAGCAGGAGCGAATTGTATATTTCATCTGTGTGGTTTGATAGTTCAGTTTCTTGAGTTTCTGCGCATTAATTAATATCTGATAGGCACAGTTCTATCGTTTTCGTTTGCGTCGGAAAGTAAAAGATTTTGTAACATGTTACAAGTTCGTAATCAGGGGCGAATTGTTTAGTCTCACTTGAGTGCTTCGGTAGTTCGGTTTTTGAATCTCTGCGTATTAATCTAATTTATTACATACAGCTCCCAGGTTTTCATCAGCGCCTACAGTAGAGTTCCGCAGCACATGCTAGTAGTCCGTTTACTTGGGTAGTGTAGTTTTCCATGGTTTTTAGTATGGATAGGGATTGTGATTGTTATGTGCAGATTCTATAATTTTCTCCTGTGAACGTGTTCGCGTTATGCAGGTCTTGGAGTCACTCACGTCCATCTAGAAAGTATTTACTTAGGTTAACGAAGGCGATGTGGCCTGATGTACTCGACGATTCCCTCTAGCTACACTGTCTAAACGATCGTCCCAAGAAATTACAGATTAAGATCAGCCTGAAGATGCCTAAATAAGGTGACACGCGTAGTTGATAAATAAAATTGCAACTAATACTTAAGGTGAGACCTTTCGGACCGACGTTCGTGAACGAATTTTCGGTTACATACCGGAATCAGCGCTTTTTAGCATGGCATACTTTGTTAATTCAATTTCCAAATGCTGTGAGCTGCGCCAAGCTTATGTTTTCAGATGAATGTGACATTTGTGGCAGCTCACGTGCAAGAAATATCGTCTTTTCCGCCAGGGAGAATCCTCATTACACAGGGAAGTTAGAAAGGAACCAGTCTCACTTAATAATATTGGCAGCGATGACATCACATCATCTGCTTGGACCGTACATTTTCAAGAGACTGCGAAGGGACCATATTATTTATGCATGTTAAGAACGTGCTTAATACTTCAGCTCGAGGAAAGAGGTCTCACAGATCACATACGGTTGCAGCAAGATGTGGGCGGGGGGGGGTGGGGGGCTCCACACTACGCTCCTGCAGTGGGCGAGCTCCAAAATGAACTCTTTCCAGGAAGGTGTATAGGTCGTGGTGCAATACCGGCTCTCTTGTAATGGCCACCAACGATTCGTCACCTCATCTCACCTGACAACTCTTTCTGGAGAGTCATTAAGGCGCATGTATCTGTACGTTGTTGTGCTATAAACGAAGAATTGGGCAATGCAGTTGAGGTTGCTCTTCGCACTACAACACGAGAGATGCTAAAAAATGTGTCAAGAAGAACACGGAGGTGTATGGAAATATGATTACAGCTTGATTTGGAACATGCTGACATATTGGACATTTGATACGAAAGTAAGTACTTGTGCTGAAACAAATAAAACCAATTAACCTTCGATACTAGAGGATGTGGGGACTCCTCAGCTACACTGTACACTTATAATGCACAAGCTAACTTACGATGTGTGGCAGAGGGTATTTTCTGCATCACTGTCACGTCCCCCTTTCCTATTACCGTGACGAATCTTGCATGGGAAGAGAAACACTTTTTAATCCTCAGAGACACCACGAATTCACTTATTTACTTACATGATATTAGCTTAATGTGCTCGTACGTACAATCCCAGCTAATTAATGGATGTGGCTACTTTCAGTCACTATCAAGCGATCGTGTAATCATACGGTAGTGGGTCTTTCGGCCTGCTTCTGTGCATTACGTAAATTTTCTTGCGTGGAGATTCAGCTACCAGTCACTACACCAACATCAATCATCTCCAGGTCTTGCTGCATTTCCGTACAGTTCTCTGGGCTTGCGACTTCTCTCTGAAATAGCATCACCCACTAGAAGGCTCTTGGAAATCATCCTAAGATCATCAGACGCAATTTTCTCTCGTGTTTTGCAGATACTTTCGATTTATTTTTTGCAAAGTCTAGTTGGAGTCAGCCAAAAAAAAAATACTGCTCTTCACGTCTCTCTTGCGAAAGCCCATACGCGATGGAAAGCGTCGATTTGTTTCCAGTTATAAACAAAATTACTTTTAGTGTGGAATTTTACGTGAACATTCGACAGAATGGTCCCATGTTAGCCTAGTGCGTTATTCATGTATTAACAGGGACATTAAAACACGGAGAATAACCGGTACCCAATCAGCGACAACAACGCCCTGGCTCTCGCTCACTGCTACTGCCACGCAGAGGCATTACTCAGTCGATGCCACATTAGTGATTATTCTTCATCTTTTACTGCTCCGGTTAATACAGGTCGATAAAATGTATAATCCTCTATACTAATTTGGCACCGCTGTACCGAATGATCAAGTAGAATTCCACTTTATAAATCACTTAGTTTGTAGTGGGAAACTAACCTATGCTTTTCGTCTACACTGTGCGTTTTGCGTCGCGAGAAAGATATGATGAGCAATATTTTTTGAGCTGATGCCTGCTACACGTTGGAAAAAATAAATTCCAAGTATCTGCCAAAACACCAGATAAAATACGCCTGGTGACCCACAGGAGAGACCCGGCATACAGGGTATTTAAGAAGTGATGGTCAATAATTCACACATGGCAAGTACAGGCCAAAAGTAGCAAAAAAGCTCCAATGAACATGGGTCCGTAAATCAGCCGTGCCGAGGTATCGCATTAACTCGAGTTGGGGACCAAGTGTAAACGCCCCTGGGTACCGCGTTATTTACGTTAGTATCTCAAGGTTTCGGATCGACTATCTGTTTGTTTCCGCATGCGCAACTACTTCCTATTCACCCTCCGTGCAATGTGCTGTAGCGGCCTCACAGTCAGCCATGAACATGAAGCCACCATGGACAGAGTACCAATGAAGAGTACGGCGACACGCGCTTCACGTATGGCAAAGCGAATGGCAGTGTCCCTGAGGCTACTCGATTGTATGAAGAAATTATTCCTCTCCGCAGGCAGACAGACAGCCGGTTACACGAACGCCTCAGAGAAACCGGGAGTTCCACGCACCATGTACGACAAGGTCGACCGAGATCCGTAACACCCGACGTTGAGGAAACGATGTTACGCATCCTACACGAACGTTCGAATACCTCAACAAGGAGGATTGCTACCCAAGTGTCATAGCAGTGTCTGAAGTATTTTACTCTATCCATATCATTACCAGTGAGTGCAAGCCCAGAAAAATGAAGGCTTCCCTCCCAGAGAGAATTTTTGCCAATGGGTGCAACAACAGTGTAGCCTGAATCCCCGAATTGTAAGCAGTATTCCGTTCACGGATGAGGCAGGATTCATGCGTGACGGTATTTTCAACTACCATAACTGTCACATTTGGGCCGCTGTCAGTCCTAATGCAACACACGTATGTCGACATGAGCAGCGTCATTCGTTGAACTTCTCTGCAGGACTGCTCGGGGACCGCATAATTGGTCCACACTTCCTATCACAGAGACAACCGGACAGCGGTAAAAATGCAGTTTCTGCGTACTGTACTTCCAGATGTACGTGGCCACGTCCCACTGGACCAATGCCTGAACATCTGGTTCATGCATGACGATTGTCCAGCACTTTTTCATTTACGAGAGCGCCACTTTATAACTCGAACATATGGTCGACTTTAAATAGGTTGAGGAGGGCCTGTGCCATGGCCTCCAAGGTCTCCGGATTTAAATCCATAGATTTCTGCTGTGTGTGGTCATGTCAAAAGCGTGGCCTACGCTACCAGGGTCAGCTCTCTTGTGAAATTACGCTTGCGGATTGCAGCAGCCTTCGAGTATTTACGGTATTCTCCAGGACCGGCTGAGAGGATCTCAGCTCATTTCAGAGACGAGCACAATGTTGCATTCAGGTTCGTGGACAACATATCGAACACCTTCTTTAACGCTTAGAGAGGCCATGTGTTCCTAGACACTGATGAATCGCAACAGGAAATACGTTGTATCTCGACAACGGTTGATTTGTGAAGCTGGTTTTTGGTGCTGTTTGGCTTCTTTCGACCCGCACTTTCCATGCGTGAGTTTTTCACCATCACTTCTAAAACATCCTGTGTATTGTGAAAAGTAATGGTCCTATAACGCTCCGTTGGTTTAAGCCTGAAATTACTTTTACGTTTGCAGATTCGTCTCCGTTAAGTATGACATGCTGCCTTTTGTTTACTAAGAACTCTTAAATCCCATATAACGATATAGCTCCGTAACGTGTACTAGTTACAATCGGATGCTTGAAATTAGAAGCCAGTCTTGTGCATCTTATAGTTTTCAGACATCCGCTTTAGCCAGCTCTGGAACAGAAGTTTAATATACTCTCTAACTTCACTTTTAAGTGATAGTTTTAAAGGATTGTGTGCTGCAATCTTCTTCTGAATTTACAAAAACTACTCCAAAGAAGTGAGGTTTTTACAAATGTGAAAAGTACAATACTGTCATGTGCTAGGAATAAATATTATTTTGCATTTTTAAAGGCATTGCAATCGGGAAAAACTCATCAGTACTGTATTCAATGGCCTGTTACATTATTACTTTACAACAAACCAAAATTCAAAGGAAATAGAAGTATTATCAAAAACATTTACAATTAAAAACAACTTTTGAACAATAACTATTGCAAACAAACACAAATATCCAATTTCAAGACAGGTAAATAGTGGAGACTTTATGGAAAATCAATTCGTTTTCAAATGTCACAACTTCCATGGTACAAGCATTCCTTCAGTTTGACGGCCGTAGAAAATGGTGCACAACGTACGAAGTATGACTCAACTTTTCAGAAGTTATATAAATAGTTCTAAAAATATAGCATTTTAACTATCGTAAAATTCTGCATCTGTAAAGCAATAGCTTCTAAACATCTTGAATACATTGTACAAAATATACAGGACTTAAATGAGTAGAAGTAGTAATAATTTTATTTACAAATGCTACACACAACACAAACTTCTGTCACACAACAACAAGAAAAAACAGTTTAAAATGCAGACTCTCCTTACAGCGTTTCTAGTGCGCATTCCAGCATGTGATTCTAAAACCAGTCACTGTTCTGAAACACCAATTAATAAACACTGGCATAGGTACACTACCCTCAAGGTAAAACATATTGCATTGTTGCTGCTTAGTTTAATGCAAATCAAAGATTAAATGATTTGTCTTTTTTGGCAACATTAGATTTAATTTTTTAACGGTGTATGTGCAATGGATTTTTCTCGGTACTCTAGTATACAAGATTGGAGTTAACATTTTTTTGGGGGAACTGCATAATTGTGCAATTCTAAACTCTGAACTAAGTGCATTGAGGAGTGACTGAATGTGCAGGAGAGACAAGGCGAATTTTCTGCAGCGTTAAACTGTTACAGAATACGTTAACAAAGACCACTTTGCCTGATCGTTTGGCAGCAGTTTCCACGAAAATCTGACGTGGCGCTTTGGAACTCTCGCGTGTTATGACAGGAGCACTTTGGTCGGGAAATCAATTGACAGTCGCGTGCAGCAAATAAATACCTATGAGACGAGGATGGAGGAGGGCAGGAGGCGTGCCGCCCTCCGAGACTGACCACGCCCAGCGGTCGCTTTCCGACATGTTGGCGGGCTATGCGGGTGGCTCGGCAAACCGCTCTCTTTTGTTGACTTCTTCCCAGCGGCTAACTAAACAAAACGTAGAGTGTATTTACAACGAGGGATGAAAAATGAGAACCCATGTAGCAAACCAGTATAGCGCTAGGGAAACTTGACATTGTCATGTATACGGACGAGGAAGAAAGACGGACAAGGCTGTTAGTGAGCACAGAAATAAATCAGTGGGGAAAGTTGGAAACTGGTCCTGAAACAGTACGCCAACGCAGTCGGCAATGAACCGACTGGAAATTTAAACGAAGTGTTCAACACACGAAATAAGCACATAAAAGACAACACGAATAGGCGTGGCTTTGCCTGACTTGAATACTATCATGGAATCCAGTCGTTTGAAAGCAACCACAGTGCTTGTAACTAGATACAGTCTTACCATTGTTCCGAAGCCTGATGGAAATTCATACTAACCATAGAAAAATATCTGAAATACTGCTCACTACAGCCCAATCTAGATATATTGGGTGTCAGTGAAGTGAAATAGAAATAATACGAGGATTTATGGTCAGACGAATATATGATAACAAAAAAAAACAACAGAAAATAGTATAGCTGGAGTGGCATTTATAACTGGTGTTGGATTTGTTATGAATAGGAAGGTAGGACAGTGTGTTACTGTGAACAGTTCAGTGATAGGGTTGTTCTCATCAGAATCGACAGCAAACCAACAGTGACCTCAACAGTTCAAGTATACTTACCGATGTCGCAAGCAGAAGATGAAGAGAGAATATATATAAGGGTACTGAACGCGTAATTCAGTAAGTGAAGGGAGAAGAAAATGTAATAATCACGGGAACCGGAATGCGGTTGTATGGGAAGGAGCAGAATGAAAGGTTACGGGAGAATTTGGACTTGGTACTAGGAATGAGAGAGAAGAAAGACAAATTGAGTTATGCAGTAAATTTCAGAAAGTAATAGCGAATACTCTGTTCGATAATCGCAAGGGGAGCGATATACTTGGCTGGGCCACAGGGGGAAGATTTCAGTTACATTAGATCTTGGTAAGGCAGAGATTCCGAAATCTCATATTGGCTTGTAAGGCGTACCCAAGGCCAGATATGGACTCCAATAACAGTTTAGTAATGATGAACAGTAGGCTAAAGTTTGAGACTAGTCAGGAAGTATCAGTGAGCATTCTAAGGTATGAAGCGATACGCTGGAAGTTTTCTGAGGCTGTAGGTGTTGCGATAAGGAATATCTCAGTAGGTAGTTCAGTGGAAGAGGAATAGAAATCTCTAGAACGGGCAATCACAGACGTTGGAGAGATAATGTAGGTACTGCGAAGAAATCACGAATAACAGAAGAAATGCTTCAGTTGATCGACGAAAGAAGGAAGTACAGGAATACCGAAATTCAAATAACTTAGGAATACAATAAAAAGGAAGGCACGGAAACTAAGGCGAAATGGTTGCAGGAAAAAATGAGGAAATCAAGAAAGAAATGATTGTCGGACGGTCTGATTCACCATTTAGAAAAGTCAAAACAGTCTTCGGTGAAATTAAAAGTAAGTGTAATGAGAATTCCACTGTTAAATGCAGAGGAGAGCCGATAGGTGGAATAAGTACACTGAGGCCGTCTATGATTGGGACGACTTATCTGATAACGTGATAGAGGAAGAAACAAGAGTCGATAGGGAAGAGATAGGGAATACAATATCAGAATTACAATTTAGAAGAGCTTTGGTAGACGTAAAATCAAATAAGGCATAAATAATAGATAATATTCCATCAGAATTTCTAAATTTATTCGGGAGGGAAATGGCAGCAAATTGATTATTATCTTTGTTGTGTGTAATGACACTGACGATATGCTATCAGTCTTTCGGAAAAACATGATCCACACAATTTCCAAGATTGCAAGAGCCGTTAAGTACGAGAATTATTGGACAATCAGCTGACTGACTCAGGAATCCTAGTTGCTGAAAAGAGTACTAAAGACTGGGAAAGAAAATTAAGGATTTGTTATATGACGATCGGTTTCGCTTTAGAAGAGGTAAAAGCACCAGAGAAGAAGTTCTGCCGTTGTGGGTGATATTGGAAAAGGCACTGAGGAAAAATCTAGACACGTTCACGGGATATGTTGACATGGAAAAAGCTTACGACAATGTTAAATGATGCACGATTTTTGAAATCCTGAGAAAAGTAGGGGTAAGCTTTAGGGCAAAACGGGTAATACGCAACATACACAAGAACCGATAGGGACCAATAACAGTGGAAGACAAAGAACGAAGCGCTCAGATTCAAAAGGGTGTAAGGCGGGGATGTCGTCTTTTGCCTTTGCCGAAGACTGGGATTAAAATTCAAGGTGAAAGAATATCACTGATAAGATTAGCTGATGTCATTGTTATCTTCAGTGAAAGTGAAGATGAATTACAGGACCTGTTCAATGGAATGAACAGTGTAATGAGTACAGAATATATAATGAGAGTAAATCCAAAAAAGACGAACGTGATGATGACTAGCAGAAATGAGAACAGCGTTAAGCTTATCACAACCTGGTATATGCTTCGGTAGCAGAATAACCCATGACGGACGGAGCAAGGAGGACATAAAAAGCGGACCAAGACTGGCAAAAAGGCCGCGCGGGATTAGCCGAACGGTCTGGGGCGCTGCAGTCATGGACTGTGGGGCTGGTCCCAGCGAAGGTTCGAGTCCTCCCTCGGGCATGGGTGTGTGTGTTTGTCCTTAGGATAATTTAGGTTAAGTAGTGTGTAAGCTTAGGGACTGACGACCGTAGCAGTTAAGTCCCATAAGATTTCACACACATTAGAACATTTTTGAACTGGCAAAAAGGATATTCCTGGGCAGGAGAAGTCTAGCATTATCAAACATAGGTCTTAATTTGAGAAAAGAAACCTGAGAATGTACGTTTGGAGCACAGCGTTGCCTGGAAGTGAAACATGGAGTGCGGGAAAACCGGAAAAGAAGAGCTAGAAACATTTGAATGTTGAAAATTAGGTGGGCTAATAACGTAGGGAATGAGAAGGTTCTCCGCAGAATCGGAGGGAAAAGAAATATAGGGAAAACACTGACTGGGAGATAGGACAGGATGATAGGACATGTTTTAAGACAAAAATGAGTAATTTCCATGTTACTAGAGAGACAGAGATTGGGTTACATCTAGCAAATAATGGAGGACTAGCTTGCAAATGCTACTCTTAGATGACAAGTTGGCATGGCAGAGGATTCCGCGTTGGGCCGCACCAAAACAGTCACGTCTGCAAAACAGTAGGACAATGCGAGTGTGCATTTGTGCACCAAGTCTTGATGCAACCCAAACTATCTCTGCCGGCCTTGTATTAAATGAATATCAGAAGACCCAGAATCTTTCAGAAAAGCATCAAGTCTTAATGCAACCCAAACTAACTCTGCCGCCCAGCGTTTCCATTGCCAACCTTTTGCCAAAAATTTTAGTTTTGTGGGAATACATGCTACCACTTCCTGCTCTCTAACAAACGTGAATCGCTTCCGCACTCAGAGGAAATCACCTACTGTTTGCGATGAAAAAAGTGACGTAAGCCGTCATGAGACAGACAGCTAACGTTGACGTGGGCGCGAATGGGACATACGACCTCACGACAGACAGCACCGTAGGCACACGAGACGCGATGGTTAACGTGATCTGCGCTCTTAGCGCTCTGCAGCGGCCGCTGTCGACTTCATTAGGCTCGAAAACCAGATGGACTCTGTTAACAACTGTTGAAGACGAGTAGAGAAAATAGCGAAAAATATTCTGTACTCGTCGATGACCTGAACAGAGAATTGCTAATAGAGGATAACTAGAGAACGCTATACAACGATCTGAGATAGATAATAGTAGAAGTTAATAGTTAACAAATACCCCAATTTCGGTTTGAAATTGAATATAGTTAACGTTTAGTGTCTAACGCAGGTTGAGCGACACACACACACCAAAAAAAGTTTTGCATCATCCCGACGTTGACTGTGGATATTGTATCACAGACACAGTCCCTTTGACTGTTCGGAGATGTCACTAAACCGCCCAAAGACGTAAGAAACCATGCATGAGCAGCGCCTATTAGACGGAGGGGGTCCGACAGCCGATCAGTTCCAGTCATTCCACGAAGAAGGAGGTACACAGCTCGTGTTTTCTGTAGTTCAACCACGCCTAGATGGTCAGTACTGCTGTTTGATTGCTTCCGCATTGTTACTTTGTGCCAGGAAAGGAAGGACTCTCAACAAGGCAAGTGTTCAGGCGTCTCGGAGTAAACCAAACCAATGTTGACCGGACATGGAGGAGGCACAGAGAGAGACAGGAACTGTCGATGACATGCCTCTCTGAGGCCGCCCGAGGGCTACTACTGCAGTGGATGACGGCTACCTACGGATTATGACTCGGAGAAACCCTGACAGCAACGCCACCATGTTGAATAATGCTTTTCGTGCAGGAACAGGACGCTGTGGTACTACTGAAACTGTGCGCAATCGGCTGCATGATGGACAGCTTCACTCCTGACGTCCATGGCGAGGTCCGTCTTTGCAACTACGATATCATGAAGCTTGGTGCAGATAGGCCCAACAACATGTCGAATGGACCTCTCAGGATTGGCATCACGTTCTGCATCACGTTCTCTTCACGGATGAGTGCCGCATATGCCTTCAACGAGACAATCGTCGGAGACGAGTTTGGAGGCAACCTGGTCAGGCTGAACGCCTTAGAACACTGTCCAGCGAGTGCAGCAAGGAGGAGGTTCCCTGTTGTTTTGGGACGGCATTATATGGGGACGGCATACGCCGTTGGTGGTCATGGAAGGCGCCGTAATGTCTGTACGATACGTGAATGCCATCCTTCGACAGATAGTGCAACCATATCGGCAGCATATTGGCGAGGCATTCGTCTTCATGAACGACAAGTCTCGCCCCCATCGTGCACATCTTGTGAATGACTTCCTTCAGGATAACGACATCGGTCGACTAGACTGGCCAGCATGTTCTCCAGACATGATCCCTATCGAACATGCCTGAGATAGATTGAAAAGGGCTGTTCATGGACGAAGTGATCCACCAAACACTCTGAGGGATGTACGCTGAATCGCCGTTGAGGAGTGGGACAATCTGGACCAACAGTGCCCTGATGAACTTGTGCATAATATGCCACGACGAATACAGGCATGCATCAATGTAAGAGGACGTGGTACTGGATATTAGAGGTACCGGTGTGTACAGTAATCTGGACCACCACCTCAATGTTTGGTTTTCATGAGCAATAAAAAGAGCGGAAATGATGTTTATATTGATCTATATTCCAGTTGTCCGTACTGGTTCCCGAACTCTCGGAACCGAGCTGATGCAAAACTTTTTTTGATGTGTGTAATATCCGTATTTTCGATGTTGAATTTACTACGAACACACTGAAATAACGTAATTTATCACATAGACTTCGAGATTGAGATTCTTTTCTGAATTTCGTTGGAATGGAAGAAGAGATTTTTTCGACACTGATCATCATTGAAAATGATATTTACCGGCTTGATAAAAGCATGAGCCAGTCCATAAACCTAGAGATAGGTATATATATATATATATATATATATATATATATATATATATATATATATATATATGTATTACAAAAAGTTTCGTAATAGCAAAAATTTCCAATGCATAACTTGCGTTTACTGTGAGACATGGACCGCAGGCACGTTAACATTTTTGGCCACTGGGATAACGTTCCAATCGTGGGCCTTTACAACAAGAATTGCTGCTAATACTCTATTTATAAAAAGTAACATCGACTGTTGAGATGACAAGTTGGAACGGGAGAAGATTTCGCGGTGGGCCGCACCAAACTAGTCACGTCTGGAAAAGCGGTAGGACAAGGCGAGTGTGCCTTTGTGCATCAAGCCTTGATGCAACCCAAACTAACTCTGCCGCCCAGGTATTAAATGAATACCGGAAGACCCAGAGTCTTTTAGAAAACAAAATGCGAAAAAAAAAGATTTGTAAGGAGGTGGTGCGAACCTGCTACCTAGCTCGACACAACAAAATAACTAATTTTTTTAAATAACCAATTTTTTCTTTTTTAAGTCAAAAACTTAAATTTCCTCTCAAAACCAAAACCATATTCTTCTTGAGGGTATATTGTTTTATTTTATTTATAGTATTTAGAATAATCATGATCGTGTTCTGACTGTATTTGAAGTAAGGGAACTAAGCTATACTTTCACATAAACTAGAGACTTCCTCTGAAAAGTAACTGTTCGGTGGTTTCCTTTTGAAACACCCTTGTTTTTATAAAAAGTGTGTGAATGGACAGAATTTTTCCTTTTTCCAGTCGTAACTGGCAGGTGTTTCCCTTTCTTAGTGCAAGAATAGTTTGAATACAGATTCACCTCCATCGTTGATGATGTAATTTACATAGAAATATATAAGCCACGTGATTCTTCTCGTCTTTGAAGCCGGTAACGTTTATAAATCTGTGTGCGGTATATTACTGGAGTTCAGCCGTTTTTGTCGTTAATAGCATTTCACATTTAAATTTAATCAACTTCCACAAGCCTCGGATACGTGAACAGCCTATTCCTCGGTGCAGCGCTGTATCAGCCAAGCCACAATGTTCACAGTAAGGGTTTCTTGTGAGTCTCGGTTGGTTTCGGCGATATGCTGATAGAAACAGACCGTTTGAGAAGATGTAAGCGGCTCAGCGTATCCGAAAAGTTAGAGCACACTAGCTTCCACTTAAGATTTTGTGTTTCACTTGGCAGACTGTTTTTGTCTGTAGTTCTCCCTTAATCTTCTTCGTAGTGAAGTTCTGTACACCTGGAAGATTTTCTACAATTTCCTTTGTGATTCAACTGCACTACCACTTCGACGGGACAATTGGATCTCTGTATATAATATATACATGCTAAAGACAGTATCTTACAACAGTCATTACGTGATATTTAATATGGTAACTGTACGGAAAAGACGCGCTTTTGACAGATCTTCACTGTGCCGTTACACTGAAACGGTATGCTTTCGTGACATACAAGTTAGAACACTAAAAACGTCAACCAGAGGAAGCCTGTACGTTCCGATGTGTAGTTTCCTGTTATTTTACTACAACATATCGTGGCTAAAACGCTTTATCCCAGAGATCCTCAATTTTTTGATGTTTTGAAACAGCCTGTATTCATACCAGGTACTTTGTGAGAAAGAAAACCCTCCAACACCATAAAATGTGGCGGCTTGTGTGTCATGTTTGCAATATAAAGCGATGTCGCGTCACATTGGCCACGTTACTCTCCGCGAGGCAAATATCTGGCATTCTAGATTCTTCATAACACATTCCGCAGTTTGTGGAACATAGAATTCCACGTTGTGACGCCACCAGCTCATTCTCCACGTGCGATTTCACGTCCCGCTTTACGCTGAGCGCAGTGCAGTTTTTCGAAGCATGAAACGAGTTGATTCCGAAACGGCCACCTTCCGGACGTGATAGTTAAAACTGCCAGAAAAGTTAGCCACCACAATAAACTGTCCTCCACTTCTACTTTGGTCTCGTTAAGAAGGACATCGATGGCACATTTGTGTAATTCAGGAGCTGTGTTGCAAAAATGTGCAGAGAGCTGATTCGAAAGTCCTGGTACTGTAAAAATAGCAATTTTCGCCATTTGGCGTAGAGGTACCTCAACTCCCAACAGCCCGACTCCATTGGATACAGCCCAGAAGCGTATACACTGCTTTCGGCAGTAAGTGGCCCGTCTTGCCAACGGTGGGAGGTGCCTTTTTGGCTTGTGCATAGCAGGAGTCGGAAGTGGTTCCTTCAGGTCACCGACGTTTGAGTCGTTATCCGGTGTTAGGAGAGAAACTGAACGGACTAATTTGAACGGAGAAGCTACAAATCCAGAAGCATTCCGCTATTAAAAGATCAGTCACGCAGACGCCCTCAGTTCGCCTTTGTGTACGCTGCCAGGCCAACATTTGAACAGTTTTTCCATGAGGCCAGTCCGCCCCGTCATTGCTTTCCTTAGTGAACTGTCCATCACTTTCACTAATAACATAAAACATGAAAATGTAAAACTTTTTTGCACCTAAACGGAGTTCAGTAAGTAATGCAAGACATTTTTATCTGTAAGATGATTTGTTTTTTCAGGATCCAACAACTCATATTATACACCACTGTTCTCGCTGTTTCATTCTTGTATTCACTATCAGTTTTACCGTAAAACCGAAGTGTATAATTTGGTGGATAATTATTCATTCTGGCAATACGGTGTAGCTAGTTGTAACTATTTCTAATTCTCGTACTTTCCGGGATAGTGTGAGGGTAAATAAACGGTTGAAAACCAAATCAAAAATTGCTTTTTTATGTTGAAGTGAATGATTTCAACCATAGTTGACCATACAATCTGTGTACGTTTTCTACGGAAATTCCAAAAACTGTGTTTTCCATTGAAACCTGATTGGTAGACAGAGAGCACACAGGATAAGGTTAAGGCTGTGGATGGGGCCATAAACAGGTACTTTGCATTACACAATCAAACACACAACTTTATTTTCTAAGAACCACTTATTTACACATTGGCTTAAAAGATCACAATTAAACAATACGGCAGAAGGCCTAGATAAGAAAACTTGAGATGCTTTCCGGGCTGAAGGCCATGGAACCACAGCAAACACAAGAACAGCTAAAGGCCTGGCTTAGAAATCAAAAGCAATTAAAAGTACAAGGTAATTTTTTTAAATAAAACATGCAATGAAAACAATTACAGACTTTAGGCCTACACTACATGCCTGAGGGACAACTATAATTAAAGCATATTAATAAACAATTTTTTTAAGCAAGAAAATTTCTTTTTAAACTTACAAGAGGACGGCCGAAGCCTGATTAACTTATTTCACAGCTGAAGGCCACAAACAAATTTGGAACAACGGCTGAAGGAGTGAACAAGAAGTCAGATAAATAATTTAGAATAAACCACTTGCTTCTTATTAAAAAAAAATACCTTTAGGGAATATAAACGGCTGAAGACCTTATTAAAGGGTTCACGCAAATCCTCAGCTGATGGCAACACACAACGCATGGAACAACTAATGGCTTAGGGCCTGGATTGCAAACAATTTCAGATAGAACAATTTCTAAGGATAAAAAGATTTTTATCTAAAACAATCAATGATCAATATTTTAATTTAAAACTGCTGAAGGTCTTTATGTAAATTTAAAAAGAAAACTGAATTAATACATGGCCAAAGGCCTCACACAATACTTCAACTAAAATGAAAATCACAGTTTAAAACAAGCAGAACAAGTGATACTCAGAAGTGTTCCAAGGGTCGGTCTGGGAAGGTAGCTCAAATGTAAAGTGAGGTGAGACAGCCAGCCAAGAGTTGACGTTATGTAATCGGATGGCAACCAAACTAGGGAGCGGCCCAAGACCAACCAACAATTCAACGAATTACCTTTCATCCGACCAAAGGCACAACGATGGAGAATATCGGCCAAGGACGAGAATACGAACAGCACTATGGGCCCAGAAATTGACGTCTAAAAACAGCCAAGGAAACAATAACCACACTAACCAAATATGAGCAAAACAACTTAAAAGGCTGTCGAACTACACGCTGTGCTGGACAGCAACAAAACAACGAGCAAAAGGCACACTGCCTACCAACTACACTAACGACCAGGGCAGGCAACTGGAGAGTTAACGATCACAAGGCAGAAAATATCGCTGGTGAACTTCACTGATAAGTATCAGTCAAATTAATAATTAATCACAACATAGGAAGCTGCTAGATTTCACCGACTCCAACACATCATATGATGCTGCTAGCCCGAATGTCCAAGGGCAACAACCCACAAATGAACGAAGAGATGTCACAATAGTTAAGATTTCGTAACAGATTAACTGATCACACAACTTCAGCGTCCATGCTCGGTGGGCAACGAACTATAGTCGCTCTCGCAGCTAGTGCCTCATAATCTGACAGCACATGCACACCGCCAGCAGCCCCGGTCTGTCCTCGCTTCATGGAGACTTGCTTGCTGCTCGGTCCCAACCGACTCACTCAATCCAGCACGCAGACAGCATTAAAATAACTGCTCAGTTAAAACCATACAAGCTACACACGGTTCTGAGAAACAATTCCACAAAAAACTTCCTCAGCTAAGTAGTTTGCAATTTCTTGGCTAAAACCAATCACTGTGGAACAACTAGTAGGAATCACAGATCGACACACACAGAGAACCCAGAAGCGGTCAGCGACCAAAATACACGTCGTCCGATGAGACGACCGACTGAACGACCAACCAAGATCGTCCCCACTGAAGTCATGTGTGCCGGCACCGGTTGGGCGAGTCATGGCTGTCTGGACCTCACTGCTGCTCCGTCCCTGACTCCCATGATGTCCTGTTCGCATCTTGGACACACGACGACCCGGAGACACTGGCTCGGACCCAACCATACAGCCGGCCGGAGTGGCCGTGCGGTTCTAGGCGCTACAGTCTGGAGCCGAGCGACCGCTACGGTCGCAGGTTCCAATTCTGCCTCGTGCATGGATATTTGTAATGTCCTTAGGTTAGTGAGGTTTAATTAGTTCTAAGTTTTGGGGGACTGATGACCTCAGAAGTTAAGTCGCATAGTGCTCAGAGCCATTTGAGCCATTTTGAACCCAACCATACAGAGGGAACATTTGCCCATTGGCCACATGAGATCCCTGCACAAGGAAGCAACCGACCCACGTCCCGCAAGATGAGCAATTGAAGGGGCCCAGAAGCTGTCAGAAGACCAAAATACAGGTCGCCCGATGAGACGATCGACCGATCGACCAACCAACGGTGGTTCCTGCTCAAGTCTCCTTTCCTCGGACAGTGCATGTGTGTAGCCTGCTGTCGCGCAGGTACTGGCTGAGCAGACCTCACTGGAGCTCCATCCCAACTGAACTCACCGCACATCACGACCCAGAAATACTTGAGGTCCCTCAAAAGATAGTACAACAGTGCTCTTATCGATAGCGCTGCTGCTACTCACGGGCAGGCAGGCCAGAAACTTAATGATGCCAGTAAATCGAATAAGAAATGGGACGGCAGTACCGCGAAGACAAGATGTGAAGTAATAAACAGCATGAACACAAGTCGCGCATGGCTCAGCCATTTTCATTTCTGATATTTAAATTAAGAAAGTTAATAGAAACTTCATTTTTCACCTCAAATATAAAATTTATTTTCTCGAGTAAGTCTGTAAATTTAATCAAATGGTTCAAATGGCTCTGAGCACTATGGGACTTAACATATGTGGTCATCAGTCCCCTAGAACTTAGAACTACTTAAACCTAACTAACGTAAGGACATCACACACATCCATGCCCGAGGCAGGATTCGAACCTGCGACCGCAGCGGTCGCGCGGTTCCAGACTGAAGCGCCTAGAACCGCACGGCCACACCGGCCGGCTTGTAAATTTAATCACCACGTATTTAATTTCATGTTCTTTACCATACCGCCTACTTATCAAAAGTAATTCAGAATTGACTCACTCCTTTCGGATTGATTGCTTCCTCTTCGACTCTTATAACTGCAGTCTGATTATTGTGCAAGTTACAGATAACGTTTCGATCATTGCACTTTACTGGTGTTACTTCCAGATTCTCTGTGGGTATAGTTCACTCAATATTGTCAAAAGCTTTCTCTAAACCTACAAATGCGCAGTCGTAGTAAAGTACCAAGAGAGCGTGTTTGATTCGCACACAGTTAACTTGGAGTTGCCCTAGGCCCAGCCGACTATCCCCGCTATCGTGGACAGGGCTTCTGAGGACGAAGGCGGTCCGCCTAGGGACGCCCGCCGGGCCGGCTGGGTAAGCCGTCTGCGCGGCTGTGTCGATTCATAAGCTAATGAGGGCCGCGCAGCCGCAGAAGGGCAGGGATTACTGCGGCGCTCCCAGACAATGACCGCGGCGCTACAATGGGCACTTGGCGTGCTGTCCGCGGTGACGGCTGCCATTCCAGGCCAGACTGGGCGTCCGGCGTCTCTCCTGACCTACCGCTGCTAACAGAAAGCCGGGATATACCACGGCGCACCAACGGCGTAATTCCAAGGGCCACGTAATTCTGCTGTTGCTAGGACCAGCAGACGTTCACGTCTCTATCTTTGCTTATATATGAAGGTTGCTGTGCACTGACTTACTGCCGCGTGTTCGCTGTCGTAGGAATAGGAACTAATAACTATCAAGGCCGGAAAAATTTTATCTTCAGACAATTTTATGCACAGTTTTTCTACTATTTATATATATGACGTATTCACAGTTGCGAATGCGGACAACTATCAGCCTCGTAAGGGAATGACGACTGTGTCCGACTGCGACTCGAACGCGGATTTCTCGCTTCACGCTTAACCGCTTTGGCGATCCGTGCACGAAACACGAAAATAACAAAATTTCCATAAGTCGTCCTTTCGCCATTTCTGTGCTTCATAAAGGCTGTAGTCACCACAGTGCCTGTTCCTTCGCACATTTATGCATTGCTTCGTTGTTCCTAACAACACTGCTTTCGATCTTTATTATTTCTTCCTATTGATCCATTGTGACCAGGCTGCAACTTGATCTTCCATTTCTTTATACTCCCTGTGATATGGATGCTGCAGCGATACGGCTGTGAATTGGAAGGGGTCAGACTTCTGGGCCGCTAATATCTTTCCCTAGCTAACGTAGCTTTATTAAACAGTCGAAAGTGAAATACACTGAGGTGACAGAAGCCATGGGATAACGATATCGCCGGCCGTGGTGGCCGAGCGGTTCTAGGCGCTACAGTCTGGAGCCGCGTGACCGCAACGGTCGCAGGTTCGAATCCTGCCTCGGGCATGAATGTGTGTGATGTCCTTAGGTTTTAGTTAGGTTTAAGTAGGTCTAAGTTCTAGGGGACTGATGACCTCAGAAGTTAAGTCTCATAGTGCTCAGAGCCATTTGAACCATTTTTGATAACGATATCCATACACAGAGATGACTACAGTATCGTGTACAGAAGGTACAAAAGGGCAGTGTGTTGGCGGAGCTGTCATTTGTACTCAGGCGATTAATGTTTCCGACGTGATTATGGTAACGCAAGAGGAATTAAAAGACTGTGAACACGAAATCATAGTTGGAGCTGGATGTATGGGACATCAGATCATTAGGAAATTCAATGTTCTGAGATCCACAGTTTCAAGAGCCTGCCGAGAACACCAAATTTCAGGCATTACTTGTCACCAATGACAATGCAGTTGCCGACGGCCTTTACATAAAGACCGAGAGCAGCGGCGTTTCAGTGCATTTGTCAGCGCTAATAGATAACCAAACTTGGTGTTTGCGCCGATCAGTGCCGTTTGGATGGGATGTTCGGTTTGAAGAAGACACTACCTCTGTAGAGAATTAAACTTTCGTCAGTCGACAAATTTTTAAAACAATGGAAAGCATCTGGAAATGCCTTTCGTAGATAACCTAAAATTCGCCTAATTTTCCAGAATTTGTGACCTCCAGGTTCCTCACTGTTATCAACTATCACTTAGTATTTTTTGCGCGAACATTGTAGCACACAGTAACGGATCAAATGCTTCAAATGGCTCTGAGCACTTTGGGACTTAACTTCTAAGGTCACCAGTCCCCTAGAACTTAGAACTACATAAACTTAAGGACATCACACCCATCCACGCCCGAGGCAGGATTCGAACCTGCGACCGCTGCGCTCACGCGGTTCCAGACTGTAGCGCCTAGAGCCGCTCGGACACCCCGGCCGGCGGTTACGGATCATTGGTACAATAACTGTTTATTTCATTTTTTCTGAGAAAATATCTTGCTAAGAAACGGTAAATTTCATCTGTGTTTTTACGTTGCAGTCTTGATGTTTCACTAGCGTCGTTGAAAAGGTGCTCGTATTATAATTACCTTCCTCAGCTATGTAGTTTATAGATTCTTGGCTAAAAAAAATCTTTGGAGCAGTCATTTCCAGTAGATGAATTATCTAAATTGACAATTTTGCATCCGGAATAAATTGTATTGAAATTATACGCTTTGGGGTCGAAATCACTCACTCCATTTGCAGTCATTTGTTTTGTGTCTTTTAGCAAATTTATCGGGCATGCTCAGGCTCTTCTTCAAAATCGGAGGAAGAAGCGATTGTAACATCAAAATGTGGATCTGTATTTACAGATTCAGCGTTTGCTGTTACACTAATATTTCGAATATTAGTGGTGACGGAGTCACCTACAGGGTCATCCGCATCGAATCACTACCTGTCCATCCACAATCAGCTGGACTGCGCGTGATGCAGCCGCGTCGCTTTCGATTAAGAAGACTCAGTAGCTGATATTCTGTAAACAGGTGGTAACGTCGAGTCATTATACTCGATTACACGGAAAGCTCAGCGCAAAATCCGACCCCTGGCGGGAAATAGACCTTATACGTATCTGTAGGATTGCAGCATGGAACCACTGTAAATATTTTTCATAGCAAGATCATTGAAAGAGTTAACTTATATATGCGTCTGGGACAGTTAAAGGGTTAATCTAAAATTGTTCATTTGCCTAACTATCTGGTTAAAAATCCAAAGACGTTTTGCTATCTGTAAAATCGGAACTGACATCGATATCATATAATCAGTGACCGAACTGGCTCCGAAACAGAACACGACAGAGAGGCCGCCGAAACTTCGAATTCGATCATCCGAAATTCGTAGTAGAATACTGGAACGTATTACTACTTTCAACTACCGCACAACCTCCTACATGGTAGTTATTGAAGTAAGTGATCGAGAAATAGAAGAGCAACTGAAACTGCTCACTATTGGGAAAGTATCTGGCCTGAAAAGTATCTGACCTGACCGAGATCCCTGCGAGATTCTACAGACACCATACGAAAAGACTTGCGCTTCTTCTAGCAGGATTTTACTGTGTATCACTAGAGAATAGTAGGAAATTTGGAAAAATTATCAGGTTATTCCCATTATCGAGAAGAGTCGTTTAACAGCTGCACCTAATTATAGTCATATATTGGTGACGTCAATCTGTTGTAAATCTATTGAATACATTTTATGTTTCCGATTTATGAAGATTTTGAAGAATGAGAATCTCCTGAACAAAAATCATTAAGGGTTCCACAGATAAATATTTGGCAAAACGTAGCCTAGCCTATTAGTCTATGAAATCCAGAGCATCGTAGACAAAGCCGACGAGTGAACAAAATTTGAGCTTACCAAGCATCGGGCCAGACCAGATTTATGACTGGATCCGTGACTTCATTGTGGATAGAACTTAAGGCGTCATTCTTAAGAGGACAAAACCTACAGACGTACAGGAAATTTCGGCAGTATGGAATGGCAGTGCCCTGTGGAGTGCAGGTGAGGATAAACTCTTTTTCTTTCTTTTTTTCATGTTGCTCGTTGACTTCTTAATATTGATGCCTTCACAGCCTTACAAATTTAGTATTTAATTTTGCGAAAAGTTTCTTTCTGTTATTTCCAATTCTTTGATATTGTTTCTTTGTATTTTCTTTGTTATTCCTATAACGAATGCTGTTGCTGGCATCTTTTCACAGACATAAGGTATTATTTGTTCTCATTAATTCGGTAAGGTTTTCTGAGGAAGATAAACTTTCACTTCTCCATTACTTGTTTGTTTTCTGTATATTTTGACAGAGCTCCTTGTCACATCTGTATCTTTGACTGCACTCAAATATTCCTAATTACTCGTCTTTCAGATATATTCTATCCAGCTTATAGTTCACTGTTAAGCATTTACCACTGAGATAATACACTACTGGCCATTAAAATTGCTACACCACGAAGATGACGTGCTACAGACGTCCAACTTAACCGACAGGAAGAAGATGCTGTGATACGTAAATGATTAGCTTTTCAGAGGATTCACACAAGGTTGGCGCCGGTGGCGACACCTACAACGTGCTGAGATGAGGAACGTTTCCAACCGATTTCTCATACACAAACAGCAGTTGACCGGCGTTGCCTGGTGAAACGTTGTTGTGATGGCTCGTGTAAGGAGGAGAAATGCGTACCATCACGTTTCCGACTTTCATAAAGGTCGGATTGTAACCTATCGCGATTGTGGATTATCGTATCGCGACATTGCTCCTCGCGTTAGTCGAGATCCAATGACGGTTAGCAGAATATGGAATCGGTGGGTTCAGGAGGGTAATACGGAACTCCGTGCTGGATCCCAACGGCCTCTAGGCAGTCTAGATGACAGGCATCTTATCCGCATGGCTGTAACGGATCGTGCAACCACGTCTCGATCCCTGATAACAACCATCTGCACGAACAGTTCGACGACATTTGCAGCAGCATGGACTATCGACTCGGAGACCATGGCTGCGGTTACCCTTGACGCTGCATCACACACAGGAGCGCCAGCGATCGTGTACTCAACGACGAACCTGGGTGCACGAATAGCAAAACGTCATTTTCTCGGATGAATCCAGGTTCTATTTACAGCATCATGATGGTCGCATCCGTGTTTGGCGACATCGCGGTGAACGCACATTCTCAGGATCTATGCATCCAAACTGAGTGAAAATGTAATCACATGTCAGTTGTAGTATAATATATTCGTCCAATGAATACCCGTTTATTATCTGCATTTCTTCTTGGTGTAGCAATTTTAATGGCCAGTAGTGTACTTTTGAATTTCTAGAGATGAATTTCTAGAGATGAATTTCATCTTTCAGATATTATTCCTCAAATCATATGTTAATTCCACTCAACCACCGTTTGCAGCTATTCCAAATTTTCTAGTCTATTCTGCTGCTGTGTTTTTCCTAGATATTTACATTTTGTTGTAACTGTTTGAGCTTCCTATGTATTTTGTCGCATTATTTTGTATCTTTTTGCAAATTTTATTTCTCCTGTGTCCCTGATACAGTCCCTTCCTATTTTGTATCCATTCTCAACCCCTTATGCACGCAACCGGCCTATTTTTAATTAGTTTCCTTCCGCTTTTATCTAAAACAAACCATGGCAATGTCGCCAAATGTTACGTACCGTCTGCATTATCGGACTCCGTATGCTCCAGTCTTATAAGAGGCCGAAATCTTTCCCCCAACCACAAATTAAATACAGTGATTTCACATAGACTGCAAAATTTCTGCCTCTACAATTTGAGCCATCTGTACGCTTTGCAGAATCCCTATACCTTCCTTCGTGCCGATTATCCACCACCTCTATAATCTCTTCCCACTGCTTGCACTCGCTATCCATGCTCGGTCCGTCGATGCCATTTAAATACCGGCTGCTAGCGCTCCCCACATGTTTCTGCACAATCAAACTCCCTTTAATCTCTAGTCTTTATTTTACTCTGCTTCCATATGAATATTCTGATACACCCATCATTTCGAAACAAGAAATAATAATTTTCGAAAGGAAGGCAGTACCTTGTATCTAAAAACTGCAGTTAGTATGACGGTCAAGACTAGAGTTCCAAGTGCTGCTATTATTCCATTATTACTTCAGAAGTCACATAGGTTTCTTAGTAAACATTACTACCGACAGGCTAATTTTTTTCTGTCCAGCGTTCCCCTAGGCTGTTGTATATGACTTCGAAGGTAAGCCCGTTTTTCGGCTTCACCATGCCGCTGCACAGTGCGTACATCTTCCATCAGGGACCATTGACATAGCACAAAAGTTTATCCCATTAACCTATAACTAAAGAATGACTTTTTTTCTTCATTTTGGGTTAGTAGTGGTTTGATGTGGTCAGCCAAGAATTCCTCGTTTATTGCAAACTCTTCATCTCATAGTAGCACTTGCACTCAGTTTCATTAATTAATTGTTGCACATATTGCAAATTTTGTCTTCTATATTTTTTACCCTCTACAGGTTCCTCTATTACCATGGTAAGTGTTTCTTGGTGTCTTAATGTCCGTCCTATCGTCCTGTTATTTCTTCGTGTCAATTTTTTCCTCATGTTCCCCTTCTCGTCAACTCAGTAAAGAACCTAATCATTTCTTTTCAGTCCACTTAGTTATCAACATTGTTCTATAGCAATACATCTCATACGCTTCAATTCTATCCCTTTTTCGGTTTCCCCATAGTCCATACTTCACTTTTCACAAGCGTACATTCTCAGATATTTCGGTAATTAAGGTCGAAGTTACTTTCTCGTAGACTTGGCCTTGCCTGTGCTGGTGCACCTTTTATTCGGTCGTTGTTTCGTCTGATATGTGTTATTATGCTTCCAAGGTAGCACAATTCTTCACTTTGTCTACTTGGACCCCAATTTAGATGTTAAATTTCTAACTAACCTCGTGTATGCTGTTTTCATCTTTCTTCGGTTTTCTATCTAGCCATAGGGTGTGCTGATAGGACAGTTCACACCGTTCCACGGATGCTGAAGTTTTCCCTCTCTTTCACGGAGATTCCACCTTCATCAGCGAGTCTTACTTTGATATCCTTTCCTTTCGAATTCTAATCCAATTCCTGAAAGCTTCTTTTACACTCGAAGACAAAAAAAATGACTCATCGTAAGGAAATATCCGAATGTGACGGAAATCAGTAGATGTATTCTACATGTAAAGAGAAACAAATGGTTACAATTTCAGAAAAATTAGGTGATTCATTCAAAAGAGAAAGCTTCACTAAATGAGCAAGTAAATAACGCTTTGTTCCACGTATGACCCTTATACAAGCACTTACTTGGCTTGCCATCGATTTTTAGAGTTACTGGGTATCCTTCTGAAGGTTATAGTGCCGAGTTCTGTGCGACTGGAGCGATGGATCGTCAAAATCACGAGTTGAAGGGTCCTGTCCATAAAGCTCTAAACGCTGTCAATTGGAGAAGGATCCGGCGACTTTAATGATCAGGGCAGGATTTTTCAAGCAGAAATACCAGCAGTAGAAACTCTCACCGTGTGTGTGTGTGTGTGTGTGTTTTTCTTTATTCATCAAAACAATATTATACATAGTAACCCACCACCTGAAACATTATTGGGTCCTCATTATATACAATGTTCTTATTACCAAGAAGCATTTACTATTCTATTATCTACTTAATATTAGTATTAACTACACGATGGAAAGCTAGCTACCGTATGGGCAAGCCTACTATTCAACCTACTACACTATCTACTCTACTAAGCTACATCCTGCAGCGTTACAAGTGTGCCAGCAGAATACAAACCAACTGTCTCCTGGCAGTGCCCACCGAGCTAATCCCAGTGGGCGTGCCCCTGGCACTGGCCTGGCGTTAACTGGGAATCGTTGCAGGTCTTTCAAGAGTATCCTAAGAACTATATTCTACTAATGAATTCTAACTATTAGGTCATAATTAGTGAGTAGTGTCTACGTTGGGTAAGTTCACACCCTCTCCCTAATCCGGAATGTGGCGGGTTCCAATCGTTGCGGCGGTCGGCCAGTCTGCGACCTGGCGTAATAGGATAGGTGTGTAATGTCGTTTTATTGCTCGTCAGTCACTCTATCTCCCTTCGGCATTCACGCAGGACCTCTAGAAATTCAAAAATACACTACTGGCCATTAAAATTTGCTATACCAAGATGAAATGCAGTTAATAAACGGGTATTCATTGGACGAATATATTATACTACAACTGACATGTGATTACATTTTCACCCAATTTGGATGCATAGATCCTGAGAAATCAGTACCCAGAACAACCACCTCTGGCCGTAATAACGGCCTTGATACGCCTGGGCATTGAGTCAAACAGAGCTTGGATGCCATGTACAGGTACAGCTGTCCATGCAGCTTCAACACGATACCACAGTTCATCAAGAGTAGTGACAGGCGTATTGTGACGAGCCAGTTGCTCGGCCACCATTGACCAGACGTTTTCAGTTGGTGAGAGATCTGGAGAATGTGCTGACCAGGGCAGCAGTCGAGCATTTTCTGTATCCAGAAAGGCCCGTACAGGATCTGCAACATGCGGTCGTGCATTATCCTGCTGAAATGTAGGGTTTAGCAGAGATCGAATGAAGGGTGGAGCCACGGGTCGTAACACATCTGAAATGTAACGTCCACTGTTCAAAGTGCCATCAGTCCGAAAAAGAGGTGACCGAGACGTGTAACCGATGGCACCCCGTACCATCACGCCGGGTGATACGTCAGTATGGCGATGACGAATACACGCTTCCAATGTGCGTTCACCGCGATGTCGCCAAACATGGATGCGACCATCATGATGCTGTAAGCCGGCCGGTGTGGCCGTGCGCTTCTAGGCGCTTCAGTCTGGAACCGTGTGACGGCTACGGTCGTAGGTTCGAATCCTGCCTCGGACATGGATGTGTGTGATGTCTTTAGGTTAGTTAGGCTTAAGTAGTTCTAAGTTCTAGGGGACTGATGATCACAGATGTTAAGTCCCATAGTGCTCAGAGCCATTTGAACCATTTGAACCATGATGCTGTAAACAGAACCTGGACTCATCCGAGAAAATGACGTTTTGCCATTCGCGCACCGAGGTTCGTCGTTGAGTACGCGATCGCTGGCGCTCCTGTGTGTGATGCAGCGTCAAGGGTAACCGGAGCCATGGTCTCCGAGTTGATAGTCCACGCTGCTGCAAACGTCGTTGAACTGTTCGTGCAGATGGTTGTTGTCTTGCAAATGTCCCCATGTGTTGACTCTGGGATCGAGACATGGTTACATTGTTATTTTGATATTCTTCCCGAAGAGCCTGCCTAATTAGGCCTTGTTCTTCGGTATCCTCCTCTTCCGTGTCGTTCTGGAGCAGGGACCAGAGGAGGACCTCGGCCGTCTCCTGCCAAGACCCCTTCGTCCGGTTCCCATCCCAAACAGTTGAAAGTATCATTTTCCCTCACTATTTTGTATGGTATGCCCCAGGGGTCAATAGCCACTCGGCTTTGGACATATTTTTCCCTGCTTAGGAGTCTGACGTTTTTGAATTTTCTTTGGAATCCTTCCTCGGCGTCCCTGTAAATTTGCAGCCATTGCTGTTTCTCTTCCCAGACGACACTTCGCTGTTGGTACCTCCTCGCCCTCCTGGCAGAGTGACTCATCTGCCCTAGTTCAGCGGACAATGGTGATAGAGAGGCTGCCCTCCTTCTGGTTGGTACTGCTGCCTTCACCGCTCTAGTAAGCGCTCCAACCAGCTCTTCAGTATGCTTATCGACGTCTTCATCACAATCTGGCCATGTCGGGATGGCAAATTCTCTTGCTAGGCGCTCCCAGTTAATTTTGTTGTAGCTGAACTGAACTTCCCACCCTATGTCCCAGTGACAATCTCTGTCAGAAAGCGCGAAGGTAATTAGGTTACGATCACTAGTAGTGACTTGGTCTCTTACCATCCAGTTTTGCAGGTGGCCAGGAATATTAGGTATCAGTAACGTTATGTCTATGTTTGTGCCTTCGCCTCCCCCGCCAATATTGGTGGGGGGGGGGGGGGGATTTCGAGCTCTGTTGGCTATGAGGTGCTGCAGAGACATGATCGTTTTCTGCATTATCTCCCCTCTTCCATCCCGAGTGCCACTGTGCCACAGGGGGGGATTTCGCGTTTACGTCTGCCACCACTACTATCCTTCGACCTCGCAGCGCCATGGGTATTTGTACAAGTTGGTCGAGGTACACTTCTATATCATCACCATACTGGAAGTACATGTCCACCAGGTGTGTGACTCCCATGGGCGTCTGGAGCTCAACGATAGTACAAGGATCATCTGAGAGATGCACAAGCACCGTGACTCTTATGGCTTTGTTTATTATGATGATGGTGGCCTTTTGATAATTGCCAAAGCTTACTATTTGTCAGTTTACCCCAGCGAAAGCTATATTTCCCGCAGGAGAGTATGGTTCCTGTAGACAGAGAACGTGAAGACTCATCTCCTCCACCATCCTCCGGAGCTCCTGCATCCTGCATGACCAGTCTACTGTTACGTGCGTTCAGCTGCCCCAGTTGAAACGTAGCAGTCATGGAAAATACGTATGGATGTATATCCAGTCATATGATATCCTACCGTTAGCTAAGACAGCCTGATTGTAGATTTCATCAAGGTCAAATGTTTCGTTCCTTCTTTGAAATACCTTTTTGACGAGGTCACTCAGGGCGTCAATATCGGTGTGGAGATTCGTGGTCTTTAAGTGTATTCTGTCAACAGCCCCCATGGCCGAGAAGGTGACTTTACGTCCGTACTTATGCCCTACCCGTACTATGTGCCTTAGAGCTGTGGTCAGGACAGCCGGCTCCTCCAGATGGGATAATTGCAAAGCATATACTAAATTGGGATAAATTCTTATGGGGTCAACCTCCAAGGGCTGATCTGGGATAGGTATGGCATTCGTGCTGCTAACTGCATTCACTTACACTGCTTCTTCAGGTGTGGAGCTACTTTTCATGGATATTAGTTGACCCATCGCAGCAGGGCACCTAACCTGCAGTGCCCAATCTTCTGGCAATCTCAGGTCCTGGGGAGAGGGAGAGGGGGCGGCCACCTGTTTCCATGGATCTGTCTGGACACACATGTCCATCATTCCCTTTCACCGCGTTTCGCCTTCTGCAACAAAAGTTTGAATTAAACAGCCCTTGCCACATCCCTACGCCTTTCACCCGGGGACTTTCTTTTTGGCATCCTGCACATTGATATGGCTTCAGCCATAATCGGTTCTTGTAATCAGTCTTTTCTCCAACCTCCTGTAAGTTCGGCAATTTCTCTCTTTTAACGCAAGGAATGCAAATTCCAGATCTCATGCGGTTTTTCTTGACATGGTCCTCTGCTCCACATCTGGAGCAAGCCAGCTTCCAATCACAATATCTGTGAATATTATCCAGGTCCCCACAGTTATGACAGGGAGGCACCGCCAAGTAATCCCTCACGTTAACGGCATGGAATCAGACATAAATCCTGCCCATAGATGTGATCTTTTTCCACATAGATCCCGGTACCTCTGCTACATGATGTACAACATCTCTCTCTCTCTCTCGGTCCTGTCCTAAATCTTAGTCTAAATTCGCTTTTGAATTCCTGATCAGCCATATCATCTAAATTTTGTCATTTAACTGTTTAACAGAGTTCGTTGTGACCCACTGTGACAGGTACATCATACATAATCACAAGTAGGTTCCTCTTTTTGGGAGGTTCGCACTTAACTGCTTTACATAGCTTCTGGTTGTTCAGAATTTTTTCCTATCCTCTTCTGTAGCGACATCTACGATAACAACGTTCTAAGTTGCTTTTGCCTCGTTTACCTTTTATTTTTTCCTTAATTGGATTGACCATTGTAGTGAAAATTTCCTGCACTTTCTTCGTGTCCTCACCGGGCAGAAGTCTTATAAAGACCGCCGTCTCCAGTTTCTGTGACACTTTCGCGATGGTCTCTCTCGTGGTTTGGGTCTTGGATGCAGCCTGAGCCGCTACACCCGCCCATGACTTGACCAGATGTCTTCGTAGTCTATAATTCTCTCTTTGATGTTCTACAACTCGCCCCTCAAGCTTCGTGTGAGCAATAACCCAGGAGGCGAGTTCGTTTTTCATTGCCAATATCGCAGTTTTGAGAATCTCGCCATTGTTAACGTTGAACTCCGATAACTGCGGGATTCTAGTATGTCTATCGCTAACACTCTCCTCGATCTGCTCCATATCCCCTGATGGGTTGGGAGCAGGAGGCATTGAGGCCCTCGCAAACGCATACAAGACGCATGTCTCTCCGTCAGCCATGTTTAGACAAGCGAAAAAAAGGGGTTGGGAGCCCGTCACCAACCGCAGACCAGCTCCTCTGGCGTGGGGCGGTGGGGGGGGGGGGGGAGAGGGAAACACTGCAGCTCACCCAACAAGCTCGTCCCTAGGTCAAGGGCACCCCTGAGCTGCCAGGTTCAGTACACCATTGTCAACGTACTGATCCCCTTCAGTGGCCCCGTCATCGGCGATTTCACTCAGCGTTCACCGGCAAGTGCACCCAACATTCCGGAAAAGCGAATGCACTCCTCGGCCTTAGCCGCCTACGTGCCCGAGCTTCCACCTAATGGCCAAGGACCCGCTCCTACTCAGGTGGCGGGCCGTTCACCCAGTCGTTCGACGGTCTAGACCCAGCTAACCTAGCCCAGTTGATGTCACCACGTCCTGGGTTTGGCAGAAGACGCCCTGGTTACCCACGGGCGTGGCGAATCACTCTTGCCAACTCGCGCTGAGGTCCCACGCCGACAAACGAAGTCGCCAACATGTAGAGCACTAGCTGGTCTGTGCTCTGCGCAAAGAGAGGGAGGGAAGAGGCAACTGCCCAGCGCAGAGGGGTCACACACAAAGTGAGCGGCGACCCCCTCAACCGAATACCCTCACTCAAACCTCCCCACAGGGATAGATCTTCGATCCCAGGACACAGCTCCCCTGTGCCCCACACCCTTCGCTTTTGCCTTGTCTTGATAGCGTTTAACGTCCTACCGTGACTGGATTTTAACGTCCTTCCTTGACACACGACAGCGCTCACTGTTCCACAGCCCGGAGATGTTATGAGATTGTCACGATGTGATGGTCGTGTAGAATTAGAAGAGTTTGCAATCTTGGGTAAAACAATGAAATGATTCAACTGTATGATTCCGTGTGGGTTAGATACAACGAAACAGGAAGCTGAACTCGAATCCCAGTCCAGTACCAAATTTATCAAGGTCTCAAGTTAAAATAAAATAACAGCCCTGCAACCTTAAATGCCCATTGGCTCACTAAATAAAATAAAGTTTCCTATGTAAGGATGCTCACTGGAAAAAGAGTTTCTGTCTGCAGCCACTTCTATGGTCCATCTTAAACCGGCTCTGCCCCATTTGGTATTGAAGGGGTGTGATGTTTATAATGGAGCCTCTCAGGAACATAGCGACTAGGGCGGTGAAGAAGCCCAACGTTCACTCGGTGTACTTGCCGGGGGGCCTTGTCCGGGATGTAGAAGATGCTCTTCCGGCGACTATCGAGCGCGCGGGGTGCAGCCAGCTGCAGACAGTTGCACATGTCGGCACCAACGATGCCAGTCGTCGGGGTTCCGAGGACATCCTTAAGTCCTTTCGACGGCTGGCTAAATTGGCGAAGGCGGCCTCCTCTCTCGAGTAGTGGGAGCCTTGCTGACAATTTTCACCAGGGTCCTCTGATTAGGAGTCGAGTGGAGAATCTAAACCAGAGGCTACATCGACTCTGTGACAAAAATGGTTGCAGATTCCTCGAGCTACGCTATGGGGTGGAAGGTTTTAGAACGCCCCTCGATAGATCAGGGGTGCAGTACACACAGGAAGCAGCTACTTCGTTAGCACAGCACTTGTGGCGTACACATGTTTTTTTTTTTTTTAGATTAAGTTCCTACCCACGGGAAACAAAATATTTGCTTGAAAAATTACCAGTTCATCATTTCATACGTTTTAAATATGCTAAATCTCATGTTAGTAAATTGTCGAAGGGTCTGTGACAAGATCCCCGAGTTACTCTCCGAAATAAACGGTAGTAATGCCATTATCATATTAGGTACCGAAAGCTGGTTGAAAACAGACATAAATAGCAGTGAAATTTGGAACTCTGATTGGGCAATGTTTAGGAAGGATAGGACTGATGCTATGGGAGGTAGTGTGTTCATTGCAGTTAAAAGCAGTTTCAACGCTGTTGAGATCGATACTGGGTCGGACTGTGAAATAGACTGGATATACCTGTCAATCAGACAAGGAGTGACCATTGTATCAGGATATTTTTGTAGACCACCAGCATCCGCAACAAACGTCGCAGAACGTTTCAGGGAAAGTCTTGAGTACACAGGAAATAATATATCCAAATTATCCATTAGTTACACGTGGAGACTTTAATCTGGCGTCCATTGACAGGAAAAATTACACTTTTATCACAGGGGGCAGAAGCAAAGTCACGTGTGAAGTTATTCTAGGAGCGCTCTCAACATAAAACCTTGAGCAATTGGTTAGAAAACCAACCCGAGATGGGAACATACAACACATCTTGCAGACCAACACACCTGATCTTTTTGAGGAAGTTAATCCAGAAGAAGGTATTAACGACCATAACGTCGTTTCGGCTTCTATGTCAGTAGAAGTTGCAAAAAAAACCAAAGGAACAACGCAGAGTTTTCTTGTTTGGGAAAGCAAATAAAAGTATCATTAATGAATATATTCATGGTCAGCTCCAAGCATTCACCGCGGGTCTCAAAGGTATTGACACCTTTGTTAGGAATTTAAAGGTATTGTCCACCACGTGCTAGAGAAGTATGTGCCTAGCAAAAATATATGGCAGGGAAAGGATCCACCTTGATTCAACAAACATATATGGAATTGCTGAGAAAGCAGAGAATTTTGCACAGTCGTTTTAGACGTATTCACTGCCCCGCTGACAAACAGAAACTATGGGAAATGAAAGCAGCTGTCAGAAGGTCTATCAGAGATTCTTTTAACGAATTTGGAAGCAAGAATTTTAATTTCAGATTCTAAAAATAACCGCAAAAAATTTTGGTCGTACGTAAAATCTATGGACGCTACAAATAATTCAATACCTTCTCTTGCTGACAGTACGGGTAATGTAACGGATAATGATAAACAGAAGGCCGAAATTCTAAACCTAGCTTTCAATAACTCGTCTACGCTAGAGGACTGCAGCATGATTCCCCCTTTCAATTGTCGAACAAACGCAAGGATGGCTGACGTAGTGTTCAGTGTATGTGGGATTGTAAAACAGTTAAGATCCTTGGACGCCAGGAAGGCATCTGGCCCAGATGGCATCCCCGTAAGATTATATGTTGACTATGCTACAAATATAGCACCATTCTTATCTATCATCTGTCAGAGATCATTGGAACAGCGGAACTTTCCACGGGACTTGAAGAAGGCCCACGTCATAACAATCTATAAAAATGGTAGAAAATCGGATGCACATAATTACCGCCAATTTCACTGACATCGATTTGTTGTAGAATCATGGAACATATTTTGTATTCAGGCATAATGACCTTTCTAGACTCTGAGAAGTTCATCTCCAGAAACCAGCACGGTTTTAGGAAACAGCAGTCATGCGAGACACAGCTGGGCCTCTTTGTGCGTGATATACAACAGAACCTAGATACCGGCTCCCAGGTTAATGCCATATTCCTCGGTTTTCGAAAGGCATTCGACCCAGTTCTGCACTGTCGCTTGCTCCAAACAGTGCGCGCTTACGTCTATCCGATGGCATATGCGTTGGATAGGAAGTTTTCTAACAGACAGAGAATAGTATGTCGTCCTGGATGGGGAGACTTCAACAGAAACAAGTGTAACATCAAGTGAGCCTCAGGGCATCGTGATAGGTCCGGTGCTTTTTACGATTTACATACACGATCTGGTTTATGGTATTTACAGTGGCATTAGACTGTTTGCCGATGATGCTGTATAGTACAGGAAAGTAGTATCACACGAACAAATCAATGACGATTTGCAGAAAATAAAAGCGTGGTGCAATGACTGGCAGTTATCTCTGGATATTAGTAAGTGTAACCTACTGCGTATAACAAAGCGCAAATTCCCATTAATGAAGGAGTACAAAATAAATGCTCAGTCTTTGGAAGCGGTAACATCCGTCAAGTATCTGGGTGTGACTATCCGGAATGATTTCAAATAGAACGATCAGATTACACAAGTAACGGGCAAGGCGAACTCTAGATTTCGGTTTATTGGTAGAATCCTGAAGCGATGCAGTTTTTCAACAAAGGAAATTTCTTACAATAGTTTAGTTCGTCCAGTCTTATAGTATTGTTCGTCTGTATGGGACCTTTACCAGTTGGGTCTGATTCAAGAGATTGAGAAGGTCCAAAGAAGAGCGGCAAGTTTCGTGACTGGTACATTTAGCCATCGCGAGAGCGTTACAAATCTCATAGAAAGTTTGTAGTGGGACACACTTGCAGATAAACGACGAGCTAAATGGAAGGAGCTGCTCACTAAATTTCAAAATACGATCTTCGTCGACGATGCGGGGCTTATATTACACCACCAACTTTCAAATCGGGCAGTGATCACCATTCAAAGATAAGGGGAATTAGAGCTAGTAATGAGGCGTTCATACAGTCGTTTTTCCCTCGCGCGATCCGCGTGTGGAACAGAGGAGGCAAATATGATTTGGGCACGAATAGTGCCCTCCGCTTGGTGGCTAACGGGGTATGTATGTAGATAAGCGGAACGACATGTTGAATATTTGATAAAAATGTGTCTATTCTCTTGCTCAAATTATTTACAAAACTTGAGGTGAACTGTACGTGTTCTAGCTGTGTGTCATGCGACCGTGAATATCTTATCTTCATAAAAAAGCCTCGTAATTTCTCTTTAGTACACTGTTCGTAATTAGACCGCAATAACTGTTCGTTACAAAATACGTTCGTGATTCGTCGGAGTAGAGAACCGATACCCAGTTGAATATTATTACACAGCGCAAAATCAATATGTAAAAAATAAGGGCAGTTTTTCATGTGGATTACGCGCGCGCTTCAGTTGCGGATATTTCGGTTGGAGGTCACATGCCGTCAATTACATTATCTTATACCGTAATTTTTTGGAGTGTGACAGCCCGATCAAATTCCACCAGCATATTTCAGACCCAGTAATTTGATGCAATTAAATGTGATTGCGGTGGACTGATTCATAGCATGAAAGAATTCCACATTTAATTTTCAGGACCACCAAATTATTTTTTTTCACTTCTCTTCTGTGGAGATTACCGGTTTTGTATGCACGGAGATAATCTTGCTGATAGCAGAGAAATTTGCGTGGAACGCGTCAGGTATAGTATGAAACTACGCTCTCTGGTAAGAGCATGGCAGACACTCTCATCTATGACGGCCACAGTAACAACAGTCCTGTTCCTTAGTAGGTCCTTAAGCGGCATGTTTTAGAAGACATGTGGTTTGTTCCAGTCAACAAGAAGTAAATTAACTTTTCTTATTGAGACAAAGTAGTACCAAACTCATTTTAAGATGATCCTAGAAAAAATATAACGAAATTCGAAGCTACCGATTTCAGAATGTATTCTTCCATTGCATCACTTTATACGATTTTGCAATGCCTTTGTCTTCTGAATTACGATGCATGTCCAAAGGAACAGACACTGCGGGGACTACAACTGTCGTGTAAGACATGAAATGTAATGGTAACGGAGAATTCGGACTGTCATCAGCTGTATAATAGAATGACGACAGTGAAACTTGGTGCCGGACCGAGACTCGAAACTGGATTTCCCGTTGCTCGTGAGTGGTCGCCTAACCATTTGGCTACCCAAGCACGACCAGACACAGATCTCCATCCGTCATCAACCACGTGTCCACAGCCTGTACTCTTACATTCATTATGTATTTTCCCTTGTAGGGTACATATGCATGCATGTCCGAAGGAACTTTGCTTCTTAATTCGGAATAACACAGGCATTGCAAAATCGTATTTATCCCTCGACATCGGGCAAGCCTCTTTTAAGAAAAATGTCTTCCCTTCTTCCTTGTACAGGAATGTACATAATGAATGTACGAGTACAGGTTGGGGACACATGGTTGACTACATATAGAAGTTTGAGTCTGCCAAATGGTAAGGCGACCGCTCGCGAGAAGCGGGGAATCCGGGTTCAAGTCCTGGTCCAGCACAAAGTTTCATTGTCGTCATTTCGTTATACAGCTGACGGTTACCCATATTAGCAGTTACGAATGCATTTCACGTCATTATATGCAAAAGGCGACCCACTACGGCTTGGCACGTGTTAGTGCCTCGGCCAGACGGTTTGTTTATAGTATGCAGTGGTATGCACACACCTCCACCGTGAATTGGTCTGTTATACGTGAAAAATTATATCAGATTCGCTGCAGTAGTTAACGAGGTCACCCTTCACACACAGATAGTGAAACTTCGTGGGGGACTTTGATCAATAATATGAGTCGACAAACCGGTCAAAGTACAATAAGTACTGACTACTACCAACTAGCAACATACGATTACTTTCATAGTCGATGAATATTTGATTCTAAAGCTATTTGAACACTTTGCAAGGTACTTTATAGTGTATTGCGGAAGGCACTATGTGCTACCATCTTTTCCTTTTCGTAGCGAATGGTGGTCGACCTTTGTTCTGTGAGTTCATTTACGTCCTGATACATCATCAGGACAATTAGTAAGACGGTATCAGAGAGTTAACGGTAACAAACCAACACAATTTCGCTGCTAACCGTAAGAACTCCATTCCTATAGACACAAAAAATTTCCCAGGTGTCCTTGTATAGCCATCATCCACCTTCCTCAGAACAACTACTGGATTAGTTTTGCATTCTAATAATTATTAAGCAGAGAGTTAGCTAAATATATTTAATTGCAATGAAATGTAATTTAATTTTACACATTGAACAAACTTTTTACTGAAGCGTAAACATAGAGGCACCTTAATTCAGGTCACTGTATGAAAGTAAAGGAAACAAAAGAAAAATTTGGAGTAGGTATTAAAATCCATGGATAAGAAATAAAAACTTTAAGGTTCGCCGATGACATTGTAATTCTGTCAGAGACAGCAAAGGACTTGGAAGAGCAGTTGAACGGAATGGACAGTGTCTTGAAAGGAGGATATAAGATGAACATCAACAAAAGCAAAACGAGGATAATGGAATGTAGTCGAATTAAGTCGGGTGATGCTGAGGGAATGAGACACTTAAAGTAGTAAAGGAGTTTTGCTATTTGGGGAGCAAAATAACTGATAATGGTCGAAGCAGAGAGGATATAAAATGTAGACTGGCAATGGCAAGGAAAGCGTTTCTGAAGAAGAGAAATTTGTTAGCATCGAGTATAGATTTAAGCGTCAGGAAGTCGTTTCTGAAAGTATTTGTATGGAGTGTAGCCATGTATGGAAGTGAAACAGGGACGATAACTAGTTTGAACAAGAAGAGAATAGAAGTTTTCGAAATGTGGTGCTACAGAAGAATGCTGAAGATTAGATGGGTAGATCACATAACTAATGAGGAGGTACTAAATAGGATTGGGGAGATGAGAAGTTTGTGGCACAACTTGACTAGAAGAAGGGATCGGTTGGTAGGACATGTTCTGAGGCATCAAGGCATCACCAATTTAGTATTTGTGGGCAGCGTGGAGGGTAAAAATTGTAGAGGGAGACCTAGAGATGAATACACTAAGCAGATCCAGAAGGATGTAGGCTGCAGTACGTACTGGGAGATGAAGAAGCTTGCACAGTATAGAGTAGCATGGAGAGCTGCATCAAACCAGTCTCAGGACTGAAGACCACAACAACAACGGTATGAATTACTTTAAAATATTCATACATCTCACAAAAATGTATATCTGTATACAGAGTGTTACAAAAAGGTACGGCCAAACTTTCAGGGAACATTCCTCACACACAAATAAAGAAAAGATGTTATGTGGGCATGTGTCCGGAAACGCTTAATTTCCATGTTAGAGCTCATTTTAGTTTCGTTCTTCCACCTACGCTCAATGTAGCACGTTATCATGATTTCATACGGGATACAGTACCTGTGCTGCTAGAACATGTGCCTTTACAAGTACGACACATGTGGTTCATGCACGATGGAGCTCCTGCACATTTCAGTCGAAGTGTTCGTACGCTTCTCAACAACAGATTCGGTGACCGATGGATTGGTAGAGGCGGACCAATTCCATGGCCTCCACGCTCTCCTGACCTCAACCCTCTTCACTTTCATTTATGGGGCCATTTGAAAGCTCTTGTCTACGCAACCCCGGTACCAAATGTAGAGATTCTTCGTGCTCGTATTGTGGACGGCTGTGATACAATACGCCATTCTCCAGGGCTGCATCAGCGCATCATGGATTCCATGCGACGGAGGACATTTTGAACATTTCCTGTAACAAAGTGTTTGAAGTCACGCTGGTACGTTCTGTTTCTGTGTGTTTCCATTCCATGATTAATGTGATTTGAAGAGAAGTAATAAAATGAGCTCTATGGAAAGTAAGCGTTTCCGGAAACATGTCCACATAACATATTTTCTTTCTTTGTGTGTGAGGAATGTTTCCTGAAAGTTTGGCCGCACCCTTTTGTAACACCCCGTATATGTATGTTGTATGTACGAGGGCGTGGTGAAAAGTAATGCCACCGAATATTTTATGTGAAAACTCTTTACGCATTTTGAATAAAACCGCCTGTATTAACTTCCCCCATCTTTATTATTCGTATCAACATATTTGCAGCCTTCTGCCGCTAGAGGGCTCCGTATTGTAGCGTGTAACATTGCGAGGTATAGCATCACTGTGTCGGTGCGTGAGAATCAGCGTGCTGAATTCCAAGGGTTGGTCCATACACAGAGCACCACCTATCTTACAGCATGACAGAGCTAGACCACACAGGAGAGCGGCCAGATCTGCAACAATCGGACGCACTGGGTTCACTGTCAGTAATTATCCTCCATACGGTTTTGACTTGGCCTCATCCGATTTTCTTGTGTTTCCAAAACTTAAAGAAGACTTTCGAGGACGTTACTTTGATAGTGGTGAAGCGGCGCAAGCGTAGGTGAGAACGTGGATCCGTCAACATAGTTAACCATTCTACAATGTAGTTATCAAAAAATTGGTCTCCCTTTGGGAGAAGTGTGTTTCTCGCCAAGGCGACTGTTGAGAAGAAATATGTAAACATGAAGAAATAGGCTGTAGAACGTTAACAACTTTTGTTTTATTTAAAAGGCTTTAAGAGTTTTCACATAAACAGTTCGGAGACATTACTTTTCAGCAGGCACTCCTATGTATGTATGTATGTACCACATCTCTTCCTAATTCACTAGACTGATTTCAAACAAAGGTAGTCACATATCACTTGCTGTGTGGAAAGAATCGTTGTGAGGGTAAAGACCATTCATCTACCAAAGAAGTGGGGCTGTGGGTGAAAAAGTGGTGTTGCCCACTATGTGCGAAAACCCAGACTTTATTCATCAAGTATTTGAGAATTACAGCACTTAATGACTTGCAAGAAACCTTACCCATAACTTCAGATCTTTAGCAACTTTTTCTCGCTGACAACCACCACCAAATGATTAAAGGATAAAAAAATTCTCCTTCCATATTTTCGCTGTTCATCCAGCAAAAGTGTAGCATCAGACACGACGTTTTAATTTGTTACTTCTTTACTAATAACTGTACTAGCGACACATTTTGCCGACAGTATTATCATATACCACTGAAGGTACCAACAAAATTATATCGTTTTAAGGTACGTAGTTCAGGAAATATGGTGTCTTAAATATTGAGCGGTGTGAGAACGAAATTCCCTAGAGATACAGGTGAACTGTCTGTACAAATATGTGCGTACTGTGTAAAATAAAAGCAAAATATATGTGACATGCTTTAAATCATACATAAAAAGCTCCTCCTAAGCTCCTGGTTCGATTTCAGCAGACTTTGTAAACATGCTACTTTCCATGTGGAAACTAATCCTGTGGGTGAACCAGCAAACCTCCCATTGGGGTGGAGTTGATAATGTAGAGAAAGACAAGGGGTGGAAAGAAAGCCGGCCAAAGTGGCCGAGCGGTTCTAGGCGCTTCAGTATGGAATCGCGCGACCGCTACGGTCGCAGGTTCGAATCCTGCCTCGGGCATGAATGTGTGTGATGTCATTAGGTTAGTTAGGTTTACTTAGTTCTAAGTTCTAGGGGACTGATGACCTCTGCTGTTAAGTCCAATAGTGCTCATAGCCATTTCAACCATTTTTTTGGGGAAAGAAATGGACAGACATGGAGGGGAAGGAGGGAATGGAACAGATATGGAAGAGGAGGAGATGGACAGAGGGATGTGGAGAGGAAATGGGCAGAAAAGGAATGAGAGAGAGGGGGGGGGGGGAGTAGATAAACAGAAAGAGGAATGTTCAGGCTATGTGCTGAGAGCGGGAGGAGGAAGAATGCACAGAGAGAGAAGAATGAGAAGATGCACTGTGAGAGGGGGAGGAGGGAATGGTCAGAGAAAGAAATAGAAAGGAGAAAAAGAGATGGACAGAGAAAAGAAAGACGAGATGGATGTGGGTAGGAGGAGATGGACAGAGGGAGGGGTATGGTGACGGACAGAGGACAAGGGGCGATAGACGAAGAGAGGGGCAGAAGGGATGGACAAAGAGAGTGGAGAAGGTAGACAGAGAAAGGAAAGAGGAGGAGATGGATGGAGAGACGAAGAGAATGAGGTGGAAAGATGGAGGAGGAAATGAACGGGGAGAGGGGGAAGGGCATTGAGGGGAGGAATAGATTAACTTAGAGGGGATGAGGATGAGATGAGAAGGAGCAGACAGATTTAGAGGAGAGGTGGGAGAAGACGCCCAGAGATGGGTTAGAGAGAGAAGGGGGATGAGGATATGGACAGGATGATGAGAAAGGAGGAGATGGAATGAAAGAGAGAGAGAAGGATGAGATGGACACATAGAATAGAACGTAGTGTACTCAGACCATGTAAGCTATAAAACCGGCGTTTGGGCAGTCCATTAAGATATCTTATTATTACAAACGACCTATGTGTGCATCGGCTTACATTTCCTGTTTTCTGCATAAATTATCTAATACAGGTTCTTCTCCCATGACACGCCTATTACAGGTCTGTAAAAAGTAGTCTCTCATGATTTTATTAGTCAGTCCGCACTTAGTCATTATTTGATAAAAACACTAGCCATATATTTCGTTGATATCACACACCTCATCAGATTGACTGTTCAAAATGAGAAGCTTGAGACTCGACCAGCAAATTACCTTCGTGAACATTTCAGTGTGGTAATTACAATAGAAGTATAATGTGTGTCCTTTCTGATGTCAGAGAACACAACCTCTCTGAATGATATCGAAGCCTCCAAGCCACAGGCATTTTTTAATCAAAATTGGAAAGTATCCTATATTTTCGAATGTCAGCACCAATAAATAACGATTCTTCCAATTCCGCTTCTGATGAGTAAAATATGTCACAGAGACAGAAGAAGCTTTCTTCACAATTGTACATGACTGTGCTTAAAGTGACACAATATTTTTAGCGCAACGCAATCTGACTTTCAAAAATTCCTACAAAAAAATGGCCCTGACTAACATTAACCTATACCTTTCACAAATCACTAAACCCACCAAAAATCTTCGTTACTCGAACTACTGCAATACAGCGAGCGCCACTACTGCCAGCTAAATAAAAGATTCAAACTACTGAAGGCACTAACTACTGATAGGCATAGTTAGAAAATGAAAGATTTTGATAGAGAACAAACAATGTATTTACCTTAATAGTCATAATATATATAGCACTTCATGATATCCAGTATAACAAATTTCAAAACTCCGCCATCTCTCTCCCCACATCCACCACTGCTGGCGGCTCACCTCCAACTGCGCAACGCTACGCGCTGTTCACATCCAGCTGCCGCTGCCCAACACTACAATGGCAGACAACAATGCAAACTAGCCACAGACTGCACACAGCACAGCCAGTGATTTTCATACAGAGCGCTACGTAACATTGCCAATAAGAAAACATAAACAGCCTACTTACAATATATGTATGACATTCATAAAATATTTCATTAGAACCAATTTCTTGCGTAGGAGTAACAATGGAATATTTTTCTAATCCGCCTTTTTTAAGGGTCATCAGTCTTCTGACTGGTTTGATGCGTCCTGCCACGAATTCCTCTCCTGTGCCAACCTCTTCATCTCAGAGTAGCACTTGCTAGATGTATTCCAATCTCTATCTTCCTGTCTTCCTCTACAGTCCCTCTAGTACCATGTAAGTCATGCCAGCATGTCTTAACAGATGTCCTATCATCCTGTCCCTTCTCCGTGTCAGTGTTTTCCACACATTCAGCTTCGATTCTGCCTACAACCTCCTCATTCCTTACCTTACCAGTCGCCCTAATTTTCAACATTCGTCTGTAGCACCACATGTCAAATCCTTCGATTCTCTTCTGTTCCGGTTTTTCCACAGTCGATGTTTCACCACCATACAATGCTGTACTCCAGACGTACATTCTCAGAAATTTCTTCTTCAAATTAAGGCCTATGTTTGATACTAGTAGACTTCTCTTGGTCAGGAATGCCCTTCTGCTCACCACTGGTGTTCCGAGGGCAGTGCCTTGACATAAATGGGATATGCAAGATATCTATCTCTTACCATACTGCACCACGCATTCGGAAGGAATTGTGGAAAACACTGACATGTAAACAATCTACAGCTTGTGAACACTTACTGTCCCACTAAAGAGAAAAGTACAAGTCGACCAAATGTGCCAAATCCAACTCTGGAGTCGACGAGGGAGAGTTACATATGCAGCCCAAAAAACTCAACGGTCCACATGAGCCACGAACTTGGAACTCAGTAACAAACTGTGTGAAACATGTTACGGTGGCGGTTTCATTTCAAACGTACCGTCTGCAGCTCATGTAACAGATGAAACAGGAAGATTATGGCTGATTACTTCAATTTTGCATCACAATGGAGAAAGCATTTGAGGATGAAAATTTCATCTTCTAGCTGACATTCACCGGTGAAGCAGCCTTCCGTTTACCTGGAGAGTTGAAACGCCTCAATGTGATAGTTTGTGGCACTGAATATCCTCATGACATTGTGGCTTGTGAACGAGATTGCCGAAGGTTTTTCTGCGCAGTGTCACGGACCAAGATATCTTCTGTGAGAAGACTTTGATGAGTACCACTTAGCTTGATATATTGCAGGTTGTGTTGTTTCCACAAGTGACCGCTGATTCCGGGACTGCCATGTCCCAACAATACGAGGCTCCGCCTCAAAGGAGCATCGGTATTCGTCGTTACGTAAATGCTGAACGTACGAACTTCCGCATCGCTGGAATGGGGTAGTGATGAAGATGGTGTGGTTCTGCGTCCTTAGCCCCCATGGGGAGGGGGGGGGGCGCTTATAAATATTTTATGGGGGATATATTGCAGACTAACTGAGTTCACGGTTCTGTTCATGCGTAAATCATGTGTGTACACTTAATACAAAGGGCGCTCAAAAAGTTCTGCACAGTCGCCTCTATTATTTTTTTCTTTTTTTTTATAAGAAGATAATGAAATTTTTTGAGAACATACTTGGAACATTTAGCTATACATTGAGCCTACTCAGTGTAGCCTCCATCAGCTGTGACGCATCTGGCCCAACTTTCTCTCCATAATGGAAATGCACTTTGGTAAAATTTTGGGGTTTGACTTGTACACCATCCCTTGACACAGGAAATAAGGTTTTCTCACCATCAAATGTTTTAGCGCGCAGGTGGACCTTCAGACTACCAAAGAGGTAAAAATCAGATTGAGCAAAGTCCGGTCTGTAGTGAGGATGAGGAACAATTTTCCAACCCATTTTCCTGATTTTCTCCTGCGTCATAAGGGCTGTATGGGGTTTGGCATTGTCGTGGTATAATCTGATGAGCTAACCCTGTAGCTGTGGGTCTTGATGGCAAGTCGTAGCTTGTCCATTGATAAACAGTAACGGTCCCGGGTAATTGTGGAGCCAGGTTCCAAAAAGTCAATTAAAATGGCACCACACTGATCCCAGAAGAAGGACGACATCGCCTTTCGACCTGCTGTTCGTGAAAATCTTAGTTTTTTCTTCTGAGAGGAACCCCGATGACGCCACTCCATGGAATGGGTTTTGCTCTCAGGTTCGGACAAAAACAACCATGTTTCATCCTGGGTAATGGCTCTGTCAAAACACTGTTTCCACTGTTCAGTAAAGGTCTTCATGAGACCCTCGCACACATTCTCCCTTATCGTTTTCATTTCTCTTGTCAATATCCTAGGCACCCAACATGCACAGATTTTTCTGTACCCTAGTGTCTGTACCAGTGCTACCACACTACCCAATGACACACGAGTGATTTCAGCAAGCTGTCATGTCGTCACACATCTGTCATTTTGGATGATTTGATCAATGGTCTCCTTATTCACATCACTCACTGTCGTCGATGGTCTACCGCATCGCCTATTGTCCAGTAGAGATAAATCACCGCCGGATACTGCTACGATTCACTGTGTCCTCCCCATAAACAGGGAGCAACTTCCTGTGAATCGATGTGGCAGAGTCATCGCCGGTCTTGAAGAGGAGCTCCATCACCGACCATTGTCGCAACCTGGCCTCTACTTCACGGTCCATTACGGTTCACCTGTAAATAAAAGAAAATAATTTTATATACCAACTTATAGCTAAATGTTCCAAGTACATTCACAAAAAATTTTAATCTCCTCCTGCAAAAAGTCAAACAACTAGAGACGACTGTGAAAAACATTTTGAAAGCCCTTTGTACATTGGATAATTCACAGCTTTGAAAACGAATGAATCCTTTATGGCAGCCCTGAACATTCTTAACACATTTGAATACACAAGCTATAACGGTAAAAATGCTCGAATTCCGACGAGCGGGGGAAAGAAACAGAGAAACCGTTGCGCCAGGGATTTGCTGCACACGAAGAGTTTACCTTGCGGGTTGCTGTGGCGACAGTGACCTTAGTCTCGCATGGGCCGGGCGTCGGGAGTAGAGGTTCATCCATCACGTGAACGGCCGCACGACACAACACCGTGCGTCTACGAGTGGGCTCTTGTACCACCCCGAAAACTGATGGCCTTTCTTTTGCTTTCCCTACAGTGAATTTGTCGTGTTTGCTCTACCTGTTTTGCCAACCCAGCTAGTGCCATAGGCACGGCCTCTTCATAGGAACTCTGGTATGATTTTTTTTTTAGTAATTTAATTGAAAGCTTTGTTGCTTTGGTAAAAATAAAATTGGTTCTTTTTGTCGTGACAGAATAAATTACTATTAATCACAACAGATTTGTCGGAGAACAGCAGCAACATGTGTAATTGATCCAGCTTTAAGAAATTCTATTACCTTTTAGCGGAAAATTCGTGCGGTACTCTCTGACGTTAGAAAAGTCGTGGTGTTCCGTTCGAAGCAGGAGGCGGCTGTCTTTTCTCATTCGCGATATCGAAAATTACTAAAAAAAATGAACAGAAATTTTTTTTCGGAGGAAGATCGCGCGGAGAAAACAGACGGAAGTTACATGAAAGAAACCTAAGGGACCAACTAATTGGATTTGTACGAACATATAAACGGAACTGAAAGAACTTGGAATAAATACTATAACGATGTCGTCACGACAGCCTCCTGTTCCGACAGAACACACGCTGGATCGTAAGCTGCATAAATCTTTTAAACAGGAAAGATTATCACAAGTATAATTAATGAAAATAAGGTTGTGAGATTTTCTTTGAAATTAAATAAACTTCAAGGCTTCAAGTATTATATTATGAAACGGAAACTTATATTAACATGGCCACCCATTGTGGCGGTGGAGCGAATTTTCATGATATACATTCTCGCTTGTTTGTGGCTACATATATTTTTTAATCACTTAAACTCTTAAAGTTACAATAAAATGATTATATCAGTATGGAGCACAATACTTTTGCGTCCGACTCGCAACACATTCACAGAACAGCTAGAGAGCGGCGCGGCTCCCTGCAGAAGTAAAAATTGGCAATTGTTATTTTGAAACATAGGTGCATCGTTTTTTTTTTACTGATCGATAGCAGCGTATAACAGTTTATAGCTATCGTGATATTCTGCGCTTTTCAGGAGCGCGGCAAAGATATCTGGTTACAACATTCATTGGTATATGTTAAAAGTTCGCACATACTGACGCGAATACAGAAAAAAAAACTTTTACATGTTAAAAATCGCAGTGATAAAGACTGTAATGTCACAGCACGACAGAAGTGTTTGCCTCTGTTAAGGTCGATCAGGTTCGTGGTCTGTGCCTGAGCTTCTCTCTTCTTCCTCTTAATAGTCTCACGCATACTGTGAGCGTGTGGGTGCTATTCTGTCATTCTGCGCAACGGATTAATCTGAGATGTACCCTTTACCCTGTAACTCCTGCAAGATGCAATTTCCACCCTCACACTACTACTGAAGTCAGACAGACGCTCCTAACGTTCTAAAGAGAGATGCTCGAAAAACTTTCAGCAATAAATATTTTCTGGAGTCATCTGCTGTAAGTAAATGACACAAAAATTCACAAAATTTCTTACATAACTAGTGGAATACTTAGGTACTGAAGTAGTGCTAGTTAATGTAAGAAAAACATGAAACTAACGGAAATTATTATTTATTTTGCTAAAACTCTGAGAAATCACAATGCCACCTTTAGTTATGAACTGAACAAGTTATTTCCTGGTTCTTTTAGGAATGTGAAGCCACCTCTCAAGGATAGGATTCGCTAATGAAATTTCTATACAAAGTTTAAGATTGTTATTGACTTGTCAGAATGGCTGAGAGTCGCGCCTACCCAACTTGAATAATTATCCGTTAGAATGTTGCTAGATACGGTCGAGGCTTTCACGTGTGAAATGCAGTGAAGCGTACTGTTGTGGAGGAAATATGGGGCTCGCAAGAGCTGTAGCGCACAATACTGTAAGCTGTGATGATTGCTGTCTGCGCCGCTCGCTGCTGACAAATAAGATAACTCTCGTTCTATCTGGATTGATCTTCGCCAATCAAACTCTCCCTACACCTTGATGAAGTCAAGGACTCCTATTTGCCCCTAGTCTAACTATTGGTGTGGTACACTGGTCAGATAACCAGTCAACCACAATGCCACTCAAATATTCGCTCGCAGGCGTTTACCTATTACTCTGTCCAATCACACCGCACAGTAAGTGTGGCGGCCAACACAGTGAGCAACACTTAATCGCAAGGACTCAATATAGAATTGCACGGCGATTCGCTCTTGACAGAGGTGCCCTCCCAGTTAAGTACTGAGGAGAGACTTGTTCCTTGCTCTTTGAGTACACGTACGAGCTCACACACTCTCATCACGTGGTCTCGCTCCAAGAGCGAAAAAGGAACGGCCCCTCTCCACACCAGACGTGAAGGGGTATATCTTTTGGTCTCCTCCATTACTCACTCAGCTCAAGACGTCAGAAATATCATATGCCAATCAGCATTGCTCTTCTAAAACGGGAGAATGACGTTTCGTTTAAGACGACCAATCCAGACATTTGTAGCATCGGCGTTTGGCGTTTGCTATCTCCCTGTGAAAATCTCTGAAACTACATGCTATATTTGTAAAGAGTGCGTAGGTTGGGCGCTTCCACACAATATAGCGGAATTTGCTTTTAAGCCGAACACGGGGTCGTTCTTGCTTTCACTCGGGCAAACGCTGTTCGCTCCACGGGCGGCCGCCGGCCGACATAGATAGCTGCCTGTGAAAACCTCTGAAGGGATCGGCGTCCTGGCGTGCGGTGTTTGCCTCTCCTGAACAAAAAGCTTTTGTGACCATTGTGTCTTGAATTTCAGCCTCGAGTATTTCAACCGCAGTGTGCTTACTTGTTATTTGCATGTCGTTTACATGAATTCATACAACATTGACTTTATCTTACCAAGTTTGTGTTCAAATGAAGCGTCTTGATGTATGGAATATGATTGTGAGGGCGAAATGTGTAAGCAATGAAGGTCAGGAGACCATGACGTCTTACAATAATTCCGATCCTAAGAATCAGCCGTTGTAAAAAATCCCCCTCCTCCTACCCCCCCCCCTTCTCCCGACAAGCAACAACTGACCATGTGTCACCGAATGTGAGCTGTTATGTGTCTCTATCAGCTTCACCGCTCACGTGATTTACGGGATATTTAAGGGATCACCCACCAAAATTTTAAAACCTACTAAACCACATTTTATGTTGTGTTGTGAGTCGTGTGTAATACGTCAAGAAATTTCGTTCATTTTATGTGCATGATGTACAGTAAACGTTATGTTTTAAACATTTCTTTGCAAATTATCGTTATTATTATGATTTTGCATAATAATAATGAGTTGCTTACACTGAGGTCACAAAACTCATACATACGTACCAGTATCTTGTCGGACCTCCTTTTTCCCTGCGTAGTGCAGCATCTCGACGTGGCATGGACTTAACAAGTCATTGGATGTCCCCTGCTGAAATATTGAGCTTTTCTGCTTCTACAGCCCACCATAAAAGAGAAATTGTTGCCGGTGCAGGATTTTGTTTACGAACTGACCTCTCGATTAAGTCCCATAAACGTAGGATGGGATTTATGTGGGGCCCTCAGATTCTCCAGTATGTTCCTCAAACCACTGGCGTACAATATTGTGGACCAATGATATGGCACATTGTTATCGATACAAATTTCATCGTTATTTGGGAACGTGAATTCAATGTATGGCTGATAATGGTCCCCTAGTAACCGAAAATAACCGTTTCCACTCAATGACCGGTACCGTTGGACCAGAGGACCCAGTTTATTCCATCTAAACATAGGCCACACCATTATACAGTCACCACCAGCATGCATAGTGCATGGTTGAAACCTGAGTCCATGGCTTCTTTGGGTCCGCGCCACACTCAAATCCTACTATCAGCTCTTCCCAAACAAAATCGGGTCTGATCTGGCCACGCCACGGTTTTCCAGTCGTCTAGGGTGCTGAAGGCGATTTCGTACTGTTTACAAAGGCACTCGCCTCAGTCTTCTGCAGCCATAGCCCCTTCGTCGTTAGTCCCACATCCATTCCTGCGGTGGCACAGTGTTGCTTGTCTGTAAGCAGTAACAACTCTTCGCATACGCCGCTGCTCTCGATTGCTAAGTGAAAGCCATAGACCACTGCATTGTCCGTGATAAGAGGTAATGCCTGAAATTTGGTTTTCACTCTCGGCACACCCCTAAATGGAATGTCCCGTGCGTCTAGCTCCAACTACAATTCCGTGTTCTAAGTGTGTTAATTCCCATCGTGCAGCCTTAATAACGTCGGCGACATTTTCACGTGAATCACCTCAGTGCAGCTGCCAGCTCCGCCAATGCTCTGCCCTTTTATACCTTGTGTTCGTGATACAACCGCAATCTGTATATCTGCATATCGCTATCCCATAACTTCTGTTTCCTCAGTGTGTTGTTTTCAATTAACAGAATACTCGTAAGTGAAATTGTAAACTAAAAAATAAAATAAAAATATGAATGTAAAACATAGAATAACAATTAAAAACGTAAAACAAAAATAAGTTAAATAAATAAGTAACTTAATAATGAATGTTACTATTTTTTAATTAGGTATGTTGAAAGTACACCGAAAGAACATTGTGTAGAGCTTATTTTCCAGAAACCATATTTCAGAAACCAGCTTTATTACACATGGATGTATAAGGCGCGAAAGTTTCTGTAATTTGCGCTGCCAAACTATCGAAAGCTGGATAAACTGCACTTCCAGCATCTCTTATAAACAGGCAACTACATGTTTTGAACGTTACTGTCATCTAATCTTTTTATTACAAAGTTTTCAGGAACATTAATTACATTTAAACTTTTCTATGAAATACATTCTTTACATACCATGGTTTCGAAGAATTCCCGCTAAACCTAATACACCAAATAAGTTTTCCACATGAGTTTAGGCCCTTAAATGGGATATTGAGCAAAAAATAAAGCAGGTATTGCATTATTTTTGACTCCTTCACATTCCTACTAAGTTTGGTCAAGATCGTTTATTTACACCTGGGAATGTTTCCTTGTTAGTTCGGTTGTGAAGACCTGGTGATGGCCCACCGCATTCATAGCACTCTGTGGACACCACGCCAGCGTCGAGCCTCGAATTCCAACGCAGGAGGCCAGAAACAGCCTAGCGCAATCCATCCGTTCTGATACAGCAGGTCCGATGATCTCTGTAGCCGAAATCTTCACTGCTGGCCGGTGACTGAGCGTGCCTCTTTGTAGCGCCAGCGAGCCGAGTCGTTTTTCTGTCTGGCGGCAGAAGGCACTCATAGGCGACTTAGGCAATGCTGCGGCGCTGGATGATTACGCAAGACAGGCCGTATGTAGCACAGCCCCGGTGATAAGCAGGTTGCGCGACTTCAGCCACTTGCCCTTCATGTAGGTAGGTGGATCAGCTTGCCTCGAAATTTCTCTGCGTCGGAGCATTCCACCCATGCTGCAACAAAGACTACAGTCCAGCAGCGTACTTTCAGAAAAGACTTCCTAATTTATGTTGGATTTCTATGGTTCATGCTTTCCTTACTGTTGACATTCTGCCCTTTATATCCTCTCTTCTTCGGCCATTACCAGTTGTTTTGCAGACCAAATACGAAAACTTGTGCTTCATTTTAGTACAGGGTCTTCGTCACCAATCCATGATGTGATTTCCTCACGATCAGCTCACTTCATACGCCTACATCCGCTTTCCTTATTTATTTATTTTTTACGTTCATAATTTAGGGAAATGGCAACCTTAATGTCCAGTGCGGGCGCACATCCCATTTCAATTTGTAAGTTCATACAACGATGCAACTGTACGCCAAATACATCAACTGCGTACAGGTGTTACTCGAAACTTCTTCAGGTACACATAGGCATCTCAAGGAGCGAGAATATGGCGTGGTCACGAGTCAAGTTTCCTATATTGTCTTAATACCATATATACGAGGTCAAATAACAAAGAAGGGATAGACAACATTCCATCAGAATTTCAAAAATCGTTGGGGGAAGTGGTGACAAAACCACTATTGACGTTGGTGTGTAGAATGTATGAGTCTGGCGACATACCATCTGACTTTGGGAAAAGCATCATCCACACGATTCCGAAGACGGCAAGAGCTGACAAGTGCAACAGTTATCGCACAGTCAGCTTAACAGATCATGCATCCAAGTTGCTTACAAGAATAACACACAGAAGAATGGAAAAGAAAATTGGGGAAAGGTAATAATGGAAGCAAGACTAACGAAAAAGCAAGATACGTTCATAGGATTTGTCGACCTGGAAAAAGCGTTCGACAATGTAAAATGTTGCAAGATGTTCAAAATTCTGGAAAAAGTAGGGGTAAGCTCTAGGGAGAGACGGGTCATATAAAATATGTACAACAACCAAGAGGGAATAATAAGAGTCGGCGACCAAGAACGAAGTGTTCGTATTAAAAAATGGTGTAAGACAGGGATGTAGTCTTTCGCCTCTACTGTTCAATCTGTACATCGAGGAAGCAATGATGGAAATAAAGGGAAGGTTCAGGAGTGGAAATACAATTCAAGGTGAAAGGATATCAGTGATACGTTTCGCTGATGACTTTGCTATCTTGAGTAAAAGTGAAGAAGAATTACATGATTTGCTGAACGGCATGAACAGTCAATGAGTACACAGTATGGATTGAAAGTAAATCGAAGAAAGACGAAATGAGAAGTAGTAGAAATGAGAACAGCGAGAAACTTAACATCAGTATTGATGGTCACGAAACAGATGAAGTTAAGAAATTCTGCTACCTAGGCAGTAAAATAACCAATGATGGACGGAGCAAGCAGGACAACAAAAGCAGACTAGCAACGGCAACAAATGGCTCAAATGGCTCTGAGCACTATTGGATTTAACTGCTGAGGTCATCAGTCCCCTTAAACGTGGAACTACTTAAACCTAACTAACCTAAGGAGATCACACACATCCATTCCCGAGGCAGGATCCGAGCCTGCGACCGTAGCGGTCGCGCGGTTCCAGACTGTAGCGCCTAGAACCACTCGGCCACTCCGGCCGGCGCCAACAGAAGAGTTATATACATTAAGTCATGGTACAGTATCAGATGATACTTTGCCAGCATATAAGGTGTAAGCTAATATGAATCCGCGTGAACAAAAGGTAGCAAGAAGAAAAAAAACAAAATAGGACTTAAGAAAAGCAAGAAAAGAATATAAGTGGCATTAAGGAAAACACAAAAGAAAATAGATAAGGAGTTAAGAGAAGTTCATGTGGGAATAGCTCAACTTAACGCTACGTTCAGTGCTTTGAAACAAAAGGTTTCAAACCTTGAAGCTAAAACTGCGGGATGTTGCAGGGCAATAGATTGTAAAACAAAAGAATGAGGTACAAAATTACAATTTTGTAAGTCAGAAATAAATCAGAATGTTCACAATAAAATTAATAAGGTAACTAAGGATATGCAGGGTGATAACTGGTTGATACAAACGACAGTTAATGACGTTAGTGATATAAGACAAGACAAAAGCAAAGCTATCAAAGCATGTAATGGTAAACATAAGATACAATGGAGTGATTTACAGAGCATCAAAAATGGCCACGAAATACTTTGTAGCACTATTTTACCTGTTGAATCCTCATGTAAAGGCGACAAGAGCACAATTCAGGGTCAAGTGAGAGAAACAGGGAACAAACTACTTCCGGAGATCCAAGACAAAACAGAAAATGAACTGAAACTAAAAGTTGAAATCTGGTGTAGACACGAAAGAAAGGAATTCTTCATGTAAGTAACGTAGCAAATCACGCTAATGTGTATAAATTCCATAATTTCTCTCGTAAGGGAACTATACACTCAGTAGCCTTCGTTAGACAGTTTGAGGGCGTCATTCCTGAAAACATGTCAGAGCAACAAAAAATCAGAGTCGTGGCCAGTAGGTTAGTAAGTGAAACAGTTTCATGGGGAAAAAAAGTCATCATCACGTGAAACACGTACTGTGGGTTCGTATGAATGTTCTTGAATAAGCACTGGTCATGCAGCACACAAAACAGAAGAAGAGATGAATTATTTATGGATAGAAGTTTTGATAGAGAAAAAGTCATTATACCACAAATGGATAAGGAATTAAAAGGCCCCATACGGAAGTTCAACAGCGTCAAGATATCAATAAACATAGGTTTGAGAGCCAGTTTCTGTCAGAGGCCGCTAGCAAAAAATGGCCAAATGTGTACGGCATTCGTGTATGGGAGACAAAGCTATCAGTTCCGTTCTGAGCAGCATCATATGGTGATAGGTTACGTGGTTGAATCTGAGGAAATCGTGAATGAAGTGTATCATGGAAATACCGTCACAACAGCTATTAAGAGCAATGTCAATCAATGAGATGAAAAACGCATTATGCCTGCTAAATCTCATTGACCAATAACGTTCTGTGTATTGCTAGGTAATTGACGATTACAAGGTGCCTGAATGAAACGATAGCATACTGCTGTTAGTTCTCACCAATTCACTCATTCAGAACTATATCTGTCTTCATTAACATTCTTCACTATCGAGGTTAAGATGAGAAAATTTCCTTACACTGAATGTGACAACAAAGAAACAAGCTACGACAAAAACAAAGTAACCCAGCAGAATAAACTTATGCTTAGGACGGGTGAATATATGTTGACAGGCCAGAATGCACCAAGTATAGGATTATACGAGATACACCAGCAAGAGAACACATAGATACAACGAGACGATGCCATTTAAATGCAAACAACAAAAAGTTATTATAAAATATGTAATGGAACAATTTGAAAATATTCACAAGAACGATAAGCAAACGTTTATGTTTTCAAAGACTGTAAGAATAGAAAGACAAAGTGAGGCATATTACAAAAGAAAAGTATGAAGTAATAAATGCAGGATGGTCCATTGATAGTGACCGGACCAAATATCTCAGGAGACAAGAGTCAAACGAAAAAACTACAAAGAACGAAACTCGTCTAGCTTGAAGGAGAAACCTGATGGCGCTATGGTTGGCCCGATAGATGGCGCTGCCATAGGTCAAACGGATATCGAACCTCCATTTTTTATTACATATTCGTGTAGTACGCAAAGAAATATGAATGTTTTGGTTGCACCACCTTTTTCGCTTTGTGAGAGATGGGGCTGTAATAGTCATAAACGTATACATATGTGGTATCACGTAACATTCAGCCAGTGCGGACGGTATTTGCTTCGTGATACATTACCCATGTTAAAATGGAGCATTTACCAGTTGCGGAAAAGGTCGATATCGTGTTGATGTATGGCTGTTATGATCAAAATGCCCAATGGACGTGTGCTGTGTATGGTGCTCGGTATCCTGGACGACATCATCCAAGTGTCCGAACCGTTCGCTGGATAGTTACGTTATGTACCGAAACAGGAAGTGTGCAGCCACATGTGAAACGTCATCCACGACCTGCAACAGATGATGATGCCCAAGTAGGGGTTTTAGCTGCTGTTGCGGCTAATCCGCACATCAGTAGCAGACAAATTCCGTGAGAATCGGGTATCTCAAAAACGACGGTGTTGAGAATGAAACATCAACATCGATCGCAACCGTACCATATTTCGATGCACCAGAATTTCATGGCGACGACTTTGAACGTCGTGTACAGTTCTGCCACGGGGTACAAGAGAAATTACGGGACGATGACAGATTTCTTGCACGCGTTCTATTTAGCGACGAAGCGAAAGAAAGAATTCCAAGGCTTGGAAGAATGTTTGAAGTTTAAATTCTTTTGTAATTTCGCATTTGATATTGTAATTTAATAATTACTTTATTAATTCAGGAGCTATTTTAAGATGCTATACCAATTATCAATATCAATTATCAAAACTTTTTTAAAAATTTGTTATTAAATTAAGGTTGAGTTAGCTGCGTGAAAGTATAAAGACCAATGCGCGTAATTTGTTGCGATTCTATACGTTCAGGCGCTATTTTAGTTTCTAAATTTTGATAATTGAAATAATGGTATTACATCAGAATTAACTAATAAATACTGAAGTCTAATACAAACCACAGAGAATTTCGAAATTTATTCCAGGGAATCCATTTCCCCCTGAAATTAGAATTACATATTTTACTAATAACTATTTCCCAAAAAAACAGTCTCCAAAACATGTAACTGCAACATTTGTATCTGGATAGCAAGTGACTGGGTATTTACAAGACCGGAGCGTCTCCGGCGTTATCTTCACTAGTAAACAAGTGATTAGCCTTTAGTAGTTCGTACGAAAATAGAGAATTAAATTGTAATTGTTACCTAACTATCAAATTCGAACCAAATTTGTAAGCGATCATTGAAGAAACAATGAACAGTACAGCACTGTATATCGAAGTTGGAGAAAATTTTGTCGATAATCATAGTAAAACTGCATTTTGCGGTTTGGTTTTAAAATCCCATGCTCTATGAGCAGGAACCAGCACAACACGAAGGAATTATCAGCAATTATGACGTACATGTACAGAAAAGCAATAGATTACAATTTCAGAAGAATTGAATAATGTGTTCCAGAGAAAGAACTTCAGAATCTGAGCAAGTCAGTTACGCATTGATCCATGTCGTGTCTTTATGTAGGCTGTTATTCTGCTTAGCAGTGACTGATGTTGATGTTGCATGTCCTCCTGAGCGGGGTATATCGCCAAATCAGTGCAATTTTCGGATTAGATCGTCAATCTTCCGAGCTGGTTGGAGGGTCTGGCCCACAATGCTCCAAACATTCTCCACTGGGAGGAGATCTGGCGAACTTGTTGGCCAAGGTGCGGTTTGGCAAGCACGAAGACAAGAAGTAGAAACTCTCGCCAAGTACAGACGACGATTATCTTGCTGAAATGTAAACTCATAACGGCTTGCCATAGAGAGCAGCAAAACGGGGCGTCGACATACCGCTATGCTGTAAGGGTGACAACCGGCAATCGAATTAGTATCCCATCGCTATCCGGGGCGCCTCCAGACGCGACTTCGATCGTCATCGGGGCTCAGTTCAAAGCTGGATGTTCGGGATATCAGCATGAATGTTGCCCGCCGTACAGCCCGATAATCACGAGTGATGGTTTGGGCTGCCCTTTCTTTCCGTAGCTGGGCCCTTTTCTTGTTATCAACGGCAGCATTACAGCACAAGAGTACATCGACGATAATATACGTCCTATCTTGTTGGCTGTCATGGCAATCCATCCTGGGCCTACATTTCAGCAAGATAGTGCCTGCCCACGAATGGCGACAGTTTCTACCACTTGTCTTCATGCTTGCCAAGCAAGGTAGCCGGATCTCCCCCATATTGAGAACGTCACGAGCATTTTGCGTAGCGCCCGCCATTTCGGGGTTTTGACGAACTAACGGGCCCTCAGGATGACACCGAACAATTTCATCACTCATTGCGAAGTCAAACAGTTGCTCTTATAAAGGCCAGAGGTGGACCATCGCGCCAGCCGGTGTGGCCGAGCGGCTCTAGGCGCTTCAGTCTGAAACCGTGCGACCGCTACGGTCGCAGGTTCGAATCCTGCCTTGGGTGTGGATGTGTGTGATGTCCTTGGGTTAGTTAAGTTGAAGTAGTTCTAAGTTCTAGGGGACTGATGACCTCAGGAGTTAAGTCCCATAGTGCTCAGAGCCATTTGAACCATTTTGACCATCGCATGTTGACTTGCTCCATTTGTCAAATTCTTTCTTTTGAATAAATCATACAGTTTTTCTTGAATTTGAATCATTTATTTGTCCGTATGTGGACATCAGCTCTACCAATTTCCGCCCCGTTCGGATGATTCCTTTGTGCTGCAGCTTCCTTTTTGTTCTTCTCGTATATAGTGTTGCCCTTGCATTGTATGGAAACATCGGAATGAGATTGTGACGACGTCTAAACAGCAATCAACCAGGCCTCGCATTTCAAAATGTGGACTCTCACAGTGGCATTTGGCCGGGCTCAGGTTACTTAAGCAATACCTTTTACATAGTCCATCCGTCACAGTATGTCTAGATTGTGAGGTACACGCGCAACAGATCCCCAACCTGGACTTGCATTAGCTACTGCCAAACAGTGTACTCTGCACAACTCATCAAAGTCATTAAGTTTAACAGTGTGGCTACGACTGCCCCAGGTGTGAGTAAACAGAGCACCATCCTAAGAAAGAGTGATAGCATCCGTGATGATGTCTAACAAAGTGATTGTAGACCTTAGTATGTGACATAGATTTCGACTTGAGTCTAACTGTTTCTGAGATGAGCAGACAGACAACCGGATAATAAATGACGAAAAAAGAGAAATGCGTTTTTCGAGTGATGTAATTCTAAAGTAACGATTTTTCTTTCCTTTTTTTTTTTTTGCCTACTTGTACTGTGATATCTTGCTTCTTGCGAACTTTGCTGGTTGTAAGTCAAAGGGGTGTAGGCTATAGGTTTTGATGAGTCAGTCTGTGAGTATCAAAATAAATGACAAAAATTGCCGTATATTTTGACCGTATTCGGTAAGAATCTTACATTTTTTTACAACGTCGATGAACTATAGACCTTAGTATGTGACATAAATTTCCACCTGATATATAGACCCATTCCGGAGAAAAATTGGTCGTAACAGTCGGACAGATACACGGACAGACAGACACAAGGACAACGAAGTGATCTTAGAAAGGGTTCCGTTTTTACCGATTGAGGTAGAGAACCTTAAAAACACGATAATTCTTTTGCGTAATTAATCTTTTTCGTCACATGTAATTTGCACTGCAAACTGTTTTTTTTCTCTCAATTCACTTTTTCGTAGTTGAATATTGTTTTCTAGATTTACGTAGTTCTTTTGAGCTATGCGATCATTATGCCCCACCTGTGCGTGGCACAATGTAAACTTTCGTATTATTCGAATTATTGATGATTTAGGTGCCTTAGGATGAAATCACCTAAATAATAATAACATCAAAGAGAATGGAAAAGATTTGGTACGTAGGACATCCGCAACTGAGAGGTATGGAGTAGTGGTCGGCATTCATTCCGTGTGGCTGCCCAGCGGCGGACATTTTCCGCCAACATGCAGTGGTTGGAACTCTTACACTGACCAGCCTGACCACACGGTATGTAATACGAAATACGGTCGCGTTTCAAAGAAACATTAGTATAACTGCAGAAGATCTCTCTAAACTAATTAAGAGAATGAAAAAAGTCAAGCAGGTACGAACATGGTACTGTGATTTTAAAGTTTTTTTCGTCGACTGAAACCTAGCTAAGATAATCGCCTAACATTATGGTTTGCTGTTAAGCTCATCTTTTCCACACAGCTTTCTTATCATCATTTTAGAATTCAGCAGATTGAAATGCCAAAGAAAAAGTCACTTTTATTGAAAAAGTAGTTCCATGGTCGGCTCGTGTTATTTTAAAATGTTTAGGTCTGCGGGTAACGTAATAGCTGGATGGACAGCAAGTGTCGACTGCGTAGTTGAGGAACACAAGAAGTAGGCAGGAGACGGTAGGCAGTGAGGTTCCACGAACGCGGTTCCAGAGTCCTGTGCATCCACCATCAGTGGGTCTCGGTCCACCGGTCCAGGGATTAGTACTGCAGACAAAAATAAAGTAGATCCCTCTCCCTCGCCCCAGCCTCTCCTTTCTCCCCCGTTCTTTGCGGCTCTGCCTGCAACCACAGCGGTGAAATGCTCCACGGCGTATCTCGCTGCCGCCTGCAACAACGGCCACGCTAATCCAAGCGCCGCTGGAATTCCCGGAACACTGCGCAGCTGGAACTGGACACAAAAAGAGCAATCGGGACTGTGCAAGATAGCTGCGGCACGTAAACAGGAGAGACGGCGTTGCACACACACTGGTGTCGTGTGCGAGGTCCGTGGTGGGGACGAGGGATGGGGGAGAGGGGTAGTAGGGAAGGCGGTCCTCATCACCAATCAGTCGCCGAGACAATGCAGCGGCCGCTCCTGATAACCGAACGTAACTCCGCGGATGCATTCAGTGTGCGATGGCGCTGCTATACGACCTGACTTATTGCAGCAGGCCTCTCGGATACCGTCTGTTTCTTTATGCCGCTGTGCGGGGCAATGAAACGGGTAGCTCACTTTGTGAGGCGATGTAATCATTGTGAAGTTTTCACGTGTTATCTCCATACTGAGCACAAACCTCCAAGCATATTTAAATTCAATGCCCAGCTTAGAAGTAACTATATGGTGATTAACTACATTACTGGCCATTAAAATTGCTGCACCAAGAAGAAATACAGATGATAAACGGGAATTCATTGGACAAATATATTACACTAGAACTGACATGTGATTACATTTTCACGCAGTTTCGGTGGATAGATACTGAGAAATCAGTACCCAGAACAACCACCTCTGGTCGTAATAACGGCCCTGATACGCCTGGGCATAGATAGAGTAGAACAGAGCTTGGATGGCGTATACAGCTACAGCTGCCCATGCAGCTTCAACACGATACCACAGTTCATCAAGAGTAGTGACTGGCGTATTATGATGAGCCAGTTGCTCGGCCACCGTTGACCAGACGTTTTCAATTGGTGAGAGATCTGGAGAATGTGCTGGCCAGGGCAGCTATCGAACATTTTCTGTATCCAAAGGTCGGTACAGGACCTGCAACGTGCGGTCGTGCATTATCCTGCTGAAATGTAGGGTTCCGGAGCGATCGAATGAAGGGTAGAGCCACGAGTCATAACACATCTGAAATGAAACGTCCACTGTTCGAAGTGCCGTCAATGCGAACAAGAGGTGACCGAGACGTGTAACCAATGGCACCCCATACCATCACGCTGGGTGATATGTCAGTATGGCGATGACGAATACACGCTTCCAACGTGCGTTCACCGCGATGTCGCCAAACACGGATGGAACCATCATGATGCTGTAAACAGAACCTGGATTCATCCGAAAAAATGTCGTTTTGGTATTCGTGCACCTAGGTACGTCGTTGAGTACACCATTGCAGGCGCTCCTGTCTATGATGCAGCGTCAAGGTGTAACCTCCCCACAAAATATAATAATATAAACATTATTGATAGTGATTCTATTTTTTGTGTAACCTCCCCACAAAATTCATTCTTTCACATTTAACCTCCACACAAAATTTCTTTCCCATTTAATGTACCCACAAAATTCTTTTCTCATTTAATGTAAGCTCGAAACAGAAAAATTCCTAAACCTCGTAATAAAAAATAAATTCAGTAACCTGGTAAATTTTGGACGACAGCAGTGCTGCGTCATGGCCCTGTAAGATCATTCTGAATAAAAAAGGAAAAATTCTTACCTCAATAAAATTGTCTAATATATCTGCTCTTACAATAAATTTATCCGGCACAGCTCTGTGCATTGCTGGCCGATAGATTTGTCATTTATGAAAGGAAGCAACTGATTTTTCTTTTGCAACAATCGGAATGATCATGGATTGGAGATATTAGTAAATTCTTTAAATTGAAATGAATGCTTGTAAAAAAAGTACTTTATATCACAAAGATTATCATTAGGACATTTTTAAAACATTTGCATGGGAGTTCAGATAACATTACTAGATATGCGCGAGGCTGCTTTTTACCATATACAATAAGACTCAGGCTCCGGCATCGCTGCACCGCGACCAGCCCAGCCAACACGATACACTATACCAGACAAGAGCAGACTCCAGACTAGCGCAGACTAGCAACAACTTACTGCTACAGCTACACAGTTCCTGCTGCACTCAACACTGCTCTCTTGTCAGCGATTCTCTTATACCTTGCATATCGCAGGCAGCGCATGAGCAATACATCGAAATTACATCTGCTCGGACCTCTTACATAAAATTACATCTGCTTGGACCTCTTACATAACCCTCCACTGGGGGCCAAAAATTTGGCAGCAATGGTGAGTCAATTGGACTTGCCATGAGCAACAAATTTTTCTTAATTAACTAAGTTTACAGTCACAGAGTATATACATATATATAAGTGCAGAACATAAAATGAAATAGAGTGCACATGCACTGAGTACAGAACATATCAAGAAATCACAAAATGTTGAAAGGTGGCTACACTGAGCCACAGCGCCAGAGATTGCGCCAGAGAGTATTATTCAGCCGCCTCCACTGGCAGTTCTTATCGAGAAGTCGTGGTGGAGAGTGCTATTGAGATGTATCAGTGGTGAGTTGTTGTTGAGAAGTTTCCATGGAGAGTGCTTGTTTAGAACTTGTAGTATTGTTTTGAGGGGCTAGACACCAGATGTTGTTGGATTAGGGATGCTGTAATGTGCTTTTCGTCAATATGTATGAAGGTAAAAAAATTCCTTTTTTTTATTATTCCAATGTCTTAAACAATAATGCCTCTTGGTCACAGGTTCAGTCAACAAAGCATCTGGCTCGTGTTCTTGTATTAGACTGTATTTCTGGTTTCTATGGGCAATTATAGTATTTCTAGTTTTTTTAATTACTTCAGTATAAATGGTGTTTAAAATATCTGGTTTATTGAGGAAGTACCGTGCCAAATGTGTACGTTGGATCACACTTCCACACACAGAACAGCTACACTTGTGTTTTGTTGTTTCCTAGGTTTTATAGTTGCTGGGGATTTAATTAATTAATTGTGTTAACGGAAATTTTGTTTCATTCTTTGTTGTTGTTCTATGCAGTCAGATTGCGTACAAATACTAGTCAGGGCCAACCGTTTACGATACTGCGTAACTGGACAGACAGCGACGAAAATTAAAAGTATTTGCATTATATTTAACTAAGCCCCCATGCAATGTATATGCAATGAGTACAAAAAATATTAACAAATGACATAAAGTGCACACGCACTGTATATATTTCTACCATTTTACAAGAACTAGTATACGCAATGAGTACAAAACATATTAACAAATGACATAAAGTGCACACGCACTGTATATATTTTTACCATTTTACAAGAACTAGGATAGGAAAGGGAAGGATTGCATCATGGTTGTAGCACAGTAGGTTGCACGTAGCTCCACTGAAAGTCCATATCTTTCTACAGAAGCACAACACCAAGTGAGACAATCTGAAGTTCTCTTCCCTGAAGTATTAATCAGTGTAGCCACGACACTGAAGTGTCGTATTAATATTCAATGTTATCATTTTGGTAGTACATTAGGTACACCACGCAGTGGGACCATAATAACATCTCCATTGTTCAAGGTGGTGGACAGCATGATGTGTCAACACCACACTCTTGCAGAATCCATACTCTTTCATCAACGTAGAATTAATTCAGAAACCAAGTATAGTGCTCCATGATCGTGAGGATGGACAGGACAAACGGATATTGTAGTAATTTCTGGTAATTAGGTCAGAAGGTGAAGGACATTAAGACTAATGCTAGTCACCATTGAGAATTACACTAGTCTATCAACCGATTTGAGTAATTGGTGGCACTCATTGCCTAGTTACTAAACATTTCTGTACTATGTATGAAGTATTACAGAATATTATTCATAAGTCATCTGATTACAGTGAACATTTTGGCACTCACTGGCCAGTTACTAAACATTTTTATGCATTGTTCAGAAGTCATCATTCAAAACAAGAGTTAATTAATGGCGTAGCATTAACATAATTCAACTAGTTATAGTAATCATTGGCACTCATTGGCCAGTTACAAACCATCAGAAGTCATCATTCAAAACAAGAGTTAATTAATGGCATAGAATTAACATAATTCATCTAGTTATAGTAATCATTGGCACTCATTGGCCAGTTACAAACCATCAGAAGTCATCATTCAAAACAGGAGCTAATGAGTGTAGCATCTAGCTACTGGTATTCATATATAATACCATGTAAGTGACATAAGACAAATTTAAAATATAAGAAACAGTGGCATTCATTGGCCAATTACAAAGTATTCATATAGTTTTATAAAACATTATTCAGTATTATTCAGAAGTCATCATTCAAAAAGAGAGTTAATTATTGGCATAGCATTTATAGAGTATAACAAATACATTATTTACAGAAATTATTGGCATAGCATTTATACATTGTTACAAAACATCATTCAGTATTACTCAGAACTCATCATTCAAGTGACATAGGACATATTTAAAATGTAACACACTATAACTATTACTCAAGGTCTGTGGTTAGGAAACATCATTCAGTATTACTCAGAACTCATCATTCAAGTGACATAGGACATATTTAAAATGTAACACACTATAAATATTACTCAAGGTCTGTGGTTAGAAAACATCATTCAGGATTACTCTGAACTCATCATTCAAGTGACATAGGACATATTTAAAATGTAACACACTATAACTATTACTCAAGGTCTGTGGTTAGAAAACATCATTCAGTATAACTCAGAACTCATCATTCAAGTGACATAGGGCATATTTAAAAATGTAACACACTGTAACTATTACTCAAGGTCTGTGGTTAGAAAACATCATTCAGTATTACTCAGAGCTCTCTTAAACTGGTAGCATTATTTGGGACTGGTAATACATTTTTTGTGCTAGCAATGCATTGCATTAGGATCGATAATTAATTGCTGGGGCATGAAAATATTTGCTTTTGACTTATTGCTGCAAATAAGGATTAGTAACGTCATTCGTCATGAGTCAGCTGTAGCAAGGTTATGAAACAAGTAGAGTATATGTGATCACATTCATGAATGACACACAAAAATGGGTAAAAAAAATGCAAGTACTAGAACAGGTTTAATAACTAACTGCTTATAGCACATTAATTTCATGAATAGCTTCTCCTGGAAAAAATACAAAATGGATTATTAAGCTGAAAGAAGAAACGCATATTATGCTGAAAAGTAGTGAATTTCGAATTAACAGGTAATGAAACGTGTATTCAATATGTATGTACTCCAGCTGTCCTTTCCAAAATATCCATGCGACATAAGACATACTGTCAAAACGAACTGCAACAAATATTTAAATAACTACATAGCATCTCTTAACTAACAGTAAATATATAAACTCCATCATTATTCTCATCTGCAAAGGAAAACTTAAAAGTGGTGCGTTAAGTGGCCATATAAAATTCATCACTATCATCACCTGCAAAGAAAAACTTCATTATTCATATTACCACATTCTTCATCACTATTCATCATCATTCATTATCATCTGCAAAAAGACACTTCATTATTCATTATTCATATTACCGTTTACTTTATACAACTATTCATAGTATAAAGTTTCTTATTTCTAGCATATTTCATCACTAAAACTAAGATGTGTACTTCTGTCTGACAGCCTGCATCAATCGCCTCGTATTCTGAAAGAAAAAATTAGTAAAGATTGCTATCATACGATGTGTATGGTATATTCTTGTTAATGCTTGTTAATTCTGATCCATTTACTCTTCGTGACGAAGTATTGCATCTTCTTTCGATCATTCCGAAGGTGAAATTCCCATTTCATAGTAATCCACTGTGGTTTGTTTTAATTTATTTCTTTTACACGTTATTGCTTTCTGAAAATGATGAATAAGGATTAATATCTTGCATTTAAATCATATACCCATTAAATAAAAACTGGTTTCTAGTGATACAATTAAGCATACAAAAACATAGGCAGTGTTCAGGTGCAAAAATGTACACAGAGTATCATAATGTAGTAGCAAAAAGTGTACAACAGTCAAGATATTGATATACCATAAGGAAAAATGTCAAAGTCAACTGGTGTTTGTTACATCGTAAACATTTCATAGTGCATACAGGAAAACAATCATACATACACGAAAAATCGAAAATGTGCACGGTTCTGATATATAACGACAAGAAATGACTTTCTTTTTGTTCAGCTTGTATGTTGTGTAGTTCATAGAGGCGAGAGTTGAAGACTTTCATGGAGAAAGAATTTGATAAAATTAATATGTCACTAGGTAGAATTGCGCAATTGGTCATAAAATATGTAAGTTTATCTGGAAAAATGTGCACGGTCTGATGTGAAACGACAAGAAAAGCGACCTGCTAACCTTACCTTGCTGGGCACTTGCCAAGAAAAAGTATGATAATCATCAGTAAGTAGTCACATAAATATAATTGCTGAAGTGGTCATAAAATATATAAGTTCATCTGGAAAAATGTGCACGGTCTGATGTGAAACGACAAGAAAAGCGACCTGCTAACCTTACCTTGCCGGGCACTTGCCAAGAAAAAATATGATAATCATCAGTCATTGGTCATATAAAAATCAGAAAATGGCATTACAGTGTGATAAATCATAAAGTATGTTTTACTTTTTCTGGTTCTCAGAGTTTCGACGTGTACTACATTGGGGTGAGGAATGCTGCGAATTCGATATGGACCTGCGTATAGAAGCTCAAATTTACTGCATCTATTCTTTCCTCCGTTTGATAAATAGTGTGTACGTACTAATATCTTCTGTCCAATGTGAAAGTCACGGCGTGTACAAACCTGTTTTTGCAGTCTTCCACGGCGCTCTGCAGCACGTTTGATGTTGTTCAGCGCCATGTCAATTATTTCATGGTGTCGTAGTCGACGAGATGTAGGAAAGGATACTAATTCTTTAATTTTGTTAGGTGGTTCAACATTTTTCGTTATAACAGTTGGAGATAGCATAGTAGATTCATTTGGTATCGAGTTAAGTACATCCTGGAATGACAGTATGTGTGTATCCCAACCAATATGTTTTTTATGGGAGTATATTCTACATAGTTTATCAATTTCTTTCATTAATCGTTCACAAGGGTTCGAAGAAGCGTGATACTTGGATATATAAATCGGAGAAATGTTTCTTGTTCGTAACATACATGTCCATATAGCAGATCTAAGCTGTGGTCCATTGTCGGAAATTACTTTCAATACATGCCCTACATTGAATAAAAAATGTTTTACAAATGCATTCGAAACAGATTTAGCAGTAGCTTTGCGTAACGGAATGAAGGTAACAAATTTTGAAGTGAGTTCAACAGCGACAAAGATGTAGCAAAAACGCCTATTAGTTCTGGGAATCGGACCAAAAATGTCTACAGCGGCCATGTGTCTCAGTTTAACAGGTACAATGGGATGTAACGGAGGAATATGTGAAGTCGTATCTGACTTAGCTTTCTGGCAGATTTTACATGACGCTAAAACTCGTCGAATACGTTTCTCCATGTTGGCAAAATAACAGTTCTGTCTCAGTATAAGAAAACATTTTCTGGCTCCGTAATGTGCGTAACTTAAATGAGTATACCGAATTAATTTGTTAACCAGTTCGTCAGGAATACATAGTAACCAATTGTTGCTGTCAGGGTGAGAGCGGCGAAACAGAATATTATTGCGTACAGTGTAATGGTTTCTAATGGTAACATTATTCCTATCTTGCCAAAGGTGTTTAATTTCTTTCCATACGTTGTCTTTACTCTGCTCTTGTGCTATGTCTCGTAATGACGACGAAATGAAATTTTCAAATGCAACTTGTTGAGTATACATGACGCTGAAATTTGCTTTGCAGAAGTTGGTTGCGTTCTCTTGCTGATTGTTGCTGAGAGAACGGGATAGTGCGTCTGCTACAATATTTTGTGTGCTGGGGGGGTGAACAATTGTAAAATTAAATTCCTGTAAATAAAGTTTCCATCTGCTTAACCTGTCGTGTGTAAATTTTGCGGAAAGTAAAAACTGTATAGCTCTACGATCTGTGTAAACGGTAGTGTGTCTTCCATAAAGAAAATGCCTAAATCTCGTAAATACCCATACAACACATAATGTTTCAAGTTCTGTAACAGAATAATTGCGTTCAGCAGGTGACAGAATGCGACTCGCAAAGGCGATGTTTTTAATTACTGTACAACCATCTTTTTCAATTTCCTGAAAAATGTGTACGCCTAAAGCGGTGTTAGAACTGTCGGTGGCAATGGAAAAATTTCTAGTAAGATCTGGATGTGATAAAAGTCGCGCATTCAACAAAGCTTGTTTCAGATTGACAAATTCAGAATGTGCTTCGCTATCCCATGACCATATAGTGTTTTTACCTGTCAATTGACATAATCTAGGAGTGTCCAAAGCAGAGTAATGAATTAATTTACGGAAAAAGTTAATTAAATCCAAAAAGCTGCGTAGTTGTTTCTTCGTCGTAGGAACAGTAATGTCACGTAAAGCATGAAGTTTTTCCGGGTCAGGCGCAATGCCTTCTGCTAAAATTACATGTCCAAGAAATTTTATAGAAGTTTTGCCAAAGTGCGATTTACTGAGATTAACTGTGAGTCCTTGTGCACGAAAAGTTCGTAACAGTTGTTCAAGAATCAGATTGTGTTCAGACCAGTTAGCTTCTGTAGTAAGAATGTCGTCTATATACGTTGTGATTCTGTCTTTCATGCAAAAGTGTGTATCGGATGTTGTCAAAAATAATAACATTTTTGTGAACAAGATTCTGTGTATCAAAAGTATAGCTTACGTTGCTGGAAGATGCAACCTGTGCTGTATCTAGGCAAATTCTTTCTGACGTGCTGTTCTTTGCGGGAGGATGCTGTGGCATTTCAAATATTTGTACTGTTCTGTTATTACGTCCTGACGTATTACGTTCGGGATGACGCCGACTGTCTGGTTCATTCATGATAATCTGTTGTTGCGGATGATTCTGTTGCTGGTAAGACCGGCTGTTACGCTGAAAATTGTGCTCATTATTTTTACGTCCGTCATGATAGTCATTTCTATACGGTGCATTGCGATATGAGTTGAAATGGTGTGTTTTCTGTACATACTGATTTCCTTGCTGCTGTGCGTTACTATTTGGCGGAGCCGACGCTATACGTGTAGGCGGCGAACATTAAAGCTTGGTTGACCTTGCAGACTACATTGTTGGTTAGGTATGCTAACCGGCTGGTTTTGTTGCTGTTGTAGGGAAAAGCCTCTATTGTTACCAAAATTTGTTTCCAGTTGCTGATAATTTTGTACATACTGATGATTAAAATTTTGTTTGTTATTAAAAATACGCTGGTAGTTCCTGTCATTTCGGGAGTCTCTAATGAAAACTGTCACTCTCGGTAAAATTTCTCATATCAGGTTTTCCTTACTTATTCTTAATCCTAGATAGATGGATAGTTAAAGAGCTGTTTTGATAGATATAAAGGACAGTAGAAGAGAAGGCAGCAGTGCAGAAAACTAAAGATGAAATAGCACTACTACGGCTTGGGGCCCTGTGCACGCTGCGGCACATATTCATCGAAGTGTAATGAATCCCCTGAGGTCAATTACGTGCTGCAAATAAATTTTAGTTTCTGCGTTACAGGCAATGCCGGTGAAAATTCAAAAGCAAATTGTTGTATCCAGTCCAATTCTAGTTTCTGCATTACAGGCCAAGCTGATGAAAATACAAAAGCAAATTGTCGTATCCAGTCCAAACGATGTATTTGTGTTCTGTCACTTTTAAATACCTTCAATTTTTTCACGGATAAAAAGTGCTTGTAATCAAAATTATCGTCTCGGAATGTCTGAGCAGGTACAGGATTGAATGATAATCTGTTTATCTGTGACTGTTCGGAATCTAACTCACGTACTCTCTGTAAATTACCTAAATTATACAGGCTGTGTGAATGTGAGAAATGTTCGGAATGTGGCGTATGCTGTGCCGTGTTAGAGGCTGAAACATTTTTCATCTGTGTCACTTCTTGCTGTAAAGATGACAATTTTCTACGTAATGTATTATTAGACGAACCTATCTCACTGATCGTCTGCTGTAAATTTTGGAATTCAGGTGTTTGATTAAACGAAATCGGTGAAGTATCGTCTGATTTGGTGTCATTATTACTTTCGATAACATCAATACGACTGGCCAGTTCATCATATTTTCCAGTCAGTGCTTTTACCTGATCATCGTTTTTAGTATCGCAAGCATTAATTTGTTCTTGTATTTTACGTGTGGTTTTGGTCAACTTTTTAACGTCTGCTTTGATGGCATCGGGATCATGAAATAGTTCCAAATTTTCAAATCTGTTGGTCATTGTCTGAAACTCTAATGTGTGTGTGTCTGTTTTTGTTTTAAGATCGGAGATTTCATCATGCAATTCGGTGCTCAACTGTTTGATTTCGTCTGATACTGTAGCAATATTGTTGTCTACGTATGTTTTTGCTTTCGTAAAAAATTTACGCTTATCTTCCTGTCTTTGTACTGTAATTGTTTCCATGACTTGTTGCTTTACTTTATTCTGTTCCTGTATAAATTTACTGTAACGCGTTTCACTGTTGTGTAGGTGGTGATTAAAACGTTCGTCAATTTGGCTGTTCTGTTGGTCAAATTTCGCGTCTACTTTCGCATCCAGCGTGCGTGAAAGTTCTGCTGACATTAATTTAAACTCGTCGCGTAACTGTGTTGCGTTTTCAGAGCATTGTTTAGCGACGGCACTAATTTCATCTCTAAGTAATTTAGTTGTGGCTGTACGTATATTACTTAATTCTTGAGCCACAGATCTAATTTCTTCACTACTACTCCTAGCACAAGCCTTAATTTCCTCACGTAATTGTTCTTTAGTATCATGACATTGCGCGGCAACGGCTGTAATCTGTTCACTAAGTTGTTTGTTCTGTTCATTAAGTTGTTTGAAATTGTTGTCTTGTTCTTTCTTCGACTGTTTGGAATTGTTGTCTAGTTTTTCATTAATTTGTTTGTTCGATTCATTACTTTGTTGTTTGAAATTTTTATTAAGTTGTAGCAATAATGCCATAACTTGATCCATGCCAATATTACCTACTCTATTCTCTGTGCTGTTTGATGGCTTATCTGCATTTGTCACGTTTTCTGTAACCATTTGGTCATTCTGTAATTCTTGAAAAGATTTGCCAGTTGAATGTGCACTGTTGGTCACTACACTGGAATCAAATAAACTTGACATGTTTTGTGAATATTGTTCACCTTCGTTAGAAACAATTATCTGTTCACTACGTAAATTTTGCAAATTAGGCGTGTCAAACTGGAAAGCGTTCATTGTAAAGGAACGTGCCACGTCATCAGATGTTACATTTACTCTGGACATAATTGCATTTGTTTGCTCATCATTAGGATCAAAATCAATATTAGTGATCGGTACGCATTGATTGTCTGTAAATGAAGGATTGTCATTATTACACTGAGTGTCGCAAGTATTATCGGACAAATTATTCGACTCGACTATTTCACTCATTGCACATCGCGATGTACTGTTAACAGTTTTTCGCAGGCATTTTTCACAAATCAAAATTAAGCACAAAATGAAACAAAGACGAGGCAAAAATGGAACAAACACAATTACAACAAAGAGCAATAAGTTGCCGATGATCTGTGAAAGAAAGAGTGACTAATTAGTAAATGCGTTGCGCCAGATGCAAACTACATTTAAGAAAATAAGAGTAGATATATGACTACTTCTCAGAGACTAACAAAGAAATACGATCCTGGCCGGTTGTCGCCAAGTGTAACCTCCCCACAAAATATAATAATATAAATATTATGGATAGTGATTCTATTTTTTGTGCAACCTCCCCACAAAATTCATTCTTTCACATTTAACCTCCACACAAAATTTCTTTCCCATTTAATGTACCCACAAAATTCTTTTCTCATTTAATGTAAGCTCGAAACAGAAAAATTCCTAAACCTCGTAATAAAAAATAAATTCAGTAACCTGGTAAATTTTGGACGACAGCAGTGCTGCGTCATGGCCCTGTAAGATCATTCTGAATAAAAAAGGAAAAATTCTTACCTCAATAAAATTGTCGAATATATCTGCTCTTACAATAAATTTTTCCGGACAACTCTGTGCAATGCTGGCCGATAGATTTGTCATTTATGAAAGGAAGCAACTGATTTTTCTTTTGCAACAATCGGAATTATCATGGATTGGAGAAATTAGTAAATTCTTTAATTTGAAATGAATGCTTGTAAAAAAATTACTTTATATCACAAAGATTATTATTAGGACATTTTTAAAACATTTGCATGGGAGTTCAGATAACATTACTAGATATGCGCGAGGCTGCTTTTTACCTTATACAATAAGACTCAGGCTCCGGCATCGCTGCACCGCGACCAGCCCAGCCAACACGATACACTATACCAGACAAGAGCAGACTCCAGACTAGCGCAGACTAGCAACAACTTAGTGCTACAGCTACACAGTTCCTGCTGCAGTCAACACTGCTCTCTGGTCAGCGATTCTCGTATACCTTGCATATCGCAGGCAGCGCATGAGCAATACATCGAAATTACATCTGCTCGGACCTCTTACAAAGGGTAACCGCAGCCATGGTCTCCGAGCTGATAGTCCATGCTGCAGCAAACGTCGTCGAACTGTTCGTGCAGATGGTTGTTGTCTTGCGAACGTCCCCATCTGTTGACTCAGAGATCGAGACGTGGCTGCACGATCCGTTACAGTCATGCGGATAAGATGCCTGTGATCTCGCCTGCTAGTGATACGAGGCCGTTGGGATCCAGCAAGGCGTTTCGTATTACCCTCCTGAACCCACCGAGTCCATATTCTGCTAACAGTCTTTGGATCTCGTCCAACGCGAGCAGCAATGTCGCGATACGCTAAACAGCAATCGCGATAGGCTACAATCCGACATTTATCAAAGCCGGAAACGTGATGGTACGCATTTCTCCTCGTTACAAGAGGCATCACAACAACGTTTCACCAGGCAACGCCGGTTAACTGTCGTTTTTGTATGAGAAATCGGTTGGAAACTGTCCTCATCTCAGCACGTTGTAGGGGTCGCCACCGGCGCCAACCTTGTGTGAATGCTCTGAAAAGCTAATCAGTTGCATATCACAGTATCTTCTTCCTGTCGGTAAAATTTCGCGTCTGTAGCACGTCTTCGTGGTGTAGCAATTTTAATGGCCAGTGGTGTATTCTACATAAAAGCAAATAGCATTTGCGTCGATTGACTGTTCCATCGGTTTTTGGAAGAATACTTTATGCATCGTGATTGAAAACACACACAATACTGATGCAATGTTCTACAGTCGTTATTTATTTCACACCAGTTTTCACCTGTTACGCCTCATCAGGTAGAAAGTAAAGTATATGATACAGTCAAATTTTGTTGGATCAAATATTTTAAACTAGTTTATCTACACAGTACGGTATCTGCACTTCCACGACGAAAAATGTTTATGTTAGAATTAGGAATAAAATAAGAGGGATTCTTTCGGTGTAAAACCGATGTAAGATTAGTTAATAGAGACAACTAATGAATTATATACAAATTAAAATTGTTCATAGAAGAAAATAAACTGAACAATAAACTTTGGTGACATGCTCCTAAGGTGTGTCTGAACGAAATAATCTCGTCTTTAATAGGTCCTAAATCACAAACAGATGATCTATACAAGTGATATAATCATCTGACTGAAGCAGCTGTGATTACGGAATGTAAAATTTTTAACAAAGCAAGAGAAATTTTAATAACCGAAATAAATGAAATTATAGGCATGCGAGTAAGAAGGGTAATTTGCAACATAGCCTGGATGGTGAGTGGTATCTGCAATTACAAGTGGCGAATAAGGGAAACACGTCTCGTCATTCAATACTAAGGTACTAGAATTTTTCTTTTTGTGTTAAAATATTTTACATTGTGTAATGGCAAGTGCTTCAATTACGTGATTAATAACATTAGTATATCTTCTCTGTTTGTAATTTAGGCCATATTGAAGACAAGATTATATTGTGCAGCCACACATTTGGAACATGTCACCAAAGTTTATTGTTCAATTTATTTTCTTCTAAGAGCAACGGTTGTAATTAGTGTATACACACTGCAAGAAAAATTTTGCATCACCTCAGTTCCGAGAGTTCCGAAACCTGTACAGAAAATTGGAATAGAGATCAACAAAAATACAACTTCCGCCCTTTTTATTGCCCATGAAAACCACACACTGCATGTTGTACCACCATACAGCGAGACCTTCAGAGGTGGTGGTCCAGATTGCTGCACACACCGATACCTCTAATACCAAGTAGCACGGCCTGTTACATTGGGGCACTGTTGGTCCAGATTGTCCCACTCCTCAACGGCGATTCGGCGTAGATCGCCCTGAGTGGTTGGTGGGTTACGTCGTCCACAAACACTCCTTTTCAATCTATCCCACGCATGTTCGATAGGATTCATGTCTGCAGAACATGGTGGCCACTCTAGTCGAATGATGTCGTTATCCTGAAGGAAGTCATTCACAAGACGGGAGCGCGAATTGTCGTCCATGAAGACGAATGCCTCGCCAATATGCTGCCGATATGGCTGCACTATCGCTCGGAGGATGGCATTCATGTATCGTACAGACGTTACGGCGCCTTCCATGACCCCAGCGGCGTACGTTGGATCCATATAATGCCACCCCAAAACAGTAGGGGACCTCCACCTTGCTGCACTCGTTGGACGGTGTGTCTAAGGCGTTCAGCCTCCCTCCAAACACGTATTGTATGGTTGAAGGCATATGCTACACTTATCGGTGAAGAGAACGTGATGCCAATCCTGAGCGGTCTATTCAGCATGTTGTTGGGTCCATCTGTACCGCGCTGCATGGTCTCGTGGTTGCAAAGATGGACCTCGCCATAGACGTCGTGAGTGACGTTGCGCATCATGAATCCTATTTCGCACAGTTGGAGTCGTCCTGTGTATACACAAAAACCATTATTCAACACTGTGGCATTGCTTGATGGCGTTGCATGGTGGCATTGCTGTCAGGGTTCCTCCGAGCCATAATCCGTAGGTAGCGGTCATCCACTGCAGTAGTAGCCTTTTGGTGGCCTGGCATGTCATCCGCCGGCCAGAGTGGCCGAGCGGTTATAGGCGCTACAGTCTGGAACCGCGCGACCGCTACGGTCGCAGGTTCGACTCTTGCCTCGGGCATGGATGTGGGTGGTATCCTTAGGTTAGTTAGGTTTAAGTAGTTCTAAGTTCTAGGGACTGATGACATCAGAAGTTAAGTCCCATAGTACTCAGAGCCATTTGAACCATTTTTTTAAAGCATGTCATCCTTCCTGTCCTTCCACGTCCGAACAACATCGCTTTGATTCACTCCGAGATACCTGGACACTTCCCTTGTTGAGAGCCCTTCCTGGCACAAAGTAACAATGTGGATGCGATCAAACCGCAGTACTGACCGTCTAGGCGTGGTTGAACTGCATACACCACGAGCTGTGTACCTCCTTCCTGGTGGAATGATTGGAACTGATCGGCTCTTGGACCCCCTACGTCTAATAGGTGCTGCTCATGCATAGTTGTTTACATCTTTGCATCTTTGGGTGGGGTTAGTGACATCTCTGAACAGTCAAAGAGATGGTGTTTGTGATACATTATCCACAGTCAACGTCTATCCGGGGTGATGCAAAACTTTTTTTCATGTGTGTAATTCGTTAGTTAATGTGTCACATGCTTTATCTTCGTTAAATAGTGCTACATCGCATTTACACTTAAATAATCCCCGTTGTTATTGCTAAATCTAACATTAACATTTTTCGTCCCTGGAAATGGATGTACTCTGTAGATGCTCTAGTTTAAAATCCTAGATCCAACAAAATTTCACTGCTCTGCATACTTATATTTGTGGATTGTGAATTAAATAATAGATAGTGCACAATATTACACAAGTGTTGTGTGTATTTTCGTTCAAATAGTGTATAGCCATCGCTTACAATATGCGAAATTCAAGTAAGCGACATTATCTCCCACTTCCAGAAATAAATATTGCCTGTTGTCTAATAGAGTGTCTGGACCAGTGGTTCTCAACCTTTCCGAGACCGTCACCCCTGTCATCAGATATTAACTAGCATCCTCTCCCCCAAAAACGTCAACATTAGCTCCTAAACAAATTTCAGAATGAGAAGGAGTTTTCTATCAGCACATTTATATTGAAAATGAAGAAAAATGGTATTTACTTTTTTGTAGGGGTTTTATGAAACGACGAACTAATGAGTTAGTAAAACATTTGATACAGCTTATTTTTAGCAAACAGTTTTGTACAGAACGAGGAAGAAATTCGCAGTGCATCGCCAGTGCTTTCTACGACTTCATTTCAGAAAAAAAAGATAATAGGTACTTGTGCATAAGCAGCCATCAGAAACGGAAAATATCTGTTAACACAAAGTTAGCAGTACAAACCTATGTCCCGTAATGTGTACGCATAGGGGAGGGGCACTTTATGACCAACGCAAAAAATTAAGAATTAGCAATTTTGTTTATTGTCGCTGACTGTTAGTGGCAACATATTTTTAAAGGTAAGTGAATGTAAGAAGGGTCATGAACCTGAAAATATGAGTATGTCATTTGTTGTGAAGAGTAACATTCACTACTAATAGTTAAATATTCGGGGTTTTACAGAAAAATTAAATTACGGGTTAATGAATCATTAAGAACAATACATTTATTTTTTCGAAACTTCAGTACAAAAAGGTCGTAAACAGATTACGAGTACGAAACCAGACTGCGACATTTTTAAAGTTTGCATTATGTAGCCCCTACTCCCCCCCCCCCCCCCCCCCCCCCCCCACCACAGCACATGCACATGATATTTTTAAAGTTTGCATAATGTAGCCCCACCCCCGCACACACACACACACACACACACACACACACACACACACACACACACATACGCACCACTTTCGTATTGGTATTGCGCGGGTTGAGACGAATTCCGCAACGGTTACTTCGACAACCACAAACTAGATGCTTCTGCAGTGGCTTTTATGGCACAGTGAATGTTCAACAATTAATTAATACCAAATAATGAATTACTGTGGTACAAATCTCAGAAATCGTATTACTTATTTAATCAACTGCTGTGTGCTTTGATTAAACGCCTGTTTTTACATAGTGACACACCGAAGTACTAATAACGCAGACAAATCGAAGAGCAAAATTTATTATATCATAGTGTTTTTTTTTTCAGGTCGGTGTAATAATCTGTAATTGTGGCTTCACTTGCCAGTTAATCTAACATTTTTTTAAATGAAGTTTGCCCCTTCACACAAATTTTTGTAACAGTGAAATCTACTAAATAACGCCATGATAAAATATCCACCTAGCTTCACAGTTACGCTCAATAAACTACTGACAAAAATTTCACAGGTGGAACCTGATTCAGTTACAAGTTTTCTTAGTACTTCGCTGTATTCATAAGTGTTTTTAATACGACATTACGTCGTATGTACAACATGCACTATTCCTTACAAAATTAAAATATAGCACGCAAGAGAAAGGAGAATGTCTCTTGTAATTTTGTTCGTGTTTCTAAAAGAAAATAATAAATTGGGCTTGGCAGGTAAGTTGCGGTTTGAATGGTGTCTTTATTTTCTCTTTGGAACAATCTGATTCATGAAGAAGCTGTTAGGAGTGTAAGAGGGGAGGGTGTAATCAGCAAGAACTTTAGGTGTTTCCAGACAGAACTACTTTTACAGCACCACACAGATACTGGCTGATATCATTTTGTGATCATAGAAGATGTAGTTGGATGCATTCTATTCAAAAACACGTAGTTCAGGAAGAAAATTATTTCATGCAGTGGTACATTAAAAAGTTAATTTTTATGCTTTTTCCCCGATGGGATACAAAAGCTGTTCATTTCATTGACTCTAGTCTCCATGACTATACTGATACATGCATCTGCTCTGTGGTGCGAATTAGACAGCGCACTGTGCGAGTAATGTCTCTTTGGCTTTTATAATCAGCAGTGACAACAGTCAACAGACGAGAAGCTACCTAACACGCTTACGTATTTTTTTTAATTTTTTTATTTAAACACTGTCTGTGTTTGCAGACTCACGAAAGTTACTTTCACGCTGCGAATACAGATGCTCCTTGGAACTTTTTAATGTACACTACGGAAAATAGCTAACCGGCTCATTAGGGAATTATTTATTTCTCATTTGCAGAATTTAATACTCCCATTCTCCGTGGCGTCTCAGGACTAATTATGGAAACCCCAAATCTCTAAACGATTTAATGAAGCGCTACCGCCGAACAATCAACTGGGCAAAGAAGGAGTCTGATCCCGGGAGACCGACAAATACTTCTAACTAGAGACGAATATTCTGCGGCAGTAGCTGCCAACAGAGGAACCATAAAATTTTTCCAGCTCTACGGACTCGGATCTTACTTGTCGGTCTATAGCTGCACGGTTTTGCACTGTTCCCAGCAAGTGATTAACCTACTTTTCATAGAATACGCGGATACAATATAAGCTCACACTATAGAAGCCTTCGCTAGTACCTTCCTTCTAGCAATAATAAATGACTACTCAGAGATTTACATCTGAATATAATTACGCTTCATAGGAAGGATGTTTTATCGAAGAATAAAATATTTGGGCTCAGTGCGACATATACAAGGTATTTTTTAATTAGTTACACAGAAATAACCTTTGAGTCTGAAGAGGGTTAATAACTGACAGAAGTGTTTGATATAGAACTGAATGTAGTAAATCTTCAAGTTTTATCCCGCCTAAACCAGTTAGTTCCCAACGTTCCCGCTAGGTGGCATGCGCGACTGAGTTACTACAACAGTCATCATGGTGTCATATAACGGTGCAGATCATGTGCAGTGTTGTTAATGGTTTCATGAATCATTATGCCCTACTACAGCCTAGAGACGAATCAGGACTAAATATCGCAAGCCACCAGCTGAAACCGTTATTAATTGTTACTTTCGTGTCACCTAAACTGTCTGTACATCACGTAAGTTGCCGGGCCAGGGTCAGCCAACAGTCTCTGACACAGAAATTGAAGAAGTTCGGTGGTCTTACATTCAGAGTCCGGGTGAATCAATGAGAGGTGTCAGTTTAGTGTTACAGTATGTAAGGGGTTACGAAAATACCTGTCATTCAAGACCTACTAACTGGATCCGTTGCAAGCTTTAAGAGAATGTGACAAAGAAAAACAAGCTGAGTTTTTTGTAGAAATGTTTAACAAAATGCCGGAGATGATTTTCTTCAGTGACGAATCCACCTTCCGTACTAGCAGTAAAATGAATCTGTTTAACGTTCGGATGTGGGGTGAGCATAAACCACGTCACATAGTCGGACATGTATGGGACTCCCCTAGGACGAATGTTTTTTGCGCTGTAAGCTGTAGAAAGATGGTGAAACGCAACTTGTTGTCCCATTCCATATTTTTCTCGACTAATTCCGGTAGTGGAGAATCAATAGTGAGAGTAGAAGTAAATCAATGGGTAACAAGAAGGAGAGAATGGGCCAAGCGGTGCTTAATTATTTATTTATTGATTTTTTTATTTCGTGTGGGCCCCGTTTCCTAGCATCATTTCCCTTATACGTCCCGGAATGTATGAATGAGGTAGTATGTGATGTAGCAGAAAGCTTTGGTCAGAGGTCGTAGCATTCCATTTGGAGAGCGGTTCTGTGGTAGGATAGTATCAACCCCTTAAACATGGAAGAGTTTAGTAAAGATAGTGTGCAAGTCAGGTCAGAGAGGTCGCAAAGGTATGGATATTGGCTCTGTTAGGTTGTCGAACCACCCCCTTCACCACCTTTTGAACGAACAACGGTTAGGCGAGGTGTCCGCAGGTCCACTTGTTCCTGTGTAGCGGCGCTGGACAGACATGGAGACGCAGGTCGCGATTTTGGTAATGTTAACAAAGATAGTAGAATGTCTCAAATCTGCTCGTTAATAAAGTCCAGATGTTGAAATCAGGTGTTAGATTGCCACCAAAGCACAAAAAGGTAATTTGTTTTCATAATTTAGTCAAATATCAGTAAAAACTTTGCGTTTGTGCCTTGGTCAGGCCGCACACCATGGGCCTGAAGCTCACAGTTATACTACTTCTCTGTGCTTAACGGAAGTTCACTCATTTCATGAATTTTAATGTGATCTATGTTTTACTGTAATATTTTGGGGGATTTTTATTTATTTTTCATATGTTTTTGTGTACTTGCTTTCGTACCATGTTGGTAAAGTACAGTTTCGGTCTGAAAATGTATAGTAGACGAGTGAATAAACCATAAGGTAGTGGATAAGTGTAAGATAGGGAAGGAATAACCTTCAGACTTCTTTTTGTTTTTGTTTTTTTTGCATTCTTTGGTTGACTACCGCAACTTGGCCACGTGTTTGGAATAGTATTAAAGTGATAATGTTTCTTGTGCCCCCAATAACTGTTTGATTTAATGGAAATGTTGTGCGTTACGTAAAATACACGGTTTAAACTCTAGTATCTTTGAAAGGTTCAGATTTTAGTGCCCATTGACAGGATAAAGACTTGTGAAATACTCTTCCACCCTGACCGATTTCGCTTGTAGTGTCTTTGCTGAACTTGATTTGCGTGACCTATTGCAATTAAATTAAATAAGCATGGGTTTAGGTTTGTGTGCTTGCATAAAATTACATTCAAGCCACGTCTGCGATCCCCTCTCCTTTTCCATAATTACGTGGCTCAAAATGAATCATGTTAACTAGAGAGACCAGTTGTGATGATGTATATTCCAACAGATACACGGCTAGTTATTGAAATGCCATCGGTACTGAATAAATATCAATTAATCTATACCCTTTACTGATTATTGCATCCCTCCATCATAAAGAATAGGTGAAAGTCAGTACCACAGTCTAATGCTGGGTCACGAAATTAAATAAAGGCTATATGCTGCGTATTAAGCCCTGCATAGATGCATTCTAATGGTTCTAAAAAATATTGTGCTATCTGTTGAGTTCTAATTTTTACCGGTTGGATAAACCCTCCCGCTAGAAATTGATACCTCGACAATAAAACTCGCAGGGGCCTGTAATTTCGTGGCCCACACGAATTTGTTAAACCATTACTACAGAGGGTAGATTCCAGGAGCTGTAGGATAGGAAAGTGATGGTAATCATCCCACCAGGTCGAGGCTTAACCATAACTATACCACCTGCAGTAAGACGGTTATGTTCCAGTGGACATGCCTGAACATTATCTAAGCCGACCGCAGTGGCCGAGCAGTTCTAGGCGCTACAGTCTGGAACCGCGTGACCGCTATGGTGGCAGGTTCGAATCCTATCTCGGGCATGGATGTGTGTGATGTCCTTAGGTTAGTTACGTTTAAGTAGTTCTATGGGACTGATGACATTAGATGTTAAGTCCCATAGTGCTCAGAGCCATTTGAAACACTTTTGAACATTATCTAATACCTCAATTGCAACAAGATAGGAGCACAGAATTTATCAGCAAGATGGTGCGCCACCACATTATTATGGCGAAGATGTCGTGCATATACGCAGTAATGTACCGACTTGGAATGTGCGCGGTGAAAGAATATCATGACCACAACGATCATCTGATTTAACCCCAACGGCCGTCTGGATTTTTTTTTTTTTTTTTCATCAGTCTTGTGACTGGTTTGATGTAGCCCGCCTCTCTTGTGACACCCTCTTCATCGCAGAGTAGCACTTGCAACTTACGTCCTCAGTTACTTGCTGTCTTCCTCTGCAGTTTTTGCTCTCTACAGCTCCCTCTAGTACCGTGGAAGTCATTCCCTCATATCTTAACAGATGTCCTATCATCCTGTCCCTTCTTCTTATCAGTGTTTTCCACATATTCCTTTCCTCTCCGAATCTGCGTAGAACCTCCTCATCCCTACCTTATCAGTCCATCCAATTTTCAACATTCGTCTATAGCACCACACCTCAGATGCTTCGATTCTCTTCCGTTCCGGTTTTCTCACACTCCATGATTCACTACCATACAATGCTGTACTCCAGACGTTACATTCCGAGAAATTTCTTCCTCAGATTAAGTATATTTCTCTTCGCCAGGAATGCCCTTTTTGCCAGTGCTAGTCTGTTTTTGATGTCTTCCTTGCTCAATCCGTCACTGATTATTTTGCTGCCTAGGTAGTAGAGTTCCTTGCCTTCACTTACTTCGTGACCATAAATCCTGATTTTTAAGTTTCTCACTTTTCTCATTTTCTGCTACTTCTCATTACTTTCGACTTCCTTCGATTTACTCTCAGTCCATATTCTGTATTTGTTAGACAGTTCATTCCATTAAGCAGATCACGTAATTCTTCTTCACATTCACTCAGGATAGCAATGTCATCGGCGAATCGTATCATTGATATCCTTTCACCTTGAATTTTAATTCCACCCTTAAACCTTTCTTTTATTTCCATCATTGCTTCTTCAAAGTACAGATTAAACAGTAGGGGCGAAAGACAACATCCCTGCCTTACACCCTTTGTAATCCGAGCACTTCTTGGTCATCGACTCTTATTATTCCTTTTTGGCTCTTGTACATATTGTATATTATCCGCCCCTCCCCATAGCTTATTCCTATCTTTTCGAACATCTTACACCGTTTTACATTGTCTAACGCTTTTTCCAGGTCGAGAATTCTATGAATGTCCCTTGATTTTTCTTTAGACTTGCTTCCATTATCAACCGCAACGTCAAAATCGCCTCTCTCGTGCCTTTACCTTTTCCAAAGCCTGTGTAACTGTTAAGCTGGTGGTGCGATAATTCTCGCGCTTGCTAACTTTGTAGTCTTCGGAATTGTTCGGATGATACTTTTCCGGAAGTCAGATGGTATGGCGCCGGACTCATAGATTCCACGCACAAGCGTGAATAGTCATTTCGTTGCCACTTCCGCCAATGACTTCAGAAATTCTGATGATACGTTATCTATCCCTTCTGCCTTACTTGATCTCAAGTCCTCCAAAGCCCTTTTAAATTCCGATTCTAACAGTGGATCACCTATCTCTTCTGAATCGATAACTATATCTTCTTCTATCACATCAAACAAATCTTCCTCCTCATAGAAACTTTCAGTGTATTCTTTTCACTTATCTCCTCTGTCCTCTGCGTTTAACAGTGGAACTCCGTTTCACTCTTAATGATACCACCCTTGCTTTTAATGTCTTTTTTCGACTTTCCTGTATGCTGAGTCTGTCCTTCTGACAATCATTTCTTTTTAGATTTCTTCACATTGTTCATGCAGCCATTTCGTCTTAGCTTCCCTGCACGTCCTATTTATTTCATTCTTCAGTAACTTGTATTTCTGTATTCCTGAGTTTCGCGGAACTTTTTTGTAATTCCTCCTTTCATCGATCAACTGAAGTAACTATTCTGTTACCCATGGTTTTTTCGCAGTTACCTTCTTTGTACCTATGTTTTCCTTCCAACATCTGTGATGGCGCTTTGTAAAGATATCCATTCCCGTTTAACTGCACTGCCTACTAAGCTATTTCTTGTTGCTGTATCTGTACCCTTAGAGAACTTCAACCATATCCCGTCATTCCTTAGTACATCCGTATCCCACTTCTTTGCGTGCGGATTATTCCTGTCTAATATCTTAAATTTCAGCGTAATCTTCATCACTTCTGTATTGTGATCTGAGCCTTTATCTGCTCCTAGGTACGCCTTAAAATCCAGTATCTGATTTCGGAATCTCTGTCTGATAATGTAACAGAAATACTTCCGTATCACCCGGCCTTTTCCATGTATGCCTCCTCCTCTTGTAATTCTTGAACAGAGTATTCGCTATTACTAGTTTCAATTTAGTACAGAACTCGATTAGTCTTTGTTCTCTCTTATACCTTGCCCCAAGCCCATACTCTCCTGTGACTGTTCTTCCACTACAACAGCATCCCAGCCCCCCATGACCATAAGATTTTCATCTCCCTTTATGAACTGTGTTACCCTTTCACTATCATCATGTGCATTCTCTATCTCTGCATCTTAAGCTTGTGACCTGAACTATCAATGTCGGTGTTGGTTTGCTGTCGATGCTTATGAGAACAACCCTATCACTGAATTGTTCACAGTAATTCACTCACTGCCCTACCTTCCTATTCATAACGCATCCTACACCTGTTATACCATTTTCTGGTGCTGCTGATATTACCCTATACTCATCTTACTAGAAATCCTTGTATTCTTTCCATTTCACTTCACTGACCCCTTTCCGTCTTCGGATTTTCTAGTTTCCCTACCACGTTCAGACCCCAACTTGTAGAACGTTATCCTTCCGTTTGTTATTCAATCTTTTTCACATGGTCACCTTCCCCTTGGCAGTCCTCTCCCGGATCTCCGAAGGGGGGACTATTCCCGAATCTTTTGCTAATGGAGAGATCATCATGACACTTTTTCAATTACAGGCTACATGTCCTGTCGATATACGTTACGAGTCATTAACACAGTGGTTTCCATTGCTTTCTGCATTCTCATGCCACTAATCATTGCTGATTCTTCCGCTTTTAGGAGCAGTTTCCCACCGCAAGAACACGAGAGTACCCTGAACCTGTTGCCGCTCCCCCGCCCTCTTTGACAAAGCAGAATGAGGATGACTTCTTATGGCCAAGTCTTCGGCTGACAATGCTGATTATGAATCAACATTGGTGGCGGGATTCGATTCCGGGGCCGAGGACGTTTCGATTATTAATCAAAGACGCTATGCGTAGACCACGGGTGCCTCCTGTTTAAGGGGTTACATTAGAGTGTCTGTTCCTCTGCTTCTGGAAATGATCGATGAATTGTGACAATGAATAACACAAGCAGTTGCTACCATACACCAAGAAGTGCTAAATAGGATTTAGGAGGAAAGTAATTACAGATAGGACATTTGTCGTGTTACTATGGTAGCCGCATTGCACATTTGTAAATAAAACTTAACGATGTATTGCATTTAGTTCTGTGTCAAACATTTCTGTAAATTTTGTGCCTATTTCACAATTAAAGGTTACTTTCGCATAAGTAATTTGCAAACATCGTGTATGTGAACGTAGGCTCTCCCTGCCTACACTGTTGGTGACTAGCTCTCACGATTCCAGCTAGGTGGCAGCGTTAAAGTACCGCGAATGTTGATCATCTTCTGGAGAAGTGTCGAGATATGCGGATGCTGTGATATTTATACTTTTGGACTGCGCCGTCCACTTCGCTACCTGCGTCCGTGTCATTATAGGGCCGACGGGCAGGAAGGAGGCAGTGGCTGCTATGGAGGTGGTAGCGGGTGCTCCGTTCGCATCTCGGTGTGGGCATTCCGGCGGCGTGTTGCGAGTTGGACGCTGCTGGTCGCGCTCTCGTCGTATTGCTTCTAACGCTGGATTCCATGCTGCAGTTAGTTGGTATCCTACACATCTGTTAAAAGGACTGTCGCGAACACGTATTTCAGTGTATTCCACTATGACGTTATCCCAACAACCGGTGGCTCGGCAAAGCAGCTTGCTGGTTGAAACGTGCTACGTAGGGAAAGGGAGATTTCGGTGTGGACGGGGCCTTACTCAGTTACCGTTGGTTGCTCAGTTTTTTTTTTTTTTAATCACGTACACTTTATTTGGAGACATTTGCACATAAGGTTGACAATAAGGTACAATTATCAAATTTGACTGTTAAGACAATATCTAACTAAAATTCTTTCGACAAACTGCATTCTCGGCTGAAGGCCTTATTGACAATCATCACAATATGACCAAATCAAGAGAGGACTGGGCCTCAGACAGTGCTCCAAGGATCGACCTGGGAAAGTCGCTCAACTTCTTAACCGATGAGACAGGCAGCCAAGAGTTGTATTCACTTAACCGGATGGCAACTCAAACTAGTGACGGTTTAAACACCAGCCAACACCCTTGCAACATCCACCTAACGTCTGATGCCCAACACTACGATGGAATAACCCAGGCAAGGCGGAATTGGCGGACAGAACTGCGTCTTCTGAATCCGGTGTTTAGAACATCCAGAAGTAGGACCCACTACGACCAAAGCAGTCCAATAGAAACAAATATCCGAACCACAATCAAGGAGGCTGTCGAACTACACGCCTTATCGGGCAGCAGCGGCAAGGTGAGGAAAGGTACAGTGCCGCGAAAATACGCTAACCTCCAGGGCATGTAAGTGGGGCGTTAGTGTCCACTAGGCAGAAAAATACCACTGGTTGAACTTCATCAGTAAACACAAGTAATTCAATGATTAATAATAAAAGGTGGAGGATGGCTTATTAATTTCGCCAATTCCAAACACTTCACTCATTGCTCTTCGTCTCAGCGGCCCTGTGAGCAGCAGCGTGCAAACAAACCGCGTGATCTCAAAATAGTGGAAGTTTCACTACTGGGTTAATGTTCACTCAACTCAAATGTTCTTGGGTCTGGTGGAGAAAAAGGTTGTCGCCCTCGCAACTGCAGCCCCTCTATCGTAAGTGCCGCCAGCAGTCCTGGCATGTCCACTCGCTGTCGGACCTCACTGCTGCTCCGTCCCAACCTAACTACCCGACACACTCCCACCCAGAAAACACTTGACGTCCCTCCAAAGATAGTACCACCGTACTAGATATCAATAACCGCTGCTGCTGCCACTCACGGACAGACAACGCTAGCAAACGTCGTGACGCCAGTAAACACAAGAAGAAAACAAGACGCCACTATCCCTATTACATGATGCCAACCTACCAACGGCACCAGCGCGAGCCGCAGCACGGCTCAGTGATCTTCCTTGAGGCTTTGCTCTGCTGCTGCTGACTTTCCTCACCCCCGCTGGCCATCCGGACAGTACACTACCGCCCGTAAGCAGGCGCTTGGGAGCACTTCACTGATGAGTACAGCAGTCGTCATCGTAACGCTGCCACACAGCTGGAAACCCAACATCTTTTCACCAATACGACGTATATTTACAGCATTTCAATTAATGTCAACAACATGCACGCAGTGTGCACATTTCTGGAGCTGTGGTAAGAGCTATACAACAGCCCATCTGGTCTTTGCCACGTCATTCACGCCCAAACTGGAAAAGAGGTGTTAATTTAATATAATCACATAATACTTCAGAAACAGATTGAACAATGTGTTTTCATGGTTTACTTTGTTAAAATTCATGGTGAAACCTTCAACTCTTTTGTATTTTGCACAATTCCGTACGATTTTCGGTTGATGACCATTACCAAGCTTAGCCTAAAACGAATAATCAAACCATTAGAGATCACACAGTTTACCAGGATATATGAGGTTAAATTGTATTTCGCTTATTGACGTAAACGGTGGGAAAATTATGACATAATTTGAAAAAAAAAACTTATTTCCTTTTTCAAACCCACCATAGTACGTAAAAAATTTGTCACAAGAATAACTGTGTACGATAATTTTCGTCAAGGAGCAAGTCCACATCGGCAGCTTGTGACACACTGGCAGACGTAACTAAGCCAAACAGTCAAGAATACAGCAAAGATAAAACTGTAGTACATGCTATCAATTGCAGTATCAATTTGCTAAAAGCTACATTATATTCTTTGGCTCCAAGTAAACACTGCACCTCAGTAAATTGATACTGCTATCGCTAACATGTACTGTAGTTCTATCGCTGACCTGGCATTGTCTTTGACTGGATTCTTGACTGCTTGGCCTAGTTAATTCTGTCAGTGTGTCACTATAGTGCGTTTAAAATAAGTTGCGACTTTCGATAGTTCAGTACGGTGCGAGTGGAGCGAAGCGTAATTCCAGCTTGTGCTGAACGTGTCAGCAGGGTACGATAACGCCAGGCCTGCTCGGCGACTAATTTGTCAGCCGAGCAAGCTGAACGATCTGCAGTCTTCCTCAAACGATTTTAAAGAAACTATACGTAATAAACTCTGAGTGTCGCAAGTTTTATAGCTTCATTAGTCAGCTTCATGATGAATTACCTATCATTTCTTTAATGATCATACCTATTGTGATATTTCGGTATTAGCGAAACTATTGCAAGAAACTCTTAATGTTTGCAGTGAAAAATAGGAGTCGGTATGGATATGCGTTTGGTGGGTGTGAGGTCATATGTTGCTGCGCATGAAATTTAGATAACAAATTATTCCTTGAACGTCGAAGGATGTCGCTGTCTGTCTCCAAAGTCGAGAAAAAGGAATATATGGAAAGGTCTCATTCACGAACGCACTCGCAAGTGAAAAATATTTATAGATCCTTCCTATCTCATAAACGATCTGAGACAAGGAAATAAGATTTTAACAAAGAGAAGAGTATTTTGCGTGATGTTTACTGTGCGAATCTCCCATGTCTATAGTGATATTCGAGCGACTACAGATTTTTTAAATGAAATAATGTAATTTTTCAGGACCATCAATAGCCTGCGAAATGAAAATTGCTGTGGCTTTTGCAGCAATATAAGAGAAGAAGCTGCACATTTCTTTTGATACTGAGAATGGGCTTTGTCATAACTATTGACGTGTCTCGCCTCGGTTGCTAGTTTAATAATAATTAGAATTCTGCCACAATTTCCACTGCATTACAATGTTACTGAGATGTAGACATGTAAACTCTGCTATGTTTAGGCAGAAGAAGCAGATGACGCAACAACGAGAGAAGTAACGAATTTCTCAAAAGTCGACACTGTCCTTCAAGAATCCACGCCTCCTCAAGAACATTCTTGGTATGTCTGACAAATTGAGACCAGTTCTGTGGTTTAACATTTACAATGACTTCTTTTGTCAGCAGTTCAATCTCAGGAAGCGTAAATTTATGGTTGTTTTTGGCACATTATTTTTCACCAAGGTTCATTTTTTTTTCTCAATCGGATTTAAATGAGCATGATACAGAGGGAAGCCTCATTAAAATATGTTCTTTAGCGTTCGTCATTTAGACGACCTGATAGCGTGGAGTTTTTACGTTGTAGAATACCACAAGCTCCATTTACTTCGCCTTGCACAAGCTGGGTTTAACGTTACCCATTCTAACATTTCTTTGTGCCCAGGGAAAAATAGCCGCTTTCCTCCGCTGCATTGTTGAAGCTTTGTCCATTAAAACCGAGTGGTACTGCGGATTGTCAATTACTATTGTCGGATTTTGAGGAATATTTTGCAACAGAACAATATCTTCACAGCCTGTGAACATGATTTTGGACGACCACTTTTATTGCAAATCTCGTGTTCAGACGTGCTGCACCATTACTATCAATGCAGCACAAATGCGAAACACTCGTTCACAATACCTGACGCCTGTAGAACACTTCAACGCCAGAAAACATCACTTTACCGAGTGCTAGTGAGCTTCGGTGCTTCTAACGCATGACACCACGTAGCACTGCTTACCAAGGGCGTAGGAACAGGGACGCTTGACGAAACGAACTGCTGGCAGTGTGGTAGGCAAAGCCAGCTCGGCTTTGGTGTTATCTGCGCAACGGAGTCATGTCTCCTCCAGTGAGCCAAACGTCAGAAGTCGCAACTAATTTCAAACGCACTATAGGTGCCGACGTGGATTGCTCCTGAACGAAAATTATCATACACAGTTATTATTGTGAGAAATTTTTTACGTACGACGATGAGCTTAAAAAAGCAAATTATTTTTGTTCAAATTATGGTATAACTTTCCTGCCGTAATAGTCACTGATTGGAAACTAGTAGCGAATTGTGCAAAATAAATGACAGCTGAAGGTTTCATCATGAATTTTAACAATTATTTGACGGCTGAATATTCCCACCTGCGAACATGCATAAATGTAATGCATTACGATTATATCAAACATGCACATTAATAGTAAAACGGCTCTGAAATCACATTTCCGCTACCAAGCTGGGCAGCCACAGGAAATTAGAGATTGCGGGAACCTATTTGTACGTATCAATAAGAAAGTGACTTTTGTATAGCAGACTATGATGAACTAAATTGTAATTATATATTAATACCTTCAGCTGCTGACGGACGTTGATATATATCAAAGGGGGCAGGTGAAAATGTGTGCCCTAACCGGACTCGCACCGGGGATCTGCTGCTTACATGGCAGACGCTCAATCCATCTGAGCCACCGAGGTCAGAGAGGGTACTTCGACTGCAGGGACTATCTCGTGCACGCCTCCCGCGAGACCCACATTCTCACCTTATATGTCCACAAACTACATTCGTAGTGTCCCTACCCAACACATTCATTACTCGTGGAAGACATTCTTACCAAGTCCCTTAAGAGTTCGGGTAATATGTGTGCATCCGCACAGAAGAGGTAGGTCATGGCCGGCATTGCCAGAGCTATATACTTTTATGGATATGGACTTGTCCGAAAGAACAGACACCATATCCATATATGATGAACTGCTTTATCAGATGCGATAATATTCAGTCACATTACGAGACTTGAGTTCTCGCATGCCACCTTTGCAACGGCAGCCTTCATGTTTAGTAGGACGAGAACAGTGTCCCAATGCGCGTTCAGTTGCTGAGCTTGTCATGTGTTCAGCGACTGCCAAGGGTATGACAACTTATTTTACTACAGCGGACTGGCACTGGACAGTGTTCTCGATAGTGCTGCTGCTTATAAAGCATTTTTATACAAATTTTACTCGTGACTGTTTGTCCCTGTTCTAAAGATATAATGTGACTTTCGTGTCAACTACTTCATGAACGAGCAACTTCTTTACGTTACTCACTTTATCTCCCATCAACTAAATAAACGGAAATTTGCCATATTTCTCTACCTTGATATTAAAAATGTCTTTGACCTGGATGGCATTCTAGACTACTCTTCAAGCTATAAACCGAAGTACTCTTAGTTAGTTATGTCTGCCTTATACCAGCCTTCTTTCACCACCGTCGTACATATCTCTCAATCAACCACACTTGGCACTGCATATTTCATCCCACAGCAGGTGTGCTTCAAGATATTATCCTGTCCTTCTCCTTTGCGTTCTGTACAGTGCAGACATTCCCGTACCACAACCACTAATCTACCTCATACAGTACGAGACTGTCGACCACCTATCTACTTACCACACATTTCAACGCTCCAGTGCCTCCCTCCAACGCTACTTGATTCTCCTCGTCGATCGCTATGATATGTAAAGCCTCATGTAAAGCCTTATATAAGCCAAGCTATCATCCTTGATCGCACCAATCGGCGTTTCCGTGGTGCAGATTTCCATCTCTCCATTTACAGCTTACCCAACCTTCTGACACAGTACTTAGGACTAATCAACGACAGGAAACTAACATGGAATGCACACCTCCTTACCACCCAATACCAATTCCGAAACTGACTAAAACTACTGTCAGGATGCACTGCATTTTACATCCTTCTATCATTATCGTCACCTATAAATCCCTCATCTTCCTCTTTTTCAGGTACCTAACGTTACCTGGATCTCCGCCTTCCTTAAATTCTGTAAGACCCTTGAAATCCCAGGAAGAAAGACACCCAGTCTCGCACTCCGCATCCGCCTGTCTTCCCCAATTTGCGTTCTGTGCTAGCTCATCCACTTTCACGATTCCTTCCATTCCCAGAGAATCTTCAGATCGAATTCATTAATCGTAAAACCCAGTCCCGCCAACCAATATCCCACCTACTAATCACCACTCCAGTTATCCTGTTGCACTACTACTCTCATTTTTCACCTACTATATACCGAGCGAGGTGGCGCAGTGGTTAGCACACTGGACTCGCATTCGGGAGGACGACGGTTCAATCCCGTCTCCGGCCATCCTGATTTAGGTTTTCCGTGATTTCCCTAAATCGCTTCAGGCTAATGCCGGGATGGTGCCTTTGAAAGGGCACGGCCGATTTCCTTCCCCATCATTCCCTCACCCGAGCTTGCGCTCCGTCTCTAATGACCTCGTTGTCGACGGGACGTTAAACACTAATCTCCTCCTCCTCCTCACCTACTATACAACTTCCTGTGTCACCCATTCACTCCTACCGCAATTTCAACCTATTCCCATTCCCCAATCCTAGTCACCTTCCTCCACCTCGTACCATTCTTTTCATTTTCCTAGCTCTTCCCTCGTCTGTTCTGCATCTCACTTAGTCACTTTCCGCAATTCCAGTGGGCTTCGCAGAAATTCTCATCACTCCACCTCCAACTTGAACATGATTACTTGCATCAGTATCATCACTGTGGCATATAATTTGTCACATTACCATCAGTGATTGTGACAACTGCCGCATTACGCCCACTGCACGTCGCGACGCTGGGTGCAGCCTAGCAGTGTTGCGGGCACGTTACGCCGTAAAGAAAGAATGTAAACGTAGCAGACTGATGGGGGAACACACCAGCAAAGATATGGACTCTAAATGGGGAAATCCATTGAGATAAATGACTCTGACAAAGGGTAGTTTATAACCAAGCTGAGCCTGTGAACGAGAACCTAGAGAACAACGAAGGTGGACGAATGTTCACGTACTACTGTCGTAAGCATCTATAGAAAGTAGGACAGTAAAACTACCACTAGGCGCTAAATGGATAGACTTGGAAGGGGTTTACACAGAACGTGGTGTTCGGAAGCTTGTCTGTTCTGTAAAATAGGATAGACGATGACCTGAGGTACTTCAGCCGAAGGAACACAATGCTGGGGCACGCTCTAGTGTTTCAGAGCACACGATTCGGGGTACATTGCTGAACATTGAGGTCCTCGGCAGACGATCCTTACGTATTCTCACGCTGACCCAACAACATCGACAGCGAGACTGCAGCGGGCACGGAACCGTCGGGATTCGACCTTGGATCATTGGAAACATGGCGGCTCTTCGGATGAATCATGTATCTTGCTACACCTTGTCGATGTTGTTGTTGTTGTGGTCTTCAGTCCTGAGACTGGTTTGATGCAGCTCTCCATGCTACTCTATCCTGTGCAAGCTTTTTCATCTCCCAGTACCTACTGCAACCTACATCCTTCTGAATCTGCTTAGTGTATTCATCTCTTGGTCTCCCTCTACGATTTTTACCCTCCACGCTGCCCTCCAATACTAAATTGGTGATCCCTTGATGCCTCAGAACATGTCCTACCAACCGATCCCTTCTTCTGGTCAAGTTGTGCCACAAACTTCTCCTCTCCCCAATCCTATTCAATACTTCCTCATTATGGTCGTCTCCAAACACGCACCGCGCAACGAGCGCAGACTGGTGTCCTGTGGTGCTAAACACATGGGACCTGTGGCAGTAATCGAAGATATCATTTCAGCTACGGACCACCTGCATCCCTTCATGCTGGATGCTTGCTGAGTGACGGTGAGATCGTCTTTCAGCAGTATAATTCTCTGGTTCTCGAAGCCAGTACTACAGTGGTCTGAAGAGCGTAATAGTGAAATAAGGTTGATCCTTGGCCACCAAATTCGCCTGATGTGAATCCGATCGAACCGTTCTGGGTCGCTATCGGGAGCTATAACAAGTACACTAATTAGAGGCATATTGTTTACGGGAATTACATGATTTATGGGTAGAAATATGATGCCACATTCGTCCACAACTTATCAACAAATAACAGAATCGATTGTACGGAGAATCGGTTATGCATTGCATTCCTAAGACGGACCAAGAAGCTGTTGCGCAGGTGGTCGTACTCATCAGTGTAAAATCATTTATTAAGTTTTAAAAGTCATAAATATTGTCTAACAATGAGTTATTTAAAAAATCATTGATTTTCATCAGTTTTATGGATTAATCATAAATATTGTCTTCGCCAAAGTCTTTTTAAAAATCATCATTGACTGTCGTTTGTTGTTTCGAATTTTAAACCATCTTTTAAATTTGTGTAACCTCTGGCTGAATTGCTGTTTTATTCGGTGCTAGATTGCCAGCTCGTGAGAAACTGAAATAATTACAAAAAATGATTTATTTGCTGTAAGTTTTACATTTTCCCACCTTATGTTGTTGGCCGGACAGCTTGTTGGCCTATCCTCATGCAAGTCAGATAAGTTTTTAATTCTTCACTGCTTTAGTAAACTATAGCCTCTTCAAGTTTTCTCATTATTTGTCAATGTTGTATGTTAACTTCATTCCTTTCCTTGCAGATGCCAGTGTATAATGGCACCATACACAAAACTGACTACTTACGAATGAGAAACAATAATTATAGTAGACGGCGACAATAGTTTTATTCGAGAAATTTTGAATGACTGTGGAAGGTAAATAAAATATATTCTTATGATTGTCGCCACGAAACTAGGCGGGTGAAGGTTATCTCCATTACAGTATTGACGGTTAGTGATAATTTTAAGTATAAGTAAAATTTCCGAATAAATATTAACCGTTTCTGTTTTTAGACTAGAATACAATGGAGGACCTTCCAAAAGAAAATTCTTGCCAGGCGTTGCAGAAAGTTAACACTAACTTTACAAGAAACTTCCAAGAAACAATTTTTTTTATCGCTTCAACCTGTGGAAAAGCGAGAACCAGTAACACATGTGGACGGAATAAATGTATGAACATTCTCAAAGTTTACAGTTGCATACGACACATATTTTATGGTTAAAACATAAAACTATTCCCAGAGACAATAAAAATTAGAATTCAGTAAGAGGTGCGACATTTTTTCGTTTGTATAACGAGAAATGTCGTCGTCGATGAATTTGCGTTCTGCTGCATCTTGTAGGAACCTGCGGCGAAGACGGTATTGAAAAAACTAGAAAATTAAATTTGGTAACGTCTGAGACAGTATTGTTTTATCGTGCCACTTACGAACGCGATTTATTTAGTAGAGATTCAGTGCGCTGCTGAGCACGAAGACTTGCATAAGGCCGCCAGGATTTATAATTCGACAGGTCGCCACAATAGGGCGATAATATTTCCTACCTTCCAAAGAGATCATATTTGTGCTACCGCAGACTATTCGTCACTGAAACCATAGCCCGAAAACATTGATACACGCTATATAGTAGTACTTGTACGTCCTTTAACGTCACCATTTCCCATGCAGTCACGCCCAAAATGATTGTTCTCACGTTATTGCGAAATCCATGTTTTCTCCGACTAAAAGACACGGCTCTTGTCTTCTGTATGCTGTAAAGGCACAGTCAGCAAAAATTTAGTTCTCTAGACGGCAATATCCATTCGCTCCATACGAAAATTGCCTCCATAGTTAGATTTTCTGAATTTAAAACGGATGTCATTTAGAAGGCGAAGGACGGACGTTTCCGAACTGTTATACTCGATTTTGTATTGTAGCTTGTCACGAACTTAACTGGCCGTAGTATTCTAACACAGACCTGCGAACCACCTATTAGTTAAAATCTATAGTTTCAGTAAATATACTTTCCCTTTATATCCATTTCGTGGCGGAACCGAAGATAATGCTTACATCTACTGCCTCTGGAACAGTTACGCTTCCAGTGGCGCCTTGTGCTTTCTGAGATTCAACATGCTTGTGCTCCCAGTTTTTATAATTGCACAAATCTATTCTTCCCTTTATCTCTTCAACGTGAGCAAGTTTGTTGAAAAACTAACATATTTGCTAAATTATGTCCATTTGGTGCCAGCATACACCAAAAGAACGTTGGCTGGCAACTATGCTAAGCACTACAATATCACTATAAGCACCCATAAGATAGAACGAAACAACCGTCGTCAAGCCAAATAAAATTACTGTAGCGGTCTATATCGGTTCCCTATCACTTTGGGGTCAATAAAAATAAAGTTATAAAAACCACCTAATCTGACTGAACTCCACGTAAATCTGAAGTTATTTACTCCCATTATGTCTGAGAGCGTACAAACGGGCAGCGTACTGAGATTACTTAATGAATTTTACTACTGCAGGCAGTACCACAAGACTTACCTAGAAATTTGTTTTCATTATCGGCATAATCAGAGTGATAGCGTGTGTGCTGCAATAATAATTGTATTGCCTGACCTCATTGACTTACCCATACAAAATTACATATGTTTATAACAAACGAATCCAACGAGTTAGAGAACAAAATTAGAAAAGTTCACGAAAAATTTTGGTTCATATATCACTAATGTTGGGTTGACTACGAAAATTGGAAATAAGAAATAGCCACTCGCATACGTCAAGGAAACTACGTCCGTTTGTGGGACACGCCGAATCATTTGTGAAGGAATTGATTAATTTTGTTCAACCTACACAGGAGTAGGCCATACAGTAAGGCGATATATTGGCTAGCTTCGACATAAATTCTCTTTTTACTAATATGCCACTAGAATAGTATGTCACACAGGAACGAATACTGCCTGATATCCGTGACATAGAGCTGCTATTTTTGTTGTCAACATATTTCACCGGGCGTGATCCTCCAATGTCTCCGAGCCTTCTTATACTTTTGCTACAAATCAGTTTCTTCGCATACTCTTTGTGCAAACTAACAAGTATCTCATACGGTACAGATGCCACTCCACTGTAGAATTATTTTAGTTGATTTCCTATTCCGCTATCGTTTATCTCAATATTCCATTCTTCATGTAGATACTGAAAGCGATATTCCATTCTTCATGTAGATACTGAAAGCGATATTCGCTTTCAGTATCTACATGAAGAATGGAATATTGAGATAAACGATAGCGGAATAGGAAATCAACTAAAATCATTCTACAGTGGAGTGGCATCTGTACCGTATGAGATACTTGTTAGTTTGCACAAAGAGTATGCGAAGAAACTGATTTGTAGCAAAAGTATAAGAACGCTCGGAGACATTGGAGGATCTTACTACGATGTTACCCAGTGAAATAAATTCAGCCTTCTCTCTGGCGTCGTTCAGCCCGGTGTCAGATAGTCTCCTAGGCATTGACGTGACGACTTCGATTCGCTTTTGTAAATATCTGTGATCAAACTTCCTGGGATTTTTGAGCCGAAGCGGATTGGCGCCAGCACCGGGTATGCTCGTTATATCATTGCGATCGATTGTGAGGGTACATGAGATCTTTGCATATCGTGTTCCCGGGCTGGCGGGCTTCAAGAGTCGGCCGTTAGCTTTCAAAAGGAAATCATAGACGGTCGTCAGACGTTTCCGGAGTAAGTAGTGTCGACTGCGACCGGATGTGCCCTATCAGCGTGATATACTGCGCAATTATATTGGCTGGAAAGTCTGTGTTTAGGGGCAGCTCGGAGATCCAAGTTTCGTAATTTCTATCAAGGGAAAGGTCCCTGAAGGAATGTGGTTAAGCTGTTTGAGCCGCTCAATTGTGCTGTGTGCCAACATTAAGTAAGTTGGCCGTTAGTGTATGTGGCAGAGCGACCCGTTGAGAGGCGTTTCACTCGCTAGATGATTGTGGAACTTACACAGCCGTTAATCAAAAAGTATGTGGATGAGCTCCTTGTGATCTGATTAAATGTTGGCTTCGCAGTGAAATATTAGTTATAACTGTATTAAATGGTTGAAAACTGCACCTAAGTGATATTATTATTATTGGCGAATCCTCCTTAAATGGTTTTTTATTTAGAGGGCAGTGATTGCTGTGGACGGAACATTTTGTAGACTGATGCACGTATGTATGATGCCCTGTATTTTGTGTGTGTTTCAGAGAGCTGCAATTGTCCTGTGTTTGTCAAAAGCTGCTGTAAGCGCCAATGCCTTGGCGGAGAGTGAGGTGTAACCCGCAGCCTAGGTCCAGCTGTGTTTACGTAAATCTGCCACGGCTGGACTGCTTTGGGCGAAGACCCCATACAAAAGATTAGTATATCTTTTCCTTCCACCAAGGAGGGTAAAACTCGTTTTGTAATTTGTGATTTTCTGGTGTTTAAAAAAATGTTTTTTGGGTTACGCAAAGATAGACCTGCAACTAAGTGGGTTTGTTTCATGGCAATCTTTCTTGCTTCTGTTACGTATTTGTGTTCTAATGAATTGTGGTTAACGACGTGAGATTTAAGTGTTGTTTGGGCCGTGTAGTATTTAAATGCAATTAAGTGGCTAGCCCACTCTGATAGGAACTACACTGTTAGTTGTAAGCTCTTATGTGTGGCGAAGCCACAGCAATATTGGGTTTGCTAGATGTTTCTGAACTGTTTTTACATGAATTTTATGGTTATACTTGTTTTGTTTTGATAAGAACTTATACTAAGTAACTGCTACTTGTAGTGAAGATTGTGGGGAATTATCTGCAGGAACCTTACGTTAATAAGTTAAGTATGTGTAAATCAAAGTACGACTACCAACCATGATTCGCCATCCAGTTTCCCGTCATGATAATAGTTGTGGTATGGATTGTGCAAGGTCGTATTAAAGGGGCGACGTACCAATTTTCAGTGAAATCGGTTGACAAGTTTTAACGTCTGTTTCATAGAATAATTCTGTAATTACTCTCCTAAAGCTCATCTAGGCGTCCGTTACCTATCTGATAACGGAGAGCGGATATGAACCCAATGAGACGCCTTTGGGATGGGTTACAACGTCGACTTCGCTGCAGACGTCTTCGCCTTTTGTGGGTGGAAGTAGTTCCGTTGGTTTCAGTTCGGGACTCTGGGTAAATCCATTCATTTTAGGAGCGCTATTGTCCAAAAACATTTCCTGAGAGCTGCTTTGCGAAAAGGTGCGCTATCAGGCTCGTACCAATAGTCATTGCCTCCGAAATGTACGTCCGCTGCACGCGGTACATAGTGCAGTAAAATGTATTCATATTCTTCCACATTTTGCGTTTCCTGAAGTGCAATAAGGGGACCACAACCTAGGCACGGTGAACACCACTATATCTTAACACTACCTCATCCCCTCTTCATAGTTGGCACTATGTATGTTGGTAGATAACGTTCTCCAGGTGTTCGCCATACCCGAACCCTTCCATTGGATTTCCACATGGCGTAGCATGTCTCATTACTATTCGTCTCCAGTCATCCACTGAAAGGTGACGTCATTCGTTAAGTCATCTCAAGTGTCGCTTAGCATTGACTACAGAAATACACTACTGGCCATTAACATTGCTACACCAAGAAGAAATGCAGATGATAAACGGGTATTCGTTGGACAAATATATTATACTAGAACTGCCGTGTGATTACATTTTCACGCAATTTGGGTGGAAAGAACAACCACCTCTGGCCGTAATAACGGCATTGGTACGCCTGGGCATTGAGTCAAACAGAGCTTGGATGGCGTGTACAGGTACAGCTGCCCATGCAGCTTCAACACGATACCAGAGTTCATCAGGAGTAGTGACTGGCGTATTGTGACGAGCCAGTTGCTCGGCCACCATTGACCAGACGTTTTCAATTGGTGAGAGATCTGGAGAATGTGCTGGCCAGAGCAGCAGTCGAACATTTTCTGTATCGGGAAAGACCCGTACACGACCTGCAACATGCGGTCGTGCATTATCTTGCTGAAATGTAGGGTTTCGCAGGGATAGAATGAAAGGTAGAGCCACGGGTCGTGACACATCTGAAATGTAACGTCCACTGTTCATATTCTGCTAACAATCATTGGATCTCGACCAACGCGAGCAGAAATACGATAAACCGCAGTCGCGATAGGCTACAATCTGACCTTTATCAAAGTCGGAAACGTGATGGTGCGCATTTCTTCTCCTTACACGAGACATCACAACAACGTTTCACCAGGCAACGCCGGTCAACTGCTGTTTGTGTATGAGAAATCGGTTGGAAACTTTCCTCATGTCAGCAACCTTGTGTGAATGCTCTGAAAAGCTAATCATTTGCATATCACAGCATTTTCTTCCTGTCGGTTAAATTTCGCGTCTGTAGCGCGTCATCTTCGTGGTGTAGCAATTTTAATGGCCAGTAGTGTATGTGGCCTAAGAAGAGCTGCTCGACCTTTGTATCCCATTCTTTCCAACTCCCAGCGAACAGTCATCATGTTAGCTGCACCGCTAGTAGCACTTTGGATCTCAACAGTGATTCATTCCTCTGATTTCAGGTGATCCTTATCCACCACGGTGTCTGTCTATCGGAACGTAAGGTCTGTACAAATGAAATAGTTTTTGCATCAGTCACTTGTTTATTCTGCCACTTAGCGTTTCGATGGTTCGTACCATCATCTTTAGGTGGAGAACTGTTTATTTTCTTAGTTGGTATTGGTGAAAAGTACATACGTCTTTTCGCAGTAGTAAACCAAGGCCATTGTAAGCTATGTTGGGCCTCCCCTTGGTTTGCTATAGTGAAAAGACGTTTGTATTCCTCCCCAACACTAGCTATGTATATAAACAATTCTCCTCCTGAAGATGATGGTGGGACCATCGAAAGGAAAAGTGGCAAAAGGTGAAAAACTATTTGATGTGCGCCCATAATGCCGTCCCTTATTGTCGAAATATTCATGTGAGTTCTGCCTGGCCTTGTTTTGTTTGCTGTTTTTTCCACTTCACAATCACCAACAGTCGCGCAGCTTTAGAAGGATTTAAACGTGTGTGATGGGTTTATTACTCAGGTCACATCCAGTGACTAGTCCACGTTCTAAGTCCCTAAGCTCTCCTGAGGGATCCATTCTGCTCTTCCTGTTTATCTACTGACAATACTCCCTGCTCCTTTTATCCGTCTGACCAGATAGCGTCTATAGACGTTGATGCCATTGTAGTCGAGGTAACGATTCCACTGCTCTCTGTTACAAATGTGGTGGTAACTGCAGTGTGGAAGTTGGGTGTTTAGGTTTTTATGTTGGTAACGCCACGTAATGCTCTGTATGAAATTCACTGGCTGTGCTGTATGCAGTCTGTGGCTGGTTGGACTCATTGTTTGAATATTCGCTTGTGTAGAGTTGGGCAATTGGATTAAAACAGCGACTAGCGTTGGGCAGTTGGAGGTGAGCCACCAGCAGTGGTGGATGTGAAGAGAGAGATGCCAGAGTTTTGAGAGGTTACTTAAGCGGACGATCTGGACGTGTGTCAGCCAGAAAAAGGAAGTGTCTAAAGATGATGACATTTGAACATTATTAAGGTAAATACATTCTTTCTTCTCTATCAAAATCTTACATTTGCTAACTATGCCTATCAGTAGTTAATGCCTTCAGTAGTCAGAATCTTTTATTTAGCTGGTGGCAGTATTGCCGATCGCTGTGTTGAGTAGTTCGAGTAACGAAGTGATTAATGAAAGGTATAGGTTATTGTTAGTCAGGGCCATTCTTTTGTAGGGATTGTTGAAAGTCAGACTGCGTTGCGCTAAAAATATTGTGTGCCAGTTTAGTGATGATTGGAATACGTAAAGAGAGAACTGTTCGACTACGTTGAATTTTGCTCAGCTGTTTGAAAATCAAATAACGTAGAAGTTTACCAGCATAGTCATTCATAATTTTTCAAGGGGATGTTTCAAGTGGTTTCTAGCATTATTATCGTAAAAATGATTTAAAAATTTTCTCGCTGAACACTGGCAATTTTCTTAAATACTAAGGACTTTCCTTGTTTCACACGGTGTCGCGAATGGGCCACGGATGTGAGTAGAAATGCATAAGATGAACATGTAGGAAAGGAACCCAACGTCAGACAGGGCGCTGGGAAGCAGGAGAGGTTGCGTTTTTGTGGCAAGGGACGCTGGAGCTACGTGACCAGCTACGACAGAATGTTCTGGAAGGACGACAGGACACAGGAGACGCGCGTGATCGCGGGGAATGCATCACACGAGTCTATATAAGCAGGGCTGCTGGTGTTGCTAGGAAATTTGTTCGACAGTTGCCTCAGACGCTGGACCTGAGTTATTCTGTCCTCGAGGCAGGACTTAGTTCCTCGTGGCAATTAGCTGCACAAGGTACACGCAAAATTGTATAACTTACATTTAATGTGTTGGTGCCTCTTAGGGTTAGACAGTGATCATATCCTACCTCGTATTTCGTCTCAGTTATTTCATCAGAAGTATACGTCCTTTATTCCACCGAGTTCCCTTATCTGCAAGGAATTTCCAGCTTATTTCCCAGCACTAGGACTTAGAGTTGGACGAGACACCTCATTACTGGATTTAGAGTCTAGTTCCCATCCTGATCCGCTAGCAGGAAACTACAGACGCGACAACGGTGGGTCCAGTTTTGTTAAGACTGCTTGTGTAAAGTTATGAACTGCAATGCTATTTCGTAGCAAGTTGCAGCGTTACGATCCTTAAAGTTTCAACAATAGGTGTGTCGAAGGTCAAACCTGAAGCATCGCTGCAGCAAAAGTCCTGGTGGCATATGTAACAGTTCGTGTCTGATACTCATGGGAAACTAACGGTGGAGTACCGAGGCAGCATCAAATTTTGTGTTTGTGGGTGAGAATTTGTCGAATTCCACCTGAATTCAGAGACCAAGACTTCTAGTCACTCCTGCTTGACGGTGTCTCAGCCCAAAAACAGAAGAGATTGGGCGAGATTTTGGTGAGCAAACGGATACCCGCCGTATTTACCGAATTTGACCAAGACTACTTTTGGTTGTTCCCCAAATTGAAGATGGCATTGAAAGAACATCATTACGGCGTGACTAACAACGCCCAACAAACTTGTACTCCAGTGCTATATGAAAATAGGAAAATGGACTACAGTGACTGTTGAAAACTACTTTTAAAAGGGTTTCAGTAGTGTTCATGTGTTGTTCCATTCGACACATCGATATTAAACACATAAGTTTGTAGTTGCCATACACTTCTTTATTACAAACACATGCTCTTAATTAAGTAAACAGTAACAACAATTATAATAAAAGGCATCTGCCATACAGAACCACCAGCAGCACTCAGTTTAAAATTATTAATCCATTTAAGTCCGATAGACCTAGATCTTTCAAAATTTACTCAACCCATTTTCACTAACTGAAACAACATAAAACCACCTTTAATCAAATTTAACGGACATAATTGAATCACACAATTTTCACTAACTAAAACAATGTTCATAAAACCACCATTAATCAAATTTAACTAACATAACTGAACCACACAAACCTTTCAAACAGGCTTCATGATTTACATAGAAACTGGCTTTCACATAAAGCATAATCAAATTCTAAAACTGCTTTCAGCAACTAAGACATCTTCCATGGATTGGTCTTAAGCAATTTTAACAAATTAAAAGTGTTATCAGATTAATACACTCAACTAGGCTTCTCTTTAGTATTACCTACAGGTGCGAGGTTCACATACAATTCAACCCCAGAATATAATAATAGCACATTAAATAGTCTTAAAATGGGGCCGTTTCAATTTTACGTTGAAAATTAGTGATGGACGCGAGTACGCTCAAAGGTTCTAACAGATACGGGAGATCAAGTAGACCTATACTCAACTCTGAGCTACAATTAAGCTTCCGGAAAACCATATCGTTCCACCGGAAAGATGGAATTGCATGACACTTACAACGTAACAATAGACACCGAACCAGGTCCTTAAATTTCCCTCTTCCACCGTGATACCTCGATCGGAGTTTGGTCGCCTTGACCACTGCCAGTTATCTGAAACATAAACACATCAGCGGCAGACAATATTGTGGCGCATCAGAAACACAAAACGTATCTGCCCAACTTGTTATAAATAAACCTTTAATTGTGCACGGCACAAAATGAACCCAAGCAGAACTAAACTACGTGACCACTTGCCCAGTAACGGCTCTTAAAATTTGATTAGCCAACTCTCTAGAACAAACAATAAAATAATAACATAGAAAAAGGAAATAGGGAAAATTATTTCGGCCCGCTCTCGAAAGCCAGGCACAGACTTACGCTCTACTTGGCATGACCTCTAGCTACGCATTAATCACGGCTTCATGTCTATTTGTTGTGCGTAGCTAGCACTCCCTTAAATGCCGTCAACATATCAGGCGGCCAGACCAAATACAGTGGCAAGTAACTGAAACAATCAAGATTGTTTTTAGTGCACTCGGGTATTCAATGAACATGAACAGAAACAACCAAGGAGCAATTCGACGACTCCAGTTCATTCACTTTGAGTAACATGTAACAAACGCGAAGGAAATCTGTTCTTCAAACCTCAAGGAAATCCCAATCACCGTCGGTAGCGGATCTGCATTCCAACGGCTAAACAAGCCGTATCAGCTGCCCACGCTTCTCCGTCGTACCGACTCGGTCACTCGCCGCGCTGCATACATCCACAGCGGCACACGTCACTGTCGCTCACACAGCTGATACCCGAACTCAAGCCCCCAGCAGAGAGCGCGCGCCGCAGTTAAACAGCCATTCGCCGAAGATGCGAAGAAGAGAAGCAGGCATCGAAAATAGACTCACAACGATCGGGATGAGAAGCTCAAGTGTATTGGGTCAGGGAGAGACTGTTTTGAATAAATGCAGTGATTTTGTGGGCGTAGTCCATGTCTTTTATTTTTCACAGCCGTGGTCCTAACGGAACAGGGAAACACTGTGTGTTGATTGTGTTTTTTTTAACGTGAGTATTGTTCTTGGCAGTATTTTGGATGTTTATTAATTTCGATACATAATCATTATTCCGTGGATTGATTTTGACAGGCCGGCCGATTTGGCCGAACGGTACGAGGCGCTTCAGTCTGGAACCGCGCGACCGCTACAGTCGCAGGTTCGAATCCTGCCTCGGGCATGGATGTGTGTGATGTCCTTAGGTTAGTTAGGTTTAAGTAGTTGTAAGTTCTAGGGGACTGAGGACCTCAGATGTTAAGTCCCGTAGTGCTCAGAGCCATTTGAACCAGTTTTTTTTATTTTGACAGTGTGTTGAATCCTTAACCTTCGAAACACATCGATCTGAGTTCTGCGCTCAAAAGCGAAACCTGTTTCTGTAGTACCTGTCCCATTCTGTAGGTGTTGCTCCTGCAAAGTATCCACGACAACTGAGTGCTCCTCACAATGGAATACAGTGCTCAGGTCTTGAAAGTCGCGTAGACAGCTGAGTCTGTAAGAAGGATGTCCACGAGGAATAAAGATCTGTGTTCGAGTCATCGAACTGCAAATGACTTTAGCCTGTCACCCGCTTTCAATGTAACGCTCGTCTCCTGGAGGGAAATCTGAAGCCTGCTCTGCCTGAACTTAGTATAATGCCAACTGCATTTCAATTCGTTTCGAGTTGTTGCTGCAAGCTCTACTGCCGTTCGTGGTGGCCGGCACTGCTGCGCGGTGCACACGGCAGCAAACCGCTAGTGGCCGTTTCCACGCATAAACGCAAATTACCTTGCACTTGGTCATGTGTAGCACGCCGGCGAGCCATCCACAGCGCGCCGCAAAAAACCGAAAAAGCTTACCGCAGCTGCTGGCGTTCCGCTAGCGGCTGGAATTTGCACCACCGAGCAGCGGGCAACGGGCAGCAGGCATTCCGGCGCAGCTGCTGTTTTCCGCTGCTTGCAAATTAGCGCGCCAATTTATAATCCGCTTGGCGTAAAAAATGTAACGCATCGATTTTCTTTGTCGGCGCACTGAATGCGAGTTAATACGATATGTAACAACGCCCTTTAATCCCGCAGTTCGCATAAATATGCCAATTGTTAATTAATGCCTAGATCGGACTCTTGCGCGCTAAATAAATCAGCGGCTTCCAGCGTGCAGAGAGCAGCAAGAGCTGCCGCGGCGGTGCGGCTGGAGGAGTACCAAATGCGGCGGAAGCTGCCCTGGGAGAATCACCTAGCGTGCCACACATAATTAACCCCGCTGGCGTGCGTGAACACAATCGGTGTTCTGCTCAAAGGTTAACTTCACGAATACCAAGCTGCAGTTCATCCACTACGCTGTCCAATCACGTTAACGTTACCACCTGTCAAAAGCTTGAATAAGCACATTTTGCAGCGAGACGTGCAGGGGAAGACAGCGAGGTTCTGCAAGGTACTGACAGAGATCTAGAGCCATGCCCACTCCAGTACAATGGCTGCGGGATGCTTCTCGGTTGAGGTTCCTTGGTGCGTACAGCTCGATCAAGGTGGTCCCACAGACTTTCGATTGGATTTTAATGCAGGGAATTCAGTAGTCAGGAGAATAGGGCAAACTACTACTGGTGCTCTTCGAATCATGTATGTACAGTGCGAGCTGTGTGACACGTTCCATTGTCCTGCTGGTAAAACCCATTGCGCCGAGGAGAAAACAACTGCACTTAGGGGTGGAAACGGTCCCCAAGGACAGATGCGTACTTGTGTTGATCCATTGTGCCTTCCAGAATGCCACGAAAACATTCCATAGACCAAAACGCTCCCTCTCCCCGCCTGGACCCTTCCGACGATGGTTTCTGGGTGTTTTCTCTCAGACGTTTAACGACCATCTGAGTACAAAAGGTGACTCATTTACGAAGGGCACCTGCCGCCACTCAGTGGACGTGGATTTGCGGTACAGGTGTACAAATTCCAGTCCTCGTCGCCAATGAACAGCAGTCAGCATGGGTGCGTGAACCAAGTGGCTCCTGCGGAGGCCCTTATACAGCAACGTTCGCTGAATGGTCATTGAAGAGTCGCTGGTAGTCCCTATGGTCATTGAAGAGTCACTGGTAGCCCCTAGGTTCATCCGGGCTGTCAGTTGGTCAACAGCTGCACGTCTGTTTGCTGGAACAAAAAAAAGGTTCAAATAGCTCTGAGCACTATGGGACTTAACTTCTGAGGTCATCAGTCCCCTAGAACTTAGAACTACTTAAACCTAACTATCCTACGGACATCACACACGTCCATGCCCGAGGCAGGAATCGAACCTGCGACCGTAGCGGTCGCGCGCTTCCAGACTGGAGCGCCTAGAACCGATCGGCCAATCCGGCCGGCGTTTGCTGGAACACATCTTCGCAGCCGTCGTTCACCCCGTGCTTCGATGCAGGTTGTGGAAAGAACTATTTGGTCATTTACGGTATATTTCAACCACGACGGTGCGCGAACAGTTTAAAAACTTAGCCGTTTCGGAAATGATTCTTATCTTGGCCCGGAAGCCAATGATCTTGCGCTGCCGGACATCCCATGAACCGCTCCATTTCCACACTACGGCAACTAAAGTTCTATGTACTGTCTTGGCAGAAAATCCTAAGAAATTTTGGTCTTACGTCAAAGCGGTAGGTAGATCAAAACAAAATGTCCAGACACTCTGTGACCAAAATGGTACTGAAACAGAGGATGACAGACTAAAGGCCGAAATACTAAATGTCTTTTTCCGAAGCTGTTTCACAGAGGAAGACTGCACTGTAGTTCCTTCTCGAGATTATCGCACAGATGACAAAATGGTGGATATCGAAATAGACGACAGAGGGATAGAGAAACAAAATCGCTCAAAAGAGGAAAGGCCGCTGGACCTGATGGGATATCAGTTCGATTTTACACAGAGTACGCGAAGGAACTTGCCCCCCTTCTTGCAGCGGTGTACCGTAGGTCTCTAGAAGAGCGTAGCGTTCCAAGGGATTGGAAAAGGGCACAGGACATCCCCGTTTTCAAGAAGGGACGTTGAACAGATGTGAAGAACTATAGACCTATATCTCTGACGTCTATCAGTTGTAGAATTTTGGAACACGTATTATGTTCGAGTATGACTTTTCTGGAGACTAGAAATCTACTCTGTGGAAATCAGCATGGGTTTCGAAAAAGACGATCGTGTGAAACCCAGCTCGCGCTATTCGTCCACGAGACTCGGAGGGCCATAGACACGGGTTCCCGGGCAGATGCCGTATTTCTTGACTTCCGCAAGGCGTTCGATACAGTTCCCCACAGTCGTTTAATGAACAAAGTAAGAGCATGTGGACTATCAGACCAATTGTGTGATTGAATTCAAGAGTTCCTAGATAACAGAAAGCAGCATGTCATTCTCAATGGACAGAAGTCATCCGAAGAAAGAGTGATTTCAGGTGTGCCGCAGGGGAGTGTAGTACGAATGTTGCTATTCACAATATACATAAATGACCTTGTGGATGACATTGGTAGTTCACTGAGGCTTTTTGCGGATGATGCTGTGGTATACCGAGAGGTTGTAACAATGGAAAATTGTACTGAAATGCAGGAGGATCTGCAGCGAATTGACGCATGATGCAGGGAATGGCAATTGAATCTCAATGTAGACAAGTATAATGTGCTGCGAATACATAGAAAGAAATATCGCTTATCATTTAGCCACAATATAGCAGGTCAGCAACTGGAAGCAGTTAATTCCATAAATTATCTGGCAGTACGCATTAGGAGTGATTTAAAATGGAATGATCATTTAAAGTTGATCGTCGGTAAATCAGATGCCAGACTGAGATTCATTGGAAGAATCCTAAGGAAATGCAATCCGAAAACAAAGGAAGTAGGTTACAGTACGCTTGTTCGCCCACTGCTTGAATACTGCTCAGTAGTGTGGGATCCGTACCAGATAGGGTTGATAGAAGAGATAGAGAAGATCCAACGGAGAGCAGCGCGCTTCGTTACAGGATCATTTAGTAATCGCGAAAGCGTTACGGAGATAATAGATAAACTCCAGTGGAAGACTCTGCAGGAGAGACGCTCAGTAGCTCGGTACGGGCTTCTGTTGCAGGTTCGAGAACATACCTTCACCGAGGAGTCAAGCAGTATATTGCTCCCTGCTACGTATATCTCGCGAAGAGACCATGAGGATAAAATCAGAGAGACTAGAGCCCACACAGAGGCATATCGACAATCCTTCTTTCCACGAACAATACGAGACTGGAATAGAAGGGAGAACCGATAGAGGTACTCAAAGTACCCTCCGCCACACACCGTCAGGTGGCCTGCGGAGTATGGATGTAGATGTGTATGTAGATACTGCACTATTCAACGCGTCCCTAGTGCTCCCAACTGCTGCCTGTGAGTGCTTATTGCACGTTGACGCCGAACATAAAAGGTGGTAACATCAATGTGACTGGACTATATATTTCGTCGTAGTTAAGTCTAGGGTGGATAAAATAAAACTGACCCAGAAAACATTTCCAGTAGGAGAGATGGGGGAAGAGCACCGCAGATGATGCCGGAAATTGCCACTGTCGACGAAGCAGAGCTGAGCTCGACTTCTCAGACTTTAAGACACATGAAGCAACTCTGCCTGTGGGTTAGCAGCAACAGCGTTGTAAACGTTCTGTTGTAGCTCTTCCAATGTCTGTTACCTGAGTACATGCAGCCCTTCAATATTCCCGTCCGGTTAAGTATCACATGAAGACAGCTCAAGCGATCGAGGTGGCCGGGAGACTGTATTGCCTCTGCTTATTGTCCTCTCTCACCGAACGCTAGATGAACTCGTGACAAAGCTGTCATGGCAGTGTATGATGTTGCCCTGTCTTGCTGAAATTAGCCATGCAGTCGTTCATCTTCTGTGAATTCATGAACATATTGATTAAACAGTTTTTGGATACATTGGTTAGCATTAAAAGTTTCGTAAAAGAGTCTTGTTACGACGAAGCGGCTCTTCGGAATACAGACAGGATTATCCGGCCGCTATGGCTGAGCGGTTCTAGACGATTCAGTCTGGAACCGCGCTGCTGCAACGGTCGCAGGTTCGAATCCTGCCTCGGGCATGGGTGCGTGTGATGTCCTTCGGTTAGTTAGGTTTAACTAGTTCTGAGTCAAGGGGACTGATGAACTCAGATGTTATGTCTCATAGTGCTCAGAGCAATTTGAACCATTCAAAGCAGAAATTACCAAATTCTGCAGATTTAAACGACGAGTGTTATCCGAAATTAGCATGCGATAAGGCCCAAAGCTACCAAATATTCCTTGCAAACAACTTATAGACACTTGGGTGGTAATATTACGAGTGGGAAACAAGTAGAAGCCCTTGAAAGCGTCTACGCAAACCAAGATATAGCGGTTGCCCTCTCTGAAAGGCGAGAGTGGCCCCACGTACTTAACATTTAATTTTTGTATTGTGCAACTGCTATATCGGACGACAGATAGCCTTGTTCCGTATTCAGTGCGGGTTTGCTGATCGGGCAGGTTTTGCACATCAGCAGCTCCTTGATCTGTTTATAAATGCCTTTCCCAATAAAATTCTCTTTAATTTTCATACGATATTTTGACGTTCCCAAAATTGTCCTCGACCGGGCTTTCGAGTTAATAATTGAACATTAAAGAAACGAGGTGTGCCGGAAGCACGATTTTCTCTATTCGTTTCCCACGCCGAGAGCAACACGACACATTTCCCTTCAAGCAATAGGGCCTCACTATTTCTCCTTTCCTTACTCTGTCCTTAATGTTACTTAGCTCCGGGTCTTCATCCTCCTGTACAGCAGTATCGTCAAAGGATGTGGCAACCCACTGAGAATGGCGCTACTTTGATTAACTAACGACTCCGGCGTGACCTACACTGATTTCTTGATGACTTAGCCGCTACTCCGAATCCTGATTAACAATGTGCCTCAGGTCCTCCGTCATGACGTTTTCCGAGCCACGAATATGCCTGACCTTAAAGGGAAAGAATCCACCTACCGATTCGTCCCACCTGCCTTGGTCTTGCCAGCACCCTGTTGAGAGCTTGATTATCAGTCTCTAACAAAAGAGATTGACATATGAGAAATATATAATAAACTATCAGCCACGACTGCGGTAATGAAACCAACCTTTATCTATTTTTCAGCCCAAATAATTGAGCCTTCTTCAGAAGATATATCTGATTGGTTCAAATGGGTCTGAGCACTATGGGACTTAACAGCTGAGGTCATCAGTCCCCTAGAACTTACAACTAATTAAACCTAACTAACCTAAGGACATCACACACATCCATGCCCGAGGCAGGATTCGAGCCTGCGACCGTAGCAGTCGCGTGGTTCAGGACTGAAGCGCCTAGAACCACTCGGCCACCACGCCCGGCTGATATATCTGAATCTACAATTTATCTAAGAGGGCATGGTCTAGAAATAAAACTAAACCAGCCTGAATAGGCGTAGTCACATTTTAAAACTGCGGTACGTAAGTACTAAGTCAACACCAAGACTTAACTTAGGCTCTGGCGTGCGGTGGTACTCTTTATCTCAGAGTAGCACTTGCAACCTACGTCCTCAATTATTTGCTGTATGTATTCCAGTCTCTGTCTTCCTCTACAGTTGTTGCCCTCTACATCTCTCTGTAGTACCATGGAAGTCATTCCCTCAATTCTTAACAGATGTCCCATCATCCTGTCCCTTCTCCTTGTCATTCCTTTCCGATTCTGTGCAGAACCTCTTTATTCCTTGTCTTATCACTCCACCAAATATTCAGCATTCGCCTGTAGCACCACATCTCAAATGCTTCGATTCTCCCACAGTCCTTTTTTCACATCCATACCATGCTGTGCTCCAAACGTACACTCTCAGAAATTTTTTCCTCTAAGCAAAGCCTATGTTTCATACTAGTAGACTTCTCTTGCCAGTGCTAGTCTGGTTTTGATTTCCTCCATGCTCCGGCCGTCGTTGGTTAGTTTCCTGCCTAAGTAGCACAATTCCTTAATTTCATCTACTTTGTGACCATCAATCCCGATGTTAAGTTTCTCGCTGTTCTCATTTCTACTACTTCTCATTACCTTCGTCTTTCTCCGATTTACTCTCAAACCATACTGTGTACTCATTAGACTGTTCATTCCATTCAGCATATCATTTAATTCTTCTTCACTTTCACTCAGGATAGCAATGTCATCAGCGAATCTTATCATTGATATCCTTTCACCTTGTATTTTAATTCCACTCCTGAACCTTTCTTTTATTTCCATCATTGTTTGTTCGATTTACAGATTGAACAGTAGGAGCGTAAGATTCCATCCCTGTTTTACAATCTATTTAATCCGAGCACTTCGTTCTTGGTCGTCCACTCTTATTACTCCATCTCGACTCTCGTACATATTGTATATGACCCGTCTCTCCCTATACCCCTAATTTTCTCAGAATTTCAAACATCTTGCACCATTTCATAATGTCGAACGCTTTTACGAGGTCGACAAATCCTGTGAACATGTCTTGATTTTTCCGTAGTCTTGTCTTCATTATCAACCGCAACGTCAAAATTGCCTCTCTGATGCCTTTACCATTCCTAAAGCCAAACTGATCGTTATCTAATACATCCTCAATTTTCTTTTCCGTTGTTCTTCATATTTCTGTTGTCAGCGTCAGATGGTATATCGTCAGTCGCATACATTCTACACACCAACATGAATAGTCTTTTTGTTGCCAATTCCCCCAATAATTTTAGAAATTCTGAAGGAATGTTATGTATTTCTTCTGCCCTATTTGATCTTGATTCCTCCAAACCTCTCTCAAATTCTGATACGGATACTGGATCCGCTATCTCTTCTAAATCGACTCCTGTTTCATCTTCTATCACATGTTATACGTCGCGCGGCTGGCGCCAGTACTTCTGTCCCTCTATTGTCATCTTTGCTTTCGATTTTCCTTTGACAGCCCGCGAGTCAGTTGTTCATTGCGGGTCCTTCTATTTATAACTGCAGCGTCGAGGCAGCAGCCTGGCCGTGTGGCTCTTACAGTCGCGAGGTACTACGGGTCGGGAGGTTGGCCCTTACTCGGTGCGCAATCATTGGGCTTGTTGCGAACCAGAGAATCTCTACTAGTGGAGGAAGGCACAAGGATGTGTGCGACGAGGGCGCCGCAGTGGCTAATGTGGTAGAGGCACGGACGGCAGTACAGTAGCCAATCAGCTGTAGCGGCTGGAACTAGCATTGCTTGTAACGCTGACGCCGTTGCCACGCTGGTAGTGGCGTATAGGCCTGAGGGGGGGGGGGGGGTCACTTTGCTTGGTTTAGCATGGTGGCCAAGGTGTCAGAAATGGCGCATTGGGCCCGCTGAATTGACAGTTCTGGATGGAGCCAAGTCCAAGTTCCTCAAGAGGCCGGTGTATAGGATGGATACTGGACGAGACAATGGCGAACCTGGATGTTGCTGCAGTGTTGTGGGAAGCTGATATTTAAGTTGTCTGGTGTCGGCAGTAATAGTGGATGAAGGTGTAGTTGAAGGTTATATTGGCTGATCCTAGAAAACGTTATATATTCTTTGACATCGTAAGTGTTACAGTTATTATTTATTTTTATGGTCCAATGCCAGACATTGTATGTTCTTGGCCAGTCACCCGTTCAAAGCAAGCTCGAATTTGACTGGGTTTGCATTCTTTCTATTATTGTTATAAGGATAATTGTCCTATTTGTTAATTTAGCACTACTTAGGGTTTTTTAGGTTACAGAATCATACCTTACTTAAATGAGATGGGAAATACCGCCTTAATTAATGCGCACACAAACAAACACAACACAATACACAACAAATTAGCAGACAGTAAGCAGCAAATGGCACATAATGACTTACAAAAACATAGCCACACACAGAGTGGGAAATATACTACAGAAACATGGACTCAACATCGCATACAGAACCAACAACACAATACAAAGCAGACTTGGAAGAAAAACCACCAACACTGTCAAATACAGCCAGGCCGGTATATACCAACTTACTTGCAACTGCTGCCAATCTGTATATGTGGCCCAAACATGTAGGAATTTCAGAACCAGGTATACATAACATCTCAGATCACTGAAAAGCAATAGCTCACACTCAACATCTACAGACCACGTGACAGCACACAATCACCACCCAACAAACATTGAAACTGACTTACGCATTCTGAAAACTAGTAGCAGCCTATACTAAAAGTTAACTACATAAGAAAACTATCACATCCAAAAATCATTAGCCCAAGGAAAGAAAGTACTCAATAAATACACGTCATTGTGCAACAAAACCCTTTTCCCCACAACAGAAGAACTATACAAGTAACACCCACACCAAAACTACTCATGTAAAAAAATCTTCCTCCTCCCCTCCCTCCCTCCCTTCCTCCCCCCCCCCCTCTCTCTCTCTCTCTCTCTCTCTCTCTCTCTCTCTCTCTCTCTGCCCCAGTCCTCAACACACACATGCACACCCACACAAACCATACACCACTGACCCCAAAAACAATTCAAACTCGCGCGCCTCAGCCAGCCAAAAATGCTACGAAACAAATGAATAATGAATACCACACAGCCACAACAACACGTAATGGCAGCGAAAACTCAAAAAAGAGCAGTGCCAAGCGACCATTTTATTTCGCCGACAACAGAGGAGAACGCACCAAAATTTCAAAACTGTAAGTTACACAGAAAAAACGTGATAAAGACTCATTTCCGTTCGTAAATGCATAAAAATAAATTACGTTTTGCTGTTTGCAGATAGAAGTTGTACATTGTGTAGCAGAATAGCTACCAAAATAAATGGACAATAGCATCATGTAAGGTATGTTAACTAACGCATACATCCACTTATCGTCAATTAAGTTATTAATTGACGAAACGGTAATAATTTGTGAACAAAGGAAGGTTATGGAATTAAGACGGGATCGGTTGGCAGCACATGTTCTGAGGCATCAAGGGATCACCAATTTAATATTGAAGGGCAGCGTGGAGGGTAAAAATCGTAGAGGGAGACCAAGAGATGAATACACAGAGCAGAATCAGAAGGATGTAGGTTGCGGTAGGTACTAGGAGATGAAGAAACTTGCACAGGATAGAGTAGCATGGAGAGCTGCATCAAACCAGTCTCAGGACTGAAGACCACAACAACAACAACAACACCAAGCTATTAATGTAACTTTGGCATAATGTTGTAAACAACACAAATGTTAATATGTAACAACAATTTTACAGTCAAAAATAAAAATTAAACCCAATGAAGATAGAACAAAAGTGCTGAAACATGTAATGGGTGAAACAAAACAGAAAAAAGGTGTCTTGCATAAGGCGGAATTTCTCATCTCATTTTCGTAGCAAGCACCGACATAACAAGAAGAACTGCCCCACAAGATGATTACTTATGCTTAAAGTTTGGAGCTTAATAAATTGTTTAAATGTGGCTGATGTGTGCACAGTCCCCCAGCCCCAACATCACTCCACCTCTCACGTAATAGTGCTTAATTTTGTGGAACCTGTATCAACAAGAGCTAAAATCTGTACGCAGACTGAAGTGGCGAATGACAAATTGACCAAGACCAGGATTCGAATCTGGTTCTCTTACTCACTACGTAATTGCGCTAACCACTAAGCCATCCTGGCGCAGTAGTTTGCATAACCGCGGACTGCACTAGCACACACCCCTCCTCAATATAAATTCCCACTCACGCCTGAGCCCACTTAGTATTCCTCCTCAACTCGAAAAGCATTGCAGATACCTTCCATCAATCTTGGAATAGCACCTCAGCGTCGGACGAAACGGTGGATCATATCTGAAACACAGGCATAGATGCTTTAAACAGATGAAATGTTTGGTTCCAGAGATCTTTCTAAGTCTGAAATATCTATGATGTATAAAGCCAGACTGATGCTGCGAATGAAAACTTATGCCAAGACCTTATTATTCAAATCTCCACACGAGTTCCCTTAAGAATTACATTCTCAAATGAGCTATGTTGCAGTTTCGTTACATTCCAAGCAGAGAGGGAGTAGAATACTGTCTTTAGCAATAACCACACTTTTACATATGTAAATTAAATTTTCAACAACCAGTTGACTTTTTTTTCAGTGTGACTTGAAGTCACGTGGTTGCAGTGTAACAGACTTCAATATTTTACTATCACACCAGATCAAGCCTTTTCAGTTTATTAAACGTTGTATGATACAGAGTGCAAAAACATTATCATTGCACGAATTTCACTTTTCAGGTGTTGTTCACATACACAGACCGTGAATAGCTTCGTGAGTCTGTAAGGACTATGGTTGTAATTTTGTCTTTATTTAAATTATGTTGAAGCGCAGTTTAATCATTCCGTTGCGCTATGAGAAGTTTCCTGTCGTTATGAAACCTAAAGGGATGTTCGTGAGATTACGTTTGTTCGCTTTTGGATCTATTTCAGGTAAATGGGTAACGTTTTCAGCACTTCGAAAGCTAGGGTCATAGTATTTTAGTTTAAAACTTTAAGTAGTGACAGCCTTTCATACTGACACAAACCACAAAACTAACCACAGAGCAAGTCTACATCCAATTTAAGAAGGAATTTATGAAGGAAGGAACCCCAGTGGAAACCCGGGCTCATATAAACTGGGAAAGATCTTAAGGAAACAGGATCATTCTTGGAGCTATTATAGCTTCTCTGATTTTATTTTCTTTCCTGAGTCTAAATTTGTCTTCTCCTAAATGATTAACTCTCAGTTTTTATTAAGAATATTCAGTAGAACTTCTAAAGCATGGCCTGGTAATACGAAGATTCTGTAGTTTGAACAGTCGTTGACTTCTCCTTTCGTAGGGATGGTAGTAATTTTACTTTTATTAATTCCATTGATAGTGTTCCATTCCCATAGCAGACACACGTAAATATGTACAGTTGTTCTTTCACCTTCTCTCTACCGTTTTTTAATAACTCAGCAGGGATGTTATCCCTTCGAGTTCCATTCCCGTTATTCACATGTAGCATTATTGAATTCTGACCTGGAACTTTAGCGATGTAAAATATTACATGGAAACAGTGATTAACGGTAATAGGTTGTGAACGAAGGAAGGTTATACAATTAATCATTGAAGAAGTACAAAATCGATATTATAGTACAAAATGTAAGTTGTAATAGGTACCCATACATGAAGAGACTTGCGCAGGATAAATTAGCATCGGGCCCTGCAACAAATCAGCCTTCAGATCAGGACCACTACAAAAACAAAAATTATCCCTGATAGACCAATAGCGTAATGAATATCGCACTTCTGGGTGTAGTCTGGCACCAGAAAACCACAGTAATGATTATTAGTCATATCAGAAGCACCATTAACATTCTGAGGGTGGAGTGTGCGGAAGAGGTCTCCACACAGAATCAACCTCTCAAGAAGTTGTCTACTTGAGATACTATAGGCCGTTTAATTCTATAAGTAACGCTCCCCTCTCCTTTCTCCAGCCTCGTACTCAGATTTCTTAAGGAATCGAACTTTCGTCTTAGTTAGAAAAAGGTAATAAATTAAAATGTCTTTCCAGATTCTGAAGGGTTGCTGCACGAACAGTGAAAATATAGTAAATTATAAACTTTCTCGTTTCATCATTTTGTGTGTTTGGCGGTGCGAAGGGGGGGGGGGGGGGGGGGGTCGCTGTTAGGGAAAGATTCGGAAAGGTTTCAGATTATATGTGAGGTTTTTTGGAAGAAGGAAAGCGCGCTCATTCTCAAGTACAGGAAGAATCTAGTCTGGGTAATTTTCATCCCGTGAGTTGTACTACCTCAAGACGTATACAAAGTTTCTAACTCTAATACTTGACATCTTGTGTTAAACTTCTAATAATAAGTAAATTATGAGAAAATTAAATTCAGTCAATAATTATGTGAAATACTTCTAATCTAATTTTTGTTACCTGTGGGAGTCGTTTGATATCCTGCCTGCATATTGGCATTGGTGACCGTTTTAGCCATTTGTGTTATAGATCTCCAGCTGAATAAACAAAACGTAATTACCAATAATTAATAAATCTGAAAGGAATCAGATAATCATGACAAACGAAGAACATTTCATCTCATTACACCATTTCTCACTTCCTTTCATCACACACAGGTAAATTTTAGTTCTATGGTTCTCTTCTCTCTGCCATAGTGGATCTAATATTGGTCTTCTATAATCTCTGACGCGACAGGATCACGCTGAAACCGGTTACCGTTGGCCTGTTTTCCGTCGTAGGTTCGGTGCTGGTAGGGATCTTGATCTGTTTCTTCCTTTGGACAACGCTGCCCATTGAGCAAAGTCGCGAGGACCGTTGATTTACCCGGTATCCCGCAGAATGGTAACGTACACTATTGGGTTGTTCACTTCTCTCGCATCACATAATTTATTCATATGAATGTCCGAATACTTTACGTCGCAAAATTTTATAACTGCCTGGTCCTTCGAATAGGAGAAAGGGTGACTCTGCTTTCCAACCATTTGGCTATGTACTTTTGAACACAGTTTCTGTAGAATCATCATTTTTGTTAGCTTCCGTTAATGTTACGATTCGTAAAATTTACACCCAAATTTCTTGACTCTTCTCTAAAACTTTTACTGCAGCCACCAGGGCCTTTATGCATTTTTGAATTATCTACGATGTCTACACACGAAAAGTATCTTAAGTATTTACCGGCGCGATTTACAATCATTTAGTATGCTCCATTGCCTCCAGGTCTTCACAACATAAAATTTTCTTTCGTATTTCATCCTCATCTGGTGGATGTTTTACGAGTCAGATACAACAAAGGTAAGCCAGAAGCTGAAGCCAGATTAGCCCAAGCCCAGGTAGTAATAGTAATAGCCACACATACGTGTTTCAACATCTTCATATTCACTCTACACTGCTTTAAGTTATTTACGCTGAAAGAGTAAACGTCGATGACGTAAAAATTTGGGATGGAGTACAGGCTCGGACTGGGGAAGAATTGGAAGGAAAGTCGGACATGTCCTTCTCGAAAAACCTTCCCGGCATTTGCGTTAAGCGATTTGTGAAGACAAAGGAAAATTAAAAAACAAGTTGGCTCCACGGTTATTTGAACTGATGTTCATAAACATACGAATCCAGTGTCGTAGCACTGCACTCCCTCATTTGGGTTGGCGCGTACTGAATATCAGACCTGCTCAACTGCTTGGACACGAGAGTTCAAAGCTAATAAAACATGGCACGTAATTATTAACAGAAAAATCTTCGAGCGTAAAAGTCGGATAGCACCATGTTAGTCTTATGAGGCCATTACTTTTCACATTGTATATATATGGCCAAGTACATAACGTAGGAAACTCCGCAAGGCTGTTCTTAAAATCTGCTGCTGTATAGACAGAAGTCACGGTGTCAGAGCATTGTAGCGAAATACAGCAAGACCTGTTGAGGACCGTCGCTTGATGTATGCATTGACAATTTACCCACAACATAAACAAATGCAACTCTCTGCTCGTGAATAGGTGAAAACGTCTATCATTTTATGACCACACGATTGCAGAGCAATCACTGGAACCATCCACCAAATATCTGGCCGTTCGCTTACAAAGGTGTTAACGGGATTCTCCCACATAAAAATAGTCGCAGGAAAGGCATTTATTCCTCAGGAAGTGTAGTCCATTCACGAAGAGGTAGCTTACATAACTGTCGTTGGTTAATATCAGGCAGTCTGAAACGGTAACAAGAAGAGCAGTGTGTCTCATCACAAGCCGGTTTACTAAGCGGTTCGGATAAGTGCAGTCAAGGTGTTCTAATACTGGGCGAAGCATGCGCTTGACTGGCTTATCAGAGGGCAGGAAAGGAATGTACGTCAATATGAAAGGCTGCAAACATTTAATTTCTAACAAAGTTGTTCCCCCTTTGACGTCTGGGGCAAAGAATTTGAAGCAACCTATATCTACTGGTAGTTGCACAGGGCGTCGGGAACGTACTGGAACACCAAAACCGTAACACAATACGCAACTTGATACTGTGTATGAAAACTGTTGGAATAAATAAATTCAGGTCCTGTGTGGTTTTCAAAGGAATCTTACAGCTTCCTTTCTCCAAAATATTTGCTGCAGTAGTTCAAGTAATAATGATTATGATAGACGGCGATCACGCACCCTTCTCTCCAAAGTAGTTTACAAAGTCTCAGGAAGGATGAGATCAGGTAACTGTGGTGGCTAGGTGAGTTGCAATAGCTCATCATCGTGCTGAGAAGAACTCTTCAGGCCGATGCGAGCTGTATGAATAGAGACCCTGTCGTCTTGCAGTTCAGTATCACCATTGGGGAGTAAACATTGTACCATGGGATGTCCTAATCAGCCAGAATTTTTGCATAATCGTTGCAATTAATGAGACCTTGTAGAATAACGTTGGCGAGCATGGAATACCAAGATATGGCCAAAACCATCATCGAACCACCGCCACGTTTCATTGTTGCGGTTCAAAGTCGGCCAGAAGCTGGTAAAGCGTGAACGAAGACTCATCAGATCAAATTTCATTCTTCCATTGCTCATAGTCCAGGATTTACGGCTTTGGCTCCACATTTTCCTGTTGTGGGCATTTGCATCACTGATGAGTGGTTCTGGAGTTCCAGTTCACCCTTCAGTTCCTTGCTTACCGAGCTCCCTTCGTATTGTTTCGGTACTGACAGCACTTTCCGGGAAGAATTGGACAACGTACTACTTCCTCCCACATACATCTCACGAAATAGCCTCGATGGGGAAATTCGAGAAATTAGAGGTAATATAGAGGCTTACTGACAGTCATTCTTCCCAAGCGGCATTGGCAGGTGAAACAGAGTAGGGGAGATAAATTAGTGGTGCCAGTACCCTCCGCCGCACACCGTTAGGTAGCTTGGTGAGTATGATGTAGTCGTAGGTAGGGTCAGCGAGTGGGACATTCAGTTCTGCTGTGACTTATGCACTGAGGTGACAAAAGTCGTGGGACTCTTAATATCGCGTGTGACCTCGTTTTGCCCGGCATAGTGCAGAAGCTCAATGTAGTATGGACTCAACAAATCGGTGGGAGTGCTCAGGAGATATATTGAGCATGCTCCCTCTACAGACGTCCATAACTGGGAAAATATTGCCTGTGCAGGGTTTTGTGTACAAACTAACCTCTCAGTCAGGTTCCACAAATATTCGATGTGGTTCATGTGGGACGATCTGGGTGACCGAATCATTCTGTCGAATTGTACAGAATGTCCCTCAAACCAATCGCGAACAACTGTAGCCCTATGTAATGGGACACTATCATCCACAAAAATTCCATTGCTATTGGCTGCAAACGGTCTCCAAGTAGCCTAACGTAACCATTCCCAGTCAATTACTGGTTCAGCTGAGCCAGAAACCCAGTCCATTCCTTGTAAACACAGCTCATACTATTGTGGGCCCACCACCAGCTTGCACAGTGCCTTGTTGATAACTTGGTTCCATTGTTTCGTGGGGTCTCCGCCACATTCGAACCCTGTCATCAGCTCTTATCAGCTGAAATTGTGAATCATTTGACCATTCGTCTGGGGTCCAACTGATATAGTCACCAGCCCAGGAGAGGCGCTACAGGCGATATCGCGTTGTTAGCAAAGGCACTCAGGTCATTCGTCTGCTGCCGTAGGTCGTTAATGTTAAATTTCGCCGCACTGTCCTAACGGATACGTTCGTCATGGGTCCCACATTCAATTCTGGGGCTATTTCACGCAGAATTGCTTTTCTGTTAGCACTGACACCTCTATGCAAACGCCGCTCCTCTCGGTCGTTGACCGTGGTGAGCGGTAATGCCTGAAATTTCGTACGCTTGGCATACTCTTGACACTATGATCTTGGATCAGTGAATTCCTTAACGTTTCCGAAATGGAATGTCCCATACGTCTAGCTGCAACTACCACCCCGCATTCAAAATCGGTTAATTCCCGTTGAGCAGCCATATCACGGCGGAAACCTTTTCACATGAATTACTTGACAACAGATGACAGATCCGTCGTGACGCAGTCCTTTTATGCCTTTTGTACGCGATACTACCGCCATCAACATGCATATCCCTGTCCTATGACTTTGGTCACCTCAGTCTACAGCCGTCGTCCTCTTACTTTTCTTCACGAGCCTGACCTTCGCCATCACTCAAAACACATTTTCGTCCGCGTTGTGACTGAAGAAGAGAAATTTGTTACATCGAGTATAGATTTAAGTGTCAGGAAGTCGTTTCTGAAAGTATTTGTATAGAGTGTAGCCATGTATGGAAGTGAAACATAGACAATAAATAGTTTGGACAAGAAGAGAATAGAAGCTTTTGAAATGTGGTGCTACAGAAGAATGCTGAATATTAAATGGGTAGATCACATAACTAATGAGAAGGTACTAAATAGGATTGGGGAGATGAGGAGTTTGTGGCACAACTTGACTAGAGGAAGGGATCGGTTGGTAGGACATGTTCTGAGGCATCAAGGGATCACCAATTTAGTATTGGAGGGCAGCGTGGAGGGTAAAAATCGTAGGGGGAGACCAAGAGATGAATACACTAAGCAGATTCAGAAGGATGTAGGTTGCAGTAGGTACTGGGAGATGAAAAAGCTTGCACAGGATAGAGTAGCATGGAGAGCTGCATCAAATCAGTCTCAGGACTGAAGACCACAACAACAACATTGTGACTTGGCGGATAATGTTTGTCGTCTTTCCCTGTATGCGATAAAAAATCGCCCATACGGTGCCTCTTGAAACACGAAACACATTAACTGTCTTCGCTACGGAATAACCCGCCATATGAGAAGCACTTTCGAATTCACTTGGCTCCCACATAATACACTCACGATTATACAGAACACTGTTGTAATGCCGAATGAGACTTGCAGTTTAAAGGACAATATACAGGCAACGATCGTGGTCAAATGCAACAGCGCCACCTGGCTAGCATCTGCTTCTACAATGGTACTCGATAAGTAATGCTAAACATTTTCTTCCGAACGTAGGGTGGTTTGGTTAAGGATTCCAATACACTGTATTATTCCCCACTCTTTAGGGCACAAAAGCCTATTTTTGACATAATACTCCTTCAATGCCTGACGCCACCTTAATGTTCGCATGGTACCAGTCAACTGTTCGACGTCGGAGCAAATGTCTTGCTGCATCAGTAACCTCCTCATCATTAACGTACTGCTTGGACACGGACTGCATCCATCACTGGGCGAAGCAAATGGAAATCGGAAGGTGCGAGATCCGGACTGTAGGGTAGATGAGAAAGAACAGTCCAATGGAGCTTTGTGAGGTCCTCTCGGGTGCGCCGATTTGTGGAGGCCTTGCTTTGTTAAGCAAAAGGAGACGTACGTTTTCATTTTTGTGGCGACGAACATGCTGAAGTCGTTTGTTCAGTTTCCTGAGAGTAGCACTATACACTTCGGAGTTGATCGTTGCGTAATGAGGGATGCAGAGTCCCCAAGGCCGTCACCGTGACTCTACCGGCAAAGTGTGCGCCTCTTATCCTTTTCTTCGAAGGAGAAGTGGTGTGGCGCCACTTCACTGATTGCTGTTCTGTTTCTTGTTCGAAGAGTTGAACCCATGTTTCATCACCTGTGACGATGTTCGACAAAAATTGTCATGATCAGCCTCGTAAAGCGCAAGCAGCTCGGCACAAATGGTCTTCCGTCGCTCTTTAGAGTCTTCTGGTAGCTGGCGTGAAACGCATCGGGAACACACATTTGAGTACAACAACTGGTGGGTGAATGCGTCATCACTACCAGCAGACACTAACAGTTAAGGAGCGAGGTGCTCGTGATCCGACGACAGACTCGGAAGTTTTATGTAAACTGAAGGTGGAGGGAGGAGAAAAGAAAGGAAAGGGATTCTTGATGTCAGCTACATCGCGGCTTTATGCGGATTCAGCGGCGACGAGTGGAAATGCATGCCAGATCGGTATGTCCTGTTTATTAGGCAGATATGTTAACCACTGCGCCACCCGTACGTAGTGTTTATCGCAACTGCGCGGACTGCCTCAACCTCACCTAGACTCATCGTTGTCAATATCCTCCATGCTCGCCACTGTGAGGTTCCCGCAAGACGTCAGACGTAAACGTGCATCCTCACTGGAGAAGATGGATTCGTTACCCGTTGAGGCGAATAAATCATATGAATGCATTTTCATTCGTCGGCGCTGATTCCGCGTAAAGTCCCATTGTGGCTGACATCAATAATTCCCTCCCTTTTCATTCTCCTCCCTCTGTCTTCAATTCACATATAATGTATCGCAGCTGCTGAGTTCACTGGTGTCTGTTCTTTCGGACGTGTCAGAAGGAACAGACACCACGCATTCATAAAACTCGAATGTGAGTATTCGCAGACGCCTGGCCGAAAGGTTCAGGGTGCTTTTGTTCACTGCCAGGCTCCGGTAGAAATTCTACAAGCGCCTATGAATATGTCAGATCCCTTGGCTTCCCGCCAGAAGAAACTCTAAAAGAAGGACGTGAGATACTCATATGTTTGTAAGCTCTTTGTATGTATCAAAACATGTGGTGCGTGGTAGGAATCTTCTCGGTGACAAATCTAAAGTGTTCAGTGAGAAACATTTACGTGTGCAACAATAAGAATGCAGTGGGAATTCATTCACATCTTTTGGACGAATGTTATGAAAACAAACACTCCAAACCGACATTTCACGACAATTAATCTGTAAAAAACACACCACATGTCATAAGGAAGCGTGTAAACCGTCTGAAGATGAATCACAACGATTCGAAACCGGTAAAGGTACCCTTTGAATAAAGGAACTGAAAGTAAATATGTGGCTGGTTCCTGTCCTAACACTATCAACATTTGTCTTCAATTAACAGCCACGGTCTCCATCATGTCATCATATGACAAAATTGCGAGAAGTACGTGAGTTTTGCTATACGAAATAGAGAGGATATAAAATGTAGACTAGCAATGGCAAGAAAAGCATTTCTGACGAAGAGAAATTTAACATCCAATGTAGGTTTAAGTGTTCGGAACTCTTTTACGAGGTATTTGTATGGAGTGTACTCGTGTATGGAAGTGAAAGATGGATGATAGAGTTTAGACAAGAAAAGAACAGAAGCTTTTGAAATATGGTGTTACAGAATAATGCTGGAGATTAGATGGGTACATAGCGTAACTAATGAAGAGGTAATGAACAGAAATGAGAAGAAAAGAAATTTGTGTCGAGACTTGACTAAAAGTAGGGGCCAGTTGATGTGAAACATTCTGAGCCTTCAAGGGATCATCAGTTTAGTATTGAAGGGAAGTGCTTATTGGGGAGGGGGGAGGGGAGAAAATGGAAGAGGAGACCAAGAGATGAATACAGTAAACAGATTCATAAGGATGTAAGTTGCAGTAGTTATTCGAAGAGGCTTGCACAGGAGAGAGTAGCATGGAGAGCATTCTTCGGACTGAAGATCAGAAAATCAACAACAACGGCACCGATGACGGCGACGACGACAATGAAGAACATAATCCATCAGTTAAATGCTCGAGTCCTTGTAATGTTAACATTGAAACTTCCTGGCAGATTAAAAGGGTGTGCACTTGTCCGCGAAAGGCAAAGGTCCCGAGTTCGAGTCTCGGTCCGGCACACCGTTTTAATCTGCCAGGAAGTTTCATATCAGCGAACACTCCGCTCTAGAGTGAAAATTACATTCTAGAAATTTTAACATTGTTTAAAACATAATACCAACTAGTCAAATTGTAATTACTTGACTCTGCGTTTATGAAGTGACAGTGAGTAGCCTTGTCGTTTGGCGCCAACGCTACTGACAAAACTACCAACACTAGCCCATGTACCAGTCAAGTAATGAGACGATCTATATTTTCCACATACAGTGGGTTGGTTCAAATGGCTCTGAGCACTATGGGACTCAACTTCTGAGGTCGTTAGTCCCCTAGAACTTAGAACTAGTTAAACCTAATTAACCTAAGGACATCACACACATCCATGCCCGAGGCAGGATTCCAACCTGCGACCGTAGTGGTCTCGCGGTTCCAGACTGCAGCGCCTAGAACCGCACGGCCACTTCGGCCGGCCACATAGAGTGGTCTACAAATGTTGCCCATTTCTCTTAACAATGCCCGTCGCCCTTCGTAACAGAAGTAGCTACTCTCCCTCGAAGCTTAATGGGGGATAATGTCAGATCTAAGGTGGGAACACATTTCCATTACAGACGCCACTCTGAAAGCTTAATATAGCGCCGCCACCTAATGGAAGAAGCGGGAAGAACATTCCACGATGCCTCACAATAAAATTCCGCATTTTTTTCCACCGAAATTGGCTGAGAAAAGATAGTATTGCGTTACGTATTGGCCACCATTTGTATGTAAAAACATGCGTTCATCGCGGTGTTTACCTATTTTTCTACAACACCCGTACGAAGCCTTTCGCGTGCGCGAAGTAGTGAGAGGTGGAAGCCAGCTTACAAACCAGGTGAAATACTCGTGTGTTAAAACGAGACTGAATTGGGGAGCCTGTGGCTGGGCTAACGCGGCGCGGCGTGCGTTGGTCGCGGAGCGGCGCGGCGGTCGCAGGTGGGCGCCCGGCCGCGCCCGCGCCGTCAACAGGTCGGCGGCGTCGCGACGCCCCAGCCGGTGGCGCCGCTTAACGAGCAGTCAGAGCGACGCGCCAATTAGCGGCCCCACGCGGCCGCCAAGTGCGCTAACGGCGCGGTCCGCACTCCATTCACACGGCGCGCCAATTTCCAGCACAATTTCGATATCATCTGCTGTGTTTTAATGTGCGCCCCATTGCCGGCACGCTGTAAAATAGCCTTTTGCATAATAATGAGGTTACACGTTTGCTGCTCTCAATTTTCACTGGTCACGGAACCTCGGCCATCCGTCCGTCTGTTAGCTCTGCACACCGCAGATTCAGGTCGTAACGCGCCCTTTAGCGTTCGCCTCAATGAAATAATGGCGCTGCCGAATGTAAAAGCGCATCAAATGTACATTGCCCCGGACGGAACGCGGCGACCAAACCAGTGTCACAGTGTGGGTTAGAGACAAAACGACCGTGGTCTAGGGATGGGCAAATCGACCGATTTAGTTCTGAATAACTGCTATTTTTCTTTTTTTGTTTGGTCTCGGTTATAGCAGGTGATTTTTTTCCAACAGCTGGTTTAAAAAACGCAATATCAATCTCCATACCATGAGCTTTAAAATTTTTGATTTTTAAACGAAACTTTTTAATACAAGTAATACCTATTCGTAAAATTTCCATTGCTTTAAAATACTGCGTTTCTACAGAAAATAGGAAAAGGATCTGTGCTATTTTCATAACAATGCAGACAGAAACGAGCAACGAATAGTTGGCATAAGTATTGGTACACCATTGCTGAAACCGTCCGCAGCTCGTGGTCTCGCGGTCACTTTCTCGCTTCTAGAGCACGGAGTCCCGGGTTCGATTCCCGGCGGGGTCAGAGATGAGGTGACTGGTGTTTGTGTTGTCCTCATCATTTCATCATCATTCGTGGAAGTGGCGAGATTGGACTGAACAAAGGTTGGGAATATGTACGGGCGCTGATAACCGCGCAGTTGAGCGCCCCACAGACCAATCATCATCATCATCATCATTGCTGAGACCGTGATATACGTGTTACTATGTGACGTGCTTGTCAGATGGTACACGTAGACATGCAGTATGAAAGATTTGATCCATCTAGTCTGTATAGTGGTTTCTCGCTGTCCTCATTAGGCATGAGCTGTATTACAGAAAGGCAGCATCTCTAGTCTGAACGAATTTTACAGAGAGCGGTATCAGTGAAGTACAATGCCCCATTTACTTTAAAAGATTAAAAACGGAAGCAGCAAACTTGCACCACGAAATAAGGAGAAAATTTTATAATTCGCTGATACACAGAAGCGCCAGAGACATTGGTATATGCATTCGTATTCAAAACAGAGATATGTAAAGAGGCAGAGTACGTCGCAGAGGTCGGCAACGCCTATAGAATACAACAGATGCCTGGCGCAGTTGTTAGATCGGTTACTGCTGCTAAAATGGCAGTTTATCAAGATTTAAGTGAGTTTGAACGTGGTGTTACAGTCGGCGCACGAGTGATTTGACACAACATCTCCGAGGCAGCGACAAACTCGAGATTTTCCCATACGACCATTTCATGAGTGTACCATGAATATCAGGAATCCGGTAAAACGTCAAATCTCCGACACCGCTACGACCGGAAAAAAATCCTACAAGAACGGGACCATGGACAACTGAAGAGAATCATTCAACGTGACGGAAGGGCAACCCTGGCAAATTGCTGGAGATTTGAATACTGTACCATCAACAAGTGTCAGCGTGCGAACCATTCAACGAAACATCATCGATATTGGCTTTCAGAGTCGAAGACCCACTCGTGTATCCTTGATGACTGCACGACACAGAGCTTTACGCCTCGTCTGGGTCCGTCAACACCGACACTTGACTGTTGATGACTGGAAACATGTTGCCTGGTCGGATGACTCTCCTTTCAAATTGTATCGAGCGGATGGACGTTTATGGATATCGAGACAACCTCATGAATCCATGGACGCTGCATGTCAGCTGAAGACTTTTCAAGCTGATGGACGCTCTGCAGTGGTATGAGCCGTATGCAGTTGGAGTGATATGGAACCCCTGGTACGTCTAGATACGACTCTGACAGGTGACACGTACGTAAGCATCCTGTCTGATCACCTGCATCCATTCATGTCCATCGTGCATTCCGACGGACTTCGACAATTCGAGCACGACAAAGCGACTCCTCACACGTCCATAATTGCTACGGAGTGGCTCCAGGAACACTCTTCTGAGTTTAGACACTTTCGATGGCTACCAAGCTCCCCAGACAGGAACATTGTCGAGCATATCTGCAATGCCTTGCAACATACTGTTCAGAAAAGATCTCCACCCTCTCATACTCTTACAGATTTAAGAACAGCCCTGCACCTCCAGCACTACTTCAGACATTAGTCGAGTCCATGCCACGTCGTGTTGCGGCACGTCTGCACGATCGCGGCTGCCCTAGACGATATTAGGCAACTATACCAATTTCTTTGGGTTTTCAGTGTAGTTTACAGTAAAAATAGTACGTAGCTCATCTGCTGCCTATGTCTATGTATGCCTTTATTTGCTTGTAACCTTTAAAAACGGACAAATTAACACGAAAAAATAGAGATCTTCAACCTCAGTTTTTACCTTTTAACAGTGATAATTCCCAAATAGTGATATCCTTAATTACAACTTGATTTTTGAGCAGAGATTCAACAAATCTGAATCAATAGAAAAACCGTGGTCATTTTTTTGTAGTATTGAACTACTTATCACTGTACAGAAAAGAAGCAAACGGTGTACGGACTAGGTTTTGTTATCTTTGCCTGTTTAATATAATACTTTGATTCCGTGTATCTTGAAACTGAGGGAGCCAAAATTTCTCAATCTTTGCTCGATTTCTACATATATTACAAGAAGTAATTGGAGTAGAGAGACCGAAAATCGGTTACTTTAGAAACCGTGTATTTTGAGCGGTTTTAACAGTCAGTTTAACGGAAAACAGGCTGTTTCAGCATAACCGCCTTCCCTGCCCCGTGGCCCATGAAAATGAATTTGTGTAGAGTAGTTATCTAATCGTCGGAAATACTTCCTGCAGGGTTATCACGCAGTATACTGAACGCGACTAACTGATGTGTTACTTCTCATTATCTGCACTGGGGACACTGTGACTAAGCTGCACGGTAAATGGATGCGAACAGTCATACAGAGAGGCAACAAATGGCTCTGAGTATTATGGGACTTAACATCTGAGGTCATCAGTCCCCTAGAACTACTTAAACCTAACTAACCTAAGGACATCACACACATCCATGCCCGAGGCAGGATTCGAGCCTGCGACCGTAGCAGTCGCGCGGTTCCGGACTGAAGCGCCTAGAACCGCTTGGCCACACCGGCCGGCCAGAGAGGCAACAGACCTTGGAGGGAAGTGTTTGAGTTGTGCCACGAAATACGATAACACGCTCCTGGATCCCACAGATTTCACTTCCGAAAGCGTTGGCTACTGAGGCTGCTGAGGTCCACGTTCGTGGAAGCATATCATCCGCTCTATTCACCGCCACCGCCCACCATCATAATATCATAATCTCAGGATGGTCAAATATTGACCGAAACCGGTTACCATCGAACTAACTGTTTTTTGTGGTCATGGCTTTTTGTAATTCATTTTTAAAGTACGTAAGACTCTAATTTGATTGCTGACTCAATCAGTGATTCAGGGGCTAAATCTGTTAATAACTGCTTTGTCAGGGACAGTAAGGGACTGAAACTATCAGATACATTTTGTCCATAATGGATGCAGCTGAACTTGCAAGAAACTCCAAATCATACTAAACCTCCAGGAATGTCTCAGGTTAGCCGGTGAGTCCGTAGAAGGTGGTATAAGCGGCATACATTATAACTGGCCACACTTCGTCATTCGAGTTTTGCGATTAGTAAGCCAACTGATCAGTGACCCGCCGCGTGGGAATTCTTCCTACCTGTTATGTGGAGATGCTCTCTTAGTTTTATCCCAGATCACGTAAGAAAGATTGACCGTCCTTACGGTGGAACAGGCAACCGTAAAAATAGTTTTCCCGTCGGTCAACAGATGTCACAGGCGACGCTACAATGCTAACTGACCTGTCCATGTCGCGGAATTGGCAACGCTGTATCTCCGGTTACGTGAATGACGCTCATTTGCGTTCGGCTAGAGCGCTGCGCGCGTAATGCATTCGTCACACTGCTGACTGTAGCTCATTACCGGCTGTGGTTTTTCCCCAGTTTTCAATCTAAGAATGTAGATTAGCTTCTGTAATTCTACAAACCAAGTTTATTTCTCACAATCATATGCGAAATGAAATAAATGAAAAGTAACACACAAACATTTCTCGCGAGTTACTGTTGAAATGCAGACTGTATTGCAGTCGCAAGGGTTTTACACTCGCCTTCCATGCCGTCGATTTCCTCTTTGCTATACAGCTCTTCTGATACGGATTATGGTGGTAAAAAAGATCTCCACGTGCAGGTTAACACTAGAAAGTTTTCAAAATCCGCACTCGGTTATGATGCGAATTAAGGCTGGACATATTTCAGTGACAGTCATTTCAAATTTAAATTCTTTTACTTTGCATGTAACTTATCGTAAATGATATAAGAGTGGCACAAAACGATGAATTTTGGATTGTTGTTGAAAGGGGGCTGCAAACGCGGTAATATACAAGTGAAAGCGTGTTTTTCGAGCATATTTTGGCGGTGTCAACTTTGAAGAGCCACAGACGGCAAACCATAATTATGTTAAAAATTTACTTTGTACAGTTTAAAGATGACCCGCAAATATTCGCAACAGACACAGTTATTACTGGAGATATCCGCACTTGCGCAGACCTGTTACTATAAGAAGTGTTGTTTTCAAGTGAAAGCTGTGAGAAAATTATTAGCGCAGAGATAAAAAAAAATTAAAATAGGCAGCGTCTATAGTTTGCATGTTATGCTCGTTCTCTTCTATTCTCCTCCCTTCATTCGAGTATAAACGCTTGTTCACAAGTATAAACGAATGGCAGTGAACTTTGGCGAATTACCTATGAATACTCGTCTGCAGCAGTGTAAACGATGTTTTACACTCGTTCGCTCTAGTATATACCAGGATTTAGAGGGACCGATGATCTAGCAGTTAGATGACAGCTATTATTCATTTATTTCACTGTTGCGATTTCAGCTCTAGAGCCATTTTCAAGTACCAAGGGAAAGGTATTGTAAGGTAATGCTTCTTAAATTGTTTACCAAATGTTACCACACTATGCTTTGCATTTTGTTATGCATATGTTATATTGGTTTCAGTTTTCACATTGCATACAAAAATGCCTCTACACCCAAAATTACGATAGTGAAGTGAATAAACAGTTTTAAAAAGTCCAAATCGCAGCAAAGATTTCATTTAAAAATTATATAATATGATTCTTGTATGGGAAGGGCTGCCACGTTATATCGAATATAACATCGACAAAATTTAAATAGGATCGAATGCTTATGGCTCTTTATTAATCCTTACTCGTAACTGATTTATTGATTTACCTGAATTTAAAATCCACTCGCGTAACCTTTCTTTATCTTTGACGGAAAATCTGAACATTTTTAGTTGAGGATCTGCTCGTCTACTCCTTCCACAGTTGATATACTCGTGGGTCCTCGGTATGACGACTCGATCCACTACCACCGGTATGTCAGAAACAGCTGTACTTCACAGACGCCAAATAGTGGAAAGCTGCACACATTTGGCCGATGTTGCCACATATTTCACAGAACGGAGTGCCATCTAGTGGTTGATTCCAGAAGTAAGGGTGTGACGCTGTTGCCGCCTGGTGTCCGTTCCCTGACAAGGGTTGCCTGCTAGACCAAGCGATCGGGCAATCTGTTTCTTACGTGATCTGGGGTTTTATGTCCCCTTTCAAAGCCGTAGCAGCGCCGTCGGATTCTGACAGTGCAGTACTACTGTCTATGTTGTACGGAATGATTCGGGAAGGAGCTTTCTGTACAAATAGTTTTTACACGGTATGCTGTTGTGGTGTGTTTCTTTAAGAAACACCGTAAAGTGAACTTATTCACACCGATTATAAGCTATTAACCGTACGAGAGCATGGTATCAGCATAACTAGATCGAAAGACATGCTGTCGACGACTGGCTTCTAAGGCGTACCGTCTGTAACTGGTGCGTGCACTCGGTATGTTGGTGGCAAAGGGGCAGTGACACTTCCTGCCCTGCGAAGATGGCTGCTTCCTCTTATACACAGTACATAGCCAGTACTGGCTGCACATACACAGTACATAGCCAGATGCCATTGTATGCAAGTTTTAGGTATCATAGCTTAACGTAATGGTTCTTCTACATATATTTGTTCCTCTACACACGCCGTGAACTGGAAGAGACCCTGTCGGCATGATCTAGCGCAATGATTACAACCGGCGGCATATAGTGGCACATGTCTGCACGAACGACGCCTGCTGCTTGGATTCTGAAGTGGAAGAGGCCCTGCCGGCACGATCTAGCTCCAGTGGCAGAACGCTTCAGACAGAAATTGCAGAATGACAGTAATTTTGCTGATCATGCCGTTGTAATAGGGGTGACTTCAACTTCAACAACAAACAGACCTGTACGTATCGAATCAATTAACGTAGAGGAATGTATCAGTGATCATAAGGCTGTGACAGCATCTATGACAACGTGTCCGACAAAGAATGTTAAGAAAGATAAGAAGATATTTTTGCTCAGCAGGAGTGACAGGATACAGATTTCAAAGTATCTGAGCAGTCAGCATCAAATATTCGGTGGTGAGGACGAGGATGTGGAAAACAGATATAAAAAAAATGCAAAGGAATTGTGCAATACGACCTAGACAACTAGGGATGCGAAAGACCTACAATGTTAGAAAATTGCTACGTAAACAAAGAGAATTTCACCCCAGATTCAGGAGAAGCAGAAACCTTGCTGGCAAACAAAAGCTGAACGAGGCGGAAATGTGAGTAAGGAGAGCAATGGGCGAAGCGTTTAATGACTAAAACTTTTTCAACCGATCTGAGGAAAAACGTGTACCACTAGAGGTCCTGACCAATGTTGTCTATAAAATCAGTAAATGGGTCAAAATCATCTATCATTCACTCAGTGACCACACTGGCACAGAAACGGAACATGACAGAGTGAAGGTGAAATACTGAATTTGGTCTTCCAAAATTGTTTCACCGAAGAAGATCGTAACACCCTCTATCCTTTTAATCGTCATACGAACGTGAAAACGGCAGATATTGAGATCACCGATCCAGAATGGAAGGAAAAAACCACGATCGCTGATTTGTGGAAAAGTGACAGGACAAATTGAGATAACTACAAGATTCTACAAAGCTCATTCGAAAGAACTTGCTCCCCTTCTAGCAGTAATTTATCGTAGATCGCTTGAGCAAGGAAGGGAATCTAGCGACTGGAAGAAAGCGCAGGTCATTCCCGTTTTTAAGAAGGGCCGTAGGACAGATGGACACAATTATACACCTATGTTGTTGACCTATATCTGTTGTAGGATCACGAAAAATGTTTTACGCTCAAGAATTATGGCGTTTTTGGAGAAGGAAAATTTCATCTATCAAAATCAACATGAATTCCGCGAGCAGAGATCCTGCGAAACTCAGCTCGTTCTGTTCCTCCACAGTGCCGTAGACAATGGCGCTCAGGTTTGTGCCGTATTCCTTGACTTCAGGAAGGCATTTGACACCGTCCCGCACTGCCGTTTAGTGAAAGAGCACGAGATCGGAGCAGACTTGCAATGGATTCAAGACTTATTTGCAGACAGAACTCAACACGTCGCTCTTAACGGAACAAAATCGACAGATGTGGAGGTAGTTCCCGGTGTACCCCAAGGAAGTGTGAAGTGTGATAGGACCGTTAATGTTTACAATATATATATATATATATATATATATATATATATATATATATATATATATATATAATCTTCTAGAAAGCTCTTTAAGGCTGTTCGCAGATGATGTGGTTGTCTATAATAAAGTAGCAACGCCAGAAGGTAGTGACTATTTGCAGAATGACCGCCAGAGAATTGATGAATGGTTCAGGCTCTGTCAGTTGACCCTGAATGTAAATAAATATAAGATACTGCACATACTTAGGAAAAGAAATCCACTACTCTATAGCTACACTACTGTTGACAAACCCATGGAAACGGTAACTTTCATAAAATATGTAGGAGTAAATACACTGCTGGCCACCGTAAATGCAACACCAAGAAAGACAAGAGGTAGCACAACAAAATTTATTTTGTAGATAACATGTTGACCAAGTATCGAATGATTACGTTTACAGACGTCTGTGACATGTGGTTCCTGCCAGAATCAGTAGCCAGAGTAGCCGCCATTGTTGGAGATCACCGCTGCCACACGTCTCTGCATTGAGTCAAAGAGACGTTGGATGTGTTCCTGGGGTACAGCAGCCCAAGCAGCTTCCACACGTTGCCAAAGATCATCTGGTGTGGCAGCTGGGGATGTAATCTGGGTCACTCGTTGAGCAACCATGGACCACATGTTTTCTATCGGCGAAAGATGCGGAGAGCGAGCCGGCCACGGAAGCAATTCAATGTGGTTATTGACGAAGAACCTTTGGACAATGCGTGCCACGTGTGGTCGCGCATTATCCTGTTGAAATATGGCTGTGGCGGACCCCTGAAGGTAAGGAAGGACAACTGGCTCCAGCACCTCGGATATGTAGCGCCGGCTATTTAAAGTACCGGCAATGCGTACTAGAGGCGTGCGAGAGTAATATCCAATACCGCCCCATACCATAATACCCGGTGCAAGACCAGTGTGGAGGTGCATAATGCAGCTGTCCAGCATCCTCTCTCCACGGTGTCTCCACACTCGAATCCAACCATCGTGGTGCTGCAGACAGAAGCGTGTCTCGTCAGTAAAGACAACGTCATTCCATTCTGCCGTCCACATCCGTCTGTCATCACACCATTGGCGACGGAGACGTCTGTGGTTCTGCGTCAATGGTAGACGAAGCAATGGACGTCTTGCGGACAGACCACTCTGCTGTAAACGGCGTCGAATGGTACGCGCAGACACTGGATGATGCTTTACAGACGCAATGTGCTGTGCTATGGTTCGGGATGTCACTGAGCGATCCGTCACTGCCATGCGCACAATTTACCTATCAGCACGTGCAGTGGTGCACCGAGGTGAATGCGATCAACCACGTCGGTCCGTCGTACCCTCATGCATCCAACGGTCACATATCCGCATTACAGTTGTTTGGTTTCGTCCAACACGACTAGCGATTTCTCTGTATGATAATCCACAATCTCGGTAAGCCACTATCCTTCCTCTGTCGAACTCGGATACTTGATCAAATGATGTTCGCTGTTGGCTACGAGGAATAACTGATCGTCTTGTGAAACAACCACAAGGTAAACACACGTGCCGAACGTACACTCGTCGAAATCGCCAAGCCTTAAATGGCGCTATGAGGTGGCGCCACAGGCGCACTTGATGTGCGTCTGCGCTGAAATTCTAATCAGTTGCATATCTCATCGCTGCAAACCCATGGTGTAAATTTCACTTGATTCGGATGCTTCCTTCAGGGTGTTGCATTTACGGTAGCCAGCAGCGTATATGCAGCGACCTTAACGGAAGTGAACATATATAACAAGAGGTGGGAAAAGCAGGCACCAGACACAGAATCATAGGAATAATCTTAACTCATCCACGAAGGAAGTGGCTTATAAGGCGCTTGTTCGACCCATTCTTGATTATTGTTCATCTCTCTGGAATGCCTACCAGATAGGTCTGACAGAAGAGATAGAGAAGATCCAATGAAGAGCGGCACGTTTCGCCAGGGGATCGTTTAGTCGGCATGAGAGCTTTACAGAATTGCTCAACAAACTCGATTGGCAGACGTTACCAAACAGGCGTTGTGTATCACTGAGAGATTTACTGTTGAAACTTCGAGAGAGTACTTGTACTTCCTACTACAGACGTCTCGCGTAATGACCATGAGGAGAAAGGTCGAGAAATTAACGGCCAATACAGAGGCTATTCACGAGGGGAACAGGGATGGAGGGCTCAGTTAGTGGTACAAAAAGGACCCTCCGCCACACACAATTAGGTGGCTTTCTTAGTATCATGTAGATGTAGACAATCGGTATAGATCTTGCATCTTCGGGTATGTCAACGTTTTCCGGCACTGTAAAATTCCTGATAGTATTTATGATCCCTGGACTCCTACTGTCTGAGTGGCAAATGGCATCTTTTGCTAGCATATATTTATGAATAACAATTACTTGATTCGCGCCATAATAAGCGATTTCTGCATCGGCACCTTATCCCATTGGCTCTGAAAGCGCCAGATGGCCAACCGCCTCTGCTAGTCACGCGTGGGAACCTGCTGCTCACTCTTCAATCCGTACATAGTGCTGCGCTGATACATTCATTTCACGTATGTGAAATAATAAAACTGGAAATATAGTAATATATGCTCTTGTTGTTGTTTTGGTCTTCAGTCCTGAGACTGGTTTGATGCAGCTCTCCATACTACTCTATCCTGTGCAAGCTTCTTCATCTCCCAGTACCTACTGCAACCTACATCCTTCTGAATCTGTTTAGTGTATTCATATCTTGGTCTCCCTCTACGATTTTTACCCTCCACGCTGCCCTCCAATACTAAATTGGTGATCCCTTGATGCCTGAGAACATGTCCTAGCAACCGATCCCTTCTTCTGGTCAAGTTGTGCCACAAACTTCTCTTCTCCCCAATCCTATTCAATACTTCCTCATTAGTTATGTGATCTACCCATCTAATCTTCAGCATTCTTCTGTAGCACCACATTTCGAAAGCTTCTATTCTCTTCTTGTCCAAACTATTTATCGTCCATGTTTCACTTCCATACATGGCTACACACCATACAAATACTTTCAGAAAAGACTTCCTGACATTTAAATCTATACTCGATGTTAACAAATTTCTCTTCTTCAGAAACACTTTCCTTGCCATTGCCAGTCTACATTTTATATCTTCTCTACTTCGACCGTCATCAGTTATTTTGCTCCCCAAATAGCAAAACTCCTTTACTACTTTAAGTGTCTCATTTCCTAATCTAATTCCCTCAGCATCACCCGACTTAATTCGACTACATTCCATTATCCTCGTTTTGGTTTTGTTGATGTTCATTATATCCTCCTTTCAAGACGCTATCCATTCCGTTCAACTGCTATTCTAAGTCCTTTGCTGTCTCTGACAGAATTACAATGTCATCGGCGAACCTCAAAGTTTTTATTTCTTCTCCATGGATTTTAATACCTACTCCGAATTTTTTTTTTGCTTCCTTTTCTGCTTGCTCAATATACAGATTGAAGAACATCGGGGAGAGGCTACAACCTTGTCTTACTCCCTTCCCAACAACTGCTTCCCTTTCATGTCCCTCGACTCATAACTGCCATCTGGTTGCTGTACAAATTGTAAATAGCCTTTCGCTCCCTGTATTTTTACCCCTGCCACCTTCAGAATCTGAAAGAGAGTATTCCAGTCAACATTGTCAAAAGCTTTCTCTAAGTCTACAAATGCTAGAAACGTAGGTTTGCCTTTCCTTAGTCTTTCTTCTAAGATAAGTCGTAAGGTCAGTACTGCCTCCCGTGTTCCAGTATTTCTACAGAATCCAAACTGATCTTCCCCGAGGTCGGCTTCTACTAGTTTTTCCATTCGTCTGTAAAGAATTCGTGTTAGTATTTTGCAGCTGTGGCTTATTAAACTGACTGTTCGCTAGTTTTCACATCTGTCAACACCTGCCTTCTTTGGGATTGGAATTATTATATTCTTCTTGAAGTCTGAGGATATTAAACTGACTGTTCGGTAATTTTCACATCTGTCAACACCTGCTTTCTTTGGGATTAGAATTATTATATTCTTCTTGAAGTCTGAGGATATTTCGCCTGTCTCATACATCTTGCTCACCAGATGGTAGAGTTTTGTCAGAACTGGCTCTCCCTAGGCCGTCAGTAGTTCCAATGGAATGTTGTCTACTCCGGGGGCCTTGTTTCGACTCAGGTCTTTCAGTGCTCTGTCAAACTCTTCACGCAGTATCGTTCTCCTATTTCATCTTCATCTACATCCTCTTCCATTTCCATAATATTGTCCTCAAGTACATCGCCCTTGTATAGACCCTCTATATACTCCTTCCACCTTTCTGCTTTCCCTTCTTTGCTTAGAACTGGGTTTCCATCTGAGCTCTTGATGTTCATACAAGTGGTTCTCTTATCTCAAAAGGTCTCTTTAATTTTCCTGTAGGTAGTATCTATCTTACCCCTAGTGAGATAAGCCTCTACATCCTTACATTTGTCCTCTAGCCATCCCTGCTTAGCCATTTCGCACTTCCTGTCGATCTCATTTTTGAGACGTTTGTATTCCTTTTTGCCTGCTTCATTTACTGCATTTTTATATTGTCTCCTTTCATCAATTAAATTCAATATTTCTTCTGTTACCCAAGGATTTCTACTAGCCCTCGTCTTTTTACCTACTTGATCCTCTGCTGCCTTCACTACTTCATCCCTCAAAGCTACCCATTCTTCTTCTACTGTATTTCTTTCCCCCATTCCTGTCAATTGTTCCCTTATGCTCTCCCTGAAACTCTGTACAACCTCTGGTTCTTTCAGTTTATCCAGGTCCCATCTCCTTAACTTCCCACCTTTTTGCAGTTTCTTCAGTTTTAATCTATAGGTCATAACCAATAGATTGTGGTCAGAGTCCACATCTGCCCCTGGAAATGTCTTACAGTTTAAAACCTGGTTCCTAAATCTCTGTCTTAATATGATATAATCTATCTGATACCTTTTAGTATCTCCAGGGTTCTTCCATGTATACAACCTTCTTTCATGATTCTTAAACCAAGTGTTAGCTTGATTAAACTATGCTCTGTGCAAAATTCTACCTGACGGCTTCCTCTTTCATTTCTCTCCCCCAGTCCATATTCACCCACTACGTTTCCTTCTCTCCCTTTTCCTACTCTCGAACTCCAGTCACCCATGACTATTAAATTTTCGTCACCCTTCACTATCTGAATAATTTCTTTTATCTCATCATACATTTCTTCAATTTCTTCGTCATCTGCAGAGCTAGTTGGCATATAAACTTGTACTACTGTAGTAGGTGTGGGCTTCGTATCTATCTTGGCCACAATAATGCGTTCACTATGCTGTCTGTAGTAGCTTACCCGCATTCCTATTTTCCTATTCATTATTAAACCTACTCTTATCTGCAAATAATTGATACCTTACAAAGTCCGCGACAGTTCCTTTACGGGATGTAGGATATTGTACACCCTGAAATTATTAGGATGAACAATGTGATGGTATTTCTGGTTTAAAGCTACAGTTTATTACGGAACTCTGCACATACCTCAAAGATTAACAAAACATACACTGAGGGCATTCGACATCTACTCCTGAGCGGTCTTGTAATTTACTATGCACGGGATTAGGAGAAATAAGCGTTGCTTCCGGGATTGATGTGCTTCTCGTACTCAACTTTCGTACTCATGCTAATTGTACACTGGTTAAGGGCTACTGTTCCCAATAATTACAGACACAACATGGCTAGTGGCGTCTCAAAAGATTTGGCGGCAACTGTGGGTACGTAATCGAAAGAGGTCATTTGACGAAAAATGGGTATATAGAAACTAAAAATATAGGACATACAACACATACAACCCAACATTACGTCTTACAATATCTTCACATGAACACAAGCTTAGCCCCAAAATATGAAAATACCAATATCTCTTTGACAATAAGGAACTAAGGGCCCCTTGCGGTTAATTAATGGAGCGGAGCAATCAGGTCCGTCTCAAAGCCAATCACCTTTTTATAGGTACGTGGGTTTTGTCCTAGAAATGACCGTTTGAACTTAAAGGTCTTGTCGGTGTTAAATAAAAGTCCTACCTAACTACCACGATAACTGGATGGATGTTTGCTCTAAAAAGGTGTTAAACCTGAAGGAGTTAGATTTTATATCTGTTCGATGCCAGCGTCCAGCGCCTTTGGTGCTTAGGTGCCTTGCTACTCATCCGCCGGTGTAAGGAGCGAGCTAGCAGAACTGCTACAGTTTGTAGCATAAATTAGCTCCTTAAACACCGACGTAGCATCATAGTTTTTGCACTCAAGAGTAATCCTGTTTCTCCGCTCTCTCTGTTACACACTATAATTACGAATTTTGCAGTTTCGTTAAGCAGTGGCCAGGAAAAGTGTTGGTTTACGCTATAATAACGTAGTCAAAACTATAACGGACATGGCATTTAATTCAGGGTCATGCAGTCCCTACCGACAGGCATTACAAGTATACGAGCGGCTGGTAACTACAGGCGTGTTTGGCGTCTTGGAAATTTACAGAGCACATGGAAGACGTTGATTGCTAGCATACGTTTTTCCTTGCGCGCCATGTCCGTCAATCAACTTTACATTTGGAAAAGTAGTGTGTCAGATACTCGCTAATGTAATAACTACCAAACGTGATAGCTCAAGTACCACAGAAAGTAACCATCAACAGGACTCTTAATTTAAATGATATCTGGAACTATAAAATTCATGAACTAGATGAATTAAAATGTACTGGTTTAAGAATCATGAAAGAAGGTTGTATACATGGAAGAACCCTGGAGATACTAGAAGGTATCAGATAGATTACATAATGGTAAGACAGAGATTTAGGAACCAGGTTTTAAATTGTAAGACATTTCCAGGGGCAGATGTGGACTCTGACCACAATCTATTGGTTATGACCTGTAGATTAAAACTGAAGAAACTGCAAAAAGGTGGGAACTTAAGGAGATAGGACCTGGATAAACTGAAGGAACCAGAGGTTGTACAGAGTTTCAGGGAGAGCATAAGGGAACAACTGACAGGAAGGGGGGAAAGAAATACAGTAGAATGGGTAGCTCTGAGGGATGAAGTAGTTAAGGCAGCAGAGGATCAAGTAGGTAAAAAGACGAGCGATAGTAGAAATCCTTGGGTAACAGATGAAATATTGAATTTAATTGATGAAAGGAGAAAATATAAAAATGCAGTAAATGAAGCAGGCAAAAAGGAATACAAACGTCTCAAAAATGAGATAGACAGGAAGTGCAAAATGGCTAAGCAGGGATGGCTAGAGCACAAATGTAAGGATGTAGAGGCTTATCTCACTAGGGGTAAGATAGATACTGCCTACAGGAAAATTAAAGAGACCTTTGGAGATAAGAGAACCACTTAATCCATTAAATTTCGGGCATGCAGCCGCGCAAATAAAATTTCTTCTACTGATGTTTCGGCCGCGTATCGTCCGGCCATCTTCAGAGCGAGTCACAAGACTGATGACAAGGTGCCAAGCGCGGCCTTATATGCTCCACCGCGGCGGTACTGCGCATGCGGGTCACAGATGCTGCGCCGCCTGTGGCGAAAGCGTACGGACGTTCGATGTGCTTATCGATGTTTGATCGGCGGCGATGACACGGTGACGACTTCTCTGCAATTTAATTAGTCCAAGAGCCGGATTCCATGCTTTGTCCAAATTGAAACCTTTATCTCTGTTTATTAAATTGTTGGCTAATCGAATTTCTATGGCTTCCTTGAATACAGAATCCCAAAAAGAAGAGGTGGATGTTAAAATCTTCACATCACTGTAATTCATGGAATGACCCGTATCAATACAATGTTCGGCCACAGCTGACTTGTCTGGTTGTAATAGGCGTGTGTATCTTCGGTGCTCCACACACCTTTCATGAACGGTGCGTGTTGTTTGACCTATGTATGACTGCTCACAATTTCCGCAAGGAATCTGGTACACACCCGCCTTACGAAGCAATAAATCGTCCTTTACAGAGCCGAGTAAAGCCGCAATCTTCGTGGGGGGCCGGAAGATCACCTTAACACTGTGTTTCTCTAGAATACGGCCTATCTTTGAAGAAAGAGCACCCACATAAGGCAGAAACGCCCTAGATCTGAAGAAATTACTATCTTCTTCCGCATCGTATACCTTCTTTTTAGGTTTTACATCGAATGCTCTACGAATTTGTTGCGGAGAATATCCATTCGATTTAAAAATACTCTTGAGGTATGTTAGCTCTCCTTGTAAATTGTCTTCATCGGATACACAGTGCGCCCGATGCACTAAGGTCTTAAGGACACCCATGCTCTGAGAAGGGTGATGGCAGCTACTGGCATGAAGGTATAGATTTGTATACGTTGGTTTCCGATGTACGGCATGTCCTAATGTGCCATCACTTTTACGGCGAACGACAACATCCAGAAAGGGGAGGCACCCGTCTTTTTCTATTTCCATGGTAAATTTAATGCTAGCATGGATAGAATTCAAATGCTGAAGAAATCGATGTAATTCATCCATACCATGGGGCCATACCACGAATGTGTAGTCCACGTACCTCCAGAAGACCGTGGGTTTAAAACATGCTGAGTCCAGTGCCTTGTCCTCGAAGTCTTCCATGAATAAATTAGCTACCAGAGGGGAGAGGGGGCTTCCCATGGCAACACCGTCAATTTGCTCATAAAATTCACCATCAAACTGAAAATAAGATGATAAAAGCACATGTTCAAATAAGGCCGTAATGTTCTTATCAAAATGTTGGTTGATAAGAGCTAAAGAGTCCTTTAAAGGTACCTTGGTGTATAATGATACTACGTCAAAACTAACAAGAACATCCATACTATTTAGCCTGACATTGCTAAGTCTCTGAATAAAATCCATAGAATTACGAATGTGGTGACTACATTTTCCTACCAATGGTTTTAATAAGGAAGCTAAATATTTGGCAGAAAAATATGTTGATGAACCAATAGTGCTCGTTATAGGTCTCATAGACAAGTCCTCTAGACGCTCATCCTTACCCATCTTGTGAACTTTAGGAAGACCATAAAATCTCGGTGGTACTGCACCTCGTACTTTTAAACTTCTTATGACTTCCTTCGGTAGTGATGAAGCGTTCAGCAAGGCAGCAGTCCTTATTGTCACCTTGTTAGTAGGATCTTTGTTAATCTTCCGGTATGCATCAGAACTAAGTAGACCACATATCTTTTCCTTGTAGACTTCCTGAGGCAAAAGGACGGTAGCATTACCTTTATCAGCACGCAGGACGACTGTATCAGTATCCTCACACAGCTTTCGTATCGCACGTCTTTCTTCCTTGGAAACGTTGCTTCTTTGTGGACGATGCTTCGTGATTGCTTGACAGGTTTCTCGTCTGATTTCTTCCGCAGAATCCTCTGATAGTGGTCGGACAGCTTCTTCAATGGCACTGATGAAAGATGATATCGGCAAAGTCTTGGGAGTAGGGGCAAAATTTAGCCCTTTACTTAAGACAGACAACGTAGCTTCGTCCAATTCCTTACCCGTCAAATTTATGACAGGGCGTCGAATAACTGAGTCCACCTGAGAAGGCTGGTCCAATCGGCTATACTTGGTAATCTGCCTTTTCGTGGCCACTTCGCGAACCCAGTCAGACTTAGCCCATGTCGTGCCATCGATCCAGTCCCAGGAGTCAGGAGATAAAACAGCTGCAACCTTCAGATGCAGATGATACAGATGTTCAGAAACATTGTCCAACTTCCGACGAGTAAAACGAATTCTTTCTCTGACAATAGCGGAACCAGCTCTATGTAAAATTCTATTTACTGCAGCATTCTTAACAAAGTGAACCAACCTTGCAAATTTTGGGACAACTCCATGGTCGCGGCACTTCAGTAAGAAACTCAAGGAGCTCAATAGTCTTGCTCTCTGGTGTCTTAATTTGTCCAAACTATGGACCCATGAAACTATCTCCTCCCCGAAGAGGTACTTGATGTGCATTTTCAACTTCTCGCGGCGTAATGAATAATCCATTAAATTTCGGGCATGCAGCCGCGCAAATAAAATTTCTTCTACTGATATTTTGTCCCAAAATTTGCAAGGTTGGTTCACTTTGTTAAGAATGCTGCAGTAAATAGAATTTTACATAGAGCTGGTTCCGCTATTGTCAGAGAAAGAATTCGTTTTACTCGTCGGAAGTTGGACAATGTTTCTGAACATCTGTATCATCTGCATCTGAAGGTTGCAGCTGTTTTATCTCCTGACTCCTGGGACTGGATCGATGGCACGACATGGGCTAAGTCTGACTGGGTTCGCGAAGTGGCCACGAAAAGGCAGATTACCAAGTATAGCCGATTGGACCAGCCTTCTCAGGTGGACTCAGTTATTCGACGCCCTGTCATAAATTTGACGGGTAAGGAATTGGACGAAGCTACGTTGTCTGTCTTAAGTAAAGGGCTAAATTTTGCCCCTACTCCCAAGACTTTGCCGATATCATCTTTCATCAGTGCCATTGAAGAAGCTGTCCGACCACTATCAGAGGATTCTGCGGAAGAAATCAGACGAGAAACCTGTCAAGCAATCACGAAGCATCGTCCACAAAGAAGCAACGTTTCCAAGGAAGAAAGACGTGCGATACGAAAGCTGTGTGAGGATACTGATACAGTCGTCCTGCGTGCTGATAAAGGTAATGCTACCGTCCTTTTGCCTCAGGAAGTCTACAAGGAAAAGATATGTGGTCTACTTAGTTCTGATGCATACCGGAAGATTAACAAAGATCCTACTAACAAGGTGACAATAAGGACTGCTGCCTTGCTGAACGCTTCATCACTACCGAAGGAAGTCATAAGAAGTTTAAAAGTACGAGGTGCAGTACCACCGAGATTTTATGGTCTTCCTAAAGTTCACAAGATGGGTAAGGATGAGCGTCTAGAGGACTTGTCTATGAGACCTATAACGAGCACTATTGGTTCACCAACATATTTTTCTGCCAAATATTTAGCTTCCTTATTAAAACCATTGGTAGGAAAATGTAGTCACCACATTCGTAATTCTATGGATTTTATTCAGAGACTTAGCAATGTCAGGCTAAATAGTATGGATGTTCTTGTTAGTTTTGACGTAGTATCATTATACACCAAGGTACCTTTAAAGGACTCTTTAGCTCTTATCAACCAACATTTTGATAAGAACATTACGGCCTTATTTGAACATGTGCTTTTATCATCTTATTTTCAGTTTGATGGTGAATTTTATGAGCAAATTGACGGTGTTGCCATGGGAAGCCCCCTCTCCCCTCTGGTAGCTAATTTATTCATGGAAGACTTCGAGGACAAGGCACTGGACTCAGCATGTTTTAAACCCACGGTCTTCTGGAGGTACGTGGACGACACATTCGTGGTATGGCCCCATGGTATGGATGAATTACATCGATTTCTTCAGCATTTGAATTCTATCCATGCTAGCATTAAATTTACCATGGAAATAGAAAAAGACGGGTGCCTCCCCTTTCTGGATGTTGTCGTTCGCCGTAAAAGTGATGGCACATTAGGACATGCCGTACATCGGAAACCAACGTATACAAATCTATACCTTCATGCCAGTAGCTGCCATCACCCTTCTCAGAGCATGGGTGTCCTTAAGACCTTAGTGCATCGGGCGCACTGTGTATCCGATGAAGACAATTTACAAGGAGAGCTAACATACCTCAAGAGTATTTTTAAATCGAATGGATATTCTCCGCAACAAATTCGTAGAGCATTCGATGTAAAACCTAAAAAGAAGGTATACGATGCGGAAGAAGATAGTAATTTCTTCAGATCTAGGGCGTTTCTGCCTTATGTGGGTGCTCTTTCTTCAAAGATAGGCCGTATTCTAGAGAAACACAGTGTTAAGGTGATCTTCCGGCCCCCCACGAAGATTGCGGCTTTACTCGGCTCTGTAAAGGACGATTTATTGCTTCGTAAGGCGGGTGTGTACCAGATTCCTTGCGGAAATTGTGAGCAGTCATACATAGGTCAAACAACACGCACCGTTCATGAAAGGTGTGTGGAGCACCGAAGATACACACGCCTATTACAACCAGACAAGTCAGCTGTGGCCGAACATTGTATTGATACGGGTCATTCCATGAATTACAGTGATGTGAAGATTTTAACATCCACCTCTTCTTTTTGGGATTCTGTATTCAAGGAAGCCATAGAAATTCGATTAGCCAACAATTTAATAAACAGAGATAAAGGTTTCAATTTGGACAAAGCATGGAATCCGGCTCTTGGACTAATTAAATTGCAGAGAAGTCGTCACCGTGTCATCGCCGCCGATCAAACATCGATAAGCACATCGAACGTCCGTACGCTTTCGCCACAGGCGGCGCAGCATCTGTGACCCACATGCGCAGTACCGCCGCGGTGGAGCATATAAGGCCGCGCTTGGCACCTTGTCATCAGTCTTGTGACTCGCTCTGAAGATGGCCGGACGATACGCGGCCGAAACATCAGTAGAAGAAATTTTATTTGCGCGGCTGCATGCCCGAAATTTACTGGATTATTCATTACGCCGCGAGAAGTTGAAAATGCACAAGAGAACCACTTGTATGAACATCAAGAGCTCAGATGGAAACCCAGTTCTAAGCAAAGAAGGGAAAGCAGAAAGGTGGAAGGAGTATACAGAGGGTCTATACAAGGGCGATGTACTTGAGGACAATATTATGGAAATGGAAGAGGATGTAGATGAAGATTAAATGGGAGATACGATACTGCGTGAAGAGTTTGACAGAGCACTGAAAGACCTTGGAAGAGCAGTTGAACGGAATGGATAGCGTCTTGAAAGGAGGATATAAGATGAACATCAACAAAAGCAAAACGAGGATAATGGAATGTAGTCGAATTAAGTCGGCTGATGCTGAGGGAATTAGATTAGAAAATGAGACACTTGAAGTAGTAAAGGAGTTTTTCTATTTGGGGAGTAAAATAACTGATGATGGTCGAAGTAGAGAGGATATAAAATGTAGACTGGCAATGACAAGGAAAGCGTTTCTGAAGAAGAGAAATTTGTTAACATCGAGTATAGATTTAAGTGTCAGGAAGTCGTTTCTGGTAGTATTTGTATGGAGTGTAGCCATGTATGGAAGTGAAACATGGACGATTAACAGTTTGGACAAGAAGAGAATAGAAGCTTTCGAAATGTGGTGCTACAGAAGAATGCTGAAGATTACATGGGTAGATCACATAACTAATGAGGAAGTATTGAATAGGATTGGGGAGAAGAGAAGTTTGTGGCACAACTTGACCAGAAGAAGGGATCGGTTGTTAGGACACGTTCTGAGGCATCAAGGGATCACCAATTTAGTATTGGAGGGCAGCGTGGAGGGTAAAAATCTTAGATGGAGACCAAGAGATGAATACACTAAGCAGATTCAGAAAGATGTAGGTTGCAGTAGGTACTGGCAGATGAAGAAGCTTGCACAGGATAGAGTAGCATGGAGAGCTGCATCAAACCAGTGTCAGGACTGAAGACCACAACAACAACAACAACAACTGCGAAGTGATCCTTGGACTGTCCCTGATAACCACAATGTGAAAACAAGCTTTTAAATGAAAGGCTTGCTCTTTTGCAATTTCTAAACAATGGACAGTCGACAATCAGCACGAGCAAAAGCAGAGCAAACATCGAAAATCGCGCAAGTGTGAAGCCAACCGCCAGAATCAATTACCATACCGATGTCGCAAGATGACACTAGGCTATGGCTAAATGTAAAGACTGCCTCTGGTCTCTGTCGAATGAACCTTCTTGATATGCAGATCGACCCCTCAGACGATAATGTGACGTGAAAAACTGCTCAACGGAAAAGGTTTGGAAATTAATGGCACTGAGGGCTGAATCGTGGGTGTGAACCTTAAAAAATTCGATAAAAATGGAGTAATGGGGTTCATCTATCTACTGAAATCAAAGATAGGTCTACTTTGACAAAAGTTTACAATAGTTTATTCTTATAAAAATGCAGTAGGGAAACAATAACATGATCTATAAATGAACCAATAACTTCTCCAAATCAGCGAAGAGAAGAGAAAATGAGAACATAAAATCTTTACAATTAATGCCATTGAAAACAACTAATCAGCGGTAAAGTCCATGGGGAGTGGATAGAGGAATAAATCAAACAATTCCATATCGGCCATGATTGGTGTATCGATCTTCGTGCAGTGAAGGAAAACACATGCAGGAACCCCAGTACCTGAATCACGAGCGAGCACTCCATATCAGAGATGGTGGTTGTATCGATCTTAGGAAAAATTTGGAAATATGTGGTAAGTTCACACACTACTTAATCTAACTTACGCTAAGGACAACACGTACATCCATGCCCGTGGGAGGGCTTCAACCTCCGCCGTGGAGGGGGGGGGGGGGGGGGCGCAGCTATCGATCTTTGTGAAGGGGAAAAAAATGCAGGAACCCCAGGTACGTGAATCATGAGCAAGCCCTCGAGCACGCCATAATTCTAGATCATCTTCATTTCAGAAAGATACGCGCCTGTCGTCGTCTTCTCGCTCTAACCGGCATTTCGATGGGCAGAGTGAAAGTACTACAACATTGCGTTAAGAGAACATGGGATGCAACCCAAGTGGCCTTAGAAGCCGAAGTCCCGTGCAGGAACCCCACAGAAGAGTCTGCGTAGAAGTCTAACGAAAATGATTCCTAAACACAAGGTGTCCTCCTTACAAGGGATTTAGTGGTAAGTTGGCCCAATGGATAGCCCGTCATAAACCCAACACAGATCAAGCATGAAACCAGTAAGAAGGTGTACTGAACTGTGAAAAAAAAAAAGCAAAATAGAAACAGTAAGCGGTCCAAGAACAAGAAGCGCAACAAAGAGCAACCTGAAACGGGAAAGGCGTCGTTGGTAAGTGGTCACGGTGTTGAACTGCCAGGCGGGTGTACCGTGTTCATAAGTCTGTCGTGCCAGTTGTTTATTTTTTTCCACAACATTGTGAACTGTCTGTCCAGTCTTTGACCCGTTTGTGTCCTCTTTCTGTAGTCTTAGCGGTTGTCATACTATACATTGAGTCATGTGGTAAGAATACATAACAGTCGCAAGTAAATGTGATGAATAGTAAGAGCTGGCGAGATACCATACAGACGTCTCACAGAAATTAAAACAACAAATAAACGGGTGTAAGCTATGTTACAACAAAGGAATTCAAGAGTCAAGACTTCCAAAACGGAGCGCAAATTCAAATACGTTAAAACCATATGATTTGACAGAGCACAGAGAAACTGTGTGATTGTCAAACTGTTGCGTTCATTTGTTGCAGCTTATGTCACATACTATTATGTTTTCATCATTTCCTTGGGAGTGATCACATCCACATTCATAAGAACACCTATATCGGGCAAGTAGGCATATCTCACTTACTTACAATGGTAAGATTAGGTGCGTCGATAACAGATTCCTATTATTTGACACACGTGCTTTCACTAATGCCATGTATGTCACCTCAGACGTGTTTCCGGTGGAGGATTCGGATGACTTGTCGCCTGATCATGAAACGTTTGCGGTTCCCTTGCGAAAACCACTTCCTTTCGCCTGCTAATGGACTAGTTGCGCAGAATCAAATGTTATTACGGTTGCAAACGGTCGGTACACCACGACACAGATAAAAATTTGAATAAAGGGAACAACGAAAACAAAAAACAAAAAAAAAACAAAAAATGGTATGAGGGAGGTTTAGTAAGTGCTTGGCTACTTGTCAGTCCAAAACCGTAACCACTAAACCATGAAGCCATTTCTCTCTCCGGCTTCTCTGTATTGCTCTACTGGTTCTTGGACTGTTCACTGTCCCTATTTTACTTTTTCTTTTCATAGTCCAGTATACTTTCTTCCTGTTTTCATGCTTAGTCTATGTTCATTTTTTCATGGGCTGTCCCATGAGCCCTCTTACCACTAAATCTGAAGGAGTTGCGGTGGGGAGCTTCTCTTGTTAGAAGTCTAGAGAAGTAGTTGTCTCATACATTCGCGTAGAAGTCTCAATGGAACCAGGAGGAGAAGAGCCTCGAAAGCGACCTCCTCCGAGTTCTCTGTGGAAAAGCCACCAAAAATAATCTACCAACGGAAGGCTACGTAACAAGCCTTACCCTCTCCCCTCTAAAAACTTTACTTATCCACTACTCGATGTCCAATTTTTTCAAGTAAGTTGCTAACAATTTTGTAGCAGGTTCCCACTCCAGAAAAAATTATTTTGATACAGATCAATGCGAGCAAATCGACACTTTCATTTCTTTCCCATTTTTTCTACTTTTTTACACACTGTCCGATCATCGTGTGTCCTACTCTCTTCATCTGTACCCAGGTCAACAACCTCCGTGCCTTGACGACAGAAAGTTGGGCTGGCTTTTTCAAAAGTTGGCCGAACGTTCCACAAGTTTTACACTACAAGGGCCTAGGAAAATATCTGCCAATACAGTTAGCGTGCGTTGTTTTATGACCAGCGCCTGGCCTGTACACAGACAGCACTACAGGGGTCATTTGGTTGAATACGGCATAAAGAAACGCACATGTCTCCTGCAGTTCCAACTATTTCTTTATCCACGATGTTGAAAGCAATTTCATGCTGACCGCCTTGCTAGACGCCTGATCAGTTTCTGCGAAAAGGTCACCTTGCATCGCCAACATGGCGTTCAGCGCACAGTGGTCAGCGGAGTGGTGATTGACCGCTGAGCCTGTGTCCAGTGAATAGAGAAGTTCCCCATTCCCGTGACGCGGCTCTTAGAAATCGAGGAAGTCTGTCCCTATGGGGCCTCCACTCTTCAGTTAATGGGACTCTTGTTTCTGCGATGACTCGCTAAATCTTTGCTATCTTACTGGCCTAGTACAACATGCGGACCCAGCCCACAAGTAGTCGGAGTTATATTATTTGAAGGATGATCTGTGTCGCACTTGAATATAAACTCTTGAGTCAATTGAACAAGGAAAAGAAAAACTAATCTAATTACTTCGTGAGTGATAACAGAATAATCCACTATGTGATCAAAACTATCCGGACACGTGGCTGAAAATGACTTCGTGGCGCCCTCCATCGGTAACACTGGAATTCAGTATGGTATTGGCCCGCCCTTAGCCTTGCTGACAGCTTCCACTCTCTCAGGCATACCGTCAGTCAGGTGCTACATGGTTTCTTGGGGAATGGCAGCCCATTCTTCACGGAGGGCTGCACTGAGGAGAGTGATGCCGGTCGGTGAGGCCTGGCACCAAGTCGGCGTGTTCTATAAGATTTAAGTCAGGACTCTGTGCTGGCCAGTCCATTACAGGGACGTTATTGTCGTGTAACCACTCCGCCACTGGCCATGCATTATGAACAGGTACTCGACAGTGTTGAAAGATGCAATCGCCATCCCCGAACTGTTCTTCAACAATGGGAAGCAAGAAGGAGCTTAAAACTTGACTGTAGGCCTGTGCTGTGATAGTGCCACGCAAACCAACGTGGGGTGCAAGCCCCGTCCATGAAAAGCACGACCACACCATAATAACACCGCCTCTGAATTTTACTGTTGGCACTACACACGCTGGCAGATGACGCTCACTGGGCATTCGCATACCCACACGCTGCCATCGGATGGCCACATTGTGTACCGTGATTTGTCTCTCCACTGTTCACCGAGCGAGGTGGTGCAGTGGCTAGCACACTGGACTCGCATTCGGGAGGACGACGGTTCAATTCCGCGTCTGGCCATCCTGATTTAGGTTTTCCGTGATTTCCCTAAATCGCTCCAGGTAAATGCCGGGATGGTTCCTCTGAAAGGGCACGGCCGACTTCCTTTCCTGTCCTTCCCTAATCCGATGAGACCGATGACCTTGCTGTCTGGTCTCCTCCTCTAAAACAAACCAACCCCAACCCAATCCACTGTTCAATCGCCCAATGTTTGCGCTCCTTACACCAAGTGAGGCGTCGTTTGGCATTTACCAGCGTGATGTGTGGCTTATGAGCAGCAGCTCGATCATGAACTCCATGTTTTCTCACCTCCCACCTAACTGTCATAGTACTTACAGTGGATCCTGATGCACTTTGGAATTTCTGTGTGATGGCCTGTATCGCTGTCTGCCTGTTACACATTAGGACCCTCTTCAACTGTGGATGGTCTCTGTCAGTGAACAGACGAGGTCGGCCTGTACGCTTTTGTGCTGTACGTGCCCCTTCAAGTTTCCACATCACTATCACATCGAAAACACTGGACCTAGGGGTGGTTAGGAGCGTGGAAATCTCGCGTGCCGGCCGGTGTGGCCGAGCGGTTCTAGGCGCTACAGTCTGGAACCGCGCGACCGCTACGGTCGCAGGTTCGAATCCTGCCTCGGGCATGGATGTGTGTGATGTCCTGAGGTTAGTTAGGTTTAAATAGTTCTAAGTTCTAGGGGACTGATGACCTCAGATGTTAAGTCCCATAGTGCTCAGAGCCATTTGAACCTTTTTTTTTTTTAACCTAGAGGCTACCTGCAGTTTCTCCTATATGACCATTCAGCGAACGTTTTTGGTTACGGGACTTCTGCTGCCTGGTTTGCGCGCACATGCTAACTGTTGCTCATCCGCGGCAAAGAAAATACCGAAACTGGACGTCCACTGAGTGGTGACAGTTGGACTTGGCAGATGAATCACGTTTTGTGCTCCATTGGACAGATGGAATTTGGGAATAATCGTTGTAAGGGTCCATGCCGGACCACAGAGCGTTATCGTCTGGCAAATTATTCGTAGCATTCCCTGGGTGATCTCGTCACACAGGAAGGCATAATGGATCAACGTAAGGGGAATGTGTCCACTCCTACATGCAGTTTGTTTTCCTTCGGTACGACGGCATCCATTAGCAGGATAATTCAAAATGTCACACAGATCTCAGTGTAAGTGCGCGGTTCGAAGAACACCAGAACGAGTTTACCCTCTTCCCTGGCTACCTGCCCCCCCCCCCACCCCAACCCCTCCCGGATTTAATCCCAATCGAGAATGTCTGGGACAACGTCGATCTAGCTATTCGTGCCATGTGTCCTCAACCATGAATCCTAGCACGGCTGGACATGGCACTGAATTGGGCGTGGCGCCACACCTTCCAGAACCTCACTGACGCTCTTCCTTCACGTCCACGCTGCAAAAGATGGTTATTCATGCTTCTGACAATTAGAAATTTTAATGTGACTGGATCGTGTACATTGTGACTTCTCTACTTGATAAAAGCTCTCACATTTCATACAAACACATGAAACTACAACACAAATTAGATAGAGCAAAACAAACTAATTTCACACAGGTGCGATGTTCGAAAAAGAACACCTAATATTGTAAAGTCATAAGTCTCTGATGAGAAATAGAACATAGAGAACAGAGTGAAAGAAATCAATTTGATGTCTCTTACCTACCTCAAACGTACAACAGCACGACTTGGATTTCTCAAAACGCAGCACACACGTCATATTTACGCCACAGACACACGACATGAATCTGAAGTTGGTCAGTTCGTACAGCGAAAGTGGCGGTTCCCATTGACCGTTGAAGGCTGCCCTTGTTGCGTTACGGTGTCTCTGTCGAAAGGACCATCTTCTACTCCGACGCTCCCTTCACCTCAGGTTATGACGCGCAGTGCTTCGTCGCTGCCGCCAGGGCTACGGAAATCTCATGTTCCTCAGGATAACCGCAAGACGTAAGATCCTAGCTTGCGGCATTCTTCTCAGTGAGCATCAGACGTCACTTGGCTCTAATTGACATTACAATTAGTCAACACAGGGTTGCTTCTCTAATTACACATTCACAGTGACATGTGATGAACACTCACAGAGCAAAGAAAGTAGAGAACAATATAGGACAAGATTACCAGACATGGTATTCCATCCACAGATTACATCACAAAAGAGATTTCTCAGACTGATTAGTTCGGTGCAGAACAGTGGTACTTCTCATAAAGGGAAGAAAGGGTTGTTCTAGACACGGTCCTTGGGTGTGATTCGTACTGTGCACGTCGTCACCTTCATATGTCTATAATTAAAAATGTAGAGATATCTTGAGCACAATTTCATTATTACAATACGCCTTATGCGTTTCGACTTACATCATTATTAAGGACCAATAGTTAATGTCAGTGCTGGATTAAGCCAGCCCGAGTCCCGAAGCAAATACTATTAAAAGGGTAGGACGTCAAATGGGCCGACTTGGAGCAGGAGAGGCACCACACGCTATTTTAATTTCCACTGTCTACACATTTACAGATAAATTCATTGCAGTGGAAGTTCGAAAACATAACGAAATAATTGTTTTTACACGTAAAATATCATCATTTTTTCACTTATTAATGGCTGCATTTGTTGCTATAGGTACACTTTTCTTCATAAGTAAGAGAGATTCTTCGATGAATTTTGCACAGCATACAAACCATATTTGAAGGTGTATGAAACTCTAGAATTTTGAAAATCTATTAAAAACTGTGGTAAAAATTGAGGTACTTAACTATAAAATTTGTGTTTTTTCTAAACATGAAGTTTAAAATATGACAGCTCATTCGTTTTTTCAGAAATTGAATAAATGCTAGAGTTTCACACACCTGTAAGTATGGTATGGGTGCTGTGCAAACTTCATCGAAGAATCTCACTAACTTATGAAGAAAAATGTACCTACAGCAACAAATGCAGCCATTTGTAAGCGAAAAAAATAATGAAATTTCACACTGCAATGAGTGTGAATCCTGAATCCTTCCTAGTGATGCTGACAAAGTTTTATGGATTTATTTCTAAAATTATAGACACTGGAAATTACAATGTCCTTTGATGCCTCTCCTGCTCCAAGTCGGCCCGTTTGACGTCCTACCCCCCTTAACAGGCCTTTGGTTTGCTTTGGGCCTGAAAAGATGAGGATATAAAATAAAACAGCCGCTTACGAAACAGTTTTCTCGATTTCTTTTGGGCGCATTTTGAGACAACACTAGTCAAATCAGGGTCCCTGAGCAAACCATATTTATAAAGGTGAGGTTACATAGACGTTCTTATCCTGTGATGAATCTTCACTAGTATTTAATGCGCTTTAATTCTGTAAAAGAACTTCTCTACTGCAGTTGGTGATCATCAAACCCAAGAAAATGAGTAAAACTCTTTCTACATTTAGGAAACACGATTCTAATGAATTTTCCATTAAAAGTTTATAAAACTACAGTTCCAGCAGCTCATCTGTCAATAGCAGCAGCCACATCTGTTTTGAGCAGCTCAGCAGTTTGCACCAGATCGCCATCTAGACTTTCTTCCAAATTTCTAGGCAACCATTGACGATAACTGGAGTTATTTTCAAGATCCCTTTTGGTATTAATGCCTTAAATTGCCGACGTATTCCAGAAATGCTTGTCGCGTGATGGTACACTTTCATTTGTTTAGCTAATGCAGATAGCACGGATAGCACGTTATACATATGACTATATACTTCTGAATTCCAAACTATTGTCCAGGTGTCTGAGTTTCTTCAACTCCATCGAGTGCAGTAGAGCAGCTGAAATGATCGTACTTTGTATTTCGCTTGCGTCGTCTTGAAGACTGTTGCTTATATTCTTCACAACCGGTCTGCACTGTGGCTTTTCCATAAATATCTGCAAATGTGGACCGTATTGCTCGCATGCACCTGTTTAACAATTTATAAACGGCATATTCCGTGTTAAGGTTTAGATCAGACGACAGCAGTGAAGCACTAGCCGCTTACAAGCGTTAAACGATGTCGTTCAAACGGAACTAGAGTGTCCAGAGTCACTAAACGTTTTACAGACAATATACTTGCCATGCATTAGTCCAAAAACGATACGTGCAATTTATTGTACGGTTATTGTCATACAAACATTTAAAACACAAATACCTTCGCACCATTATAAAATATAAACGCTACGTCAGTGCAATCAATTTGTTTACACAAATCCTCTCCATTAAATAAAATTGATACAATGACTAAAATGAGGCATTCAAGGGTCAGTAACAAAATTTAAGAAAATGTTATTGTTTAAAACCAAAATAAACAACTAAAAATAAAGACCATAATTATTCTGATAAGGATTTTTAAAAAATTGTCGTTGTTCAAGTACTGTACAAGCGACCTTTAGCTTACGAGGCTAGAGCTTTAGCCGTTACGCTACAGAGATAATGGGTAAACTCATCTTATTTTTAATTGTTCAGCTGATCGTGAGAAAATATTTGCGGCACCTTTGCAGAAACGAGGGCCCACCAAGGTGGATGACAGCAGCGTGTGAAACCTGGCGCGCAATCCTGCAATTCGGTATGGATGATTTCAAAAAGTCATTAGATCCCATCTGCCACAGTGGCAAATAAGTCTTCACTATATTTGGAAGTGAATGAATTATAACGATAACATTTTATCATCAGATCAAACACTGATAATTGTTACCTACATTGTTCTATAAGTTGCACATAGAACTTACGTGATGCTTTTAACTTGGTAGGGTACATAAACAAAACAAATAAGTTTACCATATTCTTCAGTGATTCTCGTTTTCCTGTCGGCAAATTTCAAAATCACTGGATAAAATTATATTTCTCTCTTTCAGTATCATCTACAGATAAACAGTAGCACTGTATCCTCTTAGCCATTGTGAGGGGCAGGTAAATGATGACCAAAAGAAAACCGCGAAACTAAAACGCGTTATACAACAGTAGTCCACCAACGAGAAAGCAACCTTTACTCTAGATAGGTGCTTCGTGTCAAAAGTACAGTAATAAAGGTAAATACACAGTGGAATGAATAGTGAGTGTAGTATTATGCCTACGAAAATAAACACAGTGTCCATTAAATACTTTCTTATTGCTAATAAAAAGAATACTGTTCTAAATGGTCTGCTTATTACGACTAGTTCAGACAACATTCCCTATAAGATCTGCGGTGTCGTCAATTACGACACGTTATGTAGGGTGTGAACGGCGCTCACCTATTGGTGACACCATATCTTACCGTTGGGCGGTAGGCTGAATACCAATCATTTTGAACCATAGATTCTTCTACACCCTGGCGCGGGGGCCTCTAATGCGCGGGACCCGTAGTACCTGCTAACTCCTGCTATGTGGATAATCCCACACTGTTTAAGGTTAACATTACACTTTTTCCTGTGGTGAGGAATTTTGATTAGATACCAAGTAATCATCTGAACAAGTCTCCACTGACACATAATTACTAAACAAAGGCCGTCCGGGGTGGCCGAGCGGTTCTAGGCGCTACAGTCTGGAACTGCGAGACCGCTGCGGACGCAGGTTCGAATCCTGCCCCGGGCATGGATGTATGTGACGTCCTTAGGTTGGTTAGGTTTAAGTAGTTCTACGTTCCAGGGGACTGTTGACCACAGATGTTAAGTCCCATAGTACTCAGAGCCATTTGAACCATTACTAAACAAAATAGAATAGTCATATCTCACACGAGTCAGGCTTAGCATCTGCGTTATCCTATGAGTGGCAGGTCATCCAGTTATTTCAGGATTCGTTTATTTTTACTGACCATTCCAGGAACAACAGAGACAGGGTGACATCGCAATACGCTTGCACCTGGTGGACATTTCTATCATCCGACACGTAGTCATAGACCGCCGGCAGCGCATACTGTCTCCAATTCAAAGGCAGTCTGTTTTCTATTCCTGTGGTTTCTGATAATTTGCACGCGCACGACACCAGAAATCGAGCGGCGTGAGTGATGCTCCCTACTTCTACAGACCTTCAAGCTGTCAAAAAACTTTGGTCTGAGCACTCCAGCTCTGCTCATGTGGCTGTCCATCAATTCAGATTGAGTACAGCATACCACAGCACAGCTGAAGCGCCTAAACAAATCTCTATTTCCAGAATGAAATTTCCAGACTGCAGCGGAGTGTACGCTGATATGATACTTTCTGGCAGATTAAAACTGTGTGCCGGACTGAAACTCAAAATCGGGACCTTTGCCTATCGTGGGCAAGTGCTCTACCATCTGAGCCACCCAAGCATGACTCGCGACCCCTCCTCACAGCTTTAATTCCTCCAATACATCGTCTCCTACCTTCCAAACTTCGCAGAAGCTCTCCCGAGAAACTTGCAGAACTAACACTCCTGGAAGAAAGGATATGCGGAGACATGGCTTTGCCACAGCGTGGGGGATGTTTCCAGAATGAAATTTCTACTCTGTCCGCGAAAGGTCCCGAGTTCGAGTCTCGGTCCGGCACACAGTTTTAATCTGTCACGAAGTTTCAAATCTCTGTTTGCTATGTTCTCAAATATGTGTGATATAAATATTGAAAAGGCTAGCGTACTATGTTTATTTAATTCCATAATGTCATTCGAGATTATTTTCTGGGGTAGCTCATCAAACCGAGCTAAAGTTTTACGAGTGCAAAGACGTCCAATACGAATAAGTTGTCGTGTGAACTCAAGAACGTCCTGCACAGTGCTGTTTAAGGACCTGAGGATACCAACTACTGCTTCCCAATATATTTATTCCTTAACGAAATTTATCATTAAAAATGTATATCTATTTCGAACCGATGGCTCAATTCTTGGAATCAATATTGAAAATAAAAATAACTTTCATCGGGATTTTAAGTCACTTTGTTTCAGAAAGGTGTCTGCTGTTCGGCACTATACAGTTTCAATAACGTGCCAGCAACCATAAAAATTTTGACTAATAATACAGTTTTGTTTGAGAAGAATGTAAAGGAGCTATTGGCGGCCAACTCCTTCTAATCCATTGATAAATTAACTAGCGGAACAGACTGATAAGTGTATGTTATTAATAATCTCACATAATGTGAATACCGCGTACAGTCTGACTTCTGTGCAGATATCTTTAAGTAATGTAAATAAATGCTGTAGAATGATTTTTATTTTATTTCATTTGATGATGTGTGGCTACAATAGGCTAAGAATAATTGTATGCTCCTAACATCTAGTACTTGGTGATACGTTTTATATCCACTTAAATATAAATGTGTTTAAGTGTTTTTTTTATTTTTTATTTTTTTTTTTTTTTTTTTTTTACCGGTTCCGCATCCACAAGGAAAATTTCGTTTGGGATCTGTGGAAGGTACAGTTGTTTATGTGTTCTTATTTTGTAAATATTTATTGTGTGTTCTTTTTTCCTGAAGTGTTCGACATCCCAGAGGATCTCCTCACTACGGATAAATTAGAACGAAAACTACATCTAATCTCATCTACAGCAACGTCCGAATGAGACGTTGCACATTACGAAGGAGACACTATGTGTGTTGTCTGACAAAGTAATTATGTCGGTGTGCAGTATCAGCTGCAGTTGTCATTTTAACGACTCTTCTGATATTTGTATTACAATAGAGGTCTTAGTGTAATAGAGTCGAACAGTGATGTTATGTCTGTGTTAGTATTAGCCATAAACTTTCCACTTCTAAAAAAGTACATTGTAAATCAAGGAGACTCTTTACTGTATAGGGACAGTTTAAAAATCGATAAAGATTTTCCATATTTTTCTATGGTTTCTATCAAAACATGCATTAATCGCACGTACATGTCCTGGAATTCGTGAAACTACACAGGGAATGGCTGCCGTTGGAAAATACTGAATAATATCATTAATATATTACCGAGAACATAGAATAGGATATAAAGCTCTTCTCTTCGAAACATAATTTTCAATTTTGGTGATGGCAATTAATATGATTTGAAGAGTTCCACTAGGCCATTACTGATTGGGATGTTCCAGTAATCACACTAATAACTCTACCATAATATCGAGATAGCAATCAAATTAAACTTAATTTTCATTAATTAGTTTTAAATTCGGGTCGCAGGGTCTAATAAAAGCCGTGGGGCGGACGGGATCCCTTCCCTTGCCCCCTGGCTCACGGCTCAATGCAACCGTCAGTCCTTTGAGGGAAATCTCTCTTCACCGTTTGCCGTAGTTAGAAATGAGCTTCGAAAATTTTGTCGGGCTTTTTTATATTTTATTCATCTACGTCAATTTTGTCTATTACTTACACAACTAATCTTTAAAATACGTATTGTAATCGTTTGTGACTACAGAAGGACATAGCGTTTCACGATATTATCATTCAATAATTACTGTCATACTACTGTTGTTAATTCAGCTGGGTTATAAGGGAAGATAACGAATTTCGTTATTCTTACAATCGCTTGTAAAGAAAATATGTCCCATGTGTGATGAAAAATCTCATGTGAATTTATACGAACTATAATTTATACCTTTAAGCAGTGGAATATGAATTATATATTTGAGTGTAATCAAATATGAACAACCCATTTTGCTTCTAAAAGTGTTATCCCATACTAATGACATTTATAGCATCTCACCAAGAAACCAACAAACAGACAACCCCTACAGGAAGTTGTGTACGTCCTCATTTGCTATTGAAATCATCACGAGATAAGCAGAGGATTGAAAGCTAACAAACGAAAATATCAATATCTGTAGAAAATAACTTCTGAATCCACATTAAATTTCTAATACAGTCCCAACGTTAAACAACATCTAAAATGGAAACGACAAAAACTTATCAGTAAGCCATCTATAGCTACTTTCCTCTATAGCGTTTTATTCCTGTTCAGTGAAACATAGTAAAAGATTACAAGCTGCTTAATAAAGTAGAGAGGCACTACACAACTCTTTATTAATGGTAACAGAGAAGCGGAGATTCACAGACGTCAAATCATGATCTCATTCTATTCATTTCAGTAGCCCTCCATACCTTTTATTAACTAATTTTTATGTTCCGTGAAATGTTCAATTGTCTGTATAGTGACTCAGAAAAAGCGAATCTGTTCTCATATTTTGTACTTCGATTTACTGTTCACATAAAACAGAATTTCAGCGCGTTGTGTACGCCGAACGACAATAGATATTTAACTGTTTACTACACACTGTAACACACTACCAAAATACAATCAAATAAAGCACTTTATGTAGTGATATTGCAACTTAGGAGTGTGTTAGTTCGTTACGCAGAGTAAGCAGAAAAGGTAACAAATGAAAATTTCGAAAAAGAATTAAAATTAAGGCGGAATAAGTAATGGGTTGAAGGTGAGAAGATTACATATTAATTTTGTTGTAGACAGAAAATTAGTTATCGACCGAATAGAATCGATAGTGCTTCCAAAAGAGGTTATGTATGTATCAATCGAAGTAAAACACAGATAGTAACCGAACTGAGTCAAGTGATCTTGCGTGAGTCAGATAAATTTAGGAAATTTGTGATAAGTTCTATGGGACCAAAGGTCGGATAACAAAATTCAGTAGTGGGGCGTTTGGTTTGTATTCTGGCATGAAAATAAGTGATGAACTGAGACGAAGATAGCCTTCCTGAAGAGAACAAGCATGTTAAACTCTGGTCTAAGTGTTAAGAAGTCTTTTCACGTACTAGATGTCCAAGGAGCAATGGTCAATATTCAGGGATGTGGCAGGAACGATCATTAGAAATAAAAATGTCCAGTAAAAATGTTCTCTAAAGTGCATATATTAAGAGCTAGGAGCAATTCTTCGATACTGCGAATCAAATATTTTCTGCTGCAAGCACTTTGCTTTCCGTATTTAAGGCGAAGATATTACGGACCAAAACAAGGATAAATTGTCTAGTAAACATATGCTCTCCCATGCATACTGTATGTTAAAGAAATAGAAGAGTAGGGCAGTGTATTATTATAATGTTCGCCTACTTATACGTAGCATGTGTGGTACATAAAATGCCATACCCATCTTCCAGAAACGCCAGGTTCTTCTAGGTACGACCCAGTCAATATAAGCTGGGACGATCGAGTGGAATACGACGCTGATAATTATTTGTGCCTCGGTAAACGTTTGTGTGTAACAACCCACTAGAAGTTTCATGTCACGTACGAAAAAATGCAACACGCGGTGTGTAACGAGTTACCAAAAATCATTTACGTATTGAACAGTTCCTTGGTGAACGGCTGTGTGGAGTTCTGAACGTCTTGCAATACTATGAATCATTGAATTGTGCCTGTTGCGGTGGTCTCAACGTATTTTTAGGGGAATTTGATTCAGCGAACTGGCTCTTACTTGCATTTCTTGATTGAAGGCAAACGCCAATGAATAAAAATCAAGTGTCAGCCTATCTCTTAATAATTTTATTTCGCAGTTCTTAGCACAGTTTGTAGATTGCCAGTAAGGATGAAATCTACGAGACAAATTTAGAACATGTGATAATAAGGAAACCAAATTGCAAATGAAGATATGAGTCCAATTAAACTGTACCTTAGAACATTCGAGGAGCATAGTCTTCATCCTGCAACATTTCTTCATCTTCAAGCTTCCTCTTGTCATTCCTTTTAGCACTTCTTGCTTCTTTGGTAACTTGAAGTGCGAATCTTTCAGCTTCGTGCACACATTGTTTGTCACACACAAGCAATTGATCTTCCAAATTAGAGCCACATTTTATGCCCAAATTTCTCAGGACTTCCAGCCTTCCCATCTCTCCATCATTGAAACATATTACTGCATTTAGTACATCAAAGTTTAATGTATTTAGTACTATAAAAACATTCTTACGTAATCTTTCCCATATTCAGTGGTTGTAACTTTCATTTGTATTCTGAGAGCCCACCATGAAGAGTTGTACTAAGCAAAACAGGGTCACTCATGTCTCTGAAAATTGGTTTAATTAAATTCATAACAGGCTCAGGAAGAGAATGCTTATGATGGTATATTTGACCACTTTCGTTTGCTTTTTGGTAACCACACCTAGAATCTGCTCCTTAGGGCAAAGTCCGTTAACAGAGCGCTCATATTTGGACATCTTATGAATGTAGGTAGCCCATACAGCTTTTCTCATTGCTCTAACACCATTCAGAGGTGCAGTTCGTCTAATCGCCAGTCCATAATAACTCTGAAACAAGTCTATTTCAGTTTCTGTCAATCTGCCTCGGCCAGACAGAGATTTTCCATGAGATAGTAATTTTCATTTCTCTTCATAGCTTCCTCAATCTAGCACCCATCCTCTTTTTAATATTCCCACAACACTCCAGTTTTCTTACCAAGGTATCACCATAAACATTGAACTCATTAATTTTATTGAAAGCCTTAGAGTCCCCATTGCCTAGGTACTTCATATATCTAACGTTATAAACGGGCACCGATCTCTGAAATAGGTTTAGAGCTCCATCACATTCCATACCTCCACTGTAGTCATAATTCTTAGAACAGTGATGTTCAATATGTCCTTCAGTGGTACCATGCCAGGTGTGGCAGTACTTAGGTAAGCACTCAACATCAACAACTTTTCCATTTTCCAGAGAAGTAGCACTTACAACACCATTCAAGGAATGATGTCCTCGACGTTGCTATGTCCCATAAGGTGCAACAGCAATGTCCCTGGTTCTACTAATATTTACAGTTTCTTCTACTGCACGTTACATACATGGTTTATACACAACTGTCAAGGCACCTAAAACTATTTTTATGTACTTGCTGAACCTATAGGGAAGAGGAGGAAGGTCCATCAAATCATAAAACGTTTGAGGGGCCGCTTTTCCTTTTCGTATTGCACGCATTGCATACACAAACTTCATATCCACATCTTATGAATTATGCACGTTGTTCGAAGTCATTTTCGAGGTAGATTTACTGCAGGATCTACACAGAACAACTAATTTTAACTGTAAACCCTTCCTGCTACTTTGTTGTTCAATTATTTCCAGACAGCCTACACCTGTACATTTCGCCGCTTCCTGTATCACGGGACGTAAGATGCCCAAATCAACAACAACATATCCACTACAAACAGCGCCATTGTTAACAAAAAAATATTCGAATCTGGACGCGTGCTATGTGGGAGGTTCTTCCCTGAAGACCTGACACACAGGTTACTTTCAACTCCGTGGCTTGCTTTGTTTGTGAACTAGTTACCACGGAATTTCCCTTTATTGAATTTCTTGGGGCGTAGCATAGTTCATATTTATTGCACACTAAAGGACATGTACTTCCACTTACACATTCCCAAAAAAATATCTTATACTCTATGTAAGGATATGGAACACAGAAACATATGTGTTTACCCAGCAAGAATCCTAAAAAAAGGAAAATCTACCACAGAACTGTGAGAATAAATGAAATACCTCATTATTTGTTTTACAGCAAAATATATGAGATTTAGTTTCTGTTTGTCGTATTTAGCAAAAGTCTCCGACCACAAATTTTTATTATGATTTCAATTAGAAGACGTATTTTACATAGAAAAACTAAAACAGAAGCTGACAGCGTCTCAGTCTTCTCTTGGATATGACTTCACAAGGTGGCAATGAGGATATGTATTTCATGGCTAGCATCTACGGGGTGGCCAAAATAAAAGTGGCCCCAGGTATTATAAACAACGTACAGACAGCTCACTCGTTTAACGTAGTAAATTATTATTACGAATAACAACGCACTGAACATTCAGTAGGTCAGTAGTTCATAGGAGGTGCTGAAAATGTTCGTAATAAACTTTGATGCATAACTCTGCACTTGTAACATGTTCTGTAACCTTTTGTCAATTTATTTGGTGTGATTTCCACAATGGCACAGCGAATGTTTGCCTTCAACTCTTCAATTCTACACGGGTTCTATCTGTAGGGTTCACCCTTTAAATATCCCCACAAATAAAAATCGCAGGTAGACATAGCGCTTGATCTGGGAGGCCATAAACGTACAGAAACTATACCTGCTTCATGGACGTATGACACTGAAAACCGTGAAGTACGCGCTGCAGCGCCATTTTGCTGGAAAAAACGCATACGCTTGTTCTTCCTCCTTTAGATGCGCTATGAACTGTTGCAACAATTCCGGTGCATACACTTGAGAGTTCACGATGCTGTTGAAGAAAATGGGGCTACAATCGTTGCCCTGGAACTGCGCACAAAACGCCTACTTTCAAATCATGCAGAAGCACCTAAAAGCGTTCCCTGGGATTGTCTATTGACGCAAAGCATATTTTGAGATTTCACGTACCCTCTAAGGTGAAACACATATGGATAGTATTTTTTTATGTTTTTAACACATCCCTTTATATGAGCTCTCTTAACTTACACATACTGTAGTTCCTTGGTGTCTGGATGTTCAGACATTATTATCCCGTGTGGCCCATTGTAAACATGATTGAACTTACCTATCTGAGAATTTTCTTTTTTTTATTTGGCATGCACTGTTGCTAGCACCAAGTCCTCCACCTGATAAGTTACTGGTTGGCATATTTATCGTGTTTCTCTTGTTATTTCCTAACCTCCTTCTTCATACTCAGTTTAACCAGTTCTAACTTTTTCTGCCATGTTTTTTCGTTCCCTGGTGGGTGTTTCAATAATTCATGCAAAATATTATTATGCTCTTGCTCAACCAAGAACAAATACAGCAAAATCCTGAGGAATAATGTGGTACATAGTTCCTGACATGTTCGAACTCCTACAAATACTCTTTCCACTTTGCTTCTTGTGATAGTACGTTCTGCATAAATGATTTAGCTCCTTCAGATCTGTACTGCAGGGTTGAAGGCTGGTGTATATCTAGAGATGTCAGTCTGCTCTGTCTTATGTCTATCAAGCACTTCCTTCCATTCTTTGCAACGAAATTTTGATCCGCTATCACTTAGGTTTCATGTAACTGTATGTACGTTACTGAAATAGTCCTTTTCTAACTTATTAATTATAAACTTGCTGGTGGCCTTTTTCAAAAGGTAAAATTTTACATATTTGGAGAACAGCTCCTCAGCAGCTATGATTTGTGTACAGTATCCGTGTACTGCAGCTGAAGTTTTGAGCAGACCAATAGCTAAGATGTCTTTAATTTATGCTGGAATGATTCGATGCGTATAACCCCTATGCTGGACTGTGAGAATCATAGTCTAACTTGTATTGCAAGTACTTCATACATTTTGTGTGTGTGTGTGCGTGTGTGTGTGTGTGTGTGTGTGTGTGTGTGCAGTTAAGAATACCAAATCTTTGTGGACAGTGATCGCTTTTGTGCATCTTCCTGCAAAACGGTAATGCAACTATTTTAGGCCAAACGCAGTTGGAAACATTTAATGTTCAGTAACAGAACATTTTCTTTCTCAAGCATTTAAAAATCTGCTACGAAAGGTTATAGTTCTCACCGTACCTCTGTTTTTCTCCACTTGGTATGGAAATATGTATAATCTATAATCCAAGCTGTCCGTACTAAAATCGGGGTTTTATAATATCTCTGCATTACACAGTTCAGTCTTCTCAAATTACTCTTGACACTGTTCATTCCATAGCATGTCAGCTTTGCATCCGATAGCTACCTCTAGTTTTGGGCATTAATTGAAGGATCTGTGATAAGTTTTCTGTAGAATTCACAGATACCTAAAAATGACTTTAGTTGCCTCTTACTACTGGGGATGGGAAACTGCTTAATAGCCTCAAATTTACATGGATCTGGGTAAATACCTTCCCTGAAATTATGTGGCCTAGAAATTCCATCTGCTCTTTACTAAACTCTGATTCGTCCAGAACTGCCATAGCCCTACTGTTTCAAATGCTTCTGAAAGTGCATCACATCGTACACAAAGTGACTTTCTTAGATAAATCTTCACCTAGAATTTCATCCAGTACTCTGATGGCCAATATCTGAAATCATAATTTTTATCAGAATGTGTGAAGATAGTACAAGGGCGAGATTCTGGGGCAAAAGGTATCTGCCAGTACCCAGCAGTCAGGTGAATACTACTGAGTATTTTCGCTCCTCAAAATTCTGGATGAGTTCTATTGTTTCAGGCCTATCTTACATTAATTCAATGATACTGTTGACCATGCATGCATCCAGCACTAACCTCACCCTCCTGTCCTCTTTATCTATCATGAATGGTAGCTAACACACAGACTATTGGCTGTTTCTGTATTCCCAAGGTCCACTATCTTCTGTATCTCTCCTTATATCTGTCCTTCTACCACTCTCCTTTTTGCCTTAGAAATGGGATACTGTTTAATATTGAATAGTTTGTGGTCCTTCATTTTCAGTCCTCATTCTAGCGTTTTCATGATACCTGACTGCTGAAAAATGACTTTATGGCGTTTGTATAATACTGTAGACAGTTTCCACCATAGCTCTTCACTTAAGTATGCCATTCCTTCTCATTTCTTGCTTGTCACATGCTTACTGTATTGGTAATCTTGTACTAATTCCACATAGAAAATCAGCGCATCTTCGTGCTCCAGCATTTTGTTTTGCTGTTCTACTGTAGGCTATTCTTCACAATATAACCTCATCCACATGTTTCCTTCCTCCGCTTCTGTTTTGTTCTCTTCTATAAAAATTAACCTCTCCTTCTCCCCTTTTCTCCCTATCGCCTCAACAGTGCCTTCCTTCATCAAAACTCATAATCACTTCCACTTCATTCTACCAATCTGTCTCGAAAATAATTATGTCCAAACCTGACATTACTAAAAATGTTGCTTCATATTCTCCTTCTACTTTAAAGGTAATCAACATTTGCCCTTTAATGAGTTTCCTCTTGGCTTATTTACGTTCATAATTTGTTTATAAAGGTTCTGGGACATATCACATGCTTCGCTTACAGTGAACAGCCAGTTCACACTTTTTATAACCATAGGTAACATGGGTTATTTGGAAATTTGCTCTTTTCTTCCATTGCGTCTTCTCTCAGGCCTCTACCATCATCATGTTTGCTAGTCCTTGTAGGTCCCAATCCTGACTGGACCTCATCTGGAGTGACGTTTAGTTTCCTCTACCCCCTACGTCCTCAATTCGTACCTCATTATTAATTCGCCTACCTTCTCCTCTCTCATAACTTCTTGACTCATCCTCTCTTCTGTGACCAAGATGAAACTGACAGCTGTTACCAGGCTCCCATATCTATGACCACCGCGCCTTCTTCTGTAATATTTGATTATTAACTCGATTTCGTTGGTAATTATTTCCTCCTTTGTTGTTGTCGTTCATTTGGTTGTTTTCCTGTGAGCGTATGGACTCCAAGTGCTCCAATACGTCCATTAACGTTCCTCTGTCTTTAATCAGGCTCCATGATAAATTTTCTTACAGTCTCCAACTGAACCTCCTCTTTATTGCGGATATTATTACCTAGTGGTTCAAGCTTGCTATAAAGTTTCATTGAGCTCCCATAAATTCTCAGAAAATTCTCTCAAGTTAACTATCCATGTGTTAAGATATTTTCGATGTAAAAAGTCTCTTAGTGTTTCACGTTTGTGACCCTTGAAGCAGTACTTTTTCATAAGTGCGCCATGAGTTGATCGTAACTTCTGCTCTGAAAGCTTTGCCTTCCATTCTGTCTACTGGGACCTGGATTTTACCCGCATATCTAAAGTGTACTGGGAAAACCCCTCTTAGTAAATATAATTGGGTTCAGTGTCCACTTTCTTTTATACTGGGTGTGCCTGTTGTCACTGTTCACTAACGAAAATAACATTTTTTTCCACCATTGTCAAGGTTGTACAGCTAATTCTCCTATCGTTCTCACTGGTTTTATTCTTCGATTAGTATATTCCTTCGTGTAAATCTTCATTCTCTTCCCTGACTCTTCCCCGACTTTGCACCACTGCCGCATCCTTTAAATTTATAACGAGTTCAGTTTATCTATTTCCTAATACATTAACAGCAAATTTTCTTTGCTGTTGTATCTGTGTTGCTTCTTCAATCTGTTAGTCACGTTGTGTCTCTACTTCTTGAAACTTCCCTTCCACTTTAGTTTCCTTGGCTCTCCTGGAGATCTTCACTCCCAGCTTGCCCTCATCTTCATGTTATGCTGCAGTTTGCTATATATTTCCCTCTCAAGGAAGTCGCTCTTTATTTGTTCCTGAAGTTCTTACAACTCTGATTTCAAGTTTTCACTTTATTTGGATAATTTCTACAATATTTCTTGGGATGTATTCTCTTTCCTCTATTTTGGGATCTTTGATCGTTTTCTAGGGGTGTCTTCTTTACACTGTCTTTGGTTTCTCGTATATTCTTTACATTTCCTTTGTTTCATTAGGCTCTCTTAAATGGCTCTGAGCACTATGGGACTTAACTTCTATGGTCATCAGTCCCATAGAACTTAGAACTACTTAAACCTAACTAACCTAAGGACATCACACAACACCCAGTCATCACGAGGCAGAGAAAATCCCTGACCCCGCCGGGAATCGAACCCGGGAACCAGAGCGTGGGAAGCGAGAACGCTACCGCACGACCACGAGCTGCGGACAGGCTCTCTTCTATTTATCTTTTTGTGATCTCTTTGAATTTCTTGTGACAAATGGACCAGTAACCTTTTAAAAACTGATTGTAGCTGTTCCCCATCCAACATTGCTTATCTCTCTCTGGTTTCACTTGTGTCTCAGTGTCTGATTGAATCACTTAAAGGGAAGTCCACAGCCACCGATCCCTGAACCAACTTTTTCTTCCCACTCTACTTCCATTTTTCCAGACACTTAACGCCCGATCTCTCGCTTTTGCGCGGAAGATATCCTGACTGTTCATAATATACTGACAAGTACTACTAGAAAACTCTTGGTAACTCAAACATCCGCCATAATTTACAATCAATTACGTAACTGTTCACAGCTTCACTTCAGTTAACCAAAATTAACAAAGTAGCTATCACCTGTCGATACAGTAATCCTCACCAGCCTACCAAAATCAGAGACTAACATTACCATTCACAGTTTCAAACAAAACATTTAAATAAGCTATACACTATAAAATACTAATCTTATAAACCTGTAATTCTCAATAAATAGTGCATTTCAATTCATATTTCTTGCTGTAGTCGCTGCCTAGTTGTGAATACAGGGTCGCACATGAAATGTGTCACCACCTGTTTTCTACATTATTTATGAGACGCACTAGATATCCCTTTGAGCATTTCAACAGCAGTAATAGTAGAGCTCGGAGAAACAAATGAGTTATTAAATGACACGTAATTCACGATTCTGTCTCTAGGAAACTAGTATTTACAAGATGACCGACAATGGACGACAAACAACGCGACAGTGATCGGCAGTTGCGTTAGTTTTTCACGAAACGAATACTCTTGTTACCATTCAGAGTGGTTTCGACCACGGATTGACACGCGATAGGCCCCTTGCAAGAGAACAATTAACAGTCTGTATGACCACTGAGGAAGCACCCGTACTCTAGAGGTAACGTCTAAACGACCCCGGTAGCGCCTTCGAAACCCGCCACCGCTTAGATTTTGAATAAAAGTCATTAGCGTTGTCGGCCGAAGACTTCAGACATAAAAAGTCACCCTCATTCAGCAAGCACCTTGTCAAAGAGGGCGGAGGAATGGACAGAGGTTCAGGACGCTCTGACACGTTTGGGATGGGAAACTGCCCCTATAGGAGGAAGAGTCGGTAAAGACCAACAGCATTAATATGCAGAAGTCAATGGAAACCATTGCATTAAAGACACATAATGTGTATCCACAGGACATGTAGTCTATAGCTGGAAAAGCGTCATGATGATCTCTCAGTTTGCCAAATATTTCTGACTAGTACCACATTCGAATCTCCGACAGGGTACTGCCAAGTGGATGTCATCATGAGAAAAAGACTGAATAACCAACGAATGGTAAGGATCTAAGAGCCACGGCGTGGAATGTCAGAAGTTTTAATGTGGTAGGGAAGCTAGAAAATCTGAAAAGGGAAATTCTAAGGCGCAATTTAGATACAGTAGGGATCAGTGAAATGAAATGGGAAGAAGACAAGCATTTCTGGTCAGATGGGTATAGGGTAATATCAACAGCAGTAGAGAATGGTACAACGGGAGTAGGATTTGTCATAAATAGGAATGGAGAGAGGAAAGTGAGTTATTGTGGACAGTTCATAGATAGAGTTGTTCTCATCAGAATCGACAGCAAACCAGGACTGACAACGATATTTCAGATATAACTACCAATGTCGCAAACTGAAGATGAAAAGGTGGGGAAAGTGTATGAGTATATTAAACAGCTAATTCAGTACGAAAAGAAAGAAAAACATATAGTTGTAATAGGGGACTGGAATGTGGTTGCCGGGAAAGGATAGAAGAAATGATTACTGGCGAATATGGGCTTGGTGGCACGAACGAAAGTGGAGAAAGACTGACTGACTTACGCAATAATTTTCTGCTATTTCTGACGAATATTCTGTTCAACATGGAAAACGCCGGAAGACACAGGAAGATTTCATTTAGATTAGACCATGATCAGATAGAGAATCCGAAATCAGTCACTCGACTGTAAGGCGTACCCAGGATCAGATATAGACTCAGATCATGATATAGTAGTGATGAAGAGTGGGCTGAAGTTTAAGAGATTAGTATGAAAGAATAAATGAACAAAGAAATGATATATGGAGTTACAAACGAACGAAGAAATGCACTTGAAGTTCTCTGAGACTATAGACACTGCGATAAGGAATGGCACAGTAGGTAGTTCAGCAAGAGGAATGGACATCTCTAAGAAAGGGCAGTCAGAGAAGTTGGAAAGAAAAACACAGGAAAAATACTTCAATTGATCGATAAAAGAAGGAAGCACAAAAATGTTGAGGGAAATTCAGGAATACTGAAATACATGTCACACAGGAATAAAATAAATGGGAATCATACGAAACGTAAGGTTAAGTGGCTGAATGAAAAATGAGAAGAAAACGGAAAAGAAAATACTGTCGGAAGGACTGACTTAGCATACAGAAAAGTGAAAACAAGCCTTAGGTGAAATTAACAGCAAAAACATTATGAATGAAATGGAAATTCGGCTGTTAAATGGAGAAGAGAAAGCGTATAGGTGACAATAGTACAGTAAACGACTCTATGAGGGTGAAGATTTTCCAATGACGTGATAGGAGGAACAGGAGTCGATATAGGGGAACCAGTATTAGAATCAGTATTTGAAAGAGCTTTTGAAGGTTAAATAAGACAGGATGGACAGATAACATTCCATCAGAATTTCTAAAATCATTGGGGGGGGGGGGGGGGGAATGGTTAGAAAACGAATATTCACGTTTGTGTGTAGAATGTACGAGGTGTGGCTAGAAAAAAAAACCGGACTAGTACTGGTGAAACAATAAAACGAATGCAATAAGGCTGAAAGTCGCGTTGCCTGTCACGTGACTCTCGCTCCGACTACTGCTCGAGTTTCATCTGCCTCCTGCACTCAGTCTGCCCGTGGTGTCTGTTTTAAGTAGTTGACGTTTTGTCTGTGCGTCGGAAAATGTAGAGTGTACAGAAAGAACAGCGTGTTAACATCAAATTTTGTTTCAAACTAGGAAAATCTGCAAGTGAAACGTTTGTAATGTTACAACAAGTGTACGGCGATGATTGTTTATCGCGAACACAAGTGTTTGAGTGGTTTAAACGATTTAAAGATGGCCGCGAAGACACCAGTGATGACACTCGCACTGGCTGACCATTGTCAGCGAAAACTGATGCAAACATTGAAAAAATCGGTAAAGTTGTTCGACAAGATCGCCGTTTAACAATCAGAGCAGTGTCTGAGTTAACAGGAGTTGACAAGGAAAGTTTTAGGCAGATTCTTCATGAAAGTTTCAACATGATCAAAGTGTGTTCAGAAATGGTTCCAAAGTGTCTTACAATTGAACAGAAGGAACGCCGAAGAATAATTTGTTCTGACATCCTGGAAAACATTGAAAGTGATCCCACCTTCTTACAAAATGTTATTACTTGCGATGAATCGTGGTTTTTTACTTACGATCCCGAAACTAAACGCCAATCGATGTATTGGAAAACTCCCGGTTCTCCACGACAAAAAAAAAGCACGAATGTCAAAATCGAAATTCAAGGCAATGATGATTGTTTTTTTTGACATCAAAGGGATTGTGCACATTAATTGGGTACCAGAGGGACAAACAGTGAATCAGCATTACTACATTAACGTCCTGGCTACCCTACGTGAGCGAGTACGGAGAAAACGGAACGATTTGTGGAGAAAAAAGTCATGGATCCTTCACCAAGACAATGCCACAGCTCACAGTGCGTTGTCAGTGAAGACGTTCTTGGCAAAACACAACATTCCCATCTTAGATCATCCACCCTACTCACCTGATTTGGCCCCCTGTGACTTTTTTCTTTTCCCTAAAGTCAAGTCAGCTTTGAAAGGAACTAGATTTGAGACTGTTGAAGCAGTAAAAGAAAAAGCGACGGAAGTAATGTATGGACTTACCGAAAATGATCTGCAGCATTGCTATGAACAGTGGAAAATTCGTATGGAGCGGTGTAGAGACCGAGGAGGAGAGTACATTGAAGGAGATAACATGAAATTGTAAATAATTGTAAATAAATGTTTTTTCCAGCATCAGTCCGGTTTTTTTCTAGCCGCACCTCGTATCAGTAAGGCGATATAACATCTGACTTTCGAAAAAACATCATCCAAACAGTTGCGAAGATTGCAAGAGCTGGTAAGTGCGGGAATTAAAGCACAATGAACTTAACAGCTCATGCATCTAAGTTGGTGACAAGTATAATTTACAGAAGAATGGGAAACAAAATTTGGGATCTATTAGATGACGATCAGTCGGTTGGTATTGTAAGCGAAAATGAAGAAAAATCGAGGCATGTTCATAGGATTTGTCGAACTTCAAAACCGTTTGGCTATATTAGATGGTACAAGATGTTTGAGATTCTGAGAAAAACAGGGATTAGTTATACGGAAAGGTGGGTAATCTCTGTGTATAAAAGGCAATGCCCTGACTGACAAACTGACTGACTCATCATCGCTCAGCCAAAACTGCTACGGATAGAAACCTGAAATTTTTTGAGGTGTTGATCTTATAGTGTAGGCGCTGTTTAAGAAGGGATTTTTCGAAATTCCAGCCCTAATGATGTGAAATACGAGACGAAGCGTTTTTTCTTAAATGTCGCCATTACTGCCATTTTCAAGCTAGACCTACGAAAACTGGTATTTGGTTTCTCGGTCATAAATACAGAAAGAGGTGTTTCAGCATTATTGGAAATTTAACACTATGAGGGTGAAATAGTGGGTGACAGTTCTTTCTGAAAATGGATCATTATTAAAGAACTACTAAAGTATTTTTAGAGGTACATCTATGAACACTGGTATTGGATTCTCGGTTACAAACAAAAAAAAATACCTGTTTCAGTGTTTTAGGAAACTGAACCCCGAAGTAGGTGAAATAGCGGATGAAATTTCTTATGAAAATACACTCCTGGAAATTGAAATAAGAACACCGTGAATTCATTGTCCCAGGAAGGGGAAACTTTATTGACACATTCCTGGGGTCAGATACATCACATGATCACACTGACAGAACCACAGGCACATAGACACAGGCAACAGAGCATGCACAATGTCGGCACTAGTACAGTGTATATACACCTTTCGCAGCAATGCAGGCTGCTATTCTCCCATGGAGACGATCGTAGAGATGCTGGATGTAGTCCTGTGGAACGGCTTGCCATGCCATTTCCACCTGGCGCCTCAGTTGGACCAGCGTTCGTGCTGGACGTGCAGACCGCGTGAGACGACGCTTCATCCAGTCCCAAACATGCTCAATGGGGGACAGATCCGGAGATCTTGCTGGCCAGGGTAGTTGACTTACACCTTCTAGAGCACGTTGGGTGGCACGGGATACATGCGGACGTGCATTGTCCTGTTGGAACAGCAAGTTCCCTTGCCGGTCTAGGAATGGTAGAACGATGGGTTCGATGACGGTTTGGATGTACCGTGCACTATTCAGTGTCCCCTCGACGATCACCAGTGGTGTACGGCCAGTGTAGGAGATCGCTCCCCACACCATGATGCCGGGTGTTGGCCCTGTGTGCCTCGGTCGTATGCAGTCCTGATTGTGGCGCTCACCTGCACGGCGCCAAACACGCATACGACCATCATTGGCACCAAGGCAGAAGCGACTCTCATCGCTGAAGACGACACGTCTCCATTCGTCCCTCCATTCACGCCTGTCGCGACACCACTGGAGGCGGGCTGCACGATGTTGGGGCGTGAGCGGAAGACGGCCTAACGGTGTGCCGGACCGTAGCCCAGCTTCATGGAGACGGTTGCGAATGGTCCTCGCCGATACCCCAGGAGCAACACTGTCCCTAATTTGCTGGGAAGTGGTGGTGCGGTCCCCTACGGCACTGCGTAGGATCCTACGGTCTTGGCGTGCATCCGTGCGTCGCTGCGGTCCGGTCCCAGGTCGACGGGCACGTGCACCTTCCGCCGACCACTGGCGACAACATCGATGTACTGTGGAGACCTCATGCCTCAAGTGTTGAGCAATTCGGCGGTACGTCCACCCGGCCTCCCGCATGCCCACTATACGCCCTCGCTCAAAGTCCGTCAACTGCACATACGGTTCACGTCCACGCTGTCGCGGCATGCTACCAGTGTTAAAGACTGCGATGGAGCTCCGTATGCCACGGCAAACAGGCTGACACTGACGGCGGCGGTGCACAAATGCTGCGCAGCTAGCGCCATTCGACGGCCAACACCGCGGTTCCTGGTGTGTCCGCTGTGCCGTGCGTGTGATCATTGCTTGTACAGCCCTCTCGCAGTGTCCGGAGCAAGTATGGTGGGTCTGACACACCGGTGTCAATGTGTTCTTTTTTCCATTTCCAGGAGTGTATTTTATTATAAAAGCACTTTCAAAGATATATGTATTAAAATTAAAATTTTGCTTTTCGTTAGAAACAAAAAACTATGTTTTACTGTTTTTGGAAATTCAACCCCTAGGAGGACAAAACGGGGGAAGATAATTTTTATGGAAATATTTCATTGTGCATTTTTTGAGCTATGTCCTTGAAAATTAATGTTTTACCTCTGGGTTACAGAAGGAAAAATTATATTGCACTGTTGCTGGAAATTTAATGCCTAAGGGGGTCAAATAAGGTCAGACTGATTCACTAACTCATCATCGCTCAGGCCAAACCGCTAAAGATAGAAATTTGAATTTTGGAGAGGGTGTTGACCTTGTAATGCAGCCATCGTTTAGGGAGGGTCTGTTCAAAATTCTATCCCTAAGGGGATTAAATAGGGGATGAAAGGCTTTTGGGAAGTACGTCAGGGAATTTTGAAGCTATACCTACGAAAACTGGTTTTTGGTTTCGCAGTACGTATTTCGGCATACTTGGGAATTCAACCAATGAGAAGGGTAACATTTTGGGTTAATAGTTTTTGAAAATAAATAATTACCAAAGAAATACTGAAGGATTTTTAAAGCTACGTCTATGACAGTTGGTATTTGACTTTTCGCTTAGTAATTACAAAAATTCAACCCATAAGGGAGTGCAATAGAGGATGATAATTTTTAAGAAAAGAGTTTGTAACATTAAAAAATTTAAAGCAAAATGTATGTAAATTTGTATTTCACATTTTGGTCAGATACAAAGAAATATTTGTTAGGGGGCGAAGGTTGCTATGGAAAGGCCTCCACAAGAACGCAAAGGCATGAGCAACAAAAACTTTGGACTCCAGCTACCAGAATCGCTTTTTGGCCAGAATTTCATTCGGAAAAGACCATACTTATATGGCCTTAATTAGCACGAAAAGCTTAGAAGACGTTGCAATTTGTGAACAACATAAAAATTCGATTAAATAAAAACAGAAAAATCTTTGCAGGCCATACATTCTGCGCCAGTGATGCATCGGGTGCTAAGCCAGTATACAATACGTACAAAAGCCAAGAGGGAACAATAAGGGTACAAAACCAAGAACGAAGTGCTCCGATTAAAAAGGCTGTAAGATAGGAATGTAGTCCTTCTCCGCTACTATTAAATCTATACATCGAAGAAGCAATGGCGGAAATAAAGGAAATGGTCATAAGTGGAATTAGAATTCAAGGTGAAAGGATATGAACGATATGATTCGCTGATAACGTTATTATCCTATATGAAAGTGAAAAGTAATTACAAATTGGAATGAACAGAATGGAATGAACAGTCTAATAATTACAGAGCATTGTTGTTGTTGTTGTTGTTCTTGTTGTGGTCTTCAGTCCTGAGACTGGTTTGATGCAGCTTTCCATGCTACCCTATCCTGTGCAAGCTTCTTCATCTCCCAGTACTTACAGCAACCCATATCCTTCTGAATCTGCTTAATGTATTCATCTCTTGGTCTACCTCTACGATTTTTACCCTCCACGCTGCCCTCCAGTGCTAAATTTATGATCCCTTGATGCCTCAGAACATGTCCTCCCAACCGGTCCCTTCTTCTTATCAAGTTGTGACACAAACTCCTCTTCTCCCCAATTCTATTCAATACTTCCTCATTAGTTATGTGATCTACCCATCTAATCTTCAACATTCGAAAGCTTCTATTCTCTTCTTCTCCAATCTATTTATCGTCCATGTTCCACTTCCATACATGGCTACACTCCATACAAACACTTTCAGAAACGACTTCGTGACACTTAAATCTATACTCGATGTTAACAAATTTCTCTTCTTCAGAGACGCTTTCCTTGTCATTGCCAGTCTACATTTTATATCCTCTCTACTTCGAACATCATCAGTTATTTTGCTCCACAAATACCAAAACGCCTTTTCTACTTTAAGTGTCTCACTTTTTAATCTAATTCCCTCAGCATAACCCAACTTAATTCGACTATATTCCGTTATCCTCGTTTTGCTTTTGTTGATGATCATGTTATATCTTCCTTTCAAGATACTGTCCATTTCGTTCAACTGCTCTTCCAAGTCCTTTGCTGTCTCTGACATAATTACAATGTCATCAGCGAACCTCAAAGCTTTTATTTCTTCTCTATGGATTTTAATACCTACTCCGAATTTTTCTTTTGTTTCCTTTGCTGCTTCCCCAGTATACAGATTGAATAACATCGGGGAGAGGCTACAACCCTGTCTCACTCCCTTCCCAACCACTGCTTCCCTTTCATGTCCCTCGACTCTTCTAAATGCCATCTGGTTCCTGTACAAATTGAAAATAGCCTTTGGCTCCCTATATTTTACGGCTGCCACCTTTAGAATTTGAAAGGGAGTTTTCCAGTCAACATTGTCTAAACCTTTCTCTAAGTCTACAAATGCTAGAAACGTAGGTTTGCCTTTTCTTAATCTTTCTTCTAAGATAAGTCAGTATTGCCTCACGCGTTCCAATATTTCTACGGAACCCAAACTGATCTTCCCCGAGGTCGGCTTCTACCAGTTTTTCCATTCGCATGTAAAGAATTCGTGTTAGTATTTTGCAGCTATGACTTATTAGAATGATAGTTCGGCAATTGTCACATCTGTCAACACCTGCTTTCTTTGGGATTGAAATTATTGTATTTTTCTTGAAGTCTGAGGGTATTTCTCTTGTCTCATGCATCTTGCTCACCAGATAGTAGAGTTTTATCAGGCTGGCTCTCCCAGGGCAGTCAGTAGTTCTAATGGAATGTTGTCTACTCCCGGGGCCTTCTTTCGACTCAGGTCTTTCAGTGCTCTGTCAAACTCTTCACGCTGTATCGTATCTCACATTTCGTCTTTATCTACATTCTCTTCCAATATTGTCCTCAAGTACATCGCCCATGTATAGACCCTCTATATACTCCTTCCACCTTTCTGCTTTCCCTTCTTTGCTTAGAACTGGGTTTCCATATGAGCTCTTGATATTCGTACAAGTGGTTCTCTTTTCTCCAAAGGTCTCTTTATTTTTCCTGTAGGCAGTATCTATCCTACCTCTAGTGAGATAAGCCTCTACATCCTTACATTTGTCCTCTATCCATCCCTGCTTAGCCATTTTGCACCTCCTGTCTATCTCATTTTTGAGGCGCTTGTATTCCTTTTTGCCTGTTTCATTTACTGCATTTTTATATTTTCTCGTTTCATCAGTTAAATTCAATATTTCTTCTGTTACACAAGGATTTCTACTATCGCTCGTCTTTTTACCTACTTGATCCTCTGCTGCCTTAACTACTTCATCCCTCAGAGCTACCCATTCTACTGTATTTCTTTCCCCCCTTCCTGTCAATTGTTCCTTTATTCTCTCCCTGAAACTCTGTACAACATGTGGTTTAGTCAGTTTATCCAGGTCCCATCTCCTCACAATACACCTTTTTGCAGTTTCTTCAGTTTTAATCTACAGTTCACAAACAATAGCTTGTGGTCAGAGTCCACATCTGCCCCTGGAAATGTCTTACAATTTAAAACCTGGTTCCTAAATCTCTGTCTTACCATTATATAATCTATCTGATACCTTCTAGTATCTCCAGGGTTCTTCCATGTATACAACCTTCTTTTATGATTCTTGAACCAAGTGTTAGCTATGATTAAGTCATGCTCTGTGCAAAATTCTACCAGATGGCTTTTTCTTTCATTTCTTACCCCAATCCATATTCACCTACTATGTTTCCTTCTCTCCCTTTTCCTACTCTCGAATTCCAGCCACGCACGACTATTAAATTTTCGTCTCCCTTCACTATCTGAATAATTTATTTTATCTCATTTCATCAATTTCTTCATCATCTGCAGAGCTAGTTGGCATATAAACTTGTACTACTGTAGTCCGTGTGGGCTTCGTGTCTATCTTGGCCACAATAATGCGTTCACTATCCTGTTTGTAGTAGCTTACCCGCACTCCTATTTTTTTCATTATTAAACCTACTTCTGCATTACCCCTTTTTGATTTTGTATTTATAACCCTGTATTCACCTGACCAAAAGTCTTGTAGCCTCTGCCACCGAACTTCACTAATTCCCACTATATGTAACTTTAACATATCCATTTCCCTTTTTTAATTTTCTAACCTACCTGCCCGATTACGGAATCTGTCATTCCACGCTCCGATCCGTAGAACGCCAGTTTTCTTTCTCCTGATAGCGACGTCCTCTTGAGTAGTCCCCTCCCGGAGATCCGAATGGCGGACTATTTTACCTCCGGAATACTTTACCCATGAGGATGCCATCATCATTTAACCATACAGTAAAGCTGCATGTCCATGGGAAAAATTACGGCTATAGTTTCCCTTTGCTTTCAGCCGTTCTCAGTACTAGCACAGCAAGGCCGTTTTGGTTAGTGTTACAAAGCCAGATCAGTCAATCATCTAGACCTTTGCCCCTGCAACTACTGAATAGGCTGCTGCACCTTTTCAGGAACCACACGTTTGTCTGGCCTCTCAATAGATACCCCTCCGTTGTGGTTGCACCTATGGTATGGCCATCTGTATCGCTGAGGCACTGAAGCCTCCCCACCAACGGCAAGGTCCATGGTTCATGGGGGTGGGGGACACAGAGCATGGACTGAGAGAAATTCGAAGAAGTACGAAAGTAATGAATTGTAGCAGAAATGAGAACAGCAAGGAACTTATCTGGATAGACGATCACGAAGTACATGGAGTTAAGGAATTCTGCTACCTAGGCAATAAAAATCCCCCATTATCGATGGAACAAGGAGGAAATCAAAGGCAGGCTATTACTGGTAAAACGGTATTCCTGACCAAGAGAGGTGTACTGACATTTAATTTGAGGATGAAATCTCTGGGAATGTAATGTTTGGAGCACAGCATTGTATGGTACTGAGACGTGGAGTGCAGGAAAAGCAGAAGAGAATCAAAGCATTTGAAATGTGGTGATACAGGAAAAAGTTGAAAATTAGGTGGACTCATAAGGTAAGCAATGAGGAGGTTCACCACAGAATCAGCGTGGAAAGGAATATATGGAAAACACTGACAAGAAGAAGGGACAGTATGAGAAAAAGTACCACCACAGCTGTATCTTGTGAAAGTCTATTGTATCACACGACTAGTTTCGGTGTCACGTTGCCACCATTCTCAGGCCCAACCACTACCACAAGACTATTTGATTTCCTTGGCGCATTTGCTGTGACATCCTTGTTAGTATCACACGAGGGATATCTTTCATCAGGAGTCTATACTCAACACCATGTTGTGTCCAATCAAATACTCTTTTGGCGGTGGTGGGGCCTGAGGATGGTGGTAACGTGCCGCTGAAAATACTCTTGTGACAGATCAGAGACATTCTCAAGATACAGCTGTGGTGGTACTTTTTCATCAGCAGAAGTCCCGCATGCATGCAATAAGATGGACATCCATAAAAGGAAGGGACAAGTTTACAGGACATCTGTGAAAATATCAGGCTGTAACATCCATGGTATTAGAGGAAGCTGTAGCGGAGAAGAGCGTAGAGGAAGACGGAAATTTGAATATATCCAGTAATTGAGGACGAAGGTTGCAAGTGCAACTCAGAGATGAAAAGGTCAGCAGAGGAGAGTAATTTGTGCCGGACCACATCACACTAGACAGAAGATTGATGGTAAAAAAGTATCAGTTTGCATGGGAAGGATCAATACCGGAAGCGAAGAGACCTCAGCCAGTTGCTTTTTGTTCACAGGAGAGTACTGAAACTGTACGAGTTGTTCTGTAGAGAAGCACCAGCAATTCATGCTGAAAGGCAGTAAAAAGCGCGATGTCAACACGCTAAAAAGGAAAAATGATCCTTTGAATACAGCCCAGAAGCTCTTACACAAAGATCAAAAGAGCACCTTAATGAAGTTTGGAATGACATGAAAGCAAAAGCAAAGAAAACGAGAACTAAATGTAACCCAGAACAATTTCAAACTGGCGGTGGAGTAGGTGAGACCAAGATCGACGATATAAGCCAAATGGTTGTTTATATAATACCACAAGTTTTCGAGTGGATAACTGGAGTTAACGACAATAACACATCTTAAGATGTGATATTTTTAAACAACTTCGATGATGATAACTGCTCTGAAGGGAGCAATGAAACTGTTGAAGGTGGAACTCTATCTCACAGTCATTAACCTCGGCCTGGATTCACTGATGGGAGCTTATCAGAAGATGCGCCCAGCAAAAGAAGGAGAGAACATGCGGATGCAGTGAAGAACCGAGAGTTGTTGAATTAAGCAGACGAGCTTCATTCCTTAAAAATTCGTTTAATACGAGAGGAATACAATGCAAACATGTTATTAGTAGAAACATAAAGAAAAATCACGGAAGAAGAGCATAACGTTAAAATGGAAATTATGAATAAGTTCAAGAACGTAATGGAGCAAACTTCAGGTTCCAATTTCTCAGCCAGTGTGCTCGAGAAATTTGGTTTTTTGTGAATGAAGAAGAAAATATTCATATTTATAAAACATCTTTTATTTACTTGATATTTTTTCAAATCGTTAATATGTTTATGTTTCTTGTATGGCATAAAATTTGTGTTTATCATTTCAGAATCGGTGCTAATTTTTGTTAATACCACATTCTAATATTTATCTGAATTTGTAATATTATAAAATAAGTCTTTTTTTTTTAGAAATAATGGAAACACTATATGACTTTGTATACTGAACTAAGAAATAAAATGGGAATGTTAATCCCTTAACAAAAAAGAAAGAAAGAAAGAACATAACTATAAAATTACACTTAATTAATATGAGTCACTTTTCACTGCAGTAGTGAAAATCCGGTGGCTTATTTATTCATTAAACAAGAAAAAGTCTTTCTTCTAATTTTACTAGCAAACTAGGTACAATTTTAATTAAAGTAATTAAATATAATAGACCTTCTGACAGCTTGGCCTGCAGCATCTGCTTCGGGCTGAAATGCATATTTTCGACGTCATTCACATCCACGGCACCAGGGTGAAACAAATCTCTAACTTCTAATCAAGAGTTGTGTAGAACTGCAGCAGCCACAATACTATTCCCACACTTGTTTGGTTTAAATCGATTGCTTCAGTGTGAATTTGGAAACGTTTCTTCAAAATACGAACGCTCGCTCTGTTACGCTCTGGTAGTACTCTGGGCTCTATTGTAGCGCAATTCGTCTCCTGTGTGGGCTCGGAACACAGGCGTCGTAAGATGTCGGGAGAGAGCATGTCCACTATCTCCAACAAGACACCCACATATTATCCATTTTCAAATTCTGCAGTAAATTACTATTGTCCCCAATACGTGCATCAAGCGTGGAACCCAGCCAACGGTTTACCAAGTTCAAAATCATCATATTGGCACCACAGATGATTTTTCTACTGATAGATCTTGCAATTTCTGTATAGTTCCGCTTGCGCTCCATAAGTTCGAAGTATGGGTTTATGAACACAATCTATGGCCCCTATGACACTTGGGAATCAACCAGTTCGATAGAGTTCCCATTTATTATTTGATATATTTTTTTGGCTCTGTGGCGTGTACACATACAGGGGCTTTAAGGCAATTAAACCGTTTATCACACTGTTAAAAGGTCTTCCAGAAGTAGTCCGATGGATATTAATGAGAACCCCTGCTACGATTCGGTAAGTTCCTGTGCGAAAGATTCTCTGTCCCCAAAGAACTTGCAGACTAGGAGATATAGCACGGTTCCTTTCAGAATAATGCTGGAGTCACGGTTGCAGCAATCCAAGTAGCAACTTAAAAGATTCCTTAAGAATCCCAAACTGCTCTTTGAAATCACTGTCGATATACATGGCAACTGGGTCTCTCTTCTCCCCATTACAACACTCATTTTTGGGATGTTCACCTCTTCCTCCATCTCTATATAATCTTTGTTGTCCATATAATTTATAGAATTGCAGCACAGTACTCAAAGATCGTACGTTACTCTATTGCTTTATTCATACTACTGCTTAGGAGTGAATTTTGGCCTTATTTACTCCTTAAGTTACTAATGTAGGAGTGCACTCTTCAATGGTGCTCTTCACAAGCAATGGAGTAAATAAATTTACTTCGGATGTAAATGAAAAATTTACTCCTGGCGTAATTTACTCCTTTAGCTCAGTACTATCGACTGGAAGTCGCCAATTTCCTTCTCTTTTAGTAACTTACTACTGTAGTTTCACTTACTCTCTGCTGGTGCTGACGCCCTAGAGGTCGAAGTCGGAGCTCAGTGTTCCCAGTTGTGCCACTTGAAGTCGCTACTATCACAAAGCCTGGTTTAGTTTGTCTACGATGTCCAAATTCCATGTGTATATCAGGTCTAGTGTGGTGCAGAGTCACTCGACCAACTCTTTTCATCGAATCAGCTTTTCTGCATGCCTGTGTGACGTCACTCATCAATTATAATGCCATTGTCAGAACTAACACAAACATTACAGTTCTTGCGTATGTATAAAATCAACCGATTAATACTCTGCAATTCACAATTAAATGCCTGGCAGAGGATTCGTCGAAACACCTTTAAGCTACACTGTGATCAAAACTATCCAGGCACCCCAAAAAACATACGTTTTTCATATTAGGTGCATTGTGCTGCCACCTACTACCAGATACTCCATAACAGCGACCTCAGTAGTCATTAGTCATCGTGAGAGAGCAGAATGGGTCCCTCCCCGGAACTCACGGACTTAGAAACTTGGTGAAGTGATTGGGTGTCTCTTGTGTCATACATCTGTACACGAGATTTCCACACCCCTAAAAATCCGTAGGTCCACTGTTACCGACGTGATAGCGAAGTGGAAACGTGAAGGGACACGTACAGCACAAAAGCGTACAGGCCGACCTCGTCTGTTGACTGACAGAGGCGGCCGACAGTTGAATAGGATCGTAATGGGTAATGGACAAGCATCCATCCACAGTATCACACAGGAATTCCAAACTGCATCAGGATCCACTGCAAGTACTATGACAGTTAGACGGGAGGTTACAAAACTTGGATTTCATTGTCGAGCTGCTGTTCATAAGTCACACATCACGCCGGTAAATGCCAAACGACGCCTCGCTTGGTGTAAGGAGCGTAAACATTGGACGATCGAACAGTGGAAAACGTTGTGTGGAGTGACAAATTACGATACACAATGTGGCGATCCGATGGCAGGGTGTTGGTATGGCGAATGCCCGATGAACGTCATCTGGCAGCGTGTTTAGTGTCAACAGTAAAATTCGGAGGCGGTGGTGTTGTGGTGTGGTCGTGTATTTCATGGCGGGGGCTTGCACCCCATTTTGTTTTGAGTGGCACTATCACAGTACAGGCCGACATTGATGTTATAAGCACCTTCCTGCTTACCAATGTTGAAGAGTAACTCGGGTATGGCGATTGCATCTTTCAACTCGATCGAGGGCCTGTTCATAATGCACTGCCTGTGGCGGAGTGGTTACACGAAAATAACATCCCTGTAAAGGACTGACCTGCACAGAGTCCTCACCTGAATCCTATAGAACACCTTTGGGATGTTTTGGAACTCCGACTTCGTGCCAGGCCACACCGACCGACATCGATACTTCTCCCCAATGCAGCACTCCGTGCAGAATGAGCCCTGCACCTGATTGAACGTATGCCTGCGAGAGTGGAAGCTGTCATCAAGGCTAAGTGTGGGTCAACACTATATTGCATTCCAGCATTACTGATGTAGGGAGCCACGAACTTTTAAGTCATTTTCAGCCAGGTGTCAGGATACTTTTGATTACATAGTGTATTTCTCTACCGTTACACTCTCCAACCCCACGTGGGAAGAACGTACACATAAACCTGATCGCTCTCTGTAATAAAAACTGAGTAAAGGAATCAACGATCAACTTGAACGGATGTCTTGTAACGTCCGCCCAGACCAAACCCAACGAACAACACAGAACAAAATTTTAAAAAAAAAAGTGGTCAACGTGACGGATTGCCGTCCTACGGGCCCGGGTTCGATTCCCGACTGGGTCGGAGATTTTCTCCGCTCAGGAACTGGGTGTTGTGTTGTCTTCATCATCATTTCATTCCCATCTGGCTCGCAGGTCGCCCAATGTGGCGTCGAACGTAATAAGACCTGCACCAAGGAGGACGAACCTGCCTCTCGGCCAATGACGCCAAACGCTAATTTACATTTTTTTCGCCTATGTAGATGGGCACCGGCAAAATATTTTTCAGACTCTGAGGAGAAAGTTCATTTGCGTACCATATCCGTAGCAGTCTCTCCCATATTTCGCGATAATACAAAATGAGCTGCCCTCCTATGAACTTTTTCCATGTCCTCCGTCAATCCTACCTGATGCGGATAATAAAGCATTTCTCCAGAAGAGGGCGGACAAGCGTAGTGCAAGCAGTCTCTTTAGTAGACCTGTTATATTTTGTAAGTGTTCTGTTAGTAAATCGTAGTCTTTCCTTCACTTTCCCATTAAAGTACTCCTAACTGTAATCCCTAAATATTTAGTAGAATTTACGCCCTTTATAATGGTGTAATTTAATGTGTTACTGAAATTGAGCGGATTTTTGTTAAGTGCTCGTGTGGATGACTACACACTTTTCATGATTTAAAATCATCTGCAAATAATCTAAGAAGGCTGCTCAGATTGTTTCCTAAATCGTGTATGTAGATGAGAAACACAGCGGCCCTATAACACTTCCTTGGGGAACGCCAGACATTACTTCCGTTTTACTCGATGACTTTCCGTCAGTGATTAGAAACTGTAATCCTTCTGACAGGAAATCATGTATCCACTCACACAATTGAGACGGTACTCCATAGGCATACAGTTTAATTTGAAGCCGCTTGTAGGGAAAGGTGTCAAAATCCATCAGGAAATTTAAAATTTGGAATCAATTTGATGTACTTGTCGATAGCGCTCAACACCAATAAAAAATTAGTTGTTTCAAATGACCGATAGTTTCTGAATCCGTGATGGCTACTTGTCAATAAACCGTATTCTTCGAGGTGATTCATAATGTTCGAGCTCATTATACATTACAGAATCCTACTGCGAATCGACATTAGCTTTATGGGTTTTGGTATGACTTGTTCAACTTAACATTCTCCGGGTACGGATCTTTCTACGAGCGAGCGATTATACACACATCAAAAACCGTTTTGCATCACCCCGGCTCCCAGAACTCCTGAAGATGGACGTTGACTGTGGATATTGTATCACAGACACAGTCCCTTTGACTGTTCAGATATGTCAGTAAACCCGCCCAGGCCGGCCGCGGTGGCCGTGCGTTTCTAGGCGCTCCAGTCCGGAGCCGCGCTGCTGCTACTGTCGCAGGTTCGAATCCTGCCTCGGGCATGGTGTGTGTGATGTCCTTAGTTTAGTTAGGTTTAAGTAGTTCTAAGTTCTAGGGGACTGATGACCGCAGCAGTTGAGTCCCATAGTGCTCAGAGCCATTTGAACCATTTGAAACCCGCCCAAAGATGTAAACAACCATGCATGAGCAGCGCCCGTTAGACGGTGGGGGTCCACAGCCGATGAGTTCCAGTCATTACACCAGGAAAGAGATACACGGCTCCTATTGTTTTTAGTTCAACCATGCCTAGAGGGTCAATACCGCGATTCGACAGCGTACGCATTGTTACTTTGTGCCAGGATAGGCTCTCAACAAGGGAAGTATCCAGGTGTCTCGGACTGAACCAAAGCGATGTTGTTCAGACGTGGAGGAGATACAGAGAGACAGGAACTGTCGATGACATGCCTCGTTCAGACCGCCCAAGGGCTACTATGCAGTGGATGACCGCTATCTACGGATTATGGCTCGGAGGAACCCTGACAGCAACGCCACCACTTTCAGTAATGTTTTTCATGCAGCCAAACGACGTCGTTTTACGATCAAACTTTGCGCAATAGGCTGCATAATCCGCAACTTCACTCCCGACGACCATGGCGAGATCCATCTTTGCAACCACGACACCATGCAGCGCGGCACAGATGGGTCCAACAACATTCCGAATGGACCGCTATAGATTGGCATCACGTTCTCTTCACCGACGAGTGTCGCATGTCCCTTCAACCAGACAATCGTCGGAGACGTGTTTGGAGGCAAGCCGGTCAGACTGAACGCCTTAGACACATTGTCCAGCGAATGCAGCAGCGCAGAGGTTCCCTGCTGTTTTGGAGTGGCATTATGTGGGGCAGACGTACGCCACTGGTGGTCATGAAAGGCGCCTTAAGGGCGCGACGGATAGTGCAATCATATCGGCTGCATATTGGCGAGGGATTCGTCTTCATGGACGACAATTCGCAACCCAGCGTGCACATCATGTGAATTAATTCTTTCAGGATTACGACATCCCTCGACTAGAGGTATAAACCGTATGGAACATGCCTGGGATAGATGGAATAAGGCTGTTTATGGACGACGTGACCCATGAACCACTCTGAGGGATCTATTCCGAATCGCCATTGAGGAGTGGGCCAATCTTGACTAACAATGCCTTGCTGTGGATAGTATGCCAAGACGAATACAGGTAAGCATCAATGCAAGAGGATGTGCTACTGGGTATTAGAGGTACCGATTTGTAGAGCAATCTGGAGCACTACCTCTGAAGGTCTCGCTGTATGGTGGTACTACCTGCGTTGTGTGATTTTCATGCGCAATAAAAAGGACGGATATGATGTTTCTGTTGATCTCTATTCCAGTTTTCTATACAGTTTCCGGAACTCTCTGAACCGAGATGATGCAAAACTTTTTTGATGTGTGTATTTACACTTCGAGTGGGCTCCTGAGCTAGTTGTCAAAACAATTTTTTGAAGGGCATTCGGCCTTTTAAAAAGTATTTTCGAACATAAAATCATTAGAAAACAATTCTCCACTACGTTCGTGACGAGTAATTGATCTGTTTCGTTGCAATAGTGTCCACACGTGTGTAGTTCGTTAGTATATGAATTTCACAGTTATACGCAGGAATTTTAAGGTTTACACTTTTAGATACTGATCATTGACACTACTTCTAGTGTTTTACTCTGTGAAAAAATTTTATTCGTGATATACAATATATTATTCCACTGTACATTCCAAATGCTATTGTTTCTTTTGGAGATTTTTGGCATTCAAAAATGCGCTGTATCACATTCTTCACAGTTTAATAGTCGTTATTATTCGATCGAAGGGAAAGGTCCAAGGCACAGCAGCCAATATAAAACACCCACGACTAAATTTTCGTATATTTAGCTGTCGAATAACGTATCAGCTTAACTTTTATTTTAAATGAGCGTGGCCTAACGGATAAGCGCTAGTTGGTATTGACCGCTACGGGAGTTGTTTGAATCGAATTATGGCTGTTTGATATTACTATATTCAAAAAACAGAGGTTTTGCATTAATCAAGGTCATGAAAAAATTGAGTAACGTAAAGTTATATATTCTCATTTAACGCGAATGGGGACAAGCACTACCATTGGCAGACACATCTATTCATGTACTGTTTAAGACATTCCCGACATAGTATCTGCTTAATTGGATCACGCGCGTCTGTGCGTCGGATCATGTTTTGAAAGCTGCACGATACTTCGACGAGGCAGCTGCTCGACATCTTCAGGTGCTTACTATCGTGTTGCTACAATGGCTCGCCAATATATACACTGACTCGCTAGGAAAGCGCAGGCGTCAAGGGTTGAGGCAATAACGTCACGGCGACATCCAGTGCCCCATGCCGTACAAACAGGCCACAGTCTTCTCATTCGCGGCGCTGCCAAATCGAAATATTGTGTAGTTTCCACAACATCATCGGACGTGACGCCTGTTAACCAACGACACATCTATTCATGTTTAATCTCAACACAGGTCAAATACACACTTTTTTTGGAACGCGGAATATCGGGATTCCGTATTTCTAATTACCTTTGCTAAAAACGTTTTATCACTGACCAGCTTAATTCGGTTTCCTATGGACACACTCAGCCAAATCTACGATAGTACAGCCACTTAGTAACTGCAACTTATTCTTACCTACTCAGCTGCATTTGACAACAATATTACTAGCTGGGTACACTTGGCGCTTTACTATCAATTCTTGGCTTATCCTCGACCTGTGCCAGTAAAATATGCTCATCTTTGAGTAGGGGACGGTGGATCCATTAGAGCTTTCGAATCGGTCTTGCAGCATCATTTCATCCATCTCATTTCCGTTAGTTCCTCCACTATTTTCCAATATTTTCTGCAAGTTCATTTCCCTTGCACAGCTCATCCACGTATTCGTTACATCTTTTAGATTTCCTTTCTTCGTTTAGTAACGGCTTGTCGTCTGAGCTCCACATATTCATACACAAGGAGGTAATAAACTACATAGAGTGGCTATCTGTGAGGTAACAGCGCTCCCAGCGGCAGCAAAAAGCAACACTGGCCGCCATTTTTTGAAACGTCTACATGTCAGTATATTTACATTTGATGTATAGTACTGGCGTTAGAAAATCACTGTTTTCCGGTTGTAATTTGTTTTAAAAGTCTTATTGACCGTTCGCGAATCATGCCCAGTGTATGTGCAATGTACAATTGCGCTAATAGAAGTGATAAAACAACTGAAATGTCATGTTTCAGGTGAGTATCTAAATGCGTGTTGTACTAGCGTCTTGTGCATCATTTTCGTGTTTAAGCTGTATACAAAATGTAAATAAGCTACTGTATACACGTCTCTTTATTTTTAGGTTTCCTCTGAAAAAGAAAGAGCTGTTAAGTCGATGGGTAGCCAATATGAGGCGAGATACGTGGCAGCCATCTCAATATAGCTACATATGCTCGTTTCACTTTGAAGATAGATACATGTATAGTACCAACGAGAAAAGGCGACTTCTGGCAAACGCAGTACCGATAATATTTACGTTTCCTGACCATCTACAGAAAACAACTATAGTATAGAGACACCCAAGAAACGGCCTGTCAGTGAAGAATCAGCTTGCTTATCAAATGAACCAGGTAAAATATTTTGCTGTTATTTATTTGCTATATGGGTTATGTGTGAATTTTACTATTAATCAATGTATGTTTAAAGAAAAATAAAGCTTAATGATAATACTTCATTTTGGTAGGTGAAATAGTGAATCAGACTGATCATACAGATCATTCTTATTGTTTGCCTAGCCCCAAAAAATTGAAACAGAATTATGAGGCACTACAGAAGCTGAGGAAGCAAGCGAAACATGCAAGGCAAAGTGTTTCAAGAAAGAAGAAACAAATTGTGACATACAAAACAGTGGTTGTAGGCCTAAATAAGAGACTCCAAGACTGCTTCTGAAGTGATAGGATGTGACAAAAATTGTGATATTCTGAAGCAACTTTTTGCATTGCAAAACAAATGTTCAATTCCTGAATATCCTAAAGAAATAAGACAGTTTGCCCTTACACTCAATTTTTACTCCTCCAAAGCTTATAATTATTTGAGGAAGTTTGTTAAATTACGCCCTCCTCAAACACTCTGCAGGTGGGCAACTACAGTAAATGGCATTCCTAGATTTACAGAAGAAAGCTTAAAAAAATTAGCAGATGATGTTCAACGTAGTTCAGGACCTATTTTAGCTGCACTTATGTTCGATGAGGTGGCTCTTAAAAAGGACTTCATATTGGATGGTAATAAGGTCTGGGGTTATGTTGACTTAGGGCAAGGATGTGAGGAAAGTGATGATAGCCAAAGAGGCACTATGTGTATGGTTACTGGGATTAATAAGAGTTGGAAAATTCCTCTTGGCTATTGTTTTCTTAATGGTTTAACAGCTAGTTCAAAAATGGTTCAAATGGCTCTGAGCACTATGGGACTCAACTGCTGAGGTCATTAGTCCCCTAGAACTTAGAACTAGTTAAACCTAACTAACCTAAGGACATCACAAACATCCATGCCCGAGGCAGGATTCGAACCTGCGACCGTAGCGGTCTTGCGGTTCCAGACTGCAGCGCCTTTAACCGCACGGCCACTTTTTTTTTTTTTTTGTTCGTTTTCGTTCGTTGCATCTGATCAGGGCGGACGTCGTAAGACACCCTTTTAAGTTCATTGTTGGTCTATTAACTCAGTTCTTTTTATTACAGAGGGCGGCTAACCCTCTGACCGAGCACTCTGAGCTACTGTTCCGGCTCACACGCGCCACTTCGGCCGGCTTTAACAGCTAGTGTGAAACTTAATTTACTACAGCAGTACCTCCGTAAATTGGAGGGAACTGATGGAAAACAGGTTTCATTGCAATAAAATGTATCAAAAATAGTTTTTATGCTGCTTCAAAGGGTGTATTCGAATTGTTAACAGTGGCAGAAATGGTTTTCAGGTACTTTCAAACCTTAATATGGAAGAAGAACTTCCTTCTGTAGTTGTGTGTAGAATTGTTCAGAATGTTGGGTGACAGGCCGAATTTATTTACTAGATTTTGACCATCTAATGGTTCCAGCTGAATTTGGAGAAGAGTCACATTACTCTTTTCTAGTCAGGATGCTGTTAAAATAGTATTTTAATTGTAGGTTACGCCATTTGTTCAAAAACCAGGCCAACGGAAGAAAGAGGGAAACATATTCGGCAAATATATACAAAGTTATATTGTTTAAGGGACAATGAAAGGTCCTGCGCTGTCAATTGATCGTTTATGGACATACTGAACTATTTAAAATTGGTTTTGACCAAATCTATATGGCATTGCAGCGAAATGAACTGCAACAATTCGTAATAAACTTTTCAATTAATCGATGTCAGAAGTGTGTTTCACTTCATTTAGCCTTCATCACTATATGTTTTACAGTAGAGAAATCAGATTGTCAGTGCAGATTGGCTTTTTTTTACGCCATGCGTAGTAAAGAATAACAACATTCAGTATTAGCAGACGACGTGTAGGCTGCACCTTGACGTTACAAGACATGGCGGCTCAGTTTTCAAGTTGCTTCAAAGATGGCGGTGCCATAGCCAGTCTATGTTGTCTATATAGGTCGTTGTTCATACAGCTTCTCCGCTTTGCTCCAAAGATGTCTTTAAATTTCCTGTAGACAGCACCCATCTTTGTAATACTTATCATAGTTAAATTAAGGTTATGGGTTACTGAGGATAAAATTACTGTACGTACAGTTACAAGAATACAGAAGCTCAAAGTGTTGAAAGCTTTACGTACTTAGGCCGACTGAATTCTGAAATGCCGTAATGTAGAGTCAGTTAACCTACATGGAGTCTAGTGAAGTGGCATCAGACGGGAGACAGTGCGGTAAAAGGTGGCATCTGCATTCAACGTTTCAAGCCGAGCAGAGCGTAGTTCACAGAGTCCTCTCCAGGTGGCGGGCGCGTACCAGAGCGCCGTTAATGCGCCACGCACGGCTGATTAGCGCGTTGCACAGAGAACGGCGGGATTGCATTTAGCAACAACAATGGCAAATGCAGCGCGCTCCATTATCTTGATGGCCGTATTCGCGCTGCTATTAGTATGAATTAAACATCCGAGCCAAAGTGATGCATCACCTTTTTTTTGTGTAACACTTTAATCGAACGTAAACGATTCAGTGGATAGGTGAGCACCCACACTGCAGTTTAAATTTGGAGCTAAGTAAATTACATATTATTCACAATATATTTTAGTTTACTTGCTAACAGTCATGCGTATGCATATAATATGCTTCCAATGCAGCATCGTGAAAAACTAAACATTAATGAAATACACAATAAATTGATTAATTTTTTAAATTTTACTTAAAAATGTTTTGCGTATCGGCTATCTACAGGCTTTAATTAATGCTGAGTGGTAAGATCTTATTTCACTAACAGCCTGTACGAACTTGGATGCGCCTAGTTAGTCATCAGTCCAAGTAGACATTACATAAAAGGGGCCTAAAAGTATACATCCCCTGGGAAATTGTTAACCATTTCATCTAAACAGCTCTAGATATCCTTTCCAATTTTCTGGCTTCGTATTCAATATGAGAAGAAATCAGAATCACCGCCACTGCTAAACATTTCCTCTGCCACGAAATGTTTAGCTCTCTCATGGAAGCGGTCTATCACTTAGACGTCAATATTTTTACACGCAATAACGAATGTTCCTTCTCAACACAAAACTTCAACCAAGCAACTACATTAATAGTTTCACTCGAAAAGTTCACTACCAATCACAAGTCAAGAATTTCAGTAACTCAGTTGCAATACATTCTTGTTATACTTATATCGCCCCCGTCGGTGTGACCGAGCGGTTCTAGGCGCTTCAGTCTGGAACCGCGCGACCGCTACGGTCGCAGGCTCGAATCCTGCCTCGGGCATGGATGTGAGTGATGGCCTTAGGTTAGTTAGGTTTAAGCGGTTTTAAGTTTTAGAGGACTGATGACCTCAGATGTTAAGTCCCATAGTGCTCAGAGCCATTTGAACTTATATTGCACCGTAATTCCCTGACGTTCAGTAATATTTCAATTCAAATTCAAATCGGATTATTCTAATCCGCCGCGTACAGGCAATACAAGACACCTCTCTCTCTCTCTCTCTCTCTCTCTCTCTCTCTCTCTCTCTCTCTCTCTCTCTTGAGAAAACAATACGCTCATGATAAGACAATACAAGACTGGCTTGTAACAACATTCTCAAATATTTTCAGACGTCCTAGGGCGAAGTCGGACGTTCCTTGAACACTGCTGCATTATAATCTCGCTGTAGTAACAGCGTACTGCCACCGACCAGTTAGGACTTGTACACATTAGCACGATTTTTGTATCTAGACAGCGTCTATAATCAGTCGAGTGATTTTATATATAGACAACTGACAGATATGAAATTACAATGAAATCCAGATCATTAGCGACTTAAAGGGGTTAATAAATATCAACGCGGAGTGTTGAAAGTGTGTGCTCCGAAAGGGACTTGAACCTGGGATCTCCTGCTTAGAACGCAGACGCTCTATCTGAGCCATGAGTAAAGTGCGACTCCAGGGCTTTATCTCTGGCACGCTCCCCATGAGACCCATATTTGCAACTTACTGCCCACACATTACATATGTAGTGCCCCTGCCATGAGAGTTTGAGCAATGTGAGTGCATCTGCACTGAAGGTCATTGGCCGGTATGCCTTGTCTATCCTCTGCGGCCTCGATGGCTCAGTCGAATAGTGTGTCTGCTATTTAAGCAGGAGATCCCGGGTTCGAGTCCCAGTCGGGGCACACATTTTCAACTGTCCCCTTTCATATTTATCAACACCTGTAAGCAGCTAATGGTCTGGATTTCATCGTAATTTCATTCTTTGAGATCTGCAAGAACACAGATACCACCTGCATATATTCATTCTAAGAGATATTTGTTGTCTATAGACACGTTTCTCCAACAAAATCGCAGAACTTTTGACTCCAGTTTCAAAAGGGAAACATGAAACACATCCTAGACAACGTTGCGCAACACTCCGTAGTGTGAACGTGTTGGTAGACGCTACTTCCAGTTATTCTCGCTGTGCCGTGGAAAACACTTTTCTGTTATTCTTGTTTTTCTTATTGTTAAACATAACTGACCAAGATGTGCCCAACGGGGAAAGTGTTGTAGCCCACTGAAGACTTTCACGTGATATCACAAACACATAAAAAAGAATGTTGCATCATCTCGGTTCCGAGAGTTTCGGAAACTGTACAGAAAACTGGAATAGAGATCAACATAAACATCATTTCCGCCCTTTTTATTGATCATGAAAACCACACAGTGCAGGTTGTACCACCATACAGCAAGACCTTCACAGGTGGTGGTCCAGATTACTGTACACACCGGTACCTCTAATACGCAGTAGCACATGCTCTTGCATTAATGCATACCTGTATTCGTCGTGGCATACTATCCACAAGTTCATCAAGGCAGTATTGGTCCAACTTGTCCCACTCCTCAACGAGGATTCGGCGTAGATCCCTCAGAGTGGTTGGTGGGTCAGGTCGTCTATAAGCAGCCCTTTTCAATCTATCCCAGGCATGTTCGATAGGTTTCATCAGTGGAGAACATGCTGGCCACTCTAGTTGAGCAATGTCGTTATCCTGAAGGAAGTCATTCACAAGATGTGCGTGATGGGGGCGCTAATTGTAGTCCATGAAGACGAAAGCCTCGCCAATATGCTGCCGATATGGTTGCACTATCGGTCGGAGGATGGCATTCACGTATCGTACAGCCGTTACGACGCCTCCCACGACCATTAGCGGCGTACATCGGCCCCACATAATTCCACCCCAAAACAGCAGGGAACCTCCACCTTACTGCACTCGCTGGACAGTGTGTCTAAGGCGATCAGCCTGATCGGTGCGGGCTTTCAAATAAAATGATGGTGTGGTGGCCCCCAACTAAATACTCTCAGACTCGAAATTGAAATAGTAAAAATTTCGCTGGTTTCGTTGTCTAGGGGCTGGGATACGTAGTTGCCGCATTACATGCCAAATATTGCTACAGTATACAATATGAATATACACATGAAGCGAATGGTCGAAGGTTCCTATCACTTGGCAATCGCGAATGTAAAGTAGAAATTTATAAATAATAGATTGCAATACATAAAACGTGCAGGTACTATCTTAACGACTTTAAATGATGAGTACGATAGTAGAAGTACTTTTGAGAATGTGGTATATTTCTACAAAACACTTATTGGTGTCGACGGTCCAGCATTTGCCTCCAAACATGTTCAAAATGGTTCAAATGGCTCTGAGCACTGTGGGACTTAACATCTGTGGTCATCAGTCCCCTAGAACTTAGAACTACTTAAACCTAACTAACCTAAGGACATCACACACATCCATGCCCGAGGCAGGATCCAAACATGTCTCTGACTATTGTCTGGTGGAAGGCATGTGTAACACTCATCAGTGAAGAGAATGTGATGAAAATCCTGAGCGATCCATTCAGCATGTTGTTGGGCCCATCTGTACCGCACTGCATGGTTGCAAGGATGGGCCTCGCCATGGACGTCAGGAGTGAAGTTGCACATCACGCATCCTATTGTGCACAGTTTGAGTCGTAACACGACGTCGTGTGGCTGCACGAAAAACATTATTCAACATGCTGGTGTTGCTGTCAGGGTTCCTCCAAGCCATAATCCGTAGGTAGCGGTCATCCACTGCAGTAGTAGCCCTTGGGCCGCCTGAGCGAGGCATGTAATCGACAGTTCATGTCTCTCTTTATCTCCTCTATTTCCGAACAACATCACTTTGGTTCAGTCCGAAATGCGTGGACACTTCCCTTGTTGAGAGTCCTTCGTGGCACAAAGTAACAATGTGGACACGACCGAACCGCGGTATTGACCGTCTAGGCGTGGTTGGACTACAGACAACACGAGCCGTGTACCCCCTTCCTGGTGGTATGAACTAATCGGCTATCGGACCACCTCCGTCTATTAGGCGCTATTCATGCATGGTTGTATACATCTCTGTGCTGGTTTAGTGACATCTCTGAACAGTCAAAGGGACTGCGTCTGCGATACACTATCCACAGTCAACGTCTATCTTCAGGAGTTCTGTGAACCGGGGTGATGCAAACCCTTTCTTTGATGTGTGTATTTGTGAACAGTTAGCTATTCCGATTACAAAAATTGCCACCAGAAGGAGCTAGTTATCGAAGACCTAGTTGAAAAATATTAAGTATCAGAGAGTTAAAAAAAAAAGGAAAAAAAAGCATGATCCATCCTCTTCCGTAGTCGAAAGCAAATTATAGACGAAATATGGCCCCTCCACAAACAATACACGTTTCAACTAACATCTCCTCTTTCGATTTCTTGTACTATTCAGTATTATCACTGCACAAGCGGAGATCCCAACAAGGTCGGCAATAATTAGCAAATATCGTGGAACTAGGTTCAAATTCAGATGGCTCTAAGCACTATGAGACTTAACATCTGAGGTCATCAGTCCCCTAGGCTTAGAAATACTTAAATATAACCAGCCTAACGACATCACACATCCATACCCGAGGCAGGATTCGAACCTGCGACCGTAGCAGTCGCGCAGTTCCGGGCAGAAGCGCCTAGAAGCGCTCGGCCATCGCGGCCGGCGTGGAACTGGGGATTCAAGTGTGTACAAGAGGTAAATTATGTGGATTGTCTATAGACGTTGTCTAGCTTACATGTCTGCAAACAGTCCCAGAACGTCTATAAACATTCCCTCGATTTTATGTACAAGTGTGCACTTACCTTCACGCCACTATTAGCCAACGGACACTAGAGACGCACCTGATGACGCCACTGGTGGAGCTACTAGCTGCCAGAAGTTTCATGAACCAGCCGACTTGTGGCACCTCTTTTTAATTATGGCTCACTTCTCATTTGGAGATAGTCAGTTGAGAGAATAATCTCATATTAATTACTTCCGATCACTCTTCTATTTAAAAAATGAAGCCGAAAGGGTAGAAATCAGAGAAAACGTTGTATGTATATTATTCAATTGTTGCAAGATTCACACAGTCTTGGATGAACTCGAAGTCAACGAACTCGTAAAGTTACAAAAGCCCAAATCCCGCTTTATGAACGAGTTATTGGCATTTCGAAACTAGTGCCTTCAAGAGTGTCTTACGTCTTTATGAAAGAAATCTTTCTCATAGAAGACGTCAGAATACAGATGCTCTTGCCAACCACCAAGGCCTACGAAACTACACGCCAAATACAAATAAACACAAGTGCGCCAGGCACGACTTCTTCTTAACCGACGTCATAGCGACAGGAAAAGGAAAAAAGCAAACTACGAACTCCAACGTGTGGTAACACGATACGCAACACATGGGTTTCGCCACAATTTCTATCGAAACAAGAATGAAGACAAGAATGAAGACTGTGTGAACTGTGCAATGAACATGGTAAAAGATAATAACTTTATCTTGAAACTCTTTCATTTGGTCGGTGTTTGCAAAGAAAAACAACAAAAAACAAGAAAACTTTAACTTAATATCGGGCGTCCAAGATTAAAAAGAAAAAGAGAAAATACATACTCTATAAACAGGTCAGCCAATTTCCATGCAGGAGGGAATTGAGCACATGCCAGCGAGTCCTTCACATAATCATCAATTAAGTGTAAATGCCGGAATGCAGCACACTGAAGTTGAAAATCAAACGGTAGGCAAGCCCTAAGTGCTTAAAATGAACTGCAGACAACCAAGTTTCTGATGAACATTACAAACGACAGTAATTAAAACTTCCGGGCTAAGAGGCCGTGGTCCAATAGTAGAAATACTTCTCCCTGACGTTTCGTTGCCAGCTGCGGGCAACATCATCTGAGGTGAGTCTACGGCTGTCTACTAAGCCGTGGAGGTCCTGTTTATATAGAGCGCGTAGAGGGTGCCACCACTCGTCACGTATTGTCAACAGTAAACTCGATAAATAATAACCCAAACAAAAAACTATATTCTGAAAGCGATTCTTTCTCATTCAATTAACAAAACGCTACAAGATTTTTGAACAATCGCTTCGTTTGTAAATCTGCCTCCAGTGGCATTAAACCAGTTTTACTGTTGACAACACGTGACGAGTGGTGGCACCCTCTACGCGCTCTATATAAACAGGACCTCCACGGCCTACCAGCCAGTCGTAGACTCACCTCAGATGATGTTGCCCGCAGCTGGCAATGAAACGTCAGGGAGAAGTATTTCTACTATTGGACCACGGCCTCTTAGCCCAGAAGTTTTAAATACTGAAGACGCCGGCCGTGAAAGCCTGCAAGCTATGATTACAAACGACGCTCACCCGTAAACCGAAGGAGACAGGATGTGACTCTGTCGTCGTCCGAAAAACCCAAAAAGGCGTTCATCCGGTGTCTGACAAAAACCCAGGGTGAAGGCGCTCCGAGCCACTGGGACAGCCCGGGCCGCGATCCCTAGGCCTCGTTGAAACGCGCTAACTTCTCAGGAGGATCCACCAGACACGAGGACTAGCGCAACCAGGACACGTGTGGCTTCCTCAAACACATCACGCCAACAACCGCACCGTGTTATGCGGTAAACGCCAGCTTATGGCGCTAGACGCAGGAAGTCCGTGCGCCAGCAATCCTGGTCAACTGCTACCGAGGAAGCTCTTACGCTCCGCCGAACACAATTCCCCACCCCCCACACCCATCCCCACTTCAACCACCTCCTTCCTTCCTCACAGAGAGAGACCAAAGACTCTCGAACCTGCAAAGAAAGGGTTCAACTCGTCGGTCGCGACCTGTTGATCTCGCAGCGCGGCTCTAGAATCTATATTAATCTTTTGTTACATTTTATAGTTATGAAAGTCGCTAGCTCTATCTTCTTATCTCGTGTTTTCTACTGTAAATCTCGCGCTTGTACTCTTGTTAACTTCACGATTACAGAGATCGCCAAAACTTTATTTTTTTTTTATTGGTCCTGTGCGCAACAAATAACTTACTTCATCTTTCTGCTGCCACTGCTTGATCTGCTGCATTCCATTATTTAACAAAAACATAAAAAAACGTATTATTCATGCTGAGTGCAATGCATGTTCTGTATGGCGGCTCCTGCTGTTGCTGCGGCTGCTGCTGCTTACTACAACTACATATAAGTCAAGAGAAAGGGTTTGGTCAAATCTAAACTCGATAAATGATAACCCAAACAAAAAACTATATTCTGAAAGCGATTCTTTCTCATTCAATCAACAAAACACTAGAAGATCTTTGAACATTCGCTTCGTTTGTAAATCTGCCTCCAGTGACATTAAAGCAATATTACAAATTAATCAAACTCTTGAGACAGACTGAAATACTTCTAAATTGAATACATAGTGCAACAATTCCCTGACAATTACAAAAGAAATCAATGACAAAAATCAATACTTAATCTAAAAATGGTTTCCGGTTAAGAATTCAACTCCTATCATTATCAAAATTACCGTCTGCTGATACGCACATACACAAACCCTTTTCTTTAAATTAATAAGCGCGCTGCAAATTATAAAAAATATCAACTAAATACCAAATCGTGTGTCGCGGCTGGCGGACACAGCAGTACGGCAGCTCGGCGACGAACCCTCGCCCAACACATATGCGCACCACAGCAGACGGGCTCCAACACTGGCTTCAAAACTGCCACTAGTTAAGCCGAGCGCTGCGAGGCGCGATAATAATATCTTAGATTTCAGAGCTTGTGTATGCGCGCTGTAGCCAACCTTTACATCCTAAGAGAGTATTGCCAACTCTCAATTAAGACAAAAGGTTGAGCTCAGCATGGCTTGTGTTTTTCTATCATCACAGTTTCTACCAGCTTTGTTTCAACGCTACATTCTGTTGTATCACATATAATTTTACTGATAGGTTTTAAATTTTTCTTGTGATCGCGTAGCCCTTTAATACATGGCACTGTATCATAAACAATACATGTACAATAAATACATTAACTATTTAATAGTGTTCTTTCCACACATTTATTATGTTCCATGTGCCTCCAAAAGGTGAGAAAGTCTGTTGTATTTCATCCACATTTTGTGCAAGTACATAGCTCAGGTGTGGTAATCCCAAGTTGTGGTCGGAAAACACATATGAGTTTCTCTCCATACTTTAATCCGTTCAGTCTGAGGACTTGCCTGTTGTCGAAAGCACCATTTCTGTCCTGAATGAGGCGCAGTCTAGCACTAGTCGGTAGGACAACGGATCTCAAGAATTTCCAAGAGTACTAGGCTCATTTTTTTAAAATCAAGCGGGACTGATATCTTCCAAAACTAAGTTATGTATAATTAGTGAATATCACATCCTCTGGAACACCATGTTAGGCAAGGTACGAAGAATTTTCGGAGTAGTGCAGTATGTTGGCCCATCTGTGGTTTATGGGTAGGAAAACTGCAATTCTCTTTGAATACAAGCACACAAAGTGACCCTTCCTAAGGGTTCAAATGGCTCTGAGCACTATGGGACTGAACTTCTGAGGTCATTAGTCCCCTAGAACTTAGAACTAGTTAAACCTAACCAACCTAAGGACATCACACACATCCATGCCCGAGGCAGGATTCGAACCCGCGACCGTAGCGGTCTCGCGGTTCCAGACTGCAGCGCCTAGAACCGTACGGCCACTTCGGCCGGCTTCCTAAGAATCATCAGGCGCATGTTCTCATGTGTTTCGGCAGAAACTTACAATCCTGTTTTTCTTATGTATAGCTGGAGTCACGCTAAACTAGTACTGCTCAACACGTCATAGACGCGACGCCCATTGTCGACGGAAACCTTCGGTTTGTTTCCCGTTAGGCACAATATGATTTTTAAGGAGGATAGACAGAGCTGTCGCAAATTAGTCAAATGTGTTACTTGTTTTATCGATAAGCATCAACAGGGACATCAAAACACGAAGAATAACGAGTACTCCAGCGACGGCTGAGTAGCGCTGCTGCATGGCTGTGGCAGTCAGTGTGGGACAGGGAGTGCTGTCGCTGGTGGAGTACTGACTGTTCTCCGTGTTTTAATGTCCTGTTAATAAATGTCGATATAGCAAATAACGAATTTGACTAATCTGTGGCCACTCTACCTGTCCACCTTAACAATCATTTTGTTCTTAACAGGCAACAAACCGACAGTTTCTGTCGAACTGCACGTAGCCTGAAAGACGTGATGAGCAGTATTTGTTTGGAATGACTCTCGTTAAATATCACAAAAACTAAATTGAAAATATCTTGTATAAACACTTGAGAAAAATGATCTGACGACTCTTGGGAGGGTCACCCAATGTATACCACATTCATCTTCTTTATCTTCAAAAGACGAAGGAGTAGTTTTCACATGCGCCATCTTCTTCATTATTCGTTAAATTACGAGCCCGTGCCTTAGTATTTAAATGTCCAGTGTTAAACTTGTAAATACACGACGTGAAGGCTATGTTATTTATTATGTCCAGGTGTTTAAACACTCCACCACAAAAGTGGTTGCTTGTCAAATTATACACTGCTGAGTCACATCAATGTCATCACAAGTCAAAAGCTTGAATAACAAACTTTTGCAGGAAGAGAGTCAGTGAGGTTCTGGAAGCTACCAGCAGGGATTTGGAGCAATACCGACTCCAGTCCCGTGGACAGCTGCGCTAGGTTGCTCGGTTGACGATCCGTGGCGCAAACACCATGGTCGAGGTGGTCCCACAGATTGTCGTGTGGGTATAAATACAGGGAGTTTGTTGGTCAGGATACAGCAAACTCATCCTGGTGTTCTTCACCACGCACATACATTGCGAACTGTGTGACACGTTGCATTGTCCAACTGGTAGCTGCCATCACGGTTCGTTGATTCACGGGGAGGGGACCAAACAGCGAGGTCATTCGTTCCATAGGATTACGGAAGGATGGGGAAGAAAGTCGGCCGTACGCTTTCAAAGGAAGCATACTGGCATTTGCCCGAAGCGGTTTAGGGAAATCACGGAAAACCTAACTCAAAGTGGCCGGTCGCGGGTTTGAGCTGTCGTACTCTTGAATGTGAGTCCAGTGTGCCAACCACTGCCCCGCCTTGCTCGGTGATGCCATCATGCTGAAGAAAAATAACTGCATTTAGGAGTGTACGTGGTCTCCAAGGATAGATCCATAATTGTGTTGATCCATTGTGCCTTCCAGAATGACGAGATCAGGTAAGGAATGCCACGAAAACATTCCCCACACCATAATGTTGTTGCAGGTCGTTTGCTCACAAACGTTTCACTCCCTATGCGCCACAGGCCATCTGTCCAATGGAGAATGAAACGATATTCACATGAAAAGACCAGTTGTCGCCAATCAGTTGGCGTCCAGTTGTGGTACTGTCATGCAAATTCCAGCCTTCGTCGCCGATTAACAGCAGTCAGCATGAACCACTCACTTGTTACGCAGGCCCATTGGCAGCGATGTTGGCTGAACGGTCTTTGAGGAAACACTGTTGGTTCATGTGGACGGTCGGTTACTCAACAGCCGCACATATATTCGCCCATACAGATTTCCGCAGTCGTCGTTCTGTCTTCCACGCATCATGGTGCACCACACTTGCCTTGGATAGCACCATTTTGCCATGCACGGTATACTTAAACCCCGCGGCACGCGGACAGTTTACAAACTTAGCCGTCTCTGAAATGCTTACATCCTTGACACGAAAGCCATCGGCAACGCTTTTTTGAAGTTACACTAATCGCTCTGTTTCCCCATTGTGTTAATAACTACACTGTTTTCCGCTCCCCCGCCCCCGACAAGCTACACTCCTGGAAATGGAAAAAAGAACACATTGACACCGGTGTGTCAGACCCACCATACTTGCTCCGGACACTGCGAGAGGGCTGTACAAGCAATGATCACACGCACGGCACAGCGGACACACCAGGAACCGCGGTGTTGGCCGTCGAATGGCGCTAGCTGCGCAGCATTTGTGCACCGCCGCCGTCAGTGTCAGCCAGTTTGCCGTGGCATACGGAGCTCCATCGCAGTCTTTAACACTGGTAGCATGCCGCGACAGCGTGGACGTGAACCGTATGTGCAGTTGACGGACTTTGAGCGAGGGCGTATAGTGGGCATGCGGAAGGCCGGGTGGACGTACCGCCGAATTGCTCAACACGTGGGGCGTGAGGTCTCCACAGTACATCGATGTTGTCGCCAGTGGTCGGCGGAAGGTGCACGTGCCTGTCGACCTGGGACCGGACCGTAGCGACACACGGATGCACGCCAAGACCATAGGATCCTACGCAGTGCCGTAGGGGACCGCACCGCCACTTCCCAGCAAATTAGGGACACTGTTGCTCCTGGGGTATCGGCGAGGACCATTCGCAACCGTCTCCATGAAGCTGGGCTACGGTCCCGCACACCGTTAGGCCGTCTTCCGCTCACGCCCCAACATCGTGCAGCCCGCCTCCAGTGGTGTCGCGACAGGCGTGAATGGAGGGACGAATGGAGACGTGTCGTCTTCAGCGATGAGAGTCGCTTCTGCCTTGGTGCCAATGATGGTCGTATGCGTGTTTGGCGCCGTGCAGGTGAGCGCCACAATCAGGAGTGCATACGACCGAGGCACACAGGGCCAACACCAGGCATCATGGTGTGGGGAGCGATCTCCTACACTGGCCGTACACCACTGGTGATCGTCGAGGGGACACTGAATAGTGCACGGTACATCCAAACCGTCATCGAACCCATCGTTCTACCATTCCTAGACCGGCAAGGGAACTTACTGTTCCAACAGGACAATGCACGTCCGCATGTATCCCGTGCCACCCAACGTGCTCTAGAAGGTGTAAGTCAACTACCCTGGCCAGCAAGATCTCCGGATCTGTCCCCCATTGAGCATGTTTGGGACTGGATGAAGCGTCGTCTCACGCGGTCTGCACGTCCAGCACGAACGCTGGTCCAACTGAGGCGCCAGGTGGAAATGGCATGGCAAGCCGTTCCACAGGACTACATCCAGCATCTCTACGATCGTCTCCATGGGAGAATAGCAGCCTGCATTGCTGCGAAAAGTGGATATACAATGTACTAGTGCCGACATTGTGCATGCTCTGTTGCCTGTGTCTATGTGCCTGTGGTTCTGTCAGTGTAATCATGTGATGTATCTGACCCCAGGAATGTGTCAATAAAGTTTCCCCTTCCTGGGACAATGAATTCACGGTGTTCTTATTTCAATTTCCAGGAGTGTATAATATCCTACACAGCTAATGACGCCACCTATCGGCTATAAGTGGTTATCGCACGTTGAAATTATACAAAGGCGGTATGGCCCCTGTATAAACTACACAATTGCTCGAATTACCACGTAATTTCTTATGGTCGCAGTTAAACGCGTTTTTATGTTCAAACGACGTGTCCGTTTTTCACGTACTACGCACGACCATTCGCACAATTCAAATGACCTAATTTTCAAGATAGTACTTTCGGGCTGGCACGTTATTCAAACGCTTAAACTCTGTGCACTGACTGAGTTGTTCAGGCATCTGCACTTTGGAAAATACTTGCAACGAAAAATCCTGTTACCTCTCCTACACGTAGAGGAAAATGTCCCAAATTGAACCCCTCCCCCCTCTCACCCCGCTGGTCACTTGCCTCTGCATTACTCTAAACGTCTGTGGAAACAAATGTAAATACCACACAATAACAGATTGATTCACTTGTTCCGTTATCAGCTCGCCGTTTTGACAATGGAAAATTCTTTACATTGTGCTACATTTTTCGTAATAACTCCTAAATATTAACAGTTAATTATGGCTAACTGTTTCTTTTAGATACTTAGTTAAAAGTTTATACGGTTGAAACAATGTACGCTATTGTTGCAAAGCTATGCACACTTCAGTTGCTTAAATTTTACCCGTCATTTTTGATGGTTTCGTCTGCCTGTTCAGTACACACACATTATCACTTGGAATTATCTTGCAGTTTCAAAGAGCGTAACGGGGAAAGTTAACCCTCCCAAACGTAGTCTGTCTAAAATGACTAAAGCTACTACTGCAGTTATGGAAAAGAAGATGGTTTGGAAGAAGAGCAGTATGATCCAGAAATAACACAAAGTTGTCTAGCACGAAATACAGCACAGCTGTGGAATCAGCAGAAACAAAATAAGGGATGTAAAGGTCTTGAAGAAGAACTGGTTAAGTATTGTCTTCCTGTGGAACCTTCTTACTTTGAGTTTACTCGTAATGACTTGTGAAGAAAAGCCATACAACTGGCAAAGAGAAATAACATTGAACACCGTTTCAAAGACGAAACTGCTGAGAAACAGTGAAGTGGAAACAGTGGATTAGTCTTTTTCTTAAACCTACAAAACCAAGCTATCAGAAAGAAACCTACTGGAACATCCTACAGCAAACCCTCCGGTTCAACTAAGAAACATTGTGTAACGCCCTAGAAGATGTTATTTGTAACTGTTTCTCTGATTTGATGCCTCTTTGTGATTTTATTTAGTGTTAGTTTGAATAATTCTACAAGGGTCCGAGTTTGCGAACTATTTCGCAAATTCACAAAGTGTAAGGTTTTTAAAAACTTTTTCTCGTAATAACTTTTCATTATATATTCTAAGAGTGAAATGTAAATATTTCATAACAGTATGAGGTAAACAGTGTTTGCTTTTAAAGCACGATTATTTACCGTTTTTTGTCGATTAAAGATAAAAAAATGGGGGTCCGGCTTTGGGCAATTTTTCCTGCATAGCGCCTGTCAACAGTTTGTTCTCTGTTTATTGGCGAACCATCAACAGTGTACTCCCACGTCAGAAACATACTTTTACCTAGCTCAGTGAAATACAGTGCTCTAATCTTCCACACTCTGTTAGCAAAACAATCTTTAATACAATTCCTTTACTACAGGACTTGCACAACTTGAACATAATAAAACGTTATTTTCATGAATAAGACTGAACAATTTCAAGTTCCACTCGTAGTTAAGTGAAATGAGTTAATGAAACTTTCATAAGAGTATTATCTTGCAGACGTAACGTGTCTACATTTTTAGTACTTTTGATTCTGCACCCGTAAAAGTAGAGTGGCAGTGCAGAGTGAGGTAGCTTTCGGCCATATCCTAGATGAGTTGGTAATGGGAGAACTGGAACTATGTGGGTATGGATTTCCATTTCCAATATTTGCCTCACAGCCAAAGGTAACTTTTAGAATGCATTCGTCAGAATCGGAAGGGATGGAAATAATTTTTAACTTCATTCTGAAACAGTACATTCCAGATAAAAAGTATGAAAGCGTAGTGTATGTGCAGATGCCGTTACAAGTAAACACAGTTAAGTCGCTGACTTGCTCGACACATCGTAATAACACTTTCATCCCCTAGCTAGAGCTGTCGGTGCGACTGAAATGACCCATGTACATTTAGTGACTTTTTAGCTATATACTATACAAGCTTGTAGTGCGGCAGAGGTGTCCCAGTTATGAATATTTAAGAGTGGATTAACCTATTGTTGTTATCAAATGAAACACCCACACAGTCACATCTTCGAGAATTACTTTTACATTATAGTTCAATAATGAAATGAAAGGAGGCTTTAATTTCGACCTGAAACCGCCGGGACGGCGTTTCAGCACCTCCCAGGGATTTTTTCAACTCACTGGACCAAATCGGCACAGTAAATTTAAAACAGTACACGTTTATTAAATCGAAACGTAACTAACTATAATTTGCCGCTGCTCCGCCACCAGTGAAAGTGACAATGGGTGCAGAATTTGTTGCGATGGGCGTGAGGGTGGGGGAAGGTACTCTACGTGTGTGTGTGTGTGTGTGTGTGTGTGTGTGTGTGTGTGTGTGTGTGTGTGTGTGTGTGTACGGTATAATCAAGGTAAGTATTAGCTAGGTAGGCTGAGCTTCGTTTCGAATTTGTCATCGGTAGATATCGTCCTGTTTACGACTGCCAGCAATCTCAGCAAACGAGCAGCGTGGCGACATCCTGTGTAACGTGTGTCAGTGACAAATACACTGACAAAAGGAAATCCTAACACCAAGAAACAATTAATGTATAGTAATTAAATTACCGGAATACATTTGTCTGGGTAACATATTTAAGTGATCAACTGTTGTGTACATAGTTCCGCGTAGTCAGCGCGTACACAACTTTTCCACTAGAGCGCGCCCCACTAAGCAAAACAGCGCAGGCGCAGCGCTCGTCCGTCTCCGCACTATGAGATGGCGCTGACTTAGAGACGGACCAAATTCTGCTTCCGCCGATCCGCGTATTAATATGTAACGCAGCCAATGAGATTGCTGCTAACGTAGAACCTTTTCTCCTCGCGGATCACACTCACGCAGTGATACCTGAACGCACGAGGTATTATAACGAGTGTACAGACCTCCAATTAGTCAGTCTGCGTCAGTCTGCATTAGTCTGTAGTCAAGTTTCAGCTTGCGCCTAATAAGATTACCATATTCTTGTACATAGTCATGAAGATAAATGAATAGACACTTTGTCAAGTATCAGAGATATGTGAGATTAAGATTAACGTGGCAAGACCAAAGGAACTTCAGATTGTCAATTGTAAATAGCATCCAGACCCAAGTTAAGTAATTTTTATGCTTGTTATTATTTTAATAAATGTGTGTGAAAATCAATCAAGTTCTGTTTAAAGTTGGTCACCGTCAATCTGCTACTCTAAGTGTGCAAGTGGCGTTTCTATCGTCTGAGCTAACGGTAGAAGATAAACACGCCACGGTAAGACCATGAGACATATTGCTGACACTCGCCTACTTCGTTAGAGCGACGAGTCAAATAATCTGATGGTGTGTACCGAAGGTCTTACAGTACGCACACCACATCATCGTTACAAGATCACAGGCTAATATAAGTGTAGGGAAAGGCACTGGAAAAGTAAAATGCTGGTACTTAAATAACCGGTGTAACCGCAAGAATGTTGAATGCAAGCAGACAGATGGGCTAGCATTGTGCAATACAGATGCCTTATGTCAGTTCATGGAATGTAGTTTCCTCTTTATTTTTCAATACGGGGACGGTTAATTTTGGTTGTAGATGCCGCTGGAATTATCGTCTGATGATTGTCTCATACGTTATCGACTGGAGATAGATCAGGTGATCGAGTAGACGAAGGCAGCATGTCGACACACTGTAGACCATGCTGGGTCACAATAAAGGTACGTGGCTGTTCATTATCATGCTGGAAAACACCCCCTGGAGAGCTGTTCATAAAAGGCTGCACAAAAGAAGCACCAGACTGATGTACATATTTACAGTCACAGTGCGTTGGATAACCACGAGAGTGCCCCTGCTGTTACACGAAATGACACCCCACACAGTAACTACAGGTGTAGGTCCAGTGTGTCTACCATGCTGACAGTTTGGTTGGGGCCCTCAACTGGCCTCCTTCTAACCATCACTGGCACCGAGCCAGACCGAGCTTTCATCAGAAAAAGAACAGACCTCCATCTTGCCCTCCAACGAACTCTCGCTTGACACCAGTGAAGTAGGAAATGGCGGTAGTCTGGAGCCAGTGGAATGGACACTGCTGGGTATTTGCCTAGAAGCCGCCCTTGAAGTAACTGATATGTAACAGTTCTTTGGATCTCTGTGGTGTCAACTGCTACTCGAACTGGAGATGCAGACGATGTGCCACCTCCCTACGCCATACACGACGGCCCTTCCTCTCTGTAGTGCCACGTGACCGCCCGGAGCACAGTCGTCTTGCGTCAGTAACCTTCCCTCGTGAACACAGCTGCCAGCAATCTTCTAGAGTGGCTACATTCCTACCAAGACGTTCTGCAGTATCGCGGAAGGAACATCCAATTTCTCGTAGCCCTATTGCACGACCTCGTTGAAACTCAGTGAAATGTTGATAATGGTGTCTTCGTTGTCTTAAAAGCATCTTGACTAACTTCGCCCGCAGCTCGTGGTCGTGCGGTAGCGTTCTCGCTTCCCACGCCCGGGTTCCCGGGTTCGATTCCCGGCGGGGTCAGGGATTTTCTCTGCCTTGTGATGGCTGGGAGTTGTGTGATGTCCTTAGGTTAGTTAGGTTTAAGCAGTTCTAAGTTCTAGGGGGCTGATGACCATAGATGTTTAGTCCCATAGTGCTCAGAGCCATTTTTGACTAACTTCAAGCCGGCCGGTGGGGCCGAGCGGTTCTAGGCGCTACAGTCTGGAACCGCGCGACTGCTACGGTCGCAGGTTCGAATCTTGCCTCGGGCATGGATGTGTGTGCTGTCCTTAGGTTAGTTAGGTTTAAGAAGTTCTAAGTTCTAGGGGACTGATGACCTCAGATGTTAAGTCCCATAGTGCTCAGAACCATTTGAACCATTTGACTAACTTCAGCGCACTACGCTCAATCTCAAAGGTAACTAAGGCTCACGTCCGCTATTGCACATAATTGAACAAATCTGATTTGCATCCTCATAATGACGCTGCTAACGCCACTCTTGTGCGACTGGCCGGAAGTTTGAACAGACATCATCCTGCAGTTGTAGAAACACGCCTACCAACTTCCGTTTATTTCGCACAACTCCTTCTTGTTGTTGGGATTTTTTTTCCACCAATATAAATAATGTATGTATCGTTTAAATGTAGCGGCTGCCACTACTAGAAATCATGACGTCCTCGTCACGAAGACTACCGATAAGCGCCGATGTGTATGTAGGCAGAATTAATGAACAAAGCGACACTGCTGCGGGGACAGATAGTAATACCTGTTGTGTATACTAAATCTTGTGGTCTTATTGTTTTGATTATAAGAAATTATGTTTTACAAACCCGAACTTCACAATACTATTTTGTTGAAAATGGTTTCTCATTGTTTTACCACCAGTTTTCAAAAATCGTATCGTGTGGTATCTGGGGCTTTAGGGTGGACGTTACTTGTTTGAAGAGGTGCGCTCCGGCACCAAAAAATTAAGCAGTGGATGAATGAGTATTCTTATGTTTTTGTGCAGTTATTTACTACTCGTAGTTCACATTAATGTTCTTTTGCAAGCCTTCACACAGTTTTTGGATAATAACTGACAATTTAGTTTGAAAACTAAGTCACTGTTCGTTGTTTTTCATACACCGTGTGTACGACGCTGCCACGATGGATCTAAACTTCTCAAGTGGTGGAGCTACTACCTGCTTATGATAATCTTCGACCGTTGATGTGCTGGCTAACATTGTAATTTACTCCTATAAGCAAAAAATGCTAGTTGCTAAATCAGTTTACCTGCAGCGTGCAGACCTTCTGAAGGCAATTCTGCTGTTCTGAAAACTGAAACGTAACTTGACAGAATCACAGTCTGGGACGTGGCTGAGAAGGTTTCTTTGTGCAGTAGTAAGAGCCACGTATTTGTGTTTCTCGTGCGTACGAAGACACAGAAATCTTATGATTTGTATCAAATTATTTATTTCACGAAATAACTCCAATGTACGAAACTACACTGGTCCTCACGATAGTTGTACAATAACTGATGCTCAATCCATTTCTACCTTCCAGTCAAAAGTAATTACCATTCATTCACTGTAAAATACTTTTATTTTTTTTAGCTTAGCACTGTTTTCCTTTATGGAGAACACACCGCTCCGTATTTACCTCTTTCGCTCCTCAGTTAAACAATTACGTCTGTAAATTACTACTGTTCTGCTGTTGCAAACTCCACTAAAAGAACAACACTTAGACATTGAGCCGGCCGGAGTGGCAGTGCGGTTCTAGGCGCTACAGTCTGGAACCGAGCGACCGCTACGGTAACAGGTTCGAATTCTGCCTCGGGCATGGATGTGTGTGATGTTCTTAGGTTAGTAAGGTTTAATTAGTTCTAAGTTCTAGGCGACTGATGACCTCAGAAGTTAAGTCGCATAGTGCTCAGAGCCATTTCAGACATTAACGTAACTTCTGTGTTAGTCTCTCTCGAGTTCTCTGGTTTCTGTTGTCGTTTTCACACTTTCAGGTGCGTCTCAGACCTTAAGATATAACAATCTAATTTCCGTTATGTGCGGCATAGTTTCTTTTAAGTCTTTTCCATTAGTTTTTATATGTCAGACAACATTTAAACTTTTAAACATAATTCACGTAAATTACAGGAGCTCCGCAACATACTACAGCAGTGTAGTGAGTTACGTGGCGGTTGGCCGCAGCGGTAGCCATTGCGCCGGCTCGTAATGCCTTTGCTGACGGGCGAGGTTGTTACCGCAGCAGTCAGGGACAGGGCAGGTCAGCACTTTGCACGAGGCGAGCTGCGCTGACGCAGCACTCTCCGTGTGCGCTGCAGTCGGCTGCAGACTATTCAAAGGCTAGATTTCAGTTCGTAATCACCAGCTCGCTTTCCGAAATCGAGAGAACGCTTGCCACTAACACGTGGCGTTCTCTACAGCTACAGACAAAAATTACTGTAACCTGTTCTAGATGACACCAGTATACACCGCCCCACCCTCACCCTTGAGCTGAGTGGAAGTACTATGTATAAAATAGCTTCAAACGTTTAAATACTTAAAAGCTGGTGTCATGTGTTAAATATTTGACTTACAGCAGGGAAAACCATGTGGATTAAAATGCAAAACCCAAAAGTTGTGTCATCTTTTTAGTTTCCATTTCGTCACTAATAGGCTAATGAAAATGCTCAGAAAAGCTGTTTGGAAGATGCTAAGTGCTCTCATTAAGAAACATTGGATGAGCGTAGTATTGCCTATTTGCGATCCATTTTACTAGTAGCTTTTCACTCGTCTCAATGTTTGTGAGGAACACTGTCTCGTAGATCGTGATAATGTTGCACATACATTTAGTGGTATATGTGGGCCCTGTCTGGTAAACGTGTTGCGGATGCGGATGCTGGGGAAGCAGAGGCTGTTACAAAAAAAAAAAAAAAAAAAAAATTCAAATGTGTGTGAAATCTTATGGGACTTATCTGCTAAGGTCATCAGTCCCTAAGCTTACACACTACTTAGCCTAAATTATCCTAAGGATAAACATACACACACCCATGCCCGAGGGAGGACTCGAAACTCCGCCGGGACCAGCCGCACAGTCCATGACTGCAGCTCCATAGACCGCTCGGCTAATCCCGCGCGGCAAAGGCTGTTGCACTCTCGTTTCAAAATGGGACGCACAAATGACGTCGAGCGAAGTTTAGTAGAGATTCGTGCGTCTGTGAAAAGATCTGTGCGTGAAGCATACCACTATCACACCTTAGCAAGAGATCTGGCAGAGAACCAGAGAAAATTTTCGTCGTATGTAAAACCGCTAAATGCGTCTAAGGCATACATTTAGTCCCTTGTTGAGCAGTCTGGTGTGGAAGTAATAGATAGAAAAGCCGAAGTTTTAAATTTCACATTCAAGAAATCATTCATACAGGAGAACCGTTCAAACATACCGCCAGTTAACCATCGGACCGACTCTGTATGGCCGACTTAGAGATAAGCATACCTGACGAAGAGAAAAAACTGAAAAATTTGAAAATAAATAATCACCAGGTCCGGTGGAATCCCAGTTTGATATTAAAAAGAGCACTCTACGTTTTTGGCCCTTACCTAGCCTGCATTTATCATGAATCTCTCGTCCAGCACAAAGTCCCAAGCCACTGCAAAAGAAGCGCAGGTCACACCAGTATATAAGAGAGGTAAAAGAAACGGACCCGCAAAATTACGGACCAGTACCCCTAACTTCCGTTTGCTGCAGAAATCTTGAACACATTCTCCCTTCGAATATAATGAACTTTCTTGAGGCTAAGAATGAGCTTGGCTTTAGAAAGCATCGCTCTTGCGAAACTCAGTTTTCCCTTTTCTCACATGATGACTGAGAACTATGGATGAAGTGCAACAGGCAGATTCCATACTTCTATGTTTCTGGAAAGCACTTGATACGGTGTCCCATTGCAGACTGTTAACGAAGGTACGAACATATGGAATAAGTTCACAGATATGTGAGTGGTTCGAAGATTTCTTAAATAATTTAACCCAGTATGCTGTCGTCCCTAAGCTTACACACTACTTAGCCTAAATTATCCTAAGGATAAACATACACACACCCATGCCCGAGGGAGGACTCGAAACTCCGCCGGGACCAGCCGCACAGTCCATGACTGCAGCTCCCCAGATTCAGAAGGATGTAGGTTGCAGTAGGTACTGGGAGATGAAAAAGCTTGCACAGGATAGAGTAGCATGGAGAGCTGCATCAAACCAGTCTCAGGACTGAAGACCACAACAACAACAGCATGCTGTCGTCGACTATGAGTGTTCATCAGAGATAAGGGTATAGTGAGGAGTGCCTCAGGGAAGTGTTCTCTAACTATATTAATGATTTGGCGGACAGGGTACGCAGCAATATGTGGTTGTTTGCCGATGATGACGTGGTGTACAATAAGGTGTCGAAGTTGAGTGACTGTAGGGAGATACAAGACTTAAAATTTCCAATTGGTGTGATGAATGGCAGCTAGTCCTAAATGTGGAAAAATTTAAGTTAACGCAGATGACTAGGAAATATAACCTCTACTGAAACTTCCTGGCAGATTAAAACTGTGTGCCCGACCGAGACTCGAACCCTGGACCTTTGCTTTTCGCGGGCAAGCGCTCTACCATGTGAGCTACCGAAGCACGACTCACGCCCGGTACTCACAGCTTTACTTCTGCCAGTATCTCGTCTCCTACCTTCCAAACTTTACAGAAGCTCTCCTGCGAACATTGCAGAACTAGCACTCCTGAAAGAAAGGATGCTGCGGAGACATGGCTTAGCCACAGCCTGGGGGATGTTTCCAGAATGAGATTTTCACTCTGCAGCGTAGTGTGCGCTGATATGAAACTTTCTGGCAGATTAAAACTGTGTGCCCGACCGAGACTCGAACTCGGGACCTTTGCCTTTCGCGGGCAAGCGCTCTACCATCTGAGCTACCGAAGCACGACTCACGCCCGGTACTCACAGCTTTACTTCTGCCAGTATCTCGTCTCCTACCTTCCAAACTTTACAGAAGCTCTCCTGCGAACATTGCAGAACTAGCACTCCTGAAAGAAAGGATGCTGCGGAGACATGGCTTAGCCACAGCCTGGGGGATGTTTCCAGAGTTCGAGTCTCGGTCGGGCACACAGTTTTAAATCTGCCAGGAAGTTTAATATCAGCGTAAACTCCGCTGCAGTGTGAAAATCTCATTCTGGAAACATCCCCCAGTCCGTGGCTAAGCCATGTCTCCGCAGTATCCTTTCTTTCAGGAGTGCTAGTTCTGCAAGGTTCGCAGGAGAGCTTCTGTAAAGTTTGGAAGGTAGGAGACGAGATACTGACAGAAGTAAAGCTGTGAGTACCGGGCGTGAGTCGTCCTTCTGTAGCTCAGATGGTAGAGCACTTGCCCGCGAAAGGCAAAGGTCCAGAGTTCGAGTCTCGGTCGGGCACACAGTTTTAATCTGCCAGGAAGTTTCATATCAGCGCACACTCCGCTGCAGAGTGAAAATCTCATTCTGATAACCTGTACTGTTCGGACACAGTATTACTCGTGTCCCGCTAGACACAGTCATGTCGTTTAAATATCTGGTCGTAACGCTGCAAAGCGATATGAGGTGGAACGAGTATGCGTAAAGTGTGGTGGGGATGGCAAATGGTGGACTTCGGTTTATTGGGAGAATTTTGGAAAAGACCGTTTTACTTGTAAAGGAGTCCATATATAGGACTCTGGTACGACCTGTTCTTGGGAACTGCTCGAGTGTTTGGGATACGTACCAGGTCAGGTTGAGGGAAGACATGTGGGCAATTCAGAGGCGGGCTGCTAGATTTGTTACCAGTAGGTTTGAACAACACGCAAGTATTTCGGAGATGCTTCGGGAACCAAATGGGAGTCCCTGGAGGGAAAGTGACGTTCTTTTCGATAAACACTATTGAAAAATTCGGACAACCAGCCTCTGAAGCTGACTGCCGAACGATTCTATTGCTGCCAACATACATCGCGGTTAAGGACCATGAAGATAAGAAGCAAGAAATTAGGGCTCATACGGACAATCGCTTTTCCTTTGCTCTGTTTGCGAGTGGCACAGGAGGGGAAATAACAAGTAGTGGTATAGGATACACTCCGGTGGCTTGGGGGGTATCTATGTAGATGTAGAACATGTATACACATTACAAAAGTGTATGTAAGTATTTATCTTTGTATCTATGCAACAAATATCCTAAACCTCTGGGCCGATTTCAACCAAACTTGGTATACACATCACTTACAGTTTGGAAAGAATTGCTGTGGGGGAGTGAACCACTTATATGTCACAGGAGAGGGAGTTGGGACTGGAGAGGCAATATAGCCCATGACACACGAAAACCCATACTTCAGTTATCCAGTGTTTGAGAACTAAGGCGCTTATTTCACGTGTAATTTAAAACCTTTACAGAATTTCTCCGTTACAGCCCCTGTAAAGCGATGGAAGAAAAGAATTTCGTCGCTTACTACATATTCGGTGTTCATGCAGGGAAAGGGCCGAACGAAGCATGACGTTTTAATTTATTCCTTCTGCACTGCTAACTCTACTAATTACATGTTTTGCAGATAGTATTCACATAAATCACTGAATACACCAACAAAATTATATCATTTCACGACACATAACTCAGAATATATGACGTCAAATACTCAGATGCTTTAAAACTCTTACATCATGCATGACTTTGTAATTCATTACTTTTTTGCTACTAAATCTATTCGCAACACATTTCCCAGACGGCATCTGCATATGTCGCTGAACGTATCTACAAAAATATAGTTCAGGAGATATGACGTCAAATACTTACACACGTTAAAAAACTGCTGCATCACGAATGACATTTTAATTTGGTACTTTACTACTACCTCTGTTCGCAACATATGTCTTAGACAGTACCCATATATACGCATGGACGTACCAGCAAAGTTATATGATTGCATGAGACATAATTCATGAAATATGTCGTCACAAACATTGAGCTGCATGAAAATGAAACTGCAGGGCGCAATTTGCTAGAGATACACATGAAACATGTGTACAAATACGTGTGAAACATGTTAAATATGTGTGAAATATGCTGGCAAGTCCATGTGTAAAGACTTCACCCTAGACCCTGGGAACGATTTCACCCGAATTTGATACAATCTTATATTAGAATCTGGAAAAAATACTGTGAGGGTTAAGAACCGGCAGCTTCCTGTTGGGGTAGGACCGATTAGGTGGAGAGAGAAGGGGGAAGGAAGAGATGGCTGGGGACCAGGAAGGAGGAGATGCACACAGATGGGCAGAGGGGGGAGAGAGGATATGGACAGAGAGAAGGGGATGGGAAAATGGGAGGAGAGTGGAGAGACAAAGAGATGGGCAGAGGAAGGAAAGAAGAGGCAATGGACAGATAGAGGAGGGAGGGGGAGATAAACTGTGAGAGGTGGAGGAGGGGAGATACGGAAAGGGGGGGGGGAGGACGAGATGGACAAAGAGAGGTAGAGGTGGAGACTGATATAGAGGGCGGAGGAGGGGTTGACAGACGGGGAAGTTACCAGAAGGTAGTGTGGAATCTGTGAATCTTTACGATGACACATAGGAATCTCACTGCTTCGGCATCTCCTGAGGAGTTCCTTATCTTGACATAATTCACGACGATGGGCAATTCGTAGGCTTCCGCTTGTTCTGCAGAATTGCATGAATTTCTAAGGATCACCAGGTAATACGTGATTAGGGATTTAATGCAGTAGACATGGCGTTCAGTAAAATGTGGTCTTTATTCTTGCTGGACATTAATAACGTCAAATATAGAAAAGTAAATTTCTGTAATTATATGTGTGGAAATTAAGTGCTTGTTGAGATACTAACCATTTTATTTGGGTTGCAGATGTTCAGTACTGAGTACACCCACCTGTCTTCCAGCTGACTTTCACTGCTCTTACTGGGTTTGTTGTTTGTATGTAGTCTTACGAGTGAGAAACTGCGTTCAGGGAAATATTTACAACATTTTCCTTCATATACCATCCCCCCCCCCCCCTCCCATTAACCATGGACCTTGTCGTTGATGGGGAGGTTTGCGTACCTCAGCGATACAGAAAGCCGTACCGAAGGTGCAGCAACAACAGTGGGGTATCTGTTGAGAGACCAGATAAACGTGTGGTTCCTGAAGAGGGGCAGCAGCCTTTTCAGTAGTTGCAGGAGCAACAGTCTGGATAACTGACTGATCTGCCTTATAACATTAACCAAAACGCCTTGCTGTGTTGATACTGCGAACGGCTGAAAGCAAGGGGAAACTACGGCCGTAATTTTTCGCGAGAGCAGGCAGATTTACTGTTGGTTAAATGATGATGACGTCCTATTGAGTATATTCCGGAGGTAAGATCTCTGGACGTGGCAACTCAGGAGGACGTCGTTATCAGGAGAAAGAAAACTGGCCTTCTACGGGTCGTAGCGTGGAATGTCAGACCGCTTAACAGGGCACGTTAGAGGATTTAAAACGGGAAATGGATAGGTTAAAGTTAGATATATTGAAGTTGTTAGATATAGTGAAGCTGTTAGATACAGTGAATTTCGGTGGCAGGAGAAACAAGACTTCTGGTCAGTAATGCAGGAGTAGGTGTAATAAAGAATAAAAAATAGGAGCGCAGATAAACTACTACGAACAACTTAGTGAACTCATTATTCTAGCCAAGATAGACACGAAGCCCACGCCTACTACAATAGCACAAGTTCATATCCCAACTAGCCCGCAGATAATAAAGATATTGAATAAATCTATGATGCAATAAAAGAAATTATTCAGATAGCTACGGGAGACGAAAATTTAATTCGATGTAGGGAAACAAAGAGAAGGAGGAGTAGTGGGTGAATATGGACTCGTGGTAAGGAATGAAAGAGGAAGTCGCCTGCAAGAATTTTGCACAGATCATAACTTAATCATAGCTAACACTTCGTTTAAGAACCATGAAAGAAGGTTTTATACGAGGAAGGTTTCATTCAGACTGATTATATAATGGTAAGACAGTACTAGGTTTTAAATTGTAAGACATTTCCAGAGGCAGATGTGGACTCTGGCCACAATTTATTGGTTATGAACTGTACAAGAAAACTGAATAAATTGCAAAAAGGTAGGAATTTAAGGAGATGGGAACTGGATAAACTGAAAGAACCAGATGTAGTAGAGAATTTTCGAGAGAGCATTACGGAATGATTAAGAAGAACACGAGAAATCCATACAGAAGAAAAAAATGGGTAGCTTTTAGATATCAAATAGTGAAGGCGGCAAAGGGTCACATAGGTGAAAAGACGAGGGCTAGTTGAAATCCTTGGGTAACAGAAGAGATATTGAATTTATGTGATGAAAGGAGAAGGTATAAAAATCCAGTAAATGAAGCTGGCGAAAAGGAGTACAAACGTCTCAAAAATAAGATCGACAAGAAGTGCAAAATAGCTAAGCAGGGATGGCTAGAGGACAAATGTAAGGATGTAGAGGCATATATCACTAGGGGTAAGATAGATACTGCCTATAGGAAAATAAAGAGACATTTGGAGAAAAGAGAACCCCCTGTATCAATATCAACAGCTCAGATGGAAAACCAGTCCTAAGCAAAGAAGGGAAAACAGAAAGGTGGAAGGAATATACAGAGGGTCTATATCAGGGCGATGTACTTCAGGGCCCTTTGCCTTGAGCGATTTAGGGAAATCAAGGAAAATCCATATCTGGATTGCTGTGCTACTGAAGGTTCAGTTAGGGTATCAATACACTGACAGAAATTGTGGGAGATATTCTCGAGGTACCACGCACTTAATCACATGTTATTTATCAGCATCGCGTGAGGTTTCTTGGCGACCGCGTAACACCCTACTTTCTACGACTCGAAAGAGAGTAGTTTACACAAACGTCAGATGCGTGATAGATTCGCCTTGGAAGTCCTGTAGCATGGTCTCTCCGTTGACCTCACATTAATGCCCTTTATTTCTATGTGAGCATTTAAAGGAATTGAGCACCCTAGGTCATCGAGCACCCGCTGCAGGAGCGTATGTTCCATACATATGCCCACATGAGGGCAGCCAAATGTGTTCGCACGAGCTCATAATGCTTTCAGAAGGGGGCTGTAGGATGTGTGAACTTGAATCATAACCACAGCAAGCATCTGCTTCAGAACAAATAAACAGATGACCGTCGTGGGTGAAAATGGTCCGTATCGCATCGAGTGTTTTCTGAGATATGTTTGAAAGACCTTTTGTGTAGGTTTTAGCAGTACTGTTGCCTATAACAATAAGTGATATTTTTTCAACCCCGTGCATTAAACGAGATCCATAGAAAATGCACCCGCTTTTACTTCGAGAAGGGTTCACGATACAAAAAACTACATTTTCAGTGAATGACAGTAGGCATAAGATCATGTAATTTTGTTTGTCACTAGTTTCGGTGCCGTCGCCCGATATCAGAGAAATTTATCATGTCAATATGCAATTTGTCAGGTTGGGTTCAAGTGTCTCATTGGTCCAGATCAGCTGGACCGTGCCGAATCTAACAGCTGTAAGCTCACAGGTCCACTTTCCACAGCTTCCACGATCCCCTCGTGGACTAGTCATTAATCATTCACAGCGAAGAGTCCGCAGAATTTGACATAGTTAACATACAGGCATATTGGTGGATCCTGTACACCTGGAGTTGCAAGATTTGGGTAAACCTTGCTTGGCTTACCTTTGTGAATCTGCCTCTAGCACTTCCTATCGCCCGTTCTTTGCCGTTTTCTCACTGACGCAGCGCCTTGTAGCAGATCTTTTAGCGTATTGGAATCCTTCGGAACTGCAGATATTCCAACTACATGGCTTAGATTGTATGTGTGTGTAGCTAATCTACTCTAAATAATATTCTGATGTGTGTAGCTGGGATGTCACTCTGTACGCTTGTTGAAAACAATTCACAATCCCTCAGTTTGATACAATTTAGTTCAAAGATTATAAAAAATTGAGAGCATAGTCAACACAGAGATCAGACCGTGAGTACATCCTCTCGCCGACACAATAGCTTGGCGTTCAACGGAAATCTGTAGATAACCTCTTACAACATCGGAATGAATATTAGCATATCAAGTACGATTTGTTTCTCAATACAATTAATTAACTGTATAGTGGAATTCTGGTAAAAGAACTTTAGTGTCTGTTAGACTGCTCCAAGCATTTGCTAAGAAAAAAAGTGGATGTTAATAGTAGATATTTGATGTAGCCTTGGTATCAGTTTGCGCTTGAGTGTCGGAAGTTCCCCGACGTTAAAACTCGATAAGTTACAGATTACCTCAAGACTTGCTCGTTACCTCCCATCCCACTAACATGCTTTCAGCACTGTATGGAGCTACCAGCCTTGCTAACTGCATTTCAGACGTGAAAAATGTCTTCTTACTCGACGCTTAGTTATCTATACCACTTCTTAAGAAACTTACTTATTCATCTTAACAGCAGCATTCAAATACAATGTTAAAAGTAGTGAAACAATTGGCGTCCAAACTAAGAGGATCCTCAAAAGGTACAGTATATTTATTTTCTCTACTAGTAGAGAAATCCATTGCCAACGTATTTATTTATTCAAGCCTTCATGTTCTCCTCCCTTTCCTCTCTCTCCATCTCCTCCTCCCCATTTCTCTGACCATTACCTCTTCCTCCCTCTCTGTATCCTTTCCCCCCTATCACTGTCCATCTCCTCTTTTCCCTTATCTGGCCATCTATTCCTCCTCCTCTGTCCGCAGCTCGTGGTCTTGCGGTGGCGTTCTCGCTTCCGGCGCACGGAGTCCCGGGTTGGATCCCCGGCGGGGTCAGGGATTTTCTCTGCCACGTGCTGACTGGGTGTTGTGTGTTCTTCATCTCATTGACTCGCAAGTCGCAGAAGTGGCGTCAACTAAAAAGGACTTGCAATACGGCGGCCGAACTTCCCCGCATGGGGCCTCCCGGCCACCAATGCTATACGATCATTTCATTTCATTTTTTTCCTCCTCCTCTTTCTCATCCATCTCCTATCCCCGTTATCTGTCCAGATTCTCCTCCCTCCATTATCTGTCCATCACGTTTCCCCCCCACCCCACCCCTCTCTATCCACGTACTCCTCTCCCTACACTTCTCTGCCTATCATCCCGTTATCAAGTCAGCCACAACCAATGAAGTTCGGTGGCCTTTACTCGCAAAGCATTCCTTTACCGACAGTAACTAACAAGCGTACTATACCAAGTTTGCTTGAAATCGAATCAGGGGCTTAAATAGAAGATATAAAACATGTGCGTATGTGACATACATTGGACACACGTATGTCTGATTCTCTGTTGTTTTACACTATACGTCATAGGAGAGGATGTTCAATTCATCTGTGATAGTCAGACGTGTGGCTTGATCTAATATCCCTAAACACGTTGACAAAATTACGTGCTACTGCTCATTCTCACGACGTGGTTTACACATTGAACGGCTCAAGTTCAACTGTCAAGTTTCAAAAATGGTTCAAATGGCTCTGAGCACTATGGGACTTAACACCTGTGGTCATCAGTCCCCTAGAACTTAAAACTACTTAAACCTAACTAACCTAAGGACAGCACACACATCCATGCCCGAGGCAGGATTCGAACCTGCGACCGTAGCGGTCGTGCGGTTCCAGACTCAAGCGCCTAGAACCGCTCAGCCACTCCTGCCGGCTTTCAATTTTCACCTCATACTTTTGAAAGTATTTCAGGTCAACTAAGTAGAAGAAATAAATACCAACAGGTCGTATTCGTACTTTTTTAAGTCGCTAGTTCTCATGTACGAGCCTATTCATATTGGTGGTGAGGCATCTTACGCCCACAGTATTTTTCCACAAATAATAAGCGATGTACTTAGCCTATTTGGCTGAAATTTTTCCAGTTGTTAGTGAGTTACTCATCAATGTCATTCCATTTTCACTTCCACCTCTGTGGAATATGAATGTTTCTTAACTCCACAGGGATTCTTTTCAGAGAATAAATAACCAGTGATTCCCAATTCTTTAAAGAATTGAACTCACTTGTATCAAATAATTGCAAATATCTGATTTCTTTTCAAATGAATTAATGTGTTACATGTTTGACGTTATGTGTAAGAATGAGAAAAAGTTTAGAAAAGTGTTGAAGTAATGTTTACATTAAGTTGAAAGTCGCGCTTATTATCAAATACTGCTTAAGTATAACCTGAACAATTTTCGCTTCCTTTTTAATAAACACTAGTTTTATAAGCATCTCAATATCTATGTCGTGGTATCTCATGAACTATATATCTACAATGAAATAATTTTGCAGGTACTTTCAGCAACATATGTGGACACAGTCTGCGAAACGTATTGCGAATAGAGATAGTAGCTAATAAGTAATAAATTAAAACGCCAAGCCCCATGCCACGATTTTACAGAATGAACAGCGAAAACGTAGTTAACAATAAACATATAAAACGTCTATGGTGCGTGTTTATTTTGGTAATGTGGGATATAGCTTCTTACTTTTATCTGACAGGTAACATCTCAAGTGACCGAGCTACCCTTCTCCTACACCACTACAAATCTATGCACAATGGAGGTCTGTTTCTACCTAATTAATATTTTCGCCCTAGTGGTGAAAGTGAAGTGGACGTATTTTAATAGAGTCTCAACTACTCTAAGTACCTCCCACAGAAATTAATTTAAAAATGGTTACAGGGTCTGATTTCTATAGATATCACAGGTTTCCAGTGCGATTACACAGGTTTATTGTCCAAAAACTCAAGAGTGAAACACGATGAGCAAACACAAATGTCTCTAATTACAACGAAGACAGAAAGCGCTGCGGTGCAATTGAGAAAAGCCGGGAATTGGTGGAGTCCCTATTAGAGTCCTGCATGACCGAGTAAGCGAGCACAAAATACGAGATGGGGCGAGCACAACCTAACTAGATAGGCTGCCCGCACTACTTCTAGTGACCGAGCATAGATGCCGTGACCGAATACGTAGCACGTAACTTCAAACACATTACACGTGTCATTATCCGTGTGAGACTGCAGCAAGTACGGGCTTCTCATTTGTCGTGTGTCTCTCTCTCTGTAATCATGCAGTGCGAGGAAGCCAGTGCAGTAGGACGTAAGACTGAAACCAATGTTTACACACTGAAGAGACGGGAAGGTCTAAAAAGGTAAGTATGGAGCACATTTTTGTTGGTTGTAGACGAAAACAGTGCGTCTACTGGGTACGTATGCTGCATAAACTGCTCCACATTATTGTATTTCCAATCGGGAACCACTCATTTAAAGAAACACAATTGCAAAGATACAGTTCCTTCAGGAATAACGGCAGTAATGAAAAATAGTATTACAGCAAAGTGTGTTGCAATGTGTGCTAAAGATATGAGACCTTTTAATGCTGTTTCCGGTGAAGGTTTCAGAGAACTAGGCCAAGAGTTAATACATCTAGGTGCGCATTATGGAGGAGTTAACGTGGCAGATGTCATGCCACATCCCTCTACTATAAGCAGACATGTCAAAAAACAAGCTGATGCAATACGAAACAGCATACTGCCTTCTGTTATTGCGGAAGTTATTAATAAAACATGTGCTGCGACAGTTGATATGTGGACTGATTCGCATCATCAGGTGCACTATTTGACGCTTACAACACATTACATTAGCACAGATTGGTCTCTTGTGAACAATGTTTTATTTACAACAAAATTCCCGGACGTTAAGAAGACGGGAGTAAATACTATAAAAGAAAGTGCTCTATGAATTTAGCTGTGTTACGTACCCGTTCTTGGAAACGTTACTTTTGCATTAAAAGAGAAAGAGAGACAGAGATAAATGCATTGTGTGTGTGTGTGTGTGTGTGTGTGTGTGTGTGTGTGTGAGAGAGAGAGAGAGAGAGAGAGAGAAGAGAGAGAGAGAGAGAGAGAGAGAGGCATTGGATTTGCACAGTAGAGTGCAGCGAGCCGGGGCGAGGCGAGGTGAGATGTCTGCGGTGACCGGTCATGCTCGGTTATCCGCGTGTCCGGAATCCGGACAACAGACATGGGGCGAGTACGTGACCGAGCCGAGTAGTGTGGGGCCGGACACGAGCGGCTCGGTCCCCCCGTCAACAGGCGAGCAGTGACCGGTCAAACATTGAGCGTTGCAGCACTCTAGTCCCTATCACGGGTCCCACTTAGAATGTGAATAACGCATGAGACTATAATTCAGTGGATTGACAGAGATTGTGAACAGCAGACTATGTGCTAATGCGCAATGTATATTTGTGCAGCTACCACTGCTACTGTTTGCAGAGGCCAACGCCATACTCGGTGAGAAATTTACGTCCAGTATTCCTATTAAGCTGGAGCAGCACAATGCTCGCCATTCGCCATAGGGTGTCTGCAAAGTGGTGAACTGCGAACCACAGCGGTGACTCGACCGAAGTACCTCAGTCCCCACTACTCGCTACACGACCCGGAACTCTGCCCACAAACCAGATACGAAATTGCGAAGCCAAGTGAACCAAGGCACTCAGTTAACAAATTGCCTCACGACAACAAACCAATATTCGACCAGAGTTCCATTGCACATGACACTGCATTTAAGCAAACAAAACTGATTTATGTAGTTCAAAATGGTTCAAATGGCCCCTAGAACTACTGAAACCTAACTAACCTAAGGACATCACACACATCCATGCCTGAGGCAGGATTCGAACCTGCGACCGTAGCGGTCGCGAGGTTCCACACTAAAGCGCCTAGAACCGCTCGGCCACCAAGGCTGGCATTTATGTAGTATTTACCAGTCCTCTCAATGTCTCCCTGCTCGGGAGTTTGGCGATCTAACACGCCAATTGGACAAACAGAGCTGAACTAACGGGTTACCGACTTTCTCAATTTGTGAAGCTCTTTCTCTTCAATAAATCATCCAAATTGTATGAGATTATAATCATACGTCCGTCTGTACATGTACGTCATGTATATCCATTTCCGTCGCATCCGGAAAGTTCCTTCATGGTGCGTCGTTCTTTTCCCTTACAGTAACTACATAAGTACTGTATGAATCAATTTTATCTGCTTATGTGAAATAGTGCAACACTACTCCTGCACATATTCGAAGGATAACAAATTAGTGTTTCCTTCATTCTCGTTCCCTCTGGCCTCTCGTGCTACTTCCAGTGGTGTAATGGAGTCACTATGGTATTTTGAAAATGTATGCCGTAAAATGATGACGTATAAGGAATTCATAGCCCGATAATGTCCATCTGACAGTGAATAAGGCTTAGATTTTACCGGTTCTTTGAAGATCCTAATATAACTATAAATGTTCTATAATCTGCAGATAGTGATAGCAAGCCTGGGACTGCTAGACAGATTACACATAAGATGGTAATAACGAACTTTCTGCTGATATTTCGGCGCTATAAACTTCTGAAAAATACCCAAAGATACAGAAAAATCCAAGCATTTGGGAAAATTAAAGTGCTGCGTTTCATAATGAAACAGATATTGGTACATCTGGAAACGTTGTTATTGGCCTCATAAGAGAAATTCCAAGGGACCAGGACTACATGATCTGTTCTGACAGATATTATATCTCTACATATTTAGCTGTATGGCGGCTCAAGATAGCGATCAATGTGTAGGAACGATCCAAAGGAGCAGGGCCCCTATCAGTAAATTTTAGTATGGATAAGAGCTGAAGAAAGAGGTAAATGAATATTTGAGGAATACATCATTACTTTTCAGAGTATTGAAGGGCGATCGGTTATAATAGTTAAAAACCATTCAAAAGCCAAAATCACACAAATAATTCTTTATATAAGACAACTGGTTTCGATAGTCATTGCTGTAATCTTCAAGTTTTTAACGTCTTTTTGTCGTAAAACATTTTCATTTTACGCTGAACGTCCCGCATAAGATTTTAAGTGGATGAACGCAGCACATTATAAACATTTGCCATCACTGAAATATTTAAAAACTGATAGCACCTTGTCCAAGTGACCATGTCCATATACATATTGCCCACAGACGCTTGCTACACCATAGAATCGCGGTACACAAAAGCACATCTGTTTACATATCTTGGACACATACTAACCAGTGGTGTTGGGTTGGGTTGTTTTTGGGGGAGGACACCAGACAGCGAGGTCATCGGTCTCGTCGGATTAGGAAGGAAGTCGGCCGTGCCCTTTGAAAGGGACCACCTCGGCATTTGCCTGGAGCGATTTAGGGAAATCACGGAAAACCTAAATCAGGATGGCCGGACGCGGGATTGAACAGTCGTCCTCCCGAATGCGACTCCAGTGTGCTAACCACTGCGCCCCCTCGCTCGGTTATGCTAACCAGTGGATTCGCACTGGTTAATATGTGTCCAACATATGTAACAGATGTGCTATTGTGCACCATGTTTGTATAATGTAACAAGTTACTGCGTGCAAATATGTATACGAACCCTGTACATTGTCCTCGATGGTGATTGTTCATCGGAGGTGAGGGTATCATCTGGAGTGCCCCAGGGAAGTGTAGTAGGTCCACTGTTGTTTTCTATCTACATAAATGATCTTTTGGATAGGGTGGATAGCAATGTGCGGCTGTTTGCTGATGATGCTGTGGTGTAAGGGAAGGTGTAGTCGTTGAGTGACTGTAGGAGGATACAAGATGACTTGGACAGGATTTGTGATTTGTGTAAAGAATGGCAGCTAACTCTAAATATAGATAAATGTAAATTAATGCAGATGAATAGGAAAAAGAATCCTGTACTGTTTGAATACTCCATTAGTAGTGTAGCGCTTGACACAGTCACGTCGATTAAATTTTTGGACGTAACATTGCAGAGCGATATGAAGTGGGACAAGCATATATTGGCAGTTGTGGGGAAGGCGGATAGTCTTCTTCGGTTCATTGGTAGAATTTTGGGAAGATGTGGTTCATCTGTAAAGGAGACCGCTTATAAAACACTAACACGGCCTATTCTTGAGTATTGCTCGAGCGTTTGGGATCTCTATCAGATCGGATTAAGGGAGGACATAGAAGCAATTCAGAGGCGGGCTGCTAGGTTTGTTACTGGTAGGTTTGATCATCACGCGAGTGTTACGGAACTCGAGTGGGAGTCTCTAGAGGAAAGGAGGCATTCTTTTCGTGAATCGCTACTGAGGAAATTTAGAAAACCAGCATTTGAGGCTGAGTGCAGTACAATTTTACTGCCGCCAACTTACATTTCGCAGCAAGACTACAAAGATAAGATAAGAGAGATTATGGCTCGTACAGAGGCTTATAGGCAATCATTTTTCCCTCGTTCTGTTTGGGAGTGGAACAGAGAGAGAAGATGCTAGTTGTGGTACGAGGTACCCTCCGCCACGCACTGTATGGTGGATTGCGGAATATGTATGTAGATATCCTTTTGAACTAGGTGCTTTAGGTTTTCAAAATACTTCAGCGATTACAAACGTTTATAGCGTGCAGACTTTTATCCACTTGACACCTTGTGCGTAAGGTTCAGCGTAAAATGAACATGTTTTACAAGAAAAAGATAAAGACCTGAAGATTACTGTGATGAGTGTTGAAACCTGTTGTCTTAAGTAAAGAAATTTTTTATGCGATCTAGGATTTTGAATGTTTTTAATACATTACTACCGTTGTCAAATTGGAAATTTCATCTGTTATGTGTGAAGACAACAGCAGTATCTGTTCTATGTCTAATTTTTCAGCGAGATGCCAATATATGAAGTCAAAAGGTTTCACAGAAAGAAAAGGGAACAGAGAATGGTACCATTTCCTGCTGTTGTACCTATTTACAACTTATTCATGAGAAATGAAGATTTATTAAATAGCGACTTTGGGATATACCGTATAAAAATTGGATCCGCGTGATAGCATTTACGTTTGTTTTTTCCATATTATTGATATAATTGTAATAAATTTGTGGATGGTCTACAGAAGAGTACTCACTGAAGAAAGAACACCAGAAATGCCAATGAACTAGACGTTCCGGAGGGGAAAAGCGAGGTGTACCATCTAGTAGAGATCCAACACAGATCAATATGCTTGAATAAAAGGGATCATCGTTACCTTCAAATGATATAAGATTACCTTCCTTTAATCGCTGGTCATTGTTCAATGAGAAGAGTACAACGTGCAAACGCTGTAAGTGCAAACGCTATACCTTTGTCATATGTGAGAAGTGAAAAATAAACCTGCTTTAAATAAAGACAAAAACTACTTTCTTGCATTCTATATGTCGAAAGAAACGCGCTGTCCACCCATTTTCGATAGTACCATTAATTATATCTTAACAGTTGTTCATTCAGTGTTTAAAACTGATCTTATACTTAAAAATGGTGTAAATTTCACACGATTTATCACAAGTGCAATGTGTCGAGTATGAGTGAATATGAAACGTTTCACACAGTTTTGGATAAATGTAAAGCGTAATAAATACATTTTTCCCACAGTTAAGAATGTATTATTTTCTCCGACATTTTTCCTGACATTAGTGGTGTAAATTTCACACGATTTATCACAAGTGCAATGTGTCGAGTATGAGTGAATATGAAAGGTTTCACACAGTTTTGGATAAATGTAAAGTGTAATAAATAAATTTTTCCCACAATTAAGAATGTATTATTTTCTCCGACATTTTTCCTGACATCCTTCAACAATTTCAAACGCAAAATAAAATTATTTGGTGTTCTACAAACAGAGCGGCTTGAAGAGTTATATCCATCCAGTAGTTTAGGAGGAGTTGTTGAATACACACATACATACCCTGCAGCGCCAAAGAAACTGGTATAGTTGTGCGCATTCAATTACAGAAACACGTAAGTTGGCATAATACGGCGCTGCAGTCGGCAACGCCAGTATAACACACAAGTGTCTGGCGCAGTTGTTAGATCGGTTACTGCTGGTACAATCGCAGGTTATGAAGATTTATGTGAGTTTGAACATGTTGTTATAACGGGCTCACTAGTGATGGGACACAGCATCTCGGAGATAGCAATTAAGTGTGGATTTTTCCGTACGACAATCTCAGGAGTGTAAGTGTACCGTGAATACCAGGAATCCGGTAAAACATCAAATCTCTGACGTAGCTGCGGCCGGAAAAAGATCGCGCAAGAACGGGACCAACGACAACTTAAGAGAATCGATCAGCGTGAAAGAAGTGCACTCAGTCCGCAAATTGCTGTAGATTTCAATGCTGGGCCATCAACAAGTGTCAGCTTGCGAACCTCTCAACGAAACTTCATCGATATGGGCTTTCGGAGCCGGAGTCCCACTCGTGTACCCCTGACAACTGCACTACACAAAGCCTTGGCCCGTCAACACCGACATTAGACTGTTGATGACTGGAAACATGTTGCCTGGTCGGACGAGTCTCGTTTCAAATTGTATCGAGCGGATGAACGTGTACGGACCATGCATGTCAGCAGGGAACTGTTCAAGCTGGTGGAGGCTCTGTAATGGTGTGGGACGTGTGCAGCTGGTGTGATATGGGACTCCTAATACGTCTAGACACGACCCTGACACGTGACATGTACGGAGGCGTCCTGTCTGAACACCTGCATCCATTCACGTTCTTGTGCATTCCGACCGGCTCGGGCAATTCCAGTAGGACAATGCGACACCCCAGACATCCAACATTGCTACAGAATGGCTCTAGGAACACGTTTCTGAGTTTAAACACTTCCAGCTGGCCACCAAACTCCCCAGACATGAACAATATTGAGCATATCTGGGCTAGCTTACAACATGCTGTTCGGAAGAGGTTTCCATCCCCTCGTACTCCTACGGATTTATGGACAGCCCTGCAGGATACATGGTATCTGTTCCCTTCAGCACTGCCTCAGACGTTAGTCGAGCTCATGCCACGTCATGTTGCGGCACATGTGCATGGTCGCGGGGGCCCTACACGATATTACGCAGATGTACCAGTTCCTTTGGCTCCTCAATGTACAGTCGTGCACAAAAGTATCCGAACGACCTGAATTGCATTTCGCCTGATTCGCATACAACCCTCATCACGCAGCTGTCTAGCCGGTCCTCTAATCGCTCCTTGGTACAGTCGTTTGACTATTGAAAATGGTTCCAACAAATCACCAATAGAAAACACTGCTCAGTATCGCAATAACTCAAGATGTAAACTAATACCACGATACTACGAATGTCAGGGAACACCTTATCACAGATTAGACTGTCCTGAAGGCTTGTAAGCTCACATTTATTACAATAAATGACATACCTGAAATGTTACCACTCTCATTATTACGTCAGATAGGTAATGCACGTCGTAAGTTCGTCGTATTCATGATTTCCACTTCAAAGTAACATACCGTACTTATTATTTAACACAAAATGGCATAAAAAATTAAGTTTTTCACTAGCTGCTAGTTTAGGATATGTATGAACTTCAAATGACACGACGATCCGTCTTGTTCTGCATATGGATTCAAACCCAGGTCATGCAGACTAAGCAAAGATTTCGTGACTGACGGAAACTAACAGTCATTCCTGACGAGGCATACAGAGAGTGATATACCTCGATTTTAGACAGTATCAGTAAGGAAATGTCAAATTTAAATTACATAACGGAAACATTTTTAACGGACGCGAATTCCTACCCAGCATCTATTGTCCCTTTTAACGAACTACGAGAGATGTTAAATATTGCTTCTTCACAAGTCACATACTTGAAATTCCGTGAGGTAAAGTTTTGTGTTGGATAGGGATTCGAACCCAGAACCTAATCGGATTGTTACCGAAGCACAATCAACTGTGACGTATCGGATTTTCTCGGCAGTAGCAAGATGTTTTAACTGAAATGACGAGACGAAACATTGATTTTTTTTCCTCCACAGAACTCCAACCTGCCACCTATCGCTGTTATGTTCGAGAGAAAACAAACGTTAAATATGGGTTTGTTACACCAGCAGCGACATGTGAGCATGATTGAACTAGAAATAATATGACGAAGAGTTCAGTGCTGACTGGTAACCGAAACCCACACATATCGTGGTTGACTACACACAAAGAGACGTCAGCTACCGAATTTTTCTCTACCAGCAGCTCGGAATAACATCCTTGAACTTAACAGTGATCTCTCAAATAGTTCTGTGTCTCACTGAGAGTCAAAAACGTCATATATCGTTAGTGTTGACAACGAATGCAAATACATTAAAAATCAAAATTATTATCCAACAACAGATAGATGTTCTCATCCTAGAGCTTGATAATACATAATGAAAACTTTAGTGCCGGGCCAGGATTCGAACCCATTCGCGCGCAATATGTGGAGATGTTGTGGAATCTGCAGTTTTGAACAAACAACAAATTGTATTCGAGCTGTATTGTCACAAAGGGATCAAATTCCGCGTTAAGGGCGGTCTGAGTTGCATTCCCAGTCCAGAACCAATTTTATCGACCAACAGAAGCTCAAATAAAAGATGGAATAAGTGTCCTGAGACCCTACATAGCGTTTGTTTCGTCACTAGAAATAAATAACTAGTATAAGAAAGGTTACTGGTGATAGAGTTTCTACATGTCACCACTCCCGACTTTATTGTGGTTCAACCTAATGTCTACTTGGCAGAGAAGGAATATCATATTTAATGTGAATTTCAGACCACAATGCCATTATACCTTCTTCACTTGGCATAGCCAGAAGAGAATTGAATCTGTCTCTCCCTATCAAATATCATCAGCGGAAGTTGGAATCGAACCCAGACTATGAGCATACGAATCTATCAGTAAACCAACAGACCACCAAACCCTCTTCTCTGTAACTTGTTTTTATATTCTAACGCCGTTGCCCCACACTGGACACGCCGGCTCCCTATATTGATTTGCAGCATGTTCAGTACATTCATTTACTTGGTTGACTGAACCGCCATCAACTAGCTGCCTCTGCTACCCAGTGCATACATTCGACTCTATTTTGTAATCACCTAAGTAAAATCACGTAACTGCCACCTACACAGAACTGCAAAGAGTGTAGGATGCAGAAATTCGAATATGAAGTGTTCCTTCGCACTTGAGCTACTCTATTGCGCAACCTGTTTCTTGAAAACGTCGTGCAGTGCAAAAGAAAAGCTGTATCTGTCTGTCTCTCAGAAGTCTACATCAGGCCATATGCATTATCTCACAACACTGTAGAATGCGGAAGTTCTGGGGGAATCGTTCTTGACTTCTGGAGGTGCTGTAGGTACGGTTCAGCTAGTAATGTAATGGTAAGTGTAGTGCACCGTAGATAAAACGTGGCGAGTTCAAATACATTCCCTGCTGCCTTTTTTTAAACGAAATTCTGCTGTCTGCTGAAGCTATCAATGTAATGGAACTTTGAACATAATTACCTTCCCTTCTCAAGCCAAAATAGTCGCATGTGGGAAAAGCTCAACTACTGCGACATTTTGTTGTTTTCAGGTTTAATAGACGGCCAGGCAGCAGATGCATCTCGAAACTATTGTATTATGTATGGGGAGAGCGCATCCTGCCAAAATACGTCAGAAAAGTATTTTCGACATTAACTGTCATGTGGTAGTGGAATTTTATTCTTCTTCAAACCTTGTTTGACAGCTTTAACTCAGAACAAGTTTTCTCCATGCATGTAATCAGTAAACTGCATGTGCATTGTTAGACTGTTATAAATAACATCAGACAATTCGCATATATCGTTGATGATTAATTTCTCTCTCACGTTTACTATTCTTTAAACAACACTAAAAGAAACCCTACGAAAATAGTGCACTGTATTTTAAGAAATGAAATAAAACTACCCCCAATGACCTCACGACGAAAGTCTGTTTTAATAAAGCTGAGTATCTGTACAGAAGCATGCCTCTATCGGACCGAATTAGTAAAATACTACTCACTTAGATTTCGATTAGATCTGTTCTTAATTGGTTTGCTGTATCATACTCAAGAGGTATCCAAATGTAGCATTTCATTAAGAAAGTTATTTATTCCTAGAAACCCAAAATTTGCTTGTCAGCAACGAAAAAAGGCATTACCTGTCGTGCAGCATTGTAAGTTTTTCACCATTACACTATAGGATGAAATTATTTTCTTGGGTTTTGCTTATCGATTTTTGATCTGACTGCTTGTAGCTCTTTCACGGAAGGGATAAAAACGTCACAGTCAGCGAGACTGGAACCGCTAACCAAAACAGACAATTTTCTTCGGGTCAGGATGTTACCACAGAGCTAGCGAAGAGTTTTGCGTGTGGGATGTCTACGACGAGGCCAATACGGACTAGAACTCTTATGTCGCTATTTAAAGGACACGATTAGTTGCAATTTCCACGTGCAACGACTTTCCTGGGCGGACAACCGTACATTTACAATCTTACGTTACATCTCAAGCGATAATAACTCAGTTTATTCAATGGAAATTACAGGAAAAATCAAGTGAACTTTGAGGCTTAATTCCGTGCACACCAGGAAGTAACTCGTCGATCACAGAGTTGCCAAACATATCTTGCCTTGTCGCCAAATCTCAGTTACAGAATCAGCAGGAAGAAGACGAACCGATGTGTTCCTACAGAGGGCAGGGACGTAAACCGGCTGTGAACAGTTGGTAATGAAGAACGTGTGTTTAATACGGATTCTGAATTATAACGTCTTTCTCTTGAGGTTACCAGAGGTAAAGTAAATCCGTTTGTGCCTCTTAAAAGTAAATGCCTGAACCCACGCATTGCACATGTGATAGTGTGTTTCACCAGACCATTCTGGCCACATTTCCCAGCCCCAGGAGTGTGCTGTAGCGGATCATATGCCTAGCTTACAAAATTAGTCACCTTGAAAAACATGAGAGTCTATTAAATTGGTAAGTAGCAGCAAGCTTCTGACGCGGATATTATGCTATTCTCATGTCAGCAGGATGTAAAGACTCGATGTGAAGCCATTTTGAAATTTTCACTAATTCAGTAAATTTCTTAGTTCGAGAAAATCCACTGTGAACTGTGAAGTTTCCGGATAATTCGATTATTACCGTCATTATTACTGTCGTTTTCTTCATACCGCTGCTGGAACACATGTGCTTGATCATTATTTAATGTCTTTTGGTCATTATAGAAGTAATTTCTCAAGAACAGGTTCTTCCCCTGTCTACGGAATTCTTTTCATGTTAATATCAAACACCTGCAATTACTCATAGATTACATTAAAACTGAAGTAACTGCTGAATACGTCACTTGATAACAGAAACGCGCTGTCTTTCTTCATTTATTTGCGCCTAGAAATGGCTGTCGAATACTGTCAAACCAAAAGCCAAGGGAACTTACTGCTTTCCGATATATGTCTCTGTCAGTTCTTCCATATGTTTTGGTCGACGTGACCTATTTCAAGTTGTGTATGACAGAGAATGTTTTATAAAATCAATTGTTTTCCTTTGCAATAAACAGAAAGATTTTCATTCAAAGCTATCCAAGTTCAAAATTTTCGGAATCTTAGTTCAAATTTAATATTCGCTTCTGTAATGTGGGAAAGTATTTCATAGTTGCAAAACCCACATCCGAACCATTGACCTTACATCTAGTCGCTGACGATAAATTCTAGCTCAGAGTGACACCAGTTTAAGTAACCTAATGTAGCGAAGACTGTTTTCCAGTGCTCTTTCTCACCGGAAAATACGCAATTACCCCATTGGGCTCCATAAGTACACTGTAACAGTAATTTCTGTTCATATGCTTTACATACAGATTGTAGAATTTAGTGGTGCTCTCTCTTCCAGTTCTGTATACAATATGCCTGATCTAAACGGGCAGTGCAACATCATGCTGACAAGTGTAATGTGCTTATACTGACAACCTGACAGTTCGTTTTACCTGATTTTGTAATCATTTAAATAAAACAACATGACCTTCCAGTGGGCGACATTCTGTCCCCCATTTTCATCTGTGATATTTGTTAGTAAGCTTTTTGCCTTCCAGCCAGCGAAATGCGGCAGAGTAGGCTGGTAAACGATCCACAAAACTCGATTTAGTGCCGTTAAGATGATTTCTTTAAACATTGTCGTAGCTGAAGGAATGTAGTTTCTTCATAAATCGTCTGATGCAGCAATGTTCACAGATATCTCAAATAGGAAAAGCTCTTTATCCAGATACGAAGGTTGTAAAACAAACTTTCCGTAGTATGTGTCAGGTTGATCTTTTCGTCTGATAGCACTGTGTAAGAATTTTGTCTAAGATGTATCACAAGTAGTGTTCCTGTAGCTGTGGGAATCATTGGTTGAAAAAGAGTTTAACACCAGTGGGTACAGTACTGCTAAATATTCAAAATGATTATCAATCTAAGACTGAGTTCATTCACAAACTGATGCGTATTTATAATATTGATCCTAGACTGTTATCCTTGTCTTCCTTGAGTGGGCATTGGAAGGCGTTTACACATATGTATACAATACTATGAATACTCCGAAGGCTGTAGTTAACGTTGCTCTCATAAACTAATTTTGTTTTTTTAATTCTTCTGGGTCTTAAGCGTGCAGTATGCGTTGTAGTACAGTCTTTGACCAAAAAACTGACCGCCGAGTCGTTCACGTAAGGTGGACAATACAGTCGTGCTCCCATCAGAATTCTATGTCCGGCAATATGCTCGAGCTGGCAACATTGTAGACTACAGCACTTCCCAGAGGAAGTCTTGACTGCAGTCTGAGTACATCAGTCTTGACTACGACCGTAGAGGTAAAACATGAGATTAGGTAATACGACGTCTGGCAACAGAAAGCACAAGTCAACAAAACTTTTATCGCCCCTTTCCTCTCGGTGCTGAAGCTATGAGTGTAATTCAAGCGAATCTAGAATATATTTCGCTTTCTGTCACATTGGTAGTAATAGTTTGATTCAACACTATTTTAGCAAGAGATTTCTTGGCTGGCCATGTGATTCTCAACACCGCATGCATCTGAGTTCTCTGGGACCCGTTTGCTGCCTACCGGCGTGGACTGAGGCACTTTCCTGCCTCGATTTATGCCGACATTGTCTGCTCCACTCCTCACTCTCAACGGTGTAACATGCTTTAATGTTGTTGAGTGGTGACCCATAAAATCTGTCTGATTTGTGTTTCACACTCGATAGCAGTGGAGGCACAAAAACGTTTTTATTTGATGAGTATTTTATTACACTAGTATGCGATACATCAATGTGGCACAGAATTAATTTCATTCTTCCTGATCCAGTGTGCTATAATTAAAGCGTCATATCCTGTTCTTTTTCCTTTCACAGGAGATTCTTCAAATAATTTACTTTTGCCATGGATTCGTATGTTTTAGTCAAGGCAGAGAGAGTAAAGGCAATGTAATGTATTTGGTTTCTTTCTTTGATTCCTTATGATAAATGGATGCAAAACGTTGTGTCAATACATTTCAGAACCTACTCTATAGCTACTCAGGCAAATTGCTTGTTTTCAGGTCCATACATTAATTAATGGAGAAGTGAACGCTGTTCAAAAGTGATACATAAAATATTTGAGTTGACTTGCCTAGACATTTAACGTGGCTTTCGGACCACAGTGCAACTCGGAATTTTTCACATAAACAAACACTGCCTGAGGGGAAATAAATGTAAAATGGGAGATAAAATTCGTGTGACTGACCAGAGATCGAAGCGGAGACCTTCGTACTCGTAGTCTTGCTATTTATCCCTTTGCCGCCTTATGGCCACCACTGTGGCTTCTGCTTGGCATTAAAATTAAGGATCTCTTGTTTGCGCCTGCGTTGGCACTAGCGCGTCCCTGCACCAAAGTAAAGAGAACTGAATTGAATGTAGTGCCTTCAAGTTGGCATAAGCAGAAAAGGAGAAAAGTTAAACGACGTAAATGGTCTGCCTTTGATGCCTCCATCTTCATTACCATTATGCGTCTTATTTTTTACTTAAATGATTACAAAATCAGGTAAAATCAACAGTGACGTTGTCAGTAAAAGCACATTGCTCTTGTCAGTATGATGTTGCACTGCCCAGGGCCTGTAATAATAAAGGGCCCGTTTAGATCAGGCATATTGTATACAGAAGTGGAAGAGAGAGCACCACTAAATTCTACAATCCGTATGCATTGCATACACACAGAAATTACTGTTACAGTGTAGTTATGGGCCCAATGGGGTAATTGCGTATTTTCCGGTGAGAAAGAGCACTGGCAAGCAGTCTTCGCTGCATTAGGTTACTTAAACTGGTGTCACTCTGAGATAGAATTTATGGTCAACGACTAGATGTAAGGTCAATGGTTTGGATGCGGGTTTCGCAACTATGAAATACTTTTCCACATTACAGAAGCGAATATTAAATTTGAACTAAGATTCCGAAAATTTTGAACTTGGATGGCTTAGAATGAAAAACTTTCCGTTTATTGCAAAGGAAAACATTTGGTTTTTATAAAACATTCTCTGTCATACACAACTTGAAACAGGTCACGTCGACCAAAACATATAGAAGAACTGACAGCGACATATATCGGAAAGCAGTAAGATCCCTTGGCTTTTGGTTTGGCAGTATTCGACAGCCATTTCTAGGCGCAAATAAATGAAGAAAGACAGCGCGTTTACGTTATCAATTGATGTATTCATCAGTTACTTCAGTTTTAATGTAATCTATGAGTAATTGCTGGTGTTTGATATTAACATGAAAAGAATTCCGTAGACAGGGAATAAACCTGTTCTTGGGAAACTACTTCTATAATGACCAAAAGTCAGTAAATGATGTTCAAGCACATGTGTTCCAGCAGCGGTATGAAGAAAACGACAGTAATAATGACGGTAATAGTCGAATTATCCGGTAACTTCACAGTTCACAGTGGATTTTCTCGAACTAAGAAATTTACTTAATTAGTGAAAATTTCAAAATGGCTTCACATCGAGGCTATGATGCCTAGAAGAGTCTTTACATCCCGCTGACATGAGAATAGCATAATATCCGCGTCAGAAGCTTGCTTCTACTTAACCATTTAATAGACTCTAATGTTTTCCACGGTGACTAATTCTGTAAGCTAAGCATATGATCCGCTACAGCACACTCCTGTGGCTGGGAAATGTGGCCAGAATGGTCTGGTGAAACACACTATCACAGGTGCAATGCGTGGGTTCAGGCATATTGTATACAGAAGTGGAAGAGAGAGCACAAACAGATTTACTTTACCTCTGGTAACCTCAAGAGAAAGACGTTGTAATTCAGAATCCATATTAAACATCACGTTCCTTCGTTACCAACTGTTCACAGCCGGTTTACGTTGGGGTATGACATAGGCGGAAGTCATGGTAAACAGAAATACTGTCGCGAGTAAACTTACTTACATTAGAAAGTTTTATTTTATTTGATGAACCGATAGCCATTTGAAGGAATAGGGCTCTTATTTTACTTGTTCATGATTGAACTACAGACGTTGAAAAATTTGGTGCTGGACTGTGATTTGAATTCGTATCTCCTCTCAAGAGGATGTGAATCTCTAGGAACAGTATAGTTCAGTCACCTCGTTCGTTTTCCCAAGACTGCAATTTTCTCTAGGTCTCCTCCAAAGGTAAGTATGTGGGTCCGAATACTGATCCAGTACAAAAATACTCATAATTTCATTTGAAGCCCTATCACGTACACACTGGCCTGCTAGTGAATATTAACATGCATTTCTAATGCCTGTTCGTGTGTTCCCAACATTCGCAATAGGTGTCGATATTTCTGGTCAAACACGCACACATCTTACTGTTGATGTGTAACCGATTGATACTTAATCTATATTCTTGGAAAATAAAGACGGAAGGTAGGTGTGCTGTTCGATTGTTGCTCAGGCACAAAAATTTGTATCCTTATTTTTGATTCAAACACCTAGCAGCTAGTAAGAAAAACCGACACATAACATTTGATTTTACTTAGTTAGTAGTCATGCACTTCATCTTTAAATGCATGCACACTTTGTTATTTCTGAATGGAGGTATATCAGATATCTTTGTTGGTTAGTTAACAGAGACGGAAGGGTCTTGATAGGAGTCCCGGTTTATTAGAAAAACTGTGGTCTTTTATTTTCAAGATTAGATTTGATTACTGATATTGGCGAAAATTTCGGTGATTCATGACTCTTCATGGTTAGTCAACAATATGATTAGATTACATTTGATTCGATTAATATTTATTCCATACATCTTGAATACGACATTTTGTAATGATGTCCTACGTGTCATTTTAATGAAAGATTTCTTAACCTACAATGATGCAGTTTCTTTACAACAATTATTAACTCTCTATCTCATTCTTTTTTTATATTTATCTCTCTCTCTCTCTCTCTCTCTCGCACTCACACACACACACACACACACACACACACACACACACACACACAAACATTGATTTTTATTTCTATTTGTTTGTTGTGCTCGACTACCGACCAGGCAGGAAAACGTCCATGAATGAATTTATTAGTTTTGAGTACACTTACGAAAGGAATATAAAAACAACTATAAGAGTTACTGATTTATGATGCTTAGTTTACAGTGAATTCTGAGTATTATTGGTTACTACACTCCAGTCCCTAAACCTAGTTACAGAAATGCGAATCAGACGCATTACGTATTACGGGCCGTGCCAGCCGCGTCTTTGAGATGCCAGCTATGGTCACTTCCCTGCCCTATGTAGGAACACATCGGTTCGTCTTCTTCCTGCTGATTCTGTAGCTGAGATTTGGCAACAAGGCAAGATATGTTTGGCAACTCTGTGATCGACGAGTTACCTCCTGGTGTGCACGGAATTAAGCCTCAAAGGTCACTTGATTTTTCCTGTAATTTCCATTGAATAAACTGAGTTATTATCGCTTGAGATGTAACATAAGGTTTGCAAATTTACGGTTGTCCGACCAGGAAAGTCGTTGCACGTGGATATTGCAACTAATCGTGTCCTTTAAATAGCGATTTACGAGTTCTAGTCAGTATTGGCCTCGTCATAGGAATCGCACACACAAAACTCTTCGCTAACTCTGTGGTAACATCCTGACCTGAAGAAAAGTGTCTGTTTTGGTTCGCGGTTCCAGTCTCGCTCACTGTGACGTTTTTATCCCTTCCGTGAAAGAGCTACAAGCAGTCAGATCAAAATACGATAAGCAAAACGCTAGGAAACACTTTCAGCTTATAGTGCAATGGTGAAAAACTTACAATGCTGCGCAACAGGTAATGCCTTTTTCCGTTGCTGACAAGCAAGTTTTGGGTTTCTAGGAATAAATAACTTTATTAATGAAATGCTACAGTTGCATACCTCTTGAGTATGACACAGAATACCAATTAAAAACAGACAATCGAAATCTAAGTGAGTAGTATTTTACTATTTCGGTCCGCTGGAGCACGCTGCTGTACATATACTCAGCTTTATTAAAACAGACTTTCGTCATAAGTTTATTGTGGGTAGTTTTATTTCCTTTCTTATAATACAGTGCTCAATTTTCGTAGGGTTTCTTTTAGTATTGTTTAAACAATAGAAAACATGAGAGAGATATTAATCATCAATGATATATGCGAATTGTCTGATGTTATTTATAACAGTCTGACAATGCCCATGCAGTTTATTGATTACATACATGTTGAGAAATTGTTCTGTGTTAAAGCTGTCAGACAAGGGTTGAAGAAGAATAAAATGCCACTACCACATGACAGCTAATGTCGAAAATACTTTTCTGACGTATTTTGGCACGATGCGCTCTCCCTATACATAATACAATAGTTTCGAGATGCATCTGCTGACTGGCCATCTATTAAACCTGAAAAGAACAAAATGTCGCAGTAGTTGACCTTTTTCCACATGCGACTGTTTTGGGTTGAAAAGTGAAGGGAATTATGTTCAAACTTCCATCAGATTGATAACTTCAGCAGACAGGAGAATTGCGTTTTGAAAAATGCAGCAGTGAATGTATTTGAACTAGGGACGCTTTGTCTACGGTGCACTACTCTTACCGTTACACTACTAGCTGAACTGTACCTACAGCACCTCCAGAAGTCAAGAACAATTCCCCCAGAACTTCCGCATTCTACAGTGTTGTGAGATAATGCATATGGCCTGATGTAGACTTCTGAGAGACAGACAGTTACAGCTTTTCTTTTGCACTGCACGACGTTTTCAACAAACAGATAGCGCAACAGAGTAGATTACGTAGAAAGGAAAACTTCCTATTTAAATTTCTGCATCCTACACTGTTGGCAGTTCTGTGTAGGTGGTGGTTATGTGATTTTATTTTGGTGATTAAATTCTCTTCTGGCTATGCCAAGTGAAGAAGGTATAATGGCAATGTGGTCTGAAATTCGCATTAAACATGATATTCCTTCTCTGCCAAGTAGACGTTAGGTTGAACCACAATAAAGTCAGGAGTGGCGACATGTAGAAACTCTATCACCAGTAACCTTTCTTATACTAGTTATTTATTTCTAGTGACGAAACAAACGCTATGTATGGTCTCAGGACACTTATTCCATCTTTTATTTGAGCTTCTGTACGTCGATAAAATTGGTTCTGAACTGTAGGCACCCCGGTGGTCCCGGTCGCCTACAGTGGCCTGGATGGCCGAGCGGTGACCTCTCCAGTTGTCAGGATGCTAGGAAATGGGTGTAGAAGCGTCAGGAACGCCAAAGAAACATTACTAATTCATAAAACTTTATTCCTGCCGAGTACAGTGTAGCTTGGTGATATCAACGACCTTCCCCGAGTCCTCGCTGACTCGTAGCGATGACACCAGATCCCGGCCGCACCAGTCTTGCTAGCGCAGCGCCGCGTGCTATGATGTAGTGGAGGAATGTCCTTACATTGGCCGCGCGTGGCTGGCGGCGCCCGGCTGGGCGGCGGCTCGGCTGCGGACAGCAAGCTGCTGCGCGTGGATGGCTCCGGGTTGGAGTCCTGGTGCTGTCGGCACGAGAGGCGTTCTCGTAGTGCGGAGTGTACTCCATCCCACCCCGTCTTCTTCCCTGCTCCTCCTGGTGGCTCGTCCGCGGTGGACGGGCGGAACGGGCTGCAGTCCCCCAGCGTCGTCGGCTCACCCGGTTGTGACGGCGGATGCACAGGGCCTAGGCCCCGCACGATCTCGACGACGGCTCACTGATGTGGTCAGCATTGGCAGCGAGCGAGTCTGCCGCGATGTCTGCTAATCCTGGGTTGATGATTGACGGCAGCAGCAGAGAGGACCAGAGCTGGTACTGTCCCCTCACGTCTGCTGCTGGATGGGCCGCCCTTACTGCAACATCTCCTTAATAATGATTAACATGTCGATCACCGAGCTGAGCGCTACGCAGCATCCCAGTACACATATAACTGCAAGTCTAACTGCGAGTGCCTTGTTGCTATCAAAGCTGGCGTATTTAAAGGAAGCACGAGCGACGTCCTGACGTCATGCTCGTTTGTAATGACCGCATTCGTTCCACTTATACTGCTGATTCATCTGTCGTACTCGCCCCTTAGGTGTTATTCCGACAGAGTTATGTGTTGTTGCGGCAGGCTTACGCGAAGTTGTGAAAGGCAGTATAGCTGACGCTATACCTCTGTCTTGCACTCTACGAAAGTCTCTGTCTAACACAAACCCGGGTGCTAAGCAATTCTCTCTCGCCTGTTGTGTGTAGCCAGGCCATTGCCCCTGCGTGACGAGACATTCCATACACGTGCAATCTTCTTAGATCTTGCGTAACCTACTGCCTCTGGCTCTCGGCATAGGCAACGAAACTTTGACAATATTCCACGTTTCCAACTCTTTACTATTTCGCGACACTACAGAACTGGGAATGCAACTCAGACAGCCCTTAACGCGAAATTTGATTCCTTTGTGACAATACAGCTCCAATACAATTTGTTGTTTGTTCAAAACTGCAGATTCCTCATCTCCACATATTGCGCGTGAATGGGTTCGAATCCTGGCCCGGCACTAAAGTTTTCATTATGTATTATCAAGCTCTAGGATGAGAACATCTATCTATTGTTGCATAATAATTTTGATTTTTAATGTATTTTCATTCGTTGTCAACACTAACGATATCTGACGTTTTTGAATCTCAATGAGATACACAACTATTTGAGATATCACTGTAAGTTCAAGGATGTTATTCCGAGCTGCTGGTGGAGAAAAATTCGGCAGCTGACGTCTCTTTGTGTGTAGTCAACAACGATATGTGTGGGTTTCGATTACCAGTCAGCACTGAACTCTTCGTCATATTATTTCTAGTTCAAACATGCGTACATGTCGCTGCTGGTGTAACAAACCCATATTTAACGTTTGTTTTCTCTCGAACATAACAGCGATAGGTGGCAGGTTGGAGTCCTGGGGAGGAAATAATCAATGTTTCGTCTCGTCATTTCAGTTAAAACATCTTGCTACTGCCGAGAAAATCCGATATGTAATTTAAATTTGACATTTCCTTACTGATACTGTCTAAAATCGAGGTATATCACTTTCTGTATGCCTCGTCAGGAATGACTGTTAGTTTCCGTCAGTCACGAAATCTCTGCTTAGTCTGCATGACCTGGGTTTGAATCCATATGCAGAACAAGATGGTTCGTTGTGTCATTTGAAGTTCATACATATCCTAAACTAGCAGCTCGTGAAAAACTTAAATTTTTTGTGTCATTTTGTGTTAAATGATAAGTACGGTATGTTACGTTGAAGAGGAAATCATGAATACGACGAACATACTACGTGCATTGCCTATCTGACATAATAATGAGAGTGGTAACATTTCAGGTATGTCATTTATTGTAATAAATGTGAGCTTACAAGCCTTCAGGGCAGTCTTATCTGTGATAAGGTGTTCCCTGACATTCGTAGTATCGTGGTATTACTTTACATCTTGAGTTATTGCGATACTGAGCTGTGTTTTCTAGTGGTGATTTGTTGGAACCATTTTCAATAGTCAAACGACTGTACCAAGGAGCGATTAGAGGACCTGCTAGACAGCTGCGTGATGAGGGTTGTATGCGAATCAGGCGAAATGCAATTCAGGTCGTTCGGATGCTTTTGAGGGCGACTGTACATGCATACATACATACATACATACATACATACATGCATACATTTTTATAACGTACAGAGGTTTGCATTTCATTCAGATCTTAGACCCATTTCTAAGCGACAATTGCCGTCATAAGCCAAGCCGTCAGGCTACCATCCAGTATCACCTCTTGGATGACTGGTGGTGAGAAAAGATCTCAGCCTGAGGGCCTGACTTATGGCGGGATTTACTGCTTGAAAACGGGGCTTCAATGCAGAAACTAATAGCAAGAACGAAAGATAAATAAAAGTAGGACTGTGGAATATATGATTTCAAAACAAAGAGTAAAATTCGGCTTTTAAAAGGTTTAACGCATTGCTGCCTCAAAAAAAAAAAATTATTATTTCGCCTAGTGTTTGTTGCTGTACCCGTTTCCCCCTCTTCTTTTTTTCTGATATTGTTCAGAAGTTTACATACATCATCTACCCCGAAAGAAAACCTGTGACCTACATCAGCGGTTTTGTGTCAGCGAGTCAGTTATTTACTCGTTGTGAAATTTTAATGCGGCTGAAAGCAAAGAAAAGCCTTGCTTCCAACTTAGAGGCTCCTCTCAGTGAATTACGGGCTGTCGCTTTGCCCATCCGGTTATAACAACCGTCCTGGGACCGGCGCGTAATCTCCGGGTTTTCTCATTAAAGAGGCTCCTTTCGGCGGCGGGCGCTGCACTTGTCTGCGGCAATTTGCATAGCGCAAACTGACCGTAACAGCAAAGGCTGAATAACCCGGGCCAGGCAGCACGCGAGTGCACTAACCCGGCAGCCGCGCGCGCTCTGGGCCCACACTCTCTTTGGGCCGCCGCAGTTTGCCGTTGGAAATTGCATTACTGATATGACGGCCCGGTGGGGGCCCCGGGAAATGTGATGGAGGGCCGTGTTTTCAGACAAGCGGTCTGCCGGGGAAATATTTATTCGCGCGAGGGCGCTGCGCCAACAGCGGTGGAGACGGGCAGGTGTTGGTAATTGGGCGCAAATTGCGGCGGTGCCATTCTTATTGACTCTGGGGCCGAAACTCAGCTGCCGCTGGGACGGGCCGGGCCCCGCTCTCAATGGCGCCAGAACGGCTGTATTGCAAACTAATTTGCGCGCCAAGATCAACAGTGGCTGGGCCGCCTGCCAGAACAGACACAGAGATGAGCGGTCCTCGCACTAAGGGCCGGCAGATGAGCCCGTTACGTTACAGCACGCCGTGCTGAGCCCTCGCCTCTGAGGTGGCAGTTCTTTCTGATGTCACCGTCTCTGGAACTGTTCTGCTCCTGTCCTCCAAGCAGGCCTAGCCTTTACATGCTTTCGAGTCTCAGCATATCTACTTAACAATACGGAACAAGTTCTTCCTGAAAGTCTGCAGGCTTTCGTGACTTTTGTAACTGAACGTCACATGTTCTAGGATGTTAGACCGCGTCACACTCCTCTTCAGTTTCACACAGCAAAAGCATCCACCTCTTTTCTTGGACGTTCTTCAAGACTTTCACGGACCGATGACCATAGCAGTCTGGTCCCTTTGTAATGGTACTTGAATTACGTAACCATTACGGCACCTCACCTCAACCTCTCGATACCAGCAATATTCTACTGTGTTTCTGTAAAACAGTTAACATATTTCAACATTCAGATTTGATTTCATTAATGTAGAGGTACTTCGATACATCGATATGTATATATTCCAACGATATTATTCATATGTGTATTTTTTCTTTTGTCACTATGATCTTTGACGTACTTGTAACTCTGATTTTTGGGCGCGTAAGCGGTTATTAGAGAGTCAAGCTTTGGTCGTCATGTTAAAAAGACGCAGATTGTAGTCAGTTTATGAAATGTGAGCTTTAACAGTGAGGAAGATATTTTCAAGTATGTTTTATATTGTGAAGTGATGTTTTGGAACGAGTTAAGTGATATTGCAACAAAGTAATAAAAAAGAAATGTAACTTAAATTCGGAGTGCTCATTACTTTTTTACATCACTATTGTCCTAACTTGCAAAAGGTTACAAACGTATAAATACTAAATGCCTCCGTAGGTTAATCTTCAAGAATGATTTATGAAACACATCTATAAAACTTTTGAATATCGCAGAATAACACCTAGGCCTCTTTGCATCCGAGCTTGGAATCATCACTACCTAGATTTTCAACGATTGAGCCATGAGTTCACAACGAGACCAGCGTGGGAAACACGAAAAGATGAGTGCCTAGTTTACCCATTATTTCTAGAAATGACTTTATTAACTGCGCTCTAATTACACCTGCCACGTAATATAACTTTGTTGTTGCCCGAAAAAGCAATATTTAGCAGCGTGAGCAACACTACAATCATAATTAATTTTTGACCTTTGTTATGGTAGGGTTGTTAGACCTTCAATCCCACAAACCAACCAACCAAGACTTTCATGTGTTCTCAGTTAGCCAAATACCAGAACGCCCTGAGAAACATCCCAGCGCCGGCCGCGGTGGCCGTGCGGTTCTGGTGCTGCAGTCCGGAACCGCGGGACTGCTACGGTCGCAGGTTCGAATCCTGCCTCGGGCATGGGTGTGTGTGATGTCCTTAGGTTGGTTAGGTTTAAGTAGTTCTAAGTTCTAGGGGACTTATGACCTAAGATGTTGAGTCCCATAGTGCTCAGAGCCATTTGAACCATTTGAACTAAACATCCCAGCAGATGTTGATTGTGAAATAAGTAACTGAAGAAGAAGATGATACGGCCTAACAACCTAGAAAATTTTACTTTGAACTTCTTTCTTGTTCTCGCATAGACGACAAAGGACTTGTAAGACTGGTTATACGGATTGGATTCTACAGGAGAGCAACGTTTTGTCACAGGACAATAAAGTAAATTGTTTTATTTTTTAATGAACAAAACATGTAGAGTCATATGAGAGAACTGTCAAAACTGAACTGTCAAAATATCTGACAAAAACGTATTTTTACGTTTAGATAACTAGAAGAACTAATATACTGACCAATACTCGACAGAAGACTTAACTATAGATGCTACATCGTCGTCACTTCCAACTAGATATCACTTGATAAAGGCAATAAGCCGTGAAAGGCCTGTCGTGTAAAATATTGAAAAACATATTACGTTATAGCAGCTGATTTGTAGAATTCATTTCCGTAATGTCTTATATCGGCGTACATTATTTTGCGGGCCGAAAAGAACGCAAAAAAACTTACAGGTCAAATGTTTCGACTACTCTCAATAAAAACATGTTATTTATTTCAGTGTGGAAACACAGTGTGCAAACTAAAAAGACCAAAAAAATAAATTCTTTCGCTCCCTGTCATTAAGTATAATGATATGGTTTAGACCTTAGACTCTTCCTCAGAACAGCTGCACAATAATGTTATTGCACATATCGCAGTCTAACACGTGTTTGAGTTATTACCGACACTTTCACCGTCAGATGATCTCCGTTTCTGACCTCCCTGTGAAGTTCATCCCGTACGAGTTTAAGTCAGGCGAATGACTAGGCAAATCACATTCTTCAGTTCTTCACATTTCTTTTTTCTATTGACTTAAGCTCTGCACGATTTAGAAGCATGTTTGGCATCATTGCCGGTCGGGGTGGCCGAGCGGTTCTAGGCGCTTCAGTCTGGAACCGCGCGATCGCTACGGTCGCAGGTTCGAATCCTGCTTCGGGTATAGATGTGTGTGATGTCCTTAGATTAGTTAGGTTTAAGTTGTTCTAAGTTCTATGGGACTGGTGACCTTAGATGTTAAGTCCTATAGTGCTCAGAGCCATTTTTTTTTTTTTGGCATCATCGCCCAGCTGCGGACCAATAAGTCTGTTGTCAGACGGAACTACATTGTTGATCAGTACCCTGTGACACCCTTCTTTCTTCGATGCCACTATATCATCACCTGAATCACCTGCAATACAGTCCCACATCATGATGGACCCTCCACCATGCTTCAACGTTTCCGTCACACAGATACTCCTCAAACATTCCCCATGAAGTCGACGAACAAACATTCGACGACTGATACCAAACGCTGCAAAGTTAGATTCGTCCGTGAATAACATCTGCTGCAGTCTCCAGTTTTTGCGTTGCTGAGCCCACTACAATCTTTTCACCTTATCTGTTTGCGTAAGAAAGGTTTTTGGCCTCAATGCACCCATTTAAACCTTGTTCACGAAAATGGCGCTATACATTTGAGACACAGATTGGAGCTGCTGGTATATTATTTACGTAGTCGCTACTTTCAGGTGCAGTACGAATCTTCTGACGTATACTCCGTAGACGTATGAGCTGATCTAATCCTGGTACTCTGGCTTTGCACAACTGCACAGACTACCGAAGGATGCAAATGTGTTGAAATAGCGTTTCAGCATCGAATGAAATGAGGTATCCTGCCTTTCATTCGATGCTGAGGTGCTATTCCAAACAGTGCGGTGCAGTGTTAGTGCAATTGTGCAATGCCACTGTGCGAGGATGGCGTAGTGGTTAGCACATCTGCCTAGAGAGCAGGAGACCAGGGTTTGATTCTCAGTCTTAGTACAAATTTTCATTCGTCACTTCAGTCAATGTGGTACCAACACGATCAGGTAAACAAACACACTCCTAGATGCACACAATGTACTGTAAACTAAAGTGAACTGACTAGCAACACAGACAGCTGAAGGAATGAGGCCTATTGTAGTACAACAGTCATAAACAAAGCACGCCACTGTTATTGTGGATACTCATCAGCGCCCCCATGCGAGAACAGCGAGTCAAATTCACTACAGAGGCATTTAGTATTTATATGTTTGTACTTGTTTTGTTATCAGAACAGTATATGATAGGATATTCAAAATAAAATCCTTGTCTTAACCACAAATACGTAGTTGTGATGGATTATTGAGAAGTTTAACCAGTAATGTGGATCACGTTTTGCTAACTGTTACTGCAAGTTTCAGCTGAAATGGGCACTCTTCAGATTTAACACCAAAATATAGCACTTTCCACTCCTAGCAACATCTGATGTAATGAAGTGAAACAGCTCGAGCCAGTGGTAACGATAGTTATGTATTTTAGCTCGGTTTAATTAGGTCGCCTTCTTGGCTGTCTGTCTGTTCAGCGCAAATTTTGTAATTGAGTTTCTACTGACTTCCTTTTGAGCTAGAGATTTGAAATTTTAAACTGAGCTCAGAAAGGGCTGGAAACACAGTACTAACTCGCTTCTTGTTAGTCTGATCTATGTTTTGCTTTAGGGGTGGGTGTGAGGGTGAAAGATTTCGTTAACACCTGACATCTCGGCTGCCCAGCAGCACCAGCTTGTTGTGTTGGTAGTATCGGAGGAACTCTATGACGGCTGCTAGACAGCACTGCTAACTCTGTGAGCACTAGTAAACTTGCAGCGCTAGAGTAGCTGCACCATCGGTTGTGTATCCACTGCAGTCTCGTACCATTCTCATTATCCATCGTTGGTTTCGTCCATGCAGTGGGTTGTCGCTCTTTGCCTACTCGTCGAACCTTGTGATACTGATGGGCCGTCTCCATTGTCTGCTTTCCTCTTCGTAATGTCCTCCTGTATACACTCGGCTAACCACTGTGACCAGATGGACAGTCACAGTACTTTGCAACACTAAAGCAATAATGAAAAAATAATTAATTTCATAAAAATAAATTTTCAATGTAACATGTCTTTAAATTGGAGTAAAACGTGCTGTTCTGATACATATTTGTAAACCTTATAGACAGTTCTAAAAATTTTTGGTTGTGAGTTGGTAAATATATGCATCTGGTTAGGAACATGAAGGGTGAGGGGAAATTATTTTTTACTTTTCAGTCTGATTTTAAAACATGTTATACTAAAAACTTCATTTTATTTAAATATTATCAGCGTTTAATCAGAACTCGATAAATACGGCTGAAACTGGAGATAATAATTTATTAATCATGATCTACCCTTTAGTTCATTAATGAATAAAACTGTAGTGGAGCAAGGATTCAGCGAAAGAAAAATAAGGACAGTGTAGTGTAGATGAATTAATCAGACGATGATGAGGGGACAAGATTAGAAAATGAGGCGCTGCAATTGGTAGAAGAATTTTGCGATTTGGGCAGAAAAACAACTAATGATACCAGAGGTGAAGACGATATAAAATTCCGATGAGAATTGGAAGGAAGTTTTCCCGGAATAGAGAAATATGTCAACGTATAATTTAAGTAAGTATTGGAAGTAGTTTCTGAAATGGTAATAACAACAATCAAAGCTGTATTTCACGTAAATTTATTACGATTTATTGTGCCAGAACCGGTGTTGTTCCAAACGAAAATCCTCATGTGACCTGCAGTTCAACAAGACAAAAATCAGCACACCTTCAACCTCTTGCAATAAGAGTTGCCAACAGTACCTGCATGGAATATAACAATATGCTGCTCTATACGGGACATCCGGGCAGGGACGTTCAACGAAAGTAGTAAATATGTAAATATCTCGCACAGCACTTATCGAATGCGATATATCGATATTAACATGTCATAATCGCATTACACACTCGTAAAGACCTTTAGTGCGGGCGTGTAGCCTAATAAATACACATAAAAATAAACTCAGCTTAACAGTAAAATGCAAAATTACTTGATACACTATTTACACCGTGAATGCGAAAGTGAAATCTTTTTAGGTGAACAAATTACAGAGATGACTTCCAATGGTAAAATACACCATTAAGTTCTCAAACAATGTGCCAAAACTGCATACAAACACAAGAAATGACGCCACGTCGTTTTGTAGCACTGGTGTTGCACATAATTTTTCTCTTCTGCTTTCGTATGTATGCAGTTTTCTAAATATCAACACTTTCTTTTCACTCTTTCGGCTTACGTTGTATAATTACATCAGATAATGTTGTTTTGCTCATTGACTAGTCAGCATCGAAGCTAATTTCTTAACAAGCACTCAATCACTTTCCTTTCATGCGAGGACCTAGTTGGAGTTTTTTATACTCCTTGTTGCGGTATGAAAGATTTTCCATAACAATAACACTATTTGATGGCAAGTTTCGAATAATTACGTTAGTAGAAATCCCTTTTAAAATTTTCATAGTTCAGTTATCCGTTTTAGATGCAATAGTCACCAGAATAATCCTGCTGTTTCGATTAACATTGTACGTGATACCGTCGACGCCAGGACCCTTGCAACCTTTAGATAAAGTAATCCTGTTGTCCAACCAGATTTCTTCGATATAAAAGAAACGTCTACCTTATTCTCTTAATTTACATTGGTGCACTAAATATTTCTATCGCAGTTAATTACAGCAATTTCGATTAACTTCTTGTAGCCGGGGTTCACACTTACTTAACATTTTGTGTTTGAGATCATGGTTGTCTCTGACTGTAAAATTATTGATTCATAAAACCAACCACTGTAATTTCGGCCATGTGGCCATTGTGAAATGGAATAGAGCAAAAATGTGCTACAGCAAATGTGAGAACCTTAAAAAAAATGTGACATGTGTATATGCCGTCGATAGATTTGTATATTGGGTATTTAACGTTACCGTTGTTATTATCTTTTACATGAACCACATCAGATCACTACTCTGACACGATTTGCAACCGATCCGTTTTATTGCAACTAACACTGAACTTTGTATTTACAGGTACTAGCTTTTGCTTTGATGAGGGCAACAGCTGAAACGTAGTCATAAATAAGGTAACATATTAAGCTGTTTATAGAGCCAATCACGAAGAGCGAATAGATCTAAAACGTCATGCGAACAGAGGCATTTAAAGTGAAAAGAACATAAACAAAAAATTCAAGGTAAGGCAGATTCCCGGCTGAGATTTGTTGGAACAGCCCTCAGGAAGTGTGATCTACCAACTAACGAGGTAACTTATCAAACTTTCGTGTGAATAATGGGTCAGTGTGGGATCGTAACCACACATGATTTATAGTGGAGAAAACTGAAAAAACAGCTGTTTACTAAGGATGAAATGCATCAAATCAAAGCGTACGTTCATAGAGGAGCCCACCAACATTCTTTTCCCCCTGCGTGTATGTCACAAAGAGCCCATGAAGTAAACTAGAGAGATTCGAGCTTATATCACAAATTGTTCTTCCGTTGCGACTTTTGCGACTGGAACAGGAAAGACGGTGGGCTACGTACCTGAAGTACGTTCACGATAACTTGCGTTGTACAATTTACAGGGTGGTCAGAGACAGTCCGAAAAACTTCTAAGTGTGTAACTGGCAGATTGCGCAGTAAAATAATTGACCAAAAAAATTCGATACATTGCGCCGTTTCCTGATTAATTAACGTTAAAGCTAGCCAATCAAACCTCTGGGCACGCAAGTTACAGCGCCTGCTAGAGGCGGTGTCGCCAAGGTGTTCATCGTTCGGTTTCGTAAAACCAAACAAGAGAGCGACACAGTAATTAGACGTGGAAGGGTAGTAAGGATCGCACCCGAGCCAAAGGCTGAACGGCCTTGTGCGAGGTCATCTACGTTACGCCAACAACTGACCTAATTGTATAAGTTAGGCCGCTTAAACTATCACGTGCAGCTGTCTGACTGGCTAATATCAATGCTAATCAACTCGGAAACCGAGGAACGTCTTGTTTATCAGCACAACATGCTTTGCAACACCCTTAAAAGCTTTTCAAACAGTTTCCGACCACCCTTCGACGAAGATATACAGTAGGTGATGGATTCCCTTTGTCGACAAGACACCGTTGAAGCGTGTGCTGCATGTATTCTCTTGTAGGGACATTTCAATACAAGGTACGTGTAGTTCTGGCTTACCTACCATCCACGAACTGAAGTAGCCGCCATAGTGCAGGGGTAGCTAATTCGAGAAGCAATCAAAATGCTTTGGTTCCTGGGTCGATACCAACCACTGCTTACTTTTCGAATAAAAAGCATCAACAGTAGTGGTCAAAGGCACCCGGTACGAGTCACCGTCGTTCTACCAACGGCCTTGTCCACGAGGGTGGAAGAATGGATTGCGTATCGGGGCACCGTTGTGCTCTTGCGGTGGGAAATTGCACCAAAAGGCAGATGAATCAGCAATGATCAACGAAAGCACGCCGTCAAACACACATAGTGTAGCACGTAATTGTGAAAACTGTAATGATGATCTTTCCATTGAGCAGATATTCGTGATTAGTCCACCATTCCAAAAGTAAGGTGACCATGAAAGAAATATTGTGTAACCAACGAAAGATTAACATTCTACGAACCGGAGAATACAATTTCAGAAATCTGAATGTTTTCGGGAAGTTAAATAATTTTAAAACGCACATGAAAAGACTTAAGATAGATATATTGGTGTCAGTGATGTGAAATGGAAAGGAGATTACGATTTCTGATCAGAGTGATAGAGAGTGGTATCAATAGGTACACAAAAAGGTGTAGCGGAATTTCCGCCACGAATGATAGCAGAGCAGCGAATGAGTTATTGTGAACGCTTCAGTCATGGGATTATTCCCATCAGAATCAACAGAAAAGAAACCCCAACAACATAATTTGTGGTATACATGGAGACGTTACAAACAGAAGATGAAGAATGAGATTTTCACTCGGCAGCGGAGTGTGCGCTGATATGAAACTTCCTGGCAGATTAAAACTGTGTGCCCGACCGAGACTCGAACTCGGGACCTTTGCCTTTCGCGGGCAAGTGCTCTACCATCTGAGCTACCGAAGCACGACTCACGCCCGGTACTCACAGCTTTACTTCTGCCAGTATCTCGTCTCCTACCTTCCAAACTTTACAGAAGCTCTCCTGCGAACCTTGCAGAACTAGCACTCCTGAAAGAAAGGATATTGCGGAGACATGGCTTAGCCACAGCCTGGGGGATGTTTCCAGAATGAGATTTTCACTCTGCAGCGGCGTGTGCGCTGATATGAAACTTCCTGGCAGATTAAAACTGTATGCCTGACCGAGACTCGAACTCGGACCTTTGCCTTTCGCGGGCAAGTGCTCTACCAGTGCAGCGGAGTGTGCGCTGCAGAGTGAAAATCTCATTCTAGAAACATCCCCCAGGCTGTGGCTAAGCCATGTCTCCGCAATATCCTTTCTGTCAGGAGTGCTAGTTCTGCAAGGTTCGCAGGAGAGCTTCTGTAAAGTTTGGAAGGTAGGAGACGAGATACTGGCAGAAGTAAAGCTGTGAGTACCGGGCGTGAGTCGTGCTTCGGTAGCTCAGATGGTAGAGCACTTGCCCGCGAAAGGCAGTCCCGAGTTCGAGTCTCGGTCGGGCACACAGTTTTAATCTGCCAGGAAGTTTCAGAAGATGAAGAGCTACTGATGTATGTGAGGAGAGTGAAGGTGTAAATTAGCATGTAAAGTGAGAGGAAAACATAATATCATGGAGGACAGAGACACTTCAGTAGTAGAAGGAAAAGAAGACATAGTTATGCGAGAATATTGGTGCAGTAGGAGGAATAAGAAAAGAGAGTTATGATTGCGTTCTCCAATAAACTGCAGGTAGTAAGAGCGAACAGACCGTTCAAAAATCGCAACAGGAGGAGGTATTCTTGGAAATGGCCTCGATTTATGGGAAGATTTGAGCTGGATTACATCATGGCGATACAGAGCCCTGCAACTCAGGTACTGGATTGTAATGTTTACCTAGAAGCAGGTATAGACACAGGTCATAATGATGAAGAGTATCCTGAAATTTAAGACAACTGTGCGCAAGAATCAATGTGGAGAGAAGTGAAATGCTTAATTCTGAAGAATGGTGTGGTGCATTTGAAGTTATCTATAGCTATAGAGACTGAGATGGAAACAGGTGGCTCAACTCAAGAAGAATGGACATCTCTGATAAAGCCAGTCACAGAAGTAGAACACACAACATAGACTGAAGGAAATAATTGCGACGTAACCTTCGTAATGGAAAAAGTACATCAATTCGTCAACAAAAGAAAGAATTACCAACATGTAATAATATGAGCTTCTACGGAATAAAATAATTAGGATATACGAGGAAGCTAAAGCGAAATGGCTACAGGAAAAAATGGAAAGAAATAAAAAAAGCAAGGGTCGTCGGATGACATTAAAAACGAAGGCGCCAACATTAAATCGTAAGATATTATATTGTTAAAAAAAGAAACACTGAGAATCTGTTAGTTGACGATCGGTATGGCTTTAGGCAAAGGAATGGCAGTTTTGAGGATGCGTTTGATAATGGAAGCAAAAGTTAAGAAAAATCACGGCTCGTTCATAGGATTTCTCGACGTAAAAAGGCGTGCTACAACGTGAAACACAGATTTTCTAAATTCTCAAGAAAACTTGTATATGCCCTAGGGAGAGACGGGTAGCGTACAATATATGCAAACACGGTAGAGAATATTAAGAATGGAGGACAAAGAACAAAGTTCTTCGATCAGAAAGGTTATAAGACAGCGTTTGTAGTGCTTACTGATCAATCTATACATAGTAGAAGCAATGAAGAAAATAAAAGGAATGTTAAGATTTAGGATTAAAACTCAGGGCAAAGGAATGTCAGTGATAATATTAACTGGCGACAATGTTATCCTTAATCAAAGTAATAAACAATTAAAGGACCTGTTCAATGGAATGATCATCTTATTAATATTCGCTATGGATTGAGAGAGAACTATATAAAGGTGACAGTAAGGAAGAATATTATAAACAATGTTAATGATAAACTGTGGTGTTGTAGAAGGATGTTGAAAATGATTTGAACTAATAAGAAATTAGAATGTTCTCAGTAGAATAGGCGAGGAAAGGAGTATATGGAAAACATTGACAAGAAGAAGAGACAAGATAATATGACATGGGTAAAGACAGCAAGGAATAACTATCATTGATGGATCTGTAGAGTGTAAAATCTGTAAGAAGAGACAAGAACTGGAAAGCATCCTACAAGTAACGGAGGCGCTATTCGGAAATGTCAGGGCTGGGTCACGAGAGGAATTTGTGGCGAGCCGCATCTAACCACTCAGATGACAATTGAGCCCCCCTCCAACCCACTCCCCACCCCATCAAAAAATAGTCAAACTATTTTAATAAAATTGGGTTCCTGTGATATAAATGATTTACATCAGTCAATGTAGGGTAATGGGTTACAGGGACAGCTCATTCACAGGAAAACAGTATATTCCTAAATAAATTCGTTTCCGCCAGTATTTCCGGATGCTAACACTCTCGCAAGTACAGAAAACTGTCAACTCGGATGTACAGACTTAATGTGAAGTGAAAAGACTATGTCATCTATATCCAAGATTCGAGTAGTTGGACCTGTGCACAAATAGAATAAAAATCCCGAAAGTCATCAGTGCCTCAGGTCGGAACATGTATTCCTTAAGAATGAACCTACAGTTTTCATTTGGAGGTTCGGACATTCAGGTTCCCAAGCAGACTCTTTAAAAGAAAGTATTTCCTAAGATACTGTAACCCACCAGCATCTTTATGGATTTGGAAATCATATTCTTCAGTTGTCGTATAATAAATAGAAACAAATTGCTTAGGCATTATCAAACATTCTTGTTATTGCTGTTTCACAGCGGCCTCAAATCTGTATGGAGTACAGGAAATACTCAAGACAACGCTAACAACAACGTGATGTTGCGGACTACGGTTGTATGTGCTGTAAAAACTGGACAAATGCTTGATGCTATAAAGTACAGATCTTAGATCACACCGACATCGAAGGAACTATTTTACCATTTCAGAACAAAAACAGTCTTGGTTGCGAAATGCTGCAGCCAACATTCTGAAACGCTTTTAAACCGGTTGCTGTAACAGCCTGCCACGATGAAATACGAAATTTTCTATTTTACAAATGCTGTCTGGCATTTTAGGGCGCTAAATAGTCATGAAATGATTTTTACGCCAGTTAATCAAACGAGATTCATTGATGGTTCATGATCGGAATTTGATTTACACGTGGCATAATGGTATTCAGACTTAGTATAAGTAGATATTCCATCACGGATAGATGACAGGTAGGTTCGTAATTATTCAGGCAGACCATGCATCCATAATATGCTGCATGGAAATCGATCTTCTGCTTGACAGTTTCAATTTCCGTAAGACTACGCAAGTCAAATAGCGCCAGGCAATCGTCTTTTATTCCTTCGTTAATAGCTTTGTCTGTGTGTGTGAGCATACGATGTATTCAGTCCCTCACGCCCCGTTGCTGACCGAAAATGTAGTTTTACGCCTGAGGGACCTACTTCGGGGAGAAGAGAATCTTACAAAATTCTCAGGAGGTTGTAGATTCGATGCTCTATGCCTGAATAGGGATTCATAAATATAATCATATAAATGTAGGAATATGGGTAATAAATATAACATGTGACAATTTCTTACAAGATTAGATTCCAGAAACCTGTATTACAAAACTCTTTTTCGATGCTGAAACAGGAAAACGAATGGAAAAACGGCAGCATACAAAGTTTATTGAGTGTTTTTTGCTGTTAAACACTTGCCACATTTTTCTCCTATTTCAGTCAACACTCTGTATCTCATATAGAGATGCCTTCCATTTTTTGCCATACAATATTATTACTTTTATGGCTACAAGAATTACAATTAAACTGGGAGCAAATCACAGTTATTCTGTTTCTTCCCAAGTAAATTTTCCTCGTGTCTTTCACACTTGCTTCAAGATATTTTTATTTTGTTTTATACTCTTTATGTATGATCATCTTTTCTCCACAGTCACACTACGTGTATAGTGCCTTGGAAAAGTTTACCACATTTACACATAGAATCTCATCAAATTTTTCGTTAATAATTAATGTTACATATTGAGTATCAAGAATGCTGAAGATTAAATGGGTAGATCAATAACTAATGAGGAGTTATTGAATAGGATTGGGGAGAAAAGAAATTTGTGGCACAACTTAACTAGAAGAAGGAATCGGTTGGTAGGACATGTTCTGAGGCATCAAGGGATCACCAATTAAGTTCAAATGGTTCAAATGGCTCTGAGCACTTTGGGACTTAACTTCTGTGGTCATCAGTCCCCTAGAACTTAGAACTACTTAAACCTAACTAACCTAAGGACATCACACACATCCATGCCCGAGGCAGGATTCGAACCTGCGACCGTAGCAGTCCCGCGGTTCCGGACTGCGCGCCTAGAACCACTAGACCACCGCGGCCGGCATCAATTAAGTATTGGAGGGCAGCGTGGTGGGTAAAAATCGTAGAGGGAGACCAAGAGATGAATACACTAAACAGATTCAGAAGGATGTAGGTTACAGTAGGTACTGGGAGATGAAGAAGCTTGCACGGGATAGAGTAGCATGGAGAGCTGCATCAAACCAGTCTCAGGACTGAAGACCACAACAACAACATTGAGTATCAACTCATGTTTTAAACTTTTGTGTGTTATATCCTTTTTCTATTAGTTACTAGCTGAACGTATATAATTTTGCCTGAACTACTGAGGTCATGTATCAGTATTGCGTACGAGGAGTGATGACTGCTTGGTTCTTACTGATAATGAGTCACTCATAATATTTTGAGGAATGGTAATGTAGTTGAAATGTATAAAAATATATGGAGAATCGTTGGGGAATTAGATACAAAGAGCCATGGCTGAGAGGCGAAAATGTATGGAGAATCGCTGGGGAATTAGATACAAAGAGCCATGGCTGAGAGGCGAAAAGTAATCGACTGCGGATATCAGGAAGGTGAGACTGGCACTGATATCTGTGAAACAAAATACTCGCAGACAGAAGTGGTTGTGTCAAGTGTATGGCTCGCTGTTGTTGTGCTAGCTTAAACGGCACTGTTAGAATTGCATGCAACGTAAGAGTTTAAAAGAAATAGTTAAATCACAGGACTGTGGTTATGTACCCACGATAGGAATAGGTACAACGTTCTGACCCCAAAATTACCAATATTTCAAACTGTAAGAAAAAGATAACATGTTGACTTGTACAAATAAGAGAATTTCTCGAAGGTGAGATTTTTTCGAGGATAACCTAAACAGGTAAAAAAAAATTTTTTTTTTTAAGTTGAACATGGCTCTCGCTTTCTCTGAGGAATTTTATAGCTAAGTTTATTACGTTTCGAGCTCCACTTGCCAGCGAGCCTTATAGATTGTGACTCAGCTGGTAAGTTACGCCCCTCTGTGTCCCTCTATTGACAAGTCATACACAGTGATGAACATTGTCGCTAGGACTGGATGTAGTGGAGGCCAGTTGTGCGTGCGTGACGGTGGATTGATAGCCCCTTCTGTAGTCCGGCCCTATGGCATGAAGTGTTATACAGCTCTTGTATGATGCTTGTCGACCCCACAGACAGCAAGATTATTTTACGAATAACATTTAAATGCTGTCTCTATCTACATCTTTCACTTTACATACATAGAAGTTACTATAAACGTGAGATTACACAGTTCATGTAAGTGTACGACGAGGATGAAGTATGTTATACCATTTTTCGCAAATATATCGACGATGCTGCAAGACAACGGAAATGAGACACTCTCCGTCGTTGAAATTAGCTCTATAATGAAACTACATAAGTACGGTATTGTATGCAGCTGACCAAATAATAACACAAAAAGCAGAAAATGATATGCGATATTTAGCTACCTTTTTAAGTCAATATAAACTACTGTTGCGTGAAGGTACGTGTTACTCTCGCATTCCAAGTTGACACAGGACGCGTGGCCAATGGGAGGGACTGCAAATGGGAAATGCATTTACGATCGCATCCTTCAGCCTCCGCATTGTGTGGTAACTTGATTTTCGCAGGTAATACCGTCTGCAGCACTTCGCTCTTGAGCATTATACCTTTACGTTATAAACCTGTAATCTATTTTTTTTAAATTATTTCATTTTCAAGATTCTGATATTCTGTTGTTGTATGTTAACTCTGCAATATATAACAAAAAATGGTTCAAATGGCTCTGAGCACTATAGGACTCAACTGCTGAGGTCATTAGTCCCCTAGAACTTAGAACTAGTTAAACCTAACTAACCTAAGGACATCACAAACACCCATGCCCGAGGCAGGATTCGAACCTGCGACCGTAGCGGTCTTGTGGTTCCAGAGTGCAGCGCCTTTAACCGCACGGCCACTTCGGCCGGCAATATATAACATCCTCCGTGCTTAATTTTTGATGCAGTTGAGATGTGGGCCATAAGGACACACCGAATAGTAATCCGTTGTAGTTGCCACATACTTTATTCAATCAAAAAGCATTATCAAATCACAATCACAATAATAAAGGCGATTGCCTTATAAAGCCAGATCACTTGGATAAATGAGGAACAAATTTCTTTAACTAGAACAAGACCCATAAAAACATGAATACTGAATATAACTGGGTAAACTAACTCAGATAAACTTCATTACTTAGGTGAAACTAATACCCACACGATTCCTATCAGAACTCTAATTACTTCCAATCAGCTAAAGAATACATTAAGAGACAGAACACGGATCTTGTAAGATTTGACTAGCCAACTTTCCTAAATAGAACACTATTCCTAAAAGCTTTATTACATAAAATCGCTTCCACGACTAAGGAGGTGCTTTAATTTGACCAAATAAAATTTTCAGGTTTACTTAACTCAGTAGATTAATCAGCAATGTTGTTAAAATCATTACTTCTAGAACATGACCATATGGCAATAGCCCCTAAAATGAGGCCGCTTCAATACTGCGTGTGAATTAGTGATAGACGTGAGCACACCAAAGGATTTTAATCAATACAAGATATCCACGATACAGCAAATGAAATAGAAATGTACTCAACTTTGCACTGCAATTGAACTTCAGACACCATAACTTTTCACAGGAAGGATGGAATCACAAGACAGCAGGGCCTAAAATATCACTCTGTCACCGTGGTACTCTGCTCCCAGTTTGCTCGCGTCGGCCAGTGCCAATTATCTGCAACACAAAACACATCAGCGGCGGACAATATTTTGAGGCATGAGATACACAATCTTGTCTAGAGAGCAGGTGATCAATACTTTCAATGGAATCAGCCTCCGTGAGTTACTTGGCCAGTCACGGCCCTTAAAATGTAATTAACCAATTCGCACCACTAAAATACTGTCCTAAAGTTAAAATGACAAGAATTATCTCGGCACACATTAATCACCAAACTACAATAATGAACTACAAGGTAGAATGGAAGAAATATCCTGACATGGCTTGGAACGCCAGACACCGGCTTACGCACTACTCGTTGCACTTCTAGTTACGTGTATAGCCTTGCTTCATGTCGGTTTGTTAGACGTAGCCACACTTCCTTAACTGCTGTCAAGTATCAAGTCACGACACCGAGTTGCGTAATAAACAACTAGAATAATTCCAAATAGTTTTTAGTACAGTGGCACGTTCAGTTAAGATGCACGCTACCCACCGAAGTAATTCGACGACTCCAATTCATTCGGTCTGTGTAGCTTGTAACAGACTCGAAGCAACTTCTCCTTCCAACCTCTAGGAAAACCAGATCACCATGGGCAATGGATCGGCGTTGAACGCTTCAACACGCCGTAGTGGCTGGCCACGCTCCTTCGTCGTGCCGACTCGGTCTCTCCGCGTGCTGCCTACGTATCCAGTCCCATGTCACTGCACCTCACATCGCGGATCCCCACAAAAGAGTCACAGCAGAACGCACGCGGTGCCGTTAAATGCCCGCCGCCAAATTTATGAAGAAGAGCAATCAACATCGTAATCGACTCAAAGTCGAAAATGAGAATCGATGGCAACTGGCGCCAGAAACACACCAGCTCAGCAGTATTCGATACAATTTCTTGTGTTGTCATTGCAGCCAGTTGGTACTCTGGCACTTTTACCCGAAGTCGAAGTCTTAAACCATCCACTATTCTACGGCGGAAGACTGATAACGGGAAGTGGATTGCGTGTTGCAGGTAGTCAGCTGCGGCAGAGCTGTATCTGTTTCTAGTAAATCTGACGGGTGGGGCTAGCGGTGCGCAGGAAGTCCTGCTTGCGATCGTCAAGCCAGGGGCCTGTGCTCGATGTACAAGACCAAGGCCCTCCACTACTCACCCTCCTCACAGAAGCAGGCAGAATGTCGAAGACTGCAGCATCGAGAGGCTCCACAAAAGCTAACTCAACAAGAAAATAATTTTAACATTCTAGATCTCAATATACATTTATTCAAAGCTGAAAGGTTTCGACCATCACAAGATTATCTTCAGACGTAGCCATTCTGATGGACAACGGCTCTGAATGGAGCATGAACTGCTGTATCACGGTAATTACATAGCAGACTACCTTGTAGATAGGGCACCCACAGCTATGAGTAGTCACTCCAGTTGTATTTAGTCCTTTATAACTATTAATAAGAGGGGACGTCCAAGAACGAAGGGCTCAGATTAAAAAAGATGTAAGGCAGGGATGTAGTCTTTCCCTCCTACTGTTCGATCAGTACATCGGAGAAGCAATGTTGGAAATAAATGGAAGGTTTGTGAGTGGAAATAAATTCAGGGTGAAAGGATATCAATGATACGATTCGCTGATGAAATGGTTCAAATGGCTCTAAGCACTATGGGACTTAACATCTGAGGTCATCAGTCCACTAGAACTTAGAACTACTTAAACCTAACTAACCTAAGGACATCACACACATCCATGCCCGAGGCCGGATTCGAACCTGCAACGTAGCGGCCGCGCGGTTCCAGACTGAAGCGCCTAGAACCGCATGGCCACGCCGGCCGGCTATTCGCTGATGACATTGCTATCCTGAGTGAAGGATAGAATTGCATGTGAAGAAGCATTGCATGATATGCTCAATGGAATTAACACTCTAATGAGCACAGAATATGAACCGAGAGTAAATCGAAGAAAGGCGAAAGTAATGAGAAGCAGCAGAAACGAGGATAGCGAGAAACTTAACATAAGGATTAATAGTCACAAAGTAGATAAAGTTAAGGAATTCTGTTACCTAGGTATTATAATAACCTGTGACGGACTGAGCAAGGAGGACATCAAAACCAGACTATCACTGGCAAAAAGGGCTTTGCTGGTCAAGAGAAGTCTACTACTATCAAACTTCACCCTTAATTTGAGAAAGAAATCGGTGAGAATGTACGTCTGGAGCACAGCATTGTACGGTAGTGAAACGCGAACTGTGGGTAAATTGTAACGGAAGAGAATCGAAGCATTTAAGATATGCTGCTACAGGCGAACGTTGAAAATTAGGGGACTGATAATGTAAGGAATCGGGGAGGAAAGGAATATGTGGAAATCACTGACAAGGAGAAGGGACAGGATGATAGGACATCTGTTAAGACATCTGGAAATGACTTCCACGGTACTAGAGGGAGCTGCAGAAGTTAAAAACTGCAGAGGAAGACAGAGATTGGGAAACATCCAGCAAATAATTGGGGACGTAGGTTGCAAGTGCTCCTATCAGATGAAGAGGTTGGCACAGGAGAGGAATTCTTGGCGAGCTGCATCAAACCATTTAGAAGACTGATGACGTCAGAAGAAATTTTACTGGATCACTACCGCTTTCGTGGCACTGTCAGTAGGACACTATGACAGAGGAATCATCCGATTCCCATGTATACGCAGTTCCGTATAGGTAGCAGAGGCAGACCCATCCACTATATTGGAATCCGGATTTTTCATTCTATGGAATACCGCCTGTAAGCGGTGTTTTGTTCTGATGGACAATAAATGTCGGGTAAAAACGTTCCGAGCTTTTCCACTCTAGTGTTTTAGTCGAATGTTCTCCTGAAGATGTGGCTTTTGGTGCCACGAAACGGTAGTGATCCAATAATAAAGGATTAACTACAGCTGAAGGGGTTATTAATATCCGAGATGAATCATGCAGCAGTTGACTGCCGTCAACAACCAATGTCCATGAAAATGGCTAGGTCTGAAGATGATTCAGCAATGATTGAAACCGGTCACCTTTGACTAAATGTGCATTGTGATCTAGAGTTTTATAATTATTTTCAAAGATTATAACTGGATCGCTGAAACACCAATAATATTTTGAAAATTAATAACTCAAAAAAGTTGTGGTAGCTGCAGGACAAACTTGTACGATTAAAGAACAGAATGACACAAAGTAGGCAACAATTCGTTTCTATATTACCTGATGATAGTCAAGGTATTGTTGACCCTATAGGATTAAATTTGAGTTCGAGTAGGTGTGTTTGTATTCCTTATATTTTTATATTCACATTTGTTACGTGTGGTGAAACGACAGCTGAAAAATTGTCTGATGTGAGAGGAATAGCTAAAGTCAAAAAGAAACGAGTTGCACTTACGGAGAGCGATTTAATACCTAGTGGTTCTTATGACACTCACATGATGATGAAATCAAGAGAAAAGTCTCTCAATGTCAAAATGGATGTGGAATATGTTCGTTAATGTCTTTATTACATGCATTCAATGATTCCAAGTCAGAATAGGAAAGAAAAATGTTATTTTTTGTGAAAATATAAAATCTGAAGTTAATACTATATCTATATCGATATTCCACAGTCCTTCTCACAACGCATGGCGGAGGATATCCCATACCACTACTAGTAATTTCCTTTCCTGTTCATCACACAAACAATGAGGGAAAAACGACAATCTGTGTCCGTGCGAGCCCTAATTTCTCGTATCTTACGTTCGTGGTCATTACGCGCAATGTATGTTGGAGGCAACAGAATCGTTCTGCAGTCAGCTTCAAATTCCGATTCTCTAAATTTTCTCAATAGCGTTCCTCGAAAAAATAGGTCACCTACCCACAGGAATTCCCATGTGAGTTCCCAAAGCGTCTTCGTAACACTTATGCGTTGTTCGAACCTACTAGTGACAGATCCAGCAGCTTGCCTCTGAATTGCTTCGATGCGTTCCTTTAACCCGACCTCGTACTGATCCCAAACATTCGAGCAATACTCAAGAATAGGTTGCACCAGCATCCTATATGCGGTCTCCTTTACAGATGAATCACACATTCCTAGAAATCTCCCAATAAATCGGAGTCCATTCGCCTTTTCTACCACACTCCTCACATTCTCGTTCCATTTGATATCGCTTTGCAACGTTACGCCCAAAAACTTAAACGGCGTGACTGTATCAAACAGGATACTGCTAATGCCGTATCCGAACATTACGGTTTTTTTTTTCCTACTCATCCTCGATAGCTAAAATTTTTCCACATTTAGAGCTAGTTGCTATTCATCACACCAACTGTAAATTTTGTCCAAGTCATCTTGTATCCTCTTACAGTCACTCATCTTCGATACCTTACCGTTCACCACAGCTTCATCAGCAAACAACCGCAGATTGCTGCCCACCTTTTCCGTCAAATCACATGTGTAGAGATTAATAGAGGTCCTATCACTCTTCCCAGAGGAACTCCTGACGACACCCTTGTTTCTGATAACGCTCGCCGTCGAGGACAACATACTGGGTGTCAGTGAACTCTTCCATATGCTCTTACCTTCTTTAACAGCCTGCAATGGGGCACAGTGTCAAACACTTTCCGGCAATCCAGAAATATGGAATCTGCCTGTTGCCCGTCATCCATTGTTTGCAGCACGTCGTGTGTGGAAATAACAAATGAAATCTTCCCTTTGAGATTTATTGTCTTTCTCAATCTTCGCATACAAATTTAATTGCTGCTCATTAAAAGTGATTTTCTGATTATTTCGACGAAACATAGAAAGTGTCGTCGTCGTGGCCCTGAGTCATTACCTGCAATAACCCAAAACTCTTCCTTACCTTTTTTACTTGTTACTGGATCGCCATCTGACTGCTACATCGAACTGCGACTTGAATATACTTACTCTGTTTTACTATATTCTATTAGCAGCTGGTGGGCTTTCATAATAAGTGGCTTTTTTTATTACCAAAGCTGACGTTATTCTTTAACAGCAAAGCTGACGTTATTCTTTAATTAATTTGACTGAAGTTACGTAATTCATAGTTAAACTTTTTCTTGACAACAATAAAATTTTGCGAAGTTTCACGTTGATGGTTTTTGAGATGGATTATAATCAGTAATGCAACATTGCTGGCAAAAATTAATTATATTCTGAGTGAAATGATTTTACAGGCGTTCAAATGGGACTTACTTTTTACAATAATCTTACAACTTGCATTGCGCAAACATACCTTCAGTAGTCTTGAGTTTCTCAAAAAAATAATTCAATAATATTAGTTCCTCTTACGATAATAGTTAGCTGATGTCTCTGTACATCCGTTTATAATCTCTTGCAAATCATAGCTAGTGGCTGGCAGGCACACCACTCCTCTCAACCTCTAGCTTCAGACCTGCTTCCGACTCGCTTCACATCTCGCTTACTACTGACTTCCTACGAACGCTAAAGTGCGTCCCCGCTGCCAACAGTGCTTTCGGGTGCAGATAATCCCTGCTACCATTACAAAATGTATCAATGCGCTGTCTTTCCCGCTCTTTTCTTAAAATGTATCCATACCCGGTCTCTCGCGCCCTTTTTAAAATTATATCAATGTGCGGTCTCTCTTGCCAACAATACTTTGGTGCAGACATTCCCTGCTATCAAAATTATTTCCAGCATGACAAATATTATTCCTACTTAATACTATCAATAAAATATAAACATCATTCATAAATTGTGGTTTGACAATAGACAATAGAAATATACACCTCTTGCAGCTTCTCAGCCTCAAGAAAATGTATTGTGTTCCAACTGAGAATATCTTCAAGGATTCTGCAACAAGCCGATGTTAGAGATATTGGTCTGTAACTTTGCGGGTCGATTCTTTTGCCCTTTTTGTACCCAGGAGTTACCTGTGCTTTTTTCCAGCAGCTTGGGGTTTTATTCTGGGCTAGAGATTCAAGTTAAATGCAAGCTACATTAGGGCCAATGCCGTAGAGTACTGTTGGAAAAACCGGATAGGGGTTTCATCCGGACCTGATGACTTACTTGTTTTCAACTCCTTCAGTTTTCCACTACGCCTAGGGTGATTATTACCATGTCGTCCATAGGGGAGTCTGTTCGATGGTCAAACGACTGTATCTTCGTACGATTCTCCTGCGTAAACGATTTCTTGAACGTGACATTTCAAACTTCGTCTTTCGTTTTGCTATCTTCGCCAGACTGGTCAACAAGTGACTGGATCGAAGCCTTAGACCAACTCAGTGAGTTTACATATGACCGGAATTTTCCCGGGTTGTATGCTTCGCACGTAGGTCTTTTCACAGATACACGAATCTCTACTAACCTTTGCTTGTCATTTGCGGTTCTCTTTTGAATCGAGTGTGCAATGTTCTGGACCTGTTGTGCTGCAGTTGATGAACAACATTCCAGGGGTTGTTTCCCAACATGATAACGCTCACCCACTTACCGCTGTTGTAGTCCAATAAGCTTTAGAGAGTATCGATATGTTTCTTTGGCCTGCTCGATCACTATTCGAAAACATATGGGACATCATCAGATGACAACTGTACCCTCATCCACAAACAGCATTAACTGTCAGCTTAATGACTGACCAAGTGCAAAAGGTATGGACATCTTTCATGCTTACTGAGATCCAGCATTTTTACCTCACAATGCATGCGCTTTCGCGTGCTTGGATTGAATGTTCTCGCGGTTACACCGGTTATTGATGTGCAAGTTATTTATTATTTATTATTTAGCGTATGGCTAGTACAGACATATCATAAAATTAAATTACATATACAGATGTACATATTTACACACAAGAACGAGCGGTTCTAGGCGCTTCAGTGTGGAACCGCGCGACCACTACGGTTCCAGGTTCGAATCCCGCCTCGGGCATTGATGTGTGTGATGTCCTTAGGTTAGTTAGGTTTCAGTAGTTCTAAGTTCTAGGGGACTAATAACCTCAGAAGTTAAGTCATATAGTGCTCAGAGCCATTTGAGCCTACACACAAGAAACTTAAGTTTGGCCTTACAACTGAATATCCAGTCCTTCAGTCCAGCACACTGCATCTGAAGTTGCTAGCAGGAAGTCCTGTTCAGCACAGTGATAGGCTCGAATCCTGCAGTCACTGACAATGTGCTGAAAAGTCTGGTATGGCGCCCCGCAGTCATAGGCTGGATTAGGCAGCTTCTTTCACTTAAAGAGAGCATCCCTGCATCGGCCATGGCTGGTGCGGATTCTGTTGAGAGTAGTCTAGCTCTTGCGTGGTAGGTCGAATCCACTTAGAAGTTTAGCACCAGAGATGATGTCACTGCATCCCACCGACAGACTGTCCATAGGATCTCCTTGAAATGACACATCAACTAAATGTACCAGTATTTCACATTTGCAATGACTTATCTTGCGCTTACATTAACCTGTTATCTTTGAATATTAATCACTTAAATATGTGACCTAGACAAATATATTGCAGAAATTGTTATACATTAATTATTTTTTGGTATTGTGATTTTTTTCCGTCAGTGTAATTTCGAAGAAATGTTAGAAACATTGATTAGCTTTTAATGTTTTTGACAGGCGTACGCCAAGTTTTACCCCAGTATTTGGTAGATCGTCGAGTAAAACGGACTAGCTGACGGCGGCCAGTTACATAAAGTTGCCGGCGCTCGGAACATCCCCGTGCCTGCCCAACAGCTGGCGGGCCAATCAAGTCGCTGGCGCGTCTGCTGCTGTTCCCGCGGCCGCCGCCGCCGCCGCCGCCGCCGCTTTCTTCAGCAGATAGCCTGGGTGCCGGCCCCGAGCGCGTGCATTGTTAAAGAGCGGCGTGTCGCCTGCAACATTCAGCACCCCAGCTAATGGCGCCCGCCTCATGCAGCCTTAATGGCGCGCAACAACTGGGCCAGAGGCGGCCACCCAGCGCACGGCGCGTCACACCCCGCACACTCTCCGGGAGCCACGTCAAGCCCAGCTCTTTTCTAGTTCCGAACTGCACTGCACTTACAACTTGGGCTCATACACAATGAAAGTACTGTCTGCGCCGCACTTCAGTTTCCCACATCCAGTGTGGCCACATCTTGCAGTCATGTCATGTCACGTCATCGCCAGACCCCGTCAGAAAAATAAGGCAAAAGGAAAGTAGAATTAAAATTACTGAAAAATATTTAATCTTAGAGTCGAGCAATATTGGAGCACAGACACAACTGGTACCCAGAAGACGAAGATACATATTTCATAAATGTCCTGCTGTAGGATGGAATCTCCTGTTCCCGGTTTTCTCCGTGTTTGCTCACGTTATTTTGAAGCGATGCATCTCTTTTATCTGCCCTCGGTTCTGATATGTTTCGGCTCTATTGCCGCATCTACTATGGGCCTCACTTGATTTATGAATAGTTTTGTACGATGTTGGTGGTTTCTTAGGCCTAAAACCATCGCATGAGTACTTTAATTTGTCACAGGATATAAATATGAAAACGCCTTGATCGTGCTTGTTTTATTTTTTGGGACTAGAATGCTAAAACTACCATGAACTTTGTACAATACTCTTCAGAAATAAAAAGAGAGCCACTGCAAATAACGTGTAAGTGTCGATACATTTTTAGAAAAATAACACGAGAAATAAATACATTGTTATTTGCAGAAGGCGCGGTTTTGAAAAAGAAAGAAAAAATTTCTAAAATTTAGCGGTAAGTACTACCATAAAATGACAACAGTCGCTTTGAGCCTTACACACAAAAAGGAAGACTCTCTTACTGCTACTGGTGGTCCTTTTAAAGACAACATACGTGCCAGACAGAAATGAGAAACACACAGAAGGGGAGTAGGAAAGTAAATGTAACTCTATGAGTTAAGGGGGTATGTGATTAAATGGTTCAAATGGCTCTGAGCAATATGGGACTTAACATCTGAGGACACCAGTCCCCTAGAACTTAAAACTACTTAAACCTAACTAACCTAAGGACATTACACACATACATGCCCGAGGCAGGATTCGAACCTGTGACTGTAGCGGCCGTGCGCTTCCAGACTGAAGCGCCTAGAACCGCTCGGCCACCACGGCCGGCGGTGTGTGATTAACACATGACCTTATGATCTCACTTATGAGTATGATGCTGTGACCCCTTTTACCGGGATACATGCAATGCTTCATTTGGGAGGGATGTCATAAAGCACAGAACGTTGCATGGAATCCATTACTTCTTCCGAAGCAGCAGGCGCCGATGTCAAGGAGTTACTGTGTGCTTGACTAATAGAGCGACCGTCCTTTGTGATGATTAGAAGTGGTCGGCCAGAACCTTGAGGACGAGTAATCCTGCACCCACCTACCCATGTCGCATCCGGATGCCCCACAAATTTGAAGACTGCACAGTTGGACCAGTCGGCCAAGTAGAGACCAATGAGCACGCTTTTAAGCTTTGCCAAAGTGCTGATAAAGCTGTCTTACACGCGTACGCTGCATCTCCCTGTCCTTCACAGTGATCCCTCATTATGTGATATTTTTCAAGCCTCTTATGTATCTTACCGGGCCTGGTAACATTAATAAACGAAAAGCACTAACTCACTTCGTGGGTTGTTCTACCTTATGGAGAAAAGCAACTCTAATCATTTACATATTCACCAGTTGTGTGTATGCATACATAGTTACGTTAACTTCCGACCATATCTACCGGATGATTCACTTTTTGTGTCAGGCAGTATACATGCACAGGGTGACATGGCTAGCAGGGTACAAAAAACATTTGTATATATTTCAGTACCTATCAAGGTTTATAACTTTATTTGTCCAACATTGTACACAGGAACTCAAATATTTTTATCAATGCTGCTACAGTCCAGTGCAGGCGCCATTTGTAGTTCGACAGATATCGAAACAGTACTCCACTTCTCGCTACATGTTCGTAAGCATGACAGGCCTCTACTGCAGATGTATATCCATTGTCTCAGATCCACCAGCGCCGGCCGCGGTGGTCTCGCGGTTCTAGGCGCGCAGTCCGGAACGGCGCGACTGCTATGGTCGCAGGTTCGAATCCTGCCTCGGGCATGGATGTGTGTGATGTCCTTAGGTTAGTTAGGTTTAAGTAGTTCTAAGTTCTAGGGGACTGATGACCACAGCTGTTAAGTCCCATAGTGCTCAGAGCCATTTGAACCATTTTTTTGAAGATCCACCGGATATACAACCCCTGCTCTGTAAACAATGCCCATGACAAATACCCTTGCACTCAAAACAGCTGAGTCAGATCAGGGGATGAAGGGGGCCAGGCAATATGACACCCTCCCCTTCCGAGCCAACACTAAGGAAACGTCTCGTGGAGAAATGTGGTAACATCCCCATAATAGTGGGATGGGACACCATCTCACTGGATATTGGCGTCGGGAGGCATCTGTGGAACTGTATAGTTCGCCAACACCTTGAGATAGGTGTGCTCTATACTGGGGCACATGTGCCATGCGACTCAGAGCAGTTCATGAAATGGTTGGAGATTGTTACTATCGATTGCGTGTTTGCCGAACAATATAAAATGTCGAGTTATTTCGTTATAAGGATTTCTTTGAGTATAACTCTAGCCCCTAAACCTTCTTAGGCGCTGTATGTATATACATATATTTTTCACGGTGTTAGAGGAATACAACTGCAGATTTTTTTGTGGCTGAAGACAGTGTATTGAACAACATTACATCAGTATTTAGTTCATTTGTATAATACTAATAATTAAAGCTGTTAGAAGTAGTATGCTTTTAGGTGGTACATGTGATAAGAGCGAGCCATTGATGTTTATTATCTCGCAAATCGTTTAGTCTCTACTCTCTGGTGTAGCCACTTACAAGGAAACAGTCCAATCCAACGTGTCAATACCAGTGCTAAATTATTTTGTACGGGAAGAATACGATGAAAAAAACAATATGTCAAAATTTTAGCTGCTAAGACACACTGCAAGTATTATTTTTAATGTTGAAATTTGCCAAGTTCGTTTTTCGCCATGCAGCTGGAGTAATGAACACCCATACAGTATCTGATGCAGACAGTTCATGCTCAACATGGCAGGTGCACAGCCTTGCTTGATGGTGCATCGGAGAACAGATAATATGGCACAACGTGATCTTACTTTATAAAGTGAATTTTAGTTTCCGTTGATAGTTTCTCTGATACAGTTGTTCACGGTTACTATTCCCTCGAATTTCTAACTCATTTAATATCTATAATACTTAATATCTGTACTAATTATTATCAGTAATAATTAGCAGTTGCCTTTGTGACTTAACACTGCACATCAAACCGAATTAATTAACTGTGTATTTTCTTCGTATGTGCTTGCTAATACCATCTTTCTGTGCACAGGTTCCAGTGTTTCACAGTATTGTGGAATCCAGTTAATACCTTCCACCTTGCAAAGATGAAGTATGAAGAATGTGGTGTGCAATAAAAATCTCCTATTACTTCCCCTGAAGGCCTACATGTGTACATTTGTGTTATTTTTTAGTTATTTTCTTGGACATTTATTCGACTGTGGAAATATTAGAAGATGCAGGAAATAACTTTGGTGTTTCCGTCAGCTCTGGTTCAAACGACGACCGTAGTGCTAGTTAAAGTCCAGAACAAAAATGCGGTACCTTCCAAGTCCAAATAAAATATAATAGTAATAGCTTTCAGTGGCTGTAAATTTTTTGGTTAAACACAGCAGGAAGCAAACGCTTTAGGTTTAAACAGTGTGTAAAGCCGGTTTCGTTTCGTGAAATCTGCACCAAAATGAAACTCGCTGCAGTACAGAATTAAAAGTATTCTAAGGATTTAGAACTGTTAGTGCGAGTCAAACTGCCATTATTGAAAGATATATAGAGACTGGGCCCTATGAATTGCCAGTGTGGATATTAATGATCGCAACGCCTCTTCTACGTAGAAAAACAGATTCAGGAAATTGTTCCGAAAAGGAAGCAGCAAAATTACGAAGTTTACTTCAAGTAACTGTGTAGAGAAGATGTCATTAACAGGTAATACTATAGTGAAATTCGTAGCTGACGTGTAGACGAAAATGCAGAGAATAATGCCAGTCAGTCAGGTTACGTGCAAGAACTGTGTGTAAAACGTATTGTATCATTTCAACTGAAAAGATACAGATCCGCTTCGTAATCAATCATGGCTATGAAACATTCGCACAACAAAACGAGTGATGAGTAACAGTGGATTTTTGTTTTCGCAGTTTTATACCATTCTTCAATCACCTCAAGGCAATTTAGGACCAAAAATTAAAAAAATAATGATTGTTTAGCTGCAAAAACCTTCTAATCGTCAAAGGAAAATCTGGAAGAATGGGAGAGAATATGCTTTAATGTTACGAGGGCAGCTCAATAAGTAATGCAACACATTTTTTTTTCTCGGCCAATTTTGGTTGAAAAAACCGGAAATTTCTTGTGGAATATTTTCAAACATTCCCGCTTCGTCTCGTATAGTTTCATTGACTTCCGACAGGTGGCAGCGCTGTACGGAGCTGTTAAAATGGCGTCTGTAACGGATGTGCGTTGCAAACAACGGGCAGTGATCGAGTTTCTTTTGGCGGAAAACCAGGGCATCTCAGATATTCATAGGCGCTTGCAGAATGTCTACGGTGATCTGGCAGTGGACAAAAGCACGGTGAGTCATTGGGAAAAGCGTGTGTCATCATCGCCGCAAGGTCAAGCAAGACTGTCTGATCTCCCGCGTGCGGGCCGGCCGTGCACAGCTGTGACTCCTGCAATGGCGGAGTGTGCGAACACACTCGTTCGAGATGATCGACGGATCACCATCAAACAACTCAGTGCTCAACTTGACATCTCTGTTGGTAGTGCTGTCACAATTGTTCACCAGTTGGGATATTCAAAGGTTTGTTCCCGCTGGGTCCCTCGTTATCTAACCGAACACCATAAAGAGCAAAGGAGAACCATCTGTGCGGAATTGCTTGCTCGTCATGTGGCTGAGGGTGACAATTTCTTGTCATAGATTGTTACAGGCGATGAAACATGGGTTCATCACTTCGAACCTGAACCAAAACGGCAATCAATGGAGTGGCGCCACACCCACTCCCCTACCAAGAAAAAGTTTAAAGCCATACCCTCAGCCGGTAAAGTCATGGTTACAGTCTTCTGGGACGCTGAAGGGGTTATTCTGTTCGATGTCCTTCCCCATGGTCAAGCGATCAACTCTGAAGTGTATTGTGCTACTCTTCAGAAATTGAAGAAACGACTTCAGCGTGTTCGTAGGCACAAAAATCTGAACGAACTTCTCCTTCTTCATGACAACGCAAGACCTCACACAAGTCTTCGCACCCGAGAGGAGCTCACAAAACTTCAGTGGACATCCGAAATGTCGTCTTACTAGGTGCAGAAAATAATACATTGATTTTGTTGAATCCTTGGCCTGGACATAACAAGACCTCTGTCTTTATAAGGAAGACACAAAGACTGTTTATGTAGCTCCAATTCCATCCGGAAATAGTAATGTGTTTCAATAGAGTAATTTTTCGACAGTGTAAAATATTTTTCAATAAATTGTCAGAGAATATAAATTCCGATAGCTCTTTGTCATTTCAGGTTTATCAGCGCAGTAGTATTGTCAAAGTTCAGTCATTTATGCACTGTGAGTTTGCGTTGCTTCGTTTTACAAATTTTATCAAGTATGCCTAGTTTGCAGCACAGTATGCTCAACAACGGCCGCGATGAGCTGATACACCATCCCAATTTAGTCTAAATGAAACTAGTAATCTGAAGTGCCTGAATTCATTAATTTTTCTTTTATCAGGTGTGCCTTGTGTAACGAAAATGTTTGTCATCGTCATCCCTTCCGTGACGTCTACAGAGAGTAAACAAGGAACTGTTTCATTGCTACTAAAATTTAAATTATTGAAGAATTATCATCATAAGAACTGTGCTACAGTATTTGTCAACAAATTAAACTCCCGATTGATGGAAGTCGCCTGTAAGGTAACACACACTGCATGATTTTCTTTCTATTGCTAGTCACTTGTGTAACAATTACAAATGTTTATCTGTCAACGTGAACTGTAAGTTAATCAAACAGTAAATGATTTGGGGCACTTGTGGTACGGTGTAAATGGTTAAATTCGTGTGTTTGCACTCTAGACTTAGAGCTATGCTGCTCTACATTATCTTGTCACGGCTGCATCTGCTTATTCGCGGATTCGCGTTGTAGGTTGCAAGGACCGTACAAACCACTGTTATAAGCGGCTGTTAGTGTATTACGAATGAGTAATTTTAACATCCCTTAAAACATACTTGCAGTCCCCCTTGACAGCTAAAATTTTGTCAATTGGTTTCCTTCCGTGTATTCCTTCTGTGTGAAAAATTTCAGACTGGGTTTCGACATTTTCCATGTTCTTTGAATGTTCACAACGATCCAATTCATCTGTAATGTTCATTCAGTCATTGTGAAGAAACGAATGTAGGTAGCATTAAAATACGTTCATTACGCAGTTCTCTATTGTCCTAGCCTCAGCAGAAGGTTGTGTATTTAGGGGTGTGAATGTTCGATGCAGGGGTTCAACGAAGAGAGACAGGGATGTATGGCATAGGTCTGATTTACTTCTATTACAATGTAAGAACATTTTTGGGAAATAAGAAATTGAAAAAATTTTTGCTCTGGAAAGCTACATTTGCCAGGAACATGGGTGTCGGGAGCTTAGGAATTTTCAGATGGTGGATGGTGGGTGGGGGAGGACGTTGGGGGTCGGGTGAAAGAGGGCGCAGACATACCTGCACCAATTACAGATACACAGTTTTAGTTGAGCTGCCGTTACTGACCCAGGCCTCTCCTATCCCAGGACTGACGACGCTGAAGCTTGTATTTGTAAGGTACACCACGAAATTTATCTTAGTTTTGTGGCAAAATCAGATGTTGAGAGTCTGGCGACACGTATTATAACAGATACTGTGAAAACTGACTTTCCATCCTCTCATTCCGTAAGAGCACTACAATCGTTGGTCCCTGTCGAGAATTTCTGTGTTTCATATCAGTTTTGTCACACAATAAGTCAATCACTTGTCATTTCGAAGCGTAGGCAAAGGCAGTCATACACAAATCGTCGTTGACAATGTCGAAATTTTAAATGTTAGAGTGATTCTCCCTTTCACTTGAGGTTCTCGAAACTTTCTCTCTTCTTTTTTTCTCCGAAATAAGGATACTTTTCAGAATATACAGGGTGTAACTAAATTCCCTTTACGTACTTTGAAGACAGGTTCCTGATAGTAAAACAAGAAACACGAGAGTAGGATACGGGTTCTAAAATTCATACGTTAAGAGCTATGAACACCCGTTCATCTTCGATACCTCGAAACGCATCCCTTCTACTGCAACTTATTTGCTGTCTATATTTTGGAAGGAGGCATCAGGGTCCAAAACAACAAAAATTGCCTAGTAAAAATGTGTTCTAAGCTGCATATCTAAAGAGAGACGAGCACTTGTTCAGGAGAACAAATAGACGTCACAGTAGCAACGATCAGCAAGTTCTCATAGCTCTCATCGTGAGCATTTTAGAACCCATGTTTACTGGAAATTTTACTCCTTCCTTCCAAAACATGGAAAGCAAAAAGCTTGCAGAAGAAGAGACGTGTTTCGATGTATAGAAGATGAACGAGTGCACATAGCTCCTAAAGTTTGCATTTCAGATTCCATGCTAATCAGACTTTCCTTTCTTGTTATGCCGTAAGGAACTTGTCCTTGAAGTCCTTAATTGAATTTAGTTACCGCCTTCGTTTAATTTTAAACCAATGTCAGTACTGACGTCTACTTAAATTCTTAAAGAGTGTGAGACTTACTTTAGCTACACGATTTTGGAATATGATCGTAGCTGAATAATGTTCTTGACTTCGTCACGTCACCCTATCAATCTTACATACTCTAAACTATTCAGGATTCTGCCCATGTGATGACCTCATATAGCGACTAACATGGCTTGATCGATAGTCTGTTACCGTTTCAATTCTACCAGCTTAACGAGTAGATGTGAAAGATCGACAAATGAATTACCAGCCCCCTCAAGAAACAGACTCCTTGTCAACTGAACTGTTAGCATTTGTAATGTTTTCATCCGAAGATGGCACTCCGGAAGATATAACGGCTGCTGGTGTCAAGAGGAGTGTGTTTTAATATGCGACTGAAACAGAATCTGGTTTAAAAATGTCATAAAGTCTAATGTCAGTGCCCTAAACAAAGCTAACAGACATCCGTTGTCTCTTCCACAATTTCACTAGATGTAACTTAGAAAGTTTCCTTCCTTCCTTCTTATAACTAATATTTTTTTAATAATATTTTCATAACGCGGGGCCGCAGTCATAATATATTTCTTTAAAGTCAGTACCGCCATTAGACTGTTGTCTATTTACAGTGTTACATTTACACTTACACAATCATGATTTCGGCTTCAAAGTGGTATTATCAAGTCTTTTAAGTGTTATAAATTGCCTAAGATGGCATACTGTCATATTAAAATACACTATTAGTCACATTGTCTAAGAGTCGATATTTCTGGCAGAGCCTACTGCAGCCTACTACGTGATCCGAAAACGTTGTCATGATCTTAAAGAGTGTGAGTAGTTCTGTCCAGGGCATTCTGTTTCAGTGAGGCGCTGTTGTCTGTTTCAGTCACTCCCAAGTCGGTCATATTGTAGAGTAAAAGAAGTGCAGAGAAGATAAATTTTTCTTAATAAAGTTCCTCCTAATGGGTTAAACCGTAATATTAAAGTATAATTTCAGTTTTCTTCCGTACCTACTACAATGTTTTTGAAGAATTTATTCACATACTCAACTTCTGTGAGAATTTTGCCTCTTTTTTATGTGAGGTTTGTATGTACGAGTTTTCCAGTTGTCCCAGTTCTCCCTGATTTGTCTCTTTACTTCCTCCACGTATTATGACTCCCTGTCCATACAGAAATTCTCACACATGCTACACATAAATCATTGTGCTTGTGGAATTGAGTTTCGGAGAAAATAATTCCTTACGCGGAATATAATAAATTAAACGAGAGAGATGCATTATAATTAAATTATTAAACACACTACGTCATTGTCATTATCACATTGTTAAACAGTGAGCACAGATCTTATGGAGATGTGTCATTGTGTGGGCAAGGGCCGGAGTGTCTGTGGAAAACTATGTTCTGCGTAACACACTACAACTAAATTACTTTAAACAATAAGAGGACAAGACTTCGATGGAGTGTACTACGTACCTCGCCCGTGATTATTCCTCTTGGTCTTCCGACATGTTTCAGTAATCAGAACGATCCTCCACAATACGTTAGAAAGCCATAGCTTAGTGGTAGTAATCAAAAGTATCGTGCTATGCCTAAGAGGGAAATGGAAGAGCAATGTGGCACACTGCCATCTAGTGAGTGTAAGCACCGAGTGAGTGTCAGCAATAAGTGTGTGTCTAAGCTCTTCGTATGCGTTGCATCAGTCAATATAAGGCATTTGACTGAGGTTGAACGGGTTCGGGCAGTGACCTTAATGCAGGCAGACAGCAGGGCTTCATGCGGCTTCACTTGTTATTGGGAGGAATGGGAAACGATTTCATCAAACTGATACGTACAGCGAGTAAACCGAAAACCTCGAACACAGACGACCGATGCGGTGTCAATTCTTCTCTGCGCCGGTGCACTGCCACTGCACGGGATCTCCATAAATCTATAGAGCAACAATTGGTTGCAAGGTCAGTTACCAAACAATACGTAACAGACTCCGAGAGGCGGATTTAAGAACAAGATAACTTCATCACGTTCCTTGATTAACTGCTTGGCACATAAGTGATTGACTTCGATGTGCTAAGGAACACAGGCAGTGGCAGTTAGCTGCTTCACTGGCACAATGTTTGTTTAGAAAGGAGTCCTGATTTCGTTTAGCACGTTTCGGTGGACGTATGTGGGTATATCGCCGTCATGGTGAACGCTATAATGTAGCAGCGCTCCTGAAAACGGACGAATTTGGCTGCAGCTCAGTCATGGTGTGAGGTGACATCACAATCCATGGCCAATCGGACCTTCAGATACTCAGAGGCCGACTTAATACTCAGAGGTACATCAAAGAGATTGTGCTGGGTCATATTATGCCCATTTCAGTTGTAGTGGGTCCCCTATTTATCCTGCAGCAAGGCAATGCGAGAGCGCATTCAGCAGCAGCCACAATGGAAACGTCACAGGACCTCGCGGATCAAACATTGTTAGCAAAGTAGCTGCTGGCATTCTTTGAGTCGTTACGTCAGTCCTATTGTGCACTTATAGGATATACTGAACAGACAAGTTAAGGGCCCGTAGTGTAGCACCTCAGTCTACAGAGCAACTAGCGTAGGTCCACTGAAAGAAAATTCCACAGACCTGTCAAGAGCCTCGACGATGTGAGGCAGTAATGCATGAAAGGGCTACCAGACATTGAAATGTTTCATTTTGTGCCTTATGTGACTTAAATGAAGGAGTTTTCACTTTGGCTTACGACATCGTGTTGAATTTCTGTTTATAGCACCATCATGTGTAATGAGAAGACAACAGGATATGTACATTTCTGCTAAATAAAGGTTTCGTTTTCCAGAATAAAAGTGTTTCACTCGGAACATTCCTGAAAAAATAACAAAGGTGTTTAAAATGTCGTCTCTCTATATTTTCCTTGAGCAGTGTCTTATAACCTGTACACCTTATGCTGCGTAAGTCGCCTGTTCAACGACTTTAATGCCCAACATTAGGACTGATGTTATTTTTAAAAAAATCGGGTATCCGATACATCGATATCTAAAAAGCTATCATTCCGGGTCATCAATATATCGAAAAAAGTGTAGGTATATCCAAAGATCGAAACAAGAATGTCTGCGTACCGGGCTGTAAAAATATCGCCTGCACACTGTAAATATAATGCCAGTTTTATCTAACTATTGATTTATTATTAGATATTCGGTATATCAACAAGCAAATAGCCTGTCTGTTTCCCTTAGCGCAATAACTGAAAAGAAACCGATGCACTTTCACGCTTGGCGATGACCACTTTGCTAACAATGTTAGCCGTATGTAAGTGGCACAATAAAAGGTGTCCGTCATTCGGTTTCGTCATATCTCAGATCTGTCCGGAAAACTTCATGTCAACGTCCCTGTTTTTTTCATTTCTGCCAACGCCTGCGACCTGGCAGTTGTAATGTCAAAACTGCGTGGTGGAATTAAACGTTGCCGTTTCTGTTGGTAGCGTAGAGTGACGATTACATCAGAATTCCCCTAACTCGTCTCCAGTCCGCGCGGAGGCCAATCTTGTCATTTAGATTTTTGCTTATCATTTTCAGCAACTGTTTCTAATGAATACTGGTGTGAAGGAAAAGCACACTAGTTGCGTTAAATATTGTTTTTTAAGGCAACTGATGTGCTATTTCTTCACATCGGAAATCTTGTTATTCCATTCAACCCCCCCCCCCCCCCCACCCTCCTCCACCAGTTCATTCGTTCATACGGATTTCTTCTTTGTGCCACCTATACTTGTTTCACACGAGAAAGACGGGACGTGATGAAAGCTCAAAAATTTGTAAGACTCCTTCGCACGGTGAAGGTAATAGTATGTTCTACTACAATTTTAAAAGAACAATTTCAAATATTTACCGAGAACAGAGAAAAAAATATAAAATAAAAATATCGGCCTTTTATATTACTATTTAGATACCAGTATATCGTGGAAGGAATACCGCCGATAGTAATCATTACTTTTGAAAAAGACATCGATATGTTGATTTATCGATATTTTATCAGCAGACCTGCGGCCGACATAGCTGAGTGCACCTGTCTCATGGGATATTTGAATACTTGCACACTCCGCCTCGCTTCATAGTAAAATGTCTCTTAAGGATTGAGATATAGCTCTCTACATTGTTCTAGATGCTGATAAGACGCTCAGCAGCATTACCATTACAAGCAGGGTGTTTGGAAAGGATTGTCATAATAGTTGACAGTCATTCAGATGATGTACACTAAAGAATCTGTAGCCCTCCAACTTATTCCGGAATGCGACTTAACGGAAAACTTATTTGAAACTCATTGTCGGAAAGGGATGGATTCTGAAGAAATTTGACCAGACCGATGTGGAAAAGTGTACAACTGATCACCAATATGGCAATTGAATAAACCGAGCTAATAATGACCGAGGGCAAAGAAAATGTTATTATAAAGATCAATTTAGACTGGATAATCAAAATTATCGTTAATTGATATTTGCATTTTACTGAAATTCCTATCTTGGAATGAAATAATGCGGCCACTATTCCTAGCGTGTGTAATGTCCCCACAGAAAATACCCTCTACCACGCATCAATTAATCATTGTCAATCAAACCATCCACATTCATTCACTTTGGAAAAGTATCTGATCTGATTTTCTCGTAACATATGCGGCGACAGCTCGACGACGCCAAAGTATTTTCTAGTGCGTTTATTCTTGGAAATGACAGAGATGCATATATGCATTCTCCATGGTTGTTAGAGTGGTAACTAGGACAGCTTCTGGAGTATCTGTTGAGGGATTGACATGTTTCTGAGAGATACATATTCTGCTTTTCTTCTCGCTAAAGCGAGCCAATTAACATTTGTGCCGCTAGCGGTTGGTTTGAAGAGAAAGAGACTGTAAACGGAAAATAATTAAGACGTGGAATCACCGGAGATCTGGACATGTAATGGAGATGGATTTAATATACAATTTCCTTCATAAATAAGGTTTTTGACTTTTTTGTTCTGGAGAGAATGAACGAATGAGTTTTTTCTGAATCATTTGATGATCACGTTGGCCCTGTAATTAGTGGGGAAGTTTCAGCTGTGTCGAAGAGAGCCTGCAATCACTGAGTCTGTGTTAAATCGTCCAAAAAGTCTTCGTACACATCTGGAATTCGCAATCTTTCGTAAAAGGAACAAATTGTCCACACGATTGATTCTCCCGACTGAATGCAGTGTTTAACAGTAATAATAAATGTAAAGATCTCTTACAGCAAGCCAGCCGCTGATTACCAAGACGAAGGACTCCACCAAAGATTCTATTTGGCTGATTTCACGTAATGAAATATTATATTAAAAACTGTACATAGATAAAGGAGAGAAAGAGAGAGCGAGCGAATGAAAATAGAGATAATACTAATAATCCTCCATTAGTCTAACTTTTCGCCTGTCTTATCACGGATCAGCCAAGAAATGGGAGGCCCTTACTTCACTGTATAGATTTATGTGTGAAGGTGAAGGGATCTTAAAGGCATCAGATACACGTCTATACAGACAAGACATTACACAAAGTTAGCGGCTAGCTGCATTCATCGTCTATGCTTAGATGAAGAGACGGCAACTTGTTATCCTTAACATTTAAAAAATGTTAAACGTGGACAACCAATTTATGAAACCAAACGCTTATAATGAGATTCCCATTCACATAAGATAGTCACGCATGTATTTATGGCGTTGGTCATTAGTTGCACAGAGGTAAATTCTTATGTTCAATTGATCACAAAATATTTCGGTAAGTCCAGACTCAAAACTTTAGAATTGTTGCATGGGGGCTTAATTAAATATTATGCAAATAATTTTATGTTTTCAGTCGCTGTCTGTCCGGTTACGCGGTCTCGTAACCGGTTAGCGCCCGAAAACCTCAAACCACACACATACACACACTCGTAACCGGTTGGCCCTGACCAGTATTAGTACGCAATCTGACTGCATAGAATAACAACAAGAAATGAAAGAAAACTTCCGTTAACACAATTAATTAATTAAGTCCCCGGCAACTATAAATGCTACGAAACAACAAAGCACAAATGTAACTGTTCTGTGTGTGGAAGTGTGATTCAACGTACACATCTGGCACGGTTCTTCCTCAATAAGACAAGGTAATTTAAGCACCATTTACACTGAAGTAATTAAAAAAAACAGAAATACTATAATTGCACATAGAAACCAGAATTACACTCTCATACGTGAACACAATCCAGATGCTTTGTTGACTGAACCTGTGACCAAGAGGCATTGTTATATAGCACATTTGAAATAAAAAATAAAAGATTTTCTTTACCTTCATATATATTGACGAAAAATACACTCTGATCATTACAACATCCGCAATCGAACAGCATCGGCTGTCTAGCCCATCAGAACAACTGCATACAACGTGCTCACAACTAGTCACGGCTACATCAGAACTCCTACTGCCCACTTCTCAATATGCACTCTCCACGACGACTTCTCGACAAGAACTCTCCACTACCACTTCTCAACAAACACTGCCAGTGGAGGCGGCTGAATAATACTCTCTGGCGCAATCTCTGGCACTGTGGCTCAGTGTAGCCACCTTTCGTATGCCCCTCCTCCACGGGCCAGAATTTGATGGTATTTTTGCCAGCATTGGTGGTGAAAATACCACCAAATTCGTCAAAAAAATACAGACAAAAATAAAATATAATATTAATAAGTAAATATCACTTCACTAAATAAATTTTGGCTTTGCACTGACCCTTCAATAACCTAATATATAAAATACAGTAAGGAATACAAATGCTTTCATACATATAATTTTACATAATAGTTTACATAAGTATTATTCAATCAATGGCACCCAGTAATGTTGAGCAGGTGCAGACACCAACAAGTGACATTATTTCAGTAGAAGCAGTACCATCAGTGGCACCCAGCAATGTTGAACAGGTGCAGACACCAACAAGTGACATTATGTCAGTAGAAGCAGTTCCATCAGTGGCACCCATCAATGTTGAGCAGGTGCAGACAGCAACTAGTGACACCATTTTAGTAGAAACAGTTCCATCAGTGGCACCCAGCAATGTTGAGCAGGTGCAGACACCAACAAGTGACATCATGTCAGTAGAAGCAGTTTCATCAGTGACACCCAGCAATGTTGAGCAGGTGCAGACACCAACAAGTGACATTATTTCAGTAGAAGCAGTTCCAACAGTGGTATCCAACAATGTTGAACAGGTGCAGACACCAACAAGTGACATCCAACAGTGGGACCCAGTAATGTTGAACATGTGCAGACAGCATAAAGTGACATCATCTCACTAGAAGCAGTTCCACCAGTGGCACCCAGCAATGTTGAACAGGTGCAGACAACAGTCCATAATATTCACTATCACTAATTAGACAGTTCATCAGAGTTTCTCAGCAGAAATTAAACATTTCCAAGTGGCACCCATCATGTTGAACAGGTGCAAGCACGAACAACAGTTTGAAGGCACACACAATTCCTTTTACAAAATTATTCTCAATGTTCTTACACTAAACATACAAATTATAATAAACACACAAATGATATCAGATAATTGTCATATTAAATATTACAAATACACAAATATCAGTAAACCTATAATATTTATGGGTGTCAGTGCAAGCCACAACAAACAAGTAAAATAATATTTACGAGATAGGTCGGTGCCAATTACTTGGGATTAGGACGGGAAAATACACATAACACACTCACTCATCTTTCATCCACATTAAGTACAACTGTGTAATTGAATAGTGTTAACTGAGTAAATGCAATTCTGTCAAAATTTGATGTTCAACATGTGTATCAAGTAGTAGTGGCACAGTGTATAACAGTCAATAATAGTTAGTCAACGTCATAGTCTTCATGTCAATACCAATGTTTGCCAAGCCAAATCAAATGTACAGTTGCTGGACAACTGTCAATGTACCAAGATATGCAAATACTTCCTCTCTCCAAAAAAAAGTATATACTGCTTAGTGATTTAACAAAGTGTGTGTGTAGACAATCTTCCTTCTACTTGAGTGTTCTAGTCTGCCATCTTCATCCTCCTTGTTCCATATAAACCAACAAAAAAAATGTGCTCCTCACTTACTTTACCTCTTATCCACCAAAACTCCAATAATCATCAGCATCACATAATCTCAATACTTCAATAATACCTCTTAGGTCGATACATATAAACCTTATCATCAATATCATTTACCTTACCTCTTGTCCACTAAAACTCCAATAATCATCAACTTCACATAATCTCAATACCTCAATAATACCTCTTCAATACGTCGATACATATAAACCTTATTACCAATATCATTTCACTTCCATAACAACTCTTTCCTCTAGTCAGTCTCCTCGAACAATTATAGACAAAATTCTAGTGCAAACTTCAGTTCATCGTCCCATACACTCTGAAGACACAATGTCCACACACAACCTCTGTGTAATCCATCTGACCCAAATCTTCTACTCATTATGAATCATAAAATACATTTTGGTTACCTTGTCCATCATTAAATAAAAGAAATGCCTACATGACATCTAACAGCCTTCAGTTTGAATAACTTTCAGTAAGTAAGTACGAGTTCGGAATGTGAATGATAGTAATATTTCACAGTGTGTACACCACTTCAAGAATCATGGCAAAACAGAAGCAAACATGTGGAGTATTTCTTATGTCAAGTGTCACTTACTATTTCAATTGCTCACGATGAATACAGTGTAATAACTGTCAATGGTCCAAACCTAGTGTTGGTATGTCATGTCGTTAGCTTCCTTCCTATTAGCATAAATTTATACAGCTTCCATAAAACCTCCAGCTCATGTGACTTCAATGAAGTTTCTTGTACCAATGTCGTTCGTAGAATTATAGCAGTTCATTTTCTTATCTTCAAATATAAAGCACTGAGCGTAAGCAAAACATGCAATAGCGAGTAAATATACCAGTAGAGAACAGAATGTCAACAAGTGGATGCAGCGCAATCCCTACAACGAGGCTCTGCCAAGTGAACAATCTGTAATTAATACCATAGTGTGACCTAAACTCTATGTTCGTACACCGCATAATAGCATTTCTATATCCCAAAATAAAGAGTAGTTATGACAACAAAACAGAAATGTGTAAATATGCAATCCATAAGCAAAGCAGCAAATACACTCCTGGAAATTGAAATAAGAACACCGTGAATTCATTGTCCCAGGAAGGGGAAACTTTATTGACACATTCCTGGGGTCCGATACATCACATGATCAGACTGACGGAACCACAGGCACATAGACACAGGCAACAGAGCATGCACAATGTCGGCACTAGTACAGTGTATATCCACCTTTCGCAGCAATGCAGGCTGCTATTCTCCCATGGAGACGATCGTAGAGATGTTGGATGTAGTCCTGTGGAACGGCTTGCCATGCCATTTCCACCTGGCGCCTCAGGTGGACCAGCGTTCGTGCTGGACGTGCAGACCGCGTGAGACGACGCTTCATCCAGTCCCAAACATGCTCAATGGGGGACAGATCCGGAGATCTTGCTGGCCAGGGTAGTTGACTTACACCTTCTAGAGCACGTTGGGTGGCACGGGATACATGCGGACGTGCATTGTCCTGTTGGAACAGCAAGTTCCCTTGCCGGTCTAGGAATGGTAGAACGATGGGTTCGATGACGGTTTGGATGTACCGTGCACTATTCAGTGTCCCCTCGACGATCACCAGTGGTGTACGGCCAGTGTAGGAGATCGCTCCCCACACCAAGATGCCGGGTGTTGGCCCTGTGTGCCTCGGTCGTATGCAGTCCTGATTGTGGCGCTCACCTGCACGGCGCCAAACACGCATACGACCATCATTGGCACCAAGGCAGAAGCGACTCTCATCGCTGAAGACGACACGTCTCCATTCATCCCTCCATTCACGCCTGTCGCGACACCACTGGAGGCGGGCTGCACGATGTTGGGGCGTGAGCGGAAGACGGCCTAACGGTGTGCGGGACCGCAGCCCAGCTTCATGGAGACGGTTGCGAATGGTCCTCGCCGATACCTCAGGAGCAACAGTGTCCCTAATTTGCTGGGAAGTGGCGGTGCGGTCCCCTACGGCACTGCGTAGGATCCTACGGTCTTGGCGTGCACCCGTGCGTCGCTGCGGTCCGGTCCCAGGTCGACAGGCACGTGCACCTTCCGCCGACCACTGGCGACAACATCGATGTACTGTGGAGACCTCACGCCCCACGTGTTGAGCAATTCGGCGGTACGTCCACCCGGACTCCCGCATGCCCACTATACGCCCTCGCTCAAAGTCCGTCAACTGCACATACGGTTCACGTCCACGCTGTCGCGGCATGCTACCAGTGTTAAAGACTGCGATGGAGCTCCGTATGCCACGGCAAACTGGCTGACACTGACGGCGGCGGTGCACAAATGCTGCGCAGCTAGCGCCGTTCGACGGCCAACACCGCGGTTCCTGGTGTGTCCGCTGTGCCGTGCGTGTGATCATTGCTTGTACAGCCCTCTCGCAGTGTCCGGAGCAAGTATGGTGGGTCTGACACACCGCTGTCAATGTGTTCTTTTTTCCATTTCCAGGAGTGTATGTATCTAACATAATAAACAGGTCATTAACATCATGTCAGCATAAGCAAATTAATGTTCATATGTAATCTTAATAAGTAAACATGAAGGCGCAAGCAGATAAATCACAAAGTGTAACCTACATACATAACCACATCAGCACAATTAATCAGGTGACAATTATAATTTAAATAAATAAGCACAGCAGGCACATAATAAAAAAATGTGACATCAGTGAAAAAGCATAGCAGCCAAGCGATGCATAATATACACAAGTAACAACCCTGTTCGTTAATCAATCATTGTCAAAATCAGTTAATGTACGCAAGCACGTCGCTTCCCAAGTAAATTCATAGAACATAAAATTTAGCACAAAGTATAAATCACGTAATCGCGAGCAGCATATTACGTCTAAAGTACGTATTTAAGTGGAAATATGTTACCTGAAAAATAAACTCAATTAATAGTTACCTTTTTTAGTTTATTAGTTTCTTCTTCGAAATTACATTCTCCCTGAAAATTTCTCGATAGCAAGTCCTCTTAACGTCGGACACACACAGAATTTACCTGAAATTCTTAAATATTTTATACAACCGTATCCTGAAAAATACTGAACATTAATAACATAATTTATCAAGTCACTATAGCTTTTTTTTTTTTTTTTTTTTTTGGTCATCAGTCTACTGACTGGTTTGATGTTGCAACCTACGTCCTCAATTATTTGCTTGACGTACTCCAATCTCTGTCTTCCTCTACAGTTTTTGCCCTCTACAGCTCCCTCTAGTACAATGGAAGTCATTCCCTCATGTCTTAGCAGATGTCCTATCATTCTGTCCCTTCTCCTTATCAGTGTTTTCCACATATTCCTTTCCTCTCCGATTCTGCATAGAACCTCCTCATTCCTTACCTTATCAGTCCACCTAATTTTCAACATTCGTCTATAGCAACACATCTCAAATGGTTCGATTCTCTTCTGTTCCGGTTTTCCCATAGTCCACGTTTCACTACCATACAATGCTATACTCCAGACGTACACCCTCAGAAATTTCTTCCTCAAATTAAGGCCGGTATTCGATATTAGTAGACTTCTCTTGGCCAGAAATGCCTTTTTTGCCATAGCGAGTCTGCTTTTGATGTCCTCCTTGCTCCGTCCGTCATTTGTTATTTTACTGCCTAGGTAGCAGAATTCCTTAACTTCATTGACTTCGTGACCATCAATCCTGATGTTAAGTTTCTCGCTGTTCTCATTTCTACTACTTCTCATTACCTTCTTCTTTCTCCGATTTACTCTCAAACCATATTGTGTACTCATTAGACTGTTCATTCCGTTCAGCAGATCATTTAATTCTTCTACACTTTCACTCAGGATAGCAATGTCATCAGCGAATCGTATCATTGATATCCTTTCACCTTGTATTTTAATTCCATTCCTGAACCTTTCTTTTATTTCCATCATTGCTTCCTCGATGTACAGATTGAAGAGTAGGGGTGAAAGGCTACAGCCTTGTCTTACACCCTTCTTAATATGAGCACTTCGTTCTTGATCGTCCACTCTTATTATTCCCTCTTGGTTGTTGTACATATTGTATATGACCCGTCTCTCCCTATAGCTTACCCCCGACTTTTTTCAGAATCTCGAACAGCTTGCACCATTTTATATTGTCGAACGCTTTTTCCAGGTCGACAAATCCTATGAAAGTGTCTTGATTTTTCTTTAGCCTTGCTTCCATTATTAGCCGTAACGTCAGAATTGCCTCTCTCGTACCTTTACTTTTCCTAAAGCCAAACTGATCGTCACCTAGCACATTCTCAATTTTCTTTTCCATTCTTCTGTATATTATTCTTGTAAGCAGCTTCGATGCATGAGCTGTTAAGCTGATTGTGCGATAATTCTCGCACTTGTCAGCTCTTGCCGTCTTCGGAATTGTGTGGATGATGCTTTTCCGAAAGTCAGATGGTATGTCGCTAGATTCATATATTCTACACACCAACGTGAATAGTCGTTTTGTTGTCACTTCCCCCAATGATTTTAGAAATTCTGATGGAATGTTATCTATCCCTTCTGCCTTATTTGACCGTAAGTCCTCCAAAGCTCTTTTAAATTCCGATTCTAATACTGGGTCCCCTATCTCTTCTAAATCGACTTCTGTTTCTTCTTCTATCACATCAGACAAATCTTCACCCTCATAGAGGCTTTCAATGTATTCTTTCCACCTATCTGCTCTCTCCTCTGCATTTCACAGTGGAATTCCCGTTGCACTCTTAATGTTACCACCGTTGCTTTTAATGTCACCAAAGGTTGTTTTGACTTTCCTGTATCCTGAGTCAGTCCTTCCGACAATCATATCTTTTTCGATGTTTTCACATTTTTCCTGCAGCCATTTCGTCTTAGCTTCCCTGCACTTCCTATTTATTTCATTCCTCAGCGACTTATATTTCTGTATTCCTGATTTTCCCGGAACATGTTTGTACTTCCTCCTTTCATCAATCAACTGAAGTATTTCTTCTGTTACCCATGGTTTCCTCGCAACTACCTTCTTTGTACCTATCTTTTCCTTCCCAACTTCTGTGATGGCCCTTTTTAGAGATGTCCATTCCTCTTCAAATGTACTGCCTACTGCGCTATTCCTTATTGCTGTATTTATAGCGTTAGAGAACTTCAAACGTATATCGTCATTCCTTAGTACTTCCGTATCCCACTTCTTTGCGTATTGATTCTTCCTGACTAATGTCTTGAACTTCACTACTATATTGTGATCTGAGTCTATATCTGCTCCTGGGTACGCCTTCAGTCCAGTATCTGATTTCGGAATCTCTGTCTGACCATGATGTAATCTAATTGAAATCTTCCCGCATCTCCCGGCCTTTTCCAAGTATACCTCCTCCTCTTGTGATTCTTGAACAGGGTATTCGCTATTACTAGCTGAAACTTGTTACAGAACTCAATTAGTCTTTCTCCTCATTCATTCCTTGTCACAAGCCCATATTCTCCTGTAACTTTTTCTTCTACTCCTTCCCCTACAACTGCATTCCAGTCGCCCATGACTATTAGATTTTCGTCCCCCTTTACATACTGCATTACCCTTTCAATATCCTCATACACTTTCTCTATCTGTTCATCTTCAGCTTGCGACGTCGGCATGTATACCTGAACTATCGTTGTCGGTGTTGGTCTGCTGTAGATTCTGATTAGAACAACCCGGTCGTTGAACTGTTCACAGTAACACACCCTCTGCCCTACCTTCCTATTCATAACGAATCCTACACCTGTTATACCATTTTCTGCTGCTGTTGATATTACCCGATACTCATCTGACCAGAAATCCTTGTCTTCCTTCCACTTCACTGACCCCTACTATATCTATATTGAGCCTTTGCATTTCCCTTTTCAGATTTTCTAGTTTCCCTACCACGTTCAAGCTTCTGACATTCCACGCCCCGACTCGTAGAACGTTATCCTTTCGTTGATTATTCAATCTTTTTCTCATGGTAACCTCCCCCTTGGCAGTCCCCTCCCGGAGATCCGAATGGGGGACTATTCCGGAATCTTTTGCCAATGGAGAGATCATCATGAAACTTCTTCAATTACAGGCCACATGTCCTGTGGATACACGTTACGTGTCTTTAATGCAGTGGTTTCCATTGCCTTCTGCATCCTCATGTCGTTGATCATTGCTGATTCTTCCGGCTTTAGGGGCAATTTCCCACCCCTAGGACAAGAGAGTGCCCTGAACCTCTATCCGCTCCTCCGCCCTCTTTGGCCAGGCCGTTGGCAGAATGAGGCTGACTTCTTATGCCGGAAGTCTTCGGCCGCCAATGCTGATTATTTATCAAAATTCAGGCAGTGGCGGGAATCGAACCCGGGACCGAAGACGTTTTGATTATGAATCAAAGACGCTACCCCTAGACCACGGGTCCATCACTATAGCTTTATACTGAATTTATTCGGAGAATTAGACTGTGTATTTGTTTACGGCTGTCAGTGCATTCGCACTGAACGCTCGATCAGCTGTAGATACGCGTGACGTAGGAAGCAATTGTTTGCGGTCAACGACTGCCTTGTGCGGCGCGCAGACTTGACTGTTGCTTCGAGTATGTGCCGCCGCCAGAACACGGCGCGGTATCCTCGCATTCTTCGCGTGTTTACGTATAACTGTTAGTTTCCCGAAAGTATGTCATTCCACAAAAATTTTAACGTTCGATATATGATGTATGCCCTTAGAGCGCCGAGATTTAAGAGTTTCTACTTCGACAGTGTTATCATGAATAATTTTGCGAACTCTATGTGGACCGTTATAAAGCAGAAAAAATTTGCGACACAAGCCTTTTCCTTTGTGAGACAAACGATGAGATTTAATTAACACCTTTTTACCAATTGACAAGGTTTTTAAACGACCAGGACGTTTAGCTGATTTCTCTCTTCTAGCAGCCGCAGATGCAATATTTCGTAGAGCCAGGTTGACAACTTCAGAATGCCGCAGTTTCCGTGTAGGTGGAAAAGGAACTATTTCAGAAATGCGATTTGTCGGTGCTTTATTTTTTACTATCAATATAGGCGGTAAAGAAGTTGAATCATTACAGAGTTCATTCAGAATGTTTTGAAAAATATGAAGATACTGATCCCACGTTCAGTGATTCTGATGACAATAAAGTCGACACAATTTATTGATTTCCTTCATCCATCTCTCTGAAGCGTTAGATTGAGGGTGAAAAAGTGAAATGAAAATTGGTTTAATCTTACGACGCAGTAGAGTACGAAGCCAAATTTTAGAGCGGAACTGTGATCCATTATCTGATATAACCTTATCAACATGACCCACTTCTTTAAGAAAATGTTTGATGAAAGTGTTACATACTGAACGAGCTGTTGCTTTGCGTAAAGGTGTAAAACACACATATTTTGATGTCAATTCCACTGCTACCAAAATGTACGCAAAACCATTAGTAGAATGAACCACTGGACCGAACAAATCAAGTGCAGTCATGTCCTTTAATTTCGCTGGAATGATAGGAAACAACGGTGCTCTGTGAGAAATAGTTGGCGGCTTAGCCTTTTGACATAATTTGCATTTGGCAAGAACAGATCGAATACGTTTTTCCATATTACTGAAGTAGCAACTTTCTTGTAATTTATGAAAGCATTTTCTGGGACCAAAGTGCGCATAACTGAAATGTGTATATTAAATCAATTTATTAACCAACTCATCAGGAATACAAACTAACCAAACAGAGTTGTCGACCGATTTTCGTTTAAAAAGAATATCATTGCGAACTAAATAATACTGTCTAATCGCTACGTTTTCCTTTCTCCTCCACTTCTCCTTAATGTCCTTCCAGATTGGATCCTTATTTTGCTCCTTAGCGATATCCTGGAGCGAAGACGAAATAAAATTCTCAAACGCAACACCTTGAATATACATCAAACAATAATTGTTTTCTTTGCAGTCCTCATCAGCACTTTGTTTCAAACCCATAGGTGCACGTGATAAAGCATCAGCAATAATATTTGAAGAACCCTGTATGTAAACAATACTAAAGTCAAATTCCTGTAGATACAGCGCCCATCGTGACAATCTTCCATGTGTTAATTTTGTTGACATAAGAAATTACAGAGCTCGATGATCGGTGTAAATCTTAGTATGTCTGCCAAACAAAGATGTCCGAAATTTTGTGAAAGCCCAAACAACGGCCAAGGCTTCAAGTTCTGTAATCGAATAATTCTTTTCTAATTTAGAGAGAACACGACTTCCAAATGCAATAGTCTTCTGTACTACAACACCGTTTTCTTCTATCTCTTGAAATAAGTGCGCACCTAGGCCTTTGTGTGATGAGTCCGTCGCCAAACAAAAATCTTTAGATAAATCCGGATGTGAAAGAAGTGGAGCAGCAACTAAAGCATCACGAAGTTGTTCAAATTCTGATTGAGCTTCCTCATCCCAACACCAATTAGAATTCTTTCCAGATAGTTCACATAAACGAGGTGTGGCCAAATCGTCCAATCTAACGAAGAGTCTAAGAAAATTATAGACACCAAGGAAACTACGAACTTCCTGTTTTGTAGTAGGAACAGCATAATTACGAAACGCGTCTAGTTTCTCTGGATCGGGAAGAATACCTTCTGTAGAAATAATATGACCAAGAAATTTCACCTGAGAACGACCAAATTCAGAATTTTTCAAGTTCACTGTAATGCCAGCTCATGCAAAAATGCGTAAAAATGAATCCAAAATTTTGTTATGCTCACTCCAAGAACGTTTAGCAAAGAGAATATCGTCAACATATGAAGTAATATTGTCACGAAGATAAACAGGTAAAATTTCGTTTAAACTACGAATGATGCTGCTAAAGATACAGTAAGTCGAAATGGTAATGTCCGAAATCACTTTTGAGTAAAATAGTCATATCCGGTTATTCTTTACCGACTCTCTAGATAGATTGATAGTTGAAGAGCTGTTTCGATACATACAAAGAATAGTAAAAGAGTTGGCAGCGGAGCAGAAAACTAAAAGGGAAATGGCACCACTACAGCTCGGGGCCCTGTGCACGCTACGGCACATATTCACTTAGTGTAGTGAATCCCCTGAGGACCTTAATAGTTGCACATAAATTCCGGTTTGTGACTTATTGGCCAATTTGTTGGAAGTGCGTACGTAAATTGATCTAACCATGCATATGGATGTATGTCATTCTTAGAATTGCGAAAGATCTTAAATTTCCGAACAGTTAAGAAGTGTTTACAGTCAAAGTTTTCTCCTCGTGGCGACAAAGACATACCGCGTCTATCCCAGTCCGAACATCGATTGTTGTCAAGTTCGCGCGCCTGGCGCTCTGTTGTTGCTTCTCGTAAATGAAATAAATTACTTTCTTCAAACCCCTCTGCTATCTATGGTTCTAAATTTCTTCTGCTGTCTTTCCCTATGATTTCGCCTTCAATTTGTTTGACTTGCTTTCGTAATGCCTCAAATTCCCTTTTGATGCGTTCATTAAATTTTCCCTGATTTTCAACATGCTTATTCATGTTCTGGTACTCTTCGGTTTCTGCAAATGGCAATGGAGCTGTGTCATCTGAATCTCTGTCCCCATTTAAACTAAGACTTGTCAATTTATCTGGAATCTCCTCAACTCTTTCCGATAAGTCACCTATTTGTTCTTTCTGTTTATTTACGTCTTCCGTAAGTGTCGCGACTCGGGTTTCAGTATTGACACATTTAGTAGTTAAGTGTTCATATTGTTGTGTTAGGTTATTTATTCTGTCATTTGGAACGGATTCCTCGATTCTCTCAAATATTTCTTCCTTATCGTGTGCACGTTATAAATTTAACTCTGAAAATTTTTGTACTATCACGCGATCTCTTTCTTCTTGTTCTCTATCCTGTTCTTTTTGTCTTATTTCAATTGAAATTAATCTGTTATTGTGAGCATTCAAAAGTGGTTGCACTTCTTCTCTAATTTCTTTCTTTAATTCATCTTTCATGTTTTTAAAGCATGTCCCTATTCGTGAGTCTAACGGTGTTTCCATTGTTTCCATCTCTGTTTTAATTGTTCCCATATCAGTTTTAATTGTTCCTATCTCTGTTTTAATTGTTCCTATTTGTGATCCCAGTGAGTCTAACCGTGTTTCCATTGTTCCCATATCAGTTTTAATTTCAGATTGTAACTGTGATCCCACTGTTTTTAATTCAGATCCCAAATTAAATATTGCACTCATCAACTGCTCCATATTAACTGGTTCGAAATTCCTTTCACCCCTAACATTTCCCGCACAACCAACTTCTTCCGTCAAAGCTGTAAAGCTATCTGTGTTCGATACTATTCCAGAATCTTCTGTCGTTAATCTCGTATCCTGAAAATTTTTTGATTGTGAAAAATTTTGAACTGGTTCTGGCCTGTTTTCCAGACTTATTAAATTGTTTTCAACTTCATTATTTATCATACTGTTGTCCTGTGTTGGCGAGTTCGCCATGTCAACAATTTCGTCATTCTGACTATCCATCATTTTTGCCTTCTTCATCGATCACGTAATCATTTACAAAATATACAAAACTCGTCCCTATACGAAAATTACACACAATGACACTTTATCTCCAACAGTATCATTTACACAAAATACTTCCCGACAAACACGATTAACGAACAATTGAAATCTTCATATTTGCACAAAATTGTCAAACCCGTATACAAGACATCAAAAATTAAATTCTGCAAAAATACCATTAGAAGAATGACAAGACAACTACAAATGTTCAATTACCAGATCTACACTTGCAATATAAACTACTATTACTAAACTACAAATTACTTCAACAATACTACTGTCTGCTATTTTTACAATCAGAAGATTCCAGGTTCGTATCCTGGCAGGGTCGCCACGTGCATGGAGGCTTAATTAAATATTATGCAAATAATTTTATGTTTTCAGTTGCTGTCTGTCCGGTTACGCAGTCTCGTAACCAGTTGGCCCTGACCAGTATTAGTACACAATCTGAATGCACAGAATAACAACAAGAAATGAAAGAAAACTTCCATTAACACAATTAATTAATTAAGTCCCCGGCAACTATAAAAGCTACGAAACAACAAAGCACAAATGTAACTGTTCTGTGTGTGGAAGTGTGATTCAACGTACACATCTGGCACGGTTCTTCCTCAATAAGACAAGGTAATTTAAGCACCATTTACACTGAAGTAATTAAAAAAAACAGAAATACTATAATTGCACATAGAAACCAGAATTACACTCTAATACGTGAACACAAGCCAGATGCTTTGTTGACTGAACCTGTGGCCAAGAGGCATTGTTATATAGCACATTCGAAATAAAAAATAAAAGATTTTCTTTACCTTCATATATATTGACGAAAACTACACTCTGATCATTACAACATCCGCAATCGAACAGCATCGGCTGTCTAGCCCATCATAACAACTGCATACAACGTGCTCATAACTAGTCACGGCTACGTCAGAACTCCTACTGCCCACTTCTCAATATGCACTCTCCACGACGACTTCTCGACAAGAACTCTCCACTACCACTTCTCAACAAACACTGCCAGTGGAGGCGGCTGAATAATACTCTCTGGCGCAATCTCTGGCGCTGTGGCTCAGTGTAGCCACCTTTCATTGTTTAAAATAATGATAAACAAAAGGAAAATTTGATGGATCACAGTAATACGTTACATGATACTGCCTTAACATATTATCATCATTATCACCATCGTTACGAATTTGATTCACAAACTTCACCACATAGTTTACATTCGCTCTCACTATTACTTTTTTTTGTGTTAATCACCGCAAAACAACAGAACAAAACCGCAGAATACGACAGAAAGGACATCGATATATATCACCAAAACCACAACAACTTATTAATATATTTAAGTAACAAAGGAAATTTACACTACGATGATAAAAGTCATGGGATACCTCCTTAACTGATGTGGGACCTCCTTCTGCATGGCGTTATGCAGCAGCACTACATGGCACGGACACAACAAATCGTTGGAAGTCCACTGCAGAAATATTCAGCAGTGCTAACTCTATAGCCATCCGTAATTGTGAAAGTGTTGCCGGTGAATGATTTTATGTACGAACTGGCCTCTCGATTATGTCCCATAAATGTTCCATGGGATTCGTATCAGGCGATGTAGGTGGCCAAATCATTCGCTGGAATAGTCCGGAATGTTCTAACGTGGCGCATTGTCACCCATAAAAGTTCCATTGTTGTTCGAGAACATGATGACCGAAATGGCTCTGAGCACTATGGGACTCAACTGCTGTGGTCATCAGTCTCCTAGAGCTTAGAACTACTTAAACCTAACTAACCTAAGGACATCACACACACCCATGCCCGAGGCAGGATTCGAACCTGCGACCGTAGCAGTCGCGCAGGTCCGGACTGAGCGCCTTAACCGCTAGACCATCGCGGCTGGCATGATGACCAACTGCAAATGTTATCCAAGTAGCTGAACATAAACATTTCCAGTCAGTGATCGATTCACTTGGACGAAAGGACGAGAAGACCCAGCCTCTACCATCAGCTCCTACCAACTGGAATCTGGACTCATCTAACCAGGCCACAGTTTTCCAGTGGTCACGACCCCAGAGAGGTGCTGCAGCCGGTGTCGTGCTTTTATCAAAGGCACTCGTGTCGATTGTCTGCTGCCATAGCCCAGAAATACCAAATTTCTTTGCACTGTCCTAACGGATGCATTCGTCGAAATATTGAATTCCCTCTCGATTTTCGAAACTAATGTCCCATGCGTCTAATTCCAAATACCATTCCGAGTTCAAAATCTGACAATTCCTGTCGTGCGGCCATAATCACGTCGGAGCCTGTCCACATGAATCACCTGAATACAGTCTGCCTCGATAGCTGAATGGTCACCGTGACGAACTTTCGTCCTGAGGGGCCCGGGTTCGATTCCCTTCTGGGTCGGAGATTTTCTCCGCTCAGCGACTGGGTGTTGTGTTGTCTTCATCGTCATTTCATCCTCATCCGGCGCGCAGGTCGCCCAATGTGGTGTCGAATGTAGTAAGACCTGCAGCAAGGCGGCTGGACCTGCCTCGTAAGGGGCCTCGCGGTCAATGCCGCCAAACGCTCATTTCCATTTACATGGGTACAAAAGACAGCTCAGTCAACGTGTTGACGTTTTATACCTTATGCACGCCATGCTATCGTCATGTATCCAATGACTGTAGTCACATCAACGCCAGATTCAATGATTTCAACAGTTCTTTTCCAAAGCACTGTCAGAAAGTTAAAATCTGTTCTCAAAATTACTTTTTTTATACGTTAATCACTTCAGGGCAACAGTATAGCAGCAGCATAGGAACGCTGGAATACGACCGTCAAGACACTGATACTTAATATTACCAAAATAAAAAAATAATTTATAGAGTGAAATAAGAAATGAAATTTACTACTATTTGCCGGATATAATGGTTTCAACTATTCTTTTAAACATTAACTTTAAAAGTTTATAGTTTTTTATTTTTGCAAACCTTAGGTAATGGTTTTAATCAATTTGCAGCAGTATTAATTTACCAACTCAAGGAAAAAAAAATAGTTTACTTTCTGGCAAAGCATTTGTCCTCGACATTACTCATATATGAAAAACATTATGTGATTTTCACGGAATCGGACAGTAGGACGTGGATTCTGTTACAGATATTAGGGACTTGGGTTATGGCGCCTATAAAAATTCACACAAATTTTATATTGTCCAAATCACTAAAACATTGGGAAGCCTTTTTCAAAGTTAAAAAGAATGAATTAGTTGTACGTCCCACTTTCAGCTGCAACAGGCGGGAGCTAATATCTCTCTGGCAACGATATGCCATTTATTACAGTTTGAGACCTAATCTGCAAATGCAAATATTCCTCATACTTGCCGTAACCAATCAGATCTCTTCCATTTACTCCTGAAGCATCATTACAAGTAACCAACGAAGTGTAGGCGTTAGAACTTGCTGTGCCTATGTCTACCACAAGAAATTGTTGCACACATATTCACTGCACCTGAGCCACTCACACTTGAGTCCTTAAGAACTCGCAGCTACACCATATCTCCTCTTGTTGTGCGCTACTGTCACAGACCGTCCACACTCCGAAACGTTTTGCTCCAATCACTCACACAGTTTCACAGGTTAGCTACTCCACAAAGTCCCTGACACTTCCTATGTCTCTGCAGGATAGATTTTTCGAAACTGTTATGAAATATTTTACAAACTATTTCCTTCTTATTATAAGCAATACTCATATTTGATTTATAGTGTTTAGTCAACAGTGAAACTGATCTTACAGCGTAAGGAAATAAGAAAAATATTAAAAGTAATGGAAAAAATAAACATGACTATTTCAGTAGTAATGCTGTATTGTAGTGTCGCATATCGTGTTGTACTGCAACAAGTTTACAATGGCTTTTAAACTTGTATTAGAAGCTGTCACGTAGTAGCAGTAATGGTAGTATAAATAGTTTTATTGATACATGGGTCACAATTCGTGGTGCTACAGTTTAAGAAGAAAGACATAATTCATATATTTACAGCTCTACTTTGGCAAGTAGCCGTCCATGGCCCCATAGCTGGAACCTTCATGGCATATTCCTGAAGTAATGTATGGAAACAAAGGAAAACCCACATCATTGCAGTCGAATGGCGACTAGAATCTCCAGCGTCACAAAAACAGATATTCTTATCAAAACAGAAAAACCTCGTCCGATTTATCATTAGTGTACAACACTCGATTGTTTATACAATCTTGCAAATAAGTTATGTAATACGCGGCACTAGCTTTTTACATTATGAGATAACTTATTAGTAAGAATGTGTAAACAAAACAGTATACATCGATTTCCCTGGTGGTAGTAAGGAATATGCCTCCCAGATGGCGGTTGATACCAAGTACATCAGGTACACAAAGTGGACCAGAACTAACAAGAGAGGGGTAAATTGAACTCAGAAGGCTAGGAGATAGTCAATGTAAGTGAGGGAACCCTAGAGAAAGGTATCTGGTTCTCCTGGAATGGAGTTAGAGAAATGGGTCTGCACACTATTCTCTAGAGATAGTCTTGCTTGCGTTCAGTCCCTAATACTTGTATCGGAAAGGTATCGGAAAGGAGGGGTTAACAGTTGTATACTGTAGATATGCAAATGGTAATTTATATTTGTACTTGGAATATTCTAGGTTTGAGATAAAAAAAGACGGAAGGTTAACGGAAGCTAAGGAGAAGGGCTCCAGAGAAGAGATTCTGAGAAAGCTGTTACCCTTATATGGAATGGAGTCCCATAATCCCAACGTGCTAGACCTCGAGTGTGGACACATACACAATAATTGGGTGAGATGTATAATTAATACATAATAAATGAGGGGATAATTAAAAAGTATATCATCAAACAAAAGCTATCATTGGTGTACTTGCAAGGAATTAAAATGCGATTGTCATAGGGAATGAAACATTTTTTGAAAATTTGTGAGGCGCAAAGGAAGCAGAAAATGAGTGAAAGAAAATGGTACTTTTTAGTGACTTGAAACGTCCCCTTTGAACAATTATACATGACTGTGCTTAAACTGACACACAATATTTTTAGCGCAACGCAATCTGAGTTTCAATAATCCCTACAAAAGAATGGCCCTGACTAACATTAACCTATACCTTTCACAAATCACTTACCTCACCAAAAATCTTCGTTACTCGAACTACTGCAATACAGCGAGCGCCACTACTGCCAGCTAAATAAAAGATTCAAACTACGGAAGGCACTAACTACTGATAGGCATAGTTAGCAAATGAAAGATTTTGATAGAGAAGAAACAATGTATTTACCTTAATAGTGTTCAAAGGTCATAATATATATAGCAGTTCATGACATCCAGTCTCACAAATTTCAAAACTCCGCCATTTCTCTCCCCACATCCACCACTGCTGGCGGCTCACCTCCAACTGCTCAACGCTACGTGCTGTTCACATCCAGCTGCCGCTGCCCAACACTACAATGGCAGACAACAATGCAAACTAGCCACAGACTGCACACAGCACAGCCAGTGATTTTCATACAGAGCGCTACGTAACGTTGCCAATAAGAAAACATAAACAGCCTACTTACATAGCCCCCATGCTCCCCACAAAAAATTTTACAAATTGTTTTGGGCAGTGGCCAATAATGATTTGATAAAATTTTTCATAATTACAATAACAAATGCACACACTTATTGATACAATGTTGGTCAAAAGCTAAAATTTTCTCACAGTCCCATAAAGACAGTCCTGATCGTTCATCACAGTAAAATTGCAGTGTTTTTATCAAAGTCTGAGCAGTAAAAGAAAATTCACACGGAAGTAGTGGATTTCCATGCAGTCTTGAAGAAGTAGTGTTGTCCTTCCAACGGAAAGACAATGCTGACTCTTGACATGCAGACAGGTAATGGGCCACAACAGAGCAAACCCACCGCAGTCAGTCGAAGTTGTGAAAAATATCGGTAGGTAGGTCATCACAGAGTAGACCCACCGTAGTCCTGGTAGAGATTACGGTATTGGTGGGCCACCAGGGGTGCAGACCCACTGCAGTCCTTGTAGAAATAATGGTATTGGTGAGCCATCAAAGGTGTAGACCCACTGTAGTCCTTGTAGAGATGGCCAGCAGCCATCTGCTGCGACTGTGCAGGTGCACAATCACCATCTAAGAGTCTTGCGGAGAGTATAGAAGGTCCATAACCACCACTTGCGCACTCACAAAGTTTTTGGAATTGTCCTTAGAACCAGCAATGCTGTTATCCAGTCCCTTGCTGAATTATTAACACACGTGCAAACACTAACAGTCCCAACTTCTCACGTATTGTCCATGTACTATGACCAACAGAAATTTGATGAAAAGGTGTCAATTACAATTTTTTTACATGGGAATACAATAACAAAGGTACAAAATACATCATTAAAACATAATAATACAGATAACATTTGTAGTAATACAGGCTTTACAAAACAATAGAAATAAACACATACATCAGTGTTACAAGAATTATGACATAAGTGAATATATAAAATAATGAGAATAGTTTTCGAAACATTAATTTCACACATGAGCATTAAAACAGAACAGAATAAATAATATCTAAAAATCTTTACAAAGAAAATAACATAGTATTTGAAAAATTCTACAACATAAATCTTATTAGCTAAACACATAAAGACAGGAAAAAGAAAAATACACAAGGATACATAAACACATAGCGGAATAATACTAAAGGAAAGACAGGGTTCGTTTTCAGGGTAACATTTGGTACTGCAGTCCAACCCAAAACTTCATTCCATAGATCTTTCGTTTAATTTCAACCTTTGCTTCCACCAAAAAAATCCTATCCAAGCATGCTTTCTGTATTTATTTCACATATTGCTCACCTCATTATTTATTTTCCATTATCTTACCTCATCATTTATTTCCAAGAAAATGCTACCTTAACCTGTTCTTCCTAAACCCTACTTTTTTGTTCATATCCTCTTTCAAAGTAGTTTTTTGGCCAAATCATTTTCTTATAGCTTCTCAATGCATTTCTTCCAATTCATCACCACTCGTTCTCTTATATATCCTACCCCATCTTAAGCTAACTTAAATCTACTGAGCTCAGATGCTAAACTAAGGAACGAGGCAATGCAGCAGCACAAAACAATTAACACAAACAGCAATGATAAAAAATACAAATGTCAAAGCAAGCAGCATAAATTAGCAGAGCAAATGCAATATTACAACTAATATAAGGCAATGTGCAGCAAACAAGAAAAATAAATTCGTAGTAAAACTGGCTTAACAGAGTAATGTAAAGTGAAATTTAGTAGCACTATGCCTGGCAAACAGCCGCAGCAAATGCAATAACTTATATCTAAACATGAGAAAGCTCAAGCAGAAAAAAATATTACAGTAAAAATGGCCATTTTTAATACCTATGTCACATCTTAATGATGAAAAATGTTTTGTAATATTCAGTACTTGCTGGCCAACGAATGTCACTGTTTCTTATATTTTAAATTTGTATTATGTCACTTTTATGCTATATATATGAATACCAGTAGCTTGATGCTACCCTCATTAGCTCCTGTTTTGACTGAGGACTTCTGATGGTTTGTAACTGGTCAATGAGTGCCAATGTTCTCTGTAAACAGTTGACTTATGAACATTATTCTGTAATACTTCATACATGGTACAGAAATGTTCAGTAACTGGGCGATGGGTGCCACGAATTCCTCAAATCAGTTGTTAGACCAGTGTAATTCTCAATGAAGACTAGCATGTGACTTAATGTCCTTCACCTTCTGACCTAATTACCAGAAATTACTGCAATATCCGCTTGTCCTGTCTATCCTCATGCTCATGGAGCACTATATTTTGTTTTTGCACTAATTCTACGTTGGTGTACCTTACAAGAACGTGGTGTTGACACGACATGCTGTCCACCACATTGAGCGATGGAGATGTTATTATGATCCCACTGTTTGGTGTACCTAATGTACTACCAAAATGATAACATGGAATATTACTACGACATTTCAGTGTCTTGGCTACACTGATTAATACTTCAGGGAAAAGAACTTCAGATTGTCTCACTTGGTGTTGTGCTTCTGTAGAAAGATATGGACTTTCAGTGCAGCTGCGTGCAACCTAATGTGCTACAACCATGATGCAATCCTTCCCTTTCCTATCCTAGTTCTTGTAAATTAGTAAAAAAACTTTAAAAAAAACTACAGTGTGTGTGCACTTTATGTCATTTGTTAATATGATTTGTATTCATTGCGTATACATTTTGTGATTTCCTGATATGTTCTGTACTACGGTGCGTGTGCACTTTATGTAATTTGTTAATATGATTTGTACTCATTGCGTATACATTTTGTCATTTCCTGATATGTTCTGTACTACAGTGCGTGTGCAGTTTTGTCATTTGTTAATATGTTTTGTACTCATTGCGTATACATTTTGTCATTGCTTGATATGTTCTGTACTCAGTGCACGTGCACTATATTTTATTTCATGTTCTGCACTTATATATATGTATATATTCTGTGATTGTAAACTTAGTTAATTAGGAAAAATTTGTTGTTAATGTCAAGTCCAATTGACTCACCATCGCTGCCAAATTCCCCCCCCCCCCCCAGTGGAGGGTTATGTAAGAGGTATGCGCTATAGGCGCTGCCTTTAATAGGCAAGACTTAGGAGAGTCTCTGACCAGAGAGCAGTATGTAGTTAGTTGTCGCTTGTCGCTTGTGTACGCTAGTCAGCATTAGTCTTCAGTAGTCTTGAGTGGTCTGCGTGAGTCGGCAGTAGTCGACGGTAGTCGGCGCGTGTCTGCGCGTGTCGGCAGTCCGCTCTGGTCGGACTCTGGAAGATGAGTATTATTGTACAAGGTAAAGAAGCAGCCTTGCGCATATCTAGTAATGTATGTTAACTGTCATCCAATTTCTTTTAAAAAATGCCCCAATAATAATTTTTATAATATAAAGTAATTTTTTTAAAAAAAGGCATTCATTTCAATTTAAAGATTTTATCCAATGAATAATTATTCCTTTTACGAATCACAAAGCATAGGCCAGCATTGCACGGAGCTGTGCCGAAAATTTTTTAGGTAAGAGCAGATATATTCGCAGTTTTTATTGAGGTAAGAATTTTTTTGCTTTTTTTTTATTCAGAAATACAGGGTCGTGACACAGCGCTGCTGTCGTCATAAAATTTACCAGGTTACTGAATTTTTTATTATTTCGGGGTTTAGGAATTGAATTTTGTGAGTACATCAAATGTGAATGCATTTGTCCACGGATATTATAAATGGGAGCCAATTTTGTTCAGAGGTTACAATATTTAAAATTCATTTAATTATTATTTCCGAGAGAAGTTTACAAATGGTTCATATTTTAATTTATTATTTTTGTGGGGAGGTTACACTATTGATTATTAAAATCAAAATTAATATTTATAGAGTTGCTGACAGGGCCGCGAAATGTTCAAGATATTTATATTCTACAAGTGTCGCTGCAGGAAGTTTTCAAAATACGATATCTCGTAAACAACTTGCACTGGAATCCTGCAATAATCACCACTGACATTCTAATTTAGCCTAATTTTAGTTTGTTAATGTCAATAGGTATGTTCCTGTTAAAAAAGTGTATGTTTTAACAAAAATACATTTTCTAAGAATTATTACAATTTGTTTATTGGCTAATAATACAAGCCCCTGAAAATCGCACGTCAATACTACTCTCCATTTGCGCAATATTTGCGGTGCAAGCTTTAGATGATTTCCCCTGTACATACATAGATACATTTTATTTCGTGTTTGCTCTTGAATGCAGAACTTTTTCCTGATATATTTCGAGCAAAATCGGCTTGTGATGGAATAGAAGCACCTTATCTTTGAATGTTGTTGACAGTCCTGCCAAATTGTAACGACGTTTCATGGCTGTAGCCGTGACCATTTGTTAGGGAAATGTTTTCCAACAACATTTAAAGAAAGCACAGCTTAGACTCAATCCCAAGGTTGTTTTAGCGCACTATGCCCAAGGTAAATTTGTACATTCAAGGTTAAGCATGGAATAGAATTGCATGCAATTGACCTGAAGGAATCATAAAACTGAAAAGCAAGAGCTAGATTCGCTAGCTTTGGCCCTGGGGATTCCCGCACCCCCTGCCTTCGCCCCTCCCACTCCCCCGCCCCCTGTTGTCGGGTCTGCATTCGGGCATTGAAATCCATTACAATGATACTGCGCACATACTGGAGCACTGCTTTGATGAGACAGGTCGTCTTCTGCCGATATCGGTCGTCGCTGAAATCCCCCAATGTTGTGCCATTGTGACCACAGCCTCAATGTAAATTGTATGAGTAGTGAGCATGTTATTTTAGCTCACTGTTAATGAAAAATCTGACTAGTCCGTTGGTGAATTCCAATCAAGAACAACTGCTAAGATGAGAAACATAGAAGTAGATATCCTCGGTGTAACAAAGCAGCTTAAATCACTTAATAAAGGCAAGGCCTCTGGTCCAGATTTTATACCAGTCAGGTTCCTCTCAAAGTATGCTGATAAAATAGCTCCATATTTAGCAATAATATACAATCATTCGCTCATAGAAAGATACGTTCCTAAAGCCTGGAAAATGGCTCAAGTCACACCAATACCCAAAAAGGGAAGTAGGACTAATCCACTGAAGTACAGGCCTGTATCACTAACGTCGATTTGCAGTAGGGTTTTAGAACGTATACTGTATTCGAACATTATGAAGTACCTCGAAGACAACGATTTATTGCCATATAGTCAGCACGAATTCAGAAAATATCGTTCTTGTGAAACACAACCAGCTCTTTCTACTCATGAAGTAATAAGTGCTATCGACAGGAGATGTCAAATTGATTCCATATTTTTAGATTTCCGGAAGGCTTTCGACACCGTTCCTCACAAGCGTCTTCTAATCAAACTGCGTGCCTACGGAGTATCACCTTAGTTGTGCGACTGGATTCGTGATTTCCTGTCAGAAAGGTCACATTTCGTAGTAATAGACGGAAAGTCATCGAGTAAAACAGAAGTAACATCCGGCGTTCCCCAAGGAAGTGTTATAGGCACTCTATTGTTCCTGATCTATATTAACGACATAAGAGACAATCTGAGTAGCCGTCTTACATTGTTTCTAGACGATGCTGTCATTTACCGTCTTCTAAAATCATCACATGATCAAAACCACTTGCAAAATGATTTAGATAAGATATCTGTATGGTGAGAAAAGTGGCAATTGACACTGAATAAAGAAAAGTGCGATTCATGGGCAGAACACTTAGGTGCAGCAGGTCTACCAAAGAGACTGCTTACACCATGCTTGTCCACCCTATTCTGGAGTACTGCTGCGCGGTGTGGGACCTGCATCAGGTGGGACTGACGGATGACCTTGAAAAAGTTCAAAGAAGGGCAGCTCGTTTTGTATTATTGCGAAATGGGGGAGACAGTGTCACAGGCATGATACGTGAATTGGAGTGGCAATCATTAAAACAAAGGCGTTTTTCGTTGCGACGGGATCTTCTCATGAAATTTCTATCACCAGTTTTCTGCTCCGATTGCGAAAAAATTCTGTTGGCACCCACCTACATGGAAAGAAATGATCATCACGATAAAATAAGAGAAATCAGGGATTGCACGCAAAGATTTAAGTGCTCGTTTCTCACGTATGCCGTTTGAGAGTGGAACGGTAGAGAGACAGCATGAAGGTGGTTCATTGAACCCTCTGCCAGGCACTTTATTGCGAATAGCAGAGCAATCACGTAGATAGATGTAGATGTAGAAATGATTCCGTAAGATAAGAAACTGTAAAGGTATTCGTTTTGAAAGCCAGTATGTACACATATCACGCACTTGCTGGTCGGCCAAAGCGGGCCGTGGTCTCCCTCCCCTGTGGACGCGAGCAGCCGTGGATGGGCCGGTGAATAATTCGCCGCGGCGGACGGGCGCCGATTAGCGCCCGGCGCTGGCGGCAGGGCGCGTTCCATTATGCAAGCGAACTGGCGACCGCGACAGGACTCGTAGATGCGCGCCGTCGCCTAAAGAGCCTGCGCATGGGCCGGAAATGGCGATGACGCACGCCGCCGTGGCCGCCTATAAACACTGCCAGCTGCCACCTGTCACCCTGCCTCCAGCGACAGTTATGTAGTAACCTCCGGCCCCCGAACAGAGACCACGGCCTGTCATCAAGTTGATTTGTTACGGTCGCTCATCCGATAAATTCTGAATCATCTGAGTATTCAAATTTTTCACTCCTTGCATCCTCTTGTTTGAGGATCACATATCCTCACATTTCTATTAATTAGTGTTTATTAGCATTTTTAAGTTTATTCCATGTATTGCAGCCGGATAATGTCGACTACTTGCCACTATGATTCGGCCACCAACCATTCAGCCATCTTCAAGTGGGTGTTATGCACTAGAGTTTGGTTGTTCACGTAGCTAACTTTATACGAAGAAATTGACGAGAATACACATGCGAAAAGGCACCCGCTACATCTACATCTACATGGTTACTCTGCAATTCACATTTAATTTCGTGGCAAAAGGTTTATCGAATCATTTTCATACTACTTCTCTACCATTCCACTCTCGAATGACGCGTGGGAAAAAGGAAAACCTAAATCTTTTCGTTCTAGCTCTTATTTCTCTTATTTTATTATGATGATCATCTCTCCGTACTTAGGTGGGTTTCAACAAAATATTTTCGCATTCGAAAGAGATTGAAATTTCGTAAATAGATCTCGCTGCAAAGAAAACCGCATTTGTTTCAGTGACTGCCCCCCAAACTCGCGTATAATATCAGTGACACTCCCACCCCTATTGCGCGATAACACGAAACGGGCTACCCTTCTTTGCACTTATTCGATGTCCTCCGTCAATCCTACCTGGTAGGGACCCCACACCGCGCAGCCACATTCCAGCAGAGGACGGACAAGTGTAATTTAGGCTGTCTCTTTAGTGGGTTTGTCTCATCTTCTAAGTGTTCTGCCAACAAAGCGCAGTCTTTGTTTCGCCTTCCCCACAATATTATCTATGTGGTCTTTCCAATTTAAGTTGCTTGTAATTGTAATTCCTAGGTATTTAGTCGAATTGACAGCCCTTAGATTTGTGCGACTTATCGTATACCCAAAATTTAACGGATTTCTTTTAGTACCCATGTGGACGACCTCGCACTTTTCTTTGTTTGGTGCCAATTGCCACTTCTGGCACCATACAGAAATTCTCTCTAGATTATTTTGTAATTGGAACTGATCGTCTGATGATTTTAATAGACGGTAAATTACAGCATCATCTGCAAATAATCTAAGGGGCTACTCATATTATGCCCTAGATCATTTATGTAAATCAGAAACAGCAGAGGGCCTATGACACTACCTTGCGGAACGCCAGATATCACTTCTGTTCTACTCGATGATTTACCATCTATCACTACGAACTGTGACATCTCTGAGAGGAAACCACGAATCCAGTCACACAACTGAGACGATACTCCATTTGTACGTAATTTGATTAATAGTCGCTTGTGAGGAACGGTATCAAAAGCCTTCTGGAAATCTAGGAATATGGAATCGATCTGAGATCCCTTGTCGATATCACTCATTACTTCATGGGAATAAAGAGCTAGCTGTGTTGCACAAGAACGATGTTTTCTGAATCCGTGTTGGTTATGTAACCACAAGTCATTTTCTTCAAGGTGATTCGTAATGTTCGAGTACAGTATATGCTCCACAGTCCTACTGCAAATTGAGGTCAGTGATATGGGTCTGTAATTCAATGGGTTACTCCTGTTTCGTTTCTTGAATATTGGTGTGACCTGTGCTACTTTCCTGTCTTTAGGAAAAGACCTTTCGTCAAGTGAGTTGTTGTCTATGATTGCTAAGAAAGGTGCTATTGTGGCTGCAAACTCTGAAAGGAACCTAATTGGTACAGCATGTGGACCGGAGGACTTGCCTTTCTTAAGTGATTTGAGTTGTTTCGCAACACCTAAGATATCTACTTTTATGTCACTCATTCTAAGAGCTGTTCTGGTTTCGAATTCTACATGACCGACCTCTGTCGAATTTCACGCCCTCCTCAAATATTGCTCCATCTGTGGCACGCAAGCGTATGCGTAGTGTAACACATGCGTAGTGTAATACATGTGCGCTCTCTGTCGGAAAGCGCACTAGCGGAGTTTAAATTCAGATGTCGAAGTTGATGAAATTAAATGTCGCTAGAGGTGTCATTGGTCACAAAATATTTTACTTCTGGGACTCGGTTAAATTAAAGAAATCACTGGATCGTAGAAAGAAATTTTGACATCTGAATTTAAACTCCGCGAGTGCGCATGAGGCGACGGGGAGTGAAATAACAATAAAAGAACAAAGAAACTAGCAGACTCCAATGCATAACACTCACCTGAAGATGGCTGAAAGGATGTCACTCGAAATATCGTAGCAAGAAGTCGATGTTATCAGCCTGCAATCCGTAAACTTCACTGAATTCTCTTTACGCTGGGAAAATTTCAAGTATCACATTTTTAAGCTTTTTTTCATTTTTACTGTATATTGAGAACAGATAGTCGTGCAGCAATTGCTGGTTAATTTGTATCCAGCAGTAAAAAAATAAACTTATTTTGCTTGCTGACAATGGTTTGAATATTATTATTGTCGTGTCGCACGTCGGCTGGAGTCATATTTCAATCAGCCGTAGTTGGTGGGCAATGTTCTAGAGATATCGATGCGTTTAGACGCGTGTATTTCGATATAATCTTAACATAATTGCATCCTTGTCGAGAATGAGTTGTCTAGTTAGTGGCGCCATGTTTCCATTTTCGCTGACGTTTCTATGTGAAACGTACAGGATTTTTATTAAAGCGTAGTTGGAACTGGTTTTGGAAAAAGGAACAATTCCATTAATAAGTAACACATTTTGTGATCCATCATTAATTGTAATCAATTAAACCCTTTGTAGTTCGTTTCATGTTATTGAAGTAATGCGTGAGATTCGCCGCATGAAGAAACAGGTGTGGGCAGGAGTAACATTTCGCTGCCATCTGCGTGGCAGTCTTACACTTCTCTGAGTAAACATTTCTGAACACATGAAGTTCATGTCGAAACTCTCATACTGAGTGTTCCAAAATTTCATTATTAGTCTTTGTTTGACTTCCAAAATTCATGGAAGCTGAAAGTAGGCAGAAAATTTTTATGTTGTGCGTAAGAGGTAACTAAACATCATTACCCATAACAGCGAAACAAGATAATACATTCGTACAGCGTTTGTTAAACTGCTTTTCAAGGAATCTTACTATTCCGGGGAGATGAATCAAGCGTTCCGTGACAATTCCATACCAATTATAGCAACACTTAAGAAAGTAACTTAAGAAAAGGCTGTAGAAACAAAAGAATCGGACAACTAACCCTTGCTTCTACTTAATTTTGATAGTCTGTACTAACGCAACTATAAATAGGGGTGTATTTAATAAATATCAGCGCGGGATTAGCCGAGCGGTCTCCGGCGCTGCAGTCATGGACTGTGCGGCTGGTCCCGGCGGATGTTCGAGTCCTCCCTCGGGCATGGGTGTGTGTATTTGTCCTTAGGATAATTTAGGTTAAGTAGTGTGAAACATGGACGATAAATAGTTTGGACAAGAAGAGAATAGAAGCTTTCGAAATGTGGTGCTACAGAAGAATGCTGAAGATTAGATGGGTAGATCACATAACTAATGAGGAAGTATTGAATAGGATTGGGGAGAAGAGAAGTTTGTGGCACAACTTGACCAGAAGAAGGGATCGGTTGGTAGGACATGTTCTGAGGCATCAAGGGATCACCAATTTAGTATTGGAGGGCAGTGTGGAGGGTAAAAATCGTAGAGGGAGACCAAGAGATGAATACACTAAGCAGATTCAGAAGGATGTAGGTTGCAGTAGGTACTGGGAGATGAAAAAGCTTGCACAGGATAGAGTAGCATGGAGAGCTGCAGCAAACCAGTCTCAGGACTGAAGACCACAACAACAACAAGCTTAGGGACTGATGACCTTAGCAGTTAAGTCCCATAAGATTTCACATATATTGGAACATTTTTTTGAATAAATATCAGACGGAAAACCCAAGATGGCAAATTCAACCATGAGGGAATAATAAAACGTGATGTAAGCAGTACATTCAAACTCCCACCATCTCACAGTGCACAGCCATCCATAGCTATCCATATCAGTCTGTAATCTATCATCAATATTTTCCAAACGAATAGCAGGTTAAATATAAAAATATCGAATCTGCAAAGCCAAAGATGATTTATCGTCCCTTCCGGAAGGCTTATTCCAATAAATAAATAAGTAAAACAAATTGTGGATTAAAAACCCATTTATTTTCAGCGTACGACCAACGATTATACGGAACTGTTGTTGAACTGATACTAGATTGATCATTGGAAGGAAAATGTAAAATAACGGTGTCAGCCGAGTTCTGGTGATGTTTAAAACATGAATATCCTCAATCGTCGCAAAACGCTATGTTGGTACTATTACCATTTGCCACTGCATATATGTGCGAAACAGTGTTCTCAGCTTATGTGTCGACTAATTATAAATTTCGCTACTCATGTGTTATGAAAATTCTTCCATAAAGCCTAACATTCGATGTATCTACGAAAATAAGAACCATTGCCACTAATTACCTGACAAATTAAAATTCCTTTCTTTTATTTTCTTTTAACTTAATATTACCGCAGTAACGTTTGGCTTAGTTGTGAAACTACCTTTTCAGTCAAATATTCATCTACAGAATGTAGCTTTGGAACATACTACGGAAAAAGTCACATACACACAAACATACACACACTTCTGTATGACACATTCTGGGCCGGCCGGTATGGCCGAGCAGTTCTAGGCGCTTCAGTCTGGAGCCGCGCTACCGCTACGGTCGCAGGTTCGAATCCAGCCTCGAGCATGGATGTGTGTGATGCCCTTAGGTTAGTTAGGTTTAAGTAGTTCCAAGTTCTAGGGGACTGATGACCCCAGATGTTAAGTCCCATAGTGCTCAGAGCCATTTGAACCATTTGAACATATTCTGGACATGTCGTTACTCTATCCAAACGTTAACTGTCTTGACCATAATATTTTATTTGACTTCATTAGATCTGCGGCGTTTTGGGTTACGTCATTTTCAAAGGATCCAAAATATAATACACTGTTTTATGGATAATGGATCTGTCCAATACAGATACATACTATCTCGTCAGCCTCAATGTCATGAAATTTAAGTACAAGCTTTAGAAACAAAGCAGGGGTTCCACGATAACTATGGAAACAAAGCAGGGCTTCCACGATAACTATGGAAACAAAGCAGGCGTACCACGGTAAAAGTGGACATTAAACAGACCCGGAACTTGTACATCCATCTCAGAATAACGTGTCGATTTCTACATGTCACAAGATAAGCACAACTGTTTCAACGTTTCTATCAACAAGAACTTTCCGCAGTTGTGACTGACTAGGATCCAGGCGTGCACAAATACTTGTGTTAAGGCAGACCCACCAGTTACTTGCTGCCAGTCAGCCCACTTCAGTTCACCGCAAACTGCCTTTTCTTCACTTCTGTTCATAGCATAGGCATTAACTCTGAATGTAAAAATGGGCCGGGGCAGAAGTTGGTTGGGCAGAAAACTAGCAACCAACAGGTGTGGGAAAGCAAATTACTCTGTTTATGCTGTGTGTCCTACAGTTAAGTTGGTTTACATCATTATCTAATAAAAGTGAGATAGGTGTCGCACCAGGAGTCTAGTAACCCTCGCGAAAGCCATTAATTTTGTGTCATCGCTTTCACAACGGTCCACACTGGGAGATAATTCATCAGGTGAGCATTAACATATATCTCCCACAATTTCTGTACAAAGTACGCTACCACACAGGACTTTATACAAGCAGGATGCTTAAATAATATGAATCACGATTCACAATAAAATTCTACAGTACTATTACATTTACACATTAAATCGCGATCATAAGATGACCTGCGATTATCTACTATAACACTGAGAATTTACACATATACATGAATTATGCGTCACATAAGAAAGCTTACGACGAAAATGTATGTACAATAAACAAAACAGTCTAGATTATATTTTATCAGCTGTTATTACTCACCTCGACAGATTCAGACCATCTTCAGACTTAACACTAAAATGCAGGATTGTTGTTACGGTACTGGCGGCAATAGTCCTGTATTTCAGAGTTAAATTTGAAGTTTGCCCAACCTGACATAGAATATTTTGTTCATTAAATAATAAAACATTTCATTGATTTCTCCTGCGACTAAGTACCACAAAATTCTCTCTTTTATTAATAGGTGTAACTATTCACAATGCAAAGCCATCTTCCTCTTTCTTTTGTGAATTGTTTCAGAAGAATACCGGTAAATCGCCCCCGAATAAGGAGTATTGTACCGGCCCCCTTAACATCGGGTTTATGCTGCTGGTCCTGCAAGCAAAAAAGCGTAAAGCTTAATACGCTTCCTTGCGGAACACAGTTTTCCTGCTTAAACCAGTTTAACAGTGTTTCCGCAAGCCAGAACCTGATATTCCGTCTACACAGGAAATATTATCTAAATATATGTAGTCGTTAATGGAACTATCTGGGGGAATATTTGAGGATATTAGGCCTCCAATTGGCATCGTTTGCCTTCTCAAGTACGGAGAGACAATTATGAAGTTTTCCTTACGTAAAAAGAATTACTGCACAGTTAAAGAAAAAAAACCATGATCCGAACAAGGCCCATTGTTACCGACCGGCCGCTTTGTCGTTCTCAGCCAAAAGGTGCCACCGGATACAGATACGAAGGCCACGTAGTCTGCACACCGCTCTCTCGACCGTTGTCAGTTTTCGTGACCGCTGCCTCTACTTCTCAATCAAGAAACTCTTCAATTCACCTCACAAGGGCTGAGCGCACCCCACTTGCCAACAGCACTTTACAGCCGTGGACGGTCACCCATCCAAGTGCTAGCCAAGCCCAACACCGCTTAACATCGGTGTTCTGACTGGAGCCGGTGTTACCACTGCTGCTAGGTCGCTGGCTTACTGCATAGTTGCTTGTAACTAATTGACCTTATCAATACCTGAAAAATACCTTCTTAACTCACGTTGTTAGTGACTAAGGAAATGTCAAAACTTGAAAAAAAGAACAGACTAGGTAATAGTTCATCTCCTTGGCCTTTCCCTCACAGCCCGTGAGGAAGGCTCCATGGAAATTGTCTGACATAATAGGTACTCTGCTTGTTTGAGGAAGGTGAATTACGATCGCAGCTCTGCACCAGTTGGTAAAGTCTCCTCTTTCCGAGGTGCAGAGAAAGGGAAATATCTAACTGGAGTGCTAGAATCTATACAAGTGGAAAACAGGAATGAAAACTCAAAGAAGTTGTTTCAGTATACAAAGAAAAGTAAGAGAGGTTATCAAAGTGAAAACCTATTCATAAAAGATAAAAGTCAAAGTATGCTAACGCAGCTGGAAGGTATCCTAGAAAGATGGAAAGAGTATTTCTCAGAAATGTTAAATTGCACTGATCCGCACATAACCTTCAGTTACGCTATGTCTGAGAGTGGCAGCATTAATAATGACGAATGTAGAATCACAGACCAGGAAGTGATCCAATCCATTCAAAAGTTCAAAAACGAAGGCAGCAGACGAGGACCAGATATCAGCAGCGATGTTAAAAGAGAGCGGAAGCAAACTACACAAAAAAATTTATAACCTTATCACAGTGATCTGGTAAACAGAAACACTCCCTGAGGATTGGAAAACTGCAATAATTTGTCCCATACACAAGAAACGGAACAGAATTGAACGTGGAAATTACAGAGGAATCAGTTTGCTGAACATTACATACAAAATCCTGTCAATGACCATTCTGGAAAAACTTTAACCTTACGCAGAAAACATTATTCAAGATTACCCGGCTGGATTTCGAACAAACCGTTCCATAGTTGATAATTTGTTTACTATACGACAGATCTTTGAGATATACTGGGAATTTAACAAAAACATCCACAGTCTCTTCATTGACTTCCAGCGAGCCTACGACAGCATCCACAGAAGTAGCCTCTACAACACATTGCGAGAATTTAGTATACCCAGTAAAATCATTAGGATAATTTAACTGTGCATGGATGGCTCTCAGGCGGCAGTGAAGTTCAGAGGATCCATATTCCCCACCTTTCCAATTAAAACAGGCTTACGTCAGGGAGACGCTGTTTCATGTGTCCTCTCCAACCCTGCCTTAGAGAAAGTGGTTCGGGAGAGTAATTTACATCTATACAATGGTCTCCGATCGGAACACAGTGAAGTAAAACTCCTGGCTTATGCAGATGATATAGTGTTGCTGAGTGAAACTGAAGAAGAACTGAAAGACATGTACAGTTCTCTCAGGCACAGTGCCAGCAAAATCGGGCTTTTGATTAAGCAAGAGAAAACTGAATATATGGAAATAGGTCGAGTCATAAACCCAAATCCTTACTTTGAAATTGACCAACATTCTAAATTCAGAAAAGTTCTCCAGTTTCAATACCTTCGATCACGTTTGAACAGTAAAAACGTCATAACAATAGATATAAATGAAAGAAAAGTCTCAGGGTCAAGATGTCTGTACTCACTAAGCAACCCACGCAAAAGTAAAGCTCTGTCAACCACCACAAAGATGAAGATATACAACACTATTATCTGCCCCATAGTACTGTACGGTTCAGAAAGCTGGACGCTTACAAAGAATGAAAAAGAAAAACTGAATGTTTTCGAAGGAAAAGCAATGAGAAAAATCTGGGGACCTGTGTTGGAGAATGGCGTATGGAGAATTCGATACAACAATGAAATTTATCAGTTAATGAAGCAACCCACTACCATCCAGAAATTAAAAATTAGCAGACTGCAATGGGCTGGACGCGTGGCCAGAATGGAAAACAACAGAATCACCAAGAAAGCATTTGAAGGAACTCTCCAGGCAACAAGACCATTGGGCCGACCTCGTACAGGGTGGAAAGATGACACAGAGAAGGACATCGCAGCATTACGAAGTTCCGCAGGGTGAAGAGAGGCTGCGAGAGATAGAAGGCGGTGGAAGCAGGTCGTTGATGCAGCGCGTGGTCTACAGGGCCTGTGATCGCTGAGAAGAGAGAGAGAGTGATAAAGAGGGAGAGAGCAAATTCCATATATTTGATGTTAGCATTATCGTGTCGTCGTGTTGTAACGCCCTTATCACGACCAGCTGCTGTGTCACAAGCTACAGACACAAATGCATCGTCCACTTGATCGAGAGGCAGTTACAAATTTCTTGATCACTCCAACAGTAGTACCACCTAACCTCTCAGAAATATTCCTATGATATCGATGAGCTGGATTCTGTTCGGCGATTGTGCAAAACAGATATGTTGCAGGCACAGGCCGCGGGATCTTATCTGTGCCAAAAGCCTCAGCTGCTTTACGCGAATCCCGATCAACAATACAACCGTCTCGATAAGCGGAGCCACTCTAGTAGGCAGATTTGTCTTTTCTTCGAGGTGAAGGGACTGCCATGTTTGTAGAACTGTTCGATGGAGTTTTCAGTTCTCTCTGGTAGACATCGATTTGCATATCTCCTGTCAGCTATGAATCGTCCAATTTCCCAGACGGTATTATCGACATGTGTTCTCGTGGCTTTCAGTATTCTGCTTTCTGGGTGGTGTCTCTTTCAACGATAAAACCGCCATACAGTTGAGAAAATAAGCCAGTCACTTCAGCAGAGTGTTTATTACGTAACTATAACAACAAGAGAGGCAGCGATGTTATACAAACATAGGTACAAATACAAAATGCTCGGGGCAACGATGCACAACGTCGCTAATCTTCCGCATCCTCCCAATCATGGTCGACGTCCAGAGGTACGACCAGCTGACTCGTCTGTTAACATCTCTTTCATCTGGGGTGACGAAGACGACAGTTTGCGGTAGTCTGTCTCGACTTGTTCGTAGTTCTTCCCACCCTGCTCTCTTTCACATCTGGTTCACATACAATATCTCTAACGTGGACCTTCAGTGGTTTACTATTGTTTATAACTTGATGGGAGGTATGAAACAGCAAAAAATACTATTTGCTCCATGAGTTCTAAAGTTCGTCTGATACCTTCTGTAGCAGTTTAAACTGCCGTACCAAATTTTTGTGGTGGCTTTGGGCCCATGGGTGGAGTGAGCTGGCATAACTAGTTCATTCTCATACTGTGTGGTGGGTTTTGAATTGAGGGAGGCTTCTACGTTCACAAGTGTAGTTTGTAGGACTTTCTCTTCCATGCTGCAGTGGCCCTTTACCTTGCGGAGGCATAGTTTAATTGAGCCAACCGTTTGCCCCCACCATCCTCCCCACCATACCACTCGTGATGCTATGAACCCTGTTGTGCGATGAACTGTCAGCAGAGATAGCGGTCCATAAAGCTGTTATCTCTCGGATAGTCGCATGGCGTCATCACTTTTCATGGTATATGGAATGCCACGCCGACCATAAACATTTGGAAGGCTAACAAGATGTGGTCAGTTGCCAAGTTGGATGTTAGCTGCAGTTACAGCACATGTGATTAATACTGTGTAATACTTATTTATAGTGAGGCCTTATTTTGAGTACAGGGGTCCCGCGAAATCAATTCTAGAAACTTCAAACGGTTTGTGAGGTTTCACACTATTAGCTACTACTGCCGCTTATATCTGCTGGCCAGCGAAGTTATGCGCAATTTTACATGGAAGACAAATACCCAGGACCATTTTAATCACACGACTGGCGTGTAGTACCCTGAAGTATCCTCTTAGTTGAAAAAGGACCACTACTACTCCAAGATGGTGTAGATTAATACGCGTGTACATCATCAGAAGTTGGGTGAAGTAATGGTTTCCTTCTAAAGCAATGGAATGAATTTCTGCAATAGACACCTCGACGTGTGGCAGACGAACCCTAAATGTAATAAATCACAATCTAAACATGGGTTGTATCTTTTTATCTTGGATGTTCCAGGGCGTGGAACACTTTTGTTTAGAGCTTTAATTTCTGAGGAGAAACACTCTGCTATCTCTTCTGCTGTGAATTCTTCGCCCCTGTCCGTTTTCTGAAGCAGTTTTCTTCTGAAGCAGTGGTCCGTACCATCTTCCAGTAAGAGCCGAATCTGTTTGCGTTTGTGAGTGATTGTGGAGCATGAATGAGTGGAGTCTGAGAAGATATGTCTAACTCCTTAGACTTAATCTAAATCGAGACAAACAAAATAAATACTAAATTTCTGATATACCTAGAAACAAAAGGTACAACAATTACCGACATAAGTTATGTAGCCTGTCAGGAGCGACATTCCGCTTACTTATCTACTTCTGCGGTAGAGACAGGGAGAGCTGTACTTTGAGGCACGAATTTTTCTGCCTATTTCAGTTGAACGTGTCCAGGTTAGAGATTAGCTTTGCTGCACCGCTGCTTTGACCACGGAAGCGAATTAAACAGTGGCGACTTTTTGGTTTGGTAGAGTGCGCTTGCTTTAAAACACTATATTTGCTTCACGTCCCCAATTCCCTATATTTCCTGCGCCTCTGTAAACACTCGGACATCTCGACTCCAAATACCTGGCTCCAGAGAGCAGTTGAAGCACGTAGAGTGCGATGAGATCTTCCTGCCTCGTGAGCACCTTTCCCGCGTTCAGAAGATCTTTGAAGATTAAGTGACATGGCAGTAGGTTTATGGAGCTGTGTTTGAAATACTTCACTCTATTTCGTATGTAAGGTTTCGGTTTAAGACACAAGAATAATCAGCAAGAGCTGGAGATCTCAAGGTGTCTTTAAAAGCAGTAGTTTTCTAGCGTACCGTTTACTCTTTTCGTTAGCGTATGATATCGATGTCAGTAAACTCTTTCTTTCCCTACAGCCAATATATTTTCGGAGAACACAGTGCGTTATTATAACTGTGCTGCGAACCTCGGTCGTGACTGCATTCTGCACCAACGCCAAGCTGCTTTATGCATCGAAGAGATCTTGGAAAACTCCCTTTAATCATATCAGAATGTAAAGCGACGATAGCTTTTCAGAAGTGCGAACATCCTTTTTCACATTCGGAAATATTTTGAAAGGCGTCTACTGGGGCATATTTGTATGTGGCACCAGAATAAGAAAATAATATTAATACATTAAAATGAAACTAGTATACTATAAACGATGAATGTTTCTGATAGGCTCGATAATGCGGATCGCTGACTGTCCGCTACCGCAGAGCCAAAGATACTGTACTGCTTTGCTGGAGTAAGAGGGCGCTTGACGCACAGCCGTAGGTAGCTGTCTGTTAGGGAACGACGATGCAGTAGGTAGTTTCGGTGGTGCGCTGTGTGAAGCCACCAAGAGTTAGATTAATGTAGGTATGTCAGTATTGTTGAACATGGAAACAGAAGACTTCAGGCAAATACGGTAAAGATGTTCAATAATTATAATTTCTGTTTTTGCCAGCGCGTTTGAATAGATGAGTTGGCTGATAATTTGTAATTGTTGAGTATCTCCAGAACGTGCGTAAACGGTTTTGATAAAGAGGATAGTTAAATATTTCATTTTTGTAGTGCTTTTAAGATTTGTTAAAAGAGCTATGTGTAATTTGATGGTTTGCATTTGTGTTGGATTAATGACGTTAGATAATACTTACTGTTCATATCTCATTGTTTGTGAATCAATTGTGAGTAATTTAACTTCAATTGTCAGATGTTTTTCAAAAGCCAAACTTAACTTGCAATATAATTTTGCTAAAAAATATCTGAGTGTTAGTAATTCACCATAATCAGTACCGCCTCCCAGTCCAGGTCATATATTTTTTAAAGAAGTTGAGTTTTCTTAAATTTTCTCGTTTGTCAGTGAAATGAATTTGATGTGCAGTTCAAATATTATTGCCAGCATTGCACACTGCTGAACGTGTAACTAGCATTTACATTTTTATAGTGAGAGACCAGAATATATCGTGTTCCACCGTTGCTGCTTTAGAGGCAAGACAATTTATTTGTTATGTGAACGAGGCCTTAGGATTCAATGCTTAAGGGACTGAATGTATTTTGAAGTGACTGTATTTCTTTATTGGTGTTGGGAGTTGCACTGCCCAATCGATTCGTGTAAAGTTTTTCTAACAAAAACTGATTAAGCACACCATTTGCTCAACAACACATCACACAGTAAATTTGGATAACACAAAGTTATATCATAAAGAACGTTACACTTGGCGAGAGCTCTGCGAGTCGTTCGCTTTCTGAATTCTTTGATATTAAAGTAGTCAGGTATATATTTTCTGTTCTCTCAACCACTCTGTAGCAACAATAGTAGTTACATTTTTTTGCCGCAAAGGAGTTTACTAACTTCTTATAAAATTTTTACACAGTTCTTCGGCATTCCGCCCTGTTTCCCATTCATTTTATTGGTCAGTACTTTTTTTGTCTTTGATTTTGTGCAATGTATTTCATTTACGATGCCACGCAAAAGTGTTAAGGTTCTGGTGAGTAGTCTCACAATTAAAGATACCGAAATAGACGATTTTCCTGTTATTGACAACAATGTTGAGCATGATAAGGACCACTCTGAAGCGCAACAGTGGCAAAGCGCCAGAGAAAACGTAAGTTCCGCTTCTCCAAACAATGATCAAATTCCTGACACTATAGTTTCACACACTAATTTGACTGGTATGCAGACGGTAAATTCTGGTACTGCGGACGCCGCTGATCTTTGTGGTGTGCTGTGTGAAGCCAACAAGAGTGAGATTAATGTAGGTATGTCAATATTGTTGCTCATGGAAACAGAAGCCTTCAGACAAATAAAGTAAAGATGTTCAATAATTAAAATTTCTGTTTTTTTTCCAGCACTTTAGTATAGGTGAGTTGGCTGGTAATTCGTAATTGTTGAGTAATCCCAGAATGTACATAAACGGTTTTGATAAAAAGTTTACTTAGATATTTCATTTGTATGGTGCTTCAGAGTATAGTGTTTCAGAGGTTTAAACTGCCGTCATTAGGTAGATAAGTGTGGCATATATTTGTTGTGTTGAGACTTAAGGTTAACCTGTGGCAAAAATAGTGACAGTGCCAGTAAATATGTTTCATTGAATTTTATAGTAGTTACAGTACAACCTTGCAGAAACGTTAGCATTTAAGCTGTAAGGAAGTCTTTTAGTATGGGAGCAGCATTTACAATTGAGCAGATAAGTTCTAGTTGTAGACAATGGGTTTTTGACTTGGGTACCAAACACTTTCTACGTCAATAGCTAACCCCCCTCTGCCAACGCTTAGACATAACTTTTGTTGGGAATTTCACTTATATTTATTTAAGGGTTGGCCAGATTTGGCACCTTTAAACTTTGTTCACATGCCGTTTGTGAACAAACTGTAAGTAGGTTAGAAGATGAATTTAAATAGTGTTGGCTTTTGACAGCTATTCCTTTAATTGTATAATTGTTTACTTGTTGAATAATAAATTGTGACTTTGTTACTTTGACTGTTGTAATTGAGATACTGTGTTCCTTAAAACATACAAAAAATTTTTACAAATGTGTAATTTGATGATTTGCATTTATTTTGGATTAATGGAGTTAGATAATACTTAGTGTTTAAATCTAATTGCTTGTGAATCAATTGTCAGATGTTTCTGAAAAGACAGACTTGACTTACAATGAAATTTTGCGCTTGTGAATCAATTGTCAGATGTTTCGGAAAAGCCAAACTTGACTTACAATGAAATTTTGCTAAAAAGCTGAATGTTAGTAATTCACCACAATCAGTACCACCTCTCAGTCCAAGTAATATATTTTTTTAAAGAAGATGCATTTCATAAAAAATTATCGTTTATCAGCCAATCGAATTTCATTTGCATTTCCAGTATTATGGCCAGCATTGCGTATTGCTGAGCCTGTAGCTAGCACTCATAATTTTTCTGAGAGACCGGCATATATCGTGTTCCACTGTTGCTGCTTTAGATGTAAGACAATTTAATTTATTTGCTATGGGCACAGGGACCAAAGTTATTAGTTTTTAACAGGGCCAGATGATTCAGTGCCTAAGGGGCTGAATGTGTTTTGCGGTAACTGTATTTCGTTGTTGGTATTGAGAGTTGCATTGCCCAATCAATTAGTGTAAAGTTTTGCTAACGATAACTGAATAAGCACACCACTTACAATTAACTTATAATTACAACTCGCAACACGACATGTCGAGTTCTGTATCCACTCCACAGATCAGACTGCATTCAACGTAATCGTAAAGTTTATTATTTCACATTTTTTTAAGGAACGTCAGAACTTAAAGCGAGGCCTTGAATTCTTTGCTACCAGTCGTAGGTATTATAAGAAGCGTTTCCTTCAGGGATATTCGAGTTATGCACAGCTCCGCAAAACTTAAGGACAAGATGGATAAACTAATGTCACATATCAACAACTAGGTGGAAATGAATAAAAGGAGACTAGTATCTCGCCAAAGGTCTTCCAGGTGTGCGCATGAAGCTGGACGTCACATGACGTGACGTAGGGAAAAAAAATTGGAAATTTGTAGTAAGGTCTTATGGGACCAAACTGCTGATGTCGTCGGTCCCTAAGCTTACACACTTACACTAAGGACGACACACACACCCATGACCGAGGGAGTACTCGAACCTCCGCCGGGAGGAGCCGCACAGACCGTTCAAAATGGTTCTAATGGCTCTGAGCACTATGGGACTTAACATCTGTGGTCATCAGTCCCCTAGAACTTAGAACTACTTAAACCTGACTAACCTAAGGACATCACACACATCCATGCCCGAGGCAGGATTCGAACCTGCGACCGTAGCAGCCTCGCGGTTCCCGACTGAGCGCCTAGAACCGCGAGACCACCGCGGCCGGCGCACAGACCGTGACAAGGCTCCTACGACCACGTGACGTAGGGGGTGGGGGTGGAGGGGCATAGAGAGAGAGATGGGGAGGGGGGGGGGAGGGAGCACATGAAATACGATCCCAGCAACGAATTTGTGACGTCAGTCAACTTGTCGACTGTACTTCACAAACGCTCGGCTCCGTGCAGGGTCCATGACAAATCAATATTTGAAATAAAAGGAAGTAACTAACGGTCGTCTGAAATAGTTACTCACTCGCCGCTGGAGACTGCTGCTGGCACTCGTTAACACATGCTGTGATTCAAGTGTCGCTGTCTGCGTTCCTCGTGGGCTGCAGTGCCAAACGGGGATGGCCGAGCAGCGTGAAGCAGTTGCAGGAACGCGAAAAGACAAAGTGTGCCAACCAGAGTGTTCTTACAGTGCTCTGTGGTGTCATTTTTCATTACAGCTTTTTGATGACTTGACACTGGGTGGAATCATCACGAAACTGGAAGAATGATGAAATACACCGAGTATAGTCCAGGTGTTTGTCATTTCTCACAGCGTTGCTACATGAACATGGGAAGCATTTCCAGGCGTAGGCACTGCTGTCCGAAGGAGCCGAGTGGTCGAGTACAGCTGTTGACCGTTATATTATTCAGAAGGCAAGCTGGCAATCCACGTCAAACAGCGGGTGTCATTGCAACCACATTTAAGAGGACCGTAAAGCACGCAATCTGACGCGCCACAGTCGCACGGCGACTGCACAGGTGCTTTCTCTTTGCCCGTAGGCCAGTACGTTATGTTTTGTTCACACACGCACATCGACGACTCCGTTTGCTATTGCGCGAAGAGTATAGGGACTGAACCAACGAGGAATGTGGTTGCGTGCTTTTCTCGAATGGCAGCAGATTCAGTCTGAGTAGTGACTGAGGACACACATCCTCATATGGCAAACACATAACGTAGCCAGGAAGATTGTTGAAAATAATCGGTTTGTACGACCAGGTATTATAGCATAACGTTGCTTGGGTGAACTGATCTCCAAGTCTTTGAAACAAGATACACTCGCCTGCCAACGTCATAGTGACACTGTGCTCCTTTTCCAAGTGCATCTTATCAGGGGTGCACTCGGCTCTGACTTGACTGTCATGGACGTAAACAGCGTAAGTGGAGAGGGCCTTGGAACTAGGAGATGTACGGTGAATGGACTCGACTTACACGCCATCGAGCACATATGGGACGTGTTGGGAAGACGTATTGCAGTACGGCCACGTGCACCAAAGAATATCCAGCAGCTGTAAACCGCACTGGTGATGGAGTGGAACAGCCTTCTGCTAGAACTCCTGGTGGCCAACGTTGGAGCACGTTGCAGAGCTAGCACTGTTATCCGTGGTGATCACACGCCCTATTTGGAAACATGTCTCACCGTTCTTGATGTCCAAGGGCCCATTGTGAATCGCGGTGAATTTAGTTTAATTGTTGTCAGTTGTGTTCGTCTCATTGCGTAGTTCTCTAAAAACCTGCTGTAGTACACTGCAGCAGTTCTTTCTATATATGGTCCAAGTTTAATCGAGCTATGTTACTTGGCAGTGGCACTTCATGGAAGTATACTTTCGTCCTTAAGTTTTCCACAGCAGTGTAAGCGTCAAGCTAGAGGGAGCCTCGTTAACTTGGACTTGCTTAATATCGTGGGGACTGACGTTGAGCATCAATTTTGACCCAAAATGCATGCTTACATATAGCACGTGCCACATATCGAATGGCCAATGTGACGTTAACTTGGACTTGCTTAATATCGTGGGGACTGACGTTGAACATCAATTTTGACCCAAAATGCATGCTTACAGCTAGCACGTGGCACATATCGAATGGCCAATGTGACGGAACGTCATATAAATGCTCATTTGTAGAAAGGAAAAAGAAGTTTCTGTTATGCGACGTCTGAATTATAAATAAGTTCAATACTGTGTACGTGTGCGCGATGTATAACAAATAGTAAAGAATGTAAGTTATTATTATGAAAACACAAATATCGATGTAATTAACAAAACACAGTTTTTTGGCATAATCTCTGTGTATCATAGGCCAGGAAGATCAGAAACAATGCTTTGATTGAACGGACTCTCCTTTTTTGTTTCGTCTAGAGGTAGGCCGCCATTGTAGCGCTGGATAATACTTACTGTAATTTTTGTTGTAATTAGGTACAATTTACTTATAATTGTTATTGGAAAGTGTATATTATTGACTTACTTGTCACCTCTCATGATCGCAACCATTAATTATAATTAACAAAGTTTTTACAGAACTTCGTAGTGCAGGAAGTTCATCTCCCCTAGCAGTATTTAGTCGGCCATTACGCTGACTGTATTATTTAATTAAACTTTCATGTCATAATATTAAATGTAAATGTGAGAGGTTTCTCTGCCTTGATCTTACAATAGTCTCAGAGTTAACAGAGTAAAAATAGATTTCGTTTATTAATATTTAGAATATTGAATGAGTTCAGGTTGCTTCGGGTTTGGCCGCCTAACGGCAGTTGAGATTCTCTCCAGTTTTGCCTTGCAAATAATGAACAAGAAATATTGAAAATCAGTATGTTCAATAAGCTCCGCAAGATCTCAGTTAATCTTTGTGACATTTGGTACATAAATAACCAGTAGCCCCTGAGACACATATTAATAATTACAGTTTGCGTAAGAATACGCATATTTTCCTTTCTAAATAGCAGTGCTCACGCAAACTATTTATTAGAAGGCGGTGAGTCGCGCATTGTGTTTAAAATATATTATATCGTACGTACTTCGGTGCAGCCGATGTCCGTACAAGTGTTATCGCGATATAAGTTAGTTCAAATTCTCATGCTAGCCCACAATATTTGAAGCCATCCTAACCAGAATCATAAAATGTATAAGTATAAAAATAAAAATATATAATTAGCCTGTGATACGTTGCAACAGACACATACATATACACTTATACCGTGATTCCATATCTTGTCACCATAATCTCTCATCGACATTTTGTACTGTCCTTGGCAGTGCTAGATAATTTTGGTACTTTGTTACCTCCAATAGATCTGTTTTTTTTTTTTCTTGGCCTCCTCCTCGCTTTCACAAGGCCTTTTTCCTCAACGCTTTCTCTAAAAACGTTATCACTGGGTTTTCTTTTTGTCTACCTGACCTGTGGTGCCTTATGCAAAGCCACGTTGGTATCGCTTGCAAACGCTTTATGTCTATTTTCAACAGAGTCCAGTTTTCGCAGCTATACAGAAGCACACTCCACATCAATGCATCGACAAATTCATTTTGTTTGTCAAAACTAAGCGACTTATTTATTAGTAGTTGTCTTCTTTCATTGTAATCATGTTTAGCTGCCGGCCAAAGTGGCCGTGCGGTTAAAGGCGCTGCAGTCTGGACCCGCAAGACCGCTACGGTCGCAGGTTCGAATCCTGCCTCGGGCATGGATGTTTGTGATGTCCTTAGGTTAGTTAGGTTTAACTAATTCTAAGTTCTAGGCGACTAATGACCTCAGCAGTTGAGTCCCATAGTGCTCAGAGCCAATCATGTTTAGCTGTTCCAATACTTCTTCCAGTTATTATGCAGTATCTGTTGTCATCTGAAGTTGAGAGGTGGCATCTCTCATATTTCTCTGAGTAATTTGATCTTCCTCTCTAATTGCATGCAGTGAAAAGTCGCTATTCCTTCACACGCGGACTTCCCATGCAGCGTCTCTCGTCACCTGGGTGGTCCGGTGACGGGCGGGCACCGCTGATTTTGAAAGAGTTAAGCCGACGGGTGCGATGGAGTCAAGTGAATGCTTTCCAGAGGCCGACATTGTCATAAGAGCGGCTGCGACACGCCCACAGGGGCCTGACGGAGCGGCTGAGCTAGAGATTCCGTTACTTCGTAGAAACTTAGTGAAAACCGTTTCTGGCGGGCTACCAGTGAGGCGTGGGAAAGACTTGTGTTCCCAGGCAGTCTTGGCGGGAAACTTCCCGCGTTTTCTGCAAAATCGTATCTGTGATTGGCTTGCTCAGGGCGTAGCTCCGTGACCTAGCAAAATCGGCGCAGAAATTGGCGCCAAGAATCTCCATTGGCGGAAAGGTAGTGCTTAGGCAATAGAGTGGAATTTTCCGCCGGTTTTCGAGTTGCTGATTGGAGCGTTTAACCACGGCCACTGTCGTGGGGGCGGGAATGTTCTGTGTTCGGTTTGTACGGGTGCTCTTGTGGGTGTCGGCTCTCGCCTTTCGGTCGGAGTAGGTTACAAGACTGAGCTCTCGCTGATCTGGACCGCCTGCCTTCCGTTGGCTTCTTGACGAAGTTGCTGAAGTTTCGACTTTAACGTAACTTTCCGAGTACAGTTGGCAATTGAGCGTTCTGCGTACAAGCAGCCTATGTTGTCTGTCTTGAGCAGTTTTGGCTAAAGTTGACTGCATCGGAGTTACTGTGTGACTTCGCTTGTTAAAATCAATCACTGTATCGTCAGTGATTGTGTGGCGAGCCTTGTTCGTCTCCCTCAGAGGCGCATTTGTATTGCTAGGAAGTCTTTAGTCTGGAACAACCAGACCAGGATAATTTGTTTCGGGCTATACTCGCGACATTATCATCACCACGACGGGATGTCGAAGGAACCAGCCATCGCCTTCGGTATGCCAGATCGTGTTCTTGCAGTTAATAAGGCAGCTTGGTAATGTATGTCTGCAGCACCGGCAGATTAGGGATTTTCCTAGGTGATAATCAGAGCTCAGCAAAGCGCGCCTGATCGTCTTTTTTCTAACTTTGTTCTGTCTTGGGTGTTCATTGTCTGAGTTCTCACTACTGTATCAGCAATTAATGTTGCGTTGGCTGTGTGTTTCTCTTAAGATTTGAGTTGCAAGGAATTGGCTCCACATACCACTTCGTCATAAATGTCACAATCTAGTTTAGGGACAACTTCACCTTCACAGAATTTATTTGAGTATCCAATTTGAGCCAATTTGATGTATTGTAAATATTTCATGTGTTTTGTTTATTATTTCGAGTTTAATCATAATAAATCATATTGTTATTTTGGACAGAACTTTCATTCTGTTAATCGGTAGAGCAACCATTTCATTTCTCACTACGTTAAGGAAACTTTCCTTTATTTAACTTATTTATCAAATTAAATTATTCCAGGTGCCAAGCTCTTTTCTACTCCACTTGCAGGGGCGATTACAGTCAGTTCGCGTTTCCTTTTAATCCATGTGCAACAGCAAAAGTTGGGGTTAGAATGGGGGGGGGGGGCTTAGAGCATCATTTATATATGAAGAATTTAGAATAATTGAGTGTTAAATACACTATTAGCCCCGGCACCTCGCAAAGTTAAGATGAATAAGTAACAAAAGTAATCTTTTTGTATTTTCCATCTTTCACTTTTGACGTCAGATGTTCTCATATTTCATTTATTTACTATAATAATTTTGATATTATCATTACTTTTAAGTTAAAGCTTTTCGGTAATTGCTAAAAATTAGGAAGTATGTTCTGTGCACGTTTCTCACCACCAGTTGCTAAAGGAGCATCTGCAAATATAATGCAGACTCGACTTTTTCCTTTGAGCATGTGGGCAGATTTTTCCGTAGAAATGATAAACAATTTAGGTTATAATAAGTATCTTTGTCTTTCTCCTGTTCTAATTTTGGCAGTTGTGTTTTTGTATAGGCTTGATGGTAATCTTATATCTTTTCAGTCTAGGTACGTATTTTTGAAGACCATGAACTGTTCCAGCTAATAATGCCAAATTCTTCTTCTTGATCAGTAAAGGCTATGTAAGTATCTCAATTTAGTCCTAACCTTGTCTCGTGCAAGCTCTTGAGTGCTATGACAGCATCTCTCGTCCAGAAGTTTGGTGTAAAACCAATCTGATCCTCTTATACATTGGTTTTCCCAATTTATTCAGTTTTTATTGAGGATATACTTTTTGATATACGTGGAATTAAGTACATAATTCGGAAATTGAAGCAGTCTGGTTTGTCCCCTTACTTTAACAACAAAATCATCTGGAAGGGTTGATAATCTTAACAACAGTTTGTTATTTCCGAAAGGTATACCTTTCTTTCATCCTTCACATTTCTGCCAGATATCAAGAGGCAGTTCATCAGCGCCTGGAAATTTCTTTGACGTCAGTTCTTTCGGTAAGGCTTTAAATTCCATTTTCATTATTGGAGGACCTACATCTTCAATCCTGATGTCTTTCCCATTGTAAAATTCTCCAAAACGTCCCTTCCACATGTCGACTACTTAACCCACATGTAGTAAAAGGCTTCCTTGTTTGTCTCTTAGTACAAATGATCTTGTACTTATCTTGAATTGTAATTTCTTAATATTTCTGTATCCTTTGTCAGTAATTTAGTTTTCATTTCTGTTTTTATAACCTTACATTTAAATTCATCCTGTGTTCTTATCCGCGTTTTGCGGTGCTGGACATACTTATGACTCTTTCTTGAACCTGTATTTTTATGCTTTCTGTATTTCTTCTTTTTCTGAACGAAGTTTATGATCCAGAATGAGATTTTCACTCTGCAGTGGAATGTGCGCTAATATGAAATTCCTAACAGATTAAAACTGTGTGCCGCGCCGAGACTCGAACTCGGGACCTTTTCCTTTCGTGGGCAAGTGCTCTATCAACTGAGCTACCCAAGCACGACTCACGACCCGTCCTCACAGCTTCAGTTCTGCCAGTACCTCGTCTCCTGCCTTCCGAACTTCACAGAAGCTCTTCTGCGATACTCTCCGTCACTTACGGTTTTCTGTGTTATTCCTTTTTAGGGTAAACTGGTGTAATCTCAACCTTCATACGTTCTGTCTTTCTGTCCGACTGTTGAGACGTCTTTTTCTCAGGAACCGGTAGAGGTATGTGGACGAAATTTGTGTCTACAGTCTAACGGTCCCTCGAGGGTGTAAAACGTTTAAGCTTCTAAGGCAATGCAGTCAAAAGTTAAGGTTGTTTTTAGCTACCCGTAAACTTACTCATAAAAATCTATAGGCTAGTTACTACTGACATGGAATCATTAAATTTAGCAAGAAGAAAGCTTTGGCAGTAAAAACAAAGACCAACATCTGAAAGCTGTTAATTTGTATGTTAAATCACGTGAAAAATATTTTTTGTCATTATAAACTTACGCTTCATTTGTAATTCGTTAAAAATCTCAATAACAACTGATTTTGATCTGATTTTCGCTAATAGATAGAGTAGTACACGAGGAAGTTTTGTGTACGTAATTTACAAATGTTTCGTACCAATTGGCTAAGCTAAGATGGAATGAAGTCCCCTGCCGGTGTGAAAGCGATCCCATTGCTATCTAGTGCTGGCGGGCGTAAGGTGCCCCGAGTACAGCGCCAGATCGTCATTAGCGTGGCAGGTCCTTAACGAACTGCTCATACTGCATACAAACATCCCCTGAGAATCTGTGCCTCCAACATGCACAGCATGTGTAATGTTTCAGAGCAAAGCATTGCCGGTGATTGATGCAGGACTGCACTTCCGCTTTTTGGATTGAAGTAGTACCACACAAAATCTCTGTTGAGGCGTTCCAGAACAATTTGACACTGGCCGGTTGTACCGTTTTCCTCTATGGAGACTTCCAGTAAATCTTACCACTAATTGCTACAGGGACGAGAGCAGGCGAAGTCACCGCTTGTGCAGTTGTCACTTAGCATAGCATGTCAATATCCCTCCGAAAATTAATAACAGAAATTAAAAAATTACAATACTAATTGCGAAATTACACAAAGAATTTAAACTTAAATGTTGAAAGACTTGGAATTCCGGGAACTGATATCTTGTCACCACTGACATCGATAAGAGACAAAAATCGTCGAGATTCTCGATTCCTGTGATGGATGAATCTTCTACATTCATAATTAAGTTTCTACGAAACCCTAGTGTGCGAATATTACTCGCAATTTTCTAGTTTCTTTTTCCTCAGTACTCCTACCACCCTTTTTGTTACATCGGATGGCTATAATTAAGGTGCAGCTACTCACAGAGGTCCAGTGTGGGTTGTAACAATCGTTTGGCAGCGAAACTTGGTACATATTTGAATGCGTCAGTGCAGGACTGATTTACACTGGAAAAACTTAGTTCCAATTTTGGCCACCAGGCTGACGTTGTGAATGTAAGAAAGACATAGAGAAAAGTTTCCATATGTGATTATGAACAGGACGTGGGCAGAAAATGTCAAACAAGGGAGGAAGGCATAATTTTGACTTTGTTATTAACCGCCGCTTACACAGGTGGTTCAATATGAGCAATGGAGACGTCGACGAGATGCTGCACCGTATAACGACGTGATCAACGGCTGCTCTCAGCAGTTACGATACAATCTGAGCGAAGTGTTCCTGTATACTGGCTATCAGATCAGGTAGGGACCGAACTTGTCCCTGTGAAATGCGTTCTTTTAAATATACCCAGAGCCAAATGTCACATCGATTTAAATCAGATGATCGTGCAGGCCATGTCCCAAGACCAGGAGTGTGATGGAGTTGTTCGAGGAATGGATTGGTGCGTTTAAGCTGATGTACTGGACCGTCAATGCGCCACATCTGGGATGTGATTAAACGTGGCATCAGAGGTCATCGCCCCCTCCCAGGAATTTACGGTAATTAGGTTACTTTTGTGGGCAGGTGTAATGCCACCTCCCTCCAGTGACCAGCCAAGGCTTCATTGTTTCTATGCCATGACGTGTTGCGGCTGTATTCTGTGCCAAAGCTGACGTATCGGCTATTAGGTACGTGGTCATAAAGTTGTGGCTGATCAGTGTACACTGAGTAACAGAGCTGAAGAGCCTTGTACAGGATAGACTAATATGGACAGATGAAGACCATATAACACATTGTGTATTGCATTGTGTATTTAAACTGGGGACGACGGAAAGGCTTCGTCTCACCGTAGCCCTCATTGGTACACAACCCCACAACAGGCCACAGAGGTCCACCCATCCCACAGCAGCCCCACACCGTACCCAGGGTTATTGTGCAGTTCGGCCCCCCGTGAACCCCCCTGGGAACGTCTCATACCAGTCGAGTGTAACCCCAAATGTTGGCGTGGTAGAGTAATTATGGTGTACGCGTATGTGGAGACAGTGTTTGCGCAGCAGTTGCCGACATAGTGTAGCTGAGGTAGAATAAGGGGAACTAGCCCACATTCGCCGAGGCAGATGGAAAACCGCCTTAAAAACCATCCAAAAGCTGCCAGCACACCGGACCTCGCAAATATTCCTCCTGGCGGATTTGTGCCACGCCTTCCCACTCTGGAAACAGCGCGTTAGAACGCGAGGCTAGACGGGCGGGCTGGTATCAGCCATACTTGCCTGTGAATGTTTTAATAAAATGTGCTAACTCTGGTTTTTCCATTTTTCGGGGACATACTATAGCTGCAAATTTTCTTTTTATATCATTTGTCTACAATACCAATACATCCTTGACATTACAGGTTGTATATTCCTATAATTAGTTCTCCCACGTCGTGCTCCATCTTCACTTGAAATGTCGTTTCCAAACTATGTATGACATTAGCCTCTGCCCATATGGGACGATATTAACTGTGGCCAGCCCTGGTGCATATGTGGAAGTAACGTCCACCGTGGCGCCCCGAGTGTTGCGGCCTTCCGGCTGTCAGGCTGGCCGAACAGTCAACACGTCGGCGGCCACCTGCTACTGCCGCCGCCCTAATGCGGCCGTGTCACGGCTTTTAGACGGGGCGGCACCCGGACCACCCCTTAGCGGCGGCGTGTCTCACGGAAGCGGCCCGCCGTGCCGGGGGTAGGGTTTCACCCGCCACCTGCCAGCAGGCACGCCCTAGGGGTGTGTCGCGCACATGTCAGCGGCAGTGTCACGTGTCAGATATCGCGTACAAGGCTTTCAGTGGCCGCTGTACGCAGCTGCGCATGTTAATCCATCCCAGCATTGAAATGGTAAGTGTGCCTATCGTGAAACTTACATTAAAACGTTCTACGGATTATACACCGAGGTGAAAAAAAAATGACAGGATACCTGCCAATGTCGTGTAGGACCTCCATTTGCCCTGCATAACGACGGGGCACGAACTCAACAAGCCGTTGGAAGTCCCTTGCAGAAATATTGGGCATGCTGCCTCCATTTTGTTGTTGTTGTTGTGGTCTTCAGTCCTGAGACTGGTTTGATGCAGCTCTCCATGCTACTCTATCCTGTGCAAGCTTCTTCATCTCCCAGTACTTACTGCAACCAACATCCTTCTGAATCTGCTTAATGTATTCATCTCTTGGTCTCCTTCTACGATTTTTATCCTCCACGCTGCCCTCCAATGCTAAATTTGTGATCCCTTGATGCCTCAGAACATGTCCTACCAACCGGTCCCTTCTTCTTGTCAAGGTGTGCCACAAACTCCTCTTCTCCCCAATTCTATTCAATACCTCCTCATTAGTTATGTGACCTACCCATCTAATCTTCAGCATTCTTCTGTAGCACCATATTTCGAAAGCTTCTATTCTCTTCTTGTCCAAACTATTTATCGTCCATGTTTCACTTCCAAACATGGCTACATTCCATACAAATACTTTCAGAAACGACTTCCTGACACTTAAATCTATACCCGATGTTAACAAATTTCTCTTCTCCAGAAACGCTTTCCATGCCATTGCCAGCCTACATTTTATATCCTCTACACTTCGACCATCATCAGTTATTTTGCTCCCCAAATAGCAAAACTCATTTACTACTTAAAGTGTCTCATTTCCTAATCTAATTGACTCAGCATCACCCGAGTTAATTCGACTACATTCCATTATCCTCGTTTTGCTTTTGTTGATGTCCATCTTATATCCTCCTTTCAAGACACTGTCCATCCCGTTCAACTGCTCTTCCAAGTCCTTTGCTCTCTCTGACAGAATTACAATGTAATCGGCGATCCTCAAAGTTTTTATTTCTTGTCCATGTATTTTAATACTTACTCCGAATTTTTCTTTTGTTTCCTTTACTGCTTGCTCAATATACAGATTGAATAACATCGGGAAGAGGCTACAACCCTGTCTCACTCCCTTCCCAACCGCTGCTTCCCTTTGTAACCTCCCCACAGATATATTAAAATATTTAAAATTATGAACCATATGTAACCTCCCAACAAAATTATTATAATTAAATGAAAATGAACCAAGCGTAAATTCCCCACAAAAATAATAATTAAAGTGAATTTTTAATATTGTAATCTCTGAACAAAATTGGCTCCTACTTATAATCTGTGTGCAGAAATGCATTCACATTTAATGTTCCCACAAAATTCTTTTCTCATTTAATGTTAAGTTCGAAACAGAAAAATTCCTAAACACCAAAATAATAAAAAAATTCAGTATCCTGGTAAATTTTATGACGACAGCAGTGCTGCGCCTCGGCCCTGTATTCTGAATTAAAAAAGCAAAAATTCCTACCTCAATAAAAACTGCAAATATATCTGCTGTTACATAAACATTTTCGGCACAGCTCCGTGCAATGCTGGCCTATGCTTTGTGATTCGTGAAAGGAATAATTATTCATTGGAAAAAATCTTTAAATTGAAATGAATGCTTTTTTTTAAAAAAATTACTTTATATTATTAAAATTATTATTGGGGCATTTTTTGAAAGAAATTAAATGACAATTAATATACATTACTAGATACGCGCAAGGCTGCTTCTTTACCTTGCACAACAATATTCATCCTCCAGAGTCGTGACCAGAGTCCTGAGCAGAGCACACAGCCGACACGCGCCGACTCCCGCCGACTGACGCAGACTACTCAAGACTACTGTCGACTCGCGCAGACTCACGCAGACAACTCAAGACTACTGTCGACACGCGCAGACAAGCGCAGACTAGCGACAAGCAACAACTAACGACATACTGTTCTCTGGTCAGAGACACTCCTAAGTCTTGCCTATTGCAGGCAGCGCATACCTCACCTCTTACATAACCCTCCATTGGGGACGGGGGGGGGGGGTCAAAAATTTGGCAGTGATGGTGAGTCAATTGGACTTGCCATGAGCAACAAATTTTTCTTAATTAACTAAGTTTACGATCAAAGAATATATACATATATATAAGTGCAGAACATGAAATAAAATATAGTGCACATGCACTGAGTACAGAACATATCAAGGATAGACAAAATGTGCACACAATGGGTACAAAACATATTAACAAATGGCAAAAGTGCACACGCACTATAGTACGGAACATATCAGAAAATCACAAAATGTATAGGCAATGAGTACAAATCATATTAACAAGTGACAAAGTGCACACGCACCGTAAAACTCTTTAGCTATTTTACAACAAATAAACATATCAAGCAGAGAAATAAAGCGCACACGCACTGTATAAGTTTTTAGCAGTTTTACATAACATATCATGGAGTGAAATAAAGTGCACACGCACTGTAGAAGTCTTTAGCATTTTTACATAACATGTCATGGAGTGAAATAAAGTGCACACGCATTATAGAAGTCTTTAGCATTTTACATAACATGCCATGGAGTGAAATAAAGTGCACACGCACTGTAAAAGTCTTTAGCATTTTTAGGACAACTGATCTTGTTAACAAATGAAATGAAGTGCACACGCATTGTATATGTCATTATCATTTTACAAGAACTAGAAAAGGAATGGGAAGGATTGCATCATGGTTGTAGCACATTAGATTGCACGCAGCTGCACTGAAAGTCCATATCTTTCTACAGAAGCACAGCACCAAGTGAGACAATCTGAAGTTCTTTTCCCTGAAATATTAATCAGTGTAGCCAAGACACTGTAATGTCGTATTAATATTCCATGTTATCATTTTGGTAGTACATTAGGTATACCAAACAGTGGGACCGTAATAATATCTCCATCGCTCAAGGTGGTGGACAGCATGTCGTGTCAACACCATGTTCTTGTAAGGTACACCAACGTGGAATTAGTGCAGAAACCAAATATAGTGCTCCATGAGCATGACGATAGACAGTACAAACGGATATTGCAGTAATTTGTTGTAATTAGGTCAGAAGGTGAAGCACATTAAATCTTATGCCAGTCATCATTGATAATTGCACTAGTCTATTAACTGATTTTTAAGTAATTCGAGGCACTCATCGCCCAGTTACTGAACATTTCTGTACCATGTACGAAGTATTATAGAATAATGTTCATAAGTTATCTGTTTACAGAGAACATTGGCACTCATTGGCCAGATACAAATCATCAGAAGTCATCATTCAAAACAAGAGCTAATTCATATATATAGCATGAAAGTGACATAATATAAATTTAAAGTATAAGAAACAGTGGCATTCGTTGGTCAGCAAGTATTGATTATTACAAAACATTTTTCACCCTTCAAGTGACATAGGACATATTTAAAATGTAACACATTGTAACTATTACTCAAGGTCTGTAGTTGACTAATACATAGACATAATGGATTCAATACAACAGAGAAATTTGTATTATATTTAGAACTAGAAATATATCTTAAACTGGTAGCATTATTTGGTTGTATACTGGTAATAGTTGGGACTGGTAATAAATTTTTTTTTTTTTTGCTAGCAATGCATTGTGTTCGGATCGATAATTAATTGTTGGCGCATGAAAATATTTTTCCTTTTGACTTATTGCTGGAAATAAGGATGTGTAACGTCATTCGTCATGAGTCAGGTGTAGGAAGGTTATGAAACAAGTAGAGTATATGTGATCACATTCATTAATGATACACACAAATGGATTAAAAAAATGCAAGTATTAGAACAGGTTTAATGACTAACTGCTTATAGCACATTCATTTCATGAATAGCTTCTCCTGGAAAAAATACAAAGTGGATTATTGAGCTCAAAGAAGAAACACATATTATGCTGAAAGGTAGTGAACTTCGAATTAACAGGTAATGAAAAGTATAAAAAATATATATGTGTTCTCCCGCTGTCCTTTCCAAAACCTTCAGTCATCATACCATGCGACATAAGATATGCTGTCAAAACGAACTGCAACAAATACCTAAATAACTACATAGCATTTCTTAACTAACAGTAAATATATAAACTTCATCATTATTTTCATCTGCAAAGAAAAACTTCATTATCATTACTATCATCACCTGCAAAGAAAAACTTCATTATCCATATCACCATAATTCCATTATTATCATCACCTGTAAAGAAAAACTTCATTATCTATATTAGCATATTCTGCATCATTCTTCATCACCATTCATTATCATCTACAAAAAATTCACTTCATTATTCATTATACAACTATTCATAGTATAGAATTCCCTATTTCTAACATATTTCATCACTAAAACTAAGATGTGTAGTTCTGTCTGACAGTCTGCATCAATCGCCTCGTATTCTGAAAGAAAAAATTAGTTAAGACTGCTATCATACGATGTGTATAGGATATTCTTGTTAATGCTTGTTAATTCTGATCCATTTACACTTCGTGACGAGGTATTGCATCTTCTTTCGGTCATTCCGAAGGTGAAATTCCCATTTCTGTTTAATGTATTTCTATTACACGTTATTTCTTTCTGAAAATAATTAACAATGATTAATGTCATGCATTTAAATCATATACCCATTAAATAAAAGCTGTTTTCTAGTGATATAATTGAGCATACAGCGTAGCATGACAGAAAACGTAATATGTCACAAAACATAGACAGTGTTCAGATGCAAAAATGTACACAGAATATCACAATGTAGCAGCAAAAAAAAAAAAAAATACAAACAAAACAGTAAAACAATCATACATATATTAAAAATGGAAAATGTGCACAGTCTGATGTGTAACAACAAGAAATGCCTCTCTTTGTTCAGCTTGTATGTTGTGTAGTTGATAGAGGCGAGAGTTGAAGATTTTAATGGAGAAAGACTTTGATAAAATTAATATGTCACTAGATAGAATCACATAATTGGTCATAAAATGTGTATGTTCATCTGGAAAAATGTGCACAGTCTAATGTGTAACGACGAGAAAAGCGACCTGCTAACCTTACCTTGCCGGGTACTTGCCAAGAAAAAATACGATAATCATCAGTAAGTGTTCATGTGAATATAATTTCACAAGTGTCATACAAAAAATCAGCAAATTGCATTACAGTGTGATAAATCATAAAGTACACTCCTGGAAATGGAAAAAAGAACACATTGACACCGGTGTGTCAGACCCACCATACTTGCTCCGGACACTGCGAGAGGGCTGTACAAGCAATGATCACACGCACGGCACAGCGGACACACCAGGAACCGCGGTGTTGGCCGTCGAATGGCGCTAGCTGCGCAGCATTTGTGCACCGCCGCCGTCAGTGTCAGCCAGTTTGCCGTGGCATACGGAGCTCCATCGCAGTCTTTAACACTGGTAGCATGCCGCGACAGCGTGGACGTGAACCGTATGTGCGGTTGACGGACTTTGAGCGAGGGCGTATAGTGGGCATGCGGGAGGCCGGGTGGACGTACCGCCGAATTGCTCAACACGTGGGGCGTGAGGTCTCCACAGTACATCGATGTTGTCGCCAGTGGTCGGCGGAAGGTGCACGTGCCCGTCGACCTGGGACCGGACCGCAGCGACGCACGGATGCACGCCAAGACCGTAGGATCCTCCGCAGTGCCGTAGGGGACCGCACCGCCACTTCCCAGCAAATTAGGGACACTGTTGCTCCTGGGGTATCGGCGAGGACCATTCACAACCGTCTCCATGAAGCTGGGCTACGGTCCCGCACACCGTTAGGCCGTCTTCCGCTCACGCCCCAACATCGTGCACCCCGCCTCCAGTGGTGTCGCGACAGGCGTGAATGGAGGGACGAATGGAGACGTGTCGTCTTCAGCGATGAGAGTCGCTTCTGCCTTGGTGCCAATGATGGTCGTATGCGTGTTTGGCGCCGTGCAGGTGAGCGCCACAATCAGGACTGCATACGACCGAGACACACAGGGCCAACACCCGGCATCATGGTGTGGGGAGCGATCTCCTACACTGGCCGTACACCACTGGTGATCGTCGAGGGGACACTGAATAGTGCACGGTACATCCAAACCGTCATCGAACCCATCGTTCTACCATTCCTAGACCGGCAAGGGAACTTGCTGTTCCAACAGGACAATGCACGTCCGCATGTATCCCGTGCCACCCAACGTGCTCTAGAAGGTGTAAGTCAACTACCCTGGCCAGCAAGATCTCCGGATCTGTCCCCCATTGAGCATGTTTGGGACTGGATGAAGCGTCGTCTCACGCGGTCTGCACGTCCAGCACGAACGCTGGTCCAACTGAGGCGCCAGGTGGAAATGGCATGGCAAGCCGTTCCACAGGACTACATCCAGCATCTCTACGATCGTCTCCATGGGAGAATAGCAGCCTGCATTGCTGCGAAAGGTGGATATACACTGTACTAGTGCCGACATTGTGCATGCTCTGTTGCCTGTGTCTATGTGCCTGTGGTTCTGTCAGTGTGATCATGTGATGTCTCTGACCCCAGGAATGTGTCAATAAAGTTTCCCCTTCCTGGGACAATGAATTCACGGTGTTCTTATTTCAATTTCCAGGAGTGTATATTCATTCAATAAAAGGTTTGACGTTGGAGACGTGGTGGTTCCCTTTGGTTTTACTTGTTCTCAAAGTTTCGACGTGTACTACATTGGTGTGAGGAACGCTGCGAATTCGATATGGACCTGCGTATAGAAGCTCAAATTTACTACACCTACCTTTTCCTCTATTAGATAAGTAATGTGTGCGTACTAATATCTTCTGTCCAATGTGAAAGTCACGGCGTGCACAAACCTGTTTTTGCTGTCTTCTCCGGCGCTCTGCGGCACGTTTGATGTTGTTCAGCGCAATGTCAATTATTTCATGGTGTCGTAGTCGACGAGATGTAGGAAAGGTTACTAATTCTTTAATTTTGTTAGATGGTTCAACATTTTTCAGTATAACAGACGGAGATAGCATAGTAGATTCATTTGGTATGGAATTAATTACATCCTGGAATGAGAGTATGTGCGTGTCCCAATCAATATGTTTTTATGGCAGTATATTCAGCATAGTTTACCAATTTCTTTCATTAATCGTTCACAAGGGTTCGAAGAAGCATGGTACCTGTATATATAGATCGGAGAAATGTTTCTAGCTCGTAACATACGTGTCCATACAGCAGATCGAAACTGTGATCCATTGTCGGAAATTACTTTCAATACATGTCCTACATGAAACAGAAAATGTTTTACAAATGCTTTCGAAACGGTTTTAGCAGTAGCTTTGCGTAACGGAGTGAAGGTAACAAATTTTGAAGTGAGTTCAACAGCGACGAAGATGTAGCAAAAACCTCTATTAGTTCTGGGAATCGGACCAAAAATGTCTACAGCGGCCATGTGTCTCAATTTAACAGGTACAATGGGATGTAATGGAGGAATATGTGAAGTAGTATCTGACTTAGCTTTCTGGCAGATTTTACATGACGCTAAAACTCGTCAAATACGTTTCTCCATGTTGGTAAAATAACAATTCTGTCTCAGTATAAGAAAACATTTTCTGGCTCCGTAATGTGCGTAACTTAAATGAGTATACCAGATTAATTTGTTAACAAGTTCGTCAGGAATGCATAATAACCAATTGTTACTGTCAGGGTGAGAGCGGCGAAACAGAATATTGTTGCGTACAGTGTAATGGTTTCTAATGGTAACATTATTCCTATCTTGCCACAGGTGTTTAATTTCTTTCCATACGTTGTCCTTAATCTGCTCTTGTGCTATGTCTTGTAATGACGACGAAATGAAATTTTCAAATGCAACTTGATGAATGTACATGACGCTGAAATTTGCTTTGCAGAAGTTGGTTGCGATGTCTTGCTGATTGTTGCTGAGAGAACGGCATAGAGCGTCTGCTACAATATTTTGTGTACCGGGAATATGAACAATTGTAAAATTAAATTCCTGTAAATAAAGTTTCCATCTGCTTAAGCTGTCGTGTGTAAATTTAGCCGAAAGTAAAAACTGTATCGCTCTATGATCTATGTAGACGGTAGTGTGTCTTCCATAAAGAAAATGCCGAAATCTCGTAAATGTCCATACAACACATAATGTTTCAAGTTCTGTAACAGAATAATTGCGTTCAGCAGGTGACAGAATGCGACTTGCAAAGGCTATGTTTTTAATTACTGTAGTGCCATCTTCTTCAATTTCCCGAAAAATGTGTCCGCCTAAAGCGGTGTTAGAACTGTCGGTGGCGATGGAAAAATTTCTAGTAAGATCTGGGTGTAATAAAAGTGGTGCATTTAACAAAGCATGTTTCAAATAACATTCTCGTGAACAAGATTCTGGGTGTCAAAAGTATTGCTTACTTTGCTGGAAGATACAACATGTACTGAATCTAGTCAAATTCTATCTGACGTGCTATTATTTTCGGGAGGATGCTGTGGCATTTCCACTATTTGTGCTGTTCTGTTATTTCTTCCTGACGTATTACGTTCGGGACGATATCTTCTGTCTGGTTCATTCATGATAATTTGTTGTTGCGGATGATTCTGCTGTTGGTAAGACCGACTGTTATTAAACGTACGCTGAAAATTGTGCTCATTACTTTGACGCCTGTCATGATAGTCATTTCTATACGGTGCATTGCAATAGGAATTGAAATGGTGTGTTTTCTGTACGTACTGGTTTCCTTGTTGCTGTGCGTTACTATTTGTTGGGGCCGACGCTATACGCGTACGCGGCGAAACATTAAAGCTTGGTTGACCTTGTACATTGCATTGTTGGTTAGGTATGCTAACCGGTTGGTTTTGTTGCTGTTGTTCGGAAAAAAAACTCTATTGTTACAAAGTGTGGTACCTGTTGCTGATAATTTTACACATTCTGATGATTAAAATTTTTTCACTTATTAAAATTATGCTGTTATTAAAGTTCTCGTGGTTGTCATTTCTTGAGCGTCTAATGAAAAATTGTCACTTTCAGTAAAACTTGTCATGTCAAGTTTTCTTTACTCATTCTTAATCCTAGATAGAGCGATAGTTAAAGAGCTATTCAGATAGATATAAAGGATTGTAGAAGAGGAGGCAGCAGTGCAGAAAACTAAAGATGAAATAGCACTACTACGGCTCGGGGCCCTGTGCAGTCTACGGCACATATTCATTAAAGCGTAATGAATCCCCTGAGGTCTATTACACACGGCAAATAAACTTCAGCTTCTGCGTTACAAGCAATGCCGGTGAAAATTCAAAAGCAAGTTGTTGTATCAAACCCAATTCAAGTTTTTGCATTACACGCAATGGCGGTGAAAGTACAAAAATAAATCGACTTATCCAGTTCAAAGCGTGTACCTGTGCTCTGTCATTTTTAAATACCTTAGATTTTTTTACGGATAAAAATTGCTTATAATCAACGTTATCGTCTCTGAATGTGTGAACAGGTTCAGGATTGCATAAGAATCTGTTTGTCTGTGTCACTTCGTATTCTAAGACGCGTGGTCTCTGTAAATTACTTAAATTATACTGGCTGTGTGACTGTGAGAAATGTTCGGAATGTGGCATATGCTGTGCCGTGTTAGAGGCTCAAACATTTTGCATTTCTGTTACCTTAATACGTTCCTCAATTTGGCTGTTCTGTTGTTCACATTTTTTATCGACTTCCGTGTCCAGAGTGTGTGAAACGTCTGGTGACTTTAAATTAAACTCGTCGCGTATCTGTGTTGCGTTTTCTGAACATTGTTCAGTGACAGCATTAATTTCATCTCTATGTGCTTCTGTTGTGCCTGTATGTCTAATACTTAATTCTTCTGCAACAGATCTAATTTCTTCACTACTGTTCTTAACACAAGCCTTAATTTCGTCGCGTAATTGTTCTTTAGTATCATGACGTTGCACGGTAACAGCTGTAACCTGTTCACTAAGTTGTTTGTTCTGTTCGTTAAGATTGTCGTGTTTTTCGTTCGGCTGTTTAAAACTTACATTAAATTGTTTGCACGATTCATTAAGTTGTTTGAAATGGTTGTCGAATTTTTCATTACGTTGTTTGAAACTTTCATTAACTTGTTTGATCGACCTGTCATATTTTTCATTAAGTTGTTTGTACGATTCATTAATTTGTAGCAATAATGCCATAATTTGATCCAAGCCAATATTACCTACTCTATTCTCTGTACTGTGTGATGGTGTATTTGCATGTGTCACGCTTTGTGTAACCATTTGGTTATTCTGTGATTCTTGAAAATGTTTGCTAATCGGATGTGCACTGTTGGTCACTACCTCGGAATTAAATAAATCTGACGTATTGTGATTACACTGTTCATTTTCGTTACAAAAATTTGTCTGTTCGTTACATAAATTTTGCAAACCGGACGTGTCGAACTGGGCAGCGTTCATTGTGACAGAACGTCCCGCGTCATCAATTGTCGTCAAATTAACAGAGGACATAATTGAATTTATTTGTTCATCATTAGGATTAAAATCATTACTAGCGGTCAGTACGCACTGATTGTCTGTAAATGGAGGATTGTCATCATTACACTGAGTGTCGCAAGTACTATCGGTCAAATTATACGAGTCGGCTATTTCACTCATTACACATCGCGATGTACTGTTAACAGTTTTTCGCGGCATTTTTCACAAATCAGAATTAAGCACAAATGAAACAAGGACACTGAAAAATGCAACAAACACAATTACAACAAAGAGCAACAAATTGCCGATGATCTGTGAAAGAAAGAGTGACAAATTAGTAAATGCGTTGCGCCAGATGTAAACCACATTTAAGTAAATAAGAGCAGATTTATGACTACTTCTCAGAAGATTCACAAAGAAATACGATCCTGGCCGGATGTCGCCAAGTGTAACCTCCCCACAGAAACATAAAAATGAAAATGAACCAAGCGTAAACTCCCCACAAAAATAATAATTAAAATGAATTTTTAATATTGTAACCTCTGAACAAAATTGGCTCCCATTTATAATTGTGTGCAGAAATGCATTCACATTTAATGTTCCCACAAAATTCTTTTCTCATTTAATGTTAAGTTCGAAACAGAAAAGTTCCTAAACACCAAAATAATAAAAAAATTCAGTAACCTGGTAAATTTTATGACGACAGCAGCGCTGCGCCACGGCCCTGTATTCTGAATAAAAAAAGCAAAAATTCTAACCTCAATAAAAACTGCAAATATATCTGCTCTTACATAAACATTTTCGGCACAGCTCCGTGCAATGCTGGCCTATGCTTTGTGATTCGTGAAAGGAATAATTATTCATTGGAAAAAATCTTTAAATTGAAATGAATGCTTTTTTTAAAAAAAATTACTTTATATTATTAAAATTATTATTGGGGCAGTTTTTGAAAGAAATTAAATGACAATTAATATACATTACTAGATATGCGCAAGGCTGCTTCTTTACCTTCTACAACAATATTCATCCTCCAGAGTCCTGACCAGAGTCCCGAGGAGAGCACACAGCCGACACGCGCAGACTCACGCAGACAACTCAAGACTACTGTCGACACGCTCAGACAAGCGCAGACTAGCGACGAGCAACAACTAACGACATACTGCTTTCTGGTCACAGACTCTCCTAAGTCTTGCCTATTGCAGGCAGCGCATATAGCGCATACCTCACCTCTTACACCTTTCATGCCCGTCGACTCTTATAACTGCCATCTGGTTTCAGTACAAATTGTAAATAGCCTTTCGCTCCCTGCCTCTATAGCCGCCCGCGATTACGAAGGTATTAACAGCGCAGGATTTTGTGCACAAACTGACCTCTCGATTATGTCCAATAAATGTTGGATTGGATTCGTGTCGGGCGATCTGGGTGGCCAAATCATTTGTTCAAACTGTCCAGAATGTTCTACAAACCAGTTGCGAACAATTGTGGTCCAGTGATATGGCTCATTATCATCCATTAAATTTCCTATTCGCGTTTGGGAACACGAAGTCCATAAATGGCTGCAAATTGTCTCTAAGTAGTCTAAATAGCCATTTCCAGTCAATGATCAGTTCCGTTTGACTAGAGGACTCACTGTGTTTCCTATAGAAAGATTCCACACTGTTATGGAGCCGCCACCAGATGACACAGTGCTTTGTTGACAACTTGGGACCATGGCTTCGTGGGGTGTGCGCCACACTCGAACCCTACCATCAGCTCTTACCAACTGCAGTCGGGACTCACCTGACCAGACCACAGTTTTCTACGTCTAGGGCCCAACCGATCACGGCCACAGGATAAGCGTTGCAGGCGATGCCGTGCTGTTAACAAAGGCAGTCGCGTTGGTCATCTGCTGCCATAGTCCATTAACGTCAAATTTCGCCTTACTGTTCGCACGGACGCGTCCCTCGTACGTCACACATTGATACCTGCGATTATTTCGTGCCGTGTTGCTTGTCTGTTAGCACTGACAACTATATGCAAACGCCGCTGCTCTTGGTCGTTAGACCGTCGGCCACTCGGCACACTCTTGAGACTGTGAATCTCGGAATATTGAATTTCCTAATGATTTCTCATATTGAATGTTCCATGCTTCTAGCTCCAACTTCTATTCCGCGTCCAGAGACTTTTACTTCCCGTCGTGCGGCCATAATCCCGTAGGAAACCTTTTCACATGAATCACCTAAGTACAAATGACACCTCCGCCAATGCACTGCCCTTTTATACCTCGTGCATGCGCCACTGCTACCATCTGAGCGTGTGCACATCACTAGCCCATGACTTACGTCACACCAATGTACTGCTCATTGTGTAATCCCTCAGTGTTTCTATGTTTGTGTAACCTTCTAATTGTGTAAATGTTTGGCGTAGTATTTAGAACGTAGAATGCAAGTTTGTAGTTACGACTGATGTTTAGTCTTTCAGCTGTGTAACCCGTATATTGTCATAAGAACGTACTATGTCTACGCAACTTCCTGAATATGAAACTATGAATATTCTGTAGAATGGTAGAGAATTTTATACCATCAATATTCGAAAATACAATAGAAAATGTCAACTAGCATCTGTGACTGATAACTTTTCAAGCATCAAGACTTTTATGCTAATTCACATGTAGGACAACCATATACAGTTCAGAAACAGATCCTAATTTCTATCCATATAGGAATGTGTAAATGCTCACTATTCCATGAATATTCCGAGTAGAATTTTGTCATGACCCTAAAGTTAATTTTTGCCTGAGCAACAAATATGACGAAGCTCAGCTCTGTTCTGTCTCCCTACCTGTGATGTAACATTCTGCAGCCGGCCACGGTGGCCGTGCGGTTCTGGCGCTGCAGTCCGGAACCGCGGGGCTGCTACGGTCGCGGGTTCGAATCCTGCCTCGGGCATGGGTGTGTGTGATGTCCTTAGGTTAGTTAGGTTTAAGTAGTTCTAAGTTCTAGGGGACTTATGACCTAAGATGTTGAGTCCCATAGTGCTCAGAGCCATTTGAACCATTTAACATTCTGCAGCAAGATTGCCTCAAAGTAATCAAGCAAGCATGCAGTACTTATTAGAATTAATCAAGCAAAGCGCAGTGCATATGAACATGCAACACATCAAAAGACTGTGTACTGCATGTGAGCATGCCAGTACTCAGCAAAGTTTTAATCAGTCAGGTGAATAATTAAATATGCCGGTCGCAGTGGTCTAGCGGTTCTAGGCGCTCAGTCCGGAACCGCGCGACTGCTACGGTCGCAGGTTCGAATCCTGCCTCGGGCATGGATGTGTGTGATGTCCTTAGGTTAGTTAGGTTTAAGTAGTTCTAAGTTCTAGGGGACTGATGACCACAGATGTTAAGTCCCATAGTGCTCAGAACCATTTGAACCAATAATTAAATACAAAGTTTATTTGAATGTAGTTCCTGTATTTTAACTGAAAAGCCATAGATTTTTAGAAGAGCGGTATTTGAAAATGTGAACGTCTCTCCGTTAAGCACTGTTGAAAGAACTACTTTGAAACGAGCATGGAAACGTAATTCCCTGTCAGTAAATTAAAAAGTTTTGACTAGAACAGTTTATCCACTATGTGCTATTAAAAGAAAGAAGGAAGATGTCACGTTTTCCTCAGCTCGTGGTTGGTAATCATTAAACAACTACATACACAATGTTCTGTTGACAAGAACTGAATACCTACATCATGACTCGCGAAATAAAAATCTTCCCCAGCTGCAACCCTCAAACGTTTGTAATCGCAGCAGAAGGAAATGCATCGGTGGATATGGCCTCATTCAACACGCCTGGGATGGAGAAAACAGAATTCCGAAGAAAAGTCTCCTCATTGTCATTTACGACGGTAGAAACCGAAGAAAAGGCAAGCGCCCAGCCAGAAACAAGAAAGCGGGGGAGAAAGAGACCTCCTCCAGACGTGTAACCAGGAACGAAGCACCCTGCGGCAAGTATTACAGAAATGATTGCCACTTCTCCACCTTACAACATGATAAGCCTCTTGATCTGAGGGACATTTTAGCATGGGGTCTTCTAAATGCTAAAATTCCTAAATGTACAGCAATTTTACGTTGAATTTGCTCCTTTTATTCCAGTTTTGTACTCAGACTATTGATTTCAGTCAATGTTAACTACCATTAGATGTTTTTAAAACGTCCAGCGAGATATCGTCAAGAGATACAAACAACTTCAGGTAGGCATTGCCAAATATCATAACAGCGTATGTTGCGCATTAGGACACCTATACCTGAGCCGCGCTCCAGCTCGCGTTTGGGCCGTTGACAGGTTGGCGTCCTGTTTTCGGATTGTGACCTCTCGTTGTCTTATTGCATTCACTCGCGCCACTACGTTTGCTCGCTTTGTCTGTCCGTGAGTGGCAGCAGCGGCGTTTGTCGATAGTAAATACTGTGGTACTATCCTTGGAGCGACCTCCAATAATCCCGGGTCGCCGCATGTGGGAGGTCAGTTGGGATGGAGCAGCAGTGAGGTCCGACAGCACCAGTACTTGCCGAGGGAACTGGCGATATATGCACTGCCAGATGGAAGGATGTGGTCGCGAGAGTGCACGACGACGTCCAGGTCCGGATTCAGCGAGTTTAAGTTGAATGGGTCGTTATATTCGAGTAGTGCAATTTTCGCTTATGTGTGTGTTCGTCCGTCGAAGTAGCCTCAATCCACCAAGCTGTCAGTTGGCGGTTTAATACTCCGACGTTTACCCTGGCCTGACTTGATTGGCAACGACCGATGGTTGGTCGATCGGTCGGTCGTCTCAGGAAGAGAGACATCTGGTCTTTCGACCGTTTCTGTGTTCAAATGGTTCAAATGGCTCTGAGGATTATGGGGCTTTACTTCTAAGGTCATCAGTCCCCTAGAACTTAGAACTACTTAAACCTAACTAATCTAAGGACATCACACACATCCATACCCGAGGCCGGATTCGAACCTGCGACCGTGGCGGTCGCGCGATTCCGGACTGTAGCTCCTAGAACCGCTCGGCCACCCCGGACGGCTTTCTATGTTCTTAGCGTTCATGTCTACGTGCAATTCGTCTTGTTGCTGTATAGTGACTGTTTTAGCATTGTTTGAGTAGTTTGTGGAATTGTCTTTTGCGGTTCCATGTGCATCTAGTCAGATTTTGAATAGGCTGTTTGGTCTTAACCCTGTCTGCGTACTAGAATTTGGTGAAGCCAACTTGTGTAATTAAATGCTTGTCATTTGACGATGTTAACTGTTATTCTATCGTGGTATTGGCTATCGCATCTTAGGTGGATTTTGCGAGTGTGCTGGTCGGCGTTTAAGCTGTTCCTAGTTTGAGTTGCCATCCTCTTGGCTGCCTGTCTCACCGCTTACGCAGCTGTAGAGACTTTTCTCAGGTCGATCCTTGGAACAATATATGTGGATCACTCCCTTTTTATTTGGTCTGATTGTGGCAATTGTTCAAAAATAATATTTTGTTTAAATTATTCCTATTGCTGGTCGCCTTCAGCCGACAACTAATTTCAATTCTTTCTTAATAAGGCCTTCAGCCGTCAGTGTAGCTTGTGATACAGTCGATTTTTTTAAATGATTGTTTTTAAAATTATTTTGGTATTTTCTCACTTATAATTCATGCCTTCAGCAGCTAATTGTCCTGAAATATTGCTTGTGGCCTTCAGGCAACAAATAATTTTGAATTCTTTCTTAATAAGGGCTTCAGACGTCAGCGTAGCTTGTATTGCAGTCCATTTTTTTCAAACGATCGTTTTAAAAAAATTATTTCCATAAATAAAGTGTACGTGTTTACTGTGCAACCGAAGGTAACTGATTAGGCCCCATACACACCCAAATCTGCCTTTCCCTAAGACCCACGTTTCAGTACCGGCAGTCACCTCGTGGACGGCGTTATTGTCCGTAACAACCTGGCCTTTTCCGCAACATATATTTTTAGTTGCCATCGACGATCTCTAGCTAATTTTGTTTCTAACTCAAGACGATGCCACTTTGGCTTGGTTATATAAGAATACGTTTCCATAAGATCTGAGGATGCTCACCATTGGCCGAAACTGATAGTCTGAGGAAAAAATATTATTGTGATTATAGAGTGGAATAAAAGTAACAAATTCAACACTTTCTGATGAATGTTTCTATTCTGCGACTATGGTGCAGCATGCGAATTCAAAATTGTTTTGCATGATAGACAGAAAAATAAAACAAAGAATGTTGTTGCTAAATCTTATACAGAGTGCCGTGATCGCCGAGACGCGGACACTGGAGCCATTCTGCAGCAACACAGGGGTAGGCAGGAGGACGCCCTCACCTCGTTTAACAATGGACATATTGCGAAGAGCCTGCGAGACAACGAGAAGCGTGCTGAAAACTGATGGACTCTTCCAGCCATTAGGATGGAACGTAAAGAATCCGTGCGCAAATTCTACTCGTTTGGCAGCAGTCATTTTTTCTGAGTTACAAAAGCAAAAAGTGTCGACAATTCCAGCAAGCAAAGGAACTTAGACAGGGTACACAAAGCGCTAGAATTAGCACAGGGAGGCGTGTGAAAGAAAAATGTTTTCTAGATAGTAAGAACGTTCCTTATGAATCACAGACGCCACGAGACTCTGAGACGAAGCACAAATATGAGTCTTTCCAGGCCTCACGCAGAGATAGTGGTTAAAAGATGTTTGCATGGCTTCTTTCACAACAACTGCAGAATGCAGGAATCATCAGAAGCTCGTGCCACCAACGCAGACGCCAGTTTCAGAATCACACACCAGCCCTCGCAAGATAGGAAATTTCCACCTTGCAAGAAAATGCATGGTCATGAAAAGGTGATCGGTCATTGGGCGGCAGTGCTGTTTGAGTCCGCCAATGAGAACCCTGCGAGACGAAAAAATTTGAGGAACCACTGAGTGGAGAAAGAGCTGAGGAGTGAAGAGGGCGGCCGGTGAGACAGTACGGAAGTAAGAGGAAATGGGGGCTCTTTCATTCATCGCCAACTACGACTTCCGACACCGTGATATCGCTGCTTTGGTCACGCAACCCACTGTGGGCAGACAATGTGGAGATCTTAACTGGGCCTCACCGCAAAACCGCGATTGCCTATCGTATGAGAGCAGCCGACTCGCACTGCACAGCTCTGAGGCGACGCGCTGTACCTACGCAGCGATTGCCGCCGACGGCACTATACAGCAAATGATGACGAATGGTGGTGAGATAATTCGTCCCTGCCTCCTTCCCCTTAATAACTGAGTCCTGTGCACGCCCAAATGGGCACTGACATCTGATTTTGTTTAAATGCGAACATTTTTAGGTTAGGCTTTACCGTGACTGTTACTGACATTAAATGAAACAACAAGTTTACTGTTAGTAGTCACCGTTTAAACATGTTGTTTCATTTAATCTGATTTTGTTTTGGTTTGTCTAAACAATACTGAAATAAATACGTTCTTTTTATATTTTAATCGTCTTAGCAGCCAGTTGCATTCATAAATCAACTCCCTTACTCTCATAACTTTCTGTGTTTCATTTCATTTAATTATTTGTGTCACTTAATTGTTGGCTCCCAACGTGGGACGACCTCATCGGTAATTTTCGTGTTATGTGATGTCATAAACAATTTCTCGAGTCACCACATTTTAACATATTATACAGCCTTTAAATGGGTAGAACACGCAACATTCAATGCTGCACAAAACAAAAACTCACGTCCAACACAACAAAAGCTCCAGTATGCAATCCTTTAAGCGATTTTAAAATCAATCACTACAGTGAAGTACCGATCAAAAACATCATATGTTCCTAGGTAGACCATCCTGTAGGTACAACAGTCTCCCCTACCGAAATACATCTTTATTTACATATCTTTTATTGCGCTATGGACCTATTCTCACTATTTCTGTCTTTAAGAAATTCATAATGATAAATGATTACTGTAAAACGTTTCGGAAATACAATATCCATATTGTAATTAAACCCAAGTTTCTGTTTCAGCTTGATTTATTTCCACAGCCCGTAATTATTAGTGTCCTGTCATTAACAGCATGTACAAGAGTTGGTGTCTGCTCTAAAAATATAGTAGTCACAATTTCAGATCCAAACCATAAATAAATGCTTGTTACTCTTAGATATTACAGAAGAAGCCAGCATATAAATTTTATATCTTTGTTTTCAAAACTTGAAATGATTATTGGATGAGTCGCAATCACTCTACCTAACTCTACCATGGCCATGATAGTTTAAACACAGCAAATAGCTAATATTGTAATAAAAGCTATAAAAAAGAAAGAAATATTATCTCTAACTAGTTTCTGCAAAAGCAATATGTCACTTGAACGGGTCAGTTTCGGTGCATGAAGACTAATGGACGCACTGGTGGCCAATCTCGAACTTACAACAGATACTGAGAATTCGATGATATACTGAGGTAATACTGATGTGCAAAGGAAATGTCTCAACTCGAGATACGGTCAACGACCCTTCTCGTCAACATATATCTTTTTCACTTAGACAGACTTATTTTCCATACTGCATGCATTCGTTGTGATTGCTCTAAATTTAACACTGTACGTTAGTGTGATCGTACGAGCTTACATACCGACAATCAACTGTTAAAGCTACAACTACTGTTTTCAACTATGGTAGGAAGAAACTATATTGTAGCTGGCGCTGATGAATGATTACAACGATGATAATGTTTCACAAACGTATCACGTAAAATCAAGTTTTCTGTTAGTGGTTAATATGTTGGTGTAGTTTTTCATGTTGAGATAATGCATAAAACAACATTTTACATTCTTGACTTTGCTATGTACTCTTATATCTTGTGAGAAATGTGGTAATCTGACAGACGTTTTTGCAGTACCAGAACACTACATACAACAACTGTAATGTCCAGAAATGCCGATATATTGCAGTTTCATGTCACGGAGATTACAGGTAGCGATGTAAGACTATAGACGGCAATAAACGGAAAGTCATCGAGTAAAACAGAAGTAATATCCGGCGTTCCCCAAGGAAATGTTATAGCCCCTCTATTGTTCCTGATCTATATTAACGACATAGGAGACAATCTGAATAGCCGTCTTAGATTGTTTGCATATGATGCTATCATTTACCGTCTTGTAAAGCCATCAGATGATCAAAACTATTTGCAAAATGATTTAGATAAGATACCTGTATGGTGCTAAAAGTGACATTTGACTCTGAATAAAGAAAAGTGTGAAGTTATTCACATGAGTACTAAAAGAAATCAGTTAAATTTCGATTACGCGCTAAGTCACACAAATCTGAAGGCTGTAAATTCAACTAAATACTTAGGGATTACAATTACAAACCTAAATTGGAACGGTCACATAGCTAATATTGTGGGTAGAGCAAACCAAAGACTGCGATTCATTTCCAGAGCACTTAGAAGATGCAACAGGTCTACTAAAGAGACTGCTTACACCACGCTTGTCCGCCCTATTCTGGAGTATTACTGTGCGGTGTGGGATCCGCATCAGGTGAGACTGACGGACTCGCACAGAAAAATTTAAGTGCTCGTTTTTCCCGCGCGCCGTTCGAGAGTGGAATGATAGGGAGACAGCTTGAAGGTGGTTCATTGAACCCTCTGCCAGGCATTTTATTGTGGATAGCAGAGTAATCACGTAGATGCAGAAGGCAACAAGTGATGAACGACCTATTTGGAGATTTATTGAAGACAGAGGGTACCGAGTGACACAAATTTTCATGTGTTGGCTGTGGTGAGCCAGAACATTTATTACAGAGCGGACGCATGTGTGCCGACATACGCAGCGTGGCTTTCGTTCTCTCTTTAGACGCCGCAAGAAACGCGGAAGCAGTCGCTATAGAGGCACTCAGGGCGCCGATAAAATTCGTGAAGAAAGGAGCAGCGATTGCGTAAAAAATTAGCAGAAATCCTAATCAATTACTCAGGAAGGAGCGTTCGAAACAAGTTAACACTTAGGTATTGGTTGGAATGTGGTTGATGATGATCAGCATGCTGTGATATCAGGTAACCAAGTTAATATTCGCAACTGTGGGAGTGAAATAAAATTCATGGACACGGCGATAAAGAAGCTGACTCTAATTGCCAGAGACTGACATCGTTATAGGAACGGAGAAAATAGTTATTTCGCTTGGATGTTATAAACACTACACAGCTGAGCCTAATAGAAATACAATGCCAGAAAAAAAAATAAACCCACTCTTTTAGATGTTTCCAAAACACTAAAGGTGAACGAAGTTTGTAGCGGGGCCAGTGTGTCTTGGACGAATTGACTCTACGAGCCAGCACTAACCACGTTACATCGTATGCGCAAACTACCGCCACTTACGTGCAGTCGGAATCAGCTTTGATCACTGAAGACCACGGCGCGAAGTTCCTTCATCCAAGAGACCCTCTGACGGCACCAGTCAAGCCGTGCTCGTGGCGTGAGTGGAAGACAGGCAAAGGGTGTGCGAGTCCGTAGTCCCACTGTTAATAACCGGTTCGTGACAGTTCGTGTTGACACATCTGGGATCATAAGCCCTCTTGTCTGCCCTGTGGTAGCAGTACGATCTGCCGCTACTGCCCTTATAATGCGACGATCCTGGTGGGTGCCTGTGCTGCGTGGACGTCCAGGGGTGTAAGAATGCTCACGTGGCCACTGATACCAGTATCGTTGCATAACTGACGCAGTACGTCCAACTTGTGGAGCAGTTCTCCGAAAGGACAATCCCACCTCTCGGTATGCCACAATTTGATCCCTTCCAAACTCGCTCAGTTGGCTACAGGATGAACGCGTGCGTCTTCGTCGCATAGTTGCTTGCTTGCTTCGCACGTTTACAGCACACCGAGCCTTCTGGCTCTGTGTATTCTATATTGAAATGTAGAAACGGATCGCTGTGTGGTAGCTACAACTCTACGCTGACTGTTGGCGGACGAGATTGAAACCATTATCAGTAAAGGTGGCACGTGCCGTTACCGGATCGGAATCGACGTCTTCTTTCCAGGTACTCTACTTCTTTAAGGCAGTATATCACTCTGATTTAGTGTGAGCAAAAGGAAACAGTTTCACATAAGCGTGTTGAATTCACAGCCGATTTTATCAATCAAAGATGGACTGAAGCCTGTCGGTCGACTTATAGTCGATTTCTTAAGACAAAAAGCGACATAGTCATCATAACCATTTACATCATAAAAACTTGCTTGAAATGAAGTGAAATGTCGTTGGCTATGGCCTCCCGTCGCGTAGACCGGTCCGCCTGGTGCGAGTCTTTTGAGCTGACGCAACTTTTGCGACTTGCGTGTCGATGGGGATGAGATGATGACGAAAACAACACCTAGTCCTTGAGCGGAGAAAATCTTCGGCCCAGCCTGGAATCGAATACGGCCCCATCGCACAGCATTCAGGCGCGCTGACCACTCAGCTATCGAGGCGGATGGCTTGAAATTATCTACTACTTTTCGTACACCTCATTTTTGTTCAAATTTTCGAACGAAGTGAAAACAAGACTCCTTAGGAATTAGACACTGAATTCCTGTCCGAATTTTCATAGCCTAACGAAGAGTGGGAAACAGACAAGCACTGTTTCAAAGAAAACAGATTGTCATCTAGTTTTGCAAAACAATTTTTGTTGCTTTAAAGTAATCCTGGTCTGTAGGAATATTAATTAGTGAATTGAGGGAAAATTACACAATGCAATTTTGTTTGAATGTTAATAACCAAACGTGAGAATTATGTAGCAAATTTACCAAGATGAAATCTAATTTTGTAATAAAAGATTTAATTGGTTTAAAGTAATTAGGATATTTAAGAGAATCTGCATTATTGAATTTATGGAAAATTCGAAAGAAAGTATCTAATCACAGCATACATCCCAAATTCTCTTCTTTCATTTTGTACATATATTCTTAATAATAACTGAAAACAAATTAATAAAATGTTCAGGGCTATTAAGCTGTGGTCGAATGGGTTTCACCATAAAACCCGACGTTTTGTCGCCATCTGCGGAGGACATTTCCAAGCGGGATCGTTGCCGATTTACACCCTGGCTCGCTACTGACTACAGCAAAATTCCGTTTCCGCGGGCTTCCGCGCAGTGGCGTGGTGTCACAAGTTTTGAATACTAGAGCGCAGTTGGCCGTTGTCGACTGCTGTCGTCCGCTGTGGCTATCACCCCATGGTGGAAGACTGGTACTCATCTTCAGCACCAGAGTCCAAATGTCATTCAGTTTCTCGCCCTCCTCCTTCCTACAGAAATTTGTGGCGTGTTTTATAATCTCTGTGTCCCCTCTATATAGCCTTTCATGGTATCCATTTGTGGCTGCCAGTTCTTGAGTCCTATCGAAGTGAATGTGGTGGTCTCCTGGCTAAAAAGCATGTTTCGCAACAGCTGATCTGTCGGTCTCTGCTCTTCTTCAATTGCCATTGTGCTCCTCTAGTCGTTTTTCGACAGTTCCTTTTGTCGTACCCACGTACACCTCCCAACAAATACACGGAAACATATAAATTCTAGCTTTTTCCAGCGGTTGGCGAGCATTATTGGCCGATTTCACGTGATGTATCTTCCGTGTGGGTCTATACAAGGGCTATCCACAAAGTCATTACGTTTTGGAATAAAAAATAAATAAAGTATTGGAAATTTTTTTATTATATACAGATGAAAGCCACACTTAAATACTACTTTTCTACATAGTTGCCATTTAAATTAAGGCACTTATCGTAGCGATGGAAGAGCTTAGAAATTCCTTCGTCGTAAAATTCGGCCGCCGGCGCCTTCAACCACTCTTCTTGAAGCTGTGCGTCGTCATCAAAACGCTGCATAGCCAACCACTTCTTCATTGCTGGGAATAAGTGGAAGTCGCTCGGTGCCAGGGCGAGACTGTACGGCGGATGAGGAAACAACTCCCACTTAAAAGATTCGAGAACTTCACGAGTGGCATTTGCCGTGTGGGAGCAAGAACTTTGAGCACAACTTTCTCCTGCGCTTGTTTTGTATTGCTCTTCTGAGGTTGTGCAGAGTTTGGCAATACCTTTGAGAGCTTATTGTAGTGCCTCTTTCCAGGAAATCCACAAAAATCACACCTTTTCTGTCCCAAAAGACAGTCGCCATCACCTTCCTTGCCGACATTGTCTGCATGCATTTCTTGGGTTTTTGGGGGGAATTTGTGTGCCCCCACTTGCATTGACTGCAATTTTGTCTCGCAGTTCACATGCTTAACCCATGTTTCGTCACCAGTAACTATGCGATCGAGTAATGAGTCGCACAGCTTCAAGAAGAGGTAAACACGTGGTTGAAGGCGCAGGCGGCCGAATTTTACGACGAAGGAATTTCCAAGCCCGTCCATCGCTACGGTAAGTGCCTTAATTTAAATGGCAACTACACTCCTGGAAATTGAAATAAGAACACCGTAATTCATTGTCCCAGGAAGGGGAAACTTTATTGACACATTCCTGGGGTCAGATACATCACATGATCACACTGACAGAACCACAGGCACATAGACACAGGCAACAGAGCATGCACAATGTCGGCACTAGTACAGTGTATATCCACCTTTCGCAGCAATGCAGGCTGCTATTCTCCCATGGAGACGATCGTAGAGATGATGGATGTAGTCCTGTGGAACGGCTTGCCATGCCATTTCCACCTGGCGCCTCAGTTGGACCAGCGTTCGTGCTGGACGTGCAGACCGCGTGAGACGATGCTTCATCCAGTCCCAAACATGCTCAATGGGGGACATATCCGGAGATCTTGCTGGCCAGGGTAGTTGACTTACACATTCTAGAGCACGTTGGGTGGCACGGGATACATGCGGACGTGCACTGTCCTGTTGGAACAGCACGTTCCCTTGCCGGTCTAGGAATGGTAGAACGATGGGTTCGATGACGGTTTGGATGTACCGTGCACTATTCAGTGTCCCCACGACGATCACCAGTGGTGTACGGCCAGTGTAGGAGATCGCTCCCCACACCATGATGCCGGGTGTTGGCCCTGTGTGCCTCGGTCGTATGCAGTCCTGATTCTGGCGCTCACCTGCACGGCGCCAAACATGCATCCGACCACCATTGGCACCAAGGCAGAAGCGACTCTCATCGCTGAAGACGACACGTCTCCATTCGTCCCTCCATTCACGCCTGTCGCGACACCACTGGAGGCGGGCTGCACGATGTTGGGGCGTGAGCGGAAGACGGCCTAACGGTGTGCGGGACCGTAGCCCAGCTTCATGGAGACGGTTGCGAATGGTCCTCGCCGATACCCCAGGAGCAACAGTGTCCCTAATTTGCTGGGAAGTGGCGGTGCGGTCCCCTACGGCACTGCGTAGGATCCTACGGTCTTGGCGTGCATCCGTGCGTCGCTGCGGTCCGGTCCCAGGTCGACGGGCACGTGCACCTTCCGCCGACCACTGGCGACAACATCGATGTACTGTGGAGACCTCACGCCCCACGTGTTGAGCAATTCGGCGGTATGTCCACCCGGCCTCCCGCATGCCCACTATACGCCTTCGCTCAAAGTCCGTCAACTGCACATACGGCTCACGTCCACGCTGTCGCGGCATGCTACCAGTGTTAAAGACTGCGATGGAGCTCCGTATGCCACGGTAAACTGGCTGACACTGACGGCGGCGGTGCACAAATGCTGCGCAGCTAGCGCCATTCGACGGCCAACACCGCGGTTCCTGTTGTGTCCGCTGTGCCGTGCGTGTGATCATTGCTTGTACAGCCCTCTCGCAGTGTCCGGAGCAAGTATGGTGGGTCTGACACACCGATGTCAATGTGTTCTTTTTTCCATTTCCAGGAGTGTATGTAGAAAAGTAGTATTTAAGTGCGGCTTTCATCTGTATATAATACAAAAAATTTCCAATACTTTATTTATTTTTAGTGGCAAAACGTAATGTACTTTGTGGATAGCCCTCGTAGCTTACCAATATGTTCCGCTTTTTCAAGCTTTTTCCTATTCGGTCAGTCACGTCCTTAATCAATGGCAGGAAAATTTTCGATTTCTCCGGCGCTTGGGCATCCCTGTGATTTCTACGTAGTTGTCTTTTCACGTCAGCGAACGAATAACTATTCTTAAGCAATGCATTAGTGAGATATTTTATTTTGCGTCAAGCAGCTCTGTTTCGCAAATTTTCATTGCTCTATCCGCCAACGTTTTTATGACGCCTCGCTTTTGCAGGAAGCAAAAATGGTTCAAATGGCTCTGAGCACTATCGGTCCTAACATCTGAGGTCATCAGTCCCCTAGAACTTAGAACTACTTAAACCTAGCTGACCTAAGGACATCACACACATCCATGGCCGAGGCAGGATTCGAACATGCGACCGTAGCGGTCACGCGGTTCCAGACTGAATTGCCTAGAACCGCTCGGCCACAACGGCCGGCTCCAGGAAGCAAATAAATGATGGATCGTCTTATGAGGTTGCAAATTATCAAATTTCTTCTTTTATGTATTAGACTTTCTCAACATTCTCTTCCTAATGGTGTCGGGCAATAATCTGTCAATTCTATCCCAGTCAACACTACGCAATTTGTTGCTGACAGCAATGTGAAGAGCCATTACCTTACAGTCTGTGTTTGACAAGTCGCGGCAGGTTGCCCGACACCATTAGGAAACGCATGTTGACAAAGTCTAATAGACAAAAGACCAAATTTGATAAGTTGCAACCTAATAACACTACACCCTGTGGCCTTTCCGTGCCGGTTCTGAGCTGCGGTGAGTCTATAACGTTATCCTCGGCCACTCACGAGAAAGCCGCTATTTTTCAACGCTGGACGTCGTGGTTTTAACCTCCATCGCAGAGGCGTGAAAAGAAGGGATGGAATGTTGGTAACAGAGGATTTGGCTACCTTTCGGTCGTGTGACATGTCCGCAGTGGCACTGTGGTGAAATTTAGTGACGATTTGACGTCATTAACCCATCCAACACGTTACTTGAGCTTCCGAGTTTTGGCCTGCTCTTCGAAGCGTCGTCGATCCAAAGGGTACACGTCGTAGGACATCATGCTTTTGCTCCATTACAGAGCATCTTTGAGCCAAATTTCAAACTTAAGAATCGCAAAGGGTGGGCATTATGGGATTCTGAAGAAATTATCATTTAATTTCGTTGTCAGTATTGTTCAAACGCGAAAGGATTTTCTGCTGTCTGTGAATCCGGCTCATCTCAGTTTCAGTCCGCCCCGGTAGCTGAGTGGTCAGCGTGACAGACTGTCAATCCTAAGGGCCCGGGTTCGATTCCCGGCTGGGTCTGAGATTTTCTCCGCTCAGGGATTGGGTGTTGTGTTGTCCTAATCATCATCATTTCATCCCCATCGACGCGCAGATCGCCGAAGTGGCGTCAAATGGAAAGACCTGCACCAGGCGAACGGTCTACCCGACGGGAGGCCCTAGCCACACGACATTTCCATATCTCAGTTTCAGAACGAACATTTCGGAGAGTATTCCATGCAATGGATACTTGGGGTCGAGTACCATCGCTCAAGTGGCAATTACACGTACACGTATTCGGTGAGCCAAACAACACAGAAACTAGAATATAGATGACTGTGGGCTGGTTGTTGGGTCCGACGAATCGTTGTTTTGCTTCTTTTTTAATGATGAAGGGTATCGGGAGCATGGACAGGCCAGGGGGTTCTCTGTTTCGGGGAGTCTTTTTGCTTTCGATGATTTATGCCTGCTCATTTCAGTTAGTATGAATATCAACCAGTATATACATTTCATCATCCTCAACAACCAAGTGTTGCTCTTTCTTATTTATCTTTATGATGTATACGCCGTCGTCACTCCCTTCTACCAAGATAGCAATAGGTATATTCATAGCATTGTATACATTTGCTTCTGGTTTCACAAACAGTTAGGAACCGTGAGGCACTCCGTCTTGCCGTGTTAATCATCTGACGTTAATTCCATACCAACTGTCTCGAACTATTTGGAAACACATCAGTCTTCTGACTGGTCTGATTCTGTCCGGCAGGAATTTCTCTCCTAAGCCAACTTCTTCATCTCAGAGTAGCAATTGTACATTACGTCCTCAATTACTTCCTACATTTATTCCAGTCTCTTGTCTTCCACTACAATTTCCACCCTCTACAGCTTCCACTTATGCCATGGAAGTTATTCCCTGATATCTTAGAAGATCTAGCATGCTCTCCATTCCTCTTCTCACTGTTTTCCAAGTATTCCTTTCCTCCCCAATTTTGTGAAGAATTTCCTCATTTCTTACGTCATCAGTCCACCCAGTCCTCAACATTCATCTGTAGCATTACAACTCAAATGCTTCGACTCTATTCTGTCCCGTTTTTCCCATTTTCTATGTTCCACTATCATTCAGTGCTGTGCTGCAAACAGACATTCACAGAAATTTCTTCCTCAAATTAGGGGTTGTATTTGATAGTAGTAGACTTCTCTTGGCAAGGACTCTTCTTTCTTTGCCAATGCCAGTGCTAGTCCTTGTTCCGCCCGTCATGGGTTATTTTGCTGCCTAGAAAGCAGAATTCCTTAACTTCATCTACTTCGTGATCACCAGTCTATATGTTAAGTTTGTCGCTGTTCTGATTTCTGTTACTTCTCATTACTTTCATCTTTCTTTGATTTACTCTCAGTCCATATTCTGTACTCGTTATGCTGTTCATTCCATACAACACAAGCTGTAATTCTTCTTCACTTTCAGTAAGAATAGCAAAGTTGTCGGCGAAGATTAACGCGGGCATCGAATTTGAATCCCACTCTCGATCCTTCCTTTTATTTCCTCATTTACTTTTTCGGCGTGTAGAGTGAACATCAGGGGCTAAGGACTATATCCCTGTCTTAAATTCTCTTCACTCCATGCACTTCATTCTTGATTCTTAGTTCTTCGCCTTCCACTCTTTTTGTTCCCTCTGGGTTCTTGTACATATTGTCTATTACCGTATTTTACAGACTATAGAGCGCTACGGACTGTAAGGCGCACCTCAATTTTCAAGGAGTTTAAAGAATAACATTTTTGCCATTTTCATTACTAGATGGCAAAGCCAGACTAAAACAATTCTTAGTTTTCAAAACCGAACTGACCCTTAAAATAACTGAAAATCGTCCTCTGAAGCTTCTTCTTCCTCTTCTTCTTCCTCTTCGACGTCATCGGTGTCCTCTTCATATACAAGACGGTCTTCACTGCCACCGAGAGTGTTACTTACGCCGCACTTCTTGAAAGGTTTTTCTACACCACTATTGTTTTATTCACTGACACACTTATTTGATTGTACTTCACCCTTCGGCGTGCATTCATATTGGGTTTCATCCATCATTTGTTTGTTCCATTCCTCTCTCATGTACAATTTAAACTGTTTATTTATCGAGACATCAAAAGGTCGCAATAGTGAAGTAAGTTAACCCGGAATAACAGCTCTCTATTTCCCTGTCTCAATTTCTCTTTCAAAGAATTTTTCTAATGACAACGAAACTGATCTAGCACAAGAAGGGAACTCTTCTTCATTAATGTGCCTTTTCTTCTCTCCCACACTCTGTTATGCCATAATTTCATGCCAACCTCATCCATGCAACCCTTGTCATGTAGGTGAACAACAACATCTGGCGGTATTTCAGAAATTGTTGGCATTGTTTTGCGCTTGAAAATGATCATTCGGTAAATTTAGTACCGTCAGCACAACACGAATGGACAACAGTGTAGTGCATTGCCTCATGTTCACTTGTTTTTATAGTTACAGTTTTAGCACCTCACACGGCAACCGTCCTGTTACCCGGCACATCAAATGTCAGAGTAGTTTCGTCCACGTACGCTATTTGGCATAGTTTAACACTGGTTTTCTTACGATGTTGCCTAGTAAAGCGATGGAAATCTAATGGCTTCTCTTCGTACTCTTGTGGCGTTTTTTGAGGTATTTTGGTTTTCTTTCGCATACCAAGTCCATGACACTTCATAAACTTGTAGCACCAACCAACTCCATCATTAAAGTCTGTTAAGTCCCACTGTAGCGCTAGCTTACGAGCGTGTAATTCAATCATTTTTGTATTAATTCCAGTGCCATCCTGACGATGTCACTGAATCTATTTCAGTAGGTCATCTTCTAATTTTGACCATTTTGCATTCACTCCTCTATTTGTAGATTTCGTCGCCCTCATTTTTCTCAGTTCTACTTTGATAGCCCGCCAAAAGCGAGTGGTTTGATTCTGTTGGTGAAGGGTCGAAATGCCGATCAGCCAACTCTGTTTCCATGTTCTTCTGCACATGTTACTATTTTCATTTTATAGTCCGCATCATATGGATACCTTTAATTTTTTGCCCTACGAAACTAGCTACCAATAAAAATATTGTACTCTTAGCGACAATACAAATCACTTTCAGTTCAGTTCCACTGGCACCATAGACTGCAATGACGCGTCATAGGTTAGACAGTGTTCTCGGTAGGGAGAACAATGTTAACAAGCTTGTGAATCCCCGCAGCTCATGTTCGTTGTGCCAGTTGAACCAAATGTTGCCATATAGAGATAGGTTTTCCGCGGCATCGAAAATGTGGCCCTTTTTAAGACGGGCTGGAATTTTAAATCAAACACTGGACATTTTTATATTAATTTCGATTATAAGACGAACCTGAATTTTGGAGGCAATTTTTCGAAGGAAAAAGTACGTCTTTTTCTGTAGCTTACAGGTATTTTTCTCAGAATTTTGAACATCTTGCACCATTTGACATTGTCAGAAGCTTTTTCTTGGTCGACAAACCCAATGAACGTGACTTGATTTATCTTCTGCTTTGCTTTCATTGTCAACTGTAAGGTCGGAACTACTTTTCTGACGTATTTACCATTCATAAAGTCAAACTGATCGCCATCTAACAGATCTTTAATTTTCTTTTCTAGTCTTCTGCATATTATTCTTGTCAGAAATTTGGAACTGTTAAACTGATTGTTCAATAATTCTCGCACTTGTCAGCTCTTCCTCTCTTTGGAATTGTGTGAATGACATTTTTCCGAAAGTCTGATGGTGTATGGCCAGTCTCCCACACGTCAACATGAATAGTCGTTCTGTTGCCATTTCCCACAAAGATTTTTGAAATTCCCGTGGAATATTATCTATCCCTGCTGCTCATCTGATGTTAAGTCGTCCAAAGCTCTTTTAAATTCTGATGCTAATAATGGATTCACTACTTCTTCCCTTCGACTCCTGCTTCGTCTCCTATCACATCAGGCAAGTTCAGCCCTTCATAGAGACCTTCAGTGTACTCTTTCCACCTATACTTTCTCTCCTTTGCATTTAATAGCGGAATTCCCATTCCACTCTTGATGTTACAGCCCTTTCTTTTAATGTACCAACGGTTGTTTGACTTTTCCGCACGCTAAGCCAGTCTTTGAGACAGTAATTTCTTTTTCGGTGTCTTCACACTTTCCATGTAACAATTTTGCCTTATCTTCCCTGTAATTCCCATTTATTTTATTCCTAAGTAACTCGTATTTTTGTATTCCTGCTGTACGGCAGGAATTATCAACAACCTCCCACTTCTGTGTCTCTGTTACTAATACAGTTTTCTAAGTGGCCACCGGTTCCACAGAAATAGTGATTTATAAAGTAAGGAAGTGATTTTGCTCTATCAAATTGATAAAGCAGAGTTACCACAAATTACAGCATGTAAAAATAATTACTCACCAAATACAATACGTCATGAGTGGGCGTTAGGGACCAGGTTCACTCTCCGGGATGTAATCATCAACGAATGTCGTCATGGTGATGCCGCATAGCTGAATAAACTTGTGGACTCGTTTTTTCTGCCCAGTCGAGCCTTAGTCAAAGCTAGATACGATATTACATGGTATTAGCGCAGTGTCTACTGGGGATGACTAAGTTCCTGTGCGATGTACTTATATTCCTTTGTCTACAGACACGGACGTTTCTAATCAGTTAATTTACTTATAATCAATAAATATTTATCAGCCACAAAGTGTGCAGTGTTGACTAAGTGGATTCTTTCAGCTGTTTTCCGAGTTAGTGTTGGTTCACTGTAGTGTACACAAAATGACAGCAGGGTCACAAGGACAGTAAACCTCAAATTAGAGGAACTCCGTTGCAACACCAGCAGCGTTCGTATTCGCAGTATGTTGCGGGCGAGGGGCCGTCTCACTATACGGGTCTTTTAAACATCTTTCCCGAGCCGTCAGAAAATTACTCCTAACAACCGAAAAACCAATTGCTTCGATTTCGTTTAGTATAATTTTTTGTGAGTAAGTAGTAACTACACCAGTAAATCTCGTCATTACACAACAAGAATCGTAACTGCATCTTTTAATTAATGTCATTAGTATTAGGTCTGTCTACGTTATGTGATTCAGCATGTAAATTTGTTAAAATGTTCCAAAAATAACTCGTATTTGGTGTCTAGAAAATGTCATACCTGACGCTTTGTGACTCAAAATAATTTACAAAGCAGTTAAGCAACGTAATCCATCTAAACAGAAGAGTAAATACAGTGCAGGCGTCGTGTTTATATTCTGAAGCAAACGTTGTCCTGTGGAAATATGAGACGATAATAGCTGGAACATTATCTCTGCTAAGCAGCCGCAACTTAATGTGGCCCAAGCAGCTAATCCCAGCTTGCTGTAGCCAGGGCTTATAGCAATGCAGCGCTGCCTACGCTCCTCCACCGGAGGGGTTCTCGCACCCAGCGTATAAGCCCCAGAGGACCCTAGTGCCCCTCAGTATTGAATTGCTTCTCCGCGCTCTCCCGTTGCGCAGGGAGATCCTGCTTGTGAAGCTGCTTACCCAGTGTGTTTACCTTCTGGCACTGGGGAGCCCTCTCCCACAGTTTCCCACACGTAAAGTAGTTGCAGGTGAACTTAACGTTTAAGCCATTCTCTGAACCAACACCCAGAAATACTGCAGGTGCTGGACTGACACCTCAGCAGCAAGTGCTGACGCATTTTCTGCAGTCGTGAGGATAAATAACAAGAAGCTTGATTTCTGAAGGATATCATTCTGCCGCGCCATTGGTCATTGACTGGATAAAAAGAAATATCCATTTTTTTGATTCAACCACTTCTGCACACATTCGGCTGCATAGTCAGCTTCAAACTATTGCCTTAAATATGCTTAAGTTCCAAAATGTAAAACTATCGTTGATTGTTTAGTAGAAAGAATAAAAAGACGGCCTACGTAATGTAACTTACCAAGTGTACATACTGGGCATTGCAGGAGAACCGTTCCTTCAGTCACAGAATGGTGAGGAACTTAGATAGTTGGCATTGTATGCAGTAAAACTAAACAAGAGTTGAGTAGAATTAGAAACGGTAGAGTTACAAGAAAGAAGGACATCATTTTCTAAATCATTTTCTAAAATCACGAAACTTAACAACTAAAGGAAATGACGACACTAAAAGTGCCTCGAAAGTATATGTGACTTAGCGTACCATTCAAGATTGTAAGGGGATACTGGACACCGTACATCGGACAGTACACCAAACGGCCAACTGGTCAGAGGTAAACATGCAGGACAAGCTGTGCTCTGCTAGTATGTATCTTTGAAAAAATATTATAGCAATCCTCGTTAATCAATTAAAGAGAAGTAGTGTAACGTATGAATGATGAATATATCTGTATTATGTGCGCATGTTCGTAAGTGACAGTATCGTACATTTTTGTCTAATAACATTTATGTCACAGTTTTATGTACTTTTCTGTAATAAAATACAAGACAAAGTTACCCAAAGTTTCATATTTTTCTCCTTAACTTCAGTAGCAGTGAAGAAATACCCAGATAAAATGATAAACAATAACGGATTGTGACTAGGCTTTCAGGCAGTTTTTGCTTCTCAAGGTTTGTGCAAGTATAAGTCTACATGCAGTTAATGACATTATTCACAAACTTAATCAGTGACGAAAGGTCCTTATTTTGACAGAAACAACAAGAAAATATGGCAGCTTAATATTTGTAGTGTTCGCAAATTTAAATAACTGTTTGTGACAATGTCCTTTATTTTAGGAACTTTGATTTTTGTGTAATTGTTGAGTGTCTGAATAAAGTCAATGAATTTTCACCAAAAAGGACAGTCAGTCGTTAACAAATGCTGTTCATAGTAGTTAATCGAAAATTCTCTAAATGGTTCACTTTGAAATGTCATTGTAAAATTGTGAATAAATTTTCAAATAAGAAGATTGAAAATCGTTGGAGTTATGTACCGTGCCGTTTTGGAAACTCGTATTCCGAGAAATCGCTATTGAGGTTTCGAAATTTGTATTAGGCATGAACAAATGAAAAATTTCTACTTTTAGAAAACTCTAACCATTATTCTGCTATCCCACGACTGGCTTGTAGTACTGTTGCCGTCGCGATCGAAATTGAATCCAGTAATATATCATAAAACGTTTGAAGTATCGCTCATGACAATTCCATGAACACACAAAACTTTACAATTCCGTTTAGCCCTACTCCAAGCAGGCGCACTGCTAGGACGATACGATGGCTGATCTCAATTCCATTCCATATAAACTAACTACTTGGTGTAACAACTTCTGTGCAGTTTGGACAAGCAGTAATTATTATGAAGCCTAAGTGTCAATGAGTACGTTCTTGCAACGTGATGTCTGCTTTGTGCGTTTTACACTTCACGTGTTGAGAAATAACAGAAAAAGCGTCAGAATTAATAATCCTTTAGCTCAATCCGTAATTCACATCAAAATCATGTCGCAGATTTTCCAGGCTTTCAATTTCTTAGCCGAAGCACTGACTCCTTCCGAATTGGTCAGAGCATCATATCTTCTCTATAGAGCATCATATCTTCTCTATGGACGCTTTGATGACATACTTCTTCAACGCCGCGTTGGATGCGATGTTTCGGTACCTTTTTTGCTTGATTATATCCTTACCACACATAATTACTTGAAAGGCAATACTTGATAAACAAAACTGTATACTATAAGATCACAAACTGTTGCACATAATAATCAAGATTCGATGCAAAAGAATTGTATTTTTTATGCAATTGCTGACGCTTGCTTACGCCAAGCTGATGTATTATTATTTTAAATGCTTCTAAGTACACTTGTGTGCAAAATTGAAGCAACAAACGGAAATTTTGCAAAGTTGCGTATATTCTGCCACAAAACAAAATAAACAGTTGACAGTAAAGTAGAAAGAATGCCAAAATGGTAGACAAAAAGGTTCTTCACTTTTTCCAACTTAACGGTTTTGCACACACATTCCGACAACTGCTCAATGTGCTCAATATAGGGTGCTCTGGCATCAGTACAGGCCTGACAACGACGGGGCATGCCGTCAATGATGCCATCAATCTCATGTTAAGGCTAAAACGCCTATTCTTCCTGCAGAGCAGACTTGAAGAGTGGGTGGTGGATGCTGACGTGATGCATGCAGTCTCCGTAGTGCATCCCAGACATGCTCTTCATTTTTTTTGGGGGGGGGGGGGGTCATAAGTCTTTTGATTGGTTTGATGCGGACCGCCGCGAATTCCTCTCTTGTGCTAACATCTTCATCTCAGAGTAGCACTTGCAATCTACGTCCTCAATTATATGCTGGATGTATTCTAATCTCTGTCTTCTTCTACTGTTTTTGCTCACTTCTATGTAAGTCATTCCCTGATGTTTTAACAGATGGCCTGTCATACTGTCCCCTCTTCTTGTCAGTGTTTTCCACGTAGTCCTTTCCTCTCCGATGCTGCACAGAACCTCCTCATTCCCTACTTCATGAGGCAATGTCATCAGCGAGTCGTCTCATTGATATCCTTTCACCTTGAATTTTAATCCCACTCCTGAGCCTTCCTTTTATTTCTGTCATTGCTTCTTCAGTATACAAATTTAACAGTAGGGATGAAAGACTACATTCCTGTCTTACACTATTTTTTAATCCGAGCGCTTCGTTCTTGGTGGTCTGCTCTTATTATTCCCTCTTGGCTCTTGTACATATTGTATATTACCCATTTCTCCCTATACTTCACTCCCATTTTTCTCGCAATTTCGAACATCTTGCATCACTTTACAAAGTCGAACACCCGAACGCATTTTCCAGGTCGACAAACCCTACGAATATGTCTTGATTTTTCTTTACTCTTACCTCCATTATCAACTGCCCCTCTGGCGCCTTAACCTTTCTTAAAGCCGAACGATTCGTCATCTAAAACATACTCAATTTTCTTTTCCATTCTTATGTATAATATTCTTGTCAAAACTTGGATACATAAGCTGTCAAGATGATTGTGCGATAATTGTCGCACTTGTCAGCTCTCGCAGTCTTCGGAATTGTGTGGATGGTATTTTTCCGAAAGTCAGATGGTACTCGTATGTCGTCAGACTCATACATTCTATTGAAATCCCTGGGCTAGCAGGGAAGAGCGGATGCGGTTATATTTGTGGAAAGGGGCCAAAATAAGTTACTGTCAGTTGCACTCAAGATATAAACTTTATTTCTTAAAACACACAATTACACAAGCAAGAATGAAAACTCTCAAGGTTTTAACGAAAGACCTCCTTTGATTTAATTTAGATCGGCTGAAGGCCACATCGAAAATCCAAGGCACAAGGCCTAAGCAAGGAATTGAGGAACAGGAATTCTTCTGGAGGTTTCACTGCTTTAGAAAAAAGATTTTTAATCTTCAATATAAATAGGCTTAAAGTATTAGTTTAAATGTTTTCCATAGAACTCGGCTGAAGGACTCAAATTAATCAAGAACAGTGTTACGGTTTAAGGCCAAGTCAAAGATTTTCAAAGTTTAATCTAAATAGGTAGAAAACTCGGCTGAAGGCCGCATATCGACAAACAATTTAACGGTTTAAGGCCTAGGAAGAAGAGTTTTCAATCTGAAAAGGCTGAAGGCCTTATCTTAAAACATTTCGTGTAAAACACGACTGAAGACCTCATACTGAAGAATAACAATCTTATGACTTAAGGGCAGGACAAGTACTTTGAATTTTTAATTTAAGAGAGATTAAAACTCGGCTAAAGGCCACACACCAGGCAGAAAACAATTTTACGGCTTAAGGCCTAAAGGGAAGAGCTTCTAAATTTCAACTAAAGTAGACTAAAGGCTTTATCCTCAAATGCATCTCATAACTCTCGGCTAAAGGCCACATACGAAACTCAAACAATCTCACACCACATACCATCCTGAAACCAATTCACGGCTTAAGGCCCAGGCACTAGGAATTTTCAGTTTTAATTTTGAAAGGCTAAAACTCGGCTGAAGTCCACATACCAAACAAGAAACAATTTTTATACGGCTTAAGGTCTAAGAAGAAAAGCCTTGCAATTTTAATAAGCTAAAACTCGACTGAAGGCCACTCAGAGTACTTAAGACTAAAAGGAAATCTCTATGTAACACACAAGGAAGGTTCCAAGGATCGACCGGAAGATAAAACTAATGCACATTTAGGTGAGACAGGCAGCCAGACCAACAACCTCTTAATCGGAAGGCAACCCAACCGAAAGCCAGCCAACAAACCATCCAACAAGATCTGTTCTGCTCCATCCGACCAGCAAAATGACAACAAGATGTCAATAGCACAACGTTCTGTACACTGGTGCCCAATCCAGACAAGTCAGGATAAACGCCCAAAACTACAAACAACACCTCAGCTGTCGAACTACACGCCATGCTGGACAGCTTCAACAGGACGAGGAAAATACATTGCCAAAAACTACGTCAATGACCAGGGCAGGTCACGGAAGGTCAACGGCTACAAGTCAGAAGATACCTCTGGTACACTTCGCTAATGAAGGAATAAATTAAATTAAGTTAAACACCACACACGAAGATGGCTGCAATTCTAGCCGACACGTTGTGGCTCGTGGGAATCTCCTAGAAAGCGACAACCAGGATCAAATGAAGAGATGTAATAGCAGTTGAGGCTTCATACTAGGCTAAGTGAGCACTTAGCTTTAGTGTCCAGGCTCGGTGGGCGACGAAGTTCGTAACCCTCGCAAGAAGCGGCTCACAACTCCAACCACGTGTGCATGCCGCCAGCGGCTCCACGGAGACTTCCTCGCTGCTCAGCCCGACCGACCAACTGCCCTCACATGGAAATGGTCAAAAGATCAAATACAAGTCGGCCTGACTCCACTGCTGCAGCGTCCCGACTGACTTACAGACACATGACGACCCGGAAATACTATCGGTCGCTCCAGAAATAGTACGACAGAGCACTAATCGATAAGCGCTACTCAAGGGTGGGTAAGGCAGGAAGTTAGTGACGCCAGTCAATGGTATAAGAAAACGAGGCGGCAGTACGGTCAGAAAAGATGACAAACAATAACGGAATGAACACGAGCCGCACACAGCTCATCCACACTCCAACGTAGAAGTCGTTTTGTTGCCACTTCCCAAAATCATTTTCGAAATTGTGATGGAATATTATCTGTCCCTTCTCCTTTACTTGATCTTAAGTTCTCAAAACCTCTTTTAATTTCTGATTCTAATGCTGGATCCCCCATCTCCTCTAAATCGATTCCTGTTTCTTCTTCCGTCTCACGGAGGCCTTCAGTGTACTCTTTCCACCTATCCGCTGTCTCCTCTGCATTTAACGGAGGAATTCCCATTGCACTCCTACTGTTACCACCTTTGCTTTTAATTTCGCCGACTTTCCTAAATGCTGAGTCAGTCTTCTGACATTCATTTCCTTTTCGATTTCTTCACATTTTTCATGCAGCCATTACGTCTTAGCTTCCCTGCACGTCCTATTTATTTCAGTGACTCGTATTTCTGTATTTCTGAATATTTTTGCACTTCCTTCCCTCATCGATCAGCTGAAGTATTCGGTCCGTTACCTATGGTATCTTCGAAGTTACATTCTTCGTATCAATGTTTTTCTTTCCAACTTCTGTAATTGCCCTTTTTGGAGATGTCCTTTTCTCTTCAAATGTACTGCATGCTGTGCTACTGCTTATCGCTGTATCTATGGCTTTAGAGAACTTCAAGTGCATCTCGCATTCCTTAGTACTTCTGTATCCCACTTCTTCGCATATTAATTCTTCCCAACTAATCTCTCAGACTTCAGCCCACTCTTCATCACTGTGATCTGAGTCTATACCTGCTCCTGCGTAAGCCTTACAATCCAGTATCTCATTTCGGTATCTCTGCCCGACTATGATGTAATCCTATCGTTGTTTATTGAGTCTATTTCTCATGGTCACCTTCCCCTTGGCAGTGCCCTCCCGAAGATCCTAATGGGGGCCTATTTCGGTCTCTTTAGCCAATGGAGAGATCATCTACATCTACATCCACATCCATACTCCGCAAGCCACCTGACGGTGTGTGGCGGAGGGTACCTTGAGTACCTCTATCGGTTCTATTCCAGTCTCGTATTGTTCGTGGAAAGAAAGATTGTCGGTATGCCTCAGTGTGGGCTCTAATCTCTCTGATTTTATCCTCATGATCTCTTCGCGAGATATACGTAGGAGGGAGCAATACACTGCTTGATTCTTCGGTGAAGGTATGTTCTCGAAACTTCAACAAAGCCCCTACCGAGCTACTGAGCGTCTCTCCTGCAGAGTCTTCCACTGCAGTTTATCTATCATCTCCGTAACGCTTTCGCGATTATTAAATGATCCTGTAGCGAAGCGCGCTGCTCTCCGTTGGATCTTCTCTATCTCTTCTATCAACCCTATCTGGTACAGATCCCACACTGCTGAGCAGTATTCAAGCAGTGGGCGAACAAGAGTATTGTAACCTACTTCCTTTGTTTTCGGATTGCATTTCCTTAGGATTCTTCCAACGAATCGCAGTCTGGCATCTGCTTTACCAACGATCAACTTTATATGATCATTCCATTTTAAATCACTCCTAATGCGTACTCCCAGATACTTTATGGAATTAACTGCTTCCAGTTGCTGACCTGCTATTTTGTAGCTAAATGATAAGGGATCTATCTCACTATGTATTCGCAGCACATTACACTTGTCTACATTGAGATTCAATTGCCATTCCCTGCACCATGCGTCAATTCGCTGCAGATCCTCCTGCATTTCAGTTCAATTTTCCATTGTTACAACCTCTCGATATACCACAGCATCATCCGCAAAAAGCCTCAGTGAACTTCCGATGCCACGCACAAGGTCATTTATGTATATTGTGAGTAGCAACGGTCCTACGACACTCCCCTGCGGCACACCTGAAATCACTCTTACTTCGGAAGACTTCTCTCCATTGAGAATGACATGCTGCGTTCATGACGCTTTTTCAATTACAGCCCACATGTTCTGTGGATACACGTTATGTGTCTTTGATGCAGTGGTGTCCATTGCCTTTTGCATCCTCACGCCGATTGCTGATTCTTCCGCCTTTAGGGGCAGTTTCTCATTCCAAGGACAAGAAAGTGCCCTGAACCACTGTCCACTCCTCCGCCCCCTCTCTGACAAGGCCGTTGGCAGAATGAGGGTTACTTCTTATGCCGGAAGCCTTCGGCCACCAACGCTGTATGGGATTCAAATCGGGAGAGCGACCAAGCCACGCCATGTGTGCAATACCTTCCGTTTCCGAGATAACATCAACCACCCGTGCTCTATGAGGTCGAGCATTATCGTCCATCAGTACGAAGTCTGGATCCACAGTACCTCACAACAACCGCAGATGAGGTCCCAAGATCTCGTCACGATACCTGACAGCAGCTAAACCTTGTCGTTGAACCGGTACAGTTTCGTGAAGAGGAGTTCTCGTCGTAAACATAATCCCTGCCCGCACCATTAAGGATCCTCCTTGACATCGGTATCTTTCCACAATGTTTGGGACTCGAAATCGTGTTTCATGTTCCCTCCAGATGCGAATCCACAGAGAATCACTCTTCAGACTAAATCGCGTCTCATCTGTAAAAACAGAATTGGTCCATTGTTCGACCGTCCAGGTGGCATGTTGATTACTCCACTCTAGACGCTCCCTTCTGTGAAGACGTGACAGAGGTAGACATCCAGCAGGTCTCCGACAATAAAGGCCACTCTGCTGAAGCCTTCTGCACACCGTTTGCGTTGATACAACACACCCAGTTGATGCTGCGGCTCACATTCCAGTTGCAGCGCAGTGTTAAGGGGGTACTGTCGTACCCTTACGGTCTTCTGAAGTCACACCTGGTCCGCTCTCGATTTCGGGATACAGTTTCGGGCGCTATAAAATATCGCCACATCGGAGAAACAACAGAACGATTAACATTAAGCCTCCGGGCAACATCAGTTTGCGACTGTCCTGCTTCCTTTCTTTCTACGGTGCTCCACCGTAGAGAGTCTGGTAGGCATCTTCTCTGTACCATACTGCACCGTTTGTGACTGTGTACACAGCGATTGTGGATGTTGGGCTACCCACCAAACACTGCCACCTTTCATAGGTGCCCTGACGTCATCGTTGGCGTGGTTGTCAGTTCACCGGAATGCCGTCTTGCATGTAGAGCACGATCGTAGGGACATCTGGTTGCCAGCTTGTATGATTATGTCATGAATTAGACACAGGACGGGGAAGCTGCGGTTTGTTGCTTTTATTTTGGACACCAGTGTATATCCAGACACAACTGGGTGTGTCGAGTTGGCGCAGGCAGGCCGTTTCGGGTCATCGGAGGGGCTAGTGAAGGAGCTCAGAATTACATAGAACAAATTTGTTCAGGGATTAGGGTTTTTGCCTCATTTTAGGAAGTTCAAAAATCTCTTAACCCAAAGAAAATGGCTGTTTGAAAATTACACATGATGTTGCCTCTTATAAATTATTATATTGTAATACAAGTCTCGCACGTAGCTATTTTCCATGTATCTCCTTGACAATAATCGCAAATAAATAACATCCGTACACCATATGAAAAGATGACTTTAAAAGTTACAAAGATACGATTTCTATACTTCGACTTAGACATCTAATTGGCGGTCCGTGATCTATTATTTCAACAGGTTTTAAATAACGGTATGATTGTCTATGCATTATCGAAAGCTAAGGCGGGTCATAGCAGATAGCGTGGCGGCGACATCTATGTTCCTTAGAGTTCCGTGTGCTTTTTCCTTGATGATGCGAAATATCTAAAAATTTCGTGGAATGGTAAACTTTTGTGAAGCAGAAAGAGTCGTACACTCTTCCGATAACCGAGAACTTTCCACGAGAACGACTGCATGCGTGACGGCAACTTATTGTGCATGTGCCGCGTAATTAGCTTGGTCCTGCGGATTATCGCATGGCGCAGAAACTTTTCGTAATAATCCTGGCAGACAACTCACAAGGCACTAGACTGGAATTATATTTTACCTTACTTTTAGTTACAGGCTATAGGAAGTTAATACTTTCAAACTATTAACTAAGCTATCGTCTGTGGAGACAGAAAGATGATACCTCTCTAGATTTAAAAATTCTAGATAGTTTATATTTCATAGAGAGTTCGTCTAAAGAAAAAGCGGAATAAAATTCAAAGATAAATTGCCATTCTCCTCTGTTATAAACCATAAATGTAACAATAACAGCATGTCATTTCTTTTTTCAACGCGAGTTTCGCTTTTGTAAGTAAATCTTTCTAACTAGGAAACCTTCAATAGCAGAGATTTTTTAGAAATAAATCCACTGGCGCAATCAAAGCCCTTTCTCAATCAAAAGTAACAGCATGCACTCTGATTTGATGACCGCACTTGTTTGAAGTACTTTCTCAGTTACACAAGAAAAATTGTTGATAATTTTCTGCATCATTCCCGTACGACACATTGAAGGAAATATCTGCTCACCTCTGAATCGCAAATGGTTACATCCCTCACATTTGATTGTAGTGCACCCGTCCCCATCTTACCAACCTTCTTAATGTGCTTATGGGATATTCCGTCGGCACCTGGAGGAACACAGACGTATTAAATACTAAAACGCAAGGGACTACTACTTTATAGTTTATTGTGAACAGGCTTTCGGGTTTCTAGGCCATATTCGAACAACTTAAGACTGAAACGTATAGTCCACATAGCTTCAGCTGGAGTTTATAGCTATACTATGATCGTTTTTCCATATGCGACCCTGTCCACAAAATTTCCAGACACCTTCAGACTAAACAGATACTCCATACAATATCAGCTGGAGTTTATAGCTTTGGCAGATATCGTTTTCCCAAACATATATACGTCTCTACGAATATGTAAAGTGTTTCAGGAGGAACGGTCAGTGTTCAAGGACATTTCATGAACAATAATTTGAAGCAAAAATTCTAGTAAGCATTGGTCTACATTTCTTTTACAGAGTATGTTCTCGTAGCTGCTAAGGAATGCATTTTAGAGCCCACGTTTAGTAGACCATTTTTTTCTTGTTTGTTCCACACTACCACCTCCAAAAATAGGAAAGCAAAGAGCTTCCCGTAGAACAGAATATCAAAGATGATGTACTCATAGTTCATGAGATAAGCTTTTTAGAGCCCATGATTACCAGACATTTTTATTTCAAAATATCTAGTAATCGCGGGCACTAAAAAGCTTACCTTATGAGTACATCATCTTCGGATTTGAAAATGTTATTCGTGTTATATCCTTGAATATTTAACGTTCCTGCTCGGACACTATGTATATCTACTTTAAAAACACAAGCATAGTGAAATAACGAAGGAGCTATGAACATTTCGGTTTCGTATCGTACTAACCGAATTATAGGTGGTACTGTCTTCAATACATCTTTGATATACTGGAGAAAACTGATGTTTGAAGTTATTGGTAAGTATAACACAATAGCTTAGTAGCTGTCATGACGGTATACAATCCTGAAAAGAGTGGCATGACGATTACAGGAACTAGTGACCACAGGGTCTTTGCAGCGAGACTGGCTTCCGTAAGTTACAAACCCATCAAAAATACTCAGAATTTATATATTTAAAAAGCATGTTCACAACAGAAAGCCTCCATTCCTTCCAGACGAAGAGTGAAAGCATCAGCCAAGTAAGACTTAAATTCAAAAAACTGTATTGACGACATTTGAGAGCTGTATACCAAATAAATTAGTAAGGGACGGGACAGATCCATTGGTATACCAAACAAATCAACACACTGCCTCGAAGCAATGAAAATAGCATGCCAGATTCCAAGACGGTTTTCAGATGCTCTAGACTTACCGCGAATCTCGGTCTGAGATGATTTTAATAGTTCCCACAACGGAGCTCTATCTTCAAATTTGGCGTAAATCCAAGGACACTCTCGTTGTTTGTAAAATATACCAGCGGCAAGGCACAATTAATAACTTCTCTACATGATAGCAAATGAAATGTTGTCAACGACAGCGTCACTGAAGCGGAGACATTAAATACAGTTTTCTGCAAACCTTCGTCGAAACAGCTGCAGAACACGGATCAAGAATAGCTGTCTACATGAATAATTTGGAAGCACATGTCTTCAGTACAGTACAGTGAAGCAAATTAAGTCTCACAAAAAAGACAAGCCTTCGGTCGAGACAGTTTACCAATTAGTTTCCTTTCCGAAAATGCGGAAGAAGTAGCTTTTAGCTAGAATATACATCTCGCCAGACGAAAGATGCCTGAGGAGAGTTAGTTAGTTAGTTAGTTACGTGTTCCATTGACCATTCTCACGGAAACCGTTATGATGCGGAACGTGTCAAGTGCATAAGAAATGCACTCATGAATCATGGATTTTTCAAGCTTAATTTTTTTACCCACCCTATTCGTTTAAATGACACAAAATGCACATATTTTATCTATAGATTTATTTGTTCCTATTCAAGAAGGAGTTGTCAAGGAGATATAATTTCACTTCATTTTTTAAACTATTACTGATGTCTGTCAGATATTTTATTCCACCTGGCAATTATCGAAAAGTTTTACCCCTTTCTTTGCCAAAACTATGTTAAATAGAGGATAGCGTACATCTTTCTTCGTTCTGGTATAATAACCAAGACTGTCGCTGTTGTTTTCAAACTGCTCCAAGTTGCAGAGAACAAATTTCATTACTGGGTAAATGTACTGTGACGCTGTTATAAAAATTCCTCGCCTTTTAAACAGATGCCTACAAGATGTGCGACTATGATTCCCAAACAAACATTATTGTAACCACTATCTTTTGAGCAGTGAATGCCTTTTGCTTAAATCTTGAGTTACCCCCAAAACATCATTCTGTATGACATTAGAGAGTGAAAGTATGCAAAGTATGTTAGCTTGCTGATTTCTGTATCCTCAAAATTAGCAATTATTGTGACTGCAGAAGTTGCTGCACCCAGTCACTTTAGGAGATACAAAATACGAATTTTCCAGTTAAGATTCTCATCTACATTTATATCCAAAAACATAGTGTGCTCTACCTTGGCTACTTACTTCTGTTGCTGTGTTATATTTATTGGAGGAACAGTAGAAAGTCGGATGTACTGGTTTTTTTTCGAAATTTAGAGCAATTCCATTCGCAAAAAACCAATCAATAACTTTTCGAAAGCCATTATTTTTATCGTTTTCTATTGGAGTTTCTCTTACTGGATTAATAATGATGTTTGTATCATCAGCAAACAGTGTCAGTTTAGCCTCTTGTTTCAAATAAGATGATAACTCATCCACATATATCAAGAACAGAAGGGGACTCATGATCGAACGCTGTGGAACACCTTATGTAGTTTTACACCAATTAGATGAAGTGGGAAACTTCCTTAAACCACTTAATCCATAAAAGAAACTTCTTGCTTCATATTCTGTACTTATATGCTGTTCCATTTATACCATAGAATTGTAATTTCTGTAATATAATGTCATGGTTCACACAATGAAATGTTTTTGGATAAGTCATAAAGAATTCCTGTTGGTGACGTTTTACTATTTAAAGACTCTATTATGTGGGCAATGAAATTGTATATTGCTGCTTCAGTGGAACACCATTTTTGAAATACAAACTGTGATTTACTAAGTATCGCATTACTGCTGAGATGGCTAACCACCCGTGAGAACCTTACTTTCCCGACGATTTTTGAAAACGCTGTAAGCAACGATACTGGCCGGTAGTTCAAAATGGTTCAAATGAGCCGGCCGGAGTGGCCGAGCGTATCTAGGCGCTACAGTCTGGAACCGCGCGACCGCTACGGTCGCAGGTTCGAATCCTGCCTCGGGCATGGATATGTGTGATGTCCTTAGTTCAGTTAGATTTAAGTAGTTCTAAGTTCTAAGGGACTGATGACCTCAGAAGTTAAGTCCCATAGTGCTCAGAGCCATTTTTTTTTTTTTTGTTCAAATGGCTCTGAGCACTATGGGACTTAACAGCAGAGGTCATCAGTCCCTTAGAACTTAGAACTACTTAAACCTAACTAACCTAAGGACAGCACACACATCCATGCCCGAGGCAGGATTCGAACCTGCGACCGTAGCGGGCGCGGTTCCAGACTGAAGCGCCTAGAACCGCGCGGACACTCCGGCCGGCGGCCGGTAATTATTGACCGCTGTGGTGTCCCCTTTTTTGTAGAGATGCTTGAAAATGGTATATTTTTACCTGCCTGGGAGAATACCTTGCGTTAGTGACGCATTACAGACGTGTCTCAGAACATCAGCTGTGACTGCTCCACATTGTTTTAATATCTTGCTAGAGATGTCATCTACTCCAACTGAGTATTTATTTTTCAAAGGTTTAATGATTTTCCATATTTCACAAGAGTTTATTAGATGAAAATTAATTGAAAAGGATTTCTCAAAACTGGTTCTTCGATGTACTGCTTGGCTTTTTCTATTGAACTACCATTACCAGTTTTTCACCTACACCTAAGAAATTGTTGTTACATACACTGATTACTTGTGTACTTTTGTTTAATATAGTCTCGTTCTCTTTAATAGTAATTTAACCTACCCCAGTGGTTTTTGTTCCTGTCTCTCTTCTAGCAACATTACATATTGGTTTGATTTTATTGGCCAAGTTGTTCGTGGTGTAAACAGGGCGGTGAAGGGAATGGCTCATCGTTAGCAGAACTTCTGGGCTATTGCACAGTTCACATTTTAACATGGCTGATTCACTTCGCCCAGATCCCACACGAAAACAATGAAATGAACTTCATAATGGCCAGGGTAGTCTGTTTCGAAAGGAGAGGGGAGGGCGTGGGGAGCTCCGGTTTGATGTTCCTGCCAGTGTTGAAATCTGTAACCTGATATCTGCCTTTCACTTCACTAAGGAGGGGGGGGGGGGGGGGCGGGGGTTACTTGAAATAAAGCATTTCCTGCTGCGAAGACGCTGAGCAACAAATTCGTGCCCAAGAAATGGGCATCTGTCATCATTGTTGTCACTGATCCTTTCGCATATCTCCTTTACTGCCCATCTGATATCGAGTGGTGCAGAACTACGATCTTCTCGATTGGAGTTGGCGTCAAACATCCTGTCACCTGGTGAAAAGTTTTGTGAAGAGCAATGTCAACCTGTGGCGAGTGGCAGAATTGTTAGTTACTTCACTGAGAAAAGCATATTCTGCTGCTAAGTGGCACAAGGATAGAACAGATGTCCAAAGTGCATGTCGGCTTGCTATCAATCTTCTGCGTCTGAGTTTTCTGAAGATACTGTTTCGTGCTGCGAAAACGTCATTGTGAGACTGCACATCGCTCCTTGAATGTCAGGCTCTATCAAGAATAACATCCAAGTAGATAGGGATGGAGTGAGAGGATTTCCCAACCATAGCATGAAAGGGAAGCAGTGGTTGGGAAGGGAGTAAGACAGGGTTGTAGACTCTTCCTTATGCTATTCAATCTGTATATTGAGAAAGCAGTAACGGAAACAAAAGAAACGTTCGGAGTAGGTATTAAAATCCATGGAGAAGAAATAAAAACTTTGAGGTTCGCCGATGACATTGTAATTCTGTCAGAGACAGCAAAGGACTTGGAAGAGCAGTTGAACGGAATGGACAGTGTCTTGAAAGGAGGATATAAGATGAACATCAACAAAAGCAAAACGAGGATAATGGAATGTAGTCGAATTAAGTCGGGTGATGCTGAGGGAATTAGATTAGGAAATGAGACACTTAAAGTAGTAAAGGAGTTTTGCTATTTAGGGAGTAAAATAACTGATGATGGTCGAAGTAGAGAGGATATAATATGTAGACTGACAATGTGAAGGAAATCGTTTCTAAAGAAAAGAAATTTGTTAACATCGAGTATTGATTTAAGTGTCAGGAAGTCGCTTCTGAAAGTATTTGTATGGAGTGTGGACATGTATGGAAGTGAAACATGGACGATAAATAGTTTGGACAAGAAGAGAATAGAAGCTTTCGAAATGTGGTGCTACAGAAGAATACTGAAGATTAGATGGGTATATCACATAACTAATGAGGAATTATTGAATAGAATTGGGGAGAAGAGGAGTTTGTGGCACAACATGACCAGAAGAAGGGATCGGTTGGTAGGACATGTCTGAGGCATCAAGGGATCACCAATTTAGTACTGGAGGGCAGCGTGGAGGGTAGAAATCGTAGAGGGAGACCAAGAGATGAATACACCAAGCAGATTCAGAAGGATGTAGGCTGCAGTAGGTACTGGGAGATGAAAAAGCTTGCGCGGGATGGAGTAGCGTGGAGAGCTGCATCAAACCAGTCTCAGGATTGAATACCACAACAACAAGCTTGAATCTGTGGTAAAGACACCCGCCAACGTTTTTCAGGTCTTCTGGTGATTTTACGGGCTACATCAGAGTGATAACATGAGCTTGTTTTCAGAGATGCAGAATGTTGACCGTTTCCAGGCATTTGTTGAACATTTGGGGGAGCCATTCAGTTCGTCCTTCGCCAAGGTGTTTTACCGACTCTACATATACAATGTCTATCCCAACAGCTTTGCCATCTTTCATAACTAGGGAACAACAAGAGATTTGTTCATTTGTGATGACGTGGCCGAGACAGTCAGTCTCGAATTTTATGTAGCATGCTACCTTATGAATAGTCATTAGAAGCTTCATGCTACATTGCCTATTAAATAGAAGCTGATCATACATTACCAACGGCGGAACACAGGAATTATGACGACACTTTCGTCTCATGATGCACAGTAACATTCACTCACATTCAGTTCACATTGTGGCGAGAAACAGCTCTTAGAAATAATACAACAGGTTAAAAATGTAAATAGCGAACTGTCTATATAACTAATCGTAGAGTCTCATCTATATGTGCTAATGCCTGCTGCACTTCTGTGGAACGTACATCTAACCAAGTCTGTGGAGCACCTGTAGCACATCCTTCCATCATATTGTAAGCAAGAGTGGTGTACTGCCCAACGCGGATGGCGGACCGATATCCGCCTCGCACTTAACTGCACAACTTTGAATTGAGGCAATCGATGTTCGCAGGTTTCCCAACTCAGACTTTGTCCCCTAGCAGCAAATACGGAATTATTCTGCAATATTTGTAAAATATAGCTCTCCCTTTTTGTTTGTAAGGTTTTGTATTATTTCAGGCGCATACTGCGGTAGTAAGTCTTAATTAAGGATCCGTTATTTCGCGCCATAATCTCTTTCCACCGTTTCTCTGTGCGTTCATTATCCCCGTTCTGTCGAGGCTGGGGTGGAAGAGTGACGCCTGAACTACATCGGCTCTTTCGAGAAGTCCTCATCGTGCTTGCCGAAGGTGCAGTTGTCTCTGGACGTCCAGATGCTAATCCCTCCCCCCACCCTCACACACAAACACACACACACACACACACACACACACACACACACACACACATAAGTCCAGGTGCCAGGCTCGCTTTGATCGATCAACAAACAGCGCAAGAGTGCAGTTTTCTTGCAAACAGCTGCCTTCTCGTTACCTTACAATACCCATCGGAAGTCAGTCAATAATGATTAGGTTCCTGTGGTGATCTTTGTGCGTACTTTCCACAATTTTTGAAGAAAATATTAGCTTCCCAGTCGACGAGCAATAAAGTGCCTTAGCTACTGTCAAATCAGCGACGTGAAAATAGCTGTTGTCATCTTGGAAAATGATGGGAGTGGGCCCAGTACGAAGATGAGGAAGCAAACAACACATCGGAGGGATAGATATCCTCGTTCTCGTTCATGTTAACCGGAATAAATGTCCCTGAGTTAGGTAACGAAAATCGCTCAAAAATCGTCATGGAATCTCCTCCGGCCTCAACTATAAGCTACAATCGTTGAAGATGAAAAGGCGAATTGGGCCATCGGTGCACTATAACGTTGCATAACTTGGAAGCTGATGTGCCGGCCGAAGTGGCCGTGCGGTTCTAGGTGCTGCAGTCTGGAACCGCGAGACCGCTACGGTCGCAGGTTCGAATACTGCCTCGGGCATGGATGTGTGTGATGTCCTTAGGTTAGTTAGGTTTAACTAGTTCTAAGTTCTAGGGGACTAATGACCTTAGAAGTTGAGTCCCATAGTGCTCAAAGCCATTTTGGAAGCTGATCGGACAACACCGCACACCTGCAATCAGCTGTGTCCAGTTTCTGTTTTGTTCAGCCATCTTGAGACGGCAGCTCTGTGTGCTGCTGTGAGCAATGACCTTCCGCGAATTAGTACCTGAGTGGAAATGTCAGTAATATGGATCTCCATGAGCAATTTATGTTCTAAACCGATTGTGTTTTACAATGCGTCGCACTCTTTGCTGGTCCTTGTCGGTTAGTAACTTCTGACTACTGCTTTTCTTACTCCATTTTCTTACACCATTCCTTGCAGATAACCTAAACCGTTGGGGAACTTTACTCAGGTGTCGTCATAGACACCTGTAAACGCGACGCTCCTTTCTGCTGTTCTCTCACTTTTCCACCTCAACACATCAAAATGCTTCAGTAAATAAAAATTTTATGATTAAAATAAATTAGTGCCTAGACTGCAGTTTTCCTATTATAGCTGAAGTACGAAAATTAGTTTCGGTCGCAATCTACAACCATTGCATGGGGGTTTAATTAAATAAAATGCAAATAATTTTAATTTTAGTAGTTGTCTGTCCGGTTACGCAGTCTCGTAACCAGTTGGCCCTGAGTAGTATTAGTACGCAATCTGACTACATAGAATAACAACAAAGAATGAAAGGAAATTTCCGTTAACACAATTAATTAATTAAGTCCCCAGCAACTATGGAAGCTACGAAACAACAAGGCACAAGTGTAGCTGTTCTGTGTGTGGAAGTGTGATTCAACGTACACATCTGCCACGGTTCTTCCTCAATACGACAAGATGCTTTAAACGCCATTTACAATGAAGTAATAAAAAAAACCAGAACTACTATGATTGAACATAGAAACCAGAATTACCTCTAATATATGAACACAAGCCAGATGCTTTGTTGACTGAACCTGTGACCAAGAGACATTGTTAGTTAGGAAATTTAAAAAAAATAAAAAATTGTTTTTTTTTACCTTCATATATATATTGACGAAAAATACACTCTGATCATTACAACATCCCCATTCCAACAGCATCGGCTGTCTAGCCCATCAGAAAAACCGCACACGACATGCTCACAACTAGTACTGCTATCGACCTCCTCTCAACAAGCACTGACTACGACAACCACAGAAATACAACTTCCCACAGCAACTTCTGAACAAGCACTGCCAGTGGAGGCGGCGGGATAAAACTCTTTGGGGCAATCTCTGGCGCTGTGACTCAGTGTAGCCACCTTTCACCATCTTCAGATATGAAACTTCATGGCAGATTAAAACTGTGTGCCGGACCGAGACTCGAACTCGGGTCCTCTGCCTTTCGCGGGCAAGTGCTCTACCAACTGAGCTACCCAAGCACGACTCACGACCCGTCCTCACAGCTTTATTTCTGCCAGTTCGAGTCTCGGTCCAGCACACAGTTTTAATCTGCCAGGAAGTTTCATATCAGCGCACACTCCGCTGCAGAGTGATAATCTCATTCTGGCATCTTCAGATAGTTCAAAATGCAAAAAAGCGGTTAATATCCATTGGAAATCAACATTAGCCGTAGTCATGCAGCGACATACATTTGCAAATACCAAGACAATGATAGCACGTAGTTTAAAAACATTCCCGCGAGCAAGCACGATTGTAGACCGTAATGTCGTAGGATGACGGCAACAGTGAACGGTAAAAGGGCAGTTGCATGAGTAAAAATTACATCAAAGGCTCTTATAACTTTTAGTCGTGCAACTGGTCAATGGAGGACAACGTCAGCGTCATCCGCAACGAGCATTAAGCGTCCATGTATTGACCGACCAAGTGCAACGGGCATGCAACTCGATCGCACGTACTGACACCCGGCACCTGCACAACACAATGCATGCACGTGTGCGTACTTGCATTAAAGATTCTGGCGGTAACACCTGGTTATTAATATACAAGCATTCAATACTGGGAATGGCTATCTAGCGGTTACATTGAACTGTGATCTTGTAATGTTAATCAGTCAAACGTGTTATCTAGACAAATGTATTCCCCAAATTTCATTACTGTACGTTAATTATTTTTTTGATGACGCAGTTTGTCAGTGTAAAAGAATAATTCATGAGTGAGGTTAAAATTGAAGGTGAAATGATATCAATGGTAATATTCGTCGATGACATTCCTGCTGTTGTAGTTGTTGTTGTGGTCTTCAGTCCAGAGATGCAGCTCTCCATGCTACTCTATACTGTGCAAGCGTCTTCATCTCCAAGTGACTACTGCAAACAACATCCTTCTTAATCTGCTTGGTGTATTCATCTCATCGTCTCCCTCTACGATTTTTACTCTCCACGCTTCCCTCTAATACTACACTGGTGATCCCTTGATGCCTCAGACAATGTTCTACCAACCGATCCCTTCTTCTACTCAAGTTGTGCCACAAATCCCTCTTCTCTACAGTTCTGTTCAGTATCTCCTCATTAGTTACGTGTTATACCCATATAATATTCAGCATTCTTCTGTAGCACCACATTTCGAAAGCTTCTATTCCCTTCTTGTCTAAACTATTTATCGTCCATGTTTCACTACCATACATGGCTACACTCCATACAAATACTTTCAGAAAAAACTTTCTAACTCTTAAATCTATACTCGATGTTAACAAATTTCTCCTCTTCAGAAACGCTTTCCTTGCCATTGCCAGTCTACATTTCCTATCCTCTCTACTTCGACCATCGTCAGTTATTTTGCTCCCCAAATAGCAAAACCCATCTACTACTTTAAGTGTCTCATTTCCTAATCTATTTCCCTCAGCATCACCTGATTTAGTTAGATTACATTCGATTATACTCGTTTTGCTTTTGTTGATGTTCATCTTATATCCTCCTTTCAAGACATGCTGGAGGACCTCCTCACTACAGTTCAATTGGAATGAAAGTAAATCTAACCTGCTCTGTCCATTCCGTACTATTGCTCTTCCAGTTCCTTTGCTGTCTCTGACAGAATTACTATGTCATCGGCAAACATGGATTTTAATTCCTACTCCAAATTTTTCCTTTGTTTCCTTTACTGCATACTCAATAGACGCCAGTTTTGTTTCTCCTGATAACGACGTCCTCCTGAGTAGCCCCGCGCGGTGATCCGAATGGAGGACTATATTACATCCGGAATATTTTACCCAAGAGGATGCCGTCATCATTTAATCATACAGTAAAGCTTCAGGCCTTCGGGAAAAATTACAGCTGTAGTTTCCCCTTGCTTTCAGCTGTTCGCAGTACCAGCATAGCAATGCCGTTTTGGTTAATGTTACAAGGCCAGCTCATTCAATCGTCCAACTACTGAAAAGGCTGCTGCCCCTCTTGAGGAACCACACGTTTTTCTGGCCTCTCAACAGATACCCCTCCGTTGTGATTGCACCTACGGTACGGCTATCCGTATCGCTGAGGCACGCAAGCCTCCCCACCAACGACCATGTCCATGGTTCACGGTTCAGAGGGACGGCGGGACGGGGGAGGGGGGCGGAGTATGACATTCCTATCTTCACTGAAAGTGCAGAAGAATTACAGAATTTGTTGAATGGAACGAACAGTCTAATTGTTGAGCTGACTGCAATCACTGTCCATTTAGTATAGAATACAGGCTGTGAGAAAATCGTAGGAAAACGAAAGTATTGATAAGCAGTAAAAATGAAAAAAGGGAAAAACTGAAAACAGAAAATGATGAACACGAACAAGACGTCGTTAAGGAGTTCGTTACTCGCAGGCAAAATAACCTAATACGGACAACGTAAGGACATAAGAAGCTGACTAGCACAGGAAAGGAAGGGAGTGCTGGTCAGAAGAAGTCTTACTTGCATCAAACATAGGCCTTAATTTGAGGAAGAAATTATTTGAGAATGTACGTTTGGAGCACAGCATTGTATGATAGTGAAACAGGAACTGTGGGAAAACTAGAGCAGAAGAGAATCGAAGCAATTGAGATGAGGCGCTACATAAGACTGTTGAAAAAAATGTTCAAATTTGTGTGAATTACTAAGGGACCAAACTGCTTAGGTCATCGTTCCCTAGACTTACACACTACTTAAACTAACTTATACTAACTTATGCTAAGATCAAAACACACACACACACCCATTCCCGAGGGAGGACTCCAACCTTCGGCGGGAGGAGCCGCGCAGAAAGTTGAAAATTAGGTGGACTGACAAAAAGGTAAGGAATGAGGAGGTTCTCCGCAGAGTCGGAGAGGAAAGGAATATATTGAAAACACTGGCAAGAAGAAGGGACAGAATCATGGGACATCTACTAAGGCATTAGGGAATAACTTCCATGATACTAGAGGGAGATGTAAAGGATAAAAACTGTAGAGAAAAACACAGATTGGAATACATCCTACAAATAACTGAGGACGTTAGTTGCAGATAGTACTTTGAAATTAAAATGTTGGTGCAGGAGACGAATTCGTGGTGGGATGCATCGAACTACTCAGAGGGCTGAGGACTCAGAAAAGAAAGACACACACAAAAAAAAAAATTAAATCTTAATATATCCAAGTATTGCTTGACAAAAGCGACAAAGGTATTGTGATCAAACCTATTGCGTCAGAAATACGGATATCGTGACGAAACAGATTTGAGTTTCTTGTGTTTGCGATTAGTGGTGACTTAGCTTCGATCCGAGTGGATAGCAGCGGGCATTAGCACTCTGCCTCTGGGATTAGGGGAGCCGCTCTGGCTCCGATTCAAATTCGTCCGGTGGATTAAGGATGAGTGCATGTGTTCCGGCCAGCCTGAATATGGTTTTAGGTCATACGCTGAATGGTGAATGTAGGGCTGATACCTACCCCCCGCCACAGTTACAAATTCGCAAACATTTACAAAACGTTCACCAGGTGCAGATAGTTAGGGTACACAAATTCCAGTCGTTCAGTTGGCTGTTGGCTGCGAGAGGGTTGGGGGGCGAGGGTGGGGGGATATGAGAAGGCCATTTGACGACTTTATACCAGTAACATTGACAAATTAGCATCGACTCGATCTGCAAGCGCATGAGTGTACTGGGAACTTATCTTAAAACTCTAGAGTACCGTACACCGGGTACATTTTGGCCGATTTTCAGATTTATATTTGATTATCATAATTGTTTCTTGAACTTGATATTTGTGGTAGTGACAGGACTGCATGCTAATCAGTAGAATACATTTTCTAAAAAGCAGAGGAAGTAATGGAAATAATTGTAGCTGCCCAAAGTTAGCATGGATTTGAGAATATAGGGACCGACCCATAGTTCCACCGCAACCATCAACTACCATTCCATTTGTGGTGAAGTTTCAAAAACAAATTGAAACTATGGCCACAAAAAACCTATCTTAAGTTGAAATTTTTGGACATATCCAAAGAAACAAGACACCAGACATTCATATAACTGATTCGCCTCGGTGGACAATGAATCCACCACCTACAGTGCGGATGCAAAATTATTTTCGACCCCTCGCAGGAGTCTCAAAGTAGCGAGCAGCGAGCATGAAGGACACGGATAGGGACTGTGTATAGGTGGCCCTCGGTGGGAGTGTGGATCGCCGGAATGCGTGCCGAGACAGTCCGCATACGTGCAATAAGCACTGTGCCTGGATGGGCTAGGAAGCAAGAGCTCCAGAGTTCGAGTCTCGGTCGGGCACACACTTTCATTCGCCGCCGCTGATTCTGCATGTAGTCCCCGATCGAGTTAATATCAGTAATTCCTTCTTTTTTCGTTTGCTTTCCTTTCTGCCCCCTCCAGCTTCAATTTACATAAATATAGGGTTTTCTTAAGTGCTGTATTAAGTCTCAATTTAAAAAAAAACCTAGTACCATATATAAATCAAAGTGATCCGTCGTCAAAATTATAAATGTATTGAAAGGTACTAGGCTGGAGTACCACACAAGTAGCTGCAAATTCAGTTGAGCATAATACGTTTAGTTTCATGCTTCTTAAACCTAAATCCTCGTTTCAAACATCCGGTGCAGTTAAAAGGAAGGTTATCTGTTCTACGTTTGCCGAGTCAATATTTGACACCTATGGCCAAACGAACTTCGTTCCTTGTTTCTGCAGATATTTGATATTATATAACATAACTGAATCACTGTCTGATCCACAATAGCTTGCAATTTGAGCAATATATGTCTGAAATTTGTTTAAAGTTTGTATTCCTCGGTTCCAAACTGTCATAGGCATACAAACTGTTTAATAAACTCTGCATTTGTAACCCTGGAACAACAATGACCCGTGGTCAAAGTACCCCTTAGTATAAAAATCGTGCACATGACCTCAGAAATCGTAATGTACTGGAAGATAATAATACTAATGTAAACTAAAATGAAACCATTATATTATAAATGATGTATGTCTCTGATAGGCTTTATAAGCGGATCGCTGACTGTGCACGAACGCAGAGGCAAAGATACTGCTTCTGGTCTGAGATTATAGTGTTGAACTAAGAGAGTGCTTGAACCTCAGTTGTGGGTAGCTGTTTGTGAAGGAAAGAGCATGGAGCAGGTAGTTTTTGTGGTGTGCTCTGTAAAGCCACCAAATGTTAGATTAATATAGGAATTACGAGAAGGTGTAAGCAGAAGTCTTCTCGCAAACAAGATAAAGATGATACATATTTATGACGCTCGCTTTTCCAGCGCTTTAATGTAGATGAATGGGCTGAAATTTGTAATTGTTGAGTAACCCCAGAATGTACGTAAACTGATTTGATGAAAAGGCTAGTTAGAGATTTTCCTTTATAATGGTTCTAATATTTGTTTACACACGTATACGTAATTTGATGATTTTTTTATGCCTTTCTAGTTAGGTTGGATAATAGTTTCTGAATAAATTTCACTGTTTGTGAATGAATTAGTAAAAATGATGTAACGTTTCTGAGTAATGTAATTTCAGTTGTCAGATGTTTTGAAAATCCAATATAATCTCAGTAAAAACTCAGTAATTCACCACAATCAGTACCGCGCCCCTGTCCAGGTCATATGTTTTTCAAAGACGTTGGATTTTTCTTAAATGATTTTATTTATCAGCCAGAAGAATTTCATGTACATTCCAAAGTATTACCGTCAGCGTTGCACACCGCTGAGCCTGTAGCTAGCATATTTTTATTTTATTTTTTCTGAGAGACCAGAATATTTCGTGTACCACTGTTACTGCTTATACGTAAGAAAATTTAATTTACTTGTTATGTGCACAAGGACCAAAGTTATAAGTTATTAAAAGGACCAGAGGATTCAGTACCTAAGCGGCTGAATGTATTTTGTAGCGTCTGTGTTCCCTTATTGGTATTGGGAGTTACATTGGTCAGTCAATTAGTTCAAATGGTTCAAATGGCTCTGAGCATATGGGACTCAACATCTGAGGTCATCAGTCCGCTAGAACTTATAACTACTTATATCTAACTAACCTAAGGACATCACACAGATCCATCCCCGAGGCAGGATTCGAACCTGCGACCGTAGCTGTCACGCGGTTCCGGACTGAAGTGCTTAGAACCGCACGGCCACCGCGGCCGGCAATCAATTAGTATAAAGTTTTGCTAACAATAAGACAGAGTAAGCAAACCATTTGCAGTTAAAAAACGCTACTCGATAACACGAGCTTACTATCCATTCATTCATTCATTCATTGAAAAATAATTTATGTGAAGAATGTTGCAGATTTGTTATATGTACAGTTCAACCAAAGCAATATAAAGAGAAATTATTTAAAGAACGTTGCAACATACATGTAACCAAAAACTTATCACTGGTCTGTTTCGAGAATTAATTAGTGGATGTGGTACTGTAGAAAATACAGGTGGCTCCGCAGTTAAATGATATCGGTAGATTTTTCACAACCATGGTGTAGCACATTTTTTCGTATACTCGTAACATGTTGGAACCCGCCATTTTCGCCAGCTGTTGCGCATGAAAATCGGCACTACATGGCTCCATCTAGTATAAATTGATGGAAATTTACCACCGAACTGTATACACAAAACATTCAACTGAGAGTCGGCAGAGAAGAGCAGTAAAACTTTCGGTGTGTGTGTAGTCGAGGTAACCACAGTCCGGTCAAAGCATATCCGGTTGACAGCACGTCAACAGTACATCCCCCCGTGGGAAATGGTGAGTTATAAAGAAAAATGGACGCAAGCGTCAGTCGCCGACTGGAGCGATTGCTCGGTGATGACGGCAGTTTGTGAGCAGCGATATGGGCCCGAGAACGGGCGCTCGCGGCGGTGCGAGAGGGGGGCGGCTATTTGTTATCAGCGGCGTCGCGGACGACCACTTTGCGAGCGCCGTGACACCGCGGCCGGCGTAATTGCCGGCCAGGGACGCTCGCCTCCTGCTGTTTGTCCTGATCGCCACGCCGCGCCGAGCTCTCAATCCAATTACGCCAAGTGCCTAATTAGAACCGCCGTCGCGCTGCCTCCGCCGCCCACCGAGCCGCCAAAATTGAGAATCGACCCATCGATCGTTTCGGAATAACGCAGCGTCCGCCTGCGTGAGTGAAGTTGTGCGGGTACCGCGTGGGAGGGGAGGGGAGGGGGAGCGAAAAAAAAAAGAGAGGCGGAAAAAAAGAGGAATGAGGCCGGTGCGTGGTTTGTGCGTAGATGGAAACCGCCGTGGCGTTCTGCGTGCCTGGCGAAATAACTCAGCGGCTGACGCGCGAGGCGAGCGGCTTTTTTTTTTTCAAAACACCGGCTTTCTGAAGTGCTGCAGTATCCACTCCGCCGGTGTCACTAGCGCCCAAAAGCCGAGCACTGTGCGCTGTGCTGCTGCCGGCCGCTCTGGAGAATGACGTCTCTGTTGTAGAATTCCGCTACAGTGTAACAGAAAGAACGGGATAAAAGTGCGGATGCTTCACTATCAGTCAGTGTATGTACACTACGCCAGTTACCAGGAGGCCTACGAAAATAAATTTATCCCTCATTGACGTGAATCACATTACGTTTTAAATGCTAATTTTTCATATGTAGTACATTAACGATCGATACCATTCACAACACAATGTGGTTTTATTTATCGCACAGCCAGTTTCGGACTTGTGCCCATCTTCTGGTGGTTTTATATTCTGATACGTGTTTGAACTCTCAATCTTGGAGATCAATACCCCTGTAGTATCAATGTCGTCTCAGCTTTATATTCATTACATTTTTACAAAAAAATCTCGATTTCGCACTATTTAACTGTGTATTACATATTACGACAAAGATTGATACTCCATGTTATGCCTTTGATACAGCAGATATTCATAACTTCAGAAGCACACACACTCACAGAGGGGCACATTGAATGTGAGGGGTAGGACATGTCTGATGACGTCAGAGAAGAAGAGACGAGAGTTGATGGAGAAGAGGTCGGGGATCCAGTATTACTATTTAAGAGGGAAGACATTGAAAAATCAACCATCACGTTCCATATAAACGTTGATTAGCCCTTGACCTAGGTTTCGATATTTGTAAAAATATCTTCTTCAGATTACGGAATCACAAAAGTGTCCGATTCCACCGGTCTTCTTTGACCCATGACGTCATCAATATGGCGGACATGGCTATTTTAAGCGTCTCCCAATATGGCGCCTATGATGTTACTACATACACACGGCAAAAAATACGAAAATACCTATGTGGTGTCACCGCCAGACACCACACTTGCTAGGTGGTAGCTTAAATCGGCCGCGGTCCATTTAGTACATGTCGGACCCGCGTGTCGCCACTGTGTGATCGCAGACCGAGCGCCACCACAAGGCAGGTCTCGAGATACGATATAGCACTCGCACCAGTTGTACGGACGACATTGCTAGCGACAATACGGACAAAGCCTTCCTCTCATTTGCCGAGAGTCAGTTAGAATAGCCTTCTGCTAAGTCCATGGCTTGATCTAGCAAGGCGCCATTAGCCTTACCTATTTTGAGAGTTATCGTATAAATGTCTCAAGAAGAACTTTGTAAACCACCAAAGAATAAAGTTAAGTATATTCCACAGCTACGTATTTTCTTTATAGCAGTCATAACGTATCCTGTTCCAGAATTGACGCCAGTCGGCGTGTGTGTACGCGTGCCTTTCTTTCGGCTCCCTTCCCAGTGTGGCGTAGCAAGCTTGTTACGCCACAACAGATTGGCGACGAGGCTTAAAGGGTCGTGTTCTTTCTACTTGCTTTGCTCTGATTTATTTGTGTCATGGCTTCGCCACTATCTCCAGGTGTACTGTCCGAATTTTATCGCTTGCAGAATCAGCAGATGCAGGCGTTATTGGATGCCCTTGGACAGCTCGTCCAGGGTCAACGTGCGCTGCAAACCGATGCGGCAGCCGCCGCTTCACCTCTACTGCAGCCACAACATGCAGTTGCACCGCAGTTTCGCCAGTTTGACCAAACCCACGAGACTTGGGCGGAATGGTCCCGCCAGTTTGCATTTTCATCTAGCCACCTACAGAATTCAAGGTAATGAGCGGCAGCCGTTTTTGCTTTCTTGTGTCGGTGTGTCCAGCTACCGTGTGATAGTGAAATTGTTTCCCCGACGCGACGTAGCAACTCTGTCCTACGAAGAAATTTTGTCGGCATTGGACGCCTATTTCCAAGAAACAGTTAATGTAGTTGCAAAAAGGTATACTTTCTTTCGTACAAAACGTACGGCCGGTCAAACTAATCGGGAGTGGATTGCAACTTTGCAAGGCCTTACAAGGGACTGTGCCTTTGACTGTGACTGTGGCCTTTCTTATTCAGATACAATGGTGCGTGATGCAATTGCACAGAACATTTCTGATGTTCGCATACGGGAGCAAATTTTGAAACTAGTTAATCCCTCCCTTCAGCAAGTGATAGACATATTGGATAGGCAAGACACACTTGACTGTGCTCAGGAATCTTTGAAACTTCGCCAGCAGTGTGTAACATTAACCGGCCCGCCGGGCGAGCTGCGCGGCCCTGTCACCTGCCCTCGCGCATTTCGACGCAGCTGCCGCCGCGCTCTAAACCAGGTGTGCCGCGCCAGCCCACAAATGCAGTGAAATCATGCCCGCAGTGTGCTACTAGACATTGCCCGTCACGCCAAGCTATTTGCTTTTTCTGCAATAGGAAAGGGCATGTTTAAAGTGTTTGCCAGAAAAAGCTCAGATCAGACAATCACAACCATTCCAGGCCCTTTGCTTCGCGCCGGAATCGAACCCAGGACACTCAGGCTCGTGGACCTTCGCCCATGGACATTCATGTCGTTACTTCCACCCCGTCCAGTGCCACTTTCTCTAACAGTGACTGTGTTCATCCCACAAACAGTGTGCGTCGACGTCGCCGGAAATCACGTCAATTAGCAAGTGATTCTGTACAAGTGTCTGTTCAAATTGCACAAAACAGTCGCTCTTGTCGTCAGCAGGACAATAAACTTTTTGTAGATTTGGACTTTAATGGCAAGGTCATACCATTTCAGCTCGATACCGGAGCTGCAGTTTCACTGCTCAATCACGACACGTACAAACAACTGGGCCCACCTCCGTTGTGTGCCACAAATGTTACGCTAAAAACATATTCAGGACAGAAAATTCTTGTGTTAGGACAGTGCAGCCTTCTTGCAACATACAAGGGACAAACAAAACTTGTCATTTTACGTTCTTCGTTCTTCTACTGCAGTGAACTTGTTTGGTTTAGATTTATTTCAGTTGTTTAACATGTCTATTGTAAATCAGGTCCTATCAGTGAATCAAACTATGCCTTCAGACAGTGTTTCTCGTCTGTGTGACGAATTTGCAGACATTTTTGCACCGGGCTTAGGTTGCGCTAAAAACTATACGGAAATAACTCAGCGGCTGACGCGCGAGGCGAGCGGCTTTTTTTTTTTCAAAACACCGGCTTTCTGAAGTGCTGCAGTATCCACTCCGCCGGTGTCACTAGCGCCCAAAAGCCGAGCACTGTGCGCTGTGCTGCTGCCGGCCGCTCTGGAGAATGACGTCTCTGTTGTAGAATTCCGCTACAGTGTAACAGAAAGAACGGGATAAAAGTGCGGATGCTTCACTATCAGTCAGTGTATGTACACTACGCCAGTTACCAGGAGGCCTACGAAAATAAATTTATCCCTCATTGACGTGAATCACATTACGTTTTAAATGCTAATTTTTCATATGTAGTACATTAACGATCGATACCATTCACAACACAATGTGGTTTTATTTATCGCACAGCCAGTTTCGGACTTGTGCCCATCTTCTGGTGGTTTTATATTCTGATACGTGTTTGAACTCTCAATCTTGGAGATCAATACCCCTGTAGTATCAATGTCATCTCAGCTTTATATTCATTACATTTTTACAAAAAAATCTCGATTTCGCACTATTTAACTGTGTATTACATATTACGACAAAGATTGATACTCCATGTTATGCCTTTGATACAGCAGATATTCATAACTTCAGAAGCACACACACTCACAGAGGGGCACATTGAATGTGAGGGGTAGGACATGTCTGATGACGTCAGAGAAGAAGAGACGAGAGTTGATGGAGAAGAGGTCGGGGATCCAGTATTACTATTTAAGAGGGAAGACATTGAAAAATCAACCATCACGTTCCATATAAACGTTGATTAGCCCTTGACCTAGGTTTCGATATTTGTAAAAATATCTTCTTCAGATTACGGAATCACAAAAGTGTCCGATTCCACCGGTCTTCTTTGACCCATGACGTCATCAATATGGCGGACATGGCTATTTTAAGCGTCTCCCAATATGGCGCCTATGATGTTACTACATACACACGGCAAAAAATACGAAAATACCTATGTGGTGTCACCGCCAGACACCACACTTGCTAGGTGGTAGCTTAAATCGGCCGCGGTCCATTTAGTACATGTCGGACCCGCGTGTCGCCACTGTGTGATCGCAGACCGAGCGCCACCACAAGGCAGGTCTCGAGATACGATATAGCACTCGCACCAGTTGTACGGACGACATTGCTAGCGACAATACGGACAAAGCCTTCCTCTCATTTGCCGAGAGTCAGTTAGAATAGCCTTCTGCTAAGTCCATGGCTTGACCTAGCAAGGCGCCATTAGCCTTACCTATTTTGAGAGTTATCGTATAAATGTCTCAAGAAGAACTTTGTAAACCACCAAAGAATAAAGTTAAGTATATTCCACAGCTACGTATTTTCTTTATAGCACTCATAACGTATCCTGTTCCAGAATTGACGCCAGTTGGCGTGTGTGTATGCGTGCCTTTCTTTCGGCTCCCTTCCCAGTGTGGCGTAGCAAGCTTGTTACGCCACAACAACCTATATGTAAGAAAATAAAATCTCCTCCAAAATTACAATCATACAAGCGGGACAACCGCGAGGAATTGTAGATTTTAGGGAGCGCCCAAGCTATCAATAACAGTAAAAAAAAAACTGGATCCCAAAACACACAAAATGACGAACCAAAATAGTAATTACAAAATCTACTGCAATCGGACACTTCCTTTGACTTATACAGGTCAACAGCAAAAACTACTGAAACTGGAATCAGACATTTCCCTTGACCACAGATGACGATACCAAAACATCATTACCTACATATAAAACTATGCGAAAATTGTAATCGGTCATTTCCTTTGCCCTACATAGGTCAACCACAACTATTGATACGAAAAAACCAACACCTATGACTACAAAAAACAGAACCAAAATCACATCAACTCAAAAATTCAAAAATCGAACATCCCTACGTTAATTAAAACACATTCGATAGACAATAAATACACCAAACATTACAACTCGAGAAAAACGGATCCAAAAACACAATTACTTATTACCCGGGGCTGCAAAGTAGGACGGCCATCTTCCCCCCCCCCCCCCCCCCCCCCGCGCACACACACACACACACACACACACACACACACAGGGCACCACCAAACACAACAAGTCGTCATCTGCAAACACAACCAACTCATAAACTCCGCGTGTAATGGACTCACACACAACAACACCCTTACGTCATGGGTCAAAGCAGACGGATGGATTTGGACGCTTCCGTTGACCCTCAGACTACTTCTGAAGAAGATATTTTTACAAATATGGAGCCGGCCGGAGTGGCCGAGCGGTTCTAGGCGATACAGCCTGGAACCGAGCGACCGCTACGGTCGCGGGTTCGAATCCTGCCTCGGGCATGGATGTGTGTGATGTCCTTAGGTTAGTTAGGTTTAAGTAGTTCTAAGTTCTAGGGGACTGATGACCTCAGAAGTTAAGTCCCATAGTGTTCAGAGCCATTTCAACATTTTTGAACAAATATCGAAACCTAGGTAAAGGGCTTATAGACCTTTATTTGCAACTGGCTGGCTGATTTTCCAAGCTCCTTAGATTTACATAGTTGCTGTTTATCAGCCATGTTTAAGATTTTGAATTTAAAAGGGCTTTGGAAGACTTACGATTAAATAAGGCAGGAGAGCTACGTACTGTATTGTATTGCATCAAACCGGGGACCTAGAAACGACGGAGTGGCTCCGTGCCTGCAGTGGTACACAACCCCACAACAGGCTACAGCAGTCCACTCAACCCACCGCCGCAAGAAGGATCTACAGTGTCTGAACTTGTAATTATTCTATAGATTTTGAAGCAAATTGTTTGTGTACTAAATACAATAAGCAGATCTACGGAGTTTGTAGATTTGTCGCTAATTTCCAACGTGAACTGAGTGTTGTTACCTTGAGAGATTAACTACAGCATCCACTCAAGGTACCTGAGTGTTAAAATGGAAAACTTCATTGGATTACCAGGATATGCTTTCAACTGACTTTCTTTCATAAAGTGAGAGGCTGCTTGTCTTGGAGCTTCACAGCTGCAGTATCGTGTTTCAGGTTTTCCTCTATACAAGTGAGGAAAACTTGCGCAGATATCAGTCCCTTCCGAATTCTACGTAAAGTTTTCCGAACATGATACCACAGTTAAACACAACCGGTCGTTTATGATTGATCTATTACTTCATGGAGTTAATAGGGATCGTTTCCATTTCACAGTTCCAACTATTTGGCACTGAGATCGAAGCTGGCGACACTGAAGCTGTTCAGTATGAAGCCAGCGTGGGTTCGGATAAAGTGGTCAACTTTTTTGTTCAGCCACGGTACGTCCTTCTAGATTAGTAAATCTGGATTGTTCATAATATTCTTGTATTACTTTATGACTGCTTCCGGTATATGATGACATGTTGAGCCACAGTCCTGAGTCCTATGGTGTACTCGTGCTTATGGAGTATCATGTCTGTTGTGCGACTGGTTTCTCGATTTTCTGTCAGAAAAGTCACAGTTACTAGTAACTGACGGTACGTCATCAAGCGTAGCAGAACTGATATCTATATCTGGTGTTCCTCTAGGAAAAATTATAGGTCATCTAGGGTTTCCTAATATAAATAGACGATTGAGGAGACACTTTGTGCAGTTCTCATACATTCGTTGCACATGGTGTTGTTTAACGTCTAGTTATGTCATCAGCATGTCAGAATCAATGCCAACGTGATTTAGACCAGATACGGAGCGAAACGCGACAATTGACTGCAAACAATAAAAGGTCTGACATCCACTGAATACTGAAAGGAACCCGCAAATTTCCGTTACATGATATATCACACAAGCCTAAAGGCTGTGAATTCAACTAAATAACTACGGAAAACAATTACAGACTACTTAAATTGGAAAGATCAAGTGCAAAATGTTTTAGTTAGGTGAAACAAAGACTGCATTCTACCGGCAGAATACTCAGAAGATGCATCAGATCTACTAAACAGACGGCGAAGTTTTGAGAGCGGATGATCTGGACGTGTGTCCATTAGAGACACATTTTGAATTTGTAATACTGGATGTCATGAACTGATATATATATTATGACTTTTGAACATTATTAAGGTAAATACATTGTTTGTTCTCTATCAAAATCTTTCATTTGCTAACTATGCCTATCAGTAGTTAGTGCCTTCAGTAGTTTGAATCTTTTATTTAGCTGGCAGCAGTGGCGCTCGCTGTACTGCAGTAGTTCGAGTAACGAAGACTTTTGTGAGGTAAGTGATTTGTGAAAGGTATAGGTTAATGTTAGTCAGGGCCATTCTTTTGTAGGGATTATTGAAACTCAGATTGCGTTGCGCTAAAAATATTGTGTGTCAGTTTGGTGTTGATCAGAATAGGTAAAGAGCGAAATGTCCAAGTGCATTCAGTTCTGGTCAGCTGTTTGAAAATCAAATAACGTAATAGGTTTATCAGCACAGTAATTCATTAATTTTTCTAAGGGGAGGTTTCACCACATACGACTGAAGGAAGACATCGAACAAGTTCAAAGAAGAGCAGCACTTTTTGTATTATCGCGAGGTAGGGGAGAGAAATTCACGGATATAACAGCGACTTCTTGGGGCAATCATTAAAACAAAGTGATTTTCGTTGCGGTAAGATTTTTTCATGAAATATTAGCCACCAACTTTCTCCTTCGAATCTGAAAGCATTTTGTTAACACTTACCTACAGAGGGCGAAATGATCATCGTGATAAAGTAAGGGAAATCTCATGCAGAAATATGGAAGTGCTGTTCGAGAATAGAAAGATAGAGGAATAGTCTCAAGGTATTTCTACAGCCCCTCTGCCAGGCACCTACTTGTGAACTGCAGACCAGTCACGTGGATTACGACGGGCTTTCAATAAGTAATGTAGCAATTTTTTTCTGAAAGCAGGTTGTTCTAGTTAGAATTCCAATACACCTATTATTCCCGGCTACAAAATTCATATTTTCCAACATAATCTCCGTTCAATGCAACGGCCCTACACCACCTTACTGGAATGGCTTTTATGCTCACGTGGTACCACTCTTTTGGTCGACATTGGAGCCAACGTCTTGCTCCATCAGAAACCGCCCCATCATCCACGTACTGCTTCTAGCGAAGTACATCTTTCGTTGGACCAAACAGGTGATGGTCGGTACGTGAAAGACCCGGGCTGTAGGATAGATGAGGAATAACAATCCAACGAGGTTTCGTGAGCTACTCTCGGTTGACGCCTTGCGTTGCTACGGAGAAGGGGCAGTTCATTATCACATTTGTGGAGTCGAACACGCTAAAGCCGTTTCTTCAGTTTCTTGAAAGAAGCACAGCACAGAGCTGATCGTTGCGACATTCGCGAGGGCATCAAATAGAATAACCCCTTTATAGTTCCAGTAGACCGACGCCATGAATTTACCTCACCAGCTGAGGTTGAGGCTTTGAACTGGTTCTTCGAACATGTGATGTGGCGCCACTCTACTGATTGCCGTTTTGTTTCCGGTTCAAAGTGATGGTCCAATGTTTCATTGCCTGTGACGATATACGACAAAAAATTGTCACGATTAACCTCGTAACGTGCAAGCATTTCCACAGAGATGGTTTTTCGTTCTTCATGTAGCAACTGTGTGAGCCAAAGCCGGTAAGGAACCCAGCATCTACACAGCTGTGAGTACCCCTACTGGTGGACGAGTGTGTCAGCACTACCAACAGAGACGCCCAGTTGAGCTGGGAGATTTTTTAATTGTGATCTGTCGATCACCTCGAATGAGAGTGTCCGCACGTCCCAATACTGCAGGAGTCCTAGATCTGTGCGGCCGGCCGGCACGCAGGATATCGCATAGGTTCGCTCGACCTAGTTGCAATGATGGCGCCTCGTCCAACGACTCACCTGACTTTTGTTCAATTCCAGACCTTCGTAAATATTCTCAAGTGCCTATGAATACCTGGGATGCTCCGATTTTCCGCCAAAACAACCTAAATGACAAATGTTTACAGAAGCCATTTTGAAGGCTACGTATAGCACCGCCACCTATGGGAAACTCGTAAAAGTATAGCGGACTGAAGCGGAAGTATCACACATTGTTCCGCAACGAATTCCGAATTTTTCAACCGAAATTAGCCAAGAAAAAGAAGTGTTGCATTACTCATTGAACCCCATAGCATTTTATTCACACCCACCTATCAGAGCTCTAATGGAAATTAAGTGTCCGTTTTTCTCGCGCGCTGTTCGAGGGACTAAGGGTAGAGAAATAGTCTGAACTTGGTTAGATGAACCCTCTGGCACGCACTTTATTGTTAACTGCGGAAGTACATGTAGTTGTAGATGGTACACCTAGGAACTGTTTCAAGAAGTTTAAGTCTTTATACTTCATCGTGAGGAGGAAGACGGTAATATTTTGTAACTGAGTCTGTGTTGTTCATGTAGCATTGAGCCAAGGCCGGTGTTCGGTATCTGGCGAAGGGAGGTTTTTGTCCTCCCTGCAGCGATTGCGTTGGTTGTACCTTAAAGTTGCTGAGTGAGTAGTTCTTTGTACCGTCCCCTTAGAAAAATTATGAATTACTGTGCTAGTAAACTTCTACGTTATTTGATTTTCAAACAGCTGAGCAAAACTCAACGTACTCAAACAGTTTTCTTTCTTCTGATCATCGCTAAACTGACACACAATATTTTTAGTGCAACGCAGTCTGATTTTCATTAATTCCTACAAAAGAATGGGCCTGACTAACAATAACATATACCTTTCATGAATCACTTACCTCACAATAATCTTTGCTACTCGAACTACTGCAATACAGCGAGCGCCAATACTGCCAGCTAAATAAAAGATTGAAGCTACTGTAGGCACAAACTACTGATAGGCAGCCCGCATGTCGTGGTCGTGCGGTAGCGTTCTCGCTTCCCACGCCCGGGTTCCCGGGTTCGATTCCCGGCGGGGTCAGGGATGTTCTCTGCCTCGTGATGGCTGGGTGTTGTGTGCTGTCCTTAGGTTAGTTAAGTTTAAGTAGTTCTAAGTTCTAGGGGACTGATGACCATAGATGTTAAGTCCCATAGTGCTCAGAGCCATTTGAACCATTTTGAATTACTGATAGGCATAGTTAGCAAATGAAAGATTTTGATAGAGAACAAACAATGTATTTACCGTAATAATGTTCAAAAGTCATCATTATATATATCTATCAATTCATGACATCCATCTTTACAAATATTTCTGTCTTCTTTTTTTTCTTTTTGACGGACACGCGTCCAGATCGTCCACTCAAAAGAGTCTGGCATCTCTCTCTCCACATCCACCACTGCTGGTGGCTCACCTCCAACTGCCCAACACTACACAAGCGAATATTCCAACAATGAGTCCATCCAGCCACAGACTGTACACAGCGCACTCAGTGATTTTCATACAGAGCGCTACGTGGCGTTACCAACATAAAAACCTGAACAGCCTACTTACATCTTGAGCCATTGTGCTGATTCCTAGACGAGTGATTTCTCCACGATGGGCGCTTCTTTCCAGCACTTATTCGAAATTAACTTTGAAAATATTAGATAGGAAGCAGAGCTTTCTTTGAATACGTTTTCTGATAGCCGAAGTGGTAAATGGGACCTCTCGCCATAAGCGGGACGTTTGGGGACGAGTCCCGGACCAGCGCAAATTTTCATGGGTCGGAAACGTGTGATGTCAACGCATAGTCGCAGGATGCAAAACTATGTCTTAATGTGTATCTCAGCTGTAATCGTCCGTTCCATCAGACATGCATGCACGTCTGAAGGACGCTGTATTGTGAAGATATACACTGCATAAACATATCAGTGTTGTATCCATGCCAAGACGGGCTGAAATGATGATACACTATGTCACTATGTATCTCCCTGTGCAGAAATTACGAACTGTGAGAGAGTAAGAGCTGTGGCTACGCAGCTTAGAGAAGTTTGGATCGTTTCTGGAGGCGTGTTCGGATAGCCGAAGAGTTCAGGTGACAGTTCGCCATATGCGGGAAATCCGGTTCAGAGTCCAGGTACAGTACAAATTTTCATGTGTCGCAAGCAGCCAGCGACAGGTACAATCGCAGGATTGTAATGTTAAATGACAAGATTAAGGAATACGGAAAAGAATGCAAAGAGCGTGCAAAGAGATTCAACGTTGAGCGTATTCTAAAACAGCTGCTACACTGTACCCCTAAAGGAAGAAGGCACATTCGTAGGTGCAAGAGGAGATGGATGGATGAAGAAGTAGCAAAGTACCAGCTGGTCTAATGCTTCATGGACAAAAGAAGAATAAAATTTCAGTCTACTGAAGACACTGGCTATTGAATTTGGTAGTGCGTATCGTATCATCACCAGACTCCCATTAAATGATCTAATTATCAGCCGTATGGCGTTGATATTTCTCGTTCATAATGTTTACTGTTTCCGAATTCCCGTTGCAACTGAAAGCTAGCCTTGCTTACAACGGAATGATATACAGTACAGAAAAACGAGATGTTATAAAAATCAGTCACTGCTGTGTGTTCCCGCTGACGTATGACGAAACATGCACCGTGATACAGAAGGACCGATGCAAAAAAGAATTTTATTTAAATGTAAATGTATCTCCTCGCACAGTACTGATGGAAATGGAATATATTTTCAAACCGTTATGTGAAGATCGTATCGCGAATTTGTCTGTACTTGCCGAGCAGCGTTGAAAATGTGCCGCTAGAAGTCAACGAATAAACTCTTTTTCTTTCCTTGGTCGTATTATTCTCGTTTGAAAATAACTAAAGTACATGAGAATACGTAAGACATATGTAATGAATACTTAATAATAATCCACCCCATTCACACCTAACTGAAATGTTGTGTGGATTATGATATATCGTATCTATAAATACAAACCAGGGTTCTACATACGTACAGAAGTGTGACTCAATGAACTCAAATATTCGTATTTATCTTAAGTGGTTGACTTCTTCGGCGCTCAGTTGCAACAAACTCTGCGTCTGCTGCATTCTTAGATACTATAACGACAATTTAATAATCGACTTAAAACTAACATGGGAGTTAAAAGACTTAAAATATATTATTAAAGTTTACTAGGTTTACTTTAACTACAATAGGAAGCTGATGACCTCGTTTGGCCCCTTAAAACAACCATCATCATCATCATCATCACTAATTAGGAAGAATAGAATGCCACGAAAACGAATTAATCTTAACTATACTGAAATATTTAAGCTTTTTACTTGTGTGATACAATTCAGTTGATTACTAAATTTCAGTTCCAATCTCGGATGCTGCTGCAGAAACAAAGTTCTTTGTTATTCTTGAGTGTCGAAGAAATCTACCATTTACTTTACTTCAGTCAATTTCATCTGGAAAGAACGGTTCTTGCATGTTTAATTGTACCCTCCGCCAGATCAGAAATGCGTGAGTCTATATATGTCGTGTGTTTGAGCTCTGCAAATTTAATGATGAGTTGAGAACGCTCAACTATGGGAAGAGGAAAAGGAGTTCCAAGGAAACATTACGGGTTGTGCTGACGACATTGCTTATTGCGTCGCATAGCTAACTTACACTACTGTACATCGCAGGGATTGGCAACACTGCAAGAAGACAGGTCACAAAAAATGGTTCAAATGGCTCTGAGCACTATGGGACTTAACTTCTGAGGTCATCAGTCCCCTAGAACTTAGAACTACTTGAACCTAACCAACCAAAGGACATCACACACAGCCATGCCCGAGGCAGGATTCGAACCTGCGACCACAGCGGTCGCTCGGCTTCAGACTGTAGCGCCTAGAACCGCACGGCCACTCCGGCCGTCCTCAGGTCACAGGAAGTAACCAAATTTCCCGATTAGAACTGGTGCACTTGAACTCCCTATGATGGTTACAGACTGTAACTGTTAAATAAGTATGTATACTAATGTTTCCACAGAATAAAAATGGTTCAAATGGCTCTGAGCACTATGGGACTTAACTTCTGAGGTCATCAGTCCCCTAGAACTTAGAACTACTTAAACCTAACCAACCTACGGACATCACACACAGCCATGCCCGTGGCAGGATTCGAGCCTGCGACCGTAGCGGTCGCGCGGTTCCAGACCGTAGCGCCTAGAACCGCTCGGTCACCCCGGCCGGCTTCCACAGAACGCTGCATGATATTTCCGAAATATTGAAAAATCTGATCATTTAAAACTAGGTTTTCTCTTGCTTCGAGGTTAACTGTAGTCGTTTTCAGATTAGTCTCTTTTGAATTTTTTTAATTATGGAGACCACAGTAAGACATTAAAGGTTATCCTTTTTACCGCTGCAAGGAACGAGCTCCAACCAATCAATGAATCTAAACTTCTAAAATACCGACTTCGACGCTTTCTGGTAAGGACTAAGAAGGGAATGTCATTTAACAGAAAAGAAAAGGGGCCACATTTTTGTCGTTTAATGCTGTTAACATGTCTCTCGTAAGATACACTGCCATTCTGAAACCTGAATATATCGTCCACTATACTGTATAGTTGGTACTGGGCAAGAAATCATGTCGCTTAAGAGCTCAGACGAATAAGGAGAAGTGTTTACTTGCTTGCTACGATCCCAGGAGTGAGCGCGTCTCGTAGTGATAAGCAGGTGTAGTAGACGTTAAACACGGATCCTCGTACCTCAGCCCGCTAGTTCTTACATTCCACCCTGTGATCTCTGTGTTGCCGTCTGTCAGCAGGTGTTCTCACTTTGGCATCACCACTGGTCCTCCCTTCAAGGGAACAAGGTCCATGTTATTAAGACTCTCCCTGGACGACCGCCACTCGCCTCTCGCCGTGAGATCATTTTAGCTAGGTTGCGCATCTGGTACTGTCTTTTTAGCTATCGCTATTTGGTAAATGGTGTTCCCCCGTCACTTTGTGCTCATTGCGATCAACCTTTGATCGTTCACCATCCCCAGACGAATGCTCTTTTTTTAAACACTTCCGCTCTCGTTTGTGTTTACTGTCTGAGCTATGGGCCTTTATAGCGAACTAAGCCCGAGCTATCGACCGTGTTTTACTTTCTCTCCGCCGTAGCAATATGGCGAAGGCCATTAAGTTTTTAGTTCAGGACCTCTGATTCTCAATGGCGTATTTTATAGATCTTTCCCCATGTCCCTGTTTTTAGCTGTCTTCTCTTTCGATGATTGGGATTAACTTGTCGTTTTCAACTCCACGTTTCTTGTTCTACAGCTCTGACATGGGAGCGTATGACACAAGTTGTTTTTTGCGCCCTAAAACAAAACGAAACAAACAAAACATTAAACACGGGTGTAACAAATGCTCGTGGAAGCACGTTATAGAAAAATTACCTACAAAAGCGGTGTTTGTTTGTAAGAAAGACTTAAATTAAATTAAGCTTGTTTCAATACAGTGCAATGAGTAAGGGAAAAATGATTACTGATGAGTCATTTCCGTTGACAGAAATTGAAAACAGAAGAGAATCGACGCAAAATGTTCCTAACAGTGCCAAATGGCACGAAAGGAACTAGACAACACGGAGACTGTCTGGCACGAGAACTACACGTCTAACCAACGATTACTAAGAGTTTTAAAAAATTGTAGAAACTGAGATTCTCTGAAATAGTTTTCCAACATGATCACTTGATAACGGAAAGGATTGGCTCTGAATAGATGTAGAGCTTAATGCTCCACTTCGTGGACAGTTCAGCGTCTACGAGCAACGCCTAGTTTGAGAGGTAGAAAACAGATCAATTTCTTAGTTTCTAGCAAGCAATTTTTCTGTTTCTTGTCGATCAATGCAACTAAACCAGCACCCAAGGGCTTCACGAGCACTAAGTTATTGGGGGAAGGGGACGGGCAGACTCCTAGTTCGCTAAATTACATATAATTTCATCAGGTTTTTAATTTATAAATGTTTTTAAAAACTGAATTTTATCTATCGTGTAAATACACTTGTCGCAGTCCGTGTAGCGGATCCAATCTATTTTTAACCAGCTGCTGACGATTAAGCTATAATTACAGAATTTAGCATGTGCATAGCCCTATCTTGTAAAGAAGTACAATCCAGACGCCTAACTACACGTTCACACGATCCATCTAATTCACAAAATAAGCAATCATATACGACTACTGCTCCGCCACCAATGCTACCACTACAGAAACTTTGACAATAATGTACAGCAGTAATATTTCTTGCAGAGGGGCTGTGGGGGATCAAGGGGATGTGTCATTGTACTCTGCAGTCTTTTACTTATTAAAGTTTCGATTAAAAAAAACATTCCATCAAATATTAATATTGCCAGCCTGTGGCCTGTAGGGAAACATCCACAAGTCCTAAATTTCATCAGCGTATGTTAAGCTGTTAAGTACTTATCAATGCCCTGTGCTGGAAGCTTTCCAAGAAGGGCCGACGTTACCCGAGAGCTTTTGAGAATGAAGTAATTTATATCTGTGATACCTATACGGTGAAAGAAATCCTCCCAGTAAATTCTCAGCACGCGCACAGTGTTCCAACTTGTGCCGACAAGGCACGATGTGGTATATTGAATGAGGGGCAAACTACAGCTGCCAGTACTTGAAAACGGACCAGTAAAATTTAAACAGGATTATACCACTGCGCCCGCAACATTAGGACATCTCAAGTGGTTTTATGAGGAGGAAGAAATAAACATGCCGCCTTTCTAGGCAAAGTGGTGGTGTCTCTGAAGCATTTCGTACAGAACTGTCAACTTACTTCTCCAGCTACACAGTTATTGCGAAAACTGAAATACTCGGTATCACTCTACGTACATAGCAATAGCTGGTAGTAGCGGGAGAAGGGACGATTATGACGTATAGCGAGTATCACCGAAGGAAACTATGTCGATGAACTCACTATCAACTAATCATACCTCTTTACTATTCTACCACATAACTGGGAACTGCACTGTCGACTATAATACATATAGTTTAAATGTACTTTGGTTGCCATTGTTATACCTCTTTTCAACCAAACAGATTGACAATTTTTAAATTAAGAAATAAATAAAAATTCGATAACACTGCATGCTGTGTCACGGCGTTTAGCATGCTTCCAACGGAAATTTTTCCATCGATGAACCGTTCCCCTTTTTTTTCCCTCTGAAGCTCCCAATTTCCCTAAAAAGATAAATTATTCACCAAAGTGGAAACGATGCTTTAATAATACCCAGCCGTCCTGGGCGTCTCCAGACACGTCTTTGCTGATCATCGGGGCTCAGCTCGAAGCGAACTCATCACTGACGAAAATCCCTCTCGAGTCAATGAGAATCTAGTCCGAATTTCCCGGACACCACAGCGAACGGACTTATTGGTGTTCAGAGGTCAATGGTAATTGGTGCAAGGGAAAGTGTGAGCTCAGTCCCATGCCTGTGAGTCGTCTATTTAATGCCTGTTGTGGTCACTAAAGCACAAGTTGCACGTCGGATTGATGATAATGAAGAGTCCTGGGCTCTATGTGCCTCTCGACGATTGCTGGGTTCTCACGTTGTATCGTCTCTCTAGGTCGATTGCTTCCTTCTTGACGCTGTCTTCGCTCACGGTCCACCTACTGCGGGAAACATCGTCGACAAGTGGCATCGCTCCTATTCAAATGTCGAGCGATTCGCTGATTACTCCAAGCGGCTCCTTTGAGCCGAACTGCACGTTCTCTCTCGAATGCTGACAGCTGCGTATATTGTCCACGCGCCTGTCTTCGAGGCATAGTTCTGTCCAACTGAGTGCACGGAATAAAATTCGCGAAGACGTTATGCCCTTGTTTAACCCTTGACAGGTGCGCGGTGAAACTGCGATGTAGCGCCACACTGCATCGACCGCCAGAGTTTACAGTTTTGCATTTTCCGTAGATACCTGTATGAACACCAACTTGAGACCAAGTTTCAAAATTCCTTCTGCCGGGCCTTTCTGTGGTTTTAGAGTGTAGATCAACACACTTTGTGCCAGTCCACGAGTGCCGGAGTATTCGTGCACGGTATCATGCATTAAACGTCGAATCCATCCTCTACTTTTCACATCACTGAGTCACGTGACCTTGCTTATTACTGGCATCGCCGTCGGATAGAAACATCGACCGGCTTGATCTCATTCAGGAGCAGCGAACAGTGTGCCCCTATCCCTGACTTACCTTTTCTCTATTTTTCATTCCTTACTGGTAGACATCCTTTTAAACAGAGCACATAACAAGCACCACAGAGATCTACAAAATAAGTTACGGGTACGGATTTAACTCTTCACTGACAGATCCAAGGAAGTCAGCAGCAAACCAACTTCTCTAGCACCAAGCTAAGCAGTGGAAGATCATCACGATACCATTATAACGGAAAAAGATAAGTTTTGCTGGGAGTGAGTGTGGTTCTCTTTAGAAAATGGGATGCACAAGCAGCAGCAGAGGAGAGGAACGGGAGATATATACAGCTTGGACTCCACCATGTAAATGGTCCAGAGTGACTGTGGACAGACATGAGAATAAACACAAACAGCTCTTCAAATAATCCATCCAACTCATACAGTCACCCGAATGCGTTATCGCCTTCACATGATATCCTGGTGATGTTGTGACAAGCATATCAACGGCCACAGGCCCAGAGACGAGAGTTGCTAATTCCGTGGTATGCCGAATCGATGAGCTGACTCCAAGGCGACGGGCCAGGGCACCGCATGTGGCTCTCTGTGAGGCAGCCGCTGCAGAACACGTAGCGGCATGTTGAGCTGCTGCCAGGAATTGAACTCTGAACCGTTGACTGAATAGCGACGGCCAATCTTTGCCACTACTGCGACGACGGCACCGATTCACGCAGACTGGGCGTCCACACAAAGCCCATATAACTCCAGTCATGGCACTAGCTGAAACTTAGTTAAACTGTCGAGTTGATGTATGATTCTTGCGTGACTCTTTTTTTTAAAAAAAGGTATAAATTTTCTGTTAGTTGCTTTATTATGTCTAAAACAAGGAAAATGGCTATCAAGTCGGTATTTAATATCCCGACACTGATTATGCAATGTTACTGATTGTCTCTGTAACAAATTCACTCCCAAAATTAATCATAAGACACACTACTGCCCATTAAAATTGCTACACCATGTGATATGCAAATGATTAGCTTTTAAGGGCATTCACACAAGGTTGGCGCCGGTGGAGACACCTACAGCGTGCTGACATGAGGAAAGTTTCCAACCGATTTCTCATACACAAACAGCAGTTGACCGCCGTTGCCTTGTGAAACGTTGTTGTGATGCCTCGTGTAAGGAGGAGAAATGCGTACCATCACGTTTCCGACTTTGATAAAGGTCGGATTGTAGCCTATCGCGATTGCGGTTTATCGTATCGCGACATTGCTGCTCTCGTTGGTCGAGATCCAGTGGCTGGTAGCAGAACATGGAATCCGTGGGTTCAGGAGGGTAATACGGAACGCCGTGCTGGATCCCAACGGCCTCGTATCACTAGCAGTAGAGATGATAGGCATCTTATCCGCATGGCTGTAACGGATCGTGCAACCACGTCTCGATCCCTGAGTCAACAGATGGGGACGTTTGCAAGACAACAACCATCTAAACGAACAGTTCGACGACGTTTGCAGCAGCATGGACTATCAGCTCGGAGACCATGGCTGCGGTTACCCTTGACGGTGCATCACAGACAGGAGCGCCTGCGATGGTGTACTCAACGACGAACCTGGGTGCACGATTGGTTCGGATGAATCCAGGTTCTGTTTACAGCATCATGATGGTCGCATCCGTGTTTGGTGACATCACGGTGACCGCTCATTGGAAGCGCGTATTCGTCATCGCCATACTGGCGTATCACCCGGCGTGATGGTAAGGGGTGCCATTGGTTACACGTCTCGGTCACCTCTTGTTTGCATTGACGGCACTTTGAACAGTGGACGTTACATTTTAGATGTGTTACGACCCGTGGCTCTACCCTTCATTCAATCCCTGCGAAACCCTACATTTCAGCAGGATAATGCACGACACCATGTTGCAGGTCCTGTACGGGTCTTTCTGGATACAGCAAATGTTCCACTGCTGCCCTATCCAGCACATTCTCCAGATCTCTCATCAATTGAAAACGTCTGGTCAATGGTGGCCGAGCAACTGGCTCGTCACAATACGCCAGTAACTACTCTTGATGAACTGTGGTAGCGTTTTGAAGCTGCATGAGCAGCTGTACCTGTACACGCCATCCAAGCTCTGACTCAATGGCCAGGCGTATCAAGGCCGTTATTACGGCCAGAAGTGGTTCTTCTGGGTACTGATTTCTCAGGATCTATGCACCCAAATTGAGTGAAAATGTAATCACATGTCAGTTTTAGTATTATATATTTGTTCAATGAATACCCGTTTATCATCTGCACTTCTTCTTGTTGGCGTAGCAATTTTAATGGCCAGTTGTGTATTTAGTCCGACGTACATTTTAACAGCACCTATCCCCCCCCCCCTCAAGACTGGCGTCCCATCCTCCCCTTCCCGTTATCCCTTGCATAAATCACACGTAAGCATGTTTGTATTTCTAATGGTATGTTCTGACGTCTCTTAAACGGGTCTATTGCTACGCATGGTTTAGACTCGTTTCTGACACTGTTTTTCTTGACAACCATACTTCGACGTTTAACGATAGGTCTCGAAACCACTATAACCTTGTCACCTGGTGACATGCAATTAGAACTGCTTTTAGGAAAACCAGCAGGTGGTCAGTTGAGCACCACAGTTAAGGTTGAAATCAAATGAAATTATACATTGCTTCAAGTTCTTTTATGTGACATGTAAATTAATTAGTCAATGATTTTGAGTATGTTTACTGTCAATATTTCAGCTACAAGCTGTACTTCCACTTTATGACAATGGTAATTGTGAACTATGCCCGAAAAAAGTAACCAAATAAAGTTTCAGCTACAAGTAGACTGTAGTTATTAGTGGCCACACAGGTTATAAAAACACGTGCTTGTTATCTACCACGTTTCCCCTCCGAAGCGCATTTTAGCCGTCAATTTCCTGCAATTCAACGTTCAACTGTCATGTGCACGTCGTGTCAGCTGTAAAGACGTCTATACAGCCTCGCTACAAAGTGCATCGTTGTTTTTTACATGTTTTCACTTTCTTTCGCCTCTCACACGCGAGGGTGAGCTGGAAGAGTTGTACTGTAAAACTCTTCAGCTAGAAGCAATAGTAAAACGAGATGAAGTATTTACATTCTTTTTAAAATTTTTATAGTTGTGGGTATGCATTGGTGGTATTTAACTTTCTCTGCTTAGAATTATTAAGCAATAGAATGAAAGAAATTTTGAGCCGCGCTGCGGCCCGCGTTGATGCTGTTTCTAGGTTTCCGCTCTCTGTTGGAGTCCAGACGGTATCGTTTGGTTGGCATGGTTGCGGTTGTTTGTCTTCTCGTGTTGACTGACGCCACTCAGTTTCGTAAGCGGTGCCTGTCCGCTAGGGGCACCAGCGGCGGTTACCGATATGTAGTAACTGTTGCCCTATCTTTGGGACGACGTCGTTGTCTATCCGGGTCGTGTGAGTGGGCCAGATCGGTTGGGGACTCAAGGAGGAGGCAGGTCTGCGCAGTGCGAGAATACGCCGGGACCGCTGGCGGCATGCATGGACTGCCGGAAGGAAGGGCTGTGGTCACGACGGTGCACGACTTCGGCGTAAACCGGATCTAGCATGCCTTAAGATGAGTGCATTTCAATCCAAGTAGAGAAACCTCCACCACTGTGATATCTCGCGATTCTCCAGTGACTTGGGTTCGTGTTGCTGCTCATAGTGTCGCTGAGGCGAAGAGCAGAGAGTGGAGTGCTTGGGAAAAGCGGATCTGATTAGCTTTCCTCGACTCCTTATTACTATTTACTGAGTTCAACTTGCTACAATTTGTTAAGCCCAGCCAACGGTAGGCATGTTGGGAAGGCCATGAACCGTACCCATCTTATACAAATAAGGGTCAGAGACGTACAGCATTGGTAAATCTATTACTAAATTACAGAGGGGTGACCCACTGTAAGTCCATTGGATATGATCCAGGTAGAGGCAGAGTGGTAGACACCAGGTAGGACGACAAGTATCTTTATTGAATTGGAGGATGCCTGTAAAAAGAAAAAGCATGAAATCAGTTGAAGTAATAACTCTCTAGCTACAAAGCGCTACCAGCAGTCCATCTAACAGAATGACTATGCATAGAGTTAAAAAGACTGCGATGCAATGTCGACCAGCTCTTTACAAATCACATATTTCCATAGACAATGCAAAGCGGCGCTGGATGTGGTGCAGCGACGACACTAGACAGTGGTCGGACTGGACTGGAAACTAGCGATTCGGAGTGAAGTCCATTAATAGCTGTAATACATCAACTCAACTCACGAAATTTGTTCAGTGAACAGTATCTCTCCTCATACAAGTTCTCTCCTGGTATCTCAGTTACTGTCGCACACATGCAACAAAATATCGATGACGATAGGCTGATATAATACATCTGCAGCTCACCGGCCTGTGCAAGAAATCTTGGACACTTGATGAGATATCGCATTGCTAGTACCGACACTACCAATACAGCAGTTCATCAGCGCAGCCCCTTTGTCGTTGAAGTAAAATGCCACTCTCTGTGTTTTCTATTCTAGCCGCTTGCCGAATTGTGTTCCGTCTCCCAGAGGAAAATCTTCCCGTTCGGACACCAACATAGACGAGTTATCATGCTCTACCGCCGAAACTCCTCGGCTCAGAATCAAGGATCGTTTTTACGGGGCTGAGTGTAATCTCGCCAGTCGCGACTTAAACAACGATGGTTTTTATAATCCAGCTGATGAGAGAGAATATGTCGTCCAGCGGCAAACCTCATTGTTCTGTAGTGTTACAGTCCTATTTTAAATCAATTTTATTCATGTTCTTACTTTTCAAGTGATTAAATAAAATAATAATTAATCTGATATCCTCGGAAAGAGAACCGTTTTAGTAGGCAAAATAGCGATCTCCATGCGTACATTTATTACCAGTTCTCGTTGTCCAATAAGAGAACGGACGACCAAGATCCTGGAGCCTTGTCTAAAAAGGATTCAGTAAAGAGATGAAAGCTGGAGAGAAAAAGACTACGTAGTTTCTCTGCCTCGCCGTGACTTAATATGGGGAGGGACTCGGCCACTCTTCTTGAGAAATAGCGTCAGGTATTTGCTCTCATTACGAACGGCATTTTCGTCCTGGAAAACGACATATTGCTTCGGTTGCACTATAAAATGACAAAAAAATAGGCAATGGAAAGTAAATAACGACAGAGAGACATGAGGTTATTTAATCTCGTCCCAAGACACACGGTGGCAGTACGGAAATGAGGATCAGCGGAAGGAATTGTCCATGTCGCGATTGCGCTTATCCCTGCCCCACGCTTCCCTCTACAGGTGGGCGTCAGCAGCAAACAGCTGAATCAGGTAGCAACTTCAACGGCTTACAAACTGCTTATGCCCTCGTTTCCCTATCTTATCATATTTTCCGTAACCGCTTGACAACCAAAAGGGCGTTGAATTGTCTAGCGAGGGAGGTGCCGCATTCAGTCCGGCCGTCCAAATGTAAGCTCTACGTGATTTCCCTAAAATCACCAGGTTCGTTTGAAAAGGGCGCGGTCGATTTCTTTCCCCACCCTTCACTAATAGGAGCTTCTACTCCGTCTCTAATGACCGCCTTACCAAGGGGGCGTTAAATTCTAATTCCTTCTTTTTAACTTCTGACTTGCGTGCTCTTCTACCTACTCTTTTATTCTGATGGACTCAATACATCTACGTAGCAATAACTGACTGAAAGAATATTCCTCTTTCTAACCACTCTGGCGTGAACTCTCCTTCTCTGCACTTTGCAGCTCACAGCTCACTGTGTTGATCACCGCTATGGTACAATATTTAAAAGAGCAAACGATACTGCGAGGAATTTACTTTTGCGAATGATCTAGTGTTTTTGTCATCAGTCTTCTGAGTCATTCAATGCGGCCTGCCACGAATTCCTCTCCTGTGCCGATCTTTCCATCTCACCAAATTTTCATCATGCGTTTGTAGCATCACAACCCAAATGCTTCGATTTTCTTCTGTTACGGTGTCCCCACAGTCCATATCTCTGCCATCCAATGCTGAGCTGCTCCCAACGTATATTCTCAGAACTTTCTTCCTCAAATTGACGTCTGTGTTTGATACTAATAGACGTCTCTGTCACTGAAAGTCCTCCTTGCTCCGTCTATCGGTGGTTATTTTGCTGCCTTGGTAGCACAATTTTTTGACTTTGTCAGCCTCGTGAGCTCCAATTATTGTGTTAGTTTCTCGCTATTCTCATTTCTGTTATTACTCATTACTTTGTTCTTCCTTCGGTTTACTCTCAGCGCATGTTCTTTACTCATTAGACTGTTCATTCCTTACAGCAAGTCCTGCAAATCTTTTCCACTTTCACTGTAGATAAAAAGACTTCACCGAATCTTAACGTTGATATCTTTTACACTTGAGTTGTAAGCCAACACTTTAATCTTTCTTTTATTTCCCTCATTGCTTCCACGACGTATAAATTGAACAACAGGGGCGAAAGACTGCATCCGTACCTTGCACACTTCTTAATCCGGGAACTTCGTTCTTGGTCTTCCACTTTTATTGTTTTCTTTTGGTACTTGTACGTATTGTATATTACCCGTGTTTCCCTATAGCATACATCGTATTTTTCTCAGAATTTTTAACATCTTCAGCCATTTTACATTTTCCAGGGCGATGTATCCTACGAACGTGTCTTCATTTTTCTTCAGTCTTGCTCCCATTTTCAACCGTAATACCAGAACTGCCTCACTGGTGCTGACCGTCATCAAAGAGATCCGCAATTTTCTTTTCCGTTTTTCAGTATATTATTCTTATCAGTGACTTGGATGCGTGAGCTGTTAAGCTGATTGTGCGATAAATTTCGCACTTGTCGGCTCTTGATGCCTTCGAAATTGCGTGGACGTTGTTACTCCGAAAATCAGTTGGCATATCGCCAGACTCATACGTTCCACATACAAATGTGAATAGTCGTTTTGTTGCCACTTCCCCCAATGATGTTAGAAATTCTGATGGAGTGTTATCTATCCATGCTGTCTTATTTTATTGAAAGTCTTCCAAAACTCTTCTACATTCTGATACTTGATCCCCTATCTCTTCCGTATCGACTCCTGATTCTTCTTCTATCACGTCATTAGGTAAGTCCTCCTCCTCATAGAGGCCCTCAATGTACTCTTCCCACCTAGAGCCCCTCAATATACTCTTCCCACACATCCGCTCTCTCCCCTGCATTTAACAGAGGAGTTCCAATTGCACTCTTAATGTTTCCATCCTTGATTTTAATTTCACCGAAGGTTGTATTCATTTTTCTATACGCTGAACAGACCTTCCGACTATCATCTCTTTTCCGATTTCTTTGCATTTATCATGCAGTTATTCCGCCTTAGCTTCGCTATACTTTATTTCATTCCTCAGTGACGTGTATTTCTGTACTCCTACATTTCCATGAACATTTTTATACTTTCTGCTTTCATCGATGAAGAACTTCTTCTCTTACCCATGGTTTCTTCTCAGTTACCTTCTCTGTATCTACGTTTTTCTCTCCAACTCCTGTGATTGCCCTTTTTGGAGATGTCTATGCCTCTTCGACTGAACTGGCTACTGAGGTATTCCTATCTATATACACAGAGAAATTCAAGAGATTTCTTCGTGCCTTAGTACTTCCGTATCGCACTTCTTTGAGCACTGATCTCGTTAGTGATGCTAAATCAATGAATTTTGGCATATCTACAAGATTTCTTCTGTCTTTTTATATCTCCGTTACCTGATTGTAAGTACTTGGAGTACCTTCTCCCACCTTCTCTCTCGCGGCAACCCACTGCCGTTGGCTGGCCAGTCATGAAGAACGAGTTGCCTTTCACTTCTTCACTGACGCGTCACCAGTTCTACAAGACCCCATAGCTTTCAGAGATCAGTAAGCGGACGAATGTAGGAGACCAACAATTTCAAAATAGGAATTCGAGAGTAAAGTATAAGGATATCAAAATAAAAGCGCATTCTGAGTTTGACTTCAGTGTATCTGTAGTTTGCTGCTATCATAAGTGCTACACGACAAGAGATTACTGCTGTTGTGACTGCTTCAAACAAATTGTAAGTACTGGAAAAAGTTTGTTATTGTCTATGATATTTTCTAAGATGATTCTGCACAGATGACACGGTTAAAAGTATTTATCATACCTAACGTAATTGCTGTGCAGTTATTCGTTCCGGTATAATGGGAAGGAGTGCATAAATCATAGTTTACAATGGAAGGTATTCTATTTTAAATACTTTTTGTAATTTATTGTAGATACTTAGCTTATCTGTGAAATAAATAAAAGAAGAATTACATCACAGGGATGCAAATTTTAACTGTTAGATTATGTCAGTACACACTAAAAATTAAATATTAAAGGAATACTTAAACAATTAGTTTAAGTCTCCTGCAGTCCATATTATTCATCGCAACTTTCACTTGGTAAGTTGTAACTTTAGTACGAATTGCAGTCTATTTTTTTACCTGAAATGAGACAAAATTATAGTTCTTAAATTAGTTTTAATGATAGTGAGAAATCTACCCATGAATACTTCAGTATGTGTTTTAGAAACCGAGTACGCGGCACTATCAACATATTTTTCAATTTCTTATAAAACTTTCCTTCATATGAATTTCTACGTGTTCTTGAGATTAAGCGACAGGCCGGTATTATTTTTCTTGCTTTTGTACTTTTATAGTACATTATTCCACGTCGTCACTGGCATAAATTTTTCTGTTTTTTCTACTTCAAAGATTTAAATATTACTTCTTCACTGCAAATGACTGCCAACGCAGAATAAGGAAAACTATGTCCAGTACGTATCTGATATTTTAAACAGGAATTCGAAGTTTGTAAAGCTTTCTTAACTGCTTATATTTCTCTAGTTGTTACAAGCGCACTAATCAACCGCACTGACACAAAATTTGGCCTGAAAACGAACCGACCTGTGCGGCATATGATAGATGATACATAAAATGATAATACTTCCTCTGAAATATATTTCATGGCTATGGGACGTGCTCAGAGAGCTTCACTAACATTCAGGGAGACCCTTGGTTCCGTCACACGTCCTCCGGTATCTACATTTAGATCTGTCGTGGTTTCCGTAAATCATATATGGCTAACCGCAGGACAGATACTTTGAGAGTGGGACGGCCTATGTATTTCCTTCCCTATCATCTTCAATAGTAACAGTTATGCAGCACCCCTAATAATCTGGTCGTCATCATAGCGGTGTTTCGTCTCATATGACAAAAGTTAACCGTGAGAACAAACAAATATTTAAAAACCCAAAAATTAAAGTGTATAATTTTTATCGGTAGTTATACGGTTCCTCTCGTTTGTTTAAAAACAGCAGATAAAAGAGATTCTCCCGAGATAACTGCAGAAGGACAGAGGTGGCTGTCCCTGCTGCCAGTTTGCGCATTTCGCTCTGCCGTGACAGAGGTGAACACATTTCACTTAAACTTCCTCTTTTGAGGAGTCTCTCCTGCGGTCGTCCAGTCTTCATACTTTTAATTTCGTGTGATAATGAGTTTGAACAGTTGGTGACTTTAGATTAAAATGAAATTGGGAAAGTCAACGCCTACAGAACTGAACGTGAGTTGACTCTCAGAACTCGACGTTCGGGCAGTGTAGTGAAAAGGAAAAGAGCTTTCCACTGCGGTTCTGTCCCGTGTTACCGAAATTACTCGTCCCGTCAGAGGGAGCGCAGTGTAGCGGAAGCAACATGTGCGTGTGATATTACGTCCCCTCAGCTAGTCACTGCTTTTCACGCACATTCATATCGACTACAACGAAGTTCTGTATGAAAAGCAGAGATACTCAGTACTATATATTCACAACAGAGAGAATTTAAATAATATGGCTACTAAACGCTGATTTGCTCAAATTTATAATGTTAGGTAACTGTTGTTCTCTTCCTTAGCACAGCGTCTCCAGAAAGGAAGGCAGATGCGAAGAAACCTTAGGCAACGTAAGAAATAATCCCGTAGAACGACAAAAGAAGAAACCATAAATATTCAGGAAAAGCGAAGAATACAGCAATGTATGTCACCCAGGTCTGAAAAAAATTGTAAGAGCACGGATACTACACGAAAATTAGTGCAGGTAGAAGGTGAAGAAATAGAAAAATTAATTGTCGTCGGAAGGACAGATTCAGCATACTCAAACGTCAAAACAACCTTTGGCGAAATTAGTAGCAAAGGTGGCTACAGGGAGAGCGAAAAATTTTGCTGTTTAACGGAGACAGCACATTGGAGGCCAATACGAGGGAAAGAAACTGTCTGGTGGCGTGGTAGATGTGGCAGTGGGAGTCGTTAAAGGAAGTCATAAGAAATACACGATCGTAATCAGACTTTAAGAGTCTTTTGAAAGACCTGCGATCAAACAAGACCGAAAGCATAAATATTCGTTGGAAATTTCTAGAATCATTGGAAAAAGGGCAACCAACTGACTATTCAAATGATTAGTAGGATCTATGAGAATGGAGAAATTCCATCGGACTTTCGAAAATATCATTCAACCAATCTCGAAGATAATAATGGAAGGTACGTGTGAAAACGTGAAAACTATGGTAAAATTAGTTTGGTTGGTTGGTTGGTTTGTGGGAGTTGAAGGGACCAGGCTACAAAGGCCATCGGTCCCTGGGAAAATTAGATTAGTAGCTGATGTATCGAAGTTTGACAATTACTTAATGACTCAACAGTCTTACAGTCCAACGCAGCCTAGTATCAATGAGAAGGTCAAGCAAGTAAATATGATAATTTTTTTTTTTTATTGGTCATCAGTCTACTGACTGGTTTGATTCAGCCCGCCAAGAATTCCTTTCCTGTGCTAACCTCTTCATCTCAGAGTAGCACTTGCAACCTACGTCCTCAATCATTTGCTTGACGTATTCCAATCTCTGTCTTCCTCTACAGTTTTTGCCCTCTACAGCTCCCTCTAGAACCATGGAAGTCATTCCCTCATGTCTTAGCAGATGTCCTATCATCCTGTCCCTTCTTCTTATCAGTGTTTTCCACATATTTCTTTCTTCTCCGATTCTGCGTAGAACCTCCTCATTCCTTACCTTATCAGTCCACCTAATTTTCAACATTCGTCTATAGCACCACATCTCAAATGCTTCGATTCTCTTCTGTTCCGGTTTTCCCACAGTCCATGTTTCACTACCATACAATGCTGTACTCCAGACGTACATCCTCAGAAATGCCTTATTTGCCATAGCGAGTCTGCTTTTGATGTCCTCCTTGCTCCGTCCGTCATTGGTTATTTTACTGCCTAGGTAGCAGAATTCCTTAACTTCATTGACTTCGTGACCATCAATCCTGATGTTAAGTTTCTCGCTGTTCTCATTTCTACTACTTCTCATTACCTTCGTCTTTCTCCGATTTACTCTCAAACCATGATGTGTACTCAATAGACTGTTCATTCCGTTCAGCAGATAATTTAATTCTTCTTCACTTTCACTCAGGATAGCAATGTCATCAGCGAATCGTATCATTGATATCCTTTCACCTTGTATTTTAATTCCACTCCTGAACCTTTCTTTTATTTCCATCATTGCTTCCTCGATGTACAGATTGAAGATTAGGGGCGAAAGGCTACAGCCTTGTCTTACACCCTTCTTAATACGAGCACTTCGTTCTTGATCGTCCACTCTTATTATTCCCTCTTGGTTGTTGTACATATTGTATATGACCCGTCTCTCCCTATAGCTTACCCCTGCTTTTTTCAGAGTCTCGAACAGCTTGCACCATTTTATATTGTCGAACGCTTTTTCCAGGTCGACAAATCCTTTGAAAGTGTCTTGATTTGTCTTTAGCCTTGCTTCCATTATTAGCCGTAACGTCAGAATTGCCTCTCTCGTCCCTTTACTTTTCCTAAAGCCAAACTGATCGTCACCTAGCGCATTCTCAATTTTCTTTTCCATTCTTCTGTATATTATTCTTGTAAGCAGCTTCGATGCATGAGCTGTTAAGCTGATTGTGCGATAATTCTCGCACTTGTCAGCTCTTGCCGTCTTCGGAATTGTGTGGATGATGCTTTTCCGAAAGTCAGATGGGATATCGCCAGACTCATATATTCTACACACCAACGTGAATAGTCGTTTTGTTGCCACTTCCCCCAATGATTTTAGAAATTCTGATGGAATGTTATCTATCCCTTCTGCCTTATTTGACCTTAAGTCATCCAAAGCTCTTTCAAATTCCGATTCTAATACTGGATCCCCTATCTCTTCTAAATCGACTCCTGTTTCTTCTTCTATCACATCAGACAAATCCTCACACTCATAGAGGCTTTCAATGTATTCTGTCCACCTATCTACTCTCTCCTCTGCATTTAACAGTGGAATTCCCGTTGCACTCTTAATGTTACCACCGTTGCTTTTAATGTCACCAAAGGTTGTTTTGACTTTCCTGTATGCTGAGTCTGTCCTTCCGACAATCATATCTTTTTCGATGTCTTCACATTTTTCCTGCAGCCATTTCGTCTTAGCTTCCCTGCACTTCCTATTTATTTCATTCCTCAGCGACTTGTATTTCTGTACTCCTGATTTTCAAGAAACATGTTTGTACTTCCTCCTTTCATCAATCAACTGAAGTATTTCTTCTGTTACCCATGGTTTCTTGGCAGCTACCTTCTTTGTACCTATGTTTTCCTTCCCAACTTCTGTGATGGCCGTTTTTAGAGATTTCCATTCCTCTTCAACTGTACTGCCTACTGCGCTATTCCTTATTGCTGTATCTATAACGTTACAGAACTTCAAACGTATCTCTTCATTCCTTAGTACTTCCGTATCCCACTTCTTTGCGTATTGATTCTTCCTGACTAATGTCTTCAACTTCAGCCTACTCTTCATCACTACTATATTGTGATCTGAGTGTATATCTGCTCCTGGGTACGCCTTGCAATCCAGTATCTGATTTCGGAATCTCCGTCTGACCATGATGTAATCTAATTGAAATCTTCCCGTATCTCCCGGCCTTTTCCAAGTATACATCCTCCTCTTGTGATTCTTGAACAGGGTATTCGCTATTACTAGCTGAAACGTGTTACAGAACTCAATTAGTCTCTCTCCTCTTTCATTCCTTGTCACAAGCCCATATTCTCCTGTAACCTTTTCTTCTACTCCTTCCCGTACAACTGCATTCCAGTCGCCCATGACTATTAGATTTTCGTCCCCCTTTACATACTGCATTACCCTTTCAATATCCTCATACACTTTATCTGTTCATCTTCAGCTTGCGACGTCGGCATGTATACCTGAACTATCGTTGTCGGTGTTGGTCTGCTGTCGATTCTGATTAGAACAACCCCGTCACTGAACTGTTCACAGTAACACACCTTCTGCCCTACCTTCCTATTCATAACGAATCCTACACCTGTTATACCATTTTCTGCTGCTGTTGATATTACCCGATACTCATCTGACCAGAAATCCTTGTCTTCCTTCCATTTCCCTTCACTGACCCCTACTATATCTATATTGAGCCTTTGCATTTCCCTTTTCAGATTTTCTAGTTTCCCTACCTCTTTCAAGCCTCTGACATTCCACACCCCGACTCGTAGAACGTTATCCTTTCGTTGATCATTCAATCTTTTTCTCATCGTAACCTCCCCCTTGGCAGTCACCTCCCGGAGATCAGAATGGGGGACTATTCCGGAATCTGTTGCCAATGGAGAGATCATCATGACACTTCTTCGATTACAGGCCACATGTCCTGTGGATACACGTTACGTGTCCTTAATGCAGTGGTTTCCATTGCCTTCTGCATCCTCATGTCGTTGATCATTGCTGATTCTTCCACCTTTAGGGGCAATTTCCCACCCCTAGGACAAGAGATTGCCCTGAACCTCTATCCGATCCTCCGCCCTCTTTGACAAGGCCGTTGGCAGAATGAGGCTGACTTCTCATGCCGGAAGTCTTCGGCCGCCAATGCTGATTATTTATCAATATTCAGGCAGTGGCGGGGATCGAACCCGGTTTGATTATGAATCAAAGTCGCTACCCCTAGACCACGGGTACACCTAATAATTATGATCTGGAATAATCGAAACACAATAATCCACTGTTTAAATATAGCGATACTGAAATCATCCAAACCTAAATACAAGTAAGAAGCAACCGTTCCATTCTGTCACTGACATACGAAACATCTTAAATTACACTGGCGGAAAAAAATCGATAGCAGTACCACTATGAGCTATGAGGATATAAATAAGGTTTTCTTTAAATATACTCTGTAGCGATCGTGAACACCTTTAAGATTGGACATGGTGATTTGATGTTAGCCAAGAATGCCTTTAAGGCGACAATGATATATTGTCAACAACTCACTGAGTTTTCAAGATAGCGCGTAATAGGGTTACGAGTATCTGGATGCTCCTTCTGCAATATTGTTGCTGTTGTTTTTGTGGTCTTCAGTCCTGAGACTGGTTTGATGCAGCTCTCCATGCTACTCTATCCTGCGCAAGCTTCTTCATCTCTCAGTACCTACTGCAGCCTACATCCTTCTGAATCTGCTTAGTGTATTCATCTCTTGGTCTCCCTCTACGATATTTACCCTCCGCGCTGCCCTCCAGTACTAAACTTGTGATCCCTTGATGCTTCAGAATATGCCGTACCAACCGATCCCTTCTTGTAGTCAAGTTGTCCCACAAACTCCTCTTATCCCCAATTCTACTCAATACCTCCTCATTAGTTATGTGATCTATCCATCTAATCTTCAGCATTCTTCTGTAGCACCACACTTCGAAAGCTTCTATTCTCTTCCTGTCTAAACTATTTATCGTCCATGTTTCATTTCCATACATGTCCACACTCCTTCAAATACTTTCAGAAACGACTTCCTGACACTTAAATCAATACTCGATGTTAACAAATTTCTCTTCTTCAGAAACGCTTTCCTTGCCATTGCCAGTCTACATTTTATTTCCTCTCTACTTCGACTATCATCAGTTATTTTGCTCTACAAATAGCAAAACTCCTTTAATACTTCAAGTGTCTCATATCTTAATCTAATTCCCTCAGCATCACCCGACTTAATTTGACAATACTGCAGAAAGATTATCCAGGAATGTAGCCACTGTACATAACTGCTGGCAGCGGTGGTCACGAGATGATACAGTCACAAGAAGACCGGGCTCCGAACGGCCACGTGGCACTACCGAGAGAGAAAACAAACGTGTTAGACGTATGACTCTAGCGCAGCGTACTGCGTCTGAAGCAGCAAACTGAGCAGCAGTTGGCACCAGAATGATACAACAAACAGTTACAAATTTGTTACTTCAAGAACAGCCCCGGGCCAGACTTTCTGTAGCGTGCATTCCACTGACCCCAAACCACCGCCATTTGCGAATTCTGTAGTGTCAAGCGAGAGCTCACTGGTAGGCAGGTTGGAGATCAGTTGTGTTTTCTGATAATAGCAGTGATGGCCGCATGCTGGTTAGAAGCAGGCCAGTCGATGACCCGTAACCAATCTATCTGAGTGTTTCACACACTGGACCTAGGCGTGGAGTTATGGTCTGGTTTGCGATTTCGTATGACAGCAGGAGCATTCTCGGGACTATCCCACGTACCATGAACGCAAATATGTACGTTGTGCTATCATTCACGAACAGAATTTCGGGGGTATTTTCCAACAGGATAAAGCTAGTCCACGTACCTCTGTTGTAACCCAACACGCTCTTCAGAGTATCGACATATTGCCTTGGCCTGCTCGATCACCAGACCTACCACTAATCCATATGGGATATCATCGGATGACAACTCGAGCATAATCAACAAGCAGCATTAACCGGCCCTGTCTTAACTGACCATTCTACAAACTGACATTCGGTAACAGTACAAAACAATGCATGCACGTTTTCTTGCATGCATTCAACATTCCGGCGGTTACACCGGTTTTTAATGTACGGGCATGTCACATTTGTAGTGGTTTATCACTTAGAATGTCGATCATTTGAATTTGTTACATTACTCTACAGTAATTATTTTTTGGTATTCCGACTTTTTCCGTCCATGTTCATAATTCATTGCAGCATAAACAAACTCATACATTATCAGAACTGATAGTAGTTTTCGAACGAAAGGAATCTGAATATTAAGGTTTAGGTAGAACTCTTGTTTTCGTATTTTATAGGACAACATGCAAGAATTTTAATAACTTTAAAATGATACAGATTATCAAGCCAAAACAAATTGTATAACTCTGTTTCTTGAAGATTGACCAAAAATAACAAATCTCATCTACAATGGCACTAATGCGCATATTTTTCACCTCAAAAGACAAAAGAAAAAGCAGTTGTAAACACATTGAGATTTAAAATAAAAAGAAACCCCAAAATTAGGCAAGAACTTGAGGTCACAAAATATTACAATTTCCATAAAATAATGAAGTACAACAATATGGGAATGAATTATTTAAACAATAAAACACGGGACCGGCTGTTTTCTTTTCTTTTTTTTTTTACAATACTGCATGAAAAATGAAAATTACCCAATATTTTAAAACTTATATAATTACTAACTCAGTTTCACGTATCGGAAAGTATCGTTTATAATGAATGAAATTGAGTTATACGTACAGAGTTGTCGAAAGCCTTACTATTGCATTGCAGTTTCTATGCCGCTAATATTCCGTCAACGAGTGAAACAATGTTCGAAGTAACGGAGTAAGGACATTAATGTAAGCACCTTCAGTCGGTAGTACTGCATTCACAGTTTTCTACGCGACGGCTAACGAACTGTAATATGGACCTTAGGAACTGGTACAATATGCACCACGTTTTAACCAGCGGCAACAAAGTGCAGCTCTTTAAAATGCGATGACTTACTACTGGAATTACATGTGGGGTTAAACTATATCGAAAGAGGTACAGTATCGTTAGCAGAAGCGAAGTGATAAAAGAAAAAATAGAGTAAAAGTAAGGTCGTGTGTTATGGAATACCGGAGCAGGGAGTAAATTCAGAGGTAGGCCATTTTGTATAGATAGTGACTAAAAACAGTTTTAGTGATTTTGAGGGATTTCACACGAAATACCAAGATTTACTTAACAACTACAGAGAAAGATATTCCACGAAAATGTTCAACTCTTGCACACTTATGAGAAGGCACTGATAGAAAAGGTCTACATATTGTTACAGAAACTAATGCCTAAGATTAAATCGCTGTAATTGATGACGAAAGATTTTAATGTCTATACAAGGTGAACATTAATAAAACCGAAAAAACAATAGGCACGGATTCCTGAATATAAATCGAGGAAATAAGAGCCTATGAAAATACGTCAGGGAATGCACCGTCGGCACGGTAAATGCCGCTGACGAATGACATTCCTTCTGACCACTTGCCGTGTGTTTCTTGTGTGTGCAGGCTGTATGATCGACGCAGCGCACTGTATGCAGCAGAATGGTCAGGTATTCATGTCGGGGACAAGCAGAGATGGGGTTTTTGTAGGTCAAAACAGATGAAAGAGGCAGCACGGCTATTCAAAGACAAGTACCCACTCAGGCAATAACCATATCACACATTTCAAGTCCTTCTTGGGTATTCGTGTGGTCTTGGATCGCTTCACATAGACGAACTTGCAGAGAGGCAGTGGACTGTGCGTGCACCACATTGGGAGGACTGGCCTCTACAGGATATTAAGACCAACCCTAGTACAAGCTCCAGGCAGATGGCCCGCCAACATGGTGTAGGCCGAAGTGCGATTATGTGTATCCTGCATGACAGCCGCTACCATTTCTATCACTTGCATTGTCACTGAGACCACTTTGAACATCTGTTGTGAGGTGGATGCGATGCTCCTCTGTGCTGTGTTCCGATACGATTTTTCATCGTTGTACTCTCACCCTACATTTCAGAACACATGCTAATAGGAACTTCTTTAGTCCATTTCTAGTCAGTAACCGGTGCCAGGAAATTGTTGCTTGTATTAATGTTCACCCTGTATGGGACAAGAAAAACAATTTTTCATTGGGAAACTTTGGAAATAATAGAGTTCATAGTTTATTGTAAACACCTAAACAAAAGTTTGTAATATCATGGAGTTTACTAAAATGACTTCGTAAGTGCACCCATTGAGGTTTCTACAATACCTTGTTGACAAAATAAACATAATTCGTGCTGAAAACAAGAACGATTTTAGTTGGTCACAAAAAATCATTACAAACAAAAGCAGACCCTCTCCTAAGTGTATATCTTGAAAACAACAACAGCGAAAATCTTCATCTCATGATGATGATTATCATTCTTTAGTAGTTGAGGTCTTCTACTCTGCAATGCATGCTATGGATGAAACTATCGAGTTCATCTTGAGGTATGAGGTCCAACTCGTCAGTGGCAGCTTCAATGAGGTCCTGATTGTCAGGTGGATTCAGACACTGCAATGGCCGTCTTCAATAGGTCCCACGGATGCCCAACTGCCATCATGTCTGGAGACAGTGCTGGCCAAAGCATTTTGTTGATGCTACATCTCTGAAGATACCTACATACTGCTTTGAGTACCGAGCGAGGTGGCGCAGTGGTTAGCACACTGGACTCGTATTCGGGAGGACGACGGTTCAATCCCGTCTCCGGCCATCCTGATTTAGGTTTTTCGTGATTTCCTTAAATCGCTTGAGGCACATGCCGGGATGGTTCCCGTGAAAGGGCACGGCCGATTTCCTTCCCCATCCTTTCCTCACCCGAGCTTGCGCTCCGTCTCTAATGACCTCGTTGTTGACGGGACGTTAAACACTAATCTCCTCCTCCTCCACTGCTTTGAGTACGGTGCGGTCTTACATTGTCATCGACTAGGATGAAGCTGTCACCGCCTTCACATCTGTAGGGCCTTACAACCGTTTACAGGAATTCTCGGAGGTATCAGGGAGCAGTCATATTACCGCAGATGGGAATTAGAAGGGTCTGCTGCGCCATCATTATTGCCGCCCAGAACATTACACTTCCACCCGCCCATGGGTGGACTTCCTGAACGTATCGGCACTCCTGGTGTCGTCTAGCGCTTCTCCAAGCCATAACACGTCAACTGTCTGGTTGCAAGCCAATCCTGTTCTCGTCAGCTAACATGACATTACTCTGTTCTGCATTGGGCCAGTTTTGATGTGCAAGAGCTCAAATCCTTCAACTGCGTCGGTTCCGTCGATACAGTGCGGAACGTCTCATTGGTCTTCTGGAATGAAGACACTATGGTGCAATATTATATGCATTGTTTGATCTGAGGCACGACTCCCTGAACTACCTGATGACCATTACCAATATTTCCGGCAGTTGGGCGCCTACGAGCCGACAGTTGGAGGAAACGGTCCTGCATCGATGTTCGCATCCGAGGACGAACATTGCGAGGTCTGTCGTTCACATTTCCCGTCTCTCTGCACTTTCTCCACACGTCAGACAAACCCCATGAGTGACACGTAACCGACAGGCAAAATTTTGGTGCGTATAACCTGCTGAAGGTAAAGCTACTATCCTGATCTGCCAAACTATTGCATGTCTCTAGGTGGCATGATACTGCAGTGCTGAACAGAAACTGAGTGAAGCTGTCGTCGATACTGGACTGCTCGCGGTATGACGCTATGGCTGTGGAATGTTGAAATGAGTGGGAAACGGCCACAAAGCATGCAAGTAGTAAACACCATTCAGTATATGGGCTATATATATATATATATATATATATATATATATATATATATATATTGTGGTGTCACCGCCAGACACCACACTTGCTAGGTGGTAGCTTAAATCGGCCGCGGTCCATTTAGTACATGTCGGACCCGCGTGTCGCCACTGTGTAATCGCAGACCTAGCGCCACCACCAAGGCAGGTCTCGTGATAGGAGAGAGCACTCGCCCAGTTGTACGAGAACCTAGCTTCCGCCCAGTTGTACGAAGCCTTCTCTCTCATTAGCCGAGAGAGACAGAATAGCCATCAGCTAAGTTAATGGCTACGAACTAGCAAGGCGACATTAGCCATACAGTGATTGTACTGAAAGTCTCCTGTGTATCTGAAGATCGATGTACCACAAGGATTAATTAAAGTTAAGTATTAAACCTGCTCCGTACTTTTCTTCCTAACATTAATTACGTATCCTGTTCCAGTACTTCACGTCCGTCTGCGTTAGTCTCGCGTGCATTTTCAGCCACCTCAGCTTCACGGTGTCGGCTCGGCGGCCGACACAACATTGGCGACGAGTCTACAAAGGATCTTGTGTTTTGCTTTGCCCTAATTTATTTGTATTGGCGACGATTTACAGTGTTCTTTCTGATTGCTTACATTTAATTGTGTCATGGCTTCGCCACATTCTCCAGATGTACTGTCCGAATTTTATCGCTTGCAGAATCAGCAGACGCAGGCGTTACTGGATGCCCTTGGACAGCTCGTCCAGGGTCAACGTACCATTCAAACCGATGCGGCCGCCGCCGCTTCTTCGCCACCGCTGCCACTAAACGCTGTTGCACCTCCCTTTCGACCATACGTGGCAGCCGATGAGACCTGGCACGAGTGGTCTCGCCAGTTCAACTTCCACCTCGCTGCCTACAGAATTCAAGGTAAAGAGCGGCAGCCGTTTTTGCTTTCTTGTGTCGGTGTGTCCACATACCGTGTGATAGTGAAATTGTTTCCCCGACGAGACGTAGCAACTCTGTCCTACGAGGAAATTTTGTCTGCATTAGATGCCTATTTCAAAGAAACAGTTAATGTGGTTGCAAAACGGTATACGTTCTTTCGTACAAAACGTACGGCCGGTCAAACTAATAGGGAGTGGGTAGCAACATTGCAAGGACTTACTAGGGACTGTGCCTTTGAATGTGACTGTGGTCTTTCTTATTCAGATACAATGGTGCGTGATGCAATTGCACAGAACGTTTCTGATGTTCGCATACGGGAGCAAATTTTGAAACTAGTTAATCCCTCCCTTCAACAGGTGATAGACATATTGGATAGACAGGACACACTTGACTGTGCTCAGGAATCTTTTGAAACTTCGCCAGCCGTGTGTAACATTAACCGGCCCGCTGGACGCGCTGCGCGACCCGGTCACCGGGCCTCGCGCACGACCGCACAGCTGCCGCCGCGCGAAAAGCCACGTGTGCCGCGCCAGCCCACAAATGTAGTGAAATCGTGCCCGCGGTGTGCTACTAGACATTCGCGTGAACATTGCCCGTCACGCCAAGCTATTTGCTTTTTCTGCAATAAGAAAGGACATGTTCAAAGTGTTTGCCAGAAAAAGCTCAGATCAGACAATCACAATCATTCCAGGCCCTTTGCTTCGCGCCGGAATCGAACCAAGGACACTCAGGCTCGTGGACCTTCGCTTATGGACATTCATGTCGTTAATTCCGCTTCGTCCAGTGACACTTTCTCTAACAGTAACTGTGATCGTCCCACAAAAACTGTGCGTCGACGTCGCCGGAAATCACGTCAATTAGCAAGTGATTCTGTACCAGTGTCTATTCAAATTGCACAAAACAGTCGCTCTTGTCGTCAGCAGGACAATAAACTTTTTGTGGACTTAGACTTTGAAGGCCAAGTGATACCATTCCAGCTCGATACCGGAGCTGCAGTTTCATTGCTCAATCACGACACGTACAAACAACTGGGCAAACCTCCGTTGCGTTCCGCAAATGTTAAGCTAACTACATATTCCGGACAGAAAATTCCTGTGTTAGGACAGTGCAGCCTTCTTGCAACATACAAGGGACAAACAAAACTTGTGTCATTTTACGTTCTTCGTTCTTCTAGGCCAGTGAACTTGTTTGGTCTAGATTTATTTCAGTTGTTTAACATGTCTATTGTAAATCAGGTGCTATCAGTGAATCAGACTGTGCCTACAAACAGTGTTTCTCGGCTGTGTGACGAATTTGCAGACATTTTTGCACCGGGCTTAGGTTGCGCTAAAAACTATGAAGCACATTTAGAACTGAAGGAAACGCGCAACCGAAATTTTTCAGGGCGCGCAATGTTCCCCACGCATTGCGTGATGCGGTCGCAAGAACGTTACACGATCTCGAATCACAGGGTGTAATTGAACGTGTGCAAGCTTCTCTCTGGGCCTCACCCTTCGTAATTTTGCCCAAACCTTCCGGAAAATTGAGACTTTGCGTGGACTTCAAGGCCACAGTGAATCCACAGATAGTGACTGCTACTTTTCCTTTGCCCCGCCCGGAAGATCTTTTTGCTAAACTGTGCCCGGGAAAATATTTTTCAAAGTTGGACCTAGCCGATGCGTACTTGCAAATACCGGTGGACGACGAATCCCAGCGCGTATTGGTGGTTAACACGCATCTTGGATTGTACCGCTTCAAAAGACTGCCTTTCGGGTGTGCATCCGCCCCTGCCTTGTTTCAGCAATATTTACAAACTATTTGTGCGTCGGTCACTACTGCAGCAAACTATCTGGACGATATAGTGATCTCCGGACAGACAGAAGAAGATCATCTTGCGAATTTACGAACGTTATTTCAGGTCTTGCGGCAAAATGGTCTTCGCTTGAGGAAGGACAAATGTGTGTTTTTTGCTCGTGACTTGCCATACCTGGGACATGTCATTAATGCCCAAGGAATACATCCGAGTCCAGAGCACCTCCGTGCCATACAAGAATTGCCTTCCCCTCAAAATGTGAAACAGCTACAGAGTGTGTTGGGTAAAATTAATTATTACCATAAATATGTGCGCAATGCCTCTTCCATTTCAGCTCCGCTTCATCGCTTACGCCGTAAAGGTGTTCCGTTCGTCTGGACGACGGAATGTGAACGCGCCTTTCGCCAGTTGAAATCGGCGTTGCTTTCTAATACTTGCCTTACGCCATTCGATCCCCAGAAACCCCTTTTGTGGATGGTAGATGCATCGGATTTCGGGATCGGTGCTGTGCTTGCGCACAAAGTTGGCTCCCATGATCGCCCTATTGCCTTTGCGTCCAAATTGCTCTCGTCTGCGCAAAGAAATTATTCACAGATAGAGAAAGAAGCTTTGGCTCTCGTGTTTGGTGTTACTAAGTTCCATGATTTCTTGTATGGTCGTCACTTTACCATCATCACAGACCACAAACCTTTGACATCGCTTTTTCATCCGACCAAGCCTGTACCTCCACGTACGGCGCAGAAATTCATTCGCTGGTCTATTTTCCTCTCGCAGTACCGCTACGATATCTTGTATCGGGCCACTGCTAAGCACGGAAACGCCGATGCGTTGTCCCGTTTGCCTGTTGCTGAGGATAAAGCATTCGATTCTTCCGAACTTGCTTGCATGTTCATTGATTCGGAAACCGATGAAGTGGTCGAATCGTTTCCGATTGATTTTCGTCGTGTCGCTACCGCCACAGTTGCTGACCCTGTCCTTGCTACTGTTTTACGTTTTGTTGCTACGCAATGGCCTTTGTCAAAGTCTCGGATCGAGGATCCGTTGGTTCGCCGATTTTTTGCTCACAAGGAGAGACTTTTTGTTCGACGTGGTGTTTTGTTGTTGCGTTCTGATAATGATCAGTCCAGAGTCGTGGTCCCACGTTCGTTACAGTCCTCTGTTTTACGGCTTCTTCACCAAGGACATTGGGGTATAGTGCGAACGAAACAACTTACTCGTCAGCACTGTACTTGGTTCGGAATCGATGCTGCGATTACGAATATGTGTTCTTCGTGCCCGGCGTGTGCCGAACAACAGTCCGCACCGCCGTGGAAAGTCTTTGCATGGCCAAAAGCCACTTCCCCTTGGCAACGCTTGCACATTGATTTTGCTGGTCCATTCTGGAATGCTCGATGGTTGGTTCTGGTCGACGCCTTCAGTAATTTTCCTTTTGTTGTCCGGATGTCTTCCACGACGTCCTCCGCCACCATCCGAGCGTTGTCTGCTATCTTTTGCATTGAAGGTCTTCCGCAGACTATTGTTTCCGACAATGGCCCACAATTCATGTCCGCAGAATTTCAGTCATTCTGCCAGGCCAATGGTATTCAACATCTGACATCCGCGCCGTTTTCGCCTCAGTCCAACGGTGCCGCTGAACGATTGGTCCGGACTTTCAAGTCACAGATGTTGAAATTGAAAGAGTCGCATTCTCGGGAGGACGCATTGTTGCTCTTTTTGTCTTCGTATCGCTCTCAGCCCCGAGATGGTCGCTCGCCGGCTGAGTTGCCCCACGGTCGTCCTCATCGCACCTTGATGTCTTTGCTGCATCCGCCGCATCAGGTTCCTGTGCAGCGGCAGACTCCTGCTTTTGCTCCAGGCGACGTTGTATTTTATCGCAACTATCGAGGTTCACGGCGTTGGCTCGCAGGGCGCATTCTTAGCTGCCTCGGCCGCGCGATGTATTTGGTTTTGGGGGCCTCTGGTGAGGTGCGTCGGCATCTCAATCAGCTGCGCCTCTGTCGTCGCTCGGGTTCTGCCGCTCCCCGTCTGCTTTCAGCGACGGTGCCGTCCGGTCAGCGCCCTGGGGACCCATCTACTGGCTCGCCTCATCCCCAGGTGTTACCGACGATGCCTTCCATTTTGCCCCATGGCGACGCGCCGCCGCCGCCGCAGCAGCAACAGCCGCCGCCGCCGCCGCTTGTTCTCCCGCCGGCGCCGCCTGCATTCGACGCTTCGTTGCAGCCGCCAAGCGCCTCCTAGGGTCACGCGCCGCCGATCGCTTCCCGTGACCAGCTGTCCTCCGCCATGGAACTCCCGCCCGCTCCGGACCACATGACGTCATCGCGCGTCGGCTACCCCGACGCAATGGAGGTTGATCCTTCGGTCACTCCTGTCTCTTTACGGGCGCATACACCGCATGTTGACGTGCACCCTGGACTAGTTTTTCCGGCGTTTCCTAGCTCCCCTCGGACCGAATGGCCGGGTGCGGGTGGCACAGCCTCGCCTGTTGTTAGGCTCCCCACCTCATCGCATACGTCAACATGTGGTCCTCCCCACGGCGGGCGGAAGCCTTATCACACGACCGTTCGCCGATTTGCGGGGGAGGAATGTGGTGTCACCGCCAGACACCACACTTGCTAGGTGGTAGCTTAAATCGGCCGCGGTCCATTTAGTACATGTCGGACCCGCGTGTCGCCACTGTGTAATCGCAGACCTAGCGCCACCACCAAGGCAGGTCTCGTGATAGGAGAGAGCACTCGCCCAGTTGTACGAGAACCTAGCTTCCGCCCAGTTGTACGAGAACCTAGCTACCGCCCAGTTGTACGAAGCCTTCTCTCTCATTAGCCGAGAGAGACAGAATAGCCATCAGCTAAGTTAATGGCTACGAACTAGCAAGGCGACATTAGCCATACAGTGATTGTACTGAAAGTCTCCTGTGTATCTGAAGATCGATGTACCACAAGGATTAATTAAAGTTAAGTATTAAACCTGCTCCGTACTTTTCTTCCTAACATTAATTACGTATCCTGTTCCAGTACTTCACGTCCGTCTGCGTTAGTCTCGCGTGCATTTTCAGCCACCTCAGCTTCACGGTGTCGGCTCGGCGGCCGACACAACATATATATATATATATATATATATATATATATATATATATATATATATATATATGTGTGTGTGTGTGTGTGTGTGTGTGTGTGTGTGTCTGGCAAAATCGATTCAAGTGAAAATTTTTATGCTCATATCATGCGGAAAATTAGTAATAATAAGGTTCAAATGGCTCTGAGCACTATGGGACTTAACGTCTGAGGTCATCAGTCCCTTAGAACTTAGAACTACTTAAACCTAACTAACCTAAGGACATCACACACGCTCATGCCCGCGGCAGGATTCGAACCTGCGACCGTAGCGGTCGCGCGCTTCCACACTGTAGCGCCTAGAACCGCTCGGCCACCCCGGCCGGCAGTAATAATATGAAAAATATTAATTATGAATACCTTGTATCGTAGGGCCTCTAGACCGTTGTTCATTACGTACATTGTAGGGTATATTGTCACACATGGGCCTAGTGGATCTTGGATGCTCTCGCAGCTAGTGTTTTGTTATATCATGCCAAACCCGAGACCTCGAGTTCTACATTTTTCACGGGAACACACACTGTATGTATTGGCTCATAGCCTAGATCCTGGGCTATGTATCGCACTTTCCTAGTGTGCCAATGTGTACAACGTAGACCTCAGGCTACGTATCACGTTATCCTAGTATACTACATTAGTAGTAATACGTTACATAAGAGGTTTTACTGTTCAAATGGTCTTACATTATATTCCTTCAGTAAGCAAAGACTTTTTAAGAAACAATTATGGTTACAGCAACCAACTTGGCCACGTGCTGAATATTATATGAGATGGTATAGTGTAGAGATTTCTGATTTGCAGTCTAGACGCTCCTGTAATACGCTCTTTCACTAGTTATACTCACTATGTTATTCTAACTACGATTTATAATACTCAAATGTGATAATACAAATGGTATCTATCACAGGACCAACTGATCCGCTAGTGATAACTGCGTTTACATAAAAGACTGTTACATATAGCCACAGTAAAATCTCCACACGCACCTAGGCAGGCAATTATTGTATCATGCGATATTGCAGTGCGTATGTTACTCTGATTGCGATCCAAAGTTCTTTCGACAAAGCCCTGCTACTGCAACTTGTTGTTGTTAGAAGTTGTTGTCGTGGTCCTTTCTTCTGCGTTCCTTCGATATGAAGACTTCTCTTGACAGGCTACTCTGTTTGAAAGTTTTTTTTGCACGAAGCGTTTTTCTCGCAAACTCGACAATAGAAAACAATTCCGTCATATGCAAATGTTCCAGGATGGTCAACTAGCGGCGAAACGACGTTTCTTTTTTCGGGTGGCATGGCGCGTAACACGTTACACACTACACGTCTTAAACTCGTTCAACTGTGTACAAGTAAACAGAAAGCTAGACTGAAACAACGGACGTGCAACCAAAACCTTGCGTAGTTTAATTTATATGTTGCCGGCGCGTACGGCATGACAGCGGAGGGTGTGGGCGCAGGAGCATTGGCTCTGTCTGCCTGTTCCTGTTCCTCTGCTGTAATTATTTCGCTAGGCAGTGGCCTCTCGGTTCGCGATTGCACGCGGTCCTAGGTTGCGGTCAGTCTGTGAGACATCAAAACTATATCGAACTAGAGACCGACTGTCTAAAATTTTAAAATATTGCAGACATAGAGTGAAAATATGCATCCTCACTAGGTTTTCGTTAGAATATGCAGTAATCGGCTAAAAGGAGCCGAATATGCAAATGAATTTGCAACATGCAAATGCATATATTCAGGTGTCTAGTAAAACGTAATTGCAATACACATTTCACTAAGACTGTAATTATCGTAAGATATACATAAAAAGTGAAACCATTGTCATCCCATTGTTGAGTTAGGAGAAGCGCCAGGAGAACGAAGTAGGTCTGGGGAAACGATACCCGCTTTCAAATGGGCTCGAGACTTCCCGATACGCCGCAGCGTTCGATGTTGTATGGAGCTTGTTCAAATAAACATGTGACATTTGACACGCGCAGCATGAGGCCAAGGCGCACGCTAGAAGCTATGAACTGGCCACAACAATACGCCACGGCTCTACTTGAAATTTGACAGTTTCGTGAAACAGTGGAGAAAATAACATTAAATTCTACCACTGCACAAACTCATATTGTGTTTGAACAAATTTACTATAGAGTTTTTATAGATCAATGGTATACAGGGATATATAAACATTTATGCTGATTTTTAAGTAAAGGTAACAGGCAAAGACGAAAATGTCCTCCAAAAAGCAGTACTTGATTGAACCCATTGTATCAACTTATTTCTTTAAGAGAGGCGATATTGATTTACCAAGTAGTCTGTAAACGAGCAGACAATCTCTGTTCACATGTTAGAATAACAGATAAAAACTTTGTCAAATTTAAATTAGTTTTAAAACAAGACGGAAACATTCAGATGAAACAATCATGGCAATTAATCAACAATAAATTGTTGAAGAAACAAAACATGTCGTAATAAGATGACTGTAATTTATTTCTCGAGAATGATTTGCGGCGTGAAGACCCGTCTTGAAGACAGTACCATCAGTTGACGCTCGATCGCGGGATGAGCGAAAACTCGAGATTTGGGCAGAATTGTTTTTGCAATCTTATATTTATTGTTTAGTGCCATTCTTAAGCAAGCACTGCACCCCAAAAGATACTTCAGCCCGCGATTCACGATTATTTTCACTAAATTTCCCGTACTGTGACGTAAAATGTTCGAGCAGATCGTGTCGCGTTCGAGCAGAGCCCTACAAGAAAGATAGTAGTAGTCATTTGTTCTTTAAACGAAATACAAGAAAAAAATGAACGCAGAGTACCTTTATACTACACATATGTATTTAACCATGTTATCTCTGAGCTTTGGAAGCTGTCCACGTTACTCTGCAATGTGCAATTACATTATAAGCACAAACGAAAGTAAAAAAAAATTGAATGCGTTTGTGAAACAACAAAAGTTATTGTTCAACTGCATGAATTGGAATATTAATAAGAGTTTAATTATAAACATGCACTTACAGTGTGAAATTACATTTGCACTAGCAACAAAAATGAAATCACAAAGGAAAGTGGTCATAGGCACTTCTACAAAATTCCTTTATTTCAAAAAGTCTACGGAATTATCACCGTCTGCCGCAAATCCAAATACTGTATGGAGCTTGTTCAAATAATCATGTGACATTTGACTAGCACTTTAATCACTGCACACGCTGCAAGAACGTGTTGCTTTAAACTATCTTGATTAATCAAAACTTGTGCATAGACTTCATCTTTAGAGAACAGCTCGCTGGCGTCAAAAAAGGCGAAAGTTCAAGCCAAATGATAAAGCCCTCCCGTCCTATCCAGCAACCGGGAAGTAGGTGTATGAGCGTTTTGGCACCCAAAAGCTACTCGTACAATGAGATGGACACACTTTGTGATAATGCAACGTGTTTGTGACACTTCGTTTTTCAGAACTGACAGCACTTGGACTGATTTATCCCAAATGCATTTGCAATTTTTAGAACATGGATTACGATCTATCAGAACATCTATTTCATTCATTGTGCTTGTTGTAGGTTTGCCGCTTAGCCTCTGGAGTTCTAATAAAACTTTCTTTAACTTTGAACTGTTTTTTTTTCTATTTGTATTTATTTATTTGGACATACTTAGGCAGGACACCTTTATGCATACCGTTCAGTTTTCCTCTTTGCGCTGAGGCTGCATTCTACGTAAAGAAGTAGGTCAGACTTCTCTTGGTTTGTGATTTTTTTCTCCTAAAATGAAACAGACACTGAACAGAAAACTAAGTTATATCTGTGTTGCTTTTAAACCGTTATCAGAGGGGAGAAACACTTCGTTCCCTTCTTAGCTGGCGTGACACATACCTTTATTTTGATATAAAATCACAAACTTCAGCATGAAAGTAATCGATTTGTCGGTCAAAACAGATAAATCCTATGATCTAAATACCGTAATTCTTCCGAAAGAACTTAACGTATTGCGGAAAGTGAAATGCGGCTGAATTAACGTGTGTGAGATTTATGATACTAGCAGCAGATTTTGTTTGGAAACATTAAGTTGAAAACCGCTTCTCTGTAGTTAATAAATCTATGATAGGAGATTTACGTCCGTCCCCGGTACCTGAGTGGTCGGCTCGACAGAATGTCAGTCCTAAGGGCCCGGGTTCGATTCCCAGCTGCGTCGGAGATTTTCTGCGCTGAGGGACTGGGTGTTGTGTTGTCCTAATCATCAACATTTCATCCACATCGACGCGCAAGTCGCCGAAGTGGCATCAAATCGAAATACTTGCACCCGGCGAACGGTTTACCCGACGGGAGGCCCTCGTCACACGACAGTTTCATTTATAGGAGATCTACAAGGTGATCCGTGTCATGTATCGATTACTCTAAGTTATGAATTTATCAAAGACGTGAACTATGTGACATAAATATACGTTCTGTATCCGAAATGAATGTAGAAAATCAGAGGGCTGGTAGAGTGGATGATAACAAGCATATTTCACATAGGAACCCATGTACGCATCTCTTAGCATACGGCGTTAGGCATCGTCCAACAGCGACGCGCGCCGCCAAAAGGGTAGGCTCACAACATCCTTCCGAGCCGTCATTGTAGCAGGTCTGCAGGGCAACGTTTTCAATGTGTTTGTGGCATGAAGGTAAATGTGAAGACGGGGTAAATTTTTATAACCCTTATTTGAAAGCAGTCACAAAAAGTACTCGAAATTACATCCCGCTGCTTGAATGCACGCCGTTCAACAACATGAAGTGACTATCGCACTCTTTGAAACACTCCTGACAAAAGTGTAAACTGCATCGAAGTCTGCCATAATGCGCGCTGTCAGCTCAGTATCAGTCTCATTGGGTATTTCATAGACAACATATTTCAGGTGAGACTAGAAGAAAAAAACCAGTGAGCGTCAAGTCGGGTGAACGTGCAGGGGATGCAATTAGCCCACAGCACTCTATCCAGTTCACACCGAAGTGTTCACCCAAATGCAGTCACACTGTGTACCACATTAAGTTGTCGTACGTTGAGTGGAACGGGTTCCAACAATTCTGGCAGAGTTTCTCGTAAAAATGTAAAGTATCTGTCGGCGTTGAGTCCCCGGGGGGAACATGTATGGACCGACCAGATTATGGCCTACCAAGCCGGTCCAATGTTGACAGCGAAATGATCTTGGTGACCACGAACAGAAGCGGTGTGCCGATTTTCCCGTGCCCACACGTGTTGATTGTGGATGTTGAACATACCCTCTCGTGTAAAGGATGCCTCATCCGTAAAAAGAATACGCTTCGGAAAGTGCGTTTGAATGACACACCTCTCCAAAAAAAAAATTGGCAGAATTGAACGCGACGTGGGGCGTGGGTTAAGGGCGCGAATCTTCTGAAGGTGGCTGAGGTACAACAAACCACAAGCCAAATTGTGGAATGGATTACACCCATTTTCCATGCAACATGCCGAGAGCTTCTTGACGGTGTGTTTTCCAGCAGTACTAACGTTCCTCTTCAAGTCCCGGTGTACGCAATGTGCGGTTGTAGACCTTTACACCTGTAACCCAAAATGAATACGCCGGGTTTCGAAGTAGGCCTTAAATGCACATGTGACATTACGAGAATGTGCCGATGGAAAACGTACTTCAAGTGACCCTGTCTCTCGTAGGGAGCTGTGGCTGGCAGTAAATGTGCGTAGATCTGACACTCGACAATTCGGAAAACGCCGAATGTACAGACTTTGGCCAGTGTGAGCATTACCATCTGCCGCTCTGTAAGCACAGTTCATGTCTACCCTTTCCTCCCAAGAAAAGGCTCTGTTTTCTGTTCGTTCGGTTCTAGGCGCTTCAGTCCGGAACCACGCTGTTGATACGGTCGCTGGTTCGAATCCTGCCTCGGGCATGGATGTGTGTGATGTCCTTAGGTCAGTTAAGTTTAAGTAGTTCTAAGTCTATGGGACTGATGACCTCAGATGTTCAGTCCCATAGTGCTCAGAGCCATTTTTTTCTGTTCCCGTTTGACGACAAACTGACGCAGGGCAAACATACTCCGCTGCCCTTTATGCAAGACGACAGGTATTTTCACAGCCAAAAGCAACGCGATCACGTCCCAGTAAGAGGCGGAAAACCCACAGTGTTGTTCCTCCTGGAATATCTCCAACTACGTCGGCTACAGCGTTTCCAAATAAAGGTCTAAAACTTCAACCCGAGGTCTCTTTTACCTTGATGTCAAATTAAGTCGTTGCCCTGCAGCCCTGCTACCACAAGGCTCGGATGACATGTTGTGTACCTACACTCTCGGCAACGCGCGACGCTTTTCAACGACGCCTAGCGCCGCACGCTAAGGAATGCGGATGTAGGTTTCTATATGAAATATGCTTGTTATGACCCACTATACGATTTTTTACGTCTATTTCAGACAGACCCTGTATAATCGCTGGAGACGGTAAGAAAGGGGAGCACAGTCACACACACACAGGGAGAGAGAGAGGTAGTCAGTAAGAAGGGAAGCTCACAAAGTAACTGGTCACCGACCGAGAGTGGGTCGCTACAATACTCGCTGACCCACTGCTCACACCGACAGAGGGCCGTGTGTGGACTGTGCGACTGAAGGCGAGGCTGCTACCTTTGTGAAGGGAGCCTTGTCCGTTGGTAACAGTGTCACATGCTTAGATTACGGTAAATATATCTGGAGCGCATCCAGCATGAATTATGAGCATTGGAGCTATTGATTGACTAAATAAGCAAACGGTACGTTAATTTTGGGACACATCAGAAGGCAGAGAGAGATTTAAAGCAAGGGTATCAATGTTACGTCACACTAGTAGGAAGTGTATATGTTCTTGAACATAAATGAGTTGTATTGCGGATGTGTTTCCGTACACTCATGGTTGACGACATACGGAAGCTTGGGAGTGGGCGTGAGTCGTGCACGGATAGCTCACGATAAGAGGAAAATCCGGGTTCGACTCCCAGTCCGGCACAAGTATTCACTGTCGTCATTCCATTCTACAACCGATGGTAGTCCTTATTCGCTATTGCGACTTCATTTGATGTCTTTCGTAACGGCTGTGGTCGCCACGGTACCTGTTTCTTTGGACTTGCATGCACACCCAAAGGAACTTTGCATCGTAATTAGAATAACACAGGTACTGCAATATCGTGTTTCCGTACACGTGTAAATTATCCACCAAAGATTTAGTGCATTCGGTCCAAAAGTAACTGAAATTGGTAGTGAGACCAGCTGATCTGAAATTTGGGTCTTACTCATTAATAACATATCATCAACGTTAAGACCAGAGAGAGACGAAACTAGAACAGTCGGGAAACTGCCTGATTGATCAAAAAGGGAGGGTAGATATTAAGAAGAGAACTTACTTTTTTATTGTGTAGGTTCAGACTAAGGGAGGATCGAGTATGCGTATGAAACCTGCCGTTGGGGATAAGGTTGTCAATAACAAAAGCCCTTGTTGAATATTCTGCTGTAAAGTAACATTAAATGTTCTTGTGAAACTATTTTAAAGATAATCTCAGTTCGTGTTTCTAAAGAGATGGAGTAATCAGTTTAATACATTTTTAATTATTTATACTTGTGAATGACGTTACTTAAATGTGATTGTATTTGCGTGCACATGACACGAAGTGAGCTGTTTTAGTTCCTCGTGTAGTCTGCATAGTCAAACATTAGTTCACTTTGTAAGGTACAAATTAAATTCATTATAAGTGGTGAGCACCAAAACTGATGTGGTAAAGCACAATATAACTTTCAGCAATGTTTATTTATGTCGGACTGTCGAGTGCAGATAAGGTGTTTAAAAGCATTTCTTTGACATCCTGTACGTTCCACTTCCCAAAATCCATGTCTCTTTCAACTCAACACGACTTTCTTACTATTCACCCGTATGAAAAGAAAACTGGGATACAATAAACGGAGCCAGACATATCTGACAACAACATCTCAGCCGGATAATATTTTGTCTGTCTGTCTGTCTCTCTCTCTCTCTCTCTCTCTCTCTCTCTTCTCGTTTCCCTTAATCATTCCTCATATATTCAAAATACATATGCTGCTGTAACAGGCAGAAAAACGCAGAAGGGAAGACAGACTGAGAAAAAAAAAGAGAGAGAGAAGCGGAGTGGTATTGAATCAGCTAAGCTGTTGTTCACGTCAAACATTTATGGAACCGTTGTAGATGTAGGAATTGTGTTTTCACCAAGCGACCATTTTTATTGCGCGGCTTACGTCTAAATAATTAACCTCAGAGAAGTTCACAGAAACAAGCTACGAAAACTTTGCATGCCCAGAACAGGTAGTCGCGTGCAGATGTCTTAACAAGCAATAGCACAGGAGACTTTCTGGTTTGCGTTGACAATACGCGGAGGTTCCGTACGACTCAAAGTTTGCTGTATTCTCTCGACGGTACCCAGGGAGTAACGGACGTAGCCAAGCCTAGAAGAACTGGAACTCATCGTGCATTTTGCGTTCACACCGATTCATGCAGACGATAGGTCTATGGCGTCTTTACTGAAATATTTTGGGCATGCAATTTTTTTTTCTTCCAACTTGTCTACAGTGAGTTACAGAACAGTAGCGGTATCTCGATGAAAGTTTCTTTGCGTGAAAAACCTTCGATCTTCGATTTATTTGATCTGTACGTCGTATGATTCTCTGCACAAATCGAAAGGAACATTGTATATGCACGATATATCGTAACAGTGAAAACAAACTGGCGAAAATATACGAGAATGTAAGGATAAATCTTCCAGTAAATTCTATGCGATATAATTTTAGAACACTTGTTCAGTAACCCCCACTGCTGTCAGTATATGAAATCATCTGTAAATCTTGCAAATATGTACATTTCACTGATTTACTTCTTCAACCTTTTCAACGGGTGTGCTATGTTCTTTACGTTTAACATTGTCCCCAGACAGAGAAATCCAGAGAATTGGCTTCAAGCGATAAGCGATCTCGGAGATTACTGTAAGACCATGCTTAACGTGTTTATCACGGACCGTATTGTCGCAGTAGTGTCATCAAAATAAACAGCAAAATAAGCCAGTACCTCCTCATGCAACTACCATATCCAACCATGGGCCAAGAATATGATTATATTATCTTATATTTTTACCTGTGTCACTTTCCCTTGTTAACTACAATGAACCCGAATAGCTCAAATCCCTAAAGAAACCATAAAGTTTATCTACTATTCAATGACTTCTGAGACTGAACGTCACATTTTTATGTAGCATTCACACTGGAGGAAAGAGGATATGACGGAAAAAATAACCAAAGGACGATTCTATACGTAATCAGGGTGGATATAATTTACAAATAAAAGCCATATTTAAAATTACGAGTATGTATTTAAATCAAACTTCAGAGAGTCTGTTTAAATTCAAGTTCACAACTATGTTTTCCTGTCCCTTTGAGAAGGAAAGAAATTCCTCCAGTAGTCAACTGAAACATTTGAGCTGAAGCTGTACTATGAAAAGTAGATTCATGAGACCAAACTCCATTTAATTTCGTATTTACATTACTGACTTAGATTGCTAGAAACAGAGCCCCAGTGGCTACTACAAAAATATTCTTGAAATATTTGAAGTAGCATCATCGCCTCACCACCACTACCACCATCTCCATCACCATCACTACCACCACCCATTTTCCAGCGAGAGCTAGAAAAATGGACTCCTCCTGACGCCTCCGTGCCCATGTTGTTCTGCTATTTTTTCTAACGATATGTATCTGTCTCCACCGCCTTTTCTCTAAGAATCCCGGAAAGCATTCTTTGATCCATCTTTCATCCATTCATTCGCTACATGTCCTGTAACCTCCATTTCATCTTCCTCGTTGTCGTAAGTGGTTACTACACTACGATTACTTAACCGATCCATTCATTATGTTCCCTGTATTTCCTAGTAAATTCCATTTTGCATTTCTCCATTTCTCTTTCGGGAATTCTCAGTGTTCCTTTCCTTTATTGTTCATCTACTCGTTGTACTCAAGTGAAATAGTTAAAAAACTTATTAACTGATAATATGTCTTCATTATTTATTTGATTCACGCTGTATACAGTGCCTTGTTTATATATTCCCATGATCTTAAACTACTATCAAAGCTATTTGCAGACTTGTTCTACTAAGATATTGCATTCTTTTCTTGGGTCTGTGTATACGCAACAACTTCGTTAGCTAAGTTATGAGGCGATATGCAACATCGTTTTTCAGTTTGGGGCTCTGAAAACGTCCTGTACGGCCTCTGGGAATTGTTTTCATGGAATAGAACGTACTTTTGTGTCCTGTTAATCTAAGGCACCAGATTTTTCTTTTGGACTATATATAAACGTAAAGAAAATTCAAATGTCATGTTTTGTTTCTATAGAGGATTACTTGGCCACCAAGCACGGAACCATTGGTTCATTCGAAACAGCTAAATTTCTACAGATATATCTGTGTTCTGTCTCTGCTGATGTTTAGTACATCATCTGACATATAACTATTGTTTCATTTGAAAAAGCTGAATTGCTGCACATATGTTGTTGTTGTGGTCTTCAGTCCTGAGACTGGTTTGATGCAGCTCTCCATGCTACTCTATCCTGTGCAAGCTTCTTCATCTCCCAGTACCTACTGCAACCTACATCCTTCTGAATCTGCTTAGTGTATTCATCTCTTGGTCTCCCCCTACGATTTTTACCCTCCACACTGCCCTCCAATACTAAATTGGTGATCCCTTGATGCCTCAGAACATCTCCTACCAACCGATCCCTTCTACTGGTCAAGTTATGCCACAAGCTTCTCTTCTCCCCAATCCTATTCAATACGTCTTCATTAGTTATGTGATCTACCCATCTAATCTTCAGCATTCTTCTGTATCACCACATTTCGAAAGCTTCTATTCTCTTCTTGTCCAAACTATTTACCGTCCATGTTTCACTTCCATACATGGCTACACTCCATACAAATACTTTCAGAAATGACTTCCTGACACTTAAATCTATACTAGAAGTTAACAATTTTCTCTTCTTCAGAAACGCTTTCCTTGCCATTGCCAGTCTACATTTTATATCCTCTCTACTTCGACCATCATCAGTTATTTTGCACCCCAAATAGCAAAACTCCTTTACTATTTTAAGTGTCTCATTTCCTAATCTAATACCCTCAACATCACCCGATTTAATTCGACTACATTCCATTATCCTCGTTTTGCTTTTGTTGATGTTCATCTTATATCCTCCCTTCAAGACACTGTCCATTCCGTTCAACTGCTCTTCCAAGTCCTTTGCTGTCTCTGACAGAATTACAATGTCATCGGCGAACCTGAAAGTTTTTATTTCTTCTCCATGGATTTTAATACCTACTCCGAATTTTTCTTTTGTTTCCTTCACTGCTTGCTCAATATACAGATTTAATAACACCGAGGAGAGGCTGCAACCCTGTCTTACTCCCTTCCCAACCACTGCTTCCCTTTCATGTCCCTCGACTCTTATAACTGCCATCTGGTCTCTGTACGAATTGTAAATAGCCTTTCGCTCCCTGTATTTTACCCCTGCCACCATTAGAATTTGAAAGAGAGTATTCCAATCAACATTGTCAAAAGCTTTCTCTAAGTCAACAAATGCTAGAAACGTAGGTTTGCCTTTCCTTAATCTTTCTTCTAAGATAAGTCGTAAGGTCAGTATTGCCTCACGTGTTCCAGTATTTCTACTAGGCAGTATCTATCTTACCACTAGTGAGATAAGCCTCTACATCCTTACATTTGTCCTCTAGCCATCCCTGCTTAGCCATTTTGCACTTCCTGTCGATCTCGTTTTTGAGACGTTTGTATTCCTTTTTGCCTGCTTCATTTACTGCATTTTTATATTTTCTCCTTTCATCAATTAAATTCAATATTTCTTCTGTTACCCAAGGATTTCTACTAGCCCTCGTCTTTTTACCTACTTGATCCTCTGCTGCCTTCACTATTTCATACCTCAAAGCTACCCATTCTTCTTCTATTGTATTTCTTTCCCCCGTTCCTGTCAATTGTTCCGTTATGCTCCACCTGAAACTCTGTACAACCTCTGGTTCTTTCAGTTTATCCAGGTCCCATCTCCTTAAATTCCCACCTTTTTACAGTTTCTTCAGTTTTAATCTACAGGTCATAACCAGTACATATATCTGTGATTAATATAGCTATGTCAAGAGACTGTATGTCATTTAGTTAGGAATTTTAATTCATCTGGGTAAAATACGATATCTTAACATGTTCCAAAATATTTTAGATGAAAGACATCAAGTATTCTTCGATGTGCTGCATTTTGCTACAGGAAATTACTCTCACGATCACAGAATGTTACTTGCATGTTACTAAGTTTTTCATGATAATCCATTCCTTTATTACTGAAATAGCAATTATTCCTTTGATCTATAATCTTTTAATTCCCTTTTAAACTCCAGTGACCAAGGAAGGAACTTCCATTTAAATGTGTAACCTAATTTTATAATTGTGTAAAACTAGCTAATATCAGTTATAAACAAAAGAAAATGCGTAAATTTAAGCATCCCATGTGCCATGGCTGGCAAACAATGATGCCTCACCTCACCAAAGGTATCACAAGACGTACAGCACTTCAGAAACTGTGCCGGCCGCGGTGGTCTAGCGGTTCAGGCGCTCAGTCCGGAACCGCGCGACTGCTACGGCCGCAGGTTCGAATCCTGCCTCGGGCATGGATGTGTGTGATGTCCTTAGGTTAGTTAGGTTTAAGTAGTTCTAAGTTCTAGGGGACTGATGACCACAGATGTTAAGTCCCATAGTGCTCAGAGCCATTTGAACCATTTTTTGAGAAACTGCAGCTCGTGTGCATATTAATCAGAAGTTGACATCCCCAACAGAAGATAACATAGTGGTCTTACGTCTGTACGAGTTAAGAGGATCCCCACTCTACCGTCTTACATCCCCAATACCGCAGGAATAAATGCCAAGTCTGAAATAGGTTGCGTCTATATACCCACTGTTTGCATCATCTGTGTAGTTCTGATGTGAGAATGTGTAGTTCTGTTGGAGAATGCGTATGTTGGGAATATCTGTGAGAGAACCACTCATTCACTGAATTTAACTGGTAAAATTACTGCGAAGGAATGCATCTGGAAATCGGAGCAGCCAGCTTTTATAAACTGCAAGCACTCAAAAGTTACAAGTGGCCGAAGAAAACTCTCTCTCTCTCTCTCTCTGTGTGTGTGTGTGTGTGTGTGTGTGTGTGTGTGTGTGTGTGTACAGTGCTTATTGTTCGGCAGTCGATACAGTAATACTGAGTAATTATAATTAAATTTCTAGGAACAGAAATCAGTCAACATACCAAATGTTGATGATTCCATTTTTGTAATTAATGTTTGTACACCATTCACAGCAATTTAACATTTGCTGTTTGTTTACTATATCGCAAGTGCAATAAGTAAATACACTTCAGGGAAAGATTCATTAAATGGTTGAAATAGCCAACTCGGAAATTAAAAAATAAGAGAGTATGTGTGGTACAGTTAGTTTACGTATAAATGACGGGGAAAATAACCAAGGCGAAGCAAACAACACACTGCATGGGGGCTTAATTATATAAATATGAAAATAATTTTAATTTTTTGATTTAATAGCTGTATGTCCGATTACGTAGTCTCGTAAACGGCTGGCCCTGACTAGTTTTAGTACGCAATCTGACTGCATAGAACAACAACAAAGAATGAAATGAAAGTTTCCGTTAATACAATCAATTAATTAAGTCCCCAGCAACTATAAAATCTACGAACCCAACAAAGCACAAGTATAAGTGTTCTGTGTGTGGAAGTGTGATTCAACGTACACATCTGGCACGATTCTTCTTCAATAAGACAAGAAATTTCAAATACCATTTATACTGAAGTGATAAAAAAAATTAGAAATACTATAATTGCGCAAGAAAACCAGAATTACACTCTAATACAAGAACACAAGCCAGATGCTTTGTTGACTGAACCTGTAATGACGCATTATTCAGGACATTGAAATAATGAGAAAAAAAACCGAGTTTTGGTACCTTCATATATATTGACGAAAAGCACTCTAATCATTACAACATCTCCATTAGAACAACATCTGCTGTCTACCCCATCAAATAACTGCATAAAACATGGATCAAGCACTCACTACTACGACATCTCGACAAGAACTTTTCACTACCACATCTCAGCAAGCACTGCCTACTCCGAGTCCACGACAAGCACTGCACTCCGCTACCTCTCAATAATCACTGACTACTACGAGTTCTCAACAAGCACTGCCAGTGGAGGCGGCTGAATAATACTCTTTGGCGCAATCTCTGGCGCTGTGGCTCAGTGTAGCCACCTTTCATATGCCCCTCCTCCACGGGCCAGAATTTGACGGTATTTTTGCCAGCATTGGTGGTGAAAATACCACCAAATTCGTCCACAAAAATACAGACAAAAATAAAAGATAATATTAATACGTAAATATCACATAATTAGATAAAATTTCGGCTTTGCACTGACCTTTCAATAACCTAATATATGAAATACAGTAAGCAATACAAATTCTTTCATACATGTGACTTTACATAATAGTTTACACAATACACGAAAAATCAGTTTATACAAATGTTCACATAACATGCTTTCCATGATTAAAAGAAAACAAGTAGTTGATAGTTCCAGCAGTGGCACCCAGCAATGGTCAACAGGTGCAAATACTAACAAGTGACATTATTTTAGTAGAAGCAGTCCATCAGTGGCACCCAGCAATGTTGAACAGGTGCAGACACCAACAAGTGACATTATGTCAGTAGAAACAGTTTCATCAGTGGCACCCAGCAATGTTGAGCAGGTGCAGACAGCAGTCCATAATATTCACTATAACTAATCACGCTGTTCATCAGAGTTTATAAGCAGAAATTAAACATGTCCTAGTGGCACCAATCATGTAGAAAAAGTACAAATTACAGTCCATAATATTCACTATCACTGATCACACAGTTCATCAGCAGAAATTAAACATTTCTAAGTGGCACGCATTATGTTGAACAAGTGCAGGTAACAGACCATAATATTCACTATCACTAATCACACAGTTCATCAGCAGAAATTAAACATTTCTAAGTGTCACACATCAATTCTGAACAGGTGCAGATGTGAACAACAGTTTGAATGCACACACAATTGCTTTTACAAAATTATTATCAATGCTCTTACACTAAACATACAAATTGTAATAAACACACAAACGATATCAGATAATTGTCATATTAACTATTACAAATACACAAATATCAGTAAACCTATAATATTTATGGGTGTCAGTGCAAGCCACAAAAAACAAGTAAAATAATATTTAGGAGATAGGTTGGTACCAATTTGGGATTGGGAAAGGAAAACACACAAAACACACTCACTCATCTTTCGTCCACATTAGTTCTACTGTGTAATTGAATAGTGTTAACTGTGTAAATGCAATTCTGTCAAAATTTGATGTTCGACTTGTGTATCAAGTAGTAGTGGCAGCAATGTATAACAGTCAATAATAGTTAAGTCAAAGTCATAGTCATCATGTCAAGACCAATGTTTGCCAAGCCAGATCAAAATGTACAGTTGCTGAACAACTGTCAGTGTGCCAAGATATGCAATTACTTCCTCTCTCCAAAAAAAAATTATGTACTGCTTATTGATTTAACAAAGTGTGTGTAGACAATCTTCCTTCCACTTTAGTGTTCCAGTCTGCCATCTTCATCCTCCTTGTTCCATATAAACCAACAAAAAAAAAAAAAAAAGCTCCTCACTTACTTTACCTCTTATCCACCAAAACTCCAATAATCATCAGCATCACATAATCTCAATAATACCTCAATAATACCTCTTCAATACGTCGATACATATAAAGCTTATTACCAATATCATTTCACTACCATAACAACTCTTTCCTCTAGTCAGTCTCCTCGAACAAGTACAGATAAAATCCTAATGCAAACCTCATCATCCCATACAATCCGAAGACACCATGTCCACACACAACCTCTGTGTAGTCCACCTGAGCCAAATCTTCTACTCATTATGAATGATAAAATACATTTTGGTTACCTTGTCCATCATTAAACAAAAGAAATGCATACATGACCTCTAACAGTCTTTAGTTCGAATAACTCTCAGTAATTAAGTACGATTACGGAGTGTGAATGATCATAATATTTCACAGTGTGTACACCACTTCAAGAATCATGGCAGAAGCAAACATGTGGAGTATTTTTTGTGTCAAGTGTCACTTGCTATTTCAATTGCTCACGAAGAATGCAGTGTAATGACTGTCAATGGTCTAAACCTAGTGTTGGTATGTCATGTCGTTAGCTTCCTTTCTATTAGCACTAATTTATACAGCTTCCATAAAACCTCAGCTCATGTGACGTCTATGAAGTTTCTTGTACTAATGTCGTTCGTCGAATTATAGCAGTTCATTTTCTTATCTTAAAAATATAAGGCACTGAGCGTAAGCAAAACATGCTATAGCGAGTAAATATACCAGTGGAGAACAGAATAGCAACAAGTGGATGCAGCACAATTCTTACAACGAGGCTCTGCCAAGCGAACAATCTATAATTAATACAATAGTGTGACCTACACTCTATGTTCGTACACAGTACATCAGCATTTCTATATACCAAATTAAAGAGTAGCTTTGACAACAAAACAGAAATATGTAAATATGCAATCCATAAGCAAAACAGCAAATATATATTTTACATAATAAACAAGTCATTAGCATCATATCAGCATAAGCAAATAAATGTGCATATGTCATCTTAATAAGTAAACATGAAGGCGCAAGCAGATAAATCACAAAGTATAACTTACATACATAACCACAGTCAGCACAATGAATCAGGTGGCAATTATAACTTAAATAAATAAGCACAGCAGGCACATAATAAAAAAAAATATGACATCAGTGAAAAAGCAGTGCAGCCAAGCGATGCATAATATACACAAATAACACCCCTGTTCAATCATCAATCATTGTCAAAATCAGTTAATGTACGCAAGCACGTCGCTTCACACGTAAATTCATAGAACATGAAATTAGCACAAAATATGAATCACGTAATCGCGAGCAGCAAATTACGTCTAAAGTACGTACCTAAGTGGAAATATGTTACCTGAAAAATGAACTCAATTAATAGTTACCTTTTTAGTTTATTACTTCCTTCTTCGAAATGACATTCTTCCTGAAATTTTCTCGATAGCAAGTCCTCTTAACTCTTTGGAGCACGGTGGTATACATAGTATACCACCTTTTGAAAATTTTCTTGGCTCTTTGCACAGTGGTTTAACTGCACGACCACCACTCTAATATGCTCACCTAGTTCTCTACTTATCAGACAGATGGCACTCACTGCCTATAAGGAATCAGTTCCCGCCAAGAATTGCATAGATTACAACTGTGAAAGCTGCGTGCTGAGTTGTGCATGGTTTTTGCGTGTGAATAGTGGTTTATAACGAATTTCTTGTTGCGCCTGTGTTTTTTCCATATCTTGGACGTCACAGCTACGGTATGAACCCATGTATACATTCATATGCACAATCTTCCGTTATTTATATACAATTTATTTTGGTGGTATATTATTTGTACCACCGTGCATGTAGCAGTATTCTATTGCATTTCGTTTCCTAGTATAAAATTCGAAATCCTCCGCTACAAAGTTTAGTTTTTAATTGTGTTGTGACTTATTTTAGCTCTTTCTCCATTTTGTTTTGCTTACGTATTCTTTACTTGGATTCAGGCTGTTGTTTGAAAATGAAAATGTCAAGAAGAGGCTTACGAGATGAAGAAATCGAACGATTATTGTGTGAAATTCCATCAGACGAGGATTCCACTGTTGACACCACAGATGACGAATCTGATTATGAAGCAAGCATTGTTGCGGAGGCTATTGTGTCGTCTGAAGGCGAAGTTTCAGAGAGCGAGGAAGAAAGTGAGTCCACTCCGCCAAAACGCGCTGCTGACACAGCGCCAACTTGGGGACAACAATTCAATGCTACCTCAGGAATGCAGTTCGACAGTGAATCAGGACCAAGTGCTTTTATTAGGGACATTGATGATCCAGAACCTATCGATATATTCGAAAAAATATTTCCAAAAGAGCTAGTTCAGCTAATCGTTTTCCAAACAAATTTATATGCGACGCAATCTGGCAAGTCTTTCACTCCAACAACTGACAATGAAATACGAACTTTCCTGGGAATCAACATTTTGATGGGTATAAAGCGTATGCCAGCATACAGAGACTACTGGTCTAGTGCCCCAGAACTTCATGATCGTTATATTGCATCTCTGATGGCAGTAAATCGGTTTGGATGGTTACTGAGGAACATTCATCTGAATGATAACACATTGCATCCAGAAAAAGGACACCCAGGTTATGACAAACTGTACAAGCTGCGACCAGTGATCAAGATACTATCTGAATCTTTTTCCAAGTGTTACCAACCCAGCAAACACCTAGCAATTGATGAGTCAATGATCAAATTCAAAGGCCGCAACAGTATGAAACAATACATGAGAGATAAACCCATAAAGCGTGGTTACAAAGTGTGGATGCTGTGTGACAAGACCTCTTACAACTTGAAATTTGATATTTACACCGGAAAAGTAGGTGACACAGTGCAAACAGGCCTTGGGGAGCATGTAGTGCTGAGTTTGTCCTCTGAACTCGTAAATAAAGGCCATTATCTTTATTTCGACAACTATTTCAATAGCTATAACTTGTTGGCTGGTTTACAGCAGAGAAACATATATGCCTGTGGGACAGTTCAACCAACAAGGAAACATTTACCCAAATTAAAAACAGACAAAGAATTAAGCAGAGGTGAATTTGACTGGAGGGTCAGCAACTGTGGCATCCTCTACTTGAAGTGGAAAGATAAGAGAGCTGTTCATCTCCTTTCAAATTTTCACAGTCCTGAAGTTACTACAGTGACTCGCCGTGAAAGAGATGGTTCACGCATAGAGCTACCTTGTCCTCAAGCAGTGATGGATTACAATGCACACATGAACAATGTCGACAAGTTCGACCAACTGAAAAAATCATATGAAATAAGCCGGAGAAGTAAAAAGTGGTGGCACCGAATATTCTTTCACCTGCTTGATGTCAGTATCGTCAACAGCTATATAATTTGGAAGGAACTAGGCGATAGAGAAAAAATGACTGCCAAAGTCTTCAGGATGAGTATCCTGCAAAGCTTAGTAACCCAGAAAACACCATTGAGGCCATCTAGACTTCATGAGAGTCAAGTCCACGTAAAGAAAAACAAGCCATATGTTTCCTCACGCCAGCGTCTCGACAATTCATCCCACCAGCCAGAGCGTACTACCGCCAGACGTTGTGCGAAATGCAGTACAAAAAAGAAGCAAGTGCGCACTTTCTGGATGTGCGCTGAATGCAAAGTGCCTTTGTGCCTTAGCAAAACAAAAAGGTGCTTTCAAGATTTTCACAAAAAGGAATAAGAAACATATTTTATTTGTAAGGTTTGTAATTTGATTTTGTATTGTAAATGACCAATTGCCAGAAATAAAATTATTTTACATTAATTATACTAATTATTACTGCTTAGAGTAGAATTTAAAGGTGAGTTACAAGCACAAACCAAGATATCTCAAAAACTTTAGGTACGGCCCTAAGTGGCATGGTGGTATATTATATATACCACCATCTAAAACCAAAATCTATACAATAAAAAATTTTAATTCATGTTTTCCTTTATTAGCAACCCCACCAGACATAGAAAATGCATGTTTTATTAAAAAATTAATTAAACATAAAATCTGTGCATCAAAGAGTTAACGTCGGACACACACAGAATTTACCTGAAGTTCTTAAATATATTACACAACCGTATCCTGAAAAATACTGAACGTTAATAACATAATTTATCAAGTCACTATAGCTTTATACTAGATTTATTCGAGGAATTTAGACTGTGTATTTGTTTACGTCTGTCAGTGCATTCGCACTGAGCGCTCGATCAGCTGTAGGCGCGTGACGTAGGAAGTAATTGTTAGTGGTCAACGACTGCCTTGTGCGGCGCGCAGACTTGACTGTTGCTTTGAGTATGTGCCGCCGCCAAAACACAGCGCGGTATCCTTGTACTCTCCGCATGTTTATATGTAGCTGTTAGTTTCTCTGAAGTATGTCATTCCACGAAAATTTTAACGTTTGATATATGATGTATTCCCTTAGAGCGCCGAGATTTAAGAGTTTCTACTTCAACAGTGTTATCATGAATAATTTTGCGAATTCTATATGGACCGTTATAAAGCAGAAAAAATTTGCGACGCAAGCCTATTCCTATGTGGGACAAACGATGAGACTTAATTAACACCTTCTGACCAACTGCCAAGGTTTTTTTAAACGACCAGGACGCTTAGCTGATCTCTCTCTTCTAGCAGCCGCAGATGCAATATTTTGTAGAGCCAGATTGACAACTTCAGAATTCCGCAGTTTCCGTGTAGGCGGAAAGGGAACAATTTCAGAAATGCGATTTGTCGGTGCTTTGTTTTATAATATCAGTAAATGCGGTAAAGAAGTTGAGTCATTAGGTAGTTCATTCAGGATGTTTTGAAAAATATGAATGTACTGATCCCACGTTCTGTGATTCTGATGACAATAAAGACGACACAATTTATTGATTTCCTTCATCCATCTCTCTGAAGCGTTAGATTGAGGGTGAAAAAGTGAAATGAAGATTGGTTTAATCTTACGACGCCGTAGAGTACGAAGCCAAATTTTAGAACGAAACTGTGATCCATTATCTGATATAACCTTATCAACATGACCAACTTCTTTAAGAAAATGTTTAATGAAAGCATTAGATACTGAACGAGCTGTTGCTTTGCGTAAAGGTGTAAAACACACATATTTTGATGTCAATTCCACTGCTACCAAAATGTACGCAAAACCATTAGTAGAACGAACAACTGGACCGAACAAATCGACTGCAGCCATGTCCTTTAATTTCGCTGGAATGATAGGAAACAACGGTGCTCTATGAGAAATAGTTGGCGGCTTAGCCTTTTGACATAATTTGCATTTGGCAAGAATAGATCGAATACGTTTTTCCATATTACTGAAGTAGCAATTTTCTCGTAATTTATGGAAGCATTTTCTGGGACCAAAGTGTGCATAACTTAAACGTGTGTAACAAATCAATTTATTGACCCACTCATCAGGAATACAAACTAACCAAACAGAGTTGTCGACCGATTTTCGTTAAAAAAAGAACTTTCCAGATAGATCGCAAAGACGAGGTGTGGCCAAATCATCCAATCTAACAAAGCGTCTAAGAAAATTACAGACACTAAGGAAACTACGAACATCACGTTTTGTGGTAGGAACAGCATAATTACGAATAGCGTCTAATTTCTCTGGATCAGGAAGAATACCTTCTGTAGAAATAATGTGACCGAGAAATTTCACCTGAGAACGACCAAATTCAGATTTTTCTAAGTTCACTGTAATGCCAACTCTTGCAAAAATACGTAATAATGAATCCAAAATTTAGTTGTGCTCACTCCAAGAATGTTTAGCAATAAGAATATCGTCAACATATGAAGTAATATTGTCACGAAGATAAACAGGTAAGATTTAGTTTAAACTACGAATGAATGCTGCTGAAGATACAGTAAGTCCAAATGGTAATTTCCGAAATCACTTTTGGGTAAAATAGTCATATCCGGTGATTGTTTACTTACTCTCTAGATAGATTGATAGTCGAAGAGGAGTTTTGACAGATGCAAAGAATAGTAAAAGAGTAGGCAGCGGTGCAGAAAACTAAAAGGGAAATAGCACCACTACAGCTCGGGGCCCTATGCATGCTACGGCACATATTCACTTAGTGTAGTGAATCCCCTGAGGACTTTAATAGCCGCACATAATTTCCAGTTTGTGACTTAGTGGCAAATTTGGCGGAAGTGCGTACGCAAATTGACCTGACCATGAACATGGATGTATGTCCTTCTTAGAATTGCAAAAGATCTTAAATTTCCGAACAGTTAAGAAGTGTTTATAGTCAAAGTTTTCTCTGTGTGGCGACCAAGACCTACCGCGACTGTTCCAGTCCGAATGTTGATTATTGTCAAGTTCACGCGCCTGGCGCTCTCTTGTTGCTTCTCGTAAATGAAATAGATCATTTTCTTCAAACCCCTCTGCTATTTGTGATTCTAAATTTCTTCTACTGTCTTTTCCTACAATTTCGCCTTCGATTTGTTTGACTTGCTTTCGTAATGTCTCAACTTCCCTTTTAAAGCGTTCATTAAATTTTCCTTGATTTTCAACATGTTTATTTATGTTCTGATACTCTTCGGTTTCTGCAAATGGCAATGGTGCTGTATCATCTAAATCTCTGTCCCCATTTAAACTAAGACTTGTCAATTTGTCTGAAATCTCCTCAACTCTTTCCGATAAGTCACCTATTTTTTCTTTCTGTTTATTTACGTCTTCCATAAGTGTCGCGACTCGGGTTTCAGTATTGACACATTTGGTAGTTAACTGTTCATATTGTTGTGTTAGGTTATTTAATCTGTCATTTGGTACGGATTTCTCGATTCTCTCAAATATTTCCTCCTTATCGTGTGCACGTTGTAAACTTAACTCTGAAAATTTTTGTACTATCACGTGATCTCTTTCTTCCTGTTCTCTATCCTGTTCCTTTTGTCTAATCTCTACTGCAATTAATCTATTATTGTGAGCATTCAAAATCGGTTGTATTTCTTCTCTGATTTCTTTCTTTAATTCATCTTTCATATTTTTGAAACATGTCCCTATTCGTGAGTCTAACCGTGTTTCCATTGTTTCCATCTCTATTTCTAAACGTGTTGCCACTGTTTTTAATTCAGATCCTAACCGTGTTTCCATTGTCCCCATCTGTGTTTTTAATTCAGATCTAAACTGTGTTTCCATTGTTCCCATATCAGTTTTTAATTCAGATCCCAAAGTTCCCATCTCGGTTTTAATTGTTCCTATCTCTGTTTCAATTGTTCCTATTTGTGATCCCAGTGAGTCTAACCGTGTTTCCATTGTTCCCCTATCTGTTTTTAATTCAGATCGTAAATTTAATATTGCACTCATCAACTGCTCCATATTAACTTGTTCGAAATTCTTTTCGCCCCTAGCATTCCCGCAAAACCAGTTTCCTTCGTCATAGCTGTAAAGCTATCTGTGTTCGATACTATTCCAGAACCTTCTATCGTTAATCTCGTATTCTGTGAATTTTCTGATTGAGAAAAATTTTGAAATGGTTCCGGACTATCTTCCCGACTTATTAAATTGTTTTCCACTTCATTATTCATGATACTGTTTTCCTCTGTTGGCGAATTCGCCGTGTTAACAATTTCGTCATTCTCACTATCCATCATTTTTGCCTTTTTCATCGATCGCGTAATCATTTACAAAACATACAAAACTCGTCACTATATGAAAATTACACACAATGTCACTATATCTCCAACAATATCATTCACACGAAATGCTTCCCTCAACCACGATTAACGAACAATTGAAATCTTCCTAATTGCACAAAATTGTCAAACCCGTATACAAGATAACAAAATTAAATTCTGCAAAAAAAAAACCATTAGAAGAATGACAATTACCCAATCTACACATGCAAAATAGACTACAATTACTAAACTACAAATTACAACAATACTACTGTTTACTATTTTTACAATCAGAAGAATTCCAAGGGATGATCCGAAGCAGCGGTCGCCACGTGCATGGGGGCTTAATTATATAAATATGAAAATAATTTTAATTTTTTGATTTAATAGCTGTATGTCCGATTATGTAGTCTCGTAAACGGTTGGCCCTGACTAGTTTTAGTACGCAATCTGACTGCATAGAACAACAACAAAGAATGAAATGAAAGTTTCCATTAATACAATCAATTAATTAATTCCCCAGCAACTATAAAACCTATGAACCCATCAAAGCACAACTGTTCTGTGTGTGGAAGTGTGATTCAACGTACACATCTGGCACGGTTCTTCTTCAATAAGACAAGAAATTTCAAATACCATTTATACTGAAGTGATAAAAAAAATTAGAAATACTATAATTGCGCAAGAAAACCAGAATTACACTCTAATACAAGAACACAAGCCAGATGCTTTGTTGACTGAACCTGTAATGACGCATTATTCAGGACATTGAAATAATGAGAAAAAAAACCGAGTTTTGTTACCTTCATATATATTGACGAAAAGCACTCTAATCATTACAACATCTCCATTAGAACAACATCTGCTGTCTAGCCCATCAAATAACTGCATAAAACATGGAACAAGCACTCACTACTACGACATCTCGACAAGAACTTTTCACTTCCACATCTCAGCAAGCACTGCCTACTACGAGTCCTCGACAAGCACTGCACTCCGCTACCTCTCAATAATCACTGACTACTACGAGTTCTCAACAAGCACTGCCAGTGGAGGCGGCTGAATAATACTCTTTGGCGCAATCTCTGGCGCTGTGGCTCAGTGTAGCCACCTTTCAACACTTTAGCTATTGCGGGAAATTGTATAAAAAAAACTGAAAATAGTGAAGTGGCCTATGGGCTTATGTTTAAAATGGTGGGCGAATCTGAAAACATTCGAGTTACAATGGTGCGGATTTTATTTTTTCAGACGTAGGAAGGATGGGAAACAGCTTTAGATAGATTAAATAGTTAGCTATAAAGCTTATTTGACACTTTACAACAATTCAGCTATTTCATATCCAAATTTTAGCTATTTCAATAATTTTTAGTTACTTTGCTCTGTTATGGACGTAGCATAATACAAATGAACCAATTTCTGGAATTGTCTGCGAACAACTGAAATACACAATATTACGCCTGGTTTTTTGCAACAGTTACTTTTTTTTGTAGGATTGATTTCACTGCCTAGACTGCTGTTCCTGCTTTTTCTAGAATTTTTTTCGCATACTTCATGCTAATCACGCTCTTTCCCCCACACAGAACGATGTTCCTAATTCAACAAATTATAAAACTTGTCCATTACTCTTGTAATTTTGCAAGCACGAGTTGATTTGCTCTGATTTAGGTCCTCACTGCGTACTGTACTCGGAAGTAATAATTCCGTTTCAAAAAAAAATTCAGTTAATTTCGTATAACATTCTTCACATTTCCTTTCTTACTAAAGTTATTGTATTATATTCGTATGAAGATTTTTGTTTAAACAGCTGTGCTAAAGGAGACTATCCCCTGCTGGTGAGCAGACGTGTTTGGTATAGTATGTGCAGTCTATAAAAAAATATAAAATTTGTTTTCTCGTCTGCTATTCAGACTACTTAGAACCTTTCGTTTATCTCATTCGTTTGGTCGGGTCCTTTAACCCATTACAGACGCAGTTTTTGTTCTGAAGAAAGACAAAAATTGCACCATGGAAGTGCTACTATGAAAATACTATCAGTAAAGAATTGCACTGGTGTTCCGTCTTCTGCGATAAAATATTCCTGTTACCAGTGTACTTATCATTTATGTTGTTTCTATAAGGAGAGCCTCAAAGAGCAGTGTAAGTGTTCCATATTTTTATGCCACTGAGAGTTACTTAATGCTATTTTTGTTATGAACAGCAAAATTTCTAAAAAGGGTAATTAGAGATACATTGATTTCTTACACAACGTAACAGATGTGATGCAACTCTCGTGGTTTTTTCGCAGTTTTATTTTACTACTGGTCGATGTATATGTCAGTCTTGACGTATGCTGCTTAGTCAGTACAAGCTAGGAATACAAGGAAACTTTACGAAACGGAATCTTTGTTTTACGTCTGACGTTTGCTTTAAGTATCGTGAACAGAGAATAAACAGTAACTGAATCCAGATGTAGTTTCGATATCGAGATCAAGACATTTGGTTGAAAATACTTAATACCTTAAGTTCGAAGTATCTTGGGATCGTTAGAAAGATGTGTTTTGTTCAGATTAAATATAAGGATTGTTATTTCTTGGTTTCAGGTCATTCCTGAATCTCTGAAAATTTGATCTGCTGCGGATCTCAAATGACAAGCCGCAATCAAAAATTATATAAGAGACGCCTGTTCTACTCGAAATGGAAGAGACATATTTTGGGTATGTTATACAGCTTCGCGCCGTAGGAACATCGTCAGACAAACTACACAACACTCTGATATACTAACCCAGACAACTGCAGTGTACGACATCACACGAAACGGAAATAGGCGTTCATCAAGGCATAAATAACATAAACAGAAGAAAGCTTGTAGGATCTTATGTATGGTATGCCGAGACTTCAAGTCTGCTATATGTTTCTCGATATGAGTAACTTTTATGTGTTCTTTATTGAAACTATCTACATTTTTGGCGAGAATGCGTCAGTAAAGAAAAATTCTAATGGTAATCAACAGTTAGTCCATATACGTGAACGAGAGATCATTGCTCCTTCAGAAATCCACAGTATGGTGACCCATAATGTGCAATCGTTTCATCGGACATTGTTCTCTCTTTACCCTGGAATTTTACGTGTACAGTTAACTTTGGAAGCTTTTGAGAGAACACAGATAAACTTCGAAGGAATTACTGGCTGGCTCAAATAGAAAGTTTCCTGTGGTCGTGAGAGAGTTTTCTCTTGGCCTCAAGTTGATAAATATTATAGGAGTCTCTGGCAAAATGTACCTTCAGACAGAGAAATGCAGTTGATGGTAACATGGATGAAGAAATGAGAATGCTAAATAATATTAACTAATCTGCACCAAATTGCTGACTGGTAAAAATCGCTATATATGGAGTTACTTTGAACATGTCTCACAGGACAAAAAACGTAGTTTTAGCGTCCAGCAGGAAACGGACCGTATCAATCATTTACGTAAACTTTTGAACTTCTTGATTTGGTAATAGCGGTTCACAGGGATTGACAAAAATAAACATTCTAGTGTGGAGAGTAATAGTGGAAATGGTTGTTTCGGCGAAGGAGAATTTGTTGTAATCTGTCCACTGTTGAAGTTAATATTTGTGGACAGTGTTGTTAAATACTATAGGTAAATAAGCATAGTGTCAAAGAAATGGAAACGGCGAAGTTTATTACAGTGAAAATAAACTGTGTTGCACTCAGCTCTGTGTGAGTGTTTGACTTACCTGCTTTTGAACATTTATACCTGAACTTTTGTCTTCTGGAATTACGCCTACATTGCAAGCAACATGTTTTGAGGTTATGTGAAGACTTTTCGTGGTGTGCTGCTTCAGATTCAGTACTCAGTGCTTTTAACATAGGACTCTGGCTGCACTCCTTTAATCAAAAACAATATAGTTCAAAGACGATGCAATTTTTAGAAGCTACAAAACTTCCCAACAAGGGCTAAAAATGACATTTCTGGTACGCAACTACTGCTCTGTTCCCAAAACGCTAAACGATTACTGTTTCTGAGTAGTAAAATATTCCGAAAGTAAAGCTCTGTTTTCTTCGGAAACCAACATTCTGCTTCCACCAGACCACTCTTCGCCACCTCTTGATCGTGTGATGAACAAAGAGGGTAATACCTTCAGGTCAAGTGCGTTTTTGCCTTATATGGGTGCTCTTTCCTGGAAGACAAGCCATATTCTCGAGAAACACCGTTTTAAGATGACCTTCCGGCCTCCTATGAATATTGCGGCCTTACTCGGTTCTATGAAGGATGATTTATTGCTACGTAAATTGCGTGTGTGTGTATCATATTTCCTGCGAAAATTGTGGTAAATCATTTACAGGCCAGGCAACGTGCACCGTTCATGAGAAGTGCGTGGAACACGGAAGAGACACACGCTTCCTAAAAAATGGTTCAAATGGCTCCGAGCACTATGGGACTTAACATCTATGGTCATCAGTCCCCTAGAACTTAGAACTACTTAAACCTAACTAACCTAAGGACATCACACAACACCCAGCCATCACGAGGCAGAGAAAATCCCTGACCCCGCCGGGAATCGAACCCGGGAACCCGGGCGTGGGAAGCGAGAACGCTACCGCACGACCACGAGATGCGGGCCACACACACGCTTCCTACAGCCAGACAAGTTAGCTGCGGCAGAACATTGTGTTGAAACGGATCGTTCGATGGAACTACAGTGACGTGAAGATGTTGACATCCACCTCTTACTTCTGGGATTCTATTTTCAAGGAAGTATTAGAAATTAGTTTAACCAATAATTTAATAAATAGAGATAATGGTTTTAATTTGGATAAGACATGGAATAAAATCGCAGAGTTGCACAGTTGTCAAGGTGTCTCCGCCGCCGAATGTACATCGATAAGCGAATCGAATGTCTGAACGCTTTCACTACTGGTGGTGCTTGTGTAATTGTATCTCTTTGCCGCCGACCAGCATCTGTGACCCGCATGTGCAGGACCGTCGCTGTAGACCATATGGGGTCACGCTTGGAACTTTATAGTCTGAGGACGCCCGAACGATACGCGGCCGAAATACCAGTTGAAGTAATATTTTCGTGGTTACATGCCCGTAAAATGAGGGATTATCCATTACGCCGCGAGACGATATAAATGCACATGACTTTTGTGTGTGTGTTCGCACATTTCCAACAACCTGCATTGTTATTAAAATAACACTGATTGCTTTTCTCATTTTCTAAAATTATCCAACATATCAAAGCAATGGAATTTTTATCCATATACTTAACATAATAAAAATGTTTTCTTTAAAAATCAAAAAAATTGGCACCGCTGATATGGCATAAACCAGTTTTTAGTAAAAATTAACCTGTTATAAACGAGCCGAAACAAATACTGAAATACATCGTTTATTCACAAGTAATATATGGGTGTTGATTTTAACCAGTCGGTTTTCCCTTGGTGACACCAAAAGGAATTGATGGTTATAGACTCAGTATTTCTTATAGGTGGATTTTGTAACGAATGAAAACATAGTACTCAATGTTCAAAGTGGGTGTAGAGGGTCGAAGTGCCTCCCTCCTTTGCAGATGCTAGTGCACTACGAAATATTTATTAATGAATAGCACTTCTCCATTTACCGTTCACTTATTAGTGTGTAGAAACCCTTGTTACTGAATCTGTACTCCGATCGGCAATAAAGGAAACGAAGGAGAAATTCGAAAAATATATTACTGTTTAGGCATTTGTCGAAAATGTGGTAATTCCGTCACAGACGGCAACGGAGTTGAAAGAGCAGTTGAAAAATAGATACTGAAGGTAATAAAGTCTTCTATCTTGTTAGGCTGCGTCACGTTCCTCTTCAATTGGAACCTTCTAAGGGATCTTCTAGTGTTCACGATCAGCTGACCACGCGACCTCCAGACTGACGCAAGACAGATGAAAGACGTTATGAGGTGAAGACAACAAAATAAAATAACGGTAATAAAGGTGAGTTAAATTACATCAGATATTAAGTTAGGAAATGAGAGGAGAGGTATAGAGGACATAAAACGAACAGTGGCAACAGTAAATAAAGAAAAATTTGTTAATGTTCAATAAAAATTGGAGTGTTTGGCAGTATTTTTCTTAAAGTATTTCTTCTTGTGTGTAGCGTATACAAGGAATATAAAACCTGTGGCAGAATCTTTAGGGATTTATTGTTGACGTCATAACATTAAGAAAAGTTCGTATGAGCATAGGTCCGAAAATTGTTCGTGAGGATGTATAGGGATTTTTTATTCCTGACAAAACGTCTTTTGCCGCACGTTGCCGAAACCTCTTGCTCTGTTCCGAATTTGATGATATCGACTTTTGATACGCTCCCTCAGAATATCGATTTTACGTAAGAGAATTCAGTAGACTATGGACTTCAAATCCCCTCCCAACCCTCCCCCAAATTAAAATAAAATAAAATCCTATTTGACTGAAATCTGGTGACTGGGCAGTGCATACAGTGCACCCCATCCCATCGACCAGTCCACCTGCTCGGAAATTGATTATCGTGGTACTGGAGAAGTATTCGTGAAAAGCGGACGACGACTGAAGGTACACTATCAAGTAAATGAAGCAACTCATACCTGAGAAACTCTGCATTGTTGTGGTGTGTTGTGCTGCAAGCTATTTTGAAAGAGAAGAAACAAGAATGAGACAAAACAAAATAAATGCCACGACCAGCTGTAAATAAGGACATGAACAAATTTACGTTTTAGGAAAATTATAGAACCAAGATCCCCTAAAGGGAGTTCCCTTCATATCTCTCCAATTTATTTTCGGACCTTGTTCATACGAACTTTTGTTAATGTTTCGATGTCAAGAATATATCCTCAAAGTTTGTGACACGTTTTTGTACATCTTGTATGGGATTAAACCGCATAATATAAAAATGATTCAAATGGCTCTGAGCACTATGGGACTTAACATCTGAGGTCATCAGTCCCCTAGAACTTAAAACTATTTAAACCTAACTAACCTAAGGACAACAAACACATCCATGCCCGAGGCAGGATGCGAACCTGCGCGGGGTTCCGGACTGAAGCGCCTATAAACGCTCGGCCACAGCGGCCGGCCGCAAACTATAAACAGCACCGATGAGAAGAGAATGCTTTTGAAATGTTGTGTTACAGAAGGATGTTGAAAATTAGATGTATAAATTGGACAGCTAATGAGGATTTTCTGAGTTATTTGCGGCGGAAATATCCTTATTGTACAAATTGAGTACAGGCCGTGCGGGATTAGCCGAGCGGTCTTAGGCGCTGCAGTCATGGACTGTGCGGCTGGTCCCGGCGGAGGTTCGAGTCGTCCCTCGGGCATGGGTGTGTGTGTTTGTCCTTAGGATAATTTAGGTTAAGTAGTGTGTAAGCTTAGGGACTGATGACCATAGCAGAAAAGTCCCATAAGATTTCACACACATTTGAACATTTTTTGAACTTGAGTACAAAATCGGATAGGTTCGTAGTGTATATTACGGACTAGTCAGTGGAAGGAACTGTGGGGCAGTGGGAGGTTTTGCGGCAACAAGCATGCGGAAGCCCCCATGTCGCCGTAGTTATGCAGAGATGAAGAACTGGCAAGGGCTAAGAGTTCCATCAAAACAGTCTTCAGAGTGATGACCACCAGAATAACATTAGAGCCATCCGTCTGTAGTAATTTTTCGCGTACACATTACTAGCACGACAGAGATCACTCTCCACCGCGGCCACCTACCCTCCTTGGCCCTCACAGCGCCTCACCAGAAGAGTGTTTTGCGGCTCACACAGCGGCCGTAGGATCCCAGGTGCGATGCGGCGCCCCCGCTGATGCGTGCTTATGTTTAATCCCGCGAGGCGGCACTATCCATCACGGACGCATCAAATTTATGTGACCGTGAGCGAGGCTTTTTAAGAACCATTAATTTAATTGGCACTTTTTGTGCCTCCGGAAGCGAGCCGCGTGCACAAACAACCACCGCGGGGCGGGCGAGCGGGCCTTGTCACAATAACTCGGCGCGCTTTATTTCCGGCCAAAGCTGCCGGCATTAGGGTGGCTGCTGCTGCGTCATAAAAATGTTCATCCTTCACGGCTACCGGCCGTCCCAGCCCGGCCTGGCATGGCGCGTAACTCTTCCACGAGCACACATCACTGACCAAAGGCGTCGTCTTCTAACGCATGGACACCTCGTCGGCCATTAATACCAACTACCCCCTATCCAGTCCACCGCAGTGTTTAGTTACTTCCCCATGATTGATCAGAACAGTGCTCAGAAAAAAAATATGAGGTGGAATCCAAAATTTTCGGAACTGATGCTGCCATCTGGAAAGTACACATTACAAGCAAGACGCAGATCACTCTCCACCGCGGCCCCCTACCTTCCTGGCCCCTCGCAGCGCCTCACCAGAACCGTTAGGTGGCGAGAGCTGCATATCTGATGAGTCAGTGTGCGGAGTGGCATTCGGCTTTGTGCGTGTCCACAGTGATTTTCATAATATTCTTGAAACGTCCCCTTAGAGAAATTATACAAGACTGTGCTTAAACTGACACACAATATTTTTAGCGCAACGCAATCTGACTTTCAGAAATCCCTACAAAAGAATGGCCATTACCAATATTAACCTGTACCTTTCACAAATCACTTACCTCACAAAAATCGTCGTTACTCAAGCTACTGCAATACAGCGAGCGCCACTACTGCCAGCTAAATGAAAGATTCAAACTACGGAAGGCACTAACTACTGATAGGCATAGTTAGCAAATGAAAGATTTTAATAGAGAACAAACAATGTATTTACCTTAATAGTCATAATATATATATCAGTTCATGACAAATTACAAAACTCCGCCATCTCTCTCCCCACATCCACCACTGCTGGCGGCTCACCTCCAACTGCGCAACGCTACGCGCTGTTCACATCCAGCTGCCGCTGCCCAACACTACAATGGCAGACAACAATGCAAACCAGCCACAGACTGCACACAGCACAGCCAGTGATTCTCACACAGAGCGCTACGTGGCGTTACCAATAAGAAAACATAAACAGCCTACTTACATAGCCCCCATGCTCCCCACAAAAAATTTTACAATAACAAAGATATCAAATGCACACACTTATTCATACAATGTTGGTCAAAAGCTAAAATTTTCTCACAGTCCATAAAGACAGTCCTGATCATTTATCACAGTAAAATTGCAGTGTTTTTCTCAAAGGATGAGCAGTAAAAGAAAATGCACACGGAAGTAGTGGATTTCCATGCAGTCTTGAAGAAGTAGTGTTGTCCTTCCAACGGAAAGACCGTGCTGACTCTCGACATGCAGACAGGTAATGGTCCACAACAGAGCAAACCCACCACAGAGTCAGTCGAAGTTTTGAAGAATATTGGTAGGTAGGTCATCACAGAGTAGACCCACTGTAGTCCTTGTAGAGAGTATGGTATTGGTGGGCCATCAGAGGCCCAGACCCACTGCAGTCCTTGTAGAAATAATGGTACTGGTGAGTCAGCAAAGGTGCAGACCCACTGTAGTCCTTGTAGAGAATATGGTATTGGTGGGCCACCAGAGGCGCAGACCCACTGCAGTCCTTGTAGAAATAATGGTACTGGTGAGTCATTAAAGGTGTAGACCACTTGTAGTCCTTGTAGAGACGGCCAGCAGTTATCTGTTGCAAATGTGCAGGTGCACAATCACCATCGAGGAGTCTTGCGGACAATATAGCAAGTCCATAAACCACCACTTGTGCACTCACAAAGTTTCTGGAATTGTCCTTAGAACCAGCAATGCTGTTATCCAGTCCCTTGCTGAATTATTAACACACGTGCAAACACTAACAGTCCCTACTTCTCACATATTGTCCATATACTATGACCGACAGAAACGTGTGCAGTGAAATGTAACTTAATTTGAAGAACTGGTGTCTATACAATTATAAAATTACAACATGAAAATACAATTACAAAGATACAGAATACATCATTAAAGAACACAACAATACAGATAACATTTATAGTAATGGGTGCTTTATAAAAGAATAGAAATAAACAGATACATCAGTGTTACAGGAATTATGACATAAATGAATATATAAAATAATGAGAATAGTTTTCAAAACCTTAATTTCACACATGAGCATTAAAACAGAACAGAAAAAATTATGTCTAAACATCTTTACGAAGAAAATAACATAGTATTCGAAAAATTCTACAACATAAATCTTATTAGCTAAACACATAAAGACAGGAAAAACACAAATATACAAGAGAACACAAACACATAGCAGAATAACACAGGACAGGGTTTGTTTTCAGTGTAACATTTGGTACTGCAGTATCTTGCAAACAAAACTTTCTTTACTTCTTGGAGATCTCCCTTCGTTCTTCATTATTTCAAAAAGTGCTATCTATACCCGCTTTCTGTACTTTTTTCGTAAAACTTCTCAATGCCTTTCTTCCAATTCATCGTAACTCATTCTCTTATATAGTCTACCCCCTCTTAAGCTAACTTAAATCTACTGAGCTCAGATGCTAAACTAAGGGACGAGGCAATGCAGCAGCACAAAACAATTAACACACACAGCAATGATAAAAAATACAAAAGGCAAAGCAAGCAGCATAAATTACAACTGATATAAGGCACCGTGCAGCAAACAAGAAAAATAAATCCGTAGTAAAACTGGCTTAACAGCGTAATACAAAGTCAAATTCCGTAACATTATGCCTGGCAATCAGCAGCAGCAAATGATATAACTAGTACCTAAACATGACAAAGCTCAAGCAAAAAAATAGTACGCTAAAGACAACAATGCAGACAAGGGAAATGTATATTCACATCTTAATGTCTATGTAATTAAAGTGGTGCACCACAAGAAGTTATTCTACAAAAAAAATTACCAAGTAGTTGAAAAGTAAATTATGTATGCAGTTCCTGTGAAGGGAAATGTCTTTGTGCTCCCACATTTTTGTGAAAAAAATTATTAGTTACTCCATCTGTAGACGGAAAATATTTATATTAGTACATCTATAAAATTTTATTTTAACCAATGCTGCAGTGCAGCTAGAAACCAGATATTAAACAAAATTAGTAAATAAATACATAAAGCAAGCCATATGGCATTTCTCTCAACAAGCAAGACAATAGCCGTGAAATGTTTCTCATCGTTTCATTAGGCATTTTAGTAAATATCATAAATTAAGAGCTCCACAGTATAATCATATGTTTTCAAGTTTGAGAGTGTCGTATTTGCGATGCTTTCTACAAAGGAATGTCAATAGCGAGGATAATGGCCTCCCTTTTTTTTTTTTGCACCTAATGGCTTTCTTTTGTCAGACGTCTACCTCTCAGCTGGGCGCCCAAAACGCATTACGTGCAGGTGGTCACTTAACGTTCTTACGGAAATATTTACGACAGCAGTTTCCGCTACAGTGGCAGTCTCATAAAAAATTTCAGAGGTCGAGAATTTTCGTTGCAAATGTGTAGATACAAAATCTTTTGAATATAACAGTGTCCCAAAAATTTTCGCCGGCATTGTGATACATTCACGCATATACACACATTTCATAACTCTTAAAGTACGATTCTTGGTTTCCAACAACCTTTTTCACAAACCAGAGTCCCTAACCACTACTCATTACTCCTTACCTTATTCGTCGACACTTCTTCAATATTTCATCATAACAGATACGTAGCATAATCAAATAACTCATATAGCATCAGCTTACTGATCATAAACAGACCGCAACAGCATAATGCACATAGTCATCGTAATAATAACATCATAACACCTCAGTCCAATCTCAAAAACGTCGTAGCTTTCTGCAATAATTTCAAAACCTAAAAAAAAATTCTCTGCTCATTTCACTAGTGTCATCTACCTCAAACGTACTTTAAAAATCGTGATCACATACCAAATACCTCATTCAAAGCTCTCATAGTATCACAATGGTTCCAAAAAAATATGAACATTTCACAAAGTACAGACAAAATACAATTTCATAAGTGTGAAGGTATCCAACTGTGTAATTGCGTAAACATGTGTCACTGATGTAGTAAAAAAAAATGTTTATCTCTGAGTTAAATAATCAGATAGCTGTGTAATTTGTGTGTTAGAGAAATATGGTACCGATGTGTAAAGTTGTATAAGCACTGAGGATTAATGTAATTATACCATCAGGTGTTACAGATTACAACAATGAAATGAAATGTATCACGGAAAACCTTTGTGTCATTGTACAAATATCTTTAAAAACAAATGATTTAAGTACAAAATTAATCACTCAAATACGTGTCCTGTAGCGATAAATGTGTGTCTTGCTGTAAGATAATCTCTGTGCAAGTGTCGTAGTTATTGTCCTCCAAAAGCTAAGTTCTGCAAAAGCCAATGTACTTACCTCATGATTTTCATGAACAATAATTTGCAGTTCTTTTATGGCTGTTTCGTGATTCTGTAATGCATTTTCATGCCGCGAAAAATAGGTTGAAAATGCTCACAATTTTGAGTTTTTACGTCATTACAGACTTTTTGACATTTCGATTCAATGTTATGTAACTCAGTAGTTAAATCTTCACGTGTTTGTTCAAGAGTTTGTTCCAATGAGTCTAACTTTTTAAGATTTTGTTCCACTGTGTCTAACTGTTGCTGTGTTTGTCTCTGATTTTGTTTCATTTGTTGCATTAATTGCAATAATAATGTATTAGTGTCTGGAATCTGTTCCTCTATGCTTTTCGGCAGTGCATTTGCACCGGCAACATTCACATTTTGACAAGCGGAAAATGTGTCTTGACTTATTTGAGAAAACGGTGAGGACCCAAAACCTGAATCTACAGTATTTGGGAGATTGTTTCCTGTCATTTCGGATTCCTGAGACGAGGTGTTGCCGACCGATCGATCGATAATGCTTCCCTGTTCAGTAATTGTTTCACTGTCTACACCATTATTTGACGCCCGCTCCATTTCCCTATGCACAGTTATCAAATTACTACTTTGAATGTCTGTTAATACATTACACAGCGGTGCTGGTAAGCTACACTCGTTGTCACTATTATTTCTCAGATTACTTTGGAGCCTAGTGTTACGTTTTTCACACGCCATTATTGTCACAATATTTCACACAATAACACAGAAAAGCACAATTTGAAGAGCGAAAATAAGAGAACACATTAACATAGCACTGGAAATAATATGCAGTTAATTGCAAGCGCAGCAGCGAAATACTTGGTGCAAATCTACATGCATGCCACAACTATTTTACTGTACAACAATGAAAGGCTGCAACTATAAAGGAGATTCTCTCTACAATTACGCGCTAGCAATAAACAATAGCTACACTAATTACACAAACTACAAGAAAAAAATCAGAAGATTCCAGTGAGGTATCCTCGGCTAAGGGTCGACATATGAAACGTCCCCTTTTGACAAATTATACAAGACTGTGCTTAAACTGACACACAATATTTTTAGCGCAACGCAATCTGACTTTCAGAAATCCCTACAAAAGAATGGCCATTACTAACATTAACCTGTACCTTTCACAAATCACTTACCTCACAAAAATCTTCGTTACTCAAGCTACTGCAATACAGCGAGCGCCACTACTGCCAGCTAAATGAAAGATTCAAACTACGGAAGGCACTAACTACTGATAGGCATAGTTAGCAAATGAAAGATTTTAATAGAGAACAAACAATGTATTTACCTTAATAGTCATAATATATATATATCAGTTCATGACAAATTACAAAACTCCGCCATCTCTCTCCCCACATCCACCACTGCTGGGCGCTCACCTCCAACTGCGCAACGCTACGCGCTGTTCACATCCAGCTGCCGCTGCCCAACACTACAATGGCAGACAACAATGCAAACCAGCCACAGACTGCACACAGCACAGCCAGTGATTCTCACACAGAGCGCTACGTGGCGTTACCAATAAGAAAACATAAACAGCCTACTTACATTCTGTGTTTGGTGTGTGGCAGTTTTACGATGGATCTGCGAACAGAACAGCGCATGTGTATCAAATTCTGTGCGAATCTCGGGGAAAGTGCTACAGAGGCCCTTGCAATGATTCAACAAATGTTTGGGGGCAGAGCATGAGCCGTACGCGTGTATTTGAGTGGCTCTCCAAGACCCAAAAAAGCGAGACAGGTGAAGCGCAAAGTGAAGATGAAACGTCACACGTTTACGCTTCATTTAACTAACTGATTAATTTCTACATGTTTAATAATTCATTTTACGCCGAGAGCGTCCTTTCAATGTTTCATCTAGTTCATTAACCTCAGGATTCAAGATTGCTTCTGTGTATATTTTTTCATCTGTTGGTATCACACCTCCTCTCTCATCCGTTGATCCTGTGATGTATGTGGATGGATGAACGTAATTATGCATGGAATACATAATAACCTGGTTTAGTCAAAGATGGTAGCAGTAGGGTAGTTTAGCACGAACATAACAACGTGAGCAGATTCAGCAGAGAGTTCGTGATTCCAAAGATAGTGGGGATGAGCAGGGCCGAGTTTGTGAGGTTGGTTCTCTCTGAGGTCCTACCCCCACCACCAGTTTTTTTGAACGGTTGGCGGTTGGTCCTGGAACGCGCCACGTTAGGAAACTCTGGGGCCGCCGATTGAACGAGACGGACGCAGGGGTGCGGCGCTCGTCATGGATGGTGAGTAAAGCTATTCATAATGTAGGTCTATTGGGGTAACATTGATTACGAAACATGTTCAGGTGTGAATTAATACCGGGGAACGTTCAGCGATAATTTGTGGAAATTTTTCAGATTAATCTGTTTCAACTAGCGGACTTGGGCGCGAGGTGATTGAGGGCATGAACCAACGGTTCTTGTTCTTAGGTCAATAACAGATAGGTTCATTAATGTTTCATTTGTTGCATAGTTTAGTTCCAGATACAAGCAATATAAATTTTCCATGATTCAACGATTTATTTTACTCGTTTCTTTGTTGTCGAACTTGGCCACGTGTTGCCAGCATTCATAACGGTAGTCACTAGATTTGCCTTTCGTTAATCACAGCATGAATAATGTGGAGTCATGAAGCCTCGGCTGGTTTGCTCACGTTGCATTGCGGTTGCATAATACGCGGTTTCAACATGAACTTATCCGCATGGTACTGCATGTGAAGTAACACAAGTAATCAGAATGAGATTTTCACTCTGCAGAACTAGCACTCCTGAAAGAAAGGATATTGCGGAGACATGGCTTAGCCACAGCCTGGGGGATGTTTCCAGAATGAGATTTTCACTCTGCAGCGGAGTGTGCGCTGATATGAAACTTCCTGGCAGATTAAAACTGTGTGCCCGACCGAGACTCGAACTCGGGACCTTTGCCTTTCGCGGGCAAGTGCTCTACCAACTGAGCTACCGAAGCACGACTCACGTCCGGTACTCACAGCTTTACTTCTGCCAGTACCTCGTCTCCTACCTTCCAAACTTTACAGAAGCTCTCCTGCGAACCTTGCAGAACTAACAGGAAGTTTCATATCAGCGCACACTCCGCTGCAGAGTGAAAATCTCATTCTGGAAACATCCCCCAGGCTGTGGCTAAGCCATGTCTCCGCAATATCCTTTCTTTCAGGAGTGTTAGTTCTGCAAGGTTCGCAGGAGAGCTTCTGTAAAGTTTGGAAGGTAGGAGACGAGGTACTGGCGACTAGAAAAACTCACTGGTGTTGTCCGTCTCTAAAAGTTAGAAACTCGAGACAATAACGATTGTCCATTATAATTATCCGGACTGTTATGCCGTGGTCGGTTGAAGAATTCTGTGTCAATTCCCAACGTTTCGTCCCCGTCTACGGAGGACATCTTCAAGGGGGTCTGTAGCTCGATGGAAGGTCCAACACACCCACTGGCTCGCTACCGACTGCCGCTAAATTCCGTGTCCGCGCGCTCCCGCGCCGAGGCGTGAGGTCACGTGATTTGAAAACGTCAGTGCAATTGGGCGCTCTCCGCTGTCGTCGATCGCCGTTGCCATCACCCAGTAGTGGAGGGGTGGCACACACCTTCTTCAACACCGGCATCCATATACCGTTTAATTTCACGCCCTCCGCCTTTCGATTGAAATTATTAGGGTGTTTAGCGTCAGTCAGTAGCGAGCCAGTGAGTGTGTTGGACCTTCCATCGCGCTACAGACCCCCTTGAAGGTGTCCTCCGCAGACGGGGACGAAACGTTGGGAATTGACACAGAAGTCATCAAACGACATGGACATGAGATTTTCGGCCGTGAAAGTCTACATTTTAGTATAATAACGATTGCTGGATATTTATAGAACATTCATGGCACTTCCTCTACTGTGTACAGACTTAGCGGAGTCTTACCGCAGCTGCATCTACGTGTTACTCCAGAGTGACTTCGAAGCCGTGGCACTCCTTCGGACGTCTCGGCAACGAGCATTCGTACTGCAGCGACTGACTCCTCTCTTCGCTAGCTGCTCGAATGGTGATTTTTCAGGGACTCTTGGGTGAATTTCTCCCATAGCATCGCTTTCCTCTCTCTCTCTCTCTCTTATGAAGCCCGCTGTGGCTGATCTGGATGCATTTGATATTGCTGCTTACGATTATCCAAAGACGCCGGCAAGTTCCGCGTCGTTATCTGACTTCATTTCAGCAGGTGTGGCGAGGCCTCTTCCTCTGCCGGCCGTCAATATCTCTTACCTCATACATAGCTCTAGCAACACGTTTCCGTAAGACCTCTTGAAAGGTATCTAAATAAACAAAAATAGTGAAACTTCTCTAAATAGATAAAAATATAGACTGAAACACTGTGTTTCTGGGTGTAAGCTCTGAACTGTAATAATAAATGAACTATCGTATTGTGAAAGCAAAGCTGCACTCTAATAATAATTAATTGTAGTAATAAAAAGGGCAGTCTTTCATACTGTAAAAGTTATCATCCTGATTGCAAAGAATTTTGAACAGTATAATCCGCCTGAATAATGAACTTTGACATGAAACCTAGAGTAATTGGTGATGTAAAATTTATCACAAAAACTGTCTCTGAAGAGTACAAATTGACGCTGATTGAACAAATAAAAAAATCAAAGTATTTTCTTCTTACCTGTACTTTGCGCAAATCTGGATAACTCGTTGGAGTACAGCTCTCTCTTGCGCGCCGCTATGCCTAAGCTGCAAATTACTGTATCTACACAGAGACACTCGAGAGGTGCAATGAGTTCTCTGTTAATTACAGATCGACATGTTTTTCGAACGCATTTGGATACACGATCCATTAAAGTTTTAAGAGAAGAATTGGTAAAAAAAATATATGTGCGCATGAATGACAACACTAAGTCTTTTATATACAGTGAAAAAATGCTCAAGCCAGATTTTAAATTTAATGAACTTTTTAACACCCAAACAACACACTTTCCTATCTCTCAAATCTAGCAACTTTCAGTAGAATAACCAAGTTAGTCCGATGGCACAGCAATAGTGAAAAAAAAAGTAACATCATTACAGCTATTACCTGATATTCCATTAGACTTCCTCCTTCATAAAAAATCATTGATAAATTGAGAATTTAAATTTGAAATATAATGTTGTCATTGCTTCCTCACTCTAACACAGCTTAACATTGTCAGCTACCTCACACTAACACAGCTAAACATTAGCTGCATTACTCCAATACAGCTAAAATTTGACTGCACTCCCTACCAAAGCTAAACGTTGTCTGCTCCATTGCTCCTTCGCGCAGCTCGGAGATGTTAGCTTAACTTCTGCGAGACAGCTTACAACATGGCTGCTCGCTCACAATCCATATAGATACCAAAATTATACATGATACCTATCACTCTGGTACTACGCCTGTGCGTTCTCTATCACTACTATTTAATAAAGCTTCTAGTAGCAGAAGTGACATGGAATACCCCACAGGATTCAGTCACATATCAGGAAGGGTGTCATTCATCTGCGCCCATTGAATCCTTTCTCTACGATACATGAGAGTTGTCATATCATAACAGTATACTTCAACGGAACAAATACTCCTGCTAACATAAAAGCCACGTATAACATTGTTATACAAGGAATTCGGCATATACTTTAATATAATGTTACCTCTTTTACAGGATTTGATCATGCTGAATGACTAAAGGATATGGAAACCAGACTGTTAGTTCCTTTTTCCTAAGAGTTTTCTAGCAGTTAGAAGGAAACGCAAAAAAATGGAATGATACCGAATCTAGGACCTTTCTGTACCAAGTTCATTAAGTGGTTTTCTAATTAACTTACAGTCGCCTTCCTATATACATTGAAAAATTTTTAAGTTTATGGAAAGCAGAAGAAGTAAATTTGGCCTATTTTCCTGCTGCACCCTAAATAACTCCGCAAGTAAATATAACTTTTGAGGATAAATTACTGAGAGATTCATAGCAGTCTTTTAGCTACTACACCCTCACACATATATAATTTTCATCTAGAAAGACCACGAATTTTTAATCAGTGCTATGTGCTGAAGAAATCTGGCCGGGGGGGGGGGGGGGGGGGGGGAATGGGGGGACTTCTATGTTTGCGTTTTGTGTAACCGACAAATTAAATACTTAAATAGAAAAAAACACACATTTCAATTTATTAAGATACTTTGTTTATATCTTTCTCTTAACAAATTATCTGTCAAATGCCAAAGGTAGGGAGAGTGTCGTCACTCTACATTGTCATTCGGTATTTACATAAAAACACTATTTCAGTGTCAGTGAGCCACTTAAGCAATTTTCTTTTAATAACTCTTTGTGCTTTACTGAACTTCGTGTATAATTGAAAGAATTTTATCTGCACTTTACTCAAAACTTATTTACTCATTTTTACTTTAAAAATTAGTTCACAAAAGTTATTTTCAGCCGTTTACCTGCAGATGAAATTTAGTGCTTCTGGACCTTAAATAAAGCACTCCAAATGTTTGTTATAACAGGTTTACTCGGAATAATCAAACCCCAGGAAAGGACCCTGAGTAAGAGAATGATTAGGAATAAATAATAGGATGTCCGCCCTCGGTAGCTGAGTGGTCAGTGCGACAGAATGTTTATCTTAAGGTCACGTGTTCGATTCCCGGATGGGCCGGAGATTTTCTCCGCCCAGGGACTGGGTGTTGTGTTGTCCTAGTCATCGTCATCATCTCATTCCCATCGACGCACAAGTCGCCGAAGTGGCGTCAAATGGAAAGATTTACACCCGGCAAACGGTCTACTCGACGGGAGGCCCTGGTCACACGACATTTACATTTACAGGATGAACCGCATTTCATGTTTTCACACAAAATAATTATTAAAGAAAAGTTAATTTTTGAACTAATGATTCACTCTTCTGCGATTCGTATTACAAAGTTCGAAACCTGTTGGCGTTGTGAGTGTCGAATAGTAATGGCGGCTACACTGCCCATGGTACGACGTACAAGTTTCTTGATGTGTGGGATAATTAATTCTTCTTCGAGTCGTTTTAACGCCTATTACATATCCCAAGAACTTGCACCAAGGCCTTTATAATTCAGCAGTCGCCATCCGAAGCTATTCTGCAAAAAGTTTCAGGCAAGGCATCGCCTGTCTCTATCCATGCTGGCTCTTCTCGTTCCCGGTTGCTCTACTGGTATCGCGCCAAAAACCCAAACCACCATTTACGCTTCCCACAGTAACTTCTGTACAGTACAAAAGCACCCCAACCTTTATATAACGCATATCGTACACATTGTCACCAAGCGTGTACCATTTTATACAAATAACAACTTGCACAAATATATAAAATTCAACACGCAAACATTTTCATTTTATTAATCCATGACAAAACATTGTCTAGTAAATTATTCATTTCACACATTTTTTCATACTTACAATGTACATCAGCAAAGCACTCCAACATCACATATGTCATACTTTTCAAATAGGTTTTACGAATCATAGTTACATTACGAGAAATTTTAGAGACAATTTTTTTTTTATCAATTTAGATGAATGATTGAGTGATGTGATAATATGATGGGTATTCGTAGATTGTAGGTAAGTGTACTGAATGTCAGTAATGCAGTGTTATGTTTCTGTTGTATGATGACGATGATGAAGATGATAGAAGGGAAGGGTGAAACCCGGTGCCAGCACGTAACCTACTCCTTCCGAAAATCACCAAAGGGACCACGGAGCTCAGTGTCCCCATGCGAGAGACGAATCACCATTAACAAAGTCACATGACGTCAATTCATGAGACACCACGGAGGATCAGGAAAGTCTTCTCTCCCCTCGACGGCCAAATACTGACAGCGAAAATTTTGTCCAGGATTCGGACCTGCTTACCTTAGAGTTCAGAGCCGTGGCACAGTCATGCTTTAGCAACCTGATTTTTTTTTTTTTTTTTCACTCTACGTTCCGCGACGCGTACCTCTCTTTGGTGAAGGAAGCAGCACAACAGTCTTCAGTGGGTAGGGTGGGGGGGGGGGGGGGGCAAGTGGACAGCGGTCGCAACCTGAGACCTGGTCACAGCGTCCCCGTCATGCGTGGCGACCACTGTGTCAACTTCGGAACTTAGGAAACGTATAGATGTGGTCTAGAATGGAAACCACGAATTTTTTATTATTATTTAATTCTTTATTTTATTTAACTATTGAATTTGTTGTTAGTTAATTTTTATGTGTTTATTTGTCCCGGATATTGAATTGCCCCCTCTGTTTTTTGATTGGATGGCCACTGAATTGCTATTTATTTATTTAATGGGATAATAATAATTATTAAAAGGTGGCAATTTTATTTAAGCAACGCTTTCTTTTACTCTTTCGATTGTTGCGAGTCAGTGATAGTGCAATGCTGCTCGCTTTGGAGAATACACATTTTATAAGAATTATTTGGTCCAGGAAACACTTTTGCGATCACGGTTCCGATTTAGACGGTATTCGCATAGTTGTACTGATTAAAAGTTATCGTTTCCGAAAGACGCAGGTTCGATTAAAGCTGTGTGCACTTTGGCGCGGAAAATGAAAATATTCATAACACGTCGCGTAACAAAAAGAAACATGCCAATCACAACCGTGATCAAACGAAGAAAATATATGATGACATAAATGTTCTTCGCTGTTATTCAGGACAGGCTCAGATTAGACCTTGCAATTTTTAATTATAGGAAATCACAAAGCGTTACCTTCGAGATATTTGTTTTGAATAAAATGTATTTACCTTCTCTCTCTTTCCTTTTTTACAGCCTTTATACCTTCACATCGATTAAGGAACTTTTCCTTCTCTACCGACCAGTACGAGAACAAAATTCGAACTCCACAAAATGTCTTACATCGAATTATTACATGCTTAACCCTTAATAATCAATATAGTTTCGTGGTACAAACAATGCTAATTTATTCCGTGCACTAGAAAGTCTTTGATGCACTGAGCACAAAAATGAAAATAATAAAATTATAATTACATTTTTAATATCATGAATACTTCTTTAAATCATGAAAATAAGGTTTGACATCGTCGTAAAATTAATTTTCAGCGTTGTAGCACTACATTGCCCCTTTTGGATGTACAGTCACACTTGTTTGACTGGACATCCAAGCAGGCTTATTTTCCTTGTCGGTTCTGTTTAAAGTGCACTGTGTTCTTTCACTTGGAAGCATGTGGTTTGTTTACTTTTTAGCCTCAGGGATTTTGAGTTACGCTCCCCCATTCGGGCAAAGGACAATGGGAAAAACCCCGGAAAAAACCACGGCGGAGCGAGCACATCTTCCACACCCTCTTTTTTAATTTTCAACATTTGAATATTCACTTCGTATGACATTTAATAATGGTACAATTTTGTGATAGTGCTGCTGGTGACGACGGCTGGCGACTTGGTGTACTGCAACACCGATGTCTCGCTCCATCAGGTAAGTCTGCGATGGACTGCGATGACGTGGCAGGGTGCGGCAAGGGATGACGGATGATGTCGCTGCAGTATGCTGCCTTCACCGACACGTGTGCTCAGCAGCCCAGCATACAGTCACATGAAATTCAAACAGCAGTATCAGTTCCTTAAATTAACATCTAAATTACATCATATATCATGCACTCTTTCACTCAACACGAAGAATGTGTTTTTTTTTTTTTGTGAGGTGTTCGACTGTTTGTGAGTTTCTTTATCATGATGCAAGTCCATTCGTCCTTCCGACGTAACTGTTATCTGCAATTAAAGGTTCATGTAATTACGTTCCGACATTGATACAGTTCTGCAACGGGTTTAATGATATAGTCAGTAGCAGTTCCCAACACTGTTACGACTCACCACTGTTGCTGACTGTCGATAAAAACACTTGCTCTTGAGTTTTAGTTTGCCTGGAATGTTACGTCCACACATGTGGTCCCAATAACACTCTGAATACTTGGCATAACTAAACACTCGTAGCACAAAATTTGAAAACGAAAGCATGGTAACACAACGCACTCATTGAGCGTCCACTTTTGTGTTAAATTCCACTCTTTCGCCAGGGAAATAAAATTCGTACGCGTAGAGGATAATGTTCACAGGAAGTCTTTGTTCATAGGTCATCTGTGACATGTTCACTCCACCACGTGGTCACTTGATCACAGTTATCAGGTCTGACAAGGTAAAGTCCTTGTGCTACCCACAAGAATGTCTTTACACAGTCTAGTTATATAATGATGAATAACCGAATGATTGAACATATCAATGAAGTACATAATTGTAGTCATTTACAGTATAAAAGCAAATCCTAAGTCATATATTTTCTCGAAAAGGTGCTCCTGGACTTACAAACAATTGTGCAGTGATAAACACAAGTCTGTATATGTTTGTCTGTGTAATGATCTGTTCAGTCATGGACAACATCTTGTTCGACCTGGTTTATAGCTCATGCAAGTCCGAGCACTAACTTAACGGCGGAAAATTTGTTAAACCTATACGTAAATCGCGTAAACTCGGCATGTTGTAAGTGTATCCTGTACACAGTCTGTTGTTGTTGTTGTTGTTGTGGTCTTCAGTCCTGAGACTGGTTTGATGCAGCTCTCCATGCTACTCTATCCTGTGCAAGCTTCTTCATCTCCCAGTACCTACTGCAACCTACATCCTTCTGAATCTGCTTAGTGTATTCATCTCTTGGTCTCCCTCTACGATTTTTACCCTCCACGCTGCCCTCCAATGCTAAATTTGTGATCCCTTTATGCCTCAAAACATGTCCTACCAACCGATCCCTTCTTCTAGTCAAGTTGTGCCACAAACTTCTCTTCTCCCCAATCCTATTCAATACCTCCTCATTAGTTACGTGATCTACCCACCTTATCTTCAGCATTCTTCTGTAGCACCACATTTCGAAAGCTTCTATTCTCTTCTTGTCCAAACTGGTTATCGTCCATGTTTCACTTCCATACATGGCTACACTCCATACAAATACTTTCAGAAACGACTTCCTGACACTTAAATCTATACTCGATGTTAACAAATTCCTTTTCTTCAGAAACGATTTCCTTGCCATTGCCAGTCTACATTTTATATCCTCTCTACTTCGACCATCATCACAGTCTGAAAGAAAAAAAAAGGACATAACCTGCTCACCCTAGTGAGTTCAAAATAATTAACAATCAACAAAATGAAACGTTTATTTTCTAAAGTCACTATATCCTACTGTTGTGTGAAATATGCAGTTCTGTTCACTGTTCGTAGTTTCACGCGCATAAGTTCCTGAAAGTTTACTAAATCTCAACAAGTTTGTATTATGTTTGATTAAGTGTCTTAGGGTGGAATCATCTTGAAGCAATTCTTCTTCTCCTTGCTGCAGCTCGGCATCCTCTTCTCCGTCGAACTGGAGCTGAAATTTTCTTACAACTAATTGGTATTCTGAGAGTCTCTTCCTCCAAGCAGTACTGATGCTTCCAATGTTGTATGTTCCTATTCTCCCACACGCCACATCGCAGTCTAATTTCTCTTGTTACTGCTTCCCTTTTCGCGCTGGGTATTGAGTACGTTTGATGACAGTAAATTTAATGGGGAAACACTTGCATGTCGTACACGTAACCTTTAATTAGTCCAGGTTTTTTCAAAAATACTTTACGATAATTAGTAAGTGTGTCCAATAATTGCTTTTGTTGCAGACTGTCAAGACCAGAGGATTGTTGTACTTTCTCTACTATTTCAGAGAGGTGGATATTCTCCTCGTCCTTCACATCTTCCATTACCGGGAATGTACTGCAATTGAAACTATCTTGAAGCCGCCATAAATGTGCGCGAATCAGTTCTATCTTTAAAATTTGACAATATTTGCCATGCAATTCTTTGGTCTTTACCAAGTCTAACCTGACTCTCGTGTCACCGAAACACATGCTGCATTCAGTCCAACGGGTATCTTGGAGGAGTTACCCCAACTTATTGCGGAAGGTGCGTAGCAGAAACAACTTGCAGAAGTCTTTCACTCGCGGTACGTACGTTGTCGGAAGGGCATTACGTACATAACTGAGTTTGACAGAATAGGTCGAAATGAAGGTTAGTGTTCGGGCACTGTAGGCCAATGACTGGTGTAGTTTTACAGATACAAACAGTTTGTTCAACCTGCTTCTCGTACGAGTGTGGTGTACAGCGTCGCGCAGATTTGTTGTTGCTGTTAGCACCAATATTATTTTTCATGTTGCTTTGTGCATATCAATTCATGATGATTATTATTAGTACTTCCAGTTTGTTTTCAACAAGTATTTAATATTTACACAATCAGAGGATGGTTGTTACTCACAACCAAAACTAGCTAGTCAACATATCTGCATTGTCTTATGCAAATTAAAAGATTTTTGTAAAGACATTGTTTCTAAATTTTACGAAATCCTCTCATGTCTCAACCACTTCAACTCAGTAGCTTTTTATATATTCCAACTTCTGTCTTCCTCTGGAAGTATGGTCCCCTGTGGCTCCACGTAGTACCGTGGAAGTTATTTCCTCGTGTCTCAACATATCTGTCATCTAGTCAGTATTTTCAACATGCTCCTTTCATCACCGATTCTGTAGGCAGTCACCTCATTTCTCGTGAAGCTACTTAATTTTCGTCGTTATTCTGTAACACTACGTCCCAGGCGCATCTATTGTGTACCGATTGTGGCACAAACTACAACTCACTTCCATAGAACGCTGTTCTCCAAACGTATATCCTCAGAAATTTCTTTCTACAATTACGTCCGATGTCTGATACCAGTTGACTTCTTTTAGCCTGTTCCTTTGCTACTTGTTATATCCGTCTTGCTTCGTGCGTAAAGCGTTAGATTTGCTTCCGAGTTAGCAGAATTCCTTCACTTCGTCTAGTACTCGGTCCTATAATTTTTTCATCGGTAATCTCATTTCTGCTACGGTCTCATTACATTCCTGTTTGTTGGGTTTACACTCAATCCATAATTTGTGCCGAGCAGAGTGTTCATTTCATTCAACACGACCTGTAGCTTTTTCTCAGTTTTAGTGGGTGCAGCAGTGCCACGTCTTGCCTTGAATTAAATTAAATTGAGGTGATAAAAGTACTGTGGTGTCGAACCTCCTTTTGCCGGCATAGTGCAGCAACTTGACGAATCATGGACTCAACAAGTCTTTAGAAGTACCCTACAGACATATTGAACCCTGCTGCCCTTAAAGCCGCACGTAATTGGGGAAAGGGTTGCAGGTTCAGGATTTCGTGCACGCATTGATTATGTCCCATTAAAGTTCGATGGGATTTATACCGGGCGAAATGGGGAGGGGCAAGTCATTTGCTCGAGCTGTCCAGAATGTTCTTCAAATCAGTCACGAACCATTCTGCCCCGGCGACATGGCACGTTGTCATCCATAAAAATCCCAACGTCGCTTGGGAACACCAATGGCAGCAAATTGTCTCCAAGTAGCCGAAAATAACAATTCCAATGATCGGTTCAGTTGGACCAGAAGACGTATTCCACTGCATGTAAACACAGTCCACACCATTTTGGAGCCACCACCATCTTGCACAGTACCTTGTTGACAACTGGGGTCTATAGCTTCGTGGGACCTACACCACACTAGAAACCTACCGTCAGCTCTCATCAACTAAAATCGGGACTCATCTGACCAGGACTCTTAGCCGAGCAGTCTCAGGCGCTGCAGTCATAGACTGTGCGGTTTTTGACCAGGACGCGGTTTTCCAGCACTCTTGGTTCTAACTGATAGGGTGACGAGCCTAGAAGAGGCGCTGGAGGCCGTGACGCGCTGTTAGCAAAGCGACTCGCGTCGGTCATCTGTTGCCATAGCCCATTAACACCAAATTCTGGCCCACTGTCCTTACGGGTACGTTCGTTGTATGTCCCACAATGATTTCTGCTGTTATTGTCTGTTAGCAACGACAGCTCTAGACAATCGCAGCTACTCTCGGCCGTTAAGTGAAAGCCATAGCCCACTGCGTCGTCCGGTGTGAGAGGTAATGCCTGAAATATGGTATTCTTGCCACATTCTTGACACCGTGGATCTCAGAATGTTGAGTCCCTAACTATTTTTCAAATGGAATGCTCCATGCGTCTAGCTCCAGCTATCATTCCGCGTTGAAAGTCTGTTACTCCCCATCGTGCGGCCGTAATCCGGTCGGAAATATGTTCACATGAATCACCGGAGTACAATTTTTTCTTTTTTTTTTTTTGTAATGTCTTACGGGACTAATCTGCTGAGGTCACCTGTCCCTAAGGCTACGCGCTACTTAATCTAACTTAAAGTAACTTACGCTGTGGACAACACACACAGACCCATGCCCGAGTGAGGACTCGAACCTCCGACATGGGGAGCCACACGGAACGTGGCAAGACGCCCCAGACCGTGCGGCTACCCCGCGCGGCTGAGTACAAATGAAAGCTCCACAAATGCACCGCCCATTTATACTTCGTGTACGCAGTACTACCGCCATCTGTATAGGTGCATATCGCTATCCTTAGACTATTGGCACCTGTGTATAATCCCACAACTGAATCTTTGTTATTTTCGTGATTGCTTCTTCGATATGCAAGTTGGACATGGAGGGAAGACAGACTTGACTTCATCCCCATCTTGGGTCATTTTTACTCGGAGACACCTTTGTCCTCCATTCATACTGCTCCATCTTGTCTCTCCTGTAAATCGTATACTCGTCTTTGTCATTCTAAGAATTTTTAACAATTTGAGCCGTTTAACACCGTCGACCACTTTTTCCAGGTCGACGAATCCTATACAAGTTTCTTGATTTTTGTAATTTTTGGTTTCATTATCAAGTGCCACATCAGAACAACGTCATGAGCAGTATATCTGATTTTCCATTTAACTGGCGTTGATGTCTTTGGGGTTGTATGTATGATATTTTCCAGAAAATATTTGTATCATCTGAGAGAAAATTCTACATATGCCAAGAGATTGTTTATGTTAAGATATTATTAATGACAAAATTTTGTATATCAGAGCCAAAGTCCAAAATTGTGGCCGTTCTTTGTCTATTTTCACATCCAAATAAGGCAGAGCAGAAAAGAGACAATTTTGTTATAAAGACTAGAGTACAGCTACAACGTGCAATTGCTTATTTAGTCAGGTGACGTTATCCCTCTGTCTAAATCGAAGTAAATTTTAAGAAAGTCGTAAATTCAACGAGAAATTTGATTAACTTCAGAATTTTCGTTCTTTAATAACCGGAAAAATATTGTAGCAGCGCAGGGCTTGACACAATTATGTCTATTCCAGTTTGGATAGAAGATAAGGGAAAAAAGATGTAACAGTGAGCTTCAGTAAGCGAACAATACTTCCTTTACACTGTATCGTTTCTCTATACTCAAGATACGTACCTTTCATTTTTATCAATGTGTATTGATTTCCATAATCGTCTGTGCATCCATGGTATCCCGTTTTTATTTTTTGAAGAAAGACTTCGGTAACAATCTTGACCCTTCATTTTCAGTTCCATCCTAATATTTTTGTATCTGATTTTCTTTCTTCACCCACATCCATTACCTATTCAAGAACTCATTTTCTGGTGCATGATTGTTCGTTAGTACCACCAGTCCTCTTTTACACATAGTACCATAAGGTCAGTCTATGGCATAAAATTTGACCGTGTTTCTTAAGCTCCTCAATTGTCGTTCCTCCGACTTTATCTATGACTTTATCATATTCATAGCTATGCCACAACTAAATGAAGTGATTGATTTGTTCTGTTTATTATAGTGTTCACAATTAACGGGTGCTTCCGAAAGTTTTAGATGTGCCCCACTCTCTCTCTCTCTCTCTCTCTCTCTCTCTCTCTCTCTCTGTGTGTGTGTTTTGTATATAAATTACAACTGTTGTTAGATAACATGTAAGGACTTTAAATTTTTTGCAAAATGAATACAATAATTTTTGTCCCAATGACACAAATGTAATTATCCGTATAAATTTCCTAATTAAAGGGAATTTTTATTCGTAAGTTTGTTAGGTGTCATGTATAATTTTGGTACATGAATCGATTGTGAGCGAGCAGCGATGTTGTAAAGCTGTATCGCAGAACATAGGTTATTATTTTTGGTGTGCACGGAGGAGCAGGGTCAGACAGTGTTAAGCTGTGTTAGAGTGAGGCGGCAATGGCAATATTACGTTTCACATGAAAAGTTTCAATTTATCAACGTGTTTAATGCACATGATTATATCAGTATTGTAACGGAAACTGATTTATGCAGGAGGAAGTCTAATGGAATGTCAAAGGTAAATATTACAGTGATGTTACTTTCAGATGTCACTACTGCTGCGTCATTGGACTGACTTTATTGTACTGAGAGTCGCTAGATTTGAGAGATAGGAAAGTGTAACGTTTGGATTGTTAAGACGCTCATTAAATTTAAAATCAGCCATGAGCATTCTTTCACAGTATACAAAAAAAGGTAATGTTGTCATTTATGCCCACATTTCATTTTTCACCAATTCACAATTCACAATTTTTAATTGATCGTGGAATCAAGAGTGTTTAGAAAATTCTTCGATTTGGAACTAAAAGAGAACTCATTGCACCTCTCGAGTGTCTCTATGTAGATACAGTAACACAGCTTTGGCATAACCACGCGCAATACAGAGCAGTATGTGCAGGCATGTGCAGAACAGAGGCAAGGACTAAATAATTAGATTTTTTCTGTTTAATCAATGAGCGGCAACTTATGTCATTCAGAGACAGTTTTTGTGACCAGTTTTGCAAAACTAATTATTGTAGGTTCCATGCCAAAGCACATTATTCAGGCAGTTTACACTGTTCAAAATTTTTACAGTCAAATTGCTAACTTTTACAGTATCAAAGACTTCATTTTACATTACGACACTTAATTACTATTATAGTGCAGCTTTGCGATCACATTGCGACAGTGCAGGTTTGATTACGACAGTTCATTTGTTATTACAACTCGGAGGTTACAATCAGATACAGTACTTCAGTCATATATATATATATATATATATATATATATATATATATATATATATATATATTTTTTTTTTTTTTTTTTTTTTTTTTTCATCAGTCTACTCACTGGTTTGATGCGGCCCGCCACGAATTCCTTTCCTGTGCTAACCTCTTCATCTCAGAGTAGCACTTGCAACCTACGTCCTCAATTATTTGCTTGACTTATTCCAATCTCTGTCTTCCTCTACAGTTTTTGCCCTCTACAGCTCCCTCTAGTACCATGGAAGTCATTCCCTCATGTCTTAGCAGATGTCCTATCATCGTCCCTTCTCCTTATCAGTGTTTTCCACATATTCCTTTCCTCTCCGATTCTGCTTAGAACCTCCTCATTCCTTACCTTATCAGTCCACCTAAATTTTAACATTCGTCTATAGCACCACATCTCAAATGCTTCGATTCTTTTCTGTTCCCACAGTCCATGTTTCACTACCATACAATGCTGTACCCCAGACGTACATCCTCAGAAATTTCTTCCTCAAATTAAGGCCGGTGTTTGATATTAGTAGACTTCTCTTGGCCAGAAATGCCTTTTTTTCCATAGCGTGTCTGCTTTTGATGTCCTCCTTGCTCCGTCCGTCATTGGTTATTTTACTGCCTAGGTAGCAGAATTCCTTAACTTCATTGACTTCGTGACCATCAATCCTGATGTTAAGTTTGTCGCTGTTCTTATTTCTACTACTTCTCATTACCTTCGTCTTTCTCCGATTTACTCTCAAACCATACTGTGTACTCATTAGACTGTTCATTCCGTTCAGCAGATCATTTAATTCTTCTTCACTTTCACTCAGGATAGCAATGTCATCAGCGAATCGTATCATTGATATCCTTTCACCTTGTATTTTAATTCCACCCCTGAACCTTTCTTTTATTTCCATCATTGCTTCCTCGATGTACTGATTGAAGAGTAGGGGCGAAAGGCTACAGCCTTGTCTTACACCCTTCTTAATACGAGCACTTCGTTCTTGATCGTCCACTCTTATTATTCCCTCTTGGTTGTTGTACATATTGTATATGACCCGTCTTTCCCTATAGCTTACCCCCACTTTTTTCAGACTCTCGAACAGCTTGCACCATTTTATATTGTCGAACGCTCTTTCCAGGTCGACAAATCCTATGAAAGTGTCTTGATTTTTCTTTAGCCCTGCTTCCATTATTAGCCGTAACGTCAGAATTGCCTCACTCGTCCCTTTACTTTTCCTAAAGCCAAACTGATCGTCACCTAGCGCATTCTCAATTTTCTTTTCCATTCTTCTGTATATTATTCTTGTAAGCAGCTCCGATGCATGAGCTGTTAAGCTGATTGTGCGATAATTCTCGCACTTGTCAGCTCTTTCCGTCTTCGGAATTGTGTGGATGATGCTTTTCCGAAAGTCAGATGGTATATCGCCAGACTCATATATTCTACACACCAACGTGAATAGTCGTTTTGTTGCCACTTCCCCCAATGATTTTAGAAATTCTGATGGAATGTTATCTATCCCTTCTGCCTTATTTGACCGTAAGTCCTCCAAAGCTCTTTTAAATTCCGATTCTAATACTGGATCCCCTATCCCTTCTAAATCGACTCCTGTTTCTTCTACTATCACATCAGACAAATCTTCACCCTCATAGAGGCTTTCAATGTATTCTTTCCACCTATCTGCTCTCTCCTCTGCATTTAACAGTGGAATTCCCGTTGCACTCTTCATGTTACCACCGTTGCTTTTAATGTCACCAAAGGTTGTTTTGACTTTCCTGTATGCTGAGTCTGTCCTTCCGACAATCATACACTCCTGGAAATGGAAAAAAGAACACATTGACACCGGTGTGTCAGACCCACCATACTTGCTCCGGACACTGCGAGAGGGCTGTACAAGCAATGATCACACCCACGGCACAGCGGACACACCAGGAACCGCCGTGTTGGCCGTCGAATGGCGATAGCTGCGCAGCATTTGTGCACCGCCGCCGTCAGTGTCAGCCAGTTTGCCGTGGCATACGGAGCTCCATCGCAGTCTTTAACACTGGTAGCATGCCGCGACAGCGTGGACGTGAACCGTATGTGCAGTTGACGGACTTTGAGCGAGGGCGTATAGTGGGCATGCGGGAGGCCGGGTGGACGTACCGCCGAATTGCTCAACACGTGGGGCGTGAGGTCTCCACAGTACATCGATGTTGTCGCCAGTGGTCGGCGGAAGGTGCACGTGCCCGTCGACCTGGGACCGGACCGCAGCGACGCACGGATGCACGCCAAGACCGTAGGATCCTACGCAGTGCCGTAGGGGACCGCACCGCCACTTCCCAGCAAATTAGGGACACTGTTGCTCCTGGGGTATCGGCGAGGACCATTCGCAACCGTCTCCATGAAGCTGGGCTACGGTCCCGCACACCGTTAGGCCGTCTTCCGCTCACGCCCCAACATCGTGCAGCCCGCCTCCAGTGGTGCCGCGACAGGCGTGAATGGAGGGACGAATGGAGACGTGTCGTCTTCAGCGATGAGAGTCGCTTCTGCCTTGGTGCCTATGATGGTCGTATGCGTGTTTGGCGCCGTGCAGGTGAGCGCCACAATCAGGACTGCATACGACCGAGGCACACAGGGCCAACACCCGGCATCATGGTGTGGGGAGCGATCTCCTACACTGGCCGTACACCACTGGTGATCGTCGAGGGGACACTGAATAGTGCACGGTACATCCAAACCGTCATCGAACCCATCGTTCTACCATTCCTAGACCGGCACGGGAACTTGCTGTTCCAACAGGACAATGCACGTCCGCATGTATCCCGTGCCACCCAACGTGCTCTAGAAGGTGTAAGTCAACTACGCTGGCCAGCAAGATCTCCGGATCTGTCCCCCATTGAGCATGTTTGGGACTGGATGAAGCATCGTCTCACGCGGTCTGCACGTCCATCACGAACGCTGGTCCAACTGAGGCGCCAGGTGGAAATGGCATGGCAAGCCGTTCCACAGGACTACATCCAGCATCTCTACGATCGTCTCCATGGGAGAATAGCAGCCTGCATTGCTGCGAAAGGTGGATATACACTGTACTAGTGCCGACATTGTGCATGCTCTGTTGCCTGTGTCTATGTGCCTGTGGTTCTGTCAGTGTGATCATGTGATGTATCTGACCCCAGGAATGTGTCAATAAAGTTTCCCCTTCCTGGGACAATGAATTCACGGTGTTCTTATTTCAATTTCCAGGAGTGTATCTTTTTCGATGTCTTCACATTTCTCCTGCAGCCATTTCGTCTTAGCTTCCCTGCCGTTCCTATTTATTTCATTCCTCAGCGACTTGTATTTCTGAATTCCTGATTTTCCCGGAATATGTTTGTACTTGCTCCTTTCATCAATCAACCGAAGTATTTCTTCTGTTACCCATAGTTTCTTCGCAGCTACCGTCTTTGTACCTATGTTTTTCTTCCCAACTTCTGTGATGGCCCTTTTTAGAGATGTCCATTCCTCTTCAACTGTAGTGCCTACTGCGCTATTCCTTATTGCTGTATCTATAGCGTTACAGAACTTCAAACGTATCTCGTCATTCCTTAGGACTTCCGTATCCCACTTCTTTGCGTATTGATTCTTCCTGACTAATGTCTTGAACTTCAGCCTACTCTTCATCACTACTATATTGTGATCTGAGTCTATATCTGCTCCTGGGTACGCCTTACAATCCATTATCTGATTTCGGAATCTCTGTCTGACCATGATGTAATCTAATTGAAATCTTCCCGTATCTCCCGGCCTTTTCCAAGTATACCTCCTCCTCTTGTGATTCTTGAACAGGGTATTCGCTATTACTAGCTGAAACTTGTTACAGAACTCATTTAGTCTTTCTCCTCTTTCATTCCTTGTCCGAAGCCCATATTATCCTGTAACCTTTTCTTCTACTCCTTCCCCTACAACTGCATTCCAGTCGCCCACGACTATTAGATTTTCGTCCCCCTTTACATACTGCATTACCCTTTCAATATCCTCATACACTTCCTCTATCTGTTCATCTTCAGCTTGCGACGTCGGCATGTATACCTGAACTATCGTTGTCGGTGTTGGTCTGCTGTCGATTCTGATTAGAACAACCCGGTCACTGAACTGTTCCCAGTAACACACCCTCTGCCCTACCTTCCTATTCATAACGAATCCTACACCTGTTATACCATTTTCTGCTGCTGTTGATATTACCCGATACTCATCTGACCAGAAATCCTTGTCTTCCTTCCACTTCACTTCACTGACCCCTACTATATCTAGATTGAGCCTTTGCATTTCCCTTTTCAGATTTTCTAGTTTCCCTACCACGTTCAAACTTCTGACATTCCACGCCCCGACTCGTAGAACGTTATCCTTTCGTTGATTATTCAATCTTTTTCTCATGGTAGCCTCCCCCTTGGCAGTCCCCTCCCGGAGATCCGAATGGGGGACTATTCCGGAATCTTTTGCCAATGGAGAGATCATCATGACACTTCTTCAATTACAGGCCACATGTCCTGTGGATACACGTTACGTGTCTTTAATGCTGTGGTTTCCACTGCCTTCTGCATCCTCATGTCGTTGATCATTGCTGATTCTTCCGCCTTTAGGGGCAATTTCCCTCCCCCAGGACAAGAGAGTGCCCTGAGCCTCTATCCGCTCCTCCGCCCTCTTTGACAAGGCCGTTGGCAGAATGAGGCTGACTTCTTATGCCGGAAGTCTTCGGCCACCAATGCTGATTATTTATCAAAATTCAGTCAGTGGCGCGGATCGAACCCGGGACCGAAAACGTTTTTATTATGAATGAAAGACACTACCCCTAGACCACGGGGTCTCTACTCTGCTGTACTATATACGCCGTCATGTTAAATTTCTTCGATGGCTGTTATACACACTGTCCTATTCACTGGTGGATCACAATTCCATTAGGTGCAATAACACAATTCAACCTCATCCATTTGGCAAATTAATTTCATTTCAGGTGCCACTTTACTATTTCGCTTGGACATGATTTGATATACTAAACTAGTTGATTGTAAAAACAGTCGAAGGCATCTATGACTATTTTTACAATCGACTTATAATACGGTTGCAGTACCAATCTGTCACCATGGAATGGAAGATTTTTTGAAAATAATGAGCTTTTCAGAGGAAGCACCGCTGTGAATAATAGCGTCATTAGAACAAGTTAACGGCATTTATTGTATGTGAAACAATTGGTAGATTCAGCTTGCCCGAAACCTAGCTTACCTTAATTTTTGGGCTTGCCTGGGAGGAGCGAGGTTGAGTCTTATAAAAAGTAAACCACTTAGAAGGTATGATCGGATGTCAACGTAACTTCGTAATCATACACAACATCGTCGGTTATGTAAATATTAGAGTTGCAATTCCCTGTGACAGAAGGTCCAGTAAAGTGCAATACTGTTATTCGTGCTTAGTGTTGTTATCTGGCTTAGTACGATATACAGTGGGCTGGAACAGCATCGGATGTTGAGTGATCACTGTGAAGGACCCGGAGAAGTCGCTTACTTACGTGGTACAGCATTTTTATCGCCTAGCAGAATTTGTGGGTCTCAATTTTGCCAGTTGGCCGTGTAGTGCAGTATCCATGTTTGGGCGCATTCGGATGTGACAGTGGCCCTGTGTTTGGCTGCATGGGATCGTGAGGGCAGGCACGTTCTTTGTCTGTGTTCCAGTCGACCACGCTCCGACCATCACAAGCAGGTGTCGTCAGATTGTGCACCGAGCACTCAGTAACCCTTCACATCTATGGCTCCATCCGAGAGGAAGTAATGGACTCCCTGCAACATCCTTTGTCATCTCGCGGCATTGGACGTCAAACAGCAGCTGGACTAACGAATTACTGTCCCACGCATACTGTAATGAACCTTACCTCCTCGGAACTTCCAGATGTTAACGGAAATGTTCGTTTCCATACGAACTATGACTAGATTTGGTTAATTTCGTTAATTAAAAAATTAATTTTTTGTTCGCCAAGCGCGTCAGATAGCGTCAGAGCAGAGCGGGTTTAGCATCTATGGAGTTCGGTACATGTTGCTTTCTGAGCAACTATGTTCTTTGTAAGGCTCAAGCAAGTTGCACAATGTGTATTTGAAAAGTGTCACATATATGATGATAAACTGTGGTTCAGGAACGTGCAAGTAAAAGAAAGAAATATTTAAAAATGACGTAATGTTTCAGCGACTCATCATTTACACGATGCTGGACGAAATCTTTTCACTAGCCTGCACAGGTACCAAGAAACCATCCCTAGAACTAACCGACTGTAGAAGTTAAGTACTATTTATTTGTAAATAATTGCTCTTACTACATATTTTAACGTCGTTTAAACCATTATATAGTTATTACATAAATAACTGTGCAGATCGATGGGAGGATGCGCAACAAAAAATGTCGAATTCATGTCTGGAAAGGCATGGTTTCCATGCCAGAGACCACAATTTGTTACAGAGGCTGCGGTCTAACATGCGCTGTACCATGCAGCCACTGTTACTGTATGTATTGAAAGTGGTTTCCATGTGCCTCAAAGCACACTTGTGCGCCGCAGCATGTTCTGTCTCATATGTTTACATCGGTCAGGCTGAATCCAAACAGTGTCAAAGGCATCACGTCTACACCTCTGGAATGGGCTCTGCATACACGATACTTTTGAGATGGCGCCATAACCAGAAATTACACGGATTGAGATATGGTCAACGAGCTGGCATGCAGCTGGGCCCCCTTGTCCGATACATCGTCAAGGGAAGACACGACTGAAATGCGTCCAGAAGTTAACGACGAAGTGGGCTGGAGCACCATCATGCAGCACCCACATAACCCTTTGAGTCATCAATGGCACTTCTTCCAGCAGGGGAGGCAAAGTCATCTGCAAGAAACGCCGATATTTCCGCCCTGTTAGGCGACGTGGAAGGAAGACTAATTTGCATGAGAAGTGAATCGGACGCAACATTACCAATTACTATGGGAGGAGAGGGCGCCAGGGCATGACGTATGAGAAACAGCCGCGCGGGATTAGCCGTGGGGTCAAGGCCGCTGCAGTCATGGACTGTGCGGCTGGTCCCGGCGGAGGCTCGAGTCCTCCCTCGGGCATGGGTGTCTGTGTTTGTCCTTAGGACAATTTAGGTTAAGTAGTGTGTAAGCTTATGGACTGATGACCTTAGCAGTTAAGTCCCATAAGATTTCACACACATCTCCATCTCGTATGAGGAACAGTACCACCCTCTAGGAGGATACCATGCATACTGTAACTGTGGCTGCATGGTACAACGCGTACTAGGCTTCAGTCTCTGTAACAACGTATGATTGAATAAATGGTCTCTAGGATGGAAACCATGTATTTCCGGACATACGTTCATTAGACCTTTTTTTCCCATATCCTCTCATCAATCAGTCCGTAGCGTTTGTACAGGGTTGAAAAAATCACTTTGTATTAACTCAAAACTGCGTTAGGAACTGTGCCATGACCGGAAAGCATGGACAGCCGATGAACGGCTTCGCATTGTGTTAAGTGCGGATCACAGTTCTGCACTACCTCAAATGATCACTGTAAGCGAGTATACTGGCGATCTGGGGAGAGGATCCATTCTGCTTTGAGATCAGGTCGAGACTGGTAATGATAACTCTGACCACACAACACTACGTCACAGATATCTTGCGTCTTCTCGTGTTACCGGGCATGCGACAGTACCACGGCACCATTTTTAAATAAGCCAATGCAAGTGTTTCTGGGAAACGTCTGCCTGATACTGATGTGCTCCCGTGGCAGCTCTGTCCCTGATTGAACGTGTTTGCGACCAGCCCGGAAGCTACTGGACCCATTGTCAGTTTCCAGCATACCAACAACCGGTTACAATAGTTTTGTGTCGGCTTGTCTCAGGAGAGATCAAACGAGTTGATGATTCCTTTCCCAGCTGACTCGATACTTGAATTCAGGCCATAAGGGTGGGGTGGGGCGTGGGAGACCTGATAAGTGAGCTCATACTGTCAAGTTCTTTGTAAATTTAACTCCAATTTGTAATCACTACAATAATATCACATACTCTCCCAATCCGTGGAGTTCCTTATATAATCTATTTTCACCTTGATGAGCAGTCTCAGGTTCAAAATATAAATACCATCATTTTTTTAACACTACGATCCACAATTAGACAGGCATCAAATTTATTTACAAAAGAACAGTGCTTCAATTTCGGGCCAGAAAACTCCTTAAGTCCGAAGCCGTGAACACAGTGACGATTTTCAGAACCCGTACGTCAGCTCATCAAGAATAAAATAAGTTATGTATATGGTTTATGAACTAAAGTATATCTGACGTCAGAAGATTCTCTTAGGAGAGGGCGAGAAAAATGGTATGCCATTTTTTCATATTTCAAAGATAGTTGAAATGTAGAAAGAAAATCCTTTGATAGGTTTCAGTCATTATTAATAATGCACTGGGTTGCAGGATTCCTCAAATTGCGAACAAGTATTGTCGATTTAGTTTCATGTGAAGTGTTAAACTTTTTCCTTCAGACGAGCTTTGAGTAATGCATATAGTTATCTATTTTCCATATTTTTAAGAGAAATTGAAGTATGTTAATAATGGCAGCTAAAGCAAAGGTAGAAAGCCCATTGTCAAGCTACATTGTGAGTACACGAATTTTTTTAATGAGTAGTTTCTTCAAAGTCACAATGGTTGAGCAGTAGCACGTATTATCAGAACTTGAATTCCCACAATAATCAAATCGTGCGTTTCCGGCAACGTCGGAGTTCTCCAACTGCAATATTTGAGAGTTTGTGCAAGTGTTTTGATAGCCATATGTGTTTTCGCAGATTATATTATAAAATGGTTGATACTGGAATTTTAATTGCATTTGTTTTCGAGGAACCAGCAATATGGGATTAAGAGGGAGAGGAGTGACTCCATTGTTGAAAAACGTTGGGGTGAAATAAGAAGCGTGATGAAAGTTGAAGGTTAATATAAATCTCTTATGTTTTGTTCTATGTTAATATTTGGAACAGAGAGTTCAAAATATTTAGCTGATGTATCGTTCAACCGGTCATTCACTTCTTCACGATCGAACTTAATTGTGAAGTGTAAAGTTATCGTTCCAATCTCTCAACATCGATTTCCTTATCATGTCCTCTGGCGTCTTGTCGTAAGCATCAGCGTCAGACTGAAGGGCTATGGTAAAGAACTTCTTGTATTGGGAAAGCATGAATCCTTAATTATTAGGGTGTCGATATGTTTTCTATCTGTAACGCCAATATTACTAAGAAAGTTTTATGTCTTATAAAACGAATCTGCATTCTCTCTGAAAGACTCCTTTGTTAGGACATGCACAACGAAACAACCTTTTTCATCTACACTATAACCAACTTTGATGGACCTAATCTAAAATTATTTGTAAGAATGTTGTAAGGTAACCCAGTGGTAAGAGTCCTAAAATGAGACCATGAAAGAGATACAGGTTTTAGACGTAACTTACTTTAATCACCTGCAATATTTTCTATGATGTTGGAATATCGGAATATGGAAAACAATTCATTTTCAGAGAGCGTGTTGTGATACAAGTATCTGACAGTTTCAAACTGAGGAGATGCTGCAGATGGCACCGTAGTTACGAAATCGCCTTATTTCAATTTTTGGGTATTTTTTAAGAACGTTGTGAAAGTTAGAACGTCATCAGGAAATTTATGCCAAGTGCTGGTAGCAGAAGCCAACGAAGCTTTTGAAACCAATTCTGAGGTGCTACCACTGGATGATTGCCAAATGTGTGGCACATGTACACGACCATGTGAGCCCAGTGTGTTGGCTGCAGTATTGCAAAGAACACATCACATTTCGCAATAGGATGAACAAACATGCTCACATAATAATCTAATCACACTCACCGAACCAATAGAGGCAAAAACGAAAAGAGGAGGAACCGCGAAAAACAGGCTATAGTGAAAGTATGTTGGAGTTAAAATGGCAAAAAATTCATTATTTATTGGAAAAATGTAATAGGAAACGATATGCAGATGACCTTGATGAGCACGAATTGTTTCTCAAAAGATTAATTTCCAAGTAAAAAATCCAGACTGTAAGAAAAACTGTCTTTTGGGAATTTCATTGAGGAAGTAGTGCAGGAGTTAGATAATCAAGGATTATAATTCAGCGTAATTGGCTCGTATTCCTCATCTTACGTCCCACAATTTGAGAAGTGATGCATAATTACACTTTTTTGTCACCTTTACAGTTTTTCTGATGACTTTGAACTTTCTGAAAAATTTTAAATAACTATTTTAACAAATATTGGACTTAAATTCAATATATATCGGTTATTGTGTTATACCAGAAACAACATGTTAAATAAGGAAAAACTATAGAATTATTTCGGTAATGATTTCACTTGCGTTATAGTTAAATATTACTGACCCTTCTTCTGGTAAAATAGGCTGACTGTTCGAATTAGATCACGTTTTCAGCAGCGTACGTTCTACCAACAGTGAAGTGGAATTTAATGTTTCTAACATCATCCTCATAATTGAGAAACAGCCTCGTATATTTCTTTATCTCATTGAAAGGTAGTGATATCCGCCATAATCTTGTCATCAACGGACAGTTTCATGTATTCCTTTCCTCTTTCTTTCAAGTTTAGGATACTCACTGTCTAGCAAGTAAAATTCGTCTTCGGTAGGCTACGTGGATCACTTTAAACGGGAAATTGTTCTCGTACTGGCAGCGTTGCACTGGTCAGTTAAGAGGATATATTGCTCTACGATCCGCCACGAACACGGCTTGCTCGACTGATATCTGACGATAAAACGATTCGAACTAAGAGAAATACCAGACACATTATTCATGCATGGAAACAGACAGCAGTTCTAAATTCCCACGAAGGCGTCCATGCGTAGAAGGGCGACATTGGGTCTACTTTCTGCATGTTAATGTTTATGGTGAGGAGTTAGTGAACTTCAGGTTTTTAAAATGGAATTATTGTGCTCATTTTTCAGGGTGAAATTTTAGTACATTCAGTAATTGAACCAAAGTAATACTTTTTCCGGCGGGTCCCCTTTTACATAAGTTGCCGATGGAAAGTATGCTTTGTACTGACAACGTCGTATTCTAGGAAATTAAACAAATAAGCACTGAGCGTCGTAATCCAGGCACTTCTGTTTATATTTTACTCACGACTCGCTGCATTCTAATAAGGTACGTCAGTAGTCTATTATTTCTGAGTGATTGTGCATGTAACTTTACATGTGTAATTTTCTATTTGTGTATATAGCACCTTAATTGACGAAAGTTAATGTTTGATATGACTCCATCTTTTGCTTTGCTTTATTTCAGTATGCCAGGAAGTTTTCGTCCCCAAAGATGTTGCAAAGTTAGTGCAAGCATCCACAGACCTTCCGAAATGGTGTTCTGTGATATACTACGGCTAAAAGCTAGACTCAAGTTTCCAGTTGCCAGAGAACGTAATGTGATAACTGGTCCGCAGTGTAACAGGAGATGTCTGGGGTAGTACAGCGCCGGGCGGGATTAGCCGAGCGGTCTTGGGGGCTGCAGTCATGGACTGTGCGCCGGGTTCCGGCGGAGGTTCGAGTCTTCCCTCGGGCATGGGTGTGTTTGTGTTTAGGATAATTTAGGTTAAGTAGTGTGTAAGTTTAGGGACTGATGACCTTAGCATTTAAGTCCCATAAGAATACACACATATTTGAACATGCTTTGGTAGTGCAGCTACAAAACGTAGGCTACTAACAAATGGTTTATATCCTACTTTCGAAGAAGTGAAATTGCTCTCTTTAGCGTGCCACTTGAGCGAATGTCATCCTCGAAGACAGCAGGTTGTCAAAACAAGCAACGTCGATTCTCATAAAGTTAAAAACTCCTGCTGCTCTTTGAGCCTCAACTTCCTTTTTAATACGCGATATGTGATCCTGCCTTCAGCCGCTCTTCCAGGCACGTTCGATTCAAACTACGCCCACCTTTTGCCGTCGTTGTCAATCTACCCAAATCTCCTGGTCTACAGACGCTGTCAGGGCAATAGCTCCAAAAACTACTACATCATCCATTTGCAAAATCCTGTATAAACGTATATTTAAATAAACAGCTGCTTGTGCAGACAAGTCTCACAATATAAAAGGAACAGCTAAGTCTATAATTCAGGAGGAGGGAGGAAGAGATTAGCGTTTAACGTTCCGTCGACAACGAGGTCATTAGCGACGGAGCACAAGCTCGGATTAGGGACGGGAGGAGAAGGAAATCGGCCATACCCTTTCAAAGGAATCTTAAACGATTTTGGCAAATCACGGAAAACGTACACTGATAAGCGAAAACATCATGACTACCTGCTTAACAGCGTTTTTGGTTCGTCTTTGGAATTAAATACATCACTGACTGATTTTGCGTATAAAGGATCCGATAGTTTGTTGGTAGGTTTGTGGAGGTACGTATGTGGCGGTAGATATTTACGCACATGTCATGTAAATAACGGGCCGCTGATTTGCAAACGCGGTGATGGCGCCCGATAGCGATCCAGATGATTTCCATAAGACTTACATCACGTGAACCTGATCGCCGAAACATCAATAGACATTTATACTGGTGAAAGATGTCGTCGCAGTCGGGAAAGACATAAAGCATGAACGGAGTAATGTGGTTTGCAGCTGTCGATGCGTCTTCGATTACTACCACAGGTCCCAGGCAAGCGCAGGAGAATGTCTCCCATAACATAATACTGCTCCCATCAGTCTGCGTCCGTAGCGCCATGCACGTTTCGAGTCGCCGTTCACCTCTATGACGGCGTTTTTGGAGACGGCCAAAATGTGATTCACCCAAAGAGCCGACATGTTTCCCGTTGATCGACGGTCGAATCCAGATGGCTCTGGGCCCACGGCAATCGTCGTTAAGTCACATGTGTACACGTAGGGGTGGTCTGCTGCCGAGCTCCATGTTCAACGGGGACCATTGAAACACTTGTGCGTGCACAAGCATTGTGTTCTTTCGGCAGAGCAGATAAGCCTCCGAACCCCAATTTCTGTGAAGCGTCGCGGACGTCCACTGTTTAGCGCCTGGTGGTAGTGTTGTCCTACCTATTACCGTAGATGCTCACGACAGTAGCACACACTCATTCGGCCAACTTTGCCGTTTTCGAGATACTCGTTCACAGGCTCTGCCATTTGTCAAACTCGCTCATTTTTCAATGGATTTCCCCATTTGCAGTCCATTTCTTCGTTAGGGTGATTCCCTGTCCGTGTCTGCTCCGTATACATACCTTTATTATCGCATCACGTCCCCGCAAAGCCATCAGGCGCCATCAGTGGCTCATCAGTGTAAGTCTGGATGGCCAGATAGCCCCGGATCTACGATATTTCCGAACCGAGGCAGAAAGTTGATAGTGGCGCCAAGCCTCCGCCCCCACTCTCAAGCGTTTGAGATAGGACTTAAAATCAGCGATTTTTCAAAAACATTTTCATTTTGTAGCGCACATCTTTCGGGAGAGATTGATATATGATACATATATGTTCGAGGAAGTGTAAGACATGTCATTTGATCGTAAGTGTGCCAAAGTGCAGAGCCACGCGTCTTCACACAGCACTCGTCTCCCGCACATAACTGTACTTCGTTCTGTTGAATTCAAATGTGTATATTTTGTAATGGAAGCCATCAAACCTGTATTCAGGTCAGCGGAAATTAAGATGTCCTGTCGTGCCTCTCCTGCTTCCAGTCGGCCGGTTTGACATCCTAACCTCCCCGCTTAAAAAAACTCACAGTTATTGCTGGGTAGGATTGTTTCTGAGCGGAAGAATAAGAGCTCTACAGAAAATTTGCACTCTTTATTGCCTATTAGCTAATAACTTTTTCTTTTTTGTAACACAAAATTAAATGTAGGATACATAAAACCAGCAAAGACGAGAGGCAAGCAGGACGGTACACATTTCTTCAGTCCTTAGGTCCCAGCATTTTTTTTTCTCTCTAATCTTGCTACAGCTTTACACGACGTCTTTTCCTTTCTGCGAAAGAATCTATTACCTCATCAAAGTTTGTAAGGTAGGAGTATTTTGCACCTTTCTGTAATATAATAATTGTTGCAAAGACGAGTTAGATATCTGTTATTATGTTATTTATCAGGCAATCAGCCTACTGAAATTAATATAGGGAGTATCAGACGACATAAAATGCGTATTAACTTTAAGAAATTCGCATGTTGCATGAAGTCGGGGTTCAGGTGATATTTTCACGAAGTTTGGCTGGGGCGGACGAGCGGCACAGCTCAAAGGTAGGGCAAAGGGGTGCGGAAGTTTACAACCGACCACTACGAGTCGGCATGCGAAAGCGTCCAGCTGGGGGAGACGCGCCGCCGGAGCAGGTAGGCACCCATTGCGCGGGGCCTTTGAGGGACGGCGCCTCGTTGGCGCTGGACGTTACGCCGACACCACAATATCGAGATGTGCTGGCGCCTAAGGGAGCCTTCCCACGAATCTTAACGTTTTCTGGGGAGTTCTAAGAAACGCGATTAAGCTAGTGCAATGACCTTTTCCCGCGCGAGGGTGAACAGATAGACACGATTGGTGGGTTCAATTTTGAACGGCGTTTCAGTTTGTTCCAGAACATTCTAGGCGCAGTAAGGCGCAGAATGTTTTAATTGGCTGGAAGAAGCCAGGAAATAATAGTGGGAGCGAACTGTGCTGGTCTAGAGCCACGGGACTGGTCAACTCGAAAAATAGCGTGGGGGTGCTGATTTTTGCAGAGGGGAGCTTTTGGAGCTGTTATCGAGGAGAAGCATCTTAGCTCCTGTAGCGAGTGGACGTCGCGCTTTCGGCTCTGCTGTAGGAGAGTAAATTCTTTTCAGTGTGCTGTGCAGGACTTTGAATAAGTCTGCCAGCAGCAACTGAAACTAGTATTCAGTTAGGGGTACTGTCATGTTTTTCTGTTAGAGACCGACTGATTCCGCTAATTACGGTTGGGAATACTGTCTCACAGGAAGTGTACAGGAGCAGAGCAATTTCCTTGAGCCACACTTTATTAAAGACGTTACTGGATTCCGCCTTTGGGCTGTTGAGTCCCATCTTAACGAGTGCGAGACGATTGGAAAGAAATCAGAATTAGCTTTTGAATAGGAGTTTATGAACAGGAAGCCTGTTCGAGGAAATAAACTCATTTTTGTTGCTATTGAGGCTCCTCGACGACGCAGACGCGATCGGCAGCTTGCTGACCTGTCCACGATGCTGCATTTGGTAACGTGATGCTCAGTTTTGGCATTTAATCCGATATTACACACGCCTGTGATTACCAGAGCTCAGTTTTCCAGCCACGCTCTTATTGGTTGGTTGTTTTTGGGGAAGGAGACCAGACAGCGCGGTCGTCGGTCTAATCGGATAAGGGAAGGATGGGGAAGGAAGTCGACCGTGCCCTTTCAGAGGAACCATACCGGCATTTGCCAGGAGTGATTTAGGGAAATTACGTAAAACCTAAATCAGGATGGCCGGACGCGGCATTGAACCGTCGTCCTCCCGAATGCGAGTCCAGTGTCTATGCTGAAGGTACTGCATCGAAAGCAACAAAATATTATCAACCTTTTGTCCAGAACTGAAAGTTGAGAATTTGTTAATTGCAGTAGGTTTGTCTGACGTATTTTATGCCGTCTGACAAGGGGAGAGAGAGTAGAAAATAACAAGTACAGATGCGTTATCCGACCCTAAGAGTTAGTTTTCGAATTTAAGGGCCATTGCCATTACTAGCTTAATTTTATCACTTATAAATATATGTCATTGTTCAGTTTGATGTTGGGAAGATTGTTGTTGAATAAATGTATTCAATGCTATCCTTGTTTGTTTAGTAGAGATCAGTTCCCTGAACACTATTTAGTTATTAAATATTAATCAAAATTAGTGAAGGGGCAGTTATAATTAACAGGTTGGGTCTCATAACAGGCCTTCAGCCAGAGCCAACGACCCGATCCAGTAGGCAAAGTGAACAAGTAAATGCATTCTTGTTAAAACCCCCGACATTTGGCTGACCGCCTAGGGTCCCTAATCATCATTTTATTGATAGAAACCCCTTCCAAGTTCTTCAGACGTTTTGCTACATGAAAAATCAAAATGTCGTTGCCTAATATTGAAAAAGCTTTTGATAGGAATTATCCAGGACAGGCATGGTTTTTCGATTTGATTACGTCTGTTTTGTCAGTGTCTGCTATATAAAATGAAACAGGTCTTTCTAATATTGCAGAAATTATGACGAATGCCAAATAGGCGAGACAGCTTTAGCACAGATGGTTGTGAACGTCATTTGCCCAAATAACACAACAGAATATAATTCACCATGTACCAATATAAAATGCCTATTAGGCCTACTACAAGCATAAAGTTTTATATTAGGAAATAATTTCACATTTCATTCATACGAAACAGTTTCTCAAGCATGAGATCGAAAAGCAGTAGTACGAATTATTTAGATAAATTCGGATTCTTCAGATTCTTGCATATTATCTGTGTGAAATTCCCGTTCCTGCTCCTTCCTCGTTCCAACAATCAATCTTGTCGTCACTAGTTCTATAACTCTTCCTGCCACTGTCAAAACTTATTCTCCGGTTAACTTCACTGATCCTGCCGGAATCACCGGTTCAGTTATCCGCCGTTTATTCTCCGGTTAGATGGTATCATGTTTTCGTACAACTCGTTTTCCGCGCTATGCCGAGAATAGCGGCTGCTAACCGAGAACTGCACAACCGGGCCTTAGTAGTGTTCCGTTCGGGCAAAAACTTTCTATCAAAATTTCATTTTCATGGATACACCGAGATGAAAATATGTAATATTTCTTGCGTGTTATTCCTGTTAGTCGTTTATTTCCACTCTGGTAATCTGAATTTAAGCACTTCGCTAATAGTTATAACGACACTGATCATTCGCACAATCAGTCAACCACATAAACAGCGATTGGCATTTACCCGTTCGGATTTATTCGGTTCAGCTCATACAGCCCCGTCCCCTTTCGTCTGCACTAAAGTTTTTTTATTTCTAGATGCGAGGGTATTCCCCTGGCAGAGACATCTCTTACACCATCTACTTATGATTCGTTCATAAATCTACATAGAATGTGTTCAAAAATGTTCGAAAATGAATTGGGATAAATTTCAAAATTCTATTAATAATCTCGTGCTCTAGGTGTAGCGTCTTTGAATAGTAATCAAAACGTCGTTGGTCCTGGGTTCGGAACATGCCACCGCTTAAATTTTGATTAATAATCAGCATTGGCATTAGCGGCCGAAGATTTCCGCCATAAGAAGTCACCCTCATTCTGCTGACAGCCCTTTCAAAGAAGGCGGAGGAGTGAACAAATTCAAGCAACTCTCTTGTCCTCGGGTTTGGAAACTGCCCCAAAAGGCGGAAGAATCAGCAAAGATCAACGGCCTGAAGATGCACACGGCAATGGAAACCACTGCATTATAGACACATAACGTGTATCCACAGGATATGTGGCCTGTAATTGAAAAAATTGTCATGGTGATCTCTCCATTGGCAAAAGACTTGAATGACCGACGAAAGAATAACGTTCTACGAGTTGGGACGTGGAATGTCAGAAGCTTGAACGTGATAGGGCAGCTAGGAAATCTGAAGAGGGAAATACACAATGTAGATATACTAGGCGATCAGTGAAGTGAAATGGAAAGAAGACAAGAATTTCTGGTAAGATGAGCGTAGGGTAATATCAACAGTAGCAGAAAATGGTACAACAGGCGTACGAATCGTTATGAATGGGAAGGTAGAGCAGGGAGTGTATTACGGTGAACAGTTCAGTTATAGGGTTCTTCCTAACAGAATCGACTCCAAACCAACATCGACAACTATAGTTCAGGTATACATGCCGACGTCACAAGCTGAAAATGGAGAGATAGAAAAAGGGTATGAGGTTATTGAAAGGGTAATACAGTATGTAAAGGGAGATGAAAATCTAATAGTCATGGAGGCTTGGAATTCAGTTGTAGGGGATGGAGTAGAAGATAATGTCACAGGAGAAATGCACTTGGGTCAAGGAATGAGAGAGGAGAAATACTAATTTATTTCTGTAATAAATTTTCACTATTAATGGCGAATACTGTGTTCAAGAAACACAAGAGGAGGAGGTATACTTGGAGCAGATCGGGTGACACGGGAAGATTTCAGTTAAATTACGCCGGCCGAAGTGGCCGCGCGGTTCTGGCGCTGCAGTCTGGAACCGCGAGACCGCTACGGTCGCAGGTTCGAATCCTGCCTCGGGCATGGATGTGTGTGATGTCCTTAGGTTAGTTAGGTTTAATTAGTTCTAGGTTCTAGGGGACTAATGACCTCAGCAGTTGAGTCCCATAGTGCTCAGAGCCATTTGAACCATTTAGTTAAATTACGTCATGGTCAGACACAGATTCCGAAGTCACATGCTGGATTTTAAGGTGACCTATTAGCAGATACAGAATCAGATTGAAATGTGATAGTGATGAAGAGTAGGCTGAAGTTTAAGTGATTAGTCAGGAAGAATGAGTGCGCAAAGAAGTGGGATACGGAAGTACTAAGAAATGACGAGATACGCTTGAAGTTCTCTAAGGCTATAGATATAGCAATAAGGAATAGCTCAGTAGGCAGTACAGTTGAAGAGGAATGGACAGCTCTAACAAGCGCAATCACAGAATTTGGAAAGGATAACATAGGAACAAAGGATGTAACTGAGAAGGAATCGTGGTGGTGGTGGTAAGTTCCTATTAGACCAAACTGCTGAGGTCATCGGTCCCTATGCTTACACACTACTTAATCTAACTTAAAATAACTTACGCTCAGGACAACACACACATACCCATGCCCGAGGGAGGACTCGAACCTACAACTGTGTATCAGCTCACGACAGACTTTGAAAGTGATCTCATTGTGACTCTCCATTTGGCCAGCTGATTTGATTCTGTATGGAAATTTACAGTGCATCCTGATGTGAGAGCGCCAAAAAATTGGACTGCATGGGATCGTGAGGGCAGGCATACCTGTTGTCAAGGTTCTATTCGACCACATCTGAGCGCCAAAAGGAAGGATCGATGTACTGTGCATCAAACACATCGAAATCCCTTGTTAGATGCAGACTTCGCATCCGAGAACAAGTAGTGGACTCCATTCCACATTCTGTGTCATCCGATGTTAGCGTTTGAAAGCCAGATTTTTAATTGTTTGTAGCAGAGCTACAAGCAGGCAGATACAAGCTCAATGAGGGAATCGTAAGACAACGCTCGAGCAAAATTCGTCTTGCTACTTTTAGTACCTCTTAGTGTCAGAGCGAAAACCTTACGGTACTGCAAAATTCATAATGCCACTTTTGTTTTCTGCCGACATATTTTTTGTTGTTGTGAATACGTAATTTTATCTATTAACTGCCACATTTTCATAATACTTGCGAATGATACAGGACATGAAGTAAATACAAACCGTTTCTAAGTCAAAAGTCGCTAATATCCTACTAATTCTTGTTAAAATAGGCTCAATCGTCTTACAGATACTTAATGGTTTATTAAGACAGACTGCCATCGTCATGTTTCCGTAGTAAGCTGAATTTAGTTTGTATTAATACAGTGAATATTTTAATTGCTTTGTCCATTAGTTTACTGAACACAACAGTAATCAGCAAAGAGAAATGAATCAGCAGCAGAATTTCCTTTCACGATATCTAAAACAATCTGACAATGCTAAAGTAGTTTACAAATTCTACTCCTGAAGAAATCTACTAGTTCTAACGATGTTATTAAACCAGTGTAGTTTGAAGAGTATTTTCGTCTAGAAATGAATTGCCTTGACGGTTGATCCATCAAGAGCGGGAAAAGGTAAAATTTTACGAGTATATGACGAGAGGGACAAGTGCTTGAGAGAAGACTTCCCTATCAATACAAATGCCTGAGAGACGACTCTCCTATCAATCTCCTGGATAGTTTTGTTTCTCAGATCAACGGAGTGCGTTATCATGCAGTAGCACAAGTGATGTAGTTTTGTCGGTCGATTTTCTTACACTGCGACCGAAAGGTGTCTCAGTTGTTGGCAGCAAATTCCAGCTGTGATGCACACACCCTTTGGGGCAGAATTCGTAGCCTAAAACACATTTTTGGAGCTATCAGATGTAAAATATTATGTTCACACTCCCCTTTGCTCGAGTTTTCGTCTTTTGGTGGGGCTCAGCCTTTCATTTCTTCTTAGGAAGTTAACTATAAAGGCATCATAACTTGTCACCAGTAACAATACTGCATAGGAATGCTCAATGAGCGACCTGATGACGTTAAATAATAGTCACTTCGTTGAATTTTGTTGTTTCGAATTAGAACATGCAATACTCCTCCACCAGTCTTCTGAACTTTGCCTGTTGAATGCAAATGTCGCATGATGGTTAAATGATAATCTATCACATAGATCAGTAGTCGAGATTTCCTTAATGTGGAAAATCATTCATGCCAGAACGATCTTTGTTGAAACAAGAATATCTTTTACTGGCGTATTTTTCCCAAAAGCACTCGCTCCACACACAGTTCAAATCTTTCTTGCTGCCTCCTGTGCATTCACCCCTCTGTTATACCAAAAGCAAATATTGCGTTGCAGATTTTAAACTTTTTTCCACTTGCGACTCAATTTTACAACGTTTAACCGTAGTTCATGATTTTCAGGTATGCAAAATACAGTGTTTAACTGTAATATGGTAACTAGAACTTCAAATTCGAAAATGACAGTTGATACATACACTGACAGCGTTGCGCCGCGTTCACCTGGGCGGCGCCGGATTTCAGGCGGCGGGTTGCGTCTGGCAGGTGGCCGGTAGCCGCTGCAGCGCGAGGTAAAGCTAGAGCGTAAGCTGTTATGATCGCGACGCAGCCACGAACTGTCATGCGGAATTATTTCTGGAAGTGCTTGTTATTGATGGTGGGTAGAATGTGAAGCGAATTATCTTCGATGTTCAGTCAGACTCATGACTTTACATGAGGGCCGATATGTGATTAAAAAAAAAAAAAAAAAAAAAAAAAAAAAAAGAGTTGGACGCGAACAGGCGACTATATGTTTAGAATGCACGACGATTTGCGCTAGACCACGGGCTCATACATTCCGAAAAAAAACCACAGTTGGACGCGAACAGGCGACTATATGTTTAGAATGCACGACGATTTGCGCTAGACCACGGGCTCACACATTCCGACAACATCTTGGAAGTAGACAAGACTTCCTCCTGTCACTTCCGCATCTTACAAAATGGTTCAAATGGCTCTGAGCACTGTGGTCATCAGTCCCCTAGAACTTAGAACTACTTAAACCTAACTAACCTAAGGACATCACACACATCCATGCCCGAGACAGGATTCGAACCTGCGACCGTAACAGTCGCGCGGTTCTGGACTGAGCGCCCAGAACCGCTAGACCACCGCGGCCGGCCCGCATCTTACAGTGTTGCCATATTATGCAGATGGCTGGACTTAGGAGTTGTCAGGGGCGGTCAGTTTTATTGGCCACCTTAAGTGAACGACTCGGACTTAGTCTCTGTGGCGGCCGGCCGGCGGTCAGTTTTCATGTCTAAAGGTACGTTGTCCAAGACGCGACGCACACTAGCGACTGCGACGGGTCGCTACGTGACGTCAGAAGTTGCCTGCTGGCGCATGCGCAGTTCGAGTTTGGGATGCGACGCGCGACTGTTGCGGCAGCTGCCGCAGCACTGCACCAGTGAGCAGTGTTGCGACGGAAGTCGCACGACACAAAGACGTACGGCTGCCAGAAAGATATCGAGCCAGTCAAGGAAAACTGAAATGAGCCACTCACAGGATGTGATGCTCTGTGAGCTGGTCTCGCAACATCCTTGTCTTTACGATTTGAAGAACCATAAATATAGAGACACTATGTTCAGAGACAGAATTTGGGAAGAAATTGGTGCACAGTTGAAACTGGCAGGTGAGTGAAATATATAATATTTTCCCATTAATGCAAATTTTTCAGGCCTGTTATGAAAATCAGTATAATCCATACAGATGTAGAATTAGAATGATGAAAATGAACTTGAAGGTCAATTTTCGCATTACTCTTTTTTGTGACGATAAAAATTGAAAACGGCAAGTACATTATAAAATGAACAATCTAAAGTACAACGAGAAAGTTACATTTTACAATACCTTCACTTTGAAAGTAAATGGTAGATTGGTGTCTTGATGATACCTTCTATTGTGAAAAACCACCACCAGATTGTTGTACAGCTTTCTGTAATCAATAGATGTTCGTTTTAAGGCGTTTCTCAACAGATTGCGCAAACAGTATGCTGCAATAAGTAATTTGTCACATTCACTTCAATTCATTGGTAGAAGATGGTGCTCAAAAAACTTGTGCCAAAAGTGCACTACTGTTTTACAAGGCCCTTCTGGTCTGACACAGTTCACAATTGAAATTCGTCTTTTGTAAATCCTGGAGTCATCTTTTGAGTGCAGCTTGGCAAGATTAAATGTTCGTGTCATCCATAACGATGTATGCTGTCAGAATATAAGAATATGGAAGTTCATTTGGATGGGAATAAAGAGTCAGTCGGCTATGAAAGTTGCCTTAGCTTGTTCCAAAAGTTTCTGCATGGGAGAAACTGACAAGTATAATTTGGGGAAATTTTGTGAACAAGCACGGACATTATTTCTTCCACATTTCTGCCAGTGTATACTGTAGACGTTCAGAATGAAAATTCTAGAGATGTTTAAGGTGTAACCCTATCTTGTTGTCAAGAACTTGAAACAATGCAATGACGCTAGCGTGCGCTTATTGTTAATAAACTTATCTTTCATTGGAATTTTAGATGAAATGTGCAAAAACAGATGGAGGAATACTCGGGACTCGTATCAGAGAAATAAACGAGAAAGAAAGCTTGGAACAGGTTCAGATGCCTCAGCAAAACCAAGGAAAATGGGATCTGCTTGATCACTTGGCTTTAAGAAACCTACATTTCGTGGCATTTTAAATGAAATTGTCAAGAGCATATGGAGAAATATTAGTAACTCATACCGGAGAAATATGACATAAAATGCTTTCATTAGGTCCAAATGTGTCAGCGAAACAAAACAAATGCATTCTCTATCGTGTGATGACCACACGATTCTCGTTGCGCGTCGACAGAACTGGCGGCTAGTCGCGACGCTCCCGGAGATATATGAGCCCAAATCTCGGAAACGGAGATCGATATCATTCTGATCTCAACTTTAAAAATAATTTCGATATGTTAGCTTCTTTTCATCGGCAACGATGTATGACCTAACGTGAACCATACGTAAAGTAGCCAGCGACCACATTTTTCACTGTACACAATTCAAGTTTTATGCAGTAGGTTACTTGTAAATTAAGCATCGGAATAACTGTGACGAATATCGGAAAAATAGACACCTCATTATCAAGCTGTGATGTGAAACTGTAAGATACGCAAACATCAATTTTTTGTGCCTTTTACTTTCCTCACAATTGATACAGAAGTAATATACAGCGAAAAAAACACGCAAAACCGGAAGACATACTTTTCAATTTTTTAAAGTAAAAGGAGAATCTGTATCGAAAAACTAACTCTGGGAGGCGATGTAACTTTGTTGCATTAACATACAGCATTTTTTACAGCAAGAAAATCGGAATTCTTATTTTTCTTATGTATTTGAATCCGCCGCCGCCGACCGGAGCTTGGGAAACGGCGACGACTCCAGTCGTGTTGCGGCCGTGTCGCTGTCTGCCAGGGTGGGAAAAGAGGAGGGGGCAGCGTCGCAGTCGCAGCCAACTGTCGCGTCTTGCACAACGTAACTTAAGACTGTCCGTAGCTGTAGATGTAAGTGTAGAACCAGTTGGAGTGGTAGCAGGTAGTGCAGTTGTGGCTCGGCCACGCAGCTGCAGAGTGAAGGGAAACAAAGTGTCGCAGTACAGAGCGCGGCGTATAAGTCAATACGGGCGCGGAGCGGGAACCTCATCAGAGTGGCGGGATGGCCGGTGGCTGGGCCGGTGACGGGCGCTCATCACGGCGCGCCGGCAGTAATCCGCACCCCGTAATGACGCCTGCGCCACCACCGCGCCGAGCCGAGCCGCTTGCGGCCGTTTTAATTCCGTGCCAGCAGAGTGACGTCAAGTGCTGCAAGCGATAGACACAAGACGGGCACCAAACAAAACTCGCCTCACACCGAAATGACCGGCTACACTTTAGGACTATTACCGTAAATTGATGGTGGAGGTGTGAGAAAGGAAAGGATAGGGAAGGAACTATTGATGTCAGCTGCATCAGGACTTAATGCGGAATCAGCGGCGACGAGTGAAAATGTGTGCCGGACTGGGATTCTAAACCGGGATCTCCTGCTTACTAGGCAGTTGCGTCAACCTCTGCACCACCCGGACACAATTTTTATCGCAGTTGCACGACTACCTCATCACGCCTCCTGGCCGGCGCCCTTTTCGACCTAACGCCACCTGTCCGCATTCCCCATCCATGTGTTCCACGCCGGCTACTGTGAGGTGCCTGCAGGAGGTCTAACGAAATTGTGCATTCGCACTGTAAATGTAAATGTCGTGTGACTATGGCATCCCGTCGGGTAGACCGTTCGCCGGGTGCAAGTTCTTCGATTTGACGCCACTTGGGCGACTTGCGCGTCGATGGGAATGAGATGATGATGATTAGGACAACACAGCACCTAGTCCCTGAGCGGAGAAAATTTCCGACCCAGCCGGGATCGAACCCTGGCCCTTAGAATTGACAGTCTGTCGCGCTGACCACCCGGCTACTGGGGGCGGACTGCATTCGCAATGAAGATGGTGTGTCCGCAGCTCGTGGTCGTGCGGTAGCGTTCTCGCTTTCCACGCCCGGGTTCCCGGATTCGATTCCCGGCGGGGTCAGGGATTTTCTCTGCCTTGTGATGACTGGGTGTTGTGTGATGTCCTTAGGTTAGTTAGGTTTAAGTAGTTCTAAGTTCTAGGGGACTGATGACCATAGATGTTAAGTCCCATAGTGCTCAGAGCCATTTGAAGATGGTGTATTCGTTGCCCATCGAGTAGATAAAGAGCAGGCACGAAGCATTTATATAACTGATTCGCCTCGCTGGGCAATGAATCCACCATCTTTAGTGCGTGTGTACAATTGCTTTGCACCTCCAAGGCAATCTACAAGTAGCGGGTGTTCAGGACGTGGACGAGGACTACAGACAGATGACGCTAGATGGCAATGCTGTCGGCCGGGGGAGTATGTCGAGACAGTCAGCGCAAGTGCGATAAACGCAGTGTCCAGGTGGCGCACTGATTAACGCAAGTGCGTAGTAAGCAGGAGATCCTATGATCGAATTCTCGTCTGCTACACCGCGCCGCAGCCGATTCCGCACAAAGTCTAGATGCAGCTTACATCTGTTATTTCCTTCCATTTATTTTACTTTCTCCCTCTACCATCTTCTTTTTACATAATGTAATTATTGTAAGTAGGCTGCTTAGGATTTTATGTTGGTAATCACGTAGTGCTCTGTTCGAAAATCACTGACTGTGCTGTGTGCAGTCTGTGGCTGATTGGACTCACTGTGGGAATATTCGCTTGTGTAGTTTTGGGCAGTTGGATGTGAACAGCGCGTAGCGTAGGGCAGTTGGAGGTAAGCCGCCAGCAGTCGTGGATGTGGAGAGAGAGATGCAAGAGTTGGCTGCTCGTATAAGCGGACGATCTGGACGTGTGTCCGCCAGAAAAAGGAAATTAGTAAAGATCGATGTCATGAATTGATAGATATATATGACGACTTTTGAGCATTATTAAGAAAAATACAGTGTTTGTTCTCTATTAAAATCTTTCATTCGCTAGCTATGCCTATCAGTAGTTAGTGCCTTCAGTAGTTAGAATCCTTTATTTAGCTGGCAGTATTGGCGCTCGCTGTATTGCAGTAGTTCGAGTAACGAAGATTTTTGTGAGGTAAGTGATTCATGAAAGGAATAGGTTATTGTTAGTCAGGACCACTCTTTTGAAGGGATCATTGAAAGTCAGATGGCGTTGCGCTAAAAATATTGTGTGTCAGTTTAGTGATGATCAGATTAAGTAAAGATAAAACTGTCAGAGTACGTTCAGTTTGTTCAGATGTTTGAAAATCAGATAATGTAAGAGTTTTTCCAGCACTGTCATTCATAATTTTTCTAAGGGGATGTTACACATTAAAAGTCATATTGCGTTGCGCTAAAAATATTGTGTGTCAGTTTAGTGTTGCTCAGAATAAGTAAAGAGAGAAATGTCTGAGTACGTTCAGTTTTGCTCAGCTGTTTGAAAATCAAATAACGTAGAGGTTTACCAGCAGAGTTATTCATAAATTTTTCTGATGGAATGTTACAACCTCACTCTCTATTAAAAACAAAACTCGCGCTAAATAAAGACAGCTAAATCGTAACTTTTCTCCGTTGTTCTGTCTACTCGGATTTTGTAAGCGATTCAGGCAAAACATTAGTCACCCCAGTACAACAGCTCACTTGTAGCTGTGCAGCTCTGTATTTTATGTTGAGGTGAATAGCAGTGAAGTGGTTTGTGCACTATGTAATGAACAATATCCACACACCTATTAGTGAACGTTAGTGTGGGGTGTGTCCATCTTTCGCCTTTATGGCAGTTTGACCTCCGCTGGGGCACGTTCAGTTAGGTGTCTGAACGTCTTGGATGAATAGCTGGAACTTTTCCTCAATAGTCGAAACCGGATCAGGTTGGGATGTTGGACAGTGGGGTCTGGAGAGAAGGCGACATTCTGAATCATCGCAAAAATGTTCCATTGCTTTCAGATTGGGATTCTGGACAGGCCAGTCCATTTCAGGAATGTTATTGTCCACAAACGAATGTCGCACAGATGCTGCTTATATCAAGGCGCGATGTCATACTACTACGAACAGTCACGGTCTCAGAACACGAGGCTATAAACGTGTTCATATCCTTCCGCACCAACGTTTTCTTGAGTGCAGTAAGGTGACATCCTAACTGCGAAAAACACCACTACACATATGAAAAGTAACGTGATTCACGTATCCCCAAATCCAATCCTCTCCATCGGATTGCCAAAGGGTACAGCGTGATTGATTACTCCAAATCACTCGTTTCACCTATCTATTGTAAAGTGGGGTCACACTTTTAAAATTTTTTCGTACTATTCTGCATTTACCGTTTTCATAAGTACAGTAAACGGACCACAGCGTAATTACGAAACCACCCCTATACCATAACACCCCCTATAGGCCTACCATAACACAACTCCCTCTGTACTCCACTATTGTTACTACATATGATGACAAGTAACGTAACCCACGCATTCCCCATCCCGCACTCTCCCTGGCATTTCCAAATCACTCTTTCCATTTATCCACTGACCAGTGGTGTCGCACACCTCACACATCTCTAGCATTAGTAATAGAAGTGCGCGGCTTATGAGGAACAAAATGGTTCAAATGGCTCTGAGCACTATGGAACTTAACTTCTGAGGTCATCAGTCGCCTAGAACTTAGAACTACTTAAACCTAACTAACCTAAGGACATCACACACTTCCATGCCCGAGGCAGGATTCGAACCTACGACCGTAGCAGCCACGTAGTTCCGCACTGAAGCGCCTACAGCCGCTCGACCACAGAGGCCGGCTTTATGAGGAACCGCTCGGCCATTATACGCCATTATTTTTAACTTCCTGTCCACAGCCAGTGTGCTAGCTGAACTGCTGTTAGCACTGCAGAAGTCACTAGTAATTGCTTCCAGTTACTGTATGCAAGATTTTACAACTTCCCCCCGCGAAGCTCGGCATTTCATCTCCGTCAGTATGTGAGGTCTGCCACTTCTTGGTTCAGTTGTGCTTGTTCCTCTGCATTTTCGCCTCACATTCGCATCATCAACAGTGAACTTGGGCAGGTTTAGAAGGGGTGAAATGTTCCTGAAGGATCTGTAACATCCAAAAGTTTGCCTACATTCGAAGTTATAGAGCCATCCTGTCTGTCCCTGTTCAGCTGTTACAGTTTCTCTTCTGAGAACACAGTTCTCACCATCTCCTTTTATACTGTCAGGTTAGTTCTCGTGACATCTATTGCTCAATTCCGCGTTACATAGCGGTGTACGTTAGTTCAAATGGCTCTGAGCACTATGGGACTTAACATCTGTGGTCATCAGTCCCCTACAACTTAGAACTACTTAAACTAACCTAAGGACATCACCCACATCCATGCCCGAGGCAGGATTGGAACCTGCGACTGTAGCGGTGACGCAGTTCCAGACTGAAGCGCCTAGAACCGCACGGCCACACCGGCCGGCTGTACGTTAGTCGTTTGTAGGAATAAGTGTAGTAGCATTGCCCGAAGTGTAGATGTAATGGCAGAGACAATCTGTCGGTTTGGATGTGTCAATGGCCACACTGTGAATGGAGTTGTCAAATTCGCTGTTCTTATAACGCGGACTATGCAGCTGCTTAATACGATGGGTGTAGCACTCTCAGCCACGAAAATGGTGTGTAATGGAGGCTTTAAAAAGATCCTAACAGAAGGGATGTGAGTTTAATTTCAGCTCTTGTCGGTGACGCTACAATTCATACCTAACAAGAAATGCTGCTGTCACTGAATAAAGGTCCATCTCAACAGTTTCTAAGGGATGCTGAGAAGGGAACTACATGGAGTCGGGTATCGCGCGCCGGCACGTAAAACAGAAGGTCTTCAGTGAGCTAAGCAGTATAGCAACTATACAGTAGCTGACTGCAGGAATGTAGTGTAGTCCGATAAGTTCACGACTTTTCAAATAATACAATGCGTACAACCGATGGTTTAGCGAGGCGCTAATTGGAAGTGTATGGTGGTGAGATTCAAGCTGAGCTAATTCTGTGACTTTTGATGGTGTTATGCATACGATGACTAAGGCCTACTCATTCAAGTTACCTTGATCATGAAGCGCTATGTTTATTCCAGAACTCTCGGAGATGAAATGTTGCCCTTTCATCTCGCGTACGGAACTGAAGTGGCAACTTGGTGCGAGCGCTGGGCCACCGTGGCCAGCAGCTGAGAAAACTTCGTTTCGTCGCAAGGTCCACGTAAAATGTGACAACTGGGCTTGTTTGGATACTGGCATAGCTGACTCAAGAAGCGTCGGTGTCAGCGCGGTTGTGTGTACACAGAGTACGGATGGACGTGTAACCATGGCGGAGCAAGAGGAGTTGGAATCGGCCAGTGACTGCGGGAACATGCAGCAAGCTGGAGCTTGAAATCAGGTGTCTGTAGATGGAGCTGGAAGTGTGGCACGGCAGTAAGGCCGTTGGACTGGCGAATGACCAAGCCTGGTAACGGGTGGCTGTGGACGTAAGGTAGCATATATTTTGGCCACTCCCGTCCTCCATGATGACAACAGCCGAGTCTACAGCCGAGTATACATTCCCGGTTGCATGAACACTCCGGCATACTATCACATGTAGACGGGTCCGCTAAGTCACCCGATCTTAATGCTGAACAAAATACTTGAAAGTATTCGGATCTCTGGGTGGAACGTAGAATCAACATAGCCGCAGTCTGGTAGCTCTATAGGATATAACCAATAATGAGCGACTTCAGCTGGATGTACCACACCTGAAGTAAGGGTGTCTCGCCGAATCAAGGCTATAGGCGGCGTTACACAGTGTTAGCGCCATGTCTTCTGAGGATGGCTAACTTTTCGTCCTGTGAGCTCATTTTGTATTGAAGGATTTGTTAAACCTTCACTGTTGACGAAGGCGTCTTTGCACTGAACCGCGATCGCAGTTCGCAAGAACCCCCCCACTCGTACTAAACAACCAGAAATATCTCAATTCAGCCGGTGTGTCCTTAGATGGTGGTATAAGCGGCGTACATTATAACTGGCCACACTTTCCACCAGAGTTTTGCGGCAGTTAAGCCAGTGCGTCCTTGAACTAACTTACAAGGAGACGGCACGACCGTGGGGTCGGGGATTTGTCCGAAATTTTGTGTGGTGGAACTCCTCACCTCACGTGGTCAAAATATTAGGACGCACTATCCGGAAAATCTCGGGAAAAATCGATCCAAAGTTTCTTAGGTGCCTTATGAGTATAAAATGCTAATCCATTGCCGAGCAGCCATCTGCCCTGTGCCGCCACGGTAGCTCAGCGTGTTCGGTCAGAGGGTTAGTTGCTCTCTGCAATAAAAAAACTGAGTTAATCGATCAACAACGAACTTAAACGGAAATCTCACGACGTCCGCCCAGGGCAGATGCAACGAACAAAGCAGAACAAAATGAGATTAAAAAAAAATAAAGTAAAATTTTTAGGCCTCGGAGTCTTACGCCAGAGGTCTCGAGTTCGATTCCTCCTCCGGCACTTTTTTTCATCTGTTTCATTTTCTTTTGTTATTCTATCAATTATTCAGAAAGTTTCCCAAACCTACATTATCTTTAACAAATTAGTTACATTATTGAATAAAAATTATTTTCTTTTTGTCCAACAACATAATTCATGGCGGCGGGTTTTTCATTTTTAATTGTAACTTATATGAGGGGAAACATTGTATTTTTAATCAGAATAACAAAGTCGATTGGGAAACATTTAGTTTTTATACATATAATAATTATAAACAAGAACCGCAGTGGTAATTATCGTAAAAACAAACAAAGCAATCATTTTTGAGACATCTTGCGCAACATACCAAAGCGGATTATTTTTCAATCACAGGGCGTTTGCAATAAATCTGTACATAAATATGCCCCATTAACATTTACGAAAATGTTTTGAGTTACTGATAATTTTGAGGCAAACCAGGCATATTGAATCATGTCTCGGAATATTGGTGACGATAATTGACGGTGAATTATAGATTCAAATTTTATAAAATCTTCCCGGGAATTTATTTCACGATACTTCTGTAACAATGCGCTGCAATTTTCCAAGCAACAGAAGGAAAAAAAAGTGCCGGAGGAGGAATCGAACCCCAGACCTCTGGCGTAAGTGTCCTAGCGCTAACCATGTAGGCCAGACGACGTGTCGGCAATAGACTAACATTTTATACTCATAAGGCACCTAAGAAACTTTGGATTGATTTTTCCCGGGATTTTCCGAGTAGTGCGTCCTAATATTTTAACCAGTTGAGGTGTTAGGGGTCCTCTTTCACCACACAAAATTTCGGACAAATCCCCGACCCCACGGTCGTGCCGCCTCCTTGTTAGTGAGCTGCCGCGTAGCAATTCTTCCTGCCTGTTATGTGGAGACGCTCTCGTAGTTTTATGTCCCCTTGCAGTGCCATCGGATTCTGTCTATGTTTTACGTAATGAAGCGGGAAGAAGTATTGTTGTGTGCAAATAATTTTTACACGGGTGCCATTATGGTAAATTTATTTAAGGAACACTGCAAAATGAACTTGTTCACACTTATTATTAGGTAATTATTAACAGGATGAGAGCATAATTGGACTGAAAGGCACCCTATCGGTGACTTCCGACTATGGAGCACAGTCTCTAACTAGTGCATACAATCGATGTAGTTCGTATAAGATCACTATGCCAAAGTTTTTATTAATTAATATCAACGTTTCCTGGCATTGTAAAATTACTGAAAGTATTTATTATCTGCACCCTCCTCTTAGTGTGTGAGTGGCAAAAGGCAACTTTTGTTGGCAAATATTTATTAATAAAAATTACTCGATTCGCGCCAGAATAAATGTACTTTCCCTACGTATCTGTTTGCTGACGTCATGTGTGATTTCTGCATCGGCACTTCATCCCACTAGCTCCGAAAGCGCCAGATGGCAAACCGCCTCTGTTAGCCAGTGTGGGAACCTATCGCTCGCTCCTTACTGCTGGAACATACACGTGGACATCCATGTGTCCAGAGGAACTTGTGCAAGGCACCATGACGACGAAGGCGTGTCTTACACCGGTTGCAGGACACGTACACCCCCTCATGACGATCATGTTTCCCGACGGCAGTGGCACTTATCAGCAAGATAATGCGTCAAATCACAAGGCCACGAATGTGATGGAGTGGTTCGAGGAATACAGTGGCGAATTCCAACTGACGTGTTTGCCCACAACACGCCATATCTGAATCCGAACACATCTTTGACATGATTTGAACGTGGACTCCTCCCCGGAATTTACGTGAATTAGGTGACTTTGACACGTTCGTAAGGTTTGTCGAGCTGGGAAAAACCTTCGACAGTGTAAAATTGTGCAGGAAGTTCCAAAATCTGAGAAAAATAGCAGTAAAGTATAGGGAGAGCGGGGTAATATACAACATGTACAAGAGCCATGAGGGAATAATAAGAGTGGAAGACCAACTTCGAAGGCACTGATGTAGTCCCTCGCCCCTATTTTTGAACCTGCACATCGAAGAAGCAATAATCTAAGTGGAATTAGAATTCAAGCCGACAGGATGTCTATGATACGATTCGCTGATGACATTGCTATCCTGGGAGAAAATATGAACTGCGAGTAAATCGAAGAAAGATAAAAGCAATGAGAAGTAGAACTGAGAACAGCGAGAAATTTAACACCAAGATTGATGCTCATGAAGTAGATGAAGTTAAGCTCAAATGATTCAAATGGCTCTGAGCACTATGTGACTTAACATCTATGCTCGTCCCCTAGAACTTAGAACTACTTAAACCTAACTAACCGAAGGACAGCACACAACACCCAGATGAAGTTAAGTAAATCTACTACCTAGGCAGCTAAATAACCCGTGACGGACGAACCAAAGACATTAAAAACAGACTAGCACTGGCAAAAAGGGCATTCCTGGCCAAGAGAAGTCTACTAGTATCAAACATAGATCTTAATTTGAGGAAGAAGTTTCTGAGAATGTACGTTTAGAGCACAGCATTGTATGGTTGTGAAACATGGACTGTGTAAAACTAGAACAGAAGAGAATCGAAGCGTCTGAGATGTAGTGCTACAGATGAATGTTGAAAATTAGGTGGACTAATAAGGTAAGCCCCCCCCCCCCCTGAACCATGGACCTTGCCATTGGTGGGGAGGCTTGCGTGCCTCAGCGATACAGATAGCCATACCGTAGGTGCAACCACAACGGAGGGGTATCTGTTGAGAGGCCAGACAAACGTGTGGTTCCTGAAGAGGGGCAGCAGCCTTTTCAGTAGTTGCAAGGGCAACAGTCTGGATGATTGACTGATCTGGCCTTGTAACAATAACCAAAACGGCCTTGCTGTGCTGGTACTGCGAACGGCTGAAAGCAAGGGGAAACTACAGCCGTAATTTTTCCCGAGGGCATGCAGCTTTACTGTATGATTACATGATGATGGCGTCCTCTTGGGTAAAATATTCCGGAGGTAAAATAGTCCCCCATTCGGATCTCCGGGCGGGGACTACTCAAGAGGATGTCGTTATCAGGAGAAAGAAAACTGGCGTTCTACGGATCGGAGCGTGGAATGTCAGATCCCTTAATCGGGCAGGTAGGTTAGAAAATTTAAAAAGGGAAATGGATAGGTTGAAGTTAGATATAGTGGGAATTAGTAAAGTTCGGTGGCAGGAGGAACAAGACTTCTGGTCAGGTGACTACAGGGTTATAAACACAAAATCAAATAGGGGTAATGCAGGAGTAGGTTTAATAATGAATAGGAAAATAGGAATGCGGGTAAGCTACTACAAACAGCATAGTGAACGCATTATTGTGGCCAAGATAGATACGAAGCCCACGCCTACTACAGTAGTACAAGTTTATATGCCAACTAGCTCTGCAGATGACGAAGAAATTGAAGAAATGTATGATGAAATAAAAGAAATTATTCAGATTGTGAAGGGAGACGAAAATTTAATAGTCATGAGTGACTGGAATTCGAGTGTAGGAAAAGGGAGAGAAGGAAACGTAGTAGGTGAATATGGATTGGGGGACAGAAATGAAAGAGGAAGCCGCCTGGTCGAATTTTGCACAGAGCACAACATAATCATAACTAACACTTGGTTTAAGAATCATGAAAGAAGGTTGTATACATGGAAGAACCCTGGAGATACTAAAAGGTATCAGATAGATTATATAATGGTAAGACAGAGATTTAGGAACCAGGTTTTAAATTGTAAGACATTTCCAGGGGCAGATGTGGACTCTGACCATAATCTATTGGTTATGACCTGTAGATTAAAACTGAAGAAACTGCAAAAAGGTGGGAATTTAAGGAGATGGGACCTGGATAAACTAAAAGAACCAGAGGTTGTACAGAGATTCAGGGAGAGCATAAGGGAGCAATTGACAAGAATGGGGGAAGTAAATACAGTAGAAGAAGAATGGGTAGCTTTGAGGGATGAAGTAGTGAAGGCAGCAGAGGATCAAGTAGGTAAAAAGACTAGGGCTAGTAGAAATCCTTGGGTAACAGAAGAAATATTGAATTTAATTGATGAAAGGAGAAAATATAAAACTGCAGTCAGTGAAACAGGCAAAAAGGAATACAAACGTCTCAAAAATGAGATCGACAGGAAGTGCAAAATGGCTAAGCAGGGATGGCTAGAGGACAAATGTAAGGATGTAGAGGCCTATCTCACTAGGGGTAAGATAGATACCGCCTACAGGAAAATTAAAGAGACCTTTGGAGATAAGAGAACGACTTGTATGAATATCAAGAGCTCAGATGGAAACCCAGTTCTAAGCAAAGAAGGGAAAGCAGAAAGGTGGAAGGAGTATATAGAGGGTCTATACAAGGGCGATGTACTTGAGGACAATATTATGGAAATGGAAGAGGATGTAGATGAAGATGAAATGGGGGATACGATACTGCGTGAAGAGTTTGACAGAGCACTGAAAGACCTGAGTCGAAACAAGGCCCCCGGAGTAGACAATATTCCATTGGAACTACTGACGGCCGTGGGAGAGCCAGTCCTGACAAAACTCTACCATCTGGTGAGCAAGATGTATGAAACAGGCGAAATACCCTCAGACTTCAAGAAGAATATAGTAATTCCAATCCCAAAGAAAGCAGGTGTTGACAGATGTGAAAATTACCGAACTATCAGCTTAATAAGTCACAGCTGCAAAATACTAACACGAATTCTTTACAGACGAATGGAAAAACTAGTAGAAGCCAACCTCGGGGAAGATCAGTTTGGATTCCGTAGAAACACTGGAACACGTGAGGCAATACTGACCGTACGACTTATCTTAGAAGAAAGATTAAGGAAAGGCAAACCTACGTTTCTAGCATTTGTAGACTTAGAGAAAGCTTTTGACAATGTTGACTGGAATACTCTCTTTCAAATTCTAAAGGTGGCAGGGGTAAAATACAGGGAGCGAAAGGCTATTTACAATTTGTACAGAAACCAGATGGCAGTTATAAGAGTCGAGGGATATGAAAGGGAAGCAGTGGTTGGGAAGGGAGTAAGACAGGGTTGTAGCCTCTCCCCGATGTTGTTCAATCTGTATATTGAGCAAGCAGTAAAGGAAACAAAAGAAAAATTCGGAGTAGGTATTAAAATTCATGGAGAAGAAATAAAAACTTTGAGGTTCGCCGATGACATTGTAATTCTGTCAGAGACAGCAAAGGACTTGGAAGAGCAGTTGAACGGAATGGACAGTGTCTTGAAAGGAGGATATAAGATGAACGTCAACAAAAGCAAAACAAGGATAATGGAATGTAGTCTAATTAAGTCGGGTGATGCTGAGGGAATTAGATTAGGAAATGAGGCACTTAAAGTAGTAAAGGAGTTTTGCTATTTGGGGAGCAAAATAACTGATGATGATCGAAGTAGAGAGGACATAAAATGTAGGCTGGCAATGGCAAGGAAAGCGTTTCTGAAAAAGAGAAATTTGTTAACATCGAGTATAGATTTAAGTGTCAGGAAGTCATTTCTGAAAGTATTCGTATGGAGTGTAGCCATGTATGGAAGTGAAACATGGACGATAAATAGTTTGGACAAGAAGAGAATAGAAGCTTTCGAAATGTGGTGCTACAGAAGAATGCTGAAGATTAGATGGGTAGATCACATAACTAATGAGGAAGTATTGAATAGGATTGGGGAGAAGAGAAGTTTGTGGCACAACTTGACCAGAAGAAGGGATCGGTTGGTAGGACATGTTCTGAGGCATCAAGGGATCACAAATTTAGTATTGGAGGGCAGCGTGGAGGGTAAAAATCTTAGAGGGAGACCAAGAGATGAATACACTAAGCAGATTCAGAAGGATGTAGGTTGCAGTAGGTACTGGGAGATGAAAAAGCTTGCACAGGATAGAGTAGCATGGAGAGCTGCATCAAACCAGTCTCAGGACTGAAGACCACAACAACAACAATAAGGTAAGGAATGAAGAAGCTCTGCGCAGAATTGGGGAGGAGAGGAATACGTGGAAAACACTGACAAGGAGAAGGGACAAGATGACAGGACGTCTGTTAAGACATCGGGGTATGATTTCCATCGTATTAGAGGGAGCTGTAGAGGGCAAAAACTTTAGAGGTAGCCAGAGATTAGAATACTTCCAGCAAATAATTGAGGACTTAGTTTGCAGATTCTACGCTGAGATGACGAGGTTGGCACAGGAGAGGAATTCTTGGTATGCCGCATCAAACCAGTCAGAAAACAGACAACTCAAAAATAAATAAATAAATCGACTTGTGTGTTCAGATGTGGTGCCAATTCCTTCAGGCAACCTAGCAAGACCTCATTGCTTGGATGCCACGAGCGTCGCCGCTGTTATCCGTGCCAAAGGTGGACATACCGGCTGTTGGCTACATGGTGATGATGTTCTGAATGGTCAGTGTGTAGACAACGATGACAAGAAGAAGTGTTAAGACATCACGGAATAACTATTACGGTACTTTAGGGTGTAATTGAGGATGCTGTTGCAAGTATTTTTCTGAGATGAAGACGAAATCGTGACGTATCCTATCAGATAAGTCGCAAGAATGGTGACTAAAAAATAAAAAAGTTCACGACAGCCATACTCGACCCATGCAGGATCTTTGCAGCATTAGAAGACTAATGTTCGAGAGAACAGATGTATTATTCGCTCGGCCGAACAGTATCGTACAACCGTGTTACACACGTTGAGTGAGGAAATGGGTTGTCAGCAGCAAGACAAGTACGTACACAGAATGTATGATGACGTTGTGATTGCGACAGAATGTTTTCGCAGTGCCAGTTGTTGTAGCTTCTGTTGACGAAGCAGCAGGTAGATGTGCACAGACGGTGGCGCGCTCAATGACAACGCTGTAATGACTCTAGATCAGATTATAATTACAGCATCACAAAGGATGTATCGGCGAGTGGAGCCTCTGAGGAGGACGAGGAACGTCGCTATATTGCAGTCATCATCGTCATACCGGTCCATCACTTGTTGTGATTGGGGGCAATTGAGTACACAGTACGATCATTTCTAGTTCGCATGACCAGTAATGTTCTGAGCTGCCTCGATACACAGAATTTTCGATTGCTGCTTTGACTAGCTCATCCTCCAGATCTCTTAGCCACTGAAATCACTTTGTCATGGATTGCCACCACTCGCCAGCCACTACAATTGATTTACTCTGCCACAGAGTTGAAGTAGCACTGATTGACGTCCCCAGATCTGCCATCCACGCTCTGTTCTACTCGATACCCAACGAGGTTAGAGCTGTTGTTACTGCATGAAATGACAGCGTTGTGTGGCCACATTCCGCATCTCCAGATCACTTACAAATTTAATCATGTACTCATCTAACCGAGCTATACCAGCACAAAAGCGGGTCATTCTTGTAGTTTGGAATTTTAACGGGCAGCAGCGTACGTATAGCTCGGATAGCCTAGAAAAATATAATGAAGGAAGCACAAACATATATACAGGCTGTCCAAGAAATGTTCCGACAAACTTCGAGGGGCTGTAGTGGACGTATTAAGGAGGAAATTTACAACATTTTATTGCCGTGAGGCTTAAGAAAAAACAATTGATGACTCACTTGTCACACTGACACAAGAAAATTAATATACTGTCAGTAAAATCATGAAAACTACAACCAGGAGCCAGCCATTGTCAGTAAGACGACGCATATTCCACCTGGCAAATCTGAGATAGTGGCACGGTAAACTGCCTACTCTACAACACTCAAGAGATAATTTAATTAAGATGTGTCAAGAAACAAGATTTCCCAACAAAAGTATCAAAAAGCGTCATAAACACTTAGGCCTGAAATATTTCAGAATACTGAGTGTTAATTTTTTTAAAACGTATTAAATGACAGAACTATTAAACGTAAAAGAACATAGAATTGCCATAGAGAAAGCCAAGATCCATAGTCAATGGCAGTAGTTTTAGAGTTTTACAAGTAACATTAAACACTACAAGAGCTAGACCACACTGCCATAATGATGCGAAACCGACGAAGTCTGGCATCAAAAGTAATTTATTTGAAGTTCGTCTTGTACCAAACACGCGTCACTGCCTTTGGAACCACGAAGGACTGGAGGTCAATATTCTGAGAGCCTTCTCACCAAATTTGTTCTGTGGGTTAATGGAAGAACAATTAACGCCACTTTTTCAAGAATTTCAAGTGTGTTATGTTACTGGCTAAGGACTTTACCAAGTATTGTATGTAAGAATAACCTAACTTTAACTGGAACGACAGTGCATGGCTTCCAGAACACTAGTGTCATACCACAGACATGGAAGTACTTCATGAAACAATAACCAATGATTATCCTTGACATTGACAAATAGAGCGATCTGTTGTTTTAAAATGCATCGGTTGAAAATCCTTGTAGAAGATCGCAAAAAACATCTTTATTGATAACTATTTTCAACTCACTGACGAGCCATTTTCAGCGAATTATGAAAACTGAACTGAAGACGGCTCGTCGAAGACTGAAACTAGTTATCAGTAAAGATGTTTTTGTGATTTTATCCTAGGATTATTACTCCCCACCATGTAACCGATTTACACAAAGGGGAATGATCTTCCATAGTTGTCACCGCTAGAACAGCCATTTTAATAATGAGGAAGAAAAAACGCAAACAGAAGAAAAGAGAAAGATCGTTTGAATATAGCCAATGTAACTGTGAACAGAAGAACAGCGACAAAGAGAGTAGTAGGGAAAGTCAAAGCATTTATTTATTACGCTTTGTTTACTAAGAGTGTTTACCAATACCCCTTTTTGTATAGTGGAATATCTTTCTGTAAACGGTTGCTGTTGACTCTCGTTTCAACTGTGTACACAGTAAGAAACAAGCACACATCTGCTCATTGTTATAAGTGAGATGACAGTATTACTGGCTTCGGAGAAAATGAAATAGCTATTTTGTGTTTGCAATGTTGTCATTTCCTGATGACGTTGTTGATATCAGTATGTTTAATGACTGCTACAGTTACCAGAACGAGAATATTAGTTTCCCAGTCATGTTCATGAATGTATTTCACAGGAAGAAACACTGTAGTAGTAAGTTCGAGGTTATTAATCGGACGTACCTTGAATCTAGTAACCCCCACAAGAGGGCTGGTTCCATTCATGCAGCTATAGAAATAACGAAAAAAGAAAATACAAACATTGACAAATAGGGATTGGCCTCATTTGATTGGATTAGTTCCTAGGAAATCACGTATAAAGGTAGTCTAACTTGACATGAACGGTTTTCTTAATTTCAGTGGACTTCTTTGTCGATATTCATCGGAAACAAAAGATTCTGCAAGAAGCAGTTTCTTGGCTACAGTTAAAATTATTGTAATAGAGTCGTAATTCACTTTGGAAAGTATACCAGAAATTTTACTTCAGTCCACAAAAGGCGTTCAAGAAATTAAATTTAACAAGAAGAACTAAGTTATATCTTAAACCACTTCCTAAATACAATTTCTAGTACATATACTATGTTACACCTTATGTAAATTGAAGCTACCTTATAAAAACTTTTAGATAGAATAAAATATCTGGTGGATAACGACTTGCAACCCATTGAAACGACACCTGTACGATTATCCGCAGAAAATGTCAAGGACCTACAGTTGTTACCAGCCCTTATATATCCTTAAAGCAGGGTATTTTACCAGGAACTGCTATCAAACCATCCAGAAGACTGTGTAAAGTATTTACCAAATGAAAGTAATGGTGAATCATGTTACATTTTAATTGATTTTTAAAGAGTTGTTTCATCGTGCTCTGCCAAACATTATAACATACAGCATATCTAATAGTGTTTCTCTTTGTAATAATGTGCAGGAATAAGAGTGAAATATAGAATACTGTCAAATTTCAATCACACAAATTCTTGATTTTATGGAATTGCCTAAAATGGCAAAAAAGGGCGTGTTTCGTTAATAAAGAAAGTCATAAAACAACCAGTCTTAAAGTTACTGCAACCAATTAAATTCAAAAACAACCAAAATCAGAATTAAGAAAAGTAATATGTAATATCAGATACCATAAATAATAGCATTTATAATCAGATTTTTAGTACCAAATATGAAACTGCACAATAAACCATTAATAGTGTTAACGGCATTGACGCATCTCTCTAGATTTCAACGCTAGATTCGCAAATTTTAGTTTTTGGTTGTTCTTGCATTAAGCCACATACAGGGTGTGACAGGTAGAAGTAGAGATATTTCTATAAGTGGTACCTTAATACGAGTATGTACACACATCAGTGTGTTGGTTGTTTTTGCTTTGTGCCAAACAGTCTTTCAGAAAACACATCACATAATTTGCTACCCAATGTATTCTGCACGGTCGTGTCAGCACCACTAAGTGAACTATGCCTGCAGCACAGACTGACCGTTTTGCTTCCACGAGTCCACGCATTATCATCTGATGTGTTGCCCAGGGGGAAATAGGTATTGTGGATCGCCGTTTCCACATGTACTGGGAGGTAATAACCAACATAAAAACATAGTATACATAATAGGTTGCAAAATATTAGTCTGCAAATAAAATAAATACTGAAGTAATGTTATTTAGTACACTGTACTAATAGTCTAAGAATTTCTGCAGTTGGTGATCCGCTCACAGTGCATGGGATGAAGTCGCCAACGGCTGGTTGCTTAGAGAATGGTGGCCTCTCAGACTTTCCGCAGATACTTCAGACTGTAACACGGCTCTTCAAGTGCAGTTCAGCGCGTGCGTCGCCTCCAGTGTCCAGTGTCGACAGCGGATGGACCGCGCAGGCTCGGCGGGTGCCCTCTGCACACATCAGCTGGGAGCGAGCCTGCGCGAAGAGGGCTCAAAAAGCCAGGACAAGTGGGGTAGATCGCGCTCTCTAATAGGATTCAGCCGGGCTTGTTGCTTGGTTTCAGTCACAGATATTGACAGAGGGGAGCATCTCTTTGGATGTGAGGCTATACATGGCTCAATCGCATCCTCTGAAAGACGACAGGAACAGCTCGAAATATGTATACCATGAAGCGCCAAAGAAACTTGTAGAGGCATCCGTATTCAAATACAGAGACGTGTAAACAGGCAGAACACGGCGCTGCGGTCGGCGACGCCTATATAACACAACAAGTGTATGGTGCAGTTGTTAGATCGGCTACTGCTGCTACAATGGCAGGTCAACAATATTTAAATGAGATTAAACGTGGTGCTATTGTCGGCGCACGAGCGATGGGACACAACATCACCGAGGTAGCGATGAAGTGAGGATTTTCCAGTACGACCATTTCTCGAGTGTGCCGTGAATATCAGGAATGCGGTAAAACATCAAATATCCGACGTCGCTGCGGCCGGAAAGAGATCCTGGAAGAACGGGACCAACGACGACTGGAGAGAATCGTTCAACGTGACAGAAGTGCAGCCCTTCCGCAAATTGCTGCAGATTTCAGTGCTGGGCCATCAACAAGTGTCAGCCTGTGAATGATTCAACGACACATCATCAATGTGGGTTTTCGGAACCGAAGGCCTACTCGTGTACCGTTGATGACTGCACGACACAAGGCGTTACGCTTCGCCTGAGGCCGTCAACACCGATAGTGAACTGTTGATGACTGGTAGCATGTTGTCTGGTCGGACGAGTCTCGTTTCAAATTGTATCGAGCGGATGGAGGTATGGAGACAATCATGAATCCATGGACGCTGCAAGTCAGAAGGTGGCTGTTGATGATAGTGAAGGCTCTGTAATGGCGTAGGGCGAGTGGAGTTAGACTGATCTGATACGTCTAGATCCGACTCTGACGTGTCACACACACGTAAGCATCCCGTCCGATCACCTGCACCCATTCATGTTCATTGTCTATTCCGACGGAGTTGGACATTTCCAAGGACATTGCGACGCCCCACATATCCAGAATTGCTACAGAGTGGCTCCAGTAACACTATTCTGAGTTTAAACACTTCCGCTGGCTACCAGAGTCCGCGGAGATGAACATCATTGAGCATATCTGGAATGCCTTACAAATGTCGTTCAGAAGAGATATCCACCTCCTGGTACTCTAACGAGTTTATATACAGCCCTGCAGGATTCATGGTGTCAGTTCCATCCGGCAGTACGTCAGACATCAGTCGAGTCCATGCGACGTCGTGATGCGCACTTCTGCATGCTCGCGGAGGCCCTACACGATATTAGGTAGGTGCATCAGTTTCCTTTGCTCTTCAGTTTATTTTGGCAGTCACTGTCTAATGCTAGAAGACTATTTCCGAATGTTCGATACTACAGCTGCCTACTCTCTGAAGAATATTGTCATTGAATTGGTTTCCTCCATGACATTCGTTAGATAAATGAGAATGAGCGCTGAATTACTTAGCAAAATAAACTTGCACTCAACCTGACTACTTTGTGTTGACGTGAGCACATCAGTTTAGTAGCAGTATTGTTACAGATGGTCAAATGGTAGTAAGTAAGTAACAAACAGACAGTGCTATTTGTGCCAGAGTCACTGCCTGGGAATGAAAAGCTATGTAGCAGAACGTTATTAGTTTGGTTAATGATAAGCAGCTGTAAACATTGCAGAGCAATGAAAATCAATTAGAGCGTAGCTTCAAGGTAATTTAATTAAAAATAAATTCATCTATTATTAGATGAAATATTTCGTTTCGCTAGAGGCATATTGTTTTTACTTACACACTACCGATCTATTCAGACTAGGACAGAGTAATTAGCAATGTCTTTAGTTAAATTATATTTAATTTGTGTGTTCGTAATGAAAATACTCCCGTAAAATTAATTTAATCAGAATTAAATTGCTATAATTAATACTAGTGAGAACGCATATAATATCAGCAAAACGTTAAATTAAACTCGTGGGAGTTCCACGTAATGGCGTAAGTAAAATATCTGCAACAGTTCAAATACGGTGAGGGAGACGAACTCGGGGTTAACATATGTATCGGAAAACATTTCCAGTTTTGAGTTTATTTCAAGTGATGATGTCACGATATTCGAGAGGTTCAAAACTGTTGATATTTTAGGTTTTAATATATGCCATTAAATTTCATTTTAAAAGCACTGAGAAATCTTTCAATATTATTTCGCTCTTATCATGACGCAAAAGGTTAGATGCGAATCAGTTAATCTAAAATTGTTTGGAACAATAGTATATGTGTGAAAATACTCCATATAATCGTATCTCGGTTATTCCGTGAAGAAATGGGTAGTATTGAACGCCTCTCAGATATCTGAGAGTAGGGAGTCTAACCTGCACCTGTACCTTGTGTCTCCATGACATCGTATGAAGCAAGCCGTATTTAACACTGGTACTTTTTCCCGGAACCCATACGTTACCCAAAGTGATATGTAAATCTGTACATCCGTTGTTTTATCTTCGTAAATAAGATGTGTTCATAAATGTGAGGTGTATAGTTGTCTCATTCAGTATCCTAGTTAGTGTAAAATGCAACGTGAGTTTTGCCTGCGTCAGGAGCCCTTTTCGCTTTTCCAATACCGATGGCTCTTATTCCAATATCTAGTTGAGGGTGTGACAACATCTGCAAATGTCGAATTTAGTATTTCAGTGTTCTTTAGTATTATTGTTGTCCTCAGTTGCGGCACTATAGTGACTGACGAGAGATTAGATAAAAAAGTTTGGAATAGTTTATTCCCTTGCTCACAACCGCACGAGTTTTTGACACATCTTTCGACTGAATATCTAAATTATTGTAGGTATCAGTCGTAGTCTTTGTTATGGTTGCACAGGTTGTCATTACGTGTGCTCTGTCGGTTTTTCTGGATTGAGTTCCGTAGGGCCTAGTAGTCTGTGTTATCTCAGCATTGACCAATTACTACCAGCATACTTAGGTGATTCTTTTACTGTCGTTGGTACCATGTCTATACCGCGGTTGAGGTCTGAGCTTCAATCACATTTTGAACTGAATATTCTCGGTTTATTACCAACCAGGTTGTAAAACATAATCTCCCAAGACACAGGTAATAACGAAGGAAAGCGCCCAGTTATATAAATAAAAACCTCATAGAATGTGCAGTTACACATAACGAGCATTTGATGCAATTTTTGCTTATGAAACTCTTCCTTATTGCCTGCATCTTGCGAGATTATAGTTTACAATCTGGCTCGCTCTCCCAGTCTTGTTGGCCCATAATACGAATGCATGCCACTGCATGAATGTTGCTAATGGTGATATTTTTCGAAGCGTATTCAACTCGTTTCTACAGTTTGAAGGATCTGAAAGTGGTAGTTGAAAGCCTCTGAAACCAGTCATCATGCGTTAATTGCATAAAATTAATTACGGTCTACGCAATAAACGTTTTTTATATTGAATTTGCTTAATCAATAATTAATTTTTTGGTAGTATTTATTTTTTTAGAGTACTGGGTATGTACACTGAAAGGCCATAACTTTTATCTTATGTTATGAAATTGGTACCGGCATTGTATTGTGTGCATATTACTTGTTCACCTTATTGTATTATTACTTCATCATTTGCTGACAGTAATGTATTCATATGAGTATGCCTATCTGATTTAATTCCTAGACAGTTATTTTATCTCTAATTTACGTTGGCACACCTGAAGGTGGCAGCTCACTAGCTAACTACTTCAGCTACAGAGTTGTGATCTATACTGTAGTGAAACCTTTTACACATTCACAAGCTTCACAAAGTAAAACCAGATGTTTCTATACGAAAACGAACTAGGCTTAACACGAAATCCGTAAATACAGTTACAAAATGTTACAAATATACTGCAGCATCTAACTTCGTTGGAATACGACCAGCTTCCTTATATAATATATTCTCCTCTTCGCTTCTACCTCCATCTCTCTCTCTCTCTCTCTCTCTCTCTCTCTCTCTCCTTCTCCCTTCTCTGTCTCTCTCTCTCTCTCTCTCTCTCTCTCTCTCTCACACACACACACACACACACACACACACACACACACACACACGTGCGACGTGGCGGGCAGCGAGACTGCAACACCTCTTCTCTTTCCCTTACTGGATCGATGTGCGTTTGACTGTAGGCGCTGGGCGATATATGTCGGACAACAGCGCACAGTGCGGATTACAAAAGCAGCGCTATATATACACACTGAAAGGAAGGCAGAACGGGCAAAAAATACGGGGGAAGTCTCGGGCCAGAGAGGGACTTTTTCTCGGAGCGGCCGTTAGGCGGCGGTATCGAGGTGGCGATCGGGCTGCCCACACCTTCCACCGCCCTTATTTACCGCGGTGCTGACCTGTGCTTCGCCCGCGGGGATGCAAACGCCGCCGAAGGCGCAAGCCCGCTGCTCGCACACCGCCATGGCGCAGCACCCAAGTCCTGACTCTTTCCTGTCTGCTCCAGCTGCGACGTAACACCTGGCTTCGCACACAGAACCGAGCTGTCGTGGCTAACTTCGTTGAGAACTAAAGCGAAACCGGGTAGGTGCCAGAACATGTCTCTTCACGCGCCCACGTCATTCCACCTGAGTACTACACCTTTGTTGCATCTTGTCATAGAAAGGCTCTGTGAGAAGTTGCGTAATATAATTTTCGTGTGTGTGTTTGTGTGTGTGTGTGTGTGTGTGTGTGTGTGTGTGTGTGTGTGTCTGTAGGTCGGAGGAGAGATATGAGTTAAGACGGTAGGGACAAAGAGAATGTTAATGAAAGAAGCTAGTACGTTATATTTCAGTCAATAATCCCGATAGACTTGGAAATCAGAAAAGAAGGTGTTTGTGTTTGTTCACTCAGACGGGTGTATAAATTTGTTCTCTGACTTTCGGTCGCTGTTTTTATTTCGAACTTACTAGTTTTGGATAATGTGGCTCATATTCAGACGATATATCGTAGTTCCCAGTTCCAGTCTTAACGGATCTATTAGTTCCTTAAGATGGACACTCTGTAACTAATAGATAGCGTCTGAAGATGGGGCACACTGATCGAAAGCGGTCAACCTGAAATAAAAACTGCGACCGACAGACAAAAAGCAAGCCTATTCTGTACAAATAAGAATCGAGGACAGCTCGCTGTGATAAGTAAGTTCACTTAAGAAATTTCGATCGAACTACAAATGATACCTGGAACTGTAGATGCTCCTATGCAATACCTCAGACCAGACATTTAAAGTAACTTCCATAATATGAATTTGACCCTCACTACCCCATCAGAAAAAATGTTCATCATAAAATCTTTAAAAACAAAACCATCTAGTGGGTATGATGGAATATCAAAAAAGTTAATTAAAGAATGTGATTCTGAGTTAAGTAACATATTAAGCTATCAATGTAATCAGTCGTTTATTAGTGGAATATTTCTGAGATGGCTGAAATATGCTGAAGTTAAGCCACTATTTAAGAAGGGAGATAAAGAAATAGCATCAAATATCTGTCCAATTTCACTTTTGCCAGCATTCTCAAAAATTTTAGAAAAAGTAATGTACAATCGGCTTTATAACTACCTTATCTCAAATAACATACTGTCAAAGACGCAGTTCGGATTTCTAAAGGGTTCTGATATTGAGAAGGCTATCTACACTTACAGTGAAAACGTGCTTAATTGATTTGGCAAAAAATTGCAGGCAACTGGTATATTTTGTGATCTGTCAAAGACATTTGACTGTGTAAATCACAATATCCTTTTAAGTAAATTAGAATATTATGGTGTAACAGGAAATACTGCAAAATGTTTCAAATCTTATATCTCTGACAGGCAACAAAGGGTGTTATTAGGAAAGAGACATGTATTAAGCTATCAGGCATCATCCAACTGGGAAATAATTACATGTGGGGTCCCACAAGGTTCCATTTTAGGGCCCTTAGTTTTTCTTGTATATATCAATGACATTTCATCAGTAACATTATCAGATGCCAAGTTCGTTTTGTTTGCCGATGATACAAACATTCCAATAAATAGCAAATCAAGTGTAGTCTTCGAAAACACACTACTTGCAGTTCAGAACTTGTAAGGGGTGTCCCACGAGTATATGCTTAACATACGATGACAAGCAGATAGAAGTGGACAGTGTTAAATTCTTGGGATTACAGCTTGATAATAAATTCAACTGAGAGGAGCACACCACAGAACTGATGAAGCGTCTTAACAAATCTCTATTTGCAATGCGAATTGTATCAGACATAGGGGATTCAAAGATGAAAAAGCTAGCAAACTATGCTTACTTTCATTCCATAATATCATATGGGATTATTTTTTGAGATAATTGATCAAGCCAAGCTAAAGTTTTCCAAGCACAAAATCGTGCAGTAAGAGTTACATGTGGTATGAACTCAAGAACATTCTGCAGAAGCCTGTTTAGGGAACTAGGGATACTAGCTACTGCTTCCCAATATGTTTATTCCTTAATTATATTTGTCATTAAAAATATATCACATTTTGAAACCAACAGCTCAATTCATGGAATCAATACTAGAAATAAGAATAATCTTCACAAGGATTTAAAGTCACTTACTCTTGTACAAAAAGGTGTGCATTATTCAGGAACACACGTTTTCAATAACTTGCCAGCAGCCATAAAATGCTTAACAACCAATGAAATTCAGTTTAAGAGAAGCCCAAAGGATTTATTGGTGGCCAACTCCTTCTACTCCATTGATGAATTTCTCAGTAGGACCAATTGATATATATATATATATATATATATATATATATATATATATATATATATATATACAATATAACTTCTGTACCCTTTCAGTGCAGTAATGTGTTCATTGTAAATAAGTATTGTAGCACTTCTATCACATATTTATTAACTCACGAATAAAAAAAACCTTTTTTTATTTTAAATTCAGGCATTGGTGTTTGTAAAATGATTCTTTCATATAGTGTTCATTAAAAAATGACGATCATTCCACTTGAGACCTGTGGAAGGTACATTTGCATATTTGTTTCAGCTGTAAATATTTGTCATGTATTATTGTTTTTCTGACATGTTCCACATCCTGGAGCCTCCTCACAATGGATCAATTGAATGAAAGTAAATCTAATCTATATTTATTGATAGTCTGTAATTCTGTGCTGATGTCTTGGCTATCGTCTTGCCGTAGTGTTTGCTATTACTTTGAGTCATTAATCTTGACTGAAGTAATACTGAAAGTGAATTTTAAGCATTTGAAAAAGTTTCTCTAAGCTCGTAACAGTAAAGATTACAGTAAGATTCCGTCATGTCATTATTATCGCTTTGAGCACTACTTTGATCTATTCGCTTAGCGTTTTATTTGTCTTTTTTTTTTTTTTTTGAATCACGTATGAAGTTTTGAGAATGAATTTTGATTTAACTAAATATTTTGTGGTCACATGACTAGGGGAAGTAGCTCCTGTGCTTGTAATAACTGACGTGATCAACACATGTATAGTTGATTGTTATACAACTTAAAGACTGGTTATAACCTAATTGGTGTCAAAAATAGATTGTCCTTTTGAGACTGAAGGCGGAATTTTTTCACCTTAAGATTGAAATGCAAGTTTTCAATTGAAGACGTATTCGATTAACCATTCTAAAACGTTCACTGCAATTACATTTCTTTGCACTAATTATTTATTAAGGCAGTGTATTCTATTGCCATTTCGATGATTATTTCTACACTTTTGCACATCGTTCTCAGTCAAATTACTTCGGAATCTATGCCTTTCCAACAAATTATTGGGGTGTAAACACGGTCGACTATAGCTTATACCGATCTGGGAAAATTAAAGATATTAGTATTTAATTAAATAACGCAACATAAATGAGGCAATCAAGATACTTTCTTCCGTAAAAGAACTTTACTAGTAACAGAAACTGGCGTGAAAACGGTGGTATCCAAGAGTTAACTGAAATATATTTGCGTGTAACAAGAACTGTTCCGCCAAATTAGTATATCTTCACGTGCACTTACCGGCCCCTTTCCCTAATACTGAGCGGTTAGTACATGATTGTTACCAGATGAATCCTAAATGTCTTACGACGATGGAGAACAATCGAGGTGCTAATTAAAATATTCCAGTAAAGAATTTAATAATGCTACAACAAATGAGAATTTCACCTCTGGTGACTACGTTTAATAACAAGAGCTACCTCGAGCAGCTCACCTCCATTCTACAAAATTACGAAAATTCCACAGGTTCCGCTGGTCTCCATTCTTTTATGGGAATATTACTCTCATCTATATCTCCTACGCGTCTTTGACGCGCAGTTGGACTCAAAAGGCTTCGATTTATTGAACACCACTCCAGTTTTCTCTACGACATTACCTCAACAGTTCGCACACATCCTTTAAGACACAGGATTTAAAGTGACATACACGCGACAAAAAACTTGCGAAAAATGAATGTAGGGGCAACAGCAGAGCAAGGGTTACAAGTAACAAATATCAACACTCCAGGAAACAAGGCTCCATAGATAAATCAGCAATATTACTGCAGATAAAGAGTTTGTGTACCACCAGAACCAGAAGACGAACAACGCCGATAGAGATTCTACGATGGGCGGATAGTTTAACGCTCTGTCGACAACGAAACTCAGAGAGAGAGAGAGAGAGAGAGAGAGAGAGAGAGAGAGAGAGTACATGCTAAGCGTGGACTTGGAGAAGGACTTGACTTAACTCGTCTTATGCTATTACGGAAAACAACTGAAAAATATATCAAGGCCTGCCAAGAGCTTGAATCCTGGACTTCCCGAATGCTTGTCGAGTTAATATCTGCACCTGAGACATTAATGCAGATTCATTATCTCGAAAAGGCAATATTCCTTGAAACGGCTACGAATTAATGTTCCTCGGTTGATGCTTTTGTGGCAATCAGTCTAACTTGCGGAAGGCTTTTCATTTCCACTGAAGTACTGCACGCTACATCCACTTGTACTTCCTTTCTGTGTCCATGTCTTAGTTTACAATTGTTACCCCCAAACCTCCGTCCTTTACCAAATTCATTAATGTCTTAGAATGGTTAAAATCAACCCTTTCTTCTATTCAGATTTTTCCGTAAAGCACTTTTATCCCAGATTCCATTCAGTTCTTCGTCTTTTCATCTACACATGTGACCTGCATTACTAAATAGCACCACGCTTCATCTTCTTTTCTCCTCTTGTCTTTGCTGTTTATCAGCTATGTTTTAGTTCAGTATTAAGCTGGAAATGAAATCTCGTGCTTCTTGACAGAGCGCGGGGGGAACGATGCGGGAGACCCGCACCGCCGTACTAGGCAAGGTCCTAATGGAGGTGGTTCGCCGATGCCTTCCTCCGACCGTAATGGGGATGAATGATGATGATAAAGACGACACAACAATACCCAGCCATCTGGGGGGCAGGTGAAAATCTCCGACCTCGCTGGGAATTGAACCCGGGACCCGTACTCGGGAAGCGAGAACGCTACCGCGAGACCACGAGTGGCGGACAGTATTAAGCTACACTCCAATTACTTTCATACAGGAAGTATTAAAATTCAAATTAAACCTTCCATGAGTACGGTGGGGTGCAATACACCCAACGGGTCTTACTTTCACTTACAACACCTAGATGGAACTACAGGTACTGCTGAGGTCCTGAATAACTTTCAGTGGCAGTACCCAGTTGTGCTCAATGCGATTTCCTCATTCAAGCGCAGGAGCTTGATTAGTAAACATCATCTTTCTCTGAGTTTGGGTGTACCGCACCACACCTTTCTGTGTTTGTTGTTGGAACAGGGTTAACCACACCTCACCTTTCTAAGCGTGTTTCCTGGTTTTTCACTACTGCTGTGCTGGTGGTAAGCGCCTGTACGACTATACTGTAATGATTTATAATAATTTCAGATGCAAATAATATGTGTTCTTTTATATCTGGTCTCCTGGTATTCGTGTATTTTATTACAGTTATTGTGTTATAGTATGTTATACTATATTATACTTCAGAACAGAAAACCGCTAGGCTGATGGAGATTCAGCAAAGCGTGGAGGACAAGGAGGAGGCTACCGAGAAATTGGAGAAGGCCAAGAGAAAGAATCGCTACCTTGTGATTTTCGCGGGGGCGAGGAGTCTGACCAAAGCCGAGGATACCACTGGGATGAAACCAGTGACCAGATCAGATGTGGGGGCTTCCAGCTCGGAAAGGATGGTGTCACCAAGTGGATGAAGGAACCTTCAGGCTTGAAGAGGCTCCAGACCATCATCATCATCATGAGAGAGCCTCCCGAACTGACGAGAAACGCAAAGAATGCAATCTCGATGAAACCATCAGTTTTTTCATTACCCCTGAGATTGTCCAGATCATCGTTGACTGTATCAACAAGATGATCGGGAAGAGTGTACTGAAAACTATAAGAGCAAGACGGAAAACCTGTGTGGATAGACGGACAATCCCAAAGTCATGTCCTTCCTCTGGCTTCTCTATCTAATGGGAAGGTTCAAATGGAGACGACCGAACCTGAAAAGCCTCTGGACCACCGAAGAAACCGGAACTTGTAATTTTTATTGGAAGTTGAATCTACTAGGTAAGCAGTTATTTGTTTCTTGTGAAATGTGGGAAAGGTAAAATAAAGTGTAAAAAAGCAACAAAGAAACAAAAAAGGTTAGTAGTAGAAGTGCTATACCAAGAATAAATGAGGCAGGATAATTGTATATATTGGGGACCACTGCACTCCACCTCTCTGCTGACGGTAAATGATTCACTTTTCTAACCAAGGATTAAATTTTATGTTGACATACATTATCTGATTCTAAGAATCAGGACATCTATCTGAGGACATTAAATGGCCTGTGTGTTGTGGACTGACAAGACAGCCAGTCCACAGTGACGGGTAACCGAAAGGCACGCGCTTAAACTCACGCAGGCTGGCGTGAAGTCTGAAACAGAATACCTAATGAATGCTATAAAGAAAAGTACGTAGCTGCTGGAATACTTAACTTTAATCCACAATTAGTGAACATTGGTCTTGTTACTGTACATGCTTCATTAGACACACAGCAAAGGATAAATGGCGCCTTGCTAGGTCGTAGCAATTGCCTTAGCTGAAGGCTATGCTAATTATCGTCTCGGCAAATGAGAGCGTAATTCTCAGTGAACCTTCCATAGCAACGTCGGCTGTACAACTGGGGCGAGTGCTAGTAAGTCTCTCGAGACCTGTCGTGTGGTGGCGCTCGGTCTGCGATCACTGACAGTGGCGACACGCGGGTCCGTCGTATACTAGCGGACCGCGGCCGATTTAAATTTACGATGGCTGAATTCTGCTGGGATAGCTTTCAGTGAGGTCTCTGAATTTCTGCAGAAGAGTGGCAACCCACGAGCATAATCCAGAGAAGGTAGAGACGTTGGACGCGGGGGTCTGGAGCGAAGTCGATTCTAACTCGTCCCACACGTATTCAATAGAATCACGCCGGGACTCTGTCCAGGCCAGTGCATTTCTGGAAAGTTGACGTCCACAAGTCATTGCCTGACAAAAAATGGCTCTGAGCACTATGGGACTTAACTTCTAACGTCATTAGTCCCCTAGAACTTAGAACTGATTAAACCTAACTAACCTAAGGACATCACACACAGCCATGCCCGAGGCAAGATTCGAACCTGCGACTGCAGCGGTCGCGCGGTTCCAGACTGTAGCGTCTAGAACCGCTCGGCCTCCCCGGCCGGCCCATTGTCCCACACATGCTGCTTTATGACTGTGTGCGTGGTCATGTTGATGAAACGAGTCGTCGTCTTGAACAGTTCCTCCACGTCATGCAGTACAGAATGCTGTGAAATATGTTCTTATCTTCCGTATTAAAGATATTCTTAAGCGCAATAGTGGAGACAACTGTCTAATCACGAAAATTTCCATACCGTAACACCATCTCCTCCGCACCTCACTGTTCGCATTACACATCATGGAAGTAACGTTCTCCGGGCATTCGTCAAACGCAAACCCTTCCATCGGATTCGCATAGGGTATAGCGTGATTCGTCAGCCCAAATCACTCGTTTCCACTATCCACTGTGGAGTAGTGTCATTCTTTACACTACCTCGACTGTTGCTTTACATTGACTAGAGAATAATGTTGAGCTCGTTGAGCAGCGCACCACACTTTCTTCAACTCCCTGCCCCACGTGATGGGGCTAGGTGGACTTGTGGCAGCACTTTGGAACTCACGAGTAATTCGTTCCGCTAATGTCATGCGACTTTTTACAATCATCCTACGCATTGCTTGACAGTCTTTGTCCAACACTACATGAGGTACGCCTGGTGTTGTTTTAGTTATGATTGTTCCTTCGCTTCTTCAGTCCTCAGTCACGCCACCAACAGTTGACTCGAACAGCTTTAGCATGTCGAAGTGCCCTGCGGGTTTGTTACTAAAGTAACATTCAATGACTGGTTTTATGCCACAGTTCTCCTACACGACCCAGTCTCCTGTTACAGCTTCTCTGCTGAGAACACAATACTCCACGTCTTCTTTTATCCTGGCGGTACCGCCACAAGTGACATCTTGTGGCCAATTCCGCATTATGTCGTCGTGTCCAAATACTTTAGATCAGATAGTTTATAACTGTGAATCTTGTTTATGACACTGTTACAGCATGCTTTTGCTACTAAAATGTTTAAGGAACATGGCATAAGTATCTTCGAACGAAACCATACTGAATCAAATCGTAAATTTTTGTATTACAAACACGAATGTTCTACTTAACATGAAGTATCTTACTGGCATGAAAACGGAGTTTCAGACGCCGCGGATAGCTGTGTGTGTGTGTGTGTGTGTGTGTGTGTGTGTGTGTGTGTGCCTGTGTGTGTGTGTGTGTGTTTAGGGCTATTAACAGCGAGATTCTTAGCGTCCTTGCTAAAATAGTCCGAAACGAATGTTGCCAAAATAAGGTAAAACTAAAACATAGTTTCGCTTAAAATTACGATCACGCGCCCCATTTTCACTCACCTCTCCTAAGTCAGAATAGTATATTAACAATGTAAAATTTGCAATACGTCGATGGAAGAAATGCTATTCAAATGCTAGCTGTATTACACTGAGGTGACGAAACTCCTGGGATAGTGATATACACATATACAGATGGCGGTAGTGTCCTGTACACAAGGTATAAAAGGGCAGTGCAAATATACGCAGGTGAGTCATGTAAAAAGATTTCCGGTTTGGTTATCGCCGCCCTAAAGGAACTAACAAACTTTGTACGCTGAATGGTAGTTGGAGCTAGACACATGGGACATTCCATTTCGAAAACTGTTAAGGGATTCCGTATTCCGGGATCCACAGTTCGCCGATAATATCGAATTTCAGGCATAACCTCTCGCAACGGACAACACAATGCCCAACGTCGTTCAGTTAACGATCGAGAGTAGAGGCGATGGCGTAGAGTTACCAGAGCTAGCCGAGAAGTAACACAGCGTGAAATAATTGAAGAACTCAATGATGGAAGTACGACGTACGTATCCGTAAGGACAGTGTGGAGAAATTTAGCGTCGATGGGCTACGGCTATCGACGACGGACGCGAGTGCGTTTGCAAACAGCACTCAGCGCGATATCGCCTGCAGAACCTCCCCTGGCTCGTACTATTTTGGTTGGGTCTTAGGCGACTGGAAAACAATGACCTCGCCAAGTTAGTCCAGTTATCATTTGGTAAGAGCCGACAGCGGGTTTCGAGTGCGTTCGAGTGTGGCGACGGCCCCACGAAGAAATGGCACCATGCTATCAACAAGGCACTGTACAAGCTGGTGGTTGCTCCATCATAATGTGAGCTGTGTTAACATGGAATAGTATGGGACCTCTGGTCTTTTCGACAACTTGGAGACCATTTGCAGCTTTTCAAGGACTTGATGTTCCCAAACAATAATGGAATTTTTATGGATGACAACGCGCCTTGTCACCGCACCACAAGTGTTCACGGTTGGTTTGAATGACATTGTGGGCAGTTCGAGCGAATGGTTTGGCCACCCAGATGGTCCAACGTGAATCCCATCGAACATTTATGGGATATACTCGAGATGTAGTTAGTCCTCCTCGCAATTGTGGACGACTATACACACAACACAGCTCGGTATTTCTCCAGTGGCCTGCAACGACTTGAGACCATTTGCACTACACCGGATAAAAGAAAGCGCGACACGATATTCGGATGTATCCTATGACCTTTGTCACCTCAGTGTATAGCGTTATAGTGAAATTAAAAAAATCGAAGGAAGTGTAGTTGGCTGAATACCTGTGATGAACCAGCCACCACTTCAGAACATTAAAACCATCTCTTAATAGCCTGGGAAGCATCTAGTCATTTCACAAAATCGTAAGTCGTACCACATACACCACATTGTCATTTAAAAAGTGAGAACAGATCTGCTTGTAAAGTAGCCTCTGCCCCCTTATTTGAATATAAAATACAACCAGTGAAACTGTGTCATACTGAAGTACGCCATAACCATAGTACATTAGTAGATGCTCCCGCTAGAGCAGTGGGCTTTGTGCCATTGCACTGTGCCCTATCCGCTGGAGAGTGAAATGTACTTCACGTCACCTAAGTGGCCGGAAAGAGATACACCATGCCCCAGTAGCAGATTTCAGCGATCGGTCTTCTTTTCCAGGCACTCTTTTTGCCATCAACACTGGACCCTGTACCACATCAAGAGGATATATAGGACATCAGATACAACCACCTTATTTGGAGTACAGAGTTTGATTGTAAGAGGTACAAACAATGATGAGAGTAGAGGGCAATGAAATGAGCAAACAACTCCAGTAAACATAGGCCCGATGGTTTTCCCGATACGGCAGTACTCCCTGGTTCAAATGGCTCTGAGCACTATGGGACTTAACTGCTGTGGTCATCAGTCCCCTAGAACTTAGAACTACTTAAACCTAACTAACCTAAGGACATCACACACATCCATGCCCGAGGCAGGATTCGAACCTGCGACCGTAGCGGTCGCGCGGCTCCAGACTGTAGCGCCTAGAACCGCTCGGCCACCCCGGCCGGCAATAGTCCCTGGCTTTCCGATTTACTGGTCGTGTGTATCTTCATTTCCTGCAGCACAAGCTAATCGACTATTTATATGTTATCCCTTATGGTGAAGAGGTGCCTACGTGGTTCATGCATGGTGGTGCACTGGCACGCTTTCACGTGGGTCTTCAGGAATTCATAGAATGAATCTTCGACAAGTGTATCGGTAGTGGCTCACGAATACCATGAGTCCCTAGGTCCAACCGAATTGAACCCATTAGATCTTCTGTGTGAGTATATTTAAAAGGTTTGGAGTATTCCAGTTCCTTTCGACACGATCGATGAATCTCTTAATGGTTACAGTGCATTAGGGACACGCCTGGGATTTTTGGATGTGTATCGGCATCGATGATGAGACGTGCCGAAGGATGTCTTCGCATTTGCGGTGGCTATGTCGAAGACTTTTTGTAATGTATTTGACCGCAATAGCATATGTGCAGTATGGATTCTCAGGGACTCTTATGAGGTAGTTGTTATTCAGCCGTAAAACGGGGTAACGTGAAAGCCATTGCTTTCTGGGTCTATGTTTATTATAGTTACTTGCTTGTTTCATTGTCCTGTATTCGCTACTTTCGTTTGTACCTACAATAGTAAAAAAAAACCTGTATACACCTCCTTGACTGCTTGGATTTTATCAGGCCACAACAGTATCCATCACCACCATTCCATCCACTTCATCCGCTGTGACTCATACCACAGACATCTGCAACTCCACTTCGAGGCGAGTAGCATAACTGATGTTGCTTTCCTATTATCCATTAACCCCAAGTAATTTGTCTGCTACAAAAATTGTATCCTCCCAACGTACTGCCGTGTTTAAAATTGTCAAAAATCCGTAATTTTCTGTCTAGGTGTATTTAAATTGCAAGTGCGCGACGCAGAAGCTAGGGACTAATTATTTCACTGTCACGACAATACCTATCAGTCTTATGCTGCAGGGCCATCTGATATCAAAGGGCTGGCCCGATAGGGTGGCTTTCTGTGTGCACTAGTTGTAAGCAATCCTGTGCTGAATAGACAGTGTGTGATGTAATTATTACACATGCACCTGATAAAGAAGCTGGTGCACAGGCACAGAAATTAAGAAATTTTAATCTTGAGGACGAGTTAGCAATAACACAAATCTTTGAAATGTCACACAGCTATATTTTGGTGAAAGTCACGTACCTTCCGTAAAACCGCTTAAACTATCGAATTCAGCATAGCAAGTCCCGTATCTTCCGTAAAATGACGTTCCTATTCGCGCCACAGTGGGACTGACGGGATCTCACTAGGTTCATCGTTGTCAGAGTACTCTGGATTCAAACCCCGATATGAATTTAAGGACTATGTCCAATCAACAATTCGCCAGCGACGTTTATTCGACTCACAGCCTTCTACATCCGCCCATCCTCACTATAATAACAGCAGTTAATGATATGGCGGATACTAAGATTCTTTTGCTAAATATATGTGCACTAACGCTCTGCACAAGGAAATGTGATGTGGGCAGCTCTTTACATAAGGGCATGTGGCGGAAGTTTGCAAAGATCACAACGCTATGCACCAACAACGCCACCTCCAGCATAAGCACACCACAGCAACGCTAAATCCTTTCACATCTCAGCTGCAAAAGTTTTGTCTCCCAGTAATGATCCGCAATCAGTTAGTAAAATATTCCTCATCATTAGTGGCTCACCGGTGTCTATCATAGACGAGGGCACCTTGTGGTATCACGTATTGATACCACCCTACAGGCGTCTTCAGTTGGCAACGGAATTGCAAGTTTCTGTCAGGCACTGACAGCGGTCATGCAGGATCCAGCAGACCCAACGGAGTACACTCACAGAGCCACGCCCCCACCAGCTCCATACCACGAGCGCCTTCTGCCGCCACAATGTATGACGGTCTGTGGCAGCCAGGCAATCACTCGGAGTTTGAGCCTCTTCGCCATGTGACGACATACAGACGTCGTCCAGTTACAGCTCTGATACCATCGTTCATGCTCACTCTTGTTGACGTCATGATAGCTGGGCTCTGCTTCTTCCCGCATTATTTGTAATGAGTCTCCATACACTTGTAAAAATACAAGTTAAGTAAATATTTTGTTTACTGTATTAACATGTTTGCTAGTCATTTCTGCTCCTGTCCAACTTTCCTATGGCGACAGCTGCCACACCACTCAGTAGCCCACCTCTCCTTACCGTTGTGTATGAAGTCTTACACAACATGCCTATGCTGGCATTGGTTCTTCACTTCCAGCTCACATCACAAAGGCTAGAGTCCTACAACAAGCACTAATAGCTTTGTGCAACAAATTCGCAGTAAAGTCGTTTGTTAACTTTCTTGGCTGTGCCATAACCTCAGGCGCAATATCCACTCTAAGGAGGGCTTGTTTTGACCTCATTGGACCTGTGATTGTCGCCCTTTTCTCCCTGGTGTCTAAAGTTGTCCTGAATCGACTCTGGTGAAGCTGTTAGATCTGGGCACCCTGGTTTGCAAGCTGTACCATTATGGTACAATTGGCTTCCATGATGAACATGTGTTGTCTCCAGATGGCTCTGATGATCCTGAAAGTCAAACGTGTGAGCCCATACCTTTGCGCCCAGAGAGCAGCAGGGGCAACTCCTGAGCTGGCGTTGATGTGTCGTATATCGCAGGAAGGTCTAAGCCTCCAGTTTTTCCAGCCTCGCAGCAGTTCTGCTGGAAGGCGTTCCTTGAATGATGTGGTCGTTCAGCAGGACAGGAACTTGGTCAGGACTTCGGCGTTGGCTGCAGCTGACATCATTTTCCGCGTCTACACCTTAAAAGTACAGACGAATCTCTCTGCTTCACCGTAGGAGGCTGCGAGGAAAGGCGCTCTTGTCAGGTGTGTTATGTCATCCCAAAAACTGAATTCCTCAAATATACTCGATGTGAATTGTTGGCACTGTATGAAAACATTTTTTCTGGGCTCCTTCAAATGTCGGATATTTGCTGAAAGCTGCTTATTTTTACCCATGCTGTGATAATTGGCATTCGAATGACATCTGAGGATTTGGAGAATGCATCCGTTTGACGAGCTTTATTTCACAATACTCGACCAGCGAAGTCTACATTCATACGCTTTCATAGGCGTTGCCGCATTGACAAGGCATGCCGCTGTTCCAGGAGGCTCTGACTTGGTCGTTGCACAATTCATGTAGGGGCGGGCTGTCCGCTGCTTGTGTTGCCAATAGGCTTGCTGCCCTGTTATTGCCTTTATGCAAGTCACCCCCCAGTGGTCAGCCTACTGGAGATCCACGACACGCCGACGCACTGGCGACAGAAGGACCAATCAGCTGTCAGCATCAGATCCTGTTGTTGAAATAAAAGCGTGTGCGTAGCTCTGGAAGAGAGTGGGGTTTGACTTCATCCACCGAAACTTGTGCTGTTGGTTGAAAACGAATTGTGTAACTATAATTGCTTAGGAAGAAGCTGCAGTATTGGAGGTGATGGGTGGTTTTCCTTCAGGAAGTTGGGTATTAGCGTTGAATAAGGAAATCATTGGTTTATGGCCAGCAATGAGGCGAAATATTTTTCACAAAGAAATGTATGGAATTTCTAAATGAGGAATACCATCTCAAGGGATCGTTTTCCGATTCGAGAATAATCTATTTGGGCTGAATTTTCATACGCAATGGGTTGTTCACGCTCATTATAGTATTTGTAGGAAAGGGCAGCAGCTCCAGCGGTATGTTGGGATTCGTCGACGGCCAGGATAAGGTGTAATGACAGATCATAGGTGGCCAGACAAGGAGCAGTCTTTAGACATTGCTTTAACTTTGGAAAAGCCTCCTTACACAGCGGTGGCCATTAGTGTATTGCACTTTTCTTACGTAACTATTAAGAGATCTGTCTAACTATGCAATACTTGGTATCAATTTGGCATAGTAATTGATTTGGTCACTTTGGAGACACTTCCATTTTCACTGTGGCCTCCACAAGTAACTGAGTTGGTTGGAGCCTTAGGCTTTGCCTATGGATGGACCATGTTTTAAATATCTCTGCCAAAAGTTTCCACACCTTTCAGAAGCTAAACTAAAAGAAGGTGTCTTTGTCAGACCTGACATTAGAAAATTGATATCTGATGTTAACTTTGAATCCACAATGACCTTAAATGAGAAAGAAACATGGGTATCATTCAAGAAAGTCGTTACAAAGTTCTTAGGACACGAAAAAAGACCAAAAATGTTTCTATTATAGTTACAGTGTTAAAGAAGTTTAAAACATTAGGATGTTTAATGAGCCTGAAAGTTCACCTTTTGAACAATCACATTTATTACTTCCCGGACAATGTGGGAGATGTTGATTACTTCCCGGACAATATGGGAGATGTTAGTGAGGAGCAAGGAGAGCGTTTTCACCAGGACATTAAAGTGATGCAAAAAGGCTACCAAGGCCGCTGGAACACCAGCATGATGGGGGACTACTGCTGGTCACTTTACCGAGAAGTTCAGCAAGCGACTCATCGTAGAAAAAGCTACACAAGAAGCTTCAAAGAAAAAAAAGAAAGAAAATACAAACCAATTCCAGCCGACAAGTGAAACGTCTGCTAACACATATCATTGTTTTAAGTAGCTTACTGTAAATACAAACCATGCTTACGTTGTAACGAAGCGTTTCATTAGTTTCGCCGTTTACCGTATAGCATAGGATTGGTAAACTATATACTAAAAAGCATATTGCTCGAAAACTATGGGTGATACAAGAAAACTAAGGCTAGATTTGGATTCAGCTTATGAAAATCTATTATGCTCAGCTATAAAAAAAAGTTTTTCAAAAAAAGTTTTCGTTGGCCTGTGTTATTTTTGTAAAGGACGCCACTGTTCTTGTTCATAATCCTCCAACAAGTTATGTTTTCATTTTATTGTGATGATATATGGATACATCAGCAAGTCAAAATTCAGTCGTATTAAATTAGTTAATTTGATTATTAATTTCTTTTCTTTATGTACAGATAATAACATTTACCATCACTTGGACATATATTTATGATTAAAGCAAGTGACCGCTTGCAGTGTGTTATGGTAAGACTAACTTGTTTCTGTCTCAGATCGTGATACATGACAGATGTGCGTGTACAATCGTTGTAACATCGAGGATTTTCGAAGCATCTAAGAGAAAGGTGAATTTTTCTCCCATCTAATAATTTGCCTTCCTAATTATTTTCACATGTCTCTTTAACCATTATTTGCTAGACACAATAAGTACAATGCATTTTTTATTCTTCTGTTGATAATATTCCTGTGATGATTGATAGTCTGAGTGACCGAAACCGGTATAGAATAAAGACTTACTTACACACCTGATGGTTAAGACTGTAGTTCTTAAAGTATTGGTAGATGTAGAAAGTCACCTCACTAAAATATTAAGAAGTACTAGTAAAATAAACTCGTGCACCTAATTCTCCTACAGTTTGAAACACAATATTTCTGTCTGGCAACAGGAAGAACTGCTCCCCTGTAACAAAAGTTCATCAAAGGTTTTCTGCGAACTTCTTAAGAGTGGCATATCTGATGCTGTTAAATATAATTATGTAACAAAAGTTGGGGTTATGTAAAACGCTACATCAGGCAAAATAGTTACATGGTAGACGTTTCAAAAAGAATGCTAGAAATATTTCCAGACAGCTACATAAATCGATGAGGAGTATGACAGAAACGGAACAGACATAGTTAACTCCAGACATAAACGTGAATGGCTGTATACCAATTACTTGCTAACCGCAGCTTCTTGTGGGTATGATATAAAGTTCTGTACCTAGTCGTGCCAACAAACCAGTTATACGGTCCTTACATGGTTACTGATTAAAACTAGTTTAGTAGGTAACGTCACCAAGAAAGATTTGTTCCATATATCATACCAGATATTTACCTCTTCCTACTTCCTAAAAAGAACGACTCTGTTTAGACAGTAAGAATGATAGACCTCTAAATATTGTCAGCTCCACTCTAAGACGTGATCTACTGCGAAATGCTTTTATGGGATGAACATCGAAAAATGACGAAATTTTCATTGTATGGGGCACTGTTCAAAATTGTTCACACCAATGCCGTTTGGATACGGGAAAACTGTCAAATGCTATGTTTGAGTGTACGAATGACTTCATTGAAATTACATTTCCACGCTTACGCTGCGTTCTTGATAATTACTGACTGTTAGAGATGATTCTGCGATTACCTATACTACTGATTTTGATAATTACATCAATTAGATATTACGACCTGATTTCCCTCCATCAATGTAATGCAGTAACGAACATGCTGGGAACAATTCCACTATACCAATATTACGGAAAAATGAGCATACTGGAAACATTGACTCCAAACATTCTTATTCTTACATAATTACATGAATACCGAGCTTTCCCGCCGTACTTGTATCTACTACATCTCATGTTCTAACTGCGAGTCGTGTGGCAACAGATGCCTTGGTGACTATCGACAAAATACTGACATCCATTTGCTGTATTTTCAGAATTTTACGACTGGCTAAAAATTTTTCTTCTTTGTAGTCTTTCGGAGTATACTTGAAACATTAAGTGTTACCTTCCTAGTGATTTTCAGTGGGGAAGTACTCTAGCATGGAGTCTGTGCTCTACTTATACATCCCCAAATGACTTGTTTGCATTGAAAATTGAGTTAAAATGCTTAGAAAGCGGTATGTGGTGTTTGATAGTAGCAAGCGGAAAACATATTTTCCCTTATACTGTTCGGCGAGATTTATTTCCCTTTCCTGGAGCAGACCGAGAGAATGTAGCTATCCAGTGGCAGATAATAAAAGCAATGATTCTTACTGTCCCGTTGGCGAAATGTAAGAGATTAATGTGGCTTTGCAGGAACCATATTGCAGAATGTCATAACTGCAAATGGAGTACTGTACTCGAATAATCACAGCGGATTTGACAACTGCTTGTATTCACTACGTCATGGAATGTAAAATTACTGTCTTGTCATATCTAAGCCTGCATCTAGTGCATTCATAACCATTATGTATTATAAAAGCATTTCATTATGCCTAACTCACCGATTGAGTATTATACCGGCTAATTTAAATGGACACTTGTCAGTCCTCGACGTATGATCACAAGGGCATCCTTCAGTACTGCAGGGAAGCTGTAGCTTACTTATTTATTTTCCGGTTTCTTTATGTCAGTTACCTAGATATTAACACAGGAAAAATATCAGACATGATTTTGTCTAAAAGGGCACAACGAATAATACCCAGACATAAAATTTTAAATAAGAAGCTATTCACACCACGGTTGCTGGGTGTGAATGTACTCCGGCGGGTGGCAATGGCCAGCAGAAAATATCCTAAGAAATTTATTAGCCACGCTGGCTCACGTGGCATCAAACTAAATTAATAGACAGCACATTAAACTGTTCAGGAAGTGGATAAGCCACACCTTCCAACGTATTGATACTGAGGGTTTTGTCATCAGTAGACACCAGCGGAATCGGGAAGAATATTCCAGAAATGGCATCAAAATTTCGAGTTATGAAGAAGCTTTGATGAGGAATATGACACAGTACAGATTTTATCGCCAATATTGACACACAGATTTTGCGTGTTTTACTAAACCGATTACCTCCGCTGAAGGGCAGGACAGCACCTATAATAAGCCTTCAACTCTGCCTCCCAGCGCTCATAGTTAACTGAGGTCGACGAGACGGTAAGGTATTCATTAGCCAAATGACCCTCAAACGGAAGAGATGACACGACGTGGTCATGTAAATCACAGATATAGTCTCTCGGACTGGAAGAATAGCTGTTGGCCTGGAACAAGCAGAACGTTCTCGTGAGCCGTAGTACACAACAGAAGATTGTGCAAATGATAGTTCTTCAGATATGAGAGGCTATATTTAAATGACGTTGTTTGGCTCTTCCGTTGTCTCAAAGACTATTCAACATATATATTGCACCCGCTCGCTAGGTAAGCACAATACAAGCCTGGTACAATTCCCCCGCTGTATGAATCCTTTCGAGGACTTAGTCATTTTGTCTGTGGTCTTAATGACCAACGCTATATTTTATGATGGCATTATGTCTTCATACCAGTCACGTAACTGGAAGGATGGATATGGATGGACTTACCCAATGAATTCCTGAACAACTTCAGCCACGGAACCATAAAAACGTCTTCAATATGAACTGACACCTGGGAAGAATTCGTTGTGTCTTGAAACAAGCTTTCATTAGGAGCTACTACAACAACGGGCACAATTTGTCTTTCGGAAGATATATTTCTCATGAAAGAAAAGGTAATTCAGTATCTGAGAAAGTAGAGGATAGAGGATATAACTGCTCACTTCTCTGAGGGGAGTGAGATACTATTTCCAACAATGGGAAAGAAAACCTTAAAGACTCATATTTACGGACTATACTGCATGAAGAACATGGAAATTGTCTAAGGATCGAAACAGTTACTTCAATCAATAGTTCCACGAATAACACAGTATACTCCAAGACAAAAAAAAGACGCATAACGAGGAAATTGTCCGAATGAGAGGGAAATAAGTGTGATGTACACGTACACACAAATACACTAAAGCGCCAAAGAAACTGGTGTATGCAAGCGTATTCGCCGGCCGCGGTGACCGAGCCGTTCTAGACACTTCAGTCCGGAACCACGCTGCTGCTACGGTCGCAGGTTCGAATACTGTCTCGGGAATGGATGTGTGTGACCTCCTTAGGTTAGTTCGGTTTAAGTAGTTCTAAGTTTAGGGGACTGATGACCTCAGCTGTTAAGTCCCATAGTGCTTAGAGCCATTTTGAACCAAGCGTATTCAATCACAGAGATAATGAAACAGAAAGCATACGGCGCTGCGGTCGGCAAAGCCTGTATAATACAACAAGAGTCTGGAACAGTTGTTAGATCGGTTACTGTTGCTACAATGGCAGGTTATCAAGATTTCAGTGAGTTTGAACGAGGGCGTTATAGTTGGCGGACTAGCGATGGAACACAGCATCTCCGAAGTAGGGATTTTCCCGTACGACCGTTTCACGAGTGTACCGTGAATATCAGGAATCCGGTAAAACGTCAAATCTCCGACGTCGCTGCGACCGGAAAAAATATACTGCAAGAAGGGGACCAACGACGACGAAATTTCAGCAGATTTCAGTGCTGAGCCATCAACAAGTGTCAGCGTGGGAACCATTCAACGAAACAACATCGATATGGGCTTTCCGAGCCTAAGGCCCACTCGTGTAACAGTGATGATTGCACGACACCAAACTTTACGCCTCGTTTGGGCCCACCAACACGGACATTGGACAATTGATGACTGAAACACGTTGCCTTGTCTGACGAGTGTCATTTCAAATTATATCGAGCGGATAGATGTGTGTGGGTATGGAGGCAATCTCATAAGTCCGTGGACCCTGCATGTCATCAGGGGAATGTTCAAGCTGGTGGAGGCTGCGTAATGGTGTGGGGCGTGAGCAGTTGGATTGGGACCCCTGGTACGTCTAGATCCATCTCTGACAGATGACACATATGTAAGCATCCTGTCTGATCACCTGCATCCATTCATGTCCATTGTGGATTCGGACGGACTTGGACAGTTACAGCGAAACAATGCGACACCCTACCCGTCGAGAATTGCTACAGAGTGGCTCCAGCAACACTCTTCTGAGTTTTAACGCTTCCGCTGGCCACCAAACTAGCCAGACATGAAGATTATTCAGCATTTCTGGGATGCCTTGCAATCTACTGTTCAGAAGAGATCTCCATCCCGTCACACCCTTACGGATTTCTGTACAGCCCTGCAGGACTCATGGTGTCAATTTCCTCCAGCACTACGTCAGACATTAGTCGAGTCAATGCCACATCGTGCAGTGATAGTCCTGCGTGCTCGCGAGGGACCTACAGGATATTAGGCAGGTGTACCAGTTTCTTTGGCGCTTCAGTTTAAATGATTACAATTTCAGAAGAGTTGGATGATTTATTCAAGAGAAAGAGATTCACAAATTTAGAACCTGTTGGTTCACTTCTGGCCCTTATGCAAGCAGTTACTAGTCATGTCATTGATTCATAGAGTTGTTGGATGTCCTCCGGAAGGATCTCGTGGCAGACCCTGTACAAACGGAGCCTTGAACTGACAAAATCCCGGGCTGGTTGCAGGGCCCTGCCAATGATGCTCTAAACGTTCTCAGTCGGCAAGAGTTCCGTCTATTTGCTCGCAAGTGCGAAGATAAGCAATAGAAATTCTCACTGTGAGTGGGCAGGTAGCGTTTTGCTGAAATGTAAGGTCAGAATGGCTTGCCATGAACGGCAACAAAGCGGGGCATAAGATATCATCGACGTACTGCTGTACTGTAAGAGTACCGCGAATGGCAGCGAAAGGGGTCCTGCTATGAAATGAATTGGACACCTGAACATCACTCCTGCTAGTCGGTCCATTTGACAGGAGACAGTGAAGTAGGTATCCACCGCTGTCCGCGACGTCTCCAGACACGTCTTTGCTGTTCACCGGGGCTAAAATCGAAGCATGATTCATCACTGAAGACAGCTCTATCTCCAAACAATCAGATTCCAGACCGAACACGTCTCTGGACACGCCCTGGACAGTGCTGAGATACCAACTTCACTGCTCCGACAACTAATAGTGACGGCCTAAGGTGTCATTTGATGTAATAGCAAGACCCTTTGGCTGTCCGCGACACCCTTACAGCACAGCGGCACCTACATTATATTCAACGCCCCGTTTTGTTGTCTTTCATGGCAACCTTTACTGGCCTTAAATTTCAGCAAGATAATATTCGCCCGCACATGGCGAGAGTTTCTACTGCTTGTCTTCGCACTTGCCAACCCCTAATTTGGGCAGCAAGGTCGCTGGACCTCTTCAGTTGAGAACGTTTGGAGTATTATGGGCAGAGCCCTGCAATAAGCTCGAGATCTTGACGATCTGATGCGCTAGTTAGTTGGAATTCGAAACGATATCTCTTCGTGGGACATCCAAAAAACTCTCGAGTAATGCCAAGCCGAATAACTGATTGCATAATGGCCACAGGTGGAACAACGCGTTTATTGTCTCTCTCTCCCTGGAACAATTTTTTCTGAAACTGTAATCTGTGGTGTCACCGCCAGACACCACACTTGCTAGGTGGTAGCCTTTAAATCGGCCGGGGTCCGTTAGTATACGTCGGACCCGCGTGTCGCCACTATCAGTGATTGCAGACCGAGCGCCGCCACACGGCAGGTCTAGAGAGTCTTCATAGCACTCGCCCCAGTTGTACAGCCGACTTTGTTAGCGATGGTTCACTGACAACTTACGCTCTCATTTGCCGAGACGATAGTTAGCATAGCCTTCAGCTAGGTCGTTTGCTACGACCTAGCAAGGCGACATTACCAGTCACTATTGATGCTGTAAAACATGTACCGTCACGAGCGATGTTCACCAATTGTGGATTAAAGTTAAGTATTCCAGCAGCTACGTACGTTATTGGCTATATTAATTACCTTGTCCTGTTCCAGACCTCACGCCAGCCTGTGTGAGCTTAAACGCGTGCCTTTCGGCTTCCTCATAGTGGCTTGGTTGTCTTGCCAAGCCACAACATAATCATTTGTTTGTCTTTGTCTTACCGTGTACATGCTCTGTAGAGGGTGCTGAAATGTGCTGTTACTGTCCCATAAGCTAATTTCCATGGTGCTATTGACACCCAATTTGTGCTAATAGTTGTAGAATAAGTCCACGACTATTTACTTAAATGAATTTGTTTTTAACTTTCTCCCGATAAAGTTTCCAATATTCTTAGTTCATTTATCATATTTTGAAAAGTTCAAACACGGACAGTTGTTTGTGCCATTTAAAATGAGTAGTTACTAGATACGCTGTTGGTATATTTGCTTACAGTGTACTTGTGTGTTCCTTGAGTGCAATACAACTTGCTACTCAGTTAGTGTGTGACAATCCAAGCAGTAGGTCGTGAGTGGGCGATAGAACTTACCAATGCAGAAAAATCCGACGTGCTTATGGTGTATGGAGAGCGCAGAGAGAATTCGCTTCGTTCTTGTACGGTGTTGCCGAAAGATATCCCAGTAGATGTCAACCATTTTGGCAGTTATTTATCAAACTCTTCAAATAGTTACGCGAAAAGTATCGTAACAGCTAGACTACGTAGTAGAACGAAATATGTGACGACAGAAGAGGGGAAATTGGTATTCTCATGTTGCTGTTGCTGTTGACCCGCACGTTAGCTCCCGCGCACTCTGACGAGGATATGGCATGAAATAGGTTCCATCCCTATCACATCTCTCTCCATCAAGAGGTGCATGATACGATTATGACAATCATGCAAATTTCTGTACATGGGTATTAGGGAGTTTTCTCCAGTTATATCAGGTATCTTGTTTAGTGATGAAGCCACATTTACCACTCATGGCCACGTAAACCACCAGACATATATTACTGATATGTTGACAATCCCCGTTGACCTCGTCAGGTGGAACGTCAATGCCCGTGGAGAGTAAACGTATGGCGTAGCATAGTGAACCATCAGCTCATATGCCTGTTTTTCATAGACAGAACACTGAACACGCACAAGCATGGCAGTCCCCTAACAGATCATCTTCCACGGATGCCAGAAGACGTTCCTCTGCATTCTAGCAGGAACCTATGGTACCAACATGATGGTTGTACAGCCCATAGTGCACGAAGTACTACGGCATGTCCTCACTAATTGTTTCCAAATAGTTGGATTGGACGCAGAGCATCTGTACCTTGGCTGGCCTTTTCCCCAGATTTGACACCTGTAGACTTTTTCTGTGGGGAAAGTAGATAGACGCTGTCCACAAGATCATACCACCTTTACCCGATGATACGCAATGACATATTACTGCAGTCTGCTCGGATAACTTCGCTATAATGCTAGCCGACGTACGGCAGTCGTTCCATACCAGACTGAAAACATTTCCGACAGAAGATGGAAAAATTAATATTCTCATAGTGAACACAACCTGTGATGGTCAGTTGTCGTTTAAATGGCTAGAACCCACATAAATAGTATATCCACTTGGCGTTGTTCTTTAGTGTCTGTTACAAGAGGTAATGTACAAGTGTTGGTGTAGAAACTTTTCAAAATACAATACCTCGTAAACGAGTGGCACTATAATACTGACAGCAGCGCCTAAATAAGACAACAAGGCTATGGCGCATTTGGTAGATCGGTTGCTGCTGCTACAATGGCAGGTTATCAAGATTTAAGTGAGTTTGAATGTGGTGTTATATTCGGCGCACGAGCGATGAAACACAACATCTGCGAGGTAACGATGAAGTGCTGATATTCCCTTACGACCATTTCACGAGTGTACCGTGAATATCAGGAATCCGGTAAAACATAAAATCTCCGACATCGTTGCCGCTGAAAACGATCCTGCTACAAAGGGACCAACGATAAGTGAAGAGAATCGTTCAACTTGACAGAAGTGCAACCCTTCAGGAGACTGATGCAGATTTCAATGCTGAGCCATCAGTAAGTGTCAGCGTGCGAATCATTCAACGAAAAGTCATCGACATGGGTTTTCGGAGCCGAAGGCCCGCTCGTGTACCCATTATGACTGCACGATACAAAGCTTTACCCCACGCCAGGGCCCGTCAACACCGACATCGGATTGTTGATGTCTGGAAACATGTTGCCTGGTCGGACCAGTCTCGTTTCAAATTGGATCGAGCGGATTGACGTATATTGGTATGGACACAGCCTCATGAATGCGTGGACCCTGCATGTCAGCAGGGGGCTGTTCAGGTCGGTGGAGACTCTGTAATGGTGTGGAGCGTGTGCAGTCGGAGTGATATGGGACCCCTGGTACCTCCAGATACGACTCTTCAGACACTGTTCGAGTCCATGTCACGTCGTGTTGCGGCTCTTCTGCTTGCTCGCTGGAGCCTTACATGATATTAGGCAAGTGTACCAGTTTCTTTGGCTCTTAAGCGTAATTTACCCTATGTTTAGTTTGTTAATGTCGGTAGCCATTGTCCCATTTAGAAAACTGTGTGTCTGCACGGAAATACATTTTATATGTATTGTTATAATTTGTTAACTGCCTAACAATACGAGTCCCTATAGCACTTCCCTTTACCGCAAGTTTTAAGTGATTCACCATGTATAAATTAAAGTCTTCCACGGTGTGTTCTGTCTGTATGTGCAGACTAGTCTCAAGAACTGCTATTACATGGTTTTGATACTGTATTTAATAACTGATATACCGATTCGTGAGGGACATTTATGTTTATAATTTACAAACCTTTCGTGCAAAATGGTTGAATTATGAAGAGTTGGAGTCCCCTGCTGCTGTGTAAATGATGCCAATGCCATCAGCTACCATACATATTATAAATTAAAGTTCCCTGTTGCGTTTTGCTGCCCGTACGTTGAGGCTAATCTCAGGGACTTCTGTAGGGATTGTGATAACGAGGAAATTTTGTGGGCACAGGAGATAGGCCTGACTGCAACGCCAGGTCAAAATGGTTCAAATGGCTCTGAACACTATGGGACTTAACATCTGAGGTCGTCGGTCCCATAGAACTTAAAACTACTTAAACCTAACTAACCCAATGACATCACACACAACCATGCCCGAGGTAGAATTCGAACCTGCGGTCGCGCGGTTCCAGACTGAAGCGCCTAGAACCGCTTGGCCACACCTGCCGGCAACGCCAGGTCAGCCCAAGCCTCCGTTACCAGGAGGACAGCTACCGCCGACGTTCTGAACGACCTGCGAAGCAGGAGACATCAGATTTGAAGCACATTTTGTGACATAGAGTTAATTTTTAACGTATGTGAAGGGAAATGGGGAAAAAACGTCAAACACAAAATGTCGCTCGTACCGCACTGGCACTACGGTAGGACGGTCGGCAGTGGCCATTGCTCGCAGTTTACTCTGTAGCGGTTGGGGAGCCCAAGTGGTGTGACAGCTTGCAGCTCCCATTCTTGCCCTTAGATTTCCCTTCAAACACCACTTAAATGTGGACCAGAAAACATTTGTTCCTCCTGAGAATGTTCCTGTCGTGTGCTGCATGAACTGTTTAAGTTATGTATTAGTGACGATATTCAGGTAACTAACTAACATTATTCCCTGAATTTTAATCATGATGCCCTGGCCTCAAACAAAATTTGTGATACGCCAGAGCAGTCGTCCAGCCTCGGATAATGAGTCTGATCGTGCCATGACAGGTCAAGTTACCGGTATATGTGTACTAGAAACTGTTGTAGCTTGGGACACTTTTAGACTTTCGACTGTAGACAGCTCTGTTATAGAAGTTCGCAGTATCTTCTAATTCCTTTTTTTAAATTATTGCATTCACTTTCTACGCGCTGCAATCTTTTTATCAAATGACAATAGTTGCTTTTGAAAAGTAAAGTTTATCCTAATGGGGAAACATATTCCAAGGTACAACACGGCCATGTGCATACGAGCGAATATTGTATTGACATTCAGAAGCGTTGTAAGCGAGGAAAAATCTGTCAGTAATTCATCGTCTAACTGTTATACTAATAACTCTACTACACACCGATAAGCAGTAAGTGAAATCAGATTACGCAGTAGTATTAACAAAAACCAGTTACCACGTCAATACATTTTGAAATTGAAGCTATTGCAGACAGACACAAATTTCGATCTTCAATTCAGGTAAAACTGTTGAGACATTATCCACAAAGTATGGCTTTAACGTCCACATGTTATGCAGGGCGAGTCAGAAAGAAAGGCTTTGACGTGTAATGAAACTAGTGATTCTCAACTAAAAGCTTCTAATGAACTTACGTCCATTCCTTAATCATATCGGACCTACAGCTGTTTGAAAATCACAGGTGGCAGTCGCATGCCCTTTGTCACTAGCACTCGAATGCGAATACAACCTACATGACATTAGGCTGCATGGTGTTGTCTTCATTGACAATGTCAATGCGCACTTCACTTGCTCATGATTTAGCGACGAATCAGTGGAGACACTATTTGGCCACCGAGGTCGACCGAACTTACTCCATTAGATTACTGTTTGCGGTGGTGGCTTAAGAGCGAAGTCTACAAGCGCAGAGTGGACACGAAAGAGGAACTTCTCCCTCGTATTTTACAAGTGTATGCTCAGTAAAAGAGGATTCAATATGGTCAGGGTCGCCTCCCTAAATAGGCTCAAATTAGCAGCACAGCAGCTATCTACAACAGCTGCAAAATGTATTGAAGTCGGTGGTGGATTTTTTGAACATATTTTGTGAGGAAATGTATCGAATTAAACAAAACATTAGATCACAATGTTTCATGCTGTATCACCTGCATCTGTTCTATTCCCCATTGTTTTCATTAGTTTTCTCGGAAACTGTTAAGAACAGAACGCACGTTCGTATAGCGTTTGTTTGTTTAGAGTCACTAATACTATCACCCCACAAAGCATGTACCTTTCCTCCTGACGCAACCTTTAAAACAAGTTTTAAAAATGTGTAGCACTTTGCTTGCTTCTGTAACTAAAAATTTGAATATGTAGCAATACACACTAAATAGCTTTAATACATTATACAACACTTAAATGTGTAGAAATCGACATATTTCCAATATAGCACATAGCACATCTCATGTCTAGCAACATCAGGAACGGCAGGGAGCTGGTTGTGGGAGTAGAAAGTAACTGCACCAAAAAATCTAAACAATTTTACACAAACAAACCTTATTACAACAGTACGATTGCAATACAGATAATGACTAAGACCTTCAAGTATAGGTTGGTAGTGCAGTAATAATAACTGCTTAAAATGCAGAGAAGAAAATATGTTACCATACTCTTAACTCTCGAATATCTACTACAATGACAATCTAGAAAACGACAATACAGGTGGAAAAACTTATTAACCTTAAAATGTGACATTTAAAACAGTGAGGTGAGGCACCCAACATTTAAGAACTAATTGTGTCAAATGGCAAAAGTGGATACAATTTTCCAGATTTGCAGTTTTGACTAACTATAACGTAAAAGGCGACTACAAATAACGTGCAAGACAGGATTAAAAAGAACTGCTTTCAACGTATATTACTTGGATGTAAATGTTACCTATAGTTCATCAGATTTGCATTTGCATTATTTACAGTTTAATCACCATTAGAAACATTAGATAAACTTATCAAAATTAACCATGGCGAAATATGAACAAAAAGTCTTTACACCTACAAAGCCAATCTCCATAGAAAATTGATGCGCCGAAGAAACCGGTATAGGCATGCATATTCAAATACAGAGATATGTAGCAGCATACGGCGCTGCGGTCGGCAGCGTCTATAGAAGACATCAAGTATCTGACACACTTGTTACATCGGATACTACTGCTACAGAAACAGGTTATCAAGATTTAAACGACTTTCAACGTGGTGTTATAATCGGCGTACGAGCGTAGGGACACAGCATCTCCGACGTAACGATGAAGTGGGGCATTACCCGTATGACCATTTCACGTGTGTACCGTAAATATCAGGAATCCGGTAAAACATGATATCTCCGACAAGGCTGCAGCCGGAAAAGGATCCTGCAAGAACGGGACCAACGACGACTGAAGAGAATCGTTCAGCGTAACAGAAGTGCAACCCTTCTGCAAATTGCTGCAGATGTCAGTGCTGGGCCATCAACAAGTGTCAGCTTGCGAACCACTCAACGAAACATCGTCGGTGTGGGATTTCGGAGTTGAGGACTCACTCGTGTACCCTTGATGACTGTACGACACAAAGCTTTACGCCTCGCCTGGGCCGTCAACACCGACGTTGGACTATTGTTGACTGGAAACATGTTGCCTGGTCGGACGAGTCTCGTTTCAAATTGTATGCAGTGGATGGATGTGTACCGGTATGAAGACTATTTCATGATTCCATGGAATCTGCAGGTCAGCAAGGGACTGTTCAAGCTGGTGAAGGTTCTGTAATGGTGTGGGGCGTGTGCGGTTGGAGTGAAATGGGACCCCTGATACGTCTAGATACGATTCTGACATGTGACACGCACATAAGCATCCTGTCTGTACACCTGCGTCCATTCATGTCCATTGTGCATTCCGATGCACTTGCGCAATTCCAGCAGGACAATGCGACACTCCACCCGCCCAGAATTGCAACAGAATGCCCCCAGAAGACTCTTCTGAGTTTAAACACGTCCGCTGGCCGCCAAACTCCCCAGATATGAACATTATTGAGCGTATGTGGGACGTCTTGCAACGTGCTGTTCAGAAGAGATCTCCACTCCCTTGTACTCTTCCGGATTTATGGACAGCCCTGCAGGGTCATGGTTTCATTCCCTCCAGCACTCCCTCAGACATTAGTCGAGTCCAACATTAGTCGAGTCCACGCCATGTCGTCATGTGGCACTTCTGCTGCTTGGGGAGGGGGGAGGGAGGCGATGGGGCCTACACGGCATTAGGCAGGTGTCCCCAGTTTCTTCGGATCTTCAGCGTAATGAAAATAAAAACACCCATGAGTAATAAAATTTGTAAAACGCGGATAAGAGAATTAGACATGGAGAGGACGAATCAATTGTAACAATTTAATTAAACAAAATTACGGTACTCGTTCACAAGAGCTCCTAGTCAATCAACATTCTACACTTTCAACGGCTAATACGTTTAGATTATTACACATGGGAACCTCTAAGAGCTTACACGAGAAACAAACAGTACGAACATGTCCAGTTAAAGATCAAATACCAACTTAATCAAAAAGGATGAAGTGCAACATACAGTCACCAAATTACAATAAGACACGTCAATTTAGTCAGCTCACCAGCTACAGTGGTCAATCAGCAACTATATCTAATGATCCATTGATTTCATGCACGTCAAAATGTCTCGTGAACAATGATATGCCCAACTGGTCACTGACAGTTTGCGATATCAGACACGTACATTCCAGTCATGATAATAACTCTACTATTTCCTGCAACATAACAAAATTCATTAGTACACTTACCACTCGCATAACCTTGCATATTGCATAAATTAAAGAAAACCAAATGAAGCACAATTTACTAATGAATTCTTTGAGAAATCCGACACAGGTGGTACCAGCTCCTCTGTGGAAACATTAAATGGGATAGGAGAATAAGAACACAAAATAGGAGGGGAAATCTACGGCCATGCGCAAACGTGGAGGTACCAAATTGGCGACACACGTAATGGGAAATGACACCTGCGCAGTAGATACCACTAACAGACATTATAGCCTAAACACATCCGACCCACAAACAGTGGTACATTGCAAGTACCAGGGCAGTAGTGCTCCTGGAACAGGAAATAACAGACGAGTGGTAGGCTACTACTACCGGACACTACAATATCAACACATCGTACGCGCAAACAGCCCACGTACCTGCTTGACTGCGTCCCTCAAATAGAAAATGACAACCGCCTACAGGGGTGCTACTCCGACGGACGTTAAACAATAGATCAACACAATAAGAGATAGATGGAGACCTGCTACACACCAAGCAATTAACCTACCATCGTGTTGTAACCTGTTGTGACCGCGACCGGAACGGTCGCGGGGTGGCCGAGAAAGCGCGGCGGGAGTAAACGGAGAGCGGCCCGCGAACAAACAAACGAACGGAAAGGACGGACACGAAACAACGACGGACGATGGAGAGAGACCTTACGACGATAACACGCAAGAACCAACGGAGTGACAAAGACAACCAAACGAATTCCAGACGTCCACTATTAATGAAAACAAAGAGCGATAAACACGCTGTCTGTTGTTGAGGCGATGTGTCGAGATTCACGCAACGATTAGACTCGCTGGCTGAGCTTTTTTTTTTTTTTTTTTTTTTTTTTTTTTACTTTATTGTTATTTTGACACCTGAACAACCAGGTAGGCTGGCAGCGGCACAATACGCCGCTCTTCAGCCGAAGAGAGTACATGGAGATAAACAAAGAAGAGACATCATTTAGTAAACGGTGGGAAAAAACAGGAGACACAAGAACATAAAAGCACAAGAAGCCGTTCACACTTGATGACAATCCACACTACGAACTGGAGACCCGACGCACAAACACTGAAGAAGACGATGGCACTGGTGAACAATGGAGCGTGACGGCGAAACTGAACACTAAACATGACGGCATACACGATACACTGAGGGCGATGATCTCCGGCGCGCGAATGTCCACTGAGCGTGTGCGAGTCCGGGGACCTGCCAAGAGGTGAACAGGGGTGAGGAGGGGGAGAGGGGAGGAAAAGAGGATGCCACGGCTTAGGAGACGGGGACAGGAGGATAGGGACAGGGGAGGGGAGGCCCGGGGGACGAGGGGGGAGAAAAGGAGGAGGGAGGGAAAAGGGAGAGAAGGGAGGGAGGGTGCCCAGAGGAGTAAGGACAGGAGGAGGGTGGGAGGATCAAAGTTGGTAGGAGGGGTAGATGGAGGGGAGGAGGGCATCATCAGGGAGAGGGAGCTGGCGGAAGCCACCTTGGGAGAGGGTAAGGAGGGTGGACAGATGGAGACCGGGCGGGACGTGGGAGTACAGGCGCGGCAGCGGGCGGGGGTGGGAGAGGAGCAGGGAGACGAGCGGGTGAGGAGGATCAAGTTTACGGGAGGTGTACAGGATCCGTATCCTTTCAAGGAAAAGGAGGAGGTGGGGGAAGGGGATGAGATCATACAGGATCCGTGTGGGGGAGGGGAGACGGATGCGATAGGCGAGGCGGAGAGCATGGCGTTCCAGGATTTGGAGGGATTTATAAAAGGTAGGGGGAGCGGAGATCCATGCTGGATGGGCATAACAAAGGGTAGGGCGGATGAGGGATTTATAGGTGTGGAGGATGGTGGAGGGGTCCAGACCCCACGTGCGGCCGGAAAGGAGCTTGAGGAGATGGAGGCGGGAACGTGCCTTGGCTTGGATTGTCTGGAGATGGGGAGTCCAGGAGAGGCGACGGTCGAGGGTGACGCCAAGGTACTTAAGGGTGGGAGTGAGGGCGATGGGACGGCCATAGATGGTGAGATAGAAATCAAGGAGGCGGAAGGAAGGGGTGGTTTTGCCTACAATGATCGCCTGGGTTTTGGAAGGATTGACCTTGAGCAACCACTGGTTGCACCAAGCGGTGAACCGGTCAAGATGGGATTGGAGAAGGCGTTGAGAGCGTTGCAGGGTGGGGGCAAGGGCAAGGAAGGCGGTGTCATCGGCAAACTGGAGAAGGTGGATGGGGGGTGACGGTGGTGGCATGTCCGCCGTGTACAACAGGTACAGAAGGGGGGAGAGGACGGAGCCTTGGGGCACACCGGCGGAGGGGAAAAAGGTGTAGGAATCGGTGTTATGGATGGTGACATAGGAAGGACGGCGGGAGAGAAAGGAACCGATCAGACAGACGTAGTTAATGGGAAGGGCGAGGGTTTGGAGCTTGAAGAGGAGACCGGAATGCCATACGCGGTCATAAGTGCGTTCGAGGTCAAGAGAGAGGAAGATTGCGGAGCGACGGGAATTGAGCTGTTCGGAAAGGAGATGAGTGAGGTGAAGGAGAAGATCGTCGGAAGAGAAGGACGGCCGAAAGCCACACTGGGTAACGGGAAGGAGGTGGTGCTGGCGGAGATGCTGGTGGATGCGTTGGGTGAGGATAGATTCCAGGACCTTGCTGAAGACCGAGGTAAGGCTGATGGGACGGTAGGAGGAGACGGCGGACGGCGGTTTGCCAGGTTTAAGGAACATGAGGATACGAGAGGTTTTCCACAGGTCGGGGTAGTAACCGGTGGACAGGACTTCATTGTAGAGCCTGGCCAGGGTGGAGAGAAAAGAGACAGGAGCTTCACGAAGGTGACGGTAGGTGACACGATTGTGACCAGGAGCGGTGTTGCATTTTGTGCGGAGTGTAGCAATGAGATCCTGTGTAGTGATAGGAGTATTGAGGTCCGTGTGTGCAATGTTGTCCAAGTACTGGAAACCAGGAGCGAGGGGAGGGACAGAGGTGTCAGTTCGATCGCGGATATCCGGGAAGAGGGAGTAGTCGAACTGGGGATCATCGGGGATGGAAAACACATCGGACAGGTAGGAGGCAAAGTGGTTAGCCTTACTAAGGGCGTCAGGGAAGGGGTGATCATCATGGAGCAGAGGATAGTAGGAGGAGGGCTTAGTTCCGGTAAGGCGACGGAAGGCTGACCAAAACTTGGACGAGTTTATAGGGAGGGTAGCATTTAAACGGGTGCATGTCTGTCGCCAGTCCCAGCGTTTCTTAGCCGCGCTGGCTGAGCGAGAGTCCGGCTCTTAAATACTCTATCGGAGGCGCCGCTATTGGCCGCTGGAAACACGTGTTCCACTGTGGCGCCCTCACACTAAAGTGCGCGTCATATATCTTGGCGGCCGAGTTTAGGTTTGTTCTGCGCATCTGACGTCACAAAACACAGTCAGCCAATGAACAGAGAACGACGTTGCCGAATCTCGACTGCAGTGCAGAGCACGGACGAGTGTCTTCAGTTTCAGAAACGTTCAGTCATAAATAAAGTAATAGAACAAAAGCCATGTCTTGATAGCAGACTTTCTTTTGTAGAAAGTTTGTAAAAAGTGTTCTTTATACCAATTGCTTCATATTATATTAATTAATTAAACCAAACAAGCAATAAGACTCCTAATTCAGGCGATAACAAGGGAAGGTGTTTGTATCAATCTCACGAACCGCTTTTTCGCAATAAAGAACAGCGGCAATTGTTTATTTCCTATTGTACTTCGACGAAGCATGAGTAATTCATAGTCATACCAGTAGTGTTTGTCAGTATTTTACTTGACATATTAGAATCCTTATGGAGTAATATTGCCAGACAAGCTGCATTAGCGTGACGGTGAAAGTGTTGAGCTACTAAGCGAGAAGTTTTGAGTTCAAACCTTGTGTGGTGCATATATTTTTCTTTATTTAAAAACAATATCGAAGTGTCTTACTTCAAGAATTTTATTCGTTTGAATGGAGTTTTTTGAAATTTCTAGTGCTTTGTCTCTTCATTAAACCTTTCGCTGCTGCAGACACGTGCTCCCCGCATTCCGCGCTGTGCGCGATATTGTCATCACTGCACTGCTCGCCTGTGCAGACACACGGTGTTTCCACTGCTTTGACACACTTATCATTCGATTTCACAAAAACTATTTGGACTATTCAAAATTTCGTGCAATGCTTTACTGCATTTAATGCTCCACAATAACTGCGTTGAACATCGAAACAAAATTAAGTCATTTATGGGGGGAACGTATCAGTCAAGAAGATAGGTAAAAATCTAATTTTTGAGCCAAATAGTTTTTGTGGAATCGAATGATACAGAGTGTCAAAGCAGTCGGAACACCATGTATCTGCACAGCAGTGCAGTGACGGCAAAATCACGCACGGCGCGGAATGCGGGGAGCACGTCTCTGTATCAGCGAAAGGGTTAATGCGGCCGTGGTGGCTTTACTTCATGAACTGCGCGCTCCCCCCTAAACGTAAGCTTGCGAACTATGCTATACTATGGCGCTGCTTCTCTTGGCGCGTGCGTCGTGTGCAACTGGCAACGCAGCAATCTCCCGCGTCTAGGCGGGCATGCGCGAGCCGCCAAGATAAGAGAATTGAACTATAAATGCGGGCCAGGTCGCAAGCGCCGCCACAGCTTACGGCGCGATGGTGCAGAAACCTCTAGGGATGTTCGACGTCCATGATGTCTGGTGAGGATTTAAATTCCGTGGCCCGCGGCACCAGACATAGGTTATAACGACAGTGGGCAAGGTGAGTTTTACAGGAAATTTGAATATAGAAGTGAAATACCTGTTGCTACCGATTGAACACATTACACAAATTAGTATAACAACATCGAAAGTCACATAAAGCGTGATAGCTGATCACTCGGTGCTCTTAAGGCGACACTTAAATTCTTGCACGGCCACAAAACGAGAAAGTGTGGTTCCAACGTGTACAGCAGAATAGCATTTAACAACTGCAGAAGTCACACACTGTGCCCAGATAACAAAAGAGCAAGAAAGCAAGAAACATTGAGAAACGTAGCAGACGATTACCATTAACATTTGCTTCGCTTTCATAGAATAAGATAGTTCTGTGCTACGCTTAGTACCGTGAAGATATAAGAAGCTACGCCGAACGAATGCAGATCACTTGCTGACAGTAAAGAAGATGAGGCCAGGCCACAACCTCCTTCATGCTCTGCTGTGCACAGCCAGGGAAAACACATTGCAGAGAACATAACTGAGCATCAACACCGAGCCCCTCCAGTCAGTCAACTCAGTTTCCTCTCCAAACCAGAGGCCACATAGTCTTAAGTAGGAGCACGACCGTGCACCGGCCTGCCAACTCTCTGGACGGCATGGTATCGTTGCAACATAACGGCCAAAGATATGCAAACCAAAGCTGCAGCTATCGATATCCAATGTGGACAGCAGAAAACAGGCTCGCGAACAGCTTAAAACTGTATAAAACGGCTGAAACTCCTTATGGCGGTCTCTAATGCGCATCAGTCACAGACAAAAAAAAGTAATCACGTGATCCTAGGTACTCTACCCTTTAGGTGCAACAACCCCTGAAACTACACTGAAGCGCCAAAGAAACTGCTACGCCTGCCTAATATCGTGTAGGGCCCCCACAAGCATGCAGAAGTGCCCCAGAACAACGTGGCACGGACTCGACTAATGTCTGAAGTCGCGGTGCAGGGAATTGGCACCGTGAATCCTGTAGGACTGTCCGTCAATCCGCAAGAGTACAAGAGGTGGAGATCTCTTCTGAACAGCACGTTGTAAGGCATCTCAGAATGCTCAATAATGTTCATGGCTGTGGAGTTTGGGGGCTAGCGGAAGTGTTTATACTCAGAAGAGTGTTCCTGGAGGCATTCTGTTGCAGTTCTGGGTGGGTGGGGTGTCGCATTGTAATGCTGGAATTGCGCAAGTCCGTCGGAATGCACAGTGGACATGAATGGATGCAGGTGATTAGATAGGATGCTTACGTACGTGTCACTTGTTAGAGTCCTATCTAGACGTACCAGGGGTCTCATATCACTCTAAATACACACACCCCACACAATTACAGAGCTTCTACCATCTTAAACAGTCTCTGCTGACTTGTAGGGTCCACGGATTCATGAAGCTGTCTCCATATCCGTACACGTCGATCCACTCGATACAATTTGAAACGAGACACGTTTCCGGTCACCAGCAGTCAAATATCGGTGTCGACTGGCACAGGCGAGGCGTGAAGCTTTGTGTCGTGCATTCATCAAGGGCACAAGAAAGCCCTAGTCAGCACACTGACACTTGTTGATGGCCTAGAATTGAAATCTGCAGTAATTTGCGGTAGGGCTGCACTTCCGTCACTTTGAGCGATTCTCTTCAGTCATCGTTGGTCCCTTTCTTGCAGGCTCTTTCTTCGGACGCAGCGGTGTCGGAGATTTGATCTTTTCCGGGTTCCTGATATTCACAGCAGACTCGTGAAGTGGTCGTACGGTAAAATCCCCACTTCATCACTGCCTCGGAGGGGGCTGTGACCCATGGCTCGTGATCCGACTATAACACGACGTTAAAGCTCTCTTAAATCTTGATAATTTACCATTGTAGCAATTGCGCCACACACTTGTTGTCTTAGTAGGCGTTGCCAACCGCAGCGCAGTATTCTGCCTAATTACATATCACTGTATTTGAATAAGCATGCTTGTACCAGTTTCTTTGGAACTTCAATGTATATATGGGAACACAACATAATGTAGATGTGAAAAAAAAGTGGATAAGAGATGAAGATGAAACTGAAGCATATAAAATGTCGTCGCTACACATTGCTTAAGGAAAGAGACGTCTTAACTTGCAAGATGCCTGTTTCACACACAGTAAACCGATATATACTGAGGTGACAAAAGTGATGGGATATCCATATGTACATACACAGATGGCAATAGTATCGCTTACACGCGCTTTAAAAGGGCAGTGCATTCCCGGAATTGTCATTTGTACTCAGGTGATTAATGTGAAACATTTTCCGACGTGATTATGGCTGCAGATGGAAAGTGACACACATTGAATGCGGAATGGTATTTGGAGCTAGACGCCAGGGACATTCCATTTGACAAATCGTTAGAGTATTGTATATCTCGAAAATCGCAGCATCAAGCAAGTACCGAAAATACCAAATTTCAGACATTCCTTCTCACCACGGAAAACGCAGTGGCCGATGGCCTGCACTTAATGACTGATAGCAGCGGTGTTTGCGTAGAGCTGTCTGTGCTAACAGACAAACATCACAGCGTGAAATAACTGCAGAAATCCGTGTTGCGAACGTATCTGTTGGAACACGGCCATGATATTTGACGTTAATGAGCTCGGACAACAGATAATCGACTTGAGTGCCTTCGTTAACTGCACGTCACCTACAGGCTCTCTCCTGGTTTAGTCACCATATCAGCTGGACGACTGCAAAACCGTTTCCTTCTGGTCAGATCAGTCCTGATTCCAGCTGGTAACAGCTGATGCTAGGGGTCGAATGTGGTGCAGGCTCCACGAAGCCATGGATCGAACTTGTCAACAAGCCACTGTGCAAGCCGGTGGTGGCTCCATAATGGTGTGGGCTGAGTCCACATGGAATGAACTGGGTCATTTGGTCAAACTGAACCGATCATTGACTGTAAAATCTTACGTTCGGCTACTTGTAGGCTATCTTCAGCCATTCATGGATTTCAGACAACGATAGTATTGTCACCGGGCCACAGCAGTTCGCGAATGATTTGAAGAACATTCTGGACAGTTCAAGCGAATTATTTGGTCACCCAGATCGTCTGACACGAATCTCATCGAACATTAATAGGAAATAATAGAGAGATCAGTTTGTGCAGAAAATACTGGCCTGACAACACTTCCGCAGTCATGGAGAGCTATAGAGGCAGCGTGGCTCAGTACTTATTCAGAGGACTTCCAACGACTCATTGAGTCCTTCCCACGTCGAGTTGTTGCGCTGCGCTGGGAAAAAGGAGATCCGGCACGTAATCAGGAGATATCCCACGGCTTTTATCTCCCCAGTGTGCCTTACATGGTCGTGAGTCAAGAAACGCTTCATTTCCATATTTTCCAAAAAAAAAAAAAAAAAAAAAAAAAAAAAAAAAAAAAAAAAAAAAAATTTTAGATCGCTGAACACAGAAAACACGTGGCAGAACGCACTATCATACCATACGAAACTCTTTCTTACGCGAACTGTTCAAACTATCTCCGATAGGAGCAGTACACACATCAATCCTATGTTATATTAAATTTCACATAGCGTCTTGCATCCGTGGACTGGAGCAGACACAATGCAGACACGATGATTCTCTGCATGTGTTATCAGTGGTTTACAGAAATCTGTGAAATGCTCGCCGTAAATAAGTCAAGTGGGTTTAGTCCGAGTAGATGAACGCTGGGTCTTTTCTTTAAAATGTGACGGGCAATAACTTTGAAAAGAGAAATTCATTCGTGTTTGAAGTACATGTTTTGTAGATCAAGATACGTGTTGTAGCAGACCACAGTCCGAAAGCTCTGAGATATAATTTCATGTACGTCTTCTTACCCTGGATGTAAGAATATTAGGTTCGGCCACTGATGGTAAGCCTAAGAATTAAAATTTTAAGTAGGCATAACAAAGAGAGCTGTTTGAACATTGTCTACAGAATGCTGGTTTTATGCATGTCTCTATGCTAGTCTGCTACTTGCCAGCCTCTTCATCTCTGCATGCCTACTGCAACCTACATCCATATGAATCTGCTTTCTATAATTAAGCCTTGCTCTGCTTCTACAATTTTTATCCTTAACATTTTCCTCTGTTATCAAACAGACTATTCCTTGACCCACCATACCGGTACCGTCTTTTACTCAAATTGTGCCACAAACTTCTTTTTCCTCAGTTAGATTCAAGATAGTATTGACAGATGATCTTCAGATACACGCCGGCCGGTGTGGCCAAGCGGTTCTAGGCGCTTCAGTCTGTAATCGCACGACCGCTACGGTCGCAGGTTCGAATCCTGTCTCGGGCATGGATGTATGTGATGTCCTTCGGTTAGTTAGGTTTAAGTAGTTCTACGTTGTAGGGGACTGATGACCTCAGATGTTAAGTCCCTTAGTGCTCAGAGCCATTTGAACGATTTTTTCAGATACACTTCAAAAATCCAGCGAAATACGTATTCTAAATTACAGAGTAAGAAGGATATTACACCCATAGAAGATTTTGTTGAAAAGCATCTGCTACCTGTTAGTCAATTAGTTTCGTGTTCCGTGGACCATTTTAATGACAAATCGTAGTGATGAGTCATTTTATATTCTCATCAGAAGTTGTATTATAAATAAGGCTACATGCTGTCCATTTGCAAGTGATCTGTTTTCTTTTAAAAAGATGCGGATGTTAGTAAGTAATTTATACTCACCATCTTTTAAATATTGCGATAATAAAATTTATTCTACGGAATAGAAAGACTTGTCAAGAAGAACCTCTTTCAGTTTCTTTTTTCCACTTTGCTGTCAGACATATCATATCACTCTACAAGTGATCGACAATTTTGGTTACATCATTATGCGCTACTGTTTGTGCTAAAGGCAACCATAAGGAGGAGTAACGAATGTCATTTTCTTCTTCTGGAATACTGATTATACACATTATTGTTCTTTTGGAAACGCAGTATGTACATCAAACTTCATGCGGGAATAAAAATATTATGAAGTGTAGTCAGAACTCTTTAAACAGATCTCTACAAGATCATTATGGGTCAGCATCACAAGTTATCCTTACAGCACGTTTTTGAGCAGTGGAGAGTTTCTTTCTTGGTGATAAGTTGCCTTGGAACATCATTCCACATGCCACATGCCACTGTCAAAATGGGCACAGGATATAGGTCTAAAACTAAACCCATCTAAAACCCAAGCGGTACTTGTTGGTCACTCTAAGCTCATTAGCCCAAAACATCGGGAATCCGTACCACCTCTTATCCTAAATGGAACATTTATTAACTTCTCGCCCTCAGCAAAGAGTTTGGGAGTAATAATAGATGAAAATCTAAATTGGACAGAGCACGTAACTGCAGTGTGCAAAAAAGCATCAGCATCGCTTCATGTCCTACAAAAATATAAAAAACTCTTCCCTTTCGATCTGAAAAAGAAATTAGTACAAACGCTTATACTCCCAATCATTGACTACAGCGATATTATCCTACAAGGCCTCTCTCAGGAAAATTCCCGACGTCTAGAACTGGTCACGAATGCCTGCGTCCGATATATCTGTGACGTTCCACTTTTTGATCACATTTCACCAGCATATGCAAAATTGTCCTGGCTGCGTGCAGACAAACGCAGAGATTTCCATACACTCTGTCTCATCTACTGCCTTATAAATGTACACTGTCCCTCATATCTCTCCTCGTCCCTAACACTCATGTCGGAACAACATGACAGAAACACACGTTCCCATCATAATAAAGTCCTCTCCGTTCCACTGCATCGCTCAGTCACCTTCTCCAAGTCCTTTACAGTAGCGGGAACCCGACTCTGGAATAACCTCCCTCGTTATGTTAGAGAACTTAAAAACATGACCGGCTTCAAAAAACAGTTAATGACGTATCTACTTAAGCAACAGTAATGCCTTCCTCTGTACATGAGTGCATTTCACCTCATTACTTCCCTCTCTCCCCCTCCTTAAACCTCCCTTACCCAAAACTCGCTATACTAGTAAACATCTACTTTACACACCAAAATATTAATGTACATCTGCACAAACCTTCATTACTATTGCGAATCTTTCTCATGTTTGTCATTATTATTTGATTTTTTTTTACTGTTATTATTATTGCTTTCGCCATAATCTGTATGTATAGCATCTGATGTAAAAATACTGCCAGCATTTACTTTATTAGGTCTTAGTCACGTTTATCATTATTATTTGATTTTTTGTTTTACTGTTATTATTATTGCTTTTATCATAATCTGTATGTATAGCAACTGTTGTAAAAATACTTCCGCATTTACTTTATTAGGTCTTAGTCACTAGTTTTTATTCATATTGTCACTAGAGTAAGCTAATTTTCTCATTTAAACTATGTTCATGATGTTACTCTGATGTGTGAAATGCTGCATGTGTGGAACACTGGTCCGATGTAAGAGAGGACCTGATGGCCCTAATCTGATCAGGTTAAATAAATAAATAAATAAATAAATATTGAATGAATATCCTCAAAACTTGTTAACCTACTTATTTGTTTCTCCGCAAGATACTAAGCGCGCATGTGCTTGAACTAAGGAGTTCAAAAATGTGCTTTTCACAATTTAAATCGTCATCACTATCGAAACCTAAGAATTTTGAAGTTTCCACAATATTTATTATTCCTCTTCATGTGTTACACTCGTCATTGGTGTAGTACCTGTAGATGTGCTGATCTGAATATGTTGTGTCTTTTTAAAGTTGAGAGCGTGGTCATTTGCAGAAAACCAATCAGTGATAAATTTAAAAACGCTATTTGCCATTTCCCTTGTTCCTATATGTATACTCGGATTCTTAACAACAATTCTGTCATCTGCAGAAAAGAACTAATTTTGCTTGTTGTACATTAGACAGAAGGTCGTATACATATATGAGGAACAATATCGTGCATAAGATTCATCCTTGGGGAACTCCAAACGTGATTACGAGTATAACTTCCTGGATTCGTCTGGTTGGATATGATATCACCCACTGGTTGGCTCCATCATCTTTCTCATAATACCTCAGTTTACATGTGAAACAAGAAGTGTGAGTTTAGAAGTTATTAGTCTACCAGTAGTACTTCAAGAAACTCACCATACTGCAGAAAATACATTATCACAATAAATAGCTAAGGTAAATTTTTTGTGGTCGCTGATTATTGTCGCTGTGTGTAACTTATACGTAAAGCTGGATAACGTGAATAAAAACTTTTCAAAAAATCACAGGTACAGAAGGCTCGTGGAGCAACAGTATGTCGGTGAGAGATGGATAACAATCGTTTATCTTATTTACGACAGGCTTTAAAAACGTTATCCGACACTGAAGCGTAACGGAAATTGTTTCATCTGTCATAATAAAAATACGCTCCATCTGGCGGTGCACAGACGTGCTGTGGCTTACAACCCCGTTTCCAGGGAAATAGTAGCAATATCTCCTCTATAATGTATTTTGAAATATTTGAGAGGAATTAGAGGGGCAATATACGATCTCATTTCGTTCCATCTAACTGCGTTATAGATGAAGTAACTCCATATTTTTTACTGTAACGTATAGCTAGCTATCTTCGAGCAACGTTCGACGTTAAAATCATATATTCAATTTGAAGTTCTCATATAAATTCTTAGATTATCTCCATAGTATCGTAAGTTACTGTTACCCAGAGCTATTTAATTCCAAAAGACCCTGTTGCAGTCATACTTGTAGCTATTTCGCTGTGCATTTAAGACTGGCGTCGCATTTTCTTTTCGGCAGTGACTGAAAATTTGGTTTTAAAGAACTACGTTTAAAAGTAAGAGAGTATTGATACACAACTGAAACCCTTGAAAGAATATCTTACAGCCGTCAAGGACCCCGAAATGTCTCATAAGGTACTTCTGTTACTATGCCACAAATTTGAAGGTGATATGTGACGCACTGGGCTACATGCAATAGTCGCATAGGGCAGAAACGTTAATGAAATATGCACGGCCATTAGCCTTTAGTTCCGATCGCCATTCCCGTCATGCTGTAGGTTTAGAACGCTGATTCCAGTTCATTAGTTGCCAGTTAATGATCCTGATGTCCACTAGAGATGGTCCAGTCCTTCTACCTTTATATAACATGTAACTATTTCCAAAATAGGGAACTCTGGACATAAAAAAGCATAGAAATGTCTAGGAGTATTTCATTTACTTTAGTATTACTTTATTTTTAGGAGCACATTTCGCAGTAATTATCCTTGATGCAGTAACATGCATTTAGCCAAATCTGGTCAAAATACATAAATAAACCGCTTCTGTCTGAACGGCCTCACACCCCCATAGGCTATTTTAAACACAAAGAGATTGTTGTAAAATGGAACTTCTGGTCCGACAAAAAATATTTTTCTTCAGAATTAGTGAATATCACAGCGTGAGCTGTGCAACAAATGTAGTCCTTTTTCATACATGTTGAACTATAGACTTCAGTTTTTTAAACAAAAATGGTATGAGATGAATATTTACTATACGTTGATTATGCTGTAGGTGTACTATCAGGACGTACAAAAGCAACTAGGATGCACAATGCGTTTGATAATGTTTCAGGAACGTTCTACAGGGATGTGTGAAATGGCTTCCACCTCCGCTCGCTAAATGAATTCCTCAGCAGTTAAAGAATGCACATTATAACCGCCCCAGACTGGTGCTGGGAGCAGCACAATTAAAAGATGTGGATCGATGAAATTTTTGAAAATACAAATTGCATATCGCCATCTGATAACAACTATATGCTGTGTGATTACTTAAAATTCTCGAACTGTTTCTTCTTCGAATGCCTGCAGTTTGAGGTTGCACGACAAGACAAAATGATTTTGAAAATCAGTAACAAAGTCACGCCAATGGCGGATTGGTTCCACGTCGAAATGTTTTGTCTCTTCCACAAGGAACTGAAAAATAGCTGTACAACTATTATTAACAGAAATATGTGGACTGGTATTCTAGAGAAGTATTCGAAGACATTTGCAATGAAAGTTTTTTCACTATACTGCAGATTATTCAAACCTACAAACAGCGATATTTACACGACAAAATCATGTTGGTAAAAGATGGAAGCGAACGGCCAGGCATCTCCTAGCAACCCTCGAACAAAAATTTGGAGGGCGCGCTTCCGATTGTTTGTACAGATAGTACGAACGTTTCTTTCGTCCTCAATCGATATATCAACTATATCTTCCTCTGCATAAGCATACACAAAATTTTACACAAAAAATAATTTATATTAAAGGGATACAACAGACTGTCAGCATGTCTTGAGAATGCTTTACATACTTGCGATACATGGCATGCATTTCATAACAGACTTGATGTTTTCTACTACCTTACGTTGATTGAAACATTTTTGTTGCGCACTGGCCACTGAGGAAGAGTTATACTTCCTGTTATTGTCAAACTTAAGTCGAAAGTTTGCTTAGTAATTCCACCAATGAAACCAAAGATTTCAGCCACTGCTTGGCTATCATCAGTACTAAAAACTCAAATAACACATTACAATGAGACACATGCACGAATAAATACATATTATAGCCGTATAAACTTTGTACAACTCTATTCAGAATCCACTTGTGGATTGAGTTGCATCTGAATTCTGAATAGAGTTTTACAAAGTTTATACGGCTATAATATGTTTTGATTCGTTCATGTGTCGCATTGTAATGTGTTATTTAAGTTTCCAGTACTTATGACAGCCAAGCAGTGGCTGAAATCTAGATCTGCAATAAACAGATTATTCAATGATTTCTGTGCATTTTTTCAACTTTAAAATTATGCATCGTTTGTATGTCATATGTAAGATTTCGAACACTTTGTTAGCTCCATGGAGCTGTGTTCTACCCAAGTTTGCTAGCACACAATAAAAAATAAAATTGCCTTCATTTACAATGACTGGTTTCTCACAGTTAACAAAATCCAAAAATGTGTATTAGAATCCATTTCATGAGTAAAAACTGCTCGTTGATACTTAGTTTATTATGACAAATATGCTCTTACTGTAATTGTGATAGCATTCCGACACACTGACCATGAGGAAAGGGAGGGTCCACGTTTAACACAAATAGCGACGTGTCTGCCTGAAAAGAATGGCACTCCCATTTCTCCTGCTTTCCAATAGGCGGTGCCATTTTGTTAACTCTGCTATTAGAGCGTGGTACCGAACTATCCCTTAGGGATTTCAACGTGTAAAAGACTGAAAATAAAAAAATAATTACATAACTTAACTGTTTTCGAAGTGATTAAGAAAAGTTTGTGACTACTCCATATGGAAACCTTTATAAGTAAATTTACCATCACTTACTCTGGCTCTTTCGATTCGGTGGTCTTCAACCCATGAAGCTAATAACAAAAAAAAAAAAAAAAAAAAAAACGAAATTTAGAAAAATATTCGAAAATCAAGGGTCGCATATCGCGCGATATTCTGCACGAGAGTTAATATTACCTCTTTCGTATTCACCACGCTCAAACACTGAGCGTAGATTACGCCAATGCTAGAGTGCCGCATCGCGGGTGTTCAAACAAGAACACTTCTCCCGGGACGCATGTGCTAATGTCCCGCTGCCCTCGCGACCGCCACAGTTAAACACGAGGGTGTTTATGTAGGATCTCTGAATACAGCGTGTGTTTATCTCGTAGCTTTGGCTTTATGTGTAAGCTCTCTATTAAAAGTTTGATGGGGTCCACTGTTCGTTTCATTACACTGGACAGTCATAGGGGAATAACAACAAATATTGCCAACAGCGACTCTCTTGCAAGTTTGCGCTTCTGCTGCAGTCGACTCTTGCGTTTCATGCGGATCAAAATTCGTTTGTTGACTTATTTGCACTGAATTATTGGAGTGAGATAGACGGCGGAAAATATGAATCGCCCTAGAGAACGAAACCAACTGCACTACATTCTCCAATTCACTGGAATGGAAATTTGTTTCCCAGAGGGGTCAGTTGATTTAGTTCCATAATGCTAATACGGTGCCTCAATTCGAAGAAAATTTAAATTGATACCTACTATTAGCATGTAGTAAACACGTTTGTCAAATCTTGTCATTCTTCTGTATTCTACGTCAATTTTGTAAACAGACTTAGCTTCAGTGAATCCGATGGTAGTGGCCTTCCTAGAAGACCGCAAGGTAATCGTACTAAATTTTTAATTGTTCTGTCCTCCGTTTCGGAATTGGTAAGAAAAATTATGTTTGAAAGTTAATGACAACGTAAGAGTTGATGAAAATGATAAATCTGTTGCCAATACTAGATTACGTTTTGATACCACAATGAAGTGTGGAAGTAATATGATTTACGTTACGAACTTCTAACTGCAACGCTATTTTTAAGAAGTTAATTATCCGATCCACCTGAATGTGTTTACGTTCATCTATGAGGCGGCAACCGATGTAGTCTCACTCTTGTAGAGAATAAGCTACGCCTTCTCAGAATTTTTTGCTCAGGCACTACGGGAGCTAATAACCGGCACCAATATTCCATAGACTATGTCACGTAAATTGCACAGATATCGCACAAAGGAAATATTACCTAATAGAGATTGAAAAGTAAGATTCAACAGTAATTAGTACAGTTTGTCTCAAGCAGTTTGTAGTCTACTTCGTGCCGAAGGAGATGTTTTAAAATTTTTTTGAAGACTGACAGCTATTGTAACTGCAACGTTCAGACTGAATCGGCAGATGTGAAGAATAAATTGAAATACCGCATATGGGGAGAGTTGGAGTCGACATTTGAAGCTGATGTTGTTTGACAGAGAGGAACAGCTTTAATGGGATCAAAGGGGTTGAATAGCGTTTTAAAATGGAAACTAAAGGATAATGTAATGTGAATGTCTAGAATATACACTACCGGCCATTAAAATTGCTGCACCAAGAAGAAATGCTGATGATAAACGGGTATTCATTGGACAAATATATTATACTAGAACTGACATGTGATTACATTATCACGCAATTTGGGTGCATAGATCCTCAGAATTCAGTACCCAGAACAACCTCCACTGGCCATAATAACTGCCTTGATACGCCTGGGCATTGAGTCAAACAGAGCTTGTATGGCGCGTACAGGTACAGCTGTCCATGCAGCTTCAACACGATACCACAGTTCATCAGGAGTAGTGCAGGCGTATTGTGACAAGCTAGTTGCTCGGCCACCATTGACCAGACGTTTTCAATTGGTGAAAGATCTGGAGAATGTGCTGGCCAGGGCAGCAGTCGAACATTTTCTGAATCCAGGAAGACCCGTACAGGACCTGCAACATGCGGTCGTGCATTATCCTGCTGAAATAAAGCGTTTCTCAGAGATCGAATGAGGGGTAGAGCCACATCTGAAATGTAACGTCCACCGTTCAAAGTGCCGTCAATGCGAACGAGAGGTGACCGAGACGTGTAACCAATGGCATCCCATACCATCACTCTGTGTGATACGCCAGTACGGCGATGACGAATACGTGCTTCCAATGTGCGTTCACCGCGATGTCGCCAAACACGGATGCGACGATCATGATGCTGTAAACAGAACCTCGATTCATCCGAAAAAATGACGTTTTGCCACTCGTGCACCGAGGTTCGTCGTTGAGTACACCATCGCAGGCGCTCCTGTCTGTGATGCAGCGTCAAGGGCAACCGCAGCCATTGTCTCCGAGCTGATAGTCCCTGCTGCTGCAAATGTCGTCGAACTGTTCGTGCAGATGGTTGTTGTCTTGCAAACGTCCCAATCTGTTGACTCAGGGATCGAGATGTGGCTGCACAATCCGTTACAGCCATGAGAATAAGATGACTGTCATCTGGACTGCTAGTGATACGAGGCCGTTGGGATCCAGCACGGCGTTCCGTATTATCCTCCTGAACCCACCGATTCCATATTCTGCTAACAGTCGTTGGATCTCGACCAACGCGAGCAGCAATGTCGCGATACGATAAACCGCAATCGCGATAGGCTACAATCCGATCTTTATCAAAGTCGGAAACGTGATGGTACGCATTTCTCCTCCTTACACGAGGCATCACAGTAACGTTTCACCAGGCAACGCCGGTCAACTGCTGTTTGTGTATGAGAAATTGGTTGGAAACTTTCCTCATATCAGCACGTTGTAGGTGTCGCCACAGGCGGTAACCGTGTGTGAATGCTCTGAAAAGCTAGTCATTTGTATATCACAGCATCTTCTTCCTGTCTGTTAAATTTCGCGTCTGTCGCACGTCATCTTCGTGGTGTAGCAATTTTAATGGCCAGTAGTGTACGTAAGCATATCAAGATTCATAGATGGTGGAGTGAGTTTATATTCAAGAAGTATAAATTGACCATTAAAATACTGGAAGTACAGGAGGGCAGCTCGAGACAAACTGTTGCTGTCTTTAATGGAGTTTTTTAAAGGAAATTTGGAAGTCTCGTCAATCTGAACGCTTAAGTATGGGAAGAATCATTTTCAACATACTTAGCATCTAGTTGCTCTTTCGTGGACTTGGCTTTTGAATAGGGCGAAAATGAATTCATTAATTTAACATCTTTCATTCAGGATGAATTTTTTCTCTTAAGACAACTAAATATCTCAAAAACTGCGCATCGGATTAAAAAATGGAAAAAAATATGTGTTCACCCCCAGGCGGTGGGTCAGGAAGCCAATTTTAATTTTAAATAGGAACATGCTATTTTTATTGACGTTTCGGACTCTACGCAACGTGTTTCGTTACGTGATAGACAGCGGCACAGTAATCAACAAAAAACGAAATTGTGTTCAAAGTCGGTACTGTCTCGACAAAAATGCATTAGATCAAAAAAGAAAAAAAAGAAAGAAAAAAAACCAGACTGGTTCAGCAATTGTGAAAAAAGTGTGTTTGAGGTGCGCCCTTTTACCTCTCAGCAACGAGGTGCTCGTTACATGTGTGTCTCTTCACCTCTCACCAACGGGTGCTTGTTTGTAAAAATAATTTCACAGTAAGCCCTCGAAAATGTCGCTGCCCATTTCAGTTCACTTATTTATCCTCACATGGAATGAGTCGACACATCTGAGAAGTACTTGCAATGTAGTATTCTAACAAACATTCATGATACACCGTATCATGTTATCGCGCGTTGTTGGCACTTCGTTATAAACTTTGCTTTTCAAGTAACATCTCAAACAAAAGTCAGACGAAGTAAGATCTGTCGATCTTGCAGGTCAAGACACTGAACTGACTCTTCCGATCCACCGAAGATCGTACGCGTGATCTAATACTTGCCGTGCTGTTACAAAACAATATACTAGACAGCAATCATGTTGAAACCACATTGTCGCGAGTTCAAGGGCAGACCTGCAAACAATACTGCAATATCGTCCTCCAAGTATCTTCAATATTGATGGCCATTTAAAGTGCCATCGATAAGGACTGCACCAATGCTACTTTCGCCAGTATTACACACCAAACATTCACATTCCAAGGTCGCTGATGTTCAACTTAGGGTAACCAATGTATGTTTCCCAGATTCCAATGATGCATGTTGTGTCGGTTAATCGTACCGTGGTTCGTGAAGGTCGACTAGTCAGAGAACGATACTCGAGCAAAGAAACTAGGGTCTCTCTCTATTTTGTGAAACGACGACTGGCAAAAAGCTACTCGGCTGGTTCTGGAAACCATTACCATGAAGTTTCTGAGGCCGAGAAATATGAAACGGGTGGAATTTTCTGAGTTTCAAAATTTGATAACAGTACTCTAATTTCCCATTCGCGTTTCAAATGGCGAGTGCTAATTTGATGGTAACGATTCACTTCGTCTAATACCACATTTCATTATTCTCTCCAGCAACGGTTCTTCGACGGTTCCTTTCTCTTGGTTGTTCAGTTCCCTCAATGGAGAACTCGAATAACCCAACAAAGACAAGCCCATGATCCCACCGCGTCTGAAACACGTTGAGCGTGAAGGGTTACAGCGTTATGGACTTTCCTACCACTTTCTCCATAAACGTAAACCATTTTAATTTTTATTCTAACGGAATACCCTGCATTCTGACTAATAGTGCTGTCAGGTTATGAAAGAACATGTTTAAGAAATGAGGGACGATGTGGATGCAATCAGGTCAAATCAAAACTGAAGTAATGATCGTTTCAAAGCAGCTACACAGAGAAAATAACGGAACACTGAGTCGTTTGCAAAACACGTCTTTTTTTTCTTATTTGATACAATATGTTTTTCTCAAGTTAATGCCATTTCTGGGCTGAGTCGCGTTACTTGTCTGTTGCAGCGTCATGGACCACGCAACGACAAATGTGTTAAATATATGCTATGTATTTTTCCCCAAGGAACCAGTTTTATAATAAAAATGGCATGTTCTATTTCCTATTTAAGATCTCAAAATTGGCTCACACGCCGATGAGTGGAATAGAGGGCCAACATTGCAAACGCCAGATCACATTTTTAAAACAATGAACAGGTGTTTTTCTGTATTTTAATACGGAACGCTGTTTTGCGATGATTCGTTGTTCGAAGATAAAAAACTCAGCCTGTGTAGACGTAAGTAAAAATCCATACGGTACTACAGAAGAAATCAATAAACAGCTTTCTCATATGTTGACTGTGAACCTGAATCACGAAACTCATTAAAATCAATTGTGAATTTAGTTATGAATAAAATGTTTCTTGGTGAAAATATCTCTGGGCATCAGGCCATGTGTTTCTGTGTAAATCAAGAGAAAACAAACTTCCTGGCAGATTAAAACTGTGTGCCGGATCGAGACTCGAACTCTGGACGGATCGTGAGTCGTGATTAGGTAGCTCAGTTGGTAGATCACTTGCCCACGGAAGGCAAAGGTCCCGAGTTCGAGTCTCGGTGCGGCACACGGTTTTAATCTGCCAGGAAGTTTCATATCAGCACACACTCCGCTGCAGACTGAAAATCTCATTCTGAAGACAAAACAAAAGCGACATTTCGATTAGCTAACGGAGGTTCTCTTTCGTCGTGTCGATTCATTTGTCAATAATAAAGTGCGTTAGAGATGGAGCATAAGTTCGGGTTGGAGCTGGATGGGGAAGGGTAATGGCCATGTTTTTCTAAACGAATCATCCCAGTGTTAGCCAAAAGCGACTTTGGGACGCAACGGGAAGCGTAAATCAGGATGACTGGACTGAATGGGTTGTCCTCATTGAGTTTCCCCTCAAGTAGACAGCAAAATACAGGGTGATTCAAAAAGAATACCACAACTTTCAAAATGTGTATTTAATGAAAGAAACATAATATAACCTTCTGTTGTACATCATTACAAAGAGTATTTAAAAAGGTTTTTTTTCGCTCAAAAACAAGTTCAGAGATGTTCAATATGGCCCCCTCCAGACACACGAGCAATATCAACCCGATACTCCAACTCGTTCCACACTCTATGTAGCATATCAGGCGTAACAGTTTGGATAGCTGCTGTTATTTCTCGTTTCAAATCATCAGTGGTGGCTGGGAGAGGTGGCCGAAACACCATATCCTTAAAGAAAAAATCGCAGGGGGTAAGATCAGGGCTTCTTGGAGGCCAGTGATGACGTGCTCTGTCACGGGCTGCCTGGCGGACGATCCATCGCCTCGGGTAGTTGACGTTCAGGTAGTTACGGACAGATAAGTGCCAATGTGGTGGCGCTCCATTCTGCTGAAATATGAATTGTTGTGCTTCTTGTTCGAGCTGAGGGGACAGCCAATTCTCTAACATCTCCAGATACTGTAGTCCAGTTACAGTAGCACCTTCGAAGAAAAAGGGACCAAAAACTTTATTGGCTGAAATGGCGAACAAATGTACAACTAAATGAAACTTTATAGCTCCCTTAATTCGCCGACAGATAGTGCTTAGCTCTGCCTTTTTTCGTTGCAGAGTTTTAAATTCCTAAAGTTGTGGTATCCTTTTTGAATCACCCTGTATTATCCACTATTATGCGGTCCATCGTTTCATAATTGAAGTCAATTATGTGCCTACTGCCAAGCATGAGAGAAAAGTCTGCACTCGACAAGGCTATAAGAAATACAGCTATAATGAAGCAAAGTATACCAAGATTTGAACTGCTAACTGACAATGCAAATAAATATGAGAAAGAGGGTGAATGACCTACCAGCTTGTAGCTCTCGACTCTCAAGATGGCCGCTTCTTAAACCCTTCCCATCCGATTAGGAGATCAATTTGAACAGTAACAACCCCGTAAAACGCTCCACAGAAGACTACATGTGAGGTTTAATCGACTACATACGTACACGTCTCCGTGATGGGTAATGGTCCTCTGTCAATTTGCTTTGTTTACCAAATTCTTTTGAAAATTCTTCCTCTGCCAGAATACCATCCAGATTAATTCGTCAACGATAATGCTATCTGTGCTCGACGACTGTAAATCAAACGATTTAAAGATATATCTCAAAAGCTTTATTTATATGTCGGCCACAAGATGATTGCTGTGCTGCATCAGTAGTGGAAAGCGTTGAACGTAGAGAATTTCAGTCTAGTGTCCGATTTTAGATTCACACGAAGGAATGCGCCCTAGAGACCGCTATAAAGCAGCTCCCGACAGTCATTTCAGTCTGCCTATTGCTTGCAGCCTGAGAGCTTCTTCCGACATTGTCAACAGATAAGACGGCTCCTTATGGTGGCTAATTTCATTACGATATATCTTCTACATCGCAAAATTCAACACTGCATAGCGTACATATATTGTATGTGCAATTTTTGAGTTTGGAATTGAAGACATGACTGCGAGAAAGTGCCTCGCCGTAATAAACGAAGTAGACACTGCTTTCTGTTGCGTCAAGTAAAAATGGCCATTTAAATGGTCGAAACTAGTAATCGTTGTACTCTTCCTTTTGATCTTGTCAAGCCGGCCGCTGTGGCCGAGGGGTTCAAATGGTTCAAATGGCTCTGAGCACTATGGGACTTAACATCTATGGTCATCAGTCCCCTAGAACTTAGAACTACTTAAACCTAACTAACCTAAGGACATCACACAACACCCAGCCATCACGAGGCAGAGAAAATCCCTGACCCCGCCGGGACTCGAACCCGGGAACCCGGGCGTGGGAAGCGAGAACGCTACCGCACGACCACGAGATGCGGGCGGCCGAGGGGTTGTAGGCGCTTCAGTTCGGAACCGCGCTGCTGCTACGGCCGCAGGTTCGAATCTTGCCTCGGGCATGGATGTGTGTGATGTCCTTAGGTTAGTTATGTTTAAGTAGCTCTTAGTCTAGGGGACTGATCACCTCAGATGTTAAGTCCCATAGTGCATAGAGCCATTTGAACCATTTGATCTTGTCAAATTAAAGGTTTTTCAAAAGAAGACTACAATATTATATTAAAAATGGCCTCCCGCAATACTGACAATATTAGGTAATCATAACTAAACACTGATAAGCCCACACATTATGACCACAGCCCACAGTGACGTAATATGCCACTCGGTGGCGTTACGGGCACGTTACGCGGTAACGAAAATATGTAAACGGAGCAGACACGGACGAAGGATCACCCTAGCAAAGATACAGGCTGCAAATCGGGAAATCTATTGAAATAAGCGATTTCTACAAAGGGCGCATTATTTTTACGCAGAGCTTGTGAACGAGTACCTAGAAAACGGAGAAGCTGGTCGTATGTTCACTTGATGCTATCGTGAGCATCTACGGAAAGAGGCATAAGTACAGTGAACCTACCCTAGCCGCAAAATGGTTGAACGTCGACAGCTCTTCACAGAACGTGGGGTTCGGAGCCCTGTCTGCTCTGTACAGTAGGATAGATCGTTATCTGTGGCATCTCTGCTGAAAGAGCACAATGCTGGTGCACGCACAAGTGTTTGGGAGCACACCATTCGTCGTACATTGTTGAGCGTGGAGTTCCGCAGCAGACACCTCCTGCATTGTTGACCCAACGACATATGCAATTACGACTGCAGGTAAACAGCAGCTCGAAACCGCAACTCAGACGTAGGCTTGTGTGAACAGTATTATGCTATGGGAGACATTAACCTGCGCTTGCATTGGACCTGTAGTAGTAGGCTAGGACACGCGACAGCTGTGAACTATTTGCATCCCTTCAGGATTGATGTCTTCCCCGACAGCGGTGTCATGTTTCAGCAGTGTAGTTGTCGGTATCTCTGAGCCAGAACGGTGCTACAGTAGTTAAGGAGGATTATAATAAACTCACGTTGATGTCTCGGCGACCGAATTCGCTTGATGTACATCCTATGGAACCCATCTGGGTCGCTTTCGGGCCCCATCACAGCGTACGCAGATCAGCGGGTCGTTATTCACCCGAATTATATGACCTGCGCTTAGACATCTAATGTCATATACCTCCACAAACCTACCATGAAACTGTCGGATCTCTAGTAATCAGAATCAGTTCCAAAGGGGGATAAACAAGCTATTAAGCCGATGGTCATATCGTGTTGGCTCATTCGTGATTAACGTGTGTATGCTTAAGCCACACTTCGTCTGTCATGCACCATCCTGTACCTTGAAACACAATAAGGTCTTTTACCGTGGAAAATGGGATATTTGCAAGTAAGCTAACTTTCGTTAACGTTTTAGCAACTTTACCCGTCCTGTAAATTTAATTGGGTGTTAATTTCCAATAGTTTCAGTTTTAACTTGTAACTAGTTTTTGATAATACTTCTGCTTATTTTGATTTCAATTACTAATTATTAATGTGTTGTAAGATAGCAATTGTTCAACAGACAAGAGACTGAAAACAGTACTGTCAACATTTTTCTCGTTGCAACACTTTTAATTTTCAATAGACTATTTGTTTCTATGTACTTCACCATGTTGTACCTCGGAACATGTTTTCACATTTGGGAAAACAGTTTTCCGGAGTAATTTTCGCAGTTTGAGAAAAATACTGCAGTTCATAAAAGTGAATGCCAACGTTCAAAAATGGAGCAAGGAAATATTGTCTTCATAGATTTTGAGAAAGCATATGACATAGTGTCCCTAAAGTTATTTTTCGAGGTGCTGCGATCAATAAAATTGCCGAAGAGTTATGTAAGAAGTCGACAGAATGGAGTAAGAAATTTCTAGAAGCTTTCAGACCTAGAGGAATGGAACAAGGTTGCTGTCTGTCTGCCGCACTAAAATAAGACACATGTGCAGGGAACACTGGATCTATGATGTAGAAAGGTGTGAGTGTGGGGACAGAAGTGGCGAACTAGCGTATGGACACCCTTTTCCATGTTGAAAATCAGCTCATTGGCATAAATTATGTAGAGGATTTATCTTACATGTTTAGGAAGCTGTTGGAGGAGTACAAAGAGAGGGGTTCGAAAATTAGACTCATGTTCAGAAAAAAACAGAACACCTTGACGACTAGAGACAGGACGTTAATATTCACATGACATGTACATTTTTTCTCAGAAAATATTTATTGTTAAGAGTAACAATTTGGCGAGAACATACATCAACATGTCTTGTGCATGTCCTGTTTTTCTACGTAGTCTCCACTACGTTCTATGGACGTACGCCAACGTTGTGGAAGATTATGTATTCCCTGCTGGTAAAAGCTCTTATCCTGTAGGTGTAGCCATGTTTTCACTGCATGACTGACACTCTCGTCAACTTCAAAGTGTGTTCTCTGTAGAGAATCTCCAGGTGGTCCAAAGAGATGGAAGCGGGAGTGTGCCAGGTCTTGACTGTAGGGTGTATGAGGCACTGATATCCCACCAAATTTGGCGATGTGTTTCCGGGTCCTCAGACTTGTGTATGGGCGTGCATTATCGTGTTGGAGCAAGATCTGTGTTGGATTCTTGTCGGATTGAACATGTCGCAATTGGTTGCCGAGTTTATTCAGAGTCTTCACGTATGCCTCTGAATTGATGGTTGACCCTCTTGGCATCACGTCCACGAGAATGATGTCATCACAATCCCATAAGATTGTCAGCATGATTTTCCCTGGCGAGGGGGTTGTCTTGAATTTCTTTTTTTGTTGTAAGTGAGCATGATGCCACTCCATGGACTGCTTTTTTTTCCGACGCAAAGTGGTGCACCCAGCTTTCGTCACCCATAACGATCCGTGACAGAAAGGCCTCTCCGTTGGTCTCAAAACGCTCCAACAATTCAGATGAAATGGCCTTTATACGAATCTTGTGGTCCGCTGTGAGCATTCGTGGAACCTACCGTGAGCACCTCTTTGAATATCCGAGAGTCTCGATCATTGCAGACGTACTTACAATGCTGTAGAGCCAATCGTCGAGTTGTGGTGTGCCGGTCGACATGAATAATGGCATCCGCAAGATTCAGCATGTCTGGAGCAGTGGCTGTGACAGGACGTCCCGACCGTGGCTGGGATTTACTTCTGCATTTCCTAAGGCTGTAACTTTCTCTACCCATAGTCCAACTGTAGACTACTCCTAACAAATGCACACAAAGCTTTACAGATGTTCACCACAGTTTCTTTTTCTGCACACAAGAATTCAATAACAGCACGCTGCTTGTAACATGAGTCGTATGCGGACGCCATTTTGACGCTGTACTACGGCTCTGCCACCTGCCAGAACGGTTCGAAATTTCACCGGCGCTAAGAACAAACATCAAAAGTGAAGCACCAGCAAGGACGTTTGTCTGTATATATTAATGCCTTTGTTTAAAAAAACTGTGGGCTTTTCTCATTATAAACCGAAGGTAACTGAAACTGCTGCTCGTGTGGGACGAAGTGTTTTGGCAGCGCAACGGGTGTGTGCAGAACGGTTCACGGAGGGCCATAGAACAAGACGAGATGGGTCAGCTCACACCACCAGGACCACCCTTCGAGACGATCGACTTCTCATCCGAATAGCATTGTAGGACAGATCCGTGTCCTCTATGGTTCTGGCGCAACAGTGGAACAGTGTAACACATCTCGCGCTATCAAGTGTGACAGTCCGTCGCCGTTTATTACGGTATGGGTTACGAGCGTGTCGTCCACTTCTCCAGCTACCTCTGACGAATGTGCGGTAACATCCCAGACGGCAATGGCATGTGGAGCATCGTCATTGTGGACAGGAATGGCATCAGATAGCGTTTTAGGACGAATCCAGGTTCCATTTGTTTGAAAATTATGGCCGTATTTTGGTTCGCCCCAGACAGGGCGAGCGGCATCACAGTGACTGCGTTGGCACAAGAATACAGCGCCAACTCAAGGCCTTATGGTCTTGGGTGCTATTGGGTACACCCACAAACCACAGCTGGTGCGTGTTCAGGGCACTGTGAACAATGTCACAGTCAATGACGTCCTGCGACCTGTAGCCGTACCCTTTCTACAGAACACCTCAGACGCCATTTCTCAGCAAGACAATGCATGACCTCATGTTGCTGCACGAACACGTGCCTTCTTGGTGTCACAGGATTTCAGCCTTTTTCCCCGGCTTGCCAGATCGTCAGACTTGTTGCCAATCGAAAATATATGGGATATGGTGAAACGACAGATGCAGCACTAAGACACAATGTGAGCCACCACAGGTGAACTTTGGCACCAGGTAAATGCAACATGGAACAGGACGCCTTATATGCGTCTATGCCATCACGCATGGACCAAGTTATCAAGGCCATGGCCGAACCTACCCCTACTAGGCAACAGGACACCTGCTGAACCGAGGTAGCTGCTGAACAAGGATGATGGAATGTAGTCGAATTACATCTCGTGATGCTGAGGGAATTAGATAAGGAAATGAGACAAAGTAGTAAATGAGTTTTGCTATTTAGGAAGCAAAATAACTGATGACTGTCGAAGTAGTGAGGATATAAAATGTAGTCTGGCTATGGGAAGGAAAGCGTTTCTGAAGAAGAGAAATTTGTTAAGATCGAGTATAGAATTAGGTGTCAGGAAGTCGTTTCTGAAAGTATTTGAATGGAGTGTAGCCAAATATGGAAGTGAAACATGGACGATATCTAGTTTAGAAAAGAAGGGGATAGAAGCTTTCGAAATGTGGTACTAGAGAAGAATGATAAAGATTAGATGGGTACATCAGGTAACTTATGAGGAGGTACTGAACAGAATAGGAGAGAAGAGGAATTTGTTGCACAACTTGACTAGAATAAGGGATATGTTGGTAGGACGCGTTCTGAGGCATCAAGGGATCAACAATTTAGTATTGAGGGAAGCATGGAGGGTAAAAATCGTTGTTGGAGACCAAGACTTGAATACACTATGGAGATTCAGAAGGATTTAAGTTGCAGTAGTTATTCGAAGGTGAAGAGGCATGGAGAGATGCATCAAGCCAGTCTCTGGAATGCGTAACTACCACTACAAAATTTGAAATCAGTTACCTTAAATTAAATTTTCTTCCATTACTCATCAAAATGATCTTAATAAAATGTGGGAGACTTCATGTTTTACCGGATTCCTGATATTCATGGTACACTCGTGAAACATTCGTACAGGAAAATCCCCACTTCTTCGCTAGCTAAGAGATGCTGCGTCCCATCTCCACTGCGCCGACTAAAACAGTACGTTCAAACTCATTTAAATCTTGATAAGCTGCCACTGTAGCAGCAGTAACCGATCTAACAACTGCGCCAGACACTTGTTGTCTTATATAGACGTTGCCTGTTTATACATCTCTGTATTTGAATCTGCATGCCTACAACAGTTTCTCCGCCGCTTCAGCGTAATTTATACCAAGTCATTGTCCGCGTCGAAAGTCTATGCCAAAATATGAGTTATCATTTTTACTTATTCGTATTTGTTATGAACCATGTATGCTTTGCCGTTTTTTTTTAAGAAAAAAGGTTGTACCAGGCGCATCTTAGCAAAGGCTACGCGTTTTCAGGAGAAGAGCAGTGTCACGGTGTTTCCATTGCGTAACAGGTAAGCCAAAATTAATTAATAAAAGAGGGAACATTGAGTTCTTCCAGGGCCAGTTTATCAGATTAAAAGTTTAATGATTCACATTGTTGAATTCAGACAGTGTCTTGTATTTAGAATGTTTAAACAGACAGGGAATCTGGTAGACACTTTCAATTTCCTTTCTCGCAGTCACACTTTGCAACATATTGTCTCAGTCGAATTCATATGTTGAAAGTTTACGTATGCTTACAGATAAGTTACACCGCCACCTATCCAGAGTTTTAATAAGTAATAGCCGCGCGGGATTAGCCGAGCAGTCTAGGGCGCTGCAGTCATGGACTGTGCGGCTGGTCCCGGCAGAGGTTCGAGCCCTCCCTCGGGCATGGGTGTGTGTGTTTGTCCTTAGGTTAAGTAGTGTGTAAGCTTAGGGACTGTTGACCTTAGCAGTCCCATAAGATTCACACACATTAGAACATTTAATAAGTAATAAATGATATCATTTTAGTAAGGTAACTTTCATGGAGTATAGATTTTTGTGTTTCTTGAGGCAGTTAAAAGCAACTTGCATGTTTTATAGTCGATCGTGGTTACAATGATTCCTGTACCGGTATCCATAACACTGCTTCCCAGCTGATCGAATACCTCCTAAACGATTTGTGGCAAATAACAGATGACAGATTTTTGCTTTCTTTGATTGGCTCCCTGTTACTTTTGGATGTTAATAAATGCGTGGAATAACGCAAGAAGACGCTTTTCAGCAAGTGGCAGGTCAGTGAAGACAGATGGTACTTCTTCCAGTTCCATTTAATTGCACTTTACTGGTCAAAGACTGATACCATACTGCGAACAGTTTTCTACATCAACAGGAATATAGTTATCTGCTAGGAGCCTACGAATCCTTTTGTTTTCTCCTCGCCGAAGGAAGAGTTATGGAAACTTTGGCAGTCGCACAGGCTTGACCGGTAAAGTGCCTACAATGCCTACAAAGAATTTTCTCACCGCTCCTCGATGATCTTTTCCGTTCTCGGTCCTTCTCAAATACTTCTCTGTCTTCAGCGTTACTGGAAGACCTTCCACGTTTACAAGGTGTCATTGGTGGTCGGCCAAGCTCGCACACCTCAGATGATGAGCTTGAGACATTCAATAGTCGACGTGGAAAGCTGCCTGAGGGGCCCTATTCTGTATTGTTCATACCGATCGGTGTAGTAGGTTAGTCTCGGCAGTGACGTCATTTTCGGTTTTTTATCCTAATATCCTATTCATTAAGCTTCTGAGCCTGTTGCCGAACGGTCCTCCCACCAATTTTACTACAATTGAACAGAGAGGCTTTGTATTTCGGTATGACCCTGTGTATTGGTGAGCTGTGATTTATGTACATCTGTAATTTGTTATTTTAAACATATTTAGCGGTTTAAGTCTTGGATTTAGCGATTGTGTTACTAAAGAATCACCAGAGGACGCATCTGGTTGGAAAGTAAGTTCATAATAGACTATTTTCCTTTGTTTAAAATATGGTTAGGTTAGGTTGTTACCGTGAATGATTAAATCAGGGAAAAAACGTTTTCGGTCAATATTTCTCTCAAAAAACGTGTAATTTTTTATGCAAATAAGAGTTTGAAGTTCTTTAAATACCAAGTCATCGGCTCTGCTGACGTATATTACATGAGTGTGAACTGACGTTACTAGTGACTTTGTGTACTTTTTCCCACAAATGGTTTAATTAGTAACTATCGAAACATGTTTACAACTTTCAAGAAACAATGGAAAGCAATTATGTGAAACCTGATATTGGAAACCTGCCAAACTATCAAGACATCATTGGGATCCACTTTCCTATAACGCAAAGTGTCGTATACATAAAACTGATCAATGAAGAGACGTGCACTGATGTGTGCCGACATGGCCACATAGGAACTGTAACGATCGACCATGCTGGATTAGGCCTTCGCACTCTGAGGCTTCTTCGAGCTGATATTCGCAGTCCCGCCAGATGTTGTGATGACAGCTTCCAAACAGTACGGCAACGTGCTAAGCCACATGGCTGAAAAACGGTGAACGTTTGAGACATACCCTGTCTTAAGCGGAGTGCGACAAATTAAGATTGCGCTGACGAAGCATATGCCATCCTATTTAGTAACTGGCGGCTGCAGAGCCATTGTCATGTACGACGAACAACCGCGTACTTGCGCCGGCTATGGCCAGGAAAGATGTCAGATCGGCCTGTATTCAACCCAGACTGACTCAGACACCGATTGGTGTAGTTCCATCCCCAGTGACACCTACTTCACTCACCATCACGTATAAAACCGCTGCAACCGCAACAGCTGTTCCTGTCCAGGATCGTAACACCATATTGCAGTCAGTGGTCGATGACAGTGTTGCGGACAGCATATCCCTCTCCACGACGTCATCGGCCGAATTACCTCAAGACGGCGATCAACTGTGCCACCGAGACGAGCCGAAACAGAAGATGGAAGTCGAACGAGAAATTGTCCCTACTTCCGCCTTCCTACCAATGGATACGGTGTCAAACGATTGACGCCCGCACTCTGACACAGAACAACAAAAATGGTTCTAATGGCTCTGAGCACTATGGGACTTAACAGCGGAGGTCATCAGTCCCCTAGAACTTAGAACTACTTAAAGCTATCCAACCTAAGGACATCACACACATTTATGCCCGAGGCAGGATTCGAACCTGCGACCGTAGCGGTCGCACGGTTCCAGACTGAAGCGCTTAGAACCGCTCGGCCACTACGGCCGGCACAGAACAACATGTCCGAAAACGACGGTCCCCTCTAAAACGCAAGAAACGGTGCCATACGCCATCCGATGATTGCCTGATTCGGATGTGTGACCCGGACGAAGATCCGGCGTCGGACGACACTCAGGACTCACCCTTCCCGTCACGATGCTACGGCGAATACTGACAACACCACTTGTGCTACTGCACATGCGCACGAGCGCTTTACTGACAGCACTAATCAACAGTTACCACCTGCTGCATCTAATTCTTGGGCGAATGATGTCGAGGATGAGAAACAGCACCAGGAGGATGTCGGCAGCAGAGATGCTCCTTCGTCAGCCTCTGTGGGGCCACCACTGCCGCGCACACCTGGTCTCCTAAGCAACCCAGTTCCCGATCTGGCTGACCAAACAAACCGTCTAGCAACGATTAACATCAACAACATAAGTGCCCGACATAACCAAGCGATGCTACAGGATCTTCTCAATGCAGCAGACACCGATATTGCGCTCCTTCAAGAGGTGTATGTCGCAGACCCTACGGCTACAGGACTTGGGTCTCACATGCGTCGGCCAATGGCAGTGGTGTGTCGATCCCCCTCCGCGAAGGTATACCCGCAGAAGACGTCGAGTATCTCCCTGGCGCGAGAGGCATGGCTCTTACTATCCAAGGAGTCAAACTTATTAACATCTATGCGCAGTCAGGATTTGGTCGGCGTCGCGAACGATCCACCTTTTTCGCTCATACAACCACGCCCCTCTTTATGGGCCGTCAGGACGTCTTGATATTCGGAGGGGACTTCAACTGTAGCCAAGCATCTAAGGATCAGTTACCATATCATTCTCCCTGCGCAGCACTTGCAACAGTTATAAATAACCTTCAATTGGTGGACTCGTGGGAACAAGGTTGTGGCGATCGGCCCGGATTTACGCACTACACCAGCCACTCCTCCAGCCGCATTGATCTGATTTACATCTCGCGCTCCATAGCTGTGGTGATAAGAGCTGCCGAAGCTTGACCCAGAGCGCTTTCTGATCACGAGGCCTACATCTGCGCCGTTACCCTCGGCCGCCAGAAGGTATGGCACATCTGTAGTCCTTGTAAGTTGAACGTCGCCCACCTAGTCTCTCAGGAAAGTCGACGCCTTATACAGAACACGTGGGATTCCTGTAGCCGTCGGCGTGGCACCTACCGGTCACACTGCCGTGGTGGTTATTCTGCGCCAAACCAGCCTCCCGGAAGACCTTGATAGGCAACGGACGAGATGTAACAGCATGGAAGAGACATACCATGGACTTTTACAACAGCATCTTAAGTGCATTTACAGCATTGCAGTACTCACCTGAAAGGCAGGTGACGATGAACCGTGACGAGGCACAGATCATCAGATTAACACGTTGGCACCTTGAGGGTGCGATCGTCAGAGCGCGCACTCTGGACAGAGTGGCGCAGGAGGAACCGTACATGTACCACGTCACTGCGGAACGTCGGCGCCGACACGGGACACTGATCCAAGCTATCACGACGGAAGCCGGACGACGCCTTGATACCCAGCGCGATATAGGAAACGCCCTTAACGCTCACTACACTAGGCTGTACTCGGAACACGCCATCCCTGTACTCGGAACACGCCATCCCCCAGAGGTGATCGCCGAAGTCTCTCAACTCACCTATGGCACGATCTCTCCGACAGCGACAGCGGATTTGAGTGCAGACGCAACGGAAGAGGAAATCATTGAAGCAATACAGGCGGGGGCTGCTCATAAGTCCCCGTGACCTGATGGCCTTCCTCTGGAATTTCATCGGACATATCAACAATTGCTGGCACCAGCATGGACTGATATTTGCCGCTATCTTATGCCTCCCATGACGCAGATCCCTGGGGCGTTCCTAGAAGGACTGATTGTTCCCATACCGAAACCACGAGGCGGATCCAGGATCAGAGATTATCGCCGCTTGACCTTACTCAATAGTGACTTAAAGATTTTCACCCGGCTTCTGGCGGCACGTCTAAAGCGATCGGTACAATGTGTTGTGTCACATGACCACGGATCGTTAGGAGGTGACCATAATATTCGCACTGCACTGCGCTGATATCGAGATATGATCGCGCTAGCCAAAGCTCGCCAACTGCCAGGAGTTTTGGCCTCACTCGACTTTAGCCAGGCCTTTGACAGAGTCGACCACACATTTTTGATGGTGGTACTGAGATACATGGGATATCCGGACATCATAATTGAGGTACTGATGCGTCTCCTACGCGGCGCGACGTCCAAAGTGTCCCACTCCGCCGATACAGATCCAGTGATCCGTGCGACAAGGCTGTCGTCTTTCGGCGATATTGTACGGCCTCGTCCGACAACGCCTGACTGGGATGTCCCTTGGTGGACACACTTTTTGCTACGCTGCCTATGCAGATGATCTGGTACTCCTTCTTCGCAGTAATGACGATGTTCGTGCAGCATTGGCGTGGGTGGCGACCTAGGGCGCGGCGTCGGGGAGCAATCTCAATCTCCAGAAATCGCACGCCCTGTCTATAGGCATAGGTGTATCCGAGGAGAGCGTCGCACCGCTACGAATCAGTGACACAATCCGCTGGCTTGGCATTGATTTCACATCTGACATGAAGCGTTCAACAGTCCTTAACTACAGGCGTTTATTGAATCAGATGAAGACACGAATAAGTGAGCATCGTCTTAGACATCTAGACCTCCTGCAACGAACGCGATATGCTAACGTCTATATGGCGTCACGTATCCCTCATTTTGCACAGATACTCCCGATACCACCTACTTTGGCTCACCGCATGTTGGCGGTTTTGGGATCCTTTGTTAATACGGGCATGTTATTTAAGGTTCGTTAAGAGTCCCTAACCCTCCCGAGGAGCAGAGGGTGTTTAGGCCTTTGTTATGTTCAGAACAGAGCGAAGGCCCTGTTCGTCAGCTGTTACCTGCAACTGTGGCGACGAAGCCCGACGTGCCTCACAAGTCTATTACTGGAGGCCTTATGACCGACCTCACTCGCACCCCTTGTGATGATATCGGACATCCCAGCACCTTTCTTCTACATTAGCCAATTCTTCCTTGAATTAAGCAACATCCATACCGCACAACTACCCACACGCTTGATGATGATGAGAGCGATATATGCTGCCATGCAACTGAACAGGAAGCCGAAAGTGACAGAAAGCAAACACCCCACTACAAATTGTCGTGCTGTGTGGTAGGCAGTGAATGCCACCAACGTTGATACTGACGTGCAATCTGCATGGTATGTCACTGTTAATGGGAAACAGTTGTGCCAGTCCCGCCTACATCACATCCACCTCGCCGGCTCAGCCTTGTGTGCCACATGCCAAGTCATTGACGCGGATGATCATCGTTTCTGATTTGATCCATTATAAATGGTTTTTGAATCCTGCGACTGTAGAAACAATAGGTTTGTTTATTAATTAATAAATCTTCTGCTACCAGTCACGAATGCGGGTCCGCAAAGCACGTTTGGTATTTGGTATGTGAGATATTGGCTTTTCTCACACTCAAGACTCCCGACAGGATAACAACCCGTTCACTTCTTTTCCCCGATGAGATATATTTCCCAAGGGCAAAAACGAACTCTGTGACTTGGATTAGCGGCCACGCTGTTCACTACCTGTTCGGTAATGGCGAAAAGACAGAACCTGATTTTTGGTATTACTCCAAGGAACGACATTGTACGATCGTCAAGAACCCTAAATACAGCAATATTTTTCTAATTTTCTTTGGAGCGCATTCCATAATCCTCCTCGCAGCTGGATTATCGATGACGTGAGAAGTTAACCATCGTACCTCTTTCCAATTTCTTTTTTCTATGAGATTGAACAAACAACGGAAACAACACTGTAACGAGACGACAGTCATCGAAAAATTCGCAGCGGGCTATAGTATGGAGAATCCCTATGTCGTAACGGGACGACTTGCTTTTATTCTGGTTATGTAGCCGAAGAGCAACGGCTTTCCTTTATTCATCTGTATTAATAAAAAAAATAAAAATAAAATAATAAAACAAAAAGAAAAAACAAACCTTCCAAAATCCTTTTTCCTTTTTTTTTCATTTTTGTTTCCTAGAAGTTTCTGTGTCTTCCTTATTCATAAAAAAGATGGTAGAGCACTTCAAAAAAAATTAAAAATGTGGTTAGCGTGCGGGAATGCGATATTAAAGGACACGGGTTCGCGCACGGATGTGTGCAAAAAGTTTTTTTTTCCTCTTCATATATGCAACACGTTCTGAGACATTGTTATTCGTTTAAGTTGAGATTTTTCTGCAATATTCGTTATTACTTACATGTAAGAGCGCACTTCCTCAGTAATGATTTCGTGATTTCTGTGTGTTTAAAAAACGTACTATGAAATCGCTGGAGATTAAACTGCTGTGAGTGAAACAACCGACAGTGACCTTTATACTTTTATCAGAAATAATTCACCATTTTTCCCGAATATTTAGCGATTTCCGAGTATGCGGTTAGACATGAATCTAAGAGCATAACTTAAATTACTGGGAATGTAACTAGCATCAGCCATCACAACAGCAGACAGAGATGAAAGATCCCCGCCGTAATATTTTTAGACTGTAGCGCCATATTCGAAACATTTTCATTCATGATAGCATGTTATAAACTTCAACGAACTGCAGGAGCTATCGAAAATGCGTTTTTTCAATTTTGTTTTTTAGACCCAAATCGTTGACGTATCATATAGGAAAGTGGGCTACTTAATCATTTGGATCTCTAGGAGCGAGTTATAACCACATTCTTATTCTTTGAAACCCCCAGAATCAATTTTTCGTGTGTTTTTACAGATGTATTAGTACAATGTGGTGCTACAGACTACTCTTAACTCATTTTCTGAAAAGTAAAATCCAAAACACGATGTCAGTGTGAATGAGAATAAGCTGACATAATGCGGCATTTACGACAATCTGCAGAACACAGTCAAATACACTATCGTTATTATGCGTGCATGGAAACATGCGGTCAGGGAAACGTAAAAATTTCTATGGATTTCAGCTGAGAATCATGGAAATGTATATACTGCGCCTGATATTGTTAAGGAGGAGGCAAGAGCGATGTAGGCAGGCTCGGCAGCTCGATGGAATGCGGCGTTATGCGTTATGGCAGCGTAAACGCAATTTTCGGTACTTGGAAGAATAGCGCGCCTGTGTCGTCTGCTAGCCGCTTTGTGTTCGCGGCGCTGTGCGCGCAGCAGTGAGCATGCGCGGATCTGCGGCCGCATGCTTTTGATTGACCATAGACAACATTTTTGTTCATTCCTCATTATTAGAAGGGCATTCTGTTAGCAAAAAAGTGAATGGCCTTTCAGATAATGATGCACAAATTTTAACTTTAAAAGATTTTTGTGCTGCAACACGTGTTAAATATAGTCATCAGCTGTTCAGGAAAGCTGATCCAGTTGCTGTAGAGACCTTTGTAAACCTTATAAAGGAACAAGAGTGGCAAGATGTTTATAGCGCTGATACAGTAGACGATAAATATAATGATTTTCTCAAGACTTTTCTCATGCTCTTTGAAAGTTGCTTTCCCTTAGAACGTTTAAAACAGGGTACTAGCACAAACAGGCAGCCTGGGTGGCTGACTAGAGGGATAAGAATGTCTTGTAGAACAAAGTGGCAATTATATCAAAACGTTAGAAACAGTCAAAATCTAAATGCAGCAGCCCATTACAAACAGTATTGTGAGGTGCTTAAAAATGTTATTAGGAAGGCAAAAAGTATGTGATATGCAGATAGAATAGCTAAGTCTCAGGATAAAATTAAAACCATATGGTCAGTCGTAAAGGAAGTTGCTGGTCTGCAGAGACAGGTCGAGGATATAGAATCAGTGCGTAGTGGGTGTGTCCGTGTTACTGATAAGTCGCATATATGTACAGTATTTAATAACCACTTTCTGAATATAGCAGGTGAACTAAATAGAAACCTAGTCCCAACAGGGAATCATATAGCGCTCTTAGAAAATAGTGTTCCGAGACTGTTACCTGAAATGCTCCTCCATGATACTGACAAGAGGGAGATTGAGTTAATAATTAAATCACTAAAGACCAAGAACTCTCATGGATATGACGGGGTATCTAGCAGAATACTGAAGTATTGTTCTATGTATGTTAGCCCAGTTCTCAGCCATATCTGTAACTTTTTCTTTAGGAATGGTCGGTTTCCTGACCGATTAGAGTACTCGGTTGTGAAGCCACTTTATAAAAAGGGAGACATGGATAATGTTGACAATTTTAGACCTATTTCTATGCCATCGGTGTTTGCTAAAGTTATCGAGAGGGTTGTATATACAAGGTTACTGGAGCATTTAAATTCATATAATTTGCTGTCAAATGTTCAGTTTGGTTTTAGAAATGGCTTAACAACTGAAAATGCTATATTCTCTTTTCTCTGAGAGGTTTTAGACGGATTAAATAAAAGGTTGCGAACGCTAGGTGTTTTCTTTGATTTAACGAAGGCTTTTGACTGTGTTGACCACAAAATATTACTGCAGAAGTTCGACCATTATGGAGTAAGGGGAGTAGCTTACAATTGGTTCGCCTCTTAGTTTAAGAACAGAAAGCAGAGGGTAATTCTCCGCAATATTGAGAGTGGTAGTGGTGTCCAGTCCCAATGGGGCACTGTTAAGAGGGGCGTTCCCCAAGGGTCGGTGCTGGGGCCACTGCTGTTTCTTATTTATATAAATGATATGCCTTCTAGTATTACAGGTGATTCAAAAATATTTCTGTTTGCTGATGACACCAGCTTGATAGTGAAGGATCTTGTGTGTAATATTGAAACAGTAACAAATAATGTAGTTCACAAAATAAGTTCATGGCTTATGGAAAATAATTTGATGCTAAATCACAGTAAGACTCAGTTTTTACAGTTCCTAACTCACAATTCAACAAGAACCGATATTTTGATCAGACAGAATAGGCATATTATAAGCGAGACGGAACAGTTCAAGTTCCTAGGCGTTCGGATAGATAGTAAGCTGTTGTGGAAAGCCCATGTCCAGGATCTTGTTCAGAAACTAAATGCTGCTTTATTTACCATTAGAACAGTATCTGAAATAAGTGACACTTCAACACGAAAAGTAGTCTACTTCGCATATTTTCATACGCTTATGTCGTATGGTATTATTTTTTGGGGTAAGTCTTCTGATTCAAAAAGGGTATTTTTGGCTCAAAAACGGGCTGTTCGAGCTATATGTGGTGTACGTTCGAGAACGTCTTGTCGACCTCTATTCAAAAATCTGGGAATTCTGACATTGCCCTAACAGTATATATTTTCTTTAATGTCGTTTGTTGTTAGCAATATTAGCCTATTCCCAAGAGTTAGCAGCTTTCACTCAGTTAATACTAGGCAGAAATCAAATCTGCATGTAGAATGCACTTCCTTGACTCTTGTGCAGAAAGGAGTGCAGTATTCTGCTGCATCCATTTTCAATAAGCTACCACAAGAACTCAAGAATCTTAGCAGTAGCCCAAACTCTTTTAAGTCTAAACTGAAGAGTTTCCTCATGGCTCACTCCTTCTATTCTCTCGAGGAGCTCCTGGAAGAGCTAAAAAATTAAACATATTCCAGTGTTACATTGCTGATTTTCTTCATTTAAACTTACGACTTGTCACCTGAATATGTTTTTTTTTTATATTTCATTTTATCTGTTTCTAATATCGTGTTATAATTTCATGTAATGACTCGTTCCATGACCATGGAGACTTCTCCTTAATTTGGTCCCACGGAACAATAAATAAATAAATAAATTGACTTGCGCAACGCGAACCGACAACAGCGCTTCGGTTCTCTAGACCCGCACGGTATCGTTTCCGAAATGCCTACTGAATAATTCAGGGGCTCTAATTCGAATACTAGACCGTTCGGCGCTCTTGAGTACCGAAAAGATCGGCACCACATACAGAATAGGCACCCTGGCAGCGACCAGCGCTGTTGCCAACTCTGAATTTCGCAGAGCAAGCGGCTGCAAGAGAAACAATAGTCATCTACTGAGTTGTGACGACACTTAGGCATTATCATAGAGTCATGTGAAAAATAGCTGTATCGGCGTTTTCTGTTCTCGAAATATCCAGAATGTAGTGGTAAGTTCGAACGAACAAAGGCATGCCAACATATATCACACAAACGTAACTTCTTATGTCCGAACAATGAGGCCTAGAAGAGATGATATTGACACTTCATTTACTAGGTACTGTCAGCAGTTCGTTTCCCTCAAATTATTAATTAATTTTTCTTAAGAATCCTGATTTCCTTCAACGATTTAATATTTTTTTCCTAAAACTATACACCTGACACACGTCTATTTGATATGAAATTTATCGATTTCCTCCTCGTCATTTGGCTACGAAAATTCGCACACAGCAGTCCACAGTGTAATTCTCCCTGAAACTAGTAGTTACGCTTTTCTTTATTACTCAGAGTACTTTCAAGTAACTATGTTTTGCAAACCTAGATGTAATACTAATGAATTTGATACCAGATCTGTCCGTTTCCCAATCGTCGTTTGGCAATGAAAAATAGGACATAAGCTTTTCTCTCAAATTCTCTTGATTTTGCTATGAAAATCCAGAAAAAAATACCGTCATGTAACTCATGTGTTTGTTAGAGACATTCGACCAGCACTGAAAATTAAGTTTTCTATTGAAAACAATGAGTTTTTCTCTCTGCAGCGGAGTGTGTGATGATATGAAACTCCCTGCCTGATTAAAACTGAGTACCGGTCTGAGTCTCGAACCTGCAACACTACCTTTCCCAAGGAAGTGCTCTACCAACTGTGCTATGTAATCACAAATCAGGACTCCTTATCATAGCTTTACTTTGGCCTCAGGGTGATGAGTGCTTGAGTGGATCAGTTGGAAGACGCCTCCCTCATTAAATGGAAGGTCGTGTGTTCGAGTCCAGGTATGGCATACAGTTCCAATCTGCCAGGAAGTTTTCAATTTTTGTTGCTCCTAGAAGCCGTTACGTAGGCAACCTGTGAGCGACACTATGCACTGTGCATCGTGCACCGGTTTCATTGTAGATTATTATAGATATCTGTGTTCTTATGTTAAACCATTAACGTACGATTATACCTTTTAAGGAATAACTTATGAGAGTAGTTTAAATTTTTAAACAAAAATTTTGTTGCTACATAAGCAACTTGCAACTGAGTGATGGGGTGATTATTTTACCCTATTAGTAATACGAGTACAGATACGCTGCCTGAACATTGGATCGGCCAGAAGATGTGTGCAGACTTCACAAGGAACCATTGATATCAAAAGTTGCCTGAAATTGCGGTATATGGTGTTTTTTTATTTATTTTGGTTGGGGTTTGTGAAAAAATATCACCTATGTACCTCTCATTCCCAAAAAACTCTGGGTGCTCTAGAACGCTGTTAGCAACATTAAGTCACTCAATAATTCCAGATATGCCCGCAGAAGTATAGTAGAGATGACTGTCGTGCGTCCAGTGGAGGGCATATTGAACACATTTGAAAGGTAAATAAAAACTTTTATCACAAAGTCTGCCAACAGTGCCCTAAGATGGGATCCCTATTTGCACATTTGTAAGGGAAATACCCTTATAAAATTGGATGAGTCTTTAGAAAACAAAACCTTTTTAGTTCTATGCAAGACGTACACAAGTATAGTCTTCTGAAATCGGATGAAAGTACGTCATGGGTAGGAAGAAATTTACAAGATGCCCATTTCCATAACCAATGTAAAACTGAAAAATAAAAGACTCTGCTGGCGATTGCTAATAACTCCTACTTCACAACAAAATAAATGACGTTATATTTATTTTCGTGATGTTCTAAGCTTGATCATTAGACCATTTGGTCGGCTACTTGAAGCCCAATTACCAGCAAGAGGTAAGAACATATGAATTCAATAGATCGTTGCTTAGCCTGCCCGCTGGTGTTGAAATTTGTAAATATTGGAGCTGTATGAATTCTGCCTGCGTCTCCCGTACTCGCATCCAGAATATCAGGAATGTCTACAATAATTTCACGTGCCAGTACGTTGCGGCATAATCGCTCTATAATGGCTCGGAGTTCATGGAAAGTGAAGCTCTGCGCTCCGTGGGCCTGGCATGTAATACTCCGCATTCCGGGCCCCCGTTCGCTGGATGCGCCAGGAGGTATTCACCCGTCTGACGGGAATATTCTCCCCATTATTACAGCGCATGCGCCGAAACCTTTTACAGACAGACGAGAGAAGAGCAATGGGCGGAGCCTGACAATTCCCCAAACTAACCTTCCCAGTGAAATAGGCGTTCTTTCCCAGATAAACCTTTCAATGTACTGATAAAAATGTGAACCTGGTGTAAGCCAATCTTTGATTTTTTAATATTATTAATTTAAGTCTATGTTTTTGTAGGGTACCGAATAGACATTTCTTAGAATGCTGATTCAGTCTTTTGTTACAGCTGCACTATCCCTGAGTGGCCAAAACTAGATGATACGTACCATAAATAATAATATTAATAACATTAGCGCGTGCTTATTAGACACGTGTTACAGTTGCAAAACAATGAAAGAAAACGGGAAATGTGTCTGCAAGCTTCCAGATTCTCTTAATAAAATATGTCTATGTGAGGCATATGTAAGTATTTTCTCCTCTACTATTATGTGTATCCGCCCAATGTAAATCCAGCTTTACTCGCCGATCTATTGTTTGTCAAAAAAGATTCTTGAAACAATGATATCAGAAGTAAGTCAATGTTTAACCCTCTGTTCTCCTTAAAAGTAGTATACACTCATGATCCTTCAGGTCATAATGGCCCAATGGGCAAACCTCTAGAAAATTACGTTGTAGAAATATATATAATTTAATTCTTAAAGCATTATTATGTAATTTAATATTGGTATTGATGAAAATTACAGCAAATAAAGCAGACATTGCATTTAAATTAGTAATAGAAGGGTAAATTTACTGTTGGATCATGTTAACCCTAGGACAACAGGATTGAGAAAAGGAATTCTGCTTGAATGCTTTTGCAACAACCATTATTTGTAAGCATTTTAGAAGTAGGTTGCTTTTCATAAAACCTTAATATAACAACTTATTTTTATTCATTTTAAATAATTGAGGAGACTGTATTGAAATTTATAAGGCAAATGTAGTGCTACAGAAATTCCCTGGAGACTTCCATACCATGATATTAAACTACAAAAGTGTCATCAACATATCGATAGATCACTGTATCTTTTAAAACTGTCCAGCCTAAATTCTGCATTCCTTAATATTTACCATTTTCTTTTTTGAGTCGTCAGTCTTCTAACTCGTTTGTTGCAGACCACCACGAAATCCTCTGATGTGCCAACCTCTTCATCTCAGAGGAGAACTTAGAGCTTACATGCCCAATTATTTGTTGAATATATTCCAATCACTGTTTTCCTCTACGGCTTTTATCCTTTATAGCTCCCTCTAGTACCATGGAAGTTATTCAATGTTGTCTAAGCAGACGTCCTATCGTATTGTCCCTTCTTCTTGTCAGTGTTTTCCGCACATTCTTTTCTCTCCGCTTCTGCGCAGAACTTCCTCATTCCTTACATTATCAGTCCACCTAATTTTCAACAGTCGTCTGTTCCACCATATCTGAAATGCTTTGATTTTCTTCTGCTCCGGTTTTCCCACAGTCCGTGTTTCACTACCATGCAATGCGTGCTCCAAATGTACATTCTTAGGAATTTCTTCTTCAGACTAAGGCCAATGTTTGATACTAGTATACATCTTTTGTCAGGAATGCCCTTTCTTCAGGGCTAGTATGCTTTTGATGTCCTCCTTTCTCTGTTCATCATTGGTTATTTTCCTGTCTAGGCAACAGATTTCGTTAATTTCAACTCCTTCGTGTCCATCAATCCTGATGTTTTGCTTCTCGCTTCGCTCACTTCTGCTACTTCTCGTTTCTGACGTCTTTCTTTGATGTACTCTCAATCCATATCCTGTACTCATGATACGTTTCGTTCCACTTAGCAGAGCAAGTAATTCTTCTTCGCTTTCGTTGAAGATACCAATCAGTGAATCTTATCATTGATATCCTTTCACCATGAATTTTGTATTTCACTCCTGAACCTTTCTTTTATTTCCATCATTGCTTCTTCGAAGTATAGACTGAACAGTAAGAGCGAAAGACTGCATCTCTGTCTTACACATTTTCAATCCGAGCACTTCGTTCTTCGTCTTCCCTCTGGGCTCTTGTACATATTACCCGTCTCTACCTGTAGATTACTCATGTTTTCCTCAAAACTTCGATCTTGCATTATTTAACACCGTCGAACGAATTTTCCAGATCGACAAATCATATCAACGCGTCTTGATTTTCTTTGTAGTCTTGCCTCCTTTATCAATCGCAACATCAGAATTGCTTCTCCAGTGCCATTACCCTTGATAAAGGCACACTGATCGTCATCTAATTCATCCTCATTCGTCTTTTCCATTCTTTTGTATACTATTCTTGTCCGCAACTTTGATGCATGAGCTATTAAGTCGATTGTGCAATAATTCTCGGACATGTCAGTTCTTGCAGTCTTCGGAATTTTGTGGACTATATTTTTCCGTTAGTCAAACGTTATGTCGCCAGAGTCATATATTCTACACACCAATGTGAATAGTCGTTTTTTTTGCCACTTTCCCCAATGATTTTAGAAATTCTAATAGAACGTTATCTATCCCTTCTGCCTTATTTGATCTTAAGTCTTCCAAAACTCTTTTCAATTCTGATTCTAATACTGGATGGTTTATCTGTTCTAAATCGACTCGTGTTTCTTCTTGTATCACCTCAGACAAAGCTCCCCCCTCATAGCGGCCTTCAATATATTCTTTCCACTTATGAGCTCTCTCCTCTACATTTAACAGTGGAATTCCCGTTGCACTCTTAAGGTGCGATTCCGAACACGACTGCAGACCGCAGACTGCACTGATCGGCTGCAGGTGGCGCCACTGGTTCCCACTGCTCGCAGTGTGAGGCGTGCGGAAGGAGGTAGCAGCGTCGTCTGCCCCCATATACCTGTTCCGGCGACAGACCGCACATCCGGTCGAGTTATGACGACTTTTAATGGCATTCCTGGTTCAGTCGAGAACAAAAGGAAAGACCATGGAACGAAGTGTTCAACCCACTGCATCCAATGTCAAGCAAGGCATATTGCGTGCCTGCTTCGAAAAGTATTAAAATAAGAAATAACATTCATTGATATGCTAAAAATACTAAAGGATAAGCTCTCATTGCGCTTCGGGGAAAAGTTAATTACGTTCCTTTTCATCGACTGTGGACATGATCGACCGCTTTGAAGAAAATACGTGAAGTATAAAGGCAATGCCTACACAGTCATCATCTAATAATACTCGTGGGTGCAAACATAAGGCTGGTATTACATTATCATATTTCTTTGTCAAAGCTGATATGTCAAATATTTATGTCAAAGAAATTTTATGGTGTAATACGTAACTTCGTCAAATCTCGCCTGTCGTCATATAAATGTGATCAAATCTAGGATCTCACCGAAGGTTTCTTTATAAAAGTTATTCGTTTCCTGTTCACTGCAATGTGAAATGTCATTGCTTGGAGCGCTGGTGTCGCTACAGCTATTTGACGTCTCTGTAGTGTGTTTCTAAACATAGCTTCAAAGTTGGTGTGTTTCTTCAACTCTTTTTCTTTTTAAGGGGAGCACGTATGGTGAAATTGGTCAAAAAGTGGCATTTTCTGATTATTATCTCTTAATAACATTTGATCCCTCCTGATTAATTTGTTGCATTATTTGTCAATTAATTCCAATTGGAAGTGTACTTTTTATCATTTCAAAGTTGATAGTGCAAGTGTAAAAGAATCCGGTCCTTCTGCATTGACTTGCTATCTCTGGAAATTTCAATCTACAAGGCTGTGGTTTTCAGCTATTTATTCCTTGAATTCATGTTAAGAGAATGGATGCATTGTGTAAACAGAAATGGCAGTATTTGCACATGCGTCTTGTGGATTTAATTTGTAAGTGTAGTGTTTTATAGGTGTGGAACTGTAAACACAGTGATTTGGTGTGCTATTACACTTTCTTATACCTCTTTTCAACATGACGAAAAGAAAGAGCTGTTTTATGAACCAACATTTCCATGAAAATCAGCGCAGCACTGGATCTGAAAGGCACACTAAAAGGACATACCTACTAGTGCTTCGAAGAGGAAACTTGGAAACCGTGGGGATTTATTTATTGACAAAGGAGATCATGTAAATAGTTTAGGTTATATTTTATTAGAGTTGAGTGGGTTAGGAAAAGTTTTACAAGATGCTGTTTCATGTAAGGTTTGTGGTGGGCAAATTATCATCCTTGAGGACACATCTGCAAGGACTGGACTAGCTAACAAATTTGTTGTTCAGTGGAAAGTTTGCAGGCTCTCTACGCCATTTTGGACTTCTCAAGAGAGCAAGAATGACTTGTTTGAGAGAAATGTTAGACTCTTGTATGGTATGAGGTGCATAGGTAAAGGACAGACTGCAGCTCAAATATTGAACTTGTCAAACCCACCATCCATCAAGTAAGTACATAGAAGTAATTGGTGAATGTGTCAGATACGTTGCTGTTGCTTCTGTGAAAGTCGCAGCTAAAGAAGAAAGCTGCTGCTAAGGAAGCTGTAGAATTAAAGATCACGACAGACTTATCTGTGGCAGTTGATGGTACATGGCAGAATAGAGCCCACACATCTAAAAACCCAGTTGCAACTATCACTAGCGTAGACACAGGTAAAATTTCAGACATCGAAGTGCTAACTAAATGGTGCCATCAGTGTAAATCAGTTGGCATTGAAACAACTGAAAGTCATAAAACAAACTGTGCCAAGAATTATGAGGGAACTAGTGGGGGTATGGGGGCTGCTGCAGCTGTTTCTATGTTGAGATGCTCACAGCAGGAAAGAGGTGTGTGCTACACTGAGTACTTGGGGAATGGAGGCCTTCCAGTCAGTTGTGGAGAGCCAACCTTATGGCGAAAAACATGTTTTGAAGATTGAATGTGTGGGCCACGTTCAATAATGGATGGGAACACACCTTTGAAAACTGAAGCAGACAAAAGGAAAAGAGAAGTTATCTGATGGAAAGACTCTAAATGGTAAAGAAAGACTTACAGACAAAAACATTGATGAACTCCAGCAATATTATGGAATGGCAATAAGGAACAACACACATGGCCTACAAGGAAGGAAAAGAGCAGTGTGGGGTACATTCTTCCACACATCATTCACTGATGTTACACATGTACATGGTATTTGCACACCTGGTGCTGATTCATGGTGCAAGTACCGCAAAGCTAAGGGAGTGGGTACAGAGGAACAATTTAGGCGCAAAAAACAGCATACCATCTGCAGTGATGGAGGTAATTAAGCCAATATGTAGAGAGTTTGTTCATCCTGATCTTCTTTCCAAATGTCCCCATGGTCGAATGCAAAACCTGGAGTGAATCTTTCAATAATGTCATTTGAACCCACGCACCAAAAAATGTCTTTGTATGAAAACTCTATGCTTGGGTGTTTTTGATGCTATGACAACGTTCAATGTTGGCAATAAGAGAAGAATTGCGATACTAGGGCAACTTGGTATCACTCCAGGAGCCAACACACTGCAAATGGATCGACTCAGGATCATGAAAAGGCAGTGTGCAGCAGAGGAAATGGCTAAAGAAGCAAGAGGCAAGAAAAGAAGGAAGCTTCTTGGCTTGCAGGATGATCAAGTACACGATCCAGAAAGAGCTGATTACGGGCCTGGCTGTTTCTAGGGGGATATGGATGGCTCCATATGTGAATAAATATCAAATAAAATGTTTAAACGTTATTTCACGGAAATGACATTTTTAAAAATATTTGACCCATTGTCTCAGGAACTATTACAGATACATAAGTCTCATTTTACACTGTGTTACCTCTTAGTACACTGCACCTGCTGAACCACCAAAACATCTCAACTTGTAAAAATTTTAGCTTAGAGAAGGAACAGGGGACTTTTCTTCAGAAAACAATTCAACATATTTTTTTTTAAATCATAACTAACTAATTATTTGTCTGTATATTCTGATCCTGGTTCAATAATCAGAAAAGGAGTGAAACTATACTTCCGAAAATTTGCAGATCTCTATCTCTCAAAGGTTCTGAGATAATGGGTCATCAATATTGCAAATTTAACACTGTAGGTATAGTAGGACATACGTACTCACCTTAATCAACTTGCTTCGACTTGGATAGGGTGGGGTTCGCGGGGGGGGGGGGGGGGGAGGGGTCCTTCGACTCTTTCTTTTTAATCAACTTGCTTCGATTTGGGTGAGGAGAGGGGGCAGGGGGGAGGGGATGAGGAAGTGACATACTGCATTCATTGTGTGTTGATGGGCAGATGGAATAGGCTGCAGACGACATATGTCCCCAATCACAACTACAGCCATCCACCTGTACATCTGGAAACATCCAGGCAGATTTTCAGCATCTGGAATAGAGGATGTGGTCACGCTCTAAAATAAAAAATTCTTTTTTAGCTTTTCATTCTACTTTGTCTACTTTTGAGCTCTGGATTGCTTCATCTGTTTCATACTTTTTATTAATTTTGTAATTTTTAGAACACTAACTCCATTAATTAAATTATTCAAAAATAAAAATAGTTGTTATTGCCCATATAATGTACTAAAAATTTATTTATCCTTGCACATTCTCCCTTTACACCCTTATAAATCACTTCACACGTTTCTGGAATCATTTTGGTTAATCTGCAATGCGATATTCGAGTGCTATGTTGTAAACTAGAGTAGCTGTCTCTCGTATCAAGAAATCCCAGTGGCACAGTTTGCCTGTCTTCTGCAGGTGCAGCATTTCTCAGGAGAGTATTCTCTTTTGTAATATGAGAAGACACTTGCTGAACCAGTACTGAATACTCTCATCCATTCCTAAGTAATTTGTATATAAGTCTTGACGTCCACCATTTGCTGCTCTCGTAACAAATTTTGCTAAATACTTTTATCATCTCGACGTAATACCTATTTTTTCATTCAAGTATGTTTCCTTTATTTCCGCCGCTTTTCTTCCAAGTACACACACAATGTAATTGTGGTACTATCAACTATAGCGTATTATAACAAGTTGTTGCCTGCCATCTTGAAATTTGACGATAAATATGACGACAGGGTAATAGCCATTTTTAGCGCCACGTCAAAGATCTCTGTCGAAGAAACTTGACGAATATTTGATAATATTTCTTTCTGAAAGTATTATGATAGTGTAATACCGGCCTAAGCATAGTAGACAGCTTGAAAAAGGAGCGGTTAGAGGCGCCATGTCACGGACTGCGCGAATCCTCCCGCCTGAGTTTCGAGCCCTCCCTCGGGCATGGGTATGTGTGTTGTTCTTAGCATAAGTTAGTTTAAGTAGTGCGTAAGTCTAGGGACCGATAACCTCAGCAGTTTGGTCCCTCAGGAATTGACGCAAATTTGAAGATCTGAAAATGGAACAATAAGCACAATGCTGTAATACTCGAGATCTAGGAGTAGCGTCTTTGATTCATAATCGAAACCTCCTTGGTCCTGGGTTCGAAACCAGCCACCATGGGGAGAAAATCACGACATTTTTCAATTACACAACAACATAACCTATGGATACACATTCTGTTTTTAATGCAGAGTTTTCCGTTGCCTTCTGAATCAAAATGCTTCAAATGGCTCTAAGCACTATGGGACTTAACATCTGAGCTCATCAGTCCCCTAGACTTACAACTACTTAAACCTAACTAACCCATCACACACATCCATGCCTGAGGCAGGATTGGAACCTGAAACCGCAGCAGCAGCGCGTTTCCGGACTGAAGCGCCTAGAACCGCTCGGCCACATCCTTCTGAATCCTCATGCTGTGGATCATTACCGATTCTTCCGCCTTTAGGGGTAGTTTCACACCTCAAGGGCAAGAAAGTGCCCTGAATATCTATCCGCTTCTCCATCCTCATTGGCAGTGCTCTGGGCTAAATAAGGGTGACTTATGCTGGAAGTCTTCTTCCGCGACTGCTCACGATTTCAAAATTTAAGCAACTGCCCACAGTGCTTCATCATCCTGCATATACCACTACATAGATTTAATCTTGTGACTTTTGTTCTGCCCATTTGGAACGATCCTCTGAAAGCTTTTATAAATACAATGGGCTGGACTTCTTGTCATCCAGGTGTAAAGAACGTTAACCATCTCTGATGAAGCATGTTTTCTTCCATAAAGCAGTCAGGAAAACATGATATCTCATTCTGGAAACATGATATTGTTCCGACAGAACGTTATACTTGAGCACTCAAAATATTACATGGTTTTCTGGTGGCACCAACTTTATTCTGATCATGCCTGTTATGATTACCGCCTATGCTGGATGCATTATCCTCATCAAAAACAGATGGGCTAGTACTTGGCTGGAAATGTCTTTCCAGAGTCGTCATATATTAAACGCTTTTCTGGTGATACAGTGAACTATAGTGTTGAGTCATAATGGAAGTAGGCAGGAGAAAATGGTATTGTCCTGACAACAGAATATACTTGGCTCTTGCAAAGTCTCATAGTTTTCTGATGGCATCAGTTTCATTCTGATAATGACAATTGTAATTATGTAAGTCTGCAGGCTTTTGTGACTTGTTACTAAAGTTAAAATCTTCTTGGTTGTTCGGCCGCGTCATTTTTCCTTCCAAAATAATGCAGGAAATTTTAGAAGGAAATACGACGTGTCCCGACAACCCAGAAGATTTCAATTTTACCATTGTAGTTACTTCCTATGCTGGATGCATTATCCTCATCAAAAATAGATGCACCAGCTTTCAGTAGTCTCACTTTTTTTTAATTCGTTGATTTTTTTGTGCAGGTCGTCCATGTGAGCTTTCTTGCTAATATTTACTTGGTTAAGTTGTTTTGCCACTATTTGAGCAATGCACAGATTTTTGTCATTCAAGTATTTATGCGGGATTGTTCCGACTTTGCTGTGCATCTATGCTTTTTTGAACGTGACTCCATTTTGAAATGTGTGCAGTTTGCGCTTATTTAAATTTGGCTGTTGTTTCCGATAGTTTCGAAATTTCTTTATTTTCATCTTCCATCCAACTGTACATTTCTAACTTGATTGCAGAAACGTGCAGAAAGCAGTTCTGTTGTGAGGTGAATTAAGGCCTGCACTCCTGCCGATCAGTTTTGCTCAGCTACAATTAAATCGATTCTCTCAGCTCTTTCTTTAATACCTTTTTGCTTATAGTCGACAGTATTTACTACACCTACTATTGATTCTAATTTCAATAATGTCTGACTAATTTTGTCTTTGGAAACTTGCACGGTTGCTCTTCTTGGTACAATCTTAGTTTCGACAGTCGGTGCCACTTCGACTTATGAGATCTGGCTCTACTTCGTTAAAACATCTATAACTTTTTAAAAAAGTCCCTCCTTTTCGAATTATCCTTTTTTTCAGAAAAATGTCAATGAATCTGATCTCAATAGTATTTTAATCCAACAATTTCTGATCAAGCTATAAAGGCAGCTTAATAGCATCACACATAATGGATGGCTGATATTACATATCTTACACCAGCTCCTAATAAGTACTATAAAATCAAACTTACAACCATCTTCTAACTCCTCCAGAGTATAATTATTACAACTACTATTTTATTACTATTATTTTACAATTAAGTGCAAGTTATTACCACAACAACTTAGAGCAGAATGTTCTACAGTGAGATACAAGAGAAGACAAATATTTTACAACTTCCATACTTTGTTCTCAGCTGGGTCATGGTGCTGGTTTTGACGCGTATATTTAATGTGAATTTCATTTTCCTCTATCTCAACTGGATCCATTGTGGTGCAGGCAAGAAAAAAATTTAATTACAGTGTGTTCTGATGCTTAAAATGTCTTATTTTCTACTTTTGAACTCAATTTCTTCTATGATGAAACAAGTCCTTTCAGGGCGACCGCCACCTCTATACTATCTCTGAAAAATGTAAGCAATTTTTTGTGTTAGTCTCATTCACCAACCTTGATAATGTCACGTATTTCACTCTGGAGCATCACACTTCTGTTGGATTAGTAGCACACGTGAGACAAAAACATTAGAATGCACTTTACAATATTTTTATTCACTTATTCTCTTCAACATAATACTGAGTATGCACGTTATCACTGATTAAATATTTTAACATAATAGGCTCTCAGATAGACCGCCAAACTGAATTGGTGTTGATCCTTATTATGCACATTTAATCAAGAAGACAAAACAGAATTAACTGATCTCTATATAGTCGTCTTCATCTCCAAAAAGAGAAAACAGGTGAACGCCAAGAAATCAGTTAATTTGAGACTGAAAGCAAAAGTGACTCCTTTTCGAAAATTTTGGATTTTGAGTTACTGTAATTATTACGTTCAGCATTTTATTCTGAATGATTTTTTAAAATACTTGATTTCTATCCCTAAATATGAGTGAGTTATGACAGGTTTAATATTGGTGATGTAAAACAGCTGTTTTGATAAATGTGTTTTACAGTTTCACTTTATTGTCATTGTTTAATTTAACATATTAACAAACTAATTTTGCATGTGTATTACCTATAAAATATCCTTTGTCAAATGGTGCAGAACCTTTTCAGTTAACATTAGACATAAGTGAATAACCCTTCAAACCTATAGCGTACAAAAACTTAAAACCAAATAAATTGGCCATAAATTGAGAAAAATAGCGAAGCTTTTTTTGCAAAATATTGATATTTTTACTCTGTGTTATGGTATCTTTTAGATCAAATTTGATGTTGAGCCATTAATGGGACCAAAAATATCTAAAATTTTGAATTCACAAAACCTCCAGAAATAGATAATTGGGATTCCATATTTTACGGCGACCATAGGATTTTCTGCTTCAAAAATATTTATATCCGAAGGGGTTAAAGATCTTTCACAGATATCAGTGTCGTCTCTTCACCTCTTTTCCTTTGGTACTGAAATAACTGGCAGGTAAGATCCTCCTCAGGAAGATCATTGTCACTGACTTGAAGTTCTGATTTAGGTTCTGATTCTACTTCATGACACAGAATGTTCTTTCATTCCTCTATTGTCGCATCTGTTGGAACTACTGCACCAGGAAACCTAACAGGTCTGCTTCCATCTGGAAGATGTGGTGCAAGTATTCATTTCCGTCAACGTCCATTTGGCGTGTACACTACCTACGGAGATGAAGGACAACTGAAAGTGGATGTATTTAGCTAAATGTGTTACTTTCTTAGCATTACTGTTTTTCAGAACATTAGCCAGCCATATGCGCTGACACTAAGTTCCCGTTCTTCTTTTCTAGCAGCATCAGAAAAATTACTATGTATTGTAGGTGTAGGTCTTTGTTGCTACAGTAACGTCGGCTCTCGCATAGAAAGCGAATACTTGTCTAGTCAGGCATTGTGGAGTTCACAAAATGTACTTCTTTTGTACAAAGCTACTATGAGCTCCTTAAAACGTCTATATAAAATATAGGAGATACTATTTTGTGAAGCGCTGCATATGCAGCTGCGAGATTTAGAAAGATGCCCCTTGTTGGGGCATTGTTATTTCCTTGTAACAACTAGAGATCCTTTTTCGGAAGACTAACCTCAATTTTTTATATTGATATTATTGACTCCTGTTGGATTCATCCAACTTTGAAATCGATATAAGCATTTACAGAATGAAGTATATTGCTACAATATACAAAAAACAGAAAGAGATACATCGAACGTTTTTGCTTGTAATGAAAATTTTCCTTCTGCGATAAGAGGTCCTTTATCGCTTTCTGGGTCACAAACATCTTTGTAATTATATCCACTTTGCTTTTTCTGTGCTGGAAGCGTCAAAATAATGATATATTACAGCACGTAAACATGGAACTGAGATGTATTCATACATTGTTATATAGGAGTCTTGGAAGAAGCTTTTTGAGTGTTGATTACTGACAGTGACAGCTAGCAGACCACTAGCCATTCCTTTATGCATGCGATAGAGCTGTTTCCTGAGCTGTCTAGGCAGGCAAACATTACAGATATAAAGTGTAAACAGTATATTAACAACCTTTTTACCATTTTCAATCTTCCATTATAACATGGGCTTAAAAAAACTGAAAGTTTCAAGTGGCTCTGAGCACTATGGGACTTAACTTCTAAGGTCATCAGTCCCCTAGAACTTAGAACTACTTAAACCTAACTAACCTAAGGACATCACACACACCCATGCCCGAGGTAGCATTCGAACCTGCAACCGTAGCGGTCGCGCGGTTCCAGACTGTAGCGCCTAGAACCGCTCAGCCACTCCGGCCGGCAGAATACTGGAAGTCCACAGTAGATTACCGGCGTTGCCCGGTGAAACGTTGCTGTGATGCCTCGTGTAAGGACGGAAATGCGTACCATCATGTTTCCGACTTTGATGAAGGTCGAATTGTGGCCCATCGCGATTGCTGTTTATCGTATGGCGACATTGCTGCTCGCGTCGGTCGACATCCAATGACTGTTAGCAGAATGTGGAATCGATGGGTTCAGGAGAGTAATATGGAACGCCGTGCTGGATCCCAACGGCCTCGTATCACTCACAATCGAGATGACAGGCATCTTATCCGCATAACTGTAACGGATCGTGCAGCCACGTCTCGATCCTTGAGTCAACAGATGGGGACGTTTGCAAGACAACAACCATCTGTACGAACAGTTCGACGACGTTTCCAATAGCATGGACTATCAGCTCGGAGACCATGGCTGCGGTTACCCTTGACAGTGCATCGCAGTCAGGAGCATCTGCGATGATGTACTCAACTACGAACCTGGGTGCACTAATGGCAAAACGTCATTTTTTCGGATGAATCCAGGTTCTGTTTACAGCATCATGATGGTCGCATCCGTGTTTGGCGACATCGCGGTGAACGCACATTGGATGCGTATATGCCGCCCGGTGTGGCCGTGCGGTTCTAGACGCTACAGTCTGGAACTGCGCGATCGCTACGGTCGCCGGTTCGACTCCTGCCTCTGGCATGGATGTGTGTGATGTCCTTAGGTTAGTTAGGTTTAAGTAGTTCTAAGTTCTAGGGGACTGATGACCTTAGAAGTTAAGTCCCATAGTGCTCAGAGCCATTTGAAACATTTTGAGCTGCTAGTACAGTTTACGTACTTTACAACTGATGTAGTCGCCGCTGTGCCTGTTCCTTTGAATCTGTGTGCAAGTCGAAAGGAACATTGCACCGTTATTCTTTATATTACAGGCACTGCAATATAGTATCCAATGTTTGTTCGGCGTGCTTGTTTCTCAGGATATATCAGCTCATTTTGTTTTGTTCTTCATGAGATATTTGTCACTCTTTTTCTCGATAAGAGACCAAAGAAGTACCGCTAACCACAGGTTTGATGTGAACCGGTTTCAACGGATAGCGTGGGGTTGTTTCCCGTCACTTACGATTTATATTGACCATGTGCCCATTGGAGAGAAAGGTCAAAAATTAAACCAATGACATCTTCAACTTAAACGTCTATGCTAACCGGAACAGCTAAAGACTAAGGAAACCACATACTGTGACAGCTAATGAACAGCGCTGCTGCATGGTGGAACAGAGAGGGCAGTGTGTGCCGACACTTTTGGTGTTTTCTTTTTTTTTATGATCGACTGTATTTCGTATTAGCAAATTATTTAACTGATCACACTGTCCCAATTGCAGCTCGCCTATCTAACGGCTTCTAGGGACAACAAAAATTTGATTTACAGTAATCCACAGAATTACTGACAGAATCTGAAAATTTAAAATGTTGACATTCTCTATTCGTAGTTACATTCTTACGTTAGAGATTTAACACGATGAATCAAGTGATAAAATTTGGAACTGTGGGTATATCTCGAGACAATGTAACTGACTGCGTGCTAGCTGCCCAGTATTTCGGAATGAGAGCAGGTAACTACTTCCAACAAACTTAACATATAATTTCAAACATTTCCAAAACTTCTTCGCGCTGACATCCCCTCCAAAGAAAAGACGAAAGGAGCAAAAATTACCGTTTCCTACAAAGTAAAACTTCACAATAAGGCAAAAGGTTTCAATTTATTATTTCTTTCCTATCAGCTCTCTTCCCAACACTACCCTCATATATCACTGAATGAACCTCCAAAATTGTATCACTGTACGTCATATACCATGATATTACGTCTTAAATAGTGAAATGTGTGAAACGGTTTTTTTATACGTGGTAGTTCGATTCGTTAACCGTTAGTTTCCCAGGTCACTTTTTGTCACCCACTGGCCCAGATGCAATTTTAGTGAAACAGTTCAGTTTTTTATGTAAAAGATTACGTTTACACCACACAAAAAATAAATAAATAAATTTTAAAGTTCATTTTGACGGAAAAACTCATCTAAACAGAAAACTGCACAAATGAACATAATACACTCCTGGAAATGGAAAAAAGAACACATTGACACCGGTGTGTCAGACCCACCATACTTGCTCCGGACACTGCGAGAGGGCTGTACAAGCAATGATCACACGCACGGCACAGCGGACACACCAGGAACCGCGGTGTTGGCCGTCGAATGGCGCTAGCTGCGCAGCATTTGTGCACCGCCGCCGTCAGTGTCAGCCAGTTTGCCGTGGCATACGGAGCTCCATCGCAGTCTTTAACACTGGTAGCATGCCGCGACAGCGTGGACGTGAACCGTATGTGCAGTTGACGGACTTTGAGCGAGGGCGTATAGTGGGCATGCGGGAGGCCGGGTGGACGTACCGCCGAATTGCTCAACACGTGGGGCGTGAGGTCTCCACAGTACATCGATGTTGTCGCCAGTGGTCGGCGGAAGGTGCACGTGCCCGTCGTCCTGGGACCGGACCGCAGCGACGTTCGGATGCACGCCAAGACCGTAGGATCCTACGCAGTGCCGTAGGGGACCGCACCGCCACTTCCCAGCAAATTACGTACAGTGTTGCTCCTGGGGTATCGGCGAGGACCATTCACAACCGTCTCCATGAAGCTGGGCTACGGTCCCGCACACCGTTAGGCCGTCTTCCGCTCACGTCCCAACATCGTGCAGCCCGCCTCCAGTGGTGTCGCGACAGGCGTGAATGGAGGGACGAATGGAGACGTGTCGTCTTCAGCGATGAGAGTCGCTTCTGCCTTGGTGCCAATGATGGTCGTATGCGTGTTTGGCGCCGTGCAGGTGAGCGCCACAATCAGGACTGCATACGACCGAGGCACACAGGGCCAACACCCGGCATCATGGTGTGGGGAGCGATCTCCTACACTGGCCGTACACCACTGGTGATCGTCGAGGGGACACTGAATAGTGCACGGTACATCCAAACCGTCATCGAACCCATCGTTCTACCATTCCTAGACCGGCAAGGGAACTTGCTGTTCCAACAGGACAATGCACGTCCGCATGTATCCCGTGCCACCCAACGTGCTCTAGAAGGTGTAAGTCAACTACCCTGGCCAGCAAGATCTCCGGATCTGTCCCCCATTGAGCATGTTTGGGACTGGATGAAGCGTCGTCTCACGCGGTCTGCACGTCCAGCACGAACGCTGGTCCAACTGAGGCGCCAGGTGGAAATGGCATGGCAAGCCTTTCCACAGGACTACATCCAGCATCTCTACGATCGTCTCCATGGGAGAATAGCAGCCTGCATTGCTGCGAAAGGTGGATATACACTGTACTAGTGCCGACATTGTGCATGCTCTGTTGCCTGTGTCTATGTGCCTGTGGTTCTGTCAGTGTGATCATGTGATGTATCTGACCCCAGGAATGTGTCAATAAAGTTTCCCCTTCCTGGGACAATGAATTCACGGTGTTCTTATTTCAATTTCCAGGAGTGTATTACAAGGTAATTTTGTTGTTATGAAAACACAAATACCCTGCACTCTAAATTTTACTGTTTACTATATTTTAATTGATTATTATACATGTAATAATATAAACATAAAAACCTTCCACAAAAAAATTAAAAAATTAAAATCACGCTAGTACTTTTCAAGTTTTTAGTTCCCTTTTCAGAGGCTTGTTCTGCACATACTGGAAATTTTTGTAGAGAATTCAAGTTAGACTGGCTTCTTGCAACATTGGCAAATATAAGGCGTCTTTCTCTTCTTTCTTAGGTGACAGGCAGAGCATGTTTCGCGTTTTTCCAATCGTTCTACAACGAGTTCTACTCTTGTTTCTGCTACAACCAGAACACGGTGAATGGACGCATGATGTTCCGATAGCTGTTGATTTGGTTTTTATCTGTGGTGTCACCGACGATTCTGCAAGATTCATCAGAGAATTAAAGCGGCTCACCTGAGCATCGTATTTGTACGAATTGTGAATGACAAATGCATTCATCCCATTTAGGTCCAACATACAGAAGAATTATGCCATCGGCTATCGTTGGTAGAGGCTCCGACAACCAGCGCTACTTGTTTCGACTAAATATATTTCTAGCAGAACCTTTAGCTAAAGGTTCAGTCCCCACCCTTCTGCCTTCATCACTTCGATAGCTTCTTTCATTGAAGGAAGTCACAATTAGCAAAACACATTCGTCTTCACATCTTCACTTTTCCTGTTCTGAATTATGTTCACAATCACACACTGGAAACTTCTGTAGAGGCTTCGTGTAACATTGGCAAATGTAAGGTGGAGCATGTTTGACGTTTCCTGTCTGATCCAACATCACGTACTAAACTGTCATCAAGCCGTTTTAAAACAGTATCTTCCAAGTCAGAAGATCTGGTTATTGAATCCATAACGCGAACCCCAGGTGCGGTCTCAGAGAACGTTAGCACAAAAGAAGCAATAATAGTATAGGTACACATCATATTCAAGTGACTACTCACAAGGGAAACCACAGCATCTTCGGAAAAGAACAACTAGACAACGCTGTAATCCTCTAACCCACCTCTAGGCATTAGCAACAGAGTAACAATACATGCCAGGAGTCTGTGAGACCGCAATTGGGATGTTAAGTGTTAAAGAACCGTTGAAATGAAAGTTGACGCCACTTCTGCGACTTGCGAGTCAATGATGATGAAATGACGATGAAGAACACACAACACCCAGTCATAAGGAGGCAGAGAAAATCCCTAACCCCGCCGCGAATCGAACCCGGGACCCCGTGCGCGGGAAGCGGGAACGCTCCACCACAAGACCAACAACCGTTAGTGACCGGTAATTACGAAACAACCAGATGAAGTAATTTGGCCGATCGGTAAATCATATGGGGTTACTAAGAGATACACTAGTTTGCAAACGTTTTCTTGCAGTGCGTGCTATGGTAGTAAGGAAAAATGCTCATACTTCTCTTTGTTGATCAAAATAGTACTTTTCAAGAAAACAGCAATTTTTATTCAGCAACGTTTTAAGTGATTACTTGTGAGGTAAATACAAAGTCGTGCAACAATCAACGTGCAATCCATTTTTTGAATCTTTGTTGAGAGAATTCCGTATGATGCTAAGTTACTAAACTGTTTTAGCAGCGTGTTCCGCAACGTAAGCTCGCTGAATTCATTGGACTGTTGCTTGTTTGATTCATTCTGGTTTCAATAAGGACAAAAATTTTAATATCAGAGTACTGCAATTACATGTTTCACAGGAGTTGCACTGTGGTTACGCTCGCCCAGAGATATTCTATAAAACAAAGAGATAACATTCGTACTTAACTGGTTATCCGTCGCCTGTATTTATAATGGTTGTTTCTTGTTCATTAGTTAAAATTTCCAAAATAGTTTATTACTTGGCCAGGTATTTTGCTCTTGGACATAGGGAACGGCGTCGATCATTAAATTAATGACATCCTTCCTTAAAGACTAGTATTGAGCGAACGAGAGCGTGTGTTGTGCTGTTTTTCTATCGGTTGCTCTTCACGATAGTTTTATAATTTCAAAATCAGTGTAAATACATATCTCTAAACAGATACCCCTCTTCTTGAGTATATATACTTTTGCGATATCAGACCTCACCGCAGGTACAGTTCCGCCAACTGTCTTTAATTAATGCAGGAGGGACGTGAAGCATAAGAAAATAAAAAGAAGTTTAAGTTCTCACGCTCAATAGCAATTAATAAAAGTATCTTACATGCATAATTTGTTCTCATCACAGGGTGTTGCTGATATGGGGGAATAATGAATGCTTTATGCAGTCCATATTTTGTGACACTACAGTAATTGTTTTATACCACAAAGAGTGAGTAAGTATTTTGAGACACAATTACGCACAACACTGCCAGGTATTCCTGAAGGCAAGAAATAATGATGAAAACATAAATCTGTGAAAATCTTATCAAATACAGTTGAGTGACAAAGGGAAGATTGTGGTGTAACGTCCCATTCACTACAAGGTCATTAGTGACGGAGAAAGGCTGGGTTGGTGGTAAGGGTGGGTAAGAAACCGGCTGTGACTTTTCCATAGAAATCATCTCAGCATTTACCCTAAGCGAATCAGGGACTCACGGAAAACTTAATTTTGGATTACAGTACATATATTCCAATCGTCTTTCTCTAGAATGCGAGGCCAGTAGTTAAATGTTTGAGCGTTATATTCCGTTATCTGGAATTGAATACCCATGGGTCACAAAATAATTGTAACTCAGTTGGCGATAGGATCAAGTGCGATCTAACAACACCTTGTAATTATTTCATTTTTAGATCCGTAAAACGTTTTCGAGGACTAGCAATGATGAAAGGTACTCTTTCGCATCCGTCTACTTTAGCTATGGTGTTTATCACATTATGTAAATGTTGGAGATGTCGCCCGAAATTTAACGCTTCCGATTAGTTGCACACAGCTCCAGGTAGACGTCCGCAGACAGTCCGTTACAGTGCTTCTAGTGATCCAAAATTTAGTACCGGCAGAAGGCATCGTTATTACGCACAAGACCACACGACGATACCGAAACAATAGCGCTACATGACTGAGATCCTACAAAAAAGATGTTTGATCGAGCTTCACAGATGCAAATTTGGAATGCTGCAAATGTTTAGTGCATTTGCGGAATAGTTGGTTGCTGAAGTTTCCAGAACGGTTAACGCGTTGCTCTCGAACCAGTAACCTTTGCTTGTGGCGGGCAAATGCTCTACCGGCTGAGCTACCCACGCACGACTCACGACACCCACTCACATCGTAACCTCCAACACCATCTCTTCTGCACTTAAGAATTCAACGAAATTCTCCTGCATACCTAGGAAAATTGCATTCCTGGAAGAAAATACATTAAATTTTTTTACCTAGCTGCAGCTTAGACGATTGTTTCCAGAATGAATTTTCACGCTGCAGCGTAGTGTGTCCTGACGTTAAACTTCCTGGTGGATCAAAACTGTGTTCCCAACCGGGTACTGGCGGAATTAAAGCTGTGTGAGCGGGTCTTGAATCGACCATTGATATCTCTCTTGGTAGAGGAATTGCCCCATAAATGCGGAGGTCACAGGTTCGAGCCGCAGTCCGTCACACAGTTTGAATCTCTCAGTAACTTTTAAATCACTGCACACTTCGCTGCAGAGTGAAAATTTGTTCCATTTATTGCATATAATCGTGATTCAGTTGCTTAAGTATGATCTGCATTCATCTGCATAAGGAATTAACCTGTAACAAACGGTAAATGCGTTCTAATAATTTTCGGGTGTGTAGCCGGATCCAGTCGACATTCTGCCTCGATATTTCGGCCCACAGACGTCCGGCAATCTTCAGGTAAGAAGACGACCACTGAAGAGCCCAGGTGCATTCATGGTGTTTATGCTGAATCTCGCGCATGGCCGGACGTCTGTGGGCCGAAATATCGTGGCAGAATGTCGACGGGGTCCTGCTGTTGTTAGAAGAAGAAATACGGCGGGACAATTCCACAAGGTAAAAGTGCTGTTTTTTGTATATTGACAGTAGTTTGATTACTTGTATCAATGAACCACGGATACTAAATAGTGCGTGCAAGCCACGCGGCGGAGCATGTAACGGTTACGTCAGTCGTAAACGTTGTTACAGATACTGTAAACTACAGCCGTGTAGTCGTATGGCCCATCAGAAAGCTCTGTAAGCTGGCGCGGGAGTGCAGCGCCCCAGTGTCGCCGAAGCTCTAGAGACGGCTATTGTTTTCGCCAGCAGCCGTTTGCGCTTGGCAGATGCAAGGTGGCAACACGGCTCCCTGCCTTTAGAAGCGAGTCGATTGAAGTGAGCTCGTCCTCGGCCGCTCTGATTTGATGCGTTCCCGGTCACTTGCACGCAGGCTGCTAATTTGCAGTATTATTGAATTTCATGTGTTAATTATAAACAAAGTTGGCTATTACAATATGTTGTCACGTTCCTCATTGGAAATCTTTTCAATTTGTTCTGTCCGAAATACAAGGTGATTCAAAAGGAAGACCAGATTTCAGTTGTTTATTACTGACGAACTATGAAAGATAGAAACACATTGCGCATGACACTGTATAGAGGAAGGTCCAAAGTTTTATATTCGCACAGACACTATAGTATACACTCAAGATGAGCACCATGCGTTGCTCGAGAAACTTCGAAGCGGTAGTTCATTTCATTCCACACACGAATCGACACGTTCCCGTTTATTGAATCGACAGCTTCAACAATTGGATTTCTAACGTTTGAAGAGTAGTTGCCGTAGATGGGACGAAGAATCTGTCTTTTACGTACACCTGCAGCAAAAAAATCGCAAGGTGTAAGGTCTGGTGACCTGGGGGCCTAGGGTAATAAAGATCCACTTTTACCAATCCAAAGTTGGCGGATGGTATTTTAAGATAATGCTGCATCACAAGCGAGGCGAGGGGTCGTGATGCATAAAAATGAAATCTTCGTGAAGTTGAGGAAACAAACAGTGTCACAGTTGCCTCCGGAAAAAACCTTTGTAAAAAGCAACGGCTCAAACACGTTCACTTTCGGAGAGTCCCTATCGTGTTCGAAGACGACGTCAGCATTTTGTGACCCCGTACCCCCCTTATGGTAGTTCGTTTCGTCCGACACGATGAGTCATTCGGAGAAAGTGTCCTCTGCTATATCCTGGAGAAATGAAATGCATAATACATACCTTCTCTTATGGTCATTGGGAGGGCAATTTCTGCAGTAACTGCAACTTGTTAGGCTTCATACGCAGGCGTCGTTTCAGAACACGCCACACCGTTGTTTGAGGATGTTGAGGTTCCTGCCCTGTCCTTCTTGTGGGCCTCTAAGGGGGAGGGGGAGGTCACCTAACAGCGAGGTCATCGGTTCCATCGGATTAGGGAAGGATGGGGAAAGAAGCCGCCCGTGCTCTTTCAAAGGAACCATTCCGGCATTTGCCGGAAGCGATTTACGGAAATCACGGAAAATCTATATCAGGGTGGCCGGACGCTTGTTTGAACAGTCGTCCTCCCGATGCGACTCCAGTCTGCTAACCACTGCGCCACCTTGCTCGGTATGGCACCGTATTAACGCATCTCTGATATGCTCGACATTTTCATCAGACGTTCGTGCCCGACTAGTGTTCTTCCTTTGCATATGCAACCAACTTCCAAAAATGTTGTGTGTCAGTCATAAATCTGCTTGTTCAGATCCGGCTTCTGTTGTATCGACGAGGGAATGCACGTTATATTTGAGCGAAGAATTGGCTTCGGGCAGTTTCCAACACACAAAGTGACCTCTCTTGTGGTGTAATCGCCTTATTCCTGCAAAGAAACAAGGGCGCAACTGTGTCAAAACTCCAAACATTCCTGTGTCCAGTCACATGAGCAACTTCAAAATGGCTCTGAGCACTATGGGACTCAACATCTGAGGTCATCAGTCCCCTAGAACTTAGAACTACTTAAACCTAACTAACCTAAGGACATCACACACATCCATGCTCGATGCAGGATTCGAACCTGCGACCGTAGCGGTCTCACAGTTCCAGACTGCAGCGCCTAGAACCGCACGGCCACTCCGGCCGGCACATGAGCAACTTGTTTCTGTCTTTTATAGTTCGTCTGTAACAAACAACTGGACTCTATTCTATCACCTCCGCAAAGATGACAGATGTTGAGAGACAGCTGAAATAGCTAAATTATAACAAAGGATTCCTATCTGATTCTACACCTTTTTGCGGTCAACTTATCTCCTATTTAATTATAATGTACCTTGGGTCTCTCGAACAAAAACCGTGCCCAGTAGTTAGAAGAAAACACAGGTCCCATCTGTCTACAAGACAGGTTGGGGAAGTGACTCAAAAAACGACCGTCCAATACCCTTCATATCCATTTGCCGTAGAATTCTTTAATGAAACGTAATGAAGTATCTCGAACAGAATAACGTCATTCATGACAACCATCTCTGTTTCTGAAAACATCGGTCATATGAAACGCAACTCGCACTTTCTCCCACATAACGTCCTGAAAGACATGGATTAACACACTGAAGCAGATGCAGTAATCGTAGATTTACAAAAAAGCATTTGACTGAATACCACACGTAAGCTTATTATCAAAAGTTTGATCGTACGTGGTTGTTGTTGTTGTGGCCTTCAGTCCTAAGACTTGTTTGACGCAGCTTTCCATCCTACTCTACCCTGTGAGAGTCTTTACATCTCCGAATAACTACTGCAACCTACATCTTTCTGAATCTTGTTACTGTGTTCATCTCTTGGTCTCCCTCTACGATTTTTATCTCCTACATTTCCCACCAATACTAAATTGGTGATCCCTAGATGTCTCAGAATGTGTATTATCGGACGATCCCTTCTTTTCGTCAAGTAGTGCCATAAATCTCTTGTCTCCCTAATTCAGTTCAGTACTTCCCCATTAGTTATGTGGCCGACCCATCTAATTTTCAGTTCTTCTGCAGCACCGTGTTTCGAAAGCTTCTATTTACCTTTTATCTAAACTGTTTACCGTCCATGTTTCACTTCACTACATGGCTATACTCCAGACAAATAACTTCAGAAAAGACATCCTAACACTTAAATTTGTATTCGATCTTAACAGATTTCTGTCCTTCAGAAATGTTTTTCTTTGCCAGTCCACATCTTACATTCTCTCTACCTAGGCCATCATAAATTACTTTGTTGCTCAAAAAGCAGAACTCATCTACTACTTTAAGCGTCTAGTATCCTAATCTGATTCCCTTAGGATCACTTGATTTAATTCGACTACATACCATCATCCTTGTTTCGCTTTTGTTGATGTTCATTTTATATACTCCTTTCAACACGCTGTTCGATCCTTTTAAAAGCTCTTCCAACTCCTTTGCTGTCCCTGACGGAATTACAGTGTCGTCGGCAAACCTCAAGATTTTATTTCTTCTTCCTGAACTTTAGTTTCTACTTCAAAATCTTGTTCGGTTTCCTTAACTGTTTGTTCAGTGTACAGATTGAATAACATCGGGGACAGGTTACAATCGTGTCTCAGTTCCTTCTCAACCACTGCTTCCCTTTCATGCCCCTTGACTCTCATTAGTGCCGTCTGGTTTCTGTACAAGTTGTAGACAACCTTTCGCTCCAGGTATTTTACCCCTGGCACCCTCAGAATTTCAAAGAAAGTATTCAAGTTAACATTGTCAAAAGCCTACAAATTCTATAAATGTAGGTTTACCTTTCCTGAACCTACCTTCTAAGACACGTTGTAGGGTCAGTATTGCCTCGTATGTTCCTACATTTCTCCGAAATCCAAACTGATCTTCCCTGAGGTGAGCAACTACTAGTTTTTCCATTCTACTGTAAAGAATTCGTGTTAGTATCTTGCAATTACGCCTTATTAAATCGATAGTTCGGTAATTTTCACACCTGTCAGCAACTGCTTTCTTTGAAATTGGAATTATCACTTTCTTTTTGAAGCCTGAGAGTATTTAGCTGTCTCAAACATCTTGCACACCAGATGGAAGAGTTCTCTCATGGCTGGCTCTTCCAAGGCTATCAGTTGTTCTGACGGAATGTTGTCTACTACCAGGGCCTTGCTTCGACTTAGATCTTTCAGAGCTTTATCAAATTCTTCTCGTGGTATCATATCTCCCATCTCATCTTCATCTACGACCACTTCCTTTTCTGTAATATTGCTTTTAAGTTCACCTCCCTTCTATAGCCCTTCTGTATACTGCTTCCACCTTTCAGATTTCCTTTCTTTGCTTACGACTGGGCATCAAGGGAAATTTCTGGTGGATGGAGGATTTCTTGGTAGGGATGATTATCGAAAGATGTAAAAGTGTCTTTGGGTCTGCCCCAGGGAAGAGTGTTGGGTCCCTTGTTGTTCATATTGTTGATAATGACCTTGCAGACAATGTTAATCGCAAACGATGCAGTTATTTGTAATGAAGTACTGTCTGAAAGAAGTTGCACAAATATTCATTTGGATGTTGATAAGCTTTCAAACTGGTGTAAATATTAGCAATTTCCTTTAAATGTTAAGAAATATAAAATTGTGCACTACATAAAACGAGAATAAGTTGTATCTTATGTCTGCAGTGTCAACAAGTCACACTAGAAATCGGCCAACTCATACAAATACCGCCGGCCGGGGTGGCCAAGCGGTTCTAGGCGCTACAGTCTGGAACCGCGCGACCGCTACGGTCGCAGGTTCGAATCCTGCCTCGGGCATGGATGTGTGTGATGTCCTTGGGTTAGTTAAGTTTAAGTAGTTCTAAGTTCTAGGGGACTGATGACCTCAGAAGTCAAGTTCTATAGTGCTCAGAGCCATTTGAACCATACAAATACCTGTGCGTATTTGTAGTGAAAAATGAAATGAGCGCGTGGCACTGTTGGCCGGGAGGCCCCATCTGGGGAAGTTCGGCCGCCGAGAGCAAGTCTTATTTCAGGCGATACCACATTGGGCGACTTCCGTACCGGTGATGAGGATGAAATGATGATGAGGACAACATCCAGTCCACGAGCGGAGAAAATCTCCAACCCGGCCGGGAATCGAACTCGGGCCCGCAGCATGGAGGGCAAGCACATAACCACTTCCTTTTTTGGTTGATCTCATTTTTATAGTTCGTTTGTTCGGGGCGGACGTCCCATGACCGTTGTTTAAATTCATCACTAATCCATCAGCTCAGTTTTTTTATTACAGAAGACAGCTAGCCGTCTGACTGAACACGCTGAGCTACCGTCAGCTAATCAGGCGGACATTTGTGGGGATATGAAGTTGGACGAACAGCACGCCCGGTCATAGGTGAAACACGTCGCAGGCTACGGTTCATTGGTAGGATTCTAGGAAAACACAATCAGTGTACAAAAGCAGACTGTTAATGAACCACTTGTGCCACCATTCTCGAGCACTGCTCACGTGTGTAAGATACAGCTTACGAAACTGGACTGACGAGGGAATATTGAAAGTACACAGAGAAGGGTGTATGTGATCTCAAGAACCGACATTAAATGAGGAGGATGGAGGAGGAGACTGGTGCTTAACGTTCCGTCTACAATAAGGTCATTAGAAACGATGTATAAGCTCGGACTATGGAATAATGGGGAAGGAAATGTGCTGCGTGCTTTTAGAGAAACAATCTCGAAATTGACCTGAAGCGATTTATAGAAATCGTGGGAAACTTAAATCTGGACGGCCAAACATGAGTAACTGAGCCACCTTGCTCGGTCAACATTAAATGATGAATCTAGGAATGTACCACAACCTCCAGCATATCGCTCCCGCAGGCACCGTGAGGACAAGCATTAGATTAATTACAGCGTGCGCAGAGGTGTTTACACATTTTTCCTGCGCTCCATACTTGAAGGCAGTAGGAAGAAGCCTAGAATAACTGGTACACTGGAAAGTACCCTCTACCATGCACTTCACAGTAAGTTGCAGAGTATCGACGTAGATACAGTGGTAGAATGCGAACATTAGTTCTTGAGTTATTCATTCGCGTTTATCTACAGTTCCAATTCTAAATCAATGACCTTCAGTAACATTCAGTATTCTATTATCGCTTTAACTTGCTGTATAACCTATACTATTAACATACTTCGTGGCCCTTGTAGTACTTGTTGAATATCAGGCATACAGCATATACCTTCTCCAAAGGAAACATTAAAAATAGACAGCTGAAAAAACTTCATACTCTTAAGTATGGTCTAACGCTTGCCGTGCCCATTAGCGCCGTTACTTACTAGGGAAACTTCCCATCCTAACCCCATCATAATAAGTGGTAGGAGGGCCCAATGGACAGCCCGTCGAAAACTGAACACATATCAAGCGTTAAACTGGAACAAGGTAAAAAAAAAAAAAGGGAAACAGTGAACGGTCCAAAAGTAGAAGCAGAGCAAAATAGAGTGGACTACACCACGCAAGACGTCGTTGGTAAGTCGTCGTGGTGTTAGACTACAAACAGGCGAGCCGTGTTCGAAGATCCCTCAGGCCAAATTTTTTCTCGCTGTTCACTTTATTCAGATTTGTTTCTGTGTTGCTGTGTAACGTCCATTTGCAACAGCGAGGAGTAAGGAAGACACTGATAATGAAAGTGTATGATGCACATCTCTTAGTGGCTTTCGAACGTGAACCGCAAACGTTTGATGACAAGGTGACAAGTCAACGTAATCTCACACATGGCATCAGTGAGAATACATGTGTCACATGATAGGAATCTCTTATCGACGCACGTAATTTGTCCGCCTGGTGAGTGAGTGAGATATGCCTCCTTGACCGATTTAGGTGTTCATTTGAATACCAATGTAATCACTCACAAGGAAATGATGAAATGGTTCAAATGGCTCTGAGCACTATGGGACTTAACATGTGAAGTCATCAGTCCCCTAGAACTTAGAACCACTTAAACCTAACTAACCTAAGGACATCAGATACATCCATGTCCGAGGCAGTATTCAAACCTGCGACCGTAGCGGTCGCGCGGTTCCAGACTGAAGCTGTTTCACAGAGGAAGACCGCACTGCAGTTCCTTCTCTAAATCCTCGCACAAACGAAAAAATGGCTGACATCGAAATAAGTGTCCAAGGAATAGAAAAGCAACTGGAATCACTCAATAGAGGAAAGTCCACTGGACCTGACGGGATACCAATTCGATTCTACACAGAGTACGCGAAAGAACTTGCCCCCCTTCTAACAGCCGTGTACCGCAAGTCTCTAGAGGAACGGAGGGTTCCAAATGATTGGAAAAGAGCACAGATAGTCCCAGTCTTCAAGAAGGGTCGTCGAGCAGATGCGCAAAACTATAGACCTATATCTCTTACGTCGATCTCTTGTAGAATTTTAGAACATGTTTTTTGCTCTCGTATCATGTCATTTCTGGAAACCCAGAATCTACTATGTAGGAATCAACATGGATTCCGGAAACAGCGATCGTGTGAGACCCAACTCGCCTTATTTGTTCATGAGACCCAGAAAATATTAGATACAGGCTCCCAGGTAGATGCTATTTTTCTTGACTTCCGGAAGGCGTTCGATACAGTTCCGCACTGTCGCCTGATAAACAAAGTAAGAGCCTACGGAATATCAGACCAGCTGTGTGGCTGGATTGAAGAGTTTTTAGCAAACAGAACACAGCATGTTGTTATCAATGGAGAGACGTCTACAGACGTTAAAGTAACCTCTGGCGTGCCACAGGGGAGTGTTATGGGACCATTGCTTTTCACAATATATATAAATGACTTAGTAGATAGTGTCGGAAGTTCCATGCGGCTTTTCGCGGATGATGCTGTAGTATACAGAGAAGTTGCTGCATTAGAAAATTGTAGCGAAATACAGGAAGATCTGCAGCGGATAGGCACTTGGTGCAGGGAGTGGCAACTGACCCTTAACATAGACAAATGTAATGTATTGCGAATACATAGAAAGAAGGATCCTTTATTGTATGATTATATGATAGCGGAACAAACACTGGTAGCAGTTACTTCTGTAAAATATCTGGGAGTATGCGTACGGAACGATTTGAAATGGAATGATCATATAAAACTAATTGTTGGTAAGGCGGGTACCAGGTTGAGATTCATTGGGAGAGTGCTTAGAAAATGTAGTCCATCAACAAAGGAGGTGGCTTACAAAACACTCGTTCGACCTATACTTGAGTATTGCTCATCAGTGTGGGATCCGTACCAGGTCGGGTTGACGGAGGAGATAGAGAAGATCCAAAGAAGAGCGGCGCGTTTCGTCACAGGGTTATTTGGTAACCGTGATAGCGTTACGGAGATGTTTAATAAACTCAAGTGGCTGACTCTGCAAGAGAGGCGCTCTGCATTGCGGTGTAGCTTGCTCGCCAGGTTTCGAGAGGGTGCGTTTCTGGATGAGGTATCGAATATATTGCTTCCCCCTACTTATACTTCCCGAGGAGATCACGAATGTAAAATTAGAGAGATTAGAGCGCGCACGGAGGCTTTCAGACAGTCGTTCTTCCCGCGAACCATACGCGACTGGAACAGGAAAGGGAGGTAATGACAGTGGCACGTAAGGTGCCCTCCGCCACACACCGTTGGGTGGCTTGCGGAGTATCAATGTAGATGTAGATGTAGATGTAGAACCGCTAGGCCACATCGGCCGGCGGAAATGACGAAAACGTGTCAGTTTGTCACATAAGCTGCAACAAACTAACGCAACAATTTCATAATCACACGGTTTCTCTGTGCTCTGCCAAAAATATGTTTTTAACATTTTTGAAATTGCGTTCCGATGTATAGTACGACAACTTCCAAGACTACTGAAAGAGAACAAACAATACAATGAACAGACGGACAGTTCATAATGTTGTAAAACAAAAATAGATAAAAATAAGTGGCAGTACGGAACTGTGAACTCAGCTCATCTGCATTATAGTCCAACACAGTGGCCACTTAACCGCGACTTAGCAATCTACCCTCGATGTGCTGGAAAAATTATATGTTTGAAGCCGGCGGCAGGCATCCGAAATTGTACTGAATGCTTTCTCAGAAAATTATTTTGAATAGTTAGTTCATGAGCCCACTCGAAGCGTAAATGGTTGCGAAAGCATACTTGACCTTTTAGCAACAAATAATCCTGGACAAATAGTGAGTTTTGTGACGAATACAGGGATTACCGACCACAAGGCAGTTGCTGCTAGGCTGAATACCGTAACACCCACAACTATCAAAAAAATCTCAAAGTACATCTATTTAAAAATGCTCTTAACCTCTTTTTAAGAGACAGTGTCCACTCCTTCCGATCTGATCACGTAAGCGTAGAAAAGATGTGGAATGATTTCAAAGAGATAGTATCGACGGTAATTGAGAGATATATACCACATAATGAATGATGGTACTGATCCCACATGGTACACAAAATGGATCAGGTCGCTGTTGCAGAAGCAACGAAAAAAGCATGCCAAATTTAAAAGAATGCATAATCCACAAGATTAGCATAGTTTTGCAGAAGTTCGAAATATAGTGCGTGCTTCAACGCAAGATGCCTTCTATAATTTCCACAACGAAACTCTGTCTCGGAATCTGGCAGGAAACCCAAAGAGATTCTGGTCGTAGATCGTGACCGAGCCAAATATCTCACGAAATAAGCGTCAAACGACAAAAGTACAAAGAACGAAACTTGTCTAGCTTGAAGGGGGAAACCAAATGGCGATATGGTTGGCCCGATAGATGGCACTGCCTTAGGTCAAACGGATATCAACTGCGTTTTTTTAAAATAGTAACCCCCCTTTTTATTACATTTTCGTGTAGTACGTAAATAGATATGAATGTTTTAGTTGGACCACTTTTTTTGCTTTGTGATAGATGGCGCTGTAATAGTCACAAACATATGGCTCAAAATTTTAAACAAGTAGTGGGTAACAGGTAGGTTTTTTAAATTAAAATACAGAACGTAGGTACGCTTGAACATTTTATTTTGGTTGTTCCAATGTGATACATGTATCTTTGTGAACTTATTTCTGAGAACGCACGCTGTTACAGCGTGATTACCTGTAAATACCACATTAATGCATTAAATGCTCAAAATGATGTCCGTCGACCTCAATACATTTGGCAATACGTGTTACGACATTCCTCTCAACAGCCAGTAGTTCGCCTTCCGTATGTTCGCACATGCATTGACAATGCGCTGACGCATGTTTTCAGGCGCTGTCTGTGGATCACGATAGCAAATATCCTTCAACTATCCCCACAGGAAGAAATTCTGGGACGTCAGATCCGGTGAACGTGTGGGCCATGTTAAGGTTGAAAGGTGGCTACACTGTGCCACTGCGCCAAAGAGTATTATTAAGCCGCCTACACAGTGCTTGGGGAGAGCTCGTAGTAGTCAGTGCCTGTCGAGGACTCGTGGTAGTCAGTGCTTGGGGAGAGCTCGTAGTAGTCAGTGCCTGTCGAGGACTCGTGGTAGTCAGTGCTTGGGGAGAGCTCGTAGTAGTCAGTGCGAGGACTCGTGGTAGTCAGTTCTTGGGGAGAGCTCGTAGTAGGGTGTTTGTTGAGATGTGCTAGTGAATGGCTCTGAGCACTATGGGACTCAACATCTTAGGTCATAAGTCCCCTAGAACTTAGAACTACTTAAACCTAACTAACCTAAGGACACCACACACACCCATGCCCTAGGCAGGATTCGAACCTGCGACCGCAGCAGTCCCGCGGTTCCGGACTGCAGCGCCAGAACCGCTAGACCACCGCGGCCGGCGAGATGTGCTAGTAGGCAGTGCTTGCTGAAATGTGATATTGGAGAGTTCTGGTTGAGATGTGGTAGTAGCGTGTCGGTGTGGAGAGATTGTAATGTTTAGAGTGCTTTTCATCAATGTAAATTAAGGTAGCAAACTACTTTTCTTTTTTGTTTCATTATTTCAATGTGCAGAATAATGCGTCATTACAGGTTCAGTCAACAAAGCATCTGGCTTGTGTTCTTGTATTAGAGTGTAATTCTGCTTTCCTTACGGAATTGTAGTATTTCTATTTTTTAGTTACTTCAGTATAAATGGTATTTAAAATTTCTTGTCTTGTTGAAGAAGAACCGTGCCAGATGTGTACGTTGAGTCACACTCCCACACACGGAACAACTACACTTGTGCTTTGGTTTAGTAGGTTTTATAGTTGCTGGGGACTTAATTAATTAACTGTGTTAACGAAAATTTTCTTTCATTGTTTGTTGTTGTTCTATGCAGTCAGATTGCGTACAAATACTAGTAAGGGCCAACCGTTTACGAAACAGCGTAATCGGACTTACAGCTACTAAAAATATTTGCATTATATATAATTAAGCCCCCATGCACGTGGCGACCGCTGCTTCGGATCGTCCCTTGGAATCTTCTGATTGTAAAAATAGTAGACAGTAGTATTGTTGTAGTAATCTGGAGTTTAGTAATTGTAGTCTATTTTGCATGTGTAGATTTGGTAATTGTCATTCTTCTAATGGTATTTTTTCTCAGAATTTGATTTGTTGTCTTGTATACGCATTTGACAATTTAGTGCAATTATTTCAATTGTTCGATTAATCGTGTTTGAAGGAAACATTTCATGTAAATGGTATTGTTGGAGATAAGGAGGCATTGTGTGTAGTTTTCGTACAGTGACGAGTTTTGTATATTTTTAAATGATGATGCGATCAATGAAAAAGGCAAAAATGATGAATAGTGAGAATAACGAAATTGTTGACATGGCGAACTCGCCAACACAGGACAACAGTGTCATGAATAATGTAGTTGAAAACAATTTAATAAGCAGGGAAAATAGTCCAGAAACATTTCAAAATTTTTCTCAATCAGAAAATTCACAGAATATGAGATTAACGACAGAAGATATGGAGCAGTTGATGAGTGCAATATTAAATTTGGGATCTCGGTTAGACTCACAAAAGGGAACAATGGAAACACGGTTAGACTCACTGGGATCACAAATAGGAACAATTAAAACAGAGATAGGAACAATTAAAACCGAGATAGGAACTTTGGGATCTGAATTAAAAACTGATATGGGAACAATGGAAGCACAGTTTCGATCTGAATTAAAAACACAGATGGAAACACGGTTAGACTCACGAATAGGGACATGTTTCAAAAACATGAAAGATGAATTAAAGAAAGAAATCAGAGAAGAAGTACAACCGATTTTGAATTCTCACAATAATAGATTAATTGCAGTAGAGATTAGACAAAGGGAACAGGATAGAGAACAGGAAGAAAGAGATCGTGTGATAGTACAGAAATTTTCAGAGTTAAATTTACAACGTGCAAAAGATAAGGAAGAAATATTTGAGAGAATCGAGGAATCCGTGCCAAATGACAGATTAAATAACCTAACACAACAGTATGAACAGTTAACTACTAAATGTGTTAATACTGAAACCCGGAAGACGTAAATAAACAGAAAGAACAAATAGGTGATTTATCGGAAAGAGTTGAGGAGATATTAGATAAATTGACAAATCTTAGTTTACATGGGGACAGAGATTCGGATGATACAGCTCCATTACCATTTTCAGAAACCGAAGAGTACCAGAACATAAATAAACATGTTGAAAATCAGGGAAAATTTAATGAACGCGTTAAAAGGGAAGTTGAGGCATTACGAAAGCAAGTCAAACAGATCGAAGGCGAAATTGTAGGAAAAGACAGCAAAAGAAATTTGGAATCACAGATAGCAGAGGGGTTTGAAGAAAATAATTTGTTTCATTTACGGGATGCAACAAGAGAGCGCCAGGCGCGCGAACTTGACAATAATCGACTTTGGGACTGGGACACACGCGGTAGGTCTTTGTCGCCATGAGGAGAAAACTTTGACTATAAACATTTTTTGACTGTTCGGAAATTTAAGATCTTCCGCAACTCTAAGAATGACATACATCCATGTGCATAGCTAGATCAATTTACGTACGCACTTCCGCCAAATTTGCCACTAAGTCACAAACTTGAAATTATGTGCGGCTATTAAAGTCCTCAGGGGATTCACTACTCTAAGTGAATATGTGCCGTAGCGAGCATAGGGCCCCGAGCTGTAGTGGTGCTATTTCCCTTTTAGTTTTCTGCACCGCTGCCTACTCTTTTACTATTCTTTGCATCTGTCAAAACAACTCTTCGACTATCAATCTATCTAGTGAGTAAGTAAACAATAACCGGACTTGACTAATTTACCCAAAAGTGATTTCGGAAATTACCGTTTGGACTTACTATATCTTCAGCAGCATTCATTCGTAGTTTAAATGAAATTTTACCTATTTATCTTCGTGACAATATTACTTCATATGTTGACGATATTCTTATTGCTAAACATTCTTGGAGTGAGCATAACAAAATTTTGGATTCATTATTACGTATTTTTGCACGAGTTGGCATTACAGTGAACTTGGAAAAATCTGAGTTTGGTCGTTCTCAGGTGAAATTTCTCGGTCACATTATTTCTACAGAAGGTATTCTTCCTGATCCAGAGAAACTAGACGCTATTCGTAATTATGCTGTTCCTACTACAAAACGTGATGTTCGTAGATACCTTGGTGTCTGTAATTTTCTTAGACGCTTTGTTAGAAAGGACAATTTGGCCACACCTCGTTTATGTGAACTATCTGGAAAGAAATCTAATTGGTGTTGGGATGAGGAAGCTCAATCAGAATTTGAACAACTTCGTGATGCTTTAGTTGCTGCTCCACTTGTTTCACATCCGGATCTATCTAAAGATTTTTGTTTGGCGACGGACTCATCATACAAAGGCCTAGGTGCACATTTATTTCAAGAGATAGAAGAAGACGGCGTTGTATGCCAGAAAACTATTGCATTTGGAAGTCGTGTTCTCTCTAAATCAGAAAAGAATTATTCGATTACGGAACTTGAAGCTTTAGCTGTTGTATGGGCTTTCACAAAATTTCGCACATTTTTTTTGGCAGACATACTAAGGTTTATACCGATCATCGAGCTCTGGAATTTCTTATGTCAACAAAATTAACTCACGGCAGATTGTCACGATGGGTGTTGTACCTACAGGAATTTGATTTTAGTATTGTTTACATACAGGGTTCTTCAAATATTGTTGCTGATGCTTTATCACGTGCACCTATGGGTTTGAAACAAAGTGCTGAAGAGGACTGCATAGAAAACAATTATTGTTTGATGTATATTCAAGGCGTTACGTTTGAGAACTTTATTTCGTCTTCGCTCCAGGACATCGCTAAGGAGCAAAATAAGGATCCAATCTGGAAGGACATTAAGGAGAAGTGGAGGAGAAAGGAAAGTGTAGCGATTAGACAGCATTATTTAGTTCGCAATGACATTCTTTTTAAACGAAAATCGGTCGACAACTCTGTTTGGTTAGTTTGTATTCCTGATGAGTGGGTTAATAAGCTGATTTGGTATACGCATTTAAGTTATGCACACTTTGGTCCCAGAAAATGCTTTCATAAATTACGAGAAAATTGCTACTTCAATAATATGGAAAAACGTATTCGATCTGTTCTTGCCAAATGCAAATTATGTCAAAAGGCTAAGCCGCCAACAATTTCTCACAGAGCACCGTTGTTTCCTGTCACTCCAGCGAAATTAAAGGACATGGCTGCAGTCGATTTGTTCGGTCCAGTGGTTCGTTCTACTAATGGTTTTTCGTACATTTTCGTAGCAGTGGAGTTGACATCAAAATATGTGTTTTACACCGTTACGCAAAGCAACAGCTCGTTCAGTATCTAACGCTTTCATCAAACATTTTCTTAAAGAAATTGGTCATTTTGATAAGGTTATATCAGATAATGGATCACAGTTTCGTTCTAAAATTTGGCTTCGTACTCTACGACGTCGTAAAATTAAACCAATTTTCATTTCACTTTTTCACCCTCAATCTAACGCTTCAGAGAGATGGATGAAGGAAATCAAAAAATTGTGTCGTCTTTATTGTCATCAGAATCACAGAACGTGGGATCAGTATCTTCATATTTTTCAAAACATTCTGAATGAACTCCCTAATGATTCAACTTCTTTACCGCCTATATTGATATTAAAAAACAAAGCACCGACAAATCGCATTTCTGAAATCGTTCCTTTTCCGCCTACACGGAAACTGCGGCATTCTGAAGTTGTCAACCTGGCTCTACAAAATATTGCATCTGCGGCTGCGAGAAGAGAGAAATCAGCTAAACATCCTGGTCGTTTAAAAATCTTGTCAGTTGGTCATAAGGTGTTAATTAAGTCTCATCGTTTGTCGCGCAAAGGAAAAGGCTTGTGTCGCAAATTTTTTCTGCTTTATAACGGTCCATATAGAATTCGTAAAATTATTCATGATAACACTGTCGAAGTAGAAACTCTTAAATCTCGACGCTCTAAGGGAATACATCATATATCTAACGATAAAATTTTTGTGGAATGATATACTTTTGAAAAATTTTTGTGGAATGACATACTTTCGAGAAACCAACAGTTTACGTAAACATGCGAAGAGTACAAGGATACCGCGCTGTGTTTTGGCGGCGGCATATCCTCAAAGCAACAGTCAAGTCTGCGCGCCGCACAAGGCAGTCGTTGACCGCAAACAATTGCTTCCTACGTCACGCGCCTAGAGCTGATCGAGTGCTCAGTGCGAATGCACTGACAGCCGTAAACAAATACACAGTCTAATTTCTCCGATTAAATTCAGTATAAAGCTATAGTGACTTGATGAATTATGTTATTAACATTCAGTATTTTTCAGGATACGGTTGTATAAAATATTTAAGAACTTCAGGTAAATTCTGTGTGTCTCCGACGTTAAGAGAACGTGCTATCGAGAAAATTTCAGAAAGAATGTAATTTCCAAGAAGAAACTAATAAACTAAAAAGGTAACTATTAATTGAGTTTATTTTTCAGGTAACATATTTCCACTTAGGTACGTACTTCAGACGTAATTTGCTGCTCGCGATTACGTGATTCATACTTTGTGCTAAATTTCATGTTCTATGAAATTACTTATGGAGCGACGTGCTTGCGTACGTTAACTGATTTTGACAATGATTATTAATGAACTGGGTTGTAACTTGTGTATATTATGCATCGCTTGGCTGCACTGCTTTTTCACTGATGTCATATTTTTCTATTATGTGCCTGCTGTGCTTATTTATTTAAATTATAATTGTAACCTGATTAATTGTGCTGACTGTGATTATGTATGTAAGTTATACTTTGTGATTTATCTGCTTGCGCCTTCATGTTTACTTATTAAGATGACATATGAACATTTATTTGCTTATGCTGATATGATGCTAATGACCTGTTTATTACGTAAGAGATGTTTACTGCTATGCGTATGGATTGCATATTTATACATTTCTGTTTGTCGTCACAACTACTCTTTAATTTAGAATATAGAAATGCTGATATACTGTGTATAAACATAGAGTTTAGGTCACACTATTGTATTAATTATAGATTGTTCGCTTGGCAGAGCCTCGTTGTAAGAATTGTGCTGCATCCACTTGCTGACATTCTGTTCTATACTGGTATATTTACTCGCTATTGCTTGTTTTGCTTACGCTCAGTGCCTTATATTTTTAAGATAAGAAAATGAACTGCTATAATTCGACGAACGACATTGGTACAAAGAACTTCGTTGAAGTCACATGAGCTGGAGGTTTTATGGAAGCTGTATAAATTTATGCTAATAGGAAGGAAGCTAACGATATGACATACCAAAACTAGGTTTAGACCATTGACAGTTATTACACTGCATTTTTCGTGAGCAATTGAAATAGTAAGTGACACTTGACACAAAAATACTCCACATGTTTGCTTCTGCCATAATTCTTGAAGTGGTGTACACACTGTGAAATATTATGATCATTCACACTCCGTAATCGTACTTAATTACTGAGAGTTATTCGAACTAAGTCTGTTAGAGGTCATGTATGCATTTCTTTTGTTTATAATTCATAATGAGTGGAAGATTTGGGTTAGATGGATTACACAGAGATTGTGTGTTGACAGTGTGTCTTCGGATTGTATGGGATGATGAGGTTTGCGTTAGGATTTTATCTGTACTTGTTCGAGGAGACTGACTAGAGGAAAGAATTGTTATGGAAGTGAAATGATATTGGCGATAAGGTTTATATGTGTCGACGTTTTGAAGAGGTATTATTGAGGTATTGAGATTATATGAAGTTGATGATTATTGGAGTTTTTGTGGACAAGAGGTAAGGTAAATGCTATTAATGATAAGGATTATATGTATCGACGTAAGAGGTATTATTGAAGTATTGAGATTATGTGATGCTGATGATTATTGGAGTTTTGGTGTATAAGAGGTAAAGCAAGTGAGGTGCATTTTTTTTTGTTGGTCTATATGGAACAAGGAGGATGAAGATAGCAGACTAGAACACTAAAGTGGAAGGAAGATTGTCTACACACACTTTGTTATATCAATAAGCAGTACATATTTTTTTTTTTGAGAGAGGAAGTATTTGCATATCTTGGCACACTGACAGTTGTTCAGCAACAGTACATTTTGATCTGGCTTGGCAAACATTGGTCTTGACATGATGACTATGACGTTGACTTAACTATCATTGACTGTTATACATTGCTGCCACTACTACTTGATACACATGATGAACATCAAATTTTGACAGAATTGCATTTACACAGTTAACACTATTCAATTACACAGTAGTACTTAATGTGGATGAAAGATGAGTGAGTCTGTTTTGTGTGTTTTCCTTTCCTAATCCTACCCACATATCTCCTAAATATTATTTTATTTGTTTGTTGTGGCTGACTGACACCCATAAATATTATAGGTTTACTGATATTTGAGTATTTGTAATAGTTAATATGACAATTATCTGATATCATTTGTGTGTTTATTAGAATTTATATGTTTAGTGTGTAAAAGCATTTGTATGTGTATTCAAACTATTGTTCATTCCTGAACTGTCTGATTAGTGATGGTGAATATTATGGACTGTTACCTGCACTTTTCAACATGATGTGTGACACTTAGAAATGTTTAATTTCTGCTGATGAACTGTGTGATCAGTGATAGTAAATATTATGGACTGTTACTTGTACTTTTTCTACATGATTGGTGCCACTAGGACATGTTTAATTTCTGCTGATGAACAGTGTGATTAGTGATAGTGAATATTATAGACTGCTCTCTGGACCTGCTCATCATTGCTAGGTGCCACTAATGGACTGATTCTACTGAAATGATGTCACTTGTTGGTGTCTGCACCTGCTCAACATTGCTGGGTGCCACTGATGGACTGCTTCTACTGAAATGATGTCACTTGTTGGTGTCTGCACCTCCACAACATTGCTGGGTGCCACAGATGGAACTGTTTCTACTGAGATAATGTCACTTGTTGGTGTCTGCACCTGTTCAACATTGCTGGGTGCCACTAATGGAACTGCTTCTGCTGAGAAATGTGACTTGTTGCTGTGTGTACCTGCTCAACTTTACTGGGTGCCACAGATGGAACTGCTTCTACTGAAATGATGTCACTTGTTGGTGTCTGCACCTGCTCAACATTGCTGGGTGCCACTGATGAACTGCTTCTGCTGAAATGATGTCACTTGTTGGTGTCTGCACCTGCTCAACATTACTGGGTGCACAGATGGAGCTACTTCTATGGAAATGATGTCACTTGTCGGTGTCTGCACCTGCCCAACTTTACTGGGTGCCACTGATGAACTGCTTCTACTGAAATAATGTCACTTGTTGCTGTGTGTACCTGCTCAACTTTACTGGGTGCCACTGATGAAACTGCTTTTACTAAAATGATGTCACTTGTTGGTGTCTGCACCTGCTCAACATTGCTGGGTGCTACTACTGGAACTAATCATTGAAAGCATTTTATGTGAACATTTGTATAAACTGATTTTTTGTGTATTGTGTGAACTATTATGTAAAGTCACATGTATGAAAAGAATTTGTATTGCTTACTGTAATTTATATATTAGGTTATTGAAAGGTCAGTGCAAAGCCAAAATTTTAACTAATTATGTGATATTTAGGTATTAATATTATCTTTTATTTTTGTCTGTATTTTTGTGGACGAATTTGGTGGTATTTTCACCACCAATGCTGGCAAAAATACCATCAAATTCTGGCCTGTGGAGGAGGAGCATATGAAAGGTGGCTACACTGAGCCACTGCGCCAAAGGGTATTATTAAGCCACCTACACAGTGCTTGGGGAGAGCTCGTAGTAGTCAATGCCTGTCGAGGACTCGTGGTAGTCAGTGCTTGGGGAGAGCTCGTAGTAGTCAGTGCCTGTCGAGGACTCGTGGTAGTCAGTGCTTGGGGAGAGCTCGTAGTAGTCAGTGCCTGTCGAGGACTCGTGGTAGTCAGTTCTTGGGGAGAGCTCGTAGTAGAGTGTTTGTTGAGATGTGCTAGTAGGCAGTGCTTGCTGAAATGTGATATTGGAGAGTTCTGGTTGAGATGTGGTAGTAGCGTGTCGGTGTGGAGAGAGTGTAATGTTTAGAGTGCTTTTCATCAATATAAATTAAGTTAACAAACTACTTTTCTTTTTTGTTTCATTATTTCAATGTCTAGAGTAATGCGTCATTACAGGTTCAGTCAACAAAGCATCTGGCTTGTGTTCTTGTATTAGAGTGTAATTCTGCTTTCCTTACGGAATTGTAGTATTTCTATTTTTTAGTTACTTCAGTATAAATAGTATTTAAAATTTCTTGTCTTGTTGAAGAAGAACCGTGCCAGATGTGTACGTTGAGTCACACTCCCACACACAGAACAACTACACTTGTGCTTTGGTTTAGCAGGTTTTATAGTTGCTGGGGACTTAATTAATTAACTGTGTTAACGAAAATTTTCTTTCATTGTTTGTTGTTATTCTATGCAGTCAGATTGCGTACAAATACTAGTCAGGGCCAACCGTTTACGAAACAGCGTAATCGGACTTACAGCTACTAAAAATATTTGCATTATATATAATTAAGCCCCCATGCAAGGTGCTTCGACGACCAATCCACCTGTCATGAAATATGCTATTCAATACCGCTTCAACCGCACGCGAGCTATGTGCCGGACATCCATCATGTTGGAAGTACATCGTCATTCTGTCATGCAGTGAAACATCTTGTAGTAACATCGGTTGAACATTACGTAGGAAATCAGCATACATTGCACCATTTAGATTGCCATCGATAAAATGGGGGGCCAATTATCCTTTATCCCATAATGCCAAGGTCGCTGATGTTCCACTTGTCGCACCCATCGTGGACTTTCCGTTGCCCAATAGTGCATATTATGCCGGTTTACGTTACCGCTCTTGGTGAATGACGCTTCGTCGCTAAATAGAACGCGTGCAAAAAATCTGTCATCGTCCCGTAATTTCTCCTGTGTCCAGTGCCAGAACTACACGACGTTCAAAGTCGTCGCCATGCAATTCCTGGTGCATAGAAATATGGTAAGGGTGCAATCGATGTTGATGTAGCATTCTCAACACCGACGTTTTAGAGATTCCCGATTCTCGCCCAATTTGTCTGCAACTGACGTGCGGATTAGCCGCGACAGCAGCTAAAACACCTACTTGGGCATCATTTGTTGCAGGTCGTGGTTGACGTTTCACATGTGGCTGAACATTTCCGGCGAACGGTCCGGACACTTGGATGATGTCATCCAGGATACCGCGCAGCATACATAGCACACGCCCGTTGGGCATTTTGATCACAATAGTCATACACCAACACGATGTCGACCTTTTCCGCAATTTGTAAACTGTCCGTTTTAACACGGGTAATGTATCACGAACCAAATACCGTCCGCACTGGCGGAATGTTACGTGATACCACTTACTTTTACGTTTGTGACTATTACCGCGGCATCTATCACAAAGCGAAAAAATGGTCCAACTAAAACATTCATATTTCTTTACGTACTACACGAATATGTAATAAAAATGGGGGTTCCTATTTTAAAAAAAACGCAGTTGATATCCGTTCGACCTATGGCAGCGCCATCTAGCGGGCCAACGATAGCGCCACCTGGTTTCCCGCTTCAAGCTACACGAGTTTCGTCTTTGTAGTTTTTTCGTTTGATGCTTATTTCGTGAGATATTTGTCCAGGTCACTATCGATGGACAAGCCTGTATAAAGCACACCAGTGGCAAGACGCAATCAATACCTTCACTGCGAGATAACAGCGGTGAAGTCACTGATGACAGTGCCACTAAAGCGGAGTTATTAAACACGGTTTTCTGAAACTGCTCCACCAAAGAAGACGAAGTAAATGTTCCTGAATTCCAATCATGAACAACTGCCAAGATGATAAACATAGAAGTAGATATCCTCGGTATAGCAAAGCAGCTTACATAACTTAATAAAGGCAAGGCCTCTGGTCCAGATTATATACCAGTCAAGTTCCTTTCTGAGCATGCTGATGCAGTAGCTCCATATTTAGCAATTATATACAACCGCTCGCTCACAGAAAGTTGCGTACCTAAAGACTGGAATATTTTTCAAGTCACACCAATACCCAAAAAGGGAAATAGGAGTAATCTCCTGAATTACAGGCCCATATCACTAACGTCGATTTGCAGTACGATTTCGGAACATACACTGTGTTCGAACATTATGAATTACCTCGAGGAAAACGATTTATTGACGCATAGTCAGCACGGATTCAGGAAACATCGTTCTTGTGAAACACACTTAGCTCTTTATACTTATGAGGTAATGAGTGCTATTGACAGGGTATGTCAAATTGATTCCATATTTTTAGATTTCCGAAAGCCTTTCGACACCGTTCCTCACAAGCGTGTTCTAACCAAACTGCGTACCTATGGAATATCGCCTAAGTTGTGCGACTGGATTCCTGATTTCCTGTCAGAAAGGTCACAGTTCGTAGTAATAGACGGAAATTCATCAAGTAGAACAGAAGTAATATCCGGCGATCCCCAAGGAGGTGTTATAGGCCCTCTATTGTTGCTGATCTATATTAACGACATGAGAGACAATCTGTGTAGCCCTCTTAGATTATTTGCAGACGATGCTGTCATTTACTGTCTTGTAAAGTCATCAGATGACCTAAACGAATTGCAAAATTATTTACATAAGATATCTGTATGGTGCGAACAGTGGCAATTGACGCTGAATAAAGAAAAGGGTGAAGTTATTCACAAAAGTACTAAAAGAAATCCGCTAAATTTCGATTACGCGATAAGTCACACAAATCTGAAGGCTGTCAATTCAACTAAATACTTAGGGATTACAATTACAAATAACCTGAATTGGAACGATCACATAGATAATGCTGTGGGTAGAGTCATTCATTGGCAGAACACTTAGAAGTTGCAACAGATCTACTAAAGACACTGCTTACACTACACTTGTCCGCCCTATTCTGGTGTATTACTGTGCGGTGCGGGATCCGCATCAGGTGGGACTGGCGGATGACATCGAAAAAGTTCAAAGAAGGGCGGCTCGTTGCGTATTATCACGAAATAGGGGAGGTTCAAATGGTTCTGAGCACTTTGGGACTTAACTTCTAACGTCATCAGTCCCCTAGAACTTAGAACTACTTAAACCTAACTAACCTAAGGATATCACACACATCCATGCCCGAGGCAGGATTCGAACCTGCGACCGTAGCGGTCGCGCGGTTCCAGACGTAATAGGGGAGGTAGTGCCAGACATATGATACGTGAATGGTAGTGGCAATCATTAAAACAAAGGCGCTTTTTGTGGCGACGGAACCTTCTCACGAAATTTCAATCAGCATTTTTCTCCTTCGATCGCGAAAACATTCTGTTGGCACCCACCTACATAGGGATAAATGACCATCACGATAAAATAAGATAAATGAGGGCTCGCACAGAAAAATTTAAGTGCTCGTTTTTCCCGCGCGCCGTTCGAGAGAGGAACGGGAGATAGACAGCTTGAAGGTGCTTCATTGAACCCTCTGCCAGGCACTTAATTGTGAATAGCAGAATAATCACGCAGATGTAGATTAGCTAGATGGTGCATTTATTGACCTTGGACCGTTCGTCGTTTTTTTCCGGTTTTCATGCTTAATCTATGTTCCGTTCCATGTTGAACTATCCATTGAGCCATCTTACCAATAAATTTGAGGTGGGTACGATGGGACGTTTCCCTTGTTAGTCATTATATCCTATGTGGGCCATGTTTCCTTAGCGGTTGGCCGAGCCAGTCCTGTGTTGCTCCCAACTTCTGCCGTCGTCACACGGGACGAGGCAGCTAACGTTGATGTGGACACGACAGGAAACAGAACGTCACGACACACAGCGCCGTCGGCACACGGGACGAGCTGGTTAACGTGAATTTGCGCTGTCAGTACTCTCCAGCGGCAGTTGTCGGTTTTACTTGCTTCGCAAACTACACAGATAGTTTAAAAAACAGGTGGCGCGTGAAATTCTTACATACGCTCTATTGAAGCGCACATTATGCTCTTGTCCATAAGCTATTCGCGCTGCTCTGACTTCAGTATACACAAATAAAAAACTCAAAACCCATGAACTGTAACCTCCTCGCAGAATTTGAAAGAAAATAATTTATTAAATGTTAATGGTCATCGTGCTAAACGTAACCTCCCAGCAGAAATAAAAGAAAAGTCCATGATAATGAAAACGAGCCAAATGTTTGTTCCCCACAAAAATTGTAGAATAATAATGACCCAATGTAAACTCGACACAAAAATTGAGAAATGAACATTAATCATTAAACCCACAATAATAGGGCAGCATCGCTGACCTTAGGCCCTGTGCAATAATTAATCTGATAAATTGATTCTAGGAGGAAAACCATAGGAAATATTGTTTCAACTGGAATGATACTTTTCTTAAAAACGATTGCTTTGAAAACAAAATTATTATTGGGGCATTTCTTGAACAAATTAATTACAATTAACATACATTACATTATCAGTTGTGCGCAATGCTGCTTCATTACCTTATTTAACAATATACCTGGTCCCGAACCTTGACCAGAGACCCATGTCGACGCCCGCCGAATCTTCACACACTACTCAGACTGAGTCCAACTCGCAACTGAACTCTCGCGCAGTCAAGCGCAGACTAGCAGCGATAAACAACTCTCTGGTCAGAGATTCTGTCATGCCTCGCCATCGCTGGTACTGAATACATACGCGTTTCAGAACATGTAGTAAGAGAAGAATAACACATACCTGTCCAGTTAGTAAGGCCATCTGCTTATAAAACTTCACAAAATCGAGCAAACTCACTCGTAGTAGAGAGCACACATATTCTTAATAACAAAATATAACAGAAATTATTTCTATTAATTTAACGAGAAAATCCTACATTCTATAGAAAACGCAAATGTGAAAAAAGCTTTAAATGTAGCGGGACGCAAACCCAATTCTCACTGTTTTGTAACAGGTAGCCCCTTGCCAACTACGGTATGCTGAAGCTCTGCATTAAGTGACCTCGCGTTATATGTTACGGTTTTCCGAACGCTTTAATCACCGATACGTTATTGACATTCAATTATATCCAACCCTAGCAAGAACAACACGTTTTTGATGAGTCGTCATTGTGCACATGAGTTATAACACGAAAATAACTAAATGTGAAAATTTTTCAACCACCTGTATAACCTTTCCCGTTATTTTATCACCACAGATCGTACCAATAAGCCGGCCAGGGTGGCCGCTACGGTCGCAGGTTCGAATCCTGCCTCGGGCATGGATGTGTGTGATGTCCTTAGGTTAGTTAGGTTTAGGTAGTTCTAAGTTCTAGAGGACTGATGACGTTAGAAGTTAAGTCCCATAGTGATCAGAGCCATTTGAACCATTTTTCGTACCAATAATGGGGCGTTCTCGGGAGATATTGTGTGCTGATGTTTAGAAACAGATTATAATCATAGGGTGTAAGTTATGACATAAGACCCACCAAACATGGCCTTCAATTGTGCACGAAAAACACAATATGGCTTCTCGCAAGTTCTGCTTGTGACGTAGAGGGCGGTCTTGCTTCTTATTTGTTCTACTTTATGTGGCACGTTGCCGAAATACTGCAGAGGTTATTGTGTGCTTCACGCGACGAAATGCCTGCTAAACGTGAAATTGCAGCCGAAATAACGCAGAAGTTATTTTGTGTTTCAAGTGACGAAATGGACCCCCAACGTTAAACAGGACGAAGTGACGTCAGAAAACACGTAGAGTGCCACTTTAACGTTAGCTGATTCGTCCCATGTGACTATGGCTTTATCGAGTGCTCGCCCGCATGATAGCTAGTGGTAGCCGTGTCCTTCCAAACGGCATGGAAAGCAAGTGATGGAGAACGAACGCCATTTACGCAGGTTCGCCATCCGGCCGCAGTGCTCTACTGCAAACTGTTTATTTCTGGGGGAGAGAAGCTTTAACGCAACGCGACACCGCAGGTATCACGATCAACACGGTTCTAGTATTCAACAACATAAACACGCTCTTAAGTGTAACACCAACAAGGCGCAGTATAGCGCACTATGCAAGGGAATTTCGGGAAGCCCGCTGCGTACAGCTCCGGTTAGCTCACGTCAGGGGGCGTGCAAGAAGCTATCTAACTGAATTTCGAGAATTTGGGCAATAAAGAATTCAGATATCGGGTAGTAACGCACCGGTGTATTAATATCAACTGTGTCAAATGCTCTCTCTGCACGAGATGGTACGGGAGGGATTCACATTTAGCCCATAGCGCTGACGAACAGTACACAGCAGATGTAAATTCTTTGCATCTTAAACGTATGTCAGTGATCAGGTTGTAAGTAGGTTGTTTAGGGTTTTCTGTTGGTAACGTCACGTAGCGCTCTGTGAAAATCACTGGCTGTGCTGTGTGCAGTCTGTGGCTGGTTGGCATTCTTGGAATATTCGCTACTGTAGTGTTGGGCAGTTGGATGTGAACAGCGTGAAGCAGTTTTGCCAATATAGCGACTTTGTCGCTAGAAATGGCGACTTTTTAGCGACAAAAATTATTTAGCGACTTACCTGGCGACTTTTGGAGTACTGACGACTTTTGAAGTACAAATCAAAACTATTTTGGGCCAGTATTTTCATTATCAAAACTAAGATTTTAACTATAGAATGGGTACTACACTGACTTTGTTCTAGATTTACTAAGTTAAATTAAGCTCTTAGCAGATCATGTAGCATTGTTCAGCATTTAGTAAACCTGAATGCAGGAATTGCCTACAGAGTAAGAAAACCTTGACTATAGAACAATTCATTATTCATTACCCCCTAGCCTGTTATTGTCGATAGCGTATCGATCTATAATTCTTCAATTTTTGAACTACCTTTATTTTTTGAATTGACAAAAAACATACGTAATATTAAGTATAATAAAATAATAAAATACATTTCTGTCCAGCAACCTCTAATTTTTCGAAATGTTAACTCGCAGTCAAATTATTACCACATGCACAGTGGTAGCACAAGAACAATTCGGTATGGGTATCTCAGACATTACGTTTTAAACAATGAACAATAGGACTGATATCAAGTTACCGAGTGAGTAGATTGTTTCATGACCTCTAGTTCGCCTGAATTTTAATGTATTTTCAGTGATTATAAATTGGTGAAACTTATATTGTGGTGGCTTACATAATGGATTTACCGCAGAAGAAGAAGCAGTACGCTCAAAAATATCGGGATGCGTGGGAAGCAGAACCTGAATTCAATGGGTGGCTGAAACCAGCCGTTGGAGACTTATCCAAGGCAAGATGTCAAGTATGTGCAACAGAGTTTTATGCTAAATTGTGTGATATTGGAAAGCATTCGAAAACTATTAAGCATAATCAAAAAATTGATTAAAAAAAACACAAACCACCTTACCTGTGAAAATTGTCCCGAAAACTACAGTTAGAATAGCAAGCAGAGCGGAAGGCGCCCTTTCTTTATTTATTGCTGAACATTGTTCTGTTTTAGCTGTAGATGATTTAGGAATACTGTGCAAGGTGTTTTCCGGTGATGAGGGCGCTAAAAGCATGCAATTATATCGTACAAAGTGCACTAATATTATAACTGAAGTTTTGGCTCCCTATTTTACACAATCATTGGTTGAAGATATAGGTAAACAAAAATACAGTGTACTAATAGATGAATACACAGATGTATCAATATCTAAAATGCTAGGTATCGTTATACGGTACTGTAGTGTAAACAACCAAACCATTAGATCAGCATTTCTCAAAATTGCTGTAGTAGAAACTGCAAATGCAAGAAATCTGGCTGCTGTTCTTGTGAAGTCTTTGAAAGATCTCAAACTTCCAATCGCTAATATGGTAGTGATTGACACAGATAATGCTTCTGCAATGGTTGGAATAAACAATGGGCTTTTCGAATAACTCAAGAGAGAATATGGTTTGAAGCATTTGGTATTGATCCGTTGCATTTGTCACTCTCTTCAACTTGCAGTTTCGCACGCCTCAGTGAGTACCATACCTAGAAACATAGAGTTTCTTGTGCGGGAAACCTACAATTGGTTCTCCATTTCACCCAAAAGACAAGAGGAATATAAAAATGTTTATGAGACAGTAAATTGTGGAAAACAGCCACTAAAAATTCTGAAGGTCTGTCCAACACGTTGGCTCTCAATTGAACCAGCAATACGAAGAATTCTGGAGCAGTGGGAAGAACTAAAGCTACATTTTTCACTTGCCATGGTTCAAGACAATTGTTACACTGTCGATCTTTTGTACAAGATGTATTGTGACAACTCAAATCATCTTTACATGTTTTACCTCAAACATGCTTTAAAAAACGTACAAATAACAATAAAAGCTTTTGAAGGAGAAGGCAATGACCCCACTAAATTACTAGATACACTTGTATTTCTCATGCAGTCACTCAGACAAAACATAATTTTTCCAACTGTTGATTTGTTGACAACACCAGTTCCAAGCGAATGTATGTACGCAAATCCGAACCTTGCCTTTATGTTTGAACAGAAACAGAGTCAAGTCTGCCGGCCGGGGTGGCCGAGCGGTTCTAGGCGCTACAGTCCGGGACCGCGCAACCGTTACAGTCGCAGGTTCGAATCCTGCCTCGGGCATGGATGTGTGTGATGTCCTTAGGTTAGTTAGGTTCAAGTAGTTCTAAGTTCTAGGGGACTGATGACCTCAGAAGTTAAGTCCCATAGTGCTCAGAGCCATTTTTTAGAGTCAAGTCTGTCTGAAGAAAATAAAGTTTATTTGAAGAAGAGATGCATTCAGTTTAGTCTGAAACTCATAAAAGAAATTCAACAAAGACTGCCAAGCAACGTTACGATCCTGAAAAAAATGTCAATGCTGAATGTTGAAGAAACACTAAAAGTGATTAAAAATATTGCTGTAGCGGATGTAGCCAAAGAATTGGGTTTTAGTGGAGATTTCATAGATGGTATGCTGCAAGAATGGCATAATATCAACTTCATTAAGTGGAATAACACTACTAACATTGTTCGATTTTGGAGTGAGGTTTTGCAGTATAAAAATGCCACAGGGGAGAATCCTTTTTCTTTGATTTCACAGCTAGCACTGACTGTTCTATGCCTACCGCATTCAAATGCAGAAGTGGAAAGAATATTCAGTTCTATGAACATTATAAAAAACCAAACAACTTAACAGATTATCGTTAAGCACAATTAATGCTTTGATCATACTGAGAGACCAGCTGAAGAAACAAAATGCAAATTGAGCATCTTTTGACATACCGTCAGACGTATTGGAGCTTACTGGAACGAACAAAAGTTACTCTTTTGCGACAAAACCAGTCGAACTGCAACATCATCTTTAGAGCGACGTTCAACCCTCTACATCAACTACAGTTCTCTCAGAGCATGAAACAGAAGAGTTATTCGATCTTCTGAGTGACGCCGATGAATAGCTCACATACCAGTATCTATATATTTTGTAACCTAATTTGAGTTCGTGCTTTCTTTTGTTACAAATATGGTTGTATATTTCTAGTATATTTGACTACTGTGATTGGAACAACAATTCATGTGTTGCATCAATTACGATAACATGTTTAATTAAACGTTAGCGTATTTATATGTATGTTGTTGCAAGCGATGCGTCATTTAAATACGACAATATAGCAATTACGTATGAGACAATTTTTATTAATATTTTATAACCCCCCCCCCCTCCCACTGGCTTATTGCACCATTCACAGCACGAAATTTCCGGTACACCCCTAGTAAAATCAGTTTTAGCGACTTTCTAGCGACTTTTGATATTGAATCTAGCGACTCGGGTTTCTTAGAGTTGGCAACACTGGCGCGTAGCGCTGCGCAGTTGGAGGTGAGTCGCCAGCAGTGGTGGATGTGGGGGGAGAGATAGTGAATTTTAAGAGCGGACGAGCTGGACGTGAATGTGCCAGAAAGAGTAAATTTGTAATACTGGATGTCATGAGCTGATATATATATATATATATATATATATATATATATATATATATATATATATATATATATATATATATATTATGACTTTTGAACACTATTAAGGTAAATACATTGTTTGTTCTCTATCCAAATCTTTCGTCTGCTAACTATGCCTATCAGTAGTTAGTGAGTTCAGTAGATAGAATCTTTTATTTAGCTGGCAGTATTGGCGTTCGCTGTATTGCAGTAGTTCGAGTAACGAAGATTTTGTGAAGTAAGTGATTCGTGAAAGGTATAGGTTATTGTTAGTCAGGGCCATTCTTTTGTAGGGATTTTTGAAAGTTAGATTGCATTGCGCTAAAAATATTGTGTGTCAGTTTAGTGTTGATCAGAATGAGTAACGCCTGAGTACCTTCAGTTTTGCTCAGATGTTTGAAAATCAAATAACGTAGAGGTTTGTCAGCACAGTAATTCATTAATTTTTCTAAGGGCACGTTTCAAGGTCGATGAATTCAAATTCAAAGCGCACAAAATTGTAATTTTCTTGCTTTAGGGGCACCGTGCAAGATTTCTTGCTGGTACGAAACCTCTACAAAATTGTTCTTAATTTATCCACGAGTCTGTAGAAACCGGTATAATTTTCGTACAGTACGACAGGTCATACCCTCCCAATCGAGACGGAATACATTAAGGCAACCCTTCCTGGGTTGCCTTACGGCCGGTATTGCACCATCATATTTCATCGACAAAGAAATATGATCACATATTCATCAAATTTCCTTGAGAAAGCTCTTTGACGCGGTGCTAGAAAGGCGAATTACACTGCCATTAGCATATTTTTCGTCAGAGTTCAAGATGGCGTACAACGACTACTTGTTATTATGCGCTGCAGTCACCTGTACCATAATTGCAGTGTGTGTGTGTATTTGAAAGAGAAGCAGCGGGAAAAAAGGAAACACACTTGAGTGAAGCCTTGCTTTAACGTCGAGATAATAACAGTATTCAGTGAAATCCGTTACGAGAAGTAACTTCACTTCACAGTGAAGTGGTTTCTCATATTACTAAACAGAATTCTCACTTCAGAAACGCTATATGTGCAGAATACAGACCCACCCTAACACAGCATTTCCTGATACGGGACAGAGCTACTCTAGTTTACCAAACAGTACTCCAGTGCCACAGTGCAAATTAACCAAAATAATTCCATAAACCTATGAAGCGATTTATAAAACAGTGAAGGGGGAACATCTGAAGGTGAATAAATCTTTAGCACATTATATGAACAGCAGGACTTTTATTATTGAATAATTTAATTGATAGAATAAGTGTCCCAACAACTATTCGGTTAATAAAAACTCACGGCATCCAGAGTCCAAAATAGACAACCTAGAATGGGAAGCTAAGATTTTTTTTAGTGTAACCACCTCCTCTATTCCGGCTTGCTACAAAGGCTGCCTGGATGTTTCCGTATGTGGAGGTGAATTGAGGATATGAAGTCACCTGCAGCATATTCCACCTGCCCATCACCACGGTTAATAGCATGCATTGGACCGCTTGCTCACCCTCCCCCCCCCCCCCCCCCTCCACCACCCCCAACTCATCCTCCCCTTCCTCCGCCACAGTAGAAGCAGGCTCACTAAAAAGAGTCGAAGGAACACACAGACTGAATTTTGAAGCTATGTTTACAAACACATTACAGAGACATCATACACCTGTATCGATGTGTGACGACTCCTGTTGCTGCCTACTGGCACCTCCAGGATCAACGAAAGTGTTATGCCCTTTTTCTACTCCCAGCCAGTATCCTTCACCTCGTCGAGACACGGAAGTGAGGCGACACAAAGCGTCGTTATCGTCAACATTTGTTGATCAGTAAGTTTAGACGCAAATAATAACCATCAGCTAGCTGCTTCGTTTAGCGGTTGCCGCCAAATATGCTCATTAACAATTACTAGGCGACCTACTCTCGTTTAAAAATGAATAGGTTTCTTTGATTTGCATAGCATTTGTACACCGAATTAATTCCTTCAAAGATCACAATGTTCACTTAACACAGCACGCTTTGTCCTTTGAAGATTATTCCTTTTAATATTAATATCGATTCAACTGTTATTTTACGATTATTATTTTTATCATTATTATCCAACACACGGCTCACTTCTCGAGATGGTCTTTTCGAAATCGTAGCACGATATAGTTATTCCCTAACATGGTTTTTATTAATGATATATGTTTGATATGATTCACTGCTCTGAATGTTCATACTTAATCCCGATAATAAATGTCCAAACAGAGTCTACAGTCGAAAGCTAAGTTGCGACGCGATGTTTGAATAGTGGCTTCGGCAACAACTGAAGATCTTAAGTTGGAATTAATATCAGTCTTTTATAGACTGGGTTGTGCCGAGCGGTCGAAGGCGCTGCAGTCATGGACTGTACGGCTGGTCCTGGCGGAGGTTCGAGTCCTCCCACGGGCATGGGTGTGTGTTTTTGTCCTTAGGATAATTTAGGTCGAGTAATGTGTAAGCTTAGAGACTGATGACCTTAGCAGTTAAGTCCCATAAGATTTCACACACATTTGAACATTTTGTCTGAGTTGTTCGCTGGATGTTAGCGTTACCTCAGTTCCGTCAGTTTACGTTCAAAAATGGTTCAAATGGCTCTGAGCACTATGGGACTTAAGATCTCACGCCATCAGTCCCCTAGAACTTAGAACTACCTACACCTAACTAACCTAAGGACATCACACACATCCATGCCCGAGGCAGGATTCGAACCTGCGACCGTAGCGGTCGCGCGGTTCCAGACTGTAGCGCTTAGAACCACTCGGCCTCAGTTTTCGTCATTTGACAATAAACTAAACGAACCGAAATCTAATTTTATTAGCCCGGCTTCCAGTGAGGTTAGCTATTTCACGCAGGACTCAAACGCTAGAAGCTCTGACACTAATATCTCAAACGCAAAGGATTCCCAGACGCCAAAGACACCCAGACGCTTAAGACGTTAACAATACGTGTGTTGGATTTATAGATTAGTCGTGAAACAAAAGAGAAGTTCGTAAGAAACTCTTTGAATAAATCCCGTTCCTACTTTGCATATAATTCTCTATTCCATTGGCTGTTATTATTCTTTTATTTAATTTTTCTCTGCTTTCAAACGGGAGTCCGTGATTTTATATGAAATATGGGAGTTGTTCATGGCCAATTCGAATAAATTTTAGTTTAAAAAACGACCAGATATGTAACGAGGGATTACACAGCCCCTCCCCCCCCCCCCCCCAACGATGAGTACTTTAGTTTAATTGTCATTAAAGTTTAAGGTCATCGCGAAATGTGGTAACATTACCCCTATTCAAAATTTCTCTTAGAGTGTTGGGATTTTTCTTAAACTTATTTTACTTTGACATGGGATTCTAGGCTCTTTTTTATGGATCAGTGATGTTTCCACTTTCCCTAACATCAATTAAATATTTCATTCGTTTAATACCTCTACTGAAAAAGTCAGTTTAAAGTTAACAATAAATTTCATTTTATGTACTAGGCACAACTTGAATGTTCACTCTGTGTCAGTATATACTAATTACACATTCCAGTCTATGAATAGTCTTAAATATTTTGTTAACAATCTTGGGACTTGATTGTAGTCTTGTCTGTTGTTTTGACGCCGAGGTCTGCGATGTCCATTTATCTTGCCGCCTCTGTGCAGCTGCACAAAGTAATCCTTTGGGTTCTACAGACCATCTTTGCGGTTCCAACAGTGGAACAGAGGGAATATGGGAAATCTACGTCATCTTTTGCCGTGCCACGTCTTCAGTGGCTAAGCAGCACAATGTTTTCATTATCTGACTCATGTTGCCTCTTCTTATAGCTTGCAACATGATTATATATGTTACGCCGCCTCTTCAGGGACTAAACAGCACAACGTTTTCATTATTTGACTCATATTGCCTCTTCTCATAGTCTGAAACATGCCTATCATAACAACTGATACTCTTGCCCCCCAAATGGCATGGCTTCTTGAATGATTACGCCCTACGACGCGTTATTTTAGATTTTTCGTTCTCTTCAGTTTCCATTCGCCGGTTCTTCGTTTCTACTGTTAAGCTTGGTAATGCATTCTTCGTATTGCTTACTGCTACCGATCTTCTTCAGTAGGGTCTTCTTTTTCTTTGAATTCTTCATCTGACTTGTACCGATGCTGCTTGTAGACCTCTGTGATGTTCTTGGCTAAACTGACGATCAAATTTCCGGTTGACATCCTCAGACTGTTCGCTTCTTGTGTAACGTCTTCGAGTAAAGAATTACAGGCAAATGGTTCTTGCTTACTTGTACTCGCTCCCGATGTCGACGCCCTGCATTTACGTCATGTAACGTCTTGTAGCTCGTAGTTACCGTTTCTGGGGCGTTGCAGCCAAAAGATGACTCGCCCCATCGGATAATAGCACCAGTCCCTCAGTTTGGTTGGGATGTGGCCTCAGCGACGAGTTAAGATGTCTCCACACATGCTCCAGAATGACGAATATAGAACATAAAAACACTAATAGACATGACATATAAACATGATGTCCATTAATATCACTCATTAGCCGGCCGGCGTGACCGAGCGGTTCTAGGCGCTACAGTCTGGAGCCGCGCGACCGCTACGGTCACAGGTTCGAATCCTGCCTCGGGCATGGATGTGTGAGATGTCCTTAGGTTAGTTAGGTTTAAGTAGTTCTAAGTTCTATGGGACTGATGACCTCAGAAGTTAAGTCCCATAGTTCCCATAGCCATTTTTGAACGTCAATCATTAAATTTTGTACGCAGCAATCAATGTTCGTATTCACTGACATATGCTGTCTTTTAGCCTTTCTAATAGTTCATAGCATTCGTTTTCCCACTAGTGTCAGACACTAACTGTTTGCGCATGCGATATTTCATTGTTTCACTGTTTCTCTTAATGCTCAAATCACTTACATTTCACAGGTTATGCCGAGATTCTGTCCCATACAGTTCCGGGCACACTCCTATTTGTTTCATTGACATTTTGCTGGGCAACCAGCACCTCGACAGTTTAATCTGCAAATAAATTCGATAATTCATTGCGCTTATTCTTAATCTAAGGCTTCTGTTCCCTAACAGTTACGTGTGTGGCACTCAAATAATTACAGAAGTAAGTATTAACAAATTGCATTGTCATTAACTAATGTGCTATTAAACAAAGAAGATATTTATAGCCACTAAAATCAGAATTTCATTAAAACAATAAATTGTAATACTAGCAGACCACAAAAGAACTACTTCGGTAAACCTTCTCATTCAATGTTCCATTAACTGTTACTAAAGGTTTCATCCAAAAAATTTCTTCAGATCTCTGTGAGAAAACAAACCCTTGGTTTACCGCCCCCCTCCCCCACTATCTTCATTAGCTAACAAATAGCTTCCCTCATTCAGAATGCGAATGATGTGGTAAGGTCCAGCGTAAGCATGTTGCCAGTTCTTGTTTAACCTCTTAAGGATAGATGACTTGGGGTGTTTTCTCAATAATACCCTATCGTCTATGGTATATGACACACTTCCACCCAATTAACGATCGAATTTGTCCTTCCTTATTCGTGCATCATGCTTTAGTGATTCATGTACGTCGTCCAACAACGACTTCCTATCTTTGTTTGGTTCAACCAAGATCGGTAAAGGTTTAATCCACTCATTAGATTCGATCATGTTGTATATTATCTCCGCTGGAGTATGCCTGGTGGATGAGTGTGGCATGTTATTATGAATCTCTTCAAATATCGACATGTAATCTATCCACTTATATTGTTGCATTGCAGCACAAGTGCGAATAAATCTGTTAAAGTCTCTAAATATGTGTTCAAGTGGCGACGCTACTGCCAGATATCGTGATATCAAGCTGTGCTTTATGTCTAATTTTAACATACATTCCTTCCAGGCCTTGCTGGTATAATATGATGCATTGTATAATAGAGTAGCACTCGGCTAACCAACATTAGGTATGTATTCTTTAATTAGGTGGTTCAACATAGGTTTAACATTAGTAGGCCTTATTAGGTATATTTAGAAGTATTTTCCAAACAAGTCATAAAAGGAAATTACAATTTAAATGTACCTTTTGCAGTCAGATGTCGCTAGAGGTTCTGATGGAGTTGCTGGGTATAGTACTAACTTAGCGCTGTAATTAACAGGTTTTACTTTTTGACATGGGGTGCACGCCTTAAGAATATTTCGTATTTTCCATTTCGTATCAGAAAAAAGGGAGTATTGTTTGATTTTATAGTTACGCTTAGTAGCACTGAAATATCCCCAGGAGTAATGTGTCAGCCATACGAATTTGGGAATTATTTTTCAGGTATACACACATTCCAACTTCCTTTATTGATCTTCGCTCGATGAAACAGGACACCCGACTGCAGTCTATAATTTAACAATCGGTTATCCTTTTCACCTGTTTTAAAAGAATTCATTATATGATTCCAGTTTATGTAAGACCAATAAATTTTTACACGTATATTCGTAGTCCTTTCGGAATGGCACAGTTTTTAATACCATTGCCCTAAAATTCTGGTTATTTTCAATTATATTGTCTTCATCTGTTAGTCCCTGTGGTAACTGAGGTGTTGCATTGGCTGCTACGTTATCTTTCCCTTTAATGTATCTAATATCGATCTGATATTCCTGGCCGGCCGGAGCGGCCGAGCGGATCTAGGTGCTACAGTCTGGAACCACGCTACCGCTGCGGTCGCAGGTTCGACTCCTGCCTCAGGCATGGATGTGTGTGCTGTCCTGAGGTTAGTTAGGTTTAATTAGTTCTACGTTCTAGGGGACTGATGGCCACAGCAGTTAAGTCCCTTAGTGCTCAGAGCCATTTGAACCGTTTGATATTCCTGAAACAGCAGGGTCCACCTCATTAGCCTTGCACCTAACACTTTACACGTCATTAAAAATGTGACAACGTTGTGGTCAAAATATATAATAGTCCATTTCCCGTGTAACAATATCTGAGTTTATGCAGTGCTTACACAACTGCTAAAATTTTCCATTCCACGGTTGTATAAGCCCTCTTGCAGCCATATAAAGCCAGGCTAAGGTATGAAATGATATTCATATCTTCCAGTTTGTCAGGTTCTTTTTTTGATACAGCATCGCCAGAACCCTGTAGTTGACGCATTGCTTACGATACAAACATCTTTTTCCCAGATCTAGATGACTTAGATTTCATCGAGTTCACTGTGATGCTGTATTCTTTAAATTTAGCAAGTACTCTTCTTAATAAGTCAATATGCTCTTCTCACGTGGAGATTGCAATTAAGAAATCATCAATGTAAGCGATCACCTTCTCTGACAAAACCAGTCCTAGTTTGGCACCGAAAGCTGCAATGAAAACTTCACCACTTACGTTTTAATCGAAAAGGTAGTACCTTAAAGTGTAAGGTGGCTATAATTTCGCACCTTGCAAGTACTCATCTACATACTTTGCCGTGATTTACAACCGGAATTAGGTATCATTTGATAGATAGTACATCGTATGTATGAATATTTAAAGAAAACGGACATTGTCACGTACACCTTGTAAATAGTTGTTAACGCTTATTGCATGAAAGGTGATGGAGTGTCTTTATTATCAAAACAGCGTAATGAATGGTTCAAATGGTTCAAAGTCGCACTACGCGACTTAACTGCTGGGGTCATCAGTCCCCTAGAACTTAGAACTACTTAAACCTAACTAACCAAAGGACATCATACACATCCATGCCCGAGGCAGGATTCGAACCAGCGACCGTAGCGTTCGCTCGGTTCCAGACTGTAGCGCCTAGAACCGCACGGCCACTCCAGCCGGCCATAATGAATGATTGCCTATACTAGCAGAGTTTGGAAAGGGTAGGCTTAACTAAAGCCCTGGGTGGAAAGGCCCCCAAGGGTGTATTCGTCCTGCTTGACTCAGGAAGTAGCCAAGACGGATGGTCGGGGCACCTGAGTGCTGAAGCACAATACAGCAGCGGATGGTGGTGGTGTAGCGGGGCAAAAGGATAACTGGATAATACTTCGGACGCAGCAGAAAGGAACGAGGAAGTGTTGCCTCGGAAATCATGCAGGAAGGGTTATTTCTGAGGATATTTACTCTGAGAAGCGTACCATTGTATGTATTGCTTATTAACAGGAATAGGTATTTCCTCGCAAACTTCCCGCTCTGGGCGACAAAAGACCAAAATATGGCGTTCGAAAGAATCTCTAGAGAGGGAGAATATTCCATGTTTTCGAGAATATGATTCGCTTTCTGAACTTACAAGGGAGGGAGCCGATGTTTGCTGGGAAGCCAGCGTTGGAGAGGAAGCGGTCTTCCGTTTTGAGCGGCCTTGTTTGAAGGTCCCTCAGCATCAGCTTTTATTGGTATAGACGGACTTGCTGTCTTTGCTCTCAGGCGATGTTATAGTTAGAGCGGTTAGGTACTGAACTGTTGCGAACTTACACGATTCTGGACATCGCCTCTGGGTAGTTGGTGGTGGTGGTGGTGGTTAGTGTTTAACGTCCCGTCGACAACGAGGTCATTAGAGACGGAGCGCAAGCTCGGGTTAGGGAAGGAAATCGGCCGTGCCCTTTCAAAGGAACCATCCCGGCATTTGCCTGAAACGATTTAGGGAAATCACGGAAAACCTAAATCAGGATGGCTGGAGACGGGATTGAACCGTCGTCCTCCCGCCTCTGGGTAGGGCGTCGTCATTGAATAGGCAGTGTTCAGTGATTGAGAGCACTTCTTATGTCTTATACTCACTAGAGACGTTATCTGAATTCCATCCTTGTGGCTGGGAGTTCCCGTTTCTCATCTGTAGAACAGAGAGTGGAGAAGACAGATTATATTAGTCAGAGGACCGTCTTCTGCCGTCCTAGTGTTTGAATGAGGTTTTTTTTTCTGCGGCTGGAGTTCCTCCATTGTACGAGAACCATCATTCCGACACACCGGACGCAGTACATAAGGTGATACTGCTAATTGCTTCGGATTACTAGGGCTATAAAGCTTAGCAGCTATGATCACACAAATTTTATTCCCCCTGAGGTTGCATACCACTGTATATCATCTTTGAAAGTAGTGTCTGCTAGTGTTTGGTACGTAGATGATGTCAGTTATCTCGCGTTATTTATATTAGATCGTATAGCCATAAAAAGGGACCGATTTTGGCAACTGATCAATTGTATTAGGTAGGAACGTCATTCGCATCTGTTTATGTCCATTCGACATTGATATGTATATATTTGTAATATATAAAGGGGTTTTAAGCTACAGTAAATTTATAAGCAGGGAAAGCAGTTATCATTTTGTAGTTACTAGTTACCTGAATCATTCATTTATGTTTATGCTGTAATTTATATGTTGAACAGCAAGAAGGAGGAGATAATAATACAATTAAGAGATCCTAAGATCTGCTTCAAGGCGTAGTCAAACAGGGCCAAAACTTCATTTTCGCCTTCAGTACTTTCCGTTGCGCACATTCATTTTACACCCACCTGGAGTAGCATCTTGGATATGGTTTACCCTACCAGGATCATACTCAGAGTCTTCTGATGGTAGTCATAATGTAGTTTGAAACCTCGGATATTTTAAAAAAAAAATTTCCCTCTTATAATGTTTAGATGTTACTGATAGTGATCACCAGCTTGCGTGTATAGTTTGCAGTGTTAAAGTCATGTGATAACATTAAAAGTAATAATTATGTATTTTATTGTATTTCTTTTCAGAGGCGTTGCGCTTCAGCCCACTGGCTACAATTTATTGATATTTTTGTTATGTCATTTGTCGTGTTATTTTGTTTGTATTTTAACGACAATGTTCGTTCATGACGTTGCCACTAGTTTAGCTTGTTTGTTGCAGATATTTTATGTTACCTGACAGTTACATAATAAATGTGGGTATTGTAAATTGTGTGCACTTTTAAGAGAGAACTGTTATCAGGGATCAGTCCATGACAACTAGGGTGAAAGCGCGCTTAGTAGCACAACAGATCACTAGTTATAACAATATGGAAATGGCAGATACACGGAGATATCAAGAACGCCCGTGGGATGGTAAAGAGTTAGCTTTGCTAGCAGCACAAGGCACAGGTGAAAATACCGATCCAAGAGAATTTTTTGAGGATGATAGATACATTCAAGCCCTTGATAGCGAAGATGAGGAACAGAGACACACTGAGGCAATCGTAAAGATACGAGACTATAATGTAGAGAGTCCAAGTGAACGAGGGACAACTAAGAATAGTGGTAGATTGCCGTCAGTGACATCGTGACGAGGCAGCATATCAGGAGCGTGCGGTCATGACTTTCTTGAATACCAAGAAATGGAAAGGTAAAAGGAAGAGTAGAGGAAGAGAAAGTCACAATAGGAGAGAAGATTTAGATAAGACAGGTATGTTGGACATACTTGCAAACCTAATGGCAATGAAGTGAAACGGGAAGTAAAATTCAGAAGGTCAGCTCAGAAATGGGAAATAAAATTCAAAAGGTCAGCTCTGAATTGAGAAGCCAAATAAAAAAGGAGAATGATGAAGCACGCTCTGAAATGGGAAGTAAAATTCATAACGTTATTGCTAAAATAGGAAGTAAAATTCAAAACGTTAGTGCTGAAATTGGAAGTGAAATTCAAAACTTTAAAGTCGAAATTCAGTCGATAAAACATGAAACGAGGGAAGTGAAAAATCAGGTAGTGACGCTTCGAACAAAACTAGAACGAGACTTTGCGGAGGTCAGAAGAGCCGCGAACGAGGCGCCATTACTAGCGAGGGGCGCAAAGCGAATGCTGTTGAAACATTAGAGATGACAGAAAATACGACAAAGATAGGTAGAGGAGCATTAACGAAGTTGCAGAGGCGCTTGAAACAAGTGGAAATAATGCAGCTGCCAAATAAAGAAATTGAGCGAAATCACGCATTGACATAGAAAGCGAAATTAAGCAATTATCTGAAAGTCAGATCGCAACCTAGTCAAAAATCACATCTCAGAAAAGAAATAGTAGGCGATTTGGAAATAACAGAAACCGAAAGAGCCATTTCAAACTCAGCACGATTATGTCGAAGCCCAGACGATACTAGAATGTGCTCGAATGTAAAAGTTCCTCGTCAACTACAGACTGAAAGCGTATCTGCAGAGCAACGAAATATCGATAGAGATATGGCCCCGGGCTTTACACAGAACACAACTCGGTCGCAAATTGCGAATACGGAGAACAGCAAAGAGATATTTCACATGCATAATTGTTACCCAATAAAGCACACCATGGGGTATTTTTCCAGTGATGGAAACGTGACAGGGAGTAGAAGAGAGGATGCCCAAAGTTACGTTAGCGCCAAGTGAGAATGTGGTAGGCCAAGCGGGAAGAAATTCTAATGAAATTTTCGATTTTAAGCATTTTATCTCTGTACGAAAATTCCAGCATTACAAAGTCGAGGGTAATGTTTATTACCCAAAAACTTTCATTGGACAATTTGATCTACCATTACCTCATCACTGGCCTCTGATGTACAAACTGGACGTCGTCTGTTCACATGAGGCGTCCAGATGCAAACTGCTGTAAACCCACTTTTTGTCGAAAATGAGTTGGTGCCACCATTTTGTTCTCTGTGCTGCCATCTATCGATTACGCTCTTAAAACACAAACAAAACAGCTTTGCTCTGTCCTAAATTGTACCTCGAAAACTGTCTACAGATGCAAAACTCTGTCTTTCCACCTCTGGTTGCAAAGCAAAACTGAATGAATCCATTGTATGATAAAGAAGCATAACTTGGTGTATCCTTAGAATGCGCCATTATTAAAAAGGTTTGAAGGTTCAAAACTCGCTTTGTACACATTACGTATTTTGTCCGAGTAATACAGCCTTTCCAGCTTATTACTTCATAAACTTTACTTTTGAGGGTATGGGTGGCAATTACTTAAGTTGTCCCTACTGCAAACTAATGTGAAACAAAAACCAGTAGCACGTCAACTGTTACCTAGCCATACTGGCGCGTTTTCCTTGGCTTGGCTTGTTTGTGAGTACATGAAGAGCGTTTGTGGTATTGTTGTTGGATAAAATACGAAGAGTGCTTTATCATTTCCTCCATAATCATGGATGTTACTGATGGAAGACATGCACAATCAGTTCCAAAAGGAAAAGGCCGTAAAAAATCGGCCAATCCTTCTGACTGGAAGAGGAACAAAGCAAAAGGCATGAGGTAAGATTTAGTCCTCAACCCTAGTATTTTGTACTATTTCACTGCATGGAAATAATAAGAACTTCATTACCAACATTTCTGTAAACAGTAAGTTACACTGTGATGTTTTAGGTTTATGTTAATATAAATTATGGTCATTTCATATGGCAGCAGTCAGGAACGATTTCCTTGAATGAACAGTGCATCATTGATTTTATAATCATTTGCTTAGGAAAACATAGTACAGTATATGATTTTTCGTGCAATATACTAGCTTTCTCCTTATTAGTACTGTTCTTTGGCAGATATTCCGCAAGTGGGTTTCCAGTTCGTCCCCATTGCAAGCATGCAGCTTCATCTGTATACCAGTTTGCAAGAGTATCAATGCAGGATATAGGAAGATCACATCAGGCCTTTTATATACTTGCAGAAAAAATTAAATAGGACGAGTTTATAATTATACACACATCAGTCGAATCTCCGAGAAGGCGTCGGATTGAAGCAGCAGATTCCAGGAAAAACATAAATACTTCAGATACTATTTGCCCCATCTCAAAGCGCTAAACCAAACTCAGCAACTGCGTGTTTGCCAAAAGACGTTCACTAGTGTTCTTGGCATATCAACAGTGTCTATACAAAGCGTCTGTAGACGGTACTTACATACAGGAGTAGCTCGTATTGAAAGACGAGGTGGAGACCGAATGGCGAATATTTATCAAGGAAACAAGGTGCGGTTAAGGAGTATTTTGAGAAGTTGAAACCAGTGCAATCACACTACCGCCGTGGAAAAATAAAACATCAGTAGACTCTTTATGTCCATTGAATTATCGATTGCAAAGCTTTGGAAAATGTTTAATGCGGATCCAGAGAAAACTGTGGGTAAAGTTATGTACGAGTTTTTCAGATCTATTTTTGTATCTAATTATAATATCAGTTTCGCTTCCCCAGCAACCGACCGTTGCTCAGTGTGCATCAGTTTAGAACAACAAAAATAAGCAATTAACCCGAACAACTGGAGATGAGGCGAAGAAACAAGAATTGACAACACACAACTTGCTTTACACAAAGCTAAGGCAAATGCTTTTTGTTGTCAGAAACATACCCCTTAGGTAAGCATAAATCTATGATGAAAAGGAATTTCGAATATCTGCCATACGAAGTAAGTAATAAGGTTTTTGCGTTTCCTGAAAAAAAATGTTCTAGTGCACTCACTGCATTTTGCTTCTGGACGCATCACATATCGACGGAACATCGGCCAAATGGATGCAGGACATTGCAAATACGTTCACGTCATACTAAGAGTTTTGTGACGCATTTTTAAACAAATACTGCTTCAAGGAGACATAGGACAGGATCAAACAGGAAATAATGATGAGCAGAGACTTTGAGAGTTCGTGGTTTCGTAGTCCGGTGAAGTATATCGAAAACTTGACCAAGAAAAATCATTATTTGGACGACAAATGCACACTGCCTGAGATCATAAGAATGTGTTACATGACGTTGCCGATTTCCTACCAGCAAACGCTAGTCGTCCGATGTGGAAGTGATGTAGAAGGACTCACGGGTATCCTAAGAGAGCTGGAGTTAGCTTTCAACAAGCAGCAGGTGCGAGAAAAACGTAGGCAGAGAGACGTGCAAAGTGAAAGAAGGGAGGGAATAATAGAGGCCATAATCGGCAAAACAATGTAAATTGGCTGCGTCACCAAAACATGGACCATAGATATCGTAATGGGAATAATGTACAGTCGAAGAACAATGGCAGGGAATATAGGCAACAGAATGAATACAGATGGGAGCCACGAAATAATGGGACATCATGGGGCGACAATAGAGAAACTCATCAATGGTCTGACCCAGTATGGGGTGGAATGAATAACAACAGGAATCTGGAACATTCAATTGATATTAGACCACCTGACCCTGGGAGAGTTCGCCAAAGTGACATAGAAATTGAACAACGACTAGGCCAGACGACGGGCACAAGTGAAAACGCGCCCGTAAACCGTCTCGGAAGTAATAACATAAATATTATAGAATATGAGAACATGTGGGAGATATAACTTGATGAAAAGGAAACGTTACCCAAACAGGAAATCTATCTGGTGGCAAAGGTACAAATTGGAAGAATTATGGCTACTGCTATACCAGATAGTGAAAGCGAACTCTCAGCTATTACAGATATGCTGTTCGCTAAATGCAAGGATTCAGTTAATCTACTGATGCTCACAGTACTAAAAACAAAGGTACGAGGTGCGTTAGTTGGAAAGAGAATGGAAATATCGCAACAAACACGTCTAGATTTTGAACGCCAAGGACACCAGATGACTGCAATTCTGTTCATGATACCGAAACAAACAGCTGATATAATAACTGCCGTAGATTTTCTTTCAGTGCAGAAGGCTATCATTAATCTAAGAAGAAGGGGAGTTAATGTCAGGGAAAGAGAATAAAGCAAAAATCAGATTTGATGAGAAGGAAATAAAATCTCAAATTCCAGCTGATTAAACTACAATTTGTGAGATATAAGCGCAAATGGATAAAACTTCTGTCTTCTCAATCCCAGAGTGTTCAACAGGTGTTCCATATAAATATGAATCTGGCCTCGTGAGGTAGCTAATATTAGGTGTGGATCGTAACAAATTAATTAGAAATGCTGCTGTCACGTAACTAGAATGTATGAATTAATAAAAGTGACAGTTTGGAATCTATTCTGAAAAGACAAAACAGTTGTTCCCTTTTTCATTCTACATATAATTTACCACTGTGCTTTCAGGGGTCAAGTGATACACAACAATCATGTTCAATTCCTTTCAACACTCAATATCAAAATATTTAACACTTGGACATTGAATTGACAATTACTAAATCGTTATCTCTACAAATGAAAATGTTATCACAGGCAAGAATGATCAAAAATCTTCATCTATTAAATATATTTCTACGATATCGTAGTTGTTCAATGCACTAAGTTGGTGGAGAATAAATTTACCTTCAAAACCAATGGAAAAACTCTCATGTACTCAATGTGAGGGTAGGTAAGTATCCTAGCTTTTGATATGCAGTGGTCAAAGCGTAAGTAGATTGGAGTGGGCACAATCTCGACTCAACATTTACTGTGGCCTAATGTGCAATGGTACTTTATCTGCAACGGCGTTGACTCTGTGCTGGATCTGAAATGCTAATTCCCTACTCTGGCCTTGACTGAATTTACTCCGTCTCAATTTCCCTGCATTCCATAGAACGTTAATGTTTCCCTAGTCGAAATAATGGCTATCGCACACTCGCTAAGGGTTGGAGCGACTTGCACAATTTCATTAGAGGCAAAAATTCCTGCACACTTCGCAGATGCAAAGCTCTCAATGCCCTCGCTATTTTCCCCACACATGTGCGGTCTGCCGTGAGGCGAGAGAGATCTAGAAATTTTTAGTTCTCAAAATGCTCTTATAGTATAATGGAGATCTCCCTGCCATGCATGTCACGTTTGCGTATCCCAGTATGGCTTTGCCAACTGCCATCTCATTACAGGTGAATTTTTTTTTTTTTTTTTTGCCGGGTCGTCGCTAGTCCTGTTAAAGCCGTGTAGCCACCTACCCTCAGTACCGGCCGTATTTACGTTAGAAGGAATAATGTATTTTATTCTGGCCTTATCCCTTTCTGCCCTGAAGCTCAGCATTCTTTTGTTAGTTGGGGTTTTCCAATGCCACTAATGACCTGCTCGGTTCATCTCCAAAATGCGTTTCACGTTAACCTATTTATGCGTGCCCCTGTCCTTATATTGGTAGATATTGTTTTGTTAATTTTCGTTACATGAGATTACTGCAATTGCTTTTTGTTGACAATATAGTTTTCTGAGGATCTCATACTGTATTATACTGTCGTTATGGACAGAGCTCATGCAAGGTCCGTAAAATCCGGACGCATTAACAAAATCACGGACCACCATGCATTTCAGAGGGAAGAGTGTAGAAAAAATAATGAGAATAGAGGAGAGTTCAAGACAGAACAAGAGCAGATTAATGAAATTTACAGTAAGATTGATTCAAAACTCGAGAATCTGGAAAACATAGATAATATGGACAGGCAAGTTTGGAGCTTACACTCAAAAATAACGCAGAGATCTTCTTACCTAAAACCAGATGCATTAAAGGGTATCAGCATAAATTTGAAGTAGAGGAACATAGACTATTTCGGGTACCTCCTTATGCCATCCCATGGCCATACCGGAAAAGGGTTCCGGGTGAGCTACAAAGAATGGAGGACGGAGGTGTAACTAAAGCCGCGAGATCTGAGTATAACAGTCCACTACACATGGTAGACAAAAGGGATGGTGGAAATCGACTGGTGTTAGACTCACGCCAAATAAATACCATTATTGTGCCAGAGACGGATCACCCTGAAAGGCTTGAGGAGATCCTTCAAAGATTTCACGGGTTTTCGGCGTTTTCTCACTTGATTTGCGATAGAGCTTTTGGCAGATAAAGCTCGATCCTGACTGCCGAAAATACACAGCCTTTATTGCTTTCGGAAGGAGCTTTCAATTCAAAAGGCTCCCTTTGTATAGGGAACCCACATGTTTGTATGTAAATACAGTGCATTTCACGAGTGCACATCGTAATAGTGAAACATGCAGCCAAACTTTACAAAACTGAAATATGGACGTGAAAATGATAATACGTGTGCAACTAAGTGGAAAAACTGTCACCACAGCGTAACTATCATAATGATGTTTCATCTTATATGTAAGTACAGATATATTTTCGACAAATGCTGCCTTGCCACTTACAATTGCCCACTTGTATCTTTTTAGTCACCAGAAAATAATTTTTTTGTATTTATACACTGATCACCAGCAATATAAAGATGTACATGAGTGTGTAAACACCTGAGGATGGGCGCAAGCACGAAACCGGTCGTGTGACAAATAAATAACCTTTTATTGTGACTGGTAGCGGAAATTTTTCTACTCCCTTCTCTAAAGTATTTACCGATCGCTGTAAAGTATCATATTTACTACTTGCTGACCTTCAGTCCAGTCTCAGTTAATCGAGTTCGTTAGCCAACCTATCGTCTCTATCCTAATTTTGAACCTCTAACGATTTAATCGCCTGTTTGATTTCCTCCTACATTCTCGATCTTTCGGATCCCGTTCTTCCCTGTGCTTTCGTCGTTGTACCGCCCGTTGCTGATTAGCTTTTAATATCTGTTCCTTAAATTCTAGATTCTTCTGACTCCATAGTCCACTGTATTTCCGTTCTTGTACCTCTCGTTCCTTATTAGCCCGTAATATTTCGTCTTTAAATTCTTGATTCTTTCGATCCAGTTCTTGATTAGTCTGTGCCATCTGGAATTTAACGAAAAAGTGAAACAAAACATCCACCCCCACTTCATTTGTTGGTTTACCCATTCTTCTAGGTCGTCCAGTGGAATCACTATTTCGTATCGACATTTCGACGTTGTTATTGTCAGTCGTTTCCGTTGCAAAGAACGTGTCTATTCCGGTCGCATTCGATGATTCTAATTCTCTTGTCCGATTCATTTTTTCAGTGAATATGTTTTCTATCCTATCCATCTCAGTTACGTCCTGCTTAGTCATCTTTGTACACATTACGTTAGATCTCAACCTATAGCACTTCTTTGTCATGGTCAAATACTACAAATTAACACCAATCAACACTAACGCAACTGCAGACACGCAACATACTAATACTGTCGAGGCTATAATATCAGTTCAACAACGCGACAAACTTGCCATAACCATCCACAGCTGTTGTAATATATGTAATTGAAGTAGAATGAGGTATGGCTCAAACATTAAATATTGATTATTACGACAAGCTCTTCGTGTCAATTATTTCGGAAGGTACTTGGGTTTTTTTGTCTTTTATAACATCTGAATGTGTCCCTCCCTCAGGCATGATGTTCATACTTAAGCGCGGTAATAAATGTGCAAACAGGGTCTACAATCAAAAGCCAAGTTGCGAAGCGATGTTTGAATAGTAACTTCGGCAAAACTGAAGTACTGAAGTTGGAATTAATGAGATCAATCTGCTATCGATTGAGATGTTCGCTGGATGCCAGCGTTATCTCAGTTCTGTCAATTTTCGCATTTTTGACAATAAAATAATCGAACCGGACTTTGCTTTTAAGTAGCCCAGCTTCCAGTGAGGTTAGCTATTTCACTCAGAGGCTCATGAACTTCAGAGGCGTGAATATTCAAGACTCAGACGCTAAAAGCTCTGACGCTAATATCTCAAACGCTAAAGACTCCCAGACGCCAAAGACCCAGACGCTTAAGATGTTAACAATACGTGCGTTGCATTTATAAAGTAGTTGTGAAATAAAAGGGGCGATCGTTAGAAACTCAATAAAGTCCCTTGCTACTTCGCATATAATTCCCTATTCCATTGACTCTTATTATTCTTTTATTTAATTTTTCTCTGACTTGAAACGGGAATTCGTGATTTTGTATGAAATATGGGAATTGTTCATGGCCAGTTAAATAAATTTTAGTTTCAAAAAAGACCAGATACGTAACGAAGGGTTACAGATGCCAGCGCTGTAAGCGGTTACATTTCACGTTGTAGTGAACAGAAGAAGAACGCCATTAAGATCAAATCTACGGCGTGTCTCTAGAATTGACCATGTTTCTTTTACGAAAGGCGAGATTTGACAATGTTCCGTATTACACTCTCAAATTTCTTTGACATAAATATTTGAGATATTAACTTTGACAAATAAATATAATATATGAGTACCGCGCTAACGAATCGGCAGGTAGAACTTCCTCCTACCCGTTCTCCATAGATCTCTGGTTGATGTCGTGTCTTAAAGCAGGTCTGGATGCATGTTGGGTTCGTTAGAAGATGCATACAGGCGACCTGTGTGTCCATAATTTGGGAGTGCAGTTGGCTATTTGAAATAAGTCCAGGGATATTATTACGTTGCATCTATTAACGAACACCACAACAGTCTATTATTAAATAGTAGAAACAATTCATCACAAAAAGTTACTACAATTCCAGTTAGTGGTTAACGCAACCAGTATTGCATACAGACTCGGATTACGTCCTTATCGTCGACTGGGCGAGTCTGGCGTCAGCAGAAATCTCGTGCGGTCTTCGTATAACGTCGTAATATTGGCGTGTGATAAGCAGGTGAATTATTTTCATTCATTTACTAATTTACGTGATTTACTGCATGATGTTTTTGTAACATTGCAGATTTAATGACCTGTAGCTCCCCCTAGCATTTACAATGCAAATTCGTATCTTAACAACTAATATTTAATTAAGAAAGTTTTCAGTTCCATGCCTGTTTGCATGTAGTTCTTCTACATACAGATCGCCAAGCAGGATTGTTACCCGTCACTCGCCTGCATCTCTACACCTTAATGACTCAATGCTGCGCCATATGGTCTATTTGTTAATAATGCTTGCGTGGGAAATAGCTTCTTACTCGTTGCTGTCGTATTCGACAGAGTCGCTGGAGGCAGCGTATTACTTCTGCTAGCTGCAGTGTTGCAACAAAAGTAAGATGTAGAAAAAGAAATGCTTTCAAAAGTAATAGGAACCTCACATCCAATTTGTGAATGGAAAGCATTATGCCAAGAGAACCAACACTTCGTTTCTATTTCAGGAAATATAGTACACTTTCGGAGAAGGTGTTACGCACACGCTTTCAAGGCGTAGATAAAGTTTTACATATAGGCTAAAGAAAATGACCCATTTAAGGCTATAAATAAATTAAGAGACTTTGGTAAGTGCTGAGTTTGCAGAACTGCGAACCAGTGATGTGATGCATGAGCTAGCCGAGAGATGATAAATAGGTAATGGCAATACATAAGCGTACAGGCACTTTTCCGTGATATTTGCAAATGCAGCTACTCGCAGAGATTCCAGTGTGTAATAATCGTATGGCAGCCAAACGTTGTAGATATTCTAACGCATCAGTGCGGAGCCTATTCACACTGCAAACAAAAATTTGTCCCAATTTTGGCCACCAGGTGCAAATCTGGCGCTGCGAATGGAAAAAAGGTGTACATAAATGTTTCCATATGTAATTGATTAGGAACGGGACGTGGACTGAAGAGGTAAATCAAGTCAGAAAGGCATACTGTTGACATCATTATTAACTGTTGCTTGCACAATTTGTTTAACGTGAGGAACGGAGACATCGACGAGATGCTGCACAGCGTCGGATTTTCACTTGGTGGCGAAAACTGTAGATACTTTCAGCGTAAATCGGTTCCTTGCGTATCTACAAAGTATCGCTGCCATACGACAATTACAGCCCACAGCGGAGCTCGGTAAGTAGCTGCACTTCAGTTATAACCACCCAGTAATTATTGATTATCATCTAAATACCTGTTTCTATTAACGCCAAATCTGTGTATAATTGGAAACCTAACGTCCCGGTGAGTTCCTTCCAGAACTGCTGCAACCTACAGGTTGGCCATAATACAATATTGCCACTTTGTCGACTTTCCTCTGTGACAGCAGAAGTTTTAACCAGCACCCAATGTGAGCTGTGGCCCTCAATTTTTGGACCGCCATGGGGGAGTTAACAGGCGCACCTGCGGTCAGTACAGTCAGCATCCAGGCCATACGAACGAACAGTGTTGTATCTGTGTTCCAGAATGCTGAAGCCTCAGAACCTTACCCTGTTGCTCGCTGGTTGCCGCAGCTCTGTTAATGTATACAACAGTAATAGCCGGAAAGAACAGTTGCAACCTTATCAGGAAGTTACCCATGCTGTTGCTCAGGTAGCTTTAAATGCACTGCTGCTATCGTTTCATTATTCGACAGTATGTCTCTTCTGATCAGCTAACGTTTCTCATACATTGTGTGCAGTTTATCATGTCACCGAAAAGACTGCCAGTCGAGTAATCTGTAACAGTTGAAGCACGCTTTATCACTCATTTCAATGTTATTGCGTTATCTGATTGAGTTACTTTTATCTATAACTAAGTGCTTTATTCTTTATATCTGCTGAGTCTTTCTATGACTCTTATTTAGATCGGCTTTTTATCTCCACAGCTGTCGTGGATTTCTACATCTACGTTTACATCTACATCATACTCCTCAAGCCACCAAATGGTTTGTGGCGGAGGGTACTTTCGGTACCACTATTGATCCCTCCAACCCTGTTCCACTCGCGAATAGTGCGTGGGATGAATGATTGTCGGTAAGCCTCTGTATGTGCTCTAATTTCTCGAATTTTCTCCTCGTGGTCAATACGCGAGATGTGTGTGGGGGGAAGTAATATGTTGCCTGACTCCTGAAAAGTGCTGTCTCGAAATTTGAATAGTAAATCTCTCCGTGATGCACAACGCCTCCCTTGTAACGTAGCATCTCCGTAACGTTCTCTCGCCAGCTAAACGGCGCCGTAAAGAAACGCGCGGCTCTTCGTTGGATCCTCCCTGTCCTCTATCAGTCCTACTTGCTAGAGATCCCACATAGATAGACAGTACTCAAGAATCCGGTGAACAAGCGCCTTATAAGCCACTTCTTTAGTGGATGAGTTATATTTCCTTAAGATTCTTCCGATGAATATGAGTCTGGCGTCAGTTTTTCCCACTATCTGTTTTGTATGGTCATTCCACTTAAGGTCGCTCCGAATAGTTAAGCCTAGATATTTTATAGCGGGTGCTGTCTCCAGCTGTTTGCCATCAACAGTGTAGCTGTTCAGTAGTGGATTTCTTTTCCAATGTATGCGCAATATGTTACGTTTATTTACGTTCAGGGTCAACTGCCAGAGTCTACACCATTCATCAATTCTCTGCAGATCGTTCCGCAAATTCTTACTATCTTCTCGGGTTGGTAAATTCGCATAAACAACTGCATTACCTGCGAATAGCCTTAAAAACATCCAACGCTTTCTACTAGATCATTTATATATATTGTAAACAGCAACGGTCCTATCACACTTCCCTCTGGTACTCCGGATATTACCTTTATATCTGTCGATTTAGTTCCGTTAAGAGCGACGTGTTGAGTTCTGTCTGCACGGAAGTCTTGAATCCAATAGCAGCTCTGCTCCAATACTCCGTAAACTCGTATTCTTTCATTAAACGCCAATGCAGAGCGGTGTCAAATGCCTTACTGAAATCAAGGAACGCGGTACCAACCTGAGCGCCGTTGTCCACTGCGCTGTGGATTTCTTGGAGCAGTTTCGCAGGATCTCTGTTTGAGGAACCCATGTTGATTTTTATAGAGAAGATGTTCATTTTCCAAGAACGTCATAATTCTTGAGCATAAAACATGTTCCATAATTCTACAACAGATTGACGTCAATGATATAGGTCTATAATTCTGTGGATCTGTCTTACGGCCTTTCACAAAAGCGGAAATGACCTGCACTTTTTGCCAGTCTTTAGGTACCTTTCATTGCTCAAGCGATCTACGATAAATTACTGCTAGGGGGGGAGGTATCTCATCTGGTCCGAAAGACTGTCCCCTACTAGGCGATTGTAGCTGTTTTTAAATTCCGCTATCGGTTAACTGAATATCTGCCGTTTCGACGTTGGCACGTCGATTGAAAGGAGGGACAGTGTTACGGTCTTCCGCGGTGAAACAACTTCGGGAGAACGAATTCAATATTTCGGCCTTCTCTCTGTAATCTTCCGTTTCGTTGAGGGTGTGATCGCTGAGAGAATGAATAGATGATTTTGACCCACGTACTGATTTTACATACGACCAAAATCTTTTAGGGTTTTTACTCAGGTCGGTTGACAACGTCTTACTTTCAAAATCATTGAACGCTTCTCTCATTGCTCTCCTTACGCTCATTTTCGCTTCGTTCAGCTTTTGTTTGACATCTGGGTTTCTACTTCTCTTGAAACTGAGATGATGTGCTCTTTGTTTACGTAGCGCTTTTCTAACCATGGTGACACTTGCCCATCGCTTATAAACTTACTCGGAACATACTTGTCTACGGAATATTGAACGATGCCTTTTGAAATTTTTTTTCCACTTGTTCTCCATACCTTTGTCCTCATCACCGAATATTTGATGCTGACTGCTGAGATATTCCGAAATTTTTCTCCTGTCACCCTTCCTGAGCAAATGTATCTTCCTAGCTTTCCTAATATTTCTTGCAGGACCCGTCATCATAGACGCTGTCACAGCCTTATGATCAATGATACCTTCCTCTACTGTAACTGAGTCGGTAAGTTCAGGGCTGTTTGTTGGCAGGAGGTCGAAGACGTTACCTTAATGAGTTGCTTGCGTAACTATCTGCCCAAGGTAATTTTCGGACAAGAGATCCAGAACAATGCCACATGATTCCCTGTCTCTGGCACCAGTTTTGATGGCATAACATTCCCAGTCTCTACCTATTACAATCGCATGATCTGGAAAATTACTAATGATACTCTGTAAGTTCTGTCTGAAGCGCTCTATAACTACAGATCCTGACCCAGGTGGTCTATAAAAGCATCCGATCAACGTTTTTGGCCGTTCTTTGATACTCAATTTCACTCAGATTAATTCACATTCGGAATCCGTGGTAACCTCGCTAGATTTTATCGACGTTTCTATTAGTAATATGATCATAATCACCATGATAGAGCGAGAGGCCAATGTTAATTACTCCTGAAAGTACGAGAGGAACTAACGATAAGTCATGTTTAGTACAGGAACATGTAAGGCAGACCCACATTTTAACAAGTACCGAGATATTCCATTACAAGCTGAATCAGAACTCCTTAAACTAGAGATGTTTTGTGTAGGGAGGTTTGTTGGTACATAAATGGGGAGAATGGTTTCAAATAGGTATACAATATATTTTATTCATTAATTGCATTCAATAGCATAAATGCATAAAGTATCACTGTAAAAGTATTTAAATGTTGTTTGAATAAGGGTTGGGACACCTGATACGCACTCTGACCTTAAATTAGAATTAATGGCTCCTCGTATGCAATCTAACACTAAAAAGTTAAGGATTCTCAAAGTGCAATCTGACTTCAGCGTAAATCAAACACTCCCAAACGTTGACTAATTATAAAATTAAATGGGTACCTGTGGTTGACTGTGATGACAGTAGGAATAAACTAACTGAATTCAACGCGCAACACACAGATGAAAATACATGGAACAAACTGTAACTGAAATCAGGTTGTTAGCAAATGCAAGCCTGAGTGTGTATTCTAAACTGGGATAAGTGAAGCTCATTGAGCTTTGCGCGTACAATAAATTTCTTTACGCCCTAATTGCTCCAGGGGTACCACGGATGATGGCTTCAGCTTGGGATTTTTCCAACTTGTAGCTCAAGGAAATAGTTTTAAGGGAAGCTGCCGTAGCAAGAAACCTGAAAAGAAACATTTGAACTCCATGGGATGGGAAAGTGTCTGTATATTTTTCAAAACTTTTACAAAATTTTAAACCTTTTGAAATCAAACTTGCGATTTAATTTTTTATTGTATCTTTTCTTTTATTTTATTTATTTATATTTTGTTACAGGTGAAAATAGGAACACAAAACAAAGTGTAAATCTCAAAGTGACCTACTGACGAGGACTCTGCAAAAAAGGAAAATAGTTCAGCTATAGCATAAATATAACATAACATAAACATAAAGTCAACATAAATATAAGTATGAAGATCTCTTAACGTTCATATTACCCACAATGGTAGAAAGAGTAACAATTTTCAATAAACAAGAATCTAATTTTGATGCCCAAGAGGAACAGTCAATTGTTGAAGAAGTGGACGAAAAACGTACTCATCATTACAATGCAGATGAAGAACCAATCAGGGTAGTGAAACACAAAATGTGATAGATTGCTCTCAACATTCCCTGACGTCCTCAGCTGATTTTTCAGTCACTTGAAACAAGAAGAACACATTTATGAAACCGCAATTGAAACAAAAAAAACACAAGAATCTGCATTTAGTCAGCTCACAGCTTACATTTCCTTACAAAACTTAGCTCAAAAACAAGCTAAGAGGCCGCCACTGGAGAGGGACGTAGAAAACCAGATTAATTTCTTTTTTGGCCGGCATAGCATTAGCCCTAAAATCGTCGCATCCATTACTTATTCGTCAAGCTTAAAGTGTGATCCTTTCAATTGTGCAGGACTTTGAACTGAAGCAACACAATAATAACAAGGCAGTCCATCAGTTCCCTCTATCATCCTTGAATCCCTTATCAAGATCTGTTTCAACATCATGTCTTCACGAGTCATTAAACCCTACTAACCTTTATTGACTCTTGTGCAGAAAGGTGTGCAGTATACTGCGGCATCCATTTTCAATAAGCTACCACAAGAATTCAAAAATCTTGGCAGTAATCGACGCGCTTTCAAATCGATACTGAAGTATTTCCTCATGGGTCACTCCTTCTACTCTGTTGAGGATTTCCTTGAAAACTTAAGCTGATTCTTATGTTATACTGATGATTGTGTTTACATAAACCTATGACTTGACAGTTTTTGGGTTGATAAAGATTTTGTTTCTATCTGTTATTACTTTTATGTTGTAATTTAATGTACTAATACGTTCCATGACCTTGGAAATTTGCTCCTCAATTTGGTCCTACGGAACTTGACGTGTAAATAAATAGTTTCTACATCAGCAAGGAGATTCACACATATTAATCATAAATAACAAAGCTCGTTATCCGCCAAGTTCCCCTGCATCCTCGTCCGGATTATCCGTTCTACCTGTGGAAAATAATTCGCTGAGTAGCCCTGAACATATTTTTATTCTTTCCATAGGCTTATAGAAAACTAAGTAGATTTTTTTACTAACTAATTTTCTTATCTTTTAATTACTAAAAGAATAAAACAGGAACGCTACGGTTTAAACTTCTTTCTTTTAACTTCCGTTTACTCTTTTTTGAATCTACCTTAAAAAAGAGTCCAGTCGCTCTTTCTCTGAAATAAATAGTCGTCGGGAAGCGTGTTTATCTCAGTATTGGTTCTAGTTTGTTTAAAAGTTGACAGAAAGTGCGCTGTGTCATCTTAAAATATTCATAAAAATTTTGCCTCGCCATCCACGATACGAGGAAATAATGTTCAAAATTCTGCCTGTGGATCTACATATTTCTTTTTTTGTCTTAATTCTTTACTACATCCTCTACAACAAGTGCTGCATGTCCTAATTCACTACTACGAAAATTAGCTAAAATATTTACAATTTTTATAAACAGAAACACAGACCACCATTTCTGAGTCGCTACAAGGAACAACAGAAACGCGAACGGTCCTCGGCTGTGTGTGCTTCCTAGAGGGACGGACAGGATGGTGGACGTCACTCTGCTACGCTCAGTGCTGACACGGACCGGACGTGTGTGTCCCGACCTAAAACGTATTCACGCCGCAGTATCGCGGCGCGGCAGCGTGCACGGCTGTCGCCGAAGCTCGCAGCTGTGACGCCCCGGGCGCCGAACAGGCGGCCGTTTGCACCGCAACAAGGGGCAGGCAGCTTGCCACGCTACGGTGCGTTAACGCCAGCTGCCTTCGCGCCCATCCAACTGCGTTGCTCATCGCCACCACTACCGTCACTATCAAGCCTAACGCTACAAACTTTGCCGTTTACATCGACGCAACGCTACACGGCAGTCTACCTAGCTCTGTTTACTAAACCACGCTAGTACAGACTTCAAGTGGAAAGAGAGCGCGACTGGTTAGTTGATTAGAGTGTAGGGACCTCACCCACAAGATTATTATCCCTCCGAGAAAACTCATTTTGGACATCGGATCGATATGTTGTACGGTGGCTATAATTTCGCACCTTAGAAGCACTCATCTACACACTTTGCAGTGATATACAGGGTTATTACAAATGATTGAAGCGATTTCACAGCTCTACAATAACTTTATTATTTGAGATATTTTCACAATGCTTTGCACACACATACAAAAACTCAAAAAGTTTTTTTAGGCATTCACAAATGTTCGATATGTGCCCCTTTAGTGATTCGGCAGACATCAAGCCGATAATCAAGTTCCTCCCACACTCGGCGCAGCATGTCCCCATCAATGAGTTCGAAAGCATCGTTGATGCGAGCTCGCAGTTCTGGCACGTTTCTTGGTAGAGGAGGTTTAAACACTGAATCTTTCACATAACCCCACAGAAAGAAATCACATGGGGTTACGTCGGGAGAGCGTGGAGGCCATGACATGGTTTCCTGATCATGATCTCCACCACGACCGATCCATCGGTTCCAATCTACTGTTTAAGACATGCCGAACATCATGATGGAAGTGCGGTGGAGCACCATCCTGTTGAAAGATGAAGTCGGCGCTGTCGGTCTCCAGTTGTGGCATGAGCCAATTTTCCAGCATGTCCAGATACACGTGTCCTGTAATGTTTCTTTCGCAGAAGAAAAAGTGGCCGTAAACTTTAAACCGTGAGATTGCACAAAACACGTTAACTTTTGGTGAATTGCGAATTTGCTGCACGAATGCATGAGCATTCTCTACCGCCCAGATTCGCACATTGTGTCTGTTCACTTCACCATTAAGAAAAAATGTTGCTTCATCACTGAAAACAAGTTTCGCACTGAACGCATCCTCTTCCATGAGCTGTTACAACCGAGCCGAAAATTCAAAGCGTTTGACTTTGTCATCGGGTGTCAGGGCTTGTAGCAATTGTAAACGGTAAGGCTTCTGCTTTAGCCTTTTCCGTAAGATTTTCCAAACCGTCGGCTGTGGTACGTTTAGCTCCCTGCTTGCTTTATTCGTCGACTTCCGCGGGCTACGCGTGAAACTTGCCCGCACGCGTTCAACCGTTTCTTCGCTCACTGCAGGCCGACCTGTTGATTTCCCCTTACAGAGGCATCCAGAAGCTTTAAACTACGCATACCATCGCCGAATGGAGTTAGCAGTTGGTGGATCTTTGTTGAACTTCGTCCTGAAGTGTCGTTGCACTGTTATGACTGACTGATGTGAGTGCATTTCAAGCACGACATACGCTTTCTCGGCTCCTGTCGCCATTTTGTCTCAGTGCGCTTTGGCGGCAGAAACCTGAAGTGCGGCTTCAGCCGAACAAAACTTTATGACTTTTTCTACGTATCTGTAGTGCGTCGTGACCATATGTCAATGAATGCAGCTACAGTGAATTTATGAAATCGCTTCAATCATTTGTAATAGCCCTGTACAACCGAACCATTTGATAGGCTGTACATCACACATATGAATATTTAAAGATGACTGACATTGTCACTTACACCTTGTAAATACTTGTTAATGCTTATTGCATGAAGGGTGAGGGAATCTCTTTATTATCGAAACAGCGTAATGAATTATTGCCTGTGCTAGTAGATGTTGGAACGAAAGTGGAAATGAAACGGTAGGCGTAACTCAAGCCCTGGGTGGAGAAGCCCGCACAGGTGTGTGGATCCTGCTTGACACAGGAAGCAGCCAAGACGGACGGTCGGGGCACCTGAGCGCTGAAGCACAATAGAGCGGGGGCCGACCGGTATTGTAGCCGGGCCTGAAGCATAATCGGATAATACTTCGAAAACACTGAAAACCTTGGACCCAGCAAAGAGGAACAAGGAAGCGTTACCACGGAAATCACGCAGGCTGGTTTATTTCCGAGGATTCTTACTCTGAGAAGCGTACCATTGTATGTATTCCTAATTAACGGGCCGGCCGAAGTGGCCGTGCGGTTCTAGGCGCTGCAGTCTGGAACCGCGAGACCGCTACGGTCGCAGGTTCGAATCCTGCCTCGGGCATGGATGTGTGTGATGTCCTTAGGTTAGTTAGGTTTAACTAGTTCTAAGTTCTAGGGGACTAATGACCTCAGAAGTTGAGTCCCATAGTGCTCAGAGCCATTTGAACCTAATAAACGGGGATAGGTATTTCCTCGCTAATTTCCCGCGCTGGACGATAAAAGACTAAAATATGATTGATCGGCGTTCGGAAGAATGTGTAGAAAGGGAGAATATTCCGTAGTTTCGAGAATATGATTCAGTTTCTGCAGTTACGGGGGATGGAAGCCGAGCTTTGCTAGGAAGCCAGCGGTGGAGAGCAAGCTGTCTTCCGTTTTGGGCGCACGTGTTTGACTGTAGCTCAGTATCAGCTTTTGTTGGTACAGACCGACTTGCTGCCTTTGCTCTCAGGAGATTTTAGAGTTAGAACGGTTAGGCATTGTACTGTTGCGAACTTATACGATTCTGGACTTCGCCTTGTAATATTTCTGGCTTAGCCAGCCATCATATTAGGCTCCAAGAAGCTGTTCCCAGAGCAGTGGAGATGCAAGAAGTATATAGATGACGAAATGCGGTGTGAGGTACCTGTGACAGATGTTAGATTCGGTACCATTCCCGTGAGAAAGACAGCCTGCATAATGCTACTGCTCTGTGATTGGCTGCTGTGTTCGGAGCAAGGGTGGCAAAACGTTAAAGTATAGCTATTATTATTAGTTAAACTACTCATTGGAATGACTTCACTTTTTAACATAAATATCTCTTAACAGCTGACTATCAATCAGTCATTTTAGAATTATTAAAAAACAATTTAAATCAAAAACAAAACACTGACGAAACTGCAGACGAAGCATTTCGGAAGCGTTCGGATCACGCCTTTTCTGGTATGGCGCGCGAAGTGTTTCGGGCTGTTCGTCACTCTGGATTAGGCAGTCGAGAAGAACAGACATGTTGTCTGTCGTAGGATGTGTTTCCAATTTTTATTTAAGTTCCTGTTCGTGACTCTGGATTAGGCAGTCGAGAAGAACAGACATGTTGTTTGTCGCAGGATGTGTTTGCCAGTATTCAGTATTAAAAGATTCATTCCAGTATTCAAGAGGCACAGACACGTGCCACAAATAGTGTAAAGATACATTTTCGTAAACATTGTGTCTGATCATGTACTATGCTGTATCAGAAGGTGTTGTTAGGATCATGTAGGCTTCTCGTGTGGCTGTATTAAAATACGCGAGTGGCATCCCAAAGAAGTGATACATTATCTCAGAACAGAACCTAGCTAAAAGTCAGTTTCAGACTCAAGATACAGAACCTACGACCTGGGTGCTGTTTTGTGCTCTGGGGACATCAGCTTGAAGACAGCAGGTTAGTGAAATATAAGCGAACTTTCGTATTCCACACAGCGCAGTGGAAAGAACTAGGCGCGTCACGTGTACTGCATGCACAGAACAAATGTGCTCAGTGACACGTCATTTGCAGGAATGCAGAGGAGGTAATGGAGGATGGTCGTGATTAACACCAACAATCAATTCATTCTTCCTTACTTGCCGTAGCCTCCGGGTAGGGAGTCGTCGTTCAGTACGCAGCGTTCAGTGATTGAGAGCAATTCTTCTGTCTATACTCACGTAGAGACCACCCTTGTGGCTGGGAGTTCGCGTTCATCGCGGAGACAGTATTAGATTATAATAGTCAGAGGACCGTCTTCTACCGTCCTAGTTTTTGAATGAGGCTTTTTTTATATTTTGCGTTTTGAGTTCTTCCGCCTTCGCAGATATGTACGAGAACTAACTCTGACGCACCGGACTCAGTGCATATGGTGATAATGCCAATTTCTTTGGTTTATTAGAGCTGTAGAGTTATTTCCACTGAGGTTGCACACCACTGTAGATCATCTTTGAAAGTAGTTGTCTTCTAGCGTTTGGTAAGTAGGTGATGTCAGTCATGTCGCATTATTTATATTAGATCACTTAGCCATAAAAATGGTCAGAATTGCGCAATTAATCAATCTTATTAGTTACGGAATCCATTTGTATCTGTTTATGTCCATTGGACATTGATATATAAACATTTGTAATATATAATGGGGTTTTAATCCACAAAAAAATGTATAAACAGAAACAGCATTTATCATTTGTAGTTACTAGTTCTCTCAATTATTCATTTATGTTGATGCTGTAATTTATATGTTAAAGAGCAAGAAGGAAGAGGTAATATCACCATTAAGAGATCCTAAGATCTGCTTCAGGGGTTAGTCAGACAGGACCAAATCTTCATTTTCGCGTTCAGTATTTTCCGTTGCGCACATTCATTTTACACCCGCCTTAAGTAGCTTCTTGGAATGTTAACACAGGAGTTCTAATCTGCAATTGCAAACTAAATACTTAATTATTTGCTGGATGTGTTCGAGTGTCTGTTTTCTTTTGCAATTTTTATCCTCTACCCCTCTAACACGATGAAAGTTCCCTGAGGTCTTAACAAATGTCCTATCATCCTCTCTCTCCTTCTCGTCAGCTTTTTTCGCGGCAAATGCAGCTTTCACTTTAGTATACTCGTACGTTAGGAGCCCCCCCCCCCCCCCCATCTTGTTCGCCGGTTGATGGCACCTGAAGATGAACCAGTAAGCTTCGAAACCGTCCGTGGAATACATTTAGAAAAATTATTAGCAACTGAAGCGGATTTTTATTCCATAAATAATCTAATGACACCACTGGTGCAAAAACGTGTATGAGTGGTATGTGCTGAATCATGCTGTCACTCGCCGCCTATCATCCTCCTTAAGAAACATACTGTGATAATATTGGCAACTTATTTTTCTTTTTTTATGTTGAATTCGATACAGCGTTTGTTGTAGGTAAAGCCATAGCATTGACCACGGTTTTAGTGTGCTTCGCTGCTTCTGCTGACATTCTGTTGAGTACACAAAATCAATATAAGCCTACTATTGTATCATCTCTATTAAGGATTTTAAGCACTTTTTTAACTGTCAAGTAGAACTATGTGTTGAGAGTAATTGCTACCACCACGATCGTGGGGTAACAGCAGTCACCCTGTCAACTGACCATCACTGCCCCAGCCAATAGTATCTGGGGTAATGGTGATCCTTTGACAAGCAACTGTTATTTACCGACCAAATAACATCTACATTTGTTTTACTGTACTGTATTTCAGATGGTTAGAAAATACGGAAGGCCGGCAGCTGTGGCCGAGCGGTTCTAGGCACTTCAGTCTGGAACAGCGCGACCGCTACGGTCGCAGGTTCGAATCCTGCCTCGGGCATGGATTTGTGTGATGTCCTCAAAGTAATTAGATTTAAGTAGCTCTAAGTTCTAGGGGACTGATGACCTCAGATGTTAAGTCCCATAGTGCTCAAGGCCATTTTAACCATTTGAAAATACGGAAGAAAGAAAAATACTAAATGGACTGCAGAAGATTCGATACAGGTAAAAAAAGCTGTTACTAAAAGTTTATTGATTAGAAAGTCTGGTGAAAATTTCCATGCACTTCAAATTTCCATGTCCCATTACTGCCGGAAAATGGGTTACAACTACAAAATTTCAGTGCTGTTAATTATGTGCAGATTACATGTGGCCATTCTAACTGTGGAAAAACGATTGTTGACTTTCACCCTCATGAAAACGGTCTACAATGTAAGAATACAGAATGTTCGTTCAAATTAATACAGGAAGTAGAGAAGATCAAAGCAAATATATTTAGTTATGGTACATATGTTCCCTGATGGCAACTTCTGATGCTAGGGACGATTTACACAGAAGGTAGTTTAGCGTACCAATTACAGCAGTGGTATACACAGGAATTGCCCGAAATGGCGGCCATTGGGCCGTACGAATGCAGTGCATGGTCGAACCGTTGAATGCCACGTCCGTTGGATGGTTCCTGGAATGTCCGCAGTGGTATCAGCAATTGTAGCGACGAGTGTTTCTTCTGTTTCCACAACGGTTTCATATACTAGCTGCTTCGTATGTCCCCAGAGGAAGAAATCCGGACACGTTAGTTCGGGTGATCTGGGTGGCCAAACTAGAGGGCCACCTCGGCTGATCCACCGATTCCGAAAGTGGCTCTTAGATGTTTTCTCACAGCAATGCTGGAATAGACTGGCGCTCATCTTGCTGAAAGTGCTTTGTCTAACATTCAGAGGTACATCATTCAGCACTTCTGGCAACACTTGTTCCAGGAAGATGGTCCTGTCAGCTTATCACAGAGAGTGTTGGCTCACACATTAACACCTAGTAGATTCATTTGTGCGCAAAGACGCTAACTGTGCATATTGAATCACCCTTCACGAATAAACGAAGCAACACTGTCGCAACGACTTAGTTCAGCACATTAATAAGATGCTTCCTAACATTGCAAGTTGACATCCTTACAGAGTATATTTGTTTTGATGTTCTCGAGCTCCTGTATGAATTTGAACGTGAAGTTTTGGAACACCCCTTATATTCAAAATTTCTTCAGCACTGTACAAATAAATTTGCAGCACATATATTTGAAGACTTTAATGACGTTTCATATTTTCAAGTAAGCAGGATGTAATATCTACCCATTTCGAGTTTCTATTTCTGCTAACACTGCTCGTGATAAGCAAGTACATGTTGTGGAATACTTTTCTATGAGTAGTCCTGTGGTGTGGAAAGCTTTTATGTATGTCAAAGACATACAGGAATTCGGAAACAGTCGATTGGAAACAAGGTAGAGTAATTATTATTTTCCAACAAGACAAATACAATCTGAAGAACGCATTGAGTGATTACATTAACCCTGATGTAACTTTTAATGCTTCCTCTACATGTGGAAACACGCATGGTGTGAGAATACATACGATTGTCTTGTTATAAGCAAAGGCAATGATTTAAATAATGGTTAGTTTTGTAGTAACTTCGATGCTATATTTTTATTTCATAGACTACTTGAAGAGGAAAGGCTGAAATTGTAATTAGTGTAATCTGTATGTTGCAGAAATATTATGAAAATGTGATTCAGAGTTACTGGTGCCAATATCTCACTATTTTCCTTGTGATCTATACCTTAGTAGTCACAGTTTGACCACTATGAAAGACAGAATATTCCATCACCTTCTTGCATCACATAGATTATGTCACATGACAGGTTTCAGAGAGTGCATACGTAAGTACTTGATATGTGCAGACAAGGAAAGTATACTCATTACCAAGTAAAGTTACCATGTATTGATCAGAATGATAGAGCGCAACTTCAGCGCTAATCTGTTGGCCTGTTGGCTCTTCTGCAGGCGGCAGCCTCTGTGTGTATTATCTTGCTTCGCCTCACGCCAGCCGTTTGTGACTTAACAAGGTCTTTGGACACATGCGTGATATCTAATACCGAGCTAGCCAAGTCTTTCTTTCCCATTCACCCAGCCACCTGCTGCACCCAAGACTGGAGATGTGTGTATAAAATCTTTCTCAGAGGTGCGTGTGTGTGTGTATGTGTGTGTGTGTGTGTATGTGTGTGTGTATGTGCGTGTGCGCGTGCATGTGCGTGTGTGCATGTGTGCGCTTACATTTTTCTTGATTAATACTGGTCATTTCAGTGCTTTTGAATATAGTGCAGAAAATTCTAGTAGTTCATACTTCGAACGTCACGCAAATTTGCATACTTTAGGTGAGTCTTACCTTGTTTTATAAGTAATGCTAGTCGTTCGGATACTTTTTAACATTGAAGCTACATAGTGACTGGCTTTTTCGTCGGTATTTGGAATTTCCATCCGATCGTGGCGTCATGTAATGGGCTTGTGATGTAGCGATGATGACGTCAGAGGCAGGAAGCGTTGGTTGTGATCTGTGCAACTGACATAAATGTAAGCAAAGAGCTCCTAGGTCTCCACATCCGTGTTACTACTGTGCATGCCGTTTGACCAACGTAGGGTTTGCCACATTTACAAGGTATTCTATGAACTACAGCATCCTAAAACCTAGATCGTCCTTCACCAAGCCGACGAAAGTACAGGAACTTGTAAGTGGCACATGCCCTGCCACCCGGTTCCTCCTTCTCAGTATTCTCAAATATTACTTTTCCAGCCGATTCTGTGGACCATCTCCTCACAGAAACTTCCTGTAAGATTAAATCTGTACGTCAAACCGGGACTCGAATCCGGGACATTGCTTTTTGCGGGCAAGTGATCTACCAAGTGATCTACCCGAACACGACTCATGACACGATATTCATTCTGGAACCTCCTAATTTTTTATATCTTTCAATTTGTGCCGTTTGCTGTTCCATATAGTACCAATGAAGCTATTTCCTAAAGTCTTAATATACGTCCTATCATCGTGTCCATTCTTCTAGGTACAGTTTCCTCCTACTCATTTTCGCCCCGTTTCTTATTTTCAGTCTTCTCGTTTCTTATTGTCAGCATTTAAGCAAGTAAATGCTTATCAAATGCATTGTTGTACTGCTTAAAAAACAATTCGCGGAAAAATTTATTTTAATAGTATCAAGTTATCACACTTTGTGAAAAGTCAGTTTACTGCATCAAGCGAAAAAGTGTGATATTTGAGACAGATCGGATCACTAAATTTGATGTGTAGATTCACTGAAACATTTCTTAGTTTTCAGATTGTTTATAAAGTACCGTAACTATAATCAAAAAATGGTTCAAATGGCTCTGAGCACATTGGGACTTAACAGCTGAGGTCATCAGTCCCCTAGAAATTAGAACTACCTAAACCTAACTAACCTAAGGACATCACACACATCCATGCCCGAGGCAGGATTCGAACCTGCGACCGTAACAGTCGCTCGGTTCCGGACTGAAGCGCCTAGAACCGCACGGCCACCGCGGCCGGCTTAACTACAGTATAATCCTTTAATCTGAATCCGTAAATATGTGTTCGCACCGAGGGCTGCACCCGTTTTCGCGGACGGATATACACTGGCTGGAAATGACTTACGAGTTCGTGGGTCCCTCCTTCGGTAATGCTAGAATTCAATGTGGTGTCGGCCCACCCTTAGCCTTGATGACAGCTTCCACTCTCGCCGGCATACTTTCAATCATGTTCTGGAAGGTTTCTTCACAGAGTGCTGCACTGAGGAGACGTATCGATGTCAGCCGGTGAGGCCTGAAATGAAGTCGGCGTTCCAAAACATCCCAGAGGTGTTCTACAGGATTCATGTCAGTGTGCAGGCCAGTCCATTACAGGAACGTTTTTGTCGTGTACCCAGTTCGCCACAGGCCATGCATTATGAACAGGTGCTCGGTCGTGTTGGAAGATGCAATCGCCATCCCCGAATTGGTCTTCAGCAGTGAAAAGCAAGAAGGTGCTTAAAACATCAATGTAGGCCTTTACTGTGATAGTGCAACGCAAAAGAACAAGGGGTGCAAGCCCCCTCCATGATAAACACGACCAGATCATAACACCACCGCCTCCGAATTTTACTTTTGGCAGTACACATCCTGGCAGATGACGTCGTTTGGCATTTAGCGGCGTGATGTGTGGCTTATGAGCAGCCGCTCGACCATGAAATCCAAGTTTTCTCTCCTCCCACTCGTCATAGTACTTGCAGTGGATCCTGTGCAGTTTGCAGTTCCTGCGTGATGGCCTGGATAGATGTCTGCCTATCACACATTACGACCCTCTTCATTTGTCGGTGGTCTCCGTCAGTCAACAGACGAGATAGGCCTGTACTCTTTTGTGCTGTACGTGTTCCTTCACGTTTCCACTTCACTATCAAGTCGGAAGCAGTGGACCAATGGATGTTTAGGAGTATGGAAACCTCGCGTATAGACGTATGTCACACAATCACCTGACCACGTTCAAAGTCCGTGAGTTGCGCGGAACGCCCCATTCTGCCATCTCACGATGTCTACAGGGCTATTACAAATGATTGAAGCGATTTCATAAATTCACTGTAGCTGCATTCATTGACATATGGTCACGTCACACTACAGATACGTAGAAAAACTCATAAAGTTTTGTTCGGCTGAAGCTGCACTTCAGGTTTCTGCCGCCAGAGCGCTCGAGAGCGCAGTGAGACAAAATGGCGACAGGAGCCGAGAAAGCGTATGTCGTGCTTGAAATGCACTCACATCAGTCAATCATAACAGTGCAACGACACTTCAGGAAGAAGTTCAACAAAGACCCACCAACTGCTAACTGTATTCGGCGATGGTATGCGCAGTTTAAAGCTTCTGGATGCCTCTGTAAGGGGAAATCAACGGGTCGGCCTGCAGTGAGCGAAGAAACGGTTGAACGCGTGCGGGCAAGTTTCACGCATAGCCTGCGGAAGTCGACGAATAAAGCAAGCAGGGAGCTAAACGTACCACAGCCGACGGTTTGGAAAATCTTACGGAAAAGGCTAAAGCAGAAGCATTTCTTAAACAGGAGATTGGAAAACCGATGGATCGGTCGTGGTGGAGATCATCATCAACAATTCATGTCATGGCCTCCACGCTCTCCCGACTTAGCCCCATGCGATTTCTTTCTGTGGGGTTATGTGAAAGATTCAGTGTTTAAACCTCCTCTACCAAGAAACGTGCCAGAACTGCGGGCTCGAATCAACGATGCTTTCGAACTCATTGATGGGGACATGCTGCGCCGTGTGTGGGAGGAACTTGATTATCGGCTTGATGTCTGCCGAATCACTAAAGGGGCACATATCGAACATTTGTGAATGTCTAAAAAAACTTTTTGAGTTTTTGTATGTGTGTGCAAAGCATTGTGAAAATATCTCAAATAATAAAGTTATTGTAGAGCTGTGAAATCGCTTCAATCATTTGTAATAACCCTGTACTTAGGTCGCCGATATGGAGTACCTGACAGTACTTGGCATCACAATGCACCTAATACGAAAAACGTATAGTTTTGGGGGTGTATTGTATATTACTAAGAGACCTTCCATGAGCATGTTACGACACAAGGTAGGTCAGAATAGGAGAGAGGCTCCACTCCTTGTCCCTCTGGTGGTCCAGCTGAGCAGGTTCGTAAGAAAACGTAGTGCTCCCTCACTCAGCACGTTGTCTTCTTCAGCGCAGTACTCGCCTGCCCAGAGTCACTCGAGTCCAATCTGAAGAAGAAGCAAGGTTTTACTCAACGCTAGTTACGTGTGTATCGTTATGAAGCTATCTTCTGGCCAGTGATGCTGTTTCGATCGTTCGTGCATCATGCAGTTAGCGCAGTCCTATACAGGGTGTGACAGTAGGAGTGGTCAATATTCAGCGCTATAACGTGAACGATTATTCGAAGCAAAAACAGTCTAGTAAACACTGTCTCTAAACTGCATGCCTTAAGAGCTGCGAGCACTTCTTCATCTCCGATACTGCGAAACAAATCTCTTCCACCTCAAGCACTTTGCCTTCAATATTTTGGGAGACAGTAGTGTGGACCAATATAAGAAAAATGTGCCCAACGGCTCTAAGGTACACAACTGAGTACGTAATAGCACTTGTTCATCCTTGCTACTGCGAAACACATCTCTCAATAGCTGCTAAGATGTGCGTTTTAGAGCCCATGTTTTCCTGTACATTTTACTTGTTTTGGTCCATATTATCTCATCCAAGACTATGGAAAGCAAAGAGCTTGCAGTAGATTTGTTTCACGGTATCGAATATGAGGAAGCTCATAGGTCTTAAGGTATGTGTTTTAGAGCCCTTGTTTACAATTTTGCTTCTAATAATCGTTGCTGTCATATTTTGTTGACCATTCCACATTGTACACGATCACACCACGCATAAGACGACAGATGAGAAACATCGTCTGACTGGAGGCAGATGCTTGGCAAGGCAACAGTCACCTGTTGTTGTGGTCTTCAGTACGGAGACTGGTTTTATGCAGCTCTCCATGCTACTCTATCCTGTTCAAGCTTCTTCATTCCCAAGTAAGTACTGCAAACTACATCCTTCTGAATCTGCTTAGTGTTTTCATCTCTTGGTCTTCCACTACGATTTTTACCCTCCATGCTGCCCTCCAATACTAAATTGGTGATCCCTTGATATCTCAGCAGCGTGAATTAACTCCCTCTGGTCACGTCACTGCTCGCTTGCTCTCTCACGAGATCCTAGGACCTCAAAATAAATCCATTTACTACAGTTTTCAATGTGTTGTTTCTTAATGAGACCTTGTAAGGCTACTTGAGAAGCTAAGTGATTTAGAAGTAGCGGCATCGGTCACGAAAACTGACAACGGGAGATAGGTGTGCTGACCACATGCCCCTCCATATCCGCATCCGATGATGCCTAAGAGTGACGATGACTGGCGGCCGGTCGGTACCGTTGGGCCTCCAAGGCGTGTTCGGACGGTGTTTGTTTTTCTTTTTTTTAATCTGAATACCACGTCGCAGATTAACTTTATTGTTATTTTAACGGTGAAAGGAGTATACTTTGGGGCACTTGTATGTGGCACTAGAATAAGGTAAGAATATTAATAAATTAAAATGAATCTAGCGTACTATAAACTAGAATGTCTGTACCGCTAGTGTTGGAGCAAGAGAGCGCTTGGCGCACAGTCGCAGGTAGTTGTATGTGAGGGAAAGACGATGGAGTAGGCAGTTTCTGTGGTGTGCTGTGTGAAGCCACCAAGAGTGAGATTAATGTAAGTATGTCAGTATTGTTGAACATGGAAGCAAAAGTCTTCAGGCAGATAAGGTAAAGATGTTCAATAATGATCATTTTTGTTTTTGCCAGCGCGTTGGTATAAAAGAGTTGGCTAATAATTTGCAATTGTTGAGTAACCCCAGAATGTGCGTAAACTGTTTTGAGAAAAAAGACTAGTTAAATATTTCATTTTTTGTAATGCTTTTAAGGTTTGTTAAGAGAGCTGTGTGTCATGTGACGATTTTCATTTATGTTGGGATAATGAAGTTAGATAATACTTGCTGTTTAAATCCCATTGTTTGTGAATCAATCGTGAGTAATGTAGCTTCAATTATCAGATGTTTTTCAAAAGTCAAACTTAATTTGCAATTAATTTGGCTAAAAACTGAGTGTTAGTAATTCAGCACAATTAGTACCGCCTTACAGACCAGGTCACATATTTTTTAAAGAAATGGAATTTTCGTAAATGTTCTCCTTTATCTGCCAAAAGAATTTCATGTGCGTTACAAATATTATGGCCTACATTGCACACTGCCGAGCCTGTAGTTAGCACACTCATATTTTTTTTATGAGAGACCAGAATATATCGCGTTACTCCATTGCTGCTTTAGAGGTAAGACAATTTAATTTATTTGCTGTGTGCACAGGGACCAAAGTTATCAGTTTTGAACAGGGCCGGATGATTCAGTGCTTAAGGGGCTGAATTTATTTTGCAGTGACTGTATTTCTTTATTGGTATTGGGAGTTGCATTGCCCAATCGATTTGTGACGATTTGCTAACAATAAGACAGCGTTAGCAGACCATTTGCACTTACAACACGCAGCACGATAATTCGAGTTCTGTATCCATTTCACAGATCAGACTTCATTTAACGTAATCGTAAAGTTTAATTATTTCTCATTTTTATTAAAAGAAAGTTACAACGGTTATTCCTATTACAATTGCTTGAAATATACTAGATCATAGATCTCACTGTATGTGCTGTACTGAAATTTCCTGGCAGATTAGAACAGTGTACTGACCTGTGACTCGAACCTGAAAGCCTTCTTAAGAAAGCAATGTTCGACCCGAATGATGAATCCAGGTAAGATTCACGCCTTAACCTCAAAGCTCCCTTTTTGTTAGTAGTATGACTCTTTCACATTTCCCAAACTTCAGAGAAGTTCTTCTGCATACTTTTCTGGACTAGCACCAATGGAACAAGGGATACGGCTGGAAATGTCTTGAAATTTACTGTTTTGAAGCGACGCACATTCCGCTGCCGAGTGCAAGATTCATTCTGGGAACTACCCGCTAGGCAGTGACTAAGACAATTCTCATCGGTAGCGTTTCTTCCAGCGGTGCTAGTCCAGAAAGTTGTGCTGGAGAACTTGTAAGAATTTTTAAAAGTGACATGTACAGGCAGAAGTGCAGTTAATTGTTTTTGAAGAGCGTAATGAAGGTGTCTATCGAAATTCATGTCGGAGACCTAATAAACAGGGACGAAGGTTTCAATTTAAATAACGCTTCGTGTCCGGCACTGAGTGTATTAAAATCTCGCCAACCATCACATCAAACGGATTTGAAAAACGCTGAGAGAATTTACGTTTCACGGAATGTCAGTGTGAGCTCTGAAAAACAAAAGAATGTCATACGAGGTGGTGGGTATCGCGTATCGAATTCGGCTATAAATTGTGGCGTGAGAACAACAATAACTTGGTCTAGACAGCGAATACCAAATAACAGCGAAACTCGCTGAAACTGAAAAACGTGGCCGGATCGATTCGTCGAAATATTGTACATAAAATGATAATAAAGAAGACTGCTGGGCGGAACGCCCAGAGTCACACTGTTAAATCGAAGGGATGCATTACAGGTTGACTCTACAATTTTGTTTTCCTAGAGTATACAAAATAGTACAGTCAATGAGGGAAGACAATAGCTCTTAAAAAATTCAAGAGACAGAGAGAAATTACTTGTATCTTTGCGATAATCAGATAACTTCAAAAACACTGTACACCTTCTAATAACCAGCGGAGACCCTGGAAGAAGGAGGAAGTATCTCCTGCACAGAGGGAGCGACGCAAGGCTGCATATTCTTGACAACAATAACGCCCCGGGTGCTCCTGGTACCGATCCTGGATGTCGGTGGGTCGTTGCACTACAGCACAAACAACGGGCGATTTTCTGCACAGAGCGGATGTCCGGCGAACAGCCAGACTGTGCTGCTATCCCGAAGCATGTACTGTTACAACGGCGACTGCACGGGTTTCGTAGACCGCCTCGGAGTACCGATCGTCCGTTTTTGTTTACCTAAGTCAACTCAAACAGTGAAAGTAGCAAATATGTACCTGTTGGCAAAAAATAAAGGAGTCCCTGCAAACAAACGGAAAACGAACCCGAAAGGTCCCTACCGCTGTTTGCAAAGCAAAGCGGACAAACATCGACAACGAGTTCTTGTATTTCTGCTACAAACTGCGGAGGGACGGATTTCTGTGATGAATTCGACACTCCGCTGTCCACTACCGTATCAATGTGATGCTTCGTAATTTCTCCACCAAACTGTCGATTGAAAAGGTAAGCGCTCTAAAAGCAAAAGAGGATGTTATCGTTGTACATCGCATATCGCGTTATTAAAAAAAGTTACTGAAATTGTGATTTTGCTAAGGGGCGCCGATGGTTTCAGTTGTAAATTCATTCACTGTCTCTAATTAATGCTGTCCGTGATAAACTGACTTCTTAAGGCTGTAGCACTGATAAGGAATAAAACTTATATTGCTTTTAATTGACGAGGCGGGGAATATGCGGCACCTAAGTACGCAAACATGCTATTTCTTGCGACTGAAGGAGCCTTTTGATGATTGACGTTTCAACGGGCATCAATATGCATTTCGTGACTATTTTATTCACACTTTAAACATAAAAACAGTCGATGTCAATAAATTCTATGAACTTTGAAGCTACCGTCTGAGGGTTAACTTCTGTGGGTAGATTTCGTTGCCCTCAATGAGGGAAAAACTTACTCGCACAAGAATGTAGTTGGAAACTTGCAGAGTCGTGGAAATTTATGATGAGAAAATTTTTATACGAGTCAGTAGCACTCATTTTATTACGAAATTTAACACGGGGCTACCTGTCACACTGTATATCCATAAGCTGTAACTTCAGCTAGCCATCCTGCACTGTCGTCTTGTAAACTGATAATGGAGCGTCTGGACTTCGCTTTGAAGTTCGTTGTCCGGCCATACTGCTGCTTTTCATCAATTTACAAAGAGCTAATCTTCACTTTAAGTAAGAGTATATACTTTTGCGTGTATTACTACGGCGAACGTAACACACAGTCAGTCCTCTAAAGACAGTTTACAGTTCTCACTGCCTCTGCGCTACATAATGACGTCTTACGGGCACATTTTACCGCGAACGCTCATTCCTCCTGCAGCAAGCTAGCCTGAACACTGGTGCTCGCAAAACCGCCACCTTAACAGACTTTGATTAAACGTCATCGAAGCAATTCAGAGGCGGACTACTAGATTTTATACCGGTTGGTTCTAACAACACGCAAGTACCAGGGGGATGCTTCTGAAACTCAAATAGGAGTCCCTGGAGGATAGGCGACGTTGTGTTAGGGGAACACTACTGAGAAAATTTAGAGAATCAGCGTTCGAAGTCGACTGCAGAACGATTCTACAGACCCAAAGCACATTTCAGGTAGCGGCCACGAAGATGAGAGAAGTAAGTGCTCATGTGGAGCCATAAACAGTCGTTTTTCTCTGCAAATGGAAAGGCAATCGCTAGTGGTGTGGTACAGGGTACCCTCCACCACTTACCTTGCGGTGCGTATGTAGATGAAGATGCAGAAATGCTCCTACCAGAAATGGAGTTGTTGGCACAGCATGGTGCAAGATCACAGTCCACTGCAGTGACGAGTAGAATTTCCTCATACCTCAGCCCAGCGCTGCGGTGCCTTGGTCCCCTGACGCCGACGACATTAGACAGGTAAATGAGACGTTGGTTCAGCTACAGTAGGCTTCAGTGTCCATACGGAATGGCGTAGTACCAAACTCACAATCATAGAACAGGAATGTTAACTACTTCCAGGCTGTTGCAAGGTCTGCCGAGCGCTGTTGGCAAGCGGGGTGCACTCAGCCCGTGTGAGGCAAACTAAGGAGCTACTTCATTGAGAAGAAGTGACTCCGGTCTCGTAAAGTGACATGCGGCAGGGAGAGCGGTGTGCTGACCACATGCCCCTCCAGTGACACCTATGGGCTGAGGATGACACAGCGGCCAGTCAGTACCATTGGGCCTTCACTGCCTGTTCGGACGGAGTTTTTTTTTATAATAATCGTACGATTACAATAGTTTATCCCCTTCCCAAATAAATGCAAACTAATTGCAAGCCGCGCGGAGTGGCCGCGCGGTTTGAGGCGTCATGTCACGGATTCCGCGGCCCCTCCCGCCGGCGGTTCGAGTCCTCCCTCGGGCATGGGTGTGTGTGTTGTTCTTAGCATAAGTTAGTTTAAGTAGTGTGTAAATCTAGGGACCGATGACGTCAGCAGTTTGATACCTTAGGAATTCACACACATTTGAACAAGTTGCAACTGTTTAGAAAAGAAAACCGCCTTTCGCTTGCTGCACGTTAAGTTTTACGTTTAACTTGTGCGCCTCCTACGGCGTTTTCCTTTATTTATTACGTATGTTCAGTGGGTATCAGATCAGCGTCCAATTCATTGTTTATAAGCCAAACAATTTTCTCTCATGTGGCAAACTGGTTGAATGTTTGCAGTTTTCATTGTGGCTAATCTGTTAACGAAATATAGCACCGTAACTGTCATTCACATGACACTCTAGACACAGAAATCAATATACGAAATATAGCACCGTAACTGTCATTCGCGTGACACTCTAGACACAGCAAATGGCAGTTATACGGCTATATTTCGAAAATGATTGACCTCAACGAAAACCGCTGGCTTTCAACCAGTTTGCAACATAAGAGAAAGTTATTTGGTTTATCAACAATCAATGTCTGCTTTCTACTTCGATTCGGACCGCCACGTATTCGTCTCGTCTGATGGCCTTTCCATCTTAATTGTAGCACTTGAACCCTCCATGGTTCATTATTTCTTGGATCTGTGTCTTCCGCTGTAGGTTTTTCATCTCCTTGTAGTACCACTGACGTTATTTCGTGATGTCCGAACATAATGTTTTCTTATCGTCCTGTCCCATCTTCTTATCATTGTTTTCCGTATGTTCCTTTCTTCGTCGATTCTTCGGATAACCTCCTCATTCCTTACCTTACCGTTCCGTGTAATTTTTAACATTCTTCTGTCGCATCACTTCTCAAACGCTTCGATTTTCTTCTTTTTTTTGCGTTTTCCATAGCCCGTGCTTCACTACCATACAATTTTGTGCTCCAAACGTACGTTCTCAGAGATTTCATCTTCAGATTAAGCAGATATTTCATACTAAGTAGGAATAACCTCTTCGTCTGTGCTAATCTGCTGTCTTTGCCTCCGTGCACTGTCCGTCGTGTGTTTTTATCCTTCAAAGCGGAATTCCTCACGTCTATTTCGTGGTCCCCAACTTTGATGTTAAGTTCTGTTCTAATTTCTGTTACTCATTACTTTCGTCTTCCTTCGGTTCACTCAGAGTGGATGTTCTGTTTTTGCCATGGTCAGCAGATGTCACCAACGAATCTTGTCACTGTTATTGTTTCACCCTGTATTTTAACCCCATTCTTGAATTCTTCACACAAATTCGAACAAATTGCTCCATTTTACGTTGTCAGACTCTTTTTCCAGACTGACAAATCCTGTGAACATGTCTTCAATTTTCTTGTCTCGCTAACATTATCAACAGTAACGTCAGAAATCCCAACTGATCGTCTTCTAACACAGGCCTCTTCAGGAATTGGAGGTGTCTAGGCGGACTAGAGTACTGCTTGCCACTGTAGTAGCGAGTGGCTGTCACACGTCGTTACGTACTGTGCTGTGTGTTCGGAGGAGTGGAGATGCGTTAACTATTACTTTTCTTTTTTCCCAATTTGTTGGCTTTCAGGACGTGCCCATACAGCCATCTCGACAGTGGAACGAAATTTCTGACGATGCAAACGTAAGGACAACACGACATCCAGTCCGCGAGTGGAGAAAATCTCCGACCCGACTGGCTGGGAATAGAATCGTATGTTAAGTTCGCCGTATGTTTAAACGCAGGCGTATATGATCAGTAGCGCAGGGCTTCAAGTGAAAAGTAGCTCCTTTAATATCAATGAAAAGCAGCATAATGACCGGGTTAGGAACTTGAAAGCGAAGGTCAGATCCACGAGTATCAGTTTATAACTTGTCAGTGCAGGATGACCATGGACTCACACTGTGACAGACAGTTGACAGAAAAGTTTCCTAATAAAATGAGACTTCCAGAATGAAATTTTCACTCCGCAGCAGAAGTGCGCTGGTATGAAACTTTCTGGCAGATTAAAGCTGTGTGCCAGACCGAGACTCGAACTCGGGATCTTTGCCTTACGCGGGCAAGTGCTCTACCATCTGAGCTACCCAAGCACTTGCCAGCGAAAGGCGAAGGTCTCGAGTTCGAGTCTCGGTCCGGCACACAGTTTTAATCTGCCAGGAAGTTTTAAAATAAGACTTGTAGACTGGTATAAAATTTTTCTTCACCATACATTTTCACGACGTCACAAGTTTGTAGCTACGATAAAGTCGGTGTTTGCACCTACGTATATGGCGACCAACTGTTTTCCGTAATGAAGAGCACGAGGTATGTCCACAGAAGCTCACTGACAGACTTCAATTCAAAAACTCCTATTCCAGTAAGCAGTGCTCGGGAAGTGTTGCCAGATGTTGCTCCTTTAGTGAAAAGCCAAATAAGTAGTATTCATTGACAGGCAGTGTTTCTATGTTTATCTCTGAATAAAACAGTCACGAAATACATGTTGATGCTCGTTTAAAATTCGTCTGATAACGATGTTCATCGTAAGGATGTAACATATTTCTAACTTTGCTGTCCCAGGTCATTGCCTCAGCGAATAAAAGACATACAAGTTTAATTTCTTTGTCATTTCTCATCGATGCAACGGTCTCAGGAAAGGCATTAATTAGCCACTGTGAAGCAACACGACTCCGCTCTCCGTAGAACTACTGGCGGCCGTAGAATTGACTCGTTGACAACACTTTCTCGTCCTGAGATGCCTTCTTGCGACTCCCCCTCCCCTCCCCTCCCCTACCCTCGTCTTCCCCTTCCGTTACGTGCCACGAGCCTGCCTGAAGATGCGTGAGCACGAACCAGCTTGCACGAACATATCGGTGAACGGACCTGGTGTAAGAGTTACTCGGTTTCATTTTCGATTCTTTTGTGTGTTACTCGTGACAACAGCGTGGATGCATGAGCTGTTAAGTTGACGCTGCGATAGTTCCCGCACTTATGAACCCTTGCCATCTTCTGAATTGCGTGGATGATATTTTTCCGAAAACTTTGATAGTACGTCGCCAGTCTCATAAATTCTACACACTATGTCGAATAGTTGCTCGGTTGCCACTTTTGCCGATGATTTTAGGATTTCCGAAAGAATGGTGTCCTATCTCTTAAGGTGCGTCCACACGTTGCCTTTATAGTGTGCAACTTTGCGCATGCGAATAAATTTCCAACACTGCAACTACGCAAGCGCATTTGCGCACGCATAATTTCCCGGAAATGGAGGACTTGCATAAGGCGCATTGCTGTCCGCCTTCGGTGGTAAACTTTCCGCTTTCTGGCAGACGACAGGTAGCTGAGGCCTCTGTGTGTTTTAATTTGTAATGTGTAGAGTTTGCGCTGTGATGCGAATGATGCACAATAATGTCTGTTGACTCCAGATGAAGCGCGCGTAAGTTCATAGATGATTACAGACAAAGACGATAGTCGTGTGGAGTGCCCCTTCTGGAAATTATTTGAATAAAAATTCGGGATCTGTTGCCCCGAGCGTCGACTGTTATATAAAAGGCCTCCGATCGTAATTTTGTAAATAATAGGATACCGTAAGTTTATAAGTAGAAAAACTGAGAAGAATAAGCCGAAAATTTATGAAAAGTGTAGACCTATATGAAAATTGTGGGCGAAAAAACTCATGCTATGGCGACTTACTAGTACAGCAACTGAGGAGCATGACATTTGAACAAAAGATGTGATGGTGTTTTTAGCATCTCAAAAAACTACTAAAAACTGAAATGAAGTACACACTGATGATGCAAAAAAATACAAAATTGAAAAATACAACCCCTCGTTGTACGTGATTCTGGCGTATATGAAATTCCCAAATTTGTCGATTGCTACGATGTTAATCCACATAACATCTTTCATCATTAAAGTTGTAAATACAAATAAAATATAAATGACGCATCGAAAGTAATTAAATTTGACGTAACGACTAAGAACTCCCCCCCAATATTTCTCTGTTCCAAGAACAATCACTGAAATACTTTATTTTGAAACGAAAAATAAATAGTTCAAACCGGTATATAAGTCTCCATTTACTAGCTAACAAAATTCTAGTGCCAGCCTTATACCTGCAGATTCCCAACTTGAAAATCTAAAATCTCTCTGTGACGTCCTTTGAAATTTGCAGACAAAACTTAGTCATCACTTTGTATTTCTCGTACCTCTGTTATTTAGATACTTCTTCACCTATCGTCACTTTTGTGTTTTCATTTTTGCAAAGAAGGGAATTCACATCATACTGTTTGCACAATGAGACAACGTGTGGACACGCGTTCTCTCCACAAATTTTTCTGCATGCCCCTCCCTTTATTCCCGTGCGTCTGCTATTGCGCACGATAAAAGAGGCATGGTGTGGACATACATTTATGCCCTATTTGATGGCGAGCATTCCGAAACTTGCCGGCCGAAGTGGCCGTGCGGTTAAAGGCGCTGCAGTCTGGAACCGCAAGACCGCTACGGTCGCAGGTTCGAATCCTGCCTCGGGCATGGATGTTTGTGATGTCCTTAGGTTAGCTAGGTTTAACTAGTTCTAAGTTCTAGGGGACTAATGACCTCAGCAGTTGAGTCCCATAGTGCTCAGAGCCATTCCGAAACTTAATAGTGGCATTCTTATTGAAATCTTAATGTTGGTGCCCTACTTTTAGTTTCATGGAAGGTTGTTCCGACATCTCTATTAAATTAGTCCTTACCTGATCATTCGAAACAACAAATTTTTTTTCTCATAAAACACGGACAATGGTGGCTGCAGCCCTTCTCAAAGTATATTTCTCGCAGTGCGTCCTGGTTTGTGCGAAGCATCCTAGAGGCTCGTGGCTGTTTCTGAAACACCAAGATTAAAAAATTGTTCAATTAGATAAATTTGAGGGCCATAACGATGGGGTTTCGAAAACTACCTTCAAGAAAGAAAATGGCAGCTGTCTGAAATACATGCCAACTGCTTGGCATATTTGCCTAAGTTCAAATAACGAAATAAATTAGAATTAGAATAAGCCAAAAAGCTTTCGCTGAGGCCTCCTGAATTTAAAAATGTTTCACTAAAAGTAATCAAATCAATCGGTTAATCTGTCGAGGAACAAGAGCGCTTCGCGAGCTGAAAAATATTGTTTCGAGAAAAACGCATTTAAAGTTTGGACCGACGAAAAAAATTTGTTTCAAAACTTACTGCCCGATCCCGCTACCACAGAAACATCATACCTCTACCTCAAGCATGCTCTGGTCTTGAAGTCAGTGCTACATTTTTTTTGTCAGTTCAGGCTCTTTTAACAAACTGCTCTGCAGAGCCCAAAAGTTTTCTTCCAAATAAGTCCGTGAAGATTTTGCTGTTCGTCCCTAAGACGAGTTCTAACGTTCATAACCTTCACAATAGATGAATACCTTTCATTTAATATACCTGCAGCCCTGTATCCTGCTATTTCAACAGTTTTGATCTCACAATGAAGATCCTTCAGTACCAGTTTCCAAATGCTCGAACTGAAGCTCTCGTTACAATTTAAACATTCATTGGACAGAAATTCGTATAGTGGCCGAATCTTCCCATGAGCTAATTCATCGAGCGCCTACAGCTGCCTATATTTCGGCTAACGCACGTTTCCATTACAACACGCCGTAACGCCAAAAATATTTTCACAATCGAAAAATCCTGTTGTAAGCATAATCTCTGCATAATCTCTCTCTCTCTCTCTCTCTAAATTGTTTGGTGAGAACCTTATGTTAAACTTAGCCCGCCCGGCTAGCTGCGCGGTGTAAGGCGCTGCTTTACGAGCGGGAAGGCGTGCCGGTCCCCGGCACGAAATCGCACGGCGGATTATTGTCGAGATCCGGTAATCCGGCCAGCCTGTGCATGTTTTTTTTAAGGCGGTTTTCCATGTACCTCGGCGAATGCGGGTTGCTTCCCCTTATTCCGCCTCAGTTACACTATGTCGGCGATTGCTGCGCAAACACTGTCTCCACGTATGCGTACGCCATAATTACTCTACCACGCAAACATTTGGGGTTACACTCGTCTGGTATGAGACGCTCCCGGGGAGTGAGAGGGGAGGGGGGGGGGGGGGGGGGGGGGGAGCGGGCGTCCACTGGGGGCCGAACCGCACAATAACCCTGGGTTCTATGTGGGGCGGCGGCAGTGGGGTGGGTAGACTGCTGTGGCCTGTTGTGGGGTTGTGAACCACTGAGGGATACGGCGGGACGAAGTTTCGCTTTCGCTTCTAGGTCCCCGGTTTAAATACGCAATACGGAATAAAACATTTTAAAATTCCTGTCACTGCTTATTTCATCTTGCAATTGAGGCTGAAAATTTACTTTGTCTGTTTGCCATGGTCAATATTTTACTTGTACTTTTACAATTGTCATCTAAATGTTAGTGTGAGTGATTACAGTTACCAACACTTACTGTATGGACTTAATCGTCCTCTGGTTTATAACTGACGAGTACCGTGTTCAATGATTTCATTCATTACCGCTGATGGGGGGTCTTTTACAACTACTGTTGTGTATGTAGTTACTGTGATAATTCACAACATAACTTTAGCAGCATTGTACCACAATTACCTTTATTTATATTCCACTGTAACATTCTTAAATGTTTTCAATACATTTCTGGCATATTAAAGCTTACATTATTTAACTAAACATAATTTGCATCTCTCATGTTTTATCAGACCAAATTTTAGTTGTTATGTAAGCTGGTGTTTTCATGATGTAGCTGTTCCTTCTAATTGTGTTTCTTTCTCTCTGTTAGAGTACTGTATCATTTGTTATCGTGACTAATTGTCATTGTCATTCCAAGTCTCGCGTGGGCCTATTATGTCAACGTCTCTGAACATAATTGTTTCATAAGTTTTTGTTTTAATAAAATGTAAGAGATTTGTTTTCCAAGAAACTCTATTTTGCTGCTCCCTGTCACCAATTTCCTTGATTTCCCTTTTTACAGACGTCCATTCCCCTTCAACTGAACTGCCTACTGTTGTTTTGATTATCGTAGCGTCTACAGTCATAGAGAAGTTCAAATGCGTGTTTCATTCGTCTGTACTTCATTACCCTACTTCTTTGAGCACTGATTCTTCCCAGATGAATCTCCTAAATTTCAACCTACTCTTCATCATTGCTGAATTGTGACGGATTTTATGTCTGCTCCTTGGTGCACATTGCAGTACAATATCTCATTTCGAAATCTCCGTCTGACTGTGATGGAATCCAACTGGAATCTTCACGTATCTCTGGGCCTTTCCCAAATATACCTCCCTCTCCTCTAATCTTTGAACAGAGTATCTGAAATTTGTTGCAGAACTCAATCTTTTTGCTCTCTCATTCCCACTGCCAAGCCCATATTCTCCTGTAAGTTTTTTTCTATTCTTTGCCCTACAACCGCTTTCCAATCCCCCCATGAGTATTAGATCTTCATCTCCCTTTACATGGTGGATTGCCAATTCAATATCCTCATATATGTTCTTTATATCTTCATGTTCTGCTTGCGATCTCGGTATATATACCTGAACCACTCTGGTCAGTGTTGATTTGCAGTTGGATCTGATAGGAATAATATTATCAGTGAACTGTTCACAGTAGGTCACTCTCTGACCCACATTCCTATTCGTAATGAATTCTTCTCCAGTTAGTCCATTTTCTGCTGCAGTTGATATTACCCTATACTCATTTGTCCATCAACGCTTATCTTCAATCTGTATCGCTTTACTGACCCCCACTATATTTAGACCAAGCCTTTGCATTCCCTTTTCGGATTTTGTAGATTCTCTACTACTTCAAATTTCAGACATTCCACGCACCGACTTGCAGTATGTTACTCTTTAGTTCCTTATTCAATCTATTGTCACTATTTATTAAAAGAATATAAATCTTGATTCCCACTAGCAACCTGACGTCATGCACCACATATCTTTTTACCAATAATGCTGTGGGAGAGCTAAGTGCTGCAGATTTAATTTACTTAAATTGAGAGTATAGGATTACCTTTGATCCTTCTGAAAAATAAAAATAAAGAAATTTAGTGCCAAGATGATGCTGTCTCTTCTATGAACAAATCAAACTAGTGACGTTAGTATGATGATCCAAGTATGAGCAAATAATTTAACACGACTTGATATGTAACCTACTTCGAAACGACAAATCAATTAACAGTTCACTCGGTAGAAATTTTAATCATACTCTTAGACTGTAATACTGTAACGATGTACTAGCGCTGTAATGTCAATACTCCTGACAATGGCGACAAAACCGAAACTGTATTAGTGTATGCTGATGGAAATAGAAAACAGTCTAAACATTTAATAAGACATTTCTTGCAATTGCTGACTGGCGTTTTATGCAGCCACACTAGTCTGCTACATTAGTGTCTGATTTCTTAACATAATTCCTACTGCATCGCCTATTTTAATTCCACTGTGCTCCATCACTTCAGGTTTCCTTTTATTGAAGTCCATATTACAATACCTTATGAAAAAAATAAACAAGTAAGAAACATCTTACAACATTCTGTCTTCATGTACATGACCTAGTTTTGGATTCTGTTTGTTTTTCGTTTGAAGGAACCTCGGGGTTAGTATACTGTTAATCCTATGTTCATAAATGCGAGACTTCAGTGCCCTAGCACCCTAATACCAGTTGTGGTTGTTGCTCGTTTGGAATTTCTCCACTCCGCTGGTCAGCGAAGCGATGTCTACATTGTTCGATACTTTGATCGTGCATACAGCACGCTGACCTTACGACCATCAAAGGCCTGTTCGTAGCACAAAAATAACGCGCATCACAACGGGTTCTTCTGTGTTTCGCTGGGGAATAGCGACGCGAAACTTGTAGGAGCATCAAAGCTTGGCACAGGAGACCATACGCTGTGGATGATGGACGGTGCATGCCTTGAGGGACCGCCACCCACAGGAATTTACAGCAGTAAATTCTCAAAGCAATACTGCAGCCACGACCCACAGATAACGTAAGAGACAGGCATCTTCATGTCTACACGCACTTCTGACAGTTCCATTATATGACTTCTTCTACAAAACTATAAAACGTTTATTGCAATAGTGTCCAGGCCACAACAGGAATTAAAAGATCTTACGTTGTATATTTCTGCCTGAAACACTCATTATCATTTAAAAAATGCATTTTAGCCTACAGCTATATGACAGTTTTTTTCTGTTTTTTATCTGTCTCCCTGATGTCAACCATCATCACAGGAACACCATCAACAAAAATGAAATAAACCCGTGAGAATCGTAGTAAATATATTAACAAGCAGATCGAGTAGTTCTTGAAATTACTTACAACAGTGCAGTAGATGAAAAAACAAGGGTCTTTCCTTTAGAAAGCTTAAAAATCGTCGAAGTTGCACACTGTTTACAAAACCATATGCAATACGTTATGACCCTAAACAGCATACAACTGGTCTCACAGTAAGTCCCAAACTTTCCCAAACTCATATGAAAGAAACAGAGTGAGGACTGATCTCTGAAACTGAACGTCAATGAACAAAGACATATGTAAGAACTTCACAGAAGTACGTTAAATCCAATGCCAATCCAGAACTTCACAGAATACAATGCAAAGCATATCCTGCCACATTCCATATAGGTTGTGTACAAAACTATACACTGTCAGCAATCAGAGGGGTGGGAACATTAAAGGTATATCATAGTAGAACATCGTATTAAGGTTTCAATGTAGTCAATAGTGTGCATATCCAAACACTAATCATGGCAACAACATAAAATAATCATTCAAAGAGAGGTATTTACTAGTAATAGGGTACCTAAAGCGTAATACCCTAGCTTACAATCCATAAAGTTGTAAATCCTAACCAACAAGTCTCTAGTGTTTTATAAATCATGAATGTCTAGACAAAGCCCTGGTACACAATCATTTGGTAATTACTAGCGCAGGCATCACGAAAAATACATTGCTTATAACTTGCAACTTCGAGATTACATAAGAATAAACAAAACGAGCTTAGTCCATCTGTTAAGTACAAGATGATTTCATCATTCGTTGTGTATAATATGATATATGGAGTTACATGAACTTATATCTGTTAACTTTTGAAGAAGCTTAGTACTGAAAAATGCCCAAAATTTTAAATTGGATTCTTATACAACTACGGCATCAAGTGCTAATCAGTATTCATACAACCCTGACCTTCGGACAGTAATCATTTAAATTACAAATATCGTCTGACCTAAACCTCTGTATATGGATGAATTAATCATCTTGTACCATAGAATACAGGATAAATAAATGCGAGAACTCTTGTATACATTACCGAATACAGAGGCAATAATCTCTTGCAAAATTGATACTATGTTACATCATTGGTCGACTATATTCATGTACAATGTCAAAAACTTTTGTCTTAAGTAAACTTTAATACATTTGTACGGCAAAAAGCTGTATGAAAGTATGATAATTAAACGTTCACTCGAAACGTAAGAGCGAAAACTATACAAAGCAGGAAAAAAAACGGCACTAACCAGTATCTTGTAGCTAGACCTCGGACGCTAGTCAGTGAAAACTTCACTATATGAAAAATTTACATATCAGGTATCTTATAAAGTCAATATTAATTTGTTTTCTGTAACTGAAACATTGGTACGTTTGTACAAGACACAAAAACTGATGTGTTAAGTCACTGTGCATATTTACGATGACGTACATCAGTCTAAGACTACGAAACCCTACGTTCAATCAATATGACTGGGCGTAAACTACACATGTATGAAGCACAGTTCAGAATTGTATTATAATACAAACTTAGACCTCATTTTTATACGTAACACGCATGGTTCACATTCATACAGTAGTCATTTAAAGACATAGATGTGACAGCTCTTCACCAATCTCAGATATTCATCTGACATCAGTCGGCTTCTTAGGCTGCCTAAATATTCCCCCACGCCACCTCTATCCAATCTGTTCCTTCACCGTTTCATTAATTTTATACCTTTTGCTGCATAGAGAAGTCCTCGTACCCGTTATGACATCGTAAAGCTGGGGAAATAAACAATTATTTTATTGGTATCCATGTATTGAATGTGAAGAAAAGCGTTATTGTCAGTATTGCATCGTTTTGTTTCAGTGCTGCACTGTTTCATTTGTGAATCCTTAGCTGATGCGAGCGGACACAGATGCACTGGTGTGGAGTGCATTTGAGTGGGTAAATCGACGTCCACAATCAGTGCAAACAACGATAAATGCATACGTTTAGAGACCACTTCCGTAAGGTACAGCTCATAAAGCAACCCTGCTCGATTGGGAGAAACGTGCCTTCGTTTTAAGTAGCGTTAAAGTTTTGTCGCATAGTGGACTTAAGGAAGCGCGAGAGGAAACGTGTGATGCCGCCTCCGCTTAATCATCTGAGAAAACTTCGATTAAAGCCATTCGGAAAACTGAAGATGAGCACATACCACGTTAAACAATGCAACACCACATTAAAAATATTGTTGTGTGAATTAATTTTCTGACAACAACACAAAGTAGCTATTTGGAGCTTGCTGCACTTCGATGGCACGATTCACAAGTGCTGTACTCCGCTCAGTAGTATTGAATGTGCTACTCATCACATTTCACACAGACAGAAGTTGATTTTGTAGTCTAATGACAATCCTTATGCTGTGAAACAGTTGGAAAGTGTTATTTGTAAATGGAAATGCCAGCACGTTGACAAGACAAAGGCTCTCGGCATAACATGTTGAGACAGATAGACTTATGCACTTGCTCCAACTTGCTGGTCAGACTACCTGAAACCTTACTGGCTGTTTTCAAAATAGGGGGAGGAGCCTGAGGTTATATAAACCCTATCCGGTCAACAATCATCTTCATTCTACCACTGTCTGCGGTTGTGTCAAGTCACTTGTGTCCTTTCATGTGTGCTTATCGTCGATCATTATTAGTTAGTTACTGCAAGACGAAGCATTCAGCCAACAGGAGCAGTAGTACCAGTGGCGAGTGCCCTAGAGAATCAGAGGAACGGGAACTGCCAGGTAAGTACATATTCAAGTCGATAAACTTAACTTTCTTTCATTTTTTACAATTATTTCACCAAGAATTTCTTGGTGTTGAAATTATATCGTCTTATAGTTTCAGCTTATATCCGCCAAATCATCGATCAGCTGGAAGCTCAGATGCAACAGCAGCAGCAGCAGCACCATCATCGTAAGTATACGTATTTTTCTTCATTGTAGTACTGTGTATACAGAGTATGACGCTGTTAGTTAATCGTCAACGAGCCTGAGGTGTATTCTTTTCGTCAAAAATATTTTCTTTCTAAAATTTTCTCATATTGCTCTGTATACATAACGTGTTGTTACTTCATGGCCAACGAGCCTGAGGCATATTCCTTGTTGTTGTTGATGATTCTGAGCATCAGGATCAGGGAGGGACAGAGTTTGTGATACCATCCACATCACTGCTATCGAGTAAGAGTTTATTTTAAAATCTTTTTATTCCTTGCAGTTTTAGTGCACATACGCTTTCTTTTTTTTTTTTATCAGATCACTACGTCATAGGTGATGTAGGGAAGCTGGATCGATGGATCCATGGTGGTTTTGGCCAGAATGATCAGGTGCCACAATGGGTGGTGGGGTATCGCAGTGGAAATGGAAATGCCGTGTGGCTAGGGCCTCCCATCAAGTAAACCGATCGCCTGGTGCAAGTATTTCGAGTTGACGCCACTTCGGCGCCTTGCGTGTCGATGGGGATGAAATGATGATGATAAGGACAACACAACACCCAGTCCCTGAGCGGAGAAAATCTCCGACCCAGCCGGGACTCGAACCCGGGCCGTTACGTATGACATTCCGTCGCGCTGACCACGCAGCTACCAGGGGCGGACAGTATCGCAATGAGGAAAGATAATTTCCATTGACCTGAGGATATGTCATGGATCCAGGACAATGTAGGTAATTTATATAAATACTCACTCTGATTACATATAACCAGTGTTCTTTCTACCCTTGCAGCAGCAGCAGCAGGTGTTGTCTGGAACGTTATACTTATTTTCGTTAATCTTCCAGCACTTATATCTGTGGGTCAAGGACCACCCCCACATTACGTCATAGCACAGGTTACAGGAGCGTTGAAGAAACAACCACTTGAACGAGGTCATATCTGGCATGCTCTGTCATGTAATACGGGCATGGTCGCAGCGTGACAAGCCGCAGCCATAGCCGCCACCACCATTGCCGCTCCTGCACCAAGTGTACTATGGCGTCCATGGGCCACCATCCTTCTAACAACCGGCTCAGGGTTGTGGGAACAACCATCTCGACAGCCATACTTGCAGCCAGGCTGTCCACACTTGGGCAGTGGACCTTATCCTCCTCCACATTCTCGCCCGAACTGCAAAGTATGTGCCCCTTCCTGTTCCTCGTTACAGTCATCATCAACATTATCGTCGTCTAGTAGTAGTTATAGTAATAGTAGTAGTAAACCTGTGACTAACAGCAGTTCCCTCCCCCGCTCATTTAGTGAGGGACGTCGGTTTAGTAACACGATGAATACTTGGTGGTAGCGGACGCAATTGAGGAGCGAATCTCGTTCACTAGGAACGAGAACCCAGCAGGAGGGTGCTGAGACCCTACAGGGTTTCTCAAAGGACGGCTTCCTGTTCTGGACTCAGAGTTCATCAAGGTTGTTAATGATCTGTGGTATCCAATCATTAAATGCAGCGTTGTGCTGTTCGTCAAACTGTCGCACTCTCCCAAACAGATCACTGGCATTTAAGAGACAATCCTTAACTATCTTTGGCCGCGCGGTTCTGGCGCTGCAGTCTGGAACCGCGAGACCGCTAAGGTCGCAGGTTCGAATCCTGCCTCGGGCATGGATGTGTGTGATGTCCATAGGTTAGTTAGGTTTAACTAGTTCTAAGTTCTAGGGGACTAATGACCTCAGCAGTTGAGTCCCATAGTGCTCAGAGCCATTTGAACCATTTTTGAACTATCTTTGACGAGAAATGTCGTAATATCGCGGAGCACATCGATCAACAAGTGGTTTTGTGGGTCCACTATGAGTGGCATAATGGACTGGTTTTCTGACATGGAATTTAGACAGTCAGATAAATACTACTATACCACGACATCTATCCACATATCTATGTTCCAGTCAGTGAAGGTTCAGTTATATCAAGCTTCATAAGGATATAGGAGGCAAGTGGACATGTACTAATGTCCAAAAAGACGATCAGTATTTATTTACATGGTCAATCCTGGCTTGGTTCAGCCTGAGCTTCCAGGTAGACACCCTGTGGGTAAAGACACTCTCTGGAGTGTATAACTTTGATGGTATCGAGTTCCATGTCAAGATCCAGCACATAACCTAAAGTTGAGGCGCAAGATATCGAAATATCGGTTCCCGTTTATGGCCGGGAGAAATGCACGTCGGATGAGCAGCACAAACAGTATACACATGTAGTCATCAGGCTTCTCCATTGCTCAAAATTTTCTGGTGATCGTCACATGCATCTGACCATGCTGTTATTCACAGATGAGTAAAATAAGAAGAAAATTATCGTTACTGCTGGATCAAGGACGTGGCCCGACTCCTTTCCTCCCACTAGTCTAAATAACAACGTGTAACGCATATTTGCTTAAGACGTCTCAATGCATTTTTCTCGGACAAGTTATTCCCAAAGCATCTAGTAGATTGCGCTTCCAAGGACCCGGTACGTGTTATTACGCCCACTGAAGAAAAGAAATTCATAAAGTTTAAAACTGTGTCTGGAGCAAGTAATTCTGCGAGGAGGCTCCACTCCAAAACTAATGACAATGCCGGGGAATAAGCAGAGATACATTATTCACTATCATAATCTGCAGCAATGTCTCAGATTAGGGATGAGGCTGGTTAGAATCACCTGGACTTCCTCTTTCAAGCAATACCCCTGACTGAAGGAGTATATTGATTTAAATACGAAACAGAGAGATTCCTCTAACGTGTCACTTTGAGAAATATTTGTTAAACTAATGAATAATTCGATTTTCAGAAAAAACAGTGGAGAATTTGAGGGACACCTTGAAATTTTGTTTACGATTAAACGGGATGGGCATCATGGTGGAGGGAAGTGCATCGCCATACCAAATTCTAAACAGGTCACAATATTCAATGAGAACTTCGTAGCTAGGGAGATGGCGAAGGTTGCGACAGTCTTAACGAAAACTATCTATGTGGGGTGCGCATACTAGATCTGTCCAAACTCTATTCGTACCGATTCCATCATGAGTTTGCAAAAACTCGCCTCTCACATTCAAAGTTACCTTATATTGATACAGATAGCTTCATCTACTGGGTGAACCACTGAATGAGGTACCACAGTGAAGAATTCGACACATCTTCATACTCGGCCGATAATCCTTACGGTATTCTTCCGCAGAACAAAATGGTTAACGGTGAATGGGTCACCAATTGTGGAGTTTGTAGGTCTATGAGCAATGATGTATGCATATCGCACATTGGCAGGTGCAACCCAGAGGTGGGTTATGGTTGTGCATCGTGCGGTATCGAGAGCCCTCCCAATCGAAGAGTAGTTGGAGTGCGTGTACAGCAGTGTTCGTGATGCTCCAATGCAGCCACGGAATATGGTGGCACAAACCAGTATTCAGTCGAGAGGACACTGTGGTGGAATCTGACGTCGGCTTGTCGCCTCATGACGATAAAAGGCTCATTTGTGTGGATGGGATTGAAACTCTCTCTTACTCACACTCTTCACTTCTTGAGAGAAGGTGGTTGGGACTCTCATTGACAGTGGGAGAATGAGACAGGGTGTAAATGTTGCAGAATAGTATGACCCTTTTATCATAGTGTAAGTAATTGTGTACATATGTGTGTGTATGTGTATGTATTTCTCCTGTAAATATTTATTTATTTTATTATTTATTTATTTCTGCACACCACGTGTGTGACGAATGTGTATTGTGTAAACTTGCAAATATGTACCTTGTAAAAATACCAGCACACCATGTTTCTCAAAAAAAATTATACTTGTAAAATACCTGCATACCATGTGCACCGACAAAAACTGTACACCAGAAATGTATGTACTCATCTTGCATGTCACATCAATAGAACAGTTTTTAAGTTTCACCTGCCGCTGGCTGTCCAAGTGTAGATGTATAAACATAGTTCACAATCCATCAGAGTTCTTGTTGTTGGTGGTGGTGTTGTTATTGTATAACAACAGCAAGATGGATACACTGATCGACTAAGAAAGGATCCGACTGAAAAGATCCAGAGGAAAACATTAGATCTTCTGAAGAAGAGTTCTATTCCCACAAAAACAATTAAGAGCCAACGCCAATAGGGTGCAGTTCCTCCAAGACTTTACAGCCTACCCAAGATACATAAGGATGGGACCACTCTTCGCCAAGTAGTGAGCAATATTGGAGCTCCTACCTATTTTCTGGCCAAACATCTTACTACACTGTTGAGACGTCATGGTGAAAACATTCTCTGCGCTGATGACAGCAATATTATAGTCACTGAGAAAACAAGAGAACTTGTTACAGAGAAGGCAAATGAAACTCTCAAGGACGCTTACGATTGGTCAATAAGCAATAAAGTGACATTGAACATAAAGAAAACTAATGCCAGGAATTTCAGTTTGAAGACGGAAAATGACAATGTTCAATTAAATGTAGATGGCACATCTACAGACTGTGTAACAAATGCAAAATTTCTAGTATTGAATATTGATTCTCAGTTGAAGTGGTGTGAACACACAAACGTACTTGCAAACAGAATGTCATCAGCATGTTAGTCCCATAGAATCCTATCATCAGTTTGTTACATGTAGTGTGTTTTAGTTAGATACTATTCATTTGTATACTCAGTTCTTAGCTATGGCATTATTTTTTGGGGAACAAGTGCACAAAATATAAACATAATTTCCAAAGTCCAGAAAAGAGCCATGAGAATAATAACCAAAAATAGTAGTCGACCTCATTGTAAAGATCTGTATACTGGGGATTTTAATTGTTACGTGTGAATACATTTATCAGTCAGTTGTACACATTAAAAATAACATTGGTAATTACTGCACAAACAGCTCTGTCTGTGACCATGAAACAAGAGCTAGACTCAACTTACATTTACCAAGAAAAAATAAACATGAAACTTAAAACAGCATTTTCTACCAAGGAATGAAGCTGTACAATAAATTACCAAAAGAGATCAAAGAAATTGCAAAAATACACTTATTTTAAAGGCAGTTTAAATGTACCTGTAGTGCAATATATTTTTTTAGGATTACTTAGGTAAAACAGAGTAGCGGTTTGGTAAAAAAAGTTATTCAAATAAACAATAACCATGATTATAAAACATCCAACATTCCACATAACACCTTCACACTATTTTTTCCCTTTTCTATAAAAGTTTACCGCCAACCTATGCACAGAACAATACTAACACCTCCTCCTCTTTCTGAGCTCAACATCTCACTCATTACAGAGGGATGCTGACTCGGTTTTTCAGGATTGCAAATGGGAAGTTGCAATACAGAAAGACTGCTATGGTCGCAGGTTCGAATCCTGCCTCGGGCATGGATGTGTGTGATGTCCTTAGGTTAGTTAGGTTTAAGTAGTTCTAAGTTCTAGGGGACTGATGACCACAGCTGTTAAGTCCCATAGTGCTCAGAGCCATTTTTTTGCGATACAGAAAATGGCCCAGAGATCACCGGTGTGTGTGTACTTGTGTGTGTGTAGTGAGTGAAATGTTATGAAACAATGTGTGTATAGTGTGTGCAGTGACTGATAGTGAGATATGAGTGAACAGTGTGGCATTACATTATTTAATAAATTATTTGTAAAAATAGTATTGTATACCAGGAGTAAAAGTAATGTTTACCCCTAACTGGAAGTCTTAAATGTATGTGTATACGAATTATCTTATTTTAAATCGGTCTTAACTTGTAAATACTTGGATATGTCCTGTATCCTTGTAAAAAGAGATCTATGGATGATTAAAGCTACTACTGCTAGTGCTATTGCTATTGCTACTGTTACTATTACTACTACTACTAACTCTCATTGATAACTGTGACCACCATATCTGGAATTCAGAGGACTTCATAGAAGGCCTGAAGACACTTAAGCTACAACCGTCGATCTTTTGATTAGCTTTGCCAGTGTATCTTTATTTACGAAAGTATCTCTGCAAGACTCCTTAGATTTTATCAGCAGCCAGTTTGAGAAAGATATTGTGACACTGTTTAAACAAGTGCTTCCCTCAACTTATTTCTTATTCAATGACCAGTATTTTGAACAAGTGGATGGTGTCGCCACGGGAAGTTCTTTGTCTCCCATGGTGGCCAACCAATTCATGGGAAACTTTGAGAAAAAAAACACTGCAGTCGTCAAGTCTCAAACCTTCCTGTTTCTGGCGGTATATAGACGATGCATTTGTGATGTAGCTCCACGTAATAAGTAGCGTCTGCACTCGCTCCATCCCAATATGCAGTTCACAATGTAAGTGGAAAAGCATGGCATTTTATTATTCCTGGATGTGATAGAATAAAAGCCGATGGTACACTGGGACACAGTGTCTATCGCAAATCAACTCATACGGAGCTATATTTTCAGGCCATAAGTTGTCATCACCCTGCGGAACGCGGTAGTGTCTTGTGCTCTTTGGTGCATAGAGCACATGTGGTCTCAAATTCCGACAGTCTACATGGTGAGTTACAATATGGTACTCCAACAGAATGGCTATTCCGATAGACAGATACGCCATGCATTCCATTCTAAGCAAATTCGAAGCAGGGATGTAAATGAAGACGCGGAGGCACACATTGCAACAGCATTCTTGCCCTGTTTTGGGGGCATGTTTTCAAGAATAGAAAAAAATCCTCAAAAGGCATGACATTGTGTTATTCGGCCACCAGAAAATTGAGAAAATTATTGTGCTCCGTCAAAAACGATCTTGGCCTTAGGAAATTCCATGCCAATGTGGGAAACTTACGTTGGGCAGACATGGCGAACCGTCCAAGAACCTAGGGTTGAATACCATCGACATAAAGGCCGGGGCAACCCGATAAATCAGCAGCAGCGGAGCACTGCTTTAACAGGGGTCACTGTATGTTTTACGAAAAGTCTGAATTTTATCCCTAGCGTAATATTTCTGAGACTGTGTTGTTAAGGAGGCCGTGCATAACCGTACGGCTGACAATCTTATCAACAGGGATGCAAGTTTTCAATTAAGTGCCGCCCGGAATCCAGCACTGGCTGCCATTAAATCAAAACATAGGAAACAAGAACTTCCGGTTCATCACGCAACGCAACGCACTGCTGAGATTTAATTCAGGTCTTACCCACAGAAGCGTCCGGCAGCACAGTCGTTGCCCACAGCGCACGTGCGGAAGGCCTTTCTGCTGCTCCCAGCAGGGGGCACCAGGAGCGCTACTTAACCTCCAATTTCGAGCCTCTTCCCGCGCACGCGTTTTGCCTGCTCCGGGCCTAATAAATTTCGACGCCGCCGCGCGATTATCTCTCGCGCCTTGCGGCAGTGATAGCAGCAACAGCAGCAACTACCACCACCTGAATATGGCGTGCAGTTGCATAGATGAAATATTGTACGATTTGCACAATACCAAGAGGTGTATTTGCAACAGATCCGTAGAGAAAGCATGAAAAGTAACAATGACTGTTTTCAAGTTCACTTGAAATTTGTTGTCCACAGCTCGTGGTCGTGCGGTAGCGTTCTCGCTTCCCACGCCCGGGTTCGCGGGTTCGATTCCCGGCGGGGTCAGGGATTTTCTCTGCCTCGTGGTGACTGAGTGTTGTGTGATGTCCTTAAGTTAGTTAGGTTTACGTAGTTCTAAGTTCTAGGGCACTGATGACCATAGATGTTAAGTCCCATAGTGCTCAGAGCCATTTGAACCATTTTTTTTTAATTTGTTCTTTAATAACATCCGTAATACAAGCTATTAATGCATTCTGTGTGGAAGAGGAAATACCTTTACATACTCCATCTTTCATGGATATGGTTCTTCCTCTCCAAAGAAATCCAAAAGTTCTAAATAAGTTCCTTTATTTGCTGACACCTTAGATTCGTCATGGCCTCGAAGAGCTAACTCTTGACGTACTAAAAAGCAATTAGTTGAAATAAGTATTTACATTATACTTCTGTTTCGATCAACTTTCTCATTATGTTTTAAAGCTTCCAGGCTCGCTACTTCTGAAAGAGCATGGTCAGTTCTTACTGTACGTAGCTGATTATTTTTAACACCTGTTGTGATATGTGAAACTGAACGTTCATGCTTTTTAGCTTTAGAAAGGAAATTTTGTAGACTTTCTTCGCCTACTCCCCACTAGAGCCATTCAACCCCTTCATTACCCATTCCAAATAGCACATGGTAAAAACAAAAAAGTTTGTTCCTTACAATTCTGCCACTTAACCGGGATTTTGAATTGAACCATTTTGTATGTGAACGCCTACAAATTTTCCATAATTATTTATAATAGAGAGATTTGACGTCGACTTTCGTTCTTTCACCAGGAGTTTATCTTCCAAAGAAAAACAAGAAAAGAATGTAGGGTTTTCAGTTTTAAAAATTTAGCAGATCTGATGATGAAATAAACGCGTCCGTGGCAGTTTGAGGTAGTCAGCAATACCATGCGTTACAAGATAACGATTTAAATATTAGATAACTTACAGTTTTCCTTTAGGGAACACAATGACAAGACAAATTGACGATGACACCTCACACGTGACAGAGGATAACGAAATATACTTCACTAATTATTTAGTCTCTACCACTATTTACTCCATTTTAACTACAAAATTTATGCTCCATGTTTCACCATAATAATGTCTAGTACTACTGATATGAAAATCTACAGACACGCTACAGAACTACCAACGATTGAATGAAGTAAGGCTACTAAATTTTAATCTGAGGAACACTGAAAATACATAGGTTATTTCCTATCATCTCACAACAACGCTCAATGACACATTCACATGTATTTTCTATCAACTATGGATGTATTCTTGTTCTTTGTGGTTTAAATACACACTTAAATTAAGAGTAAAACATTCTTCATTTTGCCTGGCTTGCTGCTAGACGAGGTGAAGTAGCGCTGTTAGGGTTGTGTCATTCCACTTAGGCGTGTATCTACCCGTTGGCGAGAAGTAAAAACAAATAAAACACCACCTTTTTAAAATCGTATCCAAGCTGTAAAAACCCCAGTCTGCCAGGTGAAAGAAACGGGTTTACTCCGCATGCTCGTAACAAGCACGGAATTCCGAGCTGCTCTTGGTTGCAAATCTAGAGGACTGATGCGTTATACAGGCGGGTGCAAATAAGAAGTTCAAATCTAAATTGTTTGAAAACATTTACGGGGATATGTGATCAGCTCGGATTACATTCAATTTGGAGAATAATTTTGGAATTTACTGGATAGGCTCAGCCTCAGAGCCTTCATGGACGCTTCTGTGGGAAACTATCTCCTTAACTTCAATTTTTAGTGTAACAAACAAAAAGCATTATTTCAAAGAATTATTGCCCAACACTAAAACAGGGGTTTCTATATAGTTTAAATAACTAATTTATGACGAGGAAAAGTGCCCAGACTTATAACTTGTGAATTCAGAAGCCATTGTAAGCTGTGGAGCACTAGTTGATAAGGAAAAAAGACACAAAGCTTGAAATTATATTAGGATGCACAAGGAAGAAGGAACGCGAAAACCCAATTTGTTCTTCCATTAAGGCAAGTGTCATTGTTCAGACCAGGAGCAGAAATAAGACCAAAATTAAATTCTTGGACATATACACTTCTGGATAACGTAATAACAAGATTATGTAATGTTTCTAAACACTATGTCTCCTTACTGTTTTGAATCAAGGTAAGATGATAGATCAATGGCACCAACAGTCAGTGGCGAAGACCACAGCAAATATATTATTGAAATGGTTAATGTAGCGTACCTCTACAGAAAAATTAGGCAGTCTGCAGAACTATACTTATTTCTTACAAAGAACTGTCAGTATTAATAAAGGTGGAAAAGAATATAAATAAAAATATAGTTATATGAGAAGATCCTTTTATTGTGTGGTAGGTTAGTACCCAGCATTTCCCAGGTGTATACTTATTCCAGTCTTCTATAGTCCATCTCCTCCTTGCCCCTCTCTCTGTCCATCTCTTTAACCACCTATCTCTGTCCATCTCCCCTCCCCATCTCCTATTCCTTGCCCACCTTCTCATTCCCCTCTCTCTAACCATTTCCCTCTCTCCCTCTCTCTGTTAGCCTACTCCTCCCCCTCCTTTGTCAGTCTCTTCCTTCTCCCTCTGTCTATTTCCTACCTTCTCTAATTCTATCTCCTACACCCCCTTTCTTTGTCGTTCAACTCCTCCTGTATCTCTCTCTGCCCATCTCCTCCTCCCCTCCCTGTTCATCTGCTCCCCATCCTTTCTGTGTCCATCTCCTCCTCTTAACTCTCTCTGTCCATCTTCTCCTCTTCTCATTCTCTGTCCATTGCCACCTCCCTTTCTCTCTGTTCATCTCCCCCTCCATCTCTCTCCGCCTGTCTCTTTCGCCCACTGTGTTTGTCCATCTCCCTATCTTACCTTTCTCTATCTCCTCCTCTCCCCTCTCTCTGTCTTTTTCCCATTCTGTATCTCTGTCCTCCACATGTCTATCTTGTTGTCCTCCCTTCTCTCTTCACTTTGCCACACTCAACCCAATACGAGGCTGCTGCTTCTTGCCGCTACAGTATTTCTCTCCTGATTGTCACTAATATGTGTTATCGTTCCAGGAGTTGTGGATGAACTTATCGGCCATGTCTTCGCGCGTATATGCACATGTTAAATATATATCAGGCGTATTTAACATACTTTACGTGTATTTGTACATATATTTCACCAGTATGTCTGGCGAATTTCGCCCTGGAGTTCCGTTTTCACGCAGCTCAATGTTTACGAGGTCGTATCTCCTGAACTATGTACTGTACAATGATTTAATTTTGCGGTACATCCAATCGTCTCTGCGTGCATTCTCACTGCGAAAATGAGTAGACGTAGCAGTAAAGAAGTAATAAATTAATGCGTCAAGCGTGATGCAGCAATTTCTTACGTAGCTCAGTGGGTGTGAAGTCATATCTCCTCAAAAGCGTGTTGTACAATGATACATATATTTTTAGGTACTTTCAGCGGCTATCTGGATATCATCTGCGAGTAGAGTCAGTAGTAAAGAAGTAACAAATTTAAAGTTTATGCTCGATGCGAAAGTCACTCATGCGTCTCAGTGTTTATGACGACATATCTCCTGAATTATGTGTCGCACGATGACACATTTTTCCAGGAATGTCCAGTGGAGTATGTGGATACTGCCTGCGAAATGTGTTGCGAATATGGGAAGTAGCAAAGAAGTAATAAATTAATACGTCATGCTTGATGCTGCAGTTTTTCACGCATCTCAGTATTTATGACGTCGTATTTCCTGAACCAAGAATCGCACAGTGATGACTGCCCACTTTTTAAATCAGGATAGGCGGTGATAGGTGGTTGCGGCTACGACTTAGTAGAATGCTTATGCAGTCACAAGTGCTTCGCAGCACACCGTTCAGAGGAAATTGCTGATGGTATTCTCATGCTCACATCGGCAATTAGGGCTGCAGGGGCAAGCGATCATCGAGATTGGATGAACCATGATTCTTGTTACACTAGACCGGTGCTTCTGTCCAGGTATGCCGTCATCGCGGCGAACAGTTGCCCAAAACATGCACCGCGACACTAACGCGGGCAGGTGCGTTCAATATTAAGCCGTGATTCGATATTGACCTGTGTAGTAACTGAAGGAACCATGATAACTGTGGACCACGCGAACATCATTGCGGACCACATGCATCCCTTCATGTTTTATGCTTTGCTTGACAGCGATGGCGTATTCCGGCATGATAAATTTCCTGGTCACAGTGCTAGAATCGTGGTACAGTGGTTTAAGAAGTCTGATAGTGAACTCACGTTGATGTAAGTCTGATGTGGTTTGAATCCGATGTGGCACATCTGGATACAACCGGGCGCCACCTCCATGAACGCAAATCATTATACCGTAAATTTCGATGCTTTCACAATCTGTGCATAGACATTTTGTGACACCAACCTCCGCAAATCTAGAATGGAGTTTCTCGTAATTCAGCCTAAACGTATAGCAATTTCAAAATTTGTCTGTCCACAAATGTCAATACAGAAATATCAAACAAACTGACTATTTATGATTCTATAAAACAACCTAAATAAAAGTGTGTAAATGACTGTTTGTTAATAACTATTATATGATTACCAAGCATGTTAATTGTAATAAATATGACTGGAATAGTCCTAGGGTCAGTAGTTACGTATTAACATGTTGGAAAGCAATGTTCATAAGACGGAGATTCACTAGAGGTTATAAATCAATTTGTTTGGATGACCTTAGATCACCGTGTGTTGAGCAAGCGTAAATACATGTGGAGTCGAAGACATGTTAGCAGTGTATGCGGACGTGGAAGTGTGTCGTCCAGAGACACGAAATTTTAACAGTGCCACTGCTGTGTTGATTGAAACGAGATTTGCTGTGGTTGTCGCACTTGCGGTGCGAAGTCCTGCCTCTTAAAACTATGGCTCACGGAGTACAAACTTTTCGGGTCATAATCTAAGACTTAATTTTGAGCAACTTCGAGAACAGTGGCTCTGACAGACTACGTGGTTCGCCACACATTGGCTAAAGATACTTAGAGGTTGACAAATTACCAGCCACGAAAAATTTGCGACAGCACTACAACGTTTTCAGCAATTAAGGCAAGAACCTTTTTCACAAATATAATTGAGCTGTTCAGATATAACAGTTACTTAACAATGTGCAACTTCTGAATACAGGCAGATATTCAAAAAGCTACTTAAGTTCATTCCCCTTGTGTCACTTACTTCCCTGTTTCCAAATCATAAATTTTGTAATTGATTCTGAGTAAATTTGTAAGATTTAAAGCGCTGTATCAGAATCGAAGCTTTACATTGAAGAATGTTTATCGCTAATTCTCGTGAAATTTAATTACAATCGTGTTGGCTGAAGAACTATTACTGTGACAATTAAATAATGCCGTTTTTTCGATAACTTGCTGATGACTAACTTTACTTGGAAATAACTTCAAAGTTTTTTAAATAATTAGTATCAGAAATCAGTAATTCAAAAACTTGAAAGATGGTGGCCCTTGTGCCACACATTACTTTCAAAATTTCATCTCAGTAATAGTAACATTATTCCTGAGAAGTTACATTGCTCCTTCAGAGCCGACGAACGAAATCTTTTGCAGATTAACATTTTTACAGAGGTGTTGTTATAGGGTAAGATAACAGCACTTTGCTTCGTGTATTGAACCTATGCACTCCTGTGATGAGGATAAAACCAAGTTGTACGAAATACAACTCAGTGAAGTGTCATTTACATGTGTGCCAAAATTACTATTTAAATCCAACCCCTTGAATTCATCACACTTTGGAAAAAGTAAACAATACTTTTTCGTTGCCTTAATAATAATGTAAAATCCAATTTTGTTCCACAGGATCGAAAGGAATTAAAAGTATTCGAAGTCTGTTAAAGAGAAATAGCACCAACTTTGCTTACAAAGTGTGACAATTTGTATGTGACGAATTACGACAGAGAAAAGAACCTAATGACTACTGGAAACAGTGTCACAGGTTACGCTAAAGTCGTAACACAACACTCCCATGTCATATTAATACAAATAGATCTCCCTGATGATGGACGCTTAAACCTTTGAAACGCGTTGTGGAAATAAACAGTAACTGGTAACAGTAAAACTTGTTCTGTTGTATTCGATAACGAAAGTGCTTCTGAAGTGCAGAAGAATCTGACTGAACTGAGTCAGCGAAAGCGTCAGCGTTCTTGCAAACGGTGTGTGCCGTGAACGGTAGGTTTTTGTGGACACAGTCGCACAGACGATCCACGGGCTACCTGGACACTAAAACGGACGGTCGAGCAGCTACTTTGTATGCAGCATCCAGTAACCTTGACTGTGATTTTCACCTTTTAAGAGTTTGATTCTTTACACCATTTAAAAACTGCTGCATGTAAAAGTAGTCAATACACAATAGCAAACCCATGTCGTTTACGTATATACAGGGTGTTTCAAAAATGACCGGTATATTTGAAACGGCAATAAAAACTAAACGAGCAGCGATAGAAATACACCGTTTTTTGCAATATGCTTGGGACAACAGTACATTTTCAGGCAGACAAACTTTCGAAATTACAGTAGTTACAATTTTCAACAACAGATGGCGCTGCAAGTGATGTGAAAGATATAGAAGACAACGCAGTCTGTGGGTGCGCCATTCTGTACGTCGTCTTTCTGCTGTAAGCGTGTGCTGTTCACAACGTGCAAGTGTGCTGTAGACAACATGGTTTATTCCTTAGAACAGAGGATTTTTCTGGTGTTGGAATTCCACCGCCTAGAACACAGTGTTGTTGCAACAAGACAAAGTTTTCAACGGAGGTTTAATGTAACCAAAGGACCGAAAAGCGATACAATAAAGGATCTGTTTGAAAAATTTCAACAGACTGGGAACGTGACAGATGAACGTGCTGGAAAGGTAGGGCGACCGCGTACGGCAACCACAGAGGGAAACGCGCAGCTAGTGCAGCAGGTGATCCAACAGCGGCCTCGGGTTTCCGTTCGCCATGTTGCAGCTGCGGTCCAAATGACGCCAACGTCCACGTATCGTCTCATGCGCCAGAGTTTACACTTCTATCCATACAAAATTCAAATGCGGCAACCCCTCAGCGCCGCTACCATTGCTGCACGAGAGACATTCGCTAACGATATAGTGCACAGGATTGATGACGGCGATATGCATGTGGGCAGCATTTCGTTTACTGACGAAGCTTATTTTTACCTGTACGGCTTCGTCAATAAACAGAACTGGCGCATATGGGGAACCGGAAAGCCCCATGTTGCAGTCCCATCGTCCCTGCATTCTCAAAAAGTACTGGTCTGGGCCGCCATTTCTTCCAAAGGAATCATTGGCCCATTTTTCAGATCCGAAACGATTACTGCATCACGCCATCTGGACATTCTTCGTGAATTTGTGGCGGTACAAACTGCCTTAGACGACACTGCGAACACCTCGTGGTTTATGCAGGATGGTGCCCAGCCACATCGCACGGCCGACGTCTTTAATTTCCTGAATGAATATTTCGATGATCGTGTGATTGCTTTGGGCTATCCGAAACATACAGGAGGCGGCGTGGATTGGCCTCCCTATTCGCCAGACATGAACCCCTGTGACTTCTTTCTGTGGCGACACTTGAAAGACCAGGTGTACCGCCAGAATCCAGAAACAATTGAACAGCTGAAGCAGTACATCTCATCTGCATGTGAAGCCATTCCGCCAGACACGTTGTCAAAGGTTTCGGGTAATTTCATTCAGAGACTACGCCATATTATTGCTACGCATGGTGGATATGTGCAAAATATCGTACTATAGTGTTTCCCAGACCGCAGCGCCATCTGTTGTTGACAATTGTAACTACTGTAATTTCGAAAGTTTGTCTGCCTGAAAATGTACTGTTGTCCCAAGCATATTGCAACAAACGGTGTATTTCTATCGCTGCTCGTTTAGTTTTTATTGCCGTTTCAAATATACCGGTCATTTTTGAAACACCCTGTAAAAGCACGTTCCAAATTAAGGAAAATGTGCAGCTTCGATTCTGCGCAAACTATCCCGTAAAAATTAAGCAGAACGGTCACCAGCGTATATCGGCGGGTTCGTTTATAGCGTTTTCGAATTCATGCCACACAGACTCATTGGTGTATTGTGTTGCAAAGGTGAACGTACCCGCTACTAAGCAGATATCATTGTATTTGGGAGCATCAGTGCATGTGTCCACTGCTAGGTGAATGTTCTTCTAAACCTGGTACACAGTCCCATTCCACGCTATTGCTAAATCTTCCAAGTTTTTCAGTGAGATATAACACTATCGCCTCTTTTTCTATTCTACTGAACATGGAAATTTTTGTTTTAGTTGCCATTAGTAAATTGGTAGTGATTGCTGCTACAAGCAAATCAATTTATTGTTTCGGTTTGATGTTTTGTCCAAATAACGTAATTAAAACTACACTCATATGCCTTAACATACACAACTGTTGACGGACAACTTAATTACCATGTCCTCCCAGATGCGTGTCTGGTGTCTTACAATTGTCTAAGCTAAATCATCACATGTTTGTGTGGTCTAGCAGGGAAAGAAAAATTTCAATCTGTTAGACGACGTTCAATTTGTATTTTGGAATGGTAAATGTACCAGACAAGCAGTGTTGGTACTGCGTTTCGTAAGGGGAGAAAAGCTTAAGAATAGAGCGCCTTTACTCAAGCGTGGCCAAGATTTGCGATCCCTGAGCGCGGTCGCTTTCCGCGAGAGCAGCTAAGTCTGCTACGCGCTCCGGCTTCCCCCCCCCCTCCCCCTCCCACCGACACCCCCCATACTACGATATTCCTACCGGGTGCGGTAGCAGTGAGCCGGCTGTATGCAGAAGGCTGTATTCGCGGGAAAGCTATGAAATGGTTCAAATGGCTCTGAGCACTATGGGACTCAACTGCTGAGGTCATTAGTCCCCTAGAACTTAGAACTAGTTAAACCTAACTAACCTAAGGACATCACAAACATCCATGCCCGAGGCAGGATTCGAACCTGCGACCGTAGCGGTCTTGCGGTTCCAGACTGCAGCGCCTTTAACTGCACGGCCACTTCGGCCGGCAAAGCTATGAAGACTTGTTTGCGAAACAGTGCGACTACTTCTACAAGGCGGATGTTGTAGCATACTTTTATAAAGAGGATTTTATGACTAGTGTTTATCTTCTAGTTTTTATTTTTCGTTAAAGCAATAATTTTACTACTTAATTCATAAAGTACATTATACAAGGCTAATACAGTAAGCAGAAACCTTTGACATTAAGTTGTGATCTTTATAAATTTATAGAGTTTTCTGTTTTAGAAAACGTAATATACACTCCTGGAAATTGAAATAAGAACACCGTGAATTCATCGTCCCAGGAAGGGGAAACTTCATTGACACACCTGCACGGCACCAAACACGCATACGACCATCATTGGCACCAAGGCAGAAGCGACTCTCATCGCTGAAGACGACACGTCTCCATTCGTCCCTCCATTCACGCCTGTCGCGACACCACTGGAGGCGGGCTGCACGATGTTGGCGCGTGAGCGGAAGACGGCCTAACGGTGTGCGGGACCGTAGCCCAGCTTCATGGAGACGGTTGCGAATGGTCCTCGCCGATACCCCAGGAGCAACAGTGTCCCTAATTTGCTGGGAAGTGGCGGTGCGGTCCCCTACGGCACTGCGTAGGATCCTGCGGTCTTGGCGTGCATCCGTGCGTCGCTGCGGTCCGGTCCCAGGTCGACGGGCACGTGCACCTTCCGCCGACCACTGGCGACAACATCGATTTACTGTGGAGACCTCACGCCCCACGTGTTGAGCAATTCGGCGGTACGTCCACCCGGCCTCCCGCATGCCCACTATACGCCCTCGCTCAAAGTCCGTCAACTGCACATACGGTTCACGTCCACGCTGTCGCGGCATGCTACCAGTGTTAAGGACTGCGATGGAGCTCCGTATGCCACGGCAAACTGGCTGACACTGACGGCGGCGGTGCACAAATGCTGCGCAGGTAGCGCCATTCGACGGCCAACACCGCGGTTCCTGGTGTGTCCGCTGTGCCGTGCGTGTGATCATTGCTTGTACAGCCCTCTCGCAGTGTCCGGAGCAAGTATGGTGGGTCAGACACACCGGTGTCAATGTGTTCTTTTTTCATTTCCAGGAGTGTATCTGTAACTATGATTCATTACACAAACATGCGGTGTTATGTATATTAAAATTTGTTTAGCCCGAAAGTTGACGAGACATTTTCTATTTCATAACAGAAAAAAACGTTAAACCAATTGGCTTCTCTAGGCAGTCGTGCTTACTGCTCTTGAGCTAACATTTTACAAGTCTCATTAATTCCTAAACTGGACAAACAATTCATTGTACTAGATGCTATAGTGTACGTCTATCAGCTCAAGTAGGAGGAGTCATGAGGAGATATATTAGCAACCAAAACCGAGAACGGTCTGACAAATAAATCGAAATCAGTCTTTAGCGTGTGGAGTCTGGCAACCTCTTTGTGAACTCATGATGCAAGGTTTCAATCATTAAAACATAGTCAGTCATTTACGGTGCGCCGATAACTGCGTTGAGTTTCAGGAAATGCTTCAGGTCATGAGCTTCAAGGTGGTTTTTCCATAGGGTTAATTTCTGTTGGATAACATCAATCTTGTCCGCCATGTCAGTTACCAAATGAGTTTACCCTTGCATTAAAGGACTTAATGAAATCAAATAATACGTGATCTACACCATAAAAGATTTTGTCACTACTCTATTTACCTCAATTCATTTTTTCCGTAATGACCACCTTACGTTCAGCCCACATTCAAACTCGTTCGTGAGAAGACAAGTGCACCACATCCTCTTTGTGGCTGATGTTGTAATGGTGTTCCAATAAATGTTTTTACAATTTGCGGGCTTTCCAAAATAATAAATGATAGTAATGAAATGGAATGATGTTAGTGTGGTGTGGTGGCCCTCAACTACGTTCCCTCAGACTCAGAGTTGAAATATTAAAAGTTTTGGCTAGTTTCGTTGTGTAGGGGCTGGGATACGTAGTTGCCGCTTTACAGACCAAATACTGCTGAGTCTACAGAATGCGATAAGAATACACACATGAATCGAAAGGTCGAAGGTTTCTATCACTCGACAATTGCGAATTATGAATGTAATATGTAAAATTCTAAATGAAAGATTGCAATTAAATAAAATCTGCAAGTACTATCTTAACGACTTCAAACGATGAGTACGTTAGCAGAAGTACTTTTGAGAATGCGGTGTATTTCTGCAAAATACTTATTGGTGTTGATGGTCCAGCAATTAAATAAAACATAAGTTGAATAACACGGAAACAATAGATTCCTACAGCACGTAATTAGTTATGAACAATAACACAGCTCGCGAGATATTCTCTTCTAAACGCACACTACGTTCAAAAATGGTTCAGATGGCTCTGAACACTATGGGACTTAACATCTATGGTCATCTGTCCCCTAGAACTTAGAACTACTTAAACCTAACTAACCTAAGGACATCACACAACACCCAGTCATCACGAGGCAGAGAAAATCCCTGACCCCGCCGGGAACCGAGCCCGGGAACCCGGGCTTGGGAAGCGAGAACGCTACCGCACGACGACGAGCTGCGGACTGCACATTACGTCTTCACTGTAGAAGCCACGGAAATCTCACAAGTGCACAAGTCGGCGCTCCAAAGTATTTCTATCTGCCGCGACCACGCGCAAACCGCTCCACTCTTTCCAAGTCTTTCTCTCCGACTCCGCGTCCGACGCACCGTCGCGTCCAGCACTTCCTGTGTCCTGTCCGTACTCCGCGCACTCTTCAACCAAACTCGCTTCCATCCACTCTCAGCAGAGCGCTGTGATTGGCTAGAGCGCTCTGCCATCTCTTCATGCCAACGCACCCACACAAACATAATGAAACACATTCGAAATACTGGGTTTACATTTAAATAACTTGAAATGAAATAAATATTCCTACGGCTGGACCATAAACATGCTCTAACACATATTATTAAATACTGAAACAAATTAAATAAACATATATCAAAGGAACAGAACAAAAGGTAGGCCAGTAGCCTAATGCCTCTGTGCTTTCTAAAACACATTAAATGTTTAAACAATTTCTTCTTGAATAGCGTATATCGGATATAAACAAAGACACAGATGAATAAATATATTTATAAGCCTGTTGCTACCGTTTCTTCTTGTAACTGTGGAGCACTTATGGGCCAACGCGATCGATAGTAATCGGCCACTTTGACCTCCAATAACTCATGTACTATTCAAGTTGCATGCCTGTAATATATACCAGTTTAGGTTTACACTAATAGCTTTCTAAAGACACGTAGATCGACGAAATCGGATGAACCGTTTCGATTTGGAAATTCGTTGGCGGGTGTTACTTGATAATTTACTGTCAGATACTAAACTTTAATAAAGATATTGAAAATCTGATTACACTATCAGAATCGTCGTGCATATAATAGTAATGTACATGTTGATGGTGTTAGGACAGCAACCAGCCACAAATTTACTTTCAGTTCCTTTTTCAAAGGGTACCGTTACCGGTTTCGAATCGTTGTGATTCATCTTCAGACGGTTTACACGCATTCCTTATGACATGTGATGTGTTTTTTACAGATTAATTTTCCTAAAATATAAATAATACATAATTATAAGCACGCCATACACTGATGGTTCCGTTACAGATTTTCGTTGCATGTGACTTACGTGAAATGTCGGTTTGGAGTGTTTCTTTCCATAACATTCGTCCAACAGATGTGAATACATTCCCACTGCATTCTTGTTGCTGCACATGTAAATTTTTCTCACTGAACACTTTAGATTTGTCACCGAGAAGATTTCTACCACGCACCACATGTTTTGATACATACAAAGAGCTTACAAACAAATGAGTATCAAAGATGCTATGATATATCGTAACATTTGAAGATGTCCTATGTTTGGAAAGGATCATATATTCACTGATGCTACTGAAATGCCTTTTACACTAATACAGAGACAGTATCAACTCAGAAAATCAATGTCTCTGTACTAGTGTAAAAGGCATTTCAGTAGCATCAGTGAATATATGATCCTTTCCAAACATACGACATCCTCAAATGTTACGATATATTATAGTATCTTTGATACTCATATGTTTGTAAGTCTTTGTGTGTATCAAAACATGTGGTGCGTGGTAGAATTTTCTCGGTGACAAATCTAAAGTGTTCAGTGAGAAAAATTTACGTGTGCAACAATAAGAATGCAATGGGAATGTATTCACGTCTGTTGGACGAATGTTATGAAAACAAACACTCCAAACCGACATTTCACGTAAGTCACACGCAACGAAAATCTGTAACGCAACCATCAATGTATGGCGTGTTTATAATTATGTATTATTTATATTTTAGGACAATTAATCTGTAAAAAAAACACACCACATGTCACACAAGGAAAGCTTCTAAATCGTCTGAAGGTGAATCACAACGATTCGAAACCGGTAACGGTACCCTCTGAATAAAGGAACTGAAAGTAAATTTGTGGCTGGTTGCTGTCCTAACACCATCAACATTTGTCTTCAAATAACAGCAGCGGTATCAATCATGTCATCATATGACAAAATTGCAGTAATGTACAAGTTTCTTTGTGAGGTATCATGATTCATATGGTTACTATTAATCTCTATACGAACTGTGAAATGTCTGCCATTAAGGTTTCACAAAGTCCGCCATCTTTGGCACTCCCATCGACACAGCGTCAAGTGGAATTCCCAGTCACGTCCTCGATGGACCACGTGCTCCGGCCGTTGTGAGGCACCACGCGGAGGCTAACGAGCTCGGCGCTGCCGAGCGGTGGCCGCCAACTCTGAACTTAGAGTATTTCCAGGGCGCCACATGTCGTCCGTTACATCACAAACTCATAGTCGTGCAACGGCGTATTAATAACTTTGCATGGCATTCAAACTATATGAAAAACGATGAAATCCCATTCACCACTGAGCGGTGTGGTTTCTCCATTTTATTTCTCTCTCTTTTTTTCCCCTTGTTAAGTGAGTAGATCACATGATATGACTTGATATTCCTAATACCGAACGTAAATCTAGTTTAACACAGTTGCTGTCGTTGGAAAACTGTGACAAGGCGACAGCCTCGGCCCATAGTGCTCAGAGCCATTTGAACCATTTTTTGACTGCCTCGGACTAGCGGCGTCCGGCTGCGGCCTCTTCCTGTTGCTCCTCGCCGCTGACGCCCAGTCGCCGCTGTTGCCTGGAGCGCCAGCCAGGAACGCGGCTGGAGCGCTGTTGGGCCAGACCTGCTCTTTATGTGATTTGTCGACCTAGGAATAAATATGGCAGTTATCACTGAAGTAACCGGCTTTCGGTAACACCGTTTCTTTTCCTCTCCAATCAAGCCTCCTATTAAAACTAGCCGGCGGCTGTGTCCGAGCGGTTCTAGGCGCTTCTGTCTGGAGCCACGCGATCGCTGCGGTCGCAGGTTCGAATCCTGCCTCGGGCATGGATGTGTGTGATGTCCTTAGGTTAGATGGGTTTAAGTAGTTCTAAGTTCTAGGGGACTGATGACCTCGAATGTTAAGTCCCATAGTGCTTAGTGCCACTTGAACCACTTTTTATTAAAACCGCTCAAAATAATTGATTCCTAACCGATTTTCGCATTTTCATTGATATTACTTCCAGTAATAAAAGTAGACTTCGAACAAAGATTCAAAGATTCTAACGAAAATGAATTAGAAATCACGATCGATATTGGTTTTGAGATTGTAGTGGAAACCGGCTTCTATGTCTCCAGCAAACATTGCGAAGACGAAGGAGACGGACGCGGTCACAGCAAGAGCAGAAGGTCACAAGTTGAGAATTTCCCTGACTCCTCATTTTTTAATGGCATAGTTTTTCACCCTGTAGCAAGCACAAAATTAAGTGCTCAGTTATTGTCCCATATTTATAGCACACCAGCAAAATTATAAGTTAATAAATCAAATTAAATTCCTCTTTCAACGAACATTGTGGATCTTTTCACCCTATATGGGGTCTCCACCCGTGTTTAATCTTTTTATGCCAATGGAGCATTGTAGTTCACTACTACTGCATTTCATAAAATACTTCCAAACTAGGGGTGGTACCATTCTCCAATTCAGCTGATGTCCGAAGACCACAGCGAGAAACTACTGTATAGACCAGGTGAGAGTAATTCAGTCTTGCACAATGCATTTACATGCATATCATCTAATAGGCGACACCAAACGCCAACAGTTACGTTATTGGCTCTGCAATGCCCATCCGATTTTTATGTCAAGTGCCTGTTTCTACACTCATGCTCATAAATTAGGGATAATGTTGATACATGGTGAAACAACGCTCTTGCGGGCGGTTTGCGGGTTTAAATCACCTCGGGGTATGACCATCCGGTGCATTTGACCTACGGCCGTCGCATGGTGGCGCTGGCAGCAATCCACATACGCAGAGATGTGTTGGTGCATGTCAGACTACCGTGCAGCGAGTGAGTAAGCAGATGTTTTCAGACGTGCTAATGGTGACAGTGTATTGAAAATGGCTCAAAGAACACATATTGAGGGCGTTATAAGGGTAGAATAGTAGGGTGACTGGAAGCTGGTCAAACACAGCAGGTCGTAGCACAGGCCCTCCTTGTGCCACGAAGTGTGATATCAAGATTATGTCAATGATTCCAGCAGACAGGAAACGTGTCCAGGAGCTACAGCACGGGACGTCCACTGTGTACAACAACACCAGAAGACCTATATCTGGCCATCAGTGCCCGCAGACGACCATGGAGTACTGCAGGTAGCCTTACTCGGGACCTTACCACAGACACTGGAACAGTTGTCTCCAGACACACAGTCTACAGACTACTTAAGAGACATGGTTTAATCGCCCAGAGACCTGCAAGGTGCATTCCACTCACCCATGGTCACAGGAGAGCCCATAAAGCCTAGTGTCAAGAACACAGTACATGGTCATTGGAATAGTGGTCCCATGTTATGTTCACGACGAGTCCAGGTGTAGTCGGAACAGTGATTTTCGCCGGGTTTTCATCTGCCCTGAACTAGGAACCAGATAGCAACCCCTTAATGTCCTTGAAGGGCACCTGTATGGAGGTCGTGGTTTGATGGTGTGGGATGGGATTATGATTGGTGCACGTACACCCCTACATGTCTATCACAGAGGAGATGTAACAGGTCAGGTGTATCGGGACGTCATTTTGCACCAGGATGTCCGCCTCTTCTGGGGTGCAGTGGCTCCCACCTTCCTGCTGACGGATGATAACGCACGCCTCCACCGAGCTGCCATCGTGGAGGAGTACCTTGAAAGAAGATATCAGGTGAATGGAGTGGCCTGCCTGTTCTCCAGATCTAAACCCCATCGAGCACGTCTGGGATGCTCTCGGTCGACGTATCGCTGCACATCTTCAAACTCCTAGGACACTTCAGGAGCTCCGACAGGGACTGGTGAAGAATGGAAGGCTATACCCCAGCAGCTGCTCGACCACCTGATCCAGATTATGCCAACCGGTTGGGCGGCCTGTGTACGCGTGCATAATGATCATATCGCATACTTATGTCGTGGTACATGCGCAGGAAACAGTGGCATTTTGTAGCACATGTGTTTCGGGACTTTTCTCAACTTATCACAAATACCGTGGACTTACAGATCTGTGTAGTGTGTGTTCCCTATGTGCCTATGCTATTAGCGCCAGTTTTGTGTAGTACCACTTTGTGTGGCACCACATTTTGCAATTATCCTAAATTTATGAGCATGAGTGTAGTTTCTAACTGTAGGCATTGTTTTTAAAATGGTGTTAATCACTTTTTCCAATTTCTTATGTAACTCAATAAGGCTAATTAAAGGAAATTTTATGAACAGACAACAAATATTGCTCTCTTTAAAAAAAAATTACTACAAAACTATCATTTTTAGCATTACTGCTGTGCCATATTGTTATGACATTTTTACCCGATTATCAATAAAAAATAAAAACACCTGTTATAAGAGAGACCAAACAAATAAAGAAAAATACCGGTAATTTAGCACTTAAATAACGGTATCGGTTTTATCCGGTCGGTTTTATTCATCCTTACCTGGGAAAAACGTACAACAAGGAAAGATAGTGCAACATGTTTCCAATTTTCATCAAAATAGGCATAAGCTGCAGGGAAATGCAGATACGTACAAGAACCAAGACACAACAACAACAGTAGATCACTAAGAACGAAGGACTCGGTTTACAAGTGATCTAAGACAGGGATGAACACTTTCACTCCTGTTGTTCGACGTGTACGTCGAATAATCATTAATGACAATAAAAGAAACGTCCGGGAATCGGATTGGAGGGCGTTACAGGATATCAATAATATAATTTTTTGGCTCACATTTGTGTCATAGTGGAAGCGAGGAAGAATTACAAGACTGTTGAATGGAATGAGCAACGAATATTGAATAAGAGTAATCTAACGAACGTTAAGGTGATGAAGAGAAGCAGAAATAGTATTAGCGATGAACTTTATATCAAAATTGAGGACTACGTAGTAGATTAAGTAAAGAATTCTGGTACCTCGGGAGCAAAATACTGAGACGAAACAACGAGGACAAAGAAAGTAGACTACCACAAGCAAAGCAGGCATTCCTGGCCAAAATAAGTCAACTAATATCAAATATAGGTTCTAATTTGAGGAAGAAAATTCTGAGATTCTTCGTCTTACGCATAGCATTGTGTGGATGTGAATCATGTACTGTGGGAAAACCGGGAAAGAAGAGAATCGATGCTTTCCAGATACGGTGCCACACAAGGATGCTGAATGCTAGGTGGACTGATTCCATAAGACATGAAATTGTCTACATAACATGGTGGAAAGGAATATGCGAGAAACACAACAGGGAAAACCAGGATGATAGGACAGGTGTTCCGAAATCAGGCTATAGTTTAGTTGGTAGTACGAGGGCGTACTGGAAAGTAACGTCTCCAGTTTTTTTCTGTGTAAACTCTTGAGATTTTTAAATAAACGAGCGTTATTAACATTCTACATCTTCATTCCTCATGTTCACTTATTTATTTCTCAACATAGTCACCCAGGTGACGAACACATTTTTCCCAACGAAAATCTAGTTTGTTGAGACCGTTACTGTAGTACGTGTGACTTTCTTCATGCAACTACGATCTCACCTGTGCTACCACCATTTCATCGCTCTCACCTCGAAGGTGTTCTTTAAGGTTTTGAAACATATCAAAATCAGATGGCGCCAAGTAGGGACTGAATGGAGAATGATCGATGAAAGTGTTAATGCGTCAGGATCGGCCAGGAGGGGAAAGCAGCAGGCACCCGTTGAGGTGAAAAATCAAACATATTTTTAACTGTATGAATGTTCAATGCCGTAAAAAGGAAAGACAGGCGTAGAGAAGCCGCCGAGACTGCATAGGTAGCCGCCCAAGAGAGCAGGAGAGGAGATCGTCAGCCAGCAGAAGAGAGCGGACGGCGTGTTCGTTCCCAGCGGCGGGCCGCGGTTCCACCCTCACTTGACCGCCTCCGAGCCTCCCTATTGGTCGGCCAAATCGAAGACGCGCACTTCGGTAGCGTTACCTCGTCAGCAACACGTGAATATAGCTGCTGATGGTTCAACACGTGACTAAGACTCTGCAACTAGCCGCCATGCAGAAGGCACTGACGAACATAAAGTGAAAAACAAAAATCATATTTTTTTACTAATAAATTCATTCAGTAACGCCCTCTACTGTACGACAGTCGACCCAAGGTGTCGGATTGTTGCAGACGCCGCAGTGCTCGAGTGTGTTCTGGCAGTGTCATCCTGAAGGATAGGGTGCCCCATGTGTGGACAAGCTCTTCGAATTCGAAACCGAATTAGAGCAGGTTGATCCCCAACACCAGCTACTTAGGTTACAAACTGCCATGTTACACGCTACAGTTTGGAGCCTTCTATCGGGAGAGGGCTTCCAATATGCAGTCATGAAGAATAGTGATGCAGAAAGACAATAACTTCACATGTTAGTAACTGCACATGAAAAATTGGGAGTCATTACTTTTCAGCATGCTCTCGTAGATGAAGCTGCAGAAGGCATAAACTGCAGGGGAAGGCTGATGGAAAAAAATGGTGTGCCCGTGTGGTAGCTTTCATATATACATAATGACGGAATAATAAGTCTGAAGATGGACTCGAAATGCATTGCAATCCACTATATGCGGCAGAAGGCAAATGTTTTTCCTTCATATTCTGCGAATGTTAATCAGTCTCGTCACTACAATAGCCATTATGGCTATCGAGCGCTTTTTTTGTGTTTCGATGCGAAAAGAAGCAACACCGGTCGATGGAAATTTAATTACTGCGGCGACACACTTAAGAATGGTTAATGGCGGCACGTAGATGTGCTGGATCGACCGTTGGTGACAAGCGGCGCACTGCCTGGCGGTAGGCGGTGGACAGCATTGGGACATCTTGCTAGAGAGCCGATGACACGGTCTGAGAGGTAAGTGCGAGCCGTAGCCTGTGGCCAGCAGCAAGTTGACGGATTGATGTGCAGCAATGCGCGGCCAGAGTAAGAGATGGAATTTTCGGGCGGTAATGGTCATCATTATGTCTGGGGCACCTGACGGTTACTGGGACCTTACGAAAACGAACTCCATTTCTTACTGTAATTTTTCACAGAAAGAAGTTTCATTGTCATTTTTTACTACTGTTAGCGGTGTACCATATTTCTATTATACTGTTATAACATTCATAACGCACGTCAGCGATTTCCTACTGTATATAATGAATTAACGCCTAGAGAAATTCCTGAAACCTCAGATGTCTGCAGAACAAGTATGATCTGAAGTACAAGTAAAGGTATTGGAGAGGTGATTACGAACTTGAAGCAGATACCCGAAAAAAGTCTTTAGTTCTGTATCCCTGCTCTTGATTTGTTTCCTATGTTAAAAAAGGCCTTTCCTTGCGTCGTGTGGGACAAGTTACGGCATGCGATAACAGCTCGCGTCAGAACTAAGGAGTCTTTATAACAGTGGCACAGCAACGATAGAGGTCGATGGTGACGACACTAAGTTTTTCAAAAGAAAAGATGGTTCAAATGACTCCAAGCACTATGGGACTTGACATCTGAGGTCATCAGTTCCCTAGACTTAGAACTGCTTAAACCTAACTAACCTAAGGACATCACACACCTCCATGCCCGAGGCAGGATTCGAACCTGCGACCGTAGCAGCCGCGTGGTTCCGGACTGAGCGCCTAGAACCGCTCGACTACAGCTGTCGGCCACTAAGATTTCGATGTGACAAACTGAATCAGAGAAGGTTGTATTCTGTCACCTCAGCTCTACGACATCTACGCAGAGTCTGTCGTCAGGGGCGCAAAGGATGGCTCGTATGCTGGAATTTCAGTCAGTGGCAGAAAAATCAACAAAATACGCTTCTTGGAGGTGAAAAGGAACTAGGTTGTCTGTTCTTCAGAGTAAACACTATTAGTTTCAATTTAGGTCTACAGATAAATATAAATAATACCGAACTAATGGTCAGTAATCGTAAAGCTTAAATCAAATCCAATTTAGAGGTTGCTTTAGGGATTTGGAAGAAGCGAGCGATTGTGCGTACGTAGGACCTTTGATAAATGACACAGGAAAGTGTAATAAAGAAATCAAATGACGAATCGTCCTTAGCCGAACCGCGATAGTTAAACTCACTAACGAAGATGTGGCAGAACCGTACATATTCCAGTTCAACAAAAAGGTGCTTAATGCAATCAGTGGTGTTCCATTTGTTCCTGTACGGCTGTGTAACTTGGACCGTGGAAGCTAGTGACAAGAGGCAAAATGTTGCCTTGGAAATATGGTGATAGCGGAAGCCGTTGCGCGAACCATGGACAGATAGAAGAAGCAATGCTTCCATTACAGAACTTAGCATCTCAAGCAATTTACGTTCCCGAGTCAATCATGTTTCCAGTTCCTTGAGCACATAGTGTGAAGAGGAGGGCTTAATTTAGAAAATATTCTCGTGCAAGGCAAACTCGATGGCAGGAACTGTCGAGGAACAGCATCATGTAGATTGTTGGATCAAGCAGAGAAGGTTACGAGCCCCCTTCTTCAGATTATATTAACCACAGAACATTCATTATATGAACATAAGAAATGAGTGAGGAAATGATGTCACGACACCCAGCAATGAGTAAACCGACTGATGATGATGATTACCGTTTATTACCAGTCTATATCGTTGACCAGTTAGAGCTTGGTTCGAGAATAATAAATGATGATTGTTGGCACATTATTTCTATTTTGAACTGCAGTTTCCTTAATCTTTAATATAAAGAGAGTGGAAGGACTTGACCCATACAGTGACCATTTCATTTCAACATATTTATTTGCATCATAGATAAATCATTAAGAGAATTACAATCATAAATGAGATAGAAATTTCTTTGAGAAACGCCATTCAGGCAACCTTTACAAACTGCTTGTTACACAAAACCACAAATGAATTAACCTCTTCAAAAACATGTAAAAACCCGCCACTCAGGCCAATTTTACAAACTGCTTGTTATATGAAACCACAAGCGAATTAATCTCTTTGCAAACACTTAAAAACCGCCACTCGGGCCAAGTAAATCATTTAAAATAAACTTTACATCAAATAACCAGGAAATCAGTTACTATTTCCACATAGATTGAAAACCGCCCCTCCTGGGCGAGATATTACCAAACAACTTTACTAGGTTAGAGACAGTTTGATCAGTTATTTCCCCATCAAACTGACCAACGCCACTAAGGCTGAATTGCACCGCAATTTTAGAAAACGGTTTCAATTAAGAGACATTCTTCAAGAAATTCCTCAAAATTCTTAAGACACATATTTAAAACATTTAACCCGGGCAATCTTGCAGAGCCACCACAACTTTTAGAAAACTGCAGCTTGTACCATAACTGAGGCCGGAGATTGTGAGGCCGCGACTTGGCCACGAACGGTGGAGGCGACTGAGAACTTATCTTCGAATTAAGATGAGACCCCGTTTGTACTTCCACCCCGTTCAGAACACCGAAATCGGAACCAAACAGCACCCGCGAGCCCAGTCGAAGTCCACCGCCCGTACGCCCGGAAATAATTTAAAAGGGGAGGCTCTGCACTTCGGTGGCCCACTGCTTCCGATCTCTGAAACATAACTCAGAAGCGACAACAGGGAACCAAACAACCCTTCCTTCACATTAATACTCAAAATTATACAGAAAATTACTTCAATAAAACTTATTTCATTCCTTTAAGCAGAACCAGGTACAAGAATGATGCAAAAGGAACTGGCTCATTAAAACCCAAGCGTCACATGGAGCACCTTATGTGGGCCTGTAAGGTACCACACGGCAATCTTTAGACACGCAGTATTCAGGGTGAGTCACCTAACATTACCGCTGGATATATTTCGTAAACCACATCAAATACTGACGAATCGATTCCACAGACCGAAAGTGAGGAGAGGGGCTAGTGTAATTGGTTATTACAAACCATGCACGGAAGTATGTTTTTTAACACAAACCTACGTTTTTTTAAATGGAACCACGTTAGGTTTGTTAGCACATATGAACATATAAACAAATACGTAATCAGTGCCGTTCGTTGCATTGTAAAATGTTAATTACATCCGGAGATATTGTAACCTAAATTTGACGCTTGAGTACCACTCCTCCGCTGTTCGATCGTGTGTATCGGAGAGCACCGAATTACGTAGGGATCCAGAGGGAACGGTGATGGACCTTAGGTACAGAAGAGACTGGAACAGCACATTACGTCCACATGCTAACACCTTTTTATTGGTCTTTTTCACTAACGCACATGTACATTACCATGAGGGGTGAGGTACGCGTACACACGTGGTTTCCGTTTTCAATTACGGAGTGGAATAGAGTGTGTCCCGACATGTAAGGCCAATAGATGTTCAACGTGGTGGCCATCATTTGCTGCACACAATTGCAATCTCTGGCGTAATGAATGTCGTACACGCCGCAGTACATCTGGTGTAATGTCGCCGCAGGCTGCCACAATATGTTGTTTCATATCCTCTGGGGTTGTAGGCACATCACTGTACACATTCTCCTTTAACGTACCCCACAGAAAGAAGTCCAGAGGTGTAAGATCAGGAGAACGGGCTGGCCAATTTATGCGTCCTCCACGTCCTATGAAACGCCCGTCGAACATCCTGTTAAGGGTCAGCCTAGTGTTAATTGCGGAATGTGCAGGTGCACCATCATGTTGATACGTCGACGCGTTTCCAGTGGGACATTTTCGAGCAACGTTGGCAGATCATTCTGTAGAAACGCGATGTATGTTGCAGCTGTTTGGGCCCCTGCAATGAATTGAGGACCAATGAGGTGGTCGCCAATGATTCCGCACCATACATTTACAGTCCACCGTCGCTGTCGCTCTACCTGTCTGAGCCAGCGAGGATTGTCCACGGACCAGTGATGCATGTTCCGTAGATTCACTACCCCGTGGTTTGTGAAACCCGCTTCATCGGTAAACAGGTAGAACTGCAACACATTCTCTTTTAATGCCCATTGACATAATTGCACTCGATGATTAAAGTCATAATAATGTAATTCCTGATGTAGCGACACATGAAACGGGTGAAAGCGGTGACGATGCAGTATGCGCATGACAGTACTTTGACCCAGTCCACCGGCTCTCGTAATGTCCCGTGTACTCATATGTGGGCTCATGGCAACAGCAGCTAACACACCAACTGCACCCGCTTCTCCTGTGACGGGCCTGTTACGGACCCGTTTGCGTGCTACGACCATACCTGTTGCATACAGTTGGGGGTAGATGTTTTGCAATGTGCTGCACGTTGGATGCTCTCTGTCCGGGTACCGTTCTGCATACACCCTGCAGGCTTCAGCTGCATTTCGTCAACACTCGCCATAGATGAGTATCATTTCCGCCTTTTCAGAGTTCGAATACACCATGGACTATCAGACCAATTATGTGATTGGATTGAGGAGTTCCTAGGTAACAGAACGCAGCATGTCATTCTCAATGGAGAGAAGTCTTCCGAAGTAAGAGTGATTTCAGGTGTGCCGCAGGGGAGTGTCATAGGACCGTTGCTATTCACAATATACATAAATGACCTGGTGGATGACATCGGAAGTTCACTGAGGCTTTTTGCAGATGATGCTGTGGTGTATCGAGAGGTTGTAACAGTGGAAAATTGTACTGAAATGCAGGAGGATCTGCAGCGAATTGATGCATGGTGCAGGGAATGGCAATTGAATCTCAATGTAGACAAGTGTAATGTCCTGCGAATAAATAGAAAGATAGATCCCTTATCATTTAGCTACAAAATAGCAGGTCAGCAACTGGAAGCAGTTAATTCCATAAATTATCTGGGAGTACGCATTAGGAGTGATTTAAAATGGAATGATCATATAAATTTGATCGTCGGAAAAGCAGATGCCAGACTGAGATTCATTGGAAGAATCCCAAGGAAATGCAATCCGAAAACAAAGGAAGTAGGTTACAGTATGCTTGTTCGCCCACTGCTTGAATACTGCTCAGCAGTGTGGGATCCGTACCAGATAGGGTTGATAGAAGAGGTAGAGAAGATCCAACGGAGAGCAGCGCGCTTTGTTACAGGATCATTTAATAATCGCGAAAGCGTTACGGAGATGATAGATAAACTCCAGTGGAAGACTCTGCAGGAGAGACGCTCAGTAGCTCGGTACGGGCTTTTGTTAAAGTTTCGAGAATATACCTTCACCGAAGAGTCAAGCAGTATATTGCTCCCTCCTACGTATATCTCGCGAAGAGACCATGAGGATAAAATCAGAGAGATTAGAGCCCACACGGAAGCATACCGACAATCTTTCTTTCTACGAACAATACGAGACTGGAATAGAACGGAGAACCGATAGAGGTACTCAGGGTACCCTCCGCCACACACCATCAGGTGGCTTGCGGAGTATGGATGTAGATGTAGATGTAGATGGTCACAGTTCCTACAACACTACACTATCACAGACGTCTGGTAACGCGGTGCACTACAGTTGGTCTGCGTGCGGAGACGAATGCAGAATAACAATAGCAGCAAGCGCTACATGTGGACACTGCGAGAGCTAGGCCAAACCACAACAGTGCACTACAGCCACACTCGTAAACACGGTCGTCATCGTAAACATGTCCCTGCAGATACTGCTCGCCGACCGTGGCCCGTGTTTGTTACAACACGCAACTGAACGTCGGAGGTTTCAAGCGTCAACTTTAGGTTACAATATCTCCGGATGTAATTAACATTTTACAATGCAACAAACGGCACTGATTACGTATTTGTTTATTTGTTCAGATGTGCTAACAAAACTAACGGGGTTCCATTTTTTAAAAAAAACGTAGGTTTGTGTTAAAAAACATACTTCCGTGGCCGACCGGTGTGGCCATGCGGTTCTAGGTGCTTCAGTTTGGAACCGCGGGACCGCTACGGTCGCAGGTTCGAATCCTTCCTCGGGCATGGATGTGTGTGATGTCCTTAGGTTAGTTAGGTTTAAGTAGTTCTAAGTTCTAGGGGACTGATGACCTCAGCAGTTAAGTCCCATAGTGCTCAGAGCCATTTGAACATACTTCCGTGCATTTTTGTATGGTTTGTATTCCACTAGCCCCTCTCCTCACGTTCTGTCTGTGAAATCGGTTCGTCAGTATTTGATGTGGTTTACGAAATATATCCAGCGGTAACGTTAGGTGACTCACCCTGTATATTGTTGGGTAAGGCTGCGCACACGTATCAATGTTTTAGACACTTGCCAGCTGAATTAAGAGCAATACTTTTAAGGAGCGAAGCACACACCCATAAGAGGCATGAAATATCATACCACAGTCCTTGCAACGCTTTGCTGCCTCAAGAGCTATCATCATCATCGTTGGTAGGACTTGAATTACTTAACTTGATGCCAGCTGCTGGATCGATGTGGCGAAGACACCAGACGTTGCTTAGTCCGATGGTAACAGCGTGTTCCTTCACGGAAGCGAGCACATGCATAGCTTCACGAGGTTGCCCAGAATCTGCAGCGCCGGCCCGCTGTTACTGACTCCAGTACGATCAAGCACTAACTGCCGCCCGTACTCAGGCACACCGTGCTCGCTGTCGTCTCTCCAACGTCACGTTAATACATGCACTTCCGCGTGCCGTGCCCAACGTTGTTGTCCCTTTCCACTTTTTTTTTCTTTATTGTGATTTTAAACACCTTATACAAAGGCGGGCTGTCAGCAGCACAATACGCCGCTCTTCAGCCTCGAGTTTGACAACAAGTAGTACATAAAGGTGGCACAGAGAAGACAGTCAAAACGGTGGGCAAAAAATGTAGACACTAAAAATCGAAAAAACATGGAGCCGTTCACGCTGGACGAGAAACAGCACTAACACTAGGCGACACGGTGCACAGAACATGGATGATGGCGACGGCATGTGAACGGTGGTGGCGTGACGGCGAACAACACTACACACAAACGAAGGCACACACACGAAACACTGACGGCGACGATCTCCGGCGCGCGAATGTTCACGGAGCGTGTACGAGTCCGGGGACCTGCCAAGAGTGGAGGTGGTGGAGGAGGAGGAGGGGAATGGGAGAGGGGAGAGCAGAGATGCCATGGGCAGAGGAGAGAGGGGGAGGGAGGAAGGGGGAGGGTAAGCCCAGGGGAAGAGGGGGGAGGAAGGGGGAAAGGAAGGAGAAGGGAAGGGAAGGGAGGGAGGGAGGGAGGGTGCCAAAAGGAATGGATACAGGAAGGGGGGGAGGATCAAAGTTGATAGGAGGGGTAGATGGAGGGGAGGAGGACATCATCAGGGAGGGGGAGCTGGCTCCCTTTCTACTCCGTACCGCCCGCTATATCCTGAGTCGGCCCAGGCTCCAAAGACAAACTTTTGCCAGAAGGAATCGATAGTGCCTAATCAAAGATAGCCCTGGCAACAGTCCCGCCACGGCTCAATTGTGTACTTGTAAGAGACAAGGAGACTCTGAGGCGTTTCAGATAGATTACTTAAGGACAAAACAAGATTTCGAAACTGCATTCCCCAGCGTAGAAGTCGATTCCGATCATAGTCTATGGGTTATGTCCTGCATATCCCAAGTCAATGGATTGCAGAAAGGTAGAGACGTTCTGGAGATAGGACCTGGGTAAATGAAAAGAACTACATTTTGTTGAGAGTTACAAAAGAATCATTAGGCAACGACTGACTCAAGCAAGGAAATGGAATAGAACAGCAGATGAATCGTAGCTTAGAGAAATGAAGTAGTAAAGACAGCAGAAAAACACGGCAAAAAGACAAGGCCAAGAAGAAATCGTTAATTAATACAAGAGACGTTGACTCTGAATATACATCTTGTAATTTTCCAACTTCACTTATCATATGGATTCACTAATTTCGGATTACATGCTCCATATTGTGAGCGCATTGCTAGTACATGCGATGTGTCACAAGTTTCTGAAAGTAGTTATATATCATATATGTAGCATTCCAGATGCACAACTGTCGTACCACTGCAGTAAAAATTTCACGACTAATAACTCACAGATTTTAGTTAAGTAAGCAGTTAATTACAGTGTAGCATTCAACATTGTTACACATTATATTAACAGTACTAGCACATATTTACTCTGCGGTGTGAAATCATTGCTGACACTTCCTAACGTAGGCCTACTGAATTACATGAGCTTTTAAGAAATTCCGACAAGGGCAGGAAGAAATTTTGAAACAGATAACTTTCCAGAAGTGTTCCAGATTTAGTCATGTCACGCACAACAAATCTGATAGTAAGGTTTTATATATCTTCGCAGTATTTCATATAGTTAGCCAGTTATAACATATACAGAACAGACTACTAGATGATACGGAACTTGACTTACATCTACAGTTTACAAAGAAAAGATTTAAATGTACATATGCTAAGGCACATGGTTTCATGCACTGAAAAGAAGCAAGGGTACTTTAGATATTCTCTAACAGATATTTCTAATAGATATAAATATTCATACAAATCATCTCGCAACTTGTTCGATCTATTTACATGCAGCATGTGCCCTTTTTGGCACTATCTGATACTTGCAGGGATTATATGACAGATTCCTCTTATTCGTGTATTGTGATTGTGTATGTCACAATGTTTTACTGATATTTCTCCCAATTAAGTTAATTTAAGATATGCATTAGTGTGTGCATAATACACATACTTGGTAATGTTAGCACTTTAAGTCTTTCAAAAACTAGCTTATGCAAATGTATACCTCTGTTCCCTGTAGTAACCCAAATGCCTCTTTTTTCGATTCAATGGGTCTCATGAGTTGCTGGGGAATTTTCTCGGAATATGAGGCCATATATCAAATAGACATTAAAATATTCCCGAGTGACTACACATTTACACAGCATTTTAGAACAGTTAAAAGATAATGGTCTGCACCCAGATAGGAATTGATGTACAAATCTTTAACATAGTGCAGCTCTTCAGCAATTGTGAATTGTTCAGAAATTAAGAAAATCAGCCTTCAGTTTCAAGGTAAAATTTTATTAGTTTACCTAGGTTTCGATGCCAATAATGGTTCTGCAGAAGATACCGTTATTGGCATCGAAACGTAGGTAAAGTAATAAAATTTTACCTTGCAACTGATGGCTGATTTTCTTAATTTCTGAGGAATTTATGTGTTCAATATCTTTGTACCATATTAGATGACTTTATATGCAAATACCAATAAACTATGTTGCCTCGTATTTATAGTGAGCTGAATGTTGGTGACATAAGCGTAACGAGAGATGTTATTTTAAAAACTAAGAAAATTTGTCCATGCTGTTCCTGTTGTTCGTGATGTTCTCACTTATTATTGTCTATCTGCACTTGTGTAATCATAGAATAGAGGGTCTTTCTGTCTGTCTATTCGCAATACGTTACATTTGTTTATGTTGAAGGTAACTTGCCACTCCCTGCAACAAGCTTTGATCATCTGCAGATTTTCCTACATTTCGTTACAATTTTCTAAAGTCGCGATATTTTTTTGTATTAAACAGTATCATCCGCGGAAAGCCTCATGGAACTTCGAACCTTACCTACTAGGTCGTTTATATATATAGTGAAAAGTCTACCACATATTTTGCGCATGTGGCATTTTTATTTCATCTGCTTGCTATCAGTCAGACAATAACATTCCGTCTCAGCAAGGTAAGGAAAGGGGTTACCGTGCACTGAGTTGTGCTTCAGATGGTTCCAGAACGTAGGAACGCGCCTGCTAGCGGTGACTGCAGCATTCTGGAGTACTGTATGAAGACTTCTATCTAATGAGAATGACATGGTGCGTTCTCTTTGCTAGAAATTCTTCAGTATAACCACACAGTTGGTCTGATATTCCGTACGCTCGTATTTTGTTCAATAGGCGCAAGTGTGAACGCATCTAATGCCTTCCGGAAGTCGAGGGACACTGCAACTACCTGGGCGCCAATATCTACTACTTTCTGGGTCTCGCGACGAGTAGAGCTAGCTGTGTTTCACACGATCGTTGTTTTGGGAAGCCATGTTGCTTCCTGCAGAGGAAATTGTCGATCTCCAGAAATGATGTAACGGGCGAGTGTAAAACGTGTTTGAAAATGCTACAACAGACCAACGTCAGAGATATAGGCCTGTAGGTTTCAGCTTCTGTTCAACGACTCTTCTTGAAAACAGGAATGACCTATGCTTTCGTCCAATCATTAGAAACACTGAAGAGGAGAAAATTCTTTCGCGTACTTCGTATAGAATCGAACTGGTATCCCGTCAGGTCCCACGGCCTTTCTTCTGCTGAGCGATTTCAGCTGATTTTCTATCCCTGGACCATTCATTTTGATATCAGTCATTCTGTCGTTCGTGAACTGGGTGTAGTTACTCTAAAGCCGCTGTTGAGTGGCAGGGCTGGTCCACGAGATAAGAAAGCAGCGTTATCGGTTGAAAACATAAATAATCATTCGTTTAAATAAATGTCAACAATCTTCTAAAACAAGTAAGAAATTAAACAGCTTGCCGAATATTAACGAGGACATGAGATTGGCAATTGACATCAGCAAAAGATCTTTTAAACAGTTAAGAAATGATGCAATTTGTCAAACATTAACAGGTATCTGAAGTCAGCCAAGCTGCATATAAACTTCTTTTTCATGAGTATTTTACTTAACTGCTGAATGCTTACTCAATGTTCTTAAGCTGCAGAGTGAAACTGAATGTACTGTCTCTTTGCAAAATCATTTCAACAATGACCCACAATATCCCAGGGCAACGCAATTTGACTCCTCAAAAATGGTAACCTGACCTCAAATAATTAATACAAAAGATGGCGCTTACAATCACCACTCAAACTTCTCCTATTCATTAGTTACAATATTAAAAGGTAACGCGATATGACTGCTTTCAAATTAACTCAAAAATGGCCCTGAACAAGAAGAAATCCTAATAATAGCCCATACATTTCATAAATCACTTACAAAAATCTTCATTACACGAACTACAGCAACGCCGCAAGAACCAATACTGCCTGCTAAATAAAAGATTGTAACTACTGAAGGTTCTAACTACTGATAGGGATGTGGTTAGCAAAGGAAAGATTTTGTTGCAAAGCAAACAATGTATTTTTACCTTAACAGTGTGACATCCATTTCAAAATAATGTATAATCGTTCGTGAGATCCAGTTCCAAAAATTATATAATCATGAATAGTATTCAGTCTACAAGACGGACACGTCCAGACCGTCTGCTCGCGCTAATACTGCAAACCTCCAACACTACTAATTATTAACCTCTAACGTCCATCACTGCTGACTACTCACTTCTAACATCCATCACGGCTGGCTGTTCACCTCCATCTGCTCGTCCGACCAGCCACAGAGTCTCTTACGGAGAGTGCACAGCGCAATCAGAGATTTAATACAGAGCGCTACATAGCGCTACCAACATACAAACATATAACAGCCTACTTAAACATATTAATAATAAAAAGCTTAACAATTAAAAAAATTTTCAATGGTTTTAAGTATAAAACCTTAAATGATTGCAGCATTTTGGTAACAATTAACAGTAGCCACACAAGCAATGCGTCTCGTCCGTTGCTGACATAAGGGATATAGATACAATTCAGCCTCACGTCAGGTTCAAATGGCTCTGAGCACTATGGGACTTAACATCTGTGGTCATCAGTCACTTGGAACTTAGAACTACGTAAACCTAACTAACCTAAGGACATCACACACAGCCATGCCCGAGGCAGGATTCGAACCTGCGACCGTAGCGGTCACGCGGTTCCAGACTGAAGCGCCTAGAATCGCACGGCCACACAGGCCGGCCCTGCGTCAGGCGGTATTACCCGACGGACAGCGTGGGCGGTGTGAACTCGCTATTCACGGGTGTGCTGGTGGTTGGTGCACACCCCGTACAATCTGCACTGCAACAGAATAAGAACTAAGCTTAGACAACTAGTAACAATACACTGCTTTACAAAGGGCGGCATATATCGCGTCATATTACCATTTAAGAGCAAAACATAAATACATAAAAAACAAACACCTGCCCAATCAGCGATAATGGTGGTAAGCAATACAGCACTTAACAGCTAGGTAACACTGTTGTTACAGGAATGAAAAAACCAATAAATCTTGCTTACGTGCCTGCAAAAATTGCTGGCAAACAGTTATTTGTACTAATTATCCAGCGGCAACAGTCATCAAACACTATTTTGAAATGGAAGAAAATTAAAACTCACTGTCTTCTAACATATTTTGCAGTAAGACACAAGTCATAAGTAACGAATTGGACAGCTCTTACTAATGTACACTACTGGCCATTAAAATTGCTACACCAAGAAGAAATGCAGATGATAAACGGGTATTCATTGGACAAATATGTTATACTAGAACTGACATGTGATTACATTTTCACGCAGTTTGGGTGCATAGATCCTGGGAAATCAGTACCCAGAACAACCACCTGTGTCCGTAATAACGGCCTTGATACACCTGGGCATTGAGTCAAACAGAGCATGGATGGCGTGTACAGGTACAGCTGCCCATGCAGCTTCAACACGATACCACAGTTCATAAAGAGTAGTGACTGGCGTATTGTGACGAGCCAGTGGCTCGGCCACCATTGACCACATCTTTTCAATTGGTGAGAGATCTGGAGAATGTACTGGACAGGGCAGCAGTCAAACATTTTCTGTATCCAGAAGGCCCGTACAGGACCCGCAACATGCGGTCGTGCATTATCCTGCTGAAATGTAGGGTTTCGCAGGTATCGAATGAAGGGTAGAGCCACGGGTCGTAACACATCTGAAATGTAACGTCCACTGTTCAAAGTGCCGTCAGTGCGAACAAGAGGTGACCGAGAAGTGTAACCAATGGCACCCCATACCATCACGCCGGGTGATACGCCACTATGGCGATGACGAATACACGCTTCCAATGTGCGTTCACCGCGATGTCGTCAAACACGGATGCGACCAACATGATGCTGTAAACAGAACCTGGATTCATCCGAAAAAATGACGTTTTGCCATTCGTGCACCCAGGTTCGTCGTTGAGTACACCATCGCAGGCGCTCCTGTCTGTGATGCAGCGTCAAGGGTAACTGCAGCCACGGTCTCCGAGCTGATAGTCCATGGGGCTGCAAACGTCGTCGAACTGTTCGTGCAGATGGTTGTTGTCTCGCAAATGTCCCCATCTATTGACTCAGGAATCGAGATGTGGCTGCACGATCCGTTACAGCCATGCGGATAAGATACCTGTCATCTCGACTGCTAGTGATACGAGGCCGTTGGGATCCAGCAGGGCGTTCCGCATTACCCTCCTGAACCCACCGATTCCATATTCTGCTAACAGTCATTGAATCTCGAACAATGCGAGCAGCAATGTCGCGATACGATAAACCGCAATCGCTACAGGCTACAATCCGACATTTATCAAAGTCGGAAACGTGATGGTACGCATTTGTCCTCCTTACACGAGGCATCACAACAACGTTTCACCAGGCAACGCCGGTCAACTGCTGTTTACGTATGAGAAATCGATTGGAAACTTTCCTCATGTCAGCACGTTGTAGGTTTCGCCACCGGCGCCAGTCTTGTGTGAATGCTCTGAAAAGCTACTCATTTTCATATCACAGCATCGTCTTCGCGTCGGTTAAATTTCGTGTATGTAGCACGTCATCTTTGTGGTGTAGCAATTTTAATGGCCAGTCGTGTAAAATCCACTATTTCAAATAGCTATAGAACCGAATCTCAGATGTCAAACTTGGTTCTCCAGGCTGCCTGTAAAAACTACAGTGGAAAAGTGCACTCTTATTTTAGCAGAACTGACCACAGACAATTTCAGAGCGGGCCAACAAACAACCACACCAAAATGTATTACAAATGCTTAACTAAAATGATTACTTCGAAAGGCACATTGATTGAATTAGATTCATGCCACTTAAATGTTTTACAAATGTTTAACTGAAATGATTACAATGAAAAATCACTCTGATTTAATTAGAAAAACCCCAATAAAAAGTGTTGCAAAAGCTTAAATAAAAGGATTACAGTGAAAAGGCTATTTGGTTAAGTTAGACTTCACTGTATTTAAAACGAAGAACAACACACAGATTAGTCACTCGAAATATGACTCATGAAACAGGCAGGTCTCATTAATGTAGCTCCATTAGCTCTGTAACACAGACCACAGAACTTCCACGCATTTAACAAACACCAGCGTCTGTAATGAAACAGAGTTGCTTCCACTAAGGTAAATCTCAGTGTTTTCGAAGTGTACCCCTATGAACAACAAATGCAGGAAACCTTCTGGGAAGGACAAAGTAGTTGCAGCACTACAGCTTTAACAAAATAAGGCGTAGAAACCGCAGAAAGAATCTAACCAAATTAACAGATGAATCGGCAGCAAGGTGGTACTTAAAATCTCCACACGCTTGACACAGGAATTTTCCTGAGTCCTATCATCACCGCAGCCTATCTAAAACGCCGTCTACGCGGGATGAGGTCTGTGCGCTGCAAAAGCGTTTATTATCGGCTCCAGACAGCGGAGGTATACAAGCCTTGCGCCTCGCAAGTGCTCCTTCCAATTCGGCCCGCAAATCCTAACTGTCCTCCTTTTTGTTGGTTAAAGTTCTTTGCTGACACAATCACCAAAGATAATGCCCCGCTACCACATCCTAGGGATCGACTCAACGATGCTAGCCGGCACGGCTCAACCTCCCCAATTAGAATCCCCAGCCCCCCCCCCCCCTCCCCCAGGATGAAAAAAAGGTTTAAGTTTACGAAAACGCCCTAACTTGCCCTTTAAATTTGGAAAACATGGACTCTGGAAACTTTTCCCGTTCCGAGGTTAAGCACTGAGAGGCTAACTGGGTTTAACACTTGGACGGCCTCACATGGTCCCATAAAGCGAGGAACCAACTTACCAGTTATGGTAGCGTCACCCCCTTCCTGATCACAAATGTTAGAGATGAAGACGCCATCACCAACCCTGATCTGGCATGCTCAGCGGCCCTTCTTATATCGCTGTGGCCTCTGGTGTGGAAGCTCAAAGTTCTTCTTGAGACTCTTCCAGTTTAGCTGAATCACTTCGGAGGTGACTTTATTTAGCAAAGGACCATTCACAGACCACAAATTAGCGAGCGGGGATTTGAGAAGGTAGCTCAGCATTAGAGACACATGTTTTGCCTTCAAAATCTCTTGATGGGCCGAACTGAAGGCTAAATTCAGTCACGAAATGGACACATCCCACTTACGCTGCGACCCAGCGTGGCAAATTATCAACGTCGATTTCAAGTTACGGTTCACCCTTTCGGCAACTGACGGCTGAGGACAGCATGGTATGGTGGTGAGATGGGTGGTGACATTGTTATAACAGAAGCGCTTAAATTGCCTCGACAAAAATGCTGCAGCATTGTCGCTAACTATCGACAGGGGAGGGCCGAAGGAAGACAGGAGCCGAACAGATGAGGCCGCAGTCACTCCACAGCTTGGGATTAACCACAAAAACCTACTAAAGGCATCCACTGCCACGAAAACATAATGACTCCCATCTTTTGTATGTGGGAACAGCCCAATGAAATCGATGAATATTTTGTCCATGTCCTTCTCACATGGACTGAAGCAACCCTCGCCAAGGATTGGAACTGGGTTGGGAAACTTAAAAACTTCGCACTCCTCCACTCCTCCATCCAAAACGGATGGGTCACTTTAAGCTGCGCGTCAAAGGTGCCTTGTTCCGTTTCCTCCAACTGGAAACTCACTCCTTTCATCAGGTGCTGCTTAATTTTCATCAAAGTTTTATTCACGCCCCACCAATCAGCGAACTGTAAAAATTTTTGAAGTCTCCCGGAACTAATTTCTCAGGTAAACACATCTTGAAAACACTTATCACTCTGCCTTATCACACACATCGGCTTTTCTTAATCCATAGTCCAGCATCTGTTCCCCAGCAAGAAGCCTTCGCTTGACCTCCTGAATTAATGGATTCGAGCTCTGCTTCTCCTTTGGACTCCCAAACAGCTCGAGTACCTCCGTTAAAACGACAGAAAGCACTTCAACACCCAGATACTCCTAACACGGCTACTGCTCAGTCTCATGCTCCTGGAAGATACGATTGAGTGTGTCCGCTACCTGATTGTCCGCTCCCCGAATACGATTGACGGAGAAGCGAAAGGCAGAAATATGCACATCCACCTCAATATGCTTCCTGTATTCCTGGGTCTAACCATCATTCAGCTCAAAGACTGATTGTCGATTCTGAGAACAAAGTGCCAATCTGCAAATAAATTTTAAACTTCTCCAAAGCGAACATTACCTTGATTGCCTCCCACTCATACACCAAATATTTCTTGTAAAAGCAGGGCAGCTACCCCAGAATTGGATGTGTCAGTTTGTACGATGAAACGTTTCTCAAAATCAGGAATAGCCAAAACGGATGGTTTACTTTAAGCTACGCGTCAAGGGCGCTTGCTCCGTTTCCTCCCACTGGAAACTCACTATTTTCTTCAAGTTATTGACTGGAGCCGCCAACTGGGCGAAATTTGGCACAAATTTTCTTGGAAGGATTGTCATTCTGATGAAGCGGGCTACTTCCTTCTAATTCTTAGGGGGAAGAAGTTTCTGAAGATCCCGGGTCCTTTCCTAGTCTATTTTAACCTCATAGTTAGAGACTAAATTTCCTTAAAGGGGATCTCTCTCAGAGCCAAACCCGCTTCCCGCAGACGAACGAGGTGATCAGAAAAAGTGGCACTATATACGACTGCATCTTCCAAGTAATTGAACTTGAGATCACCCAAATCAGAATGTAACAGACGTTACGCTATAGCCGCACAGTGAATAAGTCAAATGGAACACCACTGAAATTGTTTAAGTTGCAATCGGTCCAAAACGCTGTCACGCGCTTAGAATCTTCAGTAAGAGGAATCTGGTGGTAGACCTGGCTTAAATATAAGACGTTAAGGAAGCGTGCTTAGGCAAACCAGGTAAAACAATTACCCATGTCCGGTAGTGGTAAAGACCCTACAATTACTTTCTAATTACGAATTCTATACTCCAACACAAGACGATAAGTACCAGTTTGCTCCTTCGGTGCCAGAAACATTGGCGACGTATAGGGCGAGGCTGAAGTCTGTACCAAGCGTCGCAAAGCATGTTTTCAAGCAGCTGTCTCAAAATTTTTATTTTGGGTGGTAATTAATATGGAGACTGGCGAGCCGGAATTTGATCCGTCAATTTAATCTTATTCTCGATTCTGTTATTGTTTAATTTGTTGGTCAGTACATGAGGAAAGCGTCCAAGTACTTCAAACAGAGCTTTAACTTCGCACTCACCCAAATGACTGACCTGAAACTGAGAATCATGTACCGGGGCAATATTAGCCCCTTAGCTTAAAATTCTTGGCAGGAAGAAATTTAAAAGAAAACCTCTCGTCAGCATAATTAAGAATTAAGCCCGTTCGCTGCATGAAGTTATAGCTCAATAACAGACTAACTGATAATCCTTTGACAACTATTAATTCCACTGGTCACCAAAACCCCTGTATAGCCACGCTTCCCCACAGACAACCCACCAGAGGCAACACCTGCCCACTGGCGGTATTGTCTCTGCTGAGTTCCATGCAAGGGAGCAAACTTCAAAATGAATTTGAAACCATTTTGACTATTTTTCAACCGTGACTGTCTCAAGAAATATGTAAAGGATTTTTTGAATTACAGCTACCAGTCACAAACTTTGTCAACCATTGTATTTCTTATTATTTAGCGACGTGTTTCGAGGTAAATCTCATCTTCAGGCTAAATGGCATTACAAAAACAACTTTAAAATAAGGCCATACTGATGTTACATAGTCTTTTCGTAAATGCTGTGGTCATCCTGTGGAAGAAGAGAAAACTTAGTAAGGGGTGCTGTCACTTTGGAAGCTGGACTGATGTTCGCACGATGTTTTGTAACGGCCACTCACTTTTTTCTTCTGGCGTGGCAGTCTCGTAGTGATGCGCTGGGGTGCCTCCATTTCCGTGCCTCTCTTGATCACTGTTCACAAGTTGTCACTAACATAGCAGTAACTTGGAAACACGATCACAAACAGTTCTGTAGTGCAGTGGACAAGATGGCGGTTGAAATACAGCTAGTTTCGATTTGACTAGCGATTTGTCGAACTATGTGGTGGTCAGATGTTTACATGTCTTATGCACGTCTTGTTAAGGTATTGCAGATGCAGGTTGACGAAATACATTACAAATTGAGCACCTGTTACAATATTATTGAACATATCATGATATAAACTTATTTATTTTACATATTTCTAAGCCATTGCTGGGGCCAGAGTCAAACGACTGTCAAGTTATGTATCTTTTATTCTAAGAGTACTATAGTGAAATTGGAAAAGAAATGTGAATTTTTGAAGTCTGTCATTTCATTCAGGATCTCATTATTCCCCATATGGCCATGGATGAATATTTCCATTTCTTCCAAGATGTCCATTTTCCAGCTCTTTTCTAAGTTATGTAGTACTTTGAGATCGTTGTCTATCGTAACACTGTGTCCTGTTTCATTTATATGTTTCGCTATAGCTGATTTATTCGCTTTGCCAAGTCTCAAACAGTCAGTGTGTTCTTTAAAACGGGTTTTAAAATTTCTTTCCCTTTGGCCAATGTAATATTTGTTGCAATGACTTCATGTAATTTCATAAGTTCCTGATTCGTTAAGTTTCTCTGTGGGATGTGACATGTCATGTATCACTTTCTTTTTTAGGTTGTTGTTGGTGGCAAAGGTGATCCTGATGTCTGTTTTTTTAAACAGCTTGGCTATTTTGTCTGATATGACACCTAAATATTGTAACCGTATGTACTTCGGTTTTTGGATGTTGTGTGAGGAAGCTGTGTCACATTGTTTGTTGTTATTTTTAGTTGTGCGTTGTGATAGTGTGACTGTTTCATATTCGTGATAGCCATTATTATGTGCAATGTATTTGATAGTGTTCATTTAGGTCTCATAATCGGCAGGACTAACTGGGAATTTCCGTGCTCTGTTTAAGAAGGATCATAAAGCAGCTTGTTTTTGTGAGTTGGGATGTGTGGAAGATTTATTAATGACTGTGTCTGTCTATGTTGAACTTCTGTATACATTGATATTTAGGGTTTGGTCTGTGTTACTTATTGTCATGTCTTGAAAACTAATTTTGTTATCTTTCTCATGTTCAGTGGTGAACTGGATGTTGTTGTGTAAATTGTTGAATCTGTTTAATAGAGTTTCTATTCCTTCATCAGTTCCACTGTATACAATGAATGTGGAATCATTGCAGAAATTTTCATCAAACACCTTGAAAATAAACTTCTCAACAACAAAAACATAATAACCCAGGAAATAGTACACTCCTGCAGATATGTTGATGCGAAGTTTGGCATCTTGCCTTAAATGTTCAGAAATGTAAAAAATGTTCCCTTCACAAAACGAAGTGGGTGAAATATCCATGACTACAATATTATCGAATCACAATTGGACTCAGGCAACCCCTGCAAATACCTGGCTGTAACAATTTACGGTGTTTGAAGCGATGTGTAGAACGTATGAGACTGACAGTATACCATTAGTCTTTCTGAGAAAACATCACCCACACAATTCCGACGACGGCAACAGCTAACAGCTAATGCGTCCAAGTTGCTGACAAGAATAATATACAGAAGAACGGAAAAGAATCTGAGGATCTGTTAGATGACCATCAGTTTGGCTTCAGGAAAGGTAAAGGCACCAGAGAGGCGGCTCTGACGTTGAGATTGATAATAGAAGGGAGATTGAAAAAAAAAAAAAAAAAAAGCCAAGACACGTTCATAGGAGTTGTCGATCTGGAAAAGGCATTCGACTCTGCAAAATTCTGCAAGATCGCCGATATTTTTAAGCCCAGTATATAGAAGTGTGACTGCTGGGCGTAGTCTATATTACTGTAGCGTCATCTACAATGGTGTCCAAAATAAAAGCAGGAAACTGCTATTTCCCCATCCTTTGTCTAATACACGATATACTAATACAAACTGCCAACGGACGTCGTTGCGATCGTGTTCTACACGAAAGACGGCGTTCCGATCAACGGAAAACCACGCCAGCAATGACATCAGGCCACCAATCAATCTGGACGGTGTTTGAAGGTTAGTCCCGCATCCCCAGTCGCTGTGTATGCAGTCATAGACGGGTAATTATGGCATAGAGAAGACGCCTGCAGACTCTTTGCTGTGGAGAGCCGTAAGAAGAACGGAAGCAGGAGAGTCGCAGACTGATGTGACCCATTGTTTTAATGTGAATCGTTCTGTTGTTTCCCATATGAGGCGACAGTGTACAGAGACCGAAACTGTATCCTTGAGTCCAAGACAGGGCCGATCACGTGTGACGTCAGAAAGAGTGGACCGTTATTGGGCTGTAAGGGCACAACTGTACCGCCTTAGTACTGCACTGCAACTGGCATCTGACCTCGCACCATCACCTGGACGTATTGTATCGACGCAAACGATGTACAAAAGGCTTCAGCAGAGTGACCTTTATTTTTGGAGACATAATGGCTGTTTACCTCCGGAGTGTCTTCACACAAGGGAACGTCTAGAGTCGAGCCGTCAACATATCAGCTGGATGGTCGAACACTGGGCCAATGTTCTTTTCACAGGTGAGCCCCAATTTGGTCTGGAGAGTGATTGTCTAAGAATTCGCGTCTGGAGGGCACGTGGAACACGATTTCGGTACCCAGATATTGTGGAAAGGAACCAGTATCGACGAGGATCTCTAATGATGTGGGCAGCGATTATTTTGACCACTCGAACGCCTCTTCATGAAATTGTAGTGGTGAATGAGCAAGGTTTAACTGCTATCAGCTACCGGGAAGGGATCTTTGGATCTCATACGCGGTTGTTGCGAGGTTCTGTGGGCCCAGTCTTCGTATTAATGTACAATAATGCTCGATCTCATGGAGCACAGGTGGTTGATGTTTTCTTGGATATGGAAGATATTGCACTTATGGCGTGGCCTGCTCGCTCTCCCGATTTGAAGCCCATAGAGCATGTCTGGAATGCAGTAGGTAGACGCACTGCATCACTTCAGCATCCACCAGCTATTCTCCAACACTTGTGAGCAGCTCTGCGGGAAGAACTGGCGTTGTTGCCTCATCACGGGATTGATGACATCATTCACAGCATGGCCCGTCGTTATCAGGCTTTTATCGGTGCCAGAGGTGGTTACACCCCATACTGATCACATCAACCAGTGATCAGAAAGTGTGTGAAAAACCGTTAAGTTGGAAAAAAACGAAGAATTTTTTTATCTACCATTATGCATTTTCAGTTCATTACGTTCTGTGTTCGTTACGTTGTTTTTACTTTAGTGTCACCTGTTTATACAGTTGTGTGGCAAAAAAATGGCTCTAAGCACTATGGGACTTAACATCTATGGTCATCAGTCCCCTAGAACTTAGAACTACTTAAACCTAACTAACCTAAGGACATCACACACCACCCAGTCATCACTAGGCAGAGAAAATCTCTGTCCCTGCCGAGAATCGAACCCGGAAACCCGGGTGCGGGAAGCGAGAACGCTACCGCTGTGGCAAAATAAACGCAACCTGGCAACATATTTTGGACACCAGTGTACATGAGTCGTCATTGTCTGACGCAACGCGTGAGTACTTTGTTGTATTCCAATCACTTGTGAGTAACGTATAGTCGTAGCTTTTTTGATATTGCAGAGTTAATAAGTGTCTTTATTTATGCGATGTACACAGCAGTTGTTAGTTGGCTTATGTACGTCTTTCCTGTAGGCAAACGATGCAATGCAATTTATTCGTGCTAATGCGTCGCTTCCATTGAGGAGATTTGGCAAATAATATAAAGTTTAATTTCCAATAAGAAAGAATTTGTTATTTTATGGTGTATTTTAAAGATAGTTAAGAAATGTGATTTTTGCTCATGTATCTGATTTTTGCTAATTTGCAGCTTTAAAGTAGTTTAATTACCTTTGTAATACGGAGATATGCTCGCGCACCAGTCTCACTGACCTAAGTCGAGTTATATAACAAGTTTGATCTGTAAAATGAAAGGGTTTATCGCTTTTATGATGGACCTTAAAAACCTTTTAAAAATGCATTTTGCTCATTCCATCTAGTTTTCCTCAATCGGCGGCAATATTGGATGTGCTGCCGCGTTAGTTGCTCTATGGATTCAATTTGTATAAAAGAATGTAATTTTTGCTCGTTAGAGCACAGTATGTAAAACAATGTAAATCTGAGGTAAATGGCTTGTCTAAGGTTATTTACTGTCTGCTGCTCGTTTGCGTTTACTCTTTTATCTTAGAGCATAATGCCACACCTTCTATCTTCAGCTTATAATAATCAATACTACATTTTTGTTCTCCATGAGATGACTGAATATAAAGTAACGAATTACTGTTGTGATTATTTGGTTAAGAGGCAGTCTTCTTGTAAATTTTCAGACGAATTTTTTATTTTTGGAGTGGGGGCTACCGCACTTCTCGGTACAGACATATACGTTTTAGGGACTGGACACATTATGTGTAACGCATAACAGTGTAACTGAGTGTAGCTCATGCAACTGCAGAATCTTCTGGACGAGACGTTATGCAGTGATGAAACCCATAGCTGTCTGGCGTAATTCGACCCACTGGAGACCAATATGTGGTCTCGAAAAAAAAGAAATTGAATGTTTGGCATTGTAGGATTTCTAAATCTACATAAATTAATAATAAGTAAATGAAGGTACTGTGTTGTCAGTAACATTTTATCTTCGATGCGCCCGCTGTCAGCGACCTCTAGGGTTACTTTTCTTGTAACCACTCGTGTGTCTGCACACGAGTCCTCTTAAGTCCGTCCTATGTTTCGTAAATTGCTGTTGTTAAGTCGGCTATTTACTGTTTTGGTTGATGCAGGAGCAGTCACTGTACATATGCAATCGCCTTTATTTGTCACACTTACAGCACGGTATACAACTAGTAAAGCAACGTGTAAAATAGAACCATGATGAATTTGTGCATCTTATACGCATATTAGTGTGCTATAATTATATTACGAATATGTGCCTCGTTTGAATAAGATTGTCTTGTAATCTGTAATCTTCTGTGTAGGATGGTGTGGAAATGGACACAGTCGCCACCACGAATTAAAAAATAAATACTTTTCAATGCAACTTATGACGAAGCTACAACCATATAATTCAATTACAAGACAAGATGGAGACCCATTTTTCTCCTGCAGCACCCAAAAGTTCGTAAAAATGGTTTGTAGGAGTTCGTCGAGCCTTTGTGGTGCCAACAGGTGCTCAAATTTCTGCTGCAGACGCAGTGCGATGCGCGAGAGAGCCACACCGAACATAACGGTCTTCCCTCTCGGTAGTGGCACGTGGTCGTCCACAGCCCCGTCTTACTTGCGACCTTACATTGTCGTGACCACTACTGGCAACAATCATTTGCAGTGGATACATTCCTGCCCAGACTTTCTGCAATATCGCAGGAGGCACACCCAGCTTCTCGTTGCCCCATTACACAACATCGCTGAAACTTAGGTGCTGATAATGGCGTCCTTGTTGCTCAAAGGCGTTCTTGACTAACATCAACTTATCAGGACCAATCTCAAAAGTACCTATCGCTCACGACCGTTAAAGCGTGTATTTAATGCGAACAGGATTTGCATCCTGACCGAGGAGCTACTAGAGCAACTGACGAGGAATCTGTTTAGGCACCGTCTTTCTGATGTAGAAACATGCCTGTCATCTATTTATGTCGTACAACTTCTCCTTGGTGTTGGAATTTTTTTCCCGTCATTGTATTTGGCATTGCCTTTCTAGCGTGTAGTTTGTTATTTGGTCTAATACCATATTGCAGAATCAAGTAACACAGGTCACTGTGAAATTTCCAGGTAAAATGACGCGTGATTGGAAAGTGCAGACACCTGGCGGGACGCAGCAGCTGCTACTGACCTTGAGACCACTCCACGCGGTCAACAGGCTGCTGGCGCTCGAACCGTTCTCCATCGACGAGAAGGCGCAGGAGCTGGCGCCCAGCTACGTGCAGATGGCGTTCATGTTCCTCTCTCTTTTTGGGGAGCTGTACAGCTATGTAGCCCAAGTATTCACGCTGTCAGGAGAGCTCTCCATACTAACAGCTGCTGACGTGACTGCGCTTCTCTATTTCAATGGCTACTTCATCTTGAGGCTGACGCCCATTGCTGCAGATCTTCTGGGAAACCGGAAGAGGTTGGACAAGATGGTGCGCATCCTCCAATACTGTGACAAACACATAGGCAGCGACGGTGGTGCACTCATCACCAAGACCCGGTGCGTCGTTTGGGTGGAGCTAGTGCTGATGGTTTGCATCTTTGGAAATATAACTTATCATATAATCAGATCTGTCTCAGAGAAAATAATCACAGCAGTGATGGACATCGGCGGGCTCAGGATTTTCTCCTGCACCCTCAGGTTTGTCAACCTGGCTTTTCTGCTTCGCTGTAAGGTCCGTGTTGTGAACAGCCAGTTGGCCAGCCTGAGTGGGGAGCCGTGGGAAAATAGCGCTGTGGAGAACAGACAGGTGTGGTGCGTCACACGGGACGACGTGGACACGGCAGGTGTCATCTTGAAGCTGCGGCGCGTTATGTGGGCACTGCGTGACATGACCCATCTAATGATGGACGCTCATCGATGGTTTATGCTGGCATCACTGGCCTTTTCCATGGTTGGCAGTGTCGTCTTCATTTACTTGATCACACTGGTAAGTTTCCAAAACTGCACAAAAGTCTTATTTTCATAAGTGTGGTTGGAAATTTTGATTGAAATTATGTCCGATGCCACTTTCATTTGGTCCAAAGAGTTCCCACAGCTCTACTACAAACTGAATGTGGATTATTAAATCTTTCCTTCACCAGCGCAAAAATGCTCCTATTGAAGCACAAAAGTGGCTAATATGTGTCTTTTTAAAAGACTCTGACAAAAAAAGTAAGGAACCAGGTGGCTCGATCCTCATTCTGACTGCCACACCAAAAATTTTGGCGTGCTAACGTATTTGTGCTCTATTAACACAGAACATTCTAAACCCTCCTTGTTGTTAAGCGTTCATAATCCCCTAGACCAATAACCTTTAACATATGGGTATGGAGTATGGAGCAAATTTGGCAAATTATTTAACCCATGGGTATAGGGCAGTGGGGGGGGGGGGGGGGGGGGGGTAAACTGACACAAGTCAACACCATCCCAGCCCTCCTAAGTGGTGAGTGACGGACATGAAGAATCCTTTCTGTTGCTGCGATTGTCCACACTTGTTTCTTTCTCTCTCATTGGTTCTGTCTCCTCTCTCACTTACAATGGCTCCTTCTGCCTCTCTCTTCCACTGCCACTGTCTCCTATCTCTCATTTCCACTGTCTCCTGTATTTACAGTACATCCCACTCCGACTGTCTGCTTTCTCACTTACACTGTCTCCGTCTTTCTTTCCTACTGCATCTGTCCGTACCATACCTTGGCTGCTCAAAAATTCTGGGGTGTCCAACTTGTTTTTTGTCCCCTATACATGTTTAACATTTCGGTCCAAAATACGTCCTCCCATATACCTACGTATTAAAATTTGTTGTCCAGACACCCTAAGCCGATGTACGGTCTCAACTCGGTTATGTTTTTCATTTCCACTGCTTTCTCTCTTTTGCTTCCTCTGCTGCCAACTTCATCCACCTCTCTTTGGTTCTTACTCTCACTGTCTGTCTTTGGAGAGCAGGAGGACGTGATTATCGACCCGTCAACAACACGGTCAATAGGGACTAGGAACAAGCGGATTAGGGTAGTATCGGGAAAGACATCGGCTGTGCCCTTTTAGGAAGGAGCCATCCTGGCATTTGCCTTAACTGATTTGGGGAAATCACAGAAAATATATATATATATATATATATATATATATATATATATATATATATATATATATATATAATGGTACCCGTGGTCTAGGGGTAGCGTCTTTGATTCATAATCAAAACGTCTTCGGTCCCGGGTTCGATCCCCACCACTGCCTAAACTTTGATAAATAATCAGCATTGGCGGCCGAAGACTTCCGGCATAAGAAGTCAGCCTCATTCTGCCAACGGCCTTGTCAAAGAGGGCGGAGGAGCGGATACAGGTTCAGGGCACTCTCTTGTCCTAGGGGTGGGAAATTGCCCCTAAAGGCGGAACAATCAGCAATGATCAACGACATGAGGATGCAGAAGGCAATGGAAACCACTGCATTAAAGACACGTAACGTGTATCCACAGGACATGTGGCCTGTAATTGAAGAAGTGTCATGATGATCTCTCCATTGGCAAAAGATTCCGGAATAGTCCCCCATTCGGATCTCCGGGAGGGGACTGCCAAGGGGAAGGTTACCATGAGAAAAAGATTGAATAATCAACGAAAGGATAACGTTGTACGAGTCGGGGCGTGGAATGTCAGAAGCTTGGATGTGGTAGGGAAACTAGAAAATCTGAAAAGGGAAATGCAAAGGCTCAACCTAGATATAGTAGGGGTCAGTGAAGTGAAGTGGAAGGAAGACAAGGATTTCTGGTCAGATGAGTATCGGGTAATATCAACAGCAGCAGAAAATGGTATAACAGGTGTAGGATTCGTTATGAATAGGAAGGTAGGGCAGAGGGTGTGTTACTGTGAACAGTTCAGTGACCGGGTTGTTCTAATCAGAATCGACAGCAGAGCAACACCGTCAATGATAGTTCAGGTATACTTGCCGACGTCGCAAGCTGAAGATGAACAGATAGAGAAAGTGTATGAGGATATTGAAAGGGTAATGCAGTGTGTAAAGGGGGACGAAAATCTAATAGTCATGGGCGACTGGATTGCAGTTGTAGGGGAAGGAGTAGAAGAAAAGGTTACAGGAGAATATGGGCTTGGGACAAGGAATGAAAGAGGAGAACGACTAATTGAGTTCTGTAACAAGTTTCAGCTAGTAATAGCGAATACCCTGTTCAAGAATCACAAGAGGAGGAGGTATACTTGGAAAAGGCCGGGAGGTACGGGAAGATTTCAATTAGATTACATCATGGTCAGGCAGAGATTCCGGAATCAGATACTGGCTCAAATGGCTCTGAGCACTATGGGACTCAACTGCTGAGGTCATTAGTCCCCTAGAACTTAGAACTAGTTAAACCTAACTAACCTAAGGACATCACCAACATCCATGCCCGAGGCAGGATTCGAACCTGCGACCGTAGCGGTCTTGCGGTTCCAGACTGCAGCGCCTTTAACCGCACGGCCACTTCGGCCGGCCAATCAGATACTGGATCGTAAGGCGTACCCAGGAGCAAAAAAATGGTTCAAATGGCTCTGAGCACTATGGGACTTAACTTCTGAGGTCATCAGTCCCCTAGAACTTAGAACTACTTAAACCTAACTAACCTAAGGACATCACACACATCCATGCCCGAGGCAGGATTCGAACCTGCGACCATAGCGGTCACGCGGTTCCAAACTGAAGCGCTTAGAACCGCACGGCCACCCAGGAGCAGATATAGACTCAGATCACAATATAGTAGTGATGAAGAGTAGGCTGAAGTTCAAGACATTAGTCAGGAAGAATCAATACGCAAAGAAGTGGGATACGGAAGTACTAAGGAATGACGAGATACGTTTGAAGTTCTCTAACGCTATAGATACAGCAATAAGGAATAGCGCAGTAGGCAGTACAGTTGAAGAGGAATGGACATCTCTAAAAAGGGCCATCACAGAAGTTGGGAAGGAAAACATAGGTACAAAGAAGGTAGCTGCGAAGAAACCATGGCTAACAGAAGAAATACTTCAGTTGATTGATGAAAGGAGGAAGTACAAACATATTCCGGGAAAATCAGGAATACAGAAATACAAGTCGCTGAGGAATGAAATAAATAGGAAGTGCAGGGAAGCTAAGACGATATGGCTGCAGGAAAAATGTGAAGACATCGAAAAAGATATGATTGTCGGAAGGACAGACTCAGCATACAGGAAAGTCAACAACCTTTGGTGACATTAAAAGCAGCGGTGGTAACATTATGAGTGCAACGGGAATTCGACTGTTAAATGCAGAGGAGAGAGCAGATACATTGAAAGCCTCTATGAGGGTGAAGATTTGCCTGATGTGATAGAAGAAGAGACAAGAGACGATTTAGAAGAGATAGGGGATCCAGTATTAGAATCGGAATTTAAAAGAGCTTTGGAGGACTTACGGTCAAATAAGGCTGAAGGGGTAGATAGCATTCCATCAGAATTTCTAAAATCAGTGGGGCAGTGGCAACAAAACGACTATTCATGTTGGTTGGGTTGGGGTTGGGTTGTTTCGGGGAAGGAGACCAGACAGCGAGGTCATCGGTCTCGTCGGATTAGGGACGGATGGGGAAGGAAGTCGGCCGTGCCCTTTGAAAGGAACCATCCCGGCAATTGCCTGGAGCGATTTAGGGAAATCACGGAAAACCTAAATCAGGATGGCCGGACACGGGATTGAACCGTCGTCCTCCCGAATGCGAGTCCAGTGTCTAACCACTGCGCCACCTCGCTCGGTATTCATGTTGGTGTGTAGAATATATGAGTCTGGCGACATACCATCTGACTTTCGGAAAAGCGTCATCCACACAATTCCGAAGACGGCAAGAGCTGACAAGTGTGAGAATTATCGCACAATCAGCTTAACAGCTCATGCATCGAAGCTGCTTACAAGAATAATATACAGAAGAATGGAAAAGAAAATTGAGAATGCGCTAGGTGACGATCAGTTTGGCTTTAGGAAAAGTAAAGGGACGAGAGAGGTAATTCTGACGTTACGGCTAGTAATGGAAGCAAGGCTAAAGAAAAATCAGGACACTTTCATAGGATTTGTCGACCTGGAAAAAGCGTTCGACAATATAAAATGGTGCAAGCTGTTCGAGATTCTGAAAAAAGTAGGGGTAAGCTGTAGGGAAAGACGGGTCATATACAATATGTACAACAACCAAGAGGAAATAATAAGAGTGGACGATCAAGAACGAAGTGCTCCTATTAAGAAGGGTGTAAGACAAGGCTGTAGCCTTTCGTCCCTACTCTTCAATCTGTACATCGAGGAAGCAATGATGGAAATAAAAGAAAGGTTCAGGAGTGGAATTAAAATACAAGGTGAAAGGATATCAATGATACGATTCGCTGATGACATTGCTATCCTGAGTGAAAGTGAAGAAGAATTAAATGATCTGCTGAACGGAATGAACAGTCTAATGAGTACACAGTATGGTTTGAGAGTAAATCGGAGAAAGACGAAGGTAATGAGAAGTAGTAGAAATGAGAACAGCGAGAAACTTAACATCAGGATTGATGGTCACGAAGTCAATGAAGTTAAGGAATTCTGCTACCTAGGCAGTAAAATAACCAATGACGCACGGAGCAAGGTGGACATTGAAAGCAGACTCGCTATGGCAAAAAAGGCATTTCTGGCCAAGAGAAGTCTACTAATATCAAATACCGGCCTTAATTTGAGGAGGAAATTTCTGAGGATGTACGTCTGGAGTACAGCATTGTATGGTAGTGAAACATAAACTGTGGGAAAACCGGAACAGAAGAGAATCGAAGCATTTGAGATGTGGTGCTATAGACGAATGTTGAAAATCAGGTGGACTGATAAGGTAAGGAATGAGGAGGTTCTACGCAGAATCGGAGAGGAAAGGAAGATGTGGAAAACACTGATAAGGAGAAGGGACAGGATGATAGGACATCTGCTAAGACATGAGGGAATTACTTCCATGGTGCTAGAGGGAGCTGTAGAGGGCAAAAACGGTAGAGGAAGACGGAGATTTGAATACGTCAAGCAAATAATTGAGGACGTAGGTTGCAAGCGCTACTCTGAGATGAAGAGGTTAGCACAGGAAAGGAATTCGTGGCGGGCCGCATCAAACCAGTCAGTAGACTGATGACAAAAAAAAAAAAAAAAAAAAAAAAAAAAATATATATATATATCTTTCTTGTTCACTGCCACTTTATCTCTAGCACCATCACAATATCTTCTCGCTTTCTGTCCCATCTGTACTGTCTCCTCTCTCTTCCACCATCACTGTCTGCTATTTTCTTCCAGCAAAAAAAAAAAAAAAAAAAAAAAACAAAGTGCGAATAGGTTTGCATGCTAAAAATTTTAATAAGGGAGATAGAATGAGGATTGAGGCAGCTGGTGCCATACATTTCTCTCAGAGTCTTTTAAGGAGGAACACGTTTGCAATTTTTTGTACTCTGACAGGAGAATTTTTCCATTGGTTCCCTTTCTTTCCCTGCTACAGCGGGGTGTGCTGCTTATTCAAAACGAATTCTATAGGTCAGTTAAGTTTTGGCAGTTTGTTTATAATCGTGGACACAAGTATACACTTCTACACATATAAACAACAAATAATTACAAGTAATATAAGGATAACACAATACCATCTGCTTTACACTTTTTTCTTGATGCTTTGCTCATCGATCACAATTCATCAAAAAGGCTCAGCTTACGATTTGTGCCTTAAAAGAGTAAAACGTTGTTAGAAATATTTTACTAAGCTTGCAGTCTTCCCAGATTTGCATTATTTTCGTCGTTTCTTTCTTTCATACACAAACTGAGCCCCACTTCAAGTTCAAAAATGTTTTCAAACCGTCGCCTGAAGAATGAACACAGAAAGTTCCAAAGCGGCACTACAAATGTACAGTGTAATGTGACCACAACACAAAATAGATGCTTCTTCTAGCTTAAAGTGAGCGCAGAACTTTCATCCAATGTAAGTTAATGTTATATACAAATGCACAACTTTTTTGGCTACATTTGCAGTATACTAAAAATTACTGTGTTTAATTTGTTGCCTGCCGTGTTGTTTCCTGCATTAGTTGGTGTTTACGTTCCTGCTGTGAACGGCTCGCCATATATAGTTGTCGGGATTAAAGAATATCTGTGTCGCGTGAATTTCCATCCCAATCTGGGGTGCACCTTGTGTTGTTGTAACGTTATCGGACTTCTGTTTTCATGGTATCTGTGCAGACTTTTCCTCAGAGAGCGTACTGCCCTTTTCTAATTGCCATTTCGTGTCGTTCCGATTTCGATGAGAACAACAAGAACTTTCATTTTCCGTGTCTGTTTCGTTTTCTTGCTGCTGAATTGAAATCTCATGGACTCTATAGCTGCTTTCCTGAACACCAATTGCAGACTTGTCTTTATCGGTTCCTTGGTTTTGATCATTGCCTGAATTCTTGTGTACTTCACTTGTTGCTGGTCTCTTATTCAAGGCTGGGAATTCCTCGTCAACTAAACAAGGGATTGGCCAGTGGATTCCATGTGAGTATTCTCGGCGTTGCCCGTTGCAGTACTCGAAGGTTCAAATGGTTCAAATGGCTCTGAGCACTATGGGACTTAACAGCTGTGGTCATCAGTCCCCTAGAACTTAGAACTACTTAAACCTAACTAACCTAAGGACATCACACACATCCATGCCCGATGCAGGATTCGAACCTGCGACCATAGCAGTCGCGCGGTTCCGGACTGCGCGCCTAGAGCAGTACTCGAAGGAATCAGTTCTTGTGCCTCCAATCTTATCCGCTGTGCAGATTATTTCGTATAATAAACAAGCATTGTAGACAGTTTTCTTGAAGATATCTTGGTTCATTGCATTGCGACATGTGGAAGTTTTCCCAAGATGTATTATGTCCCTTGCAACCGCCTGCAAGAACGCAGGACACGATATTGGATGTAACAAACTTCCGTATAGTTCTTGCACTGAATCTTGTATCTAGTATACCTACCCTTTCAAATTCGATGCTTTTTAGCTCTTTTTACTTGTCCACAATTAGTAAGTACCTGAATTAAATACTTTTTGTCTACTTCCGGAGGAAGATTTACCACCCTTAGAGTTTTCTGTTCGCTGTTAGCGTTAGTTATATCAACGGTACTGACACAATCATCACGAAGACAGAATTCAAATTTGCCCTAGGTTTTCAGTAATAATCTATCTAACATAACAGAACTATGCAAGTTAGCAAAAACATAATATTTCTCTTTGCCCATTAGGATGAACTCTGCATTGTCACCAGAAATGCCGAAATCTTCATGTAGCCAGTCATGAATTTCCAAAGCAGTAGGTTCTACATGTCTTGTATCCTTATTATGGCCGAACCACAAAATATTTTTCCTGATCAAATTCAGAGACATTATTTACGGGTACGAAATGGAACCATCGCTTCACGAACAGTACATAAAGATGAAGAAGACGATGAACAAGAAGCATCTCTACTTTCAAGTTCGGTAGCTGCACCAGCAGTGCATTATTCACCTACTGTAACACTTGTGTACACAAAATGAGTCAGCTACAATATGTAGCGCCACACTGCACATCCACACAGCCTGAGCACTTGGCTACGACTACTAACCGTTACATAACCATAGCAGTATAGGTAACATGCTCGGTTAGCCGTGCCATTTAACACGCTGTTTCCGGGCGGGCAGGCGTGCCGGTCCCCGGCACGAATCCGCCTGGCAGATTAGTGACGAGGTCCGGTTGCCGGGCAGTTTGTTGATGGTTTTGAAGGCGGTTTTCCAACTGCCTCGGCGAATGTGGGCTGGTTCCCCTTATTCCGCCTCAGTTACACTAAGTTGGCCATTGCTGCGCAAACACTTTCTCCACGTACGCGTACACCATAATTACTCTATCACGAAAACATTCGCGTTACGCTTCTCTGGTATGAGACGTTCCCGGAGGGGTCCACTGGGTCCAGGATCGCACTATAACCTTGGATTCGGTGTGGGGCGGCGGTGGGGAGAGTGGACTGCTGTAGCCTGTTGTGGGGTTGTGTACCACTGAGGGCTACGGCGGGGACGAAGCCTCTCCGTCATTCCTAAGTCCCCTGTTCCATACAGTACAATAGGTAACACAGATGAACAGACTATCCGAGTCCAACCCCCGTCCGCGTCTTCCAAAGATGTAGCTGAATAAAATAACCTTGTCTTTCATAGGTCCTAAATTACAAACATCTGGGATATAACAGTGATATTAGGCACATGAGCGAAGAAGCTGTGATAATAAAAAAATAAATTTTTTAACGGAATGAGAGAAATTACAGTAACTGAAATAGAGGAATGGGGCATGCGAGTAAGCGACGTAATTTACAACAAGGCCTGGATGAGATTACGAGCAGTATTTGGAATTAGAAGCGGCGAGTAAGCGATCCCTGTCTGGTAATTCAATACTAAGCTTGGATTGATGGACATATGTTTATTCTTGATCTACCACATCAAGAACGCAATAATTGGTACACTATTCATTAATTAGGAAAAATGTCACCGGATTTAGCCACAAAGCTTAAATCCAGGAACTTAAAAACATCATGTTATGTGCACAACTCTATTGGACATTTTTTGCCCAGTGGTAAATACTCCAGCTTTTGAAAAGAGTGGAATATATAAAATTTCACGTAATTGTGGCAAATTCTATGTAGGTCAGTCTGGAGGGGCAATATGTACCCGCTTGAAGGAATACCAGAGAAGTTGGAAATTTAGAAAAGTAGACTGTACTTTCGCAGAGCGCTTGCTTAAAGAAGGCCATAGTTGCAAGGTGAAACGAAGTATTACATCATATCCATAAAGAAAAGAATGTGAACTATCTCGAAAGAACGGAAATTAATAAACATATGTCCATTAGCCTAAGCTTAGTACTGAACGACCAGACACAGTTCCCTTATTCGCCACTTTCAACTGCAGGTGTCACTCATAATCGCATTCCAGGCCATGTTGCAAATTACCCCTCTACTCGCATGCCACAATTTTCTTTATTTCAGTTACTATAATTTCTCTCGTTGTGTTAAAACCTTTACTTCCGATAAACATAGCTGCTTCACTCATCTGCTTAGTATCGTTATGATACCTTATCTGTTAATAATTTAGGACCTATTAAAGACAAGATTATTTTGTTGAGCCACATCTTTGGAATATATCACCGAAGTTTACTGTTCAGTTATTTTCTAGTGTTGTGATTTGTCTTCAGCTAATTAGTTAATATGTCACATACTTTACTTTAGTTATATAATCCAGACTGAAGCGCCTAGAACCGCTAGGCGACACCGGCTGGCCTACGAGTATTAATTAAGAAGTCTTCGAGCCAGTCACGAATCTGGAAACCTATTCCGTATGCACCTAACTTCGTTAACAGCCTGTCGAACGCTTCTCGGAAATCTAGAAATATGGAATCTGCCTGTTGCCCTTCATCCATAGTTCGCAGTACATCACATGCGAAAAGAGCAAGCTGGATTTCGCACGAGCGATGCTTTTTAAAGCCGTGCTGATTCGTGAAAATGAGGTTTTCGATCTCTAGGAAATGTATTATATTCGAACTCAGAAAATAGTCTAGTATTCTGCAGCAAACCTATGTTAAGGCTGTTGGTCTACATTTTTGCAGGTCCATTCTTTTACTCTTCTGATATGCAGGAGTCACTTGCAATTTTTCCTGTCCCTTGGCACTTTGCTCTGGTCCAGAAACTCATGATAAATACAAACTAAGAGGCCAATGACGTAGATTATTGTTTGTAAAACCGAGTTGGGATTCCATCCGGGCCTGGCGACTTGTTTGATGGTCAAACGAAGGTTCATTTATACGATTCTCCTGTGTGACGATTTCTTAAATGTGGAATGTAAAACTTCTACCTTCCTTTTGCTATCTTCTACTGCAAAATCAGGCTGGTTAACGATGGAAGCATCAGGCCCGCTTAGAAATTTTACATATCACCAGAATTTTTTCGGTTTCTCCGCCAGATCTTTAGCTAAGGTATGACGTTGGTAGCTGCTTTATGCTTCGTGCATAGACGTTTTGACAGACGCACGAATCTCTTACCAGACACAAACTTTTGCTATGGCTGGCACCTCCCTGCAGAACTCAGGACCGAAGAACATTTCACTCTGCACAAAAGACTTCTTTGCAAAGGAAGAAGTCATCTGGCGAAAATTACTAGCTTCTTAATTCTACAATCAACTTTCACTTTTCAATGGAGTGTGCGCTGATATGAAAATTCCTGGTATATTAGAAATGTGTACCTGATTGGGATTCGAACCTGGGACCTTTGCCTTTCGCAGGCTAGTGCTCTACCAGCTAGATTACCCGAGAACGACTTACAACCTGTCCTCACAGCATTGCCTCTACCAGATCTCCCAAACTTCACAGAAGTTCTCCCGCGAAAGGCAAAAATCCCTAGTTCGAGTCCCGGTCAGGTACTGTGTTTGAATCAGCCAGGAAATTTCATATCAACGCACAATCCGCTGCAGAGCGAAACTTCATTATGGAAACATCCCCCAGGCTGTCACTAAGCCATGTCTCCGCAATATGCTTTCTTCTAGGAGCGCCATTCCTTCAAGTTTCATAGCAGAACTTACGTGAAGTCTGGAAGGTAGGAGATAGCAACACTCTGAGGATCTGTCGTGAGTCGTGGTCGAGTAGTTGATCTGGTAGAGAACTAGCCCGCGGAAGGTAAAGCTGCTACGTTCGAGTTCAAGTGCGGCACATAGGTTTAATCTACCAGGAAGCTTCAACTTCTGAACTAATTGCTATTATGACAAGCAAAAATTATACACAATATCTATATATGAGGTATATAGTCTATTTATTGACTCTCGGCCGCCTTCAAAACACGTATATAATCACAAATAAAGTTAAAATCCGAATTAATTATTTCATTTACGGTTATCAGCGCTAGCTTTCAGAGGCTCATTAAACTTTAATTCACGTAATGTAGCGCCATAAGGTAACACCAAATCAGTTATTCACGTTTCTGTCAGTCCACAGGATGTGGTGCCAACTCGATGAACTGATTTTGAGAGTGGAGTGGAGGCACAGCAGACGTACCGACCGCCATTGGCATCAATGTATGACTGGGCAGGGGAAGTGTGTGTGTGTGTGTGTGTGTGTGTGTGTGTGTGGTGGGAGGGGAATGGTTGGAGTGGGTTGGCTTGGTGAGCAGTGTAGTGGATAGATTATGACAAAAATCTCACTTCCACACGAAATATTCTTTTTTCGCTTCTGCCAGACACTCTTGTCCGCAACAATGTTCCTCCAGTGTGCTGCTGAACTAGTTCGCACAACGGTTAAACACTAAAAACATGTCTGAGAGGACAGTAGTTATAGTCGAAGTTCGCCCCTCGTGATTTAGGTACCCATCACTTCGCACATAACTCCAAATAAACGAGTGGATGGCAGCTGAAAAAGGGACACGACGTGTTTATCCCTTCCTTATCAGCTTTAACACTATTTCACTGGAATATGCTGTAACCCATCTGACGTACGTATCTTCTTTTGTTGTCCGAAACAAAGTAAATTCCCGAGAGACGCGCACAGACCTATACTTGACTACGTCTTTTGATCTTGTGTTGCTTTACTATACTGCCACATTTTCATTATCCTAAGACAGTAAGAGTTAACAATTCTGCAGTAGCCTAAAATACGAGGACATAGTAGATCGTCAAACTTATTTAGATACTACTCTAGCTGAATTAAAAATTCAGTGTGGGGTTAAAATTCAATGTAATAATCAGGACAGCACCTAACTCAGCTTGCACTTCCGGTCCAGTCCTGTAAAGGGATGTGATTCTTATTCCACCTCTACAAACCACAGTCTCAACATGCCTCTACATCTACATTTATAATCTGCAAGCCACATAATAATGTGTACCGTAAGTTTGCTTTTGTATCACAGTCACTTCTACCCTTACCTCTTCCAGTCACTAATGGTGCGTGAAAAGAAAAATTATTGGTAAACCTGTGTGCGCCTTGAAATCTCTTCAATATTACCTCCGCAATCTTTTCACGAAATATATGTTGAGGAAAGTAATATATATTGGTTGAATTTCCTAGGAAAGTACATTCACTATCGTTAAAAATAAACCACGCCTTAAGTCGTCAAATGATTGCGACATATGAAAATATGTGCACTAGTGGGACTCGAACCCAGATTTCCCCTTATCTCGAGCAATCGCCTCAACCATTTCATCTACATGAGTGTGCCTCCATAACTGATCCTAACTTTCATATGTCACGGAGTGCACAACCTTTATACTCACAAATATAATGATTTCTGCAGAGGGAGGGACAAATATTTTATCGTCATTATAGCCCTTCGAGCTTAAGTGTTGTATGTGACATATGGAAGTCTGGATTGGTCACTGAAGTGCGCTCGGACAACTGACGAGGCCAGTCTGCCTTTGGCAGTGCAGCCTCATGAACATTTTGTTTATGTCCCTGCTGCAATAGCATACACACAGTGTTATTAGGGTCTACAATCGTCTCCAAGTAGCTTACTTACTTTGATGCATCATCACGTTTTCACAACGAAATCTGTTTTTCGAGAAGACGTTCGCATCAGTTATCATGAACTAGTAGCGATTCAGCATTCCTTGTTAGCATCGTGGTCTATGTGAAACTAGTGCTTGATGTGTATTCTGAAAGGATAGTCAATAAAATGAGTGACCTTCAGTTCAGGCATTTGGATGGACACATTGGGCCTGTGAAAATGGAAAAATGGTTAAAATGGCTCTAAGCACCATGGGACTTAACATCTGAGGTCATCAGTGCCCTAAACTTATAACTACTTAAACCTAACTACCCTAAAGACAGCACACACATCCATGCCCGAGGCAGGATTCGAACCTACGACTGTAGCAGCAGCGCGGTTACGGACTGAAGCGCCTAGAACCGCTCGGCCACTGAGGCTAGCTGAAAGTGGAACGATCAGGTCTCAGCCGGAGGACAGTTCATGTGTTCTAGTTGCCATTTGAGGTGCCAGCATAAATGGTGATCACACAACTGATACCCTATGGCACTGTGATAAGCAATACGGCAGAAAAATGGACACACTTTACCATGTACTCACATCTGAACAGGGTGCACTAGGTGCACATAGACATTACTAAACATGTCCCATCCTATTTAACACAGGCAGATGCCATGCCATTATAATCTATGGTTGTCAGCCAAAGACCTATTTGAGATGCATGCAACAGGGACATCTCAGATCAAGCTGCATGCAACGTCGCATCACGAAATTGCCCCCAGGGAAAGAAACGATATGAGGGCCCTCCGTTCTGTACCATCTGATTATCAAGTGTCGACAGAAGCGTGGTTTTCAATTGGCCCTGAGCAGCTCCCAATGCTAGGGACAGTCCACCCTGCCAGAGTACCCCCCACCCTCCCGCCCCTGTCCCCTATCCTCTCCCAGCACTGGTCTTGTGATGCAAAGGGGGAATGGCCCAACTGGAAACACACACTTGACAGTGCGGAGCTACACTTGAGACCACAATGGCAACGACACCCGCCCCCCCCCCCCCAAATCGTTATCAGACACTGATGCTCAGGTCCAAAAATAATGGGCTCCGAAGCAATGGAAGAAACACTGACTGGCTGTATCTGAAACCTGCAGGAAGAACTCTCACAGTACCATGCTTCTGGATGATGGACAGCAGATGGATTCGGTCTCTGCCCCCATTGTGAATGTGCGACAACTTTCAGCTGCCCCATTAATTCTGAGGAATGATCACTGCAAATGCCTGACTGCATGGGATGACGATGTCAACATGTCCACTGCCACAGCTAAAGCTGTTGGAGTGGCAGTTAAATGCCAAAGGGCATAGGAGGATAGCTGGATACACTAATCCTCCATACCGCAGATAACAGTCTCTGAATGCTCAATATACAGGTTCGAAATTTTGAAACATGTGGTAAGGTCTTATGGGACCAATCTGCTGAGGTCATTGGTCCCTAAGCTTACACACAATCTAACTTAAACTAACTTACGCTAAGAACAACACACACAACCATGCCTGAGAGAGGACTCGAACCTCCGACGGGGGGAGCCTCGTGGACCGTGACAAGGCGCCTTAGACGGCTCGGCTGCCCCGCGCAGCTATACAGGTTAGAGCAGTTGCTTTCTATGTCCCCATGATGATGGAGATGTGGACTTGTGACCAGCCAGCTTCACATGAACTCTGACCGAAGAACTGGAGGCTACCTGTCGTGAACCATAGATTTCAGCAGCACAAATTTCCCATACACAATATCACCTTAACGACTTCAGTTACCTTAACGCTGGCATACAAGGTGGGATGCTGTAGAGGGCCCATGATGTTTACGGTCGGATGATGCGAGACCACCCCTGAAATCCGACTGGAAACCGTCTGCCCTCAGTTACTTGGCGCCCTCCTCGATTCAGACGTCATATTGGTCTGGTATTTGCTGGTCAACCACAAATATATGAATCGCCAAAGACTCCATTCTATACATCTGGTAGATTCCCTGTTATATCTCCAGTACCATCTGCATCTACATCTCCATCATACTTCGCAAGCTACCTAATGGTGTGTGGCAGAGGTTTCTTTTTTTACCACTAGCTGCGTCCTCCAACCCTGTTCTGCTCGCGAATAGCGCATGAGAAGAATGATTGCTGGTAAGCGTCTGTGTTATCTGTAACATCTAGAATTTTCTCCTCATAGTCATAATGCGGGACGTATGTGGGTGAGCTAATATGAGATAATATGATGTCTGACTCTTCCTGGAAAGTGCTCTCTCGAAACGGTAATAGTAAATCTGTCTGTGACGCACAACACCTCTTTTGTAACGCCCACAATGGAGGGTGTTGAGCATCTCCGTAACGCTCTCTTGCTCTTGATCTATCAACAATGGCCAAGAATAGGTCGCACAAACTTCCTTCATGGATGAGTTACTTCCTTACCCGATAGAGATGACTACCAGCTGGAATGTGCTATTATGCCATGAAGGTGTGAAGGATTTCGAGACTGATGTTGATCCTTAGAGCATGACCCCAACTGCAGTAACTCTGACAGCCCTTCTTATCCTGGATATGTTTTATTCGCATGCTCAGATGCACCCAGTGTTATGGATCAAGGTATTCATATCGTATCTGTACTGAGACGGTGACAAGCATTTTCGCGAATTCTGGACGTTCCTGTTAAAATGATTAACTCGTCTCCGATATCACCTACGCTGCCACCAATAGTTTGCCAATTATCTTCTTGGACTCTTCCCACAGTTGGGGAGTGGGTATAAAGTTGTTAACCCTATGAGGGCGTCAATTTACGGACCAGAACAAGTGGCAGAACCATACAGATGCCCAGCTCCAGCAGCAGGTTAGAAGGATCCGTGGATATTTTGTGACTAGTAGCTGTGGGTGTAGTGTGTAATGTTGGTACCGCCAGAAGCTTCACATGGTTCTGAGCACTATGGGACTTAACATCTGAGGTCATCAGTCGCCTAGAACTTAGAACTACTTAAACCTAACTAACCTAAGGACATCACACACAGCCATGCCCGAGGCAGGATTCGAACCTGCGACCGTAGTGGTCGCACTGTTCCAGACTGAAGCGCATAGAACCGCTCGGCCACAGCGGCCTGCCCGCCAGAAGGGTGGCCTTTATGTTTTATTTATGTTTCAATATTGTTTTTGTTGTTCAGATACTCTCTTTACTCCGAGAAGGGTGCAGTTGTACAAATAAAGATGTTTTATTTAACCTACCATCCCGCTCAACAAAAAAATGAAGTTATAAACTTGGCTGACTACCGAGGAGAGGGGTGGCAGGTGTAGATTAAAAAATGCCGGTAAGACGGACGCGATAAGTGAGAAATTCAGATTCGAGTCGTGGTCTGGCACGAATTTTCATGTTTCGCAAACAGCTTACATCAAACTATATTCGCAAAATGCGAATCCGTTTCTTTGTCTGTATACAACAGCATTATCCTCAAACAGCCGCATGGATCTTTCAACGTTACTCCCTAGGTTACTTTTATGCCAGAAGATTTCTCTCTTTTAAAAATGACACCCTGTATAGTATTTACTGCGATCTCTTCAGTATAATCACAAAGCTGGTCTAATATTCTTCACGCCCATATTTTGTTCATTAAGCGACATTGCAAAACTGTATCGATTGCCTTTCACAGAAAAATAATCTATGATCCAGGCCTTGAATGACGATGTTGCAGCCGGCCGGTGTGGCCGAGCGATTCTAGGCGCTTCAGTCTGGAACCACGCTACCGCTACGGTCACAGGTTCGAATCCTGCCTCGGGCATGGATGTGTGTGATGTCCTTAGGTTAGTTAGGTTTAAGTAGTTCTAAGTTCTAGGGGACTGATACCACAGATGTTAAGTCCCATAGTGCTCAGAGCCATTTGAACCAACCATTTGACAATGTTGCACTACTCTTATCGATACTATCCTATAGACTTAATGGGGTTAAACAAAATATGGAAACACTGAAACAACATTACTGTGCCTAATACGGTCCTTGAAAACGGCTTCCTGTCGTCTCTGAAAGGGTAAATACAACTGGTTATCGTTCTACTGTAAAACAGTAGCAAGTTCAGCTAACGATGATGTAGATGGATAGGGATCTCACATCATTCTCGCCATAGTAAACAACAAAGGATCATAAATATTGAGATCTGGAGACTGTGGTGGCCAGGGGAGACGCTACAATTTATCTTCGTGCTCACAAACCATCCTCGACGAAGCAAGCTTTGTGAACAGGGGCCCTGTCTTGGAACACGGCATCCGAATTGGGGAACAAATATTGTACCACAGAATGGACCTGATCAGCCAAAATGGTTGCGTAATTCGTGACAGTAATGCGATGTTGCAGGATAACGAAGAGGGCCATTCAACACCATGATAGACTATTGTCCATTAAAATTGCTACATCACGACGATGACGTGCTACAGACGCGAAATTTAACCGACAGGAACAAGATGCTGTGAATAGCTTTTCAGAGCATTCACACAAGGTTGGCGCCCGTGGCGACACCTACAACGTGCTGACATGAGGAAAGTATCCAACTGATTTCTCATACACAAACAGCAGTTCACCGGCGTTGCCTGGTGAAACGCTGGTGTGATGCCTCGTGTAAGGAGGAGAAATGCGTACCATCACGTTTCCGACTTTGATAAATGTCGGATTGTAGCCTATCGCGATTGCGGTTTATCGTATCGCGGCATTGCTGCTCGCGTTGGTCGAGATCCAATGACTGTTAACATAGTATGGAATCGGTGGGTTCAGGAGGGTAATACGGAATGCCGTGCTGGATCTAGCAGTCGAGATGAGAGGCATTTTATCCGCATGACTGTAATGGATCGTGCAGCCCCGTCTCGATCCCTGAGTCAACAGATGGGGACGTTTGCAAGACAACAATCATCTGCACGAACAGTTCGACGACGTTTGCAGCAGCATGGACTATCAGCTCAGACATCATGGCTGCGGTTACCCTTGACGCTGCATCACAGACAGGAGCGCTTGGGATGGTGTACTCAAAGACGAACCTGGGTGCACGAATGGCAAAACGTTATTTTTTCGGATGAATCCAGGTTCTGTTTACAGCATCATGATGGTCGCATCCGTGTTTGGCGACATCGCGGTGAACGCACATTGGAATCGTGTATTCGTCATCGCCATACTGGCGTATCACCCGGCGTGATGGTATGGGGTGCCATTGGTTACACTTCTCGGTCACCGCTTGTTCGCATTGACGGCACATTGAACAGTGGACGTTACATTTCAGATGTGTTACGACCCGTGGCTCTACCCTTCATTCGATTCCTGCGAAACCCTACATTTCAGTAGGATAATGCACGACCGCATGTTGCAGGTCCTGTACGAGCCTTTCTGCATACAGAAAATGTTCGACTGCTGCTCTGGCCAGCACATTCTCCAGATCTCTCACCAAGGTGTGGTCAATGGTGGCCGAGCAACTGGCTCGTCACAATACGCCAGTCACTACTCTTGATGAACTGTGGGTACCTACACACGCCATCCAAGCTCTGTTTGACTCAATGCCCAGGCGTGTCAAGGACGTCATTATGGGCAGAGGTGGTTGTTCTGGGTACTGATTTCTCAGGATCTATGCACCCAAATTGGGTGAAAATGTAATCACATGTCTTTTCTAGTATAATATATTTGTCCAACAATACCCATTTATCATCTCCATTTCTTCTTGGTGTAGCAATTTTAATGGCCAGTAGTGTATGTTTGGCCAGATCAACACCGAACCCTCGAAATGTTTCAATTTTTGAATGTAAACTCGGCTAGAAGTTGGAAACAGTGTGAAACAAGACTCATATGACCATACTACATCCATCCATTGCCCCATAGATCACGTTTTGTGGCTCCCGCAGCACGTTTTCTTATTACAAGCATTTCCAGTTCGCCCTGTAGTGCTCTTTTTATGCAACTACCTTCGTACGTTTTTGGTGCTGGAGCGGTTCGCCAGTGTGACATTCAGTACTGCAGTTACTTTTGCAGCTGTCTAACTCCTATTTTTCGTCACAGTTCTCTCGTGGCCGTCTGTCACCACCAATAAACGCATACTTTCATTTGTCTCGTGTCGTGGCAAATTATATTTTCCTCTTCGACACGGGAAATGTTCGATACGGTGCCTCTTGAAACACTAGACACTTCAGTGCCCTACGTTATGGAAGCACCTAATATATCAGCATTCACGACTACAAAGAACAGAATTCTGAGCAAGACTGACACAACCTTTTGAGGGCATTTTCACAGCCGTTGTCCGTCGTGACATACAACAGTGCAACACGCAGGTTTGGCTAACTTCTGCATTTACGTTCAAGCATTCATTTCTAGCCGTGTTTCCAAATTTTTGTCGAACACCTATACCTATCAGACACTACATTTCTCATAGTTCTTTTACAAGAGGGGTTCAGTAAGTAATACAACACTTTTCTTGAAAGCAGGTTCGTTTTATTCAGGATTCCAATAGACCGTAGTACTCCCCCTTCTCTTTTGGCTTCAACCTATTTTTCGTCATAATCTCCATTAAATGCCACGGCCTTACGCCAACTTACTGGGAAGGCCAAAATGCCCATATGGTACCATTCTACTGACCAACGTCTTGCTACATCAGTAACCACCAATCGTCTGTGTACTACCTCCTGCGGAGTACACCCCACATTGGGCCAGACAGATGGAAGCCGTAATGCAGTATATCCGGCTGTCCAGTGTAGTGTGTTAGGTCCTCTTGGGGATGCAAACTTGTGACGGCGAACATGCTGAAGTCGTTTCTTCAGTTTACTGAGAGTAGCACAATGCATTTCAGAGTTGATCGTTCCACCACAAGGGAGGACACCACACAGAATAATCCCCTCACAGTTCCACAAGACCGTCGCCACGACTTTGCCAACTGACGGTGAGGCTTAGAACATGGTGTGGCTCCATTCGATGAATTGGCGCTTTGTTTCCGGTTCAAAGTGATGAGCACATGTCTCATCGCTTGTGACGATGTTTGACAAAGAAGCGTCAGAATAGCCTCGTAACGCGCAAGTGATTCGGCATAGATGGTTTTTCGTCGCTCTTTAAGGCATGCTGTTAGGCGGCGAAAAACGCAGCAGACACATACCTTCGAGTACCCCAACTAGTGGACGAGCTTGCCAGCACTACCAACGGAGACGTCCAGTTGTGCAGAGAGGCTTTGATTGTGATCCATCGATCACCTCGAATGAGAGTGTCCGCACGTTGCTACACTACAGGAGTCATAGCTGCTTGCGGCCGGCCGCCATGCGGGAGACCGGACAGGTTTGCGCGACCTTGATGTTCTGGTTTTCCTTCAAAAGAAACTCAGTGACTGATCTGTACTTGGGACGTACCTCCGTTACAGACGCCATTTCGAAGGATGTATAGTTGTAGCTCCGTCACCTATCGGAACTTAGTGAGACTACAGTGACTGAAGTGGGAATATTCCAGCGTATCCCACAGCAAATTCCACATTTTTTTCGAGTGAAATTGGCTGGGAAATAAATGCGCTGCGTTAATTATTGGAAATGCATCAGGACCAGATGAGATACGTATAAGATTCTATAAAGATTATTCGAAAGAACTTGCTCTCCTTGTAGAAGTAATTTATCGTATATCTCATGAGCAACGAAAGGTACCTAACGACTTGAAAAAAAAGCGCACATAATTCCCGTTTTTAAGAAAGGCCGTAAGAGGGATCTATACAATTATAGACCTGCATCGTTGACGTCAATGTGTTGTAGAATTATGGAACATGTTTTATGCTCAATAATTATGAAGCTCTTGGAAAATGAACATCTCCTCTATAAAATCAACAAGGATTTCGCAAACAGAGATCCTGCGAAACTTAGCTCGCTCTGTTCCTCCATGAGATGCAGAGCGAAGTGGACAACGGCACTCAGGTTGATGCCGTGTTCCTTCATTTCAGTTAGGGCATTGCCGTTTAATGAAAAAAAAAACCGACCTTACGGGGTATGGGAGCAGACGTGCGACTGGATTCAAGACTTTCTTGTAGACAGAACTCAACACGTCGTTCGTAACGTAACAAATAGACAGATGTAAAGGTAATATTAGCAGTACCACAAAAAAAAATGGCTCTGAGCACTATGGGACTTAACATCTTAGGCCATCAGTCCCCTAGAACTTAGAACTACTTAAACCTAACTAACCTAAGGAGATTACACACATCCATTCCCGAGGAAGGATTCGAACCTGCGACCGTAGCAGCCCCGCGGTTCCGGACTGCAGCGCTAGAACCGCACGGCCACCGCGGCCGGCAGGAGTACCACAGGGAAGTGTGATGCGACCCTTGCTGTTTACAATATATATAAATGATCTAGTGGAAACGTAGGATGCCTTTTAAGGCTGTTCGCAGATGATGTAGTAGTCTATACCAAAGTAGTAACGCCAGAAGATAGTAAGAATTTGCAGAACCACCTGCAGAGAATTGATGAATGATGCAGACTCTAGCAATTGACCCTGAACGTAAATAAATGTGAGGACTTTTAACAATGCAGCGCGTTAGCAATCGTTAATAATTTAATGATTATAAAGAATCCGCCTCGACTGCAAATAGAAACCGGATGTTGACCTAGGTTTCGGCGCGGATAACCACACCTTCTTCAGAACACACTAAAACTACAAACTGCCTAAAGAGGCATGGCCCAACATTAATACAGAACGCCCAGATGTGTTTATGCGAGTCTTTTGCACTTTTGGGCGTTCTGTATTAATGTTGGACCATGCCTCTTTAGGCAGTTTGTAGTTTTAGTACGTTCCGAAGAAGGTGTGGTTATCCGCGCCGAAACCTAGGTCAACATCCGGTTTCTATTTGCAATCGAGGCGGATTCTTTATAATCAGTAAATATGGCCCATACATAGGAAAGGAAATCCACTACGTTACAGCTACACTATTAACGACAAACAGCTGGAGACAACGTCTGCCGTAAAAAATCTAGGGGTAACTATCCAGAGCAACGTTAAGTGGAATGACCACATAAAACAGATAGTGGGAAAAGCAGCTACCGGACTCAAAATGGTTCAAATGGCTCTGAGCACTATGGGACTTAAACATCTCAGGTCATCAGTCCCCTAGACTTAGAACCACTTAAACGTAACTCTCGTAAGTACAGCACAGATGTCCATCCCCGAGGAAGAATTCGAACCTGCGACCGTCGCAGCAGCTCGGTTCCAGACTGAAGCGCCTAGAATCGCTCGGCCACAACGGCCGGCTACCAGACTCAATTCATCGGGAGAATCGTAAGGAAATGTAGCTCATCCACGAAAGAAGTGGCCTATAAGGCGCTTGTTCGCCAGATTCTTGACTACTGTTCATCTATCTGGGATCCCTATCAAGTAGGACTGACAGAGGAGATAGAGAAGATCCAACGAAGAGCGGCGCGTTTCGTCACGGCATCGCTTAGCTGGCGAGAGAGCGTTACGGAGATACTAAACAAACTCCAACAGCAGACGTTGCAAGGTTACAAGGGAGGCGTTGTGCATCACGGAGAGATACTGTTGGAATTTCGGGACACCACTTTTCAGGAGGAGTCGGACAACATATTACTTCCCCTCCTCCCCCCCCCCTCCCCCCAAATACATCTCGCGTATTGACCACGAAGGTAATTTAGAGAAATTAGAGCCAATACAGAGGCTTGTCGACAATCATTCTTCCCACGCACTATACGCGAGTGGAATAAGGTTGGAGGGATCAGATGGTGGTACACCATGGGTGGCTTGATGAGTATGATGTAGATGTAGATGTTATTCAACACCCCTCGTATCTGTCTAGGATATGGATCTTACATTTCTGCCGACTGGTCACATGCCTCCCACATCAGAATTGTGGCGAAATAAATAAATAAATTAAATTTATTGATTTTTTTGAAAAGAGAAAAAATTATGGCTGTGGCACTTTAACTTAAAAATTTTTGAAAGGCCCTTTTTTTTACGGACTGTATTGACAGGCTTGAATGCGGACATATTCAGTGCTGCGTGAAATTTTGCCTGTAATATAATTTACAGTTCCGATTAGTAATGTTTTTCAATTCTACATCATTGTTGATTTATTCAGAGTTCTCACGTAGAATTAGTCCTTCTGCCACAATATTAATTCATTAGTCGCCATTGATGTTCTTCTCTCTGTTGACCGTGTGTATCTTCCTAAGTCGGCATCGGTTCACTTCACGAAGACGGTGGAAACCAAGGAATAAAATGCTACGTCGCTTTAAATAATTCTCGTAAAACTTAGATACTTCTATTTTTTATTCACAAGACAATAAGACTTGCTTTGCCTGTCGCACAAACCATAAATACTAACAAGATGGCTGCCTTTCCGCACACACCAAAAATTACGTTCATCGCCTACAAGGTAACAACCGAAAGTGTGTCTTAACTCCTTCTAGGAGTATGAAACAAAAGAGAATAAAATATGAACATTACAGAGATTATATTCTACATCCCTCGCAATTCAATCTTTGGCGCAGCCTTTAAGATATTGTATGTCTCTGCGACGGAATGTGTCATTACAGAATGTTTCTAACCTGCGTTTCCTGTAGCCGAATCCATGTGTGCCATAAAGTTAATTCATATCGTTGACACTGCACCTGGCCTCCACTCTTAGCCACTTCAACACATTCAGTAACGGCTCTACCAGTTGTTTGCGGCAATGTGGTCTTCTCTCCGCAGCTGACAGACCCGCTCGGCCACGTCAGCCAGTCGAGCCTGCTGTCGATGGCGGTCGCGATGTGCCAGATCTTGGCGCTGCCGCTCTTGCTGGTGATCGCAGCCCACCTGGCGTCGTCAGAGGCCGACACCACGCGACAGCTGGTCGCCCGCCTCATGGCCGACCATCGGCTGGGCCAGCGGGCGGTCGTCGAGCTGGAGCTGTTCGCCGATCAGCTGACGCACTGCCCGCCAGACTTCAGGCTGCTCGGACCCCTGAAGCTGAACCTGCAGCTGTTGCTCTCCATCCTGTCCTTCCTCACCACTTACTGTGTGGTGCTCGTCACTTTCAGCTAGAGTGCGACTCCCTTCGCTGTCGGTCCCAACTAGGGTTACTAGGTCAAATCAGAACAGCTGGACTCGGTGTTATATTTAGCCAAACATTTTGCCGTAAAAGCCGAACTATCTACTTGGAGCAGAAGTGGTCTCTGCAATTTCCATCGCTTATTAGCAATTAATCACAGTTAGCTTTTGTGCGCTCAACATTAAAAATGCTAAAAAAGTAAAAAAAAGTATAAACAACCTCTTATGGCAATTACGATAAGAACTAAGTTATCCGTCTTCTTGTTTGCTTAGTCTCTTTCTTATACACTACTGGCCCTTAAAATTGCTACACCACGACGTTGACGTGCTACAGACGCGAAATTTAACCGAGAGTAACAAAATGCTGTGATATGCAAATCATTAGCTTTTCACAGCATTCACACAAGGTTGGCGCCGGTGGCGACACCTACAACGTACTGACATGAGGAAAGTTACCAACCGATTTCTCATACACAAACAGCAGTTCACCGGCGTTGCCTAGTGAAACGTTGTTGTGATGCCTCGTGTAAGGAGGAGAAATACGTACCATCAAGTTTCCGACTTTGATAAAGGTCGGATTGTAGCCTATCGCGATTGCGGTTTATCGTATCGCGACATTGCTGCTCGCGTTGGTCGAGATCCAATGACTGTTAGCAGAATATGGAAGCGGTGGGTTCAGGAGGGTAATACGGAACGCCCTGTTGGATCCCAACGGCCTCGTATCACCAGCAGTCGAGATGACAGACAACTTACCCGCATGGCTGTAACGGATCGTGCAGCCACATCTCGATCCCTGAGTCAACAGATGGGGACGTTTGCAAGACGACAACCATCTGCACGAACAGTTAGACGACGTTTGCAGCAGCATGGACTATCAGCTCGGAGACGGTGGCTGCGGTTACCCTTGACGCTGCATCACAGACAGGAGCGCCTGCGATGGTGTACTCAACGACGAACCTGGGTGCACGAATGGCAAAACATCATTTTTTCGGATGAATCCAGGTTCTGTTTACAGCATCATGATGGTCGCATCCGTGTTTGGCGACATCGCGGTGAACACACATTGGAAGCGTGTATTCGTCATCGCCATACTGGCGTATCACCTGGCGTCATGGTATGGGGTGCCATTGGTTACACGTCTCTTGTTCGCATTGACGGCACATTGAACAGTGGACGTTACATTTCAGATGAGTTACGACCCGTGGCTCTACCCTTCATTCGATCCCTGTCAAACCCTGCATTTCAGGAGGATAATGCACGACCACATGTTGCAGGTCCAGTAAGGGTCTTTCTGGATACAGAAAATGTTCGACTGCTGCCCTGGCCAGTACATTCTCCAGATCTGTCACCAATTGAAAACGTCTGGTCAATGGTGGCCGAGCAAGTGGCTCATCACAATACGCCAGTCACTACTCTTTATGAACTTTGGTATCGTGTTGAAGCTGCATGGGCATCTGTACCTGTACACGCCATCCAAGATCTGTTTGACTCAATGCCCAAGCGTATCAAGGCCGATATTACGGCCAGAGGTGATTGTTCTGGGTACTGATTTCTCAGGATCTATGCACCCAAATTGCGTTAAAATGTAATCACATGTCATTTCTAGTATAATATATTTGTTCAATGAATACCCGTTTATCATCTGCATTTCTTCTTGGTGTAGCAATTTAATGGCCAATAGCGTATAATCTTATGACAAAATAAACAATTAGTTCACTTCTCTTGAATGACAAGGAGCAATCTGTAACGATATCTTCACGCAAATGAACTTCTTAGCCAAGATCGCTTTTAAACATTGGTTATTGTCGATTATCAATTTCGGTAAGCATGCTTACCATCATCAGATATCAATAAAAGGTTATTACATTCTTCTACACTAGCTGTACAAGTAATCTTTCTAAAACATTGCCAGGTATGTGAGGGACACCGTGAACTATGCATCGGCATGTCAAGGCTACAACTGCAATACACAGACTAATTCGTCAAATGTCCCCTACCAAACAGTACTTTGCACTTCTTGCGGGCAGGGCACAGCTAACATGTGGTGAATTACTCAGTATATTGTGGTTTGAACCTTGAAGTGCCGATGCATCGTTCATCTCGTCCCTCACATAACTTGCAACGTTTTAGAAAGAGTACTTGTAGTCTACAGCTAATGTAGGAGACACGTAATAATCTTTTAACAAGTTCTGAAGATGGTAAACATGCCTACCAAAACATGTAATCGACAATATAGGTTGTTTACAAGCGCTCTTGGCTACGTAGTTCATCCTCTCTCAAGTAAATAAACAACGATCTATTTTTCTTGAATGCATGGTGTGGTTGTGACGTTCTGCCTTAGTCTCATTCAAACTATAAGAATAAAATAGGTGACAGACATATGCATTTATTAGTCATCTATACAGAGTGTAATGGGTATAAGTGACAATATTTTTATGCATTGTATCTTAATGTGTCCACACATCAGTATGTTGCTAATTTTTCATCTGTGTCAAACAGTCCTCCCACAAATATTTCACAAACTTTTGGCATAATGTTTTCTGCACAGTCATAACTGCACCACAAAGTTGACTACTTTATTTATTTATTTTTTATTTATTTATTTATTTATCCATCTTTAAGCATTTACATGCAATCTATGTCGTCATGAGTAATGTACAACTTACATATTAAGAAATATAACTATTGTGAGGTTTCACACAAAGCTAAAGTATACATTTTAAAAGAACATATATAATTAAGGAATACATTTGATACATAAAGATATCCCACATAACTAAAGTGTGAATTTTAAAGAATGTGCATAATAAACTAATACATTTCATACGTAAGGATTTCTCCATATGTTTAACAGTTAAATGTGGAACTGCAGAGACAAAAAAGCTTAGGAAGAGGTACAAATAGCGTTTCGTAAGTCAGGTCTATTTACGAAGAGTTTTCAAATTCTTTAACACTGTAAAAAGCTTTGTCTTTCAACCATTTCTTAGTCTTACTTTTAAATATATTAAGAGAGACACAATGTGCCTGCACAGCTTATGTGTTGAAAAGCCTTATTCCCATGTATTGATAACTGTCTTGCGTTTTCTTGAGTCGAGTTGTTGGTATGTCTATCTTAAATGTTTGACGAGTGTCATGATTATGAACGGACTGCCTAAGGTTGTATCTGTTAAAGTTTTCTTTTATGTACAAAAGGCAGCTCTATATAAAAAGAGAAGGGACTGTCATTATCTGTAATTCTTTGAAGTATGACCTACATGATATGTTATTTTTGGTAATCCCAGAGATGCTCCTGATGACTTTCTTCTGCCAAATAAAAATTTTCCTGGACCATGGAGAATTACCCCATAGAAGAACAACTTAGCCAATATGGCAGTGAAAGAATGCTTAATAGGAATTAATCAGCAGGCTTGCAGAAACACAGGTGCGTAATTTTTTCAGTAGATAGATAACTCGTGAAAGCTTTCGAGATATGTAGTCTATGTGACTCTGCAAGGTTAATTTCGTATCTAAGTATATGCCAAGACGTTTGGTAGAAGTGGACTCAATATCGGCATTGGATAAGCTGAAGAATATATTTACAGTCTTTTCATAGTTAATAGTTAACTCTTTGGCTTCGAACCACATATTGGTCCAAGCACTGATGCTTGGGGAACACCTCTAATGACATTCAATAACTGTGACTTTTGACCGTTGTAGCTTACAGTTTGCTTTCTGTTACTGAGATATGATTTAATGAGGGAGAGTTCCAGATCCCTAATGCCACAACACCATAATTTTTACAGCTGTATTGTGTGGTTTACAGAATCAAAAGCTTTGCTTAAATCCACTAGTGTGGCTTCAGCAGATAATTTGGAGTCAAAAGAAGATTGCACAATAGAAACATTTTCAACAGCGTTAATAGTAGATAACTGGGCCCTGAAACCATATTGAGACTTAGTCAGTATATTGTTTTTTGACAAATGCATGTTAATTTGCTTTTGTATACAATATTCGATTATTTTTGAAAAAATGGGTATCAGAGAAATTGGACGATAATTATTAGTGCAGGATTTATCACCCTTTCTGTGTAGTGGAATTACTACTGTCTTCTTTAGACATTCTGGAAAAATACCACTGTCAAATATCCAGTTTATGAGTGTGCAGAGAGGGAATGATATCAAGTCGATTATTTTTTTAATCACAAAATTTGAGAGGCCATAAATATCTTCTGATCTGGAGTCACGTTACTTTGCCACTGATTTAATTACATTACTTATTTCCACATGTCCCCAATTACAGGTTGGCACGGTATCACCAAAGTTTTGTAAAAACTGGTTTATATAAGTAGATTGTGAATTTGATTTTGAACTCTTCTTATGAGGAGATGAGGGATTAGGGTTTGCTGCATTGATAAAAAAGAGGTTAAATTCATCTGGGGTGACATTAACATCAGTTGTAACCTTTACACTATGACTACCAGTACCTAATTCTGCTTTAATGACCTTCCACGCAGCCTTACACTTATTATTGGAGTTTTTGATGAAGTTATCATTTGCTCGACATTTTGCTAATCTGATTTGTGATCTATAGTGTCTCTTGAGGTTAACATACGTTGCATTGTCAACAGTACCATTTTTTACCTTATCATAGCATATCAAAACCATTAGTCTTAGCTTCTGTAAATATGGTGTGAACCACCTATGTGGAGTAGTTTGACCATGCTTTCTTGCCATAGTTTTGTTTCGTTTGGTAGCCATTGGACAGGAGGTATTTAAAATTTCAGATAGAGTACTAATAAATCTGCTACAAGCCTCCTCAGCGTTGTTGGAAGCATATATTGTATTATTCCAGTTTAGTTCCTTCGGCTTATCCCTGAAGCTATTTATGCTTTTATCATTTAATAACCTGACATACTGGGTTGGTTCACAATCCTCCATTGTTTCATTAATTGGTAGTTTTACCCATATACCTTTGTGATCTGTCAGATGGTCAACATTAAGGAGTCCCAATTCAAAATCATCCTTATGTATATTTGTGATAAAATTGTCGATACTATAATTTGCACAGAAGAGATTATGGAATCTTAGCATGTTAAGCAAATTAGTATTTTTGTGTGTTTTTTCTTTATATCAAAATTTAAATCTTCTAAAATTACTGTCTCATGTTTGGTATGTTTTTCTGTACGGTGAATAATGTTATCTAAACACTCTACAAATTGATCAGCATCACTATTGGAAAATAACTGTGAGTTTTAATGTTGGTAGTAGCATGACAGCCGCTTCAAGAATGCCTTTAACGCATATGTCCCTAACATCAAGCACAGTATATCTTAACCCTAGGTTGTCACTTATATATATTGAGGAACCCCCATAACCTTCATTGGGTCTGCAGTAACTTGTAATTAAATTAAAACATGATGGTACATACAGTTTTATCTGTTCTTCTCTTAACCAGTCTTCATTAATACATAATACTATTCTGTTGTTTCCATTCAAGACAACACCAAGTTCGTCAGCTTTATATTTCAGAGATCTAATATTTATGTGCATTAATAATATCGATTTTTCACAGCAAGAGGGAAGATGCATAGTGTCTAGGGCCCAATTGGATGCACACATGGTGGTTTGCCTTTCACTGGTCCTCATATTTGGTGTGGTGATGGTGTTACGTTTCGGTAGCAGCTGGACTTCCTTGTGGCAGGCCATAAAAAATCATTACTTCTCTGTGGTTTTTTTTTTTTTTTGGTTCTGTTTGAGGCTCGAGTGGCAGACTTTTTTATTTTACTTCCTGCATAATTTATCTGGCATGGGGGATTTGATATAGACCTATTTGATAACACATTAGTGTGGGATGGCTGATTTTATGCACTAGGTAACACTTCACTATTGGATGGAGATGATACAATACTTACTGAGATTTCTGTCTTCTTATCTGCTATTGGAGGTGACATTTTTGTTGTCTGTTTCTCAAGGTTCTTGTTTGTTTCACATGTTACATGGTTTATGTGGGCAGGCTGAGTGGAGGCACTTGATAACACTTTGGCGTAGGATGGAGGTGGTGATACAGTACTCACTGTGGCTTCCTTCCTCTTTTGTACCAGTGACTGCAGTGGAACTGCTACACTTGTTGTTGACACCATTTCTGATTCTGTTGCTTGTGCTGTTGCTGTTATTGGTCTTGTTGCTTGACCTGGTTCAGATGTTGATGGTTTTGCTGGTGCTGCAGTTGTTACTGAATTTGATCGTGATGCTGTAGCAATTTGTGGTTCTGTAGCTGCTTTAGTTGTTGTCTCCAAGACAGATTCACTTCCTGCATGGTTGCTTTCAGTAATGTGATGGTAGTTCATTACAATGGCTGATACTGACACATAGATTGTTTTTCATATGTTTATAACGTTTCGTAAATTGCTTTGCACAGAGGTGACTTGCCTTTTCTATTCAGGTGCATGCCATGTTTTGTAAAGCTGCATCTATCCAGGAAATCGACTGATAGAAATCTTATGTTTGGGTACACTTTACACACTGTTTGTATCTGATTATTTGCTTTCTTAATTTCGGCGTTCACACATGAAGCAGACATGAGGTCATGCCTATGTGGTATAACAGTAACAGTTACTTTTTGGTTCTCTATCGAACTGAGGGCACTTTTGAGACTGATAATTGCGTTAGCAAAGTCGTTACAATACACGTCATTTGCTGCTCCAATTAATACAACATGACGATTTTTGCTTTCTTGTTTGTCCATTAAAACGTCCCTAGTAATTTCCCGCATTGATGCTCCTGGTTTCACATGACTGCATACTTTCAGATCGTAATGGTTTCATAGTTCTTCCGCCAGTCCGCGTCCGTGGCTATCTGAGTAGATATTTAATTCAGTGAGATTTCCTGAAGATTTCTTATTCATTCTTGGAGACAAATATTTCACTTGGGCACAGATTTTCGCTTCGCTGGTATGCATTTTCTGTTGAAATTCATCGATCTCAGCGTGTTTTCTATGTGAGGCCTGTCTTTGTAGTTCATTAGTTAATGAACCTATTATTATTTTTGCTTCTTCCAGTTCGCTTTTAGAGGGTGTTGCAAAAAGGTACGGCCAAACTTTCAGGAAACATTCCTCGCACACAAAGAAAGAAAATATATTATGTGGACATGTGTCCGGAAACGCTTACTTTCCATGTCAGAGCTCATTTTATTACTTCTCTTCAAATCACATTAATCATGGAATGGAAACACACAGCAACAGAACGTACCAGCGTCGCTTCAAACACTTTGTTACAGGAAATTTTCAAAATGTCCTCCGTTAGCGAGGATACATGCATCCAGCCTCCGTCGCATGGAATCCCTGATGCGCTGATGCAGCCCTAGAGAATGGCGTATTGTATCACAGCCGTCCACAATATGAGCACGAACAGTCTCTACATTTGGTACCGGGGTTGCGTAGACAAGAGCTTTCAAATGCCCCCATAAATGAAAGTCAAGAGGGTTGAGGTCAGGAGAGCATGGAGGCCATGGAATTGGTCCGCCTCTACCAATCCATCGGTCACCGAATCTGTTGTTGAGAAGCGTACGAACACTTCGACTGAAATGTGCAGGAGCTCCATTGTGCATGAACCACATGTTGTGTCGTACTTGTAAAGGCACATGTTCTAGCAGCAGAGGTAGAGTATCCCGTATGAAATCATGATAACGTGCTCCATTGAGCGTAGGTGGAAGCGTAGGTGACGAAACTAAAATGAGCTCTAACATGGAAATTAAGCGTTTCCGGACACATGTCTACATAACATCTTTTCTTTATTTGTGTGTGAGGAATGTTTCCTGAAAGTTTGGCCGTACCTTTTTGTAACACCCTGTATATTTTAATATATCAGGCTGTAGGTCTTCTTGTGTTGAGGCGTCATATTTACGTTTTAAAATGCCGATCTCAGTTAGCAACGTTGCAATCCCTTCACTATGCCTGCCAGTATAGTTTAACCATCCTACACCCACACATCCACACTTCAACACCTCACCAGATCTGATGCCAATGGCCGCGCGGGATTAGCCGAGCGGTCTCAGGCGCTGCAGTCACGGACTGTGCGGCTGGTCCCGGCGGAGGTTCGAGTCCTCCCTCGGGCACGGGTGTGTGTGTTTGTCCTTAGGATAATTTAGGTTAAGTAATGTGTAAGCTTTGGGACAGATGACCTTAGCAGTTAAGTCCCATAAGATTTCACACACGTTTGAACATTTTGCTGCCCGGGGGAAAACAAACATTAATGGCTTATTCTTGCCACATGTACTTGGAGGTACAATCCAACCTAAAAACATGAGGCTTCTAATAGGTATATTCATTATTCTGTAAATAAAGTAAATACTGATTTAATGTTGTTCAGCGCACCATCCTTCTCCAATAGAAATATCTGCATCTTATACCATGTACAACACATATATCCTCATAATATGTCTCCTTTAAACTTACTGCTCATGCTTACATAATTAGTTTGGAACGGGACTCATTGTGCGTCTTAGGATTTCTCTGCTTCATCGCCAAAAAGCCTGATAAAATCCGGGAAGGTTGGATTCGTATATGTTTGCCTGTGCACGACCGTAAAAAACGTGAGATGTCCAGCTAAAGCTGGACAACTAGCAACCCCTGTTCTGGGGCCAGCACCATTGCAGTTATTAGTGAACCACTAAATGGTGCAGAATCCAATGTAAAATCCAAGGGAGAAATTTCGGAAAGTTTTCAAATCATAAAATAAGTTGAACAAGATAAGAGACTTTCTCTACTATTTAGAAAAAGTAATCGTTAAGTGGCAAAAATTTATATCATAGCTTAAAACTGAAGACTCTATCAAATTAGGAAAAATCGATACTTGACAAGACTGCTTAGCTTCTGCAAAATACTTGGAGTTACAATGTGAGGACACTGAAACAGCCAATAACAAACACACAAAGAAACAGCACAAAAGGGTAGAGCTCCAAATATCGCTTAGAATAAACATGGGATATGTCTAGCAGCAACATAGCATATAAAATTCAAAAAGCGGAAAATTAGAGAGAATTTCTGAATTTAAATTTGCAGGCGAAACCAATAAGAGGGGAATATTGGTTGCGATATTCATTTTTAACAAAATGGAAACGGTTTGCAGACTTACAAAAGAGGTGTATTACAAAAAAAAGCTGTCTCTCAAAATATACCGGACTGAGACACTTCAGCCCAGTCGTCCAACCAGTGTGTGTTTATGGGGCCCAAACAATTAATTTAAACACAAACAAGCGCGCTGAGAAAACCAAAAGTGCTGGCGAAAAGTAGTCAGTAAATTTTAGCCCTAAATTGTGATGAAGAAGAAACATATAGACTAGGAGCAAATAAAGAAACTGAAGACCTTATCAACAGTTATAACGCCGGCTCGGAAAGATTAAGTGGTGCGGTAAGATCTGCACCCGGCTGGCTGTTCCGTTGGCGCGAGCTTGGCCCCGTTTTTGGACGCTACGCCGGCTCTATCAACCAGGCAGATTTCACCCAAGGTCCACCAAAAGAAACATAAAGCACATCAAGGTTTTTCTAGGAACTCAAATTTTGTACTTAAAACTCGTACACATTATAAAAATGGATGTGCGTATTTATGTACATATTTATATCTACTCCACACCTCGTCTTAAACCACTGGATTAGTTTCAAGCAAACTTGGTACACATATCACTTACTGTCTGGAAAACGTCGCTGTGGGGTAAGAACCACCCACCCATCAAAGTAGTGTGGGTGGGAGTGAAAAAGCAGTGTAGCCTATGACGCCCGAATACCCACACGTTAGTCATCCAGTATTTGAGAACGCCAGCACTTAGGGACTAGCATCAAACTTTACATATAATTTCAAACTTTTACGAAACTTTTTCTCGATGACGATCCCGACAAAATGAAGAAAGGAAAAAAGCTTGTGGCTTGCCACATTTTTGCAGTTCGTGCAGTAAGATTCTCGCATTATGTATGACGTTTTAAATTATTACTTGTTTACGTAAACTGTATTCGCGATATATTTTGCAGACAGTATTCACATATACTATTGAATGTACCAGAAAAATTATGCGGATATCATTGTACGACACTCACTTCGGGAGGTACGGTGCCGTAAACACTGAAACACTGAAATGCGTGAAAAGCTTCCGCATCATGCTAGACGATTAAATTTATTACTTCATTGCTACTAACTCTACTAGCGACACATTTCGCAGACGGTAGCCACATCTGTCGTTGGATACAAATGCAAAAATATATCACTGTATATGACGTAGTTCAGGATATATGACGCCAAATACTGATGTGCGGCATCACTTATGACGTTTTAAGTTTTACGTATTTAGTACTAACTCTATTCACAACACATTTTACTGGGAGTATCCACACATGCCGCTGGATGTACCTAGAACGACGTATCATTGTTTGAGACATAGTTCAAGAGATACTACGTCATAAAGACAGAGATGCGTGAAAAACTGCGTGGAAAACTACGTTTATTCAGAAAGCATTTGTCAGACAGTTTACATATATACCAATGAATATACCTGCGAAATTACACTGTTGTACAACATAAAGCTCAGGAGATACGTCATAAAAATTGAGGCTGCGTGAAAATTAAGCTACAGGGCAAAATTATGTGAGCATACAGGTGAAATGTGTGTACAGACACCTGTGAAATATGTTAAATACATATGAAACATATTCGATATGTGTGTAGGAGGGCAAAGCCATGGATAAAAGAGCTCCTCCTAAACCACTCGAATGATTTCATCCAAATTTTGTACACGTATTAGTTATAATACGGAAAGAAATACTGTGGGGTATGAAGCACCAGCCTCCTATTGGGGTGCGCGATAACGTGGAGAGAGAAGGTGGGGAGTAGAAGAAAAAATTAGAATAAATGCATATCCGGATAACGCCGAGTACTCAGTTAGTATATAATAAAGTAGAATATTATTCTAGAAAAAATAAACCATTTGTCAATAAGAACTTGAGAACTATACGAAAATTCTCCTGAAATTTTGATCCAAATATAAAGTGACAATTTTGAATATGGGTAAATTTTAATTTACACCACTTTCGGAAAAGATAAAACGTTTGTTTCCTAATATGCCATATCAATTCTAAAACAATGAGTTATTATCTGCAGTCCAATTTTGAACGTGATTTCACTAAATCGTAAATTTAGAATAAATCTTTGAGTAAAACATTCTTCAGTAATCTTTTTGCGCTGTTATTATCAGCAGCCTGTAAACTATACTGTATAACAAAGTTTTGAAAATTATAGGCTCGAAAAGATTTTGGATACTTCATGTACACTAAAGAGCCAAAACATTATGACGACTGCCCAGCGCGACGTTGGATACCGCCTGGTGGTGTTGCGGGCACGAAGCGTAGTAAAAAAAAGTATGTAAGCTGAGCAGACACGGTGGGGGGATCAGCCTAGCGAGATCTGGGCTGAAAATGGGGAAACCCATAGACATAGGTGACTTTGTCAAAGGGCAAATCATTATTACTCAGAGCCTGTGAATGTGTATCTCGAAAACTGCGAATCTGGACGAATGTTCACGTACTACTGTCGTTGATCATCTACGGAAAGAGGTAGCAGGAGAGCGAAACTAGCGCTAGGCCCTAAATGGTAGGACGTCCACGACCCTTCACAGAACGTGGGGTTCGGGGCTTGTCTGCTCGGTCCGGCACACAGTTTTAATCTGCCAGGAAGTTTCATATCAGCGCACACTCCACTGCAAAGTGAAAATCATATTCTGGATTCATACTACTGGGTATTAGAGGTACTGGTGTGTACAGCAGTCTGGATCACCACCTCTGAAGGTCTCGCTGTATGGTGGTAAAACATGCAATGTGAGGTTTTCATGAACAATAAAAGATGTTTATGTTGATCTCTATTCCAATTTTCTGTACTGGTTCTGGATCTCTCAGAACAGAGGTGATGCAAAACTTTTTTTGGTGTGTGTATAATGATGATTCATTCCCCAGGTGTATTTCTTCATGTCAAAATACCTGCACAAATGTGAAAAAGTCCGCAGCTTACAATTATTAAAACCCCCAACACAAAACAAAGAGTAATGCAACAGCCCTCAAACCCAAAAGTACTGTGATATGGCTGCCGGCGTTGCAGAAGAGCTCATCACAGTGTCGTCGCAGCGCTCTTCCACTGCACATAGTGAACCAAGATGTTCGTACTGCCAACTCACCATCACTTAAAACCTACTCATAGTACTGTATATCGCTACTAAAGTACAGCAAACAAGCCAGCAAAACAAATCTGCGGCAGAACTGATCATAATGCTGACTCGAGAAAGAAGAATAAAGTCAGTCTTACTATTGTAGTCCATAATACCGTGAATGGCGTGAACAAATTTGTTTCCAAACAATATACAAAGCACATACGCAGGGCTGTCTCTACCATTAGCCAAGGTTAGGCGGCTGTCTAGGACGGTCAAGTTTTAGGGGTGGCAAAGGCGGAAAAAATTAATTTCAAATGAAACATCGAAAAAAGTTGAACAAATGAGGAGAAAAAGTGAAAACCGAATTGCTTTCACCGAATTGTTTTCAAAAGCATATAGAACAATTACAACAGGCTTTACTTATTTTGACAAAATTAAACACGTTTCCCCTACCCACCTCAAAACTAAAACAACAGCTACTGACTTGTGCGTACGATACCGAAACGAACATGACCTTGATTCGTCTCTGTGGAGCACTGGAGCGGGGTACGTGTGCTGTCTTGCGGTCAGATTGATGTGGTGCCGCTACTCACGACTCCAGAGAGTACCGCACCACAATCGATAAGCAGCTCTCGAAACACTCATATCGCAGCAGGTTTATGGGTTGGGTGTACGAACTATACCGAGGTCCGTAGGGGCCGCAGCTGCCAACTCATGGGCATCACGTGTATGGGGCCGATTGGTCGATTCCTCGTTAGATACAGGAGCACTGAGCTACGGCGGACAGTGCTCTTCAGTTCGTCGAGTCCTGTACGGTCTCCAGTTACCGTCGAGTCTACAAGCTGCAGTGTTCGTCCGTCGTCTCCGAACTTTAGGCTCCGCAGGCAACGTAGGCCATCTCTGGACCCTACGTAGGCATCACTCTGAGGCACAGTGACAAGACTTTAATATTTTTGAAGACTTGGAATAATTTCAATCTTCTAAGACGCTCCCTGTAAGTTCATATTTAGTGAATTTATTACTAATTTTTGCGAATCTTTCAGATTGAAGATAACCCACGCCGTCTCCAGCATTCCTAGCTGTTGTGACTTGACTCCCTCTTTTTGCTTTTGTCTCTGCAGATCGTCTGTCAAGCGTCAGTTGTATTGAATGGTTCTGTTGATGTGTTAGTTCTACTATTATTTCCTGTAGATAATCGATCACGTATTCGCAAGCTGCGTTTTGTACTTCTCTTTCAACATGTCTAAGTGGAGTAAAAGGTAAGTGCAGTTCATCATACCCAAGCATAAAAATGAGTTTGTGTCTCTAAGCCTGTCTCTGGGTGTCTGAGATTCGCAGCACGACAAAAGAACTACACTATCTTTTCTCAAAGAAGTTAGCTATCGTTTCCTTAAAATTTGACGCATACGCTCTTAATAAGCAGGAAGAGAGTACCATAACTTGTTCATCGACGGGGCATAAATGTAGAAGTTATGTGCCTTGCGCTAGCAAGCTTTCGTCTCAGTATAATTTAAGCATGCATTACTGTATACAGCAATCTCTGTGTTGCATATTGCACTTTACTGACTCTTGCATTTACACAAGTAACGAGCAAAAGGCCATTTTCTGCTTCAAAGCCTATAGAGACTGCTAGGGCAAGAACTCTTAGGAACATTTGTAATCTTGAACGCTGAAACAGGTATTACTAACAACACTCATGTTGTGTTTCGTGATAATGTTATAAATGAGTTTGCAGCAACATCCAAAACTTTGATGAAGTTGTTAACTGATTTGTCAAATATCCGTAAAATTCACCAGGTGTGGTAGCATCGTAGAAATGAGTCTGTATATTTTATAACTTAGTCTTTAAATTAGAATTTACATTAAAATTTTAATATAACTATTACCACTATTAAAATAAGAATACCATAGTATGTAAGAATCCTTTTCTTCATGTGCCTGCAGCCCTAACTGTACACTATTTTTTCCAGCGAACAACTACAATTTTAAAATGCTCCAAAACGTAAGAAAACCGTATTGAAACTTTAAAAAATTGTCGCCTTTGGCTGCCTGGGGTAGCAGTAGCTGCTCCGGACTCCCTGCACGATTCGTATTTTTCGCGGTCCCTGCGCGTCAATACGCCATCCAGACCCCTCTACCCAGTGCGACCTAATGATTTCCTCTAATGTTACTGGCTCCCTACAGATTCGGTAATAGAGTTACTACAATTTTCTGATGCAATATACAGAATTATTCTATACAACATCCTGAATAGTTATTGTACTATGTATTTTCAAGTAGAAAATTCGAAAGTGGGAAACAGGTAAACTCTAGGGTGCTCATTACAGAAAAAGAAAAGCGGATAGAGATATCGAAGTCTCCAAACTAAAGGAGTGTTTTAAACATTTCTACATCCTCCAGAAAATTATGAAGCCGTTGCGGCATCAACTTGTCTCACAAAAAGGTGACGACATTGGCCTACCACACACGAAAAGACAAGTTAGCAGCCGAGAGCAAGAAGAACACGTTGTACTGGATATTGCAAAGTAAAGCCTTGAAGACGAAGACAGTGATCAAAGTACGCACTTGAAAATGACTGATGCACGCGTTAAAACAGATTTTTCACGTACTGCTTCCTGGGAAGACTTATCAAAAGAGGAAGAAAAATTAAGAACACTTTTGGCTAAGAATGGGCAAAACATGTGAACAAAAAACTTTAATTAGTTGCGAAAAGTTTTCAGTTGTGCGTTATAAAGAAAAACTACCAAATGGAGTTTACCGTGAATACCTTCAATATTCTGTGTCAACAATAAAAGTTTTCTGTTTTCACTGCAACGTCATTGGCAGAAAATGAAGTTCAAGTCTCTCTCAGAATGGATGCGAAAATTGGCAACACATATCAGCGAGTCTGTTTTCGCACGGAAAGAGTGTTGAACACATTTCCAACTTTCGCAGCAGGAAGTGCCTGTGTACAGGCCTATGGCAAGACGTAATTATAGACAGCATTAAAAAGAAAGCTTGAACAAGAAGAAAAGTACTAGTATCAGATCATACAGCACGTAGCAGAAAGGACCTGTTTACAGGTCTATAGCAAGACGTAACTATCGATAGCGTTAATACCAAAAATCTTGAAGAAGAAGAAGATCTTACAGCGTGTAACAACTGATGGAACAGTTTTAAGTACACAAAATTTGGTCTTACGTGGCAGCAGTGACTAACTTTATCCTCATGACAATGGCAGTTTTCAAATTGTGGAGCTTCCCGCACCGTTTGATCTTATTATGAACTCTGAAGGGTACAAAATATTGATAGAAAATACGCTCACTATTTAGGCGACATTATTCAAACTGATCCTGCTACCATCAAACACTGTCAAAGAAAAAATAATTTCATTGGTAAAAAACGCTTGGTATTTTCCAATCATTCTCGATTGACCCCAGATATTAGTCACAGGGAACGAATGACCATGATCATAAGATTTGTGGACAATGTGCAGTTTTCAGAAACAGAGTCGTTCAGTCTTCTGATGAATGATTCCCAAGGAAACAGCCTCGTGCAATAAAGGAATACTTCTTTAGACTTGCACCACTGACCGGACCTCAAAATAATCGATGAGTTATGTTCTGATCAATCAGCTCCGAAGCTTGTCCTTATCAATTCAAACCCCACGAGGTCAGGGCTGTTATAAGGTTAGCACTATGAGGGGCAGACGAAAATTCTGGTTATTAATTCTTGCCCATTCTATGTCAATTGCAACTCCCACAGCTCGTGGTCAATGTTGCTGCTTCGTGTTTCACAGAAGCAGCAGCCTTTCTTGATACCATACAATGACTGTACTCATTCTTTGCTGGGTCCCCACGTCGACACTCATCAAGCGACATGATAACCACAAGGCTCCCAGTTCCGACCGCATCCGTACCCCACTCCTAAAACAGCTTCCCCCTTCCGCCATATCCTACCTAAAAAAACGCCTGCCTGAAACTGATACTTCCTCCCAGCGTGAAAAACTGCCAAGGTTGTCACTCTCCCCAAACCTAACAAAAACCTGCTCCTTCGCGAAAACTATAGGTCCATTTCCCTCCTAACTGGCCTCAGTAAAATTCTAGAATTAATAATCCTTTAACCCCTCGGTCAGTTTCTGACTGAAAACAATATCCTTACTCCTGAACACTTTCAATTCCGCCCTGAGCATTTCAGTATCCAACAATATTTTCGCTAGGTAGCACACATTTGTGTGGCCAGGGCAAGGAGAGAAGCAACAGGAGCAGTGTTCCTGGACATGAAGAAAGCATATGACGGCGTCTGGCACGATGCCCTAATTTATAAGGTCGATGAGATAGAGTCTACCTGTCAGGAGTCAAAGCAGGAATAGCACAATGGGGTGTAGGGCTTTACATCAGGAAAGAAATGGAACCCAGTGTAGTTGCAATAAGGTATGTAAACGAACGACTGATGTGGATAGATTTGACAGTGTGTAGCAAGAAAATTAGGATTGTGTCAGTATATTCGCATTGTGAAGGGACAGATCAAGATAAGATGGACAGTTTTTATGAGGCACTCAGTGATGTAGTTGTTAGAGTAAAGGACAAGGACAGTGTTCTGCTCATGGGTGATTTTAATGCCAGGATTGGATATCGAACAGAAGGGTATGAGAAGGTTAAGGGTAAATTTGGAGAGGATATGGAGGCCAACAGGAACGGGAAACAACTCTTGGATTTCTGTGCCAGTGTGGGCTTAGTAATCACAAACTCCTTTTTTAAACATAAGAACATTCACCGGTATACTTGGGAAAGCAGGGGAACCAGATCTGTCATTGACTATATAATAACAGATCAGGAATTCAGGAAGGCTGTGAGGGACACACGTGTATTCAGGGGATTCTTTGATGACACTGATCATTATTTAATCTGCAGTGAAATTGGGATTGTGAGGTCAAAGGTGCAGGAGGTCAGGTCCATATGTAGGAGGATAAGAGTGGAGAAATTCAGGATAAGGAAATCAGGCATAAGTACATAACAGCGATCTCAGAAAGGTACCAGTTAGTTGAATGTAGTCAATTACAGTCATTGGAAAAGGAATGGACTAGGTACAGGGACACAGTACTAGAAGTGGCTAAAGAATGTCTTGGAACAGTAGTGTGTAAAAGTAGGATGAAGCAAACAGCTTGGTGGAATGACACAGTCAAGGCAGCCTGTAAAAGGAAAAAGAAGGCGTATCAAAAATGGCTACATACTAGAACTCAGGTAGACAGAGAAAGTTATGTTGAAGAAAGAAACAAAGCCAAACAGATAATTACAGCATCCAAGAAGAAATCTTGGGAAGACTTTGGAAACAGGTTGGAGACTATGGGTCAAGGTGCTGGAAAACCATTCTGGAGTGTAATTAGCAGTCTTCGAAAGGGAGGTAAGAAGGAAATGACAAGTATTTTGGACAGGTCAGGAAAACTGCTGGTGAATTCTGTGGATGCCTTGGGCAGATGGAGGGAATAATTTGAAGAGTTGCTCAATGTAGGTGGAAATACGATCAGTAATGTTTCAGATTTCGATGTACAGTGCAATAAAGCGGCTGGGGTGGATGAAATGAAGTCGGAACTCATCAAATACAGTGGAATGTCAGGTCTTAAATGGCTACACAGGATAATTGAAAGTGTGTGAGAGTCGGGACAGGTTCCATCAGACTGGACGAAAGCAGTAATCACACCAACCTTTAAACATGGAAACAGAAAAGATTGTAACAACTACAGAGGTATCTCTTTAATCAGTGTTGTGGGTAAAATCTTCTCAGGTATTGTTGAAAGGAAAGTGCGAGTATTAGTTGAGGATAAATTGGATGAAAATCAGTGTGGGTTTAGGCCTCTTAGAGGTTGTCAGGACCAGATCTTTAGCTTACGGCAAATAATGGAGAAGTGTTATGAGTGGAACAGGGAATTGTATCTATGCTTTATAGATCTAGAAAAGGCATATGACCGGGTTCCTAGGAGGATGTTATTGTCTGTTCTACGAGATTATGGAATAGGAGGCAAACTTTTGCAAGCAATTAAAGGTCTTTACATGGATAGTCAGGCAGCAGTTAGAGTTGACGGTAAATTGAGTTCATGGTTCAGAGTAGTTTCAGGGGTAAGACAAGGCTGCAACCTGTCTCCACTGTTGTTCATATTATTTATGGATCATATGTTGAAAACAGTAGACTGGCTGGGTGAGATTAAGATATGTGAACACAAAATAAGCAGTCTTGCATATGCGGATGACATAGTTGTGATGGCAGATTCGATTGAAAGTTTGCAAAGTAATATTTCAGAGCTAGATCAGAAATGTAAGGACTATGGTATGAAGATTAGCATCTCCAAAACGAAAGTAATGTCAGTGGGAAGGAAATATAAACGGATTGAGTGCCAAACAGGAGGAACAAAGTTAGAACAGGTGGACGGTTTCAAGCACTTAGGATGCATATTCTCACAGGATGACAACATAGTGAAAGAACTGGAAGCGAGGTGTAGCAAAGCCAATGCAGTGAGCGCTCAGCTACGATCTACTCTCTTCAGCAAGAAGGAAGTCAGTACCAAGACTAAGTTATATGTGCACCGTTCAATCTTTCGACCAACTTTGTTGTATGGGAGCGAAAGCTGGGTGGATTCAGGTTACCTTATCAACAAGGTTGAGGTTACGGATATGAAAGTAGCTAGGATGATTGCAGGTACTAGTAGATGGGAACAATGGCAGGAGGGTGTCCACAATGAGAAAATCAAAGAAAAACTGGGGATGAGCTCTATAGATGTAGCAGTCAGGGCGAACAGGCTTAGATGGTGGGGTCATGTTACACGCATGGGAGAAGCAAGGTTACCCAAGAGGCTCATGGGTTCAGCAGTAGAGGGTAGGAGGAGTCGGGGCAGACCAAGGAGAAGGTACCTGGATTCGGTTCAGAATGATTTTGAAGTAATAGGTTTAACATCAGAAGAGGCACCAGTGTTAGCACTGAATAGGGGATCATGGAGGAATTTTATAAGGGGGCTATGCTCCAGACTGAACGCTGAAAGGCATAATCAGTCTTAAATGATGATGATGATTATGAGATAGGGTGCCCAGTACAAATAATCTGGATCATTGACTCCTTCCTTACAGAACGGCAGTCCTTCGTGAAGAATGGAGACACGCCCACCCAGACAGGGCAGATTGCGCAGGAGTCCTGCAAGGCTCTGTTTTAGGTCTCGTACTTTATACCATATACACGAATGACATTCCTAGGCAGAACGTCAGAGAGACTACTGTCTACGCCGATGGTACCGTCATGTACAGAAGTAGTCGCAGGCTCCTTCACATACATAGTCACTTACAAGAACATCTCTACAAGGTTGCACAATTGTGTAATCGTTATAAAATGAAAATCAATCCCACAAAGTGCCAGGCGATCTATTTCACCCCCAAAATCAACTTCCTGATCGTCAACTCATCATTGACGGCAAATTGACCTGGAGAAACTCAGTAATTTACCTGGCCCTCGAAATAGATCGACACCTAATGTGGAACGGGCATCTCACCACTGCACCAAACAAAGGCTGCGCATTCTTCTGTGTGCTACATCCGCTGCTGAAAAGTGACGGATTAGCCATTCAGTCCAAGCTCCTCCTCTGGCGCCAGCTCATACGTCCGGTCACCTTGTATGGCTCGGAGGTGTGATCTTTGGCGTCAGACACAGCACTAATCCGACTGCAACGTCTCTAAAACAATGTTTTCCGTGCCATCTCAGGTGGTAGCAGATATGTCCCCAGCACACACGTAAGAGACTTTTTAGGTCAACCCACCATTTAGACATTTATTCGGGGCAAATCTATAAACTTTTGCGAAACAACACAAACTTCGCCCTTCATTCTCATTCAAAATATAAGACACGAACCACCAGAAGCTTTTCATACACGCCCAAAATTAGTCCTTATGCTACCAACAACATACCCACAAAACACGAAACACAAGTTAACACACTGAAAAGACGCATACAACCCCCATCCCTCATCTTCACGAAATTCCCTAGCGCCTTCTGAAGTCAGACGGGCACAGGCCAGTGGAACTTCATAAATAATCTGAAGAATCGCAGCCTCGTCACCTTGTCGATGGGATATACTGCGTCAGACACCATCTTTGACTTTAAAACCTCGTACTGATACTCGGCGATCAAGCAAGTGATGCTTCAGCGCCCATCAAGTACCAATTACTGCATGTGTACGATGCACTGTTTGACATTTCCGAAATTTCAACTCTCCAAGGCTCCTCTCGTACCAAAATCCGAATATGTGCTGAATTATTTGCACGAAAGCTAGCTGGAAAATGAGTTTTCTGATTTGGTCGTAGCTCTTCGTATCCCTTACCGATATCTGTGGCAAGTGCGGAGAGGACTTTCTAAGAAACGGGTTAATAATAAAAAAAACTACCTGCGCAGTTCTATGAACCAAGACAGACTCGCGGTACCAGCTACAATTTTAGTAGAAAAAAAAGACATGGCTTACCAGCTGTATATTAGAGACCTTATTAACGACTTTATTAAAATAAAGGCAAAGACGGTACCATTGGATCAAGAGGAAGAACGTAAAATACCATTGAAGCTAGACGAGAAAAATTAAAAAAAAGACATTAAATCTCACGAACAGTGCTCATTAAATTATTTAATGTTTGATGTGTTTTATTGTTTAATTCTGAATACCAGTTCTTTTACATCTGACGCATTTAAGCTTTCTAGCATCAGCGTGGATGATACAATGTTGTATTTCGAAATATTACTTCTTAATGTCTCGTGTTTCAAAAATACAGAATGTTGAAATCGAACTATTGCGTGATGCAGCAATTGTTGTAGTATTTCCAATGTCCTAATGTTACATACTTATGAATGTAAATGTTAAAATGCGATTGTATTTAATGGCTTTAATGTAAGGTGACTAGACTTTTGACCATGGAATTAATGAGTAAATGACGTTTGTCCTCAATTTCAATACAAAATTGAGGAGTATTACGTTTCCAAATGAGGAGATAATTGAGGACAGTGTCTGACGTCTTATGGTAAAGCCGAAGATTTGCAAGGAATTTATGAAATTTTGATGGTTGTCCACGTACGACGAATCTGAGCGATACTTTTCATGTGAAATAGGTATGAAATAAGAACAAGTACAACATCCAGAGAATTACCACTGATAAATTTTAAATGTTACTGATACAGGACAACACTTGAAAACAAAGCTATATTTTGATTTCGTACTGAAATTTCATTGTGATTTGTAAAAGAAAAAAGTCGCAAGCCAAAACTTTACTGAACAGAAGAAGGAATATTCCGAGTCCAGTAACTTTGCTTGAAGAAACAATTTAATGAAAAAGATGTACGTAACATCTTTTTTAACATACGATTTAGCGACCACCATGAGCAACTCAGTAGGGTCTGAGCACAGTCTCCCGTCCCTAATTTAGAGACAGTGACTCGAGGGAAGGCAAACAAGCAGTACATTTAGACAAACACAACATCCATGCCTCACTGGGACTCAAACCTGGACCCATCTCCGGCGAATGACCAGAGGCCAGTCGCTTAGACCACTGTGCCACCAGGGAGACTAATAAAAGACGCCAACTCTCAAGGACGCTCAAGTGGATGCTGAAAAGTATGACATGTGTTCCTCTTTCCAATAACATTTCAGATGATCTAATTCGACTCTTTGGTATGTTTCCCATTAATATAGCACGATTTCTAAATTCAAGGAAATATTTATTCGCACCACAAAATAGTGCCATACCTACATCAGTACATTTTCTTCCAGTTAAATGAAATAAGTAATAGATGCAAAATTTGGTTGCACAGGCTTACTGACTTGTCTTCTGGTTTAAAATGTTCAGCACATTCCTCCTATTTCAATTACTTCGGGAAGTTTCAAAAATTGGGAACAAAAAAAGAGAAATTGAGGAATTTTTTGTCCTCAATCAATTTTACAGAGATTGGTGACATCTGGTCACCCTAATTTAATCATTAAAACTGCAAATAGGAGATTCGCACTGTTGTGCTGTTGGTGGACGTGAGGCGGGGGGGTTGGATATCGAGAACACCGATGGTAGTAAAATAGAGGGGGCGACATTTTTCAGTACTCGCCTGTGGCGGAAAAATACCTAGCAATGGTCCTGAGCATATCGTCGACGTTTGAACTGCTGTGCACTGTTTTCAGAGCCATACAATACAAAGCTAATTGGGGCAAGGAACGAGACGTAATGCAATAAGTCTGCAACGGATCGCCGAAGACCCTGTGTGCTTTATGTGAAAATACTCAGAAGGTATGCCGGCCGGTGTGGCCGAGCGCTTCTAGGCGCTACAGTCTGGAACCGAGCGACCGCTACGGTCGCAGGTTCGAATCCTGCCTCGGGTATGGATGTGTGTGATGTCCTTAGGTTAGTTAGGTTTAACTAGTTCTAAGTTCTAGGGGACTGATGACCTCAGATGTTAAGTCCCATAGTGCTCAGAGCCATTTGAACCATTTTGAACTCAGTAGGTATACCTGAGCAATCTCTGAAAGTTTTTCGGTGTGGTTCTGATTCACCCTGCACAGGACTACGTAATATATTTGCTGCGTATGAAACAGAGATCACAAAAGAAAGAAAAGTGATACTTGTGTCAGGAGTTATGGTATAGGAAGTCGAGCTATTTCACGTTCCTATATTTCCAGTTCTCTTTAGAAACGTCTGCGTACCGTCCAACGCCCAGTACATTGAGCTAATGCACGACGTGTAGAGGCAAGATAATTTCCCACACTACTAGTTGTAGTAGTGCTAGTATTTGTACCAGATGAGTAGAAATTTTATTCATTCTTGGGTCACTTTTACAACAATATTGAACATGTATTACGGTGCAAGAGACACGAAAAGAAAACATAGTTCATATAAACAGCCAGTTAGATTTTAAAATTCTAATTTTATAGGGCTGAGGTAGGTAGTCTGCCGTTACATTTGCCGATCGGTGTAGCCGCGCGGTGTGAGGCGCCTTACCACGGTTCGCGCGGGTCCCACCGTCGGAATTTCGAGTCCTCCTTCGGGCATGGGTGTGTCTGTTGTCTTTAGCGTAAGTTAGTTTAAGTAAGATTAAGTAGTGTGTAAGCCTAGGGACCGAAGACCTCAGCAGTTTGGTCCCATAAGAACTTACCACCACCGTTATAGTAGGAATCATTCTGGAATTTGCCTGAAGTAATTTAGAGAAACAACGGAAAAGTTAAATCGTGCTGCCCGGATGGACACTGGAACCGGGGTGAAAAAAAAGCAACAGTAGACTACACTAAAACATTTTTCTTTTATCCATTACAAATGGCTGATGAACACATGCGACTGTAAAAACATTGTGTTTGTCCATAAAATAATTTGTGGTACTTTCAGTCACGATTTCCTTTTCTTCATCGCTACAAAAGAAAAACATAAAAACGAATGTATAGCTAGCACCCCATACATTGCTAGTATATCATAAAAGGTTGCATATTTGTTAAAAGCACAAAAGGTGAAATTTTATACTTTGTGTCTACTGAACTACAGCAGAAGCTAACAAACAAAATACCGTGTAATGACTCATATTCAGATTTCAAAATATTGTACATTGAATAATATATTACGAATGCTGCATGTTCTATCTGAAAGAAACAGGACGGGATTTCCACGCGAGTTGTACACAGCACATTACAGTCTAGACGTATATATATACGAAGACCATCTATAAAATGCTATATTAGCCACTAACATACATAGCATAGGACAACCATTTGGAAATACACCGCAAAATGTGTAAGTACTCCACTGACTAAATAAAGGTCATATAAAATATTAAGACAATTTATTCAACGAAAACTGGACACTGACGCAGTGAAATTCTTCACATGCTTAAAGTGAAATTCTTCACATTCTTAAAGAAGCAAATACAGCAAAAATATACGGAACTAAGTACCTTTCTAAGCAATGTACAAGGAAGTAAAGACTCAGATTACATGTGAAAAATACTCCGTGCACTACTGAAACGTATGCAGACTCTGTGGACGATTTATAGCGTTATCTCCGTTATGCTTAAAATGTAAAATATGTTCGTGGCTGTTTATTATTGTATTTCAACGTGTAATTACACTGTAAACTGAGTGAGTGTTGTTTAATATGTGTAAGCTTATGTTCAAGTGAACTACAAGAAAGGCGTAAGAAAAGTTTTTTCCAAAATTAGCCATTAACCACACATAAGTATCAATCATTAATTACAAAATTACAGCAAAGCAACAGAATAATGCAACTTGTCACCCATTGCAAATATCACGCATAAATGCAAAAATACCCGAGAAAATGCACATGAAAGTAGGAATCTTTTCACTAAACGTGTCATTCAAGAACTTTGTATGAGAAAATGGTCAAAGTTGCAAATAAATAATTATTTTTTCTTTTTAGTTTTCGGACGTAGTCTACGTTTCTCGTCCTGATTGAGAGCTGCCCTTAACCACGACAGAATTTTGTGGGATGGCTTACGGCTGTGCGTCTGAGGTATGACTTTTGAGGCTTTTACCTTATTGATGTTCTAATAATTGAACCATGCAGGCCTATACGTCATTGCTACAATCGTCAAACCTACGGGCACAACTAATGCGGTTAGGCATAAACAAATTCTGCTTGCTACACAATTTCGTAGAATGTCTAATAAGGTCGCCGGCCGGAATGGCCGAGCGGTTCTAGGCGCTTCAGTCTGGAACCGCGCGACCGCTGCCTCGGGCATGGATGTGTGTGATGTCCATAGGTTGGTTAGTTTTAAGTAGTTCTAAGTTCTAGGGGACTGATGACCTCAGATGTTAAGTCCCATAGTTCTCAGATCCATTTGAACCATTTTGTCTAATAAGATCGTCCATATTAGATTTGTAATATCACAATTCCTCCAACAAAATATTAGCTGCAGAGCTTTTGATTTTATTTCCGTAAGATAATCCGTGCGACGCTGAATAATTCAGTTGGCGCGGGTCTCTCAACTCTGTTAGCCGCTGCTACATGCAGGAAACTGGATATCAAGGTTTGAAGGCGTGCTGGATTTTTAGCTTGAAGTGTCCTTTTTGAGCCACGGCGAAACGAAAATTCGAGCTGCTGCACACGCAGTAACTAATGAGACAATATAATTAAGGGTTCTGCGTCGGCGGGATCCGATTTTGCGATAGGTATAACAACCCAGGTATCGAAACCGAATGACGAGCGCAGAAACGCAGCTCGTAGCCGGAGCTGTACGATAACACATTGAACAGCAGGTATTCCATAACATCTCACCGCAGAACACCTGGGAGCACCTGCTTGCTATGAAATTGGAATTATTGCGTTCTTATTGATGTCTGATGGAATTTCGTCTGTCTCATACGTCTTGTATATTAGATGGACTAGTTCTGTAGTGGTTGACTCTCCCAAGGCTGTCAATAGTTCTGACAGAATGCCGTCTACTCCAGCAGCCTTGTTCCGACATAGAGCTTTCAGTGCTCCATCAAATTCTTATCGCAGTATCATACATTCCATCTCATCTTCATCTTTATCTACATCATATTCCTTTTCCATAATACTGCCTTCAACTCCATCTCCCTTGTGTAGGCCAATCAGTTCATCTTCCAGCTTTCCATTCTTTACTTGGTACTAGTTTTCTATCTGAGCTCTTGACATTAATATAACTGCTCCTTCTCTAAAGGGCTCTTTAATTTTCATGTAGGAGTTATCTGTCTTTCCTCTAGTGAAATATGCTTCTAAATCCTTACATTTGCTTCCAGCCGTTCCTGCTTGGCCATTTTGGGCTTCCTGACAATCTCATATTTTAGTAGTTTGCATTATCTTTCGCCTGCTTCATTTGCGTCATTTTCACATTATCTCGTTCCATCAATTAAATATTTCATGTGACATCCAGGGCTTTCTACTAGGCATTCTCTCTTTACCGATTTAATCTTGTGCCGACTTCACTACTGCACAATTCAAAGCTACCCAATCGTCTTGTACTGTAATCCTTTCCCCTGTTCTAGTCAGTCGTTACCGAATACTCCCCCTGGAACTCCCACCAACATCTCCTTAATTTCCTATTTTTGCAGCTTCTTCGATTTTAATCTACATTTCATAACCAATTAATTGTGGTCAGAGTCCACATCTACCCCTGTAAATCCTTAAAAATTTAAAGTCTGGTTCCAATATCTCTGTCTTTACCACTACATAACCCATCTGAAACCTTCTGGTGTCTCATGGTCTCTTTCACGTATACGACCTTTTTCATTATGCTCAACCAAGTATTAAGGATGATTAAACTACACTCTGTACAAAATTCCACCAGATGGCTTCCTCTTTCTTTCCAGCGCCCCCGTCCATATTCAGTTACTATTTCTACTTCTCTTTCTCTTCTTACTATCGAATTGTTGTGCCCTATGACAACTGTCTCTTATCTCATCACACCTTTCTTCAATTTTTTCAGCATCTGAGGTGGTAGTTGGCGTATGAACTAGAAATACTGTGGTTGGAGTGGTCTTTGTGTCTATCTTGGCTACGATAATGCGTACACTAAGCTGTTCGTAGCATATAAAGGACAGATAGACAAATAGAAAAAAAACGGATAATGATGTCACCAACAGTGTCAAGTCGCACACACCAAAACAACACTCTTTGTAAATCTAAGTAGGGACATGAATACAAATATCAATGACGGAAATGTGCAAATGTCCTCTCAACAAAACACAGATATGAACACACGTCGCAGAGGCAAACGCAAATCACCAGCGGCGGAAACAAGAACGTGGTGACTTGCAGTAGCCTGGTGGCAGCAACTTGGGCTGATGCGGACCAAAGATTCTCCAACGGACTTGAATTCTCTCAATAGTGGCAACATTGTGCAAGAACAAATATTTTAGCGTAACAGATTACATCGACAATGTGCGTTTTTATGTCGTCATGGACTACAGTGTGGCGAGGCACATCAAACATGAACTTTTCCATTGGGAAACACTCCAAACGCTGACCATTCTTAAAGAACTGGAAGAGGAAGTCCTCAGTAAAGAAGACTTTAAAAACAACACAATACACTCAACAGAAGTACATAAAAATGACGAGAGACATCCCAGAAACGGTGATGCCTACCAAGAATAGGATCACGACATAATCGTTAAACACAACAGGCCACACTTAAGAACATAAACATAACGGTAAACCTCTGAGACACGGTCAAGCCCATCCAGAACCGTATCATGACACAGGTGAAACACCAGTACTTCTAGACACACCGAAACAACGTAAACGTGAAGTAATTCTTCCCTCACTGAAGGACAAGCAACCATATAATGAAATAACAGTTTCAGAAAAATATGAATATGACACATCAAAATGTAAAATATACATGCAAACTGTACGCTTCGTCTGCGTTGGCAATACAGACGAAAAGACAACTTACGTGCAAGAAACAATTATCAATGAGAAACAAAAGCGAATAGAAAACTTCAACCAGCTAAAAGTGAATACACACCATATGAGTATTAAAGCAACGTGAACAAACTGAAAAATCACAAAAATCTTGAACTGACGAGGAATCACATCACCCAGACTCGGAAACTTTTTCAAGAGACCCTGTACATCAGATAGAGTTACAAAATAATGACGTAAGAAACAAAATAGGACTACGATAACATCGAAAACAACTTGTGGCTAAGTCTGCTGGAAAAGAAAGGAGTTTTTCAAACTGCTCTAAGACTGCTAACAAGACTGAATCACCCACTGGGTGACACTATATGTTACCCCACGGTTGAAGAAACAGAATGATTCTACGAACCGAAAACCTGCCAATAGATAAATTCGAACTCTGTAATCTTTCACGCAAATCATGGGGACGAAGGAATGAAGACCTTAACCTTGACAATGTCTACAAGGATCTGGTAATTGTGCATGGACGCGTGTACCTCTATTACACCTAGAGTGGACGAAAGTTCATTGTTTTTACTAAAGTACTACAGTGAAATTCTTCCAACTAAACTGTATGGGTAGCACGACGGTGTACACAGAACTTGGCAGGCTGGTGAACAAGGTATGGGCGGACGTGTTGTGTCTACAAGAACCGTATACACGATACGAAAGAATTGTAGGCCTTTCGAGGCAGTACATGCAAATCATAGGCACAAAAAAGATCAACGCTGCAATGGTTTTAGTAAACACTAACGTTACAGCAACACAAATAACGCAACTATGCACATAACATACGGTTACACTCGAAATAATTTCAGGCAGGTAAACATGGATCATTTCGTCGATTTACGCCCAGTCCTCATTTCATATAGAGCATTTTGCTGAAGTAATAAAAGAAATTGAGTGATCTGCAAATGGTAGACGACTACTTATCGTAACAGACATAAATACTGGGCCAAACTTTTGGCATCTGACAGAACGGTCGCTGAGGACAAATAGTAGTCGACGTTATAAACGAATATAATCTTTCCGTTTTATACAAACCTGGCCAATCCCCAACTTAGCACAGAAATAGTGGAGTAGACAGAAATATAGACATTTCTCTGACAAACAGTGCATCATTAATACACGTAACGAACTGGCACGTTCTCTATAGGGAAATACTCAGTAATCTTAAAGCAATAAGTATATGCACAAAAACAAACACAGGCACAGACACAGTCACAACACGCAAGGTTCCTGCTACGCAACGCAAAGTGGCAAAAACTAAGGTACGTGACTGAAGAGTTTGCTCTTTGGGTCACCCAAGGAAGAGTAGATTACAGAACTTACGTTCTTACAGACGTCTTACAGAGAGCACAAGCTACAACTGTACCTGAGCGCGTAGCGCACCAAAAGAAAGGGCACCATAGTCTAACAAAAGACACTCGTGATAAACGACGATATTACCAAAAATCAAAGACAGCACAGGAAAGAGAAATACAAGATACAAAGACGAACTACGTAAGACTAGGACAGACAATTGGGACACATATGTTAGGATAAACTTACAGAAAAACACCTGGGGGAAGTCGTTTAAACTTCAGACTGGACGTATCAACACCCCGACAGTATTATCTCCTCTGAAGAAAACAGATGGTACTACTACAAGAAGCTGGAGATCCACAGCGCAGTAGTTCTTCATCAAACTACTTCCTGATGATGACCACACCCAGGACAGACAACTTCACACCGTCCTTCGCAGACTAACTTATGACAAATACTAAAATGAAGGTATCCCAACCACCTTAGTTTGTGAGGAGGTTGCATTGGCAGCACACAAAATGAGAAACAAAAAGGCTCCGTGGCCAGTCGGCATCCACCCCGATACCATCAAACAAGCTGCTCCACTTATCGTACCATGCCTGACAGACTTACTGAATGACGCTCTACTAGAAGGACGTGTACTGAATATATGGAAGAAGGCAAATGGAGCTACAATCAAGAAAACAGAGGAAAAACACCCGACTAACCCTAATGCATACATACCTACAGGGTGTTTCAAAAATGACCAGTATATTTGAAACGGCAATAAAAACTAAACGAGCAGCGATAGAAATACACCGTTTGTTGCAATATGCTTGGGACAACAGTACATTTTCAGGCGGACAAACTTTCGAAATTACAGTAGTTACAATTTTCAACAACAGATGGCGCTGCAAGTGATGTGAAAGATATAGAAGACAACGCAGTCTGTGGGTGCGCCATTCTGTACGTCGTCTTTCTGCTGTAAGCGTGTGCTGTTCACAACGTGCAAGTGTGCTGTAGACAACATGGTTTATTCCTTAGAACAGAGGATTTTTCTGGTGTTGGAATTCCACCGCCTAGAACACAGTGTTGTTGCAACAAGACGAAGTTTTCAACGGAGGTTTAATGTAACCAAAGGACCGAAAAGCGATACAATAAAGGATCTGTTTGAAAAATTTCAACGGACTGGGAACGTGACGGATGAACGTGCTGGAAAGGTAGGGCGACCGCGTACGGCAACCACAGAGGGAAACGCGCAGCTAGTGCAGCAGGTGATCCAACAGCGGCCTCGGGTTTCCGTTCGCCGTGTTGCAGCTGCGGTCCAAATGACGCCAACGTCCACGTATCGTCTCATGCGCCAGAGTTTACACCTCTATCCATACAAAATTCAAACGCGGCAACCCCTCAGCGCCGCTACCATTGCTGCACGAGAGACTTTCGCTAACCATATAGTGCACAGGATTGATGACGGCGATATGCATGTGGGCAGCATTTGGTTTACTGACGAAGCTTATTTTTACCTGGACGGCTTCGTCAATAAACAGAACTGGCGCATATGGGGAACCGAAAAGCCCCATGTTGCAGTCCCATCGTCCCTGCATCCTCAAAAAGTACTGGTCTGGGCCGCCATTTCTTCCAAAGGAATCATTGGCCCATTTTTCAGATCCGAAACGATTACTGCATCACGCTATCTGGACATTCTTCGTGAATTTGTGGCGGTACAAACTGCCTTAGAAGACACTGCGAACACCTCGTGGTTTATGCAAGATGGTGCCCAGCCACATCGCACTGCCGACGTCTTTAATTTCCTGAATGAATATTTCGTTGATCGTGTGATTGCTTTGGGCTATCCGAAACATACAGGAGGCGGCGTGGATTGGCCTCCCTATTCGTCAGACATGAACCCCTGTGACTTCTTTCTGTGGGGACACTTGAAAGACCAGGTGTACCGCCAGAATCCAGAAACAATTGAACAGCTGAAGCAGTACATCTCATCTGCATGTGAAGCCATTCCGCCAGACACGTTGTCAAAGGTTTCGGGTTATTTCATTCAGAGACTACGCCATATTATTGCTACGCATGGTGGATATGTGGAAAATATCGTACTATAGAGTTTCCCAGACCGCAGCGCCATCTGTTGTTGAAAATTGTAACTACTGTAATTTCGAAAGTTTGTCTGCCTGAAAATGTACTGTTGTCCCAAGCATATTGCAACAAACGGTGTATTTCTATCGCTGCTCGTTTAGTTTTTATTGCCGTTTCAAATATACCGGTCATTTTTGAAACACCCTGTATCTGCATCATTAACGTTCTGGCATAGGTAAAGGGGAGATTGCTGTGCCACAGGTTTCAGTCGCATCGGCATCTGTTCTGCTTCAGCCCACGTTAGTTCGGTCTTCGACCGCATAAATCCATCGACGACGCAGTAAACAGGGCCACATAAATGACGCAGACAATACATGACAAATACTTACTAGTAATCCTGAATGACACAGCTGGTGCTTTGGACAAACTTTGGTTCCAGTGCTGTTTTCAAGACTTAGAGAGATGAGTATTCCGCTGGATCTATACAGCAGCCTTAGAGATTATTGTAAAAATAAAGTGGAATGGAAGACTCGTCGCCAAAAAGGTTATTAAGAGGATAACAAGAGGTTGTCCACAGGGACGCATATGCCCACCGATTTTCTGGGACATAGCCGTAGAAGCCACTGCTGAATACACTAGAAGACGACGACGCGGCAAAGTGGATGGCTGCATATGCTGATGACATTATGGTCACGGTATTTGCAAACTCCAGATCTCAATTGGAGAGTAAAGCCTCGCGTTCATCGGTGAATAGTGCATGAACAACAAATTCACAATAGCAACTAATAAAACTGTTTGCCTACTTCTACTAGGCACATTGAAAAGATATCAAACTATAAACAACGCATCTATAAAAATGAAAGCAATGAAAAGATACCTCGGCATTCTTATTGACAAACATTTACACTTTAACGAACATGCCGCCTAACGATTAACAAAGGGACCAACTTTACGTACAAACTTGCAAGACGGAACGCTATAGGACACATTATACCCCAACAGACCATCAGGATACATTACACAGCATCCTTTGAATCAACTACTTGTTTTGTGGCTAGAGCTTGTCAGCTGTGGTCGGCTCGCACTAATGCTGTTTTTCCTTTTGGGCATTTTGCCATCATCGAGTGGCGTCTTATTCCTCCCTCAGTTACTATCTGAACGAGTTGCTCACTTGCCTCCGTCAGTGGCAGCAGCATCGTTTATCGATACTTGTACTGCCGTAACCTCTTTGGTGTGGCAGTTATATTTCCGTGTCATGGTGTGTGAGGGGAGTTGGTCGGTTGCAGCGGAGGACTGGGGAAGTCGCTGCGGCATGTGATCAGGCCGTGGCCACTGGAGGCGTGCACGCGGGGTCAGAGTTGTGTGGCACTAGCTACGAGAAATGCTACGTTCATCGCCCACCGCACCTGCATACTGGAGTTGAGTAATCAGTAAACCTGTCATGAAAGCTCACCCGTCGTGACATCTCTTCGTTGATTGCTGGTTGTTGCAACCTGGGCTGTCACTGCAAGAAGCAAACTTGATGGTGTGTTGGAGTCGGCAAAATTTTGCAGCTGTCTGCGTCTACGGTATTTAACCTTTGAAATGATTATAATTTATTAGTGAAGTGCATCGGCGATATCTTCTGCCTTGTGGCCGTTAATGTTCTGGTTAACTGCCCTGGTCGTTAGCGTAGTTTTGCAGCAGTGTGTTTTCCTCGCCATGTTGATGCTGTCTGGCACAGCGTGTAGTTCGACAGCTTGGTGTTGTTCTCTTTTTTTCTTTGAGTGTTTATTGTGCCTTGACTGTGTTTTTACGCCAATTATTAAGACATAATCCTGCTGCGATCCTCGTCTTTGCTGATGCTTTTGGTTGTCGTCCTGTTGGTTGGGGGGAAGGGGATTGGTTAGGCGGTTGGTTGGTTCGTCAGCCGTCCGTAGGTCGTGCTGCAACCCGCTTGTTTACTGTTACACTTGTCTGTCTGTCTCACCTAAACTGTAGTTAGAGTTTCCTCCCCCCCCCCCCCCCCCCAAGCTGACCCTTGGGTTTATTTGGTCGCAGGTACTGTGCCAGGCCTTCAACCACGTATTAATATTGTCTGTTTTATGTTTAGTATATGGCCTTCAGCCGAACTGCATAACAACTTTAAGATTAGGCCATCAGCCGTGTTTCATTTAAAATTCTTGTTGCTGTCTATTTAGGCCTTCAGCCGCATTTGTTTCAGAATCTGTGGCTTTAAAATGTAAATCGTTGTCTGTAAGGTTTCTCTTTAATTATCTTGAATTCTTGAAACGGCCTTCAGCAGGGTTCTGTAAATATATATCTTAAGGTAGTATTTAATTTTTCTTGAGTAATTCTTTGGGCCTTCAGCCAACAAGATACTTCAAGTTTTCTTACGATGTTTTTCTTTTATACTGTGTAAAAGCTTATCTTTAAAGCCTCTCCTTTATTATGTAAATTAAGTTCAATTTTCCTTAATATGGCCTTCTGCCGGAATTTGTCAATGCTTGGCTTTTAAAGAATTTCCTTAGCTGACCTGAAATATTATTACGGACCTCAGCCTTGAAGATATTGTAATTTTGCTTAAGTAAGGCTTTCAGCCGTTGCACTAAATCCTGGTGTTTTATAAGCAATCATTCAAACTTATCTGGAGAAGTTACTGGGGCCGTCAGCCATAAATTGATCTTTGTATTTTAAAGAGAAAACTGTGCATTGATTTGAGCAATGAAGTTATGTGTGTTCTTGTATAACTAACAGTAATTGACCTTGGCCCCTTTCCACAACCTGATACACTCTGTCCTGCGAAACCAGATTTCAGCTTCGGTGTACTAATTATGCTTAGGTATGCATAGATTCATTGTGAGGCGCTGCCAGAGGAGTGTTCTACTCAGAATCTCGGGAGCTTTCGGCACGACATTTCTCGAGGCGATGTGTGTGGTACTGGGAGTTTTCCCTATATATATTACAATTCGCCACAGACCAGCAGCCTACTGACTGAAGAGGGAAGACGCGATTAAACAAGAGAAATATCTGGAAAGACATGACCGACAAATCGAAATTAAACAAGTGAAAGATCGATACAAGGCAGACAGAATGGAACATATCTGATAAGGGAAGATGGGTCTACGCCTCCTTCCCCAGTGTCAAAGAGCAAATACATAAACCCAACATGTGGCACAGTGCACTTTCTCACGTACCATAGCCAGTATAATGTGCATCTCCACAGGTCTGGCGTAAGACACACTTGTTTGTTGTAATTTTATGTAGACTTTCTAGTCTGTTAATTTTGTGTATTGGGACTGCGCGTCACGTACTATGTTGTGACGCATTGTAGCACTGAACACGAACTGATAGTAGAGAATTTCACAGTACAATTTATTTATTACACAGGTTTACGTTTTCTGGTTATATCTGGTAAAAGTTGAATTCGATAGAATTGTCCAGTTTCAAATTGTTTTGGTGACTCTTTTTATTAGCTAGCGTTTATGTGAGCACTCGTCTTGCACTGTTCGGGTTAACATTACAACACAAACATCCACTTAAGTTTAAGAATAGCAAAACCACTTTAAACACACAACAACTGAAACATCCGCTTATAAAAATGTATAAATGACAGTGCTGCTGAAAAACCTCTAGGTTATTTGATTTTCAAACAGTTGAGCAAAGCTGAACGTACTCAGACATTTCTCTCTTTACTTATTCTGATCAACACTAAACTGACTCACAATAATTTTAGCGCAACGCAATCTGACTTTCAATAATCCCTACAAAAGAATGGCCCTGACTAACAATAACCTATACATTTCATGAATCAATTACCTCACAAAAATCTTCGTTACTCGAACTACTGCAATACAGCGATCGCCAGTACTGCCAGCTAAATAAAAGATTCTAACAACTGAAGGCACAAACTATTGATAGGCATAGTTAGCAAATGAAAGATTTTGATAGAGAACAAACAATGTATTTACCTTAATAGTGCTCAAAAGTCATCATATATCAGTTCAAGACATTCAGTCCTATAAATTTCCTTTTTCTGACGGACACACGTCCAGATCGTCCGCTCTCAAAACTCTGCCATCTTTCTCCCCAGATCCACCACTGCTGGCGCCTCACCTCCAACTGCACAACGCTACAATTGCAAATATTCCAACAATGCAAACCAGCCACAGACTGCACACAGCACAGCCAGTGATTTTCACACATAGCGCTACGTGGCGTTACCAACATAAAAACGTAAACAGCCAACTTACATAACAACGCAGAAAAATAAAACATCACGATTACCACGGATTGCCACCTCTTGAGCAGCCAAGATGAGATATGCTGCACACAGTGTATCTGTTCTTATTCTACACGGGCACTTCATTCAGTGACGCATAGAGATGTGTAGTCTGTGACAGCACTCCACTTGTCAAAGTAGCCTACTGGAGTGTACGCTGTTACCATCTCCATTCCATGCTTCTGGCCTCCCTGGTCAGGTAACCATTTCGCCTTTCAGAGCAATATTTAGCATCCTTGACACAAGTGAAATGCCCATATTTCTATGTGTATTTGTTTGTAGTGGCTTCTAGGTTTTGCAATGTACTTCCTCCTGCAGTAACAAAAAACACTTAAAAAAAGCCTCTGCATTAACCAGTAAGGCGAAGTGGTAATGTGGCCGTACCAGGCACTAACGTGACCACATGACGAGGTACAACGACTTTCCGCTTAAAGAGGTGCACGTTGTTACATCGCAGTGCAAGGATGGAAGTTGAACGCGGAGACGGGTTCTAGGAGCGATGGCTTGTAGTTATCGTCTCTTAATTTATCTATCGTGTTAGCGTAGAAGGTGGCGGAATTTGAGGTCACAATGTTGAAAATTTGGCAATGGGACGGTTTGCAAATTACGGATAGAGGGACACGAAGTAGAGCAGACTGGAATTCAGGTTTCTACGCCAAAGGAGGAAAAATACGGTCCTCACAATAAATATTTCATTGGCGATATGATGTAACAGTTGTGTTACTAAATGTGACACTTCTGTCACTCAATATAACTGGGTTTTCTCTTTTGATGCTGTCAGTTGTCAGGATGAGCATTCTAAAGTATTCTGTCAGGGAGAAAATACTAAATAAATTAACTTTTCTCTCTTAACAACATGTGGGCAGGGTGGGGTCTTCCTTGGCTCGGGTATGAGGTCGAATGAAACATCATTTTTACGTAAGATAACTTTTATTGAAGATTTGTACAACTGCATCTTACGGGATGTTCTGGTTCGGAGAGCGACAGCTGTGTCGTTTGTGAAGTCTTCTGCTGCGGCAGCGGTGGCGGCGGCGGCGTCTGATTACGCGTAGCGGTGTGTATCTCGTGTCGCCGTCTCGCCCAGTTGACTGGAGACGAGCAGCGCGAGGTGGCCCGTTTAATTATTGCGTGTGAAGTCGTGCATCGGATGGTGATACCTTGGATGTGGCGTCCCAGTGTTTCTCTTCTCTAAGCGGCCGCGTGTGTTGTGCGTCGACCAGCGGAGCGGCGCGGCGGGGCAAGGCCAGTGTCCCGAACTCGAACCACAGACTCCCGCTTGAGAGTCTTCGGCTGTCAGGTCTTCATCCCAGCTCACAGGTGACTGCTGAGGTGAGGCCGTCTCCTTCCCGTCCTCACGAATCACCCGGGTACGTAAAAATCAGACTTCTAATACCTTTTAACTTCAGTCTTCTGGCGCCGCGGCTGCTGCTTGCTATTACATTACAACGGCGGACTTGGTGCGTCTGTGCATGATGCAGTCTCTTCTTCCATGACGGTCTTCAGCACCGAAACTGACTGAAAACTACTGCTACTCTTCTCTTCTTCCTTCGTCTCTCGTCTTCGTCTCTGTCCCCGTCTCCGTCTTCGTCCCCGTCTTCATCTTTCGGGCCCACCGCGTCTCGCGTATTTATTCACTTCAGTTCACTGGAGGTGAACGACTTCACGGCCATTGCCTCTTCTGTCACGTTGAAAAGCTTCTCGAAGAATCTTCTTAACGTCGGTCATTGGCTCTTGGAATGTAGGCGGGGGCCTCTGATCGCATGTGACGACTGAGAAACACGTGAGCCGCTCATTGCCTCTTCCGTCACGTTGAAAAGCTTCTCGAAGAATCTTCTTAACGTCGGTCATTGGCTCTTGGAATGTAGGCGAGGGCCTTTGCTCACATGCGACAACTGAGAAACACGTGAGCCGGTCAGGCGATGCCCTGACGGCTGAATCGACAGCGCCCGCTTATGTGGAACTTGCTGACTTCACGGTCATTGTCTCTTCTGTTCTGCTATTCTGCCCGCTGAATGCCAGTATGTAACTCTCTAAACTAAACCAAGTTTTTCATTTATATTCTAATTTCCCAAAAAAGTTTTGCATCGCCCTATTTCCCAGAACTCCTGAAGACAGATGTTGAGTGTGGTTAATGTATCACGGATACAGTCCCTTTGATTGTTCAGAGATGTCACCAGACCCTCCAATAGATGTAAACAAACATGCATGAGCATCGCCTATTAGACGGAGGGGACCCGACAGCCGATCAGTTCCAGCCATTCCACCAGGAAGGACGTACACGGCTCGTGTTCTCTATAATTCATTCATGCCTAGGTGGTCAATACCGCGTTTCGATCGCGTAACCATTGTTACTTTGAGCTAGGAACGACTCTCAACAAGGGAAGTGTCCAGACGTCTCAGAGTGAACCGAAGCGATGTTGTGCTGACGTGCAGGAGATACAGAGAGACAGGAACTGTCGATGACATGCATTGCTCAGGCCACCCAAGGGATACTACTGCAGTGGATGACCGCTACCTACGGATTATGGCTCTGAGGAACCCTGACAGCAACGCCACCATGTTGAATAATGCTTTCCGTGCAGCACAGAACGTCGTGTTACGACTCAAACTGTGCGCAATAGGCTGCATGATGCGCAACTTCACTCCCGACATCGATGGCAAGGTCCATCTTTGCAACCACGACACCATGCAGCGCGGTACAGATGAGCCCAACAACATGCCGAATGGACCGCTCAGGACTGGCATCACATTCTCTTCATCGACGAGTGTCGCATGTGCCTTCAACCAGACAATCGTCGGAGACGTGTCTCGAGGCAACCCGGTCAGGCTGAACGCCTTAGACACACTGTCCAGCGAGTGCAGCACGGTGGAGTTTCCTTGCTGTTTAGGGGTGGCATTATGTGGGGCCGACGTACGCCGCTGGTGATGATGGATGGTGCTGTAAGGGCTGTACGATACGTGAATGCCATCCTCCGACCGATAGTGCGACCATATCGGCAGCATATTGGAGAAGAATTCGTTTTCATGGACGACAATTCGAGCCCCAATCGTGCACATCTTGTGGATGACTTCCTTCAGAATAACGACATCGTTCGACTAGAGTGGCCAGCGTAGTTTCCAGATACGAATCCTATCGAACATGTCTGGAATAGATTGAAAATGGCTGTTTATGGTCGACGTGACCCACCAACCACTCTGGGCAATCTATGCCGAATCGCTGTTGAGGTGTGGGACAATCTGGACCAACAGTGTCTTGATGAACTTGTGGATTATATGCCACGACGAATTCAGGCATGCATCAATGCAAGAGGACGCACTGCTGAGTATTAGAGGTACCAGTGTGTACAGCAATCTGGACCACCAGCTCTGGAGGTCTCGCTATAAGTTGGTACAACACGCAATGTGTGGTTTTCATGAGCAATAAAAAGGCGGAAATGATGTTTATGTTTATCTCTTTTCCAATTTTCTGTACAGGTTCCGGAACTCTCGGAACCCAGGCGATAAAAAACTTTTTTTGATGCCTACACAAGCATCTACTACATAGCATTTATCACTTCGAACTGAACCTCAACGCTATCATGGAATCTAACTATGGGGTTTAGTTTTAGAAGCTGCCAAAATAAATGCGATATTTAGTGCAAATGAGAGGACATAACTGCAAAAAGGCATACTACTTTAGGTTATTAGAGAAGAATTAAATATCAGAATCAAAGTCGCGAACGATTTATTCAGATGGAACACACACATTATACTGTACATAAATGTTGGCACAGTGACAGTGGAGAAGAATATTGTTGAATAAAAATTTCATTTTACTGCTGCGCATACGGGCAGTGTTATTGTTTTCGTGCTGGGTTTGCTTCTTATATACGCCTCAAAAACCAAAATGCCTGCAACACGGTAGTTATTAGGTTTCTACTTGCCTATGGGCCGAACCGCACAATAACCCTGGGTTCGGTGTGGGGCGGCGATGGGGTTGGTAGTCTGCTGTGGCCTGTTGTGGAGTTGTGAACCACTGAGGGCTATGGTGGGACGAAGCCTCTTCGTCGTTTCTAGGCCCCCGGTTCAGTACACACACATACGCACAGCTACGGTCGCAGGTTAGAATCCTGCCTCGGGCATGGATGTGTGTGATGTCCTTAGGTTAGTTAGGTTTAAGTAGTTCTAAGTTCTAGGGGACTGATGACCACAGCTGTTAAGTCCCATAGTGCTCAGAGCCATTTTTGAACATACGCACATACATACACACATACACACACACTCACTCACACACACATACACACACACTCATACACACACACACACACACACACACACACACACACACACACACACACACACACAATACACAATAGTGGCAGCCGAAGGTCCATAGCTAGGTTGCCCAGTGGTTTTGGGGCACGTGGATAGTACTCGGTTCCGGTTCTTCATCCTATATAGCGAGCCATCACTGTCCGTTACGTTGTCCGAGGTAGCCAAGTTCGAGTTTATTTACCTCTCACTCAAGCGGTACTGCACATTCGTCTAACAACGTGCGTCCTAGTTACCTGCCCTTAGTGTGGCTATTTCCGTAAACACACAGACTGTAATAAACACAGGACACGTGAACACACAAATAAAGTAGATTAACAGAAGATTAACGGAGGACTACGATAAGGGTGTGGCCTCTTACCTATTACGTACAGTAAATACTAGATGGCATTTCCACCAAACAATTACTCAGAATTCAGAAAATGAACACTCTGAAAAAGATCGAAATTAAGAACTGCCATTTAAAAACTATTTCATTACAAAAACTAAAGTACCGGTCATCAAAGAGAAATTTCGAGTTCGCTCCAAAGTAATAATAAATCAACACAAAATAGGTGTTACAATTTCAGCTGAAGGACTGCAATAATAGTTATGAATATGGAAAAGATTACACTTAAGAATTTTTTTTGCAAAATACATCTGCTTTTCTATATAAAATACAGATGGTTTTCTTATTGGTATTAAGGGTAGAGCCTAGCTCTAGCACATACATGCATCTTTCCTTCTTTAATTATGTATAAACAAACTTCGGTTAAATCGATATTGTAAAACACAGGAATCCTATGAAAGATGCCATTTCAAGTTAGAACTTTCTAAGCACTTAGAGACATGTGGTATTCGTTTGTTAACACAAAAAATATAATAGTAATTCTTTTGTTTTATGAGTTCTGCAGAGCTGCGTTATTCTGTAAGTGTTCGCCTGTGCAAGTATTTTTTCCACTGGCTTTAAATAATATTAAACTTGAGAGTGACCTATTATACAGTCATCATTTATAGAATCCTTTCCTCGAATTTTAGATATGTATTCATTGACTGTTTTTCAGAATATTCAACGGCTGGAACAGCGAAGTCAACAACGAATTGTTGGGAGACGCAATGACTGAACACATACGGTGTGCATTCATTAATTTGTCTTTGAACAAAATACAGGCAGCACTGAGATACATTATGGACCTGTAGAGTATCTAGCAGTAATTTTTGGTCAAGCTGTACTGACAACGGTTAGATCACTGGTTTCCATATCAGTGACATTATCGATCTTCAATACCAGTGAGACACATGCCCCGCTGTACTATTTTTAATCGATAGTGATATAAAAAAGGAGTAGTATTCTCATACAGTACTCGGTACTGAACATATTACGTACTCGTACTTTCTTTTCGAAGCACGAACCACGTGCGATAACAGACTCACTAACCACTATCAAACGAAGTGCAGTCCTCCCGTGGCGATTGTTGTCTGCATCTGTTACATGCATGCAATTTCGATTGATCAATTCAATTGAATCGTCTCTCTGAAAACTATCACTACTTCAGAGAAAGCAGACGGAGGTAACACTGAGACGTTGTGTGGTTCAGAACACTGAATGACAAGACAACGAAGGCTACAAAAATTTTCTGAAAGGAATGCCTACCAGTATTCCAGTATGGAATCGAATCTACGGCGATAACTTAGAAATGCAGAGGAATAATACAATTTTTAAGAGAAGTTAAAAAGCCGTATCCTCAGATATCAAATGCAGAACAATATTGTAAGAAAAGGACTTGATGTATACTGTATAAATGGAAGAACAGTGCAAGGGAGCATAAAATGGAAACAACATATTAACAGGATTGGGGAAGACAAATTAGTTATACAAACTGTCAGTTGTCAAACCTACAGGAAAAGAGATGTGGGACAGCCGATGAACAGATGACTTTAGTGAAGGAATGAGCTTTAAGACTACTGCTTTTCTCACAGACATCCATTTCACGTCCACAGTTTTACTCAGACGAGTTACCGTCTGCAGTTCGTCTGGCCGAAAGTCGCACTTGGAACCCTTCCAGGGCTGAACTTTGCGTCTCGCCAGGCTGCGCAAGAATTCACGTTACAGAGATGCAGCGCAAGAGTGTCTTCCACAAGTATGCGACATTCAGAGCACGGGAAACTTGCTGTGGAGTGGTTTCTCAGTACCTTCATGTCACTGGAATCCTCACTACTAGATGGACTGTACTCACATTTCTTTCTTTTTTTCCAATTTTCGTATGGTTTATTTACAACTGCGTAAGTTATGTAAGAAGCCTGTCGATACGTGTGTATGTTGGCAGTGCTATAGACTGTATTAACATCGCTGACAGCTCTCTGTGGTCGAACGGACTAGCATTTAGCTGTTGGCGAGCGTATGGCTTGGACATGTGTCGTTCATGGAGACTCAGTATTGGTAGGACTTGCATTGTAAAATGAGGATGGATGTGGCTGGTAATGTTTGGGTAGTGGAATTATTGACAACTATTTTTGGAACTGGATGTCACATGAATAAGGTAAATACATTCTTTGCTCCTCAACAAAATCTTTCTTTTGCTAACCATAGGCATCCAAGTAGTTAGAGGCTATAGTAGTTAGAATCTTTTTATTTAGCTGTTGTTGTGTACATAGTTCCGCGTAGTCAGCGCGTACACAACTTTCCCACTAGAGCGCGCCCCGCTAAGCACAACAGCGCAGGCGCAGCGCTCGTCCGTCTCCGCACTATGAGATGGCGCTGCCATAAAGACGGACCAAATTCTGCTTCCGCTGATCCGCGTATTAATATGTAACGCAGCCAATGAGATTACTGTAACGTAGAACCTTTTCTCCTCTCGGATCACATTCGCGCAGTGATACCTGAACGCTCGAAGTATTATAACTAGTGTACAGACCTCCGATTAGTCAGTCTGCATTAGTCTGTAGTCAAGTTTCAGTCTGCGCCTAATAAGATTACCATATTCCTGTACATAGCCATGAAGATAAATGAATAGACACTTTGTCAAGTATCAGAGATATGTGAGAATAAGATTAACGTACCAAGACCAAAGGAACTTCAGATTGTCAATTGTAAATAGCATCCAGAACCAAGTTAAGTTATTTCTATGCTTTTTATTATTTTAATAAATGTGTGTGAAAATTAATCAAGTTCTGCTTAAAGTTGGTCACCGTCAATCTGCTACTCTAAGCGTGCAAGTGGAATTTCTATCGTCTGACCTAACGGCAGAAGATAAACACGCCACAATAAGACCACGAGACATATTGCTGACACTCGCCTACTTCGCTAGAGCGACAAGTCAACTAATCTGATGGTGTGTGTACCGAAGGTCTTGCAGTACGCACACCACAGCTGTCTGTAGCTGCTGCTTTCTGTAATTGCTACAGTTCGTGTTATGAATACTTTCTGTGAGGTAAGTGACTTATGAAAACTATGTATGGGTTATTGTTAGGATTTCTTACAATTCAGGATCATTCTTTTGTGTTAATTATTTTAAGCCATGTTGTTATTCTATAGCAGTCATATTGCGTTGGGCTTGTGTATTGTGTGTAATAAAAGAATGTTTTTAATATTTTTTATTTTATTCATTTATTCAACCTGGCAAACTTTTGCCTCTCTTACATCTAACCAGGCATTCTACTTATTTTACTGTCATATGTTTTAGTAGGCATATTAAACTACATCTAGTACGAAAAGTGAAATAAAGAATTACAAAGGCACACTAGGCAAAATACATACATATACAGTTTACATTCGTAGATGATAAGTACTGCTATAATTAGACATTATGAAAGAGATAGGAGTGGTAGCAGCAGGGAGTATGAGGGAGACTGATGGTGAAGGGAGGAGAGGAATAGAGACGTGGTGAAACATAATTAAGGAAATATAAAGGAAAAGAAGATAGCGTGGCTAATAGAGATAGACGAAGAGGAAGAAGAGGAAGGAGCAAGATAGGAGACACTAGCTTTGCTATTTGACAGAGGGGAGGATTGGCCTTTTACATTAATTTTCTAGAAAAAGTTATGAGGATGAGAGTAGGAAATGGTTCAGCTTCTTCTGAAAAGCGGCAGGGGATTGAATTTTGCGCAAGGTAAGGAGCAGTTTGTTCCAGAGGCGGATAGCAACAATTGAGAAGGAGTTTGCAAAAGTTTTTGTTTTGTGAGTGGGCATATTTAGGATACCAAATAACAGGGACCTATTGTTTCGATTATGATGCCATGAAAGGTGTTTAATCTCTGAAGCAAGGTACTGGGGTAGTTGCGCGACGAGGAGTCGGTGAAGGAGTCACACAATTTGTCCGGCCGCAGCCACCCTAGCTGGGAGTATGAAGCACTAAGAGTATGAAGCACTAACATGATCATATCGGCGAAAGTTGAAGGTGTAACGCACGCAGGCATTCATGGTTAGTTCTAACCGTCTATTGTTTCCACTACTCGTGCCTTGTTGAATTACATCACAATAGTGGTGATCGGGAGAACGAGTGCTTGCACGAGCTGGCGTCTCACGTCCTGTAGAAATACTTTCCGAAACTTTCTGAGAGCATAGAGACAAGCGGACGTCTTCCGGCACAATGCGACTGTATTCTCTGCCCAGTTGAGATGCTCATCCAAAGTTACACATAAGTTCTTAACTGTTTCCTGATATGGTACTGGAATACCGTCGAGCAGAATAGGAGGCAGCTGTTCGCGGAAATCTGAACTTATTAATTTCTGATGAGATATTAAGATTACTTGTGTCTTTTTTGCATTTAGTTTAGGCCCCAGGCTTTTCGCCCATGTCACTACTGAAGACAGATCATCATTCATCTGAGTGACTGGAGTATTTATATCTTCAGATCTGACGCTTAGTTAGAGCTGGAGGTCGTCAGCATAGAAATGATATTTGCAGGACAGAACCGACGAAATATCGTTGACATATAAAGAAAACAAAAGTGGTCCTAAGACTGATCCTTGTGACATTCCCGAGGAGACATGTTTCCAGGAAGATTTTTCATTTACACAGACAGCACTTTGCTGTCTATCTTTTAACTAGCTTTCGAACCATCTCATTGCACTATCTGAGAAATTATGCTGTTGCATTTTTCTGAGCAATATGTCAAAGTTAACAGTGTCAAAAGCTTTGCTGAAGTCTAGTAGCGTAAATATTGTGGCCTTTCGGCTGTCAAAGGCACATTTCAGATCATCAGTTACTTTAATTTGAGCAGTGTTTGTGCTCTGGTGTTTGTGGAAACCGGATTGAAATTTGTCATATGGGCTGAATTCATACAGGTGTTCAGTGATTTGATCATGAATAATAAATTCAAGTACTTTGGAAACAGCAGGCAGTACGCTAATTGGTCGGTAATCACTTGGCAGTTGCGGGTTTTCGATCTTAGGGATGGGTCGCATTATATTTCTTTTCCATGCTGTGGGGTATATTCCGTTCACGAGGGAAAAATTAAATATGTCAGTTAAGACAGGTACTAAGATATTGGCAACATTTTTAACTCGTCCTACATGCAAATAAATACAAATAAAGAACACAGATGCCCCATTTGCATGTAAAGTTCGAATAATTCAACCGTTATTTACGTCCCGGCAGATGTGTACCACGGTTATACTGATACTGTCATTGTCTATCGCATCAGAAGAGATTCTCATTATTGCTTTTCTTGCCGTATTTATGGTTACGTGTTTTTGATGGAAGGTATCGTTGTTAGTTATCCAGTTAGGGGATTCTTGTGGACGGTAATTATCAGCCGAATGGGTTTTCAGAGGTGCAGAGAAGAATTCATTTAACTCGTTAGGTGAGAAATGAAAATCAGTTTCCGATTTTGCCTTTCCGACCCCCAGGCTACGGAAATTCTTCCTTAGAGTCGTGGGCGTCAAATCGCTACATACAAGGAAGCGGGCGCACCTGATTTTAACATTGCGAATGCATTGTTTCACTCTGTTCCGTAGCTTTCTATATTCTTCGAAACGCTCGGGTTTCGGATCTGCCTTGAAACGCCTGTGGGCAGCATTCCTATTATTCATCATTTGACGTAAATCAACTGTCAGCCATGGAGCAGGATATTTTCTTACACGTATTGTGCGTACAGGTGAATGTTTGTCATAGAGGGCAGTGAGTTTATCCGAAATATCAAAAAATTTCTGAAGATGTAAAAACACAAATTTGTGAGCATTTTGAAAACACATTACAGGATTATTAAGCAGCATAAAAGAACTTCAGATGATTGTACACGAAAATCATGTTGTACACGAAAATCATGACACCGTGCAGGCTAAAACTGACTCTGTTGCATCTACCGATACCGTCGCGCAACTTGTAAAAAATCAGGAAAACTTAAAGAACACAGTAGATACGATTACGACACAAACAGAAACTCTAAAACTTGTTTCAGGAAAACACACGGAGGAAATCGGCACATTATCGGAAAAAGTAGCCGAACTTTCGTATCGGTTAACAAATTTATCGACGAAGGCAGATGATAATTTGAATGAAACAAGACCGGTAGCCTTTACTGACACAGAGGAGTACAAGGAAATTAGGAAATTGAAACAGAGTCAGAAACAAATCAATACGCAGCACAAAAGACAAAAGCGGGAAGTACAAGATCAGTTGGCACAGGTGATACAAGAATTACATATTTCAGAGGATACTCGCGCTCCGACACGGGGAGAGGGATTTAGAAACACAGAAAAGTCACAAAGTAATAACACATGGTATTTCGAAGATTTTGAAAGTAGTCGGCGGGGTGCACCGAGCCTTGAGATGGAACCGCGGACACGACTTAACAATGACCGATTTGCGACTCAGTGCTACGATGACTTTGACTATAAGCTCTTCATCACAACGCGTAAATTTAAAACAGTCAAGAATTCTAGTAATGACATACATTCAGAACCTTGGCTTCATCAATTTTCTCACTGTTTTCCTCTTAACTGGTCATTAGAGCATAGGTAAGAATTTATGTGTGGCTATTTATGAAATGAACCAGCTGTAAGAATGCGATCGGTTACTCGCGACTGTCACAGTGAAGGAGTCCGTCTGCTTAGCTGAGTGGCGACGTGCTTGCCTTCCGTGCAGCGGCCCCGGGTTCGATTCCCGGCCGGGTTGGAGATTTACTACGCTCATGGACTGGGTGTTCTGTTGTCCTCATCATCATTTCATTCTCATCACCGGCATGCAAGTAGCCTAATGTGGGAGCGGAACTTCCCCAAAACGAGTCTCCCGGCCAACTATGCCATACGATCATTTCATTTGTCACAGTGAAGGAGATTTTTATCATGCCTTCCTTTCTATATATTGGAATCAGGCTGCTCAAGATCGAGTAAAACACAGCATTATAATGATGAAACATTTCGAACAGTCTAAAGTTTCCAGCCCTGTAAAATACTTTTAAGCTATGTTACACAAGAATCAGTATTTGTCAAACCAGTACAGCCCCTCGGAACTTATTCGCATTTGTTTAATAAAGTTGTCTGAACACTTAAGACATTTTATTTGGCTGGACGTTGTAAAGATGATATCGAAGCTTTTCAGGACCCGTTGCGCGCTTCGCTTACTCGGCCGTTGAGAGCTCGTGAAGAGGTTTTCTGTGCTGTGGGCGCCGCGGAGAGCAAATTGTCGTGCGTTGTTTTGACAACGCGTGCAAATTGTCGTGTTCCGCGCCTCGCAGCATGGGAAAGAAGGGTGCGCAGAGGAAACCTGCCGCTACGAAGGGTCCTTCGGTTGTGCGACTCTCTGAGTCTGCCGACCGTGCAAGGAACTCCCGAGAAGACGAGTCGCGGCCTGTCCCCCCTTTGTACGTCAAGTGCAAAGGCGGCTGGACAGCGCTGTTCGACACCATCACGAATTGCGCTCGGAACGAGGTGGTCTACGAGTCTGTCGATACAGACTCGCTGATCTGCGTTCGAGCCGCAAACGTGGCCGACCACAGGGCGATCAAGGTCGCAGTGGCCGACCACATCGTCGACGCGCCACCGGCACGTGAGAAGGCACCTTCCGTAGGAAGGATGAAGACGACTAAGGCACTCCTCAGGGGGTTGCCTTGGTGCTGTGACGAGGCAGCGGTCCGGGAAGGGCTGCTGCGAGCCGGGTTTGGTAATGCAGCCGCAAGGTTGCACAACCGGACCAACAGGAAGAGGGCGCCGCTCTATGCCGTGACCGTGCAAACGGTCGACGGCGGGAGCGACATCTTCGACTTGCGGAAGTTGCTGGGCTTCCCGGTTACGACGGAGGCTCTCCCGACCGCCATGGATCCTCAGCCCCAGTGCTTCAGGTGCCAGGGCGAGGGCCATGTTGCGAAGTATTGCCGCAACGCGGCGCGGTGCGTCAAGTGCTCAGGTGAGCACGACAGCCGCGCTTGCGACCGCGGCAGCAGCGCTCTGCCGACTTGCGTCCGGTGTGGCGGCCCGCACGTCGCCAGTTGGCGCGGTTGTGCGGCTTTCTCTACCCGCAACCGTGCCGGGGGCGGCGAAGCGGCCGCGGCCGCACCGACGCAGCAGCAGAAGAGAAGACGACGTCGGAAACGGCGTAGGGCGGAGAACAGCCCGGTGCAGCTGAGGGACGGCGCAGCAGCAGATCCACCTGCCACGGGCGGGGAAGGCCGCTCGGAAACGGGCAGCCAGGACGCAGCTCGCCCTCCCGCGAAGAGATGTGACCTCGAGCTCGGCATCGCCGTGAAGGAGGCCACAGCAGCCCTCAAAGCCGTCATGGCGGCGGAGAGGGGTGCCTTCGCAGCCGCCGTGGCTGCAGAGAAGGAAGAGGCCTTGAGGCAACTGCGAGCAGTCTTCGCCCAAGGCCTCAGTGCAGTCGTACCTGCGAACACTCCTGCGACCTGGCAGAAGGACGTTCGCGCGCCTATCCCAGCGGTTGCCCCTGCAGCACCGCAGGTGAAAGGTGCAAAGAAGAAAACCGCCAGGGCAGTCTTCATCGCGCAAGCGTCGCCGCGCTGCCGCGCCGAACTTTTATGTTACAGGGAGTAAGCCACTGCGGCCGGCCCAGGAGACTACGAGGGAGCGCAGCCGCAGCACCGGACTGACCCAGCTAACGACCACGCAGTACATAGGTAACGTTGCACGATACCTCACGCTAACCCCCCTCACCTTGCATGCTCTGTCGCAGCTAGCAAACCGCTACTGCCCTTACTACCCGTCCTACTGTCGCAGAGGTTTTTTTCCCTTGGCGCTGGCCTTGGCACTTTTTTTCCTCTGCTCTTACAACCGCTACCCTTCGATCGTTTTCGACCACTTCTATCTCCTGATGGACCATGTTAATGAGTAGTCTTACCCAGACGCATGGATAACATCACAGCCTGCATCCTGTGACGCCTGATTGAAAACTAACATGCATACGGAGGTGACAGTAGAACTTTTGTGTTGGTCACCACGTTGGTGCGGGCGTGGAGGGGCCCCATCCTTTATTAAAAAAAATGAAGTACGAAAACAGGAAAACGGCAAAAATACAGGTCAAAAAATGGTTCAAATGGCTCTGAGCACTATGGGACTTAACAGCTGAGGTCATCAGTCCCCTAGAACTTAGAACTACTTAAACCTAACTAACCTAAGGGCATCACAAACATCTATGCCCGAGGCAGGATTCGAACCTGCGACCGTAGCAATCGCGCGGTTCGAGACTGAAGCGCCTGGAACCGCTCGGCCACTCCGGCCGGCATATACAGGTCACATCCATCACAATTTCGTGACGACAGAAATAATAACCGGACACGACAAGTCTACTGCTGTAACGCAAATCGTGACCAAAACAGACATCTCTCGTATGGCAACCATTGACATAATAACTATAATGACAGAGAAAGATCACATTTCCGTGGTAATGACTATGACGGAGACAACCATAGAAATAGACAATATGGGAACCAGAATAATTATTATCAAGGAAGACAAAATGACTTCAGACGCAACAGTCCACCTCGTAATTACTATTCTTGGAGATATTCTCCTCCACTTAATCGACAAGAAAGAAATTACAGAAATTACCGACAAGACGACAGACGCTATAGTCATGACAATAGACCCGAATTTAATCAGAACTGGCGTGAGTCAACAGGGCAGGGTTCTCTCGACAAGCTGAAATTGTAGAAATTAGACCTCCGAATCCCAGCAACGACAGGCGACAACAGAGAGATAATAGACAATGACTCGCACAGCAGGCACCCACAAAACGTACTTATTAAGCGGACGACGTAGGTGCCATGATTATCAGTTACGTGAAAATGGAAGACAATAGGGACATTTTACTCCAGGAACATGACATGAAACGGAACAATACTGCGTATCCTGTAATTAACATCACAGAATATCATAAAATTTACGGCAGTACTTGACTCCGGCAGTCCTATTTCGGTAATTAGTGAAACAGCTTTCAGTAAGTGCAACAAATCGAACGAATGCCCTACACTTTGTTTACGTAAAATTAAATTACAAGGTGCAATTTTTTGACAAAGTGTAGATGTACGCCAACAAAGTAACTTAGAATTCTTTTGTTAAAGCCAAAAATTTATTATCAATTTTCTTATTATTCCATTATTGTCGACGGAGATTATATTCGGTGTAGACCTTTTGAATGAGTACAAAGCAATTTAAACTTTCACGACAGTGAAATAAGTTTAGAGAAAGTAGGTAAGTCAGTAGCTTTGAAATATGAAGATTGGCTTTCCCATGACAAGGAAATCAGTCGGCTTTACCTTCTGTCAGATCACAGTTTGGAACTTTTGACGGAACTTGAGATTGATAATCATTTTGCAAGTACTAACATGGATGATATTGGTGACGTATTAGATACTAATCTTTTAATTCATAAAAAATTAAAATAATTGGAAACTGTAATAAGACTGATAGCCAGGACCTTTTTGGCATATTCCACAGTTTTTACTCAGGAACAATTAAAGGATTTGAATACAAATTTCCTGTTTGTGAGCATACCAAATTTTGCGTCAGATCATACGTAATTCCGGCACATTATAGGGACCGTGTTAGAACGGAAATACAGTGTATGCTCGACGAGGGCGTTATTGAACCAGCGGTAAGCTCATACAATAATCAATTACATGTTGTTGACAAGAAAAACGGATCGATTAGACTTGTCTTAGATTCCAGACAAATAAATACCACAATCATTCCTGAAACAGACAGACCGCAAACGTTGGAAGAACTTCTACAAAATTTCAGTGGTGTAAAATTATTGTCTCCTATTGATCTCACATCTAGCTTTTATCAAATTGAACTTCATCCAGAATGTAGAAAAAATAGGGCTTTTCTTTGTTTCGGTGTTTGTTATTTATTTCGGAAACTTCCTTTTGGTTTGAACATTTCTTCATCAGCATTCATTCGTGGGCTAAATTCCATATTAGCTGAGTTCTTAAAATGACACATCACCTCGTACGTGGACGAAATTTTGATAGCAGAATCATCTTGGGAACAACAGCATCGTATCCTCAAGTTTGTTACGCACTTTTGCTGAATCGGGAATTACAGTCAACTTGGAAAAATCGGAATTCGGTAGGACAAAGGTAAAGTTTTTGGGTCACATTATTTCTGCTGAGGGCATTCAGCCCGATCCGAAAAAGTTGAAAGCAATCAGTCATTCCTGTTCCATCGACAAAAAGACAATTCGCAATTTTGTAGGTCTCGTGAGTTTCTACCGTTGTTTTTTTGAATATGCAAATTTTTGTAACTCCTATACTTTGTTCTCTTACTGGCAAAAACACTAATTGGATGTGGGACGAACAGGCACAGTTGGAATTTGCTTCTTTGAAAGAAGAGCTTCTTCACACGCCAGTCTTAGCTCACCCAGATCTGTCACAAGATTTCTGCTATAGCATGGACGTCTTGGTGCCCATTTATTTCAAGAATCTATAGAAAATGACATTACTGTTCGGAAAACCATCGCTTTTGCTAGCCGCGTGCTAACAAAATCTGAGAAAAATTATTCCGTCACTGACTTGGAAGCTTTAGCTATCGTTTGCACATTTGACAAATTTCGCGTCTTTCTTTCTGGAAAATATGTAAAAGTTTGTAGTGATCACCGGGCATTACAATTTCTTATGTCTTCAAAATTAAATCATGACAGATTGAAACGTTAGGCATTGTTCCTGTAAGAATTCTGCCAATAATCTACATTCCTTTCACGCAGTGTTACCAACTCTAAAAAACCCGAGTCGCTAGATTCAATATCAAAGGTCGCTAGAAAGTCGCCAAAACTTATTTTACTAGGGGTGTACTGAAAATTTCGTGCTGTGAATGGTGCAATAAGCCAGCGGGGGGGGGGGGGGGGGGGGTAATAAAGTATTAATACATATTGTCTCATACGTAATTGCTATATTGTCTTAATTAAATGACGCATCGCTTGCAACAACATACATATAAAATACGCTAACGTTTAATTAAACATGTTACCATAACTGACGCAACACACAAATTGTTGTTTTCAGTCACAGCAGTCAAATATACTAGAAATATACAACTATATTTGCAACAAAAGAAAGCAAGAACTCAAATTAGGTTAGAAAATATATACATACAGGTATGTGAGCTATTCATCGTCGTCATGCTCTGACAGAACTGTAGTTGATGTAGAGGGTTGAACGTCGCTCAAAAGATGATGCAGTCCGACTGGTTTTGTCCCAAAAGAGTAACTTTTGTTCGTTCTAATAAGCGTCAATACGTCTGACGGTATGTCAAAAGATGCACGATCTTTATTTTGTTTCTTCAGCTGGTCTCTTAATATGATCAAAGCATTAATTGTCTTTAACGATAATCTGTTACGTTGTTTAGGTTTTATAATGTTCATAGAACTGAATATTCTTTCCACTTCTGCATTTGAATGCGGTAGGCATAGAACAGTCATTGCTAGCTGTGAAATCAAAGAAAAAGGATTCTCCCTTGCGGCATTTTTATACTGCAAAACCTCACTCTAAAATCGAATAGTTTTAGCAGTGTTATTCCACCTAATGAAGTTGGTATTATGCCATTCTTGCAGCATTCCGTCTATGAAATCGCCACTAAAACGCAATTCTTTGGCTACATTCGCTACAGCATTGTTTTTATTCACATTTAGTGTTTCTTCAACATTCAGCATTGACCTTTTTTTTTTCAGGATCGTAAAGTTACTTGGCTGTCTTTGTTGGATTTCTTTTATGAGTTTCAGACTAAACTGAATGCATCTCTTCTTCAAATAAACTTTATTTTCTGCAGAAAAACTTGACTCAGACAATTTCTGTTTAACCATAAAACCAAGCTTCGGATTTGCGTACATACATTCGCTTGGAACTGGTGTTGTCAACCAATCAACAGTTGGAAAAACTGTTTTGTACGAGTGACTGCATGAGAAATACAAGTGTATCTAGTAATTTAGTGGGGTTTATTGTCTTCTCATTCAAAAGCTTTTATTGCTATTTGTACGTCTTCTAAAGCATGTTTAAGGTAAAACATGTAAAGATGATTTGAGTCGTCACAATACATCTTGTACAAAATATCGGCAGTGTAACAATTGTCTTAAACCATGGCAAGTGAAAAATGTAGCTTTAGTTCTTCCCACTGCTGCAGAATTCTTCGTATTGCCGGTTCAATTGAAAGCCAACGTGTTGCAGAGACCTTCAAAATTTTTAGTGGCTGTTTTCCACAATTTATTGTCTCATAAACCTTTTTACATTCCTCTTGTCTTTTGGGTGAAATGGAGAATCGATTGTAGGTTTCCCGTACAAGAAACTCTGTTTCTAGGTATGGTATTCACTGAGGCGTGCGAAACTTCAAGCTGAAGAGAGTGACAAATGCAACGATCAATACCAAATGCTTCAAACCATATTCTCTCTTGAGTTGTTCGAAAAGCCCATTGTTTATTCCAACCATTGCTGAAGCATTATCTGTGCCAATTCCTACCATATTAGCGACTGGAAGTTTGAGATCTTTCAAAGAAGTCGCAAGAACAGCAGCCAGATTTCTTGCATCTGCAGTTTCTACTACAGCGAGTTTGAGAAATACTGATCTAATGATTTCGTTGTTTACACTATAGTACTGTGTAACGATACCTAGCATTTTAGATATTCATACATCTGTGGATTCATCTATTAGTATCTATATGTATTTTTGGTTCCTATGTCTTCGACCAATGATTGTGTAAAATATGGAACCAAAATTTCAGTTATAATGTTAGTGCACCTTATACGATGTAATTGCATGTTTTTAGCGCCCTCATCACCGGAAATTACCTTCTTACACAGTATTCCTAAATGATCTACAGCTAAAATAGAACAGTGTTCAGCAACAAATAAAGAAAGGGCGCCTTCCGCTCTGCCTGCTATTCTAACTGTAGTTTTCGGAACAATTTTCACAGGTAATAGTTTTCGAATGCTTTCTAATAGCACACAATTGAGCATAAAACTCTGTTGCACATACTTGACATCTTACCTTGGATAAGTCTCCAACGACTGCTTTCAGCCACCCATTGAACTCAGGTTCTGCTTCCCACGCATCCCGATATTTTTGAGCGTACTGCTTCTTCTGCGGTAAATACATTATGTAAGCCACCACAACATAAGTTTCACCAGTTTATAATCACTGAAAATACATTAAAACTCAGGAGAACTAGAGGTCATGAAACAATCTAATCACTCGGTAACTCGATATCAGTCCTATTGTTCATTGTTTAAAAGGTAATAATGTCTGAGATACCCCCCACCGAATTGTTCTTGCGTTACCACTGTGCATGTGCTAATAATTTGACTGCGAGATAACATTTCGAAAAATTAGAGGTTGCTGGACAGAAATGTATTTTATTATACTTAATATTACATACGTTTTTTGTCAATTCGAAAAATAAAGGGAGTTCAAAAGTTTAAGAATTATAGATCGATACGTTATCGACTATAACAGGCTAGTGGGTAATGAATAATGAACTGTTCTATAGTCAAGGTTTTCTTACTCTGTAGGCAATTCCCACATTCAGGTTTACTAAATGCTGAACAATGCTACGTGATCAGCCAAAAACTTTATTTAACTTAGTAAATATAGAACAAAGTAAGTGTAGTACCCATTCTATTGTTAAAATGTTAGTTTTGTTCATGAAAATACTGGCGCAAAATAGCTTTGATTTGTACTTCAAAAGTCGTCAGTACTCCAAAAGTCGCCAGATTAAGTCGCTAAATAATTTTTGTCGCTGGAAAGTTTTTTTTGTCGCTAAGACGAAGGCAAAAGTCGCCATTTCTAGCGACAAAGTCGCTAAATTGGCAACACTGCGTCCACGGAAAACATTGTTGCGGACACACTGTCAGGTACACCGGCTGGCCTTGAGAAAAGCAACACGGAAGCTAACCTTGAGAAAAATTTCAGTATTCTTTACAATCGAAAAGTAGCCTTTGAAATCTTCGTCTCTGCATCTTCAAAGGACATTGCTCATGAGCAAGACAAGGATCCGATTTGGAAAGTCATTAAAAGTAAATGGCATGAAAAGACACTCACCCTGAGTAGTCATTATTATCTGATTTGAAATAACATGCCCATCAAACGTTGCACTGTTGATGACAAGCTATGGGTACTTTTTATTCCTGACGATTATGTTAATAAGCTCATCTGGTACATTCATTTCAGCTACGTACATTTTAGTCCACGAAAATGTTATCATATTATTCGGAAGGCTTGTTATTTTAACAACATGGAAAAGAAAATTAGGAGAGTCTTGTCTATTTGTGATCTTTGTCAAAAAGTTAAACCGTCTACCATCTCACATCGTGCTCCGTTGTTTCCTTTTCTTCCTACTAGATTAAAAGAATTAGCTGTTGTTGATATTCTGGGACCCCTTGTGGAAACACTGAACGGATTTTCGTATGTTGTCGTCGCTGTTGAACTTACTGAAAAATTTGTTTGTTTCACACCTTTACGCAAATCCACTGGACGTTCTGTATCCAACGCCTTTGTTAAAAATTTGTTAAGTGAAGCTGGACAAGTTGCCAAGGTCATTTCAGATAACGGACCACAAGTCAGATGTGCTATTTGGTCACGCATGCTTCGAAATCGTAAAATCAATTCTGTTTTTATTGCATTGTACTCTGCACGTTGTAGCCCGTCTGAATTATGAAAGAAATTGCAGACTTTATTGTCACAGGAAGCATCAGTGTTGGTACAGATACACTTATTTCAAAATGTACTGAATGAAATGCCTCATGACTCCTCTGCTTTGCCACCTATTCTTGCAGTGAAGAATGAGGAACCAACCAACAGAATCAGAGAGCTTGTACCTTCTCTGAGTACACGTAAACTTCGACGTAAAGACTTATTTGATCTGGCTTTTAAAAATATAAGTTCAGCTGCAGACAAAAGGAGAAAACTACACCGTAACAGAAATGCAAAGGAACTACGACGTTTACACACATAACACTCTACTTTTGTATATGACAAGGTAAGCACATTGATTTTTGGAGAACCTTGCTTATGAATGACGATAACTACGACACTTGGCCCGTTTTTACCGCTAAGCAATGACAGAAATTTTCTTACAGCAAGAAGTACAGTTTAGCGCTACATAACAAGCATTTGAGTGATGACTTTTTGTACTCGAAACATTATTAGAAATGTTTTTGAACTACAATGAAAGAGAGAAGGTTTTCGGTGATACATTTCATTCCAGAGTTTTAATCTGTAAGGTCTGAGGTATAATTACATTGAAAGGGTACAGTACCGCCCGACATTGAAAATAGGTACAACATACTTCATTATTTTTGTCAGAACAACACATTTTTTTGTGAAATAACTCAATTTCAATTAATACAGCGAAGCCGGATACCAGTGTGGGAAAGAATGACAGTTTATATATTTAATTTATCACATGTGCACACCCACAAAATAAATCCCCACATCCAGTTTGGTGAGATCTGTGAAATGAATGAATGTATGGTCGTCTGCTAACCGCAGATAGTGAATGTGAATATATGATCATCTTTGAGACGATCCTTTGGCCACCTTTGGTGGGACCAAAGAGATGAAACTTACCGGAGCTTTGAACACCTGAAATGTGGCTGACCAATACGGTAGCATGGTCTTCCCCCACCTCGACAGAGGTGCGAGATGACCCGAAGAACGGCCATGTTTCAGCACTCTGCCGCTGGACTTTGTGCTTTTAAGACCTGTCTTAGTTGTGCTCCATAAAGACGAAAGAGTGGAGACATGGTATACATGTGGAATATTTAAGAGTAGTTTGAAATAATAATTTCTCTATTTCAGGAACTTTTGTGGGGAGTATTAAATGTCAGGCAGGTAATATTAATGGGATCGTAGTAATCTTCGGAAGTAACCAATGGTCACAATGAAACCACGTGTACCAATAAGTTGAAATACTTCAGTGTGCTTAAGTTAAGCTGAATTACTAGTGTGTGTACTATAAGTTGAAATATTTAAGAAATGGCGTGTGCAGGACTTGAAATTAGAGACGAGTACTTCCACGTGGTGAGTACTGTGTGAGTCTCAATCTGTGCGTGAGACAAAGGATAAAGAGAAGTACTCGTCCATGGTATCAGTTGAGGACTCGTGTGTGTGATGAATATGTTCCTAATATTACTTTGCGAGATATGTTTCCGTGTGACGCTTGATTCAAATTATAATACTCTGAGAGAGAAGCAAGGTGAGTCAGCCGTCTATCCAGCAACGCCACATGGCTTGCATTGCACAGGAAGACGTGCTTATATCTCCAGAGTTCATAGTAGCAAAGTAGAATTACGAAGTGGGGCAGTGTCGTGTAAAACTGGGATAAATACTAATTGAAGTGGGAAAGCTGAAAGTGATAGTGTTGTGACTATTTATTGTATTGTATTCCATGTTGTAGTGTGGTGTATGTCATGTAATTTGGGTATGTGTGGTTTGCATGGGAGAGTAGCAAGGTAGTTTCAAAAGATTAGTGGGTTATGCTTGTTCCTTCTGTACCGCTCGATCTGGAGGAAAGTTTCGTGATGATGATTGTGAGAGTCGAAGTGTGAGATATAATAAAAGATCCATCATCCTATTCAGAAAGTGCACTGTAGCGTTAAATAACTACGAGACCATGAGGTAGAGAATCACCAATGTAAAGCCATGCCCACTGGGCGGAATTTCTCATGTGTTATTGTTGTACGTTATAGAATTTGTGTGTTTAGGTTATAGAATTTATCGGAATAAATAAGATAGTGAAAAGAAAAAGATTGGTGGACTTTTCCTTCGAATTGTATGTTGTCATGATGTCCCGAATTTATAATGTGTGCGCCATTCATATTCAGTGCGGTGGCCACGTGTTGATAAAAGCCGTTAAATAAAAAAAAAAAAAAAAGAAAATGTGGTATTGCCAGTGCGTAGTGAACAGTCAGAATTCTGTAAATTACTGATAGTCAGAAGTGCGTTTCCGTTGCGTATTATTCATACAGGAGGATAATTAGTAACTTAATTGTGAGTACGAGAGTTCATGTTACTCGATAAATAAGAATGAATCCACTCGCTTGGCAGACCACTCATCATGCAGGCCTGACTGCTTGATGCCACAGTATGAGCAAGGCATGTGGGTGCCTCTCAACATTATCCCTCATGGGGGTATACCTACTTTGTATATCATGTGTGTGGCAAGCACAAGGTGCCTTAGCATATACGGTTTTGTACATTGGTATCATTTTTCTCTAACACAAAATTACACAGCTATGTGACATTTAACAGAGAGAAAAAAAAAACATTTTAATAAGTCTCTGACGTACGTCTAAGTAATTACGCAGTTGGGTTACTTCGCATTTAGAAAATTGTATGTTGTCTGGATTTTGTGAACTGTTCACATATATTTTCGGAATACTGTGATACTGGAAGAGCTTTGAGTAATGTATATTGTATGTGAACCTGATGTAATGCTCTGCTGTTCACATATATTTTCGGAATATTGTGATACTGCGAGAGCTTTGAGTAATGTATATTGTTGTGAACCTGACGTAATGCTCTGCTGCGCTAGGCTGCGCGCTAGCCTGCGGGAAATGCCCATTGTTGTGTTGCCTGTCAACTTTAATGGGTCGCTTCAGCCGCTTTTAAGCTCGCTGTACTCCTGGAAGTGCTCGCAAAGCTGTAGAAAAGAGAGGCCGTTGACCTTTCTATTGATATTTCTTTGCAGAACACACCACAAACACGACGTGCACTATTGCTTGTAAACATATGATTAGACTTAGGAGGTTGAACTTCGTGCTACTTATTGAAATGCTTATGAACTGATGAGATATATTCTTACATTTACGCACTCGATTATGACAAGTGTCTCTCTACGAGGTTTCAGAGAATTTCTACTGACTTATGAAATACCACAGAGTGTTGAATTATGTTTTTGTGTTGTGCTCTGTACATATTTGCTTATTTTTATGTCATGTTTCTAGCTGCGTTATTTATAAAATAAAATTCAGTACATAAGCTAATGCGAACACTTTCTGTCAACAGATCTATTAAGTAATAATCTTATGATCCATTTTCTTAAAAAAAAAGCGCAATTGGAAAGGAAAGAACAATAAGAAGTAGAGGGGACTAATAACAGGAACTGCATACATAATTTGCTTTTCAAGGACTTGGTACTTTTTTAGGTAGAATAAGTTGTTGTGGCGCACTACTTTAGTGTTAAGTTCTGACATAGAATCATTTCATTTCACATGGGAGATAGATCTAGCGCTTTACATAGTTTTGATGATCGCAGATACACACATGCTATTGTAAGCTTACACATATATTTCCCTTATCTGCTTTGCTGTCTTTACTTTAATATTTTTCTGCTTGTGCTTTCTCATGTTTAGGTAAAAGTTATTGCATTTGCTGCTGCTATTTGTCAGGCAATGTCCTACTAAAGTTTACTTTGTATTACTGTGATAAGCCAGTGTTACCACTGATTTATTTTCTTCTTTGCTGTATATTGCCTTATATTAGTTGTAATGTTGCATTTGCTTTGCTAATTTAGATATGCTGCTGCTTGCTTTGCCAATTTGTATTTTTCGTTGTTGTTTGTGCTAATTGTTTCGTGCTACTGCATTGCCCCATTCTCTAGCTTATGTCTCTGAGCTCATTAGATTTAAGTTAAGAGGGGGTATGCTATATAAGAAAATAAGTTATGATTACTTGGGAAGAAATGCATTGAGAAGCTATAAGAAAAAAGGATCTGGCCCGAAACTATTGTACAATGAGAAATAATTATTTTGAAAGAGGAAATGAACAGATATAGGTAGGGTATAGTGACAACAGGTTTAGGTAGGATTTTCTGGGAAACTAATTATGAGGTAAGAAGTATATTAAAGTACAAATACAGATACGAGTTTTTTTGTAGAAACTAATGTTGAAGTAAGAGAGGTCTGCGAGAATTAAATGAAGTTTTAGTTGGAAATAAAGTAGTTTTGGTTGAAAGTAAAGCAGGTGTGAGCATAAAGTAGGTGCAAAGTGCTCGCCACAAGTACTGCAGTAACAAAGATTACACTTACACTTTGACGCACTTATACTTGAAAACTGATCCTGTCCTTTCCTATTGTGTTATTCTGCTATGTTTATGTGTACATTTGTGTCTCTGTGTTCTTCGTATCTCTTTGTGTTTACCTGATAAGATAAATTTTGTAGAATTTTTTTTTTCCTTCTCTATGCTTCATTCAGTATGATGAGGAATACTGTTATCCTCAAATCCAATCTATGTTTTTGCACCATGTTCTTTACGTTAGGAAGATCTTTAAAAATTATTTATTCTATTATGCTTCTACTGATAGTCTTATTTTTCATTTATTTACTTATGTCATAACTTCTGTAATACTCGTATGTATGCTTATTTTTATTCTTTTTGCAAAAGCTGTATTACTGCAAATTTTATTTGTATTATCATGTTCTTTACTATAATGATGTTTTCTTTACATTTGTAATTGAATCTGTATACTGTTAAATTGTAATTGTATAGACACCAGTTCTTTAAGTTAGGTAAATAGTAGTGATTGATTTTACTGCCCACATTTGTCTGTTGGTCATATTATACGTATCAAATCTCAGAGATTATATAACTGTGTTAGTGCTTGCACGTGTGTTGATAATTCGGCAAGGGACTGGCTAACAGCACTGCTGGTTTTAGATATTGGCTAAAAAAGGGAGTGCACAAGTGGTGGTTCATCGACTTGCTATATTATCCTCAAAACTCTTCAGTTGTGATTGTGCACCTACACAGTCGCAACGGATGGCTGCTGGTCACCTCTACAAGAACTACAGTGGTTCTGCACCTTTGGTGGCCCATTGCTTCCGTAATCTCTGCAAGGACTGCAGTGGGTCTGCACCTTTGGTGGCTCATTACTACCATAATCTCTACAAGGACTACAGTGGGTATGCTCTGTTGTGGCCCACTACCAATCTTACGATATCGACTGAAATCTTAATGTCAACAGCCAACACTGTTTCCGTGGGGAGGACAACACCACTTCTTCAAGACTGCGTGATGGTCTTCTACTTACTTGCGCGTTTTCGTATACTGCTCAGCCTTTGTGCATAAAACTGGCGTAGACTTCCCTTCTGTTTAATTTTTAGAACTGTCTTTAGGGACTGTGAAGAGAACTTTTTTATTCGAAGCCATATTGTCATTCTATAGCAGTCAAATTGCGTTGGGTTTTTATATTGTGGGTAATAAATAAACAGCTTAAGTTTGTGTTGTCTTTGTCAGGGAAAATTCGGTAGGTCAGTGTTGAAATTACAAAAATAAGGAAATAGACAGTAGGTTCAGTTTCACTCAGTAGTTTCGCCGGAAGTTTCATCTGGCGGTAAAGCTCAGAAGTTTCACTCAGTACCAGCAGTTTCACTCAGTAGTTTCACTGACACAAAGAAGTTTTAGTTAGAGTAAATGAAGAAGAGCAGTAGAGACTAACGACTTGCTTAACATCGTGAAATGAAAAGGATTACGGTAAGGAAAGATGTAAAAGAAGTGTATCTAGGAAGCAGGATTATGCAGAGAACCGAAGCAAGAGACATATCAGATGAGAATACAGAACGTGTAAGTTTCATAATGAGAAAAGTTCCTGCTACGACACACCACTGTGTTGACCATGCTAACACCGCAACTTTTTCCCTATTTGAAGTAGCATCTGAAGAGCTATGTCGGATAAACTGCAACGGTAAACCCTAAAAGGTCCGCTTACCTCGTGTCCTCTGTAGACGTCCCAAAACCCTTCGTTGGGAACGGGGAACTGGAAATATTTTAATTTATTTCTGGGGCAATGGCGGTCAGTTTCCCTGCCAAAAGTTAATTAAATTTTCTACTATGTGTATGGACGTATATATGTACATATGCGTGTCTGTTGTGTGTGTGCATGCATGGAGTGCTATGACACATAGATGGCCTGTATAATGTAATAAAAGAGATATTTAGAAAAGCAACTACGATACAGTTCCTACAGCAGTGAATAGACAGCTCTTGTTATTTGATTCTCGTCCCACAAGCTGTTCTGCATATACTGAAATATTTCATGTATTCGCAGATACGTAGTAAACTACCGCCTATAGGAAGAAGATCAGTGTGTGGAACCAATGTCAGCTTTGTTATCGGACAACAAGGAACGTACGAAAACGTGTGCAACTTTGTTAGCGCACCACAAGGCACGTACGATAAAGCGTGAACTTTGTAGTGTTTTACTTGTAATCCCCACTATCATCTTGATATGATTTTGACCATAGCGACGTCGTAAGGTACTTCTGCCAGGACACCTTACGTTCCACTCACTGTATCTTACAATCTAAGATATCATCAATGATGGAGATACTATCACCTTATTATGGCTTTCCTGGAGACGTAGATAAGAGAGCCGGAAACGCGACTACGATTCTTTCCCAGAAGTTTTGACCGAGTTTTTAACGTAGAAACCCTCTTCCTCCACAATAGCACAGTAACGACGCATTCAGTGAAACACAATAAATGATAGCATTCCTATCGTTGCAATGAGAATCTGCAGCCTATCTGTAACCTATGCAGTCGACGCTGCTTTGTTTTTCTCGTCTGGGTCTCTTTCGATTTATAATTTCTAAGCCAGACGAACCGCTGGAAGTGTGAATTTGGAGACAGAGTTCATCCTCCTTCTTCAAAATGTCTGGTATGTCTATACATGAGACGTTGCTGTAAATTATTGAAAATTCCATAAGGGTCTAGAAAAATAATATCTCAATAAAATATAAATGGTATGCCACCTGAGATATCATCTTAGCCTGCTCTGATACATTTTCTGTGCCATTCAATGTATCATGAAATTGTTCTTTGTTCTCATCTGCAAGCCACACTTCATTGAAAATTTGGAACAATGGCACAATATAAGTTGCGAACAACGTAGTAGACAGGCTTCAGTTTATTGATAACAACTGAGAAACCACAATTTTTCTAAGAAAAGGTTTCCTGTTAAAGCTGTATAGAGTTTATACAGGATATTTCCGATAGAGCGTGCAAAAATGTGCCAGAACATAAAGAATGCTCCACTGAACAATTTGAGGTAGGGAACCAGTGTCGTGTTAAATTCTTGGACGCTCGTACGCAGCCACCCTGTATTGGAATACTTCTCGAGTGGATAGGATCCCAAACACCGTGCACTAACAGGGACATCTGCACATGTACAAAATAGGGCAGCACGACTGAACACGTAGCATGTCGGTTTCGCGTGAACTTGTAAGACAAAGTGTGAAAACTTTCAGCCTGGAAAAAGGCAGGTAATATCCGACTAAATTGTACTTACGTTTAGCGAAACGTCTTTAATAAGCAGTACTAGTACTGATCAGTAAAAAGTGTTTATTTCAAACTCGCTTAAATACTATGAGTGCAACAACATACTGATATGCAAATTCATTCAGGAAGTTAGTAAGCTCGGATCATCACGATGCAGTTAAGAGTTAAGTCGGAAAAAAACTATTGTGGAAAACTTTATCTAAGTTCACGAACTAATGCAGAACTCGCTAGACCTGTCGCACGAAGAACACTGCCTGACAAAAAAAGCGAAGCACATAGAATGGGTGTTAGCAGGGGGAACGAAGAGAACCTCCAGAGATTGAGAAGGTACTTGAAGCTATTTCTTGTCTGTTTCACAGAGACACGTGCAATATGTGCATTGTCCTGTTGAAAAGTGGCATCACGATACTGTCGCATTAGAGGCAAAACTTGAGGACGCAGGTTGTCTGTGTGGTACCGTCAGTGTTCTTTCAGTAACTATCAACCGTGAGCTGAAGTCGCACGCAATGTCTCCACATACGATGACGCCACGAGTAAAACCGCTGCGTCTCTCCAAAACATTAGACCCCCGGGTCGTAGCTGTACTAGCTGACGGTGATCATCCAGATGCTAGTTAAAAGATAATGCACGCTCTACGAGGACGGGGCGTGAGTCGTGCTTGGGTAGCTCAGATGGTAGAGCACTTGCCCGCGAAAGGTAAAGGTCGCGAGTTCGAGTCTCCATCCGGCTCACAGTTTTAATCTGCCAGGAAGTTTCACCCTCTACGAGTTTACAAGAGGACGCTTTCGTAAACAACACGAAAAACATAAATCGCTTATCTGTACCGGATGTTATTAGCGTGTTTATACTAACAAGATTCCAAATGAGAAACAGCGAAAACGTTGGGTGCGATGTGTAATTTATCATATTAGAATGCATCCAGAAGGAAAAGTTACATCCTAATAACACAGCCAGCAATCATAAACGAGCGATGGAACATTTTTCTGATAGTTTAATGCTCTAGGTACTCATGCTGTACAGAGAAGCCCTTCTGTTGATTCTGAACAAGTGCTAGTCAATACCCAATGTCACTTTTATTTTATTTATTTATTTATTTTTTAAGTCATCAGTCTTCTGACTGGTCTGTTGTAGCCCGCCAATAATTTCTTTCCTGTGTCAACCTTTTCATGTCATTGTAGCACAGCCTACGTCCTCAATTATTTGCTAGATGCATTCTAATCCCTGTCTTACTCTACAGATTTTTCTCTCTACACCTCGATCTAGCACCATGGAAGTTATTCCCTGATGTCTTAACAGATGTCCTACCATCCTGTCCCTTCTTCTTGTCAGCGTTTTCCATACATCCCTTTTCTCGCCGCTTCTGTGGAGAAACTCGTCGTTACTCACCCTGTGCTCCAAACATACCTTCTCAGAAATCTCTTCCTCAAAGTACGGTCTATATTTGACGCTAGTAGACGTCTGTTAGCCAGGAATGCATTTTTGCCTGTGCTAGTCTGCCTTTTATGTCCTCCTTGATCCATCCGTCTTGGCTAATTTTTCTGTCTAGGTAGCGGAATTCCTTAGCTTCATCTGCTACGTTATCACCAATCCTGATGTTAAGTTTCTCGCTGTTCTCATTATTGTCACTTCTCATTTGTTTCATCTTTCTTCGATTAACTCTTAATCTGTATTTTGTACTAATTAGACCGTTTGTTCCATGCAATACATCCTGTAATTCTTTTTCACTTTCACTCAAGATAGCAATGTTATCAGCAAATCTTATCATTGACATCCTTCCACATTTAACTTTAATTCCACTCCTCAACCTTTCTTTCATCTGCGCCATTCCTGCATCGATGTATAGATCGAACAGTAGGGGCGAAAGACTACTGTACATCCTTGTCTTACACCTTTGAAACTTCCCCCTAGAAAAATTTATGAATTAATATGCTTGGAGTTCATGACATCCATTCTTACAAATTTACTGTCTCTGATGGACACACGTCCAGATCACCCGCTCTCAAAACTCCGCCATCTCTCTCCCCACATCCACCACTGCTGGCGGCTCACCTCCAACTGCGCAAGGCTACGCGCTGTTCACATCCAACTGCCCAACACTACAATAGCGAATATTCCAACAATGCCAACCAGCCACAGACTGCACACAGCACAGCCAGAGATTTTCATACAGAGCGCTATGTGGCGTTACCAACATAAAAACCTAAACAGCCTACTTACACCTTCTTAATCCGAGCACTTCGTTCTTGGGCTTCCACTCTTAAATTATCCCCTCTTGGATCTCGTACATATTGTACATACCCGTCCTTCGTTATAACTTACCTCCTGCTTTTCATATGCATAACAATATTGAAGCTGATGATGATGATAATGAAGATGGTATTATCCAGCAGTGAATGTCAAGTTCCCTATGATGAAAGTTTTGAAAATTCATTGCTTGTTGCTTGCATGGATAAGTATTAACAACAGTTCCAAGGACCATGGGCGAAATAAATCAACGGTTAAATGAAATAAATCAACGGTTAAACCTATGATCAATATCACCTCTGACAATACATTTCTTTTATTTCTGTCTATGATACAAAACTGTTAAGAAAGACTGCCGGTTTCGGTCAGCGATGATCATCTTCAGTTCTGCAGCAAAATATGATAAAAAACAAATACAACTAGTGGACTGTCTACATCTTAAAACTACAGAACAGGCCGCAATGAAAAATATTACCCACACACGTGGTGAAAATGTGCGCTTAAAGTATAACACGCATACCAATTTTTAAAAAGTCCTAATATAGTAAAGTCGCAGCGGCATTGTCAAAATATACATACAAAATCAGCACAGCATAGGACACCTATTTAAAATATGGTATACACTAGGCCACTTTGTCAGTGAAATCATCTTGTTAACAGTGCTACACTGCTTTCTAACAATCTGAATGTAACTTTAGATGTATTTTTCATAGCTTGTACATCTGATAAGCCCACTATAGACTTTACCTGTTGTATTTTTCTTGTTATTGCATTTTGCACAATTTTATAACTGACGAATATGTGTAGCCTTACAGTAGCGAAATCTAACGAGCTTACGACACAAACATTTTGTAGCCACTGTACTGCGTTTTGTCGTGAACAGTAGCGCTGTTAACAAGATTATTCCGCAGAAACTGTGGTCTAGTACAGGAGTATCCCATATTTTAAATACGCGACGATGCTGTGTTGATTTTGTGTGTATCTTTTGATGATGACGCTATGGTTTCATTATATTACGGCATGTTTTAAAAGAGGTATGCGTCATCATATTTTAAGCGCTTGTTTTACCCCATGTATGTCAGCAATGCTTTTCATTCAGACCTTTCTTATTGTTTTAAGATGTAGACGGTCCACTAGTTGTATTTGTTTTTTCCTGTGTTTTTCTGCAGATCTGAAGATGGTCATCGCTGACCGAAACCGGTAGTCTAATGGTTGAACAATTTTGTAAACACTGACGGAAATAAATTTATTCTACACTTTCTGGATCTCTGCTCTATTTGCGACCATGTCGCAGCTTGTGAAACCTCTTACAATTTTTGGAGTATATGAAAGAATTCCCGTTTTGGTGGGATAAGCAGTTCCGAGGTCGAAGGAAGGCATTGCTATACATTCTTCAGTGTGACCATGCCTAGGCAATGGTATACGTTCTTCAGTGTGACCATGCCTCATGAAGCACTGTACTGAATATGCAGATTCAGTTATTGCGGAAATAACACCTTAACTATTGAAACGACATATAACTTACACCGGAAATACAGTTTCTGAATGGTCTGACGTCTCTATGTCCATAATTAAAAAAAAAGTCTTGTACGACAATCTGTCTTTGATGGATGAGTACCAGAATCGATTTATAGGGATACGCTTTGTATATTCGTGAGAATACTGTGCAATACGAAAGTCCAATACGCTATCACCAATAAAAAGTTCGACGGTTGCAGTTTAAGATTGCCGTTTAATCTGCTACAAACGCGTAAATATCGGTGTACTATGGATCATAGGCGAATGAGTATGACAAGAAATATTTCACAGGTATCACTAGGTTTCACTTTAATTATCAATTGTGTCGCAAAGTATGCGTCTGGTCTGTGACATAACAATACTTATCCTTCAGTAATTTATTTCTGTCACTATTAGTCAAGTGAGGCTCTTATGTAACTCCCTTTTTTCTTCTTCATTCTCTCAAATCTGTTGGTTTGTCATTTTAAGAATATTTTATTTCGATTCCAGTCTCGGTCCCTAGTGTCATTTGTGTAATTATTTCTCCATATGTATACCACTACATACTATTCACCAGTGTGTAATATCGTTAGCTCTTTTCTCCTACCAGAGCTCATTTCATAGTCAGTGTCCTATTTCTAGCAAACTATTTGTCTTTCGTCTCTCACAATGCATGTTCTTCATGGACCTTGAGATCCACACTATTGAAACAATGTATCACTTACACAATAACTCATACTTGTCATGGTCTCAGGTCTGTAAGTCCATTATTAAAAAAAAATCTTGTACGGCAATGTGTCTTCTGCGGACGAGTAGTAGAATCGATTTATGGGGACACGCTTTGTATGTTCGTGAGAATATTGTGCAATACGAAAGTGCAATACGCCGCAATCTTCACGTCACCACAACCTTTTTTTCACCATATTTTGTCAGCTCATGTCACCTCTCTCAAGCACATTAGGCAGTTACTACACAGCCACCACCTCCAAAACCAAGACTGAGAGGTGGCAACATGTTCTACCTCACTTCCTGTCATACCAACAGAAATACATCGCAGGGCTACATGAGTACTCAACACAGTCGTCGACTTGGGAAAGATATCCATTTTTTTTCTATACATTTTTCGAGAGAGAGAGTAAAATAGATACAAAAAAAATGTAGTAGAATCATACAAAAATTATTGTCTGTGTATTTAAATAATACATCTATATACTTCACTACATGAATGATATATAAGTCGTTTTGTTGTGCAGTGCTTCATTACTTCTTAGAAATGGTAAGACCTGGAAAAAATAAAAAAAATTCTTGAGCTAAGCGATAAAGTGACATAATAGCATAGCAGCAGCCTCAGTGACTCTTCTGAACGTCATCCACCGTCAGCGGCGGTAATCTTCCCATACCGTTCTGTTTTAGATTCGATTATATTGCCACGATTTCTTAGGCGAACGGATTGGCCTATTCCCTCTGCAGACGGCAAAGAAGTAGTGTACTAAATTTTTTAAAGGTAGAGACTTACTAAAGGTGAAAATTAAAATGTATTTCGCACTCGGAGACAGTCATTTGCCTGAGAGAAGTACCACTTACGCGTACTGCCGTCCTCCCCACCCATAGAATGGAGCCTGTCTTTTCTGGGACTGCACTACTGATGGCTGCTGTGGTCCCACACTGTACGGATACTGGGACTGCTGAGAACCCGGCCACTGCTGCCACTGATTCCACTGTGGCCACTGATTCTGCTCGTAGTATCCGGGCCAATATGAACTCGGTGGCGCTGGCTGGTAAGGATTGTTTCTCAGAATGTGGTTCTCCTTCCCAACAGTATCAACCATGCCATAAGCATTATTTCCTGGGGCAATGTTAGGTTGCTCTGCCTTTTCCTCCACAATGAAAGGCTTTTCTACCTTCACATTGCTCCCCTCTCTCGTGCTCGTTGGGGTGGCAAGTGAATCCACTTTGGCAGTGTAGCTGGGCAGGAGACTGACGTATGTTGGGGAAGGTTCCTCAACCTTCTGGTCCACTGGCGCGTCCTTTAGTGCAGGTGTCAACTCTTCGCGGTCACGTTTTGGCTCTGAGGTGCATCCACCTTGGATGGCTGGTGCAGCTGAGCCATCTGCACCTACCATCATCCCCTGAACCTGAGGCTGCCACCATGGGTATGGCGAGTAGTCAATTGGATAGCTCTGTAGAGAGGGCATAGGTGCAAAGGGGTATGAGCGATAAGGCCGCAGGTAGGATGGTTCGATCGCTGGCCACTGATAGCTGGGATACCCTCCGAATGCGTAGGGGTCATACGGGGAGGGATATCGCGCCAGCGGCGGTGGCGGTGGAGGAGAATAGTATGGAACTGGAGGTGCGTACGACATTGGAGGTGGATACATGCTGCCGTATGGTTGTTCGTACATGGAGCGGTAAGCACGGCTAGCATCGGCATAGGAGTCAGGCTCGACGATAACTATGGGTGACATTTCGGGTGGAGGGACCGCTGGGAGTTGAGGCTGGACAGAAGCAAAGAGTTGGGGATCCGTTTGGACAACGACTTGTGGGACGGAAGGCGGGGGCGCTTCGGTGGTGGTAGTCGTGTCAATGGTGTAGTCCTTTGTTGTCGGTTGCGGAGTTGTGGATGTGTGGAGGCGATGATGCTTCTTAGAGTTGCTCCTGGGGCGAGACCGAGGACGAGGCGTTGACTCTGGGGTGGGCGGTGTGGAAGTCGTCGTGCTTGGTGCGCCCGTCGTTAAAGTTGAACTTTTGGACGGCGTAGCCTCGGTTGTTGTTGTCTTGTTCTTCAGCAGACCCACTTCCCAAGGCCATGCTCCGGACACTTAAAAAAAAAAAGAAAATATGCATTGTACGTAAGAAGTAGAAAATGATATATATATATATATATATATATATATATATATATATATATATATATCTTAGTTAAAACACCTAAAAACACGCTGGATCCGATAAGCTGAAAATGATTTATGAATACACAACATAAAAGCAGAAGAAACAAAATAGAGACGTCTTTTGAGAAGGAAAGCGGTAAATTTAGAAAAATTCCAAGACAGAAGTAGATATAGACGATCTGTGAAGTGGTCTGAAGGCAGAAAATAGGGACACGTTTACAACATGAAAGAATATTGGAGTAATAGAATGCAGAAGGAAATGAAATTTTCACTGTATCAACAGCTTTCTACAAGGTAGGCAAAAATATCTTGTCAGTACCAACGCTAACTTTTAAGTAATTCATGTCAACACAACCCCTGAAACGTCTTACTGCATCCAATTCTAACAATATAAACCGAACGGCTGATACTGTATGTATTGCATTAACAGGTGTGACACGATTGCTGACCTTCTTCCAAGTGCTGATGTCTTTTATTGAAGTAAATAACTAACCCCAAAACAAGTTACAAAATACCAACTACATACTAATCTATAGCTACCACATTGCGTTAAGTAATAATGGGAGCGATTGGTAACTTGAAAAAGTAACAAATAGCATGCGCTATGGTTCTCCTTTATTATGGTTATCCTTTATTTTTTGAAACGGATATGAAGAACCATCAACCACACCGGCCAGAAAAGAATCAATACATTCGGAAGGAAACTTACACGACGAAAGTCAGTGGCAAGGCAAGCCTAAGTGCATTGTCAGCTGTTCAAAGGGAAACTGCAGGTATTACATTGTTCATTGTTCAGAAATCCACAGAAGGACATCCTGACCAGTGAGTGCCAAGACTCTAGTGTGACTAGTGGCACACGACGACTGCTGTGATTACCCCAGATTATGACTCTACAATGAGCAACATGCTCGGTTCAAGACTGGCACAAGACATTCTCCGTTCGTACATCTCTCGTTACAGTGCTGCAGTTCTGTCTCCTGATCTCTCGTGACTAACTCTTCTCTCCATTTCACCATCTACAGACCCGATCTCTAGAACTAAGCAATGTCCCACTGCCATACCGGATCTAACAGTGATTCAATCCAGATGTTAAACTTCATCACTCCGTCGTTTTCCTTGACAGTGGCTTTGCAGAGGATTCTAGGGATTTTTGTGACGTTCCATTGCTCCTGGTTTGCCATAAAATGCTTATATGAAACCATAACTACGCCCGAACACGCCATGAAGGCTCAACGGTACCTACAGGCCGCTGTGTCATGCTCAATCCACAGGCATCACTGGATGCGGATATGAAGGGTCATGTGGTCAGCACACCGCTCTCCTGGCCGTAAGTCAGTTTACGACACCGGAACCGCTACTACTCAATCAAGTAGCTTCTCAGTTTGACTCACAATGGCTGAGTCCTTCCCGCTTGCCAACAACGCGTGGCAGTCCGGATGGTCACCCATACAAGTGCTACCCAGCAAGTGTTAACCCAGCCCGACAGCGCTTAACTTCTGTGATCTGACGGGAACCGGTGGTACCACTGGGGCAAGGTAGTTGGCCTTTATGAAGAAACAGCTTTATGAAATCGTAAATGAATGGTACAAAAAGTTATGCCTTGTTCTGGCGATCTGGCTATTCTGCATGTGCACGTTGACATGAAAGGTCGTAGCAGCAACAGGCGTTCGCGCGTTGTCCAGGGTTTTTGTAATTAAATTTTCGCTACTTGAAACGGACGGAAAACTACACTCCTGGAAATGGAAAAAAGAACACATTGACACCGGTGTGTCAGACCCACCATACTTGCTCCGGACACTGCGAGAGGGCTGTACAAGCAATGATCACACGCACGGCACAGCGGACACACCAGGAACCGCGGTGTTGGCCGTCGAATGGCGCTAGCTGCGCAGCATTTGTGCACCGCCGCCGTCAGTGTCAGCCAGTTTGCCGTGGCATACGGAGCTCCATCGCAGTCTTTAACACTGGTAGCATGCCGCGACAGCGTGGACGTGAACCGTATGTGCAGTTGACGGACTTTGAGCGAGGGCGTATAGTGGGCATCATGGTGTGGGGAGCGATCTCCTACACTGGCCGTACACCACTGGTGATCGTCGAGGGGACACTGAATAGTGCACGGTACATCCAAACCGTCATCGAACCCATCGTTCTACCCTTCCTAGACCGGCAAGGGAACTTGCTGTTCCAACAGGACAATGCACGTCCGCATGTATCCCGTGCCACCCAACGTGCTCTAGAAGGTGTAAGTCAACTACCCTGGCCATCAAGATCTCCGGATCTGTCCCCCATTGAGCGTGTTTGGGACTGGATGAAGCGTCGTCTCACGCGGTCTGCACGTCCAGCACGAACGCTGGTCCAACTGAGGCGCCAGGTGGAAATGGCATGGCAAGCCGTTCCAAAGGACTACATCCAGCATCTCTACGATCGTCTCCATGGGAGAATAGCAGCCTGCATTGCTGCGAAAGGTGGATATACACTGTACTAGTGCCGACATTGTGCATGCTCTGTTGCCTGTGTCTATGTGCCTGTGGTTCCGTCAGTGTGATCATGTGATGTATCTGACCCCAGGAATGTGTCAATAAAGTTTCCCCTTCCTGGGACAATGAATTCACGGTGTTCTTATTTCAATTTCCAGGAGTGTATTTACTGTACGGATCCTCAACATTGTATGGATGATTCTCAAACTGTGCGCTGCAAGATTTACTCTGGTAGTAGTGTCAGTAGCATGACTTGCCGTTAGGCGCCGGTAGTGGTATGGCGACGTGGGACTTTCACAAACATCAGTGGTCGTTACAGTTCCAGACAGTCAACATGGATCTGGATGAGGTAAGGCTGTTTTATCAAAACAACATCTATAATATTGCTGCTCCTCACGAGCATCGATGCGTTCAGGGAATACGCGGTCGAAGAACACGATTAGGAAATTTGAATTAATTGGCAATTTAGTAACTGCTCGTGAGAGAGGCATACAATCAGTTGCGCCACAAACAACGGAAGAAATTACTGTTGCCGAGACTGAGAATTTTGGACGCAATATGCGATCTTCAAGTAGTGCACGAGCTGGGTAACGATAGCTGAACATTGCATGGTCCATTGTTCGAAAGGTGCTGCGAACAGTTGTGAAGTGGTAGCCGTAGAAACTTCACACTGCTGGCCAACTTTTGCCAACAGACATTCCAATACACTTGGCTCTTGCGTTTCTTGCAAGATTTGAAGTTGATGACATGTGGTCTTGGAAAGTTTTGTGGAGCAATGACGCACACTGTACGCTCAGTGCATCAGTGAACACTCAAAAGGCCGGCCGGAGTGGCCGAGCGGTTCTAGGCGCTGCAGTCTGGAACCACGCGACCGCGACGGTCGCAGGTTCGAATTCTGCTTCGGGCATGGATGTGTGAGATGTCCTTAGGTTAGTTTGGTTTAAGTAGTTCTAAGGTCTAGGGGCCTGATGACCTCCGCTGTTAAGTCCCATAGTGCTCAGAGCCATTTGAACACTCAAAATTGTTGCATCTGGCGATCGTCAACGCCAACGAGCTTTCATGATGATCCCCTCCATAGCGAACGCGTGATGTGTGTTGCGGCTTCACGAGAGAGTCCATTGTTGGTCCAGTTTTCTTTGAGAAACTCGGACGCTCGAGGATAAAGGGCATGCAGCGTGAACGGCCCACGTTCCTGTGATCAGCTTCGCCAAAATCTGATCCACGGCTTTCGGGACAGAGGTCCTTTGGACTCAACTGTTTTAATGCATGATGGAGCTCCACATCGCATTGCTCATGAGGTCGGCTAGTCCGTAACACGTTTCGAGAAAACCGAATTAATTGCCGATGGTTAAAAACTTCGTGGCCACCAAGACACCAGATTTGATCCTGTGTGATTTCTGGCTGTGGGGTTACCTGAAGGAAAGGTTTATTAACGGGACACTAACCCTCGTTGGAGGCTGATGATGAGCATAGGGACTGAGGCAGCCATCATCTCAACTGAGGCGTTTCGGGCAGTAGAAGAGCAATTTCTGGCGAAGTTCCAAGCTATCGTGGATGCATATTGTTGTATCCTAGCCAGTACTGCCACCCGAGCCCGCTGCCAAAAGGTTGGCAGCATCAAAGTCCGGACGCCGTCCGCATAAGCAGCGCCAGCGAGACAGGAAATCGCCGCAAGTCTGCGCGCGCCACCGCTGGCTTCTGGCTTCTTAAGCGCTGGAGTCGCGAGCGCTAGGACAGTTCTGTATTCGCCGCTCAGTTGTATACTCGCCACCGAATTGTGTAGTTGCTAGTCAGTTGTGTGTTCATCGCAGCAGAGTTGTTGTTTGTCGTCAGCCGACGCTGACCTAGCCGCTCCGACTCGAACTAGACAGATTTCTGTAGACACGGAGTTCACTACTGTGTTGCTGTATCTTCGTTAATAAAGATAAGTACCGACTTTTATTTAATCAGAGTGTTTGGGTTTTCATCTTTCTGTTCACTGTTCCAGCGGACCTGTCGGCCCGCTATTAAAAGTGTGGCGGTGACTTCGTAAGCCGTTTCTACAGCGAATTGCTGGTCGCTACGAACGCCGCCACAAAACGTATGGTCATCAAACTAAGCAACGTTTGTAACTGGGAACGTACTGCTGTTTAAAAAAGGAAAGTAAATCCCGCGATCAGTCCCTGAAGACCACGATATAGTCGATCGACCGCCGTGCCATCCTCAATCATAGGATGCGGTATGGAGGAGCACGATGTCAGCACACCACACTCGCGGCCGTTGTTGACGTTTCGACCACGGAGACACCCCTTATCCATCAGGTAGCTCCTGAGTTTGCATCACGAGGTTGAATTCAACCCGGAAAGTCCTCTCACCAAGAATCCCTTGCAGTTTCAGGAAAGGAACCTGTCTCCCCTGCAGGAAGATTTGACGTGTTGAGCACTCGGCTAAGAAGGTGGACGTGCATCATTTCATTGAAACGGAGTCACATACGATGGCGTGCTGAAAAGTAATGTCTCCGAATTTTTTGTTCGGTTCTCAATACCCGTTGAGGCATTACATTTCATTTATATATTACTCGGTCCACTGTCCCGCAAACGAGGGCTCCGAATGGCAGCGACTAATATGGTGGTGTGTTACGTAACTGTGTCGGTGTGTGAGAAATGGCGTGCTGTAATAGACTTTCTAACCGTAGGAAACGTTTTTCCACACATGAGGCACGCTTTCCTTCAGCGCGACGATGCCAGACCACACACGAGCGGTGCGACATTTGCCGCGACCCAACGCCTTGGCTTCTCTCTCATAACTCATCTTCCATATAGTTACCAGAAAATCAAAGAACACCTTCGAAATCTTCACTTTGATAGTGGTGAAGCGATGCAAGCAGAGATGATGTCGTGGCTTCATCAACAAAGCCAAATATTCAACAGTGACGCTATCAACAAACTGGTCTCTCGGTAGGAGAAATATGTTTGTCACCAGATGAATTAATTCAGAAATAAATATGTACACATGAAGAATAATGATGTAGAATATTAATGAATTTCTTTTTATTTCAGAAGCTCTACGAATTTTCGCATAAAAAATTCGGAGGCGTTACTCTTCTGCACGATTTTTTAGCACAGGGCCAAAATCATCCTCTAATCGCTCGGGAAGTGTCCCATTAAGTGTCTACACATTTCAGCGCGGAATAGTATGTGAATCATGTATGGAACAGAGGGAGGGCTGTGGGGCCGGGCTACAAGGATGGAACATAATGATTATCGCGCCATGGAGGTCAAGACTATTAGAAACGGACAAGAAGCCTCGTTGGCAAACACCTGGAAAGAAAATTACCTGTAGAATATTTTTTTTTTTTTTATTTCACAACTGTGATCTCAAATTTGTTGCGTCCTCAGATTAACGGCTTCGGTCAACAACGGTCATCTTCAGAACTGTTTTAAAAACAGACCGAAACTGGTAATCTGAAGACCTAATAAGTATTTGATCATGTTGCTGTTGTGGCATTCAGTCCAAAGACTGGTCTGATGCAGCTCTCCATTGTTGTGGAAGCCTCTTCATCTCCGAATAACTACTCCAACCTACATCCTTCTCAATCTGCTTAGTGTATTCATCTATTAGCCTCCCTCTACGATTTTTACCCACCACACATCCCTTCAATACTAAATGGTGATCCCTTGATGCCTCAGAACGTTTCGTACCAACCGATCCCTTCTTCTAGTCAAGTTGTGCCACAAATTGTTCTTCTCCCCTATTCTACTCAGTACCTCCTCATTAACTATGTGATCTACCCATCTAATCTTCAGCATTCTTCTGTAGCACCACATTTCGAAAGCTTCTATTCTCTTCTTGTCTAAACTACACTCCTGGAAATGGAAAAAAGAACACATTGACACCGGTGTGTCAGACCCACCATACTTGCTCCGGACACTACGAGAGGGCTGTACAAGCAATGATCACACGCACGGCACAGCGGACACACCAGGAACCGCGGTGTTGGCCGTCGAATGGCGTTAGCTGCGCAGCATTTGTGCACCGCCGCCGTCAGTGTCAGCCAGTTTGCCGTGGCATACGGAGCTCCATCGCAGTCTTTAACACTGGTAGCATGCTGCGACAGCGTGGACGTGAACCGTATGTGCAGTTGACGGACTTTGAGCGAGGGCGTATAGTGGGCATGCGGGAGGGCGGGTGGACGTACCGTCGAATTGCTCAACACATGGGGCGTGAGGTCTCCACAGTACATCGATGTTGTCGCCAGTGGTCGGCGGTAGGTGCACGTGCCCGTCGACCTGGGACCGGACCGCAGCGACGAACGGATGCACGCCAAGACCGTAGGATCCTACGCAGTGCCGTAGGGGACCGCACCGCCACTTCCCAGCAAATTAGGGACACTGTTGCTCCTGGGGTATCGGCGAGGACCATTCGCAACCGTCTCCATGAAGCTGGGCTACGGTCCCGCACACCGTTAGGCCGTCTTCCGCTCACGCCCCAACATCGTGCAGCCCGCCTCCAGTGGTGTCGCGACAGGCGTGAATGGAGGGACGAATGGAGACGTGTCGTCTTCAGCGATGAGAGTCGCTTCTGCCTTGGTGCCAATGATGGTCGTATGCGTGTTTGGCGCCGTGCAGGTGAGCGCCACAATCAGGACTGCATACGACCGAGGCACACAGGGCCAACACCCGGCATCATGGTGTGGGGAGCGATCTCCTACACTGGCCGTACACCACTGGTGATCGTCGAGGGGACACTGAATAGTGCACGATACATCCAAACCGTCATCGAACCCATCGTTCTACCATTCCTAGACCGGCAAGGGAACTTGCTGTTCCAACAGGACAATGCACGTCCGCATGTATCCCGTGCCACCCAACGTGCTCTAGAAGGTGTAAGTCAACTACCCTGGCCAGCAAGATCTCCGGATCTGTCCCCCATTGAGCATGTTTGGGACTGGATGAAGCGTCGTCTCACGCGGTCTGCACGTCCAGCACGAACGCTGGTCCAACTGAGGCGCCAGGTGGAAATGGCATGGCAAGCCGTTCCAAAGGACTACATCCAGCATCTCTACGATCGTCTCCATGGGAGAATAGCAGCCTGCATTGCTGCGAAAGGTGGATATACACTGTACTAGTGCCGACATTGTGCATGCTCTGTTGCCTGTGTCTATGTGCCTGTGGTTCTGTCAGTGTGATCATGTGATGTATCTGACCCCAGGAATGTGTCAATAAAGTTTCCCCTTCCTGGGACAATGAATTCACGGTGTTCTTATTTCAATTTGCAGGAGTGTAGTTATCGTCCATGTTTTACTTCAATACAAGGCCACACTCCATACAAATACTTTCAGAAACGACTTCCTGGCACTTAATTGTATACTAGATGTTAACAAATCTCTCTTCTTCAGAAACGCTTTCCTTGCCATAGCCAGTCTACATTTTATATCCTCCCTACTTCGACAACCATCAGTTATTTCGCTTCCCAAATAGTGAAAATCATTTACTACTTTAAGTGTCTCATTTCCTAATCTAATTTCCGCAGCATAATTCCCGCAGCATCAACTGATTTAATTCGACTACATTCCATTATCTTCGTTTGCTTTCGTTGATGTTCATCTTATACCCTCCTTTCAAGAAACTGTCCAATCCGTTCAGCTGCTCTTCCAGGTCCTTTGCTGTCTCTGACAGAATTAAAATGTCGTCGGTAAACATCAAAGTATTTATTTCTTCTTCATAAAATTTTATCCCTACTTCAAATTTTTCTTTTGTTTCCTTTACTGCTTGCTCAATATACAGATCCAACAACATCGGGAATAGGCTACAACCCCCTTCTCCACCACTGCTTCCCTTTCGTGCCCCTCGACTCTAATAACTGCTATCTGGTTTCTGTACATATTGTAAATAGCCTTTCGCTTCCTGTACTTTACACCTGCCACCTTCAGAATTTGAAAGAGATTGATCATAGATGTGAAATAATAAAATCTGGATCACTGTTCCCGTTTGTGAAAATTACCTGTGTCCTTGTGAAAGGATGTTACCAGCATGATGTTCCCAGTTACCTAACCGCGAACACTGTGAGACCCTGAATAAGGTTCCAGCATTGTGGTCCAAACGTCGACTGTGTAGAAGAAACTGTAGATGATCGTGACGCGGCCTAACAGTCTGGAAGATTTGGCTTCAAAATGATGTTTAATCTTAAAATTATTTCTTTCCTTTTTTCACTTTTACAGAAAAAAACAAGAATATAGAAAGCTAATATTGCGCAAGATAGTGTATACTAACGACTTCAGCTTTAGACCACATGAAACGACTTGCGGGAGTTACGTGTTCATTTACAGCTCTGTCGGAACATATATTCCCATATACTTCTAATAATAAATCAATTCATTCGATCTTTCTTGTACTGCATACCGTTCCATTTGACTGCGTGTATGAGTTGATCCGTGCTGCGGAAGTCAGGTGGTCGAATTAAAAATTTATCTTATTCTTCACGAGCGCAGTGTTCTGTTTATCGACAGTTTATCGGTAATGTTTGTGTATGTATTTAACACAGCCTCGCGAATTTGAGGACGGTGTTTCCATTTAAGTTACATGTCATGCTCTTATGTAGTCAATCAGTTGCTTCCCGGACTACACTCCTGGAAATTGAAATAAGAACACCGTGAATTCATTGTCCCAGGAAGGGGAAACTTTATTGACACATTCCTGGGGTCAGATACATCACATGATCACACTGACAGAACCACAGGCACATAGACACAGGCAACAGAGCATGCACAATGTCGGCACTAGTACAGTGTATATCCACCTTTCGCAGCAATGCAGGCTGCTATTCTCCCATGGAGACGATCGTAGAGATGCTGGATGTAGTCCTGTGGAACGGCTTGCCATGCCATTTCCACCTGGCGCCTCAGTTGGACCAGCGTTCGTGCTGGACGTGCAGACCGCGTGAGACGACGCTTCATCCAGTCCCAAACATGCTCAATGGGGGACAGATCCGGAGATCTTGCTGGCCAGGGTAGTTGACTTACACCTTCTAGAGCACGTTGGGTGGCACGGGATACATGCGGACGTGCATTGTCCTGTTGGAACAGCAAGTTCCCTTGCCGGTCTAGGAATGGTAGAACGATGGGTTCGATGACGGTTTGGATGTACCGTGCACTATTCAGTGTCCCCTCGACGATCACCAGTGGTGTACGGCCAGTGTAGGAGATCGCTCCCCACACCATGATGCCGGGTGTTGGCCCTGTGTGCCTCGGTCGTATGCAGTCCTGATTGTGGCGCTCACCTGCACGGCGCCAAACACGCATACGACCATCATTGGCACCAAGGCAGAAGCGACTCTCATCGCTGAAGACGACACGTCTCCATTCGTCCCTCCATTCACGCCCGTCGCGACACCACTGGAGGCGGGCTGCACGATGTTGGGGCGTGAGCGGAAGACGGCCTAACGGTGTGCGGGACCGTAGCCCAGCTTCATGGAGACGGTTGCGAATGGTCCTCGCCGATACCCCAGGAGCAACAGTGTCCCTAATTTGCTGGGAAGTGGCGGTGCGGTCCCCTACGGCACTGCGTAGGATCCTACGGTCTTGGCGTGCATCCGTGCGTCGCTGCGGTCCGGTCCCAGGTCGACGGGCACGTGCACCTTCCGCCGACTACTGGCGACAACATCGATGTACTGTGGAGACCTCACGCCCCACGTGTTGAGCAATGCGGCGGTACGTCCACCCGGCCTCCCTCATGCCCACTATACGCCCTCGCTCAAAGTCCGTCAACTGCACATACGGTTCACGTCCACGCTGTCGCGGCATGCTACCAGTGTTAAAGACTGCGATGGAGCTCCGTATGCCACGGCAAACTGGCTGACACTGACGGCGGCGGTGCACAAATGCTGCGCAACTAGCGCCATTCGACGGCCAACACCGCGGTTCCTGGTGTGTCCGCTGTGCCGTGCGTGTGATCATTGCTTGTACAGCCCTCTCGCAGTGTCCGGAGCAAGTATGGTGGGTCTGACACACCGGTGTCAATGTGTTCTTTTTTCCATTTCCAGGAGTGTATTTTATACATAATCAGCCGATCAGTTAATATTTCTCGATTTACTCTGAAACGGCGTTTTTTCTGGGTCGCTACTGAGCTCATCAATCGTACAGGCTGATGAAAAATGCTGTCCAGTTCACCTGCACCTCCGCTAGACACGCGAGTCACAAGTGCCGCTTTACTCTAGAACTGGGACAAAAAAAAAAAAAGAACAAGAAAATTATTTGAATATCCACAGTAAATTTCACTAATCGTTTCTCAGCAGACGAAGTGTGTTCGAAGTAGTTTAGTATCTCGGCTAATCCTCTAATTTCTTTGACCATTGCAGAAGACAACAAAGAAGGTTTATTTTATCGGTCACAATAGTTTATTAATTAGGTAATCAATTACTGTCAACGATGACCATCCCCAAACCAAAAAAATAAACATAGAGAGGTAGTTCGATGTACAATTTCTCAATTTCTCCAGATAACATAAAATACAGAATCAAAAATCATTATTAGCAAAAATGATGACATATCCGTATCTGAATAAATCCAGTTTACTACATAATTCGTGTCATTGTGCATGTAGGCGGTACAGTCACAGTAATCAGACGTGCAAGGTTTGTCACAAAATAAAAAAATAAAAAATAAAAAATTCACTACCATTGACATCATTGCGCCCTACACGTTGACATTTAGACATGACATTCTCGTTTATAACAATTTTTGAGTCTGTGTCTTATGTAATTTGGAGACATTGTACATCAAGCCACGTTGTCATGTTTAGTACGGTCATCACTGACCGAAATTAATCGATTAAAAAATTTTTGTGGTCCGCGACTGCATTAATTACGAAATAAATATTTCCTGGATCGCTGTGCAACATTATTTCGAGTATATCGCAACTCGTGAGACAAGATCAGAGTAGCTCCATACTGGGTTGATTTTATAGAAAAGTAACGTAAACAGAAAAAGAAATACACACTCATCGATCAAATTACTATTACCATCTACTTAAATAGCTTGCTTTGTAACGTAATACAGCAGCCATTCTGGGTGCAACGGATCCGAAAAATAGTGGTTAGGTTTCTAGGAGCAGGTGGCACCAGATGTCTACGTACTGGTCTCTTAATTCCCAAAAAATTCAGGCCGATAGCTTGTGGGCGCTGATCTGGCTCCCGACATCGATCTAGATGTCTTCCATCGGGTTCATATCAAGCCTATAGGTCAACAGTATTCTGGTCTTGTAACACTGGTAACCTTACTGCTGGAAGATACCATCGCGATCGGGCAACAGATCTAAGATGAATGGGTAAGAAAGGTCCGCAATAAATTTCACATAGTTCATAGCTAACATAAGCCTCATGGAAGCTCAGATGCCCCCACCAGCGTCCCTCCGATGTGCAGTACGTCTCTAGAGCAACCGCACGCATGAATGACAGCTTTTCAGGAGCGACCACCAACAACAAACTAGATTCGTTCAACCAGGCGACACGTTTCCATCGATCCGCAGTCCAATCTCGATCACTTCATGTCCACTGAAATAATAACTGGCGATGTCCTCGGGTCAATGAGGGCAGACATAGGGGTCGTCTACTGTGGAGGCCTATGTTCATCAAAGTGCGCTGAACGGTTTGCTCCGAAACTTCCGTGCCTGCCACCCGCCCCGCTGCCTACGATGCGTTATGGAGCGGGTTATTCCTCCGCTCTCCACATTCTGTGACGTCATTTCACCCTCTTTCAGTCACTTTCCACAAAAGCTCGTGTAAGCGGCACGCGCGCAGCCGATCGTCTACACCGTTTTCGAAATTCTCGTTCACAGTTATCAAGCCATAACAACAGGCCTTTTGTCGGAGTTCCTTCCGACATTCTATCATCGCTAGAAAGAATCTCACTTGCCTCTGCTCCGCTTCTAAGCTTTCCTTGCCGTGTCATGTACTGGCAACACCAGCTGGTTGAATTGTTTCGGCTCGTCAGCGTATTATTACAACACAAAACCAGTATGAGACATATGTCTAATTAGAGCCAACAACAAATCAGTAGCTTACATGACCTGAAGTAGTCACCACATGGCCTGAATACAATGGCATCAATAAAAGCCTTAAGAAATTGAGAATTGTTAGGTCCTAAATAAATTTTAACAATGGCCTACTGCAGCAAGAATTACGAAAATAAATGGCAATACACTCTCGTCCTCGGTGTTCAACATCGTAATGAAATTTCGCAGTTGAATAATTTTTATTTCTCTTTGATGCCTGTATCACGACGCACGGTTTCGAGAGATAGAAGATAAGCATGTGGGTCGCGATTAAACGATTTACAGTTCTGTTATCGGACTGTATCCTTAGACGTCTTGGACGATGTACAGTGAGCAGCGAACATTTAGCACCAAAAAGAACCTGAAAACAGATATGAGAATTACTCGTGTTTCACAAAGAGGAGTAAAAAGTTGGAAATAGAGAGTGAGGTAAATATTTAAGACACATAAAATACGTCTGGAGAACTGCAATAGTGTGCTGCCACTATTTACTTTTTCAGAAATCTTTTCAAATGGAAGTTGTTTCCTATGCTTCAGTGGAAATATGACCCAAGCATTAACGAACTGCTTTTCCTGTTAACTATTGTAGCCTTGTATTTTAACCAAATAGATTTAGGAACGTGCAATATTCATCTGGGACACATTAAACTTTCAGAACTTTAAATGTGTAAACGGAGACTTCGTTTAGTTAGTTTTTTTTTCCTTTCTAACTAACTAAAGTAAGTAATTCAGCATATGTCCTATGTTCTACATACCGATACCACCAACACGTACAGTTATTTGTACGGAACAGTGATGAAGTCACTACAAGTGCATCTGGGAACAGGTCAGTTTAAATTTTCGTAAAAACTTATTGATCCATGTAGAGTATAGTTTTCTGAAATCGTTTGCGGTGAAAGGTGGGATTCTTCCTTCAAAAAACATCGTCCGATTTTCTTACCCATACTCCCCAGTCCAAATCAATGCTCCGTCTCTCACAGCTTTGTCATCTGTGCATTGTGAAAAATTACGAATAATAATACAATCATATCGTAGCACCTAACTAATAAAAATATTACGTTAATTAGTCTTATACTACCCGCCTTCACTTACAAAATATTAATTAAAGTAACTGTTTCTCCATCCCTTTATATATATATGTGTGTGTGTGTGTGTGTGTGTGTGTGTGTGTGCGTGCGTGTGTGTGTGTGTGTGTGTGTGTAAACTTCAAAAACACTCAAAAATACTTGTATTACCTGTTACAAGTATCACACTCAACTTAGCGTATAGGAAACATGTAAAAATCTATCAAAATATACATAACTCCAAAAACAAAGCTTCCTATTCTTATCTTAACCGGAAAAGCGGCATGATCAGCCTGTCCTCTCGTGGAATTATGGATGCCAGGCTACAATAAGGGGCATGCTGCACTGAGGAATGCTAGTCTTCTTAAAAGCAGAGGAGATATTGGCCATGTCACGCTGAATCTAATTACTAGAACAAATGGTCAGAATTATGATTTCCACAGCCGCGTTAGGGCTTTAATTTCCATCAACAATGGAAGATGAAACTTTCTTTTCTATTTGGAACCTTGTAGCCTCTGGGGCACGTGAAATGACGTGAAAAAACAAAATTCGTAAGCGAGTGCTGTTGCTACTCACTGGGAATTTTAAGGGAACCTAATGGTATTACTTAGAAACCAAGAAAATTAACCTACTAATTTCGGAAGCTACACTACTGGACATTAAAATTCCTACACCAAGAAGAAGTGAAGATGATAAACGGGTATTCATTGGACAAATATATTATACTAGAACTGACATGTGATTACATTTTCACGCAATTTGGGTACATGGATCCTAAGAAATCAGTAACCAGAACAACGACCTCTGGCCGTAATAACGGCCTTTATACTCCTGGACATTGAGTCAAACAGAACTTGGATGCCGTGTACAGGTACAGCTGCCCACGCAGCTTAAACACGATACCACAGTTCATCAAGAGTAGTGACTGGCGTATTGTGGCGAGCCAATTGCTCGGCCACCATTGATCAGACGTTTTCAGTTGGTGAGAGATCTGGGGAATGTGCTGGCCAGGGCAGCAGTCGAACATTTTCTGTATCCAGAAAGGCCCGTACAGGACCTGCAACATGCGGTCGTGCATTATCCTGCTGAAATGTAGGGTTTCGCAGGGGTCGAATGACGGGCAGAACCACGGGTCGTAACACATCTGAAATGTAACGTCCACTGTTCAAAGTGCCGTCAGTGCAAACAAGAGGTGACCAAGACGTGTAACCAATGGCACCCCATACCATCACGCCTAGTGATACGCCATTATGGCGATGACGAATACACGGTTCCAATGTGCGTTCAACGCAATGTCGCCAAACACGGATGCGACCATCATGATTCTGTAAACAGAACCTGGGTTCATCCGAAAAAATGACGTTTTACCATTCGTGCACCCAGGTTCGTCGTTGAGTACACCATCGCTGTCGCTCCTGTCTGCGATGCAGCGTCAAGGGTAACCGCAGCCATGGTCTCCGAGCTGATAGTCCATGCTGCTGCAAACGTCGCCGAACTGTTTGTGCAGATGGTTGTTGTCTTGCAAACGTCCCCATCTGTTGACTCAGGGATCGAGATGTGGCTGCACGATCCGTTACAGCCATGCGGATGAGATGCCTATCATCTCGACTGATAGTGATACAAGGTCGTTGGGATCCAGCAGGGCGTCCCGTATTACCCTCCTGAACCCACCGATTCCATATTCTGCTAACAGTCATTGGATCTCGACCAACGCGAGCAGCAATGTCGCGATACGATAAGCCGCAATCGGGATAGGCTACAATCCGACCTTTATCAAAGTCGGAAACGTGTGGTACGCATTTCTCCTCCTTACACGAGGCATCACAACAACGTTTCACCAGGCAACGCCTGTCAAATGCTGTTTGTGTAAGAGAAATCGGTTGGAAACTTTCCTCATGTCAGCACATCGTAGGTGTCGCCACCGGCGCCAACCTTATGTGAATGCTGTGAAAAGCTAATGATTTGCATATCACAGCATCTTCTTCCTGTCGGTTAAATTTCGCATCTGTAGCACGTCATCTTCCTGGTGTAGTAATTTTAATGGCCAGTAGTGTATTTGATTCCCCTCTTTAGACTTAGCGATGATCGAAAAACTGTTTAGCATTTCCCTCACTACCGCGTATGCAAGAACTTGGAGTGGAGAGTCAACTGAAGTATTGTCTTAATTTTAGGATCCAGACGTTCCTTAGCTGCTTTCGCTGTGGGTTTAGTGGATACAAATCTGTTAACGATAACCTGGACTTTACGAATGCAACTCCACAATGGGCATTCCGATGTAGGCACCCCTTAATTAGTATTTTTTTGACCTTAAGAAGACTCATAATACTACTTGAAGAAGTAATACGGCTGGACAGCCTTACTCATCGGGCTTTCTCACTGGCCTTTTTTTTTTTAAGTGTATTCTTTCGCGCTTTGTTACATTGAATATCGAGGCAGTACTATCGTAGATGATCGTTGTATACAGCAGAACTGAACTTCTCAAAGTAAGTGAGAACGGAGGTAAGGTGCCACATGGGAGTCTCAACGTAAACAACAAATTTTAGCTTTTGGGGAGACAGTGATTAGGCTTGCGCTCTAACGAGTCAGGCAGCACAACCTGTCACAGATTGGTCAGGTTTTCATTAAGGCAGTGCGTCAACTATTGCATAAAATGGTCAGGTTTTCATTAAGGCAGTGCGTCAACTATTGCATCAACTATTGCATAAAATGCTGTTTTCTAATTTTCTTTGTTAACTGATAGCCGTTATTAACCTTTAGTGTAAGATTTCCGGTAATATGCTGCTTATTTTTTGTGTCACTCTTTTCAAGTCGAGGCCAGTAGCGATTTAGAATTCTATGTCATGTTGTTCCACATGAACGAAATGAAACGCTTGTATGGCATTATTGCCAGGGAGGCCACTTCTGGGGTTGTTACATCCCCTGGAATAGTCACAGATGTGAGACATATAGCTGTTAATCCCGTTAAGATACTGAAAATCAGCACGATTTTATGACTGAACTGAAATGCCAGCCGTATCTACCAATTTATTTTTGAAATTTTTTTTCCTTTTAATACTATTCATTTACAGTCTGTTGAGTAACATAGCGGTAGAGTTAATCCGTAGAAAAATGTATTAGAAAATAAACTAAAACATATTCATACATCATATATGGGCAAAAGAAAAACGCAGTTACCCAAAGCGCCGATATTTGCTTGCCATCGCAGGGGAATCCTTGGAACCAAGCTTTCCGCGTATTCACGTGGAAGAGACCTCCAAATGAGCCGAATTTACGTTAACAGCTGTTTCAAAGTGAATTTCGCTTGACGCAGTGTTAAGAATGGGTTTCCCGAAAAAGGGTGGTAATAATTCTTTCCACTTTTGTCGTCACTTTACCGATTGATCCATGTTTTCAAAGTCATTCACGTTTTTAACCAATTTATAGCATGTTACCCATTTTTGTACAAATTACTGAATTCCCCATATATTTAGACGCCACGGCATTACTCATTTTCGGATCTTTGGGATGTCTACAGAAGAACACAGCGACGCGTAAGCTGCACTCATGTCTCTTCTTGTGTGTTTCAGTCAAGAATGAAAACAAATTAATGGTTTATGGACATTGCATGGAGGACAAAGACTCTGTCTGTTGGGCTGTGAAAGAACTGAGGCGGTATCTTGTAATTCCGACCATGCTCTTACATAACGGACTATACATCCAAACTGTAAGAAAACTAACAAATTTTCAATTACTGCAGCAAAAATTTTTGAGCTGTTTCAAATTTTACTCCGATCTACTAATGAGGATTTGTGTCCGTTGTACCCATGAAAATTAATTTGACATGACAAAAAGTACTGTTATCGTAATCAACACTTACAAACAATCATGAAAAAAATATGATGAGCAAAATAATACTCGATTTGCAACATATGACCTGCCTCCAAAACCCACGCATTTGTGATAAGAAGAGGTGACTGCAGTAGGAAAACGCTTCCACAGCCCGGACGTGATCGCTTTATGTTCCTTGCTACATACGACTTACTGTGGAAGCGGTGAACGTACTTTTGCGCTATACGCACAGTTGGTGTTACTATGCGGTTAAAATGTGGTTTCCAAAAGAGAACTGTGGCAGTCAAGCACTTCGTAAAACAAATCTCCAAATATTCTGGTGAAAGAAACCATAATGACAACTCGCCACGCCAGACTGAATGCTGCGGATTAGTGCTGCGGGCACTGGACGTGGTAAGGAATGTAAATTATCGGTGCAGGTACGAATAGGGTATTATTCTAGCGACAATAAGGGTCAAAACTAGGGTAATCCATTGATATCAGCGAGTTTGACAAAGTGCAGATTTTTATGGCATCGGTGCGTATGAATGAGGATCATGTAATCCAAAACTGGTCAGCTGTTCGCCAGGTACTCTTGTGAGCATCTATGGAAAGTGTTTGAAAGACGGTGAAATCACGAGTGAGCGACAACGTGTTGGACGCTCACGCCCCATCACAGGCCGTGGACATCGGAGGCTTGCCCGATGTCGAAGGCTGGACGGGCGGCAATCTGTTAGTGCCTGTGCTTGTGAAGCTATTTCGGAGTCTACTGTTCAGAGCACATTACTGAACATGCAGCTCTGCGCTTGAGACTGTAGTTGCCACGGGGTCAAGTGCATTGGACAGTTAATCATGGAAACCTGTCACCTGGTTGGATAAATAATGTTTCTGGTGTATGCTTGGCCCATAGTCCTCTCCGTTTACACCGACGTCTAGGCTAATAGGTGATCGAATCATCCACTGCACCACGGTCGCAGGTCGGTTGGTCCATTATTAACCTGTGGAGAACTGAACTGAATAAAAGATTGGAGGATAAGATTGAAGGAAAGATGCGAGAGAAACAAGTACGTTTTATAGTTGGGCGATCTTGTATGGATAATATTTTCAGCCTTAGACAAATAAGTGAGAAGGTATGTTCTAAGCACCACAAGGTATACCTAATATTTGTGGATTTAGAAAAAGCGTACGATTCTTTTCCCCTCAACGGACTATGAGAAGCGATGGAGTATTAGGGCGTAGAAGCATAGGGGGTATCCTCAATTCAAAGAATCTCCAATTGTACGCAAAGTAGGGGGAAAGTTCAGTGAGATGTTCAAAACATCCAAAGGACTTAGACAGGTCTGCAGGGAGATGACCCTGTTTAAAATATATATGCTTTATATATTGGAACTGGTATGGGATTTCATTTCCAGCGTGGTAATATCTACTCATTATTTGCCGACGGTCGGGTACTGACAGCACAAAGTAGAGAGGGTGTCAAATTTATGATAAAGAAGTTAACGGAAGCATCTGTGCGAGGCGGGCTTAGAATAAATATGAGCAAAACATTTTAAATACTTAGGTCGACTATACATTCCTCGGAAAGCTGTGAAGCAGATCCAGCAGGAAAGAGGAGCAATTAAAACACTAAACGGAGTTTTGTGGAGGCGGGCAATATCAAAAGAAACAAAGAAGAAGATTCTTCAAACAGTATTGGATCGTATAGTAATATATAGCGTAGAACGATGGAACCTGGTGGAGCGGCAGAGAAGCACAATATAGGTGGTAAGATTGGATGGAATGAGGAGGGCAGCCAGGATATACACGACAGAGCGGAGGAAAGGGAATTACGGAGATAATTTATACGGAGGGACCAGTCGGGCAAAGGATTGAGGATAGAGTTCTTCAGTGCCCAGATACGTAGAATGGAGCAACGACGATGGATAAAAGCAACCCTGGAATCGTCGTCAGCAGGGAGCAAGACGCGCCGATGGCCGAGATTAACAAGCAGAGCGAGAGTAAAGGGAATGGCGAAAAGAGAGAGAAAGACTACCACGATTGTGAAAGCTGGCGAATAGGAATACAAGGCAACTGTTTAATAATGGAGAAGCCCATAAAAAGTAAAAGTAGTAAGAGAACATTCACCTGGATTCCTTTGAACCTGTACTAATAATTGAAGATACCGTGACACACGTGAACTACTTGAACGTAACTGCGGGCACCCTGCATCCTTTCATGCCTGATGTATTCTCCCACGCCGACTGCATCTTACAGTAGTATAACTTTTCACAAGGCCAGAACTGTGCTACAGTTATTCGAGATGCACGTTGGGCTCTTGGCGACCAGATTCGCATGAGATGGAGCACACTTGTGACCCTATCGGGCACCACACCCGAGCCCACGGCCAGCATCCCACAATTTACGTAATTGGCGCGACCTTAGCGTGGACATGTTGCCACATTCCTCTGATAACATACCGAGGACTTTTTGAATACATAGCACTCTCAACCGCTACTGTACTGCGTTCTAGTTGTGGAACGGTACGCTATTAACGTGGTGGTAATAAAGTTTTGATCTCTCATTGTAACTCTTAAAAACATCATCTATGAACAACACTATAATACTGAGGCTTAACAAAGATGTGTTTCTTCCGTGAACAATGATATCGATCTGGACTGGACGGCCTCCGTAGATGTTTAACCTTCTCGACTCGCACAGATAGTACTCGTTCCAGGTGAGTTAATGCGTGAGAATCATAGTAGGACTGTGTTGCTGCCATTTATGAAGCTTAATAGTTCAATACGACTTTCTCTCTCTACAGTGACCCTGCTGGTATGTTGGATTTCGCGTCTAAAATTACTGAAGTGCACTTTCTGTGGCAAGTACGTGCATACAGACTGCAATGCCTTTGCCTCTGTAGAAAACTACGTTTATGAGATTTGTGAAACAAGACAGATTTCCCGTTTATGGAATCCGGAAATCTTGTAGCTTATTGTTACAATTTGTAAAATAAGTGTGGAAGGAAACGGAGTAGCATTAGTTGCTCTTCATCATTTCTAACTTTATCTCAGTTTCACTATTTACATTTTGCAAGTGAGTGGCGCTGTAGCCTTGTGTGTGTGGCGCCATTCACTACTCTATGTTATTGCGGTTTTCCATTTTTAACTCTTTACCCGCAGCGTTGAACGCACACCTGAGATGCAGACCACAAAGTACGCTGGAACAGAGGACAATAAAACTTGGTTTTACGGTGTCACAGAAAATTCCACGCGTGTTCCTTTAAGCCGTTCCCAACGTGGTTCAGAGTCTTTGAACGTAGAAACAGAAGCAACATGGAAAGTTTTAAATATTTCGCTATAAAATTATGTGGCTTCCGCGCCTGAGGGATCTGAAAAACTAGTCGCTGATAATGCTTTCTATTTTAAAATTCAGTGTACATTGTACATGGAGGGGAAGGAGAGCCAAACCCCCCTACTTAATTTTATGAGGGCTGTGTACGGTCCAGGCTTCATTATAAATGCAGCCTCTCTGTGTCTACCAGACGATCATACTTGACAGTATTTGACTTTGTCTCCAATAACTATATCTGACGCAGGGACGTTTAGGATCAACCACATTCGAAGCTCCTGGTCGAAGTTGACGGATGTCATTTCTCATCACGTTACGATTCCATATGACGCCAAGCGCCTATGCACCATACTTTTGCTAAACCACCCATTATGAGCATTTGTATGTAGGTGCAAACGTCTTTTTTTGGGGAGTATTATGGTGAAAGTTAGTTTCATATATCAATACTAGGAATACTCTCCATCTCGACTTTTTAAGTTATGGCATTGTTTTCAACTGACTGATTTAACAGGATAAATCGCTGTTAAGTTGATTTTGAATCCTTTTTAGGATAATGTGCCTCAGTCAGTAAAAAGGAATCCATATAGAATCGGTGGAAGCTGAATAAATTAATTACAATTTGTGCCATGGCCAGGAATTAAAACCGGGTTCAAGCCCGAACAGTGGCGTGAATTTTAATTCATTTATTCAGCTTCCATCGTTATCGTAGGTAAATTTGAGACTCATACGTCTCAATGAAAATTTAATTATGTACCATATACAAGTCAATGCAGTGATGTGCGAAGGCCTCGTCCGTCATATATTTTGATATATGCATACAGAGTCATCAAAATCTGTGGGGTACTTTCTGTAGCCCAGTCATGAAATTTGGCAGGGAGTAAGATTTCACAGTACAAGTAAAGGAAAAAATCCGAGAATGTTAATTTGTAATTATATCACACGAAAATAATTTTTGTCCATTTTAAGATTGCTTTTTCTCTGGAATAGGCAGGCGTATCAGGTTCATATTTGCGTCCCATATTAATGTCTATCGCTCCTTAGTGGTGTCAAAAGTTTAAGCTTCTAAGAGAATGCAATTAAGATGAAGCCATTTATGTCACATGTTTTGATACCCGTCAAACTCACCCATCAAATCCTGTAGGGTATACGAGGTGTGGCTAGAAAAAAAACCGGACTAGTACTGGTGAAACAATAAAACGAATGCAATAAGGCTGAAAGTCGCGTGGCCTGTCACGTGACTCTCGCTCCGCCTACTGCTCGAGTTTCATCTGCCTCCTGCACTCAGTCTGCCCGTGGCGTCTGTTTTAAGTAGCTGACGTTTTGTCTGTGCGTCGGAAAATGTTGAGTGTACAGAAAGAACAGCGTGTTAACATCAAATTTTGTTTCAAACTAGGAAAATCTGCAAGTGAAACGTTTGTAATGTTACAACAAGTGTACGGCGATGATTGTTTATCGCGAACACAAGTGTTTGAGTGGTTTAAACGATTTAAAGATGGCCGCGAAGACACCAGTGATGACACTCGCACTGGCAGACCATTGTCAGCAAAAACTGATGCAAACATTGAAAAAATCGGTAAACTTGTTCGTCAAGATCGCCGTTTAACAATCAGAGCAGTGTCTGAGTTAAGAGGAGTTGACAAGGAAAGTGTTAGGCAGATTCTTCATGAAAGTTTCAACATGAACAAAGTGTGTTCAAAAATGGTTCCAAAGTGTCTCACAATTGAACAGAAGGAACGCCGAAGAATGATTTGTTCTGACATCCTGGAAAACATTGAAAGTGATCCCACCTTCTTACAAAATGTTATTACTTGCGATGAATCGTGGTTTTTTACTTACGATCCCGAAACTAAACGCCAATCGATGCATTGGAAAACTCCTGGTTCTCCATGACAAAAAAAGCACGAATGTCAAAATCGAAATTCAAGGCAATGATGATTGTTTTTTTTTACATCAAAGGGATTGAGCACATTGATTGGGTACCAGAAGGACAAACAGTGAATCAGCGTCCTGGCTACCCTAAGTGAGCGAGTACGGAGAAAACGGAACGATTTGTGGAGAAAAAAGTCATGGATCCTTCACCAAGACAATGCCCCAGCTCACAGTGCGTTGTCAGTGAAGACGTTTTTGGCAAAACACAACATTCCCATCTTAGATCATCCACCCTACTCACCTGATTTGGCCCCGTGTGACTTTTTTCTTTTCCCTAAAGTCAAGTCAGCTTTGAAAGGAACTAGATTTGAGACTGTTGAAGCAGTAAAAGAAAAAGCGACGGAAGTAATGTATGGACTTACCGAAAATGATCTGCAGCATTGCTATGAACAGTGGAAAATTCGTATGGAGCGGTGTAGAGACCGAGGAGGAGAGTACATTGAAGGAGATAACATGAAATTGTAAATAATTGTAAATAAATGTTTTTTCCAGCATCAGTCCGGTTTTTTTCTAGCCACACCTCGTATCCCATTAACCTTGAATCACGAGACTGAGAAGAAGCAAGGCTTCACAGCAACAGTAAAGGTGAAAAATTCGAAAATTGTAAAACGATTATTATACTATATTAAAAATATTTTTTGCCATTACAGCATACATTGCAGTATTCGTCCTTAAAAGATAATAGCAAATATTACTGCAGGAAAACATGAACTATAAATAGTAGTCATGTTTTAGTAAGTAAATAAAAATATTTTATTAAATCTTCTGTCTCTCCATACATAAACTGACAACCCCCGCTCGCTTCCTTTTGTATATCCGGGCTACTTGCTGGAACTGCTGTAGAGATTTTGACACGGTCTTTGAATTCCCAGGACCGATATCTTGCCAATATCTATATCGTCGAGGCCTACGAGAAAGACAGGCCGCGATGCGTACGTCACGAAGGCAAAGAAACTACGTTTCTACATCTGTTAACTCGTAACTAGGCGTGTCCGTACAAACGAAAACTGAATCTTCTACTGGAATCCGCTATTATGGGATCTTACTTTTACTAGTCCTATAATGATGGGAAGCCCATGAGCCTACTTATAATTTATTACGGATGTACTGGCATACAATAAAATAAAATCATGCTAAAGTTATTATAAGTTGCATAAGGCACCACTTCCTGCATGTAATGAGTACTTTTAAGCAGAAGAGACTAAATGCTATAAACAAGCAGTTATGCCATTTATGTCGAGTATAGATCTTAAATTAAATTTTGATGTAGTACTGTTAATCAGTAAGACTTCATAACAGCAGATTCCAGTGGAAGATGCAATTCTCGTTAGTACTTACACGCCCAGCTGCGAGTGAACAGGTTTAGGAAAGCGTTTTGTGTGTTGGGCTGAGCGACCGAGCCAGTTCAGGACTACCTCCGTGATGTACGCGCCGCGGCCTGTCTTTCTTGTGGGCGTCGCTATGACGTGTTATGACGCCCGAACGTCGCAGCTAGACTCCGTTCATCATAAGAGTAAACCTGATGTATACAACACAAACGCGATGATTGGTCAGAAGCTGTAGCACACGTACAATGTTGTTGTTACGCTCTTGGAAGTACGTCCTACTTACGTACAAGATATATTATAAGTTATGTTAAATGAAACTTTAAGATATTCAAATGTATTAACAGTCACCAACGTATTCCTTAATCACACTTGAGCTGCGTAGCTTTTGTTCAGAAAACCGTGTATAGTCGCAGTCTCTGCGCTGTCGTGCTCTGATTGTCGCGCTGTTAAAACGCAGTATGAAAGTGGCTGAGGCTGCTTTCTGTTCTGTAGTGAAACACGTGTGTGGAATACGGTTAAAAAGTGCAGAGAAATCGGTTGTTCTCGAGGTTTTTCATAAATTCACAGAGATAATTGGCTTTGAAGTTTTTCTAGGGTCTGTATTACATACAGTTGAGGGAGCAGTTCACGCAGGATATACGGAAGTGTCGGCAGTGTCGTAGAATGGTAATTAACTGTAACTGGCGGGTCGCTGGTTCAAGTCTTACCAGAGTCATGTTTTTCCTTGTTCATTTTGAAGTACCTAGATCTCGTAGTTGAAAACTCATCATCATTTTTATGGAAGGCTATTAATAAAGCTTGCTTAAATTAAGAAAACATAACAGTTTAATTTTTGAAGGCAAAAATGAAAAACCAAATACTCTTTATTTGGACTACGTCCATTATTTTATACCACAGATGTAGATAAGTGTCGTAGAAACATGGAAAACAATCATTTTCTCTGCGTCGAGCGCACCATACTATTGCTGAATTTTTACATTTGCCACTGTAGCATTACAATATGAACCCAACAGAACTGATCTGGAGCGAAGTTAAGGGGTCCGGCCCGAGAAATAACAAAACAGTTAAGATGCCGGACATCCTGGAACTAACAACCGCAACTTTTTCACATGCCACAGCCGAGCACTGGCGGTATAAAGAACGACACGTCATAAAAGAAGAGGAGAAAACACGGCGCTGGATGGCTTCGTGGATTCTGTTGTTGATAGACTCGTTATCAATGTAGCAGATGACAATTCCAGGCCGCGTGCGATTAGCAAAGCGGTCTAAGGCGCTGCAGTCATGGACTGTACGGCTGGTCCCGGTGGAGGTTCGAGTGCTCCCTCGGGCATGGGTGTGTGTGTTTGTCCTTAGGGTAATTTAGCTTAAGTAGTATGTAAGCTTAGGGACTGATGACCTTAGCAGTTAAGTCCCCTAAGATTTCACACACATTTCAACATTTTTGACAATTCCAGAACTGAAACCTATTTCTCGGATTTGGGTAAGGAAGGAGCTAAGAGATTAGCTGACGACTGACTGTAATTAATACCTTCACTGGCTTCAGTATTCAAAAGTACGGTGAAATACCTGCAGTACGCAATTGCATCACACATAGCTCGCTCAGAAATATTACCCTGTATTTAAGGTAGAAATTTTCGTCGCACTTGTTTCTAATTAGAATACTATATAAGAGGAGAACGAGAGCATTTTATGCTTTCCGTCTGGTCACCTAAGAAGCGCGTGGTATTGCTGGAGTTTAGCCTAATATTATTTCATTCTCTTTAAAAATTAAATGACGTTCGAAGCTATACTGTTTCTTTGCTAATCTCTTTGTACATCTGAACTGCAACTGCTCACACCATTGCAGGATAGTTGGACCGCCGGCTGGCCAGTAGTGTCAAAATTGAATACGCCTGTGAAGCTGTTGTCCCACGTTATGTGTACATCAGGTTTATTCTTATGATGAACAGAGTATAGACTCGGCGTACATCCCGAGCACGATATCTGAGCAGTCAGTTACAGCAGGTGAGTAGTGAATAAGAGCGCTCGTTGCGAGTTAAACGACTTTGAACGTGGGGTGATAATCGGTACAAGACGCATAAATCACAGAATATCTTAAAATTACACGAGAATTCGGGTTTTCGAAATCATCGATTTCTGGGGTGGATCTTTAAGTTCGCGAAGAAAATGTTTACACACGCGTAAGCCGCCCCACAGGATGTCTACAAATGTGTGACTTGCTGACACCGTGTCGCCTCTACGGACACATACAGGGCGATCACAAATCTACTGTGTGAGCACTGAAATCTTAACTGTTCTGTCTGTTCCAAACGGGGGGGGGGGGGGAGGGGGGGAACTTCCTTGGCTGCTCAGTAGATTTCCGTTTAACGTGTATTCTATTTCACCTGCCATATACATTGACAATACACAGTGCTGTGTTTAATGCGAACCTGAATGTGCTGGACCAGATGAGACGACATCAGACAAAAAAGTTTCTTGTTTGCTAATGGAGCATGTAGACAGTGACGTGATGGACCTTCAAATGGTGATTGCAAAGTAGATAACGCAAAAGCCCCAGGCAGATACGTGAGCTGTTGCCGAATTACGATGGCCGATCGTATCGCGGGATATTACGCTTGCTGCCGTGTAGACTTGCCTCTTTGTCCACTTTGAAACAACATCAAAAGCGATTTTTTCATTATAAACTATCTAGTAAACTACTTCTGTAAGTTAGTCCTCGCCATAACGCTACAATTATTGAATTACGTTGCAGTTTCGCGAGTCGGTAATTTGATAACAGGTCTCAAGGAACACAACGTTGTTTAGAATTAGGTTAACGGTCGCCGATCGAATGACTTCCGTGCCTTGTGAAGGCAGCGTTTGTCGTTAAAATGGAAACTCAGAATGATACTTCTCCACAACTTTATGTTTCCTCTCATGACTTTTTCAAGCCATCAGTTATTCGAGAAACTGAATAATTTCATCTACCCTGTTTCGAACAAATACTTCTGTCTGCTCATAGATTATCGCTTATGTAGGAAATAATTTACACAGAGATATTCGGATAAAGCGTTTCTCTCTAGCTTGCAAAATAATAAGTGAGAGAAATATGCATTTGCTTGAGCAAACGTAAGAAACGTTCGTGGAGGTATATTTCATTTAAATCAAAGGCAATTCTTTTTCGGCCAAACGTGTTTCGCCTAGTTTATTATGAAGTATCTTCAGCAGCCTGAATGTTACTCTCTCTGCAGAGTTGTGAACACGGCTCATTTATTTTCCAGCGAGTTACAACAACGAATTGTGTTTTATTTAAAAAGAGTATTATTTTTCTATTTTGTAGTTGACGAATTTAAACCAACTGTATACAAACAATTTAATGCACATTTTTATAATTTTATTTTTTGTAGTTATTGTGGTCTTCAGCCTCAATACTGGTCTGGCGTAGCTCACCTCTCTACAGTATGCGTCATTGCAACCTCCATCCATTTGAGCCCGAGGACTGTATTCATTCCTTGATGTCCCTCTACAGATTTTATCCCCCAACCTTCGCTACGAAACTGACTATTCCTTGGTGCTTCAGGATGTGTCCTGTCGACCGATCCCTTCGTTTAGTCAAGAAATTTCTCTTTTCACCAATTCCTTTAATTACTTCCCCGTTAGTTATTCGTACTCTTTTCACCAATTCCTTTAATTACTTCCCCGTTAGTTATTCGATCTATCAGTCAAATCCTCAGAATCTTTCTGTAACACCACATTCCAAAAGATTCTAGCCCCTTCTTGGCAACACAGCGTATAATCTATCACTTCCGTCGAAGTCTACACGCTAGACAAATGCCTTCAGAGAAGACTACTTACACTTAAATTTACGTTAGATATGGCACATTCAACTTTTTCAAAAATGATTTACATGCCATATCCATTGTGCATTTCATATGCACTATACTTCGCCTGTCACCAGTTATTTTGCTGCCCAAATATAGCAACGCGTTTACTAGTTCTAGCATCTCATTTCCTTTTCTAATCCCCTCAGCATCACGTGATTCAATTCGAATACATTTTATTACCGTTGTCTTACTTTACAAGACACTATTGATTCCACTCCACTGTTATTCCAAGTCCTTTGCTGTCTCTCACAGAATTAAAATGACATCGGCAAGCCTCAAAGGTTTTGTTTCTTCTCCTTGAAGTTTAATTCCTTCTCCAAATTTGTCCTTGGTTTTCTTTACTGCTTGCTCACTATACACACTGAATGACACCGGGGAGCGTTCCAACCCTGTTTCAATATTTTTTCAACAGCTGCTTCCGTTTCATATCCGTCGACTCTTGTAACTGCAGTTTGATTTCTATACAAGTTGTATGTAACTTTTAGCTCGCGTTGTTGTATTCCTGCTAAAGGGTACCTTCAATATTTCAAAGACTGTATTACAGTCAGCACTGACAAGTGTTTTCTTTAAATCTACTAGTACAATAAATACAGGCTTGCCTTCCTCTAACCTATGATCTAAGACATGTCACAGAAATAGTATCGTCTCTCGTGTTGCTACATTTCATCGAACCCAAAGTCCTCATCTCCAAAATCGGCTTAGTTATGGAAGTCGAAACGTTCAAAGTTTTAGAAGTAAATGCAGCATGCTATGCATAATTGGTTATATTCAGATCGATGTACTGGTGATGGGATGTTCATTTGAGAGAGGTGTTCAAATGAGTGCCCATTTTCCTGAATACACGACTCAGTGTCCCTTCTAAACGACCTGCGAGTGGAATGTAAGTTGGTGTTGTCCAGGAGTGCCAAGTTTATTCGATGCCCAGTTTGATGTCATGTTCGGTTAGATGATCCATTTGGTACTTTATATGGGACGCTCGGATGGCCGTGCTTTGCACAGATGTGCATCGCTCACGATTCCTGTTTGACAGAGATGCTATATCAACATCTTCTGTAGATGCACTTGAGAATGAGTCACCCTGGGAACTAATAGTGCTTGATGAGGTACAATTTCCAAATATAGCCTGGTACAACGACGTCTTTCCTCAGATTTATTGAGAGTGCGGTGCCGACCCAGAAGAAGCTACCAAAATTGATTCCAGATTTTCTGCAGCTTAATTACTTTACATTTAATGAACTGACTGCTGTCAGGTATGTGACATTAAAGACACTGCGAGAAGGGGACTGCATTGCGTATTTAAAGAGGTCAAGAAGTATAGTCTGTCGGCGGTGTTTGAAGGCAATACCTATGTCGGTATGTGCACAGATTTCTTCCGCCAAGTTTTTGGACTTGTGATTTTTTAGAGTTGCGATCAGCTGAATTTTCATAGTGCACACTCTGAAATATTGTTTAATTTAGGAAAGTTTGAAAAGAGGGGAGATTTTAGCGCGAGCTGACTTTGCATTTGAACATCAGGACACGTAACTGAAGCGTTTGTACTTGAAGGTTAACGGCGGAGTACAGATGCAATGAACTTTGGTGCCGTTTCGTACTTAAATGTGATTTGACAAAACATTATTGCATGTTTAAATGCTTGAATTTATGAGTACTCTAGGCCGTTCATTGCTTACTTGGTCACGTACAACTTCATAATTTTAGCATCCTGAAGGAGTTGAGGAGTAAATCGTTCAATCACATGAGGGTCAATACACGCAAGTACGCGGATGTTTCAGTCATTGAAGATCGTATTTAACTAACTTCCTACGGCGCAGCTGATTGGCCAGTTTAGTTAAGACACATTACTGTGGTGTGTTCCTTTCCCTACAATTACGTCATAGCCAAGAAATTTTATAGGCTACGTATCGTCACATCTCAGTAGAGAAACTTTGTGACTTTGGAGTTAACATTCTGTTTTCTTGCTGAGAACAATTTATTTTTCCGCTTACAAGCGTAATACGTACAAACGTAAGCTTTTCTATCAACAATTCCTCTGACATAAATGGAAAGTTTTACACTATCAGCACCTCACTATCGGGTGTTTCTAATGCTCCTGGAGCTTCTCAGGTGGAGATCACCACACAGCATCCATAGTCGACAGCATGCGAGGATTATCGCCGTCTTTCGCACGCACACACAGTTATCTGTAGTGCCAAGACTGCTGGACAACAATATGGCGCCAAGTGTACTTTCAGAAGGACTAGACCATGAGAAATACGTAGGATTGTTTGAATAGCTCTGACGAATGGAATATAGGTAATGAGTCACTGCATACCGTGGGCAACAGATTACTGGATGCTAGATTGAGGTCTATCGTGTTTACCGCTGATACCATTCCAAAAACAACAGATATTTACTCGAAGTAGAGACTAAGTCAACTGAACATTGAGCGGTCTACGCGAACGTGGACGACCTGCTGAAAATTTGGCCCATACCTCTCGAATTCCTGGGATCACTATGTGAGGAGCAACTGGATATGATAGCAAGATCGATTTGCTGACTGTAGCTGGATACTCACCAGTTAGTGGGAAGGAAGAGTGGTAAAACCTGTTGTACCTTTCATTACCAGACTATCAAATCGCATATTCCAGCAGAATAATGCAAGATACCCCACACCACAACGGCTTCATCAATACGGATACAGCGTGTCTGAGACGCGATACTACCAGGCTCCCTTATGACATTTAGCTATGACGAGAAATTTCTCCGATTTGCATTGAGCTGGAAAAGGGGGCGGGGGGGGGGGGGGGGGGAGTGACAGCTGTTTGGTTCCACTTCACAGTCAAATGCAAGAGTGTATTTGTGCTAGTGGGGATGAACCTCATATAAAAGTTGATGATCGATATCGGTTCTGAATGGGACGAAAGTTTAATCATGTAACACCTGTTATGTCATTAGCATCTTACCAATGATAGTATCAGACTGAGGCATTGTTTTTCATTTATTTGATTTATCTTACGGCAACAACACCAAAAATTGACAAGTTTAATTTCACATTTATATCTAGTTAAGTATTTACATATAGTTTAGTTTTACATTTTGGCACATTTCTAAATTTTGAAAATTACTAACTTAATATTACTGACTACTTTAACCGATATAATTGCAAGTTAAGAAAAATTCAAATACATTTAATCATAATTCAATATATAATGATTGAAGCCAACTAGCAGCAGAGCGAATAGCATTAATAAAGTCACTATATGGTCCAGCAGGCAAAAAGGAATACAAATGTCTCAAAAATGAGATCGACAGGAAGTGCAAAATGGCTAAGCAGGGATGGCTAGAGGACAAATGTAAGGATGTAGAGGCCTATCTCACTAGGGGTAAGATAGATACCGCCTACAGGAAAATTAAAGAGACTTTTGGAGATAAGAGAACGACTTGTATGAATATCAAGAGCTCAGATGGAAACCCAGTTCTAAGCAAAGAAGGGAAAGCAGAAAGGTGGAAGGAGTATATAGAGGGTCTATACAAGGGCGATGTACTTGAGGACAATATTATGGAAATGGAAGAGGATGTAGATGAAGATGAAATGGGAGATATGATACTGCGTGAAGAGTTTGACAGAGCACTGAAAGACCTGAGTCGAAACAAGGCCCCCGGAGTAGACAATATTCCATTGGAACTACTGACGGCCGTGGGAGAGCCAGTCCTGACAAAACTCTACCATCTGGTGAGCAAGATGTATGAAACAGGCGAAATACCCTCAGACTTCAAGAAGAATATAATAATTCCAATCCCAAAGAAAGCAGGTGTTGACAGATGTGAAAATTACCGAACTATCAGCTTAATAAATCACAGCTGCAAAATACTAACACGAATTCTTTACAGACGAATGGAAAATCTAGTAGAAGCCAACCTCGGGGAAGATCAGTTTGGATTCCGTAGAAACACTGGAACACGTGAGGCAATACTGACCTTACGACTTATCTTAGAAGAAAGATTAAGGAAAGGCAAACCTACGTTTCTAGCATACGTAGACTTAGAGAAAGCTTTTGACAACGTTGACTGGAATACTCTCTTTCAAATTCTAAAGGTGGCAGGGGTAAAATACAGGGAGCGAAAGGCTATTTACAATTTGTACAGAAACCAGATGGCAGTTATAAGAGTCGAGGGACATGAAAAGGAAGCAGTGGTTGGGAAGGGAGTAAGACAGGGTTGTAGCCTCTCCCCGATGTTGTGTTCAATCTGTATATTGAACAAGCAGTAAAGGAAACAAAAGAAAAATTCGGAGTAGGTATTAAAATTCATGGAGAAGAAATAAAAACTTTGAGGTTCACCGATGACATTGTAATTCTGTCAGAGACAGCATAGGACTTGGAAGAGCAGTTGAATGGAATGGACAGTGTCTTGAAAGGAGGATATAAGATGAACATCAACAAAAGCAAAACTAGGATAATGGAATGTAGTCTAATTAAGTCGGGTGATGCTGAGGGAATTAGATTAGGAAATGAGGCACTTAAAGTAGTAAAGGAGTTTTGCTCTTTGGGGAGCAAAATACTGATGATGGTCGAAGTAGAGAGGATATAAAATGTAGGCTGGCAATGGCAAGGAAAGCATTTCTGAAGAAGAGAAATTTGTTAACATCCAGTATTGATTTAAGTGTCAGGAAGTCATTTCTGAAAGTATTCGTATGGAGTGTAGCCATGTATGGAAGTGAAACATGGACGATAAATAGTTTGGACAAGAAGAGAATAGAAGCTTTCGAAATGTGGTGCTACAGAAGAATGCTGAAGATTAGATGGGTAGATCACATAACTAATGAGGAAGTACTGAATAGGATTGGGGAGAAGAGAAGTTTGTGGCACAACTTGACCAGAAGAAGGGATCGGTTGGTAGGACATGTTCTGAGGCATCAAGGGATCACCAATTTAGTATTGGAGGGCAGCGTGGAGGGTAAAAATCGTAGAGGGAGACCAAGAGATGAATACACTAAGCAGATTCAGAAGGATGTAGGTTGCGGTAGGTACTGGGAGATGAAAAAGCTTGCACAGGACAGAGTAGCATGGAGAGCTGCATCAAACCAGTCTCAGGACTGAAGACCACAACAACAACATGGTCCAGGATACATCCTCTGAGGACAGTCTCTAACAATATGTTCAACTGCATTACCGGCAGCCATACTTGATCAGTCTCTCATGGCTACCCAAGACAACAGCACAAGAAAACTGGTGCATTGTGGTATAATGTTTCCCATTTCCGTAAGTATATGTGTGGGTCGCTGGGTAACGCAACATGTAAAATGTACATCCAAGCCGTGGTGATACCGTGAGGACATACCTGTCCTTTCACTTCCTCTGGAGTCTCTAAGGTATCGGACTACACAGCAATAGTCTCTCCAGAGACTTTCCGAAATCCTTCATTGGGGAAAGGTCGGACATGATAGGTCAGCGGTTTGTATCGGACAAGAACTTTTTCTAAACTTCAACGCTAGTGAAAGAACCTAAAGCGCCACAGCAGTGTGAATTATAGAGGAAGAAGATCACTTACGCGATTTTGAATCAAAACAACAGTGCGTTTCGGAGCGACAACTTACATGCTTTTTCAAAGTTTCTCCATGCACGAACTCTGGAGTGTTGCGTTTTGTTTACATCTAGGCTATATTACACTTTTATTTTATGTTTAGATACAATTTATATTCTGTATATTGTGAGAAGTGACAAAGTCTAGTGCAAGTAGTAACCATGGGAACTACCACAGCGGTGTGATCTAATTGCATCATAAAAGCAATTCCGAGTTGACTGTACGGAACATATATCACACATCCTTGAATGTTGACATTTTTTCTTGAACAGGTACGTACGTAGAAGTCACTACAAGAATGTGATGAAGGAGATCGTAAAAAAGTCAGGCTTCTAAAAATTACTTTTCAGGGAAGCGAGTAGATGTACTCATTTCCAAGAAGTACATTAGGTGACACTCTTAGATCTATAAGGTAAAAGACGGATGTCGTCACTGAACATCTTTTATAAAATAACAATTTTTTTCCAAGAACACTCAGTGATGCACAGGGAACAATATACTACGAACGAAGAAGTATCCAATGTCAAATTTGTGACCGTTGGGCCCATGAAAATTCTGCCCATACAGAGTTTAAACATTATTTATCGTACGTGTGATAAATGTTTCACTGTAGGTTAAAATAATATACGGAATCAGGCCTATTTTGTTCAAAACGAGCCGGCCGGTGTGGCCATGCGGTTCTAGGCACTTCAGTCTGGAACCGCGTGACCGCTACGGTCGCAGGTTCGAATCCTGCCTCGAGCATGGATGTGTATGATGTCCTTAGGTTAGTTAGGTTTAAGTAGTTCTAAGTTCTAGGGGACTGATGACCTCAGATGTTAAGTCCCATAGCGCTCAGAGTCTGTTGAACCATTTTGAAGTACTGACGCTAGCTGTTAGCACATGCCGTAACTGTCCCACTCGACGCAAGGAAAGGCCTTTTTTAATCTAGGAAACAAATCAACATTTGTTCAAAACGTTAATAACTTTGTTATGAACTACACGTGAATTATGTCTCACTAAGGGTTAAACCAATACCTCGATTTCGGAGTATTGTGTTCATAACTTTAATAACTTTGTTATAATGTTTACGTACCTGAGTGAGCTACCTCCCGTCACGGAAATTTAGTACTAAGATGTATATAAGGTCCAAGTAAAATTTTTTGAAACCGAATAGTTCTATGTCCAATGTAAACCTCCAAAAATTTAAACCTTTAAGGTGCTAGGGATGAAAAAAATATTTAAAAATTTAACAAACTTATTTTATAATTCTATTAGTGAACCTGTCAATGCATCGCAATTGTTAAATATGTACAGGAATTGGATACCCCCCATTTACTTCTTTCTACCCCCTCTTTCTGCCTATCTCTCCGACTCCCTCTCTTCATCCATCTCCTCCTCCTCCTCCCCTCTCTCTGTCCATCATGTCCTCCCCCTCTCTCTGTGGGTACCTGCTTCCCCTCTCTTTCTCCCCACTCTCTCTCCACCACCTCCTCCCCTGACTCGCTGACCATCTCCTCGTTTCCTCTCTGTCCCTTTCCTCTCTCTTTTCCTCCCCTTACTCCCTCTCCCTGACCTTGAGCCTTGCTTCTTGCTATTTCAAATCAAAATTCCGTAGTTCATTTCTAACCATAAGTCGATGAGCCATAAATAAACTTTCCTTTTTTGCGAAAACCAACTGCGAGCAAGAAAACAAAACAGCATACTGTGTGTACAATTTTCCTTTAGAAGTATGTATAGCAAGAAAGGATTTCTATGGAAGAAACAATTTCTCTAATGGTTGAAATGCCCTGCTATCGTCGCTAAAACTGACTGTAAGAAAGAAAACATTAAAAAAGCACATTTTCAATCAGAGAACATCATAGAACTTTCTTTGTCGAGTCGGTTTTAACAGAAAACCTGTACGTTGTTGTAACCTTCGTCCGTTCGAATGTTTGTGTTAGAGTATCGCGTATAAATTAGAAGTAAACTGGTCCAGAACTTTTCAGGGTTTTTGCTAACGACGTTTCACCCTTATACACTGGTGTCTAAAATTAAAGCAACAAACAGAATTTGTGCAAGTTTGCGTTTATTTTGCAACAAAATAATATAAACACGTGATAGTAAAGTAGAAACAATGTAAAGGACACAGAACTTAAAGAACAGCAACACACATAACAGTAGACAATAATGATCTTCGTCTTTTTCACTCAGTATGGGGTGTGCCCACCTGTGGCAGCAAAACAGGGCAGACAACGACGGGGGACGCTGTGAATGATGTCATCAATCTCATGTTGAGACAATAATGGCCATACTTCCTGCAGAGCTGCTCGAAAGTCTTGGAGAGTGGTTGTGGATATTGACGTGATGCAGCCCGTCACCCTAGTGCGTCCCAGACATGTTAGAGCGAGCAGACCACGCCACGCGTGCAATATCCTCCGTTTCCAAGAAAACATCAACCACTTATGCTCTACGAGGTCGAGAATTATCGTCCATTAGTACGAAATCTGGTCCAACAGCATCTAGCAACAAGTGCAGATGAGGTCCCAAGATTTCATCACAATACCTGACAGCAATTAAACCTTGCTGTGTCATCCATATAATTTCTTGGAGAGGTGTTCAAGTGTCCCACACAATGCCTGCCCACACCATTAGTGATCTTCCTCGATATCGGTTTTTCGCTCCAGAGGCGAATCCTTGGAGGATCACTCTTCACACCAATTTGGGTCTCATCTGTGAAAAGAAAATTGTCCCACTGTTCGATCGTCCAGGTGGCATGTCAACGACTCGACTCTAGACATATCCTGCTGTGAGGACGCGTCAGAGTTACACACACAGAAGGTCTCCGACAATAAAGGCCACTCTGCAGAAGCTTTCTGTACGCCGTTTGTCTCGATACAACACGTCCAGTGGATACTGCGAGGTCATATGCCAACTGCCATGCCGTACTAAGATGGTTCTGTTGTGCCCTTACAGGCAAACAACGGTCCTCTCTTTCCGGTGTCACAAGTGGTCAACCCTGCCTTGGTCTTCGGGATACAGTGTCGAAACCTCCTAGAAACAACGGAACTATTCACACTAAGCCATCGGGGCCAAATACTTTGCTACTGTCCTCCTTCCTTTCTGTCTATGTCCCTCCACCACAGAGAGTCTGGTAGGTGTATTCCCAGTACCGTACTGCACTGTCTGTGATTGTAGCAGCGATTCTGGATGTGGGGCTACTCCGGAAACATAACTCTGTTTGATAGGTGTCCTGACGTCATCGTTGCCGTGATTGTCCGTTGACGGGATACCATCTTTGGTGCAGAACAGGATAGTACGGACATCAGTTACATGATCCATTTATTATTTTATATGGGACACTCGAATGGTCGTGCTTTCCTCTGATGTGCATGGCTAGCGATTCCTGTTTGACAGAGGTGCTATATCAACATCTGCTTTAGATGCCCTTGAGAATTCCGGCCGGAGTGACCGAGCGGTTCTAGGCGCTACAGTCTGGAACCGCGCGACCGCTACGGTCGCAGGTTCTAATCCTGCCTTGGGCATGGATGTTTGTGATGTCCTTAGGTTAGTTCGGTTTAAGTAGTTCTAAGTTCTAGGGGACTGATGACCTCAGAAGTTAAGTCCCATAGTGTTCAGAGCCATTTTTTGCCCTTGAGAATGAGTCATCCTGAGAACTAGTAGTGCTTCAAGAGGTACAATTTCCACGTACAGCCTGGTAGAACGACGTCTTTCTTCAGATTAGTCGAGACTGTGGTGCCGACCCAGAAGAAGCTTCCGATTTTGTTTCTATATTATCTGTAGCTTAATTAATTTACATTTCATGAACTGACTGCAGTAAGGTATGTGATATTAAAGACACTGCGAGAAGGGGATTGCCGTGCGTATTTAAGGAGTGGCGGGGATGGTCAATAAGGGCAGTTTGTCGGCTGTGTTTGAAGACAACAACAATATCGGTATGTGCACGTTTCCGTCCGCCACGTTTTTGGACTTGTGATTTTTCAGATTTGCGTACAGCTAAATTTTCATAGAGCACACACTGATATATTGATTAATTTAGGAAACTTTGAAAAGAGCGGAGATTTTAGCGTGAGCTGTCTTTGCATTTGTACGAGGGTCGGTCAAAAAGTAATGCCTCCCATTTTTTTTCTACTTAAAGAAATTAAGTTAAGTGAAAAATTTGAATTTGGCGCCATTCCTCAAACCTTCTTCTGCAATCCACTGCAGTAGTAACTTTCTGTGTCAACAGGTGGCAGCACAGCAGAAGTTTGTAAGATGGCCGACATCGATGTTCGTTTGAGACAGCGTTGTGTGATTGAATTCTTGAATGCAGAAGGTGAAACGCCCATACGCATTCATGAAAGACTGAAGAAGGTGTATGGTGTTGTGACAGTGGATGTCAGCACTGTTAGACGATGGGTTCGTCGTTGTAAGGAAGCTGAAGGGCAAACACCGTTGACTGACGAAAAGCGGAGCGGCAGGCCGGTGAGTGCAGTGACTCCACACAACATTCAGCAAGTTGATGACATCATTCGTGGTGACCGTCGGGTGACTGCAGATCAAGTGTGTCGCATTATTTCTCTTAGTAAAGGCAGTGTGATCACGATTATTAAACAATTGGGGTACTCAAAAGTTTGTGCACGGTGGGTTCCAAGAATGTTAACCGATCAGAATAAAGAGGCAAGGAAAACAATAGCCTCCCAACACTTGCAGCGCTTCCGTTTGGAGGGAGATGAGTTTCTGAAAAAAATTGTGACCGGGGACGAAACATGGGTGCATTTTTTTGAACCCGAATCAAAGAGGCAGTCAATGGAGTGGCGTCACACAAGCTCGCCGAGGAAGAAAAAATTCAAAACTGTGCGATCGGCAGGGAAAGTTATGGCAACAGTTTTCTGGGATACAGAGGGTGTGATTCTGGTTGATTTTTTGGAGCAGGGATGCACAATAAATTCTGTTCAATACGTCACAACCCTCAACAAACGTCTTCAGCGAGTTCGCCCAACAAAATCAATGGCAGATGTTCTTCTTTTGCATGACAATGCAAGACCACACACCAGTCGTCACACCTCTGATGAGATTGTCAAAATTGGATGGGAAGTTTTGCCTCATCCCCCATACAGCCCTGACCTGGCACCATCAGACTTCCATCTGTTCGGGCCACTAAAAGAAGCTCATCGTGGGATTCATTTTGAAGATGAGGAGGCCGTCAAAACATCTGTGCGTCAATGGCTTAGGAAGCAGAGCTGTGATTTTTACCGTGCTGGGATACATGCCCTTGTTCAAAGATGGACCAAAACTGTAGAGATGGGCGGAGATTACATTGAAAAATGACAAAATGATCCTCAATGTTGTGGTTTTCAACCTATGTAATTGCATTTAAATTTCCTGACAATTAAACGTAGAAAAAAAAATAGGAGGCATTACTTTTTGACTGACCCTCGTACATCAGGACACGTAACTGAAGCGTTTGAACTTGAAGGTTAACGGCGAAGTACAGATGCAATGAACTTTGTTATATTGTGAATTAGACACAGGACGGGGAAACAGTGGTTTGTTGCTTTAATTTTGGACACTAGTGTATGTTACACGCATATTTATTTATTATATGCATTCGCAACATTAGCCTAAATGGTTCAAATGGTTCTAAGCACTACGAGACTTAACATCTGAGGTCATCAGTCCTCTAGAACGTAGAACTACTTATACCTAACTAACCTAAGGACATCACACACATCCATGCCCGAGTCAGGATTCGAACCTGCGACCGTAGCAGCAGCGCGGCTCCGGACTGAAGCGCCTAGAACCACTCGGACACAGCGGCCAGCCATTAGCCTAAGTCCACCCAAATGTTCACTAGAGTATCATGTAAAAATTTTATGTAAATTGGGCAAGTACTTTTGGAAAGCCGGCCGAAGTGGCCGAGCGGTTCTAGGCGCTACAGTCTGGATTCGCGTGACCGCTACGGTCGCAGGTTCGAATCCTACCTTGGGCATGGATGTGTGTGATGTCCTTAGGTTAGTTAGTTTTAAGTAGTTCTAAGTTCTATGGGACTGATGACCTCAGAAGTTGAGTACCATAGTGCTCAGAGCCATTTGAACCATTTTGAACTTTTGAAAATATTTGGTAACAATGTTAACCAACAGTTTGTCTTTAAACAGTAGTTTAGTTTAAGAAGTAACGTATCTCTGCATTGTTAGTGGGAAGAATATTCCAACGTAAACTACAGGAAAACATAGCTTCGAAATAGTTTACATGTCCCATACTCCTCGGTCTTCCCTTACAGGTAGAAAAGATAATGAAGTGCGTTAATCTGATACGGAAGAAAATGTCCCGGGATTGAGAAGCTGGTATCATGCTGTACAGAGCAATGCAAAACTATCGTAGCCATCGTAGCTATCGTAGACTATTTCAACAAATGCGTTACGAATGAACGGACGATGAAGCGGCTTGCGACTGGACATAACGGGGCCTCTGGCTCACCTGTGGGCAGAGAGCAGCTGAAGAGGACGGCGCACAGACAACAAGCAAGGACGACGCGCGTCGCGACGGCGGCGGCCATGGCGGCGTCTGGCGGACTGAGAGGCCGACTTGGCGCTGATAAAGCGATCACCGACAGCCGCGCCTCTGGCCGCTGTTTGCTTTGCCTATCTCGACACAGATAGGCTACAGGCCCGCATCTCAATCGACACCATCGAACGATTCTTTTCATTATTTGGTTTTTCTTCCAAAGTACAAGTACAGCGTTAGTAACTGTTCCATCACACTCGCTCTACATTCAGCACTTAACGAGACATCTCCACCTACTTTACTAAACGGTACTCAAATACAGCTGCGGGTTGCCTATCTAACGGACGTCAGGGGCAACAAAACATGGAATTTCAGTATTTCATGTAATTACTGACCGAATTTAACAATGTAACGAGGTGTCATAATCTACTCATTAAGAGATGTAATTTTACCTAAAGGTTTAACTCAATAATTAATATAAAAATTTTTCTTGAGAGGGAATAGCTTCTGTCTACAAATCAGCACTGTTTTAGAAAGAGCCGCTCGTGCAAAACTCAGCTTGCCCTTTTCTCACGTGACATACGGCGAACTGTGGGTGAGGGGCAACAGGCGGAGTCCATATTCCCGGATTTCCGAAAGCATTTGACACAGTGCCACACTGCACACTGGTACCGAAGGTACGCGCACACAGATATCTGAGCGGCTCGAAGATTTATTGAGTGACAGAGCCCAGTATTTTGTCCTCGAAAGCCGGCCGGAGTGGCCGCGCAGTTCTAGGCGCTACGGTCTGGAACCGAGCGACCGCTACGGTCGCAGGTTCGAATCCTGCCTCGGGCATGGATGTGTGTGATGTCCTTAGGTTAGTTAGGTTTAATTAGTTCTAAGTTCTAGGCGACTGATGACCTCAGAAGTTAAGTCGCATAGTGCTCAGAGCCTTTTTTTTTTTTTTTTTTTTTTTTTTTTTTTTTTTTTTTTTTTTTTTTTGTCCTCGAAAGCGAGTGTTCATCAGATGGTTCAAATGGCTCTGACCACTATGGGACTTAACATCTGAGGTCATCAGCCCCTAGAACATAGAACTACTTAGACCTAACTAAACAAAGGACATCACACACATCCACGTCCGAGGTACGATTCGAACCTGCGTCCGTAGCAGTCGCGTAGTTCCAGACTGAAGCGCCTAGAACCGCTCGGCCACAAGGACCGGCGAGTGTTCATCAGATACAAGGATACCGTCAGGAGTGCCCCAGGAAAGAATCATAGTATTGTTACTATTTGCTGTATACATAAATGATCTGTCAGACACGATCGGCAGCAATCTTCTTTCGTTTACTGATGATAATGCTGTCCATGGGAAAGATACAAGATACAAGGATACCAGATGACTTTAGATAAAACTTCTAGTTGATGTGATAAATGGCACCTAGCTCTAAATGTATAAAAATGCAAATTCATGCTGGTGAGTACGAGAAACAAACCCATAATGTTCGGATATGATACTCATAGTGTGTTGCTTAACACAGTCACGTCTTTTAAATATCTAGGCGCACCGCTGCTGCAAGGCAGTATGAAATGGAGTGAGCAGATAAGAACTATAGTACAGAAGGTGAATGGTCGAATTCGGTTTATAGGGAGAATTTTAGAAAAGTGTGTCTCATCTATAAAGGAGATCGCATTTAGGACACTGGTTCCACCCAATGTTGAGTACCGTCCGGGTGTTTGGGATCAGCACCAAGTCGTATTAAAGGAAGACATGGCAGCAATTCAGGGGCGAGCTACTAGATTTATTATTGTAGGTTCGAACAATTTGCAAGTATTACAAAGATGCTTCAGGACCTCAGTTGGGAATCAGTGAAAGGAAGACGACGTTCTTTATGAAGAGCACTATTAAGAAAATTAAAGAACAGACGTCTGAGGCTGACTGTAGAGCGATTCCAATGCCACCAATGTACATCTCGTTTATGGACCACGAAGATATGTTGACAGTGATTATGGCTCGTATGGAGACATACAGACAGCTTTTTTTTTTCATTTCTCAGTTTGCGAGTGGAACAGAAAAGGAAATGTCTAGTAGTGGTACAGGGTACCCTCCGAGACACACCATACGGCATATGCATGTATGTACGCGTAGAAGCCGACTATTGCAGTTGGAGACTATATGTAACGAGTGTAAAGGGTAGTGCAGATATTTCTATTGGTGACTGAGGACGGGTACTGAACTACATTACATCAGCATTTTCTTCATTTGTAAACTAAAAACTGTAGCAATTATGAGTATCTTATTTCTAGGTTTGTTAGTGTCTGCAAGTACATGCGGAGAGGGCAAGCCATAAATGTTTATTTCTCCCTGGGCAGCAGATCAGGCGTTGATATATGGACACGTGCACAAATTATCGACGCTACAATCATTCTGTAGTTTAGAATGGAAGCATGTAGCTACTACCAGCAAATTTTACCCGTAAGTTCAAACCTTTTCGAAACTTCTCCTCGCTGAACCCCCGCCTCCCTCCCCCGCAACGCAAGGGCAAACGTTTATCGTTTATCACATTTCCCCTGTTCATACTGTAAAATTTCAACATCAGACATGACATATAACTTATTACTTCTGTTGCAGATACTATCCACAGTCTTCACAGAACGTACAGTCGTGCTCAAAAGTATCCGAATGACCTGAATTGCATTTCACCTAATTCGAATGCAACCCACATAGCGCAGCTGTCTATCAGGTCCTCTAATCGCTCCTCGGTACAGTCGTTAGACTATTGAATATGGTTCCAACAAGTCACCACTAGAACACACTGCTCTGTACGACAATAACTAATGATGTAAAGTAATACCAAGGTACTACAAATATCAGGGAACATCTTATCACAGATAAGACGGTCCTTAAGGCTTGTAAGCTCACATTTATTACAATAAATAACATACTTGAAATGTTACCACTCTCATTATTACGCCAGATAAGTAATTCACGTAGTAAGTTCGTCGTATTCATGATTTTCTCTTCAAAGTAACATACCGTACATATTATTTAACACAAAATGACATTAAAAATTTAAGTTATTCACGAGCAGCTAGTTGAGAATATGTATGAACTTCAAATTACACGTCGAACTGTCTCGTTCTGCATATGGATTCAAACCCAGGTCAAGCAGACTAAGCAAAGACTTCGTGACTGACGGAAACTAACAGTCATTCCTGACTAGGCATACAGAGAATGATATAACTCGATTTTAGACAGTATCAGTTAGCAAATATCAACTTTAAATTACATAACGTAAACATTTTTAACGGATGCGAATTCCTACCCAGCATCTATTGTCCTTGTTAACGAACTACGAGAGATGTTACATATTGCTTCTTAACAAGAAACTTACTTGAAATGCCGTGAGGTATAGCTTTGTGTTGGACAGGGATTCAAACCCAGAACCTAATTAGATTGTCATCGAAGCACAATCAACTGTGACATATCGGATTTTCTCGGCAGTCGCTAGATGTTTTAACTGAAATGACGAGACGAAACATTATTTTTTTCTTTTCCAGAACTCCAACCTGGCACCTGCCGCTGTTATATTCTAGAGAAAACGAACGTTAAAATGGGTTTGTTACACCAGCAGCGACATGTGAGCATATTTGAACTATAAATAATATGACAAAGAGTTCAGTGCTGACTGGTAATCGAACCCCACACATATCGTTATTGAGTGCACACAAAGAGACGTCAGCTACCGATTTTTTTCTCCACCAGCAGCTCGGAATAACGTGCTTGAACTTACAGTGATCTCGCAAACAGATTTGTATCTCACTAGGACTCAAAACGTCAGATACCGTGAGTGTTGACAACGAATGAAAATACATTAAAAATCAAAATTATTATCCACCAGCAGATAGGTGTTCTCATGCTAGAGCTTGATAATACATAATGAAAGCTTTAGTGCCGGGTCAGGATTCGAACCCTTTCACGCGCAGTATGTGACGATGTTGAGGAATCTGCAGTTTTGAACAAACAAAAAAATGCAGTCGGGCTGTATTGTCATGGAGGGATCAAATTCCGCGTTAAGGGCGGTCTGCGTTGTATTTCCAGTTCAGAATCAATTTTATCGACATATAGAAGCTCAAATAAAATATGTAATAAGTGTCCTGTGGTACTACATAGCGTTTGTTTCGTCACTAGAAATAAATAACTAGTATGAGAAAGGTTACTGTTATTAGAGTTTCTACGTGTTGCGTCCTAACGTCTACTTGGCAGAGAAGGAATATCATGTTTAACTTGAATGTCAGACCACAATGCTATTATACCTTGTAAGAGGTCCATAATTAAGGAATTTCTTGCTAGCACACTCGAGCAGATGTAATTTCGATGGATTGCTCACGCGCTGCCTGCGATATGTAAGTTGTAAGAGAATCTCAGACCAGAGAGCAGTGTTGTATGCAGTAAGTAGTAACGAGCAGTCGTGTGTATGGAGTTGGCTGGGCCGGTCGTGCGGAGCGATGGCGGAGTCTGAACGGTATAATATAAGGTAAAATCAATGTAGTATTGTTATATCAAGTACCATGTAAGTGTTTTAAAAAAATCTCTTAACGATAATCTTTCTCATAAAAAGTAACTTTTGACAATCATTCATTTCAATTTAAAGAATTTACTAATTTCTCCAATCCTTGGTCATCCCGATTACTGAAAAGAAAAATCAGTTGTTTCCTTTTATACATGACAAATCTATCGGCCAGCATTGCACTCGGCTGTGCCAGACTAATTTCTTATAGGAGCAGATGTAGATGCGTTATCCGGCGACCTTATTCAGGTAAGAATTTTCAATTTTTTTCAGAATGATCTTTCAGGGCCATGTCGCAGCACTGCTGGCGTCCAAAATTTACCAGTTTAAACTCACAGTCAATTGTTGAAAGGTTATAAGTGAGCCACAATTTTTTATTGAGAGATTAGTCACTTTTTTTGTTATTGATAGGTTACGCAATTTTCTGCTCGGAGGTTACACTAAATGTCAATGTTATAGTTATGTTTTTTACTGTTGGGAGGTTTCGGAACTTTTTCTGTTGGGAGGTTACACTAAATGTGAATGATATTCATATTATTTATTTTTGGGAGGTTACAACCATCTTCACTTGGCGTTGCCAGAAGAGAACAGAAAATGTCTCTCCTTATCAAAAATCACCAGCAGAAGTTGGAATCGAACCCTGACCATAAGTATATGAACCTCACATCAATCCAAGAGACAACCAAATTCTCTGCACTAGCCCTCATTTTTCTATCATAACAATGTTGCCCCACACTGGATGAGAATTCTGACATGCAGGTTCCCTGTAGTGGTTTCCAGCATGTTCAGTACATTCATTTACTTGGTTGACCATATCGCCATGAACTAGCTGCCTCGGATACCCAGCGCATACATTCGACTCTGTTTTGTAATCACCGAAATAAAATCACGCAACTGACACCTACACAGAAATGCCAACAGGGTAGGATGCAGAAATTTAAATAGGAAGTGTTCCTTTCGACTTGAGCTACTCTATTGCGCTAGCTGTTTGTTGAAAACGTTGTGCAGTGCAAAAGAAAAGCTCTAATTGTCTGTCTCTCATAAGTCTAGTTCCGGGCATATGCATTATCTCACAGCACTGTTCAATGCGGAAGTTCTGGAGGAGTTGTGGTTGACTTCTGGACGGGCTCTAGCTACATGTCAGCTAGAAGCATAACAGTAAGCGTCTCGTGCTGTTGATAAGACATTACGAGTTTCGGTGCATTCATTGCCGCATTTTTTAAAACGCAATACTGCTGTCTACTGAAGTTATCGATCTAATGGAACTTTGAACATAATTCCCTTCACTTCTCAACCCAAAATTGTCGCATGTTGAAGAATGGCTAACTTCTGCGTCATTTTGTTCTTTTCAGGTTTAATAGATGGCCAGGCTGCAGATGCATCTCGTAACTCCTGTATTATGTATGGGGAGAGCGCATCGTGCCAAAATACGTCAGAAAAGTATTTTCTACATTAGTCGTGTGGCAGTGGCATTTCATTCTTCATCAAACCTTGTTTGACAGCTTTAACGCAGAACAAGTTTTCTACATGCATGTAATCAATAAACTACATGTGCATTGTCAGACTGTTACAGATAACATCAGAGAATTGGCTTATATCGTTGATGACTAATTTCTCTCTCATGTTAACTAATGTTTTAACAACACTAAAAGGAACCTCACGAAAATTGTGCACTGTATTGTAAGAAATGAAATAAAACTACCCACGATAACCTTACAGCGAAAGTCTGTTTCAATAAAACTGTTCACAAGCGTACCTCTATCGGCATGAATTAGTAAAATACTAATCACTTAGATTTCGATTGGGTCTGTGTTTGATTAGTGTGCTGTGCCATACTCAAGTGGTATGCAGATGTGGCACTTCATAAATAAAGTTATGTATTCCTAGAAACCGAAAATTTGCTTGCAAGTAGCGGAAAGAGGCGTTACCTGTTGTGCAGCATTGTAAGTTTTTCAGCATTGCAATATGAGCCGTAATTATTTTCTTGCGATTTCCTTATCGATGTGTGATCTGACTGCTTGTAGCTCTTTCACAGAAGGGATAAAATCGTTACAGTCAGCAAGACTGGAACCGCAAACCATAACAGACGCTTTCTTACAGGTTAGTACGTTTCCACCGAGCTGGGGAAGAGGTATGCGTCTAGGTTTCCTCTTACGAGAACAATTGTGGCTAGAACTCGTAAAAACGCTATTTAAAGGACGAGATTAGATGCGATTTCCTTATCGATGTGTGATCTGACTGCTTGTAGCTCTTTCACAGAAGGGATAAAATCGTTACAGTCAGCAAGACTGGAACCGCAAACCATAACAGACGCTTTCTTACAGGTTAGCACGTTTCCACCGAGCTGGGGAAGAGGTATGCGTCTAGGTTTCCTCTTACGAGAACAATTGTGGCTAGAACTCGTAAAAACGCTATTTAAAGGACGAGATTAGATGCGATTTTCACGTGCAGCGACTTTCCTGGACTGAAAACCGTAAATTTACAATCTTTTGTTACAGCTCAAGCGATAATAACTCAGATTATTCTATGGAAATGACAGGAAAAATCAAGTGAACTTTGAGGCTTAATTGCGTGCACACTAGGAAGTAACTCGTCGATCACAGAGTTGCCAAACACACCTTGCCTCGTTGCCAAATTTCAGTTGCATTACCAGCAGGAAGAAGACGAACCGATGTGATCCTACAGTGGGCTGGGAAGTGACCATAGCTGACGTCTCAAAGACGCGGCTGCTTCGGCCTGGAATACGTAATCCGTCTGATTCACATTTCTGTAACTGTGTTTAGGGTGTGGAGCGAAGTTACTAATAATACTCAGAACTGATTGCAATCGAAGCTTCATAAATCAGTAACTCTCATAGTTGATTTTATATTTCTTTCGTAAGTGTACTCCAAACTCAGATATTCGTTGACGAACGTTTTCGTGCCTCGCCAATAGTCGAAACAAATAAAAATTAAAAATGAATGTGTGTGTGTGTGTGTGTGTGTGTGTGTGTGTGTGTGAGAGAGAGAGAGAGAGAGAGAGAGAGAGAGAGAGAAGAGAGAGAGAGTTAGGGAGAGAGATAAAAATAAAAAAGAATGAGAGAAAGAGTAAAAAATTGTTGCAAAAAAACTGAATCATGGTATGTAAAGAAATCTTTCATTAAAATGACACGTTCCACATCATTACGAAATGTCGAATTCATGATCTATGGAACATATCGCTAGTACAACGAGATACTATCTATCACCTATCCTCGCTTTACATCACGAGACGAACATGTCGTCACCGAGCTGATATTTGAAATACATTTCTGTTTTCTCTCTCTGTCTCTCTCTCTATTTTTATTTTTATTTTCTGAGGAAATCATCGAGAAGCACTAGTAATAAGCAAGTAGGCATGTAATCTATTTACAGTTATTTTCATTGGGATACATAATGCAAAAATACACTTTTTAAGTGTATTATTGCGTAATTCCAATTATTGACAGTCTATTCGTGAGATTGCTCGCAATCAGTGGGGTGAAACCTGTCACAGAAGCAAGCAAAACACAAATATTTCCTGCACATTGCGCTACTCTCAAACGAAAGAGATGACAGCAATGGGATGCCGGTGATGCAGGCAATAACACCCAACTATTTCTACCGACTTAACACCATGACGACAGACAAATTGGCGCTACTCTCAAACGAAAGAGATGTCAGCAATGGGATGCCGGTGATGCAGGCAATAACACCCAACTATTTCTACCGACTTAACACCATGACGACAGACAAATTGGCGTCTCAGTGGATTATAATTCGTTAGCCTTCTTGCGACCTCGTTCTAATACCTCGTGGGAGCAGGTATAATATTTTGCTTTTTGAACACCGAGTAGTAACACATATAGATAGTAGATGGAATGATACAAAGAAACAATGGGTATGGATCCAGTCCGTCATTAGAAGACTAAACAAGAGTGAAACATTATGAATGCAATTCATACGCTGGTTTGTAGACATTATTTGTAAAGATCTGAAGATGAAAAAGCGCAGATCTGCACAGTGCCCGCATCTGCACTTTAGTTTCTATCCACACCCATGAGTCTAGTGGTTTCCTTGTATCCTCCCAACTACTAAAATTAGTTTTGAGAGCAACATTAGCTACAGCGTTCGAAGTATTCATAGTATTGAAATCGTGTGTGTAAACGCCTTCCGATGCCCACTCAAAGAAGACAAGGATACACAGTCTAGCTACAGTATTATAATTACGCCTCAGTTTGTGGATGAACTCAGACTTAGGTTGATAATCATTTTGAATATGTGGCACTACTGTACCCATTGGTGTTAAACTCGTTGTCATCCAATGATTCCCGCAGCTACAGGAATACTACTTATGATACCTCTTAGACAAAATGCGTATGTAGTGCTATAAGACGATAAGATCGACTTGACACAAACTGCGGGAAGTTTGTTTCAGAACCTTCATACCTGGATAACGAGCTTTTCCTATTTGAGATATCTGTGAACGTTGCTGCATTAGATGATTTAAGAAGAAACTAAATTCCTTCAGCTACGACAATGTTTAAAGAAATCGTCTTAACGGCACTAAATCGTGGTTTGTGAATCGTTTACTGGCCGTACTCTACTGAATTTGGCTGGTTGGAAGGCAATAAGCTTACTGACAAATTTCACACAGGGGAAAAGGGGGGACGAAATGTCTCCCCTGGAAGGTCATGTTGTTTTATTTAAATGATTACAAAATCAGCTAACACGAACAGTGAGGCTGTCAGTGTAAGTACATTATTGTTGTCAGTATGAAGTTGCACTGCCCAGGGCCTGTAATGATAAAGGGCCCGTTTACGTCAGGCATATTGTATACAGAAGACTAAATTCTACAATCCGTATGCATTGCATACACACAGAAATTACTGTTACAGTGTACTGTTGGAGCCCAATGAGTGAACTGCATATTTTCCGGTGAGAAAGAGCACTGGTAAACAGCCTTCGCTACATTAGGTTACTTAAACTGGTCTCACTCTGAGCTAGAATTTATGGTCAGCGGATAAGTATAAGGTCACTGCGTCGGATGCGGGTTTTGCAACTGTGAAATACTTTCCTAAATTATAGAAGCGAATATTACATTTGAACTAATAATGCGAAAATTTTGAACTTGAATAGCTTAGAATGAAAATCTTTCTGTTTATTGTAAAGGAAAATAATTGATTTTCTAAGACATTCTCTGCCATACACAACTTGAAACAGGTCACGTCGACCAAACCATGTGGAAGAACTGACAGCGACGTCTATCGGAAGGCAGTAAGACCCCTGCGCTTTTCGTCTGACGCTATTCGACAGCCATTTCTAGGTGCAAGTAAATTAAGAAAGGCAGAGCGTTTTTGTTACCAAGTAACGTCTTCATCAATTACTTTAGTTTTAATGTAATCTGCGAGTAATATGATAAGGACTCCGTAGACAAGGAAAGAACCTCTTCTTTGGCATCTACTTCTATAATGACCAAAAGACATTAAATGATCTTCAAGCACATGTGTTCCAGCAACGGTATGAAGAAAATGATAGTAATAATGAAGGTAATAATCGAATTTTCCGGTAACTTCACACTTCACAGTGGATTTTCTCGAACTAAGAAATTTACTGATTTAGTGAAAATTTCAAAATGGCTTCACATCAAGGCTATGATGCCTAGAAGAGTCTTTACCTCCTGCTGACATGAGAATAGCATAGTCTCCAAGTCAGAAGATTGCTTCTACTTTACCATTTAATAGACTCACATTTTTTCCACCGTGACTAATTTTGTAAGCTAAGCACATCATCCGTTTCAGCATACTCCTGGGGCTGGGAAATGTGGCCACAATGGTCTGGTGGAACGAACTATCACAGGTGCAATGCGTGGGTTCAGGCATTTACTTTTAAGAGGCACAAACAGATTTCCTTTACCTCTGGTGACCTCAAGAGAAAGACGTTATAATCCAGAATCCGCATTAAACATCACGTTCCTTCTTTACCAACTTGGCAGAGCCGGTTTACGTTGGGAAATGACATAGGCGGAAGTCATGGTAAACAAAAATACTGTCTCCAGTAAACTTACTTACGTTAGAAAATTTTTATTTTATTTGATGAACCGATAGCCCTTTAAAGGAACAGGGCTCTTACTTTACTTGTACTTGATTGAATTAGAGACGTTGAAAAATTTGATGCTGAACTGTGATTCGAATTCGTATCTCCTCTTTCGAGGATCTGAATCTCTCGGAACAGTATAGTTCAATCATTTCGTTCCTTTTCCCATGACTGTAATTTTCTCTAGGTCTCCTCCAAAGGTAAGTATGTAGGTCCGATTCCTGATCCAGTACAAAAATATTCATAATATCATTTCAAGTCTGCTGGTCAAAATTATCGTGTATTTTTAATGTCTGTTCATGTGTTGCCAACAATCGCAATAGGTGTCGTTATTTCTGGTCTAACATGCACACATCTTACTGTTGGTGAGTAAGCAATTGATACCCAAGCTACGTTCGCGGATGATAAAGAAAGACGGTAGGTGTGCGGTTCGATTATCGCTCAGGCCCAAAAATTTGTATCCTTATTTTAGATTCAAACAGCTAGCAGCTGGTAGGAAACACCGATACGAAACATTTGATTTTGCTTAGTTAACAGCCCGTTTGCGAGGTGGGTTCATATCTCCGTCACAGAACTTCGAATCATATGCTTCATCTTTAAATGCATGAAACTTTGTTCCTTCTGGATGGAGGTATACCACACATCTTTCGTGGTTAGTTAACAGGGACAAAAGGGTCTTTATAGGCGTCCCGGTTTATTACAAAAACTGTCGTCTTTTATATTCAAGTTTAGATTAGGTAACTGATATTGGCGAAAATTTCTGTAATTCGTGCCACTTTATGACTATTCAGCAACACTTGTTCCATAGATCATGAATACGACATTTCGTAATGATGTGGAACGTGTCATTTTAATGAAAGATTTCTTTACATACCATGATTCAGTTTTTTTGCAACAATTTTTTACTCTTTCTCTCATTCTTTTTTATTTTTATCTCTCTCCCTCACTCTCTCTCTCTCTCTCTCTCTCTCTCTCTCTCTCTCTCTCTCTCTCTCTCTCTCTCTCTCTCTCTCTCACACACACACACACACACATTCTTTTTTAATTTTTAATTGTTTGTTGTGCTCGACTACCGGCGAGGCACGAAAACGTTCGTCAATGAGTTTCTGAGTTTGGAGTAAACTTACGAAAGAAATTCAAAATCAACTATGAGAGTTACTGATTTATGAAACTTAGATTGCAGTCAGTTCTGAGTATTATTAGTAACTTCGCTACACTCCCTAAACACAGTTACAAAAATTTGAATCAGACGGACTACGTATGCCAGGCCGAAGCAGCCGCGTCTTTGAGACGTCAGCTATGGTCACTTCCCAGCCCACTGTAGGATCACATCGGATCGTCTTCTTCCTGCTGGTAATGTAACTAAGATTTGGCAACAAGGTAAGGTATGTTTGGCAACTCTGTGATCGACGAGTTACTTCCTGGTGTGCACGCAATTAAGCCTCAAAGTTCACTTGATTTTTCCTGTCATTTCGATAGAATAATCTGAGTTATTATCGCTTGAGCTGTAACAAAAGATTGTAAATTTACGGTTTTCAGTCCAGGAAAGTCGCTGCACGTGAAAATCGCATCTAATCTCGTCCTTTAAATAGCGTTTTTACGAGTTCTAGATACAATTGTTCTCGTAAGAGGAAACCTACACGCATACCTCTTCCCCAGCTCGGTGGAAACGTGCTAACCTGTAAGAAAGCGTCTGTTATGGTTTTGCGGTTCCAGACTTGCTGACTGTAACGATTTTATCCCTTCTGTGAAAGAGCTACAAGCAGTCAGATCACACATCGATAAGGAAATCGCAAGAAAATAATTACGGCGCATATTGCAATTCTGAAAAACTTACAATGCTGCACAACAGGTAAAGCCTCTTTCCGCTACTGGCAAGCAAATTTTCGGTTTCTAGGAACACATAACTTTATTTATGAAATGCCACATCTGCATACCACTTGAGTATGACACAGCACACTAATCAAACACAGACCCAATCGAAATCTAAGTGATTAGCATTTTACTAATTCGTGACGATAGAGGCACGCTTGTGAACAGTTTTATTGAAACAGACTTTCGCTGTAAGGTTATCGTGGGTAGTTTTATTTCATTTCTTATAATACAGTGCACAATTTTCGTGAGGTTCCTTTTAGTGTTGTTAAAACATTAGTTAACATGAGAGAGAAATTAGTCATCAACGATATAAGCCAATTCTCTGATGTTATCTACAACAGTCTGACAATGCACATGTAGTTTATTGATTACATGCATGTAGAAAACTTGTTCTGCGTTAAAGCTGTCAAACAAGGTTTGATGAAGAATGAAATGCCACTGCCACACGACTAATGTAGAAAATACTTTTCTGACGTATTTTGGCACGATGCGTTCTCCCCATACATAATACAGGAGTTTCGAGATGCATCTGCAGCCTGGCCATCTATTAAACCTGGAAAGAACAAAATGACGCAGAAGTTAGCCATTCTTCCACATGCGACAATTTTGGGTTTAGAAGTGAAGGGAATTATGTTCAAAGTTCCATTAGATCGATAACTTCAGCAGACAGCAGTATTGCGTTTTAAAAAATGTAGCAGTGAATGCACCGAAACTCGTGATGTCTTATCAACAGCGCGAGACGCTTACTGTTATGCTACTAGCTGACATGTAGCTAGAGCCCGTCCAGAAGTCAACCACAACTCCTCCAGAACTTCCACATTGAACAGTGCTGTGAGAGAATGCATATGGCCGGATCTAGACTTCTGAGAGACAGACAGTTAGAGCTTCTCTTTTGCACTGCACAACGTTTTCAACAAACAGCTAGCGCAATAGAGTAGCTCAAGTCGAAAGGAACACTTCCTATTTAGATTTCTGCATCCTAACCTGTTGGCATTTCTGTGTAGATATCAGTTGCGTGATTTTATTTCGGTGATTACAAAATAGAGTCGAATGTATGCACTGGGTATTCAAGGCAGATAGTTCATGGCGATTTGGTCAACCAAGTAAATGAATGTACTGAACATACTGCAAACCACAACAGGGAGCCTATGTGTCAGAATTCTCATCGAGCGTGGGGCAATTGTTATGATAGAAAAATGAGGGCTAGTGCAGACCATTTGGTGGTCTCTTGGATTGATGCTAGGTTCATATATTTATGGTCAGGGTTCGATTCCAACTTCTGCTGGTGATTTTTGATAAGGAGAGACATTTTCCGTTCTCTTCCGGCAACGCCAAGTGAAGAAGGTATAATAGCATTGTGGTCTGACATTCAAGTTAAATATGATATTCCTTCTTTACCAAGTAGACGTTAGGACACGACATGTAGACACTCTATCAACAGTAACCTATCTCATACTAGTTATTTATTTCTAGTAACGAAACAAACGCTATGTAGGGTCACAGGCCACTTATTCCATCTTTTATTTGAGCTTCTGTATGTCAATAAAATTGGTTCTGAAATTGGAATGCAATTCAGACCGCCCTTAATGCGAAATTTTATCCCCTCGTGACAATACAGCTCGACTGCAATTTGTTGTATGTTCAAAACTCCTGATTCCTCAATATCTCCACATATTGCACGTGAATGGGTTTGAATCCTGGCCCGGCACTAAAGCTTTCATTAAGTGTAATCGAGCTCTAGAAATAGGACACCTATCCGCTGATAGATAATAATTTTGATTTTTAATGTATTTTCATTCGTTGTCAACACTAAGTGAGACACAGATCAGTTTGCGAGATCACTGTAAGTTCAAACACGTTATTCCGAGCTGCCGGTGGAGAAAAATTCGGTAGCTGACGTCTCTTTGTGTGCACTCAATAACGATATGTGTGGGGTTCGATTACCAGTCAGCACTGAACTCTTCGTCATATTATTTATAGTTCAGATATGCTCACATGTCGCTGCTGGTGTAACAAACCCATTTTAACGTTCGTTTTCTGTAGAATATAACAGCGGTAGGTGCCAGGTTGTTCTGGAAAAGAAAAAATTAATGTTTCGTCTCGTCATTTCAGTTAAAACATCTAGCGACTGCCGAGAAAATCCGATATGTCACAGTTGATTGTGCTTCGATGACAATCTAATTAGGTTCTGGGTTTGAATCCCTGTCCAACACAAAGCTATACCTCACGGCATTTCAAATAAGTTACTTGGTAAGAAGCAATATGTAACATTTCTCGTAGTTCGTTAACAAGGACAATAGATGCTAGGTAGGAATTCGCATCCGTTAAAAATGTTTACGTTATGTAATTTAAAGTTGATATTTGCTAACTGGTACTGTCTAAAATCGAGTTATATCATTCTCTGTATGCCTAGTCAGGAATGACTGTTAGTTTCCGTCAGTCACGAAGTCTTTGCTTAGTCTACTTGACCTGGGTTTGAATCCATATGCAGAACGAGACTGTTCGACGTGTAATTTGAAGTTCATACATATTCCCAACTAGCTGCTCGTGAATAACTTAAATTTTTAATGTCATTTTGTGTTAAATAATATGTACGGTATGTTACTTTGAAGAGAAAATCATGAATACGACGAACTTACTACGTGAATTACTTATCTGGCGTAATAATGAGAGTGGAAACATTTCAAGTATGTTATTTATTGTAATAAATGGGAGCTTACAGGCCTTAAGGATGTTCCCTGATATTTGTGGTACCTTGGTATTACTTTACATCATTAGTTATTGTCATACAGAGCAGTGTTTTCTAGTGGTGACTTGTTGGAACCATTTTCAATAGTCAAACGACTGTACCAAGGGGCGATTAGAGTACGTGCTAGACAGCTGCGCTATGTGGGTTGCATTCGGATCAGGCGAAATGCAATTCAGGTCGTTCGGATACTTTTGAGCAAGACTGTACATGCAAAATTACATCATTGTATCACGGATGGTTCAAGGGATATATGATACGAGAAAATTTAGCTTTTCTTAAAATTTAGAGCAAATTATCATAACTATACTCTACTATACTTTGAATTTTTCTAGGTTCCTTCAAAATATTTTCATTCCATTTGTCTGGCCATTTCTTCATTTTTGCCTCTTCAAGAAATAAAAGTAAGCCGATGAATTTCAAGAGTAGACTCTGCACAGGATATGGTGGACAGTTTTAGTCTGAAGTGCTGTGTGAATTCAATCGTTTGGTCGGAAGAGGAGACTACCACTGTTTACCCACATAGCGTACACATTTGCGATTGCGAGCGCCAGCGATAAAGCCAGAAGGAAATATTCATAACATTCGACGTAACTCATTAACTGTGTGAGATATATAAACGAGATTATGGCAAATGATAGCACACAAAAAGGAGAGTATTTTGCGATATGGTTATTAAGCGAAACTTCATTATCTACCGTGTTGTTCCTCTAACTTAAGTCTTTTCCGACGAAAGAACGTAATTTTTAAGGGCTATAGATAGGTAGAAACGAGAAATGCTATGTGTTTTGGAACAACATAAGTGAAGACATTACACATTCATTTTTGTACCGACGATGTTCTATTTTATAACTTACTGAACTTACTTGTCCGCAGTTACTCGTTTAATAAACTTAATAAACCACTGTTTCAGAATTCTCTCGCAAGTGCATCTGCACAACATGTTAGTAAGTTGACTTTGTGTAAACACCACTGTGTTTTTACAAAAGAAGCAAATTTTAACACGGTAAGAGAAATGTAGGTTTTACTCAAAATTTGCAACTTTTGATACCTCTCTGAAAGTTACAACAGGTCAAGCGAAAATAAATCGCAGATTTTGTTGCATCTGCAACCGCATTCTTTATAGATACTAATCAAAGCAGATATGAGGTAGATCTTTTTGGATGGTCACCATGCCAGTCAGTGTGAGCATGGAGGGACTTCAGCTAATACTTACCAAAAATATGAGCTTAGGCATCATTTTAGAATGGTACTTACCTTCCAGCACTCGGCATTTCACCTACACCACGATAACCTTCTACAAATACCCCCCACCCCTCCCCATGCTGGTACTGCCAACTGCGCATCTCTTGGCCACATTATTCTGAGTGCACACAACCGCCATGGTAGTTCCTGTTGTTGTTGCTTCGGCTAGGTCATGTCACAACCTATAATACAGGGAATAACGAATGTTTTAGTTAAAATTACAATGGAAATGTAATATTACTTACTTGCAAACAAAACGCAAATTTCCGTGCACTGAAAACCACTAGTTTCAGATAACATGACACTCCCAAACGCCCTTGTTTATGTTTTGCCTTGGCGCAACAAATGCTCTTACGAAAACTAGGGCTTAGAAACAATTCTAGTCCGAAACAATGCTCTATCCGATACTACCTAATACTGAAGCTGCACAGACATCGAAACAGAAAAAAAAACACCTCACTTAGAATTTTCTTCTCCTTCACGTCCTTCTTAACCTGTTTCATTTTAACAAATTCTTTCCATATCTTCTCTGCTTTTCTGATGTACGTCCTCGCACATGATTTATAAGGTAAAGCTAAAGTGGAAAAATTTTGTTGCCCACCCTTTTTATTTGTTCATACCAACTGTGGTGGAAATTTTTTTTCCCTTGAACCATTATAGACACATCAAAAGAAGTTTTGCATCACCCCAGTTCCCAGAACTCCTGAAGACAGACATTCACTGTGGATACTGTATCACAGACACAGTCCCTTTGACTGTTCAGAGATGTCACTAAACCCACCCAAATATGTGAAGAACCATGCATGAGCACCCCCTATTAGACGGAGGGGGTCCGACAGCCGATCAGTTCCAGTTATTCCACCAGGAATGTCTGTAGTTCAACCATGCCTAGTCGGTCAATACCCCGGTTCGATCGTGTCCGCATATTCTCAGGCCGCCCAAGGGCTACTACTGCAGTGGATGACCGCTACCTATGGATTATGGTTCGGAGGAACACGACAGCAACGTCACCATGGTGAATAATGCTTTTGATGCACACACAGGACGTCGTGTTATGACTCAAACTGTGCGCAATAGGTTACATGATGCACAACTCACTCCCGACGTCTACAGCCAGGTCCGTCTTTGCAACCACGACACCATACAGCATAGTACAGATGGGCCCAACAACATGCGGAATGGAAAGCTCAGGATTGGCATCACGTTCTCTTCACTGATGTGTGTCACATATGCCTTGAACCACATATTCATCATAGACGTGTTTGGAGGCATCCCGGCAGGCTGAACGCCTTAGACACACTATCCAGCGAGTGCAGCAAGGTGGATGTTTTGGGGTGGCATTATGTGTGGCTGACGTACGCCATTGGTGGTCTTGGAAGGTGCCGTAATGGCTGTACAGTACGTGAATGCCATCCTCCGACCGATAGGACAACCATATTGGCAGCATATTGGTGAGGCATTTGTCTTCATGGACGACAATTCGCGCCCCCATCGTAAATATCTTGTGAAAGAATTCCTTCAGGATACCTACATCGCTCAACTAGTCGCCAGCATGTTCTTCAGACATGAACCCTATCTAACATGCCTGCGATAGATTGAAAAGGGCTGTTTATGGACGACGTGACTCACCAACCACTCTGAGGGATCTACACCGATTCGACCTTGAGTAGTGGGGCAATCTGGACCAACAGTGCCTTGATGAACTTGTGGATAGTATGCCATGACGAATACAGGCACGCATGCGTCAATACAAGACATTCTACTGGGTATTAGAGGTACCGGTGTGTACATCAATCTGGACCACCAGCTCTGAAGGTCTCGCTGTATGGTGGTACAACATGCGTTGTGTGGTTTCCATGAGCAATAAAAAAGGTGGAAATTATGTTTATGTTGATCTCTGTTTCAATTTTCTGTACAGGTTCCGGAACTCTCGGAATTGAGGTGATGCAAACCTTTTTTCGATGTGTGTACATCTTACCATATCGTTTCTTTTCTTATATTTTCTGTTGTAGAGTAACACGCTGTTATTCTTATAAATTTCATCTCGGTTCTCTATAGTACCAAAGGAGCGGAAAGGCCATAGTTTTATGGAACTTAGTTCCCTGTTTTGTCAGGTTCTATTAAGTATCATGTCATCGATAAATGAATGCCACGTACGCTCCAATTTGACTGGTTTGGTTCCAAGACCATTATTAATATCTGTCCAACTTGGGAATACAAATTACAGAATGATGATATTTGCTCTAATATTATGATAAAATGACTTTGCTTCAGGTTGTCTCTTTCATGTAGATACTCCAATGCTTCTGATTTAGCTTTAGAAATTAAGACACCAAAATTCCTTATGAACAATATTTAATGATAGAGTGCAAGCCGTAAAACCTTTGCTGTTGAAACCTTAGGGCATGATCAGCATACAGTAAAAAGACAAGTGTTTTCAAAAAGATTGACAGGACTTTACTCGAGTATAAGTTCTTTAAGGAAGGAGGTAAAAAGGAAAAAACAAAATTTATTGAAAGAACCATCTGACATTGGAAGGGCACCTTCCTTACATACATGCACACAGAATCTTTGCATTCTTTTTAGATCTGTTTTTAAGCTCAAAGCTTTCATTTATATTTCGCAGATGTTCAAATTGCCACCCACTGAACGTGCAACTAAAGGGACCCTCAGACGCTCAACACTTATTGCGCAATACTGAGTAAGCGCAATAATACTGACCGTCTGTGAGTAGTGCTGGCGGTTTGGGCAACTTATTGAAACAGACTGAACAGCTTTAAAAATCTTGACAGTCACTATATATATTGCGCAGTATACGGTACCCTGTTTTTTGAGGATGATGCTCTGCAATACACAGCTATTCCCGCCGAGACTTCATGATTTCGAGGTTTAAACAAATTATGTTGAGACAGTATATGAAGACGAATTCATCAGGAAAGACAGATGAATGGAATCACCGGTACAAGTGCATATTTAACACGTAATCAGTAATAATCTGTGGAAACATTCGACAGAAGTGTTTAAGTGCACGGAAATAACACTGCAAGTGGTTATTTGTTCGGTCCAGAAACTCTGAAATGTCTTAGTGTTTACTTATTTTTATCGTTTCGAACACTGATCTACAGAATTTTCCCTGACAAAGACAACTCAGACTTAACCTATTCATTTATTACCCACAATATACAAGCCCAACGCAATCTGACTGCTGTATAATGACAACATTGCTTCAAATAATTAACACAAAAGAACGGCCCTGAATTGGAAGAACTCCTAACAATAACCCATATACTTTTCACAAGTCACTTACCTCACAGAAAATCTTCATAACACGAACTACAGCAATTACAGCAAGCAGCAGCTACAGCCAGCTAAATAAAGGTATTCTAACTGCAATGGGCTCCAACTACTAGGAGGTGTATGATTAGCAAAAGAAAGATTTTGTTGACGACCGAACAATGTATTTAGCAGATTTCACCTTATTCAGGTGACATCCAGTTACAAAAATTATATCGTTGTCAATAATTCCACTACCCAAACATTACCAACTACATCTATCTTCATTTTACAATGCGTGTCCTGCCAACATAGAGTCTGCATGAAGGGCACATGTCCAAGTCGTCCGCTCACTAACTGCTAACCGCTAGTCCGTTCGACCACAGAGTCTCTTACCGAGGGCGCAGAGTGCTGTCAGAGATGTTAATGAAGTCTATAGTGCTGCCAACATACAAACATATAAAGAAGCTACATGCAGCTATAACTATGTACTGCAGAAATAGATACAAACACAACCTACCGATCCTCTACAATAATGTAGCTTACTCTCTTCGAGTTTACAGATTCTAGTATTGAGAAAAGCGAAATCCGGCGAATATACGAACAATGTCCTTTCTGTGCACATGTGGTGTAACGAAGTTCACCAGTTCGTTGACAGATTCCTCGTTCATCCTTAAAGTATTCCGATAGTCATCTGACTCGGCAGCAAGTTCTCTCAACGTGTTAGCATGGTGGAGTGTAGAACGGCTTCCAATTTTTCGCCCATCGCCACTTCTTCTTGCTTTTCTTTGTGCAGACATTGTGACTGCAATCGTAATACTGTACATACGAATTCCACATGCTCGAGCGCCGACATGTGCCCTACGAAGGCAGAGTTCTGATTGACGTGGCCTGGGCACATAAAAGAAATGGACAAATTTAGAGAGAGGTTCCTTACATCAGAACAAGATAAAAGTCCAGTAAACGAGGGCTCTAGAGCACATACCTTAAGAGATATGAGCACTTGTTCATCTTCAATGCTATCTACATTACGTATGCATACGTACTACACAAGCCATCGTGAGGTGTATGGCGGATGGTACCCTCTACAACTACTAGTAATTTCGTTTCCTGTTCCACTTGCAAATACAGCGAGGGACAAACGACTGTTTGAACCCTAATTTCTCGAAACTTAACTTCGTGGGCCTTACGTGCAATGTATGCTGGCGGTGGTAGAATCGTCCGGCAGTCAGCTTTAAATGCCAGTTCTCTAAATTTTCTCAACAGTGTTTCTCGAAAAAAACGTAACCTTCCCTGCAGGGATTCCCATTTGACTTCCTAAATCATCTCCGTAAAACTTACGTGTTGCTCGAACCTACCACTAACGTATACTGCAGCCCGCCTCTCGATTGCTTCAGTGTATTACTTCATTCTGACCTGGTATGGACCCCAAACACTTGAGCAGTGTGTAGGTCGCGCCAGCTTTGTACATGCAGTCTCCTTTACAGATGAAACACTCTTTCCTAAAATTCTCCCAATAAACTGAAGTCGACCATTCACTTTCCTTGCCACAGTTCTCATATGCTCGTTCCACTTCATATAGCTTTGCAACGCTACGCCCTGATATTTAAACTTGACTGTGTCAAGTGGGAAATAGTAGTACTGTAACCAAACATTACTGGTTTGTTCTTCCTACTCAATCACATTAACTTACATTTTTCCACGTTTAGAGCAAACTACCATTCATCACATCAACTGAAATTTTGTCTAAGCCATCTTGTATCTCCCTATAGTTACTCATTTTCTACACATTACCGCAAACCGCAGTATTATCAGCAAACAACCGCAGATTGCTGCTCACCATGTCTGCCAAATCATTTATGTATGTGTAGAACAACAGCAATCCTACCACACTTCCCTGGGGCGCTCCTGATGATACCCTTGTCTCCGATGAATTTTCACCATCGAGGACACATACTGGGGTCTATTACTTAAGCAGTCTTCGAGTCATTCACATTTCTGTTGCGAAAGAAAAAGTCACCCTCTCACTTATTTTTATATTCAAGCCTATTCTTTAATGTTGTTATCACACCCTAGACATCATTTTTGTTAGACAACAGGAATTTATGAAGGTGCGCAGGCACTGATGGGAGCATGTACATTGTTTTACATGTGAGATCTTTATCGTAGCTCTCCTCCAAATAGTATTTTCTGGAGCTGAGAACAAGCATTTGGTTTGGTGATTTAACAGTCTAAATCTTGCAATGGACATTTGGGGCATGTAAGTCACGTGCAACTGTTAGGGAGAGGAGCATCTGGAATTAATTACCGAGGACAGAACGTTAGTCCCAAGAATATTCGCACTGGTGTGCAGATAATACTTTCGGCTGAAGAGGCGAAAAATTGCCTACCTGGATCTACCTGTTAGAAGATTCTGGGCACAGCAGGGACAGGAGAGAAGTAGGTTGCCTGACCAAGGTGTTTCGACAGTGTCGCAATCCCCCTTTTTGTAAAGAGCTGGCATCCATAAAAATCCATGTTCAACCTGGACCAGGCGCTGTTGATGGGCCATCAGGTTGTATCAGCCCTCTGCCTGCTGAGATTTTTGGGAAGCCTCAGGCCTTCGGAAGAATTTTATGACGGAACGCAACATTTATAGCGGCTATGAAATGGTCTATGTTGGGACACACAAGCACTTCTCTTAGTTTGTCTGAGACCCCTGGCCAGACATGCTGCAGCGTTTGGCCTGTCAACAAAATGATCTTGGTGATAAGTATGTTGATTACTTTATGCCTAAACAAAAACTGAAAACACGCTACCTAAAGTGGCCATGGGAATAATAATTCGGGAAGGTAACATCTCCTCCTCCCTGTGAGGAAATATACGATTGCCTGTACAGCAAGGAAATTAATATTATCAACATTGGTTAGGATTGACCACAAGGTAGAGCAGAAGAGCTAGAGGGGAGACATGGCGCTCGCGGAGTCATGTGATTAGCAAGAGACCCTTGTGGGAATAGTTGCATGGATGCACTTTTCGAGTTTACTGAGGTTTGATTGAAACGGACAAGTGGAGAAATGACCTCTGATTCAGACTCTGCTCTGGAGAGGAGATTCTGGTCTTGACTCTGGTTTTGACTGGGTTGCACTTGGGACATTCGTCCTCAGCATCACTTCACACTGACACCGGTCTTGACTGGGGAAGCCTGTGGTGAAGTCTTAGCTGTACTGACAGTTTAGATTTCACTCATCCCTGAGTATTCGCTGTGCTAAGGACAATATTATTCGAAGTTTAGGACTTTATCATGTAAGTCATATTAATGAAAAACCACTTATAGGCATCAGTAAATAATATCAAAGAAGCTGTCAAGTATGTTTCAGACAGGACATGACCAAGAGATAGAGAAATGAGAAGTATCGTTAATTTCTGTGTGTAGCAACTAACATGATATGTAGAGTTTACAAAGGTGAAAAGCATAAATCATGATCTAATAACATGACATACTAACATGCCACTCCACAACACCACACGTAACGAATATAAAGAGTTCATTAACTTACAGTATCAGGAACAAACTGGAACCTGATAGAGAAACTGGATATGTAACGCATATATAGGATGCCAAATCATCTCAAGAATTTCTTAAGAGGTGTAATTTATGGATTAGGCATAAGGTAGATTATAAGAAAGTATTTTTGTACTCAAACCTCCTGCAAGAAACAATCTTCAACTGCCCACTTCGATGCAATAGACGACTGAAAATATATATGGGACTTGACTGGAGGAGATCGACTATTTTCTATGACGCGGAGGCGCTGCAAGTGCACGAGAAGGATGGCTATTTGTAACCACGGCAACCCTTGTGCTTAATTGCAATAGCAACCTTTCCGTGATGAAGAAAGTATAAGGAGGGTCAATGAGCAGCAGAAGATCGACGTTGGGTACAGGCCTTGCGAAAATTCATTTTAGAAAAAACTCAAGACAAAAAGACTGTAGGGAACGAAGGGCCACAAAAAACCAAACAGCAGCAAGTGAGCGGCCTAAAAACAAAATGCCTCCCGGAACCCCAGCTTGGCTGAGGCACAATTTGGCAAAAAATTACGTGTAGAATCACACTGTCGCCCCCAGACTGCGTTATTATATTGAACTACAGAGCTGAAGAAACATCAGTCAATCAGTGCTGAATAACACATCCTAATCAACGATTCAGACACTAACGAGTGTAAAACTTCAAAGCAACTGGTAGTCAATAATCTTCTATATCCTGCCCAGAGAAGAGATATGGTTCAAGTCTGAAGAAAGCAAGATGCTTGGAAGTATAGAAGATGAAGAGTCCCAATATTGATGTTGAAGAGAGAAGATGGGTAAGAATGTTTCAATATATGCCTTTCCAAATACCCATCCTACTGTAAACCGATTGTCTGCGAAGTGCTATAAAAATAAATACCTTCAGCAGTTGCTTAAGAAGAAATATACACGTTTTAAAGCCAATAATCCACGAGGATCCGCACTAAAAGGTGCAAATTATTATGAGAGCCACATCAAACTATGGCAACACCCTGTTGCAAAATTCTATGAAGAACGACGGTGCCTACCCAAAGGTTCGCCAATAAACATCTCGCACAGGTCCTTCAGCTTCGTGCAAAGACATTCGTCGCCTACCTCAGGCAAGAACATTCGTAGACATTGCATGAAAATATTGGTCAAAAAAAGGTAAAGATCAGTGTCAGACAAAACAATTAACATAGGAACTTCGATGCATTGATGCAATTTACATCTTTCTATACAATATGCGTAAGTGTCTGAATAAGAACAGTATAACAGTCTTTTCATAGTCTCTGTTTCATGAGTAATGCAGGAGATTTCTGTAAAGAAATGTTTCATGTACTTGTAATGTTAATTAGAATAATATGTTAAAAAGAAAACCTGCCCATGTGTATTGTGTCTTAAAGATAACATGTTGGTAAAGTTAATTTACTGTCTATGAGTGTGATATTCTGAAATTATATTCATGCATAATTATCAACACAGCATTTCTTAAAAACCACATTGTCTGATAGAATAATATTTTTATGACTAATATGTGCATATGAACATTGTTTGCGACTAAAATACTTTTCAATTTTGCATAAATCATTAATATAAAGTTTTAAAATTTCGACATGAGAAGGATTTGCTAAATAATTATTTTGATTGTTATCTTATTCTTACAATGCTAATTTCTGTAAAACAAACAAAAACACTGTATTTTTGCATTATGTATAAAGTCATTTAACTTTTTGAACTGATTTAAATTGTACGTGTTGAGAAAACAGCATTAAAAGATCAATGTGGGGGACTCCTCATCTTCGATATAAAATCTAAAATACACACATCATATTTAAATAAATAAGGAAAAGAATTTGATAGTATTAATAAAAGAATTATATAGTCTACACTTAAGGGATAAAATTAAATTATTAACAAAGTTAACCATGTTAAAAATTAAAGTATCCAAACCAAAAGAATTAAATAGAATAAGGACTAGACCACGTGACTGACCAATATTCAATGCTTGAGAAAAAATAAAACTTTTGTCTGACTAAGACAACACCTCAACCTTTGCCTAGCTTCAGTACAAAAATTATCGTGGAAGGATGGTGATCTGTAAGGTGCAATCAAATAACACACCTTGCATTGAATTCCTGAAACAATTCCGGATACATCGATATGTCACACGACATAGTTACGAGAAAATGTATGAATTATTGATAGACAAAGCGAATAAACAAATCAGCATATCATAAATATAAACAATTAACAGTCACCGTAGTAATTACATGCAAGTAATTTCCCAGACCCGAGCTACGAGACGCACTTCTGAGGGAAGGAGAATTTTACGACTGCAACGCCCGTCCCAATGTTAGGCTGAAACCCACACAGTGGGACATCTAGCGGACACAATGACACGCCGGAGCCACTGTGCAGTCCCTCGGCAAAAGGTGCCGCTGTCCTTGTTTTGAACGATGACACTTCAGAAAGCCTTCCTACAGGAACAAGGCTGGAGATGGCAAATAAACGTCTGGGCAAATGCAACTCAAAACACTGCTGTGGCCACCTGTGTTAAAACTCGCATGAGAGAAAAAACCTGTTTATCTCAGTATTACGAAGCAGAAGTTAAAATCTGTACTACAGAAGAAACAATGCCTGTAATAGGCTACAAAAACTCTAGTGGGTGGAGTTATAACAAGTACGAACACTCTGATTGGCCAGAAAGAAAATGCGTGGCTACCAGCTTTAATATAGGCAAACTGTGAACAGAAAAACTCGCTCTTTCTCTTGCAGCAATTCGTCGAGTCTTTGAGTAAGGCGACTCGCGCCACACTGAGACGATTGCGAGAGTCATTATGTGAACACTTGTTCACAGACTTGTCTTGTCTCGTAAGGACTTAAACTGCAAAGTCTCCTAGTACGGAGAATCACACCGAGCACTGACAGTTAACACATGGAAGCGATTTGAGGGCAACGACGTACGCGCTGTTCCAGCCAAATAGTGTGTACCACGCCAATTAGCTTAGCTACGGAACAACTAGGAGTGTCGGCTTCACTGAAGACATAGGAAATGTATTCGACTGGCGTTTAACAGTCAAGAGATATTTCGAATATATTCTCAGGCTCACAGCATCAGCCACCACTGCTGCCGCTGACGAAAGGTAAACACGCATGCTTGCGTTTCGGCAGCAAGTGTTTTTTAATTGACACTCAGAACCGCGGTCGTCTCAGTCTCTTCTATTTTTTCGTAGATTCAATCATGACCTTTAGTTAAACGTATTCTGACTGTCGGACTTAATTGAAACAGAAACGCGAGATATCTGATCTAATGAAAACAACTTATCAGCCGCTGTAGAGTGCTTTATACCCTGAAGTTATGGAATTCTTTTAATCGTATGCTTCTTACTGATTGCTCTTTACTGACCTCCATCCATTATTTGGTTATTTTAATTGTGCGTTTTAGCTTAACTGATTTAACTGATATGTGTGGATCCAATTGTATTTAATTTGTTTGTATATAATCGACCCCGAGACGTGATCATCAACCATCTTACTATTAAAGAACCTTAGAACAGTTAAGAACTTTGCTTCACAGTTGTGAACACCCAATATCAATATTTTACCATTCCTGTATGTATCGAAATTATGATATTATGAAGTCATACTTAGTGTAATAACGAAAATCTAAGATTTTTCATTGTTTGCCAATATGTAATTACACGTGAACCCGTATACTAATTCCTGTTAGCGATAACATTTCGTTTACATGGAGTGTAGTGGAACCGAAATTGAGATTATAGTCTGATTACGTCATTGTTCGTACTGCTGCACTCTTCTGAACTCTGCATGGGTGAGATGGTATCTTACTACCTTACAGGCTATAGGTTCTACACGAAATTCCTAAAACGTTCGCAGAGCGTTCTTGTGCAACTGTGGAAGGAATGTAGATCAGAACCAATTTCACACATGTTAGAATTGGTGTGCACCAACTTGGACCTATGGTCTCCTCCTAATCGTAGTTGTCCTTCCACTGCAAGGACAGACTCAATCCATTTTTTCACACAGGGGAAGAGGTGATGCGACAGAACTGACTGTTCCAACTCATTACTTTACCTCAAGGTGGTCTTGGTTCTTAATTATTAATGACAAATTCGTCATCTTCACATTTCTTTTCGGGTATCGAGAGCCTCTGGCGAGGGGCTGGACTCGATTTCTTTATTTATTCTATGATGCACATCTTTTCCCCATCCACATTATGTGGCTATCAGTTATAAAATGAGTGCTTTGATTGTGTGTGTTCATGAGTGAAGGAGCTATAATGCACAGACACATGTTTTACTTGAACTTGGGTAATAAGCTAATACTTGGGGTGAACAGTCAGAGATGAACCTGTGGTGGTAGATTCATTGGAGTCCGTAGGAACTTCCTCCCATGCCTCTCAGAGATGTGCAAAGTGCCCGTTATCCAGCGCTCCGACAGTTTTTACCATTAGAATCCTGCTTGCTGAGAGGTTGGATGAACAGTACGCATGTCTCCATCAGGTTTATAGTAAATTCAGAGGATAAAGTATAGTGCAATTAAATCACCGTCTTAGGCAGCACTTTAAATGTTCGTTGACTTAAGTATCTTCATTTTCAGTAGCTATTTTTCAGAGTATTAAATGCTTTTTCTTTGTCATATGAGCTTTATCCACTGAGTATCAGACAAACATGTGATTCTAACCATTGTAACAAAGGATAAGCATTTTCATACATTTATTTCAGCTTAGGTTTATATTCGTATAGTGTGCGTTACTGGAGTGATCTTACCTGTGGCGTTATTTGATTTCGTTTAGTTTTGCTTTGTTGGCCTTTATATCCGTGCTCCTATGAGGGTATGACTGCATGGAGAAACGACCATCTTCTTCCGACGTTAGTTAAGGATAGAGTGTGCAATTTTCTTTTCATCCAAGAACGATCCAACTTGGGGAATATATATCTGTGCCATTGCCTTCGTTCTTAAGGAACTTTGTGAAAGGTTTCGCACGTGCTGCGTGCAGAATATTGCTAATAAACCATAACGACCCAACATGGGAAGTACGCAATTCTGCCATTGGCTTCAATTCACCCAAATGGTGTTGGCTGCATAGTCGTTGATCACTGATCGTTCTTGAGGAGTTCATGCCAGGCTATGGGTGTGTTCCTTTCAAGAATAAGGTAGAATGTACTATCGATTTATATGTGTTTTATGTTGTATATTTTTGGTTGCTCCATCACTACTTCTCATCAAATGATATTTTGAGATTAGGTACTCACTGTTCCCATACTCAGTACCCCGTATCCATTTTGTGTGCATAATTATGACAAATAGTAGCCATTAACCTGTGTGTGTGTGTGTGTGTGTGTGTGTGTGTGTGTGTTTGTTGTTGTGTATTTGTGTGTGTGTGTGTGTGTGTAGCGTGAGTATGAAAGACAGTTACGAAAGGCATCATAATCACCGATTCTAGGCGCGCAGTCCGGAACCGTGCGACTGCTACGGTCGCAGGTTCGAATCCTGTCTCGGGCATGGATGTGTGTGATGTCCTTAGGTTAGTTATGTTTAAGTAGTTCTAAGTTCTAGGGGACTGATGACCACAGCAGTTAAGTCCCATAGTGCTCAGAGCCAAGCCAGCCATGATCACAGAAGTCTCAGTAGCAACGTACCTTCCTTCTAATCCCGTGCACAGCAGATTATGAGATCGATTAGTTGTAGTTCGTAAGCACTCTTAGAGCATAAAGTATATTGTGTATGGTTTGTTCGACTTTGAGATTTGGGCAAACTCGGTAAATGAATTACGTCTTTAAATAAGAATTACCCTCAGATCATTCACGTTAGTAATTTCAGTGAGCTTATACCGCCTGATAATGCAATCCTGATCAGATTCACCTCCTGAAATAACGCTGTTTGAGTCAGTAAATAAATCATGAGCCCATATGAATAACTATCGTGTCAGACTGTGCTGCAAGTGGTCGCATTCATTTATCTCTTTTTTGATTGCTTGCTTCCTCCCTTTTGCGTTATCCGTTGCGCAACATTGTTTACTTCAACTACAGTAACTAATTAATTAAATAAATATTTGGGCCACCCCCAACAAGTATCAGCAAGCACCGAATCAAAGTAGGTAACGAGATCGTGAGTGAATATAGAAGCTGCAAAGTACGCCGTCGGAAAACAACCACCAAGAACACCCATTTCAGTATAACACAAGCAAACGAGAGGAAGGCTTCCAATAGGAATAAAAAAGATAGATTTTACACAATCATTAAAAGTGTTTATTTAAATATCTACATTATGTTATGCAATATCACATGAAAGACATATAAGTCGTAATGAAGTCCACTACTTCTTTACTTCTTACAACTGGGAAAACTTGGAACTAGTAACACGTTTCCCTCAGCTCTGCCAACCTTAGGGAGAAAGTGAGGATTATGCCACAGCGTCATCGTCAATCACTTGCCTTAACGTCATCCACCATAAGTGTCAGTCATGTTCCGTCTTTGATATGCAATTTTAGATTTGATTAGATATTTATGATGGGCTAAGACACTCTTCTAAAGATGGCAAAGAAAAAGTGTGCTGGTAGTGATTCGTTTAGATGCAAACACTTGCTAAAGGTGCACTGCAAGTAAAAAGTGTCACACACAGGTGGTAATTTGACCAGAACACTTACGCATACTGCCATTCTTTTCAACCATAGTATGGAACTTGCATCTTCTCGGAAGCTACTATTGATGGTCGCTGCGGTTCTACACCATACGATAACGTAAGCTGCTGAGAGCCTGGCCAATGATGCCACTGATTTCACCGACCCTGGTCGTAGTATCTGGGGCAATATGGACATGATGACGCTGCTTAGTAAAAACCATTTCTCAGAATGTGGTTCTCCTCCCTGTCTGTTTCGCCCATGCCATATGCATCATTTCCAGGGACAGTGTTAGGTCACTCCACATGTTCCTATCTCTCTTCTGTTAGACTTCGCAGCGTAGCTGAGCTGGAGACTGATGTATGTTGGAGAACGTTTCTCGCCCCTCTGGGCCACTGGCGCTGGTGTCAACTCTTCAGTACCCCATTTCGGCTTTGAAGTGCCTTGAATCGTTCGATTATTGGCCATTGATAGATAAGATAGTTTCCAAAGAAATACGGACAGCTGCAGTCGAGGTGGAGAAGAACATTTATAACACTGGAGGTGCTTATGACATGGGAGGCAAATACATGATCCCCTTCAGTATTCTTACATTGAGGGGTAAGCACTGCCAGTGTCGACATAAGAGTCAGGTTACCTATTATTATGGTAACATTTCAGGTTTAAGGGCTCCTAGGAGTTGAGGTTGAATGGATGGAAAGAGTTGAGACTCCATTTGAGCAGCAGCTGGTGCGATGGATGGCAGTGGCGCTTCGCTGGTGGGGATCTTATTGACAGTGTTGTTCTTCGGTGCTGATTGCGGGGTCTTGGATGTGTGGAGTTGATGCTTCTTAGAGTTACTCCCAGAGTGGGACCAAAGCATAGACTCTGCGGTTGGTGGCATGGGAGTCGTCGTGCTGGGAGTTTCAGTCGTTATGTTTGGACTTCTGGACGTTGTGGTCTTGTCCTCCAGCAGTTCCACCACCCAAGGCCGTGCTCCAGACACTTGAAAAAAAAAACAACTCATAGTGTTTTGCATATACGGAAGAGAAAAGGAAATATAGTAAACATACTTTAATTAAACTATCTAAATTAACAACTAGCTGAATACTAGAAGTTGAGGAAGACTTATAAATACACAACCACTAACGAGAAGAAGCGGCAGAAGAAGATATTTTCTGAAGAAACATATTATATTCCTTGGTAGAAGGAGAACAGGTTGATGCGGTCCGACAGAAACTCACTGTACATATGAAATGAAACTAGAAGAAAAAAGAGAATATAAGGAGGATCTGAAACTCAACCATGTGCATGATCGACGAAAATATATCGAAAAATAAGTGTCATCAGTAGCCAATGTCAACGTTAGGTAATTCATGACATGACCCCGAAATGTCTTACCGCGACCATTTCTAGCGGTACAAACCGAGATGCTGCGCTGTCAAACATTAACTCATGTGAGATGATTCCTAACGTCATTCGTTACTGTGCTGAATTTTACTAAGGTAGATAACTAACCGCAAAACAAAACACAAACAGCAAAATACGCACGAATCTACAGCTACTAAATTCCATCGGTTAAAAAAATGTGGGCAACTACAAATTTTTTGAGGTTTTTCAGAGGGTATGCAAACAACAATTAGTCGTATAGGCAATAAATAAATTAACACTTTTGAAGGACATGAACACTCTGAATGAGTAGCACCTTTAGTCAACTTACTGCAGTTTTTCTCAGAGTTCCGAACATCTTGCATCATTTACATCGTGGAACACATTTTACAGCTCGAAAAGCCCTACGAAGGTGTCTTGATTTTTCTTCCGTCTTGCTTCCATTATCAACCGCAACGTCAGAATTGCCTCTCTTGTGCCTTTGCCTTTTCTAAAGCCAAACTCATCGTCGTCTAACACATCCTCAATTTTCCTTTTTTCTGTGTATTATTCTTGCCAGCAACTTGGATGCATGAGCTTTTAAGCTGATTGTGCGATATTTCTCGGCCTTACCTGTATCTGCAATCTTCGGAAATAAATGGATTATACAGTATTTTCCCATGACTATGATGACGTGTCGCTAGGCTTCTAAACTATATACACCAACTTGAACAGTCTTTCGTTTTCCACTTCTCCCAATGATTTCATAAATTCCGATTCAATATCATCCATCCATTCTGCTTTATGTAATCTCAAGTTTTCGAAAACTAATTTAAATTGTGACTCTAATACTCGATCTCCTATCGCTTCCATGTAGCCTCAGTCTTTTTCTATGATGTCATCAAAGAATTCAGGCTTCCAATGTACTCTTCTACCACCCGCTGTCTCCTCTGCATTTTAGAGTGAAATTCCCATTCCACTCTCTTGACGCCCTTGCTTTTAATTTCATCGAAGGTTGTTTCGATTGATTGTATGCTGTGTCAGTCCTTCCGACTGTCATTACTTTTCCCATTTTTTCACATTTTTCTTGCAGCCAGTCCAACTTGGTTCCCCTGCACCTCCTGTTTATTTCATTCCTAACTCATTTCTATTGCTGTAATCGTTTCTTTCGCCGAACGTTTTTGAAGTTCCTTCTTTCGTCGATCAGTTGAAGTATTTCGCCTGTTCCGCGTCGTTTCTTCGAAGTTATCTTCCTAGTGTTTACCGCAGTCTTTCCAACCTCTGAGATTGCTCTGTTTAGAGATCTCCGCTCCTCTGCAACTGAACTATCTACGGTGATATTCCTTATGAAAGTATCCACATCATTAGCGAACTTCAAAAGCATCTCATAGTTCCTTAGAGCTCTAGAATATCCACCTTGTGTACGATTCTCTTAATCCTTACCGTACATCACTATTAAATTTTGATCTGAGTCTATATCTGCTCCTGTGTGTGCCTTACAATCCACTATTTGATTTCAGGATCTCTGTCTGACCAAGTTGTAGTCCAACTGGAATCTTCCCGCATCTCCAGCCTTTTTCCAAATATATCTCCTCCTCCTGTAATTTTTCAACTTTATTTGCTATTAATAACTCAGTTAACCTTTCTCCTCTCTCATTCACACTGCCGATCACATATTCTTCCGTAACTGTTTCTTCTATTCCTTCCCCTACTATCGCAGTGCAAACCTCCATCATTATTAGATTTTCATTCCCATTACATATTGAATTACGAGGTCAATATCCTCATTTACTTTCTTTTGATTTTCTTCTTGTGGCATGTTCACCTGAAGTATTGGCGTCGACGCTGGTATGCTTTCCAATCTGGTGAGAGCACCCCTATCACTGAAATGTTCACAGCAGCTTACCTTCTTATTTATAAGTAATCCTAATCCCATTACGCCATTTTCTGTTGCTTTTGATGTTACCCTATTTTCGCTTGACCAGAAATCCTTATCTTTTTCTCAATTCACTTCGCTAACTCCTGCTCTATCGACATAGAGGCCTTGAAAATTCGATTTTCAGTTTTTCTAGCCTTCTCTATAACGTTCAGACTTCTGTCACGCCACGTTGCGATTCTTTCACCCTATTACCCTTTTTCTGGTTAATCCATGTTTTTCTCATGGTCACCTCCCTCTTTTCAGGTAGAAAATTGCTGAAGCACTCGAAGGACTAACACGGGATATGTATAAGACGATCAGTTCATAAGATACTTGCATGAGAAGCGAACGGAGTGAATAAGCACAGCTTTTGATCTGAAACTTCCGGGCAGATTAAAACAGTGTGCTGGACCGGCACTCAAACACTGGACCTTTGCCTTTTGCCGGCAAATGCTCTACCAATCTCTTTTCTTTGCTATTCCTCTTTTTATTTTTTTATTATCTGAGAGGTTTCCTGAAATGACAAACTGATTACAATTTCACAATTCTCTGAAACAAATAAAGCACATTTTTTTGGGGTCACAGTCAGCTACAGGCTGGAGAAGACAAAATGGGCAGGGATCGAATGAAACTTCGTATCAGCGCGCACACCGTAGCAGACTGAAAATTCTTTTTGGGAGCTTTGAATTCTTTTGTATTAAAAAGAGAAATTATAATAAATTTCCTTGAAAGGAAACAAGTTAGAATTTGTGACTATTACGATGATTATAATTAAAATATAATAAATGCTTGATCATTCTCCCTGCTTACGTTAATATTAGCGGTATTGAATGGTCAGAGTGTCATTATTATATATGAGATTTTTGATAATAAGTAAAAGTTGTTTACCTGCGATCAAGGTAACTTCCTGCTTTTCAACTAAATACAAGTTTTTATCATGTAGCCTGTGTGATAGGTCGTATGTCTATTTCACACCTCATTACTCATATTTCAGTAACACTATCTTCCTTAAATGTAATTTAATAAAACTCCTATAAGGGATTCGCTGCTATAGGCAACAGAAACTATCCGAGATACAGCAGCTGTTGAAATGCAACGTAAATGTTTCCAGTTGCTAGCAAACAGAGTATAAATGCTAGCCTTTCTTCACCTTATGTGGTCGTTGCCAGTTAGAGTTCTGTTTTCAAAGTTCCTCCTTAGCTGTAACGAGAAACAAGCGAAAAGCGTCAACTGGCATACATACGTGATTTTGGAATAGTGCTGAAAAGAGCTGAAGCGACAATTCAGTGTTACGTGCTTACGTAATAACCCATACAACTGAATTGTTCTTCTTTTCCTTTGGCATTTTGTCTCTTTCCTCAAAAACAGTGCACACTCTATGCAAAAATAATCATCACTGAAAATCAGAGTTACGCGGCGTGACTCTGGCTATGTGGTGTTGTACGTATCCCACCCGCTGATTGTAAGCGCCAGGTAACAATAACACAGCGTTTATACGGGTAGGCTGTCCTCGTTAACTATTGTTTTCCTTCGTTCTCTCTACACCTCCATCACATGACTTAACCTGATTTAAACAAACGCAACGATTAGTCAACAGCCGTAGCACACAGACACTGGTGTTGTTACGCTCTTGGAAGTAGGTCCTACTTATGTATTAGATACCTTATTGCTATGTTACAGTAAATGAAACTTTAAGATATTCTAATGTATTAACTACCATCAAAGTGTTTCTAAATCATACTTTAGGCATGTAGTTTTACTTCAATAATCGTGCAAATCTCAGTCTCCGTACTGATGTGCTCTGATTGTCGCGCTGTTAATACGTACACTATTTTGAAAATGGCTGGCGCTGCTGTCTGCTCCGTAGTGAAACACGCGTGTGAAACACAGTTAAAAAGTGGCGAGAAACAGATTACTCTTAATGTTTTTTACAGATTTACAGAAAGCCTTTAAGTTTTCTGGATAAGTGTATTTACTCAAGTTAAGGGGGATTTGAAATCCATATGTGTGTCTAATCGGTAGTTTTGTAGAATGAAAATTCGGTACAATTCACGGATCGTCTGTACAAATCTCGCTCTGGTGTTCTTTGTTTTCATTCACCTGGAATACCTAAATCTATTAAATGTAAAATTCATCAAATAAACGCTAATTAACACATATCTAACCATCATTTTAATAGAAAAATGCACATCTTCTTGTTTCTAATAACGTACTGCTCGCAAAATCACCGTACTATTTCAGAATCATCCCAACAGAACACAGCTGATCTGGAGTCAAGTTAAGGGATCTGTCGTGAGGAATGAGAATGTATTTATGCTGCCAGACGTACTGGAACCAATGCACGAAGCTTCTACCGCACGTCACTGCCGAACGCTGCCCGGATAGAGAACGGCACGTCATAAAAGAGGAAGAGAAAATGTGGCACCTGGATGGCTTCGAGGAACCTGTTACTGGTCTACTCGTTATCAGTGTAGTAGATGATAGTTCTAGTAGCGTAATGTATTTCTCGTAATTGGATCTAAAAGGATTTAAGAGATTTCCAGACGACTCACTATAAATAATACGTTCAGTGGTTTCAATATTTAACTACACGGTGCAATCTCTGCATTCTGCTTTTACGTCAAACATATCATGCACAGAAAATTGCCCTGAATTTAAGATAGAAATTGTCATCACTCTTGTTTTTAGTTATCAGTCCTATGTTAGCTACGAACGAGTACATGTTAAGCTTTCCGTCTGGTCCCCTAAGAAGCTTGCGGTATTGGACTTTTTCGGAATATTAATTCATTCCCTTTAAAAATTAAATGACATTCGAAGCTATATTGTTTCTCTGCTCGTGTTTTTTTTTTTTACGTCGTAACTGCAACTGCTCACATCATTGCGGGTTGGACGAGCTGGCTGCCCAGTGCCGTCCAAGTCAAGTGCGGCGGTAAGGCTGTATTGCTCAGTCGATATGCACGATAACGCTCAGCATAAAATCAAAACTTAACCTTATTTTGCACATGACTGTACTCGAGACAGCTTGGCTTCTGCTCCACGTAAAATGAAATCCAATAATATTCCAGCAAACGTGGAAGAACACAGGCTGTAACGTTTACATCAGGTTTATTCTTATGGTGGAGGACAGTGTAGTGTAAACGATTCTCCACATATAAGAGGGTTGTTCGGAAAGTAAGGAACGATCGATCGTGAGATGGAAACCACAGTGAAAATTCGATGAAGTTTTGCACAGGTGTGTTGGGCAGTGACTCTAGTATGCCCGTCGATAGCATTACGTCGTTCTTTTTAGTTCTGAGCACACAGGGAGCACATAAAGATACCTAGAATAATAGTGTCTCCCGCCAAGTACGAGAGCCTCGTGAGAAATTTCGCCTGAAGCTATGCAGCCAACATTACATCACTGTCATGCGGTTTCTTCTTCAAGACAAATCTCAGCCGTATTCTGCAGGAGCAATGGAGATGCTCCTGCATCGTTTTCAATTTGAAATGTTTAATTACCCACAATACAGCCCGTAATTGTCTCCCTTTGAGTTTCGTCTGCTCACATGAACCGCTGGCTATGAAGACAACATTTTGGCACAGACAACGAGCTGTAGGTCAGCGTAGAGAATTGGCGGAAAGCACTGGCGGCTGTCTTCTATTACAAGGATATTGGAAAGTTGGTAAAACGCTACCACAAACGTCTAAGTCGGATCGGCGGCTATGGAGATAAGTAGCTGGAAGTTGTAGCTCACTGTTACAAATAATTTGTTTTTTAATTTTCTCTGTGGTTTCCATTTCGTGACCGATCGTTCCTTACTTTCCGAATAGCCCTCGTACAAGTGAATGTTTAGGGTTGCCACCTGTGCCTTGTAATAAAGTGCTGTCCGTTATTTCGGGCAACTGTTCTTTACACTTTATGAGAGCAGTAAAATATGTGAAAGTACTTTATTTCACATTTCCTTTTGTAGACTCGTTTTACGTAAATCTCTAAAAGACCACAAAAGTTGGTGGTAATTACAGATGTAACGAATCAGCTGAATAACTGAAGCATGAAACGAGTACGCATTTTTGGACATAGTCTATCTTCAAATATCAATATCGTCAACGTCAAAGTTTCAGTTGAGCAAGAGTGACAACCTGTCAGTTCCACATTCTTAGCAACTAGTGAATACCTCATGTGAGGCTGCTATACTGTGTAAGTAAAAATTTCTCTGTAAGTTGTTTACTGGTTATTTATTTCACGAAAAGTTGGCCGACTGCCTCCAAAATACTGCTTGTTAGGTATCGGTACCTGTCGCAACATTTCCTATCCTTACGACGCGGTTTCTGCCACCCTCAGCGCTCTAACAGCTGCGGGATACCGACCTAGCCCATGTGTCGAGAGTTTCTGTAATTTTAATTGTTGTTGTTGTTCCTGCTGTTTTTGTTGTGGCCTTCAGCCCGAACACTAGTTTGGTCCAACTCTCCATTGTTTTTTATCCTGTGTTAGGCTCTTCATCTCTGCTTAACTTCTACAACCTGTAACAGTTTGAACCTGCGTACCGTATTCACGTCTTGGCTTCCTTCTGAAAATCTTGTCCTCCACACTTCCATCCATAAGGTACTTGACAAGTTCTTAACGTCTCAGGATGTGTTCCACCAATAGACTTCCTTCCTTTAATTATGCGGTTGATTTGTATTTACCCCATTTTGATTCAGTACCTCATCTTTAGTTGCACGATCTAGCATCCTTCTACAGCTCCACATTCCAAAATCTGATACTCGTTTTTTGTCTGAATTGGTTATCACAAAAATTTCACTACTGTACAAGGATCCAGTCTACACAAATACTTGCATAAAAGATTTCCTAATACTTAACGCGTTTCCTAATACTCAACAGTTTTCTTCAGCTCTGCCAACCTTAAGGATAACGTGGTGCGTTGCAAGATTTCGTCAGAGACGGTTTAGTCTCGCGATTTTCAGAGCTGTGTTCAGTCCAAAAATTTGTATGTATTCCACAGTGATCTGTTTACCAAGCCCAGAAAATATTACACGTGACAAAGTCGATAACAGAATTTCGTAGTGTGGTACAAGCGAATTTTCACAAAGCACACATCGAGACTGTTTGATTCTGGCAGAGTTACACACTTTGGAGAATTTATCGTGTGCTCTCTTTGGAGTAGTACGATATCAGTACACAGAGGTAGCAATCTGATGAATTACTTGTGATTGGACAGAACATTCTCGAATTTTTGACGAGCACTGAATTTGCGCCTACTGGTGGCCGTCCACTGCCAACTGGTTTTTGTGTAAAGTGATAATTTGAACACATTCAAAGACTTTTGGAATAAATCGTACAATTACTTAAAAGTAAATCCAAATAAGTACGCGGACATATCAAACATTCGTATACTGTGTTTTACAAACTTTCAAAGGTTTTGCTGATCGGTCAGTTTAATTAGGATACACTGCTACACTTTGTGGCCTTCCCTATAATTGCATGAGAGACAAGCAACTTCAGTGGCGACATATTGTAACATCTGGAATAGTGGAGCATTGTGACTGCAGACATTTCTTGGAGCTATTGTTATAACCACTCGTTTGTGTCACGTGGTTAGCTCCCCTGCTATCTGTTTTATTTTTATGTGCAGATCCCGTCATCTAGTGATCAAAACGATTTTGGTCCCGGATTCGAACGTCACCACTGCTTAAATTTTGAAAAACTATTATCAGCAATGGCGGCCGAAGACTTCCGGCATAAGGAGTCACCCTCGTTCTGCCTACGACCTTGTAAAAGAAGGCAGGGGATCGGAGAGAGGCTCAGCGCACACTCTTGCCCTTGGGCTGGGAAACTGCCCCTAACAGTGATCACCGGCAAGAGGATGCAGAAGGCAATGTAAAACAATGCATTAAAGATACATAATGTGTATCCATAGATCATGTGCCCTGTAATTGACAATGTTGCGTGATGAGCTCTTCTTTGACAAAACATTCCAGACCAGGTCTCAATTACTACCTCTGGGAGGAGACTGCCAATGGGGAGGTGACCATCAGGAAAAGTCAGAATAGCCAATGAAAGGGTAGCGTTATACTAAACAAGGCGTGGACGTCAGACGTCTGACCATAGTAGGAAAGCTAGTAAATCTCAAAAGGGAAATGCTAAGGCTGCAGTATCAATAGCAGCAGAAAATAGTATAACGGGAGTAGTATTCGTTATGAATACGATGGAAGGACAGAGACTGAGTTCCTGTGAACAATTCACTGACGGTTTTTCTCATGATAATCGACAACAATAGTTCAGGTACGCATGCCGACGTGGCAAGCAGAGGATGAACAGAGAAAATACTTGAGGATGTTAAAAGGGTAGACTAGTACGTAAAGGGAGATGAAAATCTGATAGTCATGGGGGATTGGAATGCGGCTGTAGGGGAACGAGTGGAAGAAAGTGTTACAGGATAAACCAAGAGGTTTGATAGTAGGAACGAGAAAGGAGAAAAGACTAATTCAATTCTGCCGTAAATGTCTCCTACACTACAGTCAATACTCTGATCGAGAATCACAAGAGGGGAGCATACTTAGTAAAGGCCAGCAGATACTGGAAGATTCCAGTTAGATTACATCAAGGTCAGAGATTCCAAAATCAGATACTGAATTTAAGGCGTACCCAGGAGCAGATATGCGCTCAGATCATAATTTAGTAATGTTGAAGAGTATGCTGAAGTTTAACAGACAAATCAGTAAGGATCAATGGGCAAAGAAATGGGATAGGGCAGTACTAAGGAATGAACAGATATGCTTCAAGTTCTCTTTGGCTATAGACACTGCGGTAACCAATAGCTCAGTAGGCAGTTAAGTTGAGCAGGAATCGACATTCTGAAAAGACCAATCGCAGAAATTGGAAAAATAAACGTAGGTACAAGGCAGGTAACTGTGAAGAAACCACGGATAACAGAAGAAATATTTCAGTTCATCAACGAAAGAGGGAAATACAAATATGCTCAGGGAAATTCATGAAAACAGAAGTACAAGTCATTTAGGAAGTGCGGGGAAACTAAGGCGGCAAGGTATGAGTCTGGCGATGTACCCTCAGTCTTAAAACGTAATCCATACAGTTCCGAAAATTGCAGGATACGCCAAGTGCGAGACTTATTCCACCTTCAGCTTAAAGACTCATGTATCTGAGTTGCTGACAAGAATAACAAAAGAAAATTAAGACTCTGTTACGGGACGATCAGTTTGACTTCAAGAACGGTAAAGGCACAAGAGAGACGGTTCCGGTTTTGTCATTGACAATGGATGTAAGACTGAAAAAAATGAAGACACGTTCATAGGATTTGTCGACATGTAAAAATTGTTCGATACTGTAAAACTGTGCAAGATGTACGAAATTCTGAAAAAAATAGGGGTGAGGTGTAAGGAAAAACAGATGATATACAATGCGTATAAGAATCAAGAGGGAGCAATAAATGCGGAAGACCAAGAACGGAAGGCTCTGATTAAAATGGATGTAAGACAGGGACGCAGTCTTTCGCCCCTACTGTTCAATTCCAACATCGAGAAAGTAATGACAAAAGTAAAAGAGAGGTTTGAGAGTAGGATTAAAATTCAAGGTGAAAGGACATCAATGATAAGATTACCTGATGACATTGCTATGCTTGTAAAGAAGAATGACAGGATGTTTTGAATGGAATGAACAGTCCAGTGAGAACAGGATATGAACTGAGAGTAAATCGAAGAAAGACGAAAGTAATGTGAAGTGTCAGTAATGAGAGCAGTGAGAAACTTAACATGACAATTGGGGATCACGAAGCAGACGAAACTAAGGAATTATGCTAGCTTGGAAGCAAAATAATCCATGATGGCCGGGGGAAGAAGGACACCAAAAGCACACTAGCACGTGAAGAAGCGAGATTCCTCACCAAGAGAAGTCTAGTAGTATCAAACACAGACTATAATTTGAGGAAAATATTTCTGAGAATGTACGTTTGAAGCAGGACACTGTATAGTAGTGAAACTCGGACTGTGGAAAAACCGGAACAGGAGATAATCGAAGCATTTCAGGTATGGTGCTACGGAACGATTTTGAAAATTAGGTGGACTCATAAGGTAACGAATGAGAAGGTTTGCAGCATCGGCGAGGAAAGGAATACATGGGAAACACTGACAAGAAGAAGGTACAGTATGACAGGACATCTGTTAAGACATCAGAAAATTACTGCCACAGCACCAAAGTGAGTTGTAGATGGCAAAAACTGTGGAGGAAGACAGAGCCTGGAAAACGTCCAGCAAATAACTGAGGATGAGATGAAAAGTTGGTGCGGAAGAGGAATTCGTGGTGGGCTGAATCAAGCAAGTCAGAAACAGATGATACAAGGAAAGAGGAGAAGAGTGAAATAGCAGTGACAGTCGCTGTTATCAAAGAACAGAAAACAAATACAGAACTCTGACGAAAGTGGGTAGGGAAGAGTTGTGGGGGAGGGGGACTGACGAGAGTGTGCTGTACAGAATTTGGGAGCGCTGGCTATTGTGATAGGTAGACCATCAGCTGTCTTTCGAAGTTCGGAAGGAATTTAATTTCTCTGATATTTTGAGGAAGATATTTCCAAAGTCCGGTTTCTGACGCAGAAAATAATTCACAGAACACGGCAGTGATATTTGATGGTTCAGAGATAGCTTTATTTTGTTGAGAAAGAGTACTTCCCCTGCGTTGTCAAGACAGTAGTGTAAGAGCGGAAGACAAACAACAAGGAGTGCATTGATTGAGACGACGATAGAGCAAACACAGGGTATGACTGTCTATCCTTATCAGCATGTAGCCACGACAGCTGTTCGTAGGCAGGAGTGATATGGTCGAAAACGTGTCACAAATGTATCGTGCACAAACATTCATCGCGAGTTCAAGCGAGTGCGAAATTCCTTGTATAATAGAATCACCAGTCAATATGAGTATTAGTCTCTCAACGAGCTTCCATTTTTTCTGTAATGAGAGCAGTGACGCTGACGCCTTGTTCCAGAGTGCAATTGTGTGTTGAGTCCAGTCAAATGATGCTCCAGAATTATCACCAAGAGCTTCGCAAAAGGAGACAATGTTATTTCTGTCCCTTTCAGAATCACTGTAAAACAAAAAGGTGACCACGAAACATGTTGTAGAAAATATTTTTTTTCTAGGAGGTTTAGCGACGCATGGGGAACTATTTTGTACGCTCAATTAAATCTTCGAGGATGGATCCACTTCCATATTTGTGACGATTGGGCCCACGAGAATTGTGACGTGTAAACTTAGCACTAGGCTGTGTCACTCGGATTTACTTGCTGTTTATAACCACACGCGGTCCACTTGCTGTGGGGAGGGGTTGAGATCTCACTATCCTTTAAACAATCAGTCCCCTTATCTGGATAGGTTTCAGGTTGTCTGCCCCTTCGCTCCGCGATGGTAGATACTGGTTTAGCCAAGAAAGGCAGCGTTGACGAAAATTCGAGTAAATACCTAACACTCAAGGCGACATAGCTCCAGTCCATGGGAAATAGCTAAAAGCTAGTTAAACTATCGTGCATTCGGGATTCTTACATGACTCGTTTGAAAAAATGTCTGAAATTACCTTTAAGTCGGTTTATTGTCTGTAAAACACGGAATATGGCTATCTGGTCCCTATTTAATGTCCCAGCATCAATTGTGAAATGTTACTGACTGCCTCTGTTTGAAATTCACATCCGAAAGCAGCTAGAAGATATTTAGTCCGAGCCGATATTCTGAACGTCCTAAACAGTCACTTACCCACAACTATTTGCGAGTTAACAGATTCAGTCGTTCAGTAGGATTCGTATAAAGAAGAGCTCACCATAATGTTTCGTAAGCTGCACGAAACACGCCACGCGGAGTTTATGTACGACGTGAAACGTTCACACGCGAATATCTCCTAAAATCAACCACTCACAAAGCTAAAATTTTCACGAAACACTCAATACTGTAGTCGCTTTTCGTCAACATCACTAGATCCCGATCAAATGCGTGAATTTTTTCGTTTTGGTACAAATTTGTTCAGCGCGGTTTAGGGTACATGTTTATCAGAAGACAGCTTAAGCAACAATTCCTCTAGGCTAGTATGTTAAGCAGCCAATCAAATCATCTAGAGCACTTACATACTAGCGGTATTTCTAATGTCTTCCAATTAGTTTACCACAAGTAATTTAAATTAGAAATTTCGTAATTCCGAATCTAAATAAAATTCAGTGAAAAACCATTCCTTTATACAAAAGTAAATAACTAATAAATTTAATACTCCATCTCCTTTCCGGCTGCCTTTTACAAAATCAACCTCACTCAGACATACATCACAAATTCCATTATCACACAACAACTTTCTCACGCACACAATTACACAGATTTAATAAAATATCACATTCTTAATGTACATATATGTCCTCTATTCACTCTCACAGTCTCTCCAAAACACATTATCAAAACGCGATAAACAATAAATTTTTAAAGTACTTGTAAAATGGTGCTCTGAGCACTATGGAACTTAACTTCTGAGGTCATCAGTCCCCTAGAACTTAGAACTACTTAAACCTAACTAACCTAAGGACATCACACACACCCACGCCCGAGGCAGGATTCGAACCTGCGACCGTAGCGGTCCCGCGGTTCCTGACTGCAGCGCCTAGAACCGCTCGGCCACCACGCCCCGCCGGCCGCGGCGGCCGTGCGGTTCTGGCGCTGCAGTCAGGAACCGCGGGACTGCTACGGTCGCAGGTTCGAATCCTGCCTCGGGCGTGGGTGTGTGTGATGTCCTTAGGTTAGTTAGGTTTAAGTAGTTCTAAGTTCTAGGGGACTTTGACCTAAGATGTTGCGTCCCATAGTGCTCAGAGCCATTTGAACCATTTGAACCACCACGCCCCACAAAGTACTTTCAATTACGTCAGAAGTCTATGGTACTGAAACTAAAGACAATTCCAGAAAATTACATTGTATGAACCTATCCCATTGGCTGTAGTTTCCACTGATACTATTGATGAATACATTACAGTTCCCAAGTCAGTTTCACAATGGCATCACATTTATTTCTCCGAAAGTACTCAAGTTATTATAATGAAATTTTAACAGTATGGTTTTGTTACCCATAGCATTTGGTAAACTAAGTATGAAAAAGATCAATTAATATTTAATTGTACTTCTTCAGATTCAGAGACAGTATGTGTAACGTACTGCACGCAGTGTTAAAGCAAGTACACGGCTCGCAGCAGTGCTAACGCGAAAACCAAAATTTGCTCTCCTGCCGGCTCCATGGCAAGCTACACTTTCACTGCAAGATGATGACTCGTAATAATTTCCTACCACAACAATTTTTTTTTTTTTTTTTTTTTTTTTTTTTTTTTTTTTTTTTTTTTTTAAGAAACGTCTTCTTTAGAAGTTACAATATCATGTTCAGTACAACCAGCCAAAACTGTAAACGACCTATATGAAAACGATGGATGAAACGACGGAATTGAAAGGATGGAAATATATATACATATATAAACTTTAACTTACATATATTCTTTGGAAACAGATTTTTATAAATCTGTTAACTTACGTGTCCGATATTATTTAGAGTGAAGAGTGGTTCAATACAACTTACGAAAAGAATTGAAATTTCGAAAAATCTTTCTCGACCATACTCAGTATTTCCTTAAGAACAGAAAAAGTATCGAACTGCATTAATACTAATCTGGTACCTACGGAAACGTCCCTCGACTGAGAAACTGATGTCACGGTGTCCATAATATTTAGCGCAACCCATCAGTAATGTAAACGTATCGTAACCACGTATTTACGTCTACTAAGAAGACTATGTCAAGAACGGTGAAAGTTGAAAGACGTGCCTTAGAGTGAATCCGAGTTTTGACTGGACAGAAAGTAGCAATAGGCTCACCTGCTGGGATGCAGAAGCTGAAAAGGGCGGCGCACATGTAGCAGGCGAGGGCAGTGCGCGTCACGACACCGAAGGCCATGGCGGCGTCTTGCGAACTGAGGTACTCATTTGATAAAAGATCGCAGCAGGCTGCTCTTTGTGGCCGCCGACTGCTCTGGATATCTCGCCACTGATATGAAGCGGCCACATAAATTACACCAGTGAAAGTTTCCTTTTAGCAATTCGTAGAACTGCAGTCGTTTTCTTCCGAGTACAGCATTTGAAACGGTTCCATCAAACATGCGTCGGTTCAGGCTAATGAGACGTGCTCGCTTCGTCAGTATATACTTCTCCTTCTTCTCAGCGATCACAGACCCTGTAGACCACGCGCTGCGTCAACGAGCTGCTTCCACCGCCTTCTATCCCTTGCAGCCTCTCTCCACCCTGTGCAAATTCCTAATGCTGCGATTTCCTTCTCTATGTCGTCTTGTTGCCGGGAGAGTTCCTTCAAATGCTTTCTTGGTGATTCTGTTGTTTTCCATACCAGCCCATTGAAGTCTCCTACTTTTTAATTTCTGGATGATAGTGGGTTGCTTCATTAACTCATAAATTTCATTGTTCTTTCGAATTCTCCATACACCATTCTCCAACACAGGTCCCCAGATTTTTCTCATTCCTATTCTTTTGAAAACATTCAGTTTTTTCTCTTTCATTCTTTGTAAGTGTCCAGCTTTCTGAACCGTACAGTACTACGGGGCAGATCATAGTGTTGCATATCCTCATCTTTGTGGTGATTGACAAAGCTTTACTTTTTAGTGGATTGCTTAGTGAGTACAGACATCTTGACCCTGAGGCTATTCTTTCATTTATATCCATTGTTATGATATTTTTACTGTTGAAACGTGATCCAATGTATTTAAACTGGAGAACTTTTCTGAACTTAGAACGCTGATCAATTTCAAAGTAAGGGTTTGCGTTTATGACTCGACCTATTTCCATATATTCGGTTTTCTCTTGGTTAATCAAAACTCCCATTTTGCTGGCACTGTGCCTGAGAGATCTGTACATGTCTTTTAGTTCTTCTTCATTTTCACTCAGCAACACTATATCATCTGCATAAGCCAGGAGTTTTACTTCACAGCATATACCGCACATTGAAATTAGAACGATACGTAGGAGATTAGCATTGCTCCTGCTCAAGGATAACAAGCAAAATCGTGAAGCTTCCTATGTTATCGAAACGGGCTTATAAACATAGCGTTTGCTGAAACTTTTGAAATGCAAATTCGACTAATACAGGCAGACGTAGATACCCTAGAAAGAGAGTACGGAATAATAACCAACCAAACACACACAGCTGATAGCCATGCAAGAGATCAGGAATTAACCCCTTCTAACAACACCTAGCGAAATGAGGGCCAAGTTTAAAAATCTAAAGAACGATACAGCATCTGGGGCGTATGCAGTAATAAATGAACAACTCTGGACAGTACCTAGAAAACCACTTGTCCTACTGACTATAATCTACGCTAGCTGCTTGCTCAGTTCATATTTTCCAGAAAAATGGCAGTGAGCACACTTCATTTTCATTCAGAAACTAAGGAAAGACTTAACGTGCTAGCCACATTCCGATCAGTTATCTGAGCAGATCTGGAGAAGCGTTCGAAAGAATCGTTAAGGACAGGCTACACGACATTTTAACTCAAAAAACGAAACGATTCGGCCAGAGTAGTATAGGTTCCAAAGGAAGATTTCGGCAGAGCTACAACTGTCGAGAATTACCGAATACTAACGAAGAACTTCAGTACAGGAAGCTGGACCGCTGCTGTTTTTGTATACGTGGAACACACCTATGATAATGCCTGGCGTGAGAAATTGTTACAGAAGATGATACACTAAACAGCGATCCCAAACTGTCGTATTAAATTTATAGCGAGCTCTCCCTCCAACAGAAAAACACGAGCGCAAACTGAACGCATCAGATCGGACATAAAACTCGTTGTATTTCCCCAAGGATTAGGCTTGTCGTCACTCATATTTACATTCAACTTCAACGACAGACTGGTGATGGCAAACGTTCAACTGGCGCAGTTCGCAGACAACACTGTGAACTTCACGAGTGGACACCTACGTAAGGAGACTGCAGACGCAGTTAGACCTCAGCACAGAGTGGTGCAGTCATGACAAGCATAAAATTAACCTGGCCAAAACAACGGAAATATCCTTTAGTAAAAACCTTCCACAACAGAGACGCGAGAGGTACACTACGTGATCAAAAATATCCGGGCACTTGGCTGAAAATGACTTACAAGTTCGTGGCGCCCTCCATCGGTAATGCTGGAATTCAGTATGGTGCTGGCCCACCCTTAGCCTTGATGACAGCTTCCAGTCTCGCAGGCATACGTTCAGTAAGGTGCTGGAAGGCTTCTTGGTGAATGGGGCCCATTCTTCACGGAGTGTTGCACTGAGGAGAGGTATCGATGTCGGTCAGTGAGGCCTGGCACGAAGTCGGCGTTCTAAAACATCCCAAAGGAGTCTATAGAATTCAGGTTAGGACTCTGTGCAGCCCAATCCATTACAGGTATGTTATTGTAGTGTAACCATTCCGTCACAGGCGGTGCATTATGAACAGGTACTCGATCGTGTTGAAAGATGCAATCGCTATCCCCGAATTGCTCTTCAACAGTAGGAGCAAGATGGTGCTTAAAATATCATTGTAAGCCTATGCTGTGTTAGTGTCACGCAAAGCTATAAGGGGTGTAAGCCCCCTCCATAAAAAAGAACACGACCACACCGTAACACCACCGCCTCCGAATTTTACTGTTGCCAATACACACACTGGTAGATGACGTTGACTGGGCGTTCGCCATATCCACAACCTGCCATCGGATGGCCACATTATGTACCGTGATTCGTCACTCCGCACATTTTTCCACTGTTCAATCGCCCAATGTTTACGCTCCTTACACCAAGAGAGGTGTCGTTTAGCATTTACCGGCATGATGTGTGGCTTATGAGCAGCCGCTCGACCATGAACTCCAAGTTTTCTCACCTCCCGCCTAACTGTCATAGTACTTGCAGTGGATACTGATGCAGTTTGGAATCCCTGTGTGATGGTCTCGATAGATGTCTCCCCATTACACATTACGACCCACTTCAACTGTCGGCGGTCTCTGTCAGTCAAAAGACGCGGTCGGCCTGTACGCTTTTGTGCTTTACGTGTCCCTTCACGTTTTCACTTTACTATCACATCGGAAACAGTGGACCTTTGGATGTTTAGGCGTGTGGAAATCTCGGGTACTGACATATGACACAAGTGACACCCCATGACCTGACCACCTTCGAAGTCCGTGAGTTCAGCGGAGCGCCCCATTCTGCCCTCTCACGATGTCTAATGACGACTGAGGTCGCCGATATGGGGTAACTGGCAGCAGGTGGCAGCACAATGCACCTAATATGAAAGACGTATGTTTTTGGGGATGTCCAGATACTTTTGATCACATAGTGTATCTTGGAGCGCAGCTGTTAAGTACTTCGGAGTCACAATGGATCAGAACTTCTTTTTCCACAGACATGTGTTACATTTAAGAACGAATGTCTCTGACAAGGCGAAGGAACTAATGCCGCTATTCTGCAATATGGAGCTCAACATCTCAACACAGTTAGACTCTACAAGGCAACGGTATTAGCAAAAATCCTTATGGGAGCTCCTCATATAGTCTCGCTAGAAAGACCCAAACAATATCACGTCCAGGTACTAAAAAATAAAGTCCTTCAGTTGATACCCATGAATCCAGACATTGCAAGAGGAGCACTATTTGGAACCTATTGTGGAAATGATCATACTTAGGTCCACAAAAATTAATGACAAATTAGGCCAACTATGACGTGTTATACGCTACATACGAAAAATGGGTACCATGAGAGCAGAACCCTAGGATTTGTACAGAGTCACCAAGGCATTAGTTGAATAGGGATTTATATATGACACACTACAAATAAATAAACAAACCGTCGAAGTAAAGACATGCCCATGTACTTTGAACAGGGAGTTCATAAAAGTTTATGACCCTGATTTCTACGCCCCGAAATGTTACCTCTTTATTTTAAATGTGACCCATATGCGATAAAGAGCAATCTGATTGAAATTATTTAAGATTAGAAGTCGGGAGGACATTCGCAAAACGCTGCCCAATAATGAAAGTGAGGGTTAATCTCACTCAACTCAGACAAAACTGAAATTATAATTCTCGCTGTAGATCTCAGGCTGTTACTAGCTATGCACGTCAAGGGAATGTATCTTATAGATACAATTCGTGCAGTGCAATTGTTTTTGCAGTCTGTGGCCTTTATCACCTTATGTTAGTCCGAAAACCCTGAGCTAGAGTGGTGGCAGCAGTTACCTCAATGTCTCCGTCTCCACTGGTTCGCGTCTCGACTTTCAACAACAGCACAAACTTACCTACACAGCTAAAGCTTTTATTCGATGAAACTGCAGTTTTTGCTCAAGGTAGGATATTTCCAGGCAGTTTAAGGTGAAATAAATGTGGTATCTTTCGACAATATGGCTCTTGAGTAAACACATGTGGAAGTATGGCAGACGTGGAAGGTTAATTTGTCAAAGGCCATGGAAAGTGATAACAAGCTCGTAAAAATTCCAGTTAAGCCGAAGGTCATGTAATGTCCAGATTTTGTGTGGAAGATAACAATTCGGCGAAAATTCCTAACACTGCCACTGGATGCAACAGCTAAAAGGAAATCACTCCCTATCAATGCCTGATACGTTATTTTGCAAGTGGCAGATCAATGACATAAACAACCAGATACATTCGACGACTGTATGAAATTTGGATTTTGGTCCCTGCGTGTTCTAATGAAGTTCAACGTACAAACAAAGACCTAACGTTCGCCATGTTGAAATCGACTGGAAAACACATCGTAGGAAGAAACCTAACTCTCCGCCACCTGAGAAGTCTCATAGTATACAACACGCAGATGCGGTACCTGAGTGCAAAGCAACAATCTCAACACAATCCACGACGAAGGTAGATGAATATAGCCGTTTTAATATCATAAGACCAAGCGTCCATACTGCCAGTCAGATCGGCATATAATCATCTCGGCAGTGACAAGAAGCCTGTGCCTCTGGATGCCGGCCACGATCCTCGTGAAAACGAATTCTGCTGGAAAGCTTCACTTTTGGTTGCTTCGTGTCAAAGTTAGCATGACTCGTCAAGACAAAACTTGTGGTTTCCACCCAGAGATGTGTTACCCCAGCCACAGATTTACATTACTAGACTGGTAACATCACATACGGTGCCACTGGTGCAATTGAAGCCAGCACTTCGCGCTCGCCGCTGTATTACGATTCCAAGGGACGTGTCAACAATTGTTTGTATACTGATGAAACAGTCTTAAGAAACAGGGATTAACTGGTATAATTACGTTACCTTTAGAGTTTTGACGCAAAGGTAAATACATGCGTACTGTTTGGCTGCAATTTTTCGTACAGCAAATGGAAAACACAAGTAAAGTAATATTTCTCATTGCATCCGTAAGTAGAAATATCCTACGGATATTTGTTTTTGTACTGTACGTAATCCTAAACAATTACAATACAGTTTGTCTTACCATAAGTACCACCAGTATTTAAATAGTGTATTTATATTTTAAGGATTTTGACTAATTTCGTATTTAGAATGAAATTTTCCCTCTGCAGTGGAGTGCGCGCTGATATGAATCTAGCAGATTAAAATTGTGTGCCGGACCCAGACTCGAACTCGGGACCTCTGACTTTGCGGACAAGTGCTCTGCCATCTTACCTACCCAAGCAGTACTCACGAGCAGTCCTCACACCTTTAATTCCGTTAGTACCTTGTCTCCTACCTTCCAGACTTAGCAGAATCTCTCCTGTGTACCATGCAGACGCCTTTCAATTCTATTGGAACATTCTTTACACTAAACGATACTACGATACGTTATGTAGCAGAATTAATAATATAAAGTAGTTGAGCTTTAATAATTATTGCATCTGCTGCATTTCAGTTGCTTAATTTTTTGGAGGACGGTACCACCAACTCATCTAATCTGTCAAAGAATCTGTTAACTTCTTCCTTGTCGAAAACTGCTGCTCGCCGCGCACTCATGGATTCCGCCGTCGTCGGCATCATGTTTTCATGTCATTTCATAAAATGGTAGCAACAGTATTTTTTCGTTTCCTTTCTCTGCTAGTAAATCAATATTTTATTTTCAGTTGCTTTTTATATATTTACACCAGTTTAAAAAAAACAGTTTTAGTCAAAGGCATAAGCTGGGCACCTAAATTTTTAATTCGATAGCAGAATCCTGTTTCCTGTTGAAAGCAACGAGCGCTGATAACCTCGCTTTTGTGCGCCCTAAAACACTAATCATCATCATCATCATCATCATCATCATTGAAAGCAATCTGTTGAAGAAACATCTTTCACCTTAACTATCACTAAGCTCTAGTTGTAATCCACTAACATGGTGCCAAAACTCTCACTGTTCTCATCTGCTAGGGAAGTCGCGTAATTGGCTGCACAGTAGAGGAATATCTGCACGGAGTACTTTGAAGGGAAACCCTGTCGACCAATCAGGCGAATGGAAGGTCGAAGATTGAATTCGCTTGGCCAGGTGGATGAACATAAAGATAAAATCTTCTGCTGAGACAAACTTTATGCTGCAACACGAGCTAACCTGGTTCTATTTGTTAAGTTCACGTGGTTTTTTATTGTAGTTTACCGAGATGGCCATTTCATAAGTTTGTATTACATTCATACTTTTTCAACTCTGCAGGTATGACACTTTGTGGCCAATGCTAGACTTGTTGTTCCGGTGTAGGCTTTGTTAACTGTACAAGAGTCAATATGAGTCTTTCATTAAGTCATCTGTGGGTATAGGTAATGCTTTACACTATCTTACCGCTCACTGGATAGTATCACGTGGATTTAAGAATATATGGGATTATTTTGTTCTGTTTTTGATAATACCGGTTTCTGTAATCCATGTGGTGCCTTGGAAGATATGTGCAACTTTCTTACTCAATTTCGATTCTTATTTATTGAATAAAAACGGTCGTACATTTTAAACTGCGTCTTAATTTATTATCTCCTAAAGTCATTTATAAAATTTTCCGATCTTCGTGGTCAGCATCCATGTGCTCACTTATCCGTTGGTTCATTTCGTAGTTGTTGAGAGCACAATTCTTTGAATACGTTCAGCCTTCAGTGGAACTGCTATCACATTAAACTGCCATTGGCGGACAATACTCTTCTTTGTTTGGGTGCGTATTACAGCCAATATAAAATAGATTTCAGCTGCTGAGATCCTCGAGATACGTGCTGCGGTTCTGAGAATATCGAGATTAGTTACTGTGATTCATGCCGACTACTATCAGCTGTTAGCCAATACAGGCTGCAGTTTACATCCGAATATCACGCGATTTCCCTATACGATAAGACGCACCCACACTTACAATTGTACTGGCATAAGTGAACATCTTGTTTATATCCTTGCACTTTTTAGCACACGTCATAGGTCCCTTAGTACAGTTTGTAGCATAATGAAAGACTGGTCGCTGCCTATTAGTACATGAGACGAAATCGGTTCGCTTTGATGTTTTTTCAACTGTCAGTTTTTTTATTAATGGGAATATTTCATGGTATTAATACTGAGGACATACTAGTGAGGTACTTCAGTTAAGCTCAAAGAAATAGTAGGCTGAATTTTATCTTTAGTGGATGCTGCTGAACTCTGTGAGTATTCCTTTATATGGCATAGAAAAATTTCCGCCACCAGTCACAATAAAAGTTATTTATTCGTCACACGACCGGTTTCAAGTTTGTTCCCGTCTTCAGGCGTTTATACATTGATGTACATGTTTATATTGCTGGAGATTGCTGTTTCAATACAAAGAAAATTATTTGTTCGTGACTAAACACATACAAGTGAAACAATTGTAAGTGGCAAGACAACATTTGTCGAAAATATATATGTATTTACATTAAGATGAAATATCGTTATTATTATTATTATTATTATGCTGTAGTGACAGTTTTTCCACTGAGGTGGACATTTGTTACCATTTTCACGTCCATGTTTCAGTTTTTTTAATATAGCTGCATATTTCACTACTGTGTCGTGAACTCGTGATATACACTGTATTTACGTACAAACATATAGATTATGGTCAAAGAACTTAGACATAGGAGGTTCAAAGATGTTTCTCATACAGAAACATGTATATGGTCAAAGAACTTAGAATAGAAAGCACAAAGATGCTGCACACATAGAAACTTAAAAAGCTACTATAAATTGCGACATTTTTGATTCAGATTATGAAATTTTGGATCCACATTATGAACTTTTTGACCCACTTTTTTATCAGAGAACTTAGATCTAGGAAATACAATGACGTTATACATATGAAATTACTGAGAGCTATTACATATACGACAGTTAGAACTATTGTGTGCCACACTGTGGTCAGAGAACTTAGATCTAGGATGTACAATGATGTGATAAACATGAAATTTTGAAAGCTACTACAAATTACGAAAACAATAGTTAAAACCAGTGTTTGCAGTATGACTTTTACAAATTACGATAATGACATTTTAACTGTTGTATGTTTGCTATTTCGAATTTCCTAGCATATTACTTTGTTATTAGATATCAGAGTATAATGAGTTTTGGTTTTTGAATGTATCATGAAATATGTGGAGATAAGATTTGTTTGCAATCTCCACTTGTTCCTTGAGAGTAAGGTGTGGTGAGTTAGAACTGTGGATGTAAATTTCTAGCTCTTCGAGCAGATTGAATTTCTTTCCTTTGTTGACAGTGTGAGGTATTTGAATTTTGTCCTTATTGGATGTGACTGAGTGACCATAGCCTTTTAGATGAATTGCAATGATGAATTTGACAAAGGTATTTAGCCGGAATGCATCCACATGCTCACGGTATCTTGTAATGAAATTCCTTCCAGTTTGGCCTATGTAGAACTGTGGACAACTGTCACATAAAAGTTTGTAAATACCTGTTTTGCGGTGGCAGTGGTTATTTGTCTTACTGTCGTGGATCATGTGCTGTTGTAGATTGTTGATAGTGCTGAAAAACTTTGAATACCAGTTTTCTCGCAGAGGTTGGCAATTTGGTATGAAATTTTACCTATAAATGGTATGTGGGCCAGTGTGCTTTTTCTTTCTTGTGAATCTGATTTAGGAGGGGTGGATTGTTTCTTCATGATTTTTTTTTTAGAGTTTATCAATTACGTCTGGGTTGTATCCACTTCTGCGTGCAATTTCTTTGGCAATGTTAATTCCTTCTCGTTCATCGTGGGAGCTGAGTGGGATTTTATGTATATGATAAAGTGCAGATCTGAAGAATACCACTTTGTGTTTTACTAGATGACAGGAGGAGTTGTTAATGACAACATCACTAGCGGTGGATTTTCTGTAAATCTGAAAGGCATGTTTGTTGTTTACATTATATATTGTAAGGTGAAGAAAATTGATTCCTTTATCTACTTGATGTTCTACAGAGAAGTTGATGTTGTTGTGAATGTAGCTAAACTTTAAAAAACTGAAACAGAAACGTGGTAATGGTAACAAATGTGCATCTATGTGGAACAACTGTCACCACAGCATAATTATAATAAGAATACTTCATCTTTATGTAAGTACAGATACATTTTCGACAAATGCTGCCTTGCTATTTACAGTTGTTCCATTGGTATCTGATTAGTCATTAGCAAACAACCCCGAAACCGCTTTTGTGACGAATAAATAATCTTTTATTGTGGCTGGTATCGGAAATTTTTCTGTACCATATGATAGTAGGCTACTTTCTCTGTTCATCAATGAATGTTCTTGGGAAGAAACTTAATGCACATAAATCATGTTTCATGGCCACGTTTTTGTTTTCATGTAAAGCCTTAAGTCTACCATCTGATGCACTTCCTGCAAATGAATATTTCTCACTCGCTTTTCTGGTGGTCATTTCAAGAGGTCTTATTATTTATAGGAATTATTCATAATATTTTCATCCCATTTTTGACTTCTCCGTCTTTTTCAGTGGCAGAAAAAACAGCAAAAATTTAAGTTTCTATGCTATCTGTTTTGCGCAGTACAACCCGAAATTTTGTTGTTTCACCCAGTACACAGTGGGGTGCTACTTTCACGTTGACATTGCTACCACTTGAGCGAGGCTATGTCACGGCCCACAAAATAAAGAATAACATCAGTTGTATCTAAAGATAATATTACTTACTTCCAAACAAAACACAAAATTCCGAAGTGAGTTCGTGCTCCTTTACCTCAGATTAGTTCTTTGCTAGTGATACTAAGTAGAGTCTCGATTATCCGACCTAAACAGGTCGCAGCGAGGTCGGACAACCGAGATGGTCGGATAACGCGGAAAATAATACAAAATAAAACAACAAAATTAAACTAAAGTAGGCCAAATGAGTTAAACATTTAATACAATACAAATCAAATTAGACTGAATAAATATTTACTGTGTGAAGAAATAAGTGATTGTCTTTTGTTTGCCTGCTGTTTGCCGTTTTTTTTGCCACTAAATCACATAGTCTTTTAAGTAGTAAAACCTCGGTAGACGATGTTTCCTCCAGTTGCTCTACATATTTTAAAGCAGTTTCTAAGGCCTTGTGTCCTTCGTTGTGAGACATCTTGGGCGCACATTCCTCCACTACATCCGCTTCTTCGTCTTCTTCTTTATCGTTTACCGTGTTAACTATTTCTTCATCCGTCACTTCAAATTCTTCATCTTGGACAATCCATTCATTTATGTCATCTTCTGTGGCGTCAGCACATCCCGGAACTTTCCGTAACAATGAAAGCAGGGTAGTATTTTCTGGTTCGGTCTACTGCTGTAGATTTCCATCATCTGGAGAATTTTCTTGATTTTCCTGTAGCAAAATTTTCTAGGTTTTTGCAATTGTATTTGCTCCATGAAGATTTTGCAATTGTATTTTGCACTAACGACCGTTCTTTTAGAGCCGCCCCCGTTACTCGACCGTGCGTTTTGCGTGGCTCCTCGCGATTAACTCGCCCTGTCTTCCCGAAGGGCAAGAGAGACCCCTCCTTTCTCCCTCATCCAATAAGGACTCATCTCTCGCTTTTTACGCTATTAAAATTGCTATATCAACAAGAAATGCAGATGATAAACGGGTATTCATTGGTCACATATATTATACTACAACTGACATGTGATTACATTTTCACGCAATTTGGGTGCATAGATCCTGAGAAATCAGTACCCAGAACAACCACCTCTGGCCGTAATAACGTCCTTGATACACCTGGGCATTGAGTCAAACAGAGGCGTGTACAGGTACAGCTGCCCATGCAGCTTCAACACGATACCACAGCTCATCAAGAGTATGTTGTTGTTGTTATGGTCTTCAGTCCTGAGACTGGTTTGATGCAGCTCTCCATGCTACCCTATCCTGTGCAAGCTTCTTCATCTCCCAGTACTTACTGCCACCCACATCCTTCTGAATCTGCTTAGTATATTCATCTCTTGGTCTCCCTCTACGATTTTTAACTTCCACGCTGCCCTCCAATGCTAAATTTGTGATCCCTTGATGCCTCAGAACATGTCCTACGAACTGGTCCCTTCTTTTTGTCAAGTTGTGCCACATAATCCTCTTCTCCTCAATTCTATTCCATACTTCATCCTTAGTTATGTGATCTACCCATCTAATCTTCAGCATTCTTCTGTAGCACCTCATTTCGAAAGCTTCTATTCTCTTCTTGTCCAAACTATTTATCGTCCACATTTCACTTCCATAGATGGCTACACTCCATACAAATACTTTCAGAAACGACTTCCTGACACTCAAATCTATACTCGATGTTAACAAATTTCTCTTCTTCAGAAACGCTTTCCTTGCCATTGCCAGTCTACATTTTGTAACTTCTCTACTTCGACCATCATCAGTTATTTTGCTCCCCAAATAGCAAAACTCCTTTACTACTTTAAGTGTCTCATTTCCTAATCTAATTCCCTCAGCATCACCCGACTTAATTCGACTACATTCCATTATCCTCGTTTTGCTTTTGTTGATGTTCATCTTATATCCTCCTTTCAAGACACTGTCCATTCCGTTCAACTGCTCTTCCAAGTCCTTTGCTGTCTCTGATAGAATTACAATGTCATCGGCGAACCTCAAAGTTTTTATTTCTTCTCCATGGATTTTAATACCTACTCCGAATTTTTCTTTTGTTTCCTTTACTGCTTGCCCAATATACAGATTGAATAACATCGAGGAGAGGCTACAACCCTGTCTCACTCCCTTCCCAACCACTGCTTCCCTTTCATGCCCCTCGACTCTTATGACTGCCATCTGGTTTCTGTACAAATTGTAAATAGCCTTGCGCTCCCTGTATTTTACCCCTGCCACCTTTAGAATTTGAAAGAGAATATTCCAGTCAACACTGTCAAAAGCTTTGTCTAAGTCTACAAATGCTAGAAACGTAGGTTTGCCTTTTCTTAATCTTTCTTCTATGATAAGTCGCAAGGTCAGTATTGCCTCACGTGTTCCAATATTTCTACGGAATCCAAACTGATCTTCCCCGAGGTCGGCTTCTACTAGTTTTTCCACTCGTCTGTAAAGAATTCGTGTTAGTATTTTGCAGCCGTGACTTATTAAACTGATAGTTCGGTAATTTTCACATCTGTCAACACCTGCTTTCTTTAGGATTGGAATTAATATACTCTTCTTGAAGTCTGAGGGTATTTCGCCTGTCTCATACATCTTGCTCACCAGATGGTAGAGTTTTGTCAGGACTGGCTCCCCCAAGGCTGTCAGTAGTTCTAATGGAATGTTGTCTACTCCCGGAACTCTGCTTCGACTCAGGTCTTTCAGTGCTCTGTCAAACTCTTCACGCAGTATCATATCCCCATTTCATCTTCATCGACATCCTCTTCCATTTCCATAATATTGTTCTAAAGTACATCGCCCTTGTATAGACCCTCTATATACTCCTTCCACCTTTCCGCTTTCCCTTCTTTGCTTAGAACTGAGTATCCATCTGAGTTCTTGATATTCATACAAGTGGTTCTCTTTTCTCCAAAGGTCTCTTTAATTCCCCTGTAGGCAATATCTATCTTACCCCTAGTGAGATAAGCCTCTACATCCTTACATTTGTCCTCTAGCCATCCCTGCTTAGCCATTTTGCACTTCCTGTCGATCTCATTTTTGAGACGTCTGTATTCCTTTTTGCCTGCTTCATTTACTGCATTTTTATATTTTCTCCTTTCATCAATTAAGTTCAATATTTCTTCTGTTACCCAAGGAGTTTTACTAGCCCTCGTCTTTTTACCTACTTGTTCCTCTGCTCCTTCACTACTTCACCCCTCAGAGCTACCCATTCTTCTTCTACTGTACTTCTTTCCCCCATTCCCGTCAATTGTTCCCTTATGCTCTCCCTGAGACTCTGTACAACCTCTGGTTCTTTCAGTTTATCCAGGTCCCATCTCCTTAAATTCCCACCTTTTTGCAGTTTCTTCAGTTTTAATCTACAGTTCATAACCAATAGATTCTGGTCAGAGTCCACATCTGACCCTGGAAATGTCTTACAATTTAAAACCTGGTTCCTAAATCTCTGTCTTACCATTATATAATCTTTCTGATACCTTCTAGTATCTCCAGGATTCTTCCATGTATACAGCGTTCTTTCATGATTCTTGAACCAAATGTTAGCTATGATTATGTTATGCTCTGTGCAAAACTCTACCACGCGGCTTCCTCTTTCATTTCTTAGCCCCAATCCATATTCACCTACTATGTTTCCTTCTCTCCCTTTTCCTACTCTCGAATTCCAGTCATCCATGACTATTAAATTTTCGTCTCCCTTCACTACCTGAATGATTTCTTTTATCTCGTCATACATTTCATCTACGAGGGTTATTCCAAAAGTAAGGTCCGATTGATTGCCAAATTGAAACCACAGTGAATATCAGAAATGTTTTACTTGTAACAATTAGCTACACCTTTCAGCTACTACTCTACGTAGTCGCCGTTCTGACTTAGACTTTTGTCATAGCGTTGTACCAACTTTTCAATAGCCTCATCATAGAAGGCAGCCGCCAGTGCTTTCCGCCAATTCTCCACGCTGGTCTACACCTCGTTGTCTGTGTCAAAATGTTGTCATCAAAGACAGCGGTTCATGTGACCAGAGATGAAACTCAGGGGGAGACAATTGCGGACTGTATTGTGGGTAATCTAACATTTCCATTTGAAAACGATGCGGGAGCATCTTCATTGCCCCTGCAGAATGCGGCTGAGAATTGTCGTGAAGACGAAACAGCACGACAGTTATGTAATGTTGGCTGCATAGCTTCAGGCGAAATTTCTCACCAGGCCCTCGTACTTGGCGGCAGACACTATTTTCTAGACATCTTTACGCACTCACTGCGAGCTCAGAAATGAGAAGAGCGACGTGAAGCTAACTGGGGTTATACTAGAGACACTACCCAACACATCTGTGCAAAGCTTTATCGGATTTTCATAGTCGTTTCCATTTCGCGACCGATCGGACCTTACTTTTGGAATAACCCTCGTATTTCTTCATCATCTGCAGTGCTAGTTGGCATATAAATTTGTACTACTGTAGTAGGCGTGGGCTTCGTGTCTATCTTGGCCACAATAATGCGTTCACTATGCTGTTTGTAGTAGCTTACCCGCACTCCTATTTTTTTATTCATTATTAAACCTACTCCTGCATTATCCCTATTTGTTTTTGTGTTTATAACCCTGTATTCACCTGACGAAAAGTCCTGTTCCTCCCGCCACCGAACTTCATTAGTTCCCACTATATCTAACTTTAACCTATCCATTTCCCTTTTTAAATTTTGTAATCTACCTACCCGGTTAAAGGATCTGACATTCCACGCTCCGATCCGTAGAACGCCAGTTTTCTTTCTCCTGATAACGACGTCCTCCTGAGTAGTCCCTGCCCGGAGATCCGAATGGGGGACTATTTTACCTCCGGAATATTTTACCCAAGAGGACGCCATCATAATTTATCCATACAGTAAATCTGCATGCCCTCGGAAAAAATACGGCCGTAGTTTCCCCTTGCTTTCAGCCGTTCGCAGTACCAGCACAGCAAGAGTAGTGACTGGCGTATTGTGACTTTTTCAATTGGTGAGAGATCTGGAGAATGGGCTGGCCAGGGCAGCAGTCGAACATTTTCTGTATCCAGAAGAGCCCGTAAAGGACCTGCAACATGCGGTCGTGCATTATCCTGCTGAAATGTGGGTTTCGCTGGGATCGAATGAAGGGTAGAGCCACGGGTCGTAACACATCTGAAATGTATCGTCTACTGTTCAAAGTGCCGTCAGTGTGAACAAGAGGTGACCGAGACGTGTAACCAATGGCACCCCATACCATCACGCCGGGTGATACGCCAGTATGGCGATGACGAATACACGCTTCCAATGTGTGTTCACCGCGATGTCGCCAAACACGGATGCGACCATCGTGATACTGTAAACAGAACCTGGATTCATCCGAAAAAATAACGTTTTGTCATTCGTGCACCCAGGTCCGTCGTTGAGTACACCATCGTAGGCGCTCCTGTCTGTGATGCAGCCTCAAGGGTAACCGAAGCCATAGTCTCCGAGCTGATAGTTAATGCTGCTGCAAACGTCGTCGAACTGTTCGTGCAGATGGTTGTTGTCTTGCAAACGTCCCCATCTGTTGACTCAGGGATCGAGACGTAGCTGCACGATCCGTTACAGCCATGCGGATAAGATGCCTGTCATCTCGATTGCTAGTGATACGAGGCCGTTGGGATCTAGCACGGCGTTCCGTATTACCCTCCTGAACCCACCGATTCCATATTCTGCTAACAGTCATTGGATCTCGACCAACGCGAGCAGCAATGTCGCGATACGATAAGCCGCAATCGGGATAGGCTACAATTCGACCTTTATCAAAGTCGGAAACGTGATGGTACACATTTCTACTCCTTCCACGAGGCATCACAACAACGTTTCACCAGGCAACGCCCGTCAACTGCTGTTTGTGTATGAGAAAGCGGTTGGAAACTTTCCTCATGTCAGCACGCTGTAGGTGTCGCCACCGGCGCCATCCTTGTGTGAATACTCTGAAAAGCTAATCATTTTCATATCACAGCGTCTTCTTCCTGCTGATTAAATTTCGCGTCTGTGGCACGTCATTTTCGTGGTGTAGCAATTTTAATGGCCAGTAGTGTATATATCCAAACCTTTAGCGAATGGGCGTTCAGATCGCTGTTGCTAGGCGAATCTGACGTCACGTTTGCGGAGATTGTGACGGAAGTTTGTCTCGGAACACTGTCTCAGATTGTAAGATCCTACTCCCGAATAGTTGGATCGTGTCCCTACTAACGTTGCCCAACATTGCCCCCTACAAATTCCTCACTAATGCTCCTTGCTGATGCTTAATTGTTAAATGCCCATGTAGCCTGGCTGCTACTGAGCATTCCCGATCGCATAAATATGCCTAATACTTGGCTTAAACACGTGAAGGGATTGCAAATGTGCATTACAATGTCCTTGGGTTTGCACCGCTGCTCGATGGGCCAAGTGCGGAAGTTTTGTCTTCTTGAAGCCTAAGTGCGACGTACTCTCTCTGTTGCACGTTAGGTATCGAGATATGTGACAGGCAAACACATCTAACTCACAAGTACACACACCGCACGTCACAGACGATCTTAATTGCAAAATAACGTAAAATACAAGATTTCCTTGTTTCTCTTGAGCCACACACTGCGTGCAGCGTGACTGGAAAATAACGGTTCTGCTTTCCTTGCTACGTGTCAGCCTCAAATGTTTCGTAACAATAAAAGCATTGCGTCTCTACTTTACTTTTCACCTGAGAATTAAGTGAAAGAATACAGTAGGTTGCCGGCCGGTGTGGCCGAGCGGTTCTAGGCGCTTCAGTCTGGAACCGCGCTACCGCTACGGTCGCAGGTTCGAATCCTGCCTCGGGCATGGATGTGTGTGATGTCCTTAGGTTAGTTAGGTTTAAGTAGTTCTAAGTTCTAGGGGACTGATGACCACAGATGTTAAAGTCCCATAGTGCTCAGAGCCATTTGAAACATATAGTAGGTTCTATTAGTCAAGAAAGAGATTTTCTATATATTTCATTTAAATGAAGCTTTCTGACTGTGTTCAAAGAAAATTGATCATGACTTGAGAATTAAATATTTTGACTGCCTTAATTTATTTAATTCTCAACTGAAGCTTTGAAGATATGGGTAAGAGAAGATTTCTGGTATGTGTTGTGTTTTTGGAGACAGGGAAATGGAATATTGTTAAATCTTTGAATAAGGGCTTTATATGTGCTGGCATACTCAGAAGTATGGTGTGCCGAAGATTTCTTCGAACCCCGGTCAGGAAAAAGGATCCGTACCTTTATGGCCACTTGTATTTCCTGACGCCACAGATTCAGCATCACTATCAAAGGTCGTAACCCACGCACATTTTTAAATAGTGTACCCTCTGTCCTGTGTATTTCAACTGCTTGTACATTTCTGTTCGATACGTCAATGTATGATCTAACGTTAGAGGAAGAAAGCGATTGTTTTGCTATAAGTGAATTATCATTAAGTATCCCTCAATGTAGATATGATAGAGTCAGTAAAGTGAAATGAAAGAAAAACTAGGAATTTCTAGTGATACAAATACAGGATATGTCAACAGCAGCAGACAATGGTTTAAGGTATGTAGGATTTGTTATCAGTAAGAAAGAAGGACAAAGAGTGAGCTACTGTGAGCAGGTGAGTGATAGGGTTGTTCTCGTAAGACACCGAAAACTATAGTTCAGGGAAACATGCCAACGTCGCAAGTAGAAGATGAACAAATAGAGGAAGTAGATAAGAAAATTGAACTGGTAGTTCCATATGTAAAGGGAGATGAATGGAGGACTGAATGCAGTTTTACGTGAACGAATAGATAAAAGGGATATTGGAGACTACGGGTTAGACATTACGAATGAAAAAAGAGAAAGACCAGTTGAGCTCTGCATTAAATTTCGGATGTTAATAGCAAATACTTTACTCAATTCACGAAGGGAGGAAGCATACCTGGAAAAAACACAGAGTCACGGTCAGACAGAGATTCCAGAATCAGTTACTGAATTGTAAGGCTTGTCCAGGGGCATATATAGACTCAGATCACAATTTAGTAAAGATGAAGAGAGGACTCAAGTTTACAAGAATCGTCCGGATCAGTCAGTGCGGGAGGAAGTGGCGTACTGAAATACTGACAGCCGTTTGAAGTCTGGTAAGCATGTGGACGTTTCGATGAGGTATATCAGTGTAGGCAGCTCATTTGAGGAGAAATGGTCATTTCTGAAGGGGCAATTACAGTTGCTGGACAGAGAAACATAGGTAGAAGGAAGACAACTGCGAAGGAACAATGGCTAATAGAAGAAATACTTCAACTGATCGACGAAAGAAGGAAGTAGAAAAATGATCAGGGAAATATACGACTACACCAAGAGAAATCAGTAATGAAATAAATTGGACGTGTGGGGCGGCAAAGGCGAAATGGCTCCATCAAAAATGTGAAGAAATGAAAAAGGAAATTACCGCTAGAAGGACTAAAGTCAAAGCGACCTTCAGTGAAATTAAAAGGGTGGGAACATAAAGAGTGCAACGGGAATATTGTGTCAAGCACAAAATCAAAACAGGACGTCAACTAAGCTGTGAACGTAAGTAGTGCACGGTGTACTATAGCAAAACTGAAATTGCACACTAGATTACCGCAAATATGCTTAAGTGAAGTAATAGCTCCCATCATTCCGACCGTTTACATAAAGTTTTATTATAGCCAGAAAAGTTATTGTGCATTATGTAGACATAAGCGAAAGAAGAAACTGTGTTAGGACTACAATGCAAGGTTCAATGCAGTAAAGCGTCGATATCCCATAAGAAATTTTTTGAAGGAAAGAATAAAACAAATAAAAGTACCCAAGGCCCAAAACTTGGCGACTTGTGAATACATCCATTCATAAACTGTCCTGGAGAACGATACCTTAGATCAGTCTTTAGTTTTACGCGCGTTTAATATAGAGATGCAACAGTCAACAGAAAACTAGCATGTTATGATGCTGTCACTGCTTCGGTCTGCACTAACGGGCATTTACTTTTTGTTGTGCGCACTGTTTCAGCACGCACTACTGAAATATCTTGTGAAGGGTGCAATAGCCCAGGAATGCTACCCGATGTACCCCTGTACCCCAGAGGGGGAATAAGATTCCACCATTTCTCACTAGGTTGCGCCACAGGTTTAGTCCAACGCACTAGTTTCCTATGACTGGTAGCCTGTCTTGATTCTGTCTTTCTTACTTGGTTTTGTGTGCATATATTTCATGTGCAAACTGTTTGGGATACATCTGTCCCATAGTGTAGCCAAATCGCTTGGTTATTTCCACTATTTTCTATCACATGGTAATTGTATTCTATATGAAAGGGAACTTAATTTCTCTTGTATTTACAAGTTTCCTTTCTCGATAACTTTGCGTTTTGCTTAACGCTAACTTTTCATGTTTATTTTTGTTCGCGTTTCAGTCGGAAACATGAGTTCCAAACCGATTTTCGATTTGACGAATGAAGCTGACATGGCAGAGACTCGTAAGATACTTTTCAGTGCAGATTCTGTAGAATTGGATGTTGAGTCTGAGATGCAGTTATCACCGATTTTAGAGAGGATACAGAGAACGCACACAAACCACACAATAATTCGTGAACTTCATTTCACCTTCGTACTACATCATCTCAAACTTTCGAGTCTGGTGAGGAACAGAACCTCTGTTTAGATGGGGATGAACCTCACTTCTCAAACGAGGATGAGCCACATGTTTCAAATGAAAAACTAGTGACTGTGAATGCAACGGTCACATCATATGAAGTGGCAAGAAAGGGGAACTTCATAAACACTCCAAGAAATATTTGATCTGTCATTCGCTTGGCGATAGGAAAGAGGCAACGGATGTAAAATCAGCTTTAGAAGCATGGAAATTATGTAATTCTGAAGAAAATTAAAACTTAATTACACAATTTACACCCGAAGGCATAGCTGTACAGCGGCTGGAATATAAAAATGTTCTACACGTGTTGAAATTGCAAGCTTCGGGCCATCGTTTTCCCGGACTACTAATCATGCAGAAATTTTAGCCTTCGTTGTGTCATATTATGCAGGTGTTATGAGCATGTACGGAGTGTTATTTATGAATTATTTGATAAGGACTCGGCGATAACAATATTTCAGTCAACAATATCTGAAGCTGGCTTTCGATTTTTACTAAATTGTCTCAGAGTCGATGATAAAGACACTAAAAAAGAGAGAAAATTGGCGGTCATTGGAGAAGTGTTTGATAGATTTTTTTTAAATGAAGTAATTATGTATTACATCAGAATACACAATAATCGATGAGCAGCTGGTAGGATTCACGGGCCGCTACGCAGTCAAAAGGTATATTCCCTCAAAGCCTGATAAGTACGGTGTCAACATCTTTATTACTATCTAGATGCCGCAATATAAACAGGTAAATGATCAACACCAGAAGTAAAAACTAGTCAGAACAATTCTGCTAGGTTCGCATATAGTGATCAGGTCACTCTTCTGCCTTACTGTCCGCAAAAGAAGAGAAAAAAGATAGTGCTTATGTTTTGCTCTATACACCAGAAAGGATATGACCAAACGCTGCCAGATATTATAGAATTTTACAGCCACGTCATAGGGGTCGGAGACACTTTGGGCCAGTTGTGCCATTCATACTCTGTATACAGAAAAACTAGACATTGGTCACCATGTTTGTTCTACAACTTGCTGGATATCACTGGAGTCAACAGTATGATCCTTTTGAGAGGTTCAAGTGCACCGTAGAAGGGAACGATCAAGAATAGGCGTTCATATTTTAAAAACCTAGCCATGGCCTTAGTAAGACCACCAGCTTGCCGAGACTACATATGTAATGTGTCGAAAATAAGCAATGAGATTCAAACGTCTAACAGACCACAACCATCAACAGGAAGATGTGCCTTCTGTGCTAGGTTCCAAGATAGGGAATCCAGGGTTAAGTGCACCACGTGTAACAAGTTCATCTGTTTGACTTGCCGTGCGGTTCTAGGCGCTACAGTCAGGAGCCGAGCGACAGCTACGGTCGCAGGTTCGAATCCTGCCTCGGGCATGCATGTGTGTGATGTCCTTAGCTTAGTTAGGTTTAATTAGTTCTAAGTTCTAGGCGACTGATGACCTCAGAGGTTAAGTCGCATAGTGCTCAGAGCCATTTGAACCATCTGTTTGACGCATCAAAACAAAATATGTCCTGCCTCTGGGTGAATCAATTTCCTTTTTGTAAAGACTGTCGCTCTTCACATGAAAGGCAACGTGCTTTCAGTTGTATGTGTTAATTTAAAATATATGCTTATCAAAAACCAAAAAATATGTCTTTTTCTTTTAAGGTACATCTGTACCCCAGAGTACTATTTTTGGACTATAAAATGTGGGTAGCATTCCAGCGCTAGCAGTGACAGTAGCCACGGTATGGCTTGATTTTACAGGTAGCAAAAGTAGTTCACAGAAATCGAGAATTTTTGTACATGTTGCTGCTGTGCAGCAATATCCGCAAAATTCTGTCAGTCATAGACCTCAAATTGCATCCTAGAACATATTAAACCACGGTGATTTCACATATTGCATCAAGGAATGTGGTCAGTATTTAGAAGTCACAGAATCAGAAGTATCAGAATAGAATGACGCGCCCAATTTTACACTTGTTTAACATATGGATACAGTAGTCAGAAGTCCGAGAGCAGACTATTCTGTATTCAACAATCACACAGTCAGACACTGATTAGTAATTCAACCCAATATAGAACTCAGAACGTCTGTGAATATAATATACAACATGGCTCTGAGCACTATGGGACTTAATATCTGAGGTCATCAGTCCCCTAGACTTAGAACTACTTAAATTTAACTAACCTATGGACATCACACCCATCCATGCCCGAGGCAGGATTCGAACCTGCTACCGTAACAGTCGCGCGGTTCCGGACTGAAGCGCCTAGAACCGCTCGGCCGCCGCGGTGGGCTATAGTATACAAGATAAAAAAAGTAACAGATACTGTTATGCAACAAATCACAACCATTTTTTACTGTTATGATTTGACATATGTAGATCGGTATTGCAAGAATCTTTCCGCAATCTCTCAGAAATGGTGTGATTGAGTAGCCTTTACTTGTGTGTATGTGTTATCGAAAATACAAATCTAGGAACGTGAACGGACAACCTAAAAGTGCTACTGAGCTCAGAGCCACATCACTTACATGAAATTGAAAATAATCCTGAGTGTGTGAAAACCGACCACATTCATAAGCAAATAAATAAGCAAACCAATAATTTCACGCTCAGTACACTCGGTTAGTGCGAACTGTTTGAAAAAAAAGTAACTGTATGAAAAAAACCGTAATGTCGACGTATAGAAGAACATAACCTGTCACACACGAAAATTTCTGCACTGACGTATGACCCTGGTAAAATAAAGAAACAGACAGAACCTAAACTGCTCAAAGAAAACGGAACAGTCACGTATTACGAATCTCACCTGTAAAATTAATTACTGGCAGAGACTGTAACACAGTAACAACAGCTAAAAAAATAAAAAAATAAAAAAATAAAAATTAAGAGAGAGAGAGAGATAGAAAGAAAAAAATTCTGCTAAAATCTAACTACTACAGTTGGTCCAGGGAAATTGTGTTCATAATCTTGACACAAGCTTTAAGTACTGTAACTTCAGTTAGGAATGAATTTTTCAAAGAAAACAATAGGCTAATAAGAAATTGCATTTAATCTAATAACTTCCAAGTTACAGTAAATTAACTCAGAAGATCAATCAACAGAATAATTATGAAAATCTCGACTGTGACGAGGGTGAAGGGGACCAACAATACAAGCTTACAAAAATAAAAATAGACTTTTTACCTCCACAAATAATACCATGTTCTTCATTTCTAAAGTTTTTATGTCTGTATGCTATCCAACCAATGTTCTGAGTCCTCGTAATAAATCTGCAACTCACATAGCTCCGAAGGCGCGTCCATGCATTACACTCGACACTCAACGAACATTGCCTGCTGCACACCGCAGCTATCCACTACTGATTGTCAAAGATTCCACGATTCCACAGTGCTGCCATCGCAGGCACACATACTGTTGCGTAACAACTGTTTCTCTGACCACAGTTCTCCAAGTGTATGATTTTCCTTTACAAATATTGACACATCCAATAACATCATCAAAAAACAGCTATCTTACCGTAGTAATCAGAAAATAGAATTATCAAGTGGAATACGAATGCCTTTCGTATGCAACTTGCTATCCGCCCCGGGTTCGCACAAGTAGCATCAAGTGTCTACGGCCGAACGATTTGTCTAGCTTACTGTTAATGAATTATCTACACAAACCTGCCTTGTGAGTCAGTTTACCGTAGTGAAACCCGTACCAAACTCCATGCAATTTTTCTTGAGATTAGCCTTCACATACAGATAGAAAAACACAGCCGGGCACTTTGTTGAAAACTATGTTTGCTTCATACAAGACTACACAGCTAATGGCACAAAGCAGAAACGAATTATTAGCTGGTGCTTCTGTCAGTTTTAGCTACTAATTCTGATATTTACTGTATCAGTTGGACGCTCCTGCCTCGCCCTTCGCTTGTTACAACAAAAGATCGCTGCTGCTAATTGTAATACGTCTTCCATAGATATCTAGGGTGCGTTTATGCTGCCTGGTGCCACCTCGCTGCTCGCTGCATGGCATGGCGATGATGAATCATCTTTTTTTATGAGCACGTGGAGTCTCTCTACGACCGCGTTAGTATGGTTAACATCCCACGAAGTTCTACTGTCAGCTATGCAGTTTGTTGATAATTACATCCAGGAGTTCACAGGATGTGGGTCTGTGACGATGTCCGTACGTTTGGGTAGCATTATCCATCAATATGGTACTGGGCACAAACGTGTGGAGAAATAACGGGTTAGGACAGATGGAAAATCGCTCCATGCCATGAGAAAAAAAAAAAAAAAACCTCTGAACAGGTGGTAAGGGCAGTAGCGGACTTGTTTCTGTGTGCGACAGTTCAGGCAAGAGTAGGTTAGCAGCGGGTCTCGTGAAGCTCCATATCGTTGTCATAGCCATCTGTTTGTCGTAAATGCCCTGCTGTGAAGGAGACCAGCCAGCCCATCTTGGTATCAGAAGCGTTTGGAACGGTTCTTCAGATGCAGGGGCGCTGTCGGACAGCCTGTCTCAGTCGAGTCTCTGCCGCCAGTGCGATGAACTCATGGTATGATTCTTAAGGCAGCTGTATTTTGCTCGGCTCATCTAGGTCATCCTCCCTGCGCCGTTACCGCGGCTGTTCCTTTGGAGCGCCTTTCAATCGACGAAGACGCCATTTAAATCAACCCTGTTGACTTGCGGTCCTTCCACCCCGGTAATCTGCGGTGTCGCCGGAATCTCATCGTTTGAGGTGGCAGCGAATTTAGGTGTCGTCGTCTCGACAGTCCTCCCAAGCGGTCTCTCGCATTTCTGAGGGTATCAAGGAAGTGGTCATCCGCCCAGAGGCTTCTTCCTGTATCACCAGCCCCTTGATTGGGACAGTGGCAGCGGTGGGCTCCTCCTGTTCCTCTGCTGGTGGTCTGCTCGCCAGAACCGCGTGCAGTTCCCGAGGTTGGCGGCGTGTCTCCCGTCTCCGCTGCCATGGCGGCCGTGAAAGCAGCCCTTTTCACGGCTATGGCGGCGTTGAAGGTCGCAGCCGCCTCCTCGGTCGCAGCAGTCAGCAAGGTGAGCATGTTTGGGGCATTATGAAACAACTCACTACCGCCCTCGCCAGGCAATGATACGTATCAAGCTGGTCTGTGCTTCGCGCTGTGACCATCATCGTATGTCCTGAAACTAGAGCCGAGATAAGCTGCTTCACTATCAGCCCAGCAATTCCGCGTTCGACTCTACTAGCTTTCTACTTGATATGGGAACAGCTGCGCCTTAATATTGCTCCTGGTGAGCAGCGAGGTTTCACCGTAAACGCAACAACGATACCGGTTAGGAGCGAAGTGTGGGCACCGCGAAGAAATTTCAGCCCTCGACCTTAGCAGCGGGACCAGCGGAACGGAACCATCCAGGAGACAGTTTCACAACTTACACTTCATAAAATCCGATAAAACGCAGGTTGCAAAACACGTGAACTCATGGCTGACGAGCTGTACTTCGGATCGATTATCTGACGTCAGAGCTCTGAAAGACAAAGGATTAGCTACAAGGTGCACGTAGGTGACTCTGGTGACGCAACGTGTAATATCGACGACAGTATGACATGCCTACTCTCAACAGATAACGGGAAAATAGAAGATAATTACCAGTGCAGTAAACGCGAAAAATATACCATCGCATTTCCTTCAATACCACTATTCAGTGAAATACAGACATGATAGTTGCTTTAACTATCTTCGACAATTTCTGGAAGTGATTGTTATACTCATCCTCTTTCAATGTCACGTCAATTTCGTTATCTTTTCATTTTAATGTGTCTTGAGTTTAATTTCTTGAGTTTCCAACCGCATCTAATTTATTGTGAGTTACAAGGAAATACTCGATGGTACTCGTTGCAGCGTACAATTGTAAGATGACCCAGAAATAAAGCTCCGAATTTTAGTTTTAAGATATTTTACTGGCATGAATTTGGCGCACGCGGCTGGGAGAATTGGTGGCGTACAGTTCGTGATTACGAAACAGTACCCAGATTGTGTTGCGGTACGGCAGTTATTAGAACGGACCCGCGACACCATTGTTGTAAAACTTATCCCTACTACTGAAATTGTGTTATATGATATGTTATTTTGACTATGGATTTGTGTTCAGAATGTGTAAATACCTCAGTAGTCGGAGTTTCGTGGTCTTGTAAGCAATATTTCACTAATTATTAGCAAATTGCCAATGTTTTATCGATATTAAGATTCGCTACAGATTAAAAGATCGAATATCGCATTTGTTCTGACGGTTTAGTGGTAAAATATACAAGGGTCGTTCAATAAGTAATGCCCCACATTTTTTCTCAGAATATATTTATTTTCAAGAGTCAGAATTTGATGACAATATACAACATGTACTGTCCATGTCCCACACACCACAATACCCGAGAGCGTAAATGCGCTGCTTCCTGGACTCGGGTAGGCGCACCGGCCCCGGATCGAGTCCGCCCGACGGATTACCGACGTCGGTCGGTGTGTTGGCCAGCCTGGATGTGGTTTTTAGGCGGTTTTCCACATCCCGATAGGTGAATACCGGGCTGGTCCCCACGTTCCGCCTCAGTTACACGACTCGCAGACATCTGAACACGTTCGCACAGTTCCATGAATTACACTAGACTCAGACAGCTGGGGTAGCCTAATCCCGTCCCAGGGTGTACGGGGTGGCGGGAGGAAGGGCATCCGGCCACTCCTTACCACTAACATTGCCAAATCCGTTCCTAACAATGCCGACCCTGCGTCAGTACGGGACATGACACCAGCGAAAGAAGCAGAAGACTGTGCATGTCCTATTTCTATACGTAGTCTCCATCACGTTCTATGGCCGTACGCCAACGTTTTGGAAGAGCATGTATTCACTACTGGTTAAAGCTCTTGTCCTACAGGCATAGCCAGGTTTTCACTGCATGACTGTCACTCTCGTCATCTTCAGAGTGTGTTCCCAGTAGAGAATCTTTAAACGGACCAATGAGATGGAAGTCCGAGGATGCCAGGTCTGGACTGTAGGGTGGATGAGGCAATGATGTGTTCCCGAGTTCTCAGACTTGTGTGTAGGCATGCATTATCGTATTGGAGCAAGAGTTCTGCTGTATTCATGTCCGATAGAACACGTCACAAGCGGTTGTTGAGTTTATTCATAGTCTTCACGTATGCCTCTGAATTGATGGTTGACCCTCTTGGCATCACATCCACGAGGATTCCGCCATCACAATCCCAAAAGACTGTCACCATGGCTTTTCCAGCAGAAGGAGTTGACGTGAATTTGTATTTTGTGGTGAATGAGGATGATGCCGCTCCATGGACTGGCTTTTTCTTTCCGGCGCAAAGTGGTGCTCCCAGCTTTCGTCCCTCATAACGATCCGTGACAGAAAGGCTCCTCCGTCGGTCTCAAAACGCTCCAACAATTCAGATGAAATGGCCTTCTTTAGATCTTGCGGTCCGCTGTGAGCATTCGTGGAATCCATCGTGAGCACCTCTTTGAATATCAGAGAGTCTCGATCATTGCAGACACACTTCCAGTGCTGACCGACATCTGTAGCGCCAATTGTAGAGTTCTAATGCGACGGTCGACACGAATAATGGCATCCGCACGATTCAGCCTATCTGGAGCAGTGGCTGTGACAGGGCGTCCAAGCGTGGCTGATCATGGAGCTCTGTTTCTCCATTTTATGAGGCTCTAACTTTCTTTACCCGTGTCCCAATTGCACCCATTAACTGCAGCATCGCCATACAGTGCACATAAACTTTTATGGATGTTCACCACGGTTTCTTTGTCTGCACACAAGAATTCAATAACAAGACGCTGCTTGCAACGTGAGTCGGATGCTGACACCATTTTGACGCTGTACTACGGCTTTTCCATCTTCCAGAACGTCTCGAAACTGCACCAGCGCACAGAACTAACATCAGATGCGAAGCGCCGGCCGCGGTGGTCTAGTGGTTCTAGGCGCTCAGTCCGGAACCGCGCGACTGCTACGGTCGCAGGTTCGAATCCTGCCTCGGGCATGGATGTGTGTGATGTTCTTAGGTTAGTTAGGTTTAAGTAGTTCTAAGTTCTCGGGGACTGATGACCACAGCAGTTAAGTCCCATAGTGCTCAGAGCCATTTGAACCATTTGAAGATGCGAAGCCCCAACAAGAACGTTTGTCTCTGTATATTAATGGCTTTTTAAAAATGAGGGGCATTACTTACTGAACGAACATCTTATTCATGAAGTTAGTGCCATGTTGTGCTCGGAATAGAAGATTTCAGTTAACTCGTGTTTGTTTCCGTTTATGTCCATACTACTGTAGCTATGACTTTTGGTTGGCAGGTCAAAATTATTAGAGGGATTATGTCAGTTCAAATGAGAAAGCTGTGATCATTATGCGCTGCTTCAATTGATAATATTGGGCGTAGGAATGTTTGAAAGATCTCGTATAAATCCTAAAAACAAAATTTTAGTAGCAATAATCTTACGTGTCCAATTTTATAGATGGGGCGCACTTTGCACTGAGTAGAAAGCACTTCACCTTTAAACAAAAATTTGAAGAGTCTTTAGCTGAGCGAACTGGCTAGCGGGAAGGGATTTAATACTAGTGGTGGGGGTCTTTAATTTAAACTGCCCGACAAAAAAAGTGAAACTCCCAGAAGGGGAGGGCGAAACTAAATGAACTTTCACGGATTCAGAAGTTATATTACAATTACGTGATCACATCTCTGAATCAAATTTACAGTGAACTTTGGCAGTTTGAGCCTGTTATCAGTATGATGTGTGCACTAATTAGCCTGGGAAGGGTGTCAAAGCCGTTATATTCCATTCTGAGGCAAGCTTGTCCACAGCTATTGTAAGTGGTTCGTGATACCTTGCGTAACAGCACTGGGACAAGAAGTGACTTCCGAGCTGGTCCCGCACATCTTCTATATGGGACAGATCTTGCTGGCCGTGGGACTACCACAGCACCACTCAGACAGAGACGTACCACGTGTGAACGAGCATTTTTCTGTTGCGTGAGATATAACATGCGGGGAAAAAGGATGTCCGCGTCTTACTACTGTGGGGTCAGAATACTCTCAATCACTGAAGTGACACCCGATAGCTCTCCACACAATAACGTTATAAGTAATAACGCTGTGGCTTACAAGGGACCCAATATTTTCAAACCACATTTTATTTCCTTATTTTCCAGGTTTGTGTTTTATATCGAGTCTGCAGGTATCAGTAACATTCAGTGATTTCAAACAATGCTGCAGAAAGAATTGCTGGGAGTAATATTTCAGTTCCCACGCTGTCTGAAGTAGACGCTGGACCATCTGGCTTTGGCAGTGGATGGTGATGTGATGCACAGTGGCTAGCTATGAGAAAAAGTTTCATCAACCCGCGATGCGTAGTGAAACCAAAGCCCTTATCGCGCTAACCAAGTAATCTTTTAAATAAATGTTGACTAATAAAAGACGCCTTTTCTACTACAGATATCAGGAGAAATCTTCTGGTCAAGAATACTTTCTTACAACAATATTACAATGCAAGAAAGGAGTCGTTTCAATAAACAAACGAGTACTGTTTAAAATGACGCAAACATACGAACGACTGCAATGTTCCATGATTGTAAATAAGTGGTCTAGACTGCACGCCATAGTCGCCAATCGCCGATAGGATGCTTTCAGAAACATATACATCTGTCGTAAGACCGTGCTCTCGAGAAACTGCTAGTTTTGAGGTATCAAGCGATACATTGCTTTTCTCGTGAGCTATAGCTGTTTTTGTAAACAAATTCATCATAATGGCGTCCACGAACATTATTTCAAGTAATGTATACGGGAATCTAGATTACTTGAAATAATCTTCATGGACCACTTAGGATTATAGGGTATAGAATTTCACTTTCCAGAGAATCTGATGGCCCTGCTGTTGCTTCTGCGAGGGCAGCAACTATGGTAGGAATGGTAGGAGATGGTAGGAAGAAATCCTGTGCGACGACTCACAAAGATAATCCAAGGAAGGGTTGTCTTAATCTCTGCAAATCTCGGATGGAAAAGCAAGGGCAGTTAGACTGTACACCTCTTACGCCATCTTCTGCAGACTCACCAACTGAAATGAGTCACATCAGGGCGTTTAGTAAAGAGGGAGGACTTTACACTTCGCATCCATTGCGTGGGAAAATCCGATCACATTTGGATAAGTGGCAGCGGATGCATCTGACATTGTTTGTATGGGAAAATCCGATAGCATGTGGATAGCTTGCGGCAGAAGGTACTTCGTATTGCAGTTCGACAGCAAGTACAACGGAAACGCAAGCGGGAAGTGAACACTAAATCTAAAAAGTGACTGAAATTTGAGATTTGCGGGTAGCAACATTAAATCTGTGCGCGTAGCGGAGTGCGAAAAGTGTGTCGCGAACCGTAATAAGTCCACATCGTAGAAAATACAAATCGCGTCCAAGTATTAAGAACATTTCACGAGTGCAACTTCAAGAACGATCGTCAAGAAAACATCGAGGTGGAGAAAAAAGAAGATCATGGGATCAAGCGTGGCAAAGACTGCCTTGTAACCACAGGAAGTTTGGCGGCGCACCGGGATCGAGCGGGAAGCATCTTGTTAGCTCAGTGCAGCGGCAGAGAAGGGGTGCGCTGGAGGTGCAAGCGCAGAGGTCTGGAATTAGAAGCACACGAGACGTCGGAGCGTTACGTTGACCATAGAGTACAGATACCTACCTAAATCAAGTTAAAATTCATTTCGAGTTTATAAATATTTTAGTAATGGTAATGTAATGTTACTTAGAAGAGGCAGAGTAAGTCAAACAATTAGAATAATTAACCTAAGTGAAAATGCAAAGTGAAATCCGGCTCAAGAAATCATAGATTTAACAAAGGATACTGACATGTTTCCGCTTGCATAATCTAAGGATGGACCACCAGTTGGAACGGGTAATATAGTAGGGAACGAGGGGTAGGAAATGCCGTTAGGAACTATAGAAGCAGGGAAAACATGCCTGAATCAAACGCCCAGGCAGTTGTTACTGAGTGCATGAGCAAAGCAGATGAAGCTAACAAGACTAATGGCATAGAATGTAATAGTCAGTAAACGTTTTTAGCTCTGATGAATAAACTAGATGAAACCAACAAGAAAACAGAAGTAACTGTTAGAAATACGAACCAACAACTAATGACTGTCATTCAAGAAATCATCAAAAACCCAACGATAAATTAGAGGAATATATCAGCGAGAGTAAATGTATTAATAAACTCCAACTGGATATTAAAACTGTAATATATTGAGACATGAAATCTCGTAGGAGGAAGGTGGGCATGGTCATATTAAACGCAGTTCTGTAATGGCGCTGAATAGGTCGCTTCAAGAACGTCACACATGCTGTGAAACACGACTTTATTATTCAAATCGCTCACTCGACACCTTTCGGATTTATTTCCTTCATCAAGTATCTAAAAAGTAAGGTGAGAAAAAAAATGTACATAGAATATGAGAAAATGCAATAGACCTTAACGAAGTAAAAAATATAATACACGAAAACGAGTCACAGGATACGGGCGTTACGTAAACGGACAGACCATCAGCTATTGTAGGGAGTCGGAGGGAGAAGGAAGGCAGCTCAGCCACAAGAGTGCAAGGGTTACATTGTGGTGCCATGTGCGTAATATCCGACGATTCATATACAAAAATTTCAGACAAATTTACTAAGGCTACAGGCAGTGTAGTAACAAAAGGTACGAAATGTACCGACATCAATTAAAAATATTTTGACTGATAAAGTATTCTGTTGCTGTTTATCCCTCACTTCTAAACCAAGACCGTTTAAATATGTGTCACAGCTTTATGGAACAAGCTGAAATGTTTTCGTTGTTGAATCTGTATCTGCTTTGGACGGGTAACATAGGCACTTTGTGGTTAGTCTTTCATTTGCTCTACGTTTTTTTTTCTCCGATGAACTTTATGTTTTATTCTGTGTACTGTTCACCTGTTATTCTAACTGTATTCACTTATGTGTTCTGTCAGGTGGTTTTATGCATGTAGTGTAGCTTATCACTATGTACTACGCACTTGACGCTATTTTGTCCTCCACGTTCTTTTAAACTTCACCCCCCCCAACCAGTCCCCCTTGTCTACCCCCACCACCTGTCACCTGTCTCCTATTGTCCACACGTTCTTCCCCTCCACCACCACCCTCCTCTCCGTTACTTTGGGCCAAGGCCATTTCACTTTATTGTAAACAGGAAAAAAATTCACGCTGGTTAAATAGAAAAACTCATATAATTATGTACACTTTTTGTTTTATAGACTTATGGATCGGAATTAATACATCCAGTATAAAACTTGAATCCTTTCCGGATGGATACATTTGACTTACTTTCTACCTCGATTGCAAGATCGTTTTTTGATTGACAAAAAAGTTATTTGGTTTATGTACTGGCCGTACACTTGATTTACTTTACAGAACGTAGTAATACATATATTTATTGTATATTTTAGTGCAACTCTTTGCACCCTTTATACCACGCTTGTCTTCAACCCTTACTGAACCACCGTCTTCCCTTTCCCTCCTCCTCCCCTTCGACCACCCCCCAACCCCCTCCTCAATCTCATATCTCCATATTTTTGTATATATACATCACGATCCCCTATTACTTCAGCTCTCACAAAAATTTTTAGTTGAACCAGTCCATTTTAGTGGATTACATTCGGCTTTGTTGTCTTACACCAGACATGTTGACCACATAAACTTAATTTAATTATTGTTACTAAAATTATGTGACATACTCTTGCAGCACCTTGACCTATGTGCCCATAAAGTTTTTTTGATTCTTACTTCTGTAAACCAGCTACCTTGTAATGATTATAGATATCAGTTAGTAATGAAGCACATTGATCTTTGCAATATTTGGAGCCAGCCATTTTTTTGTATACGATATGTTTGTATGGCGCCTGCATCATTGTTGCATGGAACCTATCATTTTTTTTTCATGGCTGTGTACATGTTATCAGTTTCGTTATTTTCGCTTCATATTTGTACCTTTCGTATTTAGTGTTACTATACAGTATGCAATTTCTGTAAAAATTGTTTGACATTGTTGTGTACGAAATGTCAGATATTACTCCCATGGCGCCACCATGTAATCCCTGTCCTCTGGTGGCCACCCTGCCTTCCTTCCCCCTCCATCACCCTACGATAGCTGGTAATCAGTCAGCTTATGTTACACCGACATCCAGCATTACTCACATCCTGTGGCATTCTGTGTACTTGGGTAGGTTTTCAAGTATTGCATTTTGTACTTTGTTAATACGTGTCATACTGTTTCTATTCTACATACAAATTTGTTCTCATCTTACTTTCTATTTGGTGATGGAAATAAATCCGAAACGTGTCGAGTGAGCAATTTCAGTGACAAAGTCATTTTTCACCGGCTGTATGACCATTCTGTTCATCTCCAAACACCACTACATTATAATTAAAAGTTTAGATGAAATTTTCAGGGAAGAGATTTAAAAACGTGATGTGCCAGTCTCCAGTTTAAACAAAAAATTCGATCAAACCGGGTCAGTGTTGTATAGTAGAACAGATTCAGCACAGAATTTTGTAAACACTTATACTAAAGAGATATTTGTCAGTGTAGCTGGCATTCGCCAGGAGGTTAGTGACATTTCCGTCAGGGGCGCTGATATCTGTGCTGAGAGAGTAGAAAAAAGTTAGCTTCAAAATTAAGAAAGCTTATTGCAGTAAATTAAAAAAAAATATGACCATTCTGTTCATCTCCAAACACCACTACATTATAATTAAAAGTTTAGATGAAAATTTCTGGGAATGCAAATAAACACAGCAAAAACAAAGAGACTGTCCAATACTATAATAGGACAATCTACCATTAGCCAAGTAAGTGAATTTAAATATCTCGGAAGCACAATAACTGAAAACTTGAGATGTCACCAGGAGGTGAAAACTCGAATTGCCATAGCGAAGGAGGCATTCAACAGAAAGAGGAGACTCTTATGTGGCAAATTAGATAAAGGACTAAGGAAAAGGCTTGGCAAATGTTTTGTCTGGAGTGTGGCACTATATGGGGCAGAAACATGGACACTGAGACGAGAGGATGAAAAAAGGTTAGAAGCATTTGAGATGTGGATGTGGAGGAGAATGGAGAGAATAAGCTGGATGGAAAAAGTGAGTAATGAAAGAGTATTGGGAAGGGTTGGTGAGAGAAGATGTCTGCTGAAGGTTGTAAGAGAAAGGAAAAAGAACTGGTGGGGACATTCATTGAGAAGGGAGTGCTTGCTAGTAGATGCTTTGGAAGGGTTGGTTTGTGGGAGAAGACAGAGGAAGAAGGAGATACAAGGTGATAGACGACATAAAGGGAAGAGGAAATCATGCAGACCTGAAGAGGATGGCAGAAGACCGGACAGCCTGGAGAACTACCATGTGAAAACCTGCCTTTAGGCAGAACACTGATGATGATGATGATGATGATGATGATGATGATGATGATTGCAGTAAATAATAATAGTGGAAACAGTAACGATAAAGACCACTCTTTCTTTAAACTGTGCGTTTCATAATTTCTCAGCAAAAGGGAGACTACGTCCTGTGGCGTATGTAAAACAGTTTCATGGTGTATTACCAGGGAAGTGGGGGCGGCACGAGGAAGACAGGATGTGTTACCAGTAGAATGGAAGAGGATGCTTTGTCATGGTGAATGAGAGCAGGGGAATCTTGTCAGTCATAGAAGGATTTTATTCGAAAAAATTTTAGACAGATGTTGGCCTTAAAGTCCACAATGTAACTTGAGAAGTAGTATATTTAAGGGAAAAAATTTCTTGGGCAGTGGTTATGACAGTTACAAAGATTGATTCCAAAACTTCTGTGAAAAGAGTTTATATCGAGATGAGCCAAGTGGTGAAGAAAATCTTACTGGTTGAACTACCAGTGAGCGTACAGGAAAAGATAATAGGAATTTCTAAAACTATACATATTTTGCATGCATTAGCCTACTTAGATATTTTATCGGGAGAAGACACAACCAATAAAGCTTGGAGAAATGTGAACTGGAGCTGAAGAGAAAATGGAAAGCGTTGGGCTCTTAATGGAGACTGTACTGAGAGAAGGAAAAACGAGAGGCACAATAATGGTTTTAATGGGCGTGGAAGAGGAGGTTGGATCCAAGGAGGTACAAATAACTACATTAACGGATGATATTAGGAACCTAACGACAGAAAACACGGTGATAGGGTGGAGAGACATCACGAAAGGGAAAATTTGAAAAAGTTTCCTGTGAGATGTGAACACGAACTGGTGTGACAAACTACCAGTGGCGATGAAACGATGGATAAAAAGAAGTTTCTGGGGATATTAGGGGAACTGTCTTTGAGGAACACTAGGTTTCTATTAAAGAGGAATACCAATTTATAGTAGATGTGGAAATTCGTGGTCTTAAGGCAGCTTCTGTTATTGATAGGGTTGTGACTTTTATGCTGTAGGAAAGGGACTTTATGACCAGTAAGTAAGTAAAGGAGTATCAATACTACCGTTGCAAGGAGTTAACATTTTAAATTTCGTAGGTGGCAAAAGTAAAAAGATAAAGAATCAAGTATTGTAGGTAGGAAGAGTACAAGGAGTAGTGTTGGAGGTTCGTGTCATGGTGCTACCAGATCGTTGCATTGTACTGATAATAGGGACTGTTTTATTGGTGGATCACACAGTTGGTACCGATTTAGGAAAGGGTAGCATGACCCTGACGGTAAACGGTACTCAAAGAGAAATGAAATTTGCTAATATAGTCAGTCCTAATGAGAAGGTAGAAGGCAAATACTGTCTAAAAATAATACGTGAGTGTTTACAAGGAGGTGTATAAAGATGAAAACATTTTACAAAAAAGGGGTAGTCGAAATCAAATAGCAGATGAGATAAGAGAAACAGTAGAAAAATATTTGTCTTTTGGACAGGATGAGAAAGGAGAACTGGAAAATTTTCTTTTATAATGTATAGGGATGTTTTCTAATAAACCAGGATTAATGAAGGGAGAACCTTACGAGTTAAAGTCAAACCACATAAACGTTTAAATTAAGACCACATGTAATACCGTTAGCAAAAAGGAGGCTGCAGAAAAGAGATACAGAGAATGCTGTTTTTACGGATTATTAAGAGATCAGTTAGTCAGAACTGCAACCCGTCAGTAAGTTACAAAAAGGATTGTTCAGTATGAGTAAGATTGGATAATGGAGTACTAAACAAAGTAATAGGGCCTGAGAACAGCCAGAATCTCTCGAGAAATTATTACAGATATTTGGAGGGGCTAGTACATTATCTATTCTTGATTAGACCACTGGCTACTGGCAGTCCCAATTAGCTGAAAAATGTAGATAGTACGCAGCTTTCGTACATAGAGGCAGATGTTATCATTTCAAGGTATTGCTGATGGATAAGAGGCCTAATACTGTGATTGATCACTCGTTTAAATTTTCAGAAAGAACTGACATGTGTGGAAGAAAAGCGTAAACTACCTTTGGCGAGGTTGAAAAAGGAGGGTCTCAAAAGGCGAGTCATGACAGAAAAGTAGTACCAAAGGATTACATATTTGGTGATATTGTACTAATAAGGGCTCATAGGAAAAGCTGAGATAGAGAAATTTTACGAAATTTTTGAAGAGCCGTCTGTGGTGAACTGGGTACCACATCCAAATGTATTAGAAGTGGCATATCCAGAGCCCAAATAGCAAGCGGTATATACAATGTAGTTGATGTTAAGAGACACTATGGTAGTCAAAGTGAAGCCTGCCGGCTCTGAAAAGCTTGAATACGAGCTGCCGACGAGAATATTTCTTTAGTAAGCAAACATATGAAGTGTACTTTGAGACCCAGGTATGTCACTTTATTCACCGTACACAGTAGTACAGCAAGAATAGGAGCATTAAGAGGAAGAACGGTTTTAATAATTCTTAGATAACGTTTGTTTAGTTTTTTGTTTGTATACAGTATCGAGTGAACTTCGCGAGAACCAAGAGTCAGGCATTTTGTAGCGTTGGCGAGGTATTTAAAGAGCCCAGACAGCCTGGGCAGTGATAATGGCCTCTGAAGGGCGTGGCCGACGGCTGACATGGCCAGAGTGAGAGAATGAACGAACGCCGTTGTGGCGTAATCAAGGATGCATCTCAATATATCTGTTAGTAAACAAACCAGGTGAATAGTGTTCACCGCAAGCAATGTGGATAAACGAATTTCATACGTATAATGGTTTTCATTGAGGGAATTATTATTTATAGTTGACATATCAATGAAAGAGTAAAGTCTAATGGAATCATTTGAATGAGATAGTAAAAATATTACTGTATCATATAATGAGTTAGTTGTTTATTATAGACTAATTTATTAAGGAAGTGCATTTAAAGACAAAGAGTTCATTCATTAATAAAATTTACTTTTGAAAAGTTTTTTTTTTAATTTACCACATTGACGAAATAAGCAAAATAATTAATCTACATCTAAATGTACGTGATTACTCTGCGATTCACAATAAAGTGCCTGGCAGAGGGTTCAATGAACCACCTTCAAGATGTCTCTCTACCGTTCCACTCTCGAACGGCACGCGGGAAAAACGAGCACTTAAATTTTTCTATGCAGCCGTGATTTCTCTTATTTTATCGTGATGATCATTTCTCCCTATGTAGGTGGGTGCCAACAGAATGTTTTCGCAATCGGAGGAGAAAACTGGTGATTGAAATTTCATGAGAAAAACGAAAAACGCCTTTGTTTTAATGATTGCCATTCCAATTCACGAATCATGTCTGTGACACTATCTCCCCTATTTTACGATAATACAAAACGAGCTACCCTCCTCTGTGTTTTTTCGATGTCATCCGTCAGTCCCACCTCGTGAGGATCCCATACCGCACAGCAATACTCCAGAATAGAGCGGACAAGAGTGGTGTAAGCAGTCTCTTTAGTAGACCTGTTGCACTTTCTAAGTGTTCTGCCAATGAATCGCAGTCTTTGGTTTGCTCTATCCACAATATTATCTATGTGATCGTTCCAGTTTAGATTATTTGTAATTGTAATCCCTAAGTATTTAGTAGAATTTACAGCCTTTAGATTTGTGTGACTTATCGCGTAATCGAAATTTAGCTGACTTCTTTTAGTACTCATGTGAATAACTTCACATTTTTCCTTATTCAGGGTCAATTGCCACTTTTCGCACCATACAAATATCTTATCTAAATCATTTTGGACGTAGTTTTGATTATCTGATGACGTTACAAGACGGTAAATGACAGCACCATCTGCAAACAATCTAAGACGGCTATTCAGATTGTCTCCTATGTCGTTAATATGGATCAGGAATAATAGAAGGCCTATAACACTTCCTTGGGGAACGGCGGACATTACTTCTGGTTTACTCGATGACTTTCCGTCTATTACTACGAACTGTGACTTTTCTGACAGGAAATCACGAATCCAGTCGCACAACTGAGGCAATATTCCGTAGGCACGCAGTTTGGTTAGAAGACGCTTGTGAGGAACGGTGTCGAAAGCCTTCTGGAAATCTAAAAATATGGAATCAATTTGCCATCCCCTCTCGATAGCACTTATTACTTCATGAGTATAAAGAGCTAGTTATTTTTCACAAGAACGATATTTTCTGAAACCGTGCTCACTATGTGTCAAAAAATCGTTTGCTTCGAGGTACTTCATAATGTTCGAATACAGTATACGTTCCAAAACCCTACAGAATTTTATGGGAAATGTAAACAATTCTCATTATTTTGTTTCTAAAATGTGTGTTTTTGTTGCATCTACTCGTGCTAAACTTAATAGTTGATGGAAACATATGCAAGGTGGCAACCTACATGGGTCATGCACTGGGACTACAAGGCCCATATCAATTGCCACTTCGCATTTTTTAGTAAGTAATTAGAGCGTCACTGACAAGAAGCAGCAGTGATGTGAACAAATTTACGGTTACTCGCGCTATGCTAACAGAGTTGGCTACGGGATGAGCAATAAGAATGTACTGGATTGCGTTAAATGAAAATTATTTTGCGGACTGAGTTTCGTGCGGGAAGCCAGGCTCGTTTTTACCCCAAGGTCGAATTTTACAACCTACAGCACTTCAGGAGGCCCCGCCCCTGCCATGCCGGTCTCCAGCGACACGGCTTTGATACGGCAGGACGCCAGGCGGTGTTTCCGGCCGAACACTGCGAGGCAAACACAACTTCTCCCCCAAGTGGATAACGCTGAGAGATGCTGTTTCCCCCTCGCCATTTCGCCCTGGGCTGACAGAAGCGTCGCGGACGTCATTGTCAGCAAGAAATGTAACTCTGTGAGTCGCCCACTCCATTTTTTTGAGCGTGAGACAGAGAAGCGGAATACGTCCGTTTAAACGCTGGCGCCATGAAAACGTTCGGAAAGTTTTTCGAACGTGTGCCAGTCGACTGCAGTCGGCCAAATCGATCTGACATAAGCAGTGTTTCCCGTGCACCTGCAATCGTGAGGGGGAGGCGCTCATTGGTTAAAAATTTGTTTAAATGCTCCCATTGGACAGCTGCAGCAGTAGAACAGCAAGCCACAGTAGATTTTGGTAAAAAGTGTATCCGATAAGGATGCAGTACTCTGTACCGCGCAATATGGAGTAACTGCAGAGCAGTTCTGTAGCTCATCCGGAACGCCAGATAACTGTGTCGTGTACCCACGGCACAGTGGTTGCAGTGACATCATACATGATCTACATAACAGCACGACGAGGACAGCTGGCTGGGGACCCTGTCGTTGAGCAGATGAACAGAATAGGTAGTACACGCAGCATCAGCCATAGCATGATCAGCCTTGCAGTTTATAGAAGTTAGACGGGTGGCCATTGACCCATTGGGCATTGCAGCACATTATCATATTTAGATCTAATGGAAAGAATATGACCTAGAATCTGGTGTTCTCCGCCAGTTAAGGGGAAGTGCCAATCCGCATTGTTAGGTCTTACAGTAGTAGATTTGTGTTGTGCACCTTTCTCTTTATTAAAATATTAATTTGTCCACACTCCAGAGCGATCACTCTTAATTCGATTTCTTAATATATGTATCTAACCAAACAGAATAATTCTATGTTTCCTGCCGGCCGGTGTGGCCGTGCGGTTCTAGGCGCGTCAGTCTGGAACCGCGAGACCACTACGGTCGCAGGTTCGAATCCTGCCTCGGGCATGGACGTGTGTGATGTCCTTAGGTTAGATAGGTTTAATTAGTTCTAAGTTCTAGGCGACTGCTGACCTCAGAAGTTAAGTCGCATAGTGCTCAGAGCCATTTGAACCAACTCCTGGAAATTGAAATAAGAACACCGTGAATTCATTGTCCCAGGAAGGGGAAACTTTATTGACACATTCCTGGGGTCAGATACATCACATGATCACACTGACAGAACCACAGGCACATAGACACAGGCAACAGAGCATGCACAATGTCGGCACTAGTACAGTGTATATCCACCTTTCGCAGCAATGCAGGATGCTATTCTCCCATGGAGACGATCGTAGAGATGCTGGATGTAGTCCTGTGGAACGGCTTGCCATGCCATTTCCACCTGGCGCCTCAGTTGGACCAGCGTTCGTGCTGGACGTGCAGACCGCGTGAGACGACGCTTCATCCAGTCCCAAACATGCTCAATGGGGGACAGATCCGGAGATCTTGCTGGCCAGGGTAGTTGACTTGCACCTTCTAGAGCACGTTGGGTGGCACGGGATACATGCGGACGTGCATTGTCCTGTTGGAACAGCAAGTTCCCTTGCCGGTCTAGGAATGGTAGAACGATGGGTTCGATGACGGTTTGGATGTACCGTGCACTATTCAGTGTCCCCTCGACGATCTCCAGTGGTGTACGGCCAGTGTAGGAGATCGCTCCCCACACCATGATGCCGGGTGTTGGCCCTGTGTGCCTCGGTCGTATGCAGTCCTGATTGTCGCGCTCACCTGCACGGCGCCAAACACGCATACGACCATCATTGGCACCAAGGCAGAAGCGACTCTCATCGCTGAAGACGACACGTCTCCATTGGTCCCTCCATTCACGCCTGTCGCGACACCACTGGAGGCGGGCTGCACGATGTTGGGGCGTGAGCGGAAGACGGCCTAACGGTGTGCGGGACCGTAGCCCAGCTTCATGGAGACGGTTGCGAATGGTCCTCGCCGATACCCCAGGAGCAACAGTGTCCCTAATTTGCTGGGAAGTGGCGGTGCGGTCCCCTACGGCACTGCGTAGGATCCTACGGTCTTGGCGTGCATCCGTGCGTCGCTGCGGTCCGGTCCCAGGTCGACGGGCACGTGCACCTTCCGCCGACCACTGGCGACAACATCGATGTACTGTGGAGACCTCAATCCCCACGTGTTGAGCAATTCGGCGGTACGTCCACCCGGCCTCCTGCATGCCCACTATACGCCCTCGCTCAAAGTCGGTCAACTGCACATACGGTTCACGTCCACGCTGTCGCGGCATGCTACCAGTGTTAAAGACTGCGATGGAGTTCCGTATGCCACGGCAAACTGGCTGACACTGACGGCGGCGGTGCACAAATGCTGCGCAGCTAGCGCCATTCGACGGCCAACACCGCGGTTCCTGGTGTGTCCGCTGTGCCGTGCGTGTGATCATTGCTTGTACAGCCCTCTCGCAGTGTCCGGAGCAAGTATGGTGGGTCTGACACACCGGTGTCAATGTGTTCTTTTTTCCATTTCCAGGAGTGTATGTTTCCTGGTACTTCACAGCATGTGTATTGACAGTCCAATCCTTTCCTATTGCCAAATGGCAAATGTTGATGGGTTTAACCTTATGTTAATAATTTACATGCATAACTTCTAACTAAAAAATGGTTCAGATGGCTCTAAGCACTATGGGACTTAACATCTGAGGTCATCAGTCCCCTAGACTTAGAACTACTTAAACCTAACTAACCTGACGTCATCACACACATCCATGCCCGAGGCAGGATTCGAACCTGCGACTGTAGCAGTCCCGCGGTTCCGGACTGAAGTGCCTAGAACAGCTCGGCCACAGCGGACTACAGTAATTATGATGCCAGCGATCTCATCCAACCTGATTCTTCAACGCAGACCTGGATTGTGTGGTCAGATCTCATTAAGTGCATAAGAATCGCAATGGAGGAATTTATAATAGAATTCTGAGTTCAGTACAAATTTAATTTTCGTATTGCCTCGGGATAACGAAGAGTTGCTTCCGATAATTGGCGACCCTGCTTTTAAATACGGACCCTGAAACCTTCTGCTACAAAAAGCAGAAATTCAGATGTTTTCACTTTTGGATATTTTAAAACAGATTTTTCTCTCTCACTATGTCATTAACACAGAGATAGTTTCTCATAATTGTCCGATCGAGGATCCGAGTTACCTTAACTGCTTGCGCGTATTTACCAATATCATGTGTTTACTCTTGAACAGGTGTTACCGTCTGTGGTAATATTTCTGTTCTCCTAGCCTCTGCGTCACATCGTTGAAAAAAATGATCTGCCACAACGGCGTTGCGTCGTTCACATCTAAGGTGTATTACGTATGGGAGTGCATGGTTAGGTTCCTTAACGTAATTTCATAGGAAATACAATTAGCCCCAATGCTAGGCGCCCCTCATATCTGGTAATGTCAGCTCTGAATACCGACACGGAGTTGTACGAGACTCCTGAGACAGGGAAATCAAACAAATATGACAGACACCGTGGAGTGACTCGACAGAGGGGATGAAGAATTTGTAAGCGACGATATCGAATTTACCGATGAGGAGTTACTCGACTGTCAATTATGAATCCGCTCTCGGTACAGTCAGATAGTGACTCAGTAATGAGTTCACAATTCTTTATGAAGGTCAGTCAGTCAGGAGACTCTGCAAACTTAGGCGAACGCATTCAACAACACGACTATCCGCGTGATAATCATATCTGTACACAAACCATAAATCCAGTCACTGATAGCAACACACAAGATTTTGCCCAGATCCGTCCCCAAAGTAGGTTTCACGCTTACAGTGCATCGGATGCAAGAGTCAACTCGCCATCCTTGCTGAACGAACGACGCGACGGAGGGTTACGACTTCATAGCATTTACGGGGCAATTAGAGGAAAAACGAGAACAGCAACGTGAAGCAGAATTAGCCGAACGTAAAGTAGCAGACGAAAAACTTGGAGCTCAGTTGAGTAAGATTAATGAGGAATTACGTCAACAACATGATGACAATCATATGGCGGTAACTACGAAGATACATTCACTGCACGCAGACGTCTCAGACGACAAACAAACGGCTATGTCTGCCAAGAGAGAAGCTCATTTACTGCAGTAGCTAAAAAAATTTCACTCGTAGTAACAGAACGAGCAAAACATGCTGTTTTATCTACCACAAAAGCACCGCAGGCAGTTACGAAAGGTTTTACCTCAGGGAAATAAGTATTTGACCAAAACGCCACTCATCTACAGAAAGTGGAGGAAATATTAGAAACGGGTCCTGAACAAGTCACCACTTTTCGGGAAGAAAACGAAAATAAATTCGAGACAGTTGGTCAAAGGATCAAAGTCACTGAGCAAAGGATCACAACGGGAAATGTACGTTCCGACAACTCGGTCCCATTGCACAGCCGTTTACCTGTTGACCAAAACCTGCTTATCCCGTGTGGTACCATATATGAGGATGCTAACATGTCAGAACGACCATCGTCCGTTGCGTCCTCACTGCCTCACGCTGGGCGTAGGTGAAAACCACGCCAACGAATTTTAGTGCTCTGCACTGTTCCCGTGAGTATTCTCTGTCGCACCCTACGACCCGTCACGTAGAGCAGGCACAATTTGCATGAATCATGCTATATCCGAATAATATCGGCAAATTCAGTGTTTGACTTCAAACAATTTCTATCGATAAGGAAATTTTCAACGTTCAATGAAGGTGGTCCACTTCACCCCGTTTCATGGTACAGACAATATCAGAACGCGTTTCCTGCTTCTTGGCCATTGTACGCAAAAGCTGAATTCTTATATACACACACGGACGGCAATGCGGGCACCAAATAGGACGCTTTCAGTCATGTTCTACACGAAGTCGCGATGGTCATAGAAAGGCGCAACAAATACGAAGGTAATAAATAAAACGGGCAAAACAATTGTCGCACATGTACACTGGGCGACGTGATAATCAAAACAGGCAAAGACTAACTATGAAAATAACGGTAGACACGATAATGATAATGATGACCGCCATAGTCACAATGACGACAGCATCCACACTAATTGGCGGGAGCAGGGTCAAGGTCAACAGTCCAACAACGGCAATAACGGCCAGTGCTTCATAGACCGTAACGACGAGCTAGTGGAATTGCGTGGCCCTAACCCATCCTCGAGTTCCAATAACGACGGCAATAACCATAGCTGACGCGACGGACGTGCGAGAACATCCTGCAATGCCCATAATTACAGACAAATAAACAACAACATAAATCTCATAGGCTATGAGGACATACGGGATGTGTTCGCAGATGAGAGGAAGGAGGGTAGAAATACTGAACTCCATCCTAATCTCCATAACAGTAGAGTCGGTAGCCTTACGTGCCATTGTTGAGGGAGCCATGTAATTGCTTTTCTGCGGATGCATTCCGGACAGACTTCTGCCCACTGTGACGGAACGTCACATCAATTGACATTTCGAGAAAAATTCAAAGGATTTTTTAAGTGTTAATAAATAGTGACGTGTGAACTATAAATTATTGAAAGACTGCGTCCGTATGCATGATGAACAGCAAATATTAAAAAGTGTGGTTTATTATCTGTACAGCTCGCAAACAGCGATGAGTTTAACGAATAACCTTTTGTTTATACGGGATGGTCCACTGATCGTGACCGGGCCAAATATCTCACGAAATAAGCCTCAAACGAAAAAACTACAAAGAACGAAATTTTCTAGCCTGAAGGGGGCAACCAGATGGTGCTATGGTTGGCCCTCTAGATGGCGCTGCCATAGGTCAGACAGATAGCAACTGCGTTTATCCAAATAGGAACCCCCATTTTTTATTACATATTCCTGTAGTACGTAAAGAAATATGAATGTTTTAGTTGGACCACTTTTTTCGCTTTGTGATAGATGGCGCTGTAATAGTCACAAACATATGGCTCACAATTTTAGACGAACAGTTGGTAACAGGTAGGTTTTTTAAATTAAAATACAGAACGTAGGTACGTTTGAACATTTTATTTCTGTTGTCCCAATGTGATACATATACCTTTGTGAACTCATCATTTCTGAGAACGCATGATGTTACAGCGTGATAGCCTGTAAATACCACATTAATGCAATAAATGCTCAAAATGATGTCCGTCAACCTCAATGCATTTGGCAGTACGTGTAACGACATTCCCCTCAACAGCGAGTAGTTCGCCTTTCGTCATGTTCGCACATGCATTGACAATGCGCTGTCGCATGTTGTCAGGCGTTGTCGGTGGATCAAGATAGCAAATATCCTTCAACTTTCTCCACAGAAAGAAATCCGAGGACGTCAGATCCGGTGAACGTGCAGGCCAAGGTATGGTGCTTCGACGACCAGTCCACCTGTCATGAAATATGCTATTCAATACCGCTTCAACCGCACGCGAGCTATGTGTCTGACATCCATCATGTTGGACGTACATCGCCATTCTGTCATGCAGTTAAACATCTTGTAGTAACATCGGTAGAACATTACATAGGAAATCAGCACACATTGCACCATTTAGATTGCCATCGAATGGGGGCCAATTAACCTTCCTCCCATAATGCCGCACCATACATTAACCCGCCAAGGTCTCTGATGTTCCACTTGTCGCAGCCATTGTGGATTTTCCGTTGCCCAATAGCCCAATAGTGCATATTATGCCAGTTTATGTTGCCGTTGTTGGTGAATGACGCTTCGTCGCTAAATAGAACGCGTGCAAAAAATGTCATCTTCCCGTAATTTCTCTTGTGCCCAGTGCAGAACTGTACTCGACGTTCAAAGTCGTCGCCGTGCAATTCCTGGTGCATAGAAATATGTTACGGGTGCAATCGATGTTGATGTAGCATTCTCAACACCGACGTTTTTGAGATTCCCGATTCTCACGCAATTTGCCTGCTACTGATGTGCATATTAGCCGTGACATCAGCTAAAACACCTACTTGGGCATCATCATTTGTTGCAGGTCGTGGTTGACGTTTCACATGTGGCTGAACACTTTCTGTTTCCTTAAATAACGTAACTATTCGGCGAACGGTCCTGACACTTGGATGATGTTGTCCAGGATACCGAGCAGCGTACATAGCACACTCCCGTTGGGCATTTTGATCACAGTAGCCATACATCAACACAATATCGGCCTTTTCCGCAATTGGTTCAAAATGGTTCAAATGGCTCTGAGCACTATGGGACTTAACACCTGTGGTCATCAGTCCCCGAGAACTTAGAACTACTTAAACCTAACTAACCTAAGGACATCACACACATCCATGCCCGAGGCAGGATTCGAACCTGCGACCGTAGCAGTCGCGCGGTTCCGGACTGAGCGCCTAGAACCGCTAGACCACCGCGGCCGGCCCCGCAATTGGTTAACGGTCCATTTTAACACGCTTAATATATCACGAAGCAAATACCGTCCGCACTGCGAAATGTTACGTGATACCACGTACTTATACGTTTGTGACTATTACAGCGCCATCTATCACAAAGCGAAAAAAGTGGTCCAACTAAAATATTCATAGTTCTTTACGTAGTACACGAATATGTAATAAAAATGGGGGTTCCTATTTAAAAAACCGCAGTTGACATCCGTTTGACCTATGGCAGCGCCATCTAGCGGACCAACCATAGCGCCATCTTGTTTCCCCTTTCAAGCTAGACGAGTTTCGTTCTTTGTAGTTTTTTCATTTGATGCTTATTTCGTGAGAAATTTGGCCGGTCACTATCAATGGACCACCCTGTAGTATCTGTGTAATGTACCTAGATAAAAAAGAACAGATAATTTTTTTTTGGGTTAGACTTTTTTTCCTAGATTGTTTCGTTAAGCGGAAGTCCGCCCTTGTATCACAATCTGATCTTTAATGTAAGTCTTTCTGTAAGTTATCAGAATATATGTCCAATTGTTATTAGAAAGTGTTGGTTATTGAAGTAGTGAGCACCTCCCATAATCGCCACCATTAATTGTAATTAATAACTCTATTTCAGAACTTCGTGTTGCGGGGAGCTGTCCTTCCCTAGCAGCATTTGGTCGGCCATTATGCCGACGATATTTTTTAGTTAGAAATTCAGTCTGTAATATGAAATATAAGTGCGGGAGAGTTCTCTATTTTGATCGTTTCATAGTTTCAGAGCTTGTAAAGTAAAGACAAATTCCATTCATTAATGTTTTCGTACTGAATAAGTTCAGTATGCATAACGGCAGATAAGATTCTCCTCAGTTTTTGCCTTGCAGATAACGAATAGTAAATACAGCAAAATATCCCGTTTAATAAGCATAGAAATATATCTCAGTTTCTTTGTGAAAGTTGTTACATAAATTACCAGTAGCCCAGTAGCCCCTGAGAACCAAATTAATCATTACAGTTTGCGTAAAAGCAGGCATATTTTCTCTCCATAAGAGCAGCGCTCACGTGAACTATCTGTTAGAAGGCGGTGAGTCGCGCGCTGTGTATAAACTATTATTTCGTGCGTACTTCGGAATAGCCGATGTAAAATTTAATAAACAAAACCGATAGACTCGTAGGGTAACCATGAGAGATTGTCGTACTAAAAATTAGGTTAAATGCAATGAAAAGTGTATAAATAATTAAATAGGGAAGTTAGGCGTTTTGGCGCCTAACACCCGAAAGTGGCGACCAATTAGAAGCAAGTTCAGTACAACTGGCAGATTCTCCCACGGGACGTACATACTGTACCGGTGTCGCTTGTACCTCACTCTACTTTTGTACCATATGCTACTTCACGTGTATCAAGCTGCAATAAGGCGAAATTTTAACAAAATAAAATACTGGAGGCCACGGCCAGGAATATCACACAGCGCAGTGCCGAGAAATACTCGTCTGCTTACAGCCCCACGGAACGCCACTTGTGGCTGCCCAGAAACTTCCTTCTCCAGCTTGCAGCAAGACGGAACTGACCAAGAACCATAGCGGCAGGTCGTACACGGGTTTTCTCGCGAGAAGTCGGAATGGTGGTTGCTTAATGACTTCCAAAGATGTAGCGTTGTACTATCTTCTTACCGTATGTCACGTTACCCCATTATTCTGCATTGCATCAGGTGTCCCTCTCAGTGCTGACAGCGAAGTCAATCGATAGGAAAAAAACCAGCAGCTGTCCGAATTTAGAAATATCTAGATTTTGATATGGCTAGTTTTATTGTATTTACCATATAGCAGCAACATTTGCATACCACATCCCATGTTAAGCCATAAGTCTTCTCATTCAAGTTATTTGAATGGCAGCTACAGATGCAAACTAACACGGACGCTTTCGTTGGATTGTGCTTAAACTGACACACAATATTTTGTTAGCGCAACGCAGTCTGACTTCCAATAATCCCTACAAAAGAATGGCCCTGACTAACATTAAACTATACCTTTCACAAATCACTTACCTCACAAAATCTTCGCTACTCAAGCTACTGCAATACAGCGAGCGCCACTACTGCCAGCTAAATAAAAGATTCAAACTACGGAAGGCACTAACTACTGATAGGGATAGTTAGCAAATGAAAGATATTAATAGAGAACAAACAATGTATTTACCTCAATAGTCATAATATATATAGCAGTTCATGACAAATTACAAAACTCCGCCATCTCTCTCCCCACATCCACCACTGCTGGCGGCTCACCTCCAACTGCGCAACGCTACGCGCTGTTCACAGCCAGCTGCCTAACACTACAATGGCGAGTATTACAACAATGCAAAGCAGCCACAGACTGCACACAGCACAGCCAGTGATTTTCATACAGAGGTGGGGTTACCAATAAAAAAACCTAAACAGCCTTCTTACAGTTTCATATGGAAGTATCAATACAAATATTTGGCGAGTCGAGGCACATTAGTTAGAAAAAGTTTGCCATATTATTATGGATAACTCAACCTTCAAAATGAAGGAAACTATTTAGTTGGATTACGAAAGCTCCAAATTTCTGCAGGTAAGTGGAATGTACTCTACTGTTCGCTAAAAATGAAACACTCAGTAGCACTGGCCTACATCATGTCAGTATAAGAGGACATAAAGAACTCTGGAAGCGTAATAAGAGATTTAAACGGCAAGGAGAGTGCCTACACGTGGGCCCTGCAGCACCCTCTTTTGTGTGACCTGACAGGTCAGTGTTACGCAATGCTCAGTCGGTGTGAAGCCGTCATACGCACTGGGAACCTGTAGCTAAGTGCCACTATGCCTCGCCGACATCATAGTGTCGATTGTCGGCACGTGTGTGCGTTCAAATGGGGCAGAATGGTTGGATCTCCAGGAGGCTGGCCTTAAACTGCTATTACACTATCAAATTTCTTTGTCAAAGATTTGATCAAAGATGTGATCAAACATTCTTTAAATATGTTTGACAAAGATCTTTGACATGGCGCTAAAAATGTGTATTACACTGTCAAAGTTCAAGATGGTTGACAACAACAATTTATTACTAACAACAGCAGTTGCACGTACCACAGTTGCACTGTGTGCGTATGCGGAAGAGGAGCGGGGGCAAAAAAGGAAACGTACCTGGGTGAAGCCGTGGGTTTTACGACGACACGATAAAAGCATTCAACAAAATCTTATAATGGAGGAAGTCAAGTCGTACATCAATTACTTAAGAATGGATGAGCACACATTTCTGTATGTGCTTAGTGAAGTGTATCCTCATATCACAAAGCACAATACTCAGTTAAGAACTGCTATATCTGCAGAAGACAGGCTCACTGTAACACTCCGATTCCTTGCTACAGGAGAGAGTTAGGTCAGGTCAGGTCAGGTCTCCAGTGTTCTTAATCTGTTTTTGTATTCAGGATGCCTCACCTTGTAAAGCACCTCATCAGCTTCATACATCTCTATCAATTTTGTAGTTGTCAGTACACACCAATTGTATTTACCGGCAATGTTTATAAAAACACTACAGATGAGAGAACGCTGCAGCGATGCTAGCGCTCCACGTGGTAACATTTCGCATTGCAGTGAACAGAAGACAAGCGACTTCCTTGATCAAATCTACAGCGAGGCCCTAGATTTGATCAAATATTTGACAACATTTGACAAAGTACCCTATTACACCATCAAATTTCTTTGACAAAGATATTGGACAAAAAAAATTGATAGTGTAATACCGGCCTCACACAGCGCCGACAGGGTATTGGACGACACAATGTGTCCACAGCTCGAGATAAGCGCCATCTTGTCCGCAGGGCCATAACGGACGGAATAGCTTCGTCCATAATGTTGGCGCGACGTTGGAGCACTACAAAGAAGATTGACATGTCTAGGTCAATGGTTCTATGGTATCTTCTGTATGATGGAGTGGTGGCATATATGCCATTGTGTCGGTTTCCATTGACCAGAAACCACCAATGCCGCAGATGCAATGGGCACGTGAATGCCGACAATGGCATGATAAGCGGCAAAATGTCGTGTTTTCGGACGAGTCCTGCTTCAGCTGGTCCTACAATGATGGCTGCCTACGAGTTCAACGCCACTGTGATGGACGCAGTCGGGTGAGTGTACTGTTGAGCGGCATAGCGGATGAGCACCATGTGTGATGGTTTGGGGCGCCATTGACCGTAACACGAGATCTCGCCTCCTACGTCTTGAGGACAGTCTGAGCTGTTACCGCTAAATCTGGGAGGTTTCACAGCCCGAGGCACTGTCCCCACTGCAGGTCGTTGCACATGCCATATTTTTTCAAAACAACTCTCAGCTGCATGTGGCGAGGAATGTGCAAGCCTTCTTCGAAGGACTACAGGTACAACTGCTTCCCTGGCCTGCCTGTTCGCCTGACATGTCACCCGTCGGATATATCTTGGATACGCTAGGTCGCTAAATTGTTCGTTCAGGTCCTCCTGCAGCCTCTGATGATGCAATGTGGACGCGCCTACAAACCGTGTGTCAGAGTATTCCCCAGTAGCTTATTCATGTCCTCTTTGACTCCATGCCACGAGGGCTAGCAGCTCTGATTGCAGCACGTGGTGACGCTATTCCGTACTCAATCTCCACAATAACAGTGCATGTACAGGTCTGTAATGCTAATCATTTGTGTACTACCAAGTTCCTACAGGTGCGATAAATTTCATTGTGCTCACACCCCTAGGTCTTCGTGTTTCTCTTTTTCCAAACAGCAATGTATTTGTGTAACCTTCATAAGACGTCGATATTCATTCTCGATACGAAAAACTGTACATGAAACAACACCAAGCAGTGTAAGACATGGCTCATATAACTCTTGTTTGTATGGTAACTCACAGTTTCAAATAAACACCATAACAGGACTGAGAAAGAAAAGAAATGGTTCAAATGGCTCTTAGCACTATGGGACTTAACTTCCGAGGTGATCAGTCCTCTAGAACTTAGAACTACTTACACCTAACTAACCTAAGGACATCACACACATCCATGCCCGAGGCAGGATTCGAAACTACGACCGTAGCCGCCGCGATGTTCCAGGCTGTAGCGCCTAGAACTGCTCGGCCACTCCGGCCGGCAGAAAGAAAAGAAAAAAGAAAAATTCAATACCTCAAATTAATTTTAATAAATTCTTCTGTCACTGTTTCATAGAAAATTTTAATGTCTATAAATGAGAAACCAAATGGCCCTTCCTCTACATCAGGGCCCGCCACGGCGTGCCAAATCCCACACAAGAACGACGTGTGGGCCGAGGCCCGGCCTGTCTCGGCTTTGCTCGTTCCCTCTCGCAAGTAGCCGGTACAGTGAGATGTTCCATTTAGTATTGCGGTGCGGCAAATTTCGGTTGGTACGATTCTCTTCAGTCGCACAGGATCGTGGTGTCAGCATTGTTTACCGTTCGCTATTTGTTTGTCATATGAAGGACACTCACAGCTCCGGCGGCTGTTTGCGCAAACAGAGGCAGTCTAGCAATCTGTCGTCACAAGACTTTAAAAATAAATGTGAATGACCGAATTCTTAGTCAGACTACCGAACAATTTTGTTCAGTAGCCATTTACTAGACCCATATTGCTTGGTATCGTATCAGAGAAAAGTGCTTTAATTTTGTCAGCTTTAGCCCACTTCTCTACTGTCTGAAAAACAGCCGCGGCTTGATCTTCCTCAGAAGATGCTGGTATTTCAGGGACTTCGCTCGAAAGGTTACCAATACTGCCAGTCTATCACACTTCTCAAAACCTGTGGGCGCTGGGAGCAGTTTCGCTTCCCAGTACAGCACAAACAATAACACAGAAAACGTCTCATGCAACTGTCACCACGTATCTCGCCGACAATAGCACAGTGCTTGAATAATAATAATTAAAACCAACAGCTGTACTGTAATTCAGTGTCATTTATTCCAAACATGCTAACAGTTTCGACGCCAAAATGGTCCTCTTCAGGCTCTTTGCATAATCTGTCATCAGTGCACAAAGCCCTGTGATAAAGACCAACTGAGTCTTCAGATGGAAACAGCATAACTTATTAAGCATGTACGCTGGCATGTGCATCCAACAAACTCCCGTGCACCGGGGTCGAAATCGACTGGATTCCGTATCTTCGTAGCTGTAACAATCCCACCAATGGTCAGACGACATTTGTCAACAAAAGTTGTTATAAATGGTTGCTGAACCACACAATAAATCGTGTGTGGTCCATGTCTTCACGGTAATCACCTGTATTAGAGAAGAACCACTGGAAGACCCTGTATGGACAACAATTAATCAATCTTCTCTTCCTGTCGGCTAATAACCGCTTCTGTTTGGAGTGTTATCGATCGGTCATTTATTGACAGCTTGCCCAGCATTAACCCACGCTTCGTCTAAGCACGTTATGGAATAAATGTCTTCGCCTGCAGTTTTGGGCAGGAAAATGCTTCGAACCGTAACAATATGCACCTTCCCTAACGGGGACTATGCGTCTGTCTAGCGTCTTGTAACGGAAATCCCTTCTTCCAAATACAATTTTTAGCGACTTTTCCCAACCCCTAATAAGTTTGCTTTACTTTAACGACACATAACTTTGCTACGGTAGGATACTCTTTGCTGGTGTAGTTACACTACTGGCCATTAAAATTGCTACACCACGAAGATGACGTGCTACAAACGCGCAGTTTAACCGACAGGAAGAAAATGCTGTGAATGCAAATGATTAGCTTTTGCCGCACTGGATTAGCCGAGCGGTCTAGGCGCTGCAGTCATGGACTGTGCGGCTGGTCCCGGGGGAGGTTCGAGTCCTTCATCGGACATGAGTGTGTGTGTTTGTCCCTAGGATAATTTATGTTAAGTAGTGTGTAAGATTAGGGACTGATGACCTTAGCAGTTAAGTCCCCTAAGATTTAACACACATTTGAATATTTGATTAGCTTTTCAGAGCATTCACACAAGGTTGGCGCCGGTGGCGACATCTACAACGTGCTGACATGAGGAAAGACTCCAACCGATTTCTCATACACAAACAGCAGTTCACCGGCGTTGCCTGGTGAAAGGTTGTGGTGCCACGTGTAAGGAGGAGAAATGCGTACCATCACGTTTCCGACATTGATAAAGGTCGGATTGTAGCCTATCGCGATTGCGGTTTATCGTATCGCGACATTGCTGCTCGCGTTGGTCGAGATCCAATGACTGTTAGCAGAATATGGAATCGCTGGGTTAGGAAGGGTAATACGGAACGGCGTGCTGGATCCCAACGGCCTCGTATCACTAGCTGTCGAGATGACAAGCATCTTATCCGCATGGCTGTAACGGATCGTGCAGCCACGTCTTGATCCGTGAGTCAGCAGATGGGGACGTTTGCAAGACAACAACCATCTGCACGAGCAGTTCGAAGACGTTTTCAGCAGCATTAACTATCAGCTCGGAGACCATGGCTGTGGTTACCCTTGACGCTGCATCACAGACAGGAGCACCTGCAATGGTGTACTCAACGACGAACCTGGGTGCACGAATGGCAAAACGTCATTTTTTCGGATGTATCCAGGTTCTGTTTACAGCATCATGATGGTCGCATCGTGTTTGGCGACATCGCGGTGAACGCACATTGGAAGCGTGTATTCGTCATCGCCATACTGACGTACCACCCGGCGTGATGGTATGGGGTGCCATTGGTTACACGTCTCGGTCACCTCTTGCTCACATTGACGGCACTTTGAATAGTGGACGTTACGTTTCAGATGTGTTACGACCCGTAGCTCTACCCTTCATTCGATCCCTGCGAAACCCTACATTTCAGCAGGATATTGCACGACCGCATGTTGCAGGTCCTGTACGGGCCTTTCTGGATACAGAAAATATTCGACTGCTCCCCTGGGCAGCATATTCTCCAGATCTCTCACCAATTGAAAACGTCTGGTCAATGGTGGCCGAGCAACTGGCTCGTCACAATACGCCAGTCACTACTCTTGATGAACTGTGGTATCGTGTTGAAGCTGTATGGGCAGCTGTACCTGTACACGCCATCCAAGCTCTGTTTGACTAAACGCCCAGGCGTATGAAGGCCGTTATTACGGCCAGAGGTGGTTGCTCTGGGTACTGATTTCTCAGGATATATGCACCCAAATTGCGTGAAAATGTAATCACATGTCAGTTCTAGTATAATATGTTTGTCTAATGAATACCCGTTTATCATCTGCATTTCTTCTTGGTGTAGTAATTTTAATGCCCAGTAGTGTAGCATAAACATGCCTGCGAATTGCTTCAGCCTCGAAATAATCTATGTCGGTGACAGAATGAGGCTGCTTTTTCTTCTTTTCAGAGGTCGCTAAAAACAAATCATTTGATCCAGACGGCTCGGATACTTTACGGCTCATGTCTACATCTTCCAACTTCTGCAATAACACTTCTTTGCTGCTATTCGTATCCAAATTTCAAGAGCTTTTGACGTTTTTTCCACAACTTTATCGGCAGGCATTGATGGCTGTCCATGAATACTTGCTTATTCTTTCACCTGCTCAAAAAACTCGCGAGTCCACTATAGTAACTCCAGTGCCTGGCTGTTTAGCGACGCGCGTTGAAGCAAAGGATCGTTATTAGGAGAGCGAAGTCTTTTGATTGCATTTTTCAAGTAACAGAACTTTCTAAATCACGGCTAAACAGAGGACAGAGCAACGCAAGTTCTTGATGTTCACGGAAAGCGAGGCCGGCAACGCAGGACCTTCGACGTCACGCTGCGTCACGGCCGACAGTGATTGCTGCGCTGTGATTGGTTTGCGCCCCACGTCTAGTGCGCCACGCATCTCGTTCTTGTTACACTGTTACGCAGCCAACTTGAAAGCGGCCTGAGTAGCCTGCTGTACTCTTTAAAATTATGAGATTCTAGGCTGAACACTGAACTGTAAACCCTTTCTCAGCACTTCATTTTCTGTACATGTTTTCCAGCATCATTTAATGCTTTCGTGGACCGTGGGGGATATACTTACCACTAAATTTATTTCTTTACAGCGTTTAAGGGAATATGTATTACTTCTGTACGCTCCTGGCATCTAGTGGCAGTCCACTGCACCAGCTGTAGTTTCCGTTCGTTGCGAAATATAGCCTTCAGGGCTGCGAGATGTATATATCCCGCCAAACAACGATGTTTTGATGGTTATTGGGAATTATGGTTACCACCAAAGTAATTTCTGTGCTTGGCTTGGGAAGTATACTCACTACAAAATTAATCTCTTCTGTGGTCGCTGGTAAGCATACTTACCACCAACTTAGGAGTGTCCCAAAGCTTTTGGGAATACGTCTTACCACTTCTGTCTATGCCTGACATCTTGTGTTAGTACACTGCACCAGGTGTATGAAAACTGATACAACAATTAGTTTCTGTTTGTCGTGGGATGACTACTGTTGTCAGAACACATTGCTTCGCTTCTGCAATATATATTGTTGTGACCTGTATCGCTCATAGCTTTATTGGGTGAAGTTGGAGTTTCAAAGATTCTTTTAACGTAGTGGTAACAAATTTTTTTTTAAATAAAGTAAAAGAAAACATAAAATAATAACTCTCCCTCCTCTCTTCCTCCCTCTCCCCTTTCCCCCTGGACTTCCCCTACCCCCCTACCTTCTTTCCTCCCCCTCCCTTCTCCTCTGCCACTGACATCTACACCCTCCTCCTCTCCCTCCTACCCGCACCTTTTCCCATTGGCAGGTCCCCGGCCTTTGTATGTGAACAGTGAACATTCGTGCGCCAGAGATCGTCGCCAGTGTTTGTGTGTTCCTTTGTGTTAGTGCTTCAGTGTCTCACCGTTTGTGCTCCAACATTCATGTGTGTCATTTCTGTCTCTTTGTTTTCGTGTACCAGTGCTGAACGTTTTTTAATCGGACAATGCGCCCGTGAACGGCTACGTGTATTTTAATCTGTCTGTCTACTGTTTTCAATCCACCATGTTTGTTTTGTTTGTTTAGTCTCTCGTTATGCTATAAGTGTTAACTGTGGCCGAAGAGCAGCATAGATAGGCCGCTGCCGGCCTACCTTTCCTATAAAGGTGTTTAAATAACAATAAAGAAAAATAATAATAATAGAAAACACTGTTCATTATTTTTTACGTGTAATGGCAACACATAACAGCTCGAAAAAGGGAAGTGGGAAATCCATTTACCACGACAGTTTTACTACCTCCCAAAGGTACCATGGTGATATATGTACCACCATAGCTTTTGGTTCTAAATCCCAAAAATAAAATTATCAAAAAATAGTCAGTTGATTGCAATTCTAATAGGACAGCAAAAGAAAATGGCTTCGCTAAGTTTATACAAAAAATAAGCCCGCGAAACGGTTCAAAGCCCATCAGTGGCCCTGATTACTGTCAAGCAGTTAAGACTTTTCGTGCGTAACTAGACCTCACTCTTGTTAAATTGATACCTCATTTGTCCATTTATCACTCTTCGTTTGGGGAATGAAAATTCAGACAAATATCCATATCTCAAATCACAAACTAAATTTCCTTCTTTACACTGATCATTTTCAAGGGATTAAATCTCTCTTTGCAAACGTAGGCCTGACGCTCGTCAGTTCGATGCCCCATTTGCCCACGTCTCATTTTCGTTTGGCCGTAAAGATTCGGACCAAAATTCACTGTAAAGGATAAAGAAAATATACCGCACTTGGAAATCGGCATGCGATTTCTCATCCAGATTCAAGACAAAAGTTTACCTAAAAAAAAAAATACGAGGAACTGGTGAAACTGTCACATCATGCAGCGCATCGGAATTTGTAAAGACACTTGTATCACTTCGCACTACCTCGCTGAGTAGGCAGCTGGAACATCAAACTCACATCCACCATGTTTACAATCTTTGTCAAGCTATTTTTTTTATTCTTTAGACGTCAGTTCCCTACTTCTCGTTGTGTATAAGCACGACATCATTTTGTCACATGACAGTAACCTATCACACGACAGTGGGATCCATCAAACTGCATGCTTGTATCTACTAAACATGCAGTGCGTAACCATAAGTGGTTCTGTCAAGTTCGCAGCGCGGGGTAGCCGTGTGGTCTCAGGCGTCTTGTCACGGTTCGCGTGGTTCCCCCGTCGGAGGTTCGAATCCTCCCGTGGGCATGGGTGTGTGTGTTGTCCTTAGCGTAAGTTAGATTAAGTAGTGCGTAAGCCTAGGAACCGATGACCACAGCAGTTTGATCCCGTATTCCTTACCACAAATTTCCATTTCCTGTCAAGTTCATGTAGGGCGGCTTCCCGATGGAGCACACCAACGATGAATTCGTCGACATGCTTTTTGTACAAGGTCCATCCGATAACCAAGCTGCCGCTGATGCTGCTGCTTCTGCTCGTGCGTATGCGTACCCCCAAAGGCGCCATCCCGATACGAGTGTTTTTCGTCGCCTGGAGCAACGCCTTCGGAAAACGTAATTTTCGTCCACAAGTAATGGACAGCGGTCGTCCAAGAACTAAACGTGCCCGACAAATAGAGGACGAGATTCTTGAAACCGTTCACCAATCACCTCAGCGAAGTACCTGTGATATTGCAAGGCAGTTACAGATATCTCAAAGACTGGTCGCCGAGGTATTTGCACGATGAAGAATTGCATCCACCTCATTACACGGTAACTCAACACCAGCGGTCATAAGACTGCGTTCGACTTGTACAGACACTTTTGAATCAAGGGGAAGATTATGAACATTTTATAAAAAACGTGGTAAGGACAGACGAATCTAGCTTCACTAGTGATGGTGTTTTCAAACTCCACAACAGCCATTATTGATCGGAAGACAACCCATAGGTCAACCATGAACATGACTGGAATCGTGGGAGGAATGCTTTTGGGCCCTACGCTGTTGCTGCACAAGTTGAATGCGCCTCTGTATCGTATATTTCTTTGCAGTTCGGCGACAGCTATGTTTTCAGCATGACGGTGCACCATCACAGTTTGGAATTAATGTGCGTGTCCAGGAAAATGGATTGATCTTGGAGGTCCGATGTTGTGGACCCTAATCCACCAGACTTTTGTTAGTGGGGATGCTTAAAGGAACAAATTTATAGTACTCCATCCATGGATGAACATAACCTAACAGCCAACGTGCCTGCCGGCTCGACCATGGCGGACGCAAGTTTGTTGTGTAGAGCAAAGTATAATCCAGTGAGTTTTGAAATGCAAATTGGTCGCTCTGAACATTTTCTCCAAAGAGAACGTTGCTCAGACATACCAGCTCTTTAAAGATAACCCTGGATGTCAAACTTACAGAATGGAATTATTGTATGTGAGCGCAATCCAGTGTAGCCCACGTGTTGTGTTCTTTGTACTTCAGTGGATGCAAATGATGTTACTGTATCCATTATTATTTTCTATTGGCTTTGTTTGTGTCATGGACGAAAAAAAGTGGTCGTTTTGTTTGTAAGAAGTTAATGTCACGTCCTAATCAATACATACTAAAAAAATAAGTGTACATTGTGCGTGCCGCTAAAACTCAGAAATGAGTCCCGGTACGACCGTTTTTGCCTGAAGGGCGTGCTTTTGAAGAAATAAGAGCTGGGGCGTTTCGTCCTCTAGAAATTTCTAGCACATTCGAGAACATTCCAGAACATTCGAGAGCATTGCACAACATTCCAGAATGTTCCGAAATGTACCAAATGATCCGGAATGTTCTGGAATGTTAGGCAATAGATTGGAACATTCGGCAAGATTCCAGAACGTTCGGGAACATCCCGGAACTACCAGATAGTTGTGCAACAATCCAGAACACTCTCGAATGTTGTGGAATGTACTGGAACATTGTGAACCAATCGGAGCCCTCTTGGTATATTCTGGAATTCACCACTGGTTGGGCTACCCATACGTAAGGGTATATAAATCAAGACGTTTAATGGGCTCGAACGTCAGTTTCTTATCAATGACGAAGGGAGGAACTGAAAAAGTAGTGCAGTGAGTGAATAAAAACGAATAGTGAAGTGTGAGTAGTCAAAGTGTAACAGTGACTGAATACAAATCGCAAATAAAGTGTGTAAAGTTGATTTTATTTATAGTTTAGACAATGCTCAAACGTAAAAGTGGAGAAGATTTTGCCAGGTCTGGAGCAAACAGGCGAAATCAAAAGGAACAGCAAGAAAACGAAACAGGCGAAGAGAGCGACGCACGTTTAAGTTCCCAACGAACGAGAATGAGCACGTGAGAAGCAGAGAAACCGAAAAACGGCGAAATGAACGGGCTGAAGAATCAAGAATTACGGCACAATCTTATAATAAAAGACTGCAAACTCAAGTCAGGCATGAAAATGTCACGCTACGTGAAGAGCGTACGCGGACGAATAAACAGTACAACGGAACTAATGAAGCATTCCGCTACGAGCCAACGAAAGAATGTAACACACACAGACATGTCGTGGTCGGAAAAATTCGTAACGTTAGCCAATTCTGCAACGCGAAAAAATTCAATGGAGAAACACCAGGATTCTGTTGTATTAGTGGAAAAATTCGATTACCACCACTGGAAGCACCTCCGCAGGAATTTTTACATTATGTTACCGGGGAAACTCCAGTATCAAAACACTTCCTTCAAAATATAAAAGCATACAAAACCTGCTTCGAGATGACTTCTTTAGGTGTCACTTCGATCAGCACTAACAGAGATGAAATCGGTTTTTTTTCATCCAAGGACAAATCTATCTCAACTTAGGATCATTAGTACCACTACCCTACTAAGATCATAAATTTCTGGAAGTATATTTCATCGTAAATGAGGAAACAGAAATTGATCAACGAAGCACGACTATCGGTGGATTAAAGGAGAAAAGTCCGAGATGTACAAAGGATCTTACACAAATACAAACAACTGATCCGCATATTCGAAACAGCACTAGACCGAGTGTTTTCTGATAATTATAAAGTTATAATTCGAGCCGACAAAAGACCACATGGAGAACAGGAACGTCGATTTAATGCACCTCAGCCAGCCGCTGTGGCCGAGCGGTTCTAGTCGCTTCAGTTCAGAACCGCGATCTTGCTATGGTCGCAGGTTCGAATTCTGTCTTAGATTAGTTAGGTTTAAGTAGTTTTAAGTCTAGGGGACTGATGACCTCAGATGTTAAGTCCCATAGTGCTCAGGGCCATTTGAACCATTTAATGCAACTCAAATAGACGAAGTCGCCATGGTAATTGTGAACAATGAAAACATAAGCCTTGACATAATTGTACAACGAACAAAAGAAGGACTACAACGCACTGCAGAGACACACCGTTCATATGATACCCTCTCATATCTAGTAATCTTTCTGCACGGAGAGGACGGATAACATTTTAATGTCAAAGAAATCCAACCTGAAAAGTTGTAAAAACAGACAAAAAAGTGACTTCCGAGTAGTTTTATGCTTACCTCTTAATGACCAGAGACAATGAAACATTCTCGACACTCACCGTTTGTTCCAACAATTCCTGGCAGATATTTGGGCAAAAACTGAAGCGGAACGAACGCTTTACATGAGACTTAATCAGAAGAAACTGCGCACGGAAGAATACATTCACCTTCGAGACGCAATCATAAATGACAGAAACATTGACGACACTGTAACAATCGTCGTCTTATCCTCATCATACATAGGGAGTCTGAGACACGTGCAAGAATACACTCAAGATACCATGACTTACATAAGAAAATATGGATGACCTGACCTCTTCACCGCTTTCAGATCCAACTCGTCGTGGCCAGAAATCAAAGAACAAGTAAGATGCGGACAAGCCCTATGCATCGACACGAGACAGTATCCCGAGTTTTTCGACAGAAACAAACGAGATTTATTGAAGTCATCAAAAAATACTACAGCTTTGTAACCGTTAGATGCTGGATGTACACAATGGTACGGCAAAAACGAGGACTCCCTCACTCACAAATGTCATACGGTTACACCAGAGAATTTATCTCACGGATATCGACAAAGTCATCTAAGCTGAATTTCCCAATCCACAAGATGATCCGGAACTGTACGACATGGTATTGAAAAACATGATTCACCGACCATGTTGGCCATTAAACTCCAAGTCGCTATGTATGAGTGAATGAAAATGTACAAAAAAATACCCAAAATCATGCTTGGACGATACACAAACCGGAGTTGATGGCTATCCCAAATAAAGAAGACGATCGCCCAAAAACGGTAGCTTCACAGCAGATATACGAGGCAGCGACGAACTGGAAATATTGTAGATAATCAGCGGGTAGTGCCATACAACACACTACTTTCCAAAATGTTCCAAGCACACATAAACGTAGAAATTGCAATTCATTGAAATCCATTAACCATGTCTGTAAGTATGTGAACAAAGGCATGACGGTATTTCAAATAGCCAAGGCGGCGAAGAACGAAGCAGAAACGACAAGATCCTCATGTACCAAATGGGAATACACATCAACAGTAACGAAGCAGCTTGGCGGATTTTCGGTTTTCCCGTACACGAACGCGAACCAAACTGTGCAACATCTAGCAGAACATTTCGAGGACAGACAGAAAGTGTACTTCACAAAAGACACCGCCAGAAAAACAACAAACGAACCACCTCAGAATACAAGATTAACATCTTTTTATCCACTGTGCCATTAGCGATAACATTACTATATGTCGACGTCCCTACCTATTATACGTGGAACACAACAAGAAAAATCTTTCAGCGACGAAAACAAGGAATTCTAGTAGAAGATCAACCCGGAATCATGAAAACTGACGTACTAGCCCGAGTATACGCGGTACATCCGAACAACTCTGAATGTTTCTACCTCCGAATATTGATACACGAAATACGCGGACCAACAAGTTTCACAGACCTCAAGACTGTTGACAGAAGAATATCGACGCTCAGTACTACTGGAAAACAGCAACCACTGGCAATTAACACTACGAGAAGCCTCACTCACAGCCACAGCTGAACAAATGAGATACTTATTTGCCCTAACTCTAACAACATGTAACCCATCGAATCCAAAACATCTATAAGACTCCTTCAAAGAGAGTATAAGTGATGAAACACTGTACCAGATCCGACAAGCTCAACCTGAACTTATCATCGAATTCAACGACGACATCTACAGTGAAACTCATTTGCCTACAACATTAATTTTTAGCAATAAACAACCGGATCTTAGTATAATTTGGGATGGAAGCACCACGAAAAGATACTACCAGTGTGTTAAACTTCGAAATTACGAAGGAGAAATCTACATCAACAAACTGCTTCAATACATTACGAACAAGAAACCATCCCTCAATGACAATCAAAAGGAAGTTTACAACGTTATCATGGATCGGATCGACAACAACGCTGACGAAATTATTTACTTGCTCGCACCAGGCGGCACCGGGAAAACGGATCTAATACATTTATTGCTGGTGGAAATAAGTGGCAAACAACACATCTCATTTGCACTAACATCATCCGGCACTGTAGGCACACTTGTGGAAGGAGGACGAACTGCCCATTCCGCCTTGCAACTACCACTGAATATAACCAAAGAACAATTCCCAGTATGTAAAATCTCAAGAGCATCTGGATGGGGTGAACTTCTAAAGCAAGCTAAAATTATCCTCTGGCACATATAAAATTACTCGGAGCCATGGACAGAACATAACAACACTTGAGAGGAAACTCTGAAGTGATGGGAGGAGCTCTACACATAGTTTCAGGAAATTTTCGACAAACACTTCCAGTTATCCCCAGCAGACGAGATCAATGCATGCTTAAAAAAAATTACATCATTGGTCACACATACAAATCCTGCGACTTGCAAAAAATGTGAGAGTTCAACTATCGAAAGACAAAACAACACATTTTACTCAACAACTTTTACTAACAGGCGAAGGTACATATCCCACTGACCAAACGACGGGCCTCATTATGCTCCACAGTAAGTTCTGCAACATAGCCACTGCTACTGAAAACGATCAAATTTAGTCAAAAATTGTTCACAACTATACCAATCCGGACTGGTTATTTGGAGGGGAAATTCTGGAAAATTAAAATAATATTGTTGACGACATAAACTTTAATTTTCAAAAGAAAATCCCCGGCGAAGAGAAAATATACAAATCGATCGAAACGATGGTAAACGTTGAAGAAAGTATGAAATTCCCTGCAGAATTACTAAACCCTTTACAAGTACCAGGAATGCCATTACACTATCTTCGACTTAAAACTGGATCTCTGGTCATTCTACTCAGAAATCGCAACTCACCAAAACTATTTAATGGGACTAGGTGGTGGTAAGTTCCTATGGCACCAAACTGCTGAGGTCATCGGCCCCTAGGCTTACATACTACTTAATCTAACTTAAACTAACTTGCGCTAAGTCAAACACACACACACACATGCCCGAAGGATGATTCGAACCTCCGACAAAGGATTAATGGAACAAGGATGATCATCAAACAGCTATCGAATAACATCATCGAAGCCGTACTTAGAATGGAAAATACAAAGGACACACACTGTTTATCCTCAATACCACTGATCTCTATTGAACTGCGATTCCAATTTAAAAGACTGCAATTTCCAATCAAATTACCTACAGTTTTACGATTAACAAAGCACAAGGACAAACTTTGAAATTTTGCAACATCAGCCGCAAAGACTCCTAGTTCTCTCATTGTCAATTATATGTGGATTACTTTCGACCAGGAAATTTAAGAAATTTGTCCATGTATATCCCGGACAACAAAATGAAAAATGTTGTTTGTAAACAAGTATTGTAAATAGTTAGAATATCTTTTCAATAATATTTTTTTATCTCTTGTACTTTAAGAAGTGTTGTAAATAGTTCGAACATATTTTCAATAATTTTTTTACTTCGCATACTTTACAGTTTATCCTTTTATTTAAACTACCACACAGTCTCATATCAACCCTGTTAGAGAAGCCTGGTACCAAAACTAGTGTTTAAATAAAGGTAACAGTAACAGGAAGAAGTACAGAAGATATCACATTGTGGAGTTGTGAACTGCATAGAACTGGATGCTTTAAATGAAAAAAGAAAATGTTTTGACCGGACCTGGTTCTAATATCGGTAAGTATGTGTATCCTTTCCCCACCACATTGCCTCGTCTCACTGAGCTAATGGGACGGGTATGGACCTGTGGTGAGGTCATGCCACCTGCTACTGCCCACGCTGGACGCAGTTACAGTATTGCCAGAGCCTCGTTTTTAAATCCCATTTCTATTACACCTACTCATGGGACCAGGTTTTGCTACATATATTTTTGTGTTGAAGTGGAATGAAGGTTGCATGCCGACAGCCAAGTGCGACATTTTTTCTTCACCCCGTTAAATTTCTAGGAAGTCTTGTTTTCTCTCTGCTTAGACATTTGATCAGTTAATTCAACTGTTAAAATATACATTTTAACACTATTTTTAACACTAACATTTTAACACAGTTTTTTTAAATACCGCGACCTGCATTCCAAAGTTCAACCCAACTGCCACTTCTCCTCTTCCCCACTTCCGTAACGGAGCCACCAAACGGCGCTGTCGTTGCTTGAGTCACCAACGGACAAGATTTTTCCCGAGAAGCCAAGATAAATTAAAATTGATGAGGAAAATGTGGCAACTACTTAAACTCGTCAAGCATATGCAATGAGTTCAACCCAACTGCCACTTCTCCTCTTCCCCACTTCGGTAATGGAGCCTCCAAACGGCGCTGTCGTTGCTTGCGTCACCAACGGACAAGATTTTTCCTGAGAAGCCAAGATAAATTAAAATTGATGAGGAAAATGTGGCAACTACTTAAACTCGTCAAGCATATGCAATGAGTTCAACCCAACTGCCACTTCTCCTCTTCCCCACTTCCGTAACGGAGCCTCCAAACGGCGCTGTCGTTGCTTGCATCACCAACGGACAAGATTTTTCCTGAGAAGCCAAGATAAATTAAAATTGATGAGGAAAATGTGGCAACTACTTAAACTCGTCAAGCATATGCAATGAGTTCAACCCAACTGCCACTTCTCCTCTTCCCCACTTCCGTAACGGAGCCACCAAACGGCGCTGTCGTTGCTTGAGTCACCAACGGACAAGATTTTTCCTGAGAAGCCAAGATAAATTAAAATTGATGAGGAAAATGTGGCAACAACTTAAACTCGTCAAGCATATGCAATGAGTTCAAACCAACTGCCACTTCTCCTCTTCCCCACTTCCGTAACGGAGCCACCAAACGGCGCTGTCGTTGCTTGAGTCACCAACGGACAAGATTTTTCCTGAGAAGCCAAGATAAATTAAAATTGATGAGGAAAATGTGGCAACTACTTAAACTCGTCAAGCATATGCAATGAGTTCAACCCAACTGCCACTTCTCCTCTTCCCCACTTCGGTAATGGAGCCTCCAAACGGCGCTGTCGTTGCTTGCGTCACCAACGGACAAGATTTTTCCTGAGAAGCCAAGATAAATTAAAATTGATGAGGAAAATGTGGCAACTACTTAAACTCGTCAAGCATATGCAATGAGTTCAACCCAACTGCCACTTCTCCTCTTCCCCACTTCCGTAACGGAGCCTCCAAACGGCGCTGTCGTTGCTTGCATCACCAACGGACAAGATTTTTCCCGAGAAGCCAAGATAAATTAAAATTGATGAGGAAAATGTGGCAACTACTTAAACTCGTCAAGCATATGCAATGAGTTCAACCCAACTGCCACTTCTCCTCTTCCCCACTTCGGTTACGGAGCCACCAAACGGCGCTGTCGTTGCTTGAGTCACCAACGGACAAGATTTTTCCTGAGAAGCCAAGATAAATTAAAATTGATGAGGAAAATGTGGCAACTACTTAAACTCGTCAAGCATATGCAATGAGTTCAACCCAACTGCCACTTCTCCTCTTCCCCACTTCCGTAACGGAGCCTCCAAACGGCGCTGTCGTTGCTTGCGTCACCAACGGACAAGATTTTTCCCGAGAAGCCAAGATAAATTAAAATTGATGAGGAAAATGTGGCAACTACTTAAACTCGTCAAGCATATGCAATGAGTTCAACCCAACTGCCACTTCTCCTCTTCCCCACTTCGGTAAATGGAGCCGCCAAACGGCGCTGTCGTTGCTTGCGTCACCAACGGACAAGATTTTTCCTGAGAAGCCAAGATAAATTAAAATTGATGAGGAAAATGTGGCAACTACTTAAACTCGTCAAGCATATGCAATGAGTTCAACCCAACTGCCACTTCTCCTCTTCCCCACGTCCGTAACGGAGCCTCCAAACGGCGCTGTCGTTGCTTGCATCCCCAGCGGACAAGATTTTTCCCGAGAAGCCAAGATAAATTAAAATTGATGAGGAAAATGTAGCAACTACTTAAACTCGTCAAGCATATGCAATGAGTTCAACCCAACTCCCACTTCTCCTCTTCCCCACTTCCGTAACGGAGCCACCAAACGGCGCTGTCGTTGCTTGAGTCACCAACGGACAAGATTTTTCCTGAGAAGCCAAGATAAATTAAAATTGATGAGGAAAATGTGGCAACTACTTAAACTCGTCAAGCATATGCAATGAGTTCAACCCAACTGCCACTTCTCCTCTTCCCCACTTCCGTAACGGAGCCTCCAAACGGCGCTGTCGTTGCTTGCATCACCAACGGACAAGATTTTTCCCGAGAAGCCAAGATAAATTAAAATTGATGAGGAAAATGTGGCAACTACTTAAACTCGTCAAGCATATGCAATGAGTTCAACCCAACTGCCACTTCTCCTCTTCCCCACTTCGGTAATGGAGCCTCCAAACGGCGCTGTCGTTGCTTGAGTCACCAACGGACAAGATTTTTCCCGAGAAGCCAAGATAAATTAAAATTGATGAGGAAAATGTGGCAACTACTTAAACTCGTCAAGCATATGCAATGAGTTCAACCCAACTGCCACTTCTCCTCTTCCCCACTTCCGTAACGGAGCCTCCAAACGGCGCTGTCGTTGCTTGCGTCACCAACGGACAAGATTTTTCCTGAGAAGCCAAGATAAATTAAAATTGATGAGGAAAATGTGGCAACTACTTAAACTCGTCAAGCATATGCAATGAGTTCAACCCAACTGCCACTTCTCCTCTTCCCCACTTCCGTAACGGAGCCTCCAAACGGCGCTGTCGTTGCTTGCATCACCAACGGACAAGATTTTTCCCGAGAAGCCAAGATAAATTAAAATTGATGAGGAAAATGTGGCAACTACTTAAACTCGTCAAGCATATGCAATGAGTTCAACCCAACTGCCACTTCTCCTCTTCCCCACTTCGGTAATGGAGCCTCCAAACGGCGCTGTCGTTGCTTGCGTCACCAACGGACAAGATTTTTCCTGAGAAGCCAAGATAAATTAAAATTGATGAGGAAAATGTGGCAACTACTTAAACTCGTCAAGCATATGCAATGAGTTCAACCCAACTGCCACTTCTCCTCTTCCCCACTCCCGTAACGGAGCCTCCAAACGGCGCTGTCGTTGCTTGCATCACCAACGGACAAGATTTTTCCCGAGAAGCCAAGATAAATTAAAATTGATGAGGAAAATGTGGCAACTACTTAAACTCGTCAAGCATATGCAATGAGTTCAACCCAACTGCCACTTCTCCTCTTCCCCACTTCGGTAATGGAGCCTCCAAACGGCGCTGTCGTTGCTTGCGTCACCAACGGACAAGATTTTTCCTGAGAAGCCAAGATAAATTAAAATTGATGAGGAAAATGTGGCAACTACTTAAACTCGTCAAGCATATGCAATGAGTTCAACCCAACTGCCACTTCTCCTCTTCCCCACTTCCGTAACGGAGCCACCAAACGGCGCTGTCGTTGCTTGAGTCACCAACGGACAAGATTTTTCCTGAGAAGCCAAGATAAATTAAAATTGATGAGGAAAATGTGGCAACTACTTAAACTCGTCAAGCATATGCAATGAGTTCAACCCAACTGCCACTTCTCCTCTTCCCCACTTCTGTAACGGAGCCTCCAAACGGCGCTGTCGTTGCTTGCATCACCAACGGACAAGATTTTTCCTGAGAAGCCAAGATAAATTAAAATTGATGAGGAAAATGTGGCAACTACTTAAACTCGTCAAGCATATGCAATGAGTTCAACCCAACTGCCACTTCTCCTCTTCCCCACTTCCGTAACGGAGCCACCAAACGGCGCTGTCGTTGCTTGCGTCACCAACGGACAAGATTTTTCCTGAGAAGCCAAGATAAATTAAAATTGATGAGGAAAATGTGGCAACTACTTAAACTCGTCAAGCATATGCAATGAGTTCAACCCAACTGCCACTTCTCCTCTTCCCCACTTCCGTAACGGAGCCTCCAAACGGCGCTGTCGTTGCTTGCATCACCAACGGACAAGATTTTTCCCGAGAAGCCAAGATAAATTAAAATTGATGAGTAAAATGTGGCAACTACTTAAACTCGTCAAGCATATGCAATGAGTTCAACCCAACTGCCACTTCTCCTCTTCCCCACTTCGGTAATGGAGCCTCCAAACGGCGCTGTCGTTGCTTGCGTCACCAACGGACAAGATTTTTCCTGAGAAGCCAAGATAAATTAAAATTGATGAGGAAAATGTGGCAACTACTTAAACTCGTCAAGCATATGCAATGAGTTCAACCCAACTGCCACTTCTCCTCTTCCCCACTTCCGTAACGGAGCCTCCAAACGGCGCTGTCGTTGCTTGCATCACCAACGGACAAGATTTTTCCCGAGAAGCCAAGATAAATTAAAATTGATGAGGAAAATGTGGCAACTACTTAAACTCGTCAAGCATATGCAATGAGTTCAACCCAACTGCCACTTCTCCTCTTCCCCACTTCCGTAACGGAGCCTCCAAACGGCGCTGTCGTTGCTTGCGTCACCAACGGACAAGATTTTTCCCGAGAAGCCAAGATAAATTAAAATTGATGAGGAAAATGTGGCAACTACTTAAACTCGTCAAGCATATGCAATGAGTTCAACCCAACTGCCACTTCTCCTCTTCCCCACTTCCGTAACGGAGCCTCCAAACGGCGCTGTCGTTGCTTGCGTCACCAACGGACAAGATTTTTCCCGAGAAGCCAAGATAAATTAAAATTGATGAGGAAAATGTGGCAACTACTTAAACTCGTCAAGCATATGCAATGAGTTCAACCCAACTGCCACTTCTCCTCTTCCCCACTTCCGTAACGGAGCCACCAAACGGCGCTGTCGTTGCTTGCGTCACCAACGGACAAGATTTTTCCTGAGAAGCCAAGATAAATTAAAATTGATGAGGAAAATGTGGCAACTACTTAAACTCGTCAAGCATATGCAATGAATTCAACCCAACTGCCACTCCTCCTCTTCCCCACTTCCGTAACGGAGCCTCCAAACGGCGCTGTCGTTGCTTGCATCACCAACGGACAAGATTTTTCCCGAGAAGCCATGATAAATTAAAATTGATGAGGAAAATGTGGCAACTACTTAAACTCGTCAAGCATATGCAATGAGTTCAACCCAACTGCCACTTCTCCTCTTCCCCACTTCGGTAATGGAGCCTCCAAACGGCGCTGTCGTTGCTTGCGTCACCAATGGACAAGATTTTTCCTGAGAAGATAAGATAAATTAAAATTGATGAGGAAAATGTGGCAACTACTTAAACTCGTCAAGCATATGCAATGAGTTCAACCCAACTGCCACTTCTCCTCTTCCCCACTTCCGTAACGGAGCCTCCAAACGGCGCTGTCGTTGCTTGCATCACCAACGGACAGGATTTTTCCCGAGAAGCCAAGATAAATTAAAATTGATGAGGAAGATGTGGCAACTACTTAAACTCGTCAAGCATATGCAATGAGTTCAACCCAACTGCCACTTCTCCTCTTCCCCACTTCATTAATGGAGCCTCCAAACGGCGCTGTCGTTGCTTGCGTCACCAACGGACAAGATTTTTCCTGAGAAGCCAAGATAAATTAAAATTGATGAGGAAAATGTGGCAACTAATTAAACTCGTCAAGCATATGCAATGAGTTCAACCCAACTGCCACTTCTCCTCTTCCCCACTTCCGTAACGGAGCCACCAAACGGCGCTGTCGTTGCTTGAGTCACCAACGGACAAGATTTTTCCTGAGAAGCCAAGATAAATTAAAATTGATGAGGAAAATGTGGCAACTACTTAAACTCGTCAAGCATATGCAATGAGTTCAACCCAACTGCCACTTCTCCTCTTCCCCACTTCGGTAATGGAGCCTCCAAACGGCGCTGTCGTTGCTTGCATCACCAACGGACAAGATTTTTCCTGAGAAGCCAAGATAAATTAAAATTGATGAGGAAAATGTGGCAACTACTTAAACTCGTCAAGCATATGCAATGAGTTCAACCCAACTGCCACTTCTCCTCTTCCCCACTTCCGTAACGGAGCCTCCAAACGGCGCTGTCGTTGCTTGCATCACCAACGGACAAGATTTTTCCCGAGAAGCCAAGATAAATTAAAATTGATCAGGAAAATGTGGCAACTACTTAAACTCGTCAAGCATATGCAATGAGTTCAACCCAACTGTCACTTCTCCTCTTCCCCACTTCGGTAATGGAGCCTCCAAACGGCGCTGTCGTTGCTTGCGTCACCAACGGACAAGATTTTTCCCGAGAAGCCAAGATAAATTAAAATTGATGAGGAAAATGTGGCAACTACTTAAACTCGTCAAGCATATGCAATGAGTTCAACCCAACTGCCACTTCTCCTCTTCCCCACTTCGGTAATGGAGCCTCCAAACGGCGCTGTCGTTGCTTGCGTCACCAACGGACAAGATTTTTCCTGAGAAGCCAAGATAAATTAAAATTGATGAGGAAAATGTGGCAACTACTTAAACTCGTCAAGCATATGCAATGAGTTCAACCCAACTGCCACTTCTCCTCTTCCCCACTTCGGTAATGGAGCCTCCAAACGGCGCTGTCGTTGCTTGCGTCACCAACGGACAAGATTTTTCCCGAGAAGCCAAGATAAATTAAAATTGATGAGGAAAATGTGGCAACTACTTAAACTCGTCAAGCATATGCAATGAGTTCAACCCAACTGCCACTTCTCCTCTTCCCCACTTCTGTAATGGAGCCTCCAAACGGCGCTGTCGTTGCTTGCGTCACCAACGGACAAGATTTTTCCTGAGAAGCCAAGATAAATTAAAATTGATGAGGAAAATGTGGCAACTACTTAAACTCGTCAAGCATATGCAATGAGTTCAACCCAACTGCCACTTCTCCTCTTCCCCACTTCGGTAATGGAGCCTCCAAACGGCGCTGTCGTTGCTTGCATCACCAACGGACAAGATTTTTCCCGAGAAGCCAAGATAAATTAAAATTGATGAGGAAAATGTGGCAACTACTTAAACTCGTCAAGCATATGCAATGAGTTCAACCCAACTGCCACTTCTCCTCTTCCCCACTTCAGTAACGGAGCCTCCAAACGGCGCTGTCGTTGCTTGCGTCACCAACGGACAAGATTTTTCCTGAGAAGCCAAGATAAATTAAAATTGATGAGGAAAATGTGGCAACTACTTAAACTCGTCAAGCATATGCAATGAGTTCAACCCAACTGCCACTTCTCCTCTTCCCCACTTCGGTAATGGAGCCTCCAAACGGCGCTGTCGTTGCTTGCGTCACCAACGGACAAGATTTTTCCCGAGAAGCCAAGATAAATTAAAATTGATGAGGAAAATGTGGCAACTACTTAAACTCGTCAAGCATATGCAATGAGTTCAACCCAACTGCCACTTCTCCTCTTCCCCACTTCGGTAATGGAGCCTCCAAACGGCGCTGTCGTTGCTTGCGTCACCAACGGACAAGATTTTTCCCGAGAAGCCAAGATAAATTAAAATTGATGAGGAAAATGTGGCAACTACATAAACTCGTCAAGCATATGCAATGAGTTCAACCCAACTGCCACTTCTCCTCTTCTCCACTTCCGTAACGGAACCTCCAAACGGCGCTGTCGTTGCTTGCATCACCAACGGACAAGATTTTTCCCGAGAAGCCAAGATAAATTAAAATTGATGAGGAAAATGTGGCAACTACTTAAACTCGTCAAGCATATGCAATGAGTTCAACCCAACTGCCACTTCTCCTCTTCCCCACTTCGGTAACAGAGCCTCCAAACGGCGCTGTCGTTGCTTGCGTCACCAACGGACAAGATTTTTCCTGAGAAGCCAAGATAAATTAAAATTGATGAGGAAAATGTGGCAACTACTTAAACTCGTCAAGCATATGCAATGAGTTCAACCCAACTGCCACTTCTCCTCTTCCCCACTTCGGTAATGGAGCCTCCAAACGGCGCTGTCGTTGCTTGCGTCATCAACGGACAAGATTTTTCCCGAGAAGCCAAGATAAATTAAAATTGATGAGGAAAATGTGGCAACTACTTAAACTCGTCAAGCATATGCAATGAGTTCAACCCAACTGCCACTTCTCCTCTTCCCCACTTCGGTAATGGAGCCTCCAAACGGCGCTGTCGTTGCTTGCGTCACCAACGGACAAGATTTTTCCTGAGAAGCCAAGATAAATTAAAATTTATGAGGAAAATGTGGCAACTACTTAAACTCGTCAAGCATATGCAATGAGTTCAACCGAACTGCCACTTCTCCTCTTCCCCACTTCGGTAATGGAGCCTCCAAACGGCGCTGTCGTTGCTTGCATCACCAACGGACAAGATTTTTCCCGAGAAGCCAAGATAAATTAAAATTGATGAGGAAAATGTGGCAACTACTTAAACTCGTCAAGGATATGCAATGAGTTCAACCCAACTGCCACTTCTCCTCTTCCCCACTTCAGTAACGGAGCCTCCAAACGGCGCTGTCGTTGCTTGCGTCACCAACGGACAAGATTTTTCCTGAGAAGCCAAGATAAATTAAAATTGATGAGGAAAATGTGGCAACTACTTAAACTCGTCAAGCATATGCAATGAGTTCAACCCAACTGCCACTTCTCCTCTTCCCCACTTCGGTAATGGAGCCTCCAAACGGCGCTATCGTTGCTTGCGTCACCAACGGACAAGATTTTTCCCGAGAAGCCAAGATAAATTAAAATTGATGAGGAAAATGTGGCAACTACTTAAACTCGTCAAGCATATGCAATGAGGTCAACCCAACTGCCACTTCTCCTCTTCCCCACTTCGGTAATGGAGCCTCCAAACGGCGCTGTCGTTGCTTGCGTCACCAACGGACAAGATTTTTCCCGAGAAGCCAAGATAAATTAAAATTGATGAGGAAAATGTGGCAACTACAAAAACTCGTCAAGCATATGCAATGAGTTCAACCCAACTGCCACTTCTCCTCTTCCCCACTTCGTTAATGGAGCCTCCAAACGGCGCTGTCGTTGCTTGCGTCACCAACGGACAAGATTTTTCCCGAGAAGCCAAGATAAATTAAAATTGATGAGGAAAATGTGGCAACTACTTAAACTCGTCAAGCATATGCAATGAGTTCAACCCAACTGCCACTTCTCCTCTTCCCCACTTCGGTAATGGAGCCTCCAAACGGCGCTGTCGTTGCTTGCGTCACCAACGGACAAGATTTTTCCCGAGAAGCCAAGATAAATTAAAATTGATGAGGAAAATGTGGCAACTACATAAACTCGTCAAGCATATGCAATGAGTTCAACCCAACTGCCACTTCTCCTCTTCTCCACTTCCGTAACTGAACCTCCAAACGGCGCTGTCGTTGCTTGCATCACCAACGGACAAGATTTTTCCCGAGAAGCCAAGATAAATTAAAATTGATGAGGAAAATGTGGCAACTACTTAAACTCGTCAAGCATATGCAATGAGTTCAACCCAACTGCCACTTCTCCTCTTCCCCACTTCGGTAACAGAGCCTCCAAACGGCGCTGTCGTTGCTTGCGTCACCAACGGACAAGATTTTTCCTGAGAAGCCAAGATAAATTAAAATTGATGAGGAAAATGTGGCAACTACTTAAACTCGTCAAGCATATGCAATGAGTTCAACCCAACTGCCACTTCTCCTCTTCCCCACTTCGGTAATGGAGCCTCCAAACGGCGCTGTCGTTGCTTGCGTCACCAACGGACAAGATTTTTCCCGAGAAGCCAAGATAAATTAAAATTGATGAGGAAAATGTGGCAACTACTTAAACTCGTCAAGCATATGCAATGAGTTCAACCCAACTGCCACTTCTCCTCTTCCCCACTTCGGTAATGGAGCCTCCAAACGGCGCTGTCGTTGCTTGCGTCACCAACGGACAAGATTTTTCCTGAGAAGCCAAGATAAATTAAAATTGATGAGGAAAATGTGGCAACTACTTAAACTCGTCAAGCATATGCAATGAGTTCAACCCAACTGCCACTTCTCCTCTTCCCCACTTCGGTAATGGAGCCTCCAAACGGCGCTGTCGTTGCTTGCATCACCAACGGACAAGATTTTTCCCGAGAAGCCAAGATAAATTAAAATTGATGAGGAAAATGTGGCAACTACTTAAACTCGTCAAGGATATGCAATGAGTTCAACCCAACTGCCACTTCTCCTCTTCCCCACTTCAGTAACGGAGCCTCCAAACGGCGCTGTCGTTGCTTGCGTCACCAACGGACAAGATTTTTCCTGAGAAGCCAAGATAAATTAAAATTGATGAGGAAAATGTGGCAACTACTTAAACTCGTCAAGCATATGCAATGAGTTCAACCCAACTGCCACTTCTCCTCTTCCCCACTTCGGTAATGGAGCCTCCAAACGGCGCTGTCGTTGCTTGCGTCACCAACAGACAAGATTTTTCCCGAGAAGCCAAGATAAATTAAAATTGATGAGGAAAATGTGGCAACTACTTAAACTCGTCAAGCATATGCAATGAGTTCAACCCAACTGCCACTTCTCCTCTTCCCCACTTCGGTAATGGAGCCTCCAAACGGCGCTGTCGTTGCTTGCGTCACCAACGGACAAGATTTTTGCCGAGAAGCCAAGATAAATTAAAATTGATGAGGAAAATGTGGCAACTACATAAACTCGTCAAGCATATGCAATGAGTTCAACCCAACTGCCACTTCTCCTCTTCTCCACTTCCGTAACTGAACCTCCAAACGGCGCTGTCGTTGCTTGCATCACCAACGGACAAGATTTTTCCCGAGAAGCCAAGATAAATTAAAATTGATGAGGAAAATGTGGCAACTACTTAAACTCGTCAAGCATATGCAATGAGTTCAACCCAACTACCACTTCTCCTCTTCCCCACTTCGGTAATGGAGCCTCCAAACGGCGCTGTCGTTGCTTGTGTCACCAACGGACAAGATTTTTCCCGAGAAGCCAAGATAAATTAAAATTGATGAGGAAAATGTGGCAACTACTTAAACTCGTCAAGCATATGCAATGAATTTAACCCAACTGCCACTTCTCCTCTTCCCCACTTCGGTAATGGAGCCTCCAAACGGCGCTGTCGTTGCTTGCGTCACCAACGGACAAGATTTTTCCTGAGAAGCCAAGATAAATTAAAATTGATGAGGAAAATGTGGCAACTACTTAAACTCGTCAAGCATATGCAATGAGTTCAACCCAACTGCCACTTCTCCTCTTCCCCACTTCGGTAATGGAGCCTCCAAACGGCGCTGTCGTTGCTTGCGTCACCAACGGACAAGATTTTTCCCGAGAAGCCAAGATAAATTAAAATTGATGAGGAAAATGTGGCAACTACTTAAACTCGTCAAGCATATGCAATGAGTTCAACCCAACTGCCACTTCTCCTCTTCCCCACTTCCGTAACGGAGCCTCCAAACGGCGCTGTCGTTGCTTGCATCACCAACGGACAAGATTTTTCCCGAGAAGCCAAGATAAATTAAAATTGATGAGGAAAATGTGGCAACTACTTAAACTCGTCAAGCATATGCAATGAGTTCAACCCAACTGCCACTTCTCCTCTTCCCCACTTCGGTAATGGAGCCTCCAAACGGCGCTGTCGTTGCTTGCGTCACCAACGGACAAGATTTTTCCCGAGAAGCCAAGATAAATTAAAATTGATGAGGAAAATGTGGCAACTACTTAAACTCGTCAAGCATATGCAATGAGTTCAACCCAACTGCCACTTCTCCTCTTCCCCACTTCGGTAATGGAGCCTCCAAACGGCGCTGTCGTTGCTTGCGTCACCAACGGACAAGATTTTTCCTGAGATGCCAAGATAAATTAAAATTGATGAGGAAAATGTGGCAACTACTTAAACTCGTCAAGCATATGCAATGAGTTCAACCCAACTGCCACTTCTCCTCTTCCCCACTTCGGTAATGGAGCCTCCAAACGGCGCTGTCGTTGCTTGCGTCACCAACGGACAAGATTTTTCCTGAGAAGCCAAGATAAATTAAAATTGATGAGGAAAATGTGGCAACTACTTAAACTCGTCAAGCATATGCAATGAGTTCAACCCAACTGCCACTTCTCCTCTTCCCCACTTCGGTAATGGAGCCTCCAAACGGCGCTGTCGTTGCTCGCGTCACCAACGGACAAGATTTTTCCTGAGAAGCCAAGATAAATTAAAATTGATGAGGAAAATGTGGCAACTACTTAAACTCGTCAAGCATATGCAATGAGTTCAACCCAACTGCCACTTCTCCTCTTCCCCACTTCGGTAATGGAGCCTCCAAACGGCGCTGTCGTTGCTTGCGTCACCAACGGACAAGATTTTTCCCGAGAAGCCAAGATAAATTAAAATTGATGAGGAAAATGTGGCAACTACTTAAACTCGTCAAGCATATGCAATGAGTTCAACCCAACTGCCACTTCTCCTCTTCCCCACTTCCGTAACGGAGCCTCCAAACGGCGCTGTCGTTGCTTGCATCACCAACGGACAAGATTTTTCCCGAGAAGCCAAGATAAATTAAAATTGATGAGGAAAATGTGGCAACTACTTAAACTCGTCAAGTATATGCAATGAGTTCAACCCAACTGCCACTTCTCCTCTTCCCCACTTCGGTAATGGAGCCTCCAAACGGCGCTGTCGTTGCTTGCGTCACCATCGGACAAGATTTTTCCTGAGAAGCCAAGATAAATTAAAATTGATGAGGAAAATGTGGCAACTACTTAAACTCGTCAAGCATATGCAATGAGTTCAACCCAACTGCCACTTCTCCTCTTCCCCACTTCGGTAATGGAGCCTCCAAACGGCGCTGTCGTTGCTTGCGTCACCAACGGACAAGATTTTTCCTGAGAAGCCAAGATAAATTAAAATTGATGAGGAAAATGTGGCAACTACTTAAACTCGTCAAGCATATGCAATGAGTTCAACCCAACTGCCACTTCTCCTCTTCCCCACTTCGGTAATGGAGCCTCCAAACGGCGCTGTCGTTGCTTGCGTCACCAACGGACAAGATTTTTCCTGAGAAGCCAAGATAAATTAAAATTGATGAGGAAAATGTGGCAACTACTTAAACTCGTCAAGCATATGCAATGAGTTCAACCCAACTGCCACTTCTCCTCTTCCCCACTTCAGTAATGGAGCCTCCAAACGGCGCTGTCGTTGCTTGCGTCACCAACGGACAAGATTTTTCCTGAGAAGCCAAGATAAATTAAAATTGATGAGGAAAATGTGGCAACTACTTAAACTCGTCAAGCATATGCAATGAGTTCAACCCAACTGCCACTTCTCCTCTTCCCCACTTCAGTAATGGAGCCTCCAAACGGCGCTGTCGTTGCTTGCGTCACCAATGGACAAGATTTTTCCTGAGAAGCCAAGATAAATTAAAATTGATGAGGAAAATGTGGCAACTACTTAAACTCGTCAAGCATATGCAATGAGTTCAACCCAACTGCCACTTCTCCTCTTCCCCACTTCGGTAATGGAGCCTCCAAACGGCGCTGTCGTTGCTTGCGTCACCAACGGACAAGATTTTTCCTGAGAAGCCAAGATAAATTAAAATTGATGAGGAAAATGTGGCAACTACTTAAACTCGTCAAGCATATGCAATGAGTTCAACCCAACTGCCACTTCTCCTCTTCCCCACTTCGGTAATGGAGCCTCCAAACGGCGCTGTCGTTGCTTGCGTCACCAACGGACAAGATTTTTCCCGAGAAGCCAAGATAAATTAAAATTGATGAGGAAAATGTGGCAACTACTTAAACTCGTCAAGCATATGCAATGAGTTCAACCCAAATGCCACTTCTCCTCTTCCCCACTTCCGTAACGGAGCCTCCAAACGGCGCTGTCGTTGCTTGCATCACCAACGGACAAGATTTTTCCCGAGAAGCCAAGATAAATTAAAATTGATGAGGAAAATGTGGCAACTACTTAAACTCGTCAAGTATATGCAATGAGTTCAACCCAACTGCCACTTCTCCTCTTCCCCACTTCGGTAATGGAGCCTCCAAACGGCGCTGTCATTGCTTGCGTCACCAACGGACAAGATTTTTCCTGAGAAGCCAAGATAAATTAAAATTGATGAGGAAAATGTGGCAACTACTTAAACTCGTCAAGCATATGCAATGAGTTCAACCCAACTGCCACTTCTCCTCTTCCCCACTTCCGTAACGGAGCCTCCAAACGGCGCTGTCGTTGCTTGCATCACCAACGGACAAGATTTTTCCCGAGAAGCCAAGATAAATTAAAATTGATGAGGAAAATGTGGCAACTACTTAAACTCGTCAAGCATATGCAATGAGTTCAACCCAACTGCCACTTCTCCTCTTCCCCACTTCGGTAATGGAGCCTCCAAACGGCGCTGTCGTTGCTTGCGTCACCAACGGACAAGATTTTTCCTGAGAAGCCAAGATAAATTAAAATTGATGAGGAAAATGTGGCAACTACTTAAACTCGTCAATCATATGCAATGAGTTCAACCCAACTGCCACTTCTCCTCTTCCCCACTTCCGTAATGGAGCCTCCAAACGGCGCTGTCGTTGCTTGCATCACCAACGGACAAGATTTTTCCCGAGAAGCCAAGATAAATTAAAATTGACGAGGAAAATGTGGCAACTACTTAAACTCGTCAAGCATATGCAATGAGTTCAACCCAACTGCCACTTCTCCTCTTCCCCACTTCGGTAATGGAGCCTCCAAACGGCGCTGTCGTTGCTTGCGTCACCAACGGACAAGATTTTTCCTGAGAAGCCAAGATAAATTAAAATTGATGAGGAAAATGTGGCAACTACTTAAACTCGTCAAGCATATGCAATGAGTTCAACCCAACTGCCACTTCTCCTCTTCCCCACTTCCGTAACGGAGCCTCCAAACGGCGCTGTCGTTGCTTGCATCACCAACGGACAAGATTTTTCCTGAGAAGCCAAGATAAATTAAAATTGATGAGGAAAATGTGGCAACTACTTAAACTCGTCAAGCATATGCAATGAGTTCAACCCAACTGCCACTTCTCCTCTTCCCCACTTCGGTAATGGAGCCTCCAAACGGCGCTGTCGTTGCTTGCGTCACCAACGGACAAGATTTTTCCTGAGAAGCCAAGATAAATTATAATTGATGAGGAAAATGTGGCAACTACTTAAACTCGTCAAGCATATGCAATGAGTTCAACCCAACTGCCACTTCTCCTCTTCCCCACTTCGGTAATGGAGCCTCCAAACGGCGCTGTCGTTGCTTGCGTCACCAACGGACAAGATTTTTCCCGAGAAGCCAAGATAAATTAAAATTGATGAGGAAAATGTGGCAACTACTTAAACTCGTCAAGCATATGCAATGAGTTCAACCCAACTGCCACTTCTCCTCTTCCCCACTTCGGTAATGGAGCCTCCAAACGGCGCTGTCGTTGCTTGCGTCACCAACGGACAAGATTTTTCCCGAGAAGCCAAGATAAATTAAAATTGATGAGGAAAATGTGGCAACTACTTAAACTCGTCAAGCATATGCAATGAGTTCAACCCAACTGCCACTTCTCCTCTTCCCCACTTCCGTAACGGAGCCTCCAAACGGCGCTGTCGTTGCTTGCATCACCAACGGACAAGATTTTTCCCGAGAAGCCAAGATAAATTAAAATTGATGAGGAAAATGTGGCAACTACTTAAACTCGTCAAGCATATGCAATGAGTTCAACCCAACTGCCACTTCTCCTCTTCCCCACTTCGGTAATGGAGCCTCCAAACGGCGCTGTCGTTGCTTGCGTCACCAACGGACAAGATTTTTCCCGAGAAGCCAAGATAAATTAAAATTGATGAGGAAAATGTGGCAACTACTTAAACTCGTCAAGCATATGCAATGAGTTCAACCCAACTGCCACTTCTCCTCTTCCCCACTTCGGTAATGGAGCCTCCAAACGGCGCTGTCGTTGCTTGCGTCACCAACGGACAAGATTTTTCCTGAGAAGCCAAGATAAATTAAAATTGATGAGGAAAATGTGGCAACTACTTAAACTCGTCAAGCATATGCAATGAGTTCAACCCAACTGCCACTTCTCCTCTTCCCCACTTCGGTAATGGAGCCTCCAAACGGCGCTGTCGTTGCTTGCGTCACCAACGGACAAGATTTTTCCTGAGAAGCCAAGATAAATTAAAATTGATGAGGAAAATGTGGCAACTACTTAAACTCGTCAAGCATATGCAATGAGTTCAACCCAACTGCCACTTCTCCTCTTCCCCACTTCGGTAATGGAGCCTCCAAACGGCGCTGTCGTTGCTCGCGTCACCAACGGACAAGATTTTTCCTGAGAAGCCAAGATAAATTAAAATTGATGAGGAAAATGTGGCAACTACTTAAACTCGTCAAGCATATGCAATGAGTTCAACCCAACTGCCACTTCTCCTCTTCCCCACTTCGGTAATGGAGCCTCCAAACGGCGCTGTCGTTGCTTGCGTCACCAACGGACAAGATTTTTCCCGAGAAGCCAAGATAAATTAAAATTGATGAGGAAAATGTGGCAACTACTTAAACTCGTCAAGCATATGCAATGAGTTCAACCCAACTGCCACTTCTCCTCTTCCCCACTTCCGTAACGGAGCCTCCAAACGGCGCTGTCGTTGCTTACATCACCAACGGACAAGATTTTTCCCGTGAAGCCAAGATAAATTAAAATTGATGAGGAAAATGTGGCAACTACTTAAACTCGTCAAGTATATGCAATGAGTTCAACCCAACTGCCACTTCTCCTCTTCCCGACTTCGGTAATGGAGCCTCCAAACGGCGCTGTCGTTGCTTGCGTCACCAACGGACAAGATTTTTCCTGAGAAGCCAAGATAAATTAAAATTGATGAGGAAAATGTGGCAACTACTGAAACTCGTCAAGCATATGCAATGAGTTCAACCCAACTGCCACTTCTCCTCTTCCCCACTTCGGTAATGGAGCCTCCAAACGGCGCTGTCGTTGCTTGCGTCACCAACGGACAAGATTTTTCCTGAGAAGCCAAGATAAATTAAAATTGATGAGGAAAATGTGGCAACTACTTAAACTCGTCAAGCATATGCAATGAGTTCAACCCAACTGCCACTTCTCCTCTTCCCCACTTCGGTAATGGAGCCTCCAAACGGCAATGTCGTTGCTTGCGTCACCAACGGACAAGATTTTTCCTGAGAAGCCAAGATAAATTAAAATTGATGAGGAAAATGTGGCAACTACTTAAACTCGTCAAGCATATGCAATGAGTTCAACCCAACTGCCACTTCTCCTCTTCCCCACTTCGGTAATGGAGCCTCCAAACGGCGCTGTCGTTGCTTGCGTCACCAACGGACAAGATTTTTCCTGAGAAGCCAAGATAAATTAAAATTGATGAGGAAAATGTGGCAACTACTTAAACTCGTCAAGCATATGCAATGAGTTCAACCCAACTGCCACTTCTCCTCTTCCCCACTTCAGTAATGGAGCCTCCAAACGGCGCTGTCGTTGCTTGCGTCACCAATGGACAAGATTTTTCCTGAGAAGCCAAGATAAATTAAAATTGATGAGGAAAATGTGGCAACTACTTAAACTCGTCAAGCATATGCAATGAGTTCAACCCAACTGCCACTTCTCCTCTTCCCCACTTCGGTAATGGAGCCTCCAAACGGCGCTGTCGTTGCTTGCGTCACCAACGGACAAGAATTTTCCTGAGAAGGCAAGATAAATTAAAATTGATGAGGAAAATGTGGCAACTACTTAAACTCGTCAAGCATATGCAATGAGTTCAACCCAACTGCCACTTCTCCTCTTCCCCACTTCGGTAATGGAGCCTCCAAACGGCGCTGTCGTTGCTTGCGTCACCAACGGACAAGATTTTTCCTGAGAAGCCAAGATAAATTAAAATTGATGAGGAAAATGTGGCAACTACTTAAACTCGTCAAGCATATGCAATGAGTTCAACCCAACTGCCACTTCTCCTCTTCCCCACTTCAGTAATGGAGCCTCCAAACGGCGCTGTCGTTGCTTGCGTCACCAACGGACAAGATTTTTCCTGAGAAGCCAAGATAAATTAAAATTGATGAGGAAAATGCGGCAACTACTTAAACTCGTCAAGCATATGCAATGAGTTCAACCCAACTGCCACTTCTCCTCTTCCCCACTTCGGTAATGGAGCCTCCAAATGGCGCTGTCGTTGCTTGCGTCACCAACGGACAAGATTTTTCCTGAGAAGCCAAGATAAATTAAAATTGATGAGGAAAATGTGGCAACTACTTAAACTCGTCAAGCATATGCAATGAGTTCAACCCAACTGCCACTTCTCCTCTTCCCCACTTCGGTAATGGAGCCTCCAAACGGCGCTGTCGTTGCTTGCGTCACCAACGGACAAGATTTTTCCCGAGAAGCCAAGATAAATTAAAATTGATGAGGAAAATGTGGCAACTACTTAAACTCGTCAAGCATATGCAATGAGTTCAACCCAACTGCCACTTCTCCTCTTCCCCACTTCCGTAACGGAGCCTCCAAACGGCGCTGTCGTTGCTTGCATCACCAACGGACAAGATTTTTCCCGAGAAGCCAAGATAAATTAAAATTGATGAGGAAAATGTGGCAACTACTTAAACTCGTCAAGCATATGCAATGAGTTCAACCCAACTGCCACTTCTCCTCTTCCCCACTTCGGTAATGGAGCCTCCAAACGGCGCTGTCGTTGCTTGCGTCACCAACGGACAAGATTTTTCCTGAGAAGCCAAGATAAATTAAAATTGATGAGGAAAATGTGGCAACTACTTAAACTCGTCAAGCATATGCAATGAGTTCAACCCAACTGCCACTTCTCCTCTTCCCCACTTCCGTAACGGAGCCTCCAAACGGCGCTGTCGTTGCTTGCATCACCAACGGACAAGATTTTTCCCGAGAAGCCAAGATAAATTAAAATTGATGAGGAAAATGTGGCAACTACTTAAACTCGTCAAGCATATGCAATGAGTTCAACCCAACTGCCACTTCTCCTCTTCCCCACTTCGGTAATGGAGCCTCCAAACGGCGCTGTCGTTGCTTGCGTCACCAACGGACAAGATTTTTCCTGAGAAGCCAAGATAAATTAAAATTGATGAGGAAAATGTGGCAACTACTTAAACTCGTCAATCATATGCAATGAGTTCAACCCAACTGCCACTTCTCCTCTTCCCCACTTCCGTAACGGAGCCTCCAAACGGCGCTGTCGTTGCTTGCATCACCAACGGACAAGATTTTTCCCGAGAAGCCAAGATAAATTAAAATTGATGAGGAAAATGTGGCAACTACTTAAACTCGTCAAGCATATGCAATGAGTTCAACCCAACTGCCACTTCTCCTCTTCCCCACTTCGGTAATGGAGCCTCCAAACGGCGCTGTCGTTGCTTGCGTCACCAACGGACAAGATTTTTCCTGAGAAGCCAAGATAAATTAAAATTGATGAGGAATATGTGGCAACTACTTAAACTCGTCAAGCATATGCAATGAGTTCAACCCAACTGCCACTTCTCCTCTTCCCCACTTCCGTAACGGAGCCTCCAAACGGCGCTGTCGTTGCTTGCATCACCAACGGACAAGATTTTTCCCGAGAAGCCAAGATAAATTAAAATTGATGAGGAAAATGTGGCAACTACTTAAACTCGTCAAGCATATGCAATGAGTTCAACCCAACTGCCACTTCTCCTCTTCACCACTTCGGTAATGGAGCCTCCAAACGGCGCTGTCGTTGCTTGCGTCACCAACGGACAAGATTTTTCCTGAGAAGCCAAGATAAATTAAAATTGATGAGGAAAATGTGGCAACTACTTAAACTCGTCAAGCATATGCAATGAGTTCAACCCAACTGCCACTTCTCCTCTTCCCCACTTCGGTAATGGAGCCTCCAAACGGTGCTGTCGTTGCTTGCATCACCAACGGACAAGATTTTTCCCGAGAAGCCAAGATAAATTAAAATTGATGAGGAAAATGTGGCAACTACTTAAACTCGTCAAGCATATGCAATGAGTTCAACCCAACTGCCACTTCTCCTCTTCCTCACTTCGGTAATGGAGCCTCCAAACGGCGCTGTCGTTGCTTGCGTCACCAACGGACAAGATTTTTCCTGAGAAGCCAAGATAAATTAAAATTGATGAGGAAAATGTGGCAACTACTTAAACTCGTCAAGCATATGCAATGAGTTCAACCCAACTGCCAATTCTCCTCTTCCCCACTTCGATAATGGAGCCTCCAAACGGCGCTGTCGTTGCTTGCGTCACCAACGGACAAGATTTTTCCTGAGAAGCCAAGATAAATTAAAATTGATGAGGGAAATGTGGCAACTACTTAAACTCGTCAAGCATATGCAATGAGTTCAACCCAACTGCCACTTCTCCTCTTCCCCACTTCGGTAATGGAGCCTCCAAACGGCGCTGTCGTTGCTTGCATCACCAACGGACAAGATTTTTCCCGAGAAGCCAAGATAAATTAAAATTGATAAGGAAAATGTGGCAACTACTTAAACTCGTCAAGCATATGCAATGAGTTCAACCCAACTGCCACTTCTCCTCTTCCCCACTTCGGTAATGGAGCCTCCAAACGGCGCTGTCGTTGCTTGCATCACCAACGGACAAGATTTTTCCCGAGAAGCCAAGATAAATTAAAATTGATGAGGAAAATGTGGCAACTACTTAAACTCGTCAAGCATATGCAATGAGTTCAACCCAACTGCCACTTCTCCTCTTCCCCACTTCGGTAATGGAGCCTCCAAACGGCGCTGTCGTTGCTTGCGTCACCAACGGACAAGATTTTTCCTGAGAAGCCAAGATAAATTAAAATTGATGAGGAAAATGTGGCAACTAGTTAAACTCGTCAAGCATATGCAATGAGTTCAACCCAACTGCCACTTCTCCTCTTCCCCACTTCGGTAATGGAGCCTCCAAACGGCGCTGTCGTTGCTTGCATCACCAACGGACAAGATTTTTCCCGAGAAGCCAAGATAAATTAAAATTGATGAGGAAAATGTGGCAACTACTTAAACTCGTCAAGCATATGCAATGAGTACAACCCAACTGCCACTTCTCCTCTTCCCCACTTCGGTAATGGAGCCTCCAAACGGCGCTGTCGTTGCTTGCATCACCAACGGACAAGATTTTTCCCGAGAAGCCAAGATAAATTAAAATTGATGAGGAAAATGTGGCAACTACTTAAACTCGTCAAGCATATGCAATGAGTTCAACCCAACTGCCACTTCTCCTCTTCCCCACTTCGGTAATGGAGCCTCCAAACGGCGCTGTCGTTGCTTGCATCACCAACGGACAAGATTTTACCCGAGAAGCCAAGATAAATTAAAATTGATGAGGAAAATGTGGCAACTACTGAAACTCGTCAAGCATATGCAATGAGTTCAACCCAACTGCCACTTCTCCTCTTCCCCACTTCGGTAATGGAGCCTCCAAACGGCGCTGTCGTTGCTTGCGTCACCAACGGACAAGATTTTTCCTGAGAAGCCAAGATAAATTAAAATTGATGAGGAAAATGTGGCAACTACTTAAACTCGTCAAGCATATGCAATGAGTTCAACCCAACTGCCACTTCTCCTCTTCCCCACTTCGGTAATGGAGCCTCCAAACGGCGCTGTCGTTGCTTGCGTCACCAACGGACAAGATTTTTCCTGAGAAGCCAAGATAAATTAAAATTGATGAGGAAAATGTGGCAACTACTTAAACTCGTCAAGCATATGCAATGAGTTCAACCCAACTGCCACTTCTCCTCTTCCCCACTTCGGTAATGGAGCTTCCAAACGGCGCTGTCGTTGCTTGCGTCACCAACGGACAAGATTTTTCCTGAGAAGCCAAGATAAATTAAAATTGATGAGGAAAATGTGGCAACTACTTAAACTCGTCAAGCATATGCAATGAGTTCAACCCAACTGCCACTTCTCCTCTTCCCCACTTCAGTAATGGAGCCTCCAAACGGCGCTGTCGTTGCTTGCGTCACCAACGGACAAGATTTTTCCTGAGAAGCCAAGATAAATTAAAATTGATGAGGAAAATGTGGCAACTACTTAAACTCGTCAAGCATATGCAATGAGTTCAACCCAACTGCCACTTCTCCTCTTCCCCACTTCGGTAATGGAGCCTCCAAACGGCGCTGTCGTTGCTTGCGTCACCAACGGACAAGAATTTTCCTGAGAAGGCAAGATAAATTAAAATTGATGAGGAAAATGTGGCAACTACTTAAACTCGTCAAGCATATGCAATGAGTTCAACCCAACTGCCACTTCTCCTCTTCCCCACTTCGGTAATGGAGCCTCCAAACGGCGCTGTCGTTGCTTGCGTCACCAACGGACAAGATTTTTCCTGAGAAGCCAAGATAAATTAAAATTGATGAGGAAAATGTGGCAACTACTTAAACTCGTCAAGCATATGCAATGAGTTCAACCCAACTGCCACTTCTCCTCTTCCCCACTTCAGTAATGGAGCCTCCAAACGGCGCTGTCGTTGCTTGCGTCACCAACGGACAAGATTTTTCCTGAGAAGCCAAGATAAATTAAAATTGATGAGGAAAATGCGGCAACTACTTAAACTCGTCAAGCATATGCAATGAGTTCAACCCAACTGCCACTTCTCCTCTTCCCCACTTCGGTAATGGAGCCTCCAAATGGCGCTGTCGTTGCTTGCGTCACCAACGGACAAGATTTTTCCTGAGAAGCCAAGATAAATTAAAATTGATGAGGAAAATGTGGCAACTACTTAAACTCGTCAAGCATATGCAATGAGTTCAACCCAACTGCCACTTCTCCTCTTCCCCACTTCGGTAATGGAGCCTCCAAACGGCGCTGTCGTTGCTTGCGTCACCAACGGACAAGATTTTTCCCGAGAAGCCAAGATAAATTAAAATTGATGAGGAAAATGTGGCAACTACTTAAACTCGTCAAGCATATGCAATGAGTTCAACCCAACTGCCACTTCTCCTCTTCCCCACTTCCGTAACGGAGCCTCCAAACGGCGCTGTCGTTGCTTGCATCACCAACGGACAAGATTTTTCCCGAGAAGCCAAGATAAATTAAAATTGATGAGGAAAATGTGGCAACTACTTAAACTCGTCAAGTATATGCAATGAGTTCAACCCAACTGCCACTTCTCCTCTTCCCCACTTCGGTAATGGAGCCTCCAAACGGCGCTGTCGTTGATTGCGTCACCAACGGACAAGATTTTTCCTGAGAAGCCAAGATAAATTAAAATTGATGAGGAAAATGTGGCAACTACTTAAACTCGTCAAGCATATGCAATGAGTTCAACCCAACTGCCACTTCTCCTCTTCCCCACTTCCGTAACGGAGCCTCCAAACGGCGCTGTCGTTGCTTGCATCACCAACGGACAAGATTTTTCCCGAGAAGCCAAGATAAATTAAAATTGATGAGGAAAATGTGGCAACTACTTAAACTCGTCAAGCATATGCAATGAGTTCAACCCAACTGCCACTTCTCCTCTTCCCCACTTCGGTAATGGAGCCTCCAAACGGCGCTGTCGTTGCTTGCGTCACCAACGGACAAGATTTTTCCTGAGAAGCCAAGATAAATTAAAATTGATGAGGAAAATGTGGCAACTACTTAAACTCGTCAATCATGTGCAATGAGTTCAACCCAACTGCCACTTCTCCTCTTCCCCACTTCCGTAACGGAGCCTCCAAACGGCGCTGTCGTTGCTTGCATCACCAACGGACAAGATTTTTCCCGAGAAGCCAAGATAAATTAAAATTGATGAGGAAAATGTGGCAACTACTTAAACTCGTCAAGCATATGCAATGAGTTCAACCCAACTGCCACTTCTCCTCTTCCCCACTTCGGTAATGGAGCCTCCAAACGGCGCTGTCGTTGCTTGCGTCACCAACGGACAAGATTTTTCCTGAGAAGCCAAGATAAATTAAAATTGATGAGGAAAATGTGGCAACTACTTAAACTCGTCAAGCATATGCAATGAGTTCAACCCAACTGCCACTTCTCCTCTTCCCCACTTCCGTAACGGAGCCTCCAAACGGCGCTGTCGTTGCTTGCATCACCAACGGACAAGATTTTTCCCGAGAAGCCAAGATAAATTAAAATTGATGAGGAAAATGTGGCAACTACTTAAACTCGTCAAGCATATGCAATGAGTTCAACCCAACTGCCACTTCTCCTCTTCCCCACTTCGGTAATGGAGCCTCCAAACGGCGCTGTCGTTGCTTGCGTCACCAACGGACAAGATTTTTCCTGAGAAGCCAAGATAAATTAAAATTGATGAGGAAAATGTGGCAACTACTTAAACTCGTCAAGCATATGCAATGAGTTCAACCCAACTGCCACTTCTCCTCTTCCCCACTTCGGTAATGGAGCCTCCAAACGGTGCTGTCGTTGCTTGCATCACCAACGGACAAGATTTTTCCCGAGAAGCCAAGATAAATTAAAATTGATGAGGAAAATGTGGCAACTACTTAAACTCGTCAAGCATATGCAATGAGTTCAACCCAACTGCCACTTCTCCTCTTCCCCACTTCGGTAATGGAGCCTCCAAACGGCGCTGTCGTTGCTTGCGTCACCAACGGACAAGATTTTTCCTGAGAAGCCAAGATAAATTAAAATTGATGAGGAAAATGTGGCAACTACTTAAACTCGTCAAGCATATGCAATGAGTTCAACCCAACTGCCAATTCTCCTCTTCCCCACTTCGGTAATGGAGCCTCCAAACGGCGCTGTCGTTGCTTGCGTCACCAACGGACAAGATTTTTCCTGAGAAGCCAAGATAAATTAAAATTGATGAGGGAAATGTGGCAACTACTTAAACTCGTCAAGCATATGCAATGAGTTCAACCCAACTGCCACTTCTCCTCTTCCCCACTTCGGTAATGGAGCCTCCAAACGGCGCTGTCGTTGCTTGCATCACCAACGGACAAGATTTTTCCCGAGAACCCAAGATAAATTAAAATTGATAAGGAAAATGTGGCAACTACTTAAACTCGTCAAGCATATGCAATGAGTTCAACCCAACTGCCACTTCTCCTCTTCCCCACTTCGGTAATGGAGCCTCCAAACGGCGCTGTCGTTGCTTGCATCACCAACGGACAAGATTTTTCCCGAGAAGCCAAGATAAATTAAAATTGATGAGGAAAATGTGGCAACTACTTAAACTCGTCAAGCATATGCAATGAGTTCAACCCAACTGCCACTTCTCCTCTTCCCCACTTCGGTAATGGAGCCTCCAAACGGCGCTGTCGTTGCTTGCGTCACCAACGGACAAGATTTTTCCTGAGAAGCCAAGATAAATTAAAATTGATGAGGAAAATGTGGCAACTAGTTAAACTCGTCAAGCATATGCAATGAGTTCAACCCAACTGCCACTTCTCCTCTTCCCCACTTCGGTAATGGAGCCTCCAAACGGCGCTGTCGTTGCTTGCATCACCAACGGACAAGATTTTTCCCGAGAAGCCAAGATAAATTAAAATTGATGAGGAAAATGTGGCAACTACTTAAACTCGTCAAGCATATGCAATGAGTACAACCCAACTGCCACTTCTCCTCTTCCCCACTTCGGTAATGGAGCCTCCAAACGGCGCTGTCGTTGCTTGCATCACCAACGGACAAGATTTTTCCCGAGAAGCCAAGATAAATTAAAATTGATGAGGAAAATGTGGCAACTACTTAAACTCGTCAAGCATATGCAATGAGTTCAACCCAACTGCCACTTCTCCTCTTCCCCACTTCGGTAATGGAGCCTCCAAACGGCGCTGTCGTTGCTTGCATCACCAACGGACAAGATTTTACCCGAGAAGCCAAGATAAATTAAAATTGATGAGGAAAATGTGGCAACTACTTAAACTCGTCAAGCATATGCAATGAGTTCAACCCAACTGCCACTTCTCCTCTTCCCCACTTCGGTAATGGAGCCTCCAAACGGCGCTGTCGTTGCTTGCATCACCAACGGACAAGATTTTTCCCGAGAAGCCAAGATAAATTAAAATTGATGAGGAAAATGTGGCAACTACTTAAACTCGTCAAGCATATGCAATGAGTTCAACCCAACTGCCACTTCTCCTCTTCCCCACTTCAGTAATGGAGCCTCCAAACGGCGCTGTCGTTGCTTGCGTCACCAACGGACAAGATTTTTCCTGAGAAGCCAAGATAAATTAAAATTGATGAGGAAAATGTGGCAACTACTTAAACTCGTCAAGCATATGCAATGAGTTCAACCCAACTGCCAATTCTCCTCTTCCCCACTTCGGTAATGGAGCCTCCAAACGGCGCTGTCGTTGCTTGCGTCACCAACGGACAAGATTTTTCCTGAGAAGCCAAGATAAAATAAAATTGATGAGGAAAATGTGGCAACTACTTAAACTCGTCAAGCATATGCAATGAGTTCAACCCAACTGCCACTTCTCCTCTTCCCCACTTCGGTAATGGAGCCTCCAAACGGCGCTGTCGTTGCTTGCGTCACCAACGGACAAGATTTTTCCTGAGAAGCCAAGATAAATTAAAATTGATGAGGAAAATGTGGCAACTACTTAAACTCGTCAAGCATATGCAATGAGTTCAACCCAACTGCCACTTCTCCTCTTCCCCACTTCCGTAACGGAGCCTCCAAACGGCGCTGTCGTTGCTTGCATCACCAACGGACAAGATTTTTCCCGAGAAGCCAAGATAAATTAAAATTGATGAGGAAAATGTGGCAACTACTTAAACTCGTCAAGCATATGCAATGAGTTCAACCCAACTGCCACTTCTCCTCTTCCCCACTTCCGTAACGGAGCCTCCAAACGGCGCTGTCGTTGCTTGCGTCACCAACGGACAAAATTTTTCCTGAGAAGCCAAGATAAATTAAAATTGATGAGGAAAATGTGGCAACTACTTAAACTCGTCAAGCATATGCAATGAGTTCAACCCAACTGCCACTTCTCCTCTTCCCCACTTCGGTAATGGAGCCTCCAAACGGCGCTGTCGTTGCTTGCGTCACCAACGGACAAGATTTTTCCTGAGAAGCCAAGATAAATTAAAATTGATGAGGAAAATGTGGCAACTACTTAAACTCGTCAAGCATATGCAATGAGTTCAACCCAACTGCCACTTCTCCTCTTCCCCACTTCTGTAACGGAGCCTCCAAACGGCGCTGTCGTTGCTTGCGTCACCAACGGACAAGATTTTTCCTGAGAAGCCAAGATAAATTAAAATTGATGAGGAAAATGTGGCAACTACTTAAACTCGTCAAGCATATGCAATGAGTTCAACCCAACTGCCACTTCTCCTCTTCCCCACTTCCGTAACGGAGCCTCCAAACGGCGCTGTCGTTGCTTGCATCACCAACGGACAAGATTTTTCCTGAGAAGCCAAGATAAATTAAAATTGATGAGGAAAATGTGGCAACTACTTAAACTCGTCAAGCATATGCAATGAGTTCAACCCAACTGCCACTTCTCCTCTTCCCCACTTCCGTAACGGAGCCTCCAAACGGCGCTGTCGTTGCTTGCATCACCAACGGACAAGATTTTTCCCGAGAATCCAAGATAAATTAAAATTGATGAGGAAAATGTGGCAACTACTTAAACTCGTCAAGCATATGCAATGAGTTCAACCCAACTGCCACTTCTCCTCTTCCCCACTTCCGTAACGGAGCCTCCAAACGGCGCTGTCGTTGCTTGCGTCACCAACGGACAAGATTTTTCCTGAGAAGCCAAGATAAATTAAAATTGATGAGGAAAATGTGGCAACTACTTAAACTCGTCAAGCATATGCAATGAGTTCAACCCAACTGCCACTTCTCCTCTTCCCCACTTCGGTAATGGAGCCTCCAAACGGCGCTGTCGTTGCTTGCGTCACCAACGGACAAGATTTTTCCTGAGAAGCCAAGATAAATTAAAATTGATGAGGAAAATGTGGCAACTACTTAAACTCGTCAAGCATATGCAATGAGTTCAACCCAACTGCCACTTCTCCTCTTCCCCACTTCCGTAACGGAGCCTCCAAACGGCGCTGTCGTTGCTTGCGTCACCAACGGACAAGATTTTTCCTGAGAAGCCAAGATAAATTAAAATTGATGAGGAAAATGTGGCAACTACTTAAACTCGTCAAGCATATGCAATGAGTTCAACCCAACTGCCACTTCTCCTCTTCCCCACTTCGGTAATGGAGCCACCAAACGGCGCTGTCGTTGCTTGCGTCACCAACGGACAAGATTTTTCCTAAGAAGCCAAGATAAATTAAAACTGATGAGGAAATAGGGGCAACTACTTAAACTCGTCAAGCATATGCAATGAGTTCAACCCAACTGCCACTTCTCCTCTTCCCACTTCGGTAATGGAGCCTCCAAACGGCGCTGTCGTTGCTTGCGTCACCAACGGACAAGATTTTTCCTGAGAAGCCAAGATAAATTAAAATTGATGAGGAAAATGTGGCAACTACTTAAACTCGTCAAGCATATGCAATGAGTTCAACCCAACTGCCACTTCTCCTCTTCCCCACTTCCGTAACGGAGCCTCCAAACGGCGCTGTCGTTGCTTGCGTCACCAACGGACAAGATTTTTCCCGAGAAGCCAAGATAAATTAAAATTGATGAGGAAAATGTGGCAACTACTTAAACTCGTCAAGCATATGCAATGAGTTCAACCCAACTGCCACTTCTCCTCTTCCCTACTTCCGTAACGGAGCCTCCAAACGGCGCTGTCGTTGCTTGCGTCACCAACGGACAAGATTTTTCCTGAGAAGCCAAGATAAATTAAAATTGATGAGGAAAATGTGGCAACTACTTAAACTCGTCAAGCATATGCAATGAGTTCAACCCAACTGCCACTTCTCCTCTTCCCCACTTCCGTAACGGAGCCTCCAAACGGCGCTGTCGTTGCTTGCATCACCAACGGACAAGATTTTTCCCGAGAAGCCAAGATAAATTAAAATTGATGAGGAAAATGTGGCAACTACTTAAACTCGTCAAGCATATGCAATGAGTTCAACCCAACTGCCACTTCTCCTCTTCCCCACTTCCGTAACGGAGCCTCCAAATGGCGTTGTCGTTGCTTGCATCACCAACGGACAAGATTTTTCCTGAGAAGCCAAGATAAATTAAAATTGATGAGGAAAATGTGGCAACTACTTAAACTCGTCAAGCATATGCAATGAGTTCAACCCAACTGCCACTTCTCCTCTTCCCCACTTCCGTAACGGAGCCTCCAAACGGCGCTGTCGTTGCTTGCGTCACCAACGGACAAGATTTTTCCTGAGAAGCCAAGATAAATTAAAATTGATGAGGAAAATGTGGCAACTACTTAAACTCGTCAAGCATATGCAATGAGTTCAACCCAACTGCCACTTCTCCTCTTCCCCACTTCCGTAACGGAGCCTCCAAACGGCGCTGTCGTTGCTTGCATCACCAACGGACAAGATTTTTCCTGAGAAGCCAAGATAAATTAAAATTGATGAGGAAAATGTGGCAACTACTTAAACTCGTCAAGCATATGCAATGAGTTCAACCCAACTGCCACTTCTCCTCTTCCCCACTTCCGTAACGGAGCCTCCAAACGGCGCTGTCGTTGCTTGCATCACCAACGGACAAGATTTTTCCCGAGAAGCCAAGATAAATTAAAATTGATGAGGAAAATGTGGCAACTACTTAAACTCGTCAAGCATATGCAATGAGTTCAACCCAACTGCCACTTCTCCTCTTCCCCACTTCGGTAATGGAGCCTCCAAACGGCGCTGTCGTTGCTTGCGTCACCAACGGACAAGATTTTTCCTGAGAAGCCAAGATAAATTAAAATTGATGAGGAAAATGTGGCAACTACTTAAACTCGTCAAGCATATGCAATGAGTTCAACCCAATTGCCACTTCTCCTCTTCCCCACTTCCGTAACGGAGCCTCCAAACGGCGCTGTCGTTGCTTGCGTCACCAACGGACAAGATTTTTCCCGAGAAGCCAAGATAAATTAAAATTGATGAGGAAAATGTGGCAACTACTTAAACTCGTCAAGCATATGCAATGAGTTCAACCCAACTGCCACTTCTCCTCTTCCCCACTTCGGTAATGGAGCCTCCAAACGGCGCTGTCGTTGCTTGCGTCACCAACGGACGAGATTTTTCCTGAGAAGCCAAGATAAATTAAAATTGATGAGGAAAATGTGGCAACTACATAAACTCGTCAAGCATATGCAATGAGTTCAACCCAACTGCCACTTCTCCTCTTCCCCACTTCGGTAATGGAGCCTCCAAACGGCACTGTCGTTGCTTGCATCACCAACGGACAAGATTTTTCCCGTGAAGCCAAGATAAATTAAAATTGATGAGGAAAATGTGGCAACTACTTAAACTCGTCAAGCATATGCAATGAGTTCAACCCAACTGCCACTTCTCCTCTTCCCCACTTCGGTAATGGAGCCTCCAAACGGCGCTGTCGTTGCTTGCGTCACCAACGGACAAGATTTTTCCTGAGAAGCCAAGATAAATTAAAATTGATGAGGAAAATGTGGCAACTACTTAAACTCGTCAAGCATATGCAATGAGTTCAACCCAACTGCCACTTCTCCTCTTCCCCACTTCGGTAATGGAGCCTCCAAACGGCGCTGTCGTTGCTTGCGTCACCAACGGACAAGATTTTTCCTGAGAAGCCAAGATAAATTAAAATTGATGAGGAAAATGTGGCAACTACTTAAACTCGTCAAGCATATGCAATGAGTTCAACCCAACTGCCACTTCTCCTCTTCCCCACTTCGGTAATGGAGCCTCCAAACGGCGCTGTCGTTGCTTGCGTCACCAACGGACAAGATTTTTCCTGAGAAGCCAAGATAAATTAAAATTGATGAGGAAAATGTGGCAACTACTTAAACTCGTCAAGCATATGCAATGAGTTCAACCCAACTGCCACTTCTCCTCTTCCCCACTTCGGTAATGGAGCCTCCAAACGGCGCTGTCGTTGCTTGCGTCACCAACGGACAAGATTTTTCCCGAGAAGCCAAGATAAATTAAAATTGATGAGGAAAATGTGGCAACTACTTAAACTCGTCAAGCATATGCAATGAGTTCAACCCAACTGCCACTTCTCCTCTTCCCCACTTCGGTAATGGAGCCTCCAAACGGCGCTGTCGTTGCTTGCGTCACCAACGCACAAGATTTTTCCTGAGAAGCCAAGATAAATTAAAATTGATGAGGAAAATGTGGCAACTACTTAAACTCGTCAAGCATATGCAATGAGTTCAACCCAACTGCCACTTCTCCTCTTCCCCACTTCGGTAATGGAGCCTCCAAACGGCGCTGTCGTTGCTTGCGTCACCAACGGACAAGATTTTTCCCGAGAAGCCAAGATAAATTAAAATTGATCAGGAAAATGTGGCAACTACTTAAACTCGCCAAGCATATGCAATGAGTTCAACCCAACTGCCACTTCTCCTCTTCCCCACTTCGGTAATGGAGCCTCCAAACGGCGCCGTCGTAGCTTGCGTCACCAACGGACAAGATTTTTCCTGAGAAGCCAAGATAAATTAAAATTGATGAGGAAAATGTGGCAACTACTTAAACTCGTCAAGCATATGCAATGAGTTCAACCCAACTGCCACTTCTCCTCTTCCCCACTTCGGTAATGGAGCCTCCAAACGGCGCTGTCGTTGCTTGCGTCACCAACGGACAAGATTTTTCCTGAGAAGCCAAGATAAATTAAAATTGATGAGGAAAATGTGGCAACTACTTAAACTCGTCAAGCATATGCAATGAGTTCAACCCAACTGCCACTTCTCCTCCATCCCACTTCGGTAATGGAGCCTCCAAACGGCGCTGTCGTTGCTTGCGTCACCAACGGACAAGATTTTTCCTGAGAAGCCAAGATAAATTAAAATTGATGAGGAAAATGTGGCAATTACTTAAACTCGTCAAGCATATGCAATGAGTTCAACCCAACTGCCACTTCTCCTCTTCCCCACTTCGGTAATGGAGCCTCCAAACGGCGCTGTCGTTGCTTGCGTCACCAACGGACAAGATTTTTCCCGAGAAGCCAAGATAAATTAAAATTGATGAGGAAAATGTGGCAACTACTTAAACTCGTCAAGCATATGCAATGAGTTCAACCCAACTGCCACTTCTCCTCTTCCCCACTCCGGTAATGGAGCCTCCAAACGGCGCTGTCGTTGCTTGCGTCACCAACGGACAAGATTTTTCCTGAGAAGCCAAGATAAATTAAAATTGATGAGGAAAATGTGGCAACTACTTAAACTCGTCAAGCATATGCAATGAGTTCAACCCAACTGCCAATTCTCCTCTTCCCCACTTCGGTAATGGAGCCTCCAAACGGCGCTGTCGTTGCTTGCGTCACCAACGGACAAGATTTTTCCTGAGAAGCCAAGATAAATTAAAATTGATGAGGAAAATGTGGCAACTACTTAAACTCGTCAAGCATATGCAATGAGTTCAACCCAACTGCCACTTCTCCTCTTCCCCACTTCGGTAATGGAGCCTCCAAACGGCGCTGTCGTTGCTTGCGTCACCAACGGACAAGATTTTTCCCGAGAAGCCAAGATAAATTAAAATTGATGAGGAAAATGTGGCAACTACTTAAACTCGTCAAGCATATGCAATGAGTTCAACCCAACTGCCACTTCTCCTCTTCCCCACTTCGGTAATGGAGCCTCCAAACGGCGCTGTCGTTGCTTGCGTCACCAACGGACAAGATTTTTCCTGAGAAGCCAAGATAAATTAAAATTGATGAGGAAAATGTGGCAACTACTTAAACTCGTCAAGCATATGCAATGAGTTCAACCCAACTGCCACTTCTCCTCTTCCCCACTTCGGTAATGGAGCCTCCAAACGGCGCTGTCGTTGCTTGCGTCACCAACGGACAAGATTTTTCCCGAGAAGCCAAGATAAATTAAAATTGATGAGGAAAATGTGGCAACTACTTAAACTCGTCAAGCATATGCAATGAGTTCAACCCAACTGCCACTTCTCCTCTTCCCCACTTCGGTAATGGAGCCTCCAAACGGCGCTGTCGTTGCTTGCGTCACCAACGGACAAGATTTTTCCTGAGAAGCCAAGATAAATTAAAATTGATGAGGAAAATGTGGCAACTACTTAAACTCGTCAAGCATATGCAATGAGTTCAACCCAACTGCCACTTCTCCTCTTCCCCACTTCGGTAATGGAGCCTCCAAACGGCGCTGTCGTTGCTTGCGTCACCAACGGACAAGATTTTTCCCGAGAAGCCAAGATAAATTAAAATTGATGAGGAAAATGTGGCAACTACTTAAACTCGTCAGGCATATGCAATGAGTTCAACCCAACTGCCACTTCTCCTCTTCCCCACTTCGGTAATGGAGCCTCCAAACGGCGCTGTCGTTGCTTGCGTCACCAACGGACAAGATTTTTCCCGAGAAGCCAAGATAAATTAAAATTGATGAGGAAAATGTGGCAACTACTTAAACTCGTCAAGCATATGCAATGAGTTCAACCCAACTGCCACTTCTCCTCTTCCCCACTTCGGTAATGGAGCCTCCAAACGGCGCTGTCGTTGCTTGCGTCACCAACGGACAAGATTTTTCCTGAGAAGCCAAGATAAATTAAAATTGATGAGGAAAATGTGGCAACTACTTAAACTCGTCAAGCATATGCAATGAGTTCAACCCAACTGCCACTTCTCCTCTTCCCCACTTCGGTAATGGAGCCTCCAAACGGCGCTGTCGTTGCTTGCGTCACCAACGGACAAGATTTTTCCCGAGAAGCCAAGATAAATTAAAATTGATGAGGAAAATGAGGCAACTACTTAAACTCGTCAAGCATATGCAATGAGTTCAACCCAACTGCCACTTCTCCTCTTCCCCACTTCGGTAATGGAGCCTCCAAACGGCGCTGTCGTTGCTTGCGTCACCAACGGACAAGATTTTTCCCGAGAAGCCAAGATAAATTAAAATTGATGAGGAAAATGTGGCAACTACTTAAACTCGTCAAGCATATGCAATGAGTTCAACCCAACTGCCACTTCTCCTCTTCCCCACTTCGGTAATGGAGCCTCCAAACGGCGCTGTCGTTGCTTGCGTCACCAACGGACAAGATTTTTCCTGAGAAGCCAAGATAAATTAAAATTGATGAGGAAAATGTGGCAACTACTTAAACTCGTCAAGCATATGCAATGAGTTCAACCCAACTGCCACTTCTCCTCTTCCCCACTTCGGTAATGGAGCCTCCAAACGGCGCTGTCGTTGCTTGCGTCACCAACGGACAAGATTTTTCCCGAGAAGCCAACATAAATTAAAATTGATGAGGAAAATGTGGCAACTACTTAAACTCGTCAAGCATATGCAATGAGTTCAACCCAACTGCCACTTCTCCTCTTCCCCACTTCGGTAATGGAGCCTCCAAACGGCGCTGTCGTTGCTTGCGTCACCAACGGACAAGATTTTTCCTGAGAAGACAAGATAAATTAAAATTGCTGAGGAAAATGTGGCAACTACTTAAACTCGTCAAGCATATGCAATGAGTTCAACCCAACTGCCACTTCTCCTCTTCCCCACTTCGGTAATGGAGCCTCCAAACGGCGCTGTCGTTGCTTGCGTCACCAACGGACAAAATTTTTCCTGAGAAGCCAAGATAAATTAAAATTGATGAGGAAAATGTGGCAACTACTTAAACTCGTCAAGCATATGCAATGAGTTCAACCCAACTGCCAATTCTCCTCTTCCCCACTTCGGTAATGGAGCCTCCAAACGGCGCTGTCGTTGCTTGCGTCACCAACGGACAAGATTTTTCCTGAGAAGCCAAGATAAATTAAAATTGATGAGGAAAATGTGGCAACTACTTAAACTCGTCAAGCATATGCAATGAGTTCAACCCAACTGCCACTTCTCCTCTTCCCCACTTCGGTAATGGAGCCTCCAAACGGCGCTGTCGTTGCTTGCGTCACCAACGGACAAGATTTTTCCCGAGAAGCCAAGATAAATTAAAATTGATGAGGAAAATGTGGCAACTACTTAAACTCGTCAAGCATATGCAATGAGTTCAACCCAACTGCCACTTCTCCTCTTCCCCACTTCGGTAATGGAGCCTCCAAACGGCGCTGTCGTTGCTTGCGCACCAACGGACGATTTATCCTGAGAAGCCAAGATAAATTAAAATTGATGAGGAAAATGTGGCAACTACTTAAACTCGTCAAGCATATGCAATGAGTTCAACCCAACTGCCACTTCTCCTCTTCCCCACTTCGGTAATGGAGCCTCCAAACGGCGCTGTCGTTGCTTGCGTCACCAACGGACAAGATTTTTCCTGAGAAGCCAAGATAAATTAAAATTGATGAGGAAAATGTGGCAACTACTTAAACTCGTCAAGCATATGCAATGAGTTCAACCCAACTGCCACTTCTCCTCTTCCCCACTTCGGTAATGGAGCCTCCAGACGGCGCTGTCGTTGCTTGCGTCACCAACGGACAAGATTTTTCCTGAGAAGCCAAGATAAATTAAAATTGATGAGGAAAATGTGGCAACTACTTAAACTCGTCAAGCATATGCAATGAGTTCAACCCAACTGCCACTTCTCCTCTTCCCCACTTCGGTAATGGAGCCTCCAAACGGCGCTGTCGTTGCTTGCGTCACCAACGGACATGATTTTTCCCGAGAAGCCAAGATAAATTAAAATTGATGAGGAAAATGTGGCAACTACTTAAACTCGTCAAGCATATGCAATGAGTTCAACCCAACTGCCACTTCTCCTCTTCCCCACTTCCGTAACGGAGTCTCCAAACGGCGCTGTCGTTGCTTGCGTCACCAACGGACAAGATTTTTCCTGAGAAGCCAAGATAAATTAAAATTGATGAGGAAAATGTGGCAACTACTTAAACTCGTCAAGCATATGCAATGAGTTCAACCCAACTGCCACTTCTCCTCTTCCCCACTTCCGTAACGGAGCCTCCAAACGGCGCTCTCGTTGCTTGCATCACCAACGGACAAGATTTTTCCCGAGAAGCCAAGATAAATTAAAATTGATGAGGAAAATGTGGCAACTACTTAAACTCGTCAAGCATATGCAATGAGCTCAACCCAACTGCCACTTCTCCTCTTCCCCACTTCCGTAACGGAGCCTCCAAACGGCGCTGTCGTTGCTTGCATCACCAACGGACAAGATTTTTCCTGAGAAGCCAAGATAAATTAAAATTGATGAGGAAAATGTGGCAACTACTTAAACTCGTCAAGCATATGCAATGAGTTCAACCCAACTGCCACTTCTCCTCTTCCCCACTTCCGTAACGGAGCCTCCAAACGGCGCTGTCGTTGCTTGCATCACCAACGGACAAGATTTTTCCTGAGAAGCCAAGATAAATTAAAATTGATGAGGAAAATGTGGCAACTACTTAAACTCGTCAAGCATATGCAATGAGTTCAACCCAACTGCCACTTCTCCTCTTCCCCACTTCCGTAACGGAGCCTCCAAACGGCGCTGTCGTTGCTTGCGTCACCAACGGACAAGATTTTTCCTGAGAAGCCAAGATAAATTAAAATTGATGAGGAAAATGTGGCAACTACTTAAACTCGTCAAGCATATGCAATGAGTTCAACCCAACTGCCACTACTCCTCTTCCCCACTTCGGTAATGGAGCCTCCAAACGGCGCTGTCGTTGCTTGCGTCACCAACGGACAAGATTTTTCCTGAGAAGCCAAGATAAATTAAAATTGATGAGGAAAATGTGGCAACTACTTAAACTCGTCAAGCATATGCAATGAGTTCAACCCAACTGCCACTTCTCCTCTTCCCCACTTCGGTAATGGAGCCTCCAAACGGCGCTGTCGTTGCTTGCGTCACCAACGGACAAGATTTTTCCCGAGAAGCCAAGATAAATTAAAATTGATGAGGAAAATGTGGCAACTACTTAAACTCGTCAGGCATATGCAATGAGTTCAACCCAACTGCCACTTCTCCTCTTCCCCACTTCGGTAATGGAGCCTCCAAACGGCGCTGTCGTTGCTTGCGTCACCAACGGACAAGATTTTTCCCGAGAAGCCAAGATAAATTAAAATTGATGAGGAAAATGTGGCAACTACTTAAACTCGTCAAGCATATGCAATGAGTTCAACCCAACTGCCACTTCTCCTCTTCCCCACTTCGGTAATGGAGCCTCCAAACGGCGCTGTCGTTGCTTGCGTCACCAACGGACAAGATTTTTCCTGAGAAGCCAAGATAAATTAAAATTGATGAGGAAAATGTGGCAACTACTTAAACTCGTCAAGCATATGCAATGAGTTCAACCCAACTGCCACTTCTCCTCTTCCCCACTTCGGTAATGGAGCCTCCAAACGGCGCTGTCGTTGCTTGCGTCACCAACGGACAAGATTTTTCCCGAGAAGCCAAGATAAATTAAAATTGATGAGGAAAATGAGGCAACTACTTAAACTCGTCAAGCATATGCAATGAGTTCAACCCAACTGCCACTTCTCCTCTTCCCCACTTCGGTAATGGAGCCTCCAAACGGCGCTGTCGTTGCTTGCGTCACCAACGGACAAGATTTTTCCCGAGAAGCCAAGATAAATTAAAATTGATGAGGAAAATGTGGCAACTACTTAAACTCGTCAAGCATATGCAATGAGTTCAACCCAACTGCCACTTCTCCTCTTCCCCACTTCGGTAATGGAGCCTCCAAACGGCGCTGTCGTTGCTTGCGTCACCAACGGACAAGATTTTTCCTGAGAAGCCAAGATAAATTAAAATTGATGAGGAAAATGTGGCAACTACTTAAACTCGTCAAGCATATGCAATGAGTTCAACCCAACTGCCACTTCTCCTCTTCCCCACTTCGGTAATGGAGCCTCCAAACGGCGCTGTCGTTGCTTGCGTCACCAACGGACAAGATTTTTCCCGAGAAGCCAACATAAATTAAAATTGATGAGGAAAATGTGGCAACTACTTAAACTCGTCAAGCATATGCAATGAGTTCAACCCAACTGCCACTTCTCCTCTTCCCCACTTCGGTAATGGAGCCTCCAAACGGCGCTGTCGTTGCTTGCGTCACCAACGGACAAGATTTTTCCTGAGAAGCCAAGATAAATTAAAATTGCTGAGGAAAATGTGGCAACTACTTAAACTCGTCAAGCATATGCAATGAGTTCAACCCAACTGCCACTTCTCCTCTTCCCCACTTCGGTAATGGAGCCTCCAAACGGCGCTGTCGTTGCTTGCGTCACCAACGGACAAAATTTTTCCTGAGAAGCCAAGATAAATTAAAATTGATGAGGAAAATGTGGCAACTACTTAAACTCGTCAAGCATATGCAATGAGTTCAACCCAACTGCCAATTCTCCTCTTCCCCACTTCGGTAATGGAGCCTCCAAACGGCGCTGTCGTTGCTTGCGTCACCAACGGACAAGATTTTTCCTGAGAAGCCAAGATAAATTAAAATTGATGAGGAAAATGTGGCAACTACTTAAACTCGTCAAGCATATGCAATGAGTTCAACCCAACTGCCACTTCTCCTCTTCCCCACTTCGGTAATGGAGCCTCCAAACGGCGCTGTCGTTGCTTGCGTCACCAACGGACAACATTTTTCCCGAGAAGCCAAGATAAATTAAAATTGATGAGGAAAATGTGGCAACTACTTAAACTCGTCAAGCATATGCAATGAGTTCAACCCAACTGCCACTTCTCCTCTTCCCCACTTCGGTAATGGAGCCTCCAAACGGCGCTGTCGTTGCTTGCGCACCAAAGGACAAGATTTATCCTGAGAAGCCAAGATAAATTAAAATTGATGAGGAAAATGTGGCAACTACTTAAACTCGTCAAGCATATGCAATGAGTTCAACCCAACTGCCACTTCTCCTCTTCCCCACTTCGGTAATGGAGCCTCCAAACGGCGCTGTCGTTGCTTGCGTCACCAACGGACAAGATTTTTCCTGAGAAGCCAAGATAAATTAAAATTGATGAGGAAAATGTGGCAACTACTTAAACTCGTCAAGCATATGCAATGAGTTCAACCCAACTGCCACTTCTCCTCTTCCCCACTTCGGTAATGGAGCCTCCAGACGGCGCTGTCGTTGCTTGCGTCACCAACGGATAAGATTTTTCCTGAGAAGCCAAGATAAATTAAAATTGATGAGGAAAATGTGGCAACTACTTAAACTCGTCAAGCATATGCAATGAGTTCAACCCAACTGCCACTTCTCCTCTTCCCCACTTCGGTAATGGAGCCTCCAAACGGCGCTGTCGTTGCTTGCGTCACCAACGGACATGATTTTTCCCGAGAAGCCAAGATAAATTAAAATTGATGAGGAAAATGTGGCAACTACTTAAACTCGTCAAGCATATGCAATGAGTTCAACCCAACTGCCACTTCTCCTCTTCCCCACTTCCGTAACGGAGTCTCCAAACGGCGCTGTCGTTGCTTGCGTCACCAACGGACAAGATTTTTCCTGAGAAGCCAAGATAAATTAAAATTGATGAGGAAAATGTGGCAACTACTTAAACTCGTCAAGCATATGCAATGAGTTCAACCCAACTGCCACTTCTCCTCTTCCCCACTTCCGTAACGGAGCCTCCAAACGGCGCTGTCGTTGCTTGCATCACCAACGGACAAGATTTTTCCTGAGGAGCCAAGATAAATTAAAATTGATGAGGAGAATGTGGCAACTACTTAAACTCGTCAAGCATATGCAATGAGTTCAACCCAACTGCCACTTCTCCTCTTCCCCACTTCCGTAACGGAGCCTCCAAACGGCGCTGTCGTTGCTTGCGTCACCAACGGACAAGATTTTTCCTGAGAAGCCAAGATAAATTAAAATTGATGAGGAAAATGTGGCAACTACTTAAACTCGTCAAGCATATGCAATGAGTTCAACCCAACTGCCACTACTCCTCTTCCCCACTTCGGTAATGGAGCCTCCAAACGGCGCTGTCGTTGCTTGCGTCACCAACGGACAAGATTTTTCCTGAGAAGCCAAGATAAATCAAAATTGATGAGGAAAATGTGGCAACTACTTAAACTCGTCAAGCATATGCAATGAGTTCAACCCAACTGCCACTTCTCCTCCTCCCCACTTCCGTAACGGAGTCTCCAAACGGCGCTGTCGTTGCTTGCGTCACCAACGGACAAGATTTTTCCTGAGAAGCCAAGATAAATTAAAATTGATGAGGAAAATGTGGCAACTACTTAAACTCGTCAAGCATATGCAATGAGTTCAACCCAACTGCCACTTCTCCTCTTCCCCACTTCCGTAACGGAGCCTCCAAACGGCGCTCTCGTTGCTTGCATCACCAACGGACAAGATTTTTCCCGAGAAGCCAAGATAAATTAAAATTGATGAGGAAAATGTGGCAACTACTTAAACTCGTCAAGCATATGCAATGAGCTCAACCCAACTGCCACTTCTCCTCTTCCCCACTTCCGTAACGGAGCCTCCAAACGGCGCTGTCGTTGCTTGCATCACCAACGGACAAGATTTTTCCTGAGAAGCCAAGATAAATTAAAATTGATGAGGAAAATGTGGCAACTACTTAAACTCGTCAAGCATATGCAATGAGTTCAACCCAACTGCCACTTCTCCTCTTCCCCACTTCCGTAACGGAGCCTCCAAACGGCGCTGTCGTTGCTTGCATCACCAACGGACAAGATTTTTCCTGAGAAGCCAAGATAAATTAAAATTGATGAGGAAAATGTGGCAACTACTTAAACTCGTCAAGCATATGCAATGAGTTCAACCCAACTGCCACTTCTCCTCTTCCCCACTTCCGTAACGGAGCCTCCAAACGGCGCTGTCGTTGCTTGCGTCACCAACGGACAAGATTTTTCCTGAGAAGCCAAGGTAAATTAAAATTGATGAGGAAAATGTGGCAACTACTTAAACTCGTCAAGCATATGCAATGAGTTCAACCCAACTGCCACTACTCCTCTTCCCCACTTCGGTAATGGAGCCTCCAAACGGCGCTGTCGTTGCTTGCGTCACCAACGGACAAGATTTTTCCTGAGAAGCCAAGATAAATCAAAATTGATGAGGAAAATGTGGCAACTACTTAAACTCGTCAAGCATATGCAATGAGTTCAACCCAACTGCCACTTCTCCTCTTCCCCACTTCGGTAATGGAGCCTCCAAACGGCGCTGTCGTTGCTTGCATCACCAACGGACAAGATTTTTCCTGAGAAGCCAAGATAAATTAAAATTGATGAGGAAAATGTGGCAACTACTTAAACTCGTCAAGCATATGCAATGAGTTCAACCCAACTGCCACTTCTCCTCCTCCCCACTTCCGTAACGGAGCCTCCAAACAGCGCTGTCGTTGCTTGCGTCACCAACAGACAAGATTTTTCCCGAGAAGCCAAGATAAATTAAAATTGATGAGGAAAATGTGGCAACTACATAAACTCGTCAAGCATATGCAATGAGTTCAACCCAACTGCCACTTCTCCTCTTCCCCACTTCCGTAACCGAGCCTCCAAGCGGCGCTGTCGTTGCTTGCATCACCAACGGACAAGATTTTTCCCGAGAAGCCAAGATAAATTAAAATTGATGAGGAAAATGTGGCAACTACTTAAACTCGTCAAGCATATGCAATGAGTTCAACCCAACTGCCACTTCTCCTCTTCCCCACTTCCGTAACGGAGCCTCCAAACGGCGCTGTCGTTGCTTGCATCACCAACGGACAAGATTTTTCCCGAGAAGCCAAGATAAATTAAAATTGATGAGGAAAATGTGCAACTACTTAAACTCGTCAAGCATATGCAATGAGTTCAACCCAACTGCCACTTCTCCTCTTCCCCACTTCCGTAACGGAGCCTCCAAACGGCGCTGTCGTTGCTTGCATCACCAACGGACAAGATTTTTCCCGAGAAGCCAAGATAAATTAAAATTGATGAGGAAAATGTGGCAACTACTTAAACTCGTCAAGCATATGCAATGAGTTCAACCCAACTGCCACTTCTCCTCTTCCCCACTTCGGTAATGGAGTCTCCAAACGGCGCTGTCGTTGCTTGCGTCACCAACGGACAACATTTTTCCCGAGAAGCCAAGATAAATTAAAATTGATGAGGAAAATGTGGCAACTACTTAAACTCGTCAAGCATATGCAATGAGTTCAACCCAACTGCCACTTCTCCTCTTCCCCACTTCGGTAATGGAGCCTCCAAACGGCGCTGTCGTTGCTTGCGCACCAACGGACAAGATTTATCCTGAGAAGCCAAGATAAATTAAAATTGATGAGGAAAATGTGGCAACTACTTAAACTCGTCAAGCATATGCAATGAGTTCAACCCAACTGCCACTTCTCCTCTTCCCCACTTCGGTAATGGAGCCTCCAAACGGCGCTGTCGTTGCTTGCGTCACCAACGGACAAGATTTTTCCTGAGAAGCCAAGATAAATTAAAATTGATGAGGAAAATGTGGCAACTACTTAAACTCGTCAAGCATATGCAATGAGTTCAACCCAACTGCCACTTCTCCTCTTCCCCACTTCGGTAATGGAGCCTCCAGACGGCGCTGTCGTTGCTTGCGTCACCAACGGACAAGATTTTTCCTGAGAAGCCAAGATAAATTAAAATTGATGAGGAAAATGTGGCAACTACTTAAACTCGTCAAGCATATGCAATGAGTTCAACCCAACTGCCACTTCTCCTCTTCCCCACTTCGGTAATGGAGCCTCCAAACGGCGCTGTCGTTGCTTGCGTCACCAACGGACATGATTTTTCCCGAGAAGCCAAGATAAATTAAAATTGATGAGGAAAATGTGGCAACTACTTAAACTCGTCAAGCATATGCAATGAGTTCAACCCAACTGCCACTTCTCCTCTTCCCCACTTCCGTAACGGAGTTTCCAAACGGCGCTGTCGTTGCTTGCGTCACCAACGGACAAGATTTTTCCTGAGAAGCCAAGATAAATTAAAATTGATGAGGAAAATGTGGCAACTACTTAAACTCGTCAAGCATATGCAATGAGTTCAACCCAACTGCCACTTCTCCTCTTCCCCACTTCCGTAACGGAGCCTCCAAACGGCGCTGTCGTTGCTTGCATCACCAACGGACAAGATTTTTCCTGAGAAGCCAAGATAAATTAAAATTGATGAGGAGAATGTGGCAACTACTTAAACTCGTCAAGCATATGCAATGAGTTCAACCCAACTGCCACTTCTCCTCTTCCCCACTTCCGTAACGGAGCCTCCAAACGGCGCTGTCGTTGCTTGCGTCACCAACGGACAAGATTTTTCCTGAGAAGCCAAGATAAATTAAAATTGATGAGGAAAATGTGGCAACTACTTAAACTCGTCAAGCATATGCAATGAGTTCAACCCAACTGCCACTACTCCTCTTCCCCACTTCGGTAATGGAGCCTCCAAACGGCGCTGTCGTTGCTTGCGTCACCAACGGACAAGATTTTTCCTGAGAAGCCAAGATAAATCAAAATTGATGAGGAAAATGTGGCAACTACTTAAACTCGTCAAGCATATGCAATGAGTTCAACCCAACTGCCACTTCTCCTCTTCCCCACTTCGGTAATGGAGCCTCCAAACGGCGCTGTCGTTGCTTGCATCACCAACGGACAAGATTTTTCCTGAGAAGCCAAGATAAATTAAAATTGATGAGGAAAATGTGGCAACTACTTAAACTCGTCAAGCATATGCAATGAGTTCAACCCAACTGCCACTTCTCCTCCTCCCCACTTCCGTAACGGAGTCTCCAAACGGCGCTGTCGTTGCTTGCGTCACCAACGGACAAGATTTTTCCTGAGAAGCCAAGATAAATTAAAATTGATGAGGAAAATGTGGCAACTACTTAAACTCGTCAAGCATATGCAATGAGTTCAACCCAACTGCCACTTCTCCTCTTCCCCACTTCCGTAACGGAGCCTCCAAACGGCGCTCTCGTTGCTTGCATCACCAACGGACAAGATTTTTCCCGAGAAGCCAAGATAAATTAAAATTGATGAGGAAAATGTGGCAACTACTTAAACTCGTCAAGCATATGCAATGAGCTCAACCCAACTGCCACTTCTCCTCTTCCCCACTTCCGTAACGGAGCCTCCAAACGGCGCTGTCGTTGCTTGCATCACCAACGGACAAGATTTTTCCTGAGAAGCCAAGATAAATTAAAATTGATGAGGAAAATGTGGCAACTACTTAAACTCGTCAAGCATATGCAATGAGTTCAACCCAACTGCCACTTCTCCTCTTCCCCACTTCCGTAACGGAGCCTCCAAACGGCGCTGTCGTTGCTTGCATCACCAACGGACAAGATTTTTCCTGAGAAGCCAAGATAAATTAAAATTGATGAGGAAAATGTGGCAACTACTTAAACTCGTCAAGCATATGCAATGAGTTCAACCCAACTGCCACTTCTCCTCTTCCCCACTTCCGTAACGGAGCCTCCAAACGGCGCTGTCGTTGCTTGCGTCACCAACGGACAAGATTTTTCCTGAGAAGCCAAGATAAATTAAAATTGATGAGGAAAATGTGGCAACTACTTAAACTCGTCAAGCATATGCAATGAGTTCAACCCAACTGCCACTACTCCTCTTCCCCACTTCGGTAATGGAGCCTCCAAACGGCGCTGTCGTTGCTTGCGTCACCAACGGACAAGATTTTTCCTGAGAAGCCAAGATAAATCAAAATTGATGAGGAAAATGTGGCAACTACTTAAACTCGTCAAGCATATGCAATGAGTTCAACCCAACTGCCACTTCTCCTCTTCCCCACTTCGGTAATGGAGCCTCCAAACGGCGCTGTCGTTGCTTGCATCACCAACGGACAAGATTTTTCCTGAGAAGCCAAGATAAATTAAAATTGATGAGGAAAATGTGGCAACTACTTAAACTCGTCAAGCATATGCAATGAGTTCAACCCAACTGCCACTTCTCCTCCTCCCCACTTCCGTAACGGAGCCTCCAAACGGCGCTGTCGTTGCTTGCGTCACCAACGGACAAGATTTTTCCCGAGAAGCCAAGATAAATTAAAATTGATGAGGAAAATGTGGCAACTACATAAACTCGTCAAGCATATGCAATGAGTTCAACCCAACTGCCACTTCTCCTCTTCCCCACTTCCGTAACCGAGCCTCCAAGCGGCGCTGTCGTTGCTTGCATCACCAACGGACAAGATTTTTCCCGAGAAGCCAAGATAAATTAAAATTGATGAGGAAAATGTGGCAACTACTTAAACTCGTCAAGCATATGCAATGAGTTCAACCCAACTGCCACTTCTCCTCTTCCCCACTTCCGTAACGGAGCCTCCAAACGGCGCTGTCGTTGCTTGCATCACCAACGGACAAGATTTTTCCCGAGAAGCCAAGATAAATTAAAATTGATGAGGAAAATGTGCAACTACTTAAACTCGTCAAGCATATGCAATGAGTTCAACCCAACTGCCACTTCTCCTCTTCCCCACTTCCGTAACGGAGCCTCCAAACGGCGCTGTCGTTGCTTGCATCACCAACGGACAAGATTTTTCCCGAGAAGCCAAGATAAATTAAAATTGATGAGGAAAATGTGGCAACTACTTAAACTCGTCAAGCATATGCAATGAGTTCAACCCAACTGCCACTTCTCCTCTTCCCCACTTCGGTAATGGAGTCTCCAAACGGCGCTGTCGTTGCTTGCGTCACCAACGGACAACATTTTCCCGAGAGAAGCCAAGATAAATTAAAATTGATGAGGAAAATGTGGCAACTACTTAAACTCGTCAAGCATATGCAATGAGTTCAACCCAACTGCCACTTCTCCTCTTCCCCACTTCGGTAATGGAGCCTCCAAACGGCGCTGTCGTTGCTTGCGCACCAACGGACAAGATTTATCCTGAGAAGCCAAGATAAATTAAAATTGATGAGGAAAATGTGGCAACTACTTAAACTCGTCAAGCATATGCATGAGTTCAACCCAACTGCCACTTCTCCTCTTCCCCACTTCGGTAATGGAGCCTCCAAACGGCGCTGTCGTTGCTTGCGTCACCAACGGACAAGATTTTTCCTGAGAAGCCAAGATAAATTAAAATTGATGAGGAAAATGTGGCAACTACTTAAACTCGTCAAGCATATGCAATGAGTTCAACCCAACTGCCACTTCTCCTCTTCCCCACTTCGGTAATGGAGCCTCCAGACGGCGCTGTCGTTGCTTGCGTCACCAACGGACAAGATTTTTCCTGAGAAGCCAAGATAATTAAAATTGATGAGGAAAATGTGGCAACTACTTAAACTCGTCAAGCATATGCAATGAGTTCATCCCAACTGCCACTTCTCCTCTTCCCCACTTCGGTAATGGAGCCTCCAAACGGCGCTGTCGTTGCTTGCGTCACCAACGGACATGATTTTTCCCGAGAAGCCAAGATAAATTAAAATTGATGAGGAAAATGTGGCAACTACTTAAACTCGTCAAGCATATGCAATGAGTTCAACCCAACTGCCACTTCTCCTCTTCCCCACTACCGTAACGGAGTCTCCAAACGGCGCTGTCGTTGCTTGCGTCACCAACGGACAAGATTTTTCCTGAGAAGCCAAGATAAATTAAAATTGATGAGGAAAATGTGGCAACTACTTAAACTCGTCAAGCATATGCAATGAGTTCAACCCAACTGCCACTTCTCCTCTTCCCCACTTCCGTAACGGAGCCTCCAAACGGCGCTCTCGTTGCTTGCATCACCAACGGACAAGATTTTTCCCGAGAAGCCAAGATAAATTAAAATTGATGAGGAAAATGTGGCAACTACATAAACTCGTCAAGCATATGCAATGAGCTCAACCCAACTGCCACTTCTCCTCTTCCCCACTTCCGTAACGGAGCCTCCAAACGGCGCTGTCGTTGCTTGCATCACCAACGGACAAGATTTTTCCTGAGAAGCCAAGATAAATTAAAATTGATGAGGAAAATGTGGCAACTACTTAAACTCGTCAAGCATATGCAATGAGTTCAACCCAACTGCCACTTCTCCTCTTCCCCACTTCCGTAACGGAGCCTCCAAACGGCGCTGTCGTTGCTTGCATCACCAACGGACAAGATTTTTCCTGAGAAGCCAAGATAAATTAAAATTGATGAGGAAAATGTGGCAACTACTTAAACTCGTCAAGCATATGCAATGAGTTCAACCCAACTGCCACTTCTCCTCTTCCCCACTTCTGTAACGGAGCCTCCAAACGGCGCTGTCGTTGCTTGCGTCACCAACGGACAAGATTTTTCCTGAGAAGCCAAGATAAATTAAAATTGATGAGGAAAATGTGGCAACTACTTAAACTCGTCAAGCATATGCAATGAGTTCAACCCAACTGCCACTACTCCTCTTCCCCACTTCGGTAATGGAGCCTCCAAACGGCGCTGTCGTTGCTTGCGTCACCAACGGACAAGATTTTTCCTGAGAAGCCAAGATAAATCAAAATTGATGAGGAAAATGTGGCAACTACTTAAACTCGTCAAGCATATGCAATGAGTTCAACCCAACTGCCACTTCTCCTCTTCCCCACTTCGGTAATGGAGCCTCCAAACGGCGCTGTCGTTGCTTGCATCACCAACGGACAAGATTTTTCCTGAGAAGCCAAGATAAATTAAAATTGATGAGGAAAATGTGGCAACTACTTAAACTCGTCAAGCATATGCAATGAGTTCAACCCAACTGCCACTTCTCCTCCTCCCCACTTCCGTAACGGAGCCTCCAAACGGCGCTGTCGTTGCTTGCGTCACCAACGGACAAGATTTTTCCCGAGAAGCCAAGATAAATTAAAATTGATGAGGAAAATGTGGCAACTACATAAACTCGTCAAGCATATGCAATGAGTTCAACCCAACTGCCACTTCTCCTCTTCCCCACTTCCGTAACCGAGCCTCCAAGCGGCGCTGTCGTTGCTTGCATCACCAACGGACAAGATTTTTCCCGAGAAGCCAAGATAAATTAAAATTGATGAGGAAAATGTGGCAACTACTTAAACTCGTCAAGCATATGCAATGAGTTCAACCCAACTGCCACTTCTCCTCTTCCCCACTTCCGTAACGGAGCCTCCAAACGGCGCTGTCGTTGCTTGCATCACCAACGGACAAGATTTTTCCCGAGAAGCCAAGATAAATTAAAATTGATGAGGAAAATGTGCAACTACTTAAACTCGTCAAGCATATGCAATGAGTTCAACCCAACTGCCACTTCTCCTCTTCCCCACTTCCGTAACGGAGGCTCCAAACGGCGCTGTCGTTGCTTGCATCACCAACGGACAAGATTTTTCCCGAGAAGCCAAGATAAATTAAAATTGATGAGGAAAATGTGGCAACTACTTAAACTCGTCAAGCATATGCAATGAGTTCAACCCAACTGCCACTTCTCCTCTTCCCCACTTCCGTAACGGAGCCTCCAAACGGCGCTGTCGTTGCTTGCATCACCAACGGACAAGATTTTTCCTGAGAAGCCAAGATAAATTAAAATTGATGAGGAAAATGTGGCAACTACTTAAACTCGTCAAGCATATGCAATGAGTTCAACCCAACTGCCACTTCTCCTCTTCCCCACTTCCGTAACGGAGCCTCCAAACGGCGCTGTCGTTGCTTGCATCACCAACGGACAAGATTTTTCCTGAGAAGCCAAGATAAATTAAAATTGATGAGGAAAATGTGGCAACTACTTAAACTCGTCAAGCATAGGCAATGAGTTCAACCCAACTGCCACTTCTCCTCTTCCCCACTTCCGTAACGGAGCCTCCAAACGGCGCTGTCGTTGCTTGCGTCACCAACGGACAAGATTTTTCCTGAGAAGCCAAGATAAATTAAAATTGATGAGGAAAATGTGGCAACTACTTAAACTCGTCAAGCATATGCAATGAGTTCAACCCAACTGCCACTACTCCTCTTCCCCACTTCGGTAATGGAGCCTCCAAACGGCGCTGTCGTTGCTTGCGTCACCAACGGACAAGATTTTTCCTGAGAAGCCAAGATAAATCAAAATTGATGAGGAAAATGTGGCAACTACTTAAACTCGTCAAGCATATGCAATGAGTTCAACCCAACTGCCACTTCTCCTCTTCCCCACTTCGGTAATGGAGCCTCCAAACGGCGCTGTCGTTGCTTGCATCACCAACGGACAAGATTTTTCCTGAGAAGCCAAGATAAATTAAAATTGATGAGGAAAATGTGGCAACTACTTAAACTCGTCAAGCATATGCAATGAGTTCAACCCAACTGCCACTTCTCCTCCTCCCCACTTCCGTAACGGAGCCTCCAAACGGCGCTGTCGTTGCTTGCGTCACCAACGGACAAGATTTTTCCCGAGAAGCCAAGATAAATTAAAATTGATGAGGAAAATGTGGCAACTACATAAACTCGTCAAGCATATGCAATGAGTTCAACCCAACTGCCACTTCTCCTCTTCCCCACTTCCGTAACGGAGCCTCCAAGCGGCGCTGTCGTTGCTTGCATCACCAACGGACAAGATTTTTCCCGAGAAGCCAAGATAAATTAAAATTGATGAGGAAAATGTGGCAACTACTTAAACTCGTCAAGCATATGGAATGAGTTCAACCCAACTGCCACTTCTCCTCTTCCCCACTTCCGTAACGGAGCCTCCAAACGGCGCTGTCGTTGCTTGCATCACCAACGGACGAGATTTTTCCCGAGAAGCCAAGATAAATTAAAATTGATGAGGAAAATGTGCAACTACTTAAACTCGTCAAGCATATGCAATGAGTTCAACCCAACTGCCACTTCTCCTCTTCCCCACTTCCGTAACGGAGCCTCCAAACGGCGCTGTCGTTGCTTGCATCACCAACGGACAAGATTTTTCCCGAGAAGCCAAGATAAATTAAAATTGATGAGGAAAATGTGGCAACTACTTAAACTCGTCAAGCATATGCAATGAGTTCAACCCAACTGCCACTTCTCCTCTTCCCCACTTCCGTAACGGAGCCTCCAAACGGCGCTGTCGTTGCTTGCATCACCAACGGACAAGATTTTTCCCGAGAAGCCAAGATAAATTAAAATTGATGAGGAAAATGTGCAACTACTTAAACTCGTCAAGCATATGCAATGAGTTCAACCCAACTGCCACTTCTCCTCTTCCCCACTTCCGTAACGGAGCCTCCAAACGGCGCTGTCGTTGCTTGCATCACCAACGGACAAGATTTTTCCCGAGAAGCCAAGATAAATTAAAATTGATCAGGAAAATGTGGCAACTACTTAAACTCGTCAAGCATATGCAATGAGTTCAACCCAACTGCCACTTCTCCTCTTCCCCACTCCCGTAACGGAGCCTCCAAACGGCGCTGTCGTTGCTTGCATCACCAACGGACAAGATTTTTCCCGAGGAGCCAAGATAAATTAAAATTGATGAGGAAAATGTGGCAACTACTTAAACTCGTCAAGCATATGCAATGAGTTCAACCCAACTGCTACTTCTCCTCTTCCCCACTTCCGTAACAGAGCCTCCAAACGGCGCTGTCGTTGCTTGCATCACCAACGGACAAGATTTTTCCCGAGAAGCCAAGATAAATTAAAATTGATGAGGAAAATGTGGCAACTACTTAAACTCGTCAAGCATATGCAATGAGTTCAACCCAACTGCCACTTCTCCTCTTCCCCACTTCGGTAATGGAGCCTCCAAACGGCGCTGCCGTTGCTTGCGTCACCAACGGACAAGATTTTTCCTGAGAAGCCAAGATAAATTAAAATTGATGAGGAAAATGTGGCAACTACTTAAACTCGTCAAGCATATGCAATGAGTTCAACCCAACTGCCACTTCTCCTCTTCCCCACTTCGGTAATGGAGCCTCCAAACGGCGCTGTCGTTGCTTGCGTCACCAACGGACAAAATTTTTCCTGAGAAGCCAAGAAAAATTAAAATTGATGAGGAAAATGTGGCAACTACTTAAACTCGTCAAGCATATGCAATGAGTTCAACCCAACTGCCAATTCTCCTCTTCCCCACTTCGGTAATGGAGCCTCCAAACGGCGCTGTCGTTGCTTGCGTCACCAACGGACAAGATTTTTCCTGAGAAGCCAAGATAAATTAAAATTGATGAGGAAAATGTGGCAACTACTTAAACTCGTCAAGCATATGCAATGAGTTCAACCCAACTGCCACTTCTCCTCTTCCCCACTTCCGTAACGGAGCCTCCAAACGGCGCTGTCGTTGCTTGCATCACCAACGGACAAGATTTTTCCTGAGAAGCCAAGATAAATTAAAATTGATGAGGAAAATGTGGCAACTACTTAAACTCGTCAAGCATATGCAATGAGTTCAACCCAACTGCCACTTCTCCTCTTCCCCACTTCCGTAACGGAGCCCTCAAACGGCGCTGTCGTTGCTTGCGTCACCAACGGACAAGATTTTTCCTGAGAAGCCAAGATAAATTAAAATTGATGAGGAAAATGTGGCAACTACTTAAACTCGTCAAGCATATGCAATGAGTTCAACCCAACTGCCACTACTCCTCTTCCCCACTTCGGTAATGGAGCCTCCAAACGGCGCTGTCGTTGCTTGCGTCACCAACGGACAAGATTTTTCCTGAGAAGCCAAGATAAATCAAAATTGATGAGGAAAATGTGGCAACTACTTAAACTCGTCAAGCATATGCAATGAGTTCAACCCAACTGCCACTTCTCCTCTTCCCCACTTCGGTAATGGAGCCTCCAAACGGCGCTGTCGTTGCTTGCATCACCAACGGACAAGATTTTTCCTGAGAAGCCAAGATAAATTAAAATTGATGAGGAAAATGTGGCAACTACTTAAACTCGTCAAGCATATGCAATGAGTTCAACCCAACTGCCACTTCTCCTCCTCCCCACTTCCGTAACGGAGCCTCCAAACGGCGCTGTCGTTGCTTGCGTCACCAACGGACAAGATTTTTCCCGAGAAGCCAAGATAAATTAAAATTGATGAGGAAAATGTGGCAACTACTTAAACTCGTCAAGCATATGCAATGAGTTCAACCCAACTGCCACTTCTCCTCTTCCCCACTTCCGTAACGGAGCCTCCAAGCGGCGCTGTCGTTGCTTGCATCACCAACGGACAAGATTTTTCCCGAGAAGCCAAGATAAATTAAAATTGATGAGGAAAATGTGGCAACTACTTAAACTCGTCAAGCATATGCAATGAGTTCAACCCAACTGCCACTTCTCCTCTTCCCCACTTCCGTAACGGAGCCTCCAAACGGCGCTGTCGTTGCTTGCATCACCAACGGACAAGATTTTTCCCGAGAAGCCAAGATAAATTAAAATTGATGAGGCAAATGTGCAACTACTTAAACTCGTCAAGCATATGCAATGAGTTCAACCCAACTGCCACTTCTCCTCTTCCCCACTTCCGTAACGGAGCCTCCAAACGGCGCTGTCGTTGCTTGCATCACCAACGGACAAGATTTTTCCCGAGAAGCCAAGATAAATTAAAATTGATGAGGAAAATGTGGCAACTACTTAAACTCGTCAAGCATATGCAATGAGTTCAACCCAACTGCCACTTCTCCTCTTCCCCACTTCCGTAACGGAGCCTCCAAACGGCGCTGTCGTTGCTTGCATCACCAACGGACAAGATTTTTCCCGAGAAGCCAAGATAAATTAAAATTGATGAGGAAAATGTGCAACTACTTAAACTCGTCAAGCATATGCAATGAGTTCAACCCAACTGCCACTTCTCCTCTTCCCCACTTCCGTAACGGAGCCTCCAAACGGCGCTGTCGTTGCTTGCATCACCAACGGACAAGATTTTTCCCGAGAAGCCAAGATAAATTAAAATTGATCAGGAAAATGTGGCAACTACTTAAACTCGTCAAGCATATGCAATGAGTTCAACCCAACTGCCACTTCTCCTCTTCCCCACTTCCGTAACGGAGCCTCCAAACGGCGCTGTCGTTGCTTGCATCACCAACGGACAAGATTTTTCCCGAGGAGCCAAGATAAATTAAAATTGATGAGGAAAATGTGGCAACTACTTAAACTCGTCAAGCATATGCAATGAGTTCAACCCAACTGCTACTTCTCCTCTTCCCCACTTCCGTAACGGAGCCCCCAAACGGCGCTGTCGTTGCTTGCATCACCAACGGACAAGATTTTTCCCGAGAAGCCAAGATAAATTAAAATTGATGAGGAAAATGTGGCAACTACTTAAACTCGTCAAGCATATGCAATGAGTTCAACCCAACTGCCACTTCTCCTCTTCCCCACTTCGGTAATGGAGCCTCCAAACGGCGCTGTCGTTGCTTGCGTCACCAACGGACAAGATTTTTCCTGAGAAGCCAAGATAAATTAAAATTGATGAGGAAAATGTGGCAACTACTTAAACTCGTCAAGCATATGCAATGAGTTCAACCCAACTGCCACTTCTCCTCTTCCCCACTTCGGTAATGGAGCCTCCAAACGGCGCTGTTGTTGCTTGCGTCACCAACGGACAAAATTTTTCCTGAGAAGCCAAGAAAAATTAAAATTGATGAGGAAAATGTGGCAACTACTTAAACTCGTCAAGCATATGCAATGAGTTCAACCCAACTGCCAATTCTCCTCTTCCCCACTTCGGTAATGGAGCCTCCAAACGGCGCTGTCGTTGCTTGCGTCACCAACGGACAAGATTTTTCCTGAGAAGCCAAGATAAATTAAAATTGATGAGGAAAATGTGGCAACTACTTAAACTCGTCAAGCATATGCAATGAGTTCAACCCAACTGCCACTTCTCCTCTTCCCCACTTCGGTAATGGAGCCTCCAAACGGCGCTGTCGTTGCTTGCGTCACCAACGGACAAGATTTTTCCCGAGAAGCCAAGATAAATTAAAATTGATGAGGAAAATGTGGCAACTACTTAAACTCGTCAAGCATATGCAATGAGTTCAACCCAACTGCCACTTCTCCTCTTCCCCACTTCGGTAATGGAGCCTCCAAACGGCGCTGTCGTTGCTTGCGTCACCAACGGACAAGATTTTTCCTGAGAAGCCAAGATAAATTAAAATTGATGAGAAAAATGTGGCAACTACTTAAACTCGTCAAGCATATGCAATGAGTTCAACCCAACTGCCACTTCTCCTCTTCCCCACTTCGGTAATGGAGCCTCCAAACGGCGCTGTCGTTGCTTGCGTCACCAACGGACAAGATTTTTCCTGAGAAGCCAAGATAAATTAAAATTGATGAGGAAAATGTGGCAACTACTTAAACTCGTCAAGCATATGCAATGAGTTCAACCCAACTGCCACTTCTCCTCTTCCCCACTTCGGTAATGGAGCCTCCAAACGGCGCTGTCGTTGCTTGCGTCACCAACGGACAAGATTTTTCCTGAGAAGCCAAGATAAATTAAAATTGATGAGGAAAATGTGGCAACTACTTAAACTCGTCAAGCATATGCAATGAGTTCAACCCAACTGCCACTTCTCCTCTTCCCCACTTCGGTAATGGAGCCTCCAAACGGCGCTGTCGTTGCTTGCGTCACCAACGGACAAGATTTTTCCCGAGAAGCCAAGATAAATTAAAATTGATGAGGAAAATGTGGCAACTACTTAAACTCGTCAAGCATATGCAATGAGTTCAACCCAACTGCCACTTCTCCTCTTCCCCACTTCCGTAACGGAGCCTCCAAACGGCGCTGTCGTTGCTTGCGTCACCAACGGACAAGATTTTTCCTGAGAAGCCAAGATAAATTAAAATTGATGAGGAAAATGTGGCAACTACTTAAACTCGTCAAGCATATGCAATGAGTTCAACCCAACTGCCACTTCTCCTCTTCCCCACTTCCGTAACGGAGCCTCCAAACGGCGCTGTCGTTGCTTGCATCACCAACGGACAAGATTTTTCCTGAGAAGCCAAGATAAATTAAAATTGATGAGGAAAATGTGGCAACTACTTAAACTCGTCAAGCATATGCAATGAGTTCAACCCAACTGCCACTTCTCCTCTTCCGCACTTCCGTAACGGAGCCTCCAAACGGCGCTGTCGTTGCTTGCGTCACCAACGGACAAGATTTTTCCTGAGAAGCCAAGATAAATTAAAATTGATGAGGAAAATGTGGCAACTACTTAAACTCGTCAAGCATATGCAATGAGTTCAACCCAACTGCCACTTCTCCTCTTCCCCACTTCCGTAACGGAGCCTCCAAACGGCGCTGTCGTTGCTTGCATCACCAACGGACAAGATTTTTCCCGAGAAGCCAAGATAAATTAAAATTGATGAGGAAAATGTGGCAACTACTTAAACTCGTCAAGCATATGCAATGAGTTCAACCCAACTGCCACTTCTCCTCTTCCCCACTTCGGTAATGGAGCCTCCAAACGGCGCTGTCGTTGCTTGCATCACCAACGGACAAGATTTTTCCTGAGAAGCCAAGATAAATCAAAATTGATGAGGAAAATGTGGCAACTACTTAAACTCGTCAAGCATATGCAATGAGTTCAACCCAACTGCCACTTCTCCTCTTCCCCACTTCGGTAATGGAGCCTCCAAACGGCGCTGTCGTTGCTTGCATCACCAACGGACAAGATTTTTCCTGAGAAGCCAAGATAAATTAAAATTGATGAGGAAAATGTGGCAACTACTTAAACTCGTCAAGCATATGCAATGAGTTCAACCCAACTGCCACTTCTCCTCTTCCCCACTTCGGTAATGGAGCCTCCAAACGGCGCTGTCGTTGCTTGCGTCACCAACGGACAAGATTTTTCCCGAGAAGCCAAGATAAATTAAAATTGATGAGGAAAATGTGGCAACTACTTAAACTCGTCAAGCATATGCAATGAGTTCAACCCAACTGCCACTTCTCCTCTTCCCCACTTCCGTAACGGAGCCTCCAAACGGCGCTGTCGTTGCTTACGTCACCAACGGACAAGATTTTTCCTGAGAAGCCAAGATAAATTAAAATTGATGAGGAAAATGTGGCAACTACTTAAACTCGTCAAGCATATGCAATGAGTTCAACCCAACTGCCACTTCTCCTCTTCCCCACTTCCGTAACGGAGCCTCCAAACGGCGCTCTCGTTGCTTGCATCACCAACGGACAAGATTTTTCCCGAGAAGCCAAGATAAATTAAAATTGATGAGGAAAATGTGGCAACTACTTAAACTCGTCAAGCATATGCAATGAGCTCAACCCAACTGCCACTTCTCCTCTTCCCCACTTCCGTAACGGAGCCTCCAAACGGCGCTGTCGTTGCTTGCATCACCAACGGACAAGATTTTTCCTGAGAAGCCAAGATAAATTAAAATTGATGAGGAAAATGTGGCAACTACTTAAACTCGTCAAGCATATGCAATGAGTTCAACCCAACTGCCACTTCTCCTCTTCCCCACTTCCGTAACGGAGCCTCCAAACGGCGCTGTCGTTGCTTGCATCACCAACGGACAAGATTTTTCCTGAGAAGCCAAGATAAATTAAAATTGATGAGGAAAATGTGGCAACTACTTAAACTCGTCAAGCATATGCAATGAGTTCAACCCAACTGCCACTTCTCCTCTTCCGCACTTCCGTAACGGAGCCTCCAAACGGCGCTGTCGTTGCTTGCGTCACCAACGGACAAGATTTTTCCTGAGAAGCCAAGATAAATTAAAATTGATGAGGAAAATGTGGCAACTACTTAAACTCGTCAAGCATATGCAATGAGTTCAACCCAACTGCCACTTCTCCTCTTCCCCACTTCCGTAACGGAGCCTCCAAACGGCGCTGTCGTTGCTTGCATCACCAACGGACAAGATTTTTCCCGAGAAGCCAAGATAAATTAAAATTGATGAGGAAAATGTGGCAACTACTTAAACTCGTCAAGCATATACAATGAGTTCAACCCAACTGCCACTTCTCCTCTTCCCCACTTCGGTAATGGAGCCTCCAAACGGCGCTGTCGTTGCTTGCGTCACCAACGGACAAGATTTTTCCTGAGAAGCCAAGATAAATCAAAATTGATGAGGAAAATGTGGCAACTACTTAAACTCGTCAAGCATATGCAATGAGTTCAACCCAACTGCCACTTCTCCTCTTCCCCACTTCGGTAATGGAGCCTCCAAACGGCGCTGTCGTTGCTTGCATCACCAACGGACAAGATTTTTCCTGAGAAGCCAAGATAAATTAAAATTGATGAGGAAAATGTGGCAACTACTTAAACTCGTCAAGCATATGCAATGAGTTCAACCCAACTGCCACTTCTCCTCCTCCCCACTTCCGTAACGGAGCCTCCAAACGGCGCTGTCGTTGCTTGCGTCACCAACGGACAAGATTTTTCCCGAGAAGCCAAGATAAATTAAAATTGATGAGGAAAATGTGGCAACTACATAAACTCGTCAAGCATATGCAATGAGTTCAACCCAACTGCCACTTCTCCTCTTCCCCACTTCCGTACCGGAGCCTCCAAACGGCGCTGTCGTTGCTTGCATCACCAACGGACAAGATTTTTCCCGAGAAGCCAAGATAAATTAAAATTGATGAGGAAAATGTGGCAACTACTTAAACTCGTCAAGCATATGCAATGAGTTCAACCCAACTGCCACTTCTCCTCTTCCCCACTTCTGTAACGGAGCCTCCAAACGGCGCTGTCGTTGCTTGCATCACCAACGGACAAGATTTTTCCCGAGAAGCCAAGATAAATTAAAATTGATGAGGAAAATGTGCAACTACTTAAACTCGTCAAGCATATGCAATGAGTTCAACCCAACTGCCACTTCTCCTCTTCCCCACTTCCGTAACGGAGCCTCCAAACGGCGCTGTCGTTGCTTGCATCACCAACGGACAAGATTTTTCCCGAGAAGCCAAGATAAATTAAAATTGATGAGGAAAATGTGGCAACTACTTAAACTCGTCAAGCATATGCAATGAGTTCAACCCAACTGCCACTTCTCCTCTTCCCCACTTCCGTAACGGAGCCTCCAAACGGCGCTGTCGTTGCTTGCATCACCAACGGACAAGATTTTTCCCGAGAAGCCAAGATAAATTAAAATTGATGAGGAAAATGTGCAACTACTTAAACTCGTCAAGCATATGCAATGAGTTCAACCCAACTGCCACTTCTCCTCTTCCCCACTTCCGTAACGGAGCCTCCAAACGGCGCTGTCGTTGCTTGCATCACCAACGGACAAGATTTTTCCCGAGAAGCCAAGATAAATTAAAATTGATCAGGAAAATGTGGCAACTACTTAAACTCGTCAAGCATATGCAATGAGTTCAACCCAACTGCCACTTCTCCTCTTCCCCACTTCCGTAACGGAGCCTCCAAACGGCGCTGTCGTTGCTTGCATCACCAACGGACAAGATTTTTCCCGAGGAGCCAAGATAAATTAAAATTGATGAGGAAAATGTGGCAACTACTTAAACTCATCAAGCATATGCAATGAGTTCAACCCAACTGCTACTTCTCCTCTTCCCCACTTCCGTAACGGAGCCTCCAAACGGGGCTGTCGTTGCTTGCATCACCAACGGACAAGATTTTTCCCGAGAAGCCAAGATAAATTAAAATTGATGAGGAAAATGTGGCAACTACTTAAACTCGTCAAGCATATGCAATGAGTTCAACCCAACTGCCACTTCTCCTCTTCCCCACTTCCGTAACGGAGCCTCCAAACGGCGCTGTCGTTGCTTGCATCACCAACGGACAAGATTTTTCCCGAGAAGCCAAGATAAATTAAAATTGATGAGGAAAATGTGGCAACTACTTAAACTCGTCAACCATATGCAATGAGTTCAACCCAACTGCCACTTCTCCTCTTCCCCACTTCCGTAACGGAGCCTCCAAACGGCGCTGTCGTTGCTTGCGTCACCAACGGACAAGATTTTTCCTGAGAAGCCAAGACAAATTAAAATTGATGAGGAAAATGTGGCAACTACTTAAACTCGTCAAGCATATGCAATGAGTTCAACCCAACTGCCACTTCTCCTCTTCCCCACTTCCGTAACGGAGCCTCCAAACGGCGCTGTCGTTGCTTGCATCACCAACGGACAAGATTATTCCTGAGAAGCCAAGATAAATTAAAATTGATGAGGAAAATGTGGCAACTACTTAAACTCGTCAAGCATATGCAATGAGTTCAACCCAACTGCCACTTCTCCTCTTCCCCACTTCCGTAACGGAGCCTCCAAACGGCGCTGTCGTTGCTTGCATCACCAACGGACAAGATTTTTCCCGAGAAGCCAAGATAAATTAAAATTGATGAGGAAAATGTGGCAACTACTTAAACTCGTCAAGCATATGCAATGAGTTCAACCCAACTGCCACTTCTCCTCTTCCCCACTTCCGTAACGGAGCCTCCAAACGGCGCTGTCGTTGCTTGCATCACCAACGGACAAGATTTTTCCCGAGAAGCCAAGATAAATTAAAATTGATGAGGAAAATGTGGCAACTACTTAAACTCGTCAAGCATATGCAATGAGTTCAACCCAACTGCCACTTCTCCTCCTCCCCACTTCCGTAACGGAGCCTCCAAACGGCGCTGTCGTTGCTTGCGTCACCAACGGACAAGATTTTTCCCAAGAAGCCAAAATAATTAAAATTGATGAGGAAAATGTGGCAACTACTTAAACTCGTCAAGCATATGCAATGAGTTCAACCCAACTGCCACTTCTCCTCTTCCCCACTTCCGTAACGGAGCCTCCAAACGGCGCTGTCGTTGCTTGCGTCACCAACGGACAAGATTTTTCCTGAGAAGCCAAGATAAATTAAAATTGATGAGGAAAATGTGGCAACTACTTAAATTCGTCAAGCATATGCAATGAGTTCAACCCAACTGCCACTTCTCCTCTTCCCCACTTCCGTAACGGAGCCTCCAAACGGCGCTGTCGTTGCTTGCATCACCAACGGACAAGATTTTTCCCGAGAAGCCAAGATAAATTAAAATTGATGAGGAAAATGTGGCAACTACTTAAACTCGTCAAGCATATGCAATGAGTTCAACCCAACTGCCACTTCTCCTCTTCCCCACTTCCGTAACGGAGCCACCAAACGGCGCTGTCGTTGCTTGAGTCACCAACGGACAAGATTTTTCCTGAGAAGCCAAGATAAATTAAAATTGATGAGGAAAATGTGGCAACTACTTAAACTCGTCAAGCATATGCAATGAGTTCAACCCAACTGCCACTTCTCCTCTTCCCCACTTCTGTAACGGAGCCTCCAAACGGCGCTGTCGTTGCTTGCATCACCAACGGACAAGATTTTTCCCGAGAAGCCAAGATAAATTAAAATTGATGAGGAAAATGTGGCAACTACTTAAACTCGTCAAGCATATGCAATGAGTTCAACCCAACTGCCACTTCTCCTCTTCCCCACTTCGGTAATGGAGCCTCCAAACGGCGCTGTCGTTGCTTGCGTCACCAACGGACAAGATTTTTCCTGAGAAGCCAAGATAAATTAAAATTGATGAGGAAAATGTGGCAACTACTTAAACTCGTCAAGCATATGCAATGAGTTCAACCCAACTGCCACTTCTCCTCTTCCCCACTTCCGTAACGGAGCCTCCAAACGGCGCTGTCGTTGCTTGCGTCACCAATGGACAAGATTTTTCCCGAGAAGCCAAGATAAATTAAAATTGATGAGGAAAATGTGCAACTACTTTAACTCGTCAAGCATATGCAATGAGTTCAACCCAACTGCCACTTCTCCTCTTCCCCACTTCCGTAACGGAGCCTCCAAACGGCGCTGTCGTTGCTTGCATCACCAACGGACAAGATTTTTCCCGAGAAGCCAAGATAAATCAAAATTGATCAGGAAAATGTGGCAACTACTTAAACTCGTCAAGCATATGCAATGAGTTCAACCCAACTGCCACTTCTCCTCTTCCCCACTTCCGTAACGGAGCCTCCAAACGGCGCTGTCGTTGCTTGCATCACCAACGGACAAGATTTTTCCCGAGGAGCCAAGATAAATTAAAATTGATGAGGAAAATGTGGCAACTACTTAAACTCGTCAAGCATATGCAATGAGTTCAACCCAACTGCTACTTCTCCTCTTCCCCACTTCCGAAACGGAGCCTCCAAACGGCGCTGTCGTTGCTTGCATCACCAACGGGCAAGATTTTTCCCGAGAAGCCAAGATAAATTAAAATTGATGAGGAAAATGTGGCAACTACTTAAACTCGTCAAGCATATGCAATGAGTTCAACCCAACTGCCACTTCTCCTCTTCCCCACTTCCGTAACGGAGCCTCCAAACGGCGCTGTCGTTGCTTGCATCACCAACGGACAAGATTTTTCCCGAGAAGCCAAGATAAATTAAAATTGATGAGGAAAATGTGGCAACTACTTAAACTCGTCAAGCATATGCAATGAGTTCAACCCAACTGCCACTTCTCCTCTTCCCCACTTCCGTAACGGAGCCTCCAAACGGCGCTGTCGTTGCTTGCGTCACCAACGGACAAGATTTTTCCTGAGAAGCCAAGATAAATTAAAATTGATGAGGAAAATGTGGCAACTACTTAAACTCGTCAAGCATATGCAATGAGTTCAACCCAACTGCCACTTCTCCTCTTCCCCACTTCCGTAACGGAGCCTCCAAACGGCGCTGTCGTTGCTTGCATCACCAACGGACAAGATTTTTCCCGAGAAGCCAAGATAAATTAAAATTGATGAGGAAAATGTGGCAACTACTTAAACTCGTCAAGCATATGCAATGAGTTCAACCCAACTGCCACTTCTCCTCTTCCCCACTTCCGTAACGGAGCCTCCAAACGGCGCTGTCGTTGCTTGCATCACCAACGGACAAGATTTTTCCCGAGAAGCCAAGATAAATTAAAATTGATGAGGAAAATGTGGCAACTACTTAAACTCGTCAAGCATATGCAATGAGTTCAACCCAACTGCCACTTCTCCTCTTCCCCACTTCCGTAACGGAGCCTCCAAACGGCGCTGTCGTTGCTTGCATCACCAACGGACAAGATTTTTCCCGAGAAGCCAAGATAAATTAAAATTGATGAGGAAAATGTGGCAACTACTTAAACTCGTCAAGCATATGCAATGAGTTCAACCCAACTGCCACTTCTCCTCCTCCCCACTTCCGTAACGGAGCCTCCAAACGGCGCTGTCGTTGCTTGCGTCACCAACGGACAAGATTTTTCCCGAGAAGCCAAAATAATTAAAATTGATGAGGAAAATGTGGCAACTACTTAAACTCGTCAAGCATATGCAATGAGTTCAACCCAACTGCCACTTCTCCTCTTCCCCACTTCCGTAACGGAGCCTCCAAACGGCGCTGTCGTTGCTTGCGTCACCAACGGACAAGATTTTTCCTGAGAAGCCAAGATAAATTAAAATTGATGAGGAAAATGGGGCAACTACTTAAACTCGTCAAGCATATGCAATGAGTTCAACCCAACTGCCACTTCTCCTCTTCCCCACTTCCGTAACGGAGCCTCCAAACGGCGCTGTCGTTGCTTGCATCACCAACGGACAAGATTTTTCCCGAGAAGCCAAGATAAATTAAAATTGATGAGGAAAATGTGGCAACTACTTAAACTCGTCAAGCATATGCAATGGGTTCAACCCTACTGCCACTTCTCCTCTTCCCCACTTCCGTAACGGAGCCACCAAACGGCGCTGTCGTTGCTTGAGTCACCAACGGACAAGATTTTTCCTGAGAAGCCAAGATAAATTAAAATTGATGAGGAAAATGTGGCAACTACTTAAACTCGTCAAGCATATGCAATGAGTTCAACCCAACTGCCACTTCTCCTCTTCCCCACTTCCGTAACGGAGCCTCCAAACGGCGCTGTCGTTGCTTGCATCACCAACGGACAAGATTTTTCCCGAGAAGCTAAGATAAATTAAAATTGATGAGGAAAATGTGGCAACTACTTAAACTCGTCAAGCATATGCAATGAGTTCAACCCAACTGCCACTTCTCCTCTTCCCCACTTCGGTAATGGAGCCTCCAAACGGCGCTGTCGTTGCTTGCGTCACCAACGGACAAGATTTTTCCTGAGAAGCCAAGATAAATTAAAATTGATGAGGAAAATGTGGCAACTACTTAAACTCGTCAAGCATATGCAATGAGTTCAACCCAACTGCCACTTCTCCTCTTCCCCACTTCCGTAACGGAGCCTCCAAACAGCGCTGTCGTTGCTTGCGTCACCAATGGACAAGATTTTTCCCGAGAAGCCAAGATAAATTAAAATTGATGAGGAAAATGTGGCAACTACTTTAACTCGTCAAGCATATGCAATGAGTTCAACCCAACTGCCACTTCTCCTCTTCCCCACTTCCGTAACGGAGCCTCCAAACTGGCGCTGTCGTTGCTTGCATCACCAACGGACAAGATTTTTCCTGAGAAGCCAAGATAAATTAAAATTGATGAGGAAAATGTGGCAACTACTTAAACTCGTCAAGCATATGCAATGAGTTCAACCCAACTGCCACTTCTCCTCTTCCCCACTTCGGTAATGGAGCCTCCAAACGGCGCTGTCGTTGCTTGCGTCACCAACGGACAAGATTTTTCCTGAGAAGCCAAGATAAATTAAAATTGATGAGGAAAATGTGGCAACTACTTAAACTCGTCAAGCATATGCAATGAGTTCAACCCAACTGCCACTTCTCCTCTTCCCCACTTTGGTAATGGAGCCACCAAACGGCGCTGTCGTTGCTTGCGTCACCAACGGACAAGATTTTTCCTGAGAAGCCAAGATAAATTAAAATTGATGAGGAAAATGTGGCAACTACTTAAACTCGTCAAGCATATGCAATGAGTTCAACCCAACTGCCACCTCTCCTCTTCCCCACTTCGGTAATGGAGCCTCCAAACGGCGCTGTCGTTGCTTGCATCACCAACGGACAAAATTTTTCCTGAGAAGCCAAGATAAATTAAAATTGATGAGGAAAATGTGGCAACTACTTAAACTCGTCAAGCATATGCAATGAGTTCAACCCAACTGCCACTTCTCCTCTTCCCCACTTCGGTAATGGAGCCTCCAAACGGCGCTGTCGTTGCTTGCGTCACCAACGGACAAGATTTTTCCCGAGAAGCCAAGATAAATTAAAATTGATGAGGAAAATGTGGCAACTACTTAAACTCGTCAAGCATATGCAATGAGTTCAACCCAACTGCCACTTCTCCTCTTCCCCACTTCGGTAATGGAGCCTCCAAACGGCGCTGTCGTTGCTTGCGTCACCAACGGACAAGATTTTTCCTGAGAAGCCAAGATAAATTAAAATTGATGAGGAAAATGTGGCAACTACTTAAACTCGTCAAGCATATGCAATGAGTTCAACCCAACTGCCACTTCTCCTCTTCCCCACTTCGGTAACGGAGCCTCCAAACGGCGCTGTCGTTGCTTGCGCCACCAACGGACAAGATTTTTCCTGAGAAGCCAAGATAAATTAAAATTGATGAGGAAAATGTGGTAACTACTTAAACTCGTCAAGCATATGCAATGAGTTCAACCCAACTGCCACTTCTCCTCTTCCCCACTTCGGTAATGGAGCCTCCAAACGGCGCTGTCGTTGCTTGCATCACCAACGGACAAGATTTTTCCTGAGAAGCCAAGATAAATTAAAATTGATGAGGAAAATGTGGCAACTACTTAAACTCGTCAAGCATATGCAATGAATTCAACCCAACTGCCACTTCTCCTCTTCCCCACTTCGGTAATGGAGCCTCCAAACGGCGCTGTCGTTGCTTGCGTCACCAACGGACAAGATTTTTCCCGAGAAGCCAAGATAAATTAAAATTGATGAGGAAAATGTGGCAACTACTTAAACTCGTCAAGCATATGCAATGAGTTCAACCCAACTGCCACTTCTCCTCTTCCCCACTTCGGTAATGGAGCCTCCAAACGGCGCTGTCGTTGCTTGCGTCACCAACGGACAAGATTTTTCCCGAGAAGCCAAGATAAATTAAAATTGATGAGGAAAATGTGGCAACTACTTAAACTCGTCAAGCATATGCACTGAGTTCAACCCAACTGCCACTTCTCCTCTTCCCCACTTCCGTAACGGAGCCTCCAAACGGCGCTGTCGTTGCTTGCGTCACCAACGGACAAGATTTTTCCCGAGAAGCCAAGATAAATTAAAATTGATGAGGAAAATGTGGCAACTACTTAAACTCGTCAAGCATATGCAATGAGTTCAACCCAACTGCCACTTCTCCTCTTCCCCACTTCGGTAATGGAGCCTCCAAACGGCGCTGTCGTTGCTTGCGTCACCAGCGGACAAGATTTTTCCTGAGAAGCCAAGATAAATTAAAATTGATGAGGAAAATGTGGCAACTACTTAAACTCGTCAAGCATATGCAATGAGTTCAACCCAACTGCCACTTCTCCTCTTCCCCACTTCCGTAACGGAGCCTCCAAACGGCGCTGTCGTTGCTTGCGTCACCAACGGACAAGATTTTTCCTGAGAAGCCAAGATAAATTAAAATTGATGAGGAAAATGTGGCAACTACTTAAACTCGTCAAGCATATGCAATGAGTTCAACCCAACTGCCACTTCTCCTCTTCCCCACTTCCGTAACGGAGCCTCCAAACGGCGCTGTCGTTGCTTGCGTCACCAACGGACAAGATTTTTCCCGAGAAGCCAAGATAAATTAAAATTGATGAGGAAAATGTGGCAACTACTTAAACTCGTCAAGCATATGCAATGAGTTCAACCCAACTGCCACTTCTCCTCTTCCCCACTTCGGTAATGGAGCCTCCAAACGGCGCTGTCGTTGCTTGCGTCACCAACGGACAAGATTTTTCCTGAGAAGCCAAGATAAATTAAAATTGATGAGGAAAATGTGGCAACTACTTAAACTCGTCAAGCATATGCAATGAGTTCAACCCAACTGCCACTTCTCCTCTTCCCCACTTCCGTAACGGAGCCTCCAAACGGCGCTGTCGTTGCTTGCGTCACCAACGGACAAGATTTTTCCCGAGAAGCCAAGATAAATTAAAATTGATGAGGAAAATGTGGCAACTACTTAAACTCGTCAAGCATATGCAATGAGTTCAACCCAACTGCCACTTCTCCTCTTCCCCACTTCCGTAACGGAGCCTCCAAACGGCGCTGTCATTGCTTGCGTCACCAACGGACAAGATTTTTCCCGAGAAGCCAAGATAAATTAAAATTGATGAGGAAAATGTGGCAACTACTTAAACTCGTCAAGCATATGCAATGAGTTCAACCCAACTGCCAATTCTCCTCTTCCCCACTTCCGTAACGGAGCCTCCGAACAGCGCTGTCGTTGCTTGCGTCACCAACGGACAAGATTTTTCCCGAGAAGCCAAGATAAATTAAAATTGATGAGGAAAATGTGGCAACTACTTAAACTCGTCAAGCATATGCAATGAGTTCAACCCAACTGCCAATTCTCCTCTTCCCCACTTCCGTAACGGAGCCTTCGAACAGCGCTGTCGTTGCTTGCGTCACCAACGGACAAGATTTTTCCCGAGAAGCCAAGATAAATTAAAATTGATGAGGAAAATGTGGCAACTACTTAAACTCGTCAAGCATATGCAATGAGTTCAACCCAACTGCCAATTCTCCTCTTCCCCACTTCCGTAACGGAGCCTCCAAACGGCACTGTCATTGCTTGCGTCACCAACGGACAAGATTTTTCCTGAGAAGCCAAGATAAATTAAAATTGATGAGGAAAATGTGGCAACTACTTAAACTCGTCAAGTATATGCAATGAGTTCAACCCAACTGCCAATTCTCCTCTTCCCCACTTCCGTAACGGAGCCTCCGAACAGCGCTGTCGTTGCTTGCGTCACCAACGGACAAGATTTTTCCCGAGAAGCCAAGATAAATTAAAATTGATGAGGAAAATGTGGCAACTACTTAAACTCGTCAAGCATATGCAATGAGTTCAACCCAACTGCCAATTCTCCTCTTCCCCACTTCCGTAATGGAGCCTCCAAACAGCTCTGTCATTGCTTGCGTCACCAACGGACAAGATTTTTCCCGAGAAGCCAAGATAAATTAAAATTGATGAGGAAAATGTGGCAACTACTTAAACTCGTCAAGCATATGCAATGAGTTCAACCCAACTGCCAATTCTCCTCTTCCCCACTTCCGTAACGGAGCCTCCAAACGGCACTGTCATTGCTTGCGTCACCAACGGACACGATTTTTCCCGAGAAGCCAAGATAAATTAAAATTGATGAGGAAAATGTGGCAACTACTTAAACTCGTCAAGCATATGCAATGAGTTCAACCCAACTGCCACTTCTCCTCTTCCCCACTTCCGTAACGGAGCCTCCGAGCAGCGCTGTCGTTGCTTGCGTCACCAACGGACAAGATTTTTCCCGAGAAGCCAAGATAAATTAAAATTGATGAGGAAAATGTGGCAACTACTTAAACTCGTCAAGCATATGCAATGAGTTCAACCCAACTGCCAATTCTCCTCTTCCCCACTTCCGTAACGGAGCCTCCGAACAGCGCTGTCGTTGCTTGCGTCACCAACGGACAAGATTTTTCCCGAGAAGCCAAGATAAATTAAAATTGATGAGGAAAATGTGGCAACTACTTAAACTCGTCAAGTATATGCAATGAAACACTTTCTAGATCATTTTTTTTTTTATCCGCATCGTAACGGTAAATTACACGTTTCGGGAAACTGCCACCATAATGTTCATTCATAAAGATGTGTCTACAACACATTCATTTTATCGCCCTCATTTATAAATCAGCACAGAAAAAAGGTTTTCAAAAAATCCAGTGTCCTTACTAACAAGGATGATACAGGAGACAAAAAACAAATATATTTCTTAAAGCAACCATTTGTCAGTAACACATATTGCGCGTGCACTGAGCCTGCGTAGGTAAGAGACGAGTGGAGCAGATGAAAGTCGTTGTGTCTATGTTCTTATACAGAATTTTGGTTTGAGATGGATTGTATGTTGTGATGTCATACTCTTCGACACTCAGTCAGTAAACTGCGGGTGGCACTAGCGCCTGCATGACAGTTGCAATGTCAACATGGAGCGCTACACATGGGGAGAACCGCAAGACAAGCTATATGTTTGCGGTGCGGCTGAAGGCAATTGCCGCAAGGGTAACCATAGATATCGGAAGGAGGACGTGGTTTTAGCATCATGGCCCCTGTGCAGTTTTCAGAACCAGACAGAGCAGTAATAACGAGTACTTTTAAGTAACTGGTGGATTGGCCAGGAAATACCTGTAGATTGGCCTACAAAATCTCCAGGCCCTACCACATTACACTCGTTTCTCTGAGGCTACATGGAAGTTGAGGTGAAATCAGCTAGGTTAGCCGGGAGTGCTAATGCGCTGCCTCCTGGACTCGGGTAGGCGCGCTGGCCCCAGATCAAATCCGCCCGGCGGATTAACTACGAAATCCGGTGTGCTGTCCAGTCTGGATGTGGTGTTTAGGCCGTTTTCCACATCCCCTTAGGTGAATACTGGGCTGGTCCCTACGTTCCACCTGAGTCAAATAATTCGCAGACATTTGCAACACGTTCGCACCATTTCATGAATTACACTTGACGCAGACATTTGGGGTACACTGATTTCGTCCGAGGGGGTTACAGGGTGGCGGCCGGAAGGGCATCTGGCCAACCCCTCAAATTAACCATGGCAAATCCAATCTTAACAACGCCGAACCTGCCAAAATTGTGGGACAAAGGCAAAGCGGATGAAGAAGACGTGAAAGGTGAGGTGTACTCTACCCCTATTCATTTGGAGACAGAATTAGTTGCAAGAATTTTTGCAGCAGCCACACAAATACAGAACATACCATGCATTTTACATCAAACACGGGACTCCTAGCTACATCAATACTGGCACTGTGTTGAAGTTAACGGTGCTCATTTTGAGCAAATATTGTACGGTGGTAGTGTCCAGAACATTGTTTTATTCTCAGTCACACACGTTAATATCCTGCATACTCAGTACTCCAACGATGTGCACTGTGATATTCCTGGCTGTGGCCGCAAATATTTTATATTGCTAGAAGCTCGCTTTGATGCAGCTTGATACACGTGAAGTAGCATATGGTGCGAAAGTGGAGTGAGGTAGAAGCAGCCGATGTTGCAGTATGTACCATTCCTATGGGAGAGTACGCCAATGGGTTCAAATTGCTCAAATGGCTCCAAGCAGTATGGGACTTAATATCTATCATCAGTCGCCTAGACTTAGAACTACTTAAATCTAAGGACATCACACACATCCATGCCCGAGGCAGGATTCGAACCTGCGACCATAGCAGCTGCGCGGTTCCGGACTGAAGCGCCTAGAACTGCTCGGCCATATATGCCTATTGTATTGAACTAGCTTCTGATTGGCTGATTGGTCAGCACATTTGGGTGTTAAGCGCCAAAGCGCCTATCTTATCTTATTAATTATTTATATACTTATCATTGTATTTAACTCAGTTCTTAGTACGACAATCTCTCAAGGTTAACCTACGAATCTATCGTTTTTGTTTATTAAATTTCACTAGTTTCGAAAAACATAAGAGTAACGATATGCAACCAAAGTGCTTCGGACACGTTCGGATAGCTTTGGCGCACCTGGGAGATGAAGTACTTCGGCTGCGCTAGTCAGACTGTTTCGGGCGTTCTTCAAAGACGGACGTTTATCTCTGTTTCGGACGGATACGTCGTACTCTATAGCGGAAGTTGACAGAAAAGTTACCGTACTATTAACAAAGCTATGTCAAGTGATGTAGAAGACAGTGAAGAAAGTGATTATTTAAAATATAAACAAATAGGATATATTAATTAGATATGTCGCCTATCATCATTGTCAGTACTACAGATCTTGCCCTATGTAGATAGAGAGACTAACGTGGGCAAGTGGCATCCCATAAAAAGCCCAATCACAGGTTCAAATTCCAGATGGCAGCATAGCAGCCTCCACTGAAGAAGATCCCATGACCGAAGAGCTGTCTTCTGTGCTGGGGACACAAGTTTAGAAGATGACAGGCTGGTGGAAGAAACGGTTAGGTACTCTTATTCAACCTCTCCAGATCTCTCCAGCATCCAGATCTGACTTCCAACACGACGATGTATAATTTGTAGCACGTCCGACATATGGATGCTCTACATCATCATAGCTGTTAGTTTGGGCATTGAATTTTTGAACACCCTGTATCCTCATATTTTATACGCAGTCCTACCATATAGAAGGCCAACCACCGAGTTCGCTATCACACTAAAAAAAGTGTGACTTTGAAGTTCGGTACTGAAATCGGCTGTCGGCACTTTTACATGGTATGAGTCAGTGTAAACGTTTTCATATATTCTGTATTTCTGCTTGAATTTGATGCTGGCAATCTGTCGAAAAGGAAGATGTATCATTGATAAATAAAATGAGACCTAGACATTCTAAATTATAAATGCATCATGATCACTGACCACTAATAAAAAATTTTGTATTTTATACTATAAGTTTATTAGGAACATACACCGATGAACTAGAATATTAGTACCATTGAACATAATGCCATCTCTTGGCTTTTCGAGCAGATAAAGCGGTAAGGAAACAAGGCCAAACAGAGAAGGACTGGGATTCACTGGATAATACGGGCCGCAAATGAGAAAATCTACTTACATAAGCAGCTTTGACCAAGGGGGAGACCATTATGGCACTGCGCAAGGGATCGAGCATTTCGAAAACGGTGAAACTGGTACACTGCTCGCTTTCTGTTGCAGTGAGCATTTATGGAAAGTGGTTGATGATCAGTGAAACGACGAGCAGGCAACAGTATGTTAAACGCCCTCGTCTTGTCAGAGAACGTGGCGGTTAGAAGCTTCCTGGCTCTATAAAGCAGAATGGTTGGCGAGCCGAGCCGGATCTAACGACAGAGTACAATGCTAGAGCAGGCACAAGCGTTTTGGAGCACTCTCTTCGACACATATTGGTAAACAGAGCTTTAAACAAACTACTTGAGTGTGAATGTGAAACATACATAAGTGTTAGCTCGAGACTTGATGAGCGTAGCCATTGTTAGGGAAGTGCTTTACGTGCTATGGGGATGATAAAACAAAGTAATATGACTTTTACTGTAATTATTTCGAAAGTACACTTTCCATTATTCAAACTGAAGAACTCTATCATTCTAAGGGTATAAGAGACACGTGTCCGTATTAAGCACATGGTCAGATTTATTTCGTAACCAAAGTGCGTTACCTATGTAAAGCTTCCATACTTAAATCATATAGTCTGACTGCCACAGAACTAAATCGAAGAGACATTGGCAATGCTTTACACTCTCCATGAAATTACAAATAAATAACAATAGAAAATAAGATGATATCTTTTAACTACAGGGTTATTACAAATGATTGAAGCGATTTCACAGCTCTACAATAACTTTATTATTTGAAATATTTTCACAATGCTTTGCACACACATACAAAAACTCAAAAAGTTTTTTTAAGCATTCACAAATGTTCAGTATGTGCCCCTTTAGTGATTCGGCAGACATCAAGCCGATAATCAAGTTCCTCCCACACTCGGCGCAGCATGTCCCCATCAATGAGTTCGAAATCATTGTTGATGCGAGCTCGCAGTTCTGGCACGTTTCTTGGTAGAGGAGGTTTAAACACTGAATCTTTCACATAACCCCACAGAAAGAAATCGCATGGGGTTAAGTCGGGAGAGCGTGGAGGCCATGACATGAATTGCTGATCATGATCTCCACCACAACCGATCCATCGGTTTTCGAATCTCCTGTTTAAGAAATGCGGAACATCATGATGGAAGTGCGGTGGAGCACCATCCTGTTGAAAGATGAAGTCGGCGCTGTCGGTCTCCAGTTGTGGCATGAGCCAATTTTCCAGCATGTCCAGATACACGTGTTCAACCGTTTCTTCGCTCATGCAGGCCGACCCGTTGATTTTCGCTTACAGAGGCATCCAGAAGCTTTAAATTGCGCATACAATCGCCGAATGGAGTTAGCAGTTGGTGGATCTTTGTTGAACTTCGTCCTGAAGTGTCGTTGCACTGTTATGACTGACTGATGTGAGTGCATTTCAAGCACGACATACGCTTTCTCGGCTCCTGTCGCCATTTTGTCTCACTGCGCTCTCGAGCGCTCTGGCGGCAGAAACCTGAAGTGCGGCTTCAGCCGAAGAAAACTTTATGAGTTTTTCTACGTATCTGTAGCGTGTCGTGACCATACGTCAATGAATGGAGCTACAGTGAATTTATGAAATCGCTTCAATCATTTGTAATAGCCCTGTATATGTGACAGTGATATCACAGCACAATATATAAAATTGATTTATTTGTTGTTCTTCCCGGTGCTATGGTTTTAAGTTCAGATGTGTGCTTCTTGTATTTTTTTCCCCAGGACTATGCACTTGATAATGGCATCTGACTAAAACTGGTATGTATAACCATTTTAATCAACTGTAACTGTTACTTAATTAAATATCTGGGATAATACTGAAGCGTATTATGGTAGTTGTTGTGAAATCTATTTGAAAAGATAGTTAAGAAGATTCTTGTATTATCGACTGGAGCTCTTATACGAATTTTTTCTGTTGCAGAATTGTAGCTGATAAAATAAACACACTGAAATACCAGAGAAACTGTATAGGCACGCACATTCAAATACAGACATATGTAACCAGGCAGAATATGGCACTACGGTCGGCAACGACTATATAAGACAATAAGAGTCTGGCGCAGTTGCCAGATCAGTTACTGCTGCTACAATGGCAGGTTATCAAGATTTAAGTGAGTCTGAACATAGTGTTATAGTAGGCGCACTACCGATGGGACACTACATCTCTGCGGTAGTGATGAAGTGGGAATTTCCCCATATGACTATTTCACAAGTGTACTGTGAATATCAGGAATCCGGTTGTAAGGCATCCGGATTTTATGGACCTTACATGAGCTTGATCCATAACGACAGGATGATACAGTATGAGATCCTCAGAAAATAATAATTACATTATATCAGCAAAAGGCAATTGCAATTAATCTAATGTACCAAAAACTAACAAAACAATCTCTACCAATATGGACAATGGCATGGAACAAACAAGTTAAAGTGAAACGCATTCTGAAGACGAACCAAGCAGGTGGTTAATGATATCGTAAAACTCCCATTTAGCAAGAGAACGGCGAGCTTCAGCGCAGAAAGGGGTAAGGCCACAACAATACAATATTCCTTTTAACGGAAATAAGGCTGGGAGCGAGGGTAAGAGGCTGCACGTCATTAACAGAGCTAGGCTGCGACCCATCAAGAAAAATAAAAATGTTTACTCGCCTCTAGCGAGAGAATGATTGGCTGAAGCCATACTTGGCGATACAGACGCGACACCATGGGGAGATCCCCATTATATAAAATCATTTCGAGACCTTAAGTCTCTCTCTCTCTCTCTCTCTCTCTCTCTCTCTCTCTATCGCCTCGTGGTAGACCGCACAAGTGTGTAGGGCTTTGCTTTCTGTGAAGTGAGGACGATATAGATAGCAAAGCGGTAGTTAATTATTCCTGCAGGAAATTTTGCGGGCAAAGAAAATGTGCTCATTGCTCCAACCCATAGCAAGTGCAATGCCCATTATTACGTCTAGGGAGAGATTAACGTTCTACAGAATGAAAGAAAGTTGCAACTGAGTGAATTCAGTGAAGGCCACAGTGGAGAATTATCGTTTCAGATCCAGCACGGAGACAATGCCGTTGCAGATGCCACTTGGTAAAGTACCGTCATGCCTTGGGCCAAAGTAAACGTTGTGTCTAGATTTTACTCACTCCGACTTGCTTATGGTTTGACCATAAAATATCGAAAGCTAGGATACTAACCTACCTTCACATTGAGTAAATTAGTTTTTTTCATTGGTTCAAAAAGTAAATTTACTCTCCACCAACTCAGTGCATTGACCAACTATGACAATGTAGATTTAAATAAGCTGATGAGGATTTTTAATAATCATTCTTCCCTGTGATAAAAAATGTTCATGTGTAGAGATAACGATTTTAATAATCGTCATTTCAATATGTCCAAGAATTAAAGATTTTGTTATTGAGTGTCAAAAGTAATTGAACATGATTGTTGTTTATCACTTGACCCCTGAAAGCAACAGTTGATAAATTATATGTAGAATAAAAAAGGGAATAGCTGTGTTGTCTTTCTACAATCTACCCCAAACTTTCACCTTTATTAATTCATGCATTCTAGGTACGTAAGAGCAGCCTTTCTAATGATTTTTGTTATGATCCACGCCTGTTATTACCTGCCTTTCAGGGCCAGGGTCATATTTATTTAGAATGTCTATTTGACACCCTGGGCTTGAGAAGACAGTTCAGATGTTTTGTCCATTTGTGCACTAAGTGGTAAGCAAAGTTTGCACCATGTGTACACTCACTATGCACATACAAAGGTTGGACGTAAGGCACAGTAAAACATCAGATCTCCAACACTGCTGTGGCTGCAAAAAGATCCTGCAAGAATGGGACCAACGACGACTGAAGACAATCGTTCAACGTGACAGAAGTGGAACCCTTCCGCAAATTGCTGCATATTTCAACGCTGGTCTATCAACAAGTGTCAGTGCGCGAATCATTGAATGAAACATCATCGATATGGGCTTTCAGAGCCGAAGTTCCACTCGTGTATCCTTGATGACTGAACGACACTAAGATTTACGGGTATGGAGACAACCTCATGAATCCAAGGACCCTGCATATCAGCAGGGGACTGTTCAAGCTGGTGGAGGCTGTATAATCGTGTGGGGCATGTGCAGTTACAGTGATATGGAACCACCGATACGTCTAGATACGACTCTGACAGATAACACGTATGTAAGCATCCTGTCTGATCACCTGCATCCACTCATGTCCGTTGTGCTTTCCGGCGGACTTGGGCAATTCCAGCAGGACAATACGACACCCTACATTTCCAGAATTGCTACTGAGTGGCTCCAGGAACACTCTTCTGAGTTTAAACACTTCCACTGATCACCAGGCTTCCCAGACATGAACATTATTGAACATATCTGACATACCTTGCAACGTTCTGCTCAGAAGGGAACCCCACTCCCTCGTACTCTTACGAATTTATGGACAGCCCTGCAGGATTCATGGTGTCAGTTCCCTCCAGCACTACTTCAGGCATTAGTCGAGTCCATGCCACGTCGTGTTGAGGCACTTCTGCGTGCTCATGGCGGCCCTACACGATATTAGGCAGGTGTATCAGTCTTTTTGGCTCTTCAGTGTACATGACGTTATCTGGTGCATCTTTCAAGAAAATATTTTAGTTATGCACGTACTCTTTCAGGAAATATGCGACTTGGAAACGTATTTGGATAAAATTAATTCGGATGGCAGTTCTTAAGCTAGAACGTATCACATCTCAGTCATAGTGTTGGATACATATTTTTATTTCATCTCATTCGGCTAGCAGCGAAATATTACCCAGTCCATGGTTACAGCTTTGTAGACATTACAGTCCATTAATACTGTTTCGTTTTATGCAGAACCATAATAACGTTATACAAAGGTTCAGTCTGAAATGACATGTTGGATTTTTCCTTGTACTACATGTTATGTGTTCGGTGTAACCACGACGCACGAAGCGTCCTTATCTTCTGGATAGTTTCATGAGACAGGCTTTATGAAAAAATACAATCAATATTTACGATTAACCTTCGGTATATGAGCTCATGTATGCAACTCCAGTATTCTTCGTCTTTTAATAGCTATTAGAGATAAAAGATTCTACAATAAATGCACAGAGTTTGCCTGTTCGGCTGTAATAATAACTAGTATCAAAGGCTGCTAGTCACTTCGTTTGAGATGCTATGAAATAGTCGAATATTAAATTTACCCTGACGATCAGAAAGGCAAGTTAGCTCCATATGAAGCAGACTCATTCCATCCTCTGCGATAAATATGTGTCATTTCTCTCGTTACTTATTAAAGGTTAATTTGAACATAGACACAAGGGCACAACGACACAGCCAACACTACGCCCCAATGTAGGACACGCAGTAACCTACACAACAAAAACGGTATTTAAGTAATAAGTTTCTTTTACACCGTGTTCCAAGGAAACAAACTTATTAAAGTAGCATTTCATTTTCCTCTTTGGCTATAGTACGATCAGTCAATTATTTAACATGATCTACTGATTTCGGCATGTGCTATTGTTAAGTATACATAAAAATCACGATGTTATGCGCAAGTACCTGAAAGTGACTCATTGTCGAAGTCAGCTAATCATGAGAAGTACCGTAAATGACTGTGGTCGTACTATGGCGAAAGATTTTTCTGTTTTTACTTAATATCGTTCTTAACCTTAGTCATGAGATTGTAAAAAATGCATTTAAAGCAATTGACTTTGATAATGATACAAAGCAAATACATTAGTAAAATACAAAATTCAGTGATTTTAGCACATGTCATTACCTTGGTAATTGATAGACAATTCACGAGACATTTATTGCATAAAATTGTTTTGTACGACGTTACCAGCTTTCCCTAGGGTAAGTGGGGGAAAAGCCCTGCATGGCGTAAAAACGGACACGGATTTTTTGAATTGACTGCCATCGATTTACTTCGTAATACGTGACAGAAATATGTGACAAAACCTCCAGCTAGTCACTCATAGCAACCAAAATAAATAGGAGCAGTAAATAAATCAGCGCCATTACTAACAACAGTTACAACAACATCAACCATTAGACATGTTAAAACGGTTCCATCTTCAAGGGCTTTGAAATTGGTCTCTTCATCTTTTCTGTATTGCTTTTTATTCATGTAATTTTTTATTATTTATAATTCGCCATTTTCACAGTATTATTAGACGTGCTTCAGTTTCTTCCAGTACACTACACTGGTGTGCCAAACCTGATGTGCCAAACCTACGGACGAACGTAACTTTCGCATGGTAAGTCATTACCAAGTAACGTAACTCAACGAAACTCCGATAGCATATAGAATGAAGTGCTACAGTGTAGTACGGAAGGTAACTGAAAGAAATACTCAATGAGAGTAACACAAATGCACTTTTATTCAAAGGATATAATTACATTGAAGTCACTGTGGTTCACGATGGTCCTATGGACGCTGCAAAAGAAGTGACGAATTATTAATGGTTTTGAATGGTCACCACGAACGGAAACGCATGCTCTGCGTCGTGCTCCCATGCTGGCCGAAAGGGTGGTAAGGCGTTCTTGAGGCAGGGCCTTCTATTCCTCAGCCAGGGCCGCTGGCAGCTGCGGCATGGTCATTGGTGCACGTGGAAATGCCAGAATACGCTTCGCCAATGCATCGTACACGTTCCCGATGGGATTTAAGTCGAGGGAATGGGCAGATGAGTCCATATTCAGTTCAATGCGGTCGCACATTGTCGTCCATATAAATGAAGTCACAACAGAATGCATCACTGAAAAGACGCACATATGGAAGGAGTACAGAGGTCAGTACTTCCATGCAACACTATGACTCTTCACACCATAACACCTAGAACACCAAAACGACCAGATTCGACAGTGCCGGAGGTAGCCTCAAAAGGCGAGAGGTAGGAACACATAATGCACCCAAGAACACTGTGTGCAGACATAACGTTGCAACCTCAAACCTCAAACCTCAAAATCTTTGAAAACTGTACCTTCAGCGGTTAACGTTATTGTGACACTGAAATACTTCCCCACTTGCATCTTTCCAGGGGTGCCTGCAGCACTGATTTCAATTTTATGGGTGATTGCGTGCGACTGCATCGAATAGCGCGGATGGAGAAGCTTGCGGAGCGAGAGGATATTCGTCGAACGAGCTGGCCTGCCCCTTCTCTTGACTTAAACCCCATCGAAAGCGTGAATGATGCCTTGCTGAGACATACCCTAGCACGCGCACACGCACCAACACGCGTCCAGCAATTGTCGACTGCGCTGGCGAAGGAATGAAACACCTTACCACAGGTACTGCCTATTCCCTTATGACCAGCATGGCAGCAAGTAGCGGAGTATACAGTGCTGTCCATGCGTTTTGTAATGTTCAGGAGGCATCCATAAATCGCTTTACTTCAATGTATTTACAGGGTGTTTCAAAAATGACCGGTATATTTGAAACGGCAATAAAAACTAAACGAGCAGCGATAGAAATACACCGTTTGTTGCAATATGCTTGGGACAACAGTACATTTTCAGGCGGACAAACTTTCGAAATTACAGTAGTTACAATTTTCAACAACAGATGGCGCTGCAAGTGATGTGAAAGATATAGAGGACAACGCAGTCTGTGGGTGCGCCATTCTGTACGTCGTCTTTCTGCTTAAGCGTGTGCTGTTCACAACGTGCAAGTGTGCTGTAGACAACATGGTTTATTCCTTAGAACAGGATTTTTCTGGTGTTGGAATTCCACCACCTAGAACACACTGTTGTTGCAACAAGACGAAGTTTTCAACGGAGGTTTAATGTAATCAAAGGACCGAAAAGCGATACAATAAAGGATCTGTTTGAAAAATTTCAACGGACTGGGAACGTGACGGATGAACGTGCTGGAAATGTAGGGCGACCGCGTACGGCAACCACAGAGGGCAACGTGCAGCTAGTGCAGCAGGTGATCCAACAGCGGCCTCGGGTTTCTGTTCGCCGTGTTGCAGCTGCGGTCCAAATGATGCCAACGCCCACGTATCGTCTCATGCGCCAGAGTTTACACCTCTATCCATACAAAATTCAAACGCGGCAACCCCTCAGCGCCGCTACCATTGCTGCACGAGAGACATTCGCTAACGATATAGTGCACAGGATTGATGACGGCGATATGCATGTGGGCAGCATTTGGTTTACTGACGAAGCTTATTTTTACCTGGACGGCTTTGTCAATAACAGAACTGGCGCATATGGGGAACCGAAAAGCCCCATGTTGCAGTCCCATCGTCCCTACATCCTCAAAAAGTACTGGTCTGGGCCGCCATTTCTTCCAAAGGAATCATTGGCCAATTTTTCAGATCCGAAACGATTACTGCATCACGCTATCTGGACATTCTTCGTGTATTTGTGGCGGTACAAACTGCCGTAGACGACAGTGCGAACATCTCGTGGTTTATGCAAGATGGTGCCCGGCCACATCGCACGGCCGACGTCTTTAATTTCCTGAATGAATATTTCGATGATCGTGTGATTGCTTTGGGCTATCCGAAACATACAGGAGGCGGCGTGGATTGGCCTCCCTATTCGCCAGACATGAACCCCTGTGACTTCTTTCTGTGGGGACACTTGAAAGACCAGGTGTACCGCCAGAATCCAGAAACAATTGAACAGTTGAAGCAGTGCATCTCATCTGCATGTGAAGCCATTCCGCCAGACACGTTGTCAAAGGTTTCGGGTAATTTCATTCAGAGACTACGCCACATTATTGCTACGCATGGTGGATATGTGGAAAATATCGTACTATAGAGTTTCCCAGACCGCAGCGCCATCTGTTGTTGAAAATTGTAACTACTGTAATTTCGAAAGTTTGTCTGCCTGAAAATGTACTGTTGTCCCAAGCATATTGCAACAAACGGTGTATTTCTATCGCTGCTCGTTTAGTTTTTATTGCCGTTTCAAATATACCGGTCATTTTTGAAACACCCTGTATTATGTTTGAATAAAACACTTTGAATAAATAAATGTACTTCACGGCGTTTTTCTTCAAATTATATCCTAACGAGCACGTGAGTGTACTGCACTGTAGCAGTCCTTTCTACTTATCAAATGGTTCATATGGTTCTAAGCACTATGGGACTTAACTGCTGAGGTCATCAGTCCCCTAGAACTTAGAACCACTTAAACCTAACTAACCTAAGGACATCACACACATCCATGCCCGAGGCAGGATTCGAACCTGCGATCGTAGCGGTCGCGGGGTTCCAGACTGTATCGCCTAGAACCGCTCGGCCACCCCGGCCGGCTTTCTACCTATGGTCCAAGTCTTATCCAGCTATGTTACGTGGCAATGACACATCATGAGTAAGTCACTTTCGTTCTTAAGTTTTGACTGAGTGTATGTACACTTAATATGAGTTCCTTAAATGCATTTAAGACGTAATCAGCCCTTTTGCATCTTAAGATCGGCTGTAGAATTCTCATATCTTCTGATTCGTTTTTGTCCAGCACCCCGTTTCATAAAGGATAGTAAGAGCTTGTAATATCTCTTTATATTCTACAAGCCTATGCGTGAATTACGTTTCCTACTTGACCATCTATATACTCGCAGAATCGATGCGAAAAGTAGTACAGTACTATTACTATTCCATGAGCGCATAATTACTCTTTGTAATAATCTCTGCCGGCCGCGGTGGCCGTGCGGTTCTAGGCGCTCAGTCCGGAACCGCGAGACTGCTACGGTCGCAGGTTCGAATCCTGCCTCGGGCATGGATGTGTGTGATGTCCTTAGGTTAGTTAGGTTTAAGTAGTTCTAAGTTCTAGGGGACTGATGACCACAGCTGTTAAGTCCCATAGTGCTCAGAGCCATTTTAACCTTTATTTTTTATTTTATTTAACTGATTTATTTATTTATTTTTTTGTAATATTCTCTCTGGTGTGTGTCGAGAGGACTTGTAGTATTTTCTCCGTGCCGAATAGCCGCACTGAATAATTGTAATTTTGCTATCGACATTACTGGAAGAAAGAGATTGGACATATATTGTATGCTAATCAAGAGAATATATACTGAGCATTTACATCAAAGGTCTGTAACGAATTTCATTATATATGTATATTCTAATTGTAAATTTGCACAGAGGTGTCGTTTCGTTGTTAATCAGAAGGGAACTTCCGATGAACTGGAAACGAACCTGTAATTATTAGATCCAAGAGCTCCATTATTTTATCGAATAATTAAACCCTATCAAAGCAAACTTTCCACTTGATCTGACGTTTCCCGACTGACTACGCAACGCAAGAAAACCAAGACATTTTATTTGCACAGGACTGCAGATCGCTTCGTATCATCGAGACTGCGGACAAGGAGAGTCAGCGTCCGATTCTGATTAAACAAGTAAAGCTTAATTATAAATTTCCTGAGCGCCTGTGATGACTGTGATATGGCTGCTTATCAATGAGATCATTAACAAAATACTAATAACTAAATTTCCTCCTCACCAGCAACCAGTATAAACACAATATTAAATAAAATTATAAGCTGCTGTGGTTCTACATACACTGACGGGGAAAAACTGCAACTTTAAAATTCCAAGACAGAGTTGTGAGGAATAAACGAAAGTTGGAAGGTGTGGTTCTGCATCTGAAAGATGACTTCTATTCAGACTTCGGGTCAGTCGCGTAAGAGTGGCGCCAGTAGCGCCACTACGAGGATGCAAATCAGGTTTGCTTTAAATACGGGCTGTAACGGTCGTGGGCGTTAGTTACCTTTGAGACTGGACGTGATGGGTTGATGTTAAAAGACGCCATTATCAACACATCAATGAGTTTGAACGAGGTCGTGTAATAGGGCGACGAAAACTGGATGTTCCTTCAGCGATGCTGCGGTGAGACTTGGCTGGAATGTAGCCACTGTACGTTGCTACTGGCAGCCGTGGTTACTAGAACGTACTTCGCAAGAAGACCGAGCTGCGAATGGCCATGTGGTGTTACCGAGAGGGAAACCCATCCTGTTCGGCGTATGGCTCTGGTGCATCGTACTCCATCCGCAGCGGCAATCTGAGCAGCAGTTGGTACCACAGCGACACAACGAACTGTTACAAATCGGTTACTTAAAGGACAGCTTCGAGCCAGAAGCCCTTCGGCGCGCATGCCACTGATCCCAAACCCTCGCCATTTGCGAGTTCATTGGTATCAAACGAGAGCTCATTGGAGCGCAGGGTGAGGTCTTTAGTAGAGTTTTCTGATGAAATCCGGTTCTACCTCGGTGCCAGTCATGGCCATGTGTTGGTAAGTAGGAGGCCAGTTGAGGGTCTGCCAACCAGCCTTCCTGCATGCTAGACACACTGGAGCAACACTGGTGATATGGTCTGAGGTGCGATTTAGAACGACAGCAGGAGCACTCTCGCTGTTATTCCACTCACCCTAATGCAAATTTGTCTGGTGACTCGACCTTTTCTCCTGTAATTCATGAACACCATTCCATGGCTATTTTCCAACAGGATAACACTCGCGCACATATCGCTGATTATATACTCTACAGACTTCTCGATCACCAGATCTGTTTTCAATCGAGAACATATGGAATGGTCATCCTAAAACAGTATTAATCGTATTGTGTATGTGTGAATTCCTAAGGGACCAAACTGCTGAGGTCATCAGTCCCTAGACTTACACACTACTTAAGGGGGGTAGGACGTCAAACGGGCCGACTTGGAGCAGATGAGGCACCACAGGACATTTTAATTTCCAGTGTATATACATTTACAAATAAATTCATAAAATTTTAACAGCATGAACAGGAAGGATTCAGGATTCATACTTATAGCACTGGAAGCTCAAAAACGTAACAAAACACATTTTTCTTACATGTGAAATTTCATCATTTTTTCACTTACTACTGGCTGCATTTGTTGCTATAGGTAGACTTTTCTTCCTAAGTAAGAGAGATTCTTCGATGACTTTTGTACAGCATACAAACCATAGTTACCGGTGTATGAAACTCTAGAAGTTATTTAATTTATGAAAAAATGAATGAGCTGTTACATTTTAAATTTCATGTTTAGAAAAAACTCAAGTTTTATAGTTAATTATCTCAATTTTTTCCACAGTGTTTTAATAGATTTGGAAAATTCTAGAGTTTCATACACCTGTAACTACTGGTTGTATGCTATCCAAAATTCATCGAAGAATCTCTCTTACTTGGGAAGAAAAGTGTACCTATAGCAACAAATGCAGCCAGTAATAAGTGAAAAAATGAGGTATTTTGCTACGTTTTTGAACTTCCACTGCGATGAGTGTGAGTCTTCAATCCTTCCTGGTCATGGTGACAAAGTTTTATGAATTTATTTGTAAAAGTATAGACAGTAGAAATTAAAATGTCCTGTGGTGACTCTCCTGCTCCAAGTCGGCCCGTTTGACGTCCTACTCCCCTTAAACTAACGTAAACTAACTTATGCTAAGAACAACACACACACCCCCATGCACCAGGAAGGACTTGAACCTCCGGTGGGAGGGGCCGCGCAATCCGTGACATGCCCCCTTAAACCGCGCGGCCACTCCGAGCGGCGTCCCTGTGTTGAGCGACTAAGTGCAACAGACATGGAACTCCATTCCACGAACTGACGTACGGCACCTGTACATCACGATGCATGCACGTTCGTATGCCTGCGTTCAACATTCTGGTGGTTACGCCGTTTATTGATGTACCTGCATTTCACATTTGCAATGGCTTATCTCGCTCGAATATTAACCTGTAATCTTTCAATCTTAATCACTTAAATGAGTTACCTAGACAAACATACTCGTATTCTCAAATTTTCGTTTTTTGGTGCTGCGATTTTTTTCCGTTTATCATTTGCTCAACACATGCTTTGACATCTGAGGTGTTTTATAGTGCCGCACAGATTAGAGAACGATTTAATTTTGAAGTTCATGCCACTGGCATTATCTAAATATAAGCACGGTATGAAAAAAGATTGGCATGTTCTACAGGATTGTCTCCTATTACGATTTTTGCTGTTGTCGGTCGTTTCGCGGTGAATGATTGTATCAGAAATTTTATGTACGGATACTTCAACAGTATGTTCCTTTTGTTATTATGTGAAGTTTTTGGACGGATTTTTGTAAATATACTTCTGAACCCGCTTTCATCCTCTTTGGTAGCTCTGCTACAGTTTCGTGGTTATCTTCTTCAGTAGCTCTTTAAAATATTTCAGAACCAACCATGTGTTGTCCAGTAATGAATGAATCTGTACTACAGTTAAACAATACAGGTGATAATAATGCACACTTTCCTGACATCTAGGTTTACAGTTATTTGCTTGTTTATCTTTTGGAGAAAAGACTCTTAACGGCATTCAGTTATTGGACTGGATATTCTTTCTCTATCTTAATTTCTCATAAATATTGTCTCAACTATCTGTCGATAATTGTGATATAGTCTACGAAGGTCATCGCTGTCGGTTTGTTGAATTCTTTTTGATTTTTAGTAAAAATGTGGCACATCAAATATATTTTCTGCACGTAATGACTGGTACAAATTTTCATTCGTCATTTCAGTCTGCATACATACATAATAGATGTTTGAGACTTGAAAAGGTCTCTGGAACTGTACAGTTCCATTTGATTAATATATACATACCGTAAATGAATACATTTTATTTTTTATAATTTAAATATTAGTTCCAAAAACTTTCCTTTCTCTCTCGCACTTTCCCAATATTTCACAGCTTCTATTATCTACCAGAGTATGACTTCAAACGTGCCATATTAATTACCTACGCGTAGCAGAGTCGCCATGTAAATTGCATCAGTGGTCAATGCAGATGGATTGTATTGAAAACGGTAATTTATCCATCCGTTCCTGTATTTCCACACAGTCATTGTTCCGTGTCGTGTACCATTTACCCATGCGTCGGACTGTGTTTGACGCAAGTAAATTTATACTCCATCGATTAACTGTTCACTCTCCGCTTTCACTATTACAATCTCACGAAATAACGTAGCAACCCAGTAACCCGTAATGTATAAGACCTTTCGCCGTGAAAATCTTTCCCACGTAACCACAATTTCTCTGAAAACACTGGAAACATTTGTCTTACTATCTGCCAAATTTCTGTCAGTGTAGCATACAACTTTCTGGCCGTCGTGTAGTCGTCCATTTTCTTTCGAATTGACTAAATTTAACACTGAGCGACCACTTCTTTGTCTTTCCGGAAGACACAGGAACAGACATACTCGATACATCACAGCTAGGGTTGAGATCACTTCAGTGAAAAACACAGGGAAGGTGTATCCACACATTTTGTCATTTGTTGTTTCATAGAATACACTTTAATGCTTAACAACAATATTATAATTACAATTTAAGAAACCTTGTTAAAAGATTAAAAACGCTCACAATCGTTTTAAAAGTTTGAATGAGCTCAATTCAAACAAAACAAAAACAAACTTTAACAACTTACACCATTAAGAGCAGGGCTTGAAACAAGGTGTATACATTTCCTAGGTACAAGAAACAGGTTACACTACTAGGCGTGACTGCAAGCGGATTCTACAAACAATTTTATCACCAAAATGAATTACAGTGACAGGCACTAAATGTACTAACAATTTCCAAGCATGGATAATACGTTACACAAGTGGACAACGCCCATCCAAAATACGGAAAGGGTGACAAGTCACGCCACTGATTATGGCTCCTAGAGAGCCGTCAGCAATGTATAAGCCTTAATAAAAATCCCTTAAGCAATAAAATATAAAGTCGCCCAAAATTCAGTCAAATCTGGGAAGGCAAACAATTTAAATGTGACTGACAACTGGTACACACCAGCAGAAAAATTTATAATGATCCTTGATGTAATTTCAATAGCGCAAATGTAAGATAAATTGGGAGGACAGGCAATTTAAATGTCACTCCTAATGGTTCACACAAGCAGAAAAGTTGACAATGACCGTTAATAAAAATACAATTGCCCAAAATACAAGATAAGTTGGGAGGACATGCAATATAAATGTGACTCCCAACTGGACCACACCACCAGGAACATTGACAGTGACCTTTAACAAATATTCCATTGCTCAAAATACTAGGTAAGCTGCGAACAACAGTGGGTGGCTATCAAAGTCAACAAGGAACAAGCAGGCAAGTTTCACAGTGAGTGTAGTTAGCTAATGACTGCGGATCAAAGGAAAGGTTCAGCAGTGTATATTTACACGTGAAAAGCCTTAAAACGTAGTGCTCTCCATAAGTAGCAATAAGGTGGCAAGGTTTAAATGAAAAGTTAAAGAGCACGTATAGCAAGGACGAACTTCGGGCTTGCAGAACAGGTTTTGAATCTCATGATATTACTGAATTTACCAAATACGACAGACTAATGGTTCCCGATTATTCGGTCACACTCCGCTTCGGCACGCATCAAACGATCAACTTTACTTAACTTAAGCAACCACGATGTCGGCCAAGTCAGCAGTTGGTGCGACGGCGGAAATGGCGCCGTAGAACAAAGCAAGCACGTCTCTGCTCTGGTTGGTTGGTTGGTTTGGGGAAGGAGACCAGACAGCGTGGTCATCGGTCTCATCGGATTAGGGAAGGATGGGGAAGGAAGTCGGCCGTGCCCTTTCAGAGGAACCATCCCGGCATTTGCCTGGAGCGATTTAGGGAAATCACGGAAAACCTAAATCAGGATGGCCGGACGCGGGATTGAACCGTCGTCCTCCCGAATGCGAATCCAGTGTCGTCTCTGCTCTGGGCCCAGGGAAGAGTTCAAATGGCTCTGAGCACTATGGGACTTAACAGCTGAGGTCATCAGTCCCCTAGAACGTAGAACTACTTAAACGTAACTAACCTAAGGACAACACACACATCCATGCCCGAGGCAGGATTCGAACCTGCGACCGTAGCGGTCGCGCGGTTCCAGACTGTAGCGCCTAGAAGAGCTCGAACACTCCGGCCGGCCCCAGGGAAGAGGAACGCTTTGTCCGCTGTCAAAGCTAGCCTGCCAACACACATCAAAATGGAACAGCAGTCTGCGCAAATGAGGCTACAGTCAAGAATGCCCAAGATGTAGGAAATGTCAACTTATCTCGAAAGCGACTATAGGTACAAGTTGAAGCTAAGCTCAATTGGTTCAAATGGCTCTAAGCACTGTGGGACTTAACATCTGAGGTCATCTGTCCCCTAAGACTTAGAACTATTTAAACCTAAGTAACGTAAGGACATCACACACATCTATACCGGAGACAGGATTCGAACCTGAGACCCTAGCAGCCGCGTGGTTCCGGACTGAAGCGCCTAGAACCGCTCAATCACAGCGGCTGGCGCAAGCTAAGCACTCCTTAAAATTACTTGTAAGTTAGAAGACTAGATATCAGCGCCTGCTGATGCAGTGATTAAGACATACTCATCTATAAATTTTACAAATTTAATTTCATTGATTCAATTTATAACACAGAATACTCGTATAGCTACATGGAATATGACCTTGAACAACAAAATGTGATCAGTCAGACTGACCGATGGTGGCACACACAATCACTTGGATGCCCGTTAATATAGCAGGTCCAGTTTCACATTAACGCAGAAGAGGCCTTGCAATATCAGGTACACAAAAAATAAGAAAACAACAATTAACTCCACTTAAGGAGCCGTGACTTCCAGGATTCCAAGCAAGAGTGTTATTGCCTCCAACTCTTCCAGGTAGTCTTCCAGGTGCCGTAAAATTTAAGCTCGCAGCGTGGCCCGTGAACTTGACGACCACGTTGCACGTAACGTCTGCTGCTCTTGCCGCAAGTGACCACTACCAATCCTTAAGCGAGTCGGTAAGGCTTGCCTCCGACCGATTTAACCATTCGCGGCTTCGCCTCGACCAAAGACCCTCGACATATGATCAGATCGATATCGGCCACCCAAGTAGTTAGAGGCGCCAGCGGAGTGCCATGCCACCAAAATTAAAGTCATCATGGCTCAATACGATATGAATTTGTGCTCACTTTTCATCTGTCACTCTCTTCACAGTCACTCTAAAGATACTGACGCTTTGATTACTCTGTTGGTTTAGTAGTATTAAGGCACCGTCATTTTCTCTTCCATAGAAAACACGTTATCTGTATTTCAATTCAAGTGCTTGATTTGTCAGCGTGTATATGCAAATGTTTATAGCGAATGTGCAGAACCACTACCGGAAAACCATAACTGCCTACATCTGTTGCAACACTGAGGTGTTACCATGTTACCACGGAAACGTGACTACATGCGCGAAGCCTCAGGCTCAAAACTCAATTTGCGTGCTTCCTTTCTTGTTCTATGGTACCCTAAAGTCCGATATCAAGTTCCAGTTACGAGAGCTGGATCATCAACATGAAATGACACGTATTACAGAAAATGTAATTGGAATATCTACCTAGTTCCTATACACTGGGTGTTACAAAAAGGTACGGCCAAACTTTCAGGAAACATTCCTCACACACAAAGAAAGAAAATATGTTATGTGGACATGTATCCGGAAACGCTTACTTTCCATGTTAGAGCTCATTTTATTACTTCTCTTCAAATCACATTAACCATAGAATGGAAACACACAGCAACACAACGTACCAGGGTGACTTCAAACACTTTGTTACAGGAAATGTTCAAAATGTCCTCCGTTAGCGAGGATACATGCATCCACCCTCCGTAGCATGGAATCCCTGATGCGATGATGCAGCACTGGAGAATGGCGTATTGTATCACAGCCGTCCACAATACGAGCACGAAGAGTCTCTACATTTGGTACCGGGGTTGCGTAGGCAAGAGCTTTCAAATGCCCCCATAAATGAAAGTCAAGAGGGTTGAGGTCAGGAGAGCGTGGAGGCCATGGAATTAGTCCGCCTCTACCAATCCATCGGTCACCGAATCTGTTGTTGAGAAGCGTACGAACACTTCGACTGAAATGTGCAGGAGCTCCATCGTGCATGAACCACATGTTGTGTCGTACTTGTAAAGGCACATGTTCTAGCAGCACAGGTAGAGTATCCCGTATGAAATCGTGATAACATGCTCCATTGAGAATAGGTGGAAGAACATAGTGACGAAACTGAAATGAGCTCTAACATGGAAATTAAGCGTTTCCGGATACATGTCCACATAACATCTTTTCTTTATTTGTGTGTGAGGAATGTTTCCTGAAAGTTTGGCCGTACCTTTTTGTAACACTCTGTATACGTAAGCAAAAGTCCCAGAAAATTATGTTCAACACAAAAACACCAGAAACTAATTATAGTTGTTAGTTACAGTTAAAATCAATAACTATTGTTGATATATAATGTCAATAACATTTCTTCATCATATCCCTTCTTCGCTTCGTACTTTTATTATCACTGATAACAACCGCTGTATCGAAGTACATGATTTCAAGTAGTCTGCTTTATTTCAAGTGCGGTCTTCTGTATTAATAGTAAAATTAAAGCAGACATCAACATGAAGATTGTTTTGAACATCACAATGCTTTCCCAGGCATAGTCTTGTTGCTATCCTCTGACCTTTGAACTGATTTAGCTCCCCTGTTATAGGTGAAGCTACCATTTAACGTGGATTCCGAAACCACATTTGTGTGACAGTAAAGTTTTAATAAAGACACACTTTTATAACAGTTGATAATAACATAGTTGCCTCATAAATAGCTTCCCAACATGCAATCAACCATTTCAGACGGCCACAGTCTGCAGACTAAAAGAGCCATAATGATCAGCAGACACGATAGTGGCAAGCCCAAAATTACAAAAACAATAAAGCAAAAACCTGCGAGAAGCCGACTCGAACCAACCAACTTTTCGATCATTTTAATACTGTGTTCCGACTGCATCTGGTCCCCATGAACTCATACACATGAATGAGACTGTAGCTCAACGGATTAGATAATGAGAAAAGTTGGCCTCTCTTAAATGAGTCAATAGTATCGATTCTCAAAAAATCATTGAGGATTAATAACTGAAGGGGTTCAACCACTTACTGATTTGAAAGTCTTGGGCCAAATTAATCCCAGGTTTACCTGCCCTTCATGAGCACACACGTAAGAAAGTTAAACTTATACATTACTATGAATAATAAGGCATTAAGAAAAAAAACAAGAGGGATGACAACAATTGAACATTGAAATGATTTAACTAAACACTAAATCAGATCGAAAAGGTCTACAAAGAGTAGGTAAGATGGGAGTAACCCTTATCTCAACAAATCGTTCTCTACTATGCCTGATCGAGGTTCGGTGTGCAATGATTGCTCCAATCCTACCAAGCAAACATGGTGAGGACTCTACATACAATTTTCTAAACCTGCTCGATCATAAATGATCCGTTAACTACGAGGTAAAAAATTGAATCGCGCCCTGCCTAAGCATGTTTAGTATGAAATGAACTCAAAACACCTAACTACGATCCTCCCAGGATAACCCGTTCTGCAAGCTGTTCTCACTAGAATTGACGATTCAAGGAGACGAGGCCTGCATCTGCTGCAGCTGCCTGCAACAGCAATCGTTGACTGACGGTGTGATGAGCTGAGTCTCAAGATAGGAGGCTGTGGCCCTCAGCAAATCTCCATACTTCTGCATCGCTACATAGAGAGCTCATCTGCTTATGTATATCCACCAAGAGACCTTCCATTGTCTCAATCCATAGTGTCCTCTTCCATGTCCCTATCCGGAATCCTCAAGATTCTACGCATCTTCACTTATCCGCACAAAATCTGCGCAAATGAGCTATCAACAATGGGAATGGCTCTGTCAATGATTTCCCAATACGATTTTTCTCATGTGCAGTCAACACCCTGCCTAGCGGCTATAACTTTTGTCGCCCATTGACCTGCCTTCACGAGTATAAAATTCTGAGGTTTGGAGCTCCAAACTCCAATTCAGTCGCGCTTTTTTTTTTTTTTTTTTTTTTTTTTACCAGTTGTCTTCCTCCCCACACTGCAAGCGTGAGAAATCTGCAGGCTGGATGTAGCCAAACCTGTCCCACAAGTAAGATAATGTTTTTACCTATTACTGCATCCGACACACGGTGCCTTTTCTCAGTTTTCTCAGAAGGCAAGTCAATGAAACCAAATCCACAGGCGTCCTTCGAGAGACCTTTTTTTTTTGAGTCATCAGTGTTCTGACTGGTTTGATGCTGCCCATCAAGAATTCCTCTCCTGTGCCAACCTCTTCATCTCAGAGTGGTACTTGCAACCTGCGTCCACAATTATTTTCTGGGTAAATTCCAACGTCTGTCTTCCTCTACAGTTTTTGCCCTCTACAGCTCCCTATAGTATCATGGAAGTTATTCCATGGTATTAACAGATGTACTATCATCCTGTCCCTTCTCCATGCCAGTGTTTTCCACATATTCCTTTCCTTTCCGATTCTGTGCGGAACCTCTTCATTTTTCTCGTTACCAGTCCACCTAATCTTCAACATTCGTCTGTAGCACCACATCTCAAATGCTTCGATTCTCTTTTGTACCGGTTTTTGCACAGTCCAAGTTTCACTATCATTGAGTATTGTGTATTGTGTATTGAACTGGGAACCCAGAAACGACGGAGACGCATCGTCCCGCCGTAGCCCCCAGTGGTCCACAACCCCACAAAAGACCACGGCAGCCCCCCACCCCACCGCCGCCGCACACCGAATCCAGGGCTATTGTGCGGTTCGGCCCCCAGTGCCTCCCCCCCCCCCCCCCTCCTCCCCCCAGGAATGTCTCATACCAGACGAGTTTAACCCCAAATGTTTGCGTGGTAGAGTAATTATGGTGTACACATACGTGGAGACAGTGTTTGCACATAGTGTAACTGAGGTGGCATAGGGGGAACCAGCCTGCATTCGCCGAGGCAGATGGAAAACCGCCTAAAGACCATTCACAGGCTGGCCGGCGCACTGGACCTCGACACAAATACGCCGGGCCGATTCGTGTGGGGAACCGGCACGCCTTCCCACTCGGGAAGCAGCGCGTTAGACCGCACGGCTAGCCAGTTGGGTTCACTACCACACAATGCTGCACTCCAAACGTACTTTCTCAAAAATTTCTTCCTCAAATTAAGGCCAATGTTTGACACTAACAGACTTCTCTTGGCCAGGAATGCCCCTTTTGCAGTCGCTAGTCAGAATTTGATGTCCTCCTTGCTCTCTCCGCCATTGGTTATTTTGCTGCCTACGTAGTAGAATTCCGTAACTTCATCTACTTTGTGATCATCAGTCCTGATGTTAAGAGTCTCGCTGTTCTCATATCTGCTGCTCCTCATTACTTTCGTCTATCTTCGATTTACTCCCAGTCCATATTCTGTACTCATAAGACTGTTCATTTCATTCAGCAGATCATGTAATTCTTCTTCACTTTAACTCAAGATAGCAATGTGTTCAACGAATCGTGTAATTAATATCCTTTCACCTCTAATTTAAATCCCACTCCTGAACGTTTCCGGCATTGCCTCTAAAAAATGTTCAAATGTGTGTGAAATCTTACGGGACTTAACTGCCATGGTCATCAGTCCCTAAGCTTACACACTACTTAACCTAAATTATCCAAGGACGAACACACACACCCATGCCCGAGGGAGGACTCGAACCTCCGCATTGCCTCTTCGATGTACAGATTGCACAGTAGGGGCGAAACGCTACATCTTTGTTTACATCCTTTTTAATCCGAGCTCTTCGTGTTTGGTCTTACTCTCTTATTATACCCTCTTGACTCTTGTACATTTTGTACATTACCTGCCTCTCCCTAAAGCTTACCCCTATTTTTCTCAGTATTTAGAGTACCATGCAGCATTTTACACTGTCGAACGCTTTTTCCAGTTCGACTAATTCTATGAACGTGTCTTGATTTTTCTATAGTCTTGTTTCCATCATTGCTCAAACGTCAGAATTGCCTCCCTGGTGGCTTTACCCTTCCTAAAGCCAAAATGATCATCATCTAACACATCCTCAGCTTTTTACCATTCCTCTGTATGTTTCTCTTGTCAGAGACGGATGTGTGATCTGTTACGCTGATTGTGCGATAAATCTCGCACTTATCACCACTTGTAATCTTCTGAATTCTGTGAATGGTATTTTTCAGAAAGTCAGATGGCATGTCGCCAGTCTCATACGTTCTACACACGAATGAGAATAGTCGTTTTGTTGCCACTTCACCCAACGATTTTAGAAATTCTGGTGGACAGTTGTGTATCCCCTCTGCCTTATTTGATCTCAAGTCCTCCACAGCTTTTTTTTTTTTTTTTAATTCTGATTCTAATATTGGATCCCCTATCCCTTCTTAATCGACTTTTGTTTCTCCTTGTATTATATTAGACAAATCGTCCCCTTCATAGAGGCCTTCAGTGTATTCTTTCCACATTCTCTCTCCTCCCCATTAAATAGTCGAATATCCATTACATTCTTAATGTTACCACCCTTGATTTTTTTTTTTTAATTTCACTGAAGGTTGTTTTGACTTTCCTGTATGCTGAGTCAGTCCTCTAGACAATCATTTCTCGTTCGATTTCCTTACATTTTCATGCAGACAATCGTCTTAACTTCCCTGCAGTTCCTAATTATTTCATTCCTCAACGACTATTCTGTATTCCTGAATTTCCCGAAGCATTGTTGCACATCTTTCCTTCATCGACCGACTGAAGCATTTCTTCTGTAACCCATGGTTTCTTCGCAGTTACCGTAACTTCTTTGTACCTATGTTTTTCTTTCCGACTTCTGTGATGGCCCTGTTTAGAGATGTCCATTCATCTTCAACTTTACTGCCTACTGAGCTATTCGTTCTTTCTGTATGTATAGCCTTAGAAAACTTCAAGCGTATATCGTCATTCCTTAGTACTTCTGTATCCCACATATTTTCATATTGAGTCTTCCTAACTAATCTCTTAAACTTCAACCTCTGATTATTACATTGTGTTCTGAGTCTTTACCTGCTCCTGAGCCTATATCTGCGTCTTATAATCCAGTATCTGATTTCGGAATCTCTGTCCAACTGAAATTTTTCCATGTCACCGGATCATGCGTTAAAGTGTATGTTTTCAACTATGATACTCACGCGGTTTCCTTTCTAACGAACAAACTCTTCATAAAGCATTTCTCAGTTGTGGGTTAGAAACCCTGAACTAATCATGGACGAGTTTCCCTGCGTATTCTCAAAGTTACTATCCATTCTTTGATAAATATTCTACGCCCATTGGCTGATTTGGTTCTCTATCGCCTTCTACTTCCATCAGCCATCTACAATAATCACCATGTGTATGTCACTCGTTGGTTCAGTGCCATAATTTCCAGTCGCTGTCTTGTTCTCTGTGCTTTCCAGCAAGTCACAGTTGAATCTCCTTATAATCACAATATCAACAGTCACCTTTGGTCACCATTATTCCAATTCAACAACCATATACTGCCTCGCCTTCCATTACCCATCCTCATAAGCTCTTTCCAGCTTCCTCACTTACTCCTTTGCCGGTATAGTGCATACAGTTTCTGACCCAAGATCTTCACAGCTATTAAACTGATCATCCATCTGCTTTAAAGCTTTTCTCTCAGTGTACCATGTGTCTCCCCTATTATCTGCAGCCATGATGTTGACTGTATCCAATTGTTTTACCACCTGTAATATCAACAACCTCACTTTTCACCAAAATCTGTGAAGACTCTACTTTAGGATCAGACCCGACAAACGACCAATTTAACTAACTACTGTACAATCAACTGCAACAGCCTTATCACCACCAACCTCTGATTTTTCCATACTGGTCTCTTTAATGATTCACATCCCAGCAGCCAATCAACATCCAAAAAGCAACTTAGACCAAGCAAATTCACACAAAATAGTTAGTGCTGAAAGACTACCATTCCTGAAAAACGAGAGGGAAGAGGATCGAACAAATTTGTTATCTCTGAACCTGTGAAACCCAATCCAACCTTCTCCAGTAAGATATTTCTTGATATTATCTTAGAGAAAAATAAAATTTCTATCCCAAAACCGATGTACTTCTAAATTAAACGTTCTTCACAAACCTCAAAATCAGTTACGAGGAAAATTCGACGGGTTATCAGTCTCATTTTCCCCTACTCCACTGTGAACTCTAGTCCTCCTACATAACTGATGCCTTTTTGCTCTTGAGTTCCCAGATAACCTCCTCTTCATCGTTTTTGTATTGTTTGCGGCCTTTCAGTCCTTTGATAAAGGCAATGGCAATGGATCCCGCATGGGAACTAAAACTCACTGCTGACTTCCGTGTCTGACTTCCATATCTAAAGAACTCTCTTGTTCACAAATAGTATCTACTTGGTTCTCTATCGCCTTCTACTTCCATCAGCCATCTTCAATAATCACCACGTGTATGTCACTCGTTGGTTCAGTGCCATAATTTCCCGTCGCTGTCTTGATCTCTGTGCTTTCCAGCAGGTCGCAGTTGAATCTCCCTATCATCACAATATCAACAGTTACCTTCTAAATCTCGTGACCCTTACAACTGACATCCAACGACCACTTGAGCCAAATAGCAATCGTTTAACGTATTATGGCTATCTAAAATCCAAACATCTTTTCATATAATTTCCAATGGTGGAATTTCTATAACAAATGCCATCTACAACAATCTGTCTTCTACGAATGTCTAGCTACTCCTCGCACTCCTCTCTCCAATAAACACTGACCGTCCTAAAACAAATCCTTGGTGCACCCTCACATCTTAACAACTCATTGTGGCTCACTCACATCGCTGACAACTTTACCTTTTTTGTTATTGCTATTCTTCAAATTATTAAAGTTGTTAGATGTCTCAGTATTGTCCGACGTATGACAGCGATCGCTCATTCAATATTTCGCTTAAAAAGCGTTACTGTCTAGATACTACTGTTTAACCTTATAATCTTTCAGCCACAGACAGGAGGATATACACCGACAATGTCCTCAGTAGCACAATTTTTGCAACGTCCGTAACACCCCTCTCTACAGTTCATATATCAAATCAGCTTCCTACATACCATTACCTTCCTTTAGATGCTATTTCATCAAGCCATTTAGCTTTTGAGTTGTTTCCCACAGCGACAGGAGACTGTCTCATGTCGTTTTACAACAGTACCTACATCAGCATCAGCAAGATATCAGCATAACTGTGCTCTTCAACGAATTCATCAAAAGTTTTTCAGTGTATGACGTACAATCAAATTTCTTTAATAAATAACACACTGTTGTATAAAATTTCGTATGGTTGCATAGCAACCACCTTGCTGCTGCTAATAGCGCCTCAGGGATAATAAGAATCAAATACTAAATATTGGGTTGGTGTTTCAGTTCTTAGCGTTTTTTCCATATGCTCAGTAAACACAACAGACACCCAACAGACTTCGGTCATCGTATATTGTCCTTTATTGTTTACACAGTCTGCCAACACTGGGATAATTTTTCGATTTCGCGACTATGTTATTCCTCCCTCCACTCCTGTTAATCTATGGATCTCAAGCAGAAGAATATGTCGGAAATGTTCCGATTTTTTTTCCATTTGGCACTCTATTTTCTAATTCCCATAGCTCTGCTCATTATCTCCAAATGACAAAATGACAATTTGTAAGCTGAAATAGCAACAGTGAACTACAAATAAAAATGTCAATCGATTAATAATCCTATAATGACCGGAATATCGACATGCAAAACAAAACCACTACGAAATCATGCGCGAACCCACTATTTGTACCGCTTTGCAGGGGGAAATTATTTAGCGCTAAAGCAGGTAAAACGCCTATTGATACCTGCTTCACTCTGAATATAAGCCTATAAAAGTGAATTAATACATCATTACCGGCTTCGCGGAATTGGAAAGCATCAGGCGATGCCTACAAGTGAGTTGGTTAATAAATGTTCCCTTACAGCTAACTACTGTAGCGTGAAGATTCACCGGAATGAGCGGCATTTCAACGTATCTCCGAATGTAACACGGTGTTCTTTCTCAGGGGAAATACGCCCACACCGCCGCGTGCCTCTGCAGCAGTTAACGGTTCGTCGCGTCCGTTTGTATCCCAATGTCCGGGAACACAGAGCGAGAATTTTTTCCACAGAGCAACAGCGCTCGCGAGATGCGGCGAAGTGCGAGCTTTGTTCCCAGAACAATAGCTGACGGCAGCGGGCGCGAAGAAATACTTTCGGAGGGGAAATGGCGACATTCAGAATTGATAACGATAAAGCGGTCGGCGTCGGCAGTTTGCGAGCCAGCTGCCGCAGATAAGGGCAGGCAGCCATGGTTGCGAACGTCAGCTGAACGCTAATCAGCGGCGTGTAGCGTAGCGCAAACCGCGGAACGCGTGTCGCTTTCGCACCTGCGGACGTCCACTTTAGCTTCCAACATCAGCAGAGTGCGCCAGTTTGTGTCACACGCCCGGCCGCATATCAGCAGGGCGGTAAAGTTCTGGTGTCCCTGGCGTCGACATTGTCAGATTATCTGCTTACTACACCTAACACTCACTGTTTTGTGTGGAGTAACATATCCACTTCTTTTGTTTCAAATACTTGTGTCATGCCTGTGTTATATCACCCATTATTAACTTTGCTCGTACACTCTACTGCACTCTATTTTATATAAAAAAACAGCAAAACACATCAGTCAAGATAGAAACTCGCAGCTGTACTTTCTCCTGGGTGGACTTGGGTTTAAAAAAATGTAAACTAAATATTACGATAAATTTTATAAATAATTGACAAGTACGTCAAAGAAGAAGAGATAGAACTACAATGGACTCTTGCGCTTATATGGATGAACTATCTTTCCTTTGTCTTTCACTTATCATATCTGCCTCGATTCGGACCTAAGAGGACGTTCTTGTCTATAGCTCATATTGCTGTACGAGGTGATAACGTAAGTTGTACTGAAAATCCGAAAAATACAATGGTTATTTTGTCAAAAGAATTTGTGTATGTGGTCAATCAATTGGTAGTCTGATACATGGATTGTCTTAAATAGGTATGGGCCTTAACAAAGAATTTTAATTGTTAGGCGCCATCTTAGAAAAATCTTTAACATTTTTCTTTTACCTCATCTACCGTCGGTTAGGACAATTAACTATATTTCAGATCCCACGAGACCGGAGGCAGCTACTAATAATTTAACAATTTTACTTACAAATCTCCTTTATATAACGAGATAACATCCCAGGCAGAAAAGTTCCGGACACAGGATTCCAGTTCCATAATAGAATTTCATTTGTGGATGCTACTCTTGTTATCTTATCATGGGGAAGCGAGACGAAACCACGATTTTAAGTTACGTATTGCAGTAGTGTACATCGAACAGACGTGAGCAGCGTGGGATTAGCCGAGCGGCTGCCGGCACGGTAGCTCAGCGTGTTCGGTTAGAGGGTTAGCTGCCCTCTGTAATAAAAAATAAACGGAGTTAATCGATCAACAACGAACTTAAACAGATGTCTTACGACGTCCGCCCAGAGCAGATGCAACGAATGAAAGCGAACAAAATGAGATTAAAAAAAAAAAAAAAAAGAAAAGCGGTCTTAGGCGCTGAAGCTATGGACTGTGCGGCTGGTCCCGGCGGACGTTCGAATCCTGCCTCGGGCATGGGTGTGTGTTTTTGTCCTTAGGATAATTTAGGTTAAGTAGTGTGTAAGCTTAGGGACTGATGACATTCGCAGTTAAGTCCCATAAGATTTCACACACATTTGAACATTTGCTTTGAACAGACATGGCGAATATTTTCTGGTGCAATAAGCACACGACTTCTCACGAGCCTGGAATAGTATCTGTAGTGTTGGATAAATAAGAATATGACAATTAATTATCGACGATTACGTAACTACCCTGAGAACTGAGCTAGTTTACTGAGTGCTTATACACGTCGGGCTAAATTAAACAACATATTACACTGTTAATAATATTCCTACATTAGTTATTTCTCTTTTATGCTGAGCCATTGCATTAATGTGTGTTTCTTTTTTATATAAGTCACGGCTTATATTCATTCTATTACATTTCACTGATATCAAAGAAAAAGAATCACAATTAATTTTTATTTTATTACATTACACAGCAACGTCATTCGGAGGCTTTGTGGCACACGCGGGAGGGGGGGTAAGGAAGGGGGGAGGGCGAAATCAATGGAGACTTTGCGTACGTCAGGTCTTGCACTGTTTTTCTTTCGGCGACAATGCTTCAGTGTGGTGTAACAGTTGTCGTACCATCCACATCGATGCGCACCTCATCAACACGATGCACATGATTAATGGTACAATCAGATCAACTCCTGTCTACTAGCCTCCTCTGCTAAGCAATGTGTACCCACCACGGATTCACAGTACTGAGACCGTGTATAGAGATTATCACAATATATAAGAGAACAATGAACTACCCATTCACAACAACATAGCTGTCTTACGAATAAATTAGATTCGTTCGAGACAACCACCAGTACTCCACGCTGAACAACTAGCTACAAGTAATGCAAAAGCAAGAGATCTGTGGAGAAAAACCTGCCAAACCTCGGACATTAGCAAGGACGGGAATGGTTTCCGAAATATAACTGTAATAGTGTAGGTGACTTACTTGACAGGAAACTATGGGTCAAAATGGTTCAAATGGCTCTGAGCACTATGGGACTTAACAGCTGAGGTCATCAGCCCCCTAGAACGTAGAACTACTTAAACCTAACTACCTAAGGACATCACACACATCCCTGCACAAGGCAGGATTCGAGCCTGCAACCGTAGCGGTCGCGCGGTTCCAGAATGAAGCGCCTAGAACCGCTCGACCACATCGGCCGGCAACTGTGGGTCAAATTACATAGGCTCCTCACTGGATGTGGTTAGTTCTCTGACTCAATCTATAAATAGGGTACCATGGAGTTTCCGAGTTGTGTCTGTGGTGACCTGAAACAATTTGTTAGACATTTAAGAGAGCACATGGAATGCTTGTATCAATTCCAGTGTCACAGCAGTGGAATGGAATAGAAATATAGGTATTAATATTTAGTCGATTTATTTTTGTCTAACTCAATGACATTCAATACATATTATAAATGTACTACATGTGTCTGCATTCGACTGATGATTATGAACTGCGATCGTGCAATGTTCTAGACAATAGTTGTATTGCACAACACACGGCCCACTGACCTTAAGAAGCTACGCCCTCCAGCGATAGCGATAAGACTGAACTGCGATCGTGCAATATTCTAGACAATAGTTGTATTGCACAACACACGGCCCACTGACCTTAAGAAGCTACGCCCTCCAGCGATAGCAATAAGACTGAAGAAAAAGGTGTTCACCTTAGAACCTCTTTTCAGGATGCTGTCCATTCCCTTCAACTCCTCTTGCAAGCCTGTTGCTGTCGCTGACATTATTACAAATTCACAGGCAAATTGAAAAGTTTTTATTCTTGCTCCCATGGTACTACTCTACAGATCGATATCGGAAACAGCGTCTTGCTGCATAAGTAAACTTCACATCATAAGCGCACTGCTTCCCGCGGAGTGCATCCTTCATTGGGCCACACAGATGGAAGTCGGAAGGTGCGAGATCGGGGGTGTACGGTGGATGAGGAAGATCAGTCCAGTGAAGTGTTGTGAGCTCTTCTCAGGTTTGCAGACTTGTGACGCCTTGCGTTGTCATGGAGAAGGGAGGTTCGTTTGCATTTTTGTGGCGACGAGTATGCTGAAGTCGTTTCTCCATTTTCCAGAGGGTACACAATACGTATCAGAGTTGATCTTTCCACCACGAGTGAGGACATCAAACAGAATAACCGCTTCAGAGTTCCAAAGACCGTCGCTATGTCTTTACCGGCTGAGAGCGTGGGTTTTTCTTCGCAGGAGAGGTGGCGTGTGGCCTTTCAACGGGCTGCCGCTTTGCTTCCGGTTCAAAATGATGAAAGCATGTTTCGTCGCCTGTGATGATGTTCCACAAAAAATGGTCACGATTAGTCTCGTAACGCGTAAGCAGTTCCGCACATACGGTCCTTCGTTGCTCTTTATGCTGATCTGTTAGGCGGCGAGGAATCCAGATGGCACACGTATTCGAATACTTCAACAGGTGGACGAGCGTGTCAGATCTACCTACAGAGACGTCCAGTTGAACAGCGATATGTTTGATAGTAATCTGTCTATCACCTAGAATTAGTGTCCGCACGTTCCAGCACCGAAGGAGAAGCAGATACAGTACTGGCCATTAAAATTGCTACACCAAGAAGAAATCCAGATGATAAACGGGTATTCATTGGGCAGATATATTATACTAGAAATGACATGTGATTACATTTTCACGCAATTTTGGTGCGTAGATCCTGAGACATCATTACTCAGAACAACCACCTCTTGCCGTAATAACGGCCTTGATACGCCTGGGCATTGAGTCAAACAGAGCTTGGATTGTGTCTGGTTCAGCTGTCCATGCAGCCTCAACACGAAACCACAGTTCATCAAGAGTAGTGACCGGCGTATTGTGACGAGCCAGTTGCTCGGCCACTATTGACCAGAGGTTTTCAATTCGTCAGAGATCTGGAGAATGTGCTGGCCATGGCAGCAGTGGAACATTTTCTGAATCCAGAAAGGCCCGTACAGGATCTGCAACATGTGGTCGTGCGTTATCCTACAATCCGACCTTTATCAAAGTCGGAAACGCTATGGTACGCATTTCTCCTTCTTACACGAGGCATCACAACAACGTTTCACCAGGGAACGACGGTTAACTGCTGTTTGTGTATGAGAAATCGGTTGGAAACTTTCCTAGTGTCAGCAAGTTGTAGGTGTCGCCACCGGCGCCAACCTTGTGTGAATGCTCTGCAAAGCTAATCGTTTGCATATCACAGCATTTTCGTCCTGTCGGTTAAATTTCGCGTCTTTAGCACGTCATATTCGTGGTGTAGCAATTTTAATGGCTAGTAGTGTATGTGCGGCCGTCCGGCAGGTGGGAGAGCTTTGCTCGATCTTGTTGCGATCATGACAGACGCCTCGCCCAATGACTCACCGTGCTTTTGTTCATTGCTAGGTCTCAGCAGTCATCCTGGAAGAGCCTATGAATATCTACGATGCTTTTAGCCAAAAGATACACAATGACAACTCTCTCCTTCGATCACACCTCTGTTACCGACGATTTGGAGATTACGGTTAGCGGCGCACCTATCGGAACTTAATGAAACTATAGGGGCTGAAGCGGAAATATTCTAAGATGTCCCACAAGAAACTCCACATTTTCTCCACCGAAAATGGTCGAGAAAAAATGTGTTGCGTTATTTAATTAAGGCCCCTCGGAAATCTAGCAGTTTCGAGGGAATATGATTAGAAAATGGTTCGTTAAAAACAGTCGAAGAATTCTGCTATTTGAGCAGTAATAGTCTGACGATGGAAAAAGTGAAGAGGATATAAAGTGCAGATTGGCTATCGCAATGAAAGCATTTGGGAAAAATGAGAAGTTAGTTCACGTTTGATCAAATTTATGTCTGCTAAAGATTTTCCTCTGTTTGCATGGAGTGTGGTCTTGTATGGAACTGAAACGCGGACGATAAGCATGTTTGGCAAGAAGAGACAGACGGTTTTGATATACGTACATAGCATCAACCTGATATTTACAACTTGTCTGTGCTGTTACCTTGAGAGATTTCGCATGTGTCGAAACATTTGTTTACTTTAAGGGAGTTTGAAAGTGAGGAGGCATTCAGTGACCGAGGTAGAGCTCGCTCCTAGCTCTCTGTCATGAACCAAAAATGAGTTTAATATTCTAGTCCTGTGATGCAGGACGTGGCAGATAAGAACCGATTTTTCTACCTGATGAGAGAAAGCTTAGTGGAAATACAGCTTAAGCCGTAGTGTTGTACAGAATTTTCACAACAAGTAACAACACTTTAGCGATGTGGTCCGATTTCTTCTGTGTTCGAAAAGAACTCGTATGAAACGGAGCAATATACATTTAGCGTGAGAAATTCAAAACGAACAACACCCCTATTTCGGATTTTTAAACTAAGGACTGTGTCATCAGGGATGGAGCTGCAATTAGTCCAACGTGCACCGCACTGTGCCGCGGTCTTCGTCGGGAGTGGCCACATGGGGGTTGGGTGGCAACACGAAGTCAAGGCTTATGACATTCGTGTCTCACGATTGTCCCGGCGGGCCAGCTCTGCGGGTATACAAAACATCCGGTAGTTGGTACTGGACTAGAATGAAGGTGATTGATCAGCTTTCGGTTTCGTCTTGAGACACCGTGTTCAGATAAGATAGTGAGCACTACATTCATAAACAAAAGTATCGTACGATATATTTCCACTGTTTCTGTTCGCTAGGATGTAACTTGCGACTTGTAAATAAGGATAAGTGTGTTTCATTTCCAAATGATGTTGCTACAGGAGTCCTGCATATAGGGGAGGCGTGTTACAGGCCCCCCTGATTCCCTTCTTCTCATCCAAGCCCCTCTAGCCCCCCTCCCCCGCTGCCACCTCCCCTCCCCTCCTTTCTTCCTCTCAGGCCTCCCCTCCCTCGGCAGGTCACTCCCTGCAAATAATAATTGACTTACCCTCGTACTTAAACATTGGAAAATCCAAAGTGGAATAATGACAGTATTATGAAAAGGATAGATTGCTGGCTCTGAGTTGTACAAGTCGTCTGCAGCCTTTGAATCTGTCCATAATATACCCTGTTGAAGCCAAACAAGGATCAGTTGATAGGATACAACCTAAGGCATATAGGAACAGTCAAATAGGTAGTGGAAGGAAATGTGTGTGTACGTGTGTGTGTGTGTGTGTGTGTGTGTGTGTGTGTGTGTGTGTGTGTGCGGTGGAGGAAGAGTGAGGGGGGGGGGGGGTGAAGATAGTCATGAAGAGACTAAGCCTTGACTACAGTGAACAGTTTCTAGCACTTCTTCCTTGAGTTCTGCTACTCTGCACCCACTTGTATAGAAAAGTTACTGTTTGTGGCCAAAATGATGTTGAAACGAAAGTAAGACCAAGAACGCTTTCGAGAGCAGGGATACACCTGGAAGGTGAAGTTGGACATGACAAGATGCCATTGGCCGTTAACTTAACACTCTGCAGTGGACCCTCCAGTGATGCTGCAAAAGATGTCGGTAGGCCTGCCGTAAGAAGTAGAATCACACTTCAATGACGACAGTTTCCTGTGGGAGCCAAAGTCTGAAACAGAGTTCAAAACGAGCACTAGTGATAACTTACTTTTCGGACGACTCTGAAGAAGGCTACGAGGGTTTCTGCAATACGCTCAGTTAACTGCCTGGTCACATGGACCAGCGGTTCAGGCAACACGTTGTAGCAGCACACCTCAGTGCTGAAGCATCAGAAGTTCATCATTTGTTGTGTGTGATTTTCTCTTGAGAACCGAGTAATGACTGGTGATACAACTTGAACAGTTTAGGCACATTCTGGCACTCATTTAAGTGCTATCACACCTACTAATTAAATGACTTTCTTTCATTGTGTCTGAGAGTTTTATTCAGTACTAGCTGATTACAAAGTGTTGACCGGGAATGTATTTATTCCAATCTTCTATTGATTCATCTCTTCCTTTCCCCCTCAGTCTATCTATCTACTTCTTCCCCTCCCCTCCCCCCCCACCTCTGTCCATCTCCTCCTGCCTCTCTCTCTATCGATTTCCTCCTTCCCACTCTGTCCATCTCCTCATTCCACGTCTCTAGTTCCACTTCCTGCTCCCTCACCTCTCTGTCCATCCACTCCTCCGCTGCACCCATCCATGTACTCCTCCCCTCTCTTGCTGTTCATCTCCTCTACCCTCCTCTCTCGGTCCATCTCCTCCTTTTTCTTTTTTCTGTCCATCTCCTCCTCTTCCCTCTCTCTGTTCATCTCTTCCACTTCCCAATGTCCATTTCCACCCCCGACCCCTCTCTCTGCCCATGCCCTCTGCTTTCATTTCTCTGACGATCTTCTGCTCTTCCTCTCTGTGCTCTTCTCCCTCCCCTTTACTCCGCCCACCTCTTCCCACCGGTGTCTGTGTTCGTCTCCTCCTTCTCACTGTCCGTATGGTCATCTCCTCCTCCTCCCTTCTCTCTCCACATTATTGCCTGCATCCCATTAGGAGGCTGGTAGTTCTTCCCCCTACAGTATTTCTTTCCAGATCCTAATTAATAAGTGCACCAAATTTGGTTGAAATTATTCCAGGAGTTTAGAATGAGCTTTTTACCCGTGGCCCTGACACTGTGCAGACATGTCGAATATAAACTGAAGAGCCAGACAAACTGGTACACCTGCCTTATTTCGTGTAGGGCCCCGTGAGCACGCAGAAGTGCCGAAACACGACGTGGCATGGACTCGACTAAAGTCTGAAGTAGTGCTGGAGGGAACTCACACTGTGAATCCTGTAGGACTGTTCATAAATACGTAACAGCATGAGGGGGTAGAGATCACTTCTGAAGAGCACGTTGCAAGGCATCACAGATATGCTCAATAATGTTCATGTCTGGAGAGTTTGGTGGGCAGCCGAAATGTTTAAACTCAGAAGAGTGTTTCTAGTGCCACTCTGTAGCAATTTTGGACGTGTGGGGTGTCGCATTGTCCTGCTGAAATTGCTTGAGTCCGTCGGAATGGACAACGGAGATGAATTGATGTAGGTGATCAGACACGATGCTTACGTACGTGTCACCTGTCAGAGTCGTATCTAGACGTATCAGGGGTCCCATATCATTCCATCTGCACAAGCCAGATACCATCACAGAGCCTCCATCAGCTTAAACAGTCCTATGCTGACGTGCAGGGTCCGTGGATTCATAAGGTTATGTCCATACCTGTACACGTTCGCTCGCTCGGTACAATTTGAAACGAGACTCGTCCCACTAGCCAACATGTGCCCAGTCATCAACAGTCCGATGTCAGTGTTGACGGTCCCAGGCGAGGCCTAAAGCTTTGTGTCGTGCAGTCATCAAGGGCACACGAGTGGGTCTTCGTCTCCGAAAACACGTATCTATAATGTTTCGATGAATGGTACGCACGCTGACACTTGTTGGTGGTCCAGCATTGAAATCTGCAGCAATTTGGGGAAGAATTGCACTTATGTCACGTTGAACGATTCTCTTCAGTCGTCGTTGGGCCCGTTCTTGCAGGATCTTTTTACGGCCGCAGCGATGTCAGAGATTTGATATTTTACCAGATTCCTGATATTCGCGGTACACTCGTGAAATGGTCGTACGGGTAAGTCCCTACTTCATCGCTACCTTGAAGAAGCTCTGTAACATCGCTCTTGCGCCGACCATAATACCACGTTCAAACTGATGTAATTTTGCAGGTACAATTGGTGGTATACGTGGCTATTGGCAGATAAATAATGCAGAAAGTAGTAAAAAATTAAAACATCATGTACGATACGGCAGTTCGTCACGAATCTCTGTGTTTATGGCGTCACATCTTCTTAACTGTTCGTCACAGAGTGATGTAATTTTTTTGATACATTCGGTGGTATATGAGAATGCTATATGCAAAATTTGTCACGAAAACAGCTAGTAATAAAAAAGTAGTAAATTAAAACATCATGCTTTATGTGCAGTTCCTACTTGCTGAACAGCGAAAATGTATTGAGCGATAAACATTTTCCCATTCGTAATGTTGTGGCGGCACTATCCACCACCTCAGCATTTGTATCCCGCACCAGCGGCCGCCTTGCGAAGCGAGCCGGCTGCCGTCGCCCGCAGCCAGCGCGCCAGCCGGTAAATACGAACACTCGGGCGGCTGTGAGCCTCGTCCACTTGCGTTTTATCCGTCGTACGCTACTGCCCTCGAGTCAGACCGGTTCAGCTGTCAGTGGTAGGATTCTGTACATGGAAAATTTATAGTTTTGTTAGTGCTTCTCTAACCTGGTCATTATTTGGTGTGCAATTATCACCCGACGTAACTCTTGTGTATGTTGTGATTGTCAGTAAAGAGTGAAGGTACTGCAATTTTGTGAGGGTTATCAGCGAGAAAAAGTTTCGTAAAAGCTTGAAATTGAAAGTAAAGTTTGTTGCAAGCAACGAGGTGCTCTCATTCTCAAATACTTACTGAATTAATTATGGATATTTGCTCGTCGTAGGCTACACTTCTTTTTCACCCCACCGACACTCCTCTGATAGGTGGGTGGTTCTAACCCACACGGCGATGTTTTCCAGACAGTCAGTGGTACATCTGCCAATGTTTTTTGCAATTGGCCCAGTGATTTAGGAGCAGATGTTGAACATATATTTATCCATTTTTGTACTATGTATAGATATCTGTTTCTTAGCACTTCTTCGACTTTTTTACTTAGCTTGTTAATTTGCCCAGCTATCGAAATTTCTGTTACGAGCTAGAATATAATCTCACGCGTTTATTATGCCTGTAAGTACGACAGGAAGCTGGTGCTTGGGTAACAGTGATGACAGGAACCTGCGAAGCGAGTGCCGATTTTTGCAATTGCTAACAGCAGCATGGGAAGCTATTACTATCTCTTCTTCATACGTCGCTACAAATTTTTCAAATACACGACGTGTATTCGAAAAGTAACGACCGTTTGAATATCATTAGAGATGAAGCCCCCAAAGTCGGAATGTTTCAAAGATGGGGAAAGAGACCAGCCGTGAGCTTTCAAAGGTACAATTCGGGCATTTAGCTGGAGTGGTTTAGGGAAATCGAGGGAGATCTAAATCTGAATGGCCAGACGACGGTTTGAACCGTTGTCCTCCTGAATGCGAGTCCAGTGTGCTAACCACTGCGCTTCTTCACAAGGAAAGGTAGGTGGATTGTATGATCATGAATCCAAAAGCAATTAAAAAATAAATTCAAAAATAATTACTGAAAAAGCAATTCTGACGGTGCGCTTCGTAATGGACACGAAACGAAACGAAAATCAAAATGTAGTGGTTGGATTTGTCGACGTAGAACAAGCATTCGGGAACGTAAAATGATGCAAGATGTTAGAAATTCTGGAGTAAGCTACACAGGGTGTTACAAAAAGGTACGTCCCAACTTTCAGGAAACATTCCTCACACACAAAGAAAGAAAATATGTTATGTGGACATGTGTCCGGAAACGCTTACTTTCCATGCTGGAGCTCATTTTATTACTTCTCTTCAAATCACATTAATCACGGAATGGAAACACACAGCAACAGAACGTACCAGCGTGACTTCAAACACTTTGTTACAGGAAATGTTCAAAATGTCCTCCGTTACCGAGGATACATGCATCCACCTTCCGTCGCATGGAATCCCTGATGCGCTGGTGCAGCCCTGGAGAATGGCGTACTGTATCACAGCCGTCCACAATACGAGCACGAAGAGTCTCTACATTTGGTACCGGGGTTGCGTAGACAAGAGCTTTCAAATGCCACCATAAATGAAAGTCAAGAGCGTTGAGGTCAGGAGAGCATGGAGGCCATGGAATTGGTCCGCCTCTACCAATCCATCGGTCACCGAATCTGTTGTTGAGAAGCGTACGAACACTTCGACTGAAATGTGCAGGAGCTCCATCTTGCATGAAGCACATGTTGTGTCGTACTTGTAAAGGCACATGTTCTAGCAGCACAGGTAGAGTATCCCGTATGAAGTCATGATAACGTGCTCCATTGAGCGTAGGTGGAACGAAACTACATGGAAATTAAGCGTTTCCGGACACATGTCCACATAACATCTTTTCTTTATTTGTGTGTGAGGAATGTTTCCTGAAGGTTTGGCCGTACCTTTTTGTAACACCCTGTGTAGAACTACAGCAACGTGCAATACATAAAAGGAAAAAGATCACAAATTAAGTGGTCTGATTTAAAAGGGAGTAAGACAGAGTGCAGCCTTTCGCAACTACTATTCAATCTATACATCGAGCAAGCAATGACGAAAATGAAAGAAAATTTCAAGGTGAAAGGATACAAATGAAAAGATTCGCTGAAGAAATTGTTATCCTCAGTACAAATGGAGGATAATTGTAGAACCTGTTGTGTCGAATGAACAGTTTAAGGAGTACAGGGTGCGCAATGAGAGTGAACCGAGGAAAGAAGTCACTAATGAAGAGAAGTATAAAATGAGATTAGCGATAAACGTGACATGAAAGTTAGAGACCAATAAGTGAATGAAGTTAATTCCGGTACTTCGGAAACAAAATAACAGACGATGGAAGTAGGAAGGATAAGAAAAACAGACCATCGCAGCCAAAGAGGTTATCTCTGGCCAAAAAAGTCTACTAGTGTCAAACTTAAGCCTTAATTTGATAAACATGGCTGGTCGCGGTGGCCGAGCGGTTCTAGGCGCTGCAGTCCGGAACCGCGCGACTGCTATGGTCGCAGGTTCGAATCCTGCCTCGGACATGGTTGTGTGTGATGTCCTTCGGTTAGTTAGGTTTAAGTAGTTCTAAGTTCTAGGGGACTGATGACCTCAGATGTTAAGTCCCAGCCCGCATCTCGTGGTCGTGCGGTAGCGTTCTCGCTTCCCACGCCCGGGTTCCCGGGTTCGATTCCCGGCGGGGTCAGGGGTTTTCTCTGCCTCGTGATGGCTGGGTGTTGTGTGCTGTCCTTAGGTTAGTTAGGTTTAAGTAGTTCTAAGTTCTAGGGGACTGATGACCATAGATGTTAAGTCCCATAGTGCTCAGAGCCATTTGAACCATTTTTTTGTTAAGTCCCATAGTGCTCAGAGCCATTTGAAACATTTTTTTTGAGAAACAAATTTCTGAGAAGGAACTTGTCGAACAAACAATTGTAGGGTAGTGAAACCATAAAAAGTAAAGAAACAAAGCGTGGTGCTGTAGGGGGTGTTGAAAACAATGTGGATAGATAAGAAATGAGGAGGTTTTCCTCAGAATCGGTGAAGAAATAAATATATTGCAAGCACTGACAGGAACGACCAGAATTCCCGTTGTACTGGAGTTTATAAACTGCCAGGAATGGAGGGGGGGGGGGGGGGGGGGGTGCAGAACGCATGAAGGCAGGCAACGAATAATTGATGACATATTACAAGTGCTGCTCTGAGATTACGGCATTGGCATAAGAGATGAATTCGTGGCGTGGTGTAAGTAAGTGTTTATTAGTGCAGTCTGTAGCGCAGCAGTTGCTCATTGCTCATTTGTTTTGTTTTGAAAGCAACCGTCCGTTCGTTTACTAAGCCAGTCAGCCGGGCTCTCGGATGTGACACGAGTACGTCTACAGAGCTACAAGTTAATTGTTCGTTCTTATCTGTCTTTTCATCGTAGTATATTTATTAAATTTCACGCGTGTTTCTATGTTTAAGAAGGTTGATCTCGCGTTTCTGTTGAGTCCGAAGCGCAATAGTTGCTCATTGAACAGCCAGCTAGGTCTGTTGGTGACACATCAGGAGGTAGCAAGTAGCATATGTAGGATTATCTTGCTAGAATGGATAGAATGTGTGCATGCTGTTGGCGAACGCAAAAGGAGCTGGCCGCAGTTCGTGGACAACCAAATGTACTGCTGGCTACGGTCAGTCACCTTCAGGCTGCTGCCTCGGGGCGTAGCGATGGGGAGAATCTGGCGCGGCAGATGGGACACCGCAGGTGTCACTTGTTCTGCGCACGGCTCTGCAGCCGAGGTACCTCCTGGTGTACCCGCCGCGGTATATATATAGAGATGGGGCCCTCCACGCCCGCACCAACGTGGTGACCAAACCAAAAATTCTAGTGTCACATGAGTAAACATGTTAGTTATCTAGTAAGTGGATCACAGGATGCTGGGCTGTGATGTTATCCATGCGTCTGGGTAAGACTACGCATTAACAAGGTCCATCAGGTGATAGATAGTGGACGAAACGCGAGTGAGGGTAGCGATTTGAAGAGCAGAGGGAAAAAAGTGCCAAGGCTCGTGCCGTGGGAAAAAAACCTCTGCGATAGTGGGATGGGTAGTAAGAGCAGTAGTGGCTTACTAGCTGCGATAGTTCCTGCAAGGTTGGATTTGTTAGTATGGGTATCATGCATTATTACCGTGGCAAGCGATGGCGATGTATCCCAGTTGCTGCAGCCGCTACATTCCTGGAACAATCAAGATCGTTATACAGTAGTGGGATATCGGCCATCATCACACTGTGTGGGGGATGTGTAGAGCTTGTCTGCATGCAGTGTACGGTACGGCTTCCCTGCGTGGTGCCAGTTATTCGGCAGTGTATTCCAGCTGGATATCCAGTAATGGCGTCTGATTAACAGGGACTCACCTGTACCGTTGTGTTTGCGTGTGCTTGGCCGTAGATGTCGGGTGGAACCACCCCAACAGCACGGTGATTGGCGGGTTGTAATGCGTTCGCGTTGCTAGAGGCGGAGGGCCATTGTGGAGACTGACGGCCTGGCCTCACCCATTCACCCACTGAGTGGACAGTTGGCCGGTCCTTCAGCAGGGTCTGAGCAGGCACACAGTGGTAGAGGTTCACTGGTTATTGGGAGCTCCAGTGTCAGGCGCTTTATGGAGCCCCTTAGGCTGATAGCGTTCAGGGCTGGAAAAAAAGCCAATGTGCACAGCATGTCTGCCTTATGTGGAGGCGGACTTGCCTGTGGCTATCGAGCGTGCAGTTTGCAGTCATTTGCAGGTTGTGGCTTACGTCGGCACCAACGACGGCTGTTGCATATGTTCTGATTCGATCCTCAGTTCGTACAGGCAATGGGTGCACTGGACAAAGGAAGTAGCTCTGGTAGCAGAGTGCTTGTGGAGTGCGCATGAGGGTTTTTATTAGCGTAGACGGTAGTTTGAGGTCCTATACTAAACACTCGCCAGTCGATTCACAGCAAGGAAAGTCAAACGGCGTTGAGAATAAAGATATTTCAACAGTCACAATTTTATCAGTGAACTGTCGAAGTATTCATAATAACGTTCCCGAATTTACTGTGCTGGGAACGTTCTCGTGCTCAAATTATTCTTGGATCGGAGAGATGGCTGAAACCCGGAGTAGAAAGCTGTAAGATATTTTGCGAGTCGTGGAACGTATTTTGCAAAGACGTATATTGAGGCCGAAGCTGAGTGTGAGGGAGAAGTTATATGGTTGCGTATAACAGGTGTAGGTGAAGCAAAGTTAATTGTTGGATGTATTTACTGGCCACTCGATTCCACTGTGACAGTTTCAGAGTGATTCAAACAAAGTCTACGGTCAATAGCGTTTAAATACCCAGATCATGCAATACTAGTTGGAGGCGACTTTAATCTGCCGAGAGTAGACTGCAATGTCTGTGGATTCATTGCATACAGACAGTCACGCGAAATAATTTTGAACATTATTCTGCAAATTGTTTTGAGCCACTAGTTCAGCAGCACATATGCAGTGGAAATATCTTTGACCTTACGGCTACAAATAGGCAATATCTTATCGCCCATGCCAGTATAAAACGGGGATTAACGATCATGATATCATTATAGCAACTTTGATTACGAAAGTTAATAAATCAGTCAAGAAGGGTAGGACAGTGTTTCTACTAGACAGAGCCGATAAGCAGTTATTAACATCTCACTTAGACAGTGAACTTGCATCACTTAGATCCACTACGATGGATCTAGAGGAATTATGGGCAAAGTTTAAGCAGATTGTAAATCTTGCTCTGGAGAGTTATTCGCCTAGTAAGTGGATAAAGCATGGTTTAATAACGAAATTCGGTGGATGCTGGGGAAGCAGAGGCTGTTGCAGTCTAGGTTCAAAAGGGGCGACAAATGACAACAAACGAAGGTTAGCGCGTCTGTGAAATGATCTATGCGCGAAGCGTACAGCTACCACCGTCACACCTTAGCAAACTGTCTAGCAGAGAGCCCGAGAAAATTCTGGTCGTATGTAAAAAAAGTGGGCCTAAGGCTGCCATTCAGTCCCTTCTCAAGTCTGGTGTGGCAGCTGAAGATAGCAAAACGAAAGCCGAAGTTTTAAGTTTCACGTTCAACAAATCTTTGACACAGTAGAACCGTACAAACATACCGTCATTTGGCCATCGAACAGACAGATTTATTTGAACACAAATAAATCACCAGGTCCGGATGGAATCTCAGTTCGATTTCATAAAAAGTACTCTTCGGCACTGGATCCTTACCCAGCTCGCATTTACCGACAGAAAAAAGGGCAGGTGATTCCAGTATACAAGAAAGGTAAAAAAATGGATCCTCAAAATTACGTACCAATAGCCCTAACTTCTGTTTGCTGCAGAATCCTTGAACATATTCTCAGTTCACCGAGAGAGGTGGCGCAGTGATTAGCACACTAGATTCCCATTCGGGAGGACGACGGTTCAATGCCGCGTCCGCCCATCCTGATTTAGGATTTCCGTGATTTCCCTAAATCGCTTCAGGCAAACTCCGGTATGGTACCTTTGAAAGAGCAAGACAGACTTCCTTCCCCATCTTTCCCTAATCCACTGAGACCGATCACCTCGTTGTTTGGTCTCTTCCCCACACAATCCAACCCATATTCTCAGTTCGAATACCATTTCTTGAGACTAAGAAGCTTATGTCCATGAATCAGTGTGGTTTTAGAAAGCATCTCTCACGCGAAACTCAGCTTGCCCTTTTCTTACATGATATACTGAGAACTATGGATGAAGGGCAACAGCCAGATTCCATATTTCTAGATTTTCGGAAAGCATCTGATACGGTGCGCCACTGCAAGCTGTTAACGAAGGTCCGAGCATATGGAATAAATTCACAGATATGTGAGTGGCTCTAAGACTTCTTCAATAATAGAAACCAGTGTGTTGCCCTCGGCAGCGAATGTTCATCAGAGACTAGGGTATCGTCAGGAGTGCCCATGGGAAGTGTGACAGGACCGCTGTTGTTCTCTATATACATAAATAAATCGGCGGTAAAGGTGGGCAGCATTTTGCGGTTGTTTGGTGATGATGCCATGGTGTACGGTAAGGCGTCCAAGTTGAGTGACTGTAGGAAGATACAAGACACACAAAATTACCAGTTGGTGTAAAAAATGGCAGCTAACCCTAAACGTGAAAAAATGAAAGTTAATGCGATGAGTAGGAAGAACAAACCTGTAATTTTCACTTACAACTTTCGGGCTGATAGGCCGTGGTTGATGTATAAAACTCGGAGTGTGTCTCCCTGCGGTCGTAGACGAAACGTCAGGGTAGAGTTTTATACATCCACCACGGCCTATCAGCCCGGAAGTTTTAAGTGGAGACAATACCGGTCGTGAAAGCCTACATTGTATGATCAAAGCTGTAACGTTCGGTTACAGTATTACTAGCGTCCTGCTTGACATAGTCAACTCGTTTAAATAACTGGGTGTAACGTTGCAAAGCGATATGAGTGTAACGTCCCCACAAAAATTTTAAGAATTATTTTTTTTTAAAAATGCTAATGCACATTGTGCTAAGTGTAAGCTCCCCAGAGAAATTTTGAAACACAATAGTTGAAAGTTAACAAGAATACAACCTAACGTAACCTCCCAGCAAATAAATTCAATGACAATGACAATTAAACAAAAATTAGCAATCTGACCCAAGTATAAGTTCCTCACAAAAAATGAAAGTCAATTAAGTGATAATAAAATCTCAGTGACAATGAAAACACAAACAGATCGAAATGTCGATCTTAGGCCCTGTTCATTAATTAGACTGAAATTCTTACCTTAGTAAAGCTGCATCTGCTCTTATTTATTTTTGCCGTAGCTTGGAGGAAATTGATTGCAAAAATTTTGAATTTAAGGGAAGCTTTTCTTTAAGGAATATCAAGGGAATATTTGTTTCATTAAAGAATTCTTTGTAAAAAAATTGCTTTGAAAACCAAAATTATTATTGGGGCGATTGTTGCACAAATTAGTTACAGTTAATTTACATTATTAGCTGAGCGCATTTAAAAATAATATACCTCATCCTGAATCTTGACCAGAGTGCCATGTCGACGCCCGCCGACTCCTCACACACAACTGCACTGGGCTGCTACTACCGACAGACTGCTGTGCCCTACTGCTACTGCCCACTGACTACTGCTCGCAACTGTACTGCACGACTACTACTGACAGAGTACCGCTCGCAACTCTCGCGCGGTCAAGCGCAGACTAGCCACGATAAATGGCTCTCTGGTCAGAGACTCTGCAATGCCTCGCCATCGCCGCCACACAACATACGTGTTTCAGGTGGAACGAGCATGTGACAACTAAGGTAGGGAAAGCGAGTGGTCGATTTTGGTTTATTAGGGGAATTTTAGGAAAGAGTGGTTCATCAGTAAAGGAGACCGCATATAGGACGTTGGTGCGACCTATTCTTGAGTATTGCTCGAGCGTATGAGATCCTTACCAGGTCAGATTGAAGGAAGATATCGAAGCAATTCAGAGGCTGGCTGCTAGTTTTGTTACAGGTAGGTTCGAACAACACGTTAGTGTTACGGAGATGCGTCGGGAACTCAACAGTGAATCCCTGGACGGAGGGCGACGTTCTTTTCGAGAAACACTATAGAGAAAATTTAGAGAACAGCTGACTGTCGAGTGATTCCACTGCCACCAACATACGTCACGACCTAAGGACCACGAAGATAAGATACGAGAAATTAGGGCTCATACGGAGGCGTACAGTCAGTCGTTTTTCCCTCGCTCTATTTGCGAGTGGAACAGGAGGGGAAATGACAAGTAGTGGTACAGGGTACCCTCCGCCACGCACCGTACGGTGGCTTGTGGATTATCTGTGTAGATGTAGATATCAGTCAGGAGACTGGTGACGCAATAAACAAACAAATAAATAAAATTGTCATATGACTGGGTGAAACCAAAAACAATGGTTTCGAAATCGTCAGCAACTCCAATTGCAAAGTATACGATGCAGCTCGATTTTAGTTTGCAAATGGATCGGCAGCTGCTCAGATTCGTATGGAGTTGTGCCTAGTTTTTTTTTCTTTCTTGGAATAAGTAAAGGAAAAGAGTGAAGACTTCAATAGACCGATGAAATCAAGTAACAAGTGGATAAAAACTGCTATCTGATCGACGACTGACTGTTGGTGCTCTAGCTGACGAATTTCCTTGGGTGTACCACTACTTTACACGGTCTTCGAAGATAAGTTCGGGATCGCTTATTATGTGCACGATGGGTACCGATGTTTTTGGACCTCTGTCGACAACATGGAAATGATTAATTTCCAATATTTTTATGGCGGGGAGACCTGAATGCCAGCCGGCCTTGGTGACAGAGCGGTTCTAGGCGCTACAGTCTGGAACCGCGCGACCGCTACGGTCGCTGGTTCGAATCCTGCCTCGGGCATGGATGTGTGTGATGTCCTTAGGTTAGTTAGGTTTCAGTAGTTCTCAGTTCTAGGGGACTGATGACCTCAGAAGTTAAGGCCCATAGTGTTCAGAGCCATTTGAACAATTTTTTTGAAATTGAATGCCCGCACCAATGCAAAACCAAAACAACAATCAATGCAGCGGAGCCATTCGATTTCGTCAAAACCCAAAAGTATGAAGCAACCTCCTTAATCGAATCTACTAATGATGGTTAACAGTTACTGGAATGAAAAACGTGTAATTTCGACTGATTTCAATGAACATTAGTTAACAGTTACAGTAGATAGGCCTATTTACTACGGAACGTTCACCAAACTGAGACGTGCCATTCAAAACTGACGACACGGAAAACTGTTGACAGGGATAGTCCTCCCGTAAAACGCTCATATACCCACCGCTGCCAAAAACAGTGATAATATTCTGCATTTTCGTTGGCAATTTTCTGCCCACCTACCCCTCAGCACGACCTCACACATGGGTACTCTTCTAGCACTTGACACAGTAGCTTAATGGACAATGGTTAGAAAACGATATGGAACCCTATACCGCCATCGCTTACTAGTTTAATTTCCAGGAGGATAACGTTTCTGTAGACTAGTAAGATACTAATGCAGCGTTATGAACAGCGTTTATGTCCGAAATGGTATTTACCTAGCAATGTGAAGGAGATTTGTGGGACACTAACATAAATATTAGGACCTTTTCTTCCGAATATATGTTTCATGAACGATAGAGCCTCACTTTTCGCGTAAGCCTCTACGTCATTTTGATCGTCTGATGACTTTCCAAGATAGTAAATGACAGCACAATCTACAGGCAATCTAAGAGGGCTGCCCAGATTATCTCCTAAATCGTTTATGTGGATTAGAAACAGCAGAGGGCCTATAACAAATCCTTGAGAAGCGCCGGGTATCACTTGGGCTTTACTGTGTGACTTTATATCGATTACTGTGCGAACGGTGTCAAAAGCCTTCTGGAAATCTAGAAATATGGAATACATTTGAGATTCCCTGTCTATAGCTCTAAACACTTCCTGCGAATAGAGAATTGGTTGTGTCTCAGAGACATTTTCTGAATCTGTGCTGATTGTGTGTCAATAGACAGTTACCTTCGAGGTGATTCATAATGTTTGAACACAGTATACACTGACCACCTGCTTAATAGTCTGTTTATCCGTCTTTGGACCTAAATACATCACTGAGTTTGCGTATCAGGCATCCGACAGATTGATGGTACGTTTCTGGATGTATGTGGCAAGTAATTCGCATAAATAACGAGCCACTCATTTGCTTACTCGGTGATGACGCCCGATAACGATGCAGACGGCTTCCATAGGATTTACATCAGGCGTATATGGTCGCCGAGACATCAGCCTGAGTTCACTATAATGGTCCTCAAATCACTGTAGCACTGTTCTGGTCCCCAGACACGGACAGTTATACATCTGAAAGTTGACATTGCCATCGGGGATGACATCGAGCATGTAGGTTGTTAGTTGTTCGCAGCTATCAGCGTGTCTTCTCTAACAACCACGGGTTACATGCAAGCGCAGGCAATATCTCCTGCAGCGTAATACTGCTCCCACTAGGGCGCTGCACGTTTCGAGCCTGCATTCGGGAGGACAGCGGTTCAATGCCGCGTCCGTCCATCCTGATTTAGGTTTTCCGTGATTTTTCTAAATCGCTCCAGGCAAATGCCGGGATGGTGCTCTGAAAGAGCACGGCTGACTTCCTTCCCCGTCCTTCCCTAATCCGATGAGACCGATGACCTCGCTGTTTGGTCTCTTCCCCCATACAACCCAACTCAAACCAATTAAAGACAGAAAGACGTTTCGAGCGGTCGTTCACCTCCAGGACGGCGTTTTCGGAGACGACCAACGATCTAGTGTAGCAAAAATGTGATTCATTCGAAGAGCCGACAGGTTTCCATTAGATGACGAGTCTTGATGGTCCGCCGGCCGAAGTGGCCGTGCGGTTCTAGGCGCTGCAGTCTGCAACCGCGAGACCGCTTCGGTCGCAGGTTCGAATCCTGCCTCGGGCATGGATGTGTGTGATGTCCTTAGGTTAGTTAGATGTAACTATTTCTAAGTTCTAGGGGACTAATGACGTCAGAAATTGAGTCCCATAGCGCTCAGAGCCATTTGAACCATTTTTTCCTTGATAGTCCCGTGCCCACTGCAATCGTAATTGACGATGTCGTTGGGTCAATATGTGAACACGTAGGGGTGGTCTGCTTCGGAGCTCTATGTTCAGCAATGTACGATGAACGGTGTGCTCTGAGATACTTGTGTGTGCTCCAGGATTCTGCTCTTACAACAGAGATGCCACAGATCACAGTGTATCGTATTTTACACAGCAGACACGTTCAGTGAACAGTCGTTTACGTCCAACCACTTAGCGCCTAGAGGTAGTTTCACTGTCCTACCTCTTTCTGTAGATGCTCACGGCAGCAGCACGTGATCATTCGACCAGCTTCGCCGTTTTCGAGATACTCATTCACAGGATATGTGTAATAATAATCTGCCCTTTCTCAAATCGCTTGTCTCATTGGATTTCCCCATTTGAATGCTGCTCCGCTTACACACTTTTGTTACAGCGTCACGTGCCTGCAACGCCACCAGGCAGCATGCGACGTCGCGGTGGGTGGTGATCATAATGTTTTGGCTGGTCAGCGTATGTTCCAAAATCCTACTGCAAACCGATGCAAGTGGTATGGATCTGTAACTCATGGGATTAGTCCCATTTTCTTTCTTGAGTATTGGTATGGTCGGTGCAACTTTCTAGTCTTTTGGTACAGATCTTTCGTCAAGCGAGCGTATGTATATGATTGCGAAGTATGGGATGTTTGTATCAGCATATTCTGAAAAAAATCTTAGTGGTTATCTGGACCGGATGATTTGCTTTCATTAACTGCTTTAAGCTGCTTCGCTATACCGCGGATATCTGCTTCTAAATTACTCCCGTTGGAAGTTGCTCTCGATTCGAATTCTGGAATATTTACTTCGTCTTGTTTGGTGAATTTAAGAAAACTGTGTTTAACAAATCCGCTTTAGTGGCGCTGCCGTCAGTTGTATTACCATTAGCATTGCACAGTGAACGTATTGTTTGAGATGTTCTAAATATTTTGGAACGTTTAACACATGGCACGTTTTAAGGGAAATGTGGGTAGCCGTATTCATTTATCGGGACATATGCGCGTCAACGGCAAGAGTTCTTAGAATTAAGTTACGTATGAGGTCGCGCTGTAGCACAACGAGTTTGACGGATCCATTTGTTTTACCAGTCATGTATTTCTTCGTCCATTTGTTTAAATATTTACGAATGTGTCTAACACATCTTAGTGCATGTTTGAAGCAGCATGTAATTACAACTGCAATGCAGGTGACGGGCTGGGTCAAGTTGTACATCGCTGGCTGTGCGAGGCAACGCATGCTGCAGTCCTCCACAGTGACCCGTTAGCTGCGAGAACGCTTCCTCTCTTTTAATTCTTCCTCGTTCTTTTTCTGCTATTTTTTGGTACAGACGTTCGTCTTTTCCCTATTTGTGGTTCTCTAGCCTTTTTCGGCTGGAGATTTTAATGTTTTGGAGAGTGACTGGCTCATCCTTTTTTATTCTTGCGATCAGCCAGACTAGGGCATCTGCTATATTATTTTAATACCATCCACCGTTTTTTCCGCTTTTAGTGCACGTTTTCCCCTTTTGTCATGCTTCTTTCGATTTGCCTTTCACTGTGGTTACCAGGTAATTTTACGCCTTTTTATTTTCCCCGTCTCCTTTTGGCGATAGTTGTAACCCAGGATCTGTCTGCATGAGGAAAAGAAGCTGATGACCCTATAGTCTGGTCACTTTACTTTCCAAACGAACCAACCAGTCAATCTCTAATGGTGCAGACATTATCCATGCGCTATCTCGTTATCCTAAATCCACTCTGGCCTTCCCCTAACAGACCATCTCCAACGGTTTTTAATGCGTTATTTATTTTAATACTGATTTTACATTCTTTATTGGTTTAAATCGCTCTGAGCACTATGGGACTTAACATCTGAGGTCATCAGGCCCCTAGAACTTAGACCTACTTAAACGTAACTAACGTAAGGACATCACACACACCCATGCCCGAGGCAGGATTCGAACCTGCGACCGTAGCGGTCGAGCGGTTCCAGACTGAAGCGTCTAGAACCACTCGGCCACACCGGCTGGCCGTTCTTTATTCATGAGATTAATTCCTACATAATTTTCACAATGAAAGTAAAACGAAAAGTTCAGTTTTTTTTATTTTTTTAGGAACAGATTTAAGCTATATCTAGAACTGATCAAGAATGTCGCAGCTATAACACGGTAGAGGATGTGTTTGGTAGGAACTGAAGTGCAGTGTAATTCCTTGTACCTTGGGCCACGCACGAGGAGCAGCACTGGAAGCCTACAACAAGCTGGTGGGGTGAAGCACCACAGACAACGTGCCTCCAGGGAGCCGCCTAGTGGGCTGAGTGGTAACGGCCACGTTTAGGGCAGCATGGTCTGGAAGGGCGTTTGCGGTGGCCGACGCCTCGTTACCGCCCGCTACCTCAGCCTAATGAAGGCGTCTACATGCGCACCTCGCCGGCGCCCATGCGCACCTCCTCACTCGGTCCCAGCGCGCTACGCCGCCATCAGCCGATTCCCGGCACTGACCTTATCTGTCTACCTTATTTAAGGTACGGCCGACACTCCTTGTACCTGCACCAGACTTGCATCCCATGCGAAGCATTAATGTTTCATTAAACCTTCATTTCGGTTCTTCTATATTATGCCCACTATTTAATATCTAGCGACAACTTCGTTTTTGGTGTCCTCAGTCCTCTGGCTGCTTAGATGCCGTCTGCCACGAATTCCACTCTGTGTCAACGTCTTCTGTGAAGCACTTGCACACATCTCTGACTTCCTCTACAGTCTGACTATCTGCAATCCCTCAGATACCACGAAAGTTACTCCTTGATTTCGTAACGTACGTCCTATCATTGGTGTCAATGTTTTCCATGTGTTTCTCTCCTCAGCGATTCTGCACAGAATCTACACACTTGTTATTTTATCAAAAAAACGTTCAAATGTATGTGAAATCTTATGGGACTTAACTGCTAAGATCATCAGTCCCTAAGCTTACACACTACTTAATCTTAATCTAAATTATCCTAGGGACAAAGACACACACCCATGCCTGAGGGAGGACTCGAACCTCCGCCGGGACCAGCCACACAGTCCATGACTGCAGCGCCTTAGACCGCTAGGCTAATCCCGCGCAGCTGTTATTTTATCAGTCTACCTAATTTTTGAACATCCTTCTATAGCATCACATCACAAAATATCGATTCTCTTATTTCCTGGTTGTCCCACAGTCCAAGATTCTCCTCCACACAGTGCTGTGTTCCAAACGTACAGTCTCAGCAATTTATTCCTCAAATTAATGCCGATGTTTGATACCAATAGCCTTGTTATGGCCAGCAGTACCATTTTCACCTGTGGTAGTATGTTTTCTTTTTATCCTCACAAATTTATCTATCATATGTTACTTTCATTTCAAGGTAACATAATTCCTCCAGATTATCTGTTCCACGATCCATAGTTTTCATGTCAAATTTATAGCTAATCTCATTTCTGCTACTACTCATTACTTTCGCCTTTCTTCGATTTTCTCTCAGCCCATATTGTGTGCTCCTTAGCCTCTTCTTTCCATCAATAAGTCTTGAAATTCTTCCTCACTTTCGTTGAGGCTAACAAGGTCGACAAAGGATCCTATTAATAATGTCTTCTCACCCTAATTGTTAATCGCTCTCCTAGACCTCCTTTTATTTCCGTCATTGCTTCTTAGATGTATGGATTGAACCTAAACTAGAAACTCCGATAAGGCTCCGGAAGGCCCAACGGTACCAACCGACTGCCGTGTCGTCACAGCTGCTAGGCGTCATTGGATGCGGATATGGAGAGCCATGTACTCAGCACGCCAATCTCCCGGCCATCGCTGTTTCCGTGAGCGGAGTCGCTACTTCTCAGTCAAGTACTCCTCAATCGGCCTCACAATATTCCACTTCCCAACAGCACTCGGCAAACTCAGTCACCAAAGTGCTAGCCATGCCCGATAGCTCTTATCTTGCGTGGTCTGTTGGGAATCGGTATTATCACTACGGCAAGACCATTGGAATATGGACTAAATAGTACTAGTGGAAGACTACATCACTGTCATACACCCTTTTTACCCTAGTGCTTTTCTTAGCCTTCCCCATTGTTTGTCGGACAGATTGTATATTACTAGGCTGTATCTACAGCATATACCTATTTTATAAAGTCAAACTCTCTTTCTAGGCCTGGAAATCCCCATGACCGTGTCTTGTTTCCATTATCAGATGCAACGTTACAACTGCCTCATGTTGCCTTTTCCTTCTTTAAAGCCAAACTTATCGTCATCTAACATACCCTCAATTTCTTTTCCATTCTTTATGCATTAATCTTGTCAGCAGCTTAGATGTGTGAGACGTCCAGCTTATGTGCTTTGTTCACACACTTATATACCCTTTGCTTATCACAGTTTTCCCAAAGTCTGACAGTTTGCCTCCAAACTCCTAGTTACCACAAACAAAGTAGAACAATCGTTTGGTTGTCACTTCACCGAATTGAAGCTATAATATGAGAATGCGGGGGCATTGTGGATCTTATTTGAGCAAGATAATGACAGCTTTTCTCAGACAGCAAGCATTATGTATCAGCACCTACATGTACGGTGTCTTTCTACACTTCCTTTAAAGATGGGAAGATTATTGGAAACCTATGTCCAGAAAGGAACTGTTTCCTGCTAAAAGAATAAGTGTTTAAAGAAAAGACTGATACTAACTTTTTATGATGATGATAGTCACTACATTAACGACAGTGTAGAAATCGAGAGACTCGCTCCAGAGCCCCTTCCAACTTAAAAGTGGAGAAAATACTCGTCGTCGCTTTGAATATCGCCAAAGAATAGCAAAAAATAGTGTGTGCCTAAGATCTTCCCCGTATTACAGAAAAAAATCAGGTCTCAACAGAATAAGAACAAGCAGTGCCACATACACTGAATGACAAAATTCATGGGATGCCTCCTAATATCGCGTCGGACTCCCTTTTGCACGGAGTAGCGCAGTAACTCGACTTGGCGTGGACTCAACAAGTGGTTCGAAGTTCCCTGCAGAAATATTGAGCCACGCTGCCTATTTAGACGTCCACAATTGAGGAAGTGTTGCCGGTTCACGGTTTTGTGCACGAAATGACCTCTCGATTACGTGCCATAAATGTTCGATGGGTGGCCAGGTAATTAGCTCGAGTTCTCCAGAAAGTTCTCCAAACCAGCCGAGAACGGTTGTGGACCGGCGACTTTGCGGATTGTCACCCATAAAAATTTCATCGTTGATTGTGTACATGAAGTCCATGAATAGCTGCAAACGGTCTCCAAGTAGCCGAACATAACCATAGTTGGACCAGAGAACACAGTCCACTCCAAGTAAGCACAGCTCTTACCGACTGAAATCGGGACTCATCTGATCAGACCTGGGTTTTACAAAGTCGTCTGTTAGCGCTGCCAACTGTAAGCGAAGGCCGCTGCTCTCGGCCGTTAAGTGAAGGTCATCGGCCACTGCGTAGTTCGGACTATTCAGTTTCTTAATGGTTTCCGAAATGGAATGTCCCATGCGTCTAACTCCAACAACCATTTTCAGTTAAGTCTGTTAATTCCCGTGGTTCAGCCATAATCACGTCGGAGACTTTGCGCATGAGTCAGCTGGGCAAAAATGACAACTCCGCCAATGCACTGCCCTTTTATACTTACTACCGTATATGTGCATATCGACGACTTTTGTCACCTCATATTACGCAGACTCGTTCTACCAACAGCGAATGGTATCTTCGCCAGAATATCATTGTGGTGTCATGAGACATTATATTACTGCAGAATACTCTTTCAAAATTCAGATGACTCTAAGGGGGGACTTAACATCTGAGGTCATCAGTCCCCTAGACTTAGATCTACTTAAACCTAACTAACCTAAGGACATCACACACATCCACGCCCGACACAGGATTCGAACCTGCGACCGTGGCAGCAGTGTGGTTCCAGACTGAAGCAGCTAGAACCGCTCGGTCACAGCGGCCGGCTCAGAATACTCCTTACAGTCTCACTTTTTCACTATCACTCAAGAAGTAATCCAATATATATAAATTCTATTGAGAATTATGTCCCTTTTTTTATAAGAACTTACATACCTTTTTTTTTCTTCCGGCTACTGCTTGCATTTGATGTGAATGATCGTATGTGATTTGCTGTACCATACGCTGAATAAATAAATTCGACCATCAGATCTCTAAGGGTCACATTGACGATACAGTATCATATCTGGCACGACATAATCGTCAGTCTCCTTCTTTTGATCGCTTATCTGTATTTCTACTACAGTGTTGTTGTTGTGGTCTTCAGTCCTGAGACTGGTTTGATGCAGCTCTCCACGCTACTCTATCCTGTGCAAGCTTCTTCATCTCCCAGTACATACTGCAGCCTACATCCCTCTGTATCTGCTTAGTGTATTCATCTCTTGGTGTCCCTCTACGATTTTTACCCTCCACGCTGCCCTCCAATACCAAATTGGTGATCCCTTGATGCCTCAGAACATGTGCTACCAACCGATCCCTTCTTCTAGTCAAGTTGTGCCACAAACTCCTCTGCTCCCCAATCCTAATCAGTACCTCCCCATTAGTTATGTGATCTACCCATCTAATCTTCAGCATTCTTCTGTAGCACCACATTTCGAAAGCTTCTATTCTATTCTTGTCCAAACTATTTATCGTCCATGTTTCACTTCCATACATGGCTACACTCCACACAAATACTTTCAGAAACGACTTCCTGACACTTAAATCTATACACAATGTTAACAAATTTCTCTTCTTCAGAAACGCTTTCCTTGTCATTGCCAGTCTACATTTTATATCCTCTCTACTTCGACCATCATCAGTTATTTTGCTCCCCAAAAAGCAGAACTCCTTTACTACTTTAAGTGTCTCATTTCCTAATCTAATTCCCTCAGCATCACCCGACTTAATTCGACTACATTCCATTATCCACGTTTTGCTTTTATTGATGTTCATCTTATATCCTCCTTTCAAGACACTGTCCATTCCGTTCAACTGCTCTTCCAAGTCCTTTGCTGTCTCTGACAGAATTACAATGTCATCGGCGAACCTCAAAGTTTTTATTTCTTCTCCATGGATTTTAATACCTACTCCGAATTTTTCTTTTGTTTCCTTTACTGCTTGCTCAATATACAGATTGAACAACATCGGGGAGAGGCTACAACCCTGTCTCACTCCCTTCCCAACCACTGCTTCCCTTTCATGTCCCTCGACTCTTGTAACTGCCATCTGGTTTCTGTACAAATTGTAAATAGTCTTTCACTCCCTGTATTTTACCCTGCCACCTTTAGAATTTGAAAGAGAGTGTTCCAGTCAACATTGTCAAAGGCTTTCTCTAAGTCTACAAATGCTAGAAACGTAGGTTTGCCTTTTCTTAATCCAGCTTCTAAAATAAATCGTAGGGTCAGTATTGCCTCACGTGTTCCCGTATTTCTACGGAATCCAAACTGATCTTCCCCGAAGTCGGCTTCTATATGTTTTTCCATTCGTCTGTAAAGAATTCGCGTTAGTATTTTGCAGCCGTGACTTATTAAACTGTCAACACCTGCTTTCTTTGGGATTGGAATTATTATATTCTTCTTGAAGTCTGAGGGTATTTCGCCTGTCTCATACATTTTGCTCACCAGATGGTAGAGTTTTGTCAGGACTGGCTCTCCCGAGGCTGTCAGTTGTTCTGATGGAATGTTGTCTACTCCCGGGGCGTTGTTTCGACTTAGGTCTTTCTGTGCTCTATCAAACTCTTCACGCAGTATCATATCTCCCATTTCATCTTCATCCACGTCCTCTTCCATTTCCATAACATTGCTCTCAAGTACATCGCCCTTGTATAGACCCTCTATATACTCCTTGCACCTTTCTGCTTTCCCTTCTTTTCTGCTACTAAATAAGTGCTTATCAATCATTTCGCCATTCTACGTCAACATCTACACAAACATTGTATGCAGTGTAAGATCGAAGGAACTTCATTTGGTCAGAAACACCTTTTTTTTTTCTTGTTCCGCTCTCGAACTGACTGTCTATATGTTTCTGCACGTGCACTGATCTCAGTTATCTTGTTCTTTTGGCCTTCACGGGACACATACAATCGAGGTAAATTAATATCCTTCCAGCAGCTCATAACTTCTTTGCGAAAATAATTTGGATTTCTCTCCAAGAATTCCAGAATTTATCAATGCATCCGTAACAATCACACACCGTTTGAACCAGGCAGCTACATGTTCAAAAACATTCTTCTGGATTGATTGCAGTGTCTCCCACAATGTTAACTTGAGACCATTTCAAACAGTTGATCATTGCTGAAGAAAATTTCGCAGAATAATCCTTTTGTGTCTCCTTTGAAAACGCGTGAAGACATCGTAGAATTGTCATTACAGAACCCATATTTAGAGAAGCTCCAACAAACGCCCAGGTGTTGTGAGACATGGCGAACTTAGTGAAACTGTAGCTGTAAATTTGCAACTCCAGCCACAGTATACTTAAAACCTAGAAATTGTGAACTTACGAAAAAAAGACACCTCTAGCTGCCAATATCATAAACTGAGAACTTGGACAGGTGTGGATGTGTGATTTTGGGGCATCTAGAGCTGCTAACTGATGCCAGTGAAAACGTATATCTTAACAAGTTTAAATTAAGACTGATGAGACTAAACCTGCGATAGATATAAAAATGTAATTTAGTACACTAGAGGACCTAAGTTCGAGAGCGAATAATGTAAATATGAACGCGCAACAACAGGAAATTTAAACCTGCTGCAGCAATAACTAATACTGGAAACGCAAGGGACTGTAACCCTGTGCCATAGGAAACTCTAAACTAATGGCCGTTAGAGAGAATTAAATTGTGACATAAGCGAGTGTGAATTTGCTGCTTATAGTATTTCATATCTTCGACAGTAAAAGCCGTAAAAGTGTAACCTATGCAGATTATGAACAAACACTCATCTCCCACTTATATGTGATTTACTTTCTGTATGACAGTTTCAAAAGGCGCTAAAAATGTGACGTAAAATGGAACGCCAAACCGCATACGTGGCGTTTACAATTAATCTTCTCTTTTAAAAGTTACCGCTAGTGCTCATGGCTACAGTTTCTTCCTTCCTTCTCACAACCAGTGTGACGCCGCCAGTTAAGTATTTGATTGGTTAACTGCCACTATAACCCATTGACAATAAACTTTATTGTGTAAATAGTGTCATTTGAATAACATATACATATTTATTGTTATTCCATTGTCCGATCTGTAACAGGATCTTACACTCATCTTGGGACAATATTTCACTAGTCCAGTTGTTCGTCATCTTCAGGTGAGGCCGCTATTTGCTGAATATCACGTATGTGTTTCATAAACACACACAGGTACACAGGCATCAGTACTGAAAAACTTAACACATTTGAAGACTAATTTTAGTAGTTTGTGTTTCACCATCACTTTTCTTTTCTGATTCCTAGCCTTTCTTTTCTGTTTTCGTACTTACTATTCATGACTCGATTGAGTCATGGACTTCGCCGGTAATGCGCCAGAGAGAGTTCAGTTTGGGAATGATTGAGAGGTTTACCATTTCCACAATTTATTTTACGACCAAGGGACGTATTCCGTAAACCTTGAGCAGGACGTGGGGATGGAAATAATTTTGGCAACATGTTACGAAAAAAATAATATGCAAGTTTAGTGCATGTATATTGTAATGGTCCGCCTACCGCCGACATGTTACAGCCTCGATTAATTTTTGAGGCCAGGAGGTAGTCGGAATACTAAAAACGTCGGATAATCAGAGGAGAATGAAACAAGTCATTTACAGATCTCAAAATGATATAATAAATCAAGATAAAGTAAAAAAATTCCGTTTATAGTTATGAGAAAGGAAAACAAGACATTATAGACACCGAAAATATATTTTAAAGATATAAATTGTTTTCTGTTTCAATTTCTTGACTTTGCGGCTGCATCACACCACTTCCTTGCCCACAGTATGTCCATAGGTGTAGCGGTTGCCTATTGTTTCACGTATCTAAATGCAGTCTCGAATGCATCCTTTGCTGCATAGCGACTGCTCTTTCGTCTTCTTCCTTTTCTTCACCTTCTAACTACTCCAGTTCAACACTATACTGTTGCGAGACAAGATCGATGAAGTGATCATCTTCATGTTCTTCATTGGTAACAGCAGTAGGGTCGTTTTCTGATAGCCATTTTCTACACCGGTAGGCTGAATATCATTTTGAATAGTTTGTAAATCAAGGACTTAATTTGCAGTGTTTGGCTCATCAGTTTCTGTAAGTCCTTGCTTCTGACTTTTAGAGATTGGTTTTCATAAGTTCTTTTCAAGTTTGAATGACTGTGCAAATAGTATATTTTATGTTCAGGCTTTTCATTACTTCAAAAAGATCACAACCCTCTTCTGTTTACTTTAACAATACGCTGCATTCAAGCACTTTTTTGAGCTTTGTGATAGACAGTAAATACTGACATGTTTATGTTTTTTTGAAGGCTCTTAGTTTCTTAAATTTTTCGTTTACGAACAACATCAGTTTATGGTCAACACTTTCGTTGTTGTATGTTGCAATGGTTAGGCTGTCTTTTACTAGTGTCGTACCTGTGGTTGGTTCATTATTTGAGGCACGAGTTTTTTGAGGGAGGGTTCGTCATCAGCAGAGAGTTTTGCACCTGAAATGACAACTTACAAAGAGCCGTGATGGTTTTTCCACCGGTGAAGCCAACTTTCACTTGCTTGTAATTCGTAACCAAATTCGTAGCCAAATTCGGCTTGGAGCACAGACGGATGGTCGGACACATTGTCGGGTAATCCGAGGAGTCGTTTTCTGTGGTCCTATTCAGAATGCCTTTGTTGCTGTTTCTTGTTATTTTGGTGTCCGTTTCGCTTCCTCTGGGTACGCCTCTTGTGTGGTTCTGTTTCTTGTTTCCATTGGTTGTCTTTGATCTTGATGTTCGTTGAACCTGGCACTTCAGTTTATATTTTTTCAATAGCGCATCTTATACACCGCATCCACTATACGAAGCTGGGTGAGTCTGACCCCACTTTGTGCATGTGTGTTTAGTAGTTCGTCGCGTTGTGCACTCCTTCAAGAAACGGTTGCTTCTGTCACTTTCCGTTTAATAGCTATTTGGTGTTCTCTTTCGCTTTTGGTCAACTCACACAGTACGTATGTAGTCAGATTAGTTCTTTGTGGCTTGTTTCATTGTTCTGTTTTTTATGTTGGTGGACGTTTGCTCCAGGAAGGCGTTTCTTATGTAGCAAGAACATTAGTTCTTCTTCTATGATTTGGGCCGGTAATCTCTTTTTAAACCCTTTGAGTTCTTTGTTTGCTGCTGGCCAGTATGTTTAACATGTTGGAACGTCGCGAATCAATACGCAATAGCATTTTATTGCAGTAAGCTACTTTGCAGTACGGCTCGTACCTTTGGCGCCATTGGTGGTGATAGAAACAGCCACTTGTATCTTAGTGTGACTCATTCGCACCAGTCGCTAGCCTAGCCGTGAGAGGCGGTACCTGCGTCAATTCGAGCGACAGAATATTCGGTCCCCTAAGAATCTAAATAAAGTACATGAAATATAATTCAATCTAGTTAAAAATCGGTACACTACCTTTTGTGATTAAAGAGAATATTGTATGAAATTTTCAGTTTTCTATCTGTCATAGTTTCGGAGTTAGAGAAATTTATTGAAAAAAATCAAAAACTAACACTTATAAGATCAATTTCAGTTAGGACCTATAACAGTTTATCTTTTGGTGTCATTAGAAACAGTTTCCAGGACTCTCAATGGACCTCACTGTTTAATCAGGATTTTCACATTTAAAAACTTAAATACTTTCATTTTTTGTAAAATAAAAATTAAAAAAAATTAATCACTATTTGTTTTGTTGTTTGGAATGAGTGAGAGTGTGTATGTGGGATTTACATAAAATTTCAATATTATATTATATAAACCATTACGTAACTATGTCTTGGGAAAGTTGTGTTTTATCCACGTTGCTGATGACGTATGTCTAAGTGTACTTGCTTTTGTAAGGAAGCTGCCAAAATAGCCGTTTGCAGAGTAATAAGTCTCTAAATTTATTTCAAGATTAGTTTTCTAATCGTTTGGTTTTGTTAAACATTCTATTAATATTTGCATATTGAAATGACCTAAATGCATATGTGAATAGTGATTGGGGTAGGATAGTTTTGGCGCGAGAATAATTTCGAAGGATAATTCTGATTGGCTGATCACTTTGATCAACCAATCAGAGTTAAGCAGTTCCCACACACTGCTAGGTAGTTATTCTGGGAGAGAATCAGACAGAAGACGGGGTCACTAGTCAGCTATATATCGGACGTGCAGGTCATGTTGAACGTTTCCGCTTTTATTATGTGTAAAATGAAGAAATAATTGGTTCTCACATCCAGATTGTGTGGCTGTAATAGCAGTTGCATTTACGCACTGTTTTGTGATGTTTGGAAGTTTTTGGATCGTTTTGTTGGAAGGAGAACCGCATGCGAACTTTCGCCCTTGGTAAAAATTCCTTGTGGCATGTTTCGTATTTCGTTTATGGAATATTTGGCGAGCAGTTTTTTTACAGAAATCTGCAGAAAAAGACTGAAAGTGAAACTCAAATATAGTAGTGGAGTATTTGACTGTAGATCACGTAATAATTCTGGTGGGACTTAAGTGCATTTCTAGCTGCTTTGCGTGTGAAATGTATTTCATGACTGTGAACAGTACCTACGTATGCAGAAAAAGGGGCTGGTAATCAGACGCCGTGCTGAGGTAGGTGGAACTTTTGTAGTGAACAGTAGGACGAAAGACAGTGATCAAACATTTATGCCGCAATTACATTACCCGCCCCGCCGCAACGTGTTATATACTTGTTGATAGTTAAGCGTAAGGCTGTTGGAAGCTAGTGAGGGTACTAGAAATCATAGATACAATGGAGAGGGCATACAGAAGTGCTAGCATTTAGGTTACTGGAGGTAAACAGTAACGACAGAGACCTGCGAATTGAAGACGTACCACGTAGGTATCCTGGGGTAGAAGCTCCACTTCAGAGAATTAATGGTAACTTCATACAACGCCCAGATGTAAGATGTCACAGTAGGAGGTGGTTACAAACAGCATAAGCAGCAAGCTTGCTCCTGAGAACAACAATGTGTTTATACAGGTTAGAGTGAGATTGGGAACGCGTAAAACTGCAGGAGCAGAGGTTGCCACTCATAAGAGGCCTCAGGGCGTGGCCAAGTGACGTAAAACACAGGTGTTGCTAGCCGCACTACGAAGGGCAGCGACGTCTAGCTTCCAGCTGAATGCTGCTGCTGCCAGACTTGGAGTTTGTTAACCTAAAAGGCAGGAACATCCCTACCTACAGAATAGGAGGAGGGGTGGGCTCTGAAATGGTTCGCCAGAGGTACCCTGTAGGTACAAAGCTGTACGTCAGGTTGGTCAATGCTCGTAAAGCGCCGGTGGAGTGGCAAGCCGATTATAGGAAGAGAGACATAGGGCAACGCCACAATGCTTGAGAAACCCATGGTGTTTTGATATGTGAAGTGTTTCACAGCCATATCGTTGGGACAGCACCTCTGTAACGCTCTTCGCCAGCCTCAGTTAAGCTCCGACCAGTCTCTTTTTCTCACTTGGAGTGGTGCTCTTAATGTTTACAGTGTTGCTAGTGATGCTACTTCTGTTAGTCCTCGCCCCAGGGATTCGGATACTGGTTTCTGTTGTGCAGCCAAGTGCATCAACCTGCAGTGTAGTAATTATTCTGAAGGTAATAATTAAGTTTACTTCAGACTCTTGAGTTTCCTGAATCTGCGAGTAATGTATCGAGTTTCAAAATCCGCGCCTCTCGTAGGTGCCCTGTAACAGTGTGTGGCAATCAACCTTCCATCATAGGAACTTTTTCTTTCTGCATTTAGGCCGTGTCCTACGTAAGCGAGCGACAGCGCGCGGCAGTTTCAGGCGACAAAACACAACCGCAGGTGTAGTTACGGAAGTGTCCTACATGAGCGACATCTGTGTCGCTGCCTGTCTCCCGCTGCAAATGGCGACGTTTGAATTCAAACGTGTTTGAATCTTTTAGCTACAGAGCGACAGCCACGTGTCTTCTTGGCAAAGCAGTTGAGCGGACACGACGGCAACTATGAATTAGTTAACATCCGATTTTAAGAAAACTATTTGGTGAAAAAATTTGATTCTTCCGTAACCTATAGCTTCATATCCTTAAATGATCATCATCATCATCATCATCATCATCATCATCATTTAAGACTGACTATGCCTTTCAGCGTTCAGTCTGGAGCATAGTCCCCCTTATAAAATTCCTCCATGATCCCCTATTCAGTGCTAACATTGGTGCCTCTTCTGATATTAAGCCTATTACTTCAAAATCATTCTTAACCGAATCCAGGTACCTTCTCCTTGGTCTACCCCAACTCCTCCTACCCTCTAATGCTCTTGTGTAACATTACTTCTCCCATGCGTGTAACATGACCCCACCATCTAAGCCTGTTCGCCCTGACTGCAACATCTATAGAGTTCATTCCCAGTTTTTCTTTGATTTCCTCATTGTGGACACCCTCCTGCCATTGTTCCCATCTACTAGTACCCGCAATCATCCTAGCTACTTTCATATCCGTAACCTCAACCTTGTTGATAAGGTAACCTGAATCCACCCAGCTTTCGCTCCCGTACAACAAAGCTGGTCGAAAGATTGAACGGCGCACAGATAACTTAGTCTTGGTACTGACTTCCTTCTTGCAGAAGAGAGCAGACCGTAGCTGAGCGCTCACTACATTAACTTATCTACACCTCGCTTCCAGTTCTTTCACTATGTTGCCATTCTGTGAGAATATGTCCTAAGTACTTGAAACCGTCCACCTGTTCTAACTTTGTTCCTCCTATTTGGCACTCAATCCGTTTATATCTCTTTCCCACTGACATTACTTTCGTTTTGGAGATGCTAATCTTCATATCATAGTCCTTACATTTCGGATCTAGCTCTGAAATATTACTTTGCAAACTTTCAATCGAATCTGCCATCACAACTAAGTCATCCGGATATGCGAGACTGCTTATTTTGTGTCCACATATCTTAATCTCACAAGCCAGTCTATTGTTTTCAACATATGATCACTAAATAATATGAACAACAGTGGAGACAGGTTGCAGCCTTGTCTTACCCCTGAAACTACTCTGAACCATGAACTCAATTTACTGTCAACTCTAACTGCTGCCTGACTATCTATGTAAAGACCTTTAATTGCTTGCAAAAGTTTGCCTCCTATTCCATAATCTCGTAGAACAGACAATAACTTCCTCCTAGGAACCCGATCATATGCCTTTTCTAGATCTATAAAGCATAGATACAATTCCCTGTTACACTCGTAACACTTCTCTATTATTTGCTGTAAGCTAAAGATCTGGTCCTGACAACCTCTGGGAGGCCTAAACCCACACTGATTTTCATCTAATTTGTCCTCAACTAATACTCGCACTTTCCCTTCAACAATACCTAAGAAGATTCTACCTTAAATGATAAAGGTCAGAATTTATTTTCGTTATTCGTCATAGTTACTGTGCTGCACGAAATTGACTACATGGCTGCACGAAATTTTTAAGAATTTGCAGAGGTAAAGTGACTTGTGTAGACTCTCCGTATAGTTCATTTAAGGCCATACATTATTGCATATGAAATGTAGCCAATACATCTAAATATTATTTAAAGTTGAGACCGGAATGATATCTCTTTTCATTCTCGACATATTGGTTGTTACATCCGCGGTCAGGTCACTCGCGGTGCGTCCGAATCTTTCCTGCGCTTCGGGAATCAAGTGGTCGTAAAAATCATCGTGTCTCATAAAAGGTTCAAGGTATCGAAACGACGAATTTTGGAAATGACAGCACGCAAAAAGGACTATTTTATCATATGATTAACATAAGATACGTTTTTGTAAACGTGTGAGCAGAGTGAAAATAAGACTCCCTATAACTTACACCATGAGGTTTTGTCCAAATTTTCATAGCCAAACAAAGGGAGAGAAACAGGTAAAAGGGGTATGAAAGTGACCAGCATGATGTGCAGTTTGGCATGAAAATATTTAACTGCTTGAAAGTAGACAGGGTAATAAACTAAAACTTAATTAACTAGCTGAGGAAAAACTGAAATATTTCACGAAAAGCTGCTGGCAAGCTATGTAAATGAAGAGTTAAAAATTTCATCTGTTCAAGACCTAGCTATTCTGCACATAAAAAGATACAGTGGTGTGGTATTTAAATGTCAAAAAGGCTTCCTTCGAATCAAGTACGTTAGGAAGACAAACGAGTAGTCAGTAAGATCATACTTTCTGAATAAAACTTGAAATTCAAAAGTGGTAGAAATCAGTCAAATATTTTATGAAATGATTTGTGTAAAAGAAATAAGTAGATCAGAGAAACGTTCTACGTGCCTTTGAATGATGCTCGAAATCATGAATAGAAAATGGGGTGCGCCAAACGTTTCCCTAATATTTTTAATTTCATACTTTCAGACAAATCATTACACAAAACGTTCGACTTTCTTCTAAAATATTTTGGAAGCTTTACTTATACAGACTATTTAGAGTAATTGAAACGATTGTCCTTAACACTGACTGCTGATGAATTACGTTCGCAACATCAAATATCTGTAAAATTTCATGGTTCATTGTAATTTATTAGGAATTAAATGTGTGTGATATACTGGGATAGGTGTGAAGATCAAGTTCTTTGGCAAGACCATAAAATATACTTAGCGATGCAGTGTAAACAGTATACATAAAACTTAGTATACAGTATCGTAACTGTGTCAGTAAAAATAGAAACGGTCTGGAATCGAATCCAGGACCTTGTCCGAATACGTAATTACGAACTACATGTTGTTCACTGGTATCAATCTGTACAGTTATGTTTGTATTTAACGTAGTTAGTCATGTAATAATCATTCCTCCGCATTTATTGGCTGTTAAAAGTTCTTGATCATATAAAAAAAAAGAATTCGTATTTCGTTTATGGATGAGGTAGTCGAATGCTCCTCTGCTCATTCACGTGTATTCTGGTGATCTTCGTAGTTGACGATACTAATGAAATTCTCCATGAAGATTCCTCCCTTCGTAAATTTCATGCAGAACATTCCTTTTCGCTTTGTTTTCTTAAATAAACCTAATTGTGTAGCCTTACTCTCCAGCTACCGTATTCTACAGGTTAAGGACGCCGTTTTATAGAAACAGCTGGTTGGCTCTAAGCAGCCATCTTGCAGCGCGACATGGTCGTTTGCACACAGGACACCCAGGGTTGTCGCCCGATGCTGCTCCTTGTCTCTGGAGTGTCGCGTATCCAGAAGTCGCTCGCTATCGCTCGCTTCTGTCGCTCACGTAGGACACAGCCTATTAGTCCTAGACCCTCGGGAACTGCAGACTCAACTCTAGCCCCTTATCCTATGCTAAGACATGACACACAGTGGATTGAAACTGTCGAAGAAATTCTGAGTTTTACTTGATCTTAAAAATTTTCAAAATGATATTTGATTCTGTTATTTTGGTACATGGCTTTAAGATTTCCCGCAATTTGTGCCTGCAACGCGTTGTTTTAGTTCCATGTACTTCTCGGTGTAATATAAGTTGATAGCTGACATACTTTGTGTTGGGCACACTGTGAATCTGTAGATGTTTGGCAGTCTATTTCTCCAATTTTTTCTGTTGCTCAGTTGGTGACTGAGGTCGGTCGATATATAATTAATCTTGGGGAATAGTCGGAGCGAAACTGTCGTGTTTTTACAGTTCCCCTGCTCCTTGTTTCAGTGGAGTTTCATTTGGATCGGCATTTGCGATGGAAAGACGCAAGTATTTCATCGTATGTCGCGGATTCTTTGTCTAATACTGCATTTTGTTTCATTTGTTTTTCTGATTCTCTTCCAGTAGCACCGGATTTTTCTTCTTGGTCGTCATATGGTTGTTTATCTCCATTTTCTCGGCCGTTCAGATATTGCCACCGCTTGTAGTCACATACTTCTTTCATGTTCTTTCCGTGCCTGGCGCGGGGGTTTAGTTTTCAGGGACGTCGCGTCGGTCGACCCTCTCGTGGTTGCATGGCTGTGGCGTCCTAGCCGCGGATTCTGAACTCGCGCTGGAAATCTATTTCCGCCTTAAAGGAACGCGGTTTTTCCACTTGCAGGTGGGGGTCCAGTTCTTCATTGCCCACTTCTCTATTATTCAGCTACCAGTCCAGGCTACCTCGGGTGATACTGCCGCGACTGGGAATAAAGTTTCACTTTGCCTCACTTCTTCGGGAATGGATCACCTCGAACACCGCGACAGAACTCCGCCGTAAGTGCCTCTGGGTGGATTTCAACCAGGATTGTCAGATGTACAGCAAAGGTCATACACGTACCATATTTCAAGTCCTGTACGATGTATGATGCTAAGTAAAGGATTACACGCGGAAATGTGATGATTTTGGGATTTTTACATTCTGAGCGAGAAACCGTTACGAACAAATCAACTCTGCATATTTAATTAGGTTGATATCAAGTGATTACGAAACACGTGCACAACAATTAAGATTATTTTGTTGAGTGTAATAACGTCTTCTGTCACACGCACGTCGCGGGACCTCGCTGGGCGTCCATCATAGTACAGCTTAATCCTTTAATATTTAATTAACCATGGATGTCGACTAGGTGATTCCTGCAGTGTATAATTTCTTACTACACGTGGTTATACCGAGAGCTGATCTGTGAGCTGTCTAACTATCATTATAATTATTGTGGATCCTGTAGAGGCTGCAAATGAGATTCAATCTTTTTTGACATTAACGTCATGTATTTAGGTATAGAACGTCTCGAGGCAATGAAGTCAACGATGTTTTGACCTTGACACATGAGTGCTAAAAGAAATTCGTTAAAATTCGGTTACACGATAAATCAGTCAAATCTAAGGGCCGTAAATTCAACTAAAGACCTAAGAATTACAATTACGAACAACTTAAATTGGAAGAAACACGTAGAAAATGTTGTTGGGAAGGCTAACCAAAAACTGCGTTTTATTGGCAAGACACTTATAAAATGTAACAGATCTACTAAGGAGATTGCATACACTACTCTTGTCCGTCCTCTTTTAGAATACTGCTGCGCAGTGTGGAATCGTTATCAGATAGGACTGACGGAGTACATCGAAAAAGTTCAAGCACGTTTTGTATTATCGCGAAATATGGGAGAGAGTGTCACTGAAATGATACAGGTGTACATCATTAAAAGAAAGGCGTTTTTCGTTCCGACTGAATCTTTTCACGAAATTCCAATCACAACTTTCTCCTCCGAATGCGAAAATATTTTGTTGACACCGACCTGCATACGGAGAAAGGACCACCACGATGAAATATGGGAAATCTGAGCTCGTTCGGAAACATGTAGGTGTTCGTTCTTTTCGCGCGCTATACGAGAATAATAGAGAATTGTGAAGGTGGTTCGATGAATCCTCTGCCAGGCACTTAAATATGATTTGCAGAGTGTCCATGTAGATGCAGATGTTGATGTAGATGACTCATCTTAGCCGGCCGAGGTGGCCGAGCGGTTCTAGGCGCTACAGTCTGGAACCACGCCACCGCTACGGTCGCAGGTTCGAATCCTGCCTCGGGCATGGATGTGTGTGATGTCCTTAGGTTAGTTAGGTTTAAGTAGTTCTAAGTTCTAGGGGACTGATGACCTCAGGTGTTAAGTCCTATAGTGCTCAGAGCAATTTGAACCATTAGGAAGATACCATGTCACGCATGCAGAGTGTAGAAAAGTGCAGCAGTATGGACAGTGATGTAATCAGACAGTTATCTCAATGGCGGTTCCACTACACCCCCTGTGCAGGAAATGTTATCACTAACAGAAATTAGTGTGTGGGTTCAGGCGTAACTATACATCTTAAATTTTCATTATTAAGGTTTATTTTTACTCTAACTTTGACTTCATGACAAATTATAATGCGAAAATGATGGTAAAATATTGATGTGGGGTGTTCACAACTGTGAAGCGAAATTTCTAACTGTTCTAAGATGCTTTAATAGTAAGATCGTTGATGACCATGTCTGGGGGGGTCGATAAAATACAAACAAATTAAAAGCAATTGGGGCCAGAGATATCAATTAAACTAAAAATTCAAAATGAAAATACCAAAATTGAATGGGGGTCGGTAAAGAGCAACTAAAAAGAAGTGCACAGTTAAAACAATTTAATAACTTTAGGGTATAAAGCACTCGATAGTGGCTAATGAATGCTTTTCATTAGATCGAATATCTCGTGTTTCTGCTTCAATTAAGCCCAACAATCGAGAATAGGTCATGGTCTAATGTACGAAAAAGTGGGAGAGACTGAGTGTAATTGAATATCACTTGCTGACATAGCCTGAGGGCGCATGTTAATCTTTCGTGGGTGGCGGCAGTGGCTGCTGTCGGCGCGAGCTGTGAACCTGAGAATCTACCCTAAATCTCTGTCGACTGTTAAACACCAGTCGGATACATTTCCTACGTCTTCGGTGAAGCTGAGACTCCTAGTTGTTCCCTTGCTAAGTTATTGGCATAGTACACGCTATTTGACTGGAATATCGTGTACGTCGTTGCCCTCAAGTCGCTCGCAAGCGTTAACAGTCAGTGCTAGGCGCGATTCCTCATACTAGGAGACTTTGCAGTTTAACTCCTTACTAGTTAACACGATCCTGTGAACAAGTGTTCACATGATGACTCTCGCAATCGCCTCAGTGCTGCTCGAGTCGCCTTGCTCAAACACTGGATGATTTTCTGCGAGAGAAAAAGCGAATATTTCTCCCTGTACTTTGCCTATATCAATGCTGGTGGCCACGCATTTTCTTTCTCGCCAATCAGAGCGTTTGCACTTGTTATAACTTCACTCACTAGAATTTTTGTAGCCTATCACAGGCGTCGTTTCTTTCGTATGGCAGACTTTAACTTCTGCTACGTAATACTGAGATAAACAGCTTTTTCTTTCATGCGAGTTTTGACACAGGTGGCTACAGTGAGTCACCATTGTTTTGTGTTTGGTTCCTCCTGACGTATATCTGCCATATCCCGACGTGTTACTGTAAAAAGGCTTTCCCAAGGCTCGTCGTTAAAAGCAGGGACAAGAGCAGCTTTTGCACTCGCGACCTGCGCAGTTGTTCCGGCATCTCATTGCGTCTGCTAGATGTTCTGCTGTGTGGGTTTTGCCATCGTAAAATTCTCCCTCCCTCAGAACTGCGTCTCGTAACTCGGGTCCGGGAAAGTACTTGTGTGGAATTACTAGTGTGGGTCTTAGTGGTTTACACTCACGAAATGCTGGCCTATTTATTTGCTTTGTGTATCAATAATTCGTACATTTTCACGGACTATTGTTTCAGGAATTCAATGTAAGGTGTGTCATTTGTTTGACACCTTACAAAGTCTGTGATAGGAAGAATGAACACTGTTCATCTTAACACACAGAAGGATGTAGATGAAGTTGATAAGTTACCAACTACATCAGACGATTATATTGAAGTCAGCGCTAGTGAATAGACTAATCCATACAAGTGGAAATAGTTTTAGCAGTGATGTTGTTTATTTTAATTTTGTTAAATAGTATTAATGGTATTTTTTTTAACTATGGAACATTGGCCAATTACTACGAGTACTAGCTGCGTAGTCTGGGACGGTAGAAAGTAGTCAGGGTTTGGGAAAGAAAAATGTGTGATAATGGTAGTGGTAGAATGACATTTTTGTAGTGGGTACTACACTGAGGTGAAAAAATTCATGCGATAGGGATATGCACTTACACAGATGGAAGTAGTATCGACCACACAAGGTGTAAAGGGCACAGCATTGGTGTTGCTGTCGGTGTACTCAGGTGACACATGCGAAAAGGTTTCCCACGTGGTTATGGCCATCTGACGGGAATTACCAGACTTTGAACGCGGAATGGTATCTAGAGCTAGATGCATGGTACATTCCATTTCAGAAATATGTCAGAGAATGCAATATTATGAGATCCACAGTGTCAGTGCGGGGAAAACCAAACGTCAGCAGTCACCTCTTACCATGGACAACATAGTGGCCGAAGTCCTTCAGTTTTGCAGGGTTTGCGTAGAGTTTTCAGTGCTGACAGACAAGCAACACTGCTTGAAATCAGTGTGAGACATACAACGAACGTATGCTTTAGGACTATGCGGCGCAATTTTGCGTCAATGGGCTATGGCAGCAGACGACAGACGCGAATGCCTTTGATAACGCTACGACATCGCCTCTTCTTAGCTACTGACCATATCGGTTGGACTAGTAAAATCGTGGCCTAGTCAGATGAGTCCCAATTTCAGTTCATGGTATGTTCGAGTGTGGCACGAACCCCACAAAGCCATGTACCGAAGTTGTCAACAAGGCACAGTGCAAACTGGTGGTTGCTCCATAATGATTTGGCTGTGTTTGCATGGTATGGTCCAACTGAAGCGATCATTGAGTGGAAATGGTTATGTTCGGCTTCTTGGAAAGCATTCTCAGCCATCAATCGACTTCATTTTCTCAAACAATGATGAAATTTTTGTGAATGACAATGTTTCATGTTACCGGCCCTAATTGTTCGCGATTGGTTGGAGGAACATTCTGGAGAATTCGAGCGAATGATTTGACCACCCATGTCACCCGACATGAATCCCGTCGCACATTTACGGGTCGTAATTGGGAGGTCAGTTCGTGCACAAGAGCCTCTATCGGCAACACTTTCACAATTACGGGTGGCTGTAGACGCAGCATGGCTCAGCACATCTGCAGGTGAATTCCATAGTCGAGCTGCTGCAGCGTGCTGGACGAAAGGAAGTGTGGCACAGTATTAGGAGGTGTTCGACGACTTTTGTCGCTTTAGTAGATGCTACATTAGCAGACTTCCTAAATTCTCTGGCACTCCTCACACTCAATGACGAGTGAGGTATGTTATACTTCACAACTTGTAACAGATGTTTGCTTTCTAACAACACTGACACCGCTCACACTTAGTGACGGATGTGGCGGCTTCAACTTCAGAACTAATGAGTAAATTGGCATACACTTCGTGAGATGCTGAACGGCAGCTTATTTACGCAGTACAAAGAACTAAAGCGAGTGTAAAAGAAACTATCATTGTCGCTGCTTCTGTGGAAGCTGACAGAAACGAGGATTCGCTACGGACTATGTGACTCTGTCAGTTGACTCGAAGATCATAAATCATTCAGATAAATCGGAATTCTACATTTTACTTAAAGGTGTAGGCCTTGTCTTTACTTATAACATTATCTGCTAGTCTAATTTCAATCGATTCCTTTAACCGACAACCGAAAGCAACCATCTGTTTGTGTCTCATCATACAGCATGTCCGCCCCCGGTAGCTGAATGGTCAGCGCGACAGAATGTCAGTCCTAAGGGCCCGGGTTCGATTCCCGGCTGGGTCGGAGATTATCTCGGCTCAGGGACTGGGTGACGTGTTGTCCTCATCATCATCATTTCACTCCCATCGACGCGCAAGTCGCCGCAGTGGCGTCAAATCGAAAAACTTGCACCCGGCCAACGGTCTACCCGACGGGAGGCCCTAGCCACTCGACATCATCTTCATCATACAGCTTACCAATGTGTGCCCATCGGTTAGACAGCGTAGGTTTTTCGGGTTCCAATAATCGTAATTGGCGGTGATAATCACCACATGTGAGCTGAGCGGCGGCAATTGTCTGGCCAATAAATGTTTTCACACAGTGGTAAGGGAATCTGTAAACACCAGACTTCCTCAGTCATAGATCATCTTTAACCGATACAAAGAATGCTCTAACCTTGGCTCGCGACAAAACACACCTGTAACGTTAAATCTTTTTAAAATCCTATCTTTGAAGATACGCACGCATCATGTGATAGGAAACCAACCGACCAGCCTACGTCTTCTACCGGTACCAGCGAAGGTCCAAACTCGAAAGCACAACGGATCTGTTCGTCAGTGTAACCGTTCTGTTTGAACACAACCATAAGATATTCTAGCCCATGTGTCTATATTTCGACGTCCTGTATAGCGTAAGTCCTTTCTTATCAATGTTCTGAGGACCTCGGCGCATTGGTATGACGGCCAAAAACTCACTGCATGTAGACACCGGTCCCTATATGTAGGTTGGTACAAACACTGTGTCCCTTCCTGTGGACGAATACGTTTGGAAAATGACCCTCTGCGCTCCTTTGGACCTCCACCCTGGAGTTGATGCTTGGATGGAGGCAATTAAAATTATCCCAGAAACGGATTACAGCGTCTAGTCCATGTTGCCATGCCATACATGTATCGAAGACGTATCTCTTAAAATGGATAAGTTTTTGAAAGAAGCCATCCTCGGTGCCCCATATTAAAAACCTTCCACAGATATGACACTGCGGAGAGTACGTACTTCTCATATTCAGTCTATCAGTTTCTTCAAAATACTTATCACTAAGCCAAAATTAATTCGACGTCATCACATGGCCTCAAAGTTTCATTATTTATGTATCTCATTTTTCACTAATTAAGTAGACCATGAGACTTGGTATTGATTGTACAAGGAAACTTCAAAAAGTGAGTTCTCCATTATTATAATAGAACAAGTACATTACGCTTCAAACTGACACAGAGACATGATTCCATCTTTCAAAATAGTCATCTTATCTCTGTAAACAACCGGCAAAACATTCTACCAGTCGTTAATGAGCCGTGTGTGGCTCGCGTTCTTGCCGTTCATAACATGACGTCATGTAATAGCAGTAGTGGCGTCTCGATTCCTTCTCGTGTTAATGGTGCCCCTTAGTTGCTACTATTGTTTTTCTCCGCGAGAGGCAGCAGTAGCGGTTATCGACAGCCAGTACTGTGGTACTATCTTTAGTGAAACGGCTAGTGTTCTGGGTCGTCGTGTGTGTTAGGCAGTTTTATCAGACGCAGCAGCGAGGAGGTCTGCAGCGCGGGGGCAGGCCGGGACCGCTGGTGGCGTGCAGACACTGTCGGACCGAGGGGCTGTAGCTGACGACCGAACCCAGGACGTTTCAAGCTGAGTGAACCGTGTCCAGTACTGAAACCTCTACTGTTTGAGATCTTGCTGTTATTTGCGTGTTGCTGCTCCCAAGATTGGAGAGACCAACCGCAACAAGTGGAGTCTGTCAGATTGGCGGAAGCTATTAGCCGCCTTCTACTCCTTGATGTTAGTTGGATTTAGGATTATTCTTATTAGTGAAGTGCAACCAGCGGTATTTTCTGCCTTGTGGCCGCTGACGCCCCAGTTACCTGCCCTGGAGGCTAGCGTACTTATCTGGAAGTGTACCTTTCCTCGTCATGTTGATGCTGTACGACACGGCGTGTAGTTCGACAGCCCCTTGAATTGTTCTGTGCATATGTTTTTTGGAGGTCTACCTTGGTCCTAGTGTTTCCTTTGGCCTTGTGTGTGTTTTTGAAGATGTGGTGCTGTCCGTCTCTTCGCCCTTGCCTAAAAATATTCCATCGTTTTACCGGTGATCAGACATTAGGCGGATTGGTTAGTCGGTCGGTGGGCGCTTAAGCTACCTCTAGTGTGAGTTGCCATCCTGTTACATGAGTACAACTCTTGGCTGCCTGTCTCACTGCTTACACAGCTGTAGTCACCTTCCTCAGGTCGAGCCAGGGAGCACTGACTGTGGATCACTCCATCTTATTTGGACAAGTTGTCATAATTGTTTAAAATTTACTTTAATGTTTTAACGTGTTATTGCCTTCCCCACTTGTAATTCCAGCCTTCAGCCGTTAATTGCTTTGTAACACTGCTTCTGGCCTTCAGCCAACAAATTATTTTCAATTTTCTCTTAATAAGATCCGTAGCCATCACTACAGCCTGTTACAGTTAGTTAAGATGGTTTTAAAAAGGTTTTAGTATTTTAACATGCAACTGCCTTCCTTACTTGTAATTCAGGCCTTCAGCCATTGAGTATTCTGAAAATTGCTTGTGGCCTTCAGCCTCCAATAATTTTGAATCCTTTCTTAATCAGGCCTTTAGCTGTTAATTGTTTGTAACACTGCTTGTGGCCTTCAACCGACAAATAATTTTCAGTCCTGTTTTAGTGAGGCCTTCAGCCATTACTACAGCTTGTTACAACTTATTAAGATTATTAGAAAGGGTTTTAGTATTTTTAAGTGTAATTGTCCACCTTATTTGTAATTCAGGTCTTCAGCCCTTGTGTATTCTGAAATTGATTGTGGCCTTCAGCCCATGAATAATTTTCATCATTCTTAATCGGGCCTTCAGCCGTTGTTGTGTGTAACATTGTGGCCTGCAACCGACCATTAATTTGCAATTTTTTTCTTAATAAGGCCTTCAGCCATTACTATAGCTTGTTACCATTTTGATTGTTAAGAATAAAATATCTTAGTATTTGTTAATGTGTAACTGCCTTCCTCACTTGTAATTCAGGCCTTCAGCTATTGTGTACTCTGAAATTTCTGCAGGCCTTCAGCCATTAATTGTTGGTTGAGATGCCCTGCTAAGCCTGCAGGACAGGACAGGTAGTTTAAGTTGTGGAAAGGGGCCAAAATAAGCGGCTGTCAGTTACACTTGAACATATAACCTTTTATTTGATCAAACATTACAAGAGCCAAGTAAAAATTTTCTTGAAAAAAACACAGCTTTAGTTTGGAACTTAATTAGCAGCTGAATGCTCTGTACAATCTTGTGCCTTAAGGGAAAGAACACTTTAATTTAAAAACAGCTGAAAGCCAATAACTTACAGCTCAACCAAAATCAAAAATTTAAAAAGCAAAACCTTATCTTAAAACAGTTCCTTATTTAGGCTGAAGGTCCAAAGAATCTGCCACTTTAAAAGCAAACAACTTAAATACAAAATCGGCTGAAGGCCCGACACTTAAGACTTAATAACATTAATTTTAGAAAATGCCAAAGGCTTTACGTAAAACAGTTCTTAAGTTAGGCTGAAGGCCCAAACCATCTAATACTTTAACAGCAGAACAACTTTAGTTCAAAACAGCTGAGGCCCAACACTTAAGACTCAATAACATTAATTTTTAAAAATGCCAAAGGCTTTACGTAAAACTGTTAAATAAGGCCCAAACCATCTGATGCCTTAAGGTGAAAACAACCTTAATCTAAAAATCGGCTAGAAGCCATACAAGCACAAACAACAAGAACAAACAAGAAAAGGTAGTACACCCAAGGGCCTCATAAGTTCCGAGGGCCAGCCTGGAATTCAAACACTAACAATCGCTTAGGTGAGACAGGCAGTCGGCCCGACCATTGACAATCCGATGACAACCCAACTGACAGACAGTCAACGGACCCACCAACAAGATAACCTCTGCTTCACCCGACCAGCACACAACAGTGAGTTCAATGGAACAACGTAGAAGGTATTGGCACCCACAACCAATTATACATTGAGCTGTCAAACTGCACACCGTGCTGGACCGCGTCAACACAATGAGGAAAATACACTGCCTGAATTTACGTCAATGGCCAGGGCAGGTAACCGGAACGTTAAACGGCCACAATGCAGAAGATTCCACTGGTGCACTTCAATTCAAATAACCAAGTACAGCTAAACTCCACCGGAGGGTGGCTAAAATTTGCCATCTAGGAAACACATGTTGTTGCTCGCCGTAGTATCCCAACAGCTAAGAACGAACTCCAAATGACACAATGTGAACAATCGTGACTTGCTGGTAGATTAAGTCAAAATTCAACTTTCATATCCAGGATCGGTGAGCCACGAACCTCATACCAGTGGGAACAGCACCACACACTCCGACACTGCGTAGAGGCTGCCAGTGGGCCTGGCCAAACTACGCGCCACGGAGATTTCCTCGCTGCTCCACGCCAACCGACCAACTGCCCGCACACAACCCAGCAGGAAACTATAAGCGCCAGGCCAAAGATATTGCAAGGTGCGGATATCGATACACACCGCTGTTGTCACTCGTGGAGAGAGAGGATAACAGCATAATCGCGATAACCGCGGGAGACTAAACACAGAATAGCAACCAAGTTGTAATCCAACGTATAGCATGAGCCAGCCACAGCTCATTGGTAACATTGCTTGAGGCTTTTAGCCGACAAATAGTTTCAGTTCTGTTTTAATAAGGCCTTCAGCTATCACAATAGCTTGTTACAGTTATTAAGATTGTTAAAAGGGTTTTTGGTATTTTTAACATGTAATTGTCCAACTTATTGGTAATTCAGGCCTTCAGCCATTGTGTATACGAGAAAGATAGGCCGCGGCGCATATGTCATGAAGGTAGGCCGAACTCGCTTGTTCGCTCGCTCAGCTCAGTAAATAAACTGCGTTTCTACTCCTGTTGACTAGTAACTGGGTGTGTATGTACAAACGAGAATTGCATCTTCTACTGGAATCCACTATTATGCAGTTTTATTGTTTAGTAGTCCCTCGATAGGAAGTCCATAGGCTACTAATAAATTGTTACCGCTGTACTGGGGTACTTTAAAGTTGTCATCACGCCAAAATGATTATCAGTTGTATCAGGCACCACATCTTGTATGAAATGAGGACTGTTACGCAGAAGAGACTAAATACTATAAAAAACCAATATACCATTTATGTCGAGAATTGATATTAAATTTTATTGTTCGACTAGTAATCAGCCAGACTTCATAATAGCAGATTCCAGTAGAAGATTCAATGCTCATTAATACGTGCACGTTCAGGTACGAGTTAACAAATTTCGAAAAGCAATTGTCTGCTGAGTTGAGCGAGTGAGCGAGCTCGGGCCTAACTTGGTGACGTACGCGCCGCAGCCTCTCTTTCCTGTAGGCCTCGGCGCGAGATATACGGGCCCTCCAACGGACTTTTGACGTCACACTAGTCACGCTCGGCTTCGTACAGGACCACAGGAAATCAGTAAGTAATTGAAAAGATACCCATTAAAAGTCTTAACTTCATCATGTGCTGTCGAGAGTTTGCATGAATTAAGCGCGCAGTTGAGAACTATTAAACTCGTCTGAAATCGTTACTCACTACCCGTCGGAGACGGCTGCTGGAACTCGTGTAAGACCTGCAGTATCACGTGATGTGACGTAGGCGCCATGGGATGTCTTTCTCGTGGGTCTCGGCACGAGCTGCCGGCGCCACGTGTGAAACTGTCTCTCTCTCGTCCCTACAAGCGTCAAGACAACGTCTTTGTTTTCGCTCAACGTCCAGAGCCCGCCCCGTTGCCCTACTAAGAGTTTTACTCCTGGTTTCTCTTAAAATACTGTTGCTGTTTATTCTAATTTCTGACGCTTCTTTGATGACAGGATACCAACATGATGGTGTTTGAGTCGTGCCAGCCTCCAGTCAGCGATTTCAACTACTGGTGACGATAATGGAGACCGCTATCGAAAACTCGAGTGTTTTATTGGAAACGAGGCGCCTTGTAAACCGAAAAGAGTTTATTGAAGCATACCATTGCTGTGTGACTAAATAATGATGGAAACCTAGAGTAAAATACTGATGTAATACTGCCCCCCATTCCTATCTCCAAGCGGTAACTACTCAGGTGAATATAGTCGTCTGACATTTTACGAGTCGGAATGTGGTATGTTAAAGCCCTTAAGAATTACAGAATTTAAAAAGGGAAATGTGTAGGCTGATGCCAGATACAGCCGGAATCAGTGGAGTTCCGGTGCCAGAAAGAGCAGTATTTTCAGTCATGTGAGTATAGAGTTATAAACACTAAATCAAATACGGGTACTGCAGAAGTAGGTTTAATCACGACTAAGAAATAGAATGCAGGTAAGCTACTATGTAACAGCATAGTGAACGTATTACTGTAGCCAAAATAGACACTCAACTACCACACACCACAGCAGTAGAGATTTCCAGGTAACTACACTACTGGCCATTAAAATTGCTATATCAAGAAGAAATGCAGATGATAAACGGGTATTCGTTGCACAAATTTATTATACTAGAACTGACATGTGATTACATTTTCACGCAATTTGTGTGTATAGATCCTGAGAAATCAGTACCCAGAACAACCACCTCTGGCCGTAATAACGACCTTGATACGCCTGGGCATTGAGTCAAACAGAGCTTGGATGGCGTGTACAGGTACATCTGAACATGCAGCTTCAACACGATACCATAGTTCATCAAGAGTAGTGACTGTCGTATTGTGACGAGCCAGTTGCTCGGCCACCATTCACCAGACGGTTTCAATTGGTGAGAAATCTGGAGAATGTGCTGGCCAGGGCAGCAGTCGAACATTTTCTGTATCCGGAAATGCCCGTGTAGGACCTGCAACATGTGGTCTTGCATTATCCTGCTGAAATGTAGGGTTTCGCAGGGATCGAATGAAGGGTAGAGCCACGGGTCGTAACACATATGAAATGTAACGTCACTGTTCAAAGTGCCGTCAATGCGAACAAGAGGTGACCGAGACGTGTAACCAATGGCACCCCACACCATCACGTCAGGTGATACGCCAGTATGGCGATGACGAATACACGCTTCCAATGTGCGTTCACCGCGGTGTCGCCAAACACGGATACGACCATCATGATGCTGTAAACAAAACCTGGGTTCATCCGAAAAAATGACGTTTTGATATTCGTGCATCCAGGTTCGTCGTTGAGTACACCATCGCAGGCGCCCCTGTCTGTGATGCAGCGTCAAGGGTAGCCGCAGCCATGGTCTCCGAGCTGATAGTCCATGCTTCTGCAAACGTCGTCGAACTGTTTGTGCAAATGGTTGTTGTCTTGCAAACGTCCCCATCTGTTGACTCAGGGATCGAGACGTGGCTGCACGATTCGTTACAGCCATGCGGGTAAGATGACTGTTATCTCGACTGCTAGTGATACGAGGCCGTTGGAATCCAACACGGAGTTCCGTATTACCCTCCTGAAACCACCGATTCCATATTCTGCTAACAATCATTCGATTTCGACCAACGCGAGCAGCAATGTCGCGATACGATAAACCGCAATCGCGATAGGCTACAATCCGACCTTATTCAAAGTCGGAAACGTGGATGGTACGCATTTCTTCTCCTTACACGAGGCATCGCAATAAAGTTTCACCAGGCAACGCCGGTCAACTGCTGTTTGTGTATGAGAAATCGGTTGGAAACTTTCCTCATGTCAGCACGTTGTAAGTGTCGCCACCGACGCCAACCTTGTGTGAATGCTCTGAAAAGCTGATCATTTGCATATCACAGCATCTTCTTCCTGTCGGTTAAATTTCGCGTCTGTAGCACTTCATCTTCGTGGTGCAGCGATTTTAATGACCAGTAGTGTAGTTTCGCACATGATAAGCAGATTAAAGAAATATATGGTGAGATAAAAGAAAGTCAAGTTGTATAGTTTAATTACCATCTTTTCCAACACTGCATTACAGTTGTGATAGACGGTAATTAACCCATAAAATTTATATATCTGCGACTGCGGAGAAATGAGGCCGAGACAACGAAGAAGATACCATGAAAAGAAATTATTCGGATAGTGATGCGAGGCGGAAACATAAATGTAATGGGGGACTGAAATATGATGGTAGGAAGGTAAGGAAAAATAGTAAGAAAACATGGACTGCGAATAGGAATCCGAGTACAGGTCGCGCGGTAAAATGTTACACAGAGCATAACTAAATCATTACGAAAATTTGGCTTAAGAGTAGTGTATGAAGGTTGTTTAAATAGATCATGGGCTGAGCATATAATGGTGATGAAAGGATAAATGCTGAATGACGACCAGAGACTTCCGGAATAAGCAGTAACGCTCATTCTGCCAACGGCATTGTCAAAGAGGGGAGGAGCGGCAGACAGATCACTTGCCCTTGAGGTGAGAAACTGCCTCCAAAAGGCGAATGAATCAACAATGATGAACGTCGTGAGCATGCAGAAGACAACGGAAACCCCTGCATTAAAGACACATGAGGTGAATTCACAGGACATGTGACGAGTAATTTAAAAGGGCTATGATGGTCTGTCCATTGGCAAAAGATTCCGGACTTGCCCCTCTTTCGGGAGTCTGGTAGATGAGTGGAAAGATGACTATGAGAAAAAGATTCGAAACCAACGATAGGGTAATTCTACGAGTCGGAACTTGGAAATTCAGAAGTTTAAGTCTGGTAAGGAAGCTACTGAGATCCAAACGGAAATGCAAAGGATCAATCTACATCTAGTGGGGATCTGTGAAGTGCAATGGAAAGAAGATAACAATGTGTGGTCGGACGAACGTAGGGTAATATCAGCAAAAGCAGAAAATGGTATAACATGATTGGAATTCGTTTTGAATACGAAATTAGAGCAGATTCTGAGTAACTGTGAACAGCTCAGTGACACGGTTGTTTTATCAGACTTGACAGTAAACCAGCACCAACAACATTATTCCAGGTATACACACAGACATCGCAAGCAGAAGATGAAGAAAATATATGAGGATACTGAACGGGGAATTCAGTACGTAAACGGAGACGAAAACTTGATAAACAAGGGGGCCAAGAACTCGGTTTTATGGATGGAGTATAAGAAATTGTTACTTGGTAATACGGTCTTTGTATAAGAATGAGAGAGGAGGAAGACTTATTGAGTTCTGCAACAAATTTCGACTAGTAATACCGAATATTCTGTTCTAGAATCACAAGAGAGGAGCCATAGTTGGAAAAGGCCGGGAGACCGGAAATTTCCAGTTGAAATACATCATGGTCAGAAACCAGGTTCCAAAATCACATACTGGATTTTAAGGCAGATTTTAAGGCACATGCAGTGGCTGACGAAGACTGTGATCTCAATTTGGTAATGAACGACAAGCAGACTAAGGTTTATGAGAATCGTCTGGAGGAGTCAATGTGGATGGAAGTTCAATACTGAGGCATGTTGAGACACTTTTGAAGCTCTATAAGGACGTGTACACTACGGTAAGAAATATGATAGTAAGCGGTTTAGCTTAAGTGTAGTGGAAATCTCTGAAAAAGCCAGTCACAAATGCTGCACAGACGAAGATGGGCAAAAGGAAGATAATTGCGAGAAAGCCTTTGGTAACAGAATCGACAACTACAGGAATTGCAAAAATGTTCAGGAAAAGGCTGGATTACAGCACAGCAATAAAAGTCACTTAATAGTGAAACAAAGAGCAAGTGCAGGGAAGCTAGTCCAAGTTGGATATAGGAAAAAGTGAAAAAATCGAAAAAGAAATGATCGTAAGAAGTACTGACTCGACGTACAGAAAAGTTAAAACACTTTTCAGTGAAAATAAAACTAAAGGCGGAAACATACAGAGTGCAATGGGAATTCCTCAGTTAAACGCATATGAGAGGGCGGATAGGTGGAAACAGAACGTTGCGACCTCTATAACAAGGAAGAATTGTCTGATGACCTGATAGAACAAGAAGCTGGAGTGGATATGGAAGACGTAGGGATGCAGTACTGGAGTCACAATTTATTAGAGGTTTGGAAGACTTAGGTTCAAATAAGGCAGAAGGGATAATCAACAATTCATCAGAATTTTTAAAATCATTGGGGGAAGTGGTAACTAAACGACTACCCATATTGGTGCGTAGAGTCTATGAGACTGACGACATAAGTTACCATCGCATTTTCAGAAAAACGTCATCCACGCGATTCAGAAGATAGTAAGGGCAGATAAGTTCGAGAACTAGCACACACTCAGCTAAATAGCTCATTCATCCCGGCTACTGAAAAGAATGCTGTACAGAAGAATGGAAAATAAAATAGAGGATACGTTAGATGACAATTAGCTTGACTTTAGGAGAGGTAAAAGCACGAGAGAGGCAGATCTGAAGTTGGACTTGATAATGGTGAGAGGCATGAAGCAATCTGCCTCACATAAAATGTTGGTGGTTTTTGCTTTATTAAGTTTGCAGACTAGCTTTTCTCTGCCTGCATTTGCTCCTATATTTTATTGTCATACACTGAGGGAAAATTAATCCCAACACCAAGAATTAATTAACGTAGAGTAACGACATTCCTGGAACATATTTGTCTAGATAACATACTTAACTAATTAACGTTGCTAGATCACAGGCTAATATAAGCGCGAGAAAAATCATTGCAAATGTAAAATGCTGACGCATTAATAACCGCTTACTACCAGAAAAAAAAGAAAAAAAAGAGAAAAATTCGGAATAGGTATTAAAATCCATGGAGAAGAAATAAAAACTTTGAGCTTGCAAAAACAGACATAATGTCTTATGGGATAACAGCAATCAGTGATTTTATATTGTTACTTAAAATCCGTCTTGATTGCAAATTTTTTTATTATTCATATGACCGGTTTCAGTTCATTCAGAACCATCTTCAGATCTGATATTTCAGTTACAGGAGTAACTGAAATATCAGATCTGAAGATGGTTCTGAATGAACTGAAACCGGTCATATGAATAATAAAAAAATTTGCAATCAAGACGGATTTTAAGTAACAATATAAAAACTTTGAGGTTCGTCGATGACATTGTAATTCTGTCAGAGACAGCAAAGGGCTAGGAAGAGCAGTTGAACGGAATGGAAAGTGTCTTGAAAGGAGGATATAAGATGAACATCAACAAAAGCAAAACGAGGATAATGGAATGTAATCGAATTAAGTCGGGCGATGCTGAGGGAATTAGATTAGGAAATGAGACACTTAAAGAAGTAAAGGAGTTTTGCTATTTGGGGAGCAAAATAACTGATGATGGCCGAAGTAGAGAGGATATAAAATGTAGACTGACAATGGCAAGGAAAACGTTTCTGAAGAAGAGAAATTTGTTGACATCGAGTATAGATTTAAGTGTCAGGAAGTCGTTTCTGAAAGTATTTGTATGGAGTGCAGCCATGTATGGAAGTGAAGCATGGACGACAAGTAGTCTGGACAAGAAGAGAATAGAAGCTTTCGAAATGTGGTGCTACAGAATAATGCTGAAGATTAGATGGGTAGATCACATAACTAATGAGGAGGTATTGAATATAATTTGGTTAGAAGAGGAGTTTGTGGCACAACTTGACAAGAAGAAGGGACCGGTTGGTAGGACATGTTCTGAGGCATCAGGGGATCACAAATTTAGCATTGGAGGGCAGCGTGGAGGGTAAAAATCGTAGAGGGAGACCAAGAGATGAATACACTATGCAGATTCAGAAGGATGTAGATTGCATTAGGTACTGGGAGATGAAGTAGCTTTGAAAGTTGCTTTCCGTTAGAACGTTCAAAACAGGGTACTAGCACAAACAGGCAGCCTGGGTGGCTGACTAGAGGGATAAGAATATCTTGTAGAACAAAGTGGCAATTATATCAAAACGTTAGAAACAGTAAAAATCTAAATGCAGCAGCCCATTACAAACAGTATTGTAATGTGCTTAAAAATGTTATTTGGAAGGCAAAAAGTATGTGGTATGCAGACAGAATAGCTAAGTCTCAGGATAAAATTAAAACCATATGGTCAGTCGTAAAGGAAGTGGCTGGTCTGCAGAGACTGGTTGAGGATATAGAATCAGTGCGTAGTGGGAATACCCGTGTTACTGATAAGTCGCATATATGTACAGTATATAATAATCACTTTCTGAATATAGCAGGTGAACTAAATAGAAACCTTGTCCCAACAGGGAATCATATAGCGCTCTTAGAAAAAAGCGTTCCGAGACTGTTACCTGAAACACTCCTCCATGATACTGACAAGAGGGAGATTGAGTTAATAATCAAATCACTAAAGACCAAGAACTCTCACGGATATGACGGGGTATCTAGCAGAATACTGAAGTATTGTTCTATGTATGATAGCCCAGTACTTTTCCTTTAGGAGTGGTCGGTTTCCTGACCGGTTAAAGTACTCGGTAGTGAAGCCACTTTATAAAAAGGGAGACAGCGATAATGGTGAAAATTATAGACCTATTTCTATGCCATCGGTGTTTGCTAAAGTTATCGAGAAGGTTGTATGTACAAGGTTACTGGAGCATTTAAATTCACATAATTTGCTGTCAAATGTTCAGTTTGGTTTTAGAAATGGTTTAACAATTGAAAACGCTATATTCTCTTTTCTCTGTGAGGTTTTGGACGGATGAAATAAAAGGTTGCGAACGCTAGGTGTTTTCTTTGATTTAACGAAGGCTTTTGACTGTATTAACCACAAAACATTACTGCATTAGTTGGACCATTATGGAGTAAGGGGAGTAGCTTACAATTGGTTCGCCTCTTACTTTAAGAACAGAAAGCAGAAGGTAATTCTCCGCAATATTGAGAGTGGTAGTGATGTTCAGTCCCAATGAGGCACTGTTAAGTGGGGCGTTCCCTAAGGGTCGGTGCTGGGGCCACTGCTGTTTGTTATTTATACACTCCTGGAAATGGAAAAAAGAACACATTGACACCGGTGTGTCAGACCCACCATACTTGCTCCAGACACTGCGAGAGGGCTGTACAAGCAATGATCACACGCACGGCACAGCGGACACACCAGGAACCGCGGTGTTGGCCGTCGAATGGCGCTAGCTGCGCAGCATTTGTGCACCGCCGCCGTCAGTGTCAGCCAGTTTGCCGTGGCATACGGAGCCCCATCGCAGTCTTTAACACTGGTAGCATGCCGCGACAGCGTGGACGTGAACCGTATGTGCAGTTGACGGACTTTGAGCGAGGGCGTATAGTGGGCATGCGGGAGGCCGGGTGGACGTACCGCCGAATTGCTCAACACGTGGGGCGTGAGGTCTCCACAGTACATCGATGTTGTCGCCAGTGGTCGGCGGAAGGTGCACGTGCCCGTCGACCTGGGACCGGACCGCAGCGACGCACGGATGCACGCCAAGACCGTAGGATCCTACGCAGTGCCGTAGGGGACCGCACCGCCACCTCTCAGCAAATTAGGGACACTGTTGCTCCTGGGGTATCGGCGAGGACCATTCGCAACCGTCTCCATGAAGCTGGGCTACGGTCCCGCTCACAGTTAGGCCGTCTTCCTCTCACGCCCCAACATCGTGCAGCCCGCCTCCAGTTGTGTCGCGACAGGCGTGAATGGAGGGACGAATGGAGACGTGTCGTCTTCAGCGATGAGAGTCGCTTCAGCCTTGGTGCCAATGATGGTCGTATGCGTGTTTGGCGCCGTGCAGGTGAGCGCCACAATCAGGACTGCATACGACCGAGGCACACAGGGCCAACACCCGGCATCATGGTGTGGGGAGCGATCTCCTACACTGGCCGTACACCACTGGTGATCGTCGAGGGGACACTGAATAGTGCACGGTACATCCAAACCGTCATCGAACCCATCGTTCTACCATTCCTAGACCGGCAAGGGAACTTGCTGTTCCAACAGGACAATGCACGTCCACATGTATCCCGTGCCACCCAACGTGCTCTAGAAGGTGTAAGTCAACTACCCTGGCCAGCAAGATCTCCGGATCTGTCCCCCATTGAGCATGTTTGGGACTGGATGAAGCGTCGTCTCACGCGGTCTGCACGTCCAGCACGAACGCTGGTCCAACTGAGGCGCCAGGTGGAAATGGCATGGCAAGCCGTTCCACAGGACTACATCCAGCATCTCTACGATCGTCTCCATGGGAGAATAGCAGCCTGCATTGCTGCGAAAGGTGGATATACACTGTACTAGTGCCGACATTGTGCATGCTCTGTTGCCTGTCTCTATGTGCCTGTGGTTCTGTCAGTGTGATCATGTGATGTATCTGACCCCAGGAATGTGTCAATAAAGTTTCCCCTTCCTGGGACAATGAATTCATGGTGTTCTTATTTCAATTTCCAGGAGTGTAATTTGATGCTAAATGACAGTAAGACTCAGTTTTTACAGATTCTAACTCACATTTCAACAAGAACCGATATTTTGATCAGACAGAATAGGCATATTATAAGCGAGACGGAACAATTCAAGTTCCTAGGCGTTCGGATAGATAGTAAGCTGTTGTGGAAAGCCCATGTCCAGGATCTTGTTCAGAAACTAACTGCTGCTTTATTTACCATTATAACAGTATCCGAAATAAGTGACACTTCAACACGAAAATTAGTCTACTTCGCATATTTTCATACGCTTATGTCGTATGGTATTATTTTTTGAGGTAATTCTTCTGATTCGAAAAAGGTATTTTTGGCTCAAAAACGGGCTGTTCGAGCTATATGTGGTGTAAGTTCGAGAACCTCTTGTCGATCCCTATTCAATAGTCTGGGAATTCTGACATTGCCCTCACAGTATATATTTTCTTTAATGTCGTTTGTTGTTAGCAATATTAGCCTATTCCCAAAAGTTAGCAGCTTTCACTCAGTTAATACTAGGCAGAAATCCAATCTGCATGTGGAATGCACTTCCTTGACTCTTGTGCAGAAAGGAGTGCAGTATTCTGCTGCATCCATTTTCAATAAGCTACCACAAGAACTCAAAAATCTTAGCAGTAGCCCAAACTCTTTTAAGTCTAAACTGAAGAGTTTCCTCATGGCTCACTCCTTCTATTCTGTCGAGGAGCTCCTGGAAGAGCTAAAAAATTAAGCAAAAATCCAGTGTTACATTGTTGATTTTCTTTATTTAAACTTACGACTTGTCACCTGAATATGTTTTTTTATATTTCATTTTATCTGTTTCTAATATCGTGTTATAATTTCGTGTATTGACTCGTTCCATGACCATGGAGACTTCTCCTTAATTTGGTCCCACGGAACAATAAATAAATAAATAAACATGATAGAGTAGCATGGAGAGCTGCATCAAACCAGTCTCAGGACTGAAGACCACAACAACAACAACTACTACTACCAGCATGTCGAATGGAAGCGTGCGAACGTGCATGAATTGTGTCGTTCATTGTGTCATTTATTGCGTCGTACTGGTGTAACCAAACAGAACGCTGAAGGCAAGCATGTAAACATGCAAGCATTGTGTCGTACAGGTGCCGGATATCTGTCTGTGGGACGGAGTTAAATACGTGTTACACTTGGTCAGTCAATACAGGGACGGTAAATGCTGGTTGTGGATGGAGTTATCGTCCTATGATGTCCCATACTTGATCGATTGGAATCAGATCTGGAAACCGAACAGGTCAAGGTTGCATGCTTTGTATAGCATGTTGAGTTGCAACAACCGTATGTGGGCGAGCGTTATCCTGTTAGAAAACACCCCCTGGATGCTGTTCATACATGGCAGCACAACAGGTCGAATGACCAGGCCGACGTACAAATTTGCAGTCACGGTTCATGGGTAAATACGAGAGCGCTCCTGCTGTCGTACGAAATAGCATCCCGGACCACAAATCCAGCTGTAGAAATCCAGGTAGGTCGCAGACAGGTTGGCTGCATCCACTCACCTGACTTCCTTAGAACCAACACATGACCATCACTGGCCCCGAGGGAGAGCCGGCTTTCATCAGAAAACACGACTGACAGGTCGTCTGGCTCGAATATGTCCTTGCAATTTGTGACATTTGGTTGTGTCACTGTGGTGCCAACTGCTGCTTGAATTGCTGGTGCAGATGCAGGACGATGCTTCACAACCACATGACGAAAACGATAGTGCCAGGTAGGTGTCAAGAGCATGGTGTTCTTGCGACCATTCCTTCCTGTGATCACCGCTGCCAGCAATCATGTACAGTGGCTACATTCCCGTCCTTCTGTAACATCGAGGAAGAAACATCCAGCTTCTCAAAGCCTCATTCCACGATCTCGTTAAGAGTCAGTGAGCTGTTGATAATGGCGTCTTATTCGTCTTAAAGGCGTTCTTTACTAGCATAAACTCACTACATCCAGTCTCAAAGGCAACTGACGGTCATGACCGTTACGGGGAGTATTTGAAACAAACCTAATGCGCATCCTCATCTAGGCGCTAATAGCGCCACTCTTACGCAGAGGGTGGAATTTTAATAGACGTAATCTCTCAGATGTCGACAAACGCCTAGCAAGTTCCCTTAATGTTGAGCAATCACTTCTTGTAACTGTTGGGATCATTTTTTTCTGCCGGTGTATTTACCATGCCAGGGAGGAAGATCACGCTGTTAATTCCTGTGTTTCTATTCTCATTTTAACTACACAACATGTACCTTTTACCACCTGTCCCAATCATGGATGATCGCTCATTTTGAATGACTGTGGGTGTCCTCAGAATGAAATTTTCACTCTGCAGCGGAGTGTGGGCTGATATGAAACTTCCTGGCGGATAAACTGAGTGCCAAGCCGAGACTTGAACTCGGGACCTTTGCCTTTCTCGGGCAAGTGCTCTACCATTTTAGCTTCCACCAGTATCTCACTTCTACCTTCCAAACTTCACAGAACTCTCCTGCGAAACTTGCAGAACTAGCACTGCTGGAAAAAGGGGGGATGTTTCCTGGAGAGCTTCTGTGACGTTTGGAGGATAGGAGACGAGGTGCTGGTGGAAGTAAAGCTGTGAGGACGGGTCGTGAGTCGTGCTTTGTGTAGCTCAGATGGCAGGGCACTTGCCCGCGAAAGGCAAAGATCCCGAGTTCGATTCTCGACTGTGGGTTAATTACTGAAGTATGCAACTAGTCAAATTCAGGTGGAAGCGCTTGGTTTAGATTTGCTATAGCACCCTGGGAAAGTAGCTGAATGCTATTTTTAAAGTCAGCTCCGATGCCGACAGTCTGTCGCGACGCATGGTCGTACACGCAGCTGCGCATCCCTAGAAATACGAACTCGCGATTGGTCCTTTCGAACCAAGCGTTGGGACACCATCTTCAAAACTTCAGCAGTTGAAAAATTTAGATCGAAACAAACAGGTCTTCCTCTCCTTGCAACTTGATAGTCAATGGACGGCAGTATCGGTTACGATTGTGGACGGGGCCGTAATCAGTTGCTATTGGTCGCCTTTCAAAGTTCCACGCATTTATTTTTAAAACTGTAATTCCAGACTCAACAATAAATAAAAAAATTAATGAAGGAATAAACAACTGTGTAAATAATAGTGTTTTCAGTGCGTTACAATTTAGCAAATCACTATAAAATACAGGTACAGATAATGTTAAAAAAAAAGCCACTGTGATCACGGTTGAAGGCGTTACACGCCAAGAATGGCAATAAATTAAGAATGTTTAAGGACTCTCTGCAATTACAAATTGCAGATATTGAAATATTAAAAAGTAAGTGGCCACAAACACAGCAGAAGGTATCAGGAATGGGAGTAAATAAGATTTTAAGGTTTACTGCTAAAATACAAATATCGAATTATTTTTTTCAAAGCAAATGACCACAATCAAAGCTGAAGGCCTTACACGTCAGGAACAGCAATTATATAAAAAATTTAGAAACCTGCTGTAAAAGAGCAGATACAAGCAAAGATTAATTAAAAGAAACAAGCAACTGAGCACCAAACGGGCGAAATAAGACGATGGTAACCCTGTAACAAAAACCTTGCGCTGGTAGATTTATTCCAGAGCCGACCAGAACTATTAATAGACATACGTAACCTTTAATGTAGGCATTACAAGGTATGGTAATAAATAATACAATAATAAAACACAAGGACCAGTCACAGACGGCGCTCCAGGAATCGACCTCTGAGAAGGTCCGGCAACAAACACATTCGCGAGGAATGAGATGGGCAACCAGGAGCTGCATTCACTTCACGAGATGGTAACTCAGACTAGTTGCAGTCTAACTAATGACTAATGATAATCTTGCTGAAGCTACCTGACGTCCAACAAACCAAATGCAAGAATGGAACAACATGCCAAAGCCGGAACAGTCGCACAACACTACACCTCCAGAATACTGTGCTTAGAGCGCCCAGAACGAGAAACGAATCACTACCACCAGAGTAGAAGAATCAGAACCGGCCTACAATCAAGAAAGCTGTCAAAACTATACGCCTTACTGGACAACAGCGGCAAGGCGAGGAAACATACACTGCCGTTACATACACTAACCCCGAGGGCAGGTAACTGGGGCGTTAGCGGCCACCAGGCAGGAAAAATACCGCTGGTTGAACTTAACCAATTGTAACAAGCTGAACGCAGTAAGGAGTAATAATAAGTCGAGGAAAGCTAAACAGATACGCTTTCCCCAAGCACTCCACTCGCCGCTCTTCGCCTCGGCGACACTATGAGCAGCAACACGAACCCAAGTCACTGGAGAATCGCGAGATGTGACAACAGTGGAGGTTTCTCTACTTGAATTGAAATGCACTCATCTTAAAGCCTGCAGGATCTGGTTTACGACAAGGTCATGCACCCTCGTGACCACAGCTCTTCCACCCGGCAGTCCGTGCCCGCCGCCAGTGGTCCCGGCGTGTCCTGGCTCCTCCTGAGTCCCCAACTGCACTCTCACACGACCCGGAAAAACAAAACGTCGCCCCAAAGATAGGGCAACAATTACTACATATCGATAACCGCCGCTGCTGCCACTAACGGACAGGCAACGCTTGCGAAATCGAGTGGCGCCAGTAAACACCAGAAGAAGACAAACAACAGCAACCATACCAACTAAACGATATCGTCTGGCCTGCAACAGAGGGCGGAAACCTACAGACAGAACGAACGCGAGCCGCAGCCCGGCTCCCTCCTGTCCTTTGATTGGAGAAAATACTTACGACCAGTAGCTTCTTGGTGACAGGCCAATGCGTTCCCCTTAGGCTTGGTACCTCTATGTGCACAGAGTCGAAGCCGTTTAGACTTGAGGATGAACTTAGGGTCGTCGACGATGCCAGTCGCAGTAAAAATCAACTGCTATGTGATCGAGTAAGTAGTGATTTTTGGATGGGAGATGGTTGGATTTTTAGTTAGGTGTCTCTAAAAGGATATACATCAGACCCGTGGTCTAGGGGTAGCGTCTTTGACTCATAACCAAAACGTCTTCGATTCCGGGTTCGATCCCCGCCACTGCCTAAATTTTGATAAATAATTAACATTGACGGAGAAAGACTTCCGGCATAAGAGCCTCATTCTGCCAACGGCCTTGTCAAAGAGGGCGGAGGAGCGGATATAGGTTTGGGGCACTCTCTTGTCCTAGGGGTGGGAAGTTGCCCCTAAACGCGGAAGAATCAGCAATGATCAACGACATGAGGATGCAGAAGGCAATGGAAACCACTGCATTAAAGACACGTAACGTGTATCCACAGGACATGTGGCCTGTAATTGAAGAAGTGTCATGATGATCTCTCCATTGGCAAAAGATTCCGGAATAGTCCCCCATTCGGATCTCCGGGAGGGGACTGCCAAAGGGGAGGTTACCATGAGAAAAAGATTGAATAATCAACGAAAAGATAACGTTCTACGAGTCGGGGCGTGGAATGTCAGAAGCTTGAACGTGGTAGGGAAACTAGAAAATCTGAAAAGGGAAATGCAAAGGCCCAATCTAGATATAGTAGGGGTCAGTGAAGTGAAGTGGAAGGAAGACAAGGATTTCTGGTCAGATGAGTATCGGGTAATATCAACAGCAGCAGAAAATGGTATAAGAGGTGTAGGATTCGTTATGAATAGGAAGGTAGGGCAGAGGGTGTGTTACTGTGAACAGTTCAGTGACCGGGTTGTTCTAATCAGAATCGACAGCAGACCAACACCGTCAACGATAGTTCAGGTATACATGCCGACGTCGCAAGCTGAAGATGAACAGATAGAGAAAGTGTATAAGGATATTGAAAGGGTAATGCAGTATGTAAAGGGGGACGAAAATCCAATAGTCATGGGCGACTGGAATGCAGTTGTAGGGGAAGGATTAGAAGAAAAGGTTACAGGAGAATATGGGCTTGGGACAAGAAATGAAAGAGGAGAAAGACTAATTGAGTTCTATAACAAGTTTCAGCTAGTAATAGCGAATACCCTGTTCAAGAATCACAAGAGGAGGAGGTATACTTGGAAAAGGCCGGGAGATACGGGAAGATTTCAATTAGATTACATCATGGTCAGACGGAGATTCCGAAATCAGATACTGGATTGTAAGGCGTACCCAGGAGCAGATATAGACTCAGATCACAATATAGTAGTGATGAAGAGTAGGCTGAAGTTCAAGACATTAGTCAGGAAGAATCAATACGCAAAGAAGTGGGATACGGAAGTACTAAGGAATGACGAGATACGTTTGAAGTTCTCTAACGCTATACATACAGGAATAAGGAATAGCGCAGTAGGCAGTACAGTTGAAGAGGAATGGACATCTCTAAAAAGGGCCATCACAGAAGTTGGGAAGGAAAACATAGGTACAAAGAAGGTAGCTGCGAAGAAACCATGGGTAACAGAAGAAACACTTCAGTTGATTGATGAAAGGAGGAAGTACAAACATGTTCCGGGAAAATCAGGAATACAGAAATACAAGTCGCTGAGGAATGAAATAAATAGGAAGTGCAGGGAAGCTAAGACGAAATGGCTTCAGGAAAAATGTGAAGACATCGAAAAAGATATGATTGTCGGAAGGACAGACTCAGCGTACAGGAAAGTCAAAACAACCTTTGGTGACATTAAAAGCAACGGTGGTAACATTAAGAGTGCAACGGGAATTCCACTGTTAAATGCAGAGAAGAGAGCAGACAGGTGGAAAGAATACATTGAAAGCCTCTCTGAGGGTGAAGATTTGTCTGATGTGATAGTAGAAGAAACAGGAGTCGATTTAGAAGAGATAGGGGATCCAGTATTAGAATCGGAATTTAAAAGAGCTTTGGAGGACTTACGGTCAAATAAGGCAGAAGGGATAGATAACATTCCATCAGAATTTCTAAAATCACTGGGGGAAGTGGCAACTAAACGACTATTCACGTTGGTGTGTAGAATATATGAGTCTGGCGATATACCATCTGACTTTCGGAAAAGCATCATCCACAATATTCCGAAGAAGGCAAGAGCTGACAAGTGCGAGAATTATCGCACAATCAGCGTAACAGCTCATGCATCGAAGCTGCTTACAAGAATAATATACAGAAGAATGGAAAAGAAAATAGAGAATGCGCTAGGTGACGATCAGTTTGGCTTTAGGAAAAGTAAAGGGACGAGAGAGGCAATTCTGACGTTACGGCTAATAATGGAAGCAAGGCTAAAGGAAAATCAAGACACTTTCATAGGATTTGTCGACCGGGAAAAAGCGTTCGACAATATAAAATGGTGCAAGCTGTTCGAGATTCTGAAAAAAGTAGGGGTAAGCTATAGGGAGAGACGGGCCATATACAATACGTACAACAACCAAGAGGGAATAATAAGAGTGGACGATCAAGAACGAAGTGCTCGTATTAGGAAGGGTGTAAGACAAGGCTGTAGCCTTTCGCCCCTACTCTTTAATCTGTACATCGAGGAAGCAATGACGGAAATAAAAGAAAGGTTCAGGAGTGGAATTAAAATACAAGGTGAAAGGATATCAATGATACGATTCGCTGATGACATTGCTATCCTGAGTGAGAGTGAAGAAGAATTAAATGATCTACTGAACGGGATGAACAGTCTAATGAGTACACAGTATGGTTTGAGAGTAAATCGGAGAAAGACGAAGGTAATGAGAAGTAGTAGAAATGAGAACAGCGAGAAACTTAACATCAGGATTGATGGTCACGAAGTCAATGAAAAAAATGGTTCAAATGGCTCTGAGCACTATGGGACTTAACTGCTATGGTCATCAGTCCCCTAGAACTTAGAACTACTTAAACCTAACTAACCTAAGGACATCACACACATCCATGCCCGAGGCAGGATTCGAACCTGCAACCGTAGCGGTCACGCGGCTCCGGACTGTAGCGCCTAGAACCGCACGGCCACTCCGGCCGGCGAAGTCAATGAAGTTAAGGAAGGAATTCTGCTACCTAGTCAGTAAAATAACCAATGACGGACGGAGCAAGGAGGACATCAAAAGCAGACTCGCTATGGCAAAAAAGGCATTTCTGGCCAAGAGAAGTCTACTAATATCAAATACCGGCCTTAATTTGAGGAAGAAATTTCTGAGGATGTACGTCTGGAGTACAGCATCGTATCGTAGTGAAACATGGACTGCGGGAAAACCCCTACAGAAGAGAATCGAACCATGTGAGTCGTGGTGCAACAGAGAAATGTTGAAAATTAGGTGGACTGATAAGGTAAGGAATGAGGAGGTTCTACTCATAATCGGAGACGTAGAAAACACTGATTAGGAGAAGACACGGGATGATAGGACATGAAATGGTGACTAACCAAATATTGTTAGTGATATACACATAGAAAAAAATGTTGAAAAGTATGTTAAATGCTGTATACCATGTGCGCAAGGGGCTGAGTTGAGTCATCAGTGTATTCCACTGACGCGGACATTTTAGGGTCTTTTGGAGAAACACCAGTGGAAAACTGCTATTTTCTGACCATAAGAAATCATTTTTCTCGATGTCTGGAAATGGGGAAATAGTAGCTATCCCAAATCAACAAGGTGACATGGTAGCAAAGGCAATAGTCAAGAAGTGGTTACTAAAATTCGGTCTCCCAGTGATGTTACCAACAAACTATAGTCTCAGTTTTATGTCAGAAGTGATGAAGCAGTTGTGCTATCTACTACAATTCGTAAGTTGACGATAAATCCATCGAATCTGCAGGTGAACGGAAGAATGGAGCATGTGCATCAAAAAATAGGAAAATGCTCAATATATGAACAAACATCAGAATGATAGTGATACTCTGCTGTCATGCATTGTTGCAGCTCATAATTCAAAGACCGACGGAAGTACAGGTCTGTCACCATAGAAAGTAGAAAAATTCCTTCGTCGTTTTAAGTAACGAGCCCTGAGCTCAAGCTCCTCGTTCAGGCCCTGAAAGGCCAAGGGATGCTGTCCAGTTGCTGTATCATCTGCAGCCTTGTGGTGTCATGCGGACGTGGTATGGAGCTGTAGGGACCTCTCATAGACATGTGTGACCACCATATCTGGAATTCAGAGGACTTCATAGGACGCCTGAAAACAGTAAGCTACAACTATCAGATCTTTTGGTTAGCTTTAATGTTGCATCTTGATTTAAGAAAGTACCTCTGCAGGACACGTTGGAGCTTATCAGAAGCCAGTGAAAAAGGCATTGTGGTGTTGTTTAAACATTTGCTTATTTCAAATTATTTCTTATTCAATAATCAGTATTTTAAACAAGTGGACGGTGTCGCTATGGGCTTTGCCTCCCATGGCCAACTATTTTATGAAAGACTTTAAGGAAAAAGGACTGCAGTTGGCAAGTCCCAAACCTTCCTGCTTCTTGCGGTATGTAGACGATAAATTTTTGGCGTGGCCCCACAGAGACAATACCTGTGTTTTTTCGGCATCTGAACTCGCTCTATTCGAATATACTATTCACAATTGAAGTGGAAAAAGATGATATTTAGCATTCCTGGACTTCATGGTCAGAAGAAAAGACGATGGTACACTGAGACGTAGTGTCTGTAGCAAAACAACTCACACGAGGCTAAATTTGTATCCCACAAATTGTTATCACCCTGCACATTGCAGTAATATCTTACACCGGTGTATATGGCACATATGGTCTCAGATGCCAACAGTCTACCTGGTGAGTTGCAACACCTGAGAACGATATTCTGATGGGTATGTCATGCATTGCGTTTTAAGCAAATTGAAAGTAGCGATGAAAATGAAGATGCGGAGGCACCAACTGCAACGTAGCTCTTGGCGTATTTTGGCGGCGTGTCTTCAAGAATGGAAAGAATCCTAAAAAGGCACAACATCTAGCGTGTCTTTCGGCTACCAGCAAAATTGAGCAGTCTATCGTGCTCGGTCAAAGACGACCTTGGTCTTAGGAAATGTGGCATGTATAAGATCCCATGCCAATGTGGAAAATCTTATAATCTTATATTGGGCACACATACAGAACCGTGCAGAATGTTGCGTCGAACACCATCGTCATACAAGTCCTGGGGCAACCAGATAAGTTTACAGTGGTAGAACATTGCCTGGACATGGGCCTCGCATGTTTTACGAAAAGACTGAAATTTTAAACCCAGCGTCATCTTTCTGGGACTGTGTTGTTAAGGAGGACGTACATGTCAGTAGAGTGGGCAACAAGGATGCAGGTTTTCAATTAAACGCCACCTGAAATCCAACACTGGCTGTCATTAAATCAAACCAGAAGAACTTCCGGTTCATGAGTCGAGACAGTGCGCTGCTGAGATTTAATTCAGCTCTTAACCACAGGAGTGTCCGACATCACAGTCATTGCCCACACCGCAACGCGCGGATGGCCTTTCTGCGGCTCCCTGCAGGTCACACTAGGAGTGCCGCTTTCCCCCAACTGCAAGCATCTTCCCTCGCACGTGTATTGCCTGCTCCTGGCCTGATAAATTATCATCAGTCGATCAGTCGTGTCTTGCAGCAGTGACAGCAGCAACTAGCACCACCTGAAGACGTCGAGCAGTTGCATTGACGATATATCTTGGGATTTACACAATATGATCCGATGGCAAACCCGGGAAGTCTATATGTAATGTTTTTCAGTCTCCAGACGAATGATGCCAAGAATAACGTTCTGTTTTCTTGACTCGCTGCATTTTATGCAGTCACTAGAAACCTACTGAAATTCTACCTCACGAGGATATGCATATCACTCGATGTGCGTATTCCGATGACACAAAATTTCAATTTGTGAAAAGGAAGGGGGTTTTCCCTTACGGGTATCTGGAGTGTGTGGAAAAACTCGACGAAACCAGGTAACTCCGCATAACTGCATTCACCAGTAACCTTACAGGTGATACTATATCGAATGCCGAATGTGAGCATGCTGTAAACGTTAGGCAGCAATTCAGAATTTCTACTTCAGGAGCCTACGCGAGACGTTATATTGACAGAGACGTGCATTTGCTTGCTGATGTTTTCCAGAAATTCTGGAGTGTATGCATGACCACATATGCTCTGGACGCTGCCATTTATTACACACCACCTGGGTTGTCCTGGGATGCTGTGGTCAAGGAAACGAAAGCCCACATCGAACAGTTGACCCATGTTGACACACTGCTTTACTTTGAACATGGTATCTGTGGATCGTTTTACCAATGCGTCCATAGGAAGGCAAATAAGCCACATGATGTATCTCGAATCAAGGGATGCATTGAACCTCTCATCCATGTACTTGTATGTGGGTAACTAATACGGGCACTCCATGCTACAGTTGCTGGTGATTGGCGAATTTCTATGGCTGCCGAGAACGAGTGCAAGGTATTAGGTGAAAATACCCATGGTGTGGCAGCTGATTGTGGTGTAGGGTATGTTTTGGAGGCAAACCTCAAATACCCTTTTGGTTGCATGATGCTCAAAGCGATTTGTTGCTGTGTCTAGAGAAACTAGTTCTGTGAGGAGGCACCATTTGCGAACTGATGAAAACGCTAAGGGTTAAGCAGAGATATGTCATGAATCACAGAAACCTCCAGCTGTATCTCATTTTAGGGATGGAGCTGTTTAGAATCACCTGTGTTATCTCCTTAAAGCAGTCACCCTGGTTGATTTAAATGCAGAAAAGGGAGCTTCTATGAAGAATGCTTTGGAAAAAGATTTTTTTTAAGTTGGTGGCTAACGTGATATTCGGCAAGAGAATGGAAAATTTGAGAAAACGCTAGAAATTCTTATCAAAACAACATGGGATGGCTGCTATGGTGTCATGAAATGTATCGATTTGCAGTCATTGCACTACGGCCATCTATCTGTGTGGTCTGCGTGATGCTCCGATGTCCCTAATGCCAAAGATTCTGTAGGTGGTGAATGCTGCGCGTACCCACCGTCTGGGAATGCTGTGAACTGTAATAAAAGTCTCCACTTGAGATCATGTAGACCTATTCACACCATTTTCTTTTTTTTTTTTGAATCATCAGTCGTGACTGCTTTGATGCGGCCCGCCACAATTTTCTCACTTGTGCCAACCTTTTCATATCTGAGTAGCCGTTGTAACCTACGTCCTCAATTATTTGCTGTATGTATTCCAATATTTCTCTTCCCAAACGGCCTTTCCGCAGTGGTAACACCGGTTCGCGTCGGATGACCGAAGTTACCCACTGTTGGGCTTGGCTAGCACTTGGATGGGAACTGTCCTTGTCTGCCGAGTGCTGTTGTCAAGAGGGGTGCACTCAGCCCTTGTGAGGCCAACTGAGGAGCTACTTGACAGAGAAGTAGCGGCCCCAGCCGCGAAAATTGACAACGGCCACTCGCCCCTCCGTATCTGCGCACGGTCATGTCTAAGGTCTGAGGGTGACACGGCGGCCGGTCGATACCCTCGAGCCTTCAAGGCCTGTTTCGGACGGTGTACAGTTTTTAACCTCTACAGTTCCCTCCGGTACAATGGAAGTTATTCCTTGATGACTTAATAGATGTTATCGTCCTGTCGCTTCTTCTTGTCAGTATTTTCCATGTGTTCCTTTCCTTGCCGATCCTCATAGCACGTCCTCGTTGATACTAGCAAATTTCTCTTGGCCAGGAATTCCCTTTCTGACAGTGCTAGTCTGCTTTGTACGCCCTCCTTGCTCCGTCCATCATGAGCTATTGTGCTGCCTAGGTAGCAGAATTCCTTAACTTCATCTACTTCTTGATACAAATATCTGATTTAAGTTTCTCGCTGTTCTCATTCATGCTGTTTCCCATTACTATCGTCTATCATCTGTTTACTCTCAAACCATATTCTGTATTCATTAGCCTTTTCATTGCATTCAACAGATGCTGTAACTTTTCTTCACTTTCACTGAGGATAGCAACGTTATCATTTGATCTTATCCTTGATATCATTTTACCTTGAACTTTAATCCCATTCTTGAACTTTTCTTTTATTTCCATCACTGCTCTTTCGATTTATAGATTGAACAGTAGGGATGGAAGATTCCATCCCTGCAATGCAACCTTTTTAATCCGAGCACTTCGTTCTTGGTTTTTCAATCTTACTGTTTCCTCTTGGTTCTTGTATATATTTTTCTCAGTATTTAAAGCCCCTTGCACCATTTTACATTGTCGAAAGCTTCTTGCTGGTAGACAAATCCTATGAACGTGCCGTGGTGTTTCTCCAGTCTAGCTTCCATTATCAACCGCAACGTCAGAACTGCCTCTTTTGTTCCTTTGCCTTTCCTAAAGCCAAACTGATCATCATCTAACAGATCCTCAACTCCATTCTTCTGTATATTATTCCTGCTAGCAACTTCGATGCTTGAGCTATTAAGCTGATCGTGTGATAATTCTCGCACCTTTCGGCTCTTGCTGTCTTCGGAATTGCGTCGATGAAATCTTTCCGAAACACTTACGTTACATTATATTACCAGTCTCATATATTCTTCACACCAACGTGAATAATTGTTTACTTTCCCACTGATTTTAGAAATTCCGATGGAATGTTGTCATCCCTTCTGCCTTACTTGATCTAAGTCGTCAAAAGCTTTTTTTAAAATTGTGATTCTAATACTGCATCTCGTATCTCTTCATGTGTAAGAATACTGAAAACAAGCTCGAATTAGAATGAAATTTTCATATATATAGTATAACACACAGACCTGGAAGTACTGGCATATCGGTATTTTTGGTCAAAGTGGTCATGATTGTCACCCTCTCATTTCCTGGCTTTTTGGATAGCGCCGTGGACTGGTATTTGGGAGGACGTCAGTTCAGACCTGCGTTCGCCCGTATAGATTTAAGTTTTCCGTGATTTCCCTAAATCTCTTCAAACAAATACCAAGAAGGTTCCTTTGAAAGAGCATGGCGAGTTTCTTCCCCATTCTTCACACAAACTGAGCTTGTGCTCGGTCTCTAATGACCTCGATGTCGACGGGATATCAAATCTAGTTGTCATACCTTCCTTCCAATCCCACGGGTGTAGACGGAAAGTGTACGCGTGGGCAAGGTCAAAACTGGGCAAACTAATCTGTAGAAAAGATGATTGTTCTGCGGAGGGCCGGTTCGAGAACACTTTCCGATACAAACGACTTATCATTTTCCCCCCATCCTTCGCCCCCCTTTCCCCCAACCGTGTCAGTTTTCGCTACTAATACTTATAAGCTGTGTATACATATCTTGCACTAACCGCTCCTGGTTACCTTCCCACCTTGGCGCCCTAAGCGGTGGCGTTTGTCGCTTTAGCCTTGGAATGGCCCTGGTTCTGCGACAAGATGTACAGTTATCGACCTCGACTTCAGCGCTAGGCTGTCGCAACTGAATGGTGCGGTCTCATACTCACGCATACGCACCTTAACTGTGGCCTTCGCGCCTTATCATCGCTAGACGGTCTACAAGTGGCCCTCGTTTATCGGAGGTCTGGCACACAGCGCTCACAGCATCGTCTGAAAATGCATGGTACGTGTATTTTAGCCTAACATGTTGTCTCTGCAGCAATGAAATAAGTGTATCCGCCCGGTGGATTAGTGTCGAGTTCTCGTGTGTCGTCCAGCCTGTGCATGGTTTTTAGGCGGTTTTTCATCTGCCTCGGCGAATGCGGGCTGGTTCCCCTTATTCCGCCTCAGTTACACAATGTCGGTGATTGCTGCGCAAACATTGTCTCCAGGTACACGTACACCATAATTGCTCCACCACGCAATCATTTGGTGTTACACTCGTCTGGTATGAGACGTTCTCAGTGGGTGGGGCGAAGGGGGGGGGGGCACTGAGGGCCGAACCACACAATAACCCTGGGTTCGGTGTGGAGCGGTGGTGGGTGAGTGGACTGCTGTAGCCTGTAGCCTCTCCGTCGTTTCTAGGTCCCCGATTTAATAAAAACAATAATACAAGTTTATTTGATTAGCAGCCCTACTCACTATCAAAAACGCTTCAAATGGCTCTGAGCACTATGGGACTCAACTGCTGAGGTCATAAGTCCCCAAGAACTAGAACTACTTAAACCTAACTAACCTAAGGACAACACACACATCCATGCCCGAGGCAGGATTCGAACCTGCGACCGTAGCGGTCGCGCGGTTCCAGACTGTAGCGCCAGAACCGCTCGGCCACCAGCGGCCGGCTACTCACTATCCTAAAGAAAAAACAGCACAACAGGAATTTAATTAGTGGACTCCAGAACAACAGATCAGGGCTAGGACTTTACTGAACATTATAAGAAATTTTCTCTCACAGGCTATAGGTGGTTAAAGACTGCAGGACGAGCTACAATGTGCTCACATGCAATTTAACGAACTGAGTAGATGCATGGTGAGCAGTTTATTTAACACATGGAGCGCACTCCTGAAACTGCAATTACATGGAACTCACTTAAAAATCAAGTCCTGGTATAAGAGCAAACGTTAATAACACACCGAAGAACTGTCAGCAAATGTTGACAGGATTAGGCAAACGCGGTATGGACGTGCAAATTATTCACATGTATTGATTCGAAAGCAAAGTTAGCTACTTTCCATTACTAAACGAATCATCAAAAGATACGATATTACAGTGCCTGTGTTGTTAAGAAAAACTGCAGCGGCTGCAGCCGGTTTGAAATACTGTACATGGAGTGTATTCGCAGTTGCGAATACGAACAACTACCAATTGTGTAATGGAGTGACGACAGTAAAAAAAACCTTTTCGGACCGTAAATCGAACCTGAATTCCCAACTTTACGCTAGCGGTCGCCTTAAAGGCTTTGGCTATTCGTCCACAACTCGCGCCAAACCCAAAATTCCATATGTCATCGTTCCTGCGTCGCAACCTGCACTCGTACATACATTATGAAATACCCTGTACAGGGGAGGACATTTTAATTTCTGGCTGGTACTGGGGGATACGTATGTTATTGCATGCAGTGAATGTGTCGTAAAGAAGAACTATCCAAACTTCCTTAAGACATGCATTCATGACATAAGGAACGGCTGTAGTGATCGCAGTACCTGTCCCTAAGACCATGCAAGCATGTCCGACGGAACATTGCATCGTACTCCTTAACAACACAGTCACTACAATATCGTATTTACTCTCTTCCGATGCAACATTCAACTAAAATGTCCTCCCTTGTACGGAAATTAAATAATGTGTGTACTAGTACACGTTGTGAAGCATGAACGACGACGTGTAGATGTTTGTGTCTGGCTGCGAGTCGTGTACGGATAGCCAAAGCTTATTTCTGCTGCTTTTAATTAGTTTCGTCTTTCTTATATTTACTCTCAACCCATATTATGCACACCTTAGACTGTTCGTTTAGTTTAACAGACCCCGTAATTCCTCTTCACTTTCACTGACGTGAGAAGCGTTATCAGCGTATCTTACATGGCCACCCTTTCACCTTAATTTTTCCAACACCATACGCTGTAATTACGGGAGTGTGTGATGGCTGACAGTGTCGTGTCCGCAACGGTGAAGTCACGGCTAAAGAGTAAATTAATCCGGCCCTGCCACTGACAACTGCAACTGGGAGTATCGTATGGGTTAATTCTCCAGATTGTGACAATACTCGACTCTGACTTGACTTGGAGTCTAATCCCAGGAAGAGTAGAAGAACTGGGTTTTGACAATATGTTTATTATAAAAACAACTCTCAGAGAAATTACGGGAGTGTGTGATGGCTAACAGTGTCGTGTTCGCAACGGTGAAGTCACGCCTAAAGAGTAAATTAATCCGGCCCTGCCACTGACAACTGCAACTGGGAGTAGCGTATGGGTTAATTCTCCAGATTGTGACAATACTCGACTCTGACTTGACTTGGAGTCTAATCCCAGGAATAGTAGAAGAACTGGGTTTTGACAATATGTTTATTATAAAAACAACTCTCAGAGAAACATATGCAAAGTGAACAAATTTAGACATAGAACGTTAACTCTAAGGTGTCAGGCAAATCCAACACCTTCCATGAAAACCCTGACATGGTAAGCAAATCCAGTAGTATGTCACATAGCTCCGAATAAATCGTGACATTAAATTAACCAAAGTAATACGAGTAACGAGTGAGCAAATGGAATACCACAGACTAAAACAAGAATGCCTAAATGCATGTCACACCTTCCCACCGTGAGGCAGACGCAGTTCCGAGGGGAGAAATGAGAACAGAAGCCGAGAGCAGAACCGTGTTAAGTTAGAAGGCCCTACGATAAGGGATGGACACCCACGTCTCCAGCTAACCGTTAGGACCACCCCCAGCCCATGTTAAAAGCTATAGCCTTAGCGTGAGACTTTTTCACGTCTCTGTTACGTCAGGACCACCCCCCAGCCCATGTTAAAAGCTAGACCCCTCCAGAAGAACAGCATATATCTTACAATAACACAAAAAGGGCCACCCCAGCTGCATGTTTTAGCGTGAGACTTTTTCGCGCCTCTGTTACGTTGCAAACTTTAAAAACATTACCCCACCTCGAAAAGTATAACGTTTCTCATTGGATAGACAGAATTTTTGTAGGCGGAGCATAAGGTTAACATTGAGACCCTGATTGGTCAGATGAAAACACAGCCAGATAGTTTTTTTTAAACCAACTTCGGTAAATTGTAGTAAGGAGAAGTTAGAAGAGAGTTGCTTCCGAGACGGCGAGGTGAGCGGAGCTGTGCTGCCCGCCGCCCCCTGACGAACACCGACAAGGTAATGAACGCACTCGGTGCCGCATAACAGCGCATAAAGCTTCACTCAGAACTGCAGAAGTCTCACCTGTTACACCCCTTTTTGCGTAATATTAGCGTCGATCGTCAATTAAAGCTCATGGTGTTCACATTTGCCACTTGAAGTAATAATCTGAAACACGATGATTTTTCTGTTATATAGTTATTGAGAAGTCACATCAGCCACTGTAACTTACGACAAGTTAGATAAGTAATTAAAGATAAGCACTGTAGACCATTTTGATAGTTTTGTCTTTTGTGAAACTTAATTTAAACCTAGATTATAGATGTGATATGGCATAGGTCATCCTTTGATCCATTGTAGAACTTGGAAACCCATTCAGGGAATATTCGTTCACATTTTTGTTGAACGCAGTTGGTTTTTACTATCCTGTATTAAAACGTTTCCTTTTATCAATAGTGCAATTTATAAACAATGTTTTGCGAGTAGAATAAAATTTCCATTGGTAAACTTAACTGCTTTTCCGACGTTATTTTACCAGCTAACTAAAAATAGGAAAAGCCTTGAACCCCTTCCACTAAATTTAGTTAGTATTAAGATTCTTTTACAGGGAGTGCAGTGGAGCTGACGCTGAAATCATTAATTATTTGGTTATATCATCGCTAGTCTCACTGAACTCTTCTGAATTCTACATGTCTTGTGTGGTCTGGCGTCTCCTTACCAGCAACAGGACCCAGGTTCAAACTAGACAATTCCCTAAAAAACACGCTCAGAGCGTCATTGCGCGAAAGTGGTAGGGAGACACGATATAGAACAAACAGAAACCACGCAGAATGTTAGAACTCACACTCCTTAATTTTAATTCTAGATTGGCAGAAGTCTTCGACGTGACTTGATATCACGCCACCTATTGTACGGCGGAAACACCAATCCGTTGATTAGCACCGATCTAAGAAGGTTCCACCCTGCCCGGCACTGACAATAAAAGTCTCGACGATTAAACACATGGAAATTAATGTATGTTAAAGATTCCCTGTCTGCCGAACAGTGGAGCAAATATCAGCAAATTCATTGCTATGAAGAGCAATTCTGCAGCCGTGAACTGTTCACTGCTGCCGGCAGACGAAGTGCGTTGCCTAGCTGAAAATTCTTACAATACAGAGGACGTGAAACGGCGTCCACAAACTCCTAGGATCGAAGGTACTTCCGTACAATGCCGGCCACGAATCAAGAATTCTGCTTGCTAGTAAGCCAGGCGCAGATACTTGACTCAAGTGTGCACTAATAAAGCAGCACTTCATAGTGCCTGAATCTCCGAAAAGAAGCACAGGTTCGTATCCATGCTCACAGTTCCTTGTGGGCAAATCAGCACATTCGAATACCATGATGAGGCTGTTCACTGATGTCTTGTCAGCAACGCCTCAAAGCGCTATCCAGCGGAGTGTGTGCTCCCGACAGCTGCCAGAGAGCTCTATCACCGTGAAGAGCCCAGTTTTGAGCAAACCTCACCTCGTTAGCGTGAACTCTCCATGTGACCAATCACCGGCCTTGTTACAAACGGAATACCTCCCTCTCTACGTGTCATGAAGGTGTCAGCCAACCACCTTCAGCTTACGTTCAGTTCGGTGGAAGCTTCAACGTCTCGGCGTGTTAGCCTGCATCTGCGTCAGGCATTCCACATGCATTCCTCGTATTAAAAGAAGCTGGTCGCAGCACTTGTAAGATGCTACCTCTATGATCTTATACTTTCGGCACTATCTGCCCTCGCCTCCTTGGCGACCACATGTACGTTGCTAGAAGCGGCTCTCCACCGGCGTCGCTCATGGGCAGTAAACGCCCGGCGTTCTCTTTTCAGAGCCGTAGAAACTCCCATTCCTCCAGCCTTTGTTCTGAGTCGATCACGGTGTCTGCGAAGGCCCACGTCCGCCCTGCTGTTAAAGCCACTACGTGGCTACACTCAAAGCATGCACTTGTACAGAAATGTTAGTACGAGGATACTCAGTATCACCCAATAAATGATTAATAATTCGATAACCGACCTTAAAAATGCGAACTCACACTACTTAAATGAAATATGAATTAACGAAATTACTAATGTATGGTTGAAAAATCTTGCAACCTTAGAATTTTAATCCCATTCTCGGACCAATCTTTTATTTCTAACATTGCTTCACAGACTGAGCAGTAGGGATGAAAGACGACATCCCTGCCTTGATGGTATTTGATATTTGGTTTGTGGGGCGCTCAACTGTGTGGTTATCAGCGCCCTTGCAAATTCCCAATATTTTCGCTGTCCAGTTTCGTCACGTCCCCGAATGATGATGAGGACAAAAGAAACAATCAGTCCACAGGCAGAGAAAACCGCCAACGCAGTCCGAAGTCGAACCCTGGGCCCTGTGATCCAGAAGCAGCAATGCTAGCCACTGGACCACGAACTCCGGATGCACCACTGTCTCACACACCTTTTTAATTCAAGTACTTCGTTCTTCGTCTTCTTGTTTCTTCGGTTGTTGTACATATTGTATATTACGCATCTTTCCCTATAGCTTACCCCTGTTTTCCTCAGAATTTCAAACATCTTGCACCATTTTACATTGTCGAATGCTTTTTCCAGGTCAACAAACCTACGAATCTTTTGTATGTCCATCCTTTTAGCAGGAGGTCTCTAGGACGACGGCCGTTCACTATCGTCACAAAAAAAAATTTTTAAAAAACCTACAGAAGTCCTTAAGATTTTATTTCATTTTGTCGCTAACAGTTTCAACGCTTCATTGCCTCATCTTCAGGCTGTTTTGATGCGGTACAGGTTGATATGATCATGGGGGGCCATATCAACCAGTACCGCATCAAAACAGCCTGAAGACGACGCAATGAAGACTTGAAACTAGTAGCGAAAAAATAAAATAAAATCGTAAGGACGGCTGTAGGTGTTTTTATTTTTTGTCACGAACCTAAGAACCTGACTTTATTCTTCTTTCAATCTAGCTTCCATTGTCAACTGGAAGGTCAGAACTGACTTCCCGGTGTCTTTACCTTTTCTAAAGCCAAACCGATGATGAAATAGATATCGACGGTTCGTAATTTGTTGTTGGTCAAACAGACGTCGTCGATTCGTGACAAATAAATTATAATCAAGCACAAGACAGCCAGAATGAGCAATGGTCTCTTCAGAAACGTACATGGAAGAGGGCTGAGTGTCTGAGCCGCGGCGTGCTTAACTCGACACGAAGATTTACGCTCGCGGCGGAAGATTGTTCCGGGGACATAAGAGCGCGTCAAAGCGCTGCTTTATGGGCCCGCGCAGGGGCGGGCGCGGTGATTAAGCGGCGACCCCGGGCGAGTTTATCTTGATCAGCGGCGGCGGCCCCGCGGATCGGCGGCAATCGCCACGCGCGCGTTGCACCGCCGCGCCGTGGTCCCCGGTAGGGGCTCCGCAATTTCCCAGCTTTATGGCTCATCGCGCACGCCCCGTGTCATGGCCGCGGTCAGGCCGGGCAATAAACCCGTCGCACCACGGATACGTATTCTTGAGAACGGGAGAAGGTGATCAGCTTTGAGAAGAGAACTGTGTGCCAATACATAAGGAACTTCTGAACTTACCGTACCTGCGAAACGCTACTGGCTCTTATTTATTTACCTACCAAATGATGACAGAGAAATTTAGACAACTACACTGGTGTCCAAAATTAAAGCAACAAACTGATATTTCTCCGTCCTGTATCTAATACACGATATAATCTTACAAAACTGTCAGCAGAAGTCGTTACGATCATGTTCTGCACGGAAGATGACGTCAGGGCATCTATCTAGTGGAGTAGTGTTTGCAGGGTAGTCCCACATCCACGGTCGCTATGTTCACAGTCACAGACAGTGCAGTATGGCACAGTGAAGACGGCTGCATACTCTCTGTTGTGGAGGGCCATAGGAAGGATGGAAGAAGGAGAGTAGCAAACGGATGTGGCCCGATGTCTTAATGTCAATCGTTCTGTTGTTTCTCGGCTGAGGCGACAGTTTATAGAGACCGAAACTGTATCCTGGAGATGAGGACAGGGCCGGCAACGTCTGACATCAGAAGGGTTGTTGTTTTTGGGGGAGGAGACCGGACAGCGAGGTCATCGGTCCCATTGGGTTAGGGAAGGATGTCGAAGGAAGTCGGCCGTGCCCTTTCACAGGAACCATCCCGGCATTCGCCTGGAGCGATTTAGGAAAATCACGGAAAACCTAAATCAGGATGGCCGGACGTGGGATTGAACCGTCGTCTTCCCGAATGCGAGTCCATGACATCAAAAGGAGTGGACCGTTATTTGGTTGTAGAGGTACGGCTATACCGCCTTGGTACTGCACTGCAGCTGTCATCTGACCTCGCTGCAACCACTGGACGTGTTGTATCGAAGCAAACGGTGTACAGAAGGCTTCAGCAGAGTGGTATTTATTGTTGTACACCTGCTATCTGTTTACATCTGTCGTGCCTTCACAAAAGGGAACGTCTAGAGTAGAGCTGTCAATAGGCTACCTGGACGGCCGAACGGAGGGCCAATGTTCTTCTCACAGATGAGTCCAGATTTGGTCTGGAGAGTGATTATCGACGGATTCGCATCTAGAGGGCAGGTGGAACATCGTTTCCAGACCCGAACATTGTTTAAAAAGACCGATATCGAGTAGGATCCCTAGTTTTGACCACTCGAACAGTTCTTCATGAAATTGTACTGGTGAATTACTGCCAGGTAGCGTGAGGATACCTTGGGATCTCGTGTGCAGTTGTTGCCAGGTGATGTGGGCCCGGACATCGTGCTGATGGATGGTAATGCTTGACCCCACACAGCACGGGTGGTTGATGTTTTTTGGAAACGGACAATTTGAATCCCATAGAGCATGTCTGGGATGCATTAGGGATACAGGTTGTATCACGTCAGCATTCACCAGCCACTCTCGAGCAGCTCTGCAGGATGAATGGCCGTTATTGTCTCAACATGAGATTGACGACATCATTCACAGCATGTCCCGTCGTTGTCAGGCTTGTATTGGTCGTCACACCTTGTACTGAGCACATTAACCGGTTGTCAGAATGTGTGTGCAAATCCGTTAAGTTGGAAAAAAACGAGGAACATTTTTCATTTTTGTCCGCCGCTATGCATTCTGTATTCTTCACATTGTTTCTACTTTATTATCATCTGTTTATACTGTTTTGTGGCAAAATAAGCGCAATCTTGCAAAATTTCAGTCTGACGCTTTAATTTTGGACACCACTATACTTACAATAAATATATACAAGTCCATTCAGATACATACTATCTCAAGTTTGTAATGTGTTTATCGATCCACTTTCAAGCTACCTACCGTTCCACTCTCGAATGCAGGCGGGAAATACGAGCACTTAAATATTTCTTCCCGAGCTCTGATTTCTGTATTTTAATATGATGATAATTTCTCCCTGCGTAGGTGGACGCCAACAAAATATATACGCAACCGGAGGAGAAAATTAGTGTTTGAAATTTTACCAGGAGATCCCCGCAACAAAAACCGCCCTTGTTTTACTGATTGCTATATTTCACATGGCAGTCTCTGCTCTCTTTCGCGATAAATCCATACGAGCTGCCCTTCTGTCCTCCGTCAATCCCTTCTCATTAGGATCCCATAGCGCACAACAACATCCTAGAAATCTCTTTTGTAGATCTGTTGCACTTCCGGAGTGTTCCGTCAGTAAATCGCAGTCTTTGGTATGCTTTACACACAACATAACCTATGTGATCGTTCCAATTTAAGGTATTCATTATTGTGATCCCTAAGTATTTAGTTGAATTTATTGTCTTTAAATTTGTGTGATTTACACTCTAACCCAAATTTAGCGGATTCCTATTAGTGCTCATGTGGATGATTTCACACTTTTCATTATCACTTACCATTTTTTGCACAACGCACATACCTTGTCTAAATATTTTGCAATTCTTTTTTATCTCTGATGACTTTACAAGGTGGTAAAAGACAGCGGCATCTACAAACAATCTAAGAGGGCTATTCAGATTGTCTCCTTCGTCTTTTATGTATATCAGGAACAACATAGGGCCTATAACACTTCCGTCGGGAACACCAGCTTTTACTACTGTTTTTCTCGATGACCTTCCATCAGTTACTACGTATTGTCACCTTTCTGACGCGAGCTAACTAATCTAGTCACACAACTCAGTCGATACTCCATGGGCACGCAATTTCATTAGAAGTCGCTTGTGAGTAACGATGTCAATAGCCTTCTGAGGCTCTAAAAGTATGGAAAGAATTTTACGTCCCCTATCGATAGCGCCCATTAGTTCGTGGCAATAAAGAGCTACCGTATTTTAGGGACTATAAGACGCACTTTCTTCTACTAAAAATTGTCTCTAAAATTCAGGGCCGTGCGGTTAAAGGCGCTGCAGCCTGGAACCGCAAGCCCGCTACGGTCGCAGGTTCGAATCCTGCCTCGGGCATGGATGTTTGTGATGTCCTTAGGTTAGTTAGGTTTAACTAGTTTTAAGTTCTAGGGGACTAATGACCTCAGCAGTTGAGTCCCATAGTGCTCAGAGCCATTTGAACCATTTTTTTAAAATTCAGGTGTACCTTATACTACAAATTAATAGAAAAAATGTCCAGCGTTTGATTTAAAATTCCCGACAGTCTTAAAGATGGCCATATACTCGATGCCGCGGAAAGCCTATTTCTATCTGGCAACAGTGGACTCAACTAGCAGCAGCAGTGGACCTATTGGACGAGCATGAGTTGTGGAGATTCACAAGCTTTCTAACACTGCCTCCCACCCGCCGCGCCATCGCAAACCCAGAACATTGTATAGTCTATGCTGCGTCATTGCAGTCTACGGTGTCAATGAACTTGAACTGAAAGTGATTTGTGTTATCGGTAACACTACAATATTTTTGTTAGTAGCTTGTTTCACAATGGACAAAAATAAAAGTTATCGATATGGTGCAGACAATTAACTGAAAGTAATAGGATATGAAGAAGAACAGCCGCGCGGGATTAGCCGAGCGGTCTCAGGCGCTGCAGTCATGGACTGTGCGGCTGGTCCCGGCGGAGGTTCGAGTCCTCCCTCGGGCGTGGGTGTGTGTGTTTGTCCTTAGGATAATTTAGGTTAAGTGGTGTGTAAGCTTAGGGACTGATGACCTTAGCAGTTAAGTCCCCCATACACATTTGAACTTTTTTTTTAAGAAGAACAGAGCAGCTGAGAGGCATTTCAGCCCTCCACCAACAGAAAAAATCGTTCGCGATTGGTGGGCAGGTAAAGAACTGAAAAAATGGGGAAAACTAAATGTGCAAATAGAGGATTGAGTGCAAAATGGCCAAAACTAGAAGATGACTTATTGAAATGGGGACACAGTCAAAATGGCACTGGAATTAATACAAAAATGACTAAAGTCAAGAGAAGATATTATCTTTCCACGACTTTATAATTTAACATCGAAAGAAAACCAGTCTAAAACTAAGCCAAACAGCGAATATCGTCGAAACTCCTCTGACATTTGATGTGCCGAGTAACAGAACTCTTGCCATGAAAGGTGCTAAAACTGTTACTATAAAACCAAGTGTACAAGAAAAAATGCACTACACTGTTATCCTTTCATGTTGTGCTGACGGTTCTAACCTTAAGCCAATGATCATTTTCATGCTGAAAACAATGCCAAAACCTTCTGAAATACCGCCAAATGTTCTTGTTCACGTACATGATAAGAGTTGGATGGACGAAGTTGGTATGAAACTAAGGATTAACAGAGTGTGGGAAACAAGGAAAGTTGATTTATTGAAAAAAATTCTCTTCTTGTGCTAGATCAGTTTAGTAGTCACTTGAAAAATTCTGTAAAGAAAAATTGAGACGGAGAAATATAGATCTTGCTATTATTCCGGGAGGACTTACTTCACAACTGCAACCTCTTGAAGTCTCGAGAAATAAACCATTTAAAGTATATATCAGAGAGGAATGAAACAAATGGATGATGGGTGAAACCCAACACAAATTCAAGCCGAAGGAAGTCTTAAAACGACCTGCAATCAAACAAGTGTGTCAGTGCATAAGACAGTCGTGGTCTAGAGTGAGAAGGGGCTTTATTGTTACATCTTTCAAGAAGTGTGGCATAAAAAACGCTCTCGATGGCAGTGAAAACCATTGTATATGAAGAGGACAACGATGACGACGAAGAGGAAGAAGAAGAAAAATAAGAAAGTTCAGATGACGATTTTCAGGGATTATGAAAGTCTGTTCGGTTTCATAAACTAAGAATTTTTTTTAGTCTGCCTTTGCAGTCTAATAATAAAAATAGTAAAATTGCTATTTTTTAAAAAAAATCTTAAAAATTAGGGTGCGTCTTATAGTCCGCAGCGTCTTATAGTCCGTAAAATACGGTAGTTGTCTTTCACATGAACGATGTTTTCTGTATCCGTGCTGACTATTTGGCGATAAATCGTTTTCTTCGAGATAATACATAGCACTCGAACACAGCATATCTTCCAATATCCTACTGCTAATCGTAGTGACATGGGTCTGGAAGTCTGTGGATTACTCCAATTTCCTTTCTTGGGTATTGGTGTGACTTGGGCAACTTCCCACACTTTCGGTACGGATCTTTCGACGAGCGAGCGGTTGTATATGATTGCTAAGTATGGAGCTATTATACCAGCATACTCTGGAAGGAAACTGACTACTATACAGTCTGGGCCAGAGGCCTTACCTTTATTGATTTAAGGTACTATCCTACACTGAGGATATTTACTTCTAAGTTACGCTGGTGGCAACTGTTCTAGCTTCGAAGTATGGAATCTTTACTTCGTCTTCTTTGGTGAAGGCGTTTCGGAAACCCGTGTTTAGTAACTCCGATTTACTAGCACTGTCGTCAGTGATATCACCATTGTTATCGTGCAGTAAAGGTATTGATAGTGTGATTTACATATGACCAGAACCTCTTAGGCTTTTCTGCCAGATTTTGAGACCTAGTTTTGTTTTCGATACTATTAAAAGGATCTATCATTGAAGTTCGCTCTAAATTTCGAGCTTCTGTAAAACTTCGCCGATCTTGGGAAATTTGCACTTTTTTAGGCATCTGTCCCCCTCAGTTTTGTTCCGATTCATTAGGCACCAGTGTCGTCGGTGTAGATGAAAACCTGCTAATGTTTTCAACAATAGATGGTGCTACATGGAAGATTGTTCCTGCCATTGATTGTTCCAGGCTTCTTGCACGCTGAAGTTCGTGTCCTGGAGGCTGATTCCTGTATTCCACGATGGTTTTCTGCAGCAACGCCGGGGTTCTGATGATTATATTTCTGAATGAATTGGTAATTATGGGTGTTTTACTTTTTTCTTGTACATACCTTCAGTTATGACTGCGATCTTCTTATGAATGGTAGTGTAATGCTACTAAGTACCAGCAGCCAGAGCTTGATTGTGGAACGAATACACCCTGTGAGGAGGTACATTGCTTGATTGGGTTGTGTGTCAATTACTTTAGGTGTGAGCACTGTTTAGCTACGTGGAATAGCAGTATTCTGCAGTTGAGTATGCAAAAGCTAGAACTGATGGTCGAAGGACTGTTGTGGTAAGTTTCCAGGCGGTTCCTGTAAATGTCTAGAGTATACTGTTCCAAGTTTTGATTCTAGCTGCCACATTCCGGACGTGGATTTCGTCTGTCAAAGACCTGTCTACAGTCACACTTAGGTACTTTGGAGTGCTGCAATACTGGAGGGTCTGATCTGGAAATGTGGTGTTAGATTTATAGTTTGTATGTTTATTTCGTAGTTGGTAAGCTGATACAACAGTCTTTTGACGAGTTGGTCGGAGAGAGTGATGTTTGAAGCATTCATACAACATATTCCGTTACGATGTTACTGTTGCATCGGCTTTCCTAAAGCTCTGATCCTGAGTGATCACAGTTCCTTAGTCACACGAAGTAATGAATGCTATCGACAGCAGATCTCAGAATGATTCCATATTTCTAGTTTTATAGAAGGCTTTTTACACCAACCCTCACAATCAAATCAGCAACCACCTTCTCACTCCTCGTTCCGTTAAAGAGTCGGAAGCACATTTATGAAAGAGCTTCAAACTTACGATTACTTTAAAATCAATTAACTTGTTAAGCATTTGACGTTAACCCTATAAATCTTTCCAAGCGTGGAAAGGTTTGGAAAAGATTTGAAATTTTGTTTGAAGTTTGTTGGTAGTCGCTAAGTCATCTCATTATCAAACACTGGAAGACCATACTTGCGGTAAATTGCGCTCCGTTGGAAGACAAGCTACTTTTTCACGAAAATCAACATTATGATCTCATATCTCCTGGACTACGTATCTCACAACGGTATAATTTTGCGGGTATGATCGATGACATATGTAGATACCAACTGCAGAGTATGTTGCTAATAGTGTTAGTAACACACAAGTATAAAACTAAAACTTTATGCCTAATGCTCTCTCATTATTTTGTGGGGAGTGTCAGCGAGAAAACGTTTAGAGAAGGCTATAAATTGTTTGTAAAATTTGGTGTATGTCGCTACGTGCTTTCATTCTCAGGTACTTGATGAACGCAGTCTAGGCAATTTGTGCCCCGTGAGTGACTCTTTGTGGCATTTATGCTACATCTCTGCCTGTATTTTCTTACGTGTTGTCGGTAGGCCGATATTACACAATCAAATTCTCTTTCACAAATTTTTTGTGAAATAAAATTAGATAGAATAATAACGAACTTTGTCAAAGTTGGGCTTTGGCCGAATTTTCTTTGATCAAATCTAGAGCATCGCCTTGGATATCATCAAAAGAAGATTGAGTCTTCTCTTTACTGAATGGAGAAATGTAACCGCTTGGAGCGTTACCATCGCTGCAGCTGTCTCACACAATGATTGTCCGCCCCCGATAGCTGAGTGGTCAGCGCGACAGAATGTCAATCCTAAGCGACCGGGTTCGATTCCCGGCTGGGTTGGGGATTTTCTTCGCTCAGGGACTTGGTGTTGTGTTGTCCTAATCATCATCATTTCATCTCCATCGACGCGCAAGTCACCGAAGTGGCGTCAAATCGTAAGACTTGCACCCGGCGAACGTTCTACCTGACGGGAGGCCCTAGTCACACGACACGACACAATGTTTTATCAACAAGGCTTCGTAAAAATGCACAAGGCAGATAAAATACTATATAACTTGTGGCATTCCGAATACAAACAATAGAATAAGAAGAAGGAAGAGCAATTTAAAAAAATTGCGGAGGCCATTAAACGTGAAATACAGCCAGGATGTACACCGGCCCCCTCCCCCCCCCCCTCCCCGCCCAGGATCAAGGGAGAAAATCTGCAACTTTTGTAGGAATAAAAATATTTATTAATGGTATTTCGCCGGCCGCTGTGGCCGAGCGGTTCTGGGAGCTTCAGTCCGTAACTGCGCTGCTGCTACGGTCGCAGTTTCGAATCCTGCCTCGGTCATGGATGTGTGTGATGTCCTTAGGTTAGTTAGGTTTAATTAGTTCTACATCTAGGGGACTGATGACCTCAGATGTTGTCCCATAGTGCTTAGAGCCATTTGACCCATTTAATGGTATTTATAAACTGTTATTTGCCTTCACATATTCGTCCTTCAGTGCTTTATAAATAGCTTCACACGTGTCTGGTATTATTTTCCTCAATGTGCACTACGGTATTCGAGCGCTGTTCTGTACTCCCAACTGGAGTAACTGTCTACTGTTGCAAGAAATCGCTGTGTTCCGTTAAGTCTGTCTTTTGCGCATATATAATTTTTGAAACGGCTGTTCTGCTTCGGAAAATGAGGGGCACTTTCTTGAGCAGATACTGAAACTTAAGTGCGTATCGTTTTTCTTATCTTCTGCTCCTCTTATGAATGTAAATACACTACTGTTGTGGTACACGCAACTGCAGAATACAGCAATAAGTCTGTGTCGGCCATTCTGAAAGAACTTAGATGTCAAAATACCTGTCAAAGGAAATTTGAGAACAGCGTAATATCTCTATTTGCGCCACATCAAAAAATATCTTTGACAAAGGAAATACTATGAATATCATATTTCTTTCTTTGTCACAGAAAATTTGATAGTGTAATACCAAGCTTACGTTTCAGCATACCATATTAAAAAAATTTTTTGTCACTAAAAGCTAGCAAGAAGGTAGGATCATTCAGCGTACCCATCCCAATACGCGCCAAACGTAAACTTGAGAACGGTGGGTGAATGGGAGCTGTATTCCGCCAGAGCATAGACAGCGGTGATTCGCCAGTGAGGCTAGGCGAAAAGAATTATTATTTTTTTTTTTACTTTATTGTATTTCAGTGCCCCATCTGGGGCGGCCTGACAGCAGTATAAGCGCTGCTCTTCAGCTGAAAGATATTAATTACACAATAGAAGACATTTCAAATTACAAAGGAGAAAATATAGCGTACATAAATATAAAAAGTGGGAACATAATGGAAGAGATCAGACAAAAAGGGGCAACTGTAAAATGGAGTTTAAAATCTTAAAAAAGTATGCGCACGAAAATCCACACACTGGTACTGTTAAAAGAACACAAGGCAAAGTATGTCTGGAGCTTAAAAGTAGCGATGGACGGCGTAGCACATAACGATCACTGACAGTAACACTATGTAAAAGTCCAGCACACAATTAATATTACAGCTCTGGACCCACAGGAGAACAGCACACAACACTGACGTAGCACACTGACGACGATGAGCAAACACAGGATCTGCCAGGGGCATGGAGATGAGGGAGAAGGGAAGTAGGAAGGGAGGTTGGAGAGGGGGGGGGGGAGATGGACGGGGGAGTATCGAAGAGGGCTGGGGAGGGAAGGACGTGAGAGGGACACAGTTGAGGAGGGGTTGCGGGGACTCTCGGTGGGGAAAGGAGGAAAATCCGCTCTGGGGGAAAGAGGGGAGGGTAGGGAACAAGAACAGGTTGCAGTTGGAAGGAAGGGTAGATGTCACAGCGAAGTTCAACATCCAGGAGGAGAAGGTGCTGGAAATTGCCCTGATGATGGAGGGTGTGGAGGTGGAGAGAGGGAGGGATACAGCGATAGAGGAGCAGCAACAGGTAGGGGGTAGACAGGAAGGAGGAAACCAGGGGGTGAGGGGGATCCAGTCTGCAGACAGTGCAAAGGATACAGAGATGTTGGAGGAAAAGGAGGAGGTGGGAGAAGGGGATGAGATCATACAGGAGTCGTTTGAGGGAAAGAAGGCGCATATGGAAGGCACATATGGAGCACATGGCGTTCGAGGATTTGGAGGGCCTTGTAAAAGTGGGGAGCGGGGGGGGGGGGGGGGGGGCGGGGGCGGAGATCCAGTCAACGCTGGCATAACACAGGATGGATGAGGGATTTGTGGGTGTGGAGGCTGGTGGAAGGATGCAATCCCCATGTCCGGCCAGACAGGAGTTTCAGGAGGCAGAGGCAGGACTGGGATTTCTGCTGGAGGGTCAGGAGGTGAGGGGTCCAGGTGAGGTGAGACGTCAAGAAGCGTACCTTTCATTATTTATATTTAATTTTTAAATGTTGATATACCTCTTGAACTGTGCTGCTGACGTTACTTTCACTGAGAAATTATTAACAATAATTTCTATAACTTTCAGTTTGGTTTTAGAGACTGTGCTGGCGTAATCTGTCGCCAGCACATCGGTCAGCAAAGAGGTTGCGAGAAGATCGATAGCAGGCGCAAGCAATGTGCCTGTCAGGAGAGACACCAAACAGACAATCACAAACAACGCGTTGCCAACGCCCTCACGACCGCTAGTATTTAGATCGCCGCCGCAGTCATCCAGTGAGTCACCAAGTCGAGTCATCAGTCGCAGCCCAGTCACTTGCAGTCGCAAACGGTCGCAGGCTCCATCAGTCTCAGCCTCAGGCACCTTACAGCAACCAGCATAGTGGGACTTGTACTTCACCAGCAGTGAGGCTAACGTAGACTATTACGGAAGAGGTTGCACCACAAGAACTAGCTTAAGATAAGTAGCTTTCTTACTCTTTTGAATAAAGAACCCTGTGTTACAGAAAGAGTATACCGGCCACCAAACACCCTCTTCTCCCCACTTCCCATGCTACAAGCCTACAGTGACAACGAGACGACACAAAAGAGACTAACTTCTAATTTTATTTCTATTGACGGTCATTGGCAGTTACCAAGAACCAAGCGCGCACTGTGCGGACAGGCGCTAAACGGTTAAGAGAGCTCACTACTAGTCTACTGTACGATCGGTTTACGAGGAGTTAACACGTGAATCCGAGTACAAAATGTGATCTCGCGTAAAGACAGAACAACTTACTTAAAGTGCCTCGCATGGCGTACTTGTGTGATCTTGTCTTAATCTGACGAGTCTCCGATCGTTTTCAGGAGGAGGAAACAAGTGATTTATCATATGAAGTGTGATTTCGCGTAAGGTCGGATAGAACTGTTAAAAGCTGCCTCGAAAAACATATCTGTGCGATCATGTGTGATTTCTAAGATAGTCGGGAGCATTTTGTTGTGACTTTTTACGATGCTTTGTGTAATGGTTCTTTATTTACGTGACCATGACGGCACTCCAACCCCAGATCTCGATACCAGTAATATCGTACTACTTTTCTGCGAAGTAACAGACATATTTTTGTGACAATATTCACATTTGGTTTTATTAATGTATAGGCACTCTGATGTATCGATAAATTACAGTGATATGGTTCTTGTGTGTATTCATTTCTGTGAGACTGTCATAATCTTTGACTTACTTGTAACCGTTTTGGCGCGAATGCGCACAGAGCAGTCTTTGTTTCACTTTGCAGAAGTTGAGTTGTTAATTCGCTTTGTAAAAGAACAGTCAAGTCTTGTGTTTAGTTAAAGTGGAAATTAAATATATTAAGACTGAATGAAAACTGTTTTCTTGATGATGTGACAATTAAGAAGAAGTATATGTGAATTTACAAGAAGTTTAAAAAAATCGTGGATCGTGAACACCAAGTCAAAAATTATCTCTACCATACCATTATTCTGATCTGGGATTGTTTGATCATTAAGAATTTCCTGAACAACGCATTTGTTAGGTCTTCATATATTGCTAAAATACAGATCTGGACTTTATAGCAGTCAAAGTGGAATCACCCTAGAATCAACAAGATGAGCCAAAACAACTTCGACGAAATCTACGTGGGAATCCATTCAAGATAAGTGCCAAAATTAATGACTTTTTTACAGTGACTTCATTATTTCCATTCTGACGATACCATCCACAGTCAATAACTTTGTTGTTGCCCGATAAAGCGAACATTGCTGCGTGAGCAACATTATTAATCTGATTTCTAGCCTACTTTGCAAGTGGTGATATAGTCAGATTTGGAAGTAATTAGCATCCGGAGGCAGTGCTACGCGTATTAATACTTGACTGGCCCTCGGACGCGTTTTCTTGATTTTGTGATTCTACCAATAAAAAGAAAATCAAGTGTCTTCCCAGCAACTTCATTTTCCCATAGTGCTGAGAGTTCTCCCATTTGTCACTTCGTTATGCACTGTTTATTGCATGTACCTTAGCTTCCACGGGCAGCATAGAAGAAAACAATCGGGGCGACTGCTACTGATCACCTTTACCAGACAAGAGGTAAGTTGCCTTCCGTTGTACTGGCAGAAAAGAGCGCGGATATTACATTCAGAAATCCACCGTGTTCATTGCACTTGGCACATCTTGTGGCGGTTCCACCTGCTTTTACTTATTCGCTTCACTGCATTGCTACACTAATCACCTTTACCAGACAAGAGGTAAGTAAGTTGCCTTCCGTCGTACTGGCAGAAAAAAGCGTGGATATTACATTCAGAAGTCCACCGTGTTCATTGCACTTGGCACATCTTGTGGCGGTTCCACCTGCTTTTACTTATTCGCTTCACTGCATTGCTACACTAATCACCTTTACCAGACGTGAGGTAAGTAAGTTGCCTTCCGTTGTACTGGCAGAAAAGAGCGCGGATATTACGTTCAGAAATCCACCGTGTTCATTGCACTTGGCACATCTTGTGGCGGTTCCACCTGCTTTTACTTATTCGCTTCACTGCATTGCTACACTGGCTGAAAATATGGGTTGTGGATTCCGACGCTGACTACTGTAAATTATGTAGCCGACAGGTGCACAGTTGTGTTTCATAGTACTTTAATTTCACTGTTCTCAACCCCGCAACAATACACTGTTATATGGCCAGTGCACTACTGTTTAACTTGAGATAAACCTCATTAATAGTTTGCAGGTGGAACTCCACGTCCTGCTACGATAGTTTACTGTTCAACAGCTACGACCAGTAAAACATAACCACAAAGTTCACGGTTCTTCAAGAGTAATCAGATACGTTTGCAGCAGACTCTGGCTCTGTTTTTACACAGGGCCTTAGTGTTTAACACTTGTTCCACAGTTAATTTGGATCTTTGTTGTTGTTCTAACCAGCACAGGTTACTCATCTGAATCTCGGCTGTGGACTGACTTACTCGTGCCCAAAAATCGGGCCCTTATATATCATCACTACAATCCGTACTGAAACTACACACTGATCGAAGTTTAATTTACAGAAATTACCATTACAACTGAACTCATTAAAATAACTGACTACATCGAAACATTGGTTCTTTCTATCAGTTTCTTCTGCTGCAAGGGTAAAGACGAATTGTTTGTTTAAATCATGAAATTAACAAATACAGTTACCCAAACAATACTTTTGATAAAACTGTTAATTACCTTGGAGTTAATTCAGAGCTGCTTTTGCTAATATGTTTTCGAATAGTGCCAAATAGGTACTTTAAGATTACTAGTATTTCGTCTTCCAAATGTTTATAATTAGTACAGAATATATATTTGTTTATACGTCAACAATAGGATCTAAGTTACGAAACAGTTACTGATTTCACGCTATAATAAAAGATACTAACTAGGAATAACCAAAATAAATTAGAAAATCAATTACCTACATAAAGCTAAAAACAAAATTTGATCTGGCGTTAAATCCTTTAGAACTGAAGGCAACCTTTCTCTTTTACGAAAATAGAGATTATATTCACGTCTGTTAATGGTGAATTGTAAAAAGCCAAAAGAAAAAGAACAATTTAAGGAGGCAGATGGTAAAACAAGAGGGGCTTAAAATTATCCCAGCTTTCTTCGTCAGAATCTCTTTTGTGGGAAGTGCTACATTCACGAATCCACCATGTAGCATATGATGGTTGCAGTTTGGACTTGCCGTGAATCTACTAATAGTTTGAAAAGCTGAATGCTTTAATTATTACAAGCCTTAATTACTACACTTGGTATCTCCTACACACACATATCCTTAACACTTGGCATTCCTTGTTCAGGGAAGACGCCGTTAAAAAGCGTTTAATCTTAACGGGATCCATTTACACTCATTGTTACACTTGCCATCTGTGCGTGGACCTCTAATTAGTGTGGCAGACAGTATTTTGAGCAAATTAAATCCCCTCATTAAACGTTGGAGCTTCTTCAAAATATACACACAGCTCCTAATATTGGTATTTAACTTGCGTTAAATCTTTAACGTAATACTATACCTGTTAACGAGCGGGTTATGAGAGCATTTTAAATTTTTAAATTCACTCAACAATTTTATGAAACTATGTACGGACGGCGTCCACGTGAATTAATCTAACTTTATCAAAATTCCTATGATAGTTCCTGTTCCTCAGATTAGTCTTCACATACAGAGAGAAAAACGCATTGGGAAGAAGAAGCTACTATAGATATATAGATTGTGGCAATAATAATTTCGTATGACTCACTGGTCCGGTGTAACTCTTTCAAGTGGATGTCACTTTGGCTAGCTGCACGTCCCTGCCCCCCCCCCCCCCCCCCTACTTATCCAAATGGGGAATGAGGACCTATAGTTTAACGTTAAATATGAAACACGTTACGTTTCCGAAGGATTGCAATGTTGAAAGGTCGGTTGGTCTGTTGGTTGATTGATTCGGGGGACTGGACCAAACAGTGAGGTCATCGGTCCCATGGGATTAGGGAAGGATGGAGAAGGAAGGCGGCTGTGCCTTTTCAAAGGAAAGAACCTAGCATTTTCTTGAAGCGATTTGAGGAAAACATAAATCAGGATGGCCGGACGCTGGTTTGAACCGTCGTCTTCCCGAACGCTAATCCAATTTGCTGATCACTACGCCACCTCGCACAGTGTTGAAAGGTAGACTAAAGAATCCGTGGTGCCAAAAGAACTCGTTTCCGCGACCTTCCCGTGTCCACGTACGTACAATACCGCAAGACCACCAGCTCCGAAGTAAACTCTGGTCAATTTTCGGTGTCGTGGTGGCTGTCATTTCATTCGTTTTCCCGATACATACCGCCCCTCTAAGTTGCCACGAGATGTCACTTCAGACGGCAGTACATACACTGAGATGACAAAAGTCATGGGATACCTCCTAATATGATGTCGGACCTCCTTTTGCCTGGCATAGTGCAGCAGCTCGACATGCCATGGACTCAACAAGTCGGAAGTCCTCTGCGGAAATGTTGAACCATGTTGGATCTATAACCGTCCATAATTGCGAAAGTGTTGCCTGTGCAGGAGTCATGCCTCATTGTCATCCATAAAAAATCCGTTGTTTTGTGGGAAAACGACGTCCATGAATGGATGCAAACGGTCTCCGAGTAGCTGGACATAACCATTTTCAGTCAATGATCGGTTCCGCTGGATCAGAGGATTCAGTCCATTCCTTGTTAACACAGACCACACCATTATGGAGATGCCACCAGCTTGCACAGTGCCTTGTTGACAACTTGGGACCATGGTTTCGGGGGGGTCTGCGCCACACTCGAACCCTACCACCAGCGGAACTCATCAACACAGCCACGTTTTCCAGTTGTCTAGGGTCCAACCGACATGCTCACGACCCCCGATACGTTCGTCCTACGCCAGCCACTGATTTCTGTGGTTATTTCACTCTGTGTTGCCTGTCTTTTAGCACTGACGACTCTATGCAAACTTGATGTCTCGGCCACTGCGTTGTCCGAGGCGAGCGGTAATGCCTGAAATTTAGTACTCTCGGCACACTCTTGACACTGTGGATATCGCAATATTGAATTCCTAAACGATTTCCGAAATGGAATGTCCCAAGCGTCTAATTCCAGCTATCATTCCGTGTTCAAAGTCAATTAATTCCCGTTGTGCGGCGACAATCACGTCTTTAACCATTTTACATGAATCACCTTAGCACAAATAACAGTTCAGCCAATGCACTACCCTTTTATACCTTGTGCACGAAATACTAGCGCCATCTGTGTTTGGGTAATACTGCTATCCCATTTTCAGTATTTGGGTTTCCTCGAGGCAGTTTTGTAGGCCACTTGCTGTTCTTACTCGATATACACTGTTTAGGAGATAATATTAAAAACCGCTTAAATTATTTGCATATTATGCTTTCCTTCACCATCTAGTAAAGTTATCAAATCAGAATTATGTAGGCAATATATCTGTATTGTACAACAAGTGGCAATTGTCTCTGCACAATAGGACGTGTAAATTCCTCCACGTGAATAAATGGTTTGTTTTAATGATTAGTAAATGGTTACAGTAAATTAATTTCTCATCGCCTTTTTAAAAAAAAATTGTGATATTGCCAAACGAAAGTACGAGACCTTTTAAATGGTTGTGATATCTGATGGATATAACGAAAATATAGTAGAGACAATACAACAGAAAATACACGTCAGACAGCCGAAAATACCTGAAAAGAGAACTTTTGCGAAGATGCTGTATATGGGAACTATATCAGATAAGATAAATAAACTGTTCAAGAATTCGGATGTTACGATTGCTTTCTCCACAAATACCATAACTAATAGTCTTAGGCATAGTATAGGAGATGTTAAAAACAAAATGCTTGCTAAATCAGGAATTTATAAATTGACTTGTAAAGATTGTAGCAAAATTTACATCGGGCGAACAGGGAGAAGTTTTAATACCAGATTTAAAGAACATACTACTGGAACAGCACGTAATAAATCACTCTTCGGACAGCATTTAGATATGGAAAAACATGCAGAAATCAACATAAGGGAAAATCTGAAGATACTGCATGTAACCCAAAAAGGACCTATGATGGATATTCTAGAGAGCCTGGAAATTTTTATACATAATAAACGGAATCCGGCAGCGATGCTGAATGTACAAATAGAGAGTCACGATAAAAATTTTTTGGAGCTATTCGAAAATATTATATGTACACAATGTGCTACTTTCCCTTTTATTATTTTAATACTTTAATTCCTTTAATGGGTACTACAAACGTGTCGTAAACTTTTATCCTATCTTTAGATTTTTTAGGTTATTCTTGATTGTCTATATTTTCACAACCTCAAATAAGTGACAACTTCTCTGTGGATGAAGAGCCATGACATACCGCTACCACGGCAACGGACGCGGTGGCCAGGGCAAAGATAACACCACATGAACACACCAGCTGCTACCATGACGACGGTGTCCTCGGTACACCGACTACAGGGCGCCCGATATATGGTTTGTAATCCATGGCAACCGCGTCCTCACCACAAGGAGTAGAGGGCGTTGAAGTCCTTTCCATATTAACCGTTTTAGTAAATTGACTCAAATGTTTTCTACGTAAATGTATGAATAGATATATTATAATACAAGACGACACCAGTTTTTGTGTGTCACAAATTGTTTTACTTTATGTTACGGCACATAATGTAATATACTTTTACGAATTTTACGAGTTGACTACGGAACATCTGTTATTATTTTATAATTAACACTATGATTGTAACTCTTTTTAAATGGAATGGTTCCGTTTACTGTTATTTACTGTCACTTAAATTTTATGTTAAACCAAGGTGACTAGTAATTTCATATAATCAACTGTATTAAATGCCGTTGATCGCCGCTGGGGGTGTTGCCGTCTATTCACGTGATCTCAGTACGCTATTTAAGCCCATACGAAGGGTTAGTCTCGCATAGTTTCCTGCCGTTATGTAGACAGGAGTGACACCACCAGCAGTCGACCAATGGGTAACATATTTTAAATTTACATAATTTTAGCTCTTGTATAATCGTCTTTCTGACGGATATCTATAATTTCACAGTGTAAACGCCCAGAAGATGACGCCTACGTCGGGTTGAAACCGGTTGGCGGTATAATACTAATAATAAATGCGATTAAGATTGTTTTGAATAATTGATTAATCATATTAATCGCTGCTTCATCTCCACAACCATGTGAATCGCCTAAGACTTGCACAGCAGATATTGCGGAAACGGAAAGTGTAGTTGATGTGTGGTTCTCACAGAATGGATTGATAGTCAGGGGCTCGCATTATTGGCCAATAGACAGATCGTAATAATACTTAGAAAGCGTATTTTTTGATCAAAATTACACTTTTTTAAAAGGAAAAGTGCTTACTGACATTAGAAAGTTAAAGTTGTTTTTTGAAGGACTCAAATGCGATTCATTTACGAGATATCGTGTTTTGAAAAGCGACACTTATTTGTGTTATTCATCTTGCGACGTTGCTAGGTACGTTTTTGTTATGTTTGCTTATAGTGTGCTTTTGTGTTCCTTGAGTTCGCTGCGACTTGCTGGTCAGTTAATGTGTCACAGTTCAAGCAGTAGACCGTAAGTGGACGATGGGATTTTGCAATGCAGGAAACGAAGACATGCTCATGGTATATGGAGATTGTAGGAAGGATATTGTTCGTTCTTGTACGGTGTATGCGGCAAGATGTCCCAATAGACGTCAACCATCTAGGAAGTGGTCAGTCTCTTCAATCAGTTACGTGGAAGTGGTAGTGTAATACCTAGACAACGTAAAAGAAGGAAACAAGTAACGACCAAGAGCGGGAAATTAATGTTTTTGCTGCTATTGCAGTTTACACGGGTGTAGCTCTCCCGCAATCGCACGAGGAAGTGGCATAAGTCAAGCAAGTGTCCTATGCATTTTTCAAGTGTTCAAATGTGTCTGAATTCCTAAGGGACCAAACTGCTTAGGTCATCGGTGCCTTGACTTACACACTACTTAAACTAACTTATGCTAAGAACAACACACACACCCATACCCGAGGGAGGACTCGAACCTCCGGCGGGAGGGGCCGCGCAGTCCGTGATATGACGCCTCAAACCGCGCGGCCATTTCGCGCGGCTCCTATGCATTGTCCGTGGACATGGGCTCCATGCCTATCACATCTATCTCCATAATAAGTGCATGGAAACGATTACGAGGATCGTGTTAACTTCTGTACATATTCCTTAAGCCAGGATACTTCAGATGTATCATCTATTTTGCCTACTGATGAAGTCACATTTACCAGTCATGACCAGATAAACCACCGAAACATACATTACTTGTCTGTTGACAAACCCCCTTTTCTTCCTCGCGTGAAACGACAGCGTCCTCGAAGTCTAAACATGTTGTGTGAGATAGAGAGTCATCAGCTCATAGGCCCATGTTTTATATACTGAACACTCAATAAGCACAAGCATCACAGCCTCCTAACAGACCATCTTCCACAGATTCTAAAAGACGTCCCTCTGCAGACCAGGAGGCACCGGCGGTGCAAACGTGATGGCTGTCCAGCCCATAGTATACGAAGTATTGCCGCTACCAGTGGACATTTTGAACACAGCCTGTGATGGTCAGTTGTCTCGTTACTGGTCAGAATCCACATATCTAGTGTATGCACTTATGTTGCGCTTTAGTTTGAGCTACCACAGGTACTGCACAAGTGTCTGTGTGGCAACTTTTCAAAATAGGTTATCTCGCTCTAGAATCCTGCAGCAAACACCACTGACATTTTAATTTACCCTGCTTTTAGTTTGTTAATGTCAACAGGCGTTATTTAAATAAGCGCACGTTCCACGAAAAACAGACTCTCTACGTATTATTACAGTCTGTTGATTGGCTAAAAATACGAGTCTCTGACTACCAGTCCATTCAGTGAAAACCACGCATCAATTGCACTTCCCATTTCCGCAATACCTGCGGTGCAAATTTTAGGTAATTCACCCTGCATAATTCATTTTACGCAGAGTGAATATCACAAAGCGGTAGAAAAACGAGTCTTCGAAATGTTCACGGTGCATAATTGACATTGTTAAATGTCATGACGCAACTGTTAGTGATTTAAACGCTTATGAAGATGGTAATCATTAACCGAAATTGGTAATGTCATTATTGTCGATCTTGACGTAATGAATTATTACGTTACCATTAATTGATCGAATGCTTGTCCTACGTGTTTTAGTTAGGTGGATGCGTATGTTGGGGACTGGTAGAGATCATAAATGTGTAATGATCAAATAATTTTAATTATTGACTGTCTTTTTGTAGTATTGAAGGAGAGTAGAGTGAAGTGTGTTTGATGATTTTTTTACACAGGTATCCTGGGGATTAGAGAGTGGCTTTTGTAACCTTTGTTTGTATGTTCTTATTGACTTATTGTATTTTGTATACTGAAGAAAAGATAACGATTAACTATGTGCAGTCGATAAGGTAGTCAATAATAAATGTCACAAAAATGTTACATTACTCAGGTGAACTTGAAGGTATTGGGGTCGTATGGAGAGTGCAACCTACCATGACATGACAGTGTCGTCAGCTTATTAGAGTACGTACATGGGAGGGTACGGGTTTGGGACTTGAGCTCTGTGCGCGAGGTGAAAAAATTATGGTAGACTATACCTTTGGGACACATTTTTTGTTAGATGCAGACTTTTGGGGAGGGTTTTTGTTGCTCCGTATGATGAAAGGTTAGTTAGAAAGAATGGAGTTGCGTGAAAGGGTACAAAAACTAAGTGTGGTGCAGGTGCTGGTGATCTGCAGGGATTGGGCCAAGTACAACAGTTGATGACAACTAGTGTGACATATCTCTTTTGGAACATAACTTGCCTTCCTCCAACAATGCGTTATATCATAGATTCCACGAGAGTGGAGCTCCACACTTCTAAATTCAAAAAATGTGTAAGTTAATAGTAAATAATTAGCAAGGACTTCCCTTTTAACTCACTAGTTGTAAGTTTCATATGATCCGTAACGATAATACGTGTACTGCGCTCTATGAAACGGAGCGAAATTGTACATCAAGATTTTTTACCTTTTGTTTCATCAGAGAAAGGCATCGACAACAATTTCTCTGGATAAAACTATACAGATAAACAAATCGAATCTAATTTTAAAGGATAACTAAATAAATCCTACTAAAATGAGGGTAACATGATTACCTTGAATACTGCACCGATCCAATATTTAAGGGTTCGTAGAAATGAAACAGCCTTAGTTCGAAAGTGTGTCTCCTCTGTAAGATTGTTTTAGCTTCTACGAATTCTTTAGTAATAACAATACTAACCAATCCTCTCCTGTCACAGAGATGGAAGGTATATGTGATATTACACTAGGATGTGTGGATAGGAATATTTCGTTTAGTGTCTTTAAGGAAAAATGCAGAAAAAATTACAATGAGGACATTGCTGAAGACTGAGGTACTGGAACATTAACACGAGATGTCATCAGGAAGTTTGTGAATTTCAGGAGGTAATTTTTTGAGGTCTCTAAAGGCTGTAGGTTGAAACTAACGATGATGTTACATGGGGCTGCTAGAGATTCTGGGAAAGAGACAGGTATATCTCAAAATGACAGAACGTGATGGAGTCCTGTCTGTGCCCTGCATTGTGCTTTTCCACCATGTGTTATTACTGGTTATTTTTCAATCTATACATTCTGTGTAGTGTAAATACTGGGAAGTGTGTATGTCTGTCTCTATGGCCATAGATTTTCGTGGTCATGGCGTCCTAACAGCTTGGATTTTCAATCAGCGTTGACGTAGCAGTCAAAAAGGTTGGCCTTATGTAAACTGGACAGGAAGGGATTGTTCGCAGTGGTGGAGGAGCTAAAATGCGGTAGGCTTGTGATTCTGGGCTGACTGAAAGCCTTCCAGTGCTTACTTCAGTTAATAGGTAGTGTCGTGTCAGATTAGTCATCTTTTTCAGCGGTCCCAGTGTCCTCTTGCCTTTAACAAATTGCGAACGTGCGTCTGTAATTGCCAGTGGCTTATCTGTGAGCCTTGGTCATAGAGTGGAGAAAAGTGTGGTAGGTAAAGCCTATAGGTTCTCTGAGTATTCCTAGAACTCGTTTGGAGGGACAGGTCAAATAGATGCAACCTGAGACAAGTGTTATTTGAAGGAAGCAGTGCTAGGGATACCTTCAGGTTACTGAGATTAGCACCGTGCCCTACCCAGACGGTTGGCCCGCAGCTACTGAGAAAACTAACTGGTTGTCGCCTCTCCACAGATAGCACACCGATGTGGCTGTTTGTATCGGTCAGACCACACCATCACGGCAAGGTACATTTTTCGTGGGAATTTTGAGTTGGAATGTTTCATTACACGAAAAATTTCAAAATTGAGCGAGAGTTGCTGAAGGGACACATCCAGGACTCCAAAGACCGACGTCAGCGACGAACCAGAAGAGCGCGGTGCTGCATCGAAAGGAAGTACCGTTGGTCCAGCGTGACAGTAAACGCCAATGAGTACTTAACCGTTTCTCTAATTGTTGTGTAATTTATTGTTTATCATCAGAGGAGAACAGCTCCGTTTGATTCTCTCTCTTTTTCGTGTATAACATTTAATTACAACTGTAAAACGGAAAATAATCGCAAAACTTAGAGGGAGTTGTGTGACATAAGCGGAAGTTGCTAGGCGCATTTCTACATCTGTAAGATATTGTCTATTCATATTTCGTGCCAGTGGCATAAGAGTGGTGCTATTAGATGCAAATCAGGTTTCCTTTAAATACAGACTGTAACTGTAGTGAGCATTACTTACCTTTGAGATTGATCGTGGTGAGTTAATGTTAGTTAAGAATGCCTTTAAGGCAAGAAAGACCGTATTATCAACAAGGTCGTGTAAAAGCGCAACGAGAAACTGGATGCTCCTTCTGAGATACTGCAGAAAGACTTGGCAGGAATGTAACTATAGTACATGATTGCTGGCAGCGGTGGTCACGAGAACATATGGTCATAAGAAGACCGGTCTCCAGACGACAACGTGGCACTACCGAGAAGGAAGACCATCGTGTTAGGCGTATGGCTCTGGCGCAACTGAGCAGCAGCTGCCACCACAGTGACACATGAACTGTTACAAATCGACTAATTCAAGGAAAGCTCCGAGACAGACGCCCTGGAGCGTGCATTTCACTGGCCCCAAAACACCGCCTTTAGCGACTTCAGTGGTGTCAAGCGGTAGCTCGTTAGAGGGCAGGATGTCAGTATGTTTTTTTCTTGTGAATGATGGTTCTGTCTCGGTGCCAATGATGGCCGTGTGTTGTTTGGATGGGGGACAGTTAAGGCCTGCAACCAACCTGTGTGCGTGGTAGGTGCGTTGGAGATACACCTGAAGTTATTATGGTCTGATGTGCTGAAGCAGCAGCATTCTGATGGATGCCCTTCGCACCATGGCTGAAAAATTTGCATGACCATCTGGTGATTCCACCTTGTACTCCCATTCATGGACAGCATTCCAGGGAGTGTTTTCCAATAGTGTAAAGCGGACGTGTAACGCTGTTGTAGCCCAATGTGCTCTACAGAGTGTCGACATATTGCTTCGACCTTTCCTTGGCATTGGCCTGCTCGATCTGTCTCGAATCGAGCACATATGGGGCATTATCGGACTACAGCACCATAGTCATCCATAAACGGTATTAACCGTGCATGTACTGACAGACCAAGTGTAACAGGCATGGAACTCGATTCCACAAACTGACATCCGGCACCTGTACAACACAATATATTGACGTTTACATGGTTGCAAGTCGGCCATTGTGGCCGAGAGGTTCTAGGCGCGCAGTTTGGAACCGCGCTGCTGCTACGGTCGCTAGTTCGAATCCTGCCTCGCGCATTGATGTGTGTGATGTCCTTAGGTTAGTTAAGTTTAAGTAGTTCCAAGTCTAGGGGACTGATGGCCTCAGATGTTAAGTCCCATAGTGCTTACAGCCATTTGAACCATTTTGAACATGCTTGCAGTCCACATTCTAGCGGTTACACCGCTTATTAATGTACCAGCACTTCATATTCACAATGGCTTACCTCACGCTTACATTATCCTATCATCCTGCAATGTTAATCACTTAAATGTTCTACGGTCGCAGGTTCGAATCCTGCCTCGGGCATGGATGTGTGTGATGTCCTTAGGTTAGTTAGGTTTAAGTAGTTCTAAGTTCTAGGGGACTGATGACCACAGATGTTAAGTCCCATAGTGCTCAGAGCCATTTGAACCATTTTGAACTTAAATGTTGTGTGTGTGTGTGTGTGTGTGTGTGTGTGTGAATTCTTATGGGACTTAACTGCTAAGGTCATCAGTCCCTAAGCTTACACACTACTTAACCTAAATTATCCTAAGGACAAACACACACGCCTATGCCCGAGGGAGGACTCGAATCTCCGCCGGGACCACTTAAATGTTACCGGCGCATATATAGTCCCGAAATTTCATAAATGTACATTAATTATTTTTTGATGCTGCCATTTTTTTTCCTTCCGTGTATTTCATGCACTGAAGCAATCCCACTTACATCATTCGCTCAGGTGTGGACGACGTAAGTTAGGGTGCTATCTCAAGCTGCATGAAACATTTCCTGGGTCGGTTTCATTTTGCGTACTCTGTACAAAATGTATTACGGTCAATGCTCACATAAACTGAAAGGCTATGCTGGCTTCGACTGACGAGTCATTATCAGCACCCCCATAAATACTGCTAGGTCGATGGCAGTGTCAAAGCACGACAGGGGAAAAAACTTCCTACTCGCTATTAAACAATTTATGCAACTATTGACTGAAATAATCTTCGTAGTTAAAAGTAATGCGCTCACTCAAGCTATAACAATAATATGGCAAATATGAACAAAAGTTTGTAATCGTTCTGTGGAAAAAAATTTCATGTGAGAATTAATTGGTGCTGTTGCACGAAAAAAAAAAGAACCATGTAGACTGTAATTTCTTGTACTATCAGTCATTTTTGTTGTACAGTCTGTTTTGTGCTCACGAGATCTGATATTGTGCGTGTTTATTATCTGTCTTACTTTCCTGACCCACAACAACGGTCTTTTGCGCCTCTGCTTAGCCGTGTGACGGATAACACTGTTCATACACCTCCATGCCCCACCCAACGTCAACACCTGTTTCAGGCAAGCGGACTTTATTGTTTTCATGTTCTTCCCTAGACTCAAATATCCGAGACATGTGGAAAATTTTTGGGGTTATTAAGTCCATTCAAAGAAATGCGACAGCTGCTGTGAAAAGTATTCTAGTCGATGCTTTTGCCAAGGTGTTCCAGAACCTCTATCGGTGCTGCAGGTGTGTGGCAAAGGCAGGTCCATGTGTATAAAACTAATACGGCAATAAATTTGCCTGGCGTCAGTTTATATTTTATTGCCAGGTGGCTGCAGAATTTTTGAACCTAACTTACTGTACATTTCAGCAGACGCACCGCGTGCACGCATGACTTTAAAGAAACGAAGGAAGTCACCCGTCAATTCCCAAGTATCAAGAAAAAAATATTTAAAAAGGACATAGAGTGGCGAAGTATTTACTGTCGTTGGTAACAAAATAAATCGAAGTTTCGAAGAAGACGATTTTTGAAGCTTACTGTTCAGAAAGATTTAAATTTCTCTCGCGCTATGCAGAGATGACATGAAACAACTCCGGTGAAGGAAAACTTCATGTATAAGAATTTCCATTAAAAAGAATTAACAGTACATTACGAGTACATGTAACTGAAGTGCCAAAAGCCGGGCTATCTCAGTATGGATATTGTCGAGTGGCACTCATATCACTTTGAAGACGTGTAAACAACCGGAGAGTTATCAGTTCTTACAGTTGGACACTTTGTATCGGTAGCGGATCGTGTGACTCTCATATCTCGGGGAGGCAACTGAATTCATTCTCACGTTATGCTGATACCGATTCCAGCAGAATGCTCACAGCACCAACGGTCACCTGATCGGATTCTGACATTTAGTAACAGAAACTATGAAAACACAAAAGGTAAAAGATTAATAAATTAAGGAATAAAAATTTTTCTACCAGTATGATTGGGAATGGCGTGTCTGTTAAAAGATATCATTAATTACTTCTTCTGCAACTACATGTACATACATACTACGAAAGCCACTAAATGGTGTTTGGCGGAGGGTACCCGATCCACTCGCAAATGGATCGACGGAAACAGGCATGACTACATCCTTCCGTAGCAGCTGCACTCTTATCTTCTCTTCCCCGTTCTTGCGTGAGATGTGCGTTGCTGGCAGCAGAACTGTTCTTATGCCAGTTGCAAATGGTTCTATAAACTTTCTTGATAGGTTTAGACAAACGAACATCGTCTCCGCTCCATGGATTCCCATATAAGCACACGGAACATTTCCATAATACTCGTTTGTTAATCTAACCCACCTGTAACAAAAGTAGCTGAATGCCTTTAACTTGCTTCAATCTCCGCCTTCAATCTGACCAGGTGGGGATCCCAGACACTCGATCAATACTCCAGAATGAGTGGTACACGTGTTCCATACACCTTTGTAGAATAGCCACCCTTTCCTAGAATTCTCCCAATCAACTGAAGTCGACCATTCGTGTTCCCTACAACCAACCGTATGTGTTCGGTTCATTTCATATTGTTCGGCAACGTTACGCTCAGATATTTAATTGACGTGACTATGTTAGCTGCACACTGCTAGTACTGTATTCGAAAAATATGAGCTTGTTTTTCGTAGTCACCTGCGTTAGCTTGCTTTTTACTACAGGGTGATTACAATTAAAATTCAACTTTCAAAACGCTATAGGAATACCACCACTGGTCACAATGATGTCAGATTTCAACGGAATATTATCGGAGAAGGGTGAAAACGTATGGCAGAAGAAAAAATAGTGTGAAAATTGATCAATATATGGCGCTGTATGTGTCAGATTACGTAAATGAAAACACCTGTCATGCGCACTCACCATTGAAGGTGGTATCACGCCGGGTACACGGCTTTTCCTCCTTTCGCTTCTTCTGCGACGTTCACCGTGACGGTCTCAATGCAGGATCGCGCTCTGCTTGTAAAGCTGTATTACAAGAATGATGACTATGCACACATCGCCCTGCAGAAGTTCCGGTCTCTGAGGGGTTTTAAAAAAGGCGTTGGTCCGATGACTACCGAGGATCTGGAGAAAATGATTCGGAAATTCGATAAGACGAGTTCTTTTGCTGTGCAACCTGGTAGAGGTAGGAAACAAACTGACTCGACGTCAGTGGAAGTAGTCGCCACATAAATGCAGGAGGAGACGATTGGTGGTGTGTAAAGGTGTAGTGCACGGAGAATTGCCCCAGCACTGGACATACCCGTGAGCACGGTGCGTAAAATCCTACGTAACATCCTTCTTTGCTATCCATTTGAAATTACCCACGTGCACGAGTTGCTTCCTGTTGGCTTTCCAGCAAGAGAGACGTTTGCTTTAAAATTCCTTGCTCGCATGGAAGTGGACAATGATTGGCTGTGGAAGAATTTGTGGACAGACGAAGCCCACTTCCATCTGACAGGATATATCAATACACAGAATTTCCGAATATACTCAACTGAAAATCCACACGCAAATCAACCATTACCACTTCATCCTGAAAAGGTCACTGTGTGGTGCGGGTTTACGGCATCTTTTTTCATAGGGCCATATTTTTTCGAAGAGGCAGGTGCTTCCGGTCCTGTTACCCGTACCATCACCGGTAAGCGCTATGAGTGTCTTTTGCGCAACCACGTCATTCCAGCTCTCCACAGCGTAGATGTGTAGACGGGATCGTTTTTATGCAAGATGGCGCACCTCCACACATTGCAAACACAGTTAAGTAGCTGCTGAAGCGCCATTTCGGAAATGCTAGAATTATCAGCCGCCATTTCCCTACGGGCTGGACGTCCCGAACAGCTAATCTTAATGTGTGACTTCTGGCTGTGGGGCTATTTGAAAGATGTTCTGTTCAGTGTTCCAATTGCAATCTTAGCTGCATTGAAGGCACGCATTGCGCAACACATTCTGAAAGTGAGCCCGGAAACACTTGGATCACTTGTGGACCACGCTGTTTCTCGATTTCGACTTGTTGCAGAAAACGGGGGCAGCATATTGAACGTGTTTTGCGCCAGTCACATGGAAATTAATAATCCGCTTTGATTTTGATTGGTGTTTTTTATGCGGTTTTTGGCCTCAGGACAATTAAAAGCCGATTTTTCCCATCCGATGTGATATGACCTTGCCATGGTGGACGAGCTTACGTAACTAATAGTATCACACCCGTACACCCATGCACACTGAGCAGTACAGTTTGCTTAAATTCAAACAAACACCTTAGGCATTGTTGTATGATTCATTTGTCATTCGTAGTCGACCACTATTAAATTACGATGCTTACAGCGCCATCTATAGCTACATTTTGTTACTATATTTTAGCCGCGCGGGGTAGCCGTGCGGTCTAGGGCGTCTTGTCACAGTCCGCGCGAACCCCCGTCGGAGGTTCGAGTCCTCCATCGGGCGTGTGTGTGTGTGTGTGTGTGTGTGTGTGTGTGTGTGTGTGTGTGTGTGTGTGTGTGTTCAGTAGCGTAAGTTAGTTTAAGTTAGATTAAATAGTGTCTAAGATTAGGGACCGGCCGGCCGGAGTGACCGAACGGTTAAAGGCGCTACAGTCTGCAACCGCGTGACCGCTGCGGTCGCAGGTTCGAATCCTGCCTAGGGCATGGGTGTGTGTGTTGTCCTTAGGTTAGTTAGGTTTAAGTAGTTCTAAGTTCTAGGGGACTGATGACCACAGCAGTTAAGTCCCATAGTGCTCAGAGCAATTTGAAGATTAGGGACCGATGACCTCAGCAGTTTGGTCCCATAAGACCTTACGACAAATTTCCAAATTTGTAACTATTTTTCTTCTGCCATACATTTTCCCTCTTCTCCGATAATATTCCGTTGCCACTTGATGTCATTCTGACCGTGGTGTTATTTCTACAGCGGTCTGAAAGTTTAACTTTAATAACAATCACCCTGTACATTACGATCAAGCTCACAACCATCACACATAAGAGAAATTTTTTATAAGTCATCGTGTATCCTCCTATAGTCAGCAAACGGTGACGACACACTCCCGTACACGATAGCGTCATCGACAGATAGCTGCAGATTTCTGCTCACCCTATCCGTCAGCATCTAGAGATCAAAATCGGGCCCATCACACTTTCCTGGAGCTCTCAAGACGATACCCTTGTCTCTGATGAACACTCGCTTTCCTGGGAAAGGTATGCGGCTCTAATACCAAAGAAGCCTTAGAATCACTCGCATACCTAAGAACCTGTTTCATCAGTAGTGGGGCACTGTTAAAATGATTTACGAAAATCTGGGCATAGGAATCTGCCTGTTGCTCTCCATCCATGGTTCGCAGGATATCGTACGTGAAAATAACATAAAATAACAAGCTGAGTCTTGTACGAGAGATGTTTTCTAAATCCCTGGTGATTTGTGGATAGGTTTTCTGTCTCAAGGAAATTTATTATCTTCTTACTTAGTATATATTCAAGAATTCTGCAGCAAACCATCGTTAAGTATACTGGTTCATTCTTTTGTTTTTCTTGCGTACTGAAGTCATCAGCGGTCTTGTTTTAGTGCAGCAGGCAAGAGGTACGCAATAAATGCAATGGACCAAGGTTGAAGAGCACTCTCAATAAAACCGAACTGAGAATCTATTCTGACTTGGTTACTTATTTATTTTCAACTCTTTCAGATGCTTCTCAACGTTTCGAATACCTCCGTAGAAGAATTTGTGTGACGATCAAAGGATGTTTATGTATATGAGCCTATTTCTCGAATTATTGATTATGCTCGGAACTTGAAGTTCTAATATTTAAGTTAGGTCACGAACCAAGATTCTGTAAGTAACGTCCACGTATTCGATTGAAAGACTCAGCACAACCAGGAGCACCTCCGAAGATCTTCTACGTAGCCTTGGACGAAACGTCAGGGATAGAAGAGTTCCATGGACCACGGCCAGGTATTCGAGTGAAGACTGGATTTATAGTCACAAAATCTGCGAAAAACGCGAATTACTGCTTTGCATCTAAATAACAAAGTGGTAGTTACACATTGCAAGTAGAGCTGCTCATGACATTCCATCATTACGTTCGCAGAAGGACATTCTTAATGACACGAAGTGAATGACACCAGGTTACAGTTACGCAAATTTACTCAAGAAAATTAAGTATAACAAGGGATCGCGAAACATATTCTTCACCTCTGCCAAGAAATGAAAAATTTTCTGAGACTTTAGTTTAAACTAATCTACCTGGTACTGCGGTAGAGTGTCTCTAGTTCCCTTGCCTATTCCGTGTGCAGGAGTTACTAACCATAGTTCATGTGAGCCGTACAAAAACACACCTCCGGAATGGCCCAGTGACCAACCTCTCTGGTTTCAGCATCTACAAGGTAAGTTGTTGTTACCATTCCACCGTTTTGCGATAACTATGGTCATACTGGAGCGAGATTCAAAGTACTCTAATTCACGGATTTACTCAGTCGTACAGGTTAAAGTGGAAAACTAAACGGACTGTCAAAAGAAAAATAAATTACCATAGATGCTATTCCCTTTTCGGCAATCTCTTCGGCTAATATGTGTGTGGAAGTTGTAAACTTAGCGCACTTACTGTAGATGCGCGAATCTCTATTAACGTTTTCCTGTAGACACTGCTGCTTACATTTTTTATGCGGGGGTGGGACACTGTATTTTTTCTCAGTTTTTTTTTCCGAATTTTGTTACTAAACCAAGGTGGGTCTCTTGTGTCCTTACTATTCACATATATCTCCAGAGCGCGATTTACAAACTTTGCCCATCATCCCTCACGTTCATCATACTGAAATCAAATGAGGTCCATTCATTAAGTATGATGCTACAGCTCCTTATCTGCTCTTTCCAGCACGAAAACTTTCCTGGGTGCATCTCCTAAGCAACCATCGTCGCTATGGTGCCATGCTCACTAAAAGCTGTCTGTTAACTGACACTATCTGTAAGTTCAAGCATGTTTGTAGCCACAGCGTCCAAAATGTTTCAGTTTCGTGCTGGTTGTGGATTAGCTCCTGAAAAGAGTTTTCGTGGAGTATGTTCAGAACTGCTTCACAAGACTGTCTGTCCGGTTCACCTCCAATAAATCCATAGAATTCCCAGTCTACATTCGGTAGGTCAAAGTCGCCTCCAGCTAATCTACATCTACGTGATTTACAAAACGAGCGTCTCTCATCCTCCAAAGCAAAAATTCTTACCCTTACAGTGCAATGAAGGAGAACTAGAACGTGATATGTACAAAAAATGACATTATATTTTTTCCCTTAGTTGAAGTTGCTTCGTTGGTTAACGATCATCGACTGAGCTTAATTGGCTCTTATCAGGAGTGATAAAGCACAATGAGGCGACGTAACCCAATAAACACCGGCCACGGGGTTCCAGTGCTGCATCTAAGGACCGTAGGTGTTTGGATCGACTTTTGCCCCTGCACGAGGTGCGTCGGACTGTCTGGAAAGGGACGAGCAGGTACATCAGTCAGGCGGCCGCACGCATCGCTCCTGAGGTCACAGGGCCCTCTGGGAGTAACGCCCCAGCTCCTCAATTAGCTTCGGATGGGTATCCGTTACAGGAAGCCAATAGTCGTACGCTACCCTTCCGCCATTCTTCCAACTACTGGGAAAATCTCTCAAATTACGAAACTGTTGGCTGTGCCCACGTCGAAGACTGACCGTCCGACGGTTCTAGCTGATGGGAGAGAAAGCAAGGAGGTACAAGCACGCACAGTAAGTTTGTCTTTCGAATCAGCCAGAAGTAAAGCAATCATTCTGATTTTGCTGTGTAGTTTCATTTTTTGGGATGTTCGGCTATTCACATGTAGATAGTAGAGGAGAGTAACTGCCTCCACGTGGTCGTATGGAAAAAGTAATTCGCCTAAAGGTTCTGGCAGTTAGATGGGTTAACCTGCTGTATTAAGTTGTAAGTCAGACGAGGTTAGAAACAGCGCGACAGATTACGGAAAAACCTAGTGATTTCGCATGGGGCGAAAAAGGTATTAGGTTTTGTCCCATCTTTTAATTTTGTTGAACAACGCTTGGAAATCGTGGCAGCACATGTGCACACACATGTCATCTAATTACCATAAATTCCTGAGAGGGGGGCAATGAGATTCGACGCCACGCTCACACATCCAAGATGTGTTCGATTGGGTTCATATGTGGTGAGTTTGGAAACCAGCACATCAACTGGAGCTCGCCACTGTGTTCCTCGAACCACTCCATAACACTCCTGGCTTCGTGACATGGCGTATTATCTTGTTGGAAAATGCCACTGCCGTCGGGAAACATGATCGTCATGAATGGCCGCACTTGGTCTGCAACCAGTGTTGTAACGTACCTACATCATATAAAGCCTATGCCCGTCTGTGAAAATGGACTCGATAAGCAACCTGAGCTATCCGTAATCTGAATCTAACCTGCATAACACTGTGCGTGTTGTATGAGAGTCAGTTTCACTGTCATTCAAGCCCTCAACAGATCGTTACACGAAAAACTTAAAACTAACATTTGGATAAGCTATCTGACTGCGTATTTGAATAAGAATTTACAAGTGATACAGAATCTGGCTTGTGCGACGGAATTTACTGGCTTAGAGTACATGACATATTGCGGTGTGTCACTGTTTCTGTTTTGGCCCTAAGTTTTGCACTTACAATCCGGAGCAGCATGCAGCAACAGCGTCTAAAGCTTATGTTACTAAGAATGAATTTGATAAAAAGGAGTTTGTTTGGGTTCTGTTAACTACTAAACAACATGTAAGAAGAGATACCATAAATCAAGTTTTTTTAAAAATTTCAGAAATCATCATGACCAATAACAGTTTGACAAGTATTAATAATGGCGAAATGCCTGACAATGACCTTATAAGTATCAATAATGGTTGAGTGCCAGATTATCAAGTTATTTCGATTTCAAAGTTACATTAACATTTAATAACCACAGCATATTTATGAATTAGATGTGGAGAATTATTATTATTATTTGGAGGATAAGGAGGCTTCTTTAACTGACAAGAAAAACATGGGATTATTGCAAACTCGGACTAACAATGACGAGCCAACCCCTGTAATTGCGCTTTACGCTATGCTTGCGAATTTTAGCTTGAATTCCATCTTCAAGCGTAGCTAAGCCATCTAAGTCTCTCCTGGCCACATAAATGAAATCAGGCCTTGAGTGTAGTTAGATCTGCCATCACCGACGTGAGGGCAGCATGACAAGTTTTCTGTCTCCGAGCTCTCGACCTACACTACTGAAATTTTACTCTCGCAGGCAGACCTCGTCTCACACCAATTCTTAGAAACGCGCTCCCATGTTTCACCTCAGATTGTTACTGTCGATATCTGAGTACTTATTTATTTCCATAGAGAATGGCAGAATCTTACAAAATGCAAAGAATAGCCTTAAGTTGGCTATATTGTTTTCGATACTCAATGTATTATTTAATCAATGTACTGGAGAGTTCTAACACACTCCTTATAGCGTATGATACTCCTTGGCCGTCATGGTGCCTTGCTCGAGCTACGGTGGACCCATGGGTCCCTATGTGAATGTTTCCCAGAGCATAATGGGCCGCCGCCAGCTTTTCTCCGCCCCGCAGTAAAGGTGTCAAGGAACCGCCATAATGTTCTGGCTGATCAATGTACAGGGCTATTACAAATGATTGAAGCGATTTCATAAATTCACTGTAGCTCCATTCATTGACATATGGTCACGACACACTACAGATACGTAGAAAAACTCATAAAGTTTTGTTCGGCTAAAGCCGCACTTCAGGTTTCTGCCGCCAGAGCGCTCGAGAGCGCAGTGAGACAAAATGGCAACAGGCGCCGAGAAAGCGTATGTCGTGCTTGAAATGCACTCACATCAGTCAGTCATAACAGTGCAACGACACTTCAGGACGAAGTTCAACAAAGATTCACCAACTGCTAACTCCATTCGGCGATGGTATGCGCAGTTTAAAGCTTCTGGATGCCTCCGTAAGGGGAAATCAACGGGTCGGCCTGCAGTGAGAGAAGAAACGGTTGAACGCGTGCGGGCAAGTTTCACGCGTAGCCCGCGGAAGTCGACGAATAAAGCAAGCAGGGAGCTAAACGTACCACAGCCGACGGTTTGGAAAATCTTACGGAAAAGGCTAAAGCAGAAGCCTTATCGTTTACAATTGCTACAAGCCCTGACACCCGATGATAAAGTCAAACGCTTTGAATTTGCGGCGCGGTGGAGATCATGATCAGCAATTCATGTCATGGCCTCCACGCTCTCCCGACTTAACCCCATGCGATTTCTTTCTGTGGGGTTATGTGAAAGATTCAGTGTTTAAACTTCCTCTACCAAGAAACGTGCCAGAACTGTGAGCTCGCATCAACGATGCTTTCGAACTCATTGATGGGTCGAGTGTGGGAGGAACTTGATTATCGGCTTGATGTCTGCCGAATCACTAAAGGGGCACATATCGAACATTTGTGAATGCCTAAAAAAACTTTTTGAGTTTTTGTATGTGTGTGCAAAGCATTGTGAAAATGTCTCAAATAATAAAGTTATTGTAGAGCTGTGAAATCGCTTCAATCATTTGTAATAACCCTGCAGATGAACGCATGTAGAAGTTAAGTTTGGTGAATCGGAGAGATTACAGTCGTACCAACGTTTCTGACACTAGGACGAAAACAAAAACTCTATCGAAAAGACATTCACTGATTACAAATGTATTGTAATATGAGCTACCTCATCAGATATGTGAATTGTTTGAAGACCTTTGACTGAATGAAACAGTACTATTCAGCAGTAGCACCAGGTGTGCCTAACAGGACCATTAATGGTCCGAATATAAGGTAATGGTTCGGTACTGTCAGCAGCTCTGTCGAAGGATTCGCTGTTGCGTACATTAATGTAAGGTCGTTGAAATGTAGATCAGTGTACGCAGTGTACCAGTATTTCCTCCTGCACCGAAACTAAGCTCTCCTTAAAAGTCAACAATTTCAAGGTAAAATATTATATTACTGATTTCAGAATTAGTGATAAGCTTGTGCAGCACATCTATTGGTGCTTAGTAACATTCAGAAGAATTACCAGATGAAAAGAATACATGAACCCAGTAGTTGAGAGGGAGAATGGAAGGCTTACATCTGTCGAGATAATTCTGATATAGTGAGTGGTATTTAAAGAAGGGTGGAAGAGGGTAGAGTGGGAGGACGAAGATGAGCAAAGGTAATGAACTGTAGATGCAAAACAAGGTTCAAAAATGGTTCAAATGGCTCTGAGCACTATGGGACTCAACTGCTGAGGTCATTAGTCCCCTAGAACTTAGAACTAGTTAAACCTAACTAACCTAAGGACATCACAAACATCCATGCCCGAGGCAGGATTCGAACCTGCGACCGTCGCGGTCTTGCGGTTCCAGACTGCAGCGCCTTTAACCGCACGGCCACTTCGGCCGGCTGCAAAACAAGGCAAAGGAAGGGAAGTGTGTTGCTAAGGAGACGAAGAAAAGAGAGAGCTGACGGAGAAGAAATGGAGAGAACAGTGCGAGAAAGAGAGAGGAACTGCTGTTGTTGCTTTTTAGTTTTTAGTTTTAGTAAACGTAAAGCCAGTGTGGGCACTGAGGACACACAACTGAAGGATTTAACATACCAGTTGTTTCCTTTACTTGCTGAGTTTTGTCTCTTCCGAGCCAGTATGCGCCATCCCTTCTCCTGCCACGTCAATCAGAAAAACAGTCCTAGTATCATAAAGATGTTCAGTAGCAAGCAGATATTGGGTGCTTGCGTTAGAGTTGAAAAAGAAGAAGAAATAAATCAAATGTATTCCGACCATTTCCAAAATTTTTGCTGGACATCTCAATAGTGTTTCAATATTCTGTCAGACAAATCGAAGGTCATAGTTCAGAGAAAAGCAACGAACACCGGCCCGATGAGATGAAATATCTGATCGTTCCGACGTGCTGTGGAACCTGTCCAACTGTGTCGGTGGGTTGAACGATAGACATATAAAAAGCAACTGCACCCTTAAGTTCTGGACACCTTAACCAAATACATCTCATTTTTTGAGAAGTGAAGTTTAACATTCGCAGATCTACTTGTAGCAGTGGAGGTAGGTGAATACAGACTCACTATCGATGGACGAACGTTTCATATTAATAATTTTTTAACACAGATGGGTATGGTTTGAATAAATTTCTGTGTCGATAACTTTTCGAGTAAGTAGATTATTCAGAGTTATTCACGAATAAGAAAATGATAAATATAATTAATCTCCAAACACAAATAATTATTTGTTATTTATTATTCGTAACGAAACGTAGATTGCCACCGTATTTTCTCTGTTGCTTCTTGTACAGATTATTTAACTAGTTTTCTTTCCCTTGGCACAGTGCAGTTTCTGATTCATAAATAGAGCGAAATTTGGCTCGGTGGCTCAATGGATTTGAATTCCATGAAGAGCATAAGACAAATTTTTGTCAATATATTAAAAATAATATTTCGTAGTCAAGGAATAAATTATTTTTGTAACAAAATTGAAGCAGGACACAAAGTCTGATACTAAAAATATTGAACAAGCATGAACGTCACGTATTGCAGTGTATATCATCTGTGTAACATACGCTGCCAACATCCATGAACTATGTTCACTGCATATTTTACATTTGTTCGATCCCTGTTTAAATTACTTTAGGTAGGTGATTTAACACTTATTTAATTCGCCTCCATTCCATGGCATATACAATACCGGAAGAAGGAATTAGTACACCTTGAAAGACAACGTCGACTTTGATCCGATGACGGCATATGACAGCCGGCCGCTGTGACCAAGCGGTTCTAAGCGCTTCAGTCCAGAACCGCGCTGCTGCTATGGTCGCAGGTTTGAATCCTGCCTCGGGCATGGATGTGTGTTAGTTAGGTTTAATTAGTTCTAAGTCTAGGGGACTGATGACCTCAGATGTTAAGTCCCATAGTGCTTAGAGCTCTTTGAACGGCATATGTTAGTAGATGTACTGATAATGGTTTCAACGTCGTCCGCCAACAGACAGCGTAGTGGCAGAGCTACGAGAGAGCAATCGATGTCTACCCTTTAATAGGGAATGCTCAAAGCCAGAAGGCCCCGTATGGTGCAGACGTATGAAGCAAACAGGCAACCATGCTACGGAAACACACTCGTGCTTCCTAAAGCCTAATGAGCGAGTTTGAAAGAGTCAAATTGTAGCCTTCCGAGAGGCATTCTGCTCCTTCGGAGAATGGCCACACAAATTGAACATACCTCTTCAGTAGTGCAACGATACTGGTATCAGTTGTCATGTGAAAATACTCGCAGCCGTAGAAGGGGCTCTGGTCGTTCACGCAACACAGTCGCCCGCCAGGACCTTCGTATTGTAAAGGTAGCAGTGGTAGGTTTAACAGCTACCACAGCACAGATAACATGGCCTGCGGGGCTTGACGTGCCAACATGAACTACTGCGAACCGGTTATTAGCGGTGACGGGCACGGCTCGACTGATGCCGTCAGAGGATCACTTGGAAGATGGAACGTCGCGCCGTGGTCTTCAGTGATGAAACCAGATTCTGCCTACACGCAAGTGACGCTCATCTACGCTACGATGTACACCTGGTGAGCGGTCTCGTTGAATGTACTCGTCCAAGACACACTGGTCCCACCCCGCTCACGTGTATCCCATATGCAATGTTGGAACAACAAATCTTGAGTGAATTGGAAACCTCTGAAAGGCTGCACTAATTTGTTTCAGGCATTGTATTAAGGACTTCAAATATAAAATACATATACAGGGTGTTTCACTAAATGTGTTTGCCCCTGTAAGTTACGAAGTAATAGGCGACGGAAATATTTATTGCGGTATGTCACCATAAGAAACGTTACACTGTCTGCGGAGCTATGAACATAGTTTATTGTGTTATTATCCAAAACGTTACAGCAAAAAGATACAATTTTAAAGGGAAAAATAGTTGATTGGCGACTCCATGGAGTGTCCTGTGCACCACGACCATATAATGGGTATACTTGGAAGGAGAGACAGCATTGGTCGTATTTTTTTGTTTTATTAAACGCAAAATCGATTTTCGGTCACTTAGTGACCATCTTCAGTGCTGTAATATATAATTTAAATTGGTAGGCACTGGTGTCAACAAGCTTACAGCGATCTCACAAAGTTTGTGAGATCGCTGTAAGCTTTCTTTATGTATCCAGAATGAGATTTTCACTCTGCAGCGGAGTGTGCGCTGATATGAAACTTCCTGGCAGATTAAAACTGTGTGCCCGACCGAGTCGCGGTCGGGCACACTCCGCTGCAGAGTGAAAATCTCATTCTGGAAACATCTCCCAGGCTGTGGCTAAGCCATGTCTTCGCAATATCCTTTCTTTCAGGAGTGCTAGTTCGCAGGAGAGCTTCTGTAAAGTTTGGAAGGTAGGAGACGAGATACTGGCAGAAGTAAAGTTGTGAGTAGCGGGCGTGAGTCGCGTTTCGGTAGCTCAGTTGGTAGAGCACTTGCCCGCGGAAGGCAAAGGTCCCGAGTTCGAGTCTCGGTCGGGCACACAGTTTTAATCTGCCAGGAAGTTTCTTTATGTAGATCCAGTTGTTTGAAGGAACAGAATTTAACTATCATTTTAGTTCATCTGTAGAAGCAATTGTTTATATTATCAAGAAGCAATTACATTTTTATGAAGAAGCAAATATGTATCTTTATTGCAATTTTTCTACCTGTTAATTAACCAGAAACTAAGGGGCGAAAAGTGGATTAAGTTCCAGATTGCAAAACTGTACGTTTTACGTTCGATCCCCCTTTTGTCTTAAGATTTTTTCTGTAACTTACAGCTTCTTTCATCTCTAACGAAAATATCAAGTCAAATTGCACTGTGTTTTGGATTGCATGTTGATCTGTCGATCCACTTCCAACCGACTATATAAATCGGTTCAGAGGCGGGGGAAAGGCGTAGACCATCCCTTGTATAGCACTGTAGTGCTGAAACCAATCTTCGGGTTGAGCACAGCTGTACATGCTTTACAGCGTAACAAATGTAGCGTAAAAATGCTTCGTAGACGGATGGTCTTAGCTGTCATACTACCGTCGCGGTCACATGCCAGTACCTCCCATTCCCCCCTGCTAACACATTGAAGTACTCTACGTAAGTAGCCAAAGATGAGATTGCAGCCAATAGAAGCTTTTAATCTGTATTATCTTCATCCATTGTACCAAGGTTTCTAATACTATCGGACATGGATGTCTTTCTGAAAATGTTACACAATTCGTTCGTGCTTGTAGTGCTACAATCAGAGTGAACAAAGTAAGAACTCATTGGCTGCTAGTGGATAGCATCAACAGACTTCAAATTAAAGTCTCTTACAGCGTTTGTGAAATGCTGCAGGACGTCCAGAGTCATCCGATGATGTAGGATTAATTCAGAGTACGTTTTGTATAAGAAGAATAGTGTTTCGATCCGACATACCTCTATGAAGTTACATAGGGCTTTGAGATCAAAAAATTTCGGAAGAGACAGTTTGAGTACACAAAAGAGCTCATAATATTGCAGCACACTCGCAACGTTTTAATCGAGAAAGTGTCAAGAGAGAGTTGTAAAACTTTCGTCGGCTTTCTACACCAATTGCAATTATTGCAACAAAGCCTTATCCATTTTCTGAAAACAAATCAGTTGTGGAAACGGCAATCGTTCTAGCGTGTTTCCTGTCTCTTTTTTTTTTTTCCAAAAACGCTTTTCAGTGCTACTGCCTTCTCGGTACTTTGTTACATGTCCGTAGGTTTGATCCAAGTGACAAACAAGCAAGAATGACTTTCAGACATGCTTTAGTAGGTAGCGCAAGGTCTTTGTGTCAAGCTGTGCTTCCCTCTAGTGTTCCAAAATTAAAGAGATGTGAAAAGTGGTTTATTCTGACTGCAGTTCTACTGGTTAAAAACCTAATGCTGTAATTCTGTATTTGTATTATCACAGGTACACTTCAGTAGTAATAGCACATTCTTCCTGTGTTTTTTCTTTTTTTTTGTCGAAAACTAACATTTTTGAGTCCAATTGTTTCTTGGTATGGGACTTAAAACTATCTTAATGCAGTATTTATTTCCTAATTTGTCTCACTAATTTTTGCGTTATTGCGGTGAGCAATTCAGTCGTACCCAAAAACTGTAGCAAATGTCTGAATACAAATAAGTTTTGTACACACAAAGATACACTATTTTCTTCATTATTGTCGCAATTGTCTCGATGAAGGAAACAGTGATCTGAAAGTCTTGCTCTGTTATCCTGAAACATAGACGATTTCAGGAGGTATAACACATCTATATCCTCTTTACATGATATAATTCCTTAGTATGTCGTAATGGCAGCCTTCGAAAACCAAATAAATATTCTCATGAAATATTTGAAAAAATTGTATAAAAATGATTTAGAAGCAACAAAAAGTACATTTGTTTAATAAATGACAAAAAATTTTAGCAGTAAATGTCAATGGATTTCAAATTTATCTACGTATTATACATAACGCTTTTCATTAGCAGATGACAAGTGCAGCTTTTGTTCGTGTAAACGAATAGCGTTTGGAATAAAGTTATACTTGTTGTGTGAGATGATAATTTTTATTTGGCATCGTTATTCGTCATTGGAACAAATTTTCGCCAACCCTGTTTCGAATGTGCTTGGCAACAAGAACACCGTAATTTATGATTATCAATTCCATTACCAGATGTAATGCGTACAGCATCGAATCGTTAAGATTGGTGCTACTTGCGCCACTATGAGGATACAAATCAAGTTTGCTTTAAATACGTGCTGTGATGGTAGTGAGCGTTGGCTACCTTTGACATTGGAAGCGGTAAGTTGATGTTAGTCAAGAGTGCCTTTCAAGCAACAAAGACACCTTTATCAATACCTCGCCGAGTTTGAGCGGGGTCGTTTAAGAGGGATACGATAAGTTGGATGTTCCTTGTGCGATAGTGCAGAAAGACTTGGCAGGGATGTGGCCACTGTATATGACTGTTGGAAGCGGTGGTCACGAGGTTGTACGGTTCAGAGAGACCGGACGGCCAAGTGTCACTACCGAGGAGAAAGACACTCGGTGTTCGGTGCATGGCAATTTGAGCAACCGTTGGCGCTACAGTGACACAACCAGCTGTTACTTCAACGAGAGCTCTGTACCAGAAGTCTTGTCTTGTTCCTTCCACTGACCCCAAATTACCCGCACGTGCGCCTTCAGTGATGTCAATTGAGATCTCATTGCAAGGCAGGGAGGAGGTCCGTTGTGTTTTCTGATGGAAGTGATCGCCGTATTTTGGTTAGAAGGAAGCCAGTTGAGAGCCTGCAATCAACCTTTCTGTGTATTAGACACACTGGATCTACACCTGGTCTTGGATGTGGTTTCCTATGACAGCAATTGCACTCTCGTGGTTATCTCATGCACCTTGCGTGCAAACTTGTACTCCAATCTGGTGATTCTACGTTTTATGCTGCCATTCATGAATAGTATTCCAGGCGGTGTTTTCCAAGAGAATAACGCTCGCCCGCATGCTGCTGTTGTAACCCACCACGCTCAACAGAGTGGTGACATGTTGCCTTGCCCTATTTGGTTGGCAGATCTGTCACCAATCGAGCATATATGGGACGTCATCCGACGACAACTCCAACGTCATCCGCACCAACATTGACCGTCTCCGTATTAACCGACCCAGGGCAACAGGCAAAGGACTCCATCCCACATAATGACATTCAGCAGCTGTCAAACACGATGCATGCACGTGTTGTATTCATGTCGTGTCTCCAGCCGGGACATTTCGTTATCTGGACACAATATTTCGGCGATCCATCTGGCCGCCAACTTCAGGTGAGTAGGCCGTCACTCGCAGGAACCGAAATCAGACACGCCGCTACGGCTCCTTTATACACCGACAGTGTGTACACCGCGTGTGCGCCAACATAACCACCCCATAACGACAGGCACAACAGCGCACCTGTGGTGAAATCTCGCGGAAACGATAAATCGCTGTCAAACAGTATTGACAGTTTTTGATGACCGAAACAAGGACCGTTATTTCTTAATATCAAACAGCACAGGGTTCCAACTCTTACTTAAAAGACACACCTATATCTGTTTATAATATTGTAAGATAGCCGGATTTCGATAGTTTCTTTCACAATACAGTGCACATACCGCATCATACAACATTTTATGTCCTTCAGTAAGACAATGTTCAGCCACTGCTGCTTTTTCTGGCTGAGATAAATGCGTGTGGCGACGATGGTCCACGCAACAGTCCTGGAGCGTATGATTCGTTTGTCCCGTATAGGCTTCCCGCAATGGCGGGCAATCTTGTAGACCCCGGGCTTTCTCAAACCCAAATCATCCTTCACTGAGCCCAGCAGTGATCTGGTCTTAGCTGGCGGATGGAATACACTTTTAATACCAAATTTCTTTAACATTCTTCCTATTTTTGAAGATATGCTCCCCGCAAAAGGTAGGAAAGCCAACGATTTGCTAGTATCTTCTGTTGGTTCCCGCGAAGATCCAATCTGTAGAGCACGACGGCTCTGACTATCCATATAACCATTCTGCTTGAACGCAGCTTTTAGATGATCGGGTTCTTGTGTCAAACTATCTGCAACATGAAATGTCACTCACAGAACATGCAGTTGTGTGCGAGTCGAATGCAGGTTATGTCACACAACTGATGCGTCTCGAAAAAAACAAAGGAAAAAATGGCCAAATGAGCTACAGTGACATGTTCCTCTCTCTGTAGAATTCATCACCAGTCTACCATTAAGTTCTACCTTGTTACGAATCCATATCACCGAAGCACTCCATCCACTCTCTGTCATTCTTTAACGCATATGCAAGTAAGTTTAGAGACATATGGTTCTCTTTTTGCCAGGAAAGGATCAATGACAGCAGTCAACCCACGCGTTTCACTATTACCTCAATAGACATACAGTATAATGTTGCCTCGACGAAAAATAAAAGATTGTATCCCCGGTTCAGGCTCGTTCCGTGTTTCAAAATTGCTTGTAAATGTAGTACAACTGCCAACACCTAGCGCAAATGCACTGTAACTGTTCATACTGTCATCGTGTTGCAGGAGCAGGCTTTATTTGATGCTGACCTTACACACCGTACACGGGTGGCGAAGCTACAACATGTTTCCACTCCCACCGAGTGGTCAAAACACGCTCTTATAGCATTAACTCACCTCACTCTGTCTTTAAACAGGTTACAGAATGTGTTGAATATTGCTCTCTCCGACTTCTGGGTAAAATTGCTGATACTGATCTCGCTATCAACTGTGGTGAGTATTACAGTACATCGCTCCATATCAATAGCCTCTTTCTAATCCCGACCGTCCACTCAGTACACTGGTTATTACAGCATGATGATTGACTGACACCACTCCGTTGAGATGGAGAGAACCTTGACGGAAATCTGGATATCTGCCACCTGTCACTGTGGAACATGGGATTAAGTGTGGAGGTCGTCACCTTAATACAGTTGTTTGGAAGCATTCCTCAATCCTACAGACTTGTCCCATTTCCGTATGCTGCGATACCCTACACGTTTCCACTTTTATTTTTTTTTTTCAACAATAAGATACAGTACCTCTTTTTATTTGTGCTACCTCACGCATGTTGTGAACGGCACCTTCCAGCAATGGTCAACATCGGAACAGTAATCACATACATGACTGGAAAATAAGGGAATAATGCTTTTCGAAACGGAGCACCGAGACATCTGATACCCTGTCAACGCGATGATAAGATTAACTGTACAGATAATCACCTTCGAATAGTTGTTGGAAGCGCTCTACAACACCGCAAACTCTTCCAGTTTCCATAGGTTGGAGTTCTTCCAAATTTTTGTGAATGACAAATATAGTGTCTATGTTCTATTTCTACCAGCCTGTGGTGTAGTAGCTGTATAGTTTATTCCACGCGATGTTCAGTTTTCTGTGGGAGCCAGAGGATCCACACGTGTTAATGGCAGTTTAGCAGCATCTGACACGGGTCTCTGAGTCATGGTAGAAAAAACAGTGTACGACGCTGTAAACTGATTGGGTGTGTTACAAAAAAAAAAAAAAAAAAAACAATGTATTAAACTGCTTATGAAGGAGCAATACAGGAAACCTCTCGTCTGATTGATAGTCTGTGTGATATGGTCTTCCTACAGGACAGGTGATGAAACTTTACACCAGTCTGTGGGAGGGACTTTGATCACGAACCACCTTCTCCAACGGATAAATACCTGTATGTTTAATAGGATCGCCACTTATGAATGGGTGATAGACATGAATGCAACCTGAGAGACACAGATCTCCTTTGGACTACCTGTATGTTGTTTGGAGATGTGTCGCCAAATCTTCGTCCTTCCTCCAAGCCATGTATGATGTGCAGTCTTCCTAATTTTCCCAACAAGGAACACCACCGTAACTCTCGTACTATCTCTTCTACCACATCATGTTGCAGGGGAAATCTTCATTTGGTGCTGGCCTTACACACTGTACAAGTTTGGCGGAGCTATGATACCATGTTCCTATTTCCACCTAGTAGTCAAAACGCGCTCCTGTAGCATTAACTCAGCTGGTCCTGTTTCCACACAGGTTGCAGAAGGTCTTAGATATAGTGCTCTCCGACTTCCACACAGATCATACTTAAATTGAGACGATCACATGGACTAAGCTGCTGAGAGGGCAGGGCAGAGACTTAGGAGCTGTTACAAGATGCAAAGGGACTGTCTAAAAGCAGCACTGGAATTCATGATGTACGGGATCCTTAGAGATCGGTTCGAAAAAAAAGGTAAATCCTTTCGAGACATGAGAGTGGCACGAATATGATTCACCAGTAGCTTTAACCATTAAAAGACGTCTCTACAAGATACAACTTGCCTACGTGGTAGAAGGGATAGACTAGATTCCAAATCGCAGACAGCATTTCTACCTGAAAGCATAACTGTCAGCGACTGGTGTGTGTGCCTGTAGACTCAAGACTGCTTTTTATGCAGGGTGACAGTAACATAGGCGTTATGATGGTGTTTTAATAGCGCAGTTATTATGCGAAATGTATGTAGTGGGCTGTAGAATCCCTCTGTGGCCAGCTTCAATTGTCATTTCTCAATACTGTTCCTCGAAAGGAACATCGTGTTCCCTCCAAGGATCCCCAGTTGTCCTAGCTGGTGAGTGTAATCCGACTGCTAAAAAAAAATCGCCATGCAAAGTGACTCTCATGATCTATTTAATTAATTAACCTATCAAACTGATAATAATGGCGTGCCGCTTGGCGGGTGGAGGATATGGCTAGGACACCGCAGCCTGATTCTTGACAAGCGTTCTTCTTTTTTATCGTTGTGGCGATATCTTTTAACGAAATTTCAATCTCTCACCTACACAGGATTTGTTTCATAAACGATAGTATGATGTAGCATCGCACTGGTGAAAGGACCCCTGCCATATTGTGCAAAACAGATATGTTCTCTTGAGTTATAGCCTCTTGTCGTTAAACGTAAAAAGAATGTTTTTTTCCGACATGTGTGCCAATGGCGTGAAATATTGTCTGAAATGTTTGTAATATACACGTGCCTGACAGTTTACTTACAGACACTGAAAACGAGCCGGCCGGAGTGGCCGTGCGGTTCTAGGCGGCACAGTCTGGAACCGAGCGACCGCTACGGTCGCAGGTTCGAATCCTGCCTCGGGCATGGATGTGTGTGATAGGTTAGTTAGGTTTAATTAGTTCTAAGTTCTAGGCGACTGATGACCTCAGAAGTTAAGTCGCATAGTGCTCAGAGCCATTTGAACCATTTTTGAGCTGAAAACGACAGACGCTCTCAGGTCGTGTAATTTGTTTAACAAGCTGGAAGAAATTGCTTAATATTAGTTTTTTTTTCTTTGGTGTTTAAATTCTCGCTTTTTCTTTACTCTGATGACGGTTTCGTAACAACGAGGACATTCTGTGGTGATCGGTAGTTCTCGCATCAAAATAGTCTATGTTCTTTTTTTCTTGTTTTTCCACAGTGTGGGCATGTCTCTTCTGATCATTCGTGATTGGTGGCGGTACGCTTCGCTGGACGTCGCAAAATAATGTGCGACTGCAGTCGAGTGTAAAAACTATACCAATGTGGCTCATAAAAGTAAAAGAAAATGGACTTAACCTTTTTTGGGGAAAGAAAACATTTATTGTGGTCGCAAATGTGTTTTGCTTTTTTTTAAATAGATGCTTGATTAAAGATGCATTGACGTCAAATACAATTGTTCTCCATTGCCAAGTGGTGGGATGCTACAACTGAGGGGTAGGGGGGCGTATCTGCTGTGGTGTTCGCCAGACACAGTCGCTGTCTGGGGCCGGCGTGTGGGGGTTCTGTCGCTATATTTTAGACGAAGAAGTTGCACTTGAGGTGGCCGTCCTGTTATCTCCTACTGTGTTGGCGTAGGAGTGTCGTCTTAAGAAAGTGGTCAGATGGTGGGAAGCCGAGTTCTGTGTTCCGTCTGGACCATTCTCTGGATGTGTTGGGTTAAGTTAATTTCCTTTTTGTGTTGTCTATGACCATCGCCTTAAGGGGGTGGCCAGATGGAGGCAGCAAAGGGCAGACAGTAGCCTGCCCGCCCCACGGGGCAGTCGGCAGAGCAGCTGGCCATTTGAAGAAGCATGCACCCCCCCCCCTTATAGGTGGATGGAGGGATGGATGGGTGGACGGAGGGAGGAAGGGAGCTTCGATTTTCGGCAGTTTGGGGACACCTATCAAGGAGAACGCACATTCAACTACTGCTGCTTTTGCAGTCTTTTAGGACAACGATTTCCCCCTGTATATGTGCTGCATTATGACCCATTCATTATGAGGGCTGGTTTTCCATCAGTTCTGGTAGAGTGTATTGGCTTCGATTAGTTGGGTGCAGGATGGTTTTTGAGCATGCATCTGTAGCGGACTCTGATGTCAAAATGTGATAGATACCGTATGTTTACAGGTAATACACTTTTTAAAATCCTCTCTGTCCAACACCAGCATCTCAACAGTTGAACGAATAAAGACAATACCTTACACCTCAGCCTTTATCCTGCCAGCTTGTAGGTGTACAGTAAAGTTTGAGTGTGTCTGTCACTAGTTTCGAGTGCTATTGCGAAATTTTTCCCAACAGGATAACACGAGTTGTATGGTATCCTCAGTTTTTGCACTGTATTGCACTTTTATGCCATCCTTGTGTAGCGCTATGCATGTAGGTGTGTAATTAGGACCTATCTTTCTGACTAAGTACGTTATTAGGATCGATCTTTGCATCAGTTTCCCAACCAAAATAAGTAAAGTACACTAATGTAACCTTCCTCTCCCACATCTGGACAGTTTCCATCTGTTAGGGGGTGCACTTGGGCTTTCCTTCCAGCAGCACCATTGTTCAAGTCCCAGAAAGAGGACAGCCATTTTTATTTTGCCGTTAATTCAAGCGTCTCTGGTGGTTTAATTGTGTCAGGGGGTACACTTGAGCTTTCTGCTCAGGAGGACCAGTGTTTGAGTGCCGGAAAAGGTACTGCCAATTGTAATTTCCCGTCAGTTCCTGTGTGGAGGATGTTGTGGGATGTCAGCACAGCCCTGGGACAAAGAAGTTCCCACGAAAATGTGAAATTCCCTCCAAAATTTGAAATTCTGCAAGAATTTGAAATTCCTACCAATAGGATAGGTTGGAGGGAGGGGGGCAGGGGAGGGGGGAAGGGGGAGGTGGAGGGGTATGAGAGGGTTGGGGCTCACGTGACGTCATCCACGGGCGGGGGTGGGCGTGGTCAGGACGTGGGGTGCGTGGGGGTGAGTGGTGGTGAGTAATTGATTAATTTAATTAATTTTCATATCAATTTGATATCAAAAGTGTGCTACAAACCCCACTACACTACTACTCTTGTTGGCATTCAAGTAAGCTTTCAGACGTCTCGGTGTTGATAAATACATGTCCTGGATAAATACAAGTCCTCTATGTTTTTCAGTGGTTTCTTTTACCGTTCTTCCTGCAAGCTAATGGCAAATTCAGCTGACGATGGTGAAGGCGACTAGCGATAACGCGCCCTTCTCTTCAGAGTAAACCACAAAGGCTCTGTAGTATTGAGATCTGGCGACTGTGGTCGCCAGGTAAAAAGCGATAATTCATTCCAGTCCTGGACGATGTGAGCGCCGTAAACAGGGATTCTGTTACTCTGGAACACAGCATCACCATTGGGAGACAAATATTGTACCATGGGAGGGACCTGATCAACCAGAATGGTGGCTTGATCCTTGGCAGTAACGCGACGTGCAGAGTAACAATGGAGCCTGTGGAATATCACGATAAGGCTGCTCATTTCATCACCGAAACCCGGTCTCGTTTCACTCCTTAAGACGGAGACACGGCCAGAATTTGGAAGCAGTAAGAAACTAGACTCAACTGACCAAATTGCTTTCTTTCATTGCTCCACAGTCCAATCCTATGACTTCGGCACCATGCTTTCTTGTTACTGCCATCAGCATCAGTGATGAATGGCTTTGGAATTCCACCTCTCCCTGTTACGGATGTCCCTTCCTGTTGTTTCGGTGCTGATAGTGTTTGCAAGTGCGACGTTCAGTTCTACAGTGACTTTCGCAGCTGCAGTCCTCTTATTTTCCGTCTCAGTCCTCTTCAAAACCGTTTGTCACGATGACGTTATTCCGCTTTCCCAGTATACGATATAAATCTTCAGTATGGTGTCTCTTGAAATACGAAACACTTTGGCTACCTTGGTTACCAAGCACCCAGCAAACGGGCACCATCAATCTGCCGAAGTTCGAATTGACTTAGCTCCCCACGTTATGCACTCACAGCCGCACGGAACACTGATATGCCCACGACTGACACTTCCAATGTATTGAGAACGTTGTACACATTCCCTTCCTGGTTAAAAACAACAACGCAACCTGCAGGCTTAACTAACATCTGCATTTATGTTCGAGTATGTATTTCTCTCCGTTTTCACTATTTTTGTCCAAACCCTGTACTTCTAGCGTGACGGAGTTCCTGTGCATTCTAACATACACACAGGGCAATACTAGACTGTGATTCCCTACTGGCAGATCGATGGTGACAGTATCGCTGTTTACCTACACTTACATACTGTTTACCTCCAGCTTTTACACTGTCACATTTTTGTTAACAAAAGTGTACAAAACAAAGAAGCAGCGCACCATGTTCTCCACGTGGTACAAAATGTAGAGCGGAGTTTATTTGTATCACGCTCAGTCACGTCCACACAAACTCCGAGCAGGGTGGTGCAGTTAGCGTAATGCCTCGTTCGGTGCGCTCACAAAGGAGCGCGCAGAGCGAGTTTGGTGGGCTAAATCGCTGGGCAGCCGCCTCCGGTAAATCCAGGCACGCCGCCGCCGTGCCGTGGAGAGGCAGCGGGCTCCAGCAGCACACAAAGCCTTCAGCAAGCGCCTCCATTTACCGTGACCTAACTCTACCGCGTCTAGACTCTGTCTAGACATTCTCTCCTGAATCTGAGTACAGAAAACTGCAACCAATCACTTTTCCTAAACGTTCTTGAGTCCATAAATCTGCTTTCGAATCTTTTCAGGTTCATCTTCAGTTAGTACACAGAAGGTTACATGAATGTTTCATAACTAATGCTCGGTGCTGGCTCTGTGACAAGAAGATGGAACATGCTTTGATGTATGAATATTGTTTAGAATGCGATTTGGATCCTAAAATGAATTCTGTACTTACTGCGACAGAATGGGCGGCTTCGTTATTACTATCCATTTATTAGTTCCCATTGTGATTGACAGTTTGTAACACAACACTCACTTCATACGAAGATATAACGTAGTTTGCTCAGAGGCATTATTTGTTTATGTTTGCATCTAATGCAGTCGACGAATGGGTAACTGTATTAATCAAAATTGACGTTAATATGAATGCCCAAAAATACAATAAAATAGTTACAATATTTGTAGAGAATTGCTTATTTCATTTTAGTGCACACTATTCACGTATTCTTTTGGTCATGGCAACTTGCGTTTATACGTTAAAGGTAGTTGTGTAACTTATCACTCATTTCTGTATCTTTTTCGAAGACTGTTGCAAATTTATTTGAGTAGTTATTCCCCATTCAAAGAACACACTTCATCTCAGTGTCATGTTTTCTTGTAATGACATCAGACGCTCGATGACCTGCCCCAAGCGTGTATACATCAATATAATTGTTAGACATTCTCCAAGTAGGTATTAAATACTATATCACATTTAAAGTAGCCCTAGAAATAGTTTTACATATATTCTAATACACTAATATATTATATAAGGTGGTGAGAAACAGTCTCGAAAGCTTGTAACAGTCTTTCAGGATAGGTTGTGCAGAGAAATAAAGGAAAAATTTCGATACCTTTCGCCGTTTTCTCGTTAATTAGCATTGAAGGTAGCCAGTTGGGCCGTTGCGCGGGCAAATTCAGGAGGCCCGCCAAATACAATTAGTGTAGGTAGTTTTCATAGCGTACACGAGACTGCTCAGTCTTTGTGTCGCGTTCGATCTTTACTACTGTTCCATCGTTCTCTTTTTCAGCCTTGGGAAATCCTTGCACGACTGTCTGATTCGCTAACTTCAGTGCTATTTAAGGGGAGGTTTACTATCTATTGGTTCAAAAAATCGATTTTTTTAATTGCATTTTTGGGTCAATAAAGGTTTCAGGAGTAAATTCTAAATAAAGGTGTTTAGAATTTACCCCTGAAACGGTTTCTCCGAATACGGAACGGAAATGTTTGTTATTCGCGATAGAACAAGAAAATGCACCCGCCTGAAATCGGCCTTATTCACGCACCAGTTCTTTTCTTTCGGAGGACAAGTATTTATACCGGTGCTTGGAAGGGAAACACACAAAATTCAAATGAAAGTTTGAACGAGTGTGTTTGGAAGTTAGCCGCCAAGCATTTGCATTCTGGTGCGAAGACTGTGGAGATTGCGACTTTCCTGGCAGTGAGCAGCTTCAGCGAAGGGTATTCAGCAATTCTGAAGACCATGACAACGCTGGAGGTCACCCTGGGACTCCGTTCGACGCAGTTAGCCAAGCTTTCGGACGACCGCCTGATTCAAGCGGCCGAAAACCGCTTATCGCCGGCCGCACGAGCGGCTCTGGAGCAGCACAGTATGGCCCAGATCGAGCAGAACGCGCTCTATGAGGAAGAGCAAGGACTAGTTTATGGACCCGGAATAGCAGATTGAACGTAAGTTGCATAATATTGCATTTATATGAAGTCAAAACGTCAAACGCGTTTTTTTCGAAATTACTTTTTTTTATCGCTTGGTATGGTAACTTCAAATCTACTGAACCGTTTGGCATAATTACTTGTTTCCGACGAAGCTAACTAAATTGTCTAGGAGTTGTACCACATTTATTCCGATCCATCATCTATAAATTTTTTTATTTGGCCGACGACCTCGAAAAATTGATGAAAAAACCCTATTTCTTTCAAATTGCCGCCATTTTGTTTCCTATGATCCAAATAACTTAAGCGAGGTACAACTCCTAAAGAATCGTATACACTTCGCTAACGTCAACTCAATTTTGATTTCAGACGAGCCGGCTGACCTGGGACATACCGCGCGTGGAGGTCTACATCGAAATTTTGTTTCGTTCCGACGGCACTTCCGACTTTGCTCTTCGACATTTCCGGTCGAAAATATTCCAGTTTGTAGACGAAATGTCAAACTGTTTGACCAAATTTGACATTGATATCTATAACACATGAGGAGAAAAAAATTCTCAAAGAACATGCTTTTTTCGGGCCAAAGGTAGTAAACCTCACCTTAACTCGGAAACCGCGCAACGTACCGAATTTTTTTCTGATTTATTTCTCAGCACGACCTACCCTAGAACACGCTTACAAGCTTTTTAATACTGTTTCTGACGATACTACATAATAGGTTAAAGCCATATCCTCAAGGCATCAGGTCATAAAAGATTTAGAAAATGATCATGTAAGTCCATCAGATATTCTTAGCAGAAACTCATATCGACAGAATATTAGCCAATAGAACTACTGTCAGATGATGAAGTCACCGTCAGACCAGGAACAAAGTGGACTGAAGAAAAAAAGGAATCAACGGAAGAAAAAAATGAAAGCTGCTTGGAAACTCCAAAGATTCAAACACGATCCACTAGGGTAATTGTATTCGTGCTCAATAATCGTCATACACAACGATTGCTACTGTAGCGGCAATCCTATGAATCCGTGGTTATACTTGCAGACTCTTGAACTCAGTCTCTTTCCTGCGCTGGCAGAGCCCACTTGTACCTGACAAGTGAAGAGTTCACGTTTAAATGTGCAGTGGCAAGTCGAGTCTCCGAGCGTGTGGGTACGGATAGTTCGGAGATGACGTCATAGGATCCGCTGGCCAGTTTAAAGAGACTATATGGACAACTCCGATGACTGTTAGGGCAGACAAGTGCGAGAATTACCGCACAATCAGCTTAAGAGCTCATGCATCCAAGATGCTTACAATAATAATGTACAGAAGAATGGAAAGAAGTTGAGGATCCGTAAGATAATCATGAGTTTGGCTCTAGGAAATGTAAAGGCACCAGAGGGGCCACTCTGACGTTGCGGTTGATAATGGAAGCAAGGCTAAAGAAAAATCAATACATTTTCATAGGATTTGTCGCCCTGGAAATAGTGTTCCACAATGTAAAATGGTGCAGCATGTTCGAAATTCTGAGGAAAATACGGGTAAGCTTTAGGGAGAAACGGGTAATATACAATATGTACTAGAGCCAATAGTGTCTAAATAAGTGTCCAAGGAATAGAAAAGCAACTGGAATCACTCAATAGAGGAAAGTCCACTGGACCTGACGGCATACCATTTCGATTCTACACAGAGTACGCGAAAGAACTTGCCCCCCTTCTAACAGCCGTGTACCGCAAGTCTCTAGAGGAACGGAGGGTTCCAAATGATTGGAAAAGAGCACAGGTAGTCCCAGTCTTCAAGAAGGGTCGTCGAGCAGATGCGCAAAACTATAGACCTATATATCTGACGTCGATCTGTTGTAGAATTTTAGAACATGTTTTTTGCTCGAGTATCATGTCGTTTTTCGAAACCCAGAATCTACTATGTAGGAATCAACATGGATTCCAGAAACAGCGATCGTGAGACCCAACTCGCTTTATTTGTTCATGAGACCCAGAAAATATTAGATACAGGCTCCCAGGTAGATGCTATTTTTCTTGACTTCCGGAAGGCATTCGATACAGTTCCGCGCTGTCGCCTGATAAACAAAGTAAGAGCCTACGGAATATCAGACCAGCTGTGTGGCTGGATTGAAGAGTTTTTAGCAAACAGAACACAGCATGTTGTTATCAATGGAGGGACGTCTACAGACGTTAAAGTAACCTCTGGCGTGCCACAGGGGAGTGTTATGGGACCATTGCTTTTCACAATATATATAAATGACCTAGTAGATAGTGTCGGAAGTTCCATTCGGCTTTTCGCGGATGATGCTGTAGTATACAGAGAAGTTGCAGCATTAGAAAATTGTAGCGAAATGCAGGAAGATCTGCAGCGGATAGGCACTTGGTGCAGGGAGTGGCAACTGTCCCTTAACATAGACAAATGTAATGTATTGCGAATACATAGAAAGAAGGATCCTTTATTGTATGATTATATGACAGCGGAACAAACACTGGTAGCAGTTACTTCTGTAAAATATCTGGGAGTATGCGTGCGGAACGATTTGAAGTTGAATGATCATATAAAATTAATTGTTGGTAAGGCGGGTACCAGGTTGAGATTCATTGGGAGAGTGCTTAGAAAATGTAGTCCATCAACAAAGGAGGTGGCTTACAAAACACTCGTTCGACCTATACTTGAGTATTGCTCATCAGTGTGATATCCGTACCAGATCAGTTTGACGGAGGAGATAGAGAAGATCCAAAGAAGAGCGGCGCGTTTCGTCACAGGGTTATTTGGTAACCGTGATAGCGTTACGGAGATGTTTAATAAACTCAAGTGGCAAACTCTGCAAGAGAAGCGTTCTGCATCGCGGTGTAGCTTGCTCGCCAGGTTTCGAGATGGTGCGTTTCTGGATGAGGTATCGAATATATTGCTTCCCCCTACTTATACTCCCGAGGACATCACGAATGTAAAATTAGAGAGATTAGAGCGCGCACGGAGGCTTTCAGACAGTCGTTCTTCCCGCGAACCATACGCGACTGGAACAGGAAAGGGAGGTAATGACAGTGGCACGTAAAGTGCCCTCCGCCACACACCGTTGGGTGGCTTGCGGAGTATAAATGTAGATGTAGATGAGCCAAGAGGAAACAATTTAAGAGCGGAAGCTCAAGAACGAAGAGCTCGGATTAAAAACGGTATGAGACAGAGATGTTGTCTGTCGGCCTTACTGCTCAATCTGTACATCGAAGAAGCAGCTATGGAAATAAAGGTTCAGGAGTGGAATTAAAATTCAAGTTAAAGGATATCAATGATACGATTCGTTGATGACATTGCTATGCTGAGTGAAAGTGAACAACAATTACATGATCTGCTGAATGGAATGAACAATATAATGAGTACAGAATGTGGACTGAGAGTAAATCGAGGAAATGCGTAAGTAATGAGAAGTAGCAAGAATGAGAGCAGCGAGAAAGTTAGCATCAGGATTGATGGTCAGAAGCAGATGAAGTTAAGGACTTCTACTACCTAGGCAGCAAATAACCAATGATGGACGGAGCAAGGAGGGCATAAAAATCAGACTAGCAGTGGCAAAAAGGGGCATTACTGTTCAAAAGAAGGCTACTAGTATCAAACATAGGCCTTAATTTGAGGAGGAAATTTCTGATAGTGTACGTTTGGAGCACAGCAGTGTATGGCAGTGAAACGTGGACTGTGGGGAACAGAAGAGAATCGAAGCATTTGAAATGTGATCTTACAGACCAATGTTGAAAGTGTTGGCCGGCCAGAGTGGCCGAGCGGTTCTAGGCGCTACAGTCTGGAACCGCGCCACAGCTACGGTCGCAAGTTCGAATCCTGCCTCGGGCATGGATGTGTGTGATGTCCTTACTTTAGTTAGGTTCAAGTAGTTCTAAGTTCTAGGGGACTGATGAACTCAGAAGTTAAGTCCCATAGTGCTCAGAGCCATTTCAATCATCTGAAAATGTTGACTGATAAGGTAAGGAATGTGTAGGTTCTGTGCAGTATCGGAGAAGAAAGGAATATGTGAAAAACACTGACAAGGAGAAGTGACAGGAAGGTAGGACATCTGTTAAGACATCAGGAAATGACATCTGTGGTACAAATTGGAGCTATACAGGGCAAAAACTGTAGAGGAAGACAGAGGTTGGAATACATCCTGCAAATAATGAGGACATAGGCTGCAAGTGCTACTCTGGGAAGAAGCGGTCGGAACACGAGAGGAATTCGTGGTGGGCCGCATCAAACCAGTCGGAAGTCTGATGATTCAAAACCAAAATAAGGACTAAGGCAATAAAATATCGGTAGATCGTTGTTTCGAGGTTATTCCCAAAATATCTCGACCTACTTGGGCAACATTTTCTCACCGATTTATCGCTATATCGATACCGATATGACAATTTCGAGGGCCGATGTTTTTATCTTATATTTTTTTCGCAATTTTCGATAAATTTTTGAAGTCTGTCATTTGAAGTAGAACTTAGTTTTACTTTCGCTGTGTGAGGGAGACGTACTACGTTCTGAGCATTCATAAAGTCCAGTCTTTCTCTTTGACTGTGTGAAGCATGTATATATAGCACAAAGAGCAAGTCCGGTTGCACTAGGTATGAATGGAATAACGTCGGTATGAATGGAATAAGACATCCGATGTGAAGAAATGTCATGGTAGTTTCCTTAAAAAAGAATTTTAACGCAACTAGTGAGCTATTTCTTCACATTGGTATTCTTAAAAAACAGTTGCTGAAACTGATGAAAAGAAATCTGAATGACAGATTGATCTCTGCGGTGGACGGAGTCGTGTAAGTGGAAATGCTGACGTAATCGGCGCTCGGTCGTACCAACAGAAACTGCAACGTTTATCCTCAAATTGTTCAAATGGCTCTGAGCACTGAGGGACTTAACTTCTGAGGTCATCGGTCCCCTAGACTTAGAACTACTTAAACCTAACTAACCTAAGGACATTACACACATCCATGCTCGAGGCAGGATTCGAACCTACCACCGTAGCAGCCGCATGGAACGTTTATCTTCGCCGCGCAGTTTTGACACTAGAACTGTTGTTAGGCAGTTCACATGCGAGAGGTGTAGGCCCACTTTTGCAGGGCCAGTTAGGATCAGAATACCAGGTCACAATTTTTTTAAACCTAGTGATGGTCTGGGTCAGGTGACAGAGGATTTGGGTTCACTCTGTAAATATTTTACCAAGGAAGACACCGCGGTTATTGTGAGTGGGCTGGGGAATAGTATTGACAGAGATCCTGTGTTCAACATAGAGTGTGACCTGGCAAAGATTGCACCAGCAACGAGAGATCCCAGTGTTGAGTTTGTGTCTGTTCTAAGACACCATGACCGACCTCATTTAAACTCTTCTGTTGGGAGATTTAATTTGCAGTTGGAACAGCTACTTGGGTCGGATGCGGGGTTACATATTGCTTTGGTTCCTGTTGATTCTCTCAGTAGGTGGGATTATATCAGACATGGCCGAAGCCTCAACAGAAAAGGGAAGGGTAAAATGGCCGGGCTAATAGCGGGAAATGTAAGTGGGAAGGCACTGCCATGAGTGGTAATATACCAGTGGTCCTAGATGTTGGAGCAGCACCTTTTTTTAGGATAGGTAGGACAGAACGAAGTCAAGTTCTGAGAAAAGTAAAGATTGAAACCAACCTTCAGTTTGAGAAAGAAATCAAACAACATGATCCTGGCACATTAGATCAGCGAACACAGCTGTTGGTTAAAAATTTACACCAATCAGCAGAAAATTTCATTCCACTCGATTTCATCTCAGTAAATATGAAATTCCAACTATCTTTAGTGCATCAAAATATTCGAGGGCTTAGAAGTAAAAGTTTAATGACACAGAACACAGTCACAGTCCATAGTCCATGTTGATGATGTTGTTGTTGTAGTTGTCTTCAGTCCTGAGACTCGTTTGATGCAGCTCTCCATGCTACTCTATCCTGTGAAAGCTGCTTCATCTCCCAGTACTTACTGCAACCTACATCTTTCTGAATCTGCTTAGTGTATTCATCTCTTGGTCTCCCTCTACCATTTTTATCCTCCACGCTGCCCTCCAACGGTAAATTTGTGAACCCTTGATGCCTCAGAACATGTCCTACCAACCGGTCCCTTCTTCATGTCAAATTGTGTCACAAACTCCTCTTCTCCCCAGTTCTATTCAATACCTCCTCATTAGTTATGTGATCTACCCATCTAATCTTCGTATTCTTCCTTTACTGCTTGCTCAATATACAGATTGAATAACATTGGGGACAGGCTACAACCCTGTCTCACTCCACAGTCCATAGTCGTAACAAAATATCGGGAGTCTGATATGTCGATATTAAAAATTACCGTTATTTCGCTGTATCGACAGAAAGAATATCGACGTACCGGCTAAAACAAAATATCGGCCACACATTGTAAATATACTGCCAGTTTTAGGGCTGTATATTTAAGTATTGAGATATTCTTGGATATTCTGTGCATCAGCAAGCTACCAGTCTGCTTATCCTCCTTAAAGCAAGAATTGATGGGTATCGGTACACGTTCACTCTTGGCGATAATCAATTTGAAAAGATTATGTTGAAAGATCTACTTAAGCACCTTAGTGAAAATAACATACTGTCAAAGTCACAGTTTGGGTTTCTTCAGGGTTCTGATATTGAGAAGGCTATTTACACTTACAGTGAAAATATCCTTAATTCATTAGACAACAAATTAGAGGCGACTGGCATATTCTGTGACCTGTCAAAGGCTTTTGACTGTGTGAATCACAGCATTCTTTTAAGTAAATTAAAATATTATGGCATCACTGGTGGTACTACAAAGTGGTTTCAGACATATCTTACTATTAGAAAACAAACGGTGTGATTATGTAACACTTCAGCAGTAGGCAATCAGACATCACCTGGCTGGGAAGAAATTGCACGTGGTGTTCCCCACGGTTCCATACTAGGTCCACTACTTTTTCTTGTGTATATTAATGACCAGTCATCTGTTACATCTTGGTTGGATGACATATAGTACTAGGGACAAAGTTGGCTGAAACCAGACGTAAACAGTAACGAAATCCTAAACTCAGATTGGAATGTATACCGCAGAGACAGGCTGGACAGTGAAGGGGGAGGCGTGTTTACAGCTATAAGAAGCGCAATAGTGTCGAAGGAAATTGACGGAGATCCGAAATGTGAAATAATTTTGGTGAAGGTCACTGTTAAAGCAGGCTCAGACATGGTAATTGGATGTCTCTATAGGCCCCCTGGCTCAGCAGCTGTTGTGGCTGAGCACCTGAAGGATAATTTGGAAAATATTTCGAGTAGATTTCCTCACCATGTTATAGTTCTGGGTAGAGATTTTAATTTGCCGGATATAGACTGGGAGACTCAAACGTTCATAACGGGTGGCAGGGACAAAGAATCCAGTGAAATTTTTTTAAGTGCTTTATCTTAAAACTACCTTGAGCAGTTAAACAGAGAACCGACTCGTGGTGATAACATATTAGACCTTCTGGTGACAAACAGACCCGAACTATTTGAAACAGTTAACGCAGAACAGGGAATCAGCGATCATAAAGCGGTTACTGCATCGATGATTTCAAGCGTAAATAGAAATATTAAAAAATGTAGGAAGATTTTTCTGTTTAGAAAAAGTGACAAAAAGCAGATTACAGAGTACCTGACGGCTCAACACAAAAGTTTAGTCTCAAGTACAGATAGTGTTGAGGATCTGTGGACAAAGTTCAAAACCATCGTACAATATGCGTTAGATGAGTATGTGCCAAGCAAGATCGTAAGAGATGGAAAAGAGCCACCGTGGTACAACAACCGAGTTAGAAAACTGCTGCGGAAGCAAAGGGAACTTCACAGCAAACATAAACATAGCCAAAGCCTTGCAGACAAACAAAAATTACGCGAAGCGAAATGTTGTGTGAGGAGGGCTATGCGAGAGGCGTTCAATGAATTCGAAAGTAAAGTTCTATGTACTGACTTGGCAGAAAATCCCAAGAAATTTTGGTCTATGTCAAAGCGGTAGGTGGATCAAAACAAAATGTCCAGACACTCTGTGAGCAAAATGGTACTGAAACAGAGGATGACAGACTAAAGGCCCAAATACTAAATGTCTTTTTCCAAAGCTGATTCACAGAGGAAGACTGCACTGTAGTTCCTTCTCTAGATTGTTGCACAGATGACAAAATGGTAGATATCGAAATAGATGACAGAGGGATAGAGAAACAATTAAAATCGCTCAAAAGAGGAAAGGCCGCTGGACCTGATGGGATACCAGCTCGATTTTACACAGAGTCCGCGAAGGAACTTGCCCCCCCCCCCCCCTTCTTGCAGCGGTGTACCGTAGGTCTCTAGAAGAGCGTAGTGTTCCAAAGGATTGGAAATGGGCACAGGTCATTCCCGTTTTCAACACGGGACGTCGAACAGATGTGCAGAACTATAGACCTATATCTCTAACGTCGATCAGTTGTAGAATTTTGGAACACGTATTATGTTCGAGTATAATGACTTTTCTGGAGACTAGAAATCTACTCTGTAGGAATCAGCATGGGTTTCGAAAAAGACAGTCGTGTGAAACCCAGCTCGCGCTATTCGTCCACGAGACTCCGAGGGCCATAGACACGGGTTCACAGGTAGATGCCGTGTTTCTTGACTTCCGCAAGGCGTTCGATACAGTTCCCCACAGTCGTTTAATGGACAAAGTAAGAGCATATGGACTATCAGACCAATTGTGTGATTGGATTGAAGAGTTCCTAGATAACAGAACGCAGCATGTCATTCTCAATGGAGAGAAGTCTTCCGAAGTAAGAGTGATTTCAGGTGTGCCGCAGGGGAGTGTCATAGGCCCGTTGCTATTCACAATATACATAAATGACCTTGTGGATGACATCGGAAGTTTACTGAGGCTTTTTGCAGATGATGCTGTGGTGTATCGAGAGGTTGTAATAATGGAAAATTGTACTGAAATGCAGGAGGATCTGCAGCGAATTGACGCATGGTGCAGGGAATGGCAATTCAATCTCAATGTAGAAAAGTGTAATGTGCTGCGAATACATAGAAAGATAGATTCCTTATCATTTAGCTACAAAATAGCAGGTCAGCAACTGGAAGCAGTTAATTCCATAAATTATCTGGGAGTACGCATTAGGAGTGATTTAAAATGGAATGGTCGTCGGTAAAGCAGATGCCAGACTGAGATTCAGTGGAAGAATCCTAAGGAAATGCAATCCGAAAACAAAGGAAGTAGGTTACAGTACGCTTGTTCGCCCACTGCTTCAATACTCCTCAGCAGTGTGGGATCCGTACCAGACAGGGTTGATAGAAGAGATAGAGAGGATTCAACGGAGAGCAGCGCGCTTTGTTACAGGATCATTTAGTAATCGCGAAAGCGTTACGGAGATGATAGATAAACTCCAGTGGAAGACTCTGCAGGAGAGACGCTCAGTAGCTCGGTACGGGCTTTTGTTAAAGTTTCGAGAACATACCTTCACCGAAGAGTCAAGCAGTATATTGCTCCCTCCTACGTGTATCTCGCGAAGAGACCGTGAGGACAAAATCAGAGAGATCAGAGCCAACACAGAAGCATACCGACAATCCTTTCCACGAACAATACGAGACTGGAATAGAAGGGAGAACCGATAGAGGTACTCAGGGTACCCTCAGCTTGCAGAGTATGGATGTAGATGTAGATGTACATTACCAGATGCCAAGTTTGTCTTATTTGCAGATGATACAAACATTACAATAAATAGTAAATCAATATAAATTTAGATAGGGCAGCTAATAAAATTTTTACTGATATTAATAAGTGGTTCATAGCCAATTCGCTCTCATTAAACATTGAAAAGTCGTACTATATATAGTTCAGAACTTCCAAGAGATTTTCTTCTAGTGTTTGTATAAAATATGATGTCATGGAAATGGAAGAAGTTGAGAGTATAAAATTCTTGGCATTACAGCTTGCTAATAAATTCAGGAATACTCTCTTTCAAATTCTGGAGGTGGCAGGGATAAAATACAGGGAACGAAAGGCTATTTACAATTTGTACAGAAACCAGATGGCAGTCATAAGAGTCGAGGGGCATGAAAGGGAAGCAGTGGTTGGGAAGGGAGTGAGACGGGTTGCAGCCTCTCCCCGATGTTATTCAATCTGTATATTGAGCAAGCAGTAAAGGAAACAAAAGAAAAATTCGGAGTAGGTATTAAAATTCATGGAGAAGAAATAAAAACTTTGAGGTTCGCCGATGACATTGTAATTCTGTCATAGACAGCAAAGGACTTGGAAGAGCAGTTGAACGGAATGGACAGTGTCTTGAAAGGAGGATATAAGATGAACATCAACAACAGCAAAACGAGTATAATGGAATGTAGTCAAATTAAATCGGGTGATGCTGAGGGAATTAGATTAGGAAATGAGACACTTAAAGTAGTAAAGGAGTTTTGCTATTTAGGAAGTAAAATAACTGATGATGGTCGAAGTAGAGAGGATATAAAATGTAGACTGGCAATGGCAAGGAAAGCGTTTCTGAAGAAGAGAAATTTGTTAACATCGAGTATAGATTTAAGTGTCAGGAAGTCGTTTCTGAAAGTATTTGTATGGAGTGTAGCCATGTATGGAAGTGAAACATGGACGATAAATAGTTTGGACAAGAAGAGAATAGAAGCTTTCGAAATGTGGTGCTACAGAAGAATGCTGAAGATAAGGTGGGTAGATCACATAACTAATGAGGAGGTGTTAAATAGAATTGGGGAGAAGAGGAGTTTGTGGCACAACTTGACTAGAAGAAGGGACTGGTTGATAGGACATGTTTTGAGGCATCAAGGGATCACAAATTTAGCATTGGAGGGCAGCGTGGGGGGTAAAAATCGTAGAGGGAGACCAAGAGATGAATACACTAAGCAGATTCAGAAGGATGTAGGTTGCAGTAAGTACTTTGAGATGAAGAAGCTTGCACAGGATAGAGTAGCATGGAGAGCTGCATCAAACCAGTCTCAGGACTGAAGACCACAACAACAACAACAACAACAATAAATTCAGTTGGCAGCGACATACTAACAAACTGCTAAAGCGCCTAAACAAGTTTGTGTTGGCAATGCGAAGATGTCATACATAGGAGATATAAATATAAGAAAAACTGACATATTTTACTTATTTTCACTCCATTATGTCATATGGTATCATATTTTGGGGCGATTCTACAAACTGAGAAACAAATTTTAGAGTACAAAAGCGTATAATAAGAGTAATGTGTAGTGTAAATCCAAGAACATCATGTCGAAATCTATTCAAAGAATTGGGTATACTAACCACAGCTTCTCAGTATATTTATTCCTTAATGAAGTTTGTTGTAAATAATATATCTCTTTTTCCAACTAACTGCTTAGTACACAGAATCAATACTAGGAATAAGAAAAACACACATAAAGATTTAAAATCACTTACTCTTGCCCAGAAAGGAGTACAGTATTCAGCAACGCATATTTTCAATACGTTACCAGCAACCATTAAAAGTTTAGCTTCAGACAAGGTACAATTTGAACATAATTTAAAAGAATTTTTGGTGGCCAACTCCTTCTATTCCATCCATGAATTTCTCAGCAATTGCAGCAGACCATTTTAATGAAAATTTATTATACTTTAATTTTTGACAATATTTGGTTCTAACAGCCAAGTAACTACCTACTGTGTGAATGATGGATTTAGTGAAAGCAGATGTAAGTATTAAACCTGTAAATATTAGAAGTTTAATTTTAATTCATGTACATAATTTTACTGTTTATTGACTGAGAATCATTAAATTTAATGAAACTCAAGTTTTCATAATTAAATTTTTGTAATGTGTTTATCTGACATGTTCCACACTCAGGAGGATCCCCTCTTTTGTGTGTCTATGGAATGAATATCTAATCTAATCTAATCTAATCTAATCTAATCTAATCTGAACTAATCTAAACTGCTAGTTCACTGGCGTTTGCTGAAACGAAAACAAAGGTTAGTCGACATGAAGTGTTCTAGACAATTCCGATATGTGACGAAACTGAACTACAGACCCATCGGAAATTTTTTATTGCAATTACCATTGTTAGCAAATTGATTATCGCCAAGAGTGAACGTGTACCGATACCCTTTCAATTCTTGTTTCCAGGAGGCTAAGCAGACTGTTAGCTTGGTGATGCGCAGAATATCCAATAATATCTCAATACTTAAATATACAGCTCTAAAACTGGCAGTATATTTACAATGTGTGGCCGATATTTTGCTTTAGCCGGTACGTCGATATTCTTTCAGTTGGTACAGCAAGATAACGGTAATTTTTAATATCGACATATCAGACTCCCGATGTTTTGTTACGACTATGGACTATGGACTGTGACTGTGTTCTGTGTCATTAAACTTTGTTCACACAGAATATTGCTCTGTTTTGTGCAGAGATTTTCAGATCACGTTCTGAACATGTTCGCAGAGGACAATACACAGATCCTTGGCCATCTAATAAGCTGATCGTCATGAAATGGCATTTTATTTGAGTATATTGCTTCATTAATTTTAATTCCTGGGCATCTTCAGAACTTTCATTCTTTATTTATATCATTGCTGTAAACATAAAAAATTATGGTAGAAAAGCTACAGCTGGTAGTTACTTCCCATTGATACAATTTCTTCAGATAGTAGGTTTCAGTTTTCTCTATTATTTGTTTGACGTGGTATAATATTTTTATGAGCAACAGTATCGAGAGGATTTAATTTAATGTCCCATAGTAGTGATATTGTAACTCTATCAAACGCTTTTATGTAAGTAATGAACGTTAGATGTATTTCGAGGTTAAATTCTCCTCTTCTTTCAAGCAGTATTTTCACACAAAATGCATTGTCTATGTATGTTCGACTATTTTTGAACCCCCCGTGATCTTCAAGCAACAGCAGCAACTTCAAATATTTTTCGTTATACTTAATATGTACGGTCTGATAGACTTGTCGTTCTGTAGTTTGTGGTGATACTTCAATTACAATTTTTAACAATAATTTAGATATCACCTGAATTTTTACCGAGTCATCCAGAATTTTACAGAGTGACTACCCCATATTAATTAGGTGCAAGAATCTTTGTTTAAGTGATTCATCATATATATTTCAGCTGTTTTCGTTTTATAACCAAACAGAAAAATAACACCAAACCTTGATGACAATTAACATTCACAAATGCTTGTCTTAGAAACAGCTAGAAGTACTGCACAGCACGAACACTCGGCGTCATCAGAGCAAAATCCCTTTGCCCCACTCCATCACTCAGTGGCTCTCTCAAAAGCCTTTCTAGTTAATGGAACCCAGTTCTATACGATATCTCTCATTGTACTAGAGAACTGAATCACATCTGTAGGTTCAAAAAACTGTTGACTTCATATCGAATAAAACAACAGTAATGTCTGCCTTTTTCCTGTAACACAAACATCTCCACCCTCAAACTAAAATCCCCACATTCTAAACAGACATTTCTCATTTCCCAGAGCCATGTACCTAGAATTCCTCTGCCTACGAACTCACTGTGTCTGGAAATATCATTTTTGCAGTCACATAAATACATTTCGTATTGGCCATTATTGTTATTATTATTACTACTACTAGCAGCAGCAGCAGGACCTGCAGTAGCACCTTTAGTATTAGCTATTCATTAGCTATTAGCTGTCAGAAGTTATTTGTTATTGAGTACTATTATTCACAGTATCATTAGACACATTCCGATCTTGAAACTTCTTTACGGATTAAAGCTGTGTGTCAAGAATGGGACTCGAACCTAGGATCATTTCATTTCGCTGGCAAGTTCTCTTCTGACTGAGCTACCAAATTCCATTAAAATCATTTCATTGCCATTTATCAAATTAAGATTGTGATCTTTCACAGTAATTATGATGTAAAAAGTACTATATGTGGAAAAATTTGAGCCAGTGTTGTTTGGTTTAGTTAATCGCTTCTGGAACACACTGTATACACGAAGAACGAGTATATGTGCACATATTTTTATTGATGACTGAGAACAATGTATGAACAACATTACATCAGATTTACTTCTTTTTCAGACTAATAATTATAGACAATTACAAATATTATACGTTGGTTAGTACCTCCAAGTACAAGTGACAAGAGCAAGGCATTAATGCTTATTTTTCCCTCACCCCTCATGGTAATGTACATGTGCGTCAGTGAAAAAGACTAATAAAAAGGTTTTAGTATGTGGACGTAATGTGCTGTTTCAGACTCTTCTGTACCTAAGGTCCATCACCGTTCCCGTTGGATCCCTACGTAATTCGGTGCTCTCAGATACACACGATCGAACAGCGGAGGAGTGGTATTCAAGCGTCAACTTTAGGTTACAATATCTCCGGATGTAATTAACATTTTACAATGCAACAAACGGTACTGATTACGTATTTGTTTATATGTTCAGATGTGCTAACAAAACTAACGGGGTTCCATTTAAAAAAACGTAGGTTTGTGTTAAAAAACATACTTCCGTGCATTTTTTATGGTTCGTATTAACCAATTACACTAGCCCCTCTCCTCACGTTCGGTCTGTGGAATCGATTCGCCAGTATTTGATGTGGTTTACGAAATACATCCAGCGCTAACGTTAGGTGACTCACCCTGTATACTAGCCGTTACCCCCTCCACCGTTCCTCTCCTGGTGTCTTCGGTGCGGCCGGCCTGTGTGGCCGTGCGGTTCTAGGCGCTTCAGTCTGGAACCGCGTGACCGCTACGGTCGCAGGTTCGAATCCTGCCTCGAGCATGGATGTGTGTGATGTCGTTAGGTTAGTTAGGCTTAAGTAGTTCTAAGTTCTAGGGGACTGATGACCACAGATGTTAAGTCCCATAGTGGGTCATAGTCCATAACACAAACATAGTCCATAAAACAAAAATACTCTGTCAATCCTCTTACTTCTGGGACTGCGTTACTAAAGAGGCCATCGAAATCCGACTACAGGACGATCTTAAGACAGCGGCCTTCAACTTAGTCAGGCTTGGAACCCTGCACTCAGCCTGGAGAGAAAAATGCGGTCCCAGAGATCGAGGACCGCCCCCTCGGCGGCAGCGGGGAGACTGCAGCCCCCAGTTCAGACCCAGGCGCCGCTTCTCCCACGACCTCCAGCAGCCGCCGCGCCAGCCGTACCGAAGACACCAGGAGAGGAACGGTGGAGGGGGTAACGGCTAGTACATATAGGGCGCCGAGAGGAACTGCACAGCATTCGTCAGGAACCACCTGAAGATGGCAGCGTGTACGTCTGCCGTAATATTTTTCAAAATGGTTCAAATGGCTCTGAGCACTATGGGACTTAACATCTACGGTCATCAGTCCCCTAGAACTTAGAACAACTTAAACCTAACTAACCTAAGGACATCACACAACACCCGGTCATCACGAGGCAGAGAAAATCCCTGACCCCGCCGGGAATCGAACCCGGGAACCCGGGCGCGGGAAGCGACCGAAATATTGTGGAGAAATTACGACGCTACCCGGTCGGATACCCGAGAACTGTTCAAATTGTCCTGCACAGTGTTACCTCTAAAGTTCGGCTGGGGCACAATAATGCATTAGAAAAAAAAATACCTCTTGTAATATCCCGTTCTTTGTCGCAGTAATACTGAAATAAAGGTACCCCGCATTTTTTTTGGGGCGTGCTCCACGCGTCGCCTGGGTGAATCTGTGCAGGCAGTACAGTAGCGGATTGGTGGGGTCAAGCGCCTCGCAGATAAACGCCGTCCCCCGCAGAGTGTGGCACGCAGCTTACAGGGCCCTAAATTTCGTCGCGAGTCCCCAGTAACGCGGCCGTCGGTCGCGTCGCAATAGCGTCCAGAGCACAGAGCGAGTGACGGCTGGCACGCAGCCGACGCCGCCTCTATTTATGCGGCTCGCTGACAGATACGGCGGCCGCGACTGCGTTCCGCGGGGCGCGATGTACGGCCCGCCCGAACGCTAATGCCGACCATAAAAATACCGCGGTCTTCGGCCACCCACTCAATCTATGCGCGAGGCGCGACTGCGGCAGCGGACGCCGAATACCTGCGGGACGTGCGTATCGCGCCACTCCACTGTCCGCTGCCGCACAGTGCTGCCAGCGCCGAGATTCGGCCATTGTGCGCGTCGCGTAATCATCCCATTAGTGGAGCCGTCTACACCAGTGCATATTGCTGCGCTCACTGCTAGACGAATAAAAAGCCACGACTGTTAACTATTGCGTGGAAATTGTTCCTCCTGTTGAGCAGCGAGTTCTGTATTCGCGCGGAATCCACCGAAATATCACACACACGATTTGTGAAAGTATCGCAGTTGTCTGACAATGTTCTCGTTCGTATTTTCTCTTCATTAGATAATAGTTCCATTTGTGGAATGCTGTTGGAAGTCTGTTAGATTGCTTCGGTTGTAACCTACACGAATTTTAGACCGATGACGTTATTAACGTTTGACCTCATCGTATGAGATTGCCGAGGAATCAACTGACATGAACTTATGACAGTGTAATTCAACTAAAGATAAATAACAAATGTATAACTTCGAGGATTCCGTTTATGTGACACACCCATCAATTAAGACACCCAGTATCAATAATAATATTCATTATCCTTCAAACCTTCCTTGTTGGATTAATAAAAGGAACAATAATGGAAAGTTATTGATTGTCATATTAACGTGAGATATTGTTACCGCGTTTAATCATTTTCATGATTGACTTTGGACACACACTGCAGAGGACTCAGACGACCGTATTTAATGCAGTAGTCAAATTAATCAACTCACAACGAATTTCGTCACTAGAATCTCTAGGATTAATTATTAATTCAGAAATGCATTAGATGCTTATGTTTCAAGAACACATCGGCTAACATGTCTCATGAGTCTGATATTTCTATCGAATCAAAAGGAGAAAATCCATACAGCATCCTAACATCCCCGATCAGTTAAACAATTTCCGGCGGGTGTACTTTGGCACCACAACTTTCGTAAATGTATATCCAATTAACGCTGAAGTTCACTTCGAATTAATTTCGAGCTAATTCAGATTTAATCTGCTATGATTCTGAGAAAAGCATTTACACTGATAGCCAAAACACTATGATCACCGGCTTAATAACTTATTTGTCCATCTTTGGAAGGAACTACATTACTGATTATGTGTATTAGGGATCCGACAGGCCGGCCGCGGTGGCCGAGCAGTTCTAGGCGCTTCAGTACGGAACTGTGCGACTGCTACGGCCGCAGGCTCGAATCCTGCCTCGGGCATGGATGTGTGTGATGTCCTTAGGTTAGTTAGGTTTAAGTAGTTCTAAGTTCTAGGGGACTGATGACCTCAGATGGTAAGTCCCATAGTGCTCTGAGCCATTTGAACCATTTGGATCCGACAGTTTGTTGGTAGGGTTTTGGCGATTGTTGGTTTATACCTATACCACAGGGCAGGCAATTCGCGTAAATAAAGGGCCGCTGAACTGCGTGCGTCGTGATGACACCAGATAGCGACTCAGATAGGTTCCTTACGATTGCATCAGGTGAATTTGGTCGCCGAGACATTAACGTTAGTCCACAATAATGCTCCTCAAACTACTTTAGCACGGTGCTGGTTCGGAGACAAGAGCAACCATACTGCTGAAAGATGACATCGCCATCGGGGAATACTACCACAGGTCCCATGCAAGCGCAGGGCAATATCATCCTTAGCATAGTACTGCTCCCATCAGCCTGCGTCCTTGGTGCGCTGCACGTTTCGAGCCACCGTTCACTTCGATGACGGCGTTTGTGGAGATGGCCATCGACCTGGTGTAGCAAAAATGTGATTCACCCGAAGAGCCGACACGTTTGCATTGAACAACGGTGCAATCCCGATGGTCCCATGCCCACTGCAATAGCAATCGGTAATGTCGTTGGGTCAAAATTTAAACAAGTAGGGGTGGCCTCCTGCGTCGCTCCATATTGAACAAGAAATGCAACAGACCACCATCTATTCTACTGCACACGGCAGACAATCGTCCGAACCCCAAGTTCCGTGAAGAGTCGTGGACTCCTATCATTTAGCACCGCATGGTAGTTTCAACGTTCTTCTACCTGTTTCCGTAGATGCACACAACAGTAGCACGTGAACATTCGACCAGCACCGCTGTTTCCGAGATATTCCTTCACAGGCTCTGCGTAATAATAATCTTATCGCATATCTCAATTGTTTTCCTCATTTGCGGCCCATATCTTTGATAAGGTGATCCCCCGTCCGTGTCCGATCAGCTCACACACTTTTGGCTACCGCTTCACGTGCCCGCAACGCCACGAGGCGGTATCTGATTTCGCGGTGGTCAGTGGTCATAATGTTTTGGCTCATCGTTGAATAATATGCATTGAAAGGGCAAATTTATTCACGAGTTCAAAGGAAGTGCAGTGCAGATGATAACTGACAACTTACATGAATCTTGTGTGTTCTTTAATCTGAAAACAGTTCAAGTGTTCGCGATCTCACGTAAAGCAAGATTTAGCTGAGGACTGAAGGAGAAGGCATGAGAAAGAATTCGTGCCCGATTTGTTCAGTTAGTTTTGGAGTATTACGAAGATGACCTTAGGTGGAAATCTTTGGAAGAAAAAAGGCGTTCTTTTGGTCAACGCATTCGTGAAGTACAGGGGTATTACAAATGATTGAAGCGATTTCATAAATTCACTGTAGCTCCATTCATTGACATATGGCCACGACACACTACAGATACGTAGAAAAACTCATAAAGTTTTGTTCGGCTGAAGCCGCACTTCAGGTTTCTGCCGCCAGAGCGCTCGAGAGCGCAGTGAGACAAAATGGCGACAGGAGCCGAGAAAGCGAATGTCGTGCTTGAAATGCACTCACATCAGTCAGTCATAACAGTGCAACGACACTTCAGCACGAAGTTCAACAAAGATCCACCAACTGCTAACTCCATTCGGCGATGGTATGCGCAGTTTAAAGCTTCTGGATGCCTCTGTAAGGGGAAATCAACGGGTCGGCCTGCAGTGAGCGAAGAAACGGTTGAACGCGTGCGGGCAAGTTTCACGCGTAGCCCGCGGAAGTCGACGAATAAAGCAAGCAGGGGGCTAAACGTACCACAGCCGACGGTTTGGAAAATCTTACGGAAAAGGCTAAAGTAGAAGCCTTACCGTTTACAATTACCACAAGCCCTGACACCCGATGACAAAGTCAAACGCTTTGAATTTTCGGCGCGGTTGCAACAGCTCATGGAAGGGGATGCGTTCAGTGCGAAACTTGTTTTCAGTGATAAAGCAACATTTTTTCTTAATGGTGAAGTGAACAGACACAATGTGCGAATCTGGGCGGTAGAGAATCCTCACGCATTCGTGCAGCAAATTCGCAATTCACCAAAAGTTAACGTGTTTTGTGCAATCTCACGGTTTAAAGTTTACAGCCCCTTTTTCTTCTGCGAAAAAAACGTTACAGGACACGTGTATCTGGACATGCTGGAAAATTGGCTCATGCCACAACTGGAGACCGACAGCACCGACTTCATCTTTCAACAGGATGCTGCTCCACCACACTTCCATCATGATGTTCGGCATTTCTTAAACAGGAGATTGGAAAACCGATAGATCGGTCGTGGTGGTGATCATGATCAGCAATTCATGTCATGGCCTCCATGCTCTCCCGACTTAACCCCATGCGATTTCTTTCTGTGGGGTTATGTGAAAGATTCAGTGTTTAAACCTCCTCTACCAAGAAACGTGCCAGAACTGCAAGCTCGCATCAACGATGCTTTCGAACTCATTGATGGGGACATGCTGCGCCGAGTGTGGGAGGAACTTGATTATCGGCTTGATGTCTGCCGAATCACTAAAGGGGAACATTTCGAACATTTGTGAATGCCTAAAAAAACTTTTTGAGTTTTTGTATGTGTGTGCAAAGCATTGCGAAAATATCTCAAATAATAAAGTTATTGTAGAGCTGTGAAATCGCTTCAATCATTTGTAATAACCCTGTATATTAACCGTAAAATCATGCTACTCCCTCCACCACCCAACTTTCTGAGGTACCGTAATAGCAAGGCAAGAGAGTTTCCAGTTTGTACGTACGGAGGCAAACTGTCACTTATTTTAGCCGCTTTTTTAACGAATGTAATTGGAAACGCCGCATCAATAAGTATACTAACTGTGTCACATGCGCCCAATAGTACGTTGGAATCTATAGGTATACCACAAAATAGCGGACATTCAGCGTGTGCTGAAGAAGAATTTCTCTTGCTGAATCACTCTAATTTATACATCGATCACCGAAGGAGTTACTGGCGCTAAAACATGGTTATATTTCATAGGAACTATTTCCATTGTTAGTTTTGGTTGCAGGGGCACAATTCTATAGACAAGTTACAGTCTGATAGCTTTTGAAAAGAGCCACAAACTGATAAACCAACTGTTATTTAAATATGTCCTACCTGTTTAGTCAGCCGAAAAGAATACACGGCACTAATTACAGAATGTGCATGTAATCAACGACAATACGTAGTACGCGCAGCAACATGTGTTAGTTCAAATGGTTCAAATGGCTCTAAGCACTGTGGGACTTAACATCTGAAGTCATCAGTCCCCTAGACTTAGAACTACTTAAACCTAGCTAACCTAAGGACGTCACATACATCCATGCCCGAGGCAGGATTCAAACCTGCGACTGTAGGAGCAGCGCAGTTCCGGACTGAAGCGCCTAGAACCACTGGGCCACAGCTGCCGGCTATGTGTTAGTTTGAAGGTTATTTTATCTCAGGGCATAGAATTATTACTTTCTTTTTAGACGTCAGTTTTCTAGCTGGTTTCATGCAGCCCACCACGAATCCAGCCCCTGCACTAATCTCTCCATCTCCGGGTTGCACTCATACCACACGTCCTCGATATTTTACTGAATATATTCCAATATCTGTCTTCGAATACAGTTTTTACCCTCTGCAGTTTCCTCAAGTATCATGAGTACTTGAAGTTTCACCATATGTCTTACATATGTTTGTTCTTCTTGTCAATATTTTCTACCTGTTCGTCACCTAGCCATTTCTGCGAAGAACCTCCTCATTTCTTACCAGTCCACTCAGTTTTCAACATCCTTGTTTAGCATCAGATCTCGAACTTTTCGATTCTCTTCTTCTCCAGCTTTCCGGTAGTCCGTGATTCACTACCATACCATTTTGTAATCGAAACTTTCATTCTCAGATATTTATTCCTCAAATATGGTAAACGCCTATATCCAAGAGTGATCAGTTTCCCTGTGTTACTCTGTTTTCTCTTCTGTTCTCCTTGCTTCGTCCACCATATGTTACTTTACTTCCAAGGTAGAAAAATTCCTTCACTTTAAAGGCCCTAAATGTTAGGTCAAGATTACCGCTAATCTTGTTTCCGTTACTCCTCGTTACTGTCACCTCGTTATTGTCACGCTTCTGTGATGTATTCTCAATCCATATTTTGTTCTCACTAGATTGATCATTTAATTCAACAAGTCCTGTCACTCTTCTTACTTTTATCAAGGATAGGAATGCCAGCGGTGAATCTTATCATTGATATCCTCCAGTTTGAATCTCAGCTTCACTCTTGTACCTTTGTATTATTTCCGCCATTGCTTCTTCGATGTATAAATTGCGCAAACACTTTCTCCGCGTACGCGTACACCATAATTACTCTACCACGCAAACATTGGCATTACACTCGTCTGGTGTGAGACGTTCCCGAGGGAAGGGGGATTCCACTGGGGGGCCGAACCACACAATAACCCTGAGTTCGGTGTGGGGTGGCGGTGGGGTGAGTGGACTGCTGTAGCCTGTTGTGGGGTTGTGAAACACTGAGGGCTATGGCGGGGACGAAGCCTCTCCGTCGTTTCTAGGTGCCCAATTCCATACAATACGATACAAGTCGAAGCACCCACCGATAGTTTGTCAGCAGGACTTCCATTGTCCAGGAGTTGCTACTCTCCTTCTGGTGAGGTGCAGCATCACCAGGTCTCTCTTCCAAGACACGCATTCCCCTATGCAAACTGAGAGAAATGACCCTTTATCACTATCTCCATCTCCCTTCAGGAGGTGAGGTTACCCAGACGGGACTATACAGCCGCTATACACAAAAACAATTGTGTATCGATCCCTCGATAATGAAAAATAAGCAAACACTTAAAAACATACAATTGTTCACATAGTGGTGCCCGATAATCGATAAACTTCGATACACATATCACACCACAATTGCATCCTGTCTTCAGTCTCATAAAAATCATTTTAAGACCATTTAAAAAAGATTTATTGTATCGTAGATTTAAAATAACATTATCTTTCTTTAGAAAAGTGAAATTCACAATGAAATATACATTACCATCTATTACATGTAAATTTACAATAAACAGTCATTTTCTAAAATAATTTTACAGTAAACATAGTTCGGATTATTCATCAACGTAGAGCCACATCAAAAGTCTCGACAAAAAAAATTCATCGAGGTAACTACATTCAAGACAAATATAGGCCACAGCCGTGGGCCATACAAAATCACTCCATGAAACACTATCAGCTTCACACAACTACACTGCTGGCACGATATAAAATGAACTACACTAAGTCATATACGCCACTGGTGTGGTGCTCATGGTTTAAGTACACCGCATTCATTAAAAAATTATGGGTTAACGCGTGAATGTAACCGCATACCGGATTACTGAAAAAATTTGTGAAGTTCGCAGTGTAGTTCCCGAACTTTTCATGAGAGCATATGGACACACTCCGAAAAAATTTGACGTGTGTTGTGGTATTCTAAGCTTACTTATACTGAAGTGCTCATGGTTTACACCTTCAAATATTTAGTTTAAGCAGGCACAAAGTACATCCGAAAATCAGATGTGATATGGTACTAAATTTCGATATCTTTTATATAATAACTTTTTTATACATAAATGAAATTTCTATATGTAAATGACGCGATGCACGATCCGTATGTTTATTAAAGTACTCACGATTTAGTTCAAATAGCCACAACTATAATCACATCGCGTAGGCATAAGTGTGACAGTGAATTAAAAGTTCATATGAAACTGATGTACCACCAATGACAATACCCCAAGCATAATAATATCTTAGTCCATGAATAAGAATTCTATATGTAAATGACGAGGTGCTCGATGTATCAATCTCGAGCACCGACTTATATTATAACCTTGGACTGAAGAAACTCATCTGCTTTTCTCAGTGAATGAAAGCATGTACTACATCCACATGGAATATGTATGCTCTTTTGCAGATCCAGTGAATCATGCTCTGATTTGGTTTGATTGTCGAGGACCTCCTGAAAGACACGCTTTCATATAGACCTCAACCGCCATATCATTTGTATATATAATTTAAATTTAACTTAACAAATTATGAATGTAATTAACTAAAAACAATTATGTACTGTAACTCGCCTGTCTGCTATGATCTATTTACTGTTGGGTCTACTTGAACTAATTCTCAGTTCCGTAATAATTATAAACATCGATCACCGCAAAAGTTAGATTCGATTTTTCGTTCATGGAGTAAGATGTTATTATGCGTGAGATATTATCATTGGTGCTATATCATTCTCATGCGATCCTTAGTACTTCATGGTCACACTTCTGCTGACCATGATGCATTTACTGTTGTTTCTACTTGAACAAAATCTGGAGTACTGTAATAAACATAAACATTGAGCTCTTCATCATTTATGTACAGAAATTTCACTCATGCATTAAGAAGTTACTGTATAAAAGATGTTGCCACTTGGTACTGTATCATTTTATTTATCATATCTGATTTCCGCATATAGTTTGTGCCTATTAAACTAAAAACTGAAAGGTATAAAACATATGTACTTTAGTACAAATAAGTTTTGATATGCTCAATACAGGTCGAATTATTTTATAGGTGAGTACATATGCACTCTTGAAAAGTTTTGGAACAATACCATGAGCTCCACAATGTTTTTCATTAATCCGGTGTGTGGTTACACTGAAACGTTAAGCCATAATTCTTTAATGAATACGTTGTACTTAGATCACGAGCATCACACGACTGGTGCATATGACTTAGTATAGTTCATTTTATATGGTGCGAAAAATACACTCCTGGAAATTGAAATAAGAACACCGTGAATTCATTGTCCCAGGAAGGGGAAACTTTATTGACACATTCCTGGGGTCAGATACATCACATGATAACACTGACAGAACCACAGGCACATAGACACAGGACCAGCGTTCGTGCTGGACGTGCAGGCCGCGTGAGACGACGCTTCATCCAGTCCCAAACATGCTCAATGGGGGACAGATCCGGAGATCTTGCTGGCCAGGGTAGTTGACTTACACCTTCTAGAGCACGTTGGGTGGCACGGGATACATGCGGACGTGCATTGTCCTGTTGGAACAGCAAGTTCCCTTGCCGGTCTAGGAATGGTAGAACGATGGGTTCGATGACGGTTTGGATGTACCGTGCACTATTCAGTGTCCCCTCGACGATCACCAGTGGTGTACGGCCAGTGTAGGAGATCGCTCCCCACACCATGATGCCGGGTGTTGGCCCTGTGTGCCTCGGTCGTATGCAGTCCTGATTGTGGCGCTCACCTGCACGGCGCCAAACACGCATACGACCATCATTGGCACCAAGGCAGAGCGACTCTCATCGCTGAAGACGACACGTCTCCATTCGTCCCTCCATTCACGCCTGTCGCGACACCACTGGAGGCGGGCTGCACGATGTTGGGGCGTGAGCGGAAGACGGCCTAACGGTGTGCGGGACCGTAGCCCAGCTTCATGGAGACGGTTGCGAATGGTCCTCGCCGATACCCCAGGAGCAACAGTGTCCCTAATTTGCTGGGAAGTGGCGGTGCGGTCCCCTACGGCACTGCGTAGGATCCTACGGTCTTGGCGTGCATCCGTGCGTCGCTGCGGTCCGGTCCCAGGTCGACGGGCACGTGCGCCTTCCGCCGACCACTGGCGACAACATCGATGTACTGTGGAGACCTCACGCCCCACGTGTTGAGCAATTCGGCGGTACGTCCACCCGGCCTCCCGCATGCCCACTATACGCCCTCGCTCAAAGTCCGTCAACTGCACATACGGTTCACGTCCACGCTGTCGCGGCATGCTACCAGTGTTAAAGACTGCGATGGAGCTCCGTATGCCACGGCAAACTGGCTGACACTGACGGCGGCGGTGCACAAATGCTGCGCAGCTAGCGCCATTCGACGGCCAACACCGCGGTTCCTGGTGTGTCCGCTGTGCCGTGCGTGTGATCATTGCCTGTACAGCCCTCTCGCAGTGTCCGGAGCAAGTATGGTGGGTCTGACACACCGGTGTCAATGTGTCCTTTTTTCCATTTCCAGGAGTGTACAATTATGTGAAGCTGATGGTATTTCATGGAGTTATTTTGTACAGTCCACAGCTATGGTCTACATTTGTCTTGCATACAATTAGCTTTGTGAACTTTTTCTGTCAGGACTTTGATGAATAATCTGAGTTATGTTTATCGTAAATTTATCTTTTAAAAAATTGCCGTTTAGTTATACGTAGTGGATGACAACGTATATTTCATTGTAAATTTTACTCTTCTAAAAAATGACGTTATGTATTTTCAAAACTTAATGTTATTTTAAATCGTATGATACCTGTATTGAAGTTGAGCGATTATCGGACACCAATGTGTAAACAATTGTATGCTTACTTATCTATGATGTTAAGCGATTAGTGTATTCTGGGACATCAGCACAAAATCTTGTTGGTTTTTTAACTTGTGTTATTTTATTTGTGACACGTTGATACTTCCTTCCACTTTTTATTACAGTCTGACGCAACATCTCTATATGACTTTCAGTGTTTCTGAATCAGTGTTGGCTACTTGTCAATAAATCATTTCGTTCTATGTAATTCATAATGTTCGAACATATTAGTGATGCGGGTCTGTAATTCTACGGATTGGATCTGTTTCCTTCTTCCTTGGGTAGATGTGAGTTCTGAAACTTTCCAAACTTTAGGTAAAGACCTTTCGACGAGCGAAACGTTGTATATGAGTTCTAAGTATGAAGCCTTTTTTTCAGCGTAATCTGAGAGAATAACCTTCTTATGCCTATGTATTTTTTAAATATTATTTAATATGAACTACAGACCGTATATTAACTATGCATTTTCGGACGAAAACAGGCTTATGGTTTCAACCATGAATTCTTCGACCTGGTGAGTAGATCCAAGTGTTTGGGTAGGGAGAGGAATAGCGGACAGGTAAATCCGCAATTTGAAGGCATGTTATTGTGGTCATCTGTGTACTAGCTGGAGGTGGTGGCTGGAACAATTGTGGCAATAAGGGTGCTGGACAGCTGACTACGATGATAGAAATAATATCCAGCAAAAACAGTTTGTTTAATGAAGAAGACACAGCAGAAGTAGTAGTACCTGCCAGGATGGCCGTGTGTTACCCCGCCCCTTCTGGATTGGGATATGGTCTGTGGCCAACGATAGAGTCCGCTTGGCGGATTAAAAGTCTAGCTCAGTTAACACTGGGTTCCTAACCACGCCCTTCCTCAGCTATACGATCTGTAAAAATTTGGAAAAATTTCGCACACTTCCACAAGTATTCTCTCTAGATGCAGATAGATGGGGTACTCACATTTCGCCAGTGGAGGGAAATGGATAGCGACAGAAGGGCATCTAGCCACCTTCTACTCTAACAGAAAGGTATGGGCCACCCTCTAACACTGGCAAAACCAATTCGTGTCTACCGCATGAACATAAGCGATAAAGGCCACGAGAAAGAAGAACAAGAAGATAGCAGAATTAGTAGTCTTCAAGTTGTATTCATCAATAAGGACGAAAAACATTATCCAATCACATTATTGTAACCAACTGTCAAAGGAATGATTAACTGCCTTTTGCAGCGCAGACTTGCGGAATGTGCAGGAAGATGCACTGAGGGTGTGGAAGGTACCGACAGGATTGTAAATACATCCCACCTCCAGTGGCGCGGCCAGCTGCGATAGTCCTCTCGGTCGAGAACCTATGGCGCAAACAGCCCGATCGAGGTAGTCCCACATGTTCTCTACAGGTATTTAGATGGCAAGGGAGTACGATAAACTCTTCATGGTGCTCTTCGGAACACGCACGTTGCACTATCCTGTTGATAGATGCCATCATTCCAAGAAAAACAAACTGCATGTACGGGTAGACATGGTCCCCAAGGATAGATGATTCCCTGTGTTGATCCATTGTGTCTTCCAGAACGAAGGAATTACCCAGGGACTGCCATAAAAATGTTACCCCCACCATAATGCTCCCTCAGGCTTGGACTCTTCAGTCGATTATTACAGGGCGTTTGGTTTCAGTCGTTTCATGCCCTAATGGAGTATAAAAAGTGATTCTTCTGGGAAAGGCCACGTGTCGCCACTTGCTGGACGTCCACTTGCGGTACATACGTGCAGGTTTCAGACTTTGTCGTCGATAAACAACAGTCAGCATGAATGCAGCAATATTCGCTGAGTGGTCATGGAGGAGACCCTGTTGGTAGACCCGTGGTTCATCTGGACAGTCAGTTGCTCAACAGTCGCACATCTATTTAGCCGTATACGTCACCGCAGCCGTCGCGCATCCTATCATCTCAGGTGCAGTGTGTATGACAGTTGCCCGTGGACGGTTTTGGATAGTGCTATTTTGCCTGTACGGAACATTTTACCCACAGTTGCACAAGAACATTTTACAAACTTAGACGTTTCGCAGATGCTTCCATCTTAGTTCATCTGAATACAAAAAAGCACTCCGTCTTCAGACCACAAGTGGCCCATTGAAACCATCCGACCGCCGTGTCATCCTGAGGATGCTGATAGGAGGAGCGTGTGGTCAGCACTCCGATCTGTCGGTCGTTATGATGGTTTTCTTGGACCGTAGCCGCTACTATTCGGTCGAGTAGCTCCTCAGTTAGCATCACGAGGCTGAGTTCACCCCGAAAAATGGCAACTGCGCATGGCAGCCTGGATGAGCTGAATACAAAGCTGTGCTCCAAATTTCATTCTCAAACTAAGGCCGATTTTTTATATTAGTAGACTTATTTTGGTAAGAAATGCCCTCTTGCCCTTGTGCTAGTCTTCTTTTTATGCCCTGCTCGTTTCGTCCGTCTCGTTATGTTGCATCCAAGATAACAGCATTCCTTCATTTCGCGTACTTCGTAGTCCTTAAATTTTATGTTAAATTCATAGCTAATCTCATTTCATTTCAACTACTCCTCATTACCTTTCGTCTTTCATCAGTTTACTCAGTTCATATTCTCTACTCACTAGACCATTACATTCAAAAGCTCCTCTAATTCTTATCACTTCCACTCAGTATAACAATGTCATCAGCAAATCTTATTAGTGCTATCCTTTCAGTTTGAATTGTATTTCTACTCTTGAACCTTTCCTTTATTTCCGCCGTTGCTTTTTACATGTATATATTTAACAATATTGGCAAAAGACTACGTAACTAACACTCTATTTAAACCTAGGACTTCGTTCATGAAATACCATTCCTATTAACCCTTCTTGGTTCTTGGATATTACACGTCTTTCCTTATAACTTACTCCTATTCTTTCAGAATTTCGAACAACTTTCACCATTATACGTTGTGGAACGTTATTTTCAGATAGACAAATCCTATGAACGTATCTCGATTTTTCTGAAGTACTGCTTCCGTTATCGATCGCAACGTTAGAACTGTGCTCTGGTGTCCTTACCATCCGGAAAGTCAAACTGATCATCATCTAACAATCCTCAATTTTCTTCTCGAAGCTTAAACGTAGTCAATTGGCAGGAAACAGCAACGGACAAGATGCAGAGGAGACATGGTTGACGCAGGGCATGGTCTAAACCGGACATGTCGAACCAAAGGCCCGCAACCAAATACTCGTAGTTTGGGCGCATCATTAAATTAGGGATTAAGGTAGGCTTTCTAGTCAGAATAATTCATTTGTTCGATCGCATTTGAAGTCATAGTACCCAGTTCATTGGGAGCTAACTGTACGAGCTGAGATATCATAGAAGTTGTAGATGACAGATATTCGCTCACGTTCACTCACGAAAATGAATTAGTAGTAATAATACTTCATCCGCTGTCAGATTGCTTAGGTTGGCTGCTGTTTCAACAACGACGACTTCTGAGCTGTACCCATGAGCACCGTACGGCTAAACTATCGCGGTGAAACTTTGTTCACCTGTTTGTTTTTGTTTGTTGTGTGCTTGCATCGTGTGCTGCATACTTAGTACCATTTTCAAAGTTGTTAGTATTATTCAACGTGACTAGTTTGGCAAAGAAAAAAAATTGCAAGATAAGTTTAACAGAGAATTTCAAACTTGCTCGTCTGAAAAATATCGCGTAGTTAATGAAGTCAGTAAAGCGGTGTGTGTTATATGCTACGAGAGAATGGTACGTAGAACACCGTCTGCAGAACGCTACTACGAAACATATCTCTTTGTCAAAAAAGTGAATCACGGGAAAAGCAATTCATTAAAGTGCTATCAAAGACATGAAGAGACAGTCGACATCCATGATTATGTTAGCAAGGATTGTCATACCAGTGGCGCAAGTTTCTAGCCTGCATATGTCATTGTCCAGCATGCTAAAACTTTTGGTGACGGGGAGTTTTGGAAGAAAGCCTCGTCAACAAGTGCATTATTACTTTCTGAAGATTTTGAAAATAAGGGTAAGATCATCGAGCCTATGAGAGATACAGCTTCATCTAGAAAGACAATAAAAGACATAATCCTGAAACTGGTGGAAAACTTAACCTAACAATGAATAAATGACACGAAGTCCTGTCCTTACATTTCGCTGTGTTTTCTCGAATGAACGGGGGTAACAAAATCTAACCGTTCAGCCGTGTTTCTTCGGTATTATGTTGTAAACGCCGTCGAAGAAAAACTGACTGCACTAATATGGTTAGCAGCAACTACTAAAGGCACAAATATTTGTACAGCTGTTAAAAATTCGGTTACTGAAAGAGAAATACATGTATGTAAAAGTGTTTCCATAGCAACTCATAATGCTCACAATGTGATGGGGAAAAAAAGGCTTTACCAGTTTTTCCAAGCACAAATTGAATATTATTTTCTTGATTTTCACTGCACCATACATCAACAAGCCTTGCGTGCAAAGCGTGGTTTCCGCTTCCCTTGATAATATAATGGCCATAGTCCCAAAACTAGCAAACCTTGTATTGTCGCAAGCATCTAATAAAAGGAAGTTCGAAAGGTTGTTAGATGAAGTCAACTAGGTGTACAATGGCTTACTGATGTATAACAATGCTCGTTGATTGAGCCGTGGGAACATACTTCAATGATTTGTACAATATTTGAAAGAAATACGGCTGTTTTTGGAAAATTACGGAAAAATTATCCAAAATTCACAGTTGATGTATTACGCGGCTTACAAAATTGATGTTTTTTACGGACGTCGGCTAGAATTTCAGTAACTTGAACGTAAAGCTTCAAGACACAAGAAACAGTTATTCTTATGATAGATCTTATTCCCACTTTTCAGGCTGACTGCAAGTTTTTAATGACGGTATTGTTTCCAAAAACTATAAGTATTTCCCAAATACGAAAAAAATTACCAGGTACAGCCAGACGAAGAAAAAGTCACTAAGGAATTTTCTTCCGTAATACATTCTTCGATTGCAGAATTTTCTTCTAGATTTTTTCATTTCGAAGAATTGTCAGAGACACTAAAATTTATTTTGTATCCAGGTGTTATTTTACTGCCTAAACTGAACTTGTCTAAATTTGACTGGTTGTAAATTGAAACAACTGAATTGCAGCTGATTTATTTCCAGTCTAGTTCAGTACGGACTTAAGAACATATCTAAACAAGATACGAATTTGAAGTAAATAAATTATAAAGACTATAGGGCAATACGTGCAAAAATGCCATCATTAAAATTATGGAAACGTGCAACTCAGTTACAGATACGTATAGCTGTCTGAAGAATCTGGCGTTTGCTATACTGACAATATTTTCACCTACTGTACCTGTGAATCATTATTTTTCTGAAATGAATATCTCGCTAAGAAAACGTTTGTCATATGACTCGAGTTCAACTTGCATTCTGTTAAAAGTTACAAAGTATGCACCTAATCCAAATTATTACTCATGGATTTTGTAATTTTTCTTTCATTTAGGTACACTAAAAATATTTATTTTAAGGTTGCTGTACAAAAAGCCTGTTACTGGTTGCAGATGAAAAGTATTAATGTGGAAGTACACTATGTGGTCAAAAGTATCCGGACAGCTGGCTGATAATGACTTACAAGAATGATATTTTCACTCTGCAGCGGAGTGTGCGCTGATATGAAACTTCCAGGCAGATTAAAACCGTGTGCCCGACCGAGACTCGAACTCGGGACCTTTGCATTTCGCGGGCAAGTGCTCACCATCTGAGCTACCGGTGCACGACTCACGCCCGGTACCCTCAGCTTTACTTCTGCCAGTATCTCGTCTCCTACCTTCCAAACTTTACAGAAGTTCTCATGCGAACCATTCATTCTGGAAACATTCTGGAAATATCCCCCAGGCTGTGGCTAAGCCATGTCTCCGCTATATCCTTTCTTTCAGGAGTGCTAGTTCTGCAAGGTTCGCAGGAGAACTTCTGTAAAGTTTGGAAGGTAGGAGACGAGATACTGGCAGAAGTAAAGCTGTGGGTACCAGGCGTGAGTCGTGCTTCGGTAGCTCAGTTGGTAGAGCACTTGCCCGCGAAAGGCAAAGGTCCCGAGTTCGAGTCTCGGTCGGGCACATAGTTTTAAACTGCCAGGAAGTTTCTTTTCAATGACTTACAAGTTCATGGCTCCCTCCATCGACAGTGCTGGAATTCAGTATGGGGTTGGCCCACCCTTAGCCTTGGTGACAGCTTCCACTCTCTGCCATACGTTCAATCAAGTGCTGGAAGATTTCTTGGGGAATGGCAGCCCATTCTTCACGGAGTGCTGCACTGAGGAGAGGTATCGATGTCGGTCAGTGTGGCCTGGCACGAAGTCGGCGTTCCAAAACATCCCAAAGGTGTTCTATAGGATTCAGGTCAGGACTCTGTGCACGCCAGTCCATTACAGGGGTGCTATTGTCGTGTAACCACTCCGCCACAGGCTGTGCATTATGGACAGGTGCTCGATCGTGTTGAAAGATGCAGTCGCCACCCCGAATTGCTCTTCAACAGTTGAAGGCAAGAAGGGGCTTAAAACATCAGTGTAGGCCTGTGCTGTGATAGTTCCACGCAAAACAAAAAGGGGTGCAAGCCCGCTTCATGAAAAACACAATCACACCATAAGACCACTGCCTCTGAATTCTACTGTTGGCAATACACACTCTGGCAGATGACGTTGCAGGCATTCGCCATACCCACACCCTGCCATCGGATCGCCACATTGTGTACCGTGAATCGTCGCTCCACACAACGTTTTTCAACTGTTCAATCGTCCAATGTTTACGCTCCTTACACCAAGCGAGGCATCGTTTGGCATTTACCGGCGTGGTGTGTGACTTATGAGCAGCCGCTCGTCCTTGAAATCCAAGTTTTCTCACCTCCCACCTAACTGTCGTAGTACTTGCAGCGGATCCTGATGCAGTTTGGAATTCCTGTGTGATGATTTGGATAGATGTCTGCCTATTACACATTGCGACCCTCTTCAATTGTCGACGGTCTCTAGTCAAGAAACGAGGTCTGCGTGTACGCTTTTGTGCTGTGCGTGTCCCTTCACGTTTCCACTTCACTATCACATCGGAACAGTGGACCTCTGGATGTTTAGGAGTGCGGAAATCTCGCGTACAGACGTTAATACATGTGACACCCCATCACTTGACCACGTTCGAAGTCCGTGAGTTCCACGGAGCGTCCCATTCTGCTCTCTCACGATGTCTAATGGCTACTAAGGTCGCAGATATGGAGCACCTGGCAGTAGATGGCAGCACTATGCACCTAATATGAAAGACATAAGTTTTTGGGGGTGTCCGGATACTTTTGATCACATAGTGTGTTAGTCAGTAGAGCCCAAATTTCTGTGCACTAAAAAATCTTAAAATATGGATGCATTCAAAAAGTTTCATGTGCCTGAAGATGCACAAAATAGACAATACCAAAAGAGTCATATGCGGTATCAAAATTTAGTTCTACGATTCGTTGGATGGCACGCCATGGCCGTACTAAATAATTCTTTGTAAAAAGTGGCAAGTAGATGTACAAATGTTCACCGTCGCTGGTCTAGATTCCAGCGGGTCGTTGACGGCTGAAGTAAGTAATTCTTGTGGGTATTGTTCTCGTTAGTAACATGTATGCAATAGGCGTTAACGTGAGTGTCCGCTAGTTTTGGCACTTACTTACCCATTCTATCTCCGGGATTGTGTCTATGATATTTCTCCGAAAGTCTGACAGTACGGCACCAACTCCTAGATTCTACAGACCAACTTGAGTGGTCGCTTGGTTGGCGGTTCTACCAATGATTTTAGAAATTCTGTTGAAACGTTATGAATGTCTCCCGCCTCATTTGATCGCAAGACTTTCAAAGATCAGTTCAACTCTGACTTTTATACTGGATCTCTTATGTTTTCACATGGCTACCAATTCTTCTTCTATCATGTCATAAGATGGTTCTTCATACTGGCAGAGGCCTTCAGTGTACTCTTCCCATGTCTCTGTTCTCTTATGCCCACTTCGCTGTAGAATTCTCATTTACTCTCACTTTTGATGCCTGTGCTTCCAATTTCACCGGAGGTTGTTTTGATTCGCTTTACATTTTTCCTGCAACTATTTCCCTTTAGTTCAATTGCGTGCAATTGATTTTAAATTAACTTCCGGCTCAGATAAAAACTTGAAATGTTTAATTCAGCACATAACTAGTTGTCTTGCAATATTACCTCTGTTTCTTGTCAGGTGTACGGCAGAGTGTTCTTTGTGTACCATTGCCATTCCCCCACTTACTTGTACCACTCGCAGATGCTGCGCCAGAAGAACTAATGCTGATAAGCCGATGTCTGAGCTCGAATCTCTCAAATTTTTTCTTTCCAGGTCTTTTGGTTAGCTGATCGTAAGAGGAAACAGTTTATTGGTTGTCTCAGGTGAAGATAAACTGAAGTAAGTCACAAATTTACCACGAGTCTATGTTGTAATCTCGTCAAAAATTTGAAATAGACAGAAAAATTTCACATGTGGAAGACTAGAAAGCAGAATATACACTAAGGTAACGAAAGTCATGGGATAGCGATATGCACATATACACATGTGGGTAGGGTCGCGTACACTAGGTATAAAAGGGCAGTACATCGGCGGAGGTATCATTTGTACCCAGGTGATTCGCGTTTACGGCCGCACGATGAGAATTAACAGACTTTGAACGCAGAATGGTAGTGGGAGCTAGACGCATGAGACATTCCATTTCGGAAATCGTTAGGAAATTCAGTATTCAGAGATTCTCTGTCTCGAGAATGTGCCGAGAATACCCAGTTTAAGGCATTACATCTCACCACGGACAACGCAGTGGTCGACGGCCTTCACTCAATGACTGAGAGCAGCGGCGTTTGTCAGTGCTAACAGAGAAGCAATACTGCGTGAAATAACAACGAACGTATGCGTTAGAATAGTGCGCCGAAATCTGGCGTTATTGGGCTATGGCTGCAGACGACTGATCGTCTGCAGCGCCTCTCCTGAGCCGTTGATAATATCGGTTGGCCCTAGACGACTAGAAAGCCGTGGCCAGGTCACATGAGTTCCGATTTCAGTTCTTATAGCTGATGGTATGGTTCGAAAGTGGCGTGGACGCCACCAAGCCATGGACACAAATTGTCATAAAGGCACTGTACAAGCAGGTAATGACTCCATAGTGGCGTGGGCTGTGTTTGGATGGAATTGACTGGGTGCTCTGGACCAGTGAACCATCATGGTATAAGTTACGTTCGGCTACTTTGAGACCATTTGCAGTCATTCATGGAGTTCGTGTTATGAATGACAATGCACCATGTCACCGTATCACAGTTGTTCACGATTTGTTTGAAGAAAATTGTAGACAACTCGAGCGAATGATTTGACCACAAACATCGCCCGACGTGAATCCCATAAAACATTAACGGGACATAATCGAGAGGTCAGTTCTTGCAGAAAATCCTGCACCAGTAACATTTTTGCAGTTATGGACTGCTATAGGGCAACATTGCTCAGTATGTCTTCAGGGGACTTCCAATGACATGTTGAGTCTGTTGTGGATTGGCTGGAGAGCCAACCCACGGAGTTTGGAGGAAGCCGAAAGGCACGCGTTTAAGCTCACGCAGGCTGGCGTGAGGTCTGGAACAGGACAAGGAAATGAGAACTTAGAAAAACGGACGCAGATGGTGGAATACTTAACTTTAATCCATTAATGTTGAACGTAGCTCTTGTCTTTACATTCTTTACAATATCAATAGCAACTGATAATGGCGCCTTGCTAGGTCGTAGCAAATGTAGCTGAAGGCTATGCTAGCTATCGTCTTGGCAAATGAGAACGTATTTTGTCAGTGAACCATCGCTAGCAAAGTCGGTTGTACAACTGGGGCGAGTGCTAGGAAGTCTCTCTAGACCTGCCGTGTGGCGGCGCTCGGTCTGCAATCACTGATAGTGGCGACACGCGGGTCCGACGTATACTAACGGTCCGCGGCCGACTTAAAGGCCACCACCTAGCAAGTGTGGTGTCTGGCGGAGACACCACAGAGTCCACGCCACGTCGACCCTGGTAAAAGAATGTCCGATACGATATTAGGAGGTATCCCATGACTTCGGTCACCTCTCTGTGATTATATACATAAACACGAATTTTTTATATACCAAGTTCTCAAACCGTACTAAAAGGTACCATTTAATTTCTCGTAGTACCATTCTTGACCTCATACACATAGTCCTCAAAATTTGTGTGAATTTTTAGTAGCTTGCAAATACGCTCTAAGATTAAATAAACGACGCACCAAGAAGGACTTATCAGAATGGAGCGAAAATCGGTAGATGTGAGATACATGTACAGACAAACAAATGATTACAATTTCAGGAAAATTTCATGATTTATTCAAGAGAGCGAGTTTCACAAATTGATCAAGTCAATAAAGCGTTGGTCCACCTCTGGCCCTTATGCAAGCAGTTATTCGCCTTGCAAGTGATTGGATGAGTTGCCTGATATCCTCCAGAGGGATATAGTACCAGATTCAGTCCAGAATCCCGAGCTGGTTGGGGGGGGGGGGCTGTCCATAATGCGCCAAACTTATCAATTGGGGAGAGATCTGGCGATTTTGTGGGCCGAGTTAGGCTTTGGCAAGCACGAAGCAGTAGAAATTCTCGCATTATCTTGTTGAAATGTAAGATCACAATGGCTTGCCATGAAGGGCAACAGGACGGAGCGTAGAATATTGTCGACGTACAGCTGTGCAATAAGGGTGCTGCGTATGATAACCAAAGGGGTCTTGCTGTGAAATGAAATGGAACCAAATGGGGCTTTCTATGAAAGGAAATGGCACCACAGATCATCACTACTCTTTTTCGGGTCGTATATCGGGTGACGATCAGGTAGGTATCCCACCGTAGTCTGTGGTGACTCCAGACTCGTTTTCGCTGGTCATCATGGCTCAGTTCGAGGTGGTACTCATCACTCAAGACATTGCTATGCCAATCAGTGAGATTTCAAACCAGTCAAGAAGTGTCTGGAGACACCCCAGGCTGCGGAGGGATACCATCCTGCCAGTCACCCGCCAAATGGCCTGACAGCCAAGAGTGATGATCTGCAGTGCCATTGCATTTCGTAGCAGTATACCTTTGATTGTCATTTACAGCACCTTCACAGCACAGCGGTACATCGACGATATTCTACGTACCGTTTTGTTATCCTTCATGGTAAGCTATCCTGGGCCTAAATTTCAGCAAGATAATGCTTGTCCGCATACGGAGAGATTTCCTACTGCTTGTCTCCGTGCTTGCCAAACCCTACATTCGCTAGCGTGGTCGCCGAATCTTTACGCAACTGATAAAGTTTGTAGCATTATTGGCAGGGCTCTCCAACAAAGTCAGGATTTTAACGATCTGGCGCAGGAATTGGACAGAATATGGTACGACATCCTTCAGGAGGACATTCTACAATTGTACCAATGCAGAGACGAATAACTGCTTGCATGAGGGCCAGAGTTCGACCAGTGCCTTATTGAATTGCCCAATGTGTGAAGCTCTTGAAGAAATTATCGATTCTTTCTGAAATTGCAACAATTTGTTTGTCTGTACATATACGTCACAACTATAGATTTCCGCCCCATTCGGAATTCCTTCGTAGTGCGTCAATTTTTTTTCCTGCGAGTGTAAGATTTAAAAAGAAAAACCTATTGAATGCAACCAACGATTTTCTTTTTAAAATTTTGCAAGTTTTTTTTATAGGTAATAAAAGTCCACTACAAATTTTCAGTAGTATGTGTGTGGGGTTCGGAGTCTGTATTGTGGTAGGAGAAATTATTTTACACCTTTTAATCTGAGCAGGGATGGCTAGAGGACAAATGTAAGGATGTAGAGGCTTGTCTCACTAGGGGTAAGATAGATACTGCCTACAGGAAAATTAAAGAGACCTTTGGAGAGAAGAGAACCACTTGTATGAATATCAAGAGCTCAGATGGAAACCCAGTTCTATGCAAAGAAGGGAAGGCAGAAAGGTGGAAGGAGTATATAGAGGGTTTATACAAGGGCCATGTACTTGAGGACAATATTATGGAAATGGAAGAGGATGTAGATGAAGATGAAATGGGAGATAAGATACTGCGTGAAGAGTTTGACAGAGCACTGAAAGACCTGAGTCGAAACAAGGCCCCGGGAGTAGACAACATTCCATTAGAACTACTGATAGCCTTGGGAGAGCCAGTCATGACAAAACTCTACCATCTGGTGAGCAAGATGTATGAGACAGGTGAAATACCCACAGACTTCAAGAAGAATATAATAATTCCAATCCCAAAGAAAGCAGGTGTTGACAGATGTGAAAATTACCGAACTATCAGTTTAATAAGTCACAGCTGCAAAATACTAACGCGAATTCTTTACAGACGAATGGAAAAACTGGTAGAAGCGGACCTCGGGGAAGATCAGTTTGGATTCCGTAGAAATGTTGGAACACGTGAGGCAATACTAACCTTACGACTTATCTTAGAAGAAAGATTAAGAAAAGGCAAACCTACGTTTCTAGCATTTGTAGACTTAGTGAAAGCTTTTGACAACGTTAACTGGAATACTCTCTTTTAAATTCTGAAGATGGCAGGGGTAAAATACAGGGAGCGAAAGGCTATTTACAATTTGTACAGAAACCAGATGGCAGTTATAAGAGTCGAGGGGCATGAAATGGAAGCAGTGGTTGGGAAAGGAGTGAGACAGGGTTGTAGCCTCTCCCCGATGTTATTCAATCTGTATATTGAGCAAGCAGTAAAGGAAACAAAAGAAAAATTCGGAGTAGGTATTAAAATCCATGGAGAAGAAATAAAAACTTTCAGGTTCGCCGATGACATTGTAATTCTGTCAGAGACAGCAAAGGACTTGGAAGAGCAGTTGAACGGAATGGACAGTGTCTTGAAGGGAGGATATAAGATGAACATCAACAAAAGCAAAACGAGGATAATGGAATGTAGTCAAATTAAATCGGGTGATGCTGAGGGGATTAGATTAGGAAATGAGACACTTAAAGTAGTAAAGGAGTTTTGCTATTTAGGGAGTAAAATAACTGATGATGGTCGAAGTAGAGAGGATATAAAATGTAGAATGGCAATGGCAAGGAAATCTTTCTGAAGAAGAGAAATTTGTTAACGTCTAGTACAAATGTGTCAGGAAGTCGTTTCTGAAAGTATTTGTATGGAGTGTAGCCATGTATGGAAGTGAAACATGGACGATAACCAGTTTGGACAGGAAGAGAATAGAAGCTATCGAAATGTGGTTCTACAGAAGAATGCTGAAGATAAGGCGGGTAGATCACGTAACTAATGAGGAGGTATTGAATAGGATTGGGGAGAAGAGAAGTTTGTGGCACAACTTGACTAGAAGAAGGGATCGGTTGGTAGGACATGTTTTGAGGCATCAAGGGATCACAAATTTAGCATTGGAGGGCAGCGTGGAGGGTAAAAATCGTAGAGGGAGACCAAGAGATCAATACACTAAGCAGATTCAGAAGGATGTAGGTTGCAGTAGGTACTGGGAGATGAAGAAGCTTGCACAGGATAGAGTAGCATGGAGAGCTGCATCAAACCAGTCTCAGGACTGAAGACCACAACAACAACAAAAATCTGATTTACAAGCGTGATATATTACAAATTCAGCTTTATTTAAATAATTATGTGCTTCCTTCATTCGTCTGTCAATTGTGGTATTTCTCCTGCTACCCAAAGTTTCATCGCAGCTGCCTGTTTTGTACCCGTATTAGTCTGTCCAGCTTCTGTAACTGCCGTTTTTTGACATTTCTATTCCTCTTCAGCTGAACTGCCTATCGTCTCTTCGCCGTATCTACTGAGTTAGACGACTTTACACATCATCGTACCTCAGTATTTCGGTATTTCACATCTTTCCACCGTTATTCTTCCGGAAGATTTTCTTAAACTTCAACATACTCACTGTAGAGAAATCCCCCGTTATGCAAGGTACCACTCGATAGTTTGGCTTTGCCCAAACGTGTTTCAACACTTTCTGTGCTATCGTCAATGGTTTTTATTTATTTATGATCTGCAATGGTTATTACATTTTAACGTAGTGTGGACGTTATATGAATTTTTAGCTCGATGCTATTTACATACGAGGGCTATTCAGAAAGTAGGGAACGTTTCAATCTGACACCGCTAGGCGCTCGCCGATCACGTATATTTTGGTATGTGCGTGCTCGGCAGCTCAGTCGGCATCCATCTGTGACAATGGGAACGTCTCTGCGCGTCTGGTTTTTTTCGATATTCGAATTTGAAATGTGCGCTGCAATAGAAAATCCCGCCAGTTGTGAGGTGCGGTCTGTGATAAGGTTTTTGTTGGCAAAAAACCTAAAACCTATTGAAATTTATCGTGAAATGTGCGAAGTGTACGGAAACAACGTAATGAGTGAATGTTACGTCCGGAAATGGTGCATGTAGTTTAAAAATGGCCGAACCAACGTTCATGATAAAGACAAGAATGGACGCCCGAGCATTGTGACTGACAATCTTGTCGCTAAAGTTGATGAAAGAATTCGTGAAAACCGTTGCTTCACAAAAACGGAGCTTTCGCTTTCTTTTCCACAAGTTTCACGGACTTTGTTGTTTGAAATTGTCACTCAAAAGCTAGGTTACCGCAAATTTTGTGCACGATGGGTGCTCAAAATGCTTACAGAGCACGATAAAGAACTGCGAATGGGGGCTACGTTGACATTTCTGGAGGCCTCCGACAAACATGGTGATTCATTATTGGATCGAATCGTAACCGGTGACGAGACTTGGGTGAAACACCTCAATTGCAAGACAGAATTACAGTCCATGGAGTGGGGGCACACAAGGTCCCCCCAAAAACCAAGAAAATGTTTGCAAACCTTGTCAGCAAGGAAGTTGATGGCGACAGTGTTTTGGGCTAGGCAAGGTGTGCTTCATATTGATTTTCTCGAACGTGGAGCAACCATAAATTCTGTCCGGTACTGTGAAACTTTGCACAGCCTTAGAAGAGCAGTTCAAAACAAACGCCGAAGAAAGCTGACGTCCCAAATTTTGTTTTTGCCTGACACACGGCAAACCGCATTAAAGAACTCCTTAATTCATTCAAATGAGAAATTTTCCCTCATCCGGCCTACAGCCCCGATCTTGCACCAAGTGACTTCAACTTGTTCCCCAAGATGAGGATCTCGCTTGTAATGCAACGCTTTGATGACGACGTGGAACTCCAGGTGTGCGTGATTCACTGGCTGAAGTCTCAGGTGGCAGAATTTTATGACTAAGGTCTTTCCAAGCTTGACCACCGCTATGATAAGTGCCTCAATGTGTTTGGTGACTACGTGGAAAAGTAGTATCTCAGTCGCTCTTTCAGATATATATAATAAAATGTAATTCTTGTACTTAGCTTTTTTTTAATGCCAAAACGTTCCCTACTTTCTGAATAGCCCTCGTATACAACGGAGCGGTAATTAGGCATCCACTCTTACCTTGTCTTACGACTCCTTGAGGCAGTATATGTTGTACGCTTACGCTATGATAAAAATTTAGATCTAACCTTTTAATGTGGAAATTAAATGGTTGTACATTTGTCCACATAACTCACAGACGCTATTTATTATTTAAAGGTTTTTACCTACGCGTACAAAGCATTCTACAGCTTACCATCTGCGAAAAGTTTTCCCTTCTGTTTTTCGTCCAGACTATATTTTATGGCTCTATTTAGCGGTTACGTACGGTTGTTTGATGCTGTGGACTTATTTTTGGCCTACAAGGGAAATATAAGGAGCTATAGTATGCAAGAGCGATAATTTCAGGGTAAAGCCAGGTATCTTCAGTCACTGCTCGTCATTACTAAAGTGTGTCATTAATCTACTTCCACTGCTTGGTATGCCTTGCAATTTACTTCTGATTTCGATATTTCTGTCTCACCTGTATGTAATTCAGTTGGAATCTTCCGTGTCTCCAGGTCGTTTCCAAGTACACCTCCTCCTCTTGTGATTTTTGAACAGTTTATTCACTATTACTAGCTGAAATTTATTGCAGACCTTCATTGATCTTTCTCTTTCATTCCTACTATTAATAACATAATCTGCCGTTACTCTTTCTTCTATTCCCTACCCTGACACATCGTTCCAATCTCCCATGGTTATAATACACGTTGTAATCCTGCTGTGTAAGTACTTACGAAACCCTACACTTCAAATTGGTGAGTTGTAAACTAATGGTCCTATGCTTCTAGGAGCTTTAAAGAGCAGAAAATGCGTTGCTGTCACGAAAGAGTCGTTTCGTAAATGCGGTAACCTTTGTTAAGCGTTACAGTCTATCCAAGCACTGTAAAAACGTTTAATTAAACAGTCATGAGCTAACTTTTTTAAAATTCCACCTGCAGTTAATGCAATTACTTTACAGTAATTTAAATGTTGGTAAATGTTTGATATTATAAGAGTTTGTAAATAACTGTCCTTGCTTGTGGAAATGAACTCATGATATTAACTTAAATTCGCTGGATTAATTTAAAGATAATTAGATTTTATTTCAGAACTATTTCTCAAATGTAGCACGAAATAATTTTTCTGGTAAAGGTACTTTTGTTTATTTTTGCCTAGTTTATCTCGCGAAAATTGCGATGGAGTATTAATACGTATAATTTATAAGCGGAATGTAAATGTCTGTGTGCTCTTAAGGACAAAATTCTATATGGGTGCCAATTCACTTCTCTCTTCTTAAGCAATTTTGTAATATGTTTATTTCGTTCTACCTATTAATAGTGCTCCAGTACTTTTAGGTTAGGGAGCAATAAAGGGTTGTGAAGAACGTATTAAAAAATTGTGATGCCCTCATTGGCTCTGAGCACTATGGGACCTAACAGCTATGGTCATCAGTCCCCTATAACTTAGAACTACTTAAACTTAACTAACCTAAGGACATCACACAACACCCAGTCATCATGAGGCAGAGAAAATCCCTGACCCCGCCGGGAATCGAACCCGGAACCCGGGCGTGGGAAGCGAGAACGCTACCGCACGACCACGAGCTGCTATGCCATCATTGTCTTCATCTTCCTAACTGCGAACAATTTTTCATAGATCTTGGCCTATCAGGCCATAATGAGCACGTTACATGTAATAGTTATTCGCGCACTTAATCTACGAATCCCGCTGCAATATAAATGCTGCATGTAGTGAATATCACAGATCACTTAGTTAAACCTGTGCATAGTATGTAATGAGAAGGGGAGGGGAATGAGTTCGTAACTGCAATGATCGTCTTTATACTAGCTGGGACTCTGAGAGGATTATGAACAGGCAGTCACACTATACGATGAGACACTCAGTGACATTTTTGGCAAGAATAACATATGCAGAATACACGCCGCAAGGCAATCGCATTGTACAGAAGGTACATTGTTTGCCTCTGCAGCTGATGTCTGCAAGAACCAATCTTTAGCAAAATAATCGGAAACAGTTAATATTATGTCTACATAACGAGGTGCCAGTAATAACAAATGGCGCTGGTAAAGTTTCCACATAGATGTACTCCGTAGTATGAAAAGTTACGTAATAATAAAATTTAAAAGTATGGAAACATTATTAACTTTCAATGACTTCGACACTGCTGGAGTTCACATTATTTTTATAACTCATACTGTTATTTTTATTCTACTATAGTTATTGTAGCTTCATTACACACATACGACACGCCTTCAGGTAAGCTTCACTTCAGCACAATCATTATTATCTCCAATCGTAAGGCAGTACACTTTGTAACTTTAATATTTATCAAAACTGACATAATTATTTGTGGAATTTTGATTAAAAAAAATGAAAAGGGTACCAATTTTGTTGTGATTGTATAGAACAGAAATGAGCACAAGCTTACTAAAGTTTTAATACATTATCATTACAAGTAATCAGACTGTCTAAAGAAAGAATTCGACATTATGAATCTATAGTCATTCATCTTGGGCCACGAGGTACGTAGTTACTGAAATTGTCATTAACCACATCGTAAGACACCAGATGAGTTTCTTATCAGCTCTCTTTCTTACTGCTTCCACCATTTAGAAATACTATCAGCAACCCCATAACTTTGTTTCTTTAAAGATTCGACCTCCTATGTATAAAACGTCTTCAAATGTCTGATTTCTTTAAAATGAGTTTGTCTGTTAAGTATATGACGGTGGTCCTGAAGACACAGGACCACAATTATTTTCAAGACGTCCTATGTCATGAAATATATGTCATATGACAACATTATTTCGCAGATTTATTCAGTGGTATATGTGGATACTGTCTGCAAAATGTGTTGCAAATGGAATTAGTAGTAAACAACTGATTAAACGTTATGTCTGATGCTGAAGGTTTATTGCATGAACACCGGAGATGTAGCAAGCCAGGGGTGACCGAGAATTCTACTTCTGTGCCGTGACTTCTGACGAGTGCGTAGCGTTCGATCTACTGCACGTTTCCTTCAGCGCCACCGCTCGCTGTCTGAGGGTAAGAGGGGGAAACTGCGAAAACGCCGGATTTAAGAGGCAATGTAGTCGCACTGCATACGACTTCGTTTCGTATTTCACGTTTTTCAACAACAATTACCATAAAGGAAACAAATTTTCAGTATTATTTAATTATTTTTGGCGTGCTGAAGGCATAATGAACGTTTTATTTTGCATGAACTGTCGCCATGCGGACAGACGCTGACAGTTTCACAGATTTTAGTTCTCAGGTTGCCACGTCGGTGTGATTTATTTTATTTTCATATTCTAAATTAATTGTTTTTTAGTTCTGTTTTCATGCCTTATTTGTTTTAACTAATGCAGGTGCATACGTTTTGTAACTGCTCTTTAGAGAGTGGTTATACAGAAAGGAGTATTAGATTAAACTCTGTAATAAGAAATGACCTAGAGCCAAAAAAACGGTAGTAGTATTTCGAAGTAACAGTTAGTTAAAATTTTACAAAGAGTAGATATTCGAAATAGAGTAACTCAAAGTAGCGCAGAGGGAATCCAAGGAAGACATAACAGGGCTGCGTTTTGTTTTGAATGTAATATATAAACCAATGCGTAGCAATGTTAGGTCTCCCGAGTTTTTGTTTTCAGCGGTGGCGAGTGTGTTAGTAGTTCTTCCGTGGTAGTCGGAATTTTGGGATTATAAGCCTAATTAAATTGCATTCTCAGAACTGGATTAGACATTGGGGTAGTGGAGAATAGATTATTTTGGGATAAATTCAGAACGGAGCGAATTAGAGGTGAAGGGTGTACGAACATTGATATTCAAATGAATGGTGATTGTACGTGTTACACGAAATCCTACGATTCCGCTTATAAAAGGGAAGTGGAAAATAGTGCCCGTTAAAAGACTAAACTTGTGCTGAACACACATTGGAAGGATTCGAACCCATAATTAACATCGTGTCATGAGAACTGAGAAGCTTAGACATTGTAAGGCCCAGAGACATATTTACAATTTATCGGACATTAATGGCAAAGGACAGTTTCATGGGTAATAATATCTTTGGTGATAGGTACACGAAGGAATGTGGTATTGACGTACTGTTATCATACCGACACAATACACACTAGGATCAACTTTCCTTTCATTGATCCCTCTCATTAATTTAAGAACTTAATTGTGTCAATAAAACAGAAATATACGAGACATTCTCAGTGTTTACTAAATTCCATAATCAGCTAGTATATAGAAAATAATATCTGTGAACTTGCAAGGGTTATTGAAGGAAGCGCATAAACTTTTTACAAACCTATTTAATAGGACTCAACGATTGCATACAGACTGCTAAAGTAACTAAATCAAATTACTCATGGAAACAAATTAGTAAAAATAGACTGGAACTAAATTAATATTTTACTCCATAGTAATAGAAAACAAAACTGTCTTTGGATCCGTCGTGGTTGAAAGTGTGTGAATTATCTCTGGAAAAACACAATCGATTTTCAACTGCTAGTTAACACGACTAGACTCACAACGTGATTCAGAGATGTTTCATGCCCGACCTACACGGCAGGGAATGGTTCTTAACTAGCCGGGACAATATATCACAAACTTTTGAGATCAGCTCCGCTGGCGGGAGGGAAGGGGGAGGGGATGGAGAGGGGGACGGGGAGGGGGGGACGCGCAGTCACGACGGCGGTGGGTGTGTGGGCATAGTTTCTTACCCTGAATGTTAATAGATAAGCTCTCCATTACGGCTTGCTGCATTCCGATAGTTAATTTACTAGGGTAGTTTGAAAAGTTCTCGGAATCGCCACGAGAGGTGAGCGCTTAGCGCAACGTGTTGTTGAAGTGATATTCATTGGACTGTTGCCTGTAAACACGTGCCACGTCAGTGCTCTTGGAAGGGATCTGTGGACGTGATGTGGCTCTGTTGTTCCCGCGTAGTAATTTGCGAAGACGGAAAGAAAACGAGATTCGAGCAATGATTAAGTACTTCGTAAAGAAAGGTATGAAAGCAAAGGACGTTCATGCCGATTTCCAGAATACACTGAGGGACGCTGCTTCTTCATATTCAACTGTTGCCAAGTGGACAAATGAACATAAATTTGGTCAGGAGAGCTTAGATGATGATCCTCGCAGTGGTCAGCCAAGATGTGTCACTACTCCAGACCACAGATAAAACTTGGGTGCACTACTACATCCCAAGGACAAAACAACAGTCAAAGCAGTGGAAACACGCTGATTCTACGCCACCAAAGAAAGCAAAGACGATTCCTTCTGCGGGAAATGTCATGGCATCAGTGTTCTGGGATGCAAATGGGATTCGGTTTGTAGATTATCTCCCCACTCGGCAAACAATTACTGGAGAATACTACGCTAACCTCCTGGACAAATTGCAACAAAAGATACGCGAAAAAAAGCCAGGTTTAGCAAGGAAGAAAGTCATCTTCCAATAAGGCAATGTGAGCTCGCACACATGTGCAATCGTCATGGCAAAACTACAAGAAGTAAGGTATGAATTGTTGCCACACCCGCCTTATTCACCTGGTATGGCTCCATCAGACTTCCATCCTTTCTCAAAACTGAAAATTTTTCTTCAAACGAAGGATTAATAGCCGGAGTTGCCAACTATTTTGTACGCCTGGACGAAACTCATTTTCGAGATGGGATCCAGGCACTGGAACAACGTTGGACCAAGTGCATTAATCTACAAGACGACTACATTGAAAAACAAAAGAAGCGCTGTAAGTACTTTCTTTCTATACCGTTCCGAGAACTTTTCAAACCAGCCTCGTATGGTTCCCAAGCTTATCTCCTGTGTTTGCAAGAAGTGGTATTCGATTTGTTTATTCTATGTCTTTTAATGTTGCTCCGGAAAGTTTGGCTGGGATGGCCGTGCTTTACAAGGATGATATTCCGTTGACGAACTCTGAAGCGCTTGGCGACGGTCGGGCTATGGGGTGTAGTTTTTATGATCTCGCCTTAATTTTTCTTTATGCTCTATTCTGCTATGGTTGTACACATGACGGCTCCCGTTTTTGCAAGGAATATGCAATTTATTCGTCAAAGTCCGCTAAAAATTTTGACAGATTGAGATTTCAGTTCGTCTTACCTCCTAAGGATCAGCCTCCCAGTTATAACTATTGTCGTGAATTTAATATGATGACATTGTCGAGTCTACAGTATATTTGAATTTGGAGATATTCCGCATTAGTGCGGTTTGCGTATTTTACAGCTACTTCTAGTAGTCGATTGGACTGTTTTTTGTTTGTCTGCTTCCCTATGTAGCCAGCTTTTATCAACTGACGTTATTCCTGCTAGCTTCACTGACCGATGCGCTGTTTCAATGACTCTTAATCACGCCTCACAGCGGGCTCATCTTTCTCGGCCTGTCTCGAAGCTAAATATTTTACACCTGGCGGATCCCTCTCTGGATGACATCATGGCTGCCGTATGGGGCCGGGCAATCCGTTCCCACGTGCGTTTTCACTCACTTATCGAATGGTGGGCTGCCATAACGAAACCTCGTCTTCGCACTGCATTTATGCATTTTAGCACTGGTAAAGCGGCTGAAATGAGGAGAGCTCAGGAATTTTATTATGCTGTCCTTCGTGGTCTGTATGATAGTGCTTGATACGTCCCTTTGGTAATTCTGGATGTTCACGGCGTGAAGGCGAAACACTTGCAACTTAAAATACCGGAATGGGATGGTCTTCATGTGACGTCGGCGTCTCTGTACCGTCTAATTTGGCTTCAAATCCGATCTCAAAGAACGTGTCTCACTACGATTTGTTCTATAGACCGACGCGAATGGTCATCCCAGACTGATATAACCCGTTAACTTTGCCGGTATTTTTCTGACATGTGCAGTGGAACGGAATCAGAGGGTATACCGTCCGTTGATTTTACTTTCCTCTTGATAGTGTTGTTAGCCAGTTCACCATGAAGAGTTTTTGACAGCTTTTCACCATAATGAGATATCAGACATTGTAGTTCGTCTTCATCCTGCAAATCACTAGGTTTCGATGGTCTGTACAAAGAATTTTATGTTCGATGTTACGGTGTCAAAATTTTAAACATGGCTGAAGCAGCACCTGTTGAAAATCTTAACGGTAAATGACTACTGACGACGCCTTTGGCAAGAATGTTTCATGTGTCTCCACTGCAGGATGTGATTTTAGTGTATTTTTGCTTCTGATGAAGGTATATTTAGATATACCAAAACCGTGGTCAAGGATTTCAATAAATCTTTATCCTGCAACTGTTTGACTGTTATCATTTACCGTGATCATCTGTGGTGAATAAAATTGTGCAAAGGAGACACATCCAAGTCGGAAAAATTGTTTTAATTCCCAAAAACAGTCTGTCTATGGATCAGGCCCGACCGATAACGCAACTCAGTTGTGATTATAAAATCGTAGCGCCGGCGATAAAGAATCGTTTGTCGGTTTTGTATGCTGTCATTGTCGCTCGTTGTCTCCAAGGTCGTACTCTCCTGACTCACGATACTGAATGCCGTGATCTCATTTCGATTGCTTTCATTGTTCTTGTGTCGGGAGCTTTACTTTCCATTGATTTTACCATCCGTTTGTCAAAGTTAGATCTGATTTTCTCTTTCCAGTGTTGATGGCTCTTAATTTTAATGGTACTACACCACGAATCTTCACCTCCCCAATTACTGGTATTCAGGTTTGTATGGACGTGAATAGTCGTCTTACTGCCCCCATGGAAGTGTGTCGAGCTGTCCTGCAGGGGAGACCCCTGTTTATGTCGTTTTCAGTGCTCTTTCTGGAATCATTGCGGTCCACAGCTGCTCGATTTGGTGGCTCTTCGTTATTGGCAGAAAGGTTAATCGTCCGCGAGTATGCCGATGACGTTACTGTACTTCTTCGTACTCGTGACTACATACCAGTCCTCAAGGACATTTTTGATACATTTTGTCGTTTTATGGGAGCACAGATTAAAGAGAGGAATTATCAGTTACTCACTCTGCGGGAATTTGAGGCGATAGAGATACCATCTGCTCCGGCGGTTGACCGCCATCGATCATTAATTGTTATTATTGATCGTTTTCCGGTAAAGATGACGGCGGTAAAGTAGAAGTTCGTGTCCACCCCGATAACTGAATGGTCAGCGTGACAAACTGCCGTCCTGAGGGGCCCGGGTTCGATTCCCGGCTGGGTCGGGGATTTTGTCCCCTCAGGGACTGGGTGTTGTGTTGTCTTTATCATAATTTCATCCCCATCCGGCGCGCAGGTTGCCCAATGTGCCGTTGAATGTAATAACACCTGCACCAAGGCGGCCGGACATGCCCCGCAAGGGGCCTCCGATTGATGACGCCAAACGCTGAGTTCCATTTTCATTGAAAGTTCGTCACGGATAGAATTCAAGAAGCGATCCTTGAACACGAGCGTAGCACCCTCTCGTTACTTCATAAGGTTCGGAACTTGAAAAATTGTTTGTTGAGTAAAGCCTGCTTTGTTGCACAGATTTCCCCAATTGCTGTGATTATGTCCGGAAAGTGATAACGATTATCGGGGAACTTTATCTGACGAAACGCTATTTTCTGGGTGCGCTATGAGGCTACGGCGAGACCCCAGCAGACGGGACGTTTGGGTCTACCTGATCTTCGGGCCAAGGCTTCGCCTCTATTTCTTTGACGTACAATTTTAACGTGTCTTCGTATCCCCTACTCACATTTAATTCGGCTTTTTCCAGCCAACTTGCATAACCTTTCCAGAAGTTGATGGCAGGATAAATAATAAATTAGGGGAGGCAAGCTTCGGTGAGATTCTAAAGCGAAACGATTCATCCTTATTTCCCAGAATGAGGAACAGTACAGCTATGTGGCTTGCGGGGCATTATGTTCTTTACATGGGGGGGAGCGAGTAAGACCCGGACTCATGTGGCTTTTACCAGTATGGAGTTACGTTCCACTGGATGTGGCAACGGCCGGCCTTGTGACCGAGCTGTTCTAGGCGCTTCAGTGTGGAACCGCGCGACCGCTACGGTTGCAGGTGCGAAACCTGCCTCGGGCATGGATGTGTGTGATGTCCTTAGATTTGTTAAGTTTAAGTAGTTCTAAGTTCTAGGGGACTGATGACCTCAGATGTTAAATCCCATAGTGCTCAGAGCCATTTGAACCTTTTTTTTTTTTTTTGATGTGGCAAAGCATGCCACGCCATCGTACGTTTTATGTGAATATGCGGTATCTCGTATCTAATCGTCGAGGAGTTGGATGATGTATAAAATCCCTTTCCAGTTGAATGTTTCATTCATGTTACCTTGCTTTCGGCGAAACTGACAAAAAAACAGTTACGGCGAGGCCTTTATGTTTTTAAAATATTTATCGCAATGACTTTGACGATTACATTTGTCCAAAAAAAAGTAAGATGACCGTGCACAGGAAATCCGGGTTCGAGCCCCAGACCAGAACAATTTTTCATTGTCGCCATTCCATTGTAGAGCTGATGATTGTCCATATTCACATCTGCGGATAAACATTATAAAACTGATGGTTGTCCGTGTTCGCAACTGCCGATAAATTTAATGTATTTTATGGCGGCTGTAGACTGAAGGAACATTGCATCGTACACTACTGGCCATTAAAATTGCTACACCACGAAGGTGACGTGCTACAGACGCGAAATTTAACCGACAGGAAGGAGATGCTGATGTGCAAATGATTAGCTTTGCAGAGCATTCACACAAGGTTGGCGCCGGTAGCGACACCTACAACGTGCTGCATGAGGAAAGTTTCCAACCGATTTCTCACACTCAAACAGCAGTTGACCGGCGTTGCCTGGTGAAACGTTGTTGTGACGCCTCGTGTAAGGAGGAGGAATGCGTACCATCACGTCCCGACTTTGATAAAGGTGGGATTGTAGCGTATCGCGATTGCGGTTTATCGTATCGCGACATTGCTGCTCGCGTTGGTCGAGATCCAATGACTGTTAGTAGAATATGGAATCGGTGGGTTCAGGAGGGTAATACGGAACGCCGTGCTGGATCCCAACGCACTCGTATCACTAGCAGTCGAGATGACAGGCATCTCATCCGCATGGCTGTAACGGATCGTGCAGCCACGTCTCCATCCCTGAATCAACAGATGGGGACGTTTGCAAGAGAAGAACCATCTGCACGAACAGGTCGACGACGTTTGCAGCAGCATGGACTATCAACTCGGAGACCATGGCTGCGGTTACCCGTGACGTTGCATCACAGGCAAAACGTCATTTTTTCGGATGAATCCAGGTTCTGTTAACAGTATCATGATGGTGTCATCCGTGTTTGGCGACATCGCAGTGATCGCACATTGGAAGCGTGTATTGGTCATCGCCATACTTGCGTATCACCCGGCGTGATGGTATGGGGTGCCATTGGTTACATGTCTCGATCACCTCTTGTTCGTATTGACGGCACTTTGAACAGTGGACGTTACATTTCAGATGTGTTACGACCCGTGGCTCTACCCTTCATTCCATCCCTTCGAAACCCTACGCTTCCGCAGGATAACGCACGACAGCATGTTGCAGGTCCTGTACGGGCCTTTCTGGATACAAAAAATGTTAGACTGCTGCCCTGGCCAGCACATTCTCCAGATCTCTCACGAATTGAAAACGTCTGGTCAATGGTGGCCGAGAAACTGGCTCGTCACAATATGCCACTCACTACTCTTGATGAACTGTAGTATCGTGTTGAAGCTGCATGGGCAGCTGTACCTGTACACGCCATCCAAGCTCTGTTTGACTCAATGCCCAGGCGTATCAAGGCCGGTATTACGGTCAGAGGTGGTTGTTCTGGGTACTGATTTCTCAGGATCTTTGCACCCAAACTGCGTGAAAATGTAATCACATATCAGTTGTAGTATAATATATTTGTCCAATGAATACCCGTTTATCATCTGCATTTCTTCTTGGTGTAGCAATTTTAATGGCCAGTAGTGTATTTCTGAACAACACAGACACTGCAGATCGTAGTTATCCGCGGGCATCAGGCAAATGACTTTCAGTTAAAAACGGCCCTCCTGTACGACTGCAGGTTGTAGACACATGGTTGCTACCATGTGAAAGTTTGGGTCTACCCGTGAGTCGTGCTCTGATAGCCAACTGATAAGGCGACCATTCAGAATAAGTGAGAAATCCAGGTTCGAGTCCCGGTCAGTGACAAATTTTCATTGTCGTTATTCCATTGTGTGTCTGATGGTTCTACATATTCTTAAATGCGCATATATTTCATGCTTACCACAACGGCTGCACTCACCGCAGTGTCTGTTCCTACGGACATGCTTGCATTCCTGAAGGAACATTGCATCGTATTTCTGAACAACACAAGCACTGCAATATCGTTGAAGGATTAGTCTATAAAACAGGAATTTGACTGCAGGGCATCAACTCCATTTACACATACACAGGGGCGCTTTCTGCTGTAACGGCAAATCGTCTCAGGAACAGCTCTAAAACGATGGTAAATTTTTGCAGCGTCCCGAAAAGATTCAGAAAATATCCTTTAATTCTTTCAAGGCCACAATTTATTCTTCAGACCTCGCGTTTTCTTTAACGCCAGTGAGCTTAGAGAACTGGACTGTGTTTGTCTGAATTTATTCCTTCTACAAGCGATTTTTTCCAAAGTCAGTGCCATCAGATCAGAAATGAATTATCACCTTGCAGTATCTTACTGAAGGCAGTGTGCAGTCAGCTCCACCTAAAACTGGAGGCCTGGAATCCATTTCCGATCTAATTTTCGTTCCTGCATTTCCGTCATAAATTCAACAATAGCGAGTTTTAAATTGAAAAATCCTTCCAGGCAAGCCCCTTGACTTATCCAACGTACTTTGCACTTCGTTCATTTCCATGAAAAAGTTGCAACTGACAGTTGGAACAATTCATGTGACTTTATAAATTCTACTATTCGTACCAGCGGTTCTTTACGTGCTCCATATCTGCAAATTTAGCATAAATTGCTTCATCATGTACGGATCTATTGATAGTTGTAATTTGTGTCTCTTCCATTGTCTAAATCTTTAAATACATTCTGAACGTCATTGTAATGTCGATTCATAGCAAATTTGCAGCTGGACTGCCTCTTTCTGTTCAAACAACCACTGGACCTCTGAACGTCTTTCATACCACAATACTGCTCAACTGAAGAGAGCTGTTCCCATCGAAAAATGCCACAACACGGTACTAATTGAAACGCTGCGCTGTTCTGGACGCCGCGCGGAGTAGCCGCGCGGTATGATGCGTCGTGTCACGGACTGCGTGGCCTCTCCTGCCGGAGGTTCGAGTCCCCCCTCGGGCATGCGTGTGTGTGTGTGTTGTTCTGAGCGAAAGTTAGTTAAAGTATTGTGTAAGCCTAGGGACCAATGACCTCAGCAGTTTGGTCCCTTAGGAATTCACACACATTTGAACACATTTAGCTGATCTGGACACTTCCGAGAAAGGCCGAGCGAAACCGAGATAGGCCGAGTCCCATCCTCCACACGGTCAGCACACTCGGCTCATGTGCGTTTTGGCACGCCGTAGCTGGCCTTGCACTTAGAGATAAACTTTTTTCTTTGCATTATCTTGGTAGGACTGCCAGAGAGAAAAACGTTTGGAACTATGTGTCAGGTTTGTAGGAAGTCACCGAGCACAGTCATTCTCAAATACTGAGTGAATATAATCTGTGTAATTTGCACGCTGTGAGCTACCCTGGTTCAAGACATAGGCCTATACACATTTTCTGACCTTAATACTGGTCTTCTCGCCTGAAGTCTTCAACGTAACGTTATACCTCACAATAAGTTGTAAAAGCATTTTAAATTTTTAAGTTCGGTCGATAACTATATGAAACAGTGAAAATGGAAATATCGTCGCTCCTGGAAGTCGTTAGATAGGCAACCTGCAACTCAGTGTGTCCTTTTACACCGTTAAGTAATGACTGGACAACCATTTTCTTCCATATTTGAAACAGTTCTTCTTTTAACAAGCCCCAAATTAATCGGTACAACTGACTGTATTGTTCCTATCAATGCGTTAAGGCGATAATATAAATTACTGCTGTATAGAAAACTCTCCACATCTTGAGAATAATCTGGAACTTGTTTTGCACTCACTCTTTTCCGTTGTGTATGAACTCTTTCCACTAAACCCAACTGAACTGACCAGGGGAGCGCGCCTACTCGTCACCAGCGATTTCGTCCACATTTTTCGTATATGAAAGGCTTGGCCAGAAATGAAAGTGACGGAAGTGGGATGTCCAGATGGCCAAGCGTTTCAAACAAACAACATTTTTGACGTGGTTCAGGTGAAGCGTCAGCCATTTATATTAGTTTGGTTTCCAGGTGGCAACGCAGAAAGTTCGGAACTGTAAATGTTCAGTAGATTGTATTCATTATTTTTTCATAACAGAGATGAAAAGCAAAGGCAAAGGAAAATTTGGGAATGCAAATAAATATCCACAGTCCACGAAGAATCTGCAAATAACTTCCTAATAAGGGATTATAATTAAAGCGTACTGTAATTCGTATTCCGTTGGTTAATTTTTACCATCTGGAACAGATGCCGAGAAAATTACTGCATCCTTTGATTACAGAAGGACAGTGGTTGAGAACGGAGTCAGACAGCGTTTTAGCCTATCCCCGATGTTGTTCAGTCCGTACATTGAGCAAGCAGTAAAGGAAACCAAAGAAAAATTTGGAGTAGCAAGTAAAGTCGAGAGAAATGAAAGCTTCGTGGTGTGGCGAAGACACTGTAATTCTGTCAGAGACGGAGAAGGACTTACAAGAGCAGCTGAAAGGAACGGGCAGGGTCTTGAAAGGAGAATATAAGATGAACATAAACTAAAGCAAGACAAGTGCAATGGACTGCAGTCGAATTAAATTAGGTGATGCTGAGGAAATTAGATTAGGAAATGAGACATTTAAAGTAGTAGAAGAGTTTTGCTATTTGGGAGGCAAAATAACTGATGATGGGCGAAGCAGAGAGAATACAAAATGTAGGCTGGCTATGGCAAGGAACGCGTTTGAGAGGAAGCGAAATTTGTTAACATCGAATGTAGACTGAAGTGCTAGGAAGTCTTTTCTGAAGGTATTAGTCTGGAGTGTAGCCATAAAACATGCACGATAAACAGTTTAGAAGAGAATAGAAACTTTAGGAACGTGGTGCTACAGCAGAATAATGAAGATTAGATGGGTGGATCACGTAACTAATGAGGAAGTGTAGAATTGGGGAGACTAGGAATTTGTGACTAAAAGAAGGGATCGGTTGACAGGACACGTACTGAGACATAAAAGGATCACCAATTTAGTATTGGAGGGAAGCGAGGAGGGTAGAAATCGTAGAAGGAGACCGAGAGACGAATACAATAAGCAGATTCAGGATGAACGTTGCAGAAGTTATTCGGAGATGAAGAGGCTTGCACGGCATACGGTAGCATAGAGAGCTGCATCAAACCAGCCTTTGGACTGAAGACCACAATAACAACAACGATGTATTCTATAAAACAAACAGTTGATTTACACGGCACTCTGCAGAATGTTTAGGAGGGATGGCCACAACACGGCTTTCCTCAATTTAGTGCATCTATTGTCTACTTGACAATGCCTTGGATGTTTTTTAAATAATTAAGACAGTTGCGAAAAGACTATGGTACTATATCATTCGCTCATCTCAAATTTCTGAAGAAAATTCATGTTCATTTCGCAATCGAAGGTTAGTTATTTAACATGTCTTACCTCGCTCAAGAAATACATAGCAAATTTAATGATATAAAGACAATAAAACATACATTTTTATTACTGGGATGTCAGTGTGCTATTGCTTAGGATGGCTATCTCGTTTTACTACCAATTAGGTAGCCGTCACAAGACGTAGAGTTTCTGCCTATTGGCACTGCAAGAAGACAAATACATAATGTGACTGAAACGAAGTTCTTGTTCAGCTGCTGAATTTTGCAGAAAGATCAAGAACACTACGCTTAAATGAAATAATGTGCTAAGAGACTCATCGTGTTTTTCGATCACTCATGTTTGTTAGCGTATTCAGCCCTCAAGTTCATTAAATCTAAATATTGAACTTTAATAACAGGTGAACATCTAGGTGAACTTGTGCGAACTGTGCTCAGTAGTTATCAACCCAATTTCAAGAAAGGCACTACAAAAATGAACGTTCAAACATCGAGTCGTAAAAGAAGTTTCTTGTTTAGTGTTTTCAATGAAATATTGTCAATAACTAAATTAAAAATATAAATGAGCTGCTGAGAGCCAAAGTGGTATAACTCGATTTTCCTACTTCTAAGAAATGAAAGGTTTTGCGCTTCGTTTAATGCAGATTCATGCTTTAGAATAATTCGTGATTCATTTAAGGAACATTATTAATCCTTGGAGCCTGAAAATGACCTGCTTATCTCTTCTTTACCCTACATTCTACCATAAGCATCTTTACTCTGCACTACGATGGAACAGATCTTAATTAGCTATGAGATGTTCCCAGATAATCATCAGCATTCTTCTTTCGCACTCCATTTCAAAAGCTTCTATCTTGTTCCTGTGTTTAATGTTTAGCGTTCACATTGTTGTTGTGATCTACTGTCTGAACATTAATGCAGCTCCCCACGCCAGTATATCCAGTGCAAGTCTTTTCATCTACACATAACTACTGCAACCTACATCTATTTTAACCCGCTTGCTGTAGACAAACATTGGTCTAACTCAACAATTTTTAACATCCATACTTTTATCCATTACCGAACTGACCATTGTTTGATGCCTCAGGAAGTATAGTGCCATAAATTTCTTTTTTCCACAGTTTAGTTCAGTACCTCCTCATTACGTATTCGATCTAACCATCTTCAATACAGGGCTACACGTCAAATACCTTAAAAAAGGTATCGTATTCATTAATTTTATTCATTATTAACAAATTTCTTTTCCCTGAAATGCTTTCCCCGCTACTGCATTTTATATCGTCTCTGCTTTCGTCATCGTTATTTATTTTGCTGCCCAAGTAGCTTTTGCCGGCCAGAGAGTCCGAGCGGTTCTAGGCGCTACAGTCTGGAGCCGCGCGACTACTACGGTCGCAGGTTCGAATCGTGCCTCGGGCATGGCTGTGTGTGATGTCCTTAGGTTAGTTAGCCCGCATCTCGTGGTCGTGCGGTAGCGTTCTCGCTTCCCACGCCCGGGTTCCCGGGTTCGATTCCCGGCGGGGTCAGGGATTTTCTCCGCCTCGTGATGGCTGGGTGTTGTGTGCTGTCCTTAGGTTAGTTGGGTTTAAGTAGTTCTAAGTTCTGGGGGACTTATGACCACAGCAGTTGAGTCCCATAGTGCTCAGAGCCATTTGAACCATTTTGAGCCTTAGGTTAGTTAGGTTTAAGTAGTTCTAAGTTCTAGGGGACTGATGACCACAGAAGTTAAGTCCCATAGTGCTCAGAGCCATTTTGAACTAAATAGCTTTTACTCGTAGTGTCTCTTTTTCTAATACAGTTCCTTCATTATCGTTATTTTAATTCATCCACGTTTCATTACCCTTGTTTCATATTTGTTAATATTCATTTCGTAAAATCTTATTGGTGCAAGTGATCTCGCAAGCCCTTTACCGGCTAGGACAGTTTTACAATGTCATCGATAATCCTTAAATTTTTTATTCCTCCTGAGACGCCCGCTAAACCCGCTGGGCAGAATAGGTAATTAGGATTGTGGAAAGGGCCAAATAAGGTTGGGGTCAGTTCCACCTTTTAATTGTAATTTACTGTAATTTAATAACATTTACAACCAAAGCGGCATACAGCCGAACATTTACCAAATGCAACTCTTTCACTGCTGAAGGCCTCCAAACAAGAAATCTTTAAAAAAATCAACAATATTAAAATCTGATTAAAATAGCAATAAAATAATTAAATTAAAAAAAAACATCACCCCAAGGTAGATAGAACAAACATCTGCAAGGTGCAATATCAATGGCTGAAGGCCACAATTAAGTTTCGAAATTTTAAAACATATTACCATAATCTTTAAAGGCGGAAGTCCGCAATGTTTAAGCTTGAAAAATAAATTAAAGAATTAATTTTGCAAAATTTTGAAGAAAAAAGAAAAAATAACGATGAGCCTTAAATTTTAAGCAGCTAAAAACAGATAATTAGACATCGGTGGCACTCAAACGCCTCCAGGGGTTAGGTCTGCCCTAGTTCTCTTGGGCGAGACAGGTGGTGAGCCCAGCTACACTTGATCCGTCGGAACCCAACTAGGGGACAGCCACGGAACGACCGACACAACGACTTGCTTCCCGTCAATCAGTACATGACAACTCAAACAGAAATTGTTACAATCGTGATAGTCCACAATCAAAAATGTACAAACACCCGGTGTTGCTCCCAGGAAAACCTCCCCAATAACGAACCACTGAAACGAACCACAACGTGAATGGACGAGACTTGGGTACTTAAAACACCACTCAACTTTGACGTACTGGTTCGGTGAACCACGAAGCTCGTAGCGATCGGACAGCGCCACACACCCTCCGACACTGCGCAGGGACTGGCAGCGGACCCAGCGACTGCACCGCGCGGAGATAACTTCCCTGGTCCGCAGCAACCGACCGACCGACCGCCTGCTGGTCTGTCCGCGACTGCTGCTCCGTCGCGACTGCACTGCTGGTGCGTCTCCCACTCACTTCCAGGCACACGACGGCGGAACTACTGGCTCGGACACAACCATGCAGAGGAAACACGCCCACTGGCTAAACGACATTCCTGCACCAGGAAAGGACCGACCCAAGTTCCACAAGATGGTAACTGAAGGGGACCAGAAGCGCACAGAGAACCAATAACACGTCCGCTATGAGACGACCGACCTCTCAGAACCAGTACGCTGATAACATTTAAAATAACTTGTCAAAGGAAATAACGCCAACTACACACACAACCTAACAAACACTTGCACGAAGACCTGAACGATACCCAACAGTAACTAAACACTCACGAAGACAAATCTCGGGAGTCGATGCGCCCATATTCTTACATGTCCCTGGATCCAAAACATGTACCCCATGATTGGCTTGTATCACTTGCTAAATTGCAGTGCGTGCGTTTTTCTAAAGTATTTTGCAATGTCCTCCAGACGTTGCTGTCAATTGTTCCATCCTCCTCCAGATAATTCAGATATTCCTGTTACTACTTTTCTGGCATTAGTTACTAAAACTAATAATTCAGTAACACACCTGTTAGTACGTCCGGTCTCACACGACCCGAAAGCCAGATTGAACAATTTCGTCATTGTTGTTCTCTTGAGGATCTAGATATATTGTCTACCCCAGGTGCCTCGTTTTATCAAAGGACTTTCAGTTTGTTCTCGTCTAATCGAATCCCACATTTCATCTTCATCTACTTCTTGTTCCCTCCCACAGTAATGTCTAAGTTTCATTCCCTATACAGGCCTTCTATATACTGGTTCCACAATTCAGCCTTTCTTTCTTTAGATAAAACGAAGTTCTTGATGTCAACACAGCTGCTTCTCTTTTCTCCTAAGATCTCTTTAATATTCCTACACCGAGCACCTATCTTTCTCATAGTCATGCATGCATATGCAGCTTTGCATTTCTCCTCAGCCCATTATGGCTTTGCTATTTTGCACTTACTGTCGGTCATGTTTTTTAGACATCTTTATTTCCTTTTGACTGGTCCTTCGCTGAATTTTCAGGTATTTTACATTCACCAATTCAATTTAATAACTCTTATGTTCTCCTAATGGTTACTACTTAACACTGCCTGTTACCTAATTTTTTTCCTCTGCTGCTTTCACTGCTTCATCTCTCAAAGCTAAAATTCTTCATCAGTTGTATTGCTTTCTCCTTGTTTCAGAGAGTCTTTGTCTAATGACGTCTTTCAGTCAACAACCTCCAGTTAAATTTATATATTTCTGGAATTTCTTCATAATAGTCAGCATTTAATAACTGGTAAACTATCTACTCCTGAAAATTTTTCGCAGTTTATAGCTGGTTTCAGAATCTTCTTTTTCTATCACTGCATGATCTATCCGAAACATTCCGTTGTCTCTAAATTTCTTCCACGAATGTAACCTTTCATTATTATTAAACCAAGAATTGTGCTCTGTGCAAAATTCTGCCAGGCGGCTTCCCCCCAGTCCATTTTTTCCTACGACTTTTCAGTCTCACTCTCCTGCTATCGAATTCCAGTCCAGCATCAATTTTTTGGCTCTCTTAAGGAACTGACTAATTTATTTTATCTCGCAATACGTTTTTCGCTATCTCATTCTTATCTGTGGAGCCGTTAGACATGTGTAATTTTTCCACAGTAGCAGATGTCTGTCTTGGCTGTAATAATCCGATCACAATCTTATTCATAGTAATTCACTCGCATTCCTATTTTCCTATTCATTATCAGATATACTCCTGAATTACCCCTATTTAATTTTTTGTTTATAGCCCTGACCTGAAAATCTTGTATTCTTACCACCGCACTTCACTATTTCCCGCTACTCAGACTCACAAAACGCCAGTTTGGATTTTCCTGATGAAAACATCTTCCTGAGTAGCCTGGCTTTATTTTTCTTCCTGAATATCTTACACAGGACGATGCCATCATTATTAAACCAAGCGGCAGAGTTAACGTATTTGGGAAATTGTTGTAGCTTTCCCCTGCTCTCAGCCGTGCCACCATACCGACATAGTATAATAATGTTGCTGAGTGTTACAAGGCAATATCAGTCACTCATCCAGACTGAAAAGCCTGCTGCACCCCTGCAGGAACCACAAGTTAGTCTTTCCTCTAAACGGATAGTACTTCGTTGTGGTTGCACCAACGGTACTGCTATCTTTATCGCTGCTACACGCAAACCACCCCACCGCAGCCATATCCATGGTTCATGGGCTAAGGTAGAGACAGTAGACGTGATAATTCATTCTTCTCGTTTCTTGGAAGAACAACTTCATAATAATAAAAGGAAAGCACAAAACTGCTTATGTTCTAAAGTATTAATTTATTTTCTTAATCGGTTTTCGGCTTACATACGTTTAGCCTGACACTAAATCTTATGCTGACCTTGTAAGCCAACATCCGGCTAACAAAATAAATCAAATGGTTCAAATGGCTCTGAGCACTATCGGGCTTAACATCTGAGGTCATCAGTCCCCTAGAATTTAGAACTATTTGAACCTAACTAACCTAAGGACATCACACACATCCATGCCCGAGGCAGGATTCGAACCTGCGACCGTAGTGGTCAAGCAAAAAATAAATCAGTCCTGTACAACATGAACAATACTGCGTTTATCATTTAGAAATAGAAGTCAACATACTTGCATTCAACTGATATTTGCATCAAATGCAAAGGAACGTTTTCGAAAAAGATCGTATCAGTGCCATCAACAAGTAATGGAGGAGGACTTTATCGCTACTAATCGTATCTGCGATTCGCATCTAAGATATGTTGCTGTTTCACAGTCATTCTCGTTATTATTTAGAACCTTTGTATTGCCCTTTTGAATTGTGGAAAAATGTCTGAGGAAGTCAATTATAAACGCAACGAATCTGGGTTTCGCAGGTGCAAAAAATACTTCGTGGTAATGGACGCTGCTGTTTATTTTAGCTTTTCGTATATTAGTTCTTATGTAATTAATCCATTGTGCAGCCTACAAAGAATAACAGATGGAAGATTGTTCTCTGCTGTTTTAAACTACATACACAGCAATCACTGAAGTCTAGAGGAAAACATAGGTACAAAGAAGGCAACTGCAAAGAAACCATGCGTAACAGAAGAAATACTTCAACTCACTGATGTAAGGAGGTGGTACAAAAATGTTCCAAGGAACTCTGGAATACAGAAATTCAAGCCACTCAGGAATGAAATAAATAGGAAGCTCAGGGAAGCTAAGACGAAATGGCTGCAGGAAAAATGTGAAGACATCGAAAAAGAAATGATTGTCGGAAGGACAAACTCAGCATAGAGGAATGTCAAAACTGCCTTCGGTGACATTAAAAGCAACTGTCACGGTGCTCGCTTATTTCCAAGTCCGTATCGATCTTAGTGCTGAGTTTTCACTCAGGCGGCGCTTTGGCTTAGGCCGTTGTTTCCGTGTGTGATCGCTGGCCGGAGCTTGGCTGGAGGCGTGTGAGGAGGTAAGAGGCGGCTGCCTTGGCGTGGAGACAGTTCGGCTCGGCTGGGGTTTTTTGCGTCTGGACGCCGAGTGTGGCCCGATGGGAAGACCGGACCGTGATTTTTACGGCTAATAGTGTGGACAGCGGCGTGGTGTGCCGTTTAACTTGATTCGCAAGGGGAGCAAAATCTCGCCTGTTGTAGTTTGTCGAGCCTGCGTTTCAAATACCTTCTATGGAAGTGGGATGTCATTTCGGCCTCCTGTCTCTCCATCGCTGGGATTTCTATCCTCGTTTACCTTCCCATGGATGTATATCGATGGGGTACGCTGCTCTCCGTACTCTACTAGACGCTGGTGATGGAAGTGCGTCGTTCAGCGGCACGTTAGTATGGGTGCTTTATGTTTGATCTTCAAGTGCATAGTCTTCGAGTGGCACTCCTTAGAGTTTGCCTTGCGCAGTTAGATTGGAGTTTATTTTGTCTTGTGGTGCTTCCGCTTTCCGTTAACGAAGGTTAAGCTTGATTCGGCACTCCGTACCACGCTTGGCACCTCAGCAGGCGTGTCAGAGCCACCTTCGCGACCAAACGGATGCCTTTGGACTCAGAGGTCTTGTGTTTTGCATATTGTTCATAAATTGTTGTTTTGGTATTAAGTTGGCTGAGGTTTCTTATGGATTTCCCGCCACTCGGTCTGTTGTCCTGCCCGGGCTAGGTCTTGTTATTTTAAAAGTCGGTCCTTGTTTTGGCTTAGTACGATTTTGGTTTACTGCCTGGTGGTTCTGGTAGTACGCCAGGTCGCTGTGGTTGTGTCGCATTTTGTATGGGGCTGTGTGCTCGGAGCCGTGGAGTACCATTTGTGTGAACTGCTTCACTGGGGAGTACTGATCGGGCCATTCTTGGTCCTCTGCTGTATGAAATGATTTTATTATTATTTTAAAGTAACATTATCACTTAAATGATTTAATTCTTGTTGAGTTAATAGCAACTTGGGTACTGAGAAATTTAGTATGTAATTACGGAAGATTTAATAGTGGCACATGCCCCTTTTCCTGTTTAATAATCTGTTAATTACCAAAAGACCTTAAGCTCATAGTCATATGTTGTGATTTTCTTAAATTAATGTATTTTTCTGTCATGTTATTGTTTTTATTTTTAATTTACTGATCACTGGTGTACTGTTCCAAGTATTAGAATGTTTCAGGTAGCTATTACTTGGGTGGAACGCTCGGAACCGCAACAGAGAGAGTTGTTGCGTGCCTTATGTGTCCGTTGTTGGCGCAGCCTTGTGTCCGTTGTTTGTTTTGGTGCACCTGAGTTAAGTGTTGTGTTGCCTCCTCCCTTGCGACCCCGTCGTGTTCTTCTCATAATCATTTCCTTCAAGGCATTTTAGTTAATTTTATGCTAGTATCTTTTTTTATTTATTACATTGGTAAAATTGTGTGGCCTTCATTATGCACACTGTTTGTCATAGCGGAGTTGATCTACCACTGTAATTTCTTAAACTCCATTGTGTGTACCCTTTGTGATACATATTGTTTGTCACAATAGATTTGAGTATGGCAATTACAATGTCTCATGTATCATGATGTGCGTGTGTAATGGTGCAATAAATGGATGATTGTTATTTCTGTTTTTGGCGCCCTTCATGCCTCCTTTCTTGTCCCTATTGGTACGCTATCCTTGTACTTGTGTTGGTAAGCCACAACAGCGGCAGCAGCGCACCTTCCTTCCTGGACCTTGGGTGCCTTAATTTGTGTAGGTGGAGTGTGAATGTGATTTTTTTTGTATTTTTATGCTCTTGTTTATTGAGAAGATTTTTTGCTTATAGTTTCCTTTGTGTGTTATACAGGAACACCGAGCGATCATGGCACGATCAGTACCAGGTTTAGACTTACTTACGAAAGCCCAGCTGCAATATGAGTTGACGGGACGCTGTATGAGTTGATTCCACGGCTCCGGGCGGCGTTGTTAGCTCCAGTAATGTTGCCTCCAGATCTTTTCCCGGATCAGGGTAAGTGGATATCATCAGTTTCCACATTTTTAGCTACTTAGAGTGCTACCGTGTCAGACTTTGAGCGTGATCTTCCCACGTTAAAACAGCTTCGTCGAGCACAAGCTCAATTGGCTCATTCACATCAGTGTTTGTTAGATTTAAAATGAGTTGGGGTCCGATTCGCGCATGGAGCAGCTTTTAGTCAGGCCTTGGCGGGGATGAAGGGCCTGAAATCGCGTCTCCTGGCGCTTGCCTTGGGGGGGGGGGGGGGGGGGGGAGAGGAGAGTTATATCGATCTTGAGGGTCGTCATGATGTATGGGAGCGTGCGTCCCAGTGAGTCGAATTAGAACAGTCTAATTCCTTTGCGAAATTGCCCCACCCTTTATTGAGATTGTTGCATGCCACTGACATTACTATTGAGTCGGTAGATCAAGTTATCAAGGTGTTGGAATTAACTGTTCGTTTACGGCAGCATACGGAGGCTCTATCTCTGCCACATGCTATGGTATTGACGGGATTGTATTCAATGGCCCGGGGCAGTTTAGCTTTGATAATAGCCGAAACGTTGCAAGAAGGCGGTTCGCTCACACCTGAGGGATAAGATTTTAAATATTAAGCTCACTGACCACGCGCGTAGAGCGTTGGAACAGGATCAATTTTGGCGGGTGCAAGAAGATAGGGAACCACTAATGCAATTTGTGGAACGTGTTAGGCTTGTGGTAGAGGCTCTCGACATACAAATTTCAGAACGCGAATGTGTTACCCATATCCTTGATGGTCTTTCTACGTCAGAGAAGGGAAAATTTATCTTTGTTGAGAGACCCCGAATGTATACCGAGTTGTTAGCGGTTGATGACAAATTAGATGTCCGCCAATTTCCAGAAGTTGCCCAGCAGCGTTCTCATAATACTATGCCTTCGGAAGCACTGCCGACTGTTGTTCCCCGGAACGTCCCTAACCAACGCCAATGTTATCGTTGCGGATCCCCAGATCATTTGGTCCGGTACTGTCCGGTTCTTCGCACGCCCCGTTATCAAAAATGAGGCCAGGAGAAGGGGGGAGAAGGTGGGGGGAAAGAAAACGAAACTGGCCGGTAAATTGTCGTGTAATTCGAGCTCGGTCGATCTCTTCTCTCCCTTTTATTTGTGCGAAATTAGGGCAGAAACCGATTTGTGCCTTATTAGACACAGGCAGTGCCCGGTCTTTCATTAGTAAGCCATGGTATTTGGAATTTGATAAAACAGCTCGCTTGTCTAGTGTGCGTTCTACCGGAAGTAGATGTCGGACTGCTAATCGTGAAATGTTGCCTATTCTGGGGAGTGCACAGCAAGTTTGTCTATTGGCACCTTTTCAGGGCCTGTTCAGTTGTTGGTTGCTGAGAATTTAAGCACATCTTTCATTTTGGGTTGGGACTTTATTAATAAGTCGGGTCTAATTGTCGATCCTTCAAGGGGTGTCTTCTATTTTCAATTCCGACCTACTACTAGAATTGCCTTTTGTGAATGTGGCAGAGGAGGAAGAAGTACTATTTTGGCGGTAACACAGGATTATCCGGATGTATCACATGTCCCATCTGACCAACAAGCAAGATTAAAGGTGCTGTATCCTGAGTACCCGCAAGTTATTACAGACAGATTAGGAGTAACCAATCAGATAGAGTATGAAATTATTCTTACCGATCAGATCCCGGTGCGTAAGGCTCCGTATAGGTTGTCACCTCCTAAAATGCAGGTGCTGCGGGCCAAAATTGAGCAGATGTTGAAGGATGGGGTAATCTGCTATTCCACCTTACCATACGCTTCTCCTATTTTCCTCGTCCCTAAGGCAGGCAAGAATGACTATAGGCTTGTAGTCAATTACCGGCTGCTTAACCAGAAAGTGGTGTTGAAAACGGTGCCGCTGCCCGGCCTGCATAATTGTTTTACCTGGTTTAAGGGTGCGAGCTATTCCACCGTATTGGATTTGAATCAGGCCTATTTCCAAATAGAGCGCTCCAAGCGAGTCACGGCATTTACTACAGATTGGAATCTGTTTGAATTTAACCGGGTCCCATTTGGTTTGGCGACGGGCTCCGCAGTTTTGAGTAGCTTGTTAGATCGAGTGCTTGGTGAGTTGAAGATTGTGTGTACAACTATTTAGATGATCTTGTTATTTATAGTAAGTCATTCGAGGACCATTGGCAGCATCTTAGGTTGGTGTTAGAGCGGCTGCGACTGGCGGGGCTCATGGTTAGGCCGTCTAAAATTAGTTTGTCTAAGAGAGCTATGTCCTTATTTGGACACATTGTCTCAGATCAGCGAGTCGAGATTGATCAAGAGAGGACACGTGCTATTAGGGATTTTCCCCCTCCTAAGGACAAACAGAGGATTGCACGTTTCGTTGGCATGTACAATCTTTTAAGGAAATTTGTGCCGCAGTTCGCTGAATTAGCCACACCTCTTAATAGTTGGCGTGGGAAGGATGTCGAGTTTCGTTGGGGTGAAGTGCAACAGTGTGCCTTTCAGCCCTTGAAGACTGCCATTGATAATCCGCCGGTGTTAGATTTACCGGACTTTAACCGGCAGTTTATTGTTCAGACCGATGCTTCTCAAGGTGGTGTGGCTGTGGTGCTTCTCCGAGACGAGGAAGGCGAGTGACGTCCGCTGGCATTTGCGTCACGACGTTTATTTCAGGCGGAACGTAACTATTCGATATATGAATGTGTGGCCATCGCGGTATTATTCGCGTTGGAGAAATTCGCATTTTATTTAGAACATTCCATCTTTATTTTGGAGACGGATAATCAGGCACTCAGTTGGGTCCTAGCCCACCCCCGCAAAATGGGACGCATTGGCCGTTGGGCAGTACGAGTTTCATCCTTCCGTTTTCAGGTCAGACACATCAGAGGATCTGATAATTGCGTGGCAGGTGCTCTGAGCCGTATGTTAACTGAGCAGGAGCAGGAGGTGCAAGTAGGTGCCATCTTGACTGATGTCCCCGAGTTGTTTTGCAATCTCTCTAAGAAAGGTTGAAGATCAATATTGGGGACCCATTTATCAACGTGTTAAAGCAGGTGAAATGGTTTCCGATTATGAGATATTTCGTGGGGTTTTGTGTAAAAGGCACAGTGATGCTCGTAGTTATTTGTGTATCCCTAAGGCTCTAGTAGATACGGTAATGAAATATTTCCATGATTCGGCCGTCAGTGGGCATTTCGGGTTTAATAAAACCTTGAATCGGATACGGGAAAAGATGTTTTGGCCAGGAATGTACGCTGATGTCAAACGTTATGTGGCATTGTGTGAGGCTTGTAAGTGGGCAAAGCTGGATGTTGGGGGGCATGTGGGTTTGTTGCAGTCAGAGAGATGTTTCGCGCCTCTGGTGGTATTGTTCATTGATTATTTGGGACCCCTTCCCTGTACCAAGCGAGGTCATAGATTTATATTGGTAGTTGGTGATGCCTTTTCTCGGTTCACCTGGCTCCTGCCCACCAGGGGAGTCACTGCTGATGTCACGATTAGACAGTTGACCTCGGTTTTTTCTTCGTGTGGTCCACCCCTCTCACTTGTTACTGACAATGCTCCGGCCTTCCTTTCCGCAGCTTTTAAGGGATTACTCTTTCCTCAAGGGATTCGCCACGTCACTACTACTCCCTATTACCCCAAGGCATCCTTTGCTGAACGTGTTAATCGGAATCTTAAGGCGGCCCTCTGTATTTTTCATGCCCGTTCTCTCAAGGGTTGGGATTTGACCCTGCCCTGGTTAAACCAAGCGTTTAATTCGGTGCGTCATGAGGCAATGGGTAGCACCCCTAATGCTCTTCTGTTTGGGTATTCGGTGAATTCTCCTTTGTCCAACTTAACTGCAACTTGGGTACTGGGAAGATTTAATAGTGGCACATACCCCTATACCTGTTTCGTAATCTGTTAATTACCGAAAGACCTTAAGCTCATAGTCATATGATGTGATTTTCTTAAATTATTGTATGTTTGTCATGTTATTGTTTTTCTTTAATTTACTGATCACTAAAATGTTTCAGGTAGCTATTACTTGGGTGGAACGCTAGGAACCGCAACGGAGAGAGTTGTTGCGTGCCTTACGTGTACGTTGTTGGCACGGCCTGGTGTCCGTTTCTTGTTTTGGTGCACCTGAGTTAAGTATCGTGGTGCCTCCTCCCTTGCGACCCTGTAGTGTTCTTCTCATCAACATTTCCTTCAAGGCATTTTAGTTAATTTTATGCTAGTATTTTTTTATTTCTTACATTGATAAAATTTTGCGGCCCACATTATGTACACTGTTTGTCATAGCGGAGTTGATGTGCCATTGTAATTTCTTAAACTCCGTTGTGTGTGCCCTTCGTGATACATATTGTTTGTCATAATAGACTTGAGTATGGCAATTATAATGTCTCATGTATCATGATGTGCGTGTGTAATGGTGCAATAAATGGATTATTGCTTTTTCTGTTTTTGGCGCCCTTCATGACTCCTTTCTTGTCCCTATTGATACGCTATCCTTGTAGTTGTGTTGGTAAGCCACAACAGCAACGTTGGAAACATTGAGAGTGCAACGAGAATTCCACTGTTAAATGCAGAGGAGAGAGCGGATAGGTGCAAAGAATACATTGAAAGCCTATATGGGAGTGAATATTTCTCTAATGTGATAGAGGAAGAAACAGGAGTCGATTTAGAAGAGATAGGGGATCCAGTATTAGAATCAGAATTTAAAAGAGCTTTGGAGGACTTAAGTCAAATAAGGCAGAAGGGATAGATTACATTCCCTCAGAATTTGAAAAATCATTGGGGGAAGTGGCAACAAAACGACTAAACGACTATTCACGTTGATGTGTGGAATGTATAAGTCTGGCGACATACCATCTGACTTTCGGAAAAGAATCATCCACACAATTCTGAATACGGCAAGAAGTGACAAGTGCGAGAATTGTCGCACGATCAGCTTAATAGCTCAAGCATCCAAGTTGCTTACAAGAATAATATACAGAAGAGTGAAAAAGAAAATTGAAAATGTGCTAGATGACGGTCAGTTTGGCTTTAGGAAAAGTAAACACACGAGAGAGGCAATTCTGACGTTGCGGTTAATAATGGAAGTAAGACTAAAGAAAAATCAAGACACGTTCATAGGATTTGTGGACCTGGAAAAAGCGTTCGACAATGTAGGTGGTTCTAGATGTTCGAAATTCTGAAAAAAGTAGGTGTAAGCTATAGAAAGAGACGGGTCATATACAATGTGTACAATAGCCAACAGGGAATAATAAGAGTGGCCGACCAAGAACGAAGTGCTCGTATTAAAAGGAGTGTAAAACAAGAATGTAGCCTTTCGCCCCTACTGATCTGTACATCGACGAAGCAATGGCGGAAATAAAAGAAAGATTCAGGAGTGGAATTAAAATTCAAGGCGAAAGGATATCAATGATACGGTTCGCTGATGACATTGCTATCCTGAGTGAAAGTGTTGAAGAATTACATGATCTGCTGAACAGAATGAACAGTCTAATGAGTACAGATTATCGATTAAGAGTAAATCAAGCCGGACAGATTGGCCGAGTGGTTCTAGGCGCTTCAGTCTAGAACCGCGCGACCGCTACAGTCGCAGGTTCGAATCCTGCCTCGGGCATCGATGTGTATGATGTCCTAAGGCTAGTTAGGTTTAAGTAGTTCTAAGTTCTAGGAGACTGATGACCTCAGCTGTTAAGTAAGTCCCATAGTGCTCAGAGCCATTTTGAAAGTAAATACAAGAAAGACGAAAATAATGAGAAGTAGTAGAAATGAGAACAGCGAGAGACTTAACATCAGGATTGATGGTGACGAAGTAGATGAAGTATAGGAATTGTGCTATCTAGGCAGTAAAATAACCAATGCCGGACGGAGCAAGGAGGACATCAAAACTAGACTAGCTATGGCAAAAAAGGTATTCCTGGGCAAGAGAAGTCTACTCATATCAAATAACGGCCTTAATTTGAGGAAGAAATTTCAGTGAATGTACGTCTTGAGTATAGTATTGTATGGTAGTGAAACATGGACTGTGGAAAAACCGGAACAGAGGGGAATCTAAGCATTTGAGATGCGATGCTACAGACGAATATAGAAAATTAGGTGGACTGATAAGGTAAGGAATGAGGAGATACTATGCAGAATCGGAGAAGAAAGGAATATGTGGAAAACACTGACACGGAGAAACAGGATGATAGGACATCTGTTAAAACATGTGAGAAAGACTTCCGTGGTACTAGAGGGAGCTGTAGAGGGCAAAAACTGTAGAGGAAGACAGAGACTGGAATGCATCCAGCAAATAATTGAGGAAGTAGGTTGCAAGTGCTACTCTAAGATGAAGAAGTTACATTCTCCTTGTTCATATATACTGTTCCGTTTGCCCATTATTTCGAAGAGTTGTTTCCCGAGGATACCTAACGTCGCTCTAGATAGGTGTTACGACAATTCTTTGCGAGTCCATGATCTATATACCGTGTGATCGTCAAATTGTTGAAGGGGATGCTAGATAATTTCTCCTATATACGTTTTCGGGTGGTTAACTCTTCATTACTTCTTTTTGTTTAGATGGGAATTTCTTTTTAGGCCAGTCTGTATATCGATAGGAAACCTAGCACACTTGTGCACGTATGCCCTGTCTGACACAGTCACGTGTGTTTGTGCGTATGTGTGTGTGTGTGTGTGTGTGTGTGTGTGTGTGTGTGTGTGTGTGTGTGCACCTGTTCCACGTTCGCGTCTCTGTCAACCCACAGAAACCCAAATAAACCATTAATGATGCTGCGCACGCAAAGGCATGTTATTGTCCCTACATAACATGAGGTTACCCAACTGGAAGCCACAGCATTATTACTTTTTGCCGAAAATGAGTTATTTGCAGTCGATGGTATTCCTAGAATGATTACCCTCGTCATATTACCGGCCAAGAGACAATCGCCGAACATCTCACGCTAATTTGCTGCATATAGATTAAGCATGTATTTGAAACCACAACAGCAGTATGGATAGAGCGATAGCTAAATGTGAACAAACAATGTCAACTACATTACTCTTAGTTTACATAGCCAAACGCCAATAGAAAATATGATATATTAAATGGAATAAATTATAAGTTAAAGATTTCGTTTTGACTTTTGTATAATTAACAGTCCACTTAAAAAAATTCCTGCAAGCAGGGACAAAATACATGGAAGAAACGCAACATGAAAATCTGTGTCCAGAATTATAAAAAAGGAATGTCTGAGGTATCATACTACACAGTGTATGTTAACAGAACAGTGGCGTTTTACACCACCTTATCTTTAATACTATCTTTTTTTGTTTAGTTTACGCTCAATCCACAAAAAATGTTCAGTACAGTGTTCATTAATCATTAAAATTTGTTTTTTAAGTTATGTCCTCTGACGAGTTTGATGTGGCCGGCCATTATTTTTCTCCTGCGCCAACCTTTCCAGCTCAAGACAAGAAATTGCAAGCTACGTTCTCAATTATATGCTGCATGTATCCCATGGAAGTTATTCCGCAATGTCTTAACAGATGTCCTATCATCCTGTCCCTTCTTCTTCTCACTGTTTCCCATATATTCCTTTCCTCGCCGATTCTGCGGAGAACCTCCTGTTGTCTACGTCTGAAAGGCTTCGATTTTCTTCTGTTCGCGTTTTCCCACAGTCCACGTCCCACTACCATACAATGCTGTACTCCAAACGTACTTTCTCAGAATTTTCTTGCTCAAATTAAGAGCTATGTTTGATACTACTAGTCTTCTCTTGGCCAGGAATGTCATTATTGCCAGTACTAGTCTGCTTGTATGTCCGCCTTGTTGCCTAGATCATGGGTTATTTTGCTGATATAGATAGCAGACTTCCTTAACTTCTCCTAATTCGTGACCATTAATCCTGATGTTAAGTTTCTCGCCGTTTGTATCTCTGAAACGTCTCATTAATTTCGTCTTTCTTCGATTTAATCTCAATCCATATTCTGTACTCATTAGACTGTTCATTGCATACAGCAGATCCTGCAATATTTCCTCACTTTCACCAAGGATAGCAATGTCATCATTATGCCCTTTTATCTGAGAGCCTCTCTCCTAGTCTTCAGTTCATAATCTTCGACCCTTGTACGTATTGCATTCTTTTCTCGTAGTGTATACGTATTTTTCTGTGTACTTCGAACATCTTGCACTATTTTACACTGCCGAATGCGTGTTCTAGGTAGATAGATTGAATGAAAGTGTTTTGATGTTTCCTAAGCCTTGGTTTCATTATAAAGCATAATCTTAGGACTGCCTCATCGGTACTTTATCGTTACCTAAATCCAAACTGATCGTCCTGTAGCAGATCCTTAACTTCCTTTTCCATTCTCCTGTACACTGCTGTGGAGCACACTTTGTATACATGAGATGTAAAGCTAATTATGCGACAGTTCCGTCATTTGTCGGCACGTGCTGTCTTTCCTTTGCTGAAGTAGTAAGCATCGGTGTGTTGTCATAATCACTGGCTGTGCTATCAATTCACGATAGGAACGCGAGCTTTTCGTGATGTTGGGACGTATAAATAAATAGGTATCGTTTCAGCAGTCACTGAGACTCCACGGAGCGTACTGCCGAAACTACCTTTATCGCTATTCGAATGCTGACTAGATATTTTCGGAAAGTATACGTGTTTTAATGTAAACCAGTAACCCGCCCTCCCTCCTCTCCGGCCACCATTTCTTTAGAGAGTTGAACTTCAATCTACAAAATTTTCGTTTCACGCGTCTGAGGGCTTTTGTTGCGATATGTCCTGATCTACAACGATAAAATTTTGCAGGTCATTCAGTAGTTTATGTGAATACTGTTATTTACTTTTTATTTACACGTGGAGTTCCGTGGGACCAATTTGAGGAGAAAATCTCCAAGGTCGTGGACATGTTAGTACGTGAAATTACAACATAAAAGTAATAACAGATAAAAAAAAATTATGAACCCGAAAAGTCAAGCAATAAGTTTAAGTAAACGCAATTTACAATGCAACAAGAATCAGCTTAATTTATCAAGGAACTCTTCGATAGGAGTTACCAATGAGGAAACTCTTCACTTTAGATTTCAAAGCTCGTGGATTACTCCTAAGATTTTTGAACCCTAGTGTTAGTTTATTGAAAATGGATGCAGCAGTATACTGCACACCATTCCGATCCAAATGCAGGTTTGATTTCCGCCGAGTATTATCTGAGTGAATGCTGTTTATTCTTAGGAATAAGCTAATATTGTCAACAAAAAATTACAGTAAAGAATATATACGTTGACTGCCCAATGTCAAAATACGAAGACTCGCGAACAGGGGTCGACAAGAGGTTTGTGAACTCACACTACTTATTGCCCGACCCCACCCCTTCTCAGTCAAAAATATCCTTTTAGAATGGGAAGAGTTCCCTCAAAATATAATACCATACGACATAAGCGAATGAAAATAAGCAAAGTAGACTAATTTTCATGACGAATGATCACTCACTTCAGATATCGTTCTAATAGTAAAAATGGCAGCACAAGATCCTGAACTTGGCCTTTCCACGACAGTTTAGTATCTATATGGACACCTAAAAAATTGAACTGTTCAGTTTCACTAATCAGATACCCACTCTGTGAAATTAAAACGTCAGGTTTTGTTGAATTGTGTTAGAAATTGTAAAAACTGAGTCTTACTGTGATTTAGCATTAATTTATTTTCTACAAGTCATGAACTTATGTCATGAGCTGCACTATTTGAAACCGAGCCAGTGTCCTTTACTACCAAGCTAGTGTCATCATCAAACAGAAATATTTTAGTTACCCATAATACTAGAGGGAATATCATTTATATAAATAAGGAACAGGAGTGGCCCCAACACTGATTCCTGCGGCAACCCCCTCCCCCCCCCCCCTCCCCATTTGACTGTACCCCACTCAGACCCCACATCACAGCCATTCTCAACACTGTGAATAATGACCTTTTGCTGTCTGTTGCTAAAGTAACAGGTGAACCAATTGTGAGCTGCTACTCGTATTCTGTAAAGGTCCAACTTCTGGAGCAATATTTTGTGATCAACACAATCAAATGCCTTAGTTATATCAAAAAATATGCCTAACGTTCGAAACGTTTTGTTTAACCCATCCAGTAACTCACAGAGGAAGTAGAATATAGCATTTTCAGTTGTTAAACGACTTCTAAAGCCGATCTCTACATTTGGTAGAAAATTATGTGATATAAAATGATCAATTATCCTTACATACACAGACTTTTCAATAATTTTAGCAAACACTGATGGCACAGAAATAAGTTTAAAATTGTCAACATTATCCCTTTCTCCCTTTTTATAAAGCGGCTTTACTACTGAGCACTTTAATCGTTCAGGAAGCTGACCATTCCTAAAGGAGAAAAAAACAAATATGGCTAAATAAAGGGCTAAAATGTGCAACACAGTACTTTAATACTCTGCTACGCACTCTGTCATATCCATGAGAGTCTTTAATCTTCAGTGATTTAATTATTGACTCAATCTCCCCCTTGTCTGTATCACAGACGAGTATTTCAGACATCAATCTCAGAAAGCCATTTGCCAAGAGAGTTATATGATTCCCTGTAGAAGCTAAATTTTTATTTAATTCGCCAGCAATGCTCAGAAAATGATTGTTAATTACATCTGATTTATGAATAACAGAAATATTTTTACTATGAACTGACTTTATATCGTCGACATTGTGCTGCTTACCAGACACTTCCTTCACAACTGACCATATGGTTTTAATTTTGTCCTGTGAATTAGCTATTCTATTTGCATACCACATACTCTTTGCCTTCCGAATAACATTTTTAAGAACCTTACAGTACTGTTTGTAATGAGTTACTGTAGCTTGATTGTGACTACTTCTAACATTTTGATATAATTTCCGCTTTGTTCTACATGATATCCATATCTACTAGTCAGCCACCTGGGCTGCCTATTACTGCTACTACCCACCTTAGAACGTTCTAATAGAAAGCAACTCTCAAACAGCAAGAGAAATGTTACGAAAGCGTTATATTTGTCATCTATGTTATCGGCACTATAAAAATCCCGCCACTCTTGTTTATTGACGAGGTTTAAAAAATTCTCTTTTGCTCTTATATTAACTTTCCTAAATAGTTTGTAATTATATGTGACATTTGTTTGAGTACAAAAGCCTTTTAGTGTTAAAATTTGTGCATCATGGTCTGGAAGGCCATTCGCTTTCTGGAAAATGTGTTGTGAATAGAGTTAGTAGTCATGAAATTATAATTTAAAACGTCATACCTGATGTTGATGTTTTGTGATATTAACAGCGAAAATGTAGTAAGCAAGGAATTTCTTTCCTTTCACTATTTTGTGGACGTTGTCAACTAGAAAATTTGTGGACATTGGTTGAAATTGCATGTGAAATTTGTTGAATGTAGCTGAATGCTGTGGTTCTATTAGTATAGCTACAGGTACTGCACTTTGGACTGTGCCCATGACATCACTGTGTCCCTACATCCAGGGGCAAGAGGGTGGCAAGCTGCTTTGTCAGCAGAAACCAGACACTTTGATCAGCAAAAACTGTGCCTCATCAGCAACTTTGTTCTCTCTCTCTCTCTCTATCTATCTATCTATCTATCTAGGTAAGAAATAAGGGTTGCAATACTTCCAACTATCCAGTTTCGTCTGCTTTGAAATGCCACCCAACTAATCACTTTCGGCTACTTTTCGACATCATCATTGCACTAACACACAAAAATAGCATTATTTCTAAAGAGGGTAGCGAATAAGGAAACAAGTTGTGATGTAAAAGTGGTTTGGTGACTTATGCATGTGCTTTTACATACAGGAAACAATTCATTCTTTATTTTTGTTTCGTGTGGTTTTGGTAACAACTAGCTTACTTTTTAACTTATAATTTACAGCTACAAACAAATCATGTGAGTCTTCTTCCAATCAGCAGTATGGTAAACACAAAGAAGATATGTTGTCAATTTCTAATACATACCTATTTTTTCTTTGAAACTATCTGTTCTATGGCCTAACATTAAGCTCTGTTCCTTCTTGTTATTCTTGTAGCAAAGATAATTTGGGGATTTTAATTTTGTCTTTTGTTTTCTGCATTATCTGTTAAAGCATTCTAACTCTTCTTGGATGAACGTTGCCTACTTTTCTCTTGAAAATTCTTTTGAAATTTCTGCATAGATCTCTAATTTTACAATTTTTGCAAACGAGTGCCTCTTAAATTCTGCAGATTGCTTTTCTGTTGCTGGAAGAAAATTTCCATTCCACAACATGTATATACTATGTAACCACCCTTCTTAAACAAATCCAAATGGGAATGGAGGCTTAAAAACAGATTTTTTGTGTATTCCTTGATATTGTAAACGACCTCAGATATCCATCATTTTGTGCGAGTACTCCCACATCCAACCCATTTTGATTGATTCTTGCAATAAATGTCAATTCTTGTATTGTCCAGTCATATCCTGATTTCTCCATGTAATGTGTTTAAAGTAACACATAAGCCTTGTTTGCATATATGTAATTCTTCTTTTTTTCAGGTGCATTTTATATTCTTCCTTCATGGCTACTGTTTTTGTCAAGTACTCCAATCTGCATTTTTGACTTCAATCTGTTCCATTTCCAGTTTTCTTTTGCATGTAACCCAGCAGGCAGTGCTGCACTATGCTTTATTATTTTTTCAAACTGTTGCATCCTTGAGCCCCCGGTTCGAGATGTACCCTCGTCCGGTTAATGGCTGACGCTACAGATCACTTTATTAATAATTATAGTAGAAAGTTACATCTCCAGTTAAAGTTACATTTTCAGCAAGTACACCAAGTCCTTTTATCCATACAATAATTTTTTCATCATTGCTAACTTTACGACAGGAACGGGTATATAGTGTAAAAGGCATATTACTATACCCTTAACAATTATTTAATCTTTGTTGGAGTATGTCTTAACAATCTCCACACAGTTTACAGACAAATAATTAAAACTATGGGCGAACAGAACATAGTTCATAACCTTTTATCGGTGTTCATTGGAAGGTCTGATATTGACAGTCAACTTTTTAGGTATTTTTATTACCCCAGTGCACAAATTTTAGATCACTGCAATTGTTGTGTAAGCTGTTCGATAATTTACTCCATACAGAACCGACTCGTTTAGAAAACAGCAGGGCACATGTTGAGTGGCAGCTCCAACGTTAGCCGCGTTATGGGGCCCCTTAGGGACAAGGTTGCCAAGAAGGGAAAGAAAACCAATGTGCACTCCGTGTGCTTACAGGGTGGAGTCATTCCAGATGTGGAACGTGTCCTCCCGGGTGCCATGAAGAGCACAGGGTGCAGCGAACTGCAAGTGGTTGCTCACGTCGGTACCAATGGTGTGTGTCACTTTGGATCAGAAGAGGTTCCCTCTGGTTTCGATCGGCTAACAGAAGTGGTAAAGGCTGCCCGTATTGCTTGCAAGATGAAACTAGGACTAACCATTTGCAGCATAGTCAACAGGACCGATTGCAGACCTCTGGATCAGAGCCGAGTGGAGGGTCTGAATCAGCGGCACAGATGGTTCTGCGACTGTGTAGTCTGCAGATTCCTCAACTTGCGCCACAAGGTGGTTGGGTTTCGGGTTCAGCTTAATAGATCAGGAGTCCACTATACGCAGGAGGCGGTTACACGGGTAGCAGGGACTGTGTGACATGCACTGGGTGGTTTTTTTAGGTTAGTGTCACGGGAAAACACAAGAAGGGCTTCAGCCACAAAGGGTGCAGGCCGAACACAGAAAGAACGTAGATACAGGAACCATCGGTATAACAGTTGTAAATTTTCATAGCTGTGTTGGAAAAGTACGAGAGCTCCAAGCGCTAATAGGAAGCACTGATGCTCAAATCGTTATAGGCACTGAGAGCTGGCTAAAGCCGGAGATAAGCTCAGCCGAAGTTTTTGCGAAGACCCTAATGGTGTTCCCAAACGGTTGGCAAAACACGGTTGGCGGTTGCGTGTATGATGCTGTTAGAAGTAGTTTATCTTGTCGCGAAATTGAAGTAGATAGTTGCTGTGAGTTATTATGGGCACAGTTCATTGTTGGCAACCGGAATAAAATAATAATTGGATCCTTTTACCGACCTCCCAATTCAGATGATACAGTTGCTGAAAGATTCAAAGAAAACTTGAGTTTTATTTCAAACACGTACCCCACTTATACGATTATAGTTGCTGGTGTGTTTAATCTACCCTCCATATGTTGGCCAAAATACATGTTTAATTCCGGATGTACGCATAAAATATCAACCGAAATCATGCTAAACTCATTCTCTGAAACTTATTTCGAGCAGTTAGTTCATGAGCCCACGCGAATAGTAAGCAGTTGTGGAAACACACTTAACCTCTTAGCAACAAATAAACCTGAGTTAATAACCAGCATCAAAACGGATACAGGGATTAGTGAGCACAGGGTTTTCGTAGCGAGACAATATTGTAACCCCCAAATCCTTCAAAAATAAACGAAGAATATACCTATTCAAAAAAGCAGATAAAAATTCACTTGATGCCTTCCTGAGAGATAATCTCCACTCCTTCCAAATTAATGATATAAGTGTAGACCAGATGGGGCTTGAATTCAGAGGAATAGTGTCGGCAGCAATTGAGAGATTTATAACAAATAAATTAACGAAAGACGGAACTAATCCTCCTTGGTACACAAAACGGGTCAGAACACTGTTGCAGAATCAACGAAACAAACATGCCAAATATAAACAGACGCAAAATCCCCAACATTGGCGATCTTTTACAGAAGCTCGAAATTTAGCGTTGACTTCAATGCGAGATGCTTATAACAGTTTCCACAACGAAACTTTGTCTTGAAATGTGGAAGAAAATCCAAAGAGATTCTGGTCGTATGTGAAGTATGTTAGCGGCAAGAAACAATCAATGCCTTTTCTGAGCGATAGCAATGGCGAACTATCGAAGACAGTGCTGCAAAAGCAGAGTTACTAAATACAGCCTTCCGAAATGCCTTCACAAAAGAAGACGAAGTAAATATTCCAGAATTCGAACTAAGAACAGCTGCCAATAGGAGTAACGTAGAAGTAAATATCCTCGGAGTAGTGAAGCAACTTAACTCAGTAAATTAAAGCAAGTCTTCTGGTCTAGACTGTATGCCAATTAGGTTCCTTTCAGAGTATGTTGATGCATTAGCTCTATAGCTGACAATCATATACAACCGTTCGCTCGACCAAAGTTCCGTACCCAAATACTGGAAACTTGCACAGGTCGCACCAATATTCAAGAAAGGTAGTAGGAGTAATCCACTTAATTACAGGCCTATATCATTAACGTCGAAATACAATAGGATTCTGGATCATATATTGTGTGCGTAGATTATAATTACCGTGAAGACAACGATCTATTGACACACAGTCAACATGGGTTTAGGAAACATCGTTCTTGTGAAACACAACTGGCTCTTTATTTGCAGGAAGTTTTGAGCGCTGTTGACGAGGGATTTCAGATCAATTCCGTAATTCTGGATTTCCAGAAGGGCTTTGACACTGTACCACACAAGCAGCTTGAAGTGAAATTGCTTGTTTATGGAATATCGTCTCCGTTATGTGACTGGATTTGTGACTTCCTGTCAGAGAGGTCACAGTTCGTAGTAATTGACGGAAAGTCATCGAGTAAAATTGTAGTGGTTTCTGGCGTTCCCCAAGGTAGTGTTATAGGACCTTTTCTGTTCCTATCTATATAAACGATTTGCGAGACAATCTGAGCAACCGTCTTAGGTCCTTTGCAGATGACGCTGTCGTTTACCAACTAATAAAGTCATCAGAAGATCAAAACAAATTGCAAAACGATTGAGAAACGATATCTGAATGGTGCGAAAATTGGCAATTGACTCTAAATAACGAAAAGTGTGAGGTCATCCACAAGAGTGCTAAAAGTGTAAGTAGGCTATATAAGTTTTTTTATTGGTAACGCCACGTAGCGCCCTGTATGAAAATCACTGGCTGTGCTGTGTGAAGCCTGTGGTTGGTTTGCATTGTTGGAGTAATATTCGCCATTGTAGTGTTGGGCAGTTGGCTGTTAACAGCGCGTAGCGTTGCGCAGTTGGAGGTGAGCCGCCAGCAGTGGTGGATGTGGGGAGAGAGATGGCGGAGTTTTGAGAGCGGACGATCTGGACGTGTGTCCATCAGAAACAGTAAATTTGTAATATTGGATATCATGGGCTGATATATATTATGACGTTTGAACACTATTAAGGTAAATACATTGTTTGTTCTCCATCAAAATCTTTCATTTGCTAACTATGCCTATCAGTAGTTAGTCCCTTCAGTAGTTTGAATCTTTTATTTAGCCGGCAGTAGTGGCGCTCGCTGTATTGCAGTAGTTCGAGTAACGAAGATTTTTGTGAGGTAAGTGATTTGTGAAAGGTATAGGTTAATGTTAGTCAGGGCCATTCTTTTGTAGGGATTATTGAAAGTCAGATTGCTTTGCGCTAAAAATATTGTGTGTCAGTTTAAGCACAGTCATGTATAATTGTTCAAAGGGGACGTTTCAAAAGGAATCCGTTAAACTCCGGTTACACGATAAAAGAGTCAAAAATAAAGGACGCAAATTCAGCTAAACACCTAGGAATTACAATTACGAACAACTTAAATTGGAAGGAACACACAGAAAATTTTGTGGGGAAGTCTAAGCAAAGACTGCAGTTTATCGGCAGGACACTTGGAAAATGTAAGAGATCTGCCAAGGAGACTGCCTACACTACGCTTGTGCATCCTCTTTTAGAAGACTGCTGCGCGGCGTGGGATCCTTACCAGATAGGACTGCAGGAATGCATTGAAAAAGTTCAAAGAAGGGCAGCACGTTTCATACTATCACGAAACATAGGAGAGAGTCTCAATGAAATGATACGGCATTTGGGCTGGACATCATTAAAAGAAGCGTTTTTCGTTGCGACGGAATCTTCTCACAAAATTCCAATCACCGACTTTCTCCTCCGAATGCGAAAATATTTTGTTGACACCGACCTACATAGGGAGAAACGACCACCACGATAAAATAAGGGAAATCAGAGATCGTATGGAAAGATATAGGTGTTCATTCTTTCCGCTCGCTATACGAGATTGGATTAATAAAGAATTGTGAAGGAGGTTCGATAAACCCTCTCCAGGCACCTAAATGTGATTTGCAGAGTATCGATGTAGATTTAAATGTAGAAATGGCGGTTTTGACTTAGTACTATTTATCCCAGAGACGAACTAGGAAAATTCCCCACACTTACAACTATTAATGCACCACAGATGTACTTATTCAGCACTATAGACCATCCCTTTTCTAATCCACTTCATCATAGATTTTAACCACCATACTGTAGTCACAAAATGGCTTTTGATGGGTGTAACCACATTTAAATAACATTTGTTTTCGATTTATGTTACCAGTGACAGTAAAAAGATTGTCAAGGTTCTCTCTTCTTCAATTCTTGCTGATGGATGTTCACCACTTTGGAGGAAGCCATCGTGACATTTTCCATTACTACAGAATACTGATCAGTTGCGGCTACCCAGGCTTGTGGCATTATCTAATGTTCTAAGACGGCTGCACGCTCACAATGTCACTTACTGCTCTGATACCTAAATTTATAAGGCTATTGTATTCCGCCCCTCAGGTGCTACCTGCATACCATTGTACGTACATGATAGTTTAATGCAGTATCAAGATTATACAATGTGGTGTCCGTCAACCTATGTGATGTGAAACATAATTTTTGCAACTACACTCCTGGAAATTGAAATAAGAACACCGTGAATTCATTGTCCCAGGAAGGGGAAACTTTATTGACACATTCCTGGGGTCAGATACATCACATGATCACACTGACAGAACCACAGGCACATAGACACAGGCAACAGAGCATGCACAATGTCGGCACTAGTACAGTGTATATCCACCTTTCGCAGCAATGCAGGCTACTATTCTCCCATGGAGACGATCGTAGAGAGGCTGGATGTAGTCCTGTGGAACGGCTTGCCATGCCATTTCCACCTGGCGCCTCAGTTGGACCAGCGTTCGTGCTGGACGTGCAGACCGCGTGAGACGACGCTTCATCCAGTCCCAAACATGCTCAATGGGGGACAGATCCGGAGATCTTGCTGGCCAGGGTAGTTGACTTACACCTTCTAGAGCACGTTGTGTGGCACGGGATACATGCGGACGTGCATTGTCCTGTTGGAACAGCAAGTTCCCTTGCCGGTCTAGGAATGGTAGAACGATGGGTTCGATGACGGTTTGGATGTACCGTGCACTATTCAGTGTCCCCTCGACGATCACTAGTGGTGTACGGCCAGTGTAGGAGATCGCTCCCCACACCATGATGCCGGGTGTTGGCCCTGTGTGCCTCGGTCGTATGCAGTCCTGATTGTGGCGCTCACCTGCACGGCGCCAAACACGCATACGACCATCATTGGCACCAAGGCAGAAGCGACTCTCATCGCTGAAGACGACACGTCTCCATTCGTCCCTCCATTCACGCCTGTCGCGACACCACTGGAGGCGGGCTGCACGATGTTGGGGCGTGAGCGGAAGACGGCCTAAGTGTATGCGGGACCGTAGCCCAGCTTCATGGAGACGGTTGCGAATGCTCCTCGCCGATACCCCAGGAGCAACAGTGTCCCTAATTTGCTGGGAAGTGGCGGTGCGGTCCCCTACGGCACTGCGTAGGATCCTACGGTCTTGGCGTGCATCCGTGCGTCGCTGCGGTCCGGTCCCAGGTCGACGGGCACGTGCACCTTCCGCCGACCACTGGCGACAACATCGGTGTACTGTGGAGACCTCACGCCCCACGTGTTGAGCAATTCGGCGGTACGTCCACCCGGCCTCCCGCATGCCCACTATACGCCCTCGCTCAAAGTCCGTCAACTGCACATACGGTTCACGTCCACGCTGTCGCGGCATGCTACCAGTGTTAAAGACTGCGATGGAGCTCCGTATGCCACGGCAAACTGGCTGACACTGACGGCGGCGGTGCACAAATGCTGCGCAGCTAGCGCCATTCGACGGCCAACACCGCGGTTCCTGGTGTGTCCGCTGTGCCGAGCGTGTGATCATTGCTTGTACAGCCCTCTCGCAGTGTCCGGAGCAAGTATGGTGGGTCTGACACACCGGTGTCAATGTGTTCTTTTTTCCATTTCCAGGTGTGTATATTATCCAACTATATTATGCAAGTATATTATGAAACTATATTTTTGCAATTACACGATGCAGACAGAGATCTAGACAAAGGGATTGTATTCTGTGTTGAGTAACAGAACAAATAATAATCGTATGTTAAATGCCTCTTTCTTTTCTGTTACCCAGTTAGAATCCCTGTCAAGCACTTTATGAAATCTGGTAAGAATCCGAATGCAAGGGGGACAGTACGTGCAGACACAGAGGCAACGTTTTAGTACTTTTCCTTGTATCCGAGATTCTGATATTCATTCTCCCTTCTCTGGCCGATTATAACTAAAAACGGTCCAGTGCGGCTCACTCTCTGTGGGGAACACAAAAGAATAACGTAGAGTGTATCAGCCTGCCTGCAGTCGTTTCATAAATACTGCCTCTTTGGCCCGAAACCCATTGATCATCACTTTTTGCAACACGTATAAATCTCTTCCTTTAAACTAGCGAGCAGTGAGCGAAATGCGTGCAGACAACCTGTCCCATCTACGAGATGGTTATAACGATTTAACGTGACAATGTGCAGCTATGACACAGCTCGGTGAAGTACGCGAAAGCCACAATTAGAACCTCCAATTACTTAAAAATCCTGTTGTTATTGTTTTTGTTCTGGTCTTCAGACCGAAGACTTTGGTATTACTGATACCCACTTTTAACTGCTAGTGATTATGCATGTGAACTCATAATGAAATGAATACATGTTCTGTAGCCCTAAAACACACAAAAGGATCTCTTCCTGGTGGCCCTGAAATTTAAAATGTCACGTGCGGCCGGCCGGAGTGGCCGAACGGTTCTAGGCGCTACAGTCGAATCCTGCCTCGGGCATGGATGTGTATGATGTTCGTAGGTTAGTTAGGTTTAAGTAGTTCTGTTCTAGGGTACTGATGACCTCAGTATTTAAGTTCCATAGTGCTCAGAGCCATTTGAACGATTTTTTTTTTAATCATGTGCGCAACGGAAGAGCTGCTGTGTTCTGTAACAGAGTTTGAAATACTCGTGTAATCGTCTGCGTGAGTGAGAGTTGTAAGCTTGCCTCTGATGTGATCGGACGTATTTTTGTAATTTTAAGCGAACAATGTAATTTAGCCTTCGTTAATGTTAAAAATCAAGTTACTCTATGATATTCTAAAATGTGAGAAAATATATTTACGTAGAAAACAACAATCTTCAAATTTATTTAGTTCAAACCAGCCGTGAGGACCTGATGTGAGACTTCGTGCTTCAAGAATCAGATCCCAGGACAAGAAGCACTGGAGCCGTCTCAGCATGACAAGCTAAGTAAACTTGAAAATTCGTTGTAATCTTCGCTCCTCTCAAATCTTCATAAAAGACTCTGCTTATTAATTACTTGCACTGGACATTGTTTAATGTGGACAATAGATGGAATCAGGAAGGAGGAGGGAGATTACATTTCCCAGTCGTAAACGAGAAGTGTGGTGTCGTAAGTTAATATGAACGAAAAATTTACCTCGGTGTCAGTTTCATGTTGAAACCAGGAAAAAAATACAGTGTCAACAGGCTTCATTTACATTTAAAGTTTCACAAGCATGCCGATTTAGTTAGTCACGAGTACATGAATGCAAGAATGGACTACACAAATTACGTTAATACAGCACCATACATATTTGTCAAAATATTTCTTTGTGAAATTTGTTTACATTCTCAGAGAAAGGAGACGAACTAACAGCCTCCTTAAATTATGTGTGGTGAAGAATCACTGGCCATTAGTTAACTTGTGTGAAGTCCACAGTACGTGGCAGCTATTTGGACAACCAAACCCGGTATTGAGTGCTTAGAATAAAAGTCTGACTCCGCGTAATAATTGTCATTACAGGTTCGGGTGTAAAATCTAGCTATAAGCACAAACAGATTTATCCAGCTTAATGCTTATGTCCATGTGGCAACGGTGAAGCGCCTTCCAAGCCAATGATTACTACTCATGAATATGATATCAAAAGAATAACGATATTATTATTATATCCCAATCATACGATAAAATATTGTACAGCTCGTGGCGCGAGCAAAAGCGTAGGTAACCTTTACCACATTCTGGACTCAGATTGCCAAGAGCACAGTGGCAGCGGACAGTGTTCTCCAAAAGGCGTCCCAGGAGCAAGCACCTGTGTGCACGTCTCGTACTGCCTACTGGTTAACTTTGCCGGAAACCTTTGATCTCAGCTATTGTCGACTTCACCAAGTCAACAGGCCATTCGCATGCGTGTGTTCAGATACGAAGCTCTTTGACTGAATTAGTAAAAGATAGCTAATGCCGTGGTGGAGAAGGTGTACCTAAAATTAAAACTGCACCTACATCTGAACTTGTCTAATGCAGCTCTCTACCCTGTACAGGTCTCTTCAACTCGGCATAACTACTGTAACCTGCTTTCATTTGCACCTGCTTACTGCAATCAAGCCATCGTATACCTCTTCAGTTTTTGCCCCCGACACTTCCCTCCATCATCATACTGACAGTTTCTTAATGCTTCAGGATGTGCCCTATCAACCGGTCCTTCTTTTAGTCAAGTCGTGTTTGAGGTCTTACTTATAGTCACGTAATAGGCATGCAGTCTTTTGTGGAAATGGAGATTTTTTTATACAAGATGCTACAAAAAGGCACGGCCAAACTTCCAGGAAACATTCCTCACACACAAAAAAAGAAAATACGTTAGGTGGACATGTGTCCGGAAACGCTTACTTTCCATGTTACAGCTCATTTTATTACTTCTCTTCAAATCACATTAATCATGGAATGGAAACACACAGCAACAGAACGTACCACCGTGACTTCAAACACTTTGTTACAGGAAATGTACAACATGTCCTCCGTTAGCGAGGATACATGCATCCACCCTCCGTCGCATGGAGTCCCTGATGCGCTGATGCAGCCCTGGAGAATGGCGTATTGTATCACAGCCGTCCACAATACGAGCACGAAGAATCTCTACATTTGGTACCGGGGTTGCGTAGACAAGAACTTTCAAATGCCCCCATAAATGAAAGTCAAGAGAGTTGAGGTCAGGAGAGCGTGGAGGCCATGGAATTTGTCCGCCTCTACCAATCCATCGGTCACCGAATCTGTTGTTGAGAAGCGTACGAACACTTCGACTGAAACGTGCAGGAGCTCCATCGTGCATGAACCACATATTGTGTCGTAATTGTAAAGGCACATGTTCCAGCAGCACAGGTAGAGTATCCCGTATGAAATCATGATAACGTGCTCCATAGAGCGTAGGTGGAAGAAAATGGGCCCCAATCAAGACATCACTAACAATGCCTACCCAAACGTTCACAGAAATCCTGTGTTGATGACGTGATAGCACAATTGCGTGCGGATTCTCGTCAGCCCACACATGTTGATTGTGAAAATTTACAATGTGATCACGTTGGAATGAAGCCTCATCCGTAAAGAGAACATTTGCACTGAAATGAGGATTGACACATTGCTGGATGAACCATTCGCAGAAGTGTACCCGTGGAGGTCAATCAGCTGCTGATAGTGCCTGCACACGCTGTACATGGTACGGAAACAACTGGTTCTCCCGTAGCACTCTCCATACAGTGACGTGGTCAACGTTATCTTGTACAGGAGCAACTTCTCCGACGCTGACATTAGGGTTATCGTGAACTGCACGAAGAATTGCCTCGTCCATTGCAGGTGTCCTCGTCGTTCTAGGTCTTCCCCAGTCGCGAGTCATAGGCTGGAATGTTCCGTGCTCCCTAAGACGCCGATCAATTGCTTCGAACGTCTTCCTGTCGGGACACCTTCGTTCTGGAAATCTGTCTCGATACAAACGTACCGCGCCACGGCTATTGCCCCGTGCTAATCCATACATCAAATGGGCATCTGCCAACTCCGCATTTGTAAACATTGCGCTGACTGCAAAACCACGTTCGTGATGAACACTAACCTGTTGATGCTACGTACTAATGTGCTTGATGCTAGTACTGTAGAGCAATGAGTCGCATGCCAACACAAGCACCGAAGTCAACATCACCTTCCTTCAATTGGGCCAACTGGCGGAGAATCGAGGAAGTGCAGTACATACTGACGAAACTAAAATGAGCTCTAACATGGAAATTAAGCGTTTCCGGACACATGTCCATATAACATCTTTTCTTTATTTGTGTGTGAGGAATGTTTCCTGAAAGTTTGGCCGTGCCTTTTTGTAACACCCTGTACACATTGCTGTAATGGTCGCTGTTGAATATTTAGTCACTTGATGTTCAGCACCTCAACTTTACTAACGCGTTTCGTGTAAACTTATCCTCACGATACTTTCAGAAAGCTTACCACCACATCGCTACGAATCGATTTGGGCAGCTTTAAAAGGGTTGAAATGTCCCTGATGAATTTGTTACTCAGGTGACGCCAGTGACTAGCACATGATGGAAGTTACTGAGCCCTCTCGAACGTCCCATTCTACTGTTACTGCTGCTCTGCTGACAACACAATACTCTCTGTCACCTTCACACTGGCGGGTTTGTCTTTCGTGACATCAAATGGTCAACACTGCGTTACATAAGGTTTTCCGAATAGTTTTTATAATCGATTGGTTTCAGCAACAATATTTTCAACAGAATGCGAGTCGGACAGCACTAAATCCTCTATTCTTTCCATAAATTGCCCTTTATTAGTTTCTAAACGTTTTACTGCTACTGGTAAATCACAGAAAATGTGTGTTTCTCAATAATGACCACTTTTCTGTACCAAAGTATGTGACGCTAAATCTTAATGTAGATTATTCTTATTTCTAGTGTTACGATCTGAGCTGTTCACCAGTAAAAGAGAAAATTATTTAGGACCAATTTCTTCTTGGAATAAATGTACTTTAAAGTACTAGTTATTATTCCCAGTTCTTTGATCACGCCGCAAATAACGCGTATTATATATTTTTGTGGTCGAAAACTTAAACTGGGCTTGATGAGTTAACGAAAAATATCATCCTTTAAGAAGTTATGCAATTTCTTTTATTTCCATATTATGCAGGTATGACAAAATTGGGATTGGATACAAAGATTAATTTATGTGTTTTATATCTGTGCTGGTTGGAAACCTGTTAAAAGCTCTGATTGGGTATAACGAATCTGTTCGATGCTTAGGGACAAATAATTGACAAGGAATGTCCACGTAAACGTAATGATCTGAGCATTCTGAAACAATACTTGATTTGCTATTCATCCCTACTTTTGTATCATATGCGAAGAAAATAAACTAAGCATCTCATAATTTTGCTGATGAAAGGGCATTGATATGTAGAGGAAAAAGTAAGGGATAATATAAAAGAAACTATCAGCCTCGGTTGCGGTAATGAAACCAACCTTTACCTAGGTTTCAGCCCAAATAATGGAGCCTTCTTCAGAAGATATATCTGAATCTATAGCTCGTCTAAGAGAGCATGGTTTAGAAATAAAACTAAAACAGCCTGAATAGGCGTAATCACATTCTAAAAATGCGGTAGTTTTATTTCTAGACCATGGCCTCTTAGACAAATTATAAGTTCAGCTGTATCTTCTGAAGACGGCTCAATTATTTGGGCTGAAATCTAGGTAAAGGTTGGTTTCATTACCGCAATCGAGGCTGATAGTTCCCTATATATTAGATTATCACAATTGCTGACTGGGCTGCAATGTTGAAAGTACAAAAAAAAAAAAAAAAATAGGGGCCCTAAGATGAAACCTTGTAGAACACCACATTGAATTATAGTACTTCATAGTTTGATGATAATCGATTGACACGTTTCATTTCGTGTTAGGTAGAAATTATTTGTACCATTTAGCAGAGGCTGCTGTGAAACTGTTCTACTAAAACTTACTGAAAATTATGTTTTGTATTACTCGGCCGTCCGCCCCTGGTAGCTGAGCGGTCAGCGTGACGGAATGTCATACCTAATGGCCTGTGTTCGATTCCCGACTGGGTCGGAGATTTTCTCCGCTCAGGGACTGAGTGTTGTGTTGTCCTTATCATCATCATTTCATCCCCATTGACACGCAAGTCGCCGAAGTGGCTACAACTCGAAGTATTTTCACCAGGCGAACGGTCTACCCGACGGGAGGTCCTAGCCACACGGCATTTTTTATTACCCAGCTAAACACATCTGACAGACCGCTTTATGCAGCAGTACCAACAAGCGCTGATAACCCACATTATGCAGTGAGAGATGTATAGGTGTATTCCAGCACATATAAGACCTTCGAGACGTGACGTAACGTTATGAAACGACAATGAGGTTGAAGCGAAAGGTCAAGATGATTAAAATCGATATCCCATTTAAAATTCATACCGTTGGGCATGCATGCCACATCCCCTTACTTCCCGAACGTGCCTGGCACCACTCGGCACGCGATTCTCGGCGGTCTGCGGCTTTTCCGATCCCTGAGGTTAATCCGGGTGCTCGGCGCCTCTCAGCCGCTGTCGGGGCAGTCAGGGAGTAGCGCCGGGGCCGCCGGGAAGGTGCGGCTGCGCTGGAGAACATCTCTGGTTGCTGCGTGAGCGCCCTCGCCGCCTCCACTCATCAGCCCGGGGTGGCGCTGATCGTTATTTCCGAGCTGGCGGGTATCTGGCGTTCTTGTTAGTATGAATGCGCGCCCAGTGAAGAGCGAATATCTCGACGGCGAGCAGCCGCCAGGGGGTGGGGAGAAGAGGGTCGCCGCAGGACCAGAGGGGGAGGGGTGGGTAAGGGAAGGGAGTCGACTGGCTGCGCTAAACGCGCACCGCTCATTTGCCTCAACGTCGGGACAGACCGCTATTCAGTGCCTGCGGGACCGACGAGATTTTCCGTACCTGAGGCCACGATGCTCACTGGGCAGCACACTACGTAGCCTGGAGCATGGATTTATTCTGAGGTCCCTGCGAAGCGCAGCCACACGCCAGTCGGTTAAACCACTTGACCGTGCGATCGCGTAGCTACGGTTTTCGGAGGCAAGGCTACCGATTCTGGATATTGCTAAATCTAAATAGGGAAACACATACAACTCACTGCCGAGAATGGCAATGACAACTCGCTCAACTAGAGTTTTTTATAGGAAATTGTTGACAAATAATTGGTTTAAAGGTGACACTGATAGCTGCTGCGAGTGATGGATATGTTCACTTAAAGACACAAAGAAAGTTTTTAGTTTACGTTTTGAACATTTCTCTGACGATACACGATGTTTCCATCCTTTACAGATGGAACGTGTACCTCCCATCGTGCAACCATTGGGTAATGAAATGCCAAGACTACAAGAAAGAACAAGCCTTATTCGGAAAGTAAGGTACGATTAGGCGCGAAATGGAAACCAATGTGAAAATCCGATGGAACTTTATACAGATGTGTTGGGCAGTGTCTTCAGAGTGCCTGTCGATCGCTTCACGTCACTGTTTTCAGTTCAGGGCGCAAAGTGACCAGGTAGAAATGCCTCCTAAAATAACAGTGCCTCCCGCCAAGTATGTGGAGCTGGTGAGAGATTTCGCCTGATGCTATGCAGCCCACATAACACAGAACACTTGTGTTTCCTTCGTCAAGACAATTATCAGCCAGTTCTGCAGGATCAGTGAAGACGTTCCTGCAGCGTTTTCAATGGGAAGTGCTGATCACCCCAAGACAGCCCTCAATTGGCTCCCTTCGTTGTTCATCTCTACTCCCATGAACCGCTGGCTGCGAAGACGACGTTTTGGCAAAAACAACGAAATTCAGACCAGCGTAGAGAATTGGCGGAAAGCACAGGCGGCTGCTTTCTGTGACGAGGGTACAGGAAAGTTTGAACAAAGCCATGACAAATGTTTAAGTCGGAGCGGCGACTATTTAGAGAGGTAACTTGAAGGTTTAGCTAACTGTTACGAATAAAAAAATTTTTGAGTTTCACTGTGGTTTTCATATAGCAACCGATCGGACCTCACTTTCCGAACAGCCTTCATATCTCCGCTAATCCGGAAGCCACTGCAGTTTGTAACCTCCCCACACACATAATTTTATAATTGGAATAAATATTTGGTTAGTGATTCTAGTTTTTGTGTGACCTCAGAACAAAATTGGTTCTCATTTATAATCTCCATGCAGAAATGCATTCACATTTAATGTACCTACAAATTTCTTTTCTCATTTAATGTAAGCTCGAAACAGAAAAATTCCTAAGCCTCGTAATAAAAAATAAATTCAGTAACCGGGTAAAATTTGGACGACAGCAGTGCTGCGTCGTGGCCCTGTAAGATCATTCTGAATAAAAAAGCAAAAATTCTTACCTCAATAAAAAACGGCGAATATATCTGCTCTTACTTAACATTTTTCCCGCATAGCTCCGAGCATTGTTGGCCTATACATTTGTGATTTGTGAAAGGAAGCAACTAATTTTTTTTTAAATGAATGCTTTTTTTTAAAAAACATTACTTTATATTGCAAAAATTATTATTAGGACTTTTTTTAAACATTTGGATGACAGTTCAGATACATTACTAGATATGCGCGACGCTGCTTCTTTACCTTATACAATGATACTCCATCTCCAGATTCCCGACCAGAGCAGACTGCAGACAAGCGCAGACAACTTCAGACAAGCGACTAGCAACAACTAACTGCTACAGTTACACAGTTCGTACTGCAGTCAACACTGCTCTCTGGTCACCGATTCTATATCGCGGGCAGCGCATACCTCGTACATTACCCTCCACTGGGGGGGCAAAAATTTGGCAGCGATGGTGAGTCAATTGGACTTGCCATGAGCAACAAATTTTTCTTAATTAATTAAGTTTACAGTCACAAAATATATACATATATATAAGTGCAGCACATGAAATAAAATATAGTGCACATGCACTGAGTAAAAAACATATCAAGAAATCACAAAATGTATACGCAATGAGTACAAATCATATTAAAAAATGACATAAAGTGCACACGCACTGTAGTACAGAACATATCAGGTAATGACAAAATGTATACGCAATGAGTAGAAATCATATTAGCAAATGACATAAAGTGCATATGCACTGTAGTATTTATTTTTACCATTTTACAAGAACTAGGATAGGAAAGGGAAGGATTGCATCATGGTTGTAGCACAGTAGGTTGCACGTACTGCACTGAAAGTCCATATCTTTCTACAGAAGCACAACCCCAAGTGAGACAATCTGAAGTTCTCTTCCCTGAAGTATTAATCAGTGTAGCCAAGACACTGAAATGTCGTATTAATATTCAATGTTATCATTTTGGTAGTACATTAGGTACACCAAACAGTGGGACCATAATAACATCTCCATCGCTCAAGGTTGTGGACAGCATGTCGTGTCAACACCACGTTCTTGTAAGGTACACAAACGTAGAATTAGTGCAAAAACCAAATATAATGCTCCATGATCATGAGGATAGACAGGACAAACGGATATTGCAGTAATTCCTGGTAATTAGGTCAGAAGGTGAAGGACATTAAGTCTTATGCCAGTCATAATTGAGAATTACACTAGTCTATCAACTGATTTGAGTAATTGGTGGCACTCATCGCCTAGTTACTGAACATTTCTGTACTATATATGAAGTATTACAGAATAATGTTCATAAGTCATCTGATTATAGTGAACATTGGCACTCATTGCCCAGTTACAAACCATTTTATGCATTATTCAAAAGTGATCATTCAACATGTTAATTAATGGCATACTATTTACATAATTCAGCTAGTTATAGTAATCATTGGCACTCATTGGCCAGTTACAAACCATCAGAAGTCATCCTACAAAACAGGAGCTAATGAGTGTAGCATCAAGCTACTAGTATTCATATATATAGCATGTAAGTGACATAATACAAATATAAGAAATAGTGGCATTCTTTGGCCAGTTACTAAACATATAGCAAGTATTAAATATTACAAAACATTTTTCATCATTCAAGTGACATACGACATATTTAAAATAATTTTTGGCACTCATTGGCCAGTTACAAATCAACAGAAGTCATCATACAAACGGGAGCTAATGAGTGTAGAGCATGTAAGCATTGTTACAAAATATCATTCACTATTACTCAGAACTCATCATTCAAGTGACATATGATATATTTAAAATGTAACACACTGTAACTATGACTCAAGGTCTGTGATTAGAAAAACATCATTCAGTATTACTCAGAACTCTCTTAAACTGGTAGCATTACTTGGGACTGTTAATACATTTTTTTTAATATTAGCAATGCATTGCGTTGGGATCGATAATTAATTGCTGGGGCATAACAATATTTACTCTTCACTTATTGCTGCAAATGAGGATAGGTAACATCATTCGTCATGAGTCAGCTGTAGCAAGGTTATGAAAGAAATAAAGTATATGTGATCACATTCATGAATAACACACACAAATGGGTAAAAAAAAGCAAGTACTAGAACAGGTTTAATGACCAACTGCTTATAGCACATTAATTTCATGAATAGCTTCTCCTAGAAAAAAAATACAAAATGGACTATTAAGCTGAAAGAAGAAATGCATATTATGCTGAAAAGTAGTTAACTTCGAATTAACAGGTAATGAAATGTGTATTAAATATATATGTTCTCTAGCTGTCCTTTCCAAAACCTTCAGTCATCATACCATGTGACATAAGACATACTGTCAAAACGAACTGCAACAAATACTTAAATAACTACATAGCATTTCTTAACCAACAGTAAATATATAAACTTCATCATTATTCTCATCTGCAAAGAAAAACTTAAAAGTGGTGCATTTAGTGGCCATATAAAGTTTATCACTATCAACACCTGTAAACAAAAACTTCATTATTCATATCACCATAACTTCACTATTATCATCATATATAAAGAAAAACTTCATTATTTATATTACCATATTCTTCAACACTATTCATCACCATTCATTATCATCTGCAAAAAGACACTTCATTATTCATTATTCATATTACCATTTACTTCATACAACTATTCATAGTATAGAGTTCCTTATTTCTAGCATATTTCATCACTAAAACTAAGATGTGTCGTTCTGTCTGACAGCCTGCATCAATCGCCTCGTATTCTGAAAGAAAAAATTAGGTAACACCGCTATCATACGATGTGTATAGTATATTCTTGTTAAGGCTTATTAATTCTGATCCATTTACTCTTCGTGACGAGGTATTGTATCTTCTTTCGTTCATTCCGAAGGTGAAATTCCCGTTTCATAGTAATCCACTGTGGTTTGTTTAATTTATTCCTTTTACACGTTATTGCTTTCTGAAAATGATGGACAATGATTAATGTCTTGCATTTAAATCATATACCCATTAAATAAAAACTGGTTTCTAGTGATATAATTGAGCATACAGCATAGCATGACAGAAAACGTAATATGTCAAAAACATAGACAGCGTGCAGGTGCAAAAAATGTATACAGAGTATCACAATGTAGCAGCAAAAAAATGTAAAATAGTCACGATGTTCAGATATCATAAGGCAAAATGTCAAAGTCAACTGGTGTTTGCTATACCTTAAAGATTTCATAGTGCATACAAACGAAACAGGAAAACAATCATACATACATGAAGAATGGAAAATGTGCATGTCTGATGTGTAACGACAAGAAATGCCTTTCTTTGTTCAGCTTGCATGTTGTGTAGTTGATAGAGGCGAGAGTTGAAGACTTTAATGGAGAAAGAATTTGATAAAATTAATATGTCACTAGATAGAATTGCATAATTGGTCATAAAATATGTAAGCTTATCTGGAAAAATGTGCACGGTCTGATGTGTAACGACAAGAAAAGCGACCTGCTAACCTTACCTTGCTGGGCACTTGCCGAGAAAAAATACGATAATCATCAGTAAGTGTTCATATAAATATAATTGCATAAGTAGTCATAAAATATGAAAGTTTATCTGGAAAAATGTGCACGGTCTGATGTGTAACGACAAGAAAAGCGACCTGCTAACCTTACCTTGCCGGGCACTTGCCAAGAAAAAAATACGATAATCATCAGTAAGTGTTCATATAAATATAATTGCGTCATTGGTCATATAAAAATCAGGAAATGGCATTACAGTGTGATAAATCATAAAGTATATTCATTTAATAAAGGGTTTAATATTGTAGACATGGTGATTGCCTTTACTTTTTCTGGTTCTCAAAGTTTCGATGTGTACTACATTGGGGTGAGGAATGATGCGAATTCGATATGGACCTGCGTATAGAAGCTCAAATTTACTGCACCTATTCTTTCCTCTGTTGGATATATAATGTGTGCGTACTAATATCTTCTGTCCAATGTGAAAGTCACGGCGTGTACAAACCTGTTTTTGCTGTCTTCTCCGGCGCTCTGCGGCACGTCTGATTTGTTCAGCGCAATGTCAATTATTTCATGGTGTCGTAGTCGACGAGATGTAGGAAAGGTTACTAATTCTTTAATTTTGTTAGGTGGTTCAACATTTTTCAGTATAACAGTCGGAGATAGCATAGTAGATTCATTTGGTATGGAATTAATTACATCCTGGAATGAGAGTATGTGTGTGTCCCAATCAATATGTCTTTTATGGCAGTGTATTCTACATAGTTTACCAATTTCTTTCATTAGTCGTTCACAAGGGTTCGAAGAAGTATGGTACCTGGATATATATAGATTGGAGAAATGTTTCTAGCTCGTAACATACGTGTCCATATAGCAGATCGAAACTGTGATCCATTGTCGGAAGTTACTTTCAATACATGCCCTACATGGAATAGAAAATGTTTTACAAATGCTTTCGAAACAGTTTTAGCAGTAGCTTTGCGTAACGGAGTGAAGGTAACAAATTTTGAATTGAGTTCAACAGCACCAAGATGTAGCAAAAACCTCTATTAGTTCTGGGAATCGGACCAAAAATATCTACAGCAGCCATGTGTCTCAATTTAACAGGTACAATAGGAGGTAACGGAGGAATATGTGAAGTCGTATCTGACTTACCTTTCTGGCAGATTTTACATGACGCTAAGACTCGTCGAATACGTTTCTCCATGTTGGTAAAATAACAGTTCTGTCTCAGTATAAGAAAACATTTTCTGGCTCCGTAATGTGCGTAACTTAAATGAGTATACCAAATTAATTTGTTAACAAGCTCGTCAGGAATACATAATAACCAATTGTTGCTGTCAGGGTGAGAGCGGCGAAACAGAATTTTATTCCGTACAATGTAATGGTTTCTAATGGTAACATTATTCCTATCTAGCCAAAGGTGTTTAATTTCTTTCCATACGTTGTCTTTACTCTGCTCTTGTGCTATGTCTTGTAATGACGACGAAATGAAATTTTCAAATGCAACTTGTTGAATGTACATGACGCTGAAATTTGCTTTGCAGAAGTTGGTTGCGATGTATTGCTGATTGTTGCTGAGAGAACGGGATAGTGCGTCTGCTACAATATTTTGTGTGCTGGGAATGTGAACAATTGTAAAATTAAATTCCTGTAAATAAAGTTTCCATCTGCTTAATCTGTCGTGTGTAAATTTAGCGGAAAGTAAAAACTGTATAGCTCTATGATCTGTGTAAACGGTAGTGTGTCTTCCATAAAGAAAATGCCGAAATCTCGTAAATGCCCAAACAACACATAATGTTTCAAGTTCTGTAACAGAATAACTGCGTTCAGCAGGTGACAGAATGCGACTTGCAAAGGCGATGTTTTTAATTACTGTAGTACCATCTTCTTTAATTTCCTGAAAAATGTGTACGCCTAAAGCGGTGTTAGAACTGTCGGTGGCATTGGAAAAATTTCTAGTAAGATCTGGATGTGATAAAAGTGGTGCATTCAACGAAGCTTCTTTCAGGTTCATAAATTCAGAACGTGCTTGCCTATCCCAGGACCAAATAGAGTTTTTACCTGGCAATTGACATAATCTAGGGGTGTCTAAAGCAGAGTAATGAATAAATTTACGAAAAAAGTTAATTAAACCCAAGAAGCTGCGTAGATGTTTCTTCGTCGTAGGAACAGTAATGTCACGTAAAGCTTGAAGTTTTTCCGGGTCAGGCGCAATGCCTTCTGCTGAAATTACATGTCCAAGAAATTTTATAGAAGTTTTGCCAAAGTGCGATTTACTGAGATTAACTGTGAGTCCTTGTGCACGAAAAGTTTGCAACAGTTGTTCAAGAATCAGATTATGTTCAGACCAGTTAGCTTCTGCAATAATAATGTCGTCTACATACGTTGTGATTCTGTCTTTAAGTTCTGTCGGAAGTATAGTATTCAAACCGCGAATAAATGCTGCTGAATTAATAGTTAAACCGAACGGTAATTTACAAAATTAATAACAGTCACCAAAACAGAGAAAAGCCGTGTACTTTCTGCAGATCGGATGGAGTTGAATTTGCCAAAATGCCGATTTCAAATCTAATGTGGAATAAATAGCAGTACCATGAAATTTCTGTAGAAGTTCTTCTAGTGTCTGTGGGCTATCTGTTTCATTAATAATAATGTCGTTGTTGTGACGCGAATCAAGTACGAGGCGAAGTGAACCATCCTTTTTCTTAACAATATGGAGCGGGTTTATGTACGGACTAACTCCCGGTTCAATAATTCCTTCGTCAAGCATAGCTTGCAATTCCTTCTTAACTTGTTCTCTGTGAATATACGGAATGGGATAATGTTTGGCTTTAAATGTGTCGGGCTGTTTAACTTGAAATTCATACATAAAACCGGACATAGTATCAGGAACGTAGTCGAAAACTGGAGCTTGCTGTAAAAGAATTTTGCGTAGTTGCGTGCGTTCGTCGTCTGTATTTGCACTGCTCTGTTTAACTTTGTCAGAAATCATTTGCATAACGTCATATTCAGCTTCGTCTGTAGTATTATAGTTGTGTACGTACGTATCTGTGAACAATATGGAATGACAGTCTATGTCACGTGATCCGGAAATGACCTCTGTACGATTAATTGTTTGTTCTTCTGCAGATAAAGAGTGCTGAAATTCTAAAGCCAGTTGTACATTTTCATCCTTTAACATTAAATAGGAGTTTTGAAAGTCAATAATTGCGTCGTGTTGTACCAGAAAATTCGTACCTAAAATAACGTCTGTCGTCAATAAGGGAACAATCCAAAAATTTGAGTGAAATGTTTGACCTGCAATACAAAATGATATATGTGTCTGTAATTTTACATCTACTCCTTTACCAGATACTGCTCCTTTTACTTTAGTTTTGCCTAATGGTAACGTAGGATAGGTATTCTCTTTGTTACATTCGTTGAAAGTTTCCTCATTTATTACTGACATAGGTGATCCAGAATCGATTACTGCTGAAAATTTGGATGATCCAATCTTTACTTCAATGACAGGGTGTGAAATGGTTTTTTGAATAACCGGTCTTTCCTGCAAAAGAGTGTCTCGGATATTGTCAAAAGTAATAACATTTTCGTGAACAAGATTCTGCGTGTCAAAAGCATTGCTTGCGTTGCTGGAAGATGCAACCTGTACTGTATCTAGTCAAATTCTATCTGACGTGCTATTATTTTCGGGAGGATGCTGTGGCATTTCAACTATTTGTACTGTTCTGTTATTTCTTCCTGATGTATTACGTTCGGGATGATATCTACTTTTTACTTTGTAGACTTAGAGAAAGCTTTTGACAATGTTGACTGGAATACTCTCTTTCAAATTCTAAAGGTGGCAGGGGTAAAATACAGGGAGCGAAAGGCTAGTTACAATTTGTACAGAAACCAGATGGCAGTTATAAGAGTCGAGGGACATGAAAGAGAAGCAGTGGTAGGGAAGGGAGTAAGACAGGGTTGTAGCCTCTCCCCGATGTTATTCAATCTGTATATTGAGCAAGCAGTAAAGGAAACAAAAGAAGAATTCGGAGTAGGTATTAAAATCCATGGAGAAGAAATAAAAACGTTGATGTTCGCCGATGACATTGTAATTCTGTCATAGACAGCAAAGGACTTGGAAGAGCAGATGAACGGAATGGATGGTGTCTTGAAGGGAGGATATAAGATGAACATCAACAAAAGCAAAACGAGGATAATGGAATGTAGTCGAATTAAGTCAGATGATGCTGAGGGAATTAGGTTAGGAAATGAGACACTTAAAGTAGTAAAGGAGTTTTGCTATTTGGGGAGCAAAATAACTGATGATGGTCGAAGTAGAGAGGATATAAAATGTAGACTGGCAATGGCAAGGAAAGCGTTTCTGAAGAAGAGAAATTTGTTAACATCGAGTATAGATTTAAGTGTCTGGAAGTCATTTCTGGAAGTATTTGTATGGAGTGTAGCCATGTATGGAAGTGAAACATGGACGGTAAATAGTTTGGACAAGAAGAGAATAGAAGCTTTCGAAATGTGGTGCTACAGAAGAATGCTGAAGATTAGATGGGTAGATCACATAACTAATGAGGAAGTATTGAATAGGATTGGGGAGAGAAGAAGTTTGTGGCACAACTTGACCAGAAGAAGGGATCGGTTGGTAGGACATGTTCTGAGGCATCAAGGGATCACCAATTTAGTATTAGAGGGCAGCGTGGAGGGTAAAAATCGTAGGGGGAGACCAAGAGATGAATACACTAAGCAGATTCAGAAGGATGTAGGTTGCAGTAGGTACTGAGAGATAAAGAAGCTTGCACAGGATAGAGTAGCATGGAGAGCTGCATCAAACCAGTCTCAGGACTGAAGACCACAACAACAACAACATGATATCTACTGTCTGGTTCATTCATGATAATTTGTTGTTGCGGATGATTTTGCTGCTGGTAAGACCGACTGTTATTAAATGTACGCTGAAGATTGTGCTCATTACTTTTACGTCTGTCATGATAGTCATTTCTATACGGTGCATTGCGATAGGAATTGAAGTGGTGTGTTTTCTGTACGTACTGATTCCCTTGTTGCTATGCGTTACTACACTCCTGGAAATGGAAAAAAGAACACATTGAGACCGGAGTGTCAGACCCTCCATACTTGCTCCGGACACTGCGAGAGGGCTGTACAAGCAATGATCACACGCACGGCACAGCGGACACACCAGGAACCGCGGTGTTGGCCGTCGAATGGCGCTAGCTGCGCAGCATTTGTGCACCGCCGCCGTCAGTGTCAGCCAGTTTGCCGTGGCATACGGAGCTCCACCGCAGTCTTTAACACTGGTAGCATGCCGCGACAGCGTGGACGTGAACCGTATGTGCAGTTGACGGACTTTGAGCGAGGGCGTATAGTGGGCATGCGGGAGGCCGGGTGGACGTACCGCCGAATTGCTCAACACGTGGGGCGTGAGGTCTCCACAGTACATCGATGTTGTCGCCAGTGGTCGGCGGAAGGTGCACGTGCCCGTCGACCAGGGACCGGACCGCAGCGACGCACGGATGCACGCCAAGACCGTAGGATCCTACGCAGTGCCGTAGGTGACCGCACCGCCACTTCCCAGCAAATTAGGGACACTGTTGCTCCTGGGGTATCGGCGAGGACCATTCGCAACCGTCTCCATGAAGCTGGGCTACGGTCCCGCACACCGTTAGGCCGTCTTCCGCTCACGCCCCAACATCGTGCAGCCCGCCTCCAGTGGTGTCGCGACAGGCGTGAATGGAGGGACGAATGGAGACGTGTCGTCTTCAGCGATGAGAGTCGCTTCTGCCTTGGTGCCAATGATGGTCGTATGCGTGTTTGGCGCCATGCAGGTGAGCGCCACAATCAGGACTGCATACGACCGAGGCACACAGGGCCAACACCCGGCATCATGGTGTGGGGAGCGATCTCCTACACTGGCCGTACACCACTGGTGATCGTCGAGGGGACACTGAATAGTGCACGGTACATCCAAACCGTCATCGAACCCATCGTTCTACCATTTCTAGACCGGCAAGGGAACTTGCTGTTCCAACAGGACAATGCACGTCCGCATGTATCCCGTGCCACCCAACGTGCTCTAGAAGGTGTAAGTCAACTACCCTGGCCAGCAAGATCTCCGGATCTGTCCCCCATTGAGCATGTTTGGGACTGGATGAAGCGTCGTCTCACGCGGTCTGCACGTCCAGCACGATCGCTGGTCCAACTGAGGCGCCAGGTGGAAATGGCATGGCAAGCCGTTCCACAGGGCTACATGCAGCATCTCTACGATCGTCTCCATGGGAGAATAGCAGCCTGCATTGCTGCGAAAGGTGGATATACACTGTACCAGTGCCGACATTGTGCATGCTCTGTTGCCTGTGTCTATGTGCCTGTGGTTCTGTCAGTGTGATCATGTGATGTATCTGACCCCAGGAATGTGTCAATAAAGTTTCCCCTTCCTGGGACAATGAATTCACGGTGTTCTTATTTCAATTTCCAGGAGTGTATTTGGCGGAGCCGACGTTATACGTGTAGGCGGCGAAACATTAAAGCTTGGTTGGCCTTGCAGACTACATTGTTGGTTAGGTATGCTAACCAACTGGTTTTGTTGATGTTGCAGGGAAAAATCTCTATTGTTACCAAAATTTGTTTCCTGTTGCTGATAATTTTACACATACTGATGATTACACTTCTGTCTTTCATTAAAATTACGCTGGTAGTTCTGGAGTGTCTAATGAAAATTGTCACTTTCGGGTAAAACTTGTCGCATCCGGTTTTCTTTACTCTTTCTTAATCCTAGATAGACCGATAGTTGAAGAGCTGTTTTGATAGATATAAAGGATGGTAAAAGAGAAGGCAGCAGTGCAGAAAACTAACGATGAAATAGCACTACTACGGCTCGGGGCCCTGTGCATGCTACTGCACATATTCATTAAAGCGTAATTAATCCCCTGAGGGCCGGCCGATGTGGCCGTGCGGTTAAAGGCGCTGCAGTCTGGAACCGCAAGACCGCTACGGTCGCAGGTTCGAATCCTGCCTCGGGCATGGATGTTTGTGATGTCGTTAGGTTAGTTATGTTTAACTAGTTCTAAGTTCTAGGGGACTAATGACCTCAGCAGTTGAGTCCCATAGTGCTCAGAGCCATTTGAACCATTTTTTGAATCCCCTGAGGTCTCTTACGCACTGCAAATAAATTTTAGTTTCTGCGTTACAGGCAATGGCGGTAAAAATTCAAAAGTAAATTGTTGTATCCAGGCCAGTTCTAGTTTCTGTATTACAGGCAATGCTGTTGAAAATACAAAAGCAAATTGTCGTATCCAGTCCAAAGCGTGTACCTGTGCTCTGACATTTTTAAATACTTTAGATTTTTTAAGGATAAAAATTGCTTGTAATCAACGTTATCGTCTCTGAATGTGTGAACAGGTTCAAGAGTGCATGAGAACCTGTTTGTCCGTGTCACTTCGGATTCTAAGTCGCGTGGTCTCTGTAAATTACCTAAGTTACACTGGCTGTGTGGGTGTGACATATGTTCGGAATGTGCCGTATGCTGTGACGTGTTAAAGGCTGAAACATTTTTCATCTCTGTCACTTCTTGCTGTAAAGTTGACAGTTTTCTACGTAATGTATTATTGGACGAACCTATCTCACTGATCGTCTGCTGTAAATTTTGGAATTTGGGTGTTTGATTAAACGAAACAGGTGACGTATCGTCTGATTTGGTGTCATTATTACTTTCGATAACATCAATACGATTGGCCAGTTCATCATATTTTTCAGTCAGTATTTTTACCTGATCATCGTTTTTAGTCTCGCAAGCATTAATTTGTTCTTGTATTTTACGTGTGGTTTTGTTCAACTTTTTAACGTCTGCTTTGATGGCATCGGGATCGTGTATTAGTTCTAATTGTTCAAGTCTGTCGGTCACTGTCTGAAAGTCTACTGTGTGTGTGTCTGTTTTTGTTTTAAGATCGTAGATTTCATCATGCAATTCTGTGTTCAACTGTTTGATAGTATTAATTTCGTCTGATACTGTAGCAATATTGTAGTCTACGTATGTTTTTGCTTTCGTAAACAATTTACGTTTATCTTCCTGTCTCTGTGCAGTAATTGTTTCCATGATTTGTCGCTTTACTTTATTCTGTTCCTGTATAAATGTACGGTAACGCGTTTCACTGTTTTGTAGGTGGTGATTAAAACGTTCGTCAATTTCGCTGTTCTGTTGGTCAAACTTCGCGTCTGCTTTTGCATCTAGTGTGCGTGAAAGTTCTGCTGACATTAATTTAAACTCATCGCATAACTGTGTTGCGTTTTCAGAGCATTGTTTAGCGACTGCACTAATTTCATCTCTAAGTAATTTCGTTGTTGCTGCTTGCGTATTCCTTAATTCTTGACCCACAGATCTAATTTCTTCACTACTGTTCCTAGCACAAGCCTTAATTTCCTCACGTAATTGTTCTTTAGTATCATGACACTGCGCGGCAACGGCTGTAATCTGTTCACTAAGCTGTTTGGAATTGTTGTCTAGTTTTTCATTAAGTTGTTTGTGATTGTTGTCTTGTTCTTCCTTAGACTGTAGCAATACTGCCATAATTTGATCCAAGCCAATATTACCTACTCTATTCTCTGTGCTGTTTGATGACGTATCTACAATTGTCACGTTTTGTGTAACCATTTGGTCATTCTTTGATTCACGAAAAGGTTTGCTAATTGGACGTGCACTGTTAGTCACTACCTCGGAATCAAATACATCTGTCGTACTGTGAGTACATTGTTCATTTTCGTCAGAAACAATTATCTGTTCGTTACGTAAATTTTGCAAATCGGGTGTGTCAAGCTGGGCAGCGTTCATTGTAACGGAACGTGCCACGTCATCAATTGTCGTTAAATTAACAGAGGACAGAATTAAATGTGTTTGTTCATCATTACCATTAAAATCATTATTAGTGGTCGGTACGCACTATTGTCTGTAAATGGAGGATTATCATTATTATTACACAGAGTGTAGCAAGTATTATCGGTCAAATTATTCAAGTCGGCTATTTCACTCATTGCACATCGCGATATACTGTTAATAGTTTTTCATGGCATTTTCCACAAATCAAAATTAAGCACAAAATGAAACAAAGACAAAGCAAAAATGGAACAAACACAATTACAACAAAGAGCAATAAATTGCCGATGATCTGTGAAAGAAAGAGTGACAAATTAGTAAATGCGTTGCGCCAGATGCAAACTACATTTAAGTAAATAAGAGTAGATATATGACTACTTCTCAGAGATTCACAAAGAAATAGGATCCTGGTCGGTTGTCGCCAAGTGTAACCTCCCCACACACATAATTTTATAATTGGAATAAATATTTGGTTAGTGATTCTAGTTTTTGTGTGACCTCAGAACAAAATTGGTTCCCATTTATAATCTCCATGTAGAAATGCATTCACATTTAATGTACCTACAAATTTCTTTTCTCATTTAATGTAAGCTCGAAACAGAAAAATTCCTAAGCCTCGTAATAAAAAAATAAATTCAGTAACCTGGTAAAATTTGGACGACAGCAGTGCTGCGTCGTGGCCCTGTAAGATCATTCTGAATAAAAAAGCAAAAATTCTTACCTCAATAAAAAACGGCGAATATATCTGCTCTTACTTAACATTTTTCCGGCACAGCTCCGTGCAATGTTGGCCTATACATTTGTGATTTGTGAAAGGAAGCAACAATTTTTTTTTTAAATGAATGCTTTTTTTTAAAAAAAAAATTACTTTATATTGCAAAAATTATTAGGACTTTTTTTTAAACATTCGGATGACAGTTCATATACATTACTAGATATGCGCGACGCTGCTTCTTTATCTTATACAATAATACTCCATCTCCAGATTCCCGACCAGAGCAGACTGCAGACAAGCGCAGACAACCTCAGACAAGCGACTGGCAACAACTAACTGCTACAGTTACACAGTTCGTACTGCAGTCAACACTGCTCTCTGGTCAGCGATTCTATATCGCAGGCAGCGCATACCACTTACAAGTTCTTACTTTCCGTGCATTTTGTTGGACGTTCAGGTAAGGTCTAAAGCAACCCTCGAATCACTATTGTATGTCATTGGATGACCAAGAAAAATAAGCAGTGCTTCAGTTGTGTTGAAATAGCGACCAGGCAAAACTGCAAGTCAAGACTAGGGTGGGTTGTTTTTTTCGTTTTATCATCTATTGAGCAGCTGGGACCCGCCAGGTTAGCCGAGAGCGCTAATGCACTGCTTCCTGGACTCGGGTAGGCGCACTGGCCACGGTTCGAATCCTCCCGTCGTCGGTTGGTGTGCCTGACAGCCTGGATGTGGTTTTTAGGCAGTTTTCCACATCCTGCTAGGTGAATACCGGGTTGGTCCCCACGTTCCGCCTCAGTTACACGACTCGTAGGCATCTGAATACGCTCGCACTATTCGATTAATTACACTCGACGCAGACAGCAGAGGTACCCTCATTCCATCCCAGGGGGTATGGGGTGGCGGCAGGAAGGGCATCTGGCCACCCCTTTCCACTAACCTTGCCAAATCCGTCCATAACAATGCCGACCCTGCGTCAGCGCGGGACATGGTACCAGTGAAAGAAGAAGAAGATCTATTGAGCAGCTGTATTTTCTAGTCAAAGTTAGCCGCAGTATAGTTGCCCTGGGTCTATTGACTTCACTTACAATTTAAATCAATGTACTTTACTGTTTAACTGCCTTACGAAATTGGCAAACGTCTCTCGTTTTCTGCTGCAGTGGACTTTGGTAATTTCCGACAAACAGGGTGCAACAGGTATAAGTGTGAATATTTTTTATATGCCGCCTTAATATGTACACACATTAGTGTATTGATCGTTTTTTATCTGCATCAAACAGTCTTGATGCAAACATATCACTAGATTTACTACCTCATATGTTCTACAGGATCATAACTGCACCATTAAGTGGACTAAGCCTACAGCACAGGCTAATTATATTACATCGTTACGTCCACACCTCAACACCTGACCACGCGTGCTTCTCAGGGAAAAATAAGCATTAATGGCTTGCTCTTGCCACATGTACCTAAAAACATCCTACTCTTAACAGCTATAATCATTAGTCTGCAAATGAAGCAAATACTTACGATAATGTTGTTTAATACTCTGTCCTCCGACACCAATAAAAATATCTACAGCTATACCGTTACTCCATGTACGTGGGCTATTCGGAAAGTGAGGTCTGATCGGTCACGAATTGAAAACCACAGTGAAAATCGGAATTCTTTTATTCGCAACAGTTAGCCACGCCTTCCAGCTACCTCTCTATATAGTCGCCGCTCCGACTTAGATATATGTCGTGGCGTTGTCGTGGCGTTGTACAAACTTACCAATACCTTCGTCACAGAAAAAGCAGCCACCTGTGCTTTCCGCCAATTCTCTACGTTGGTCTGCCTTTCCTTGTTTGTCCCGAAATGCTGTTTGCCTTTCGTTGTTTGTGCCAAAGTGCTGTCTTCGTAGCAAGCGGTTCATGTGAGCAGAGATGAACAAGGGAGGGAACCAATTAAGGGCTATACTGAGAGTGATCAAACAAGAAAGATATGCATGACATTTACGATATGTGGGCTGCATAGCTTCAGGCGAAATCTCTCACCAGATCCACGTACTTGGCAGAAGACACTGTTGTTTTAGGCATTTCTACATGCTCATTTTGCGCCCTCAACAGGAAAGGACGACAAGAAGCAATCGAATCGACAGGCACACTAAAGACACTGCCCAACACATGTATGCAGAGTTCCATCGGATTTTCACATTGGTTTCCATTTCGCATCTAATCGAAAGTTACCTTCCGAATACACCTGTTATGTTTGCCACGATACATTTTGGTATATTGAAATATGTTATCTTATTATTACATTGAATGACGTATCTCAAAGAAGTTTTTACCACACAAAATACTGTAATCATAACATATAGGCGCCTGAAGTTGGCAGTCCACTGCCGATATGCGATGTACAAAATTAATATTTTAAACAAAAAGGTGGCTGAAGCAGACAACAAGTGACATAATAAACTCACGTGCAGCGATAGAACATTTATACTGCGCAGTGGTTTTAAAAAATGTTGAGAGCTCCAGAGAGCGTGACACGTTGTCGTTTCAAACATTTAGAGTTATCTATGAGCAGAAAATTTATTTCACGTATCTGCATTATTACGAAGTGAAATATAAGCTGATTGTTTTTGCACAATACTGTCAGAAAGACTCGTCAGTTGGGAGCACGTGGTTGACACCGTGCCATTGGTGTCAGAAGCGCTGTCCACCATTCCAGATGAGCAGGACAGCTGTAAATAACTATACATGGGGACAGACAATGCAGTGAAAACGCAGGCCGCCCATTAGCGGCACTTTTGTCCTCGCACTGATCCAGCCGGACCGAATTCGATTCTTGGCACGGGGCAACGCGGACCGGGTGAACGTATATCTGCACGCTCAAACATATCGGCTCTCGCCACCCGTCCGTCAATTGTTCGGCGCACACACAAAGGTGTAATCATAACGTGCCCATTCGAGGACCGCCGGTTATCGCACACATTTTTCGTTCATTTTTTCGCAAAACCGGTTAATGGACGACAGCGGCCGTTCGCAGCGAGCAGAATGTACCAAAATGAAACATAGGGTGACAGGATAATGCGCTGCCACTGTGCATTGTTGGGTGGTAATACACTCTGAATGAGGTGCGAAGATCCCGCACCTGAGCGGGCTTCCAGCAGCTGTGGGATTTTTTTGCGCGTAGTTAATAGCCAGGACTGCAAAGGCTGCGCAGAATAATATGTACTCGCACTTAATGGACCACAGAGTGGGCACTGGCAAATTTTTCATTGCCACGCGGACAGTCTATAACTTTATCTCACAGTAAAAATACCATTAAACAAAATATTTGAAAATTAAATTACAAAATAATGCTTTGGCTTGTTGTACACAGCACAACAAAAAAGGATTAAATATGAAAATCAGCCTTGTTCTACGAGACTGTAAGTGCTAGGTACGCCAGCAGTGCGGGGGTTGGGGAGACACTTAAAGGTCACACAGCATTGTGTATAACCCGTTGCCAGCGATGTGGAAGTCGTATGATACTCTTAGCAGTGCCAGTTTTGTTGACAGTTCGAGTGGCGCGGGCTATTGCCCGCCGAACTTGTAGTAGTTCTGAAGCGAATGGCGTGAAGTGTTTCCTTTAGTTTAAAAATCGAGTGGAACGTACGAGGGCTAAGCCAGGGGAATGCAGTAGGTGGTATAGCACTTAGTAGCCCCATCAGTCAAACAAATCAGTAACCGCTTGCACTGTACGTGCTTGAGCATTGTCCTGCAAAGTGATGGTCAGGTCCTGCAGAAAGTGTCATCACTTCTGTCTCTATGCTGTTCATTTTTGGAATACAACCTACGACCAGCTTAGAGACTGAAGTGATGACACTTTCTGAAGGACCTGACAACATTTTGCAGGGCGTGCTCAAGCACGTACAGAGCAAGCTGTAATGATTTGTTTGACTGATGGGGCTGCTAAGTTCTATACCACCTACTGCACTCCAAGCCCTCGTGAGTTCAACTCGATTTCTTAACTAAAGGAAACACTTCACGGCATTCGCTTCAGAACTGCTACAAATTCGGCGGGCAATAAACCGCGCCGCTCGAACTGTCAACACAAATGCCACTGCTAAGAGTATCGTACGACTTCCACATCGCTGGCAATGGGTTATACTCAATGCTGATGACTACTTTGATGGTCAGTATCTTGTACGAGCTGTAAGTAAATAGTTGCCACTGTTAAAGTTCCAACCTCGTATCTCTTCGTCAGAAACGCTTTCCTTGCCATGGCCAGTCTACATTTTATATCCTATTTACTCTAACCATAATAAGTTACCTTGCTCCCCAAATAACAAAGCTCATTTACGACTTTAAGTGTCTTATTTTCTAATCTAATACCCTCAGCATCACCTGATTTAATTTAACTACATTCCATTATCCCCGTTTTGCTTTTGTTGATGTTCATCTTATATCCTCTTTTCAAGACCCTGTCCATTCCGTTCAGCTGCACTTCCAGGTCCTTTGTTGTCACTGACAGAATTAAAATGTCGTCGGCAAACCTCAAAGTGCCGGCCGGAGTGGCCGAGCGGTTCTAGGCGATCCAGTCTGGAGCCGCGCTACCGCTACGGTCGCAGGTTCGAATCCTGCCTTGGGCATGGATATGTGTGATGTCCTTAGGTTAGTTAGGTTTAAGTCGTTCTAAGTTCTAGGGGACTGATGACCTCAGAAGTTAAGTCCCATTGTGATCAGAGCCATTTGAACCAAACCTCAAAGTCTTTATTTCTTCTCCAAGAATTTTAATTCCTGCACCAAATTCTTCTTTAGTTTCCTTTACTGCTTGCTCGATGTACAGATTGAATAACATAGGGGATAAGCTACAAACCTGTCTTGTAGTATAAGATATAAAAAATAGTGTCTGGTACCATTTCTGTCGTCATATAAAATGTAAACAGGCGTATCGCGTCACAAAAAATACAAGATGGTTATTGAAAGATATATGGTTTGAAGGATGGTGCAACTTTACGTATGGTGAAATCAGACAGCACGTAGTTACATGAAGAATCGCTGCTGTGATAACCACACGAATCAACAGAAAATAGGACCATAGTAACATCTGCAAAATTGTAAGATCAGCACGGATACTGCCGGTGAAATATCCTAATTTAAAAATAGATAAACAAAAAGTACAGTTTCATTCTCGACTACTGACTCTACATTACTACCACTCTAGCTGGAGCAACAATTTGCCTTCCCAGCTTACAAGAGGAAGAGCTCGTAAACTGCTGCAGCTGACACGTCATTTTGAGAAATGTGAAGTGCAAATGACATATCTGCAAGAGTCAACTTCAATGAACGACATATCTTGTTTTTTCGGCTGTTTCTGCATCAGCTTCAAACGAGCGTAACTGAATTCTCATGGACCGGCCAGTATGACGCAAAGACTATTCTTCGTATGAACTTCCAATGAAAACAACAGTGAAAACACTCCCAAGATTCGTTCAATAATTTTCACATTAGACAGTCAGCTAAACTTTTAACCTAACGAGTAGATACCATCTGTTACCTATCTTGTTTCCCAAGTTCATCTTTCCTCAAACTTGTTGAAAAAAAAAATCTCGACACACTTCAGTTTTAAAATTATACTGCAAGAAGGATTCCATATGATGGTTAAGACTTTCGCAGACAATTTCGGGAGACCTTTTTGCTACTAGTACTGCTGGTTGTTGTTTTCACCGTTCCTTCTGGCTTATAATTTTCACCGAGGTTCTTCTTCTTCTTCTTCTTCTTCTTCTTTTCCTTCTGTCATTCTCTTCAAGTACTTCAGAAACGACTGAAGGAAAATTTATACAATATAATCTCTGTGTAGCGTGGTCTAGAGGTAGATCTCTCCGTTGTCAACAAAGACATGCTGACTCAGCATGTACGGTCAGAGGGTTAGCCGCCATCTGTAATAAAAAACTGAGTTAATGAAACGACGATGCACTTGAATAAGCGCCATGAGACGTCCGCCCCGAGCAAATAGAACGAACAATCACGAACAAAATGAGATAAAAAAAAAGGGGTAGCGTCTTTGATTAGCAATCAAAACGTCCTTGGTTCCGGGATCGAATACTTTCACTGCTTAAATTTTTATTAATAATCAGCATTGGCGGCCGAAGGCTTCCGGCATAAGTAATCACCCTGGTTCTGCCAACAGCCTTGTAAAAGATGGCGGAGGCGGACAAAGGTTCAAGGCATTCTCTTGTCGTAGAGGTGGGAAACTGCCACCAATGGCGGAAGAATCATCAGTGATCAACCGCATGAGGACGCAGAAGGCGATGGAAACCACTGCATTAAAGACACGTAACGTGTATACACAGGACACATGGCCTGTAATTGAGAAGTGTCATGATGATCTCTCCATTGGCAAAAGATTCCGTAACAGTCTCCCATTCGGATATCTAGGAGGGGACTGCCAAGAGAGGGGTGACCATGAGAAAAAGATTGAACAATCAACGAAAAGATAACGTTCTACGAATCGGAGCGTGGAATGTCAGAAGCCTGAACGTGGTAGGGAAACTAGAAAATCTGAAAAGGGAAATGCAAATGCTCGCTCTAGATATAGTGGGGGTCAATGAAGTGATAAGGATTTCTGGTCAGATGAGTATAGGGTAATATCAACAGTAGCAGAAAATAGTATAATGAGAGTGTGGGATACGTTATGAATAGGAAGATAGGGCAGAGAATATGTTATTGTGAATGAACGGCTGGTCCTTATCAGAATCGACAGCAAACAACACCGACAACGATAGTTCACGTATAAATGCCGACGTCGCAAGCTGTAAATGAATAAGTAGAGAAAGTATATGAGGATATTGAGAGGGGAATACAGTACGTAAAGGGAGACGAAAATTTAATAGTCATGGGAGACTAGAATTCATTTGTAATAGAAGGAGTAAAAGAAAAGGTTACAGGGAGTATGGGCTTGGGACAAGGAATAAGAGAGGGAAAGACTAATTGAGTTCTGTAACAAGTTTCAGCTAGTAATATTGAATACCCTGTTCAAGAATCACAAGAGGAGGAGGTATACTTGGAAAAGGCCGGGAGATACGGGAAGATTTCAATTAGATTACATCATGGTCAGACAGAGATTCCGAAATCAGATACTGGATTGTAAGTCGTACCCAGGAGCAGATATAGACTCAGATTACACTATAGTAGTGATGAAAAATATGATGAAGTTTAAGACATTAGTCAGGAAGAATCAATACTCAAAGAAGTGGGATACAGAAATACTAAGGAATGACGAGATACGCTTAAAGTTCTCTAAGGCTATAGACAGCGCAATAAGGAATAGCACAGTAGGCAGTACAGTTGAAGAGGAATGGGCATTTCTAAAACGGGCCATCACAGAAGCTAGAAAGAAAAACATAGGTACAAAGAAGGTAACTGTGAAGAAACCATGAGCAACAGAAGAAATACTTCATTTGACTTATGAAAGGAGGAAGTACAAAAGTGTTCCAGGAGCTCAGGAATAAAGAAATAAATAGGAAGTGCAGGGATGCTAAGACTAAATGGCTGCATGAAAAATGAGAAGAAAACGAAAAAGAAATAATTCTCGGAAGGACAGACTCAGCATAACGGAAAGTGAAAACAACCGTCGGAGAAGGAGAAGATTTGCATGATGTGATACAAAAGGAAACAGGAGTCGATTTAGAAGACATAGGGGATCCAGTATTAGAATCAGAATTTACAAGAGCTTTGGAGGACTTAAGATCAAATAAGGCAGAATGGATAGATAACATTCCATCTGAATTTCTAAAAATCACTGGTGTAAATGGCAGAAAAACGACTGTACACGTTTGTGTGTAGAATGTTTGAGTCTGGCGACATACCATCTGACTTTCGAGAAAATATCATCCACACAATTCCGAAGACTGCAAGAGCTGACAAGTACGAGAATTATCGCACAATCAGCTTAACAACTCATGCATCCAAGCTGCTGACAAGAATAGTACACAGAAGCATGGAAAAGAAAATTGAGGATGTGCTAGATGACGATCAGTTTGCTTTTAGAACAGGTACAAGCACGATATAGGCAATTCTGACTTTGCAGTTGATAATAGAAGCAAGACTAAAGAAAAATCACGACACGTTCATGGGATTTGTCGACCTGGAAAAAGCATTCGACTATGTATAATGGTGTAAGATGTTCGAAATTCTGAGGAACATAGGGGTAAGCTATAGTTAGTAGCATCTTTGGAAAGAACACACACCAAGTTTCAGCCATATTGGTCTATTTCTTTGTGTTTTGCATTCGTGTGAATCAAGGAAGTCGAGTGATTGTCCAAAAATGGACGAAAAAGAATTTCGTGTGGTGATTAAACATTACTTTATAAAAGGCAAAACACCTCAGGAGACTAAAGAGATGCTTGACAAACATTACGGTGACTCTGCACCTTCGATTAGAACAGGTTATAAGTGGTTTCAAAATTTTCGGAGTGGCCATATGTGTACAAGTGATGCTGAACGTTCTGGACGCCCCGTGGAGGTTACGACTCCAGAAATTATTGATAAAATCCATGATATGGTAATGGATGACAGAAGAGTTAAGGTGCGTGAGAGTTCTAGTGCTGTGAGCATCACCAGTGAACGGGTACATAATATTTCGCACAAACATTTGGACATGAGAAAGCTATCAGCAATATGGGTTCCGCGATTGAACACGCTTGACCAAAAACGGAATCGTGTGAAGTGTTGCAAGGATGGTTTGCAGCTGTTCAGGAAGAATCTCCAGGACTTTAAGCGTCGTTCCTTCACTGTGGCACAAACATGGATACATTACTATACTCCTGAGACCAAACAAGAATCTAAACAAAGGCTTACTAAGAAAGAATCTGCACCAAAAAAGGCGAAGACCATTCCTTCGGCCTTGAAAGGTCGTGGCGACTGTCTTTTGGGATTCACAAGGGATAATCCTCATCGACTATCTGGAAAAGGGTAAAACTATTACAGGTGCATATTATTTATCGTTACTGGACAATTTGAAAACCGAGCTGCAAGATAAACGCCAGCGATTGGACCGCAAAAATGTCCTTTTCCACCACGACAACACACCAGCACACACCTCAGCAGTTGTGGTCGCAAAATTAATGAAAATAGGATTCCAACTCGTTTCACACACCCCCTATTCTCAAGACTTGGTTCCCTCGGACTACTGTCTCTTCCCGAGTTTGATGAACTGGCTGGCGGGACAAAGATTTTATTCAAACGAGGAGGTGATTTCAGCAACTAATAGCTATTTTTCAGACTTGGACAGTTCCTATTATTCGGAAGGGATCAACAAATTAGAACAGCGTTGGACGAAGTATATAAGTCTAAACGGAGATTACGTCGAAAAATAAAAAAAGTTTACCCCAAATATGTAAGTAGTTTTTATTTTTGCACGGGCTTTTCAAACGCCCCTCGTACGAGAACCAAGAGGGAATAGTAAGAGTGGACGACCAAGAATGTCGTGCTTGGATTAAAATGGGTAAGACAGGGATGTAGTCTCCATGCCCCCCCCCCCCCCTCCTGCTGTTCAATCTGTACATCGAAAAAGCAATGATGGAAATAAAAGAAAGGTTCAGGAGTGGAAATAAAATTCAAGCCGAAAGGTTATCAATGATACGTTTCGCTGGCGATATTGCTATCCTGAGTGAAAGTGTTGAAGAATTACATGCTCTGCTGAATGGAATGAACAATCTAATCAGTATAAAATATGGACTGAGAGTAAATCGAAGAAAGACGAACGTAATGAGAAGTAGCAGAAATGAGAACAGGGGGAAACTTAACATCAGGATTGATGGTCACGAAGTAGATGAAGTTAAGGAATTCAGCTACCTAGGCAGAAAAATAACCAATGATGGACGGAGCAAGGAGATCAAGAGTAGACTAGCAATGGCAAAAAGGGCAGTCCTGACCAAGAAAAGTCTACTAGTATCAAACATAGGCCTTAATTTGAGGAAGAAATTTCTGAGAACGTACGTCTGGAGCACAGTATTGTATGGTAGTGAAACATAGACTGTGGGAAAAACGGAACAGAAGAGAATCTAAGTATTTGAGATGTGGTGCTACAGACGAATGTTGGAAATTAGGTGGGCTGATAAGGTAAGAAATGAGAAGGTTCTGCACAGTTTTGGAGAGGATAGGAATATGTGGAAACAGTGATAAGAAGAAGGGGAGGGATGATAGGACATCTGTTAAGGCATGAAGGATTGACTTCCACGGTACTAGAGGGAACTGTAGAGGCAAAAACTGTAGAGGAAGACGGAGATTAGAAGACATACAGCAAATAATTGAGGACGTAGGTTCCAGGTGCTATTCTGAGATGAAGAGGTTTGCGCAGCAGAGGAATTCGTGGCGGGACGCATCAAACCAGAGAGAAGACTGATAACCCCCCCCCCCCCCCCAAAAAAAAGTCCTTAGACTGATAACACCCTCCCCCCAAAAAAAAGTCCTTTTGATCTGTAATGGGGTGTTCATTAGTACTATATTGTCTATGCGATAAGTTTAACGCAATTGCCGGTTCTTATATAAAATTTCTATTTGCACCTTGAAGTGGATATTAAATAGTTTTAGTCTGAATCTTTCGTGTATACTACTGATATAGAGGAGAGGAGTACTCTGGTATGGAAAGGAAGTAGAAGTCGCAATGTTTCTACGTTCGTTACGTTGCCATTTTCTGTCCGATTAAATAAAAGTAAAATTTGCCGTTTACGCGTTGTTGCAGCGTAAAGCATTTGACACGAAGTTCATTAGTAGAGTCCGGTACAGCGAATGAAATTAGCTTGTTGCGAGTTACATTACATGTTTTCATTACTGAGTACACACGGTAATCCCAGTGCTGTGAACGGAATTACAATATTAGCCGATGATAATGTCAGTAGGAGAAGCAAACACGAATTATATGTATTCATCAGAAAGGTTAACGGGAATATCAAGCTATCAAGATTGTCAAAGCGTTTTTTTTTCCTTGCGTATGTAATATTTCTTGCACCAATTTCTTAAGCTTTTCTATTAGTGCTAACCTCCCCCGTATTACATAATACACTATATTGGCATTACTCTCCAGCCACTTGCTGTAAACGTTATATATATCCCCACACAAAAAGCGAAAGGGATTAATAGAAACGGAATATCGTGAAATAAACTATGTTTAAAAATATCTAAGATATGAGTGTAGCTTGAGTCCATTGCTGTTTAACAAGAAATAATATCAATAAATCTCCGAAAGAGAAAAGGCCCAGTTCGGAGACATTGTAGCCCTAGTGGCTGAAAGCTGGAAAGATTTAAAGGAACTGTTGAATGGAAAGAATTGTGTGCTTAGCATTGAAATTGGATTAAGGCGAAACGTCCCCTTAGCAAAATTTATAAATGACAGTGCTGGAAAAACTTACGTTATTTGATTTTCAAACAGCTGAGCAAAACTGAACGTACTCAGACATTTCTCTCTTTACTTATTCTGATCAACACTAAGCTGACACACAATATTTTTAGAACAACAGAGTCTGACTTTCAATAACCACTACAAAAAAATGGCGCTGACTAATAATTACCTATACCTTTCATGAATCACTTACCTCACAAAAATCTCCGTTACTCGAACTACAGCAATACAGCGAGCGCCAATACTCCCAGCTAAATAAAAGATTCTAACTACTGAAGGCACTAACTACTGATAGGCAAAGTTAGCAAATGAAAGATTTTGATGGAGAACAAACAATGTATTTACATTAATAGAGTTCAAAAGTCATTTTATGACATCCAGTCTTACAAATTCCCTTTTTTTGACGGACACACGTCCAGATCGTCCGCTCTCAAAACTCTGCCATCTCTCTTCCCACATCCACCACTGCTGGCGGCTCACCTCCGACTATGCGCTGTTCACATCCAACTGCCCAACAGTACAATAGCGAATATTGCTACAATGCCAACCAGCCACATATTGCACACAGCACAGTCAGTGATTTTCATACAGAGCGCTATGTGGCGTTACCAACATGAAAACTTAAACAGCCCATTTACAAGAGTAACCCTTGTAAATGGGCTGTTTAAGTTTTTATGTGATCAAGAGCTGCTGTTTCGAAAGCCCGAACCCAGAGGAAATATTTCAGACCTTGTAGCTACAAGCAGGTCTGACCTCACCTGTGTATACAGTCAGGGATGAGTGATCATGATGTTCTCATAGCAACGATGGTTACCAAAGTTAATAAATCAATTAGGAAGACTACGGCGTGTCACCCGGCCTGATGGTATGGGGTGCCATTGGTTACACGTCTCGGTCACTTCTTGTTCGCATTGACAGCACTTTGGCACTTTGAACAGTGGACGTTACATTTCAATTTGTTACGACCCGTGGCTCTGCCCTTGATTGGATCCCTGCGAAACTCTACATTTCAGCAGGATAGTGCACGACCGCATGTTGCAGGTCCTGTACGGGCCTTTCTGGATACAGAAAATGTTTGACTACTGCCCTGGCCAGCACATTCTCCAGATCTCTCACCAGTTGAAAACGTCTGGTCAATGGTGGCCGAGCAACTGGCTCGTCACAATACGCCAGTCATTACTCTTGATGAACTGTGGTATCGTGTTGAAGCTGCATGGGCAGCTGTACCTGTACACGCCATCCAAGCTCTGTTTGACTCAATGCCCAGGCGTATCAAGGCTGTTATTACGGCCAGAGGTGGTTGTTCTGGGTACTGATTTCTCAGGATCTATATACCCAAATTGCGTGAATATGTAATCACATGTCAGTTCTAGTATAATATATCTGTCCAATGAATACCCGTTTATCATCTGCATTTCTTCTTGGTGTAGCAATTTTAATGGCCAGTAGTGTAGATGTATATGGAGATGTAAATGTCGATGTAAATATGGACTGGCCCAACGAGGAGTTCGGTCGCGTCAGATTGTCTGACAAGTGATTCTGGACGTAAGCTCATATGGCCAGAGGTGGAAAGACCGTTTGATGGTCCACGTGTTATGCTACGGCGAGGCATAGTGTTGCATAGGCATACTGACCTCCAATTTTTTATTTATCGACTGTCATTTTCTGTTTGTAGTGCGCTGTTATTACTTTTGTTTATTAACGTTTTACATATTGTCATGTTGTCATTTGGATATATTGAATGGAGCTGTGCACACTGGAAAATGGATCGCCAAGTGGAGAAATTGGAACATTTCCGACGTATTCTTTTGTTCGAGTTCAGTAGAGGGGTGACAGCAGAGGAGGCAGCCAGAAACGTTTACGCTGGATCGTTTTGACTCTACACGTTCAGAAAGACTTTCGGGCTTTGATGAAGATGGTTTAAACGAATTAATTCACGATGATCCATGTCAGTGTATTCCAGAAGTGGCAGTTGTGATGAACTCTGATCATTCCACTACACACAATAGTTGGTTTAGGAAGTCATTCCGCACCCACCTTATTCACCTTAACTTGTGCCTTTAGATTTTCACCTTTTCCTCTCTCTCTATCTGACAACCTTCAAGGAACTTCCTTTCCAGATGAAAACGCGCTCCGAACGTGGCTCGACGATATCTTCGCCTCAAAACCATTTGATTTCTACGGTCGTGGAATGTAAAAGTTACCACAGCGTTGTGAGCTGTAAATAGTGAAGGAAAATATACTATTGACGACTGTTAAGTATATCTGTTGTGTTTATTAAATGTATGGAAAAACGCTACAAACTTATGCAACACATATTATTAAGACTTTAATGAAGAGATGAAAGCTAGAAAGCATCAAGACGTAGCTCGGTATAACAGCGATACCAAGGTCTAGATAGTATTTTTATTTCGCGCTCAGTTACGTGTACAAAAGCCACAATCCGTAGCATATCTGATCAAACAAGCAGATTTATGAGCTTTCAATGAAGAAATGCCAAAAAAATACAAAAAAAGACATTATCATCTGGAGGAGTCTACTCTGAGCCTTTCTTTTACCTAGTGCGTGACTGTCAGCTAAACAATAGCAACTAAATAAAAATTATGAAACATCCACCAGAGTACGACTTTCGTTATGTGGTCTCGTCGTAGATACGGTTAATTGAAAGGTTCACTTGCGGTGAAGTGATTTGGTGTTACCTAAAAAGGAGACTTGCTGTCGTAGATCGCACCACACTAAATTGCAGAGACATAACAGAAATTACGATAAGGCCTTAAAATCTGTGATACACACGATCCAAAAACAACGTAGGAATTCTGATTGTCGGACACACGGCTATCTTACATAATTCGCAATGAAGGAGCCGTTTCCCACGATTATCATTATAATTTCAAAACTAAGATTCCATAAGAACAGTGCGCAAAATCGTTTGACAACATGTTGAGCATAATGATCACACAACCATAACCACGAGAAGAAATGGGCCAGTCGAGTAACCTTTCTGAGTCCGTGCCCATTATTAGTAAATCGAGATGAAAGTCTTACACATCACATTGTTCTTGTCATGTTCGCTATTATAAGTTTACAAACAATGGTATACGTTACGCAGAAGAACAGAAAGCTGTAATGATGTTCGACTAAGTCTGAAATCTTCCAAAGTGCCGAACTTTCACTGCAGTACTGTAGGAAACACCAGATAAAGTACGAGGCACAATTCTTCCTGTTATATTTCTAAATGTTAATTTTTTTCTAGTAATATTATTACGTAGAATAATTAGTAAAGTTTTAAAGGAATTTTGCTTTATGTAAAAAAAAAAAAAAAGTTGAGAGAGACTGAACAGTCTCCATGGGTTTGTGCAGGGCCTGCCTCATGAAGTAATACACATTTATTTAATTATTTGTTGCACTGTTATTCTTTATAAATGAAGCCCATGTTTACAATTGCTTCATTATCGGATAACTAATAAATGAAACTAAAAGCCCAATAAATCAATTAAAAGTAAATACTTACCACAACAGCATCACGACAGTCACTTTTCTCTGAGAAAGACGATGCAGGTTTTCGTCGAAAGGTCGAGGTTTATTCCTGGATATTGTGCGACAAATAAGCCGAGAATGTTTCATAAACTTACATCCAAACTCCGAAGCCACCTTATGATGCGTGGCGGAGGATACTTCTGGTATCGATATCTCTTTTCCCCTTACTTGTTCCACTCGTGAATGGCACGTGGGAAGAGTGATTGCCGGCAGATATCCGTATTAGCTCTAATTTGATTGATTTTTTCGTTGTGGTCGATTCACAAGGCGATTGGGAAAGAAGTACATACAATATGTCGCAGGACTTTTCCAGAATGGCGTTCTCTCTGAATTCTAACAGTAAACATGATGCACAACGCCTATTCCGTAGCGCATTCCAGTGGGATTTGTGCACCTATAATGCTTTTGGGCAACCTTAACCATCTCGTGACGAAACGCACTGCTCTTCATTCGATTTTCTCTGCCTCTTCTGTTTAACTTAGCAAGGGTCCCTCACTGATGAGAAATACTCAACTCTCGGTCGAACACGTGTTTCGCGAGACACTTCTTTCATGAATGAATTACATTTCCTTAGGATTCTCCCAGTGAATCTCAGCTTGGCATATGCTTTTCCTATTTTTTTTTATCTTGTCATTCTACACTAGGTCGCTTCGGATAATTAGCCCTAGGTATCTTATAGCTCTTACTGTTTCCAGTGCATTTTCGCCAGCAGTGTCTACATCCACATGACTACTTTAACTCGCTCATTTCTTCGCAGCGTGTTCTTTCAAAGTAGTTTTCTACCGTTTCACTCTCCAACAGTCAGCGGTAAAAACGAACACTTAAATATTTCCGTGTGAGCTTTGATTTCTCTTATTTTACTAACGTGGTCATTTCGCCCTGTATAAGTGACCGCCAACACAGTATTTGCGCATTCGGAGGATAAAGTGAGTGACTGAAATTTCGTGGAAAGATCATGCCATAACGAAAGACGCCTTTGTTGTAACGATTGCAAACCCAACACCCGTATCATATACCTGACACTCTCTCCCCAGTTTCGCGATAATACAAAACGAGCTAATTGCCACTCTTAGCACCGTACAGATATCTTGCCTAAACCCTCTTCTGTCGACTTCGTTGGACGGTAAACAACTGCATCGTCGGCAAACAATCTAATAGGGCTGCTCAGATTGTCTCTAACAAGCTTTATATAGATTAGGAACAGCAGAGGTGTTACTTCCGTTTTACTCGGTGCATTTTCGTCAGTTACTAGGAATTGTGAAATTTCTAACTGGAATCCAGTAGCACAACTGAGACGATACTCCACAGACACGCTATTTGATTAGAGGTTTGTTGTGAGGAACGGTGTCCAAAGCCTTCTGGAAATCTAAAAATATGAAACCAATTTGACAGTCCCCGTCGACAGCACGCATTACTTCATGAGGCTATAGAGCCAGTTGTGTTTTACATGAACTGAGTTTTCGAATCCGTTTATTCGCAACACCTGTGCCTTGCAGATAAAGTTATGGCTTTTATTTTAATGTACTTAGTGTTGCATGGGAGAATCTTTTCTGCGAAGTAAACATTATTTTACTCTATGATGGTAGAGTCAGCATAAATTTCTTTAGAGCTTTCTTTTAAGTAATATTTATAATTTCACAGTTCAACTTGATGCTTTCAGTGATCAGGTAGAAGCTTTATAATTCCCGTATCCGATGGTTTGTAAAACTGAGTTAACGTTTTTTTCGGATTACGTATGATAGTTATAAACCTTGTAACATATTTGTAGCACTTACAGATCTGAATATGGAAATATAACTTTGCTGAAACTAGTGATCAGGCTATGTATCACCTGTGCTCTTGGCAATAAAACTTCTGTTTTGGAATCTTGTTTACATTGATACAGAGTTCGCTCTCCTTCTCACAGTGTCGGGTAGTTACAGTTATTTAAGATATAAAGAGCCTCGGTGGTCTGAGGCCAGTAAACAGCAGTCAGGCACCAGTAGTCCCAAGGACACCGTCAACAAAATTTGCATTGGACAGTCAGCCTAGGACACAGCACTGATAACTCGCAAAGTAGACGTCTGTAGGTGAGAGGTAGAAAACTTTTCGAAACAAGGCGACTACATCCACTGCTTTTGTATCTCTGTAGCAATATGAAGACCCCGCCTCTAAACCCCACTTTGCTTTACGTTCTCGTCAATAAGTTAAAATCCCAAGAAACATTAGGAAGAAAAATGTCTGTCGCTCCGAAAATACGTAATTTTATGTAATGACCAGCTTAATACTATGTGTTTCATGTGCCCATTAGGAAAATCTAATTGCAATATCTGGTCGGACAGAAGTATAAGATCGCGTTTGAAATCAGAATTGAATGTGGAGCTTCTTCAGGGAGCTGTTGAAAGGAGTCGCCGAGAGGGTATCCATAAACTGTGAAACTGCAGTGGAAACATTATTGGAAATACGCTTACAATTGTATCACACAAAATATGACTCTATGAATTATTCATCAATTCGCTGCTTTAAGCAAGAAAGAGGTGTTGTAAATTATCGACACCCACGACGGTAGCAGCTGTTCCCCGATGAAGCGCATTTCCATATTGATGGGGAGCGTGAACTAGACACGTTTGCGGAAACACTTTTTCTTCCGCGAACGGTTCTCGACACTGAACATACGCAGAAATCACTCTTTTCAGAAGACAAAATACTGGATCAAGTTATTGTACGCCTTTCCTTGTGATTGATGGTGGTTCATTTATGTAATAAAATGAAATACCTGGAGCCGTCTTTTTGATGTTATTTTATTATATCGCAGCCAATTTCAGTGACTCAGGACATCATCTTCAGGCTTTAACTCGCGCTGAGGGGGTGAACTTCAACGGTATACACGGTCCCATCAGTGGCCAACATCTATGAACTGGCTACCGCATAATACCGTAAAAGCGATGATGTGTCTGCAAACATCAACCACAGTCAGTTAACGGTTGCGAACACAACATCGCTGCTATGGTATTCTGCGGAAGCCAGTTCATAGATGTTGGCCACTGATGGGATTGTGTATACCGTTGGAGTTCACCCCCTCAGCGTCAGTTAAGACCTGAAAATGGTGTATTGAGTCACCGAAACTGGTTGCAATATAATAAAATAACATCAAAACCACGGCTGCAGGTGTTTCCTTTTATTACGTAAACACTGGGTCGGTTTTCGTATAAAAAAGAGCGACACCATGAGGCTTTATGTCAGAGTTGCTTGAAGCTGTAGCTGTAGACAACGTCGTCGACAGTTTACGTCACTGTACGTGAGCCGATCATAGAGTTAAAGTTTCTATCTTACCACGAAATGTTCAGTGGCGTGCAGTATTTAAGGACGAAAGTAACTATCGAATAAAGCGTCCCTGTCAATTGACATACCTCGACGAAACTTGGACCATACATACGAAGGACTGATACGCTACAGGACAGAAGGTGACTGAAGGAATACGGAATGAGGCGAACAGGAAAGACTCTGTTATTCAATTTCATTGCGTTTGCGTAATTCCAATTATAGTTCTCAGATGTACATTGTTAAATCAATGATAATAGCTCTGTATACGTAACATTATGTCCATTTAACCTCATAGACGTCTATGAAGTTAAATGGACGTACGGCTTCCATCAGTGATAGAACAATATAAATCTGATAACTTTTATTCTAATTACACAAATGCACTGGTGGAATGGTTTTTGGACTCTGTGATGGTCTGATCATAACCGAAATATATCGTCTTTAATAAAATACATTGTTACAGCTGTGAATTGCATATTTCAGGTCTCAATATTCATTAAAGCTGTACAACTTCGCCTCTACAAAAAATTACACTTAAGTCAGCTCGATTTATGATGGGCCACTGGACATTACAGAAGTCTACAGCGTGCTCGCACATGGGCACGGGGTTGGTAAGGAGTTCTTGTGGTGGTGATGATGTGATCTTCTGTCCAAAGACTGCTTTGACGCTGCTTTCCCAGCTACTCTATCCTGGACAAGGCTCTTCATCTCCGGGTAACTACTACATCCTTCTGATCTGCTTACTGTATACGTCTCTTCGTCTCCCTCTACGATTTTTACCTCCGACGCTTCCCTCCAGCACTAACAGGTGATCCCTTGATGACTCAGAATGTGTCCTACCAGTCGATCTCATTTCATAATCAAGTTGTACCACAAATATGTTTCTCCCCAATGTTATTCCGTACCTCCTCATTAGTTACGTGATCTACCCAACTAATCTTCAGCATTCTTCCGTAGTACCAGATTTCAAAAGTCTGTATTTTCTTCCTACATAAACTGTTAATTGCCCATTTTTCACTTCCATACATGGTCACACTCCAGACAAATACCTTTAGAAAAGACTTCCCAACACTTAGCTATACTCGATGTTAACAAATTCCTCTTCTTCATAAATGCTTTTCCTGCCATTGCAAGTGTACATTTTGCATCTTCTCTACTTCGATCCTAATCAGTTATTTTGCTGCCCAAAGAGCAAAACTCATCTACTACTTTAAGTTTATCATTCCCTAATCTAATTCCCTTAGCATTACTTGATTTTATTCGACTACCATTTTCTTGTTTTTATTTTGTTGGTGTTCATCTTATATCATCCTTTCAATACATTTTCCATTCCATTCAACTACTCGTTCAAGTAATTTGCTGTCTCTGACATAATTACAGTGTCATCGGCAAACCTCAAAGTTTTTATTTCTTCTTCCTGGACGTTAATTCCTAGTCCAAATTTTTTTGTTCCCTTTACTGCTTGCCCAATGTACATACTGAATAACATCGAGGATAGGTTACAAACCTGTCTCACTCCCTTCTCAGCCACTGCATCCGTTTCATGCCCCTCGATTTTTATAACTAACTTCTGGTTTATGTGCAACTTGTAAATAGCCTTTCGCTCCCTGTATTTTATCCCTACCACCTTTAGAATTTGAAAGAGACTATTGCAGTCAATATTTTCAAAAGCTTTCTTTAATTCTACAAATAATATAAACGTAGGTTTGCGTTTCCTTAACCTATCTTCTTTGAGAAATCTAGGGGCAAGTATTGCCTCACATGTTCCTGCATCTCTCCGGAATCCAAACTGGTCTGCTCCGAGATCGGCATCTATCAGTTTCTTCATTCTTCTATAAAGAAATCGTGTTAGTTTTTTACAGCCATGACTTATTAAACTGATAGTTCGGTAATTTTCACACGTGTCAGCACCTGCTTTCTTTGGGATTGAAATTGTTATATTCTTCTTGAAGTCTAAGGGTATTTCGCCTATTTCATACATCTTGCTCACCACATGGAGTTTTTTCATGGCTGGCTCTCCCAAGACTATCAGTAGTTCTGACGGAATATCGACTACCCTGGGGCCCTGTTACGACTTAAGTCTTTCAGTGTTCTGCCAAATTCTTCACACAGTATCATGTCTCCCATTTCTTCTTCATCTACGTCCTCTTCTATTTCCATAATATTGCTCCCAAGTATATCTCCTTTGTTTAGACTCTCGATACACCTCTTCCACCTTTCTTCTTTCCCTTCTTTGCTTAGGATTGGTTTCCCATCTGAGCTCTTGACATTCATACAGGTAGGTCTCTTTTCTCCAAAGGTCTCTTTAATTTTCCTGTGGGCGGCATCTATTTTTCTCCTGGTGATATATGCCTCAAAATCCTTACAGTTGTCCTCTAGCCATTTCTGCTTAGCTATTTTGCACTTCTTGTCGATTTCATTTTTTAGACGTTTGTATTCGCTTTCTCCTACTTTATTTACTGCAGTTTTATGTTTTCTTTTATCAGTTAAATTCAATATATCTTATGTTAACAAGGAGTTTCCTACTAGCGCTCGTCTTTTTACCTACTTTATCCTCTGCTGCCTTCACTTCTCAAAGCTATCCATTTTTCTTCTACTGTGTTCCTTTCCACCGATCCTGTAAACCGTTCCCTGATGATCCCTCAGTAACTCTCAACAACCTGTGGTTCTTTCAGTTTATCCAGGTCCCATCTTCTAAAAATTCGTACCTTTTTGCAGTTTTTTCAGTTTTAATCTATAGTTAGTAACCAATAAATTGTAGTCAGAGTCCACATTTGCCGCGGAAAATGTCTTACGATTTAAATTCTGGTTTCCCCATCTCTGTCTTACCATTATATTATCAATATGAAATCTTCCAGTGTTTCTAGGTCTCTTCCACGTAGACAACCAGTCCATGTTCGCCTATTATTTTTCCTCCTATGCCTTTTTCTACTATCGAGTTACAGCCCCTCATGACTATTAAATTTTCGTCTCACTTAACTATATTGATAATTTATTTTATCTTGTTATTCATTTTTTCAATCTTTCCACATCTGCGGAGCTAGTTGGCTTATAAACTTGTACTACCGTGGTAGGCGTGGGCTTCATGTCTATATTGGCTAAAATAAAGCGTTCACTATGCTGTTCATAGTAGCTTACCCGCACTCTTATCTTTTATTCATTATTAAAGTTACTCCTGCATTACGCTTTTTTGATTTTGTATTTATAACCCTGTATTCACTTGACCAGAAGTCCTGTTCCTCCTGCCACCGAACTTCACTAATTACTACTATATCTAGTTTTGACCTATCCATTTCCCATTTTCTAACGTACCTGCCCGATTAAGGGATCTGACATCCCACGCTCCAGTCTGTAGAACGCCAATAACGATATCGTCCTGAGTAGTCCCCACCCGGAGATCTGAGTGAGGAACTACTTTACCTCCGGGATATTTTACCAAAGAGGATGCCATCATTATTTAACGATACAGTAGAGCTACATGTCCATGGGAAAAATCACACCTGTAGTTTCCTCTTAGCTTTCAGCAGTTAGCAGCACCAGCATGGCAAGACAAGGCCCCTGCAGCTACTGAAAAGGCTGCTGCATCTCTTCTGGAACTGCACATTCGTGTTGTAGGGCATCCAGTTCCTCCACCAGTGCGGTTGACAACTGTCTCACTATCGTTGGTGAGCCGTGCTCACTCCGAACTATGCGTTTTCTTGAACTTGACTGTCTATCTGGGTTTGGTTTCCCACCGTTGTTGCGGTTATGCCCTGGTTCTTCCTCCTTCTAGGTGTGGCAGCAGCAATGTGTATCGATATTTGCACTGTATACCATCTTTGGTCTTGTGCATATTGTTTCCAGCTAGTGTGTGTGCGGGTAGTTGGTCGGTTGGCGCGGACCAGAGAGGATATCTCCGTGCGGCGAAGTCGGCTGGTGGTCCCTGCGCAGTGTCGTAGCGTGTGTCGAGCTGTCCGACCGCTACGAGCTTCGTGGCTCACCGACCCAGGACGTCAAAGTTGAGTGGTATCTTAAGTTGTCGTTCGTTTCGGTGGTTCGCTGTTGGGGAGCTTTTCCTGTGAGCAACACCGAGTGGTTGCAGTGGTGAAATCGAGACGCCGTGTGGTGGAATTAACTATATTGGTTCACTACAATTCAAGTGCACCAGCGGAATTTTCTGCCTTGTGGCTGTTAGTGTTCTGGTTACCTGCCCTGGCCACTGACGTACATTTAGGCAGTGTTCTGTTTTGGTGGAGTTAACTGTATTACCTTATTTCAAATTCAAGTGTACTAGCCGAATTCTTTGCCTTGTGGCTGTTAGTGTTCCAGTTACCTGCCCTGGCCAATAACGTAATTTCAGGCAGTGTCCATCCCTCACCTGTTGTCGCTGTCCAACATGGTGTGTAGTTTTGACAGCTTAATACATATTTCATTGTGGATAATCATGTCCGTAACAGTTTGGTCTTTGAGTTTTCATGTACCGATTGGTGGCTAGCAAGTAGTTAGGTTGGACGGTCCGTGACTGTCTCTTGATTGGGTTACCGACGGATCAAGTGTAGTTGGGCCCACCACCTGTCTCACCTAAGTGAACGTTAATGTTTCGAAGGCACCCCCCCGCCCCTCGCCCAGGAAGCGTCTGAGTGCCGTTGTCTGTACTGTCCTTTTCATTGGTGTTTATTGGTCTCTTGGTAATCTATTGTAGCCAGTGCTTTAAGAAAAAATTATTGTGTTTTATGTAAATCAAGAGCCTTCAGCCTGTATAAGTAAGTTTGAATTCTGGCAAGTGGATATTTTGCTGAAAGTTACTGTTGTTGTGCTATCTTTTCAGTTACTGCGCTGTTAGGCACCTAAAACTTAAAGGTTTTACGTATTTCGAATTTTTGGAAAATCAATTGCGGGCCTTCAGCCGCTTAAAAACCTTATTCTTAAATTTAGTTATTGTGGTTTCGTTGCTTTTTCATTGAGTGTGCTTTAGGCCACTTAAAACTTAAAGGTTTAAGGTATTTTTGAATTTTTGGAAAATCAGCTGTGGGCCTTCAGCCGCTTAAAACCTTATTCTTAAAATTTCCCCTTATGCGAAAACATTGCGGCCTTCTGCCTTAAAAGATTATGGTAATGTATTTTAAAATTTTGAAATTTAATTATGGCCTTTAGCCATTTGTATTGCACCTTGTTTATGTTTGTTCTATCCACTTTTGCCTTGAGGCTTTCAGCTTAGCTGTTTGCAATTTTAACTGCGTGTCTTCAGTCACTTGAAATTTATCTCGTTGGTTTTTAAGACTTCTTGTTTGGAGGCCTTCAGCTGTGAAAGAGCTGGATTTTGAAACTCGTAGTTGTAAACGTTCGGCTATGTGCCGTTTTGGTTTAAATGTGTTATTAAATTACAATAAATAACAATTTTGAAGTGAAACTGACCGCCACCTTATTTGGCCCTTTCCACAATCCTAATCACCTGTTCTGCCCAGCGGATTTAGCGGGCGTTTCAGTTGGTGCATTTGGACGTGCTGCAGTACGTTCTCCCAACGCATCCCATACGTGTTAGATGGGATTTAAATCGGAGGAACTAGCAGGCCAGTCCATTCCACGAACATCCTCTTGTTCCAGGAGCTCCTCCTCCATAGCTGTTCGACCCGGTAGCGCACTGTCCTCCATAAAAATGAAGTCAGGGCCGAATACACTCAAGAAAAGACTCACGTCGGGAAGGAGTATACGATCTCAATTACGTTGGTCGATAACCGTACTTTGTTCAAAGATTTGGAGGTCAGTAAATCCACGCAAACTTCTGCCTCTCCACCCAGTAACATCTGGGCCGCCAATCGATGAACGTTCCTTCGTATGGTGAGAGGTCGGAACACGTAATGCAGCTAGGAACATTGTAATTTTCAAGGGACCATCATGAATAGGGGTGGTCTTGGTATAATTACCGTCTTTAAATAATAGTGTCATTTTCGCTCGTCCCATTGCGTATTTCTCTCAGATACGTTTTGTACTGTGCTGTTCTGTACTATATTGTACAGCACTGTACTGTACTTCTGTACTTGATCAGCGCTGTATAAATTTGCCACAAAATCGTTGAGGCTTTCGAGGTCACATATCCAAGTCAGCATAGATATGAGCTGACAAATACGATGTTCCGCCACTTCCTTTGGATCTGTACAGTAGTATGTGCTCGAAAAGGAAGGGATGGAATTCACCTAAGAGCTCCAGCGACCTTATAATGACGGCACACGAAGATAATCTGAAGGATTCATTACAATCTTACAGTGATAAACCGTGAAAAACCAAGGACCTTAGAATAACGACAACATCTTTGCAGACGCCGATACTGTTTCCCCGCGTGAAGCTCTTGCTACAATTTTCTGTCCAACCACCCTTCCATCTTGGGCCTTTGTTATGCATCCTTCAGAGAGCATATTTGCTTTAACTAATTATCGGGCTCAGAAAAACGTTTTTCAGGGTTTTCCTGTCGTCGTAACTGAAAATGGGTTTGGCCGAAGTGGCCGTGCGGTTAAAGGCGCTGCAGTCTGGAACCGCAAGACCGCTACGTCGCAGGTTCGAATCCTGCCTCGGGCATGGATGTTTGTGATGTCCTTAGGTTAGTTAGGTTTAACTAGTTCTAAGTCCCATAGTGCTCAGAGCCATTTGAACCATTTTTTTGAAAACGGGTTTCCTTAGCAAGACGTAACTAAATATTCTCGTAAGACAATAATATGAATTCAGCATACTGCCATAATTTCATATTGTGAAACAAAAGTCTTTATTACGCATTGTGGACGGAGTAAAGAGATAAACTCTATATTATTACTGAAAAGTACAGATACAACATTTTTCTAAAAATATTGAAGTGCTTAGTTTTATTTCAGTATGTGCCGTTTTTTAAATGAAGTAGTATTACCAAACAGTCTGCAAGCGCAGGAAAACACCAGCCCCGCCTGCATACTAGAAAGAAACCACTGCCTCAGCTTCACCTCCTTATTTGCTAGATTTTACTAGAACAGAATTTTTTGGTAAATGGCGAGTGCAACGTGAATATTCTCGTTGCGACTTCGCTAAATCACAATCAACGTTTCTTCGAGCACCGTTAGCAGCAATACATTCTCTGGTAGCATAATTAATAACCCAGTTATCTGGATTATTAAATGATTTGTTCTCATTGTTCGCATCTTTTAACATAAAGTTTTATCACAAAGACCACAGCTGTACCCACACGTGTCCATTATTACTTTTTCTCCACACACTTTTCTTGTGACTGGCTATGTCGTCTTATATTTCCTCATTTCTACGTGTTGGAAGCTGCATGCTACCATCATATGCCTTTTCAGTATCAACAGCAACAACAAAGTCGCTCATAATCCTAATTCTATCACCGCTGTCGCCACGCGATTCACCTCCATCATTGCTTTCATTAAATGGTGTTAAATTTCATCTTGGCTCTCACTTTTGCGACTGCCGACTGAGAGGATCAACTTCGCATTTTCAGGAGTGGATAGGTGATCGCTAAAGTTTTAGGCCTATCTTGAACGACATACTACATTTTTCGTTTAGTAGTTAGTTTCCTATTTTGTGCATCACTTAGCTTCTCGTCGCCACTTACTATGTTGGATGGACTACTTTTGAAGAAAAGAATGGTAATTAACCTGCACAGCTCTTGAAACTGGCAACCAAAGCATTGTCAACTTGTACGTGAATCGATACGAAACGCAACTGTACATTGGGGAAGTATATTGGGACCCTTAATGTCCAAATTGTATAATGATGACCTGGAATACTATATTAACAGCAATCTCAGGTGCTTTCCCGAAGATGCTTACTCTGAGGTGACAAAAGTCATGCGATACCTCCCAATATCATGTCAGACCACATAAGGCCTAGAGTAGTGCAGTAACTGGACATGCCATGGACTCAACAAGTCGTTGAAAGTCCGTTGCAGAAATAATGAGCCACGCTGCGTGTATAGCTGTCGATAATTGCGAAAGTGTTGCCGGTGCGGGATTTTGTGCACGAACTGAATTCTCTATCATGCCCCAAAAATGTTCGGAGAGATCATGTTGGGGGAAGTGGGTGCCCAAATCATTCGTTCGAATTGCCCCGAATGTTTTTAAAACCAGTCGCGAACAACTGTGTCCCAGAGAAATGGCGCATTATGATCCATAAAAATTTCAGGCTTATTAGGGAATATGAAGTCCCTGAAGGCTGAAAATTGTCTCCAAGTGGCCGAACATAAACATTTCCAGTCAACGTTGGGTTCAATTGGCCAGAGGACTCAGTTCATTCCACATAAACACAGCGCACACCATTTTGGGGCCACCAGCAGCTTGCACAGTGGCTTGTTGACAACTTGGGTCGATGGCTTCTTGAGATTGCTCCACACTCGAACCCTACCATAAGCTCTTACCAACTGAAATCGGGACTCGTCTAACCAGACGAAGTTTTTCAAGTCGCCTAGGGTCCAACCGATAGAGGCGCTGCAGCCGATGTCGTGCTGTTAGCAAAGGCACTCCAGGTCGGTCGTCTGCTGCCATAGCCCAGTAGCACCAGATTTAGTCACACTGTACTGTTCGTCGTACATCCCATATTGATTTCTGCGATTATTTCGCGCATTGTTGCCCGTCATTTAACACTGTGAACACTACTCTCACGCCGCTTCTCTTGGTCGTTAAGTGAAGGCCGTCGCCGCTGCATTGTCCGTGGTGAGGGGTAATGCCTGAAATTTGGTATTCTCGTCACAATCTTGACACTGTGGATCTCGGACTACTGAATTCCCTAACGATTTCCGAAATGGAATGTCCCACGTGTCTACAAATGACAGCTCCGCTAACGCATTTGTGTTTTTCTATCTTGTGTACGCGACGCTGCCATCAACATTACACGTGCATATGGCTAGCCCATGACTTTTGTCACCTCAGGGTAAGATGAAATGCCATTTGAAAAAAGCTGCACAAACTTTCACTCAATTCTTGATAAGATTTCAATGTGGTACTAAGATTGGCAGCTTGCTATGAATGTGCAGAAACGTATAACTACACACTTAACAAAAAAATAAAAATAAATAAATAAAAAACGCAGCGTGCTACGACTACAACATCAATGATTTAAAATTACGATCCAGTAGTGAGTGTGAAGACAAAATTAGTGGAATGGAATACTCTTCCGCGTAGAGCGATTTCTTCCGTTTTTACGAAACAGTGGCCACAGAACTTCAGCTCTGTTCTGGAATACTCTCGAATGTTCCGGAATGTTCTAGAAATTTCTAGAGGGTGAAACTTCCCAGCCCTTATACCTTGAAAAGTACGCCCTTCAGGTAAAAACGGGAACCTACTTTATGGATGTGGGATAGAGGGCAGCCATACTTTTCTGAGTTTTAGCCACACACACATTGTACACTTACTTTTATAATATATACTGATTAGGGTGTACCTTATTTTATGATTTAAATATTTTTGAGCGCTAACTCTCCAATATTGTCTGAATAACTATAAAAAAATGTCCGTACAAAGTTTTGTTGCAATCGAAGAACTGAAACCCATGCCGGTTTGAGCTCGAACTCGTGTGAGGAACGTGATCTTTCACATTGTTCGCACTGACAACGGCTCAGCTTATCAATACCTGCACGTACAGTCTAGTCAGTTGCTTGTACCGATCACGGCGCACGTATTTTCCTGTGTATTTTCGTCAATTACGCAGTGCTAAGAAGCTTGTGTTTTTAACATGAGTTATGAAACACCTAATAAATGAACACAAATTACCACCAAGTGCTGGTAGTTTTATTCTACAACATAGCGGAAGTAAAATTAACCTTCCGTTAGGCGCGTCAACTTTGGTTCAAATGGCTCTGAGCACTATGGGACTCAACATCTGAGGTCATCAGTCCCCTAGAACTTAGAACTACTTAAACCTAACTAACCTAACGACACCACACACATCCATGCCCGAGGCAGGATTCGAACCTGCGACCGTAGCGGTCGCGCGGTTCCAGACTGAAGCGCCTAGAACCGCTCGGCCACACCGGCCGGCGCGTCAACTTTAGTGACGCCACTAGGCGCGATGTATCTCCTCTACACATGCGACAACGTTTACGTTTGAGTGTTCGTTTCCATTTCTTAAGCTTGCATTCTTCGTTACTGGCATAGGGTTAACATTTACAGAACTGAATCTCAGGTTCATTAGATTTTAAAATTAATACCAGCAGTTGTCACAATGTAATGCTGAAGTGTAGTAAATAACTGTCCTGATAATTCTCCTCTAACACCGTCCGAATAGGCCTCGCAAGGCCCACCGGTACTGACCGACCGCCGTGTCATCCTCAGTCTGTTGGCGTCACTGAGTACAGGTATAGAGGGACATGTGATCAGCGTACCTCTCTCCCGGTCGTTGTCATTTTCTGTGACCGAAGCCGCTACTTCTCACTCAAGTACCTGCTCAACTGGCCTCACAAGAGCTGACTGCAGCCTGTTTGCCAACAGCGCTCGGCAGACCCGTGTGGTAGACCATCCAAGTTCTGCCCAAGCCGCATTGAGCTTAATTTCGGTTACCTGATGGAAACCGGTGTTACCACTGCGGCAAGGCAGTTGACAATCGTGCTGTTAGAACCAGTTAATTATAGATTTAAGTAAATTACTGAACAGAGTGTATATCGGTGTCTCGATCGCTCCATATAAATAACCATTTTTCACAACTATTGTTGCATGTTTTTACAAACATGTGTACCGCATTTTTCACTCGCATGTTTGCTGAGGCAAGTCTTTTTGGTTCATTCTAACAAGACTGCCACCCTTTTCTTTTTCTGATCACTGCTTCCATAGATAATTCAGCGTTTTGTTACCATTGTCATTTGGGTTTGTATTTTACCAGCATTGACTCTATTATGTCATCTCATAGTTGCGTAATCAGCGCTCTTCCTTAGAGCTGAGTTTCAAGTTGAGTCAGGACCAAACTGTCCGCCCCCGGTAGCTGAACGGTCAGCGTGACGGATTGTCATTCCTCTGAGCCCGTGCTCGATTCCCGGCTGGGTCGGAGAATTTTCCCCGCCCAGGGGCTAGGTGTTGTGCTATCATCATCCTAACAGCCTCATCAATTGCACGTCAATTGCAGGTCAAATTGAAAGACCGGCACCCGGCGCACGGTCTGCCCGACGGGGGGCCCTAGCCATACGATTAAATAAAATAGGGACCAAAGCTTTGAGGTACTCACGCCTGTCTTGAGTATTTATTCTTGATGTCCAATAAATTATCCTTGAGTGGATCCCTGCAACGTTTAGCATACGGAAAAAAAATCACCATAGGCCATCTACTTATAGACCCAGCTGCATTATGGGTTGCACAGAGTTTGTCAACTACATCAATTCTACGATTGGTGTCAATATACGGGAGTATAATTTTTGGGTTTTTCTATTATTTCAGAAGTATCTCTTGATACTACCCAAACACTGCTGTTTACCCTTTGGTGACATGAGATTTAAGGGCCCTTCCTTCTTATTTTCTCTAACAAAACATAGCCTTCTATTCTGAAATTCTCTCACTATTTTCCACCTAGTGGTTTCCCAGCTATCTTGTCCACCCAAAATACCTCTGGAACAATAACAGCTATTGGAAAATGACTTTCACCGGTACCAATGTAGGGCTGGGGCCTATGAATGCACATATTTGGAAACATTCTAAAACGAAAGCATATGTGTTTTTAACACAAACTTATGTTTTTTTAATGGACCTCCTATATTTTTTCTTCAGCAATCCATAGCATGACAAATCACATACACAATGGCGTTGATTGCATTGCAATATTCCCATTACATCCCGAGATATTGAGACGCGAAGTTGACGCTTGAAACACCCGACATGCGCTGCTAGCACACGTCCTGAGGCTCAGGCGTGAACCCCATGCTGCCCGTAATCGCGATGTGATTGACATACGTAATCACACTTCCATACTTATCAAGAGGTCCGAAACGAATGATACGGTCTGCTGCCATCCTGCACTAACATCGTACATTCCAGCAGGTATTTATCCCATAGGCTAGGGATGATGCGGTTCTGTAACATATCTGTGTACCGCAACGTTAGCCACAAAGTTAATTTCGGTTATCGTTAATTCGTTACTAAAAAGGTAATGCCGTTCAACGTTAAAACTTTACTTTACTGTAGATCTAGCGCAAGTGACAGTTAATCATTCACTCGTAATAGTAAAATTCATGTTGATGGTTTTAGTGAAAAGAGCAAGTGGACTAAAAGTTTTACCGTTGTTTAGGTAAAAATGTTTTGATTTGGGAAGTTCAGGTAGGACGTAGAAGATGAATGTAAACATGTTTAACCAATTAGTTTTATTATCACATAATTATCAATGTTATGTTTATCTAATGCGTTAAATGACAAATTGTTGCAAACAAATGTTTCTTAGCATCACTGGGTAAAACGGCCCTTTGTAGAAACTTCCACTGTGATACCAGCACTACATACTAAACATAGCGTTCACGTCTCATGCTCAAAGTGATGCCCATTGGCTTGCATACATAGGGTCACTCTGCGGATGAAGGATGCCCTACTAGAGCTCTGCATTTCGATGAAAACAACCGCTCGAGCGTTTCCCAATACGTGCCGCTGCTCGACGGCTGGGAAAGGCCCACGCTGCGATACGGCTGATAACTACAAGAAGAGAAAGTTTTTGACTGTGACATCGCATTATGTGAATGATGAGTGGCAGCTAGGAACGCTTGTTTTGATAACAACCGAGTTTCCGGACGTACCTAAGACAGGAGAGAACATATGGCACGAAATCGAAGAGCGAATGCTTGAGTTAGGAATTAACAAGATCTTACGAGATGTTACTTTTTCACCGACCAAGGAGCTAATATGAAGAAGGCACTTGAATCTTACGACCGTTTGCCTTCCTTTGATCACTGCTTGATGACTGCACTTCGTCACACATTTCAAGAGACGTTTTTAGAAGACGAAGCCCCTGAAATCCGTCGTGTCTACTATCAGCAAGAGCTATAGTAGGATATTTGAAGAGATCGGGTCACTCGGAGTGTCTGCGGCACTCTGTGAAGCAAGACGCTGTAACTCGGTGTAACAGTATACTGTTAATGCTCAATTTCGTCATAAGTCAAATCGTCAATATTCGAGATCTACTCGTATCCCGGGGGCAATCGACACTCTTAGAAACCTTCCAAGAAGGGCGCGTACGAGACGTTGTCGCTTTTCTAACCCCTTTAAAGAAGCGAGTTTGGATTTGGAAACTGCAAAGATAACAACGCTGGAACGTGTGCTGCCGTGGCTCAAATTCAAATGGCTCTGAGCACTATGGGACTTAACATCTATGGTCAGCAGTCCACTAGAACTTAGAACTACTTAAACCTAACGAAGCTATGGACATCACACAACACCCAGTCATGACGAAGCAGAGAAAATCCCTGACCCCGCCGGGAATCGAACCCGGGAACCTGCCGTCTGTTACATCATTGTGAACCAATAGACAGTGACAACGAGGTAAGAACACTTTCTATAGGTTACGATCCTTTATACAACTGTTGAATTATCAGAGTGCAGTTATGTATATTGGGTTTCCTTTTCAGCTCATGGCGAAAATAAAAAGGAGAGCAACATACTTCATCACAGAGAAGTGCAAAATTGAGGCTATCCATTACGTTGCCACGGTTCTATGTCCAGCACGGCGTCATAGGAAGAAACTCACAGAAAACGAAAAGCAATCCGCGTATGCTGAAGTTCGACGATTGTACTCGGAACTGCCCGTAAATGGTAAGGTTCATTCGCTGAAACCAATTAGTAAACGAATGTTTGTTTGTCTAATCTGCCATCTTTCGTTAGATCAACATTTATTACGTCTACAATGTGATATTTGGGAAAGGTTTCGCAGCTTAAACATTCCACAATGCGTTTTGATGTAATTTGTGCGGTATACATAACATGTCACCGTAAATATAGTCGTTTAGTAACCAGTAATTCTAACTACGGTGTATACATATTTGAAGGTGACAGGAATATCTTACGGATGTTTTCATTCATGTTTAGAGCCCATTCAAGCAAACAGTGACCAAGTTCTTCCCATGAAAGAGTCCAGGATGGACTGGAGTTCGGATGAGGACGACGAAGATGGACACACAGTTACTACCAATGAACTCGACAGGTACCTCTCGCTCTCCAAATCCGACTGTAGCTGTGCCGAAGGACAAATTTTGCAGTGGTGGAAAACGCACGCGGGGTTATTTCCAAGGCTTTCGGTAGTAGCCAGGAGAGTTCTCTGTATTTCTGCCACTAGTGCTGCCAGCGAGAGAAATTTTAGCCAGGCCGGTCACTTGCTGTCCAGCAAAAGATCGTGCCTGGAATCAGACAAGGTGGATGATCTCTTACTGATCCATCACAATTACGTAAGTATTCATAACCTGCCACGTAATCACAAGGAAGGAAACATTCCTCAAACTCTATAAATGTATGATTCCACTTTCACTGACTTCACAGGAAGAACAAACCGCCAGCTGTAGTAATAGCTCCAGGAACACAAATGACGCCTGTGTATCAGGGAGCACCAGTGACGAAAACCGAATTGTATAGTCGTGGTTCACTTGTAACGTTATTTACAGGTCATAATTTGTTCAGAAATTAACGTTTGTGCAACAAAATTTCGTGAGTATTACTTTTAACTCCGTCATTCCTTCCCGATCCTGCATTCAACATTAGTACAACGTATACGTGGCCGAGCTACACATAGTCCATAATTAGACTACTGTGTTCCCGTTTGTCTACCGAACGGAACAAAATACTAAATACAGACATTACAGTTTTTAACGTTACAGTTGCTGGAATACATGATAACCTCAAAGGCGAAACTCCAGTAGTCTGCAACATATTAACAAACATCAAATGTAACATATACAAGTGTATTATTTAGGTCATAGAACTGGTAGTAAACAACGAAAGACATTTGTAAAAGAAATAGGTGAGTGGTTAATGTGAAGCGGTGGCCTCAGATCTCAAGGAGTGTGACGAAGCGCCGCTCGCTGGCACTGAGTCCACCGGTTACTGGCGACCGGCCGAGCTCTGGCGATCGGCTGCCCACAGCCGCCGGAAGAGGATGCTCGGCCGCATACTCCCGAGAGCCAGAGGAGCGAGCGGGACTCGCCGGTAAAAATCGGACATATGCAGACCTCTATGCCCTACTTCGTGCTACTGTTTCCTCTTTGATTGCTGTACAAGCATCAATAATGCGTTGCTTCATGTCCTCTGGTGTTGTTGGTTCATGTTGGTAAACAGCATCCTTCACTGCTCTCCAAAGAAAATAATCCAGCGTTGTAAGGTCCGGAGATCTGGCAGGCCACTTAACTGGGGCACCTCGTCCAATCCACCTACCAGGGAACTTACGGTTCAGAAGTCGTCGTGCTCGTAAGGCGTTATGTGCAGGGCATCTGTCATGCTGATACCACATGACCATTCTCCGGTTCAGAGGTACGGTGTCCAAGAGAACAGGAAGATTGTGTCGTATAAATCTGGAGTATTGTCTGCCATTCTGGATGCCATTTATAAAGAAAGGTCCGATAATGGTATCTCCAATAATCCCACACCAAACATTAATTTTCCACGGACGTTGATGCTCTACCTGACGGAGCCATTTTGGATTGTCTGCCGACCAATAATGCATATTCCTCATATTGACAATTCCTTTGTTGGAGAATGATGCCTCGTCGGTAAAGAGAACGTCTGCAAAAAAATTTGGATTAGTCAGAAGTTTTTGCTGAGCCCACCGACAAAATGTTACCCTATTGCGGAAGTCATTTCCATGAAGATCCTGGTGTAAATGAACATGGTAAGGATGTGCTTATTAGAGTTGATGGCAGCAGACCGTTTTATTCGTTTCGGACCTCTTGATAAGCATGGAGGTGTGATTATACATGTCAATCACATCGCGATTACGGGCAGCATGGGGTTCACGCCTGAGCCTCAGGACGTGCGCTAGCAGCGCATGTCGGGTGTTTCAAGCGTCAACTTCGCGTCTCAATATCTCGGGATGTAATGGGAATATTGCGATGCAATCAACGCCATTGTGTATGTGGCTTGTCATGCTATGGATTGCAGAAGAAAAAATATAGGAGGTCCATTAAACAAACATAAGTTTGTGTTAAAAAACACATATGCTTTCGTTTCAGAATATTTCCAAATATGTACATTCATGGGCCCCAGCCCTACATTGATACCGGTGACAGTCTTTTCCAATAGCTGTTATTGTTCCAGAGATATTTTGGGTGGACAAGATAGCTGGGACGCTCTGTATATTGACCAAGCAAGTCTCAAATCTGCTGCTTTCGAAGAACGATTATTCTGCAAGGGACCATATCGCCAAGGGTTACACGTTGTAAGCGTCATATGCCTTAGAGTCGCACGAACAGGACACTTTTATGTCACTCTTAGATGGTCTGGATGTATGAACTGACGAAACCTGCACAGGTCTAGAAATGCTGCTAGCTGTCCATCATTTGTGACGTTCTGACCGAGGCAGTAACGCGTCTTGCAGTTATTCACAAACGAAGTGAACATTTCCCTCATGATAGCCAATCCGTCTATTTTGCGCCATTCTTGTCTTGAGGTGGCACTGTCGGAACGAATACATCTCACTAGGAATCAGAAACGTGTCGAACACAATCACTCAGAAAATATTGACACCAAGGTCATCTGCTTCCCAGATATCACCAAGGTCATCTGCTGCCCAGATATCGTGAACATTTTTCTATCCTCCACGACACACACCAGCAACGTATATCAAGCCAAAAAAGGCTTTCATTTGGACAATGTCTGTATCACTGCAATCATTCTCGTGTTAAAAGTTCCCTTTCAAATCAATTATGCGCCTGCCGGTATTTTCCACAGTTAGATGTAGCATATCATACTCCTTGCATTTCCCATTCCTTGCATTTCATCACTTTCCTGCCTTTCATTTCCCTCTCTATTAAATTCATTATCTGTATCGGAGTCTACATATCTTGTTGAGGTTATGTCTTGAGATTCGGAATCAGTTTCTAAAAATGATCACCAATGGGTACGTCATCGTCGCAAAGAAGGCGATGTACCCCTTCCAAATCTTTGTAAACAAACGCTTTCCTCATTTTCAAAGCTAGGATTCGTAGTAACAATTAAATGTACCCTAGTTTACCTGACAATAACAGAACTATCGACCTGCCCAAGCTCTAAACAATGTTAGTGTTCTATCCGATAGCGAGGACAATGCGTCACGTGAGTTGGCGCGATGTATCTGTCAGACACAAGATGCACGCGTTGACGTCTGCCTCATTTGTGACCTTGGCACTACGGATAAGATTGAAACATTTGTGAAACAATAACAAAGGTATGATGCAAGATATTCAGGCCGGCAAGCATTTACCGTTATTAATTTCGGTAATATTGAACGGAAATTTGTCCATGTATCTCTCAGATACAAACGCGACTAACGAAAGGTTAACCGCTGGTGAAAGTGAGTTCGCGAGTGCATTATGTTTTGGGACAAAGCAAAAATTCGGACGACAATTATTCAACACTGTTTACAGAGATTTGTTAACTTGCATCTGGAATGGAGAAAATTACAAAAGTCCGCAAAAAGCGTCGAGATGTATTTAAGTGATGCGAAGTTTATAAATAATTTGGACAATTTATTTGATACAACACATGCCAATGCTCTAAAAATAATCAGGTTGGAAGATACAAGATATCTTTAGTAGAGAGGCTGAGCCGAAACTTGATATCAGATTAACTGGCTAATTAATCAAATTGATCAATTAATCCCCCTTCCCCTACCCCAACCATACAGGAAATCCCACTCTCCCCCTGGGACACTCCAGTCTTCCCCCACCCCTCCTCTCTCCTATCCCCAATCCTTCCCCTCCAACCTCCACCCCTCCCCCTTCCCACCGTTCTCTCCCTTCCCAAAAACTGGGAGGAAACGCTCAGTTTGCGCTGAGCTGCCGGTGTGGAAGGGCATAGGGTAGTTTCTTTCTTTCTTTGAGTAATTACAGAGGTTTCAGGTGTTATCCTGTTGGATGAATTTTCATGAGTTCACACTACCTCCAGAAATTGGAGGGAAGAGCTCAGAGAGGTGCAAGTAACCCTGCTGGATCAAACGACAATTACATGCACTAGTTACACTGCTACAGATCATCAATCTAGATCATTTAAAAAAAGTAATATGCATAGCTACAGATATCCAATACATATTGTAAAAACAATACAGCTTCAGATTATATAAGGATTCTTGAAGTATTATAGAAAACAGTAACCCAACAAATCTAAAAACTCTTCTGAATACCGCTAAACTTCACTTACAGATCATGTAAAGATCCAGTCCACACCACAAATATCGTGAAATACAGCACGCCAACACTCCTAAGCTTCATCCACATATCATAAACACACAACATACGTACCGCAAATGGAGTCTATGTATCGCAAAAAAATATCTGCCTGCATCTTCCGAAAGAGGGGGAGTAAATGTGTTTTCGCACAATCAGCATCGAATACACGCGAAGGTATGTGCGGCTGGCGGCTGGTGCGCCACCAGCGCCCTAACACAGCGTGCCCTTCCAGCACAGTGTCCAGACGTCTAGTGCTTTCCAGTCGAGCCAACAGACAGCAAGCGACTGAGTGCAGCCCCTGGAGTCACACCTCGAACTAATGTGATAGGTAACGCTTGGACTGCATGTACACGCCTCGTAGCGGCATCCAGCGCAACTATCGAGCTCGATGCCGTACGCTCATGTCATCCCCCCAAATAGGACTCGAAATTGAGGAAACAAACTTTGTGTATATTTGGGGGGGGGGGGGGAATGGCGTGGTATTGCAGAGCACCTCAAGTCCTTTCATGAACTCACCTTGAGCGACATAAGGCTCAGTTTTCCGAGGAGGAAGTTAAAGGGTCAGGTAAAGCACTCAGCCGAGTACTGCACCTCGATGTACACACACGCATGTGTTTGATGAGGACGAGTATTGTTTTGCATGGTCAGTCCTGGTTTGTGAGAGAAATCTGTAGCCGCCCTCCTCGGTCTGTTACTGATGTTGTTATCTATTGTACATGACCAACGTTTCCTTATATCTACATATCAGATGGAGGAGCCACAAACATCTTCACTGTACCGGTGACTAAATACCGGGTTTTCATAATAATTAATGTTTACTTTTTGCACAGTCGATTACCATTCATTTGTTGCTGCGGTACCGAAGACAAGGTAGTTAATAACGTCTTTGAATGTTAGTTATTATTTCAACTTCCTATTTCCGACGTTGCTACTTATCGGCAGTGTTTTATAATATTTCATAATCGAACCTTCCGTCATCCAGAGAACAGTTTGCAGCTTGCCTATGATTGTCGTTAAAAACACACACACGCTATTATGGAAATCACTTTAGTTTTTTATTAACAGCATTTAATAGTAATTAAATAATCATGAATGATTGAGTTTTACATACAGGGAAAAGGATGGTTGATCCTACAATTACTCTCAGCAATTACGGCAACTATAAATGTCAGTGATTTTTATAGTTCGTAACTCAAAGATATTACAGCAAGGACTATGGTCCATTACTATACTTCGATATAGTCATTCAAACTTCGTACGCTTTCAGATTCACAAAGCTAAGTGTCCAGTTCCGTTCTTATATTAAATTTAACGTCCCTTCGTATAGTCCACAGATCCTATTATCGGTTATTCGGCGTGTAACAGAATTTAATGGTGAGCGCTACTTATTCTCGCGCACACAGTTCCTCAGATATTCCAAAAGTCTGTCCTGTATAAATTAACTATAGCCAATTTTCCTGCAGTTTTAACCAAAGTGCCCTGATCTCTTCCGTAGCTTATCGCACGGAAATGCCAGCTATAGCGCAACCCGCAGCTACATAGACTTATTCAGAGTGCAGAAAACAAGATAAGAGACTTAACAATACCCGTACATGGGTTATACAGTAGAATTTAGAAATAAAAGAAACCACTTTAAACACTCTTTGATTTCCCTGAAGCTCTACTTTGCTGCTGGCGTTATTCTGATGAGAGATTATATATTGATAATTTTAATTAAAACTTTTTCAATGCTATTAATTATTTCCAATATTATCGATCATCTCTCCCCTATATGCGAATAAGCCTGGTAATATTGCTCTCAATTAAAAGAGCGGTTATAAAAGCCGCCAAAATGATAAGTTTGCACTCTGCTGCACATTGTTGTAATTTTCACCCTTAACCGCGATCTTTACATTTACACTAAGTTAGTAAACAGTCTAAACTTCGCCTAACAGGGGGAATGAACTTATATTTCCTTATTTATTTGGGGATTTTAATGTGGATTGCGAGGCTAATCCTCTTGGGTCTTGGAGCACCAAAATGCTGGTAACTGGGGAAGGGGGGAAGGTTGATGGTTATGTTGCATTGTTCTTTTTACATTAGTTTGTATAACGGTTTTTACGAATAACATGTTTACATAATATCATCATAGATTTTTACATTTTTAAGTCATTTAAATACTTCATGACTATATTATGAAGAATAAGTCTGCCTATCGTAAATAAGTAATTGCATTTTAGATATAGTTTATTTAAATATTCCATCGATAAATTATGCAGACTAAGTCTGCCTATTATAAATAGATAATTCATTACAAGTACTGTTTAAAAGTTGTCTAAAAGAACAGTCTTGAGCTTGATAGAGTTTGCAGCGATGTCAGCTTTTCAACTGCGCGTCGGCCTTCCCTTGAGCCGCCCCCCCCCCCCCCCCCCGCCCCCCCCGTGTGGTTGCACAGGGGAAAGTTGAACCAATTTTCTTGAGGCCCTCCGTGCGGTTGCACAGGGGAATGCAGCAGTTATTTGAGATGGAACTCATCTTTTCGAGCCGCCTCTTGAATAGGCCAGCGGCCTGACAGATTATTGTTAGCGTTGTCTGCATGCCAAATTCAATTAAGTGTTCGTTACGTCAACGCCTCGGCGAGATTGTTGCCAACTCATGTATCCGCCTCTTCTTATGACTTGCGGAATACGTTAGTTCAACTGATTATTCTCTGATATAATCAGTGGTAGACACTATATCTTGAACATGGTGCATCTGATTTCTTCTTGCTGACTGACGAAGTACAAAGAGCGTTCAAAGAGTTTTACGCAGTCGTCTCTAATTTTTTTACTTTCTGCAGGAGGAGAATGAAATTTTTTGTGACCATACTAGGAACATTTAGCTATACATTCAGTCCACTCAAGGTAGCCTCCATCAGCTGTGACGCATCTGGCCCAGCGTTCTTTCCATGATGTAAATGCACTTTGGTAAAGTTCTGGGGATTGACTTTTACACCATCGCTTGACACAGGAAATAAGGTATTTCTCACTATCAAATGTTTTACCGCGCAGATGGGCCTTCAGGCAACCAAAGAGGTAAAAATCAGATGGACTGTAGGGAGGATGAGGAACAATTTTCCAATCCGTTTTCCTGATTTTCTCCTCCGTCAAAGGGGCTGTATGGGGTTGGCATTGTCATGGTGTAGCCTAATGAGCTGACCCTGAAGCTGTGGTCTGTGGGTCTTGATGGCATGTCGCAGCTTGTCCAGTGACAAACAGTAACGGTCCCACTTAATTGTGGAGCCAAGTTCCAAAAAATCAATGAAAATGACACCACACTGATCCCAGAAGAAGGAGGCCATCATCTTTAGGACTGATGTTGTGAAAGTCTTGGTTTCTTCTTCCGAGGGGAACCCGGACGACGCCACTCCATGTATTGGGTTTTGCTCTCAGGTTCGGACAAAAAGAACCATGATTCATCCTGGGTAATGACGCCCCACAGGATAATGGTACAGCATCTTCAATCTCGTTTCGTGTAGAAGCTCTCTGCTGCGGCTTAATGTACCCTCGTCGCATCAGAGAATTCGGGCAGCGACAACACGTTATCTTGACCAGCAGGTAGTTGTGGCAGCTTCAGCATGTTTTCTCGCTCCTTAAGATGTTGCGGGCAGCGTCGGTGTGTATTCTCGCCCCATCAGGTAGGTTGTGCAACGTCGGCACGTTGCACCGAGCTGGTTCTCAAAGGCGGTGGTTCCACAAAACTCTTACATAGTGCGGATGTGGAACGTAAAATTATAAAATTTGTGCATTATACGGTAGCAACAACGGCATTGCTTCAAGACAAAAATAAGAATTAGTCACTTTTAAAATAATTATCTCCTTAAATGTTCGAGAGTTTCACGAAATAAACTTAATCACAATTATTTTTCACCAAATCACTCACGACACTGACTCTAGATAGTCATCTATTAAAAACGTAATCACATAGGGTTCATTTTACAGTAACACATTAATTACATTTAATAATTGTGCAACTACTTAGGTGAACAAATTCCCTCTTTTCAGTTCTACCCACGTACAGTCACAACACATGAAGAGTCAACGTCCCCCATCACGAGCTCGGATTCTGTCCTTTCAGCTCCAGACACATAATGATTTGACATTTAATTAACTGCTTCTTGCGCGTCACGTGCCCAGGTTCTGTCTTACATTCAGTTCCGAACACACAACACACATGATACGACTGACCACGCTTCTCTCTCACACGTTATGATTCAGTTACGTTTATCTTTAAACACGCAGTCACACATCATCCAATCACTAAGCGTAGTACCAAGATTCTGTCCTCATGCTAGTTCTTGATACCAGGTCAGTCACTGTCAGTGATCATGTATTGCAAAAATTCACACACATTGTTCCAATAAATTAGGATCATCCTCATTAAATAGGAAATAACTGAATGTTAACTTTTAGGACAATTGTTCTCGCGCTAAATACCGAATTACTGCTTCAGTACACATAGCGCTTTTACAAATACTGGCCTCATGAAACTGTCTTTACATCTGAGGTATTTATTCAACTTAATACTAGAAAATAAGTTCATTAACAGTGCAAATAGCCATACATAAAACATATACTAAGATAGTTTCCTTACATTTACATGAAATCACACAAAAAATATAACTTATCCTAAAGACAGTAAGTTTCCTTACATTTACATGAAATCACACAAAAAATATAACTTATCCTAAAGACAGTAACTAAATTCTTATTCCTCGTTCCCTTCTCATTCGCAATATTTCTTTAGGTCTTTATGAGGGAACATCACTTTGGCGAGCCCCCCATTACGTATATCTCCAAATATATGACTACCCAGATGTGGAATCTTGATTATCTTATCCGGTCCGGTATATAAATGTTGCCATATTTTATACACTTTCCTCCTCGCAGATGACTTGGCGTGTTTCCGTAACAGCACTTTTTCATTGAAAGTATATGTATTAACTTTAATTAGTTTCCTATCATACTTTCGTTTCCTTAACATCACAGCTTTTTGCAAGGCTAGCTGAACTTTACTAATAAGTACATTTCTGTCTATTACGGGATCAACTATTCTCGGTAAGTTCTTAACCCATTCCCAGGATGCTTCCTTGTGGAACATTATTTCTACAGGACTACACTGGGCGGATGAATGGGGCAGTTCGTTATGGATCTTTTCAAACGTACCTACGTATTCTATCCATATACACTAGTTTTTCTCTATATATGTTCTAAGATAGCTATTGAAGTGCCGGAATCCCCCCTCCACAGGCGATGCCTCAGCATGGTAACGAAATACAAAGGTGTGTCTTGTATTGAAATTATCCATACATTCATGTCAGGCTTTACTGGTATAATAGGAAGCATTATCGATCAATGTAGCAGTGGGCTTGCCTACATTTTGAATGCAGTCATTTACCAGTCTACTTAACATAGGTTTGGCGTTACTAGATCGTAAAGGATACATTCGTAGAAACTTCGAAAAAAAATCATAAAATGCTACTACAAATTTAAATCTTCGTTTCGCCGTTGGTAACGGCCTTATGACATCACACGATGCAAGTTAAAGAGGTTTTGACGACATTATGGGCTGTAATCATTGTTTGTTATAGTAGTTTATAGGTTTAACCTTTTGACATAGTTAACATTTACGTAATGTTGCAAATACTTTCCTCTTCATGTTGGGAACAAAACAGTATTATTTCACTTTCTCTGATCCCTTATTAGCTCTAAAGTGTCACCGCGACTAATGGGTATACCACACAAGCTGCAGAAACATTACCGCTGGAATACACACTCTCCATCTTTCTTCCCCATCCATAATCTTACGAAATAGTATACTTAAATGTAACTTATACTTTAGCATATGTGAATTACTAATGTTATTTCGCAGATTACAGATAATCTTATTCCCGAATAGGACCCGTTGCTGAAACTTGGACATATTTTTACATAAATATTGCACCTCGTTCTTAAAAGGTACGTTTTGTATAGCCATTATTTTGAAATTTTGATTAGGTTCGATTACCTGACCCTCGTCACCACTGCATTGAGGTAATCGACTTAAACCGTCAGCTACAATATTGTCCTTACCTTTAAAATATTCTATTTCTGTTTGGCATTCCTTTAATAGCGAAGCCGATCTCATTAGCCTTGAATACAGAATTTTTCACTTAATAAGAAAGGTCAAACCCTAGTGATCACAATATAGTACTACCCTTTTTGTGTATACAAAATATCTAAACTCTTTGAGAATCTTCACCACGGCTAATACCACGCACTCGGTCGTAGTGTATGCTCTCTCGCAGTTGGAAAGTGTGAGGCTTGCAAATGAGATGACCGTAAAATCTTCAAAATTTGTCATGCTCTTTCACTTGGAAAAACATGGTACCCATGCCCGTTGCTGACGCGTTTCTCACAATACAATATTCTCTATTGATGTCAGTATGACACAAGAGATTAGCCTTTAACAAAGGCTCTCGTATATTGTCAAAAGCTTTGCTACTCTCGTTATTCCAAGGTGCATCCTTTTTTAATAGTGCCAAAAGCACATTAGTTCTTATTTTAATTTGATTACATATTTTGCTTTGAAATTCCAGTTTCTGGTAACTCAAGAACCCGTCCCTGATTGTTAAGGAACACACACACTTCTCGTTCACGCATAAAATCCCGTCCCTAAATACACGGGTGAGTCAAATTAGCAGCCAGCAAGAAGGTGTTAATAAGTCGTTCCCCTTGCGCTACTATTTCTACCCTTACTTGAGCGTTTATGAGCACAGAATGGGTTCCTAATGCCCCAGACAAAGTACAGTTGGCCACTGATAATATTAGCGACTTCTTTTTGCTTTTCAAAAATTTATAAAATCCCATATTCATCACACTAAAGTTGCGCCAGTGTCCAACAGGATGCTAATATCTTCACCTAAGATTTTAACTTTAACCGTGGCTCTCACCACTTCAACAGGATTATTAACTAATTTGTCTAGATTATCTAAGAGTTCTTCTCTAATATTCATACCATCATTATACCTCAATACACACGCTTTTAAGATTTTATTGACTCCCGTCTCTTCACCAGCTACACTGGGAAGGCTCATGGCAGCTGGTTTTAGCTTGTCGAATCAGTTTGGTGGTTACCCGTTTCATCAAGTACCACCACTCGAACCCCAGAATTCTGACCAATCTATTCATTGTTACTGTTAGTAGAGATATTCTCAGACATAGACCTTATGGGCGTTGGTACAAATCGTCCGTTAGCTGCAATAGCATTAGTGGGAGCCCCCTACTGAATGTTCGGTCCATTACCCCACAAAACACGACTGTGTTGCGCTTGCCCTTGCTGTCCCGACTGCTCTTCGTACTTTCGTTTTGCATTAAAACAGTTTGCATTGTGTCCATTCCGATTCTGCTGATTTCTGTTGCAATATTCAGCGTTATTACTACGATTTTCTGCATTACTTCTGTAATGATTATTAGAAACATTCTGTTATTAATTTTTATCTCCAAACTGACTACCATTATCCTGATTTCTGATTTCGATTAACGTAGTGACCCTTTCCATTGTCTTTCGTTTTACTGTTAGTGTTGTTGCCACTACAACAAGTATTTTGATAGAGTTGTTACAATTAGTGCAGTGAACGTGATTCCTCGTGCTCTTAGCGTCTTCCTGAATTACAACCAGGGAATCAATAACTGACAAAAATTAGTCAACATCGTCATCCAGTACCTTCATTAATTTTTCACGTAAAGAAATACGTAATTTTCCTTTGAGAATTCTAATAACCTCTCTCTGACCAATGGGATTATCCCAGTATCGATTTTTATTGAAGTACTTTCCAAAGTATTTTACTAAAGTTCCATTTTTAGGATTGTAAAATTCCGGACTATAAATTTCATTCCTTAATAGATTTTGTTTCCTTTGCGACCAATATTTCACGATGAATAATTTTTCAAAATCTCTAATGTTCTACAACTTCCTGCTGTTTCCGCTGCCCACAATAAAGCTTCCCCACTGGTCTTCGACACTATAAACTGTATTTTATTTTGTTCCTCCCAAGATCTGGGAAAAACGTTTCTGAAAATTTTTATAAACACAGTTGAGAGTATAGAATTATTGACGCTCGAAAATATTTGAAAATGCCTAGCTTTGAAAATACTGTGTTCAACCTCAAGGGATGAGACAGTTCCCTTTCAATCACAATACCGATCTTAAACATCCAGCTCATCGCTAGTTCCACCATTACTAGGATCGGTCTCTCACCACATTTGCTTCCTAATGGGCGATTGATGTCTAGAATATGATTCTGGATATTAGTAGCATAGTGGGGTTTGTAGTGCAATTTTGATATCAAATTGATATGTAAATTAATTAAATTTATCAATTAATCGCCACACTGATACAAAACACCCACCCTGACGTGCTTGGGGTCACAATATACAGTTTACAGACCTGGTAACTACTCGTAAATCACCGAAATAATGCATTACACTAACGTACAGACATAAAAACAACTCGTAAATTACCGAAATAATGCATTGCACAGCCTACAAACATGTTCACAAAATAATGCAGTACACTGATGTGCAGACACCTTCACTAAGCATAAAATTATCAATATAATGCACGTATAATGGTCTGCAAACGCGCACACGACGCGTAAACAGCCGAAATAATTCAGTGCACAAACACTCACTGCATGTAGAAACGCTTTCGAACTATCCTTAAAAAGGTCCATGGGACTCTTCTATTCCTCTACCGAAGATGTCCAACATAGCTTTGGACCAAATGCCAGTGATAGAAGAGTTCCATGGACCACGGCCACACAACCCGGAAGAATTCTCGGCAGCTGAAACATCTGGTCATGAAAGCCTTCATCATTGCATGATTAGACTTCCAGCACCTAATCGAACGTGCCTGCGAGAGTGGAGGCTGTCATGGAAGCTAGGATTGGGCCAACATCATATTGAATTCTAGCATTACCGATGGAGGGCACAACGAACTTGTAGATTTTTATCCAGGTGTCCTGATACTTTTGATCTCATAGTGTAAGAGTTCGTTACAAAGTTACACATTGTCCCAATGCGGGATAAATTCACAGTCTGATCAGACATGCACATTTGCTATGATCCTTCTTCAAAACTTGTCCCTCTGTGAAATCCAGTAGTCGTGCTGTTGAACCTTCATGGTTAAAGTCAGTCGTTACATTCACCACCTTTATTTCAGATTTAAGCCTACTGATGTTTGCATATAGCTCAATCCCAATTCCAGACAGTTTTAAAACCGCATTTAAATCTTCACTATCATATCCAGGGGGTCTGTTTTCAAAATTTCTTTTCTATCACTATTTTCCAAATGAAGTTTATTGTTTGCCTGTGTGATATTTGGAATACTGTTATATGTCTTCAGCGCAATCAGCACATTACTCCTATCTCCAGTACTTAAATCAGTTGGTGGGAAGCGATTTGCACATAATACTGACGATGGTTCTTTTCAAGTCAGAGTATATGACATTGCGTCTGAACCTGAACTGGTGAATGGATGCTTAACATACCTCCTTCTGTATTCTTTTTCGCAACTATTAAGAGGAACATCATATGGAGATGACAACAGAGGCATGTATTAAAGTCTTGAAAGCGTTGAAAACTGTAGAACACATGTCTTCTGCTGGTGAAGTGTCATTGTAATTCTTTCAGAGGCTGCCAGTTACCAAATGAGTCCAAATAGTAAACGTTATTTGTATTTTTTGTACGTACCCCACTCAGTATCTTCCAGGTCCTCCAGCAGGATCTAAATTCACTACTCCACATTCTTCGAAGTTCCACATAGTCTTCAGTAATGTATATAGCATAAATACAATACAGAATCTTGGCATGTTGAATTTTTTTCTGACAAAGCTAAGTAGATCTGTATTTGTAAGTTCCCTATCTGGCAAAGTGCGTTAGGGGCTTTTTTATGGAGAGACCTAGTCCTTTTGTGAGCTCAGGACGTTCTTGTCTGTCCTGGCAATACCTTCAGCACCAGCAGCCAGTGAACCCTCCACTGAGAAAGTAGTGAGGGCTGGGATCAGGAAAGGAATAACTCACTTGACATCCTGGGAGAACCCACGGTGCTTTAATCAGTCTTCTCGCTCCTTTCTGCTTTAGAGCGCTTTTAGCTGCAAACGCAGGTGCCAGGATACAGTTTTCTTAAACAACACTGCTCCGTTTTCTTCTCCTTCTTCATCGTCGTCGTCTTTTTCTTCTTTAGTGCATTACGTGCAGTGTTCCCAACTTGGCTGAAATTCGCCCCCAAACCCAGTTTAATATTACCACACATGGGTTTACCAACTGATTGCTGCAGTGCGTTGACCTGTACCAACATCCCTTCTTGCACGTATTGCCTTAGGTTTATCAGCTAAAATTCGATTTGCAGCATGATGTCCTTGGAGATCTTTATTAGCTGCGTATGCAATGTCGTCCCACACAAGCTCCGTCGAGCATATTAATCCCCTTGCTCAAACACCTGTAATTTTCTTATTGCTCAGGCAAATTTAGAGTATGTATCAACGACCATTAAAATATATTCGAAAGCATTATTTACTCCTCAATATTCCTTCACATCTACAGAGTCCAGTTGCCAAAATTCATCCAAACCTTCAATCATACCTTATCCACAAAAGTGTGATTTGCGTGCTGGTTTTTGTATGTTCTCAAACTACTGTCTCCCTGCTTATTGATGATCCTTTTCTCTCTAAGCTTGGAAATTACTGAAACAACCTCATTCAAATGAACAGTGTCACCAGCGACAGTTGATGCGATGAGCAGTCGCAGCATATCTATTAGCTCACTGGGATCGTCATAATATATACACTGTGGGAATCGATTGTCCAATGTATCACGCTGAATGACAGTACCATCACTGCTACTATATTCTGCACCTTATACAGGTTTTCTAATGATTTGTTTTTCGCATACTTTCAATTCTTACTCTCCCATCAGCATTCTTGTGCAAGTCTGTCAAATGTAATATGCCACCATTTATTTCAAGATCTTTTAGCAAATAATCTAGTGCTTTCTTAGGAAAATAGATTAAGCAGACCTGGTGTTCTTTGAAATCCCCCACCACCGATCTATATTGTGTTGTCTGTTAAACCTATAGGCTGTTTGCCCAGCATGTATGGTTTTTATCATGCTGATGCTGCATATTCTGTCTACCCTAGCATCAAAATGGCAATGGCATTGCTTTTCCGAGAGTTGCCTGAGAGATTCAGTAACTAGCTTAAAGAGGTCCCAGTCCAGATGTCCTAACCTTAGCAGCCGTAATTTCTCTGGAATAGCCTTTCGTGCCCACCTTGATGACTTTATGCTTAGTCGACATTCTGTTATATACTCGTATTAATCAGATTTCTGTACAGGGTACACCTTATGTACCTTCTTATCTACCTTCTTTTCAATTATATCAGTCTTCATAATTAAGTAGTTTACTTCTTTTTCAGTTACATTAACCCTATCATTTAATGTGCTGATCGATCTCAGAACAGCCCAATAATACGTCTCTGCTTCCCTGCCTGCATCCTCAACTTAAGGTTCGACAGTCTGAATTTTTGCATCTATGTACAAACGAGTGTTCAATATATGTACACCCATCCCATGATGCTGATTACCTGATGCGTGTGCCAGTTTGTCCATAGTGTGGTATACACGGATGTACTCATCTCTTTTCATAGCTATATGTATAGAAACTCTTGGAAGTTTTGTGTATACTTACCATCGTTCAGTTTTTTTTTTTTTTTTGTTTTATCAGTAACGAGAAACCTGTAATGTGTGTGACTCCAAAAATCTCCACCTATCTTTACAAATTCATTAATGACATATCCGTTCCGAAATGTGCTTGACAAGTGTGTTTTAAATTCGAATTGTCTTGTTTGAAGACTGTAGTGAGGTTTGCTTTATCCCACACCAACTGTTTTCGGATTCTGATATATGTCTGCCTCAAATAAAACAGTATTGTTGACTGTTGACCAAAACAGAAATATCTTCGAATTTGATCCTGGTCTTCCACAGAACATCGTCAAATACTAACATAGCGTTTGGCTTTACTTCTTCTGGTGGAGGATTCACTGAGTGTCGTGAATGTCATCCATCACCATCTTGTATACATCCTGTAATAGTTGGTACCTGGGCTGAAATAACGTTTTTGAAAATACCCATACATGCTCAAAATGGACTTCATCTCGGTGTGTCAGCAGCGGTATGAGAACATTTGTCTTCCCGCTGTTGGATGGGCCCACAATTTGTTGTTGTGATCTTCAGTCCTGAGACTGGTTTGATGCAGCTCTCCATGGTACTCTATCCTGTACAAGGTGCTTCATCTCCCAGTACATCCTTCTGAATCTGCTTAGTGTATTCATCTCTTGGTCTCCCTCTACGACTTTTACCATCCACGTTACCCTCTAATACTAAATTGGTAATCCCTTGATGCCTCAGAACATGTCCTTCAAACCGATGCCTTCTTCTAGTCAGGTTGTGACACAAACTCCTCTTCTCCCCAATTATATTCAATAGCTCCTCATTAGTTATGTGATCTACCCATATAATCTTCAGCACTCTTCTGTAGCACCACATTTCAAAAGCTTCTATCCTCTTCTTGTCCAAAGTATTTATCGTCCACGTTTCACTTCTGTACATGGCTACACTCCATACAAATACTTTCAGAAACGGCTTCCTGACACTTAAATCTATACTCGATGTTAACAAATTTCTCTTCTTCAGAAATGCTTTCCTTGCCATTGCCAGTCTACATTTTATATCCTCTCTACTTCGTCCATCATCAGTTATCTTGCTCCCCAAATAGCAAAACTACTTTACTACTTTAAGTGCCTCATTTCCTAATCTAATTCCCCGCAAATAGCGTTTGTATATTATGAGGAGACAGTATCCCATTCTCCTTCTAATTATCTGCATCACCTGACTAGTTGCTTACAGCAAAGTCCTTGTGATGAGGATATTTCACCCATCTCACTATGATACCGACATCAGATACTGGCATGCAATGTGCTTTTACACAAAAAAGAACAGTAACTAGCACCTTACCGATTGAGCTACAACAGCTACACAACGTACATTATAATGAGAGAGTTATGAAGCAATAAAAACAAAAGATTTACATTAATATATTTTTTCTTTATTTACTTGTCAGCGGTGGTACATGGGTTGCAGTACGTCAGCAAATTCACTGGCTCATTTGTCACAGCAGCACAGTATTTCCGAATAACTGTTTCCTGTATCCACTAAATTCTGCTCATATTTCGCTGGGACTAATAAGAGCATCACAAAACTCGGTTATCCCGCCTGTAAATTTAGTGTTGATGAACTCCATGCTTATTGGAGCAATAGTAGCTGACTTTGGCACTGCATTGATGCATGTGATGAAGCACTGTTATGAATCATTCACATATACATTACGCATACAAAGACAGTTCACAACGTCAGTGTATACAGCTTAAATACACTCCTGGAAATTGAAATAAGAACACCGTGAATTCATTGTCCCAGGAATTTATTGACACATTCCTGGGGTCAGATACATCACATGATCACACTGACAGAACCACAGGCACATAGACACATGCAACAGAGCATGCACAATGTCGGCACTAGTACAGTGTATATCCACCTTTCGCAGCAATGCAGGCTGCTATTCTCCCATGGAGACGATCGTAGAGATGCTGGATGTAGTCCTGTGGAACGGCTTGCCATGCCATTTCCACCTGGCGCCTCAGTTGGACCAGCGTTCGTGCTGGACGTGCAGACCGCGTGAGACGACGCTTCATCTAGTCCCAAACATGCTCAATGGGGGACAGATCCGGAGATCTTGCTGGCCAGGGTAGTTGACTTACACCTTCTAGAGCACGTTGGGTGGCTAGGGATACATGCGGACGTGCATTGTCCTGTTGGAACAGCAAGTTCCCTTGCCGGTCTAGGAATGGTAGAACGATGGGTTCGATGACGGTTTGGATGTACCGTGCACTATTCAGTGTCCCCTCGACGATCACCAGTGGTGTACGCCCAGTGTAGGAGATCGCTCCCCACACCATGATGCCGGGTGTTGGCCCTGTGTGCCTCGGTCGTATGCAGTCCTGATTGTGGCTCTCACCTGCACGGCGCCAAACACGCATACGACCATCATTGGCACCAAGGCAGAAGCGACTCTCATCGCTGAAGACGACACGTCTCCATTCGTTCCTCCATTCACGCCTGTCGCGACACCGCTGGAGGCGGGCTGCACGATGTTGGGGCGTGAGCGGAAGACGGCCTAACGGTGTGCGGGACCGTAGCCCAGCTTCATGGAGACGGTTGCGAATGGTCCTCGCCGATACCCCAGGAGCAACAGTGTCCCTAATTTGCTGGGAAGTGGCGGTGCGGTCCCCTACGGCACTGCGTAGGATCCTACGGTCTTGGCGTGCATCCGTGCGTCGCTGCGGTCCGGTCCCAGGTCGACGGGCACGTGCACCTTCCGCCGACCACTGACGACAACATCGATGCACTGTGGAGACTTCACGCCCCACGTGTTGAGCAATTGGGCGGTACGTCCACCCGGCCTCCCGCATGCCCACTATACGCCCTCGCTCAAAGTCCGTCAACTGCACATACGGTTCACGTCCACGCTGTCGCGGCATGCTACCAGTGTTAAAGACTGCGATGGAGCTCCGTATGCCACGGCAAACTGGCTGACACTGACGGCGGCGGTGCACAAATGCTGCGCAGCTAGCGCCATTCGACGGCCAACACCGCGGTTCCTGGTGTGTCCGCTGTGCCGTGCGTGTGATCATTGCTTGTACAGCCCTCTCGCAGTGTCCGGAGCAAGTATGGTGGGTCTGACACACCGGTGTCAATGTGTTCTTTTTTCCATTTCCAGGAGTGTACAATGTAGCCAGTGGTCTAGTCTCCCCGACACAAGAGACAGCGCCATTCTTAATCCATATAAGTTTGTAAGAGTAGAGTACTGTAAATAAATGGATAGTCCACCAGATTCCACCTTGAGTGCTGTGTTACTCTACATTGATGCGACGGTATAAGAACAGTACAAGAAATGTTAGGGGTGGGGGCGGGAAGAGATGAGTTGTACTCTACAGTCATTTGAGAACCGATGTACGGCATTGCACAACGTACCTCGTCCCATTCTGAGTGAATCCACTAGCATTTAAATTATATGTAGAAGTGAATAGTAGTAGCGCACTGGAAGCATTTGGTATCTTCTCATCCACTACCTCCACATTCTGTCCTTGCAGTACCACTGGAATGTTCCATGATTCAATGGCTGGTACGTATGCTGGAGCCCAGTACTGACCTTCGCCATGATGTTTCACACCCCTCAGTGCACTTTTGTGAGCCGTATGGTTGTGTATCCTTGCTCTGCTGTTGGGTGTCTTCATCACACAAATCTAAAAGTGACACAGACAACAGCAGATCATTGAACTGCTGCAACATGCCAACTAATTTTGCTATAGGATCCCATGTGCCAAAGGCCACTCCAGTAGGTCCTTACAAGCTGGATATCACTACTACAAGTCTCAACAAGCCACAGGACATTGCAGGTCCCAGTTGTGCTACTCAACAAAGAAGAAGAAGAACCACTACATGAGTAATAATAATAGCAACTACAGACAGACATGTAATATTATTAAGCATTCCTGTGCTGCTGGGATGTGCTGGATATCTCGGCTGCTGGTGTTGAGGATTCATGGTCCTCCCCTCCACTGAGTGGCTTCACCTGAGACTGGTCAGCTGCCACGCTCACCTTATATCTCCGACGTCATGATCATGTAACAAGATGCAGCACTGCCAGATTGCATTTACTACCAACTACAGTGCTCTGTGGTATCGCTGGAGTGCCCTCTGATGGCAGTATTGTGAACTAGGTCTGTTGGTGTGGAACTGTAGAAGAGGACATGTCCCTGAAATCCCGTCTGTTTGGCTGCAGGGAGAACCATTATTAGTTCAGCGTATTATTACTATTGATCTGTTCTCCACACAATGTAGCACCTAAGAACAATATTTCCTACTACCGATTTGGTAGCAATCGCCTCTTGCACAGTGGAAGAAGCAGACTAACTGGCCTTTTTAAAAGGGTACACAGTTCCAGTACAAACAACTGTCTGCATGAGTTATGACATGCATCTTCAAGCCATTCTGCTGCATCACCAACATCTAAAAAAGTATTCTTACGCTCTTTTATTATCGTTACTTTCAAGTCCTCATGTAGGAAGCTATGGACACAGTCCTCAGCTGCATTCTTGGAGGTAAGATAGTTGTTAAAGTCCTCTCTGACCAACACCAACATCTCATCAGTTGAACACATTACGTGCAAACACAGCTGCTTCCACTGAGGCTTTCAAGTGACTGAATTTTACCCATCGATTTCTGGTGGTATTGTGAACTGACGAAAATTCATCCAACAAAATAACACTTACACCTTTCACAATTCCCCAAATAAAGAAAAAAACCACCCTGTGTCCTTACACACAGGCAGCTCAATGTGGTATCAAAAATGAGCCAGCTTCAGTTCTGTCCTACTACTGTCATTACTACCTTGCAGGAGTAGGCTTAATACTTGTGGTTGAAGAAGAAACGGTGAGGCACAGAAAATACAAAGAAGGAAAAGGCAACAGAAACTGAAGTGCATAGTATCTACTTCTACATTCTCTGCTATACTTCCTAGTTTCTTCATTAGAATAAATGGGCAGAAGTTGTGCATAAGTCACATAAATTACATAGCTACATAAATTACATAGCTGCTTCCTAGTTTTTAGAACATACGTCTCTCATTTCATTGGAGAAAAAAATGGCTCTGAGCACTATGGGACTTAACTTCTGTGGTCATCAGTCCCCTAGAACTTAGAACTACTTAAACCTAACTAACCTAAGGACATCACACACATCCATGCCCGATGCAGGATTCGAACCTGCGACCGTAGCGGTCGCGCGGCTCCAGACTGTAGCGCTTAGAACCGCTCGGCCACCACGGCCAGCTTCATTGGAGAATGCTGTAAGGCGAGGTACCGAATATTTTATTAGCGAGAAATAGCAGCTGCTTTGGGCAGATGCCAACTGAGTGTAAGGGATTCTACGTGTATTCTTCAGGTGGCAGCAGAGCCACTTGGTCACAATATCGAAGAGCTCTGTGTTAATAAACCTTCCCTTTAGACAGAAGAAGAGAATATAAAGGCCATCAACTATAGAGTCAGCTTTCAAGAATGATATATCTGCAGTTCTTACTATGCTTGAGATGGTGAACAGCCACCAGCATTAAATGTCAGGGACTCAAGGAAGATGTCATATCCTGTTTACTTTGTGGGACAGTGAACAGCTCACGGGTGTTCCACAATTAACGAATTGTTCTGATAATGAGCAAGCGAACTCTGTTTGGAATGCATTAACGTATTGTGGTGTTGAAGATAATGTACAAATTCTCTGTAGTGACAGACTAGCCGTCTTAATAGGGCACACATGCACGCATCTTACATGAACACAAACTGCACAAGGAGATTTTTTTATTTCCTATACCATCATCACGCGTATGAGCTTATCTTAAAAACATATTTGAATATAAATTACATGGATTAACAAGCAGTTCTGACACACCAGCCTTTAAACATTTGATAGAAAACAAAAATGAATAAATGTCTGTAATTTTCACACAGCTAAAACGATTGTAGATTTAGTTTTTAAAGAGTCAGAAATTAAGGAGATACTAGACTTTTATAAAAGTGAATTAGATAAACCAACAATGAAAGGTGGTCGCCTTGAACTCGTAGAGCTCTGTATAATGTTTTGGGGAGCAGACTTTGGAAAGAAACTGAAAACATACCCTTCTTGAGCAATACATCATGCAAAATGGATGGCAAGAGTAATTATTTGCTTAAAATGTTTGTGCTAAGATCGCACCTTGAACTACGCACTGAAATTAAAAATGCTTTGAGAGATCTCTCTTTTCACTGTAACTGTTTGTGTCAAACCGTGGCTTCAGTGCAGTGGAGCTGTAAAACCTCCTCATCTGAATCCCTGCTTCTTAAAAGATCTGGAATCATTTGAAAGAATAGATTTCACGATTTCAAAAGCAGCTATAAGAACAGAGAGAATCTACAAAGGGAAAAGATATTTTTTTTTCGAGGAAAATTGGGAAGACCATTATATAGTAAGTTTAATATAATTTTGATTACCACTTAATATGGCTTTCAATTCATTAATCTATATCTCCTAATTCACTCTCATCTTCATTTCAGAGAAAACATTATGTGACTTCGTGTGAAGCAAGGCCAAATATCTGTTCTCTTGCGTGAAGATTATGGACGCTAATTTTATTCAGGAATTCCCTTTGACATGGACCCGAAGCACTTCGTATTTAGACGCTAAAAGGATAGTTAAGGAGTTAAAAGATGTTAATGACTGTGTTGATAAACCTGTTGAATTCATGCAAGATTTCCACAGACTATTTACCGTAGATGAGAAGCAAAAGGAATAGCATTGCGTTGTGTCCAAGAACATTGTGGACTGCACCCGGATTGCAAGAAAGAAACACTGCAGACAAAATATTCTCACGTACATTAAACTAATCCTAAAACGTGAAAATGTATGTAAATTTGGTTTTATGCAGTCATTAATAACGTTTACACTGAATAAAAATCACAAGTCCTAAAATTTCCAATATTAAAAATTGATGCTCTAGTTGGCACGGGTTAATGCTATCCTGCTTACATGAATTTTTTTTTCTGGAGTAAATCTAGGCAAATAGAAAACATTTAAGGCGTGAGCGTAAAATTTTTCTACGAACATTTTTTGAGGCAGAGTAAGGGACGCCCTAGTACAGACAGATTGTCAAATTTCGGTGCACTCTGGAGCCAGGGCGGTTGTTTATTGATTTTTCCTCTAGATATCACCTTGTCTCTAGCTGACCAGTAGCATCCATCATTGCCACGTTGTCTCTCGCCAAAAGCCAATTAAACGTGGAACAGATGAAAAGCATACAAACTGTCCATTGTTAAAGTTCTAGTTACATAACGCTGTAGAGAGAGAACCACTGCTCAGAGTGACGTCAAATTTGAACAGCATATTACTGACGCAGGGGGAAACGTCATGGAATAAAAAACATTTAACGCAGATTTGGCCAATATACGGTACTCTAAGCGTCAGAACATGCACGCCAACTGACCTTTTCCTCAGTTTGCGTCCGAGACATTCAACACAACGGTCTCCATGAAGGAGCACGCGCTATTGGTAAAGCCTCTTCACAAGAACGGCGACTGTGTATCAGAAAGTTCCGGACACTCAGGGGTATAGAAAATGGCACTCGTCCGAAGTCTGCTAAGGGTCTGGAGAAAATGATTACGAAATTCGAAAAGACAGCTTATTTTGAAATACAATGTGGAAAAGGGAAGAAAGAAGATGTGGCCGCAGCAGTGCTGGAGGGGCTGAGTAATGGTATGGCTAGCACGCAGTGCACGGGGAAATAGCGAAAGCTGGACATGACTGCAAGAACGATGCACAACATTCTACGAATCATCTTGCATTGCTAACCACACAAAAACACGCACCTACAGGAGCTGCTTCTTGCTTACCTGCCAGCAAGACAAACGTTCGCTCATTCCTTGTTCGCATGGAAGCGGACAATGAACGACCACGGAACGTTCTGTGGACAGACGAAGCCCATTTGAATCTCAAAGCAATGTCAATGCGCAGAGCATCTCCGAGGACATGTCAATGCACAGAACTGCAGAATATCGGGAACGGAAAATCCGCACGCACATCATTCGGTGCCACTGAAGTGGTGAAGGTGACTGTATGGTGCGGATTTATCGTTCGGTCGTATTTTTTCGAGGAGTTGAATCTTGTGGGTACTGTTACCTGTACCGTCTGTGATAAACGCTATGAGAGGCTTTTGCGCACCAATGTCATTCCAACCCTTCAAAAGAGTGAATGTATGGGTAGGATCATTTTTATGCTAGATGGCGCTCCTGCGCACATTGTAAGTCAGTGAAGCGGCTGCTGCAGACGCATTTCGGAAATGCGTCAGCCGTTATTTCCCTACAGCCTGACCGTCCAAATAATGTCTGGTTCTGGGATTATCTGAAATATGTGTTCAATGCTCCAGCCAAGAACGTAGGTGAATTGAAAGCACGCATCACGCAACGTTTTCTGAATGTGAACCCCGAGGCATTCCGATCTGTTGCGGAACGTGCTGTTTCTCGATTTCAACTTTTGGCAGAAAATGGATAGCATTATGAACATGTCGTGCGCCTGTCCACGACAGAAACCGATGTCATCTTGCTTTTTAATGCGGTTTTTGGCCCCAGGACTGTTAAAAACCGCTGTCATTTTGCTTTGTATGCGGGGTTTGGCCTCAGGATGATTAAAAAGCGATTTTTCCCTTTCGGTGTGATACCAACTTGGCGTGGTGGATGGATTTACCTAACTACCAGTGCCACAACTATTGACTTCCGAGGCGCACGGTCTTGGGCGCCTTGCCACGGTTCACCCGGCTCCCCCCGTCGGAGGTTCGAGTCATCCGTCAGGCGTATGTTAGTTTAAGTTACATTAAGTAGTGTGTAAACCTAGGGATCGATGACCTCAGCAGTTTGGTCCCATGGGAACTTGCCACAAAAATTGACTTTCGACCTTGTGCAGTCATGCACATTGAACAGTGCGGATAGCGTACTGAGCAACTCAGAACATAGCCGTCGAATTGCGATTCGTCTGTCATTTGCAGCCGACCCAGTTCACTTTAAGATGCTTACACCGCCGACTATTGGTACTGTTTCCCCCTTTTTTTGTTCCATGACGTTTCCCCCTGCGTCACTAGTATGCTGTTCAAATTTGATTTCAGTCAGAGCAGTAGTTCAGTTTCTATAGCGTTTTGAAACTGGAACTTATTAATCACACTTCATACATTACACATTCAAAATTACTGCAAAAAATGAATTTTATGAACAAATCTTCATCATGGATTAGTCAGTTAGTGAAAACTTAATCAAAATCCCTACAGTGGGTCCTGAGATTAATGTATCGACAGAAAAAGTCGGCGAAGTACTCTAATTTGTACATACAGATACAGTTTACTAACTAGTTGTAAAATGACTTTATTTCTTCGTTTGCTCCGGCAGTTTCATTTTTTGCACATTTTTTTCTGCACGAACTGACTGGGATAAATATTTGAATATTGCTTTGTTGTTCGACATTCTTGGGCAGCATTAAAAGCATATGTTGCCAAGTTTTCAGAAGATGAAGGCCAAAAGCCTAAGCGTGGCATAATGATGTTTCTTTGCTTACGAAGTTGTAGCAGATTTTTCCGGGATTGTGGCTACAATTTGATCAGAAATTCTGATCTATGACACCACCTTCCGTAAATTCACCATCAATAGAACTGCATAGTATTGTCAGATGCGTGTTTGTTGTATGCCACGGAGGAATTTTTGAGCGTTTGTTTGGTGCGATGTTGCATTTTTGTGACGGTTAATAAGTGTGAATGAAAGCAGCAATGGTGCTGGAACCAGGTATAGTGCTTCATAACAACTACAGTGACAATCACGTTCTTTCCATACTTTATGTAATAGAATCCTATCAATCGTCATCACAGCATCACTGATGTGTTCTCTGAGCTGTTACAGCGTTCTTGGCAGTGACGGTACGTAGAGACGGTTTTGAATGTATCCGCAAACGTAAACCATTAGATCAGGAGACCTGGGTGGACTAAAACAACAAAATTCTATCATCTTCACACAAGTTTCATAGATGCGAAAGTTCGTCGTTTAGTAAGCGACGAGTATCGGTGGTCCATTGAGGGCTAACCCGTCTTGTTGGAAGACGAAATTCTCGGAAACAGCAGTCAGTTTGGGGAAAACAACCACAAAAGCAAAATATAAGAGGTCTCCATCGCAGTCTCTTTACAGAAGAAAAACGGCCCCGCACAGCCCCGTCTGTAAAACTGGACACAAAACATTAATCTTAAGAGAATATCGTGCATTGGTGGTCAATGAGGATTCCTGCCTCACTCTCTCTCATTGTGACAATTAACTTTTCCAGATAAATGGAAGGTTACTTCGTCGCTGAATATCAGTTTGGAGGTGAAATGGTCATCCTCAAATGCTTCCTACACTGTGATGCAAAACTGAAGATGCTGATCATAATTTTACAGTTTAAATTGTTCCACGAGTTGCAGACGATTAGATCTGAAATGTAACCGCCGTCGCAAAATGTACCACACAGTGTGCTGCGGTATTCCAATTTCGTGGCATTCATGAACAGTTGACTTTTTTGAACTGCATACGAATTATTCCCTCATCCATTCCGGGGTTGCATTTGCACACTTGATCGATTGATACTTTTCTGTTTACAGATACAACCACTGTCTCTAAATTGTCGATTCCAAGCAAAATGCTCTTGTCTCGTGGTTACTCTTTTCCGAAATTCCTTCAGAGTGTACACTTTACTGTTGTTACAGATAACAATCTCACATATTCCAACATTCAAAAACTCTTTTCTTGCTCTGTCGCTCGTCTGTGAAGCCACTGGGCTCTTAACGCCAACTGGTGAGTTTGCGGGAAAGGTACAACTATGAAAGCCAGTGAATCTTTTACCGTAACCCTGCATTTTTCCCCCAAATCGCTTCAGCGTTAGACAAGAAACGACCATCAACCACACAGATGAAAGTGCCTGTAGAAAAATCACCAGGGCCTGACGCTTGTGCTGTGACTATAGTTCACAGACTTTAAAGGCTGTTCGTACTTCGATCAATAACTGCTCCCGTGAGACAATTAAAGCAACAGACGCCATTTTGACGCTATAACTCGTTACTGTTAATAGAGGTCTGCTCCGTATAACAATCGCACTGCTAACATTGTTGCGTACGATGCTTCATTTGGGTACCAGTTTCACTTAAACTTGTCGAGGACACTCGAGGCAGATAAAATGGATCAACAAAAGCGTGTTTGATCTGACACCCTCCCACCGCGAGCGAATAATCGTTGCGAAAATAGTGATAACAGCTGAAAGCCTTTATTGTCTGGCTGCCAGCTTATCAGCACAACCATGAGATAGCAGCACTTCAAAAACGGTGCTTTTTTTCCATCGCGCGAGCTGTAGAATTTAATCGGCCATGGACCAGTTTGTCATCGGAAACTGAAATCGTAGTTTGGGAACGCCGGTTTGGCTCTTTTTTAGCAACTGAACTAATCAGATCTGCAACGAATGCTACAACCAATAATAATTAGGCGTTTCATAACACCTCTATATCCATAAAACGAGTAACCTGCCATTATTAATGACAAACTGAAGACCATTGTCAAACTTTCTTGCACATAATTTACATTTCTGTATCTATAGGAGATGTCACCCCGTTCAGTCAACACATGAATCGATATTTACAAGTCACTCATCATGGGAGAATGGACAGATAAATTAAATTTTAACATTGTCGTTACGTGATGAAAAACGATGTAATTTGTTAAGTGACGTAATTAAATAATAGCAACAAGACTGGGAGCCAGATTCAATGAAACAGGTGGTATGACAAGTGATAAAGAACTTATTGAGGAAGAATTAAAAGAATCGTCTTGCATATGTAAGTGAGAAAAGATTAAAATGATACCGCATAGACCACTGATAATACAAACTTTGCGAGGAAGATGGAAGAAGAGAGTACAGGGATGATAAAAACTGTATGAAACTATATAATGAATTTAAGAGAGAAAGGGGCAAAGGAAAAGTGTACTGAAGAGGTGACTGAAGAATTAATACTACAATAACAAGGAAGATATGATTTGATGTACCAGGAAGCACAAGAACTAGGCCAGATACCTGAGCAAACGCAATTAAAATAACGAAAATGTCCAAGGACGAATTGTTATTTGAATTTAATAAATTTAATTTTATTAATCCGCGAGAGGATAAGCTGTTCAAAACAAAGAAGACAAATATCGCATTTCGCCGTAATATAAAAAGGTAAGACTCCACGAAATATAGAACTATATTTTGTTTCATTCCTCTTAGCTTATTATTCATCAGTTATATTTAGTTTACTAAATTTATTTCATGATTTAAGACAAACATAGACAAGAATTTAAAACAGTAAAGCACTTTCCCAAAATAAGTATGACTCAGGACACAAAAATCAAAGCCAAGCCAAGAGGACTGTCACGTGGCTATAAGGGCAGAAGAAAGACCGAAACATTAAACAAGAGAGTGTTGACTCAGAGCTTCTATTGTTCACTAAAGGGAATTACTACAGGAACAAAACACTCCTAGAATGCTGTTTTCTGTGAGGGTGGGAAAGTAGTGACATGCAAGGATAACATGGGAACTCCTGGAGGAATTTCAAATTTCAGGTAACTTAGTACTTGTTGTAAAGGGACACCCTCCTCTAGCATCACTTTTTCTCAACAGAAGTAGGCGATACCAAAAATATTTAAGAATTTTTAAACAGGTTAATATTATCTCAACTGTTTTTCTAAAAGAACTGCATACGATTTGGTACACGATATATTATATTTCAGGCTAAAATGTATAAAAAGAAATTACTTTATTTTTGTTGTTACAATTGATATCTACTATCTCTGTATGTACAGTTAAAATTACTTGTTTTAGAAATATTTGAAATAACGAAATATCTGGCACACTTAATAATTGCGCAATCTGAGGATATCTATTATATTTGCTTCTAGATTCATTTATAAAATAATGGTATAAATTGGTGAAGATTCATTTGTCAAGAAAATTTGCAAACCCTTTGGAATATTGTTAGTACCGCAGAATGGATTAGTAGTGGGCATGCCCCTGGTCTAATCGGACGTGTTTTTATTTCTGGCAATGACATTGTAGTTTTCGGTTTTGAAGTGGAAATTGGAAAGACAGTGTGATATAGAAAAACGTGAGAGAATAAAATTAACTATTCAGGCAATTTTTCAGAAGTTATTACGTCAATTGGAACCATGAAAACCTAAGGTATCAAAAATTTCAGCTTCAAGAACCAACTCCTGGACGTGAAGAACTGGGGCCAACTACGAGAAAAGAAGGTAAGTAAAAAAGTTAATTGTAAATCTTACTCTTCTCAAAGCTTATTAAAAGAGTTTATCATGAAGTCAGTCACAATCAACAAATGAGGAAGGAGTATACTCCAATGTAGAGCTTACTACTACGAAAATCATTCTCTCGGAGGAAGACAGCACTAAACTCGTTACGGGTGGGATTAAAGTGTGAAGTTTATAAATAAACGAAAAAATTACATTTGTATCAAATCCACATTTTTTCGAGAATTCTGGATTCCCCTTGTGGTAGGAAGGGCTGATACTTAAAGTGTAACCGTATGAACTCAACAATCTTCAACGGTAACTGATGCACCGAAGCTCCTGTATCTGGAATAAAAATACTATGGTCGTCAGTCATCTGACTGGTTTGATGTTTTCTGCCACGCATTTCCTTAAATTCCAATCTCTTCATCTCAGATTAGCATCTACGTGCACGGACTACTATTTGTTTTATTTATTCCAATCCCTACCACAATAATTCTTACCATCTAGTGCGTCCTCTAGATACGTTGAAGCTATTCCTCTATGTCTTAACGTATGTCCCATCATTCTGCCCATCTTTATACTTAGCGTTTTCCACACTTACCCTAAATTACTGATTTTACGCATATCTTCTCAGTTCTAGTGAGACCACCTAAGTTTCATCGTCACAAACGCTTCTATTCCCTTCATTTTCGGTTTTTCCAGTCTGCTGTAACAACTCATCTCAGACGACTCTGTTGTCTTCTTTGTCGGTTTTCCTACAGTCTATGGCGAATTTCCATATACTGATGTGATCCAGACGTACGTTCTCAGAAATTTCTTCTGTAAACGAAGACATAAGTTTCACACTAGGATTCGTTAGGTGGGAATGCTCTTTTTTCCAGTGACAGACTTCGTCTTATGCCCTCATTGTTTCTATTTCCCCTAACTGTTTCGTATTTCTTTGGCTTACTTTCAATCCATATTAAGCAAGACTGCGCTTTAAATCGAACGGCTCCTGTCGTGCTTCCTCATTTTCACACAAGATGCTAATGAAATCTTTAACAAGCGTAACGTAGAACTGCCTCCATTGAGTCTTTACCTCTCGCTAAGCCAAACTGTGTGTAACGGATCTCAAATTATTTTTATCATTCTTCTGTATTTTATTAAGACCAACAATTTGGATATTAGACCTATCATGCTGATTGTCGCATCTTCTCTTCGTATCTTCGACATGCAGCGGATGATATTCTTCCAAAAGTTCATTGGCATGTCTCCAATCTAACACATTTTACACAATTACTTAAATCTGTTTTTGGTTGCCACATCCACGAATGTTTTTAGAAATTCAGCTGGAACGATATGTATTGTTGCTCTCTTGTACTATCTCAAGTCTTCTTAATATCCGTGAAAGAGATTGTAATACTGGATCCCCTATGTCGTCCTCGTTGGCTCCCATTTCTTACTACATTTATATTTTTAAAAACATGTAAATGAAACAATTTTTTTACAGTAAAGGCAAATTTCATCCCTTTTTATCTAATGTAAGATCGGGAATTACACGTAACCGTACAACTTGTGGTAGTCAGCTAGTAAATGTTGGGATTGAACTAGCTCCACTTCCAAAACCTGTTCATCATAAGTTGCTGGAACAATGTAAAGTTACAGTTGAGTGGAAAAAGGTGCAGGTTAGTCCCATTTTCTATATATAATTATCGGTCCGTACCCCTGATGCTAATCTCGTTTTGATTGACGGAATATATTTTACGCTCGCGTATTGTGATCTTTCTGTATAAAGACAATCTTCTCCATGGCAGCCAATGTAGATTCCATAAAAATAAGCCTGCCTTGGTAATCCCCCAGTTGACGCCTTTGTTTCTGGAAATTATAAGAAGCCATATCGTACCAACACCCAGAAAAGAAAAGCTTAGGAAATACTTGACCAGCTTTGTAACTGTATTCAGGACTTGTAAATACATAAAACTCTTTATCAGTCTTTGTTCTTAACTGGACGATAGAAATTTAGGGAGCACATCCAAGAAAGTGTTACAGGCTGATCACAGTGAACATAAATTATGTGGTTGATGTTGTCGCTTGCTCCTTGAGTACCTTTGCGGATAAAGTTGTTGTTTTAGTATGTGCGCCATAAAATTACTATGACAAATGGGAATACATGTGGAAGATCGACATTTCGTGCAGAGATTGACTGTTGCCATTGAAATGTGTCTGGGAACAGGTGAAGAAGGGGAAGGTTGATTTCCTTGTTTATAAAATTTTTCGATACTAACTTACATCTGAACTGTGCGATAAATATGATCACAGATAAATAATTATTTGATTCTGCCAGTACTGAAGCTAATAGAACCATATTTTAAGCTACAGTCAAGTACAACACATATGTTTAACAGATACTGAAAAATGTTCATCATATATTTCAAAATAAGGGAAAAAATTAAAACAAAAGGGGTACCAAAGATCTAAAGATAAAAATTTTGTTATTTAGGGGTTATTTACCAGTCTCCTGATTGTCGTAATGCAATTATTTTCGCTATAAATATTTTACTGAAAGACATATGATGAAATTACGATATCAACAGAGTGTTGTATACAATTTATACAAAGACGAAAAGTTATTTGTATTCGCCTGGACTACCACATACCTCAATTTAAATCTCCTTTTCTCCACGTTTGAAACAGCATTTTTTCCAAAGCTTATTTGTTTGAAAAGTTATTTCTGACAAAAACTTGAGTATTCTAGAATCTTCTTTTGTATAACTGAATAAGATTTGAATAACCAAGAGCATATTTCTGTGAACGTAATTCTTGAGGTTCTAAAAATGTATACTTTTGTCGAAATCAATAAAAAGGTTTTATTTCGCCAATATTCTCACATTAAATGTGAGATTATAAAAATGGTCATTGCACGCCAGTTCTGTGTATCAATCATGTTTTAAAGATACTATACAATTCATCTTAAAATGGACCTAGTTACTCTGCCTTTAACTCCTGGAGGTTGCCTGTATGTAACACGGCTAGTTAAGACAGCTTTAAGGCTTTACTAAATTCTGTGGAGTTTGTAAACCGTTGGTGTGCTTTAAGGTAACTCGGACTGTAATTTACAAGAATGAATTAAATCAATATTCTCTCCATGTCACTGATAACAAGAATACATTACACCGTTCCAGATGCTTACTACATCAGTAGCTATAGGACGTGGCTTCCATGACAACAGTTCGTCAATCAAAATTAAGCTGAAGACCACCCTCCTTATGGCAGTTTCGATTTGATACAAGGAGTTTCAGATCCTGAGAAATAGGACTCTGCAACTGCTTAGTGCAAGACTTTTCTTCTAAGCCCACCTGGGACAAGCGAGGTAACACATCCACGCATTAGCACTCACTCTTACAGAACATTCAGTAGGATTAATAGAGAGATAGATATAAATACTGTAAGATCTACTGTAGTGGTGATAACAGATGGCTAACCTTAGCCATTGATCACGGATCTACGGGAAAGTAACTCGGATATCTTTTGTGGAATCGTTACGTGCGAAGTAAGTGAACAGAAGTTTTTTACCGATGCGCATTAACAAATCACTGCAACGAAAGTTCACACCGATCACAATATAAAAAAAACAGTTACTGTATGGGATTGAAGCACTGAACGAGGTCAATCATAAATGAAATTAATTACCTGTAATACTGTTTGTTACTGTCTGCAAAGGATCGCTGTGGGCGTAACAACCACCTACCTATCAAAGACGTGGGGTGAGGGTGAAAAAGCAGTGTAGCCCAATATGTGTGAATACCCATAGTTTATGGATCCAGTATTTGAGAGTAAGAGCGCTTAGTAATTCGCAGCAAACATTGGATATAATTTCCGTTCATTATTAAACGTGTCCTCGTTAACAACTCCCACAAAGTGGTGAACAGGATAAACATTGAACGCTTATTACATTTTGTTGTTCATAGAGTAAAACTGCCGCATGAAGCATGACGTTTTAATATATTCCATCTTTACTACTAATTGTATTCGCGACACACCTTGCAGACAGTATTCGCATATACCACTGCATTTACCGCGCGGGATTAGCCGAGCGGTCTCAGGCGCTGCAATCATGGACTGTGCGGCTGGTCCCGGCGGAGGTTCGAGTCCTCCCTCGGCCACGGGTGTGTGTGTTTGTCCTTAGGATAATTTAGGTTAAGTAGTATGTAAGCTTAGGGACTGATGACCTTAGCAGTTAAGTCCCATAAGATTTCACACACATTTGAACACTGTGCGACACACCGTTCATGAACATTGAGGTATGTGAAAACCTGCGCATGAAGTATGATGTTTTAATGTATTACGTCTTTACTGCTATGTCTATTCACAACACGTTTCGCAGACAGTAGACACAGATACCACTGGATGAACCTGAAAATTTATATCATTGTGAGACACATAATTCCGAAGATATGACGTCATAAACATTGAACTGCGTGAAAATGAAACTGCATGACGATACTCACTAGAGATAGAGGTAAAAATTTCTGTACAAATACATGTGAAAAACTTTAAATCTATATAAAACATATATGTCATGTGCGTCCACGCACAAAGCCATGGGTAAAAAGTCCACCCTAAATTCCTGGAACTATATCAATCGAATATGGTACCCATATTAAATAAATGTAGCTTCATCTTGGGGTCAGGGCTGTGGGACAGAGGCTGGTCGATAAAGTGTAATAATACTGTACCAACAGTCGTTATTTCATATTGTTTAATTAGTAATAGGCCCTAAGATGACATGACTGATACGTCGAAGTTGGTTGCCTAATAAAACAATATAAAAAGAACGGCTGTTGGTACAGAATTATTACGCTTTATTCACACACATTAGTTACGATCTGGAAAGAAATACTGTGGGGGTGTGAACGATCAGCCTCCTACTGGGGTGGGAGTGATAACATGTGAGGGAAGGGGGAGGAGGGGGTGGACAGAAAAGGGGGGAAGGAGGGAATGGACAGAGATACGGGGAGGATGAAATGGAAGAGTGAGAGGAAGAGAAGGCCAAAGAAAGGAAAGAGAAGAAGATGGACAGAGACAGGGGCGTGGAACAATGGGCCAGAGGGGGAAGAAGTACAAAGGAGCAGATGGGCTGACTGGAGATGAGTAGACTAGCAGAGAGGGAAGGAGAAGCAGATGGACAGAGGAGGGGAAGAAACAGATAGACAGAGAGAGGGGCAGAAGGAAATGGACAGAGAAAGGGTGTGGAGGAGATGAACAGAGAGGGAGAAAGGAAGAGATGGACTGAGAGAGGGCGAAGGAGATGGACTAATAGAAGACCGGAATAAATACGTACCCGGGCAAAGCCATGTTCTCAGCTAGTATTAATACCCTAAAAGAATTTCAAAGCTTCCGTAACAACTCATGAATTCAGACTACTAATTGCTATTTGCACACGAGACATAATGCTCACACAGTTCTGCGTTAGGTACACGATAATAAACTGCAAGTGCAACAGAAATTTATGTTGCCATTATTGTAATTAATTCTCCGTGGAATATGGTTAGTCATTATCTTACAGGAAATGTTAACCCTGTTCTTTTAGTTCAGTGCACTTCAGTGTAATATTCCGTATGAAGCTTGTTCGTACTCACACGCCCATATCTCCTGAGGTGATGTCAAAATGACGTATAGAAGTCAGCTGTGCGTGCATAGTACAGTTGTCGACTGCTATCGAGTTTCGTGGTCGAATCGATTTAAGTGGAAGTTGGTATGCCATCTTCTTCATTTCCATACTGGGATTTATCGTGCATGGTTTTCTGTTTGAAAGCGAAAGGAAATGTAGGAAGTGTATAACGTTTTCCTGCTGCCAACAGCGATTTCATTTTCATATATCTTCTGTACGACGTTTTCTGGGATTTTATTCCAATTTGTATGTGCGTTTTTCATGTATTACGGTATTAATTCGTTATGTTTTCAATGTGAGGTGCTGCAGCTTTCTGTCACCTTTATTTTAACCTATAAATGTGTAATATTCTAATTAATGATCGCTCTTTCGATATCCCATGGTAAATCTGTACTGAAATTCTTTATACATTGCAACGGCTCATACATAAACACCATCTAGAATAAATGGCTTAATACACGAAAAAGTTAGTAAAAATGTGATTCATTTCCCGGAAAGAATCGTGCAAAAGTTAAATAAAGAGCAAATCATGATTGGCAGCAGAAAGTTATTTTGTGAAAGAACTGTTTATTAAATTCACGCGACAGTGGATGGTAAAAAGATCGTATTTCTGAAATCATTATTTTTTGAACATCTTATACGAGAGCCTTAATTTGAAAGTAGAACATTTCCTCAGCTTTGTATCTGAGACATTCCGGATTATTGATTTTAGAAGTGAATGAGAACAAAATTAAATGTGGGTTCTTTTATACGGTACATTTCTGTGGCTAACGAGATGAAACTAATCTTTGTTTCTAGTATTGTTTGGGCAGATCGGAATAAACACTTTGCGTGTTATAGCCCCATAGTCGATTTACAAATAGAGATACTAGTAATGGTTAGTATCCCAACTTTAGGGGAAAAAATCGCAATACGAGGCGCTTGGTTTTGCGCCACAAATTGAAGTAATAACTTCTTTCTGCAACAGTAATACCTTGTAATGGTTTGCTTGTGTTGTGATTCCCCATACAGAATGATACCGATGCATGATAAATGGACTGCAGTACATCAGTACATTGCAGTATTTGCTGAGTGTATTTATTTAAAATATATTTTTAGCCCATGTGCTCGCCGGCGAGTGATCATCCATATCCCAGTTAAATGTATCCTGTATTATTATTCCCAGGAATTTCAAAAAGTTCTCTTTACTTGTAGTGTCAGTTCCAGTGCACAAATCCCTGGCTGCTCTTTCCTTGGTGTTCTCACAGTGGGGACTCTCGCTGAGGTACAGAGCTTAGAGATTACCTAGCAAAATGTCTATGCTGGAACATAGAGGTTTGAGTACTCCAATAAATATAATATCTTGCCTTTCTCATCAATAGTTGCTTAAAGAAAGTTCAGTGAGACCCTCAGTTATGAAGAACTTACATCCATAGCACTGTAAATACAGCCACTTATTGCAAATGTCATAACATGACCGCCAGGTTTGACCTCCCTACTTAAATCTGAGCAAAGATTAATGGGTGAACAGTGAGAACTTTTTCTTCAGGATACTATTGCTCAGTAATGAGGGGGATTGGAGGCTGACGTGCCTGGAGAACCAAACAAATAAAATCTTCCAGCAACTTTGAGATTCTAACAGGAGCTGCTTTATAAACCAATGTGTCCAGAATTCTTACGAAAAACTGTGTTTTCAACTATTCTGTACAATTTGTAAACAGCTCCTCGTTGATGGTACAAGACTTTGCCATAGCCACTGTACTGATTCTCTATCAAGTGGTAAAAACAAAGATTTACGTACTAAGTGAAGTACAACTGTGGTTACAGAAATGTTTTCTGTTCTTACACGAGCAATTTATAACCCAGAATGTGGGAGTGCAGTATATGTATCAACACATATAAACGTCTAGTGCTTTGTAATGCTGGGGTGGGTTGACATTTTAATACGTTGCGATCTGAGAAGCCTTGTGGTTGATGTCGTAAGATGTTAGACAAAAAATTATGTAATTTAGCCTGACTGATTCATGTTCTAAAATAACCGATTCAATGGGGTAAAGACTAAACCTAGTTAAATAAGAATGATACTTATTACAAAAAGATCAAGGAAACTAAGAAATAAAATATGTAAAATTATAGCATTCAATTAATTGTACTGGTCAGACTAAGTGTAAGGTTGGCAGAATCCGTATCTTCTACACAAAAATACACTGTCTAGCCTCTTCGTTAGCAAAAACCTCCACCTCCCTGGCGGTGACAACAGAGAGCTCAGAGAACAATCTAGTGGAAATGAAAACGTTTATCATTACGGTTTCCTATTTTTCAACCCTGCGCGCATATATCACCATAAATAATCAAGTGGAAAGCACGTTTACCGTGCCGATATGTAGAAGGCTGCGACTGTCGTGGAGATAAAGTATGATGTGTAGTTTTGAGTTTAACTACACAATGGACTTGTGGTTACTTCCACAAAGTCCTACATTCAAAATTATTCAAGTGCAGAGTCCATTCACGAGTCAAGACAATGAGCAGACACTTGACTCCAGTGTGCGGTCGTAAGTGAGGACTTTCGAATGCCTAAAGTTCCATGAAGAAGCATCAGTTTGTTCCTGTGCTCGCAGTGGCACAATCGGGACTTTCTCAGACTAAGTTTGCGAGTGATCTGTGGACGCTTTGCCAGCAATGTCTCAAACTCCCAACAAAATTTACAAATCTGATGCTCTACAACGATGTGTGTTGCCTGGACACCCACCAGAGAGTCCCTCCACACATTCTGCCTCGATATTAGCAAACATCAGTTCACTAATGTGGACTGTCGATTCAGCCAATGACAGCCTTCAATTGATTTCCTCCCACACTTTCTATACATGAAACCTCTGGCCAACTCCAAGCAGTTGATACAAAGTGTTACAGAGGCTTCTCAAACAATTTAGAGCAATGTCCACCTGAAGGACAAGGCCTGGATACAGTGGCAGGAAAGTGCTATACGTTCTGCGTGGGAAGAATTCTTAACCGTTTAATAACAGGCCCCTGTGTGGCTACAAGAGGTGCATTCGACTGGGGCACAAAACACCTGCCGGCGACTCTTGTTAGAAGGCTATCTTTATTGCTTGCTTTCAACTTTCACTCAGGCCCCTGAGACAACGAGAGGCAACGCTCGCTGAGCTACTCTACAGAACAGCTTTGTAGCGGGATGTGAAATTCTGTCCTTCGGCCGCTGACAAGGGAACCTCCCCATCGCACCCCTCTCAGATTTAGTTATAAGTTGGCACAGGGGATAGACTTTGAAAAACTGAACACGGATCAATCGAGAAAACAGGAAGAAGTTGTGTGGAACTATGAAAAAATAAGCAAAATATACAAACTGAGTAGTCCATGTGCAAGATATGCAACATCAAGGACAGTGGGACCTCAGGAGCGCCGTGGTCCCGTGGTTAGAGTGAGCAACTGCGGAACAGGAGATCCTTGGTTCCCTCGAGTGAAAAGTTTACTTCCTTTATTTTAGCAAAGTTATGATCTGTCCGTTCGTTCATTGACGTCTCTGTTCACTGTAATACGTTTAGTGTCTGTATTTCGCGACCGCACCGCAAAACCGTGCGATTAGTTGACGAAAGGACGTGCCTCTCCAATGGGAACCTAAAACATTTGATCGCAGGGTCATAGGTCAACCGATCCCTCCACAGGAAAACACGTCTGATATATTCTATACGACAGTGGTCACGGCATGTGCGTCATATGACAGGAATGTTGTCGACCCACCTTACTTGTACACTTGGCGAATGGGTAAAAAGATACTTCTACCTTGCCCGATTTAGGTTTTCTTGTGGATGTGATAAAAAGTGATGAAAACATAAGAGTTTGTCACATAAACTGAAAATAAAAACAATAAATTTTTCACTCAAGGGAAGACTTCAACTAAGGACCCCTCGTTCCGCCGCTGCTCACGCTAACCTCGGGACCACGGCGCTCCCGAGCTCACATTATCCTTGATGTTGCCTATGCTGTGTATGGACTACTCAGTTTGTATATCTTGATTATTTTTCCATAGTTACACACACCTTCTTCCTGTTTTCTCGAATGATCTGGGTTCAGTTTTTCAAGGCCTATCCACTGCGCTAACTTATAACTAAATCTGAGGAGGGTGCGATGGGGAGGTTCCCTTGTGAGAAAAAACTCCCAGCTCGCCTGTTTCTTTTTCCATTCCAGTTATTTAGTTCTTTGAAGGTTCTTCGCCGTCTTTATGATTTTTATTATTCTTGTGCGGCTAATGGGAAGTTGCCTCACGCTGTCTTCGCTTATTTTAGGCTTGCTCTTCGTTAATGACGAACTCGATTTCTCCTAAAATTACTCAGAAGGTTTCTATGTCGTCGCCATGCTGTCCAGTCAGCATTTGCTGATATGAAAGTGGCAGTTTCGTGAGACACAGCTGTATAATTTCGCTATCGCTTTATGTTGTATCCAGACTCTGCTTTTTCTTGGTGATCTGGTCAAAGACTTTACAGCATTTTTGAAACCAGAGGATACATTATAAATCGATGTTTGATTCTCTCCTACATCGTTCAAGACCAGTAACGACTAAGGAAAGCAGTTTTGAACTCTTCAAACGTCCTGCAAGTTTGTGTTGTCTTTCTCATCATCTCTGCTGCACACAAAATCAGCTTCCTTTTGTTCCAGCCAAAATAGTGGTATTGCCTCAGCAAATTGTTCAGTAAATATTCGAGGATGCAGTGTGTTCCCATACTCTTAACAACGTCGGAACTTCTGTATGGTCGAATTTTTTTCGTGGTCAAATACCACTTACGTTTCCCTCCTGTTTCTTACTGCTCTCACATGAACGTGTGTTTTCCATTCGTGCCGTTTCTGCTGCTTGTTTTGATGCTCTCAAATTAGTGATATGTGTGTTACATCTCCTTATTGTATTGGAATTTGATATTTGTTGCCACTCCTGACTACTGGTGTGTTCACACAGTCGTTCTGTTTCTTGTCTTACAGATTCCAGTAGGATCTGAACTTTGCATATTTGTCTCTGGCCACTGCTGTACCGCTGATAGCTGCATGGCATGGCTTTCACGCACCGCTAGTGCGTTGTTTTCAATATTTATAGCGCAATCTCTCGGTCGTGAGGTGATGTTCATTGTCTCAATATCTGTAACGTCGCACTTGTGTGTGTCCGAATCCTGCATATACGTACCTTAACCGACACTTTCTTTTCGTGAACTGGAGTAGCCTCTGCTCTAAGCCCTTCTCAATGCCGCGTCATGATCTTCAGCCGTTATCACGTCTGAGGATCGCGCTTTTACTGTTCCAGTTCCATTATCCTGCTGTGGATCTTACTGAGAACAGTCTTACCTGCATTCGCGATGGTTCTGGTTCCAGCTCGAGTTTCTTGCACGATTTACCTTGCACTTCGTGCAATAATTTCCTCTACCCTGGTTCGCTTTGTTTCAATTCTGCTCTGAATACCAACATCTGGTTTTCGAGCAGCTCTCTCTTCCTTCTTGTCTCCTCCCCTACTTTCTTTATTTGTTCTTGTGACTTGTTAATCTCTGCTTGTGTCTTGTTAACTTCTGTTCGTAATTCTGTATGCGTCTACTACATCTACTCTCGCATTTGCTGTCTCATCTCTTACAAATATTCGAGAAGGCATGATATATCATTATCCCGCTTACTCTCTCGTGCTGCCCTCAGTCCATCCAAACTGACTGGCGAGTCTCCCCACATCGAGGTCTATCTCTGTTTAATATTCTGCCACCTTATGCTCCCATCGGACTTACCGGACAGCCTTCTCCAGATGCACATGACGGAAGCTCATGCACTTTCGGACGATCGGACTGACTTTCTGGATTGTTTAGGACAGTAACTACTGCTTCTATTTACTTCCGCGTTTGTCCTCAGTATCTGAAGGATAGTCCAATATCTGGTCACAACTGATGTCATTTAGGTAACGCAACTTTCTGTCTGTGTTCTCCACTATACCATCAATTAGTGTTCGGTTTTTTGCCATTTCTACGCTGTGCACTGTGCTAGTCTGTTCTTTCTCTTTATGAGCTTTACTACGGATTAACGTGAACACCGTATTCTCAAAAAAACAACGATGAGGGGAAAAATAAAGTAAGGTGACAACACACTCAAAAATTCAGAAAAATCAATACTGGTTACGCCGTGCGGGTAGATGTACTTTACTAATTCTGCCACGTTAAGTAAACTGTTTATTGCAAAATTGCATAAAACTAGTAACAGTCCCACATATTGAATTTTACAATTCTGAGCACTTTCTTGTCCATTAACCTGCTCTTTACAAAAAATTGCATTGATAGAATGAAGCCCTGAACATGATATGAAGATTCCTATTTTTACAGGATCTTGGAAAAGTCGCCATCTATGTAACACTGGAGTGGGTTGTGATTTTAATATGTTGCGATCTGAAAAACACTGCTATGGTAGACTGCCCATAGATGTTAGATAACAAATTATTTAATTGATCTTAACTAATAAATGTTCTTAAATAACCTATTCATTCAGTGGGGTAAAGACTAATCCTAGTTAAAGAAGAATAGTAGGCTGATATCAAGAATTTTATTACAGAAAATCAAGGAAACTGCACTATAGAAACTGTATAGTTACAACTTTCAATAAACTCTACTAGTCTGACAAAGTTTAAGATTGGCACGATACCTATTTTTTATGCAAATCTCATGCCCGCGATTTCCACTACAGGATGCTTTGTCAGCAAAAGCCTACACGCCGACTGACACTGACAACAGGGAAATCAGAGAACAATCTAGTGGAACTGAAAACATTTATCATTACGAGTCCCTGTTTCTCAAGCCGTGGTGCATATATCACCATAAATAGTTGAATGAGAACATTTCTGCCACATCGATATCCAGAAGGTTCTGATCGTTGTGAAAATGATATGAGATGCAGATGTGAATTTAACTACACAGAGGACACGTGGCTGCGTCCATAAGCTCCTATGTTCGAGGTTACTCAATATAGGATCCAGTCATGAGTAAAGACAATCTCCTTACACTCTTGCCCGGAGAAGAAACTTGACTCCAGTGTACAGTCATAAGAGAGCAGTCCAGAATGCCTGAAGCTCTAGGGAGAAGGATGAATTTGTTCCTCTGCTAGAGAAACAAATGATTCTGCTTCAAGTGGCACAATCAGTACTTCCTCGTACTAAGTTTGAGAGTAATCAGCAGACGCACTGGCAGGAATATCTCAAAGAAATTATAAGCTCTCCAGCGATGTATGTTGGCTGGGCACCGACCAGAGAGTCTCTCAACACATTCTGCCTCAACATTAGCAAACATCGGTTCACTGATGCAGACTCTCGACTCAACCATGACAGCCTTCCTTAAAACATGATTTCTTGCCACTCTTTCTAGAAATAAAAACACTGGCCTATCTCATGCAGTTGTAGAAGCTTCTCGAACAATTTAACGCAACATCCATCCAAGGGGTTTAGCGAGTCACAAGGCCCCCTGGATACAGTGGTGGGAAAATGATACATGTTATGCATGGGAAGAATTCTTGACTCCTGAGCGTCAGTGCGGTGATAGGCGGCACTTTCCAGTGGGGCTGAAAAAGCTACAGACAATTCGTGCTGGATAGTTGTCTTTATTGCTCCCTTTTAACTTTCGCCCGCACCCCTGACAACGGAACCGCTCTACAGGAAGCGGTTTGCAATGGGCTGCAAAATTCTGTCCTCCGGCCGCTGATAAACTCCCATTTCCCTCTTGACCTGTACTAAGTCCGTCGCCTCCTCAGCATCTCTCACTGTACTGGCCAGCACAAAAATTACTTTTTAAAGCAGGCAGTACTACAGTTGTTAGTGTGAAGTTGTCCAGTATCAACGAGTATGATTAATAAACTGAGAATGCCATGTAAGCTTTGATCTCAAATGACATAAATATTTTAATCTAATCGACGACATTAATCACGGTAACTGATCGTGTAAGGAGGCAAAACACTGCCCTCTTATACACTCCTGGAAATTGAAATAAGAACATCGTGAATTCGTTGTCCCAGGAAGGGGAAACTTTATTGACACATTCCTGGGGTCAGATACATCACATGATCACACTGACGGAACCACAGGCACATAGACACAGGCAACAGAGCATGCACAATGTCGGCACTAGTACAGTGTTATCCACCTTTCGCAGCAATGCAGGCTGCTATTCTCCCATGGAGACGATCGTAGAGATGCTGGATGTAGTCCTGTGGAACGGCTTGCCATGCCATTTCCACCTGGCGCCTCAGTTGGACCAGCGTTCGTGCTGGACGTGCAGACCGCGTGAGACGACGTTTCATTCAGTCCCAAACATGCTCAATGGGGGACAGATCCGGAGATCTTGCTGGCCAGGGTAGTTGACTTACACCTTCTAGAGCACGTTGGGTGGCACGGGATACATGCGGACGTGCATTGTCCTGTTGGAACAGCAAGTTCCCTTGCCGGTCTAGGAATGGTAGAACGATGGGTTCGATGACGGTTTGGATGTACCGTGCACTATTCAGTGTCCCCTCGACGATCACCAGTGGTGTACGGCCAGTGTAGGAGATCGCTCCCCACACCATGATGCCGGGTGTTGGCCCTGTGTGCCTCGGTCGCATGCAGTCCTGATTGTGGCGCTCACCTGCACGGCGCCAAATACGCATACGACCATCATTGGCACCAAGGCAGAAGCGACTCTCATCGCTGAAGACGACACGTCTCCATTCGTCCCTCCATTCACGCCTGTCGCGACACCACTGGAGGCGGGCTGCACGATGTTGGGGCGTGAGCGGAAGACGGCCTAACGGTGTGCGGGACCGTAGCCCAGCTTCATGGAGACGGTTGCGAATGGTCCTCGCCGATACCCCAGGAGCAACAGTGTCCCTAATTTGCTGGGAAGTGGCGGTGCGGTCCCCTACGGCACTGCGTAGGATCCTACGGTCTTGGCGTGCATCCGTGCGTCGCTGCGGTCCGGTCCCAGGTCGACGGGCACGTGCACCTTCCGCCGACCACTGGCGACAACATCGATGTACTGTGGAGACCTCACGCCCCACGTGTTGAGCAATTCGGCGGTACGTCCACCCGGCCTCCCGCATGCCCACTATACGCCCTCGCTCAAAGTCCGTCAGCTGCACATACGGTTCACGTCCACGTTGTCGCGGCATGCTACCAGTGTTAAAGACTGCGATGGAGCCCCGTATGCCACGGCAAACTGGCTGACACTGACGGCGGCGGTGCACAAATGCTGCGCAGCTAGCGCCATTCGACAGCCAACACCGCGGTTCCTGGTGTGTCCGCTGTGCCGTGCGTGTGATCATTGCTTGTACAGCCCTCTCGCAGTGTCCGGAGCAAGTATGGTGGGTCTGACACACCGGTGTCAATGTGTTCTTTTTTCCATTTCCAGGAGTGTAGTTTTCAGTTTTTTAAGACTGTTATGTGTCAACTTTTAACTATTAAATTTGAATTACTCATTTAGACTTAATACATTTTACATAGGGTTCCACATCCTTGCTGGAGATTTCAACAACATGCATCCCAGTGTAGAGAAATGATAAACCACTGGTTGCAAGTGCCTGCCATGCACTCAATTTGTGCAAAAGAAAATTGTGACAGGTTAACTCATAAGCCTTAGTGTGTTATATGGCCTGACCTGAAACAAAGCATTTGTTAAACGTACTAAGGATCTGGTCAGTAACTATCTCCTTTGATGGACCACTTTCTAAAGCTCATATTTTGTGTCAAGGAATTCACATTATACACGATTTTCCTAACTATTTTTAACACAGCAGGAAGAATTGTGGTTGTTTAACTTACCGGTATCCTAAGACGTTTTACAAACCACATATAAACGCTCATCCAAAAAATCAACGATGTTTACATAAGAGCTCTTACTTCACCTGAATTATTACGAGGGAAATTAATTTGGAGACTACGTTATGGGAAGCAGATGAAGATGAGGTAGGAAATATGATACTGTAAGAATAATTTCACAGTGCAGTGGGAGACCTAAGCCCATACAAGGGCTGTGGAGTTGACAACATCCCTCACCTTTACGGAGATCCCTCAGACAGACAGACTAAAGCCATTATTGCACCTGATATGCAAGATGTGAGACAGGTAAAATATCATAATACTTAAGGAAGAATGTATTAACTCCAATTCCAAAATAGGCAAGTACTGGAAGTTGTTAATAATACAGAGCTATCAGTTTGGCAAGACATGGTTGCAAAATATTGACGCAAATTAATTGCTGAAAAATGAAAAACTGGTAGTGGCTGATAGACCTCAGGAAAAAGTTACTTTGAGATTTATAGAAATATAGAAACATGTGAGGTAGTATCGACACTACGACTTATCTTAGAATACAGGTTAAAGAAAGAGAACCATACACTTATAACATTAGTGAATGTAGACAAAGCTTTTGACAATCTTGATTTAACTAGATACTTTTAAATTCTAAATGGTGCAAGGACAAAAGATAGACCAAAATGTTGTGTAAAATTTCCACATAGATGAAATGAAGTCATATGTAAAAACGTGAAGCGGATGCAATACTTGAGAAGGGAGTGAAACAGAGGAGGAAGGGATTGTAGAGGGGAAACCACAGCAACAGTACTGTTTGCAGGTTCAAAGGGATGTTATTACACAATAGCATTTTTTCACACAGGATTTAAATGTTTTATACAGTCCTTCCTGTTATTTCTATTACTGATCTTTCGATGGGAATGACAATATTAAAATAATGCTATGCAAATTCAATAAATATTTTTGATTCATCAAGTTCTGATGCTTCAGCACGCATATAAATTGTTTGGACTTGTATTATGTCACTTGCCTGTAACTCGAAACAGTTCATTAGGCAAAATCTTAAGACTGAATAGTGAAGTGAAAGATCTTATACAAAAGTAGCATTCATTGAACAATTTCACATGGTAGTTATTCTAGCCTGGCAATGTTTTACACATAAATTATAGCCATAGTGATAACTGACATCAACATAGTTGGGTGATGAACTGGTAACACCCACATTAAAAAGTACTCAGCAACTAAACTGGCATCACGTCCATACTATTCATTGAAGCCAAGTTTAGCATCCTTTAATGTATTTTATTTTGTAGTGTTGTTGGAATTTTAAAAACACAAAATCTATAGGGTCTATTTATATTGTGGCATTAGAAACAAAGTTAAATTACACGTACAGTTTATTCAATTTTCTGACACTGTCACCTGTAAAGTAAACAACAGCCTGTCTCCCTAATCACAATTATGTAACGTAGCTCAGAATCTACAGTCTTCTTCATTTGGTCATCTTCTGTCAGATAGTAGCGTATCCTATTTTATTGTTAGTTACAGGATGACCGCCTCTGTAGCGTAGCGGGAGCTTTACCGCTTACCACACAGGGGGTTGGGTTTCGATTCCCGGCAGGGTACTGGGTGTTGTATGTCCATCATCATTTTCATCATCATTGACTCGCAAGTCGCCGTAGTGGCGTCAACTAAAAAGGACTTGCAATACGGCGGCCGAACTCCCCCGAATGGAGCCTCCCAGCCAACAGTGCCATACGATCATTTCATTTACAGGATATCGCATATTTTAGCAGTATTATTATAAATACACCTGAAAACAATTCCTGGAGACAATGGACTGTTTGTAACACACAGAGTTATTGGTTAACGGTGTTTGGTCCATCAGCACTGACTTCTCAATATGTGGTGCAGTTTTAGATATGTCATGATAAGGAAAGGTACAGAGAAAGAGCAGAAATAAAGTTTATAGGAATCTTGCAGTACGAATGACTACAACAGTTCTATACGATTGTAAATAGTAAGAAAAGCTTCATGGTGTTCTTTTCTTTGTGTTAAAAATTTTCAGTTTTCAAGAACCAAATAGTTACACCATATGAGAAGAAAGTCCACGTGAACTGGATTCATATACAAAATGAAATATTTAATTCGGCTATGGAGTGTGTGCAGTTATGTTTGCGAACAAATACAGTAAAACACAGCTTCTGTCATTCAACCTTTGTTTCCCTGCTGAGAGGCAGTTGTGCACACAATAGCAAATTGCCTTGTTGCTTCTTCTGTCAAATTATTTACCCATTCGTTCTACGTCTACTGTATGTGCTACTTGTGCGGTGAACTGTATTTCATTACTTAGGTGCAACAGACAAGTATTCTTAATAATTTGACTGGTAGAATGAGCACAGGAAGATCACAGGTTTTTAAGGAATTTTGTGGTGCCCTTATGAGGACTCTTTCATAAGCTTTAAAACGCGTTTTGCATCATCGAAATTTATCTGTATTATCACAGAAATCATAATATACACAAGGAAAAGAAGCTATCATGCATGTAGCCAAACGCCTCCATTTAAATGTATAAAAAATGCTACTCCTTCCGAAAAATGGTTTACTAGTTAACCAAGAAGACTGCAAAAGATATTAAGTAACTTCCTGTCAAGCATAAATGCTAAAACTAAACTACATGCTGACGCAAGTATCAGCTCCTATAAAACCAATATTATTTAATTACGATCACTTTGAAATCGAATGTTCCTAAGCAAGTAAAAAGAGCTTGTTTATTACAGCACTCTTATTAAAAAGTCATTGTTTTCTTTCTGAAGATGAGTTTTGTATTGGACAACAAAATGCAATTTTTACTATCTAATGACAGTATATTCACTCCTTTTGCGGTTCTAAATAATGGTTTCTGGAATGTGGTAAGGTAATACTGCATTTATTATTTAGGTATACGAAGTACATAAATATTTTTTATATATGTACAGTACGCCTTATGCTACATAAATGGTCCTCGAAGGAATAAACAGATTAATCAAAATAGGTGAACGATACAGGTAAAATCCAACAACATGAGACGCCATTTGACTTATTCACTGGTTCGCAACATTTAAACACGTTTCCATTTCTTCGCTACAGTATGAATGTAACAGTACACCTGATACAACGATCCACATTTAGATCTCACTACGTTCAGGCTCGTTTCAAAAGCGTTCCGTAACACTCAAGGCCTGCACAATTCAACCACCGTACTCGTTAGGAGTCAACAAATGCGCCAGGCACGCACAGCTGATTCGTCACCTCAGAGGACGTGTCTGTAACACTACGCGTTTCTATATGACACGACAACGAAGATGGAAGCTGACAGTTGATTGCTGAGTCATATATTGTTCCGGGTTGATATGTGTAATTGTAAACACCTGATAATACTAATTATGATTCCACCATTGTATATTTCATGATACATTCCTTCATAATAAATCAATGTTGTATTGAGATCGAGGTGTCGTGTGTCCGTAATATTATGGTGCCGAAGCTTGGAAGAAATTACGATTTCCCGGATGATTTCAACAATTAACGGCTTAATTCCCGCTGACAGCGTCAGAAGATAAGTCCACTCCAATACAGCCGGATCGCATGAGTTAATTGCTTCTAAACAACGTGGTCTATGGATGGCTTCTTTGATTAATAGTCAAACGTCCTCGGTCCCAGGTTAGAATCCCGCAACCGCTTAAATTTTGATTAATAAACAGCATTGGCGGCCGAAAACTTCCGTCATCAGAAGTCACCCTTATTTTGCCAACGGCCTTGTCAAAGAGGGCGGAGCAGTGGATAGAGGTTTAGGGCACTCCCTTGTCCTTGGGGTGGGAAATTGCCCCTAAAGGCGGAAGAATCAGCAATGATCAACGACATGAGGATGCAGAAGGCAATGGAAAACACTGCATTAAAGACACGTAACGTGTACTCACAGGACATCTGGCCTTTAATTGAAAAGTGTCATGATGATCTCTCCGTTGGCAAAAGATTTCGGAATATTCCGCCATTCGGATCTGCAGGAGGGGACTGGAAAGGGGGAGGTGACCATGAGAAAAAGATTAAATAACCAAGGAAAGCATAACGTTTACGAGTCTGGGCGTGGAATGTCAGAAGCTTGCTCAGTCTCGATATATAGTAGGGGTAACCGAAGTGAAATAGAAAGAAGGCGTGGATTTCTGAGCAGATAAGTATAGGGTAATATCAACATCAGCAGAAAATTCATTATGAATAGGAAGGTAGGGTAGAGAGTATGTTACTGTGAACAGTTCAGTGACCAACACCTACAACGATAGTCCAGGTATACTTGTCGACGTCGCAAGCTGAATATGAAGAGATAGAGAAAGTATAAGAGGATATTGAAAGGGTAATACAGTATATAAAGGGAGATGAAAATCTAATAATCGTGGGTGTCTCGAATGCAGTTGTAGGGAAAAGGGTAGAAGAAAAGGTTACAGGAAAATATGGACTTGGAACAAGGAATGAGAAAGGAGAAAGGCTAATTAAGTTCTGTAACAAATTTCAGCTAGTAATAGCGAATACTCTGTTCAAGAATCACAAAAGGAGGAGGTATACTTGGGAAAGGCCGGGTGGTACGGGAAGATTTCAGTTAGATACATCATTGTCAGACAGAGATTCCGAAATCGACACTGGATTGTAAGGCTTACGCAGGAGCAGATATGCACTCAGATCACAATGTGGTAGTGCTGAAGAGTAGGCTGAAGTTCAAGACATTAGTCAGGAAGAATCAATATGCAAACAAGTTGGATACAGAAGTACTAAGGAATGACGAGATACGCTTAAAGTTTTTCTGAAGCTATAGATACAACAATAAGGAGTAGCTCAGTAGACAATACAGCTGAAGAGGAATGGACATCTCTTTAAAACGACAATCTTAGAAGTTGGAACGAAAATCATAGGTACAAAGAAGGCAATTGCGAAGAAACCATGGGAACTGAAGAAATACTTCAGTTGATCGAAAGAAGGAAGCACAAAAATATTCAGATGAATTCAGGAATACAGTCGCTGAGGACTGAAATAAACAGGAAGTGCAGGGACGCTAAGACGAAATGGCTGCAGGAAATACGTTGTTCACGCCATGCCTCAGTAGTGTGTTTAAATTTCGCGGCACGTGGTTGCAGCTGTAGCGGTTATAAGCTAAGTACTGACAAACTTGTTTGTGCACTGTTATACAGTTATTAAATTTAATAGTTTTCAACGGTATTTCGTGTTGTTTGTGGCGAAATAACGATTTAATAAATTTTGGAAACGTTCGCTCGCTGTGTTTTTTTAGTATTTTCTGTGTGTTGAAGTCTTTCAATAAATTTGGTGTTTTAGTTTTCAGCTGACGTTTCTTATTGTTTCTAGTGTCATATTTCTGTAAAATTTTCATTCACTGTTTTAACTTCGTTGAGTGTTCCAGTGACCGCGTGAATTTTTGGTTTTGGCTAATAAATTTTGTGAAGTTTTGTTGATATTTGTATTCGTTGTGATTTACTAAAATTTATTAAAAGTTGTTGCTTTCGCACTAGAGAGAGAATTTCGAACCGTTATTGTCAGTTCTATAAATAGTTCTACTAGTCTAACGGAACTTAGGTAACGTAGAAGTTTAGTTTTTTTCAGTAACTGTAAAACTTTGCCATGAGTGAGAAGTGTGGGCTCTGTGGTAGGTTTCTGAGTAGTGGGTTCCGGTGTGGGATTTGTTCAAACTACTTTCATTGGGAGGGGAACGCAGTGAGGAAGCCACTGGGCATTCTAGCGAGATCCTCTCCTGGGAATGTAGAATCTGTAGTAGAAATCAGTTGACAGAGTAGCAGGAGCGTAAGATCTGTGCCCGCCAGGTGCAGTTACAGTGCGCAAAGGAGGAATTAGATGAAGGGTGCTGAGGATTGGGAACTGGCAATTGGTAAGAAGGCAGCTAGGAGGAGGAGGTATTCCGACAGTAGTACTTTGCATATATGTAAGACATTTGTCCAAGTGTCAGATTTGAGTGGAGAGGAGCTTCTTGTAGCTATAGGTATAGGAAACATGCAGCAATCCTCAGCAGTTAGTAGGCCTAAGTCAGTTGTAAGGTCTAAGAGAAAGAAGTAATTTTACGAAGGAGGATCAGGTAGTGATAGTGGGTGGAGCAGGGAACAGTCTTGATAGGAATGGGGAATATGATGAGGTAGTGACGTGGTAAAGACAGCTAGTCAAATTCGTGGCACTAGTGTGCATTTCGTGGAACTGTTTCAGCGTCATGATCGGCCTCATCTTCATGCGGGTGTTGGGCGCGTTAACATGGGCCTGGAGAGGGCACTGATGGCAGAGGGCATGGGGCACATTTCAGTGGTGCCAGTTGAGTCTATCAGAGGATTGAGTTTCACTAGGCATGGCCTGCACCTCAATAGGTATGGGAAGGGGAAGCTGGCAAAGCTTATATATGATAGTGTAGTGGGTGGTGGTAGAATCACTCATGGAAAAATTCCTGCAGCAGTTGGCGTTAGAGCTGCACCTTTTTTATATTGAAGACAGCTGATAGGGTATACCTGCTTAAAGGAAGTCCGACTAAGGAATCACCTTGAGAGGAGGTCAGGTACCCAAGTAGAGAAGGAATTAGTAAATTTCATCAAAATATAAGAGGCATTAGAGATAAAGTTAGTGAATTGCATATAAATGTTGGCTCTGAAATTACCGGTATGTCGGAGCACCACTTTAATAATTTGGCGCTTCAGAGGATTCCTTTATCAGGATACAGATTAGCTGGATGTTTTTCAAGGAGTTCCTTGCGGAGTGGGGATGTACATAAAAAACAATATTCCATTTGAGTCCGTAGACATATCACTGCACTGAACAGGTATTTGAATGTTGTGCAGGGGCAGTTGAATGCAGTGACACTAAACTTCTAATTTTTGTTGTGTATAGATCCCCTAATTCTGACTTCAGAGCATTTCTGCTCAAACTAGAGAGTGTTCTCGATTCACTTTATAGGAAGTGCCAGAAATTATATGTGGAGACTTCAATATTAATTTTGTATATGAATGTGCAAGAAAAAGGATTTTCGTAAATCTCCTAAATTCATATGATCTGTGTTTTTTCCAACTTGGGTGCAGGGGAACATTAGCACAGCCAGAGACAATATTTTTATTCATTCATCATTACTAAATGGGCATTCTGTTAGTAAAAGGGTTAATGGGCATTCCGACCATGATGCACAAACCCTAACACTAAAAGGCTTTTGTACTCAAACAAATGTCACATATAATTACAAACAATGTAGGAAAGTTAATCCAATGGCAATAGAGAGTGTTTTAAACCTCGCCAAGGAGTGGCAGGATGTTTATGGTGATAATAACGTAGATGACAAATATAATGCTTCCCTTAATACATTTCACATGCTCTTTGAGAGATGCTTTCCATTAGAACGTTCTAAACGGGGTACTAACAGTAATAGGCAGCCCAGGTGGCTGACTAGCGGGATAAGGATGTCAGGTAGAACAAAGTGACAATTATATCAGAATATTAGAAGTAGTCACAATCAAGCTGCAGTAGCCCATTACAAACAGTATTGTAAGGTGCTTAAAAATGTTATTACGAAGGCAAAGAGTATGTGGTATGCAAATAGAATAGCTAGTTCACAGGATAAAATTAAAACGTATGGTCAGTTGTGAAGTAAGTGTCTGGTCAGCAGCACAAGGTCAACGATATAAAGTCAGTTCGTAGTAAAAATATTCCTGTTACTGATAAATCAGATATATGTATAGTATTTAACAATCATTTTCTGAGCATTGCTGGTGAATTAAATAAAAACTTAGTTTCTACTGGGCATCATATAACTTTCGAGGCATTGCCTTTCCGAGATTGAAGTCTGAAATACTCCTCTGTGATACAGACAGGGGGAAATTGAGTTAATAATTAAATCACTGAAGACTAAGGACTCTCATGGTTATGATGGAGTGCCTAGCAGACTATTAAAGCACTGTGCCGCATATGTTAGCCTTGTATTTAGCCATATTTGTAATTTTTCCTTTAGGAATGGTCAGTTTCCTGAACAATCAAAGTACTCATTAGTAAAGCCACTTTATAAAAACTGCGAAAGGGATAATGTAGATAGCTTTAGACCTATTTCTATGCCATCAGTGTTTACTAAAATTATTGAAAAGGCCGTGTATGTAAGGATAATTGATCATTTTGTTGTTGTTGTTGTGGTCTTCAGTCGAAAGACTGGTTTGATGCAGCTCTTCATGCTACCCCATCCTGTGCAAGCTTCTTCATTTCGCAGTTCCTACTGAAACCTACATCCTTTTGAAACTGCTTACTGTATTCATCTCTTGGTCTTCCTCTACGATTTTTACCCTCCACACTGCCCTCCAGTACTAAATTGGAGATCCCTTGATGCATCAGAACATGTCCTACCAACTGATCCCTTCTTCCAGTCAAGTTGTGCCACATATTTCTCTTCTCCTCAATTCCACTCAATACCTTCTCATTAGTTATGTGATCTACACATCCAATCTTCAGCATTCTTCTGTAGCACCCCATTTCGAAAGCTTCTATTCTCTTCTTGTCTAAACTATTTATCACCCATGCTTCACTTCCATAGATGGCTACACTCCATACAAATACTTTCAGGAAAGACGTCCTGACACTTAAGTCTATACTCGATGTTAACAAATTTTTCTTCTTCAGAAAAGCTTTCCTTGCCACTGCCAGTCTACATTTTATATCCGCTCTACTTCGACCATCATCAGTTATTTTGCTCCCCAAATAGCAAAACTCTACTACTTTAAGTGTCTCATTTCCTAATCTAATTCCCTTAGCATCACCCAATTTAAATCGACTATATTCCATTATCTTAGTTCTGCTTTTGTTGATGTTCATCTTACATCTTCCTTTCGGAACACTGTCCATTCCGTTCAACTTCTCTTCCCAGTTCTTTGCTGTCTTTGACAGAATTACGATGTCATCGGCAAACCTCAGTTTTTATTTCTTTCCCATGGATTTTAACTCCTACACCAAATTTTTCTTTCGTTTACCTTACTGCTTGCTTAATATATAGAAATTGAATAACGTCGGAGATAGGCTACAACCCTGTCTCACTCCCTTCCCAACCACTGCTTCCCTTTTCATGCCCCTCGACTCTCGTAACTGCCATCTGGTTTCTGTACATATCGTAAATAGTCTTTCGCTCCCTGTATTTTACCCCTGCCACCTTTAGAATTTGAAAGAGAGTATTCCAGTCAAAGTAGACAAAATCTTTATCTGAGTCTACAAATGCTAGAAACGTATGTTTGCCTTTCCTTAATCTATCTTCTAAGATATGTTGTAGGGTCAGTATTGCCTCACGTGCTCCAACATTTCTACGGAATCCAAACTGATCTTCCCTGAGGTCGGCTTCTGCCAGTTTTTCTGTTCGTCTGCAAAGAATTCGCGTTAGTATTTTGTAGCTATAACTTATTAAACTGATAGTTCGGTAAGTTTCACATCTGTCAACACCTGCTTTCTTTGGGATTGGAATTATTATATTCTTCTTGACGTCTGAGGGAATTTCACCTGTCTCACACATCTTCCTCACCAGATGGTAGAGTTTAGTCAGGACTGGCTCTGTCAAGGCTATCAGTAGTTCTAATGGAATGTTGTCTACTTCCAGGGCCTTGTTTCGACTTAGGTCATTGAGTGTTCTGTCAAACTCCTCACGCAGTATCATATCTCCCAATTCATCTTCATCTATGTCCTCTTCCATTTCCATAATACTATATTCAAATGGTTCAAATGGCTCTGAGCACTATGGGACTTAACTTCTGCGGTCATCAGTCCCCTAGATCTTAGAACTACTTAAACCTAACTAACCTAAGGACATCACACACATCCATGCCCGAGGCAGGATTCGAACCTGCGATCGTAGCAGTCGCGCGGTTCCGGACTGAGCGCCTTAACCGCGAGACCACCGCGGCCGGCAATATTACACTCAATTATATCGCCCTTGTATAGACCCTCTGTATACTCCTTCCACCTTTCTGCTTTCCCTTCTTTGCTTAGAAGTGGGTTTCCATCTGGGCTCTCAGTATTCATACAAGTGGTTCTCTTTTCTCCAAAGGTCTCTTTAATTTTCCTGTAAGTAATACCTATCTTACCCCTAATCATGTATGCCTCTACATCCTTACATTTGTTCTCTAGCCTTTCCTGCTTAGCCATTTTGCACTTCCTGTCGATCTCATTTTTGAGACGTTTCTATTCCTTTTTGCCTCCTTCATTTACTGCATTTTTATATTTTCTCCTTTCATCAATTAAATTCAATATATCTTCTGTTACCCAAGGATTTCTACTAGCCCTCGTCTTTTTACCTACTTGATCCTCTGTTGCCTTCACTATTTCATCCCTCAATGCTACCCATTCTTTTTGTACTCTATTTCTTTCCCCCATTCCTGTCAATCGTTTCCTAAAGCTCTCCCTGAAACTCTATACAACCTCTGGTTCTGTCAGTTTATCCAGGTCCCATCTCCTTAAATTCCCACCTTTTTGCAGTTTCTTCAGTATTAATCTACAGTTCATAACCAATAGACTGTGATCAGAGTTCACATCTGCCCCTGGAAATGTCTTACAGTTTAAAACCTGGTTCCTAAATCTCTGTCTTACCATTATATAATCTATCTGAAACCCAGTGTCTCCAGGTCTCTGCCATGTACAAAACCTTCTTTCATGATTCTTGAACCAAGTGTTAGCTATGATTAAGTTACGCTCTGTACAAAATTCTACCAGGCGGCTTCCTCTCATTCCTTGCCCCCTTCCATATTCACCTACCACTTTTCCTTCTATTCCTTTTCTTACTATCGAATTCCAGTCACCCATCACTATTACACTTTGTGGTAGGCGTGGACTTCATGTCTATCTTGGCTACAATAACGCGTTCACTATTCTGTTCGTAGTAGATTACCGGCACTCCTATTTTTTATTCATTATTAAATCTACTCCTGCATTACCCCTATGTGATTTTGTATTTATAAACCTGTATTCACCCGACCAGAAGTTTTGTCCTGAACAGCTGTTTGATACGGCTGTTGATGGACGTTTCTACAGAAAACCTGTTTGACGATTTTGAACACTACAGGGAATGTAGTCGAGACATTCTTTTCGTTAGATGACGCTATGCGGATGTACCGATCTGTAACGAAAAGGTATATATATGTATATATACTTTTATTTTTGTACCGAGGGTTTGCTTTTTCGGGAGCTATTGACCTTACTCCGTAGTTTCTCACTTAATAAACTTAATAATCAGCAGTTTCAGAATTCTCTCGCAGTTGCGTCTACACAACATGTTAGGTTATACTGTGAAAATTGCGCAGTGGTTTGGCAGAAGACTAATTTCAACATGGCAACAAGAGAAATGTGGGTGTTACTCAAAATTCCCCTCTCATGACGCTTCTCTGAAAGTTACAAACGGCAAACAAACCAGGCAAAAATACAGAGCTGCTTCTATGACATTTTCAGGGGAATTCTGTTTAGACGGAAACCAAATCAGGGGTGATAGTAGATCCTTTTGAATTAGAGATGGGCAAACTGAAACACGTAACTGTTTCGAAACAAATGAAACAGTACAATGTAATGTTTCGATACGCTGTTTCGAAACAGTGAAACAGTTTGTGTTTTGAATGTCTACTGTACAAACGGCAAACAAACCAGGCAAAAATACAGAGCTGCTTCTATGACATTTTCAGGGGAATTCTGTTTAGACGGAAACCAAATCAGGGGTGATAGTAGATCCTTTTGAATTAGAGATGGGCAAACTGAAACACGTAACTGTTTCGAAACAAATGAAACAGTACAATGTAATGTTTCGATACGCTGTTTCGAAACAGTGAAACAGTTTGTGTTTTGAATGTCTACTGTATAGGTATGTCCATATAAACACAAATGAGGTTCGAGAGCGCTAATCATATCGCAGAAAGTATGAAACTATGACTTAAGCGTCTTGGCAGTTTCGTATTTCATGCAGCAAATGCGCTGCTTTCGTATCGTGTGACTTTCATAGTTGGCTGAGGACAGCCATAGCTGAAGACAGAAGAACCACCACGAACGGAACTGGAGGTGGGAGCCAACTGCAGAAACAACGGACATGGTACTGGGATTCCCACATTCCGCTAGTATGGGAATATACCCATTCTGCTAATTCCCATGCACACAAAGGGAATCATTGTGGATAATAGGCACAGTGACTACAGACTCACAAATAATGCCAAATAATTCGAATAAATAACAAAATACAACAGAAAAATTTTTGTCTTTCAAAGTGTTTCGAACCGTTACTATAAATTCACCATGCTTCCCAGCACTTCCCGTTCACCATTACACTATCAGTTATATGTCAAACAGATTGCTTGCAATTATACCTACATTAAATTTACGTATATGTATAATAACTGTCACTCTACGCCTTTTTTTTATTCAAAATGTTCTAGGCTTACTTCCGTTTCTTAATATAATTACTGTACTTGAACAGAGAAACATATGTTATAAAAAAAGTGTAATTTAACTGAATGATTTTCACATATTTATTATTTTGAATGTGAATAGTATGCGTTGTTTTATTGTTTGGTTAATGTTTATAAAGCAAATGTTACGCCATTTCGGAATAGGACAGTCATCTAGAAACGAAGCTTTATTTTCGGATATCTTAAGCTTCATGCTATTGCTTGTCAAAACGATTTCGACACTCTTGAAAGTGTTTCACGAAGTGGTATGTTGTGTTTCAGTACCTGTGCCGAGCCCGAATCTCGTCAGACACAGAGCGGAATGAAGCATCACTGTTTCGATACAATCAGTCCGTTCCAAGCACAGGTGGACTGAAACAGCGTTATTTTGAAACAACGATACAGTTTCTGTGTCTGGCTCGAGATCGAATCTGGTCCGGATATCCGAGACAGGGGCGGAATGAAACACCACTGTTTCGAAACAGTGAACCACAGCCGTTCCGAAACACTGAAACAGTTCCACGTATCGATACACTGTATCGTAACATAGAAACAGTGACCAAGTCTATTTTGAACTGTAACCGTGCAAGTGTGGGTGTGGAGGAGCTCCACTTATTATTTACAAAAAATGTGAGCGTAGGCTTCAGTATAGAACTGCCCTTTCCCTCCAGATCTCGGCATTCCCCCTATAGCACCTGCCCGCAGCCCCATCACTACCATTCCACCCACGCAAGCCCTGCCGATAGCACAGTTGTCGGCCACTTTATTCTGCGCTTGCTCTATATTCCTGGAGTGTAACCGTCGTATTCAAGCACTGCGAGCCCTAGCAGAATATATCGTAGCATACAGTAAAGTTCTCACTCCGAAAATTCGACGAGCATTTCCAACTGAAACGTATCTGAATGAGACGTATTGAAATTACTGAACAATACCGAAGCAGAAGTTCTTGGTTCTCTTATTATACAAAATATTTGCCCAGAATGTCATTCTCTAACTACAGGTCCACTGCTGTAATTCAAAGCAAGATGAAAATTCGTGAGAAAAATGAGAAGTTCAACCATATTGTGCATTTTCCTAAGCTCGCACTCACTGGGCCCAAGACAGCCACATAGAAACCATCAGCCAAGAACATATCGATAACTCAGTGCCAGATAATCGTTGTTTTATAGATCTTAACCGAGGTCATAATGTTAAAAACTGCAGTGAGAAGATGAAAGTCTCGTGTCCTAGACGCAAGAAACGTCATCACAAGGCTATCTGTCCTGACACTGCTACTCATTCCACCTTCCCAGGAAGATAGCACCACTTCAGTAAAGCAAATCGACGCAACTTCACCAGATTTTTAATTATTTTCAGATAGCTCGGGTTTGAATCAGTTCGACACAAAGTATTAAAAAGTCTTACTCGCTGTGTTCTGGTTAGTGGTAGTCAAGCTCACTGATGAAAAAGTTTTAAGAACTACTGAACATCGCGACCTATCTGTCAGCGCCTTTGAAATGCCGTCTGCGATTTCAATGCATCGTAGAGTCGTAGAATTCACACTAAAGGCTATCTGGACAAGTTCCGCAACCGATACAAGAAAACTAGTGCACACCCGGAGATTTCAGTTGGCGGAGCCTAAAGATGATACGGAAGATCTTCCCATCAGGATTCTTATCGGAGCAGATTACTATTAGAAAATCGTTAGATTCTCCTCCAATTCAATTAACATTGTCCATTGTACTGGTATCTTTCCATTCTTGCCTGGATTCTTAGCGGAAGCAAATCCACCACGGCAAACGTCGTGATGGAAACTACATCTGTTTAGAGACTGCATCAACAACAGATGATATTCTACGACATTTCTGGAATTTATAATCAATGGCGATCACAGAAGATCAAATAAGAACTCCGAATACTACGGCATTGGCCTCACTGCAAGATTTCTCAAAATTCTATTGCAGCGAAGACGAAAGAGGAGTGGTGTCTTTCCGCAGAAAACCCAACGGTATGGTGCCTAGCAATCTTCAGGAAACAGAGGAAAGATGTATTGCACTGGAGCAGAAATTTACGAGCGTCAGCGACCTGAAACACATTTACAGGGCGTAAATGATAAGCTACATCAGAAAGAAACATATGAAAATTATCTCTTCTGAACAGGCATTACATGACACATTTCATCTGCCTCATCATACAGTTAAGAATGAAAATTGAGGTGTCATCAAATGGAGCGTTGTATTCGATGGTTCATGGCATGAGAAGAATGCACATTCATTAAATAACGCTTTATAAATGGGTCCTAATTAACTCTGTGACATTCTTTCAATATTAATGAGATTTCGTCTATCTCCAGCAGCCTTAATAGCGGATAGCAAACAAGCATTTCTACAATTAGTTCTTCACAAAAGATCTCACGAGCTTTTTTGGTACAAAGTAATCATAGGTCAACAAGGAAACTATATTACAATTTATGAACGGATTGCATACAGCTTCAACAGGCTACCTTTCGGCCTTACCTGCAGCCACACTGAAAGACTTTGCAACAATGCACAAAATTAATTTTCCTTGTAGAAGATGACATGTATATGGATGGTTTTGAAGCAGGTGCTGGAGATGAAAATGTCATGATTAAGTTGTATTACGAGCTTACATCACTAATGAGACAAATCAATCCACCAATGGCGAAGCGAGCCACAAACGCAAAGCAACTGATTGAGGCACGGCAATCAGAACGTGTCGCAAATACTGCAGTAGGCCTACAGAGGTTCATAGCAATGTCATCGACGATATTATAGAACGTCCTGGCGCTAAGCGAAAAGTACTTCGAAACACTACTGGGTCCTATGATCCACTGGGTCTGTTGTCGCTTGTGCCCCTCACGGCAAAAATAATTTTTCAGGAAATTTTGTCAAGTGGATTTGAATGGGACGAACTCTTACCTCGTGATCTTGGCAAATGCTAGCAAATGTGGGTATCAACTTTTCCACCGTGCTCGCACATAAACATGCCCCGAAGGGTTGGTGTTCCTGAAGACACTGAATCAGAAATCCTTGCATTTTTCGACGCATGAGAAAAGGCGTATGAAGCAGGCCTTTATGTATAGTGCATCACTACAAACATGACATCAGCCCATTTAGTCTCTAGTAAAAACAGTCTAGATCCTGTCAAGAGGATAATGCTTCCACGGCTGGAACCTCTAGCAACACTTCTTGGATCAAGACTAGTTTATTATTTCTGTACGACCACGAGCTTCGATGCAAGTTGTTCAGCGCTGTGGACTGATTCTACTGTAACCTTGGGATGATACGACAGGTCCAAAATCGATGGAAGGCGTTTCTGTCAAACCATGTTACGGAAACACGAAGAATAATGAATCCATCACAGTGGTGACGCTGCCCTGGTGAGGAAACCGCAACTGATTTTCAGAGATACCATAGCAGATAAATTTCAGCACGCAACTGTATGGTTCCAAGGACCTGCATGGTTCAGAGATCACAGTCGAACCAAATGGTCTCAATTTACACATACAAAAGAGCATTTCTTACCAGAAAAAAATAAATTAACAGACCAAGTCTTCATGGTAAAAACAACACTCCCAATTTTAATAGTTACGCAGTATGGTAATTACTACGAACTGTTAAGTCATAGGACGGGTACTTCAATTTCAAAAAACAGTAAAAAAATAGGACATATGGAGAACTTACAGGATCAGACATGGATGAAGCACCCGCTTACTGGATTCATGTTGCTCAACAATAAAGTTTTGCGTTTGAACTGCAAACTTTATATAACAACATACCCCTCCCATGAATGTCTGAGAAGCTAATTTCAACCCGTTCTTGAATCAAGGCGTTATTCGTGGACGTCTGCAGTTTGCAGAATTACCTAGGCACCAACGTCATCCAATTATTCTGAGTCGACAGTATCATTTCATCCGTTTACTGATCCAGTAGTCTCACAGTCACCTGGATCACCTAGAATCAGACATAGTATTTTCTGAACCGAGAACAGAATTCCGGATTCTTGGAGCTTGACAGACAATTAAATATGTCCTACATCACTGTATACCTTGCAAGACGATGAAAGCTAACTTTTTTCAACAAACCATGGCTCCATTACCAGTTGAACGAGTCTCGCAATTCAAAACATTTGAAGTCATAGGCATTGACTCTGCTGGCCCATTATACGCCAGCTAGGAAAATGTAACGAAGAAGGCATACGAGTATATTGCTCTATTCATGCGATCAGCGGCACGAGTCCTACATCGGAAGTACACTCAGATATGTCAACTGCCAGATTTCTACTTGCGCTAAAAAAGTTTGTGGGCAGACAAAGAGTGCCCAGCACAATTTATACTGACAGCGCTACTGCCTTCCATTCCATGCACACAGAGATGAAGGAGCTTTAGCAGGCTCTCATAACAAGCAAGATACACAAGTACTTTGGCCAGCAAGTCATCACACAGAAATTCGTCGCCCCACACGCTCCATCGTGGGGAGGTTTCTGGGAACAGATGTGAGGCCTGCCCAACGCTACCTGAGAATGGTTTCAGGATAGTCGCAGTTGGACGAAGATGGTCTCAATACAATCGCGGTAGGCATAGAAGCAGCATTAAATTCTAGACCAATTACGCAGGGGGGAGACGGAGATAATGACGCTTGCCCACTTCCTCGCAGGTGAGCGATTCCCAACACTACCCACAGATCCACAATCACCTGTTAGGAAGGATTGTGCAAGGGGAATCAACGATGGGGGAAGATGGTATAATACTTCGGGAATAGGTGGAAGGAAGAGTACCTGATCCTGCTCAAAAGTCCATGAAACTCATCAACCAAGGACAGGTTCAGGAAGACACCAGCTGTGTGACGTCGTTCGTCTACAGGAGTAAGTCAGTTCTTACGACTTACAAGCCTGTGAAACGCATGCCGTTATTTACTCAGTATCAACAAAGTTTTGAAACGGAATGTATCTTCAGTCGCCCCATCCTTGTCTAATTGGTGGCACGAGATCTACATCAACAAATGCCTACAAACATTAGCGTCTTCACTGTGTAACAGCAAATGGCTCTGAGCACTATGGGACTTAACATCTATGATCATCAGTCCCCTAGAACTTAGAACTACTTAAACCCAACTAACCTAAGGACATCACACATCTCCCAGTCATAACGAGGCAGAGAATTTAACAGCAAAGTTTATCTCACAATTAATATCTCTCATGTGTCGGATGCTTCATTTCAGTCATATATGCTCTTCTTGATGTTCTAGCCTTAAAAAACTCCAACGTGTTTAAGCTTTTGAAGCAGCTCTAATACCATAATTTTGATTCTTTTATCCAACCGATATGTCACTGTTTTGCGGGAACTAGACGTCGTTTTTGACCTCATTGTCAACGAGACATGAAACTGGCTATTTGTTTCCGCTGTCGCAGAAGCGAATTCTCCTAACGCAAAAAAGTAAAAGAGATGGGACACTCGGATTCACGGACAAACGGAAACAAACTTCTTTCACATCATGAATTAATTATTTAACTTACAGCTTAGGAACCAATCCTCATTCTGCACGGCCGCTTCATGTAGGATAGCCATTCTGTTTTGAACATATTCAACCCTGTCTTTCAGCGTTTCCTGTCACACCCAGAAAAGTGTTGTTACTTCCAACAGAGGCAAACCATGTCACTCTCACGAACGAGGGGCAAGACTCCAAGAACAGACAGTTACGACATTGTCAATAAAATTTTCCTGTGTTTGTATCCGCACTGTCAAAATGTGAAACTATCGACGACATTTCAGTCACTGTTGCAAGTGGTCTTCCTCAGGGTGTTTTTGTTTACTACTGAATGAGAAAACTTTCTTTCTTATATACCTGCAGGCGTGGCTGTTATCTAATTCTGGTAATCTGTTAAGGATAAAGGGGACGGATGTTAGAAGTTCTTTACTGGTATTTTTATTATTTCTTTTCAGTAGTGATGTAAATACCTGGAAATTAGAATTTGAGCGCAGTCCGAAGTTGGCAATAAGCATAAATAAATTGATATTTTATTTTCTCTCCCTTTTTATTACAAACAAAGCAGTTATTATGTTTTGAAATATCATTCTTTTCCGTTTATGACCTGTGCGTCAGCTCTAAGAAACTTTTAACTTAGTTACATTTTTTTCATATTTTTTTAAACTAACATGTAACTAAAGACTAATCAAATATTTCACTAGATAAAGGATCAGGTATAAATAGAAGCCTAGTAGAATATAAGCCGTACAAAGAGTAAGGAAGTAGGGTGCCACTTGGTTATTCCTTGCTATCTTGCTGTTTGTCCTAAGTTTACTGAATGCTTTGTTCAACATAAGCCGCCTTTGGTGAATAGGTGTGAAACATACGTATGCTATTATCTAGTTTACGTTAAAAATAGAACTACCAAATATATTTTATTTTTTAAGATTGAATATTAATTTTTTTTTCCTATTGTAAAGTTCCAGTTTGATACCATAAGACCTTACCAAAAATTTCCAAATACAGGCACTCGGGAGACGGCAGCGGCCGCAGGTACATAGGGTACTGGCACGCCTCAGCCAGCGTTAGAAAGCAGACAAACACGCCACGTCACAACTGCCGCCTGGATTTCCACTCGCCAATTTCCACCAGTCACAAGCAGTAATGCGGACACTTCCCTTACGCGGTCTCTAAGCTTAAACAGTATTTAATCTAACTTGAACTAACTTGCGCTAAGGACGAAACACACACCAATGCCCAAGGGAGGACTCGAACCTCTGACGGGGGGAGCCGCACGGACCGTGACAAGGCGCCCTAAACCGCGCTGTTACCCAGCGCGGCCAGAGTCCCTTTGTGTACTGCTTCACGGCAGCTGTCATCCCGTAGCGCTGTTATTGCTGGCAGCCAAGACGTCGGAAGTCGGTACCCGTCTTCTCTGTTCATGTTGGTGGGTCGCTTGACTATTTCTATTGCCTCTCTAATCCTCCTCCTATCCCGTGATCTAGGGGTAGCGCCTTTGATTCATAATCAAAACGTTTTCAGTCCCGGGTTCGATCCCCGCCACTGCCTAAATTTTGATAAATAATCAGCATTGGCGGACGAAGACTTCCGGCGAAAGAAGTCACCCTCATTCTGCCAACGGCCTTGTCAAAGAGGGCGGAGGAGCGGATAGAGGTTCAGGGCACTCTCTTGTCCTAGGGGTGGGAAATTGCCCCTAAAGGCGGAAGAATCAGCAATGATCAACGACATGAGGATGCAGAAGGCAATGGAAACCACTGCATTAAAGACACGTAACGTGTATCCACAGGACATGTGGCCTGTAATTGAAGAAATGTCATGACGATCTCTCCATTGGCAAAAGATTCCGGAATAGTCCCCCATTCGGATCTCCGGGAGGGGACTGCCAACGGGGAGGTTACCATGAGAAAAAGATTGAATAATCAACGAAAGGATAACGTTCTACGAGTCGGGGCGTGGAATGTCAGAAGCTTGAACGTGGTAGGGAAACTAGAAAATCTGAAAAGGGAAATGCAAAGGCTCAATCTAGACATAGTAGGCGTCAGTGAAGTGAAGTGGATGGAAGACAAGGATTTCTGGTCAGATGAGTATCGCATAATATCAACAGCAGCAGAAAATTGTGTAACAGGTGTAGGATTCGTTATCAATAGGAAGGTAGGGCAGAGGGTGTGTTACTGTGAACAGTTCAGTGACCGGGTTGTTCTAATCAGAATCGACAGCGGACCAACACCGACAACGATAGTTCAAGTATACATGCCGACGTCGCAAGCTGAAGATGAACAGATAGAGAAAGTTTATGAGGATATTGAAAGGGTAATGCAGTATGTAAAGGGGGACAAAAATCTAATAGTCATGGGCGACTGGAATGCAGTTGTAGGGGAAGGAGTAGAAGAAAAGGTTACAGGAGAATATGGGCTTGGGACAAGGAATGAAAGAGGAGAAAGACTAATTGAGTTCTGTAACAAGTTTCAGCTAGTAATAGCGAATACCCTGTTCAAGAATCACAAGAGGAGGAGGTATACTTGGAAAAGGCCGGGAGATACGGGAAGATTTCAATCAGATTACATCATGGTCAGACAAAGATTCCGAAATCAGATACTGGATTGTAAGGCGTATCCAGGAGCAGATATAGACTCAGATTACAATATAGTAGTGATGAAGAGTAGGCTGAAGTTCAAGACATTAGTCAGGAAGAATCAATACACAAAGAAGTGGGATACGGAAGTACTAAGGAATGACGAGATACGTTTGAAGTTCTCTAACGCTATAGATACAGCAATAAGGAATAGCGCAGTAGGCAGTACAGTTGAAGAGAAATGGACTTCTCTAAAAAGGACCATCACAAAAGTTGGGAAGGAAAACATAGGTGCAAAGAAGGTAGTTGCGAAGAAACCATGGGTAACAGAAGAAATACTTCAGTTGATTGATGAAAGGAGGAAGTACAAACATGTTCCGGGAAAATCAGGAAAACAGAAATACAAGTCGCTGAGGAATGAAATAAATAGGAAGTGCAGGGAAGCTAAGACGAAATGGCTGCAGGAAAAATGTGAAGACATCGAAAAAGATATGATTGTCGGAAGGACAGACTCAGCATACAGGAAAGTCAAAACAACCTTTGGTGACATTAAAAGCAACGGTGGTAACATTAAGAGTGCAACGGGAATTCCACTGTTAAATGCAGAGGAGAGAGCAGATAGATGGAAAGAATACATTGAAAGCCTCTATGAGGGTGAAGATTTGTCTGATGTGATAGAAGAAGAAACAGATTTAGAAGATATAGGGGATCCAGTATTAGAATCGGAATTTAAAAGAGCTTTGGAGGACTTACGGTCAAATAAGGCAGAAGGGATAGATAACATTCCATCAGAATTTCTAAAATCATTGGGGGAAGTGGCAACAAAACGACTATTCACGTTGGTGTATAGAATATATGAGTCTGGCGACATACCATCTGACTTTCGGAAAAGCATCATCCACACAATTCCGAAGACGGCAAGAGCTGACAAGTGCGAGAATTATCGCACAATCAGCTTAACAGCTCATGCATCGAAGCTACTTACAAGAATAATATACAGAAGAATGGAAAAGAAAATTGCGAATGCGCTAGGTGACGATCAGTTTGGCTTTAGGAAAAGTAAAGGGACGAGAGAGGCAATTCTGACGTTACGGCTAATAATGGAAGCAAGGCTAAAGAAAAATCAAGACACTTTCATAGGATTTGTCGACCTGGAAAAAGCGTTCGACAATATAAAATGGTGCAAGCTGTTCGAGATTCTGGAAAAAGTAGGGGTAAGCTATAGGGAGAGACGGGTCATATACAATATGTACAACAACCAAGAGGGAAAAATAAGAGTGGACGATCAAGAACGAAGTGCTCGTATTTAGAAGGGTGTAAGTGTAAGACAAGGCTGTAGCGTTTCGCCCCTACTCTTCAATCTGTACAACGAGGAAGCAATGATGGAAATAAAAGAAAGGTTCAGGAGTGGAATTAAAATACAAGGTGAAAGGATATCAATGATACGATTCGCTGATGACATTGCTATCCTGAGTGAAAGTGAAGAAGAATTAAATGATCTGCTGAATGGAATGATCAGTCTAATGATTACACAGTATGGTTTGAGAGTAAATCGGAGAAAAACGAAGGTAATGAGAAGTAGTAGAAATGAAAACAGCGAGAAACTTAACATCAGGATTGATGGTCACGAAGTCAATGAAGTTAAGGAATTCTGCTACCTAGGCAGTAAAATAACCAATGACGGACGGAGCAAGGAGGACATCAAAAGCAGACCCGCTATGGCAAAAAAGGCATTTCTGGCCAAGAGAAGTCTACTAATATCAAATAGCGGCCTTTATTTGAGGAAGAAATTTCTGAGGATGTACGTCTTGAGCACAGCATTGTATGGTAGTGAAACATGGACTGTGGGAAAACCGGAACAGAAGAGAATCGAAGCATTTGAGATGTGGTGCTACAGACGAATGTTGAAAATTAGGTGGACTGATAAGGTAAGTAATGAGGAGGTTCTACGCAGAATCGGAGAGGAAAGGAATATGTGGAAAACACTGATAAGGAGAAGGGACAGGATGATAGGACATCTGCTAAGACATGGGGGAATGACTTCCATGGTACTAGAGGGAGCTGTAGAGGGCAAAAACTGTAGAGGAAGACAGAGATTGGAATACGTCAAGCAAATAATTGAGGACGTAGGTTGCAAGTGCTACTCTGAGATGAAGAGGTTAGCACAGGAAAGGAATTCGTGGCGGGCCGCATCAAACCAGTCAGTAGACTGATGACCAAAAAAAAAAAAAAAAAAACTTCCTCCTGAAAGGGAGAGGCTGTTTCGCCGGTATCCGAGCTTCACCAAAATCAATTTGTTTGGCGCACCCATCCTGGTGTTCTGCCACCGCTGATTTTGTGTGTTGTCTTAGTCGGATATATCTTTCGTGTTCAGATACCTGTGTGCTGATGTGTCGCCCCGTCTCGCCTACATACACTATCCACATTCGCACCTGATATCGTAAAAACACCCTGAAGAAGGTCACTTGCAACAGCGACCGAAACGACGGTAGTTTCACATGTTGACAATGCGGTCACAAACCCAGAAAATTTTTATTGATTGCGACAATGTGCATTCAGCCTCGTCAAGTAGAAGGTTTCAAGTAGAATACAGACACTGTTTCCTGAGTAATAGCCCGACAGCTGTATGTATTACAGTTTCTATAAGGGGCGTTCACAAAGTTTACGTACGAAGGTCGTACAGTCCAGAACTGGTATGTCAACCACACTAAATCGACTTGAGCGTTAAGGCAATCATCCGACCGACGCATCAGATTGAATATACCTATTTGGTAAGACTCTACTATGTGAAGAAGTCCATTACTGCCAGCTGCACGTCCTCGTCTACAGGGACCGTCAACGCTTCAAGGCCTTTTTGAAGGGAATTGAAGGTAAATCTTCTAGAATGTTAGGCAGCGTCATTTTTCTCTTGAATCTCTTCTACCCGATGGACGTTTCGACTCCTGTGCTGGAGTTATTTTCAGGATCTTGCGTTGTTCATGGTTAGCTGCATGGCCAAAACGTCAAAACAGCTGCCCATTTGCACGTTCTGCATCTACGCCTACGTAAATACCCCCAAAACCAGCTTATGGTGCATGGTGGAAGGTATCGTTTTTCGTTCCACTCGCAAACGGTGTGATTATCAATATACCTCAGTACGACCCCCGATTTCTCTTACCTTCGTGGTCCCTAAGCGAAACATACATGAAAACCCGTAACGCTGTCAGCCGCAGATCCTCGTTCCATATGTATTTTCTTAATGGCGTTTCGTGAACAGAACATCGTCTTCCTTCCAGGGTTTCGCGTCTGATTTCACGAAGCATCTAAGTAATACTCGCTTGTTGACCTAACCTACCAGTTACAAATCTACCACCAAGTTTCTGAAATGCGTCAGTGTATTTCTTCAATCTGAACCTGTCGGGGATCCAAAAAACTCGAGCATTACTCGAGAATGGGTCGTACTAGCATTCCATGCGCGGTCTCCTTGTAGACGATCTACGATTTCCGATAAATCTACATATAAAACGAGTCGGCCGTTCGTCCCACTACTACTGTTTTTACGTGCTCGTTCCATTTAATCGACGCGAGAGTGTCAAGCAGCACACCACCGATATGTATTCGAACATTACAAGGTTGTTTATCCTACTCTGGATTAATTTACACTTTTCTACAGACATTGAACGGCAATACTTTCCCGTATACTTGAATATTTGCTGCTCGCCGTGCCTGTCAGCTCATTAACGTGAAAGAAAGTAAGAGCGATCCTATCACATTTCCCTGGGGCACTCCAGACAATACCCTTTTCTCTGATGAACAGTCGCCGTCAGGAGCAACGTATCGGGTTCAATTACTTAAGACGTTTACGAGCCACTTTCGTATCTCAGAACCTATTCCGTGTGGTTGGACTTTCGTTAACAGTCTGTTGTGAGGCACCGTGTCAAATGGTTTCCGGAAATCTAGAAACATTGAATCTGTCTATTGCGCTACATCCATGGCAAGCAGGATATCATGTGTGCTTTCTAAATTCGTGCTGATATATGGACATGAGCTTTCATCTCTCCAGAACAGTTATTATACTGGAGCTTAGAATCTCGATTTTTTTATAGACGAACGAATTTTTGATATCTCCTGCGTGCGACATTTCCTCGTTCTTTTCTGGACCGAGGATGCAACAGTCTCTGAGTTCTCAGAACTTTTAGAACTTTATTAATAAACCACGTTGCGTATTTCCGTCCTTAATCCACTCACAGAACACGTACTCGTCCAGAGTGCGATTTACAATCAATTTAAAGTTTTCCTACAATTCCTCTACGTCCATCAAACTGGAAGTAGATCATGTCCATTCATTTCCTAAGCAGAAAACTAATAAACGCTTGCCTGCTCTTTCCAGCATAAATATTCTCTTGGCCTTCCTCATGGACTTATGAAATTTAGTAACCATAGTCCCTACGGCATCACGATCACTAATGTCTGTCTCTGCACTGCTACTCCCGATAAGATAAAGCCTGTTTGCATCTGCGAGGCCAAAAATATTACCATTGTGTCTGGTTTGTCGAACTAGCTGCTCAAGAAAGTCAGAATACCTCTTCAAAACTACTGCACAAGACTGACTGTCCGTTCCACCTGCGATGAATCCATAGGCGTCCAAACTATACTTCATATGTTAAACTCCCCGCCAACTATCACTGCATGATCAGGGTACTTCCGCGCTACGAGAGTAGACTTCCTTTTTAATAATTCTACAAGTGTCACAGCGGAGTCAGATTGCCGTTAAAAACATTCGATGATTAACTTCAGTTCATTAAGGTCGGTTACTCGTGTCCAGATAATTTTATAATCAGATTCAGTTTCAACCTCGAGGGCCAGCCGCTGTGGCCGAGCGGTTCTAAGTGCTTCAGTGCTTTTTTTTTTTATTTTTTTTTTTTTTATTTTTGCAGCCTCGAGAGACTCACTATTTTTGTCGAATGCAATGAACATCCCCTCCTATGACGTTTATTCTGTCTTTCCGTTACACTTTCCATGCCTCGTTAAATATTTTGGAGTTTTCTACTTCGGATTTCATCCAAATCTCTGTTCTCAGAATAATTTGAAAGCACAACTTTATCTGCAGGGCAGTAAATTCAGGAATTTTGTTTGGAATACATCGTCCACTTACTGTTAAAATTTTGACATTCGTGTTGTCTGTACTTTGTAAGCAGTCCATGTGCGCCCCGCAAGTGTTCTGCTGCTCGAGCAGCTTGTTCCTGTGTGAAGTGCATCCCCGACCTATCAAAGTGGAGCTACTATTCTCTACCCCATAAAGCAGGCCCGGAAATCTGCAGTCAAGACCGTCACAGAATCGACAGAGCCTCTGCTCGAGACCTTCCACTCGTCTCCAAACCAGAGGGCTGTGATCAATTCTGGATAGATAGTACCAATTCACAGCTCTGTTTGCACCCCGCGAGCACATGCTGAGGATGGCCTCAGAACACAGTCAACAGACGTCATTGGTGCCCATGTGAGCCATAACTTGCAGTTGATTGCACCCTGTACTCTCGATAGCTGTAGACAGATCCACCTCTATATCTAAGTGAGGACCCCTGGCAGACATACCGAGTGCACACACGTTTTCTTTCCAGCCATGGATGGTATCGCCAGAACGTGTCTAATTGAAGCTTCCAATAACTAGCCTGACAGTGTGCCTGCAGGATCCTGCTGATGGAGCAGCCACTTGCTCGTCCACTCACAGGGTGAATGGGCGAGACCAGACAGTCAGCCCCACATTGGCTCCCCGCCTCGAGCAACGCAAACACGTTACAACCCGCCACTCCCTTTGCTGTGAGCGCGGATCCCCGCCTAATATTGGAGCTCCCGATAACTAGTAAACGCTTTTGCCCGTGTGCCCGCACGGACTCTGCTAAAGGAGCGGCCACTTGCCCACTCACAGGGTGAATGGTCAGCCGCATGTTTCCCGGTCGAGTGATGCGAATACGTTACAACCTGCCACTCCCTTTGCAGCTAACGCGGACGCCCTATGTCGAGTACACTGTAACGTGCTTCGGTAGCAGACCCGGTGGGCGAAACAAGCGACATTGTACATGTGCCATTTGAAACGCCAAATTTACCGCCACTGTCATACCCCTGCAGACAGCTGACCGCAGCCAACACTGTCTTCAGCTGTTTGTGAACTGCCGCCAGATCTCTTTCGACCGCACACAGCAGGCACAAACCATATCCATCCTTATACTACAAAAACACGTAGAAAGAAGCAATTACGTAACTTGCTACCCTCCTGTTGTGTCACATAAGGAGGCTAGAGCCTAACTGAGCTGCCTCCAACGGTTCCAGGCTGTTCAAAATAAATGAAAGCTGCTCCACAGACTGGGTAAATCTACGCTATGAAATTATTAAAACATGAGACTATACTTGTTTTGTTTGGCAGGAGAGCCAACACCGGCTTACTAGAGGAGGCCGAAAGGCACGCGTTTTAGCTCACGCAGGCTGGCGTGAGGTCTGGAACAGGACAAGGAAATTAGAATTTAGAAAAACGGACGTAGCTGGTGGAATACTTAACTTTAATCCGTTAATGAAGAACGTCGGTCTTGACGGTACATGATTCACAATATCAATAGTAACTGATAATGGCGCCTTGCTAGGTCGTAGCAAATGACGTAGCTGAAGGTTATGCTAAACTATCGTCTCGGCAAATGAGAGCGTATTTTGTCAGTGAACCATCGCTAGCAAAGTCGGTTGTACAACTGGGGCGAGTGCTAGGAAGTCTCTCTAGACCTGCCGTATGGCGGCGCTCGGTCTGCAGTCACTGATAGTGGCGACACGCGGGTCCGACGTATACTAACGGACCGCGGCCGATTTAAAGGCTACCACCGAGAAAGTGTGGTGTCTGGCGGTGACACCAGAATACTTGTTAAATAAACAAACACGCAACGAATTTAAGAGCCATACTAATTATGAAAATGGCTCTAGTGTATACTTCATGTTTGTATTTATATAGGTATGTTCCACATCTCTTCCCAAACCACTGGACCGATTTCGACCCCATGTAACACTTACCGCCTGGAAAGAAAAGAGTCGCCGTGGGGTTAAGATCTACCCACCTATCAAACCGGTGGCGGCGGGGATGAAAAAGTAGTGCAGGCCACGACGCCCAAATACCTATATTTTAGTCCTCCAGTAATTGAGAACGAGAGTACTTAGAGACTTGCAACAAACTTTATACATAATTTCAAACCTTACGTAACTTTTTCTTGCCGATAACTTTCACAAAATGATTAAAGGAAAAACGTTTATTGCTTCCTACATTTTCGATATTCATGCAGTAAAACTGCCGCATAAAGGCTGACGTTTTAATTTATTATTTCTTTACTACTAACTATATTCATGACACATTTTGTGAATAATATTCACATATATCACTCAATGTATGACAAAAATTATATCATTATATGGCACTCAGTTCAGGAAATATAACATCTTCAACACTGAGATTCGGGAGAAACTACCGCATCATGCAATTCGTTGAAATTCATTCTTCGTTGCTGCTAACACTATCCGAAACACTTTTAGCAAAGAGTATCCATATTCTGCCGCTTGGAAAAATTTATGACTGTATGGCACATAGTTCAGGAGATATGACCTCAAATACAAAGATGCGTGAAAACACCCGTATCATATATGAGTTTTAATTTATTGCTTCTTTGCTACTAACTCTATTTGCAACACATTTTGTAGACAGTATGCACACATGCCGCTGATTGTACATAGAAAAACATATCATTGTGACACATAGTTCAGGAGATATGATGCAGTAAACACTGAGATGCGTCAAAAACTGCCGCATCATGCATAACCATTTATTTATTGATTCTTTACTACTAACTCTGTTCACAATACATTTCGCAAACAGTAGCCACATATAATACTAGATGTACCTGCATTATTATGTCACTGTACAGCACATAGTTCTGAAGCTGCAGGAGATACGGGGTCATAATCATTGAGCAGAGTGAAAATGAAACTACAGGGTGAAATTCGCTAGACATACAGGCGAAATATGTATGAAAATACGAGCGAAATGTGTTCAACATATCTGAAATATATTTGACATGTGTGTGAGCGCGCAAAGGCATGGGAACGATTTCAACCGAAGTTGGTGCTCATGTTAGTTACAATCTGGAAATAAATACCGTAGGGGTAAGAATCAATAGCCCCTGTTGGGGTGAACGTGATAATGTGGAGGGAGAAGGGTGGAGGAGAAGACTGACGGATAGCAATGGGGAAGGAGACGGGCAAGGTAGGATGAGGAGATGGACAGAGACAGTAGAAATGGAAATTGATGGAGAGAGAGAAGGTAAAGAAATGGGCAGAGAAAGGAAAAAGGAGGAGGTGGAAAGAGACAGGGGGAGAAACAGATAACCAGAGAGAGGGAGGCAGAAGGAGATCAATAGTCACAGGGGGAGAAGGAAATGGACAGAGAAATAGAAGATGAGAAGACGCACAGAGAGAGTGTGGGAGGGGATGAACAAAGAGAAGGGAGAGGAGGATATGGATACAGAAAAGAAAGAGGAGGGGATGAACAGGGAGAGGGAGGGGTGGAGTTGATCAGAGGGATGGTGGAGACATAGAGGAATGGGAGGAGAGGAGATGGACAGGGAGAGGAGGAGAATAAGATTGGTAAAGAGTGGGGGAGGAGATGGACAGAGAAGTAAGAAGCAGGTGGACAAAGGGGGGAGGAAGAGAAGGGCAGAGTGGGGCGCAGGAGGAGATAGAACAGAGAGTTGGGGTGGGGAGGTGGACAGAGAAGGGGTGAGAGAGATGGACAGAGAGGATGTGAAGGAGGATGTGGACAGGGAGAAGGGGAAGGAGGAGATGGACTAATAGAAGACTGGAATCAATACACCCAGCAATACCAGATATTCTGTAAACTATAAAAGCACACAGAAAAAGCGAAATATATAACTTGATACTCTCCTGATGTCACAAGTGGAGACTATCGCCTTAGAGCCTAACTGAGCTGTCTCCAACAGTCCATGGCTGTTCAAAACAAAAGACAGCTGTTGTACAGAATGCCTACCTAACAGATCCCAGGGCACCAAAATTTTGGTTTCCAGTATTCTGTATAATTACTGACCAAATTGAAAAATATAAAATACTGTCATAATCCAACTAATTAGAGGTATAATCCTGCATGAAAGGATTAACACATCAAGCCAAGTGTTAAAGTCAGAAACCGTGCATATGTCTCGAGGCAGTGTAACGCACGTCGCACAAATTACCCAGACTATATACTCATTCATTATTTCAGAATGAGATTTCCAACAAACTGTAAACCTAATTTCAAACTTTTGGAAACTTTTTCTCTCTGATCCCTCCCCTCACACCTCCCCCCCCCCCTTTTGGCGCGCGCGCACACACACACACGGATGTGTTCGTCGTACACCCCACATTAATTTCTGCGGCTGTTTCACGCAGTGTTCTCTACGCAAACACCGCTTCTTGCGGTCGTTAAGTGAAGGCCGCCGGCCACTACGTTGTTCGAGGTGAGAGGCAGTGCGTGAAATCTGGTATTGTCGGCACACTCTTGACACTGTAGATCTCGGAATATTGAATTCCCTAACTATTTTCGAAATGGAATGCCAATGTGTCTAGCTCCAAGTACCATTACGCATTAAGAGTCTTACTTCCCGTCGTGCGTCCATAATCACATAGGAATCGCCTGAATACAAATGACAGCTCCACCACCAGTACACTGCCCTTTTATACCTTGTGTACGTGGTAGTACCGCCATCTGTATATGAGCTTATTGCTGCCCCATGACGTTTTGTGATCTCAATATAGGTGTATAATATAAAGTCGAAGTACCGACAGTCAAGAGTCTTTTATGCATAAAACATATCCTTAATTAGGGTAAACATTTGGCGGACACAAGGTGGTTCTTTGTGTTCTACGTAACATTTATAGTATGCAGCGATGTAACCAGAATTTTGCAAGACTTATCGCTGTCATCTCGTCCCAACACGTGTTTCTTGCGATCCAATAATTTGATGTAATTGCTTCCATCCATCAGAACGCCTGCAAAGTCAGACATTTCCATTAATATCGGCTGTTCGGTTCGGAAGGGAGATTAAAAGCCCAAAGTGAACGAAAATTAAAACTCTAATGATTACTGTTTGGTGTGAATGAAATGTCAGACTCATGACTGCAATATCTATAATGCCACATGAAACGAACACTAGTTAGTTAATCACGTACCACAGCTTCCCTGTTTGCAAATGTGGATATCGTCCTCTTCATGACTAGATGTTAATGTCATCAAGCGGAGCTTCCACATGTCCTTATTTTCGAGAAAGGCGAATATGTCTGCTACACTCTGTTCCAAGTTGTAGGCTAAAATTATAAACAAGAGATTAGTACCAATAGTGAAAGCCCGTACGTTACAGGTATAGCAAGTAATTGGTTATAGCTTCCGCCTGGTTTTTCTTGCTATCCAGACATGTTTCGGCGCCTCTGTGTCATCGTCAGTAGCTTTTGTTTAAAGAACAGCTGTATAAACAGAACATATTTTAGGTTGTAACTGATATAACAAAATGAGTCGTAAAGACAGTTTTCGTTCGTTTTTATTGTTATCTTAATCTTACATTATGTGGTTTTGCAGGACCATCTGTATGGTGGCCTGCATTGATAGCTTCTCATTTGCAAACCAAACGACGTAAATGCGAATTTTATCAGCGAGGTAACACATCCATTGATTTTTTAAAACGTGATTTTAATGTGTCAAAATGTTTTGCATATGTATTTTGTTATTATTCACGTTTTGTTGTGACTGATCCTTTTTCTTTCGAGTTCTGAGGGGACTTCACACAACTATTAAATGTGCTTTGTGTAATTTCAATTTTACAAACGCCTTTTCACTTCGCAAAACGCGATGCACACGATGCTGTTCTGTCCTTTAACCCCGTCGGCGTTCATTTGTTCCTGAGTTGGTTTGGCCCGGAATTCGAATGTTGTTTACTTTTATCTCTCTTTCCCTGTCTGTGTGTGTGTAAGCTCCTTTAATGTGCCTTTACAGAGTGTAGTGTATTCATTCAAAACTAGTTTGTCCCGGCAGAGGTTCGAGTCCTCCCTCGGGCATGGGTGTGTGTGTTTGTTCTTAGGATAATTTAGGTTAAGTAGTGTGTAAGCTTAGGGACTGATGACCTTAGCAGTTAAGTCCCATAAGATTTCACACACATTTGAACAATTGAACAAAACTAGTTTGCCTCCTGTATGTCGAAGTTTTCTTCTGTTGTTAGTTTGTAATATAGGCTGGGGCGGAATTTCAGGATTCTTAAATCCGTTGCTATTGTAGTTGGATAGTGGTTATCGGATATTAGGTGGTCAGCAAATGTGCTATGGGTGCTTTACTTTTAAGGGCTCTGATGTGTTCTGAGTATCTTGTTTTAAAGTTCCTGCATTTTTGTCCTACGTATACTCATCGGCAAGTGTTGCAAGTGACTTTACATATTCCTGATCTGTCGAATTTACACCATACAATGTAAAACAAGGTAAGAGCAAAAACGAACAAAAACTGTCTTAAGGCATCGTTGTGTTAGATCAGTTACAGACTAAAATACACTATGTGATCAAAAGTATCCGGACACCGCAAAAAACACACATTTTTCATATTAGGTGCATTGTGCTGCCACCTACTGCCAGGTACTCCATATCAGCGACCTCAGTAGTCGTTAGACATCGTGAGAGAGCAGAAAGGGGCACGCCACGGAACTCACGGACTTCGAACGTTGTCACATGATTGGGTTTCACTTGTGTCATACGTCTGTACGCGAGATTTCCACACTTCTAAACACCCCTACGTCCACCGTTTCCGGTGTGATAGTCAAGTGGAAACGTGAAGGGACACGTACAGTGCAAAAGCGTACAGGCCGGTCTCGTCTGTTGACTGACAGAGACCGCCAACAGTTGAAGAGGCTCGTAATGTGTAATAGGCAGATATCTATCCAGTCCATCACAAACGAATTCCAGAGAGCATTAGGATCCACTGCAAGTACTATGGCAGTTAGGAGGGAGGTGAGAAAACATGGATTTATGCCTCCATTGGTATAAGGAGCGAGAACATTGGACGACTGAACAGTGGAAAAACGTTGTGTGGAATGACTAATCAAGGTTCACAATGTGGCGATCAGATGGCAGGGTGTGGGTATGGCGAATGCCCGGTGAACGTCATCTACCAGCCTGTGTAGTGGCAAAAGTAAAATTCAGAGACGGTGGTGTTATGGTATGGTCGTGTTTTTCATGGAGGGGGCTTGCACCCCTTGTTGTTTTGCGTGCCACTATCACAGCAGAGGCTGATGTTTTAAACACCTTCTTGCTTCTCACTGCTGAAGAGCAATTCGTGGATGGCGATTTCATCCTTCAACACGATCGAGCACCTGTTCACAATGCACGGCCTGTGACGGAGTGGTTACACGACCCAACATCCCTGTAATGGACTGTCCTGCACAGATTCCTGACATAAATCCTATATAACACCTTTGGGATGTTTTGTAACGCCGACTTCGTGCCAGGCCTCACCGACCAACATCAATACCTCTCCTCAGTGCAGCACTTCGTGTAGAATGGGCTGCTATTCCCCAAGAAACCTTCCAGCACCTGCTTGAATGTACGCTTGCGAGACTGGAAGCTGTCATCAGGGCTAAGGGTGGGCCAACACCATATTGAATACCAGCATTACCGATGGAGGACGCCACGAACTTGTAAGTAATTTCCAGCCAGGTATCCTATTACTTTTTAACACATAGTGTAAAATAAACAAAACCCACTGATGATGGCACAGAGGTTCCAAAACATGTTTGAATAACAAGAAAAAACTGAGTTTCGCGTAATATACGGAAACTATACCTGACAGTTTTAACTGCAAATATGAAAAAATACAATAACTGCAAATACAAAAGACGAATATGAGATACAGCACGGTTTTAGGAAGGGTAGATCATATTTTGATTGCATTTTCACTTTGGCACAAGTGACTGAGAAAAGAAGAGAAATTAGATTAGCAACGTATTATATTTTTATCGCTTATGAGAGAGAGTTTGATAAGGCAAAGTGGAAAATGCTGTGAGAATCACTAAAGGGAATGGGATTTTCATCACATCTGATTACGGAAATTCTGTTGCAGTACAAAAATAATAAAGTGAGTGTCTCCACTGTGAGAAACGGGAGAGAATCTGCTGGGATTAATCGAGGAGTTAGACACGGTATTAAATGACACATTAATTTCAGTACGATACCATTTTCTGCTTTTCAGCTTATAATAGGGGTATCTGTATTTGTGGTATCTGTTCTTTCGGACAGAGCAGACACCATTTTTGATACCGCAGCCGAACATATATAACGAAATGAAATAAATTCTGACACCGGCTGCAATTAGGGATTGAAACGAATACAAGAGAAACAAGTGAAAATTTGTGACAGACAGGGGCTCGATCAGGGATTTTCCGTTTTACACGAGCAGTTGCCTTAAACAACTTCGGCTGTCTGAGCACACTTCCCGTCCAACCCAAGTACACTACTTCTCGTAGACTACTTACGTAGCGCTCCCAGTTCACCGTACACATTGCTCGCCGCCTCACGCAGAATTCCCGCAAGAGTTCAAAAGAGAGAATGCATCCACACAGAAATGTTCTTAATGACCATCAAGTGATGTACAATGCGATGACGATAGTTGTGGGAGAGCGATGTTCACATATGTCTTGCAGTATTACCGCGTACCTAAGCTATAATTGGGCAGTTCACTGGTGGAGCATTCATTTGTATTCAGGTGATTTACGTCAAAAGGTTTCCAACGTGATTACGGTCGCAGACTTCGAACGCGGAATTTTAGCTGGAGCTAGATGCATGGGGCATTCCATTTCGGAAATCTTTAGCCAATTCAATATACCGCCATCCACAGTGACAAGAGTGTGCCGAGAATATCCAATTTCAGGCATTAACTCTCACCATGGACAACGCAGTGCCCGACAGCCTTCACTTAACGACCGAGAGCAGCGGCGTGTACGGTGAGTTGTCAGTACTAACATGTAAGCAGCACTGCGTGAAGTAACCGCAGTAATTAACGTGGGATGTACGACGAACATATCCGTTAGGACAGTGTTGTGAAATTTGGCATTAATGGGCTGTGGCAGCAGAGGACCGACTTAAGTGTCTTTGCTAACAGCACGACATCGTCTGCAGCGCCTCTCTTGGGCTCGTCACCATATCGGATGGAACTTAGACAACTAATAAACCGTGGCCTGGTAAGATGAATTCACATTTCAGTTAGTAAGACCTGATGGGAGGGTGGTAAGTTTCGAGGGTGAGGCAGACATCACGTAACATAGCCCCAGGTTGTCAACAAGGCACTCTGCAAGCTGGTAGTGGCTGCATAATGGCGTGCACTGTGTTTACGTGGAATGGACCGGGTTCTTTGCTCCAACTGAACCGATTATTCGGCTACTTGGAGACCATTTACAGTCATTCATAAACTTTGTGTTCCCAAACAACGATGGAAGTTTTGTCGATGACACATCACCAAGTCAACGGGCTACAGTTGTTCGCAATTGTTTGAAGAACTTACTGGCCAGTTCGAGCGAGTTGCTGGTCACCCTGATCGCCCGACACGAATCCCATTGAGCATTTTTGGGACATAATCGAGAGGTCAGTTCGTGCACAAAATCCTGCACGAGCAACATGTTCGGAGTTATGGGCGGCGATGGAGTAATACCGTCTTCTGGGAATAACGCCTGTGATCAGTTATTAAAATGACCTCGGTTCGAACCCGCACTGCTAAAATTCTGAATAAAAATCATTAGCAGTGTCGGACGAAGACTTCCTGCATAAGAACTCACCCTCGTTCAGCCAACGGTCTTGTCAAAGATGGCGGAATAGCGGACAGAGGTTCAGGGAACTTCCTTGCCCTTGCAGTGGGAAACTGGTCTTAAAAGGCGGAAGAATCAGCAATGGTCAACGGCATGAGGATGCAGAAGGCAATTGAAACCGCTGCATTAAAGATGTATAATGTGTATCAACAGTCGGAGCTCCGCGAGAGGACTGCCAATGGGGAGGCGACCATGAGGAAAATATTGAATAACTAAAGAAAGAATAACGTGCTAGGAGTTGGTGTGCAGAACGTCAGAAGTGTGAAGTTGGTACGGAAGCTAGAAAATCTGAAAAAGAAGTGCTAAGGTTCAGTCTCGATATAGTGGGGGTCAGTGAACTGAAACGGAAAGGAGGTAAATATATCTGCTCAGATGAGTACAAGGTAATATCAACAGCAACATAAAAATATAACGGGAGTTGGATTCGTTGCGAATAGGAAGACAGGCAGTTGATCGATGAAAGAAGGGAAATTCAGGAATACAGAAATACAAGTCGCTGAGGAATTAAATAAATAGGAATAGAAGGGAAGCTGAAGCGACATGGCTGCATGAAAAATATGAAGGAATCGAAAAAGAAATGATTGTCATAAGGACTGCCGCAGCATATAGGAAGGTCAAAATAACGTTTGCTGAAATTAAAAGCAAGGGTGGTAACTGAGATAGTGTAACGGAAATTCCACTGTCAATACAGAGGAGGTAGCGGATAGATGGAAAGAGTGCATTAAAGGACTCTATGAGGGAACAGATTTGTTTTATGACGTGACAGAAGAAGAAACAGGACACAGAAGAGATAGGAAATCCAGTAATAAAATCGGAATTTGAAAGAGCAATGGAAGATTTTAAGATCGAATAGGGCTGAAGGGACAGATAATTTTCCATCAGAATTTCTAAAATCGTTGGGGGAAGTGGCAACAAAACGACTATCACGATGTTGTGCAGAATGTATGAGTTCGGCGGCATACCATCTAACTTTCGGAAAAACATCATCCACACAATTCCCAAGATTGCAAGAGCCGACACGTTCAAGAATTATCGCACAATCAGCTTAACAGTTCATGCATCCAAGTGGCTAACAAGAATAAAATGCAGGAGAACGGAAAAAATTGATGATATGTTAGATGACAAACAGTTTTTAATTTGTAAAGGTGAAGACACCAGAGAGGCAATTCCTACTTTGAGGTTGATAATGGAAGCAAGACTGAAGAAATATCATGACACTTTCATATGATTTGTCGACCTGGAAAAAGCGGTCGGCAATGTCAAATGGTGCAAGATGTTCGAAATTCTGAGGAAAATATGGGTAAGATACAGGGAACGACGGGTAATATAGTGCTTGGATTGAAAAGGGTGTAGAACCGGGATATAGTCTTTCGCCGCTATAGGGGATGTAGTCTTTCGCCCATATTGTTCAATCTGTACATGGAAGAAACAATGACGGATGTAAAAGAAAAGTTCAAGAGTGAAATTAAAATTCAAGTTGAAAGGATATCAATGAAAAGATTCGCTGGCGTCTTTGTTATATTCAGAATTACAGGATCTGATTGGATGGAATCAACAGTCTGATGCGTAAAGAATATGGCCTGAATGAGATGAAATTAGTGAGAAGTAGCTGAAATGAAAAGAGTGAGAAGCTTAAAATCAGGATTGGTGATCAGGAAGCAGATGAAGTTAAGGAAATCTGCTACTGGGACAGCAAAATAGATGAAATGAAGGAGTGAGAAACTTAAAATCAGGTTTGGTGATGACGAAGTAGATGAAGTTAAGGAAATCTGCTACCGGGGCAGCAAAATAGCCCACGACGGACGGAGCAAGGAGGACATAAAAAGCAGACTAGCACTGACAAAAAGGGCATTCCTGGCCATGACAAGTCTACTACTGAGACATCAGCTTTAAGTCTGAGGAAGAAATTTCTGGGGACCTACGTTTGGAGCATAGCATTTTATGGTAGTGAAACATGGACTGTAGGAAAACCGGAAAAGGAGAGAATCGAAGCATATGAGATGCTGCAGAAGAATGTTGAAAATTTGATTTAATGATAAGGTAAGGAATGAAGAGATTCTCCGCAGAATAGACGAGGACAGGAACATACGGAAAGCACTGACAAAGAGAAGGGACAAGAAGTAGGTTGCAAGTGCTGTTCTGAGATGAATAGATTGGCAGAGGAAAGGAATTAGAAAAAAAAAACGTCCGTGCCACGTCGAGCTGCTGCACTACGTCGGGCAAAATGAGGTCTGACACGATACTATGAGGTATCCCATAATTATGGTCCTCAGTGTATACTTATACACAGGGAGAGGAAAAAATGTCGCATTTAGAGATCGGCATGCGATTTCTCATCCAAATTCAAGACAAAAATTTATCTAGCAAAATCATATTGCGTGCAGTTTGAAAACACATGTATGGAAACGAGAAGGTGGCAACAGAGACACATCGTGCAGCAATCGGAATGTACGTGTATCGCCCTGCACTACCGTAGCAGCCATCATAGGTCACACGGAGTAGATTGCTGGGAAATCAAACACACATCCACCATGGAGCTATGGTTCGAATTCTCGTCAGATTTATTTTTTGGGCGTCCGTTCCCTGGCGCTCGTCGTCAGTAAGAAAGAGCATTTTGTCAAATGACAATAGCCTATCATATGACAGTGGGCTCCATAAAACTGCTTGCATCCGTTTGCTAAACGTATCAGACCCTGTCATGCTCATGTAGGGTGGCTTCCGATGGAGTCCACAAATGATGAATACGTCGATAAGATTTTGGTGCTGTGTGCATCCGATAACAAAGCTGTTATTGCTGCTGCTGCAGCTGATGCTCCAGCGTGTGCTGCACGGTACCCTCATGGTCGCCATCCCGATAAGAAAGTTTCTCACGGCCTGGTGGAGGAACGCCTCCGAGGAAGCGACAATCTTCAACCATATGGAATGGACTGAGGTATCTCATTCTCTCCCTCTGCGAAATAGAAATACGAGGTGTGATGTTCATTTCCCCCAGAATCCTGTGGAAACATGATTCTGGGGGAGTACGGACTAGACGCACTCCACAGAGGTGACGATTCTTGAAACCGTTCATCAATCACCTCGTTGAATTACTTGTGATATTACTAGGCAGTTCCAGATAACTCAAAGACTGGTTGTTGAAGTGTTGCATGATGAAGAACAGCATCCATTTCACTAAAAGTTAACTCAACACCAGTGGCCAGAAGACCGCATTAGACGAGCACAGTTTTGCGAATGACTTTCGCACCAAGTGGAAGATAACGAAGGTATTTTCAACCTCCACAACAACCGTTATTGGTCGCAAATCTTCCCATCTGAAACACTTAACACGAATTTCATACACTCTTTGCTTCCACCTGGTGTTCGGCGACAGGGAAATTGATTGGTCGTGGAGATCCAATTTTCTGGCCTCCACGTTCCCCAGACCTTGGGGACATTTAAAGTAACATGTTTATAGTATCATCTAATACCTTGCGTGCATGCCGCTTCGGCAATCGTGAACGCAGGTGTGTTGCGTAGGGTCCAGCACAGAATGATCCAGCGAGTGGCTATGTTTTTGCAAATGCAAGATGGTGCTTTGAACGTTTCTAAAGCAAACGGTGCTCGTACTTGTGCGTACCGGTTGTGTGAAGATAAGCCTGGATGTCAAACGTGCAGAATGGAATTATAGTGCGTAGCATAATGTGCAATGTACTGTATCCCACATATTGTGCTTTTTGTAACACACTGGATACGGACGATGCTACAGTATCCACTATAATTTTCTGTTTGCTTTATTTGTGTCATGGACGAAACAAAATGGTCATATATGTCTGTAAGAAGTTAATGGCATGTCTTTTAAATTCAAATGAAGGTAACAGTAACAGAAATAAATTCACAAGATATCGCATTTTAGAGGTGTATATTGTGCACTATTTGATGCTTTAACCGAAAAAAAAGTTTGGCGCGAATACGATTCGAATATAGGCGAGTCTGCATATCGTTCCCCACAACTTGCCCCGTCTCACTTTTTTATCCCTGAACTAATAGGACGGCTCCGGCATAATGCACAGTTCGTACGTGTTTTTGGCCACACTGCGCACAGTTACAGCGTTGCCAGAGCCTCACTTTTTTAAAAAATCGCACTTCTATTAAACCTGTTGGCGGTAATGGGATGAGGAACTACATGCTGACCGCCAAGCAGCATTTTTTCTTAACCCCATATATGCGTGGTGTCTGCTCTTTGAAAGAATCCGTTCGAAAGAACAGACGCCATTCCTATCCCACAGGAGTACAGGCTAGTGATGAAATTAAATAAATTATGACATTGGCTCCAATTTGGCACCGAAATGAATCAATGACCACAATTCAAAATTTATGAGTAGTAGTGTGCGACAGTTTGGTAATTTGTGTTGGAATGATAAACGTGCACGAGTAGCAAACGTGTAAGGCCACCGCCCACATTAAGCGAAAAATCTGGGTTCGAGGCTGCGCCCGGCAAACAAAATTGCACCTTTGGCCATTGAATTCATTTCAAAGCGCATTTACAGTAGATGTAAGAATCTATTTCATATCATCCTTATAACACGGGAATCTGAAGAAAAGAGTCAAATTACGGTACGTAGGCTGAGTCAAAATTCCGCTAAATATGGAATGATTATGTAGACAGATAAAATAAAAAAGTGACGGCTTTTCGGAGACTATAACTCCTAAGAGTTGAAATCGTTGTCAATGGACAAATAAATGAACAAGTATGACAGTTTAAATATTCAGGGTGCAATCTTAAATTTCCTAGGCCAGATGATAAAGAGCTAAAATTGGCCAGATTCGTATAATTCTGTAAAACCATACAATGTACTTTAAAACATAATACGCAGAAAGAAACTTCGCCAAGTAATACCATTGAATTTTTTGCTATATGGTAACGAATTTTGGACCCTAACATGTAATCAGTTATGACGAATCGGGTCATAAGAGATGAAATTCGCCGCTTTGTGCAACCCACGTCTGCAATTATTTGCTGCATATTCCAATCTCTATCCTCCTCTACAGTTTTTACCCTCTACAGCGCTCCTATAGCATATTGGAAGTCATTCCCTGATGTCTTAACAAATGTCCGATCGTCCTGTCCCTTCTCCTTGTCATTGTTATCCATATATTCCTTTTTTCCTCTCCGGTTCTGCGCAGAACCTCCTCATTCCTTACCTTATAAGACCACCAAATTTTCAACATTCATCTGTAGCACCACACATCAAATGCCTCAGTTCTCTTCTGTTCCGGTTTTCCCACAGTCAATGTTTCACTAACATACAATGCTGTGCACCAGACGAACATCCTCAGAAGTTTCTTCCTCAAATTAAGGCCTATGTAGGATACTAGTAGACTCCTCTTGGCCAGGAATACCCATTTTGTCATTGCTGGTTTGGTTTTGCTGTCCTCTTTGTTCTGTCCGTCATTGGTTATTCTGCTGCCTAGGCAGTAGATTTCCTTAACTTCATCTACTTCCTGACCATCAATCCCGATGTTAAGTTTCTCTCTGTTCTCATGTCTGCTGATTCTCATTACTTTCGTCTTTCTTCAATTTACCCCCAATCAGTATTCTGCACTCATTAGACTGTTCATTCCATTCAGCAGATTATGTAATTCTTCTTCACTTTCAATTGGATAGCAATGTGATGGCGAGTCATATCGATATCCTTTCACCTTGAGTTTTAATTCCACTCCTGAACCTTTCTTCTATGTACATCGTTGCTTCTTCGATGTACAGTTTGAACAGTAGACTACATCTCTAAGTTACACCTTTTTCGTTCTTGGTCGTCCACTCTTATTATTTGTCTTGGTTCTTGACTTATTCTATGTTACCCGTCTCTCCCTATAGCGTACCCTTATTTTTAACGCTTTTGCCAGGACGACAAATCCTATGAACTTGTCTTGATTTCTGCCTCTTTGGTGCCTTTACCTTCCCTGTTTCTTCTTCTATCACACCAGACAAATCTTCCCCCTCATAGAGGTCTCTAATGTACTCTGTCCAAATACCTGCCCTCTCCTCTGCATTTAACTCGAATTCCCATTACACTCTTAATGTTAACACCTCTGCTTTTTTTATCACCGAAGTTTATTTTGACTTTACTATATGCTGAGTCAGTCCTTCTGACAGTCATTTATTTTTCGATTTCTTCACTTTTCTCATGCATCCATTTCGTCTTAGCTTCCCTGCACTTCCTATTTATTTCATTCCTTAGCGTCTTGTATTTCTGTATTCCTGAATGTCCCTGAGCATTTTTGTACTTCCTTCTTTTATCGATCAACTGACGTATTTCTTCTGTTACCCACAGATTCTTCGCATTTAACTTCTTTGTACCTATGTTTTTTTCTTTCCAACTTTCGTGATTGCCCTTTTTAGAGATGTCCATTCCTCTTCAACTATACTGCCTACTGAGCTATTCCTTATTGCTGTATCTATAGCATTAGAGAACGTCAATCGTACCTCACCATTCCTTAGTACTTCCGTGTACCACTTCTTAGCGTATTGATTCTTCCTGACTAAGCTCTTCAATCTACTCTTCATCATTACTACATTGTGATCTGAGTTTATGTCTGTTCCTGAATGCGATTTACAGTCCAGTATCTGATTCCTGAATCTCTGTTAGACCATGTTGTAATCTAACAGAAATCTTCCCCTATCTCCCAGCCTTTTCCACGAATACCTCCGCCTCTTGTAATTCGTGGACGTAGTATCCGCTATTACTAGCTGAAATTTTCCATAGAACTCAATGTTTTTCCTCTCTCATTCCCAGAATCAACCCCATATTCTCTCATAACACATTCTTCTAGTCCTTCCCCTACAACTGCCAGTCCTCCATAACTATTAGATTTTCATTTCCCTCTACTTATTGTATTGCCCTTTCAATATACTCATATACTTTCTCTATTTCATCTTCAGATTGCGACATCGTTATGTACACCAGAACTACCATTGATGGTGTTGGTTTGCGTTCGATTCTAATAAGAATAACGCTGTCTCTGAATTCTCCACAGTAACACACTCTCTGCCCTACCTTCCTATTCAAAACGAATCCTACTCCCACTATACCATTTTCTGCTGCTGTTGAAATTATCCTAGGTTGATATAACCATATACTCATGCGAACAGAAATCCTTGTCTTCTTTCCATTCCACTTCACTGACCCCTGCTATATTGTAAGAGGTCCGGGCAGATGTTATTTCGATGTATTGCTCATGCGCTGCCTGCAATAGGCAAGGTATGAGAGAATCTTTGACCAGAGAGCAGTGTTGACTGCAGTAGGAACTGTGTAGCTGTAGCAGTAAGTTGTTGCTAGTCAGCAGTCTGCTCTGGTCTGGTCTGGTGTATCGTGTTGGGTGGCCGGTCGCGGTGCAGCGATGCCGGAGCCTGAGTATTATTGTATAAGGTAAAAAGCAGCCTTGTCCATATCTAGTAATGTTATGTGAACTCCCATGTAAATGTTTTAAAAATTTCGTAGTAATAATCTTTCTCATAAAAAGTAATTTTTAACAATCATTCATTTCAATTTAAAGAATTTACTAATTTCTCCCATCCATGATCATCCTGATTGTTGCAAAAGAAAAATCAGTTGCTTCCTTTCATAAATGACAAATCTATCGGCCAGCATTGCACAGGGCTGTGCCAGAAAAATTTATTTTTTTAAGAGCAGATATATATATGCGTTATCCGGCGACTTCATTGAGGTAAGAATTTTTCTCTTCTTTATTCAGAATGATCTTTCAGGGCCATGACGCAGTACTGCTGACGTCCAAAATTTACCAGGTTAAATTCACAGTCAATTATTGAAAAGTTACAAGTGAGTGACAATTTAATAGAGAGGTTAGTTACATTGTATTATTACCAGGTTACGGAAATTATTTTGTTGGGACGTTACACTGAATGTGAACGACATAATTATAATTTTTACTGTTGAGAAGTTTAGGAATTTTTCTGTTTTTGAGCTTAGATTAAATGTGAACGAATTTTGTGTGGAGGTTAAATGTGAATGAATTTTGTGGGGAGGTTAAATGTCAATGAATTTTTCTGTTTTGAGGTTACACTAAATTAGAATCATATTCATACTATTATTTTAAATTTTGCGGGGAGGTTACAACATCCAGATAGAGCTTTTGAATTTCCCTTTTCATATTTTCTAGCTTCCCTGCTACGTTCTGACATTCCACTCCCCGACTCGTAGAACGTTATCCTTTCGTTGGTTGTTCAATTTTTTTCTCGTGGTCACCTCCCCTTTGGCTGTCACTCATCCGAATGGGGGACTATTCCGAGGTCTTCTGCCAATAGAGAGATATTCATAATACTTTTCAATTAAAGGCCACATGTGGTGTGGATAAGCATTATGTATCTTTGATGCAGTGGTTACCATCGCCTTCTGCATCCTTATGCCGTTGATCATTGCTGATTCTTCCGCCTTTTGGGGGCTGCTTCCCACCTTTACGGGCAGCTTCCCACCCCAAGGACAAGAGAGTGCACTGAAGCTCTGTCAGCTCCTCTGCCCTTGACAAGGCTTTGGCAGAATGAGGGTGACTTCTTATGCCGGAAGTCTTCGGCCACCAATGTTTATTATTAATCAAAATTTAGGCAGTGGTGGGTTTCGAACCCAGGTCCGGGACATTTTCGTTACTAATCAAAGAGGCTACCCCCTTTTCTTCTGTGGAGTATAAAAGGAATTCAGAAAAAGGAAGGAAAAATTCGCCCTTAGATCATGTGTGCCTCATTCATTAGTGGACTGTAAAAAATATTAGATAAGAACTAAATGTTGAATCCATTACAAATGTAACTGAATAATGCCAACTGAACTGGAAAGACGTTGTCAAACGTATGTCTAATATTAGGGTAACAAAATCCGCAATACATTATAACCCATTAGAGAGATGGCATGAACTGCTCAGGGGCGTAACAGTTCAAAAGGCGTAATCCTTGAAAACGACAATAATGGTGATCAAGCAAAGACAACACTACCGCTGAATATACAGTGTGCACCAAATATGCCGCTCTTGGAGGTCGGCATACGATTCCTCACAGATTCAAGACAACAGTTTATCTAGCAAAATCATGTTGAAAAAACATAGGTGGATAACGAGTAGCTGGAAAGACTGTTACATCGCGCAGCGTATCGTAATGTACCGTGGTACGTGTATCACCTCGCACCACTGTGTAGCAGCCGTCATAGTAGTCCGGCTTTCGCATCCGTGCAGTGTGGACGTGCTGTTGTTTCCGCCTGTGGAGCGCGCCCGCTTGCTGATGTTTGCTTTCAGCAGCCGTCACTTACGTGTCGCTGACATGTAGCAGATCCATGGCCAACCATTTTCGAAAATCAACACTACGATCCAAATTCTTCAATGACTATACCCGACCAAAGCCCTTGGAAGTGGAACGCCTCCTACGCGACGTAGCTAAGATCCCAGCTTCTGACCTTTTGGCCTTCCATTTGTCCATCTTAAGCAGTAAGGTGTACGTCAAAGTCGTCAACCACGCTGCTTGCGAAAGAATACTTCGTGACACCAAACAGGGACAACGCTTTTGCCACGCCAGGGACAATGTCGGTGCGGTCACTGTCGACCGCGCTTGCTTGGACATGCGAACCATACGGGTTTTCCAAATCTATTCGATCTCCCGGCGGAAGACGTTATCGCGGGTTTCCGCCCCTATGGCACTGTACATGGTCACGCTGCCAAACGCTGGGCGCAGTTCCAAACGTACTCCATTCTTAATGGTGCATGACAGATCACCATCGATCTCCGTTGCCACGTGCCATCTTACCTGCAAATCAGCGAGTGCCGTGCGGTCGCCAAATACGACGGCCAACACAAGACCTGTTCCAGGTGCGGCAAAGAAGGCCACCTCGTGTCTGAATGTCTTCAGCGAAGCACCTTCCAATTTCCGGCCGCTACCGTGGCGCCTCCGACTTCGCCGACAGCTCTACCGACCACCTATGCATTGGCGCTCTCTTTTCCTCCCGCCGACCGTCATCCGTCGGACCACGTACCGATGACCCTTCGAGCTGCTACGGATACCGCCATGGTCGACGCGTCACGCTCACAACCTGACGCTACTCTGGCACCACAAGCAACAGCGACGCCTTCCGATCCCCTCCCGGCCGATGGTATGGACGACCCTTTACTTATCGTCCCTACGACGGCCTTCCTCCCAGACAACCGCGACTCCCTCCCGTTTTCCGACACAGAGGGACGGACACGCAGACAACGTCCACCTAAAAGGCCCAAGAGGAAGAGCCGCACGGTCTCGGAATGAGAGGCTCCAGAGGCCTTCCGGCCAGACGAGGCCTCGGAGAACCTGCACGACGACAAGGATGACGACAATGCGACGCCGGCTCTGGCAGTTCCGGTGCCTACTCTGCCGGCTGGCCGAGGTGCACCTGAACCAATGAACTCCACCGTGACGACTGCCGCCGAGACGTTCTTCGCTCCTATAGACAAGATGGAACATATGAAGACCACAACGACAGCGCCCTCCACGGCGTGGAGTGACGACGTCGACGATGACCCGAACAACACGCTGGGGACGGAGTTACAGCAGACCGAGACCTAGTTACGCCGACGATAGCGCCATCAGATGGCGTACCGTATGTCTTGCCGCTGCCACTCCCTTCCTCACCCTCTGCTGATGGATTTCCCCTCCAAGGCGGGGCACGACTCTAAACGTGCCTAATAGCAACGATCAACACTAACAACATTAGCTCCCGCATGAAAATTCAACTGCTGCGAAAGATGACATGGGCATCGCACGTCGACGTCGCACTACTACACGACACACTTGCCACAGTTTCGGTCGTCGCGGGATGTCCTCGTGACCATCTGGGACGTGGCCTAGCCATCTATCCAGAGAGTGGCTGATATCACCTACTTCCGTCAGCCAGAGGCATGGCAATCATCGTCAGGGGGACACGTTTTGTCGACATCTACGCTCCCTCAGGCTTCGCCCCCGGACTCGACACATCACACTTCTATTCAGAAGAAATCGCTCCTTCATTTCTTGGGCGCTGTGACCATTACTTGCTTAGGGGTGATTTTGATCAAATGCCCCACTAAAACACTTGTCAAGAACTACGACTTGTCGTCCGTATCTGTTGATCCGTGACGCTTAGGAAGTTCGGCGCGGTGAAGTACCTGGACATACGTTCCAAACGAGTCACTCCGTGAGCCGCCTTGAAAGGATTTACCTTGCTGGGGAACTCACATCTGCAGTCCAAGTTGCAGAACTTTGGCCCTTGGCCTTTTCGGACCACTGTGCCTACGTTTGCAATATTCTCCTCCCGCAACAAATGGTCTGGCGCAGTCGTGCTCAACGGAAGCTAAACACCTCCAACATCCATGATCCCAAATGTCTTCAACGCATTACCGAGACGTGGGTTACCTGTGAACGTCGGTTAGCCAAGTACTGCACAAAATGGTTCAAATGGCTCTGAGCACTATGGGACTCAACTGCTGAGGTTATTAGTCCCCTAGAACTTAGAACTAGTTAAACCTAACTAACTTAAGGACATCACAAACATCCATGCCCGAGGCAGGATTCGAACCTGCGACCGTAGCGGTCTTGCGGTTCCAGACTGCAGCGCCTTTAACCGCACGGCCACTTCGGCCGGCTACTGCACAAACTTGACTTGGTGTCTGGAATGTGCCAAACTTGCCATTCGACGTACAGTGATTCAGTATGGCAAGGAAGTAGCTAGGTGACGCCGGCAAACTACCGACTATTTCTACGCCGTTCTTCGCGACGTGGACGCCCAGCCACCCACCCCTGAAACTAAGAGGGAACGCAGCAGGATTAAGGCACAAATTGTAACGCTGACTGCAGGGGGCGACGAACGGACCCGACATCAAGATTCGGCGGAACAATAACACCCCACCGTGCATCGCCTCCCAGGGAAACGACGACGACAGTGACTCATCACCTATCGCGCCCAGCACGTCCCTCGACACCTCGAAATCGTCAGTGCCTTTGTAGGTCATTGTCGCACAATGTACCAGGAGGAGACTAACAACAACCGCGCTGCGGAGTTTGTGTTGCCACATGTCACTCGTACCTTCCCTGGCGACGAGACGGAAGAGCTTGGGGAGATGGTTATGTGCGACGAAATCCACAATGGAGACAACAAATGTGCTTGAAATAAGTCATCTGTCGCCGGCGGGTTGCCGATAGATTTTTATCGCGTCTTCCTTGCGCTAATGGCGTCAAGGTAGACAACAATGTTTCATGAGCTGTTGACGATGAGGAATGCCGTATCGCCATCCTTTGTCACGGGAATTATGATACCTATCCACAAACCGACACCGGAAGTGACGACAGGACATCACAGACCCCTAACTCTGCTGCTTAGCACAGACTATAAAATTTTTGCACGATTCCTGGGGACGCGTAGCCGCAAGATACTGCTTAGCTCTCTATCCTCAGAATGTACAACTCCGGGTGGCTCACCTAATATACAAACGGCCACAGGAGAATGTCATGATTTAATTGCACTGGCAGCTGCGTGCAGACTCCGTGCAGCGGTGGCTGCCATTTATTTTGACAGCTCATTCGACAAGGCGCGGCATCGTTATCTATTCTCAGTGATGAGCCAAATGGGTTTTCCACCCACCTTTATCGATATCATGCGGTGACTGTGCGGCAGCGCCGAATCGGTGATTCAGATTCATGGCCATGTAGCGGGACCAGTGACCATCCGGCGCTCCATAAGCCAGGGTTGCTCACTTGCGACACTACTCTGTGTCATAATCCTGGAGCCACTCATCGGGAGCCCGACGACCCATCCTTCTTGTCTCACTTTGCGACTGTACAATTTTCCTTGTCGTGCATATGCTGACGACCTCCTTCTCTTAGTCCACACAAGGAATGAAACGCAAATGGTACTTGATTTGATATCAACGTGGTAACATGAATGTGGCTATATCCTCGGCGATGCCCATTGGACGCGGCCTCTCCCATGCGTACAGAAACTACGCTACCTTGGTAACATTTTCACTCCAACGGGCGCCGCTCCGCTGCCATCAACTTTCGGCATACTCTCCAAATTATACACACGGCAGTGCCACAAAATCTCCTCCGTCGACTCGATTTTTTACAAAGTGTCGAATACGTCAGTCAACAAGTGGCGTCCAAAATGGTCCACATCGCACAGGTACCCCCATTGCCATCAACCATTGGACACCTTTGGATACTTTGTTACGCCTGGTACGCTCTTTAAGATCTGTTACGAAACGCTCACACTCCACCCGCGAGCGGGACCCACGGCCTTGTCAATGTGAGATTCCGAGCGGCGTCTTTGTGCATGTCCACGATGCACAAGCAGTGGAACAGGGACGCCTTCTTTACACGAATCTTGCTGGACATTCTTATGCCCGCAACCATACCGTCCCTAGTACCAGTAGCCCACATCACACACCATCCGACACATATTTCTGATTTCATCGTCGACTCTAGTTGGGGTCACACTCACTTACCGAGCACGCACCTACCTCGAACCAAAGATTTCTACGCCCCACTGCTTCATTACATATCCAGCAACAACGTCAAACTCAGACATCCAACGATGCAGTGGCCCACCGTTTGGTGTCATGACCACCAGCGTTTCCTTCCCTCCAAAGTCCGGGTATCATGGTACTAGACGCATGTGAAAAATTCGCCGCAGTCGAATTGCCGGACACTCCACTTGTTCAGTTTGGCGCCTCGTGGATGACGATGCACACCACCTGGCTTGTGCTGCCACCAGTGACGTCTGGAAACTGGGTCGACGGTTCGTTGCCTGCTGTCTCCGCGTTTCGCCAGACTCGATTGACCCAAGGACTTTTATCCATCTTGAGGACACTTATTTCCCCGCCCCCAAAAATCATCCTATTATATTGGTCAAGGGGTGAACGATTACTTATCTGGGTAATAACGGCTATAAATCACACCTTGACTTCTGGCGATACTTACAAACCGCCCACAATGAAGTCGAGGACCCACTTCGCCAATTATCTTCGTGCGGTTTTTACATCACCCCCTCGCAGCTGGATGGTGCCACACGCGGACGACGCTCCCCCGCCCCCTCCCCCCCCCCCCATGCTGACGTCTGAGACTCCCCGAGCCACATTTCTATATCGTACCCCATAGCAGAGTAGGCGCATGGACACACACTCTTCTCTTTCATGCACTGTACCAGAGAACGCTGATCATTCCCCCAACTACACTGCCCCTTTCTCCTTGGCTTCTACCCTCCTTTCGGGTGGTTCTTTCTGGTAGTGATGCCGGAGACACCGTGACCAGGCCTCGCATGTTGACCCCTGCCCACTCTGCTTCCACGCTCCTTCTACCGAGCAGGGGCTGCCTGCCTACACGTCAACACAGACTGAAACGAGAAGGCACGTCGGATGATCCGGCGTCACGTGCGATGGTGCATCTCTGCCGCCGTTTCTATTACTATTTTGTTTTTCGTTTTCCGCTCAATGTCAGTCTCGCGCTAGAATCATCATTTAGTTCTCCCTCTCCGACTTAGCACGGCGTGCCATAGGTTCTACCCTTTGGTTCTTCACGTATACTTAAAAAGTAATAAAAAATATATAAACACAATACAATAAGATTATTGTTGCTCTGTGGCTGTAAACTGCTAAACTTGTCCCTTTTTTCGGCTTGCCACATACTTCGTCTTCACTCCCATTTCCTCAAGGTTTGACGCGGACACTGTGGCCAAGCTTCGGCTTGCAACCCCTGCCCATTCTGCTCCTTGATCCCCTCCATATTGGCAGAAAAAGAAGTGGTAAGGCGATCGCTCGCGATAAACAGAAAATACGGGTTCGAGTCTCGGTCCGGCACAAATTTACGCAACTGCGAATACATTTCGAGAACAGAGAATGTGGTCTTCATGGTTTCTATAAAAGCTTGCACAAAAATATATTTAATAATCTAGGAGACCTTTTGAACCTAAACAAAGACAAATTTCGCTCTTCTTTAGCTGACAAGCATTTTTGAACGCTTACTGTAAACTTCAACGTAAAATATTACTACAGAATTTAAAAAAGACTTTTACGAGATAACATGCGATGCAATGTTTCAAATTAAAGCTTTGTTGCAGTTTATTACATTTTTACACTGTTTTCGTAAGTAATAGTTTGTATGCTACTGAAACAGTCATTCCTCGCTGTCACTAAATAGGTTTATTAAGAAAAGTATTTCGTAAATGATGCATTTATTCAAGAGTTCCACCTAGCTTAATATTTTTAATTACTGGTTACGTAACGTAGCCTATATCTACACAGTACGTCAACGATTTCTATGTCTCAGTTCAACGGAACTATATAATAAAATAATAATTGGAATATTGAGTAATTTTTATCAATTTTAAAGATTATATTCAACACAACTGAAGAAGTCTATTATGGCCCACGCTTAGATTCTAGTTTTGGTTTGGCCCCAGACTACTTCTGTGCTGTGCAACCCTGCTATAGACGAATATTTCTGTAGATGCTGCAGAAAATGTCCACTTTCCAAAATGCGCCCCACGGAAGAGGTATGAAGGGAGTACAAGGAAGGCAAGCTCATTGCACGCGGGGGAACGAATGACAGTCAACTGCTTCACCCACTGTCTTGGAGTCTGTGGTCCGACACCTAAGAACTACTGTTGTTGATCGGAATTATCTACACAGGGTAGTCCATTGATAGTGACCGGGCCAAATATCTCACGAAATAAGCATCAAACGAAAAAACTACAAAGAACGAAACTCGTCTAGCTTGAGGGGGGAAGCCAGATGGCGCTATGGTTGGCCCGCTAGATGGCGCTGCCATAGGTCAAACGGATATCAACTGCGTTTTTTAAAATAGGAACTCCCATTTTAATTACATATTCCTGTAGTACGTAAATAAATATGAATATTTTAGTTGGACCGCTTTTTTCGCTTTGTGATAGATGGCGCTGTAATAGTCACAAACGTGTAAGTACGTGGTATCACGTAACATTCCGCCAGTGCAGACGGTATTTGCTTCATGATTCAGTACCCGTGTTAAAATGGACCGTTTACCAATTGCGGAAAAGGTCGATGTCGTGTTGACGTATGGCTATTGTGATCAAAATGCCCAACGGGCGTGTGCTATATATGCTGCTCCGTATCCTGGACGACATCATCTAAGTGTCCGGACCGTTCACCGGATAGTTACGTTATTTAAGGAAACAGGAAGTGTTCAGCCACATGTGAAACGTCAACGACGACCTGCAATAAATGATGATGCCCAAGTAGGTGTTTTAGCTGCTATCGCGGCTAATCCGCACATCAGTGGCAGACAAATTGCTCGAGAAACGGGAATATTAAAAACGTCGGTGTTGATAATGTTACATCATCGTCGGTTGCACCCCTACCATATTTCTGTGCACCAGGAATTGCATGGCGACGACTTTGAACGTCGTGTACAGTTCTGCCACTGGGCACAAGAGAAATTACGGGACGATGACAGATTTTTTGCACGCGTTCTATTTAGCGACGAAGCGTCGTTCACCAGCAGCGGTAACGTAAACTGGCATAATGGTTCAAATGGCTCTGAGCACTATGGGACTCAACTGCTGAGGTCATTAGTCCCCTAGAACTTAGAACTAGTTAAACCTAACTAACCTAAGGACATCACAAACATCCATGCCCGAGGCGGGATTCGAACCTGCGACCGTATCGGTCTTGCGGTTCCAGACTGCAGCGCCTTTAACCGCACGGCCACTTCGGCCGGCTACTGCACAAACTTGACTTGGTGTCTGGAATGTGCCAAACTTGCCATTCGACGTACAGTGATTCAGTATGGCAAGGAAGTAGCTAGGTGACGCCGGCAAACTACCGACTATTTCTACGCCGTTCTTCGCGACGTGGACGCCCAGCCACCCACCCCTGAAACTAAGAGGGAACACAGCAGGATTAAGGCACAAATTGTAACGCTGACTGCAGGGGGCGACGAACGGACCCGACATCAAGATTCGGCGGAACAATAACACCCCACCGTGCATCGCCTCCCAGGGAAACGACGACGACAGTGACTCATCACCTATCGCGCCCAGCACGTCCCTCGACACCTCGAAATCGTCAGTGCCTTTGTAGGTCATTGTCGCACAATGTACCAGGAGGAGACTAACAACAACCGCGCTGCGGAGTTTGTGTTGCCACATGTCACTCGTACCTTCCCTGGCGACGAGACGGAAGAGCTTGGGGAGATGGTTATGTGCGACGAAATCCACAATGGAGACAACAAATGTGCTTGAAATAAGTCATCTGTCGCCGGCGGGTTGCCGATAGATTTTTATCGCGTCTTCCTTGCGCTAATGGCGTCAAGGTAGACAACAATGTTTCATGAGCTGTTGACGATGAGGAATGCCGTATCGCCATCCTTTGTCACGGGAATTATGATACCTATCCACAAACCGACACCGGAAGTGACGACAGGACATCACAGACCCCTAACTCTGCTGCTTAGCACAGACTATAAAATTTTTGCACGATTCCTGGGGACGCGTAGCCGCAAGATACTGCTTAGCTCTCTATCCTCAGAATGTACAACTCCGGGTGGCTCACCTAATATACAAACGGCCACAGGAGAATGTCATGATTTAATTGCACTGGCAGCTGCGTGCAGACTCCGTGCAGCGGTGGCTGCCATTTATTTTGACAGCTCATTCGACAAGGCGCGGCATCGTTATCTATTCTCAGTGATGAGCCAAATGGGTTTTCCACCCACCTTTATCGATATCATGCGGTGACTGTGCGGCAGCGCCGAATCGGTGATTCAGATTCATGGCCATGTAGCGGGACCAGTGACCATCCGGCGCTCCATAAGCCAGGGTTGCTCACTTGCGACACTACTCTGTGTCATAATCCTGGAGCCACTCATCGGGAGCCCGACGACCCATCCTTCTTGTCTCACTTTGCGACTGTACAATTTTCCTTGTCGTGCATATGCTGACGACCTCCTTCTCTTAGTCCACACAAGGAATGAAACGCAAATGGTACTTGATTTGATATCAACGTGGTAACATGAATGTGGCTATATCCTCGGCGATGCCCATTGGACGCGGCCTCTCCCATGCGTACAGAAACTACGCTACCTTGGTAACATTTTCACTCCAACGGGCGCCGCTCCGCTGCCATCAACTTTCGGCATACTCTCCAAATTATACACACGGCAGTGCCACAAAATCTCCTCCGTCGACTCGATTTTTTACAAAGTGTCGAATACGTCAGTCAACAAGTGGCGTCCAAAATGGTCCACATCGCACAGGTACCCCCATTGCCATCAACCATTGGACACCTTTGGATACTTTGTTACGCCTGGTACGCTCTTTAAGATCCGTTACGAAACGCTCACACTCCACCCGCGAGCGGGACCCACGGCCTTGTCAATGTGAGATTCCGAGCGGCGTCTTTGTGCATGTCCACGATGCACAAGCAGTGGAACAGGGACGCCTTCTTTACACGAATCTTGCTGGACATTCTTATGCCCGCAACCATACCGTCCCTAGTACCAGTAGCCCACATCACACACCATCCGACACATATTTCTGATTTCATCGTCGACTCTAGTTGGGGTCACACTCACTTACCGAGCACGCACCTACCTCGAACCAAAGATTTCTACGCCCCACTGCTTCATTACATATCCAGCAACAACGTCAAACTCAGACATCCAACGATGCAGTGGCCCACCATTTGGTGTCATGACCACCAGCGTTTCCTTCCCTCCAAAGTCCGGGTATCATGGTACTAGACGCATGTGAAAAATTCGCCGCAGTCGAATTGCCGGACACTCCACTTGTTCAGTTTGGCGCCTCGTGGATGACGATGCACACCACCTGGCTTGTGCTGCCACCAGTGACGTCTGGAAACTGGGTCGACGGTTCGTTGCCTGCTGTCTCCGCGTTTCGCCAGACTCGATTGACCCAAGGACTTTTATCCATCTTGAGGACACTTATTTCCCCGCCCCCAAAAATCATCCTATTATATTGGTCAAGGGGTGAACGATTACTTATCTGGGTAATAACGGCTATAAATCACACCTTGACTTCTGGCGATACTTACAAACCGCCCACAATGAAGTCGAGGACCCACTTCGCCAATTACCTTCGTGCGGTTTTTACATCACCCCCTCGCAGCTGGATGGTGCCACACGCGGACGACGCTCCCCCGCCCCCTCCCCCCCCCCCCCCCCATGCTGACGTCTGAGACTCCCCGAGCCACATTTCTATATCGTACCCCATAGCAGAGTAGGCGCATGGACACACACTCTTCTCTTTCATGCACTGTACCAGAGAACGCTGATCATTCCCCCAACTACACTGCCCCTTTCTCCTTGGCTTCTACCCTCCTTTCGGGTGGTTCTTTCTGGTAGTGATGCCGGAGACACCGTGACCAGGCCTCGCATGTTGACCCCTGCCCACTCTGCTTCCACGCTCCTTCTACCGAGCAGGGGCTGCCTGCCTACACGTCAACACAGACTGAAACGAGAAGGCACGTCGGATGATCCGGCGTCACGTGCGATGGTGCATCTCTGCCGCCGTTTCTATTACTATTTTGTTTTTCGTTTTCCGCTCAATGTCAGTCTCGCGCTAGAATCATCATTTAGTTCTCCCTCTCCGACTTAGCACGGCGTGCCATAGGTTCTACCCTTTGGTTCTTCACGTATACTTAAAAAGTAATAAAAAATATATAAACACAATACAATAAGATTATTGTTGCTCTGTGGCTGTAAACTGCTAAACTTGTCCCTTTTTTCGGCTTGCCACATACTTCGTCTTCACTCCCATTTCCTCAAGGTTTGACGCGGACACTGTGGCCAAGCTTCGGCTTGCAACCCCTGCCCATTCTGCTCCTTGATCCCCTCCATATTGGCAGAAAAAGAAGTGGTAAGGCGATCGCTCGCGATAAACAGAAAATACGGGTTCGAGTCTCGGTCCGGCACAAATTTACGCAACTGCGAATACATTTCGAGAACAGAGAATGTGGTCTTCATGGTTTCTATAAAAGCTTGCACAAAAATATATTTAATAATCTAGGAGACCTTTTGAACCTAAACAAAGACAAATTTCGCTCTTCTTTAGCTGACAAGCATTTTTGAACGCTTACTGTAAACTTCAACGTAAAATATTACTACAGAATTTAAAAAAGACTTTTACGAGATAACATGCGATGCAATGTTTCAAATTAAAGCTTTGTTGCAGTTTATTACATTTTTACACTGTTTTCGTAAGTAATAGTTTGTATGCTACTGAAACAGTCATTCCTCGCTGTCACTAAATAGGTTTATTAAGAAAAGTATTTCGTAAATGATGCATTTATTCAAGAGTTCCACCTAGCTTAATATTTTTAATTACTGGTTACGTAACGTAGCCTATATCTACACAGTACGTCAACGATTTCTATGTCTCAGTTCAACGGAACTATATAATAAAATAATAATTGGAATATTGAGTAATTTTTATCAATTTTAAAGATTATATTCAACACAACTGAAGAAGTCTATTATGGCCCACGCTTAGATTCTAGTTTTGGTTTGGCCCCAGACTACTTCTGTGCTGTGCAACCCTGCTATAGACGAATATTTCTGTAGATGCTGCAGAAAATGTCCACTTTCCAAAATGCGCCCCACGGAAGAGGTATGAAGGGAGTACAAGGAAGGCAAGCTCATTGCACGCGGGGGAACGAATGACAGTCAACTGCTTCACCCACTGTCTTGGAGTCTGTGGTCCGACACCTAAGAACTACTGTTGTTGATCGGAATTATCTACACAGGGTAGTCCATTGATAGTGACCGGGCCAAATATCTCACGAAATAAGCATCAAACGAAAAAACTACAAAGAACGAAACTCGTCTAGCTTGAGGGGGGAAGCCAGATGGCGCTATGGTTGGCCCGCTAGATGGCGCTGCCATAGGTCAAACGGATATCAACTGCGTTTTTTAAAATAGGAACTCCCATTTTAATTACATATTCCTGTAGTACGTAAATAAATATGAATATTTTAGTTGGACCGCTTTTTTCGCTTTGTGATAGATGGCGCTGTAATAGTCACAAACGTGTAAGTACGTGGTATCACGTAACATTCCGCCAGTGCAGACGGTATTTGCTTCATGATTCAGTACCCGTGTTAAAATGGACCGTTTACCAATTGCGGAAAAGGTCGATGTCGTGTTGACGTATGGCTATTGTGATCAAAATGCCCAACGGGCGTGTGCTATATATGCTGCTCCGTATCCTGGACGACATCATCTAAGTGTCCGGACCGTTCACCGGATAGTTACGTTATTTAAGGAAACAGGAAGTGTTCAGCCACATGTGAAACGTCAACGACGACCTGCAATAAATGATGATGCCCAAGTAGGTGTTTTAGCTGCTATCGCGGCTAATCCGCACATCAGTGGCAGACAAATTGCTCGAGAAACGGGAATATTAAAAACGTCGGTGTTGATAATGTTACATCATCGTCGGTTGCACCCCTACCATATTTCTGTGCACCAGGAATTGCATGGCGACGACTTTGAACGTCGTGTACAGTTCTGCCACTGGGCACAAGAGAAATTACGGGACGATGACAGATTTTTTGCACGCGTTCTATTTAGCGACGAAGCGTCGTTCACCAGCAGCGGTAACGTAAACTGGCATAATGGTTCAAATGGCTCTGAGCACTATGGGACTCAACTGCTGAGGTCATTAGTCCCCTAGAACTTAGAACTAGTTAAACCTAACTAACCTAAGGACATCACAAACATCCATGCCCGAGGCGGGATTCGAACCTGCGACCGTATCGGTCTTGCGGTTCCAGACTGCAGCGCCTTTAACCGCACGGCCACTTCGGCCGGCTACTGCACAAACTTGACTTGGTGTCTGGAATGTGCCAAACTTGCCATTCGACGTACAGTGATTCAGTATGGCAAGGAAGTAGCTAGGTGACGCCGGCAAACTACCGACTATTTCTACGCCGTTCTTCGCGACGTGGACGCCCAGCCACCCACCCCTGAAACTAAGAGGGAACGCAGCAGGATTAAGGCACAAATTGTAACGCTGACTGCAGGGGGCGACGAACGGACCCGACATCAAGATTCGGCGGAACAATAACACCCCACCGTGCATCGCCTCCCAGGGAAACGACGACGACAGTGACTCATCACCTATCGCGCCCAGCACGTCCCTCGACACCTCGAAATCGTCAGTGCCTTTGTAGGTCATTGTCGCACAATGTACCAGGAGGAGACTAACAACAACCGCGCTGCGGAGTTTGTGTTGCCACATGTCACTCGTACCTTCCCTGGCGACGAGACGGAAGAGCTTGGGGAGATGGTTATGTGCGACGAAATCCACAATGGAGACAACAAATGTGCTTGAAATAAGTCATCTGTCGCCGGCGGGTTGCCGATAGATTTTTATCGCGTCTTCCTTGCGCTAATGGCGTCAAGGTAGACAACAATGTTTCATGAGCTGTTGACGATGAGGAATGCCGTATCGCCATCCTTTGTCACGGGAATTATGATACCTATCCACAAACCGACACCGGAAGTGACGACAGGACATCACAGACCCCTAACTCTGCTGCTTAGCACAGACTATAAAATTTTTGCACGATTCCTGGGGACGCGTAGCCGCAAGATACTGCTTAGCTCTCTATCCTCAGAATGTACAACTCCGGGTGGCTCACCTAATATACAAACGGCCACAGGAGAATGTCATGATTTAATTGCACTGGCAGCTGCGTGCAGACTCCGTGCAGCGGTGGCTGCCATTTATTTTGACAGCTCATTCGACAAGGCGCGGCATCGTTATCTATTCTCAGTGATGAGCCAAATGGGTTTTCCACCCACCTTTATCGATATCATGCGGTGACTGTGCAGCAGCGCCGAATCGGTGATTCAGATTCATGGCCATGTAGCGGGACCAGTGACCATCCGGCGCTCCATAAGCCAGGGTTGCTCACTTGCGACACTACTCTGTGTCATAATCCTGGAGCCACTCATCGGGAGCCCGACGACCCATCCTTCTTGTCTCACTTTGCGACTGTACAATTTTCCTTGTCGTGCATATGCTGACGACCTCCTTCTCTTAGTCCACACAAGGAATGAAACGCAAATGGTACTTGATTTGATATCAACGTGGTAACATGAATGTGGCTATATCCTCGGCGATGCCCATTGGACGCGGCCTCTCCCATGCGTACAGAAACTACGCTACCTTGGTAACATTTTCACTCCAACGGGCGCCGCTCCGCTGCCATCAACTTTCGGCATACTCTCCAAATTATACACACGGCAGTGCCACAAAATCTCCTCCGTCGACTCGATTTTTTACAAAGTGTCGAATACGTCAGTCAACAAGTGGCGTCCAAAATGGTCCACATCGCACAGGTACCCCCATTGCCATCAACCATTGGACACCTTTGGATACTTTGTTACGCCTGGTACGCTCTTTAAGATCCGTTACGAAACGCTCACACTCCACCCGCGAGCGGGACCCACGGCCTTGTCAATGTGAGATTCCGAGCGGCGTCTTTGTGCATGTCCACGATGCACAAGCAGTGGAACAGGGACGCCTTCTTTACACGAATCTTGCTGGACATTCTTATGCCCGCAACCATACCGTCCCTAGTACCAGTAGCCCACATCACACACCATCCGACACATATTTCTGATTTCATCGTCGACTCTAGTTGGGGTCACACTCACTTACCGAGCACGCACCTACCTCGAACCAAAGATTTCTACGCCCCACTGCTTCATTACATATCCAGCAACAACGTCAAACTCAGACATCCAACGATGCAGTGGCCCACCATTTGGTGTCATGACCACCAGCGTTTCCTTCCCTCCAAAGTCCGGGTATCATGGTACTAGACGCATGTGAAAAATTCGCCGCAGTCGAATTGCCGGACACTCCACTTGTTCAGTTTGGCGCCTCGTGGATGACGATGCACACCACCTGGCTTGTGCTGCCACCAGTGACGTCTGGAAACTGGGTCGACGGTTCGTTGCCTGCTGTCTCCGCGTTTCGCCAGACTCGATTGACCCAAGGACTTTTATCCATCTTGAGGACACTTATTTCCCCGCCCCCAAAAATCATCCTATTATATTGGTCAAGGGGTGAACGATTACTTATCTGGGTAATAACGGCTATAAATCACACCTTGACTTCTGGCGATACTTACAAACCGCCCACAATGAAGTCGAGGACCCACTTCGCCAATTACCTTCGTGCGGTTTTTACATCACCCCCTCGCAGCTGGATGGTGCCACACGCGGACGACGCTCCCCCGCCCCCTCCCCCCCCCCCCATGCTGACGTCTGAGACTCCCCGAGCCACATTTCTATATCGTACCCCATAGCAGAGTAGGCGCATGGACACACACTCTTCTCTTTCATGCACTGTACCAGAGAACGCTGATCATTCCCCCAACTACACTGCCCCTTTCTCCTTGGCTTCTACCCTCCTTTCGGGTGGTTCTTTCTGGTAGTGATGCCGGAGACACCGTGACCAGGCCTCGCATGTTGACCCCTGCCCACTCTGCTTCCACGCTCCTTCTACCGAGCAGGGGCTGCCTGCCTACACGTCAACACAGACTGAAACGAGAAGGCACGTCGGATGATCCGGCGTCACGTGCGATGGTGCATCTCTGCCGCCGTTTCTATTACTATTTTGTTTTTCGTTTTCCGCTCAATGTCAGTCTCGCGCTAGAATCATCATTTAGTTCTCCCTCTCCGACTTAGCACGGCGTGCCATAGGTTCTACCCTTTGGTTCTTCACGTATACTTAAAAAGTAATAAAAAATATATAAACACAATACAATAAGATTATTGTTGCTCTGTGGCTGTAAACTGCTAAACTTGTCCCTTTTTTCGGCTTGCCACATACTTCGTCTTCACTCCCATTTCCTCAAGGTTTGACGCGGACACTGTGGCCAAGCTTCGGCTTGCAACCCCTGCCCATTCTGCTCCTTGATCCCCTCCATATTGGCAGAAAAAGAAGTGGTAAGGCGATCGCTCGCGATAAACAGAAAATACGGGTTCGAGTCTCGGTCCGGCACAAATTTACGCAACTGCGAATACATTTCGAGAACAGAGAATGTGGTCTTCATGGTTTCTATAAAAGCTTGCACAAAAATATATTTAATAATCTAGGAGACCTTTTGAACCTAAACAAAGACAAATTTCGCTCTTCTTTAGCTGACAAGCATTTTTGAACGCTTACTGTAAACTTCAACGTAAAATATTACTACAGAATTTAAAAAAGACTTTTACGAGATAACATGCGATGCAATGTTTCAAATTAAAGCTTTGTTGCAGTTTATTACATTTTTACACTGTTTTCGTAAGTAATAGTTTGTATGCTACTGAAACAGTCATTCCTCGCTGTCACTAAATAGGTTTATTAAGAAAAGTATTTCGTAAATGATGCATTTATTCAAGAGTTCCACCTAGCTTAATATTTTTAATTACTGGTTACGTAACGTAGCCTATATCTACACAGTACGTCAACGATTTCTATGTCTCAGTTCAACGGAACTATATAATAAAATAATAATTGGAATATTGAGTAATTTTTATCAATTTTAAAGATTATATTCAACACAACTGAAGAAGTCTATTATGGCCCACGCTTAGATTCTAGTTTTGGTTTGGCCCCAGACTACTTCTGTGCTGTGCAACCCTGCTATAGACGAATATTTCTGTAGATGCTGCAGAAAATGTCCACTTTCCAAAATGCGCCCCACGGAAGAGGTATGAAGGGAGTACAAGGAAGGCAAGCTCATTGCACGCGGGGGAACGAATGACAGTCAACTGCTTCACCCACTGTCTTGGAGTCTGTGGTCCGACACCTAAGAACTACTGTTGTTGATCGGAATTATCTACACAGGGTAGTCCATTGATAGTGACCGGGCCAAATATCTCACGAAATAAGCATCAAACGAAAAAACTACAAAGAACGAAACTCGTCTAGCTTGAGGGGGGAAGCCAGATGGCGCTATGGTTGGCCCGCTAGATGGCGCTGCCATAGGTCAAACGGATATCAACTGCGTTTTTTAAAATAGGAACTCCCATTTTAATTACATATTCCTGTAGTACGTAAATAAATATGAATATTTTAGTTGGACCGCTTTTTTCGCTTTGTGATAGATGGCGCTGTAATAGTCACAAACGTGTAAGTACGTGGTATCACGTAACATTCCGCCAGTGCAGACGGTATTTGCTTCATGATTCAGTACCCGTGTTAAAATGGACCGTTTACCAATTGCGGAAAAGGTCGATGTCGTGTTGACGTATGGCTATTGTGATCAAAATGCCCAACGGGCGTGTGCTATATATGCTGCTCCGTATCCTGGACGACATCATCTAAGTGTCCGGACCGTTCACCGGATAGTTACGTTATTTAAGGAAACAGGAAGTGTTCAGCCACATGTGAAACGTCAACGACGACCTGCAATAAATGATGATGCCCAAGTAGGTGTTTTAGCTGCTATCGCGGCTAATCCGCACATCAGTGGCAGACAAATTGCTCGAGAAACGGGAATATTAAAAACGTCGGTGTTGATAATGTTACATCATCGTCGGTTGCACCCCTACCATATTTCTGTGCACCAGGAATTGCATGGCGACGACTTTGAACGTCGTGTACAGTTCTGCCACTGGGCACAAGAGAAATTACGGGACGATGACAGATTTTTTGCACGCGTTCTATTTAGCGACGAAGCGTCGTTCACCAGCAGCGGTAACGTAAACTGGCATAATGGTTCAAATGGCTCTGAGCACTATGGGACTCAACTGCTGAGGTCATTAGTCCCCTAGAACTTAGAACTAGTTAAACCTAACTAACCTAAGGACATCACAAACATCCATGCCCGAGGCGGGATTCGAACCTGCGACCGTAGCGGTCTTGCGGTTCCAGACTGCAGCGCCTTTAACCGCACGGCCACTTCGGCCGGCTACTGCACAAACTTGACTTGGTGTCTGGAATGTGCCAAACTTGCCATTCGACGTACAGTGATTCAGTATGGCAAGGAAGTAGCTAGGTGACGCCGGCAAACTACCGACTATTTCTACGCCGTTCTTCGCGACGTGGACGCCCAGCCACCCACCCCTGAAACTAAGAGGGAACGCAGCAGGATTAAGGCACAAATTGTAACGCTGACTGCAGGGGGCGACGAACGGACCCGACATCAAGATTCGGCGGAACAATAACACCCCACCGTGCATCGCCTCCCAGGGAAACGACGACGACAGTGACTCATCACCTATCGCGCCCAGCACGTCCCTCGACACCTCGAAATCGTCAGTGCCTTTGTAGGTCATTGTCGCACAATGTACCAGGAGGAGACTAACAACAACCGCGCTGCGGAGTTTGTGTTGCCACATGTCACTCGTACCTTCCCTGGCGACGAGACGGAAGAGCTTGGGGAGATGGTTATGTGCGACGAAATCCACAATGGAGACAACAAATGTGCTTGAAATAAGTCATCTGTCGCCGGCGGGTTGCCGATAGATTTTTATCGCGTCTTCCTTGCGCTAATGGCGTCAAGGTAGACAACAATGTTTCATGAGCTGTTGACGATGAGGAATGCCGTATCGCCATCCTTTGTCACGGGAATTATGATACCTATCCACAAACCGACACCGGAAGTGACGACAGGACATCACAGACCCCTAACTCTGCTGCTTAGCACAGACTATAAAATTTTTGCACGATTCCTGGGGACGCGTAGCCGCAAGATACTGCTTAGCTCTCTATCCTCAGAATGTACAACTCCGGGTGGCTCACCTAATATACAAACGGCCACAGGAGAATGTCATGATTTAATTGCACTGGCAGCTGCGTGCAGACTCCGTGCAGCGGTGGCTGCCATTTATTTTGACAGCTCATTCGACAAGGCGCGGCATCGTTATCTATTCTCAGTGATGAGCCAAATGGGTTTTCCACCCACCTTTATCGATATCATGCGGTGACTGTGCGGCAGCGCCGAATCGGTGATTCAGATTCATGGCCATGTAGCGGGACCAGTGACCATCCGGCGCTCCATAAGCCAGGGTTGCTCACTTGCGACACTACTCTGTGTCATAATCCTGGAGCCACTCATCGGGAGCCCGACGACCCATCCTTCTTGTCTCACTTTGCGACTGTACAATTTTCCTTGTCGTGCATATGCTGACGACCTCCTTCTCTTAGTCCACACAAGGAATGAAACGCAAATGGTACTTGATTTGATATCAACGTGGTAACATGAATGTGGCTATATCCTCGGCGATGCCCATTGGACGCGGCCTCTCCCATGCGTACAGAAACTACGCTACCTTGGTAACATTTTCACTCCAACGGGCGCCGCTCCGCTGCCATCAACTTTCGGCATACTCTCCAAATTATACACACGGCAGTGCCACAAAATCTCCTCCGTCGACTCGATTTTTTACAAAGTGTCGAATACGTCAGTCAACAAGTGGCGTCCAAAATGGTCCACATCGCACAGGTACCCCCATTGCCATCAACCATTGGACACCTTTGGATACTTTGTTACGCCTGGTACGCTCTTTAAGATCCGTTACGAAACGCTCACACTCCACCCGCGAGCGGGACCCACGGCCTTGTCAATGTGAGATTCCGAGCGGCGTCTTTGTGCATGTCCACGATGCACAAGCAGTGGAACAGGGACGCCTTCTTTACACGAATCTTGCTGGACATTCTTATGCCCGCAACCATACCGTCCCTAGTACCAGTAGCCCACATCACACACCATCCGACACATATTTCTGATTTCATCGTCGACTCTAGTTGGGGTCACACTCACTTACCGAGCACGCACCTACCTCGAACCAAAGATTTCTACACCCCACTGCTTCATTACATATCCAGCAACAACGTCAAACTCAGACATCCAACGATGCAGTGGCCCACCGTTTGGTGTCATGACCACCAGCGTTTCCTTCCCTCCAAAGTCCGGGTATCATGGTACTAGACGCATGTGAAAAATTCGCCGCAGTCGAATTGCCGGACACTCCACTTGTTCAGTTTGGCGCCTCGTGGATGACGATGCACACCACCTGGCTTGTGCTGCCACCAGTGACGTCTGGAAACTGGGTCGACGGTTCGTTGCCTGCTGTCTCCGCGTTTCGCCAGACTCGATTGACCCAAGGACTTTTATCCATCTTGAGGACACTTATTTCCCCGCCCCCAAAAATCATCCTATTATATTGGTCAAGGGGTGAACGATTACTTATCTGGGTAATAACGGCTATAAATCACACCTTGACTTCTGGCGATACTTACAAACCGCCCACAATGAAGTCGAGGACCCACTTCGCCAATTATCTTCGTGCGGTTTTTACATCACCCCCTCGCAGCTGGATGGTGCCACACGCGGACGACGCTCCCCCGCCCCCTCCCCCCCCCCCCCCCATGCTGACGTCTGAGACTCCCCGAGCCACATTTCTATATCGTACCCCATAGCAGAGTAGGCGCATGGACACACACTCTTCTCTTTCATGCACTGTACCAGAGAACGCTGATCATTCCCCCAACTACACTGCCCCTTTCTCCTTGGCTTCTACCCTCCTTTCGGGTGGTTCTTTCTGGTAGTGATGCCGGAGACACCGTGACCAGGCCTCGCATGTTGACCCCTGCCCACTCTGCTTCCACGCTCCTTCTACCGAGCAGGGGCTGCCTGCCTACACGTCAACACAGACTGAAACGAGAAGGCACGTCGGATGATCCGGCGTCACGTGCGATGGTGCATCTCTGCCGCCGTTTCTATTACTATTTTGTTTTTCGTTTTCCGCTCAATGTCAGTCTCGCGCTAGAATCATCATTTAGTTCTCCCTCTCCGACTTAGCACGGCGTGCCATAGGTTCTACCCTTTGGTTCTTCACGTATACTTAAAAAGTAATAAAAAATATATAAACACAATACAATAAGATTATTGTTGCTCTGTGGCTGTAAACTGCTAAACTTGTCCCTTTTTTCGGCTTGCCACATACTTCGTCTTCACTCCCATTTCCTCAAGGTTTGACGCGGACACTGTGGCCAAGCTTCGGCTTGCAACCCCTGCCCATTCTGCTCCTTGATCCCCTCCATATTGGCAGAAAAAGAAGTGGTAAGGCGATCGCTCGCGATAAACAGAAAATACGGGTTCGAGTCTCGGTCCGGCACAAATTTACGCAACTGCGAATACATTTCGAGAACAGAGAATGTGGTCTTCATGGTTTCTATAAAAGCTTGCACAAAAATATATTTAATAATCTAGGAGACCTTTTGAACCTAAACAAAGACAAATTTCGCTCTTCTTTAGCTGACAAGCATTTTTGAACGCTTACTGTAAACTTCAACGTAAAATATTACTACAGAATTTAAAAAAGACTTTTACGAGATAACATGCGATGCAATGTTTCAAATTAAAGCTTTGTTGCAGTTTATTACATTTTTACACTGTTTTCGTAAGTAATAGTTTGTATGCTACTGAAACAGTCATTCCTCGCTGTCACTAAATAGGTTTATTAAGAAAAGTATTTCGTAAATGATGCATTTATTCAAGAGTTCCACCTAGCTTAATATTTTTAATTACTGGTTACGTAACGTAGCCTATATCTACACAGTACGTCAACGATTTCTATGTCTCAGTTCAACGGAACTATATAATAAAATAATAATTGGAATATTGAGTAATTTTTATCAATTTTAAAGATTATATTCAACACAACTGAAGAAGTCTATTATGGCCCACGCTTAGATTCTAGTTTTGGTTTGGCCCCAGACTACTTCTGTGCTGTGCAACCCTGCTATAGACGAATATTTCTGTAGATGCTGCAGAAAATGTCCACTTTCCAAAATGCGCCCCACGGAAGAGGTATGAAGGGAGTACAAGGAAGGCAAGCTCATTGCACGCGGGGGAACGAATGACAGTCAACTGCTTCACCCACTGTCTTGGAGTCTGTGGTCCGACACCTAAGAACTACTGTTGTTGATCGGAATTATCTACACAGGGTAGTCCATTGATAGTGACCGGGCCAAATATCTCACGAAATAAGCATCAAACGAAAAAACTACAAAGAACGAAACTCGTCTAGCTTGAGGGGGGAAGCCAGATGGCGCTATGGTTGGCCCGCTAGATGGCGCTGCCATAGGTCAAACGGATATCAACTGCGTTTTTTAAAATAGGAACTCCCATTTTAATTACATATTCCTGTAGTACGTAAATAAATATGAATATTTTAGTTGGACCGCTTTTTTCGCTTTGTGATAGATGGCGCTGTAATAGTCACAAACGTGTAAGTACGTGGTATCACGTAACATTCCGCCAGTGCAGACGGTATTTGCTTCATGATTCAGTACCCGTGTTAAAATGGACCGTTTACCAATTGCGGAAAAGGTCGATGTCGTGTTGACGTATGGCTATTGTGATCAAAATGCCCAACGGGCGTGTGCTATATATGCTGCTCCGTATCCTGGACGACATCATCTAAGTGTCCGGACCGCTCACCGGATAGTTACGTTATTTAAGGAAACAGGAAGTGTTCAGCCACATGTGAAACGTCAACGACGACCTGCAATAAATGATGATGCCCAAGTAGGTGTTTTAGCTGCTATCGCGGCTAATCCGCACATCAGTGGCAGACAAATTGCTCGAGAAACGGGAATATTAAAAACGTCGGTGTTGATAATGTTACATCATCGTCGGTTGCACCCCTACCATATTTCTGTGCACCAGGAATTGCATGGCGACGACTTTGAACGTCGTGTACAGTTCTGCCACTGGGCACAAGAGAAATTACGGGACGATGACAGATTTTTTGCACGCGTTCTATTTAGCGACGAAGCGTCGTTCACCAGCAGCGGTAACGTAAACTGGCATAATGGTTCAAATGGCTCTGAGCACTATGGGACTCAACTGCTGAGGTCATTAGTCCCCTAGAACTTAGAACTAGTTAAACCTAACTAACCTAAGGACATCACAAACATCCATGCCCGAGGCGGGATTCGAACCTGCGACCGTAGCGGTCTTGCGGTTCCAGACTGCAGCGCCTTTAACCGCACGGCCACTTCAGCCGGCTCCCACGTAATGTTCTACCGATGTTACTACAAGATGTTTCACTGCATGACAGAATGGCGATGTACTTCCAACATGATGGATGTCCGGCACACAGCTCGCGTGCGGTTGAAGTGGCATTGAATAGCATATTTCATGACAGGTGGATTAGTCGTCGAAGCACCATACCATGGCCCTCACATACACCGGATCTGACGTCCCAGCATTTCCTTCTGTGGGGAAAATTGAAGGATATTTGCGATCGTGATCCACCGACAACGCCTGACAACATGCGTCAGCGCATTGTCAATTCATGTGCGAACATTATGGAAGGCGAACTACTTGCTGTTGAGAGGAATGTCGTTACAGGTATTGCCAAATGCATTGAGGTTGACGGACATCATATTGAGCATTTATTGAATTAATGTGGTATTTACAGGTAATCACGCTGTAACAGCATGCGTTCTCAGAAATGATAAGCTCACAAAGGTACATGTATCACATTGGAACAACCGAAAGAAAATGTTCAAACGTAACTACGTTCTGTATTTTAATTTTAAAAACCTACCTGTTACCAACTGTTCGTCTAAAATTTGTGACCATTACAGCCCCATCTATCACAAAGCGAAAAAAGTGGTCCAACTAAAACATTCGTATTTCTTTACGTAGTACACGAATATGTAATTAAAAATGGGGGCTCCTATTTTTAAAAAAACGCAGTTTGTATCCGTTTGACCTATGGCAGCGCAATCTAGCGAGCCAACCATAGCGCCATCTGGTTTCCCCCTTCAAGCTTGAGAAGTTTCGTTGTTTGTAGTTTTTTTAGTTTGACACTTATTTCGTGCGATATTTGGCCCGGTCCCGATCAATGGACCACCCTGTATATATAATTTTTTTTTAAATAGCTAAATATATGGTCCATGCTACTGTAATGTTAATTTAATGAGTACAAAGCCATGTTCTTTGGATTTTGTACATTACCGTACTTACATACGGTGTCAGTTCTCGAACATATCGTTCAGAGTCAGTTGCTTTGGTGTATCCAATCGTTTTCGTGCAGCCATGTCCCGCATCCGCTTGACGGTGAGCACCTGTATATAGTCACACTCGTGCTGCCGCTACATCCGTGTTAGCGCAGTGTCAAGACACGCAAACGCCTCAGCAGCTGATGGTCCCGCACCTGGTTCAGTGACATCTCTCTGACCATCAGGTTCCTCTCTCACACTCTGAATTATTTCATCGTCACTTCGAATTTGGAATACGGGGTCCGAAGAATCATAATCAAGCCACTCGCCTATATCCTCTGCACCGCAGCCGGAACGTGCAGGAATTTAGGAAAGGATCTTAATTAGATCCTCAAGTGGTCTTCTTCACGCTTCTTCTTTTCATCTTTGTCTATCTGTACTTTATCTTGGGTTGAAATGATTTCCAGTTTATTCCAAGCTCTTTTTAATGTTGTTTTCTTCACCAAATTCCATGTTTCCGTCGCCATGTAAGAGCAATCTTTTAAATTAAAATTCTAATGATGTGCCACAATGCCTTCTTCATTTACATCTCCTGTTTTCTATCTTCTGTCAAACGCTTCCTCAATAGTTGTCGTCTGTAAAGTCGCTTCATAGTTTTGATAACCGACTGGTTCACTGACTACAGAAAACTCTTTACAGTTGGCGGCTTGAAACGTCCGTATAGAGACGACAGAAATTTTAAAACAATCTTATTTAATAAAGAAGATTTTCTGTGGGGTGATTGGTTCAGAATTAATATCACCATTAGTCGCTTCTTGTAGCAGTGATAGCAGTAACTACCACCACCTGAAGATGTCGAGGAGTTGCATCGATGAAATATTGTGGGATTTACACAATACGATCGGGTGGCAAACGCTAGAAGTGTATTTGCAACAGATCTGTCAGTATTCTCAGCTAAAAGTTTTGCTTTTTCCCAAACAATCGGCCCTGAAAGAAGGTTTTTCCATGCTCGCTACTGCAGAAACCACTTGAGTATGGCCTCGTCAAGCTCTTTATTTTCTGCTGTTTTCATCACATTTCTCGACGAACTCTCATTATCATTCTTACGGACAGGCATAAAGTTTAAAATTGAGGATTTGTTTTTTTTATGCCGGAATATTTTATGTTCCTACTCAGCTAACTGCTTACCGCTCACGCCTTCGTCTAGTTGTTCAAGGGCTTTTACTTTGTGTGCCAACGGTAAGACAACACGTTTCCTTTTAGAAGACATAAGCCGCATACTAAATTAAAACACACGCACAAAAAGAAAGACACGGACGACGGAACATAACAAAAATGGTTCAAATGGCTCTGAGCACTGTGGGACTTAACTTCTAAGGTCATCAGTCCCCTAGAACGTAGAACTACTTAAACCTAACCAACCTAAGGACATCACCCACACCCATGCCCGAGGCAGGATTCGAACCTGCGACCGTAGCGGTCGCGCGGTTCCAGACTGTAGCGCCCAGAACCGCTCGGCCACCTCGGCCGGCCGGAACATACCATAGGGACAAATCAGTGTATACTCTCTGTTGGTCGATCTTGGATACAGGACAGCAGCTGGTCAGGTATTTACCAGTTATTTACACGACCAGTTTCGGCATCTCATTGATAGCATACTCAGGCCCCTATGCACTCATGTACAGAGACTCAGATGCATGCATTACAGGAGCCAAAAAAAAAAAAAAAAAAAAAGTGTTGATGTCTCCAGTTATACAGGCGTCGATGTATCTGATCCTCTATACATGGAGTGCATAAGGGCCTGAAGATGGCATTCATGAGATACTATAACTGGTCGCGTAAATAAAGAAACAATTTCTGAAAAAATACCAGTATTTGGTGAATTTTCTTCGATAAAAATCAGTGTATACGTTAAGTCACGACAGACTGATGTAGGTCACACTGAATGACTAGCACCAGAAACACAACAGTGCGCGTATTGTGCTTACTGCATTCATTGTTCACAGGAAGATTTTGTCTTTTAATACATTCGCTGAGAATTGATTTTAGAAGGTAACGAAAGATACAGTATACCGTATACTGTAATAACTACCGAACAAAACCAACAACTTAAGTTCAAATGGCTCTGAGCACTATGCGACTTAACTACTGAGGTCATCAGTCGCCTAGAGCTTAGAACTAATTAAACCTAACTAACCTAAGGACATCACACACATCCATGCCCGAGGCAGAACTCGAACCTGCGACCGGAGCGGTCGCCCAGTTCCAGACTGTAGCGCCTAGAACTGCACGGCCCCACCGGCCGGCCAACAACTTAACTCACAAAGTACAAAGCGATCGGGATAACTGGTTGGTTGGTTGGTTTAGGGAAGGAGACCAGACAGCGAGGTCATCGGTCTCATCGGATTAGGGAAGGACGGGGAAGGAAGTCGGCCGTGCCCTTTGAAAGGAACCATCCCGGCATTTGCCTGGAGTGATTTAGGGAAATCACGGAAAACCTAAATCAGGATGGCCGGACGCGGGATTGAACCGTCGTCCTCCCGAATGCGAGTCCAGTGTCTAACCACTGCGCCACCTCGCTCGGTGGGATAACTGGTGATCCGGATAGTTCTACTCTACTTCGAATTCGCCAAGTTCCATATAGGTGATGATTTAGCTTCTGTTCTTTGTCGATTTGCTTGAAAACGAGATAATATTCTGAAATTCGAAATTTTACGGATACAAATTTCACGTGAAAACCACTTTTGAATGGGAAAGAAACGAAAGAATTTATACGGGTTGAGCTGCGCCATCTCTGTACCGTGCAGGGAAACGTTTGCTAAGGCGCCGAAGTCGGTGTGGCCATCTGTTGGCCGTGCCATAAATCCGTGCGCCGCCAAGATAAAAGTGCAACACCAAAGTCGGGATTGTTACATATTCTTTAGTCACCGCTTAACGTTCACTTTAAATTCTCTTACAGGACACGTATTACATTTCAGCACCTCCAACATTTAGAACACAGTGCTACGCTAACCACATTAACCTAATAGTTACGGTCACATAAAATGACAGCTTTTCTTCCTCATATTTGTTCCTGCCACAGCAGAACTTTAGCCGCTCTAATGTTCTGTTATTTAAGTTTCCATTTGCCATCACGACAGTACAACATAAACATTTGGTGAAACATTTTCTGGAAGCAAACTTTGAACGAAAACATACGGTAGACTATTTATCTCTCTACTCTTCAGAGGTTGCGACGGAATGAAACGATTGTATTAGTTAACATGTTTCTGAAACTACCAGCCGCATATTTGCCTCTGTTTCTAACGCAGTGCAAGACCTTCTAGTTGGTGCCTCTTCATATGAGACTCTCTTAAGGGTCTTGAACATTTCCAAAAACACGGAATGGTTTTTTCTTCAAATCTATTTTTCATAAATCTGCGTTTCAAGAAACGAATTATTAACCTCTTTTCAAGTTTCTTTGTAACATTTGACAGTCTTTCTAGCCACGTTGGAGAACGCTGAGAGTCACTATTGCCTTTATGTGAGTTAACCACCTAATGGTAATCTGGCCTTTGACAACTAGAAATGAACTTTTAAGCGAACACTTTCAAATGAAGTACAGTTACCGATAGTTTTAATGGCGTTAAGCCATTACCGTCCTCTTTTATGAGACTTTATGAACAGGGGAGAACGCAGAATGTTTTAAATTCACGTTTAGTGTCTTTCCACGTTACGACCTGTACCGGTACATTCTTTTTTTCTGTGAAACAATTATGTCGTCATCAGGTAAGCTCCCAATCTTCAATCATCACCCGAAAAACTTTCGAAAATGTGCAAAGCATTACGCTAGGAGCTTACTAAACGTGACAGAATAATTCCCAGTATAAGTGAACATGCAGTCTGTTGCTAAATGTTAACGTAGATACAGTTAAACTACACTTCTCTTATCAAAACCGCTTTAACGCAAGTTTTATGGCTGTCGCAACAGAGGATTTATTTATGTCCAAAAACGCAGACTCTATTAAAGTTCATTTCTTTAGTAAAAATCTAACTTCTTAAACGAGGCAACTTATACAAAACGAGTAATTTTTGAACCTGAGACTGAAAATATTTGGATAACTAACCAAAAATATAGAAAACTTTACAGAAAATGCGTTTTTGCATGACCGTCAATTCTGTTTGGTTAGTGCATAAGTTCGTAGCAATTTTTCTTTTGTATGTTGATATTCCGGTTGCTATGGATTTATTTATTGATTGTTATTATTGCTATTTCAGTTAAGGTATTGACATCTTGTCATTTGGAGACATTGAATGGCGCTGTGGACACTAGAAAACGAAGTTCGATGTGGGAAATCGGAACATTTGCGACATTCCGTTACCCTTTTGTTTGAGTTCAGTAGAGGGGTGACAGCAGCGGAATCAGCCAGAAACATTTGTCCGTGTGCAGAGCACGGCAAGAAAATGGTTTTCCCCTTTTAAGAAGCGTCGTTTTTACATTAGTGACTCCCCACGTTAAGGAAGAACTTCGTTGTTTGATGAAGATATTTAAACGCATTAACCCACAATGATCCACGTCCGTGTACCCGAGAACTGGCAAACGCGATGAACTGTGATCATTCCATCATGCGACGTTTGCATGCGATTGGGAAGGTTCAAAACTTGGGTGTATGGGTTCCCGCATACTCCAAGCCAAAATCACAAAAATCAGCGGGTGTCATTTGGATCTCTGCTTGCTTGTCATCAATAGGCTCGTGGACAACGCCAACCATTCCTATCCTGTATCGTTACTGGTGACCAAAAATTGTGTCTTTATGCTAACATAAAAAACGAAAGGAATGCCTGAGCCAAAACAAAGCAGCAACTCCCCGTAAAAGACCTACGAGCATCCACAAAAGATAATGTTTCGCATCTGGTGGAAAAGCGGCAGTATGATGTACTACGAATTTATTGTCAACAATTGAGACGTCCAAGAACAGCTACCAGGAAGACTACGTGAAGTGATGCTGCTCCACGACAACACCCGCTTGCACCCTGCCAGAAAGGAAAAACACCATAAAGGAGTTGGGTTGGGAGGTCATTCCGCACCCAACTTATTCACCTGATCTTGCGCCCTTAAATTTCATCTTTACCGCTCCCTGTCGAACAACCTTCAAGGAACTTCCTTTCCGGATGAAAATGCGCTCCGAACATGGTTCGATGAGTTTTTCATCTTAAAACTATGTCATTTCTACAGTCGCGGATCCGAAAAGTTACCCAGCGTTGGTAGATTGGCGTATATAGTAAAGGAGAACATATTGTTGATGACTAAAGTCTGTTATGTGTATCTGTTGTGTGTATTAAACGTATGGAAAAACGCTAGAAACTTATGTACCAACCTAATATATCATAAAGAAAAATAATAACAGAAGAAGTTTGTCACTTGAAAAAAGTACTTTTTTTACGGGAGTGGAAGTGTGGTGGCCTGGGGGGGGGGGGGGAGGGGGGAGGGGAGGGGGGTGTCATTAGTCTTCTGATTGTTTTAATGCGCCCCACCACGACTTCCTCTCCTGGCCAACCTCTTCATCTCCAAATGACTCTTGCCCCCAAAAGTCCTCAGTTATATATTGGATACATTCCAATCTCTGTCTGTCCTTACAGTTTCTACCCTCTACACCTTCCTTAGGTACCATGGAGGTTATTCCCTGATGTCTTAACACTTGTCCTATCATTCCATCTCTTCAAGATGTTGAAATGTGTATGAATTCCTCAGAGACCAAACTGCTGAGGTCATCGGTCCCTAGACTTGCACACTACTTAAAGTAACTTATGCTAAGAACAACACGCACACCTATGCCCGAGGGAGGACTCGAACCTCCGGCGGGATATGCCGTCTCGTCTTTTTGTCAGTGTTTACCGCATGTTTTTAGCATCGCCGATAGACTTGTTTTGGTCTGGAATGCCCACTTCATCTCTGTTGTTATGTCTTTTATGTCCTCCTTGCTTCGACCGTCACGTGTTATTTTTGGGTTGGGTTGGGGTTGGGTTGTTTTGGGGGAGGAGACCAGACAGCGAGGTCACCAGTCTCATCGGATTAGGGAAGGACGGGGAAGGAAGTCGGCCGTGCCCTTTCAAAGTAACCATCCCGGCATTTGCCTTGAAGGATTTAGGGAAATCACGGAAAACCTAAAGCAGGATGGCAGGACGCAGGATTGAACCGTCGTCCTCCCGAATCGTGTCATTTTTCTTCCGTGGTGTAACCCCCCCACTATATTTGTTTCTGTATGAAATTTTGCTCATCTTTACTTCCCACTCTACAAAAGTGTACATATTACCAAAAGCTATGTCCCGACAAACTGTTATCCAACCTAAGCTCGTGTTCTAACCTTTGACCAAACAAAACCTAATTTGAACTGAAATGTAACTGATTAGAATTCAACTTGTCTTTATGTTGAATGCGCAACCATAGTAAAACAATTATCTGGCCGTAATCAAAATTTCCAGTTATCTTGCGTCTTGACAACTTTGTTGCAAATTTCTCGAAAGCACAGCAGCAAACTGCAAGCAGTCAGCAGGTAAGCTAGATTTCTATTTCTAAGTACGTACTAAAACTGTTGCATGTGGTAATGCGTAAGGACAAGCAGTGGGAAGGGAGAGTAACTATTCCTTTGAAATGATATTCCAATACAACTATTTTAACATGAAGTATGTATTCAAAAAGACAGAGTAAAACTTCGCGTGATCTTCACACATAACACTGGCCTGAACAATACTATGCTAACAAAGTGAACAATGATTTAAAAAGGGGTACAAAGTTAACAGAGAATTTTGTATAAAAACCAAACAGCTTAATCAGTTAATATGTTAATCCATGACTCAGGGAAGTGGGGTTGTGTTTCTCTCAGCCTTGAACAAGTCAACTAGCCGACAATAATTATTCTGAGAAATTAGCTGCACAGTGCTGCAGTCTTACCTCAAGCTTCTTCTCTTCAAAACATAATAACATTATTCAAAATTGATATTCTTTCCGCCTTCCAATATACAGGATGGTCCACTGATCGTGACCGGGCCAAATATCTCACGAAAAAAGCGCCAAACGAAAAAACTACAAAGAACGAAGCTTGTCTAGCTTGAAAGGGGAAACCAGATGGCGCTATGGTTGGCCCGCTAGATGGCGCTGCCATAGGTCAAACGGATATCAACTGCTTTTTTATTAAATAGGAACCCCATTTTTATTACATATTCGTGTAGTACGTAAAGAAATATGAATCTTTTCGTTGGACTACTTTTTTCACTTTCGGATAGATGGCGCTGTAATAGACACAAACATGTTGTTGTTGTTGTGGTCTTCAGTCCTGAGACTGGTTTGATGCAGCTCTCCATGCTACTCTATCCTGTGCAAGCTTCTTCATCTCCCAGTACTTACAGCAAGCTACATCCTTCTGAATCAGATTAGTGTATTCATCTCTTGGTCTCCCTCTACGATTTTCACCCTCCACGCTGCCCTCCAGCACTAAATTTGTGATCTCTTGATGCCTCAGAACATGTCCTACCAACCGGTCCCCAGATGATGCAGTGTAGTCGAATTAAGTCGGGTGATGCTGAGGGAATTAGATTAGGAAATGAGACACTTAAAGTAGTAGAGGAATTTTGCTATTTGGGAAACAAAATAACTGATGATGGTCGAAGTAGAGAGGATGTAAAATGTAGACTGGCAATGGCAAGGAAAGAGTTTCTGAAGAGAAATTTGTTAACATCGAGTATATATTCCGCTCAACAGCAAGTAGTTCGCCTTCCGTAATGTTCGCACATGCATTGACAATGCGCTGACGCATGTTGTCAGGCGTTGTCGATGAGTCACGATAGTAAATATCCTTCAACTTTCCCCACAGAAAGAAATCCGGGGACGTCAGATCCGGTGAACGTGGGGGCCATGGTATGGTGCTTCGACGACCAATCCACCTGTCATGAAATATGCTATTCAATACCGCTTCAACCGCACGCGAGCTATGTGCCGGACATCCATCATGTTGGAAGTACATCGCCATTCTGTCATGCAGTGAAACATCTTGTAGTAACATCGGTAGAACATTACGTAGGAAATCAGCATACTTTGCACCATATAGATTGACATCGATAAAATGGGGGCCTATTATCCTTCCTCCCATAATGCCGCACCATACACCAACCCGCCAATGTCTCTGATGTTTTACTTGTTCGCAGCCATTGCGGATTTTCCGTTGCCCAGTAATGCATATTATGCCGGTTTACGTTACCGCTGTTGGTGAATGACGCTTCGGCGCTAAATAGAACGCGTGCAAAAAACCTGTCATCGTCCGGTAATTCCTCTTGTGCCCAGCGGCAGAGCTGTACACGACGTTCAAAGTCGTCGCCATGCACCAGGAAGGTGCATAGAAATATGGTACGGGTGGAATCGAGGTTATGTAGCATTCTCAACACCGACGTTTTTGGTATTCCCGATTCTCGCGCAGTTTGTCTGCTACTGATGGGCGGATTAGCCGCGACAATAGAAAAACACCTACTTGGGCATCATCATTTGTTGCAGATTGTGGTTCACGTTTCACATGTGGCTGAACACTTCCTGTTAACTTAAATAACGTAACTATCCGGTGAACGGTCCGGACACATAGATGATGTCGTCCAGGATACCGAACAGCATGCATAGCACACGCCCGCAGGGCATTTTGATCACAATAGCCATACATCAACACGATATCGACCTTTTCCGCAATTGGTAAACGCTATATTTTAACACGGGTAATGTATCACGAAGCAAATACTGTCCGCACTGGCGGAATGCCACGTGATACCGCGTACTTACATGTTTGTGACTATTACAGCGCCAACTATCACAAAGTGAAAAAAGTGGCCCAACTAAAACATTCGTATTTCTTTACGTACATCACGAATATGTGATAAAAATGGGGGATCCTATTTTAAAAAACGCAGTTGATACCCGTTTGATCTATGGCAGCGCCATCTAGCCGGCCAACCATAGCGCCATCTGGTTTCCCCCTTCAAGCTAGACGAGTTTCGTTCTTCGTCGTTTTTTCGTTTGATGCTTATTTCGGGAGATTTTAGCCCGGTCACTATCAATGGACCGCCCTGTATAGATCATATCTATCCTTGCTGTCTTTTAAAATAAATCTTTCTTCATATAAAAGATACAATCATAAGTCAGCACAGCACTACTGAATACGCCCATCACCAACCACATTTCAACAAAGAATGAATCAGACTGCACGGAGGCAAATACTGTGCCACAACAAGAGTAGAGATTGTTTAACAACAACATAACTTGCTCTCTCTCTGACGTGCACATCAATATATTACAAGAATCAAAACGAAATGTCCACCCTACAGCTGATCTTAATTATTTCTCAATAAAGAAGAAATACAACCTCCATAAAAATGGGCTGCCATCGAGCATTTCGGGCTCGATGGCGTATATTTTTATTAGTAATGTGGAAGAGAATGTTTTGAAATCTTACGATCCTTTAATGGAAAACGTGGAATATTTAAAAAATTATGTCGATGACGCATTGTTGTTCGTAGTTGTAACTGAGAATGACATTGATAAAACAGTTAGTAAATTTAACGGATTCCGCGAGACAACTGACTTGGCTATAGAGCTCGAAAGTAATGGTCGTACTTTGTTTTTGGACCTTGATGTAAAGAGGCAAGACGAATTGCAACATCTTTAGAAAGCAATATTATACTCGTTGTGATTGTTAACTAGTCTTGCCATAGAGTTATGAAGTAGAGTTATAAAGAAGCGGCGCTTAGAAGATTTCTGAACAGAGCCACTAGTGTACCAAAGAATTCAGCAGACATATTAAATGAATTTCTGTTGTTGTACAATGCATAATTACACTAGTGGCCATTAAAATTGTTACACCAAGAAGAAATGCAGATGATAAACGGGTACTCATTGGACGAATATATTATACTAGAACTGACATGTGATTGCATCTTCACGCAATTTGGGTGCATAAATCCTGAGAAATCAGTACCCAGAACAACCACCTCCGGCCGTAATAACGGCCTTGATACGCCAGGGCATTGAGTCAAACAGAGCTTGGATGCAGTGTACGGGTACAGCTACCATGCAGCTTCAACACGATACCACAGTTCATCAAGAGTAGTTACCGGCGTATTGTGACGAGCCAGTTGCTCGGCCACCATTGACCAGACGTTTTCAATTGGTGAGAGAACTGAAGAATGTGCTGGCCAGGGCAGCAGTCGAACATTTTCTGTATCCAGAAGGGCCCGTACAAGACCTGCAACATGTGGTCGTGCATTATCCTGCTGAAATGTAGGGTTTTGAAGGGAGCGAATGAAGGGTAGAGCCACGGGTCGTAACACATCTGAAATGTAACGTCCACTGCTCAAAGTGCCGTCAATGCGAACAAGAGATGACCGAGACGTGTAACCAATGGCACCTCATACCAACACGCCAGGTGATACGCCAGTATGGCGATGACGAATACATGCTTCCAATGTGCGTTCACCGCGATGTCGCCAAACACGGATGCGACCATCATGATGCTGTAAACAGAACCTGGACTCAAGCGAAAAAATGACGTTTCGCCATTCGTGCACCCAGGTTCGTCATTGAGTACACCATCGCAGGCGCTCCTGTGTGTGATGCAGCGTCAAGGGTAACCGCAGCCATGGTCTCCGAGCTGATAGTCCATGCTGCTGCAAACGTCGTAGAACTGTTCGTGCAGATGGTTATTGTCCTGCAAACGTCCCCATCTGTTGACTCAGGGATCGAGACGTGGCTGCACGATCCGTTACAGCCATACGGATAAGATGTCTGTCATCTCGACTGCTAGTGATACGAGGCTATTGAGATCCAGCACGGCGTTCCGTATTACCCTCCTGAACCCACCTATTCCATATTCTGCTAACAGTCATTGGATCTCGACCAACGCGAGCAGCAACGTCGCGATACGATGAACCGCAATCGCGATAGGCTACAATCCAATCAGAGTCGGAAACGTGATGCTACGCATTTCTCCTCCTTAGGCATCACAACAACGTTTCACCAGGCAATGCCGGTCAGCTACTGTTTGTGTATGAGAAATCGGTTGGAAACTTTCCTCATGTCAGCACGTTGTAGGTGTCGCCACCGGCGCCAATCTGGTGTGAATACTCTGAAAAGCTAATCATTGGCATATCACAGCATCTTCTTCCTGTCGGTTAAATTTCGCGTCTGTAGCACGTCATCTTTGTGGTGTATCAATTTTAAGGCCAGTAGTGTACTATTAAGTATTTTAATGGCCTATATTTTTTTCAACCTTCTTCCGAGGTCGTGGCAGGGATTTTTTGCTGCCATGAGCTGACTGCGGTGTCAAGGTTTTAGCTATAGCAGACCTCCGGGACAGATCGTTGTGTTACTGGTCTTTGTACACATCGGATCGATCTCGGAGAGACTGAAGTTTTCCACAAAGCCTTCCCCTATGTAGGACCTCAATATCCCTTCATTACAATAAATCACTTTGGTGTCAGTTATGCCTTCACCTTATTACCCCTAAATTCACAGACTTTCATGTCATTCACATTCCTGGCTTGACCGTTCTGTACATAACTAAATAAAATAAGGGTACTTTAAGAACATTTTGAAATTTCAGTATTTTTGAAAAATGTTTCTGATAATACCAACCCCAGTGGTGTTCATAGCTGAGACAGCAGGCCACAGCATGAAATTTTTGAGAGTCAATATCGATGTTCCGAAAAGAGGAATCTTCTTTGATCACTAATATAGGAAGTTTCATTTCGAAAGGACTACTGTTGTTAATGGCTAGTAAAAGACGTTAAGAAGAATAATACGCTGAGGTGACAAAATTCATAGGATATCTCCTAATATGGTGTCGGTCCCCTATTGCTCGCCATAGTGCAGCTCCACGTGGCATGGACTCTGCAAGTCGTTGGAAGTCCTTTGCAGAAATATTGGGCAATGCTATCTCTATAACTGTCCATAATTACGAAAGTGTTGCTGAAGTAGGATGTTGTGCACGAACTGACCTCTCGATTACCTCCCATAAATGTTCGATGGGTTTCAAGTCGGGCGAGCTGGGTAGCCAAGTCATTCGCTGAAATTGTCCAGAAGGTTCTCCAGCCCAATAGCGAGAAACTGTGGCCCGGTGACATCCACAAAAATTCCATCGTTGTTTGGGAACATGAAATCAGTGGACGGCAGCAAATATTCTCCAAGCAGCCGAACATAATCATTTCCAGTCAATGATTGGTTCAGCTGGACCAGAGGATCCAGTCCATTCCATGCAAACTCAGTCCACGCACTTATGGAGCCATCACCAGTTAAAATGTAAACGTCGTGTGACTACAGCCTCCTGTCGGGTAGACCGTTCGCCAGGTGCAGGTATTTCGATCTGACTCGACTTCGGCGACTTGCGAGGCGATGGGGATGAAATGATGATGAATAGGACAACACAACACCCAGTCCCTGAGCGAAGAAAATCTCCGACCCAGCCGGGAATCGTACCCTGGCCCTTAGGATTAACATTCTATCGCGGTGACCACATTTTTTTTTTAATCTCATTTTGTTCGGTTTCGTTCGTTGCATCTGCTCGGGGCGGACGTCGCAAGACACCCGTTTCAGTTCGTTGTTGCTCCATTAACTCTTTTTTTTTTTTTTTTTTTTTTTTGTTACAGAGGGCAGCTAACCCTCTGACCGAACACGTTGAGTTACCGTGCCGGCTTCCACTCAGCTACCGGGGGCGGACAGCACCAGCTTGTACAGTGCCCTGTTAACAGCTTGGGTTCAGGGCTCGGTGCGCCTGTGCCACACTTTAACCCTACGACTAGCTCTTACGAGGTGAAATCTAGACTCATTTGACCAGGCTCGGTGGGCCTGCGCCGCACACGAACCCTACGACTAGCTCTTACGAGGTGATATCTAAGACTCGTCTGACCAGGCCACGGTTTTCCAGTGGTCTAGGGCCCAGCCGAGCGCTATTGGCAAGCGGGGTGCACTCAGCCCTTGTGAGGCAAACTGAGGAGCTAGTTATTTGAAAAGTAGCGGTTCCGGCCTCGTAAACTGACATACGACGAGAGCGCGGTGTACTGACCACATACCTCTCCATATCCGCATCTAGTGAGGCCTGTGGTCTAAGGACGACACGGCGGCCGGTCGGTACCGTTGGGCCTTCCAAGGCGTGTTCGGACGGAGTTTAGTTTTTACTTTAGTTCTAGAGTATAGGCGGTATGGTGATGAGCTCAAAAGAGGTCGTCTGCTACCCTAGCCCATTACGCCACATTTCGCAGCAATCTCCTAATGGTTACGTTCGTCGTACGCCCCTCACTGATTTCGGTGGTCGTTTCATGCAGTGTTGCTTGTCTGTTAGCGATGACAACTATACGCAAACGCCGAGCCTCTTGGTCGTTTTCCGCAGTGAGAGGCAATGCCTGAAATTGACACTGTGGATCTGTAATTACTGGATTCGCGGACGATTTCCGAAGCTGAATGTCACATGCCTGTAGTTCCAACGGCCATTGCCCATTCGGTGTTCGTTAATTCCCGTCGTGCGGCCATAACCAGGGCTGAAATCTTTTTAGATGAATTACCTGAGTACAAATGACAGCTCCGCCACTGCATCCCCGTTTTAGACCTTCGGTACGCGACACTTCCGCCGTCTATATATGTGCATGTCGCTATCCCATGACTTTTGTCACCTCGTCGTACATCCGCATGCAGCGGTCTGTTTCCTTATGCCGCAAGGGAATGCTGGACAGCCCTGTTGCGGTGTACTGTCAGTGTCCTCTAATTTCACGATGTCACGCGCGCCAGCATGCGCGCTGCTAGGAGTAGGCGGTTCTTGGTGCCGTTCGTTATGGCAACGTGCTGCTACCCGTTCGAACTGACCGGGTACGGCACTGCGAACAGGGCCGCATCAGTTATGCGTGACTTGTGGGTCCGGGTAGCAGAGCCAGGGCAGGTGTCTGCCTGCCTAGCCCAGTCGTCGTAGCAGAGGGGCGTGGCGTCGGCTCCTTCTTCCGTCACAAGTCGCCCACTCGTCGGCCTCCTGTTGTGCTCGACCGCTGCTGCTGCTGCTACATCATCCTCGTCGCAGCCGGAGGACGCTGACGGTGAGTGCTGAACTGTCGTTATTCTACGTGAAGGTGTGATCGCTGAGACGGAAAATGCAATATCCAAGAATATCAGTTTTAATTTTCAACTCTATTCGCATCTCAACATAGGCCTGCAAACCTCCACAGCATTTGCTTGGCAATACTTCTTCATTATTATTGATTTTCTGCCTTGTTTTATTCAAGTGCGGCACTTTGATATTTATTTCATTACTGCACCCTTTGTGGGAAAGTCAGGAAAATTTTTAGCATGTAGGTTGAGACAAAGAATGGGTACAGATAGAGCCTGGGGAAAAGATGCGTGTAGCGATAGAGCTTCAGCTATAGAGGAAATAATTAATAGTAACTGTGCTGTCAGTGAGGTCAATGCCGAGCAGTCGCCCCACTGCTGCAATCAAACAGAAGAATACGTCGGAACTGTTCCAATATCTCCACTTAGCACTTCGTTTACTAGCGACAACTTCACTCACTATCTCCAAATGATAAAATGACAGTATGTAAACTCAAATAACAACAGTGAACTACAAATAAAAATCACCGCCGATAAATAAACTCATAGCAGCCGAAATACCAACATAATAACAAAAACGCTACGAACTTATGCACCAACCAAATAGAATTGGCAGTATGCAAAGACGCATTTTCTGTAAAGTGTTCTATATTTTTGGTTAGTTATCCAAATATGTTCAGTCTCAGATTCAAAAATTACTCGTTTTAAATAAGTTGGCTCGTTAAAGAAGCAAGATTTTTTACTAAAGAAATTAACTGTCACAGTACATGAGTTGTATACAAATGTATACTCTGTCATGGCAACCTTAAAACTTGCGTTAAAGCGATTTTGATAACAGAAATGTAGTTTAACTGTGTATACGTACCATTTAGCTGCAGACTACATCTTCAACTATATTGTGAATTATCCCATCACATTTAGACAGTGTACTACTAGTTTAATGCTTTGCACACGTTCGGAAGTTTTTCGGGTAATCATTAAAGACTAGGAGCTGATTTGATGACGACATAATTGTTTCACAGAAAAAAAAGAATGAGCAGGTCGTATCGTGTAAACTGGAAAGCCATTAAACGTGATTTTCAAACATTCTGCGTTCTTTTCTGTTCATACCGTCTCAGGAAGAAAGACGATAATGGCTTGTCGCCATTAAAATTAACGATAACTGTATTTCATTTGAAAGTGAAACATCAGATTACAACTTTTATGTTGGAGAACAATTAATGGAATGCTTCAACCAGGTAGCTGCGGCTGCAGCCGTATCTGATGGGGTTGTAAAAATGAAAGAAAATCCATGACGCTTGACGCGAAAGATGTACAGAACTGTGGGGAGAAAATTTTCGAGAAGATATAAGGATTACGGTACATTGATAATTTTTAATTTTTCAACCGTCTGAGTACAACTGAATGAAACACAATTTTCGTGCCACACGCGTTTCGCCTTTATTCTCTGGAAGGCATTTTCAGTGCCACGTTGCGTGGATAATTTGAAGACAGGAGTACAAAAGTTGAAGAGATAAAGAGTATGAAGACGCATCTGGACAGGGAAATAAATCGGCAGTAGCCAGACATTTACACTGCCAAGAAAAAAGTCTCAACAACAAAGCGTAATTAATGTAGACTGAATTTCTGGAGTACATTTGTCGAGGTAACATATTAAAGTGATTAACAATGCAAGATCACAGGATAATGTAATCGCGAGACAAGCCACTACAAATGTGAAATTCCAGTACATTAATGAACGATTTATACACCAGAATGTTGAATGCAAGCGTGCAAACACGCATGCTATATCCTTTCTTTCAGGAGTGCTAGTTCTGCTAGGTTCGCAGGAGAGCTTCTGTAAAGTTTGGAAGGTAGGAGACAACATACTGGCAGAAGTAAAGCTGTGAGTACCGGGCCTGAGTCGTGCTTCGGTAGCTCAGATGGTAGAGTACTTGCCCGCGAAAGGCAAAGGTCCCGAGTTCGAGTCTCGGTCGGGCGCACAGTTTTAATCTGCCAGGAAGTTTCATATCAGCGCACGCTCCGTTGCAGAGTGAAAATCTCATTCTGGACACATGCATTGTGTTGTACAAGAGCCGTATGTCAGTTTACGCGATGGAGTTCCGTGCGTGTTGTACTTGGTCGGTGAATACAGCGACGATTAATGCTGCTAGTAGACACTGGAGTTGTAGTCCGATTATGTCCCATATGTCCTCGATTGGAGACAGGGCTGGTGATCGAGCATTTTGGGTCACAACAGCTGTCTGTGGGCTAACGTTATCCTTTTGGAAAACACCCCCTGAGATACTGTTCATGAATGACGGCACAGCAGGTCGAATCACTAGACTGACGTTCACTTTTGCAGTCAGGAACCGTGCTCCTGCTGTCATACGAAATCGCACCCCAGACCATAACCACACGTATAGGTCCAGTGTGTTTAGCACGGAGACAGACTGGGTGCCGGTTCTCAACTGGCTTCCTTCTAACCGACTCATCGCCATTACTGACAACGAGAGAGAACCAACTTTCATCAGACAACACAACGGACCTCCATCCTGCCGTCCAATGAGCTCTTGCTTGACACCACAGGAGTCGCGTGTGTTGCTGATTTGGGGTCAGTGGAAGGTACGCTATAGAACGTCTGACTCGGATCTGTCGTTGAAGTAACCGATTTGTAACAGTTCGTTGTGTCACTGCTGCTCAGATTGCTGCTGTAGATGCAGTACGATGTGACAGAGCCATACGCAGAACACGATGGCCGTACGGAGCCCTGTTTTCCTGCGATTATACGTTCCCATTACAACCGCTGCCAGCAGTTATATACAGTGGCTACATTCCTGCCAAGTCTTTCTGCAGTATTCCAGAAGGCCAATACAGATTCTCGTAGCCCTATTGCACGATCTCGTTCAAACTCAGTGAGTTGTTATTAACGGCGTCTTCGTTGCCTTAAGAGTATTCTTGACTGACATCTACTCACGACGTCCAATCTCAAATGCAATTAACGCTCACAACCATTATTGTGTGCTTAACGCAAACCTGATTTTTATCCTCATCGTGACGCTACTAGCGCCACTCTTAGGCGATTGGCGTAAAGTATGAATAGATATCATCTTTTAGATATAGAAACACGCCTACCAGCTTGCGTTTATGTCCCGCGACTCCTTCTTGGGGTACCTTTTTTTTTTTTTTTTTTTTCAGAGACTGGTCACCCGCTAAAAGGCATAGAAAAGGACTTAGAAGTGACGCACATAGAAAAGAAAGGAAGTAAGTTGGCCCCGCTTGAACAGCTTGAAACGCCAATTCACAGAGATAGTTTCGATAATGTTCAAATGGATGAGTGATAATTCTTTCTTTAACTGTTTTGGGATTTTTTTTAAGAATGACGTTAGTACGGTACATGTGAGCAGGTTTGTTTAGATAACCACTGGTATACTGTCTCTCCATGTCCGTTGCAACATCTCTGGGACGCAAAGGAACGTCTCAGTGCGGGCTTGTTGGAGTTGTATACGTCTTTACTACAGTAGCCAGTGCACGGGAAGGGAAATTATGCGATTTAAAGCTGATGTGACTGGTATTACCGCTATAGGACAGAAATGCCTTGATGGCTGAGTGGTAATATGGATAACCGGGACAGAGTATGAGACCTCGTCGTTTTCAAAGTAAGACGAGAATTTTATGTCCGAATTATTTTATTTGTTTTTATTTTGTCACTTTGCGTGCTTTTTAAGTACATGTGTGTGTAGGCTTAACCCACACTCACATTAAAACTTCTGCGGTTGTAGAATATGGTGTTCGTTTAAGCTTAGTTTCGTCCACAGGCGAGTTACATCATTAAGCTCACTCCTACCAACTGAAGCCGGATGAGTTCAATTGGGCCGTTAAGATTCGAGCACTTCTTGGCTCTGTCAAAGATGTTTTAAATTTGAGGAAGTCTGTCGTTTACAAAATACCGTGTGAGTGCGGGAAAATTTACATTGTCCAAACTATTCGTACCGTCAACGACAGGTATATTGAACATCATCGCCATACGCGATTACTACAACCAGATAAAACTGTGGTGGCTGAGCATTGCCTTACAGAGGGACAAAGGATACTGAGACGCAAGTAGTTACAAATGCTTCTCGATATTGGGTTTGTGTTTTAAAAGAATCTGTTGAAATCAGACTAGCGTATAATATCATTAATCGTGATAATGGATACCCGCTAAGTAAAACGTAGAATTCTGCCTTATCAGACATGAAGAAACAACGGCATCTGAATCGGCCGGCTATGAATAATCATTTGTAACGGTACATCGTTTTCAACAGTATTCACCACCGGAGGCGCTGCAACTCTTTTGCGCCAGGGGGCAGCAGGAATGATTGAGCGAGTGCCCACTGTGTCTAGCGCATGCGCTGTTGTAATTTGATGCGTATAAAGGTGCAGTCATTTGTTAGTGGAATCAGTTATCGGTGAGAGCAGCGTAGCTTTTCTCACCTGATGCTGACGGCCAGGTGGACCGCTGAAATATTGTGCTCAGATGACAGTTTGATCCGGCTGGAAACCCGACATGAATTTGATATACTAATACGCCGGGAAAGTCTACATGGTCACATTAGTTGGTACTACTACTACTACTACTACTACTATGTGATCAGGCCCAGTGGACCGCACGCATCTACAAGTTTCGTCCTCCACTGTATTCTGTCTATTGCTGCTATCCGCCATTCGTCCACATCTATTGACACTTGGTTTAAATCTTCATGGAGTCCATCCCTCCAACGCTTCTTGAGTCTCCCTGGCGGTCTCTTTCCTGTAGGTGTGAAATCCAGGAGCTTCAGAGGCCATCTGTGATCCTCCATCCGGGCCACATGGCCGGCCCACTGCATTCGTTTGGCTTTGACAGTTCCTGCTATGTTGGGCTGCTGGTATAGCTCCTCAAGCTCTTGGTTGTATCTGATCCTCCATTCCCCTGTATCTGCATCCAGAACCGGATCAAAGATCTTCCGAAGCACTTTTCTCTCAAAAACAAGGAGTTTATGGAAGTTCTGTTTCCGGATACTCCATGTCTCACAGCCATATAGAACAGGCTGGATCAGGGTTTTGTACAGTCGAATCTTGAACTGTCTGGAGAGAGATTTGGACCGAAGCAGTTGTGCTAGGCTGTGGTAAGATCAGTTTCCTGCTTGTATTCTGGCATTGATCTCTGCTTCAGATGACGAGTTCTCAGTGAAAAGTGCCCCTAGGTATTTGAATTCTTGCACTCTCTTGTAGGAATGGTCCCCACCCAACCTCCAGTGATTCTAGATGATCAGCAGTCTGACAATGGCCACGCGTCATAACGAGGTACTCTGTCTTGGCTTCGTTTATGTTTAGCCCAAATTTGCTGGCAGCCTCCTTTAGTGCTTTGGTCATTTGCTCCAACTCCTCTTCCGAACTAGAGAGTAAACAGATGTCGTCTGCATAGGCTAAGTATGCCAGTCTCTTTCCTTCGATTTCAATCCCTTCGTTCTCTTGGAAGGTCTCGCGTACGATCTTCTCGAGGGCAAAGTTGAACAGGATAGGTGACAACCCATCTCCTTGCCTGAGTCCTGTCACAATTTCAAACTCCTCAGTTACGTGATTTCCCATCTTCACCTTTGCACGTGTTTCGTTCAGACAGATCTTTATCAGATTGATGAGTTTCTCTGCTATGCCAAACTCCCTTAAACAGTTGAGCAGGCTCTTGCGATGTATGCAATCATAGGCCTTCTTAAAATCAACGAATAAAATATGCAAATCTTTACCATATTCTCCCAGTTTCTCAGTGAGCTGCCGGAGACTGAAGATGTGATCTACTGTTGACCGTCCTGGCCGGAAATCTCCCTGGTACTCCCCAATCACCTATTCTGCCACTGGCTGAATTCTATGTATGAGGCAGTTGGACAGGATCTTATAGCAGACGTTAAGCAGGGCGATTCCTCGATAGTTTTCACATTTCAGTTTGTCGCCCTTCTTATGTATTGGACAAATCAGAGCTGTTTTCCATTCTCCTGGTGGTTCTTCTTTGGTCCATATTGCCTGTATCAGTCGGTGTATTTTTTCTGCAAGTTTCTCTCCTCCTGCCAGGATCATTTCAGCCTGTATTCCATCTTCACCTGGACTCTTATTCTGTTTAAGGTGTCTGATTCCGGTTTTTATCTCATCCAGGGTAGGTGGGGGATAGTCTGCATCGGCTGTCATTGGGTACTGGAAATCAAACTGCAGTTCGGGTTCATCACAATTTAGCAGCTGTCGAAAGTACTATTTCCATCTCTCAGCTATGTCCCTATCGTTTGTCAGGATCTTATCACGGGAATCTTTGACAAATTTCTGCTTGGCCTGGTGACCTTTGCAGAGGTACTTCACCCTCAGAAACATTTCCCTAGCCTTTTGTCCTCTGAAGTCTGTTTCTGCTTCAGTGATGATATTCCTTATGTATTTCCTCTTTGCTCTTCTCAGAATTGCTTGTGTAGTCTTTCGGACCTCCTCAAATTGGGCTTTGGCCTGTGCCAGATTTATCCGCTTCAGCCATTTGTTCTTGGCTTCCTTTCTCCTTTCCAGGGCATCTGCACATTCCTTTCCAAACCAGATCTTCATGCCCACTGGGTTTCCCATGAGTGTTTCCTTTGCTGAATCCCTAACTGAGCTCTGGATGTTTCCCCACGTTAGTTCGAGGTCCTGATTCGCGTCCATTTCACTGAGTGCTTCAAAGCGGTTACTAAGTTGCAACTGGTATCTGGCCTTCGTTGCCTCATCTTTCAGTTTTTCCACATGGTACCTTTCCACTCTTTTTAACTTATGTCCCGTTCTTTCTTTACTCTGTATGTTTAAACTGCCTCTGACCAGGAAATGATCACTCCCACCTTCGGCACCCCGCGCTGTCTTAACGTCTAACACCCATCTCTTGGCTCTGAGATCAATGGCAACATGGTCTATTTGATTTACAGTTCTCCCATCTGGTGATACCCAGGTTCCTTTATGTATGTTTTTCCGCTGGAAGTTTGTGCTGGAGATGAACAACCCTAATGATGTAGCGAAGCTGATGAATCTAACTCCATTGTTATTGCTTAGGTTGTGTAGACTGTACCTACCTGTTGTGTCTTGGGATATTTGTTCTTTCCCAACCTTGGCATTCATATCACCAAGGAGGATCCTCAGGTGTCCATTTGGTATAGCGTCCATCATTGCCTCTAGCTGTGCATAGAACTCGTCTTTCACTTCACATTCGCTCTCCTCCGTGGGAGCATGACAGTTCACAAAAGTTACCTTAATATGCTTTACGTCCAGTGTTAGAACAGATATTCTCGGGTTGACTGAAACGAATTCTGAAACATTAGTGGCCAACGTCTTACTGATGCAGAAACCAGTGCCTGACATATGACCTCGGTCACAGGCTCCGTACAGAATTGTACAGTTTTCAACATCAATGCTCCCAGCATCGTCCCACCGGGCTGAATTTCCTTGACCACACTGATTGCAGCTCCTGTCTTGTACAGACTCATTACATTCCACGTTCCAAATCGTATACCGTTTCTTTGCCATTGACGTCGTCTATTTTTGTCAGTAATGTTCCGAGGCTTACTTGTGGTCTTGAAAGCATGTTTAATTTTTTACGGAGAGAGGGTGCTGGCCTCCCGTCCAACCAGCGGTGTTACCCTCACAGCTCACAGGACTGCTGGCTTTTCTTAAGGGGTGGGCTCCCCTCAGGAGTTGGCTATAAGTAGGAATAAGAAAATTGGAAAGACGCCCTCGGGCCTCGAAACCTAATACCGTTGGGGTCGAAAAGGCATGAGTTGGCCAAGGGAGGCCGACAGGGAAGGAGAAAGAAGGAGTCTGACACACGTAAGTGGAAGCAATGTCAGACTCGGCTCGGGTCCCCGCGGTCGCCACCCGCGTACTTCTAGCTGAAGTCCCCTGAGGAATTAGTTGGTACATGTTAAAAATTTACTTTAAAATTTTTTTATTAAAAATCTTGTAAAATTTCTGTAACTGCATTAGCTGTTGATAATTCTTTATTCCAATGATAAATACGAACGTCTCGCGATAATGGAATCGCATCTTCAGGTTAAAAAGTAAAGCTAATTCAACATTATACCACTGAAATAGTACAGTCTCTCAAAGTTCAGGTGTCACATGTGTTTAATATTGTCACCTTTAACTGGCTATACTAAGGACAAGTTACATCGAAACGTTGAAAGACCGTAATATTTAAAAGGCCTAATGTTAAATTAGTTGTATTTTTTTCACCTGAAGATGCGATTACATTATTCCAAAACCGGTAGTGTATACCATTGCAATAAAGGATTATCAATGACTAATGCAATTCCAGAAGATTTTTAGAAGATTTTAATAAAAAAATTAAAAGAATTTTTTAACTTCGATACAGTTACTCTTGAAATATTAAACACATAGGATACATTGGTTACGGGAGTACACACCACATTAACACCAATCATCTCACCACCTTCAAATTCACTTATCTCCGACATAATGCAATAACAACTACTTATAACATTGTCCTGACCACGTCTGACACTTGCAATGTATTGAGCTCAATGCACAGGAGGCGTTCGTGGTCAAACACAACAATGCAGCCTATAGGTTTGGCTAGCATCTGCATTTATGTTCAACCGCGCCTTTCCGTCCTGTTTCCATATTTTTTTCCACACCAAAAACAGTTTTGTATCACCCCACGTTGACTGTGGATATTGTATTATGTCCCTTTGGCTGTTCAGAGATGTCACTAAACCCGCCCATAGATGTAAACCACCATGCATGAGCAGCGCCTAATGGACGGACGGGGTCCGACAGCCGATCAGTTCCATTCATTCCACCAGGAAGGAGGAACGCGGCTCGTGTTGTCTGCAGTTCAACAATGCCTAGACGGTCAATACCGCGGTTTGATGGCGTCCACATTGTTACTTTGTGCCAGGAAGGGCTCTCAACAAGGGAAGTGTCCAGGTGTCTCGGAGTGAACCAAAGCGATGTTGTTCGGACATGGAGGAAATACAGAGAGACAGGAACTCTCGATGACATGCCTCGCTCAGGCCGCCCAAGGGCTACTACTGCAGTGGAAGACCGCTACCTACCTATTATGGCTCGGAGGAACCCTGAAAGCAACGCCACCGTGTTGAATAATGCATTTCGTGCAGCAACAGGACGTCGTGTTACAACTCAAACTGTGCGCAATAGGCTGCATGATGCGCAACTTCACTCCCGACTTCCATGGCGAAGTCCATCTTTGCAACCACGACACCATACAGCACGGTACAGATGGGCCCAACAACCTGACGAATGGACCGCAAAGGATTGGTATCACGTTCTCTTCACCGATGAGTGTCGCATATGCCTTCAATCAGACAATCGTCGGAGACGTGTTTGGAGGCAACCTGATCAGGCTGAACGCCTTACACACGCTGTCCAACGAGTGCAGCAAGGTGGAGGTTCCCTGCTGTTTTGGGTGGCATTAAGTGGGACCGACGTACACCGCTGGTGGTCATGGAAGGCGCCGTAACGACTGTACGATACGTGAATTCCATCCTCCGACCGGTACTGTAACCATATCGGCAGTATATTGGTGAGGCATTCGTCTTCATTGACGACAATCCGCTCCGCCATCGTGCACATCTTGTGAATTACTTCTTTCAGGATAACGACATCGCTCGACTACAGTGGTCAGCATGTTCTCCAGACATGAACCCTATCAAACATGCCTGGGATAGATTGAAAAGGGCTGTTTATGGACGACGTGGCCGACCAACCACTCTAAGGCATCTACGCCGAATCGCCGTTGAGGAGTGGGACAGTCTGGACCAACAGTGCCACAACCAATACAGGCATGCATCAGTGCAAGAGGACGTGCTACTGGGTTTTAGAGGTACCGGTGTGTACAGCTATCTGGACCACCATCTCTGAAGGTCTCGCTGTATGGAGGTACAACATACAATATGAGGTTTTCATGAGCAATAAAAATGGCGGAAATGGTGTTTTTGTTGATCTCTATTCCAATTTTCTGTACAGGTTCCGGGACTCTCGGAACCGAGGTGATGCAAAACTTGTTATATACACTCCTGGAAATTGAAAAAAGAACACATTGACACCGGTGTGTCAGACCCACCATACTTGCTCCGGACACTGCGAGAGGGCTGTACAAGCAATGATCACACGCACGGCACAGCGGACACACCAGGAACCGCGGTGTTGGCCGTCGAATGGCGCTAGCTGCGCAGCATTTGTGCACCGCCGCCGTCAGTGTCAGCCAGTTTACCGTGGCATACGGAGCTCCATCGCAGTCTTTAACACTGGTAGCATGCCACGACAGCGTGGACGTGAACCGTATGTGCAGTTGACGGACTTTGAGCGAGGGCGTATAGTGGGCATGCGGGAGGCCGGGTGGACGTACCGCCGAATTGCTCAACACGTGGGGCGTGAGGTCTCCACAGTACATCGATGTTGTCGCCAGTGGTCGGCGGAAGGTGCACGTGCCCGTCGACCTGGGACCGGACCGCAGCGACGCACGGATGCACGCCAAGACCGTAGGATCCTACGCAGTGCCGTAGGGGACCGCACCGCCACTTCCCAGCAAATTAGGGACACTGTTGCTCCTGGGGTATCGGCGAGGACCATTCGCAACCGTCTCCTTGAAGCTGGGCTACGGTCCCGCACACCGTTAGGCCGTCTTCCGCTCACGCCCCAACATCGTGCAGCCCGCCTCCAGTGGTGTCGCGACAGGCGTGAATGGAGGGACGAATGGAGACGTGTCGTCTTCAGCGATGAGAGTCGCTTCTGCCTTGGTGCCAATGATGGTCGTATGCGTGTTTGGCGCCGTGCAGGTGAGCGCCACAATCAGGACTGCATACGACCGAGGCACACAGGGCCAACACCCGGCATCATGGTGTGGGGAGCGATCTCCTACACTGGCCGTACACCACTGGTGATCGTCGAGGGGACACTGAATAGTGCACGGTACATCCAAACCGTCATCGAACCCATCGTTCTACCATTCCTAGACCGGCAAGGGAACTTGCTGTTCCAACAGGACAATGCACGTCCGCATGTATCCCGTGCCACCCAACGTGCTCTAGAAGGTGTAAGTCAACTACCCTGGCCAGCAAGATCTCCGGATCTGTCCCCCATTGAGCATGTTTGGGACTGGATGAAGCGTCGTCTCACGCGGTCTGCACGTCCAGCACGAACGCTGGTCCAACTGAGGCGCCAGGTGGAAATGGCATGGCAAGCCGTTCCACAGGACTACATCCAGCATCTCTACGATCGTCTCCATGGGAGAATAGCAGCCTGCATTGCTGCGAAAGGTGGATATACACTGTACTAGTGCCGACATTGTGCATGCTCTGTTGCCTGTGTCTATGTGCCTGTGGTTCTGTCAGTGTGATCATGTGATGTATCTGACCCCAGGAATGTGTCAATAAAGTTTCCCCTTCCTGGGACAATGAATTCACGGTGTTCTTATTTCAATTTCCAGGAGTATATATATATATATATATATATATATATATATGTGTGTGTGTGTGTGTGTGTGTGTGTGTGTGTAGAGTCTTTCCGTAAGAGTGTGCAAAAATGTAACAGGACATAGAGAAAGCACCACTGAACAATTTGAAATAGGAAACTTAAAGTCGGAGATGCTACCTTAACGCAAACAAAGTTGTCTGTCGCTCTATCCAGCATTACTGTTTTCCAGCTTATTTACAACTAACATGCGTACAAGTTTACACGTACTGTGCTGTACATTTACAAGTTCATCCCTTACTTCCCGCAAGGAAACAAGGAGAACGAACCTGATTACCATTAAGTCATGATCCAGGTTTTGTCTACTTTGCTTGTCCGTAAGGTGGCTCTGTTGTGCATCACACTTACATTTTCCCATGACAGAACGTGCTATGAATCAACGACAGACCATTCATTAATCAGTGCTTTTCAGAGACCTCCAGTATAATAGGATGGAGCAGTACCGGTATAGCATTTCCTGGTCTCTGGATTGGGAGGGGAACTCCTATTCCATGGCCTACGAGGCCACCTAACCTGAATTCTCTTGCTTCTTTCGTATGGAAATATCTAAAGTTACCTGCGTATGAAACCCCAGTGGATACAGAGATGAAATTAGTTGCCTAATTGCAGCTGCCTGTGATGTGATTCGAAATACGCCAAGTATTAACGTTAAAATCTTCTGGGTTATTAGGCCGCGTCATGTTTCTTCTAATATGTTCGACGTTTCGACCCCTCTGCTGGGATCTTCCTCAGGATCTTTTGGTGTCCACTACTGCTAGAACACTATCAGAGACGAGTGTCGCGTCCACTTATAAAGGGGGAATTTTCTGGCGTTCGTGCTGGAGAAGTGATAGTATTGGTTAAAATTCATATGGCTACCATTGGTGGGCCATAGTCATAGGCTACTACAGAAGAAGGGGCGTTGGTAGCTCATCCCCCGTGGATACCATTGGCGGTCATCGTCACTGGATAGAAAGGCACTATTCCACACTTATGCTGGAGAAGGGTTATTGGTTGAAATGCCTGCTACTGTTATTGGTTGGTCGTCATCAGTGGCTAGATTCGAAACGGACAGAGCAAGAGAGGGGAAATGTTTACTCAAAATGTTATTGTCCGCCGAGGTGACTTGCAGTGCGTTCTTTATGCCACTCACACACCGCGGCCGCGTATTTACTTGCTTGATGGCGGGGAGCCACGATGCCGGAAGCCTATTGCCGTCCTCTCTATTGATATTAAATGCATTCTTAGAAATTTCAACCGCTTTTCGGACCTTTCTTCTATAAATGTTTGTTTCTTTAGCCAGTACACGTACGTTATTAAAATTGATGTCAGAGCCACAGTTCTCGTGATGTTCCGCTACTGCCGATTTTGCACTTTGTTTTAGCTGCATGTGCCGTTCTTGTTCCTTAATGCGTTCTTTAATAGTTCTTCCCGTTTCGCCTATATACATTTTGCCGCAGCCACATGACACTTGATAGACGCCTGCATTGTGGAGGTAATCAGGTGCATCCGTTTTCCGTCGGTAAAAGTCTTTTATTTTGTTTTGACAAAAGAAAGATATCTGAATGCCATTTTTCTTTAAAATTTTGCTTATGCGGTCAGTGACCCCAGAAACGAACGGTAACCTGACGGAGTGAGAAGGCGGTTCTTCGTCATTCTTATTAGCGGTGTGAATATTCCGCCTAAAAACCCTGTCGATTGAATAACTATCATACCCATTTGCCTTCAATGTCCTCTTTAAAACATTCAACTCCGATTCTAAGTTGTCGTCATCGTTGATACGGAAGGCACGTGAAGACAGTGTGTTGAGTACTGCTTGCTTCTGGGCTGGGTGGTGGTGCGAAGTGGCATCTAAATACCTGTTTGTGTTAGTCGGCTTTCTGTACACTCTGTGACCTAGAGTGTTATCAGATCTTCTGTATACCAACACATCTAGGAACAGGAGATCGACCTCACTCTCAACCTCCAAGGTGAATTTGATTTTGGGGTGAATTCCATTTGGAGAATGTTCAGTGGAGTATCCTCTATTTCCTGCCAAATTTTTGCACGCTCTTACGGAAACGCCCTGAATGTACGATGTACTTGCTGTATCTGACAAGCTAAACTATGTGTTGGACAGCGCCTCGAATATGGATATATACCTTCCGCTGGTAAAGCGCGTCTGTACGAAAGGACGGAGCGAGGTGGCACAGTAGTTAGCACACTGGACTCGCATTCGTGAGGACGACGGTTCAAACCCGCGTCCGACCATCCTGATTTAGGTTTTCCATGATTTCCCTAAATCACTTCAGGCAAATGCCGGAATGGTTCCTTTGAAAGGTCACAGTCGACTTCCTTCCCCACCCTTCCCTAATCCGATGGGACCAATGACCTCGCTGTTTGGCCCCTCCCCTATATCAACCAACCCACCAATGAAAGACAGATACAACAGCACGTTGATTCAAGTTGCGGTCTAGAGTTCCTTATGGCAGCAGCAAGATGATGCACTGCTGCATTCAAGAAATTTGTCTTGACCTAACGCAGGAAAGAGGGAAGACAGGGAGTTTGAGGTCAGTTTCTGAGCGGTGAGGAACAAATGTAAAAAGATATGTTCCCAGTGGAGGCAGGTTGATGACTTGGAGCAGCGCCAGCCATTGTCACAGAGCACCTACGAGAGGCACGGATTCTGGGACTTGACAGCATGCCTGCAGCAGGAGACTCATGGAATTCAGGGGTCTGATTAGCTCTATTTATTAGCGACCAGGCTAACTACTACACTGAAGGCTAATTCTAAACATTAGAAAAGCAAAGGTAGCATTTGGTTGCACAATAGAAGCCACTGTCTGAATCCACGGTTGTGTGTGCTAGCAGAAGTAGCGAACACTAGCAGCATGTTAAGTACAAATTTGAGAGCAGCACCCCATGTGAGAAAAAAGAAAAAACAGACATGTCGGAGCTTACCGGGGCTGGCCACGACCGACACGGAGTCGGCGCCCCAACGATCTGACTGAGAACTCTCTCTGAATACAAAAACAAGGGTTTTCAAAGATTCATGGTGGCACACTATTTCTGCATTCCTATAGTCGACCCACCAATCCGCCAGCACTTAACATGCTTCGGCCAATCTTGCGCGTCGTTCTGCAGCTCCAGGACGGCGGGAAGGTAGGGGGGGGGGGGGGGGGGAGAAGGGGATGGGGGGTCCGCTTCAGTGTATGCGTAGTAACATCGGAAGATGTCTGTTTAATGTACCTGAAGCGTTTTAGCTTTTTGAACCTAAAGGCATTGTATTCCAGTGTCCTTGTTATACGCACCGTTTGTAGGAATGATCCGGGAGGGGAGGGGGGGGTGGCATGTTAATATAATTGTGCTCCATAACGTTGTCTCTCTTAACGAGATATAATAAAGTAATACAATAATTCGTCCCTAAGATGGTGATGTGAAACATGGTTGATCCATTTATACATTCTGATAGGACTCCGCTACGACTGACATTGAATGTTTCATTTGTATCGTCACTAACAATTAAACATACTTCTCACTTTTTATTTATTTATTACATTAACATTTTTGGGAAAGAACACTCTTATTACGGCACTCCTGATCCTTATTTTTCTGGCTACATAATTAAGTTTTCTACACAACGCTACTTTTGTGCCTTGCTACTAACTGTCTGCTATTCCGTTAAGTTCGTGCCCTAGCCTTTCTTCTCTAGATATCGTAGAGACAGTTTTAGTTTGAAAGAAATTCCTATCAGCGTCATTACTGAATGTCTATTGTAGTCCTATACGACATGGTACGTAGTTCCTCCACAACTACACTTACACTCGCTTAAACGAAAGTACAGGGTGGGGATAGTTAAACTTTCGCTAATTGAGAGGGTTCCCAGGACAATGAAATTTTGTGGAAACATTTATAAGAAATTGCGGATGAAAAAGAACGAATAAACCATCGAAAGAAACAAATTTTAATTTCCACATATGAGGATAACATTTGTTAACTACATACACTGTTTACGTTCCAGGTTACAAAAGTTATTTAGTGTGATGACCATTTTCATCCACGACAACTTGGAACCGCACTAGAGATACTTTTTCGTAACTTTTCGCAGCACTCTACGAACGGTGGACAAATAAATGTTCACCTGTCGGGGCTCAACTTCATTGCTTGAAGATCGCACATTGCATTCAACGTTCTCTGCCATGGTAACATTAACTTCAGGAGCAATTCCCAAATCACCAGTTCAAATGGTTCAAATGGCTCTGAGCACTATGGGACTTCACTTCTGAGGTCATCAGTCCCCTAGAACGTAGAACTACTTAATCCTAACTAATCTAAGGACATCACGCACATCCATGCCCGAGGCAGGATTCGAACCTGCTTCCGTAGCGGTCGCGCGGTTCCAGACTGTAGCGCCTAGAACCACTAGGCCACTTCGGCCGGCCAAATCACCAGTTATTTCGAAATTTAGACTCATGTCCCTCAACCCCTGTGCAGGAAGAGGATCTCTCGATATTCCTTTAACGCGTCGACACTTGCGAAAAGCAGCAGCAGCATTACTTTTGTTTTGATAAATCGGCTTCCCGAGTAAAGCCCTGCTCACGTTGTCCAGATTCACGTTGACTGTCTGCAGCTGCAATGCACACTGATGCTTGTTTTTCATCCATACGTCGCCACCCCAGTACCGGGAGCTAACGGCAAGTCATGACGCTAACACTACTAACAAAGCAAATTCTGCAGTGCATAGTCTCAACATCATTCCCATAAAATTGGATACCCATACAATAAATAGTTTCACTGGATCAAGTGGCGAAGGATAAATTATAACCACCGTGTACTTGAAATAAAGGCTTCACCCATAACAGAAAAGGTGTCAAATACTACTGTGAGTGAAAAACTTTCCAATTTGACGCCTAGTCAACCCTACTATGTTATCTAGACTTCAATGGCATTGAGGTGTCAGCTTTTCTGTCTGTGATATGCGTGACAATGTTTCACATAGAGCAAAGGTGTTTTTAAGTACGCCCAGTATACGGCATAATTTTGGTGTAAACACCAGATTTCTGTATCAAAAGCACAGCACTGACGATCTCTGGTTTCTTTAAGATTTCATCTCCCATGTTGCTCTCGCTTTCCTCGCGTTTATGGAAAGAGGTGCATTGTTTTTATGACGTGAGATTTTTTTTTACTTTATGGCTGATTGCCTTGTACTTCGCCATCGTCGTCAAATAACGTGTGCGCCACCTGTCCGCGAATCCTGAAAACTTTGTTCCCTGTGTTGTCGTCTTTTAACTGTTTTTGTGTTTGGTGTTTGGCTCTGAGCACTATGGGACTCAACTGCTGAGGTCATTAGTCCCCTAGAACTTAGAACTAGTTAAACCTAACTAACCTAAGGACATCACAAACATCCATGCCCGAGGCAGGATTCGAACCTGCGACCGTAGCGGTCTTGCGGTTCCAGACTGCAGCGCCTTTAACCGCACGGCCACTTCGGCCGGCAACTGTTTTTGTATCGTATTTTCTGAGGTGGAGACCAGCTCAGGATTTCCCTAAACGAGAGTGGAAAACCGTTTAAAAGCTGCACTCAGTCTGGCCGATGCCGTAGGCCCACGGACGATAACCCGCAGCGCAGATTCGGTGTGGGCCTGCCCCATCTCCTGTTTCGTGCTGAGTGTTAAGGTATATGAACACGTCATTCCTTTTTTTTTTTTTTTGTTTCGTGCTGAGTGTTAAGGTATATGAATATGTCATTCCTTTTTTTTTTATTTTGAGTCATCAGTCTCCTGACTGGTCTGATGCAGCCCGCCATGAATTCGTCCCCTGCGCCAATCTTTTCATCTCAGCTTAGCACTTGCACCCTACGTGCTACTTATGTTGCTGTAAATATGGCCCCTGTATGGCTTATCATGAGGACTCATCAAAATAAAAGGGGTTTAACATGACGTAGCTCATGTGCCAAAGAACTGTATGATAAAAAAGACAATATGGGATTGTGGATCTATGTTTGTTATTTATTTATTCCCCCAGACTAGTTTCAGCGACAAATATCGCCATCATCAGTGGGTTCCTTGATTCACAAACACGCAGGCGTAGCATACTTATAAAACATTGTAAAACGTTATTATATATGTACTGTTTTTTCCTGATATTGTTTCTGTGAATAATTTCATAATACCTTATTTACTATACGTCACAGCATGATTTTACGATTGTTGCCGGTATATTTTCTGGGTTTCTTTTTTGTTGTTGTTTTTTCTCAGCATACATCATGTCATCTGTAACTATTGAGTAACTTAGTAAAGAAACATAAAAACATGAAATTATGTATGTTACTTATAGCGGAACATCCTCCTCTAGCATTACTTTTCCTCAACATTAGTTGTCATTACCAGTACTATGTTTCGAGTTTTGGACAGGTTAATATTATCTCAATTGCTTTCCTGAAAACTTTCATGTAATTCTATACACAATATGCTATACTTCAAGCTAAAATTTATGAAAAGGAATTGCTTTATAAAATATTTTTGTTTCGATGTTATAGTCGATAACTACTAGTTCTGAATGTACAGTTAAAATTATTATTTTTTTAGAAACATGTGAAATTACAAATTATTTGCTTGATATTTCTATTATTAATTACGCAGTCCTGCACTGTTTACTGTGTTTATTTCTGGACTGATTTATGAAATAACAATCGAAATTAATAATGTAACGAAAACTAGTAGGAATTCATTTGTTAAGAAAAATTGTAAACCCTTTGGAATATTGTTTTTTCCGCAGAATGAGAGAGTCGGAAGATTGTCTCTGATGTGATTTTTGTATAATAAGTGCGAACAATGTAATATATTTATGTAAAAAAATTCTGCAGCAAGAATTTTCCAATTTATTTAGTTCAAACCAACCGTGAGGACTTATTAGATTTTCAGCTTCAAGACTCAGGACCGTAGACAAAAAGAACTGGCGCCATTTCAACATGATTAGATAAGTAAATCTGAAAGTTTATCGTAATCTTCGCTCCACCCAAATCTTCATAAAGGGCTTTGCTTATTAATTACTTAGACTGAGAATTGTTTAACGTGGACAGTAGATGGAAGAAGGATGGAGGGGGGAGGTTATACAGTGTTAACACAGTTGTAACTGCGGTGTGTTGTGGGTAGTTTTGGCATTTAGTGGATTGCTACGTAATATGTCATGTACTCACGTTCGTTGGACGGCTTGAAGGTACATTTATACAGAGAGAAACACCTTTCTCACCTTGTTCGTGAACCACATTATTACGCCATCTTGCTGTACGCGTGTGTCGCGAGAAATGTGTCGCGAGAAATGTATCGCCGTGTTACGAGAAGACTATGAAAATCGTAGCGGAAGTCCTGACTACTTCTGTTCCTTATTTATAGCCGGCCGCTGTGGCCGAGCGGTTCTAGGCGGTTCAGTGCGGAACCGCGCTGCTGCTGCGGTTGTAGGTTGGAATCCTGTCTCGGGCATGGATGTGTGTGATGTCCTTAGGTTAGGTTTAAGTAGTTCTAAATCTAGGGGACTGATGACCTGCGATGTTAAGCCCCATAGTGCTTAGAGCCACTTGAATCATTTGTTCCTTATTTATGTATCTGTGTGTGATGGGAGAGTGATGGTGTGTGTGTGTGTGTGTGTGTGTGTGTGTGTTTGTGTTTGTGTGTGTGTGTATGTATGTGTGTGTGTGTGTGTGTGTGTGTGTGTGTGTGTGTGTGTGTGCGTGCATGTGTGTTTTGCATCTTGTGTCAGTTCTCTCTTTTCTTCTGTTGTTCGTTTTCGGTATAAATTGTTGCTGTGATATTATGATAAAACGCGTATGACGTTGTTGGCTGCATATTTCAACCCTGCAACTCCCCAGTACCAGTCCAGAGTCATAAGCGCTGCGTCATCGGATGCGGTTGGACTTATACGAAAATGTCTCGCCAGTGACAGTAAACGTATCTACACCGGATGCTGGTCGTGACGTCATGGCCGCTCTCAGATTAACGCTTATTATCGGCAACGACTACAGCACCAGGTGTTCGCACTGTCGCGTTTAGTCACCTCCTGCCTAGCGAGTGCCATCACGTGTCAAGTGGGTGAAGCAGCCAATCCCGTGAAAGATAGATGGCCTTCCCTACGTATTTACCTCTTATTCTGAGAGCTGTAATGGTGGAATTCGGAGAATGAAGGTATTGCTGTACTTTCTGACAACAGTTCTCATCGGAGCTCACTGGGGAATATCTGGTTATCAGCGCTGACTAATGGTCTGTACACCAACTTATCGATTTGCGTCTCCTCCCTTGATCACGTTCTCCGTAACTGCGAACGTAGGTTCAGCTTCCTTTCGCGACCGCGACAAGTTAACTTGCAAGGTAAATGAACAGTAGATGGAAGAGCAAGCCACCCACACGAGTTACTCAACGGCAAGACAGCTTAGATGAACGTACACTCCCAGTAGCGATGAACGCACTGACGAAAGAGCGAGAGCAGAACAAAGTCGAATTGAGGGAAACAAACACCCCAACAAGCGAAATTCCTCGTTAAATGACATTGGGGAACTAGAGACTATGATGACGCTCAATAACGGTGAAAAATCCATTAGCAAGTAAGAACTGACAAGGAGATTGCGAATACTCTTCCTCACCGATTACGTCCAAATTTATGGTATATCCAGGGCTTGGCTAGATATGAAAGTGACAGAAATGGGTGCTGCAGATGGCCAAGAATTTAGAAAAAATAACATTTTCGGCGCGGGTTTGGCGAAGCGTGACCGATGTAAGTTAGTTTAGTTCCAAGGCAGCGGTAGGTTCAAAGGAATGTGTACAGAAGGGTAATCAAAGGGTTGTGGGATAGAGACCCTATGTAGGTACTTTTCTTTTCTTTTCAATTTTTACTTAATTTCCACTGCAAATAAACTGAAGTAATTCCCGTTAGACTGAGTTTATTAACATGTTTACAAAACGATAAATTTCCAGGAAGAAATTGTAAGGAGTGCAGAAGAACTTTGTATAAAAAACTAGATACTTTTATAATTTTACTGTAAAAGATTTGCACATAGGGGAGGGGGTAATATTTATTGTAAAAATTGGGGAAGCAGTAATTTTCTCAGCATCTCGCACACGTTACAGGCGCCACTTTTTTACAAGGTCGTTTTAAAGTTTCTATACAAAACAATTTGACTTATATTCATGAAAAGATTTCTCTCATCGCACAGTTGGACACTATACGACCAGTTACGCATCACTTTGCCAAATATCGGCTAGGATAGCTGTTGATGTGCAATGGAATGTATTTTGATGCATTCTTCACGGGGTGTGTGTCGAAAAGCATGACGCACAACATAGAAATTTCTAGTTGCAGTTCTTTTGATATTCCGTATAGTCTTTGTATATATTTTTCTCTGTTTTGTTTATGATCAGCGTTTTCCGTTTTCACATGCGATATTTGTAATCCATTTTTAGCTGCAATTTTGTGAAGTTTTTCTATCATTATCTTTAAAAGTTATTGCAATATCGTCATCAAATGCCAGACATTTTACGTAGACTCTTCCTCTTCCTTGTCCTAGATGAATTCTATTGATGTTCTTCTCTTTTAGGTATTTATCCCTCTCTCTGATTACCTTGTCTAATACCAGCCGAAGAGAATCCGTGAGAGCCCATCGGCCCTGTCTTACTCATGTGTTAATTCTAAAGGATTCCGAAACTTCTCCTAGGAATTTAACTTCTGAAGCTCGACTAATTGTCTGGTGGATTTGTAGATACCCGCTTCTTCCAGAGTTAGAAATATTGTCTGCGGAATCGCAGGCTTTTTTGAAATCAATGAATGTAACGACTGTGTTAAGATTCCGCATTGTTTTGATCCTGAGGATTGTTTTCAAGTTAAAAATTTGATGTGGGCACGATCTACTTCTATCTTATTCAGCAGAGGTTTAGATATAATTTTCTAGATGACTAGAAGCAGATACGCCTCGGTAATTGTTGGTGTCTGTCCTGCCTCCCTTTTTATGTAACGGATGGATTATGGCTTGTTTCCAATCGTCTGGTATTCTTCCTTTCTCCCAGCCATTTTTAATAACATCGTAAATGCTTTCAGCTGCCCGCTTCCCTCCCGTCTCCACATTTCCCCTAATGTCATGTCTTCACCTGGTGTTCTGTTGTTATTCAGCTGCCAATGTATTGTTTCGTTTGTGGCGGCCGTTCTGAAGGTGAGTTTTCCTTTTGAGACTGTCTGAAAAAGAGTCTTTGCGTTGGTTCCTCACAGTTTCGAAGATACTTCAAGCATTTTGCTAATAACCTACAGATATCTTTGTTGCCGGTAATGAGTTTGAATATTGGGTCTTTGAAGTGAAGTGTCCTCGACTTGCACTCTTCTACTTTTTCTTTGAAACTTTTGTAGACGTCGCTATTGTTCTTCTGTCTGAAATTTGCATGTACTGCCTGTAATTGTTTTTTGTCATATTTCCGTTTCTCTGTTCGAATAGTTTTGAATGACTGTTTCCTGACCTCAGTAAATGTGTTCCAGTCTCTTTTCTTTTTGCAGGAGTCCTATTTTTTTTTCAAGCTGTTAGTCTACGTTCTGTCACTTCGTAGCATATTTTATTCCACCATCAATGTTTCCTTCTTCTTCGCCGTTTCTATCATTTCTCCTCTGATCTCATCCCAATGTCCCCTTGTCTTTATGTGATGCTTTTCAACTTATTCGTTCTTGTTGTCTGACAGGTATTTCATGTCATTTCTGTGGACTATTTTGATTCAAGGGATTTGTTTTTTAAGATTTAATTTCATTGATTTCCGTTAAAAAGTGGTCCGAATCTATGCCTAATCCCCTTCTGACCCGCACGTTCATGATTTCTCTAAGCTTTTACTTGGTCATTGCCACATGATCCAGTTGACATAAGCGTAAATATGTATTAGGAGAAGACCGGGTTTTCCTTCTGCTTGGTAATTTTCTGAAAGAGCTTGATTGTTAGTTTTAAGTCGAACTGTCTGCAGAAATTGACGGGCGTTACTCCGTTCTTATTGGTGCATTTATGTGCAGGAAACTTTCCTACTAATGCCTTGTATTCTTTTTACTGATAGTTAAAACAATACAATGGCTGGGAGAAAGGAAGAATACCAGACGATGGGAAACAAGCCATAATCCATCCGTTACATAAAAACGGAGACAGGACAGACACCAACAATTACTGAGGCGTACCTGCTTCCAGTCATCTTTAAAATTATATCTAAAGCTCTAATGAATAAGATAGAAGACGAAGTGGAACACACAACTCGTGAGTACCAATTGGCAGTCACAAAAAGTAGATCCTGCCCGCATAAAATTTTTAACTTGAAAACAATCCTCGGGATCAGAATTATGCGGAATCTTAACACAGTCGTTACATTCATTGATTTCAAAAAGCCTACGATTCCGCAGACAATATTCATAACTCTGGAATATTGCAAGTATGTCGTTAACATCAGAAATGGCGTAATATTAAAGATTTCTAAAGACAAGAAAAAAAGGAGATGGACTGGTAAATGTGGTTCTGCAGCTACTAGAAAGGCATTATATTTGTACTTCATTGTAATATCATCGAAATCAGCGCGCTGGTGCTAACCTTATATGTGTCAGTACGTGACTTGAAGAGTCGCATTTGCAAAATACCGGGTGATCAAAATATCAATATAAATTTGAAAACTGAATAAATCACGGAATAATGTAGATAGAGAGGTACAAATTGACACACATGCTTGGAATGCCTAATCCCCTTCTGACCCGCAGGTTCATGATTTCTCTAAGCTTTTACTTGGTCATTGCCACATGATCCAGCTGACATAAGCGTAAATATGTATTAGGAGAAGAACGGGTTTTCCTTCTGCTTGGTAATTTTCTGAAAGAGCTTGATTGTTAGTTTTAAGTCGAACTGTCTGCAGAAATTGATGGGCGTTACTCCGTTCTTATTGGTGCATTTATGTGCAGGAAACTTTCCTTTTTTACTTTTATTAGAACCAAAAAAATACAAAAGTTCAAAAAATGTCCGATCGATGGCGCTTCATCTGATCAGTATAGCAATAATTAGCATAACAAAGTAAGACAAAGCAAAGAGTATGTTCTTTACAGGAAATGCTCAATATGTCCACCATCATTCCTCAACAATAACTGTAGTCGAGGAATAATGTTGTGAACAGCACTGTAAAGCATGTCCGGAGCTATGGTGAGGCACATTGTCGTTGGATATTGTCATTCAGCATCCCTAGAGATGTCAATCACGATACACTTGAGACTTCAGGTAACCCCAAAGCCAATAATCGCACGGACTGAGGTCTGGGGACCTGGGAGGCCAAGCATAACGAAAGTGGCGGCTGAGCACACGATCATCACCAAACGACGCGCACAAGAGATCTTTCACGCGTCTAGCAATACTTTGTTTCTTTTGTGTTTTGTTCTAATAAAACCCCATGCCATTCCAAGCATTATGTGTCAATTTTTACCTCTCTATCTACATTATTCCGTGGTTTATTAAGTTTTCAAATTTATACTCACTTTTTGATCACCCAGTATATGTACACTGCGGAATATAAATAGGGGGGGCCAAGTAATACCAGTGTCTTTAGTGCCACAGCTTTCTTGGACGACGGTGCGACGCTATACGAGCGGCCACAAGAAGCTTCCAACGGAGGACCACAGTTCCAGTTTGTAGCGGGGCCACGGTTCGACCCTCTAAGTTCCTAAGGGGCTTGGAGCCAGGCAGCAGCGGGCCAGACCAGACATTCCAGGAGCACGGTCGACTCCTCCTCGGAGGCAGAACGGGTCGTATCCCAGCTGCTGCAAAAGGCTCTCTCCCGCCAGCATCCGCCTTCCACCATCGCGAGTCGACGTGACGCAAGTGCCATTGGCAGCGAGGCCGGCGCGCGGCCGTCATCGAAGAATTCGTTGCTGGGGGTAGCGGGTAGCGTGCCTCGCCGTGGCTGTCGCACCTGAGCCGCGGGCATCGGGGCTGTGTCATCAGCAAATCAGAGCGACCAAACAGCCGAGTGAGCGGAACACGACGTGAGCGGGACGACGGACACCTGTACCACCTGAGGCAAAGGAAATAAAATGTTTACAGATTGCCGTACCTCTGGCGACGCCATTTTATAATTTCTTCTTTTTTAGTACTGTTGGGGCCTAACAATATCCATGGAGAAGAAATAAAAACTTTGAGGTTCGCCGATGACATTGTAATTCTGTCAGAGACAGCAAAGGACTTGGAAGAGCAGTTGAACTGAATGGATAGTGTCTTGAATGGAGGATATAAGATGAACATCAAGAAAAGCAAAACGAGGATAATGGAATGTAGTCGAATTAAATCTGGTGATGCTGAGGGAATTAGATTAGGAAATGAGACACTTAAAGTAGTAAAGGAGTTTTGTTATTTGGGGAGCAAAATAACTGATGATGGTCGAAGTAGAGAGGATATAAAATGTAGAATGGCAATGGCAAGGAAAGCGTTTCTGAAGAAGAGAAATTTGTTAACATCGAGTATAGATTTAAGTGTCAGGAAGTCGTTTCTGAAAGTACTTGTATGGAGTGTAGCCATGTATGGAAGTGAAACATGGACGATAAACAGTTTGGACAGGAAGAGAATAGAAGCTTTCGAAATGTGGTGCTACAGAAGAATGTTGAAGATTACATGGGTAGGTCACATAACTAATGAGGAGGTATTGAATAGAATTGGGGAGAAAAGGAGTTTGTGGCACAACTTGACAAGAAGAAGGGACCGGTTGGTAGGACATGTTCTGAGGCATCAAGGGATCACAAATTTAGCATTGGAGGGCAACGTGTAGGGTAAAAATCGTAGAGGGAGACCAAGAGATGAATACACTAAGCAGATTCAGAAGGATATAGGTTGCAGTAAGTATTGGGAGATGAAGAAGCTTGCACAGAATAGAGTAGCATGGAGAGCTGTATCAAACCAGTCTCAGGACTGAAGACCACAACAACAACAATTCCTATCCATCTCATCACACATTACAAAATTAGAGCTCCTTCCACGAAAAGGGAATTGTCAAGGAGAAACTTTTTCAATTTGTTTTCAAAATTTACTCTGCTGTTTTTCAGATATTTTATATCTCTCGGTAACCTGTCATATATTTTATATCGCTGGGTAAGTGATTAAAACTTTTGGTGACAGCGTTGTGCACCCATTTTTGTGCTAAAAACAACATTAATGTGGGGTAATGAATGTCAGCTTTTGTTCTGGTATTGTAATTAAGTACATAATAGTCCCTTTTCAACTGCAGTCGATTATTTACAACGTACTTGATGATAAAGTCTCATACTCCTTCACAGAGCGTAGGGGAACGATGCGGGAGACCCGCACCGCCGTACTAGGGAAGGACCTAGTGCAGGTGGTTTGCCAATGCCTTCGTCCTACCGTAATGAGGATGAATGATGATGATGAAGATGACACAACACCCAGTCATCTCGAGGAAGGTGTAAATCCCTGACCCCGCCGGGAATCGAACCCGGGACCCCATGCTCAGGAAGCGAGAACGCTGCCGTGAGACAACGATCTGCGGACTACAACATACTTCATAAGTGAAAAAATATATTGTGAAGTAATAGACGAAATGCCTAATCAGCAATGAACACTTTCTTTCTTTGTGCCATATGACATAACTCAACGAAAATACGCAAAACATGTCAGCTTACGGACTTGCCTCTTTCCAAGATTTGCAGTGGTTCAGTGTGCAAATGTGGTTGAACTAAGTTGTTTGAGTAGTTCCAAATCGTGTTTTTTCCAGTTAAAATCTCATCAGTGTGGATACCTAAAAATTCTGACGTTTCCACCCTAATTACTATTTCATTCCCTCACCGTGTGTTGCAGTTATCATTGCTGTCGTACCACTAGACTTTCGGAATTAAATGTGTTGTGTGTTCTTGAAGTTGAGAGAGCATTCGCAGAAATCCACTCAATGAAACTTTTAAGAAAATTATTTACCATTTCTTCTGTTTTTGTACGTACATTGGTGTCCAAAAGTAAAGCAACATACCACTGTTTCCCCGTGTTGTGTCTACTTGACAATATAATCATACAAAATGTCAACAGGGGTCCGTACAGTGATCTTCTACATGGAAGGTAGCATTCTGGTCAGTGAACAGCCACGTCCAAGATAAAGTCAGGGCACCTATGAAACGGGGTAGTGTTTGCCGGGTAGTTCCACATCCACAATCGCTGTGTGTATAATCACAGACGGTGCAATATGGGACAGAGAAGACACCTGTCAGACTCTCTGCGGTGGAGCGCCATAAGAAGAATGGAAGCAGGATAGTCACAAACTGATGCTGCCCGTTGGCTTAATGTGAATCGTTCTGTTGTTTCTCGGACATAGCCACAATTTATAGAGACCGAAACAGTATCCCGAAGGCCAGGGCAAGGCCGACCATGTGTGATATCAAAAAGAGAAGACCGTTATTTGGCCGCAAGGGCACGACATTACCGACTTAGTACTGCACGGCAGCAAGCATCTGACCTCGTAGCATCCACTAGACGTGTTGTATCGAGACAAATGGTGCACAGAAAGCTTTGGTATAGTAGCCTTGTAACGTGTATTCATTTTGTGTAAAGTACTGGTGGGTAAAGCCATTTTGTGATCGCTCGCAATAGGATAACGTATCTTACTGTCTTCTCAAGCCCAGGGTGGTAAACAGACATTCTACATAGCTATTAATTTTGGCCCTGCAATACCGCTAATGTTTGCTGCAAATCGTCTCAAATTAATTATAAATTCTGCTGTGACATAACAAGAATGCACAAATTGATATAAATGAGAGTTTGGGATTTTTTTCTAAAATGACAACACAACCTCTCCCTTTTTCATTCTACATTTAATTTATCACTGCTTTCAGGGTTCAAGTGAAACATAACAAGCAAGTTCGATTACTTTCAACTCGCATCATTTAGACAGTGAATATGTGATTATTAAATCTTTACCTATATATATGAGAATGTTATAACTAGCAAAACAATTAAATCTTCATCAGTAAAATTTACATCTACGTTGTCGTAGCTGTTCAATGGACTAAGCTGGTGGAGAATGAAATTTTATCTTTTAAACTAACAAAACTCTCATGTACTCAATGGAGGGAATGTTAGCCGGCCGGAGTGGCCGAGCGGTTCTAGGCGCTACAGTCTGGAACCGCGCTACCGCTACGGTCGCAGGTTCGAATCCTGCCTCGGGCATGGATGTTTGTCATATCCTTAGTTAGGTTTAAGTAGGTCTAAGTTCTAGGGGACTGATGACCTCAGAAGTTAAGTCCCATAGTGCTCAGAGCCATTTGAACCATTTTTTGAAGGTATGTTAGTATTCAGCTCTTGAAATTCTATATTCAAAGCGTAAGCAAACTCTCGACTCAACATTTAATGTCGCCTAATGCGCGTTGGTACATTACCAATCGGGAACTGTGGCGGCGTTGTCTCTGTGCTGGATCTGAAACGCTAATTCCCTATTCTGGCCTGAACTGAATTACTCAGTCTCAACTTTCCAGCGCTCCGTAGAACGTTAAAATTTCCCTAGCCGAAATAATGGCTATTGGACACGCACTAAGGGATGGAGCGACGTGCACAATGCTCTACCTGAAAAAAATTCCCGCAGGAATATGAATTACCGCTTTACATCTGTCGCCACGATACGTGAAGCATACCGCCTTCACTTTACAGACGTAAAGACCTCAACGTCTTCGCTATTTTTCCACACATAGGTGTGGCCTGGTGCTCTGTAATTTAGTTCTCAAAAATACTTTTATATGATGTGACTCTCCCCACCGTGTCCCTTCTACGTCACACTATAAGGCTTCAGCCAACCACTTCCTTGTTATAGTTGAATTTTTATTTTTCTTGCCAGGTCGCCGTTAGCCTTGTTAATGCTGTCTAGCCACTTACTCACGGTCTTGGCTATGTTTATTTAAAAGGTATATTGTTTTCGCTTTATTTATTTCTTTCTGCGCTGCAGCCAGGCCTTCTTTTGTTAATGTTGATTGGGGTTTCCCAATGCCATTAGCCAGTGCACAGTCCGCCTCCAAACTGTGTTCACTTTATCTCATTTACGCATGCCCCTGGCGTTATAAGGGTAGATATTGTTTTGTTATGTACATGAGATTATTGAAATTGCTTCCTGTTAACATTATAGAGTTATTTTCTGGGGATTTTATCCTTTATCGTAATTCTGAAGGTCATGTAAGATCCGAAAAATGTGGACGCCTTACAGCCTTTACTGTCGGAGACCTTCTGTATGTGTACCTCTGATGCGTCTTCACAAAAGGGAACTCTAGAACAGAGTTGTCAACATACCACCTGGACGGTCGAACAGTGGGCCAATGTTCTTTTTGGCAGTTGAGTCCCGATTTGGTCTGAAGAGTGATTCTCGACGCACTCACACCTGGTGGGTATGTGGAACACGATTTTGGAATCCAAAAATTGTGGAAAGAGAACGATAATGAGGAGGATTACTAATGGTGTTGGCAGGGATTGTGTCGACCACTCGAACACCTCTTCATGAAATTGTACGCGTGAGTAGGAAAGGTTTAACTACTGTCAGGTGCCGCAACGAGATCTTAGGACCTCACGTGAGGCTATTGCAGGGCATTGTGGGCCCAAACTTCATATTGATGGACGATAATGCCTGACCTCATAGAACATGGGTGGTTGATGTTTTCTTGGAAATGGAAGATACTGCACGCATGGCGTGGCCTGCTTGCTCTCCCGATTTGAATTCCATTGAGCATGTCCGGGATGCACTAGGGAGACAGGTTGCATCATTTTAGCTTCCACCTGTCCGCAGCTCGTGGTCGTGCGGTAGCGTTCTCGCTTCCCGCGCCCGGGTTCCCGGGTTCGATTCACGGCGGGGTCAGGGATTTTCTCTGCCTCGTGATGGCTGGGTGTTGTGTGATGTTCTTAGGTTAGTTAGGTTTAAGTACTTGTAAGTTCTAGGGGACTGATGACCATAGATGTTAAGTCCCATAGCGCTCAGAGCCATTTGAACCAAGCTTCCACCAACCACTCTCCAAGACCTTCGAGCAGCTCGGCAGGAAGAATGGGCGTTACTGCCTCAACATGAGACTGACGACACCACTCACAGCATGCCCTATCACTGTCAGGCCTGTATTGCTGCCAGAGGTGGTCACACCCCGTGCTGAAAATATTAACCAGTTGCCGGCATGTGTGCAAATCCGTTTACCATTATAAGTGTTTCAATTGTTTAAGTTGTGTATTCTTTAATCTATCAACTCTGTATACTGTGTTCTGACAAAATAAAAGCAACCTTGCAAAATTTCCGTTTGTTGGTTTAATTCTGGACACCAGTGTATGTTTGGATTGTTCCCAATACCAGTGCCATCCGCAAAAAGAATTAATGTAGCTTGTTGCATATTAGATGAAGGTCGTTCACATATATGAGAAACAATAATGAGCATGAGATTGAGCCTTGTAGAACTCCGTAAGTGATTTCTCTCCCTTGTTCTCAATGGCTGAATTTTCAAGTATAGCTTCCTGCATTCTTTTAGTTAGATATGACAGCTTCTATTGGTTGGCTATACGGCCAGTTCAATAAATCGTCTGTTTATCCAGTAGAATATCGTGATTCACGCAGACAAATGCCATAGAAATGTCACAGAAAACACCAACTGGTGCTATTTTGTTACTTAGTGGATCTTAACTTTGGTAATTGTGTAAATGGCATTCTCAGTTGAACAACTCTTCTTTAATCCAAACTGTAATTTACTGAGAATATTATTGTTGCTCAGGTGGTGTACTATTCTAGAACATATGACCTTCTGAAAAAGTTTGGAAAATGCTATCAGTAATGAAAAGTGTCGGTAATTATTGACATCTCTCCTGTCACCTTTTTTTATAGAGGGCTTTATCAATGACATATTTCAATCACTTTGGAAAAATGCCCTGAGTTACTGATTCATTACATATTTCAGAGAAAACAGTGCTTATTATATGGGAACAAGACTTTATTACTTTATTGGAAACCCCACCAAATCCAGATGGCCTTTTATTTTTCAGAGAATATATGATATTGCAGCGTAGGATGCACTCAGCGTCTTTTCTTCTTTCATGTCACCTCACGATTCTTGAGGTAAGCAGCATAAAAGCTTTCCAGAACCGAGGTATGGCCAGATGTGCATGTAGGTGGTTGCACAATGCCGTAAACAAAGAAACACTTGGGTAGCAATTAATTAGCACTCAACCAGCTGACAGATTCACAATCTACAGGCGCGTCCATAATTTCTCTATCAGTTTTATTTTGCGTTTCTCGAAAGTGCAATAGCGATTTAAACTCGTAGTGGAATTCCCAAGAGAAAAGAAATACCAAAATAATGATTGCTGACACACTATGGAACCAAAATCTGTCAGGAGTTGATAATTTACCTCAATATGTGGCAATCGTTAAAAACTACTAAAGTTCTAACGGTCGTTCTTCTTCCTCATGTAGGCATAGGAGTAAAGAGTTGAAACTGAGTCAGAATAGGAAAACTCTGCACTCAAAAGATATTATTCTTCTCCTCATGTGGCAAGAGTTTCGAACATTGTCGAGCATTATCGTTTTAGTGGTCCAGGTGCAATGATATGGGGAGGCATCATATTGTCGTATGGGCGTACTGACCTCCAAATCTATGAACACGGTACACTCACCAATCAATATTATGTGGATTTCTTCCTCTCTCCGGGGGTGCATCGCCCCTGACTTAATTTCTATGGATGACAATATACGATCGCATCGAACACAGTACCTGGCTGAGTTCTTGGAACGAGAGTATATGCGGGAAATAGACTGGCCTGCCCGTTTCCCCAACTTAAGTCCCATCGGGCATGTGTGGAATGCACTGGGGAGACGTACTGCAGCTCAACCACATGCACCAACGGCCATCCAGTAGATGTCATAAACACTGATGGGGCAATGGAACGCCCTGCCGCAAGAGTTCCTTGCCAGTCTTGTGATCAGCATGGGTGCATCAACTTCTGTCCATGGCGATCACCCATCGCATTAACAACCATGACCCGCCTTTTGTAACGACTGGTGTACTATCATGAATCGCGGTGGCTTCAGTGGAATCATTGTTACTAAATAAAAGTGTCATCTCTGTTAGTCTCACTGCGAATTTCTTTCTCTAGCAGTTCTTTCTCCACAGAGTGGTTCAGCTGCCCCTACCAATGTCGTTTGAAGCAACCTGCGATCTTATATCTGCACTTAAAATACAACGTGTGGTGTCACCACCAGACACCACACTTGCTAGGTGGTAGTTTTAAATCGGCCGCGGTCCATTAGTACATGTCGGACCCGCGTGTCGCCACTGTGTGATCGCAGACCGAGCGCCACCACAAGGCAGGTCTCGAGATACGGACTAGCACTCGCCCCAGTTGTACGGACGACTTTGCTAGCGACTACACTGACGAAGCATTGCTCATTAGCCGAGCCAATAGTCAGAATAGCCTTCAGCTAAGTCAATGGCTACGACCTAGCAAGGCGCCATTAGTAACATTGCATGTATCTATGGAGTCTCACTTATATCGTCAATAGCGATGTACCAAGGATGGATTAAAGTTAAGTATTCCAGAAGCTACGTACTTTTCTTTATAGCATTCATTACGTATCCTGTTACAGACCTATCTCTCGCATGCGTGAACTAAACGCGTGCCTTTCGGCTACTTCCGTGGCGTGGCTGTCTTGCTACGCCACAACACAACGCGCGACACTTTCATATTCTCTCGCTCGCTTCGCGCGAACTACACACATCAAAAACAGTTTTGCATCATTCCGGTTCCCAGAATTCCTGAAGATAGACGTTGACTGTGGCTATTTTATCACACACATAGTCCCTTTGACTGTTGACAGATGTCACTAAACCTGCCCAAAGATGTAAACAACTATGCATGAGCAGCGCCTATTAGACGGAGGGGGTCCGACACCCGATCAGTTCCAGACATTCCACTAGGAAGGAGGTACACGGCTCACGTTGTCTGCAGTTCAACCATGCCTAGACGGTCAATACCTCGGATTGGTCGCGTCCACATTGTTACTTTGTGCCAGGAAGGGCTCTCAATAAGGGAAGTGTCCAGGCGTCTCAAATGGTTCAAATGGTTCTGAGCACTATGGAACTGCTGAGGTCATCAGTCCCCTAGAACTTAGAACTACTTAAACCTAACTAACCTAAGGACAAGACACACATCCATCCCCGAGGCAGGATTCGAACCTGCGACCGTAGCGGTCGCGCGGCTCCAGACTGAAGCGCCTAGAACCGCTCGGCCACTCGGGCCGGCTCCAGGCGTCTCGGAGCGAATCAGAGTGATGTTGTTCAGACATGGAGGAGATACAGACAGACAGGAACTGACGATGACAAGCCTCGCTCAGGCCGTCCAAGGGCTACTACTGCAGTGGATGACCGCTACCGACGGATTATGGCTCGGAGGAACCATGACAGCAAGGTAACCATGTTGAATAATGCTTTTCGTGCAGTCACAGGACATCGTGTTACGACTCAGACTGTGCGCAATAGGCTGTATTATGCGAAACTTCACCCCCTTCACACCCGACGTCCATGGCGAGGTCTATCTTTGCAACCACGACATCATGCAGCGCGGTACAGATGGGTCCAACAACATGCCGGACGGAACGCTCTGGATTGGCATCACGTTCTCTTCACCGATGAGTGTCGCATATTCCTTCAACCAGAGAACCGTCGGAGACGTTTTTAGAGGCAATCCGGTCAGGCTGAACGCCTTAGGCACACTGTCCATCGAGTGCAGCAGGGTGAAGGTTCCCTGTCGTTTTGGCGTAGCGTTATGTGAGGCCGACCAACGCCGCTGGTGGTCATGGAAGGCTCCGCAACGGCTGTACGACACGTGAATGCCATCTTCCGACAGACAGTGCAACCATGTTGGCAGCATATAGGCGAGGCATTCGTCTTCATGGACGACAATTCGCGCCCCCATCGTGCACATCTTGTGAATTACTTCCTTCAGGATAACGACATCGCACGACTAGAGTGTCCAGCAAGTTCTCCAGATATGAACCCTATCGAACATGCCTGGGATTTACTGAAAAGGGCTGTTTATAGACGACGTGACCCATCAGGGATCTACGCCGAATCGCCGTTGAGGAGTGGGACAATCTGAACCAACAGTACCTTGATGAACTCGTGGATAGTACACCATGACGAATACAGGCATGCATCGATGCAAGAGGACGTGCTGCTGTATATTATGGGTACCGGTGTGTACAGCAGTCTGGACCACCACCTCTGAATGTTTCGCTGTATGGTGGTACAGCATGCAATGTGTGGTTTTCATGAGCAATAAAAAGGGTGGAAATGATGTTTATGTTGATTTCTATTCCAATTTTCTGTACAGGTTCCGAAACTCTCTGACGCAAAACTTTTTATGATGTGTGTATTACCCCACAGAAAAAATGAAACGTCCTTTTTCTAGAACATTTAATGTTATTAACTTTTGTACAGTTCGACACCGTACAGGGGACATCGTTTGGTTCACTGATGGGTCAAAAATAGACCAAGGCGTTATGGCAGGGGTGTACGAGGGTCAGCCAAGACTGGAGGGCATCATCTCTCTAGGAAAACTGGCCTCTGTATTCCAACCTGAAATTACTGCAATCAGGGTACGTGCAGAGGATAATATGCGTAGCTGGTACAAGGGTCGTAGCATCTACATCTAGTCAGACAGCCAGGCAGCCCTGAAATGATTGGAAACTCCTGCAACAAGATCTAAGGTTGTTGCAGAATGCCACAGGGCTCTGGTGGAGCTAGGGGGAAGCAATAGGGTAAATCTAGTGTAGGTCCCTGGCCACTCAGGAATCTGTGGCAATGAACAAGCAGACAGATTGGCTAGGATGGGGGCAACAACTCCATTTATTGGAGTGGAACTTGTCCTGACAATCACCAAGGCTACGATCAAATTAGAACTACAGAGCTGGCTTAGGAAACAGCAAGTAGGATATTGGACCAAACAAAAACATGGTAAGATAATGATGCCCAAGCCATGTTTTAAAAGAAGCTCTGTAATCCTGGGATTGAACAGGAAAGAGATCAAACTCATGACTGGACTGATGACCGGCCATGGTAATTTCAAAAACCACCTACACACAATGGTATAACGCAAGAGGACCCTAAATGTAGAATCTGTGATGAGGGTGAAAAAACTGCATCACACTTAATCTTCGAATGCATGGCATTGGAGAGTAAAACATACAGAATCTTTTGAACAACTAGACCTGAAGAAATTTGGTCTAACAAAAAACTGGTAGAGGGACTCCTTGCACTATTTAAGGGCATTGGTTGGCTTTTACAGGAAGAGATGCCGCACAACAAACTCAGTTTCGGTGCGGGCAGTGGCGGGTTGGACCTAAGCTGTTTTAGCTTCCCTGTTAAAATCAAATCAAATCAACTTTTGAACTGGGATACGTCTTCGATAGAGGCATTTACTTAGTTATTCAAGGAAATTGTACGAAAGTGACCTTCAAACGCAACCCCCTCCCCTATCCACACTCAGCTCCTACCAGCAAACGCCCCCGCCCCTCCTCCCACACTCAGCCACTACCGGTCAGAATTTCCAGTTTGTCGTTCGTAGCACTCCCTCCTACCACTCTACAAAATTCAGCGACTGCATGAAGAATTTCCCATATTCGAACTCTTTTGGTCTTCAATGTCTGGCCTTATTGCACCGCGAGCTTGGTCGAGCTCTTACAAACTGCCAAACTGACGTTTACGTAAATTTTACCATACAATTTCGTGAATTGTAACAACATAAAATAAACAATTACATCGTTGTATCCGTCCAGCCTTCTGACAACGAAACCACTGTGCTTGTAAGGGATAATTACTTTTGGATCGATTTCACAACGTCATTCGTTTTATCGTATTGACTACAAATGTAATTTTTTTATTAGTCTCAAGGGCATGTTTAAATTAATAAAGGTAACGAAATAGCCGACTATGCTGATGGCTTAATAGCCCAATCAATAGAGATCAAAAAATTTCCGATATCGGAAATGGTCCGGGAAAGTGAAAATTTTTGTGCAGTGGTAGGAGGGAGTGCTATAAGAACATACAAAAAATCCTGAACTGCGACGGACGAGTGTGGTGGTGGAGGTGCATTTGAAGGTCGATTTTGTTTGTATTCCTTGAATAATTCGAAACCCGTGTCTCCAGCGAAAACGTATCGCAGTACAGAGCGTAACTGCATTAAATTTCTTACAAAATGCTACTGTTAATTTTTTTCTCTACGACTATCAGTTTCGGCGTAGCGAGCGACAGAATATGAGTGTGTCGCGAGTGATTTTTGAAAGCCAGAATAACATCGCGGGTAGCATAAAACGACATCGTTGTAGGCAGTTGAATCGTCCTGTACGTGTTCCGTCTTTCTTCGACATATGGGACTTGGCATTGACACAGTATGCCAAAGTTACTTTCGTCTTTGACTTTGGCACACCTATGTATCACTGTAGACACGAATTGTGTGAGCAAACACAACCTGATGATGTACCGAGGCAAGCCATACGATCAGCGATCGGTATGATTCCTGCTGTGGTGTGCTACCCGGAACTTATCTAACCTACCAAGAAAACGTTTTACCGCTTATTTTCTATTTCTTTCTGTTTCTTCGTCGTTTCTCTTCTGCATTTCTGTGCAAATATCGCAAACATCTCCCAGATTCCTCTTTTTTTTATTACAGAATGTGTCTAGTCGTAAGACTGAATATATCTAGCTACCATGCCGGTACCCCCATTCATCATCACTATAAACTATAAATTATACACACAAACTTTCTTGTTGAATCAGTCTACTATTACAGAAGAATGTATCAAAATCCCTACAGCATTTCCTGGGGTGAGCCATAACATACAGACAGAAAAACGTTTCAGGGCACTTTAATGACACTTCACGGCTAACCTTGATGTCGTCTATGACTGGTTATGTTCCTACGACGTGGCAGATTGTAGGGCAAGCTCGTCCAAACTGTGCCCCCGGGGCGCTAGCGCCCGCGATCGCCCACGGCCAGCGCCCCGGGCGAATTCGTATGTTGTCGCAGTGGCCGAGCCGTGTCGCTCTGCTGGCCGTGCGGACTGCCCGAACGCCAGCCGGCAGATATATTTGTTCGCCCGTTTTCCCTTCGTGCAGAGGACGTCTCACAAGTGCTTCAACTAGAGCTGATTGACCTACAGTGCCATATACGCCTGAAGGACCGCTTTCTTACGTGTAAAACTTTGGATGACTTTTACAGCTGTCTGCCACGAAAGAAATATCCTCTTTTGCACAAGCACCCGGCCAAAGTTCTCTCAATGTTTGGTACCACGTATATTTGTGAGCGCTTTTTCTCTCTTTTAAAACTTGCTAAAACTAAGAACCGATCATTCCATGGCGATAAAAATTTGACCAATTCTTTGAGGTTAGCAGTCTCACGGAATATTGTACAAAGCCTAGACAAAATCGTTTCCTCGAAAAAGAAAAACGTGTAAAATGTTAATTGTCTTCTTTAACAATGTTGACTGTAAGAATTAAAGAGCTTTATAACCTTAATTCTATTTTAATAAGATTTCAAACTTGGTCAGTTAAAATTATTACGTACAAAACAGCAAACTAAGGATCCGGTTTCTAAATTCTGAAAAGGGATACGAAAAATTGTAGCACGAATTAACAACAAAAAATACTTACTTGTAACTACTAACAGTAAGAATGAGACTCTATATCCCTTACATAAAATTAATTCTAAAATAGAATATTTTGTTTACGTTTGATCTGACCGCGGGACAGTCCAGCGCAGAGCAGTGCTGTGCGGTCTCACTCGCTCTGCGGCTCTCTCTCTCTCTCTCTCTCTCTCTCTCTCTCTCTCGCTCCTGTGCCGACACTAGCGACACACGGTCGCGGACGGGGCGCAATTCTTGGATGAGCCTGGTGTAGGGACTCTGCGGCATCCGTATCCAGTGTCTGTTGCCTGTAATCCAGTTATCTCCTCCGTGTGAAAGGTGGTAAACGAAGATTTTGGTCATTCATTATTAAGTTTTTGTATGCCCATCCTTGTGATTTGAGGTTTGAGGGACTTCGGCAGTTCACTTATGTAACAAAGTGGAACACGTGCAGCCGTCTTTACAATGTTACTTATTATATGGCTACCAGTTTCGGTGCTTCAGTGCACCATCTTCAGGCCTTAGCTGAGGGAGGTTAATTGTAGTCGTATACCCGACTCATCAGTGGCCAACATCTATGAACTGGTTTTCGCAGACTACCTGTAACAACGAAGTTGTGTCTCCAACCATCAACTACCAACTTGACCGCATAACTGCGGTACAGAAAACTGGGTACACGATGGGTGCCTCGAATGCTCATTTTGACATGAAACAGACGAGGTTAGACATTTGTCAACCCGTTATTTTGCTTTTTGAGCATGATGGTAATAAACTCCTCAGCAACGTCGTGACAGGTGATGAGAGCTTGTTTCACCGTTTTGACACCGAAGACAAGAGAGCATCAATAGAGCTCACCACTTGGAACCACAGACGCCAAAAAAGCTCAAGATCATGCTATCATCAGGAAAAGTCAAGCTCATAGTGTTCTGTGATGTTTGATGTGAGGTATATTTGCAATTCATGCCTAAAGGCACAACTATGAATTCTGCAAGGTTCTACGAGACTCTCAAAAAACTGAAATCATGAATTCCAAGAGCTTTTATGCACATACGAGGGGAGTTAGAAAAGTCCGTGCAAAGTCCGAGAGATGGCACCACTGGCGCGTATCGAGGTCGTGTTTAGTTAGTAGCATCTTAGGTAAGAACGCTCACCAAGTTTCAGCCATATTGGTCTATTTCTTTGTGTTTGGCATTCGTGTGAATCAAAGAAGTCAAGTGACTGTGAAAAAAATGGACGAGAAAGAATTTCGTGTGGTGATTAACCATTACTTTATGAGAGGCAAAACGCCTCAGGAGACTAAAGGGAAGCTTGGTAAACATCACGGTGACTCTGCGCCTTCGATTAGAACAGATTATAAGTGGTTCCAAAATTTTCGGAGTGGCCATATGGGCACAAGTGATGCTGAAATTTCTGGACGCCCTGTGGAGGTTAAGACTCCAGAAATAATTGATAAAATCCGTGATATGGTGATGGATGACAGAAGAGTTAAAGTGCGAGAGATTGCTAGGACTGTGGGAATCTCGAATCAACGGGTACATAATATTTTGCATAAACATTTGGACATGAGAAAGCTATCCGCAAGATGGGTCCCGCGATTGCTCATGTTTGACCAAAAAGGGAATCGTGTGAAGTGTTGGTTCAAATGGCTCTGAGCACAATGGGACTTAACTTCTGAGGTCATCAGTCCCCTAGAGCTTAGAACGACTTACACCTAATTAACCTAGGGACATCACACACATCCATGCCCGGGGCAGGATTCGAACCTGCGACCGTAGCGGTCGCGCGGTTCCAGACTGTAGCGCCTAGAACCGCTCGGCCACTCCGGCCGGCCCGTTTGAAGTGTTGCAAGGAAGGTTTGCAGCTGTTCAGGAAGAATCCGCAGGACTTTAAGCATCGTTTCGTCACTGTGGATGAAAAATGGATACATTACTATACTCCTGAGACCAAAGAAAAATCTAAACAATGGGTTGCCAAGGGAAAATCTGCACAGGCGAAGACCATTCTTTCGGCCGGAAAAGTTATGGCGACTGTGTTTTGGGATTCGCAAGGGATAATCCTCATCGACTATCTGGAAAAGGGTAAAAAAAAGTCCTTTTCTATCACGACAATGCAGCAGCACACACCTCAGCAGCTGTGGTCACAAAATTAATGGAAATAGGATTCCTACTCGTTTCACATCTTCCCTGTTCTCCGGACATGGCTCCCTCGTACTACTATTTGTTCCCCAATTTGAAGAAATGGATGGCGGGACAAAGATTTTATTCAAACGAGGAAGTGATAGCAGCAACTAATAGATATTTTGCAGAGTTGGACAATTCCTATTATTTGGAGGGGATCAACAAATTAGAACCGCGTTGGACGAAGTGTATAAGTCTAAAAGGAGACTATGTCGAAAAATAAAAAAGGCTTACCCAAAACACATAAGTAGTTTTTATTTTTGCACAGACTTTTCAAAAGCCCGTCATAAAACACCCCCTCCTTTAACATGACAGCGCCAGACCACACTTGAGAGGTGTGACATCTGAAACAGTCCACGCCTTGGGTTTACTATCACCGATCATCCTCCATACAGTCTCGACTTGTCCCCATCCAGTTTCAGTCTGGTTCTAAAACTTGAAGAATGCTTTCGAGGAACTTACTTTGAGGTTTATGAAACGATGCAAGCAGAGGTGAAGTTGTGGCTCCGTCATAAACGTCACAGTGACGGTATGAACAAACTGGTCTGTCACTGGGAAAAATGTATTTGTCGCCAAGGTAACTACGTTGAGGAATAAATATGTAGATATGAAGAATAAAAACGCAGAATTTTAATGAAACTTTGGGAGTTTTCATAAAAAAATTCCGAGCAATTGCTTCTCAGCAAGCCCTGGTTCTATATTGTAAAAGACACAGCATGTCACAGGATTATCGACACACCTCTGTAGGTTATATGTCCGTAATATCTATCAGAAAAAATATAAATTTGTTACTGACTATCCTAGTTGATTCAGTCTCACTTCTATACTTATATTTAATTTTCTGAACAAGATGTCGTTTATAATAATTTATGTTCTGTGATAATTTAGGGGATATCCTTCAATTTTCATTACCCTCTTAACCACAATCATCTGTATAACCGAACATTGGCTTTTTATTTCCCACCATCCATAACACTTCTTCTTCCAGTACCTTTTTGGTATATGTTATTTAGTTACTGTGGGCCCTCTCACAAGTTATCAAAGTTGTTTAGACTGTTTTGCGAAAGTTTCGGCGGGAAGCCCTTAACCATCCTCACACGGTCTAGAACCCACATCACGCGATTACCATATGTTCGGAGTCCTGAAGAACGTCATTCGTGGCTGTCGATTTGCATCGGAATAAGAGGTGCACGCCAGGGTACAGTTATGTTTTCGTAGGCCACCGCAAATATATTCCTGTAAAGGCATTCACCATCCTGTCTCACAGTGTAATAAATGGCCGTCTTCTCTCGCAGTGGGCCAGATGTATTAACAGCTATGCGGATTACTTTTGAAACAATAAATAGTTTACGTGCTTCTTCATGTCTCTCGTTTCCATCTGACTCCCCCGTATATATTTAAACCCCGTCAGCCAGTCAATTTATCTTGAGGAGAGAACAAAGCACAGCTGTCATACTGCGAGGCTGGCGGAGTATAAATGTATGAGGGACAGTGAAATTCAACTCCATTCGCAAGTGGCTTGCAGGAAAATACATTTATACAATTTTATTGTGTGGTCACACTGCGAGACTGACCGAGTATAAATGTATAAGAGCAGTCAAATGCAACTCCATTTGCAAATGGCTTGCAGGATAATACATTTATACAATTTTATTGTGTGGCCATATTGCGAGCTGGCGGAGTATAAATGAAAATACATTTATAAAATTTCATTGTGTGGTGATACTGTGAGGCTGACCGAGTATGAATGTACAAGGGACAGTCAAATGCAACTCCATTTGCTAATGGCTTGCAGGAAAATAATACATTTACACAATTTTATTGAATGGTCATACTGCGAGTCTGACCGAGTATCAATGCATAAGGGACAGTCAAATGCAACTCCATTTGCAAATGGCTTGCAGGAAAACACATTTATACAATTTTATTGAATGGTCACACTGCGAGGCTGACAGAGTATGAATGTATAAGGGACAGTCAAATGCAAAGCCATTTCTCAAACGGCTTGCAGGAAAATACATTTACACAATTTTATTGAATGGTCATACTGCGAGTCTGACAGAGTATAAATGTATAAGGGACACTCAAATGCAACTCCATTTGTAAATGGCTTGCAGGAAAATACATTTACACAATTTCATTGTGTGGTGATAATGTGAGGCTGACGGAGTATGAATGTATAAGGGACAGTCAAATGCAACTCCATTTGCAAATGGCTTGCAGGAAAATACATTTATACAATTTTATTGAATGGTCATACTGCGAGTCTGACGGAGTATCAATGTATAAGGGACAGTGAAATGCAACTCCATTTACAAATGGCTTGCAGGAAAATACATTTATACAATTTTATTGTGTGGTCATATTGTAAGATATCCTGAGATATATGTGGAAGAAAATATACGTTGTTTCGACCCCTTGAACTCCGAGGATGTGCCCTTTATCACCCATACTTACTAAATGAATACATTAAGCAATGGGCTACTCTATTACAAATCTCTGCAATCTCCTTCACAAATTTTACCTGCTAAAAGCCACAAGGTAATAAACTACACATATGGATCTTTCGAAGGATTGTTTTGCGAGCTGCTACGTGAATTATTTACATTTAAAGCGATCCACATGCACACTTCTGGATACTTTACAATTGTGACAGTTTGTTGGCCAATAGCGTAACCAAACCCCCCCTCCCCCCCAATGAACCATGGATCTTGCCGTTGGTGGGGAGGCTTGCGTGCCTCAGTGATACAGATGGCCATACCGTAGGTCCAACCACAATGGAGGGGTATCTGTTGAGGGGCCAGATAAACATGTGGTTCCTGAAGAGGGGCAGCAGCCTTTTCAGTAGTTGCAGGGGCAACAGTCTGGGTGGTTGACTGATCTGGCCTTGTAACACTAACCAAAACGGCCTTGCTGTGCTGGTACTGCGAACTGCTGAAAGCAAGGGGAAACTACAGCCGCAATTTGTCCCGAGGGCATGCAGCTTTACTGTATGGTTAAATGATGATGGCGTCCTCTTGGGTAAAATATTCCGGAGGTAAAATAGTCCCCCATTCGGATCTCCGGGCGGGGACTACTCAAGAGGACGTTGTTATCAGGAGAAAGAAAACTGGCGTTCTACGGATCGGAGCGTGGAATGTCAGATCCCTTAATCGAACAGCTAGGTTAGAAAATTTAAAAAGGGAAATGGATAGGTTAAAGTTAGATATAGTGGGAATTAGTGAAGTTCGGTGGCAGGAGGAACAAGACTTCTGCTCAGGTGAATACAGGGTTATAAATACAAAACCAAATAGAGGTAACGCAGGAGTAGGTTTAATAATGAATAAAAAAAATAGGTGTGCGGGTAAGCTACTACAAACAGCATAGTGAACGCATTATTGTGGCCAAGATAGACACGAAGCCCATGCCTACTACAGTAGTACAAGATTATATGCCAACTAGCTCTGCAGATAATGAAGAAATTGATGAAATGTATGATGAAATAAAAGAAATTATTCAGATAGTGAAGGGAGACGAAAATTTAATAGTCATGGGTGACTGGAATTCGAGTGTAGGAAAAGGGAGAGAAGGAAACATAGTAGGTGAATATGGATTGGGGCTAAGAAATGAAAGAGGAAGCCGTCTGGTAGAATTTTGCAAAGAGCATAACTTAATCATAGCTAACACTTGGTTCAAGAATCATAAAAGAAGGTTGTATACATGGAAGAATCCCAGAGATACTAAAAGGTATCAGATAGATTATATAATGGTAAGACAGAGATTTAGGAACCAGGTTTTAAATTGTAAGACATTTCCAGGGGCAGATGTGGACTCTGACCACAATCTATTGGTTATGAACTGCACATTAAAATTGAAGAAACTGCAAGAAGGTGGGAATTTAAGGAGATGGGACCTGGATAAACTTAAAGAACCAGAGGCTGTACAGGGTTTCAGGGAGAGCATAAGGGAACAATTGACCGCAGTGGGGGAAAGAAGTACAGTAGAAGAAGAATGGGTAGCTCTGAGGGATGAAATAGTGAAGGCAGCAGAGGATCAAGTAGGTAAAAAGACGAGGGCTAGTAGAAATCCTTGGGTAACAGAAGAAATATTGAATTTAATTGATGAAAGGAGAAAATATAAAAATGCAGTAAATGAAGCAGGCAAAAAGGAATACAAACGTCTCAAAAATGAGATCGACAGGAAGTGCAAAATGGCTAAGCAGGGATGGCTAGAGGACAAATGTAAGGATGTAGAGGCTTATCTCACTAGGGGTAAGATAGATACTGCCTACACGAAAATTAAAGAGACTTTGGAGAAAAGAGAACCACTTGCATGAATATCAAGAGCTCAGATGGAAACCCAGATCTAAGCAAAGAAGGGAAAGCAGAATGGTGGAAGGAGTATATAGAGGGTCTATACAAGGGCGATGTACTTGAGGACAATATTATGGAAATGGAAGACGATGTAGATGAACTTAAAATGGGAGATACGATACTGCGTGAAGAGTTTGATAGAGCACTGAAAGACCTGAGTCGAAACAAGGCCCCGGGAATAGACAACAATCCATTAGAACTACTGATGGCCTTGGGAGAGCCAGTCCTGACAAACTCTACCACCTGGTGAGCAAGTTGTATGAGACAGGCGAAGTACCCTCAGACTTCAAGAAGAATATAATAATTCCAATCCCAAAGGAAGCAGGTGTTGACAAATGTGAAAATTACCGAACTATCAGTTTAATAAGTCACAGCTGCAAAATACTAACACGAATTCTTTACAGACGAATGGAAAAACTGGTAGAAGCCGACATCGGGGAAGATCAGTTTGGATTCCGTAGAAATATTGGAACACGTGAGGCAATACTGACCTTACGACTTAACTTAGAAGAAAGATTAAGGAAAGGTAAACCTACGTTTCTAGCATTTGTAGACTTAGAGAAAGCTTTTGATAATGTTGACTGGAACACTCACTTTCAAATTCTAAAGGTGGCAGGGGTAAAATACAGGGAGCGAAAGGCTATTTACAATTTGTACAGAAACCAGATAGCAGTTATAAGAGTCGAGGGGCATGAAAGGGAAGCAGTGGTTGGGAAGGAAGTGAGACAGGGTTGTAGCCTGTCCCCAATGTTATTCAATCTGTATATTGAGCAAGTAGTAGAGGAAACAAAAGAAAAATTCGTAGTAGGTATTAAAATCCATGGAGAAGAAATAAAAACTTTGAGGTTCGCGGATGAAATTGTAATTCTGTCAGAGACAGCAAAGGACTTGGAAGAGCAGTTGAACGGAATGGACAGTGTCTTGAAAGGAGGATATAAGATGAACATCAACAAAATCAAAACGATGATAATGGAATGTAGTCGAATTAAGTCGGGTGATGCTGAGGGAATTAGATTAGGAAATGAGACACTTAAAGTAGTAAAGGAGTTTAGCTATTTGGGGAGCAAAATAACTGATGATGGTCGAAGTAGAGAAGATATAAAATGTAGACTGGCAATGGCAAGGAAAGCGTTTCTGAAGAAGAGAAATTTGTTAACATCGAGTCTAGATTTAAGTGTGAGGAAGTCGTTTCTGAAAGTATTTGTATGGAGTGTAGCCATGTATGGAAGTGAAACATGGACGATAAATATTTTGGACAGGAAGACAATAGAAGCTTTCGGAATGTGGTGCTACAGAAGAATGTCGCAGATTAGATGGGTAGATCACGTAATTAATAAGGAAGTACTGAATAGGATTGGGGAGAAGAGAAGTTTGTGGCACAACTTGACTAGAAGAAGAGATCGGTTGGTAGGACATGGAGGGCAGCGTGGAGGGTAAAAATCGTAGAGGGAGACCAAGAGATGAATACACTAAGCAGATTCAGAAGGATGTAGGATGCAGTAGGTACTGGGAGATGAAGAAACTTGCACAGGATAGGGTAGCATGGAGAGCTGCATCAAACCAGTCTCAGGACTGACGACCACAACAACAACAACAACAGCGTAACCAAAAATAATGACTGTTTCTATCCGCTTGCATTACATTTATATGTGGAAGGATCAGCTGCTAGTTTTTGCGTCAAGTGTCCTTCCATTGTAGATCTTAGAGTATTTCGGTAGAATATTCTGACTCTTAGATCTTCTGACGATATCCACTAGGCAAAGTTGGGCAAAATAAAACGCCTAAAATGTTTATAACGCTTGTTAGTGAACAAGAGAACTGCTCGTCACAGAAAGTAATGAAAACGGTGATTTCAATGCATCAGTCAGTTGCTGTCACACGTCTGTATATGCGCATCTCCTGCATGCTCTGTCCCGAGTGCTTTACTTTTCAGTAAGTTGAGAGGAGACGTCGTTTTTAGTGCCCAGTTGAATACAGCGCAAAATGATGCTCGAGGTAAAACAGCGTGTGTTCACTGTTCTGCGTTATGCGAAGCACAATTAGTGGGAAACGTGTGTAACTGTTGGCTCAAGAATGCAAGTGTTTCGGCGAGGCCTCCAGCAAAGTCTACAATACAAGACTTAGTGGCAAAACGGCGGTAAACGGACCCTGTAGCGAATAAAGACCATAACTATCCGAAAAGTCTTGGAACACCAGAAGGCATAGCTCGAGCGAAGAAAAGCCTGGCACAAAACCCGATGCCGTTTGTCTTTACAAGTGGAAAATAAGAAAGTGTTGTGTCGAAACATTACCAAAAAGGGCCTGTGTTTGTATATGTACAAATTTGGAGTTAAGGGGGTAGACCAGGGTGATGCTCGATTCTCGAACCAATATTCAGATTTTTTAAAGTAAAATTACTATTAAATTACTAAACTGACTTTAGACCTTTATTGTACACGCTTACGAATGTGTTATGTATTTTTTAAATAAAAATACTTGCACCCAGAGGACACTGCACGGCATTGCCGACACGCATTCGCGGACTGCGAGGCGAACTTTCATCCTAGATCAAAATTTAAGAACTGCTTTGAATCTAATGATACTGCCTAACGTATTACGTAAGGATATTTAAAAAATTGTTCTTAAGAAATACCCTGAATAAAAAACATTTTTTTCTACAAGAAAATTGTTATAAAATCATTTACAATTAAAATATATCGCAAAAATTCTACATGGTACAGTACAAGAAATATCGACTCACTTAAGTTACAAATAAGCTTGTATATTTCATGAGTTATATAGTTCCTGCAAAACTGAAAATTGCTTTTTTGACAAAAACAAGGGTTTGAAGTTTCAACTTATGTTTTTTAATATTGAAATTGGACAAACGTTTAATCGGTAATACAGATGGCCTTTTTTCCAAACACTCTCATTCTGACGCCATCATATCGACTAACTGGCTTCCGGTTACCAACCAAATCGCTTTTTGCGCAACTGGGATTACTTTTCTATGCGTATAAGTAGGTTTGTTCGTCATTTTCAAACACTCACGTTTTGCTTGATGTGAAAAGCAAGCGAAATAAGTTAAGCAGACATGGTAGCACGTGCTTTCAGACTGTTTACCATAAACGAATGATGTTATGGAGAGAACTCTTGTTGAGCATGTAAGAGTTTTGTTGCACATAGAAAATTGTAATTTTGGTAACATTTTGAATCTCACATGAAAAAGTAAAGCTTCAATATCATCTGAGTAATAGTAGGCAACATCTCTGCCAAAGAGGTTCCATTGCGAGAGACAGTTAGTAGGAAGTTAGCTTGTGAGTGAAGCACAGTCTTGGAAATAGAGATGGGGAGTCGAGTTGTATCTTGTGATGGAGCAAAATGTGCTTAGGCCGTGCTGTGTGCCGCCAACCATTTTCTTATATCACTTTTTCTTTTCTGTAGAGATATTTTGTAAATCCATTCATAAGACTTCAGGTGATACTGTAATAGCGTATTTGCCGAGCGATTTAGGACTGGAGATTTTTTATGATAAGGTAACACCGCGTGATTTACTGATTTTTCTTCATAGATGGATTGCATACGTGTTTTTTAAGAAAACAAAGAGAATTTGTTCAGGTTTTTCCACTAATAATGTAGAATTAATTTTAATATTTCAAGTGTTAAAATATTTTGTCTTAGTTTTCTAATGTTTTGTCTGTAGAGTTACTTTATTGTTTTTCCATCAATCAGCATTCGTCACTTTATTTCAAGTTTCACATATACAATTTATCCCCCATCCCCCCGCCCCCCCCCCCCCTTCCAGAGTTTCTCAGTAACAGAAATGTAATGGACAATGATCATTGCAGTAATGAGATTTATTAGCACGGAAGTTTTGTGGGTGCCTCTATAGGTGAAAGCACGAATTGCACATCACATTAATAGTAGTTTGAATTTTTATTTTTTAACTAGAGAGCAGCAGCAGCTGCAGTAGTTTGGAGACAGCAGCAGTAGACATTTATTCATAGCGCAAACGGGTAGCCCATTTACACCTTACGTGTGATACAATTGACATTTTAACAATGACATACATTTCAGACAGGGCATTTTTGGTAGTTATTGATATTTCATGTTTTTCTCGTTGTCATATTGCTTGTTATTGCTAACAGGACAGTTTTCTTAAATTTAACAGAACAAACTGTACGGTCGCCACAAGCGTTGCAGTACACAGTTGAATGTTGCATTTCTGATTAACGTTTGCATTGCTGATCTCTTTTCAAGAATTACGAGAGTACTTACGAATTTAAATACGAACTTAACTGTTTCTCTAATCCTGAGTTCAATTTCACATTACCACATAGAAAAAATACCAATAAATATAACTCTACATTACCATACAACAAAAACCAATTAGCTACTTTGAAGACCAGTATTTTAGTTGATTCTAATGCCCTCTGTGATACTATCAAAAAATAACAGCACCCCTATTCTGTCGGTAACAATTATAGTATTACATCAGTTCCATTAGAAAGCTTGGATGTGCCAGACCCCCAATGCAGTAAACGTATTTTAGGATTTATTGCACACATTATATGAGTGAATCTTAGGTTATCTAATGAAAATTTTAAGCCAATAAAAAATTAGGCTACAAATTTGTACCCTGGTCTATCCTCTTAAAGTTTTCAGGCGAACTTCTACGCATTGAGCTCTGCCACTGGTGTCTAAGTGAAGTGGAATCAGGTGTTTTGCATCCTCAGTTTTTCATTTCTTCTAAAGAAGCCTTCTTTAGCCGATCAGGGTAAGTGAAGTCGAAGAACATGCACCACTATTCATCAGAAAACTCTCTTTAGAGCCGTTTTATAATCGCAAGATTGATGTTTGGTGAGCAACGTTTGGTATCTGCGTCGTAACACAATTCTTTCACTAAACTGTCAATTCTAACTGGCGTATCCAGAGATTGTTTAATGCATATGAGGATCAACTCACACAAGATGAACGACTGTATGAATAATTTCAGCTAGACAGAGCAACATAACACACTGCCATAACAAACTTGTCAAAAGTGCATGAGGCGTTCCGTGAGGAAAGGACTATCAGAAGAGGCAGTACAGTCTTTGGCCACCTCGATAGCCTGATCTCTCTCTCTCTCTCTCTCTATCTGTGCTTTTTACCTATGGGGACAATTAGAGTGTCAGGTGCAGGCCTACTCAAATAATCCTCTCACTCTGGAGAAGGTACGACAGAATATTGAAAATGCTATTGCTGCCATCCCTCAAGCATAAACCCTATACGTGCTTCACAGTTTGATAAATCGAACACAGCGATACATCGACGTCAACGACGGAAATTTCGAACATCTTCCGTTATTTTCATTAACGAGAACCAATCCTGCGCCAGTCTTACTGTAAATATTTTCCGAGTAAGTTTTATTTCGCGCATCCCGCGTATTGTAAACTGCCATGGCCCTACGACAGTGCCTTGGTGTAAGGCCCAAGCTTATACACCCTGAGAAAGGTGTGGACCTACTAAATACTGTCTAAGGGATACCCTAAATCTGTCCATGTAGGTGATCCAAACCCTGTAAGCTAAAATTTTGTTCACTTGGCGACACTGACGAGATGTGACAAATACTGAAATATCACAGCGTCAACATGAGAGTCATTATGTACTGACTTTCGAATCTCATGGTCCACAAGAGTGAACTAGGTTTCAAAGAACAGCTGTTTCCAGAAACCACAATGGTTCCTAAGGGGGAGATTTTCGGTCAGCGAAAGAGACATAATGCAGGAACTTACTGACACCCAACGCGAGGTTATCGGTGCTGGCATAATACAACAGCATAAAACAATTTTCTTTATTCTAGAGATGTTTATGTCAGTGACAGAGACCTAAAGTTATGCTCATGTATCCAAGTACCTTTAAGGAATCAGAAAAGATTTGCCCCTCACCAATCTCCAGCAACCTACTTACGATCTAGTGCTACACAACGTTACTCCGCTTAATGTTTTACAAGATAGAGAACATACTATTTCCAATTTAAGTTCCCTAAAAATTATGAATATTCTCTTTCACATCTTTCATATTTACTACTTTCTGTTCTGTTGCTATTGATAACGATACCTCCCGCTTTGCACAGAAATTTTGTGATACACAGTGCACCAAGAATCACTCAGTTTTCTTTTATAAATGATTCATTTAGTATTCCTTCTGTTGTTGCGCCACTATTAACTTGTTAACGATGGTTACAGCAGCATCTAAGAGCATTATTTCTGCTTTATCAACATTAGGAGCGGTGCTAATATTGAAGCCACAGGCAAACGAGTGATTAACTGTCTCCATTCGTAAGATTCGTCACGAAAACATCACGACGCATTTAACATGGCTCTTTGCGCCCTATGAGTTAAATATGGAGTAAACCAGGTACTAATTGTGCCTTGAAAGCCACAAACTTAAGTTTTCGACAAAATAATGCTGTAATTTGCGTTGCCATGTACTTTAGATAGATCACAAAAACTCCTGATAGGTGAAATTTAGTCGCTCTGAAATTTTAACAAGCCGTCTACGAAATGGTAGATGGAACGTTCAGAGGACAGATTTTTCTCGAGTTCTAATTGCGGCAGGCACAGAATCTTGTATGCACTGGTATGCACATCCTTTTGCAAGGACACTATTTCCAAACTTAGATAGTGCAACTGGCTATTAGTCACTGTACGCGCTAATACCTAATGAAAGTGATGCATTGCCACATGAGTGAGTGCAATACCTATATAGTGAGAACTGAGAGTAAGGGAACAATGTGAGAACTGTTTAATGAATTTGAAAGTAAAATTCTCTCTACTAATCTGAAGAAAAACATTAAGGAGTTTTGATCTTACAACCGAAGGCATCTATACAGTGACCATAGTTAACTATGTTCTCCCATTGATGCAGGTCATAACGCTTTGTCGTTTCAACGATAACACGAAAGTTGAAATGACATATCCAGAGGTAACTCATTGCGGAGCTGAACATAAAATGAACATTCTCACTAGTCAAAAGCCCACTGAACATGACGGGATACCTTTGGTCCATGATAATCGTGTAGTCACTTCCAAGAAGTTGCAGAAACGCTATAGCAGTTGCTGCCCAAAGAAGATGCTTTGAGGAGGTGGAAGAAAAACTAACTACAGGTCTTGAAACACTATCTGCCTATTATCATCACAATTACCTGAAACCAAATCCCTCTAAAACACAAGAGTGTGCTTTCCATTTACGGGACAGAGAGGCTAGAAGAAACCTAAATATAACCTGGAGAGGACAACAACTGACCAACTGCGATACCCCAAAATACCTGGGGGTAAAGCTAGACAGTTCCCTCACCTTCGAAGTCCACTGCAAGCACACAAAAATGAAAGTATCTGCTAGGAATAACTTCATTCGGAAACCGACGTAAAAATTGGGGCGTACAACCAGATGTTCTTCGCACATGCACATACATTGTCCTTATGCTTCTCCGCTGCTGAATATGCAGCACCCGTGTGGTAGAACTCCAACGATGCCAAACAAGTGGACATTGCTCTTAATGAAACAGGACACATTGTCACTGGCTCCTTGCGGGCAACTCCTATTAATAAAATACACTCCCGGAAATGGAAAAAAGAACACATTGACACCGGTGTGTCAGACCCACCATACTTGCTCCGGACACTGCGAGAGGGCTGTACAAGCAATGATCACACGCACGGCACAGCGGACACACCAGGAACCGCGGTGTTGGCCGTCGAATGGCGCTAGTTGCGCAGCATTTGTGCACCGCCGCCGTCAGTGTCAGCCAGTTTGCCGTGGCATACGGAGCTCCATCGCAGTCTTTAACACTGGTAGCATGCCGCGACAGCGTGGACGTGAACCGTATGTGCAGTTGACGGACTTTGAGCGAGGGCGTATAGTGGGCATGCGGGAGGCCGGGTGGACGTACCGCCGAATTGCTCAACACGTGGGGCGTGAGGTCTCCACAGTACATCGATGTTGTCGCCAGTGGTTGGCGGAAGGTGCACGTGCCCGTCGACCTGGGACCGGACCGCAGCGATGCACGGATGCACGCCAAGACCGTAGGATCCTACGCAGTGCCGTAGGGGACCGCACCGCCACTTCCCAGCAAATTAGGGACACTGTTGCTCCTGGGGTATCGGCGAGGACCATTCGCAACCGTCTCCATGAAGCTGGGCTACGGTCCCGCACACCGTTAGGCCGTCTTCCGCTCACGCCCCAACATCGTGCAGCCCGCCTCCAGTGGTGTCGCGACAGGCGTGAATGGAGGGACGAATGGAGACGTGTGGTCTTCAGCGATGAGAGTCGCTTCTGCCTTGGTGCCAATGATGGTCGTATGCGTGTTTGGCGCCGTGCAGGTGAGCGCCACAATCAGGACTGCATACGACCGAGGCACACAGGGCCAACACCCGGCATCATGGTGTGGGGAGCGATCTCCTACACTGGCCGTACACCACTGGTGATCGTCGAGGGGACACTGAATAGTGCACGGTACATCCAAACCGTCATCGAACCCATCGTTCTACCATTCCTAGACCGGCAAGGGAACTTGCTGTTCCAACAGGACAATGCACGTCCGCATGTATCCCGTGCCACCCAACGTGCTCTAGAAGGTGTAAGTCAACTACCCTGGCCAGCAAGATCTCCGGATCTGTCCCCCATTGAGCATGTTTGGGACTGGATGAAGCGTCGTCTCACGCGGTCTGCACGTCCAGCACGAACGCTGGTCCAACTGAGGCGCCAGGTGGAAATGACATGGCAAGCCGTTCCACAGGACTACATCCAGCATCTCTACGATCGTCTCCATGGGAGAATAGCAGCCTGCATTGCTGCGAAAGGTGGATATACACTGTACTAGTGCCGACATTGTGCGTGCTCTGTTGCCTGTGTCTATGTGCCTGTGGTTCTGTCAGTGTGATCATGTGATGTATCTGACCCCAGGAATGTGTCAATAAAGTTTCCCTTTCCTGGAACAATGAATTCACGGTGTTCTTATTTCAATTTCCAGGAGTGTATATCATCTCATGGGCATAGCACCTCCACATATCAGAAGCAGAACAGCATCAGAAAAAGAGAAGCGGATACAGGAGACAGATCCAAGACATCTCTTGTTCGAATGTGAATACCGACATCCAAGATTAAGATCAAGAACTTGTTTCCTCCGTTCAACAGAACCACCTTTAAGATGACCTACAAATCGTCGAATACAGCTTTTGCGTAACTCACCATCAGAGAGGTACTGGAACAACCCTATAGAAGGGCTTGCTAAAGGACATCTCCCATATAAAACATGGAATGTCCTCAACAGGCTGAAAACTGGTGTATCCCGATGCAAGGTCAATTTGAAGAAATGGGGTTTCTCTCCAGGAGATGAACTATGCGTTGTGGCGAACAGCAAGATCATCAACACCTGCTCAACTGTAGAAACCTTCCACCCCATGCCCGATGGACAATCTGGTTATCGCCAATAGTACAGCAGTTCAAACGGCGGAACTTTGGATGTCATATGGAATTTAATCATGTACTTATATTGTTTCTAAATTGCTGTCTATCGGCTATATATGTATGCCATGTTCTGGACACGAGTAAATAAATAAAATCACATCAAACGATAAAGATATGTGAGAATCAGGACCAGCACTCACTCTAACGTTTCTTTAGAGTTTTTTGAGAAATAAAGGAACTATTCAACTTTACGTCCACGGGATTTTGTCAATACCGCCTGGTTATGTTGACTACGCAGTTAAGCTCTCTTTAATTTTTCAGTGATTTTATAACATGTTTATTGAATAACAGCTGGTCTCCTCATAACATTTCAGAGAGCTCACCTGTCAAGTGCATATCATACCCATACTATACTCTTGAATATAATCCATTTGTCCCATTTTCAGTCACAGAAAATGTTTTACCTTGGCTGCTCACTAATCTGTTACTTGCTGCACTTGTTAAGGGAAAACACGGTAGCTCAGCGTGTTCGGTCAGAGAGCTGGATGGTCTCTGAGTGAAAGGATCAAGTACGAACTTCAACGAATGTCATGTGACGTCCGCTACAACCAAAAACAACGAACAATAACGAACAAATTGAAAAGAAAAAGGGAGGGGGCTGTAGCGTCTTTGATTAGTAATCAAAACCCCCTCGGTCCCGGGTTCGAATCCCGCCACTGCTTAAATTTTGGTTAGTAATTATCAGCATTGGTGGCCGAAGACTTCCGGCGAAAGAAGTCACCCTCATTATGCAAACGTCCGAGGCAAAGAGGGAAGAGGAGCGGACAGAAGTTCAAGGCACCCTCTTCTTCTAAGGGTGGAAACTGCCCCTAAAGGTGGAAGAATCAGCAATGTTCAACGGCACGAGGATGCAGAAGGCAATGGAAACCACTGCACTAAAGACACGTCACGTGTATCCATAGTACGTGCAGTCTGTAACTGAAAAAGTGACATGATGATCTCTCTAGTGGCAAAAGATGCCGGAATAGGCCCCATTCGGACCTCCGGGAGGGGACTGCCAAGGGGGCGGTAACCATGAGAAAAAGACAGAATAACCAACGAAAGGATAACGTTCTACGAGTCGAGGCGTAGAATGACAGAAGCTCGAACGTGGTAGGGAAACTAGAAAATCCGAAAATGGAAATGCAAAGGCTCAATCCAGATATAGTAGGGGTCACTGAAGTGAAATGGAAAGAATTAGGATTTCTGGTCATGTGAGTACAGGGTAATATCAACAGCAGCAGAAAATGGTATAACAGGAGTAGGATTCGTTATGAATCGGAAGGTATGGCAGAGAGTGTGTTACAGTGAAGAGATCAGAGATACGGTTGTTCTTATCAGAATCGACAGAGAACCAACACCGACAACTGTAGTTCAGGTATACATGCCAACGTCGCAAGCTGAAGAAGAAGAGATAGAGAATGTATATGAGGATGCTGAAAGGGTAATACAACACGTAAAGGGAGATGAAAATCTAATTGTCATGGGGACTGGAATGCAGTTGTAGGGGAAGGAGTAGAAGGAAGAACAATCTGGGCATGGGATAAGGAATGAGAGAGGAGAAACACTAATTTAGTTCTGGAATAAATATCAGCTAGTAATACCGAATACTGTATTCAAGAATCACAAGAGGAGGAGGTATACTTGGAAAAGGACGGGAGATATGGGAAGATTTCAGTTAGATTACATCATGGTCAGACAGATATTCCGAACTTAGATAGTGGATACAGGAGCAGATACAGACTCAGATCACAATATAGTAGTGACGATGAATCATTACGCAAGTGGGCTACAAAGGCACTAAGGAATGATGAAATACGCTTGAAGCCCTCTAAGGCTGTAGATATAATAATTAGAAATAGCTCAGCAGGCAGTACAGTTGAAGAGGAATGGAGATATCTAAAAAGGGCCATGACACAAGTTGGAAAGAAAAACATAGGTACAAATAAGGTAACTGCAAAGAAACCGCGGGTAACAGAAGAAATACTTCAGTTGATCGATGAAAGGAGGAAGTACAAAAATGTTCCGGGAAACTCAGGAAAACAGAAATACAAGTCGCTGAGGAATGAAATAATTAGAAAGTGTAGGGAAGCTAAGACGAAATGGCTACAGTAAAAATGTGAAGAATTCGAAAAAGAAGATTGTCTGAAGGATAGTCTCAGCATACAGGATAATCAAAACCACCTTCAGTGACATTAAAAGCAAGGATGGTAACATTAAGTGTGCAACGGGAATTCTACTGTTAAATGCAGAGGAAAGAGCCGATAGGTGGAAAGAATACATTGAAAGCCTTTATGAGGAGGGAGATTTGTCCGATGTGATAGAAGAAGAAGCAGGAATCGATTTAGAAGAGATATGAGATCCAGTATTAGAATCATAGTTTAAAAGAGCTTTGGAGGACTTAAGAACAAATAAGGTAGAAGAGATGGATAATATTCCATCAGAATTTCTAACATCATTGCGGGAAGTGGCAACAAACCGATTATTCACGTTGGTGTGTAGAATGAATGAGTCTGGCAACATGCCATCTGACCTTACGGAAAAATGTCATCCACACAATTCCCAAGACGGCAAGAGCTGAAAAGTGCAAGAATTACCGCACCTTCGGATTAAGAGCTCATGCATCCAAGTTGCTTACAAGAATAGTGTACAGAGGAAGGGAAAATAAAGTTGAGGATTTGTTAGATGACGATAAGATTGGCTGTATGAAAGATAATGACACGAGAGAGGGAATTCTGACACTGCGGTTGGTAATGGAATCAAGACTAAAGAAAAATAAACACGTTCATAGGACATGTCGACCTGGAAAAAGCGTTCAACAATCTAAAATGGTGCAAGATGTTCGAGATTCTGAGAAAAATAGGGGTAACCTGTAAGGATGACGGGTAATTGCCTGTATGTTCTAGAACCAAGAGGGAACTATAAGACTGGAAGGTCGAGAACGATGTGCTCGGACTATAAAAAGTGTAAGACATGGTTGTAGTCTTTCGCCCCTACCGTTCATCGAAGAAGAAATGACCGAAATAAAATAAAAGTTCGAGAGTGGGAGTGAAAGTCAAGGTGAAAGGATATCAATGATAAGAATCGCAGATGACACGGCTATCCTCAGTGAAAACGAAGACGAATTTCAGGATGTCTTGAATAGAATGAACAGTCTAATGAGTGCAGAATATGAAATGAGAGTAACCTGAAGGAAGACGAAAGTTATGAGATGTAGCAGAAATGAGAACAATCAGAAACTTAATGTCAGGATCGGGGACCACAAAGTAGAACGAAGTTAAGGAGTTCATCTACCTAAGCAGCAAAAGAGCCCATGATGGACGTAACAAGGAGAACATAAAAAGCAAACTAGCACAGGCAAAAAGGGGTATTCCTGGCCAAGATAATTCAACTACTATGAAACATGGACTGCAGTTGATCGATGAACGGAGGAAGTACAAAAATATTCAGGAAAATTTAGTAATACAGAAATACAAGTCGTTTAGGAATGAAATAAATAGGAAGTGCACGGTCTAAATGGATAAAAATGTGAAGAAATCGAAAAATCATGATCTGACTCAGCGTATAGAAAAGTCAAAATAATCATCCGTGAATTAAAAACAAACGCGTGCAACGGAAATTCCACCGTTAAATGCAGAGTAGAGATCGAATACGTGGAAAGAGTACACTAAAAGACGCGATGAGGGGGAAGATTTGTCTGAAATGGTAGAAGAAGTAGCAATAATTGAGTTAGAAGAGATAGGGAATCCAGTATTAGAATCATAGTTTAAAAGATCTTTTGAAGACTTAAGATCAAATAATGCAGAAGGGATGGATAACATTCCATCAGAATTTCTAACATCATTGCGGGAAGTGGCAACAAACCGACTATCCACGTTGGTGTGTAGAATGTATGAGTCTGGCGACATATCATCTGACTTTCGGAAAAATATCATCCACACAATTCCGAAAACTGCGAGAACTGACAAGCGCGAGAATTACCACACAATCAGCTCATGCATCTAAGCTGCTTACAAGAATAATATACAGAAGAATGGAAAAGAAAACTTAGGATGTGTTAGGTGATGATCAGTTTGGCTTTAGAAAATGTAAAGGCGCGAGAGAGGCAATTCTGACGTTGCGTATGGTAAAGGAAGTAAGACTAAAAAACAATCAAGATACGTTTATAGGATTTTCCGACCTGGAAAAAGCGTTCGAGAATGTAAAATGGTGCAAGATGTTCGAAATTCTGAAAAAATAGCAGTGACCTATAGGGAGAAAAGGGAAATATACAATATGTACAAGAGCCAAGAGGAAATGTTAAGAGTAGACGACCAAGAACGAAGTGCTCGGATTAAAATGGGTGTAGGACTGGGATGTAGTCTCTCGCCCCTACTGTTCAATCTGTATATCGAAGAAGCAATGATGGAAATAAAAGAAAGGTTCAGGAGTGGAATTAAAATTCAGAGTGAAAGGAAATCAATGACACGATTCGCTGATGACATTGCTGTCCTGAATGAAAGTGAAGAAGAATTACATGATCTGCTGAATGGAATGAACAATATAATTAGTACAGAATATGGACTGAGGATAAATCGAAGAAAGACGAAAGTAATCAGAAGTAGCAGAAATCAGAACAACGAGAAACTTAACATCAGGATTGATGGTCATGGAAGTACATGAAGTTAAGGAATTCTGCTACCTTGGCAATAAAATAACCAATGGCGGACGGAGCAAGGAGGATATCAAAAGAAGATAAGCACTGGCCAAAAGGTCATTCCTGGCCAAGAGAAGTTTACTAGTACCAAATATAGGCCTTAATGTGAGGAAGAAATTTCTGAGAATGTACATGGACATGAATCGATGCATTTGAGATGCGGTGCTACAGACGAATGTTGAAAATTATGTGTACTGTTAAGGTAAAGAATGAGGAGGTTCTGCGCCGAACCAGAGAGGAAAGGTGTACGTGGAAAACACTGAAAAAGAGAAGGGCCAAAATGATAGGACATAAGATTTGAGGGACTGACTTCCGTGGTACAAGAGGGAACTGTAGAGGGAAAAACTATAGAGGAAGACAGAAACTGAAGTACATCCTGCAAATAATTGAGGACGTAGGTTGCAAAAAAATGGCTCTGAGCACTATGGGACTTAATATCAGTGGTCATCAGTCCCCTAGAACTTAGAACTACTTAAATCTAACTAACCTAAGGACATCACACACATCTATGCCCGAGGCAGGATTCGAACCTGCGACCGTAGCGGTCACGCGGTTCCAGACCGTAGCGCCTAGAACCGCACGGCCAAACCGGCCGGCACGTAGGTTGCAAGTGCTACTCTGAGACGAAGCGGTTGGCACAGGAGAGAAATTCGTGGCGGGCCGCGTCAAACCAGTCAGAAGACTGATGACCCCAAAAAATAAAAACAGCCACTGATACAATGACACCTTTACTGTGATCCACAACAACCGCTTCACTAGTTATTCAAAGCACTTTTCAAATAAAAAGTTTCCTACAGTATTGATAACGGGCCGCGCGTCAGTTGTAAGGTCGTAAACGGCACATTACGGTTCCAACACCGTCCTTTCCACTGTGTGCCTGTCACACGCCGCTGGTGGCACGCGGCCCCCGTCACCCTTCAGCAGCTAACACCAACCCCCGTCACTGCTCTCATGCGCTGCCTACTAGTCAGGCAGCTGCTGGCGTCGGCACGACGCACATCTGCGGCCAACTACGTAATGAAGGACAACAGTCTTCTCACCAGCTGTAGTGCAACATCTGTATTTAACATGTATAAAGAACTACAATAATCAGACATGCTTTACTAACAGTCTACCTCATAACCACGACCACGCGAGGAAGCGGCGCTTCGTCCTTACCGACGATCGACCGATTCCTCCACCACCCTTGGGCCACTTCCCGAACGCAACATAAGATTCCGATTCCTTATACGAAGGAAAAATCACAAAATCTCAAAGTTCGGAATATGACTACATTAAAAGGCGCTACAATGTATCTAACGTAGTGTGGTGTTATTTCTGAATTCCATACACAGTCGGTGTTATATCTTGTAAAGATTCTCCTATCGCAACGCAAGCACTATAGCGGAAACGCACTTCCGCAAGAGCCGCACGAACATTTCACCTTGGAAACATCTTACGAGATCTAGTACAGCACTTCATGTATTGAACATTTTGTCACTGAATCATTCGTCCATGAAACAATACCGAACCATAAGTATTGACAACATATAGGATGAAATCGTTGGCTTCTGGAGCGGTATAAAATAAACATTTTTTCTTAAGTCATCAACCTTTCAAGTGACTCGATTCCAGCCGACCGTTGTGGCCGAGCGGTTCTAGGCGCTACAGTCTGGAACCGCGCGACCGCTACGGTCGCAGGTTCGAATCCTGCCTCGGATATGGATGTGTGTGATGTCCTTAGGTTAGTTAGGTTTAAGTAGTTTTAAGTTCTAGGGGATTGATGACCACAGCAGTTAAGTCCCATAGTGCTCAGAGCCATTTGAGCCTCTTTTTTTTTACTCGATTCCGTGCTACATTTTTCCCTGTTGTTGTTGTGGTCCTCAGTCCAGAGACTGGTTTGATGCAGCTCTCCACGTTACTCTATCCTGTGCAAGGTTCTTCATCTCCCAGTACCTACTGCTACCTACATCCTTCTGAATCTGTTTAGTGTATTCATCTCTTGGCCTCCCTCTACAACTTTTACCCCCCACGCTGCCCTCCAATACTGTTGTGCTAATCTTCCCATCTCTGATGTCGCTATTGGACCGAACATCCTTTGTTATCTGTCTCTCATTTTGAAAGCTTTGCCTGCCTTTACTATTTTCCCAGTCTGCTGCTTCTTACAGCGTCTAGTTAACTACTATTCCTAGATGATGTAGCCTTGGACTTTTCCATCTTGATTGCTTGCATGGGGAAGAAGAGGGGGGGGGGGGGGGGGCTCGGGGGTGGAGTGAGGCTACTGTAGTCAACTATACAAGGTGAGGCATTTAAAACTGTTTTTGGAATTATCTGAAAAACTATGAAGCTTGTCTTAAAAGTTCATCTGAAAGGTGAACATCTAATGACACCAAACTGCAGCGTCTGTGGTGCAGTTAGATTAAACATTGTAGTCTGCTTCGTCGTAGCCTTATCGTGGCTCCATTTCGTGTTGGTCCACGCCACGTCACCCACCCAATCCCAACACAAGAGATACAGTCTTGCTGTCACTTCTAAATGCATGTGATGCATAACGCTGGATAAAGGAAGCAGTGAACTCTCGCCGTGTGCGGGAGGGCATCATCTTGCTGAAATGTAAGCCCAGGATGGCTTTCCATGTAGCCAACAAAATGTGGCGTAGAATATCGCCGACGTACCGCCGTGGTGTAAGGTTGCCACGGATGGCAACCAAAGGGACAATGCTGGGAAAATAAATGGTACCTCAGACAACCACTCGTCGTTTTCGGCCACATGGCAGGAAACTGTTCCCAATTCCGATTCTTGTACGTCACACCTTAACCTTCTTATTGCTGTAATCGCCTTGTCGTCGGTTTCTGCAGAAAGTGTATTATCTACTGGAACTCCTGCAATACCTAACGTCAGTCAATCATCACGCTTCCCAGGATTTGGTGGTCGTAATTCAACCTCAATCTGTGATTCATTTGTCCGGTAATTGCCCGAAGTATTTGCCAGTGGCTGCGTTCTCGCACCACCTCTCCATCTGCTTCCTCTCCAGGGACCTGGCGATCGCTGATTAAAATCAGTCCGTCGGTTATGGTGAGTTCTCCAGTTTCCATTCCTATTTTCGTCTAAGTTCCGTCTGTTCCAACCACTATTAAAACCGTATCCATTATGCTGTGGTCTACTGTTTCCACTACTCCCATTTCCGTAATTATTACCATTTCGTCCAGAATTCAATCCCAATACCAGCCTACCATTGCTACCATTATTATTGTTCTCTTTACTATTACGTGTTCTTTCAAAATTATTCTGTCCTGAAGCAGGACGTCTTTGACTGACATTTTCATACATGAATTCTACTTCTCACCTAACACCTTTGAAAGTTTCTACATGAAGAATAATTTGGAAAATATTTCGAGTAGATTTCCCTGGGTGGAGATTTTAATTTGCAGGATATAGACTGGGAGACTCAAACGCTCATAACGGGTGGCAGGGACAAAGAATCCAGTGAAAATTTTTTAAGTGCTTTGTCTGAAAACTACCTTAAGCAGTTAAACAGAGAACCGACTCGTGGCGATAACATATTGGACTTCTGGTGACAAACAGACCCGAACTATTTGAAACAGTTAACGCAGAACAGGGAATCAGCGATCATAAAGCGGTTACTGCATCGATGATTTCAGCCGTAAATAGAAATGTTAAAAAAGGTAGGAAGATTTTTCCTGTTTAGCAAAAGTGACAAAAATCAGATTTCAGAGTACCTGACGGCTCAACACAAAAGTTTTGTCTCAAGTACAGACAGTGTTGAGGATCAGTGGACGAAGTTCAAAACCACCGTACAATATGCGTTGGATGAGTATGTGCCAAACAAGATCGTAAGAGATGGAAAAGAGCCACCGTGGTAGAACAACCGAGATAGAAAACTGCTACGGAAGCAAAGGGAACTTCACAGCAAACATAATAAACATAGCCAAAGCCTTGCAGACAAACAAAAATTACGCGAAGCGAAATGTAGTGTGAGGAGGACTACGTGAGAGGCGTTCAATGAATTCGAAAGTAAAGTTTTATGTACTGACTTGGCAGAAAATCCTAAGAAATTTTGGTCTTACGTCAAAGCGGTAGGTGGATCAAAACAAAATGTCCAGACACTCTGTGACCAAAATCGTACTGAAAGAGAGGATGACAGACTAAAGGCCGAAATACTAAATGTCTTTTTCCAAAGTTGTTTCACAGAGGAAGACTGCACTGTAGTTCCTTCTCTAGATTGTCGCACAGATGACAATATGGTAGATATCGAAATAGACGACAGAGGGATAGAGAAACAATTAAAATCGCTCAAAAGAGGAAAGGCCGCTGGACCTGATGGGATACCAGTTCGATTTTACACAGAGTACGGGAAGGAAATTACCCCCTTCTTGCAGCGATATACCGTAGGTCTCTAGAAGAGCGTAGCGTTCCAAAGGATTGGAAAAGGGCACAGGTCATCCCCGTTTTCAAGAAGGGACGTCGAACAGATGTGCAGAACTATAGACCTATATCTCTAACGTCGATCAGTTGTAGAATTTTGGAACACATATTATGTTCGAGTATAATTACTTTTCTGGAAACTAGAAATCTACTCTGTAAGAATCAGCATGGGTTTCGAAAAAAGACGATCGTGTGAAACCCAGCTCGCGCTATTCGTCCAAGAGACTCAGAGGACCATAGACACCGGTTCCCAGGTGGATGCCGTGTTTCTTGACTTCCGCAAGGCGTTCGATACAGTTCCACACAGTCGTTTAATCAACAAAGTAAGAACATATGGACTATCAGACCAATTGTGTGATTGGATTGAAGAGTTCCTAGATAACAGAACGCAGCACGTCATTCTCAATGGAGAGAAGTCTTCTGAAGTAAGAGTGATTTCAGGTGTGCCGCAGGGGAGTGTCGTAGGACAATATACATAAATGACCTTGTGGATGGCATCGGAAGTTCACTGAGGCTTTTTGTGGATGATGCTGTGGTATATCGAGAGGTTGTAACAATGGAAAATTGTACTGAAATGCAGGAGGATCTGCTGCGAATTGACGCATGGTGCAGGGAATGGCAATTGAATCTCAATGTAGACAAGTGTAATGTTTTGCGAATACATAGAAAGAAAGATCCCTATTATTTAGCTACAATATAGCAGGTCAGCAACTGGAAGCAGTTAATTCCATAAATTATCTGGGAGTACGCATTAGGAGTGATTTAAAATGGAATGACCATTTAAAGTTGATCGTCGTTAAAGCAAATGCCAGTCTGAGATTTATTGGAAGAATCCTAAGGAAATGCAATCCGAAAACAAGGGAAGTAGGTTACAGTACGCTTGTTGGCCCACTGCTTGAATACTGCTCAGCAGTGTGGGATCCGTACCAGATAGGATTGATAGAAGAGATAAAGAAGATCCAACGGAGAGCAGCGCGCTTCGTTACAGGATCATTTAGTAATCGCGAAAGCGTTACGGAGATGATAGATAAACTCCAGCGGAAGACTCTGCAGGAGAGACGCTCAGTAGCTCGGTACGGGCTTTTGTTGAAGTTTCGAGAACATACCTTCACCGAGGAGTCAAGCAGTATATTGCTCCCTCCTACGTATATCTCGCGAAGAGACCATGAGGATAAAATCAGAGAGATTAGATCCCACACAGAGGCATACCGACAATCCTTTTTTCCACGAACAATACGAGACTGGAATAGAAGGGAGAACCGATAGAGGTACACAAGATACCCTCCGCCACACACCGTCAGGTGGCTTGCGGAGTATGGATGTAGATGTAGATATCGCCCCCACGTTCTATAAAGGCTTGTTGATACTTCAATGGCAGTTTCGTTTTGCCTATTTGAATCAATTCTCCGTCGCTATATGGGTTATCTAAGTATTGGTTCCTTTTAGCCATATTCGCAAAGAATTTCACTGCTGTTTCCTCACGCGAAGCTTGAAGAGACATTAAAAATGAAAATTATTTATCACTAGTTGTTCGGCGTCCATATTGTAGGGCATGGATATTTTTGTGCTAAACCAGGATTCGAACCCATATAACTGCCTTTCGTGGAGAACTTAAAGAGTTTGCAATCTTGGGGAAATCAACGAAAAACTATATCGTTCCGTGTGGGTTGCCGGCCGGAGTGGCCGTGCGGTTCTAGGCGCTTCAGTCTGGAGCCGAGCGACCACTGCGGTCGCAGGTTCGAATCCTGCCTTGGGCATGGATGTGTGTTATGTCCTTAGGTTAGTTAGGTTTAAGTAGTTCTACGTTCTAGGCGCCTGATGACCTCAGAAGTTAAGTAGCATAGTGCTCAGAGCCAATTGAACCACTTGAACCGTGTGGGTCACATACTACGAAAGAGAAAATTCCGAATTCGAATCCCAGTCCAGCACCAAATTTTTCAGCATCTCAGCTTCAAATTAAGCAAGAGCTCTGTGACATAAAATGATCTCTGGCTCATTAAGTACACTAAAGTTTATAGTATAAGGATGCTCACTGGCGACAGAGTTTCTGCTTGTAGCGATTTCCGCCTGTGCTATGGCCCAACCTAAGCCGGCTCTGCCCTATTTGGTAGCGAAATGATATGATGTTTACAATGTGTATTCTGAACTGCGGTACAACCTGTCGCTCTTCACTTGTATGTGTTTATAATTCATGCCAGAAGTATGAACCGTACCCCTACCTCATAACTAAGAAAGTGGGATCAATATGCCACATCACAGAAGCCCACATTTGTGACTGTGTCGTAACGTATGATGCGCTTAGCTTACAAATTAGACACGGTGGAAAAATTCAGTGCTCTATTAACTGATTAATTATCAGCAGGCTTCGAACACATCCGGATTTAAAGACGGTTTTAGCCACCATAGGCAAATGGTTCTCGAATTTGCAGAGACTATCCAAATGCTGCTGACTCATAACGCCAAACTACGACTACATCAGATTATAGGCCATACTTAATTTCTACCTGTGAAAGAATTGTTCAGCAGAGCATGAGCATCTCAGCAGTGTTAGTCATGACGCTGTAGTCCCTAAACCCAGTTACAGAAGCGCGAATAACACTCATTGACATAGAGTATTTCGGCGATCGGCTGCCACGTCTTTGAGACACTTACTGTAGTCGCTTCCTAGACCGCTGAACGCCCCAGTACCTGGTAGAAATGTAACTGAATCTTGGAAAACACAAGATATGTTTGGCAACCCTGTGACCGATGAATTACTTGCTACATGACACAGAATTAGCTTAAAAAGTTCAATTGATATATTCGTATAATTTCCCTTAAATAATCTGAGTGATTTTAATATAATATGTGAAGTAAAGTTATCAATTTACGGATCTGAGTCCCCGAAAGTCATTCGAAGTGGAAACTGCAATTAATCTCGTCTTTATCGTTGCGAGCTTATCTGTCGTAGCCAGCACTGGAGGAATAAGGAAGAACACAATGCTGTAGTATTCCACTAGCTGTGAGGTTATATCGTCGTCTATGAGCTGGGAGCTACTCTGGTTCCAGTCTCGCTGAAGGGTACATTTTTAGCTGTTTAGTGACACAGCTACAAGCAGCCAGTTCGAAAATCTATAAGGAAATTTTATATATGAAATAAAAATTTCCATACTACTTCATTGTGACACAGGACAGCAAGTAAACATCGACCTTTTTGAAGACCGGAGTGAGTAATGTCTTACTAATTCATACTGACATGGGCACGCTTTTGTTACAGATGCTTTATGTTCCATTAGAACAGAGTTTCGTCGTGATGATATCGTGGTAATCTGAATTTCATTTGAAACAGCACAGTGCGTGTTTTAATAGCGTTGACCATTCTTTTATGAACACAACAATAAACGTCAGAAAGAAATTAATTAATAGTATATTTTCCTGCATTATCTAAAACAATCTGACAACGCTCAGGTAATTTTTCGAGTCCACGCCTGTAGAAACTTACTGGGTCTGAGTTGAAGACGGCGTTAAACAAGGTTTGAAACGTATTTTCGTCCGGAGAGGAGTTTTCTTTACTGTTTTCCGGTAAGGAGCTTGAAAGGTAAACATTTGAGGGCATAAGATCAGAAGAGTAAGTGCGTAATGGATGACTTTTCCAACTCCTGGATAGTTTCGTTAGTAAAATCGGCGGAGTGTGTTATTATATAATACCAACACGTTATTAAATTTTGTAGGTCATTTCTTTACACTACAACCGATACATGTCTTAGTTCTTGTGCAAAAAATACCAGCTGCGGTATACTCTCCCCAGTGGATATTTTAGTAATGCACAACACCCTTTCTGAACCACCATAGAAAAATATTTTGTTCAAACCACCCCTTGTTCGAGCATAATCGTATGTCTTTCGTTAGGGCTCAGCCATTAATTCTTCTTCAGAAGTTCTTTCATTGAAATTGTTAATGAGCCAACTGATGACGAACAAGCAAAAGTGCATTATTAGTTACCCCTTTGATTTTTGTTTTAAATTAGAGTGTGCAGTACTACAGCTCCTAACTTCTGAACTTTACCTATTGAATGTCTGTGATCGAGGATTCCTGAATGTGCAAAATCATTCGTGGCACAACAATGTTTTTATGACGTGTCTTGCCCAAAACCACTCGCCCACACACGATACAAGGGTTCAGGGCTTCTTCTTTTGCTGTGACCCCTCCACTAAACCCAAAGAGAATAATGTTGTTGTTGTTGTGGTCTTCAGTCCTGAGACTGGTTTGATGCAGCTCTCCATGCTACTCTATCCTGTGCAAGCTTCTTCATCTCCCAGTACTTACTGCAGCCTACATCCTTCTGAATCTGCTTAGAGTATTCATGTCTTGGTCTCCCTCTACGATTTTTACCCTCCACGTTGCCCTCCAATACTAAATTGGTGATCCTTTGAGGCCTCAGAATATGCCCTACCAACCTATCCCTTCTTCTAGTCAAGTTGTGCCACAAACTCCTCTTCTCCCCAATTCTATTCAATACCTCCTCATTAGTTACGTGATATACCCATCTAATCTGCAACATTTTTCTGTAGCACCACATTTCGAAAGCTTCTATTCTCTTCTTGTCCAAACTATTTATCGTGCATGTTTCACTTCCATACATGGCCACACTCCATACAAGTACTTTCAGAAAAGACTTCCTGACGCTTAAATCAACACTCGATGTTAACAAATTTCTCTTCTTCAGACACGCTTTCCTTGCCATTGCCAGTCTACATTTTATATCCTCTCTACTTCGACCGTCATCAGTTTTTTGCTCCCCAAATAGCAAAACTCCTTTACTACTTTAAGTTTCTCATTTCCTAATCTAATTCCCTCAGCATCACCCGACTTAATTCGACTACATTCCATTATCCTCGTTTTGCATTTGTTGATGTCCAATTTATACCCTCCTTTCAAGACACTGTCCATTCCGTTCAACTGACTTCCAAAGCCTTTGCTGTCTCTGACAGAATTACAATGTCATCCGCGAACCTCAAAGTTTTTATTTCTTCTCCATGGGTTTCAATGTCTACTCCGAACTTTTCTTTTATTTCCTTTACTGCTTGCACAATGTACAGATTGAATAGCATCGGGGAGAGGCTACAACCCTGTCTCACTCCTTCCCAACCACAGCTTCCCTTTCATGTCCCTCGACTCTTATAACTACCATCTGCTTTCTGTACAAATTGTAAATAGCCTATCGCTCCCTGTATTTTACTCCTGCCACCTTCAGAATTTGAAAGAGAGTATTCCTGCCAAAATTGTGAAAAGCTGTCTCTAAGTCTACAAATGCTAAAACGTAGGTTTGCCTTTCCTTAATCTATCTTCTAAGATAAGTCGTAGGATCAGTATTGCCTCTCGTGTTCCAACATTTCTACGGAATCCAAACTGATCTTCCCCGAGGTCGGCTTCTACCAGTTTTTCCATTCGTCTGTAAAGAATTCGCGTTAGTATTTTGCAGCTGTGACTTATTAAACCGATAGTTCGGTAATTTTCACATCTGTCAACACCTGCTTTCTTTGGGATTGGAATTATTATATTCTTCTTGAAGTCTGAGGGAATTTCGCCTGTCTGATACATCTTGCTCACCAGATGGTAGAGTTTCGTCAGGACTGGTTCTCCCAAGGCTGTCAGTTGTTCTAATGGAATGTTGTCTACTCCCGGGGCCTTGTTTCGACTTCTGTCTTTCAGTGCTCTGTCAAACTCTTCACGCAGTATCATATCTCCCATTTCATCTTCATCTACATCCTCTTCCATTTCCATAATATTTTCCTCAAGAACATCGCCCCTGTATAGACCCTCTATATACTCCTTCCACCATTCTGCTTTCCCTTCATTGCTTAGATCTGGGTTTCCATCTGAGGTCTTGATATTCATGCAAGTGGTTCTCTTTTCTCCAAAGGTCTCTTTAATTTTCCTGTAGGCAGTATCTATCTTACCCCTCGTGAGATAAGCCTCTACATCCTTACATTTGTCCTCTAGCCATCTCTGCTTAGCCATTTGCATTTCCTGTAGATCTCATTTACTGCATTTTTGTATTTTCTCCTTTCATCAATTAATTTCAGTATCTCTTCTGTTACCCAAGGATTTCTACTAGCCCTCGTCTTCTTACCTACTTGATCCTCTGCTGCCTTCACTATTTCATCCCTCAATGCACCCCTTCTTTTTCTACTGTATTTCTTTCCGCCATTCCTGTCAATTGTTCCCTTATGCTCTCCCTGAAACTCTGTACAACCTCTGGTTCTTTCAGTTTATCCAGGTCCTATCTCCTTAAATTCCCACCTTCTTGCAGTTTCTCCAGTTTTAATCTACAGTTCATAACCAATAGATTGTGGTCAGAGTCCACATCTGCCCCTGGAAATGTCTTATAATTTAAAACCTCGTTCCTAAATCTCTGTCTTACCATTATGTAATCCATCTGATACCTTTTAGTATCTCGAGGATACTTCCATGTATACAACTTTCTTTTATGATTCTTGAACCAAGTGTTAGCTATGATTAAGTTATGCTCTTTGCAAAATTCTACCAGACGGCTTCCTCTTTCATTTCTTACTCCCAATCCATATTCATCTAGTATGTTTCTTTCTCTCCCTTTTCCTACTCTCGAATTCCACTCACACATGACTATTAAATTTTCGTCTCCCTTCACTACCTGAATAATTTCTTTTATCTCATCATACATTTCATCAATTTCTTCATTATCTGATTATCTGCAGAGCTAATTGGCATATAAACTTGTACTACTGTAGTAGGCATGGGCTTCGTGTCTATCTTGGCCACAATAATGCGTTCACTATGCTGTTTGTAGCAGCTTACCATGCGTTCACTATGCTGTTTGTAGTAGCTAACCCGCACTCTAATTTTTTTATTCATTATTAAACCTATTCCTGCATTACCCCTATTTAATTTTGTATTTATAACCCTGTATTCACCTGAGCAGAAGTCTTGTTCCTCCTGGCACCGAACTTCACTAATTCCCACTATATCTAACTTTAACCTATCAATTTCCGTTTATAAATTTTCTAATCTACCTGCCCGATTAAGGGATCTGACCTTCCACGCTCCGATCCGTAGAACGCCAGTTTTCTTTCTCCTGATAACAACGTCCTGAGTAGTCCCCACCCGGAGATCCGAATGGGGGACTATTTTACCTCCGGAATATTTTACTCAATAGGACTCCATCATCATTTAACCATACAGTAAAATTATGGCTGTAGTTTCCCCTTGCTTTTAGCCGTTCGCAGTACCACCACAGCAAGGCCGTTTTGGTTAGTGTTACAAGGCCAGATCAGTCAGTCATCCAGACTGTTGCCCCTGCAACTACTGAAAAGGCTTCTGCCCCTCTTCAGGAACAACACGTTTGTCTGGCCTCTCAACAGATACCTCTCCGTTGTGGTTGCACCTACGGTACGGTTATCTGTATCGCTGAGGCACGCAAGCCTCCCCACCAACGGCAAGGTCCGTGGTTCATGGGGTAGGGAAGGGCGAGGGGGGGGGGGGGGACATCATGGTTACTGTGTGATATTGAATCTATTCACAACTGTTACTGAAATAGTTTTCTTTCATTACAGAAACTTTCACCGTAAGATAGAAATGTATAATTCAACAGCATTTTCTGTTACATTTTAATCGTAGTAATGGAATACATGTTTCAAAAATTCTCAAGCTATTTTCTGCAGAGCAACTGTCACAGGTAACTTCACCATCACTGTGTCGAAATTTTGTGACACTTGCGTTAGCAGCTACCACGTCTTCACTCACCCACACACGGCTTCTATAAAACAAGCAGATCTGATCAAACCCGGCAAAATATTTACTGTGTCACTTTCAGTTAGCTTATGTTCTTTATTACTCCGTTCATACAACTCGACGTCAGAGGGACTGTCTGCGTTTTCGTCGAAGACGCACAACGCCGCTCTCACGCAGTATATCATTTCTTTTTCATGGAAGAGGTATGACATTATATACCATATCATTCCACTACGCGATTCGTAGAATGGCGTACTGATTAAGGTGGCCAGTTTCTAAGCTGCAGCTAGTGGTTTCGAATCCCATCACGACCATGAATTATAATTGTTGGTAAGAGTTATTAGTTTAGGAGGACAACGAGACTTACTCAGAATTTATAATTATAAAGTATTAAGTCTACACCACTGGTCTTCTAAAACTTTTCCCTCTTTACGTTCAAATGGTTCAAATGGCCCTGAGCACTATGGGACTTAATTTCTGAGGTCATCAGTCCCCTAGAACTTAGAACTACTTAAACCTAACTAACCTAAGGACACCACACACAATCATGCCCGAGGCATGATTTGAACCTGAGACCGTAGCGGTCGCGCGGTTCCGCTCTGTAGCGCCTAGAACTGCCCGGTCACCCTGGCCGGCCCTCTTTACGTACTGGGGGATTTCTGCTTCGCATTAAAAGAAAAATTTATCTCTTTTGTGCCTTCATCGGTATTGGCCTCCCACCTGCATGTAAACAAAATGAACACAAATTAATATGATGCTATTTCTCGACGTAAAAAAGCTAAATACTTTCTCTTTGATGCCTTCATCGTCATTAACATCACGCGCCTTGTGACAAAAAAATGAGTTTCATGTTTTTCTCAGTCTTTTCGATCAAGAGTCTACAGAATGACTTAAAAGAGTGAAATAGACAACCTAGCTTTTACGTGTAACCTACTCTCCCTGTTTTTAGACAAAAAAAGGAGATAAGAAGAACAAATTTTCCTCTTCTTCGAGGGTGAGATAAAGGTTCATTGGCCGGCCGGTGTGGCCGAGCAGTTCTAGGCGCTTCAGTCTGGAACAGCGCGACCACTATGGTCGCAGGTTCGAATCCTGCCTCGGGCATGGATGTGTGTGATGTTCTTAGGTTAGTTAGGTTTAAGTAGTTCAAGTCCTAATGAACTGATGACATCAGATGTTAGGTCCCACAGTGCTCAGAGCCAAAAAGGTTCATTTCTCATAAACAATTTTTCCCAATTAAGAACCGTATCCAGATTCCGCCCTCCTCTACCACCGCATTTAGCCTCCTCTACCACTGTATTTAGAGCCAACAAGTTCCGGATAAATCTGTTATGCTGTGGCAACTGGTTCTAATGGCTCTGAACACTATGGGACTTAACATCTGAGGTCATCAGTCCACTAGGACTTAGAACTACTTAAACCTAACTAATCTAAGGACATCACACACGTCCATGCCCGAGGCAGGATTCGAACCTGCGACCGTAGCTGTCACGCGGTTCAAGACTAAAGCACCTAGAACCACTTGGCCACACCGGCCGGCTCTGTGAGAACTGCTTCGGACAGCACTGTCTGGGTTGTTGGTGCTGGTCTTCTACACCTAATAATTTTCCCATCTCTGCCCATACCTTCTCTATGGGACTGAGGTCAGCACCTTTAGGAGGTCATTGCAACAGCTCAACGTCTCCATTCATTTGAAACCAGGGTTCTCACAATTTGCTGCATGGCCAGGAGAAGGGTCACGTTGGAAGATTATTTTGATTACTGAAAATCTCTGACGAACAGAAGAAAACATTATGTTCTCCAGTATTTCGCAGAAGTAATTGACTAGAAAAAACGGACGGTCCAGTTCCCGCAGAACGCCGCAATTGTTTGCTTGAAACTAAATATTTCCCTACATTTGGGCCACTGCTTCTGCAAATGACCAACAAGCATAAAATGTCTCCTTCAGGCATGCAGTAGCAGCAGCAAAATAAAGAAGTTCGCAGCAATAATGACAGTAATAATCGAAGTATTTGGTGACTTCATATTCTTGAATGGTATTTCTCGGTCTAACAAATTTGTTGATGTAGTGAAAATTTCAAAATGACTTCGAATCGAGGCTGTGATGGCTAAAAGCATCTTTACATCCCGATGACATGGGACTAGCATAATTGCTGTCAGAAGCTGTGTTGATAATTAACCAATAAATAGAGAATTGAATGTTTTCAGTGTTTCTAATTTGCAAGCTTCACGCATCATATGTTACGACACAATCATGAATTTAGCAACTCCTGGACTTCAGTGGTCTGGTGGAATGGTCCTATTTTCTTAGGTGAGAGGTAGGGGTTCGAATCTCACTTCCAGCTTGTATTCTAAACACACACAAACAGATCTGCTTCACCTCTAGTAATGCCCAAGTGAAGAACAACAGGTTGCACCGTAGTTCAGAATACACATTGTAAACATCATATCCCTTCGCTACTAAATAGGGTAGAACCGGTTTAGGTTGGGCCATAGCACAGGCGGAAACCGCGACAAACAGAAACTATGTCGTCAGTGAGCTTTTTACACTATAAACTTTATTGTATTTAATGACCCAGTGGTCATTTAAGGTCAGAGGGCTCTTATTTTCCAGAATGGGATTTTCACTCTGCAGCGGAGTGTGCGCTGATATGAAACTTCCTGGCAGATTAAAACTGTGTGCCGGACCGAGACTCGAACTCGGGACCTTTGCCTTTCGCTCTTATTTTGTTTGAACTTGAGACAATGAAAAATTTGGTGTGAGACTGGGATTCGAATTCTGATCTTCTCTTTCGTGGTATCTGACCCACACGGTAAGACATAGCTCGATCTCTTTGTTGGTTCCCCAACACAGCAAACTCCTCCAGGTCTCCACGAAAGAAAGACATGTGGATTCGAATCCTGATCCAGCACAAAAAATCCATGGTTCCATTTCGAGTACTACCATATACACACCGAACAACTAGGGATAAATAATTTTCGTTCTTAATGTGTCTTCATGTGTTGTCAACAACAACGTTAGGTGCCGTCACTTCTAGTCAAACATCCACACATATTACTAATGCTAAACAGCCAATTAGTGGATAGGAAACTACGGCGGTGGATGCCGGGTTCTATTCCAGACCAAGGAACAAAATTGTATCCTCATTTCAAATTCGAACGTCTTCTGCTGGTGAAAAAATTCGATATCTAACATCTGATTTTACTTAGCTAACAACCTGATTATGCGCCAGGTTCGAGTTCCCGTCACAGAACTCTACATCATGGCACTTCGTTTTAAACCCGTGCAAGCTTTGTCACTTGAAATTGTATTAAACGTTTTTCGCGGTTTGTGAACAGGGAGATAATACACATGCGTTGTCGGTTATAGCGCAGAAAATCCAGACTAGAGCTGTTATCGTCATCGTGCTTAATGACGAATGGTACAAAGTTCCATGGGAAATAATTCACAAGTGTCCTGTACCCATTCAGTTGCACAACGAGCTAAACCAGGCTTCGCGCTGTATTACTCTTGCTAATCTAGATATTTCCATTAGGGTGATAACCATTGCTATTGCATCATTATAGCTTGACATCTGTTTCACCATAATGTGTATAAGAAGTCCCCTTCTGCTACGAGTTGTTCAAAGCAATTTCTATACGGTTTTGTGAACTGAGTTATCAGATGAAGCATTGGTGTTTTCCCCCGTACTTACCCTCTGTCCCCCACCTCTCCAGAGTAGTTGTAGCAGAAGAAAGTGAGTTACATGCTCTATACTGTGTAAATCCTTCTAATTAATTTGTTGTAATATGTCATTCCCGTACTTACTGTCAGTAGCAGGCGCTAAGAAGATACGGGTTGATTTCTGCACCATAAGTAAACACAGTACGTTTTGATATAGAACTGGTCACGACAGCAATCACAGGTGTTCGTACGATCGAGACTCGTCAGTGTCGAGGAATGTTTCTTATCTTTCGAGTGTCATCAGGTGCAGCTTTTTCTCCCAAAAGAGATATATTCGAAACTAGCATCTATCATTTCTTTTTGGAATGGCTCTTGGTTGCAGTTAGTATCATTTTTAGTGGTGTGTTGAAATTCTCAGCTATATCTACAGTTTCGAGACATCTGTTCTGAACTGACATTCATGGTTGATTAATACGCAGCGCGACCACACGCAGGAAATGATGATGTGCAAAGGAAATTTTGTAGAAAATTACCTGTTTCTATCCAGAATCTATGTGTGAATCATTATGTTGTAAATAAAATATTTGTTTGAAATTGCGAAACAAACTTTCACCTTTACAATCATCGTATTTCAGAAAGCAAGACTACCTGTTCATTATGTGAGATAATGAAAGACACTTTTATTTCAGGGTCGTTTAACGCAGCTAGCTATAGCCGCATGATACTGTGTGCACGTTACTTTCCAGGGACGCCCTGTTGTCATAAAAATTCTAATTCAGTGTGAAAAGCAAGCATGTTTTCACATCCTTGTGAAATACTTTTGGATCTGAGAAATGTTAGAACAGTAGTTAAAAATGTATTTTTTCACATAAGAGAATATTCGATACACAAATCAATTATTAAGTAGCAGTGTAGACTGAGAAGTACTACAGATTTCCGCAGACTGTCGTCTCTCAAGACCAAGACATTATGTACAGATCCCCAGTCGAATGCAGAATTCAGAAGGGATTGTAAGAGAGCATCACCAAGCAATAGCTCAACACATGACTTTGTAATCAAAAATTTTGCTTGCTCTGGGTTAATATTTACGCAGAATAAGCTATTGGGTTCTCTCGTGTATAAAATAATACTACAGAGAAAATATAATGGAGCTGATAATTGCGAGAAATACCGCACATTGGCTTAACAGCTCATCCATCCAAGTTGTTGACGAGAATAGTTTACAGAAGAACGGAAAACAAAATTGATGATATTTTTGATGACGATCAGCGTGGCTTTAGAAAAGGTAAAGGCACCAGAGAGGCAGTTCCTACGCTGCGGTTAATAATGGAAGCAAGGCTGAAGAAAAACTGGAAAAAGCGTTCGACAACGTAAAATGGTGCAAGATATCCGTAAGGTGTGAAAGAATATTAGTGATAAGATTCGCTAATGACATTGCTTTCCACAGTGAAAGTAAAGAAGAATTAGAGGAGGTGCTGAATATGGAAATCGAAGAAAGGTGAAAGTAATCAGAAGTTCAGAAGTAAGAGAAATGAGAGCTGCGGGAAACTTAACAACAGAATTAGTGATTACGAAGTAGACGAAGTCAAGGAATCCTCCTACCTAGGCTGCAAGGAGAACATGAAAGGCATCCTAGCTCAGGTGAAGAGGACATTGCTGGTCAAAAGAAGTCTCTTGATGTTAAACATAAGCCTTAATTCGAGGAAGAAGTTTCTGACAATGTGCATTCAGAGCACAGCATTGTCTGGCAATGCGTCATGGTCTGTGGGAAAACCGGAACAAAAGATAATCGAAGCAGTTGGGATGTGGTGCTACAGAAGAATGTTGAGATTTAAATGGACTGATAGGATGAAATACGAAGAGGCTCTTCGCAGAATTGGCGAGGAAAGGAATATATGGAAAACATTGACAACAAGAAGGGACAGGCCGGCCGCGGTGGTCTCGCGGTTCTAGGCGCACAGTCCGGAACCGTGCGACTGCTACGGTCGCAGGTTCGAATCCTGCCTCGGGCATGGATGTGTGTGATGTCCTTAGGTTAGTTAGGTTTAAGTAGTTCTAAGTTCTAGGGGACTGATGACCACAGCAGTTGAGTCCCATAGTGCTCAGAGCCATTTGAACCATTTTGAAAGAAGGGACAGGATGGTAAGACATCTGTTAAGACATCAGGGAATATCTCTATGGTACTACATGGAACTGCAGAGGGCTGAAATTGTAGGGGAAGACAGAGATTTGAATACATCGAGCAAATAATTGAGATGAATAGGTTGGGACAGGAAGGGAATTCGTTGCACCAAAGCAGTCAGAAGACTGATTACTCAAAATACAAAAGTAAAAAAATAAGAAAACGAACTTTGATTTTCTTATTTCATTATGATGATCATTTCTCCCAACGTAATCTGTCAACAATAAAATATTTTCACACTCAGAGAATAAGCTGATGTTTCAAATTTGTTGAAAAGATCTCGCCGAAACGAAAAGTGCCTTTGTTATGTGATTGCCATCCCAACTACGATATCAGTGACAATCCCCTATTTCTCGATAATGCAAAACGAGTTGCCCTTCTTTATGCTTCAGTCCTATCTGTTAAGAATCCCGTAGAACACAGTAATACCCTATCAGAGGCCGAACAAGCGTAGTGTAGGCTGTCTCTTTAGAAGACCGAAATTTAACGGATTTCTTTTTTTAATCATGTGGATGATCTAACACGTTTCCTTATTGAGAGACAATTGCCACTTTTCGCACCATACAGATATCGTATCCAAGTCATTTTTCAATTGTTTTCGGTCTTTTGATGACATTACTAGGCGGTAAACGACAGAATCATCTGCTCAGATTGTCCCCTAAATCCTTTATGTGGATTAGGAACAGCAGAGAGCCTATAACGCGGCATTGGGGGACGCCAGATGTCACTTTTGTTTCAGTCGATGACTTTCCGTCGGTTAGTACGCCCTGTGACCATTCTGACACGAAATCACGAATCCAGTTGCCCGACTGAAGAGGTACTACATAGACAGGCAATTTGATTAGAAGACTCTTGTGAGGGGCGGTGTCGAAAGCCTTCTGGAAATTTATGCATGTGGACTCAATTTGATATTCCCTGTCGATAGCACTCATTACTTCGTGCGTGTAAAGCACTATTTGTATTTCACAAGAACGATGTTTTCTAAACCGTGCTGACTGTGTCAATGGACCGTCGCCATCGAGGTACTTCGTAATCTTCGAACACAGTGTATGTTCCAAAATCCTACTGCAAATCGATATTAGTGATATGTGTCTGTAATTCAGCCTACTTCCTGTCTTGAGTGTTGGTGCGACTTGTGCAACTTCCGAGTTTTTTGGTAGAGATATTTCGTCGAATGAGCGGTTCTACGGGGTGGGGGAACTAAACGTGGCTCGGAGAACGGAGTTCCAGGGTACAAAGAAACACAGCAGAGGAAAGGAAATACAAAAAATGGTTCAAATGGCTCTGAGCACTATGGGTCTGAACTTCTGAGGTCATCAGTCCCCTAGAACATAGGGAACCGCTCGCCCACCCCGGCCGGCAAAGGAAATACATTACTACATGAATATACCAGATGTTGAAAGTGACCACCATTCATCTCTCGGCACTTTGTCGCCAATTTGCTGAAGGCGGATCGAAGCTATACTGCTGGAATTGTTGCAGTCTTATCCGAAATGTTCTGCTGCAGGTCTTGAAGACTATGAGAGTTGTTGTGTTACACCTTATACTCGACGGCTCCCCACACAAAGTAATCGCACACTGACTGATAAGGTGACGTGGGTGGCCAGTTAGGGCCGACTTGACTGATCTCTGCTAATAACGCTGTCAGGCGTGAAGATTGTGTAAATGTGCTGCAAGGTTCGGTTGGTTGTATGGGCAGTTGCTCCAGCCTGTTGGAAGTAACCGTATGTCTTTTGCTACTCCGTTGATGCAGCCACAAATGGTTTCACAATGTTGGCAATGTAATGGGCCGAAGTCAGCGTCTGATGATAGAAGATGGGACCAGTAAGGCGGCGCGCAGACAGTGCACACCGGACTCCAACCTTCTGATCAAGCAGTGGTGTTTCGTGGAAGTTATCCGGATTTGCCGCTACCCAAAACCTGTGATTCTGTGAGTTGACATAATCACTCAGGCGAAATCTGGCTTCGTCAGACATAAAGAACAGATCCGTGTCGAAGCCATTCATTGTTATCTCAGTGAACAGCCTCTGACAAAACTGGATGTGCTGAACCGTGAATTTACTTTCAAAACATTTTCTTAAGAATTTACTTTATTTACTAGCGATTCATCAAGAACATTAACACATTTAATCACACTATGTGAGTATGGAAGTAGTTGCCAGTGGGTAACTGATGAAAACAAATTAAATTTCTTTCAACAAATGAAAATTTTATTCCTAAAAGCCCCTTTTTTTTTTAAAACAGATTTAAAATTATAATCAGAAAGCACCCTCAAAATATCAAGTTACAATTTTATTCAGAGGCAGAAAGAACAAATATTGACAGTAAGAGCTTTCGGGCTGAGAACCTTGCCGCTGCCTTTTGACACGGCCGTAATCACGACCGCTCACAACAACCTCTGAAAGACTACACTGGTGGAAATCTGCAACACACCAGATTTCTTTAAACTAAAAATCTGAACAACTCACACAAGCACATAAACTATGCACCCCGTATGAGGGATGGAAGTGGTACAAAACAAAAACATTTAAAAAATTAACTTGCCACCGAAGGTGCAACTTGATTTTTTTTTTTAACTCTTACGGTGGAAGGGTGGCAACTTTATATACTAAATAAAAACCCATTTAATGCAGTCTTACATAAAATATGCAAACATGCTCTACGTTACACATATACCGCCCCTCAAGATGATAGGCCAGATAAAAACATATTTCAGGAATTCGACCGTTAGACTTCAAGCAATAAATTCGTTAACACCGAATCTGACAATCATGAATGAGGCAGCTATTAGCGTATTGCAGAGCGACAGACAGACAGACAGACACTAACTGCCTAACAAATGCGGACGGGAGACAGACGAGCAAGCTGGGGGCGAGAGACTGACCAAGAAAACAAGTAAAACTTAACAAGTAAATGAAACAACATATCAAGAATCACTTAACTTCTAACAAACTGCGATGTCTGGCGAAGACCTGGCGCAGCACCCCCAAAACGCTCTCCCGAACCGTCCGCTGCCAGACGCTTCAACGGACGCAGGAAGGCGTGCCGATCTCCCGTCTCACGGCGTCGCAGCTCGCCCCGGTCAGACCGATGTCGTGGGTTGACCCCTCTTGCTCTCGTGTCGGCCGCGAAGCCACTACCCCTCGCTATACGGCGCGGCCTATTGAACTGACGTGGCGACCTCACATGCGCCGACGCTCAAGAAGGACAAGTCATCTTGTGTACCAGTGCTCGACCGATCAACCGCTCGATCCAACCGCCAATGACCATTACCCGAACAAACTCGAGCAGACTGGCGGCCTAACACATACTAGCTCTCCGGACGACAGACAGACACTGACTGCCCCACACTGACGCGGCTGACCAACTGACCGATTGGCGAACTCATAGCGCCCCTTAAATGCATGTGAACAGACAACTTTTCCCCTTTCCCACCAGAGGGAGACACCACAGTTGCCATTGCCACAGCGGCGCCACCGCCAGAAACGGAAGGCGACTGCTTTACACTAAGCGCTGCGGCGCGCTCTTCAAAACAGCAAATTTCACCACGGCTCAAGCATCTGCTTGTTTTAATGCATGAACAAAAGACACTCGGTAGGGATACATCTGCAGATCCAGGTGGAGTATGCGTCGGCATGATCGAGGTTATATTCTGGTCTCTTACTTCGGTTTGGTAGGACTCTGAAGCATTTTCTGGTTAACTGTAGCCTCATTATCTGGCGTGCGGGCACGTTTGGGAATGTTTTTTTGACTTGTCAAAAGAGATCCTGTCTGACGCCATTTTAGGGCTACGTGTTGTACGGCACTCTTCGCTGCAAACGCCATTAAACTTCTCAGGAAACAACTGTTTCTACGACTTCGTTGTCACGTAACTTTCTACAGCGAGCATCCGCTGCTCCACTGTGAGTACTATCGTCCCTCCTCTGCACTGTTGCCGGCCGCTGTGGCCGAGCGGTTCTAGGCGCTTCAGTCCGGAAACGCGCTGCTGCTTCGGTCGCAGGTTCGGATCCTGCCTCGGGCATGGATGTGTGTGATGTCCTTAGGTTAGTTAGGTTTAAGTAGTTGTAAGTCTAGGAGACTGATGACCTCATATTTTAAGTCCCATAGTGCTTAGAGTCATTTGAACCATTTGAACCTCTGCGCTGGTCCACTCACACTGATACATCCCGCTCTACCCTCTAAACCGGTGTGGATCACGAGGCGGGCATACACGTGGCGTCCTCACGGGGTGTGGTTATATGCACACATTCACGTCCAATCGTATTCATTCGTCCGAGCCATTTTCATTTGCCCCATCCTGTATATGACTACTAAGTTGGGGCAATTGTATCAGCACATTCTGGAAGGAACCTTATTGGTATACTGTCTGTACCGGAAGAAGACTTGCCTTTATTAAGCGTTTTAAGCTGCTTCGCTGCACCGTAGGTAGCTACTTCTAAGTTAATCACCTTAGCAATTGTTCTCTATTCTAATTCTAGAATATTTACTTCTTCTTCTTTGGTGAAGAAATTTAGGAAAACTTTTTTTATTAACTCCGCCTTAGTAGCGTTGGATTCAGTAATGTTACGATTGGTATGGCGCATTGAAGATATTGATTGTGTCATGCCACTGGTGTACTTTACATGCGACCATAATTTCTCTGGATTTTCTGTCAGTTTAGAAACAGAGTTTCGTATGGAAGTATTAAAAACATCTCACACTGAAGTCCGCGCTATGTTTCGAACTTCGGTAAAACATTGCCAATCTTGGAGATTTTGTGTTCTTTTAAATTTGGCATGCTTTTCTCATTGCTTCTGCAACAGTGTATTGACCTGTGTTGTGTATCACGGGGAATCAGTACCATCTTATATTAATTTATTCGGTACAACTCTCTCAAATGCCTCTTTGAATCTAAACCACGTGCGGTCTATATTTATATAGTTAATTGGGAAGGTGTCAAGTGAATTTTTATCTGCTTTTTTAGGTAGATGTATTTTGTGCTTGAGTTTGGTGGATTAGGATGTTGCGGTGGTCAGTCTCGCTACAACGACCTAGTGGTTACTAACCCCTGTAACGCCTGTAACCATGATGACGCCCTCTATTTGATCAGGACTGCTTCTTGCTAAGAGGTCGAGTATGTTTTCGCAACCATTTATACTTAGAATGGGCTCTTGGAGCAATTGATCAAAATAATTGAATTGGTTGGAGCTGAAAGGCATTAACTCCATTCCCCAACTTTTCAGGAGAAGGAAAAGACTGTATAGATTTATCTAAGCCAAATAACTTTGATAATAACTCCTATTAGCTATAAAATAATATCTTAGAATGTAATTTTTGTTAGCGAAAATAAATTTGAACTTGTAATCCTCATTTATTTTCATTTTTCAAACTGGACATAATGCTTTTCAGCCCTGCGGTTGCTAGTAAATTCGCGACCTCCATTAATATGGTATATTAATCACGTGTGTTTATTGAATACATTTCAATGGTCAATAGTAATAGGATAAATACATTGCATAGCTCTGCGAGTAAAATTTGCTAGAAAACAGAGCCATGGCACACGTCTTTGGCCCGGAGTCTCATTGACTGGAGTAGAACTGCCTTCAGTGATGACGCCCGCTTCAAACCGAGCCCCAATGACCGCCGAAGGCGTGTCTGGAGACCTCCCGGACAGCGGTGGGACATAAACCTGACTATCGCTCGCCATATGGCCGACAACTAGGAGTGACGAACGGGGTGCCACTCCTTTTCATAACGGGACTCCTTTGGTTATCATATGCGACAGCGTTACAGCACGGTGGTTTCGTCTCCGATATTCTACTCCCCGTCTTTTACCCTTCATGGTAACCCATTCTCGGCGAACATTTCAGCAAGGTAAGTCCCGCCCGCACACAGCTTGTCTTCGTGCTTGTCAAATCCTACCTTGTCCATCATGGTCGCCGGATGTATCCCCAACTGTGAACGCTTGGAGCATTGTGGGCAGTGCCCTCAATCCAGCTCGGAATTCTGACTATCTAATGCGCCAATTGGACAGAATTTAGCTCTCAGGAGGACATCCAACATATCTATCAATGAATGCCAAGCCGAATAACAGCCTACATAAGAGCCAGAGTTGGACCATCTACATCTACATTTACATCCATACTCTGCGAATTATATTTAAGTGTCTGGCAGAGGGTTCATAGAACCACCTTCGCAATTCTCTATTACTCCAATCTCGTATAGAGCGCGGAAAGAACGAACACCTATATCTTTCCGAACGAACTCCGATTTCCCTTATTTTACCGTGGTGATCGTTTCTCCCTATGTAGGTCGGTGCCAACAAAATATTTTCGCATTCGGAGGAGAACGTTAGTGATTGGAATTTCGTGAAAAAATTCCGTCCCAAAAAAGCGCCTTTCTTTTAATGATGTCCAGCCCAAATCCTGTATCATTTCTGTGACACTCTCTCCCATATTTCGCGATAATACAAGACGTGCTGCCTTTCTTTGAACTTTTTCGATGTACTCCGTTAGTCCTATCTGGTAAGGATCCCACACCGCGCAGCAGTATTCTAAAAGAGGACGGACTAGCGTAATGTAGGCAGTCTCCTTAGTAGATCTGTTACATTTTCTAAGTGTCCTGCCAATAAAACGCAGTCTTTGATTAGCCTTCCCCACAACATTTTTATGTGTTCCTTTCAATTCAAGTTGTTCGTAATTGCAATTCCTAGGTATTTAGTTGAATCTACGGCCTTTAGATTTGACTGATTTATCGTGTAACCGAAGTTTGACCGATTCCTTTTAGCACTCATGTAGATGACCTCACACTTCTGTTATTTAGGGTCAACTGCCAATTTTCGCACCATCTAGCTATCTTTTCTAAATCGTTTTGCAATTTGTTTTGATCTTCTGATGACTGTTAGTCGATAAACGACAGCGTCGTCTGAAACAACCTAAGACGGCCGCTCAAATTGTCTCCCAAATCGTTTATATAGATAAGGAACAGCAAAGGGCCTATAACACTACCTTGAGGAACACCAGAAATTACTTCTGTTTTACTCGATGACTTTACGTCAATTACTACGAACTCTATCCTCTCTGACAGTAAGTCACAAATCCAGTCACATAACTGAGACGACATTCCATAAGCAGGCACTTTCATTGTAAGCCGGTTGTTTGGTACAGCGTCGAAAGCCTTATGGAAATCCAGAAATAACGGAATCGATATGAAATCCCTTGTTATCACTTCATGCGTCTCACAAGAACGATGTTTTCTAAACCCATGTTGACTGTGTGTCAATACATCATTTTCTTCTAGGTAATTCATAATGTTCGAATACAATAAATGTTTCAGAACCCTGTTGCATATCGACGTCAATGACATCGGCCTGTAATTAAGTGGATTACTCCTGCTACCTTTCTTGAATATTGGTGTGACCTGTGCAGCTTTCCAGTCTTTAGGTACGGACCTTAAGTCGAGCGAACGGTTGTATATGATTGTCAAGTATGGAGCTAATGCATCAGCATACTCTGGAAGGAACCTAATTGGTATTCAGACTGGACCAGAAGACTTGCTTTTATTAAGTGATTTAATTTGCTTCACTACTCGAAGAATATTTACTTCTACGTTACTCATTTTGGCAGCTGTTCTTGATTCGAATTCTGGAATATTTACCTCGCCTTCTTTTGTAAAGGCACTTCGGAAGGCTGTGTTTAGTAACTCTGCTTTGGCAGCACACTCTTCGACAGTATCTCCTTTGCTATTGCGCAGAGAAGCCATTGATTGTTCCTTGCGGATAATGTACTTCACATACGACCAGAATCTCTTTGGATTTCCTGTCAGGTTTCGAGACAAAATTTCGTTGTGAAAACTGTTATAAGCATCCCGCATTGAAGCCAGCGCTAAATTTCGACCTTCTGTAAAAGATCGCCAATCTTGGGGATATCGCATCTGAATATGGCATGTTTGTTTCGTTTTCTGCAACACTGTTCTGACCCGTCTTGTGTACCAAGGAGGATCAGCTCCGTCGTTTGTTAATTTAAGTGGTATAAATCTCTCAATTGGTGCCGATGCCATTTCTTTGAATTCAAGCCACATCAGGTCTACACAATTTGGAAGGAGTGGAGATTGTCTCTCAGGAACATGTTAAGTGAATTTTTACCTGCTTTTTTGAATATGTATATTTTTTCGTTTATTTTTTGAGGATTTGGGGGTTACAGTATTCAATCTCGCTACGACTACCCTGTGTTCACTAGTCCCTGTATCCGTTTTGATGCTCGTTATTAACACAGGATTGTTTGTTGCTAAAAGGTCAAGTGTGTTTTCACAACTGTTCACTATTCGCGTAGGCTCATGAACTAACTGCTCGAGATAACTTTCAGAGAATGCGTTTAGCACAATTTCGGATGATTTTTTATGCGTACCTCCGGGATTAAACATGTATTTTCGCCAGCATATCGAGGGTAAATTAACGTCACCTCCAGCTATAATTGTATGAGTCAGACACATGTTTGAAATCAAACTCAAGTTTTCTTTGAACCTCTCAGTAACTGTGTCATCTGAATTAGGAGGTCGGTAAAACGAACCAATTATTATTTTATTCCGGATGCCAACAATGACTTCTCCCCATACTAACTCACAAGAACTATCTACTTTAATTTCGCGACAAGATAAACTACGTCTAACAGCAATAAACACGCCACCGCCAACCGTGTTTAACCTATCCTTTCGGAACACCGTTTGGTTCTTGGCAAAACTTTCGGCAGTGCTTGTCTCTAGCTTTAGCCTTCTTTCAGTGCCTATAACTATTTGAGCATCAGTGCTTTCTATTAGTATTTGGAACTCTGGTACTTTCCCAACAGAGCTATGACAATTTACAACTGCTCTACAGATGGTTCCTGTTTCTACGTTCTTCCTGTGTTGGGCCTGCACCCTTTGTGGCGGAAGCCCTTCTTATGTTTGCCCGAGACCCTCTACCCTAAAAAACCGTCCAGTCCACGCCACACAGCCCCTGCTACCCGTGTAGCCGCCTCCTGCTTATGGTGAACACCTGATCTATTGAGCGGAACCCGAAACCCAACCACCCATTGTCGCAAGTCGAGGAATCTGTAGCCTATATGGTCGCAGAACCGTCTGAGCCTCTGACTCAGACCCTCCACTCGGCTCTGTACCAGAGGTCCGCAATCGGTCCTATCGACTATGCTGCAAATGGTCAGCTCTGCTTTCATCTTGTAAGCAAGACTGGCAGCCTTTGCCACTTCTGTTAGCCTCTCGAAACCACAGAGAATCTCTTCTGATCCAAAGTGACACACATCATTGGTACAGATGTGAGCAACCATCTGGAACTGGCTGCACCCTGTGCTCTTCATGGTATCCGGGAGGCCCGTTCCACATCTGGAATGACTATAACCGATATGCACACGTAAGCACAGTACTTTTCTTTCCCTTCTTGGCAGCCACGTTCCTAAGGGGACCCATAACGCGCCTAACGTTGGAGCTCCCAACTATCAATAATCCTACCCCCTGTGACTGTCCAGATCTTGCAGGCTGGGAGGTTTCCTCTGAAACAGAACAGGCGACAGCATCTGGCTCAGCGACAGCGTCAGCCATAGACAGCGTGTGGAACCTGTTTGTCAGACAAACCAGGTAGGCCTTACATGCGGCCATCTGGGAAGTCTTTCGCCGCCTGCTTCGCCCTGGGGTGACCTCCACTCAACGACAGGTAAGGGATCAACCTCAGTGCGAGCAGTAATTGGGTTGGCCACCAGTGAGGACTAATAGGAGGTCTCAGACGTGCTGAACGTCCATTGGCTCCCCACTGCTGGCCCACAACAGTGGTGCCCATCCACTGCAGCCTCGAGCTGTATAACCGAAGCCATCACAGCCTGAAGCTGAGAGCAAAGTGTCATCAACTTGTCTCGCATCCACACACAACAACCGTTGTCCCTGTCCATACTAAAGACCGTGGAAAACTAAACTATGCAGGTAAACGGACTATCTACATCTACATCTACATTTACACTCCTGGAAATTGAAATAAGAACACCGTGAATTCATTGTCCCAGGAAGGGGAAACTTTATTGACACATTCCTGGGGTCAGATACATCACATGATCACACTGACAGAACCACAGGCACATAGACACAGGCAACAGAGCATGCACAATGTCGGCACTAGTACAGTGTATATCCACCTTTCGCAGCAATGCAGGCTGCTATTCTCCCATGGAGACGATCGTAGAGATGCTGGATGTAGTCCTGTGGAACGGCTTGCCATGCCATTTCCACCTGGCGCCTCAATTGGACCAGCGTTCGTGCTGGACGTGCAGACCGCGTGAGACGACGCTTCATCCAGTCCCAAACATGCTCAATGGGGGACAGATCCGGAGATCTTGCTGGCCAGGATAGTTGACTTACACCTTCTAGAGCACGTTGGGTGGCACGGGATACATGCGGACGTGCATTGTCCTGTTGGAACAGCAAGTTCCCTTGCCGGTCTAGGAATGGTAGAACGATGGGTTCGATGACGGTTTGGATGTACCGTGCACTATTCAGTGTCCCCTCGACGATCACCAGTGGTGTACAGCCAGTGTAGGAGATCGCTCCCCACACCATGATGCCGGGTGTTGGCCCTGTGTGCCTCGGTCGTATGCAGTCCTGATTGTGGCGCTCACCTGCACGGCGCCAAACACGCATACGACCATCATTGGCACCAAGGCAGAAGCGACTCTCATCGCTGAAGACGACACGTCTCCATTCGTCCCTCCATTCACGCCTGTCGCGACACCACTGGAGGCGGGCTGCACGATGTTGGGGCGTGAGCGGAAGACGGCCTAACGGTGTGCGGGACCGTAGCCCAGCTTCATGGAGACGGTTGCGAATGGTCCTCGCCGATACCCCAGGAGCAACAGTGTCCCTAATTTGCTGGGAAGTGGCGGTGCGGTCCCCTACGGCACTGCGTAGGATCCTAAGGTCTTGGCGTGCATCCGTGCGTCGCTGCGGTCCGGTCCCAGGTCGACGGGCACGTGCACCTTCCGCCGACCACTGGCGACAACATCGATGTACTGTGGAGACCTCACGCCCCACGTGTTGAGCAATTCGGCGGTACGTCCACCCGGCCTCCCGCATGCCCACTATACGCCCTCGCTCAAAGTCCGTCAACTGCACATACGGTTCACGTCCACGCTGTCGCGGCATGCTACCAGTGTTAAAGACTGCGATGGAGCTCCGTATGCCACGGCAAACTGGCTGACACTGACGGCGGCGGTGCACAAATGCTGCGCAGCTAGCGCCATTCGACGGCCAACACCGCGGTTCCTGGTGTGTCCGCTGTGCCGTGCGTGTGATCATTGCTTGTACAGCCCTCTCGCAGTGTCCGGAGCAAGTATGGTGGGTCTGACACACCGGTGTCAATGTGTTCTACTTTCCATTTCCAGGAGTGTATACTCCGCAAGCCACCCAACGGTGTGTGGCGGAGGGCTCTTTACATGCCACTCTCATTACCTCCCTTTCCTGTTCCAGTCGCGTATGGTTCGCGGGAAGAACGACTGTCTGAAAGCCTCCGTGCGCGCTCTAATCTCTCTAATTTTACATTCGTGATCTCCTCGGGAGGTATAAGTAGGGGGAAGCAATATATTCGATACCTCATCCAGAAACGCACCCTCTCGAAACCTGGCGAGCAAGCTACACCGCGATGCAGAGCGCCTCTCTTCAGAGTCTGCCGCTTGAGTTTATTAAACATCTCCGTAACGCTATCACGGTTACCAAATAACCCTGTGACGAAACGCGCCGCTCTTCTTTGGATCTTCTCTATCTCCTCCGTCAGACCGATCTGGTACGGATCCCACACTGATGAGCAATACTCAAGTATAGGTCGAACGAGTGTTTTGTAAGCCACCTCCTTTGTTGATGGACTACATTTTCTAAGCACTCTCCCAATGAATCTCAACCTGGTACCCGCCTTACCAACAATTAATTTTATATGATCATTCCACTTCAAATCGTTCCGCACGCATACTCCCAGATATTTTACAGAAGTAACTGCTGCCAGTGTTTGTTCCGCTATCATATAATCATACAATAAAGGATCCTTCTTTCTATGTATTCGCAATACATTACATTTGTCTATGTTAAGGGTCAGTTGCCACTCCCTGCACCAAGTGCCTATCAGCTGCAGATCTTCCTGCATTTCGCTACAATTTTCTAATGCTGCAAGTTCTCTGTATACTACAGCATCATCCGCGAAAAGCCGCATGGAACTTCCGACGCTTTAACTATCGGTACGTGCTGCGCAACTCTACTGTAAACCCTGACGAAAACGCAGGAACTGTGCCTAATAAATTAGATTAACACGCAGAGATTCATAAACCTAACTACCGAAGCACTCAGGTGAAACTAAATAATTCGCCCCTGATTAGGAACTTGTAATATGTCACAAAAACGATTTATTTTCCGACGCAAACGAAAACCAGAAAACTGTGGCTATTAGATATTAAATAAACACTCAGAAACACAAGAAACTAAACAATTAAAGCATACGTATGATATTATAAAATTCGCTCCTGGTTAGGAACTCGTGAAAGTCACAAAAGCGGTTACTTCCCTGTTGCTGCTTGTGTCATGGCCGGCTACTACTGCGTGACCAATGTATTACTGACTTGGTCAATCTATGAAGTGCTTTCTCTTGAATAAATCGTGTATTTTTTTCTGAAATCGTAATCATTTCATTATATGAAAATATATACATCACATCCACCGCTTTCTGTCATATTTGTATAATTCCTTTATGGTGCGGGTTTTTTTTCGTTTTTTTTTCTCCTTTAGAGTGTACCTTTTGTTAAAGCCCACAATGTTCAAAATTATCCACAGTACTTCCATAAGCTGCTTCAGGTGCCATGTTCGAAAGTATTCGATAATTTATCAAAATATTTTGCAAGGACATGCGCCCCCGCGCACCTGCACACACAGACACACAAACACACACACACACACACACACCTGAGTCCTCTGCATTGTTCAAAAATTAAAAAAAGAAATACATAAGCACTTACACTTCTGTCTCATCAGCAAAGTTAATCTCTCTCTTCGTGATATATTACTGAAGGGGTATGGGAAAAATAAACAAAATACGTTTGCAAGAATAGTTAGAGGCACACTCTAGCTACGTCAAGTAATATTCTGAGTGAAAATTGTACAGTGTTTTTACATTCAATGATTTTAAATTTTGTCGCACATTCACTATCTTGGAAATTACAATGGGAATTTCTTGATCACAAACATATGCAAACACACTAAATTATATAAATTTCCGATTTATCGAAATGTATACATCATTCTTGAAATCAGAATGATACAAATTTTCCTGACGATTGCGAGATTAAAAAAGTGAATGAAACTGAAGTATGTCTATTAACATAAGTTACTAAGGTGATAGTGATCTCAGATATTCATATCATTTACAGTAAAACCAATCATCGTCATTTTCAGGCAGTAGTGAACCCTAGACAATTACTTACCTTACCTGGAATTTATATATCGTAAAGTTTAGTATCCTGTACAGATAAATCCAGTTTGTGTAGTTTAATAGCAGAAACAACATGTTGCTTTGATTGGATTGCATATGCACGGTTGTTTTTACTTCCGAATCCAACACACATCGACTGTAATCATCAGTGGTTAACCTGTTGCAGAAGATTGCTTTCTCCAATTAGCTCTGCACATTATGAATGCAGACAGTCTCGAGTGCATGCACTTTTGCTCGTAGACCGACAAATTCTCTAATAGGTTCACCTTCAGTCTGTTTTTCAACAGCCCAACCTCTATGTTATTTACTGGCAGAATACTGTATCTCCTATTTAAAGAGAAACCTGAAGTGTGAAACCTTCTATGGACATCATTTTTGATATCCTCGTAATATTTATAGTTATAATTTGATAGATTAAGCTGTCAGTGGCTGTGTAGCATAGTTTCACGTGATTTTACGGAAACTTGTTTAATATGTAACCATAACGAGAGTTGTAAAGAAAGGTTTTCAAAATATCCAAAATGGCCATTTCTACTGCAATAGGTTTATCAAAGACTACATAAGGCTTCTCAGTTCAATGACAATTAAATTTTCGTTTAAAATAACACTCCAAAATTTTGATTTGGGAATTAATGCAGATGCTCCATATCTTCCCTTCCAGGATGTTGCTAGCCATATGTCCCACTTCTCTCACACACTTTCGTAGTTTTTCCAAACACACTACTGTTCACCAATTTCAAAAAGTTCTCATCGACTTCAGTTCTTGCACTCATTCATTTTTGTGCATTGATCTCAATGTATGGCTTCGTCCACAGAGTTTACCTATTTAATAAAACTCGATGAATTCATGTTGCAGACATTCTTCCAAACTTCTGTATTGTAATTTTTCTTATCCTGTAGGAATGAAAATGACAATTTGTGCTTTCAGCTACCCATTTTCAGCTGATTTTCAAGGTCACGTAACTACTCATTTACAACTACTTTGAAATGTCACCATCCAAAGGAAACACAAAAATAAGCTTCTTTTAGGATTTTTGGTAGGGTAATGAATAAGAAAACATTCTTGTACACAGTCTTTATTAATTTTTGCATATACATCTATACATAAAAACAACTCTTTCTTTATATCTGATGTAGTTTTAATAACATAAGCTTAATTTTTAACCTCTAATTTAAATCCACATCAGAACTGTCTAATGCCTTTTCTAACCAGCAGTTTCACAAAAACAAAGTAGGCATGTTCTCGAGTTCTAGTATATGTCTAAATTTTTCCTATAAACTCTTTCTTTTAACGGCTTTAACAATTTCAGTGCATCTATTTGAGAACATTTATGGATTTCAACTTTGCTTTCCATGTCCTGCAGTACACTATTGCTAAAGCATTCAACATTCTTTTTAGGAACACGTTATCTGTTCTTCTCCACATTCTTGCGGAATTTCCGACAGAATTTTAAGATTTCAATTTCAGCAAACAAATACTTGTTAGATGTGTTTACGCTGTTGGTTTTAAACTCTGAAAATTGCTTGTCTGTTACTAGAAGTGCATTGCCCAGTCCACCACATTTACATACAATTCAATCATTATTTTAAAGCAGATCCAATTGGAAATAGAGGTCTATAAACAGAGTTTTCATACATTCTCTATGTACTCGTATTAGGGAATGTCCTTGGATCCATTGTTCTCTGTGAGTACTACTGTGTGTGGCCACGTGCCATTGGTTTTTACAGTAAGTACTGTTATCTTTTATTCCCCAGTCGTACCCACATCTTTTCATACACTATGTTTAAAGCAATAAGTACGTCATGCTTGAATTTCGGCAGTTGGTTCTTCTTTCCTCAATTGTAGCTTATATTCTTCCACCATGAGAGCTGGTTTTGACATATACCCCACTTTTCGTTTTCTGTCTTCAGTAATAAGTACGCCATGCTTGAATTTCGGCAGTGGGTTCTTCTTTTCTCAATTGTAGCTTATATTCTTCCACCATGGCAGCTGGTTTTGACATATACCCCACTTTTCGTTTTCTGTCTTCAGTCTATCCGTTTCCAGTTTTTTTTCCCCCTTTTTTTCTTTTTTTTCTTTTTTTTGCTTGCACATAACTCATAATCACATCTAAAGGAGTAGGAAATGGTTTAAATCTATGCAATTCATTTGTTCCTTTTCTCAAGACCAGTGCAATAACTTTGTTTATGGGAACCAACCCTAATTTGGCAGAATCTATATTTGATAGTTTTATGGAAACAAAGAAATAGATTGAAAAAATGTTTCTCCAGCTTTAATGTAACACTTCTGTATCTTTGTTAGTGTCTGTGTTACGAATTACCACATAGTTTATAGGCAGATAATTAAAACTATGGGCAGGCAAAATGTGGGTTATAATCTTTTCTATGTCTCGATTCTTTGGAATGTATACTTCTAGATACAGTGAACCTTTGTGTATTTTTACAACCCTAGTAAACAACGGGGCCAACGACGACTGAAGAAAATCGTTCAACGTGTCAGAAGTGCAACCCCTCCGCAAATTAATGCAGATTTCAGTGCTGGGCCACCAACAAGTGTCAGTGTGCGAATCATTCAACGAAGCATCATCGATATGGGCTTCCAGGTACGTATGGGTATGGAGACAATGTCATGAAACCATGGATCCTGCATGACAGCAGTGGACTGTCCAAGCTGGTAGAAGCTCTGTAATGGTGTGGAGCGTGTGCAGTTGGAGTGATATGGGACCCCTGATACGTCTAGATACGACTGACAGGTGAGACATGCATTAGCATCCAGTCTGATCACCTGTATCCATTCATGTTCATTGTGCATTCCGACGGACTTCGACAATTCCATCAGGACAATGCGACACCCCACACGTCCAGAATTGCTGCAGAGTGGTTACAGGAATACTCTTCTTAGTTTGAACACTTCCGCTGGCCACCAAACTACCCAGACACGAACATTATTGAGCATATCTGGGATGTCTTGCAACGTGCTGTTCAGAAGAGATCTCCACCCCCTCGTACTCTTACGCATTTTTGGATAGTCCCACATGATTCATGGTGTCAATTCCATCCAGCAGTACTTCAGACATTAGTTGAGTCCATGCCACGTCGTCTTGCGGCTCTTCTGCGTGCTCACGGGATCCTGCACGATATTAGGCAGGTGCACCAGTTTTGGTTCTTCAGTGTAGTTTCGACCTTTACCCTGTAGATCTGAAGGTGGCAGCTTAGTCATTTGGAAACTAGTAATCCAATGTACATACACGCTGTCAAGTCAATAGAAAGAAACTTTATATCACAAGCTTTCTTTACATTGGTTTATACGTCTAGATCGCAGATTTATGCAGATACATACCCGCTATCGACCGTGCTAGCAATCATCTTCAGACCTAAATGACATAGAAAAAATATTGTTCATAAAAAATTCTATCTTCTTCCAACAAGTACAATAAAAAAAAGAAAACAAAGTGACATAGTACATACCATAAAATTATTGTTACCATGTGTAACTCGTCACATATTGTACGAGATAATTGTGACTAGCGTGTGGCTACTTACAGATGTCGAGAGTGTGCTGCAAATATCGTTTGATATCGAAACTTGGTAGATATTCTAAAGCTTTGATGCGGAATCGATTTAAGTGGGAAAAAATTAGTTCCAATTCTGACCACCAGATGCTAATCTGGCGCTGTGAATGCAAGAAAGACATAGGGAAACGTTTACATACGTAATGCGTGAGGAACAGGGCGTGGGTAGAAAAGGTCAAACAAGTGAGAAAAACATAATGTTGAGTTTATTATTAACTGCCGATTACACAATTTGTTCAATATGAGCAATGGAGTTGTCGAAGAAATGCTGTACAGCGCCAGACTTACACCTGGTGGTCAAAATTGGAACTAATTTCTTTCCAGTGTAAATCTCTTTCGAATTAGTGCGTTAGCATACCTACCAGTTTGCGCTGCCATACGATAATTACGGCCCACACTGGACCTCTGCGAGTAGATGAACTTTAATTGTAACCACCTGGAGCAATCAAATACTCAATCATGTGTGCTGTAAGATGCTGCTGTTTACGATAGAGACAAACGTACATCTGCAAGAAAGTACCACTGCATCTATAATAAAATTATCTTATTAAAATGAAAACAGTACGAAAATAATTTAGGGTAGTGAAAGAGTTTCGCGGGTGATAATAGCAGAATATGGGGAGAATATATGAGAAGATAAAAAAATTATTCTAGTAAGCACGCCGTTAACTGATAATGAAAAGGTACACATCAATAAATTAGTAAGTACCGTAACAAATAAACTGCTAGCTACCAAAAGTTTACAATCCAGTACGTCTCCCATTGCAACAAAGTGAACTTAACACAGAATTTGACATCGAAAAATTCAAAGAAGGACAACCCTTATTGTATTATCGTGAAATAGAGAAGAGAGTGTCTGAAACAAAGGCCTTTTTCTTTCCGGGGAGCTGTTATTACGAAATTTCAAACTTTCTCCTCCAAATGCAACACTGTTTTGTTGGCATTTACGTACATAGGGAGAAGTGATCATTGTAACAAAATAAGTCACAGCTCTCACGATGTTCGTTTTTCTCGCACTCTTTGAGAGCGGAAAGGTAGAGAAATGGTCTGAACGTGGTGCGATGAACCGCCTGCCTGGCACTTAAGTGTGAATTCCATTGTAGGTAAGTAGATGTAGATATACCGAAACAAACTGCTGTAGCGAACGGTTATAAAACCATCATCTTTACGAAAGCTCATAGAAAACTCAAGAATCGTTTAAATCAGCTATGTAAATCAGTGACGTATAGGAGTCGGAAAACAAATACTGAGTCTCTCGCTATGGTATATATCGCCAAAATATCGCAAACAATAGAACAATGTTTTAAATATTCTAAGGTTACAACTGATTTTCAAACAAACAATACTTTGAGTTTAAGTCTCCGGCATACAGTTGGACCTAAACGTGACAATTTCGTGAATACAGGTGTGTACAAAATGAACTGCAGTGATTGTCAGCAGTGTTGCATAAGTCAGACACGACGCTCGTTCAAAACACAAAGACAAAAATCTCTAAAAAGATGCATCGTAAGAAAAAAAAAATGTTCTGGGTGAAAAGGTAGTATTAGTAAAAGGGATATCTGCCTGACCTGCAACTGGCCACCTCCAAGCCACCCCTCTGCGATGGCGGGGTCAGCTTTGTATTTTCCCCACTTTTGTTGCATATTCGCATTCTACGCCAAAAAATACGTACGGTTTACTCAAACCATTGTTTTCCATTCATGTTAAGTGGCACTGTTATAGATAAGTATCAAGTGTTTTTGTAATTCTACATTTTATTTACGATATAATTGTAAACTTTTGTGTTCTAATGTTTGATATTTATTTTCTTCATTTGTGCGGCAATATTTTCCGTAGTTGCTTTAGAATTCCCGAGGGTATTTTTGTTCCGTCGTTAAAACTACAAGAAAATGCGCGTTTTTCTCACCGAACGCATTTCGCGTTATTGAAGTAAACGCATTATCAATGGCCTGTAATGATATTTACAATTTGATTTGTTTTATAGATCAAAAAGCATTACGTTAGCAAATTGCCGATTTTTACTTACGGTAATTTCCGCTTAGTTTTTACCGTAAGTAAAGACCAATAATTTGTTAACGAAGTGTTTTTCGATCTAGAAAACAAATCAAATGGTAAACATCTGTAGTTACAGACTACTGATAATGCATTTAAACATCTGTAGTTACAGACCACTGATAATGCATTTAAACATCTGTAGTTACAGACCACTGATAATGCATTTACTTCAATAAAGCGAAACGCGTCTGGTGAGGAAAACACGCATTTTCTTGTAGTCATGACGATGGACAAACATACGCTCAGGAGTTGATATTTATGTTCGAAATTTACTTTAGTGTTGCAAACTTGATTGTACAGCACAATATGGTTAGGCGTTTCAATTGAAACATCCCCTTAGAAAATTTTATGAATTACTGTACTGATAAAACTCTTACGCTATTTGATTTTCAAACAGCTGAGCAAAACTTAACGTACTCAGACATTTCGCTCTTTACATATTCTGATCAACGCTAAACTGACACATAATATTTTTAGCGCAACGCAATCTGACTTTCAATAATCTCTACAAAAGAATGGCCCTGGCTAACAATAACCTATACCTTTCATGAATCACTTACCTCACAAAAATCTTCGTTACTCGAACTACTGCAATACAGCGAGCGCCACTACTGCCAGCTAAATAAAAGATTCAAACTACTGAAGGCACTATCTACTGATAGGCATAGTTAGCAAATGAAAGATTTTGATAGAGAACAAACAATGTATTTACCTTAATAGTGTTCAAAGGTCATAATATATATAGCAGTTCATGACATCCAGTCTTACGAATTTACTGTCTCTGATGGACACACGTCCAGATCATCCGCTCTCAAAACTCCGCCATTTCTCTCCCCACATCCACCACTGCTGGCGGCTCACCTCCAACTGCGCAACGCTATGCGCTGTTAACAGCCAACTGCCCAACACTACAATACCAACTTCCAACAATGCAAACCAGCTACAGACTGCACACAGCACAGCCAGTGATTTTCATACAGAGCGCTATGTGGCGTTACAAACATAAAAACCTAAACAGCCTACTTACACAATGTCTGGTTAGAAACTACGTTTAGTGTCATCTAGGAACAAAGTCGTGGATGTAACAGTTTTCTATTCCCATCGGGATGCTTGATTTCGGTGAGTCTCCTTGTCTCTCAATACTAGGGTGCTTGATTTTGGTGAGTTCCCTTGTCTCTCGCCGTTAGGGTACTCCTTGCAGCGTCGCCAAAAATTATATCGATCTTATCTGCAACAAATACAACATCCATTACGTCAACTGTGCCAGAAGGGGCTCAAGGGGGGAATGGTGCTGAGACGTTCCATGCTCGTGCTTATAAATGCCTGGCGCTGCAGTGGGGATGGCCGAGTGCTGGGGCGTCGAGCGATGAGATGAGGATGTGAGTGTTTACAAGGTATGCGTGTATACTGTACCCATGACAGGTGCCCCTCTCACTGTCACTACATGGACATTTCGTACCTTATTACTATAGTTGCGGTTTGTATTCCGCCGGTACTAGCATAGCGGCCAGGGCGGGAGTTGCATCGCTTGGATGGAAACACACATCGAAGTCATTCACCCTGATGGCGGGAATCGAGAGCGGCTACCGAAATTAATCAACACCGCAGGGAACAAAAACCTATGTTACCATACAAGTAGTTTATTAGCCAGAAATGTCAGTGTCCAGCCATATTAACTGTACTGTATAACCATATTTGCAGCACTCAAGCAGCGTTTGAACATCAGTATGAACCGTTAGAACATTTACATCGTAAATGAGGAGTAGAATCAGATACGCCGGTTCTTAATTGTGTAAACGAGCACGATTGATTTTTACGATTACAGCGCCAATGGTCTGAATAAATCACATATATGTTATAGCGTAGAATCCGAATATGCAATAAAAATGGGAGGTTCCCATTTTAAAAGACAAAGTTGACCCCATCCAAGCAGGAGGGGTGGGTAGGAGGTGACCAGTTGCACCACAGACGGATGTCCCCTTTACTAATATTAACTTATCATCTAGAAGTTTTTTTTCGTACGATGCGTCCTTTCGAGATTTTTAGTTGCCTCAAGTTAAAAAAAAAGCATCCTGGATATTACCAAAGAAAACGGCTTTTGCTACAACATTGCTAATAATAAACATCCCACAACAAACTTAGAACAGAATGTATTACATACAGCAACCAGAGATGTACAAAGAGAAATTGAAATCTTTACAAACAAAGAGTCTTCTCCACAACAATTTAATCACAGTGAGAATTTTAGCATTTTTGAAGAAATCCTCTAGTGATGTGATATACTCTGACGTCGTGTGTTAAAATACGACGCAGTTATATGCAAATAAGAGTGGTTCTTAAGCTTATTAGCTGGTATGAAACCAAGGGGACGCGTGGGCTTCCGCTCGCCCACAACCTATCAGCGACCGAGGACTACAAAAGTTGTAGAGCACAAAAAGAGCTAAGTGAAAGTCCACGAGAACTAATGTTCATCTTTTACAATTGACCAATAATGAAGATTTTTGTCTCTTACAGTCACCCTTTTCAGCACATACAAAGCAGAAAAAGTTGATCGTGACTCAATTGTAAAAGTTAAACATATACTCTCGCGGACTTTTTGTAGTTTTTGAGGTATACAATTCAGTACAAAATCAAATGATTTTGCCCTAATAGTTTAGCCGACTTACTGCAAGAGAGCGCAATGGCAGCCCACTTTCTTTCGACCTGACTTAAGAGTCATCGCCACTGCTTATTGCTTATGTTACCTAAATTAAGAGTATACTAAAACATAGTCAATTAATCAACGTGTGAATTAAAATGAAACACATAATCGCATGAGAGACAATGGTAAAATACGGTGATAGTGTTTAATGCATTTTAATTACTAATGGTAGCTACAAGTGAGACTTGGTAAGTGCAACTGTAATAATATTTGTCAAAACACGTCTGTTCTTAGAATACGCAGATTTCGGCGAGTTAAGATGTCCCTACGCAATCTCGTGTCTCGTCCCGGCAAGTATTTGTTGAATGTGGGGATAGAGTGTCGATCTACCGTTTCTGCTAGCAAAATATACAGATTAAAGAGCATGAAATAAAAGTTAAATTTAAAATTTAAAAAATCCCCGACACAAAAAAACCTAAAAGGCAAAAATTAATATGTATTGTAGTTTAAATTTAATATAAGGAGTAATATTTCGACCCGAGCGTACTCGCGTCGTAAGTAAAGAAGGAAAAAAAAAAACAGAATACATCTAAAAACGATAAATTACGAAATTTAAATTCGGGTAAGCTATCTAAGCAACGTACGTAATTATCAAAACAGCAATATCTCATTTCTGAGTCTAAGTTTCAATTAATTTACTCCCAAAATTCGCAATATGCCTTCACAAAGGCTGCCATGTCGGGAAGCCGCCCTGAAGGATTCGACTCGTGTGTAATGAAGCGTGAGTTAGTACGCTATCGTCAAACCACTGCAGGACATAGGCCTCGTAAGATAGATGAATGCACGAAATTAAGTGCATGCGTGATTATAAAAAAAAGTGTTAGACTAACTAAAGACTGATGGATTTTCATACTTTATCTATATCCGGATCCCGCTCCAGCTATTGCCGGGTCTGGGTGCTGACGAGTCCTCTCCATTTGGCTCAGTCCTCCCACCACTTTTCTTCCTCCACTTGCTGCCAGCCCACGTCTCTCCTTTCCACAGATATTCTCACTCCCATTTTCCACCTTGTTCTTGGGCACTCTCTAGGTCTTCTCCCATCCATCTTAAGTTCTTCCATAATTTTGGGGAGTCTCTCCCCATGCATCCTCTTAACATACCCATACCATCTTAATCTCTTTTTTTCAATTTCTTCCCTCATACTTTCTTGTTTAAGGTTCTTTCTAATCTCTACATTCCATACTCTGTCCATTCTTGGTTTTCCCTTAACTGCTCTGAGAAATTTCATTTCCTCTGCTCGCAGTCTGCTCCAGTCCCTTCCTGTCATTGTCCATGTTTCTCCAGTATAGGCGGCAATAGGGAAGTAATAATTCTTACACATAAGGAGTTTTGCTTTTTCTGAAACTTCCTTATTCCAGATCAAGTGTTTTATTGTTTGGTATAAATTGCCTCCCTTCTGTAACCTCCTATTAATTTCGTTAGTTATTCTTCCATCCTTTGATATTTCACTCCATAAATAAGTGAAACTTTCTACCACTTTGAGTGGTTCTCCATTCAAGGTAATATTTCCATTGATCCCTTTATCTCTTCCAAATACAATTACTTCACTCTTATCTTTATTTACTTTTAATCCATACCTTTTCATTACTTCCTTCCACACATCAAGTTGTAACTGTACATCTACCTCTTTATCACCCTATATTACCATATCATCTGCAAAAATCATCTTTTTGTCTTTTTCTTTTACTATATCTTTAACTGCCCTATTCATTCCCTCGATCACAACAAGTGCAGGCGACAGAATACTTCCTTGCGTAAGCCCTTGTCTTATTTCGAAGTATTCAGAGTTCCCCAATGGCGTTCTAATTCTATAATTGTGTCCTCTGTACATTGTCTTTATTACATTAATGTATCCGTCTTCTATATTTATCTTCTTCATTTCTTCCCAGAGTCTTTCCCTGTTAACTGAGTCATATGCCTTTTCTATGTCTATAAAAACCATTATCACCCTTTGTTATACTCCCAACTTTTTTCCATCAGTTGATGGATAGAAAATACCAGGTCGCTCGTGCTTCTTCCTTTCCTAAACCCACGCTGTTCTTCACTCAGCTCCTTTTCACTTATTCAATTTAGTAAAATTCTTTAAAAAATCTTGGGTATATTACTCATAAGGGTTATTCCTCTGTAGTTTTTACAAAGTCTTTTATTGCTTTTTTTGAAGATGGGAACAATGTCTCCTCTTCTCCAATCGTCAGGTATTGTACTATTTCTCCACACACTTGATAGTACTCTATACGGCCACTGCATTCCCATTGAACCTGCTGCTCTTATCATGTTCACTGATACTTCATCAGATCCTGGGGCTTTCCCCCCATTCATCTTCTTCACAGCTATTTCCATTTCTTCCAGTGTAATTTGTCCTAATTCTGCTTCCCAACTTCTCTCAGTTTCTCCATTATTTGTTGTTTTCTCGTGTAGCTGCTCCTCGGCGTTTAACAGTTTCTTAAAATGTTCTTTCCATAGATCTTTTATATTCCCTGGATCTTCAATCACTGTACTGTCCTCTGTTTCCATCTTTACTGGTACTTCAGAAGCCTTCCATTTATTTTTCATCATTTTATAGAACATTTTCTTATTGCTTTTCACATCTTCTTCAAGTTTTTTGTAAACTCTTCCCATGCCTTTTTCTTTGCTGTTTCCACAATTTCTTTGCACTTCTTCTTTTCCTCTATATATCTTTTATGGTCTTCGTCATTTTTAGTTTTCCACCACTTTCTCCATGCTCCATTTTTTTCTTCTAAATGCTTGGATTGTGGTATCATCCCACCAACTTATCTGTCTTACTTTTTCCTTTCCAGATGTTCTACCACATACTTTTTGTGCTGCTTCGACTAAAGTGTCTTTGAGTAAGGTCCATTCTTTTTCTACATCGCAGAAAACTTCTTTTGGAAATTTTTGTGCGATTAATTCTCTGTACTTCTCAGCACTTTCACTCTCCTTCAGATTCCAACCCCGTATCCTCATCACTTTCTTCATACAATGAGTAATTATAACTTCACTATCTTTTTTGAGGTGTAGATGAGGGATGTGCAGGACTGGAAGAGGTGACGCCAAACATTAATGAAAATATGCTAGTCTCAAAAGGATAACTGCCGTTAGTTTCTTATTCTTTTAATTTCTTAGCCGTGTTCCGATGTGACGACGCTTGGATCAAAATATTGCCACTTATATTAAACTTAAAGTGACAATATATACTATTTTTTTTTTACTTTTTAGAGTTTTTTTGCAATTTTGTACTATTATTATATTTGGAACTCTTTTACTACCCTGTTTTTTTCTAGTGTCCTTGTTTTAATAAGATCATTTAATTATGTAGTTAGGGATACAGTGGTACCCTCTTATAGATGTACACTTGCCTCTATATTACATAGCACCATCATAGAACACATAACAGCTTTTACCCCACAGTACTTGATTGTACAACCTGTGACAAGATGCACTCAGTAAGGATAAATTTATTGCATATTCTCTGTACCTTTGCTTTGTTTTTCTATTATATTTGTTTTAAGTAGGCAGAACGCTTTATGAACAATATTTTTTTCTGTCTGATTTGCATCTGAAGATGACTGCTAACACAATCGAAACCGGTGATATCACTGTATAAATTTGCGAATTAGAAAAACAAAAAAGTGACATTGAAAGTTAAGATCGCAATTCCATATACTTGAACATGTCATGACTGAAGAAAACAGTACAATTAAATTTGCGCTTTCATAACCCATAACTGGATTCTAGTTCTCAATTCTCGAAATCCTCAATTAGAAAAAAAAAACTAAGAACACTGAAATCATGACCTAAGATGGATAACATTAACTTCACAGTTATTATTTAAATTACACCGAATAAATTAAGCCTGAGTTTTAGGGGTAGCGTCTTTGATTAGTAATCAAGAAGTCCTCGGCTTGTGGTTCAAACCCCGCTAGGGATGAAATTTTGAATAAAAATCATCAGCAATGGCGGCAAAGAGGACGGAGGAGTGAGGTTCAGGGTACTCTCTTTCCCTTGAGGTGAGACTCTGCACCTAAAGTCGGAAGAATCAGCGATGATCAACTGCATGAGGATGCAGAGGGCGATGGAAACCACACGTAATGTGTGCCCACTGGGTATGTGGCCTGTAATTGAAAAAGTGTCATAATGATCTCTCCATTGATGAAAGATTCTGGACTAGTCCCCCGTTCGGATCTCCGGCAGGGGGCTACCATGGCAAAAAGACTGAATAACCAACGAAAGGATAACGTTCTACGAGCCGGGGCGTGCAATGTCAGAAGTTTCAACCTGGTAGAGAAGCTATAAAATCTGGAAATGGAGATGCAGAGGCTCAATCTAGATACAGTGGGGGGTCAAATAGATGAAAAGGAAACAAGGCAGGGTTTTCTGGTCAGATGAGTAAAGAGTAATATCTTGAGCAGCAGAACATGGTATGACAGGAGCAGGATTCGTTATGAATAGGAGGGTAGGGTAGAGAGTGAATTAGAGCGAGTTGTTCAGTGATAAGATTGTTCTCATCAGAATCAACAGCAAACCAACGCCGACAACGATAGTTCATGTATATATTCCGACGTCGCAAGCAGAAGGTGAAGAAGTAGAGAAAGTAAATGAGGACATCGAACGCGTTATTCGGTACGTAAACGGAGTCGAAACTCTAATAGTCATGGGGGAGTGGAATGACATTGTAGGGGAAGGAGCAAAACAAAAGGTTAAGGAGAATATGGGTTTGGCACTAGGAATCAGAGCAGAAATACTGAATTCTACAATAAATTTCAGTTAGTAATAGCAAATACTATCTTCAAGAATCACAAAAGGTACACTTAGAGATTCCCCTCTTACCTATTACCTAGCTAATATTTTTATAACCAACTTTGAGCAAGAATTTATGACAAAATTCTCTTAACATCCTAGATGGTTAATTTTAGTGAATAGATATCTTGAAGATGTTTTCATATTATATGATGGCAATAATGTTGAAAGCGACCAGTTTCTTCGGTTTCTAAACAGTCTGAATCAGCGGATACAGTTCACTGGGCAGTGCACTGAGAATGACGTTTTACCGCTTTTGGGTCTCCAAGTGACCGCGAAAAATGGAAATATAGACTTCGATATTTAAGGAAACAGTACCACGACTGATCTTTTAATACACAGGCAGTCACGTCACCCAATGAAATGTAAATTCGCATCATTCCGAGTCATGTTAAACGATATGTATGAACTGCCCCTCACCAGAGAAGCTCAAGTGGCTGAATATGAGGTTGTACAGTATATAGCATATCAAAACGGTTTCGATACTAAATTTAGAAGTATACTGAAAAAAGAAAAATCTTCCTTCCCATAGCGGATTAGAGGTAGATTTTTATAACGCTTAGACCCGCCGAGCAGAAAAAAGGAACGTTCTATTTTTTGTAGAATACCATATCTGGGTGTAATATCCGAAAAAGCTGGCAGATGTATGAGACCTAAAAACATTATTCTAGCATATTTTACATTTTCTGAACTAGGTAGAAAATTCGGGTACAACGGAATAACAGTGTTGAATAAATATAATGAAGCGAGTGTATACTGCATTACATGCAATGATTGCCCTAAGAACTATATAGGACAAACTGGTAGGTCATTTCGAATAAGATTTCAGGAACATGTGCCGTCCCAATAACGTTATTTACGAAACTAGGGCGACGGTATAAAAACAATTGTACTAACGAAAATATTGATAAAAGCCATAAAGAAGATGTTTTGTGATTATTGCAGTGAAATCTTGCAAAATAATATAGAAAAAGAACGATGGAAGTTACTATTAATACGAGAACTATGTATTTCAAGGATAATCTATGAACAAAGATAAAAATGAATAGACAGTCCTCTAACGAGGAAGAAAGAGAAACTCTAACTACTCTTTGTTTTGTTCTCGATTGTAGAAGAACGCCATTGACAATTCGTGATGAGAATGGTATGTGTTTGTTACTAATACTGCAAGAAAAAGCATTATTATGATAATAATAATTAATCCTATAAATGTGTTAACTTGCGTTTTCCTTTCAATAGTGTAGAGAAAGGCATCCCATAATTATTACTGAATAATTTGCAGTTTTCATATACTGAGCCGATTTTGTTTCAAAGTCGCCATTACGGTCGAGAACAAAATCTTAAGTTTTTCATTACGCCACACGGCTTAAAAATAGGAACTCACTCGCTGAGAATTATCTGCTTAAGTGTTTCACTTGAAAGTGAATTAATATTTCATTGCAGAAACTATTTTTGTTTTAGTCTGGGCCAGTCAGCACGTATCAGGTCTCTCACGATTCACTACATAAAAAACAATTGTAATTCAGATGTAAATAGAAAATTACTTTCAAAGAATTTTAATCAGTGCTATAACAAGATTTCAATGCGAACCTCACAGAAAGTCCAGAGTCTCTTCTCATTAACAGAACAATGAAGCTGGTCGGATTTTAATGTGCGCGACATTTAGCTTTGCTACATTTCATGTCTAATATGTTAAACACAAACATGCTAGCCTGCTTAAACTTGTAGTTGAAATGACATTAACATTACTCGCACAACAATCAAAGCCTTTCACGTAACGGTTAAGAGTTTGGTGCACTTTAACACAGCATTTCAGCTTCGTGTTGCACAGCGGCACTGCGCATCTGCAAACGACGAAAGGTACGTGAAACATAATATTCTAATAACGACAGGCCATCAGAAAACTAAAGTGTGTGGGGCCAAGGCACCCAGGAAAAGTACATTTCTTTTTATCGAAAATAGCAAAGCTCAATTAAGGTGGCTTTAATGGTGTTGCACTTTCTAATTTGCAGCCTTTCATACCAGAGAACATCATTATGTGTTAGTAGACTTGAGTAGTCTGCATTTACAACTGCGTTTACCATTGATACTGAGAATAAGTCATCTTAATTATTTCTCGTGCTACACGAACATTGACAATAATATCATACAGTACGGAAAGTAGTACAAACACTCTAACTTAAATAACCCGGGGCAGGCATTAACACCGCACTTACGTGGTGAGGACCACAGCATCACAAGCCCTTCAGTAAACTTAAAAATACTTCACTAAAAACAAAGAAGACAAATTTTGAATATATTTTTGATATAAAAACGTAAACGCACAGTTCACGTTGAATAAACAATTTTAATTAAAGCACCATACCATTCTGGCTAATTTTGATTGCTTGTGTGATTAGGTGTTAGTATGTAATAAAATTCTGTGTTATTCTCGCTTGTAAAGGTAGCGAGCCAGCGCTCCAAGTCATGATAACGTCACACTGTCCACAGGACAGCTTCCGTTCCGCTAGCCAGCTAGTCTCCGACGTTCGTGCGGTCTGCTTTTCCCTTGCCCTGCATTGAACTCCCCTGCTGTCACATTAGTAAGACACTGCCATCTGATACTTTCCACTCAGTAATTTGTGTAGAGCTGCGACTAATCATGGTAGCAGTGACAGTTCTTTATCGGCAGTCCAGCCCCTTTCCAAATAAATTTTAGCTTCCACTCACTATAAAACCTTTTCTTGTTTTCTTTTTAGGAGCAGGCAAATTTTAAAGAATGGAGCAAGTCTTCTTTGCCTTTGGCTCGCTGTAGTATTTACGATATTCTCTGAATAGTAAATTTTTACTAGGAGCAATAGATATACCTATGATATTTTAACGTTACGAGTATATTTTATGCATTCCTTTATTAAGTTAAATATCCACAAAATGTGGTGACACTGTACTTTGCTTTTTACGGCGTAGGTTACAGCCGCGAAATAGGTTATGTTTTAACAAACGACGATTTTACCAGTTGCAAGCGGAGTTCTTCCTAACATCATGTCTTTCAACAGCTACGGTTGCCCGGAATATACAATAGTTTGGACGTCGTAACTGTCATTAGACACACGGCTCAAAGCCGACTTACATAGGGGTCGTGGTATTGCTGTTTCTGTCTTGGATTAGGTTTCACGACAATTTTATTGTAGGGGGTATACTGGGCACTTACTGCCGATTATACATTTGTTGGCTCGCACATGTGGCTCTGGTAAGTATTTCTAGGATCTCTTGTTACTAACAAGTTTCACATGTACCACGGTAGTGTTGTTTAAGGTGACTCATGACAGAATGAGTTTGGACTTAATCCACGTGATTTGGTAAGACCAGTTTTGTTGATTCTTTTTGTCAGCTGCTTTATTACGTGGTTAAATGACGCATATGATCATCAACAATTTCTGTTACTGTTCATCCCCTACGTATTCAGCCTTTTTTGGGAGGTGAATGGCTGACTATGCACATACTTCGCGTCCCGAACTCCATGTGACCCGGTGCACAGTGCACCGTTCTAATTAGTAGGTTGGAGTAGTATTCTCCTATGTGTCAGCTGGCCTACATAAATATCTGAATTATAAAGGTACAATTCGCTCTGGGATAGCTTTACGTAGCTCACTTGTTTCTAAGGCGTCTTCCAATGATTTCTGTGTACGATTTGCTTATCACCTATCGTGTGACATTATTGGGCTATCTTTCTTGGTACTACTAGTGACATACTTAACCCTGACTAGCCTTCCTCTCTTTTCGCCTTTAACATTGACTCTGTTTTACTGTGGATCACAAGCAAACTACTTAGATAGCAAGTCTGCAGTCATATAGCGATTTTGTTTTCATATTACATTGTTTTACGCGTTGGTTTATTAGCGACAATCTGAGGCTTCGTTTATACAGGGTGTTCGGCAATTCCCGTTACAAACTTCTAGAACTCATACAGGAAAGTGAGGAAATAATAGGAACCTATGTACGGAAGCCTACCCGTTTCCGTTCTACGACGGTTCCAATTCAGATGTTTAACTCACCCACTTCTGCTTGAGGAATTGAACACAATACAATTATTAGGTAACAATTCGAAAGGGAACACAACGAAACGTCCATTTACCTCTTAAGCACTTCTTTTTTTAATACTTAAACGTTATGACAGAACAAAAAAGAAACCAGCATACTGTACGTTCAGAACAGTACTGATGCATTACAACAGCGGCTCGATGTGGCGATCAGCAACGTTGTTGGCGACACTGTACTTACGAAGCATGCCCTGGTGCACACTCTCCATCCCACCTGGTGTCTCTTCAGTTTCTAGGGCAGCGGCCAGAACTCCTGCCAGCAGCTTCTCCTCTGTCTCGCAGCAAGGCATTCATTAAGTAACATCAGGTGACCAACTGGCGTAGTGCACGTCATCATGTCTACCCTGTCACCTACCAGGATAAGCAACTCTGAGACTTTTCTCTTTTCCTCAGCAGATATGGACGCGTTACAATCTGAACTGTAACCGTCGTAGAACGGAAAGGATACGCTTCCGGACATGGGTTCCTATTCAAAATATTATGTACTCATTTCCCTCTACAAGGATTAGAAGTTTGTAACGGGAGGTTTCGAACACCCTGTATATGGTAATTTATTAGATGTGTACTGTCATTGATATACTACAAACATACACTTCCTTATCGATTTATCCAAGTTCGATAACTCATTCTCTGATGTTATTCTTAGCGTCTTTTAACATAGGAAACATATCTTGTGGCCTTATTTTCAGACTTTTCCACATAAGATCATTAATGAAAAACAGTTTTCGTGAATCTGCTGTTTGTACCTTTGTTTGATGTAATTCTTATTCGTGATATGTCTGGCAGTAGTGTTGTTTAAGGGCCTGATAATGGCGTGTTGTAACGCTGAAACCGGTAGCCAATAAATTGGAAATGAAACTACAGCTGGCGGTGTTCTTGATATTTTAACAAACTGCATGTAGGGGAGTACATGATCCCCAAGAATAGATGCATACTTGCACCGATTCATTGCGCCTTCCAGAACGACGATACCACCCATGAACAGCACAAAAAGAATCCCCAGTCCATACCTGTTGCACGTTGTTTGCTTTCAGGCAATTCGTCTGAAAAGACTAGCTCTCGCCTCTTGGTTGAAATGGCTCTGAGCGCTATGGGACTTAACATCTGAGGTCATCAGTCCCCTGGAACTTAGAACTTCTTAAACCCAACTAACCTAAGGACATCACACACGTCCATGCCCGAGGCAGGATTCGATCCTGCGACCGTAGCAGTCCCGCTGTTCCGGACTGAAGCGCCTAGAACCGCTCGGCCACAACGGCCGGCGCTGTCGCCTCTCAATGGACGTCCAGTTGCGGTATTGGCATGTAAATCCCAGGCTTCGTCGCCGATTAATAGCAAATGGTTCAAATGGCTCTGAGCACTATGGGACTTAACTTTTGAGGTCATCAGTCCCCTAGAACTTAGAACTACTTAAACCTAACTAACCTAAAGACATCACACACATCCATTCCCGAGGCAGGATTCGACCGTAGCGGCCGCGCGGTTCCAGACTGTAGCGCCTAGAACCGCTCGGCCACTCCGGCCGGCGATTAATAGCAGTCAGCATGAATGCATGAACCAAGTGCCTGCTGCGGAGGCCCCTTAAGCTACGTTCGCTGAACAGTCTTAGACGAGACATTGTTGTTAGACCCTTGATTCATCTGGACGATCAGATGCTCAACAGTTGTACGTCTTTTTTGTCTGTACTCATCTCCGCAGCTGTTATACATCCCTGTCGTCTATGTCCCGTGGTACACCACTGTTGCTTCAGCGCAGGTTTTGGATAGCGCCCTTTTGCCATCCACGTTATACTTTAAGAAGGCGGCACGCGAGCAGTTTACAGATTTAGCCTTTTCGCAAAGGCTTCCCTCTTGGCCCGAAAGCCACTGATCATGCTCTTTTGCACGTCAGATAAATTGCTCCGTTTTTACATTCCGACAGCGACTGCACTGCTTACCACATTCCTTAGACATGCGTTCTCAAAATCAAATGTAGTCCTTTTGAAAGTATATATATAGGACAGATAGGTCGTGATTTTGAAACCAGATACAGAGAGCACAATTACAAGAACTTAACTGCCCTTGGACGTCATCTGACAAGTGTGGCTCATTCTCTGGATCCTAACTGAAATTGCAATGTCCATTTACACAATGAATTTAAAGGTTTAGGCCTATATTTATTTGAAGAATTTGAATTTTATGTACATCGTTTGAAGAACCCACAGAGTGTCCTGTATGAACAAATCACTTCAAGTCGTGAATGGTTTGTTTGGCATTTAAAAGGATCTATTGGATGTGCGATTCTGGTTTTGTTTTCATGACACTACCTTTTATTGTACATACAAACTTATATTGCACATATAAGCTTAGGTCGGAAATGGCTACTTTTGGCTATGCCTCACCCCCTCTCCCCCGCGCCCCCTCCTTCCCCCACCCCCCACCCCTTGCCATCAACCACCCCCCCCCCCTGGTCACCTATTGCTATTGTGGTTTGTTTTTCCTTTTATCCTTTAACCGTTTCATATATATTAACAATTTGCTGTAAGTGTATTCTGATACTCGTCTGCGTTACGGCATTAGCACGTTGGTACTAAGTATATCACATTTTTATGCTATGTCTCACGATGCCTTGATTACTTGCTGTACTCACTTGTTGGTAATAAAATTTAAGAATTTTGGAATATTTCAGTTATTAGCATTCACTAGATGTTGGTATAAAAACTTTTGTATGGCTTTTGTGTATCCCTCCCTCCCTCCCCCCCTCCAAACAACAACGTACCTTCCCCTCCTCCCTTCCTTTCCCCAACCCTCCTCTTCCCCCTCTCCCCTTCACTTTTTTCCTGTCCCGCCTATTATTTTATTATTGACATAGGGTTTTACTTGTGCAACCGGAGTGGATGTATATATGTGCTGTAATTAAGTAGCGTACGGTTGCGGTATCACAGCCAATGAAAATGTTTAAAATTTCATTGCACTTGTGATCACATTACCTTGTAATGGCAATAGTATTTGCTTCTTACTTCTTGACCGGTGTCATGTGGATGTTGTGTGTTGCTTTGCTTACGGATGTTCTGCCTTGTCCACTCAAACTGTGTTGCTGCACAGCACGTGTGCCGTCAGTGGTACAGCCATAAACGTTTCCATTGACGGTTCGTTTTTGTATGATACACTGAATTGTTTCAAGTCATATTTTTATTTTTCTTGGGCAATCACGTTAGGTAGTGCACTTTCATTCCGTACATAGCATCATGGTTCTTGTAATTTAGGCACATGTACTATATCCAATATTTTAATAAATTATGTTTTTCTTCTTATTTGCTGTTAGAACGTTTGTATTTTACATTTGGTATGCGCTACCTAGAAAAATTGTAACGCCATAGAGCAATGCTACTACGTGTACAAAACGTACTCTACTAGAACCTTATTACTGGAAACAATATAGTATCTTGTAAACAGTCCAAATTTTTTAAAAATCTTTTGCTCTGAATATTATTTTCTCTTTCTTTTATAAATTTGAAATATTGTACAAAATTATTGGTCTTCATTATAAACTCTTCGCCAATATGATGATGCTGTAATATCCCACGGCCCAGCACGTAACGGCATCTATTACTTTGTACACAGCTGAGGATTCTTGTTCAGTCTGTTCATGTTTGTTACGTTAACATCATGTAATTATCAGGCCCACTGGTTACCTTCAGTGCCAGGGAATGTGTCTTATTTGCACACCTTTAGAAGAATTGAGTATATTGGTTTTGAAACTGTCTTATTTCATATACAGTTCTATGTAATGTTCTGTTTTTAACAGATTATCTGATGATAGCATATGCCGAAATGCGACATTTTAGGTCAATAAAGTTATTTTGTATTCAGTTAACGACTTACAAGTATTACTTTGCTACCTACTCAGCTTTCTACAGAATACGTAGATTATATACCCTCCACTGCCAGTACAGCATATGCCGTTTGTGACTGGTTATTACACGTAGTGTCGACCATAGGCGAAGGTCACATTAATGTGACTGGACCGTGTAACTCAGGCCCGAGATGATTCTGTTCTGTCTTAGGAGCGTTACCCGTACTGTGACTGGGTCGCATTCATTCAGGTTATTGTGAATATGAATCACGATATTTATGTCCGAATTCTCAGTGACTGATGGATGGCCCTTCTTCTACAACGTCACGGTGATAACAACAGTGTTAAGTGCCTGGCTTGATGGCCATTCACACATCCTGTCGCAACTCTATTGGCAAGCTAAATCATTCGATCTTAACCGTATAGAAATTGAATACGATTTATGAACGCATGGTTCATGGCGATATTTACTGATAAAAAAATCCACGAGCTATCATCATCCGTCACAGAAACGTTCTGCCCTGAGGACTTTGATGCATCGAGCGGAAGCCGTCTTAGATGCTGAATACCTGGCGAAGGAAATGAGCCACTTATGAATGATATTCAAGCATTACGATTACAACAATCACCAGCGTAAGCTATCATCCAGAAAACACAGAAGCAGAAGAATCCCGAGGAGGGCCTCGAAGAAGCTTGTGTTTTTGCATTTCTGTGGCCCAGTAACGGGAAAGATTATTTTTCTCCTAAAGAGGTATAAAACAGATTCGGTCTTCAGTGCTCCAACAAATATTCTACGACTTATGAGGCCTGTGAAAGACGATGTAGGCCTCAGAACGCCAGGAGTATATAAAATACCGTGTAGGTGTAAATAATTGAAAGGTGGCTACACTGAGACAGCGCCAGAGATTGCGCCAAAGATTATTATTCCGCCGCCTTTACTGGGGCAGTAATAGCTCAGAGGATGTCGAGTGCAGTTGTTGTTCTGTTGGGCGAGAGAGTAGATGCTGTTCGGTTGGTGTAATGTGTAGATGGAAGATGTTGCAATTATCACAGTGTATTTGAAAAGGAGATGGGCTTTGATTTATGATGCTGGTGTAATGGAAAATTTTCGTCAATATATAATGAGGTAAAAAGGTATTACAGATTCTTTAATGACAATGCCTCTTGGTCACAGGTACAGTCAACAAAGCATCTGGCTCGCGTTCATGTATTATACTTGTAATTCTGGTTTCTATGTGCAATTATAGTATTTCTGGTTTTTCAATTAGTTCATTGTAAATGGTGTTTAAAATATTTTGTCATTTTGAGAAAGAACCGAGCCAGATACATGTACGTTGAGTCACACTATCACACACAGAACAGTTACACTTGTGCTTTGTTGTTTCGTTGCTTTTATAGTTGCAGGGGACTTAATTAATCAATTGTGTTAATGGAAATTCCTTGTCATTCTTTATTTTTATTTTATGCAGTCAGATTGTGTGCTAATACTAGTCAGGGCCAACCGGTTACGAGACTTCGTAACCGGTCACACAGCTACTAAAATTATTTCATCTTATTCTTTTAATTAAGCCCCCACGCAAACTTTATGTTGGAGAGACCGCGCGGACTATTTAATAGAGCTGTGTAGAACACGAAAGACGCTTTCGCCTTCGGTATCCTGAGAAATCTGCGCTAGCGGAGCTCGCTCTAGAAAGCGGACATCGTATTGCATTCGAAGATGCGTCAGTTATTACACGGGCTAGTGGTTTATGGGATAGCGTAATTAGAGAAGCGACCGAGATAAAATTTGCGACGATACCCTCAATAAAAATTGTGGTCTATAGCTAAGCACGCCTTGTGACCCGGCCTTGGAAGGCTGAAGTAGGCGCGGCGTGCGAGCAACGAAAAGGGTACTCCATATGGCGCTGGGGTGATCACCAGTGACTTCACAGAAGGCAGCGCGGCTATGTAAGGACGGCAGCAGCAACCAAATAAAAGTCACTCCGCCGAAAGTTCGTGAATTATAAACCACTTGACGCGGATGGAAGGTCGAGAGAATTCTATCATACGTGACTATTTGAAACAGCAGGTGAAATGTAGCCCTGAAGATTCCCTTAATTTGGTAGATGCATAGGATCTAATGGGTGCAGCTGGACATGGCAAATGTGACTGTACTCTCATCTTCGTAGGACTGAGACTTATCAACGGCGCTAGAAGCGACAACGGTGCCAGCGTGATGCTCCCAGGAATCACTGCTCGCAATAAAAAGCACATATTGTTAATCAAAACGGTTGTTCGTGTTCATGAAATATAGCAATTTCAGAAAAGTAATTGTGTTTAGGAATGCAGTTCGAGGCTGTCCTTTAATTACGCCTATGGCTTTGATGTCCGATTCCGCAGCATAGTAGTTAGCATCGCTGTCCGCCATGCGGAGGACACGGGTTCGATTCCCGTTAATGCCAGGGATCTTTCCTTGGTAGGACGAATGGGTCGACTCACCTTTATGATGCAAAATGAGGAGCTACTTGACCGAGTAATAGCGGCATTAGGTCTGCTAAGCCGACAACGGCCGGTAGTGTGGTGTGCTGACTCTTCTCTCCATACAGCATTCAAACGACGCCATTGGCAGAGGATGACACGGAGGTCGGTGGATCCCTAATGGTCCGACTGTGCCAGAGTAGCAGTGATTATTATTTACGGTGGATGTTAAATTGTGCCTTGTAATTACTTTATTAATCCACAACCTACATTGCCCAAAGATCAATAACAGTTCTTAGTTGGAAACGATACTGTAAAAGTAATACGTAGGTGTTTACAGTTTTATATAAACCAGAGAAGTGTTTTGATGTTAAATTTCTGCTAAAGTAAACTTGTATGACTTCCTGCTTTGAGCACTGAAATAATTCAACAGATGCACTTGAAAACTGATTCGAAGCCAGATTCTCCGCTTTTCGTGAACGGTCGCCTTGACCCCCTTGGCCAACTGAAATTCTCAAGTGCTGCTCACCACTGATGTTGTGAAGCCGTTCATTTCCCCTTCGCTCACTGTCGTCCCTCAAGGAGACGAATGACATTATGCATGCTGCATTGCCCTTCGTGGTGTATCCATACAACTACACAAGAGGTGACAAAAGTCGTGGGATATCTTCTAATATCGTGTCGTACCTCCTTTTTCCCTGAGTAGTACAGCAGCTCGACGAGGAAGGGACTCAACAAGTCATTGGAAGTTCCCTACAGGGATAGTGAGCCACGTTGCCTCTATAGCCGTCCATAATTGCGAAACTGTTGCCTGTGCAGGATTTTAAGCACGAACAGACCTGTCCATTATGTCCCGTGAACGTCCGATGGGATTCGTATTGGGCAGTCTGGGTGGCAAAATCATTCGCTCGAACTGTCTACAGTGTTCTTCAAACCAGTTGGGAACCACTGTGGCCCAGTGACATGGTGCACTGTTATCAGTAAAAATTCCATCCTTGTTTGGGTACATGACGTCCATGAATGGCTGCACAGTGCCTTGTTGACAACTTGGGCCCATGGCTTCGTGGGGTCTGCACCACTCTCGAACCCTACCATCAGCTCTTACCAACTGAGATCGGGACTCATTTGACCAGGCCATGGTTCTCCAGTCGTCTAGGGCCCAACCAACATAGTCACGAAACCAGGAGAGACGCTGCAGGCGATTTCGTGCTCTTACCAAAGGCTTCGCGTTGTCGTTTGCTGCCATAGCCCACTGTTCGAATGAATGCGCTCGGTGTACGGTCCCACAGTGGTTTCGTGACTGTTTCACGCAGTATTGGTTGTCTGTTAACAATGACAATTCTACGCAATCGCTGCTGCTGTCGGTTGTTAAGTGAAGGCCATCGACCACTGCGTTGTCCGTGATGAGAGGTAATGCCTGAAATCTGATATTCTCAGCTCACTCTTGACACTGTGGATCACGGAATATTGAATTTCCTATTTCCGAAATGGAATATCTCATTCTTCTAGCTGCAACTGTCAACCCGCTTTCAAAGTTTCTCAATTTCCGTCCTGCAGCTATAATAACATTGGAAACCTTTCCATGTGAATCATCTGAGTACAAATGACAGCTCCGCCAACGCAGTGTCCCTTTATACCTTCTATACGCAATACTATCGCAACCTGTAAAAGTGCATATCGTTATACCTCAGTGTAAATTGTCCATTATAATTCATTAACTTGCAACTACTTTATCTCAAAGGTCAGTAACAGGGGTACGTTGAAAATGTAATACATGGGTGTTTAAAATTTTGTCTGAAGCAGAGACAATTTTTTATATTATATTATAATTAAAGAGAAATTTGTATGTCATTGCTGCTTTGGACGTCGAAATAATTCAGTAGATGTACTTGAAAACTTGTGCCAGACCGGGACTCGAACCCGAATTCACCGTTTTTCGCGATGGTTACCTTGATCACTTCGGCCATCCAGAAATGCTTTACGAAAGTCTCAAAAATCCCAAGTGCTGCTCACAATTGATTTTGTGTCGCCGTTTATTTTCCCCTTAGTTCACAAGCTCACTGTATTCCCGCAACAGGACGCACGACATTACGCATCCGCATGGAAGGAGTTGTATTGCTCGTCGATGCGTATCTATAGTATTGTATATGTGGTGTCTGTCCCTTCGGACATGTCCGAAAGGACAGACACTATATATGTAACTCTTTGTTGTTAGTATATTTACAGTCTGTGAATCATTGAAAAATAGATTCACAGTTTATTAAAAGATAGGAAAAATGATTGTAAACAAAATTGTTATTAACAGGATGCAGAGACTAAGAACACATTCTAGAACATAATACGGATATCATGTTACTGTTAGTATTACTGCATTTTTCTCTCCTTTTTAAGTTCTGTACAGTTAATGCCTATACCTGCATGTAACGCTAGTAACTTCGCAAATATCTTACTTTTTGCTTTGTACCTGTTTTCCAATGATTTACAATACGTAACTAAATTAAAATCAGCACTCGTCTCTGGTTGAAACCGTAAACACCCATCTATTACTTTCACAGTATCGTTTGCAACGAACACCTGTTGATTCAGACCTGTGCAGCGTGAATTCCTTAAACTTAATACTTAATGCGATCATAGATTTTTCCAACATTCCTTGTAGAACATAATATGATTTGCAACTCATTTACCTTTCCTGATTCAAAAATGACTCTAAGCATTATGGGACTTAACATCTGAGGTCATCAGTCCTCTAGTCTTAGAACTACTTAAACCTAACCAACCTAAAGACATCACACACATCCATGCCCGAGGCAGGATTCGAACCTGCGACCGTAGCAGCAGCGCGGTTCCGGACTGAAGCGCCTAGAACCGCTCGGCCCTTTCGTTATTTTCTCAAAATGTAGATTCATATTTACTAACAAGGTAATGGGCCCTAATATAGTCCCCGCTATTAATTTCGTCGCCCTAGGAATTTTCAGTTTCCTCATTTTGTAAAAACTGTTTAGCTTCGTGTGTATGCATGACCTAAGTCCATAGTTTTGTCGTGAGAGTTTGTTGTGTGGAGCCCGTGTAGCTTGAGTATGAGAGGGAATTCAGTATTTTATGCAGAGATTAGTTAGTGTGATAGTCAAATTAACAGCCTGCAGTTCCTCGTATGTTCAAATACAGAACTGTATTTCAGTCGTTTGTTGTAGTTTCTGGTTTTGTAATCGCTAGAGACAGGGGTTTGGCCTACGTTGCTATAGCGATGATTGTAATAAATCTGTGGATGTTCGTAATATCGTACCGTGGACGAAATTTGGAAGCGTTAGTAAAAATTAATTTTATTCATTATTTATAAAGATAATATTATTTTTTAGATGTTGGACAGCGCAAGGGGAGAGAAAAAAATTCGTTGCACGAAATGCTTAGTTTGTAATCACGAAACAGGCTCTTCATCTAAACAGACATGCAAATTTATATGTGACACAACTCTAGAAGGTTCAAAAAACTTGAAAACATTATTCATTCATGGCCTACAAGTGAATTGCAACAGTGAAAGTGACTGGCTATGTTATAACGAGGAAATACATTGAAACTAATTGTACTTTTGAAAATTTTCATGGGGAACGTTATTACAAATACTTCTTTGTGTTTTTGTTGTTGCCGTGTTAACATTTATAACAAATACTTTCTTTAGTATGTTATAAAAATTGAACAGTAATTTCCATACATGTGGAGCATAAATTCAGGAATATACCCGTATATGACAATTTGTAGCTTTTTCCACACCCTATCGTGACTTACACAGATCCTAACGTACTGAGGTCATGGAATTTGAGCCCCTACCTTACACACGCTCGTCTTGTTAATAATAACATTACTAAACTTCTTAAAAAACTTAATTACTTCTGTTAGATTTTGTTCCTCCAGTGTATGTGACTGTAAAGCAGCGTCGTTATACATTCCACTACCATACTTAAAAATATATACATTTCTCAGTTAGTCATAGCACAACAGCCGGGTATTAATGTAACAAGAGTCCTCTGACAGCTTTGTAAATGCCGTGCAACAGAATATCTCCTACACAACGCCTGCATACCATGCACTGCACTTTTCATTCGAAGACGACGTGCAAACATCCGATGATGAATCCCGAATGAGATTTTCACTCTGCAGCGGAGTTTGCGCTGATATGAAACTTCCTGACAGATTAAAACTGTGTGCCCGACCGAGACTCGAACTCGGGACCTTTGCCTTTCGCGGGCAAGTGCTCTACCATCTGAGCTACCGAAGCACGACTCACGCCCGGTCCTCACAGCTTTACTTCTGCCAGTATCTCGTCCCCTACCTTCCAAACTTTACTCCGCTGCAGAGTGAAAATCTCATTCTGGAAACATCCCCCAGGCTGTGGCTAAGCCATATCTCCGCAGTACCCTTTCTTTCAGGAGTGCTAGTTGTGCAAGGTTCGCAGGAGAGCTTCTGTAAAGTTTGGAAGGTAGGAGACGAGATACTGGCAGAAATAAAGCTGTGAGGACCGGGCGTGAGTCGTGCTTCGGTAGCTCAGGTGGTAGAGCACTTGCCCGCGAAAGGCAAAGGTCCCGAGTTCGAGTCTCGGTCGGGCACACAGTTTTAATCTGCCAAGAAGTTTCATCCGATGATGAGACATCGAAATATTCATTCTCGACCATCGTCGCATCATAATCGATTTCGACAAAAGGACAATGCTTAATTTGGCGATCAGCTTCAATAAGATGACTTATAATCGCTTCATCAATAATAATTTCAATAGACATAAACATTTCAAGACTCCTAAGCATTATGGTCAGACCGCCACTGTTTCTGATATTTCTACTAAATAGCCGTCATTCAACAATTTGTTTCAGAATGTGCGAGTACCGACGCCACTCAACCACTCAATCTTCAGAGTATAATATTGTGTAGTTTTGAATGGCAGTCATTGAATCCAAATTCTGAACAAAACGGCACATAACAGTTTTGCTTACGACCTACTATCTTTTGAGTCAATGCTGGTTAACCTATGTTTGTATCCTCACACAAATGCAACTGCCTACCACGTGTCTTCGTATTCAGAAATGCCGCTTCATACCACGACACGTTGTCTTCTGCGCAGCCTGAATATGATAAATCGCACCTCCGCAAAGATACCACATCACCAGTAGCCAACTTGTGTGACTGAAAGTACTCCTCAATTAATACGATTCCGAAATTATGGACGTATTTGCAAACATCCCATAATTTCGGTCCTGTGCTTTTTATTGTCAACTGACAGCCTAGAAACAGAATACAATTCACAGAAATATACTGTTGGTACATTAGCAACCGATATACGATTCCAGTTTTCAATCAAAACCTGACTAGTTCTGCGGATCCAGCGGTGTAAAACAGCTGCAGATGACTCATTGCAGTTTGTCTCCGTTTCACCGTCACATTTCATTACACATAGATCAAAGCATTCTGACGCGACCTATACGGCTGAATATTGGACACATTCGACGTATTTCCAAACATCCCATAATTTCGCTCCTGTGCTTTTTATTGTCAACTGACAGCCTAGAAACAGAATACGATTCACAGAAATATACTGTTGGTACATTGGTAACCGATGTAACTGCCAGAATGTTGAATTCAGGCATAGAAAGGTACATGCTTTTTGTTGCACAGGTGCTGATGTCAGTTTGTGAGACAGAATTCCATGGCTGTTGCGCTTCTTCGATCAATGCGAAGATGTGTTATAGTCTAATGATGTCCCATTGTAACCTTCCCGTATAAAATAAATGATAATTTTTTTGTTAATATCTAAACTCATGGAAACTGATAAATGTTAACGTAAGCATCGCTACGCCAAGGCTCTGCGAAATCAATCTAAATATGTCTGTGAGAAATAAACTTTGATATCAATCTAAATATGTCCATGAGAAATAAACTTTGATATCAATCTAAATACGTCTTTGAGAAATAAACTAAAAAATTCTTACCTCATGATGTGTCGCCGGATAACGCTGTCTATGTATCTGCTCGTAAATGGCACAGCTTAGAGCAATGCTGGCCTATCTACTAATACTGGACAACATTTATCTAAGATCTGAATTATTAGAAAAACTTACTTTACTTATTGACACAGCTGCACGGCTGGTCATCTGATTACTAAAGAACACATGACTTTGATCTGAGAAAATTTCTGAAACATTGAAATTTGAATAAATGACTGGATCGGGACTGGCAATGACTTACGGCAAAATTATTGCTTTCATTTTATTTTTTACTAGTAAAAATTATATTCTGAGAATCTGTTATATGAAAAATTGAATATTGCAAATCTGGGTCAACTGGTGCTGACGAATCACAAAAAGATTTAAACAGATTCATATTAACATCTCAGACAAGTGACTTAACTACACGCATGACAATAAAAATAATAAAGTTTACCTTAGATACATGGCTATGAACTGCGCTGTACCAGTGACAGACTACAACTGCCCTGTAGCAGCGAGCGACTGCAACTACTCTGAAGCAGCGAGCGATTGCAACTGCTACCGAGACTGCTCTGACCTGCGACTCTATTGCAGCAAAGATATTTTCTGTCGCAGGCAGCACGTGAGCAATACATCGAAATTACATTTGCTCCAGCAGTGTGATGAACCCCCTACATAACCCTCCACTGAGGGGGGGGGGGGGGGGGGGAGGTAAAAATTTGGCAGCGATGGTGAGTCAATTGGACTTGTCATGAGCAACAAATTTTTCTGTTTCAAATAGATATGAATTATTTAGTTTACTAAGTCTACAAAATGAACTTTGTGTAATGAATATAGATATGTTTTACATAGTTACAGAGTATATATGAAATCATTGACAAATTACATAAGTACTGAACATGCAAAGGTAGTTGTGAATATTAAGAATCATATAAAAGTTCACATGCACTCTGAATTCAAATTATTCTTTAGTATAAGTCATTAGTATCTTTTATAAGAAGAAGGTGAGGAATGGAAAGGATAGCATCATGGTTGTAGCACAGAGGGTTGCACAAACTGCATTGAAAAGTCCGTATCTTTTCGTAGAAGCACAACACCAGGTGTGACAACCTAAAGTTCTCTTTTCTGAAGCTTTTATCACTGTAGCCAAGACACTGAAATGTAGTGTTAATATTTTATGGTGACCTTTTGGTAGTATCTTAGGTACACCAAGCAGTAGGCCCATAATAGCATCTCCGTTGGTCAGTGTGGTGGACAGCTTGATATGTCATCACCACATTCTTGTAGAATCCATAATCTATACACAATCAATGCAGAATTAGCGCAAACAAATCCAAATAGAGTGCTCCATGAACATGAGGAGGGGTAGGATATAGGAAAGTCTCATTAATATTAATAATTGGGTCAGAGGTTGAAGGATACGTTTAGTCTTATAACATATGTAAGGTAAGCTCACATGAGCGTTCCATTGGTGATTTTACGTAGATATATACTTGATCTGACATAATAAGTAGATCAAGAAAAAAAATTTTATGTTACTCATTTATGTGGCTTTTAGGAAGCTTTACATGACAATTTTACAAAATATTGTGGCGTTCAAAGGCCAAACAATTAAATTAAATCACTAAATAAGTGTAAAATAGAAATCATCAGTAGTAATCTTATATATTCTTAGCTGGAGAAGCGTTGGCACTCAGTGGCCTGTCAAGATTTCATTAACTGATACAGATGATATACGAATCATTATCCAGAAATATGTGTTATTACATGCAGAATTTAGCTGCTAGTAAGTACATATAATATTGTGCAAGTAGCATAAGAGATACTTAAAATGTATGACATATAACCTAGTGATCAAGGTGCCTAACCTAATGATTCATACAGGTAATGGAATCTATATGTAAAACAAGAACGGAATTTTGCAATATATTTTGGATTAGCAATGCATTGCTTTGGGATTAATGGTTAACTGCTGGTGCATGAGAATATTTACTTTTGATTTACTGCTGGAAATAAAATGATTAACATCATTTGTCATTCGTCATGAGTCAGCTGCAGCAAGGTAATCAAATATGTAAAGTATATGTGATCACATTCATGAATGATAGAAAGAAATAGGTGAACTTAATAACTAAGTGTCTGTAGCATGTAACATGAAAACATATTTAAAAAATGATTCTGATGAAACAAAATATTATACCTGGAAAAAATACAAAGTGAATTATTAAGCTGAAAGAAGAAATGTATGCCTGTTATGCAGAAAGGTGATAAACTCTGAATTAACAGGAAATGAAAAATTGTGTTTGATATGAATGTATTCTGTCTCTCCCAAAAATATTCATTCATTATACTAAGCGATATATGACATACTGTCAAAAAAAACTACAACAAATACTTAAATAACTAGTATCTCATAAGTAAAGGGAAAACTTAATCATTATCGTCATACGCAAAAAATAAAGACTTCAGTATTCATCACCACCATTTGTTTGTGTCACCTCTAGGCATGACTTCTCTAGTATCATTTTCTTTGTGTAACATTATTACCATCATCATTCTCTTTCATATTACTACATTCTCATCATCATTTCACATATTATAGAGCTTCTTACATCTAACGTACCTCATCACTAAAATTAATGTATATATTTTTGCTTGACAGTCTGCCATAATCACGTCATACTCTGAAAGAAAAATAATTAGTCAAGACTGCTATCATATGGTGTGTATAGTATATTCTTGTTAATGCTTGTTAATTCCTTTCCAATTACTTTTCACGGCAAAGTGTTGCATTTTCTCTCTTTCGTTCTGATGTTGAAATATCCATGTCAGTTTACAGTAAACACTGTGGTTATTTAATTTATTTCTTTTACAGGATATTTATTTCTGAAAATGACGAATATGGATTAATATCTAGCATTTACATTATATATACATAAAGGAAAAACTTATTTCTAATGATATGATCAAATATAACATAACAAAACATTTTTGTTTTATAACATACATCAAGGTATGTGCTTATAGCATAGCATAACAGAAAAATGTGGTAGGTACAAGTCCATAGACAAGAATATATTCAACTGCAGAAAATCATACACAATATCACAATGTAGTGGCATAAAGAAATATGCAATAAACAAGATAGTGGGATAAACAAGATAGAGGGATATCATAATGCAAAATGTCAGAGCGAACTGCTGTTTGTTATATCTTAAAAACTACAGAGTATATATAGAGAATATTCTACTCACTACAGGAAAACGGTCATATGTACATTATAAAGTGGAAAATGTGCTAGGTCTGTGATTACAGTAAGTGAACTGATCTACTAACTTCAAGTTACTGGGAATTTGCCAAGAAAAATTATGTTATTTATAAAATGTGCACGGTCTGATATTACAACAAGAAAAGCGACCTCCTAACCTTATCTTGCTGGGCATTTGACAAGAGAAATATAATCATAAGCAGTATGTGGTGACATACATGTAAATGTAACTGGAAACGGCATTACAGTGTGACAAATCATTAAACAAGTTCATTCTATAAAGGCTTTGACGTTGGAAATGTGGTGGTTACTTCTGACTTTCTGGTTCGTAAAGTTTCGATATATACTACATTGGGGTGAGGAATGCTGCGGATTCTGTATGGGCCAGCGAATAGAAGTTCAAATGTGCAGCATCTTTTCTTTCCTCTATTGGGTAAATATTGAGTGCGTACCAATATCTTCTGTCCTATCTGAAAGTCACGGAATTTACGAACCTGTTTTTGCTGCCTTTTGCGGTGCTCTGCGGCACGCTTGTTATTGTTAAGCGCAATGTCAATTATTTCATGGTGACGTAGTCGACGTGATGTAGGAAAAGATAACAGTTCATTAATTTTATTGGGTGGTTCAACGTTTTTCAAAATAACAGTAGGAGACAACATAGTGGATTCATTTGGTATAGAATTAATTACATCTTGTAATGAAAAATTGTGTGTCGCAATTCATATGTTTTTTATGGCAGTATGCTCTACATAATTTACCAATTTCCTTCATCCAACGTTCAGAAGGATTGGAAGAAGTATGATATTTGGATATGTAAATTGGAGAAATGTTTCTAGCTTGTAACATACATGTTGCAAATCGAAATTGTGGTCCATTATCGGAAATTACTTTCAGTAAGTGACCTACATCACGTAGAAAATGTTTTAAGAATGCATTTGAAACAGACTTAGCAATAGTTTTGTGTAGCGCAGTAAAGGTAACAAATTTCGAAGATGTAACATAAACCTCTATTAGATCTAGGAAGCGCTCCAAAAACGTCTACAGCGGCCAAATGCCTTAATTTAGTGGGTGCAATAGGATATAACGGTGTTATATGTGAAGTAGTGGATGATTTAGCTATCTGGCAGAGTTTACACGACGCTAAAACTCGTCGAATACGTTTTTCCATGTTCGCAAAATAACAATTCTGTCTTAGGATGCGAATACATTTTCTGGCTCCATAATGAGCGTAGCTTAAATGAGTGTACCAAATTAATTTGTTAACAATCTCTTCAGGTATGCAGAGTAACCAATTGTTGCTGTCAGGGTGAGAGCAGCGAAACAGAATGTTGTTTTCATTAAGTTGTAGTAATACTGCCATAACTTGATCAATGTCAAAATTATCTACTCTTTTTTATGCTGTGTGATAGTGTATCTGCATTTGATACTTGTTCTGGTATCCATTTGGTCATTGTCTGATTCATGGAAAGTTCTGCTGATTGGTTTTGCACGGTTGGTCAATACACCGGAACCAAATAAATCTGACGCATTTTGAGTAAATTGCTCGTTTTCATTAGTAACATTTAACTGCTCACTGTGTAAGTTCTGCACATCCGATGTGTGAAATTAGGCAGCATTAGTTGTAGTGGAACACGCCGCGTCATTAGTTATTGTTACATATACTGTGGACATAATTAAATCCGTTTGCTCATCGTTTAAATTTGAAATGTTACTGGTGGTTGACACGCACTGATTGTCTAAGGTTGAAGGAACTGTGAGACTGAATATTTCTGGTATTATCATTTAAACTACTCAAATCAGCGTTTTTATTCTTTGCTCATCGCGATATACTGTTTGCAGTTTTTCGCGGCATTTTCGTAAGTCGAAAGTGGACACAACATCAAACAAAAACAAAGCGGACACAAAGTGGAGCAAATACACTGACAACTAAGAGCAATAAATTGCCGATGATCTGTGAAAAAATATGACAAATTAGCAAATGCCTTGCGCCAAATCCATACTACACTTAACACTGGATAAGTAAGAGCAGGTACATAGCTGACTACTTTTCAGAAAATTCTCAAAATTACGATCCTGGCCGGATATCGCCAAGTGTAACCTTACCATATAAAATAACTCATGAAAACTGATAAATTTTGACGTAAGTAGAGCTCTACGCCATAGCCCTTTGATATCAATCTAAATATGTCCATGAGAAATAAACTTTGATATCAATCTAAATATGTCCATGAGAAATAAACTGAAAAATTCCTACCTCATGATGGTGTCGCGGGATAACGCTGTCTATATATCTGCTTGTTAAATGGCACAGCTTAGAGCAATGCTGGCCTATTTACTAATACTGGGCAACATTTGCCTGAGATCTGAATTATTAGAAAAACTTACTTTACTTATTGACACAGCTACACAGCTGGTCGTCTGATTACTAAAGAACACTTGACTATGATCTGAGAAAATTTCTGAAATATTGCAATTTGAATAAATGACTGGATCGGGACTGGCAATGACTTACGGCAAAATTATTGCTTTCATTTTATTTTTTACTAGTAAAAATTATATTCTGAGAATCTTTTACATTATTGATAAAGATCTGCAATCCGTTATATGAAAAATTGAATATTGCAAATCTGGGTCAACTGGTGTTGACGAATCACAAAAATATTGAAACAAATTCATATTAACATCTCAGACAAGTGACTTAATTACGCGCATGCCAACAAAAATAATAAAATTTACCTTGCAATACATGGCTATGAACTGCGCTATACCAACGGCAGACTACAACTGCCCTGTAGTAGCGAGCGACTGCAACTACTCTGAAGCAGCGAGCGATTGCAACTGCTACCGAGACTGCTCAGACCTGCGACTCTATTGCAGAAAAGATATTTTCTGTTGCATGCAGCGCATGAGCAATACATCGAAATTACATTTGCTCCAGCAGGGTGGTGAACCCCTTACAGCATATATGCTCGATTGGAGACTGATCTGGTGATGCAGAGGCCAAGGCAACATGTCGACCGTCTGTAGAATGTGTTGGGTTACAACAGCGGTATGTGGGTAAGCGTTATCCTCTTGGAATGCTGTTTACGGATGGCAGCACAGACGTCTAATCACCAGATTGACGTAAACATTTGCAGGCAGGGTGCGTGGGATAACCGCGAGAGTGCTGCCGTAATCATACGAAATCACTCCCTGGTGTAGGTCCAGTGTGTCTAGCACGCAGACAGGTTGGCTGCAGTCCTTCTACTTGACTCCTTCTAATCAACACATGGCCATCGTTGGCACTGAGACAGAACCAGCTTTCATCAGAAAACACAACAAACTTCCACACTGCCTTCCAAGGAGCTCTCGCTTGATACTACTGAAATCACAAATGGGGGTGGTTTGGGGTTAGTAGAATTTACGCTATGGATCGTCTGACTCGGATCTGTTCCAAAAGTAACCGATTTGAAACAGTTCATTGAATCATTTTGGTGGCAATTGCTGCTAAATTACTGCTCCAGATGCAGTACGATGCGCTAGAGACATACGCCGAACACGATAGTCTTTCCTTTTGGCAGTGTCAACTGGCTGTCTGAGGCCTGGTCTTCTCCCGACGGTACATTCTCGTGCACACCGCTGCCAGCAATCATGTGCATTGGCTACATTCCCGCCACGAGTTTTGCAGTATTGCAGAAGGAACGTCCAGTTTCTCATAACCCTATTACATGACTTCGTGCCGGCCGAAGTGGCCGTGCGGTTAAAGGCGCTGCAGCCTGGCACCGCAAGACCGCTACGGTCGCAGGTTCGAATCCTGCCTCGGGCATGGATGTTTGTGATGTCCTTAGGTTAGTTAGGTTTAACTAGTTCTAAGTTCTAGGGGACTAATGACCTCAGCAGTTGAGTCCCATAGTGCTCAGAGCCATTTGAACATGACTTCGTTCAAAGTCAGTGAAGTGTTAATAGTGGCGTCTTTGTCACCTTAAAGGCATTCTTGACTAACATCAACTCACCACGCCCAGTGTCAAAAGTAATTAACGCTCACGATTATTACAGCACGTACATATGGCAAACCTAATTTGCATCCTTACATGGGCGCTATTAGTGCCACTCTTATGCGACTGGTGAAAACTCTTTCAGATGTAGAAATAAGACTAAGCAATTTTCGTTTACGTTGCACAACTTCTTTTTGATGCTGTGATTTTTTCCGTCAATGTATAACTGGAACTGGTGTGTTTACATATTAAGCCTATCAAACCGCATCCTCAGATAATGATGAAATAGAAGGATGGAACTGGAACATCGATTAGCTAGCTTACATTTATAGCTACGTTGATAGTACTAAACAACTTTTGTTTCATCTCTTAATAATGGCACGCTTTCATTGGTCCGTCATTAAGATGAATTTCGTGCTCAGCGGGTTAAGAAGGCATTAACTCTGAAATGATCCAATTCGTCAACATTAATAACGGTAGAATCTATAGCTTTCACTGTCCTTACGTGCAACGATAGGGTACAGAACGCTCAAGTGAATAGCTTTACTAACGACCTCTGCTTGCGATAAACTGTGGCAGCGTCCTCGTAGAAGGCGACGTATCTTACTACGGCCATCAACGTGATTCAACTGAGTCACATTGCTGTATGAGGCCAGTATGATGGTTCTGCCCCACTTATATCGCGCCTGCGTATTTGCGTACGTGCGTATTTAACGCACTGTTCCCAGTGCAGTCGCACTTGATTATTTCGTAACATAAATGCTTGAATGGATGGAATGTAAATGGTTGCCCTCACAGTCATAACATGTCACTTCACCTGAAGTTAACTGATAAAAATAATTACTCATCTTCATGTTGTCGTTTCGGATGCTGCCGGGTGTTGATATTCAGAATGCGTAATACAATTGCACTTTGCTCGCGATTAGTACTTCTGTACCAGCGCAAATGTATTTCGAAAATTCATTTCTCACCACAGTATAAGACATTACTCATTCACGAAATCAGTGAGTTTCCCTTCAATCGATTCTGCTTCCAAAGTTCAACTCCTTAAAAACCGCTACGACTACACGTTCTCCCCGTAGCAATATATACGTAGTTGCTGAAAGGCATCACTCTTAAGGGGTAACACAATTGTAAACGACTAAAAAGAGGGTTTTGTTGGCAATTTTTTGGGCTGAAGGAAAAGTGACAGAGAAATAATACTTTGGATAGTTATTGAGCATATATTCAAATATATTTATAAAAATTTATGGAAAATATTACAAAATGGTGACACTGCAGCAATTCTTCCGCGGCACGATGAATTTTAGGCTATCTGCGGCACTGAAGAACGTAAACAAATCTACGTAATCTACACGAGTGTAGGTAGTGAACAACGATTGGGATTTTAGAAATATTTATTTTTGTATAATTGGCGAGTGTTTAAATAAAGACGTTCAATTTTCATAAGAAAGGGCACTCATTAGTTGACAAATATTGATGAAATTAGTTAATCGAAAATCCTCTACGACGTTCACTTTGAAATGTTATTTCAAAGTTGTGTCTAAACTACCAAATACAGAGATTGAAAATGATTGGAGTTACGGTGCATGCCGTTTTCAGATATTTCGTGTAAAACGCGTTTGAAGTTTACAAATGTGTTACAGACATGGAAAAATGAAAAATTCTACTTTTAAAACTATCTTACCATTAACCTGCTGTCCCAGGAAATCATATCCACTACTTTATTATAGAACGATAGAAATATCGGTCATGGCTGGTCCATGAACGCACAAAGCTACATAATTCCGTTTAGCTCTACTCCAAGCAGGCGCATTGCTAGGACGAATTTTAAATGCGTTCCGTGTAAACTTATTACTTGCATAGCACCTTCTAGGCATTTTGGACAAGCAATAATTATTGTGAAGCCTAAACCTCGAGAACTTCATCCTTGCAACGTGATGTCTGCACCGTACGTTTTGCATTTCACATGTCGAGAAATAACAGAGAAAACGACAAGGAATTTTATAACCCTGTTCCCCAATCCATAATTCACATCAAAATTCTAGTCACTGTCTTTCAGTTTCTGAGCAGAGGCAATGAATGCTTCCAAACGGCTCTCGGCCTCGTATCTACCGGGTGATCAAAAAGTCAGTATAAATTTGAAAACTTAATAAACCACGGAATAATGTAGATAGAGAGGTAAAAATTGACACACATGCTTGGAATGACATGGGGTTTAGAACAAAAAAAAAAAAAAAAAAGTTCACAAAATGTCCGACAGATGGCGGTGGAGAGCAAAACTGCTACCGTGACGGGTGAGAGGTACGCCGATATGTTACAGAATCGCATCATCCCCAGCCTGGCTGATAAACACCTGCTGGAACATACTATGTGTTTTGAAGGCGGTATAGAGCTGGCTCAGGTTGGTTATTTCGAGTCATCGGAGGCGCTAGAGGAGGAGTTCGAAATTCCACAGAACTTTTTTTTTCAGGAATTAGAAGTTTTGCCTCTTTTTTTAGAAGGTTCAAAGCGTGTTTTAAGACAATAAAAAAGATTTTTTTTTTAAATTCTACACTGCTGTTACCCCTTAACAGCGTCCCCACACACCTTCCACGTAAATCATTGATTGCAGATGTGGAAATCCGGCACGTCAGACAATTTTTGCTCTGCTCGATGCCACTTGCATATCATCACTGTATGCCTTTTGAGGAAGTAGGTTAAATAAGTAGGTTTCTTCTTTTCTCTAGTTATGCACTTACTTATCGTAACATAACTTTTTTTTTCCTTTTCTTATCTCCCAAGTTATGTTTATCAACCTCGTGTACCGAATGAATGTTTTCGTACCACCAAACTTCTCCCAATTTCTTGGCTCTCTTTCATTATGATATTGCTTTTATCCACTTCTAAGAGATATACAGCTTAATGGCTAAACCTTCACTGTATTTGGTGGTTTCTCCGAACATATATTGCGAACAATATTAATAGTAACCTCAGACCTTTCGCAAATGATGCAGTTACGTACATAACAGTCTGAAGGCAACTTCACACTGTCAGACACCGACAAGATTTCGAAGTCGTGCATAGTTTGGTAACTTTCGTTTAAGTGTTGAAGAACGTAACATTGTGCATTTCACAAAACGAAGAAACATAGTACCCAGTGTCGGAATCGACGAGTCACAGTTGGAACCGGTAAACTCATGCAAATACCTGGGTGTAACACTTTGTTGGGACATGGAATGGAAGGATCACATATGTTCAGTCGTCGGTAAAGCAGGGAACAAACTTCGGTTCATTGGTAGAATACTAGGGATATCCGCAAAGGATATTTCTTACAAATCACTCGTTGCTACCCGTCCTAGAATATTCCTGAGTTTGTGGGACCCCTACCAAATAAGACTAACAGGGGATGTTGAACTTATACAGAGAAGGGCAGATCGAAAGGTCACAGGTTTGTTTAACCCGCTGGAGGGTGTCACAGATACGTTAAAAGAAATGGACTGGCAGACACTTGAAGATAGACGTAACCCAGGAAATTGCAGTCTTGTGAAGTACGATGTAATGTTTCATCGGACATACATACCTGTCCGAAGGAACAGGCGCCCACGGCTGCTATTAAAGATGTGAAATGTATTTGCGAATACGAAGAAACTCCACTTGTGCCGGATCAGGACTCGAACCGGGATTTCCTGCTTTACTCGAGCGGTTACGTTAACTGTCCGAGCATGACACACGGCCAGACCCGAACTTCCATATGTCGACGTCCATTTGCCATACCTGTACTCGCACATCCCATTAATGCTATTCCCGTCCACGGGCGACATGCTATTTGAGAGTTGTGAACCCACTACATCTACATCTACATCTATACTCCATAAGCCACCTGACGGTGTGTGGCGGAGGGTACCTTGAGTACCTCTATCGGTTCTCCCTTCTGTTCCAGTCTCGTGTTGTTCGCGAAAAGAAAGATTGTCGGTATGCCTCTGTGTGGGCTCTAATCTCTCAGATTTTATCCTCATGGTCTCTTCACGAGATATACGTAGGAGGTAGCAATATACTGCTTGACTCCTCGGCGAAGGTATGTTCTGGAAACTTCAAGAAAAGCCCGTACCGAGCTACTGAGCGTCTCTCTTGCAGAGTCTTCCACTGGAGTCTATCTATCATCTCCGTAACGCGTTCGCGATTACTAAATGATCCTGTAACGAAGCGCGCTTCTCTCCGTTGGGTCTTCTCAATCTCTTCTATCAACCCTATCTGGTACGGATACCACACCGGTGAGCAGTATTCAAGCAGTGGGCGAACGAGTGTACTGTAACCTACTTCCTTTGTTTTCGGATTGCATTTCCTTACCATTCTTCCAGTGAATCTCAGTCTGGCATCTGCTTTACTGGCGATTAATTTTATATGATCATTCCATTTTGAATCACTCCTAATACCTACTCCCAGATAATTCACGGAATTAACTGCTTCCAGTTGCTGACCTGCTATATTGTAGCTAAATGATAAAGGATCTTTCGTTCTATGTATTCGCAGCACATTACACTTGTCTACATTGAGATGCAGTTGCCATTCCCTGCAGCATGCGTCAATTCGCTGCAGATCCTCCTGCATTTCAGTACAATTTTCCATTGTTACAACCTCTCGATACACCACAGCATCATCTGCAAAAAGCCTCAGTGAACTTCCGATGTCATCCACAAGGTCATTTATATATATTGCGAATAGCAACGGTCCTACAACACTCCCCTGCGGCACTCCTGAAATCACTATTACTTCGGAAGACTTCTCTCCATTGGGAATGACATTCTGCGTTCTGTTATCTAGGAACTCTTCAATCTAATCACACAATTGGTCTCATAGTCCATATGCTCTTACTTTGTTCATTAAACGACTGTGGGGAACTGTATCGAACGCCTTGTGGAAGTCAAGAAACACGGCATCTACCTGGGAACCCGTGTCTATGGCCCTCTGAGTCTCGTGGACGAATAGCGCAAGCTCGGTTTCACACGATCGTCTTTTTCGAAACCCGTGCTGATTCCTACAGAGTAGATTTCTAGTCTCCAGAAAAGTCATTATACTCGAACATAATACGTGTTCCAAAATTCTACAACTGATCAACGGTTGTTAAATACGAAATTACAGTGTCTGTGTGGTTATGAAGTACGATGCAATGTTCCTTCGGATATGCATGCGCTTGTGAAGGAACAGGCACTGCGGCGACTGCATCTGATGTGAAAGACATGAAATGTATTTACAGTTGCAAATGCGAAAGACCTCCAGCCGTGTATAGGAACGATGAGAGTGAAAATTTGTGCCGAACCCGGATGAATGCATGCTGTGCTTCTTCACAACACAGGCAGTGCAATTTAGCATTTATCGGCCGATACTGGACCTGCGACTTTCAAATAAAACGCCTCCCCTGTACGGCAACAACGTTAATGGGATGTACGGGTACAGGTATGACGCGTGGACGACGACGTATGGAAGTTTGGGTATGGCCGTGAGGCGTGCTCAGATAATCGAAACGGTTAAGGTTGAAGCGAAAAATCCGGATTCGAGTCCCCCGTTCCGTGAAAATTTTCATTGTCGTCATTCCGTTGTACACCTGGAGCTGGTTCGTATTCGTGACTGAGAATACATTTCATGTCAGACGAAAACCATTCCGAGAAATCATACTTCCAAAGTTCCAAGAACCGGCTCTAGGAATACAATACACTCAAAATAAAGAAAAAAGGGGAAAAATCCGATGCACCACGAAGGAATTATCCGTATGAGACGGAAATACGTAGTTACGATGTTTATCTAGAGAAAATAAAGATTACAATTTCAGAAAATTTCGATGGTTCATTCAAGAGAAAGGGCTTCAAAAACTCAGCTAGTCAATGACGCGTTTGTCCATCTCTGATCCTCATGCAAGCAGTTATTCTGCTTGGCACTGATTCCTAGAGTTGTTGGATGTCCTCCTTAGCGATATCGTGCCAGATTCTGTCCAACTGGCGCGTTAGATCGTCAAACTCTCGAGGTGCTTCTAGGGCCCTGCACATAAAGCTCCAAATATTCTCAACTGGGGAGATCTGGCGATCTTGCTGGCCAGTGTAAGATTTGGGAAACAGGAATACAAATAGTAGAAAGTCTCGCTGTGTGCGGGCTGGCATTATCTTGCTGAAACGTAAGCCGAGGATGGCTTGCCAGGAAGGGCAAAAAAAAGGGCGTATAGTATCGTCGATGTGCCGCTGAGCTATGAAGGTGCCGCAGATGACAACCAAAGGGACTCTCCTATGAAATGAAGTGGCACCCACACCGTCGCTCCTGGTTGTCGGACCATACAGCAGATGACAGTGTGGTTGATATCCAGTCACAGATCAGAACGTCTCAGACACGTCTTCGCTGAAGATCGGGCACTGGAATCTCACTGACTGGTGTGCAATTGCCTTCAGTGATGACTCCTGCTTCGAACTGAGCTCCGATGAACAACGAAGATGTATCTGGAGCCCTACTCTGTATCGTTCATGTCGATCGATATAGTAGGTTAGTCTCGGTAGTGACGTCATTTTCGATTCTTTAACGAAATATCCTATTCAGTATGCTTCTGAGGCTTGTTACCGAACGGTCCTCCCACCGATTTTAAGGCAATTGTATCGAGAGGTTTTGGATTTCTGTCTGGTCCTGTCGACCGGTTAGCTGTGGTTTATGTACACCTATAATTTGTTATTTTAAACATATTTAGCGGTCTTAGCTTTCGATTTAGTAATTGTGTTACTAAAGAATCACCAGAGGACGCATCCGGTTGGAAAGTGAGTTCATAGTAGACTATTTTCCTTTGTTAGAAATATGGTTGGGTTAGGTTGTTACTGTGAATGATTACATCCAAAAAAAAAACGTTTTCGGTCAATATTCTCTCAAAATACGTGTTATTTTTTGCAAATAACAGTTTAAATATCATTAAATATCGAGACATCGCCTCTGCTTTTGTATATTACATGAGTGTGAACTGACGTTACTAGTGCCTTTGTGTACTTTTTCCCACAAATGGTTTAGTTAGTAATTATCGAAACGTGTTTAGAACTTTCAAGTAACAATGGAAAGATGTGAAGCCTGATATTGGAAACCTTCCAAACTATCACGCATTTATGACTTACGCAGCACCGTTTGGCAGCGAAGTCAGCCTACTTTCCTCTACACAATACTACAAGAACTGAGAACTGCGCGTCTGTTGTTTGGCATAGCCAAGTGGTTAGCGCACGGGAATATATTACGAAAGGACACGTGGGCGGATGCAAAAACAAATTTTTTTTTCGTCTTCATATATGCAACACTGAGACATTGTTATTCGTGTAAGTTAAGATTTTTCTGCAATATTCTACTTACATCTAAGAGAGCACTTCCTCAGTAATGATTTCGTGATTTCTGTGTAACCGACAGTGACCTTTATATTTTTTTTTGTCAGAATTAATTCACCATTTTTTCCGAATATGTGGCGATTTCCGAGTACGCGGCTACTCAGGAATCTAAGAGCACAACTTAAATTACTGGGAATGTAACTAGCAGCAGTCATCTACATAATCTTGCTTGTGATAACTATTTATCTGCGATCGAATCCTCAACCACAGTAGACAGAGATGAAAGATCTCTGCAGTAATATTTGTAGACTGTAGCACCATATAGGAAACATTTTCATTCATGAGATGCATGTTGCAAACTTCGACGAACTGCAGGAGCTCTCGAAAATGCGATTTTTTTTTGAGTTCTGTTTTTAAGACCCAAATCGTTGATGTATCATATAAGGAAGTGGGATACTTAATCATTTGGATCTCTAGGAGCGAGTTATAACCACATTCTGCTTATCTTCTTATTCTTTGAAACTCTCAGAATCGATTTTTCGGGTATTTTCATAGATGTATTAGTACAAGGTGGTACTACACACTATTCCTAACTCATTTTCCGAAACGTAAAATCCAAAACACGATGTCAGTGTGAATGAGAATAAGATGACATAATGCGGCATTTACGACAATCTGCAGACAACAGTCAAATACGCTACCGTTATTATGCATGCATGGAAACATGCGGTCAGAGAAACTGTAAAAATTTTTATGCTTTTCAGGTGGGAATCATGGAAATGGATATACTGCGCCTGATACTGTTAAGGATGAAGCAAGGGCGTAGTAGGCAGGCACGTCAGATCAATTGAATGCGGCGTCATGCATTATCGCAGCGTAATCGCAATTTTCAGTACTTGGAAGAAAAGCGCGCCTGTGTCGTCTGCTAGCCGATTTGTGTTCGTGGCGCTGTGGGCGCTGCAGTACGCATGCGCGGATCTGGGGCCGGTTGGTTTTGATTGGCTTGCGCGACACGAACCGACAACAGAGCTTTGATTCTCTAGACTCGAACGGCATCGCTACCGAAATCCATACTGAATAACGCAAAGGCTCTAATTCGAGCACTAGACCGCTCAGTGCTTTTGAGTACAGAAACGATAGGCACAATGGCGGAAAGATACAGAATAGGCACCCTGGAGATGTTCCGGACAGCTGATCTGACCATACGGCCCGGCAACCAGGAGAGATCATCTAGGGTGTCATTTCTCATTTCATTTCGTATCGGAATCTCTTGGTTGTCATCCGCGGCACTCTTACAGCATTGCGACCTGTAGACGATATTCTACGTCGCGCTTTGTTGCCCTTCATGGCAAACCACCTTGGGTTTACTCATACATTTCAGCAAGATAATGCCCGCCTGCACGTGGCGAGAGTTTCTACTGCTTCTCTTCGTGCTTCTCAACCGTCACCTTGGCCAGCGAAGGTCTCCAGATCTCTACCCTCCTACGAGCTCCGGATTCTGATGACCTAACGCGCCAATTGGACTGAATTTGTCACGACATCCCTCAACTCTGTCAGTCAGTGCCAAGCCGAATAGCTGCTTGCACAAGACCCAGAGCCGACCAACACGTTATTGACTTGTTCAGTTGCGAAGCTCTTTCTCTTGAATATACTAATATCAACCATTTTTTTCTGACAATGTATCATTTTTTTGTCTGTACATCAGGTGTTTAAATAAACAGTCATTCTTTCCGTGCTCCATGCGCGTGTGGAATGGCAAGAAGTGCTTATAACTGGTAAAATGGGACGTACCCTCTGCCACGCACTTCTGTGGTTCACAGAGTATAGACGTACCTGTTGATGCAGAGGTCGAACTGACTTACTTCCTTTTACGTTGCAATCCTCCTTTTTTCCCACTGTACTACCTTACAAAATTTCTACTTCGGCTCGATTCTTAGTTTCTAAATATTTCGTTTCCTCGTGCTGCAGGCTTTTCATTCATCTTAAAGAAAAATATTAAGTTTTATACTTGTTGTTGTTGTTGTGGTCTTCAGTCCTGAGACTGGTTTGATGCAGCTCTCCACGCTCCTCTGTCCTGTGCAAACTTCTTCATCTCCCAGTACTTACTGCAATCTACATCCTTCTGAATCTGCTTAGTGTATTCATCTCTTGGTCTCCCTCTACGATTGTTACCCTCCACGCTGCCCTCCAATGCTAAATTTGTGATCCCTTGATGCCTCAGAACATGTCCTACCAACCGGTCCCTTCTTCTTGTCGAGTTGTGCCACAAACTCCTCTTTTCCCCAATTCAATTCAATACCTCCTCATTAGTTATGTGATCTACCCAACTAATCTTCAGCATTCCTCTGTAGCACCACATTTCGAAAGCTTCTATTCTCTTCTTGTCCAAACTATTTATCGTCCATGTTTCACTTCCATACATGGCTACACTCCATACAAATACTTTCAGAAACGACTTCCTGACACTTAAATCCATACTTCATGTTAACAAATTTCTCTTCTTCAGAAACGCTTTCCCTGCCATTGCCAGTCTACATTTTATATCCTCTCTACTTCGACCATCATCAGTTATTTTGCTCCCCAAATAGCAAACTCCTTTACTACGTTAAGTGTCTCATTTCTTAATCTAATTCCCTCAGCATCACCCGACTTAATTCGACTACATTCCATTATCCTCGTTTTGCTTTTGTTGATGTTCATCTTATATCCTCCTTTCAAGACACTGTCCATTCCGTTCAACTGCTCTTCCAAGTCCTTTGCTGTCTCTGACAGTATTGCAATGTCATCGGCGAACCTCAAAGTTTTTATTTCTTCTCCATGGATTTTAATACTTACTCCGAATTTTTCTTTTGTTTCCTTTACTGCTTGCTCAATATACAGATTGAATAACATCGGGGAGAGGCTACAACCCTGTCTCATTCCCTTCCCAACCACTGCTTCCCTTTCATGCCCCTCGACTCTTATAACTGTCATCTGGTTTCTGTACAAATTGTAAATAGCGTTTCGCTCCATGTATTTTACCCCTGCCACCTTTAGAATTTGAAAGAGAGTATTCCAGTCAACACTGTCAAAAGCTTTCTCTAAGTCTACAAATGCTAGAAACTTAGGTTTGCCTTTCCTTAATCTTTCTTCTAAGACAAGTCGTAAGGTCAGTATTGCCTCACGTGTTCCAACATATCTACGGAATCCAAAGTTATCTCTGCAAAATTACGATCTGTGTCCGCAGAGCCATCAAAGTGTACCACAGAATTCCAAATATCTTTTTCCCCTTTCATTTCTTTCTCTGACTCTAAGGTCCTTGGTAACTCACTATGCATATTCTTTCCACTACTACAGCGCCTAAAAACTACTAAACTCTTCTACCTCTTTTTTTTTTTTTTGACATTTCCGCCATTTTCCTACGCGTTCTGTCTGCTGTGTCATCACCAACGCGTTACGTTGGTATGTTAATTTTTATAGTGGTCACTTTGTTCGCCACTTCCGTATTCGTAATAATGGCAGCATTACGTAATTAAGTCCCCTAGTGCTCAGAGCCATCAGCACAATGTACGTCATTCGCTTGTTATTACGCTACTGTTACCATTCCAGAAATTTCTGATTTCCTTCCATTCCCATGCCAAATCTGTATAGCAAAAACCACATTGCATCAGAACACTTACAATTTTATAATGTAGTGGTTTCCCATGTAGTTCACACAAGGTGTTTCTTCCATCTTAAACCATAAGTTTCCTCTGCAAGGATCAGAGCGTTCTGAACGGATGTTCGCTCCTCCAGTCTCTTTTAAAAATGCAGATGGTAGAATGAGTGTTATCACTTCCATCATAAGTCTTCAATAACAAATAATGTGATACTTTGCTGACACTCATATATTTGAATATCACCCATGTAATCAAAAGAATCAACTATCACTCAAATGAACCTCCACCGAAGAACATCGGAGAAAATAGGTATAGAAATTTCGACACCCTAAGCAGAATATATGTTGTTGAAAATATATTTTGGGAAAAATTAATGAAGTTCAAAAATTTAAATACCCGGAAAAAATCATTCAAACTATAGGACCGACCAATGTAAAAAGCAACGCCAGATCACAGAAAATGAAGATGGTATATCAAGTCTCCGCCGACACCTACAAGATATTTGTAATATAACACTTTTTTACATCAGACTAAAAAGTATAAAATAATTTCTCCTTGCCCCACACAGATTCCACAAATGTAGTCCTCAAAATTTTTGATGGTGAAATTTTAACAGCTTTCAAAATATTTGTGAATTTATATTGAAATACGTGGAGCACCTGCAATCGATAACAGGAGGTGAACAATTCATGCATCAGTCGTATATTGCATGCACCCCAACATATTTGTTATAAATGTTATCAGTATTTTCATAACTATTAAGAGCCATATCACAGATTTTCAGAACTGTACGTATAGAGTTAGAAAACTGTACCAGGCTAGGAGAAATTATTTTCTAGTCCTTCATCTGATGTAAAAACGTGCTATATTAAAAAGTTACTTCTTTTTAAATTTTTATTTTCTACTTTTTAGTCTTGTGCGTGTCAAATTTTTTAGACATCTTGATGAGATGACTTCGGAACATTTCCTTTACACAGTATTAAGAGGCTGTTAAGGTAAAAGTTATAGAGATCCGAGATCACAGGAAGGCTTATCAGCAACTGTCCTTGCCGCGAATCATTCGCCACTGGGAAAGGAAAACGGGGGAAGTGGCAATAGCACACAAAATATCCTCAACCACACTACAGACAAAAAACGGGTTAGTATTGCACTGCCTTCCAGTCCTGAGCTAGGTGCAAGTTTGAAGTCTCTAGCTGATCGTGAATACAAACTTCGCAGTTGATTTTAAACTAGCAGACAGTGAGTGTGTGTGTGTGTGTGTGTGTAACTCACTTTACTCTGTTTTTATTAACTCATCAAAAAAAGTTTTGCATCACTTCTGTTCAGAGAGTTACCGAACTTGTACAGAAAATTGGAATAGAGATCAACATAAACATCATTTCCGCCCTTTTTATTGCTCATGTAAACCACACATTGCATGTTGTACCACTATACAGTGAGACCTTCAGATGTAGTGATCCAGGTTGCTGTACACAACGGTATCTCTAATAGCCACTAGCACGTCCTCTTGCATTGATGCATGCCTGTATTCGTCGTGGCATGCTATCCACAAGATGGTTGCGATTCGGCGTAGATCCCTCAGAGTGGTTGGTGGGTCACGTCGTCCATAAACAGTCCTTTTCAATCTATCCCAGGCATGTTCGATAGGGTTCATGTCTGGAGAACATGCTGGCCACTCTAGTCGAGCGATGTCGTTATCCTCAAGAAAGTCATTCACAAGATGTGCACGATGGGGGCGCGAATTGTCGTCCATGAAGACGAATGCCTCGCCAATATGCTGCCGATATGGTTGCACTATCGGTCAAAATAGTTCAAATGGCTCCAAGCGCTATAGGACTTAACATCTGAGGTCATCAGTCCCCTGGACGTAGAACTACTTAAACCTAACTAACCTAAGGACATCACACACATCTAAAGGAACAGGCAGTGCGGGGACTACTGCCATTGTGAAATATGTTAAATGTATTCGCAATTGCATGCATGCATGTCCAAAGAAACTTTTCAAGGTAATTCAGAATAACACAGTCACTACAATATCGTATTTATTCTCCGTCACCGTGCAAGCGACTTTCCAGTATAATGTCTCACCTGTACGAGAATATGCATAATGGATGTACGAGTGTAGATTGTAGACGAATTGTTGACAACATATGGAAGTTTGAGTTTGGCCATGAGTCGTGCACATATAGCACAATGATAAGGCGATCGCTCATGACAAGCGGAAAATCTGGTTTCGAGTCCCTGTCCGGCACAAATTTTCATTGTCGTTATTCCATCCTACAGCTGAAAATTGTCCACATTCACAATTGCGAATACATTTAAAGAAAATCTTGATAGTCATGGGTGATTGGAATGCAGTTATAGGGGAAGGAGTAGAAGGAACGGTTAAAGGAGAATATGGGCTTGATAGTAGGAATGAGAGAAGGAAAGACTAAATGAGTTCGGCAATAAATCTCAGCTACTAATAGCAAATACTCTGTTCAAGAGTCACAAGAGAAGGAAATATATCTGGTAAAGGCAGGGAGATGCGAGTAAATTCCAGAATCAGACATTGGACCGAAGGCGTACCCATGAGTAGATATAGACTAAGATCACGATTTAGCAAGGAGAAAGAATAGGCTGAAGTTTAATAGCCTAGTCAGGAAGAAAAAAATGGGTGAAAACGTAGTATGCGGAATTACTAAAGAATAAAGATGTAACTTGACATTCTCTGAGGCTGCCTGCAGAGACTACGATAATGAATAGCTCAGAGGAATGGACATCTTCAAAATTGCAATCAAAGAAGTTTGAAAGAAAAACGTAGATATAAAGAAGATAACTGCGGAGACACCATGGGTAACAGAAGAAATAAATACTTCAGATGATCGATGAAAGAAGGAAGTACAAAAATGTTCAGGGAAAAATTTAGGAATACAGAAAAAAAGGCATTTAGGAATGAAATAAGTAGGAAGTGCAGGGAAGCTAAGACGAAAAGGCTAAAAATGTGAAGAAATCAAAAAGATATGATTGTCGAAAAAACTGAGTCAACGTAAAGAAAAATCAAAATAACCTTCGGTGAAATTAAAAACAAGGGCGATAAGATTAAAACCGCAACGGGAATTCCACTGTTAAAAGCAGAGGAGAGAGCGGATTGGTGGAAAGAGTACATTGAAGACATCTATGAGACGGGTGACTTGTTTGATGATGTAATATAAGAAGAAAAAAGAGTCGACAGGGAAGAGATAAGGGACAAGGGATACAGTATTAGAATCGGAAGATCTTTGGAAGACTTAAGATCGAATGAGGCAAAAGGGATAGACAGCGTTCCATCAGAATTTCTATAATCATTGGAGGAAGTGACAACAAAGTGATGATTCACGTTGGTGTGTAGAATGTATGAGTCTTTCGATATACCATCTGATTTTCGAAAAAATCATACAATTCCAAAGACTGCAGTAGCTGACAAGTGCGAGAATTATCGTAGAAACAGCTTAATAGGTTTTGCATCCAAGTTGCTGACAAGAATTATATGTAGAGTAATGGAAAAGAAAATTTAGTATCAGCTGACGAACAGTTTGACTTTAGGAAAGGTAAAGGCACCAGAGAGACAGTTCTGACGATGCAGTTGTTGATGGAAACAAGACTAAACTTTTAAAAAATCAAGACACATTGATAGGATTTGTCGACCTGGAAAAGCTTTCGACGATGTAAAATGGTGCAAGATACTAGAAATTCTAAAAAAAAAAAAATAGGCGTAAGCTATAGGGAAAGTGTGTATTAGAACCAAGAGGGAACGATAAGCCTGGAAGGCCGAGAACGAGATGCTCGGACTAAAAAGAGTGTAAGACAGGGATGAAGTCTTTCGTCCCTACCGTTGAGTCTACAAACGAAGAAGAAATGACAGACATAAAAGAAAAGTTCGATAGTGGGATTAAAATTCAAGGTGAAGGGATATTAATGATGAGATTTTCTGATGGCATTGTTATCCTCAGTGAAATTAAAGAAGAATTACGCGATGTCTTGAATGGAATGAACAATCTAATGACTACAGAATATGAATAGAGAGTAAATTGAAGGAAGACGAAAGTTACGAGATGTAGCATAACCGAGAACAGCGAGAAACGTAACATTAGAATTAGGAGTCACAAAGGGGAACGAAGTTGAGGAATTTATCTACCTAGGCAGCAAAAGAGCCCGTTGATGGACGGAGTAAGGACGACATAAGAAGCAGACTAGCACAGACAATAAGCGCATTCCTGGCCACGAAAAATCAACTACTATGAAACACAGGCCTTAATTTGAGGAAATATTTCTGAGAATGTACATTTGGATCACAACACTGTGTTATAGCAAAACATGGACAGTGGGAAAACAGCAACAGAAGAGAATCTAAGCATCTGAGATGTGGTGCTGCTGAAGTAGTTGAAAATTAGACGGACTGAGAAGGGAAGGAATGACGAGGCTCTCCACAGAATCGGCGAGGTGAGGAATATGTGTAAAACACTGACAAGAAGAAGGGGAAAAATGATAGGACATCTGTTAAGACATCGGTTAATAACTCCATGGTAATAGAGGGAGCTGTAGAGGGAAAAAACTGTAGAGCAAGACGGAGACTGGATTACATCAGGCAAATAATTAAGAAAGTATGTTGCGATTGCTAATCTGAGATGAAAAGGTTGACACAGGACAGGATTTCGTGGCGGACCGCATCAAAGCAGTCAGCACACTGACTACTCAAAATAATAATAATAATAATAATAATAATAATGTAGAATATAATTGGTTGAGTTTGCTCCAAGCGCGTCTGTGTTACGCTTTCATAGCATCTCTTTTCAGCTCCACCCCCAGCTGTAGAAGTGCAATGGACGTCTCACTGCCAAGGTAATTTTTTTCCACGTAGCCAATGACGCAAGGGTACAGTTTGGTAGAAATTGTTTCAGGCGTTACAGAGGTGCGCCTATAAATCAAATTAGTTGTTGCAGACTCTTTCTGCAGCAGCGGGTAACTACAACACATTGCGCCTGCAGGGGCTGTGACGCTATCTGCTAAGCATAGCCATCGTGCAGGAACTCGAATTGGACAGGAGGCGCTCTGCGCTATGTTTCTTTGTCGTCCCGTTTACACTCTCCCCCCTCCCCATCCTCCCCCAACCACTCCCATATTTCAGGCAGATGTTTGTTATTCCCACACTGTGATACTATCAGCCAATTCTGAGCTGTGTTCATAATATCAAGTCTCTAGCTCATCTGGAAGTTAGTTTAAAATCAATTGCAAAATTTTGTTCCAAACCGACTGACAGAAGAGCGACCTAATATAAAGCTGCCAAAAAACAGTATCCATTCATGTGAAGATTATACGCAATGAAGTAGTTATGAGAACTGAAGCATTCAATGCAGCAGAGTGCATTGCTACACTTAAAGTACGAGAAACAGAAAAATTAAGAAGTGAAAAAGAAGTCTCTCAAAAAATTCAAAATTAAGAAGCAAAAAAGAAGTCTCTCAAAAAAAAAATTCCAATCTACCAGACACAATTAGAAAGGTGGGCCCATTTCTTGGAACTTATTAAAAGAATGGAGGATTATGGTTTAACTAAAAGAATCTACCAATTTTTCAATACCAAAAAGAAAAATCAATGGATCAAAGGTACTCAGACGGCTTAGAAGAGATGAAAATACCTAAAGAAGAAATATAAAACACAGAAAAACTTAGAACCAAAATAGATAACTTCGAAGGTTTTCAAGAAAAAGAGGGGAAACATGACAAAACCTTCCCCCAGGAAGAAAATCAGCAGGGTGAGGAAATGGAAAAATACATAAACTATGTTTTTTCTGCTACAGTTAAAATTTTTATTACTATGTCTGTAGTTCTATTTCCAAGCAGATGTAAGAGAGGACCGAACGGCAAAAATCTTGTGAGGGCAAAGAAATCGATACGTAAAAATAAATTACTAGTTTAGTGTTGCAACTCTATCTGTAGCTGTAGTCTGTCACTGACAATGATAGTCCAAGTCCACTCGTCACTGCGATGCAGCGCTACTGGATATGGCGAAGTTCCTCTCTTAATACAAAAACACCGAAACGCGGAAGTTACACTCAGGTAAAATAATCTGTGTTCTCCCTAACGACAAAGCGTTATTTTCTTAAGGCACATTCTAACAAATGTTTGACGAACCTGACCGCAGATACTATAAATTCTTTTATGTAATAAAGGGCAGTGACTCGGTTGTTAAAAATCAAATTACAAATCTGAACTGGGACATCATACTTCGCCGTTCTGTCCACTCTGGCTAAAGTAGCAGTACCTTTGTCCAACAGTATTCTGTCTCATAAATGTTGTTATTTGTCATCAAACCCTGTATCAGGTCTTGTTTGGCATATTATCCTGCCCTATTTTCGGATAAATAAGAAAATCTAAAATTATGGTTGGTTAAAAATCAGCTGAAAGCTGCCGAATATGACTGACGTATGTAAAACATAATAGATATTTGTTATATAAGACCCTTCATAGCCAAAGTCAACATATTTTATTTAATAATTTATGTCAAAGAAACTTGCGCATTTTGGAGAGTTTACTAAAAGTGTGCAAAATTTCAGATAGTGTGGTTCTTAATTTCGGATGGGGCTATTTGATAAATTCAAGACTGCAGACCCATAGGAATATTTTTTTTTTTTTAGAAAAATTACAAGAAGTAATGTTGAGATATTCCAATTTGATTACAATAATGATACACTTATAATTACACTGGGGCTATCATTTGCAATTTTCTCGTTTGTAAGTCTTCCAGCCATGTTTCTCAGTCCCAGCATGTAGTTCATGTAGCCAAAGCAAACGTCCTAGACACCTTATCCAATATTCTCCAGATTTATCTTCTCAGCATGGGACAGAATAATGGATGCATTCCTCATCTGCCCTGCCTTCATCATTCGTCGAGAGAAGGGAAATGGAACTTTCGGAATCCTCGACAGATGATAACTCACATGTCCGATTGTCCCCTACTCATTTTGGGCTTTGGATGCTTTGGTGTTTCCCCTAGTTCTTCTAAAATTGTCCTCTTGCATTTTAGGTTGTCTTGCGCTGCTGACTCTCCCTAAAGCACATTTCTGTCTATCATAGAGCTCTAGACCGTGCGGCTACCCCGAGCGGCCCCCGGCACATGAATAATCATTAATTTATATCCAAAATTTTCACCAATGAAATAAATGAAGAAGTAGAACACAATAAGTTAAAGTAGAGGCACAGATATCAGAGCGGGAGCCATATTGACCGAAAAATTTTCCAGTAATTTTCCTTGTCTAAGCAGAAAAGGTGAGGGCAAAACTGGAGGTCCGCGGAGCCTGGGCAAACATGGAAGTGCAGATCTACTGAAAACCGTAGCAAGACACCGTCGATACAGCAATATGACTCCCACTACCAAAGGAGTGACAAGTCTATCTCGGCACAAGCAGAACTAACGGCCGAAAGAACCGTTGTGCGCGAAAATCCACTTGCGATACCCTTCCGCTGTGACCCTCCTGCCTATTCTCACCTCACAACCCACCACCGGGCTACGTCAAACTCTCTGAGCCAATGATCATCTACGATAACTGCAAACTAAATCTGCGCCGCCTATCGGGGGGACAGTGAAAGACAGTACCGGAAAGACGAAGATAAAATGAACTGGAGCCGCCACGGCTCAGTTATGTCAACTCACCAGCCGTCTCGAAGCTCGTCTCCTCAGGTGTCTGCTTCCGCAGTGAATGCCAATCAATTCTTGACTAAGTCAAGGCAATGGCGTTTGACTTCCAGGAGCAATCGGTGGGCGGACATGGGTTCGGTTTCCTGACAGTATGTTAGGACTGAGTGTCTTCTCCAACTTCGGAAGCGGCGACACGTCGATATTCTCTTCACTGCCATCCGGGTTGGTCCAGAGCACGGTGAAGACACCCCGAACGTTCGAAAGCTCACCAAACGCCCTAAACTGTAGTCCATCTGCTTTTTATGTGACGACAGAAAAATAAAGGGAGAGAAATGTGAATTGCGATTTACTTCAATGAATGTTAAACTTGAAATGTTAAAGTTGGAATGAATGTTACTTGAATGTTAAGTTAAATGTTAATGTCCAATACGAAGAAGTTTTTCCCTTTAATTATGAGTGCCTTTAAATGGATCTAAGCTTCCAGGACCGTCCAGCAATGCCTATGTTTAATAAGTTTACCTATATGATGTAGGTTCGTACAATCGTCGTAATGATCAAATGGTAGTTATACGAAGCTGTAGCCTCTGCACTCTGCACCGCTGATATTGCACGCCGCTCTCCTGAAAAGCTTTTTTATTTCTCAAGTTAGACATGCGTGGCCACCTGCATTCGCAGCAAAGTGTCAGATGTACAAATGCAGTCGTCTCAGTTTTAGGGGGAGGGGGGGGGGAGAAAATATTAGTAAATTACAGTTCCAGTGCAAAGATGGCCTATTGCGACGGAACCGGAACGCGTGCAGGCTGGAATTAATACTCATCCCAAAGCCGCTGAGACGACTATATAATAATGTGTATATGTAGACATGAAGCACAAATTTCCAAAGTTGTTAAAATGATGAAATTGCTCACCTTTGAATAAAAATTTATTTATACGTTAGTACACTTTAACAAAACAACCACTTTCGTATTTCTATCCACAACGCCTCAGCGTTTAAATAAACATAATTCTCTGACTAATTCCGTAATGGCTTCCGTTCAACAATACAATTAGATCCGCTCCTACAATACGTCTTTCAATTCCAATATCTCAAGCAGTCGTAACATATCAGCGATCTAGGGTCAAGGATGCTATATCAACCAATAGCAGCGTCGCCTACACAAAGTTTATTCTCGCAGTCGCTGCTTTCGCTGCCTCAAATAAATTGTTTGCACTCTTCTAATATAGTCGATGGTAAGTTATGTAATCAGTAACATCTCCCAATTCACAGATTGTACAGGAGTCGTTAATGAGCATATTTATAGTGAATTTGTTCGTAGTAACATAGTTTCGCTGGCTACTTACTTTGAAATGCTTCTTCTAATGAAGAATGAACACTGTGGATAATATTGCTTCCACAGTTCTTTCGAAAGTGTTAGCCAGTCAGACAGTATAAATTACGGTACTTCCGTTGAATGTGCACATGCAGAATGATTAACGAAAATAGGCCACATGAAGAAAACAGTTTATGGACCGCATTTCAAAGAAACAGACATGCTATTTACTCATCTTTCATTGGGCTTTATAGCTAGAGGTGTCATACTGATATTCTCGAATATTTCTCCTAGATCTCCAAGGATGACTTTATGGTGGTAGCGTACTTCCATGGCAGATAACGTTCTGGCTGATCGTGTAATGAACTACTGGAAAGAGGTTACAGAAGATTCAGAATTTGCATGAGGCTCTGATTTACAAGATGCAGCAACTACTTCTGCTGTTTCAAACGCTAATTCAGTTAACTGATGTCAGTGCACCAGTGGGAGTAACATCGAGCGCAGAGGCAGGAGGTAGGGTAGACGTTTCGCCTGTATTTGTAAAAGCAATTCATGGCCATCGTGAAACGGGCTCTGATATTCAAGTGGCTGCAAATGTGGATTTATGTGCAAAGTCTATAGTTGGTTGTGGATCCTAGTCCTTTGTGATACACCTTTCTCGTAAGAGTGTATGTTAACTGTAACAGAAGTCGAAATAACCTGAACAGTCTTATTGCTTACTATTCCCAAAGAGTACATGCTGGCACGTATTTCACTGTTATGCTGGATAAAACATTTTGTCACTTAAATGGTTACTGTAAATCAACAACTGCAATGTGCTCTCAATTTTCGACCTAAAATAAGGTTTTCGTATCGGAAAATGCCTGCCAGCTTAAACTCATAAAAAGCCATTTGAATTAGGCTGTGAAGGTAGTACCTATATTGAGAGCGTATACTTCTGTAACGGTGCGAGGTGATATTCCGGAAGAGGAGTCGAACGCAACACAGTCCTCTGACGTTCTCAGTATAAAGAATGGTCATATACCGTCATTAGCACTGTATGTCTTGTTCGCTAACGGTGCTATTGTGTGCACGCAGATATCGTCACAGGAAGATTGTAGGTGATTGAGAAAATTTCACTTTGTGTATTGAATGGCAGCCCTCGTTAAATGTAAGCAAATGTAACATAATGCCGATAACAAAGAGAGAGAGAGAGAGAGAGAGAGAGAGAGAGAGAGAGGGGGGAGGGGGGGGGGAGGGAGGGAGACAGACAGAGAGAGAAATGGAGGGAACCCTAGTGGACATCTTGAACCCGTCAAATTTTCTTTAGATTTAATACTGACAGGAGATATGATAAGAACGATCAAGAAAAATCAGTACTGTTAAAGGCGGATGGAACACTTAGATGTTTGGAAGGGTTCTGGGAAAAGACAGTACATATTTCTTTGATTTTTCAGTCTTGTGACTGGTATGACGCGACCCGCCAAGAATTCTTTTCCTGTGCCAACACTTAAATGGTTCAAATGGCTCTGAGCACTATGCGACTTAACTTCTGAGGTCATCAGTCGCCTAGAATTTAAAACTAATTAAACCTAACTAACCTAAGGACATCACACACATCCATGCCCGGGGCAGGATTCGAACCTGCGACCGTAGCGGTCGCTCGGTTCTAGACTGTAGCGCCTAGAACCGCACGGCCACTCCGGCCGGCAAACACGTAAATCTCAGAGTAGCACTTGCAACCTACGTCCTCAATTATTTGCTTGATGTACTCTACTCTCTGTTTTCCACTACAGCTCCCTCTAGCACCATGGAAGTTATTCCTTGATGTCTTAAAAAATGTTCTATCGATCTGTCCCTTCTCCTTGTCAGTCTTCGCCGCCATATTACTTTTCCCTCCGATTCTGCGCGGAACCTCCTCATTGCTTACCTTAGCAGTCGACCTAATTTTCAACGCACGCTTCGATTCTCTCCTATTCCGGTTTTCCAACAGTCCATGTTTCACTACCATATAATGCTGTGCTCCAAACCTACATTCCCAGTAATATCTTCCTCAAATTGAGGCATATGTTTGATAGCAGTAGACTTATCTAGGGCAGGAATGCTCTTTTTGGCTGTTCTAGTTTGCTTTTGATGTCCTCTTTGCTCTGTCTGTCATTGCTTATTTTGCTTCATAGGTAGTAGAATTCCTTAAATTCATCTACTTCGTGACCATCGATCCTGATGTTAAGTTTCTCGCTGTTCTCATTTCTGATACTTCTCATTACTGTCGTCTTTTTTCTATTGATTCTCAATCCATATTCTCTACTTATTAGACTGATCATTCCATTCAGCAGGTCATGTAATTCTCCTTCACTTTCACTCAGGCTAGCAATGTCATCAATGAATCGTATCATTGATATCCTTTCACGTTGAATTTTAATTCCACTTCTGAACCTTTCTTTTATTTCCATTAATGCTTCTTTGATGTACACATTGAACAGTAGGGGAAAAAAGCACTTCGTTCTTGGTCGTCCACTCTTATTATTCCCACTTGGCTCTTGAACATATTGTATATTACCCGTCCCTCCCTGTAGCTTATACCTATTCTTCCCAGAATTTCTAACATCTTGCACCATTTTACATTGTCGAACACTTTTTCTATGTCGACATATCCTGTGAATGTGGCTTGATTTTTCTTTAGTCTTGCCTCCATTATCAGCCCCAACGTCAGAATTGCCTCTCGGATGCCTTTACCTTTCCTAAGGCCAAACTAATCGTCATCTAGCACATCCTCAATTTTTTTTTTCCATGAACGTGGATGCATGAGCTGTTCAGCTGATTATACGATAATTCTCGCACTTGCAGCTCTAGCAATATTCGGAATTGTGTGGACAATACTTTTCTGAAAGCCAGATGGCGTGTCGCCAGACTCATACATTCTACACATTATGTGAATAGTCGTTTTGTTGCCACTTCCCCCAATGATTTTAGAAATTCTGATGGAATGTTGTCTATCGCTTCTGCCTTATTTGACCGTAGATCCTCCAAAGCTTTCTCAAATTCTGAGAATCAACACAATATCTCCTAAATCGACTCCTGTTTGTTCTTCTATCACATCCGACAAATCTTCCCACTCATACAGGCCTTCTGTGTACTCTTTTCACCTATCCGCTCTCCAATCTCCATTTAACAGTGGAATTCCCGTTGCACTTTTGATGCTACCACACTTGCTTTTAAGGTCACCGAGGGTTGTTTTGACTTTCCTAAACGCTGAGTCTGTCCTTCCGACAATCATTTCTTTTTCAGTTTCTTCACATTTTACATGTAGTCATTTTGTTTTAGCTTTCCTGCACTTTCTATTTATTTCACTTCTCAGTGACTTGTGTTTCTGTATTCCTGAATTTCCCTGAGTACTTTTGTATTTCCTTCTTTCATGGATCAACTGAAGTATTTCTTCTGTTATCCATGGTTCCTTCACAGTTATCTTCTTTGTACTTATGTTTTTCTTTCCAACATCTTTGATTAGCCTTTTCAGAGATGTCCATTCTTCTTCAACTGTACTGCCTACTGCTGTATCTACAGCTTTAGAGAACTTCAAGTGTGTCTCGTCATCCCTTAGTACTTCTGTATTCCACTTCTTTGCGTATTGATTCTTCCTGACTAATCTCTAGAACTTCAGTCTTGATTGTGGTCAGAATCTGTATCTGCTCCTGGGTACGCCTTACAATCCAGTATCTGACTTCGGAATCTCTGTCTGGCCATGATGTAATCCAACTGAAATCTTCTTTTATCACCCGGTCTTCTCCAAGTATACCGCCTCCTCTTGTGAGTCTTGAACAGAATATTCTCCATTACTAGCTGAAATTTATTACAGAACTCGATTAGTCTTTCTCCTCTCTCATCACTTGACCCAAACCCATATCGTCCTGTAACCATTTCTTCTACTCCTTCCGCTACAACTGCATTGCAGTCCCCATGACTATTAGATTTTCATCTCCCTTAATGTACTGCATTACTCTTTCAATATCCTTGTATACATTCTCTACATCTTCATCTTCAGCTTGCGTGTCAGTGTTGGTCTGCTGTCGATTCTGACAAGACCAACCCTATCACCAAATTTGTAAGTGGGCTGCTTCTGTGTTGGCAGCGCTGTGTAGCCGTTTGTATTGGATCTCTGAGTGCGCTTTCCCTGTAAGAGACTCTGTGGCTGGTTGGACTCATTATTGGATTATTCGTTAGTGTAGTATTGGTCAGTTGGATGTGAACAGCGCGTAGCTTTGGGCAGTTGGAAATGGCCACCAGCAGTGGTGGGTGTGGGGAGAGAGATGCCAGTGTTTTGAGAGGTTACTATGAGCAGACGATCTGGATATTTGTACATCAGAAACTGGAAATTTGTAAAACTGGATGTCACGAATATGTATATAACTTTTGAACAATATTAAGGTAAATAGATTGTGTGTTCTCTATCAAAATCTTTCATTTGCTAACTATGCCTATCAGTAGTTGGTGCCTTCAGTAGTTTTGAATCTTTTATTTAGCTGGCAGTATTGACGCTCATTGTATTGCAGTAGTTCACGTAATGAAGATTTTTGTGAGATAAGTGCTTAATGAAATGTATAGGTTATTGATAAGTTTTCTATTTAGTCAGGGCCATTCTTTTGAATTAATTATTTGAAGTTGGATTATCCTTTTTTTTTTTTTGAGCACTCAGATTGCGTTGTGCTAGAATATTGTGGGTCAGTGTTGACATGATAAGAATAAATATAGAGAAACTAGGTTCACTTGTATTCACTTTCACTCAGCAGTTTAAGTAAAATATTTAATAAAGAAGTTTCATCTGGCGACCCTGCCAGGATACCTCACTGGAATCTTCTGAATTTTCTGGTATTTTGAATAATTAGTGCATGATTAGAAATTAGTTATTATTACTGCTAGTGCATAATTGTATAGAGAATTTCCTTTGCAGTTGTAGTTTTTCATTGTTGTACAATATTGAAATGAGCAAAGCAGTTGTGGCCTGCATGTGGATTTGTGCTAAGTATTTTGCAGTCGCTTTTGCAGTTAATTAGATATTTATTATTGTCAATGCTATTTTTGCTCTTAAAATTGTGTTTTTCTGTGCTATCGTGTGAAATTCGGTGATAATCATGGTGTGTGAAAAGTGCAACACTAGGCTACAAAGTAAATTGAGAAATGATTGTGATGATGAGCTTAGCGTGTCAGCACTACCTTGTAATGAAGTGACAAATGTCCAAAATAATTTTAATTGTGGACAGGGAAATGACCATGCAGTAAATAATGGTGTAGACAGTGAAACAGTTAGTGAACAAAGTAGTATTGTCGATCGATCGGTCAGCAATAGCTCGCTTCAGGAATGCGAAATGACAGAACAAAATCTTGCAAATACCATAGATTCAGGTTTTGTATCCTAACCCTTTTCTCAATTAAGTCAAGACTCACTCTCTGCTTTTCAAAATGCAAATGTTGCCGGTGCAAATGCACTGCTGAAAAACACAAAGGAACATGTTCCAGACACTAATATATTGTTATTACAATTAATGCAAAAAATGGAACAAAATCAGAAATGTGGAGGTTTAACTGCTGAGTTGCTTAAAATCGAATAAAAATGTCAAAAAATTTCTGAAGATGTAAAAACACAAATTTGTGACATTTTCACCTTATTCTTTTGCATCATGAAAACGCATTACGGAATCATGAAGCAGTCATAAAAGAACTGCAGACAATTGTTCACAAAAATCACGACACCTTGCAGGCTAAAACTGACTCAGTAGCATCTACCGATACAGTCACGCAACTTGTACAAAATCAGGAAAACGTAAAGGACACAGTAGATACGATTTAAAAACAATCGGACACTCTGAAACTTGGTTCAGTAAAACAGAAATCAGTATATTATCGGAAAAAGTAGTAGAACTTTCAGATAAGCTAACTAATTTATCTATGAAGGTAGATGATGATCTGAATGACCCAAGACCAGTAACCTTTACTGACACAGAAGGGTACGAGCAAATCAGGAAACTCAAACAAAATCAGAAACAAATCAATACACAGTACAAAAGAGAAATGCAGAAAGTACAAGATAGTTGGCTCATGTAATACAAGAATTACATATTCCAGAGGGCACTCACGCTCTGACACGGGAAGAGGGATTCAGAAATAAGGAAAAGTCACAAAGTAACAACACAGGGTATTTTGGAGTTTTTGAAAGGAGTTGGCAACGTGCACCGAATCTTGAGACAGAACCGCCGACACGACATAACAGTGACCGATTTGCAACTCGCCGACACGATGATTTTGACTATAAACTCTTCATCACTACACATAAATTTAAAACATTCAAGATTTCCGGTAATGATATACATCCACAAGCTTGGCTTTATCACGTTGCTCATTACTTTCCTCCTAATTAGTCATTGGAGCACAGATTAGAATTTATGTGTGGCTATCTAGAAAATGAACCAGCAGTAAGAATGCAATCGGTCATTCGCGGCTGTCACAGTGAAGGAGATTTCTATCATGCCTTCCTTTCTGCATATTAGTCACAGGCTACTCAAGATAGAGTAAAACACAGCATAATAATGATGAAACATTTTGAACAGTCTGAATTCTCCAGCCCAGTAAAATATTTTGAAGAAATGTAGCACAAAAATCAGTATTTTTCAAGCCTGTACAGCCCCTCAGAACTCATCCGCATTTGCTTAATTAAATTGCTTGAACATTTAAGACATATTATTTTGGCAGGGCGTTGTAAAGACGACATCGAAGCTTTTCAGGGACTTTTACAAGAATTGGAAGTCGACTCAGACTGTCACGGGATGCGAAAACAGGAAAACAACAATTACAAGTCACATCTGCCACAATTTCGTGATGACAGAAATAATTACCAGGCACGATAAGACTACTTTTATAACGCAAATCGTGCCCAAAATAGACACCTCCCATACGATAACCGTTGGAAGAATAACAAAAGTTACAGAGAGAGGTCACATTTCCGTAGTAATGAATATGACAGAGACAGTTGTAGAAACGGACAATATGGAAACCAGAATAATTATTATCAACAGAGACAAAATGACTTCAGACGCAACAGCCCATCTCACAGTTACGATTCCAGGAGAAATTCTCCACCACTTAACCGACAAGAAAGGAACTACAGAAACTACCGACATGATGATAGACGATATAATCATGACGACAGACCTGAATCTAATCAGAACTGGCGGGATTCAAACAGGGCAGGGCCCTCTCGACAAGTTGAAATTGTAGAAGTTAGATCTCCAAGTCCCAGTAACAATGCGCGACAGCAAAGAGATGATAGACAATGACTCGCACCACAGGCAGCCACGTGTGCCAGCTGGCCCTGAGAAAAATAACAGAAGCTAACCTTGAGAAAAATGTCAACATTCTTTATCGATGTATACCGCATGATAATTGGTTTGAAGTTGACAGTCTACGTACTAATAAAAGTAATGTATTACACCACATTTCTCATGTGAAACCATTTATTGAGCGATAATTTGCTTTCTAACTTAGTCTTTGATATAATTTTTTTTTACTTCACATTACTATTACGCTTTTTCACACTTATAAACTGTTAACATGCAACAATGGTTTGAAGTCCACTATCCAGTGAAGAACCTATGGAACTTATTAAGACAGTAATTTTATGAGTGCATTTTTATAGGGAATAGATGGCACAGTCTCAGTGTGTGTACATTTTGCTTGTTGGTTGCAGGATTACGTAACAACTATAAGGCTTATATACTTGGAGCATGTACTGATAATGAGGTTTTACTGCAACATTTTGGCTTACCTGAAAAGACATTTTGTATTTAAAGTACATCCTGATAGGTTGCAGTCGACACAGTATATGGTTTGTTTGATGGCTACACGATTATACTTCGACGCTACTAATGAGTGACAGTTTACATTATTATTTTTGCGCTGTATTTGTTTTATGTCTGCACAGTTTTTCTGTGTTCTTCTGGAAAGTAAAACATATTTTGGTAATGACTTCTGTGACATAGCTACAATGAGATAGGTATTTTTTGTAACACAACAACATGTTACAGTGCAGTACTTTCTTGGTCCAGTAATGTACGTAATAGCTATGATATCTATACACATAGCATTTTATTTTTGTATATGACAAGGTAAGTACATTGAATTCCCGTGAACTTTGCTTGTGAACGACGATAACTACGACACTTGGCACATTTTTACCATTAGCCAATGACAGAAATTATCTTACAGCAAGATTCACAGTTTAGTGTTACATGGCACGCATTTGAGTGATTATCTTTCGTAGTTGGAATATTTTAGAAATATTTTAGAACTACTATGATACAGAGAAGATTTTCGGTGATACATTTCACTCCGCAGTTTAATTCATAAATCTGAGGGTATAATTACATCAATCCTCAGGAGGGTACACACTTACTTTGTGTACCATGTGTGTGGCAAGCGCAAGAAGCACTAGCTAATATGGTATTTGCTTATACAGTTTTAGACTTTGGTACTATATTTCTCTAACGCAGAATTACACAGCTATCTGATCATTTAACTGAGAGAGACAAACACAATTTTTACTATGTCAGTGACACATATTTACGTAATTACACACTTAGATTAATTCACACTTATAAAATTGTAGTTTGTCTGCATTTTGGGAACTTTTCGCATTTACTTTAGGAACCACTGTGATAATACAAGAGATTTGAGTGATGTATTTTGCATGGGATTATGATTTTTGAAATACGTTCGAGGTAGATGACTCTATGAAGCGAGCAGAGAGAATTGTCTTAGAGGTTTTGAGATTATTGAAGGAAGCTACGACTATTTTGAGATGTGATTGATCTATTATGAGATATTATTATAGAATCGTATGTGAAGAGTTAAGAGGTATGAATATATATATATATATATATATATATATATATATATATATATATATATATGTGTGTGTGAATGTGAGTACCACAATGCTGACGGAAATTTTTTGGACACTGTTATTCATGTGCTTTCGTTTCTATACACTTCTAACGTAAATTTTCAACCTGTGAAATTTTTTTATTGGTATTAAGTTGTCATTGTAGTGGAGATTGCTGTCGTTAATATTTCGGTAAAGTGTGTGTGGGACCTTGATGTAATGCTACACTGGGCTGTGCACTACCTGCATTGAAATATACTTATTGTTGTGTGGACTTTTAACTTTCCTTGTGCCGTTTTAGCTGCTTTGAAGCTACCTGCACTTTCACAAGCGCTCACATGGTTGTAGAAAAGAGAGGCTGTTGACCTAGTTATTGACATTTCTTTGCAGAACGCATCACAAACACGACACGCTGTTATTTGGAAATATATGATTACACTGTGGAGCTTGTACTTTGTGCTATTTACTGAAATGCTTATGAAGTAATTAGAAATATTTTTATATCTGCACACCTGATTATGATAAGTGTCTTTCTATGGAGTTGAGAGAACTTTTACTGACTTATGAAATGCTATATGACTATTGAATCACATGTTCATGCTTTGCCTTGTACATATTTGTTTATTTTATTTTATTTCTAGTTGCGCTGTAGCACTGGTTTTATAAAATAAAATTTAATACATATACTAATGTACACACTTTCTGTCTGCAGATCTATTAAGTGATGATTTTAGGATCTACATTCTTAAAAAAAAGGAGCACTAGGAAATGAAAGAAGCATGAGAAGGAGAAGTGATTGACAAACAGGAACTGTATACATAATTGGTAATTTTTTTTGGTAGAATAGGTTGTTTTTGTGCATCACTTTAGTGTTAAGATGTGACATAGGCATTTAGATGTAAATAGACATTCCCTTATCTGGATCGCTATCTTTATTGTAATATTTTTTCTGTTTGTGCTTTGTCATGTTTAGGTATAAGTAATTGCATTTTCTGCTACTATTTGCCAGGTATTGTCCTACTGAATGTTACTTCGTACTTCTCTGATAAACCAGTTGCCACCAATTTATTTTTCTTGTTTGCTGCATATTGTCTTATATTAGTTGTAATGTTGCATTTGCTTTGCTAATTTAGATATACTGCTGCTTGGTTTGCCAATTTGCATTGTTTTGTCACTGCATTGCCTCATTCTCTAGTTTATGTATCTGAGCTCAGTAGATTTAAGTTAGCTTAAGAGGGGGCAGGCAATATCAGGGAATGAATAGTGATGAATTGGAAAGAAATATATTGAGAAGCTATAAAAAAAGTTTGCCCAAAAGAGTATGGTATATTGAGGAACAATTAATTTTGAAAGAGGAGATGAACAGATGAAAGTAGGGTTTAGGGACAACAGGTTTAGGTAGGATTCTCTTGGAAACAAATAATGATATAAGATAATGGTAAATAAATGATGAGATAAGAGACTGGAAAATAAATTATGAGGTAAGATAATGGAAAATACAGAAAGCATGCTTAGATAGGATTTTTTTTGTGGGAACAAACGTTGAAATAAGAGGGAAGATCTGTGGAATGAAGTTTTAGTTGGACTTCAGTACCAAATGTTACACTGAAAATAAACCCTGTCCTTTTCTTTTGTGTTATTCAGCTATGTGTTTATGTGTACCCTTGTGTATCTGTGTTCTTCTTGTCTCTGTGTATTTACCTGATAAGATTAATTGAATTTTCTCTTCTAGTACTAAGCTGCATTTACTATGATGAGGAATACTGTTATCCTCAAATTTAATATTCTTTACTTTGGAAAGATGTTTAGACATTATTTATTCTGTTCTGTTTTATTTTAATGCTCATGTGTCAAGTTAATATTTCAATGAATATTCTCATGTTTCATTTATTTACTTATGTCACAATTCCTGGAATACTCATGTATATGCTTCTTTCTATACCTTTGTAAAGCCTGTATTACTATAAATGTTGTCTGTATTATCATGTTCTTCAGTGATGTTTTCTGTAGCATTGTAATTGTATACTTATGCTATAAAACTGCAAATTGTATAGACATCAGCTCTTAAGATTAAGTAAATAGTAGGGATTCATTTTACTGCACACATTTCTGTTGGCCATACTGTATGTGTAAAATCTCTGAGACTAAATGACTGTGTTAGTGTTTGGACATGTGCTGATAATTCAGCAAGGGACTGGTTAACAACATTGCTGGTTCTAAGGACATTGCAAAAAAATTAGTGAGTCCATAAGTAGTGGTTTATGGACTTGCTTTATTATCCGCAAGATTCTTCAATTGTGATTGTGCACCCGCACAGTTGCAATGGATGGCTGCTGGCCATCTCTACAAGGACTACAGTGGGTCTGCACCCTTGGTGACCCACTTCTACCATAATCTCTACAAGGACTACAGTGGATCGGCACCCTTGGTGGCCCACAACTACCATAATCTCTACAAGAAATATTTGTGAGTCTGCTCTGTGGTGACCTACTAATTCTACCAATGTTCTTCAAGACTTCGACTGACTCAGCTGTGGTTTTGCTGTGTTGTGGCCCATTACCAATCTTCATGTCAAGAGGCAGTACTGTTTCCATTGGGAGGACAACACTTCTTCAAGACTGCATGGAGATCCACTACTTGTGTGTGCATTTTCTTTTACTGCTCAGACTTTGTACATAAAACTGTCATAGAGTACTACTCCGATATATGATTAGGAATGTCTTTATGGACTGTGAGGAAAATATTTTCTTTTGACCAACCGTGCATTAATAATTGTGTGCATTTAACAAATTGATCCTGGCTACTGCCCAAAATAAATAGTGAAATTTTTTGTGGGGAGCAGGGGAGCTACGTAAGTGGGCTGCTTCTGTGTCGGCAGCGCTGTGTACGCTTTGCATTGGATCTCTGCCCTTTCTTTGTAAGAGACTCTGTGGCTGGTTGGACTGGTTGTTGGATTATTCGTTAGTGTAGTGTTGGGCAGTTGGATGAGAACAGCGCATAGTGTTGGGCAGTTGGAGGTGAGCCGCCAGCACCGGTGGATGTGACGAGAGAGATGCCAGAGTTTGAGAGGTTACTATGAGCGGACGATCTGGACGTGTGTTCGTCAGAAAAAGGAAATCTGTAAAACATATATGACTTTTGAAATATATTATGGTAAATACATTGTTTGTTCTCTATCAAAATCTAATCTTTCATTTGCTAACTATGCCTATCAGTAGTTAGTGCCTTCAGTAGTTAGAATCTTTTACTTAGCTAGCAGTATTGACGCTCGCAGTATTGCAGTAGTTCGCGTAATGAAGGTTTTTGTAAGGTAAGTACTTAATCATATGTATAGGTTATTGTTAAGTTTTCTTTTTAGACAAGGCCATTCTTTTGAATTAATTATTTGAAGTCAGGTTTTCCTTTTTTTGAACATTCAGGTTGTGTTGCGCTAGAATATTGTGTATCAGTGTTGACACGGTAAGAATAAGTAAAGAGAAGTTAGGTTCACTTGTATTCAATTATTTCACTCAGCAGTTTTAGTAAATATTTAATAACAGTAACACACTTCTGCCCTACCTCCCTATCCATAGCGAACCCTACTCCCGTTATACCATTTTCTGCTGCTGTTGATAGTACCCTACACTCGTCTGACCAGGAATCCTTTTTTCTCCATTTCACCTCACTGACCCCTGCTATATCTAGATTGAGCCTTTCCATTTCCCTTTCAAGATTTTCTAGCTTTTCTGTCACATTCAAGCATCTGACATTCCATTCCCCGATTCGTAGAACGGTATCCTTTCGTTGGTTATTCAGTGTTTTTTCATGGTCGTCTCCCCTTTGGCAGTACCCTGCCGGAGTTCCGGATGGGGATCTTTTCCGGAATCTTTCCAATGAAGAGATGATCATGGCACTTTTTCAATTACAGGCAACATGTCCCGTGAATACACGTTATGCGTCTTTAATGCAATGGTTTCGATTGCGTAAGATACGTTATGATTCTAACGCCATATTCCCATACCGCCTGTGCGTGGACAGGCCGACTTTCCTCATAGTCTGGAATCCGCCGCGTACAGGACTAGGGGGAGTGGGGTACGACAACACCGATACAGGACAAAGCACCGGACTTGACTTAGATTAGAACTAGTTAGTAGGACTTAGATTAGGAAACTAGTTATTTAGGAACCTGTAGCGAATAGCATCCTTGGCCTGCCCAGTGTCAGGGGCACGCTCGATGAGCAAGGCTCTAAAAAGTAGGTTTATAAACTACTGACATAACTCAGACGCTGCAGGCAGTAGAGTTTAGTTAAGCGCAGGTCATATAAAGTTAACATTAATAATAATAAATAAACTAGTTGCCATTGTTATCTAGTTATAGCTGTAGCTCACTAATTAATTAAATTTGTATCTAGCTGCAGTTAATTAGGACCCACTAATCATTTAAGGAAGGGGGTTAAGATTGTATAATTATTATAAATTTGTTATAAAGATTTTTTTTAAAAAAATACGCTATGAATAGGGAAGTAGTGCAGAGACTGAGCTACTCTGAGCAGTTCATTAATATGGATGTTCTAGTCAGATTCGACAGAAAATCTACGCCGACAAAAATACTACAGCCATATACGCCAACGTTGCAAGCAAAAGATAAGAGATATAAGGAGTATTTCAACATATTGAACACGGGTCATCCAACACGTAAAGGGAGAGGAAAATCTAATAGTCATGGCGGATTGAAACGCGATAATAGGGGACGGGTAGAACAAAGAGTTATGGGAGAACATATGCTAGGCACTAGGAATGAGGAAGGGGAAAGTAAGTTCTACAATAAATTTCAGATGGCAATAGTGAATACTCTGTTCAAGAATCTCGCTAGAAGAAGGTATACTTGGAAAACAAACGGAGACACAAGTGATTCCAGCTGGATTTTATCATAGTCAGACACAGATTCAGAAATCATATATTACTTTGTAAAGCGTACCCAGGAGCTGAAATAGAGTCACATCATGAACAGTAAACCGCAGTTGAAGAGAATCGACAGCAATAATCACTGTGAAGAGAAGTGGGATACTCAAGTCTTGAGAAAAGATGAGATGCTTTTGAAGTTCGCTAAAGATGTGAATATTACGATAAACAGTGGCAGAGCAGGCAGTTCAGTGGAAGAGGAGTGGACATCGCTAAAAAGAGCAACATGCAGACATAGTTTCAAGAAAGAATACTGCAAACAAGCCTTGGGTTACAGAATAAATATTTCAACTGGTCGACGAAAGCAGGAAGTATGAAAATGTTCAGGGAAAGAGAGCAATACAGCAACATAAATCGTTTGCAAATTAAATAAGTAGCAAGTGCAGGGCAGCCAAGGCGAAACGGGTGCAGAAAAAAATGTGATGAAATTGAAAAGTAGTTCATAGGCGGAAGGAAAGCCAAACAGCTTTCGGTGGAATTAAAAGCAAGGGTGATAACATTAAGTATACAATTGTAATTTGTTTGTGAAACACGGGGGAAAGAACAGATTGGTGGAAAGAGTACAATGATGCCCTCTATGAGGAGGATGACATCTCTGATGAGGTGACAGGAGAAGAAACAGGAGTCAACCGGGAAGGGGAAGGCGATGTCATATTAGAGTCAGATTTTAAAAGAGCTCCGGGAGGCCTGAGATCAAATAAAGGAGATGACATAGATAACATTCCGTCGGAATTTTTATTACTGGGGGAAGAGGCACTGACTTTTCATGTTGGCGTGTAGAATGTAAGATTGGCGGCATAACTTACCATCAGACGTTAGGAAAAATTCGTCCACACAACTCCGAACTTAAAAAGGGCAGATACGAACGAAACCCATCGCACGATCAGCTTAACATCTCATGTATCCAAGCTGCACACGAGGATAATATACAGAAGTGTGAAAAAAAATTGAGGATCAGTTAGACGACGATCAGTTTGGCTTAAGACAGGTAAAGGCACCTGAGAGATAGATCTCACTCTACACTTGATAAAGGAAGCAGTACTGATTAAAATCGACACGCATTCATTGGATTTGTCGGTCTAGGAAAAGTGATCAACAATGTGAAATGATTCCAGATGTTCGAAATTCTGAGAAAAATATGACTATGCCACGATGAAAGAAGGGCGACACACGATACGCACAAGAAGTAAGAGGGAACAAAGAGCTCGGATAAAAAGGGCCCAAAACAGGGCTTACAGTCTTTCACCCCTGATGATCAATCTAAACATCGAAGAAGCAATGACGAAAATAAAAGAAAGGTTCAGGAGTGGGATTAAAATTTAGGTTGAAAGGATATCAATGATAAGATGCGATGATGAGTTTGTTATCCTCAATGAAACTGAAGAATAATTACAGCATCTGTTGAAGGGAATGGACAGTCTAATGAGTACAGCATATGGATTGACAGTAAACCGTAAAATTCAAAATAATGAGAAGTAGCAGAAATGAGAATAGCGAAGTAGGTGAATTTACCGAATCCTGTATTGGAAGCAAAATGACACATGACGGACGGTGGAAGGAGGACATAAAAAGCAAACTAGCACAGCACAGAGGGCATTTCTGGCCAAGAGAGGTCGACTGGTGTCAAACATAGGCCTTAATTTGAGGATGGAATTTCTATGAATGTACCCTTGGAGGACAGCATTGTGTGGTATGGATAGTGAGGTAACCATGACAGAAGAGAATCGAAACGTTTGAGATGTGGTGTTACAGAAGAAAGTTGAAGTGGTCTGATAAGATGAGGAATGAGGAGTTCTCCGCATAATCGGCGAAGGGAGGCACATGAAACGTGCAGAGATCGTGGATAAGGGACTGGAGAGCTGGGTCTTTACGACTGGGTGTGTTTATGGCTGACAAATTTTTACTGTAAAATTGCTTTATCCTTACTTTTTTTACATTTCTTCTTTTTTCTTAAGGCCATTAACAACTAGGTGGATGCAGCGGCCATCCAGACGTTTTAGAGAAAACGTTTGGTACAAAATATTTACATTTGTGAATGAACTGCTTGTTATCAAATATTATACATGGTTTGTTTACAGTTGAGATGTGTATTACTGGGCTGATGTAGTGTATGTTATTTATTACTATACACATAAAGTTTTGGGTTTAATAGCTTATTTAGAAAAAGGGTGGATTTATGCATTAGCTTACATACTTTACATGAAACTGTTGAATGTTTATATTGGTAGCTGTGAGTCTGCTACACAATCTACGAGGCTTGAACGAAAAGTAATGCCCCCACCTTCGTTTATTGGGTTTGGATGGGACTATTTTAATAAATCAGACGCAGAAATCATCCATAGAATGTGATCTTTAATTACCAATATTCACTTTTCCACATAATCACCAGCCAATTGGATACATCTCTGCCAACGATGAACAAATTTTGTGAAACCGTCACGGAAGAAGTCGACATTCTGTTTCCGCAAACACAGTCTCACAATTCTCTCAACGTCTTCATCAGAAGCATAATGATGTCCCCGCAGATGGTCTTTCATTATCGGGAACTGATGGAAGTCAGACGGTGCTAAGTCTGGACTGTATGGAGGATGCCATACGGCGGTGAGATTCATTCTCTGTAGTTCTGTTGTGGTGGCACGAGAAGTGTGTGGTTTGCCAAGCAAAGCAATAATGTGACCTGCACGTTCTTGTGAAATGCTGATTGTGCTTACAATTTTTCTCTGAGTCATATGATGATCGTTCTGAATCAATCTGTCAACATTTTGCTTGTGTAACTCGGTGGTTGTTGCCACAGACTTCCTACTCTTAGTTTGTCACGCAGGTCAGATGTTGCCGACTCAAATTTAAACTTACTCGCCCAACGACGCACAGTACTCACATCAACACAATCACCGTAAACTGCTTTCATTCTCTAATGAATCTCCTTTGGGGTGACACCTTCTGCTGTCAAGAATTCACGTTGCTTAAATCGCATTGACCGACCGTCTGCGCAGGGTTCCATACTTTATACTGCAGCAACACAATCGTTCAATGCTAAGGCTTCCCGACAACTAGAGCTGTATAGAAGAGGCTACGGAACAAACCAGTACCTGCCGCATACCAATGCTGCCAACTGTTGAAGAGTTACGAAGTCAGCCCTCGTACAACTTGTCATCCGCAAACAGCAAAACGCAATTTTTATTTGTATTATGCATTTTCGGGCGAAAATGAGTATGTATCCCATTATTTTGCCTGTTACTTAGACTTTTACGTTGTGGTGTTTGTCTCCTTTGTTTGTGGTGTGGTAACACGCTGATGTCTACCGCTTTTGTCGTTTCACAGGCATTTTCAGCGATTTTTCGAACTTATACAGTATTTTCTCCGCCATTAGGTGTTGTTGTGGCTGTATAGTATTCATTTGCAATAAATGTTTTCTCCAAATTTAATATGTTATAACAGTTTTACAGAGAGGAAATAAAGTAACTCACTGAAGAGAGTACAAAAAGTTCTGACACATTTCTGTGTAAAATAAAAGTCCAAGGCGGAATTCCTTATCCAATTTTCTTAACAAGCACGGAAATAAGAAGAACAAGATGATCGCATGCAACTGTTGGCGCTCTTTAGTAGAGTTCCTGGCCTGTTTAGTGTTGTGCGTTCAGGAATCGAATATAGCTCCATGGCGAATGGTACAAATGTGACGTGTCGAGTGTGCGTTGGTAGTCCAATGGTTAGAATCCTTCCTGCGGTCAGCACCACGAGCTGTTCTCAGAGCCGGATTGTATTGTCATTGGCTCGTATGTGCGCGTTTATTGGGAACGCACGTTAGGGAACCGTTTATCCTTCCACTGCAAATGATTCCACTGTGACGTGTTATTGGTAATGAGGCACGCATGTGTTGTGCGTGTTTGCTAGTTCAACCACGGGAAGGATAGTGCCGCATAATTTGGATGACTGTGTTGTGTTAGCTTGTGTTGAGACTGTGTAGCTACTGTTTGAAATCTGATTGATTCAGTGTCTTAGTAACAGGACCAGAGTAGTGTTTAATGACAAGGAAGTAATTTATACGTTCCCGAGAGAATGACCGGAAAGTATCGCGTGTGTGTACTAAGCGCAATACCAGTCACTGAATTGAGACTGGAGGTACCACTGTTCATTAGATGTCCACTTATTGGTGTGATCTATGAACACGTTGTTTGTGACAGTTGTGTTGACGCATACAGTATTTGTCTGGTTGGATTTTAGTTTGCTGTGATATCGTTTTTCCTATTTGTGTTGCCTTGTATTGGTTTCGTGTGTTGACATTGTAGTTTGGGGATGACTTGTCTCTGTTTAGCGTGTGGTCACAGAATTGTCGTTGTGCATTTTGACCTCTTTCGACAATGGTTCTTTCATGAACTTGTTTTATGCTTGTCCGTGCTGTTTGTTATGGGCGTCTCCACAGTTATTTATTTGACCTCGTGTTGTATGGGAACGACGGATGTGTTTGTCGTCATTGTCATCGTCGTTGTTGTTGTCTCTCAGAGCGGCCCTTAAGTTTCTTTCCTGAAGTCCTACATCCAGAATCATTCTCATTTGGTAGTGCTTTGATTTTAAGTTATGGCTAGTGCCTGTTTAGTTTTAAGGGGGTTAGGTTCCACCCTTAAATGAAGCCTAGTTTAAGTTATGGCTAGTGCCTTTAAGGACATACATAGTTTGTTATAAGGGACTATTGAGCTAGTAGTAAATAGCGCCAAGCTAACTGAGTTCGATAGTTTAAGTAAGCTTGGGTGTGACTTAGAGCAGCTCCTGTTGTTTGTTATCTATGCTACTTTGGATTAACAACTGAGCATGTAGAGAAACATTAGCTGTGTTACTGTTTGACAGCGGATGCCTGTTTGGGGTCATTCTGTGTGATTTCTATACGTTTAAAATATAGCATGACCGCATTTTCATTAATTGCTTTAATGACAATGAGTGACTCAATGCTCAGTAATAAAAATGAAGTCAGAATCTACTCAAGTTTTCCAATTACATTTTATGCCAATGCTTAAGTAATGTTTTGCTCTTTGGCTCTTTTTTAATGTAATCGAACGGCGATGTTGTGCCTGGTAGTTCTGTTACAGAACAGGCTAGTCTCGCTTTCTCTGCGTGTTGCCCTTTGGCGGTTGATGGGTGCATGCCATTGTTGCCACCCATGTCGAATCATTACTGATGACATGGGATCTTGCCAAATGGAAATATTTTGTACCAAATGTTTTCTCTAAACGTTAATGTGTAACAACAATTTCACAGAAAGGAAATAAAGCAACCCACTGAAGATAGCACAAGAAGTGCTGAAACATTTTGGGTAAAACAAAACTCCAAAGGTGTCTTGCATAAAGCGGGATTCCCAGTCAAATTGCATGTGAGTTGCCAGCCACCGGCAACAACTGTAATCTGGTGCTGGTAGAAGCTAACCAAGACTACACAGTACTTCCACATTTCAAAAGTCAGTCAACAAATATTGTGACAGCGGATTGAACAACTCATCTACAATCGAAATTTAGCAGATTTATTTTATTACTCATATGAATAACTTCACACTTTTCTTTTTTCATGGTCCATTGCCACTTTTCGCACCATACAGATATTTTATCTAAATCATTTTGCAATTCGTTGTGGTCATCTGATGACTTTACAAAACGGTAAATGACAGCATCATCTGCAAACAATCTAATAGGGCTACTCTGATTGTCCCCTATGTCGTTAATACAGATCAGGAACAATAGAGGACCTATAACACTTTGGAGGTTAACGCTGGATATTACTTTTGTTTTACTTGATGACTTTCCGTCTATTACTACAAACTGTGACCTTTCTGACAGGAAATCACGAATCCAGTCACACAACTGAGGTGATATTCCACAGGCACGCAGTTTGGTTAGAAGACGCTTCTGAGGAACGGTGTCGAAAGCCTTCTAGAAATCTAAAAATATGGAATCAATTTGAAATCCCCTGTCGGTAGCACTCATTACCTCATGAGTATAAAGAGCTAGTTGTGTTTCAGAAGAACGATGTTTTCTGAATTCGTGCTGACTTTTCTTCGAGGTAATTCAAAATGTTCGAACACAGTATATGTTCCAAAACCCTACTGCAAATCGACGTTAGTGGTATGGTCCTGTAATTCAGCGGATTACTCCTCTTTCCCTTTTTGGGTATTGGTGTGACTTGAGCAATTTTCGAGTTTTTATGAGCGGATCTTTCTGTGAGCGAGCGGTTGTATATAACTGCTAAATATGCATCTATTGTATCAGCATACTCTGATAGGAACCTGACTGGTATACAATCTGGACCGGAGGCCTTGCCTTTATTAAGTGATTTAAACTGCTTTGCTACACGGAGGATATCTACTTCTATTTTTCACATCTTGGCAGTTGTTCTTGACTGGAATTCAGGAATATTTTCTTTGTCTTCTTTGGTGAAGGACTTTCGGAAAACCATGTTCAATAACTCTGCTTTAATGGCACTGCCATCAGTGACTTTACCGTTGATTGTGTCTTGCCACTGGTGTGCTTTATGTATGACCAGAATCTCATTGGGTTTTCTGCCAGGTGCCGAGATATAGTTTTGTTGTGGAAATTATTAAAAGCATCTCGCATTGAAGTACGCGCTATATTTCGAACTTCTCCAAAACTTTGCCAATCTTGGAAATTTTGCGTTGTTTTAAATTGGGCATGCTTTTTTCTTTGCTTCCGCAACAGCGATCTGACCCTTTTTGGGTACCATGGGGGATGAGAACCATCTCTCATTAATTTATGGGGTATATATCTCAATTGCCGTCAATACTATCTCTTTGAAATCATTCCACATCTTTACTACGCTTACGTGATCAGATCGGAAGGAGTGTAGAATATCTCCTAAAAAGGCGTTAAGAGCATTTTTATCAGCTGTTTTAAATAGATATACTTTGCGTTTCTTTTTGATGGTTGTAGGTGTTACGGTACTCAGCCTAGCAGCAACTGCCTTGTGGTCGGTAATCCCTGTATTCGTCACAATACTCACTATTTGTCCAGGATTATTTGTTGCTAAGAGGTCAAGTATGCTTTCGCACGTGAACTAGATGACGTTTTATGCCTGCCGTTGACTTTAAACGTATAATTTTTCCAGCATATCGAGGGTACATTGAAGTCACCACCAACTATAATTGTATGAGTGGGGTACCTATTTGAAAACAGACTGAAGCTTTGTTTGAACTCTTCAGCAACTATATCTTCTGATTAGGGGGTGGGAGGGAGGGGGGGGGGTGGGGGTTGGTAAAACGATTCAATTAATAGCTTAGTCTGATTGTCAAGTATAACCTCTACCCATACTATTACACAGGAGCTATCTACTTCAATTTCACTACAAGGTAAACTACTTTTGACAGCAATAAATACTCCACCACCAACTGTATTTAATCTGTCCTTTCTGAAGACTGTTAGGTCGTTTGAAAAAATTTCGGCTGAAGTTATTTCCGGCTTTAGCCAGCTTTCCATACCTATAACTATTTGAGCTTCAGTGCTTTCTATTAGGTCTTGCATCTCTGGTTCTTTCCCAACACAGCTACGACAATTTACAACTACAATATCGATCGTTTCTACAACTATCTTACTGTTCTATACCTGCCCCCTTTTAGACGGACGCCCTTTCTGTGGTTTCCTGAGACCCTCTAACCTAAAAAACGCCCAATCCCTTTCACGCAGCCCCCGCTATCTGTGTAGCAGTTTTCTATGTGTAATGGACTCCTGACCTATTAAGCGGAACCCGGAAACGCAACACTTTCAGCAGCGTACTGCACCGCCAATGCATAACGTTCTTGGCTAAACAAACTCTTGGGACAGAGGGCATAAACAGACAATAAAATTCCAAGATAAAACTGCAAACATCGGAAGCTGGGAAGCATGACTCGAGACTTGAACAAACGGGTAATTGATCGTACCTAGCAAGAAGAATACTGAATGGTATCCAAGTCCACTACTCTCCCCATAACATCATGACATCAGTACTGTCACCTGAGCATCTAAATACAGCACTGCTGCCTCGGCGACACAATGAGGAAAATGATCAGGACCGCACGAGGCGGCCAATACTACCAGCTGGTTCCGTAGTGAAGCAAGTTCCGCGAGAGAAGTTCGCAAGGCACGGCACAGAAAATATGGAAAACACTGACAAGAAGAAGAGACAGGATGATAGGGCGTGTGTTAAGACATCAGGGAATAACTTCCGTAGTGCTAGAGGGATCTCTAGAGCGCAAAAACTGTAGGGAAAGGCAGAGAATGGGGATATCCAACAAACAATTAAAGACGTAGGGAGCAAGTGCTACTCGGAAGTGAAGAAGCTGTTGCAGGAATGAAATTCTGAGCGAGTCGTATCAAACATTCCAGAAGACTGGATACTCAAAAAAAGTTTGATTGTCAGATACCAACGCTCTTTGTCAATCAATAACAAGCGCCGTTACAGCACAAAAGCTTACAAAGTACATATGCCAGGTGCCAAAGCCGACAATCTTCTATTGGCTGATTAGGCTTCAAGTACGAGGTCGTTGTGAACGGAGAAAGGAATTCTAATAGGTTATTGGCTTGCGTGATTCGCCAGTGAATGCCTACAGGTAGTGGCACTTTATCATATGTGAATGATAACACTGTTTTGCAGAGTGATTTGAGTGGCGATAAGGCGGTCACGGAGCGGCCGCATCTGTTGTGTATAAAGGAGTGGCCGGCCGTGCTTCGGCGCTCTTTCAGCGGACATGGGGGCGAGCAAGAGGAGCCGCGGCGTCGCCAACGGGGCAGCCAAGGGAGTGTCCAACGGGACAGCCAAGGGAGTGTCCAACGGGACAGCCAAGGGAGTGTCCAATGGGGCAGCGAAGACCGTGGCCGTCGAGAATGCCGCCGACCAGCCCCGCAAGTTTTTCGACCCCATGGCCGTCACCTGGATGGAGAAGTACAACGCGCCCATGGAGAAGATCTGGAGCCGCCTTCCATCCTTCGTCCGCTCCACCATCGTCACGCTCGCCGTATTTATCCTCGGAGCCACAATGAGAGGTGAATAACGATCTGCTATTACTTTCATTGATTTTGTTCCTCATTGCAAACTTTCGATTGTGCTACATCTTTAACATAAGACTAAAGCTGCAATATAATGTCACCCTTGATGGTTAGTATTCACCCTAGGCATACCAGTGTTATCTGACTTATAAATAAAAAGTTCGAGGTTTGCTAATGGCACACTAAAGGACTTGGAAGGACAGTTGAACAGAATGGATAGCGTCTCAAAAAGAGGTTGTAACGAGCATCAACAAAAGTAAAACAATGGTAGCAGAGTGCAGTCGAATTAAACAGGTGGTGGTGAAGGAATGACGTAGGAAACTTGACAGTAAAAGTAGTAGACAGTTTATCGTGTTTGGTTGGCAAAGTAGCTGACAACGGTCAGAAGAAAAGGATATAAACTGCTGACAAAAAGAATCCGTTCTGAAAAAGATAAAAAGTTATTGATATCAAATATAAGCGTGGGTCTTGTAAAGTCTTCCCTGGAAGTATTTTTCTGGAGTGTAACCTTATATGAACGTGAAACATGGGCGATAGCCAGTACAGACAACAGGATAGGAGGTTTTTAAAAGTGGTGTTACATAAGAATGTCGCAGATTGGATGGTTACATCGGTTAACTAACTAACAGAATCAAATTAGGGAGAACACAGTCTTGCGGTACAACTTGACTCAAAGAAGCTATAGTTTGATAGGACACATCCTGGGACATTAAATAATTTATAATTTGGCAATGGAGGGAAATGTAATGAGTAAAAGTTGTAGAGGAGTAGACGATTTGAAAACAGGAAGCAGGTACAAACCGATGTAGAACGCAGCTGATATACAGAAATGAGTAGATCTGGACAGGATAGACTAGTGTGGAGAGCTCTGTCAAAGCAGTTTTCAGTTCTCGAACTAAAGACAACAACAACAACAACCTTCCGTTTATCATATGAAAATTTGTTATAACTTCGAGGAAGCTAAACACAAAGACTGCCCTTCACACTTTATCCTTTTACTTATGACTTACCACGAATTACATTTTTTTATTTTCATCTATCTGTAGTTTAACTGAATTCATTTCATCTACACATACCTGTTATATCAAACACATATTCCACGTACTCAAATTTTTGCCTTCTCCTTCCATTACGAATTACTACTACTACTACTACCACCGCTGCTAAATTTTTCCTTTTCTGACAAAGATTTACCACGGACATCTTATATCACCTATCTTTTCTACTACCGTTTCATTGCATACGGTTCGGTCTATTCTAATTTTAACATCATTTTCTAGCAACATATTTCAGATGCTTTAGTTCTCCTCTTAACGGTCCTCATTCTGTTCACGTTCCGCTCCCTTACAATGAAGTGCACCAGGTGCACACCTCCAGGAACTTCTTCGAGGGTAATTGTATGCCAGTAAGTTCATCCCCAGTTTCAGTATATGTCTGATGTCTGCCTTGTTTCTGGCCTCTTGTGTTCCTAGATATGAGAAATCTGACACTTCTCTAATGCGTTTAAAGCTTAGTAAATGACAGTTCTGAGCCGCCCGAATAGTCGCACGTAAGCACCCAGATTCCGGGATACGGGATGGCGCGTCGGTCCCGGATCGAATCCTCTCGGCGGATAACAAGGAGGGTCGGTGTACCGGCTAGCCTGGATGTGGCTTTTAGGCGGTTTCCCGCATCCGACTAGGAGTATACCGGGCTAATATTCACATTCTGCCTCTGTTACACGATTGGCAAACATTTCGAAAACGTTCTTACTCTTTCAGACGGATATTACTAAACTCAAACAGATGGGGTTCACAAATTCCATCCATGGGAGGTGGGAAGGGGGAAAGGGAGGGAGAGGGGAGTATGGTTACAGGTTAGTCACCCGCATTTTCTCTGATGTTTCGGCACGTTTTGCAATTTCGTTTTTGTAGTTTTTAGAAGATATCAGCCCGAACAAATATTGATAAACACGTGTCTGATGCGGTCAGCGCTCACGGAAAGGTCGGTTTGTGCCTCGTTGCAATCAGTTATTTTTAAGTGGAATTTTATCTGTCTTTTTGATGGAGTTATCCCAAATTAGTCTGTAAAAATTATAAGTTATTCTTTAAACGTTGGTCGGTGCATTCTTTCTGCATATTTCAGGTATTGTGAGTCTGACTATTCATTTCTTCTTTAATAGTTTGCGTCATAGGTCTTTTTTCTGACAAAATTTCCCGTCGATAATGAGGTCATTAAGATGTGGAAAATAATATCTTACAAGACAAGAAAAAAAATGAGGAAGAAAATCAGCCGAACACTTCTCATAACACGGTCGTCTGGGATACCACCAAACACATAGACTTAATTTTCTAGTCACCCTTTTCCGAAATGGTGGCCAGCTGCACTAGACTTCTCAGATTAAACTATTGTTGCTTTTGCGATAAAATGCTGGTCTTAGCTGCCCAAAAATGGAGATGGCTGGCTCTGAGCACTATGGGACTCAACTGCTGAGGTCATTAGTCCCCTAGAACTTAGAACTAGTTAAACCTAACTAACCTAAGGACATCACAAACATCCATGCCCGAGGCAGGATTCGAACCTGCGACCGTAGCGGTCTTGCGGTTCCAGACTGCAGCGCCTTTAACCGCACGGCCACTTCGGCCGGCCAAAAATGGAGACATTTTGTCTAATGTTGTCATAATTTTCTTGGATTCTCAACGACATGGTAGCCGAACATGAGAATATGACAATAAGAAGACCACATCGTAATGGAATATTCCCTGCTGGTTCTGACTAGCAGAAATACTCTTTATCTTACCCATTCCGAATGCTCAACATGTTGTTAGGAAAGCATATGATATGTGTGTAAATTGCGACCATTCACTTCAAATGTGTTTAAAATTTTATTTCACCCTTAGGCCAGTTTTCCAGCCGCTGTTCGTGGTGCACAGGCAAATTATGTTTTGTATCAAGTGAAGCGAATCGCTGCCATGGTGACAACGTCAGACCGCATCACACCGCCTCTGTGTTCCATTTCCTAACAAAACTACTGTCACTTAGAAAAGCTCCCTCATTTATCACAGGATGAAAGGTTTTATTGGCAGGTACGAACCACTGCGTCGTTTTACACAGCAAGATTATGGGACAACGAGCTTAAATTATAACAAATACTCAATAGTTTTGATATCCATCATCTCTTATATGCGTGCTTGTTCAATTACCAAACAGTTACAGGAAGCCATGTGGAAGATGTGAGGAATAGTTATGATAATTCACACGGCATTATCGAGAAAGGCCACTTACAAAATACTCATGTAGGTGTTCTTTAAGGATTAGCTTATAATAAAATAATCTTGCGACTCCACCTCTTTAACAATTCTTCTCGAATAGATTTTAACAATCCTATTGTTTTACATTGGAGCTGGATCTCGTGACTACAGTTAGGCACATGATATGTCAGCGATCATCGTGTTTTTGCTCCTATAGCATTTCTTTCAACTTATTTCGTACGATTAATCCGTGAGAGTAGTGGAAAATGTTTGAGACTAAAGACATTGCATAATGACTATTGTTGTCGTTGGAAATGAACTTGAGACTAAATGTTTCAGCAGTTAGTCCATCTGTCCATTTTGTTTTGTGCGAATCATCAGTGACATGTAAAATTATCAATTTACAGAGTTGGTTTTGTTACAGGCCGCTTGAGAAAGAACACACGATCACCAGTCAGACATGAGACGCGACGTTCCCCTGAAAGCACTAACCAGGAAAAAAATTTTTTTTTTCGAAACAGCTTTTATAACTGAAATTTCCTGGTAGATTAAAATTGTGTGCCAAACTGGGACTCGAACCCAAGGCCTTGGCATGTCACGAGCGAATACTCTACTAACTGACTAGGAGACCACGTGGTAATCGGGTTTTTGCAATTTTTTGTACTTAGTACTTGAAGTTCAGAGCCAAAACATTAATCAACCAAAGCACTTCGGTTGGGTAGTTTGGGGAAGGAGACCAGACAGCGAGGTCATCGGTCTCATTGGATTATGGAAGGACGGGGAAGGAAGTCGGCCGTGCCCGTTCAAAGCACTTCGACGCAGCTATTAAAAATTCTCGAGAATGTCGACTTTGAAGTTTTCCAAGCGTCTTTAGTACTCTAAAATACTCATAGGCTCGATTTTATCGACAAGCATCGTGTCTCTGAGGTAGAATTCTCTTCTGCCATGTAAGGTTTCGTTTCCTGACCGATGCAAATTTTTAGACAATGGTGCAAGTTCTACGAATATTTCCATGAAGTGTAAAATACATTAAGATGAAAAGAAAACAGCAACGCTCGAGACTGGTAACAGCTGAACCGGGTCTCTTTTCGCTTGTTGTTCTTTTCGGTTCTTTTTCTGTTGAGTTCGAATACCTAATATCATTTAAATATAAAATTCACCAGACATACGCTCTTTAACACATAAGTAATTTTGATTTTTATGAAACTTGCACATGTACTTGTTTCTAATTACATATCGCACACAAAAATTCAGTTTTGTTGCAAATATAAGGCATTAATTACCGATACTTCATAAAAGACTGTTAACAAAAATTGTTTAAATTAAATAAGGAACAATATAAATTAAATTTTTGATCCCTATATATTTTACACTTCATGAAAGTGATAATTTTGTTTGCCGGCCGCGGTGGTCTCGCTGTTCTAGGCGCGCAGTCCGGAACCGTGCGATTGCTACGGTCGCAGGTTCGAATCCTGCCTCGGGCATGGATGTGTGTGATGTCCTTAGGTTAGTTACGTTTAAGTAGTTCTAAGTTCTAGGGGACTGATAACCACAGCAGTTGAGTCCCATAGCGCTCAGAGCCATTTGAACCATTTGATAATTTTGTTTACAAAAATTACTGCAGCCGGGAATTAGGTTTCTTTCAGAGTATGCTGATGCAATACCTCCATACTTAGCTGTCATACACTACCTCTCACTTGACGAAAGATCCGTACCCAGTGAGTGTAAAGTTGCATAGGTCACACCAATATTCAAGAAGCCTAGTAGACGTAATCGATTAAATTACAGGCTCATATCATTAAAGTCGATATGCAGCAGGAGTTTGGAACATATATTGCGTTCGAACATTATGAATTACCTCGAAGAAAACGTTCTATTGACACACAGTCTACACAAAATACTTTGTTCTTGTAAAACACAACTACATCTTTACTCCCACGAAGTGTTGATTGCTATTGAAAGGTATTTCAAACTGATTCCGTATTTCTAGGTTTCCAGAAGGCTTTTCTCACTGTACCACACAAGCGGCTTGTAGTGAAACTGTGTGCTTATGGAATATCGTCTCAGTTATGCGAATGGATTCCTGGTTTTCTTTCAGAGAGGTCACAGTTCGCAGTAACTGATGGAAAGTCATCGAATAAAACAGAAGTGATCCTAAGGTAGTGTTATAGACCCTCTACTGTTCCCTATTTATGTAGACGATTTGGGAGACAGTCTGAGCAACCGTCTTAGTTTGTATGCAGATGATGCTGTCGTTAATCGTCTAGTAAAGTCATCAGAAAATCATAACAAATTGCAATACGATTTACAAAAGATATCTGAATGGGGCGAAAATTGGCAACTAACCCTAAATAATGAAGAGTGTGAGTTCGTCCACATGAGTGCTAAAAGGAATGCGTTAAACTTCGGTTAAACGATAAGTCAGTGAAATCTAAAGGCCGTAAATCCAACTAAATACTGAGGAATTACAATTGGGAAAAATCTACTAAAAAGGCTACCTACATTACGCTTGTCCGCCCTCTTTTGGAGTCTGCTGGGCGCTTTGTGATTGTTACCAGACAGGATTAACTGAGTACATCGAGAAAGTTCAAAGAAGAGCAGCACGTTTTGTATTATCGGGAAATAGGGAAGAGAGTGTCACTGACATGATAACAGGATTTGGGGTGAACGTCTTCGTTTTGGTGGAATCGTCTCACGAAATTTCAGTCAACAGCTTTTTCCTACTAATGCGAAAGTATTTTGTTGACGTCGACCTACAGAGGGAGAAATGATCACCATAATAAAATAAGTGACAACAGAGCTCGCAGGGAGAAATATAGGTGTTCGTTTTTTCCGCGCGCTGTTCGGGATTGGAATAACATAGAGAAAATTTGCAGATGGTTCGATGAACGTTCCTCCAGGCACTTAAGTGTGATGTGGAGAGTATTCATGTAATAGTAGATGTAGATGTAGATGAATCGACCCAAAGCCAATAACGTGGCTTCAGAGCCACTCGATCTGTCGGAAAAACTGACCTCGCTTTAGATCAGGGTTCTCAACCTTTTTAGGCTTGGATATCTGCTATACGCAATTCAACACATTTAGGGAGTTGCTGAATTAAATTCGTGAAGGCTTAAGCACAAAACTAAACTGTAACCCCAATTATCAATTGTAATTACACAAAATACATAAAAGGAAATTTTCTCGCCATCAGAAGTCGTATGCATACTACTCAATTCTCTAGATATTACACATGTGAAAGAAAGTAAAACATACACCTTCATAAATGCTAAAAAAAATTTAGATACTTGCTTTGCATGTCATTGACAAGTTTATTATGATCCGGTGAATACTTTCTCAGACCCAGCCTTAACACAGTATGAAAGATAATCCAAAAAACAACATTGCGATGCGACTTTTACGATGTTAATATAGGTTTTTACACTCACCAATTTCCAAAAGCTATCTTCATTGTATTCAGCCTTTAAAGAAATGTTATTCTGAAATTGAATTAATTTCCTCCGTCATGGAAGCTGGAAAACATACGTTTGTGTAACCTCACCAAGCAGGATGGAGGACTGTTGCTTCGCGCACGAGTTACAAGCGGTCAAATACAGATGGAGGCAAATGAGACGCAGACAGTGTTGTCGGATTTACCACCTAAAAATACGGTACGAAAAGCATATTGTCAACAAACTGGTATTCTTCCAAAAACAACTCATTTAAAGAGATTTCTGACAAAGATTTTGAAAGATAGACTCATACAGTCATTGCGCGCGAGCTGTCGATCGCAATCGGTGGGTTGAGCAACACTGCTTTATATTACAGACGTTTAAAAACTTTCAAAGTCGATTTTCTCGAGAATTTATTGGGAGCTGCCTGAAACTGCTGAGGCAGATTGATATTTTAGTTTTGAACTTCATATACCATAAATATAAAAAATTACAACAATAGAATTGGCGTGTGGTCTTCTCGTGAGCTATCCCAGGTCGATCCGTCCTTAGCTTTACTTCCGCCAGTACCTCATCTCTCACCTTCCGTACTTCACAGCTCTCGTGAAATGTTCGTGACTAACACTCCTGGAAGAAAGGATATTGCAGAGACATGGCTTAGCCACAATCTGTGGGTTGTTTCCAGATAAAATTTTCACTCTGCAGCTTTTATAATTATTTCGTGGCGTTCGAAGTGTTATTTAGATATTTAGAGTAAGGAGAATAAGTCAAAGATTTTAATGAGTACAGGTCGCAATGGCAGTCGCCTTTCCCTTGTTCCATTTGCAAATTCAGTAGAAATGGGAATCAATAATATTATGTTAAGGCAGAAATTTTGTTATCCCTAGGACTAAGTATTTATCGCTCTTCATGACACTCCCTCTGCGCTTCCTTGAACTAAACTAAGCTGACCTTGCGGTCGGAGTCAGGACATATTAATATGCTGACAATCAATATATTTCAGTCTCCACCAATGGCGTCATGCGATGACAGTAAAAGGATGCGAGTGAGTAAACCACATTTCGAAATCGTCTAATCTCTTCTTGCCTGTACTGTTGATCGTCTACGGTTCAGTTTCATTTAGTTCTGCTCTCCAGACGAATACCTTCTGAAAGATTTCCTAAAATCTGAATTCATATTCGATGTTGACAATTTTTTATTTTTCGTAAAAGCTTTTCTTGCTATTGTCAATAGCCGTTTTACACCCTCTTTGCTACTTTCGTCGTCAGTTACTTGGCTTCCCAAATAGCAATACTAGTGTACTAATTTGAGAGTCTCATTTTCTAATGCAATTCCTTCAGCACCACCTAATTCGACTAAATCCCCTTTTTCGGGAAATCGTTTAAAATTAATTAGCGAGTTATGTAGAATATTGTACCCAGGTTTTGTTTCATTATCTGAACGCTAGAGATCCAGGTAACGTTTTCTTTGTCCGTATACGTGCAGCAGAGTTTAATGTAGCGAGTACTTATGTGCAGGTCAGCGTACTTGGAGCACCGGCATTTGGCCTGGCGTATAATCTAGTGAAGCTAGAAAAAGAAAAGATATCAGGGATTTTTTTAAGTAGATGGATGTGAAAGTAGTTCGTGGCTACACAATATACTTGAAGATAGTCAGCAGCAGCCAGTCGTTATTTAGAAAATAGACATCGATGTGGGGCAGGAATAAGGAGAAGAAGAAGAAGAAGAAGAAGAAGAAAAACAAAGGGTTCTCCAGTAGCTACAAACTATACCACAGAAACTGTCGATCGTAATGTATGGACCACAGAACAAGTCAATAGTATTTTATTTCTGTACTTGAAATTTGTCGTGAATGTACTTACTGCTATTCCAGTCTTGTACCTTTCTAAGGGTTCTGTCAGCTTATATATTATTACAGATAATATTACGAAAGAAATGTCTGCTCATTATAACCTACTTACACTGATTAATGGGAAAAGGGCTTATAAATGTTTATCAGAAACATAATTTTTCTAAAAACATAGTTCAAAATATCTAGTAATAGAGAAGGATTTACTTTATAGTAGTACACATCGTATTAAAATACAATTGTACTCGTATATTAAAGTCGGGTTGTTATTCAAATATATTAATAGTAAGTATTTAAACAGCCCTATCTCAAATAAACATTTCGTCTTATGAGCCTTTCTTCCGGAAAATGTCTCAATTAGCTACTCCACGAGCATACTAAGACCTGTGCAAAAAAGGTAATTCTCCTACAAAAATGTTTATTGCGATTAAAACTGAAGTTCGACTCCAGAGGTTCTTGTTGTGGGATAATATGAATTTATGAAAATTTTAAGTTAGTGTGTTTATGATTCAGGGAACTCCCTAGTAAGTAGAAAATAATTTCGCAGAACGCATCAGTGTTGTCACAACGTTTTGAAGGAATGTTTAAAATATGAATTACCAATGTGGGTAGGCCCCAAAGAGAGATCCAGTCGCACTAATGTGAGCCAAAAAGATGAAGAGAGGGCTAAATCCGTATGTGGTTTAACACGTTTAGCAAACTTGTCTGACCACCGTGAGTGCAATCTCCTTCTCGTACGGCACATTCTAACTTATCAACGTCATTCAAAAATGCACATAACGCTATTAAAATTTATGTAAGTCTGCACATTTTAAGAAGAAGCTAACATATTCCTGCTGCTTTAACCAAATGATGTGTACCGCTCCGCAAGTGATGGAACATCAGCAGAGAGTAATACCCACTTTGTGAATTTCGAGACATACTATTTAGAGGTTACAGATACTTACGCTTGTTAATTGTAATTCAACAGCAAGAAAATTTCTGTTCAAGATCTGACTGCTATCACGACATTGTGGTTGCGGTTATTTCTGTTCGATAACGTGAAACAATGAGATAATTAGCGCACAATGTTTTAAAACTCAGAGGAGTTGAAATTCGGCTATAATGGACCTGACTTTTAAGACATAAAACTGCAAATTTTTGTTTATATAGGATAAATAAACTTATGACTTAAAGTCGAAATAATGACACTGAAATACATAGATTACGCTTCCAAAATCCTTTTATGACTTCTCTGTTCTATAAATCACTAAAAGCTTATCCTCTATATTTCATAAATATCTAGGACTGTCAAATTTGTTCCATAGTCATCTAGCATTGAAGGAAGTTTGCTAAGCAGGTTACCCTTTCGTTGTGCAAGGAATCTGCCTTGCGCTTTTCGACATCGCCTTCAACGCTTTCCTGGGCTCGTTATCATATCGGTTGAACCATTTAAGACTGGAAAACTGTGGCCTGGTCAATTGAGTCCCGATTTCAGTTCATAAGAGCTGATGGTAGGGTTCGAGTGTGGACCTAAATTGTCAGTAAGCCACTGTGCAAACTGGCGGTGGCTCCATAATCGTGTGGGCTGTGTTTACACGGAATGGACTGGGTCCTCTGGTCCAACTGAACCGATCATTGACTGGAAATGGTTATGTTAGGCTATTTGGAGACCATTTGCAGCCAATCAACGATGGAATTTTTATGAATGACAGTGCGCCATGTCACCGGGCCACAATTGATCTCGATTGATTTGATGAATATTCTGGACAATTCGGGCGAATGATTTGGCATCCAGATCGCATGACGTAAATCCCATCGAACATTTATGTGACATAATCGAGAGATCAGTTCGTGCACAAAATCCTGCACCGAGAACATTTTCGCAATAATAGACGGATGTGGAGACAGCGTGACCCCATCAATAATTTTGCGGGGAACCTTCAACGACCTGTTCAGTCCATGCCACTCCCAGTCGCTGCACTAAGCAGGTCAAAGGGATATCCGGCACGATATTGGGAGGTATTCCATGACTTTTGTCATCGCAATGTACGTTCCCATAGTATATTTGCTTCATTCATACTCAAAAATTCGGAAAAAAGTAAGAGTGTATTAAAGTAGTTTCACATAATCACATTTCTTATATGGCTTTTCGAAGATAGAAAAAACATTCCAGCTCTTTTCATAGACACTGAATACTGTGGAGAACTTAGTTTCATTCACTGTTTTCATTTTCTTCAGACTCATTCGTTAAATTATTCAGTTTTTTTCTAAGGCTTGGAGAAGTATTTCTTTCTTGGTGCTTTTCTCGTTTTCTAGCTCGCACATAATGAGCACTCGCGCAACCTTGATTTGGAGTTACCGATTTTTCTGTGACCGGACGTGTTCCAGTGATACTAACTGACTAATCATCCACGAGGGAAAAAATAAAGAGATCGTTGAAACATATCTAAGTGAAACCACACTGCGGATTTCTTGATGAGTCATTTATTGAAAACTCTTGGCGTCATCAGTATAAAGGAAATAGATGATAAACTTTCCGTTCTTCTCTGATAAGGAAAGTACGGCATTCGGTATCGATTCAAAGGTTAACGGTCTACCGGCTATGGCAGATAAAGGATACTGAAGTCGATGGGAGTGTAAGTGAGAAGCATAGCTCGGTGACGAGGTGCAGAAGCACTCAGGATACACCTGCGCCAGAATATTCAGTGCTTATGAACCGGGGAAGGCAGCCTTACCATGTGTCATTCGTGACGCTCTGCCCGTAATTCCTTTAGTGTGGATAGGTAAGGCATTGGTTAGGCGGGGATTCACAAATATAAAAATAAAAGAAAATGAACACCACGATATGGTCCTGATGACGGTGCTGTGCCGACTGGTTGCCTACCATTTTCTGTCAAGTGGAGCCATTTGAATGTGATATGGAGGGAATGGGGTCAGCCACTGTCGGATTTCCAGACCTTGGAGCCGCTGCTTCTCATTTAAGTAGTTCCTGCGTTCGCATATACCTGGCAGAACTGAAATTGAGCCCATTACCACCGCATGCTAGTTAGATCTTTTGTTTCTGGTTGTAAAAATCAATGATATTAACATCAAACTTTTTAAAAAGGCTACAAAATCACTAATTTACATAATGACAGATTAGTACTGTTAACTGTATCAGTTAACAATCACATATATAAAGCATTTCTTCAGTAACGATATTCATTGTTGTTTTTTTCTCCGCTCAACGGCGATTTCTTTTCCATTTTCGAGTAATCTTACAAAACTCTGAGAGTAACATTCCAATTCTGATACTACGTGTTTGTGCCCAGCATACACCTTCGATGCTACTAAGAACTGTAACCTAAGCAGTAACCAGATCGCCCCGCCTGAAATCATGTGAATTTAATTAATGAGAAAGTCACACAATGGAAACTACTGCAGTCTGGAGTGACAACAGGGTGGCCCCAAACAGACAGGACAACATGGGCCCATAGCTCACATAGATATATTGAAGTGTGGTACCGAATTAAACTAAATGTCAGACGCAAATTTATTACACAAATGAGAAGTTTACGGTCAGCATTGAGTTCACAATGATTCGATGAGAATCACAAAAGGACATGTTAACATTGCAAGTAAAGTGCATAAAAGTTCCCATGTAAATGCCAATGAATTTGAATGCAACTAATCAACAGAACTTAAGGCCACACAAGAAATAACAGATCAAGAAAGTTATATGCAAGGACGAGTTCCCTGACCCAAGCCCGTAGCAGGCAGATGAGCCGCCAGTGTGGATTAACTTAGGCGAAACTAATCTCTAAGAAAGAAAGTTTACGATCCTCTCTCCACGGCATAAGTAAATGTTGCACATTCTCACCGTACTCATATGGTTCTGTCGTTGCGAATGGCTTAAGTGGTGGCTGTGGACTCTAAGTCTAGACATGGCATCTGCATCCATTTTGCGACAGAGTCCAACTCTGCAAGATGGAGGCGAGGATAGGTGCAAGACTTCAAAGGAAGAAGCTTCCTGCTGGTCTCCTAAAGCTCCTCTCTGAACTCGCCTAAGATTAAGCCTTTTCAGCCTGCTATTACTGAAACTGTGCTGGCTCTCCCAGCGTTGGAATCTCTCTAAACAAGTATAGTAAAATAGTGAGATCTGAGCAATGAAAAATTATAAACGTATCACAAAAATCTCTTCCCTTAGACTGGATTGGGCAACGGCCTTGCCGCAGTGGATACACCGGTTCCCGTGAGATCACCGAAGTTAAACGCTGTCGGGCGTGGTCGGCACTTGGATGGGTGACCATCCAGGCCGTCATGCGCTGTTGCCATTTTTCGGGGTGCACTCAGCCTCGTGAAGCCAATTGAGGAGCTACTCGACCGACTAGTAGCGGCTCCGGTCAAAGAACACCATCAAAACGACCGGGAGAGTGGTGTGCTGACCTCACGCCCCTCCTATGCGCATCCTCCTCTGAGCATGACACGGCGGTCGGATGGTCCCGGTAGCCACTCGTGGCCTGAAGGAGTGCTTAGACTGGACTGGCCACTGATGTTAACCGTCTCTAAATGTGGATGTAAAAGTTAAGAGTTCTCTCCCACCAACAGCGTGATTTTCCATCCTGCCCAACAGGACAGAAGCCACATACACACATGCAAGCCCTTTTCCAGTAACCGAAATAATTTTCGTGAACCAATCAGAGTTCGTTTTACAAGTGTGATTAAGAACATCTGGCTGCCTCCTTTCCTTGCTATGATGTCATTCTTCTCTTTCAAAGCATTCATGGTTTTCCTCCCTGCAGATTCGTATCTGTCTAAAAAGCATTCTTAAGGAACCTCACGGCCCTGCAGCTTTAGTCTCCCAGTTTCGCAAGGACGCCATCCGTTGTGAGGGCCGCTGGACGGTTGTCGCCTCCATCGGCCCCGAGCCACAGCAACTACCTCTACACTCAGGGCCTTCAGAAAGAAACATATTTATGACCCCATACTGTCCCTCGTGCAGAAAAGTTCCATGGCAGCTCGTCTAAGTTGATGGGAGAATAGACTGCAGAGTGGAAAAAGGCGGAACAGAAACTAAAGGGATTCGAAAGCATTGTAATAACTCGTACTTGCATGCATAGTCAAGTGCATTGCTCATATTACGACTTTATGTGGATCGAACTTTAAATTAATTAATGGTAATTAGGTTGTGCGCCAGTTTGCCAAAAACTTCTACATAACTCAAAACTTCTACATAACTTCACAATGATGATAGATTTAAATACATTCTGAGTTGTACAATTAAAGTTAATTTGTGCTGCTGAACAGATTCCAAGGGAGACACATTACTGGAGAGGATGAGCACACAAATAGCACTGTGAATAGAATGAAACAAGTTCGCCTCGTGCTGCAGATGTTACTTTTTATGTTGCTGTGTCTATTTTTGTTCCACATTTCTCCATTTCCTTCAGAACATCCAGACCACTAATAACATGGGCAACTAGAACATGTTTCCCATCTACTCAGTCAGACCTATCAGTTCATGGAAAAAAATGTGAGCCATTATTATTTGGACCAGAGTTTGCCATGAAAAGTGTTCCAGGTCCAGTGTGCTTGAGAATTAAATTCTCATCTTCAGTTGCACTTCTGTATTTACAGATCCCCCTGTGCCATTATGATTGGTGAAATGTTCTCTTTAGCGCATAAAATCCAATATTTTTCGATGAAAGGTACTCAATAATAACCAAAATCTTTTTCATGCGTAGAAAGACATCTAAAATTCTCTTCAGATTTAGGAGCTGTGCCATTTCTGAGCGTTATTATTATGAGACCAACATCAGCTTTTCCTATTTTGATACAGAAACACACTTGCAGGTTTTTCTTCTCTTTCTTTGTTCCAGGTTCAGCCTCAATCTTCCCTCCATTTGGTAGATCTCGTCTTTGCATTAACAACTTTCTTTTTGGTGTTGCAGCTGTGTATTGCTGAAGCCAAGAATCTTCTTCCCACACAGGTCTCAATGAGTCTTCTTTAATCTTTTGAAGTTTTGCCAAATTTACTCTGATGGTTCTTGCAAAAAATTTCTGAATCAATCATGTTATCAATTGCAGCCTCTGCATTTTCGCCAGTCTCAAATACATCAAACGATAAACAACTGTTTCTGTCTTTCTTATTAGGTATCTGAATATCAATTATGTTACCAAATGGAATGAATGCTGCATGCTGAACTTTGTCGTCGACGTCTTCTGCCAAACCATCAACATACACCGCAGGTTTAGTGTTTCTTGCCATAGCATTGAACCGTTTCACAGTACTATACTGCGCATATGAAACTCAATTTTCATCAGCTACTTACAGTATCATTCAGCTACAGAGGAGAACGATACACCCATTGCCAGACCTAATACTGATAGGACAGTAATATTTGTCGTAGCGTTTGCCTGTAATGTATTTTCGGTAGCCTGTTCTTCTTTTTTGTATTTATAGTACCCGCCAGACTTATTTCCTTCAACGACCTATGTTTTAAAGAGGCACAAAAGAAAAACGCTCCCTTCTATGGTAAATGTTGATCTTGCGTTCAGAAGGACAGTGCCAAAATTTCTTATTGCCGTTGTATTTATGTTTCACAGGATTCTCCTAAATTGTTTAGATAATCTTATAGTTTTTTCCTTCACTTCCATCTGTTTCCTTAGAACTCATTCGACACAGATAAGAATGTAATCGTTACCTTACTCACAGATCGCCGACAGATTACAAATCCAAATGTCTAGGTTCGATACCAACTTAGTCTAGGGATTTTTTCTGTAATTTATTACCTCTTTCATCTGTGACACGTATACCTGTTACTGTCCAAATGATAAGACGCGCCATAGTCTGGAATCCGCGCTAAACTGTAGGTCGCACTGTAACTGGCTCGTGATGACTGGGTGTTGTGTGATGTCCTTAGGTTAGTTAGGTTTAAGTAGTTCTAAGTTCTAGGGGACTGACGACCATAGATGTTAAGTCCATAGTGCTCAGAGCCATTTGAACCATTTTTGTAACTGGCTGGGTAAGTCAGTTCAAACATCAAAGGCGGCCAATGGCACACTTCCTTAAGTAGGACCACGTCTAGTAAAGCGCGCACTGTAGTGATCAAACCAACCTTCTCTTATTTGCATTACACCAGTTAAGTGACCAAATCGCAGGAATAGTATTTATGTAGCTTAAGGGTTAACATACGTTATCAGTCACTACATCTCCAACGAAATTAATAGGCGTTAAGAAATATGACGAAAACATAGACGAAAACTCAATCTGGTAGTAAGGATAAAACAAAGTCAAAATAACAAACAGTATTAGAAATCAGATTACCGAAACGACTTTTCATTAAGTGTGTGGAAGACTCAAGAGTAAAAGTGAATCAGTTCTGCTGTCTCGGAAGCATGATTTCCCAAAATGACTGATGCAAATATTTCATAGGAGCAAATGGATGCAATCATAGAAAATCTCTATATATAAATGACTGACTGACTCTTCATTGTTCAGCCAGAGCCGCTAAAGATACAAACTTGAAATCTGGAGAAGGTGTGAATCTTATATTGTAGATACCGTTTAAGAAGAGTTTGTCTGAAATTCCACCCCTAAGGCTGTGAAATAGGGGATAAAGGCTTCTTGTAAGTATGTCGCTATTAAGGGAATTTTGAAGCTGGAACTGCGAAAACTGGTATTTGGTTTCTCAGTCAGAAAGCAATAAATATGTGTTTCAGATATTCTTTAAACTCGACTCCTAAGGGGATAAAATAGTGGCTGAAAGTTTTTGAAAATAAATAATTACTAAAAAACTACTAAAGGATTTTTAAAGCTACATCTGTTACAATTGGTATTTGACTTCTGAGTTAGATATTTAAAAAAAAAAGTGTTTCTGGAAATTCAACTCCTAAGGGAGCGCAATAGGGGATGAAAATTTTTAAGAAAATATTTCGCAACATGAAAATAATTTTAAAGCTAAGTTTATCAAAATTGGTGTTTCACTTCTCGGTTAGATATAAAGAAATATCTGTTAGGGGATGAAAGTTGCTACTAGAATGTACGCACAAGAACACAAAAGGCATGGTTAACAAAAATTTTGGACTCCAGCCACCAGGATCGCTTTTTCATCAAAAGAACATTCGAAAAAGACTATGCTTATATGGTCTTAATTAGCGTGAAAGGCTTAGAAGGTACTTCAGTCTGTGAACAACATAGAAATTCGATTATTTAAAAACAAAAAGAATCTGTTCAGTCCGTACAGTCAATGCGAGCGAATCAGCTGGCGCTATGCTAATTTCTTGCATAAAAGTTCACCCTCTTAGCACATTGTGTCTGACTGCCATGCACCGGACCCAGGTCGGAGATTTTCCCCGCTCGGGGACTGGCTGTTGTGTAGTCCTCATTGTTCTTTCATCATCGACACGCAAGTCGCCCAATGTGGCGTCGACTGAACAGACTTGCAACTTGGTGGCCAAACTTCCCCAGGTGGGGACTCGGGCCTATCAATGCCATGCGATCTTACGTGAAAGAAATCTGCCAGGCACAAACATTTGTCTAGAAATGGGGAAACGAATTCGAAATAATCACTTTGTAGTACGGCATGTTCTGCAATAATAAAACCAGAAGAGAAGGAACTGGACGTATCAGCAACGTGCAGCTGCAGAACAATGTTAAAGTCATCCGAAGAGTTATAGTAGGGAGTTATGAGATATAAGACAGGTGACTAAAGAAAATGCCACGAGAAGGGATGTGTTCGTGTGACATGTAGTAATTCATACAATACATATTAATTAATCAATGGAGATCAACTGTAAAGGAGTGATCTGAATGTTGTGTACAGATGTACAGTTACAACAGTCACGCGTCACCTGATACAAACGTTGCTCTAGAGGTTTCATCTTGAAGAAGTTGTAGGAGTGGTCTGTCAATAGTCTGCAGTTCGCACATACGGCGAGTAATAGCATCACTTGGAGAAATTTTGGCAAGGATGGCGAATTACACTATTTTCTAGTTTGCGTAGCTGTGAGAATCATTCCAAAGTGTGGAAGAGGCCATTCCAACTGCAGTTGAGGGCGTAGCTAGTAACCAGTCCCACATTGTGACTAGCATCATTAGAAAAGATAGCTGTCGCCTGAGCAACCAAGTCAGGTATTTCCAGCAACTGATAGAGAAAACTAACTCACGGTATTTCGAGGAATCTCACAACTTTCAGCATTTGCCTCGGATCCATTGAGATTATCTGGACGTGTGTTAAGTGGAAAGTCTGAACCAGACTTCTGAGACTCAGTGACGAACTGGGGCGTGACTTCTTGTTGCGCTCTCAAATTGAAAGCTGCATTGTCAATCATAAATTTTTCAGGAGTGTATTGCACACCAAAGACGGCTACAAGCGTGGTTAAACATGTGGGATGCAAACAGTAACGAAAAATATTTCTTTTTAATTAGGAAACAGAGTTGTTTGGACTGAAGACGCTGCAAATAATCGTAAAATGCTAACAGATATCAAGATATTCTCCCAGGAGATGACAGCATTAACGAACTAGCAAATGAAAGTACAAGTATTTGCGAAAACATTTCAGAGTTTGGAAAACTTCTGAAAAGCATCAACGCAAGCTTAACATTCAGTAATAAAACTTACTATATGTTTGATATAAAAGCAAATATCTACTACAACGGCAGGCTACCTCTTACATATTGTTCGAAAACTTAAATTTGTCAAAGCAGAAGCTGAGCGATAATGCGAAATTCCGTGGGAAAAATTAAAGGGGTTGGTGGAAAGAGGTACTAGCCTACATTAGCTTCATATTCATATATTGGATATTATATGCTGGTTAAATGATAAGCATACAAATATAAGAAGGACAGAAACTATTTGTGTGGAAGCATTTAATAAAGATACAAATGGAACTACTTGTTAACAGCATGTTCGAAAACACAGCAGATAATGTGATCAAACTAATCCTTGGGAAATTAAGGGCTAGCACTTTCTTCCGTCGACCTCATCAGTTATTAAGAGCGGGCTGTATTTTGAAACAACTGGCTGATTACCAGAAACGTCTGCCGGAGTCTGTATAATACCCAATGACCCAGTGACGATTGGAGGTGGTCGTATGCAATCTGCAGTAGATTTAGGATAGATACTTTTCAAAGCGACTGACAACACCACATTGTCGTGAAACCGTTCTAAAGGCTTCCTGTGAAAACTACACTGAAGAGCCAAAGAAACTGGTACACCTACCTAATACCGTGTGTGGCTCCTGCGAACACGCGGAAGTGCGGCAACATGACGTGGAATGGACTCGACTAGTGTCTGAAGTAGTGCTGGACGGAACTGATTCCATGAATTCTGCAGGGCTGTCCATAAATCCGTAAGAGTACGAGGGGGTGGAGATCTCTTCTGAACAGCACGTTGCAAGGCATCCCAAGTATGCTCAATAATGTTCATATCTGGGGAGTGTGGTGACCAGAGGAAGTGTTTAAACTCTCAAGAGTGTAGCAATTCTGGACGTGTGGGGTGTCGCATTGTCCTGCTGGAATTGCCAAAGGCCGTCGGAATGCACAACAGACATGAATGGATGCAGGTGATCAGAAAGGATGCTTACGTGCGTGTCCCTATCAGAGTCGTATCTAGACGTAACAGGGGTCCCATATCACTCCAACATTACACAGCCTCCACAAGCTTGAACAGTCCCTGCTGAATGCAGGGTCCATGGATTCATGAGGTTGTCTCCATACCCGTACACGTCCATCTGCTCGATACAATTTGAAACGAGACTCGTCCAACCAGGCAACATGTTTCCAATCATCAACAGTCCAACGTCGGTGCTGACGGGCCCAGATGAGGCGTAAAGCGTTGTGTCGTGCAGTAATCAAGGGTACACGAATAGGCCTTCGGCTCCGAAAGCCCATATCGATGATGGTCCGTTGAATGGTTCGCACGCTGACACCTGTTGACGATCCAGCATTGAAATCTGCAGCAATTTGCGGAATGATTGCACTTCTGTCACGTTGAACGATTCTCTTCAGTCGTCGTTAGTTCCATTCTTGCAGGACCTTTTTCCGGCTGCAGCGATGTCGGAGATTTGATGTTTTACCGGATTTCTGATATTCACGGTACACTCGCGAAATCGTCGTACGGGAAAATCTCCACTTCATCGCTACCTCGGAGATGCTACATCGCTCGCGTTCCCGTTCAAACTCACTTAAATCTTCATAACCTACCATTGTAGCAGCAGTAACCGATCTGACAACTGCGCCAGACCCTTGTTGTCTTACATAGGCGTCGCCGACAGCAACGCCGTATTCTGCCTGTTTACATATCTCTGTATTTCAATACCCATGCCTACACCAGCTTCTTTGGCGCTTCAGTGTACATTCATTACACATACCATAAACCACGATGGATACACAGAATGTCTCAAACCATCAGATTATCATACTAAGAGGAGAAACTAACGATCAGAAGTGAATTATTGTATTTTTTTACGTAAACACCTTACTGCGATAACTTAAGCTTATCTACATGTTAAATATAATTTGAGCTATCCATTACAACACTGCATGAAATTATCCACCTCTGTGTCAAATATCTTTGTTCATAATCCAGTGGGACAGTGAACTGGGGCCAAAACAGCCGGAATGCCTACTGGGATTTCGTACAACAAAGACTAACTGATCAAAGGTATCCGGATACGTAATAGTGGACATTAGTATGGGGTGTGTCCACCATTCGTCTTTATGATTGGATGAAAATGGTTGAAATGGCTCTGAGCACTATGCGACTTAACTTCTGAGGTCATCAGTCGCCTAGAACTTAGAGCTAATTAAACCTAACTAACCTAAGGACATAACACACATCCATGGCCGAGGCAGGATTCGAACCTGCGACCGTAGCGGCCCCTCGGCTACATACTGTAGCGCCTAGAACCGCACAGCCACTCCGGCCGGCTATAATGGGTTGAACTCTTCTGGGAACATATTCAGTGACGGTCTGAATGTCCTGGAGGAATGAGTGGCCATTCTTCCTCGAGACAATAGAAGGTACTGACGTTGGACATTGATGTCTGGAGCGAAGTCAAGACTCTGTCATCCCTAAGGTGTCCTATCCTAAGGTGTCCTATAGGTTCAGGTCGCGATTCTGGACAGGCCAGTCTATTTCAGGAATGTTGTTGTAACACAGATGCTGCATTATGGCAAGACATGTCCGAAAGAACAGTCACAGAACATATAAATATAGGCACCTTGACGACAAAGATCTTTCAGCGCAGATGTTCTCTTCATCAGACCTCTTGCGGGAATGAGCGCGAGTCTGACAGTAATGACGGAAATGGACAGCGGACGCTACTCGTGTAGTGTGCAACAAGTTGGAAATTTGGGTTGGACGTGAAGCGCGCTCAGATAGCCGAGCGATCGGGATGGTAGTTCAGCGTGTTCGGTGAGAGGGTTAGCTGCCCTCTGAAATAAAAAACTGAGGGAATGGATCAACGATGAACTTGAACAACCGTCTCGGGACGTTGGCCCCTAACAAATACAATAACAAACAAAATGAAATCAACAGAGAAAAAAAAACGGTTAAGACAACCACAAACGTAAAGCCGATCCAGCACTACTTTTTACTAGTCGCTGATTGTGGCTGATGTCACAACTTCAATTTCATCGTCTACCCCCGTTTTAAATGAGTGAGACAGGGTTGTAGCTTATCCCCGATGTTATTCAATCTGTATATTGAGCAAGCAATAAAGGAAACAAAAAAATTCGGAGTAGGAATTAAAATCCACGGAAAAGACATAAAAACTTTGAGGTTCGCCGATGACATTGTAATTCTGTCAGAGACAGCAGAGGACCTGGAAGAGCAGTTGAACGGAATGGACAGTATCTTGAAAGGAGGTATAAGATGAACATCAACAAAAGCAAAACGAGGATACTGGAATGTAGTCGAGTTAAATCAGGTGATGCTGCGGGAATTAGATTAGGAAATGAGACTCTTAAAGTAGTAAGTGAGTTTTGCTATTTGGGGAGCAAAATAACTGATGATGGTCGAAGTAGAGAGGATATAAAATGTAGACTGGCAGTGGCAAGGAAAGCGTTTCTGAAGAAAATAAATTTGTTAACATCGAGTGTAGATTTAAGTGTCAGGAAGTCGTTTCTGAAAGTATTTGTATGGAGTGTAGCCATGTATGGAAGTGAAACGTAGACGATAAATAGTTTGGACAAGAAGAGAATAGAAGCTTTCAACATGTGGTGCTACAGAAGAATGCTGAAGATTAGATGGGTAGATCACATAACTAACGAGGAGGTATTGAATAGAATTGGAGATAAGAGAAATTTGTGGCACAACTTGACTAGAAGAAGGGATAAGTTGGTAGGACATATTCAGAGGCATCAAGTAATCACCAGTTTAGTATTGGAGGGCAGCGTGGAGGGTTAAAAATCGTAGAGGGAGACCAAGAGATGAATAGACTAAACAGATTCAGAAGGATGTAGGTTGTAGTAGGTACTGGGAGATGAAGAAGCTTGCACAGGATAGAGTAGCATGGACAGCTGCATCAAACCAGTCTCAGGACTGAAGACCACAACAACAACAACAACAACAACATTTACTAGATGTTTTCTTTCGAATCGTCGCTCCTGTCATATCCCTAATGGCAATTCCTTCTCGGTCACCCTGCATATTCCACAAATTATACACACAAACCTACCTCGTGAATTAGTCTATCTATTAGTGAAAACACATCAAAATCCCTACATTAGTTCCTGAGTTTAGCCTTCGCATGCAGACACAGAAAAGGGGGAGGGGGGTTGGCTCTAATACGCACTTGCGGCCACTACTACACTGTCCAGTCATCTTACCGTGACCACCAAGCAAAAGCCTGAAAAACCACTTTTTGCAGGGCGGACCGCTTTGAGACGTGCAGGAAGAGAGTCAGTGAGGTTCTGGAAGAGATTTGGAGTCATGACGACTCCAGTGCCATGACCAGCTGCGCTACGTTTCTCGGTTGACGACCCATGGCGCGAACACCCCGATTGAGATGTTCCATCAGATTCTCGACGGTTCAAATCCAGGGAGTTGGGTGGCCGGGAGAGTACAGTAAACTCATTCTAGTGCTCTTTTAACTACGCTCGTACACTCCGAGCTGTGTGACACGTTGCACTGTGCCTTAGTACAGAGGAAAAACAAAATGTAAAAATCAAACTACTTCTATGAGCGGACATGTCACATTTATCTTGATCTATTCTGCCTTTCCAGAATAACGAAATCTCCCAGGGAATGCCACGAAAACATTCCTAAGACCATGACTGTTGCAGGGTGTTTACTTTCAGACGTTTCACACCTTTCGTGCTAATGGCCATCTGTCCGATGGAACATACACTACTGGCCATTAAAATTGCTACACCAAGAAGAAATGCAGGAGATAAACGGTTATTCATTGGACAAAGGTATTACACTAGAACTGACATGTGATTACATTTTCACGCAATTTGGGTGCATAGATCCTGAGAAATCAGTACGCAGAACAACCACCTCTGGCCGTTATAACGGCCTTGATACGCCTAGGCATTGAGTCAAACAGAGCTTGGATGGCGTGTACAGGTACAGCTGCCCATGCAGCTTCGACACGATACCACAGTTCATCAAGAATAGCGACTGGCGTATTGTGACGAGCCAGTTGCTCGGCCACCATTGACCAGACGTTTTCAGTTCGTGAGAGATCTGGAGAGAGTGCTGACCAGGGCAGCGGTCGAAAATTTTCTGTATCCAGAAAGGTCCGTACACGACCTGCAACATGCGCTGGTGCATTATCCTGCTCAAATGTAGGGTTTCGTAGGGATCGAATGAAGGGTAGAGCCATGGGCCGTAACACATCTGAAATGTAACGTCCACTGTTCAAAGTGCCGTCAATGCGAACAAGAGGTGACCGAGACGTGTAACCAATGGCACCCCATACCATCACGCAGGGTGATACGCCAGTATGGCGATGACGAATACACGCTTCCAATGTGCTTTCACCGCGATCTCGCCAAACACGGATGCGACCATCAGGATGCTGTAAACAGAACCTGGATTCATCCGAAAAAATGACGTTTTGTCATTCGTGCACCCAGGTTCGCCGTTGAGCACATCATCGCAGGCGCTCCTGTCTGTGATGCAGCGTCAAGGGTAACCGCAGCCATGGTCTCCGAGCTGATAGTCCATGCTGCTGCAAACGTCGTCGAACTGTTCGTGCAGGTGGTTGTTGTCTTGCAAACGTCCCCATCTGTTGACTCAGGGATCGAGACGTGGCTGCACGATCCGTTACAGCCATGCTGATAAGATGCCTGTCATCTCGACTGCTAGTGATACGAGGCCGTTGGGATCCAGCAAGGCGTTCCGTATTACCCTCCTGAACCCACCGATTCCATCTTCTGCTAACAGTCATTGGATCTCGACCAACGCGAGCAGAAATGTCACGATACGATAAACCGCAATCGCGATAAGCTACAATCCGACCTTTATCAAAGTCGGAAACGTGATGGTACGCATTTCTCCTCCTTACACGAGGCATCACAACAACGTTTCACCAGGCAACGCCGGTCAACTGCTGTTTGTGTATGAGAAATCGGTTGGAAACTTTCCTCATGCCAGCACGTTGTAGGTGTCGCCACCGGCGCCAACCTTGTGTGAATGCTCTGAAAAGCTAATCATTTGCATATCACAGCATCTTCTTCCTGTCGGTTAAATTTCGTGTCTGTAGCACGTCATCTTCGTGGTGTAGCAATTTTAATGGCCACTAGTGTAAAAAGTGATTCATATGAAAAGGCCACCTGTCGCCAGTCAGTGGACGCCAGTTGCGGTATTGCAGTGCAAATTTCAGCCTTTGTTGCTGGTGAACGGCAGCCAGAATGGGTGCATGAACCAAGTGCCTTCTGCAGAGGCCCATGTACAGCAACGGTCGTTTAGGAGACGCTGTTGTCAGTCTCTTCGTTCATCTGGGAAGTCTGTTGGACAACAGTTACACGTCTGTTCACTCGTACACATCTTTGCAGCCGTTGCTGGCCTCTGTCACCTATACGACATTGCAGTGCCTGTGTTATTCTCGAATTACGATGCAATTATTCCTTGGGACATGTTCGGGCAAGCGACTTTCAAATAAAATGTCCTGCCTTTACGGGAATATACATAATGGATGCACGAGTACAGGTTGTAGAGGCATTGTAGACAACATATGGAAGTTTGTGTCTGGTCGTGAGCCGTGCACGGATAGCCAAATGTTAAGGCGACCGCTCGCAATAAGCGGGAAATCCGGGTTCAAGTCCCGGTCCTACACAAATTTTCATCATTGTCATTCCATTCTGATATCCATATTCTCAGTTGAGAATACATTTAAAGCCTGTCATCTATGGCCCGTGATGCGACACAGTTGCCTTGGCGCCTGCTTTCGAGAGGGCCATTTTGCCATACTTTAACCACTGCAGTACACGACCAGTTTACAAACGTGGCTGTTTCAGAAATGCTTCCACCCTTGGCCCGAAAGCCAATCGTCATGCCCCTTTTCGACGTCAGAAACATCGCTCCGTTCCCACATTGCGATTTCCTGTCAGAGAGATCACAGATCGTAGTAATTGACGGAAAGTCATCGAGTAAAACAGAAGTGATTTCAGGCGTTCCCCAAGGTAGTGTTATAGGCCCTTTGCTGTTCCTTATCTATATAAAAGATTTGAGAGACAATCTGAGCAGCCGCCTTCGGTTGTTTGCAGATGACGCTGTCGTTTATCGACTAATAAATTCATCAGAAGATCAAAACAAACTACAAAACGATTTAGAAGAAATATCGGAATGGTGCAAAAAGTGGCAGCTGACCCTAAATAACGAAAAGTGTGGGGTCATCCACAAGAGTGCTAAAAGTAATTAGTTAAACTTCGGTTACACGATAAATCAGTCTAATCTAAAAACCGTAAATTCAACGAAATACGAACAACTTAAATTGGAAAGAACACGTAGAAAATTTTGTGGGGAAGGCAAACCAAAGGCTGCGTATTATTGGCAGGACACTTAGAAAATGTAACGGACCTACTATGGAGACTGCCTACACTACGCTTGTCCGTCCTCTTTTAGAATACTGTTGCGCGGTGTGGGATCCTTACCAGATAGGACTGACGGAGTACATCGAAAAAGTTCAAAGAAAGGCTGAACGTTTTGTATTATCGCTAAATGTGGGAGAGAGTGTCACAGAAATTATACAGGATTTGGGCTGCAAATCATTTAAAGAAAGGCGTCTTTCGTTGGGACGGAATCTTCTCACGAAATTCCAATCACGAACGTTCTCCTCCGAATGCGAAAATATTTTTTTGACACCGACCTACATAGGGCGGAACGATCACCACGATAAAATAAGGAAAATCAGAGCTCGTACGGAAAGATATAGGTGTTCATTCTTTCCGCGCGCTATACGAGATTGGAATAATAGAGAATTGTGAAGGTGGTTCAATGAAGCCTCTGCCAGGCACTTAAATGTGATTTGCAGAGTATCCCTGTAGATGTAGATTTAGAACGACTGTACTCAGGTTACCTTCCATACGGAAACTGGGTGCACTCAGCAACTGTTATGTGATTACTTGAGTATTCAAAGAACTGTGACTGACGCCCGAACAACAGGGAACCAACATGCGACGAGATTAGAAAATAGTGGCTAGCACTAGCCGAAATCTGGATTTTCGGAATAAAACCTACAAAAAACATAAAAAGGACGACTGACTGCTGCGCCCTGACTGCTCTGTTTCCTGCGTTCCCCCTGCTCGCTTAATATATCCTTCACTGCTAGTGCGGCCACCTACGGTCTGTAAGTAGTTATTGCACGTTGACGTCGAACGTAGAGGGTAGTCACAATAATGTGATTGAATCGTGTACATACTTACAGCATATGATTAGTGAATTATTTGCTTTCTCAAAATACTGACACTTCGCCCAGTAAACTGCTTAATAAAATATAGCTACACTAAGTCGAATCAAAAGCCAGAGCAGCCTCATAAAAATGTTTGCACGGGCTTAAACCGGCGCTCACGACGGCCTACAACTGGTTGACAAACGAACGTCACCTCGCCTCCTCAGAGCCACACTAGGACAACTGACGATCTACTCAGTCAGCTCGCCAGCGATTTGAATGTGGAGCGGCGGGAAAGCACTTGTAGCAGTATTTTACCACTTCTGCAATTGTGATCCTATCGTGAGTGTCCTAGGGACATCATAACTATTGACACGGTAACCATCAAGGTACCAAAACACCTTTGATGAATTGTCATAGTGCCGGTGATGCATATCGATTCGCGATCAAGTTCTAACATTGATAATTCAGAGTTTTCGCGTGGCATTCATTTTTAGAGCTAGATATTATTGAGCTGTAACATCTTCCACCACGATTTTGCCTTAACATTAACAAACTGTAGAAAATGGCAAAACACACGTGGATAACATGAACAAGGGCGATAGTCAAATAGATACCAAAAAGTAAAATGAACAATATTTAGACCCTTTTCCCCGTTGCGTAGCAAATATTTAACAAATTAAGAGAGCGTGATTAAAAATAACGCCTCCGACTTTTTGTGCGTAAACTGTTAAAACTTTTTGAATGAAACAAACGTTAGTCTATTATTCTTCATCTTTATTCTTCATGTCCACACATTTATTTCACAACAGTCACCCTGGCGACAAATGCATTTCTCCCAGCGGGTGACCAGTTTTTGTTGACAGAGCCACAAACACCTCTGTTCCAAGCACTTCTTCATTATCAAAGTGAAGTCCTCGAAGGATTTCTTTAAGTTTTGGAAAAAAATGAAAATCGAATGGACCCTGTCGAGACTGATCGAGGAACTCAAAGCATCGGTTTGTTGCAGATGTCGCAGCGCTCGTGTGTGATCTGGCATTTTCATGCAGAAGAAAAGTGTGCTCCTCTTAGAATTCGTGCTTTCAGTTTTCTAACGCTCATTCACACACCGACATAGTCAAGTTACACAAAGCCGCGTTGTACGCTACAGTTCGTAGCCCTGAAAGGGTAAAGGGTTGCGAGTTACGTCGGCGAAGGGGAAAATTCGACCGAGTAACACGCATGACATGTAATACCTGAATCGATATTGAGAAAAAAATAAAGAAATTCGGAGGCGTTAATTTTTAGCACGACCTTGTAGTTAAGATACAAACCGCCATGTTACGCGCTACAATTCCTAACCCTCTAGCAGCAGAGGGCCACAGGTATGTAGACATGAAGAATGTTAACAAGCATAAAAAAATTCGGAGGCATTACTTTTCAGCACGTTTTCGTAGCAATAATTTTAAACCATACATTTTGGAAAGTACTGATAGATCCATACAGCCAGAGGTCAATGAAGAATTCCACTTCATCTTATCTAGCACTTGCGTATAGCACTCAATTTGATAAGACAAATATCAAACAGTGAACATAATTTCATCGCTTCTGACAAGTCAAAACTAAGTCTTTATAATCCCGAATATTATTGAAAGCCGCGAATTACACTGTAGCAACGTTATCTAGTGTCACTCTCACTTTGCTTTGGCGTCTGGCTGCGAAGTTAAGAATCACGCATATAGAAAAACCAGATGTTGCAAATAATAGACTCAGTCGACAAGCACAGAAGTGATGTCAGTGTGCAGTGGATAGTAAGACAGAAAACTGTGGATATTCCTCGACAATTGGCCAGCAACATACGATGACAGCTTGGCTGCCTTCAGCGAGCATACGCGCTTGAAACCGGGGCTTCTGTCTCGAAATTAGTGACCAATGAAATAATGAAATACTGTGGATGTAGAAGAATTACTTCCAGAATGAAAAAAAAATTATCCCTGGGCACACGATAAAATTTTTTTTAGAAGCACTGGCGAAAATTGAGGAGGACGAGCAGAATCGAATTAACAAGAGAGAATAAGAGTTTAAAAACTGATGTCACTAGAGATGGGGCGTTGTTCGAGCCAGGAAAGAATAAGAAAAGCAATCGGAAATGAACTTTAAGACGGTAGTTCTATTTGAACGCATAAAAAATATGTGATTTTCGTGATTTTTTCGAGTATAGTAAAAAGTAACGCTAAATCTGATGATATAGTTTTATTCCTTACACTTTTATCTTTAAGAAACCATTTTTATGTCGACATCGGATGCTCTCTGTAACCTCTGAACCAGGTGGAAGGAACCCTTGCAGCCGGAACATTGGTCACTGGCGGGAATTACCGAAGATCTCCAATTAGATTTATAACAAAATAATGTTGTGTAGCTAAGTCATTTTCAATATATTTTCCCATCGGTATACATAGAATAACTGAAAAATATTAAGTTCTACCAAAATGCTGACGTGCTAAAACAAATGCCATTCTCTTCGTACACACGATCGACTTTTGAAGATATCGCAAAACGGCTACTTACGCTAATAGAGAATTCAATTTAGAATGCCGGCATCAAATTCCAATCAAAGTCGTACGCATCGATGTCAAGTTATGTTTCCCACAAATCTGATCTGAAAAATACGGTTTCCAGAAAATCGCGTTTAAAACTTTCGGTTACATTTGTTGTAGTCCAGGTAAACTACCTATAGTTAGCGATCATTGGACCACAAAGCAATCCTTCCATATCCAAAAAGGTCGGTCCTCCTACTTCTTCGAGGCCATAGTGGTCCAGTGGGCCTCTTTGGCAGCTTCCATCATTAGCTGCTTTGTTCGCTCCATACGTGTTTCGCCCTAGTTTGTGCAGAAGTTATAACAGGCTGGTCTGATCTCAAGTTCGAACACGCTCATAACTTCCATAATACCTGTTAGGCACTCGCTGAAATTACATGTCAATTATTTGTTTCCCCGCTGCCCTTGGTTTTCGGAGAAACTTTTTCACAAATTGCCTTGTAACTCGAGAATGAGCTTCTGGCGAACTTGGGAAGAACACTACAATGAAATAAACATCCCTGAGAATATTTTAAAGTAAGAAAACTTTTTTTTAATTTTTCAAAAGCACCTCCTGAACATTGATTCCCAAACTACACGAATAGGAGTGCGCACATCAAGAAGATTCGAGCTAGACCAGGAAGTCTGTTCTTACTATGCCAGCTAGCGTTGATAGAAATCCAATGTATTAATGCTCATATTCGCATTTGTCTGTATCACGGCTGCGTACAGACGCACTCGGCAATCGCACCAGTCCTAGACGTCTAAGAGCGGTCGCCTGTGCTTCGCGCAGAGTCATGAAGTCATAAGTGTCAAATTTGGTTCCATGCCAATGAAAGGCAGCATTCGTAGTTCATTAGAGAATTCTTAGATCACTCGCCATCTAGCTATAAATGGGCCTCGCAAAAATTCTCCCCCGGTCCCTGAGCTAATCAGAATGGCGATACCAGTTCTCTGCAGACAGCAGGTGTTCTCATATCTCTGACACACGAGGCTATCTCTCGGCGCAGGTGTTTCGTATCAAGTTTGACCGCGACACTTGAACACCTGTGAAACGTAGTTCGGCGATTTAGCTGGTACGCTTCCCCTGAACAAAAGAGCTCCTAGAAGTGCTAAAGTCCGGCGCGTGTGTCCACGTTGTCTGTCGACTAGTATAATGCTGTTTTCCAACTTTTCCTGTCTTATGTCAATCTTTCCATCTCTGTAACATCCTCTATAGTCTATTTAGCTTATACTAGTCTTTGTCTATCCCTGTACTCCCTTTTCTGCGTCTTCCAGCACCAAGTTTCCTATTCCTGAATGCTGTAGCAGATGTCCCATGAAGCTGTTCGTTTTTCTTACAAAGAACATTCCATTATTTCTTTTCTCAGCTTGAAGACTGACAACTATCCTTCTTACAAAGTTTCAGGAATCAGTATTATGTGAGGGTTACAGACAAGACGAAGTAACATAACATATTAACTAGTCGGTCGAGATGAACGAAAGTCCGGAAGCATTTCGCCAGAGCTCCCCCAGTCGTGCACAGAAAGTTGGACGTCACATGGCGTGAAATCAGTGTGACTATAGTGCCAAATCGGCCTGGCCTCGCAACACGAGGCAGTCGAAGGAAAGGGAAAAAGACTGTATGGGTCTATCGGCGAGAGTTGCGGTGCACTGTGGTGGTGTTCTTCATTACAATATGGCCGGTAAGAACCATCGGGAAACTAGAAGAAGGGCGAAGTGTGGCGAGCGTAGCCCAGAAGTTGGTATAGCTCACAGCATTGTTTCACGTGCATGGGGAGCGTTCCGAACCACAGGTACTGCCGCCCAAAGGAAGCAGGTTATCGACCACGATCAAACGCAGCACATTGCAGGTACATTATGCAACAGGCAAGAACGGACTCACGTCAAACAGCGGGTGCAATTGTAACCACATTTAACAGGACAGCACGGCAAGCGATATCACGTTATATATATATATATATATATATATATATATATATATATATATATATATATATATAAATTTGATGTTACGTTGAAATTGCGTTGCATGTTGACTGAGAACACCGTAGACAATGCAAAAAGTTTAATTTCTACTTTATTCTTGTATACCTTAACGATACATTTTCTGTACATCATTAACTCCCCTTTTACCACGTTGTAATTAAAAACGTACACATAAGTTTGTCCTTAAAAGTTCGATATAACCACGTAGTATTAACTATCCACAATGTGGCAGTGATTAACTCTACATTTCTCGTATTCTGTCTTCATACGTGGAGAATAATAAGAGGTTTCGTGTCATTTCCTGTCTTGAGAGACCACTCATAAAATTTTCCAACGGCAGGTTATCTCTTCAAATAAATCAAAATAATGTCACGTAGAAGATGGTGTAATTAGATGAATGACGAACACTAACTTCACTTAACGAAGGTTTATTCAGCACTTGCACATACAAGAGCGCGGAGCGAACTGCCTCCGGCCAGAACACATATGGTATATATACAGTTACAGAACATTCCAGCACAATGATTCTTGATATTTGTGGATACTTCTAGAATGTAAACACACGACCCTCCAGGCAACAGTCTAGCTCTAGTATGATAACCAATACACCACGGTTTCTGCGACAGTATTATGGAGACTATGAATTTTACAGTTTATTTAGCGTAATTTTTTTGGGTTCAGATGTGCTACGCCATCTTTTATAAATACGGCAAGGTAACTGAACAGAACGGTTATTCAACGAACAAACGTGAAACTTTGAGTGTTATCCCAACTTGAATTCGATTGATTTGCGTAGGACACAGCGATGCACACAAAACTAATTATAAAAAGTTTGCTTAATGATGTACCCTAACAGATTTCGAATTGGTAAAAAGCAACATCAGACGGATTTTACAGACTTGCGTGTACGAGAGTCAGAACGTATTTATTCTTAACAATCAGAACTTAGTGTCAACATCAGTTAGCATTATTTTACGTATACTATTTCTCTACGTAGTTTACAGCGCTCTAGGGCCTTACGGCAGTGTTGTTTAAGACCACATATTCCTTGTTAGTAAAAGCTCTTGTCCCGTGTTTCTAGCCATGTCTTCGCTGCGTGAATTTCGATCTCATCATCTTCAAAGTGTGTCACTCGTAGAGAATCCTTAAGTGGCCAAACAAAGTCCGAGAGAGCTAGATCTGGGCTATAGGGTTTATGAAGCAATGATTTCCAAACGAATCTGACAATGCTTTCCCAGGTTCTGAGGCTTCTATGTGAGCATGCATTGTCGTGTTGGAGCAAGATTGCTTTTGGATTCTTATCAGGCCGAACGTGTCGGAAACGGTTCTTGATTTTGTTCAGCGTCTTCATATATGCATTTCAAATACTGGCTGACCGTTTTGGCACAACGTTCGCAAGAACGACACCATCACTATCCCAAAAGAATGTTATTACCAGAGAAAGCTGCCTTCTTTTTCATGATTGCGGGCAGTACCATGTCAGCTACAGCCTTTTGCTTTCCGGCTCAAAGTGATGCAACCAGTGTTTCTTACCTATAGCGATCCGCGACAGAAATGCCTCTCCATTGGCCTCAAACTGCTCAAACAGTTCGGATGAAATAGCTTTCATTCGAATGTTATTTTCTGTTGTGAACATTCCACATAGAATACATCTAGGGCACATTTTTGAATTTCCGATAATCCGCTATTTACACTGATGCATTGCTCACCGATACATGTGATGTCAGTTGCCGTGTTGTGATGCTCCTGATTATGGCATCTGGGCGACTTTCCGTGTCGGGAGCAGCGGTTGCGACGGGCCAATACGGAGGTGGCAGAACATGGAGCTCAGTTTCTGCACTTCCTGACACTATAACTGTTTCCCCATGGCCCAACAGTACTATCAGCTACATCATTACCATAAACTGCACACAGACGTTTATGGACGTTCACCAACGTTTCTTTTTCTAAAACCAAATATTCATCTGAGCTACATAAGTTGAATGTATGTGTTTGTTAGACGTCATTTTGTTGGGTCACTACAGTTATGCCAGTTGACACAACTTCAGGAGTGAACTGTTTGATAATCTATAACTAACAAAACTGTATCATTATAGATCCCACAGATGATGCCTTAAAACAGTAGAAGGCGAAACGCGTATGGATTAAATAAAATAAATAGCAGCAGGAAAAGGCAGTTTGATTTGCAAAAGAAGTATTTATATGCTTGCTGCGGAAGATGGCCTCACAAACAAACGTGTTAATTTATTTGGTATATGTCTCAGTAATCATCGATATTATTTCTTTGAATTCAAACCACATCTGGTCTAAGCTTACATTGAAACGTCCCCTTTAAACAATTATACAAGACTGTGCTTTAACTGACACACAATATTTTTAGCGCAACGCAATCTGACTTTCAAAAAATCCTTACGAAAGAATGGCCCTGACTAACATTAACCTATGCGTTTCACAAATCGCTTACCTCACAAAAATCTTGGTTACTCGAACTGCTGCAATACAGCAGACGCCACTACTGCCAGCTAAATAAAAGATTCAAACTATGGAAGGCACTAACTACTGATAGGGATAGTTAGCAAATGAAAGATATTAATAGAGAACAAACAATGTATTTACCTTAATAGTCATAATATATAGCAGTTCATGACAAATTACAAAACTCCACCATCTCTCTCCCCACATCCACCACTGCTGGCGGCTCACCTCCAACTGCGCAACGCTACGCGCTGTTCACATCCAGCTGCCGCTGCCCAACACTACAATGGCAGACAACAATGCAAACTAGACACAGACTGCACACAGCACAGCCAGTGATTCTCACACAGAGCCCTACGTGGCGTTACCAATAAGAAAACCTAAACAGCCTACTTACATAGCCCCCATGCTCCCCACAAAAAATTTTACAAATTGTCTTGGGCAGTGGCCAATAATGATTTGATAAAATTTTTCATAATTACAATAACAAAGATATCAAATGCACACACTTATTGATACATTGTTGGTCAAAAGCTAAAATTTTCTCACAGTCCATAAAGACAGCCCTGATCATTCATCACAGTAACGTTGCAGTGTTTTTCTCAAAGTCTGAGCAGTAAAAGAAAATGCACACGGAATTAGTGGATTTCCATGCAATCTTGAAGAAGTAGTGTTGGCCTTCCAATGGAAAGACAGTGCTGACTCTTGACATGCAGACAGGTATTGGTCCACAACAGAGCAAACCCACAGCAGAGTCAGTCGACGTTTTGAAGAATATTGGTAGTTAGGTCATCACAGAGCAGACCAACTGTAGTCCTGGTAGAGATTACGGTACTGGTGGGCCACCAGAGGTGCAGACCCACTGCAGTCCTTGTAGAAATAATGGTATTGGTGGGCCATCAAAGGTGCAGACCCATTGCAGTCCTTGTAGAAATTGGTGGGCCATCAAAGATGCAGACCCACTGTAGTCCTGGTAGAGATGGCCAGCAGCCATCTGTTGTGACTGTGCAGGTGCACAATCACCATCAAAGAGTCTTGCAGAGAATATAGCAAGTCCATAAACCACCACTTGTCCATTCACAAAAAATTTGCTTGAAATATCCTTAGAACCAGCAATGCTGTTATCCAGTCCCTTGCTGAATTATTAACACACATGCAAACATTAACAGTCCCTACTTCTCACATATTGTCCATATACTATGACCAACGGAAATGTGTGCAGTGAAATGGATGCTTACAAGTTACTTAGTTTGATAAACTGGTGTCAATTACAATTTTATAACATGAGAATACAATTACAAAGGTACAAAATACATCATTAAAGAACATAACGATACAGATAACATTTGTAGTAACACAGGCTTTACAAAAGAATCGAAATAACATATACATCAGTGTTACAGGAATTATGACATAAGTAAATACATAAAAGATCAGAATAGCTTTGGAAACATCAACTTCACACATGAGCATTAAAACAAAACAGAATAAATCATGTCTAAGCATATTTACAAGGTAAATAACATATTATTCACGTCAATTATATTTGAGGATAACAGTATTCCTCATCATAGTGAATGTAGCTTAGTATTAGAAAAATTCTACAACATAAGTCTTATCAGATAAACATATAAATACAGGAAAAACATGAATACCCAAGGGTACACAAACATATAGCGATTTATAATACAAGGAAAGGACAGGGTTTGTTTTACTGCAGTATTTTGCAAATAAAACTTTCTTTACTTCTCGGAGATCTCCCTTCGTTCTTCATTATTTCCAAAAGTCCTATCTATACCTGCTTTCTGTACTTTTCTCGTATAGCCTCTCAGTGCATTTCTTCAAGTTCATCGCAACTCATTCTCTTATAGGCTACCCCCTCTTAAGCTAACTTAAATCTACTGAGCTCAGATGCTAAACTAAGGGACGAGGCAATGCAGCAGCACAAAACAATTAACACAAACATCAATGACAAAAAATTTAAATAGGCAAAGCAAGCAGCATAAATTACAACTAATATAAGGCAATGAGCAGCAAACAAGAAAAATAAATCAGTAGTAAACTGGCTTAACAGAGTAATGCAACGTGAAATTTAGTAGCACTACGCCTGGCAAACAGCAGCAGCATCTAAACATGACAAAGCTCAAGCAGAAAAAATATTACACTAAAAATGGCCATGTCTAATACCTATGTCACATCTTAACACTAGAGTGATGTATCACAAGAACTTACACTAGCAGATAAGTTACCAAATCGTAAAGAAATTATTTATGCAATTCCTGTGAAGGGAAATGTCTATTTATGTGCCCTCGTTTTCTTGGAAGTAGATCCTAAATTTCTTATTCACTGGATCTGTAGGCATAAAATAACTATATTAGTACATATATTAAATTTTATTTTAACCAACGCTGCAGTGCAGCTAGAAACTAGATATTAAAGAAAATGAAAATATGTACAAGGAAGGCATGACACATCATTCATTAGCCATATGGCATTTCATAAGGTAGTGAAAAATCTCTCAACTATAAAGACAGTAGTCATAATCAGGTGTATAGACATAAAATATTTCTCGTCATTTCATTAGACATTTCAGTAAATCATAAATTAAGAGCTCCACAGTGTAATCATATGTTTTCAAGTTTGAGCGTGTTGTATTTGGGATGCTTTCTACAAAGGAATGTCAATAGCGAGGAAAGGGCCTCCCTTTTTTTTTTTTTTTTTTTTTTTTTTTTGCACCTAATGTCTTTCTTTTGTCAGACGTCTACCTCTCAGCTGGGTGCCAAAAACGCATTACGCCAAGGTCACTTACCTTTCTTGCTGAAATATTTACCACGGCAGTTTCCACCACAGTGACAGTCTCATATAAAAATTTCACAGGTCGAAAATTTGCGTTACAAATGTAGATACAAAATCTTATGAATATAACAGTGTCCAAAACATTTTCGCCGGCATAGTGATACATTCACGCATTTACACACATTTCACAACTCTTAAAGTACGATTCTTGGTTTCCAACATCCTTTTTCACAAACCAGAGTCCCTAACCACTACTCATTATTCCTTACCTTATTCGTCAACACTTCTTCAATATTTCATCATTACAGATATGTAGCATAATCAAATAACTCATATAGCATCTGCTTACTGATCATAAACATACCGCAACAGCATAATACACATAGTCATCATGATAATAACATCATAACACCTCAGTCAACTCTCAAAATCGTCGTAGCTTCCTCCAATAATTTCAAAACCTAAAAAAATTCTCTGCTCATGTGAAAAGTGTCATCTGCCTCAAACGCACTTTAAAAATCATGATCCCATACCAAATACATCATTCAAAGCTCTCATAGTATCACAATGGTTCCGAAAAAATATGAACAGTTTACAAAGTACAGACAAAATACAGTTTCATAAGTGTGAAGCTATCCAACTGTGTAATTGCGTAAACATCTGTCACTGACGTAGTAACAAGAATGTTTGTTTCTCTGTCAAATAATCAGATAGCTGTGTAATTCTGTGTTAGGGAAATATGGTACCGACGTGTAAAGTTGTATAAGCAAATACCATATTAGCTAGGGCTCCTTGTGCTTGCCAAACACATGGTACACAAAGTAAGCGTGTACCCCCCTGAGGATTAATGTAATTATACCCTCAGGTGTTACAGATTACAGCAATGGAATGAAATGTATAATGGAAAACTTTCTTTGTAATTCAAAAATCTTGAAAAATAAATGGCTTAAGTACAAAATCTCTCAAATGCGTGTCCTGTAGCGCTAAATGTGCGCCTTGTTGTAAGATAATCTCTGTGGAAGTGTCATAGTTATCGTCCTCCGAAAGCTAAGTTCTGCAGAAGTCAATGTACTTACCTCACGATAAACAAAAGTGAAATGCTTTGCGTATAGATATCTTAGTTATTATGCTTATTTCCGTGATGAAGAAAGTACTGTGCTGTAACGTATTGTTGTGCTACGGAAAACGCTGTCTCATTGTAGCTATACCACAAAAGTTACTACTAAAACATGTTTTACTTTCCAGAATAATACAGAAAAACTGTGCAGATATAAAACAGAAACACTGAAAAAGCAACATTGTAAATTGTCACTCATTAGTAGCGGCGTGATAAAATCGTGTGGCTGTCACATAAACTAACCACTGTGTCATCTGGTATCTCTCAGAAAGTACTTTAAATTCAGAATGTATTTTCAAGTAAACCAAAATGCTGCATTGCAATGTCATTAGCATTACCGGTATATGTTCAAAATATGTAAGTCTTATAGTCGTTACATAATCGTGCCACTAACAAGCAAGAATGTACACACACAAAAACACTGTGTCGTCTGTTCACTATAACAATGCATTTGTAATTACTGTCTAAATAAGTTCTCTTGGTTCTTGATTGGATATTGAACTTCAAACATTGTTGCATATTAACAGATTCTAAGTCTGACAAAGCATACTAGAAATGTGAAGTGAAAAGTTTTATGGCAAAGACAAAGTTAAAAAGCAGATTATCTCTCAATAAACGGTTTTACATTTGAAATGTGGTACAATCTTTTACTCTTCAAAGTACTCAGAGTTTCAGCTTGAACGCAATTATCATGCAGTATACGTCGGTAAGGAATACTGGAATTTTTCTCAAGGTTAGCTTCTATGTTATTTTTCTCTGAGCCAGCCAGCGCACGTGGGTGCCTGCGGCGCGAGTCATTGTCTGTCTCTTTGTTGGCGCGCGTTGTTATTGGGATTAGGAGACCTAACTTCTACAAATTCGCCTTGGCGAGAGGGCCCAGCTCTGTTAGAATCCCGCCAGTTCTGATGCAATTCAGGTCTGTCGTTACGATCATATCGTCTGTCGTCATGTCGGTAGATTCCATAGTTCCTTTCTTGTCGGTCACGTGGTGGAGAATTTCTCCCTGAATCATGACTGCGCGCTGGACCGTTGCATCTGAAGTTATTCTGTCTCCCTTGATAATAATTATTTTGGTTCCCATATTGCCTGTTTCTCTGATTGTCTCTGTGATAGTCATTACTGCAGAGAGGTGATCTTTCCCTGTAATTATTACTACTCTGCCAACGGTTGTCATACGGGTGGTGTCTGTTTTGGTCACGATTTGCGTTGTAAGATTAGACTTGTCGTGTCCAGTTATTGTTTCTGTCGTCACGGAATTGTGACGGATGTGACCTGTAGTGATTGTTTTCCTGTTTTCGCATCCCGCGACTGTCTGTGTCAATTTCTAATTCTTGTAACAGTCCCTGAAAAGCTTCAATGTCGTCTTTGCAACGTTCTACTAAAATAATATGTCGCAAATGTTCAGGCAGTTTGATTAAGCAAATGCGGATGAGTTCTGAGGGGCTGTATGGGTTTGACAGGTACTGATTCTTGTGCAACATGTCTTCAAAATATTTCGCAAGACTGGAAAATTCAGATTGTTCGAAATGTTTCATCATTATGATGCTATGTTTTACTCGGTCTTGTGTAGCTTGAGACCAATATGCTGAGAGGAAGGCATGATAAAAATCTCCTTCACTGTGACAATCGTGAATGACCGATCGCATTCTTTCAGCTGGTTCATTCTCTAAGTAGCCACACATAAATTCTAATCTGTGCTCTAACGACCAGTTGGGAGGAAAACAATGAGAGAATTGATGGAGCCATGCTTGTGGATGAACGTCATTGCCAGAATTCTTAAATGTTTTGAATTTACGTGTAGTAATGAACAGCTTATAGTCAAAATCATCGTGTCGGTGAGTCGCATATCGGTCATTGTTACTTCGCTTCGGCGGTTCCATCTCAAAATCCAATGCGCCTTGCCAATTTCTTTCATAATTTCCGAAGTGTCCAGTGTTATTATTTTGTGGCTGTTTCATATTTCTGTGTCCCTCATCGCGTATTGGGGCGCGAGTGTCCTCTGAAATACGTAATTCTTGTATTACCTGTGTCAGCTGATCTTGTACTTCCCGGATTTCTCTTTGGTGTTGCGTATTAATTTGATTCAGATTTTGTTTCAGTTTCCTAATTTGTTCGCACTCTTCTGTCTCATTAAAGACTACTGGTTTTGTGTCATTCAGATTATCATCTACCTTCGTAGATAAGTTAGTGAACTGATCCGAAAGTTCGGCTACTTTCTCCGATAGTGTACTTATTTCCTCAGTGTGTTTTTCTGAACCAAGTTTCAGAGTGTCCATTCGTGTTGAAATCGTACTACTGTGTCCTTTAAGTTTTCTTGAGTTTTTGCAAGTTGTTCCATTGTGTCTAACTTTTGCTGTGTTTGTCTCTGATTTTGTTCCATTTGTTGAATTAATTGCAATAGTAATGTATTAGTGTCAGGAATCTGTTTCTCTATGCTTTTTTGCAGTGCATTTTCACCGGCAACATTCACATTTTGACAAGCAGAAAATGTGTCTTGACTCATTTGAGAAAACGGTGAGGACCCAAAACCTGAATCTACAGTATTTGCGAAATTGTGTCCTGTCATATCGGAACCCTGAGGCGAGCTGTTGCCGACCGATCGATCGATAATGCTTCCCTGTTCACTACCTGTTTCACTGTCTACGCCATTGTTTGCAGCCCGCTCCATTTCCCTATGCACAGTTACCAAATTACTACTTTGAACGTCTGTTAATTCATTACACAGTGGTGCTGGCAAGCTACGCTCGTCGTCACTATTATTTCTCAGTTTACTTTGGAGCCTAGTGTTATGTTTTTCACACGCCATTATTGTCACAATATTTCACACGATAACACAGAAAAGCACAATTTGAAGAGCAACAATAAGAGAACACATTAACATAGCACTGAACATAATATCTCGTTAATTGCAAGCGCAGCAGCGAAATACTTAATGCAAATCTACGTGCATGCCAAAACTGTTTTACTGTACAATAATGAAAGACTGCAACTACAAAGGAGATTCTCTCTACAATTACGCGCTAGCAATAAACAAAAGCTACACTAATTACACAAACTACAAGAAAAAAATCAGAAGATTCCAGTGAGGTATCCTCGGCTAAGGGTCGACATATGAAACGTCCCCTTTAAACAATTATACAAGATACAAGACTGTACTTTAACTGACACACAATATTTTTAGTGCAACGCAATCTGACTTTCAAAAAATCCCTACGAAAGAATGGCCCTGACTAACATTAACGTATGCGTTTCACAAATCGCTTACCTCACAAAAATCTTGGTTACTCGAACTGCTGCAATACAGCAGGCGCCACTACTGCCAGCTAAATAAAAGATTCAAACTATGGAAGGCACTAACTACTGATAGGGATAGTTAGCAAATGAAAGATATTAATAGAGAACAAACAATGTATTTACCTTAATAGTCATAATATATAGCAGTTCATGACAAATTACAAAACTCCGCCATCTCTCTCCCCACATCCACCACTGCTGGCGGCTCACCTCCAACTGCGCAACGCTACGCGCTGTTCACATCCAGCTGCCGCTGCCCAACACTACAATGGCAGACAACAATGCAAACTAGACACAGACTGCACACAGCACAGCCAGTGATTCTCACACAGAGCGCTACGTGGCGTTACCAATAAGAAAACCTAAACAGCCTACTTACAACATATTCGGACTGGAAGGAGTGGAGGCTGTCTCTTAGGAGGGCCACAAGCGAATTTTTATCTGCTCTTTTAAATAGATGGATTTTACTTTTATTTTTGGTGTGTTTGAATATTACAGTATTCAGTTTCGCTACAACAGCCTTGTGGTCACTAATCCCTGTATTCGTCATGATGCTCTCCGTTTCCTCGGGTCATTTGTTGCTAAGAGGTCAGGTATGTTTTCGCAATCATTTACATTTCGAGTACGCTCCTGAACTAACTGTTCAACAAAATAATTTTCTGATAACGCATTCAGAACCATTTCAGACGAAGTTTTATGTCCACCTCCCACTTTAAACATGTTTTTTCTCCAAAATATCGATGGTAGGTTGAGGAAGTGTCTGGCCTGTGATTCAGACCTTCCATTTGCCTCTGTACCAAAGGAATACATTCGGTTCTGTTGACGATGCTACAGATTGCGAGTTCTGCCTTCATCTCGCAAGCAAGACGCAATCTTTACTACTTCAACTAGCCGACCGAAACCGAGAGAATCTCTTTCGATCCAAAGCGACAAACATCATTAGTTCCTATAGGAACCACCTCCTGCAGTTGGCTGCACCCTGCGCTCTTCATGGCATCCGAAAGCACCCTTTCCACAGCTGGAATGACTTCTCCTAGTAGTATGCACGTAGAGTTCAAGCTGGATTCCTTCCCCTACTTGACAGCCATATCCCTCAATCTGGTCCTACTGCTTCATGTGTATTTCCTACGGCGCAGGATTCCTTTCCACACATTGCACAGTTTCAAAACATTTTTCTCAGTTTTATTCTAGTATTCCATACTCTATTGTAAATTCAATCCGCATATGTATCTCTTGCTGTGATCATGTTACGTTACCTTAATGCCTAGACAGCAGACTCATTTAATGCCTTCTGCTGATGTGAGGTTACTATTCCCTGTCTTGTTATTCTTTATTTTTGTCTTAGGTTTCTTTTATGTTAATCCATATTCTGTACTAACTACGCTGACGCTTTCATTTTAATCTTCTCTGCTTTCGCCCAGAAACGCTGTACAACCTACAAAACGTATCTGCCCATTCCCTTACCTTCTTATTCCAGTTCTGAAAATTTGTCACGTCCTTCATCTTCGACATGCAAGTCGAACAGTGATGGAGATAAACTGCCTTCCTCCCTTGCACATTCCTCAACACCAAGTGTTTTTTTTTTTTTTTTAAGTCCCATTACTTTCTCTCAAATTTTGCAAATATTTAGATTATTTATCTGTTCCCGTGATTTTCCCCGTTCTACTGAAGATTTCCGAATTGCTGTTCTACCTTACACTGTCGGAGGCCCTCTCATCAAAGTTTGGGAATACCATTTTACCGACTCAACATCAGGGAGCTCAGTGGTCAGCTTCAAACAAAGTAGTTGATGTTGAGACAATAGTGTCTTAAGAAAAGACTGGAAAGCATTGGCTTCGCTTTACAGTTTCTTCCAGTACCAAGTGTACTTCATCTATTGCCTCTTAATATTCTGTACACACTACTGGCCTTTAAAATTGCTACACCAAGCAGAAAAATGCAGATGATGAAAGGGTATTCATTGGACAAATATAGTATACTAGAACTGACATGTGATTACATTTTCACGCAATTTGGGTGCTTAGATCCTGAGAAATCAGTACCCAGAACAACCACATCTGGCCGTAATAACGGCCTTCATACACCTGAGCATTGAGTCAAACAGAGCCTGGATAGCGTGTACAGGTACAGCTGCCCATGCAGCTTGAACACGATACCACCGTTCATCAAGAGTAGTGACTGGCGTATTGTGAGGAGCCAGTTGCTCGGCCACCATTGACCAGACGTTTTCTATTGGTGAGAGATCTAGAGAGAGTGCTGGGCAGCAGTCGAACAGTCTCTGTATCCAGAAAGCCCCTACATTACCTGCAACCTGCGGTCGTGCATTATCGTGCTGAAATGTAGGGTTTCGCAGAGATCGAATGAAGGGTAGAGCCACGGGTCGTAACACATCTGAAATGTAACGTCCACTGCTCAAAGTGCCGTCAATGCGAACAAGAGATGACCGAGACGTGTAACCAATGGCACCCCATACCAACATGCCAAGTGATACGCCAGTATGGCGATGACGAATACACGCTTCCAATGTGCGTTCACCGCGATGTCGCCAAACACGGATGCGACCATCATGATGCTGTAAACAGAACCTGGATTCATCCGAAAAAATTACGTTTTGCCATTCGTGCACCCAGGTTCATCGTTGAGTACACCATGGCAGGCGCTCCTGTCTGTGATGCAGCGTCAAGGGTAACCGCAGCCATGGTCTCCGAGCTGATAGTCCATGCTGCTGCAAACGTCGTCGAACTGTTCGTGCAGATGGTTGTTGTCTTGCAAACGTCCCCATCTGTTGACTCAGGGATCGAAACGTGGCTGCACGATCCGTTACAGCCATGCGGATACGATGCCTGTCATCTCGACTGCTAGTGATACGAGGCCGTTGAGATCCAGCACGGCGTTCCGTATTACCCTCCTGAACCCACGGATTCCATCTTCTGCTAACCAACGCGAGCCGCAATGTTGCGATACGATAAACCGCAATCGTGATAGGTTACAATCCGATCTTTATCAAAGTCGGAAACGTGATGGTACGCATTTCTCCTCCTTACACGAGGCATCACAACAACGTTTCACCAGGCAACCCCGGTCAACTGCTGTTTGTGTATGAGAAATCGGTTGGAAACTTTCCTCGTGTCATCACGTTGTAGGTGTCGCCACCGGCGCCAACCTTGTGCGAATGCTCTGAAAAGCTAATCATTTGCATATCACAGCATCTTCTTCCTGTCGTTTAAATTTCGCGTCTGTAGCACGTCATCATCGTGGTGTAGCGAATTTAATGGCCAGTAGTGTATTATTTAGTTAGCTTTTTACGAGAATGAGGTATCATATTGATTGTCCGATATAATATTACTCCTTTATGTTCCATCTTCCATAGCGCAGTGGTCAAGTCTTCTCGAAATCTGATGGCAAATTTCCTGTTTCGTGTATTTTTGGATCTAGATCTAATTCTAACACCACTCACTGAGTGTAATCACTTATGTGGTGCTTTATCGACGCCTACTTCTTATAAAGCAATGGAAAATTGAGTGAAATATCGATTAGAGTCAACCAGAGTATTTATAATACGAAGTTTGTTTGCAGTAAAATGTTTGAATGGAGATATGTAACGACACTACTTGGTTTCTTCCGCTTAAGAATGCCATTTCCTTGTATCCATAAAATTATAGCGATTTAACTCACTACTTGAACGAAGTGAGTTCAGCACTTAGAGGCCTTGTGTTTTCAGAGTAATCGAGAATGAAAATTCTAGTACACGGTCGTTTCGATTTAGTTTCAGAGTTTCAAAAGCACTTTTCAAATCAGACTGATGAAGTAAAACTTTCAACAGACGTTCATAACATGGCAATGACCTTTCTCCTAGGACGAAGTTGGATTTCAACACAGAGACCATGAGAAAAAGGTTGAAAAACCAACGAAAGGGTATCGTTCTACGAGTTTGGGCGTGGAATGTTAGACGTTTCAACGGGATAGGAAAGCTAGACAATCTGAAAAGAGAAATGCTAAGGCTCAGTCTAGAAATAATGGGGGTCACTGAAGTGAAATGGAAAGAAGACAATGATTTCTGATCAGGAGAATGCAGGATAATGTCAACAGTAACAAAAAATATTATACTGGGAGAAGGATGCGTTAAAAATAGGGAGGTTGAGCAAAGAGTGAGTTACTGTGAACAGTTGAGTGATAGAGTTTCTCTCATCAGGTTCGACAGCACGCCAACACCGACAACTACAGTTCAGGTATACATACCGTCGTCGCAAGCATAAGACGAAGAATAGAGAAACATGAGGATATTCAAAGGATAATTCACTAAGATATTGAAAGGATAATTCAGTACGCCAAGGAAGTGGAAAATCAAATAGTCATGTGGCATTGGGATGCTATTGTAGGAGAAGGAGAGAAGAAAGGATTACGGGAGAAAATGGGCTTGGTAGAAGGAACGAGAGAGGAGAAAGATTAATTGACTTCTGCGACAAATTTCAGATAGCAATACCGAATACTCTGTTCTACAATCAGAAGAGAAGGAGGTGTGCTTGGAAAACGCCAGGAGATATGGGAAGATTCCAGTTAGATTATAGAGTACCATGGACAGGTAGAGAATTAAAAATCTGATATTGCACTGTAAAGCGTATCCGGGAGCAGATATAGACTCAGATTACAATTAAGTAATGATGAAGATCAGGATGAAATAAGGCAGAAGGAACATATAACATCCCAAAGGAATTTCTAAAATCATTGGGGGAAGTAGCAACGAAACGACGGTTCACGTGTGTAGAATATATGAGACTGCCGTTATACCATCAGACTTCCAGAAAAACACCATCCACGCAATTCCGAAGATATCACGAGCCGACAGGTGCAAGAATCGCACAGTCAGATTAATAACTAATGCATCCAAGTTGCTGACAAGAATAATACACGGAAGAATGGAAAATAAAATTGAGGAGCTGTTGATCACGATCAGTTAGGCTTCAGGAAAGGTGAAGGTACAAGATAGGCAATTCTAACGTTGCAGCTGATAATGCAAGAAAAATTAAAGAAAAATCAAGACATTTCATAGTATTTGTCGACATGACAAAAGCGTACGACAGTGTAAAATGGTACAATATGTTCGAAATTCTGAGAAAGATAAGGATAAGCTATAGGGAAAGACGGGTAATATACAATATGTATAAGAACTAGAGGGAACAATAATTCGGGGAGACCGAAAACGAGTGACCGGATTAAAGAAAGAGTAACACAGGAATGTTGCCTTTCAATCTTTACATTGAAGAAGCAATGAAGGAAATAAAAGAAAGGTTCAAGAGTGTGATTAAAATTCAGGATGGAAGGATACCAATCTAAGATTCGCTGATGTCATTGCTACCCTCGGTGAAAGTGAAAAAGATTTATTTGATGTTTTGAATGGAACCATTCGTCTAATGAGTACAAAAATTGGTTTTAGAGTAAATCGAAAACAGACGTTAGTACTGAAAAGCAGTAGAAATGAGAACAAGGAGAAACTCAATATCTGAATTGGTAATCACGAAGTAGATGCTCCTACATATTACAATATAAAATAGGCAGCAAAATAACCCATGACGGACGGGGCAGGGGGGGGGGGGGGGACATAAAAAGCAGGCTAGCACTGGCAAACACTGAAGTGCGTTCCTGGCAAACAGAAGTCCATTAATATCAAATACAGGCTTCAATTTGAGGAAGAAATTTCTGAGATTGTACGCTTGAAACACTGCGTTGTATGGCAGTGAAACGTGGACTGCGCAAAAACCGGAATAGAATGGAATCGAAGTATTTAAGATACGGTCCTGCAGAAAAATGTTGAAAATTATGTGAACTGGTTAGTTAAGGAATGAGGGGGTTCTCCGCATAATCGTTGAGAAAAGAAATACATGTAAAACACTGAGAAGAGGAAGGTAACAACTTCGATGGTACTAGAGGGAACTGTAGACGGTAAAAATTGTAGAGCAAGAGAGATTGGGATACATCCAGCAAACAATTGAGGACGTAGGTTGCAAGTGTTACTCTGAGATGAGAGGATGGCACAGGAGAGGAATTCGTGGAGGGCCGCATCAAAATCAGTCAGAACAGTGTTAACTAAAAAAAGAATAAAGTATGCGTTACCATGTGTTGGTTGTTTTATATTTGTCTTACGTTGTTTGGAGAAAGTCGCCAGACGATGCATGAAACAAATTTTCAATACTTCCTTGTCACAGTTTTACCGTCTTCAAAGCCTTATTCCCACCAACTTAAGCTGCGAGAGCTCGTTGATGCCACACCTAAAGAGAGGTGGTATAATGGTTGGCAGACTGGACTCGCGTTTGCCCGTCCGCACATCTAGATTTATATTTTCAGTTGTTCCCTGAGATGGATCAAGGCAAATGGCGGGATTGTCCCTTTGAAACGGCAACTGCATGCTGGGAAATTTAGAGCAAGCGTCTGGAGGCGTCCAGTGTTTTCGTTCCAGCCTCGTTCATTGTCTTTGTTGCTGACTGTACGGAACTATGAATGTATGATTGAGTCTAATTATGATTACTGAGGTCATTTGATTAAATTTTAATTTTCAGTCGCCATGACCAGGGTAGCACCAACTTTGTAAAGTACCGTTAACACTAAAAAAGATACACCAAATTGTACATTACGCCACCTTGTTATAAACCGCCTTGGTGCAAAATCAGTTACGAAGACAGAAAGTTTAAATTAAATTAAATTTTAAACATATTTGTGAGCCAACAACCGTCCAAAAATATGATCTGTATAATACGGCGAACCGGTTGCATCAAGATTTAACTTGACTTGGTTTCGATATAGAGGACCTGGTTTCGATATAGTGTTGAAACCTGAAAAAATTTGTAAGGTGATTATATTCACATCCAGTGACAGTTGAAAACAAATTTACTAACAAAAATGCTCTCGTCATATAAAATAACTTCTTAAAATCATATTTGAAACCAAATAAAAGTTACAGGCATTGTAACTGACATAGGCACTGGAGGTGGCATCAAGCTAAGAGGAGCAGTTGCCACAATGTGGACAAGAAACAGGTCGCGCCAACAATTAATAATCGAAGAAATCAGCTGCTTACGTTGACAACAATATTTTAAATAGCATATAGGTGTTCATCTCGCAGGTTTATACACAGGATTAGGCAAAATAAAAATTTTACATAGGACAATTCAATGGCAAATAACTTATACTTTTTGTGTGTGAATGAATTACAACGCAATAAATGAAAAGGAGAGAGATACACAATATTTTAGAGTCTACTCTGAGGGAAATGAGATGCCAATTTTAGGCGTTTCTAAGTAAAGGCTTTATACAATTTAAGAAATTTTTGTTACGTAGCTGCAACTGATCATTCAGAGTTAAACCGTCATTAAGAGAAAGATGTTTGAAAATTTTTAATTCTTCAAGGATATCAATTCTGAAGCCTTTCTTTTGTGTATGAGGGATACTGACGTTATCAACTTCCTTAGGCTTATGACCTGTAATTAATAAATGATCAGCAAAGGATGATTTATATATATTTGTACCCTTCTTTCCAAGAGATGTTCTTTAAATCTAACAGCAATTGCTCGTCCTGTGATAGGCTGGACATGTCACAGCTAATTTTATAGACACCTGAGTCCTGTTGTTCTCGTACAGCCCCTAGGGGCTGCGTCGTGTACCTATAATTTCTACTGAGAAGCAGCATTGTTATGCCAGTTCCAATACTTGCAATTCTTATGTGATTTTAAACATGATTTTAAGAAGTTATTTTATAAGACGAGATCACTCTGCTCGTAAATCTGTTTTCAACTGTCACTACATGTGATTATAATTTCATAAATTCGTTTAGTATAATAACCATCTATTCTTGGTATTTCCTCCATATTAATGGTTTTGTAATCTTTTAAATGTAATTGTTTTTGGTTTTTTCTGATGAAGATATCCATCGTCGGTGTCGAACAAGGTCAACTTTAATCCTGTTGCAACCGTCTAGTTGTACAAATGATGAAATTATCCATTTATTTAGTGTTTGGTATCTGATTGTCAGGTTTCTTTTTGACAATACGAACTGTCTTTCCAAAGTACTGCACTGCATATTTCCAATCTAAATTTTGTACTGCAGACAAGAACCCTTAAGGAGTGCGAAAGATAGAGCCAGAATGAATACGTTGATACTCCAAAACTACGGTAAAAAAAAATACCAGCATGTTCATAATCAGTGAAATACTGGAACTCGGTTCTCAATCACTTTTGCGAGTATCATGTTACGAGCAATTTGGATAACATCGTAGCACTAGATAATCGCCCAGCTGTCTCTAGTTGATATCTGCGATAGATTAGGTATCGTCGCTTTATCGTGTCAGTTTACGTTTCGGGCAAGTTCAGATGGAAGGTCGTGACTGACAGCACATATCAAGAGGAAACACGTGTAGCCATCCGACGAGAAGATCCAATACTGTTCGTCTTGCTGAATATCTCTTTCATTTAACGTACCTAGAAAATATCACTCAAAGAAATTGATTGGATGAGCATTTTACATTCCAAAATTACTCAAAGCTGCGAATCTGAGGCACATTTTACGTAATCCAAACTTATTGCTTTTATTGTTTACTAGTTTTCTGTCTCCGGCTTTTTCATACGCATATATATGTAACATACTTCATACATATTTGTATACATATTTCATCCGTATCTCTAGGGAATTTCGCTCTGAAATTTCATCTAAATCGTGCGTCAACATGTAATTATAGCAATATTCAATTTTTTCGGAAAAAAAGGACTGTTGCTAGCAACTGTCCGGCTCTCCGTTGTTTCCATGGAGGTAATAAAAGAAGGGAGTTCTCATTACGTTACAAACTAGAAGCCGACGTCCGCCATGTAACGTAACCCAAAAACATTAGGTTCACCGCATTAATACCTCCATGGTTCACGGCGGTGATACATTCCCGTGACGTCACTCTGAGTGCTTGCGCCAAGTTTCGACCGTTGGGGATATCTGTTGACTTTCATGGTCGTATAGCAAATAGCACCTGATGCTGTGGTTGTGTGGAGACGTAGGTGTTTAGTCAAACAACATCGTTTACGGGCGTACTGATCGATCTGGTCGCAATCTAAAGTTTAAAGGAATCACATTTTATTCGTAACTGAAGCCGCACTAGCAGTATTTTCTCTTGCAAGCATGAATTATGCTTGCGCTGTTTACTTTTATTGTAGTGGTTTTATTTCTGTCAGTTAACGTTAGATTTCCTATCAACCCCTACGCAGTTCTGTCTCGATGACATTTCAATAATCTTCACTTTCTTCACAGGCACAAGATACGATAGCATGCCTTGCTTCTTTCCTCATTGCACACGTTTATGGGCTAAAAAAGAACGCGTAAGTAAGTTTCTAGCAAACATGAACATTAAAAATGTTTTGCATACTAGTTTAAAGCTAAAAATTTGACGAACAGGAAGCAGTACTAGTAAGCAAATAAAGCGTTGGTTTCGGAGTTCAGTTTCATTTTCTATCGCTATAAATACACTAGAAGTGGAAATAAATGGATTACGAAAGCGTCCTTTCCACATCACAGCCTACTCTTCTTGGATGTTCGAAATACATCAACGAAAAACAAGTTACATTAACGAGGCCAAATGTGACCTATTACTAGAACAAGTACGCATTCAATAACAGAAAAACGTTCAAAATTGCGTTCCTGACACTACGTTATTCATGTAAGCACCGTACGTAATTTTTAGTATTTGAAACAGCAGTTGCTTGCACACTACAGAAATAATGAACAGGAAGTGATCGTAAGCAGTAGTCTGCTAAGGGCTATTTCAAATTGCGGCAGGCCTCGTCCCCTCTGGCTTCTAAATGACGTACAGCGCCATCTTCCCTTCCTTTTTTTCTTCCATGGTTGTCTTACACTACGCGACTCTAGATAGGAAGTTAAATGTACCTCTGGTAAATGAGGTCGTGGTATGATCTTTGACCCCAAATGACGCTGGCAAAATTATTGACTTTCTGCAGCGCTCATTCTCACGACGTGGTTGATGCATTAAACAATGCTAATAAGAGACAGACTGCGATACATATTTTAAAAGTATTCCAAGTCAGCTAATTACAGGAAAGAGTTACCAACAGGTCGTTTCTAAATGTCATCCCTCCTCATCTTTCCCTTGCCCCCCCCCCCCCCTCCTCCCGCCACCCATAGTGGTAGTAGGGTTATCTTACTCTCACAGCATTTTTATTCAGATAATGAGTCTCTGACACCCGCTTTTCACCCGTACAGAAACCTTCGCGGGCGTGCGCACAACTCATCCAAGTTTCATCGTAATGAGAAGAGTCGTAAAGGAACGTATATCACGAGAACAAAGAATCATTCGTTTTTAAATATAAGACTAGCTGTTCCCGACATGCGATGCAGTGCCTCTACTTCTTTGTAAGGGCAGGTGGTTCTTATCCCTATAGGAAGCTTTGCCCGCGTAGGTACAATAACCCAACAAAGCTTCGTCATAAATGGATAAACTGTACAGGAAAGCATAGAAAACGAACAAATAAATACTCATTTGGATAGTGAAGGTAATTCTCATTTATTACTTCTTATCACTTGCATATTTTTAATTGGATTAGATGTTTCGATCACTCTGGATCATTTTCGTATCTAAGTAGTTCCGTCAGCATCCCGTCTTGTCAACTCAGAACCACTTATCAGAGTACTACGATTGAAACAAGTAACCTAATCAAAAATGTGCAACAGAGACGGAACAATATATGAGAATTATCTTAAATATCTATGTTGTTGTCGCGGTCCTCAGTCCTGAGACTGGTTTGATGCAGCTCTCCATACTACTCTATCCTGTGCAAGCTTCTTCATCTCCCAGTACCTACTGCAACCTACATCCTTCTTAATCTGCTAAGTGTATTCATCTCTTGGTCTCCCTCTTACGATTTTTACCCTCCACGCTGCCCTCCAATGCTAAGTTTGTGATTCCCTGATGCCTCAGAACATGTCCTACCAACCGGTCCCTTCTTCTTGTCAAGTGGTATCACAAACGCCTCTTCTCCCCAATTCTGTTCAATACCTCCTCATTAGTTATGTGATCTACCCATCTAATCTTCAGCATTCTTATGTGGCCACCACATTTCGAATGCTTCTATTCTCTTCTTGCCCAAACTATTTATCGTCCATGTTTCACTTCCATACATGGCTACACTCCATACAAATACTTTCAGAAACGACTTCCTGACATTTAAATCTATACTCGATGTTAACAAATTTTTCTTCTTCAGAAACTCTTTCCTTGCCATTGCCAGTCCACATTTTATATCTTCTATACTTCGACCATCATCAGTTATTTTGCTCCCCAAATAGCAAAACTCCTTTACTACTTTAAGTGTCTCATTTCCTAATCTAATTCCCTCAGCATCACCCGACTCAATTCGACTACATTCCATTATCCTCGTTTTGCTTTTGTTGATGTTCATCTTATATCCTCCTTTCAAGACACTGTCCATTCCGTTCAACTGCTCTTCCAAGTCCTTTGCTGTCTCCGACAGAATTACAATGTCATCGGCGAACCTCAAAGATTTTAAGACCTACTCCGAATTTTTCTTTTGTTTCTTTTATTGCTTGCTCAATATACAGATTGAATAACATCGGGGATAGGCTACAACCCTGTCTCACTCCCTTCCCAGCCACTGCTTCCCTTTCATACCCCTCGACTCTTATAACTGCCATCTGCTTTCTGTACAAATTGTAAATAGCCCTTCGCTCACTGTATTTTACCCCTGCCACCCTCAGAATTCGAAAGAGACTATTCCAATCAACATTGTCAAAAGTTTTCTCTGAGTCTACAAATGCTAGAATCGTAGGTTTGCCTTTCCTTAATCTTTCTTACATTCGCTGAATCTCTCAAGGTGATGATGTCGACTATATTGTCATTTTTACATATTAGTCCATTCTTTCATCCTCGCAGCTTAATTAACGTCGTTACATCGAGCTGCTGCTCAGTTTTTGCACCCTCTGTCTTACCTCTTCCTTCACACACACACACACACACACACACACACACACACACACACACACACACACACACACGAGCGCGCACTTCCGCATGTGTCCACCCGCAGAAGCAAATCAAGCTCACACACATATTCACGCTTAGAGGCACACAGAAAATATGAACAAGCACACACTCACAAACATAGCATTCCTTACACTGAAGTAACTTGCCAAACAGAATAAAGTATTTTTGATGCGCGAGGTAAATGCTTCTAGGAACTGCAATGACTGAAAACGTTGATATGTTAAATAATAAGGACGTGGTTTTAGTCGAACATTGCAACTTTAATTTATTTTTACTTATACAGACAAGAGCACCAGTTCCTAAAGAGGCTACCTTTGTGCCACGACTCCTTTCAGCAAAAATAGCAATCACAGTACGCTATTCGCCTGAATCAGTAGTAACCGGGTTCTTACAAAAATTCGTCCTGCGCCGATTCAGTCAAATTAATTATACAAGGGCCAACAAACACCAGAGATAAAACATTAATAGCCCAGATAAAGTCAAATTCATTTGGATAATACCATGAAACGGAATCATTGATATACTCACCTAGAACTTCTTTTAATCATGTTTTGCCTTTGAAGTCAAAGTTTCTACTTATTTTTCTGTCTTCCGTTCCCCGTTACCTTATACACTATCTTTTGTTCTAATGAAACTATAGTGAATAAAATATTCATCTCGATACAAGCAAATAATAAGAATATGATGTAAATAAGATTATCAGACATACAAGCCTCGTCAGAGAGGTGTGATTTCTTACGCTTTATCTCTCAAAATATTTCACCGTTGTTGTTATTTGAATTATCAGTTAATTTTGATACATAAGACCTCCCTACTGAACGTCTTCCTCGCGAAGTATTCAGAGTAAGATTCTCTCTCAAAATTCTTCGACAGTTCGACTTTAAAAATGAAACTGGGACTCCCTTAAAATCTAGAAACGAATTGAAAGCGTATCTTATCAGCTACTGCCTCTACAAGTGATCGTACTATCTGGAGTCAGAGACTGGAAATCCCTGTAAGTACCGTCATAAACAATAATGTTCATTACAAACAGGCCCACATTCCAGAAATTACAAAGATGTAATTCTTTCAGATATAATAGTGTTCTCGTGTGGCTCTGAGCACTATGGGACTTAACATCTGTGGTCATCAGTCCCCTAGAACTTAGAACTACTTAAACCTAACTAACCTAAGGACATCACACACATCCACGCCCGAGGCAGGATTCGAACCTGCGACCGTAGCAGTCGCGCGGTTCCGGACTGAGCGCCTAGAGCCGCTAGACCACCGCGGCCGGCTGTTCTCGTGTGAATGGTAGTACTGCATCACTGCCAAAGTAACTTTTTTTGAAGAATCGACTTTCCTACTAATTTTGTTAATTTATTGTCTTAATAAGCATAGATTATAGTAATTTGTCATTAATGGTAATTAATTCTTAACACATCCGTCCGAAGTGGTTTCATTGCCTACTTTCTTCTATTAATATTAATCTATAATTCAATTACATCACGAAAGTTCGTCTTCCTTTATAGATCTACAGGATGGATGAAACAATTAACTAATTAATGACTTGTTTACCAGTAAATACAATTTTAAATGATTATTTCTTTAATAAATTTTTTGCGAAGGAAGACGTGAGATAAAACAGAAGATGATAAATAATGCAGACTGTCCCAAATACAAAGGACAGCAGTGACTCCTGAATATATTATGCTGGAAGAATCAAGTTTGCTAAGATCGTTAGCAATTCTTTTTATTACTTGACCGGATTCGACAGATCTACAATACTGAAAGTCACATTTATTTTATTTGTGACATGCTGATGTTTCCCGCCACGTTTTATTTGATGCAATATCACTATGTGACTTTCAGCATTGTAACAAACATGTACAGCTAATTATGTTACAAGATCCGAAGATGACAGCGTAAATCTGTCGAAACCGGTCATTATAATAAGACTTGTCAATCTTGGCTTCTTCAAGAACAATATAACATTCAGATCGCCTAAAAACTGATGCAATGTTAAACATATAGAATCATAAATCGTATTTTGAGACATGGAACTAATTATCAGAAACAAATATTTCGCTTTTTATTGTCATGAACAAGCTACAACTCATCACAACAACTTCAGCTTAGAGCAACAATTACGCGACAGCAGCGACTCTATATTAAGCCTTTATTTATGTGCTACAAAACAATGCACTGACAGAATTGAGCTCTGGTTTCAAAATCATTTGGCCTCATTGTATTTGATGCTACAGCACAATTCTCCGCTCTGCATTCTTGTAAATGTGCACACTGGCACGTGAGTAATCGTGAATTTTCTCCACTGTCGAACACCACCGACGAAATAAAAATTTTGTTGTACAAACAATACGGTCAGGTCCACGGCCGACTATCTTTGGCATGAACGACCAAGTTTCTCGTATTGTCTCAAATTTGTATTGAGAGCAACGAATTTCTTCCTATTAGATTGGTGCCTGTTAGGAAATGTTTCATTCTACACGCGCTAGACTTTTTTGGGCACTAGACCCGAATGCGCCGTACGTTAAATACATGTCTACATGTCCCTGTAGTGCTTAAGGTCTTGTCTTCCGCTCTTACTCATGATCTGTTAACAACGGTAAACTCCACTCTGGACACATCACAGACGATGGCGTACTGTTTTGCAAGATGAAACCAGCAATGGCGATGCAGCAGGCAGTTGTTTGCAAGTTTACTATGCCTACATGCCTAGTACGATGTAGAAAACCGGTTGGCCTTCATAACCGGTTTTAGTCATTTCTGGATGGATAAATCGGTTCCTGTATGATTTTCAAAGCAATCTTATACAAACATCTGACAATGTCGGCTGGAAAGCGATTTCCTGTCAGAGAGGTCACAGTTCGTTGTAATTGACGGAAAGCCGTCGAGTAAAACAGAAGTGATTTCTGGCGTTCCCCAAGGTAGTGTTCCCTTTGCTGTTCCTTATCTATATAAACAATTTGGGAGGCAATCTGAGCAGCCGTCTTCGGTTGTTTGCAGATGACGCTGTCGTTTATCAACTACTAAAGTCATCAGAAGATCAAAACAAACTGCAAAACGATTTAGAAGAAATATTGGAATGGTGCGAAAAGTGGCAGGTGACCTTAAATAGCAAAAAGTGTGAGGTCATCCACATGAGTGCTAAAAGGAACTCGTTAAACTTCGGTTACACGATAAATCAGTCTCATCTGAAAGCCGTAAATTCAACTAAATACCTAGGTATTACAATTACGAACAATTTAAATTGGAAGGAACACACCGAAAATGTTGTGGGGAAGGCTAGCCAAAGATTGCGTTTTATTGGCAGGACACATACAAAATGCAACAGACCTACTAAGGATACTGCCTACACTACGTTTGTCCGTCCACTTTTAGAATACTGTTGCGCGGTGTGGGATCCTTACCAGATAGGACTGATTGAGTACATCGAAAAAGTTCAAAGAAAGGCTGCACGTTTTGTATTATCGCGAAATATGGGAGAGAGTGTCACAGAAATGATACAGGATTTGTGATGGACATCAATAAAAGAAAGGCGTTTTTCGTTGCGACGGAATCTTCTCACCAAATTCCAGTCAACAACTTTCTCCTCCGAATGCGAAAATATTTTGTTGACACCGCCTTACATAGGGAGGAACGATCACCAAGATAAAATAAGGGAAATCAGAGCTCGTACGGAGAGATATAGGTGTTCATTCTTCCCGCGCGCTATACTAGATTGGAATAATAGAAAATTATGAAGGTGGTTCGATGAACTCTCTGCCAGGCACTTAAATGTGCTTTGCAGAGTATCCATGTAGACGTAAATCACTTAATTCCGTTTTAGGAAAACTTCTGATATTAAGCTTTCTATGGCCTTGATCGCGTGTATATACACTGCATCTACATCTACATCTACATTTATACTCCCGAAGCCACCCAACGGTGTGTGGCGGAGGGCATTTTACGTGCCACTGTCATTGTCTCCATTTCCTGTTCCAGTCGCGTATGGTTCCCGGGAAGAACGACTGCCGGAAAGCCTCCGTGCGCGCTCGAATCTCTCTAATTTTACATTCCTGATCTGCTCGTGAGGTATAAGTAGGGGGAAGCAATATATTCGATACCTCATCCAGAAACACACCCTCTCGAAACCTGGACAGCAAGCTACACCGCGATGCAGAGCGCCTCTCTTGCAGAGTCTGCCACTTGAGTTTCCTAAACATCTCCGTAACGCTATCACGCTTACCAAATAACCCTGTGACGAAACGCGCCGCTCTTCTTTGGATCTTCTCCATCTCCTCTGTCAACCCGATCTGGTACGGATCCCACACTGATGAGCAATACTCAAGTATAGGTCGAACGAGTGTTTTGTAAGCCACCTCCTTTGTTGATGGACTACATTTTCTAAGGACTCTCCCAATGAATCTCAACCTGGCACCCGCCTTACCAAAAATTAATTTTATATGATCATTCCACTTCAAATCGTTCCGTACGCATACTCCCAGATATTCTACGAAAGTAACTGCTACCAGTGTTTGTACCGTTATCATATAGTCATACAGTAAAGGATCCTTCTTTCTATGTATTCGCAATACATTACATTTGTGTATGTTAAGGGTTAGTTGCCACTCCATGCACCAGGTGCCTATCCGCTGAAGATCTTCTTGCATTTCACTGCAATTTTCTAATGCTGCAACTTCTCTGTATACTACAGCATCATCCGCGAAAAGCCACATGGAACTTCCGACACTATCTACTAGGTCATTTATATATATTGTGAAAAGAAATGGTCCCCTAACACTCCCCCGTGGCACGCCAGAGGTTACTTTAACGTCTGTAGACGCCTCTCCATTGAGAACAACATGCCGTGTTCTGTTTGCTTAAAAAGTCTTCAATCCAGCCACACAGCTGGTCTGATATTCCGTAGGCTCTTACTTTGTTTATCAGGCGACAGTGCGGAACTGTATCGAACACCTTCCAGAAGTCAAGGAAAATGGCATCTACCTGGGAGCCTGAATCTAATATTTTCTGGGTCTCATGGACAAATAAAGCGAGTTGGGTCTCACACGATCGCTGTTTCCGGAATCCATGTTGATTCCTACAGAGTAGATTCCGGGTTTCCAGAAATGTTCAAAAATTCTACAACAGATTGATGTCAGAGATTTAGGCCTATAGTTTTGCGCATCTGCTCGACGACCCTTCTTGAAAACTGGAACTACTTGTGCTCTTTTCCAATCATTTGGAACCCTCCGTTCCTCTAGAGACTTGCGGTACACGGCTGTTAGAAGGGGGGCAAGTTCTTTCGCGTACTCTGTGTAGAATCGAATTGGTATCCCAACAGGTCCAGTGAACTTTCCTCTGTTGAGTGATTTCAGTTGCTTTTCTATTCCTTGGACACTTATTACGATGTCAGTCATTTTTTCGTTCGTGCGAGGATTTAGAGAAGGAACTGCAGTGCGGTCTTCCTCTGTGAAACAGCTTTGGAAAATGGTGTTTAGTATTTCACCTTACGCGTGTCATCCTCTGTTTCAATGCCATCGTCATCCCAGAATGTCTGGATATGCTGTTTCGAGCCACTTACTGATTTAACGTAAGACCAGAACTTCCTAGGATTTTCTGTGAAGTCGGTACATAGAATTTTACTTTCGAATTCACTGAACGCTTCACGCATAGTCCTCCTTAGGCTAATTTTGACATCGTTTAGCTTCTGTTTGTCTGAGAGGTTTTGGCTGCGTTTAAACTTGCAGTGAAGCTCTCTTTGCTGTCGCAGTACTTTCCTAACTTTGTTGTTGAACCACGGTGGGTTTTTCCCGTCCCTCACAGTTTTACTCGGCACGTACCTGTATAAAAAGCATTTTACAATTTCCTTGAACTTTTTCCATAAACACTCAACATTGTCAGTGTCGGAATAGAAATTTTCGTTTTGATCTGTTAGGTAGTCTGAAATCTGCCTCCTATTACTCTTGCTAAACAGATAAACGTTCCTCCCTTTTTTATATTCCTATTTACTTCCATATTCAGGGATGCTGCAACGGCCTTATGAGCACTGATTCCCTGTTCTGCACTTACAGAGTCGAAAAGTTCGGGTCTGTTTGTTATCAGTAGGTCCAAGATGTTATCTCCACGAGTCGGTTCTCTGTTTAATTGCTCGAGGTAATTTTCGGATAGTGCACTCAGTATAATGTTACTCGATGCTCTGTCCCTAACCACCCGTCCTAAACATCTGAGTGTCCCAGTCTATATCTGGAAAATTGAAATCTCCACCTAAGACTATAACATGCTGAGGAAATTTGTGTGAAATGTATTCCATATTTTCTCTCAGTTGTTCTGCCACTAATGCTGCCGAGTCGGGAGTTCGGTAAAAGGAGCCAATTATTAACCTAGCTCGGTTGTTGAGTATAACCTCCACCCACAATAATTCACAGGAACTATCCACTTCTATTTCACTACAGGAGAAACTACTACTAACAGCGACAAACACGCCACCACTCGTTGCACGCAATCTATCCTTTCTAAACACCGGCTGTGCCTTTGTAAGCCGGCCGAAGTGGCCGTGCGGTTAAAGGCGCTGCAGTCTGGAACCGCAACGCCGCTACGGTCGCAGGTTGGAATCCTGCCTCGGGCATGGATGTTTGTGATGTCCTTAGGTTAGTTAGGTTTAACTAGTTCTAAGTTCTAGGGGACTAATGACCTCAGCAGTTGAGTCCCATAGTGCTCAGAGCCATTTGAACCATTTTTTTGCCTTTGTAAAAATTTCGGCAGAATTTATCTCTGCCTTCAGCCAGCTTTCCGTACCTATAACGATTTCAGCTTCGGTGCTTTCTATCAGCGCTTGAAGTTCCGGCACTTTACCAACGTAGCTTCGGCAGTTTACAATTACAATACCGATTGCTGCTTGGTCCCCGCATGTCCTGACTTTGCCCCGCACCCTTTGAGGCTGTTGCCTTTCTGTACTTGCCCGAGGCCATCTAACCTAAAAAACCGCCCAGTCCACGCCACACAACCCCTGCTACCCGTGTAGCCGCCTGCTGGGTGTAGTGGACTCCTGACCTATCCAGCGGAACCCGAAACCCCACCACCCTATGGCGTAAGGTGAGGAAGGTGAGGAATCTGCAGCCCACACGGTCGCAGAACCGCCTCAGCCTCAGTTTCAGACCCTCCACTCGGCTCTGTACCAAAGGTCCGCAGTCAGCCCTGTCAACGATGCTGCAGATGTTGAGCTCTGCTTTCATCCCGCTAGCGAGACTGGCAGTCTTCACCAAATCAGATAGCCGCCGGAAGCCAGAGAGGATTTCCTCCGATCCATAGCGACACACATCATTGGTGCCGACATGAGCGACCACCTGCAGATGGGTCTACCCTGTACCCTTCATGGCATCCGGAAGGAGCCTTTCCACATCTTGAATGACTCCCCCCAGTATGCACACGGAGTGCACATTGGTTTTCTACCCCTCCCTTGCACTGATTACTAGTTTCGACAGGACTATGCTGCCATCTTTAGATCCACAGAGTGCAGGTTATGAAATTATGCTGTACTCTGTGGATCTGAAGATGGCAGCTTAGTCCTGTCGAAACTGGTACTCCAGTGTAAATACACGCGATCAAGGCAGCAGAGAGGTTTATATCAGAAGCTTTCTCCACACTCCATCTTATATCATTCATCCTGCAAAGCAGTGGCAGGCTTAGGTGACGATGATGGACCTGGATAGCGATCACGCGTCATTCTATCCAAGGTAGACCAAAAAGGCTCAATAATATTGACATCTCTTGACTGGTGGCAAGCGGACAAGCGATAATTCATCCCTGTGCTCACAAAACCAGTCGGTGGGCGATGGAAAATGGTCTGTCGTCTTGGAATGAAGCAGCTTAATTGGGGGAAAAATACTGCATCATGGAATGGATATGATTAGCCCGAATGGTCACATAATCATTGGCAGTAACGCGATTTTGCAGTGTAACGATGGTGGTCCGTGGAGGACCATGATATGACTGCCCCAGTAACCACCAGACCCCCGCCATGTTTCGCTCTTGGGACGTAAACTCGGCTAAAAGTTGGGAAAAGTGCAAAACGAAACTTATCGACCAAATGACGTCCTTCCATTGCTCCATAGTCCAGAATTTAGGCTACGGCACCGCGCTCTCTTGTTAACGGCATTTGTATCGCTAATGAGTGGTTTCGGAATTCTAGTTCGGCTTGTATTTCCCTGGGTATGGATGTCTCTTCGTACTGTTTTGGTGCTGACAGGGTTTGAGAGTGCGACAATCAGTTCTGCAGGGGGTCTGGCAGCTATCGTCCTCTTACTTTTCTTCACAACCCTCTGTAATGACCTTCCGTGACCATCGCTCAGCACAGACGTCAGCGTTGTGATTTAGCGGATGATATTTTCCCGCTTTTCCTGCATGCAATATAAATCTTCGATACAGTGTCTCTAGAAAGGCCAAACATTTCGGTTACCTTGGTTACAGGAGAACCCACCGTGCTAGCACCAACAACTTGCCCACGTTCGAATTCACTTAGCTGCGAAATAATTCACTCACAACTTTGCAGAACACTGTTCTGACCATGACTGACACTATCAGTGTATAGAGGACATTGCGAAGTTGTCGTTTGTGCTCACGTTAAAACAGCGCAAACTGCCAGTTTGTCTAGCATCCCCATTTAAGTTCAACCATGAATTTCTCGCGACGTTTCCACATTTGTGTCCAACCTCTGCAGCTACATTATTACAGATTGGTTTTATCTATGTATATAAATTTTTTAAAACAAATTAAAAATAATCTCTAATAATGGTTCAAATGGCTCTAAGCACTATGGGACTTAGCATCTGAGGTCACGAGTGCCCTAGACTTAGAAATACTTAAACCTAACTAACCTAAGGACATCACACACATCCTTGCCCGAGGCAGGATTCGAATCTGCGACCGTAGCAGCCGCGTGGTTCCGGACAGAAGCGCCTAAAATCGCTAGTCCACAGCAGCCGGCTAATCTCGGATAACGACGATACGAAATATATATACTACATTACTGCTCAGTGTTTACAATTCTCTCCCTCTCTTCTCTCTCTCTCTCTCTTTCACACACACACACACACACACACACACACACACACACACACCAACACAACACCTACCTCAAAATGTCCTCCGAAGTCAGTAAGAGCTAAAAGGGAAAAGCATGCCGAAAACATACGTCCGTGCGGTGTAACGATTTGATGCAGCTCTCTGTATGACTGAGAGAGTTTCAAAACATACCACACGCAGCCACATTATGAACACGAACGGCGTGTACAAGTTTATTTGGAATTACAACACACTTCGGTATGTTTCTATACCTGCTAATCTTGCTGTCTCATAATCCCTCTCCTACGCCATTTTTTTTTCATCTCAGAGCAGCACTTGCAACCTACGTCCTCAATTATTTACTGGACGTATTCCAATCTGTCTTCCTCTACAGCTCCCTCTAGTACCATGAGCGTCATTCCCTGATATCTTAACAATGTCCTACCACCCTGTACCTTCCTCTTGTCAGTGATTTCCACAAATTCCTTTCCTCTCCGATTCTGCACAGAACCTCCTCATTCCTCACCTTATCAGTCCAACTAATTTTCAACATTCGTCTGTAGCACCACATTTGCAATGCTTCGATTCTCTTCTGTTCCTGTTTTCTCACAGTCCACCCTTCGCAACCATATAATGCTGTGCTCCAAATATACATTCTCAGATATTTCTTCCTCAAATTAAGGACCATGTTTGATACCAGCAAACTTCTATCTGCCCGGAATGCCGTTTTTGCCATTGCTAGTCTACTTTTCATGTCCTCCTTGCTCCGTCCGTCATTGCTTATTTTGCTGCCTAGGTAGTAGAATTCCTTAACTTCATCTACTTCGTGACCATCAATCCTGGTGTTAAGTTTCTCGCTGTTCGCATTCCTGCTACTTATCATTACTTTCGTCTTTCTTCTATTTACTATTATCCTCTACTCATTAGGTTTTTCATCCCATTCAGCATATCATGTACTTCTTCACTTTCACTCAAGATAGCAATGTCATTAGCAAATCGTATCACTGATGCCCTTTCATCTTGAATTTTAATACTACTCCTGAACTTTTCTTTTATTTCCATCATTGCTTCTTCGATGTTCAAATTCAACAGTAGGGGCAAAATACTACATCACTCTCTTACACCCTTTTAGATACGAGCACTTCGATCTTGGTGGTCCACTTTTATTAGTACCTCTTGGCTCTTGTACATATTGTATATTATCCGTCTCCCTCTATAGCTTATCCCTACTTTTCTCAGAATTTCGAACATCTTGCACCACTTTACATTGTCGAACGCTTTTTACAGGTCGACAACTATGAACGTTTCTTGATTTTTCTCTAGTCTTGCTTCCATTACCAGCCGCAGTGCTTCTCAAGTGCCTTTACCTTTCCTGAAGCCAAACTGATCATCGTCTAACACATCCTCAGTCGTCTTTTCTATTAGAAATAGTTAAGGCAAATTTCATGCTTCCAAATGACACATCACACGGTTTTGTTGCATTTATAGTTACAGTGCTATGATCATTGGAAAATGCGTGAAAAGCAGAAATTCTCCTGCCCTAACCACTGTGACCGAGGCTGTCCCGAAAATGATAATTATGATACGACCGCTCGTATGTCATACTTGGTTTCCTTCGTATCAGGTACAGGTTCATGATTTTGATTCGGAGAGCAAATAATAAACTTGTTCTTCTCAGAAAGGCGCTAGAAAAAGCAGACCACGGCCAACGTCGAACTTCTGGACGTAAGCGTTATGTGGGACATTGATACTGAAATGAATAATAAACTCATGAATGGATAGTTTCAATAACAGCATCAACTGAAAGTAAATATGGACCTTCGGAATTCCGAATAACGGTAACGTGGAAGCATTTTAATGGCCACTCAATCGAACAAGTGTGGGGTAAAGTGCAAATGAAGTTATAATGAGAGTAAGTGAGAAAAAAAAACTCTACGGAAGACTTGTACAAGAAGAACTGACAGGTTGGTCACAGTGGGATATTGTTTCGGCATCTAGGAATTGTTAACTTCCCTCTGGAGCTGAAATGAACAATAAGAGGTAAAAAATTAAGTGATAGAGAGTGTAAAAAGCAAAACACGTTATAGAAAACAAATGAATTACTGGAACGCAGCCGAGTGATGTCTTCGACAACCACCGATACTTCGCCAAGAGACACACAGCTATTTTCAAGCCACAAATGCAAAGACAGAATGCTGTGCAAGGAAATTTAAACCCTCGGTAGGTGCGGCTTCGTCGACCACGTAGCACACAACGGTAGATGCAGGAAGATAACACGAGCACACACCCTAAACAACTAGCACCACCACACTACCAAAGATGACCGACATCAGAAGTTACCGGTTGTAAATATTAGATACCAACGGGTAAGTAAGTGTCATTAATTCTCTCCCTGGTCAGAGTTAACTTTGCGTCCTCAGCCGGTGGTTGTTAAAAACACGACGATATCGACCAATAATAAACTGGTCCGGACAGACCTGCGACACGTGCAGCGAACTAGAGACTCTGGAGCACAAGTTTTCATGTCGAACGGTCGGAGTCATTTGGTAAATTAGTAAACAAAAGTTTAGTCCGATCACCGGAACCTCGCCGAACAGTTTCGATGCAACACCGATCTCGGTACCAAACTTTAAGCCATTCCCTGCCTGCAAGAGATCAGCCACTGGCTGAATAGTCCCCACATAGCTCACTCCGTCTACCACAGTAACTATAGTTTCTAACTTATCTATGTAACCTACATTAAATAAATGACAAGGAAAACGCCGAAATGGAAAGAAATCTTTATGAACTTACTAATCCTTCCATTAGACAAAGCCAGTAGAAAGACTGTGGTGAGTATAGACAATAAATTGTTTAACAACAACATCAAACACAAGGTGCCCCTATTAATATCAAGAAGCAGCGACATCGCGCTCCAAAACGTGGGAAGAAAGCAGCCGGGAAAACGAGTCATCTCTCTACACCGAGTCGTCTTCCCATGAACACAAAGCCACAACGAACCTCCAACTGCGAATTACGTAATAATTGGCAAGGATCATTAATATACAAATTGAAAGACGTATCTTGAGTTAAATCGAAATACCGTTTTTAAAAAGAAAGGAGTTGAATTGACTACGTAAATTCCTAAAATAGTGATTAAAAATATATCTGCAACTAACGATTAAATTATTCTGAAAAATATATACTACAGTTGCTGAAAATTACAGCCACGAATAAAATAATAATAAAAGTTTCTAAAACAATCATAATTAATATTCACCATCGATAACTTCTGTCACCGTCTTTGATTATGGGGTGATGCTTCTTGTTAAGGATGCGTGTGTGTGTGTGTGTGTGTGTGTGTGTGTGTGTGTGTGTGTGTATGTGTATTGTCTTTTTGCATAACCCGTATTATGATTCTTGGCCGGCCAAGCCCCGCCTACTGGAGATTTAACTTACCTTGCGGAGCACTCTTTCGTTGTGTTGGAGCGTTGGAAATGATTGGAAATGACGAAGTGTGCACATGTCGAAATATCTGTGGTTGTCGATGATGTCACCTAGCCGCATTCCCGTAAGTTGACTGAGCATTTCATACGCCGGGAGAAACTCAAGTTTCACAGATTATAAAGGATTCTGGACGTGCCACTTAATGTAGACATGAAAAGGTCAGCGAAAGAAAGGAAAAGAACGAGTATAATGTCTCACGACTTAAAAGAAAATATCTGACAGTACGTCAACAAGTCGAATTTCATAAACCTATGAGTTCTGGAGGTAGGTTAACTTAGAGTTCTCCTAAGGATGTTGGATGTTTTGTGACTGCTATAGACGAGGGGAAGAGAGACTCCACACACTACTGCAGAGTGAGAAGGGTTGCCTGAGCAGCAGGCGTTAACCGGCGAGACGACACTGTAGTTCCCGTCGGGCGCACAGAACGCGCCGCCTATTTCCCGCTATTTTGTAGCGCCTGTCACATGAGCGGAATTAGGGCGTCGCTCAATATCCTTCCGTCCAACAGGTTTTTAAGGGATGCATGGCCCCATGACAGCAGAGCGAAGCAGAAGGTCAACTGTAGTTCAACTGGAGAGTCAACTGGTCCACTTTCGGGAGTAGGGTTACCAGTGTCCGGCTTTAGCGAGATATAAGTGGCTTTTTACGGTTGTATCCTGTCAAATGTATACAAATCAGGTTTTGTTACGCGTTCTAGACATGAAGGGGAGAGTACACAAGTAAGGCTCTTTCCAAACCAATGACGTAAGCACGAGGAATACATACAGGGTGGTCGGAAATTCCTGTTACAAACTTCTAGGACATGTAGAGGGTAGTGAGTACATAACATTTTGAATAGGAACCCATGTCCGGAAACGTATCGTATCCGTTCTACGACAGTTTCAAGGCAGATGATTATCTCATCCACACCTACGTGAGGAATCTACTTAGGCGTCACCTAGCACAATTGTTGCAATCCATTTGAAAAGAATACTGGCTCGTTTCGTTATTACTTACGCATTTCCATTACAACTTACACCTTAGGGTTTACCTTAGCCGACAACAACAGGAACCCAGCATCTACGGCACCAACCGCAACGTACCGATGCATTACAACAGCGGCTCGATGTGGCGACCACCAACGTTGTTACACACACTGTACCTCCAAAGCATGTTCTGGTACACTCTCTTCATCCCACCTGGTGTCTCTTCAGTGTCTTGTGCAGAGGCCAGAACTCGTGCCATCAGATCTTCATCTGTCTCTACTGGTGACTCATAAATTAGGCCCTTCATACGACCCCACAAGAAGTAGTCCATAGGGGTTAAATCCGGCGACTGTGGCAGCCACGCGGTTAGACCACCACCGCCTATCCATCGTTCACCATACCGTCTGTTGAGATGTCTCCGGACAGCCAGTGAAAAGTGAAGTGGTGCTCCATCATGCTGAAACCACATTTCCTGATGAACATTCAATGGCACAGCTTCCAAGAACCGGTCCAGTACTTGTCGTACGAATACTAAGTATGCGGGACCCGTGAGCTTGGATGGAAGGAGGTATGGTCCAATCACATGACCGTCCAGAATACCTGCCCACACGTTAATTCTATACCCGTCTTGAAATCCCTAAACATGAATGGCAAGAGGGTTTTCGTCCGCCCAGACATGGCTATTTTGAGCATTCAGAACACAATCCCTTGTGAACCTACAGTCATCTGTGAAGAGAACTCGACGTGGAAACAGGGGCGCGTCGATGCAACCTCTACCAGGTTGCACACCAAAAGAACCCGTCTTTTCGAATTTCCGAATCATTTTCTCCAGTCCCACGGCAGTCATCGGACCAACGCCTTTCTTCAAACCCTTCAGTTTCCGCCGGCCGCGGTGGCCGAGCGGCTCTAGGCGTTTCAGTCCGGAACTGCGCTGCTGCTACGGTAGCTGGTTCGAATCCTGCCTCGGGCATGGATGTGTGTGATGTCCTTAGGTTAGTTAGGTTTAAGTAGTTGTAAGTTCTAGGGAACTGATGAACTCAGATGTTAAATCCCATAGTGCTCAGAGCCATTTGAACCATTTGAACCTTCAATTTCCGGAACTTCTGCACAGCGACGTGTGCATAGTCATCATTCTTGCAATAAAGCTTTACAAGCAGAGAGCGATTCTGCATTACGACAGTCATGGCGACGTCGTAGACGCGAAAGGAGGATAAGCTGTGTACCCGGTGTGTATATACCAACTTCAGTGGATCTTGCGCATGACAGGTGTTTTCATTTACATATTCTGACACATACAGCGGCCGGCCGCGGTGGCCGAGCGGTTCTAGGAGCTTCAGTATGGAACCACGCAGCTGCTGCGGTCGCAGATTCGTATCCTGCCTCGGGCTTGGATGTGTGTGATGTCCTTAGGTTAACTAGTTCTAAGTCTAGGAGACTAATGACCTCAGATGTTAAGTCCCATAGTGCTTAGAGCCATTTGAACCATTTTGAACTACATACAGCGCCATGTATTGGCCAATTTCCACACTATTTTTTTTTCTTCTGCCATACATTTTCCCCCTGTTGGGATACCAATTATATTCTACACAGAGTACGCGAAAGAACTTGCCCCCCTTCTAACAGCCGTGTACCGCAAGTCTCTAGAAGAACGAAAGGTTCCAAATGATTGGAAAAGAGCACAGGTAGTTCCAGTTTTCAAGAAGGGTCGTCGAGCAGATGCGCAAAACTATAGGCCTATATCTCTGACATCGATCTGTTGTAGAATTTTTGAACATGTTTTTTGCTCGCGTATCATGTCATTTCTGGAAACCCAGAATCTACTCTGTAGGAGTCAACATGGATTCCGGAAACAGAGAACGTGTGAGACCCAACTCGCTTTATTTGTTCATGAGACCCAAAAAATATTAGATTCAGGCTCCCAGGTAGATGCCATTTTCCTTGACTTCCGGAAGGCGTTCGATAGAGTTCCGCACTATCGCCTGATAAACAAAGTAAGAGCCTACGGAATATCAGACCAGCTGTGTGGCTGGATTGAAGAGTTTTTAGCAAACAGAACACACCATTTTGTTGTCAATGGAGAGACGTCTACAGACGTTAAAGTAACCTCTGGCGTGCCACAGGGGAGTGTTATGGGACCATTGCTTTTCACAATATATATAAATGACCTAGTAGATAGTGTCGGAAGTTCCATGCGGATGATGCTGTAGTATACAGAGAAGTTGCAGCATTAGAAAATTGCAGTGAAATGCAGGAAGATCTGCAGCGGATAGGCACTTGGTGCGGATAGTGGCAACTGACCCTTAACATAGACAAATGTAATGTATTGCGAATACATAGAAAGAAGGATCCTTTATTCTATGACTATATGATAGCGGAACAAACGCTGGTAGCAGTTACTTCTGTAAAATATCTGGGAGTATGCGTACGGAACGATTTGAAGTGGAATGATCACATAAAATTAATTGTTGATAAGGCGGGTGCCAGGTTGAGATTCATTGGGAGAGTCCTTAGAAAATGTAGTCCATCAACAAAGGAGGTGGCTTACAAAACACTCGTTCGACCTATACTTGAGTATTGCTCATCAGTGTGGGATCCGCACCAGATCGGGTTGACAGAGGATATAGAGAAGATCCAAAGAAGAGTGGCGCGTTTTATTACAGGGTTATTTGGTAAGCGTAATAGCGTTGCGGAGATATTTAGCAAACTCAAGTGGCAGACTCTTCAAGAGAGGCGCTCTGCATCGCGGTGTAGCTTGCTGTCCAGGTTTCGAGAGGGTGCGTTTCTGGATGAGGTATCGAATATATTGCTTCCCCCTACTTATACCTCCCGAGAAGATCACGAATGTAAAATTAGAGAGATTCGAGCGCGCACGGAGGCTTTCCGGCAGTCGTTCTTCCCGCGAAGCATACGCGACTGGAACAGGAAAGGGAGGTAATGACAGTGGCACATAAAGTGCCCTCCTCTACACACGGTTGCGGAGTATAAATGTAGATGTAGATGTAGATGTAGAGAGGGGGAGGAGGAGATGGACAGAGTAAGGTGCAGAGTAGGAGATTGGGACCTATATCCATTTCCCATACATACTGGTATTAGAAACCTGTGCTTTTTCTTTTCTTTCTTTTCCATTTAATCACACTGAGTCACAGCAACGCATGGTTGGGGACAGCCAGTACAGTAACAAATGTTGTGAACTTTTACTGAGAACAAGTAGTTGTATTAGTATTTTGGCGCGCGCTCAGTACAGCAGTTACACTGGATGTAGCAGTGCGCGGCTCTCGGCTACGGGTATGCTGGTGACGTGAGGTGTTGTGGGCGTGCTGTGCAGGTGAGTGGCTGCTGACGGCCGTGCACACGGCGCGCTACCTGGGCTGGGAGCTGGGCGACCGCTCCGAGGGCTGGGACTTCTCGTGGCAGAACCTCAGCCTGGAGGCGCTGCGCCTCAAGAACCTTCGCGTCTACTGGCTCGTCGCCTCATTCGTCTCCTACTTCATGTACTTCAGCATTGGCGGTTTCCTACACGTAAGTGCCTCACAAACCACTCTTTTCTTTTTTTTCCTTTCTGCTGAAAATGTTTTCTTGATTGGTGTGTATTTGGTTTCTGAGCTCCTATACCCACGACTGGGAATCTTGTTTTCTCATTTCTTAGCACATTAAGAACTGGATATTGTTGTTCCCATTTATGGCAGTGGTCGGGTATTGTGTTCTGCCCGTTCAGTATGCAGCCCACACGACGTGATTGTCTTGCAGGTGTTCTAATACCCTTTCCGTGCATTCATATGAGTACCGCAGACAATACGGTATTACACTGACGGAAACAATCGTAGTACCAGAAAATAATTAACGTAGAGTAATGAGATTTCGGGTATACATTTGGGTAGGTAACGTTAAAATGATTAAAACTGCAAGATCACACGTTAATGTAAGCATGAGATAAGCCATTGCAAATATGGAATGCTGGTACATTAATAACAGGTGTAACCGCCGTGCAAGCATGCAAACGTGTATGCATTCTGTTTAGAGGTGCCAGATGTCAGTTTGTGGAATGGAATTCAATGCCCGTTGCATTTTGGTCGTCAATACAGGGACAGTTAATGCTGTTTATAGATGACGCTGAGGTTATCGTCCCATTATGTTCTATATATACTCACTGGAGACAGGTCTGGTGATCGAGCAGGCAAAGGCAACAGGTTGACTCTCTGTAGAGCATGACGGGTTACAACAGCGGTATTTGGGAGAGCGTTATCCTGTTGGAAAACACCCACTGCAATACTGTTCATGATTGGCAGCACAGGAGTTCGAATCACCAGATTGACGTAGAACGCTGCAGTCAGGATGCTTGGGATAACCACGAGATTGCTCCTGCTGTCATACGACATTGCACCCTTGACCTTAACTCCAGATGTAGATGCAGCGTGTACAGCACGCAGACAGGCTGGTCGCAATGCGACCGTACTGGAATGTGATTGTGGTGTGAATGACGAAATAAAATATAATCTCCCTCATCAACTCGCCGAAAATCAAAGTTCTAAACTGCTCACAAGCTCTGCATCGGCTGCTGTACGAGATTTACCCACACACTACTCAGCACAAAAACTTTAATGAGCCCTCATAAATGTGGTTGGATTTACAAGTTTGGCTACATTTCGTATATGAGGCGCCAACTCGCTATTCGTCGCAATGTACCTAATGTTCCACAAAGTATTTAATATAAATACAGGCAGGATTTGCTATGCAAAAGTCACGTAAGTACTCAGGTATTTTTGAAAGTTTCACAAATTCGAGTTTATTTTCGATAAAAACGTAGAAAAATCGAAAGTTACAGTTCACAATAAATTAATTTCAGAGCCTGATCGAGTTTCTTAAGATGTTAGTGGTGGTTGAATAAACCACGATAAATTGCATGAGTTATCTTTAAAAAACTGTTAAAGCTCCGCAGTATATCAAACAACAAATTCCACAGTGGCTACACACTGAAACCTTATAAGTGCGGCTTGTATCTCACGGAACCCGAAAAGTAACAAGTTCATCAGAGGTCAAAAAATATCTGTGTCCGAAATTAGGAACTCTGAATAATTCACACACGCGAACTAGCGGCTATTTCACCGCTCCTCAATAAAACTTTCTCCCAACACGTTCTAATACAGTCAGACCACCTCCAACGGCGTCCTCATCTGGATTCCTCCAGACTGCCGCTGTTCACCCACGAAACCTCGGTCAAGCACCACTTAAGTCAGTTAAACTATTGAACGTGAAAACTGTTGAAATTCTTCATTTTAACCTTTTATACACATAATATACATCAACTCACATGGAAATTTTCCCAGAAATATTATTCTGTTATCAGTTTTCTTTTATTTATCGTAGTGTATTTATAAACAATAATTGCTATGGTTTTCCTCCATTTTCGGATTTATAATTGTAACTATTAACAAGCAGTTTAAATTATACATTAAATAATTTTCTACATATAAGTTTACAGTACTGCCGCCACTTTTAATGTTTATTTATTTAATAAGAAAGCTGTTTTTGATTGCGCGAAATCCACTTTTCGGATTCTCATCTAAATGTGTGAATAATTTCAGTGAATTGACTCTCACAGTCCGATTCAGTTTTACGAGACGTATCGGCAGATACCTCGTTTTTGGCAATAGGGTGATGCGTTGCCGAGATACTCACTTTTGCAGATCAGGAATTATTTATAACATTTAACGTACAATAACTTATAAACTAATGCGGATATCGAAGGCGCGTCTTGACACGCTTAATCGTCCATCTTTTCCGCTTCAAATGAGTTTACTAGCTCTTCAGTGACACATACCGTTCAATATTTATCAATTTTGGGGTAAACTTTAATTTTGCACTGGACACGAAAAGCGGCCATGAAAAACGAGCAACCACTGTGCCCCCCCAATGGAAGGGATTTCCTGGTCGCGTGGTCACCTTAGCGCCGGTCCAGAGACAACCTCATCTGTGGAGCATAGTGTGAAACTGGCACTCCAAGTGCTCCTGTCAAGCTGATTTCAGCTGTCAACATAAATATGACCCGATCTTAGCCGCCGCCTGTACGTCCGTGGTCGCATGTTTGTGACTGAGTAAAGTGTCTCTTCCCTTTACAATAGGCTGTCGTGTCACAGCAGGCACTCACCTGGCCTCCTTCTAACCAACACACGGCCATCACTGGCACCGAGGCAGAGCCAGCTTTCATCAGCAAATGCAACATACCTCCACTCTGCCCGCCAATGAGCTCTCGCTTGACACCGAACTCGTAAATGGCGGTGGTTTGAGATCAGTGTAATGTTTGCTACAGGGCGTCTGGCTCGGAGCTGTACTTGAAGTAACCGGTCTATAACAGTTTGTTGTGTCACTGTGCTGCTGCAGATGCAATACGATGGGCCATACGCCGAACATGATGGTCTTCCTTTCGGTAGTGCTACGTGGCCGTTCGAAAACGGGTCTTTTGCGACTGCACACACCCGTGGCCACCGCTGCCAGCAGCCAGGTACAGTGGCTACACTCCTGCCAAGACTTTCTGCAGTATCGCAGAAGGAACATCCAGGCCCTACTACATGACCTCGTTCAAACCCAGTGAGGTGTTGACAATGCCGTGTTTGCCATTTTAAAGACACTCTTGACTAACATTAGCTCACCACTACCAGTCTTAAAGGAAGCTAACGCTCACGACTGTTACAGCGTGTATTTCAAGCAAAGCTCATTTGCAACCTCATATGGCGCTACTAGCGCTACTCTTATGCGACAGGTGCGAAATTTGAACAAACTTCATCTTTCATACGCAGAGGTGCTCCTAGCAACTTTCTTTTATGTCGCACAACTCCTTCTCGGTGTTGTGAATTTTTTCCATCATTGTATTTCGGCTATGTAACGTGGGACTTAGGGAAAGCAGGAAAGGTGTGGACGGGGCCTAATCAGTTACCGTTGTTTGCACAGAAAACACATACACTTTATTGTTTAAAAAATTACTCTAAACAATCATTTTTAAAAGATTTTACTACACTGGTGGCTGAAAGCCTTATTAGAAAAATTGCAGGCAATGTTATACACAATCAACAGCTGAAGGCCTGATTAAGAAGGTTCAAAATTATTCGTCGGCTGAAGGTCAGAAGCAATTTAAAAAATATACAATGGCTGAAGGCCTGAATAAGAAGTAAGGAAGGTAGTTTCATGTTAAAATACTAAAACCTTCTTCAAACAATCTTAACGAACTGTAACAGGCTATAGTGACGGCTGCAGGCCTTATTAAAGAAAACTTGAGATGCTTTCTGGGCTGAAGACCCAAAACCACACCAAAAACATGAACGGCTGAAGGCTTGGCTTCGGAATCAAAAGCAATTAAAAATAGAAGGTAAAAATCTTTTTTAAAAAAAAACATGCAGTTGAAAACATTTAGCGGCTGAAGGCCTACACTACACGTCTGAAGGACAACTATAATGAAAACACATTAATAAACAATTTTTCTAACCAAGAAATTTCTTTCTAAACTTACAACAGAATGACCGAAAGCCTAATTAAAGAAATATTAACTTATTGCATGGCTGAAGGCCACAAACAAACCTGAAACAACGGCTGAAGGCCTGCGCAACAAGTCAGACAAACAATTTAAAATAAACCCCTTCCTTCTTTAAAAAATTTTCCTTTAAAGAATACACATGACCGAGGGCCTTATTAAAAGGGGTTCACGTAAATCCTTGGCTGAAGGCCACACATAACTCGTCAAACAACTAACGGCTTAGTGCCTGGATTACAAATAATTTCAGATAGAACAAATTTTAAGGAAAAAAATTTTTAAAAATAAAATCAATCTTCAAAATTTTAATTTAACACGGCTGAAGGCCTTTATGTAAAATTTAAAAAAAGACTGAATTAGTACACGGCCGAAGGCCTCGCACAGTACTTCAAACTAAAATGAAAATCACAATCTAAAACAAACAGAACAAGTGGTGCTCAGAAGTGTTCCAAGGGTTGGCCTGAGAAGGTAGCTCAAATGTAAGGTAAGGTGAGACAGGCAGCCAAGAGTTGAAGTTAAATAATCGGATGGCAAGCCAAACTAGGGACGGCCCAAGGACCGAACAACACTTTAACAAATTCTCTTCCATCCGACCAACGTCACAACGATGGAAAATACCGGCCAAGGACGAAGATATGAACAGCACTACGTGTTAAGGAATTGACGTCTAAAAACAGCCAAGGGAACAATAAACACACTAAGCAAAATATGAAACAAACAACTTAAAAGGCTGTCGAACTACACGCCGCGCCTGACGGCATCAATACGACGAGGAAAGGCACACTGCCGGAAAACTACGCTATCGACCAGTGCAGGTAACTGGGGCGTTAACAGCCACGGGGCAGAAAATACAGCTGGTGCACTTGACTGGCAAGTAACAGTCAATTTAATAATGAATCACAATATAGGAAGACGGCTGCAAGATTTCGCCGACTCCAACACATCATATGTTGCTGCTAGCCTGAACGGCCCAGGGAGCAACAACCCAAAACTGAACAAAGAGATGTCACAATAGTTGAGGTTTCATAACACGTTAACTAATCATTCAGCTTCAGCGTCCAGGTTCGGTGGGCAACGAACTTTGTCGTTCTCGCTGTTAGCACCTCACGATCCAATAGTGCGTGCACGCTGCCAGCGGTCCCGGCCTGGCCTCGCGCCACGGAGAGTTCCTCACTGCTCTGTCCCAACCAACTGACCACCACACACACACACACCACCACCACTCTAAAATACTAGCGGTCACACCAAAGATAGTACGACAGTACTAGTATCGATAAGCGCTGCTGCTGCCACTCAAGGACACAAGCCAGCAGCTTCGTTACGCCAGTAAGTAAGGAAGAAACAAGATGCCACTCGACGTGACAAAATGCCAAAGGACAAATGGCATGAAAGCGAGCCACACACGGCTCAGGCTAACTGCTTCGTGCTAAACAAATTTACATCTTATCAATTTCGCATCTTTTTTATTTTGAATTTTCAGTGTTTGGGCATAAAACGTTTTTCCACATTACGAAACAATAATTTTTAATGTATGCATTACAGTACAACTCTTTATAAACTATAATCATGATATAATTGTAAAGTACATTTAAAAATAACAATTATAATCCACTTTATTAGTGTACACGAGAATAAATGCACTATATCACACAACTACACCTATTTCTGCAGCGCCCATTTGTTGATCTGTTCCTTCGTTATAATATTTGCTCTATTACTATACACGTAGCACTACATCGAGACACTTAGACATGTTGCAGATATTATCACTGAGCCCTTTGGTTTGATTTATCGGGGAGACCTTACCGAGTACAGTTGCTATTATTTCACATATTGTATTTAAGTTAGAGCGTAGGTTACCAGTACTCTTTATTGTGTGGAACTTCGTAAAATATTTCCCCTATGAAGCGGAATTGTGCAAATATACCTTATTTCACTATTTTTTTCACTGGCAGCACAAACTACAGGCTCTGGTAGGAATTTTTTTGCTTTGCGTTGTTTGAAATGGACACAGGTTGATGTTGCTTCATGCCACTTGAAACGCTTCCTGGTCGATCTTTACGTGGTGTTCTCCCTGTTCCAGTTGATAATGGGCTGAGCATAACTCTCTGTCGGCCCCAAGAGCCTTTTTTTATCATCGTCAAAAGGAGAAACTGCTTATATTTTTTCTGTGGATTCAGGGTATTGTAAATTGTAAAAGAATTGAGAAGCCCACAGTTTATTGAAGGACAACATTTTTTTCCCATTTCATCGATTTCCTTAGAGTAGGATAGCACGGAATATTTGATCTCCATGATCAACTCCTTTCATGTGGGCATTTATTGTTTTACAAGCGCAGGCTCCGGTATATCCTCTCCAGTTTTTCTATTTTTGGTCCCTGTATTTGAGACAGAAACGTCATGAATGTTTTATATCATTCTGACATCCCCTTGTCTTTCCATACGAGGAGAAGAATGTCACCTTTTCTACAGAAAATTATGATACCTTTCCTCATTCTCGATGCTTTGACTTTCAGAGTTTGCGGTAAACCTCTGTTCACTGTAATAGTACCACAGACTCAGTAGAACTGCTGTTGCAAAAATTGTCCTGTAGTTATGGTGCCAGATACCAAGATAAGGGCCAAGAACCGAGAGAATAGCTTGCTCCAATTCTTACTTTCTCCAGCGTAAACCACCATATTTCAGACACAGCGTGTGACACTCTCGCACGCCATCTTAACAAGTGACCCATACTTGTAGTCTTTGCAGTGTTGTATGTTCGAAACCTCAGGCGTCTCCATAGAATCATTTGGTTTGTAAACTGTTCTGAATTTATCAAGGAAAGAATCCAGCACAAGCTGGACTTTGAAGTGACTCCCAGGCCTATTTTTCAATTTTATGTTGTCACTAAAGGGCCTGAATCTCTAAATCTATTCAAATCTGTTGCGACTTGTAGTACTGAAAGTATTGGGGTATCTCTTAGAGGATTTGTTGACCAATAATCGTTCCATCTACCTTTCCTTGTTTGTCTCACTAGAAAAATTAAGCCGCGGTAGTTCTTCATGTCTCATTTGTGTAACAGGAGACCATTTGAGTGCTTTATGCGACTTGTTGATCCTTGCAAAACAGTTCAATCAGGTAGTCACCAAAGCTCAAGATAATCACGGAGGCTACAGAGACATATTGCTTTGGAAATATACTGACCACGTAATGAATTCCAAACTGCTGCACTTGGCAACATTGCCACCTTCGCTTCTCTACAGGTCTAAAAATGTCACTGTCACTGAGATAGTCTTCAGAATCAATGAACTCATTCCTCCACACAGCATTCGGATTTTCATTCACACTACGATCATCTGGATACCCATCGTAGAAAACCTGCAGAAGTTCTCCAGGGTCGTTCATTCGCCATCTCTAAAAGTAGGTTGGTTGGTTGGTTCTGAGCACTATGCGACTTAACTTCTGAGGTCATCAGTCGCCTATAACTTAGAACTAATTAAACCTAACTAACCTAAGGACATCACACACATCCATGCCCGAGGCAGGATTCGAACCTGCGACCGTAGCGGTCACGCGGTTCCAGACTGAAGCGTCTAAACCGCACGGCCACACCGGCCGGCTCTAAAAGTAGGAGGAACTTCGAGACGGAAATGGTAAATCTTTTAAATATCAAAATACGCTCAAAAAGCTAAATACGCAAAAGGTACATGAAGGCAATCATGTTTCCTATACTGCCTACTGGTGTAAACTCCTAATTCGATGAAGTCTGAAGGTAGCTTGTAGTAAACATGAGTTATCTCGCGATCCGTCAGCTACCGATGGCGCTCGTAACACGAGCAAACTCGGGGTCCGTCCTCAATGTCTTAAGAGCTACTCAACTGAAACTACAAGCTACTGTAAACAGTCAGAACTTTTTACATCGAGTACGCGTTTCAGAGCGTTAAACCTCCTCTATAATCAGGTAGACTGATATCAGTTAGTAAGAGAATAGAAGAAATTGCCTACCAAAATGTCTTCCAAACTCTACTTAAACTGTGCTTTATCTGAAACCAAGTTTTTAATGCTTGCTAGTAATTTATTGAAAATGTGTTCCCCTGAATACTGGACCCCTTTTTGGACCAAGGTAAGTAATTTTAGGTCTTTATGTAAGTAGTTCTTATTCCTAGTATTGATATTATGTATTGAGATATTGGTTGGAAATAGAGACATATTATTTGCAACAGATTTCATTAAGGAATAAATTTACTGAGAAGCAATGGTTAGAATATCTCGTTCCTTGAACACGTTTCTACATGATGTTCCTGAATTTACACCACAAATGAGTCTTCTTACACGCTTTTCCACTCTAAAAAAATTTTCTTGGTTTGACAAGAAAATATGATCCCACAGGATACAATAAAATGAAAGTATGCAATTTTTTTTTGTTTGTATGTCCTACATGTGACATCGTTCGCATTGCAAATACAGACTTCTTCAGGCCTTCAGCAATTCTGTGGTATGTCTTACCCAACTGAATTTATCATCGAGTTATAATGCCAGAAATGTAATACTGTCAACATCTTCTATCTGCATGTCTTCGTATGTTATACACACGCTGGAAGGAAATCTCTTACAGGTACTGAATTGCATATAGTGGGTCTTTTCAAAGTTTATTGACAGTGAATTAGCTTTAAACAATTTATTAATGTCAGTGAAAATTTGATTAGCAACCATTTCTAAATCTGTACACGTATTGTTATTTAGTGCTAAGTTCGTATCATCTGAAAACATAAAAAATTTACCATCTGGCAATGTAACAGACGAAAGTTCATTATATACACAAGAAAAATCAACGGCCCCAAGATGGAATCTTGAGGAACACCACATGTAATTAATTCTCAGTCAGATGAACACTGATTGCTTACTCCACTGGTACTTCGCAAGGACACCCTTTGCTTTCTGTTAGCTAGGTGAGATTCGAACCATTTTGCAGAACTACCAGCGACACCATAATATTCTCATTTACTTAAGAAAATGCTGTGATTCATGGAGTCAGAAACTTTTGACAGATCACAGAAAATGCCAGTAGCTTCTAATTTGTTAGCTAACGAATTAAGTCCATTCTCACTATACGTATAAATTGCCTTCTCTATATCGGAAGTCAGATGTTTAAGAAGGTGCTTGAACACAACCTTTCCAAATATTTTTGAAACAGTCGGAAAACGTGAAATTGGTCGGTAGTTTGACGGTATCTCTTTAACCCGCTTCTTGATAGGAGGCTTAACTTCAGCATATTTCATCCAGTCTGGAAATATTCCGCTGATAAGAGATTGATTATACAAATAACCTAGGACAGAACTCAGCTCACAGAAAATTCTTTGATTAACTTCGTTGATATGTTATCATAAACATTAGAATACTTGGATTCTAAGGATTTTATGATGGATACAACTTCTTTGCGAGATGTGAGTGTCATTTCTATTTTATTGAAGTTATCTTTAAAGACTGGTCTCAAATACTCCATTATACTGTTCACTGAACCTGATAATCCCAAACTGTCAGTAACATAAACAAAGTACTTGTTTAAGAGGTTTGCAACACTACATGCACTTGCTTCCAATGTCCCATTTTACAGCTTTGTTGCCTGACGTAATTATCTTTTTGTCATAATAAAGCTGCTTAGACTTCTGGATTACCTGCTTCAGTATCTTGCAGTATTCTTTGTGATGCATTGCAGAGCTTTTTCTAGACAGTAGATGCAGCTTCCTTTTTGTTCCATTTGATACGTTTATTCCTTGTCTAATCCATGGTTTATTTATAGACTTAAGTTTGATTTCGATTACCTTTAGGAGAAAACAATTTCCAAAAGAGGAAGTAACTTTATTAACGAATATTTACAGTTTTAAACAGGCTGTCACTCAGCAATCGTATACTAGTTTCAACATAGGACTGTACTGCCAACCGGTTGCAAATAACTGTAAGGTACATTGACCTAGGTTTCGACACCTGCTGAGGATGTCTTCATCAGAATGAAATTTTGATAAACCATAAAATTACATTGTTATTAACGAATATTTTGTATTTTCCATTTGAGTCAGAAATATTGTAAACATCTATCCAGTTCATGTCTTTGAGCAATCTCCTAAAATTCTGTTTTTAACTGATGCATTACCCTTCTGTACCCAGATTTAATAGATTTTGTATCCTGACAAGTTTCAACATTTAACGTAAGAAGCTGCATATCATGCATGATCAGGTAGCCAACATACTACTGGTTTAGTGATACGACTCTTTCCCTAGATTTGTCTACAAAGTCATTATCAATAGCGGTCTCAGATCACTTACGTATCCCATTTGTTACGTTCACAGTAGGAATTCAGTTGAATGACAATGTTATTGATTACAATAATCGTTCACTGACAGAGCTTTTCAATAAATCCACATTAAAATCACCAGCAACCACTATTTCTTTGTTTTTTACTGTGAGGTGGGACAACAGATCTTCAATATTTTTTAATGAAGAAGTTAATGTTTCCTGAAGATGCTCTGTACGTACTTACTATTACAAAGGACTTATTACGAAATACTATATCTGTTGCACAAGCAACTAAGTGCTGCTCTGAGCAAAATTTATTAAAATCAGTGTGCTTGAAATTAAAGCAGTTTGTGACAAATATGGCAACTCTTCCTTTCTCCATATTTTGTCTACTGCACCAAGAGGCTAGCTTAAATCCTGTAACATATTATATATCTATTCCAGAGGTCACATGATGTTCAGAGAGGCAGATTAAATCAACTGGTTTGTTCAATTCTAATTCTTCAACACGAATAAGCAACTCATTAGCTTATCCCTCAGTTCTCAGCTATTATTATGCAATAAGGATAACTGATTTTGGGCAATGGCTGAATTACTACTGGATGTCCCTAATTTTTCTGTTAGTTTCAATTTCTGAACATCTGCTATTTCAATTAGGGACTGTTTGCACGAATTTTGTACATTAAAATTTGCTTTCTAGCGTCTTGTTTTGTCAATGTGAATATTATTTTCAACCTTCTCTGAACATCTTTTGGTTCTACTCTTCCTGCCCTAAAGAATCTGCTGTTCTGTCACTTGTAACCCGCTGGTACTTTACCACATGTGATAGTGCCCCCCTTAAGTTATTTACTGTTAGCCCAGACTGCTTTCCGTTCCCTTTCCGATTGAGGTGAAGGCCATGTTCCTAGTGTAGTCCCACCTACTGATACGGTCAGGAGGAAAGACGCCATTACGAAACCCCATACCTGATCCAAGCAGCCCTTCCACCTCCAAATTAACTCTCCTAACAGAAGAGTTTAAATGCGGCCGGTTATGGCGGCTCAGAACAGACGTAAGCCCAACACTGGTATGTCTCGTTGCTGCAGATATATTCACCAAGTCACTCTCAACTGAATAAGAATAATAAGGGTCTTTGTCCATGCAGTTGCCTGCCCCACCCACTGTTACCACAGTGTCTTGCTTTGTGAAGTCTCTGCAAAGTGAACCTACATCCTCTATCACCTGATCCAGGCTTGCAGTAGGTTAAAAAAAAGCTTGTGACCGGTTACCGTAACATGACTCTAGTTCATCCTGCAAGAGTTGGCCAACACCTCTACCATGTGAATTACCTAACCACAAAACTTTCTTTTTCTTGACAACTTTTTCTAACTTCTTACTTCTCAAACACTTTTTGAAAGTAGGTTGTCAATGGTCCTTTGATTCCTTCAAAAACAGTGATTTCTGCGTCATTTTGATAGAATCATATGGAGCGGAATGTGGCTTGAACCAGGATGTGTCCGGGATAGGAAAAGGATTTCTACAGATTTTTCCGATTCTTCTTGATGAGAGCATGGCATCTGTGTAGATCAGCTAATATCGCACTTCTGAGCCATTGTTAAAACATCTCAACACCTTTCCCTGCGGAATCACAATGCAGACATAAATAGCACGAAGCTGTAGCTTTAGCTGTATAGAGTTGATGAGTATAGTGAGCGCTTGCGAAATGTAACGATTTTTTCCGAGTTATCACGGACGATTATGCAAATTAAACTACGAGAGAGAGAGGGGATATAAACTTCTGTCAGTATAGAGCTGATACCTATTGAATATCATCAAAGGAGTCGCTGAGCTTAACGTATTCACCCGATGAACGTATCGCTGTCAAAAGTCATAAATCTTTACTTTTCTAGGCACTGCAGAAAGTTTTGTAATATAATTGTTAAGACTGCCGCAAATTCGACTAGTCATGAACTGAACGAAAACTTCTCCTCCCCCCGCTGGTGAAATACTGAGCCCTGGAGCCGTTCGCTGCTAACTTAATCTGCGTTCTTGACTTCGATCTGGAAGGCTGCAAATAATTAACTAAAACCGACTTGCAGTTGTACCTTCGCTAGAATGGGTGGACAAAAAGATGGCTTAGCAGAGGCTACTATTTAACAGTTTTATCGTTATTGCTATAGTTTGTGAGTCACTTCTCAGACGAAAGAAGTTTGGAGGACAGCTTAGAATGCAACGGTGCGCTACCTCACCCAGCCGTCTTCCACAGCTCTCACAATCCCTGTCGGAGGAAACAAATGGACTACTATTTGCAGTGTCTGTGTTTAACAGTCTACTACGAAAAGTCTACAGACACTGCAAATAGTCTTTACGTACCTATTGCAAAGTCCGCGACAGTAGAATGTAAGTGTCTTCCCCTGCAAGAGTCACAGGGCAGCGACTGTGCGAACGCAGGGCGTGGACAAACGGTTAACATGTGGAGGTTCGGGTCGGTCCTCTGGGCTCGTGCCGGAAAGACGAAGTAGTTAAGGCGGCGACCACTCGTGTAAAGGAGAAAATCAGCATTCGAGTCCCGGTCCGCCTCAAATTTTCATATATCGCCAAAAAATTGTACATGTGGAGTCTCATTTGTATTCACAATTGCGAATACATTTCTTGTAAAATGAAAGGAGCGTGCCCCAGTTCGCAGGAGTGGCAAACCGCCAGGATTTTAAACTGATTACTTAGTCTGCATTAGACCGCGAAAGGCTTCGTCAACGTTCCTGCTTGCTGCAGAGTCTCTGATTTGTCTGAATCCCAGGTGGAAGTATGCCAAAACAGCAATGAAAAATAAATTTAAGCTTAATAAAAACTGATGCATTTAGAAATCAGAATTGAGCAAAACACAACGTTAAGCCGCAGTCTTCACTGATGTTACACAACGACTAACGACTCAGAGAGCTTGCTATGATAACATAGGGAGGTTCACAAAACTACGATCAAATCAGAGAAGGTCGAGGTAAAAAAGCAGAGACGTCCGTGAATCTTAGTGTGGGGTGTCGATAGTACTTTTTTGCACACCCCGCTATGATGCTAGAGTCAGATCTATGGTGGCCTACAGAAGAGGAAAGCATACCAGTTTATCATGCAAATTAATTAAAGGAAATGATAATGTCACGCAACAGAAAGATCTTAATAATGGTTAATTAATAGGGTGGACCCATCAAGCATGACAATATGGGTACCACACCATGCACATTGAGATATTAATGAGAGGACTGATCTTCTAATCTATAACAGAAACAATTGGTTACTATAACAGTCAGGTTTATTATCGAGAAACAAAACAGATCAGTTACTCACTGGGATAAATAATTGAATATTTAATACTTGTAGCCGGCCGAGGTGGCCGAGCGGTTCTAGGCGCTACAGTCTGGAACCGCGCAACCGCTACGGTCGCAGGTTCGAATCGTGCCTCGGGCATGGATGTATGTGATGTCCTTAGGTTAGTTAGGTTTAAGTAGTTCTAAGTTCTAGGGGACTGATGACCTCAGAAGTTAAGTCCCATAGTGCTCAGAGCCATTTGAACCATTTTTTGCACCATTTTGAACCAATACTTGTACAAGGGGTTTAATGGTGAACTCTAATCTTCGCACAGGTGGGTAGCATGATAAATGCAAAGTTATATGAAAAATCCACGAATACGACCAGTGACCGTAAGCAGGTTTAGTAAATTACAGGAGGAACACGGAAAATAGGCTCAACACCAGTAAGATGGCCAAAGTACTTATTGCAAGAAACTGGCTGGTTCAATGCATTAAAACTGTGTAACCCTCTCCAGAAGGGAGTGAACTAATAGCACATACCTAGAGAATCGGTGATTGCAACGGTGGCTCGTCTTAGCTAGATTATTTAAATATCTAAGTCAGTGGCGGTGCTGGCTGGAGGCTCTAAGTTCAGTTCTCTCTCTCTCTCTCTCTTCTTGGAGCTCAACTGGCGACATTCTCCACTGCCTAGCTGCAAGTCATTACTCTTACATCGCGTATCAGTGAGTGTACTCTTTCTGGAAGGTATGAAACTTCGCTGTTTCTGTCAGAGCAGGGGTGTCGCTGGCCAATGGTGGCAGACATTGCGAGTTCTGCTCATTAAAACTTATGTAAACGAGATAAACAATCTCCTATTCATTCGAATTTTCACTATATCTCACCAGTAGTGCTCTGCGATGGGGAGGAAGACAGGAAGTCTCTCCCTCTCCACGGCACAATTTTGAAACACCCGTATGAGACACCCAGCATGCTGTGATAGATAAGGAAGTGCGAGCTCTTCAAAATCAACAGTAAGAAACTATCAGGTCGCTGAATCTGAAATTTAGACCAACATTATTTTGTGGAGTGGCTCCTGAGGCAAACGGCTGTTCACACGCCAGCCTCTGGAGAGGGACACTTGACTAGAGATTCCTAATCTTTCTAAAGCATTCTAAACAATGCTGCTGTTTTTTTCGGCATAAAAAGCCGTCCCTTCCACCGCATGGAGCATGGGGGTGGGGGACCCAGTCTGAACCTTTTTATGGTTTAGCCTGTTCCTGTTAAAAAGACTCTTATCTTTCACTAGCAAGGTCAGAGACTCTCAATTTTTCACTGTGCTAAAAAGTAAATAAAAATGAGAAGTAAAAGAATAAAATAAACAACTGGTGTTATCGAATATAATCTGCATTTGCGAAGAAGCGTCAGAAATCGACTGCATTGATCAAGGGAATGAGCATAAAATATTCTGAAATATTCAAATAACTTACGGGTTTGCTGCCGGGTGACGTCGTTGAACACCGCCGATATTTCGACAGGAGCACACCCTGCCATTCTCAAGGCACAGCCGGCCGAAGTGGCCGTGCGGTTAAAGGCGCTGCAGTCTGGAACCGCAAGACCGCTACGGTCGCAGGTTCGAATCCTGCCTCGGGCATGGCTGTTTGTGATGTCCTTAGGTTAGTTAGGTTTAACTAGTTCTAAGTTCTAGGGGACTAATGACCTCAGCAGTTGAGTCCCATAGTGCTCAGAGCCATTTGAACCACTTCTCAAGGCACAAATGCAAGGAAGAGGAAATGTGCAAGCAAGTTTAATACCTCGGTTCATAGAGGAGAAACAAGGAAGACACCACACACAGAACAAGTGTCAACACAAACAAAGATAGCCAACTCAGAAATATCGATAGTTACTATTAATCAACAGGTGAGGTAGCACTTATTCTGTCCCTCTGTTTTTGATGAGAGACAGAGCCGAATTCCAAGCAGCATTTAAACAAAATCCACCATCTCTGTTAATAAGGTTGCTTGATAGTCTGATTTCAACAGCTTCCTTAATCACACTATCCCAATAGCTGGACGTGCAAGCCAGAATCTCCGTGTTGTTGTATTCCATCGTATGACCGGTGTCAAGGCAATGTTCTGCAAAAGCGGATTTGCTCGGCTGTTGTAAGCGTGTGTGACGCTTATGTTCAATACACCAGTCTTCCACAGCCCTGTTCGTCTGACCAATATATGACATGCCACAACTGCAAGGAATACGATAGACCTCAGCCTTACGCAAACCAAGATCATCTTTTACGGATGCCAACAGGGCCTTAATCTTAGAAGGTGGTCGAAAAACACATTTCACATTATATTTCCGCAAAATACGGCCAATCCTGTTGGAAATGCTTCCTGCGTAAGGCAAAAAGGCCGTAGACATAGGTGCCACTTCGTTACTATCGTCACTCACCCGTTGCACAGAAGGCTGATGGCGCAACGCACGTTTGATCTGCCTCTCACTATAGCCATTCTGACGAAAGGTGACTTCGAGATGTGCTAGCTCAGCTGCCAAACTTTCAGAGTCTGAGATAACGTGGGCCCTGTGAACCAAGGTGCGAAGTACTCCTTCACGCTGAGCTGGATGGTGACAACTATCAGCTCGCAGATACAAGTCAGTGTGGGTAGGCTTCCTATAAACAGTATGTTCCAACGTACCATCAGTCTTCCTTTTGACCAACACATCAAGGAAGTGAAAATTGGGGTGGATTGAATTCAGATGTTCCAAAAACCGGTTTAAATTCTGACTATCATCAGGCCAAACAACGAAAGTATCGTCTACATATCTGAAAAAACACGCAGGTTTCAAGGTCGCTGACTCCAATGCACGTTCCTCAAAGTCCTCCATAAACAAATTGGCCACAATAGGTGACAACGGGCTTCCCATTGCAACTCCATCAGTCTGTTCGTATATTCTGAAATATGTTGCATGACATTTACAGAGAAAAATGACCACTTTTTTGCCTTAGTCCTAGACGCCAGAACGGTTCCAGAAAATTGGCCAAACGCCGCCTGAGTGAGTGTGGTCCTCACCTGTTGGCAGTGGTACTTCTACGTGCGGCAGCGCGACCGCCCCGAGGAGTGGAAGTGCCAGCCCACCAAGTTCCTGTCGCCGGAGCTGGAGCGCCACGAGATCCTCGTGGGCTCCTTCAGCCTGCTCATCACCAGCTCCTTCACGGCCACGCTCGCCTGCTACATCAGTAACGGCGGCTGGAGCAGTGTCTACTACGAGTTCGACGAATACGGCTGGACCTGGTGGTTCCTGCAGTGGGCGGTTATATTCATCTACCAGGTGAGTCTCCCGTATAATCACAGCCGCACAGTCTCTCGAACTGCTGAACTTCCACAATTTCTAGATCTGCTCAGACGTCGTACACTACCTGATCAAAGTTATCTGGACACTCTTGTGTAACGCGGAATTGACAACTAGGTGTCTCGAGAGGAGGACTCAAGAGTATAACAAGAAGCAGGAAATATTCTGTTGTCAGTAGAGGGGCAGTAACAGCACGTCGGTCAAGAGAGCTCCGTGATACAAGTCAGCGTGACAGTGTGAGTAGGCACGTCCCTACGTACCATCCAACTTCCTCCTTATCAACATGTCAAGGTAGGGAAGACAGTCATCCTTTTCCACCTCCATCGTGAAAACAGTATTCGGGTGGATTGAATTCAGGTTTCTAAAAAGTCATTCAAGTTCTCACTGACATGAGGCCAAACAATAAAAGTATTGTTTGCACAGCTGTAAAAACACGCAGGTTTCAAAGCCGCCGACTCCAAGGCACGTTCTTCGAAATCTTCCATAAACAAATTGGCAGTAATTGAGACAATGGGTTTCCCATCGCAAATCCATCGGTCTGCTGGTAGTTACTGGTCACTGAATAAATAGTAAGTGGAAGTCAAATGGTTCAAATGGCTCTGAGCACTATGGACCTCAACTGCTGAGGTCATTAGTCCCCTAGAACTTAGAACTAGTTAAACCTAACTAACCTAAGGACATCACAAACATCCATGCCCGAGGCAGGATTCGAACCTGCGACCGTAGCGGTCTTGCGGTTCCAGACTGCAGCGCCTTTAACCGCACGGCCACTTCGGCCGGCGGTAAGTGGAAGTCAAGACATGTCGAAATAAGTACATTAAATCAACACCAAACCTAAACTCAAACAACCGCAACGAATCAGAAAGACGAACACGAGTGAAGAGAGACACCACATCAAAACTTACAATAATATCAGAGTCATTCAAACGCATTCCCTCTAATCGACGTGATAGATACACCGAGTTCTTAATGTGGCGCCCCCATCGACCTATGTGTCAACAGAGTAAAAGTTGTTTTGGCACACGATATGTCGGGGCACCGATGCTATTCACAATCGGACGAAGACGAACTTACGGAGACCGTATAACGTAGGGGGAACAGCGCAGAAACAACTACGACTCTTGATAGTCTCCTGCAACAAGAAATTTTCCTTCAGGAGGCTGTTAGTCTTTCTCTAAACACATTTTGTGAAATCAGCACCGAGCCTGCGACACGCTGAAACAGACAGCAAACACTGCAGCATAACCCTGCTTGTCCAAAACAACGGTAGCTTTGATCTTGTCCGCAGGTAAAATAACATAATCCGGATCAGCTCTAAGCGAACGTAAACCAGCTGTCTCAGACGCTGTGATATAACTCCACCTGGATTAATAACACCACTTTTGGGACATCAGTAAACAGAGCTGAATGATCTGAAATACTTAGGTCTCCTTCTTTGCATTTTCAATTTGGTAATTTGACATAATATTATCAGCGCAGGAGCCGGCCGGTGTGGCCGTGCGGCTCTAGGCGCTTCAGTGTGGAACCGCGTGACCGCTACGGTCGCAGGTTCGAATCCTGGCTCGGGCATGGATGTGTGTGATGTCCTTAGGTTAGTTAGGTTTAAGTAGTTCTAAGTTCTAGGGGACTGATGACCACAGATGTTAAGTCCTATAGTGCTCAGAGCCATTTGAACCATCAGCGCAGGTCGTCCATATGCTGTTTGCTCTAGTGCCTTCAGGAACTTCGACTTGAAACCATATTTCTTAATTAAGTTGCAAAATTTTGTGAAAGCCACTTAACTCTATAAAGCAGCTATGAAACACACTCTCTCCATAAAAAATTAAGATTTTCTCTTATTTTATAATTTACCAAAGAATCAACAAAAATGCAGGAGTCTCCACGAGATTTGGTACTCCTACAAAAGCTGTTTGCTACCTTAAAATTACTAATACTATTTAACACTTGTAGACAATCTTCTGTTAACTAGTATTTATTCACACAAATTATTTTTATATTTACAGATTCTGAAAGCAGAATTTAAGTTCAACAATTTTAGACTATTTAAGTTAGGTAGGTCTGCTGTAAGCAGTTGATATTCCATTGCATCAGTACATAATTTTTGTTTTTGACTGTGATTTGCACTGAATCCTCTTTGGTATACACACTTAATATTTTCAGTTCGTACCTTTGTTTTGTCACCCCTATCAGAATGTATTGGTCTGTCTTGCTTTTACAAGTTTCACACATGTCTATCAACATCTTCCTGAAGTTTATAGAGCCTTACATTTTGAGGTTTAGTCTTTCTTCCCCCAGACATTTATCATGTAAAAACTTCTTTCATTCAAGGAATACTGCTCCAAGTCTGACGCTCTGTTCCCTAATACAGGTGTTTATTCTGGTGACGTATCGCTTGCTGATCTTCCGTGAATTATACCACCAATTACCACTAGAGGTTTTGCACACAGTTTTTGCTGATCTAATCAAGATTCTGTGTTTCAGTCACTATTTCTTCCTAACTAATGCTGCAGATGGAGTTTGTGCCCACATGGATTAAAACATATCTGCAGTTGTAGTTTCTTTTTATTGTTGAACTTACACTTTTGTCCTTTTTGTTATTTTACTATTCCATTTTCAGCATTTCAATGTTACTGTCAAGCAGTTCAGTAATTTCTTCTTTAGAGGTCAATGTATTTACAAGTTCAACAACTTCAGTACATAAGAAAAACATAAACAACACAGACATGAGCATAGAGTATATACCTCCTAGCTCTGCAGAAAGAGAAGAAATTGCAAGAATGTACGATAAGATAAATTAAATTTTAATAATAAGTTTATTGTAGTCAAATAGCCATACAAATTCAGAGTACAATGATAATAATAAGCGAAATTAGTAATTTTATGTATTGTGATTTGCATAGTCACTTATTGACTGTGTCCTTATGGTACAGAGTTCTATATGGTAATGTTTGCATCAATTGGTATGCCCCAATCAATTCACGACATGCTTCCTTCCTAGCCTCCTCTACAACATCAGGAGGTAGTTTGAAACCAGCCTATTCAACAGAACAACCACTAGCGAACGCTTGGGAGACGGTGCAAAATTGAAACCTTTCCTTAGAACGGATAAAGCAGCATCGTCAAAAGCTTCCTCCGTGAGATTAATCACAGAACGCCAAGAAATTTCAGAGAATGTACGTTTGGACACTCTATTGTATAGTCGTGAATCATGGACAATGGTAAAACCGTAATAAAAGAGAGCAGAAGCGTTTGAAATGTGGTGCCACAGTAGAATGATGAAAATTAGATAGACTGATAAGGAATGAGAGATACTCTGCAGAATCGGGGAAGAAAGGAGCATACGGAAACGTTGACAATAAGAAGGGACAGGATGATGGGACACGTGTTCAGACACCAGCAGTAACTTCCTTGGTACTAGAGGAATCTGCAGAGGGTAAAAACTGTAGAGGAAGACAGATACTGGAATGCATCCAGCAAATAATTGAGCACGTAAGATACAAATGCTACTCTGAGATGAAGAGGTTAACTCAGGAGAGGATTCATGGGGATCGCATCAAACCAGTCAGAAAATTGATGACTCAAAAAGAAAGTGTATGTTGAATCAATCTTTCTTTTTTGATTTCTTCGCATTTCTTCTGCAGCCTCTGCGTCATTTCTCTCATACACCACGTCGAGCAGAATATCGAGAATTAATATTCGCAAAAATAGTACCATTTTCATGTACAAGCTTCGATTTAACGACTACGAACAATCAGACATGCCTCTAGGCAATTATTCACAGTTTAAAGTATCTTCCAGTCAGTGCTGCTTCCGCTAAATTAAGGGTAATACGTCAACAACTAATGACAGTCGGATTGGTTGGACTGCCGATTATAGTTTTATGTGAGAAGAAAAAGTGTTTAAGACTAACAATGCATAGAATGTTAGGTTGCTAACCGTTCTGTTATAATAGCGTCATCTTCAAACTTACCCGGTGAAATTAATAATATCCATATGTTTTTATTCGAGTTGAACAATCTTTCTTAAATTACTTAAGTTCTCCTAGATGTGTTCCTCAGGTGTTTCTAGCGTAGATTTCGATTGTTCAATATCTGGACTCTAGTTAAGCTGTGAATGCGAGGGTGGTACGTGATTGTAATTGTGGAGGTCCAAGTGATTCCTATATGACTTCCGTCGCAGCTGTGAGTATTCAAAGTGCAAGCAAAGGAATTACATAATGTGCAACATTCTCTAAGGATTATTCAATAAACAGAGACATAGGCTTTAAGTAAAACGTCTAATGCAGCGATCAGTTTGCTCAGACATCGTTGCAAAACGCGCCAGTCCAGTGCAGGAAACGCCTCACTAGCGTACTTGCAGTGGAAGACAATTGTCGGCGCTGGCAGACAAATTTTGTTGTGAAAGATCTACGAATAATAATAATAATAATAATAATAATAATAACAGATTGGTTGCTTGGGGTTCAGATAAAGAGCAACCGAAATCCAAGCTCGACACACCAGGTGAAGATAGGTAAGAGGAGCTGCCGATATATTGGACTGCAATCTCGGAAATCTTGAGATAAGAACAACGTAAGCTTTATCGCTTTAGATACTCAGTATGAATCAGATTCGAGACTGACTGTTGGGTGCGTGCACCGAACCCTTTTTGTTACGTAGGCAGTTACAGGTTACATTCTCTCTGGCTGATACCGCATTCTTTAACGAGGACAAAGTTCAACTGAAACAGCGCCTGCCATTCGGCCCATTTTTAATACGCTTTGGGCAGAATGAGAGAAGCGCAGTAAACCTCTAGTTTAACGCTACTGAATTTCCCACGTTGGAAGTAACTGAATCTGCTATTCGGTGAGGAGGAAAAATTTATCAGCTCAAAATTCTACTTACGCTGTGGCTGGCAGCACATAGTCGAGAACGTCGGAAGTTGAGTAACAAAATAAATCAAACGTAGTTCGAATACAAGATACCTCCTGCTTAACTTCTTGGATCATATAACGTTTTTAGATTGCAACTGGAGACATAATTTTCTTAGATTTTATTGCTTCGATCTGATAAACTGATCGTCCTGTAGACCCATACCGAGGACATCCTTGAGGATGTGTAACACGTCAGAAAAATAAAAATGCCAAATACATATTTACAAAAGAAATTATATGCTAATGTTTCTTCCAGAAATCCTAAGTGAAGTAGTGTTCATAAATTTGACGAAAAACAAAGCTACATTATTTCTAGTACTCATTCATGCAAGTGAGCTGTTGGTTTCAAAAAACGTTATTACTTATGGTAATTTACGTTGTAAACGAACAGAAAATTAAAAAAGTGCCTAATAATTTGAGAAGTAGTAGTATTTATCGACACAAGAACATTTATTCCATTAAATATGGTCTCCAAATGCAAATTTTCTGAAGTCTGAACATTTGTTTGTAGGAGGAACTTAAAGACGTTTGGCTGCGGATAAGACCACAGTCGTTGCTTCGGTATTCTGTCAATGCTTGCATCACAAACTTTTGATGCGTTTTACTATCTCGGTAGTTTAGGTGATTCGTTAGATGGTCTACAGTGTGATGTAGCGCATTTCCTGTTACATTTTAGCGAATGGAAGTAACATATGAGCCCGTCGGTCAGTGCTGAAAAATATCCACCACTTAGGGGCACAGGTTCTCTAGTGTCACAAAAGATAAATTGTGGAAGACCTCGCTCAGTCCACATGCCTCAGATGGAGAGTATGTTACGCTTACTGGGCGCAAATCCTGGGATCAGTGAGCAGCGATTAGTAGCAGAGAAAGTCGTGAGTTATTACCTCGTCTGAACGTACTATGTGAAGAATTGCTGCGCCTGTACCATCTTAAGCGCATCCAAGCCGCAAGACCACAAAAGAGCACCAGGCAGATTACAACTCAGTCATTGCTCATGCGAGTGTTGGTAGATCCCTGTTTACGTCTTAGATTTTATTTACCAATCAGATGGATTCATAAAAGATAATGTTGGGAATTTTCATAGCCAACATGTATGTTAAGTATCAGAACCGTTTCTAGATCAATCTAGGAGAACCATTTGGCAATAGATTAATAGGGACATACGTGCCACCACGTAAATTAAATGACGTTCACTATTTGTATATTCTCATCAACGTACTGAAGACCTTGCTCGAGAATGTGTTGTGGCAATAAAAACTACATAGGTGGCTTCTGCACGACGTCACACCAGCACATTTTCACCGTGTTGTGCTTCAACATTTGGAATTGACATTTCCACACTACTGGACTGTCAAGATGGCCACGCACCTTGGCCACTACGTCCCACAAACACCAGGCCCCAGATTTTCCCAAATTTTCCCTATCAATGCAGCCAATTATGTTTAGACACTACAGGATCGCATATTCAGCACAAACCAGCACGTACGACGAAAATCGGGTCAGCTACAAAGAGCGCCACGTGATTCCTTAAGCTAAAAGGCAAATGATGCGTTGCAAAACAAGGATGTCACATTTAATTCCACCCATCAACAACTGTACGGAACCGACGTCACGTTTAACCCGAAAGCGTTTCTGAAGAAGAGAAATTTGTTAACATCGAGTATAGGTTTAAGTGTCAGGAAGTCGTTTCTGAAAGTATTTGTATGGAGTGTAGCCATGTATGGAAGTGAAACATGGACGATAAATAGTTTGGACAAGAAGAGAATAGAAGCTTTCGAAATGTGGTGCTACAGAAGAATGCTGAAGATTAGATGGGTAGACCACGTAACTAATGAGGAGGTATTGAATAGAATAGGGGAGGAGAGGAGTTCGTGGCACAACTTGACAAGAAGAAGGGACCGGTTGGTAGAGCATGTCCTGAGGCATCAAGGGATCACAAATTTAGCATTGGAGGGCAGCGTGGAGGGTAAAAATCGTAGAGGGAGACGAAGAGATGAATACACTAAGCAGATTCAGAAGGATGTAGGTTGCAGTAAGTACTGGGAGATGAAGAAGCTTGCACAGGATAGAGTAGCATGGAGAGCTGCATCAAACCAGTCTCAGGACTGAAGACCACAACAACAACAACATGGTCTTAATTAGCGTGAAAGGCTTAGAAGATACTGCAGTCTGTGAACAACATCGAAATTCGATTATATAAAAACAAAAAGAACCTCTTCAGTCAAGTTCAATTTTCAGAAAGTATGTGTCTGTGGACCCATATTTATTGGATTCGTTTTCTTCTATTGACAGCAAAATACGGATCATGGCACGCAAGTTACAATGTGTATACACTATGCCATGACGAAAAATGGTAGGCCTACGAAATCCACAGATCGTACATGTGTGTCTGATAATCACTATGCATAACGACGACATACTTTTATGAACGATCTCCCCTGTTAATAGGGCTGCTAATATACACGTTGGCTATGCGACTAAGATTACTATGCCAGTTTATGGTAGGATGTTACCCAATCGTTCTACACATAAAGCTACGGTCGCAGGTTCGAATCCTGCCTTGGGCATGGATGTGTGTGATGTCCTTAGGTTAGTTAGGTTTAAGTAGTTCTACGTTCTAGGGGACTGATGACCTTAGAAGTTAAGTCCCATAGTGCTCAGAGCCTTTACACATAAACAAAAATTATTCCCCTACAAAAATGTACACAAGACAAACGCTTTAAAAATTCAGCGTAGTACTGAAAATACAAAATAAAAAGATAAAAATTAATAAAACATGGCAATCACATCGGAGTCAGCGAAAATTAAATACACTCCCTCTTATACCCGTATCAACACATATATTCTCAGTCTACATGCATATACCCATTTGAACACTTTAATCATTATGACATAGAAACAATAAATCACTGACCACAATTGTGCAAGGTTTTTCTTCGCACAACTACTCAAATGACTGCTCTGTGTAATGAGGCGCAAAACAGTTTATGGATTTTAAATAGGTACTTCAACTATGTTTAGTAGTGCTTACAACATTCTGGATTCATACAAACATCGTGAATTTAGAGTTAATAAGAAAATGACACACGTTATTGAAGCAACTGATACGCATATATTCTTTCTTCAATTTTGAAATGAAATTACACGAACTGTCACGCTTTCACATTTGTGAACAAGGCACTATATGTGGTAAAAGCAAAGTCGACTTGTGGGCACACGTGATGATGTCGGCGATCTTCATCCTGTTCCATGAGCAAAACCACGCTCATATCATTTGTAGAGTACTTCATTCTATAGGCCGGTATAATTCGTCACCTTGTCAACGGGGTTTGGTTTTCCATCACTACCATCTAGCATGCTATAGCGCGTCTTTACAGTTTCAGAGTCTCGGGCATGGATGTGTGTGATGTACTTAGCTTAGTTAGGTTTAAGTAGTTCTAAGTTCTAGTGGACTGACGACCTCAGAAGTTAAGTCCCATAGCGCTCATAGCCATTTGACCGATTTTTTGAACCAACAAGTAGTGTTCTAAGAGCCGATCGCAAACTTTCGCCGCCAGCACACGAGCAAAGTTATAGAGTACAATTTGGTACCGAATAAATACATACAAGGACTAGATTTAGATGAGTGTGAAACGTTTCTTCAGAAGATGTTACACTTTTATTTCAAAACCTCCTATAAAAGAGGACAACAAAATTCAAAAGTCTCATTTAGTCAATCTAAAATAACAAAATTTCAAACGGTAAAATAGATACACTCTACAACTTCCTCAGCAGTTATAAAATGCCACAACAATAATTTATAAAAGGTGTCATAATAAAGCAAATTTAATGAAACAAGTTTACAAATCCTGAATTATTCATGCAGGGAAAAAATACTGCTGTGATACGGACATTAAGCCTCAATAAAATGGAAAACATTTTCTTTTTACACAGACAACAACTATCCACATTTATGAACACAATTAATAAAACTTATTATAATTTGTCCCAAAACTGTGCTCCAATTAAGTATCGTAACCTACAAGAGTGGAGCCACACGTAAGAGCCATCTTGCCTTAGGCCAGCCATACCAACGGTGTCCTGAATCACAACCAGTCTTTCCAGCTAAAAAATAGCCACAGAGCTCTCTGCGGGTTCAACGAGGCACACCAGGATTCACAACCCCGAACAGTCGGCCATTATGTCACTGGATCACCCGATGGTAAGCGCCGCCGTTGACGATACAGATCCAGCAAAACAAACGGGTGCAGCCGGGCCTACAGCGGGGTTGAGTCCGTAGAATGTAGATGGTCGCTGCAGGGTCCAAGCTGATGGCGGAAGAGAACTGGTGTTGTCAGTCTGCCGAAGACAGCAGGCACCTTCGTCTAGGAGGCGCCACAGTCGCACCGCCGCCCCTTGCCCGCCCGCCCCCCCCCCCCCCCCCCCATCTCTCACACTATCTCTTTCCCTCTCTCTCTCCACTCGTTTAGCCGATTCAGACTCTCCGTGACTCCATGAACTAAAAACTGCAAATTTCTTCTGTCCTGCACTTTCTCCTGGAGACATGCCATGTTGCAGTCCTTTACCTCTGTGATGCCATCAATCCGTCTTACCCTTTGCCGCCCTCTTCTCCTACTGCCTTTGTTCTTCCCAGCTTTAACGTCTTCCCCAGTGGATCACGTCTTCTCATGCTGTGCCCATAGTAGGTAAGTTGTTGTTTCAGTGTCAGACCTTTCAAAGAGCAGTCTGGTTTTTTTAGCTGTAATATTGACCTATTCATTCTCTTTGCGATCCAACATCACAATTCAAAAGTGTCTGTTCTACGCCATTCAGTCTTTCTTACGGTTCAAATCTCACATCCGCACATCTAGAAACGCCATAGCCCTCACGAAACGGACATTAGTTGTTTAATTTACGTCTCTACTTCTCAGAAGATTGTCAAGGTTGGACATTGCTTTCCTACCAAGTAACAAGCATCTCTTGATGTCGCAACTACAGTCACCATCAGCAGAAATCTGGGAGCCGAGATAATTGAACACATAAACTACCTCCATTTTTTCTCCTTCTATACGCTATGAAGAGAGAGATTTAGTTGCCATAATTTTCGTTTTCTTGACATTCAACCTTAGACCAGCCTTAGCATTTTCTTCTTTCACCTTCAGTAAGAAGGTCTTTAACTCTTCTTCACGCTCTGTCATCAGTATGGTATCATCTGCATATATTAGGTTATTTATACAGGTATTTATCCTAGCTATTTTAATTACAGTTTCTTCTTCACCTCGCCCGGCATTCCCCATAACGTGTTCTGCGTTAGAGACTGAATACACAGGGCCGCATATGCAGCCTTGTACTCCTTTCTGAATCTTCTCCCATTTAGTTGCTCCATACGTGGTCCTCACCGTGGCTTTTTGATCAGAGTATAAGTTCCATGTAAGGTGATCTGGTACTCTAAGGTTTTAATTTATTGTGGCCGACACAGTCAAAGGTTTTAGCACAATCAAGAAAGCAAGATACACGTCTTTCCGGAAGTCTCTTGCCTTCTCCATAATTCAAAAGAATTCCAGAAAGATGTGTATCTTTGCTTTATTGATTATGCTAAAGCCTTTGACTGCGTCGGCCACAATAAATTACGAGAAGTGCTCAAAACCATGGCTTATCAGATCACTGCCTACAGAGTCACCTAACAGCGGCAGCCGCAGAGGCACACGCGGGAGTTAGAAGGTGTCGCAACAGTGGCGACTTTTGAATCGGCGATCAATTAGTACTGTATGTCTATCTTGTGCACTGCTCGCTTTAATGACTAAAACTATGGTGTGCTTTCGTAATAACAATGCCTAACTGACCATTTAAGTTAAGCCAGTACGTTTTACAAAGCACCTACATACCTGAAACACAGTTCCAGAAATGGTTCAAATGGCTCTGAGCACTATGGGACTTAACATCTGAGGTCATCAATCCCCCAGAACTTAGAACTACTTAAACCTAACTAACCTAAGGACATCACACACATCCATGCCCGAGGCAGGATTCGAACCTGCGACCGTAGCGGTCGCGCGGTTCCAGACTGAAGCGCGTAGAACCGCTCGGCCACATCGGCCGGCTAAACACAGTTTAATGCTTAGTTTAATAACAAACTATGTGCATAACTTGATATTACACAACAGTGACAGTTCTCGCTGTATTTTACAGTTTAATGTTTGATATAGAAAAATATTGCAACAGCATCTAAAAGATGACTCCGCTATTAGTACAACGATTATGTTCATGTTGACTTAACATTGAAAAACTGTATCGATATCGATTAGCATCACATTGCAACATTTGCATCCTCACAGGACTACGCGACCTACTGGCTGCACCGCATCTACCACACGCCGTTCCTTTACAAGCATTTCCACAAGCTGCACCACAAGTACAAGCAACCGACCGCCTTCTCCGTGACAGCCATCCACCCAGTGGAGATCATGCACATCCAGATTACGCTGTGTCTGCCGCTCTTCGTCATCCCCTGCCACTTCGGTGAGTCCACTAGCAGCTCCTGGCGTCTCCACCGTGCATATCCTCTACACCTAACAGCCACTCTGTTGTACCGCACGAAATAATACTCGTCAGTACAATGGTGGTTCTTAGCTTTACGCCAGAAGGGGCTGAGATGATACTACAACATATAAAATATCAGATCACTTCATTAGATATTGAACAAGATGAAATACTTAATTCTGTAACATGCCACGCCCGCAGGAAAGTAATGATTATTTATTACTGCCATTGAACATTATTGTATCACCTGATACAGAACTATAGTTCAATTCACTTATCTTTGCGGCTCGCGCATGCCCGCCCAGACGCGGGAGATTGCTGCGTTGCCAGTTGCGAACGACGCACGCGCCATGAGAAGCAGCGCCATAGTAGAGTATAGTTCGCAAACTTACGTTTAGGGGGGAGCGCGCAGTTCATGAAGTAAAGCCACCACGGCCGCATTAACCCTTTCGCTGCTGCAGAGACGTGCTCCCCGCATTCCGCGCTATTTTGTCATCACTACACTGCTCGCCGCCTGTGCAGACACATGGTGTTCCGACTGCTTTGACACACTTATCATTCGATCTCACAAAAACTATTTGGCCCAAAAATTTGATTTTCACACATCTTCTTGACTGATACCTCCCCCCCCTCCCCCCCTTCCCCCCCTACCCCCCCCCCTATAAATGACTTAATTTTGTTTCGATGTTCAACGCAGTTATTGTGTAGCATTAAATGTAGTAAACCACTGCACGAAATTTTGAAGAGTTTGCAAAGGTAAAAGTCCATAGTGTATACTTTCCGTATGGTCGATTTTAGTTGCCACAATGTTGAGAATGAAATGTGGACAATATACCTAAATTTCATACAAAATTTACTGTATAACAATGCCTCATTTAATTTAAGTACCAGATAGGTGTCCGCAGCTCGCTGTCGCGCAGTAGCGTTCTCGCTTCCCGCGCCCGGGTTCGATTCCCGGCGGGGTCAGGGATTTTCTCTGCCTCGTGATGACTGGGTGTTGTGTGATATCCTTAGGCTATTTAGGTTTAAGTAGTTCTAAGTTCTAGGGGACTGATGATCATAGATGTTGAGTGCCATAGTGCTCAGAGCCACATCGCCACCAGATAGGTGTCGTATGTAATATTGGGAAATATTCCATCTTCAGCGACTGTAATAAAACTTTTATTTATACCAGAGTCATTTTGCTTTTTTCTAAAACGTTCTGATTAAAGCAAAGTTGGCGAAGTACACAAAATTGGATTGTGGACGTAATAAAACATAGAAACTAAAATATGTTGTCAGTGAGGCGCAGTGCGCAAACAATGTGTGTTTGTCACAACGGATGGCAAATACTTGCCAAAACATAGATCAGTCGACGAAAACATTGAATATGATGTTGCCAAAGCAGCGAAGTAAAGAATTGAGGCAGACAATCAAGAAGCTCGGCAACACACGAGCCGAAATTCTGCTCTAAATAATACTTTTAATACTGTCGCAAAAGAATATACCACAATATGAATGGTATAACAGCGACTGCGGAAGAGAAGATATGCAAACAAAACAGATAACATGAATAGTGTATGTGTGCCTTTTCATTGTTTTTAATTGCTGTGAAAAGAAATATTGGAGGACAAAATTAGAAAAGCCGAAAACTTATGATTATAATGAAGAGACAAAGCAGTAGAAATTTCAAAAAATTACATTCAAACGAATAAAATTCATGAAGTAAGACACTTCGATATTGTTTTTAAATAAAGAAAATATTGAGCACCAATCAAGGTTTGAACTCAGAACCCATCACATAGCAGCCAAACATCTTAACCATTTTGCTAACGCAGCTTGTCATTCAACAGAACTCCTGGAAGACTCAAACATCACGCCAAATACCGACAAACACTGTTGGTCTAACTATGAATTATTCACGTTTCGTCAAAGTACAATAGGAAATAAACAATTACTGCTGTTCTGTATTCCGAAAAAGCGGTTCGTGAGAATGATACAAACATCTTTCCTTGCTATCGCCTGAATTAGGAGGTTTATTGCTTGTTTGGTTTAATTAATTCATAGAATATGAAGCAATTGGTATAAAGAACGCTTTTTCCAAACTTTCTATAAAAGAAAGTCTGCTATCAAGACATTGCTTTTGTTCAATTACTTTATTTATGACTGAACATTTCTGAAACTGAAGACACTCGTCCGTGCTCTGCATTGCACTCGAGCTCTGGCAATGTCGTTCTCTGTTCGCTGGCTGTGTTTTGTGACATCAGATGCACAGAACAAACCTAAACTCGGCCGCCGTCGTATATGACGTGCACTATAGTCTCTTCTGACAGAGTGCACTTGACGATTAACATTTATGCAGAGTTCTGTGCAATGCAACTGTCGCACTGCTGTCTCGATAGAGAGAAGGTGCTGCTGTCATCGGCGATGATTGTTGACAGGGCTGAGGGTCACTGAGCTCAGTAACTGAGCGAGCTGGTGCCATTGCGCATGGAAACTCTTGTGGGCGTGTCTATACCACCGTCTCTCATTTGTTGTTGCTTCTGGCAGCGACTATGTTTACTCGTGGTTCCGTCGTGAGGTACCAACCTTGCCTTGGCACCTCGCTCTTTGGACGACACCACGCAGTGTGCATGTTCCAAGTTATCAAGGTTAAAAGTGTATAGATACTTAACTGACTATTTTACCCTAAGGTATCAATGGTGGGAATTGCATGTTTCAAGCGTAACATTCCATGGTCTGTGGAAGTGCTAGATTCAAGCCACCGCTTACATTTTCATAGAAATCATCATCAGACTTACACCATAAGGAGTCATGTAGTGGAGGGGCAGGTGTTCGCTGCATCCTCTTGCCCTTGGACTGTGAAACTGGAACAGACTTTGACTGACTGTGCGTCTTGGGTTGGGGTTGGATTGATTTAGTGGAAGAGACCAAACAACGAGAACTTCGGTCTCATTGGATTTGGGAAGGATGGGGACGGAAGTCAGCCTTGCCCTTTCAAAGGAACTACCCCGGCATTTGCGTGAAGCGATTTAGGAAAATCACGGAAAATCTAAATCAAATGACCGGACGCGGGATTGAACCGTCCTCCTCCGGAATGCGAGTCCAGTATGCTAACGTCTGTGCCGCCTCGCTCGGTCTGACTTTGACAAATGTGCTGTTGTTAGAAATATCTCAACTGTAATATAAATTTGTGAAAATCGGTGAGTGAAGTGTGGGAAATAACTTAATAACTGTGGAAACGTGTATATACATATTTGTTGAATGCTAATCAAAGTCAACATTAATGATTTACAGTCCCCTTCTGTGGTGTGGCGCTCTACACGTACTACCACGGCATCATCGATCACTCTGGCATAAACTTCAAGGCATACTGGTGGCAGCCCTGGCAGCCAGACGCTATCTTCCACGACAACCACCACCAGTACTTCCACGTCAACTTTGCCTTCAACATATACATTTGGGACAAGGTGAGTTCAGATAGCACTTTAGCGAATTTCTGTTACATATTCTTGCACAAGTACTGCTTTACGGAAACCACTGTCAGACGAAAGAATGGTGACTGTGATATCTGTTATACTTCATTTTTCGCTCTTCGGTAAACTTGCTAACCAAGAGCATTTTAAACATAGTCATACTGCATCAGTATCTTTGCTTGTTGCGTTTTCGGCCTGTGAATTGCTTATTTCAGAACTTCACTTAGGTGATAACAACAACTTCAAAGTACTTCGTACTGTTCTCCAGTTCTTGTAAACAGATCATTCTGGAAGCTGGGACATAGTATCGAAAAAGACAGATAAATAATTGTAATGAGTGTAACTAATTTTGTGCATGTGAATACGCATATTGATAAAATATAATTAATTTCTCAAGCTAGTTTTCAAGTTGTGAATTGGAAAGTAATTACCATGTCTAAAGTGTTATACTGAGACATGGCCCTGTGTCATGTAATTCCAAAACATAGTGTCTTTTTAAACTGCTTTATATGAACCACATAACATTTGCAAGGGAAGTAACTCATTTAAGGAGATCATAAAGAATACAGCTTACATCACAGAAGAGCCTTACATTTGACGTAACTATCACCTGATTTGACGACAAAGCCAATGCAAAAAATTTTACTACAAAACAGAGGTCAGATGTAATCAAGTATTCAAAACATGGAAGCTAGAGAACATCCTCTACTGTTCCTTAAATTAGGATACACAGTCGGCCGGAGTGGCCGAGCGGTTCTAGGCGCTACAGTCTGGAACTGCGGAACCGCTACGGTCGCAGGTTCGAATCCTGCCTCGGGCATGGGTGTGTGTGATGTCCTTAGGTTAGATAGGTTTAGGTAGTTCTAAGTTCTAGGGGACTGATGACCTCAGAAGTTAAGTCCCATAGTGCTCAGAACCATTTGAACCATTTTGTTTTAGGATACACATATATTCATTATCTATTTGCTTCTCTTATTCGTAACTTGTTATTTAGTAGACAACGCAAAATGTAATGTAACAGCATCAACATATGGATGTGCATGACAGGATCATAACCTGTTGTTGACTTCATTTGGTCAGGTTTCTTTTATGACCAATTAAAGAACGCATTTGAACCTAATTAGCACTTTTCTTCTTTTCCTCCCAGTATCTCTTCATTTGCTCACAATATGTATTAATTTTTTAGTTGTAAATATGCACTACATAGGAAGTGTTGTGTGAATAGTTATTTACCTTTATTTTGAAACACAGCGTGAAAAGTAATATTCATGAAAAACAAGTAGAGAAGATATTCGAATAGAAATGTTGATGTCCCATAGTAATCGTCGTCTGGTGTCCCTGTAGAATATGTTTTATGCCTTACACTCTGCCAGTGCCTAGTTTTTCCTGTTACTGCTAAGCCATCTCATTTACACCGTCTACTTCGAGCTTGTGCCATGTCTCTAATGATACCTTCTTCACGTAGCATTGAACCCAAATCTTCCTTTTTCTTACGAAAGTCGTCCACATCCACGAGCTCATTTGTGGTTCCAAATAGCCAGAAGATAGCGTCCAATCCACATGGTGTCTACAAACGTCTAGTACTTTTCCTAAACATGGCAAAGTTGCGTTTGGCAATAGTTCAGCATTCACTTCTGAGCATTGCGCTAGGTGATCAGTATGCATAATACATGTATCTGTGATTCATGATCATTCCTCAACTGGAACAGCAGTATTCTCCTGCAATCAGTATGAAAGACTCGACCCAAGGAATCATTAGAGCCAATTCGCCAGAAACACAAACGGCTTTTTGATTCAAGGTTACAATTCATGCAACCTCTATTTTGACACTGCAGTGATTTCATAAATGAACTTTTTTAGCAGTTTTTGGCTCTAGTGCTATAGAAATGAATTTACTCATATATAATTATCAATCACATATAGCACAATTTTCATGCTCTCCTCAAAACTCTTTCATTTTTAAACTTCGATTTGTCCAACTGCAATCACACAACTTCATTTTTTTTCATTGTTGTTTCCCAATTTATCAGAAGTCTTTCATCTTCTTGCTATGTTGCATTTTCCTGTCTTCCAGCCATCTTGAAAATAAAAATTTAATATTATTCTTAAATTAGTCTCTGTCCGTTATTTACGATTCTTTTACTCTGTTTTTCTCAAGTACTTTTCTTATGCCTGTCATCCCCGCTATTAACTTCTTTTCCCACAATTACAAAAATTTTTGTTATCTTGTTGCCATCCATTGGGTATAGGTGTCCAAAGAAGATTTATCTTCACTTTGCCATTATTTCTAATATTTTTATGTATTTTTGTAGCTCTCTTCATCGCTTCCGTTTTTCCAACTCTTTGTTGTTTGTATAGTGCCCACTACTTTTCTAGTACTTCATCTTTCAAGTATCTCTATCATACCCACCTTATAGCTTATTGTTTGTTTTTGTTGTCCTTTTGCAGGGGGATTCAGATGCTCCAACACATGGGTTTTACGCAACCCCCAGCGCCTTCAAATGCATGTGCAAGATTTTAATATTCTCTTGCGTGTTAAGCACAAACTATTAGTTCTACCTTAAAGTAGTTATTCGTGCGAAACGTACAAAAGTGACATTCAAACGCATTTTTCTTCAATAACTCGAAAATTGTTGTCTCCAGCAAAAAAATATCCTAGCACAAAATTTAACTATATTTCCTATAAAAAAGATCCTGTTGATCTTTTTCTGTATGATTAATAGATTGTGTACAGCAAGAGACAGGATATGAAAATAAACATTCTAGTATCTCCACTGTGATACAGTATTTTACTTTTCTATTTCTAGGGATTTATTTCTTGTTGCAGATAGTTTTATGTAAACCATGCAGTGAATTCACTTTATAAATTCATATATCTATTAAAAATCTCCATACTCTATTTTGCTTTCCCATTCCTCCATGATATATAAATTTACAAAGTCCTCCTATTTTACTTACATGTGTTTCTGCATATTTTGTGCATATTTTTTATCTTTTTCATAAATTTTGTTTTCTCAGCTGAAATTCTGCGATGACTTCTATTGATTGTTCTTTCCAGGACGTTTATTTGAATGACTGTTTCTTTCAGCTTTTCTAAAATTATTGCAAAATCATCTGAAAAAGCTAAACATTTTACTTTAATTCCTTCCTAGTGTTATGGATTTTGTTTGATGATCTTTAACTCTGGTTTCTTGATCTATTTTTTCTGAACCAACAGGTTCTATTTCGGGTTGCTGAGAGATTTTCCTTATATATTGCATTCATTGCTGATTTCGATTCAACGCCAGATTCTTTGATGGTTTTGTCTATTTCCTCTGTCTTCAAGATCAAATGCTTTCTGCATATCAATAAATGATACTACAACACATTTGCTGGTTAATGTTCTGTGGAGAATTTTTCATTTTAAGATAAAAATAGGTTCTGTGCATGAGCTACCCTTTAGGTACCAGTCTGGTATTCTCTCAGTTACTTTTCTAAAGTTTCTTTAATTCATTTAGGAGAAGTTTTGAAAGTATTTTGCAAGTCAGTAGTATAAATGACTCACATTTGTAATTGGACTAAAAGATGTAAAAAGGACATATCTAACAAATGTGAAAATTTTCAGTAGATACGATAAACTTCATAGATAGTTCGAAACAAAGTTTACACATGAAAGTTTTCTGCAGTTTTGCAATCATATTTTGTCACAATACTGGAAGGAAAACTACTCCAGCATGTGACATATATGGCAATTATTGTGGATTATATAGACTGAGCATATGCCTTCTCCAAATTATGATTTATATAACTGTAGGAATTTAAAATTTTTAATAAAATAAACAATAAACTGTTGGAAAAACTTCCATAGTATTATTTCACATGACAGAATCAGGAAGTGAGCAAAATTGATATGGATCTCCAGAAAAACCTATGAATAATTATGACCATTTTTTCTCCTTCATTGTCCTCTTCCTCTGTGTATGTTATGGTCCATTAGAAAAGTGCATCACAAAAGTGACTGTATCCAGCAGGAAAATGTGCAATTTTTTGCAGATCATTCACTTCTTTTTATCATTATTGGAACACTACCAGTGACATTCGCTTTCTCATCAGGTAGACTTGAGGGATAGTGTAGCGTTTAAGAGATACTGCATGCTTGCTTAGTCCATCAATATACTCAAAAGCAACCATCTTCCCTCTCATATCTGACTTATATTCAATATGCTTCAACTTGGGCAACTGAAAAGTAATTTTGTTTTCCTTATACCTCCGCCTGATGTCTCACCTGATAAGACATGCCTTTTTATAGTACCTAGTGCTACCATTTTTTGAAAACTAGAATATCATCTGAAGTCACCACTTTGATGAGAAACACTTTCCCTCAGCATTGTGGCACAACGAGTACAGAGTCTACTATACAATAACTGCTTATTATTGTTGACATTTAGTTTGTCTCCACACTTCTGGAATCTTTTCTGTTTTCCGAGTGTTCTCATAAGTCAAGTCCATGGTCTCTTAAAAATTTTGGTTCTGACCTTTTCTATAAGTCTCCTGTAATCGAGTCATCGCCAGTTGTTTGGTTGATTTTGAGGTATTTTTTATGTTTTCATAAATGTCTAGCTCCGTTGATGTGCATTCTTCCTCGGCGTTTTGTGGCATTGCTGAAAATTCTAATGGAATTGTTGGAACTGTTTTTTGTGTGGCGTAAATTCAGTGGAACGCTTAATATATTTTCGCAGCTGCACGGAACGTACCGGCAGAAGGACCGGCTGTACACGGAAGACACGTTCTACGGCCGTGGCAAGGCGCTGTCGGAGGCTACAGAAGAAGAGCGCCAGCAGGACCTCACTGAGCGGCTGTCTGAGAACCCGCGCGCCTACCGTAGTGGCACGCTCGAGTACAAGCTGGAAGGGGCCGAAGCCGCGACTCGTAAGCGGGCGGCCGCCCACTGACAACCGCGCATGCGCCGTTGAAGTCTTCTCAGCCACACTGCTTTCTGCTGCCTTGCTGGTCACAGCTAGTTCGTGGAACCTGTGGATATTTAAGTAAATGCAGGGTCGTTGTGTATATTCATAATTACGGATGTCGGAATACCAATAAATACTCTTTTCGTGACTCTTCTTTTTTACTTCTTTTTCTGATACAGAACAACTACAGAAGTAAGGTCGAATTCTGCGCAGACGAATAACGTCTTCAAAATCAAGCACAGGCATCTGTTTTAAACCGGGCAAATTTTCTGCAGAATTCGACAGGCTTTTACTAACACAGTAGTAAGATTTTGATACCTTTCAGAAAAATTATAACTTAAAGCTAGACCGAAACCATGCACTGTAGTATAGCTACGATGTGAAGTTTCTGTTCTTCCGTTTGCTTCAGGACTTAACTAATCCTTCCTTGGCAATTTTTCTTTCTCGTGCCTCTTCAGAAACTATCAGTCTTTCTCCTTTGCGTCTTTCTTCTTACAGTACTCACTTTGTTTTCACATCCATCCACAACAGTCATTAAATTACTCTGAATAATTTTATTCATATCCCTTTAAAAAAAAGGATGGGAAAACATCCTTCCACAATTCCAGCGCTCCAAGTGATTACATTTCATTGCTCTTCCTTTTCTATCCACAGAATCTGTGTATTTCCCTCCTTCTCCTAAGCTTTCTTTCATTGCTCCGATATTTTTCGTTTCCAACCATTATTCAGTAAGGTTTTTATCTCTCGTAATTACTTAATCGTTCTTTTTGTTCATAGAGTGTATTACCCATCTTAATGTAAATAATCTGATATAATAAATTTACAGATATGTTGTATATGGTGTTGCATTCATAAAGCATATATAGTAACATATGGTGTGTATAGAAATTAAAACATCTGATAATCAAGTATTGAGGTCAAAAGCAGTCATTGCCATTAAATTAATCCTGTGTCAACAATGTTCAATCATTAGTGACATTGGAGGATAAGGATAAATATTTTGTCACTTTCATGTGAAGGGCTTATTTCAATAGTGGTGCAAGTCCATTTTTGTTCATATTGAGATACAGAGACCTAAAGTTAAATGAGCGTTGCAAAATCTGCAGTTGCTAGAGATAAACCTTTCTTTCTGTTTGTTTGGCTCATTAATTTCAGAAGCATTATAGACAGAAAAGTGGAGGTAATGGACTTGTACCACCATTGCAATAAGCTCTTCATCTGTTTCGCACCGTCAGTACTGTGCCCAGAGATTTCATTCTCTTTGCGTATTTCAGTAGCAACGCAATGCAAGTATTGTATTAAGTGCCAATTTATGTGACACAGAATTTGGTTTCACAAAACTGATTCCGTTTTACTCATTATCACGGTATATTATGTACGCTAATTCAACTGTAACGTATTAAAACGTCACCAGATTTAAAAACGACTACAATGCTGTAGAATATTGGTTTACCAACGATATAAATAAAGAATAATTACTTTTAATGTCAAATGTTCTTACGACGTACATTTCCTAAAATCATTAGCATCAGCTCACGTTGACGTAAACGTACTGACACAATTAATTTCACATTTCTTCCCATACTCCATGTGTTCTGTTTACTGTGCAAATTATTCTATGGTGGTTCTAACGAAAGTCTGATTCACATAGAATGTTCCCGTGATAATGACGCGAACTTTAAGTAGTAATAGAAAATAGCAAGTGCATCAATTTTAGAGAAAGAATACTGTTACAGGCCCCCCCATGAACCATGGACCTTGCCGTTGGTGGGGAGGCTTGCGTGCCTCAGCGATACAGATAGCCGTACCGTAGGTGCAACCACAACGGAGGGGTATCTGTTGAGAGGCCAGACAAACGTGTGGTTCCTGAAGAGGGGCAGCAGCCTTTTCAGTAGTTGCAAGGGCAACAGTCTGGATGATTGACTGATCTGGCCTTGTAACAATAACCAAAACGGCCTTGCTGTGCTGGTACTGCGAACGGCTGAAAGCAGGGGGAAACTACGGCCGTAATTTTTCCCGAGGGCATGCAGCTTTACTGTATGATGATGGCGTCCTCTTGGGTAAAATATTCCGGATGTAAAACAGTCCCCCATTCGGATCTCCGGGCGGGGACTACTCAAGAGGATGTCGTTATCAGGAGAAAGAAAACTGGTGTTCTACGGATCGGAGCGTGGAATGTCAGTTCCCTTAATCGGGCAGGTAGGTTAGAAAATTTAAAAAGGGAAATGGATAGGTTAAAGTTAGATATAGTGGGAATTAGTGAAGTTCGGTGGCAGGAGGAACAAGACTTCTGGTCAGGTGACTACAGGGTTATAAACACAAAATTAAATAGGGGTAATGCAGGAATAGGTTTAATAATGAATAGTAAAATAGGAATGCAGGTAAGCTACTACAAACAGCATAGTGAACGCATAATTGTGGCCAAGATAGATACGAAGCCCACACCTACTACAGTAGTACAAGTTTATATGCCAACTAGCTCTGCAGATGACGAAGAAATTGAAGAAATGTATGATGAAATAAAAGAAATTATTCAGATAGTGAAGGGTGACGAAAATTTAATAGTCTTGCGTGACTGGAATTCGGTAGTAGGAAAAGGGAGAGAAGGAAACGTAATAAGTGAATATGGATTGGGGCTAAGAAATGAAAGAGGAAGCCGCCTGGTAGAATTTTGCACAGATCACAACTTAATCATAGCTAACACTTGGTTCAAGAATCATAAAAGAAGGCTGTATACATGGAAGAAGCCTGGAGATGCTGACAGGTTTCAGATAGATTATACACTCCTGGAAATTGAAATAAGAACACCGTGAATTCATTGTCCCAGGAAGGGGAAACTTTATTGACACATTCCTGGGGTCAGATACATCACATGATCACACTGACAGAACCACAGGCACATAGACACAGGCAACAGAGCATGCACAATGTCGGCACTAGTACGGTGTATATCCACCTTTCGCAGCAATGCAGGCTGCTATTCTCCCATGGAGACGATCGTAGAGATGCTGGATGTAGTCCTGTGGAACGGCTTGCCATGCCATTTCCACCTGGCGCCTCAGTTGGACCAGCGTTCGTGCTGGACGTGCAGACCGCGTGAGACGACGCTTCATCCAGTCCCAAACATGCTCAATGGGGGACAGATCCGGAGATCTTGCTGGCCAGGGTAGTTGACTTACACCTTCTAGAGCACGTTGGGTGGCACGGGATACATGCGGACGTGCATTGTCCTGTTGGAACAGCAAGTTCCCTTGCCGGTCTAGGAATGGTAGAACGATGGGTTCGATGACGGTTTGGATGTACCGTGCACTATTCAGTGTCCCCTCGACGATCACCAGTGGTGTACGGCCAGTGTAGGAGATCGCTCCCCACACCATGATGCCGGGTGTTGGCCCTGTGTGCCTCGGTCGTATGCAGTCCTGATTGTGGCGCTCACCTGCACGGCGCCAAACACGCATACGACCATCATTGGCACCAAGGCAGAAGCGACTCTCATCGCTGAAGACGACACGTCTCCATTCGTCCCTCCATTCACGCCTGTCGCGACACCACTGGAGGCGGGCTGCACGATGTTGGGGCGTGAGCGGAAGACGGCCTAACGGTGTGCGGGACCGTAGCCCAGCTTCATGGAGACGGTTGGGAATGGTCCTCGCCGATACCCCAGGAGCAACAGTGTCCCTAATTTGCTGGGAAGTGGCGGTGCGGTCCCCTACGGCACTGCGTAGGATCCTACGGTCTTGGCGTGCATCCGTGCGTCGCTGTGGTCCGGTCCCAGGTCGACGGGCACGTGCACCTTCCGCCGACCACTGGCGACAACATCGATGTACTGTGGAGACCTCACGCCCCACGTGTTGAGCAATTCGGCGGTACGTCCACCCGGCCTCCCGCATGCCCACTATACGCCCTCGCTCAAAGTCCGTCAACTGCACATACGGTTCACGTCCACGCTGTCGCGGCATGCTACCAGTGTTAAAGACTGCGATGGAGCTCCGTATGCCACGGCAAACTGGCTGACACTGACGGCGGCGGTGCACAAATGCTGCGCAGCTAGCGCCATTCGACGGCCAACACCGCGGTTCCTGGTGTGTCCGCTGTGCCGTGCGTGTGATCATTGCTTGTACAGCCCTCTCGCAGTGTCCGGAGCAAGTATGGTGGGTCTGACACACCGGTGTCAATGTGTTCTTTTTTCCATTTCCAGGAGTGTATAATGGTAAGACAGAGATTTAAGAACCAGCTTTTAAATTGTAAGACATTTCCAGGGGCAGATGTGGACTCTGACCGCAATCTATTGGTTATGACCTGTAGATTAAAACTGAAGAAACTGCAAAAAGGTGGGAATTTAAGGAGATGGGACCTGGATAAACTGAAAGAACCAGAGGTTGTATAGAGTTTCAGGGAGAGCATAAGGGAACAATTGACAGGAATTTGGGAAAGAAACAGTAGAAGAAGAATGGGTAGCTTTGAGGGATGAAGTAGTGAAGGCAGCAGAGGATCAAGTAGGTAAAAAGACGAGGGCTAGTAGAAATCCTTGGGTAACAGAGGAAATATTGAATTTAATTGATGAAAGGAGAAAATATAAAAATGCAGTAAATGAAGCAGGCAAAGGAATACAAACGTCTCAAAAATGAGATCGACAGGAAGTGCAAAACGGCTAAGCAGGGATGGCTAGAGGACAAATGTAAGGATGTAGAGGCCTATCTCACTAGGGGTAAGATAGATACTGCCTACAGGAAAAGTAAAGAGACCTTTGGAGATAAGAGAACCATTTGTATGAACATCAAGAGCTCAGATGGAAACCCAGTTCTAAGCAAAGAGGGGAAAGCAGAAAGGTGGAAGGAGTATATACAGCGTCTATACAAGGGCGATATACTTGAGGACAATATTATGGAAATGGAAGAGGATGTAGATGAAGATGAAATGGGAGATCCGATACTGTGTGAAGAGTTTGACAGAGCACTGAAAGACCTGAGTCGAAACAAGGCCCCCGGAGTAGATAACATTCCATTGGAACTACTGACGGCCTTGGGAGAGCCAGTCCTGACAAAATTCTACCATCTGGTGAGCAAGATGTAGGAAACAGGCGAAATACCCTCAGACTTCAAGAAGAATATAATAATTCCAATCCCAAAGAAAGCAGGTGTTGACAGATGTGAAAATTACCGAACTATCAGTTTAATAAGTCACAGTTACAAAATACTAACGCGGATTCTTTACAGACGAATGGAAAAACTAGTAGAAGCCGACCTTGGGGAAGATCAGTTTGGATTCCGTAGAAATGTTGGAACACGTGAGGCAATACTGACCCTACGACTTATCTTAGAAGCTAGATTAAGGAAGGGCAAACCTACGTTTCTAGCATTTGTAGAAAGCTTTTGACAATGTTGACTGGAATACTCTCTTTCAAATTCTGAAGGTGGCAGGGGTAAAATACAGGGAGCGAAAGGCTATTTACAATTTGTACAGAAACCAGATGGCAGTTATAAGAGTTGAGGGACATGAAAGGGAAGCAGTGGTTGGGAAGGGAGTGAGACAGGGTTGTAGCCTCTCCCCGATGTTATTCAATCTGTATATTGAGCAAGCAGTGAAGGAAACAAAAGAAAAATTTGGAGTAGGTATTAAAATCCATGGTGAAGAAATAAAAACTTTGAGGTTCGCCGATGACGTAATTCTGTCAGAGACAGCAAAGGACTTGGAAGAGCAGTTGAATGGAATGGATAGGGTCTTGAAAGGAGGATATAAGATGAACATCAACAAAGGCAAAACGAGGATGATGCAATGTAGTCGAATTAAGTCGGGTGATGCTGAGGGAATTAGATTAGGAAATGAGAGACTTAAAGTAGTAGAGGAGTTTTGTTATTTGGGGAGCAAAATAACTGATGATGGTCGAAGTAGAGGAGATATAAAATGTAGACTGGCAATGGCAAGGAAAGCGTTTCTGAAGAAGAGAAATTTGTTAACATCGAGTATAGATTTAAGTGTCAGGAAGTCATTTCTTAAAGTATTTGTATGGAGTGTAGCCATGTATGGAAGTGAAACATGGACGATAAATAGTTTGGACAAGAAGAGAATAGAAGCTTTCGAAATGTGGTGCTACAAGAGAATGCTGAAGATTAGATGGGTAGATCACATAACTAATGAGGAAGTATTGAATAGGTTTGGGGAGAAGAGAAGTTTGTGGCACAACTTCACCAGAAGAAGGGATCGGTTGGTAAGACATGTTCTGAGGCATCAAGTGATCACCAATTTAGTATTGGAGGGCAGCGTGGAGGGTAAAAATCGTAGAGGGAGACCAAGAGATGAATACACTAAGCAGATTCAGAAGGATGTAGGTTGCAGTAGGTACTGGGAGATGAAGAAGCTTGCACAGGATAGAGTAGCATGGAGAGCTGCATCAAACCAGTCTCAGGACTGAAGACCACAACAACAACAGTAACTGTCACAGGAACGACAGAGTGGAAAGTTACGAAGTTAAATGTTGTGGGATACCTTTGCCAATAGAATATGTCAACCTACAAATCTTTATTTTTAATATATAACAAATTCACATATTATAGAGATAACAGTTAACCCTGTATGGTAGACGAATCCGAACAGCATACGGGCCCCGAAATCATGGAGGGATTTACATGTATAGTCAACACCTGACTGAGTTCAGCGTTATGCCTGACAAAATTCTATAGCACAATTTACATATCTTTTTCCTTGAAGATCTGTTGAAAAAACGCTTAGTTTGTATCTCCATGTTCGTTGTAGCAGCTCTGCAGGAATTTTACATAATGGATTTTGTGAAATGAATCGAAGCAAATCATTGAAAGTAGTCACCTTCAAGAATATACATCTTCACTGATTATTGTTACCTCTTACTCCACTTAGGTTTCAAACGCATTATACAGGGCTATCCACATAAACCTGAACTACTTCAGAGGGTAATAATTTCCCTCCGAAAGCTCGTAGAGACGGGAAAGTTTTTTAATGGTCTCATTAGCTCTAGGAGAATCGTACCTTCCATTGTCGGCAAGTTGATTGTCGTTTCTGCTAATGAGATGCTTTGTCCGGTAAAATGGCGCACTTGTTCGGCTCGTGTTAATTCCTTCGTAGCCTCGTCGGTCGCAGTTTGTAAACATGAAATGCTTTCAGAATGAGATTTTCACTCTGCAGCGGAGTGTGCGCCGATATGAAACTTCCTGGCAGATTAAAACTGTGTGCCCGACCGAGACTCGGACTCGGGACCTTTGCCTTTCGCGGGCAAGTGCTCTACCATCTGAGCTACTGAAGCACGACTCACGCCCGGTACTCACAGCTTTATAAGGTAGAGCACTTGCCCGCGAAAGGCAAAGGTTCCGAGTTCGAGTCTCGGTCGGGCACACAGTTTTAATCTGCCAGGAAGTTTCATGAGATGCTTTGTCCGGTAAAATTGCGCACTTGCTCGGCTCGTATTAATTCATTCGTAGTCTCGTCGGTCGCAGTTTGCGAATCTGTGAGTGTGTAATTCAGACCGCTTGACAATAACGAGCAAAATTAGTTATTCGTTCGCAGCCTTCAGTTGGCAGAAGCGTGCAGTACACACTTAGCGGGTTTCTATTGTGAAAATATACTGGAAGACTGACTCACTGATTACAACACAATGCGCATTCCTGATAGAATTCAGTGACCGCGATGTTGCAACAAAACCAACAATTTTATCGAATGTAAGGAAGCTGGAAACAACTGGTGTGCTAAACAGTCACAGTGGTAAACATAGACTGCCATAGGATTGTTGGGCCCATTTTCTTTCACCTTATACGGGCATCTTCAATACATTTGAGGAGCAGCTGGATGATGTCAAACTTACAGAATGCTACTTCCTACAAGATGGAGCAACGTGTCACGTGTCTAAAGCTTTCATGCAGCTTATAACTAGTTTCTTTGGTGACCAAATAATCTCAAAAATTTTGTGCCCCCTTCCCCCATCCTCCCCTCCCCCAAAATCACCTGAGTGTACTAGGCCACAGACAACTGCAGAACTCTGTGAGGTCACTACACACGAAATAAGCAACAATGGCGAGAATCCATTCCAGAGAGCGTCACGGAATATAGTGAAGTGATTCAGTTGTGCGTCGATACCAGTGGAGAGCACTTTCAACATTTGCTGTGAGAGTTTTGTATATATGTAATCTCCCAATTGTGTATTATCTCACAAAATTATAAATATGTCCTTTTATTGGTTCAAATGTTATGACTCATTGAAGGATTATATGGATCGCACTGTAGTTCAATCATGGACGCTAATAAGAAGCACTTTTTCAAATTCAGTATGATTTATATGCATGAATTTATTTATTAATATCATTGACAAATATTTAACATGTGGGTGGCCAAGATTTTGGCTCGCGGTCACGCCCTGGGTACGGGTGCCAAAGCACTCAGACTCGCTTCACATTTCCCCCACCGCTGCACCACGCTGTATTAGTGGGAGGAGGGTGAAGAGGGGAAAATTGTGAACGCATTTAAATGGCAGCGCAGTCGCACTGCATACCACTTGGTTTTACATTTCACAAAGGTTATAAAAAAATAAATATTATTTCATTATTTCGGCGCGCTGAAGACATAAGTTTTTTCTGACACTAAACGTTGGCATACAGACGGATGCAGAAAATTTCACACAGTGTTGCATTCATCGTGGATTATTTAGCTTCATAATCGAAAAAATGTTTTTCACACAAATATGTCGATCCAAATATTGTAGCACTTTTGCCACCTCATTATGAAGACTTGGAAACTCTACCTGAGGAAAGCAATGTAGATGACCCGGACATTTTAACGCAAAAAGATTTGTCTTTCAAACTGGAATTACCTTGCATGTCAGTTACATCTGGACTTGCACTTGGGTGCTTTCAACTGAAATGGCAACCAGACTCGAAAACAGCTAGGAAACAGATGTAACAGACAGTGCCCTAAAAATCTTTATAAAACTATCATTGTAATTCTTTCAAGGCCACAATGAATTCTTCAGACCTCGTGTTTTCTTCTACGCCAGTGAGCTTAGGAAACTGAACTGTCTCTGTCAGTATGTGTAAGTATGCTATTCACTACTGCTTCAACCGCACGCGAGCTATATGCCGGACATACATCATGTTGGAAGTACATCGCCATTCTGTCATGCAGTGAAACATCTTGTAGTAACATTGATACATTACGTAGGAAATCAGCATACATTGCGCCATTTAGATTGCCATCGATAAAATGGGGGCCAATTATCCTTCCTCCCATAATGCCGCACCACACATTAACCCGCCAAGGTCAGTGATGTTCCACTTGTCGCAGCCATCGTGGATTTTCCATTGCCCAATACTGCATATTATGCCGGTTTACGTTACCGCTGTTAGTGAATGACGCTTCATCGCTAAATAGAATGCGTGCAAAAAGTCTGTCATCGTCCCGTAATTTCTCTTGTGCCCAGTGGCAGAACTGTACACGACGTTCAAAGTCGTCGCCATGCAATTCCTGATGCTTAGAAATATGGTGCGGATGCAATCGATGTTGATGTAGCATTCTCAACACCGATGTTTTTCAGATTCCCGATTCTCGCGCAATTTGTCTGCTACTGATGTGCGTATTAGCCGCAATAGCAGCTAAAACACCTACTTGGGCATCATCACTTGTTGCATGTTGTGGTTGACGTTTCACGTGTGGCTGAAGACTTCCTGTTCCCTTAAATAACGTAACTATGCGGCGAACGGTCCGGACACTTGGATGGTGTCGTCCAGGATATCGAGCAGCATACATAGCACATGCCCGTTGGGCATTTTGATCACAATAGCCATACACCAACACGATATCGACCATTTCCGCAATTGTGAAATGGTCCATTTTAACACGGGTAATATATCACGAAGCAAATTCCGTTCCGTCCGCACTGGCGGAATGTTTACGTGATACCACATACTTATACGTTTGTGACTATCACAGCGCCATCTCTCACAAAGCGAAAAAAGTGGTACAACTAAAACATTCATATTTCTTTAAGACTACACGAATATGTAATAAAAAATGAGGGTTCCTATTTAAGAAAAACGCAGTTGATATCCGTTGACCTATGGCAGCGGGCCAACCATAGACGAGTTCGTTCTTCGTAGTTTTTTCGTTTGATGTTTATTTCGTGAGATATTTGGAGCGTCACTATCAATGGATCACCCTGTATGTGTGGTTCCAATATGATGGAGAACCAAATTACTTAAGCACGCATCCTGAATGGTGGATTGAGAGAGAACTATTGTCTTGGAGCCAGCTTGTTCATGGAGACACTTTGATTTCTTTTTTTAGGGTAATCTGGAACCTGCACCCATGGTCTAGGGGTAGCATCTGTCCTCAGTCCCAGGTTCGAAACACGCCACCACTTAAATTTTGATTAGTAATCAGCATTGGCGGCTGAAGACTTCTGGCATAAGAAGTCACCCTCATTCTGCCAATGGCTTTGTCAAAGAGGGCGGACGGGGGGACAGATGTTCAGGACACTCTCTTGTTCTTGGGTTGGGAAACAGCCCCTAAAGATGGAAGAATCAGCAATGACTAACGGCAATAGGATGCAGAAGGCAATGGAAACCACTGCATCAAAGACATATAACGTTTATCCACAGGACATGTGGTCTGTAATTGATCTCTCCATTGGCAAAAGATTCTGGAATAGTCTCCCATTTGAATCTTCAGAAGGGTACTGCCAAGGGGGAGGTGACCATGAGAAACAGATTGAATAACCTAGGAAAGGATAATGTTCTACGACTCAGGGCATGGAGTGTCAGAAGCTTGAACGTGGTAAGGAAGCTAGGAAACCTGAAAAGGGAAATGCAAAGGCTCAATCTAGATATAGTAGGGGTCAGTGAAGTGAAACGGAAAGAAGGCAAGCATTTCTGGTCAGATGAGTACAGGTTAATGTCAACAGCAGCAGAAAAAGGTATAACGGGAGTACGATTCGTTATGAATAGGAAGGTAGGGTAGACCGTGTGTTACTGTGAACAGTTTAGTGGCAGGGTTGTTCACATCGGAATCGACAGCAAGCCAACACCATGATAGTTCAGGTATACGTGGCGACATCGCATACTGAAGATGAAGAGATAGAGAAAGTATATGAGGATATTGAAAGAATAGTATAGTAGGTAAAGGGAGAGAAAATCTAATAGTCATGGGGGACTGGAATGCAGTTGAAGGGAAGGAGTAGAAAAAATGGTTGCAGGAGAACATGGGTTTGGGACAAGAAATGAGAGAGGAGAAAGAATAATTGAGTTTTGTAATCAATTTCAGCTAGTAATTGCGAACTCTGTTCAAGAATCACAAGAGGAGGAAGTATACTTGGAAAAGGCTGGGTGACACAGGAAGATTTCAGTTAGATTACATCATGGTCAGACAAAGATTCCGAAATTAGATACTGGACTGTAAGGTGTACCCAGGAACAGATATAGACTCAGATCACAATTTAGTAGTGATGAACAGTAGGCTGCAGTTGAACACCTTAGTCAAAAAGAATCAATACGCAAAGAAGTGTTATACAGAAGTACTAAAGAATGACAAGATCGGCTTCAAGTTCTCTAAGGCTATAGAGCCATCAATAAGGAATAGCTCAGTAGACAGTACAGTTGAAGATGAACTGACATCTCTTAAAAAGGGCAATCACAGAAGTTGGAAAGAAAAGCTAGGTACAAGGAAGGTAACTCCGAAGAAACCATGGGTAACAGAAGAAATACTTCAACTGATCGATGGAAGAAAGAAGTACAAAAACGTTCAGGGAAATTCTGGAATATAAAAATGCAAGTCACTGAGGAATGAAATAAACAGGAAGTGCAGGGAAGATAAGATGAAGTGGCTGCATCAAAAACATGAAGAAATTGAAAAAGATGATTTATGGAAGGACTGACTCAGCATATAGGCAAGTCAAAACAACCTTCAGTGAAATTAAAAGCAAGGGTTGTAACATTAAGAGTGTATGGGGAATGCCACTATTAAATGCAAAGGAGAGAGCAGATAGGTACAAAGAGTACACTGAAGACCTCTATGAGGTTGAAGATCTGTTTGATGTGGTAGAAGAAGAAACAGGAGTTGATCTACAAGAGATAGGGGATCCAGTATTCGAATCAGAATTTAAGAGAGCTTTGGAGGACATAAGAGCAAATAAGGCAGAAAGGATAGATAACATTCCATCAGAAATTCTAAAATCATTGGATGAAGTGGCAACAAAACGACTATTCACATCAGTGTATACAATGTATGAGTCTGGCGACATACCATCTGACTTTCGGAAAAATATCATCCACACAATTCCGGAGACTGTAAGGGCCAACAAGTGCGAGAACTATCGCACAATCAGCTTAACAGCTCATGCATTCAAGGTGCTGACAAGAATAACATACAGAAGAATGGAAAAAAATGAGGATGTGTTAGATGACGAGCAGTTTCGCTTTAGAAGAGGTAAAGGCACCAAAGAGGCAATTCTGACGTGGTTGATAATGGAAACAAGAATAAAGAAAATTCAAGGCACATACACTGTCGACTTTGAAAAATGTTCGATAACGTAAAATAGTGCAAGATGTTCAAAATTCTGAGAAAAATAGGGGTAAGTTATAGGGAGAGACAGGTAATATACATATATGTACAAGAGCCAAGAGGGAATTGTACATCAAAGAAGCAATGATGGAAATAAGAGAAAGGTTCAGGCATGGGATTAAAAATCAAAGTGAAAGGATATCAATGATACTATTCGCTGATGGCATTGCTATCCTGTGTGAAAGTGAAGAGAACTTGCATGATCTGAATGAAATGGACAATCTAATAAATACAGAATACAGATTGAGAATGCATCGAAGAAAGACGAAAGTAATGAGAAATAGCAGAAATGAGGACTGCAAGAAACTTAACATCAGTGTTGATGGTCATGAAGTATATGAAGTTAAGGAATTCTGCTACCTAGCCATCAAAATAATCAACGATCAGGGAGAGGAGGCGGCAAGAGGGATGGAGGAGCTGGTCAGCGAGAGGGGCAAGAGGAGATGTACAACAAGAGGGTGCAGGAGGAGATGGACTTCATGGGGAGGGGGGTGGGGGAGGAGACGGACAGAATGGTGAGGGAAAGATCGTTAGGGAGAAGGTGGAGGCAGAGATGGACAGAGAGTGGGTAGACGAAGATATGGATTGACAGAGAGATGGGGGAGGAGAGGATGGACAGAGACAGGGGAAGGAGGAGACAGAGTGATAGAAGACTGAAATAAATACATACCCAGGCAATACTGTATATTCAGCAAGTATGGTATAGAACTGGTACTGGGCAGCCATGTGGCACTCCACTGATGCTGCAAGTCATGGCAGTGAAGTGGTGTTCATGAGCCAATCAGCTGTAAAAAAGCAGTGTAGTAAGATGGGTCTATGTTCAGGCGCGACTGAATGGCTGAAAGGAGCTACCGTGGTTGGACATGCCCATCTTCACAACAAGAGTAAAATTGTCTGATTTGCTGAGCCAACGTGGACAATCCAACATGTCTACAAGGAATGGTGAACCACTCGCAGCCAAGTAACTCAGTGTTAGAACAGTGTTAATGAAAATGTCCTAACTGACAGGGACCTGACACTGGTCCTTCACCCGGTCAAAGAGAACCGCCTGCAAACCTAACAGTAATTCAAGGTTTCAGGGATACAAGCCCATATCAACTCGTTTCTGAGCAAACAAATATGGGACTACATGTACTGAACATTTGGAGTCAGATACGTCTTATAAGGCCATAGTTCACAAAGGCACATAAAGCTGCAAGTCTTCAATGGGTTAAACAACACAGAAACTGGACAGTATCTGCATGGAGCCTTGTAGTATGATCTGATGAGGCATGATTTTTCCTCTTTTCAAATGATGCATGGCGTCTAGTGGCTTGACGGCCCAATGAGATGCTTAACCTGCAGTGTGTAGGAGATGTAGTCCAGGCTGGCGATGATTACGTGTTGTTCCTCAATTTTTTCGTCTTCTTCACACTCATTGAAGTTAATGCAAATGAGAATAATGTAAATTTGGATATTTTGGGTGACCAAGTGTTGCCATTTCTTAATGATGAGCATGACATGTCAAGGACTATTTGGGATGGTGAGGGCAAATGTAGCTATCAACATCTCAGTCATTTAGTAACTCAACAGGATCCAATTAACAAGGAGTGACTTCAGATGGACCTGGCATACCTGAAAAAACTGGTGGACTCTATTCTTCACAAAAGGGAAGCCATTATCAAGTCCAGACGTGGTGTTACACAGCAGTAGGGTCCAGTAGCGTCAGGTTCCCTGTGATGACCAAGTTTTTTGTCTAGTGTGATTATCAAATAGCATTGTATTAGATACAGAAGTCAGGTAATCATTATACCCAAACTTGGCCCCTACGACATGTTTCTTTACCTCGCAGCTATCACAATCACTTCCACTGCTACAAAGTTTCCCAGTATCACTATCTGTTCGTGTGGCTTTTTAGAAACATTAGTTTTCTTTTTCTTTCATTGCTTCCTAGGGCCAGAGTGTGTTTATACCAATGCTTTTCAAGTTTTTCGACCACAAGGGAATTAAAAAAGAAATACTGATAGTTACACATTTTAAAGAAAGGTAACGTACTTGCATTTGTGCAAAATTTTTGAAAATATAGATATCACTGAAGTTCTTTGAAAATGGATACAACCACTGTGTTCTGAGAGGAATAACCAGCAACAGTAGATGATAATTACAGAGGTAAGGTACTCATTCTCTAACACTGCTGGTTGAGAAGTAGCAATGGAGCAAATGAATTATATTGTGCAGTTGGGTGTAATGGAAAAAAAAAGTGTGGTGCAGCAACACATCTTTGATGTCTTTAATCCATAAGGAGAGGAAATTCAAATACAGGAATTCTAGGAGAACAGAGGTGAGAAGAATGAACAAGGAATACAACCCAATGGATGGACAATTGTTAGTTTTAGTCTGTCATTAAATGGATATGAGTGAAGGTACATATTCGCTTTTAGTACTGAGTGACTTTACATTTTATAACTGTTGTAAGTGACTGGCTGGAAATCACAGGAGCAGAAACTGTAGGTGGTTCGACTTGAACTTTTTGTGATCTATGACATAATTGTCCATGTATTGGAATGGAAAAAAAATTCTTTTTTTATTTCATTACACCTGACAACAACCACTAGTTCTGTTTTAATAATAAATTTCACCTGGCTTCACATCAGCTTGTAGCATTAGACGCTTCTTCTACCGCAACCATGTGAGATGGCATGGTGGTCAAGTTAATGTACTTGGGTTCAAGTGAATTGCGTTTTGAACCCAAATCCGGTCATCCACATTAAGGGTTTCTGTGGTGCCCCTAAATCATTTAAGGCAAATGCCGGTATGGGTCATTTGAAATGGTCACAGCAGCTTTCCTTCCCTAAGCCAAGTTTTTACTGTAATAACTTCGTCATCACTTTTGGTTAAATAAAACTTGTAACTGTCATTAGGTTTAATTACAGAAAAAAAAGACATATTAATATTACCGAAGTTTTGGAAGGGTTTATTTTAAGGAGCTACTAGTGTACACGGACTTAAACTGGTTCAGATGGACTACAGAGACTGCTGATACCAGGTGGTTATAAGAAAAGTGCAGCTACTCACAAAGGGCCTGTGTGGGCTGTAATTTGTATGGGAACTATGCGTTAATGCGGAACCGATTTCTGCTGGAGAGAAAGTTAGTTCCAACTTTGGCCAACAGACGGAAGACTGTTGCTGCGGATACAAGAAGACGTATAGAAATGTTTCCATATGTAACAGATTAGAAACAGAACACTGGCAGAAAATGTCAAACAAGTGCTTACACAGTTTAGTCAATACATCGATGAGTTGTTGCATCCATAAACAATGTATCAACAGTCGTTCGCAGCCATTCCAGTGGAATCTGAGCAACATGTTCCTATATACTGGCCTTCAGATCAGGTAGAAACCAAATGTGTCCCTGGTAAATGCACTCTTTTAGACATCCCCAGGGCCAAAAGTCACATGGATTTGGATCAGGTGATCTTGCATGCTATCCATCCAGAGAAGCCCTCGAGATAACACATTCACGGAAGGTTGCATTAAACAGATCTTTCACTGGGCAAGTGATATATGGTGTTGCCCCATCATGCACGAAAACTGGTTGCCACACAGTTGCCCTCTTCCACAGTAGAAATCACATGATGTACAAGGAGATCTTGATAATATGTAGATGTCACAGTACACCTAACAGGCCCACTGGATGTATTCTTATCAAAGTCGAACGGGCCGAGAATAAAGGTGCTTGTGAATCCACACTACACAGTCACATACGGTCAGTGCAATGGTTCTTCATACACAATACATGCTTTAACAATACCCCAAATTCAGCATTTCTGTATATTCACAACACCCTGTAGTGTGAACTATGCCTCACCACTCCGTAGAATATTGTCAACTTCGATCTGTGCCAGAAATCGGAGAGAGAATACAGAACTTTGCTGCAGATTGTAATGTTTCAATTGCTGCACCATCTGGATCTTGTATAAGTACCAGTGTAAAACAGACCACAAAACTTTCCATACCGATGACCATGGTACGGACATTTCTCATGACACTGCTTGAGCACTACCTTGGGCACTTGCTGCATGGTCAGTCACAGCAACAGCAAGCTCGGCAATAACTTCCATTGGAATAGGATGCCTTCGTCTGCCAGGTGCCACACTATGCTCACGTGTGTTTTCGAATTTCATCATCTTTTTCAAACCTTTTAATGACATCAGACCTCTTCTCAGACCTCAGTCAGTGATGCTCTCTCAACGCGGCACTGTAATGGCTGCTGTTAGCATAAAACAGTTTCACTAATAGCACACGGTCTCTCTTCTTGACAGCTATGCTATTCATTCACGTTATGGCTTCTCAAATGACAGTGTCGATGTCGTGTGGTCACACAAAATGTTAACAGTGCTGGATTTGCACCAGGTGGACAACTGTGAATAATTTATTTCCAGCGTAAATTGTTTCCGCATTAACGCATTAGCACATCTACCAACTTTCCCTGCCACACGATAATTACAACCAACTATGGACCTCTGTGAATAGGTGTACTTTAATTATAACCACCTGGTACCTTGATATTTCACATATGAATGTTGTGATAGCCTAGATGGGTCATTAGTGTGAAACATCCGAGAAATAAACAATGAGCAAAATGTGCCATCTGCAAGATACTGCACAGAAATTTCGTCCCACACTCACCTAGAGTACTGGTAACCTCTTGTTACTTTGGTTGCTCTCTGTCTTAAGCTGTATGAAAATTGAGTTCATTCGTGTGGCACTTTTTGCTCTTATTGATAATGTATCATTGTGAATAGACGACACTTTTCGTCTCTCTGGTTTTTATAGGATGAATGACAATTTTGCTTAAGAACAATGTATTTGACACATTACTGTCGGTACTTTCTGTTCCTTGTTTCACATTCTCATCGCAACTGCTTCTCTTTCTTGTTATCAGAATCTAGACTCGACTTTCACTGCAATGATTCCCTTGTTTAATTATGTTCATGGCATTTGAGTCCCATGTTTCAGCCACTGCGAAAAAAAATCCTTTGCACAGTTTGCTTTTGTGATTTGAAACTTTAGGTTATTAGCAGCATACGAAATTTGATTACAAAATGCGAACCTCCATAAGCAGTGCTATGTTGTCTTTTTATTGGTATTATTGTGTCTCAGGGGTGGTGCCGTTGCAAGCTGTTTTCAAGCATATAATATTAAAACGTGTAATTATTTGTAATGTTAATAGTGTCTGGAGATGCTGAAAAAAAGCACTTCACTGAATATGTTATTAGTTTTCAGTTTTTTTTTAGAGCAGAAAAGTGATTACACCTGTGACAGCTACATAAGAAAACCACCAAAATTATTATTCCTGCTCTTTATTTATGTTTGAGTTACTTTATTTATTTATTATCTGTTCCATAGATCAAATCAATACAGAAGCTTGTACAATCAATATGGGAGAAGTAAATACAAAAATAGGATTACATGGGATAAGAGAATGCAAAATACATACAGCAACATACGCAGCATGAATATCATACAGTATTCTCACACAATGTTTACTAAAAGTTCTTTGCATACAGCAGTCAGAAATTTTATAATACAGATAACAATAATTTTTACCTATACAGCACAGGTTCTATAGTCCAACAGTAACACTTTTAATTCATTTACTTTTTTTCTACGGACAGAAAAAGATGTGCATGAAAATGGTTTAAGTGAAGACCGTTTTAATATGTTTTTGTTTATTACAACAGGTCAGATTCCAAAAATTCCTAGATGGTGTAAAAACAGTGTTTCATTAAAAGACATTTTAGTTTCATTTTAAATTTATTTACCTCCTGGATCTCTCTTATTCCCATACATTTAACACCATTACTGTACAAGTTAGTTTAATGAGGACTTAGTCTTAAAGAGATTGATGATCTTTTGTCATGATTGTGGTAGTCCATATTTCTGTCAAGTCTGTTAATGGTTCTCTTCGTGAAATGCAATATTTCTAGTATGTATTGGCACAGAAGGCACAATATATTCAGATTCTTAAACAGCGGTTTAATTTTTTTTTTTTCTGTTTGAATAAAATTATTCTGATTCCTTTCTTTTTAAGTTTAAAGAACTTAACAGACTCAGGACTCTGACCCCAAAAAATAATTCCATAATAATTAAGTATCGAGTGGAAGAATAATACATTGTCATTAGAGTACTCACGTTTATAACATTCCTTCTTGATCTGTGTTTTGTGCTAGTTAAATCACTGTGCGTTTTCTAAGTAAGGGTATTAGTAATTTAAACCCCCAAGAACGTAGTTTCATTGCCAAATTCAGCATTATTTTTGTCCACTGACATAGCTTACCATACATCTTCCTTGGGCAATGTCAAAAGTTATTCCAACTGTCTTTTTTACATTAAGAAGCAGCCTGTTATCTTTAAGCCATGAGTTCAGTTGATCTGTGGTTCTATCTACAGCAGACTACAGAGATTCTTCTGTAGCTGACACAAGAACAGTGGTCTCAGGTGACAAACCGAACGGTTTTCCTGTTTGATAAGCTATGTGGGAGATCATTTATTGGAAGTAAAAAACAAGGAGCCTAAGAATGAGCCTTGGGGAACACTATGCTTTATGATTTAAGTGGAAGAATGAGGGCTTTATTTCATTTAATTAAACATAAGGCTATTAATCTCTCACCTAGCTTTTAAACCAGTCATGGTGATTCCATAAGTGTACATCTTTTGCAGCAGGATGCTGTGGTTAACCAAGTCCAACATCACTGTGAGATCTAGAGCTCTGTCTCCGTTTGTCCATTTGTTAACAGCAAGTGTGTGTGTGTGTGTGTGTGTGTGTGTGTGTGTGTGTGTGTGTGTGTGTGTGTGTGTGTGTTTTTCGCTCCATCGCTCGCGATATGCTACTGAAACAATCAATCGCAATATGCTACCGTCAACAGTAACTAGCTCATAATACTCTGACACTACAATGAAAGCAGCAAATTCTACATGTTGTCGGCAGTGCAAAGTAGAATAGAACCCAGGCTGCAGAACACTTTCAGATACCAAAGTCTACTCTCTCATCGATAGTAAGTTCAATACAGAAAATAGAGGTAAGTCTGCCAAGTTGTTCATTTAGTGGCAATAGCAAGCACATGAGCAAGCCAAATATGATGAAGTGGAGGATTTACTGTTCGAAAGGATCAAACACATCAACTCTTGGCAAATTCCCTTGTCTGGCTGATGCTTCAGGAAAAGGCTCATGAAATCTCTCAGAAAAAAGGAATTTCTGGGTTTGTGAGCTCTGAGAGCTGGCTATAGCACTGTCGCAAGAGGCATAAAATCAGTGCTGTCAGCGTCTATGGAGAGTTGCAGAGTAAATGAGGAAGACGCCGATGAGTGGACATGGTAATTTCAATCCAAGCTCTCTCATCTGTATCATCGAAGAGAGGTGCTCAATATCGACGGAGTTGGCGTTTTCTGTAAATTGATTCCTGAAAAAAAGACGAGATAACAAGGACAAAAGATGGTTGGTTGGTTGGTTTAAAAGAGGTGGAAAGGGATCAAACTACGAGGTCATTGGTCCCTTGTTCCTAATAAAACAATGCCACAAATGTCAGAATAAAATAGACAAGACATATAACACAAAACAGAAAGAAAGGAAAGACCACAAGAACAAAGAAGAGGCAACAAACACTAAAAGGAACGAAAGAGGGCAAAAGAACAACAGAGAGATGCAAGAAAGAGTTAGAAGAGAGTAAAACAAGGAAACAGATTACAGTGGCTGGTCAACCACCAAAATAAAAAGGAAAAGCCAGACACCCTGCAACACATTAAAACCTTCACCCTAAAAGCACTACGGTGGAGGACACAGAGGGACAAAGTACATGTGCTAAAACTCAGATTGAATGATAAAACCCAACCTCACGGATGAAACGTAAAACCAAATCAGCCAATGAGGCGTTGTCTACTAAAATCAATGATAACGAGTCTGGCAACCGGAGACGAAGTCGCGGGACAGCCAAAGAAGGACGTACCAGAAGAACATGGACCACTGTCAACCGGCCGCTGCATCGACACTGAGCCGTACCGACACTGAGGTGGGTCTTCACGTTGCAGGAGGTAACCCATGCAGGAGCCTACAGAGAACCACAGAGTCCCTCCGAGATACCCTCATCGAAAACTTCCACACATATGTGGTCCCCTTAATGGCTCGCAGTTTGTTGTGCATACTGAGATTTTGCCACTCCATCTCCCAAAGCTGAAAAACGTTGCGGTGTAATAACGAATGTAGGTCACTTGCGGGGATGCCCATCTCCAGAAGTGGTTTCTGTGTAACCTGATTGGCCAGCCTGTCAGCAAGTTCATTTCCTGGGATTCTGACGTGACTAAGGGTACAGATGAGCACCAGTGAACGACTGGATCGTTCCAGGGCATAGATGGACTTCTAGATGGACACTACCAAAGGATGACGACGGTAGCACTGGTCAATAGTTTTCAGGCTGCTCAAGGCGTCAGTACATAAAAGAAAAGACTCCCCAGGGCATGAACGGAGACACTGAAGTGCACGAGAAATGGCCACCAGCTTTGCAGTGAATACACTGCACCCATCAGGTAAGGAATGCTGTTCAATACAGCCGCCGTGCACGTAGGCAAAGCCAACACACCATCAGCCATCGAGACATCGGTGTAAACCACTTCAGAGCCCCAGAACATATCACGAATGGAGAGGAAGTGACAGCGGAGAGCCACAGGGTTAATGGAGTCCTTAGGGCCACGTGAAAGATCCAGACCAAGCTACAGCCGAGGCGTACACCACGGAGGGGTACGTGAATGGACCGCAGGTAGAGGTAGTAAATGGAAGGACTCCAGTTCGGAGAGAAGGGACCGCACGTGAACCACAATCGTTAGCCCCAACCTGGGCTGCCGATGCAGGAGATGAATTGCTGCGGGCAGGATAAGGGGAACTACGAATGTGTGCTGTCTAACTGGCGAGCAGTTACACACTTCTGATCTGCAATGGAGGGACACCAGCCTCCAGCAGCACGCTGGTCACCAGACTCGTCCTAAAAGCTCCTGTCACTAGTCAAACCGCGCAAAGCTCCTGTCACTAGTCAAACCGCGCTGTGGTGCACAGGGTTGAGTAAATGGAACACTGACAGCACTGCCGAACCATACACCACACTCCCATAGTCAATTCGGGATTGGACAAGGGCTCTGTAGAGCTGCAGCAGAGTAGAGCGATCTGCACCCCAACTGGTGTTGCTCAGGCAACAGAGGGCATTGAGGTGCTGCCAGCACTTCTGCTTAAGTTGGCGAAGATGAGGGAGCCAAGTCAATCGAGCATCAAAAACCAGTCATAGGAATCGATATGTCTCCACTACAGTGAGTGGATCGTCATTAAGGTGATGTGCTGGTTCTCGATGACGCCAACAGAAATGCATGACACACGACTTTGTGGCTGAAAACTGGAAGCCGTGGGCTAGAGCCCCCTTCTCAGACGCAGAGCTTGTAGGTAGCGGTGGTGTGGGTGACACCGCAATTTCCTTGGTCTTAGGGGTTTTCTTTTTGGATTTCTCTCGCTGCTCTTTGGGTTTCCCTGGCTGAGAGGACTTCACTGGCTCAGTCTCCAAGACTGAGGATGAGCGTGAAGCCCTACAACCAGCTGCTTTGGGCTCTTCAGCCACTGGCGGGTGTTGTCTTTCCTGCTAGCAGAAACCTGGGAAGGGAGTGACCCAAGAGACCCCTTCCTAGCAAGAGAAGTCAAAGAAGACTTACACTTCTCTGGCTTAGAAGTGGGGATGGACGTCCCTGATGGTTGGGAGGCTCTTGCTCCCGAAGTAGGTGTTGCAGGAGCAGCTCATGGTGCCAGAATTGTTGTAGCGGCAGTGTAAGACGATGTTATATACACAGGATGCAGGCATTCAAATTCTCTCTTAGCGTCAGTGTATGTCAGTCAGTCCAGGGTCTTTTACTCCATGATTTTCCTTTCATTCTGGAGATTCCTGCCGTCTGGCGAGCAAGGCAAATAGTGCTCTCCGCAATTGACACAGATAGGAGGCGGGGCACATGGAGTATTGGGATGTGATGGGTGTCCGTAATCTCGCCATGTGACACTGGAAGTACAGCGGGAAGACATATGGCCGACCATCCAGCACTTAACTCAACACTGCATGAATTTATTTATAGTTATTAAATCATGGTAAAAAAAATTATTTCAGTAATTTTGAGCAGAAAAAGTGAATAACTTTTAAGATTCCATAAATTTTCATTTATTATTGCATTATGGGTACAAAACGAAAAATGTGTGGGAACACTAAATCATGCAGTGAGACGAATATCTAATATCATGTAGAAATGCTACATCATGCAGTGTGACATGAATTAGGTTAGATTAGCACCATTTAACAAACTGAACAATCAATATTTCATAGCTTCTGAGATGCAATTCAGCACAATACAGTCATAATTTTGCAAAACTGTCAGTCGCCATGAAATATTTAGAAACAAACACTGTAATAAATGACCCTTATTCAATGTGATAAATTTTGAAGTAATCAATGTTCTTCACACAGAGCTACTCCACACTTTTCACACTGGACTACCGTAAATGGCTTGCAGCTGGCACACTTACAACGTTGACGCTTTTCATCACTTTTGGCCACTGACCAACACCCTCTCTCTGTACATCAATTGTTGGCTGAGCTGCAACAGGAGACCTTTTTCCTTCATTCTGAGGACTGGATGTTGGCCTACCTCGCTTTCCTTGTGTTCCTCTTACTTTGCAGACTTCTCCCAACGTCCATCCGAAATTCAGACAATTTCAGTGTTTTTAAACCTGTGTTTTGCTCTGCAACATGCTTGTAGAGAATCCAGGCATTGATGGTTTGCAACATCTAGTAGGTGATAAAATAGTCTGACATACCGTTTTTTGCTCCTTATTACAATTTTGTAGCATCCAAGCAGACTGTCATCAAGGTCCACACCCCCATATGTTTGTTACATTCCCGTATCACATAAGGAACACTTATCACTTCTCTCTGTTTCTTCTTGCAATTGTACCTTTCGGCTGCACACCTTGGTAGTTCCCCTGCATATGTTGACAATAATGTTACATTTATTGTCTTTCCATACTACAGAGGATACATCTCTTCCACTTACATTTGTCACATACTCCACAGGTTTCCCTTGACTCCCTTCGCAAATCATCATCCATTGGAAGTTCACAGTCTGGAATTCTGTTTCTCCTAACAGTTCCCAGAGACAAAATTCCTTGAGAAGCCAAGTACGTCATTATAGGTAAGATTGTGTAGTAGTTGTCAAGGTACAACTTAGCACCCACATGCTTTGGAATGTTGTTGTTGTGGTCTTCAGTTCAGAGACTGGTTTGATGCAGCTCTCTCCAGGCTACTATACCTGTGCAAGCTTCTTCCTCTCCCAGTACCTACTGCAGCCTACACCCTTCTGAATCTGCTTAGTGTATTCATCTCTTGGTCTCACTCTACGATAGATCGTGCTAATCTGACAACCACATGGCTACTGGCACCCAAGTCCGGTTCATCCTGCAAGGGGCGTGCTGGAAGATTTTCCTGTCCCGTATAAATTTCAAAATCATAAATGAAGCCAGATATACCACACAACATGAAAATTTTATAACCTCATTTGTGTTGCTTATCAGGTATGTATTGCTTTAGATGGTGCCTTGATTTTGTTGCACACAGCTGCTCATCTATTGCAAGATTCTCTTCAAGTGGTATTGTGGAAAACTGCTTCTTTAGTGTCTCTATGACTGGACGAATTTTATGCAGCTTATCACAATTTGGCTGATCATGAGGAATTTCCTTGGTGCTGTCATTGAATTGCAAAAACTGACTCAATTCCTCAAATTTATTCACTGACATTGTTTCACACATCACAGATAACCCCACGGCTGGGTTCCAATACAGCCTAGTGTTTCTTGCAGACATGACTGATGATATGATTCGGATTCCTATGATTTTTGAAAGATCCTCAGAGTTTGTATTATAAGGCTTTGTTGGATCTTTTTGAACAGTGTATAATATTGTTTGTTCTGCAATGTGATTCAGTAACCCATCTGCAAACATATATTTGAAGAACTGAAATGGTGTTTCCAAAGCACAAACTTCATCTGGTAGATGGAGCTTCCCTTTGAATATTTTTTTATCAACTGAAAAATCAAAACTACGCAGCTTCCATGTTACATGATCTCTTCTCAGCTTTTTCCTTGATGACTTAGATTTATCATTCCTATTAGGCGTATGAGGCAAGTCTCGTGCTGGAACTGTGGAGACATGAGAAGTTTCATTATTACAGTTGTCAGATTCAGAGTCTGTTGGACAATACTCCTTAATATTGCCAACTATTGTGTCTATGTTTACAGTTGGGTCAAAAATTGAGTCATTTGATGAGAAATCATCTTCATTCCCAGAGGGCATCTCAAGGATGGCAAGAATATCATCCTCCTCTTTCTTGTCTGTCCTTTGTTGTCAATGAATTGTACATCCATACCTCTAAAATAAAAATAATTTAAATCCATTATTACTTCCATTAGCAACAAAAACTTTTATTTAGATTCAAATAGTGATTTTCTATTTAAGAAACAACTACAAATAAATGAATCTGGCAATTACTGTACACTGTAAAGAACTGCTCTTGTTGCATGTTGTAGCAAAAACACTACACTTATATTTTGATATATTTTCCCCCTAGAACCAAAAGAAAACCCAGATTCAACATTGATATCTATAATTCCATACCTTTTCTGTATAAAAATGATTTTTGAAGACTTCAAAATTCCATATTTGCTTCGTAAATGCAGACACTAATTCAATATCAGTCTACAGCCGCCATTACGGATCACAGAACACGTTTGTCAAAGATACAACAAACAATACAACAGAGATTTAAGAGATTTCAGGAACAACAATGTTACACATAAGCTCACAGAAGTCAAGGAGACACTCTGACACAGGTGCTGCTGCCATCTGTTGGAATTCTATAGATTTACAAGCAAATAACTTACATGTAGGAAAAATGCTACAGTATGCAGTGTTGGTTTAAAGCACTGCATCGGAGGAGGGATATACGGCTTTACATCACCTTGACCTTCTCGGGCAATGTATCACCCTCATAGGCCAAGATGAAGGCACTGGTAGCAACCTGATTATCCCTTGGACTCCAGTGGACACGCCGGACGAAATGTACACCTCGCCACTCTAAATTGGCGCACAGTTCATCATCGGACTGCAAAAGAAGGTCCCTGTGAAATATGATACCCTGGACCATATTTAAGCTCTTACGGGGAGTGATGGTTACAGAAACATCCCCCAGCTTGTCACAGGCAAGCAACTCCCTTGACTGGGCAGGCGATGTTTTGATCATGACTGACCCAGATCTCATTTTCGACAAGCCCTCCACCTGCACAAACTTGTCCTCTAAATGCTCAACAAAAAACTGAGTCGCCCAAGAGAGAATGGGCGGGACTGCAATGCGGAGACGAGAAAGTGGCCTAAAGATCTCAATGCACGATGGACACAATGCACCCAAGTGGCTCGCTCTTGGGGAAAATTTTGAAGAATAGAGGTCAAACCCTATAGGGGACCATTACATAAAAGCTGAAACGTGTGAAACTCCTTTTAGTCGCCTCTTACGACAGGCAGGAATACCTCAGGCCTATTCTAACCCCCAGACCCACAGGAGGGGGGACTTGCGGTGGTCGTGTTGTAACCCATATGGTTCTGAGAAGCTCACACCATTAGTGGTTGGGATATACAAAAATCCATGTAGTTTTTAAAATGTCAACCAATTCGATCTGCCATGCCACTATGAGAATAACAACAAAGCTCATCTCTCTTCTGTTGCTGCCACTCAAAGGTCCAGCAACAAATGGCTCCCTCTTCCTTTGTTCCCCTCTGCCCCTTCAAGCTACCCTTTCTTTCAGTTCTGTTCTCTACCCCCCTTTTTATCCCTTGCCTATTTTCTTACTATCCTCCCACTCCATCCCCACCAACTAATTGAACATGTCTGATCTGTCACCTACCCTGCCCTTCGTGACCTCCATCCAACCTGACACAGTTGGAAAATTTATTATTTAGTGATAGGTTGTTTTTTTTGACATGGCCCATCTGTGGTCTTAATAGGTTAAAGTTTGCTTTTTTGTTTGGAAAATAATAATTAAAAATTGTTATGTCTTCCTTTATCCTGATGCTCTCCCTATCCCTCTTGATGAAATATTAGGATATTGTGCCTAGTGTGCTGTACAATCTGTATGTGTCCCATGACAGGTTTTGGCTCAAAACATATTCTAGGTTTTACTTTTTCATTGACAATATAGCAATTATTGAAAAAAAAAATATGAACTGTGGTAAGGGACATTTACATCATTTTCTGTGTTGTAAAAGCTATGTCCTGGTTTGCTTCGATCTTTGAGGTCAACACCCTCTGACTCCAAGCTGAAATTGTCCTAGAGTCTGCTGCCTTCAATCTGACATGTGACGTCTCAAAATTACTTTTGAAAATAAACTTAACAGCAATTGCACGTAAGGCTGACATTTTTCTTACATTGCTCACTTGTATGAGCTTTCCTAAGCACGTTGTAATACTTGTACTCAGTATGAACTTTGTTCCCAGTGTTACACTGGCCTTGTAATAGTTATATATAAGCTTCTCTACTTTGTCTTTTGAGTAAATTTTATATAAGCTTCTCTACTTTGTCTTTTGAGTAAATTTTGCCACAGTTGTCTGATGATGATAACACCACGAGCAATCTGTAGACAATACATCGAGGATTAATCACCTTGAAGAAGCTAAATTACAGGCGCCGACTTGTTGAGACTGTCATCAGTTCAATCTAACTACAAGAAACAGTTCCACATTGGAACATTCTGCAGGCTATCAGCACCATATCTGCTGCTTGGGATGAAGTTACAAAACACCATAACTAACTGTTTTAAGAAGGCCTTGATGGAAACTGATAATGCCACTGAAAGTGGAGGGGAAATCAATCATCCAACACCTGAACTTATCATCTGGATTCTGATGATGCCCCTCCACAGGCTTACACCCTCTTGCAGCATGAATATGAAAAAATGGACAGAAGCAGACGTCGTCTGTGCTACTGAAGAACTTATCACCTCTGTTTATGAAACAGAAGGCAATGATAATGCTTTACAGTCATCATCTGGGGAAGAACAAAGATTGCTGTTCGAAAGATTTGCTGTCATTTCTGATGTCTCCATGGCATTTCAGGCTCGTCTGGATGTGATATCTTCATAGTGTTCCATAATATTATGACCAGCAGTGACAAACAACAATAATTTTTTTCAAATTGATGTATGTAAGTAAAATGTGTAATGGATAAGAATTGTTGAAACCTAGAACAAATCCTGATTGAAATGTATTGTGTTGAAAGAACAGTACATTAAAGAGTTTCTTAAGATTATCATTTGTTGTATTATGTGACACACTAGTTCAATGGGTATAATACAGGGTGATTCAAAAACAATACCACAACTTTAAAATGTGTATTTAATGAAAGAACATAATATAACCTTCTGTTATACATCATTACAAAGAGTATTTAAAAAGGTTTTTTTTTTTTTCACTCAAAAACAAGTTCAGAGATGTTCAATATGGCCCCCTCCAGACACTCGAGCAATATCAACCCGAAACTCCAACTCGTTCCACACTCTCTGTAGCATATCAGGCGTAACAGTTTGGATAGCTGCTGTTATTTCTCGTTTCAAATCATCAATGGTGGCTGGGAGAGGTGGCCGAAACACCATATCCTTAACATACCCCCATAAGAAAAAATCGCAGGGGGTAAGATCAGGGCTTCTTGGAGGCCAGTGATGAAGTGCTCTGTCACGGGCTGCCTGGCGGCCGATCCATCGCCTCGGGTAGTTGACGTTCAGGTTTCATAACTAACCTTTTTCGTAGGACTCTCCATACAGTTGATTGTGAAATTTGCAGCTCTCTGCTAGCTCTGCGAGTCGATTTTCCTGGGCTGCGAACAAATGCTTGCTGGATGCGTGCTACATTTTCATCACTCGTTCTCGGCCGTCCAGAACTTTTCCCTTTACACAAACACCCATTCTCTGTCAACTGTTTATACTAACGTTTAATACACCACCTATCAGGAGGTTTAACACCATACTTCGTTCGAAATGCACGCTGAACAACTGTCGTTGATTCACTTCTGCCGTACTCAATAACACAAAAAGCTTTCTGTTGAGCGGTCGCCATCTTAGCATCAACTGACGCTGACGCCTAGTCAACAGCGCCTCAAGCGAACAAATGTACAACTAAATGAAACTTTATAGCTCCCTTAATTCGCTGACAGATAGTGCTTAGCTCTGCCTTTTGTCGTTGCTGAGTTTTAAATTCGTAAAGTTGTGGTATTCTTTTTGAATCACCCTGTATTGTTCTGCAATATGTATGTAATTGTCCCGTCTGGAGAAAAATAAAAAAAGAGTGTGGACAAGCATTTTACAATATGTACACACACTTCCTCAATTAAACAGATGGCAGAAATGCTGACGTACATATACAGTGTACTTCCTTTTATTTTTTCTTAGAGGTCATGACAACAGAGCAACCTCATTCGTTGGTACCTATAACAAACATGGAAAGTGAACTCAATAGTCACATATTTTCACAAAAAACAAAATCCTTAATTCAACCTTCGTTAAACCGAACTTGCTATTTTTTGGTCCCCTGTAACTGCATTAAATGATTGTCTACAGTATAAATTGAGCATTCATGACTTTGCCACAGATATTTTTATGTATGTGTGGGATGAGAGTGCTACTGCTAATGGCAGCAACAAGGTAGCAGCTGTTTATCGAAGTATGTCCAGCAATGTGAGGATAACACATGTATATCCAAGGTTCTCGGGTGTCCAGCCGGATCCGATTGTCGAAGTTCCACGATATTTCGGCGAATACCCGTTTCACCATCATCAGGTGGTGCTGATGGAATGATCTGTCTGCGCTGTGTCCGTGGTATTTATGCCTGCGGGGTCCCGAGTCGTACCCCGGCGTGGACGGCCGGCGGGGCGCCGCGTGGTGGGATGGGTGAGGGTAGCTGCAGCCACGTCCGGTGGTAGGCTCAGTACATCTCCGTCCGCCGTGGCGGAAGGATCTCGCGTCCGCTCGCGCCGTAGCTTCTTGATGGTGTTTAATAATGGTTTTCAGGCCTTGCTAAGTTGAAACCCGGTGTCCCTGTTGATGAGGTCATCTGTTACTCGAATTTCTATGGCCTCCTTGTAGATACTGTCCCATTAGGCACTTGTGGCCGTCAGGATTTTTGTCTTTTCGAAATTCGCTGTGTGTCCGGTTTCAATGCAGTGTTCTGCTAGGGCTGAATGGCTGGGTTGGCGTGTGACGTTCGTGTTCCTTGCATCCTCGACCGTGCGAACTGTTTGGCGGATGTAGGATTTGCCACAGCAGCACGGTATTTTGTATACGCCCGCTTTCTTTAGCCCTACGTCATCTTTTGCCGTTCCTAGTAGGTCACGAATCTTCGCTGGTGGTCGGAAGACTGTGTCAATCTTGTGTCGCCTTAACAGTCTCCCTATTTTTGACGAAACGTTTCAGCGAACGGAAGAAAGGCCAGAGCCTGCTTCTCTTCCTCGGGTCGTTCTTCATCTCGGTTCATGCTGCACTTCTGTTGTCGGAAGGCCCTTTGGATTTGGCGGTTGCCATACCCATTCTTGCGGAACATGGTCTCCAGATGTTTGAGTTCCGTTGGCAAGTTCTGTTCATCAGAGATCGAGTGTACTCTATGTACCAAGGTGTTGAGCATTCCATTAAGCTGCGCCGGATGGTGGCAGCTGGAGGCATGTAGGTACAGGTCAGTGTGTGTAGGCTTCTGGTACACACTGTGACCCAGTGAGCCATCAGTCCTACGTTCGCCGGGAAAGCCTCAAATCACGTAACACATATATAGTTTACATATTTTTAGACAAATGAAGAAAATGCAAATCTGGATTTGCTTTATTGATGTTTTGACTATACATAACAGAAACTCTCAGTTTCTTCCCGAGTGCTTTACACATATTGGACTGTAATTTATTTTTTATTCTCTAGTATTCTGTTTGCTGATGTAAAAGAAACTGAACATAAAATTTGAAAACGCTATGTATTAACCTTTAGTCACTACAGAAAAGCTAAAATTGATATTTTGTGAATAGTTCAAGCTATTTTAAGCCATTACTGTGACTTCTTTTTTTTCCTTTCTGATGTTTGGCGACTCTGTTGCACTACTCTCTGCTGTAAGATAATATGTAACATATTTGCTCTCAAAACGTTTACAGATACTTTTTGATTAAAACAGTGCTAGTCCTCAACAGTAGAGACAATATTACAGATAAACGATTTTAAAGGACAAATTAACAATTTTTTTACCGACTGAACAGATTATATCGCTAAAAAATAGTGTAACAATTCATAGAAAAAGTTACAAATAATACGACTGATTTATGATTTACAGATTGAACCAAACATAGAATACACATTAACTCAAAACTGTATTCTTGTGGACTAGCACTTTCCTCCACAGACACCCGTCAATTTTTTCTTGATGTGTGCTCCACTGTGGTTACTCCGAACATGTAGTGTTAGAAACTTCAAGTGCAGAATATCACACACTGCTACACAAATATTTTTGTCATCACATTCCTTATGAATCGACATTAAGGAAAACTATTTACTTTTTGTTACCAAGAGCTCTGAAAAATGTGTGGCACTATGTAAGTAACCACCACCACATATGGACAGCTATCAACAAAATAAAGGACATGTGGAATTTTTATTGGTATATCTCACTGGTGGCAAACTTGATGGAGAAGAACCATTGAAGATATTACTGATTTCCTGCAAAGTGTCACAACATACACATCATTCAACAGTAGTTCATTTTGTGAATGGCCTTTATATAAAGCAATGGCAGGGATCAAGGAAGATGTCTCCCCAAAGATGGCGGTCACTGCAATCAGACAATCCCTGGGAAATGGTTTAATTCTGCCTAGTTCTTCCACGAAGGTGTTGCTACACAGGAACAAGTATGCAAGAGAACCAGTCTATATACAGTTCTCTTCAGGATCAACCATGCACGGAACACTCGTCAGTCTTTATCAGTAACAACTTGACATATGTCACTTGAGCAATGAATATTTTGTGTGTGTGTGTGTGTGTGTGTGTGTGTGTGTGTGTGTGTGTGTGTGTGTGCGCAAAACCAACTGTCATAAGCGTCCATGTTAGAACACTAACAAGTAAAACAAATTTTAAGTGACTATACATTAAGCCCAATCGACAGAAGGAGAGAGGACTAAAAAGTAAGCTAGAGAGAAAGAGCCAATAGCTCAGACGGCTAACATACACTAGTATCTAAGCAGTTAAAAAAGGGGTAATGGGTCAGGTAATGGCGAACCATCAAAGGTTGACGACATTGGGCATAAAGTGGTGGGGGATCAACACATAGCAAATGGCGATGGTTAAACTGACATTTTCCAACATACAACCCAGCTAAAATGATCTCATGACGAGGGGGCTGAGAGGAGGTCGGCCAAGCTGTTGGGAGTGGTTTGATTCCCCAGAGCTTGTTCCTGCAAAGATAACACCATTGGTGATGCCAAATTGACATCATCTGCTGACAGACGGCAACATGGAAATCATCTGAATGAATGGATGAGCTACCAGGCCGAGATAGGACTGCAACCATTGCAGCAGCATCAGCAGTCTGGTTTCCCGTCACACTGACATGACCAGTAACCCACATGAACATCACGGTGGCTCCCTCAACAGTGAGCATGTGGAAGCTTTCTTGGACCAGTTGCACTAGGGGATGGACTATGTACAGCACATGGGATTCTGTGTACACTTGAGACTGGAGCAAATGACAATTACAAAGCCCATCTCACTGGATGTACTAGGTGGCCTGATAAGAGAACAAAGAGGTTTGCTGTACAAATCGAGCAATGTTACGGAAGCTGATGCCGAAAATGGCCAGTGCCAATGACAAAGGCACACACGACACCACAGTCATCGGTGTCAGAGCCATCAGTGTACTCAAAGGTGCTATTGCTAAGCTGCGTGCAAAGGTCGAGAAGCTAACAGCGATAGATCGAATCCAAAGTAGTGTCCTTGGGAAACAAATTAATTCCAACATGAACACAAGGCCAAGGCAGTGAAAGGTTCACACCCATCAGGAAAGTAGCAGGTAGCATGAAGTTAAGCTGCCAGAGCAGTAACCGAAAGGAAACTCCAGAACGTAACGTAGCTCCATTTGCGAATAGCGCGTGGGAAGAATGACTGGCAATCAGGCTCTGTATTGGCTCTCATTTCTCTAATTTTTTCCTCATGGTCATTAGGTGAGCCATAAGTAGGGGAAGTAATATGTTGTCTGACTCTTCCCAGGAAGTGCTCTCTAGAAATTTCAATAGTACATCTCTCCAGGATGGACAACGCGTAACGCCTGCCAATGGTGTTTGTTGAGCATCTTCGTAATGCTGTCATGCCAACTAAATGATCCCATGACAAAACTTGCAGCTCTTTATTGAATCTTTTCTATCTCTTCTACGATTCCTATCTGGTAGGGATCCCAGATAGATGAACAATACTTGAGAAACGGTCAAACAAGCGCCTTATACGACACTTCCTTCATGGATAAATTACATTTCGTTAAAATTCTTCATTGAATCTGACTCTGACATCTGCTTTTCCCACTATTTGTTTCATGAGCATTGCCCAGAAAGTAATGCACCCCATTTTTTTTTCTCAGTTGAAAACAATGCTACGAATGTGAAACGTTATGTATGTATTATTTGAAGTCTTCTGATTGAACATGCTAAGTTTCCGTCACTTCCAACAGATAGTGCAGCTGCAGGACTGTTTCAAAATAGCGTCTGTAGGTGATGTACATTACAAACAATGTGCCATCACTGAATTTCTCACTGCAGAGAAAGAAACTGTGGGAAACATAACACAAATGCTTGTGCATAGTCTATGGAGCACCTGCTGTCGACAGAGGTACAAAAATGGTTCAAATGGCTCTGAGCACAATGGGACTTAACATCTGAAGTCATAAGTCCCCTAGAACTTAGAACTACTTAAACCTAACCAACCTAAGGACATCACGCACATCCATGCCTGAGGCAGGATTCGAACCTGCTATCGTGGCGGTCGCGCAGTTCCAGACTGAAGTGCCTATATCCGCTCGGCCACACCGACCGGCGAAAGAAGTACAGTTAGTTGCTGGGCACAGAGGGTGAGGTCATCAGAAGGTGGTTCGGCAGAACACTATTTGCAGCGGTCCGGGAGACCGTCCACATCTGTCACACCTGACCTAGTTCCCTCGGACTTCCACTTGTTTGGGCCATTAAAGGATGCCATGAGTGGAAAGCATTTTGAGGACGATGAGGTGGTAATTCACAGTGAAGTGTTGGCTGCCTCACCATAAGGATTGGTACCGACAGGGCATACACACAGTTGTTTCACACTGGAGCAAGGGCACAGAACTGGGATGAAGATAACGTGGAAAAATAGAGTGCGTAGATAAAACATTATTTTGTGTGTGTAATTCTCAATATGGTCAATAAATAATTGTTTAAGAAAAAAAAGTGGTGCATTATTTTCAGGGCAGGCCTTGTATATGATCCATTCACTTAATGTCCCTCCGGATAATTACTCCTAGATATTTTGTGGCAGATACTGTTTCCCATGGTCTGTAATTAATAGTGTAGCTATACAGTAGTGGATTTCGTTTTCTATGTATGGACAATACATTACATTTATTTATGTTCAGGGTCAGCTGCCAGAGCCTGCACTATTCCCCAATTCTCTGGAGGTCATTCTACGAATTGGTGCTATCTTCTGACATTGCTACTTTCTTATAGACATCATCCGCAAATAGCCTTAGAGAGAATCCGACACTTTCTACTAGATACAGAAGTGCAGGACGGTGTCAAATGCCTTCCTGGAGCAGCATGGCATCAACCTGAGAGCCATTGTCTAAGGCACTGTGGATCTCTTGGAGGAACAGAGTAAGCTGAGTTTAGCAGGAGCTCTGTTTGCGGAATCCATGTTGATTTTTATACAGGAGATTTTCCTTCTCCAAGGACGTCATAATTTTTGAGCATAATACATGTTCCATAATTCTACAGCAGATTGACGTCAACAATATAGGTCTATAATTTTGTGCATCTGTCCTACAACCCTTCTTAAAAATGGGAATGACCTGCACTTTCTCCCAGCACTAGGTACTCTTTGTTGCTGAAGCAATCTGTGACAAAACTACTGTTGGAAGGGAGCAAGCTCTTTGCATAATCTTTGTAGAATCTTTTACGTATCTCAGCTGGTCCTGACACCTTTCCACTACTAAGCGATTGTAGTTTTCTTCCGTTCTACATCTAGGTGTAGCCAGAAGTGAAAGACGAATGGCATGTGTATCATCTGACGAGGACATCATGCCAGTATGAAAGTGGTTGTTCAGCAGCTTCAGTAGGCACTCTCATACAGGCCAGTGTAGAAGGTGTCAGTGGCCAAACATATTCCGTGATGGTGGATTGTGTTGGACGGACAAACACCCATAGTCTAGTTTTGTACGGTCATGGGATCGGTACAAACGGAGGAGGGTGATCCAATCTGCTCCTCAGGAAGTACTGCTTAGGACACTTAGGACATTGAGGGACCGGTTAAGACACATGGGAGGACCAAGAAACTATCCTATTAAGCATGAGGTCCAGGAATTTCGTAGTTTCAGTGAACAGAAGAGCAACAGGCCCAAGATGTAAAGACGATGGAAGAAACCCATTGCACCACCAGAAATGCATACAAATGGTTTTGTCATTGGAAAAGCGGAAGTCACTGTCGATGCTCCGCAACTAATCAATATCAAGACACCCACATGACAGAAGAGGGAGTGAAACTTTTAAAGGAAACAGTAACGAAAATCCAGCTAGCTTTTTTGCTATCCCGAAGACTGCGATGACACTTCGCACGCAACTGTATATAACAAATACAGTTCGCCATCATAAATGTGGAGAGATTTCTCTACATGCGGTATATCTCAGTCCATCAGGGGACCAGGACACAGCACAACGAAGAAGTGAGGGTACGGAACATTGTGTGGCAGTAAGGATAACGTTCGTAAGGTCATCACAAATGGAGAAATGCTCGTCGAAGGCTGCCAGGTAGGATTTAAGACTCCAGTCGGCCTTAGAAAGCTGCCAAATGGGGTTACACGCATAACTCCGCAAATGGATAGTGCATAGGAAATGGTCGCTCGACTATGCATCAGATAGAAAGGACCACTTAACACGACGGGCAAGTTGGACAGTGCAAAATGAGAGGTCCAAATTCCGGGATATTCGTAATTACGCACCAATAGTGTGTTAGAGCGAAATGCGGTTGGTACCCCTGCTCACGCCCATGTTTACTATGTTATGTAACTGACGGATGTTTCATTGTTTTATGTCTTAGTTATTGTTCAGCTATGTACAACCTTCACAGACACACCAAGTCATGCTGGAAGCATACAGTTATTTTGAGACCAAAATTCAATCTTCACAGTGGGTTGGAAAAGGTTCTTTAAAAACAAAAACAAAAACAACAACAACAACAACAAAAACAACAACAACAACAACAAGCAGCTCATCAGTCAGGCCAAATGTTACAGCCATGCTGATAGTTTTCTTTGACTTTGAGGGATTAGTTCATCATGAATTCGTGGCACAAAAACAAACTGTTAAACGATGGTACTATCGGGAGTGTTGCAACATCTGCAAAAAAAAAAAAATATATATATATATTGAGGAGGAAATAGCCTCAAATGTAGCGAGACAATTCATGGCTCTTGCATCATGATAACTATCCCGCATATTCACCCCTGATGCTGTATGACTGTTGCACAAAAAATGAAATCACTGTGCTGCCTCAGCCTCTGTACTCCCCAGACCAGACCCCTGCAGACTTTTTTAAATTCCAAAGTTAAAAACCCCGGTGAAAGGATGATGATTTCCAACGACAGACAAGATAAAAGAAAATTCATAGACAGCACTTCGCACAATCCAGCAACAGGCATACCAAGACTGCTTCCAGAAGTGGAAACTGCGTTGGGAGCAGTGTATCAATTTTGGAGGGGTAAGCATAGAAAAATTTTGTGGACAAAGTTCCGGAATTTTTGGAACAGATCTTGTAGGTGTGTGTTGAGTCTGAAAGGAACATGGGTGCTCCGTGTTAAGACAGATGAGGTTGAGTGGATTGAGAAAGTCCACCAACAGGAAATCTCTTCGACAGGTTCTCTAAGGGCCCCAAAGGGGATGGTGGACGTTACAGTTACGAAGCAGCAAAAAGTGGTGAGGGAGCTGACCAATAAGCTGAGTGTCTACCCTGGTATCAGCGAATGATGAAAGGACGTAGAGGTTACAAAGAGAAAAGGTAAAACAAGGAAGGAAAATGCGGCCAGCAACAGCTTGAAACAGGGTGTTTAATGTGATAGTTTGGCTATGGACATCATTCCAAGTGAACAACATGAAACCCCAATGAGATGGAAAGCTTCCTCAGCACAAAAGTCAAAGCAGTTGTGAGGATGCAATTTCTTTCTTGAAGATAGAAAACAACCGGTCACTGCAATTCCAAGAGCAGTTGTAATTCCTTCTTGTTGGTTCTAATGCCATGAATGTTCCACTGGAGGAATCACAACAGGAAATACGGAGGTGGGAAGAAATGAAAGGGGGGTTACCTTGGCAGCTGTAGTGCTAGCCTTCGAAGACACACTACTACAGGACACAGAAGTTGGAGGATCCTCTTCCATGAAATGTACAGAGGCATTAGCACTCTCCCTGGGTCAACCTGAAAGCTCCAGGACACAAAAACTGTAGGCGGTGAGTATCAGCACAATGTAGATCGGCCAGGTGAGGGTATAATGCAGTGACCCCTTGAGGAGGATCTCCTAATCAGGAAAAGAGAAGACCGTTTGCCTTTGTTCAATTTCTTAGTCTACAGTTGGCAGATGATGACTCAGATGTTTGTTGGCTGGAGGGACACAAAAAGTCTTCGGAGGAGTGTTCCTTTTGTCCTTTCTGCCCTGCCAGTTGTGTAGCATGTTACTTCATCGCCGGTGGCAAAGATTTGGTGGCTTGTGCAGTTGTAGGAGGAGGAGGTGAGGATGCTACCATGAGACTCAGCGATTTCACAACTGCAGTACTGAATTGGAGGTCTTAAGTCTGTGCGGCCATGTCCATTCATGGAGCGAGGTGTAGCAGGAATGGTGCTATCAGTGCTGGATGGTAAAATGCAGGGCTTTCAACTAGCTAACAATTTGTGACAGGGTTGGGAATTTTCTCCTTCACCTGCATCTCCTGCGTGGCTCACTCATCGAGATACACAGGGGACACACAGTATGAGGTGGTATGGTCACCATTACAATTGACACAGTGCAGAGAAGGCGGCGGGCTATCACACTCTTGAGCATCTCTACCAAAAGTAACACATTTGGCAGTGTTCTGACAGGACACGTGGGTGTGGTTATAACATTGACACTGGTGGCAACCATCGGGTTTGGAATGTAGGGTCACAGACAGTTATGACTTTATGGCCTGCCTTAATCTTCAGCGGAAGCATTACTCGATCAATTCTGAGAAAAAGTGTACGTTTAGGCACTAAGCTTGCAGCAATCCTTTTCATTACATGATGGACCACAGCGAAACTGATCAGACATAATTTTAGATTTCCCTCTTGGTCAGACCATCAAGCAGCCAAGTGTAAGTAACACCACAAAAAAAAATTCAGTGTACGATGGTCCGTGACACAACCAAGATAGCAGTGGAGGAACTACAGTGTAAGCTGTCACTGAGCTTGAAAATCACAATTGGTCTCCAGATGCAAAGTCCCATTACATAAGTGAGAGCAGGATTTCACTGGGCCTGCAATAGCATTAACACCTTTCCTCCTGAATAATAAACAGATTAACTGTAGCAAAAGACTGATCTCCTTCACTACCTGACACCATGAGGAACCAAGGTCCTGCTGGGAGAGTTGAATCTTTAGCCTCATTCAGTTTATGTTTAGTACACATAGGCTGAGATGAAGATGACATGTTCATCGCAAAAAAATCCCCCCACAATTGACAGCACCTCTCATGGCACACTTCTTCCAACTTGGGGCTGCCACAGGGAGGGCTAACCCACCTTAGGATGGGAGGGGAGGAGATGGAGAATGAAGAAAGAAGCAGATGAGAATGTGCTGGCAAGTGATCTGATGAAATTGTCATTACTTCCATAAACGGAGACTAAAACTTAACCCAAGTAAAACTAAGATACCTGCATTCCGTACACCGTATTTTATCGCATAAGCTCCCGCCACATTGTACAACGTACTTTCGGGGAGACAGTCACAATTCCTGAAATCCACTGCCCATGGCCTCTGACCTGCCAAGGATCACCGCAGTCCTGGATCCATGGATAAAGCACTAAAGTCCACCGTATTACACCAAAAACAGACAGACCCCCACCTGCGCACATTAGTGGGAAACGACAGCCTTCAGAAGATCAGCAGGCCTGATCCGTTAGAGATACACACAGAATTGACCTGCAGTTTTAGCCCATCATGGAAATCCACTCATGTGGCCAGCTATTCACGTGTCACAGACACCAATTTGATGAAACGGTACTGCAGTGATCAAGCCATGCAACAGATAACATGCGCAAATATTCTGAGAATCAGTATTGATGAGGATAGGTAGAAACTCATTGTAAAGATGATTGCTGAGTCGCAGACAGGCATGTAGAAAAGACGATCACACTCAGAACTAAATTTTCGGCCTTAGCCTTTGTCAGAAAACGAGAGCACACACACATTCACACAGTCATTCAGACACAACTCAAACACACATTATCACCATCTCCGACTGCTGCATCAACAATCTCTGAGAATGAGGTCCTAACAAACCACACCTCACGCCTCCCTGCCTCTCGCTGGTAGCTGCTAGGCTAGCAGCAAGAAGTGGTGGCAGTGCCGACTGGGAGATGAGAGGAGTTTTAGGAAGGGGAGAAGCAGTAGGAATGCTTCCCTGAAGCAGCACCCACCCAACGATGATGCGTAACACCTCAGTAAACAAACCATTTCATATACTGATACAAAAACAAGATTTTCTCGTGTGTGTGTGTGTGTGTGTGTGTGTGTGTGTGTGTGTGTGTGTGTGTGTGTCAACCCTGGATAATATAGTTGACTGTGGTGTAAATCACAAGTTGATTTCTGTTGAAATTACTATTTTATGCTAAATTTTTGTAATACTGCAAATTTTTTTTTTACATACTATACTCATTTACAAGACAAATATGTACATTTTTGTGTGTTGATATTGCATATAAATCCAGGCTTTTAGGGATGATTTTTACCAGTCTTCTATAAATGAGTCGGTTTTAGCTTTTACATTACTTTAACCAAATGTAGGGCATTTGGCTGCTCACATTTGAATTCTGCAACCATTTCCATAATACTTTTGCTAGAAACTAGGACAGTAATCCACTTTAAACCTCACGCAATTCTCAGTTATAATTAGTGGATCAATTGAACTTGATGGGGCGAGGGAGGAGGGGGGGGGGATCATTAAATTTTTATATTACGTATATCTATACTGTACTCGGTTTTCCCACTATAACTATACAGGGTGTCCCATTTATCTTAACCACCCTAAATAACTGTCCAGATGCAAATTACAAAATATTTCAAGCAAATGTTCTTTAGCCTTCAGGGGCATCAGTCAGCAGGATTTCCTTCGTTGTTGCTTTGTGTTTTTTACAAAGATATGAACAGCGGTATGACTTTTTTAAATGGCACCCTGTATTTTTTATTTGGTAATTCATTCCCTCTCCTTAAGACCTATTCAAAAATGTATCACAGTGCCCATTAACTGAAACACAACGTTATTAATTAAATAACACAACATTGACTTTGAGCCCGGGATCACGAACTCGTCCACTTGCTGGAGTTTTCAGAAAACAAATGAAAACCAAGCAAAAACATAATACAAAATTGACTGACTCTCTTGTACCATTGCCCATGAGTAGGACAATCAAAGGTGCTCAAAGTGGTGACCCTGGCCACCGATACACTGGTGCACTTGTTGAATGAAAGAATTATTTAGTGCTTCCAGTGTTGCCTGCTGAAGAGAATTACAAGTAAGCATGATATGTTCCTGCATGTCCTCCGGAGTTGTTGGAATATCATGATAGACAACATCTTTAATGCATCCCCAAAGAAAAAAGTCCAGAGGATTTAAACCAGGAGACCCAGCAGATCAAGTAACTGTTCCTCCTCGACCAAACCCATCTAGCACGATACCTTCGGTTCAGAACACAAAGTGAAAGCAAGGCATTATGCGCTGGACATCCATCGTGTTGATACCACATAAGCACTCTGGTTCTTAGCGGCACTTCATCCAGAAGAGGAAGAAGAATTTGTCTGAGGAAGTTGGCATACACTGTGCTGTTTAGATACCATTGATGAAATAAGGGCCAATAACTGTAGTACCAAGCATCCCACACCAGACGTTAACTTTCCATTGATGCTGATGTTCCACCTGTCTAATCCATCGTGGGTTGTCGCTGGACCAATAATGTATGTTTCTTGTACTTACCTGTCCTTTGTTTGAGAAGGAACATTCATTGGTAAACAGAACATTGGAAAAGTTCGGGTTGGTGAGGATTTGCTGACAGAACTGTACACGATTCTGGAAATCATTCCCATGTAATTCTTGATGTAGATGTACATGGCAAGGATGGAACCAGTGACGTGTAAGAAAACGATGTACACTGGTTTAAGGAATGCCTATCTCGTGTTTCAAGCTGTTGTGTGCTCACATGTGGATTCATAGCAACAGAAGCGAGAATAGTAACTCCAGCGGCTTCGTCTGTGCGAGTGCTACGACGATTGCGTTGTTGTGGGTTGAAACTTCCAGTTTCCTGAAGCGTCGCAACGAGACGGGAAAATTTCCCGTCGGGAAGGTAGGTTCTTGTCAGGATATTGCTCTCTGTACAGTTCCGCTGCCTGTGTAGCATTTCGCCTACCTTCAACAACAACAAAAAAAACGTTATATCGTTGCAGTTTGTAGGAAGGATAGCATTTACTGTATGCCTACTCTACACAACAATATTTAAAAGGACTAAACTACTGTACTAAATGTACCTGTACATAAGGAAACAGTATTGCAATTACTGGGATGAGAAGTTCCGCCTAATGCAAGACACCTTTTTCTTTTGTTTCACCCATACATGTTTCAGCACTTTTGTGCTATCGTCAATGGTTTTTTTTTTATTATTAACTGTAAATTTGTTGTTAACATATTAACATTTGTGTTGTTTACAACATTATGTAAAAGTTGCATTTATAACTTAATTGACAAAAAGTAGGTGTAAGCGTAAGTAACATACCTTACATGATGTTATTGTCCATTATTTTGGTAGCTGTTCTGCTACACAATATACAACTTGTCATCTGCAAACAGCAAAACGTAATTTATTTTCTGTTTGTTATGCATTTACGAACGGAAATAGGACTGTCTCACGTTTTCTTTCTGTAACTTACAGTTTTGAAGTTGTGATGTGTTCTCCTGTGTTGTTGGCGAAGTAAATAGGCTTACTTCTTTGCCTGTGTTCGCATGACAATGCACTTTTTCCGATTACTCAAAACATAGGAGGAGTTTTCGCTGCCATTACGTGTTGTTGTGGCTGTGTGGCGTTCATTTGTTTCGTAGCGTGTTCTGCTGGGTGAGGCGCGCGAGTTTGAATTGTATTTGGCGTTAGTGGTGTGGGTTTACATGTGTGTGATGTGTGTGTTGAGTACTGGGGCAGAGAGAGAGAGAGAGAGAGAGAGAGAGAGAGAGAGAGAGAGAGAGAGAGAGAGTTTTTTTTGTGGGGTAGGTGTTACTTGTATAGTTCTTCTATTGTGGCGAAGATGGTTTTGTTGCATAGTGATGTGTATTCATTGAGTACTTTCTTTCCTTGGGCTATTGATTTTTGGATGTGGTAGCTTTCTTCTATAGTTAATTTTTGGTACAGGCTGCTGCTAGTTTTTAGGATGTGACACGTCAGTTTCAATGTTTGTGGGGTGGTGGTGTGCTACCAGGTGGTCCGCAAATGTTGAGTGTGTGCTATTGCTTTTCAGTGCTCTGATGTGTTCATTGTATCTGGTTCTGAAGGTCCTACATGTTTGGCCCACATTGTATGTGTCAGTGTTGGTGGTATTTCCTTCTAGTCTGCTCAGTTTTGTGTTGCTGGTTCTGTATGCTATGTTGAGTCCTTGTTTCTTTAGTATATTACCTACCCTGTGTGTGACTTTGTTGCTGTAAGTCATTATGTGCCATTTGTTGCTTACTGTCTGCTGATTTGTTGTGTGATGAGTTGTGTTTGTATGTGTGTGTGTTTCATGGTTATGAGCTGTTTGTTTTTGTATTTTGTGATTTATTTTGTCTACTCTCTTTGCGTCATATCCATTCTCCTGTGCAATTTGTTTTATCGTGTTAAGTTCTTGTGTGTAGTCATGCTTGTTCATGGGTATTTTGTTCAGCCTGTGAAGTAAATATCTGAAGCTGGCTTCTTTGTGAATTATGGGGTGATTGGACTGGTTATGAATAATGGTGCTGGTGATTGTGGGTTTTCTGTAGATTGTGAATTCATGTTTGTTGTTTCTCTTGTGTATAGTGAGATCTAAGAAATTCAGTTTTTCATCTGTTTGTGTTTCAATGGTGAATTGTATTTGTGGGTGGATGGAGTTTATGTTATCATGAAGTTCTTTTATGCGAGACAGTGGTTCATCTATTAAGCATATTGTGTCATCTACGTATCTGTACCAATGTATTATTTTGTACTGTTTTGGTATTACTATTTTGTCAAAGATTTGTTTTTCAATCTGATTGAGGAAAATGTCAGCTAGGAGGCCACTGATTGGGGATCCCATGGGTAGTCCATCTTGTTGAGAGTAAAATCTGTTGTTGAATGTGAAGCAGTTTTGTTCTGTGATGAGTGAGTATGGCTAATATTTCTTGTATGTTTGTTGTAGGTATGTTTCCTTGCAGTTGGAGCTTTCTTTCTATGATGTTGATGGTTTCTTCTGTTGGGATGTGTGTGTACATTGAAATTATATCAAATGAAACCAATGTTGCTGTGTTTGGTATGTTTTAATTTCTTATTTTTTCTATTAGTCACTTGAGTTCTTTAGACTTCTGTTGTCAGTGTATTTGTATATTGTCTGTAGCAGTGTGTGTGTGTGTGTGTGTGTGTGTGTGTGTGTGTGTGTGTGTGTGTGGCTAAGTGGTATGTTGCTGCTTTGGTGAAGTTTATTAATGAACGTATGGGTATTCCGGGTTTGTGAACTTCAGGCAATGAATTTAGGGTGGGGCCTTGGGATTTTTCTGTATAATTTTTTCAATCTGTCTTTCAGTGAAAATTGTTTCTATGTTTCTCAGGGTTTTCTGTAACTTACTTTGGTATCGGTTTGTTGGGTCACTTATTAATTCTGTGATGTTGCTGCTTTGGATGAATTCTAATGTTTTGTGAATATATTCCTGTTTGTTTATGACTACTATTGAATTACCTTTGTCAGTTTTTGTGATGATGGCATTTTCTTGTGTTGATTTTTTTCTGTAAAAAAAAAAAATCTCTCTCTCTCTCTCTCTCTCTCTCTCTCTCTCTCTCTCTCTCTGCCCCAGTACTCAACACACACGTAAACCCACACCACTAACACCAAATACAATCCAAACTCACGCGCCTCACCCAGCAGAACACGCTACAAAACAAATGAACGACACACAGCCACAACAACACGTAATGGCAGCGAAAACTCCACCTATGTTTTGAGTAATCGGAAAAAGTGCATTGTCATGCGAACACAGGCAAAGAAGTAAGCCTATTTACTTCGCCAACAACACAGGAGAATGCACCACAACTTCAGAACTGTAAGTTACAGAAAGGAAACGTGATACAGTCTTATTTCCGTTCGTAAATGCATAACAAACAGAAAATAAATTACGTTTTGCTGTTTGCAGATGACAAGTTGTATATTGTGTAGCAGAACAGCTACCAAAATAAATGGACAATAACATCATGTAAGGTATGTTACTTATGCTTACACCCACTTTTCACCAATTAAGTTATAAATGCAACTTTTACATAATGTTGTAAACAATACAAATGTTAATATGTTAACAATAAATTTACAGTTAAAAATAAAAAATAGAACCCACTGACGATAGCACAAAAGTGCTGAAACATGTATTGGTAAAACAAAAAGAAAAAAAAAGGTGTCTTGCATAAGGTGGAACTTCTCATCCCATTTTCTTAGCAACCACGGAGACAACAAGAATAACTGCACCACAAGATGATTATTGCAATTACTGTTCTGATAACTTACATTGCCCATAGGTGAGTAGCATTTCTACCTTTTCTTCGTTTGCGTAATTCTACTCTCACAATTCTTCAACTGACGATGGTTGACGGTGTGCATTCTCTTTATGTTTACACTGTCCTCTGTCAATGTCAGCACATGAAGTGTGTTCCATTATCCTGAATACCTGCACTAAGGGCTGCGAGCATCAACATCAATGTTGTGTTATGTAATTAATAACGTTGTGTTTCAGTGAATGGTACACTGCGATACATTTTTGTATAGGTCTTTAGGAGAGGAAATGAATTACCAAATAAAAAATACAGGGTATCATTTAAAAAAGTCTTACTGGTGTTCATATCTTTGTAAAAAGAAAAAACAAAGCTACAACGAAGGCAATCATGCTGAATGACGTCCCTCTGACGGCTAAAGAACATTTGCTTGAAACATTTTGTAATTTGCATCTGCTCAAACAGTTATTTAGGGTGGACAAGATAAATGGGACATCCTGTACATGTGTTGGGAAGGGAGGAGGGGGAAGGCAGGAGCACACACCTAGTGGATTTTTGTGATATCTTTGTCAATATGACCTATGTAGTTAAAGGATACGCAAGCATTAGTTACTAAGGCCCACTGCCTTCAAAGGCAGAGCATTCGTCTTGTCAACAGTCCTTGCATAAACTGCATACCATCCGGTCCTGATTTCGGATGAACATTTAGAAAGTCTGTGATTCTCATTTTTCAGTTGTAAAATCTTATTTACATTTGGTTTCTTTTTCCTCCCTAATACTTTTAGTGATTATTTTTACAGTTTTCTTTGGATTTCTTTCAGCCATTCTTTTCAATTTTACTTCCTGTGGCTCTTTTTTTCCTTTTCTTCCAAGTAATTTTTGTGTGGGTCTGCTCTTTTAAACCTCTCCCCTTCCTTTACCTTCTTTGAGAAAGTGGAAGAATTGTATGAATACCTACAATAAGTCTAGCATACAAACTGTTATTTTTAGGACTATTGTATGTGACATGTCTACGGATTTACCATTTCCAGTCCCTTTGGTCAGCAGCTTCATTAGAGTTTGCAGCAGTCTGGCCACTAAATGAAACTCCAGCTATCAGTCATTTACAAAGAAAAAAGTTAACTAACTATTCCATCAGGTTTAAATAAATCATTACTTATTCACTGATTTTTTTTTCTGCTGCTATATACTCTTGGCCAAGCATGTAGCATTTTAGAGAATTATTGTGAGATGCCAACACCACTCAAAGAGCTCTGACTAGTGTCGTTTTGTAACAAACTGTACTGTACAGCGATATGAGCAAAAATTTATCTCGCAAGTCACTCAAAAAACCATAAGTATTAAGTTCCAAAACATAAGTAAAACAACAAAAATGTATTTTATCCTGTGAATTCTAAAGTAGTTGAGCAGACTGATGGCAATATGGATTCTCCAAATGCTGTTGTGCGTACAATAAAATATCACTACCAACACCATCAGTAGTGTTGCCAACTGCATGAGATTACTCACTGTACACTTGTAACCTGCATACTCTTACTATTCCTTATCTTAGTGACTTCTCAACAGAACAAAATCATCATTTATCAAGTTCTTGAGTCAAGTTTGTCCTAACACACAAGAACAAGAAACAGTTTAACATTTACCTGCTAATAACTGAGGACAATGAAAGTATAACATTCAATTAAATCTTCTCAGTTTATATGCCTTTTCACTGCAAATAAAATGCATCACTCTGGTACTCTCTGGAAGGTTCCAGATATTGCTGTTGTATCTATAAAGGAGTACAATGTGCCAGCCTAGCTGTCAGTCATAGAAAACAATGTATTACCACAAACAAATCTTACATAATATCCATACAACTAGATGCATTTGTACAATAATTACTGAACTTAAGTATTTTCATCACTTCACGATCATTTGTCACAAAAACACGCTTCTTTTGCACTGTTAATATCCTTGAGTGACAACACAAATCTGTAGTATAAATCTAATAATATGTCACTGAGAATTTTTCAGTAAATCCCCTTCCAACAGGAGAATCACAACAAAACAACAAAAGCTAGGTAATGTTTCCATCATACACCAGATGAAATTAAAGCCATGGTACTGTGCACAGTTAACAATTTAACCCTTGAAGAGATTTCACTATGTATATTAAGTCATTTACAGATACATTCCATGCAGGTACCCCTTGAGTGTATTCTCAAGTACTGACATAAAAGCTATAGCAGGTTGATTAGAATACTACCATAACTAAGAGAACATGACAATATCTTAACTAATCTGCCAGAGTTCGATTACAAGTGAAAAGATGCTGAATGTACCTGTTTATTTTCTTGACAATCATAAAAATCAGAATCGTTGGTCACAGGAAACAAGATATTACCACAAACCAACCTTACATATTATCTGTATCACTGGATGCATCTGTAAAATTAGAATCTAACTGGAGCAAGTTTATCACTTTAGGATCATTAGCCAAAAGACACAACACCTCTTTCATTCTCACAATCTCCCTGGCTGACAACATAACTGTGTAGTTCAAATCTAATAATCTTTCATTGAGATTTTTTATCTTCTCGTTTAGTTTTAGAACTTTAGTAAATCCATTTCCAGCAGCACGCCTGCAACAAACAACCCAAGTAAGTTAATCTAACATTATTCCTCGTAAAACTAAAAATAAAATAGGAACATAAAACCACGGAATCGTGGTTTCAAAAAGCCTATAACCACTAATAATTATTGAGTGAAACAAAAAATAAAACGCAGGCGATTTGTAGACTGCAGAAACATTATATGGTATTACAAGTGGAAGAAAAAAAAATCTTTAGAATCAGTATTTAACATATTAGCATAATAACCATTTACAGTCAAGTTATTGACCTCCAAATAAAAGTTTATAAATAAATTAACAAAAATAAAAAGCCTTTTTTTTCAATAGTAATCTCTCAGCTGGCCAATGTAGATACTGATACTTGGTACATAAGAAACATTCATTCATTTTATTTTATTTTTTTGTGTACAGCAGATAAAGTAAAAGCCATACTAACGTGTCTGGTATCCCGGCTCAGCAAGTTTGAAGACTTGCCAGAAGGTATGGAACTCTGTGACAGCTGCTGGACGGTGCTGCCACATCTATAAAAGCTGCTGTCACTGCTGCAAAGTGCTGCCGCAAGGACTTGCCACTCCTCCGGCCTATCAGTAACCATGGCTGCTCTTTAAGGCGATAAGTGCAGCAGCTCCACTGTCAGTCATGATTTCTTTATGTTACTGTTTGATCTCATTATACACCATTGTTTTTGTTTAGAATTCACTATTTCATAGGCTTTCAATCTCGGTTTACTTGCTAGACCTTTTATTCTGCCATGCCTTCTCCATTGTTTGTCTTTCCCTAGTTGTTGTCCACCTGTTTACTCTCTGGCAATTCATTGTACTGCCATCAGCCAGTTTCTAATGGTTCTTGAGTCATTCCTGGTCTTGTCAGATTCTGATAATTATTACTGGTGATGAGACAAAAGCTTAGCAGAACCCATGGATGCCAGACTTCTGCAACTCGTGGAACAGCAACTGCTCCTGCAGCAGCAATTTCAACAGCAGTTCCAAGAACAGTTTCAACAACAACAATACCGCCAACAACTGCAGCAACATGCTTAATTGCTCCATCAGGACATTCAGCTTTTGAAGGATCAATTACGGGTTCAAAGTACCCAACTCACACAATCTGTGGTTGTTCCTCAGCAGAGATCTATCCACCCACGTTTCCACCCTTTAACAATGCCAAATACGACAGACACGTATCTGCAGCAGCTGAAACAGCATTTTGCCAATTTTTTTTGTTTTCTGATAATGACTCCAATGGTCATTCTTCCTTTCATGTACTTCCCAGGAGATTTTCTCACTAAAGATGTTGGCTCCACTCTTGAATCCGTCACAATCACTTTCAAGGAGATGTGTTCCTTACTTTCACAATTATCCGCAATGAATCCATGTGGTCACACTGTGTCTTGATTGGTTGGTTGGTTGTAGAAGGAACCAAACTACGCGGTCATCAGTCCCTCCGACCTTAAATTAACTAAAACCAATAAAATCCCACAATAGGAGAGACAACTACAATGTCAATAAAATGAGAAACTAAGGGAAGGAAGGAAAAGGGTGGAAGAAGATGTGAGGTAAAGAAAGTGACTAATGACAGGGGTGGGAAGTAAGCAGCACAGGAGACAAGAGAAATGCTCAAGACATAACAGACCCCGTAACGAAAGGAGTGGGAAGGCAGAGGGCTGGGGAGAACCACCAAGCCCAGTTGCAGCCAATTCAGTTGGGGTGAAGGGGGAAGCAAGAGGGCTTGCCATCCCCTCCACCCACTGATAAGGTGGAATGTCTCTCCCTTAAATAAATTGATAAAAAACCCCATCATGAATAAAACGTAAAACGAGATCCCCCGCTGAGGCATTGTCAGCCAACACCAGGGGTAGCGAGTCTGGGAAGCTAAAAGCCCGTCGTAGGGTGGCTAATTTGGACAGTCCAATAAGATGTGAGCCACAGTCAACATCAATCCACAACAGAGAGGGGGGGGGGGGGTCTTCACGATGGAGGAGATAACCGTGAGTCAAAAAGGTATGGCCGATGTGGAGCCAGCAGAGGACGACAGAGGCCTTACGAGAGGCCGGTAAGGAGGACCACCATGGAGTTTTAGAATCCTTAATTGCCCTGAGCTTGTTCGGCGAAGAAAGAGTGATCCATTCTTCATTCCAAAGGCCCAAAACCTGACGAAGTAATGATGAGCAAAGGTCTATTTCCGGAATACCAATAGCAAGAGATGGCCTGGTAGTAGCTAATTTAACCAGTCGATCAGCAAGTTCATTGCCAGGAATCCCAACATGGCCTAGGATCCAAATGAAAACCACCGAGCATCCACGTTGAGGGAGGAGAGAAAGGGAGTCCTGGATAGCGATGACCAATGGGTGTGAGGGTTTTTTTTTTTTTTTTTGTGGCGCACAACTACAATGGTCATTAGATGGGTGCGAAGGAAGCACTGGCCGAAAGTGGGCAAACCGCTCAACGAATCAATACAGATAGTGAAGGATTGTCCTGAGCAGGAGCGGATATGGTCCAGTGCGCGCAAATAGCTTCCAATTCTACTGTAAAAACACTACAGCCATCTGGCAAGGAATGAAGTTCCATGCGTCGCGCATAGGTGTAAGAAAAATCCAGTGCGGCCAGCAACCATGGAGCCATCAGTATAGATCACTTCTGAATGCTGGAAAGAACTGAGAAGACAGGAGAACTGGTGGCGAAGAGCCATTGGAGGGACAGAATTCTTTGAATCGATTGAGAGATCAAGACAGAGTTGTGGCCAAGAGACGCACCACGGAGGGGTACATGCATGAGCGGAGAAGACAGGTGGTAAAGGCAATATGCTGGAGCTCAGAAAAGAGCAACTGAATGCAGACAGCCATGGTAAGCCCACATCATGGTCGCCGCTGCAGCAGGGTGATTTCCGTGTCTGAATAAAGGAGACCATAATTAGGGTGCTATGGGGTGCAGCGAATGCGGAGCGCATAAGATATCAGCTGTTGCTGGCACAAAACTCGCAGTGGTGGAATCCCCGCCTCTGCGCGAAGGCTAAGTACGAAGCTAATCCGGAAAGCACCTGTTGCAAGTCGGACTTCACAGTGGTGGATGGGGTCTAGTATCTGCAGTGTCGAAGGCGACGCAGAACCATAGACAGGACTTCCATAGTTTAAACGAGACTGGACCAACGCTTGACACAATTGCAGGAGAACAGAGTGGTCTGCACCCCAGGTGGTATTGCACAGACACCTAAGAACATTGAGATGTGACCAGCAGGTCCTCTTCAACTGGTGAAGGTGAGGGAGCCATGTCAACCGGGCATCGAAGACCAGACCCAAGAAGCAGTGAGTGTCCACCACCTCGAGGGGCTGGCCATCGAGGAACAGTTTCGAATGGGGATGGACTGTATGGCGATGGCAGAAATGCACGAGAAGTCTTGGCCGCCGAAAACTGAAAGCTATGGGAAAGAGCGCATGAGTGTGCCCGACAGATTGCCACCTGTTGACGGCATTCTGCAGCCCCCCATTACGGAGGAGATGAGGTAGATACAAAAATCGTCAGTATACAAAGAGGAAGACACTGTCAGCCCAACAGCTGACACCAGACCATTAATGGTTATGAGAAAGAGAGACACTCAGCACAGAACCTTGTGGAACCCCATTTTCTTGCCGATGGGGAGAGCTGTAGGAGGAACCAACTTGGACCCGAAAAGAGCGACAAGGAAGGAAGTTGCAGATAAAAACGGGCAGAACGCCACGGAGGCCTCATTTGTGAAGGGTGGTGAGGATGTTGTGGCGCCAGGTGGTGTCTTAAACTTTATGCAAATCAAAGAAGACTGCAATGAGGTGTTGCTGATGGGCAAAAGCTGACCGGGTACCAGATTCCAGGTGGACCAAGTTATCCACCGCAGAACGGCCACTTTGAGTCAATGACAAAAGGTTGCGGGATCAAAGATCCAAAACAGCTGCTGACTCACCATGTGTTCAAGAAGCTTACAGAGAATGTTAGTAAGGCTAATTGGACGGTAGCTATCCAACAGAAGAGGCGGCTTCCCTAGCTGCAACACTGGAACACCAATGCTTTCCTGCCACTGGGTAGGAAATACTCCCTCACCCCACAGACAGTTGAAGAGGGTCAGTATACGTCAGTGGCCAGCCACCTATAAGTGTTGGAGCATTTGATTATGTATCCGATCCAGTCCAGGAGCCGTGACAGGACAAAGGGCAAAGGCGCTGGCAAATTCCCACTCACTGAATGGGGCATTAAATGGTTCTGAGCAGCGAGAAACAAAATACAAAGGCAGTCGTTCTGAATGCTCTTTCAGGAGGAGGAATGTGGGCAAATACTGAGCCGACGCCGAAGCTTGAGCAAAGTGTTGAGCGAAATTTTCTGCCACAAAGTATGGATTGGTAAGGACAACACTATGCATAGAAATTCCTGCAACCCTGGTGGGAGGACGGTGACCAAAAATTCGCCGGAGTTTAGCCCAGACTTGTGAAGAGGGGGTGTGGGGTCCTATGGCAGCTACATATTGCTCCCAGAAAATCCGTTTCTGAAATTTGATTAGGTAGCGGGCCCGGGCACGGAGTCGTTTAAAGACCACAAGAAGAGCAGTAGAAGGGTGCTGCTTGACATGTTGAAGAGCACAGCGGTGGTCTTTTATGGCTGCAGCAATTTCCAAAGTCCACCAAAGGACCATCTTCCGGCGGGTGGGGAATCTGAAGAAGGGATTGTTGAAACAGCTGCTCAAAGGATGGAGAGAGTCAAAGTCTGAGTAGAGTCATCAACACAGTTTTGTTGCAATACAGGGGGGATGGGAGCAGAGGAGAAGGCACCCCAATCAGCCTTAGATATAGTCCATCTGGGAGGGTAACTGAGCGAGAGACACTGAAGGAAGGTCAAAACAATCGGGTAATGGTCGCTGTCACATAAGCCATCGTGGACACCCCACTGAATGGAGGGAAGAAGGCCGGGACTGTAGTTGGAGAGGTCAATGGTTGAGAAAGTGCCGTGCACCACACTAAAGTGTGTGGGAGCGCCTGTGTTTAGTAAACAGAGGTCAAGCCCTGCCAGAACAGCTTCAACTGTCCTGCCCAGGGCAGTAGTCATATGACTACCCCAAAGTGGGTTGTGGGCAATAAAGTCCCCTAATAACAGGAATGGAGAAGGGAGTTGTTGAAGAAGGGTGGAGAGGGCATGGGATGTGGGCTGCCTGTCAGGTGGGAGGTAGAGAGTACAGATTGCAACTGGAGTGGCCAGACGGACCCTGACAGCAATGGCTTCAGGGGTGGTATCGAGGGGAACCCGTTTTCTAACAGTGTCCTTGCAGACCAAGGTGCAAACACCACCAGAATCCTGCAAGGGGCCAATTCAGTTCAGACAGAAAGTGTGGAACCCATGAAGGGTGAGTAAGAATTGGCAAAATGGGTCTCCTGGAGCGCAATACGAGCAGCAGAGTAGAAGGAAAGAAGGGGCTGCAACTCTGGAAGGTGACGCAAATATCCATTACAATTCCACTGGAGGATTCTCAAGCCAGAGTCCAAAGTAGAAGCGATTGGACCATAGTCGGTCACGCCACTGAGTTGCTATCCGTCACTGATAAGGAGTAATATCCATATAGGTGGGTTCAGACACTGTTGGTTCATTGACTGTAGGAGGGGAAGGCCGCACCTCTGGGGGTACCAGAGGGGCCTTGCCCTTCTTCCTGCGTTTCTGCTTCTTCTCTTGGGAAGGAAGAGAAGGGCAGACTTCAGCAAGGGCGGGCACAGAATTACACCATGCAAACTTGACGCCCACTAGCCGTGGATCACGCTGCCGATGTGGAGCAGTAGATCGCCTTTCAGGGGGTTGCCGGGAAGAGGAGTCCCGGGAGGGAGCTCCAGTACTGGCAGCCGCTGAAGGAGGGAACACTTCTCTGGTGGGGGAGGGGGAGCAGCTCCCGAAGGGGTGGGTATGGGTACCGAGTGGAAGGGGGAGTGGGAGAGGGGGGTGGGAGGAGGAGGCTGAAGGCATGGGGTGAATGCGGTGGGGCTGGGAAGAGGAGTGGGAATGGACGTAATTTAAGCAAAAGTAGAGGTCATAGACACGGGATGGGGCCGGTCTTATTTTTGACGAACCTCAGTGTAGATGAGCCGATCTAAGGTTTTGTACTTTTGAATCCTCTTTTCTTTCACAAACAAAGGGCATGTAGGCGAGCGTGGAGAATTCTGTCCATTACAATTTACACACATTGGTGGGGGAGCACAGCCACTCTTCTCATGTGAGGGGGGCGCCCACAGTCACCACAGAGGGGATCAGCGTGCAGCGGGAAGACGTGTCCAAACTTTACGCATTCAAAACATCTAATTGGTGGTGGAATATAAGGTTTTACATCACACCTATACACCATTACCTTGACCTTCTCTGGGAGGACATCCCCCTCGAAGGCCAGGTTAAAGGCGCCTGTAGCAATGCGATTGTATGGAGGGCCTCGCTGCACACAGCGGATAAAACAAACCCCTCGCAGCTCGAGGTTAGCATGGAGCTCCTCGTCAGTTTGCAGAAGAAGATCTCGGTGGAAAATAATGCCCTGTACCGAGTTCAAAGATTGGTGGGGTGTGACTGGGATGTCACTGAGATGGTCACAAGCATGCAGGGCATCAGATTGGGCAGCAGATGATGTCTTGATGAGCAAAGCATAGGACCGAATTTTACTCGTCGATTCAACTTCACCATACTTATCTTCAATAGTCTTCAAGAAAAACAAAGCCTTGGTCGTGGCAAAACTACCGCCATCCGTTGTGCTACAAACCAGGTACCGAGGAAAAGGTTTCAACCCAAGCCGGCAAGCTTGACCCTCCTCCCAGGGGTGACCAGGGAGGAGAAGGCCAAAGGATCAGAAGGAGTGTCATGTCTGCTACCACTCTTGGAGATGGCCACAGAATGGCCAGTTGTCACTTCATGTGCAAGGCATGCGCCCTAGTACCACCCAGTCCAATCAAGGGCTCGTCCCGTGGGTGCCACCCAGCCACAACAAGGGCCGTCGGGCATGGCGGCCATTGTCGGGAGTTCTGGTGCCCCAAAGCAATGAGCATCGACTCCTGGGCATACACGAGGCATTAACAGCTCAGGTACTAGTAATGTGATCCCTGTGGTTTCAGGGGGCTCAGCCAAGTGGGTACTTAATAGCCCCACCACATGGACTGGCTATCATGCTGGTGACCTAGCAGGAGGGGGGCCAGGTTGCAAAGGGAAAAGGGAGGGGAGGGGTAAAGGAACCTGCACCACGGAAGCTCGGAGGGAGTTCATCCCGAAATGGCTCTCACAGAACGGAAAATTTTGGAAATGGAGGTCAAACCCGAAGGGGACCAAAAACGCCGTAAAGGACATGGAAACAGCAAACTAAACAATAGCACAGACCAAAACAAAGTCAGGAGGATAGCCAGGTCGACATGAGGTCCACTAAGAGGGAAAAGAGGGGCAGGGTCAAAGGAGCAAGGACAGGGACGGAGAGGAACAGGGATGGTAATGCAGCCTTCAAAGGAAAGGAAAGGAGACTGCAATAGCTCGGGGTCCCGTGCATACCACACACGTACCCACAAAAAGACTGTGGGCCCCCTGGGGGGCACTGTGTCTTGAGTTCAACCTAATCAGTCATACCACTTGTGAGTGACGGATTTGAAAGGATTGAGTTACCACTGCAATTCCACTTGTTTGAACCCACCTTGCAAAATTTCATATGCAGATTCTTTGATCCAAGACCAGTGATCCATCTGGCTCCCAATCCAAAAGTCTAAACAGCAGCTCTCAAACTGGACAAGCCTTCCAGACACGATATTTTGAAAATCCCAGACTCTTTCCAAGGTATCACAAAGGCAGCAAATGAACACCTCATGGTCCAACCCTAAGTGGCAATAGTTCAGCCATTGCCTCGAGCATGGGGGGCTTACGAGAGTAAATAATTTTCCCAAAGATGGCAGCATGATTCACCTCTTTCGGATGTGTCCATAACCTCTTAACAGCCAGTTACACCCTGTCAGCCTAGGCAGTGTGGTGTCTTGCCATGTCCTAACTGCTTCTCAGCACATCCACGTGCAGGCTGTCGAGGTCGCTGGGTACATTGTGCCCGTTGAGGAAAAGATGGTCATCTTTGAAAGATCTGTTGAAAACCATTGGGGCAGTTGGATCCCACTCCACGTATACAGCAAGGGCAGCGTGCGAACTTCAGGCAGTTGTTCCCCAAGGCTATACTTCAGCTATTGAGTTGTTTAAGAGCATCAAAATTGTGAACCAGAATGTCAGTTTCCAAGCGGACACTGGAGCTGTAGTTTCTTTGGTTAAACTCCAAACGTGTGCTCATCTGGGTTCCCCTATCTTCACTCCTCTCTCCCATCTACTTGTCATGTATGGTGATAGTTCTCTTCCCCTCTGCAGTCAAATCACAATCCACGCTGCATACAGAAAGGTCAGACAGCTCATAACTATTTGCTGTCAATAGTCACACTCCTGGTAACATTTTTGGCATGGGTGCCTTCACGTTGTTTGGATTCTCCATCACTGATGAGGTTCAGCTCATCTCAGAGAAAGTTCCCGTCCAGGAGCTCGATCTCTTAATGACTTAATTATCATGTGCACTACACATCAGGGGCACATGTGGAATCTTTGTACCCACTTTACCACACTGTGTATGTGGGACTCAAGTGCCACATGCACAAATGCCAGTTATCTTCAAGAGGAAGTGGAATATTTCAGACACTTGCTCAATAAAGATTGGATCCAGTCCATTGACCACAATGTTTCTGATATTGAGTATTTGTCCCGCTTCCAAACCTTACAAGAGCGGCAGACTATTTTGAGAAAGGTGAATTTTGGCTGCTGATGCTTCTTTCTTTGGCACTGCTGCAGTGTTGCCGTATCTGAAAGATTATGGTACTCAGAAACTGATTGTCTGTGCATCAAAGATGGTGACCCCAGTCAAAAGAACTACTAGCAACTCAAAAAAGAAGCTTTGGTGATTATATTGCCATTAAGAAGTCCCATGTTTACCTATTCCTGATCAAGTTTACCCTCACTACAGACCACAAACTGATGGTAGAATTCTTTGGGCCATCTCTTGGCTTCCAGAGTGAACAGCCCCACAGCTCCAGCACTGACCACTTTTTATTAGCTCATACAATTATACCATCTAGTACAAGCCCACACCACAACAGGCAAATGCGGATACTTTCTCTTGTCTACCCTCAGGACCTGACCCACCATTTGACCAACAGGAAGTCTCATTTTCACATCAGCATGGAACGACTTTGATGGGTTTCCCCTTACAGTTACTCACATCACTGCAGAGACATGCAACAACCTTATCTTGCAGTGCATCACACACTATCTGCTCCATGAGTGACCCTCTTATTTTTCAAAACATGCCGAAGGGCTTGCCCACACTACTGTATATGACAATGGGTCACAATTCATGGCAACAGCTTTCAAACTGTTCTGCACCTACAATGGCATCAGGCATCCGTTTAGTTCACTATTTCACCCCTTCCTCCAGTGGTGAAACTGAGCATGAAGCTGAGCATGACGCTGAGCATGACGCTGAGCATGACGCTGAGCATGACGCTGAGCATGACGCTGAGCATGACGCTGAGCATGACGCTGAGCATGACGCTGAGCATAGGACGCAGCTGTTTGAACAACAGATCAACAAAAATTGAAAATCGTGGGCACTACCACCATCCTAGCTAGCTAAGATCACAATGTCTCTGGGCACCTACAGAACCATCCGTACCTACACCACGGTACGACTGAGATCTTCCATAAGCAGCAGCCATGTACGCTCCTCCATCTCCTGGCCCCACAGCTCATGGAACACTCGTCACAGCAAGCCAGGCAGTTTCTGCTGGGCTCAGCTGCGTGGGCACACTTGTATGGGGCAAAATCCTTGTCGATGCCATACATAATGATTCCCATCCATGGATGGCACTCTACTACAGTTGACACTCTTGAGGAACTGAGTGCCAACATACCAGCCAGCTCCTACCAACTGCACCACCACCGTCCACTCAATGTGACTGGAAGTGACAACCTTGTCACACATACATCTGCAGATGTACAACTTGCACCCCAGGGAAGCAACAGCAGTTCCCACTGAAGCCAAGTATGGAAGTTGTGGTCTCAGTACAGTCTCCGCTGTCTCTGCCATCATCGACGACATTGCCGCTGGTTCTGCTGCTGCGCCCTAGCACATTGCAAGGCATCCTAGTTCCTTTCTCCCACTCAGCGGGCTTCTGTGCAGGGCCTCCACCCATGCCAACAGTTAGCTTTCCCAAGCATCATCGCCGGCCGGGGTGGCCAAGCGGTTAAAGGCGCTGCAGTCTGGAACCGCACGGCCGCTGCGGTCGCAGGTTCGAATCCTGCCTCGGGCATGGATGTGTGTGATGTCCTTAGGTTAGTTAGGTTTAAGTAGTTCTAAGTTCTAGGGGACTGATGACCTTAGAAGTTAAGTCCCATAGTGCTCAGAGCCATTTGAACCCAAGCATCATCCAGAGCACTTCCAGCACTACATGTCTATTTCAGAGAGAAGGGGTTTCATATCTTGGGCTGGCAAGTGTGAAGGCTCACTGGATTGTATGGAACTCTATGAAAACTGCTAGATGGTACTGCTACATCTGCAGGTGCATGAGTTACCACCATGAGCCTATCACTGCCTGAGGCCGCCCCCCTTTAATGCCAGCAGCACAGCAGCTCCACAGTCGCTTGTGATTTCTCTGAGCTATTGCACTGATCTCACTACATGTTGTCATCTTGTTTCTGAATTCAGTATGTCTTAGGCTTCATCTTTGCTTACTCACTAGACTTGTTATTCTTCCAAGCCATCTCTGTTGTCATGATCTAGTTGTTATCCACCTGTTTACTCTCGCAACCCACTTTGGCATTCTCAGAGGGTCAGCCTGTTTTTACTGGTTCTTGAGTCATTCCCAGTCTTGTCAGGTTCCAATCACTATTTTGTGCAATGTTAATAATGGAAGATTTGAAAAGGCTTATCATATATACAAATACACATATTGTTAGATGCTGTATAGGTACTCCCTGAGGAGATTGTTGACTTAGAACATGATAATGGATTAACAGTCATGTTTTGTCTAAAGGCACTGAAGAGCAAAGTTGCTCCATCTCCATAGCTTCAACCCCACAACTATGACAATCACAATTCTTCAAGCAGTACACACACACACACACACACACACACACACACACACACACACACACACTTGTCAATATCTTAGTTTTACAAGAAACGTACACCAGTGACAATGGTCAGCACTCAAGCTAGAGGAAGAATACCTGCATACAAGACAACAGTAGCACAACACCAGGTCAAATACAGGAAAGGCAAATTTGTTAAGATTGACTGAGTATTGTGTCAAATTTTCTCATAAGTTCATCGGACTTCTTTTCACTTGCCATAAAAATTTGGTGTATTATCACTTTACTGTGGTATCTATTCAAAATAGTCTTAACACTTCGAGACTTGAGTTATCTTTCTTACTGTGGCTACAATGAAATTAATGAAAGTGGAATGAAATTGTCAGAATGAGCAGATAAAAATAATGTACACCTAGTGTATGATACCAAAGACAAATGTACATTTCCCTCAATTCATTGAACAAAACTATTTGCCCGGACTCTGTTTTGCTTTTCCCAGTATGATGTCACCATCAGCTCAAAGGAGGCGAATGGTTATACTGGGTGGATTGAGGAAGGGGAGAGAGGGTTGCAAGGAACAATAGCTGATGGTTGGGTGGGAGAACAAGTACACAGCATATGAATGAGGTACTGGTGAGCTCGATCTTGTTCAAGTAGGGGAAATTGTGTCTGATGACACACAATGATCAGTGGGCTGAGAGGGATAGATGATCAGAGGAACAGGAAGACTGTGGAGGGGACGATGTGAGTAGCATTTCAGGGCTAACGGATGGGGCACAGAAACAGGGATGGAGGTAGGTGCGAGACAACACTGGCACAGATTAAGGCCAGGAGGATTGAGGGATCTAAGAACTTCTTGTAAGGTCAATTCCCCACCTATGTAGTTGATACAATTGGTTTCACACTTGGTCCTGCCTCTGATAAGATAAGATAAACCTGTGACAAATGATGATTATGGGCCTGAAGGGACTAAACATCTTTGTTATCTGTCGTTATCTCATTGGGAATCACATAAAATGATGTAAAACAAGAAAAGGGGAATGATCAGCTCCATTGACTGCAACCTTGTTATCGTGGGTGAAAATCTGCATGACAGTGCCCAAGTCAGATGGTTAAAAGTGAGCTAAAACCCAGCCTCTATTTCTGTCCCACACCAACATCACTGACAGATACACCAAGAAGCTTCATCGTTTTCAATGTAACTAAAATGGGGGTGAAAAAATGAAGACTTTACAGACTCGAGAGCTGATCACCTTGAACAGTCGGATAAAATATGCACATAAAATTTAAAAATGCAGGCCAGTGCAGAGGGAGAAGTAAACTGTACATCGATTGGGATAGTCACAGAGAAAGGAACAAAATAGGCGTCTAAGAATGGTGAGGGACGGTATTTTCTTTAGGGGACATAGAAGAGGCCCTTCCATGTCATCAAACTGGGTATATACCACAGAGGGGCCAAGAGAAAAGGCATCTGACATTTGGAGGTCCTTGCAGAGATGCTCCTATAGTATCCCAGCTAGCCAATATATTTTTGGGTGATTCATAAACATTGTGAACTATTAGCTGTAAAACTGAGTCGCATAACAGAGATGCGTAGACATCTGACAGACAGTCACTGCTTATTTTACCGAAAGTTTCTGGCATCTGACCCTCAGTGGCGGGACACCAACTTCCATCAGGACGACGTCTATGGGGTCTGTACAGAAGGCTCCAGTTGCCAACTGCACACCACAGTGGTGGACAGAGTCTAATGAGCTCTGTACTGATGGTGCTGCTTACCCATAGGCAACATATTCATTCTTCAGGTGGGCTAAATCAAAGGTTTGTAGAATTGAGAAGAAATCTGCAGTCTGCGCCCTGGAAAGTGCTGCTGAGAAATTAGATTATTAAGTTTCCTCTTACAAAATCACTATAAGTCAACAAGGTTACCATATATACACCAGCTGTGGTCAAAGAGCTTAAAAATTTGAAATTTTCAATGACTTCAAGTAACTGGTTACCGATGTAAAGTTATGGGTACCTGTGTCCGTCCTTACTCAATAGAAGTGTACGATATGAGTTTCCATGGGAGCAAAATGACATCCACAATTCAGAACACAGTTATGTACTTTCTACACAGTCAGTTGTTGGAAAACAGTTGACTCATTCAATTGTAGTTTTACGTATCAGTTGAATTATTCATTTTTTTCTTTTACGTGAAACCAGTTTATGGGACCAACTGAATGAAAACAGTCTACACAGTCTGGCACATTGTTATGAACAGAAACATTCAATTGTTATTCCATTGTTAAATAATTAATTATTGCTGACTGTACTAGGTTGCCCCTGTCATCACTGTCATTGCCTTTCCAATATTTGCTTTTTACTGAGTGCAAATAGTTAGCTTTTAGTTCAGTGTTTCATCCCAATTTATAAATAGGGGTTTTCTTGGTAGTGAACTTTGTGTCTAAATCAGAACAAGAAGAAGAAAGGAAGAAATTATATGACTGGATAAAGTCAACGCAATATACAGCAAGCGCAAGGATAATTCATATTATGAAACTGTGTTGACAAATACAGTAGATGTCACTCTATTCTGAACTAATTAGAACTGAACAACATTCAGTTTGGCGGGAATTCTGAATAAGCAGATTACATGAATAACTGACTTGTTAAGGTGTAAATTAAGTGCAAGGACATCTGCTAATGACCTCTGACAACTCATAGCGCAGACACCCTACCTATCCCTCTCCCTCCCGCATTCCAAACACATTATTCCAAATTTATTGTTAAGCTTTGTCCGGTAAGTGTTGAGTTACTTTACCAAGTCACTCTGCCTTTTTTATTTATTTAGTCCCTAAAGTCAACTGTTAAACATTAAATGTGGCAAGTAAACAAAGTCATTCTTCATGTACTTTAAAACAAAAACTTTGAATGTTTGAACACGGGAGAAAGTGCTACTAAATTATCACTCAAATATGATGTCGAAAAGCAACGAGTAGTGACTGGAAAAAAAATTGTGTTAAAATTTAGTAGTTTTGACCTGCTTCAAGTGAAATAACACTTGAAAAGCTGCAAAAAGCGACTGTCTTCACATTATTCTTGTGGGTCACTCAAGAAAGACAGAAAGGAGTCCCCATTTCCGGTCCTTGGGTAAAAGAAAAGGCACTTCAACTGAAAAAGATTATGAATGGTGACTCAATTTTCAGCTAGCTGTGGTTTTTTTCATTTTTTTGTTTACTATTGGGCAGGAAGACATGAACTAGACAGCTCACGATTGAAGGGGCAAGCCGTCAGCTGACAACGAAGCACCTGTCAATTATCTAAAAGAAGTTAAAGATCTTGTTTCTTCTCAAACCTGCCGACCCTAGCAAGTTCACAATGCAGATTAAACCGGACTGTATTTTAAGGCTTTGCCTACAAAACGCCTTACTTTGCAAGAAGAAAAATCTCCCCCAGGGTTTAAAATGGCCTAAGATCTAACAGTGTTAGCTTGCAGCAACACTTCGGCAACAAACAAACTTCCACTGATGGTAATATGCAACTTGGCAAAACCATGAGTGTTCAAAAACATTATCAACAACATACGACCTTTGTTTTGTAAGAATCAAAAAAATGCTTGGATGGAGTGTTCGATAGAGGAAATGGATTGCCTAATTGTGCTCTGCTATTTATAGGCAATGTTCAGTTTCACACAAAAGGAACAAAACTTGTTTGTGGAGACATCAAAGCAGTTTTTCTGCCACTGAATGTAACTTCAATTCTTCGCCTATGGACCACGGTTTGTTGTGGCCATTAAATAAATAAATAAAAAATAATAAAAAATGTTGAAGAGGATGAAAATGAAATCACAATCCCACAAAAACTTAAGGAAATTACAATAAAAGATGTGATCTACTGGTTGGGATAACGCCACTAAAGGTAACCTCTGACCTACATTGGAATTTATTGATAAAACCTTTACACCAGTTAAAGATGTGACCCCCTTCCACTAGTCACAAAAACCCCTGGCCATGTCATAGCAATGGTGCAAAACCCAACAGTTCAGATCGACTCAGAGGAAAGCGAGGAGAAGGTGAACATTCAAACTGAACTATTACACATATATGTGGCCAATGCTCTTGACCTCACCTTGCACTATGTCAAACAGCATGCTTCATCAACACCAAATAACGTTATGTTCATCTGGTGATGGCGGAAAATTGCATCCTCAAGTGGATTCAGTACTCTTCGTCAGAATGAGAGACTGATTTTCCTTCTTAAATGTGTATAAATTAACTGTTTTTGTGTTTAGCAGTGATGACATATGATTGTACAGAACTGTATTAAAGTAGCCAACACATACTGTATGTACTGTACTGTACTGGAAGTTACTAGCTTTCATTCCCATATGGTTTCAGAAATTTTCATCAGGCTTAGGCCCTATGTGTGTCTCTATTTAACTTCTTTCTATGATAATAAATGTATGTTTTTGCATGGACATCATCTTATGTCTCCTGTTTTTAAGTTTAAAAAATCGGTACTTTTTCTTAACTCTGTTTGGCATAGGCAAATTTTTGGAATGGCTGGGTTCACAATAGTGGGACTCTACTGTAATGACAAATATTTCTCAGAAATAAAACAAATTTTCGGTACATGATAGTACTTAGAAATCAAGTAAGTCACCAAATGATTTAAAAAATTGTATCTCATATGATTGCTGTTCATATCACCGGAGCATTTTCCAAAACAGAATTATCTCTGATGGGTTACGTATAATTGAAAAGGCTGATGAAGTATTTAAATGAAACCATCCTAAGCCAGAGACAGTGAAAACACTCATAACGGCCTTAAGTGTCAGAGACCTGTGTCAGTTTGTTTCTCAAGTTAAGTGAAACCATTATAACCCAGAGAATGAGTGAAATCATTCATATATCTGACATGGGCACAGAGACTATTTTCATTCAAGTGTTTCCGGGTGACTATATTAGGATGGTAGTTTTTGCATGCGGACACTTCAGCAAAGTGTGCTACGAAACATGCAGCAATGACCATGGGATCAGTATACATGTTGCCACTAAGGGAGATACCAAGAACTACTGCAGTCAGTTGATGGCTGCCAGTGTTCAGTCCATACTCAAGATATTTGTGTGTGGGTCCTCATGGCTGATACATTCTTTTCCTAACAATACTGCTTTCTCCTTTTTATTAAAAACCATGCCTTCATTCAAAGTCCCTTGGAAATTATTAAATATTCCACAAAGGGAAAGCAATTGTGTCACCAAAGTGCCATTTTAAGCACTCTAAAGCTGCAGCTATTTCTTTAGACTACCATGACACAGGTTTCCGGCACTGGTCGGTTGTTAGAGAGAGAGAGAGAGAGAGAGAGAGAGAGAGAGAGAGAGAGAGAGAGAGAGAGAGAGAGAAGAAGAAGAAGAAGAAGAAGAACACATTGCAGAGGTCACCATGGATGCTTCACTGGATCAGAAATGAGATGTCGGGATGCAGACTGTAATATCTCTGGCCAAGAATTTTCCATAGGCTATACTGAAATTTGTTGCACCGCTATTATTAAGTAGGCATACTTCCAGTTCTCAAGGCAACTGCTCTGTTACTTTGCCTCTGCTAATGAGTTTTCCCTACCCCGCAGAGGACTGTGAGTATGATGCAAGGTGGAGCAGCTGGTCCAATAGCTCTGCCAGCTCATAAGGTATGTATCTAACTGGGGACGGATATACATTACACTGTGTTACCCTAACTGACAGGTGGGCATGAACAGTCACAGCATTAAATGCACTGTTTAGTGGCACCATCTCATTGAAAGTGTCAGAGCGTATGAGCGAGCAAACACCTACAGATGCCCTCTTGGCATTAAGGATTTGAAGCTTCCACCAGCAGGGACCTGGGGTTCTGAGAACTGTGCCCCTGAAGCATCACACTGTTCACAGAGTTAAGTAGCCATCAATTGACGGGAGTCTCCCAAGTGGTAATGCTAGCCTTTACAATTCCACAGAAGGAAGATTAGATTGGAATCTGACAAAGCAATGAATGTGAAACAGGAGTATAAATTACATTGCCACCGGGTCATGCTCCCCTGAATGTGTGATTCTTCGTCAGTATTCATCGGCTTGTTCTTGGGAGGCGAGAAGGGGGGAGAGGGGAGGGGGCAGGTGGTGTTCTGGTTAGTCAGAGCGGCAGAATCAGGGTAAACATTCGATTTCTGGAGACATTCATTTCTGTGCCCCCTCTTTCGGCCACTGGGTGTTGGCGGACTAATGGTATGTTTTGTCCTGGGAGGAGAGCAGATTGGCAGGTGCTCTCTTCCCTGGTGGTGCATAGAGGACAAGACATCCCTGGCAGTGCTGATGGGGTGGTTGCCACCAGTGCTACAAGATTGGGCAACAGAAGGGAGCTGGTGTCCCCTTCCACAAATGAAAATCGGGCACCGGCACATGGCCAGGGTCAGGAGTTGGTGTTTGAGACTTGTCATTGTGCTCAGTGCGGATTTTGTCACAACATTTCAATGTCATAAACTGGGTGGGGTAATTTGAACTTTTTCTTAGCCTGTTGATATGACAGATGGAGAATCGTTATTTATTCTCCCACATGCCAATGAATGGGGGGGATGGTATTCTGGGCTGTTAACAAATGTAGGGGTTACTCCTCAAAGTCCATTCTCATGCCCTGTCCTCCGGCACATCCCATAAGCAGCATCATTAGTACAGCAGGACAACGTGTAGTGTCAAACGCCTGGCACCTAAAACATCTCACAGGAGGAGGAAAAGAGGGTTTGACCTCGCACATGTGACCATGACATTAACTTTCTCACGTAAATCATTTCCATAGGAGACTACCCCATTATCCTTAGGTCCTCTCTTAATGTGGTAAACAAAATGTACTCCACACTGCCCTAGTTTATTGTGTAGTTCTTAGTCTGTTTGTAGCATTAGGTCCCAGTGGAAGATGAGACCTTCAATCCTCTTGAGTTTGTTATGATGAGAGATGATAACCAAGCTTGTCATAGGCCTGAAGCGCCTTGTCTGATAAAGAGAGATTGTTTTCCCATTTTCTCTATTGCAGCAACTTCTTCAAACCTATCCTCAACATTTCCAACAAAAACAGCAGCTTCATTGCTGCAAAAGATTTTTTCCATCAGTTTTGGAGAATACCAAAAATTGAGTGAACTGTCCACCTCCATTTCTCCTTACTTGACTTACATCCCATGGCGTGGACAAAGATGGAAATGCCATGCAGTTTTAAGTCTCTATCCTGTAGTCATCTTTGCTATTTACTGTGATGGCTGTGTTGGCACAGCCACCAGTATGGGTAAGTTTCATCCATTTCATTGCATATCATCCACTGATGCCAGTCACTCCTAGCAGAAGCTCTCCTGGTTGATGTCACCGTGCCACAGCAAAAGCTACCTTGCTGAGTAACTGTTTCCCAGAGTCCCTGGCCCCAAGCTAGACAGGTACCTATTCTTCAGCATACATTGGGAGTGGGAGGGGTGGGATGGGATGGCTCTCCAAATGGCCCACACTTGGTGTCATTTAAGGAGATGAAGCTCAAACCGTAAAAGGAGACCGTAACTAATTAAGCCAAAAAAGTCTGAGGCAGAGGTTGTGAAATGATGAGTTAAAAGTGATAGATGGCCCCACTCACTGGCGTGTGACGAGTGCCTCCCGTCGGGTAGACCGCTCGCCTGGTGCAAGTCTTTCGATTCGACGCCACTTCGGCAACTTGCGCGTCGATGGCAATGAAATGATGATGATTAGGACAACGCAACACCCAGTCCCTGAGCGGAGAAAATCTCCGACCCAGCCGGGAATCGAACCCGGGCCCTTAGGATTGACAGTCCGCCGCGCTGACCATTCAGCTACCGGGGACGGACATAGATGTCCTGATAACAGCAGAGTTGCCAGCATAAAGGCTTGACTAGGTACAAGACTCCTTTTAGCTGCATCTTATGACTTAAACAAAGAATTAATGCAGATCTATGCTAGTCCCCAACACCACAAGGGTGTCTGTGAGGGAAATGGAATAGGGTGTGCTAGGTGGTGCATGGGACAAGTACTGCAGCTGGGTCTTCCGTAGGAGTATGACCCATGTGGTAAGAAGTGTAGTGGCTGTGACATAAGAATGAACGAGGATATTTAGACTGAATGGCTGGTGGTGTGGTGAAAATTGTGCATAGGATCTTCCTCATTTCTGGACACAGTAAGTAGTCAAAGCCTTGCCAAAGGATGTGGTTACATTGTTTGCCTGAGGTAATGATGGGGTTGTTACTTTGCAACTAGTTCATATGGGTAGTTGGTGAGTTAGAAGAATTTGTGGATTGTGCATAGGATATCTGCTAGCAGACTAGGTTTGGAGGGAACTGCCTGTCTGTGTGGCCTTAGTAAGATCTTAAACATACTGGGCAAAGGATTGCTGGTCACTGCAGACCCACCATCCTATGGTGGCCAGATTATGTGGGAGTGATTTCAAGTATGGAAAGGGTGATACCTATTAAAACAGAGATAGTGTTGATTGTCATTAGTCTTGATAGGGACAGAGATTTTTATGCAGTCATCAGAGAGGTGTTCAACATTCAGACCAGGTGAAGTGGGTGTTGAGGCTGTGAAAGAATGAAAATACAGTGTCTTGGCCTGGGTCCAGGTCGTGAAGATATCAACAAATCTAAAGTGGACAGGGGTCTGGAATCTTGGGTGGCAAGGAAGGTTTCTTAGTTGGCCCTTATAAAGGTTGGCATACCAAGTGCCCAAAGCCATGTTGCAGTTTTGTTAGCATCTCTTCATCTTAAAGAAAGTAGTAGTTATAGCTAAAGATATAGTTTGTCTGGCATACAAGAAATGAGGTAGCAGGTTTGGAGTCAGTAGGTCATTGCAAGAGGTAGTGTTCAATAGCAACACTTAGATAAGTTCACCATAAAGCTCTTCTCTTTCTATTTCCTCATCGTGTTATTCTGCAGATGGGATTGCTGCCATCCTTTGCACACCTTCACTTGATACTGTCCTGTGGCATTATTTCTGGGGCAATGCAGATAATGTAAAAAATATGTTCTACCAAAGTGTGCAGTAGGAATATTGTGTGAAGTTTATAACCAAATATCTTCCAGAACTCTCTCCAGGGACCTACTGATTCTTACACTAAAGTGCCTAGACAATATTTATTATTGGCATTTGTAGGCAAAAAAAAAAAAAAAAAAAAAAAGGAATGAATTTATGACTAACCATGCAGTTCACAATCAGAAAATTAGAGGTAAGAAGACTATGCACCTTTATGTAGGGTTTAGATCTGAATTTTACATTTTGTTTAAAAGTCTATGGCATCTTTTCAGTAAACATTGGGGACAATATTGAAAATCTCCACATACTCAAAAATGAAGTAAGCGAATACATCACTAACAACAGCTCGCACATATTATCAAAATATCTGCACTGAAGACGTAAATGCTATGTAAGTAATGTTTGCATTACACAAGGTTTGACTTAGCCAACACGCAGATGGCTGATTGCGTTTTGAATAAAGTTAAAGAAATGCTCTGTTTGAAACGTTGAATAAAAACAGCAGCAGAGTCGCAATATACGAGAAGCAGTAGTAGCCAATTCAAAAGCATTTGCTGTTCTCAAAATATACATAAATATATACACTATAATGCAACTGCTGCTGATCCTGTCAGTATGAGTACATAAGCACTAGTCATAATTCGTTATTGGTTTACTTTACATAAATAGTCTACAGTAGCTGCTTCTTTCTACTAGTGCAGAACTTGAATCATTCCACATCCCAGAAGGCTTTCCTTCATGATGGGATTTATGTAACAAATGAGTAAATGAACAAATGAATAAATAACTATTTATGTTGGGAGTCTCCACTTCACACTTTGCTTTACCTGAGTAGTTTGTCTCCATCAAGGACATACTTTTCTCTAAACTGTTGATCGTTAGCAGGAGGAATTTTACAATAAGCACCAAGAACAGTGTTACAATGACACTGTACTGGATGTACCTTGCTAGGATGACTGCCAGGTATTTCAATTTCCTGTTCAGGGCCTAATTTTATCGTTGCATCTGAAACAGAGAAACTGCATAAATTATCTTATAGCTTTAAATAAGAAAATTTAGAAAAGCTATTGTTCATAAAATAAAATTCAGATACAATAATGTGGTTCTCCAATCTTAAATTTACCACTGAAATTAAATTAGTAAAGCTGTCAGCACACGGACAGTACATTTAAGTGCTGAGCTTTCCAAGTTTCTGACGTAGCGTGGAATAGCACATTGTGGAGTCTTTGTACAAATCAATATCTAGCATGTCAGATATTCTGAATGTGCATTTGAACACTGACCAATGAGATGGTAGTATGCCACCTATGTCACATGCATGCTATCTCCCAGCAATACAGAGTCAGAAGGTGCCGTATTGGATTTCAATTGAAGCCAAATGCATGTATGCTGTTTCTGAGCACCAGTAAATTGAGGATCTCTCGGAAACCTTTCATTAATTGTACAATTTGTTGTAATAAAATGACAAGAAATGTCATATTCAAGGTTAAAGAATTATTGTATCTTGTGTATTATGAGAGTATGCCATTTCAAGGAAATAGCATATTGATGATCCATCATTCTTGGTATAACTTCAGTTAGTAACACAGCTATGATTAAAGCTTTCAGGAGATGTAACATGCTAGGTACAGTCCTCTCTTACTCCTGATCTATTTTGTGCATTGATTAGAATCACAGATTTGTAAAGAAAAGTGTGATGTGTTGGTGGTTCGCATGCCAATACATCCGAATTTTTATTTCTACTAAAATTTGTGTTTAATAGGTTCTGGTACTTTTTTTATTAGTTTAATATAAGTGTAGACTACAATATTCAATGTTATGTAAATATAAGTGCACTCTTTCTGAAGAGTGATTTTGTCTGATTTGCTTAATCTACAGATTAAGTAACTTGCACTACTTGCAGTCAGATATTTTGCACTTTCTGCTTTTAATGTTGTAAAGACTCTACTACTGAATAGGAAGAGTGATCAAGTGAGAAGACCTTAGAGTTTTACTAAAAACTCAGAATGATGAGAGAATTATTGCCTAATTTGGAGAAATATTGTAAAGTTGTATCTCACTATTAGTAACGGAACTTTGCCTTGTAACATCTTCACAGATATTGAAGTTTTTATTTACGTATACTGCAGACAGAATAACTTGACTATTATATAGGCACGGGAGGAAGTGTCCATTTTAATAGAGCAAATATGGGAATTTTAGGCCCACCCGTTTCGTAAACAGTGTTAATTATGAGCCAGATACAGCCAATAACTGCCACTGGAGTGTATTGTGATCACATATACCAATTTGGGGCCAACATAGCATTTGCAAAAGTTGCATCATTTCTGAGCGTTCAGCAGCATGTTGAACTCAGCACGCTCAATGTTGGTGTTGAGAGGCACAGTCCGTGTGTCAATGGCATAAGAGAGGGAGGGGGGGGGGGGGGGGGGGGGGGGGGGGATGGTTGCTCACAAAGTTTACAAATCATAACAGTTAATTTTGTATTATTTTTGTGTTTTGCATATTTTGTTACTGGGCCTACAATCAACATTAACACAAAATATAGACAACCATCTGAGCTATCTACATTAATATACAAAATTAGTAAGTATAGGCACTAGTAAGCTCAAAATAGTGAACTGCATTAAGGCGAATGCACTCACATGGAACACATCCTCTTCCCAACAAACAGTAGTCATCAAAACTTACAGTAAGCAAACATACGGCTAACGAGAACTACGTAATAAAATTCATCTTCCACATGCCTGTGCAGGGCAAAGATAGTTTGTAATGGCAGTCTACTACGAAGTATTCAGTTGCAGAATAAATTATACATCACCCATAGATAGTCAGCAAGAATAAGAAAAAGGTTGTTACACAGTTCCTGACCACCACACGTCACACTTCCCTGTATTATACCTTCAACTTTCTGATGGCGTCTTGGCTACAGAGGTCACACACTATAGATATGTGGGGATTTTTATAACCAGTACTTCCCCTTGTGCTACTGCAATGGAGTAAAACATATACTGGAACCCAGTTTTTCCATCATCTCCCTTCTCTCACACCACCACACAAAACAACACAGCATAACACTAGTAGTTCTGAAGATATGATTGGAATACTTATCCTGCATGCGTCCGGCTCCATTAGCAGAATTTAACGGTCAGTTGTGTCTAAGGCCTTTGAGAGATATAGGGTATTTCAAGTACAGTAAAAATTATGTCTTTGGTGTTGCACAGAAACCACACATCCCCCCCCCCCCCTCCTGTCCCATAGGCAAGCCTTGACCACTACATAATGTTCCAAGAAATGGGCCAGAGTGTGTGGCATATTGCCTGTCTTGTGTATGTTAACCCTTGCTAGCTACCCAGTTTTTATACAAGTACCTTGGGAAGGGAACATAAACGCACACTCAGATTTACCCGACTGCGGCTCAAACATGTAGTACAGTGACTAACCACACATCACTGCGGAAAACAGTTCCCGTTTTAAAAAAACATGAGAAATTTACAATTTCCCTGCAGACTTGTTAACTGCAATTTAAATAAAAATGCATCTTAGTTGTTTACAACAAGTAGGCTATGCAACAACAAATATTTCTGAACTTAAATTGTTTATTTACTAATATGGGATCTGTTCAAGAAATTCCGAACAGTTGTAATTTCACGCCAATGGTGTGTGTGTGAGCGAAATGCGGTTGGGATTCCTGCACACGCATGTGTTTAATGTGTAACTGCCAGAAGTCTCGTTGTTGAACATCTGTTAGTTATTGATCAGAGCTGTATTGAGCAGAACGTCATATAACACAGTCTGCGAATTTCAAGATGGCAGAGTTAGAGGAGCAGCGCGTCTGCATTAAATTTTGCATCAATCTCAAGAAAACCTTTACAGAAACACACCAAAATGCAGGAAGCATATGGCAATGAGTGCTTAAGTCATACTCAAGTGTTACAAATGGTTCACACAATTCAGAAATGGCTGGACAGAAGTTGAAGATGATACCCTTCTATGTCTACTAATGACAGTCATGCCAGGAACGTCAACAAAATTGTGCGTGTCAATCAAAGACAGACTGTCCAAGATGTTGCAGAAGAATGTAACATTTCAGTTGGATCACGTCATGAAGTCCTGACACAGCATCTTGGAATGCATCATTTTGCCACCAATTTCATCCCACGGCTCATGAGTCAAGACCAGAAAGAATTTTGCCTCTCAATCTGTGAAGAACTTTTGGATTGCACAAATGAGAACAAGATGTTCCTTAAGAGAATCATAACTGGTGGTGAGATGTATGTCTACAGTTATGGCGTTGAGACCAAAGTGCAGTCTTCACAGGTCAAATCTCAAAGCCATGCTGGTAGTTTTCTTTGACTTTGAGGGATTAATTCATGATGGATCCATGGCACAGGAACAAACTGTTAATCGATGGTACTATCGAGACTTGTTGCGACACCTGCGAGAAAATGTGAGAAGGGAACGACCTGAAATGTGGTGAGACAGTTCATGGCTCTTGCATCATGATAATGCAACCACACATTCATCCCTGTTAATGCATGACTGTTGCACAAAAAAATGAAACCACTGTGCTGCCTCATCATCTGTACTCTCCAGACCTTACTCCTGCGGACTTACGTTATTTCCAATGTTGAAAACCCCAGTGAAAGGATGAAGATTTGCAACAATAGACAAGATAAAAGAAAATTCGCAGATTGCAGTTTGCACAATCCAGCACGAGGCATAGCAAGACTGCTTCTGGAAGTGGAAATGGCTTTGGGAGCGGTGTTTCAATTGTGAAGAAGAGTATTTCTAAGGAGATCATCCACAATAAGTAAAATATAAACTTAGGAAAATTTTGTGGACAAAGTTCCAGAATTTTTTGAACAGACCTCGTACAACTGTATTAATTTATAGTTATTTCAGCAAATAGGAAGTGTGTGTGTGTGTGTGTGTGTGTGTGTGTGTGTGTGTGTGTGTGTGTGTGTGTCCTCATTTACTAGGAAATTATATATTTCCTTAGTCATTTTGTATAGTTCCCATTGACTATACCAGAGATCAATGAGTTCAATGAGAGATTTTTGTGCAGAGTAGAAGCAATAATATGATGTCATCTCACGTTGATATGGATATCTCCCAGAGTACACCTTGCCAATGATTCAAAAATACATAAAGTAGTTAAGAAATTTTGAGAAACTGGATCCACGTGCGATTGGTGTTCATATAATAAACTAGCTATAGCACTACCCACATAGTATTCAAAGGGCAACTGTCTCAGGCCAGAAACCCTGCAATTAGAATTAGTATCAGCCCCACACATTAAAAACAGACTACAAGTGTGCCAAGAAAATCAAACTAAGGGAACAGTGTATTTCTTTAATAAAAATGGTCCTTACCCTGACCACTTACACAGAATAGGGAGACACACAACTGCTCTCTGCAGCTGTGGAGAAACAGAACACCTGAACATGTAATGCGCGATTGTAATTTACACCATCAAGAAAGTGGAGTGCAGACTGGGCAATCTGCACTTGAGGGGGGGGGGGGGGGGGGGGTAAGTTACTTAACTCTGTTGCCAACAGAATTCCAGAAGCACTGCTTTACAATGGTGAAGATAAGGATACTGATGACTAAGCAAAGACTAATATACCTGGAAACCAAAAGGCTCAAAATCAAGGTGGTTTGGGGCACATGTGTACGAGAAGGTACGAGAAGAACAGAAGCATCAGCAGCAGCATGACAACCTCAAAAAGAAATTCAACAAGGGAACAATGAGGAGGTAAGCTTAATGAGCTTTCTGAGTTCAGAGGGACACCATGATGAATCAGAATGAGTTGCTGATGAGTACACTAATCAACAATGTAATGTGTACATTTGTTCGATTGTTTAAACTGCACAAAAAAGTTTAGTAAGATGAATCGCAATGGCAATGTGAAGCCCTGAGTGCTGCTGACACACACTTGATCATTTGATAGTAGTATAACATAGGGATAAACACAGTCGTAGTTAGCTGCATAGTGAACAGTCTTCAGCAATTCGAAGATTGCAAATTACCATTGTAACAGAATATTGACAGGAGTACTATGATAGTGAGTTTCTTTTATTTTTGCTTCATTCTTCTTATTTTCCTCCATTTCTAATTTTTTCTGTCAATATACACTGGTAAGCTGAAACATTATGACCACTGCCTTCCGCAAAGTTGGATGCTGCCTGGTGACGTTGCAGCCATGTGACATGCCTATGAAAAGTGTGTAAACGCAGCAAAGACTGATGGTAGTCACCCTAACGAAGATATGGGCTGCAAATGAGGAAATCCTGTGAGGTAAGCGACTTTGTCAAAGCACAGATCATCATCATCATCATCATCATCATCATCAAGCAAAGCCTATGAATGAGTATCACAAAAACAGCAAAGCTGGTCGAATGTTCACATGCTACTGCCGTGTTCACCTACAGAATTGGGTAGGAGGACCGTGAAACTACATTAGCAGAAAATGTGTGTGCAAAGAATTGCCATATATTCAACAAGCTAGAAGACAGCAAAACGCCTGAAATTTCAAGAATTTTAGAAGCTGAAAACTTTTGTGTTTGACAATACGTCCAGCAAATGTCAGGCTCTCTTTCCACATTGGGACATCGTCCTGAACACCTTCTGTGCACAATAATCATAATTTAACCACAATGTATTTTGGTTTATGTTGATCTCAGGGAAGACGTGCTGAGCCATCATGCAGCATCTGCCGAAGGAACTCACGGCGAAAATCATGTATCAGCTGAAGGCATGTGCTTATGTTATACTTTAAAGACCGTGTATAAAAAATGCCTGTCATGCTGTCACCACGACTGAAGTGCGAAGTACTTCAATTTTGTTAACAGCAGTTTGGTACTTTTACTACTTCAGAAACCAAATTGTGTCAAGCTGACGAGGTTACATTTGTTCAAGTAACTCAGTCTTTCATGTTTTTATGCATGAACTTATTAGAGCAGAAAAAGAAAACAAACATGGACCCTACCTTTAGTTGAAACTGAAAAATAAGTAAATGTTTCATAAATGCTTCCTCACTGACTGCTTACAGTGTACAACAGAGACTCAAAAATAAATTTGAAAAAATTAAAAGTTGATCATAAAATCTCTGAACAGTTCTCACACATAACAGGAACTGCCCTTTGCAGAGAAAGCACAGAAACATTACTGTGCTTGTCCCCTTGTTGGTAGTTACACTAATTAGCTCTACATAAAATAAAACAAAATTAACCACATATTTAGGTGACCACATGTTTCACTACCCACAGCCTCACTCAGGTACTGAAGGGTTATTTTACAAAGAGGACATTTCAAAGAACCACAGATGAAGCTGTAGCAATTTGTGTTTAAAAGCTACAGAAACAATTCAGTGCATGGTCAGCAATTATGGTACAACACAAACAGCTTCAATAGAAGAAATGCAAAGACAACTGGATGGTGGACTCCAGATGAATCAAATTATCAGCAATAGTAAAAGATAAGTGCTTTAGCTCTACCCACTGTTCAATGAGCCGAAAGACGGATTGCTAGTTCTCAGACACAGATCCACTAGCATAATTGCTCACAAAATGTTAGGCGATAGTCCCTGGACCAAGATAAACAGCACCACCTAAGGAAATATCTCTTATTTCTGCAGGAGATTGGAAGGCATACAGGCATCTGATCTCTGCCCATACTTGTAATGGCGAGGTATATGATCCAATGGTGGAAACCTACCATTCCCAGGGTTTCTGCTTTCATCGTTTTATGAGGTAGTGAACACGGGCATGGATCCGTTTAAAGGCAATGAGGTGCTCCAGTGAAGAGTGCCACTTATGACAATGGACAGCCAACCTACAATCTCTAATGGCTGCAGCAATCTCTGGAGCCCAGCTGGGTACTATCTTCTGATGATTGGATCCCAAGGAAGAGGGGATGGCTTGGTTGGTTGCCAAAAGAATTGCTGCCGTTGTATACTGAACAGCAGCATCAATACTGCCTCAAGACGGGGACGACAGCAGAGGTGAACACATCCCAGTCAGCACTATGGAGACCCGATCTAGGCGGGTGTCCAGGGGAGCAACACTGAGGGAGGGACAGAAATATTGGGAAGTGGTCACTACCACACAGGTCATCATGGACCCTCCAGTTGGTAGATTGTAGACGACCAGGACTGCAAAAGGAGAGATCGATGACTGAATAAGTTCCATATGCCTCACTGAGGTGTGTGAGCTGGCACCAAAGAGAGGCAAAGATCAAGCCATGCCAGTAAAGATTCCATGTCGTTACCCCAACCAGTGAACATTGTACAACCTCACAAAGGATTACAGGCAATGAAGTCACCCAAAACTAGGAAAGTTGGAGATAGCTGACAGTAGCGCAGACAGTACATCCTCGGACCCGACATCGTCACCATCAGGAGGGAGATAAACATTACATACAGAAAAATCCTGATGGTTTGTTTTGTTTTAGGGCACAGAGGCAACTAGGGTTGTACTCGCCCATCTCAGAACCATAGAACACTAAGAAAAAAAGGAGTTACAAAAGACTAAAAGTGAAACCCAATCAAAGAAAGAAAGACAGCTAAAAACAGGGACTTGGAGAAAGGTCCATAAAATATGCCATGCAGAAATGGAGGTCCTAACTAAAGATTAAATGGCCTTTGCCATATTGCTATGAAGGATAAAAAGTAAACGCAGTCAACAGCTTGCATATTATTCACTAAAACGGCTAGGCGGCAAACATAAATGAGAACATAAGTGAGAACATAAGTGGTTAAAAAAAAGGGGGGCATTCCGTCAGGAAATTGCGAACCATTGGAGGTTAAGGGCAATGAGCACATAGTGGAGGAGCACCATTTAACAAACGGCGATGGCTAAAAAGACAGTGCCAAATGCGCAACCTAGCTAAAACGATGTCCTCTTGGCGAGAAGGCCAAGAGCAGGTTGTCCAATGCGACAGAAGAGGCTTAATTCCCCGGAGCTGGTGCCCATGAAGGGAGGACCAGTGGTGATGCCAAAGTGTCACCACCAGCTGACAGACGGCAACACAGAGAACATCAGAGGGAGTGGAAGAACCAGCAGGCCGACGTACACAGACTACAGCTTTCCCGTCACACCGATGTGACTAGGAACCCATATAAACATCACAGTGGCTCCATTAAGAGTGAGCAAGTGAAAGCTCTCCTGGACAAATTGCACTAAGCGATGGACAGTGCACAGCACACTTACATTCTGAAGGGCACAGAGGGCAGAGCAGATGACACAGTTGAAAAGCCTGCCTCCAGATGTGCTGCGTGGCCGGATACAGATTAAAAAGTTCTGTTGAAAATACTGAGCAGCAGTCCAGAACCCAATACCAAAAAACGTCGGTGCCAACGACTAATGCACACCCGACACCACACCACACTACGTCTGATAGCCATCAGTGCACACAAAGGTACTATTGCGAAGTTCTGTGCGAAGGTCGTGAAACTTACGGCGATAGAGCAAGGCTGGAGTAGTGCCTTTAGGAAGTGAATGGAGGCCAAGGTGAACGGCATGAAGCCAATGTGGTGAAGGGTTCACACCCATCGAGAAAATGAGAGGTAGCGTGAAGTTATGCTGCCAGAGAAGACAGAAAAGCGAGCTCCAGGAGGTAACAGAGAAGACAGATGGGCCCCCTACTGGCGGTCAGAGGAGTCATCTAAAGAGAAGGCATAGGATGGGTGGCCACACATGGCAAACAGCATGCATATATCTGCTGAGGAGAAAGTCATGGTGGTAGTTCGGCAGCTTCAGCATACAGACTCTCAACAGGGCAAGTGTAAAAGGCGCCAGTGGCCAAACAGATGCCACGATGGTAGATAGTATTGAGGCAGCACAAGAGGGATGGATGCGTATATGCATAAACAAGACACTCATGGACTAGTTTTGAATGGACCAGGGACTGGTACAAATAGAGGAGGGTGGTCGAATCTGCTCCCCCGGAAGTACTGCCGAAGACACGTGGGGCACTGAGGGACCGCGTACAGTGGGCTGCCAGGTAAGACACATGAAAGGACCGAGAAAGATTCCTATTGCGCTTGACCACCTGGAATTTCGTATATTCAAAGAACGGTGGAGCAACAGACCCAAGATGTAAGGGCGGCGGAAGAAACCCAATGGGCCACCTAAGTCATACAAATGGTTTTGTCAGTGGAACAGCAAAAGTCATTGTGAATGCTCGCTAAATAAAAACAATCGAGACATCACTGAATACGCTGCTCAAGGAGACAAGTCAGTGAACTGCACTAGACTGCAAAATCGTCAACAAAAAGGGAGGCGGAAATGCCTTGTGGGAGACAGGCCATTATAGAATAAATGGCTGTAACAAAGAAGACAATACTCAGCATGGAACCGTCATGCACACTGTTTTCCTGGATAAAGGTGCCTGACGAGGCACAACCCACAAGTATCTCAAAAATTTAGTCTTTTAAAGCTTCCTGAAGGAAACATAGCATGTGGCCTCGGAAGCCCCAAGTGTAAAGCGTACGGAGGATGCCAATCCTCCAGTCAGTATCTTAGGCTTTCTCCAAGATGAAAAACACAGCCACAGTTGGGTATTTGTGCAGAAAACCATTTATGACTTGGGTTGACAAGGTGATGAGATGGGTCAACCGCAGAATGGTGCCCTCGAAATCCACAGTGTGCAGTGGTTAGTAAATTACGAGACTCGAACCACCATAGCAGCTGGCATGAATAATCACCTTGCAAACAACTGGTGAGAGAAACTGGGCAGTAACTAGAAGGAAGGTGTTTGTCTTTACTGGGCTTAGGTATAAGCATAACAGTGGCTTCATGCCAGCATCTGGGAAACGTGCCCTCTGCCCAGATGCGACTGTACATACGAAGGAGAAAGTGCTTGTCCCAAAGAGATAGGTGCTGCAACATCTGAATGTGAACATTGTCTGGCCCTGAGGCGGAGCATTGGGATGAAGTGAGAGCATGATCTAGCTCCCTCATAGTAAAGGCGGCAGTGTAACACTCACGATTCTGAGAAGCGAAGGGTATCGCCCAAGCTTCCTCCACTCGTTTCTGATAGAGGAAGGCAGGGCGATATTGGGTGGAACTCGAAATCTCCGCAAAACAGGTGCTGGAGATAGCAATAGGGTTCACTATGACGTCATCTGCTACAGTCAGGCCGGAAATTGGGGAATCTACCTTGGTCTCAGACTGCCAGAGAGAACGGACCACTTGAGACGGGCAAGCTGGACAGTGCAGAAAGAAAGGTCCAAATGGGAATAGGTGTGCATCGATCTGAAAGGAACATGGTTGTTCTCATGTTAAGACAAATGAGGAGAAGTTATTGAGAATGTCAGTCAAGAGGGCATCTCTGACAGGTTCTGGGAGAACACCAAAGGGGATGGTGCACATTTAAGTCCCGTGTAGCAGAAAAGGGTGGGAGAGATGCCAAAGAAGCTGTAGGAAGTTTGCCCTGGTGAAATCGAATGATGGAGGGATGTAAATGGTACAATGGGAAAATGCCATCCACGTGAGGAAGGAAACAGAACTGTAACAGCTTCGAGCCGGGTAGTCAGGGAGATGGGAGACTGATCATCATCCCAGATGAGAGCATCATGACTGCCCCATGAGATGGAATGTGGTCCTTGTGGGGAGGACAAGGGGGATAGGGGGGGGAGGAGGAGGGAGGGTGGAAGTCTAAGCCAACTGGGAAGAAAAGTGAGTGCTCACAGGATCAGAGGCCATGAATGTTCCACTGGAGGACAGCCATGACAACGAAAAGATGAAGGGATGGCACCTCAGCAGCTGCCGTATGCCAGCCTTCAAAGACTCACTGCCAAAAGCTGGAGGATCCTCTTTCACGAGGTCTACAGAGGCGTCGGCATTCTCCTTCTGTCGGTCTGCAGAGTCCAGTGCAGACAAGCGGTTGGTACCTCGCACCAGCGACACGAAGTTCAGGCGGGCAAGGGTATCAAGTGGATATCTGAGTCTGTGAAGGAGAAGACCCTTTGTTAGACTTCTTGGAACCTTTCTGGTTGGCAGAGGAAGACCCTGATGTTTGTTGGCTGGAGGGACATAGGAAGTCTTCATGGGAGTATTCCTTCTGTACTTTCTGGCCTGTCGGTTGTGTAACAGGTGACTCCTCCCCATGAAGCAAAAGTTTTGTGGCTTGTCGCACAGTTGGAGGAGGAGAGCAGGACACTATCATGATGGGCGACTTCACAATTGTGGTGCTAAATTTGAGGTCGAATGCCTGCGTGGTCAAATCCTTCATGGAACGAGATGTAGCAAGAACAGTACTGTAGGTGCCGGATGGTACAATGCACAGTTTCTGACTGGCCAACAACTTGCGAGCAACTGGGTAAGGCACTTTTTCCTTCACCCAGATCTCCTGGACAGCCTGCTCATCGTGATACACGGGGCAACCTCAGGAGGAGGCAGTATGGTCGCCACTGCAGTTTATACACTGGGAAGGAGGAGGCAGACAATGACCCTCGTGAGCATACCTACCACAGGCTACACATTTGACTGCATGTCGACAGGACTCAAGTGTGGTTTTAACAATGAGACTGGTAGCAGAGCATCTGACTGTGATAACTTCATTACCTGCTTTGATCTTTGACAGAAGCACCACTCTATCAAAAGTGAGGAAAAAAGTACGTTTGGGCACTAAGGATGCATCTACTTTTTTCATCGCCTGATGGACTGCAATGACACACTGATCAGAGAGGTATGTTTGGATTTCTGCCTCAGTCAGACCATCGAGTAGCCATGGGAAGAATTCAGCGTTTTATGGGCCTAGACACGAACAGAGTAACTGTGGAGGAGTGAAGCTGCAGACAGTTTTTGTGCTTGAGAGTCAGAAGAAATCTCCAGAAGCAAAGTCCCATTTTGTAAACAAGAGCAGGATTTCACAGGGCCAGCAATTGCATCAACACCCTTCTGAATAAAAAATGGATTTACCGTCTTCAGTATATGAAACCACGAGGAACCATGGTGCAGCTAGGAGGGGCTTTGAATTGTTAACCTCATTCCATTTACATTTGGTAGACATTGACAGTGTGAAAGATGATTGGCTTACTGTGAGATAATCACCCATGATTGCCAAAGTCTCTGATTGCACACTCCTTCCAACTGGGGCCCGCCCACAGAAGGGGGTGCACTCACCTTAGGTGACTGTTCACACCTCAGGTCACACTTTCCATACATCTGACAGAGGGACCAATGGCAACGCGTCAGAAAGGTGGGCTGGCCTTCAGGAGTGCACAGGTAGGAGGAAAGAAAAGAGGAACCTCAAATGCCAAAGCAGAGAGAGGATAGAAGAAGAGGGGAAAAAAAAGAAAAAAAGAAAAAAAAGAACGGAAGACAGTGGAGAGACCGTTCTGATATCAGCATCTGAATATGCAGAATGTATTTCCAACACCACCACAGACATGTTCCCCCAGGGAGGGGAAAACGAATCTCAAGAGGACAGACATGCAGCAAGGAAGGGAAAAGATGCTGCCAAGGATGGGGCCATGTGGTAGCCAAGCATGAACCTGCCAAAGAGTGGCGAGCCCACTGGAGGGAACATTCGCATGCAGTGGATGTCCACAATCCCTGCAGACAGGGGTAGTGGTCAATGGGAAGACGTATGTCTGAACTTCATACAACTGAAGCAACTCTTAGGAAGTGGAACATAGGGTTTCATGACACCAGTACTCACCTTGACCTAAGGCAATGTATCACCTTTGAAAGCCAAGATGGAGGCCCTAGTAGCAACTCTGGTTTCCCTTCGTCCACTAAGGGCACAACAGAGGAAGTGCACACCCCATCGCTCTAAGTTGGCCTGCAGCTCATCGTCAGGTTACAGAAGAATATCACGGTTATACTGAAACCCTTATGGGGAGTGACGGTCATGGGAGTATCACCCTACTGTTTACAAGATACCTACACCTGTGACCGGGTGGGAGATGGATGTTTTAATGAGGAGGGAACTGCTCTTCATTTCAGAGATGGCTGTAACTTCCCAGTATTTAACAGAATGAAAAACCAGTTCAAGTCGCAAATATTTTATTTTTCATTCAATGACTAGTTTCGGGCTGAGGCCCATTTTCAAATCAACCTGCACGGCAGAAAACCAAATTTACACTTGTGCATAATACAGTTACTAGCACGTTCTTAAGCATATGCCAAAGATACAGAACATATCTTTTTAAACTTACATAACAAAGTCAAAAATGGCATTTCCAAAGATGTCAAAAAATGTGTAACTTACATTCACAGTGCATACAGAGAACTGGCAGTTTACTCATTTCTCTGTCGTAAGGAAACCTCAGGAAGGGGGGTACCCTATCAGGACATGCTAAACCTTTTTATTTATTAAAATGTTCTTCAATCATCAAGAATACAACACTTCATACAATAACCACACAAGTGCACAATAAAATTATACTTTTTTTACAATCACAGTAACCGTACAAGCCTGCAATAAAATTAATACTTTTAAAAAAATTTTACCATGGTTAAAATCAGAGACCAGTAGTACACAGCAGCACCAGGTACGATGCGTATTACAGAACTGTATGCCATGTTGGCACATAAAAATCATTAAGTGTGAAATCATGCAAGTCAACAATAAAATTATTACTTTTTAAATGCTTCACCAAAAACAGTCGACTATATAGAACCACTGAACAGTGAAACAAAACAGTACCATTTACGGCGCATGTTACAAAGCTGTATGCCGTGTAGGCACAAAGATCTCTACAAACAATTAGAAACAAGAAAACAATAGATTAAAAATCCTAAACACTTCTGACCATTTACAAGCATAAACAGCTTTTTATCGCAACGAAGTTTACAAATTCCATATGGATAAAATAACTTCCTCATGATATGTCCCACGTAAAAACAAACACTAAACCACAAGTTGTCTTTCCTTAAGGCACCAGAAATGTACTTGCCATCCAGAGCAAGACACCGTGTAATACCCAAGGGCATGTAGGACAGGAGTGTGGTTGCACGGTGAGGAGGAGGGGGGGGGAGGGGGGGGGGGGGAGATGAAGTACTGGGAAACGGGTTGTGGTAGGGGCAAGAAAATGAAGGAGCCAATAAAGGAGGAGGCTAAGTGGGCAGCACGGCATGAATGTAAATATACACTCCTGGAAATTGAAATAAGAACACCGTGAATTCATTGTCCCAGGAAGGGGAAACTTTATTGACACATTCCTGGGGTCAGATACATCACATGATCACACTGACAGAACCACAGGCACATAGACACAGGCAACAGAGCATGCACAATGTTGGCACTAGTACAGTGTATATCCACCTTTCGCAGCAATGCAGGCTGCTATTCTCCCATGGAGACGATCGTAGAGATGCTGGATGTAGTCCTGTGGAACGGCTTGCCATACCATTTCCACCTGGCGCCTCAGTTGGACCAGCGTTCGTGCTGGACGTGCAGACCGCGTGAGACGACGCTTCGTCCAGTCCCAAACATGCTCAATGGGGGACAGATCCGGAGATCTTGCTGGCCAGGGTAGTTGACTTACACCTTCTAGAGCACGTTGGGTGGCACGGGATACATGCGGACGTGCATTGTCCTGTTGGAACAACAAGTTCCCTTGCCGGTCTAGGAATGGTAGAACGATGGGTTCGATGACGGTTTGGATGTACCGTGCACTATTCAGTGTCCCCTCGACGATCACCAGTGGTGTACGGCCAGTGTAGGAGATCGCTCCCCACACCATGATGCCGGGTGTTTGCCCTGTGTGCCTCGGTCGTATGCAGTCCTGATTGTGGCGCTAACCTGCACGGCGCCAAACACGCATACGACCATCATTGGCACCAAGGCAGAAGCGACTCTCATCGCTGAAGACGACACGTCTCCATTCGTCCCTCCATTCACGCCTGTCGCGACACCACTGGAGGCGGGCTGCACGATGTTGGGGCGTGAGCGGAAGACGGCCTAACGGTGTGCGGGACCATAGCCCAGCTTCATGGAGACGGTTGCGAATGGTCCTCGCCGATACCCCAGGAGCAACAGTGTCCCTAATTTGCTGGGAAGTGGCGGTGCGGTCCCCTACGGCACTGCGTAGGATCCTACGGTCTTGGCGTGCATCCGTGCGTCGCTGCGGTCCGGTCCCAGGTCGACGGGCACGTGCACCTTCCGCCGACCACTGGCGACAACATCGATGTACTGTGGAGACCTCACGCCCCACGTGTTGAGCAATTCGGGGGTACGTCCACCCGGCCTCCCGCATGCCCACTATACGCCCTCGCTCAAAGTCCGTCAACTGCACATACGGTTCACGTCCACGCTGTCGCGGCATGTTACCGGTGTTAAAGACTGCGATGGAGCTCCGTATGCCACGGCAAACTGGCTGACACTGACGGCGGCGGTGCACAAATGCTGCGCAGCTAGCGCCATTCGACGGCCAACACCGCGGTTCCTGGTGTGTCCGCTGTGCCGTGCGTGTGATCATTGCTTGTAAAGCCCTCTCGCAGTGTCAGGAGCAAGTATGGTGGGTCTGACACACCGGTGTCAATGTGTTCTTTTTTCCATTTCCAGGAGTGTATTATCAGTAATAATAAGAGAAAATTACTGAAAACTGGACTAGAAATGACTGTACACCATTTCTTTACAATCTAATAAATAATAACTGCCATGTACAAAAGAGAAACCATATTGTACTCTGGAGTAATCATACAGATAACATATACTAATAGAAAGGAACCCAAGAACATTTTAAAATAATTTTGTGGAAAAAACCACATAATCAACCAGTAACCAAGCTTCATAATAGGCTACACACATCATACCAAAAGCAGCATAAAGGCACAACAAACACAGAAACTTTATTATCCAACCAGCAGCAGACTATAGGCACCACAGACAATAATGCACAATTTCAACAAGAGCCGTACTTTGATTTGATCTGATTTCTTTATTAATCCGTGAACAATTTACATTGTATGGATTTCACCATTGAATAATAGACAATTTAACAGTGTAAATTTGTTTCATATACAATAGTTGACAAAGAAATTTTCTTATAATCTAATTTAAATTTTTCAGTCTTATATATTTATTATTTTTCCATATATTTAACACAGAACTTTCAGATTTTACGTAACCTTTTCTAAATCAAGTACTCCATTACTGTATAGTAACTATTACTTTGTAAATTTTTTTTTAGTTTTTCTTTGAAGGAGCAAATTTGTCTCATGTCTTATGTTTTGCAGTAATTTATTATATAATTTGATGGCATTGTGCAGTACACTCTGTTGCGTTTTAACTTTATTTTTTCTATCCAGATGCAAATTATTGCAGTTCCTAGTTTCATAACCATGTACAGAACCATTGTTAACATTGTGTCCAATTTTTTTTTTTAATGTACATAACATTCTGAAAAATATATTCACATGGGACAGTTAAGATTCCCAGCATTTTGAAAAGTTCAAGGCAGCGAGCCATGCTGCCACTCCGTCATTATACGTACTGCTCTTTTCTGCAATTTGAATATAGCTTCGATATTTTTCCTGTTCACTCCCCAGAATATTACCCCATAACTAATAACAGAATGGATATACGCGAAGGATACTGACCTAATACATGAAGTATCGCATGCTGAAGTAAGAACTCTGAGGGCATAGCATGCTGTAGAGATTCCGTTACGAAGTATTTTTACATAGTCTTCCCACTTCAACTGACTATCAACTTGCATGCTAAGAAATTTTGTGCTTTCCACCCATTGTATGGTTTCATTACCTACCTTCAGGTTATTATGATATGTTTTTTTGTTTACATAAAAGTTCATAGCACTTGTTTTCTTAATATTAAGCGTGACACTTTGTTGTTAACTGCCCACTCATATACACTTTTTAGTGTTTCTTCAGCTTTCTCTCGTAGATCTACATGTGATGTGTCACTGATTAGCACATTGAGTCATCTGCAAACAATATTGTATGCCCATGCTTTATACTTTGTGGGAAATCATTAATAAAAATTAGAAATAGTACTGGACCTTGGACACTACCCTGTGGTACACCTATATTTGTATGTTTGGGGTCAGAAATATGTTTTTCAATACAGTTGGAGTTGCATGATAAATGTGTTATTTCAGTCATCTGTATTCTATTATCCAGATACGACTGGAACCATTTTTTACAATCCCCCTTATTCCCAGTTCATCTAGCTTAACCAACAGTATTTTGTGATCCACAGTGTCAAAAGCTTTGGTTAGATCAAGAAATATATCTGTTGTATAGTTTCCTTTATCAAGTGCTCCTAGGATATATTTAGTGAGATATGCTGTTGCTGCTTCTGTGCCTTTCCCTGTTCGGAATCCAAACTGGTCCTTGGCTAGGAGGTTGTGCATATTTAAGTAGCTCATAAGTCTATCTTTCGCAACAGTTTCTATTATTTTTGCAAATCACAAGAGCAGTGAGAGTGGCCTATAATTTTTTGTATCTCATTTTTTGAAGTGAGGCAGTACTTTAGCATATTTTAAGTAGTCAGGAAAGTAACCCTGCTTGAATGATTGGTCTATAATATTAACTAATGGTGATAACAGGCTCTCTATACAGTCTTTAATTAGAAAAATTGGAACTTGATCTAAACAAGCTGAATTTTTATTTTTCAGTTTGCAAACTACTTTGTAGACTTCTTCCTTTGTTGTGGGCAGTAATACCATTGAATGTGGTACACTTGTTTAGCTTTGTGATCTAAAGGACTTTTTGCAATTTTTGCTATAATTTTGTACCTATACTGCTGAAATAATTATTTATATAGTTTGTCAAATATTTTGGATCTTTTATTAGAATCCCTTCTTTTTTATTTTTTTGTCTGACACATTCACCTTTCTGTTGCCGGTTTCCTGTTTTACAATCTTCCAGACTGCTTTGTTTTTGTTTTCAGCACTCAGCTCCAGTTTGAAGTTGTGAGCCCTCTTACCAACACACAACACTTTCCTGTATGTTTTCCTACACCTTTTATAAAAGAGTGAGAAAGATGGATTTGTTTGACTGTGTTTGATAGAGCTGAGGTGCTTCAGTGTTTGAGATGATTTTTTGATACCTTTTGTCACCCATTTGTTTTGTTCAGCTGTTGAGAATGGACGTAACACTAAGAAAGATCTCTTCAAATTTTAGTTTGAATAGTGTCATGAAGTTCTTGAATTTATCATTTGCACATACCTCTAAGTATACTGTTTCCCATGTTTCATCTGCCATTTGTTAAGCAAACTCCTGCCTTTTTGGTTTGGAAAAATTTCGCCTATATACTTGTATTTTCTTTTATTTCTGTAGTCATTTTTATATTTATAATTTGATCAGCATGGTCAGATAATCCTAGCTCAACAACATCTACACTCCAGTTTTCTTTATCTAAATCTGTTAAAACCTGATCAATAGCTATCTTTGAATGGTTTGTTACTCTTGTTGCACTGTTAACCCTTGGCACTAAATTGAAAATTTGTGTGACACCTATTAATGGTTCCCAGATAGGATCTGGATTCAGTTTGTCTATATTTAGGTCTCCACATATGACAATGTTGCTCTTTGGAGTGGATATCGTATCAAGTACTTGATTTAGTTTAGACAAAAACTTACTTACGTCTCCACTAAGAGACCTGTGTAAACACAAAATAGTTAATTTTCTACATCTGTACTGGTCTCTAAATTCTATTGCTGCCAACTCAAAATGTTTGTCTTCACTGATTGCACATAAATCACTTCTGACTTTATATGGATAATTTTGTTTAACATAAATACAACAACCTCCACACTTCATAGAACTTCTACTGTATGCACATGCTAAATTGTAAGATTTTAAGACTACTTGATTGATTTCCACTTCATTGCACCAATGCTCTGTGATACAAACAACTGAGCTGTTTATAGCCTCCAGCTCGACTTCTAGCTGTTGGACTTTATTTCTTAAACTTTTGGTATTTTGGTGAACAATTGTGAAATTATTATTACTGTATTTAGCATTGTCAGTTCTCACTGTCTTTTTGTCCTTGTGAATTATTTCAAGTACCTCATTATTTCGTTTACATTCACATTTTTTATTTTCAAACGGTATCCTTGGAACTTCACCCCTTTCAGAACATATCAGTTTCCCTTATTTTTAATAATTTTACATATGTCCATGAGCATTTTACTAAAGGTCACTGTGCCTAGTCTATTCAAATGCAAGCCATCCCTGCCCAGACATTTGTCACTCAGAAATTTGTTAGGGTCGACTAAAATCGCACCAAGTTCGTCGCACTGTTCCCTGACAGCGCAGTTTACATAAGTGTTACTCGCCGATCTTCTATGTAAGATTCCACTGATTACAATTCTAGAGCTTGTAAACAATTTTTTCGCTGAATGAATTACATTTCTTGTATCGTTTATGATTTCTTCTTCGCTGCTGCTTCGAACAGAGTTCCCGCCAACATGGATTATCACACCTACTCCGTTATTCAGCAATAAAATATAACAATTAAGAACTGTAACACCTACTGTAAAATATGTAATGTATTTTATGAAATGAGAAAGGGAGGTGGGGTGGGGGAAGCACTAGTAGCAGATAGTAGCCAGACAAAAATGCTGGAAACTGAACTCAGTACACGACTATGAACCTAAGGAGCAAAATGCTGCTATAAGAATATCAAAAAATGGGTAGAAAGGAAGGAGGGCGGAAATGGAATGAAGAAAACACGGTCAGTGGGCAAAGCACCAGTGTACAGGAGTTTGTGGTCCAGGGGTGGTTGGAAGTAACAATGGGGCTGGTGGTAGGAGGAGTGAGTAAACTATGCATCATTTCGGAACAGGTCAAAGAACTGACCAAACTGAAAATCAACTTGTTCACTTGTCACTATCAGGCTCATTTATTTTGCACTTACAAATTTCAAGTTTCTCCAAAATATCCAACTGCATACCTTTCCATGTGTGATGCAAAATTATTGCGTTTAGTGTTTGTCTCTGGTATCAACCCAATGACCCTAATTTTTTAAATGCTGTCAGAATGCAGTCCTTTAAGAAGCACCCACATGTTCTTTAAAGCAGGTGACAAAACTTCTACCCGTTTGTCTGATATAAAATGATTCACAGGGTCCGCATTGCAACTTATATATGCCATAGGAATTATATTTACCACCCTTGTCCCCATCCCAGCTCGCCAATCCTATGTTTCAACTTACACTTTAATTACCCGCTCATACGAAATCCTAGCCTTAACCTTGCTGGGAAGGAGCAGGTCAACTTTTCAGAGATTGGTCCCATATATTGCAACATTCGGTACTTTTTTACGTCATCTGTCCACAGTGGTTTCACATGCCTATGCTTCCTGTACAAACTGGAGACCAGTGACTGCTTATAGCCATTAGTCATTGCAACCTACTTCAACAGCATCAGACTGTGTTGGCTTCTGAAACACTGAGAAGCCAAGGCTCTCATCATATCTCATAATATGCAAATCCAGGAAATCCTATTTTCTATCCACTTCAACTTCGAATGTATACATAATCTTCGGGTGCTGCTCATCGAATAAATTAAAAATGGACATAACTTTGTCTTAGTGCCCTTCACAATCATGAAACTCATAAACATATGTTTTTAGAAATAAACAATGTCATCTGAAAAATCCTGATTCAGTTTGAAAATTCTACTCCCCAAATTATTAATAAAAATGTCAGCCAATAAGCCTATGAGGCAATTGTCCATAGCAAGGCCATCTGGCTGCTGGTAGACATGATCAAAACCAAAGTAATTATATGAGACTGAACTGAAGGAGATCAAAAAACTCAACTAGCTCACCATTGCTCATAGTGGCATTACGCAAAAATGTTATTCTTGATAATGGAAAGGGTTTCCTCGATTGGGATATTGGTGAACAAATTCACAATATCGAAAGAAGCCATTAACATATCATCTGACATTTTAAGCTTCTGGCTGGTATGTGTATCCAACGTTTAAAAAAAACTGTGGAGAAAAAGTTGTCGCCATCAGTCTTGGCACAACTACCAGGTATTGGGGGGAGGATTTTGCTCCTTGTCCTCTAGCCCTGCTTTCCTCCCTTGCCATGGCCAGGTAAGGGAACGCGCTGTGATCGTACTTCGTCGCATTGTATGAGGCCTTTCCATTTAAAGAGACTGCTGGGACCGTATGACCACCAGTGTTGTAAGTGGCTTCATGCACAAACTATCGTTCATTATGCGCTCTACTCCAGACAGGAGCCCTCCCCATGGGCAATACCAAGTCACAGCAACAACTTCCTGTCGAGTAATCTGTTTCCCCCCTCCCTCACAATGTGATGGCTACCATGCTGGCTTTTTGTCGTACTATGACAACAGAAAGAAAAACCGAAAGTACTGAAGATTGATCACGTTTTCCTTTAAAGCACCATCTTTGTATGTTTAAATATTTAGTCTCCCTCACCCCCCCCCCCCCCCACACACACACATACACACACACTCTAATGGGCTTTCTTTGAATTTACAAAATTTAATTTTTGCTACTTAAATTTCCAATTTGGAAGGTCACAGAATGTTAAATTCCTTGTTATGTCACCAGACACAGCTGATATAATTATAAAGAGTATCTTCTCTGCTCCAGCTACCTATATTGTGTAAGTATTTATTACTAGAAATGGTTAAAAAACTCATTTTTACAAGTTATACAAAATTGTTTACTCGAAAAGCCCCATCAGAAAACTACTGAAAATTGCACAATATATTGTATGGTTAATGCGTTAGTAGTTATTGCCATCAAAATGGTCAATATTTTTTTTGTGTAAAGTGTTAGAATTGTTTTAAACATTCTACATATTTTGCATAATTGAATTTCTAGTGCAAAATATGCTTGTTAGCAACACTGTGTCCAGCGTGTTACCATCACATTCAATATGCAGAAATCGCTATATTCACTACAACAAAAAATTTAATGGTAACTCACCTGAAACTTCCTTGCAGATTAAAACTGTGTGTCGGACCGAGACTCTAACTCGGGACCTTTGCCTTTCGCGGGCAAGTGCTCTACCAACTGAGCAACCCAAGCAGAACTCACACCCCGTCCTCACAGCTTTACTACTGACAGTACCTCGTCTCCTACATTCCAAATTTTACAGAAGCAGGAGAGCTTCTGTAAAGTTTGGAAGGTAGGAGACGAGGTACTGGCAGTAGTAAAGCTGTGAGGACGGGGCGTGAGTCGTGCTTGGGTAGCTCAGTTGGTAGAGCACTTGCCCGCGAAAGGCAAAGGTCCCGAGTTCGAGTCTCGGTCCGGCACACAGTTTTAATCTGCCAGGAAGTTTCATATCAGCACACTCCACTGCAGAGTGGAAATCTCATTCTGATAACTCACCTGAATGATCACCGTCACTGGAATGTGAAACCGTAGAAGAGATGGCACATGTTTATATTCCTGGATGTGAAGCAGTTGATGCGTTGAATGTTAGCATGTCTATTGAACCCCCTAATACATCCCCTACTCAACACTCACACAAGATAAGCAGCACAGGATGAAAACAATACATAAAAAAATTAGAAGAACTTGAGATGAGTTTTACACAAGCAACATTTTCCAAACTTTGTTAAGTGTATAATGTAGATGCACTTTGTGCAGAACCTGAAGAGAGTGACATGTGCTCCCAATGTGATGTGTGATTTCAAAACCTAAACACAACTATCTTGGAAGTTGCTAATACTGAGAAGGTACAATTACTGACACTATACCAGATACCTACTCCAAGCTGCATATACAAAGAAATACATACCCACTTCCTCATGTTATTTAATTTCAAAAGCTTATAAAATAAAGAATGAAAAAAAGAATTTGGGCATGTCCAGATTCCTACTGTGGGCATCCACTGCAAAATCATACACTTAATGTTGCTCTGGACTATTACCTGAGTGATGACAAAGATTGCAGCAGGCAAAGTCCTAATCAGTCTAATGTTATCTCTGTTAGTGAAAAATGGTGAAAAAGTTAAAAAGATTTATGGCAAGATGAGGAAGAGAAGTGTATATACTAAGGAAAACAGGGAACTGGTCTCACAAAATTCTACTCCTTACAAACAAAATGGGTAAAATGCCAGCCACTGAAGGAAGTATGCACATGTATTTACTGCACTAATCTAAAACTTATTTGTTTCATCGTAAGCAGTGTCACAGGGAAGAAATAAACAGAGTTGGACCTGATGCTATTGTGCATATGTCAAGAGCCACAATATGTTAGTTGCAGGAGTGTGCTGTGCCTTTTGGTACTGAAGCATTACACCTTCAGGATACTGACAATGACATAACCTATGCATTGTGAGAGGTTTGTGGAGAAGAAATCAGGGCTAGGGTACTTTGTTACAAGAGGTTAGGCACTGGGTCATGGAAGTAGCAGTTCATTATCACATCCACAGGATTCAGAGACAGGCCATAGCAGAAGTAATTAATCAACCATATCTCAGAATACTGACATATTAGTTCTTCATTTTGACTTTGCTGAATGAAGTTCAAAGTTACCACTGCTACACAAGTGTCAATATTCACTTGTGTTGCTCACCTCCTCGCAACACCACACTGTTTCACTACTGTCAGTGATGATCTCATTAATGACAGTGCATATCCATGCTATGCTGCCAGCATGGTAACTGATAACATAGCAAGCATCTAGATGTCATACATTTTCTAAACATGTGTATGTGACTGATGGTCAAGCATCTCTTTAAAAACCACTTTCAGCTTTGAGCTTGGTAAACAAAGCATAGGAATTAAGACAAAAAATGGATAGTTTCAGCAACAGGTCATGGAAAAAGCACATGTGATGTGATAGGAGGTCTCTGTAAACTATCTTGCAACCAGATTTAACCTCATGCGTGGAACTGTTGATGCTATACTGCTACAGGGTAGGCTCATAGCATGTCATAAGGAAGTAATATCATGATACAAGACAATAAAAATTTGTGAATAATATCAGAAAAAGAAAACTGAATATACAAAGCTATTTTCTATAAATAAAATTTCTAAAAAATGTTTGAACAAAATGAACAATCATTTTCCCTCTCGCTTACAAGGTCGTAGAATAATTATTTTGACTAAGATATACCAGTTCAACACTACATTTACTCAACAACAGATATCAATTTAAATCTTTACATATCCAGAATTTTTTGACCTTTTGAGTAGTTATGCCTGACAAAAATTTCTCAAATTTTTATCACAAAATATTACCCACTCTGATTATACTTTCCGTAAGTACAATGGCCAATTAACATACCATGCAATTTTTAGAATAGTCAGGATAGGGTTTATCGCAAAAATAATTTATAGAGAATCAAAACATTTCAAATGCTCTTATCTTTATATAGAAATATTTTGATAGGTTAAGAATTTGAGGCATTAAAGTCACAGCTGACAGTTAGCAGTCTTTCCACTTTACCATTTCTCAAGAGTGTTAACATCCTGTGACTATTCATATTTTCAAAACAATTTTGATGTTTGCTAAAATTTACAAATTTTTGTAGTTCATTTTCCCAATTAAAGATGAAAAATCTAAGAACTGTGTATGTGTTAATCACACCTGATAGTATCATGAACATTAAAAATAATTATAATATAAAAACTAATCTCTGTTGCTTGTTTTTTATTGAATTTTTTTATTTTTCCTTTAATTACAACATTTTCATAAATGCTCTTATTTAGAGAGGTCTAACATGATTTGTTAAAACATCAGCAAATCAAAATATTTTAGTTTTTGATAAGTATCTTGTGGAACTTCGTCATGCATATGTTTCAGAAAATAAATAAATAACGTGACACATTCACTCTTAACCTGTATGGTTTGAGATTAAATTATCCATCATCAATCTGTAGGAATATGGAATAGTACGCTCACATAGGCTCGGTTGTACATAAAGCAGGTGGCAGACTGTGGTTCATTGGCAGAATGCTACGAAAATGCTCTCAGTCTACAAAGGAGTCTGCATACAAAACACGTGTGCGACACATCCTAGAATAATGCTAAAGTGTGTGTGACCAGACTCATACCAAATAGGACTAACAGGGACCATTGGAAGGATACGAAGAAGGGCAGTGTGGATGGTCACCGGTTTCTACGGTGAGTGTGTCATGAAAATGCTGAAAGACTAACTGGCAAATGTGTCAAGACAGATGCAAACTATCCCACGAAAACCTACTTAGAAAATTATACTAATTGCAGCAAGCACAAAGGCATTTAAGCAGTCATTCTTCCCACGATCCATGTGAATGGAATGGGAGAAAGCCCTAATAGTACGTACAAAGGGACATACCTTCTGCCATGCACTTCACAGTGATTTGGAGAATTCAGATATAGTAGATGTTGACGAGATGTTAAGACTGATGTACAGGGCAGTGGCTTGTTGAGTTGAGAAGGGCCAGGTGAAGTGGTTTGATAATAGGGGTTGAGGTCATGGACGAAAGAGCAAAGGATGTCCCTGCAATGAGTTCAGATCATGAAAATATCAATGAATCTGAACCAGACAAGGAGTTTCAGGTGTTGAACAGACGGAAGGATTCTTCCGTGCGCTCCATAAATAAGTTGGCAATGGATGGTGTCATGTACGTCCCCTCACAGTAGCACGGATCTGTTTATAGATTTGGCTTTAAAAAGTGAAATAATTGTGTGTGAGGATATGGCTGGCCAGGAGGAGTGTGCAAGAAATAGTGGATTTGGTATCAGGGCAATGCTGGGAAAGGCTGTTGTCCATGACTGCAAGATCATGGACATGAGGGATGTTTATGTACTAGGCTGTCGCATCAACAGTGATCAACATGGAATCTGTTGGCAATGGGACAGGAACTGTGGAAAGGTTGTGAAGGAACTGAGCAGTGTCTTGGATGTAGGGTGAGAGGTTATGGACAATAGCTTGGATGATCTTTCTGTGGGAGCATTGTAACCAGCCACAATGGTGCAACCAGTGGGTTTCTGGAGTAGATAAAAGGTAGGTGTGGGGGCAGAGGGAGGAGGCTAATTCCTAGTGTGTGGAGGGAGATGCATACAGATGTCAAGTTTTGGGATAGAGCTGAGGCCTTGAGGAGTTGCTGACTTTACGGGGGTTAGAGAGGAGGCGAGAAGAGTGATGGGAGAAGGCAATAAATGATCTGTGTTGTGAAAGAAGCATGTTCAGCAAGTGGACGGTCAAGTTTGCGGTTGGCCACAGTTTCACGGTGCCCATTAATGTGAGTAGATGTTTTGTTCCTATATGTCCACATAGAATGCTGGACAGTAATTACAACATAGTTGATATATAACATCACTGCTCTCACACACGTCTCTGCCTTTTATATGGTAGGAAATGTCTGTGGCTGGTTTGCAGTAGAAAGTGATGGGAGGACATGAGACAGGTCCCACAAGTGACTTGTCCATAAGAAAATGACCCAGGATCCCTGCTTATTCTACCTCTACCAGCTCCAGAACTCTCCTTCTCACTATCTAAACTCCAATCATACTCGCTTTCTGAAATGCTTGTCTGGCACATGGTACCCCACCTGACAGGCTTCCTGTTAAAAGTCAAGATCTTAGGGCTGTCACTCACCTTACTGCATGTTGCATCAGTCCCTATCTATCAGCAATCTGGTCCTCCATAATCATACAATCTAAGTTCAAGCAATACTTGACAGCCTCTGCTCCTTTCACAAACCCTTTTACTCTGACCACAACTTCTGAACGCTTTCATTGCATTAGAAGCTCTTGCTATTCAACATTTGGAACAACATTCCTACCACTGTCTGAGGAAGTTGTATCAACCACTCCTATCTTATGCCCACATGAGATTACATCTAGCCAATAAAAAACACACCACACACTGACCCTGCCTTCTTGCCAAACCCTGACTGTGCCTCGCTGACTTACTCCACCTTACACCCCACCAAAAACTTTTCCCACCACCAAGAACCATAATGCCCCTGAATGTCCATCCCTTAACATTACAGTCTACCTTTGTGCCAAAACTTGACCTCTGCAGAAAACTTAGTACTTTTTAAAAGCCTCATCTTTAGCCCACAACCTAAGTTCGATCATGGTGCATTTGTAAAGAATATTCTCTCCTTTACTCATTCTCTGCAGCAAGAACACTTCTTCACCACACACACCATTGACAATGGTCAACCAAAGGCCCACTCAGAACCTTGTTTAAAATAGTTCCAACTGTCATCCTCCTCCCCTTCTTTTTGGCCTTACCATTGCTTTATTTGGCTTGTCCTGAGCTATGACTGGTTTATATTTGTGTATCAAATGTTTTTTTGATGTTTGTGTATAGCTGAACTGATCCATGGACATTGGTAAAAAGTTGTGGAGCTTTGGTATGGAAATCTATTGATGTGGTTTATTATTCAATGCATTGTGTTTCGTATTTTGAAAGTGTGCACTCACGTTTTCTCCTTCTCATTTGTGTGTTTGTAATTTTTGTGTTCTGATAGTTCATTTAATGTGTCGAATAATGTGTTGTTGTACAGTACTGTTTGGTAATTGATTATTTTTTGCCATGTGACAGTTTCTTTAACATAGTAATTTTCATCTATTGCTGTACAATGTACAGATGATTACCGATGTTTAGGATTTGGATCTCTGCTTCTATGCCACTGGGGTGGTGGATGCTTTCAATGAGGTGGTCTGCAAATGTACAATGTGTATTATCACTTTTCAGTGCTCATGAATTTCGAAGTATCTTATCCTGAAATTTCTACACGTCTGTCCGATGTCTACTGAATCACCCTCTTTGCAGGTTAGCTAGTGTATACCTGCTTTGTTGAATTTATCTGTGGTGATGTTAGGTATTTTTAATCTTTCCTGCAGGTGGACGTTTGTTTTATAAGCCACGTGTATGTCTTGTTTTCTTGTAACGTTTCCTGTGTGTGTGTGTGTGTGTGTGTGTGTGTGTGTGTGTGAGAGAGGGAGAGATTTTGTTGTCAAATGTCAGTGTATGCTGTGTTTTCCTTTCGAGGGTTTCTTTATCTCGTGTGCTTTGTGTGTTTTTTGTTGCAAGATTGTTACTGGTAATTTGCTGTGATACTGTTGTGAGAGTTCAGTGTCAGTTTTGTTTTTATTTTATTTTATTGTTCAATTTGTCAACAGTGTTTATTTTTTAACTATTTTCTGTGGCAATACATCTGATTATGTTCAATGTTTGTGCATAGCAAGCTTCATCCACATAGCAAGCTTCATCCACTTAAATTCTGTTCAGTCTCTATAGGAGGCACTGAGGCTGGTATGTTTGTGGGCTGTTGGGTGGTTTGGCCTATTGTGAATAACTCTACTGATTGACGTAGATTTTCTGTACACCGAGAACCAGTGTTTGTGATTTGTTTACTACTGTGATGTGTAGGATATTTATTTCTTGTTTGTTTCTGTTTCAAGGGTGAAGTGTATTTTCATATTTTTTCTTCTAGAGATTTTTCTGAATGGTTTCCACCTACCTTTCTTTCACTCTTTCTTCCACTTTCATGATCTGTGCACCCTCAAGCTTAACCTGTGCCAATTTTGCTGCTTATAAAAGTTTGACAGAGAAGTTCTACCCGTGCCTCCTCATATAGCTGCTGTTCTTTTTTCTTTTCTTTCAGAGCAGCTGTCTGAAAATCAATTGATTTTTTCATGTTATCTTCCTAATGTCCTGTTCAAGATGGTTTTGTTCAGCTTTTGTTTTTTTTCCTAATTTAAGTTTTTTTTTCCTTTCACAATTTTCCTTTTAAGCAGTACAATTATGTGCTTACTGTCCATGCCTAACCAGCTGAGTGTCAGTAGGCACAGAAAGTAAATATGAGTGTACACCCAAAGCATCCCTCACAGTCGAAACACTGAAAATATTTCAGTCAGTGCTACCTTGTCTTCTCCTAATGTGTGCTTTTAAATGGAATATCTTCTCTGTACGTCCACATTTCCATGGGGTGATGTAAGAAAAGCCTTACCAAGTTTCAGTAAATGTTGATACTTTATGAATGATGATTTTTTTTTTTTTAAGATGTGCTGCTGCCAGTAATTGTCAATACCTATGTTTTCTAAAACTACGTCATCTTTTTCAGACCACAGAACTTTCCACTTGTCTAATAAGTAATCTTGCCCGAAATTGAACAGTATCACTTTTGCAACCTTTAACATGTCACTGCAGCTTCTGTCCTTATTCTTTTTTTGAGGTCTAAAACCCTACAACTTTTCAGTCATGCACCTAACAAGCATTTCTTCTCCATCACATGTTTGAAAGCTATGATGTAATGTTTTAACATTCTTTCGAAACCACACTTTCCACATTCTTCTAGTTTTCTAAGCTCTTTGGCTAGGTGCATCTGATTCCAGCATAAGGCAATTATTTAGCGACAAGTTGGCTTCAGAAAGATCTTTACATAATTTCTGATGTAACGTTTCGTTGTTATCTTTGCCAATACAATTCTTAGGTGACATGGTGTTGTGTAACACTTTCTCTCTGACCAGAATGTAATGGTTGTTTGTAATTCTTCTTTACCTTTAATATTGACAGTTTCATCGAAACTAAATGTGTAATATCTCACAGTCTTATACAAAGTGAAAAAATATTCAGAAACACTGTCAAGGATCATCATCTTAAAAGCAATACAAATATCATTCGACAAATCCATTAAGTAATTGGAAATCACTGACTTCTTTGTCCAAATCAATCTAGTGGTGGTGGAACTATCCTTGGTACTTAACATCTGCAGTGTTGACACACTTACCCAACTTTAAGGACGTGTCTGATCTGAAAGTTCTAAATATGAATGTCATCATCCACACTTAATTTTAGAATTACACTTACATTATGTTGAAAATAAATGGTCAAAAATTGCCTGAAAACATTCTGTCTCAAAATTAATAGAGCAACAATATACACTGAAAAATAGTTCACTTTCACTATCATTTTTCCCCATGCTGACACTTTCCTTTTTGATCTACCCGTATTATCACAATTTTGCCTCTGAACTATTTCCATTTACAATTGCAGATGATACAGATCTCGCAAATAGATTGTGACACAAATCACTGCACTGATTTGAAATATTTGACATTTCAGAGTTGCAGTTCTTAAGTATCATCTTCAATTGTTCTGGTGTTGACATAACCACCCACATCCTTTGCTCTAAGGCTTCCAAGCCACAAAGCAGGTTCCTCGAACATGTTTTGTCAAATTTCGCAAATACTTATAACAACATATGATCAGTATCTAACAAGTCATAACAAGTCCAGTTGGTTGATTGGCGACTCCATAGTGTCCTGTGCACTACGACCAGATAATGGGTATACTTGAAAGGAGACACAGCACCGGTCGTATATTTTTGTTTATTATCGCAAAATCGATTTTCGGTCACTTAGTGACCATCTTCAGTGCTGTAATATATAACTTAAATTAGTAAGCACTGGTGTCAATAAGCTTACGGCGATCACAACCAAATACTTCACCAACATACTGAAGAAGTTGAACAGCTTGTGTCAAGAGGCAGTATATTCCCCATCCCCTGCTCCTTTCTCCTGCACTGGATAGAAAGTGTCATTGTAACAATACTGAAAACAGGTACAAACCCTTGTAAAATGATAAAGCTACAGACTGACTGGTTTAATGGCAACCCTAAGCAAGCTCTTGAAATGGACGGTCAATAACAGACCTTCTTGATGTCTGGAAACAAGTAGTTTGCTTTTACCTTCTTAGTGCGGATTTCGAAGGTCCAGATTGACAACCGACCACCTTGTATGACTTGTCTGCTTTAGGGAGGTTTGCATGCTTTTTTGGCATCTGTAGTTATCTTTCTGATGGGAGAAAGAAAAATTTGGTATGCTTTAGTTGTTTTCATGGCTGTTTCACCGCCTTCTTAACACACCAACTGGACTTGAAAGGAGACAGCATTGGTCGTATATTTTTGTTTATTATCGCAAAATCGATTTTCGGTCACTTAGTGACCATCTTCAGTGCTGTAATATATAACTTAAATTAGTAAGCACTGGTGTCAATAAGCTTACGGCGATCACATAGACTATGTGGGTGTTGAAATCTCCCAACAGGATCAAACGAAGAGGTAATGATACAATAGTCCTTCCATCTCTTGATGGTATACATCTGTATCTGGCAGAAGATAAGTTGTAAATTGTTACCAAGGCAGATAGTTGGGATCTAACAGCTACAGCCTTTGGTGTCGTGTTCCGTAGCACTTGTCCACTAGATACGGATGATTGTACCTATGTGCAAATGCCTTCTGAAGACCTCTTTACAATAGATCAATTACTGCTAAACAATGGAGTTTACAACTGTAGCCAGGTGATCTTCCAATAACCACTTTGCTTGTAATGCAACATACAGCAAAGAGAAGGGACACCAACTGCTGAAGTGGAGCTACATGGCAGTAATAACCATTACATTTATGTCATTGTTAAAAGAGGGGCAGTGAAAGTGAAAGGTACCTTGTTTAAGTCATTGTTCCTTCCCTGTCTCCTCTACACCAAGTTTAATAGCCATTTCGGCAGACAGTTCCTCTGTACAGGGATATTCAAGGTCGAACAATACCATCAAAGAGGTTTTTGATTTACATTTTTTCCTTTTTCTTCTCTCTCTCTTTTGCCTAAGAAAATTTTAATTCTTTAAGGAGTTTAACAGTATGTACATCCGTGTGAAAGGACGATTTAACGATACTGCAGCTCACTGTTCTTACTCCTTTCTCCTACTGTTATTTCTCAATCAATTAAAATACTGGAGGACATCGTCTTTCTCCAGAGCAAAGCAAGGGAAGGACTGAAGACTTTTGGCTGCATCAGCTGTGTCCCCTGACATAGTACGGGTTGCATTCGAAGGTGGTCCTTGTGACTGTATCCAATGGAGGAAGCCATATGTATTTTTTTGGGCTTCAAAGAATTACAGGCAACCGAATGACGATATACACTCCTGCACCTTCTTTCTCTTTTTAAAAATTGGGCAAACTTGATCTTTTCCAGAAAAAATATAGCTTTCATTGCTGTGAACGAATCACCATCTGCCCTAGTGTAAACCAAGTACTAGGTAAACTGTATCATTCCTTGTTTCCTGGCCTGTTGACCATCCCAAGATGCGGCTACAAAAGGAACAGTGGAGGGGGTTATACATTTCAGCATTAAATTTTCTTCTTCCAGTCACTGAGACAATCAGTTCTAAATAGCCATTATCTGGTGCAAGTTTAATTCCTTTCATTTGTGAAGCATGTACCATGATACTGCCTCTTCTGTAGGGAGTTCTCCCTATGCATGCCACTCAGCCACAGTAACATCCGCCGCCTAGCTTGATAGTCAATGCTCAGAGTCCGGATGCCTTTAAGGGGCGCTGCTTTTTGGGTTACGTTGGCAGTGAAAGCTCTGTATCGCCAGGGGGCTACAGGGTACATGACGACCACACTACATAGACCTAGTTACAGTGTTGGCTTTTTTGGCAAGTGTAGCTCTGTACATACTGAGGACGCATAAGTGTCATTCCATGTCAGTTTAACCGGGGGCTCCAGCTCATAGTCTCAGATTTGACTGAAATTCAGTACACTAATTCTACCATGTGTGGAACAGTCGGGTACAAAGTATTAGTTTCCCCTGCCAATTAGTTCCAGAATTATGACTTGTGAAAGAAGGTGGCGTGATCTGGAAATTGCAACCCGCATCTGGCAATCTATCTTCAGACCCAACTTCAGGTCTTAGTAACTTTGGAACTATTCCACACAGTCCAGTGAAATTCTTACAACCCAGTAACATCCATTTAGAGAACACACTCCATGAATCAAAACACCAACAACATATTTCCGAGGGAAAATAAAAAATTCCAAAATGTGATTAAAAGAATGTAATATGTTAAAAGGTACATATTGTAGGTGCCCTCTATGCCAGATATAATTCACTCAAACTTAATGTGGCCTAAACACACACAGAACTCATCATGCCCATATCAGTCACAAAAACTGAGTTACATGCACACGAAAATACAAAAATTTGAAAAATTACCTGAAAACCATACACTTTTTAAGTGTGGTAGCACAAAAGGGACAAGTGGTATCCAAGCCAAATTTTACACACTGCATAAGTAGACCATAATGATATATATCTCAAAATTTCACCGTTTTATTGCAAGACATTTGCGTACAATGGAAGTTGACAGATGCATTTGGTGATGTGGCCATTGTTCCACAACACAATTTTGTAAAAACATATCGTAAACTGTTCTGCCTCTTCTTATCCTCTCCCACAACTGTTTGATCACTAAGCAACAACATATAGACAGATTAACACAACCTATCATTAATGATTACTGCACCTTAACTGCTAAAAACCAGTCTATTGTGTTTCGAACAGAAGTTCTCCCACACTTCAGCTACTGTACTCTGTACATTGAGTGGCAAATTGTACTGTCTTCCTGACACTGTGGTAGGAACTGGAACTGTCATGAGAATATGTTCAAAAGGAATCGAACACCTATCTGCCAAACATGGCCAATGAAATGATCTTGCTGGTCCTGCTGGTGCCATGAAGTTCATAAATACATCACCTTCTGCTTCACAGCACTCTGCAACACATCCTAAGTACCATTTGTCATCATAAACAGCAATAGCATAGCAACCTGGGTGTATGTTGCTGCTTTTGCTTCTGTATCCTGAATCAGACATACTGGGAAGATACAGGTTGTGCATGAACCTATAGTTATAACTGGACAGTCTGATCATCTGCGCAAGGTCAGAGTCCGTTGGAGAGAAGTGATGATGGCTCCTTGTGCCTGCAACAGTTTTAACGTGTTCTAGTCTGCTTTTCAGCAACTCTTCGACTGATTTCACCTCATCTTTTGAAACATAAAATCATTGTACGCCAGAGATATTTTTCTCTACCCATGTAAATAATTGAAGAGGTGTTACAATGTGACCTTCTGTAGGGTGCTGCAGACTAGCTCCTGATGCCATGCGCTTAATGGTAGCACCAATACCATCACATAAATTTTTACCATGACTTGTTGCAAAAATTTCCATTCTGTGTGAATCTGAAAATCATGGTAATGCATGCATAAATTTTTGAGATTTTTACAGTTTTTGTACTGACTAGCAGCCCCATCACTGAAGTATTTCACAAAATGTATGAGGCAGCTTGTTTTTCACATATGCCATGACAGTGCGAATGTAGGCATGAACTGCAATGGCATCATGAATTAAACGGTCACTAAAAATGCACAGGTTCATGACAGACACATCACCTGATTCACCTCTGTAGTAAATCGCAAATGGCTGGAGAGCTACTTGACTGTCGTCCCAATGACATCCTTGGATGGCATCTTGAGTTATCAATGCATAATTTTCAGAAAAGTCTAGTATTACTTTAATTTCATCTTGTTTCAAATTATCCTTACGAAACTGGAGACAAGCCGATTGTGCTGTTGCTGTGTGTGGTCAGTTTGTCCGTTTTTTGACAACACATTTCAACAAAATCTTCCACTGTACTTTGCTCTGTTTCAAGACTTCTGCGATCCATGTGTGTGTATTGTTTATAAGAAACAAGTTCATCATCATCATCCATAAGGAGTTCACCATACAATTTGTTATTCATGTCTTCTGCAAGATTTGCCTTACCAGGACACTTTTCACACCTGAGTATCATGCACTGGTAGGAACTGATGTCACACACTAGCAGCTTCATTGTACCTTTGTAATCACGACCAGAATCCTTTATAGCAGCAAAGATCAGCTTAGCATTTTGATGGATCTCTCATACACAAACATTGTGTGTGCCCCTTGCACTTACAGGCACAACCCATTTTGGCCGAAGACTGAAAAAAGATGATAAACCTACTTTGGTATTAGGATACTTTTCCTTGAATTCTACATATAGTTCTGATATGTTGCATAGCAACAGTCTTTTTTGCATCTGTACAGATACATTTCCCATTTTCACCGTTGCATAGTCTTTTTTCCCAGGCATTATTCAGCTATAGTCGTCATTTTCATAAAACTACAACACTAGTACCTTTATTTCTGAACTCAATTGCTTACCCTGAGCCTTCTGAAGTTGTGGAAGCACTCCTTGGGTCGCTTTTATTTTCCTAGCTTGCTTTACCATGTATGTAGAAACACTGAATTCCTTTGCAGTGTAGTCAATAGACCAGCTGGAAGGTGCAAGGGTAAGAATAACTACTTTTTCTGGCGTGTAGATATGGCACATTTTTCTTTCAAATCAAACACAATTTTGTCCAAATCGCATCATTTCTGGCATGATTTCTGTTCCTTTGGAGCCGATAGTTCTTCCTCTTCCACCATTAGTGTGTCAGCTATTTTGTGTTTTAATTCCATATGTGCTTCTTGTAGTTTTCTTCTACCATAGCTGGGCCTGTCTCTTTTCCCAACTTTCTGTGTCTTCATGGGAGACAAACCAAGAGCAGTCACTGAAGTATTTAATTGCTCATCCGCTGTAGTTGTAGGTGGCTGATACTCTTCGCCACTGTCATGTAAATTATCAGAATATTCTTCATTTATAAGCAGTGTAACACACCGGGAACATAACTTTAGTCCTGGTTTCATGTTAAGTCCCATGCACTGATTCACTTTCAATACTGATTTTATATCAATTTCTCTGAGGCTACACTTCACTGTCTTCTTATGAATCCGAAATGGATCAAAACAACTTCTTTGTAGGAAAGAATACTTATCCAGAAACACTTTCATATGATAAACACTAAAGTTTCCTGTAACGGAAATACGGAAGCATCCGATCCCACCCGTCCGCTTTGACCCATGACGTCACAAATATGGCGGAAACAACCATAAACGACAATTCCAATATGGCGGATATAAAATCATTGCATATGTATCATAAAGACGAAAATACATCGAAAAACACAAACATGCACGTTTCACAAAAAGCCTAATGACTCTAATGGGACAAGCATGGGAAGTTGGGGGTTTTTGGGTGGGGAGAAACTAAATATAAACAAATTTAGCCACCCACCCCCATACAAAACCATGCAAAACGACGAAAAAATCTACATCACAAAACTCACCAAATACCACAAAACACAATATTATCTGGAACCGGACACTTCCCTTGACCTATATAGATCTACAGCAGCTCCCGATCCCATAAATTGGGATCGAACACTTCCCTTGACCTAAATAGTTCAACAGCAGCTGCCGATCCCATCTCCCAATACAAAAATCAAAATGCACCACCAAACATTACGAACAAACACTTCCCTTGACCTACACAGATCCCGATCCCATAAATTGGGATCAAACACTTACCTTGACCTATATAGCTCAACAGCAACTCCCGATCCCATCTCCCAATACAAAAATCAAAATGCACCGCCAAACATTACGAACAAACACTTCCCTTGACCTACACAGATCTACAGCAGCTCCCGATCCCATAAATTAGGATCAACCACTACCCTTGACCTATGTAACTCAAAAACATCTCCCAATAACAATACCAACTTTCACAGCCACAAATTTCAATGAAACACTTCCCTATAGTCCAATACACAACACGTACGCCAAAAACAAAAAAATGAGAACTTACCACAAGAAAGTTCCAGCCCCACAAACTAGATTGGGCACCACAATCACTCTCTCTCACACACACACACACACACACACACACACACACACACACAAAAAAAAATCTCAATCACACACTACAACTCAACAAAAACTTCAACAAAATAGATCCTCCACAACTAAAACAAAAAACAAACTCACTCCCCCTCTCCCCCCCCTTAACAAATACTATACAACAAAATAAACCACCCACCCCACCCTGAGCCACAGCCATCCACCCACCTACCCAGATCACCCTAACCAACAACTTTCGGCCTATACATTTTACCCACAGCCGTTAACAAAACCCGAACAATACAATAGCCCTCTGGGACACTCTTCCGCCAACAGTACTCATCTAAATGAGACTGAAGGCTGGAAGAGCGCCTCTTCCCCCTCCCAAGAACTGACTTAACCGCCCCCCACATCCCCTCTATTGTATTAGTACAAGCCCCGGTCTCATAATTCTTAAACTCTAAACTATGGTTCACTACTAAATGATTAAATCCCCTCTCACCCAACCCCCTATAAGAAGAAAAAGCATCAGAAACTATTGTCGACCCCAGCTCTATATATTCCTCAATTAACCCCACTAATTCAGCCTTGGACCTCCCTTCCACAACCCTAAAAACACATTCCGAAACCCCCCCCCCCCCCCCCGGAACAACAGCCCCCCACACCCAAAGACCAGCCACAGACTTCCCCCTCCCATACTTCCTTTTCCCAAACTGTGACTCGTCCACCTCCACAACAACCCCATGCCCCCCAACTTACCCCTGTACTTAATAAATTCCGAACACACTTCACGACAAAAGGAATACCAATCTAAAACGCTCCTCTCACTCACACCAGTCTCATGCGCGCAAAAACTCTGTGGGGATCGATAACAAAAATAATATGTAACAAGCACAATCTCGCGCATGCCCAACCTAGACTTCTCGAACCAGGTACCGCGGCGTATGGAACGCCATATATCGTCTTTGCGACAGCGCCACATATAACCGTCCCTGGTCCGAGAGGCCGGAACTTTAACCAATTTCATTGGTTCACGGCACACTCCGCACTTCACCACCTCGGCAATTAAGCCGAAAAGCTGTAGGAACTTAATCAGCTCTAAAGCTGTGTCCCCCATCATAGTCCTCAACCGAGAACTATTGATCTTGTCTTTCATATCCATTCCTGAACAAAAAACCACAACCGATTAAACTTAATAACAAAACCACCCGACGTACAGCAATCATCACTACATTAACCTTCACACAAAACCGTTAACTCACTGATACAAATTCCGCTTCAAAAATACACAAGCAGCACTTGCCACAGAGCAACATCAAACTGAGCCCAATACACCAAACAAACGAAAACCCTGAATATACCACCAGAGGGCACAACAAACCACAACACGACGACATCTACAAAAACGCCACACTCACAACCCAAACTCCGCACCGTAATGACGTCACACACCACAACACCCTTACGTCACGGGTCAAAGCCAACGCGTGAGATCTGACACTTCTGTCGACCCGCTGTAACTGTACTTCTTGGGCCCACAGGGTGTATCCCGGATCTCCATAGCAACAAATCTTGGTCCGATTCATCCAGATTATACTGTACAAAGCGAATGCCACATTTTGTTCCATATGTTGTTTTATGACATTCAGATGTTTGTGCTCAACCAATACTGCAACGTATTTGAACAAAAGCACCACTAGTACACTCTTCTGCTTCCATACTGACTTTCCACAACAGTACTGAGCAGTCTGAACTAGAGTCTTAAAAACATGAGTAACCTGTAATTGTTGCTTGTTTCCTTTGTTGTTCCCACCTAAAAATGCCTCATTCTGTCCCTGAAAACTACCACTGTTTAACTTTCTGTTGCCTAATGGTTCCCAACAATTGCTGCAGCTTTATCTGAAACAAGCTCTCTGCATCATCACTATTACTTGCTAAATCGTGTTAAAAGAAACGTAACCAAATACATCTCTGTCAACTTTTTGAGTGAATTTCGTTTGGCATAGAGGGCACCTACAATATGTACCTTTTAAAGTATTACATTTTTTAAATCACATTTTGGAATTTTTTATTTTCCCTCAGAAATATGTTGGTGTTTTGATTCATAGAGTGTGTTCTCTAAATGGATGTTACTGGGTTGTAAGAATTTTAACTGGACTGTGCGGAATAGTTCCGAAGTTATTAAGACCTGAAGTTGGGTCTGAAGATAAGATTGCCAGATGCGGGTTGCAATTTCCAGGTCACACCACCTTCTTTCACAAGCCGTAATTCTGGAATTAATTGGCAGGGGACCTTAAAATTTTGCACATGAGTGTTCCACACTTGGTAGCATTGGTGTGCTAAATTTCAGCCAAATCTGAGATTACCAACTGGAACATTTTCTCAAATTGGTTGAATTGACATGGAATGACCCATAAGTGGATGTTGCACTACAGACAGAGTGCCCTTCCACAAATGACATGAACTAGCAACAAAATTTTGAAAACAGAAAAAAGGTGAGTCGAACCCACAAGCAGGAATTAGATTTTAATTTCCTGAAAGAATGATAGATGCAAGGAAAGTAAAAGATCTGACTCATTACATAAGGATCAGGCAGATTAACATGAAGGCCTAATGCTGGGGTCATAGATTAGTCAAAAATGAAAGGAGAAAGTTAGAGGAGAGGAAGGGGGAAAGTAAAATGTTCACATGGAAAATGAATAGAAAAATGCTGCTTTGGCTCAGGGGAGGCTGTTAAATATGTTTTTGGGAGGGACAGAAGGTCCTCTTCTGCTTTTCTATCTTATTTCCTGGCTGGGAGAGTTTACATAAGAATTACTGCCTTGTTCAAGGCTTCATGAAGCTTGCTGGAAAGATGGCTGTCAGTTGAATTATGGGGGGGTGTTATTTGGTGTGTATTTTCTATTTTTTGTTTGGTGCTTTGATATTGGATGTGGTGGTGGTACATCTTTTTATTAGCTGAAAGGAGGAAGTGGCGGTAGGGGTGGACTCCATGTCTTTAAGAACACCACTGCTCACTTTGTGCACAATACAATCAAATCTGGTTTTCATAGACAGTAATTTAGACAGTAGCCAATAGGTGTGCCCTATCTTTGAAGCCTTCACAACAACTTTCACGAAGACAAAGTAAGACAGCGCACTGCTCTTGTTGCCTTGTCTACCTCGATACAGAGGGTATTCGACTGATGGCATGGCCAGCGCATTCTCCAGGTATTTTCACCCACTGAAAACATCTGGTAATTGACTGCCAAGAGACTGGCATCCAACACTCACCAGTCACTACAGTTGATCAACTCTAATGTACTGTTTCAGCAGCATGGAACAACATACCCATATCTGTCATCCAGGCACAGTTCACCCTGGTGCTCTGCCACATTAATGTCATCATTGTTGTCAGAGGTGGCAGCTGTCTGTGTAAAATTCTGTAACTTTTACACCTCCAAATCAATTACAAAGTTAATCATGCCTTCACCAACCTATTCACATACCTACAATAAGTAAAACATTGTTTCTTATTATCCTTCCTGTTAATGCCATTTCAACAGACAAAAATGTACTGTTGGTTCAAATTGAGTCAGACTTTTAAATTTATTGTAGTTTGTATAACTTTTGCTCTAGGAAAATAGTTATCTGATGGGAGAGTTGTCAGTTTGTAGAGAAATTGGGGGACGGAGGGAGGGGAATTAGTGATTCCTTGGCAAAGTAATGGTGGCATAGCATTTCATCTAGTTGTTTTCCCAATTAGCCAGTGCAGATTATCCAGTTTGTGGATTTTTCTGACAAAAGTAGAAACAATTATACACACACAACTAACTGGAGAGATTCGTGGTAGCCCTCTATTGATGTTAAATACGTACCCTGTAGCTTACATTTATGCTGCAACAAATAAAATACTGACAAAGTTCTTTTTCAAAAAAAAAAAATTAATAAATAAATCAACATTTTCCTGTGGCAGAGCCTACAGAGCATGCTCAATAATTTGATTGTGGATCAGTAGTGCATAAAAATCTTTCAAGTATATTGTATACTGTACTGCTCTCTCAACATACTGCTAAACAATTACACTAAGTTGACTGTGGTTTAAAAAAAAAATTTCATTGGTTATTGGATTCAAAATGTAACTTTGTATTGTATTATACACTGAAATGAAAACTACAAATTCCTTTTGATTCCTAGGAGCAGAAGTACGTTGCATTCCTACATTTTTCACTTAGGCCTGATCTGGTTCTTTAAACTTTATGTGGGTTTCACAAAATAAGTGGCACCTATCTTCAAGTGTCTGAAATTAAAGTTTCTCAGCATTTTTATGAGGTCTCTGGAGAGAAGTACAAACTTCTGACCATTTGTGCTGCCCTTCTTTGGATACGTTCAATATCCTGTGTTAGATCTAGCCTATCTGGTATGGGTCCCACACATTAGAACAACATTCTAGAATGGACTGTACGAGTGTTTTATAAGCAGTCTACTTTGTAGACTGACTGCAGTTCTCAGTGCCCTATCCTAATAAACTGAAGTCTACCAACTGGTTTACCTACAAGTGAGCATGTTTCCATTCCATTACATATCCCCACATCTTGTTCTATTCATACATGGCATTTGTATGAGCTCACCGATTACAATTGTAATCCATTAAAGATGTTATAAGATGCTATTTTTCTGAGTTTTGTGAAGTGCTCAGTCATATGTTTCCGTACATTTAAACCAATCATTTCTGTGTCACTTTGTCCCGCAAACTGACATCACAGAAGTACACTGCAATTACGCGGCCTTGATTTCTGATGTAGTTTCGTCTGGTACTGGCAAGTCCGAGGTGGTGTTTGTTTAACTCTACCGAGCTGCATCGTTTCAACACAATACCAAAATCAAAGCAAAAAAAAAAAAAAAAAAAAATACCACCAGACACACATTGGCAGTAAGAACCAAAAATAACAAAAGCGTATAATTTAGCATCGAACACTGCACTTTAATTGAATGCATAGGCTAGAAGTGTTTGCATGGAACCAGAGCAAATCACTAAACGAACTTCAATTTTAAGAACAGCAGGTTTACGAATCTACTTTTCGAAAATCGACATGAATTTTCATTCGAAACCGAACGTCAGTGAAAATATATACATCATATGTAACGAAATTAATGGGAAACAAGGCACGACATATAAAACACGCTTCTCTTTACACATGCAAATTTCGCAGAAATTACGTTATCTGAGGCACTCGTAGAATTCAAAATCCATAAATGTGCACACAAATCTCTACGCGAATGATTACTGGCAACAGTGTGTAGCAACCCTTACCTTGCTCACAACGCTATGTCGACAATCGTCAAAAAATGGTACCGGTGACAGTAAATGAACATAGGGGATGTTCTTACACAGCCTTTAGAAATGACATTATATTCATCTAAGGTGCTGTAAAGTGTTACGAGCAAATAAACAGTAATGTCAAGGAAGAAAAATTTATACTTCCAGACAACGTAAATTGACTCACCTGTCAATACCAGTACTTTCCCGTTCTCACTAACACGCACACTACTGTCACTTACTATATGATTACATTCTTTGCACTGATAAACCGTCAACGCTCCAGTTTCCATCATTGCTTCTCCCATTAATTACTATATGGCTTTCAAATTGCAGTTTTTATGTTTAACACTTATTGTTGACCTTTAGCTCTTTCCGTCACTTTCGCGCTCTCATGTTCAAACGCACCTATGAAGTTCCGTGAATACAAAGATCTGTTATGCAGTCAGGATCACGTGACCATTAAAGACGATAACACTCGACCCAGTAAGTCGCGAGAGAAACAAGCTTCTCGCTTGCTTGAGTGGGCTCTCGGAAATCGCGACATATTCTGATAAAAAGCCAAATATTTGTGACAGGGAAGAATATAAATGTCAATTTAATCAGTCGTTTTTTAATCAGACTGAAGTTACAAAACCGAATGAAGTCTTGAGAGAGACTGCTTTTAGTGTAAATAACATCCAATATCTGATTTGATTTGATTTTTTATTGGTCCAGTTTTATCATATAGCGCAAATTGTACAATTGATATTGGACAGGTCAAACTTAAGTTACAATAATACATAGTATTAGCAATTAAAATTAGGTACCTACTACAATTAATTTTGTTACTTATTCAGAAATTCTCTGACAGATTAGAAACAGTGCTTTATTAGAAATGCCTTTAGTTTAGCTTTAAATAGTGGATGAGTAGTATTTTTTATTTCCTCTGGTATCTTATTATGTAGTATTACACCAATGTTAATTTTGCTCCTCTGATAGGTGGTTGTTCTGTGATATTTTTGATGTATATTTGATTCCCTTCTGGTACTATAGCTGTGTACGCTTTTGTTCTGTAGTAGTTTGCCTGTTTTCAGGAGGTAGTCCCTAGTGAACAAGATAGTTTCAAAAATGAATGATCTTGGAACATTTAGAACACCAAGCTCAGTAAAATGGGATTTACAGGACTCCATCTTTTTAAGGCCACAAATTATTCTTAAAGCTCTTTTTTGCATTCTAAAAACCTTTACACTGTGAGTTGAGTATCCCCAGAAAATGATCCCATATCGGATTAGTGAGTGGAACTGTGCATAGTATGCCTGCAGTACTGTTGTTTTGCTTGTTGTAACCTTTAAAATTCTTAGGCCATAGCACACAGATGATAGTTTTCTACACAAGTTATTTATATGTGTGTCCCACTTTAAGTCTTGCTGAACCCAAAGACCAAAGAATTTTGTGACTTTTACATTTTCTAGGGCATTATTTTTTGATTGGGCTTGAATAGACATTTGATTAGTTGGAGGAATTAAATGAAAATCGACACACACAGTTTTTTCAGTATTTATAATGAGTTTGTTTTTTGTGAACCACTCAGAAAGTCTTTTCATAGAACTTTCTGCTGTGGACCGCGAAGTTTCTGGACTGGATCCAGTGAGCAATATGCTGGTGTCATCAGCAAACAAGACAGTTTTTGTAGGACTCATATATTCAACTAAGTCGTCTACATAAATCAAGAAGAGTAGTGGACCTAAGATTGAGCCCTGTGGCACACCATATTTTATTGGTAATTCCCTAGAAAGAAAGGAGTTGTTTCTCGTTTTATTCATTTTGTTGAATTCATACTGAAGTGATACCTTCTGCCTGCGGTTTTTTAGATACCAACACAACCAGCTATGTGCTATACCTCTTACTGCTCGTCTTTCTAATTTTTCGAGCAGAATGTTATGGTCCAGGACGTCGAAGGCTTTTGATAGATCTAGAAAAATACCTGCAGCTAATTTATGTTGATCAAGGGATTTTAAAATGCAATCTAAGAATTCGAAAATTGCTGTCTGTGTAGATTTAGACTTTCTAAAACCATGTTGTTCTACTGTAAGAGGTGCATATTTATTTATGAAACTTAAAAGCCTGTCATAGAAGAGTTTGTCTAGAATTTTTGAGAAGGAACTTAACTGTGACATGGGTAGGTAGTTTGATATTTTTTCAGAAGAACCTTTTTTTAGCAGTGGTGAAACTTTTGCTGTTTTAAAAATATCTAGGAATACACCAGTTTTTAAAGAGAGGTTGAAAATTTGCTATGTGATGAGCACATTTTTTTTAAATATGAAATCAGGTACTTCATCAAGACCACTTGACATTTTATTGCTTAATGATTTAATTTTACTTATAATTTCATTGGGGTTTGTTTCATACACATACATAGAAGCATTGAGGGTCACTGACTTGCTGGAGAAACTTGGGACTGGTCCTTGACAGTGTACTTGAATAAGGACTTCAGCTAGGGAGGTGAAGTATTCATTGAATTTTTCCACACTGAATTTGGGTCTGTGACTTTTGAGCCTTCTAGTGTTAATGACACAGTCATTTTCTTTGGCACTGAACTACAAGTTTCTTTCTTTATAACTCTCCACGTGGATCTCATTTTATTAGTTGAGTTTCTTATCAAATTGTCATTCCACATAATTTTTGCCTCTTTGACTACTCTACCATAGATTCTTTTGTAGGCTTTTGAATAATCTGCAAATTCTTGGGTTACTCTATATTTCTTACAAGAGTACTGCAGAAATCTGTTTCTCTCACTGGAAATTTTTATGCCTTTAGTTACCCATTGCTTATTATTGTTAGGTTTTACTGTTTTTACTACTTTTGGAAATGCTACATTAAAATAGTGAAGAAAGATGCTCTGAAAACTCATGTACATGCTATCAACATTGTTCTGAGTCGCGATGCTTTCCCAGTTCTCCTTCGCCAGTACGAGATTAAAAATTCTAATGTTATCTGCAGAAAAGGTTCTTCTTTCAACTACTTTTCCAGAACTGCTACTACTTGTTGGCATTTCTATACACAGCAGCTGTGCCTCATGATCACTATAACCCATGCTCAGTACTCTGCTTGTGAATCTGTAAGTTGTTTCTGAGATGAATATTTGGTCAATAATGGAATTTGTGCATTCTGTTAATCCTCTTGGACAGTGTATTGTGGGGATCATATTGAATGTGTTGGTTATATTTATCAAAGCATCTCTGCTGCTGCTGTCTCTTGAAAAATCAATATTGAAATCCCCACAAAGCACTATCTTCATATTTAGTGTACTGATCTTGTTCAGCAGAACCTCTAGTTTATTCATGAAGACTGACAGATTTCCACTTGGTGCTCTATATATGTTAATAACTATGAAATTAAACTCTGGCAGTTTGGTAATGGAAAGTTCAAAGTCTTTTTCATTTGAGTCAATATAACTTTTACTGACATCACAGAACTTTTTAAGATAGCAGAGCCACCATGTTTGAAAACTCTTGGCTAAAATGACTTGCTAATCTATATCCTGAGATTGACGATAATTTTACTTCTTCATTTCGTAGCCAATGTTCAGTAATGCAAATTATGTCTATGTTTAGTGCATACTGGAGTAGTCCTTCCAACATGGAAATTTTATTTGTGAGTGACTGAACGTTATGGTGTAGTATAGCAAAATCTGGGTACTTAGTAACTTTAGTTGAAACGGTTTCTGATTCTTTATTTAATGGCATTTCTAATACAGCACTTACCCTAAAAAATGTGCTGTATCTTTCTTGTGTGTGGCTCCTGTTCGCTGGTGGCAATCAGCAGGTGAGTTAACTTCTGGAGCTTGTATAAGTCTTGCTTCATCCACATCTGTCCTCTTCGGTTTAAACCATATCGTAATTTTCGTTTGGCTGACGACTTGATTGATTGTTTCTTGCCTAATCGGTTTAAACCACTTCGTAATTTGCGTTTGGCCGATGGCACAGCTTGGAACTCGGCTAAAGCACTTCTTAATCTCTGTTTGTTTGTCACTTATACTTTTTTCTTCACCCTTCTTCGAAATGCGAGTACATATTTTTTCGGCTAGTAATTTCTTTCCTGGCGTTTTTAAATGAAGTCCATGGACTGTATGGAACCCTCGCTCCAATCTGTTTAAGTCTACAAAATCGACATTCTTAAAGTTAGTGCATATTTCAGTGATACACTCGTTTGCAACATTAATTTCGCGGTTCACACACGACCAGGGTGGTAAATCATGAGATGCGGGATATTCACAATGAGTACATTTGTGTGGGTTAAATTATTTAACCATTTCCTCATTTCTGTAATCACCTTGTGTGTCTCGTTTCTATAGACGTCGTTTGATCCTCCTATTAACACGGCGAAATCCTCTTTATTCGAACTAGCTACGTCAGTTGGTGTTCTAAGGTCCGTTATTTCACTCAATGGAGCCCCTGGCTTTATGAAACCAGATGCCTTGAAACTACATGGTCTCATCAACATTGCAGAAATTTCACGGCCGTGACTATCACCTAACACACAGACTGTTTTGTGTTTCACACTTTTTGTAACCGGAGGATTTAAGATTCTTCTTCTCACCTACTAGTGTTGTTTTTTTGCCGCACGTATTCTAGATGTTCTTCAGTTCGCAGTTTCGCTGGAGATACGTTTTTTAACGTAGTTTCCTTTGTTGCATTGAAGTCTATGGTAGTGTAGGTGTGCGCACTTATTTTCGGAGCTTCTAGAATATCTCCTGACGCAGTATTTTCGCTGTTTGACCTACTTACAACGAGCAACGGTTTGCCTACTTTATTTTCCAACTTTTCAACCCTTTCCGACGTGTTCACTGAATCCACGGCAGAAAGCACTTCAAAAGAGTTTTTTTGCACTAAATTTTCACTGTCTTTCGCATCTTTTACCTTCTGAGTACAACTTCCTTCAGTCATTCTCTTCCATTTTCCCGAGACCGAGTCTCTTCATTAGCGTCTCACGTTTTTCAGATTGTAGTTTACTTATTTCCACCTTTTGAGCGTCTATTGTAAACTGTAGACTGGATAGCCGTTCGTTCAGCTTCTGTATTTCAGTCTTACAACTTGCACACGTTTTCCTTTTACTACCGAAATTTACGTTTTTTCGTGGAGGCACATCATGCACTTTCAACTTGGCCGCCATCTTGCTGACACACCGCACACACCACAGATTATACTTCTATTACATTAATAAGATAGTCACAAAATCCGTTACAAATGCGAAGACTAAAGAAAAATCAGAATATAGAAGCACGCAAACCTGCTCCCTTCCACTCTGTAACCCTCGTTTCTAACCATTTTTTCACTAAACTGTGTTATTCTCAGTACTGTTCATAGACTTCTGATGACAATTCTGTGAATAATTCATTTAAAAATATTTTGCTTAAAACGAAATATTGGAACTTAAGAGGATGTAGACCATAAACTTTTGTGTTATGTTTGCGTATATACATTCATCTGTATTAGCTTGAACAGGTCAAGCGGAAACAGTTTTGGAACCTTTTCTTGCAGTTAGGCTGTCCTTTTACGACATAATGTTCTTCTGCGATATTCTGTAGGTATTCCTGCATTGTTGTTCTATTATGAGTGAGGAGAAAGAGTCGCCTACGTATTGTCCTATGAGCCATATCGTGTTGTTGTTCTTTGTTTCTGGGAAGGCAATGGATTACATCTTTTAAATGTCTTGCGTCCTCAGATGTCATCGCGATAGTGGCCAGTTTTTTTCTTCTCCATTTCCAGATCTATATTATCACAGCATATCAGCTGGTTGTAACTGCAATTGACAGTAGTGAGATTTTTGCGAAAGTTTTTAAGTGTATGTCGAAAGGGGGTTGGCTACTAGGAGATGGAGGTGGTTATTTGTCATAGTAGCCAAGAAACTCAAATCCACCAAGGTAGAAATTCCATCAGCATGTGAGACTGTTTGGGCAAGACCCAGTATCAGGGGTGGGCCTAAAATTGTAATTGAATCCTTCTCTCACCCACCAAACTCAACTACTGATGTAACTGAAAACCTAAAGAGAAAATCTTAGTTCATTTGTAAGTCAGTTCCCTAATAATACAGTAATCATCAGTGGAGACTTTAATCATCCAACAATAAAGTGTGAAAATTACATTTTTTAGAGGTGAGTGTGATAAGATATCCTGTGAAACATTGGTAAAGGCCTTCTTTGTAAACTACCTACAACAGATAGTTCAGAACCCCATTCATGATGGAAATGCATTTAATCTAATGACAACAAACAAACCTGACCTCTTTGTTGATGTCAACACTCATACTGGTAACAGCAACTGTGACGTGATTGTGACAACAATGATTACCAAAGTACAAAGGACAACTAAAACAAGCAGAAATATAAATATGTTCAGAAAATTAGATAAAAAATCAGTAGTTTTATATATCAATTGCACTGTATCAATGACTGCACTGCCACAGTGCACAAGTATCCTTGACACTGAGTTCTTGGAATCTTAGAACATATTCTGAGCTCAAACATAATGAGGTATCTTGAACAGAATGTACTCCTCCATGCCAATCAGCACGCTTTCTGAAGATATATATCAGGTGAAGCCCAACTCAAACTTTTCTCGCATGGCATACAGAAACTTTTGCGTCAAGGCAGTCAGGTAGATGCAGTATATATTGATTTTTGAAAAGCATTAGACTCAGTACCAAACCTATGCTTATTGTCAAAAGTCAACCATACAGAGTATCAAGTGAAATTTGAAAAATTGAGGACTTTTGGGTAGGGAGGATGCAGCTTGTTAACTTGGATGTGAATCGTCATCAGATGCAGAAGTAACTTTGGATGCGCCCCAAGGAAGTGTGCTTTCAGACAATATTAATAGTAACCTCACACTTTTTGCAGATGAGGCAATTATCTATAAAGAAGCTGCATAAATATTCAGTTAGATATTGATAAGATTTCAGAGCTGTACTAAAACTGGCACCTTACTTTAAATGTTCAGAAATGTAAAATTATGCACTTCACAAAACAAAAAATCGTAGTATCCTGTGACCATAATAGCAAAAAGTCACAGTTGGAATCGGCCAACTAATACAAATACCGCAGGGTAACACTTTGTAGGGATATAAACTGGAACTTTCACATAAGCTCAGTTGTGGGTAATGCAGATGGCAGACTTCAGTTGATTGGTAGAAGACTGGGTAAGTGCCATCAGTCTACAAAGCAAATTGCTTACAAATCACTCATGCGACCCATTCTAGAATATTTCTCAAGTGTGTAGGACTCATACCAAATAGGACTAACAGGGGATATTGAACATATGTGGATAAGGACAGCACAAATGGTCAAAGCTCTGTTTGACCTGTGAGAGAGTGTCACAGAGATACTGAAGAGCCTGAACTAACAGACTCTTGAAGATAGGTATAACTAACCTGAGACAGTCTACTAAGATAGTTTCAAGAACTGACTTTAAATGATTGCTCTAGAAATATACTATAATTCCTTACATATCACTCACATAGGTGTTGTGAGGACAAGATTAGAATAATTACAGCATGCACTGAGGCATTCAAACAATCTTTCTTACTGTGCTCCATATGTGAATGGGATGGAAAGAAACTTTAATAAATGGTACAACGCGACATACTCCGACATGCACTTCGCAGTGATTTGCGGAGTATAGATGTAGATGTAGATCAATCAGCGAGCTATGGCATCTATCAGTTTGTAGTCTTGTATGGGACTTAATTTTATCTTATGTAATTTCTCTCCTGTCAGTATTGTTTCATTTGTCGCATCATACAAGGCTGAAAATGTGCAAGATGTTTTTCCCACTAGTTTCCATTTAACATCTTTGTAATTAAGCTTAATCAGGTTACTCATTTGCCTTTGGATTAGCGATCTATAAATTTTGCTGTGTGGAAAAGGTTGGAGATCATCACAAATGTAGCTAAGTTCAACATAATATCCACTTACATATTCAAGGTCTTTTTATACATGACTTAATTAATTGATACTGTCCAGTCACCTGTGTCGGCAGAGCAAAATACTTTTTGGTAACGTACCCACATTGTTCCTAGTTATTTTTAAATTACTATTTAAGAAGATGGCCATACAGTGTTGTAATCCTTGGGAAATTCTGTGCTTGCATTTATACGAAATTAACCATCTTTATTTGCTTAAACAAAAGTCATCAAAGTACACATATGTTTAACTCAGATAGCATAATATGTACAGTCCAAAGAGCTCAAAGGCAAAGACATCAAGAAACAAATTATGGTCATTGGTCATAATTTCAGTAATTACAATGACTTCTTAAGGTCGTTGTCTCCATGCAAAGAGCACCAAAGGGGGGAAAGGTAGAAGCATGACTATCCCTGAATGTATTTGTGCAGGAATGGCAGGGTCCGTGGGAGCCAGCCAGCAAGAGGTGGGAGGGGTGTCTATGCAGTCTTCAACTAAGGACATTGCTAAGTCATTCCCTCAATGTGGGGGGGAGGGGGGGTGTCGGCACTACATTGAAGTGGTGATCTCAGTGCATCATTCTCTCCATTTGGGGGAGGGAAGCAGATAAGAAGACCATTCATTGTGCGATGTTTCAGAGGAAGATGTGAGATTGTCTTGTTGACAGGCTAGTCTTTCGTCACTTTTTTGATCCAGCAATACCCATAGTGGCTTAAGGCTTTGACTGGAGAAGACTGAGAGCTTTCCATTAAGCAAAATAGTGAATGTTTGATCACCGCACTATAACACTTTACAAGACGTGGAATACGGTTGATGCAGCGCTGCCCAGATAGTTTCATCATACAGAATTACGTGGTTACAATCTATCAATATCTTGTGGGTAAATACTAGTTGCATGATGTGTGCCTGAGAAAGAAGTGCGTGGATGTGAGCGATATGTTGTTTAACCTTAGTCACTAAAGTGATAACTCGCAGCCCACCAGATATAGAGACAGAAGCCAAAACTCGGTGGAAAGAGCCAGGCATTTTGCTATCCAAAATTTCTGCCGAAGATGCCTGCTAGTCTTCTTTGCAAGTGGTATGTATGCCCACAATACACATTAGGGTCAGGAATGGCACATGAGAGCAGCATGAAGTGTATGGTACTGATGATCGACTAGTCCTTAAGTTTGCAGGTGACTTGTTGTAGTTCTAAAATGTTGAAAACCACATATGATACTTTGAACTGTCAGCTCCGGTCGTTAGTTACTGAAGACTGGCAGGCAAAACATGCAATCTCCAATTGTACAAAGGCAAGAGAAGTCGATTTGGTCGTCATGTCCATCAATGGATTTCCTTCTACCCAGCACATCAATTTATCAGTAGCTGGTAACATAAATCAGAAACCATGCGATTCTGGTAGTGGTCCCATCAGGCCCAAGTGGATGTAATGTAGTCTTCGTTTTGGAATGTCTAATTTCCATGTTGTAGGAAGGCATGATCTGCTCTGCTAGCTGAGGCGAGCATGGCTCACTTCCTCCAATTGGCCTTAACACTGGACACATGAAACGTTCAGTCCCTAACTGTGAGGTGGGCAAGCGGCAAGGTGTGACAGGTAATGTACATTATTGAAAATAGCTCTGTGAAACTTAACTGTGACCAGTGGACATAATTTGCCTTGTAAAGTATTGCGTCACTGGTGCAAAGCTGTGCTAAAGATCAGTTCTTTTTCACTACTAATTTTATAGCGCTGCCCATCAAGAACACTGTCATCTTTCGATCCTTCCTTTATTCCTTTGCCAGATCACTGAAATCTATCACCATTCTAAGTACGATAATGTATGACAGATAGTCATCAACCGTATTATCTGCCCTGCTGATGTGGTAAATTGCAGAAGTAAAAGGTCCAAGGTAATACCGATGATAAAAATTATGAGAATTGCAATTCTTACAGGGGTTGCATGTCACATGTTTTGGTAAATGTGATAAGTAGACAATTCTCAATAACCTCCCAGAAATACTTATGGCTTCGCACAGGGCCAAAATCTCCTGGGCATAAGCCGATCATAGTTGTTGTGACTCAGTAAGTTTCACAAAAAGAATCAAAGTGGCTGATGTTGGCCATTTTCGGTTTTTGTTTCTAAACTGCCCAGATTGCTGTACCACTGGTATCCACGATTATGGACAGTTACGCTAAAGGTGATGGGTATGCCAGAGCAATGGTTTTGTGAAGTCACTTTTTGACAGTGTCAAAAATGTCAAATACATGTTGCATCTTCAAGGCCATTGCAGAAGCACCTCAAGTAGTTTAACCTGCCAAAGTGTTAGTTACGCAGGCCTGAAGTTTTGTAGCATGAAGGGTGTGACTCCTATAAAAGTTAACCATTCCCAAAAAATCCTCAAAGTTCACGGAATGTGGTAGAGTGTGATGTTTGTCTGACAAATTCTATATGTTCTCGCATTAGACTGAATCCATCTCATGTCACTGAGTGTCCCTGGATTGTAATCTCTTTCTTGCATAACTGGCATTGTTCACTAATATTTCAAATTTTTCCACTGGGCAGAAGACCAAAATATATGAGCTCTTAGACATTCTTTCTTTCCTTGCGCTGTTTTCGAGTGGAACAGGAAAGGAAAAGACTAGTAGTGCTATGTGGTATCCTCCACCATGCATTGTATAATAGTTTGAGAGTACATACATGTATGTAGATGTTAGGGATCAGATATCTGTCTGTTACTGTTTGAGGGTTCAAAACGCTATAGCCCCACACATCCTGTATGTGCCATCCATTTTAGGCCGATTCACCATCTGATGGTCACACTAGGTCCTTATAGTTCTTTGGTAGTTGCTTTATCAACATGTATCTTATCTAGAACTAGGTTTTGAGCTTTGTGGAAGACTTGAAGTCCTTCAGAAGTGTTTACTCTGTAGATCGTATTGTCCCTAATGCAACAACATGTAGAGAATGTCGAAACACTAAACAAAACACTAATAACAGTGGGAGGGTGAGGTGATTCACACTAAATGCTCTGTGGTTACTACTTGAAGTCCATGGTTGGGGTGAGTAGATGTAGTAACCGACAATTCCAACTGGGTGATACATTTGTGAATATCATGCACTGCTTCTTTACATAATCGTTTTACTTCCTCATTATCTCCAGAGTTCTCAGCATCCAACTCTAACCAGGTTAGAATTACTCTCTCATCCAGGTAGTCAAATTCTTTATCTTCCTTGGAAGAGCCACTGCAGTTTCTCTGCAGATTGTAAGATACCATGGAGATGAGGATCGGAAGATGGAGGATGCTTGGTGTCGAAAATTGCGTTAATCCTTAAAAATGACACCTGGAGCTTAACTTCACCTAGTTTGATGCTGTTGTGACATAAAAAGTTGTGTATCACAAAGGTTTCGCCGCCATATCTGCTCAACCATAGCCAGCTGTTTAATTGCTGAATAGTATATGTCTTGAAGCCCTTTTGTCGATAATGAGGAATTTGTCGATATCGGAGGAGTAGAAACCTGTGGTTAATACCAAGAACTGAATTACCAAAATCTCTGTTGTGAAGTATCCCCTCCTTTAAATTGGGCCACAGATGGAAATGAGGTACACAATCAGTGCCCAACAATAGCTCGTCTACATTTTTCACAATGAATGCCCATCTATACAGTGTTTCCAGACCTTAGTTGATAGTGCAGGTGGTAATCCCATACAGCTCGGTAGGTGTATTATTCACTGCCTGGAGATGTGGGAAGAGAACCTAAAGTGGGAGACACGGCACCTGTTTTCGGGATTGTGCTTATTTTAGGGCCTGAGTCAATGAGAAGATACTGGTCTGTATCTGTCAAGAACACATCTGTATATTTTGCTGCAGGTAAAAATTTGAACTTAATCGCAAATGTAGCTACATTCAACGTAATATCCTCTTACATAATCTAGGTCTTTATTGTGAGGCTTATTGAGTTATACATAACTTTGAATTCACCTGATATGTTATACACTTGAAAATACTGCTCTGGCTGCTGGCAGTACTCCATCCATTCCTCATGTCGTGCATCAGAAAAGCGGAATGGTGACGGACGCTTAATAATGGAGCTAAGTTCAACGTAAGTGTCTGCTTACATAACTGACACTTGGGGGAGTAAGTAGACATCCTGAATATGTTGTGACTCTGCATCAAAGTATTGTATAAATCTTCGATAATTTCCTAGAAAGCTAAATGGATGAGTGATCTATTAGAATCATGATAACATCTGCCTGCAAACTGATGGAGAACTGTGCTAAAGGTTAAGAGCCACCATAGTGTAATGATAGTGCGTTCTTGAGAGACAATAAGAAATTGTCATACTGCCAATAGTTCTCTCTCTCTCTCTCTCTCTCTCTCTCTCTCTCTCTCTCGCTCTTGCTCTGTATGTGTGTGTGTGTATGTGTGGGAGAGAGAGAGAGAGAGAGAGAGAGAGAGAGAGAAGATAGAGAGAGAAGGGAAACAGCAGTGTTATTTTGTATTTTGTTCTGAATGCTGTGACATTCCTCATCCAATAACTGTTAGTCTCAAGTAATACGTATTTGGACTCGTAAAGAAATATTTGGATGCAGTGTAATGTGGATTGATTGTACATTGACGTTACTATAGATGAAACCATGACAAGTTTGCTGATAGATGATATAAAGGGACTCTGTGGACAATGTGGATAGCTTAATTTTTACCTACATGAACTAGATTAGATCCTAATACTATTGCTTGGCGTTTGTCTAATTTTTAAACCCATTTATCGTACATTTAAGCCTTTTTCGATTTTCTCTCTCATTTATGGCAAATTTACTGCTCTAGACACAAATACAGTGCCACTGGAGAGAGAGATATATAATAATAATTATTATTATTATCGTTATCATTATTATTATTTCAAATTATAAGCAATTACTCTCCTGCTCTAAAGTTGCCTCTGTTAGTATGCCGTCAAGCATACAGAAAACGTAACAGGATCCAGCCTGTCCCCAGCCTTGTGGTATTCACATCAAAGAGTGTATTTACAACCACACTTAGATGTTATAAGCAAAAGTGCTGCCATGTGGAGTCTTTACTAAGATATTTTTTTTATCAATGTGGATAATCTGATAACTGTGTATGATGTGTACAGAATATTATCCATCTGTCAATAACTATTAATTATTTAATATGGGAATCGATTACATAAACTTGTGCTGCTGATATGTGCTTATATAAAGAATAAAGTATTCTGAGCCATTTACTACTGCTTCTACAGTGGGTGCATAAAATGTAGACTGAGGACCTAAGTCTAGATGACGCATATTATAGAAATACCTGTCTTACACTTACTTAAAATGATATCCAAATTATCCATATATTTGGGACCCTCCATGCTGGGTTGCATTATCACAATCTGCACTATAGTTGCCAGGTTTGGAACCTGCTTCTCGCATTTTTTATAGACATAAGGACTGATACATTAATGAACATACACTGCTAAGTAGGCGTTTTTTGTGTGCAGAGTAGCACTATGCATGTTGCATGTCATTGCTGGACCCCACACTCTCCTCCAACCCCATGATCATGGTGTATCCACATCATGGCGCACACATTGTAGCGCAAGTTTAATCACATTTAGAACTGTAATTTAGAACTGGAATTGTTGCCATCATGGACCTTAGCCGATGGATTTTTGCTACTACAGTGAATAATCATCATTAATAAAAAAAAGCTTTTGCTATTGGTGGTCATATTGCCATGTTGTGATGCAATCTTCTGTTTGTCCTATGAATACCATAGCTGACTGATGTGAGGTCTAACCTGACATCCTCCAGAGAAGTTGTCTGGCTGTGTGTACATTCCATATGGTCAAAGTCGATAACTGGTTGTAATGCTATGCTCTGTATGTCTATAGTTTTAATTATTTAACACAGAAATCGATTACATGAGCACCAAACAGCGATGCTAGCAGCTCTGCCATGAACTACATGTAGGTTAGATGACCGTCTACTTTTAGTAAGCAAGCAAGTATGGGATACAGTAGCTTCTCAGTGGGTTTTTTTTATAGTGTTAAGAATATGGAAATTCCGTTGAACATAAATATAAGAATGCACAGAAAGGCTTTACATCTTTATAGGATCTGACTGTCTTGCTGACAGAAATACAGAATAATTATACCTTCCTGATACGTAAAGGAGGCAATTTGCATTGAACAGACTCATTAAAATTATCATGTATGTAACCCTAAGATCATTCTATGATTTTTCTCATGTAGATGTAATACTGACTCAGATGGTGTTCATCATGACGTCTTTTCTGGTTATATCTCCTAAAATTCGCATACATTATTATCGTACTTTTTAACTAGATGTGTACATGTTGAGGAAATCTGAAGTTTTAATTGTTTACTTGGTGAAATGAAATGATCGTACGGCACTGTTGGCCGGGAGACCCCATGCGGGGTGTTTGGCCACTTCAGCGACTTGCGAGTCAATGATGATGAAAGACACATAACACCCAGTCATCTCGAGGCAGAGAAAATCGCTGACCCCGCTGGGAATCGAACCCGGGACCCAGTGCGCGAGAAGTGAGAACGCTACCGCAAGACCACGAGCTGCGGACAGCTTGCTCGGTAATGGCAGGATACAGTACTTCGACACTCGACGCTCCCACGAACAATTACGCCGCTGCCAATGATATGCAAGCACGCCCTCTCTGGAGATCCAGAGGCGGGTGTACTTAAATTCTAACATTCATGCACTGACCCATTTTTTGTGCGTTTTCCGGCTTCATAATATTTACAGACTTTAATAGAGGCCAGCGCTCAAGATATATGAATAGACATTGTATTGGAGAGTGACAGACTTGTAAATCTTTTGTATCTGTGTTTCTTTTATTTCCGCCATTACTTCTTCGACGTATAGATTGAACATCAGTGGCAAAAGACTGCATCCCTGTCTTACACCCCATTTAATCCCTGCTTTCGTTCTTGGTCTTCCCTTCTTATTGTGCCCTCTTGCTTCATTTTCATATTGCAAATTACCCATCTTTCCCTATAGCTTACCCCTATTTCCTCAGGATTTGGAATATCTTGCAACAAAATACGTCAATAGTAGGGATTTGGGGTTACGACTCCACTTTTGATATCAAATTGATATGCAAATTAATTAAATTAATCAATTAATCAACCCTGCCCCCGATCACCCCCTCTCCCCGACCACGCCCCCGCCCCCGAATACGCCCACCCCCAGCCCCAGATGACGTCACGTGTTTTTCTCAGCCTGCGCATGGGCCCCTTCCACCCTCCCGCCTCTCTTCACCTTCCCCCTCCCCCTCCCCCCAACCTACCCTACTGGCGGGAATTTAGAATTTTAGTGGGAGTTTTGAATTTTGGCTGTAATTTCGAATTTTGGTGGACATTTCACTGTCCCAGGGCTATGCTGATGTGCCTCTCCCGTCACCTCCCCCCCCCCCACCCACCCACTCACCTGGGAATTGATGGGAAATACATATTTGAGTGTGAACTTTTTTCTCAACTCATGTGACCAGAGTTGGTGGGATACTTTCAGTCTATGCTGAGCTGTCGTTGTGGAAGCATCATGATGTGTTCGATCAACGAGATGAATGTGAAGGATAGAGCAAATTTCGATAGCTGTATTACATTTACACATTCGGAGCAAGATTGTAGCCACAGTTCACTACATGAAGAACGGAAGACTATGATAATGGAAGAGTGTTGAAGAAAGAAGCAGAAGAATTCAGTTCAGCAGATTGCGACAATGCAGAGGGATGGAGCCAAGATACATGTCGCAACTGATGCATACTCATGCACATTTGCCAACTGCCAAGGTATTCCACATAAAGTATTCACTCTTCCAAAACGGAAGAGGCAGCCAGTTGATGCTAATTAACTTCACAGCATACTCATATATGCGATATATACTGTTGAAGAGCAACTGCTCATCCCCATCAAGTTCCCCTCCACCAAACCAACCTCGCGGCTGTGAGGAATGTGTTCTATCGAAGAGCTATTGGTGTCTAACTGGGAGGAGTTTAACAGTCATGTTACCTGTAAGATTACTGCCGACGAGGACTGCACCCATAGTGTCCTACATGCAGACTGGAAAGGAGTGCTTGAAGAAGAAGAGGAATACTGTTCAGCAGAATACTGTTCAGCAGATAATGGCTATGCAACAAAATGGTACAAAGACGCATTCTGTAAGTCAGGCAGACAAATGCCGTTCTTATAACTGCCAGCTATTTTTGAAATTCACAGTCCGTTTTCCAGCTCACAAGAGACATCTGCCTCCAATCCAGAGGACCAAACAACTCATATAGTTCACAATTATACCAGTAAAGGCGCTTGAAATTGGTAGTAGCCAATAGGAACGCAGCATCCGAATACAATGGAAATATAAGGTGGGCCCAGCAGCTCTGCAGCCTCTCAACCAGGCAATATCCCACTGCCTGGAAACATGCTGAAGTGGTCGCCATACCCAAGGCTGGGAAGGATCTTCGTTCCCCTGCCAGCTACCGCCCCATCAGCCTCTTGCCCGCCATCTCCAAGGTGTTCGAGAGGCTGTACCTTAAACGACTGCTCATCCACATTGCCCGAGAACGAGTCCTCCCTGATGAGCAGTTTGGCTTCAGGCAGGGACACGCAACCACTCACCAACTCCTGCGCCTTGTAGAAGAGGCACTGGACGCCATAGAACGTAGGGAGTACTTTGGGGCCATACTCCTCGACGTGTCCAGAGCGTTTGACTTGGTCTAGCACGAAGCGCTGCTCTACAAATTATTTTCCCTTGGCTTCCCAGTGTCCCATGTACGGCTAATAGCCACATACCTGGAAGGCCGCACCTTCCATGTCAGGACCCCAGATGGGAAATCTACACGACGACGAATCAGAGCAGGAGTACCACAAGGCAGGGTACTTGGACCGCTACTCTACTCCCTCTTTACAGCCGATCTGCCCTCTGCGCCGAGGGTACAATTAGCTCTCTACGCAGATGACACTGCACTCTTCTCTCGTTCTCGGAGTGCGGCAGTTCTTCAACAGCGGCTTCAGGGGGCTACAGATTCCCTAACCGTTTGGGCTAGGACCTGGCGTCTGGCATTTAATCCCTCCAAAACCCAAGCCCTTATCATCTGCTGACGCCGTATTCCCATACGGCTCCCTCAGGTGACGGTCCTTGGTACCCCAGTCCCCTGGACTCGTACTGCAAAGTACTTGGGTGTTACCCTCGACCAACGCCTCACCTGGCGCCCCCACATCGACGAAGTGCGTCGTAAGGCAATGGGGCAGCTATGCCTGCTCTGCCCTCTCATCAACCCAACCTCTTCACTCCCCACACACCTTGCTGTTAGACTGTACACCTCCCTTGTTCGTCTCATCCTTGAATACGCGGTGGTGGTGTGGGGCAATGCTGCCCCCACCCACCTCCGCCGACTCCAAACCGTCCAGAACCGGGCTCTCCGGCGTGCCCTCCGCCTCCCCTTCGACTTCCCAACCCACGAGCTCCACCTCCTGGCTGAAGTGCCGCTCCTTCGTACCTGCATCCTCTCCGCAGCCCATTCCTTTTACCAACAAACCCGTCTCTCTCCTAATCCCTTAATCCTTTCCCTGGGTACCCGCGTTCACCGTCTAGCCACCACCCGATGGCCTGACCTCTTATTTCGCCCCCCATGACTTCACATACAATAGCCATCTCACCTCATGACAATCACTCTCTCACACCATAGACCTTCCTCCCCAACATGTCATGTCATCCACTCCCCCACACGCCACCACCCCACACCCCAATCCCTACTGTCGGCCTAATTCACGACAGGCCTTTCCTCTTTCACTCCTTCATCTGTCACCCTCTGACTTCTTTCTCTCTCCCCGTCCCCCCAACCCACCACTCCACGACTAACTGCCATCACCATCAAGATGCCGCTATGGAGAAGAAGAAGAAGAGGCCAGGACAATGGCCTTTCGTTTTCACTACCTCTCACTATTCCTCCTCCTCTCTTTAATCCTGTAACGTACTCGTAAGCCCCGGCTAGTCTATGGGCCGTTCGTTTTCCCCCACCCTTCTACTGTCCCTTCTACTGTCCTGTTTTCTTTCAAAAAAAAAAAAAAAAAAGGCCAGTCAATTGGGCCATTCGTTTTCCCACTTCTTATACTATCACTCTCACTATCCTTTCAACTTTATATATATATAAAAAAAAAAGAAAGAAAAAAAAACCGGCACAACAGTCAAGGACAACAACACCCGTCATGTCACACCCACATTCTCACCACACCAATTAAGAAGGAGAAGCGCATTAAAAGCGCTAGAACTTCGTTCACAGCTGAGGGTTCACCCCTCCATCATGTGCGTCGTCGTCGTCTGCAGCCACAGTTGCAGTCACCCAGAATAAAGCACCAGTCAAGATCGTCCACTGCCATCCAGCCACGGCAGCAGCGGAATACGAAGAAGCCGCACAACAGTAAGTGCCCCCTCCTTAATGTCTGTCTTTAATGCCATGTGAGGGTGTTTGTGCCTCTATCATCGCTTGTAACGGTTTTTCTTCTTTGTTCATTAGTGGATGCGACATCCTCCAGCCTGTCGGGGTCTGCAACAGCGACGTGTCTCAGCCCATCGGGACCTGCAGTAGCAGCAGCATCCTGGGATCCTGTCGCGCACCTGGTCAACTTGATGGAGCAGGACAATCAGCTGTTATTGTCAGTTGAAGACACCCAGCCTGCCCCTGACTCGCTGAAGTGCACTGGGAGCCCTAATCAGCATGACGCAGATCGTTACCGGCCTCCATCATACGCCCCACCGCAGAATATCCCAGTGATACTGCGTGGAGTGAGGATGTAGTGGATGAGAAGATACCAATTAAGCCCTGTGCACCACTACTCTTCTCTTCAGCGTATAATTTAACCGCTAGATGTTCAAAACATTTAGATATTTGTCTAGAAGGAACCACAGACAGAGATTGGCATACTGTGATAGAGATCGAGAATGCAGCTAAAAGTATTAAAGTGCGGTTTACTGAGGTGGAATGGGATGAACTCTGTCGTGTAAAAGCGTATATCAAGCAGCAGTTGACCGCCGAATATCACCCGAGTCGTCCTCCTCTGGATATTTACCGTGCTGCTCTAACTCTATCCATTGCAACAGTGTACAATGCTTCTGCACTCCATGTGAAATTAGGTGACACATCCGTTTATCTACAGCACTCCACCATTCAAAACTTTTTCGATCTACAGACGGTGCTATCCATTGTTTTGGAAAGAATTAACAGATGGCTGCCTTGTGTTAAAGCTGTGTATAGAGACACTGCAGAGTATCTAAGCATGAATAGTGTAGACTACTTCAAACATTGGGTCAGTATGATGCCAGCCAAAACTAATGTACTGCCAATAAATTTGAGAGAAACACATGCTGAATTCTGTGCTTACAAGAAGGCTTTATTTTCTATATTCTGTACTGGCGTTAAGATAAAGAAAGAACTGATGTAGTGCATCCTGTATATGATTACTGAATAAAAAAGTATATAACCATGTATGTGTTTTTTATTTCTTACCTCTTATTATATAGCAAGTACTAAAGCTATTGACCCTGTATTTTCACTGGAAACGTGCAACAACAGAAAATTGTGTCATTTAACTAAATTATCTGTAAAAGCCCATTGCATGCCAGTACCTGACGTAGTAGGTATCATGGCAGGCTGGGTGAAGGATCAAGATTTTGTGGTAAGCGACTGGAGCTGTGACGGTGTGCAAGAAGACTGGAATAAGAAGACTGGCGCACTCCTTCCCGACAGCATACGTGTAATAATTGCAGGTTCATCCAAATGCGGCAACACAAATGTTCTGCTAACACATCCGGATGGAGTCTGCTTTGAGCATGTATGTGTATTTTCAAAAACACTGTTTTAGCCCAATAACCAACTAATGCAAGAGATTCTGCAGGGTGTAGATGGTATGACAAACACGACAGTCAGTGAGCGCAGCGATATCCCTCCAACGGGAAAAGTAAAGCCAAACACAGTGTTCATATTCGAAGATGTTGCTGCGGAAAACCAAGATCAAGCTAGGCGATATTTCTGTTTCGGTCGCCTATGGCTGTTCGTATATTTTATCTGAGTCAGGAATATTCCAGAAAACCAAAACAGCTGGCGAGGGATAATGCAAACATAATAATAGCATTCAAACAGGACAATCTGAATTTTAAACACATTTTCTGGGCTCATGTTCGAACCGAAGTGTCGTTCAATGATTTTGTAAAGATATGTGCAGATTGCTGGAATCAATCACAGTATGGGTTTCTCGTTATTGGTAAAACAAGAAAACTGAATGATGGTAGGTACAGACGGAACTTCCAGGAGTTCCTATAGTATACAGCTATGCAAAAAGGTGAGTACATCACTATACGCATCACCATGGATAAATTTGCACGCATGCCGGGAGCTCAATTTGATAGGATTGGTGTACATAGACAAAACATTCGCTTGTACATGGACGCGAAAATTCAAACTCTCGTACAGAAAGCTGGAGTTGTACTCAAGGAACTAGAGAAGTATTCTCAAACCCTTCTGAGACTGAACAATATACTGAATGATCTGGTTAATGCAATCGAGAAGAAAGTAAATGGTTTAACTGAAAGGGGAATAGCTGTCATTGAGAATGGGACATTGTGCAAATGGGTTAAAGTAACTGAAAAGACAATAGGCAACTTAACTGAAGGGAAAATAGCTGTTACCGAGAAGGGGTGAGCAGCATACGAAGAAGAAAAACGGATATATAAAACCTCACGCTGCACAGAAGTCCGATTAATATATGCCGAGATGTCGACTAAGCATAAAGTCATTGAGGCAAGGAAGGTCGTTCGCTAGAAGTTACGGTTGCTGAGGTTACGGTATTTGAAGCGGGAGGAGACACTGCGAGAAACCTTTAAACCATTTACTGAATCTCTCGATGAACTCTCAGCGAAATTCCACGACGACGATGACGCTATTGCCGATTTCATTAATCGTTACAGCGACGCTAGAAAAAAAAAAAAATTCGGTGTCAGTGGTGAGAAGCCATATATGTTGGCACACAGCCTATAACTTTAAATGAAAAAACGATAGAGATCGGTGATAAACAATTTCAAAGAACACCTGGTCTACTGAACCTTATTTTCCTAAGACCCACAAAAACTGTAAATTATTCGCCTAAAGATCTGGGAATGTATCGTGAAATATTACTTTTGTCTGATCTGCATAAGAATGCAAAAAGTCGAAGCAATGTGAAATACAAATCCATTATAAAAACAATTTTGGATGGTGAAAAAAATAGCAGTGGTGATGGCATTGACATTCAACACAAAAGAGTGAGCAATCGACTCCCGCAGTATATACAGGGCGTTTCAAAAAGAAAGAGCAGATTTCAAACATTTATTTCTCAAAAACTACAAATGATAGAAACACAATTCAAACGTTTCTTGTCAGAGAAAGGTTCAAAGTTTTTCAATGGTCCGCGCAGAAGTTCCATGCAAATCCGCAGTGGCGCTGGCGTTTGTTTGTAGGAAAATGGCGACGACACCACAGGAACGATCATTTTGTGTGCTGCAATTTGCAAAGTTAGAGTCCATTGTTGGTGTGCAACGTGCATTCCGCCGTCAATTCAACAAACAGCCGCCTCGTCATAAGCAAATTTATGAGTGGCATCACAGATTCGTAGAAGATGGTTGCATCTGCAAGCGAAAAAGCACGGGTCGTCCACGCACATCGGATGAAAATGTCGAGCGTGTCCGTGCAGCTTACGAAAGGAGCCCTAGAAAATCCACGACACGGGCAAGTCACGAACTAAACATGTCTAAAACAACGGTATGGCGCGTTCTGAGTAACCGTCTGCACATGAAGCCGTACAAACTGCAGTTATTGCAAGCATTGCGTCCTGACGACCACAACAAAAGGTTCGAATTTTCAACTGCAATTCTACAGGACATGGAAGAGGACAATTTTGCCGAACGATTAATTTTTTCAGATGAATCAACGTTTCACATTTCTGGTAAAGTTAATCGGCATAACGTACGAATTTGGGCGAGTGAAACTCCGAGGGACGTTATTCAACATGAAAGAGACTCACCAAAGGTTAACGTCTTTTGTGCAATTTCGGTAAACAAAGTTTATGGACCTTTCTTTTTCATGGAGAAAACTATCACAGGAACCATTTACCTGGACATGTTAGAAAACTGGCTATTTCCTCAACTTCAGGAAGATTCAAATCACTTCATCTTCATGCAAGATGGCGCCCCACCACACTTCTCTGAACCTGTACGACGGTACCTAAATAACACCATTCCAGGACGGTGGATTGGAAGAGCAGGAGCACAAGATCAATGTCATCGTCTGTGGCCTCCCAGGTCACCAGACCTTACTCCCTGCGATTTTTATTTGTGGGGGTACATAAAGGACTGTGTTTATGTCCCACCTATGCCCGCTACTCTTCAAGAGGTACGACATCGAATTGTTGCGGCTGTGAATTCGGTAACTAAAGACCAGTTGCGTCGTGTGTGGCAAGAAATGAGATACCGGTTTGATATTTGTCGTGTAACAAATGGTGCTCATATTGAGGTACAGTTTTGATATTTGTTGTGTAACATTTGGTACTCATATTGAGTGAAGGACCGTTGGAATTGTGTTTCTATCATTTGTAGTTTTTGAGAAATAAATGTTTGAAATCTGCTCTTTCTTTTTGAAACGCCCTGTATATTACAAAGACCCGAATGAGCTAATAGACCGGCTACGACTGCTCATGGCATCAGCTGCCGCTGGTAATGCAGCTCGTACGAATTAATTTGTTTCAATAATTTCTGAGCTTAGAGAGAGAGTTTTCATCGAATAAGTGTGGAGACGGTAGTTCGAGAACTGCACAAACCAGCATACAAAACATACCCTCGAAGATATGTTATGATTAAAGGTTTGGGCGACCTGTAGCAAGCGGACATTATCGACATAAGGGAACATTCACGTATGAATAACGGATTCAAATATATTTTAATGATCATTGATACTTATTCTAAACATGCCTGGGCATTACCCGTATAAGCGAAAACAGGGAAGGAAGTCGCGCATGTGTTTGATGGATTGCTGCAGACGGGTACGAACCGAACCCCAGACAACCTTCAAACAGATCACGTCGAGGAGTTTTACAATAAATATTTCATGGCCTTGATGGAATACATCACTACTCGACGTTCACCCACCTATAAGCGAGTATCGTGGAACGTCCGAACAGAACAGTGAAAACCCAAATATGGATGCAGTTTAATCTTCGTGGCTCACACTGATGGATCGATATCCTCCCGCAAATATTTGCGCAATATTATTGAACCAAACATCGCACAATAAAAATGAGACCAATCGATGTTCGTGATAATAGACTTCTAGATACAGTATACAATCGTATTAAAATGGTAGATCCCAGCAAACAGCAATTTCTTGTAAGTGATTTAGTACGTATTTCAAAACACAAGACAATATTTGAGAAGTCATATGTACCAAACTGGTCAACCGAGATATTCACAGTTTACAAACTGCACAGAACGAATCCTAGAACCTACCTGTTAAAGGACAGCAGCGGTACTGATAGTGCAGGATACTTTTACACACAAGAGTTACAGAAGAGCTCGGAACCAGATGTGTACCTCGTAGAGAGGGTCATACGGCGTCGAGGGAATAGAGCGTTGGTTAAATGGCTTGATTTTCCCGTATCACAAAACAGCTAGATCGACGCTAATGATTTGTTATATAACAGGGAGCGCAGACCACAAGCACCTCAGTAGCATAACATGCGTGATAGGACACGCATTAGAGGAGGAGGCGGTATTCTCGACAAATTGCCAGTCGAATTACACATTCCTGGATATAACTAGTGTGGACCTGGAACAAAACTTCAAAAACGATTGGCTCGCGGTGTTGAGGGGATAAATCTACTCGACGAAGCCTGTATCCAACACGACATCGCTTTCGCAGCAAATAAAGATCATCACACCGCCGATCGAATTTTAGGTGATAAAGCTAAGGCAATACGTATGAGAAAGGATATTGGTACAGGTCAACGCATTGCATAATTTTCAGTAGAAAAAGTTATGTGTGGTAAAGTTAAGTTGGACTTGGGTGTGAAGAAGGACAGCGAAGTTATGAGCGCTGCATGTAAGGCGCTAAGGAAGAAGATGAAAACCGAAGGGTGCATGATAAACTGCATCCTGACAGCGTTGTATGAAGCTAAAAGCGCCCTGAAGCAGAAAGGAGTGAAAAAATATCTGTTAAACCACCCAGGGTTCAACCAGTACCCAAGGCGTTGGGTGGAATTATTCCCTTCATCATTCGTGCCATAGCCGGTCTCTCAGCGGTGGGTTTACTGGCTATTGCCAGGACAGTCAAGAATGAACAAAGCTGTCAGGAGCAAGTGCAGGAGGCACGAAGACATAACCACATGATGGAGACAGCAGCCATGGGAAAAGAGCTATATTTGAAACCATACAAGAAAAGACTACGTCTCATCACAAACAAAAAAGTCCCCTAGCAGCCATACCAGACAGGGCGCTTACAAATACAGATCTGCTTAAGTTTGTTACAAAGAAATTCAACATTCCGAGGTGTGTTTATGCGGCATACGTTACCGAAGACTATGTAGAAATCAGAAGAATGCGGAATTGTGAATCTGGATGTACCAGGAGGGCCTGGAACTCACTGGGTAGCACACGTTAAAAAAAGAAATACAAATGACGCCTACTATTTCGACTCATTCGGCGACCTGCAACCCCCAGAAGAATTACAATGATACTTCACAGGCAGAAGACATGTGTTCTACAATTATCGACGCTACCAAGATTTTAATACATTTCTGTGTGGTCATCTGTGCATCATGTTCTTCCTGACGATTACGAATGATATATAAGGTTGGGTATTAAGCACTCATTCACCAGTCGGTGTTTGGATGCAATGTCGTACACTCTGACATTAAAAGAACGATCGTCTGTACTATGTGCGAATTACTTCCCACCAATTTATTTGAGCATAACAGATTGAAGCATCGCACTGACTGGACTGGAGACATACAACACCATCCCAAATATCACGGAGGCTAACAATAAACTTCATCTGGAAATTAATGGTAAAGAAGAAATTGTAGAAATTGAACCTGGTGCATACGATATTGACAATATAAACGAAGTTTTAAAACAGTCTGGAAAAGGGATTGAGCTCTTTACAAACACCAGTACACTTAAATCTGAAATAAGGACGGCGAATGCTTCGATTGATAGGCTCACTACTGTGTTTCACAAAGGGACAGGTTTTGAAGACGGGTCCCAATAAATCTTACAAATCTGATCAGGCAGTGGATATTCTCCCTTACAGTACAATCCGTGTTGAGTGTAACATTACAACGAACTCAGATCTCAACGATAGATTGGTTCATTCAAATTACGGATTCTTCTCATCAGTTGGAACAGGGTATAAGGTTGTTGAGACTCGTACCAACGCTATATACCTTCCAGTGACACTTCAGACACTGTACTATCTGGAGCTGCGTATTGTGGATCAGAATAACCAACTTGTTGACTTTCGTGGTGATGAAATCATTGTACGACAACATTTACGAGAAGAGGGGCGTAAGGTATAAAACCAGCGCACACCACGCATAGCATAGCACTTCGCAGCAGAACCGCAAGGTATAACACGTGCGAACTAATAGTTTCTTAAATTAACAGACTTGAAACCTCGCTATGCCGTCGTCGCTCAACGTATCTCACCCAGTGGAATATGACGAGCGAATCATACGCCAGGAATACTTCTCTCATAAAACTTATGCTTCAACGACATTTAACAAGAACGATGAAATTAGGATTGTTATCTACCATCAAGACGCTTTAATTCTTCCATGCAAGAGTTTCATACATTTGGATGGATCCTTTATGAAAAAGGATGGTAGTCATGCAGTGGGATCAAGGCTTACACTTAATGCTTTGGCACATTTGTTCCAGGAAATACGTTATGAACTTAATGGGATAGAGACTGATAGTACACATAATCTTGGCATAGCATCAACCCTTAAAACATATGCGTCATCTTTACCTTAGGATTTGAATGGATTATAAAATGCAGGATGTATCACAGACGAGCCTGTGGGCAGAACAGCAGAAGAGTACCGCCGATTTACTGCATGCATACCTAAAAAAATGCTTGTAATGTACTTTGAGGACATGCTGGAATTATTATGAATGCTAAACAGGAACTTATTCTGGTACGGTACGCAACAGATAGCGTCTCATACAGTCAAGGAGCTCAAGAGGAGAATCAGATCATCATCAGTAAAATTATGTGGAAAATGCCACACATCACTGTGGGAGACGAGGAGCGTTTGAAGCTTTTAAAAGTTCTGAATACCGGTACATATCTGCCATTAACTTTCCGCTCATGAGAGGTTTTTGAGTACCCGGTGCTACCGACAGCGAACAGAAAAACATGGGCTATTAGAACCTAAGTGCAGCTGGAAACACCAAGATTCATCATACTTGCATTCCAGACCAATAGAAGGAGGAATTTAGCAAATGATTCCACCCTATTTGACAACTGTAATCTAAGTAATGCCAGAGACTACATAAATTCCGTATTTCTGTCCGCATGACAGTTTACTGCTACAGTGGGATCAGAATATATACAGTCTAGCATTTGACATGCATGCGAGGTTCAGTGCTTCTTACTACGAAGGTGTTGAAGAGGAAGGATACCTACTCAGTCCACGGAAATTCAAGAGCTGGCATCAGTCATCGAGACAGGCTGTACTAACCAGAATGAGATAATTAAATCAGGACTAATAGATGTACATATCGATTGTGTATCTTCATCAAATTTCCCAGAACACACTGCAGTGAATGCTCTAGTTCTACGTGACCGTGTGATTAACTATTGACCACTTACCGGTGTTGTACAGCGTGTTGTATAAATGGCCAAGTACTGTGGCATGCCCAGAGGATTTCACTATGATAACTTGCAGTGTGAAGGTCGTTGCCGACATTCAAGGTTTCCCTGATGATGAGTGTAGACAATTCGTATTGTAAGGAGTGTGTCATAACTCTCCAGAACATAAAACAACATAGCCAACTTGACGCTATTCTTTCCCTTGTGTAAGCACTCACATATCGAAAGTAACAATCTGAGGGCGAAACATGGGAGCGCATTGTTGTGAGGTGAGGTCTGTCTGTGAGAGTGGAAGTAGAGTATCGGTCGAGAATTCGGAGGCAGAAGACTTGTCTCGCTGCCCTCAGGTCGGTGATGGCAGATCTTAGCACACTCAAGGCCTGATTTCATTTATATAGCCAGGAGAGATCTAAATGGCTTAACTACGCTTGAAGATGGAGTAGGTACAATTCGCAAGCATAGCGAAAAAGCAACTGCAGGGCTAGGCTTGTGATTGTTAGTCCGAGTTTGCAATAATCCCATGTTTTGCTTGTCAGTGAAAGAAGCCTCCTTATCCTCCAAATAATAATAATTATTCTCCACATCTAAATAATATGCTGTGGTTACTAAATATTAATGTAACTTTGAAATGGAAATAATTTGTTCATCTGGCACTTAGCCATTATTGACATATATGTCATTTGTCATTGTCATTATTAATACTCGTTCATGATGATTGTGTAGGTTTAAATAGACTTAATTAATGAAATCCCTTGGCAAAAGTTATTTAGTAGTTAGCAGGACCCAAGAAAACTCCATTTTATTAAATTCATTGTTAGTAACAATAAGCTTTAGCCGCTGCTGTTGCGAATTAGTTGCACATACGTTACATATGGCGAACTCTGTTGCTAGACGACACTATTGGAAATTGTAAAAACGCTGTCAGATCAACATTACACACACAGTGGTTACAGCTGGGCTGCCTTGTTACTAATTATATATGTATTTTCTTTTACGGCAATAACTGTGTATTATTGTCCATCTATGTTAATTATAAGAATTGCGTGTGACATATTTCACGAGTCATTGTCGAGGACTGAGAGTTACGAACATCATTCTTTTTTCCGTGTGACATGAATGATGCTAAGTGGCAGTCAATTTATCTTGCGTTAGCATAACTCACTATCTCTGTTTTGTAAGTGATTTTGTAACGAGATAGATTCGTTGGTGAGAAATTATTTTCTGTCATTCTTTTCTGATTATTACTAACGATGGCTCACAACATGAGATCCGCTAGTCGCATTAGGGGCCTCAGGGAACTTCCAAATGCAGACAGCGCTAATGAAGAGCTTATCTGTCCAGAACCTTCCCAGCCTTCAGAGACTGAAGCGAAAAATGTTCACAAAAAATAATGAGACACAAGTTTCTACTGCCCCATTACAAGTGTCAAACAACGTAACGGATGATCTCAGCGGCAATGCAGAAAAGCACTGCCGAATTAGCAAATAGTGAAGTATCACAGCACAGTGGAACATCACGTCACATCTTTTCAGCCATAGTAAATTCAGGTTCCGTAAGTCATTCTGAGGTACAAGCAGCGTCTCAGACGGCTTCAAATAACAGAAATTTTCAATATGGTACGAATGAATCATTGCAGACACTGTAAGAAACCATGTTTAACAAGTTCCAACAAGATACACAAATGTGCCAACAAGTCCTGGTTACAAAATTCCAACAAGTGACACAAACCATGTTCCCGAGTCTAAAGAGGACACACAAACAATAATAGAAGGCGTGAAAACTCAAATCTTGCAGATTAATACGTCGCAAACGTAAACTAAAACAATCTTGAATGAACTAACGAAAACACTCCATGAACAATTGCTCCCTAAAGTGCAGACTTTAGAAACTAAAATTAATACCGTTGAGAATGTGCAAACTCAACAGACAGAAAGACTCTTAAGGATTGAGACAGGTTTCCAAAAGCACAAACAGGATGTGTTAACTGCCGTTAAAGTAGCAGTACTCAGCACTTTGATCACGGATCTCAAGCAGCACTGCGATCAAAATGCCTGTAAAATTACAGAAATTTGCACCAAAACAGATTCTGTAGAGCAGCTAGGCACAATTTCTTAGAAAACTGACGACCTAACAACAAAAGTTACAGATTTGTCCAACAATGTAGACGCAAGCTCTGACGTCACTGCTCCTGTACACTTCTCCCAAACAGAGGAGTATTTAAAAATGAAACATGTGCAGGAAGGGCAAGTGCTCATCAACGTGAAAATAAAAGGTAGATTAAATTCTTTAGAACGAAAAACTCTTCACACTGAAAAAGTACCAGCTCCTGCTGAAGTGCAGATTGTGAAATTACGCAGCAATCGGATTGCGTCAGTGGTTAGATACCCGTTGCCCGTATAGGCGACAATATTAGAGTACAGCCTCATTCAGAATGCATTTGCACTAGTGTGTATCAAGCTGAATATTACAATAAGAAACAACCAGAACAGTCGATGAGATTCCATCTTCATGATTTTGAACCAAGAAGGGACGATAGGATCGATTACAAACTCTTCCTTCAGGTACGAAAATTTAAAATATTTCGTAATGCTAGTAAAGAAATATACGCAAGGGCCGGCCTTACCCCCTGAATGGCCGATTGCAAACAAGTTGTAATTCATGTGCTCTTATTTGGAAAATGAGCCGGCTTCTAGAATGCGTTCAATAGCGCTACAATGCCGATTAGACATGGGCCGTTCGCGAACTAACGGGTTCAAAGCAACAGTTCAACAAGATGAATGGAACGAATTCTAAGGAACGGTCTTTCGTAGTCCACATCGGTCGCGGCTTTCTACTTATAGATCCCGGGAACGAGGAACTGTCGATCTCGATCCAGCCTCGGTCCCGTTCGCGTCGGTCAGGGTCGCGGCTTTCTACTTATAGTTCCCAGGAACAGGAAACGGTTGGTCTCGTTCCGGAACGGCACGTCTGCCTGTATCGTTCCAGCGTTCCTTTTCCCGTCAGTCTCGGTCTCGCTCGGCCGGACTAAAGTGCGCGTCATTTACGACGGCGGCCGAGTTTAGGTTCGTTCTGCGCATCTGACGTCACAAAACACAGTCAGCCAATGAACAGAAAACGATGTTTCCAGAGCTCGACTGCAGTGCAGAGCACAGAGTGTCTTCAGTTTAAGGAACTTTCAGTCATAAATAAAGTAATTGAACAAAAGCAATGTCTTGATGGCAGACTTTCTTTTATAGAAAGTTTGGAAAAAGCATTCTTTATACCAATTGCTTCATATTCTATTAATTAATTAAACCAAAGAAGCAATAAGCCTCCTAATTCAGGCGATAGCAAGGAGAGGTATTTGTATCATTCTCACTAACCGATTTTTCGCAATAAAGAACAGCGGTAATTGTTTATTTCCTATTGTACTTCGAGGAAACGTGATTAATTCATAGTCATACCAACAGTTTTTGTCGGTATTTTGCGTAACATTTTAAAGTCCTCCAGGAACACCATTGAATCATGAGGTGTGTTAGCGTAATGGTTAAAGTGTTGGGATGCTAAGTGAAAGGTTTTGAGTTCAAACCGTGTTTGGTGTTTAATATTTTCTTTATTGAAAAACAATATCGAAGTGTCTTACTTCATGAATTTTATTCGTTTGAATGTAATTTTTTGAAATTTCTAGTGGCAACTGAAATCGACCATATGGAAAGTATACGCTATGGACTTTTACCTCTGCAAACTCTTCAAAATTGCGTGCAATGGTTTACTACATTTAATGCTGCACAATAACTGCGTTGAACATCGAAACAAAATTAAGTCATTTATGGGGGGAAAGTATCAGTCTAGAAGATGTGTAAAAATCAAATTTTTGGGCCAAATAGTTTTTATGAAATCGAATTATAAAGTGTGTCAAAGCAGTCGGAACACCATGTATCTGCACAGCAGTGCAGTGACGGCAAAATCACGCACGGCGCGGAATGAGGGGAGCACGTCTCTGCAGCAGCGAAAGGGTTAATGCGGCCGTGGTGGCTTTACTTCATAAACTGCGCGCTCCCCCCTAAACGTAAGTTTGCGTACTATACCATGGCGCTGCTTCTCTTGGCGTGTGCAACTGGCAACGCAGCAGTCCCCCGCGTCTGGGCGGGCATGCACGAACCGCCAAGATAAAAGAATTGAACTATAGTCCTTTTCGCGTGGCCACTCGTCGCAGTTCCTCTGCCGACTACTCATAGTTCAGTATTGAGTTCTTGTTGTTCGTTTCGTTCGCTTCGCACGCCCATTCTAGATTTATTTCAAACCTTTTTTGAACTCTCAACTTCTGATTCTTTTCGTATTCTATTCAGCGTCCACGACCGCTAATTAACACGTATTTTATAATTAAGTAAACTACATAAAAATTACGTGGCATGTAATACGTACATCTTTTCAGGTAACAAAACGGCGTATCAGCTTACTTCACTATTTCTATAAACAGTAGAAGAAATACTTGTAAAAAGGCAAGATTTTTTGTTATTGCACATGCAAAGGACGTCGGCACGGCACACACGAGTGGCCATTTTCCGTCTTTTTTTTATCCAAGGTAAAAGAGCATGTTCATTGTTACGGAAGGCAGACCGACGTACAAACGAATGAAGCCTGCACTTCATAATCGAGTGTGTGGTGTCACATTTTGCAAAGAGAATACTCCTACAATATTATTTCAGTGATACAGGGTGGGTGCACGAAAAATCGGCCCCGAGTATTAGACTGCTCATTGTCGCTTACCAGTCGTCAACTATTGTTTCGAAGTTGTTTGCATGAGCTTATTTTTAATTTCTTCACTGTCTAATTATAACATGTTTGTCTATTCTGCTCGTAGTGGACAACAAATCGTGCGTAATTGGCGAGCAGTCTGTACTCGGGGCCGGTTTTTCGTGCGCCACCTTATACAGTATTATTTCACTGCGATCGGGCACATAACGCTACAGTTGGCTAAACGAGATGTTTTGCAGAATCGCGAAAATTACAAGTGTGTGAGAATTCTGTTATGAATAAAACCTATGTACTCTAGGGGGGAGGCAAGTGTCCCCTCTTGGCGCCTTCCATCTTCAGTCACCTATGCTACTAATTTTCAATTTTTCATAAGAATCATATACCAAACACAATGAACGGTGAACGAGTAAAAATAAACGGTTCCCAAAAAAGAGCGATCACTGGTGAACTAGTTCCCAAGGCAGATTTAAAGCACGCCTTCTTGACGACATAGTGGTCTCCCACAACGCAGTTACGCGTAAAAACGAGAATGTTGAACCAGAAACCGTTCGAAAGATCGGAATTTACCACCCCAACATTGTACTTTGAGGACATGGTGCGTAGAAACCAGTACGTAATCTGAGCAGTCTAGTAGAACTTATCGGTATTTGCATAACAAAACTGCCCACCTACGTAAAACATTTCATTGTAGCTAGCAGATGCAAAGACGATATTGACGAGTTCACAGATCTTTTGCAAGAACTAGCTAGAAGATGATGATGACAATCACTTCAATAGGCACGGCTCTAATAATAGCAAAAGTAGAAATAATCAGCAAATGCAAGCTTCTGTGAACCAGAACGGTAACAATGGCCATTCAGATGACCATTATAATTACGAAAATCATACATACCAACAAGATTATTCGCAACACTTTGCAAAGAACCCACAGTTTTCACATAACAATCAGCCGAAGCAAGCTTTTAACATTAGTCCTAACAAGCGCAAAAATTCGAACAACAAAACCATCAGAAAACACATTATGATCAAGGTAGTGTGCCCAGTCAACAATTCAATGGCAACCCGCAATTTCCAAAGAAACAGACGCAATGGAAATATCGAGAATGGAGACTTTAATGGTAAGAAAAATTTTAGAAACAACGGTAATAGAAAGAACAATTATAAGTGACAGTTTCTAGGGAAGCAATGTTCCCCAGATCATGCATTATAATAATGCAAATCAGTATAGTTTTCTCAATGGTGGTAACCATCTACAGATAGCTACAACAATCAATGTGGTTTGCCATCTGATAGTCATGGCAACGCATATCGAGGTCGGGCAATGTCTAATTAGAGTAACAGTCATAATAATTCTGCTCCCAATTTTCACAGAAAACAATTACCACCGTCAACAACAGATTGGCAACCCAACGATGATGTAAAGCAGCAAAATCTGCGTGAATTTGTTGAAATGAGGTCACCAAATCCTGTGACTAGCACAGCCAGTAGCAATAGGACATTATAGTAGAAACGGCAATGACACTACAACACTAAACTTTGTACTCTTCGAAGATCCAAGGGATTTTCTATTAGAGGACAATTATATGAATTTCTGTTGGGGATACCAATTTTTCAGCAGTTTTAGACTCAGGCAGTCCTATTTCCATTGTAAATCACGTCATCTTTAGTCAGTGTTGTAAAGTAGCAGACTGTCCAATACTTTCCTTGCAAAAGACACAAATGTGAGGTGACAAACGATCATAGATTTTAAGTGTCAGGGTCATAGTCTTTCAGCAAACTTCTTAATTGTGCCCCTCCTGTCCACTCAAACGATCTTAGGTGTAGACTATTTAGGGCACATAAACTTCAACACAGGAGAAGTAGAACCAGAAATAGAGGGTAAACTTGTTTGTCTACAATTTGAGGAATGGATCTTTCCTCAAGAGGAAGATGCTAATTGTCTATGTTTCTAAGAGAACAAAATCCTTACACCTCACAGATTAGGATCTGTGACGAATTAAATTTAGAATATGATTCGTGGCAGAACACTAATAAGGTCATAGAAATAGATCTTATAATCCATGACAAAGTAGAAAGCGCATAACCATGGCCAGAGGACGATGCACAAATCATGCTGAAGTCTTCACCTATCGTCTTGTCACCATTAAAGGCTTTAATTATAAGTTCCAGGTCAAACCTCACCATAAATTTAGAGTGCCACCATATATCATTCATGCACACTATAGAGGAGGGCTAAAGCTGAAATTCAAATAATCGAGTTACCACATGACTCCACATCATTGCCTCCCATCCTAGTTCTCAGAACTTAACAGCCACTGGATAGGATCATGGAAATACTACCCTTTCTGGCAACAAGGAAGTTAAGGCACAGAGAAGTTGTAAATCTTGCACTCTACAAAATAAGAGAGGCAGCAGAATGAAGAATTAAATTTCTGTCTAAAAGGATCAGAGTAATAAAATTTGCCATTAATCAGAAGGTATTGGTTAAGAGCCATCATCTCTCTCGTAGTAAGAAATTTTTCCTGATGTACAATGGACCATATCACATTCGTTGCATTGTTCATGACAATGCGGTTTTACTGGAAACTTTATGTACTCACAAGAGTAAAGGTCTCCATTATATTTCACACATAATACCATTCATTGAATAAGCTGTGTATTTTCAAGTGTATTCTTCTATGTATATTTTCTGTATTATGTGTTAGTTTTAAGATGTATTTTCTTCATTATGTTAACAACAAGTACCCACTCAAGGAAAGAAACTACGATGCCACAATAAGTTTTCAAGAGACAGCGAGCTTTTTATTTTATTTTCTTTAGCTTTTCTTTAGCTTTTTTTTCTTTAGCTGGCCACAAGGTCGATCAAGGCCAAAGGCATTAGCAGGAGTTCGTCGCCCAGCTTAGGACGCTGTACTAGTTCACCTTTTTTGTGGCAGCTGAGGGCTCGTAAATACGTCACAATCCACGCTGAAGCGTTCCTTTAAAGAGAGAAACAGATTTACTACCTTGTGAAAGGAAGTGGTCACTGTTGTCTCCACAACAATTTCCTTTGTCCTTCCACTTTTAAATAATAAATTTTCGTCTGTGTAAGCAACCTGAGCTATCAGTAAATGGGTTCTAACCTGCATAACACTGTGTGCGTGTTGTATGAGTGTCAGTTTCACTGTCATTTAAGTCCTCAACAGATTGTTACATGTAAAACTTAAACCTGACATATGGATAAGCTAACTGACTATGTATTTGAATATGAAAAACTACAGGAACACCTATTACACCTAGGATTGGGGAGAAGAGAAGTTTGTGGCACAACTTGACCAGAAGAAGGGATCGGTTGGTAGGACATGTTCTGAGGCATCAAGGGATCACCAATTTAGTATTGGAGGGCAGCGTGGAGGGTAAAAATCGTAGAGGGAGACCAAGAGATGAATACACTATGCAGATTCAGAAGGATGTAGGTTGCAGTAGGTACTGGGAGATGAAAAAGCTTGCACAGGATAGAGTAGCATGGAGAGCTGCATCAAACCAGTCTCAGGACTGAAGACCACAACAACAACAACAGGAACAAATAAACTTGTAAAATGAATCCTAAGCTATCTGACTGCGTTTTTGAACAAGAATTTTCAAGTGATACAGAATATGACTTGTGCAACGGAATTTACTGTGTTAGAATGCACGACATGTTGTGGTGTGTCAGTGTCTCTGTTTTGGCCCTACGTTTTGCACTCACCTCTTTAGATGACTGCCTTTTTTCCATCTGGTTTACAGCAATTTGCAGCACCATGCAGCAGCAGCGGCTAAAGCTTATTGTTACTAGGAATGAATTTAATAAAAAGGAGTTTGCTTGGGTCCTGTTAACTACTAAATAGCTTTTGAGAAGGAATTTCATTAATTAAGGCTATTTAAAACTTCAGAATCACCATGAACAAATATTAATAATGACAATGACAAATGATATATGTGTCAATAATGACTGAGTGCCAGATTAACAAATTATTTCAATTTCAAAGTTACATTAACATTTAGTAATCAAAGCATATTATTTAGATGTGGAGAATAATTATTATTATTTGGAAAATAATGAGGCTTCTTTCACTGACAAGCAAACCATGGGATTTTTGCAAACTTGGAATAACAATCGTGAGCCTAACACTGCAATATTAATTAAATCAACCCATTATCAAAAGTTATTTAGTAGTTGACAGGACCCAATCAAACTCCTTTTTATTAAATACATTCTTAGTAACAATAAGCTTTAGCCGCTGCTGCTACATGCTGCTGCGAATTTCTGTAAACCAGATGGAAAAAAACAGTCATCTGAAGAGGTGAGTGCAAAACTTAGGGCTAAAGCAGAGATACTGATACACCACAACATGTCATGTACTCTAATCCAGTAAATTCCATTTCACAAGTCAGATTCTGCATCACTTGAAAATTCATATTCAAATTCGCAATCAGATAGCATATCCGAATGTTAGTTTTAAATTTTTCATGTATCGATCTGTTGAGGGCTAACACTCATACAACACGCACACATTGTTATGCAGGTCAGATTTCGATTACTGATAGCTCAGGTTGCTTATCAAGTCCAGTTTCACCGACGAACATAGGCAATGTTGGCTGTAGCTACATTACATAAATATTTGTTGCATATACCTTACAGTATTTAAAGATGTTGCACTCATAGCATACACAGAAGATGCTGGTATAATAGAGACATTCTCAGCAAGAATTGCATCACCGAGGCCTTTCAAGCATGTGAACTGTGCTAAAACACAGAAGAGTGCAAAGTGGCTAACATGTTTCTTTCATTGATTCCATTGGGATGATCCTGGCATACCTTATAAAGAAATGATGACGTCAATTCGAACATTCGATCATCCTGAGACCATCATGTATGTCAAAGGCGAGGATACACATGGATGCAGCGAATCTTCAAGTTTGCATTTATTCCAAACCTGGAATTTTACTGGTATCTTGCTATCCATAAGCTCAACAAGAAGAAGAAGAAGATGTGTGAAAATGGTGTGGTGTCTGCTTGTGGAAATGTAAAATTACTTTTAAGTTGGATTAATGAAAATAAATGAATTTTTTCCTCATGTTCTGTGTTTTTCTTTCTTTCTACCTAGCTCCTACTTAGATAGTACGTAGCCTTGCCCAGATCTTATGTCTGTGGCTTTATTCAAGCACAGGAGATATAATTGCAGCCATGTTTGCTACATGTCTTTGGAGGCAGACACGATCACGCGCCTCCTGTTTTCAAAAACCTGTACATACAGCATGATAAGCGAAATCCCATGCAGTCATTACATATACTAGGGTTGGAACTTAAACAGTAGAACTATTTATTCACAACCTATACAAAGAGTTACATGTTTACACCTGTTACTGTCCTTCAAAGTAGTCACCAGCGTTGTGTAGAACCTGTTGCCAACAATGCGGAAGGGGTAGTATACCGTTAGCAGAGCCTGTTCTGTTGATGGTGCGAATGAAGCAGGCTAAAGTTATGGCGATTCTCGTGTACGACTGTGATGGTGTTATCCTAACACATTACGTTCCTCCACGGCAGACTGTCAATGTACAGTATTACTATTCGTTTTTGGAGCATCACCTGAGAACAACTTTTCAAGAGAAGCAGTGACACTTTCTGTGCAACCCATGCATCATTTTGCACAACAATATGCAAGCACATACAGCACAAGCTGTGGCTGCTCTGTTTGATCGATGGGTCTGGGAAGTACTGTACCATCCACCACACTCCCCGGACTTAAGTCCTTGTGACTTTGATTTGATTCCAAAGATGAAGGAACCACTTCGTGGCATTCACTTCAGAACTGTTCCAGAGATTCGACCGGCAGTAGACTGCTCCATTCGCACCATCAACAGAACAGGCTCTACTAACAGTATATGGACTACACATGGCTGGTGACTACTTTGAATGACAGTAACAGGTGCAAACATGTAACTCTTTTGAATCGGTTGTGAATAAATAGTTGCCATTATTTAAGTTCCAACCCCCGTATTTTGTTTTCCTCTGTCTTAAACATCACCTCCCTCATACTTTAAACTAATATCTTGTGCATTTTGCACAGACTTTAAAATTCATTTGTAAGGGTAGGGATTTGTGAAATAACAACAAAGACGTATGGTAACGAGTAACAATTTTTTATTCAGACATAAATACTCACAGTAGTAATACAGCTTTGCATCCACAAATCTTGTTGTTTTTACAATACACAAGGTAACATTGCTCTTAAATTCACAGTTCTTGTTACTGTTTGAAATTTTTTATTTGCAGTTCTTAGCTTTTAAAAATAATAGTACTGAGAGAAAAAAAATTTTTTTTGCTGTAAATTGCAATACTGCTGACAGCTATTGCAGAGGTATAGTTTCTCTTACACTAATACTATTACTATTGAAATTCCACCCAAACAGAAGACTTAATTTATGTTTTGAACTGGGTGGCTCTAAACATTTTCCATCTCAAGCAGCTGAAATAATTTAATAATACACTGAAGCGGATGGCCCTAAAATGTTCATCCCAAACAGCTGCACTAAAATGAACTGGGTAGAACTCATACTTAAAATTAGTATGATTTGGATAGCTAGCGGCAGGTGAAACTTAAAAACTAATCTATTTACACATGCACTCATACAATGACACATGCAAATGAAGTGCAAATGTGTGAAATATAGTAAACTATTTCTTTTCCTTCATTTACATTTTTTAACTTTTTGATGATTTTGGCTCAATTTTTTAAATCTTTTATATAGTATATACATTGCATATTTTTAAATAATTTTTATAGTTTTTTTTCTCCAGCATGTACTACTTATATGGTGGTGCCGAGATATTACGGTACTTATTTAGAAAAAAAAACAGAAAATATTTACACACAGGCATACATATTTACACAGACATCCACACTCAAAGGCTCTCACAAGCATACACACAGAAATGGAGAAAGAGTCTTGGTGGAGGAGGCAACACCTTCTGGGGATGGCTAACACCAAAACAATGATCGCGTGCATGGCAGCAATAAAAGGAATCAATTAAATGGAACACAGTAACATCAGCTATCCAATCACTGTAAATGATGAGTTTAAATGTAGAGGTCACCAGTCATCTTTGGACAGCAGTTTGGAAACGCTCCACAATGCCTCAAAACTCTTCCAGTTTCCTTATGATGTGACTCTTTCATTTCAACCACCCAGCGTGTGGATGTGTTGTGGGACCAGCAGCACCAATATGATTTACACATTGTCTAGTTGTCTGAGGGTAGCCAATGGACCAAAACGTCTTAATGTCAGTTTAGAATCTGACACAGACATCGAAGTCGTGGCGTAAGTAAAGAACAAAATGTATGGTAGTGTACAAAGCGTTTTACATCAGAAAAAGCGGTGTATCAAACAACGAAACAGAGACCCTCTTCTGCGACTGATTTACCTGTGGGAGATGGTTCTCGTACAGTACAGGTGATGAAACTTTACACCGGTCTGGGCAAGCGTTGTCGATCACTGGCCACTTGCTCCAGTGGATAAATATTTAATAGTGATAGACGTGAATGGACCATGAGGAACACGGATCTGCTTCAGACTGCAGCACCTGTATGATGCTGAGTCTTCCTAATTTCCCCGATAAGAAACACCATCATAACTGTTCATACTGTTTTTTATACTACATCATGTTGCAGGAGCAGGCTTCGTTTGGTGCCGATCTTACACATCGTACACAGGTGGCGGAGCTTCGACAACATGTTCCCATTTCCACCGAGGAGTGGTTGAAACACGGTCCTATAGTATTAACTCAGCTCGCTCTTTTTCTACGTGGGTTGCAGAATGTGGTAGATATAGCTCTCTCCAACTTATGGGTAAAATTGTTCTCGCTATCAACTGCAGTGTGTATTATAGTACATCTTCCCACGTCAATGGTGTCTTTCCCATTCTCACTGTCCACTGGGTACGCTGATGATTACCTAATGATTGACTGACATCAGTCGGCTGAGATGGAGGGAGCCTTGGAGGTACACTGGATATGTGCTACTTGTCGCTGTGGAGCATGGGATTAAATGTAGAGGTCACCACCTCCATAGAGTTGTTTGGTAGCGTTCGTCAATGCCACAGACTGGTCCCATTTCCATATGTCTTTTTGATCAAGAAAGTGACAATACCTCTTTTTATTTGTACTGCCCCTCGCGTGTTGTGAACAGCACCTTCCGGCGATGGTCAACACCGGAACAGTAATCATGTACATGACTACAAAATGAAGGAACAATGCTTTTAGAAATGGAACAATGAGACATCCGCTACCCTGGCGATGCGGAAGATGAGATTAAATGTAAAGGTCATCTCTGTCGAATAGCTGTGGGAAGCGCTCTACAATACCGCAAATTCTTCCAGTTTCCATATGTTGCGACGTCTTCCACATTTTTGTGAATGAGAAACGTCGCCTCTGTGTTTTAGTTCTGCCAGCCTGTGTTATGGTAGCTGTACAGTTTATGCCATGCGATGTTCAGCTTTCTGTGACAGCCAGAGGATCGCAACGTGTTAATGTCTGTTTAGCTACAGCTGACATAGATCTCTAAGTCCTTGTAGAAAAAACAGAGAGTACGGTGGTGTCCACTGATTGGGTGTGTTACAACAGAAAAAACAATGTATTAAACTGTTTATAAAGGAACAATACAGGGACCATCTCTTTAGACTGATAGTGTGTTGGATATGGTCATTCTACAGTACAGGTGATGAAACTTTACACTGGTCTGTGGAAGCGAGTTCAATCACGACAAACATGCAGAGGGACTGTATAAAAAATAGCGCTGGAGTTTTTGCTGTATGAATCCTTAGCAGATAGGTTTGAAAAAAGTTACTCGTTTCGAGATATGAGAGTGGTACGAATATGATTCACCAGTGGCTGTAATCATTAAACCCAACCCAAGTACGTGGTAGAATGGATAGACTTGATTCCAAATCGCAGACAGCGTTTCTGCCCGAAAGCGTAAAATATCAGCTACTCGTGGGTGTGCTTGTAGACTCAAGACCACTTTTAATGCGGGGTGATGGTAACATAGTCGATACGATGGTGTTTTTAATAGTGCATTTCTTACGCGAAATATATGGTGTGGGCTGTAGAATCCATCTGCAGTCAGCTTCCTCAAAAAGAACATCGTCTTCCCTCCATGGATTCCCATTTGACCTACCCGGTGAGTGTAATCTGACTACCGAAAAAGAAAAATTACTAGCCATGTAAACTGACTCTCATGGTCAATTTAATTACTTAGCCTATCAAATTGATATCAATGACGTGCCACCTGGTGGGTGGACGAAATGGCTAGGGCACCGCGGAATGATTCTTGACAGGCGTTTCTTTCTTTTTTTTTCGTTGTGGCGATATCTTTTAACGAAATTTCAATCTCCCACCTACACTGGATGAGACAGGCTCTCACGATTTGTTTCGTAAACTCTAGTATGCTATGGTACAGCACTGGTGAAAGGGGGCCTGCCACAGTGTACAAAACAGTTACGTCCTCTCGAATTATAGCTTCTTGTTGTCGAACGTAAAATGAAAGTGCTTTTTTCCGACATGTAAGCCAATGGCGTGAAAGACTGTCTGAAATCTTTGCAATACACACGTGGATGTCGGTTTATTTACAGACACTGAACGCGAGAGACAAGTTCAGGTCATGTAATTTGTTCAAAAAGCTGAAAGAAATTGCTTAACATAGATTATTTTTCTTTGGAGTTTATATTTTCGCTTTTCCTTTACTCTGATGACTGCTTCGAGATAACGAGGACACTCTTTGGTGATCGGTTATTTTCACGGCAAAAAAGTTTTTTTTTTCCTGACTTCACACATGATGGACATGTCTCTGCTGATCATTTGTGATCGGTGCACTTCGGTGGACGTCACAAAATAAGAAGAAAGTGGACTTTGCCTATTTTTATGGAAAGAGGACAACTATTATCATTGCAACTGTGTTTTCCTTTTTTTAACAGATTGCAGGAAAGAGTTGTTGACGTTAAATAAAAGTAAAGTTTTATGTACTGACTTGGCAGAAAATCCTAAGAAATTTTGGTCTTATGTCAAAGCTGTAGGCGGATCAAAACAAAATGTCCAGACATTCTGTGGCCAAATTGGTACTGAAACAGAGGATGACAGACTAAAGGCCGAAATACTAAATGTCTTTTTCCAAAGCTGTTTCACAGAGGAAGACTGCACTGTAGTTCCTTCTCTAGATTGTAGTACAGATGACAAAATGGTAGATATCGAAATAGACGACAGAGGGATAGAGAAACAATTAAAATCGCTCAAAAGAGGAAAGGCCGCTGGACTTGATGGGATACCAGTTCGATTTTACACAGAGTACGCGAAGGAACTTGCCGCCATCTTACAGCGGTGCACCGTAGGTCTCTAGAAGAGCGTAGCGTTCCAAAGGATTGGAAAAGGGCACAGGTCATCCCCGTTTTTAAGAAGGGACGTCGAACAAATGTGCAGAACTATAGACCTATATCTCTAACGTCGATCAGTTGTAGAATTTTGGAACACGTATTATGTTCGAGTGTAATGACTTTTCTGGAGACTAGAAATCTACTCTGTAGGAATCAGCATGGGTTTCGAAAAAGGCGATCGTGTGAAACCCAGCTCGCGCTATTCGTCCACGAGACTCAGAGGGCCATAGACACGGGTTCCCAGGTAGATTCCGTGTTTCTTGACTTCCGCAAGGCGTTCGATACAGTTCCACACAGTCGTTTAATGAACAAAGTAAGAGCATATGGTCTATCAGACCAATTCTGTGATTGGATTGAAGAGTTCCTAGATAACAGAACGCAGAATGTCATTCTCAATGGAGAGAAGTCTTCCGAAGTAAGAGTGATTTCAGGTGTGCCGCAGGGGAGTGTCATAGGACCGTTGCTATTCACAGTATACATAAATGACCTTGTGGATGACATCGGAAGTTCACTGAGGCTTTTTGCGGATGATGCTGTAGCATATCGAGAGGTTGTAACAATGGAAAATTGTACTGAAATGCAGGAGGATCTGCAGCGAATTGACGCATGTTGCAGGGAATGGCAATTGAATCTCAATGTAGACAAGTGTAATGTGCTGCGAATACATAGAAAGATAGATCCCTTATCATTTAGCTACAATATAGCAGTTCAGCAACTGGAAGCAGTTAATTCCATAAATTATCTGGGAATACGTATTAGGAGTGTTTTAAAATGGAATGATCATATAAAGTTGATCGTCAAAAAAGCAGATGCCAGGCTGAGATTCATTGGAAGAATCCTAAGGAAATGTAATCCGAAAACAAAGGAAGTAGGTTACAGTACCCTTGTTCGCCCACTGCTTGAATACTGCTCAGCAGTGTGGGATCTGTACCAGATCCAACGGAGAGCGGCGCGCTTCGTTACAGGATCATTTAGTAATCGCAAAAGCGTTGCGGAGATGACAGATAAACTCCAGTGGAAGAATCTGCAGGAGAGACGCTCAGTAGCTCGGTACGGGCTTTTGTTGAAGTTTCGAGAACATACCTTCACCGAGGAGTCAAGCAGTATGCTCCCTCCTACGTATATCTCGCGAAGAGACCATGAGGATAAAATTAGAGATTAAAGCCCACACAGAGGCATACCGACAATCCTTCTTTCCACGAACAATACGAGACTGGAATAGAAGGGAGAACCGATAGAGGTACTCAAGGTACTCTCCGCCACAAGCCGTCAGGTGGCTTGCGGAGTATGGATGTAGATGTAGATGTAGGTGTTTCCCATCGCAGAACGAGAGGCCTATTGGAGGCATTGGGGGCCTGCCTAGTCTGTATCAGGTCGCCGCCGCAGGTGCGCCCCCTAACCATTAGCGGCGTCTGTGTCACTATACTTTAGACGAACAGGTTTCACTTGGAGAGCCGTCCTCTTATCTCCTATTGTTTAGTTGACTATACACGCTATTGTGTTGGCGTAGGAGCGTCGCCTTAAGGCGGCGGCCAGATAGTGGAAAGCCGAGTGCTACGGACCAGCTGGACTGTTCTCCAGGTGGGTGGAGTTATGCTGGTAAATTTCCTTTTTGTGCTAAGGGGCGCTGCCTCAAGGCAGGCCGTGTGTCGCGAGCGACTGCAGAAGGTAGAGGAACGCTTGGTGCGTAAAGGAGTGGTAGTGGGAGCGAGAGACGCTCTGTGGAGCATCTGGCCTCTTGAAGAAGCATGTGTCTTACAAGTAGGTGGCTGGAGGGAGGTAGGAGGGAGGGAGGGAGAGGACCTGGGTTTTCCGCAGTTTGTGATTGTACAACAAGGAGAACGCAAATTCAACTACCTTCCCCTTTGCAGTCTGTTAGCACAACGATTTTCCCCCGTACATGTGCTGCATTATGACCTATTCATTACGAGTGCTGGTTCTTTTCACAACAATTTTAAAGTGTAATTGGAACTGTGATGCGTTTTTCTCTGTATTGGCTTCGATTACCTGGGCTGCAGGATTGTTTTTAAGTAGGCGTCTGTAGTGAACTCCGACATCAAACAGCGATAGATACTGTTTACTTACAGGTAATACACTTTTTAAACTCCTCTCTATCCAACAACAGCATCTTGTCAGATGAATGTATTTCCCACCAAAAAGAATAAATATAATACCTTACACCCCTGCCTTTCTCCCGCCAGCTTGTAGGTGCAGGGTAGAGGTCCGAGTGGTATTGCGAAATTTTTTCCCAGCATGATAACTCTAGTTGTATGGCATCGTCAGTTTTTGAGTTTAATTGCGATTTTATGCCGTCCTTGTGTAGCGCTATGCGTGGAATTGCGTAGTTAGGCTTGATCTTTGTGATTAATTACATAATTAGGACCGATCTTTGCATCAATTTCTTAAGTAAAGTACCCTAACCTAACCTTCCTCTTCCTCATCTGGACAGTATCCATGTGTTGGGGGGGGGGGGGGGCGTTGCACTTGGGCTTTCCGTCCAGTAGAATCAGGGTTCGAGTGTAGAAAGGGTACTGTCAATTTTAATTTTCTGTCAGTTCCCAGCGCCTCTGGCGGTATAATTGTGTTAGAGGGGTCCACTTAGGCTGTCTGTCCAGGAGGACCAGAGTTTGAGTCCCAGAAAGGATGCTGCCAATTTTAATTTCCTGTCAATTCCTGGGAGAGGGGGAGGGGATGTCAGCTTAGCCCTGGGACAAAGAAATTCCCACCAAAATTTGAAATTCTCGCCAAAATTCGATATTCCCGCCAATACGATAGGTTGGGGGAGAGGGGGCTGGGGCCCACATGCAGGCTGAGAAAAACATGTGACGTCATTCGGAGATGGGCGTGTTTAGAGGGGGGTAGGGGTGGGGGTGATTAACTGATCAATTTAATTAGTTTGCGTATCAATTTGATATCAAAAGTGGAGTCGTAAGCCCATCTCCCTACTACTTATGTCGAACTCTTTTCCATATCGACAAACCCTATGAAGGTGTCCTGATTTATCTTCAGAATCAATGCGGAAAATAGCAACAGTAACCCATGCATGACCCACTACTTCTTGAATGTTTGTAAGGACAAAGTCCATTCTGCCACCATGGTAAACAACAGGGCCATGGAGAACGTCAATGACTTAAGCTGTGTGCAGCTAATCATCAACATTATCCATGGCCCTGCTGTTTTCCATGGTGGCAGAGTGGACTTTTCCCTTACAGACATTCAAGAAGTGGTGGATCAAGCATGACTTACTGCTGCTATTGTCTGAAATGATTCTGCTCTACGATCCCTGGTGACGAGTTTGGAGAATTCCTCACCCCGAGATGTTACTACCTACAGGACATATCTGATCAATCAACCATGGGCTGCAGCAAGGAGCGACGCGTCTACCTATTTTTATATTGATAAAACTATGTATGTTGGTACTAGACATATGCGTAAATTGCCGAAAGACTAGAGTCTGTCTCTTTTTATTCGTGGTTGTGGGATTGAACTGCAACCTCAGAACTGCCCCTCTGGCGCCTTTACCTTTCCTAAAGCCAAACTGATCATCTTCTAACAGATCCTCAATTTTCTTTTCCATTCTTCTGTGTATTATTCGTATCAGAAACTTGGATGTGTGAGCTGTTCAGCTGATTGTGCGATAATTCTCGCACTTGTCGGCTCGTCCAATCCTGGTAATTGTGTGGATGATGTTTTTCTGAAAGTCATATGGTATATCGCCAGTCTCATAAATTCCACACGCCAACGTGAATAATAGTTTTCTTGCCACGTCCCCCAAATGATTTTAGAAATTCCGACCGCATGTTGTGTATCCCTTCTGCCTTATTTGATTTTAAGTCTTCCAAAGCTCTTCTAAATCCTGATTCTAATACTGGATCCCCTATCTCTTCCTGATGGAATCCTTTTTTTCCTTCTATCACGTCATCAGAAAAATCATCCGCCTGTAGAGGCCCTCAATGTACTTTCCACATATCTGTTCTTTACTCTGACTTAGCAGTGGGATTCTCTTTGGGCTCTTAATGTTACCGCCCTTGATTTTAATTGCACCGAAGGTGGGTTCGACTTTTCTATATGCTGAGTCAGTCCGTTCGACAATGATTTCTTTTCCGATATGTTCACATTTCACATGTAGCCATTTCACCTAAGCTTTCTTATACTTCCTGTTTATTTCGTTTCTAAGTGACTTGTATTTCTGTATTCCTTAATGTCCCTGAACATTTTTGTACTTCCTTCTCTCGTCGATCAACTGAAGTATTTCTTTTGTTACCCATGGTTTCTTCGAGTTACCTTCCTTGTACCTACGTTTTTCTCTCCTACTTCAGTGACCGCCAGTTTTAGAGATGTCTCTTCCACTTCAACTGAAATGCCTACTAAGCTATTCCTTATCACAGTATCTATAGGCTTTAAGCGTATCTCTTCATTACTTAGGCCTTCCATAGTGCATTTCTTTGCACTTTGACTCTTCCTGACTAGTATCCTAATCTTCAGCCTGTTCTTCATCACTATTCAATTGTGATCTGAGTGTATATCTGCCGCTGGGTACGCCTGAAGTCCAGTATCTGATTTCGGAATCTCTATTTGATCATAAAGTAATCTAACTGAAATCTCCAGACCTTTTCCAAATACATCTCCTCCTCTTGTGATTCTTGAACAGAGTATTACCTATTAGTAGCTGAAATTTATTGCAGAACTCAATTAGTCTTTCTCCGCTCTCATTCCTACTACCAAGCCCATATTTCCCATAACCCTTTCTTCTATTCCTTGCCGTACAACTACATTCCAGTCCTCCATGACTATTCGATTTTCATCTCCTTGTACATACTGAACTGCCCCTTCAGTGTTCTCATATACTTTTCTATCTCTTCATCTTCAGCTTGCGACGTTGGCATGTTTACATAGACTATCGTTGTTGTTTTGTTTGCTGTCGCTTCTAATGAGAACAAGACTGTCACTCAACTGTTCACAGTGACTAACGCTCTTTCCTGTCTGCCTAACCATAACGAATTCTACACCTGTTTTACTATTTTCTGCTGCTGCTGATATTACCCCACACTCATATTATAACCAGAAATCCTTGTTTTCTTTCCACTTCATTTCACTGATGACCACTATATGTAGACTGAGCCTTAGTATTTCCCTTTTCCGATTTTCTAGCTTCCCTACCACATTCAAACTTGCAACTTGTAGAACTTTATCCTTTCGTTGGTTATTCAATCTTTTTCTTATGGTCACCTCCATCTTGGCAGTCCCCTCCCGGAGTTCCAAATGGGGGACTATTCCGAAATCTTTTGCCAATGGAGAGATCATCATGACACTTTTTCAATTACAGGCCACATGTCCTGAGGATACACGTTAAGTGTCTTTAATACAGTTGTATCTGTTGCCTTCTGCATCCCTCATGCGGTTGATCATTGTTGATTCTTCCGCCTTTAGCGGCAGTTTCCCATCCCAAGGGCCAGAGCATGGAGGTAAGAATAGAGGGACACGCCGTGACGTCACAGCTGTGAAGCTATGTGAAGCTGAGGGTAGCCATCTCAATCCGACCAAAACATTGCTGCTGTAAACTTGTGTTCATGGTCTTGTCGCTCGCTTTTGGAAGGATTTTGCGCTATTATGGTGACTTGTGTGGTGTTCGGATGTACGAATCGTTCTGATTGTGATGCGAAATCGAAGGGAATTACATTTCATGTGTAAGTTGTCTCGTTAAGTGTGATTTTACAACTTCATTGTGAATGAACGTTTGCTACATCGGTACTTGTACTATAGCGTGTTTTTCTCCTGTATGATTTTAGATTTCCTAAAAATGAAAGTCGGAAAGCTCTGTGGGAGAATGCTGTGAGGAGGACGAATTGGCGTGCATCTAAATGGAGCACCATATGTTCTCAGCATTTCCGAGAAGAGGACATAGACCGAACTTCCCTTTCAACAGTAAGGCTCCGAGAAAATGCTGTACCATCAGTTTTCCCTACACACCCAAAACATTTGCAAAAGATGTGTTAATTCAAAGAATTAAATTCTTAGTTTTCAAGTTCACGTTTCAGTATAATACGTACGTATCGTCGATAATCGAAGTGTTGAGTAACTCACTTTGTCTTCATCATGTACCAAATTAAAAGCTAACACTACATTAACTGGCGTAAAGTATAGGCCTAAACAGGACACTGTGTAGATTTGCCATTCTATGTACCGTATTTCAGTAAATATTGGTGGTAATGAACAGTGTTTCCCAGTAGTGTAACGTAACTGAAATGTCCCAGTACGTATTACAAACAAGATGTATTTATGAGGCTTTGGAGGGAGGATATAGCTAACTTAGTTTTCAGTTTCTATTATTTAGTTTGTGATACACGTTTATTACTGAATTAACAAAATTGTATCGTTTACATTGAAGGCTAGTTATTCGTAATATTACATTAAAAACTATTTTTAATCAGAAGAAACGCGGAATTCCGCCTTTACGAGATTTTATTTATACAAAAACTTTGAAACAACCAACCTGATGACGTTACATGCGTATATGGTGCAATTAGCGACTGTAATACACGCAGCGCTACAACACACTGGCAATGTTTTGGTCAGAGTGTCATGGCAGCGAGCCACGCCCCCATGGCTTCAAAACGTAGTACGGCTGGGATACGTAGCGCCATCTCCCCTTATTCTTACCTCCATGGGCCAGAGAGTGCCCTGAACAGCTGTTCGCTGCTCTGTTGTCTTTGACTTCTCATGCCGGAAATCTTCGGCTGCCATTGCTGATTATTTTTATTCAAAGTTTAAGCAATGTTGCAGTTCGAATCACGGACTGGTGACGTTTTTATTTCCAATCTGGTATGCTACCCCTGGAGTACCAGCATTAGGGGAACTCGGGGCAGAACGGGATAGCGGGGCACAATGGGAAATTGCTCTTTTCTGGACTGGACAGTGTTGCAACAAGCTGTATGTGCATGTAACAATTTCTCCGAATGGAAGGGAAGTGAGGGCAGCCATTCTGATTTAGTTTGAAATGTGAAATCTAAGTGAATTGTTGTCCGTCCCGTTACGGCTTGCGTTGTTCTAACATTTGGTGAATTCCAACGCCAGGTAAGCTGTTAATTGTTAATTGTATACCCTAAAATGACACATTTCCTTGAAGTGCATGACATTTGTTATACTTTAGTTATTTAATGCATTTAAATACATTAGTTATTACACTCCATTAAAGTTGTTAACCTCAAAAGTGCTCTTGGGGCGAACGGAACAGGGCAGAATGGGATAGTGTCCCATTCTGTTCCGTCATATTTTGATGCAAGTAGAAAGCAAACCAAACCTGGATGTTCATGGATACCAGACTCTCCCAACCAGCTACTTTCGCTGAACAGCTCAGCTTTCCAGATATCGCCTGAGGCTATCATTCCAATCCCACTAATCTGTCAAAATACTCAGCGGACTACAAGACGAAAAGGAAAAACCATCATATTAACAGATTCTCCTTCTAAGAAGGAACTGCAGAATGCTGTCGCATGTAAACTAGGCCTACAGAAAGGAGGAGGGTGTACAAATATAAACAACATCAGGACAGGGACATCAGGTGCAGTGCAACTTAAGGCAAAAATATCAAACCGTACACCCAAAAACCCAAAACAGAGGACATCAAAGACCTTAAGAAAAATAAAAGGAAGAAGTGATGGAGAAGAGAGAATCAGAGAGAGATGATGCTGAGTGTCTCTACTGTGGGGACTTCTACTCCGTTTCTAATGAGGGCTGGGTCGCATGCCAGAGTGGGCACACAATTCATGTGCTGGCATAGACAGTGAAGATGAAGAGGAAATACTGATTTGTGACTATTGTCGAAAGGGCTAGTAGTTAGTGGTTTGGTGGTTATTAAGCATTGTACATTTTTCAGAATGATATTAAAATATTTTCTTATTTTGAAGAATGACTTTTTAATTGTTTAAATTACACATTCCTTAGTTTGAATTGCCTATTATGCAACATTTTGTCGTAGTTTAATACGATATTCGTAATTCAAATTCAACGTTTATGCAATAATATAACAAAAAATACGCTTATCCCATTCTGCCCCGTGGGTGGGGCGGAACGTGAAATATGAAAGACTTTCTTTGAAAAATGGTAAAAAATGCAAAATGTATTGTTTTAAGTGATTTTAAAATAAGGTACATTAGGTTACATTACAAGGTGTTTTTTAAACACTTTAAGAAGTGTTTCCTTGTGTTCCCTTATTTTATAGAAATTGTTAAACATTAAGTATCCCGTTCCGCCCTGAGTTCCCCTATCTCTGAATACTTGGGAGGAGTCCCTCGTAATCTATGTGTGTATTTGTAGCAAATGAGTGTTTTACTCATCTTCAGCCACTGTAGTTGTGTATATCGAAGTTATCAGAAACCAGATGTTTCAGACACTTAGTGCCATCTTCAGAAGGCTATAACTATCACAAATGATGTGATAGCTATAAGCTTCTGAAGAAGGGCACTAAGTGCTGGAAAGAAGTTAATGAAATAAAATTTCTTTTATGCAACAGATTGCTGACAGTTTCGGTATACTGACAGCAAAAAATTGCAATGCCAAAAAATGATGAAGGTAGGGTAATGAAATTTCGGGAATACGTTTGTGTAGGTGACATATTTAAGTTATCCTCACAGTTTAATGAAACACGAGATAAGCCACTGCAAATGTGAAATTCTGGTACATTAACAATCGTAACCACTAGAGTATTAAATACAAGCATGTAAACGTGCATGCGCTATATTGTACAGGTGCCGGATGTAAGTTTGTGGGATGAAGTTCCATGTCTGTTGCACTTTTTCGGTCAATACAGGGATGGTTAATGTTGTTTGTAGATAACGCTGGAGTTGTCCAATGACGTCTCTTATGTGCTCGATTGGAGACAGATGTGGTGATCGAGTAGGCTCTCTGCGGATCATGTGTGGTTACAAGAGCGGTATGTGGGCGGGCTTTATCCTGTTATGTTGTTCATGAATGGCAGCACAACAGGTCGAATCACCAGACTAACGTACAAATGTGCAATCAGGATGCGTGGGGTAACCACGAGAGTGCTCCTGCTGTCGCATAAACTCCAGAGTGTTTAGTACGCAAACAGGTTGCAAGACCCTCAACTGGTCTCCTCCTAACGAACACACGGCCATCACTATCAATGAGGCAGAACCAGCTTTAATCAGAGAACGCAACGGAGCTCCACCCTGCCCTCCAATGAGCTATCGCTTGACACAACTACAGTCACAGATGGCGATGATCTGGGGTCAGTAAGGGGCGTCTGGATCGGAGCAGTCCTTGAAGTAACCGATTTGTAACAGCTTATTGTGTCACTGAGGTGCCAACTGCTGCTCAAATTGCTGCTGCAGATGCAGTACAATGCCACAGAGCCATACATGTTAAAACAACACCTGATTCCTCAAACTAGGGATGCTATCAAGTACGGGGTCCCACAGGGTTCGGTCTTAGGTCCTTTACTGTTCTTGACATACATTAATGACTTACCATTCCACATTGATGAAGATGCAAAGTTAGTTCATTTTGCTGATGGTACAAGTATAGTAATAACATCCAAAAACCAAGAACTAAGTGATGTAAATGTAAATGATGTTTTTCACAAAATTATTAAGTGGTTCTCAGCAAACAGACTCTCTTTAAATTTTGATAAAACACAGTATATACAGTTCTGTACAGTAAATGGCACAACTCCAGTAATAAATATAGACTCTGAACAGAAGTCTGTGGCTAAGGTAGAATTTTCAAAATTTTTAGGTGTGTCCATTGATGATAGGTTAAACTGGAAGCAACACATTGATGGTCTGCTGAAACATCTGAGCCCAGCTACGTATGCTATTGGGGTTACTGCAAATTTTGGTGATAAGAATCTCAGTAAATTAGCTTACTATGCCTACTTTCATTCACAGCTTCTATATGGCATCATATTCTGGGGTAATTCATCGTTGAGTAGAAAAGTATTCATTGCTCAAAAACGTGTAATCAGAATAATTGCTGGAGCCCACCCTCAGTCATCCTGCAGACATCTATTTAAGGATCTATGGATCCTCACAGTAACCTCACAGTATATATATTCAATTATGAAATTTGGTGTTAATAATCCAACCCGGTTCAAAAGTAATAGCAGTGTGCATAGCTATAGCACCAGGAGAAAGGATGATCTTCACTATGCAGGGTTAAATCTGACTTTGGCACAGAAAGGGGTAAATTATGCTGCCACAAGAGTCTTTGGTCACCTACCAAACAGCATCAGAAGCCTGACAGAGAGCCAACTAACATTTAAAAATAAATTAAAAGAATTTCTAGATGACAACTCCTTCTAATCATTGGCTGAATTTTTAGATATAAATTAAGGGAAAAACAACAGCAACAACAACAACAACATAAACATTAGTGTCATGCAATATTTTGTGTAATGTAATATCTTGTACAGACATCTTTTATTAATCTGACACGTTCCACATCATTATGAAGTGTCGTATTCATGATCTATGGAACAAGTATTAATCTAATCTAATCTAAACTACATGGAACTCGGTGGTCTTCCCGCTTGGTAGCGCCAAGTGGCCATTAGGAGCCCGGCCTTCCTGCTATCGGTCAGTTTCGTGACCACTGCTGCCAGCAATCATTTACAGTGGCCTACATTCCTGCACACGTCTTTCTGCAATATCACGGAAGGAACATTCACCTTCTCGTAGCTCTATTACACGACCTCGTACAAAATACGTGAGTGCTGATAATGGTGTCTTTGTCGCCTTAGAGGCAGTCTTACCTAACACCAGCTAATCACCCTCAGTCTCAAAGGTAACTAATCCTCACGACCGCTACAGCGTGTATTTAATGCAAACCTGATTTGCATTCTCATAGTGGCGCTACTAGTGCCACTCTTGTGCGACTGATGCAGGTGCAGAAACACGCCTAACAACTTCCCTTTATTTCGCACAACTCCTTCTTGATGTTGCGATATTTTCTTTCGTCAGCGTATTTCTAGCAGTCTTTGACATTTCCACCGACGTGTTGGTATCAGTTTGCCGTTTTTACTGCCAAGTGGGAGACCCCTCGCCCAGAACTGATATAGCAGCAGTGTGTTTTCTGTCATCCACCAGGTCGGAAATGGTGACACTTTTTCTAATGCTACTTTCTCGGTCCTTGCTGGGTGGTAGGGTGTCCGCAACAATCTTCCAAGCATCGGTGTTCGCGGCTATACACCACACATCTGATTTAGAGGGCTGGTCTGCCTTGCAGGCCTCATACTTTTCGCTATGTTGATCCATTGTGGATACGAGATAGCGGCCGATCAAATATTCACCAAGATACAATGCCAAACAGCCGTATGTTTTGAAAAGTTTTTTTCCTTAGACAACCAGTTTCGGTATCTCAATAACACCATCTTCAGGCCTTTATCACTCTATTTATATACAATCAGATATATCGTTACTTGTACAGCTGCAGCCATCAAAATCTCGATTCCGTGAATTCGTTTTTGGAGTGTTTACTTCAAAGACTTGACAACAACAACTGTTTGGCGATTTTCCTTTATAAATACTTTTCATTGGTGACCTCTCTAGAAGCGTGTTTTGTAGTGCTGTGCTTCGCACATACAGTATATTGGTTTAGGAGCGTCAGAATTTTACCACGATTTCGCACAATCTAGCAATGTTGCGATGGCTTGGCTGGAGGTTTATCTACTACTAGTCCAGTAGGGTTAAACCTAAAAATTAGACAAATCGGAAATAAGTGCTACAAAAGATTTTATTGTTTAATTGCTTCATTTGTCACCCAATATGAATTTTATATAAAATTTTATACTGTTAACAGTTTTTCAACGTCCACGTCGTTGCTGCTAACATTAACACTCTATTTGCGTTCATATGTTCACTGATCACAGCCGTAATCACTGTTCATCAGTTTCCTTAAAAGCAAACAGAGTTTTTCACGCGTCCACTAGATCTTTCACAGTTCTTGTGAGACACGCTTCACTGTCCTGATTACTGCTAGTGTTTCATAAACCACACAATAGGCAATCTTCTATACAATTGACACTTTACAAAGTCATGATTTTTGTTCATGTTCATATTGATCCATATTGTAATAAAATGACAACAAAGATCAAATACTGCCAAAAAAATATGACAGGATGAATGCTGGAATCCTCTACATTGTTCTGACCATAGGATCATAACTGTACTGTGTAGATACCAACACATTTCTATATTTATGTCCATTTATACTCGTTCATTCGTATTCTTGTTAGAATTATTACCAGATTATGGTACAGACGTCCGTGTTCGGTTGTGTAAGGACAACGTACCCAAAACGATACACAACAAATAAAATGCTCCAAACAGAGCGAATGCGGATAGAGACAAACACGCGAACTGACATGTAACTGACATCCGTCACGTGTGTGCGTTTACGTAAGTGTTCATATATACTGGGTGGTCCATTGATAATGACTGGAGCAAATATCTCACAAAATAAGCGTCAAACGAAAAAACTACAAAGAACGAAACTCGTCTAGCTTGAAGGGGGAAACCAGATGGACCTATGGTTGGCCCGCTAGATGGCGCTGCCATAGGTCAAACAGATATCAACTGCATTTTTTTATATAGGAATCCCCATTTTTTATTACATATTCATGTAGTACGTAAAGAAATATGAATTTTTTAGTTGGACCACTTTTTTCACTTTGTGATATATGGCACTGTAATAGTCACAAACATATGGCTCACAATTTTAGACGAACAGTTGGTAACAGATAGGTTTTTTAAATTAAAATACAGAACATAGGTACGTGTGAAGATTTTATTTCGGTAGTTCCAATGTGATACATGTACCTTTGTGAACTTATCATTTGTGAGAACGCATGCTGTTACAGCGTGATTACCTGTAAATGCCACATTATTGCAATAAATATTCAAAATGATGTCCGTCAACCTCAATGCATTTGGCAATACGTGTAACGACATTCCTCTCAACAGCGAGTAGTTCGCCTTCCGTAATGTTCGCACATGCATTGACAATGCGCTGACGCATGTTGTCAGGCGTTGTCGGTCGATCACGATAGCAAATATCCTTCAACTTTCCCCACAGAAAGAAATCCGGGGACGTCAGATCCGATGAACGTGCGGGTCATGGTATGGTGCTTCGATGACCAATCCGCCTGTCATGAAATATGCTATTCAGTACGGTACCGCTTCAACCACACGCGAACTATGTGCCGGATATCCATCATGTAGGAAGTACATCGCCATTCTGTCATGCAGTGCAACATCTTGCAGTAACATCGGTAGAACATTACGTAGGAAATCATTGCACCATTTAGATTGCCATCGATAAAATGGGGGCCAATTATCCTTCCTCCCATAATGCCGCACCATACATTAACTCGCCAAGGTCGCTGATGTTCCTATTTGTAGCAGCCATCGTGGATTTTTCGTTGCCCAATAGTGCACATTATGCCGGCTTACGTTACTGCTGTTGGTGAATGACGCTTCGTAGCTAAAAGAACTAGTGCAAAAAATCTGTCATCGTCCCGTAATTTGTCTTGTGCCCAGTGGCAGAACTGTACACGACGTTCAAAGTCTTCGCCATGCAATTCCTGGCGCATAGAAATATGGCATGGGTGCAGTCGATGTTGATGTAGCATTCTCAACACCGACGTTCTTGAGATTCCCGATTCTCGTGGAAATTGTCTGCTACTGATGTGCGGATTAGCCACGACAGCAGCTAAAACACCTACTTGGGCATCATCATTTGTTGCAGATCGTGGTTGACGTTTCGCATGTGGCTGAACACTTCCTGTTTCTTTAAATAACGTAACTATGCGGAGAACGGCCTGGACTCTTGGATGATGTCGTCCAGGATACCGAGCAGCATACATAGCACACGCCCGTTGGGCATTTTGATCACAATAGCCGTACATCAACACGATATCGATCTTTTCGCAATTGGTAAACGGTCCATTTTAACACGGGTAATGTATCACGAAGCAATACCGTCCGCACTGGCGGTGATACCACGTACTTATACGTTTGTGAATATTACAGCGCCATCCATCACAAAGCGAAAAAAGTGGTCCAACTAAAACATACATATTTCTTTATGTACTACACGAATATGTAATAAAAAATGGGGGTTCCTACTTTAAAAAACGCAATTGATATTCGTATGACCTATGGCAGCGCCATCTAGCGTGCCAACAATAGCGCCATCTGGTTTCCCCCTTCAAACTAAACTAGTTTCGTTTATTTGTAGTTTTTTCGTTTGATGCTTATTTCGTGAGATATTTGGCCCAGTCCTATCAATGGACTACCCTACACACACACACACACACACACACACACACATATATATATATATATATATATATATATATATATATATATATATATATATATATATATCAAAGAAAGTTTTGCATCACCTCGGTTCCGAGAGTTCCGGAACCTGTGCAGAAAATTGGAATACAGATCAACATAAACATAATTTCCGCCCTTTTTATTGCTCATGAAAACCCCACATTGCATGTTGTACCACCATACAGCGAGATCTTCAGAGGTGGTGGTCCAGATTGCTGTACACACCGATACCGCTAATATCCAGTAGCACGTTGTCTAGCGCTGATGCACGCCTCTATTCGTTGTGGCACACTGTCCACAAGTTCATCAAGGCACTGTTGGTCCAGATTGTCCCACTTCGCAAGGCGATTCGGCGTAGATCTCTCAGAATGGTTGGTCACGTCGTCCAAAAACAGCCCTTTTCAGTGTATCCAAGGCATAATCGATAGGGTTCATGTCTGGAGAACATTCTGGCCACTCTAGTCGAGCGATGTCCTTATCCTGAAAGAAACTATTCACAAGATGTGCACTATGAGGGCGCGAATTGTCGTCCATGAAGACGAATGCCTCGCCAATATGCTGCCGATATGGTTGCACCATCGGTCGAGGGAGGCATTCACGTATCGTACTGCCATTACGGCGCCTTCCATGACCACCAGTGGCGTACGTCGGCCCCACATAATGCATGTTCGAACAACATCGCTTTGGTTCATTCCAAGACGGCTGGACACTTCCCTTGTTGAGAGCCCTTCCTGGCACAAAGTAACAATGCGGACGTGATCGAACCGCGGTATTGACCGTCTAGGAATGGTTGAACTACAGACAACATGAGTCAGTACCTCCTTCCTGGTGGAATGACTAGAACTGACCGGCTATCGGACCCCCTCCGTCTAATAGGCGCTGCTCATGCATGGTTGTTTAGATCTTCGGGCGGGTTTAGTGACATCTCTGAACAGTCAAAGGGACTGTGTCTGTGATACAATATCCACAGTCAACGTCTATCTTCAGGAGCTCTGGGAACTGGGCTGATACAAAATTTTTTTTGATGTGCGTATATTGGAAATTTCTTTAATGTACATAGAAAAAATAAGAAAATTATATTTACTGAGATAGCATTTACACTAACTTCTATCGAGTGAATGATCTTTTCAGAATAATTAAAATTTTTATCATAAAAACATTATTCTCCCCTTATGGGATTTACACTTCATGAATACTACAGTGTAACTACTGACTAGTGAGCTTACAAACTAGTATATGTAAATTCATGAAATTACTTATGATCACATTTTCACTATAACTACTATTTACATATTTACGTTTGTGCAATTGTGCATTTCCACTGGATATATTATTCTCTTTACAGAGACACAAAAGTGATTTCCTACTCCAAATATTTCTTAATGTCTCCGTGACAACACAGTCCCTTTAGGTCACCTGTACTGACGTCTGCTAGTCATCATATGGGATTGAGATTATTTTAAATTGTACAATCATTGCCATGTCCTGTTCTTCCCCTTGATTATCGATGCCTTGGGATGCGCTCTTAGCAATACCAATTCAACAACACAGTGTTCCTGTTTGTCAGTAAGTTTTTTTAAAATCAAATTTCGTCTTGCAGAGTTTTGCCTGGCGACTTATGTTCTGTAATGCCATATCCAGTTTTTCCTGACGTGTTATTTTTTCTCCTTGGATCTTTGTTATGGCATTAGCCCATTCATTTACTTCGTTCTTCTGTTCGTTCATTAGTTCATCTGGTGTAAAACCGGTTGATATGTGCGGTAGATTATTGTAGATTTCCAATAAATTATTCAGGTGCTTATTGTGGGCGAAGTTCTCTAAACGTTCTCTCGACTGCATTACTCCTGGGAGAAAACCGTGAAATGTTATGTTCTTCCATAAGATCTTTCCACCTCTCTTCAAGTGAAATATGTAGCATTCTCAGTTCACACAGCAGTTGGACATCTGGCAAACTTGATGCAATCGTTTGTTAACCTGTTCCCAATACTGCTGGCAGTTGACGCTCGGAGTGGATACATTTTTATATATTTAGTAAACAAATAATACATTGCTAGCATATATCCCCCCCCCCCCCCTCCTTGTCCTCTAGCAGTTGGTAGGGTTCCTGCAAGGGTGATAGCTGCGATATATCCCAGGTGTCGTGCAATAATGGGATGTAGTTCAGTTTCCCTGCATACATTGTTCGGTTTCATTTCCTGGCATAACTTCTTATAAGTTGTCGCATTTTTTCTTCAATTTTGGATAGTAACAATGCTGATTAATCTTCATTGCGCATTTGATATTGCCGAAATGCACCCATGCTCTAAGTGTTAACCAAATTAGGTCTTCAAGCTGGTTGATGGAATACACACTCGCCAGTGAGTGCTAAGACTGGGTGATTTGTAAAACAGAATATCGTTGCTTAACTGATAATATTGGTGGAGAGCACTGTCATTTTGCTGACGCAATATGTCTTTGATGTTCTTAGACATCGGATCACTTCCTTGGCATTGCTTAAGTTTTTTCCACAACGCTAGATATCTTTTTCTATAAGCTTTGTCCTTTACCAGTAAGATTTTGTATTCTGTGGAGTTTTCAACTAAGGCTGCAAACTTTGGTAAACCATGCGGTAGCCTGGATAATGCGTTGGCAACTACATTATCAGGTCCATGAACGTGCCTGATTACAAAGTCATATTCTTGTAGAGCTAATGTTCATTGAGCTAAATTTCCATGAAGTAACTTGCAAGATAACATAAAGCTCAAAGCCTAATGATCACGCAGGACGTTAACATGCCTCCGATAAACATTGTAAAGGAATCTTTTAAAAGCAAATACTTCAGCAAGTGCCTCAAGTTCGGTCACTATGTAGAAGCGTTCACGTTTGGTTAGTACCCTACTGGTAAATGCGATCATTTTGACTTCCAGTTTATATTCTATCTGTTCAGTTTGAATTCTATAATTTCAGGCGTCTGAGGCAATGAAGAAATCCTTTGGCATATCCAGCTCATGGAGAATTGGCGCATTAACGAATGCCTCCTTGATACTGTCAAAATCTTCCTTGCACTGCGATGTCCAGCACCATTGTGCATTTTTCTTTAACATGCTCCAACGCTTGTCTGTTAAGCTGCTGAGTCGTCAGAAATCTTCGAAAAAATTATGCTAACCCAATGAAACTTTTGAGTTGTTTTTTCGTCCCTGGCTACGGAAAATTCACAATTGCCTCCATTTTGCTTGGATCTGGTCTTATCCCTTTTGGCAATGTAATATAACCTAAGAATCTTATTTCCTGTCGAGTAAACTTGGATTTTTCTAAATTTACAGTTTCTCCTCTTGGTAGAAACTCGTCCAGCACGTTCTGTATTATTTCAAGGTTTCTTCCCAGGAGTTTGTCGCTGGCAAAAGGCCATCCACATATGTTGAGACCTGATAATAGCTGGGGTCCTAGTACATTATCTAAGGCTGCTATAAACATACCAGCACTAATAGTCAAGCCAAAGGGAAGAAAAGAGGATTGGTAGCTTCGGCCTCCAAACGCAAAAGCAGTATATTGTCTAGATTTTTCAGATAATAGCATCTGTCAAAGCGAGGAACGCAAATCAAGTAAAGTCAAATATTTGTTGCCAAAGAACTTCTGAATTTGTTTGCTGAGGTTTTCAGGCCTTGTCCACACCGGCACAATAATCTTGTTGATGTCTTGTGCATCGATAACTAAACTTATACTTTTATTTGCTTTGGTTATGGCCAGCAAGGAGCTACTATACGGTGAATTTGATGTTTCAATAATTCTCTAGTCCTGCATTTTTTGGATTTCCTTTATTACTTCACTTTCCTTGTCCAGGGGGCCGAGTATGAAGGCCTACAATAGGTCTTATAGGGATAGAGTTTCACATCATAATCATATCCTATTATGATATCTGATCGATCTATAAATACTTCTTGGTATGTGGATAGCAATTTTATTAATTGCCTGTGAAGCGTCAATGCAAGAAGCCTGTTTCAGTTTCTCCTCTATTGTTGCGCCTATGTCACTCACGGTACTGGGTGCATAATTGTTTCAGTCAGTATGACACTTTTGTGGGTGATGATACTTTAACACCAACAGTGTCGTCGTAACTGCCGTCTGCTTCACGTCTGCTGTGCAGCGAGCTACCTTAATTTAAGTATTAAGCGTATTTCTCTTACTTGTCACTTCTTCTTCCGTGTGTCGAGACATCTTCGCGGGTACCGGGCGCGGTTGGGCCACCCTCTCCCCAAGGGGAGTGGCGGGTTCAGCGGCGTTCGCGGCGCACGAGGCGGAGGGTAAATGTGGAGGCTGGCCGTGTGGCGTCGCCCGCTCTGCCTGTGAGTGGACATGTGGCTGCTCATTCAGCAAGGTCCGAGCAGGCACACGGGGGGAGGGGTTTATTAGTTATTGGGAACTCCAACGTTAGGCGGGTGATGGAGCCCCTTAGGGAAATAGCGGAAAGGTCGGGGAAGAAGGCCAGTGTTCACTCTGTCTGCTTGCCGGGGGGTCTCATCCGAGATGTGGAGGAGGCCCTGCCGGCGGCGATAGAGAGCACTGGGTGCACCCGACTGCAAATTGTTGCTCATGTCGGCACCAATGACTCCTGCAGGCGGTTGGCGGAATTGGTGAAGGCGGAAAGCCTCGCTCGCGGGGTGGAATCAGAGCTAACTATTTGTAGTATCGTTCCCAGAACCGATCGCGGTCCTCTGGTTTGGAGCCGAGTGGAAGGATTAAACCAGAGGCTCAGACGATTCTGCGGAGATCTGGGGGTGCAAATTTCTCGACCTCCGCTATCGGGTGGAGAAATGTAGGGTCCCCCTGAATAGGTCAGGCGTGCACTACACGCCGGAAGCGGCTACAAGGGTAGCGGAGTACGTGTGGAGTGCACATGGGGGTTTTTTAGGTTAGAGAATTCCCTCCCTAGGCCCGACAAGACGCCTCCTGAGACGTGGCAAGGTAGGAGTAGGCAAAATGCAACAGGGAATAACAATATTAATGTTCTAATAGTAAACTGCAGGAGCGTCTATAGAAAGGTCCCAGAACTGCTCTCATTAATAAACGGTCACAACGCCCATATAGTACTAGGGACAGAAAGTTGACTCAAACCAGACGTAAACAGTAATGAAATCCTAAACTCAGATTGGAATGTATACCGCAGAGACAGACTGGACAGTGAAGGGGGGCGGGGGGGGGGGCGTGTTTATAGCGATAAGAAGTGCAATAGTATCGAAGGAAATTGACGGAGATCCGAAATGTGAAATGATTTGGGTGAAGGTCACGGTTAAAGCAGGCTCAGACATGGTAATTGGATGTCTCTATAGGCCCCCTGGATCAGCAGCTGTTGTGGCTGAGCACCTGAAGGATAATTTGGAAAATATTTCGAGTAGATTTCCCCACCATGTTATAGTTCTGGGTGGAGATTTTAATTTGCTGGATATAGACTGGGAGACTCAAACGTTCATAACGGGTGGCAGGGACAAAGAATCCAGTGAAATTTTTTTAAGTGCTTTATCTGAAAACTACCTTGAGCAGTTAAACAGAGAACCGACTCGTGGCGATAACATATTAGACCTTCTGGTGACAAACAGACCCGAACTACACTCCTGGAAATGGAAAAAAGAACACATTGACACCGGTGTGTCAGACCCACCATACTTGCTCCGGACACTGCGAGAGGGCTGTACAAGCAATGATCACACGCACGGCACAGCGGACACACCAGGAACCGCGGTGTTGGCCGTCGAATGGCGCTAGCTGCGCAGCATTTGTGCACCGCCGCCGTCAGTGTCAGCCAGTTTGCCGTGGCATACGGAGCTCCATCGCAGTCTTTAACACTGGTAGCATGCCGCGACAGCGTGGACGTGAACCGTATGTGCAGTTGACGGACTTTGAGCGAGGGCGTATAGTGGGCATGCGGGAGGCCGGGTGGACGTACCGCCGAATTGCTCAAAACGTGGGGCGTGAGGTCTCCAAAGTACATCGATGTTGTCGCCAGTGGTCGGCGGAAGGTGCACGTGCCCGTCGACCTGGGACCGGACCGCAGCGACGCACGGATGCACGCCAAGACCGTAGGATCCTACGCAGTGCTGTAGGGGACCGCACCGCCACTTCCCAGCAAATTAGGGACACTGTTGCTCCTGGGGTATCGGCGAGGACCAGTCGCAACCGTCTCCATGAAGCTGGGCTACAGTCCCGCACACCGTTAGGCCGTCTTCCGCTCACGCCCCAACATCGTGCAGCCCGCCTCCAGTGGTGTCGCGACAGGCGTGAATGGAGGGACGAATGGAGACGTGTCGTCTTCAGCGATGAGAGTCGCTTCTGCCTTGGTGCCAATGATGGTCGTATGCGTGTTTGGCGCCGTGCAGGTGAGCGCCACAATCAGGACTGCATACGACCGAGGCACACAGGGCCAACACCCGGCATCATGGTGTGGGGAGCGATCTCCTACACTGGCCGTACACCACTGGTGATCGTCGAGGGGACACTGAATAGTGCACGGTACATCCAAACCGTCATCGAACCCATCGTTCTACCATTCCTAGACCGGCAAGGGAACTTGCTATTCCAACAGGACAATGCACGTCCGCATGTATCCCGTGCCACCCAACGTACTCTAGAAGGTGTAAGTCAACTACCCTGACCGGCAAGATCTCCGGATCTGTCCCCCATTGAGCATGTTTGGGACTGGATGAAGCGTCGTCTCACGCGGTCTGCACGTCCAGCACGAACGCTGGTCCAACTGAGGCGCCAGGTGGAAATGGCATGGCAAGCCGTTCCACAGGACTACATCCAGCATCTCTACGATCGTCTCCATGGGAGAATAGCAGCCTGCATTGCTGCGAAAGGTGGATATACACTGTACTAGTGCCGACATTGTGCATGCTCTGTTGCCTGTGTCTATGTGCCTGTGGTTCTGTCAGTGCGATCATGTGATGTATCTGACCCCAGGAATGTGTCAATAAAGTTTCCCCTTTCTGGGACAATGAATTCACGGTGTTCTTATTTCAATTTTCAGGAGTGTATTTGAAACAGTTTACGCAGAACAGGGAATCAGCGATCATAAAGCGGTTACGGCATCGATGATTTCAGCCGTAAATAGAAATATTAAAAAAGGTACGAAGATTTTTCTGTTTAGCAAAAGTGACAAAAAGTAGATTACAGAGTACCTGACGGCTCAACACAAAAGTTTTGTCTCAAGTACAGATAGTGAGGATCAGTGGATGAGTATGTGCCAAGCAAGGTCGTAAGAGATGGAAAAGAGCCACCGTAGTAGAACAACCGAGTTAGAAAACTGCTGCGGAAGCAAAGGGAACTTCACAGCAAACATAATAAACATAGCCAAAGCGTTGCAGACAAACAAAAATTACGCGAAGCGAAATGTAGTGTGAGGAGGGCTATGCGAGAGGCGTTCAATGAATTCGAAAGTAAAGTTCTATGTACTGACCTGGCAGAAAATCCTAAGAAATTTTGGTCTTATGTCAAAGTGGTAGGTGGATCAAAACAAAATGTCCAGACACTCTGTGACCAAATTGGTGCTGAAACAGAGGATGACAGACTAAAGGCCGAAATACTAAATGTCTTCTCCAAAGCTGTTTCACAGAGGAAGACTGCACTGTAGTTCCTTCTCTAGATTCTCGTACAGATGACAAAATGGTAGATATCGAAATAGACGACAGAGGGATAGAGAAATAATTAAAATCGCTCAAAAGAGGAAAGGCCGCTGGACCTGATGAGATACCAGTTCTATTTTACACAGAGTACGTGAAGGAACTTGCCCCCCTTCTTGCAGAGGTGTACCGTAGGTCTCTAGAAGAGCGTAGCGTTCCAAAGGATTGGAAAAGGGCACAGGTCATCACCGTTTTCAAGAAGGGACGTCGAACAGGTGTGCAGAACTATAGACCTATATCTCTAACATGGATCAGTTGTAGAATTTTGGAACACGTATTATGTTCGAGTGTAATGACTTTTCTGGAGACTAGAAATTTACTCGGTAGAAATCAGCATGGGTTTCGAAAAAGACGGTCGTGTGAAACCCAGCTCGCGCTATTCGTCCACGAGACTCAGAGGGCCATAGATACGGGTCCACAGGTAGATGCCGTGTTTCTTGACTTCCGCAAGGCGTTCGATACATAATTTACGTCTTCTTTCCAAACGCTCCTATAGCTTTGCAATTCGTGTCACGCAAAATCGGCAGTCCTTTTATTTGTGTTACCTTCTTGAAAAATTGTGCGTTCATCACCAATACACTTGCACCTGTGTCAAGGAGAATAATAGTTGCTACACCATTGATGTTTCCATTGACACTCGCCTGAATACTAAGAGAGGACAAGTTATCCTCTCACCTATTTTTCGTGTACAGAAAATTATTAAAGATTTTGTTACAACCTGGCGCACCTTGAACGAGACTCTAGAAATTTAACGGCCTGAGCAGATGTTGATGGAGCCTGGTAGAGCGCTAAAAAGCATGACGTATTTTTGTGGTTCTTATCTTGTAGAAACGGCATTTTGAGAGTTGGAAGCAATTGGTGGTGAGCCCATCCCTTAGTAAATATTGCTGGACAGGCCCACAGCCTTAGAGGGCAGACAGAGCAGCCCCTTGTCGAGACAGGTCAGAACAATGGCACTATACCTGCATTGGCCCCAGCCGAAGGCTGAGATGGTGGCGACGGGCTGAAGGGGCGCGTCTACACAGTGGAGTAGTAAACTGGGCATTGTGTGCAGAACCGCGTACAATACAAATTTTCGTTTACGCCAGTACTGCAAATAGGCCTGTGACACACTTCCATCGGCTGCCTTGGTTGTATAAGAAACTCCAGCGTCTGAGAAACACTTAGAGAGAAAATCTTTATTACACTTCATAGCTGGGACTAACAAGCTCCAAGGCACCGGCGATTTGGATAAAGATATTTAAGATTGTATCTGTTTGCTTGTTGCCGTGGGATGTGACACGACTTCGGAGAAAACTATCTTCCCCCTCCGCAAAAACTTAAAAAGCTTATAATTGGCAGTTTCTTTTTTTTCAGAGATGCAGGTTTCTTAACTCTTGCCCTGGTTCGACAGAAGTTTGTTCTATCATGTGAGAGCGGAAAATTAACGCTTCTAGGGCATTGTGATTGGCTCAAGATGACGTGAAGGCAGTGTCGTTCGTGCGCTTTGCGCGAAAACGTATTTTTTTCTAAAGAGGTGCAAAGCAATTGGGTGCTGGACTTTGGTCTGGAAGCATCTTCTGGTCGATGCTCTGGCATGTGTGGTTGGTGCTTGGGACCTCTCCTGAGACTGACTTCACAGGCGAGTATTTTAGACTGGGGAGCCTGTGATGAAGTTCTTACTGTACCGACAGTGTGACTTCAAATATTTTGGACTTCTCGTTTGCTGAGGGCACACTTGTTCGCTTCTGGTTTACCAGTATTGGCGTTTGGTATCCTTGTGTGCTCTGTCATATAAGTGAGCCCAATTGGTCCTTAGTACAACCAGTGAACGGGTGTGACACACAATCAGATCTACCGTTATTTCAGGGCTCTGGTAGAAAGTAAATTGCAATCCACTTGCCTGATTGCTAGACTGTGAGATTTTTTGCATTTCTTTAACAGGTGCCACCTCACGTCTCGCCTCCACCACATGCATCTCACCAGCTGCAAATTACATTGTTGCATGAAGCAAACAGGGTAATGTATTGCTGCTCTGGCAGTGTCAGGGTACACAGATCTCAGTCCTCATTGCCCTCAGCTGCACCTGTATAGAAAAAATTCTGTTGATTTGAACAATCAAAATCTGCTCAGCGTCAGATCAATTCAGATTGCGTTATCCACATTTTTAGGGCCAGAGTACTTGACTCACTTCTGTCACCCAGGATCCTTGTCCACTGTGGTCTTAAACCACCTGTTAATTGTTTATGGGATTCAGTCATAACTTGTTTAGCATAATTTATGCCTGTATTTGTTTTGGGAAAATAAATGTTGTCAGTAAAGTAAATTTTGCTTCATTCTCAATCATTTTATACAGTAAGCCCCATTGGTTAACTTTCAATGTGGCGACCCTGCCAGGATATCGGATTGATGGCACCTTCTGTGACTATCAGATCGCATTGCCTAGTGTAGTCATTCAATTTGACGTCCCTTGCGCAGAATTTTGAATTGATGGCACCTTCCGTGACCGTCAGATGGTAGATAGTGTTGCATAGTGTAGTTTCTGTTCCCCATGTTTACTGTAGTGCACTCGGTAGAACAGATTCGCGTTGCTGGTGCCTAGATATAGTACTAATATTTAATTATTGTTTGTGCATGTTTTCATGTTTTGGTTGTGACTTCTGTGTCACTTGATTGTTTGTTTCTGATGGCGAATGGCGTTGTGCTGATTTGTTAGGATAGATTGAGATCTTCGCTTGTGAGTATAGACATGTGTGCTATTACTTGATTTCATTGTCAGGAACTAGGAGTCAGTAGCTCACTGGAGCGTAATTTAGAGTAGAATCTGTGTGGCACAGGAATGTGTAGTTTTTAAATTTGTTTGGATTAGAATTAGAGTGCATGTTTACAAGAAGCAAGGCACATTTGCTGCAGAGTAGCGAAAATAATTGTTTTTCTTTTTTTTTTTTAACCATGAGTCCACATCAAATTACTATCGGTGACCAGGCAGATATTACATCGGATTCTCAGGTAAATGCAGTTGCAGACTGGGCAGAAATGTCGAACATAGAACCTCCAGAGTACGATGATGCGTCTCAGTCAGGTGACAAAAGTGAATGTGCGACCACATCAGAGCAGTACAAGACACACCATTAGTGAGACTGGCAGACCAGAATCACGAACGAAACGTTGCAGAATGATGGAATGTCATTCATCTAGTCCTGGAGATGTTAGCAGTGGATATCAGTTTGAGGCTTTCATGCAATTCATGCAAGAAGCAGAAAGGAAGAGACAAGAGGCAGAGTAAAAGAGATGGGAACAAGAGGGGGAATACACAAAGTAGTCATAAGAACGGTCACAGGCTGTACTGAAGTAAAGAAAGACATCATGAGAATCCAAGAAGAGCTAGAGAATGTCAAGAAAACGACAGTAAAAACGCCATGAGGTCGCGGACCAGGCGAAGCACGATGCTTAATGCTGTTAAGCAGTTGTAGGTAATATTTTAGGTGGTCAGTGTATCATTCCTGATTGTGCCCATGGACTCATCCTATTTTCTATTATGGATTCTGGGCTACTGGTTTCTGGTATCTGAAGATAGTGACTGATGTGTACATCTTCCAATTTAATTCATGGGCCTTAGAGTCTTTGGAAAGTAGTTTGACTGATACAGGGTGTTTGTAATTGATATAGGATGTGTGAAGCTTCTTTCAATATCTCATTGGTCAGTGAGGCAGGTAATCCTTATTTAGATCAGTTTAATAGTGCAGCGCTTTAGAAGATTATTCCATATCAACCAATAGACCTTCACATAAATCTGCAGAGGATTATAAATTGTCTAGCACAACAACGAATTATGAAAGTAGCATGACTGGGACTTCATGTGATGCCAAAGAAGCTGCAAGGAGAAGAAAAGAGTATAATTTCAAGTGAGCTCTGAGATGTGAAAACAAATTAAAGATGTACCCTTTATTTAAGTGTAATACAATAAAATGACTTAACATCGCTAAAGATTGTTATATTACAATGATAACATTAATCATAAAACAGTCTAAATTATTAAGTGCCTCTATGAAGATACTATTCTATTCAGTAGAACAAGTTGCCCTACAGCAAGTTCCTTAATTTGAAACTCAACCATATAACCAACCAGACATTAAATGTACTCTGACAAATTGTTTAATTATACGTATCAATAGACTGCCCATGAAAGATGCATTGAACACCATAGGTACACACAGCTTTTGGAGAATACAGTATCGACACCAATCACTCTGCGTGGCATGAAAGTATAAAAATTCTAGCGCTGACTACTTTCTTTTGGCACGCAGTGGCGAAGGAAGCAGTTGAAATTCATTTTCTGAAGAATTTACCAATAGAGATAGTTCTTTCAGTCTGTGCAAAAAATGGATTCCTCCGCTTTCTTTAATAAATTGACAAAGATGTCACTACAATAAAGTGATGCGATTGGCATTTTAGAGTGCCAGGCGGCCAGATGATCTGCACTCACATTACTACAGTGCTGAGTGCAGCTCATCGTGATACAGCGATATCCCAGCATTCATCAAACAGTTCATCACAGAATCATTTCATGCATAATTCAGTGAGGTCAGTACTAAATCTGTATGCCTTTGAGGAATAAAAATGAGTAGTGAAGGTGAATTGTTTAGTTAATTGCTCTTTAGTATCACTGTTTTTCACCTGAGTAACAATAAAGACTGAAATGAAACGACTTAAATATTCCTACAGTGCACTTTTGAGATTGCCATTTTTACAGTTTCTTTTCTTCAGTATTTTGATCAATTCTGCCATGGTTTCCACTTTTTTCACGCCACTTAAATTTCATCTGCAATCTTCTACTTTCTATAGTGAGATGTTTCAGTTCAAATATTTGTATCACATCTGGAATAACTGATATCAGGTTCACACAAAGTACTTATGTTGTATATTATTCCTTTTCTGAAACCAAATTAAAACACTCTATCAATAATATTTACAAGCTACAACTGCATATAGTTTGGCATAAATACATAATTTCTGTAATTCTAAATAAAGTGTCTTATAAGTGTGTCACAGTCTGATTTATAATATCACAGCTCGCCCAAAACCAGCACTCCAGCTGTCACATTAATCTTGTTTCCATAAAATGCAAAGCCAACTCATCAAGTTGTTCATTATTCAGTACCACAAGGGCAAAACATGTGGTTCCAATTTTGCTAAAACAACTGAAGATCCAGAAAAGCTGTAAATAAAAGCTTTATTTGGAATGATACAGTTCCTTTGCATTCATAAAACATCGTGAACGGACTAATACAAAACATTTAGGGCACATAATTAATTTCATTTTGTATAGTATCATCTTTCTTTGGTTCTTGCGCAGAAACTAGAATACCATAATAAACTGGTTAGCCCCCTGAAACAACTTTTCTCTGCCTTACACTTTCCATATTTGGCTAATCCGTCACCTTTGCAATGTCTGCAGCGTTTTCGGTTTGCTACATGAAATAAACTTGCTTACATTCTTTCCAGTATACCTGCGCCATCGAACACTAGTTGTATGCCATTTAATAGATGATTTTACTTTAGAAACAGTTGGTGTGTTCTCAACAAGTTGTCTTCTCTGATTTATTTTCAATTGCAAAAATACAGGAAGGGTAAGTACATTGGTAGAGAATAATCTTCCAGCAGCTCTATATCAAGTCCTATCAGGTCCTGGTCAAAACATGTAACTGCCTTTTGTAAGATGATCACTTCAATTAACACCATCTTAGTGGGGTCCAGTATTCCATTCATACTGCATGCACCAGTTTCTTTAGTAGCTCTTGGTGTGAGTGAGGAAATCTGAAAGGATTATTAATATATTTGTATCAATATTAGCGTTTCTCTAATATCGTTTTCTTCACAATATATTTAGGCGTACTTAATTTTCTTGTGGAACTGAATGCCATGTCCTGTCACCCATCGATTATTGCATTTGTATCCAATGTAACTTTCAACAATGTTGTTACAAGAAAGGATCAACCTAAAGCCACAAACCAAAAAACTACAGGTAAGTATGATTGCACCTCTCCAATATGGCAGCTTCACCAACGACTGTTACAGTTTTACACACATGTGTGCCATTGAGAGGTCTCCAATTTGATATGTAACCACTAGCAAGTAACTTCCACATGTAACTTCTGCAAGCACTTGATGATGTCTTTAATTTATACCAAACCTTCAGCAAGTTTACTGTTGCATGTTGCTTGGGCTAGTAAATTTCAAGAACTTGCAGAAAGTAGTTGTAGAAGTGTTTCTACTGCAGTTGCATCTTGAGATATATGTATGGAAATTTAAAATATCATGCTTAAAACCAGAGCAACCATCACCATTGTAACATTATTATCAAGAAACAAAAATCCTGATGGAAAACATAAAGTTAAGAAAATAAGAAATATATTGTAACAAATAAGCCCTCAGTCACAAATATTAAGTCAAAATTGACCTGGTTTCGACGCTACTATGAGCACAGTCTTCAGAATTAGACTAACTGTACTAAAACATTAGGTATATAGTACATTAATAAAATTAAAGTTTGTACTGACTCGAAAAGATGCAGTACTTACAAGTCACATATTAAAAAAGATCTCAGCTGGAAAGGCGACGTCATGAACACTTGTCAGATGGCGAGCCGCTAAGGGCTGCTCGTATTGTGGATAAGGGTTGCAACAAGACTGAGGTGCCCACTATAGAAAGTGTGGGCAAGTAAACATGGTGTTGCTACGAGCGCCATCTAGTAGCCACAGAAACAACTAGGCTACTGTACATTCAAAATTAGACACATGAAATTGTGATGCAGCTGATTCAGGCGTAACGTAAGCATTAATAGTAACAGGATGAAGTTATGTATTTATCTGCTTTAAATAGAGATACAATTTGTAATGTAAAACATTAGTTATGACATACAAGAAAACAGCAAAGATGTGACAGGAAAACAACATTTCGGTAAACTGCATGAGGAAATCTGAATCAAAGATCAAACAATGGCTTTATACAGTGAAAAAAGTTTTTATTTTGCAGCTGCAGCTGTTCGTTGAGAATGAGGCCATCATGACGAGTGAGATGTTTGAAAATCTCCAATTCCTCTAAGACATCTAACCTACGCCCTTTCTTTTCGGTATGCAGAATATTTTCATCGCCTATGGCTTTAGGCACGTGTCCAATAATTAAGAGATGATCGGCAAAGGATGAATTTAGGGTACTGGTGCCGTTCTTTCTCAAAAGAAGTTCTTTATATCTGACGGTGAAAGCACGTCCGGTTTGCCCTATATAATAGGAGGAGCAGGTATCGCAGATGATCTTATAAACGCCAGAACTTTCTGTAGGGGAGCGTATGGATTTCAAATTATGAATGAAATTTCTCTTTAGATTATTATTAGTAGAGAAGGCAACATTGCAGTTATATTTGTTGCGAAGCATGCACTGAATCTGACAGGAAATGGGTCCTATGAAAGGAATAGAAAAACGTTTTTTTGCGTTAATTTCAGTGCATGAGGTGTTGAGCGTGATAGTTCTTGCAGTTTTCTTTTTTAGCATATCGTCCACTATGTTAGGCGTATATTCATTATTGACTGCTATGGTTTTAAGTAAATTAATCACCTCATTAAACCTTTCTGTTGAAAATGGTATGGAGGTGGCTCAGTGGACAGTAGAGTGAAAAAAGGCAATTTTTTTGAGACTGGATGAAAAGAGGAAGCAGTCACGATTTGGTCAGTATACGTTTCTTTTCGAAAAATATTGAAAGTGATGTTATTGTCTTCTATTGTAAGTGTCAAGTCTAAATAATTTAATTCGCGGTTATCGTTTTCGAGTTCAATAGTGAAAGAAATTTTTTCATGGAGGTCATTAAAAAGTTTAAATATATGATCAGTTCTATCGGCGCGTCCGTTATAGATGACTAAAATATCATCAACGTATCTTGTGTAAGAAAGGACATCTAGTGAAGCGGCTGAGGCACGGTTAAACAGCTTTTTTTTCCAAGGAATTGATAAAGATGTCGGCGAGTATGACGGCTAAAGGGTTGCCCATAGCGAGTCCATCAGACTGCTGGTACAGTTGGCGTTTATAAGATCATCTGCGATACCTGCTCCTCCTATCATATAGGGCAAACCGGACGTGCTTTCACCGTCAGATATAAAGAACATCTTTTGAAAAAGAACGGCACCAGTCCCCTAAATTCATCCTTTGCCGATCATCTCTTAATTACTGGACACGTGCCTAAAGCCATAGGCGATAACAATATTCTGCATACCGAAAAGAAGGGGCGTAGGTTAGATGTCTTAGAGGAATTGGAGATTTTCAAACATCTCACTCGTCATGACGGCCTCATTCTCAACGAACGGCTTGAAAGGTGGCTACACTGAGCCACAGCGCCAGAGATTGCGCCAAAGAGTATTATTCAGCCGCCTCCACTGGCAGTGCTTGGGGAGAACTCGTAGTAGTCAGTGCTTGTTGAGATGTGCTAGTGAAAAGTGCTTGGGGAGAACTCGTAGTAGTCAGTGCTTGTTGAGATGTGCTAGTGAAAAGTGCTGGTCGAGAAATTTTTCCTTTTCTTTTTATTATCTCAATGTCTTAAATAATGTGTCATTACAGGTTCAGTCAACAAAGCATCTGGCTTGTGTTCTTGTATTAGAGTGTAATTCTGGTTTTCTTGCGCAATTATAGTATTTCTAATTTTTTTTATCGCGTCAGTATAAATGGTATTTGAAATTTCTTGTCTTATTGAAGAAGAACCGTGCCAGATGTGTACGTTGAGTCATACTTCCACACACAGAACAGTTACACTTGTGTTTTGGTTTCGTAGGTTTTATAGTTGCTGGGGACTTAATTAATTAATTGTGTTAACGAAAATTTTCATTTCATTCTTTGTTGTTGTTCTATGCAGTCAGATTGCGTACAAAAACTAGTCAGGGCCAACCGTTTACGAGAACAGCGTAATCGGACATACAGCTACCAAAATTAAAAAAGATTTTCAAAAATAATAATTAAGCCCCCATGCGCGTGGCGACCACTGCTTCGGATCGTCCCTTGGAATTCTTCTGATTGTAAAAATAGTAGACAGCAGTATTGTTGTAGTAATTTGTAGTTTAGTAATTGTAGTCTATTTTCCATGTGTAGATTTGGTAATTGGCATTCTTCTAATGGTATTTTTCAAAATTTAAATTTGTTGTCTTGTCTACGGGTTTGACAATTTAGTGCAATTATTTCAATTGTTCGTTAATCGTGTTTGAGGGAAACATCTCGTGTGAATGGTATTGTTGGAGATGAGGAGTCATTGTGTGTAATTTTCGTACAGTGACGAATTTTTTATGTTTTGTAAATGATTACACGGTCAATGAAACAGGCAAAAATGATGAATAGTCAGAATGACGAAATTGTTAACATGGCGAACTCGCCAACAGAGGAAAACAGTATCATGAATAATGAAGTGGAAAACAATTTAATAAGTCGGGAAAATAGTCTGGAACCATTTCAAAATTTTTCTCAATCAGAAAATTCACAAAATCCGAGATTAACGACAGAAGATTATGGAATAGTATCGAACACAGATAGCTTTACAGCGATGACAAAGGAACCTGGTTTTGCGGGAAATGTTAGGGGTGAAAAGAATTTCGAACCAGTTACTATGGAGCAGTTGATGAGTGCAATATTAAATTTGGGATCACGGTTAGAAACCAGGATGGAAGCAATGATAACACGGTTAGACTCACTGGGATCACAGTTACAATCTGAATTAAAAACAGAAATAGGAACAATTAAAACCGAGATGAAAGCAGTGGGATCACAGTTACGATCTGAATTAGAAACTGATATGGGAACAATGGAAACACAGTTAGGCTCACAAACAGGGACATGTTTCAAATACATGAAAGACGAATCAAATAAAGAAATTAGAGAAGAAGTACAACCGATTTTGAAGGCTCACAATAATAGCTTAATTTCAAAAATCAGACAAGAGGAACAGGGCAGGGAACAGGAAGAAAAAGATCGCGTGATAGTACAGAAATTTTCAGAGTTAAATTTACAACGTGCACACGATAAGGAAGAAATAATTGAAAGAATCGAGGAATCCGTACTAAATGACAGAATAAATAACTTAACGCAACAGTGTGAACAGTTAACTACTAAATGTGACAACACCGAAACCCGAGTTGCGACATTTACAGAAGACGTAAATAAACAGAAAGAACAATTAAGTGACTCATCGGAAAGAGTTGAGGAGATCTCAGATAAATTGACAAGTGTTAGTTTAGCAGAAGGGTTTGAAGAAAATAATTTGTTTCATTTACGTGATGCAACAAGAGAGCGCCAGGCGCGTGAACTTGACAATAATCAACATTGGGAATGGGACAGACGCGGTAGGTCTTTGTCGCCACGAGGCGAAAACTTTGACTATAAACACTTCTTGACTGTTCGGAAATTTAAGATCTTTCGTAATTCTAAGAATGACATACATCCATGTTCATGGCTAGATCAATTTGTGTACGCACTTCCGCCAAATTTGCCACTAAGTCACAAACTAGAAATTATGTGTGGCTATTAAAGTCCTCAGGGGATTCACTACTCTAAGTGAATATGTGCCGTAGCGTGCATAGGGCCCCGAGCTGTAGTGATGCTATTTCTCTTTTAGTTTTCTGTACCGCTGCCTACTCTTTTACTATTCTTTGCATCTGTCAAAACAACTCTTCGACTATCAATCTATCTAGACAGTAGATAAACAATAACCGGATATGACTATTTTACCTAAAAGTGATTTCGGAAATTACCGTTTGGACTTACTGTACCTTCAGCAGCATTCATTCGTAGTTTAAACGAAATTTTACCTGTTTATCTTCGTGACAATATTACTTCATATGTTGACGATATTCTTATTGCTAAACATTCTTGGAGTGAGCACAACAAAATTTTGGATTCATTATTACGTATTTTTGCAAGAGTTGGCATTACAGTGAACTTAGAAAAATCTGAATTTGGTCTTTCTCAGGTGAAATTTCTCGGTCACATTATTTCTACAGAAGGTATTCTTCCTGATCCAGAAAAATTAGACGCTATTCGTAATTATGCTGTTCCTACTACAAAACGTGATGTTCGTAGTTTCCTTGGTGTCTGTAATTTTCTTAGACGCTTTGTTAGATTGGACGATTTGGCCACACCTCGTTTATGTGAACTATCTGGAAAGAAATCTAATTGGTGTTGGGATGAGGAAGCTCAATCAGAATTTGAACAACTTCGTGATGCTTTAGTTGCTGCTCCACTTCTTTCACATCCGGATCTATCTAAAGATTTTTGTTTGGCGACGGACTCATCATACAAAGGCCTAGGTGCACATTTATTTCAAGAGATAGAAGAAAACGGCGTTGTAGTACAAGAGACTATTGCATTTGGAAGTCGTGTACTTTCTAAATCAGAAAAGAATTATTCGATTACGGAACTTGAAGCTTTGGCTGTTGTATGGGCTTTCACAAAATTTCGCACATTTTTGTTTGGCAGACATACTAAGGTTTACACCGATCATCGAGCTCTGGAATTTCTTATGTCGACAAAATTAACTCATGGCAGACTGTCACGATGGGCGTTGTACCTACAGGAATTTGATTTTAGTATTGTTTACATACAGGGTTCTTCAAATATTGTTGCTCATGCTTTATCACGTGCACCTATGGGTTTGAAACAAAGTGCTGAAGAGGACTGCAAGGAAAACAATTATTGTTTGATGTATATTCAAGGTGTTGCGTTTGAGAACTTTATTTCGTCTTCGCTCCAGGACATCGCTAAGGAGCAAAATAAGGATCCAATCTGGAAGGACATTAAGGAGAAGTGGAGGAGAAAGGAAAGCGTAGCGATTAGACAGCATTATTTAGTTCGCAATGACATTCTTTTTAAACGAAAATCGGTCGACAAGTCTGTTTGGTTAGTTTGTATTCCTGATGAGTGGGTCAATACATTAATTTGGTACACACATTTCAGTTATGCACACTTTGGTCCCAGAAAATGCTTTCATAAATTACGGGAAAATTGCTACTTCAGTAATATGGAAAAACGTATTCGATCTGTTCTGGCCAAATGCAAATTATGTCAAAAGGCTAAGCCGCCAACAATTTCTCACAGAGCACCGTTGTTTCCTATCATTCCAGCGAAATTAAAGGACATGGCTGCAGTTGATTTGTTCAGTCCAGTGGTTCGTTCTACTAATGGTTTTGCGTACATTTTCGTAGCAGTGGAGTTGACTTCAAAATATGTGTGTTTTACACCTTTACGCAAAGCAACAGCTTGTTGAGTATCTAATGCTTTCATTAACCATTTTCTTAAAGAAGTTGGTGATGTTGATAATGTTATATCAGATAATGGATCACAGTTTCGTTCTAAAATTTGGCTTCGTACTCTATGGCGTCATAAAATTAAACCAATTTTCATTTCACTTTTTCACCCTCAATCTAACGCTACAGAGAGATGGATGAAGGAAAGCAATAAATTGTGTCGTCTTTATTGTCATCAGAATCATAGAACGTGGGACCAGTATCTTCATATTTTTCAAAACATTCTGAATGAACTTCCTAATGACTCAACTTCTTTACCGCCTATACTGATAGTAAAAAACAAAGCACCGACAAATCGCATTTCTGAAATCGTTCCTTTTCCACCTACACGGAAACTGCGGCATTCTGAAGTTGTCAACCTGGCTCTACAAAATATTGCGTCTGCGGCTGCTAGAAGAGAGGAATCAGCAAAACGTCCTGGTCGTTTAAAAACTTTTTCAGTTGGCCAAAAGGTGTTAATTAAGTCTCACCAATTGTCTCACAAAGGAAAGGGCTTGTGTCGCAAATTTTTTCTGCTTTATAACGGTCCATATAGAATTCGCAAAATTATACATGATAACACTGTCGAAGTAGAAACTCTTAAATCTCGACGCTCTAAGGGAATACATCATATATCTAACGTTAAAATTTTTGTGGAATGACATACTTTCGAGAAACCAACAGTTTACGTAAACATGCAGAGAATACAAGGATACCGCGCTGTGTTTTGGCGGCGGCATATACTCAAAGCAACAGTCGAGTCTGCGCACCGCACAAGGCAGTCGTTGACCGCAAACAATTGCTTCCTACATCACGCGCTCAGTGCGAATGCACTGACAGCCGTAAACAAATACACAGTTTAATTTCTCCGATTAAATTCAGTATAAAGCTATAGTGATTTGATGAATTATGTTATTAACGTTCAGTATTTTTCAGGATACGGTTCTATAAAATATTTAAGAACTTCAGGTAAATTCTGTGCGTGTCCGACGTTAAGACGACTTGCTATGGAGAAAATTTCAGGAAGAATGTAATTTCAAAAAAAAAAGTAATAAACCAAAAAGGTAACTATTAATTGAGTTTATTTTTCAGGTAACATATTTCCACTTAGGTACGTACTTTAGATGTAATTTGCTGCTCGCGATTACGTGATTCATACTTTGTACTAATTTCATGTTCTATGAATTTACTTGTGAAGCGACGTGCTTGCGTACATTTGCTGATTTTTGTCAATGTTTTATTAATGAATAGGGTTGTTATTTGTATATATTATGCATCGCTTGGCTGCACTGCTTTTTCACTGATGTCATATTTTTTTTATTATGTGCCTGCTGTGCTTATTTATTTAAATTATAATTGTAACCTGATTAATTGTGCTGACTGTGATTATGTATGTAAGTTATACTTTGTGATTTATCTGCTTGCGCCTTCATGTTTACTTATTAAGATTACATATGAACATTTATTTGCTTATGCTGATATGATGCTAATGACCTGTTTATTATGTTAGATAACATATTTGCTGCCTTGCTTATGGATTGCATATTTACACATTTCTGTTTTGTTGTCATAACTACTCTTTAATTTGGTATATAGAAATGCTGATATACTGTGTATGAACATAGAGTTTAGGTCACATTACTGTATTAATTATAGATTGTTCGCTTGGCAGAGCCTCGTTGTAAGAATTGTGCTGCATCCACTTGTTGACATTCTGTTCTCTACTGGTATATTTACTCGCTATTGCTTGTTTTGCTTACGCTCAGTGCCTTATATTTTTAAGATAAGAAAATGAACTGCTATAATTCGACTAACGACATTAGTACAAGAAACTTCATAGAAGTCACATGAGCTGGAGGTTTTATGGAAGCTGTATAAATTTATGATAATAGGAAGGAAGCAAACGACGTGACATACCAACACTAGGTTTAGACCATTGACAGTCATTACACTGCATTTTTCGTGAGCAATTGAAATAGGAAGTGACGCTTGACACAAGAAATACTCCACATGTTTGCTTCTGTTTGCCATAATTCTTGAAGTGATGTACACACTGTGAAATATTATGATCATTCACACTCCGTAATTGTACTTAATTACTGAGAGTTATTCGAACTAAGTCTGTTAGAGGTCATGTATGCCATCTGTGGTAATCAGTCCCCTAGAACTTAGAACTAGTTAAACCTAACTAACCTAAGGACAATACACATCTATGTATGCATTTCTTTTGTTTATAATTCTTAATGAGTAGAAGATTTGGCTCAGATGGATTACACAGAGGTTGTGTGTTGACAGTGTGTCTTCGGATTGTATAGGATGATGAGGTTTGCATTAGGATTTTACCTGTACTTGTTCGAGGAGACTGACTAGAGGAAAGAGTTGTTATGGAAGTGAAATGATATTGGCAATAAGGTTTATATGTATCGAAGTATTGAAGAGGTATTATTGAGGTATTATTGAGATTATATGAAGTTGATGATTATTGGAGTTTTTGTGGACAAGAGGTAAGGTAAATGATATTGATGATAAGATTTATATGTATCGACGTAAGAGGTATTATTGAAGTATTGAGATTATGTGATGCTGATGATTATTGGAGTTTTGGTGGATAAGAGGTGAAGTAAGTGAGGCGCATATTTTTTTTTGTTGGTCTATATGGAACAAGGAGGATGAAGATAGCAGACTAGAACACTCAAGTAGAAGGAAGATTGTCTACACACACTTTGTTAAGTCAATAAGCAGTACATATTTTTTTTTGGAGAGAGGAAGTAATTGCATATCTTGGCTCACTGACAGTTGTTCAGCAACCATACATTTTGATCTGGCTTGGCAAACATTGGTCTTGACATGATGACTATGACGTTGACTTAACTATTATTGACTGTTATACATTGCTGCCACTACTACTTGATACACATGATGAACATCAAATTTTGACAGAATTGCATTTACACAGTTAACACTATTCCTTTACACAGTAGTACTTAATGTGGATGAAAGAGGAGTGAGTGTGTTTTGTGTGTTTTCCTTTCCTAATCCTACCCACCTATCTCCTAAATATTATTTTATTTGTTTGTAGTGGCTTGCACTGACACCCATAAATATTATAGGTTTACTGGTATTTGTGTATTTGTAATAGTTAATATGACAATTATCTGATATCATTTGTGTGTTTATTAGAATTTGTATGTTTAGTGTAAAAGCATTTGTATGTGGATTCAAACTATTGTTCATGCCTGAACTGTCTGATTAGTGATGGTGAATATTATGGACTGTTACCTGCACTTCTTCAACATAATGGGGCCACTTAGAAATGTTTAATTTCTGCTGATGAACTGTGTGATCAGTGATAGTAAATATTATGGACTGTTACTTGTACTTTTTCTACATGATTGGTGCCACTAGGACATGTTTAATTTCTGCTTATAAACTCTGATGAACAGTGTGATCAGTGATAGTGAATATTATGGACTGCTCTCTGGACCTGCTCAACATTGCTGGGTGCCATTGATGGACTGTTTCTACTGACATAACGTCACTTGTTGGTGTCTGCACTTGTTCAACACTACTGGGTGCGACTGTTAGAACTGTTTCTACTGAAATGATGTTACTTCTTGCTGTCTGCACCTACTCAACATTGCTGGGTGCCACTGATGGATTGCTTCTACTGAAATAATGTCACTTGTTGGTGTCTGCACCTGTTCAACAATGCTGGGTGCCACTGATGGACTGTTTCTACTGAAAATATGTCACCTGTTGGTGTCTGTACTTGCTCAACATTGCTGAGTGCCACTAATGGAACTGTTTCTGCTGATGTCACTTGTTGGTGTCTGCACCTGTTCAACATTACTGGGTGCCACTAATGGAACTGCTTATACTGAAATAATGTCATTTGTTGGTGTCTGCACCTGTCAACATTGCTGGGTGCCACTGATGGACTGCTTCTACTGAAAATATGTCACCTGTTGGTGTCTGTACTTGCTCAACATTGCTGAGTGCCACTAATGGAACTGTTTCTGCTGAGTGATGTCACTTGTTGGTGTCTGCACCTGTTCAACATTACTGGGTGCCACTGATGGACTGCTTCTACTGAAAAGATGTCACCTGTTGGTGTCTGTACCTGTTCAACATTGCTGGGTGCCACTGATGAACTGCTTCTACTAAAATGATGTCACTTGTTGGTATTTGCACCTGTTGACCATTGCTGGATGCTACTGCTGGAACTATCAACTACTTGTTTTTTTTAATCATTGAAAGCATTTTATGTGAACATTTGTATAAACTGATTTTTTGTGTATTGTGTGAACTGTATTTTTGTGGACGAATTTGGTGGTATTTTCACCACCAATGCTGGCAAAAATACCATCAAATTCTGGCCCGTGGAGGAAAGGCATATGAAAGGCGGCTACACTGAGCCCAGCGCCAGAGATTGCGCCAAAGAGTATTATTCAGCCGCCTCCAATGGCAGTGCTTGGGGAGAACTCGTAGTAGTCAGTGCTTGTTGAGATGTGCTAGTGAAAAGTGCTTGGGGAGAACTCGTAGTAGTCAGTGCTTGTTGAGATGTGCTAGTGAAAAGTGCTGGTCGAGAACTCGTAGTAGGCAGTGCTTGTTGAGAACTCGTAGTAGGGAGTGCTTGCTGAGATGTCGTAGTGAAGAGTGCTTGTCGAGAGGTCGTGGTGGAGAGTTCTTGTTGAGATGTGGTAGTAACAAGTCGGTGTGGAGATATATTGTAATGATTAGAGTGCTTTCCGTCAATATATGAAGGTAAAAAAAAAAAAAATTCCTTTTCTTTTTATTATCTCAATGTCTTAAATAATGTGTAATTACAGGTTCAGTCAACAAAGCATCTGGCTTGTGTTCTTGTATTAGAGTGTAATTCTGGTTTTCTTGCGCAATTATAGTATTTCTAATTTTTTTTATCACGTCAGTATAAATGGTATTTGAAATTTCTTGTCTTATTGAAGAAGAACCGTGCCAGATGTGTACGTTGAGTCATACTTCCACACACAGAACAGTTACACTTGTGTTTTGGTTTCGTAGGTTTTATAGTTGCTGGGGACTTAATTAATTAATTGTGTTAACGAAAATTTTCATTTCATTCTTTGTTGTTGTTCTATGCAGTCAGATTGCGTACAAAAACTAGTCAGGGCCAACCGTTTGCGAGAACAGCGTAATCGGACATACAGCTACCGAAAATAAAAAATTATTTTCAAATTTAATAATTAAGCCCCCATGCAAGCTGCAGCTGCGAAATAAAAACTTTTTCCACTGTATAAAGCCATTGATTGATCTTTGATTCAGATTTCTTCATGCAGTTTACCGAAATGTTGTTTTCCTGTCACATCTTTGCTGTTTTCTTGTATGTCATAACTAATGTTTTACGTTGCAAAATGTATTTCTATTTAAAGCAGATAAATACGTAACTTCATCCTGTTATTATTAATGCTTACGTTACGCCTGAATCAGCTGCATCACAATTTCATGTGTCTAATTTTGAATGTACAGTAGCCTAGTTGTTTCTGCGGCTACTAGATGGCGCTCGTAGCAACACCATGTTTACTTGCCCACACTTTCTATAGTGGGCACCTCAGTCTTGTTGCAACCCTTGTCCACAGTACAAGCAGCCCTTAGCAGCTCACCATCTGACAAGTGTTCATGACGTCGCCTTTCCGGCTGAGATCTTTTTTAATATGTGACTTGTAAGTACTCCATCTTTTCGAGTCAGTACAAACTTTAATTTTATTAATGTACTATATACCTAATGTTTTAGTACAGTTAGTCTAATTCTGAAGACGCTCATAGTAGCAATGAAACCAGGTTAATTTTGACTTAATATTTGTGACTGAGGGCTTATTTGTTACAATATAATTCTGACACGGTCACTGAACCTTAGCAGCTATGTTCAAAATAAGAAATGTCTGAGTGAAGAAATAGATACAGAAGTGTACATATTTAAGTTGTCAAGAAACACTACTGAATGAACTAAAACCAGAGGACTTTGCTCAGATTAAAAACTTTCTAGGAATATTGTAACATATGCTGGAGTTACTTTGGCCTTTCCAGGGAGCTTTGGCCCACTGTTCGGAAAAAGTTTTGTGATTTTTTCCCGGTGACAAAGTTATGTCATAAGTATGGACACAGCATGGCAGTATGCATTCACAATGCACAAAGAACGATGTAAAAGTCTGTGAGTTCTGTAGTGTCGCGGAATAGTAAAGAGTTGGAAACGTGGAATATTGTCAAAGTTTCGTTGCCTATGCCGAGAGCCAGAGGCAGTACGTTAGCCAAGAGGTAGGAGGATTGCACATATATTGGAATGTGTCGTCACGCACGGGAAATGGCCTGGTTACACACAACAGGCGAGAGAGAATTGCTTAGCATGCGGGTTTGTGTTAGACGGAGACTTTCGTAGGGTGCAAGACAGAGGTATAGCGTCAGCTGTAGTGCATTTCACAGCTTCGCGTAAGTCTGCCATAGCAACACGTAGCTCTGTCGCAAGAACGACTAAGGGGTGAGTACGACAGATGAATCAGCAGAGTAAGTGGAACGAATGCGTTCATTACAAACGAGCATGACGTCAGGACGTCGCTCGTGCTTCCTTTAAATACTCCAGCTTTGATGGCAACAAGGCACTCGTAGTTAGACTTGCAGTTAGATGTGCACTGGGTCGCTGTGTAGCGCTCAGCTCGGTGATCGACGTGTTAATCTTTATTAAGGAGATGTTGCAGTAAGGGCGGCCCATCCAGCAGCAGACGTGAGGGGACAGTACCAGCTCTGGTCCTCTCTGCTGCTGTTGTCAATCAACAACCCAGCATTAGCAGACATCGCGGGAGACTCGCTCGCCGCCAATGCTGGCCACATCAGTGAGCTGTCATCGAGATCGTGCAGGGCCTAGGCCCTGTGCATCCGCTGTCACATCCAGGTGAGCCAACAAAGCTGGGGGACTGCAGCCCGCTCCGCCCATCCACCACAGACGAGCCACCAGGAGGAGCAGGGAAGAAGACGGGGTGGGACAGAGTACACTCCGCACTACGAGAACGCCTCTTGTGCCGACAGCGCCGGGACTCAAACCCGGAGCCTCCTATGCGCAGCCTCCTGCTGTCCGAGCCAGCCAGCCAGCCGGGCGCCACCAGTCACGTGCGGCCGAAGTACGGAGTAAGGACATTCCTCCGCTACGTCACAGCACGTGGCTCTGCGCTAGCAAGACGTGCAGCCCGGAGCTGGTGTCAGCGCTACGAGTCAGCGAGGACTCGGAAAGGTCGTTGATATCACCAAGCCACATTTTACTCGGTAGGAATAAAGGTGTTATGAATTAATAATGTTTCTTTGGCGTTTCCTAGCATCCTGACAACTGGAGAGGTCACCGCTCGGCCATCCAGTCCACCGTAGGCAACCGGGACCACCGGGGTGCCTACAGTTCTACAAAGTAATATTGTATTGGCAGCACTGGATTTTATGATGGCTGTTGATATTTTAGCAATCATTACTTACCAATAGCTCCTTTCTGGAAGATTCATGCCTGTTAAGCTAAAAATGAAGTGGGTATAATTTTGCATAATAGCAGTGCAAGGCAAAAAGGTGAGATGCTGCCATTTGAGTGAAATACGATTCAGATAACATATTTAACAATTTGGGAAAATGTTGCACATTTTTGCAATATATGGGGATACTTTAGCCTGGGCCAAAGAAACCCCAAAATAAGGATGGAAGGGAGTTAGAATCTGATGGTGATTCTGAAAGTCCCTCTAGTGTGCAAGATGATGTCCAGCAACACAGAATGTTGAAAGATAAATTAGCAGTTGGGCAATGTGTCGCATTTTTATATGTCGAAGAAAAATATCCTGGAATTGTGAATGATGTTATTGATGAGGATCCTAAAGTTAACTGTAAGGGAAAGACAAAGTCCTATTACAAATAGCCAGAACAAAAAGATAAATTATTTTACCATTTACCATTTGGAAGAGTTAATAATAACTATCAGTCCACAACGACCAACAAAACTCGGCTACTTTCAGGTTCTTCTGTAATCTGCGTAACAAGGCTCATATTCATATTGTATAGTATCGTTAACATATAGTATTTTCTATTTGCAGATAGTTATACTAGTGTAACATTTTCTATACTTGAAAATGAATTAGTCAGTTGCTAAAATATTGTAACCCTTGTAGCTTTATTATGTAGTGTTGCTACCATTTTATGGGCAAATCTGTAGAATATGTGATGGAATACTGCAGCATCTGCTGGTAGCTGGCGAGTGCAGGGTGTTGTTATTTTAGTTATCACAACAAAGCGTTTGAATTATTGCAAGACAGACCAGGATCGCTTGGGGAAACCTTAATGTACAGTGGTAATGCATAGTTCAGGCAAGGGGATTTCTCCACCACTGGATTCCAGTGGTGTTGCCAAGAATATGACTAGAAGTGGCACTTTGGTATAACAGGTGCGCTGCTGTCTTGTGTAAATAGCTATCATCTTGGTAGCAGCTTCATTCACAGCCCAGCAGTCCTACCAGGATGTGGGGCCTATACTAGAAGAGGAGACTGCACAGGTGTCATGGTGCAACCCCAGTATATGCTAAGCAAGTTTCGAACATCTCTTGTCCATTGTGTAATCAGGTATTCCAAAACAGGATACAACATTGCAACAAGCTATACTCCTAAAAGACCGACTTTTAATTAACCTGAGACTTTTGCAAACAATATTTAGTACTTTTCTTACAAATGTAACGCATTAATATTTACGCTAACATTAAAAAACAGCTAAAATTTAAAGATATGTTCGGCCATTCTACTTACCCTTCCGGTATAGAGGACATAGTAATTAGCGTTCCTGGCGTGGAGAAGTAACTGAAAGAGTTGAAAGCGAATAAGTCGCCAGATCCTAATGGAATCCCAATTCGGTTTTACAAAGAGTAGTCCAGGCAATGGTCCCTTACTTAGCTTGCATTCATCGTGAATCTCTCGCCTAGCGTCAAGTCCAAAGCATCTGTATAAAGCATAGGTGACTCCCACACGTAAGAAGTGCAAAGGAACGGACCTGCAAAATGACGGACTGATATCCATAACATCGGTTTGCAGCAGAATCCTTGAATGTATTCTCAGTTCGAATACACTAAATTTCCTTGAGAGGGAAAACCGTCTGTCCACAAATGTGCATGGTTTTAGGAAGCATTGCTCGTATGAAATTCAGCTTTCCTTTTTCTCACATGATATCCTGTGAACTACTGATGACAAGCAACAGGCAGATTCCACATTCCTAGATTTCTGTAAAATATTTTACATGGTGCAACATTGCCGACTGTTAACAAAGATACAAGCTTACAGAATAGGTTCCCAAATATGTGGGTAGCTCGAAGACTTCTTAAGTAGCAGAATCCAGTATGTTGCCCTCGATGGCAAGTGTTTTTCAGAGACAAAAGCATCGTCAGGAGTGTCTCAGGGAAGTGTGACAGGACCGCTGTTATTTTCTATACACGTAAATGGTCTGGCCAATAGGATGAGCAGCAATCTGCGCTTGTTTGGTTGTTGTTTGGAAGTTGTCAGGGTTGAGTGACTGTAGGAGTATACAAGAATACTTAGATAAAATTTCTAGCCGGTGTTATGAATGGCAGCTAACACTCAATGTAGGAAACTGAAAGTTAATGTAGATGAGCAAGAAAAATAAACGCATAATGTTCTAATACAGCATTAGTAGTGTGCTCCTTGACACAATTCCATTGATTAAATGTCTAGGTTTAATGTTGCAAAGCAGTATGAAGTGAAGTGAGGAAGTATTATAGTAAGGAAGGACGTAAGGATCATGAAGATAAGATCAGGGAGATTAGGGTTCATTTTGAGACAGATAGATATTCTTTTTCCTCCTCACTCTATTTGCAAGTGGAATAGGAAAGGAAATGATGGGATATTCTCCACCACTCACCGTATGGTGGCTTGCGGAGTATGTATGTTGATGTAGATGCAAAAACAAAGTAATCAGTAAATACACTTTGCACTTTATTGGCTGAAGGTGGCAGTTACACATGTTGGGTCTCAATGGTATATTTGATCGACCCAGATATCTTTGTGCTATAGATATTCTTTTTCCTCCTCACTCTATTTGCAAGTGGAATAGGAAAGGAAATGATGGGATATTCTCCACCACTCACCATATGGTGGCTTGCGGAGTATGTATGTTGGTGTAGATGCAAAAACAAAGTAATCAGTAAATACACTTTGCACTTTATTGGCTGAAGGTGGCAGTTACACATGTTGGGTCTCAATGGTATATTTGATCGACCCAGATATCTTTGTGCTATTTTCATACCACTGATAACATACAAAACTTCTGTAAGTTTCAGAAAAACTTACAGTAACTGGCAAGTTCTTTAGTGTTTCATTGTCATATCTGTGTCATTTGCCAGTCATACCGGATGGACTACGTCAAGATTACATACATACATATGAATTTTCACAAATTTTTCATATAATGTGAAAAGAAAATAAGGACAGATGTAAAAGATGAAAATAACATATTCTGTGCAATTACTCTGGTCACTGTTGAAAAATTTTCCAATAGAGCAGAATGGGTGCTTTTTCAAGTCCTGTGCAATGTTCATTTTTAATAATCCTAGTGGCATACATTGCACTTGAACATTTTTAGAGCAACCATTGGAAAACTATCTTGTGTTTCAGATAGTCGACAGCCTGATATTTCAATATTTCTCTTATTGTGTGCATCATAATTATGTATTTCTGCCTTATGCTGAAAACCCCTTGGTTTTCTTTTTCACTGATGAGGTATAAAAGTACATACTGTCTAAAAATGGCCATAATTCCTAACTGGATGAATATAGGCTTCCAGTACTCCAGTGTTTTGTTTGAAGTGATGATGTTGACAGTTTCTTTTTTTTGTAGCATTAACATGTTCTTGCAAACTGAAGAGCATCTTCATAACAGCAAGTCATAATTAATGGGACTTTAAAATAGTGCATAATACACTGTCATAATACATTGGTCAATTAATACATTCTTTAGTCTCCTCATAAGTTATATTAATTAGGAGAGGTTAGAGTACACATATATTTTATGCTCATTCGTTGTTAGTTTTCTGCCAGTCATGAAGCCCAGCAGTTTGATTTTCTTTATACTGTCCTGATATGCAAAGTTGTTGAGGCTGGACACCAGGTGATGTGTTTTTCTTCATTCATTTTCATTTCATTTTTCGCAAACCGTTCTTTGATGTTTTCAAAAACCACATATGTTGCCTGTAGAGCTTGTGCAGCTGTTTTTCTTGTGACAAAAAGGGTCGTGTCATTAGCACACTGTAGCATGTGGTTGTTACAGCCTATATCACTGACATAAATGAGAAACAAGAGGTCCTATGAGAAATCCCTGTGGTATGACATGCTATAATTTTTGTTCTTGGGAGATATCTCCATGCACTGAAACTACCTGCCTGTGGATCTCAAGATAAGATTGAAGAGTTGTCGAAATGACACCTCCAATACTACACTCCTGGAAATTGAAATAAGAACACCGTGAATTCATTGTCCCAGGAAGGGGAAACTTTATTGACACATTCCTGGGGTCAGATACATCACATGATCACACTGACAGAACCACAGGCACATAGACACAGGCAACAGAGCATGCACAATGTCGGCAATAGTACAGTGTATATCCACCTTTCGCAGCAATGCAGGCTGCTATTCTCCCATGGAGACGATCGTAGAGATGCTGGATGTAGTCCTGTGGAACGGCTTGCCATGCCATTTCCACCTGGCGCCTCAGTTGGACCAGCGTTCGTGCTGGACGTGCAGACCGCGTGAGACGACGCTTCATCCAGTCCCAAACATGCTCAATGGGGGACAGATCCGGAGATCTTGCTGGCCAGGGTAGTTAACTTACACCTTCTAGAGCACGTTGGGTGGCACGGGATACATGCGGACGTGCATTGTCCTGTTGGAACAGCAAGTTCCCTTGCCGGTCTAGGAATGGTAGAACGATGGGTTCGATGACGGTTTGGATGTACCGTGCACTATTCAGTGTCCCCTCGACGATCACCAGTGGTGTACGGCCAGTGTAGGAGATCGCTCCCCACACCATGATGCCGGGTGTTGGCCCTGTGTGCCTCGGTCGTATGCAGTCCTCATTGTGGCGCTCACCTGCACGGCGCCAAACACGCATACGACCATAATTGGCACCAAGGCAGAAGCGACTCTCATCGCTGAAGACGACACGTCTCCATTCGTCCCTCCATTCACGCCTGTCGCGACACCACTGGAGGCGGGCTGCAAGATGTTGGGGCGTGAGCGGAAGACGGCCTAACGGTGTGCGGGACCGTAGCCCAGCTTCATGGAGACGGTTGCGAATGGTCCTCGCCGATACCCCAGGAGCAACAGTGTCCCTAATTTGCTGGGAAGTGGCGGTGCGGTCCCCTACGGCACTGCGTAGGATCCTACGGTCTTGGCGTGCATCCGTGCGTCGCTGCGGTCCGGTCCCAGGTCGACGGGCACGTGCACCTTCCGCCGACCACTGGCGACAACATCGATGTACTGTGGAGACCTCACGCCCCACGTGTTGAGCAATTCGGCGGTACGTCCACCCGGCCTCCCGCATGCCCACTATACGCCCTCGCTCAAAGTCCGTCAGCTGCACATACGGTTCACGTCCACGCTGTCGCGGCATGCTACCAGTGTTAAAGACTGCGATGGAGCTCCGTATGCCACGGCAAACTGGCTGACACTGACGGCGGCGGTGCACAAATGCTGCGCAGCTAGCGCCATTCGACGGCCAACACCGCGGTTCCTGGTGTGTCCGCTGTGCCGTGCGTGTGATCATTGCTTGTACAGCCCTCTCGCAGTGTCCGGAGAAAGTATGGTGGGTCTGACACACCGGTGTCAATGTGTTCTTTTTTCCATTTCCAGGAGTGTATAAAGCTTCAGCCTATAACGCATCATCTTGTGCGAGAAGCAGTCAAATGCCTTACTGAAGACACAGAATGCCCATGACACAGTTTTTCTCTGTTCTCAGACTTCTGGCTTGTCTTTGTAATTAAGTTCAGTGCTGCTATAACTCTTGACTTTCCTTTGTGAAGGCCGTACTGTGGGTTCTAATAGAGTTTATTGTCTTCAAAGTAACGTAGTATCTGGTGTTTTATCACAGACTCCATAGCTTAGCTAAAATTGAGATTACTGAAATTCATCTAAAACTGGACACTTCACATGAGTTGCGGCCTGAGCCAGGGAGGTGAGCGTATCGCTGCCGCTGTATGCTATGCTTTCTCTAGGTTAGCTCTTGAAGAAGTTCTGTGCTGTGGGTGCTACAAGAAGCAAATTGTCTTGTGTTGTTTTCACAACGCCAGCAAGTTGTCGTGTTCTGTGCCCCACAGCTTGGGTAAGAAAAACACGCAAAAGAAACCTGCTGCCACGAGGTGGCCTCCAGTTCTGTGACTCACTGAGTCTGTCGACCAAGCCAGGAAGACCCGAGAAGATGAGTGGCAGCCTGCTCCCCCTTTGTACATCAAATGCAGAGACGAGTGGACAGCAGTGTTCGTCTTGATGACGACCTGCGCCACGAACGAGGTGATCTACGAATCTGTCGACGCAGACTCGCTGATCAGCGTTCTGGGGGCAAACCTGGCCGATCACAGGGCGACCAACTGCGCTGTGGCCTCCCAAATCGTCGATGCGCCGCCGTCGCGTGAGAAGATGTCTTCCCCACAGAAGAAGAAGGCGACCAAGGCACTCCTAAGGGGGTTGCCTTGGTGTTGTGACGAGGTAGCGGTCCGAGAAGGGCTGCTGCGAGTCGGGTTTGGTAACACTACTGCAAGGTTGCACAACTGGATGTAAAGGAAGAGGGCGCCGCTCTATGCCGTGACCGTGCAAACGCCGAAGGCGAGGGCGGCATCTTCGGCTTGCGGAAGCTGCTGGACTTCCTGGTTACGACAGAATCTCTCCCGACCCCCATAGACTCCCAGCCCCAGTGCTTCAAGTGCCAGGGCGAGGGCGAAGTCACGAAATATTGCCGCAACGCGGCGCGGTGCGTCAAGTGCTCCGGCGAGCACCACAGAAGCCGCGCCTGTGACCATGGCAGAGACGTTTTGACGACTTGTGCCCGGTGTGGTGGCCTGCACGTCGCCAGCTGGCGCGGCTGCCCAGCATTTTCAAGCCACAGTCGTGTCGATGTCGGGGAGGCTGCCACGACCACAACGACACAGAGGAAGAGACGACGACGCCAGCGACGAAGATGACAGCTGCAGACCTGCCTGGCCCAGCAGAGGAACACCGCAGTAGCAGCTTCCCCCCGCCAGGAGCGAGGACGACCGCCCAGAGGCCGACGGACGGGATGCAGCTCGCACTTCCAAGAAGAGCAGCGGCATCGACCTCAGCACCGCCATGGAGGAACCACGGCAGCCCTCAAAGCTATTGTGGTGGCAGAGAGCGCTGCCTTTGCAGCCACCATGGCTGCAGACAAGGAAGAGGCCTTGAGGCAATTGCGTGCAGTTCTTACCCAAGACCTACGCCCAGCAGAAGGGCCTCGGACCCCTGCAAACGCTCCTGCAAACTCGTAGCGTGCCCCACGTCCTGCCCCAGCAGCACTGGAGGGGAAGGGCACCAAGAAAACAGCCGCAACCCCAACGGTAACGGCAGCGACGCCGACCATCGTGGGGCAGCCCCCTCAAGGGAACGAGAAATCAAAATGGCAGCATATATCGCGCATGCACTTGCAGCTCTCTGATGAATCTGCAGTGCAGTACGCCGAGCAAGCAGAGCTGCTGAAGGAGCAACAGAGGCAGAACTGCTCCACGCAGTAACAGGGGACACCGACCAACAGCGAGCTGCCGCCGTTCATCACAAGCCTGATTATGCTGTGCCAAGTCATTAACGACACGGCACAGCAGAGGGCGGAAGTCAACACACTGCGTTGCTGCACTGGATTCCTTTTAATATAATGACCAATGGCACTGACACAGTATCCTCTTGCACAATACCTGCTATTAACTTAACCTACCCTTGCATGAACTTTCGCAGTCAGCAAGACATCCGCTACTGCTCTTACTACCCGACCTAACTATCGCAGATTTTTTCCCCCTTGTCACTATTTTCCCTCTGCCCTTCAAACCGCTACCCTTCGTTCGACTTTCTATCCAATCTCTCTCCATATGAGTGCTTATTAATAGTTAACCTTAACCAGACGTAAGTAAACCTTTTGAACTGGCCACCATGCCTCTGTGGGGGTGGAGGGACTCCACCTCTTAGCAAAAAAAAAAAAAAAATATATATATATATATATATATATATATATATATATATAGAGAGAGAGAGAGAGAGAGAGAGAGAGAGAGAGAAAGCTTCACATGAGTTACCATTCTTGTAGAATGATGCAGCCCCTGCCAGTTTCAGGAAATCAGGGAAGACGCCAAAGGATAAACATTGTTGATTACTACAGCTAGTGGCTGAACAAGCTGTGGGATAATTTTCTTCAGGATTGTGCAGGATATGGCATAGATATCTAAGAACTCTGAACTCACTATTTTTACAATGTTTTAGGGTAAACTTCTTTCTAGTTTTTAACACTGCAACAGCTTACAAGTACTTGCAGAAAGATGCAAGAAACTGTTTCCACCACCTTGAAAAAGTAATGTATTGTGGAGTAGCGTCACACCTTTGTAAAAATAAAGTTTTAACAAAATGTCAGTTTGGTTTCCAGAAGGGTTTGGAAAACGCTATATATACTTTCACTGATGAAATATTATATGCTCTGAGTAACCGGAAGTCACCTGTTGGGATTTTTTGTGATCTATCAAAGGCTTTTGATTGTGTAAATCATGGAATAATTCTAGATAAGCTCAAGTACTGTGCTATGAATGGGACAGTGCTCAAATGGTTTAACTCATACCTAACTGGAAGAGTGCAGAAAGTTGAAATAAACAGTTCACATAATATGCAAAAAACTGGTGATTTCTCAAACTGGGGAACAATCAAGAATGGGGTGCCGCAAGGTTCGGTCTTGGGTCCTCTGCTGTTCTTAATACAGATTAATGACTTTCCATTCTATATTCACGAAGATGCAAAGCTGATACTTTTTGCCAATGATACAAGTATAGCTACCACACCCAACAGACAAGAATTAACTGGTGAAATTGTAAACGATGTTTTTCAGAAAATCATTAAGTGGTTCTCTGCAAATGGGCTCTCATTAAACTTTGACAAAACGCAGTATATACAGATCCACACAGTAAATGGAATGACCCCATTAATAAATATAGACTTCGATCAGAAATCGGTAGCTAAGGTAGAATATTCAAAATTTCTAGGTGTATGCATTGATGAGGGGTTGAACTGGAAAAAACTCACTGAGGATCTGCTGAAACGTTTGAGTTCAGCTACTTATGCTATTAGGGTCATTGCAAATTTTGGCTATATACAACTGAGTAAATTAGCTTACCACGCCTATTTTCATTCTCTTCTTTCGTATGGCAGCATATTCTGGGGTAACTCATCATTGAGTAAAAGAGTGTTCATTGCACAAAAGCGTGTAATCAGAATAATTGCTGCAGCTCATCCGAGATCATCCTGCAGACACTTATTTAAAGAGCTAAAAATCTTCATTGTAGCCTCACAATATATATATTCACTTATGAAATTTGTTATTAACAATCCGAACGAATTCAAAAGTAATAGCAGTGTACATGGCTACAACGCCAGGAGAAAGGATGATCTTCACTACTCAAGGTTAAATCTAACTTTGGCTCAGAAGGGGGTAAATTATGGTGCCACAAAAGTCTTTGGTCACTTAACTAATAGCATCAAAAGTCTGACAGATAGCCATATAGCATTTAAAAGGAAATTAAAAGAATTTCTTAATGGTAACTCCTTCTACTCATTAGATGAATTTTTGGATATAGTAAGTGCGTAATTTCCCAACCTCCACAAAAAAAAAAAAAATTATTGAGTGTCATGTATATTTTGTCTAATGTAATATCTTGTATAGACACCTTTTATTAACGTGACAATTTCCACATCATTACGAAGTGTCGTATTAATGATCTATGGAACAAGTACTAATCTAATCTAACCTTGCGCTAACTACTTTTGGAAGTTGTGGAAACTTGCGGAAGTCGATTTACTAGAAGCTGATCGAACGTCAAAGAACTTGCAAGGAATTACGAAAGTTTACTTGCTACTGAAGTTCGCTGTGCTTGACAAACTCCGACTCGTATGACAGACGACGCTGAAACCTAACACCAAGCGTCGCAAGCGAGATGTAAACAAATTGAGTGACACTTGGGACAATGTGGAGCGGGTCGTACACTATTTGCTGGGTGGGGCACAGAAAAGTTATGTTGTTGTTTCTCTTTTGTCAGCTAATGAACGACGCCGACGGTAAGCAAAACAAGCTTGTAAATGGAACAATTCTCGACAGTCCATATTATGACAGGAGTTTTTACAAGTTTCTACAAGTTTCTAGTGCTCAAGGCGGTAATGCATGGAAATGAATTTTATATAACCGGTATTATATGGTAGTATATGCGACAGGGCAATCCCAACTGAGATTATACGATCATAATATTTAATTATTCCCAGAAAATTTTACAATGATAATAGGTATGTTACATAACACCAAAAGGATGTTTATTATCTTTCAACATAGTACACTATTCATACTACACTCATTACCGCATGACGGGACAGTGACTGCAGTTGCATTTTCATTTCGTACGTAGAGTTCTAGTTTGCCTTAGAATAACTGAATGAGTATTCCTCCAGAGCTCCCCTGGGTGAAAGAAAATTAGTAGTATTCACATTTCACTGAGGCCGTATTTTTGCAAACCAGTATTGTATGTTACCCAAATAACTTTTGATTTTGTAGTCTGTTGTACTTATCACAAGTGCTTAAATTGCCGTTTGAAATGTGTTGATTTAATTATTTCTTGAACCGACATGAGCAGTACATCCGTTGGTAGTTTAGCTACATAGTTAATAAGTTAGTTACTTTCATGTTCTGTGGCTCATTTTGCACGATAATTCGTCATGACGTGGAACGAGTCATTTTACATTCATAATTTCTACGTCTATTTGTACTCTAAACATCACCATATAATTATTTTTCCCTAAATGAAAACAAGATATACAGATTGAGTTAGCAATTCCTACCCATCGCCTTTTACACATTACAAACAGAGCAATTTTCTATGGAATAGGAAGAGTTGGCCAGGAGAAAGTTCTTAAATTTATTTTAAAATTTTACCTTGCTGTCTGTTAGACATTTTGTATCACTAGGTAAGTGGTCACAAATTTTTGTTGCAGCTTTGTGCACCCCGTTCTGTGCTGAAGACAGCCTTAATGTTGAGTAAAGAGTGCATTTTTTCTTCTGGTATTGTAATTATGTACCTCATTGTTCCTTTTGAACTGTAGTGGTTTATTTACAAACTTCATTAGAGAATAAATATACTGTGAAGCAATAGCAAGAATGCCCGACTCCTTAAACAGATTTCTACAAGATGATCACGGGTGAGCACCACGCATTATTCTTTCAGCACTTTTTTGGGCATGAAGACCCTCTTTCTTAAAGATGAATTACCCCAGAACATTATTCCATATGACATTACTGAATGAAAATAAGCAAAATATGTCAACTTACTGATTTCTCTCTCTTCCTCTCACACCCCCCCCCCCCCCCCCCCCCCAATATTTTAAGATTCTAAGACACAAATGTTGCTGAACTAAGTTGTTTTTGGATTTCCAAAATGTGCTTTTTCCAATTTAAATTCTCATCAATATGGACACACAAGAATTTTGAAGTTTCCACCTTGTGTATTATTTCATCACCATGTGTTACACTTATCACTGATACAGTACCCCTAGAGGAGCAGAAGTGAATGTGATGTGTCTTTTTGACTTCAGGATGAGACCATTCGCACAAAACCAGTCAATGTTACTTTTGAGAACATTGTTCACCATTTCTTCCATTTCTGCATGTATACTGGGAGTGGTTACAATACTGGTGTCACCTGCAAAAAGAACTAATTCTGCTTGTTTTGCATTAGATGGTAGATCTTTTACATAGGCATGTATGAGAAACAGTAGTGGGCCTAAGATTGAGCCTCAGATAAACCCGTGTGATTTATCCCCAGTCAGAATTATGTCCCTGGATTCTGTTGGTTGAATTACTACTAGGTATGACTTTCTGCATTATTTTGGTTAGATATGACATGATCCATTGGTTGGCTATACCATCAACACCATAAAACTTCAATTTATCTAGGAGTATAATATGATTCACACCATGTGTATATGTGGATACCTGTAAATAAACAGCTTTGTGCATTAGAATGCATTACATTTTATATGTAGTATCATATTCCATAGGACATGCGGAATGTGTAACTGGACTTGCTAATGATGTGTTTGCTTGTTTTCCTAGTTTGAGTGTGTGTTTCCTTCTGCCTTTTTTAGTTTTGCCCAGTGGTCCCATGTAAATGGTCCTTTGGTAGGTTGGTTTGGGGAGTAAAGGTACTAAATGGCAGGGTCATCAGTTGCGTAGTGGTCATGTAAAATCATCATTGGTTTTCTGTAATATTAACGAGTCCTTTGCATCTCGATTTCCTGTGACCTATTGCTTCCTTGCTGTGAGAGCTGCTATCCAGGATCTCGTCACCAGGATCAGGACTCTGTTCTAACCTTGTCTCCTCTTTTCTTCCATGTACCCTTCTAAAACTGTTTTTATAAGCCTCCTCCCTCTTTCTTAATTCTGACTAATACAGTTTCATTTTCTTCTTTGTATTACATCCAGTATTGGTCTTTGCTCGCTCACTCTTCTTGGTACCTCCCCATGTTTCACTCTTATCTGTCCAACTTATTCTTTCCATCATCCACCATGCCCACATTTCAAAAGCCTCCTGCCGTGCTGTGTCTTTCTTCGTCAGTGCCCACGTTTCAGTACCACACAGGAGCACACACAATATAAAACATTTTATTAGCCTCTTTCATAAGTTTGTATCAATGTTGATGCGGAAAATTTTCCTTTTCATATAAAACACCTCTTTTACAGTTGGTATTCTAGCTTTATTTCCTTTACTTCTCTTCCAGTCCATTTCAACCCTACTTCTGAGGCATTTAAAGCTTTTCACATGTTCTAATACTTCTTCATTCATCATTATCTTTACCTTTTTATTTCCTTCTAGTGCCATTACTTTTTTTGTATTGATTTTAATTCTATAAATCTTTCCTTTGGCTTCTGTGGTAACCACTATGTCCTGTAATTCTTTTTCACCAGTTAATGGGAGGACCATGTTGTTTGCAAACCTCAGACACCATATTCTTCTTCCACCAATATTTACCCCTTTGTTATCTGATGGGCAATGGGCAGTCATAATTTAAAGTATAGACTGAAAGGAGTTGGAGGCAGACACCAGCCTTATCTTACTCCTTTTCCTTGTTCTATCCAGTTCATGCTTCCTCTTCTCACTTTCATTGATGCTTTTTGATTTAAATTTATTTGGGAATCAATGTAATACAGCTATGCCAGAAACTGAAGTTCTTATGTTAACTAATGAAAACAGCAGAAACTGTGCAAGCCTGTTAAATGAATTATCACAAGAAATGCTCTCTGCAACATCATTTGTTAAACCAGGTGCATTATTTAACAAAGCTACTAGAGACATTCATAGCAAAATAAAATACCTAGGAAAAGAAGGCACACTGATAGTGTCCACTGGATCAGATGACAGTAAAGAAGACCTATAATTTCAGAAATGCTGTAGAAGAGTTAATCAGGAATATGTTGCACACAAGGGTGATACCGTGTGCAATTCCATACCAGCAAGACATGGTACAGACAAATTGTCATATATCAGCTGAACAAGTGCATTGTAAAAGCAGGTGAACAATACAATCATGCCACAGTACTTAATGTAAACAGATTCCTAAGAACACAAGATTTCACATGGCAGGGATTGTGTATAAACAAAGGAGGAAGAAAGAGACTGTGCAGAGAATTAAAATATGCGATAACAACCAAAAAGCAGACCATAGTCATGGGGAATATGAGGGCGGATCAAATATAAATGGGATTTTAATTTTTATTTAAATTAATTTATTGAAAAACTCAAGGCAATTATAATTTATTTTTCTGCATAGTCTCCCACTTTGGAAATGTGTTTGTCCCGCATGGGCAGCTTTTTGATGCCCTCATGCATTTCTTGCGCTGTTCAACAGTTCGCAGTACTAAGCAGCATTGATTGTGCGTCGCTCATACAATAAAATCAATCAGCAAAATACCTCGCTGATCAAGAAAAATGGTTGAAAGAACCTTGCCAGCTGACAGTCGAGTCTTGACTTTCACTGGTGCTGCCTCCCCTTTCCTCCTACACTCCCTATTGGCTTGTTTGGATTCTGGAATGTAGTGGTGAGCCCATGTTTTGCTGCAAGTGACAATCCAACTCAAGAATGCATCACCTTCTTCTGCAAACCTTGCTGTAAGCCTGTGATAGACCTCCAAACGTCTCAACTTCAGATTTTTGGCCAAAAGTTTAGGGACCCATCTGGAAAACTCTTTATGGATGATTTGTGATGATTGCTTGACAGCTCCCGTAACAGATTCCGACTTTTTGTGCAATTACCGATACTCTCGCCCCTTGATTGTCATCATTAATGTCTTTAACCACAGGAATGTTTTGTTTGTAATGCTGGTGATTGTGCATCTGATTTTCCACACATTCTTGTCCTTCCTTGAACTTTTATGCCAGTTAAACACATGCGTCCTTGATAATGTTTTATCACCGAACTGTGCAGTCAATCTTTGGCAAATTTCTGTTTCTGTAACTCCTTCACAAGCAAGAAATTTGATAATTGTGCTTTGCGCAATGGAGGGGTGCACCTGTTGCTCAGACATTGTGAGTGTTACTGACGAATTGGTGGGAAATATCAAACAGTACACTCTCCTCACTTCTAACTGTTCCGCCTAAGCATAGCAGAGGTATGGGGCCAGTCCTACCAACTGTTGATGTTCAGGAACAAAATTCCCATTTATATTGATCCCCCCTCATAACTTAGCAGTAACCATCATGACAGAAGTAGAACAATCTTCTATAGAATCAAAAAACCAGGAAGATGGAGGAGGGGGGGAACAGGAAGATCGCAATGTGTCAATAGAAGCTACTGATTGTGGATTAAACGTAATAAAGGAACCATCACACACAGCACCACAAAAAGATTGTGAAATACATCAAAGCATATAACTAACAACTTCAAAAGTTGAAAAAATAGAAGCAAAACCAATGCAGACTTCGCAGAGAATATGAGCAGTTCCCCATTATTTAGCAAAAGACTTTATTCCACAGCCAACGAATGAGAAGTAGGGTGAGATACGAATACAGCATTGTTACATACCAAATTCCAATTGCAACAAATATTCAGAAACTCAGGATTCATAAAGAGAAAAAAAGAACATTAAAATCTTGTACCAAAATATTCAGTACTTAGGCAACAAAAAACTTGCAGTGGAAGTGATTCTGAATGAAACACAACTGGATATATAACGCATCAGTGAGCGTGGGCTAAATGAAGCAGAACTTAGCAGCCTATTAAAAAGAGACTATGATTTGATTAATTATTTCTGTAGATCAAAACATAAAGGTGGAGGTGTTGCTATATACAAGAAGAAAATTGGCAGTCTACAGGATACTGAATACTGTAAATGTTTAATTCTTCCAGCTTGCATTGAAAAAGATTTTAAAATTACTGGCGTAGTGAGTGAAGAGCTCAGAATTATTTGTGTATACAAGTCCCCAAGTGGTAATATTACAACATTTCTGTAAAAAACTAGAAAAATTATTACTGAAGATTGAAATGAAAGATGTTATAATATGTGGAGACTATAACATAGATATGGGTAAAGAATCAAAACCAAAACAAAAATTATGAAAGACATTATTACATGTTTCTCTATGCATTTACAAAACAATAATATCATTAATAAAAGGAAATGCAGTACTAGAAAGAAATACAGATGTTCATACATATGAAACAAGAAATACAGGCCAGCTGAGAAGTATGCAACACCGACTGAGAGTTGCTGAAAACGTTCCTCAATACTCTGGTATCAAACTCATAAAGTGCCTTCCAAAACGTTTGCTGGACAGTCTGAGCAAAAAGACATTCCAAAAACTTTTACCGAGCGGGGTGGCGCAGTGGTTAGACACTGGACTCGCATTCGGGAGGACGACGGTTCAATCCCGCGTCCGGCCATCCTGATTTAGGTTTTCCGTGATTTCCCTAAATCACTCCAGGCAAATGCCGGGATGGTTCCTCTGAAAGGGCACGGCCGACCTCCTTCCCAATCCTTCCCTAATCCGATGAGACCGATGACCACGCTGTCTGGTCTCCTTCCCCAAACCAACCAACCAACCAAAAACTTTTAAAGGATTATTTAAAGGAAAAAGAATATTATAATGTAGAAGAGTATATGTATCGATGAATGAAAATGGTACTTTTACTGTGATAGAGGTACTGTAAGTAATTGAACATATTATGATAAGTAAATAACTTGAGGACATGAATACTGAGAGAAAAATGTAAATATGAGTATACTGTAGTATGTAAATAATTTTCAGAATCTAAAAAATGGGTGAAAAATATATGCAATGTTGTTATAAGTATTGCCATATTGACATATTAAATTGTAATAGAAAGGTTAAATACTGCAAGAAAATAGGCTTAAGTTGACCTTGTCCTATATTACAAGTACGCACTTTGTACAAAATGTACTCAAATGCGACCAAATAAAAATCAAGTTAATAAGGTGTCTGGTTTTCCAGTTCACTCTCTTTCTCCTCATTATAGTTGCAAGCTTATCCCAAGCCACATATCAGAGGATTTTTCCCAGTGCATAAAGCACATGTGCAGGTCTCGCCCCTTTTTAGTAAGCCTCTCTTCCAAAATTCGCAAGAGTCCTAGTGCCTCTCTCGTGCCTGTATTCCATCTAAAAACCAAGTTTCTCTGCAGCCAGATTCTCCTCAGTTACCTTTTTGTAGTCTCTTATTAATGACTCTTAACGTAACTTTGGTTGCATCTGAAATGGGGCCAATTGCCCTGTGCTGACTGCATTTCTTAGTTCCTTGTTTCTTTGGTGTCAGAAAGTCCTGGCCATTCCCCACTGTCATATTTTGCTACATAACCTCAATATTTCTCATACTCTTCCTTGGTTCAAACATTTTAGTATTGTTGCAGCTGTTGCACTCTTCACTTCTTCCATTATGATTGTTGGTCCTGTCTTTACACTTTTCATTGATTCAAGTTCCAGAGTTGTTGGTTTGTGATCTGTGTCAAATAGCTCTTCTAAATACTCTTGCCATTCTGTAGGATGTCTTCATGATCATTGTATACTTGGCTCTGTTGTAGTCTTGACTCTGGCAGTAAATATTATTTTCCATTTCTCTCCAGTACCTCAACTAAGTTGCACTCCTCTTTTAGCCATTTTTCCCTAGCCTCCTAGCCTGCTGTGTTTCTTTACACAGTTTATTATTCAGCCTTCAGTACAGTTTCTTTGTGTCTTCATGTTTTTGTTTTTGAATTTTCTTCTCTCCTCCATCTTCAAAATAACTTTTTCTGTACTCCACAGCTTTTTTGTCCTTTCCTTGTTTACATTTCCTGTACTTTCCTCTCCTGGTTTTATGATTCCTTCTTTCAACATACCACAAAGTCATGCAGAACCAATATACCTGGTGATCAAAAAGGCAGTATAAATTTGAAAACTGAATAAATCATGGAATAATGTAGATAGAGAGGTACAAATTGACACACATGCTTGGAATGACATGGGGTTTTATTAGAACAAAAAAAAAAATACAAAAGTTCAAAAAATGTCCGACAGATGGCGCTTCATCTGATCAGAATAGCAGTAATTAGCATAACAAAGTAAGACAAAGCAAAGATGATGTTCTTTACAGGAAATGCTCAATATGTCCACCATCATTCCTCAACAATAGCTGTAGTCGAGGAATAATGTTGTGAACAGCACTGTAAAGCATGTCTGGAGTTATGGTGAGGCATTGGCGTCGGATGTTGTCTTTCAGCATCCCTAGAGATGTCGGTTAATCACGATACACTTGTGACTTCAGGTAACCCCAAAGCCAATAATCACACGGACTGAGGTCTGGGGACCTGGGAGGCCAAGCATGACGAAAGTGGCGGCTGACCACACGATCATCACCAAACGACGCGCACAAGAGATCTTTCAAGCATCTAGCAATATGGGGTGGAGCACCATCCTGCATAAACATCGTACGTTCCTGCAGGTGTTTATCAGCCAGGCTGGGGATGATGCGATTCTGTAACATATCAGTGTACCTCTCACCCTTCACGGTAGCAGTTACAAAACCAGGATCACACATTTCCTCGAAGAAAAAAAGACCCAATAACGGTAGATGTGGTAAATCCAATCCATACTGTGACTTTCTCGTCGTGCAATGGAGTTTCCACGACAGTTCTAGGATTTTCGGTAGCCCAAATTCTGCAGTTGTGGGCATTGACAGACCCTCGGAGTGTGAAATGAGCTTCGTTGGTCCACAACACGTTACTCAACCAATCATCATCTTCCACCATCTTTTGAAACACCCACACCGCAAATGCCCCCCGCTTCACTAAATTGCTAGGTAACAGTTCATGATGCCGATGGATTTTGTTCGGATAGCATTGGAAGGTACACCTCAGTGCCAACCAAACAGTAGTGTATGGAATGCCGGTGCGACTTGCGACTGCACGAACACTGACTTCCCAATGCATAGACGAACCCGCTAAAGTCTCCATTTCTTCCTGTCTCAGCAGCATTACACCTTGTGCTCGGTCAGCCATTACGGGGTCTATCGTCTAAACAACTCCTGGCTTCGAACTTCGAAATCACTCTCGCACAGCTGCATTTGTCAACGGACCTTTACCCATTCTAATCCCCTTCCAAAGGCGATAGGATCGTAACGCTGAACTAGCACATTCCCCATTCTGATAATAGATAATACAGCTTCACTAAAACCGCCTTTTCAGGTAACGTCAACATGCTGCGACTGCTGGCACATCTGATTCTCTCTCTCATTACAGCTCCTTTTATACACGATTGCAGTCACTGACGTTTTGCTGTCCAGCGCCATCTGTCGGACATATTGTTAACTTTTTTTTTGTTCTTATAAAACCCCATGTCATTCCAAGCATGTGTCAATTTTTACCTCCCTATCTACTTTTTTCCGTGGTTTATTAAGTTTTCAAGTTTATACTGACTTTTTGATCACCCGGTAGAATAACTTAGTATGTTATATGGCTAAGATGTTGTCAGACCTTATATTGGCTGTTAGCATTACAGACAAATGCCACATGAGCAAAACAAACAATGTTAGCACTTTTGCTCATGGTCAGATGGTTGATGCCCAGTTCATAGACTACTCCATCTGCAATTTTGCGTAGCAACTGAGCTTAATTAAAGCTTCAGTACTGCTTGACCAGTTCACAACCAAGCTGTCATTGTGCAACCTCGCTTAACATTGAAGCTATCCTAAAGGTCATACTGTCATCACATTTTACATTCCAAAACATAATGCAGATGCAAAACAAATTAATGCTCCTTTCTTTTTCTGTTTGTGCATATGTGAGTTTGCATTTCACATCATTATATGACAGGTCACAGCCAACATTTTGTAATATTAGGTTCAATTCACACTATTGTGGTTGTCATGTGCTCCTATGTCAAGGATCTATGGTGAACAACATATTTGGAAGAAACTAGTGCCCTCAGAGTGCACTGCAGTGTGTAACTGTGTTGTCAGCAGTCTCCATGTATTAAAACAGCTGATAAAGTGGTCACACTGCAGTAAACAGATCTCCAGCTCTGTGTTAAACAGTAACAACTGGCGAACAAGCATCATTGTTATAAATGTTATAGTTCTTAAGAGGTTCAAATGGCTCTGAGCACTGTGGGACTTAACATCTGTGGTCATCAGTCCCCTAGAACTTAGAACTACTTAAGCCTAACTAACCTAAGGACATCACACACATCCATGCCCGAGGCAGGATTCGAACCTGCGACCGTAGCGGTTGCGCGGTTCCAGACTGAAGCGCCTAGAACCACACGGCCACACCGGCCGGCATTCTTAATCATTCATGGATTATATTTACAAAGCTTTGAACAAGAAAAGTGAGTTATATATATAGTCATTTACATACTTACACTCCTTGTTTGACAAGAATGAGTCAAGCTGTTAGTTATGATCTTGCAGTAGAAATCATCCTGCCATTTACCTCAAGTTGCTTAGGGAAACAGGATTTGAGTACATCAAGAGTTGCTCCTTTGTTTGTAACTTACTATTAATACATTTGCTTAGGCCCAGATGTTGCTGCTTATATTAAAATTAGTGAATCTATAAAACTGATTATAAATATTTCTTTTCCAGGTTCTATTTACAAAAACCTGAGGCACTTTGAGACCCTTCACACTTCACATTTCAAACACACAGTTGTGAAAAGAGGAACAAATCCAAGCCCACATCCATTCAATAAAATAAAAGAGGTGTCATTCAGCACTCTGGGAAGGTAGTATCCAGTTATTTAATTACAGTAATAAGTATCAGGTCACTGATTTTCATGTTGATTAAGATTTTAAACAGAGTATATTTTGCTGGTCTGCATTCTTGTTCATTATTTTCAGGTATAGTTGTATGTTCAGAAAGCAAACTGTTTCTGTGTGGTAAAGTACTTTACATCTGATGAGCACAAGTGTAAATCATGTCTTGAAAGTTTTTCGTGTGAGTGTGCAAGGTTATAGAAAGAACTTACTTTGTGTGTGTGTGTGTGTGTGTGTGTGTGTGTGTGTGTGTGTGTGTGTGTGTGTGTGTAATGTTCATGAGGTGCTCACATATAGTTGTTACATTGGGCTAGACATTTGCCTCTTTTTGTTTTAGAGATTTCCGTCTGATACTGAGTCCGAGGAAGGATATTCTTCACTCCAAATTTAAGGCATATTCAGTTGACAGTGAAGGAACAGAAAAACCTGTTTTTGTTGGTGAGTTAAGATCCATATTTTCCTAGCATGTCTTTGAGCTAAATAACTCTAAATATCAAGCAAGCGTGCTAGCAGTATGATCCAGCAGTATCACATCTCCCATGCATGGAAAAATATTTGATTATTGGTGGTGCATGCCAAAGTTTTATGTTGTGGTTTGTTATTCTATCCAGATGAATGTTGACCAAATTTTTTGTCGTTAATGTGTTGGCCGTCACACTTGACAATTTCTGATGTTGGGTGTTGAGATAATAAAATATAATACTTGTTACTTCTCTTTCTTTTTCTTTTTTTAATTGACGTACTTTTAAACCCTGTTATCTCTATTCTTCTCCAAATGCAGTTGTGATGATAATGTTAGATTCTTTTAAAGTAAGTATGCCGTTTTGTTATCGCCATATATTTTTTGGAAGCTGTTGATGTTAAGTGTGACAGATCAAACCAAAATGGTAACACAGCAGAAACAATGACCAAGGGTAACAAAATTAATATACTTAGTGATTAAGTTTCACATGGTGTATTATGAGCAAAAAAAGTTTTGAGCAAATTGCCACATATGGATAGTATTTCAACAACAGTCCAAATTGTCATCAGGCACACTGATGCCATGAGGCTGGAGTGCTCTCTTATAACTGCTGGCATCCACTAGTTCCTTAATAGTACAAGCCATCTGTTGTTATAGGCTTGGAGCCTGGTGTCACACTAGGCTTACTGTCACTGTCCTTGTACTGCCAGCAGTCATAGATGTACCCTGTCGTGCCACTTTATCACTTTCATAATCGGGTTGAGGCCTGCTTGCTTTTGAGCAGATGGTGTGTAAGGTCATACGATTCTTTCGATGACACCCTGAGTAACAATGTCTTTTGAAGTTTTAACATTAATGGATTCTTTTATAGTGACTCCCAGAAGTAAAAAATCTGAGTACGCACCATCATTCGGTCAAAATTCAGCTGCCAAGCAATGTTTTGCAACTTCTGATTTGTGTGGTTGTTCCATAGTTCTGAATATTTGGCTGGCATACAGGTGTGTGAGAAAATTAATTAAACTGATTTTTATCTTCAAAGTTTTTATTTATTCATTCATTAATTTTTGTCTTTCAAACAACAGTACTGTCCCCTTCAAAGTAGTTCGTTCAGCAACTGTACTTGGGCGGAGTTGTTATTCCCAGTTTTGGTGACAGGGCTGAAAAGCTGCAACTGGTAGGGCTTTTAACATGTTAGGCACATTCTTTTGAACGTTCTCTAAAGTCTTAAAACTGTATCCTTTTAAGACATTTTTCAGTTTCAGAAAAATAAAAATGTCACAAGGGCTCTAATCAGGTAACTAGAGGGACTGTGGAACAACATGAATGTCTTTGGAGATAAAAAATTGTGTGATGGAAGTGGCCGTGTGACATGGGGCGTTGTCATGATATAGCATCCACTTATCTGCAGAGTGCAAATCTTCGGTCAAAATTTGATGTATGGTATAAGTTTAACAAGTCACCCATTGTCCTTACTATTAAATGTCAGTCTGATCTCACAGAGGCATGCACATGTTTGACATTTTTGTCAGTTTTTGAAGTTGAAGGTCTACCTGAGTGAGGTTCATCTTCATTGTGTCGTCAGCCTTCAAAAAAGATTTGTCCCAGCGAAAAACTTGTGCTCTTGATAAAGAATTTTTCCTAAAAGCCTGTTTCAACTTTTCAAGGGTCACACTCTGACTCCCCAAGTTTAATACAAAACTTGATGGCTTAACATTCCTCTAAATTTTGCTGTTCCATTTTCATAACACACAACAAAAACACAACTTCACTGGCACTCTAAAAAATTATGTGAGGGCTATACGGAGCTGAAACTCTGGACTGAGAGTCTGGAAGGGATGAAGACACCACCTTAAGCAAGTATAACAAAGTGGTGTCAGATTACTCACAGTGTTGTCAGTCTCATCACTTTTGTCACACACCTTGTATGACTGGTCACAAGGGATTGGGTATACACTCCAAACCTGCAGAATCCGAAGTTCTTTTTATCCTGTCCATGAGTGATTTAATTTTTATCGGTAGGCATAATGTCTTTTTCACATTGTGGCCAATAATATTGCCCACAGAATGTCATCATACTATAAAGGTGAATGGATATGACCACTCTGCCTCCAGCTGGCTTGTTCATCCAAAGCCCAGCAGTCTGGTTATTAAGCTGAAAGTCATGACCTGCTCCGAGCCCTGCAGACTAGGATTTTGAGAATACCTCTTCTGTACACAGGATGGTGGTGACTGCCACTTTACAGATACTGATCCACATGAGTGATTTTGTAGTAAATATTGTGTCTTATTGTGCAGCCCATTTTTTTCATGGCCAACATAACAAAAAATGGCTGTTTGCCATTTGTTTCTATTTATATCGCAAGTATTATGTTACAATATATGTAATTTAGATGAAGGAAATCTGTTTGTTTTTCCATGGGGCTAAATCACCAATGTCTTGCCTAAATATTGGAAAAAAAACCATATGGTTTCCATGTAGCTATTTTCAGTGATTCCCGAGGAGGTCAGGCAGGAAAAGTGGTCTCTACTCACACGTACACAACTGCCAAAAGTAAACTTCTCAAGAAAACACTTCAAGATGAGGACATGCCTAAATCTTCTAAAGGCAGAGAAGTTTAGGCAGGAAACATGGTCTCTCTTTGCACATGCACAGTTGCCAAGGAACAGCTTCTCAAGAAAAGGAAACTTGGCTGTGTGACATCTGAGGGAAGATGCATACCAGCAGACAAAGGCAAAGCAACTGTATTGTTGACAAAGTATAGCGTTGTGGAAATGGTGAGATGCCTGCTAGCCGATTCTGAATATAGGAAACTAAAGAAAGGTCCAACAAGGAATATCTAAGAGAAGCTACTGAAAGTTCTTCAAATGTCCAATGTATTGAATGAGGTTACCAGGAAGTTATGTATCCACCAACCTTCATTCCTTCATAGGAAGACAAACCACTTTGGCCCATCATCAGTAACATTCGTATCTGAACATGTAGTCTTGTCAAGAACTTGAAGGACCAGATCCTTAACTCACTGGAAGTTGCGTAGTTGCTCATTCAGGTTACATTCAACACTCTTATCTTCTTGTCAGCTTTGACACAGTATCCCTCTTCATGAGAGTTGCTCTAGAAGAGTCTTTCAAGCTGCCCAGTGAGAAATTGATGGCAAGACAACAGACATGCTTGTATATGGAGCACTTGGAAGGGGAAGCACTGAAACCAGCTACACAGGAGACATGCTATGTAGAGTAAACATTTGCAATTTGGTTTCATCAAAAGTATAAATTGCAGGATTTTTACAGCATCTTAATTCAACAGGTCTTTAATGTTGTACTCAGAATTGAAGTCAAAACAAATAATAAAATGCCCACTTTGGATTTGCCAGCCAGAAAGAAAGCAAACAGCACACCTGGAACATATTTTTTCATTCAATTGGTCAATAATATTTCCATGGTGTTTGCCAGTTATCATTTCACCATTTGCAAGTCAGTTGATGAGAATAATCGAGCAGGCTAGAAAACACTGGGCATAATCTCTTTGGCAGTTGTAACCAAATTCACCTAGTTTGCTGCTAGTACACCAGATTCCATCCATTGCCTTGGGTGCTGTTTTATATGTAGCATGAAGAAGTGGATCCATGCCTTCTCCACAGTAATACATCTGCACTCATCGGGTGGATTTCTTTCCACATTTGCTTTTTGTTAGCATTCAACCAAAACTGCACTCAGCTTCTACAAAGATTTCTCATAATTAACTCTTTCTAGAAAATACACAACACTCTTTCTCTTGATAAGTCTATGAGGTCAGCTTTTTCGTGCAACTGTCACCACAGCTTATTGTGCACTTTCTCTGTGTTTTTGCCTTTGGTTACCTCTTTGGGATGCCCTTCATGCAAATCATTGCCAAAAGACATAGGCCACATTTGAATTCATTCATTTCTTAACTGTTGGAAAAAATGAGTTACTTTTATATTCCATGGCTCATTTGTGTGACTAATCATATTGAAGTGGAATGAGTCATTTTATATTAATATGCAAATGCTGACCATATACAAGTTTTTTGTAATTTCTTTAAATGCAGATGTGAATTAATAATTCTTACCCACCATCTTTTATATATTACATAAATATAAGTTCTAGAGAATAGGTGCTATCAGCAAGAAACTTTTTCATTTTGTTTTCACATGCAGCTCTGTAGTCTGTCAGACATGTTATGTCATCAAGTCAGTAACCAAAAATTTTGGTGACAGCATTGTGCACCACTTTTTATGCTAAAGACAACCTCAATGTGGTTGGTTAGTTGCGTGTTCCATTGATCAGTCGCGTGGTATGGTGGAACATGTCAAGTGCACAAGAAATGCACATATGAAACAAGATCAGATTTCAAGATTAATATTTCTATTATTTACCCCTTTCCCTTAAATGGCACAAAATTCATATACTATATTTATAGATTTATTTATTCCTATTCAAGGATTCATCTATGGTACAGGAGGAGTTGTCAAGGAGATATGATTTCAATTTATTTTTGAAGCTATTACTGCTGTCTGTGAGACATTTTATTTCATCTGGTAATTTGTCGAAAATTTTTATAGCGGCATATTTTACCCCTTTTTGTGCCAAAGATAGGTTGAGTAAAGGATAGTGTAAGTCTTTCTTTTTTCTGGTATTATAATAATGAATGTCTGTTGTTTTTAAACTGGTCCATTTTGTTGAGAACAAATTTCATTAGTGAGTAAATGTACTGTGAGGCTGTTGTAAGAATTCTCAATCTTTTAAAAAGATGCCTACAAGATGTGCGACTATGAACCCCACACATTATTCTAACCACTTTCTTTTGAGCAGTGAATATTTTTTGTCTAAATGTTGAGTTACCCCAAAATATTATTCCGTATGACATCAGAGAGCGAAAGTATGCAAAGTATGTTAGGTGCCTAATTTATATATCCTCAAAATTGGCAATTATTCTGATTGCAAAAGTTGCTGAACCTAGTCGCTTTAGAAGATCCAAAATATGATTTTTCCAATTAAGATTCTCATCTATATGTACACCCGAAAACTTAATATGCTCTACTCTGTCTACTGACTTCTGTTGATGTGTTATATTTATTGTAGGAACTGTATTTTTTGCAGCAGAAAATTGGATATACTGTGTTTTTTCAAAATTTAGAGGAAACCTATTTGCAGAAAACCAATTAATGACTTTTCCAAAGACCTTATTTGTATCATTTTCAGTTGGTCTTTCTTTTATTGGATTAAGAATGATGCTTGTATCATCAGCAAACGGTGTCAGTTCAGCTTCCTGTTTCAGATAGGAAGGGAGGTCGTTCACGTATATCAAGAACAGAAGGGGACCCATGATTGAACACTGTGGAACGCCTAATGTAATTTCACCCCAGTTAGATGAAGTGGCAGACTAATGAATGTCCCTTTTTGGTTTCTGATGTTGTAATTATGTATATTATTATTCTTTTTATACTGTAAACAGTGGTCAAATGCCTAACTCTTCAAACAGATATTTACAAGACAATCATGGGTGAATATCACATATTGTCCTTACTGTATGTTTCTGCGCAACGAAAACTTTCTTTCTTAAAGGTGAGTTACAACAGAACATTATTTAAAGATGAGTTACCCCAGAACATTATTCAGTAAAGCATTATTGAATAAAAATATGCAAAATATGTTAACTTACTGATTTCTCCCCTCAAGGTTTGTAGTTATTTGAAGTGAAAATGTGGGTGAACTGAGTTGTTTTAAGAGTTTAGAATTTTTTTTTCCAATTTCTCATTTTTCCAAGTTCTCATCAATACGGACACCTAAAATTTTGAAATATCCACTTTAATTATTATTTCCTCACCATGTGATTCATTTGTCATTAGTGTGGTACCTCTATATGTGTAGAACTGAATACACTGTGTGTTTTTGAAATTAAGAATGAGACAATTTCCAAAAACACCCTCAGTAATACTTTTAAGAAGATTATTTATCATTTCTTCAGTTGCTGTGTTGTTTTTAGACTGATTACAATATGAGAATCATCTGGAGAAAGAACTAATTCTTCTCATTGTAAATGAGATGGAAGGTCATTTATATGAAATCATTGATGATAATGACCACGTCAGCAAAATATGGCTGCAGAATAGCATAATTTGCGATGGCATATAATTAAATCAGGCAACAGGGAACATTCCAGGATTTTGTTAGTGTTCCAGTCCTATTGTTTCAAGATCAGCATTGTGGTAGAAGGGAATGACGTAACAATGGGAGTGCAAAAGGATGTGCCATGATTGTGAGAAACAGTTATTAAGGACACCATCAGATGTTGCTTTCTCCACACAGATGCATGAAATATGGTTATGATACTTTATGCTTAAAATGCTGTGCTTAACAATGCACAGGAAAGTAAGGTTAGCTCATGTAAATATTAAGGGATTGATTAGTAACACAGAAGAGCTTCTTGTCTGTTCAGAAAATTTGAAGAGTTCTGATAAGACAGATGCCCTGTGCCTGCCTGAGCACCACATAACCACAGGGGTAGATAAGTTACATGGAAGAGATTACATTATTTCAGCTTACTCATGCAGAATTAACATGGGAAAAAGAGAAGATATTACATATAAAAAATGGAGAATCCAGAAAATCCTGATGAAGGCCTGTTGGATCGGAAGCTTTGTTTGACAGTCTTTTTGTTGTGCCTTTCTGTGACTCAGCATCTCCGCCATATGGTGAGTAGCAACTATCCTTTTCATAGTACAAGGTGTTTATAAATGAATATCGGGGTTAATGCTTTATAATATTGCAGTTGTACATACGCAGCACGCAATGTTTCTGTCGCAATCCGCTAGACAGCGGTAGTAGCAAAGATGGCGACTAGTGAACAGAAAGCATTTTGAGTTTTGCAGTTAGCAAAGACTGAATCTGTAGTTACTGTGCAATATGCATTCCAGCTGAAGTTTGGTTGTGATCCTCCAAGTGATAATAACATTCGTAGATGGTATCATCAATTTGAAGATACCAGTTGCCTTTGTAAAGGGAAGAGCACAGGACGACCAAGAGTTAGTGAAGAGACTGTTGAACAAGTGAGAGAGTCATTCACTCGTAGCCCAAAGAAATCAGTCTGGAAAGCTAGTCTTGAATTACAAGTCCCCGTGTCGACTGTTCGGAAAGTTTTAAGAAAATGCGTACTACTACATCCTTACCGTTCACAGTTATTACAAGCTCTAAAGTCGGCATACCATGGATTATGTTCCAACTTCGCAAATAAAATGTTGTTTCATGATGAAGATTTTCTGGATCATGTTGTCTTCAGTGATGAATTGACCTTTCACCCTAGTGGAAATGTTAACACTCACAATGTGCACATCTGGGGCTCAGAAGATCCTCACGAGGTGGTACAAATGCAACAAGATTCCCCTAAAATGACTGTTTTTTGTGCCGTATCCTAGAAGAAAGTTTATGGGTCTTTCTTTTTTGGTGAACCTGTTTTTTGTGCCATATCCTAGCAGAAAGTTTATGGGCCTTTCTTTTTTGGTGAACCTACTGTAACTGGCACTTCTCACCTTGATACACTAGAGCAATGGCTCTTCCCTCAGTTGGAAGAAGATGAGCCAGAGAACTTCATTTTCCAGCAAGATGGTGCGCCACCTCACTGGCATAGCGAAGTATGTGATTGGTTGAACTTCACTGTACCCAAGCGCTGGGTAGGCCACAAGGGGCCCAATGACAAGACTTGCTTTGCATGGCCTCCTTGTTCACCCAACCTAACGCCATGCTATTTTTTCCTTTGAGGCTTTATCAAGGATCATGTGTATGTGCCTCCACTACCAGCAGACCTCCCTGAATTAAGAAACTGGATTGAAGCAGCTGTTGCTACCATCACTGAAGACACACTTACCGACATTTGGGGAGAACTCGGCTGTATACTTGATGTGTGCCGTGTGACAAATGGTGCTTACATTGAACATTTATAAGGTTCTTGGTGAAACTGTATGAGTTGCTCTTTCATTTGACATATCATTTATAACTGTAAGTTTAATATAATAAATATTATAATGTGTTAAAACTCCAATATTCATTTATATACACCTTGCATTATAGTTGTTACATGTATTAAGACAGAACACAAGTTCAGAAACATTGAGAAAAGTAGTTTTTTTTTTTTTTTTTTTTTTTTTTTTTTTTTTTTTTTTTTTTTTTTTTTTGTGATCAGCACACAGAGGTTTGTGCTTGTGTATTAATACTGAAAATAGTTTACTTTTAATTGTAACTGTATGTAGGTCCCCACTATTTGAGGAATCCGGATTCCTTAATGTGCTATCTGTCAGACAGCAGCAAGCAATTAACAGTCTGTGGTGATTCAATGTAGATTTTCTAATGGCTCCTAATAAGAAAAATGATCTGGAAACCTTATTTGGATCCTTAAATTTGATGTCAGTAATTAATTTTCCATGGATGGATAAAGATAGTAGGACCCTAATTGACAATGTTTTCTTTCATGAAGCTCAGTGCAAGAAAACAACTGTTTACCCAGTAACAAAAGCTCTCTCTGACCATGAAGCACAGTTAGTTACGATAAATAACAAAGTGCCTTACAGTATGGTTACTTCTCAGTGAAAATCAATTAGAGGAATTAATGATTCCAGGACAAATGTTATTGAAATAGTTAACAGGAGATGGCCTGGGATGTAATTTATAATGAACCAAATGCCAACATAAATTAATCTAGTCCATGATAAATTCTGTACATTATTTGAAAATAGCTTTCCACATAAGCTACTCAGAACGGACGCTAAAGAGCCAGGTAAAAAACCGTGGGTAATGGGGTGGGGGGGGGGGGGGAGGGGGGGGTGAGATTAATGTATCTTGTGAAAGGAAAATGGAGCTGTATCTTTTGGCAAGAACAAGTAGGGATCCTGCAGTAGTTGCATACTATAAAAACTACTCAAAATTGCCAAGAAAGGCTATTAAAAATTAAGGAATTTGCACGTAGTATCAGAAATCAGTACTTACGACAATATGCTTAAGGCTATATGGAACGTAGTGAAACAGGAGACAGGGCAACCAGCCACAGAACAAGACATCACTATTAAACTGAATGGAAGGGTTATAAAAGACGAGTCATAGATAGCAAATGCATTTAATAACAATTTCTTAAGTATAGTAGAAAGCATAGAGAGAAACAATTAAAGAGCAAAACCACAACAGTATGTTGAAATGTAACTCTCCTAAAATTCAATCATGTAAATGTGTCACCAAATTCTCCTTCTGAAATTAAGAAAATTATACACACACTCAATAATAAAAGTGCATCAGGGTTTGATGGAGTTTCCGATGGAGATTTGTTTCCATAAGCCTGGTCTTATCCAGAATATGAAATGCGTCTCTAATCCAAGGCATTTTTCATAAATACTGAAACATACTGTTGCTAAACTCTCTTTATGAAAGGTGATAAGAGATGTCAATAACTACTGACCTTTTTCACTTTTGAGAAGGTTTGTGTATTCTAGAATAGTATCTCACCTTAACAACAATAGAATCCTTAGGAAATCACAGTGTGGGTTTCAGAAGGGTTGCTGTACTGAGAATTCCATTTACATGTTCATTTGCCAGATTTCCCAAGCATTAAATAATAAAATAGTGCCAGTACTTATTTTCTGAAACCCCTCTAAGACATTTGACTCTGTGAATCACAGCATTCTCCTAGATAAATGGATGTTTTATGGGACTTGACGGTACAGCCAACCAATGGATAATGTCATATTTAACCAAAAGAATGCAGAAAATTGTACTTAGTAATTCAAGCAATATAGTCCAGAGACATGCTTCTGACTGGGCAGTAGTCAGTGCCCCAAGGTTCAATCTTAGGTCCACTACTGTTTCTCGTATATGTAAACGATCTTCTGTATAATATACAACAAGCAGAATTAGTTCTTTTTGTAGATTGAACTAGTATTGTAATAAGCCAAAGCATATACAGGACGTACATAAAGTCTGGGAACATTTTCAATTATTTATTGCATAAGAACTAAACAGTCTGGATGATTGGATGATTGACTGATCTGTCATTGTAACAATAACCAAAACGGCTTTGCTGTGCTGGTACTGCGAACGGCTGAAAGCAAGGGGAAACTACAGCCATAATTTTTCCCGAGGACATGCAGCTTTACTGTATGGTTAAATGATGATGGCGTTCTCTTGGGTAAAATATTCCGGAGGTAAAATAGTCCCCCATTCGGATCTCCGGGCGGGGACTACTCAAGAGAACGTCGTTATCAGGAGAAAGAAAACTGGCATTCTACGGATTGGAGCGTGGAAAGTCAGATCCCTTAATCGGGCAGGTAGGTTTGAAAATTTAAAAAGGGAAATGGATAGGTTAAAGTTAGATATAGTGGGAATTAGCGAAGTTCGGTGGCAGGAGGAACAAGACTTCTGGTCAGGTGAATACAGGGTTATAAATACAAAATCAAATACGGGTAATGCAGGAGTGGGTTTAATAATGAATAAAAAAATAGGAGTGTGGGTAAGCTACTACAAACAGCATAGTGAACGTATTATAGTGGCCAAGATAGACACGAAGCCCATGCCTACTACAGTAGTACAAGTTTATTTGCCAACTAGCTCTGCAGATGACGAAGAAATTGAAGAAATGTATGATGAAATAAACTGACTAAACCAGAGGTTGTACAGAGTTTCAGGGAGAGCATAAGGGAACAATTGACAGGAATGGGGGAAAGAAATACAGTAGAAGACGAATGGGTAGCTCTGAGGGATGTAGTAGTGAAGGCAGCAGAGGATCAAGTAGGTAAAAAGACGAGGGATATTAGGAATCCCTGGGTAACAGAAGAGATATTGAATTTAATTGATGAAAGGAGAAAATATAAAAATGCAATAAATAAAGCAGGCAAAAAGGAATACAAACGTCTCAAAAATGAGACAGGAAGTGCAAAATGGCTAAGCAGGCATGGCCAGAGGACAAATGTAATGATGTAGAGGCTTATTTCACTAGGGGGTAAGATAGATACAGTCTACAGGAAAATTAAAGAGACCTTTGGAGAAAAGAGAGCCACTTGTATGAATATCAAGAGCTCAGATGGAAACCCAGTTCTAAGCAAAGAGGGGAAAGCAGAAAGGTGGAAGGAGTATATAGAGGGTCTATACAAGGGTGATGTACTTGAGGACAATATTATGGAAATGGAAGAGGATGTAGATGAAGATGAAATGGGAGATACGATACTGCGTGAAGAGTTTGACAGAGAACTGAAAGACCTGAGTCGAAACAAGGCCCCAGGAGTAGACAACATTCCATTAGAACTACTGACGGCCTTGGGAGAGCCAGTCCTGACAAAATTCTACCATCTGGTGAGCAAGATGTATGAGACAGACGAAATACCCTCAGACTTCAAGAAGAATATAATAATTCCAATCTCAAAGAAAGCAGGTGTTGACAGATGTGAAAATTACCGAACTATCAGTTTAATAAGTCACAGCTGCAAAATACTAATTCGAATTCTTTACAGACGATTGGAAAAACTGGTAGAAGCTGACCTCGGGGAAGATCAATTTGGATTCCGTAGAAATGTTGGAACACGTGAGGCAATACTGACCTTACGACTTATCTTAGATGGAAGATTAAGGAAAGGCAAACCTACGTTTCTGGCATTTGTAGACTTAGTGAAAGCTTTTGACAATGTTGACTGGAATACTCTCTTTCAAATTCTAAAGGTGGCAGGTGTAAAATACAGGGAGCGAAAGGCTATTTACAATTTGTACAGAAACCAGATGGCAGTTATAAGAGTCGAGGGGCATGAAAGGGAAGCAGTGGTTGGGAAGGGAGTGAGACAGGGTTGTAGCCTCTCCCCAATGTTATTCAATCTGTATATTGAGCAAGCAGTAAAGGAAACAAAAGAAAAATTTGGAGTAGGTATTAAAATCCAGGGAGAAGAAATAAAAACTTTGAGGTTTGCCGATGACATTGTAATTCTGTCAGAGACAGCAAAGGACTTGGAAGAGCAGTGAACGGTATGGACAGTGTCTTGAAAGGAGGATATAAGATGAACATCAACAAAAGCAAAACGAGGATAATGGAATGTAGTCGAATTAAGTCGTGTGATGCTGAGGGAATTAGATTAGGAAATGAGACACTTAAAGTAGTAAAGGAGTTTTGCTATTTGGAGAGCAAAATAACTGATGATTGTCGAAGTATAGAGGATATAAAATGTAGACTGGCAATGGCAAGGAAAGCGTTTCTGAAGAAGAGAAATTTGTTAATGTCGAGTATAGATTTAAGTGTCAGGAAGTCGTTTCTGAAAGTCTTTTTATGGAGTGTAGCCATTTATGGAAGTGAAACATGGACGATAAATAGTTTGGACAAGAAGAGAATAGAAGCTTTCGAAATGTGGTGCTGCAGAAGAATGTTGAAGATTAGGTGGGTAGATCACATAACTAATGAGGAGGTATTGAATAGGATTGGGGAGAAGAGAAGTTTGTGGCACAACTTGACTAGAAGAAGGGACCGGTTGGTAGGACATGTTCTGAGGCATCAAGGGATCACAAATTTAGCATTGGAGGGCAGTGTGGAGGGTAAAAATCGTAGAGGGAGGCCACGAGATGAATACACTAAGCAGATTCAGAAGGACATAGGTTGCAGTAGGTACTGGGAGATGAAGGAGCTTGCACAGGATAGATTAGCATGGAGAGCTGCATCAAACCAGTCTCAGGACTGAAGACCACAACAACAACAACAAGAACTAAACTTTGTACAGATGTCATACATATTGCTCTTTGAAGAGAAACTCTGAAAGTTTTTTTTATAAACATTTGATGTGTGAGCCATGAGTGACCTGGAAGGCGTCAATATGATGATTGAATTCTTGCCGTACCCATCTCAACATGGCATCGCTGGCTGTGGCAGTCGCTTCCCGTATTCTCACCCGAAGCTCTGCTACGTCACATGGTAGAGGCAGTACATACACCAGTTCTTTAATGTATCTCCACAGAAAAAAGTCACACAGAGCGAGATCTGGTGATTGGGGAGGCCATTTCATGAAACAGCTATCCCCTTCTATAGCACGGCCGATTCATCGATGCAGCAGCTCCGTGTTCAGGTATCCACAAACTTCACAATGAAAATGGGATGGAGCCCATCCTGCTGAAAGATGAGCGGAGAGTCCAGTTGCATTTGAGGCATCAGCCATTGCTGCAATATATCCAGGTAGGAATATCCTTATGAATGTATCTCGTACGCACTCCACATTCACTTCACTCGCACTGGGACGTCCACTTCTCCTAGCGGGCACAAGCAACCCTTCGTAACAAATTTGTTGTGCCAGTGGTAAATGGCCTTCCTTGTTGGTGGCGTCTTACTGTACTTCGTTCCAAGCATCCATTGGACAGCTGTAGCACACTTGTTTTTGTCGAACTCCAACACACTCACAGGAAGCTTGCTCCGTGTCTGAACTCACCATGTTTGCGACTAGCGTTCACTATCGGCAAATTACCAAAGTATGCTGTGGCAGTCTACTGAAAAAAAAGAACCTTTCAGGGTTTCTCTTCAAAATGACACATGTATGATATCTGTACAATGTTTGGTTCTTGTGCAATAAATAATTGAAAGTGTTCCCAGACTTCAAGTACACCCTGTAGATACAGAAACAGAAGAAATTGCAAAGAAAATTTCTTTAAAGTATCATTGATTGATTTTATGTGAATGGTCTCACTTTCAGTTTAAAAAAAAACACAATATATTCTGTTCTGCGCATGTAAGGGTACTATGCTGATGATAAGTGCAACGCATGATGAGGAAATAATAAATAGGGTGGAAACTTCAAAATTCTTAAGGATCAGTATTGATGACAGTTTAAACTAGAAAAATCACATTTTGGAAATCCAAAAACATCTTGTTCAACCACATTTGTGCTTAGAATCATTGCAAATCTTGGAGAGAGACAGATTAATAAGTTGACATATTTTTATTCAATAATGTCATGTGGGATTATGTTCGGAAGTAACTCATCTTTAAGGAGGTAAGTCTCCGTTATGCAAAAATATGCTTTAAGAATAATATGTGGTGCTCACCCACAATTATTTTGTACACTTTTTTTAAGAGGTGGTAATCTGACAACTGCTTCACAGTATATTTATTCCCTCATGAAGTTAGTTGGAAATAATCCACTGTAGTTCAAAAGGAACTATGATGTGCATTATCAAAATACCAGAAGAAAAAATGACATTCATTACTCCATATTAAGATTTGTTTTAGCACAAGAAGGGGTGCACAGTGCTGCAACAAAAATTTTTTATCACTTACTTTGAGATATAAAATGTCTGACAGATAGCAAAGTAAAAATTGGAAACAAACTGAGAAAGTTTCTTCTTGATGACAACTTCTATTCCGTAGAAGAATTAATTTGCAGTGTGAATGTAAATTAAATTGACTCATTCTACATCATTACAATCTATCATGAAAATCATCCAGCAACAGAGCCCCGCCCCCCCCCCCCCCCTCCCCGATTAGACTACTTTATCTATTGCTGGTGACTGTATGGTGCCAGCAGTCTCTAAGAAGGGCAAGATTGAGTACAATACTGACAGATAGGACCCCAAATCGTTTCCCTCCCTCGCTACACCATGGGAGGAACGTAGGGCTACAGAAAGAAGAGAGCCATATTCGCCTCTGTATTTAGTCTGTAGCAGAATGGACGGGGACTCCTTTCTACATAAGAAGCCTCAATTTTTTGTTGAACATTTTGAGGATAAGTTTGGGGAAGTGACAGCGTTGTCCAAGATGAGAAGTGGCGCAGTCTTGATTCAGACAGCATTCCCAGCCCAGTCCCGGGTGTTACTTGCTTGTGACTGGCTGGGTGATAGTCCTGTTTCCGTCACTCCCCATAAAAGCCTCAACATGGTCCTGGGGATTATTTTCCATCACAACCTCCTCTTGCAGTCTGACGACAAGCTCCATACCAATCTAGAATGGTGGTGTTCATTTCACCTGGCGCGTTTACAGGGGACCAAAAGACAACAGGGTTGCTACCGGTGCCTTCATCTTGGCCTTTGAGGGTGATTCATTGCTTGAAAAGTCAAGGTGATAGTTTGCCACTGTGACTTTAAACCATATGTCCCTACCCCTATTTGGTGCTTAAAGTGCTGGAAATTCGGCCACATGTCTTCCCGCTGCACTTCCAGTGCCACATGTCGAGACTGCGGATGTCCACTGCATCCAGATACTCCATGTGCACCTCCTCCCACTCGTATCAGCTGTGGAGAGCAGCACTCCTCCTGTTTGCCAGACTGCACAGTACTCCAAAATGAGCAGAAAATCATGGAGCATAAGACCCTGGACCAGTTGACTTACCAAGAAATGGCCATCTTGCCAGGTGGCCTTTGCTGCGGCTGGGTGGCACCCCTGGGGAGGGCCCCTGGTCAGAGTGGGTGGCATCAGGGCGGATGACACATGATGAAGTTTAGTACATCATCTCTTGCTGATGGTCAAACACCAGCAGTCTCTAAGCATTCACAGAATCAATTCAATGCATAGAAGTATGACCCCAAATCGTTCCCCTCCCTGGCCACACCATGGGAGGAACGTCAGGCTAAGGATGGCAGTGGCTCTTACTCACCCGGTTGCTTGTATGTTCGAGAGCTGACGGGGAATCTTTCATGATGATGAAGCCTCAGTTTTTTGTTGACCATTTAGAGGACAAGTTTGGGGAGGTAGATGGCTTGTCCAAAATGAGATCTGGATCAGTCATGATCAAAAAAGCGTCCTCTGCCCAGTCACGGGCTTTACTTGCTTGTGACAAGCTGGGGGATGTTTCTGTAAACATCATGCCCCATAAGAGTTTAAATATGGTCCAGGGTATCATAATTCACAGGGACCTTCTGTTACAGTCCGACAATGAGCTATGCGGCAATTTAGAACGGCGAGGTGTACATTTTGTTTGGTGTGTCACTACGGTCCAAGGGATAATCAGGTTGCCACCAGTGTCTTAATCTTGGCTTTCAAGGGTAATACATTACCTGACAAGGTCAAGGTGATGGTCTACCGCTGTGATGTAAAACTCTATATCCCTCCACCAATGCGGTGCTTTATATGTTGGAAGTTCAGTCATATGTCTTCCCACCATACTTCCAGCATCACATGTTGAGATTGTGGATGCCCATCACATCTCAATAATCCATGTGCCCCGCCTCTCATGTATATCAACTGTGGAGAGCACCATTTGCCTTGCTCGCCAGACTGCAGGATTCTCCAGAAAGAAAGGAAAATCAAGGAGTACAAGACCCTGGACCAACTGACCTACACTGAGGCTAAGAGGAAATTTGAATGCCTACATTCTATACACATGACATCATCTTATGCTGCAGCTACAACAGTTCTAGCCCCATCAGCTCCACCAACCCGTCACCTCTCGGAGCCAGCAGACTACACCTGCCCCCATGATGGTGGGGGCCACTTCCCTCCCTGTTGCTCCGCAACATCTACTTCAGGAGCAACACCCTCCCAACCACCAGGGACGTCCGTGCCCACTTCCAAGCCAGAGAAGTGTATCACGTCTTTGGCTGCTCTCACTAGGAATGGGTCATTCCCTTACCAGGTTTCTGCAAGTGGGAAAGATGACACCTGCTAGTGGCTGAAGAGCCCAAAAGCAGCTGGTCGCAAGGCTTCATGCTTATCCTCAGTCCTAGAGACTGAATCAGTGAAGTCCTCCCAGCTAGGGAAACTCAAGGAACAGCAAGAGAAATCCAAAAAGGAGGTTCCCAAGACCAAGGGAATTGCAGTGGCACCCACACCACCGCTACCTCCAAGCTCTGCTCCTGTGAGTGAGGTGGAGATTCTGGCATCTGCTGAGGACCTAGATCTCGCTGTACCCTCAGACAAAATGGATATAGTTTGCTCAGGCAAAAGGTTGGTGGCAGCAGGTGACCCTGAGGCGTAAACTGCCTCATTGAATGTTCCATGCCTTCCCAGTCTAACAATGACGTCATAGTCCAGTGGAATTGTGGCAGTTTTTTCCACTGCCTGGCTGAGCTACGGCAACTGTTAAGCTTTACACCTGCTATCTGCATTACCCTCCAGGAGACCTGGTTCCCAGCAATGCGGACCCCTGCCCTGGGTGGCTGTAAGGGATATTTCCAGAACCATAGTGACTATAATCGAGTGTCAGGTGGAGTTTGCATTTGTGCCCTAAACTCAGTCTGTAGTGAACATGTGCCCCTTCAAACCCATCTTGAAGCTGTGGCTGACACAGGAAATAACTGTTTGCAATGTATATCTTCCTCCAGATGGTGTATATCCCTGAATGTATTAGCTGCACTGACTGATTAACTCCCTAAACCTTTCCTACTTTTGGGAGATTTTAACACCCATAACCCCTTGTGGCATAGCAATGTGCTTACTGGCCAAGGCAGAGATGTCAGAACTTTACTGTCTCAGTTCGACCTCTGCCTCTTAAATACTGGGGTCGCCACACATTTCAGTGTCGCTCGAGGTAGTTAATCGGCCATTGATTTATCAATTTGCAGCCCAGGACTTCTCTCATCTATCCACTGGAGAGCACATGACAACCTGTGTGGTAGTGACCACTTTCTCGTCTTCCTGTCACTGCCCTGGCATCAAGCCCATAGACATCTGCCCAGGGGGACTTTAAACCAGGCGGACTGGGAAACTTTAACCTCTGCTGTCACAGTTGAATCTCTCCCACACAGGAACATTGATACCCAAACACTTCGCTGAGCACTATGCTCGTGCCTCTGCGTCAGAGAATTAACCCCCAGCCTTTTGCCCTTTCAAACGGCGGTTGGAAGGGAAAGTCCTCTCGTTTATAACACACCAAAGTGAATCCTATAACGTCCCATTTAAGGAGTGGGAGCTCCACAGTGCTCTTGCACATTGCCCCGACACAGCTCCTGGACCAGATTGGATCCACAGTTAGGTGATTAAACATCACTCATCTGACTACAAGCAACATCTCTTCATCGTCTTCAGCTGGATCTGATGCGGTGGCTTTTTTCTATCACAATGGTGGGAGAGTGCCATAATTCCAGTGCTCAAACCCGGTAAAACCCCACTTAATGTGGGTAGCTATTCCCATCAGCCTCTTTAATGTTCTTTGTAAGCTGCTGGAATGTATGATGTGTCGGTGGTTGGGTTGGGTCGGGTCCTTGAGTCACGTGGCCTACTGGCTCCATGTCAAGGCAGCTTCCACCAGGGTCGCTCTGCCACTGATAATCTCGTACCTCTAGAGTCTGCCATCTGAACAGCCTTTTCCAGACGTCAACACCTGGTTGCCGTCTCTTGTGGTTTACGAAAAGCGTATGACAAGACCTGGTGACATCATATCCTTGCAACATTATACGAGTGGGGTTTCTGAGGCTCACTCTCGATTTTTATCCAGAATTTCCTGTTGCTTCGTAATTTCCGTGTCCAAATTGGTGCCTCCAATTGTTCCCCTCATATCCAGGAGAATGGGGTCCCGCAGGGCTCTGTATTGTGTGTCTCTCTATTTTTAGTGGCCATTAATTGTCTAGCAGCAGCTCTAGGGCCATCTGTCTCACCTTCTTTGTATGCAGATGACTTCTGCATTTCATACTGCTCCTCCAGTACTGGTGTTGCTGAGCAGTGCCCACAGGGAGTCATCCACAAGGTACAGTCATGGACTCTAGCCCACGGTTTCCTGTTTTCAGCCACAAAGTCGTGTGTTATGCACTTCTGTCAGCATTGTACCCTTCATCCAGAACCAGAACTTTACCTTAATGATAATCCACTCGCTGTAGTGGAGACATATCGATTCTTGTGACTGGTTTTTGATGCCTGATTGACTTGGCTTCCTCACCTTCGTCAGTGTAAGTGGAAGTGTCTGCAGCACCTCAATACCCTCCGCTGCCTGAGCAACACTAACTGGGGTGCAGATCGCTCTATGCTGCTGCACCTCTACAGAGCCCTTGTTCAATCCCACTTTGACTATGGGAGTGTGATTTATGGTTCAGCGGCGCCCTCAGCGTTGCCTTTACTTGACCCAGGGCACCACTGTGGTGTTAACCTAGCGACAAGAGCTTTTAGGACGAGTCCGGTGACCAGCATCCTAGTGGAAGCCGGAGTGCCTTCGTTGCAGGTTAGGCGTGCACAACTGCTGGCCAGTTATGTAGCTCACATTTGTAGTGTTCCTGCGCATCCAAATCACCATCTCCTTTTCCCACCCACGGCAGTTCACCTCCCACATCGGCGACCCAGGTCAGGGCTTCCAATTGCAGTTCGTGTCCGATCCCTTCTTTCTGAACTGGAGTCGTTGCCTTTACCACCTATACTTGAGGTCCATTCACATACACCTCCATGGTGTACACCTAGGCCACAGCTTCACCTGGACCTTTCACATAGCCCTAAGGACTCAGTTAACCCTGTGGCTTTTTGCTGCCACTTCCTCTCGTTTCTTGACAAGTACCGAGGCCCCGAAGTGGTTTACACCAACTGTTCGATAGCTGATGCTCACGTCAGCTTCGCATATGTCCATGGAGGACATATTGTGCAGCATTACTTGCCCGATGGCTGCAATGTTCTCACTGCCGAGCTGATGGCTGTATCTTGTGCTCTTGAGCACATACGTTCATGCCCCGAGGAATTGTTTGTTGTGTGTACTGAATCCTGGAGCATCCTACAAGTTATTGACCAGTGCTACCCTTGCCATCCTTTTTTGGCATCCATCCAGGAATCCATCTATGCCTTGGACCGGTCCTGTCGTTCAGTGGTGTTTGTGTGGACCCCAGGACACGTCGGCATCCCAGGCAACGAACTTGCCGACAGTCAGGCCAAACAGGCTACGCAGAAACCACTTCTGGAGATGGGCATCTCTGAACCTGACCTGCGTTCTGACTTACAACGCAGGTATTTTTGACTTTGGGAGACTGAATGGCATAACAGTACGCACAACAAACTGCATGTCATTAAGGAGGCTACGAATGTGTGGAAGTCTTCCATGCGGGCCTCTCACAGAGAATCAGTAGTCCTCTGCCAGCTCTGCATTGGCCACGCTTGGGCAACTCATGGTTACCTCTTGCACCCTGCCTTAGTGTCAGTGCGGCACCCGGTTGACAGTGGCCCATATTCTGGTGCACTGTCCCACTTTGAGTGCCCAGCAGCAAAATCTTGGGTTACCAGACTCGTTGCCGCTCATTTTATCTGACAATGCCTCATTGGCTGATTTAGTTTTACATTTTATTCATGCAGTAGTAGCTACGAATGCCTGATACAAATGCTAAGTATTTCACCCACATTTTGTAAGATGAGGGGTACTGAGAAAGTTTGTGCAAGTCAAGACAAAGGAGATGATTCTAGTAACGCCAGGTAGAAAAAGTCATTAATGTCAACATATGAACTGTGGTGTTGCCAAAGATAACAGGTCACAATGTGCCTGACCAGCTTGATCAAGAATGTTACAGAGCCACGTGAAATAGATTTGTTTTTAGGAAGGACAGGAATGGAAGGATGCGCACAGTACATTTGTGCACTGCAACCTCATTTTCAGAAGTCAGGTCCACAATGGGTGTAATCAGTATATTATCCAGTGGTAGTTGTCACAAATTATTATGAGCAAAGGCAGTCTAAGAGTGCAGAGTGGCTGGAACTGTGGGACAGCAGTATATAAACAAACAGTAACAGTATGACATGCGGCATCTCGGGACCAACTATCTCGGGACCAACTTCATGGCTCCCAGCAACTATAAAGGAGCTACAGTTCTGAACCTGACATATCTGCTACTGCATTTGCCCGACAAACCTTTGGAAATATTACCTGCTAAGAAACTGACCTTCCTGAACAACATCTTGGTTACAAACTTACTCAGTTCTCCAGATGAGTGTACAGCAGTGCAAAAGGGGTGTATTATTGCAGAGCAAATGTTCCATATATACAATGGTACTTCTGTTGATACACCACAAAATCATGGTGACAGAAGTATAATTTTAAGTACCGTCTTGGTCCTGGTTCTTGCTTGTGCAACCTATACTATGTATCGTGGAAAACCACCCACGTTCCTGAACTCCCTGTCCACCATGTATCTACTATGTGAGTCACCCCTGGAGTCTTAAGTAGTCTTAATCATATCAGTTATTGGACATTGTGAATTGGGATAGGCCAGTGGAGTCGAAAAACAGTTGGAGCGAAAAGTGTAAATAGATGTAAAATTTAAGTAATCCACAGATTTAAAAGCAGAAGCCTGCAATTCAGTGGGTCGAATCATCTAAATGGGAAAGAGTGTTACACCAATATCTTCCCCAGAAAGCTTCACAACCTGTATCCAGGCAGGCCAGCATGCTGCCTTCGAAATTCTGCTGCCAGGATTGGAATACTGCTGAGACAGTGTGCTGCAAGACGCCACTTAGTGTTGAAGTGATTGGGGGTTACGACAGGCAGGGCCCTAATGCTGTGCTGCCTGGACCTCCCTATGTGACTGGAGGTGCACCGCAGTCGAAACAGAACTGGCCAAATATGGCATAAATACTCGCTATCCAGACCTAACAGTATCTGTTGTTGACTGCTGCCTACACCAAGAACTACTCCATGCCAGCCGTCAACCCGATGTGCGCATCAAGTCTCGTTAGCTACTAGCTACTGCCTCTGATTGGTGCTGATCTATTGGCTTGTACCTATGCTTGATGCTGCTGGGGCCTGAACTGATGCCATCAAGCTGGGACTTCTTGCAGGCTGCCATCACTCGACTCCTGGGCACCGCCAAGGGGACCCTGGTTCGTGATCTGTGCCTGGATACATCCCGCACATGACGTACTGTGGGGTGACCTCCACACGTGCACTCTGCTGCTCGTAAAACATATGTTGTAACCATGTGCTTACTAAGAAATTTACACTCCACATCTACAGTGGCCACTGTTCTATCTGGCATCCTCGTTCTGGCTGCTGAAATGTACAGATTTCGATGAGGCGAATTTTGCCATCTGGGATCACTGCACATTATCATGACATCACGTTCAGTTGCTGGTTTATTACTTGCTGAATAAAATGTGTTGTTTATACCACTGTACTTCTGATTCCATGAAATCCAAAGAAGTGATTCTTCACAACACCACCCAGCTCACAATCCTGAAACGTGTCAGTAACTATTGGACCATCCTAGCACCATAATATAAAATGCTGTATGTAATGCTACAGAAATTCCTGTACAGAATATTCTTATACTAAAACACATTTACTATTAAAATTTCAACACTGTAGCTTCAAATTCAGTGGATGTAACATTTCTGTAAAATATTGACAACTTGAAATATATTTAATGTAACTTTACAGAAACTTCTACACAATGATTTTATACCAAAACACATATACTATTAAATTTTTGTATGTCCATCCTTCTGATTGATGATGTGTGGTACTTAGGCTGCTTATTTATGTAAATGAATGAAATGGAACTGGTTGCAATATAATAAAGTAACATCAAAACAATGACTGAAGGTGTTTCATTGTGTTATGTATACTATTAAAGTTTCAAACTTGAGTCTTCAAATTTCAGTGAATGGGAAACTTTTGTGAAACCTAGATTTTTGTAGATACTGTTGATTTGAACCATTTTAGAAACAAATTACATGATTTTAAACTGTTAGATTTAACCACGCTGTCGCTAGCAATGCAATACACTTGCTCCCCAATAACTCCAATAACCTTCTTATTGAGCTTTTCAATCAGGCTGGAAAAATGCTCAGAGGTAGTGATGCATAACAAATTTAAGAAAAGACAGCACTTATTATATGGGAACTAGTCTTTGGTACTCCACTGCAAACATCAGAAAATCCTGATGAGCCCTTAGCTTTGAAAGAACACGTAATTTTATTAATTTCAGAAGAGGAAGTAGGTGAGACATCTTTGATTCAATTTTGTGAATTTTGGTTTTTCACCATACAGCTTCAGTTTCTTTTGAACTGTTTGTCCTTATATTTCTTACCACATTTAAGAAATGATTATTAAACATATCTGCTAACTGTGATGAGTCATTTATAGATCTTCCATTTAAACCAACAGTGATTTTACCCTGTTCTATGACCTTTTCTCCTGTTTCTCATTTCAGTATATTCCACATGGACTGACATCTTTGTTGAAATTACTGATTTCTGACATAATGTGCATGTCCCTTGATCATTTAATAACTTTTCTTAGTGATAATGAATAGTTTTTGTGGTGTGCAATTACTGCAGAATCTTTATTGTTATTGCCAATAGATAAACTTCCATTTTTGAAATAATAGGGAGCCTGGACCTGGAAGTGGTATGGCATTGGATGTACCAAACTCAGACATTTTATACCTTTATAACTTTTATTTTCAATTTTTAGCAGATCTTAAATCTTATAAACATTTATAAGCTCGTCCCAGAGCAATCAAAAAATTATTCACAGTTATTTAGAATATTATAGAATAACTACCATTTGAACATTTGAGGAAAACTTTAAAATTATGTCAGTGTTTAAGTCAAGCAATCCTTTAACTTGTGTAATAAGTAAGAAAGTGAATGTTTCAAATAATCCACAAAAGAACTGAAAACAGAAGCATTATTTAACATTTTTTAAAAATAGAATCACAAGGAGCTGGAAATGAATGCATTAGCCAACTAAAATTGTCGACTTGACTTCAGTCCATGCATCATGCAGTTGCTTGGCTCAGCTGAAGCTCTGGAACGTGCATAGAATATGCATAAAGATTATAGAACAGAAGTACTTTGCAGACCATATAGGGATAATTGGTGTTGGCATAATTAATTTAAACCAAGAGAAACTGTCCCCCTTTTAACCCACAAGACCTTTAAGGTAAACAGACAAATGAAGATACAAATATTTTTAAACAGTTTGAACTCCTAAACATTCAGTGTAAAACACACACAAAATTTTAAAGAGTCAGCACATGAGTGCTTTAAATACAAAAGATTTTGGAAAAGTTTGATCACCTGAGCATTCAAAACAAGCCATACATACAATCTGAAAGAACCAATCTCTGTGCTGAATCAGGTAATAATGGAACTAAATTTGGCCGAGGTGGAGAGAACCAATTCGTATTTTAAAAAAAAGGCCAAAAGAAAATCCACTAGTGAAAGATAGACAACAAACCTTGGTGAAGTAAGGAATACTGGCGGGATCACATCCATCAATCAAAGCAGTAGAAATGCGAAACTGTACTGACTCAGATGATGCAACACATGCCCATGGAGTTAGAGGGAAGCAGTGATACATCAAATGATGTAGACATGTTTTTCATGGTAAACAATTGCCAACCACCATATGGCGAGCAGCCTCCATCGTTGGTGAGCTATTCCCATTTGCATTTTGAACATTTAGCGAGATAAGACCCAGCAGGGAGTCACATGTTTGATCAAATTCCTTCAGAGAGCTGCAAGTCCACACCTCTCGTGGAACACTTGTTAACCCTTATTCTGTGCCCAAAAGCTCTTTTACTTAAAAAAAAGAAAGAGGGGGGGAGGGGTGGCGACAATGTTGCCAGCCTTTAACGAGACAGGACGGCTGACTCTGTTATACCTTGCAGCCTCCACCCGGTGCACAAAGCAATTATTGTTCTTTGTACATTGCCAATTTTCATTAATGGCAATGGAATTAATATTCTCAGCAAGGATGTCATTTACCAGCCACAGATTAGATACAAATGAGGTGACTGGATGTTGTCATACGAGTTTCATGCACTGCTATATTAAAGGCAAAATTAAGCCAGTTGATAACTTGGTCCTACTTTGCCTGAGATTGAGCATGACAAATAATAAGGATGATTTCACATTAAGACTTACTCACTCTGCAAATGACTGCTGCATGTAATAAGGGGTAGTCTTGATATGAGAGATTGCACTGTTTAAAAACACTCTTAAATTTACGGAACAAAAAGATAAGTGCATTATTGTTTGCTAGAACCTTTTGTGCCCCAAAAACAGAAAGTATTTCTTCCAGATGTTGGACTGTACCCCAGGTGTCATAGATATACTCGGAAGTAGCCAAACAAAACCAGTAAGTGTGTCACCCACCACAAAAATATATCAGTTGCAATTCTTAGTATGAGAAAAGAGCCCCATGAACAAGAAGCTTATCCTTGGGCCTCTCCAATTGGCTGGAATGTAAGAAGCCCCAGCGGGTGCTAGAACTAGGCTTAGCCATTCTACAATCCTGACATTGGCTAACTAACTTCCTAATACAGGAGTTCAAACTTCCCTGAGTCAAATGATCCTTAAATTTTCATGATGATTCTGAAAGTTCCCACACAGCGATTGCTGACAATACTTAGAAACAGCTGGAATCAGTTCCTTAGGAAGACAATTCTTCAATTTATCATCATAATGGGTACAGTAACACAAAAGGGCTTTGTTAGTAAAATACCCCGAAACCTGTTACCCGTCGTTAAGTTGCCATTTTATGTAACTTAACTGAGCAGCTTGATCCTGGTTCTCCATCAGATCATTGAGTAATTACTGTTTCTCACACGTGGCAGTAGAAACAAATGCAGATTCCTTGGTTCTTGGCTGACTTGCAGGGTTTCAATTGTTTCTAGCTCACACTGAAACATATAACTGAGAGCATCTGTGATGTTTCAGTACTCCTGAAATGTCTAACTTGGAAATGAAGGACAGAAACCCCAACAGCCTTGCAGGTGATCCTACGCATTTTGTGTGTGAGATATAATTTAAGTTTCTCTGGGCCCAACAAGATAGCCAGGGCTTCCAGCTTACACACCGAATATTTAATTTCAGTGGATATTAGGCCCTCAAAGTGTAGGCTGTCAGCTTTCATTCAACATTATAACACTGAAGTAATGTGATGGCTATTCCCGAATAAGAGGTTTCAATCTGGAGAATAAACCCTGCACTCAAAATTGGAATGGCTAAGACAGGAGCATTCCTTGAGGCCCTTTTCAACCCACTGAAATTTTTTTCCTTGCACTGTAAATGAGTTAAAGGCATGGTCAATTGTGGACAGTGAATTACCTAAAGAAATTCATCATGCCTCTAAATCTGGCCACACCTTTATTAACTTCAGGTAGAGAGAACTGGTAGATAACCTTAGTGTGATCCAGATGCCATCAGACGGGATAATGTATTCCAAAAAGGAGATTTCCTGATGGGCCAAATTAACCTTGGAAGGTTTCACAATTAATCCATCACATCATCATCTAGATAATTGTAAACATATTTAAACTTAAGTTCACCTAACACACAATCCAGCAAAAATCACAACACGGTTGCCCCAGTGGCCAAACCAGAAGAGATACAGTTATATTTGAACAAATTCCAATTAGGATAAAATGCAGTAATAGGCTTTGACTCTTTAATCAATGGCACCTGATGATAGATCTGATTAAGATTGAGAATAGTAAAATACTGAGCTCCAGCAAATCAAGTGGATCACTTAGATGATGGCAGTGTGACTGATTACAATACCAACGTTTGATTCAGGGTCAGGTAATCTACCACCAATTGATGACCTGTGCTGTTGGGCTCTGACTCTAGAAAAACGAGACATCCTTGGCGGAAATGACAGCCTCAGCCTATCTGTTAAAAGTTGATCTATGATATTATGTAGTTTCTTCACTTTAGGAGGAGAGAAACAATAGGGAGCTTGATGGACAGGAATTTGGTCAATAAGCTGAACTTGGTACTCAGTGTTATTTGTGACCCCTAATTTGTTGGTAAGGACACAGGGAAATAGATGAAGTAACTCGAGTAATTATGAGCTTGTGGTTCATTGAGATGAGCCACATCAAAAGGAACAACCTTATCTTCAGCACTAAAACACCCTGGATATTATCATGATTACACAACAAACGTCTTTTGTGAGGATGGAATTTAAAATAATATTGTTTACTCATGTAATCTAAAACACAACCTGTTTTCTGCATAAAGTCACGGTCTAGCTACACATCAGTGGACAATCCTTTCACAACAGTAAACCTTATTGGCCAGGATAACCCATTAATACTCAGACCTGCGCAGACTTTACCTAACACAGGCAATGATCCCCCATTACAGCACCACATTGCTTGAAAACCAGTTGTAAGGAAAATAATTTAGTGATGTGAGCATGCTGACAGTACTATTGATAATCTAGCAGAGAAACATAGCTACTCGAATCAAGCACGGCCTACGGGTAATGGTTTAAGGTGGTGCAAACAAAGGATAAACCTGAGCTAACAAAGGGCCATTACCTTATTGCAAACCTTCCGTTGCCCACCACAGTTCCTACCATGAGCTACCGACCAATGGCATCAGCTCGTTTTTACATTGTCTTGCAGTATTAGACAGTTTCAATCTAGGTGACCTGACTGACTACAGTGGAAACTAATCCTGCTATCAGATTCAAACTGTTTTCCGTTATTATGAGCTGACATGTTTCTAGCAAAAAAGTGCTCAAACATTTGTTCACAAGTGCTGTGCTTATCACCACTAAACTGAACGTTCTCTATATCTGTCACCACTTATCTAATTTGGCCAAGGTATCTGGTTTATTAGTGGAAAGTGCACAAGACCAGTTTTCCAGATGCGTACTTGCTAGAATATTACTGTTTCTCTTTCAAAAATCCTAAAGCAAAAAGCTAATATGGCTGTCTGAACATCTACTATATATCATACAAGTGGCTCACTCTGACTTTGAACATAATAAAAGTGTTGATTGGCCAGTTCGTTTTTAACTCTACTAATAAACTTTTGTCAAGCAGTTTTTTTACACAAGTGAACCAAAGACTCACCCTTAACAAGAGCATTTACTGTAATTCTGCTCAGTCTACCACAGGCTAACAGGTAAATAATTTGAAATATCACAGAATTGGCCATTTGAAGAAGCTCGGCCCAGGGTTTGGTAAATGAACATTTGACCACAAGAGGTCTATAATCTCACCACTTGTTTCTGTTAGCAACTATTCCAGCCTGGAATAAAAAACATTTGACAGTATTGGATCACTGTTTGCATATGCGACTATATCACAGCTGGTGAAACTAGCATCATGCCCGGCTTGCAACAGAGTCAAAAGGCTCTGTAAACTGAAGCAGAAAATCAGTACTGAGATCTGAGGATGGTCATCATGGACTGAAACCGATCATTGTCAAAAGAATTGATATTGTGATCAAAAACTGGAATAAAAAACATTTGAATGCTCTCTGTCTGCCTAGACAAAACTGTTTAGACCATCCCTTCACTGTGGAGTATGAAGGGGAAGCATCATCATAAACACCATCCAAGCGAACTTTGATTTCAGCTGGTGCAAGTCATTCTTTTGTCAGAAACTTAAACATTGCAAGATACTTGATTTTATCCACTGTAGCACCTCAAAATGAAACATCTTACTCAAACGAGTGTCATCGTGCGAATGAAGCTAGTAGTGGTCTGCAATTCACGTGTGAATCTACTGACAGATGTCACTAGCTCCCCTGAAAGATATTTTAACTTCAGGCTGTAAAGGTATGGAACCTATCTCATACCTTGCCTGTGTTATCAGACTTAGTACACGGGTGGTGGTCCAGTGTGCCACACAAGTGTTAATTTAACTCAATCACATTGCCTTCCAATGGTAACCAGCGTATCACAAGCTCATACTGAAATTGTTTTTTGCGAAGTAGAGTACCTCGGTGTACAGTTTCCTGTCCATGGCCAATTCCAGCTTTACAGTCACCTGAAACCAGCAAAACAAGCGGTACACTTTGCCAACACAAAACAACCTATTCCCTACCATAATTTTTATTTTTTTATAAAATCACACACAGTCAGCACCACAAATTGCTGCCGTTGAAATGGTAGACAGCTCGGATCTGGAAGTGGTAAGGTGCTGGGTGTACCAAACACAATCATTTAATAATATTAATTAATTTATTTATTTTACATTTTTAGAAAGTCTTAGATATCTCAAAAAATTAAGAACTTTCCCCAGAGGCACTCAAGACTATTTGCAATTATTTAGAATGATGTTATAGAATAACCACCATTTGAAAAACATTCCAAGAAAATGCTAAAATTTGTGTGGAAAATTTTAAAGTTCTGGAAACATGTAACTCAAGCAATCCTTTAATTTCCATAACCTGGTAAGAAAATGAATTGACAAAAGAACAGAAAACAGGTGAACTGTTAAACAGTTTTGAAACAGAATTACAAGGAGCTGAAAATGAATGCATTAGCCAACATAAGATTACCAGCTTGACCTAAGCCTAAGCATCGCATAGTTGCTTGGTTCAGCTCAGGCTGTAAATTGTACACAGAGCACTCATTAAACTATGTAACAAAATTAAATTAAAGATTGTACATGGGTCTCTGACCTTGGCATAATAAATTTAAAGCAAAAGAAACTGGGCCCGTTGAACCCACAAGAGCTTTAAGGTAAACAGACAATTGAAAATAGAAATTTCTTAAAACAATTTGATCACCTAAACATTCAGAATAAAATGTACAAACAATTTTGATGAGGAATCAGCAAATGGGTGCTTTAAATACAGAAGATTTTATGAGTTTGAACATCTGAGCATTCAAAATAAGACACATGTACAATTAAAGAAACATTGCTTAGTCAGGTAATAACTGAACTAGAACTGGACTAAATATGCGTCCTTTTACAACTATCCTAAGAATAAATTAGGCAAGTTCTGATTACCATGAGTGCTGATTCGCATTAAAAATACAGGCCAAAATAACAACCACTAGAGAAAGCTACACAGAGCTGGGCCAAGAATCCAAAACAGATTTCAGTGAGAATGCCTCAGCGAAAGAAGAGAGATTTCCAACACTTAAAGGTACACAAAACAAGGTGCTGACCATTTATTTCTTTGCCAGATCATGGTGAAATAAGGATTGCTGGCAGTCACATTAACTAAGATAACAGAAATGGAAACTACTGACCACCCACAACAAGAAGGTAGAGGAAAGCAGTGATTCTTCAGACAGGATTGCCACACTCTGCATGCTAAATTGTCGCCAATCACAACACAGAGCGGGCCTCAGTGCTGGGTGTGTGACCGTTTGTTTCCATGTGGAACAGCCAGTAAGGCAATATGCAGCAGAGAGCTATGCATGTAATTAAATCCTTCAAAGACCTGTGCGGCTGCTTCCTCGTAGGACAAAAGGAAAACTGTTGCTAAAAATCACTAGAGAAGATCATGTGGCCAGAATCGATATGAGTGCACACATGGTTCACTTTTCCTTTCACAAGATATTTTAATCCTTCTAGTTACCCCCACCCCCTTTTTTTCATGAGTGTTTAATGTACTTTCTGTTAGTTTATGAGGAAACCTATTTTCAAATAATGATTTATTTATTTAGTATATGGCGTACATAGATTAGGTATAACACATAAAAATAATGTATATGAAAGAAAGTGAACGTGCTATTACAGGTCCCAAGCCCAGGGCCCAATATCTCAAATAAAAGAAAATGTAAGAAAAATCGTAAGAACAAAATTTCATAATAATGAAATAGTGTAGATTAAGAATGAAACACTCAAAAAAAATTGAGAAACTCTTAGAAGGGAACCTCCCCATCGCACCCCCCTCAGATTTAGTTTTAAGTTGGCACAGTGGATAGGCCTTGAAAATCTGAACACACATCAATCGAGAAAACAGGAAGTAGTTGTGTGGAACTATGAAAAAATAAGCAAAATACACAAACTGAGTAGTCCATGTGCAAGATATGCAACATCAAGGATGATGTGAGCACAGGAGTGCCGTGGTCCCTTGGTTAGCGTGAGCATTTGTGGAACGAGAGGTCCTTGGTTCAAGTCTTCCCTCGAGTGAAAAGTTAATTTTTTTATTTTCAGTTTATGTGACACTCTTATGTTTTCATCAGTTTTTTGGGAGTGATTATCACATCCACAAGAAAACCTAAATCGGGCAAGATAGAAGAATCTTTTTACCCATTCGCCAAGTGTACAAGTTAGGTGGGTCGACAACATATTCCTGTCATGTGACGCACATGCCGTCACCAGTGCCATATAGAATATATCGGACGTATTTTCCTGTGGAGGAATTGGTTGACCTAGGACCTTGCGATCAAATGTTTTCGGTTCCCATTGGAGAGGCACGTCCTTTCGTCTACTAATAGCACGGTTTTGTGGTGCGGTCGCAAAATACAGACACTAAATTTAATACAGTGAACAGAGATGTCAATGAATGAACGGACAGATCATAACTTCGTGAAAATAAAGAAAGTAAACTCCTCACTCTAGGGAAGATGTGAACCAAGGACTTCTCGCTCTGCAGCTGCTCACGCTGACCACGGCACTCCTGTGCTCACACCATCCTTGATGTTGCCTATCTTGCACATGTACTACTCAGTTTGTATATTTTGCTTATTTTTTCATAGTTCCACACAACTTCTTCCTGTTTTCTCGATTGATTTGTGTTCAGTTTTTCAAGGCCTATCCACTGTGCCAACTTATAACTAAATCTGAGGGGGTGCGATGGGGAGGTTCCCTTGTATACTGTGTGAAAAAAGACAAGTTTTATGTACATCTTCTCATAATGAACTTCAATAGATAACTAAATGAATTTTTGGTTTCTTCCATAACTGAATAACCAAACTTAATTGGTTTACAGAAATTGAAAAAGTCCTAAGACAATTAAAAGTTTCAGAAAAGTCATTACTTGATTGAATAACTCAGATAAGTACTAAAGACAAAAATAAGGTTCCAAGGCAGATTTAAAATGAAGTTGAAATCCTTCATCTCAGAAGAGAAATGGAGAGGAGGAGGTCAGAGAGAATGAAGAAATACTGGACACAAAGGAAGGGGAAACATGCAAAGAAATGATTGATTCACCATACTCCAAAGAGGGTGAAGTGAAAGGAGGAGGGGGAGGAGGAGGAGGAAGAAGAAGAAGAAGAAGAAGAAGAAGAAAACAAAGTGACAAAGTTTCACAGTGTAGTCACAAGGATAAAACAAATCATAACAAACTGTGTATATATAAATTTAAATTTTAAAGTTGAAGCCATTAATCCAGTCCAGTACAGAGTGCAATGCTTCGAAGAAATCACTTTTTTTCCTTGTGGTTATGCTGTAACAGGGCATTCAGTAACATTGTGATGAACAGGCTGAGGAGGTTCTCTGCAGTTGTGGTTCAGTGATTGTTTTTTCGCATTCTTAGATTGAGTCACAATAGATGCCATGTGGCATTATTATTTTATTGAGGGTTTTCCGTATGTGTTGAGGCAGTTTCATTTCTGGTAGCAGTGAAATAGGGTCAATAATAGATTGAGCTTGTGCCAGTTATAAGACTTTTCACTGTTCTCCTCCACATGTCATTAACTATGAAACTGTCCCTCAAAAATAGTTCTGCTAATGACGGTGGGGGGGGGGGGGGGGGGACATGGCTTTACCCTCTGTACAGAAGCATCAGCCATGTCACTGTGCAGTGGAATATGGGGACTGCCTCAAATTTGGTTGAATTCCTTTACTTACTTTTCTTGTCTGTGAATATAAGGGGCAACAATATGGATCAAAACTAGTAGCCAATGTAGGGTAGTGTTTCTCTAGACAGCCACTAATCATTCTCATGATCCCTATCATGTTGGTGTCAGTCTTCTCCACATGGTGGCTGTTTAACCAGAATGGAGTGCGGTATTGGGCAACAGGGTACACAATGTTTCACATAAATTAGATGAGATAGAAGTACTAGTAACAGTATAATTATCACATATATTTGTTGTGACAGAACATGGTGTAAAAGAAAATGAAATTATTGTGTACAACATACAAGAATGTGAAAAAGTGGACTACTTCTGCAGATGTCAACATAAAGGTGGAGTAGTTGCAGTATGTGTACATGATGAAATGAGGGATAGCATACCATGGGCAGTGGACAACTGTATAGAAATACTATTTGAATCAGCAGCAGTATGGACAACATTCAAAGGGGAAAAGTGATTTATATTAGGGATATACAGATCACCAGACAGTTGGGTAAATGTTTTGTTTTAAAGGAGCTAGAAGTTCTGTTAGACAATGCTGTTAGGCAATTCACGTACATAATAGTTGTAGGTGACCTAAATATTAACACACTGAAAGAAAGCTGTTATACAAGGAATTTCAGTGATCGAATCAACACTTATTATCTAATCTACCAGTAAATAATCCCACAAGGTGCAGTAGAGATACAGAGATATTAATAGATCGTGTAATTACCATATACTGCAATACAGACAGGAAGTACTGGTCATAAGCACAGCCATTGTTGATCACCATTGGGTGTTAATAAATGTATCAGATAAGGTAACAATGTCAGAAAACATCTTCAAAGAGTTCTGACAAATAAAGCAAAAAAACCTATGGAGTCTACATAGATTAATGCAATCTAAAGACCAGAGTGATATATGTACCAAACAGCAAATGTAAATAACACATGGGAATCATTCTCCAAAACATTATCTTATTATATAGATCTTGCATGTTAATATCACCAAACTTTGCACTATTGTCCTGGATTGAATTCCAAACCTCAACACAGGTCTCATGAAATGAGGACATGTGACATTGTTGGTGTTATTCAAGAGGAGTATGCTGGCTGTAGGTTTCATCTTATCACTTCTCTCATCATACAACACAGACATCCATTACAGGCACCTACCCTCAAAGATACACTTAAGACTCAACTTTTACAAATAGAATGGAAATGGGCCATTGTGCACTGATAGTACTTTCCAGTTAGGTAGCTTAACCAGCCCCTTGGCAGGTTTCTCAGCTAACAATGCCATATGAATCTCTTTCTGTGCTGGGCAGAGAACATTCGAATGGTTTATACTTTTTTGACCAACCATTGCTGATATTTCTGTGTTTTTGTATTTTGTGAATGGGACATTGTCCAATATATGTTGTGAAACATTTTGAATAAATTGTACCAGATATATACTGCTATACATCCAGTGAAAGCCTTCATGAGAATTACAACTAGCTGCAACATACTTTGCTTTTCCTAAGTGGATGGATACGGATGTATTTCCTTGTCTGTTTATGATAAGTCATATGTTACTCAGTGCTCCTACTGAGGGAGGTGACAGTGGTGGCGAAGGCACTGGTCTCTCATTCAGGAGCTGCAGGGTTCAAACTCTCATCCGTTCATCCAGAAGTTAGTATATTTTTTCTCCACTTTTAACTTCATGGCAAGTAGCCATGCTCATTCTAAAGCTGCATAACAACTCTTAGTGTACTGTAAACAAATCTCTGTTGTGACATGAGTGGGTAAATACTTTCTTTGAAAAGTACCTATGGAGTCATGTGAATATTAAGCTATTTAATGTAAGTGAGAAAGCAACAGCTTTATTTGAAATAGTGGTTTCCTTGCTGCTAACATAGAAGTGTGGATAGTCATGGAAATACTGAGTTTTTGTCAGAATCTGAAATAGGAAGAGAATTTTTTTCTGAGAGTCCAGTATTTTAACTGTTGGTCCTCTCACTTTTGAAAGGCTGAAAAAAATGCTACAGATTAATAACCAGTTGAATCTTTCAATATTGTTATTTATGTGAAGTTCACGTATACATAAGCTTTGCAATAGATCTGTATGATTTTCTCCATCATGGGTATGGAAACACAAAAGCTGATTAGTTAGTGTGTACACTCATGTTCAGAAAAGACAGAACACTTTGAATGATTAGAGGTAGGACATTTATATTCACAGGACATGTACATTAGTAGCATGTTCTGCAGAAATGATTAGCATTTCAGTCACCTCGGTTCAGCATGTTTCCTGTTGCCTATCAGGCACAGGTCCGCCATGGACCCTAGTAACTTGTTCCATGTGTAATGGCTTTGACATGTATAATACACGAATGGCATCCTGTGGTATAGCCATCCATGCTGCATTCACCTGGTTTCAAAGTTCATCTGTGGTGGTTGGCATTGGGTCACAGCGCTGTGCCCATAGTTTCACCATACCGCACACATTTTCGATTGGTGACAAGGCTGATGATCTGGTAGGCTAGGACAAAAGGCTGGCATCCTGTGACACCAAGAAGGCATGTGTTCATGCAGCAAGATGTCACATGCATTGTCTTGCTGAAAAATGGCATCTGGGGTGTTGTGCAGAAAGGGTACAGCTACAGGCTGAAGGATGTCATTCACGTAGGTCACACTAGTCACAGTGGCCTTGACAAGCACCAACTGTGATTTGTGGGTGAACACAATAGCATCCCCAACCCTAAGACCTTGAGTTGGCACTGTATGTCTTGTGCGAATGCAGTCACTGTGATGCCACTCCCCCTGCCTGTGGCAAACCAAGAAGCAGCCGTCATTTTCAAACAAACAAAATCTGGATCTGTCCGAAAACACTATATGATGCCATTTCTGGCCCCAGTGACATCATATCATACACCATTGCCATCTAGCATGCTTCTACACATTCGTCAAAAGTAGGCAGAGAAGTGGAGGATACATATGTAACCCATGCTATAATAAACAGTGATGGACTGTCTCCCCTGATAGTATATGATGTGTTACACTGTTCCATTGTTGCACCAGAGTCAAGGAGGATGTAGATCTGTCCTGCAATGCCATTTGGATGAGATGTCAATCTTCTCAGGGGTGATCTGGTTGGTCCAACCTGACCCATCTCATCATGTTCATGGCCTTCTGTAAACCCCTCTCCACCCACCCGTTTCACTCCCAAGACACTTCATCCCAAATGAGCAGCAATTTCCCAGAAGGAAGCACCACATTCCCTCATGCCAATTGTGTGCCCTCTTTCAAACTCACTGATTTGATGGTATGTTTTGTGCCTATCTACACGGCATCCTGCACATCTGCTCAAGTCACATTGATCCATTATCTCCAGTTTATGGCAACAATGAGAGCTGCAGGCACATTTTACCAGTAGGTAGTGTTGTGCTGTGATACCGATGTTGACCTTGAACTGATAGGCTATGTGGTTCAAATACTTATCATTTCTGCAGAACATACTAATGTACATGTCCTGTGACTATGAATGTCCTACCTGTGTGTCCTCATACAACTGTAAACAGTCAATGCTGAAATACACTTTTCTTTTACCAGATCATGAAAATTTTTATCATGGACGAGTATTTGGTGAAGTAACTTCTGATGTCACAGCGCATCTTGAGGATGGAATGATGACTGCTACAGTCCATGTTGCAGATGAAACGTATCATATAGAGGTAAGTAAAAGTTGTGATTTTCTAATGAATCCTGCCCTTCACAAATCGGTGCTAACATATGAGCAAGCTTGAGCAGAAATGAATAATCAGTGACTGGAACATTGATAATAATGTGTGACATTTTGGTTCAAACAAGGCAATCTTCAAGGTCAATGATATTTGAGTGGAATCAGTGAATAGATGATGTTGATGTCAGGCAACTGGCTGGAATTGGACTGTGCAATTTGAACACTGACAAGGGGAAGGCCTCAGACATGGCCAGCCGATTCAGCTCAAATTTGGCAGATCGCTTGTGTACAACCTAAAACAAAGGAATCTAAGATATTTTAGGTCAACACACCCTCGTTTTTGAGAAAATCACCCCTAAAGGTTATGACGAGCAATCGACTCAAAATTGGCGGGATCGATAGATAATTGTAAATAGAGCATTTTTCATCATCAGGTATGGGGTCCGAAAACACATACTTTTCCAGAAATCGATGTCGGAAACTTTTACAACTTCCACTTTTGTACCCTCAGGGTAAACGCTTTTCGCCGACAGCACCAATAGCACAAAGGCCAAGTTAACTGCCTGGGAATTGGATGACCCGGGTTTGAATCTCGAAGAAACCTACTGTATGTTCTTCTTTTAGTTTGTATTTTTCCATATCTCAATTGATACGGATAGGAGGGTTCATAAGGTAAGTAAATCAATAAGGAATGATAATAATAATGTAGGTAAATAAATTCCTCAAACCTCTTGGGATAGTAAACAACTAAAATGTTGCTCCAGGTCACTTTACAACGGCTCTTCCAGTCACTGTTATGTGTCCTTACTTTTCTTCGAACAACTAGATGGATGGTATTTGTCATATAAACACTTGAAACAAATATACTCACGGCACCAAGAACATCTAATGAACGCAATCTTTCGACAGCTACACTGTTCCTTCCGAAGAGTCGGCGGAAAATAAACTTGGTTTACATTTAAAAATATGTCTTTTTCGGGAATTAATTTTGATGCATACCACACATACGATATCATTGCCTGAAAAATCTGTGCTGAAAGTTGGTTATGAATTATGCTGTAAATATTATTGCATACGTGCGGTTGTGCAATTCCCGCTGGGTTTCCAGAAGCACACTGCAATTTTGAAACTGGGAAATAAAGTTTTTAACCTGGTGATAGAAATAAACATCACACAGCCGGCACAGGTGTGAAGTTTGGTGGTATTACTTTTACTGTGCACATCAGCTGACCCTCGCCATCTATAAACAATGTGTCATATATTGTAGTATTAATTTTTGCACTCCAGGAATCCAATATTATATTAGACAAAACTTGTTATCAGAAACGTATGGTTTTAAAACATTCTCAAGAAATGTTCTGTAAATCGCATTTGTCAGTTTCCCGGATCTGGAGCAGGTAATGTAAACATTTTTCAATGAATCGGTTAAACGATTGATCTCTTCTATAACCTGAGGACCAAATGTAACATTTGTTTCTTGTAAACACAGGAAAACCTTAGGCAACACTTTTCCAGTGGCTGTTATGGCATATTGCGCCATCTACAAATGTGTTAGTTTGTTTTTACTACCAACTGCGACAAGGGTTCGTTTTTCTCCCTTATGTGATAACATGCGTCTAATGTTCAGCCGATACTCGCATCCTGTTTGATCGGTGTTGATCACATAATCACGATTAAAACCGGTCATACGTGACGTCGTTTGCATGCTGAAAAGAGCTGCCACTTTCTGTATATCTTCTATATTTTATACCTCCTTATGAGAGATGTAGTTAGTGACGTGCCGTTGACGAATTTTATACTCAGATTTGAAATTTCTTGCCCAAGATAATGATGCAACAAACGTAAAATCCTTGTTGGCCGTATATTGAAGTGCTGCACCTGCAGCCCACTCCTGAAGTATTCTCGTTGTTACATTCTCGTTACGACAACGAGATTCGACAAATCGGTCATATATCCATTTATTTAGCTTGTCCCTCCTTTCGCGGTATCACTTTCCCACATTTTTAAGTCCTTCTTCCTTTTCAGGGCTGTTGTTGCTCCATTCTTTTGCAGTGTTTGTAAGTTCCAATGATACATGGACAGCGTTACCGCCTTTACTTTTACTTCAAGGGGTATAGTGCCGTAGTTCAATCGTTTAGTAATTGGTTTGTAATACTCATCGGCAACAGATGAAGCACATATTCCCAGTGACGTGGAGATTTGCAAAGTGTTATGACCATTTTGCGATTCACTAGTCGGGATATCTTTCTGCTTAGTATTTAGTATCAACAAAAGTCATTTTGTTCATCAGCTCCAAAAATCGCTTGATGATAGCCACTCCTATCAATCTGGAATGCCGAGAAACAGAACTGCCAGCTTCCGGTAGTGCATTGGTAATGCATCTGTCTTGCAACACTTTTACAAACCAAAACACAGCGTCGGTAACTTCCCTCTTGCCATCGTCTGTGACAGGCTCCCAACTACATATTACAGCGCTAGTCGAAGGGTGTACATCCTCCATTATTCAGATTATGCACCTGAAAGATATGACATAACAAACAATAACTAGTTACTACGGCATAAACAGACGAGCTAATTACTACAAACTACATACAGTACTCATCATATGTTACTTACAGAAGAACGCTGTATTCATTCACAAAACGCATTTCATTCGGCGCATAAACAATGGAAAAATTACTACAAGTATCCGCACGGTTCGTGGGAGCCTAATGACTAAAACAACTACTTCTGATTGACTTCTATAAGGCTCGTGCTGGACACCTTCTCTCCTCCAGGTTCACAACTATGATATGACGAAGAGGCAACCGGTACAACATAATTCTCCTCGCGTGCATTCTGTCCCATACCTCGCTGTAAACAAGCATCGCCAGCTTGGCTGTCTGTGATCCCTCGTGAGGAATTCACAGCACTTTTACTCAGAGTTGTTTTCATGTGACAAGACTTAAAAGTTTAATACTTTACACAACTCATGGCGTTTGAGAAATTAGTTTGCCTACCTTATTATTATCATTCCTTATTTTTACTTACCTTAGTAACCCTCCTATCCCTATCAATTGAGATATGGAAAAATACAAACAAAAAGAACAACATCCAGTAGGTTTTTTCGAGAATCGAACCCAGGTTTTCCGATTCCCTGGCAGTTACCTTACTGTTGCGCTATCGCCACTGTGGGCGAAAAGCGTTTACTATGTGGGCACAGAAGCAGCAGCTGTAACAGTTTGTTACATCGATTTCTGGAAAAGTATGCATTTTTGGACCCCATACCTGATGATGAAAAATGCTTTATTTACAGTTATCTATCGATCCCGCCAATTTTGAGTCGATTGCTCGTCATAACCTTTAGGGATGATTTTCTCAAAAATGTGGGGGTGTTGATCTAAAATATCTTAGAGTCCTTCCTTGTATACAAGCGACCTACCAAATCTGAGCTGAATCGGTTGGCCGTGTCTGAGGCCTTCCCCTTGTGAGTGGGTTGACTGCCTCTTGTCCATATGGCCATAAGGGACTTGACAACTGCTAGTCCTGTACATGGTTGCTTGGTGTCAAATAGACCTATCCATTCCTTATTAACGAATTATCACCTGGGATAGTGCACATAAAGTAAAGTTAAGTGTGTATTCAGCAGATTCCTTCCACCTCCCACTGCTTTGGGCAACAGTGTGCTGGTGAGCTTAATGGCAAAATCTAGGTTTTTCAGTGGTGACCCCCAGAAGCTGCTCTGCAGGGGTTGCCATTTACCTATTAAACACAACAGTAGTGATGACATTTAATGACATTGTGGACAGATATCAGGTGTCATCACATTATCTTCCAGCAGAATGATGTCTGATAATTTGTGGTAAAGACTAAGCAAACATATTGAAGAGCAATGGATATCTTATTTGCCTGGCCTGTTGCCCATTGAACATGACTGGGACATGTATGGTCACAAACTTGTTAAGCAATATCCTCCAGTAACCACTGTTGATGCATTATGTAACACCATACAAACCAATGGAGAGAAATTCCAGGCCTTCCTTGTCAAAGCATTTAGAGGCTCCGATCACAGTTTATATGCACTTAAACATACAATGAGTTCTCAGAGTGAGGGACTATATACAGATTTCTAATCACAACCATTTGTGCACTGTCATATGGGCCTACCCAATCTTTGTCATATAATTATCATCTAGGATAGTGCACTTTAAGTAAAGTAAGCATGTATTCAGCAGAAGTGAGCAGCAAGAATATTGTGCAAATAGATTACTGTATACAGAATTAAATTTCCCTTTGCAGCAGTGTGTGTGCCGATGTGAAACTTCCTGACAAATTAAAGCTGAGTGTTGGACTGGGCCTCGAACCCGGGACGTTTGTATTTTGTGGGCAAGTGCTCTACTATCTGAGCTACCCATCGCAGCTCACGACACGTCATCACAGCTTTACTTATGCAGAAATATGTTTAAGGATCTTGAAATTTGCCAAAACTTTTATTCAAAAATCAGTTTCAGCTGAACTGTGGTGTACACAATCTGAAAACAAGGTGCAAAAATAGTTTTCATTGAGTCTTTGCCTCTTTACCTAGATTCAAACCATAATTATGTGCTCTGGTGCAAAGCTATTTAACAATCCCTCACCTAATATAAAGCAAGAAATTGGGAATCCTACCAAATCAAAAGAAAATTAAAAATTTCTCTTTAGCATCTCTTTTTCAGGTTATCTGTATGCCTAGATTCAGGGACTGGGAAGTTCTTTCAGCTAATTATTTAAAAAGAAAAAAAAAAGAAAAAGAAAAAAAAGGTTTGTTGTAAAGCTGCATGGCAGGCCACTGTTGCAACAGATTTAGGAGACAAAAGTACCATTGTAATAAAGTAAATATTAAGCTCATAACAGGAGACAAACAATAGCTGTTTAATATAACTCAGTAGGCAGCAGCTGTTATCAAGCGATAGTCTTATCTCTACAGTTTATTTGATTAAATTTAGGGGTCATAGGCATGAATAGTGTGGCTCAGTGTGTAAATGCCAGACTGTGGATGCAAAGGTGTCAGATTCATTGCGTGGTCCTAGGATGTTTATCTGTCACCATCACTTCTTTAATCCTCTGACAGTAATTGTTAATGTCACAAAGGCCGAGTTGCACTGTGGTTTTGAGTTCACATCAAACTGTACCTCTCACCATAACTGACTGACTGGATAAGTCAGTTTAAATGTTCAAAGAAGGCTCTCTTGTTACTGACAAAATTCATATTGAAACCTTTTTGCAAATTGTTATATTCAATGAAAACATGTTTAAAATTAATAAAACAATTATGTGGCCAGTAATTCCAAATCGTCTTTCAACAGTCTTCTACCTAGTGGCCACAAAACTCATAAATTCACCATACTCAAGTGGTAAAAGCCTTTTTAATGGTTGATTTAAATTAATTAAATGTTACTTTTAAAACACTGAATATTTAATGTCACTGAGTCAGGAAACATATAATGGATGTGCCAACACTGCTCTGATTTCATAATACTGAGGAGAAGTGTATATTTTGGCTTAATTTGCTTAGTTGCAAAATATTTTTTTGCTTGTAATATTGGTGAATTAAAACATTGCACTCACATGCCATAATATAAACAGATACATTTTATTTTCTTAGCATTTCAGGTTGTCATGCAGTGAATTTGATAAGTAAATTACAATTATTAAATTTGCTATAATTTGCATAGTTTTTTACATATAAAAATATTATAAGTGGTGATGAACTTGTCTCATCAATGTATTCGGTTTGGGAACTTTGGAATTAATGTAGTGTTTCTGGATCGTGTGATACTAAATATCCATGATTTTGCTTGTGTCTGTCTAGTTTATGAGTGTAAAACAAGTATCACTAAAGGCATATGTTGGACACATCTTCTGCTTACAATAAGTTAAGAAGGAATATTATTTTTAAAGCAGAAAGAAGACAGTGTTTAAGTATGAACAGATCTATATAACTCACAATAGGCATCTTTCTAGCATACAGCATAACAGAAACAGATATTGCCTCTGCGATCACCATGGTAATTAATATCAATTTATATCTGAATAATGTGTGTGTCTGTTTTAATAGATTACCAACAGATTCATAATGCAATTTTTTTATATTTTTTATTGTGTTAAAGCAAATAGTTTTGTCTGTCAGTCAGTACTTTGCTTTTGTTTATTAATGTTGTATAATGCTGGATCAATTCCACATGTAGGTGCAAAATATTCATTATATCGAAATCTGATGTAAGTAAAGCATCTAGTTCCATCCTTGAACCTCTTGCAGGCAAAAAAACTAGGCATACTAATAGGTGCACATTGCATTTAGTGTCTTATGAAGTTTGTTGTGAAGAAATTTGAATAGAATAGTAGCTTTCATAAATATAACAGTATAAACAACTCAACCTTATTATAGCTCACCGAGGAGCACAGTATGCAGCCATGAAACTTATTTGACCACTTCCCTTGTGAATTCATACTGTCACACTGTTAAAACATTATTAAAATCAAATTAAAATCATTTCTGCTTGAGAACTTCATCTACTCCACAGATGAATTTCTGAGCATATAATATCTGTGTTTAAATATAGTAAGGAAAGTAAATAATTTAGGAATAAAGAAGATCGGTCACTGAATAGCACAAGCATTGAGTTGTGGACAGGTGCACGCAAAAGAGAATGTAAACTTTCCAAAGATTTTTGTGACCTGGTGTAACAGTGTGCATTTATAACTGTGCATATAAAGATATAGATAAAAACAAAGATGATGTGACTTACCAAACGAAAGCGCTGGCAGGTTGATAGACACACAAACATACACATGAAATTCAAGCTTTCGCAACCAACGGTTGCTTCATCAGGAAAGAGGGAAGGAGAGGGAAAGATGAAAGGATGTGGGTTTTAAGGGAGAGGGTAAGGAGTCATTCCAATCCCGGGAGTGGAAAGACTTACCTTAGGGGGAAAAAAGGACAGGTATACACTCGCGCACACACACACACACACATATCCATCGCATGTACACAGACACAAGCAATTTGTGTGTCTATCAACCTGCCAGCGCTTTTGTTTGGTAAGTCACATCATCTTTGTTTTTAGACATATTTTTCCCACATGGAATGTTTCCCTCTATTATATTCATATCATTATTCTGTGCATATAAAGAAATATACTTCTAGATTTATTTTACATTTGTGTGATTGCTTGTCACCTTTTCTGTGATATGTGTTTCATGAAGTTTGAAGGTTTGAACATTGTCAGGCTGCAGAACTGCATGAATGTTGCATGTGTATCAGAAGTGATGTCAGGGTACAACAGATAAAATAATATTACACTGCCATTTGACTGTGTCACAAACTATCAAATAACTTTTACAAACAAATTCAATTTTTAGAAGCAGCTGAAGTTGGTGGGAATAAATAGCTGCATCCATTATGGATAAAATACAATAAATAAATCACTAGAAACAGACAGAACTCATGTTAGATTTTGAATTGATTGTGTTGTGTGATTAACTTTTCCCATAGCTTGAATTTTTCATACAGTGGACAGTCGCAGGTGACTGGAGGAAGAATTGGGATGAAAAAGCATTGACCAAAACCTGCATTAAATCATATTTGTCATTAACTGATCTGTTGACAATTATTATGCTTATCAGCATTTTTCTGTGAACTGCACCTTTTATATGCTTTTTCATAATCATCACTTCTACTGAACATGTGTTAAAATTTTGATAGATTCTAGAATTGTACTGTTGCAAATAAATAAATAAATATGGTTGATGAAAATTATGTTAATTCTGTTATTTGTAGCCAGCCTGGCGGCACATTCCTGATGAAGAAAGGCAGTCTATGATTGCTTATCGGGCATCAGATGTTCGTTTTAGTTGGGCTCAGCATGCAGGAGATGAAACTTCATGGCCAAGGACATGTGGCTATATTAGAGAGGGGGAAGGTAAGACAAAAGGATAATGGAGCTGCTAAATTGCTGACATCATGTAAGTCACATAATCATATATGCAATACAAGTATTTCCTTTACTGCTTGCTCAATATACAGATTGAATAGCATCGGGGAGAGGCTACAACCCTGTCACACTCCCTTCCCAACCACTGCTTCCCTTTCATGCCCCTCGACTCTTATAACCGCTATCTGGTTTCTGTACAAATTGCAAATAGCCTTTTGTTCCCCGTATTTTACCCATGCAACCTTCACAATTTGAAAGAGAGTATTCCAGTCAACATTGGCAAAAGCTTTCTCTAAGTCTACAAAAGCTAGAAACGTAGGTTTGCCTTTCCTTAAGCTTTCTTCTAAGATAAGGTGTAAGATCAGTATTGCCTTACATGTTCCAACATTTCTACGAAATCGAAACTGATCTTCCCCGAGGTCGAATTCTACCAGTTTTTCCATTCGTCTATAAAGAATTCGCATTAGTATTTTGCAGCTGTGACTTATTAAACTGATAGTTCGGTAATTTTCACATCTGTCAACACCTGCTTTCTTTGGGAATCTTCTTGAAGTCTGGGGTAATTTCGCCTGTCTCAAACATCTTCCTCACCAGATGGTAAAGTTTTGTCAGGACTGGCTCTCCCAAGGCCGTCAGTAGTTCTAATGGAGTGTTGTCTACTCCTGGGGCCTTGTTTCGACTTAGGTCTTTCAGTGCTCTGTCAAACTCTTCACGCAGTATCATGTCTCCCATTTCATCTACATCCTCTTCCATTTCCATAATATTGTCCTCAAGAACATCACCCCTGTATAGACCCTCTATGTATTCCTTCCACCTTTTTGCTTTCCCTTCTTTCCTTAGGACTGGGTTTCCAACTGAGCTCTTGATATTCATACAAGTGGTTCTCTTCTCTCCAAAGGTCTCTTTAATTTTCCTGTAGGCTGTATCTAGTGAGATAAGCCTCTACATCCTCACATTTGTCCTCTAGCCATCGCTGCTTAGCCATTTTGCACTTCCTGTCGACCTCATTTTTGAGATGTTTGTATTCCTTTTTGCCTGCTTCATTTACTGCATTTTTATATTTTCTCCTTTCATCAATTCAATTATGTTAAAAAGGTTTTAACTTTGCAATTTCCAACTAGGGTGCAGGGGAACAGTAGCACAGCCTTAGAGAACATTTTTATTCATTCTTCATTACGAGATGGGCATACTGTTAGTAAAATGGTGGATGGCGTTCAGACCATGATGCACAAATTTTAACACTAAAATGCTGTTGTACTGAATCAAATGTCACATATAATTACAAACTGTGTAGGAAAGTTAACCCAACGACAATAGGGCTTCTTAAACATCGTCAAGGAACATGAGTGGCATGGTGTTTATTGTGCCAATAATATAGATGACAAATATAATCCTTTCCTTAACACATTTCTCATGCTCTTTGAGAGTTGCTTTCCATTAGAACGTTTTAAACGGGGTCCTAACAGTAAAAGACAGCCTGGATGGCTGACTAGTGGGATAAGGATATCATATAGAACATAGTTGGAGTTATATAAAAATGTAAGAAGTAGTTACAATCAAGCTCCAGTAGTCCATTACAAACAGTAATGTAAAGTGCTTAAAAATGTTATTAGGAAGGCAAAGAGTTTGTGGTATGCAAATAGAATAGCTAATGCACAGGATAAAATTAAAACCATGTGGGCAGTTGTGAAGAAAGTGTCTGGTCAGCAGCACAAGGTCGATGATATAAAGTCAGTTCATAGTAAAAATATTTCTGTTACTGATAAATCAGATATATGTACAGTGTTTAACAACCATTTTCTGAGCATTGCTGGTGAATTAAATCAAAATTTAGTTTCTAAAGGGAATCGTATAACTCTCTAGGCAAACGTCTTTCCGAGATTGATGTGTGAAATACTCCTCTGTGATACAGACAAGTGGGAGATTGAGTCAATAATTAAGTCACTGAAGACCAAGGACTCTCATGGATATGATGGAGTGCCTATCAGAATGTTAAAGTACTGTGCTGCACATGTTAGCTCTGTATTTAGCCATATTTGTAAGTTTTCCTTTAGGAATGGTCACTTTCCTGAATGATTAAAATACTCAGTAGTAAAGCCGCTTCACAAAAAGGGAGAAATGGATAATGTAGACAATTTTAGACCTATTTCTATGCCATCAGTGTTTGCTAAAGTTATTGAAAAGACTGTGTATGTAAGGATAATTGATCATTTTATGTCACACAATTTGCTATCAAATGCACAGTTCTGCCTTAGTAGCCGTTTAACAACTGAAAATGCTATATTCTCTTTTCTCTGTGAGGTACTGGATGGGCTAAACAAAAGGTTTTGAATGTTAGGCATATTTTTTGATTTAACTAAGGTGTTTGATTGTGTTGATAACAATATATTGCTTCAGAAGTTGGACCATTATGGAATACAGGGAGTAGCTGACAATTGGTTCACCTCTTACTTTAGCAACATACAGCAAAAGGTCATTATTCACAGTGTGATGTGGGGTCTGAGTGGGGTGCAGTCAAATGGGGGGGGGTGCCCTAGGGATCAATGTTGGGGCCACTCCAGTTCCTTATTTATATAAACGGTATGCCCTCTAGTTTTATGGGTAACTCTAAAATATTTCTGTTTGCTGATGACACTAGCTTGGTAGTGAAGGATGTTGTGTGCAACATTGGTTCGGTTTCAAATAGTGCAATTCATGACGTAAGTTCATGGCTTGTAGAAAATAAACTAACGCTGAAACACAGTAAGACTCAGTTTTTACAGTTTCTAACACACAATTCAACAAAATCTGACATTTTAATTTCACAGAATTGGCATATGATAAGTGAAATTGAACAGTTCAATTTTCTAGGTGTTCAGATACATAGTAAACTGTCATGGAAAGCCCATGTTCAGAATCTTGTTCAAAGACTTGTTGCTGCCATTTTTACTATTCAATCAATATCTGAAGTAAGTGATCGTTCAACATGAAAATTAGTCTACTTTGCTTATTTTCATTCGCTTATGTCGAATGGTATTGTATTTTTGGGTAACTCTTCCCATTCCAAATGGATATTTTTGGCTCAGAAACGCGTGGTTCGGGCAGTAAGTGGTGTAAGTTCGCGAACCTCTTGTCGATCCCTGTTCACTAGCCTGGGTATTTTGACATTGCCCTCTCAATATATATGTATTCTTTACTATCATTTCCTGTTAACAATATCAGCTTATTCCCAAGAATCAGCAGTTTTTACTCAGTTAATTGTCAGCAGAAATCAAACCTGCATTTGGATCGGACTTCCTTAAGTCTTGTGCAGAAAGGTGTGCAGTATATTGATGCATCCATTTTCCCTTAAGCTGCCACAAGAATTCAAAAATCTTAGCAGTAATCCACGCGCTTTCAAATCGAAACTGAAGAGTTTCCTCATGGGTCACTCCTTCTATTCTGTCAAGGAATTCCTAAAAAAATAAAGCTTATACTTGTTGTATTGTTGATTACATTTACTTAAACTTATGGCTTGACATTTTTTGGGTTCATAAACATTTTATTTTGATCTGTTATTGCTTTTACATTGTAATTTCATGTACTGACATGTTCCATGACCTTGGAGATTTGCTCCTCAATTTAGTTCTATGGAACTTGACGTGTAAATAAATAATAATAAAAAAAATAATTTATGTTAGATTGTGTGTAGAAGCACATAAATGCTTTGTTTAAAGTATTAAAGAAAAAGAGCAAATAAGTTATGAAGGTGATGCGGTATCTATACGGGAAGGTTGCCGCTAAAGCCATAATGTTTAAATTTAACAAGTGTAACTTTATGGTCCAGACAATCACAGGCCTCAACAAGTTTTTGGAATATGCAGGCAACATAATTTTTGTTGTTTGGTTCTACCAATACTTCGTATATAAATAAAGTTAGACAAAGATAATTATATACACAAAACTTTCTGAAAAGATGAGAAGGAACTAGGCCATAATTAGAGTTATCTGCTCATTCCTTTTTTTATAATATTGTGTTAACTATAGCATGTATGAAATATGCCCTGAGTCAATGATACTACAAAAATAACTCGAGAGTGGTCCTATCAAGTCTGCACTGTATTATAATATTTTGCTAGAGGCATCAGCATCTTGTTGTTGTTGTTGTTGTTGTTGTTGTTGTTGTGGTCTTCAGTCCGGAGACTTTTTTGATGCAGCAACACTCCATGCTACTTTATCCTGTGCATGCCTCTTCATCTCCAAATAACTATTGCAACCCAAATCCTTCTGAATCTGCTTAGTGTATTCATATCTTGGTCTCCCTGACAGTTTTTACCCTCCACGCCTCCCTCCAGTACTAAATTGATGATCCCTTGCTCGTCCATGTCTCACTTCCATACGTGGCTATATTTCATACAAATACTTTCAGAAAAGACTTCCTGATCCTTAAATGTATACTTAATATTAACAAATTTCTCTTCTTCAGAAACACTTTTCTTGCCATAGCCAGTCTACATTTTATGTTCTCTCTACTTCAACCATTATCAATTATTTTGCTCCCCAAATAGCAAAACTCATTTACTGCTTTAAGTGTCTTACTTCGTAATCTAATACCTTCAGCATCACTTGATTTAATTACCTACATTCCATTATCTTCATTTTGCTTTTGTTTATGTTCATCTTATGTCCTCCTTTCACGACAAGGCCCCTTCCGTTCACGTGCTCTTCCAGGCTCTTTGCTGTCTCTGACAGAATTACAGGGTCATCAGCAAACTTCAAACTTTTTATTTCTTCTCTATAGATTTTAATTCCTACTCCATATTTTTCTTTCATTTCCTTTACTTCTTGCTCAATATACAGATTTAATAATATCTGGTATAGGCTACAACCCTGTCTCACTCTCTTCTCAACCACTGCTTGCTTTCTGTGCCCCTTGACGCTTATGACAGCCATCTGTTTTTCATACAAAATGTAAATAGCCCTTTGCTCCCTGTATTTAACCCTGCCGCACTCAGAATTTGAAAGAGAGTATTCCAGTCAACATTGTCAAAAGCTTTTTCTAAGTCCACAAATGCTAGAAATGTAGGTTTGCCTTTCCTTAACCTATCTTCTAATATAATTCGTTGGGTCAGTATTGCATCGTGTGTCCCAACATTGCTACAGAATCCAAATTGATCTCCCTCGAAATCAGTTTCTACCAGTTTTTCCATTTGCCTGTAGAGGATTCGTGTTAGTATTTTGCTGCTGTGACTTACTAAACTGATAGTTTGGTAATTTTCATGCCTGTAAACACCTGCTTTCTTGGGATTGGAATTATTATATTCTTCTTGATGTCCAAGGGTATTTCATCTGTCCCATAGGTCTTGGCCACCAGATGAAAGAGTTTTGTCCTGGCTGGTTCTCCCAAGACCATTGGTAATTCTTATGAAATGTTGTCCATTCCCAGAGCTTTTTTTCGACGTAAGTCTATAAGCACTCTGTCAAATTCTTCACCTAGTATCATATATCCCATTTCATCTTCATCTATGTCATCTTCCATTCCCATAATATTGTCCTCAAGTACATCACCCTTGTATAGATCCTCTAGATACGCATCCCACCTTCAGCTTTTCCATCTGAGCTCTTGACATTCATACAGGTGGTTCTCTTTTCTCCAAAGGTCTCTCTACTTTTCCTGTAGGTAGTATCTATCTTGCCCCTAATGACGATGCTTTTATACCGTTACATTTGTCCTCTAGCCATCCCTGCTTAGTCATTTTGCACTTCCTGTCACTCTCATTTTTGAGACTTTTGTATTCCTTTTATCATGTTTCATTTACTGCATTTTTATATTTTCTTGTTTCATCTATTAAATTCAATATCTCTTCTGTTACCTAAGGCTTTCTACTAGCCCTTGTCTTTTTACCTACTTGATTCTCTGCTACATTCACTATTTCGGCTCTCAAAGCTACCCATTCTACTACTAATGTATTTCTTTCTCCTGTTCTCAACCATTCACCAATACTCTCTCTGAAACAATCTACAACTCCTGGTCCTTTCAGTTTATCCAGGTCCTATCTCCTTAAATTCATACCTTTTTGCAGTTTCTTCAGTTTTAATCTACAGTTCATAACCGATAAATTGTGATCAGAGTCTACATCAGTCCCTGGAAATGTCTGACATTTTAAAACGTGGTTCCTAAATTTCTGTTTTACCATTATATAATCTGTCTGAAGCCTTCCAGTATCTCCAGGCCTCTTCCATGTATACAGCCTTCTTTCATGATTCTTAAACCAAGTGTTAGCTGTGGTGTCACCGCCAGACACCACACTTGCTAGGTGGTAGCCTTTAAATCGGCCGCGGTCCGTTAGTATACGTCGGACCCGCGTGTCGCCACTGTCAGTGATTGCAGACCGAGCGCCACCACAGGGCAGGTCTAGAGAGACTTACTAGCACTCGCCCCAGTTGTACAGCCGACTTTGCTAGGAAAGGTTCACTGACAATTACGCTCTCATTTGCCGAGACGATAGTTAGCATAGCCTTCAGCTACGTCATTTGCTACGACCTAGCAAGGCGCCATTATCAATAGATATTTAACTTGTGATGCCTGTACCGTCAGACTGATGTACACCACTTATGGATTAAAGTTAAGTATTACATCAACTACGTACTTTATTTGCTACTATTAATTCCCTTAACTGTTCCAGACCTCGCGCCAACCTGCGTGAGCTTAAGCGCGTGCCTTTCGGCTTCCTCTCATAGTGACTTGGCTGTCTTGCCAAGTCCCAACATTAGCTTTGCTCTATGCAAAATTCTGCCAAGTGGCTTCCCCTTTCATTTCTTAACCCCAGTCCATATTCACCCACTACTTTTCCTTCTCTTCCTTTTACTTATAGCCACATTCCAGTCCCCCATGACTATGAAATTTTCATCTCCCGTAACTATCTGAATAATTTCTTTTATTACATTATCCATTTCTTTAATCTCTTCATCATCTGTGGAGCTAGTTGGCATATAAACTTGTGCTAAGGTGGTAGGCATGGTATTTGTGTCTATCTTGCCTACAATAATGTGTTCACTATGCTGTTTGTAGTAGCTTATTCGCAATTCTATTTTTTCATTCATTAATTCATTATTAAACCCACTCCTGTATTATCATTATTTGATTTTGTATTTATAACCCTGTATTCACCTGACCAGAATTCTTGTTCCTCCTGCCACCAAACTTCACTAATTGCCACTGTATCTAACATTAACCTAACCATTTCCCTTTTAAAATTTTGTAAGCTACTTGCTTGATTAAGGGGTCCGACATTCCATGCTTTGATCTGTAGAACATCAATTTGGTTTCTCATCATTTTTGTTTCTCCTGATAACGATGTCCTCCGGAGTAGCTCCCGCCCAGAGATCCGAATGGGGGACTATTTTACCTCCATAATATTTTACCCAAGAGGATGCCATCATCATTTAACCATACAGTGAAGATGCATGCTCTTGGGAAAAATTATGGCTGTTTTTCCCCTTGCTTTCAGCTGTTTGCAACACCAGCATGGCAAGGCCACTTGTTCACAGTACAAGTGCAGCAAGGCCAGCTGTGCACAGTACCAGCACAGCAAGGCTGCTTTGGTTTATGTTACAAGGCCATGAGTCAATCATCCAGACTGTTGGCCCTGCAACTACTGAAAAGGCTGCTGCCCCTTTTCAGAAACTGGTTGCTCCTGCGGTATGGCTATGCTTATCGCTGAGGCACGCAACCCTCTCCTCTAATGGCAAGGTCCATGGTTCATCTTAGCCACAATAATTGCATCTTTAAGGGGCTTAAAGTTTTCTTTGTAAGATCACTACAGGCTATACTTTGGAAAGTAGTGTGAAAAGTATCATTGGAAAAAAAATCTAAGGCATCTGTAATAGGTACAGTGGTTGCTCTCACTTTGAAGAAATAATCACTGAATTTGGTAGCCAATAATTTCAGTGTAGACTACCACCACTTCTGTCATTTTGGAACTTGATTTTGTTTGCTTCATCTGTTATTAGTCTTGTTTAATAATGCTCTAGCCTGTTATTACTTTATTCTTATAGTGATTTATTTTTTGTTCTTAGTGCCTTCTTTTCATTTTTCTGGTAACAGACAGAAGACCTTTACTAGCAGTTGAAATTATAACACTTGACTACATCATATTAGTTTCCATTCAATTTTACCTTCATCTGTCTTTTAAGGTATACAGGACTTACAATGCTGCTGCAGAGGCACGTGTTTTCTCCGAACATCTACACTTATAGTCTTGAGAATCATTGTGAAGTTTGTGACAGGGGATACTGTTTATCATGCTGGGGTTTCATACCATTCATTTCCTGATGAAATATGGGAAGAAAAACTGTTTGTATACTGTGTGAGCTATTATATGCCTAACTTTTCTTTTCATGATCTGTTCAGAATAAATGTGTATGAGGTTGAAGAAACTTCATAATTTCTGCCCCAAAAGATAATTCTTGAAGATTTCTAGTCCAGTTTTTCTGAGATGTACTGTATCTTGCTCCTGTTGTCTACCAGCTGATATTTTTCTACTGCACTCTCTTGCCACTCGAACAAGCAATGACTCTTTTCACTGCCCTTCTGTGTATATCCTTGTGTCCCTTGCTAGTGATATGATGTGGTTTCCATACACTTTGATAGTATTTAAGTGTGGCTTGCAAGTGTTCTGTATGCAGTCAAACTGCCCAGTGTTCTGCCAGTTAATTGCAGCCTTCCACTTTCTTTGCCTACAACTGAGCCTATGTGGTCATCCCACTTCATATCTGTCTGCATTGTTACTCCCATATAACTGTATAACATAACAGAGTCTGGTTGTTAATCATTAATCCTGTAGTCACACAATGCTACGCTATTACATTTGAACTTTGCATTTCTCTGAGTTAAGACCTAGTAGCAGTCTTTAGTGATAGATTGATATTTTATTGAGATCTAGCTGAATATTGCTCTAATTTTTCACCACATAGAATTTTCTCGTTGATAATAGTCATCTACAAGAAGCACAAGATTGTTGTTGAAGATTTCACCAGAGAGGGTAGTTTGAAGTCTTCTCAGATGTCAGGTGTCTTGCCAGGTTGAATAATTATTTTTGTTCAAATTTCCAACAATAAACCTTATTGCTAACGTCAAGCGACTGCTAAGGAACACTCTGTGACCTTGCTCTCAGTTGGTGAGTGCTGTGAGGAATTGGAGGGGGGGGGGGGGGGGGGGGAGTTGTTGAAGGGCCCTTCACTCAGTCCACATCCAACTTCACTCTCTGCTGTCTCTATGCCAAGATCAGGGTCCATAACCTTGCTGGAACAGAATCCCCTGTCTTTATAAGTTTCTTTCACTGTCCCTGGTATTACCAGTTTTTTACGCAATGCCCCACAGTGGCTGATTTACAGGGTTGGTGGTGCTAGTGATGGTGGTGGTGTTTGTGCTTCTTATGACTTTCTCAGGTGTGTGTAATATCTTCCAAGTGTACACTTTGCCGCATTGGCATCCCCTGTTGATTATCACTTTTATGTCAATATAACTAAAGGTAGATGGATCTGAAAATAAGTTGATTAATAAAGCATTATCAAGATCACTTTTTAATTGTAATTAAATGGTTTCACAGACATCAGTTGGTGTGTACTGTCAAAACTTCGATATTTTGACAACATGCGACAACTGATGCCAGTGATAGGTACTGTTCTGTCCATATTTTACCACCCAGGTGACTCACAGCTCTTTTGAGAGTTTGTGCGTGCTGTACACGGAACCCCTCACTATTACGACTCTTTCTTCCTTCTCAGGGTGTATTCCCTTCCATGTGTCTCCTTCCCTGTCCTCGCTCCTCCTCCTTTGCCTCATTCTTCCTCTCTCTCTCCTTGCTTATGGCAGCCTGGCTCTCCTCCTGGTTTCTCCCATCTTTTACAGTTTTGTTCCCCTTGTTTCTTTCTTCCCCTTCCCTTTCCAGCATCTTTGGTCCCCCTTTTGGTTTTGATCTCTTCTCTATTTTGCCTCCATAGTGTGAGCTGACTGGGAAATAACACCTTAAGTAGCATCTTCAGCATGTATCCCTACTGCCTCTTCCATATTTTCCTTGAGGCCATTGTCCATTAATGCTATATAGCCAGCTCATTAGCCAGTCCATGTGGTGGGGTCATTGTGTACCCTTCTGGTTGAGTCCCCTGACTACACAGCAATCACACTTCTAATACCTGAGCTGCTACCTCCCCTTGTATGCCTAGGAGTGGTTGCTTGTCATTCTGTTCTGGAGGTTGGGGAATCTCGGCAACAGCCTCCATGGGAAGAGCCTCTGATTGGAGTGTGTGGTATCAGGGCAAACATTGTGTATGAAATGCATTAAGCTCCAAGGCCATTCTTCTATGCCCATCATTTTAGTTGGGACTGGATCTTTGAATGCTGCATCATATGATGACCCTACCTTCCCTTCCTGGCTACCTCTTAGGAGGAGGGCCAGGCTTGCCAGCTACAGAAAAACTCTTTTCCTACTACCCAGTCTGCGCCAGGACTGAAGAGGTCACTTTCACTGCCACCAAGTCATTATTTCTCATAGAAACTGTCAAAGACATGTTTGATAAAGTGAACTCTCAGAGAAAGATGTGGTAGGGTTCGCTGTTGATCGAAATTCTTGTGCCGCCAGTCTGTGGCCCTATGTGCCTGTGACCATCTTGATGACATTCCAGTGCCCGTTACTCCTCACCAGTCTTTGAATATGGTTCAGGGAGCCATTTTCCAATCAGACCTCATCCTTCAAACCAATGAGGAACTCCGGGCCAGTCTGGAACAGCTGGACATTCATTTTGTTTGGCGTGTTCAGAAAGGCCATAAGAAAAATTGTATTACTAGTGGCACCTTCAATAGGGAATTTGAGGAGACTACCATCCTGCAGAAGATCAAGGTTATATTTATCAGTGTGATGGCCTACCACTCATGGGGTGTTTTCGGTGTTTGCGTTTTGGACACAAGTCTTCCCACTGTATAGTGGACTGTCTATGCGGTGAATATAGTAACTCACTCTGTAGGCAAGGCCCAGTGTTTCACCACCCATGTGCGTTAATTTTTGTGATCACCACTCTCCACACTCACCAGACTGCCTGATTTATAAGAAGGAAAAGAAGTCCACTTGGACTCTGCAGTCACAGTTTGCAATCCCTATCTCCCTCCTGTTAGGCCACTTACACCCATTGCCCTAACTGTCCTCTTTCAGCAACTCCCTCCTTTCTCCTGCTCCTTGGGAATTTTAATTGTGATGACCCCTTGTGTAACAGTGCTTTTTCATTATCAGAGGTCTCCTCATAGATTAGTTTCTTGTGGGCCATGACCTGTGCCTCGTTAATGATGGTTCCCCTACACATTTTAGTGCCACCTATGACACTTTCTCTGTCATCAATTTTTCTCACTGATTGGCTTCTATCTACCTCCCAGGTTATGTTTACCACCTCTTTGTCAGGTTGTAATGATGAAGCTGCCTGTGACATGTCCAGTACAATTATTTACATCACTGGCGTTGCCGTCCCCCACTCAACAGGCCTCTTTCCACCAACCACCAGTCCCTTTGTGGAGCATGGCCATTGCCATTGCCATCCATGATCACCATCAAGCCTTGCAGTGCCTTAAGCAGAACCAGTCCTCCATTGGTCTTACTAACTTTAAAGGCATTCGCACTAAAGCTGAAAGAATAAGTGGGTGTGTTGGGAACGCTTTGCCTCCTCCCTAGGTCCATCTCTCTCTCTTTGTCATGGGTATGGACCACACTCTGTCCCTCCGAGATTGTCAATGGCTATTTTCCATCGTGGGCGTTGCACACCCAGGAGCCTTTGTGTGGATCCAATGGTTCTCGTGAAACACTTCAATCCCTTTTGCACTGGCTTCAGCATCAGCATCTTCATCCTCCAGAAACAGTGGGCTGAAGCTTTCCACTTATGCTTTACCCCTTCTACATCTACTTCTAAATCTACATTGGTACTCTGCAAGCCTGCATATTGTGCATGGAGGAGGGTACCATGTACTATTACTAGTCACTTCCTCTGCCATTCCACTCACAAATACAGCGAGGACAAAATGACTGTCTGTATGCCTTTGTATGAGCCTTAATTTCTCATATCTTATCTTTGTGGTCCTTATGTGCAATGTATTCTGGCAGCAGTAGAATCATTTGGCATTCAGCTTCAAATGCTGGTACTCTAAATTTTCTCAATGTTTCTCGATAAGAACATTGCCTTCCCTCCAGGGATTCCCATTTGAATTCTTGAAGCATCTCTGTAACACTTACGTGTTGTTCAAATCTACTGGTAACAAATCTAGCACATCTCTGAATTGCTTTGATGCCTTCATTCAGTCCGACCTGGTACATATCCCAAACACTTGAGCAGTATTCAAGAATAGGTCACATCAATGTCATGCATGTGGTCTCCTTTAGAAGTGAACCACTATTTCCTAAAATTCTCCCAATAAACTGAAGTCGACCTACCACAGTTCTAACATGCTCATTCCACTTGATGTCACTTTGCAGCATTACACCCAATATTTAAAGTACCTGACTGTGCCAAAAAGGACACTAACACTACAGTACCAAATGTTAAAGGTTCGTTTTTCATACTCATCCACATTAACTTACATTTTTCCACATTTAGAACTAGCTGCCATTCATCACAAACTAGAAATTTTATCTGAGTTTTCTTGTATCTTCCTACAGTCACTCAACTTAGATACCTTACCGTACATCGCAGCATCATCAGCAAACAACCGCAGATTGCTGCCCACCCTGTCTGCCAAATCATTCATGTATACAGAGAACAGCAGTGGTCCTGTCATACTACCCCAGGGCACTCATGACAATACCCTTTTCTCTGATGAACTCTTGCCATCGAGGACAACTTACTGGGTTCTATTACTTAAGAAGTCTTCGAGCTACTCACGTAGCTGTGGACTTATACCATATGCTGATACCTTCCCTTAATGGCCTGTAATGCGGCACCATGTCAAATGCTTTTTGGAGATTTAGAAATATGGAATCTGCCTGTTGCTCATCATCCATAGTTCGCAGTACATCGGGTGAGAAAAGGGCATGCTTAGTTTTGCACAAATGATACATTCTAAAACCATGCTGATTAGTGGACATGAGATTCTCAGTCTGAAGAAAGATTAATATATTCAAACTGAGAATATGTCCAATTATTCTGCAACAAATTGAAGATAGTGATATTCGTATTTGACTTTGCAGGTCCCCTTTTTTTTTTTAATACTGGAGGAGTCACTTACTCTTTTTTCCAGTTACTTGGGACTTTTTGCTGGGTGAGAGATTCACGATTAAGGCAGGTGAGGTAAAGGGCCAATGCTCTAGTGTTCATCTTGTAAAAGCAAACTGGAATATTATGTGGACCTGTTGATTTATTTGTTTTCAAATTTTTCAGCTGTTTCTCTACACTAGGGATGCTTATTGCCAGCAGCCTTGCTGCAGTGGCAACATTGTTTTGCATCAGATCACCAAAGTTAAGTGCTGTCAGGCTGGACAAGCACTAGGTTGGGGGACCACCCAGTCTGACGAGCACTGCTGGCAAGCAGGGTGCACTCAGCCCTTGTGAGGGAAACTGAGGAGCTACTTGATTGAGAAGTAGCAGCTGCAGCCTCATTAACTGACATACGCCCGGGAGAGTGGTGTGCTGACCAAATGCCCTTCAATATCCGCATCCAGTGATGCCTGTGGACTGAGGGTGACATGGAGACTGGTTGGTAGCATTGGACCTTTATGGTTTGTTTGGCCAGAGTTCACTTTTAGGTATGCTTATTACTATGTCATCCATACGGGAGTCTGTCCTTAGGTGAATGACACGATTCTCCTGTGTGAATGATTTCTTCAAAGTGAAATTTAAAACTTTGGCTTCCACTTTGCTGTCTTCAACTGCCACACAAGGGACTGAATGGAAGCCTTAGACCCACTTAGTGATTTAACAAAGGACCCTTGTCAGGTGGAATCCTACTATGAAGCTTTTACTGAATGGAAATGTCTTTTGGCCCTCTTCTCTTCCCATGATTCAGCCCCTGGCCCCAATTCCACCCATAGCCAATTGCTTCAACATCTCAGCCCTCCACAATGACAATATCTCCTCTGGGTGTTTAACCGTGTTTGGCTCCAAGTTGTTTTCCCCTGTCAGTAGAGGGACAGTCTTGTGATTCCTGTCCTTAAGTCCACTAAGTAGCCATTGTCCTTCATTAGTTACTGGCCGATCTGTCTGACCAAAGTCCCCTATTGGTTATTTGAATGGGTGGTGATTTGTTGTCTCTGTTGGGTCCTTGAATCTCAGGATCTTTTGTCTCCTTACCAGTGCAACTTTTGGGAGGGACAGCCTCTGATTCATCATCTGCTTAAGTCAGAAACCACAGTTCAGCAGGCTTTTTCTCTCAACACCATCTTGTTGCAGTTTCCTTTTATATTCAAAAGTCCTACAACATGGCTTGTGGCGATCACATCTTACTTACTCAACATGAGTGGGGTCTTCGGGTCCCTCTCTCAATTTTTATTCACCAGTTCCTGTCCCATCGGTCATTCAAAGTTCGTGTTGGCACCATTCTCAGCTGTCCAGGGAACCAGGAGAACAGCATTCCACAGGAATCTGCATTAAGTGTACTTCTTTCCCTCATCACTACTAATGGATTCGTGGCCTTTGTTGGATTGTTGTTCACACCTGCTATGTATGTGGACAATTTCTGTATCTGGGCTAGTTCCCACTTGGTGGCCTCCGTGGAGTGACAGCTCTGGGCTGTCATCTGGTGCACTTCTGTGTGAGCTGTATCACATGGTTTTTAATTCTCCCCTCTTAAATCGCAGCAGGTGGTGTAGTTCTGTATCCGTACTGTGATCCATCCTGTTCTGGAACTCTGCCTAGATGCCTAATGCCTAACTGTGGTCCCCAAGCTCCATTTGTTGTGTCTTCTTTTTGACAACAAGCTTACTTGGTTGTCCCATATCTGCCAGCTGAAGAGTGGCAATTTCCATAAACTCAGTGCCTTTTGATTCCTTGCTCAAACTTCTTGGGAAGCAGATCTTCTGGCTCTTTTCCACCTTTATCAGGCCTTACTCTTGTCCTGTCTGGACTATTTTTGTTAAGTTTATGGTTCAGCTGCCCTTCCACACCACTCATCTTGACCTCCACCATCGTTGTATCCATTTGACCAATGGTGCCTTTCACACAAGTCCTGTCGATTGTTTTCTGATTGATGCTGGGATCCCCCCCCCCTCCCCCCTTAAGGTTCAGTGGTCCCAACTCCTGATTTTCTATGCTGTTGCTATCTGCTCTTTCCCTGGTCCTCTTCCTATCCTATTCTTTGCATATTTTGGGATGTCACCCAACCATCGTTTGTCCTTAGGTGCATTTACTGGTTGAGCATCACCTCAATTCTCTCTGCTGCCATTTCCATATTTGCTCTTTGTCCTATTCCCAACATTCTGTCCCAAACACCCCTCTAGCTCTGGGTTGGGGTAGATCTCTTCCGGGATTCAAAAGCCTCCATTGCTCCAGTGCTTCGTTGTTTGTTCCAGCTGCTCTTTCAGTTTCAGGATGCTGTTATTTTTTACATGGAACACTATCATTTGCTTGCCACCTAAAGGGTGTTTACCACAGAACTTAAGGCCATTTCTTGGACCCTCTTCTTTATTAAATGGTCCTCCCTTGTTAGAGTTTTGTCTATGAATGGGCTTCAGGCCATTATCCAGTGTTTTTTCCAGCACCCTTTAGTGTCTCACATCCATGATCTTTTCACCAATCTTGACTGTGCTGTTTGTCCAATTGATTTCCTTTGGTTTTCTGGCCACTTAGGTATACTGGGTAATGAGTTTGCTGGTCACGTGACTCGGGTTGGGAGGTCAGCCCTTGCCCCCATTATCTGTGACCCCTCTGGGGGAAGATTTTTGGCATCAACGTCAAATACCTTTTCACTGAGTTGTTGGCTGACTCTTGGAGGGGGGGGGGGGGGGGGGGGGGATCACTGCCTGCCCAATAAACTTCGTGCAATTACGGGGACTCCCTCCATGTGGTGTTCTTCCTTCTGATGCTCTTGGTGGGAATCTATCATCTGCTGCCCTCTTCATATCAGCCATAACAGGTTGACTCCATAACGAGCTGCCACCCCTTTGTAGTTGCATGATACCCCCTCTCAGTGCTCCACACATTGTTGGTCTACCCTCACCATTTGGTCCTTTGCACTCAATACGTCCTCTCACTCTCCTTGTCCAGGGCATTAGCAGAGGACCCTCACATGGTTATGTCTGACCTCGGTTTCTTCACAAAAGTGGTTTATCCTTCTATATTACCGAGTGAGGTGGCGCAGTGACTATTACACTGGACTCGCATACGGGAGGACGACGATTCAATCATACATCCGGCCATCCTGATGTGGGTTTTTCGTGATTTCCCTAAATCTCTCCAGGCAAATGCCGGGATGGTTCCTTTGAAAGGGCACGGCCGACTTCCTTCCCGATCCTGCCCTAATCCAATGAGGCCGATGACCTCACTGTGTGGTCTCCTCCCCCAAACAACCCAACCCAACCTTCTATATTGGAGTACCTGAATTTCCTTCCATATTTCAAGTCCCTCGGTTATCATCGAAATTGGTTTGGGAGGAGGAGGCTGTCGACCTCACCTCCACACTGGCCGATTCCCACACTCCCCCCCCCCGGGAAACATTCCACGCGGGAAAAATATATCTAAAAACACAGATGATGTGACTTACCGAACGAAAGTGCTGGCAGGTCGATAGACACACAAACAAACACAAACATACACATGAAATTCGAGCTTTTGCAATAAACTGTTGCCTCATCAGGAAAGAGGGAAGGAGAGGGAAAGACGAAAAGATGTGGGTTTTAAGGGAGAGGGTAAGGAGTCATTCCAATCCCGGGAGCGGAAAGACTTACCTTAGGGGGAAAGAAGGGGTATACACTCGCGCGCGCACACACACACACATATCCATGAGCACATACACAGACACAAGCAGATATATATATATATAAAACAAAGATGATGTGACTTACAAAACGAAAGTGCTGGCATGTCGATAGACACACAAAATTCAAGCTTTCGCAACCAATGGTTCCTTCATCAGGAAAGAGGGAAGGAGAGGGAAAGACGAAAGGATGTGGGTTTTAAGGGAGAGGGTAAGGAGTCATTCCAATCCCGGGAGCGGAAAGACTTACCTTAGGGGGAGAAAAGGGGTATACACTTGCACGCACACACACACACACACACACACACACACACACACACACACACACACACACACACACACACACACACACACACACATCCATCCGCACATACACAGACACAAGCAGACATTTGTGAAGGCAAAGAGTTTGGGCAGAGATGTCAGTCGAGGCGGAAGTACAGCGGCAAAGATGTTGTTGAAAGACAGGTGAGGTATGAGCGGCGGCAAATTGAAATTAGCGGGGCTTGAGGCCTGGCGGGTAAAGAGAAGAGAGGATATACTGAAGGGCAAGTTTCCATCTCCGGAGTTCTGTCAGGTTGGTGTTAGTGAGAAGTATCCAGATAACCCGGACGGTGTAACACTGTGCCAAGATGTGCTGGCCGTGCACCAAGGCATGTTTAGCCACAGGGTGATCCTCATTACCAACAAACACTGTCTGCCTGTGTCCATTCATGCAAATGGACAGTTTGTTGCTGGTCATTCCCACATAGAAAGCTTCACAGTGTAGGCAGGTCAGTTGGTAAATCACGTGGGTGCTTTCACACGTGGCTCTGCCTTTGATCGTGTACACCTTCCGGGTTACAGGACTGGAGTAGGTGGTGGTGGGAGGGTGCATGGGACAGGTTTTACACTGGGGGCGGTTACAAGGGTAGGAGCCAGAGGGTAGGGAAGGTGGTTTGGGGATTTCATAGGGATGAACTAAGAGGTTACGAAGGTTAGGTGGATGGCGGAAAGACACTCTTGGTGGAGTAGGGAGGATTTCATGAAGGATGGATCTCATTTCAGGGCAGGATTTGAGGAAGTCGTATCCCTGCTGGAGAGCCACATTCAGAGTCTGATCCAGTCCCGGAAAATATCCTGTCACAAGTGGGGCACTTTTGGGGTTCTTCTGTGGGAGGTTCTGGGTTTGAGGAAATGAGGAAGTGGCTCTGGTTATTTGCTTCTGTACCAGGTCGGGAGGGTAGTTGCGGGATGCGAAAGCTGTTTTCAGGTTTTTGGTGTAATGGTTCAGGGATTCTGGACTGGAGCAGATTCGTTTGCCACGAAGACCTAGGCTGTAGGGAAGGGACCGTTTGATGTGGAATGGGTGGCAGCTGTCATAATGGAGGTACTGTTGCTTGTTGGTGGGTTTGATGTGGATGGACGTGTGAAGCTGGCCATTGGACAGGTGGAGGTCAATGTCAAGGAAAGTGGCATAGGATTTGGAGTAGGACCAGGTGAATCTGATGGAACCAAAGGAGTTGAGGTTGGAGAGGAAATTCTGGAGTTCTTCTTCACTGTGAGTCCAGATCATGAAGATGTCATCAATAAATCTGTACCAAACTTTGGGTTGGCAGGCCTGGGTAACCAAGAAGGCTTCCTCTAAGCGACCCATGAATAGGTTGGCGTATGAGGGGGCCATCCTGGTGCCCATTGCTGTTCCCTTTAATTATTGGTATGTCTGGCCTTCGAAAGTGAAGAAGTTGTGGGTCAGGATGAAGCTGGCTAAGGTAATGAGGAAAGAGGTTTTTGGTAGGGTGGCAGGTGATCGGCGTGAAAGGAAGTGCTCCATCGCAGCGAGGCCCTGGACGTGCGGAATATTTGTGTATAACGAAGTGTTCAATGGTTACAAGGATGATTTCCAGGGGTAACAGACTGGGTAGGGATTCCAGGCGTTCGAGAAAGTGGTTGGTGTCTTTGATGAAGGATGGGAGAATGCATGTAATGGGTTGAAGGTGTTGATCTACGTAGGCAGAGATACGTTCTGTGGGGGCTTGGTAGCCAGCTACAATGGGAAATGGTTACAAGGATGGTTTCCGGGGGTAACAGACTGGGTAGGGATTCCAGGCGTTCGAGAAAGTGGTTGGTGTCTTTGATGAAGGATGGGAGACTGCATGTAATGGGTTGAAGGTGTTGATCTACGTAGGCAGAGATACGTTCTGTGGGGGCTTGGTAGCCAGCTACAAACTCTTTGCCTTTACAAATGTCTGCTTGTGTCTGTGTATGTGCGGATGGATGTGTGTGTGTGTGCGCGCGCGAGTGTATACCCATTTTTTCCCCCTAAGGTAAGTCTTTCCGCTCCCGGGATTGGAATGACTCCTTACCCTCTCCCTTAAAACCCACATCCTTTCATCTTTCCCTCTCCTTCCCTCTTTCCTGATGAGGCAACAGTTTGTTGTGAAAGCTTGAATTTCATGTGTGTGTTTGTGTTTGTTTGTGTGTCTATCGACCTGCCAGCACTTTAGTTCGGTAAGTCACATCATTACATGATATGCATTGTATGTTCATAAATTATAAAACATGAGCACTATTTCCTCCTGTGAAGCAAAGTTATTCCCTAAGTTGCTTTATATGAATGCCGAGATGGTCTAATGAAAAGGCACAGCTAATTTCCTACCCCAGTTTGAGCTTGTGCTCCATTTATAGTGTTGACCGGATGCTAAACCGTGTTCTTCATTCCTGTTTTTACCCTTTTCTTTTGATGAGATGATGCCAATTTTCAGTGAAAACTAGTTGTATTGGTTGTTGCTCTATAACCTTCAGTTCTTGTCAGAAATCATAATGTGTGAAGCAGTCCCAAGCTTTACTTCAATAGCTATACCTCTCCTTTAGCTTGATTCCTCACCCATGGTTAAGTGGGAGGTCATTTCAAGGTATAGTATGCAGTGAAAGACTTTCCAGCAGCCAAATCGAAATGCATCCCTCTTGGCCAGTTTCAGAAGCAGCCTCCCAGGATGCAAGATCCAGGCACTTCAAAGACGGTGGGGTTACTAGTATATTGATGCTCCAATGTTAGGCACGTAATGGACCCTCTTAAGATATAGCTGTCAAGGAGAGAAGAAGTCAAGTAGGCACTGTGTGTGTGTAGCATCATTGACACTACCAATTGCACGCCTTTGATACAAAGCCAAGTGGAGGGTCTGATTCAGAGGTTCAGTCAGCTTTCCGACCATTAGGCTGCAGATCCCTTGACTAGCACCATAGGGTAGTGGGATATTGGATCCTACTTAGTTGGTCAGGGGTCGATTAAACATAGAAGGTGGCTACACAGACAGCGGGGGATGTGTGAAGTGGACTGAGCTGTTTTTAGGTTATAGAGGGTCATGGGAAAATGCGAAAAGTGCTTTAGTCTCAAAGAGTGCAAGTCAAACACAGGAAGAGTGTAGACATAACAACAATCGCTATTTTAATTGTAAATTATTACAGCTATATTGGGAAAGAACAAGAGCTCCTAGTGCTAGTAGAAAGCATTGAAGCTCAAATTGTTACAGGAAATAAAAGTTGGCAACACTGGAGATAAGTTCAGCTGAAATTTTTATAAAGCACCTAATGGTGTTCGGAGAAGATAGATTAAATACAGTTGGTGGTGGAGGTTTGTTGATGTTAGAAGTAGTTCATCTTGTTGTGAATTGAAGAAGGTATGTCATTTGAGTTACTATGGATAGAGGTCACACTTGACAACTTTGATAAATTAATGATTGATTCCTTTTGCTGACACCTGACTGAAATGATACAAGTGCTGAAAGGTTCAAAGAAAACTTGAGTCTCATTTCAAACAGGTACCCAATTCATAAAATTATAGTTGGTGATGACTTCAATGTGTTGGTGGAAATACATGTTTAAAATTAAACTTAGGCATAAAATGTCATCTGAAATGGTACTACATGCTTTCTCAGAAAATGATACTGAACAATTATTTCTGGAGCCCACTTGAAGTGTAAATGGTTGCAAAAATGTACTTGATCTCTTAGCAACAAATAATCGTGAACAAATGAGGAACACCATGATGGATACAGGGATTATTGACCACAGGATCTTTGTAGAGAGAATAAATACTGTAATACCCAAATCCACCAAAAATACATGCAAGTCATATATGTTTAAAGCGATGCAGATAAAAATTTGCCTGACACCTTCCTAAGTGCCAGTGTTCACTCCTTCCAAACTAACTATGTAAGCGCAGACCAGATGTGGCTTAAAGTCAAAGAAGAAATATCAGCAGCAATTGAGAGATTTATACCCAATAAATTAATAAGAGATATAACTGATCCCCCAAGGTACAGCAGTTAATGTCATAGCTTTGGAAACATGATGTTGTTGTATGATGAAGATTTTCTGGATCATGTCATCTTTGATGATTAATCAATATTTCACTTAAGTGCAAATGTGAACACACATAATGTGCACATCGGGGATCAGAAAATTTTCACGGGATGGTACAGGTGTAGCAAGACTCCCCTAAATTGAAGATTTTTTGTGCCCAATCTCAGCCTCCCCCCTTGAACCATGGACCTTGCCATTGATGGGGAGGCTTGCATGCTCAGTGATACAGATAGCGTACTGTAGGTGCAACCACAACTGAGGGGTATCTGTTGAGAGGCCAGACAAACATGTGGTTTCTGAAGAGGGGCTGCAGCCTTTTCAGTAGTTGCAGGGGCAACAGTCTGAGTGAGTGACTAATCTGGCCTTGTAACACTAACCAAAATGGTCTTGCTGTGCTGGTACTGTGAACAGCTGAAAGCAAGGGGAAACTACATCTGTAATTTTTCCCGAGGGCATGCAGCTTTACTTTGTGGTTAAATGATGGGTAAAATATTCCGGAGGTAAAATAGTACTACATTCGGCTCCCCAGGCGGGAACAACTCAGGAGGACGTCGTTATCAGAAGAAAGAAAACTGGTGTTCTATGGATCGGAGTATGGAATGTCAGATCCCTTAATTGGGCAGATAGATTAGAAAATTTAAAAAGGGAAATGGATAGAATGAAGTTAGGTATAGTGGGAATTAGTGAAGTTCGGTGGCAGGAAGAACAAGACTTCTGGTCAGGTGAATACAGGGTTATAAATACAAAATCAAATAGGGGTAATGGAGGAGCAGGTTTAATAATGAATTTAAAAAAATAGGAGTGTGGGTAAGCTACCACAAACAGCATAGTGAACGCATTATTGTGGCCAAGATAGTCACGAAGCCCACGCCTACCACAGTAGTGCAAGTTTATGTGCCATCTAGCTTCACAGATGACAAAGATAGTGATGAAATATATGCTGAGATAAAAGAAATTATTCAGATCGTGAAGGGAGACTGAAATTTAATAGTCATGGGGGATTGGAATTCGATAGTAGGAAAAGGAAGAGAAGGAAGTGTAGTTGGTGAATATGGAACGGGGGTAAGGAATGAAAGAGGAAACCGCCTGGTAGAATTTCGCACAGAGCATAACTTAATCATAGCTACATTTGGCTCAAAAAGCATGAAAAAAGGTTGTATACATGGAAGAACCCTGGAGATACTGACAGGTTTCAGATAGATTATATAATGATAAGACAGAGATGTAGCAACCACATTTTAAACTGTAAGACATTTCCATGGGCAGATGTGGACACAGACCACAGTCCATTGGTTATAAACTGTAGATTAAAATTGAAGAAACTGCAAAAAAGTGGAAATTTAAGGAGATGGGGCCTGGATAAACTGACAGAACCAGAGGTTGTAGAGAGTTTCAGGGAGAGCATTAGGGAATGATTGACAGGATTGGGGGAAAGAAATACAGTAGAAGAAGAATGGGTAACTTTGAGGGATGAAATAGTGAAAGCAGCAGAGGATCAAGTAGGTAAAAAGAAAAGGGCTGGTAGAAATCTTCGGGTAACAGAAGATATATTGAATTTAATTGATGAAAGGAGAAAATATAAAAATGCAGTAAATGAAGTAGGCATAAAGGAATACATAGTCTCATAAATGAGATTAACAGGAAGTGCAAAGCGGTTAAGCGGGGATGGCTAGAGGACAAATGTAAGGATGTAGAGACATATCTCACTAGGGGTAAGATAGATACTGCCTACAGGAAAATTAAAGAGACCTTCAGAGAAAAGAGAACCACTTGTATGAATATCAAGAGCTCAGATGGAAACCCAGTACTAAGCAAAGGAGGGAAAGCAGAAAGGTGGAAGGAGTATATAGTGTCTATATAAGGGCAATGTACTTGAGGACAATATTATGGAAATGGAAGAGGATGTAGATGAAAATGAAGTGGGAGATATGATACTGTGTGAAGAGTTTGACAGAGCACTGAAAGACCTAAGTCAAAACAAGGCCCTGGGAGTAGACAACATTCCATTAGAACTACTGATAGCCTTGGGAGAGCCAGCCCTGACAAAACTCTACCATCTGGTGAGCAAGATGTATGAGACAGGCGAAATACACTTAGACTTGAAGAAGAATATAATAATTCCAATCCCAAAGAAAGCAGGTGTTGACTGATGTGAAAATTACCGAACCATCAGTTTAATAATTCACGGCTGCAAAATACTAACACAAATTCTTTACAGATGAATGGAAAAACTGGTAGAAGCTGACCTCGGGGAAGATCAGTTTGAAATGTTGGAACATGTGAGGCAATACTGACCCTATGACTTATCTTAGAAGATAGATCAAGGAAAGGCAAACCTACATTTCTAGCATTTGTAGGCTTAGAGGAAGCTTTTGACAGTGTTGACTGGAATACTCTCTTTCAAATTCTGAAGGTGGCAGGGTAAAATACGGGGAGCAAAAGGCTATTTACAATTTGTACAGAAACCAGATGGCAGTTACAAGAGTTGAGGGGCATGAAAAGGGAAGCAGTGGTTGGGAAGGGAGTGAGGCAGGATTGTAACCTATCCCCGATGTTATCTGTATATTGAGCAACCAGTAAAGGAAACAAAAGAAAAACTCGGAGTAGGAATTAAAATCCATGTAGAAGAAATAAAAAGTTTGAGGTTTGCCGATGACATTGTAATTCTGTCAGAGACAGCAAAGGACTTGGAAGAGCAGTTGAATGGAATGGACATTGTCTGGGAAGGAGGATATAAGATGAACATCAACAAAAGCAAAGTGAGTATAATGGAATGTAGTCGATTAAAGTTGGGTGATGTTGAGGGACTTAGATTAGGAAATCAGACACTAAAAGTAGTAAATGAGTTCTGCTGTTTGGGGAGCAAAATAACTGATGATGGTTGAAGTAGAGAGTATATAAAATAGACTGGCAATGGCAAGGAAAGTGTTTCTGAAGAAGATAAATTTGTTAACATCGAGTATAGATTTAAATGTCAAGATGTCATTTCTTAAAGTACTGTATTTGTATGGAGTGTATGGAAGTGAAACATGGACGATAAATAGTTTGGACAAGAAGAGAATAAAAACTTTCGAAATGTGGTGCTACAGAAGAATGCAGAAGATTAGATGGGTAGATCACATAACTAATGAGGAGGTATTGAATAGAATTGGGGATAAGAGAATTTTGTGGCACAACTCGACTAGAAGAAGGGATCAGTTGGTGGACATGATCTGAGGCTGATTATGTGTTTTGTGACTTTTACATTATTATTTATGTTGACTGTGTTGATTATGTGGTATCATTTAGTAACTTCTTTAAATATAAATTAATTGTGGCGATGTGCCCTATATCACATGTACAAACAGTGTAGTACAGGAGTTAGACAAAAATAGAGAAACACCAAAAAGAAACCACATTATGATGCATACTACAGTGTAGGAAAACTATTTGTGTGCAAAACAGTTTCCAGTCATCTCAGAATGGATAAATACAGTTCTTGTATGGTATACAAGCGATTCTTATACCATTCTTCCTGCTAAACAGTGGCAACTTATGGTAATGATGATGGAGGTGGATACCAATCTTGTATTATTCTCTCCAAAGTAGAAGACAAAGGCTCAGTTATATTGAAATCTGGAGACCGGTGGCCAGGGGAGAGCAAAAATTCATCCTTGTGCTCACAAACCAGTCATGGGTGATGTGAGTTACATGCACATGGGTCCCGTCATCTTGGAACACAGCATCATCATTGGGAAACAAATATTGCTCCATAGGACGGACCTGATCAGCCAGAATGGTCTCTCCATCATTGACAGTAATGAGACTGCGGAGAGTAATTAAGGTGACCACGGAATACCGTGATATGGCTCCCCAAATTATTGCCATACGCTCACCACATTTTTCTCTTTGGATGTAAACTCAGCCAGAAGTTGGAAACAGCATGATACAAAACATATATGATCAAGTGACTTTCTTGCATTTCCCACAGTCCAAGTTTTATGACTCCAGCACCATGTTTTCCTGTAACAGACATCTGCATAACTGATGAGCGGTTGTATAATTCTAGCTTACCATGTAGTTCGCTGCTTATGGACCTCCCCTTGTTTTGTTGTGTGTTTACAAAGTTCGTGAATGTGACATTCAGTTCTGTAGTGACTTTTGCAGTTGTCCTCTTTATTTTCATCACAACCCTCTTCAGTTACCTTCTGATATGATCACTCAATACACTCATTCTTCCGTGTTGTGATTCAGTGGGTGACGTTTTTAAACTTTCTGTGTATGCAGTATATATCTTCGATGTAGTGGCTCTTGAAACACCAAAAACGTCAGCTGCATTGTTTAGGGTACCCACTAAATGAGCACCAACAAGTGGCCCACTTTTGAATTAACTTTGCTCCGTATAATGCATCCACAACTACACACGTCACGGATTGAGATAATGCACATCTGGCTCTCAGTGAATACCAGAAGTATTGGGTTGTCAGTATCCTGCCAGAGCTTTCCTTTCTGTATTTATACTGGCACATTTCATAGTAGACTTTTAGTTATCGAACGAAATCCATTAGACTTTTTTTAAGAAATAATTAAATTTCTTGTATGACTTCGGTAAACATTTTTTCCATTGTTCATTTAGTAAATTCACTCTGATAGTGTGACTTCATCAGAATTTATAATTATTTAAAGTAATATTTTCTCCTCCTCCTCCTCAGTTACATCTGGTTGGTAGAGCTTCTTTACTGCTGTCCTTTAGCCACCATGAAATAATTTATTATGGTGCTCTCATACATTTTGTGAAAGACCTTTGTATTTAGATATAAACCATACATTACTGTTGCACTATGTTGTTCTATTCTTGTCGGGAAACAAAGCAAAGCTGTGTATCAGCATTACATATTGTACCGTGGGGGCGTCAGGATGTGTAAGTTTGCAGAAGATTTTGAAAACTGTTCCGCTAGTTGACATGACATTCGAGAAATAGTGAGTTTCGCAGTATCTGTGTACTTTCCACATTTTTGAACATTTGCTTCGTATTCATCATTGTCTAACAGATTGAGGATCCCCTCATCTGGTTTAGTGAACTGGCTCAAAACGTTGTAGTCTCGCTTTATAGCATTTACAATCCATGAGTTCTGCAGCATCTGACATCCTTTCAACTACTGTGACAGAGTGCAGAATGATCACTCTTTCTCTCATGTTTAGGCCATATAATTATGCTTCCAAATTGTAGCCCACCTTATCCAATCTGCCATATTATTTGGAAATGTATGGCAGTGTTGGCATGCAATTAGCTGTTCTTAAATCGGGATTATGGAAGGATCACTGCCCTGAGTAACGCAATAAATAACTTTCAAATCCAACCTTAGTTAGTACAGCAAACAGCCAACAGGTGGGAGTGATAGCCATATGTGTGTTATTTCATTCCATATAGTGGAGATGCTGAGTCACGATAGGCACAACAAAAAGATTCACACAATTATAGCTTTCGGCCTACCGTGACTCAGCATCTCCACTATGTTGTGAGTAGCAACTTTCCCTCTCTAATATTGTTACGTTCCATCCTGGATTTTCCATTGTTTGATTATTTCATTCTATGACATGTTCAGCTGTGAATGCATTATGTGTGAGCTAAATGAATTTGAAAGTGGGCCAATTGTTAGTGCTCATATAGTAGGTACCTCATAACCAATGCAGCTGAAATTTTTTTGTGTTTCAAGAGGCACTACATTGAAGATTTATACTGCATACATGGAAAGTGTAAAAACATGACCCATTGAACCACAACATGGAAGAACGAGTGTATTGAGTAATCATGACCGAAGGCCACTGAAGAGGCTTGTGATGGAAAAATAAGAGGACAGCTGCAAAAATCACTACAGAACTGAATGTCACATTCAAAAACTTTGTAAGCGTCAAACAGCACAAAGTGAGGTCCACAAGTAGGGAACTGCACGGCGAGCTGGAATTATACAACCGCTAATCAGTTATGCAGATGTCTGTGACAAGAAAACGTGGTGCCAAAGTCATAAAACCTAGACTGTTGGAAATGCAAAAAGTCACTTTATCATATATGTTTTGTATCATGCTGTTTCCAACTTCTGGCTGAGTTTACATCCCAAAAGACAAGTGTGGTGGGGGGCTGGCAATGATTTGGGCTGCCATATCACGGTATTCCATCGGCACCTTGACTACTCTCCAAAGTCTCATTATTATCAATGATTTATCCAATTGTAAAATATTTGTTTCCCAATGGTGGTGATGTGTTAAAAGATGACAGGACCCCTGTCACAGCATCCAGAACTGGTTTGTGAGCACAAGGACGAATTGTTGCTCTCCCCTGGCCACCAGTCTCCAGAATTCAATATAAATGACCCTTTGTCTTCTAATTTGGAGAGAATAGTGCAAGATCGGTACCCACCTCCATCATCATCATCATCATCATCATCATAAGTTTCCACTGTTTAGCAGGAAGAATGGTATAAGAATCACTTGTGTACCACACAAGAACTATATTTATACATTCTGAGATGGCAGGAAGCTGTTTTCCTTAACGACTTTCATACGCTGTAGCAGGCATGGTAATGTGTTTGTTTTTGGTGATTATCTATTTCTGTGTAACTCCTTCACTACAATGTTTGTACATGTGATATAGGTTACATCACCACAATTAATTTATATTTAAAGTAGTTATTAAGTGAGACTACATTATCAAGACAATCAACATAAATAATAATATAAAAGTCACATAATACATAACCACATAATTAACAATATTTGGTAAATCAGGTTTTGCTTATTATGACATTCCAGTGCAGTGAATACTGGGTGTTTCCAAATGAATATCAGGATTTTAAAGCTATGTGGCATTTATTACATTCAACATACAATTATAAAGAATACATCAACTGAAGGAGTAACCCAAACAGTTTTCCTCACAAGTGTTCAATATACAAGCACTATTGTCCCACGGCACACGTCAAGTCATTAGGTGGGTTCTTCCTATACCTTGATCTAAATTATTTATATTATGTTTCTCTCTTCTGTTCAACACTTCTTGTATGTAGTGAGTAACAATTTATCATTATTCACAATGTTATTTCACTCCAGATTTTTCCTTATTTTGAGTGTTTTAACATATTTCACTTCTTCTAAAACTTACCTTGACCAATGGCTTAAACAACCATAATTCTGTAGTTCATCAAAATTAGTGCATTGCCTGGACTTTTTGTTACTCTTATGATCAGGAATTTTAAGCCGTCATTTTCCCTACTGTTCTCTTGCTAGCCAAATACTGGCAATGGATATTTCTTATATTTGATGTTAAAATTTGACAAGACCATGGCCAACTTCTTATCCAGATTTGAGATTGTGCTCTATTTCTGTTGAACTTGTTGCCTATAAACATCAAAGTTGTTTTTTTTTTTTTTCCAATGTGAATGAGTCAATGGCAATTTTTGGTTAGTTATATTTGATGATATCTTACACAGTATTTTCAGTTCTAATGCTTTTTCTCTATCACAGATTTTTTATTTTCATTGTCAGTGTAACATTATTATTAAATATCTTTTATAAAGGTTTCATATCTTTATTTCCTAACTTGTTGACTATTAGGTAAGGTATATGCTGGATTTAATAATGTGATAATATAATTTAAAACAAAAACACTGTATCATCTTGATGTATGCATTTTTATAGAATGTAATTCTAAATCATCAAGTTAAAAAAAGGTGATTTTTAATGTATAGTGATTGTAATAATGTAAAAATATGTTCAGTGTGAAGTATGTATTAGGTACAAACTAATCTACCCCCAAAAAATACTTTGTGGATAACTATCAGTTTTGTGTGTCATGTAAAATTTAGTATGACACGTTTTTAAACTCACCGACTCAGTTGTATTGAAAATGTTGATTTTAGAATCCTGCCTTCCCATGGAAAAATCTCTGCGGTCTTACACACTTATCAGAATTTATTCACACGTGTCTCATCAGCTGAAGAAAGTTATGACATGAAAGTAAATATTTTTTCGTGATTCAGACTGTGATCAAAAGAATCAAATTTTATGTGACTTGCAATGCAGTTAAACACCTGTCTTAATTTCTTTGGGAATCTATAGAATTATTGTACACATAAACTTCTGGGGTAAAATTAATATGAAAGTCTTGTTGTCAGTATATCATTGACAAGCTCAATGTATATTTGACGGAATACTCACTGGCTGTAAATCTTGAGCAAATTTTTTTCCCTACTTCAGTTAAATATGTCTTCATTATCTTCATAAAGTAATTTTTTTCTTTTTTTTTTCCTTTCAGGACATAGCCATGATGACGATGATTATGAAGAAGATGAGGAGCAAGAAGAAGTAGTAGTCAGATACAAACGCCAGGCTGAGCAATACGAATACACACCCACAAAGACAAGATGTCCATTGCTTCTAGTTGCAGATTACCGTTTTTATCAGGAAATGGGAGGCAGTAATACAAAGACTACAATAAATTATTTGGTTTGTTTTTACAGACTAATATAGTCATAGAAGTACATATTTTAGGAGTGAATTATGTTTAAGAAATATTTGTTAGATGATACAGAAGAACTGTATTAACATTATCTAATCCCCTTCATTATTATGAGATGCCAGAATTGAACTTTATTTGTGCCATTTCAGTAAAGAACACATTCTGGGGCCATTAATAAGATATACACTGTTATCTGTAGACATTATGTAGGGTAAAGCTGTTGTTGACCTGCAGGTCTGAACACCTTGCACCCCATTAGAAATGATTCAGTTGGAGATGATAAACTCTTGTCTTCCTCCAACCTTTTAATTATTTTCCTCAATCATATGTTGCCCTTCCCATTCTGAAGACCTTTTTTTTTAAAAAAAATGTGCTTTACATTGAATTCTCTGAATATTTTGTCATATTAGATGATGAAAAAATATAGTCAAGATATTCTTTTATGGAAACTTTAATGGAAAAATCGCTAGCACATTAGTGTGGAGGGTCAGATTTTATTTCAGCTCTGTTGTCCTCTAACTTTCTGCAGCATATTTAATATTATTGAGATCAGTAATGAATAAAAGCTTGTTCTTATTTTACTTTTATTTCACAGAAATGCTAGCCAAATGTTATACAATTAACAATTTATATTTTATGGCGTAAGCATGTAGTAATCACATAAATTTGTAACATTTGTAACAGAAACAGTATGTAAGGATAGATGCTACCCACCACATAGATGAGGCATTGAGTGGCATACAGGCACATTGAAAAAGACTGCTAGATAAAATTCAGCTATCGGACTAAGTCCTTCGAAAGTCGCAGAAAACAAAATTCATACACATTCACACAAGCGCAACTTGCAGCCACATGATTGCTGTCATCTACAGGCACTGAGGCCAGCTGCAAATGCATATGAAATGAGCAGCAATCTTTGCTGGAGTGAGTAGTTGGGGTACAAAAGAGGTGCTGGGTGGGGAGCAGTGCAGGTGTAGGTGGGGAAAAGTGCCAGTGCTGCATGTGGGAGCATACAGGTATGTGGTGGGGACAGGACAGTGAACTGCTAGATGCAGCATTGGTAGGCTGTGCTGAGAGGTTGGAGTTGCAGGCAGGGTCAAGTGGGTAGAGAGAGAAGTAGAGAAGGCACAGGATGTGAAGCAATCATTGAAATCAAGCACTTTGTGTTGCGCAGCTTGCTCAGCAACTGGGTGGTCCAGCTGTCTCCTGACCATTGACGGTGGCCATTTGTACAGACAGACAGACAGCATGTTAATTGCCATGCCCGTGTAGAACGCAGCACAGTGGTTGCAACTAAGTTTGTAGATCACAGTGATTGTGCATTTGATGAGGTAGGAGACACCTGTGACTGGATGGCAGTAAGTGGTAGTGGGTGAATGCAAGGGACATGTGTAGCATCAGTCTATTGCATGGATAAGAACCATGAGCCAAGGGGTTGTCTGCTTCTGTTGAAGAACTTAGACCGATAGCTGAATTTTATCTAACAATCTTTTCCACCGTGCCTGTCTGCCACTCAATGCCTCCTTGTATGCGGTGAATAACATGTAGCCTTTCGTATTGTTGCCATCCCATCCAGACTTTTCCATTGTTTAACTTTTGTAATAAAAATTCATGGTGAAGACTGGTAGAAACAGTCCCTTCCCTTTGCATGGCAGGCACTGGCTGCATTTTATGCACTCTGTATTGGTTCTGCCATTGACAAGTTTGTTGTGACAAAATATCAGCCACTATGAGCCAGTGATCATACCCATCGTACTTATTGTCCAGACCTGGTTTTGGATGAGGTTCGTATATGTTTGCCTCTTTTGAGATACCTAGCTCATCGTCTAACACTGACTCACATTCTCCTGCCCTCCTCTTTCTGTCTGGATAAATCAAATGAGGCTCTGTCAAAGACATCTTAAATTTAAGATGATTCATGATGCTCATTTTCACAGTCTGGTTTTCACCACTGAAAGATACATTATTTACAGTAAACACTGGAAGTATGCCTCACAGATCAGAATCTTCTAACAGGGAAGGAATCTTCTTCTAACAGGGAAGTAATCTGATATTCTGTTAGACCTGAATGTAACATAGCTAATGTGCATCTAAAGTTTCGCACAAAAAAAAATCATGAAAAATAGTGATAGAGTTAGCACATGACAGTGTCCATTCAAGACCAAAGTTGTATAGTAAACACCTAACTCACACAGTCATGTTAGCACAAACTTAACACAAAATTACTACGCGTAGACATGGCATTACTAATAATTGTTGACAGTACAACATTATATTATCCTTTCCAACCAACCACACCATGAAAGTGTGAATTTGGGTGGAAATGACTAAAATGACCTGTTTCACATGATATGCATACCACACTGTAATGTTGCATATTTACTAAGAGTTCTTCTTGTGGGGCAGCCATAACTGTGCAAGTCAATTATGTAGAATGAAGAAATTGCACAACAGTTGCTGAATTAACTATCTTTTATTGCATCCATGATGTATTTCAAAATACTTAAAGTTCCATCTGGTGTAAACTGTAATAATTAAAATATTGTGTTACAAAACAATGGAAGATGATCCTCAAGTTTTTTAAAAGAAGTCAGTTAAAATTTCTAAAATAAAATAAGAGAGAACAGGACATCACTTACAAATAAAACCACTTAACCATATGAGGTCATCCTCGCCCTAATGCGGTCATGGAACAAAAGGGGTAAAAAGGGGGGAGCTAGAAAAATCCCAAAAACCGATGATTTTTCTGAAACTGGATGTTTATGCAGTAAAAGATTGTCAATTCAGCAGCTATTGTGCAGTTTCTTCATTTTACAAAAGTTGCATTATTACATACATGAAAGAAGCAGAGGTGAAAGAAGCAATTAGTGTCAAAAAATTAGTAGTCTGACACTTTCCACTAAGCCACAAAACTACAGATTTTACACAGTAAACAGCAGTATTTTACAGAATAATTTTGCTGTGGCATGCATGGGCAGTTATATGAATATTTATAGTATTGAAAGACGATGGAATACCAACAATATGGGAAGGGTAGATCGCTACTCACCACATGGAGGAGGCGTTGAGTTTCAGATAGTCACAACAAAAAAGAATACTAGTATCCCCTTTTGTTGTGCCTGTCAGCAACTCTATGCCCCCTCAATGTGATGAACAGCAATCTAGCCTTTCCATGTTGTTGCTATAAAAATATTTAATGTGATACCAACAAAGTGATGTATATATTGAGCTTATATCTGGATTTAAAAAAATATTTAATGGAATTAGTCAGTTGTAGAAAATCATAAATTTTTTTGTTGCAGTTATAACAACCAGGGATTCTTTTTTCCAGATTAGCTTGATAGATAGAGTTCATAAGATTTACAATGACACAACATGGCATGACCGCCAAGAAAATGATGGCTTCAAGGGCATGGGATTTGTAATAAAGAAGATAGTTGTCCATAGCGAACCTACCAGAGTGCGTGGTGGAGAAGCTCATTACAATATGGTTAGAGAGAAATGGGATGTCCGGAATTTATTGGAGGTACATTGTTAGTTTTAGTGTTCGTCTTTAATATTGAATAGTGGATTCATATTTTTTTACTGCAGTGTCAGTCATAGAATGTGGCACATACATGTTGCTTCATATTTTGAAATGATAGTTTAACTTATATTGCAAAATGTGATCTTCAGCATGCTTTGCCGTGTAAAATTAGCATGGAAAATTATAGCTATGTGATTACAGATTTTTCTGTGTTCTCTAAATTTTGAACAATGTCATGATTTGGACCTTGGTGTCATTATTACCTTAACCAGGTGTCTTAATACCCGGGAAGAAGGAATGTACTTTTCATGATTGAGGAAACTTTTTATGTTTATATGAGGAGTGTTCAAAAGAAAAGGTATGAAACAGCACTGTGTTTATAATTGAAGTCTTTATTCAAAAGTAATTAACACAGGCCTGAGCACAACTATCCCACTGTTTCACGAGGATTCCATGTTTCCAAAATACCTGTGTCTGTGACAGAAGTCAGTCATCCATTGTGTTCTTCAATTTGTCATCCGTGTTGAAGCCCTTCACTTTGAGATGGTTTTTTAGGTGGACCATAGACATGGAAGTCACAGGGCAACATGTCCCGGTTGTAGGGCGGATGCTCCCACTTCAACTTAACCATTACACTTTGTGTGACCTCGGAGACATGTGGACATACTTCATCATGGAGGGTGAGCAGCCCAGGCCATTTGCTCTTGATGGACTTGCATGGTGTACGAAGTGTCCCACAGTACGTGTCACTATTTATGGTTTTGCCATGCTCAAGGAATTCAATGAGTATCGGACCTTGTATGTCAAAAAAGACTGTGAGCATCACCTTGCCTGCTGAGGGTACAGCTTTGAAATTTTTAGGGGGAGGTGACAAATGTGCAAACAAGCTGCACACTACATTCATGGCCTTAGATGTCTCGCTTTGTTATCCCAAAGCCACACATGGAAATTTCAACCAGTTTGGTTGTTACAGGGTTTCGTGCCTTTTCATTTGAACACTCCTTATATTTTTGTTTACATTTATTTAATAGAACTTGCTGTTTATAATTCTGTGGTATTGACTGAGAGCTTCATAATTTTAGTGTCAGTCATGAAATGAATGGTAGGTAACTTTTACCATCATAACGGAACCCAATGGCCAGATGGCTGCCAGCTTATATCCAAATCAGAGTTGATTTCTTTCTTAACCAGTGAATAGTTTTTAATGTGCACTAGCTTCCAAATACTATGGATAAGGCAAAAATGTAATCATAAATATGGGAACCATGAAGCAGTTTACATGACAATTGAGTTCGTTGTTTCTACAGCAGTCCTAGATAAAAACACCATGTGCCAGTCAACTGCACTGTAATATTCTTGTTGTCTATATATAAACAGGCAACTAAATATTTCAGAATAGAACAGCAATTGATGTTGTAAAACTGAGAGAAGGCAACAGACATAGCCAGCATGGTAGAACAGTTTGATTTAAAAAAAAAAAAAACTGCAATTGAGAGCTGTAGGCAGACTGGAGGCTGGTCAGATATAGGCAGGTGGCCAGGCAATTGAATTTTCATCCTTTTTTTGTTAATAGACTATGACCACAACTTGTAACCACTGACTTAACATCCAGAAGATCTGTACAACAAGTGGCAGTGATTTACACGTGCCAGTGACTTTTGGCTATTATATTCTCAAATTGCCATGGCCACACTGCAACAACGGCTTCCTCTTACATAAGATTCTAGAGGTGACTTCATCAGCTGCTAAGCATATGTGGCCTCAAGAAGGTAGTATACACATTGATGAGTCAAAACTGAATACCACCTGGTGGTTTTGATGGCACATGACATGTTAAGGAAAGTCTATAAGTGAAGCAGAAGTGAGTGGGGAATCATTCTAGTGATAGTAAGGGTCTCAAATGTGGAAATCCACTAAGATAAGGGACTTTGACAAAGGGCAGTGTGTTTTGACCTGGAACCTGGGAATAAACATCTCAGAAATGGTGAAGCTGACTAGCTGTTTGCATGCTACTGTTGTGAGCATGTATGGAAAGTGGGTGTCAGATGGTAAAACTGGCAGTAGGTGGTCAGAGGCTTGCTACTGTGTAAAGCAGAAGAAGTGATAATTTGTGACAAATACAATGACGTAGTACAAAGCCAGTGTAAGTGCAAGTGCACACCATTCAGTGCACATTGTTCACATAGGACTCCGCACAGACGAGCCATACGTGTTCACATGTTGTCCAGCAACATTGTCAGTTGCCTTTGCAATGGACATGGAATTACCAAGCCTGGACCTGATCAGTAGAAATGAGTCACCTGATTGGTTGAATCACGATTTTTGTTACATCATGTCGATGGTCATGCCCTGATATGCCATCATCCGGACAAATAGCTGCTGCTTTTTTTTTTAAAAAAAAAAGGGCACCTCGCCGCAGATGCAGTCTTTTGGGGGCGGCATCATGCTATAGAGAACATTCACCTGGGCTTCCATGGGGCTTGTGGTAGTAAGCAAAGGCATCATGACAGCAATGGACTAAGGGTAGTAAGCAAAGGCATCGTGACAGCAATGGACTATGTGAACATTACACTAGCCAAAAAAATTTCACTTTTTTCCGTAACTGGCATGAAAACAGCTAATCTTTATGTTTTCAGGCATGCTGATATCGAAAATGTTATTGAAAATATAAGTTTAGCTCTTATTTCAAAGTTATGATAACTTTACATTATTGCCTATATAAGCTTATGCTTTTGTGCTATCCCTTGGAGGAAGGTCAAAGAAGGCGCAACCGCTTTGCCTGTTGGTGATTCCCTGATTAGCACCCGGCAGTAATCAGCTGACACTGATGCACTCCACTTTCCATGGCATCTCTTTTCCATGTCTGAAATTTGCTGGTAGAAATGTTCTCATGCTCATAGGTTACAGCACCACAGTTGTGAGGAAAGAAGTCCAAGTGGGAATCTAGGGAATGTGACTTCAAGGACATGTTGTACCCCAGTCTATCGTAGCAGTGCAGAAGATTTGCTACAAGATCCTTTCAGTTTTCTGCCCTCTTATTTCCTAGAAAGTTTGTTGACATTTGGACAAAGGCATCCCAAGCTAACTTTTCATCACCGGTCAGGATGGTGTTGAAATGCTCTTATTTGCACAGTATGTGTATCCAGGAACCGACAAAAATTCCCTCTTTTATTTTCACCTCACTAAGACGTAGAAATTTCTTGTGCAAATAGATAAATGCTTCCCCAGTTTTGTCCATGGCCTTAATGAAGTTTTTCATTAGGTCAATTTTATGTGAAGAACTTGGAGACTTATGTTCTTTCTTTTAACAAATGCCTCATGCATAAGATTGTGAGATGCTGGTTCAAGTGATCAATGCTTAGGCAAGTTTGTCTCTTTATAATAAAGTGCTTTGGTGCAGCTATCCCAGAGGCGTAGGAAGCAACAGAATTTGGTGTAGCTGTATTGTAGCCCAAGTAAGACACAAACAGTTTAGCTTTATCTTTCAGCAGTTCAAGATCTCTCTCTAGGTCATTAAGGTCACATTGTGTTATTTTGTGACTCTCTGTACATTCATCATTACACACAAAATTGAAGAACTGGGTTTTAAAGGTGTTGGTGTAGCATTAATTTCACTACCACCCTCGTCACTATTACAATCAGGTGGGACAGGAACAGACCAGTCCGTCTCCATGAGGCAGTAGTCTCATGGCCAGCGGTATGTTAGGATATGTCAAGAAAGACGGTTCCTTCTAGGAAATACCTTGTGTTAATGGAGTAACAATCATTTACTTGGTTTGATGGTTCTCATCAGATGATGGGTGTTGCAAAACCTGTGGAAGATCTTTTATGATTTGGCCACGAACGCAACATACATGAGGAGCTCAGGGCTTGTCCTGCACCCCGATTTAATAGCAATAGTACAGTCTGTACACCTTCCTCTTACATAGCATTAGTGGCCTCCTTTGTGATTGCAGTGTGGTCTGTCCACAAATATACCAGAAATTGTCAGAACTACTTACCCATTTGTGAGGCAAATTCAATCACATGAATTATAGTAACCACATGCAATGATTACACTTCAGTAATACATTCTTATTGCAGTGCGGAAACACAACACAGCTTGTAACAGACTGAAACTATGCTTAAAAGAAACATGCTCCACTCCTCCCTTTCTCTTCTTCGTCCTCTTCCCCTTCTCCTTGTTGCTAAGGGCCCAGGCTAAAAATAGCAACAAAATACACATAGCTATTATTGCCAGAAACTTCATCACTCTGTCTACCATCAACTGGATTTTGAAACCTGTATGGGAAGGGATTGACCGTGAATGCTAATAAAATATAATTTTAATTAATAGCACTCCTCTTTAAATTAGGAACAAGAGCTAATTCAAGTTTTTATTGTCATTTTCATTATCAGCATGGTCAGCATAGTTAACAAATATTTATTTCATTCCAGTTACATTTTCTCTATTGGCCAGTGTTGTTATTACGAGTCACCTCTATCTCTGCATGCTTGATGTCTTCCTCGATGACAAAGGCAGGCTCCAGCAGGATAACTGCCTGTGTCACAAAGCCAGAAATGTGTTGCAATGGTTTGAGCAGCATGATAGTGAACTCATGTTGATGCCTTGGGCACCAAATTCAACTAAGCTACACATGATGGAACACATCTGAGATGCTATGGGCAGCAACTCCACACTCACAAACCATCATCCCATAATTTACGGAAATTGTGTAACCTGGTTGTAGACATCTGGTGCCACATACCTCTGGAAATCTAGCAAGGACTTGTCAAAACCATTCTGTGAAGAATCACTTGTGTATTGTGTTCAAAATGTGTGGATCAGTATGTTATTAAGGAGGTGGTCTTAAAGTTTTGGTTCATCAGTGTATATAAGGGAACTAGCATTATGTGAAAGAGAAAAGGTAGAAAATTTCTTCACTTAACATCTTTCTTATCTCAGTGATGCATTTAGTTTTTGACATAGTACACTTCTAGATACATGCCCTTTATACCCTCTTTCCAGTGATTAGAATCTAACCCAGAGGTGTGATTCTGGATAGTGTGACTGTTATAAACATTCCATTGGACTTGAAATATATCTTGGCCACAAATTTACTTGAATGTAGACGGTAAAGGGGATGCTGAATTTGGTGCACATGTGTAGGTTCCAACAATTCTTACGTCAAATTCTTCTGTTTTCCCATTGCTAAAGCACCTTTTTGAGCATGGGGATTGTCATGATGAGTGACAGTTCTCTTTTTTCAAGATGACTGGCATAAGTAACTGACAATTAGGATTTTATTCTCAACAAGATAAGAATAATCCCTTTTTCATCCCAGAAAACCTTAGCTATCAGCAGAGGAAATCTTCTTCTTTTCAGTTGGGTGAGCTCATTGTAAAGATGGAATATTTCATTGAGTGTCACTCCTGTCGTCTTCTGGTCTTTTGTGACAGGTTCTGTGTCAACTTGGCTGTGTCAAGTTGTCGTCTTCCCCCACACACTCGATGGAGAGGAGCAGGAAAGGGGGAGAGGGGGGCATCTTCAGTCTTGATGTAGTCATTCAGGCTCCAACTTGATGCCTCACGTGTAACAAGTCACAGTAGTGATAACATTGACCCACACACAATGTTGATCAAAAGTGAATCCATAATATGTTATCTCAAAAATATTTCTTTCGGATGGAGCTACACTGAAAATTGATCTTCATTTGCATGGTGTTTATGCACATGATGTTTCATGTATTTTGTTTCACCATCAAGTACTGTATAATATTTTTATTATATTTATTATTTATTCATTTCACAGTCTAAGGAGCATGTGGAACCATTAGTTAGCACTGGTCTCCTTAGCTTTCTTATTCTTCTTTTCTTCCCAAAATGTCCTCATCCTTTCACTATGGGCCTGTATTCTGTCTTGTATCCGTGCGTTTTTCAATTTCAGATTCTTTTCCTTCAGGTTTTTCGTTTTGAACTTATGAGAGTTGATTTTCTGTCTGTACGCAGTCCATGTGGTTTCTAGTGGGTCAATACTGAGTTCCGTGGGATCATTTTGGGTTTCTGTTAGCCAGCGTGCCCTGGTTTGGCGAGTTCCTTTGATGATAAAGAATATTTTCTTGGTAATTCTAGAGGTGTCCATTCTTGCTAAATGTCTGTAGAATTTCAATCATCTTTTCCGTGCAACTGACGTGAAACATTCAGTCCTTGAGTACAGTTCTTCAGAGCTTTTGAACATCGAGGTACCACCTTGAATCTTGGGTCCAAATATTTTCCTGAGTATTTGCCTTTTCATTTTCTTAATGTCCTTGATGTTGATGGTTAATGATTATGTTTCAGTTGCGTAGAGCACCTCCGGAAGAATGACTGTATGATAGTGGTGAAGTTTGGCTTGGGTGGATAGCAATTTCTTATTGTATTTGTTCCAGGTCATTGTATAAGCTTTACATAATTTTTATGCTTGTGTTTTGTGAGCTACTTTTCATTGCCAGTGTTGCTGATCGTTTCACCCAAGTACTTGAAGTTCTCAACTTGTTTGATGTCACCATATTTTGTGGCGAGTGGTTTCAGGTTTGAACTAGTGGAGTCCATGAATTATATTTTCTCGTAAGAAATTTGGAGACCAGTTTTGATGGCAACCTCATGAAGTTTCTCGATGGTGTAGCTATTGCTAGGTCATCAGCAAAAGCAAGGCATTTTATGTTGATTTGTTTGTTCTTTGTTCCCATATTTATTCCAGGTATTTCTTTTTCCCATGTCTTGATAATCTTGTCCAGTATCAGATTAAAGAGGAGTGGGGACAACCCATCACCCTGTCTCACTCCTGCCCTAATTTGAAAAGGTTCAGAAACTTCTTCCATGAATTTTACTTTGAGGTTGTGTCTGTTGAAGTCTGCTCAATTAATGAAGTAGTTTTGTTATTTACACCATATTCACGAAGTGTATTGAACAGACTGGTGCGATGAATTGAGTCGTATGCTTTCTTGAAATGTACGAAGCTGACTACTGTGCTGTTCGACTGACAGCGTTGCAGTATCATCTTCAGGTTTCAGATCTGTTCTGCGCAGGATCGATGTTGGCAGATAATATGATGTAGATAACAAAACTACTTCATTAATTGAGCAGACTTCAACAGATACTGATCGTATATTCTGTCCATTGTTCTAATTTGGTGAGAAGAACATGTGAGAGCACTTTGTAAGCAACTGGTAGGAGTGAAATGACTCGATAGTCGTTGGGATCAATCTTGTCACCCTTTTTGTGTAGAGAGTGAATCAAAGCAGTTTTCCAATCTGCTGGTATGACTCCACTTTCCCATATATTTGCAATGATAGTTTTCAGTCTGTCAGTCAAGAGTTCACCTTCAATCGTGAGCATGTCGGCAATTACACCATCTTCCCCTGGTGCTTTGTTGTTTTTGAGATGTGATAAAATGTTTCATATCTCCTCATGCGTAGGTGGAGCTGAATCCTGGTTTGGGGTCGCAACATGAAAGTCAAGTTTGTCTGCTGGTGGTTCACAGTTGTGTAACTCCTCGAAACGCTGTTTCAGGATTTCACAGTCTGCCTTTGTGTTCGTTTCAAGTGTTCTGTCAGGGTGCCACAAACAAAGAGAGGGTGGCTTGAAGGTTGCTAGTTCTTCCCTAAATGTCCTATAAGAGTTTCTCGTGTTGTTTCTTTTAAAATCATTATCAGTTTCCTCTAATCGTTTGTGATGGTGTGTGTGTTTAATTTGTCTGATGATTTTGGATGTTTTCTTCTGAGTTTTCAAAAAGTTCTGCCAATTCTCCAGTGTTTGATGGCTGTGCCAATAGTCTTTAAATTGTTTTTACAATAATCAAACATCCTCTCGTGCACCATGGAAATACTCATGGTAGTGTAGTTTGCTTGCTTCAATAAAACAGGTAGTTGTCCTCCAGGTGCAACCTCATTGGAGGAGTATCTGCAGTCTGTGGAGAAGCCAAATGAGTACATAGTTTCTGAAAAGAGGGAACAGCCATTCAAATATTTTCTGGGATAACAGTCAGGATGATTGGTTGATTTGAGCTTGTAACATTATCCAATATGGGTTTTCTATGTTAGTACTATGGACAACATAAAGCTAGGTGGATTTATATAGCTTTTTTGTGTGTTTGGTGGTGATATTCTGCTGGGTAAAACATTCCGGAAGTAAAATAGTTCCCCCTTTTTTATTTTGGTCAGGTACTACTCAGGGAGATGCTGTCATCAGAGGAAACAAATTTGGCAGTATACAGTTTAGAGTGAGGAATGTTTCATCCTGCATTTGGGTGGAAATAAGAAGAAGCTTAGAAGAAGAAGAAAAGGAAAAAATAATAAATGAACGTTGACTGGGAGTGGGGGAGGGGGGGGGGGGGGAATGAAAGGAGAAGCCACTGGATAGAATTTTGCACACCGTACAATGTAGTCATTGCTAACAATTGGTTTAAGAATCAGAAAGAGCATTGTATTTGTGGAAGAGATCTAGAGATGCCAGAAGGTTTCAGTTAGATTATGTGGTGGTGACAGAAATTTAGAAACCGAATTTTAAACTGCAACTCCTTTCTAAGAGCAAATTTGTATTCTGACCTTAATCTGTTAGTTACAAAATAAAGGTTAAAGCTAAACAAATTGCAATAAGATAGGAAATTAAGGAACTCAGACCTGATTGTTGAGAGTTTTAAAGGAGCCTTTTATTTTGATGTACATTTGAGGACAGTTTCCATAGTGTGGCTGTTAGAATGGACACAGCTGCCTGTGATGCTGAAAACAAGTCTCATTTGCATTGAGAGTCTCTTATCTTATTATCTTCCCTGTCAACCATGGAACTTACTGTGGCGAGGTGGCTTGCATGTTTTACAGCTAATGTTGGCAGTGAGTGGCCACAAAACAGTGGAAATAAATTGAGCTGTAGCCAAGATGCCATGAAACTGTAGTGTTATCAGTAAATTGTACTAACACGAGAAAATAATAATTAGCATTTAACCACTGACAAAATTTGTCACACACAGTGCTGTTTCCAAAAGTGGTGGTGGTGGTGGTGGTGGTGGTGGTGGTGGTGGTAGTGGTGCATATACTGAAGGCAGAATGGTTACAAGCTTTCTGCATGTAACATTCCCCATACACATTTGTGAAACTTCAAAACCTGCAGAAAATCACCATATGCTACCTGTCAGATGCAATAAATAATAATAATGGTATTTTCCTGTTCCTGCACATTTTTTGTAGTCCCTATTCAGATGAGACGCATGTGGTATGAGCCCATTGCTTTGATGGAATATCTTAAAAATTGGAGAAAAATGCAGTAATATAAAATTTAAGTTGTTGGAAAGCAATAACTGTATTCTTAAGCAGAAATGAAAGCTGTAAACTTACAAAATATGTACAGATTCTCCATTGTGAATAAAAGTGATGATCATAGCAACTACTTGCACAGTGAAACAAATATGATGCATTACTCAGATCAGCTTAAAGTCACTGTCATACAGTCACAATAAACAATGCTAAATATGACAGTGCAGCATCTTAGTAGCAAAAGTATTAGGATCATACATTCACAGCACAGTGGGTACACAGCAATAAGACTTAATCTGAAAAAAAATGTATGTGGGATGCCGTAACAGAAATTATTCCAATTAGAGCCTCTTTTTTTGTGTGAAGTTTTTTGCTTCAGGTGTATATTTGTTACCTCCAAGAATGTTGACCTTTGCTTCAGGAGTGAATTGTAGGAAAGGAGGACCAGGGAATCAATAGTTTTCGTCCTTCATTTCTTACTTATCATTTCTGATATTAACAGATCTCCATTGTTTTATTCTTCACTTACATATTATTTTCTTGTGGCACCCTGTTAAATACCTCAAAAGTTTTCATTCATTATTTTGCTTAATTTTATACATACAGGAGGTACCTGAGTGATTGTTTTTTTGTGTTGTACAAAAAAAAAAAAAAAAAAAAAAAAAAAAACATTGGATTTTTAATGTTGAAGTCTCTAAATTTGAAGTCTGTTTGAAAATAGTTGTAGATAAATTTATGATTGAGGTGTAATGTTTAGGTTTTTAGTCGTGAATACAGCCATAAGGACTTCTGTTTAGCCCATCTTTTCACTGACCTAAAATTTGAAGGAGGTATCCTAGGGCTCGCATATGTGGGTTCACCAAGAAGGAATTCAGTTGGAGGCATTTGCACACCAGGTCAGATTCTGACTACACTAAACAGCTTGCATACTCCTGTTCTGTAAGCCTGCTTAGACCACTGTAGTTCAGCACAGAGCATGTTTTCTGAGACACCAAATGAAGCTGTAGTTACAATTTATGGCTGTCTTGTTGAAAATTAGTTTTAAAACAAAAAAAAGAGAGAGAGAGAGAGAATTCAACATTTGGTATCATTGTTGATGGACTGATTTTTGAACTAGTGCTTTCTGATAGTTTCATATTTTTCCACTGTATTAACAAGATGTTCAACACACAATGCTTGATACCACACAAAGTATCTGCAAAAGATAAACTAATTTTCTAACACAGAGGCCTTTTAACATCTTATAGTTATGAATTGAGAATGTCATTTATAATGGACTCTCATTAGTCAGATATTGTGTTTTTTCTTGCATGATGAGTGCTTTTTAAGTGTAATTTCAACCCACTGTATTAATGGCCTGAGTATTTTCACTATAGTAATTTAATATACTTCAGTAAAATAGTTTCAGTGACAGTAGTTGAAGGCATTGATGAGTTAACTGTCTGTGATCCCTATAATAGATGACAGAAACAGCTGAAACAGACCAAGTAAGAAGATACGATGGTGCACCAGATTCATATTTATGAGTAATCATGTTTGAAACCCCATGTGGCCTTCCTCATTTAGGTTTCCCTTCACCAGCTTAACATATGCCGGGAATGATTCCTTAACTACGGGCACAACAACCACAACCACAGCACCAGAGTTGTTTGTGCAATTGGTAGCGATCACTCACCAGAGAAATGGAGCATCATGTTGCACTGCAGGCACAGGGCCGTGAAGTTTTAGTCACACTTAAGGTAACAGGTGTATCTAGTTGCAACATACTGAAAATAAAGGTCACCACTGCAGCACTCATGCTGACGAAATCCTCTTTATGTCTAGTGTGTGTCACACTGATCTCTGTATAACAACTTCTGTGCCTTCTGGCTTTCACCTCTGGATATTCATCTGCATCGAGATTAGCTGAAAGTAATATGACAGTTAGGCAGGAGGCGAAAAAACTTCAATTTCATGGTGGAGCAGCTGCTCATAAGCCACACATCATGCCAGTAAATACCAAATGACATCTCGCATGGTGTAAGGAATTAAACATTGGATGATTGAACAGTGGGAAAACATTGTGTGGAGTGATGACCCTCGGTACACAATGTGGCGATCTGATGGCAGGTGGCGGGGTGGAGAGGGGGGGGGGGGGGGGGGGGGAGGTTATGGGGGTATGGCAAAGTCCGGTGAAAGTCATGTGCCAGCGTGCATAGTGCCAACAGTAAAATTCGGAGGCAGTGGTGTTGTGGTGTGGTCATGTTTTTCATGGAGGGGGCTTGCACCCCTTGTTTTGCATGGCACTATCACAGCACAAGCCTATATTGATGTTTTAAGCTCCTTGTTGCTTCCCACTGCTGAAGAGCAATTTGGGGATGGCGATTGCATCTTTCAACACAATCGAGCACCCATTAATAATGCATGGCCTGTAGCGAAGTGGTTACATGACAATGTTGTTGTTGTTGTGGTCTTCAGTCCTGGGACTGGTTTGATGCAGCTCTCCATGCTACTCTATCCTGTGCAAGCTTCTTCATCTCCCAGTACCTACTGCAAACTACATCCTTCTAAATCTGCTTGGTGTACTCATCTCTTGGTCTCCCTCTACGATTTTTACCCTTCACGCTGCCCTCCAATACTAAATTGGTGACCCCGTGATGCCTCAGAACATGTCCTACCAACCGATCCCTTCTTCTAGTCAAGTTGTGCCACAAGCTTCTCTTCTCCCCAATCCTATTCAACACCTCCTCATTAGTTATGTGATCTACCCATTTAATCTTCAGCATTCTTCTGTAGCACCACATTTCGAAAGCTTCTATTCTCTTCTTGTCTAAACTATTTATCGTCCATGTTTCACTTCCATACATGGCTACACTCCATACAAATACTTTCAGAAACGACTTCCTGACACTTAAATCTATACTCGATGTCAACAAATTTCTCTTCTTCAGAAACACTTTCCTCGCCATTGCCAGTCTACATTTTATATCCTCTCTACTTCGACCATCATCAGTTATTTTGCTCGCCAAATACCAAACTTCTTTACTACTTTAAGTGTCTCATTTGGTAATCTAATTCCCTCAGCATCACCCCACTTAATTTGACTACATTCCTCGTTTTGCTTTTGTTGATGTTCATCTTATACCCTCCTTTCAAGACACTGTCCATTCCGTTCAACTGCTCTTCCAAGTCCTTTGCTGTCTCTGACAGAATTACAATGTCATCGGTGAATCTCAAAGTTTTTATTTCTTCTCCGTGGATTTTAATACCTACTCCAAATTTTTCTTTTGTTTCCTTTACTGCTTGCTCAATATACAGATTGAACAACATCGGGGAGAGCCTACAACCCTGTCTCACTCCCTTCCCAACCACTGCATCCCTTTCATGCCCCTCGACTCTCATAACTGCCATCTGCTTTCTGTAAAAATTGTAAATAGCCTATCGCTCCCTGTATTTTAACCCTGCCACCTTCAGAATCTGAAAGAGAGTATTCCAATCAACATTGTCGAAAGCTTTCTCTAAGTCTACAAATGCTAGAAACATAGGTTTGCCTTTCCTTAATCTTTCTTCTAAGATAAGTTGTAGGGTCAGTATTGCCTCACGTGTTCCAACATTTCTACAGAATCCAAACTGATCTTCCCCTGAGGTCGGCTTCTACTAGTTTTTCCATTTGTCTGTAAAGAATTCGTGTTAGTATTTTGCAGCCGTGACTTATTAAACAGATAGTTCGGTAATTTTCACATCTGTCAACACCTGCTTTCTTTGGGATTGGAATTATTATATTCTTCTTGAAGTCTGAGGGTATTTCGCCTGTCTCATACATCTTGCTCACCAGATGGTAGAATTTTGTCAGGACTGGCTCTCCCAAGGCTGTCAGTAGTTCTAATGGAATGTTGTCTACTCTGGGGGCCTTGTTTCGACTCAGGTCTTTCAGTGCTCTATCAAACTCTTCACGCAGTATCATATCTCCCATTTCATCTTCATCTACATCGTCTTTCATTTCCGTAATATTGTCCTTAAGTACATCGCCCTTGTATACACCCTCTATATACTCCTTCCACCTTTCTGCTTTCCCTTCTTTGCTTATAACTGGGTTTCCATCAAAGCTCTTGATATTCATGCAAGTGGTTCTCTTTTCTCCAAAGGTCTCTTTAATTTTCCTATAGGCAGTATCTGTCTTACCCCTAGTGAGATAAGTCTCTACATCCTTACATTTGTCCTCTAGCCATCCCTGCTTAGCAGTTTTGCACTTCCTGTCGATATCATTTTTGAGACGTTTGTATTCCTTTTTGCCTGCTTCATTTACTGCATTTTTATATTTTCTCCTTTCATCAATTAACTTCAATATTTCTTCTGTTACCCAAGGGTTTCTACTAGCCCTCATCTTTTTACCTATTTGATCCTCTGCTGCCTTCACTATTTCATCCCTCAAAGCTACCCATTCTTCTTCTACTGTATTTCTTTCCCCCACTCCTGTCAATTTTTCCCTTATGCTCTCCCTGAAACTTTGTACAAACTCTGGTTCTTTCAGTTTATCCAGGTCCCATCTCCTTAAATTCTCACCTTTTTGCAGTTTCTTCAGTTTCAATCTACAGTTCACAACCAATAGATTGTGGTCAGAGTCCACATCTGCCCCTGGAAATGTCTTACAATAGGTCTTTCAGTGCTCTGTCAAACTCTTCACGCATTATCATATCTCCCTTTTCATCTTCATCTACATCGTCTTCCATTTCCATAATATTGTCCTCAAGTACATCGCCCTTGTATAGACCCTCTATATACTCCATCCACCTTTCTGCTTTCCCTTCTTTGCTTAGAACTGGGTTTCCATCTGAGCTCTTGATATTCATACAAGTGGTTCTCTTTTCTCCAAAGGTCTCTTTAATTTTCCTGTGGGCAGTATCTATCTTACCCCTAGACCTACGACAATAACATCCCTGTAAAGGACTGGCCTGCACAGAGTCCTGACCTGAATCCTATAGAACACCTTTGGGATGTTTTGGAATGCCGACTTCATGCCACACCTCACCAACCGACATCGACACCTGTCCTCAGTGCATCACTCCATGAAGAATGGGCTCCCATTCCCCAAGAAACCTTCCAGCACCTGATTGTTCAGTATGTCTGCGAGAGTGGAAGCTGTCATCAAGGCTAAGAGTGGGCCAACACCTTATTGAATTCCAGCATTACCGATGGAGGGTGCCACGAACTTGTAAGTCACTTTCAGCCAGGTGCGCAGATACTTTTGATCATGTAGTGTATCTGCTTTACCATGTAACAGTTTGAATACTTCCTTCCAGATACTCAGAGCAAGGTCGCTTAGTTCTTACTGATCACCTGACATCTCTTGTTGGTGTCATTTCATTTTTTGTTTTATCTTCTTCATTCTTCAAATTTGTATATTCCTTTTATTATGCCACTTTTATTTTCTGTTGTTCATATGGTTGTTGTTTTACCTATGCCATTCCTTTTTCTTTGGTACTCCATACTGTTGTTTCATCGGCACGCCAGTTTTTAAGTCTCCTTCGCGTGTCTTCGACCTGACTCCCCTCCTTGCAGATTTTGGTTTCTCGGATTTTCAAATCTTGCTTATTGCTGGTACAATTTTGTATTTTTGTACTGTATATCCACTGACATATTGCCTTACCTATAGTTGCTAGTTAATTCTTTAATTTTCTCATTTACCTTTACAATCATTTATTTGTTCCAGTGTGAATGAAAATCTGGTTGAAAAATGCAGGTATTCTTCTTCTGTTTCCTATATATAATGAGTTAACACAATCAGTGAATGAATAGAAAATTTAAGTGGTGAATTAAGTATCTGTAACAGTGAGCTACACACAAATGAGAGTAAAGATATCTAAGTATAGCACGTAAGTAAGTGAAGTTTCTGTTTCAGTAAGTCAAAAGATTGAACATGACTAATAACTTCACTTTTAAAGATTCCAGTGAAGCACTGTTTACCCAAACAATAAATTACTTTTTGAGTTCAGTGTCCTACTAATATGAAATAGCTAGTTGTCCATTGTTCAGTCATCATTTGAAATCAGGATACTTTTTTTCTATACCCATTTTTGATTAAGAGTTATGTCAATACCAAGGGCTCAAAAAACACATTTTCTGAGGAATGTTTAATTTTTACACTTGACACTTCCTCTGTATTCTCTGCAATTTTTAATGTTGAACTCTGATGAGAACAGGTTCAAAAAATAATTGATCGAAGCAGTACAATAAACATCCACACCCCGTTTTGCCTAGATCTTAAAAATTTGTTCATAAATTAAGGAAATTATCTGCTTCCCATAGCGTCTTTGCTTGACCAACACCAAAAGTGTTATCTTGGAATACAAATTGTCTTTGCACTGACCAGAAAGTGCAAACTACATTGTACTGTTTATGGTTTTGAGTATTGATATATCTTCTTTTCTGCTGTGACTGTTCTTATCAGTTTTAATGTGCATAGTGCATGACAGATATGCTAAGCAATATCTTCAAAAACTGCAAGTCCTACAGTAACATACACATCAACCGTAATTCACTGAATTTTGACTGCCAGCATACTTGTTAACATAACTTGTCAGCTTATGCATTTCAAATCGGTAGCGGTCTAACTATTCATACCTGACATTAAAAAACAGCTGATTAGTTCAGGATACAGACCAGTAAACTTAGAACTATTGTCTTCCTTGATTTACTGTCTTCACCACCACCACCACCACCACCACCACCACCACCACCACCACTACCTTATGAGTATTCTACTGCTGGTGCTTCTTCTCGCTTCCTGTATTCCACTTCCTCCAATGATGCCGCTCTCTTTCTTGTAATCCTCTGGCATCCATTGCATCCTGGACCTTGCAACTCCAACTTGTCATAGGCTGTTTACGATTTCTTCTATCCACCAGGCTCCACTGCCATACTTTATTTGGCCATCAGCTTTAATCCACCCTTTCTAGGTGCCCATACAGTTTTAAACATTTCATCCCTATGGTGTTGATTATTGATTAATCGATACCCATAGGCTCTCTTATGTTGGTATTTGGTACATAGGCCAGCTTGGAGATGCCACAACTTCACCTCCTAAAGTCCATCTCTAGTGCAAGCTACTTGTTTCTCTGATACTTGTTCATTACTCATGTTTCTGCTCTTTACATAGTGACATTATCAACAGCTGAATGATATATCACTTGTTTGGTCCATTTTGTTATTCCATAGGACAGAGTTCAGTTGTAATTGCCGTGCCCTATTTTACTATTTATGTCATCTTCACTTTTTCCATTTGATGATATCATAATCCCCAGAACTTAAAATACTTACATCCCCTGTTCTTACTGGCTCCAACCTTCAAATGCTCTATGTTGTTGTCAGATATTCTATTTTTGTTAAGGTAATTGTGAGGCATCATATTTCATATTCTTCTTTTTACTTCTGAAACATGTACTCACCACCATCCTGGTCTCCTGCTACAGTGACCTTAAAAATCAGTGAAGAGAAGTGTGTACAAGATTTCATCCCCCAGAGGGACTCCCATGGCTCCACACTTGCTCCTCCATCACAGATGTGTGTAAGCTGAAAAAATTTGAGCTGTTTCAGTGTGGCAAATTTGAGACAAGAAGGAATCACAAGTGTTTTGAGCATTGCATGTGAGTTCTACATGTGTTCATCAAAAAACCTTCCCTCAAGGATACATGAAAGTAATTTCAGGTTTTCCTGCAGCGAGAGCTTCATAGTTAAAGGCAGAGAAGTAGCAGATACTTCATATCCTGTTACAAACATGCTCCATCTCATACAACGTGGGATACAACAAATGAACAGATTTTCTGGGGCAGCCAAGGAAAGCAGCATCATAAATGCTGTACTGCAGAGACACTTACACAAGGAACGTGACAGTGAAACTGTGATTTATCAGTGTGGTTTAGTGGTTTGCACCTTGATGAAGAGAGACCATATTTCCCTTTATGGTGCTTCCTCTGCCTTTAGTGTTGACATTTGGAAAAAGCTAGATATACAAATGGTGTCCCAATGTTGTCACTCATGTTGCAGTTTGGCTAATCTAGTTGATGCACATGTCGAAAGGGGGTGGGAGGAAAGCTACAAAATTTTATACATGAAGCATTAAAGTGGTTAGAGTGGACGCTTTGAGGTGTGTGCATTGATAGAAATATTCAAACGTTCTGTGGACTTGCATTGTGTCAGATACATTCAATCCTTGAGGGTGGTGACTCCCAATCGGTCAAGTCTGTTGTGGAAGTAAACCCTTCACATACTCTGTTGCAAAACTAGGATGTGTAGGGTGTGCTCAGAGTGTGTTCAGGGTCATCTGAAACAACTTCTCATCCTCTTGCATTGACAACATCCATAAGGTGATGTATTTGACAAAGTTCTGACTGAACTTCATGGAACAAGGCTGGATTGAACAATTTTTCTTTTAGCATTGTCTTAAGGTAAAAAGTGTAGAACGGGAAAGAAGTTAACAGAGGAATCTGAATATTTCCCCTTGCATGTTCATATTAAACAATGCTGTATAAAAAAATTATATTAGACTGTTAGTTAAATGTCAATCTACAACAGAACTCCAGTTGCATGTATGATTTGAGTTCCTAACATCTTATCAGTTTCTGCATGGCAGTAGTATACAATGAACACAATCATAAAATAAAGACTTGACATAATGTGAACACTTTCTGTGTGTTGAACATGCTTAATGGCTTTCAGCCATTAAAGTGAATAGTAGGTAATATGATGTACACATCATTTTCCTGCACATATTCTATGAGTGTATGAGTTTCTTTTCTTTAGTTAATATATAAAGAAGGAATGCTTTCTTGTCAATGAATTGAGACTTGAGTACTTGTATGCTTTCACCTAAAAGGATAAAATTATATCCAAAATGTTGGAAAAGACATATTTTTCAACTTGACATGTCTTCTCTATGGTAAATAGCAATCTGTCCTTTCCTATATTGTTGATATTTGTTCCTGGAGTTTCCTCTGTGTAATTATAGGTATCAGTACTATAAAGTGTGCTCTACTATTTTGTTACAGAATATTTCAAGAATGGTTACACACTCTATCTGAATTCAGGTTTGAGTTCAAGTCGTAACCATTATGGTCAAAGAGTCATTACAAGAGAAGCAGATCTCGTTACTGCTCATGAATTTGGACATAACTGGGGCTCAGAACATGATCCTGACATACCAGAATGCAGTCCCAGTGCAAGTCAAGGTGGATCATATCTGATGTATACATACAGTGTCAGTGGATATGATGTCAATAACAAGGTGAGTTTGACTAAAGATGAATGCAGCATATAGCTGTGACATTTAAAAAATGGAAAACATTTTCAGAGTATAACATTCGGTATCTATAGCCCAATTTCTAGAAGATTCACCAGATCCACTAATAATGTGTTTTCAGTCTTCTGTAGAATAGAGGTTTCTCTAATTCCTGATGTTCAGTAGACACAAATAATAATGTAGATCAATGATCCATTACATTGTGTTATAAAAATACATCCAACTAAGCATATTTTACTGATATGACAGTTCACTGAGAAATTCTTATGGTTCTCTACGCCAACTCTGTTAGCAGGTGAAACTAAAGAAAACTAAGCAGAACATTTTAGGCATAAAGAATTATCTTTCAGATAGTATTCAAGCAGGTATGCTCTTTTGTTTGGTAGTAAATTAGGTATGCTCTTTTGTTTGGTAGTAAATTGAGTTGTACATTTACAAATGCTTTTCACAAAAAAAGATAAATTCTACAATAAGCTGAGTAACATTTCATCCTGGTGTATCAACAAATTTTAAGTATGTTCATCTTCTGCTAAAAGTAACAAATAGAAAGCAATGGTATAACATGCCAAGTCCTTAACATTTGCCTCAAAAATCTAGATTTGCATGAGCCACACTGACAATTTTTACTTCTGCTAGTAGCTCTCTCCTACCTTTTGAATTTCACAAAAGTGTCCTGCATGCGGGACTTGTACTCCTGAAAGGAAAGAAAGAAAAAAAAAGGATATGGTGAAGAAATAGCATATTCACAGTGATTGTGAACTCTCACCCCCATACAAGGAGATAGAAATTCTAATGGAATAAAGATAATCCTTGCAACTAATGACAGAGGTGTAGCAAATTAGTATTGATGTATTTTCAGCTGGGTCCAGTCAACAAGCCTCAAAATGAGTATAAATGGAACATATATACTGCTCATTGTCAAAGCTATTTTTATCAAGCTTTAAATGAAGTCAGTCATAAAATACATATCAGTAAATGTAAATTGAAACATTAAAAACACTTGTATATGCACATAGTCCCAACTACACTACTTATGGCAGAGGTTGAGTTCAGAGTGAGGCTGCTGTTTACAGTTAACACCACAACTGGTGTCAATGTACGTTACACCAATCTACAGCATCCTCCGTACATGTATGATGCATTGACAGTTTATATTAACTTTATTTTACCTTCGCAATTCATATGTGTTATCATTTTATTTATTATTGTACTTTTAAAAAACTTTTGTACGTCAGGCAAGTTAGGAAATTGTAACTAAAAGCAGTGACTAATGTTTTACAGTTTTACATGGTGATAACTGTGTGAAGTAGCCAGTGGCTTCAGTTACTAATGCACATTTTACAGCTGAACATCATTTAAAAAAACAAAACATCTTTTTTAGATATTTAAATCAGTAAAATTTTAACACTGTGCTACATACTAAGTGCAGTTAAAGGAATTGGAACAGACAAGACTGCTGCCACAAATCACCATACTATCAGTAATATGTTGATAGACCAGAAACACATCTGCTTTAGCAGTCCTCTCTTATGAGTTTCATATACAAATCCATTGCAATTTACTCAGTTTGGTGTTAAAACTAATGAACCATTTTCTACATCATGTAATTATGTGAGAAATACTTTACATTTGCCTCTGTAAACTTGGTACTCATATGCAATGTAGGAGGGCTGTATTCATAACGAGGTGATTATCGTTAGATCAGTGTGTCTGTTGGGATCAGTGCATAGGAGCTGAATCTCAATGATTTTCAAACTGTTCCCAAAACTGGGAGCTTCACGTGGCTACGTGCTCATTAAGCAGTGTCAAAGATGAGGCTTCACAGCAGAAGATTTCAAACTCCTTCAACAGATCCACACTGTCTTCTCTTTTGTTTCCAAATGGAATCAGACATACTTTCCATTGTTTTTTAGACTTGTCACATATTTCAACACAGCATGTACTCTGTGTACAGTAAGATAATTTGTTTTGAACAACACAATCCTCCTCTGAAAAGTATCTACATGGAGTTATCCTGCTTTACCTGGCTTAAAACATACATTTGGCTTGAAGAAGCATGTGACATGGTATTTCATTACTAATTACTTTTGCAGTGTCTGGTCTATTCCTCTTCCATGAACTTCATTATGTTTCCTATGAGACAAGTGGTTTGAAAGCCTGCTGAGTCCTCGTTTCGACGACTTCTATCAGTCACTCTTCCATATCTATATGATACTGTTTTCATTCTGTGGGTCCTATTTCCTGCTACCACTTACCGGACGTCTTTACCCGTGTACCTCCTCAAACTTTAGATTATCTTTCTGTAACTGTCCAGTTAACTGTTTATGTATCATAACTCTCTCTAATTGGCTACTTCCCTTCCCCTCCACAAAGACTCCTCAGTGCCACAGAAGAATTTTTCCCAGTTCACCTTCTTTTGTTGATACGTTCTTCTCAATAAGACCATGTGTCGTAAGAGCTCCACATAATCCCAGAACTGACTACCATTTATCGGTTCAAACACTTCATGTTCATGTTTGTTTCCAAACTCTGTGGCAATGTGGGTCAAATAATGAAAATAAATTTTCTGTATCAAGAATTTGAAAATCACTTAAAATATATGACAGAACAGGGAAAATGTTTTATGGGAATTGTACAAAAATTTAGTTCTAAGGACATGTGTATTGCAAATTATACATGTTAAAACCTGTGACTTTTGCAATAGGTATGCATTCTTCCTGTGCCCATCACACACTTTGTCAATGGCCATGCACACATTTAACGTACAATCTTAGTCATCTTCCTATCACAGCCACTGTTTGAACCTTTTGAGTATCTAAACACCGCTAAAGTTTGAGTTGTCTTCTATATTTTTTGTTTCTCCCTCTATATAATTTTTTAAAATGCAAATCAAGAAGGTAGTAACATGGGAATGCTAAGACTAAATTGTCTTAAATAATTCACTTAATACTTATGGAAAATTACTTTCAGTGCCCATATGAAAACACTCCAATAATTCAGCTAGAGAACAGGTGAACAGTCTGATGTGAAATAGGGAATGAACAGTTTTCCTTGAAGAAAAACCATGAACAGTTTTCCTAGAAGAAAAGTGATTGAAGTGGTTGAAGGTAACAAAGCACAATTCATATTCCAAGGAAAAGAATATTCAGGAGTTGCTACAACAACATATTTGCTGTATTATTTGCATATGAAATGAATTGCAAAAAACAAAACAGTGATACCCCCCCCCCCCACACACACACACACAGGCAATGCTATGCCTACTGTTACCCATAGGACACTGAAGACAAATACAGATCAGAAAGCAATTAAATTGAGAATGATGACTGAAGAAAAAACTGCATCATTCTGTGAACTCCAAAGTCCCACCACCACCATTTTGAATATGAGACAAACATAGAAGGAACAAAGATAAACAATACCAGGGTGTTCACAACTTAAACATAAAGCTTCCCCTTTTCCTTTGTGGAGATTTCTACTCCCTGGTACAGCTTGCTTCAAGGCAAGACAGCTCAGCTGGAAATAGTTGACAATACAGCCCAGTTACCACGTCACTTCTTGGCGTGGTCTGTCAGACAGAACAATGCCTGAAAGCAAGTTGGAAAAATGATTACTTAGCAAGGCAGACTTACTACCTTTCAGTCAACTTACTCTATTCAGTCCTCGAAACAGAATCCAAGAATAGGTATATCATACTGAAAGTTCCATCTACCATGCTGCTGAAGCACGCATCTGACATGGCCACAGCTCATGTCCTGATGGCACACTTTCCCCTCTGCCTTGTCAACAAAGCCATACCAGCTACAGAGGGCTTAGGATCGACAGCAGTGGCATGCAGATATACACTGACGAGTCAAAACATAATGATGACCGCTTAATAGCTTGTTAATCCATCTTTGGAATAAAATGCATCACTGATTCTGTGTATCAGGGATCTGACAGTTTGTTGGTAGGTTTGTGGAGGTAACTGGTGTTAGATGTCTAAGCACAGGTCCTGTAATTCACATAAATAATGCGCTACTGCTTTGTGTACATGGTGATGGCACCCAATAGCGTCCCAGATCAGTTTCATAGGATTTACATTAGGCAAATTTGGTCACTGAGACATCAGCATGGGTTCACTATAAAGTTCCTCAAACCACTGTATTGCAGTTTCGGCCTCAAAACATGGTCAATCATACTGCTGAAAGATGAGATCGCCATCGGGGAAGACATCAAGCACAAAGTAATGCAGGTGGTTCGCAGCTGTCAGCATGTCTTCGATTGCTACCACAGATTCCACGAAAGTGCAGGAGAATGTCTCCCATAGCGTAATACTGCTCTCACCATCCTGTTGTGCTGCATGTTTCTAGCTGCTGTTCATCTCAATGATGGCATTTGTGAGGACAATCATCGACCTAATGTAGCAAACATGTGATTCACCAGAAGAGCCACCACGTTTCCAATAATTGATGATCGAATCCCGATGAATCCACGCCCACTGCAATTGTAATTGACAATGTTGCTGGGTCAGCATGTGAACACAGGGATGGTCTGCTGCGGAGCTCCATGTTCAACAGATGTCACATATCACTATCTATTCTACTTTACAGGGAAGAAACCCTTCCAAACCCAATGTTCTGTGAAGAGTCATGGACATCCAACAATTAGTGCCTAGTAGTAGTTTCACTGTCCTTCTACCTCTTTCCGTAGATGCTCATGACAATATCATGTGAACATTTGACCAGTTTTGTCATTCTGAGATACTCGTTCACAGGCTCAGCATAATAATAATCTGCCCTTTGTCAGAGTCACTTATCTCAACAGGTTTTTTCATTTGCAGCCCACGTCTTTGCCAGGGTGATCCCATGTCTGTGTCTGCTCTTCTTGTATACTTTTGTTACTGTGTCACATGCCCGCAACACCACCAGGCAGCATCCAACATCATGGTGGACAGTGGTCATAATGTTTTGGATTATCAGTGTATAAGATGGCACCCAAAGGAAGACATTCAGTCTGAGGATAGTAGCAAGACATTTCGCCAAAATATCTGGGAGATTCCACCCTGCTGAAAACCCAAGAGCAGTACGAGACCATGATAAACTGGGATAGCCTAAGATCACACATCAATCCAACAGTCTACATGCCACATTCATAGGCAGCATTTTACCTCCAGTTAGAATTCAGGGACATGCCAACAGTTCTTTGGCTGTTCAAGGCAGCAGCAAATAGTTGCTTCTGCTGCACATTTAGGAGATCTCTCAGCCCTTGGTAACTGACATTGCTACTGGTGTCTATTAACAAGCTTTTCCATCCAGATAAATGATATGTTTCTAGTAGTGAGGCTAAACTTTCACTGAAGTATTAAAGGGAAGTGATCTCCCAAACACCATCCATTGCTCCATAAGAGCTACAGTAGTATGATAGACCATAAAGAGAATTTCAGAAAGAGTTGCAAGGTCACCAGTTACTGCTGTATTGCAGATTGGAAGTTTTGTAATCAATTTGAGAGATAGCTCTGGTATTAACAATAGATCTTCAGTTCCATGACCAGAGCCACAAGTAAACAGCTGAACTGGATTCCAAGAGAAAACAAGTCGTTAGTGATGATCTGATAAGTGGCATGGTAATATGGTACAAACAGTATTCATGTTAAACACAGCACTGGTTGCGAGCTGAAGAACTGGCTCCTGCGCAGACCAGTGCCACAGCTGTTTCATGTGGTGCGAGGAGAGTGGCACTTACTGCAGTATTTGGAATGATACACAGGCGGCGCCCTCAGTGGCATACAGATAGTAGCAAACTTAATATTACTGTCTGATAGGCATATCAAAATAACATATTTAGTTGTTGATAATTCCATAACTTTTCACTATGAAGTGTATGAACACTATGTTCATAGCTTAGACTTATCAGAATATATACCCATATGATGAGATGACGAAGAAATTGATGAAATGTATGATGAGATAAAAGAAATTATTCAGGTAGTGAAGGGAGACGAAAATTTAATAGTCATGGGTGACTGGAATTCGAGAGTAGGAAAAGGGAGAGAAGGAAACATAATAGGTGAATATGGATCGGGGCTAAGAAATGAAAGACTAAGCCGCCTGGTAGAATTTTGCGCAGAGCATAACTTAATCATAGCTAACACTTGGCTTAAGAATCGTGAAAGGAGGTTGTATACATGGAAGAACCCTGGAGATACTAAAAGGTATCAGATAGATTATATAATGGTAAGACAGAGATTTAGGAACCAGGTTTTAAATTGTAAGACATTTCCAGGGGCAGATGTGGACTCTGACCACAATCTATTGGTTATGAACTGTAGATTAAAACTGAAGAAACTGCAAAAAGGTGGGAATTTAAGGAGATGGGACCTGGATAAACTGAAAGAACCAGAGTTTGTACAAAGTTTCAGGGAGAGCATAAGGGAACAATTGACAGGAGTGGGGGAAAGAAATACAGTAGAAGAAGAATGGGTAGCTTTGAGGGATGAAATAGTGAAGGCAGCAGAGGATCAAATAGGTAAAAAGATGAGGGCTAGTAGAAACCCTTGGGTAACAGAAGAAATATTGAAGTTAATTGATGAAAGGAGATAATATAAAAATGCAGTAAATGAAGCTGGCAAAAAGGAATACAAACGTCTCGAAAATGATATCGACAGGAAGTGCAAAACTGCTAAGCAGGGATGGCTAGAGGATAAATGTAAGGATGTAGAGGCTTATCTCACTAGGGGTAAGATAGATACTGCCTATAGGAAAATTAAAGAGACCTTTGGAGAAAAGAGAACCACTTGCATGAATATCAAGAGCTTTGATGGAAACCCAGTTATAAGCAAAGAAGGGAAAGCAGAAAGGTGGAAGGAGTATATAGAGGGTGTATACAAGGGCGATGTACTTAAGGACAATATTATGGAAATGAAAGACGATGTAGATGAAGATGAAATGGGAGATATGATACTGCGTGAAGAGTTTGATAGAGCACTGAAAGACCTGAGTCGAAACAAGGCCCCCGGAGTAGACAACATTCCATTAGAACTACTGACAGCCTTGGGAGAGCCAGTCCTGACAAAATTCTACCATCTGGTGAGCAAGATTTATGAGACAGGCGAAATACCCTCAGACTTCAAGAAGAATATAATAATTCCAATCCCAAAGAAAGCAGGTGTTGACAGATGTGAAAATTACCGAACTATCTGTTTAATAAGTCACGGCTGCAAAATACTAACACGAATTCTTTACAGACAAATGGAAAAACTAGTAGAAGCCGACCTCGGGGGAAGATCAAATTGGATTCCGTAGAAATGTTGGAACACGTGAGGCAATACTGACCCTAGAAGAAAGATTAAGGAAAGGCAAACCTATGTTTCTAGCATTTGTAGACTTAGAGAAAGCTTTCAACAATGTTGATTGGAATACTCTCTTTCAGATTCTGAAGGTGGCAGGGTTAAAATACAGGGAGCGATAGGCTATTTACAATTTTCACAGAAAGCAGATGGCAGTTATGAGAGTCGAGGGGCATGAAAGGGATGCAGTGGTTGGGAAGGGAGTGAGACAGGGTTGTAGCCTCTCCCTGACGTTATTCAATCTGTATATTGAGCAAGCAGTAAAGGAAACAAAAGAAAAATTTGGAGTAGCTATTAAAATCCACGGAGAAGAAATAAAAACTTTGAGATTCACCGATGACATTGTAATTCTGTCAGAGACAGTATAGGACTTGGAAGAGCAGTTGAACGGAATGGACAGTGTCTTGAAAGGAGGGTATAAGATGAACATCAACAAAAGCAAAGCGAGGAATGTAGTCGAATTAAGTCGGGTGATGCTGAGGGAATTAGATTACCAAATGAGACACTTAAAGTAGTAAAGGAGTTTTGTTATTTGGGAAGCAAAATAACTGATGATGGTTGAAGTAGAGAGGATATAAAATGTAGACTGGCAATGACAAGGAAAGCGTTTCTGAAGAAGAAAAATTTGTTAACCTCGAGTATAGATTTAAATTTCGGGAAGTCGTTTCTGAAAGTATTTGTATGGAGGGTAGCCAAGTATGGAAGTGAAATGTGGACAATAAATAGTTTAGACAAGAAGAGAATTGAAGCTTTCGAAATTTGGTGCTACAGAAGAATGCTGAAGATTAAATGGGTAGATCACATAACTAATGAGGAGGTACTGAATAGAATTGGGGAGAAGAGGAGCTTGTGGCGCAACTTGACTAGAAGAAGGGATCGGTTGGTAGGACATGTTCTGAGACATCGAGGGATCACAATTTAGTATTGGAGGGCAGCGTGAAGGGCAAAAGTCATAGAGGGAGAGCAAGAGATGAATACACTAAGCAGATTCAGAAGGATGTAGGCTGCGGTACGTACTGGGAGATGAAGAAGTTTGCACAGGATAAAGTAGCATGGAGAGCTGCATCAAACCAGTCTCATTTTTGAGAGTTTGTATTCCTTTTTGCCTGCTTCATTTACTGCATTTTTATATTTTCTCCTTTCATCAATCAAATTCAATATTTCTTCTGTTACCCAAGGAGTTCTACTAGCCCTTGTCTTTTTACCTACTTTATCTTCTGCTGCCTTCACTACTTCATCCCTCAAAGTTACCCATTCTTCTTCTACTGTATTTCTTTCCCCCATTCCTGCCATTTGTTCCCTTACGCTCTCCCTGCAACTCTCTACAACCTCTGGTTCTTTCAGTTTATCCAGGTCCCATCTCCTTAAATTTCCACCTTTTTGCAGTTTCTTCAGTTTCAATATACAGTTCATAACCAATAGATTGTGGTCAGAGTCCACATCTGCCCCTGGAAATGTCTTACAATTTAAAACCTGGTTCCTAAATCTCTGTCTTACCATTATATAATCTATCTGATACCTTTTAGTATCTCCAGGGTTCTTCCATGTATACAACCTCCTTTCACGATTCTTGAACCAAGTGTTAGCTATGATTAAGTCATGCTCTGTGCAAAATTCTATCAGACGGCTTCCTCTTTCATTTCTTAGCCCCAATCCATATTCACCTACTACGTTTCCTTCTCTCCCTTTTCCTACTACCGAATTCCAGTCACCCATGACTATTAAATTTTCATCTCCCTTCACTATCTGAATAATTTCTTTGATTTTATCATACAGTTCTTCAATTTCTTTGTCATCTGCAGAGCTAGTTGGCATATAAACTTGTACTACTGTAGTAGGCGTGGGCTTCGTGTCTATCTTGGCCACAATAATGCGTTCACTATGCTGTTTGTAGTAGCTTACCCACACTCCTATTTTCCTATTCATTATTAAAGCTACTACTGCATTACCCCTATTTGATTTTGTATTTATGATCCTGTATTTGCCTGACCAAAAGTCTTGTTCCTCCTGCCACCGAACTTCACTAATTCCCACTATATCTAACTTTAACCTATCCATTTCCCTTTTTAAATTTTCTAACCTACCTGCCCGATTAAGGGATCTGACATTCCACGCTCTGATCCATAGAATGCCAGTTTTCTTTCTCCTGATAACGACGTCCTCTTGAGTAGTCCCTGCCCAGAGATCCGAATGGGGGACTATTTTACCTCCGGAATATTTTACCCAAGAGGATGCCATCATCATTTATCCATACAGTAAAGCTGCATGCCCTCGGGAAAAATTACGGCTGTAGTTTCCCCTTGCTTTCAGCCGTTTGCAGTACCAGCACAGCAAGGCAGTGTACAGTTATCAGATCTATAAGTAATAAAATGTTGGCCATCTTTAATTAAAGTATGACTTACCTTTTGTGTAAAATTGCCTACTCTGGATCTGAGGCTAGAATATGTCCATGGTAATGCATATCTGTCATGAGAGGTGACCAAAAGGTGTCTGAAATGAGCTTTTGTTTCGACAGCTGAGGTGGCACCCATGGGACATTATATTATATTACTTGGGAAGAGTTGCTAATCAGAGTAATTAGCATCTGGTATGTGATCACCAGTGAAACACATCAAACTCACTCATATAGGTGGCTATGCCAACATGGCTTTTTCGTCAGAAAGAAAACAATATTTCAGTGCAGAGCCCTACTGCCCCACACCATTCTCACCTTTGGCCCTGCCATGGCCTGAACCCCAGGCAAGAAGAAATTGATGTAGACAATTTGCCCAGTTTTTGGTAAGCTCCAGAACTGATGGACAGTATTTTTTAACAACAAAGCCATTGCTTTTCATCAAAAATATTGATGATAATTTTGAATAAGTTGCTGCAATAGGGAAAATGTGTGATGGAAGTATTTTACTAAAAACTTTTGAGTGCTAAGCAGCAACATGCACTTCAGATCTATGACAGGCTTGAAGAGATTAAGTCACAGTCACTCCTCATAACATATTCAACAGGATTCAGGGTCTCATCTTCCAAAGGGGCTTAACATTACAAACAGACTAAGAACTGCATACTAATCTAGAGAACCAAGAGTGCTCTTCTGAAATATAATGCAACCTGACATCTCTCAATGAATGTGACTACACAAGTTTTCCAAAATTTCATTTGTGTGTGAAAATTTACATACAAAGTGATGGTGAACTGGTAGATGCTTGAAGATAGACACAGTCTATCCCATGAAAGCCTACTTACAGAGTTTCAAGAACCAGTTTTAAGTGAAGAATCTAGGTATATGCTGCAACACCCTACATATTGTTGCTGTAGGCTGTATAAAGATGAGATTAGACTCATTACAGTGTGCCTAGAGGTGTTTAAACATTCATTCTTCCTGCACTCAGTTCATGAATGGAATGGGAAAAATCCCTAACAACTGGTACAAAGGGAAGTACCACCTGCAATACACTTCAGTGGTTTGCAGAGCACAGATGTAGACATAGATGATGAAAAAGATCTAAAAAATATTGTGTGTATTTACAACTCGTGAAAAAAACCATCAGAGATATCCTATATAGTGGAAAACATGGCATGTTTCCAAGCCATAAAACATATGGAAGCAAGTCAGCCTATACAGTTCCATCATTAAAACTAATGCAGTTTCAAAATGAGGCCCACTGAAAGTGATATATAAGTGTTGAAACAAGTTTGTTTGAGAAAAAAAAGCAACAACATTTTCCGCCACAGAACATGGAGTTTTAAAACATTACAACATCAGGTTTAAACTGAGTGTAGTCTTGTATGGAACCCCAACATGGATGATAAACAGTTTTGACAACAAGAGTATAGAATGTTTCGTAATGTGTGGCTGCAAAAGAATGCTGAAGATTAGATAGGTAGATCATGTAAGTAACAAAGTGATACAGAATCAAACTGGCAAAAAAGAAATTTATGGCACAAATTGACTAAAAAGGGGGGGGGGGGGGGGAAATCAGTTGAGAGGAAACATCCTGAGGCACTAAGGTGTTATGAATTTGGTAACGGAAGGAAGTGTAGTCAGTAAATACTGTGGAGGTAGTCCAAGGTGTGGGTACAGTAAGTAAATGAGGCTGAATCTAGGTTGCACATATTATGCAGAGATGAAGAGGCTTGCCAAAATAGATTAGCATGACAAGCTGTATCAAACCATTCGTAAGAATGAAAGCCACGAGGACAATAACAACAAAAGTGGTAAAACATAGGGGAGCTATACATCTTAGGGTACTTTACACTGTATTATAAAAATATACCATTTGAAAGCAAATCTGAATCTGTGAAAGATAAATGTTTTGTTTTGTGATGCATATTTTTGGAATAGAAAAAGAGTCTGACTTGTTTGCACATTTTGTTAATGAAGTTTTACTTACTTTTTGTTTTGTTGCTCTACTTGTGTGCAGATTTTTATGGACTCTTAATCCTTCATGTGAAGAAATATTGGCAATGAATTCATGTATTAAGAAGGATATAGTTTCATTTCTGCCTTCATATTTACTTTTGTAGAGATTTTCACCCTGCAGTCTACGTTCCATTCGTAAAGTCCTCCAAGCTAAATCTGGCCGTTGTTTCTCTGAGCCAGAGGAATCATTTTGCGGAAATTTAAGAGTGGAAGGAGATGAAGAATGTGATGCTGGTCTCCTGGGCACAGAAGATAATGATGCCTGTTGTGATAAAAATTGCAAGCTCCGTCGTAATCAGGGAGCAGTTTGCAGGTTGGTGTTATACAAACAAATATTTCTAACCCCAGCTTCATTGGCCTTGTTAACAGGCAGCTGAAACATGCATTTGTATTACAACACATGAAACACTATGCAACAAATCACAGAGGAACAGTGCTACAGAAAAGAAACACCACAAAAAAGCATGAAATAGTATGAATTCCTTACAGTTCTCTCTCCATCTAATTCTCTGCATATTTCAATTCATAAATTATCTTACGTTGAACGCTTTTTCGTTTTCCATGTTTCTTTTGTGGTGGAAGGAACTGGTCCCAAAACTGTATTTCTTCATTGTATTACAGAAAACAATTCACCCTGCAGTTAGCATATGTCTTTATTTTCATACTGATTTTATATCATTATAAGTACACACTCTGTGCAAACAATTCATTTGAATTTACATCACTTGTACAGCCTGAAATGAAAGAAATGAATTGCGTGCATTGAGAATGAGGTTATAATGCATTGAAGCCGAAGTATGAATAAATATAATTTGGCAACTTTAGGGTGAAGATTTTTATCTTTATACATTCATTTATTTTCTTACCAATAACATTTTGCTACACTAGCTGTCAATGGATGGATAAAAATATCACTTTATTTTGCTTTCATGTTTACAGTTTCAGCTGTGAAGCCATTCACAAATGGTTGCATAGTATAACATATCAAAATGTATTTTTTTAAATTGTGGTCAAAGACTATGAATAAATAGTCTGAAAATGGATGCTCTTGGATAAGAGAGTGACTGCACAGCCATAACTATGCAGTAATGTAAGCAAAACAAGCAGATATTTTTACACATTCAGTGACAGCCAGTGTAGTAGAACATTATTATTTAGGCAATTTGTGGTGGCCGGAGACCCTGTTGCAACTAAAACATTCATTTGTTGTTTACTTGTATGCTCAGTGACAAGAATTCGCCTTGCTGCCAAAACTGCCAGTACATGCCTGTCGCAGTCAAGTGTCGTGATGCACAGTACGCCACATGTGAGCAAGAGTCCCGCTGCACAGGAACATCATCTGAATGTCCTCGTAGTCCTCCTATGGAGGATGGTACTGGTTGCCTCGAAAGGGGCCAGTGTCGTCGTGGAAAGTGTGTTCCATACTGTGAAACTCAGGGCCTCCAAAGCTGTATGTGTGACACAAGTGAGTCACTATTCATACTCATTATATTCACAGGCATTCTGCAGTATTGATTCACTGCCATCTTGAAGTATTCCCACATTACTTATTAAGCACAACTCTCTCTCTCTCTCTCTCTCTCTCTCTCTCTCTCTCTCTCTCTCTATCTATCTATCTATCTTTCATGCTGTGTAGTAGTGTTACACAGGGTGTATCACAATTAACAAAAACTGAGACAGGTGAGAGTATACAATAACTACTAACATTATATTAAACATTGGTCAGTACACAAGTTATTTGTGATGTGTGATTACTAGACACAGGAAAAAAAATGTTTTATTTTATGACCAAATTTGGTGCTATTTTTTGCCACATTTTGTGGTGTTCTGTGCCACATTCAGCTTTATTTTTTCCTAAGTTTAGCATTATTTTTTGCCAAATGTAATGTTAATTTTTGCCAAATTTAGTGTTATTTTTTGCCAAATGTGGTGTTATTTCTTGCCAAATGTGGTGTTATTTTTTGCCGAATGTGGTGTTATTTTTTTTCAAATGTGGTGTTATTTTTTTTCAAATGTGGTGTTATTTCTTGCCAAATATAGTGTTATCTTGTGCCAAATTCGGTATTGCCAAATTCAGTGTTATTTGTTTGCCATTTTTGCTTCTATTATTTTATTTTTCAGTTGTGTCAATTTTCACTACTAATAATGATGCACCTGTGTATAGAGTACTTGGGAACCTAAAATATTGTGTCATCTCATCGTCATCTCTCTAGAGTATAAAACCGCAAAACCTCTTTCTTTCAGTTGGAGATGCCTGTAAACGATGCTGTCGTATGAATCTCAATGACACTTGTTTTCCTGTGGATCCAATGGATATTCTTCCAGATGGAACACCTTGTATTCAGGGATTCTGCAACAAGGTGCGATATGATTTTCATTAAATAACATTGCTTATTCACAAACCAGAATTAAAATTTTATTGCTGAATGTGCTGAAGTGAAAGGAACTAAAACAAGTAGAAAGACTGACATGTTTGGTAAACCAGATAAAGAGGCAATAGTGTCATAGCTCTGGACCAGAACTTGTAGAGGAACTGTGGCTCAAGTTTAAAAGAACAACGTTGACACTAAACACGTGATCAATATATATCTAGTAGGACAGTTCATTCTAGGGATGAATAATACAGGTATTAGTGTCATTGTCATTGAAAAACAGCTGAAATTCCTGAAACTGTCTATGGCCCCATAGACCCTTGCCAGATGGTATACAGAGTTAGTGCCTTTATTAAATAAAATATACTGTAGAACCTGTGACACTGTGCCCCGTGGTTGGAAGAAAATGTAGGACAAACCCTTCTGCAGTAAGTGTTGCAAAAGTGATCTACAGAACTTCTGTCCAATAGCATTGTAAATTTTAGAACATCAGAAGGTATCTGTAACAGAATGACTCTTTCAAGCTGACCATCATAACTTCTGAAACCAGCATTCATGGGAAACCTAACTTGTGTTTTTCTCATGTGACATCCTGAAAGCCATGGATCAAGGAAATTATATGGATACATAATGTTTTGCAGATGATCGCTTTATCTGTAATAAAGCACAATTTGAAAAAAAAACTCTGCATGAATAAGGTTGATAAATTGCTCAGACGATCATAAATGTACAATTGTACTCTTCACGAAATCCAAAAAAATAGTACTTTGCGGCTGTGACATCTGTGGATCACAATTGGTAGCAGTCAAGACAAATGAATGTCTGGGAGTGATAATTTTTGGTGTGAAAATAACGATCATACAGGCACAGTCAGAGTAGGTAAAGCAGATGGCAGACTTTGGTTGGTAACATACTGGCAAATGTAATCTGTCTACAAAGCAAGTTGCTTACAGAACACTTGGACAATGCATCCAGGAAGATTGCTTAAATGAATGTTATCCATATATATAAAGGATTAACAGGAGATATTGAACTGGTATGTAAATTTACAGCAAAATGGTAACATTTTTGTTTGATTAATGGGGAAGCATCATTGAAATACCACTAGGCTTGAAATGGCAGGCACCTGAAAATAGATGACAACTATTATATTTTAACTAAACTTCAGTCTTGATCACAACACATGTCTCAATAACATAGTTCCGCCTACCATCCTCCAAGAAAGCCATGGGTCTGAAGATAGTTATATAAATATAACCAAAACCGGTCACCTATGTTATTGAGACCTAAGTGTTGTGATCAAGACTGAACTTCAGTTAAAATATAATACTTTATTGATCACTGTTCCAAAAATGTTTACAAAAATGGTATAAGATGACTACTACTTCGTGAAAGCCTACTTACAAAGTTTGTAGTACCAGAATTAAGTTAGGAATATAGAATACGCTACTATGGCTATGTATTGCTCCCATAAGAGTCACGAAGATAGTCTTCGACTAACTACATTGTGCACAAAGGCATTTAAGCCGTAATTCTTCCTGTACTCCATACACACATGGAATGGAAAAAAATTCTAAGATGTGGTAAAATAGGAAGTAGCATCTGCCATGCACTTCGCGTGGTTTTGCAGGGCATGCATATAGATGTTGAAATATCTTTTTTGAACATTTTCTTTGTGTATGTTTTTGTAAACTGGGTCCCTGAGAGTATAAGATTCAAAGTTTCCCATCTGACAGTTTGAAGGACAGTATTTTGTAGGCAGAAGATACACTTATTGTTAACACAGTCCTTCAGTTTAATGTCTTCCGTTCAACAAATTTTCAGTGAGTAGATTTCATCCCTGGTTTTGGAGGGTCAGCAAAGTATTCTTTTATGGCTCCATAATCTTTTCACTGGACTCAAAATGTTTCCAGTCAAAAATTTATTCATATATGAAAACCAGTGAAAATCATAGGATGCCAAATTTGGTTGATATTCTAAAAGTAAATACCCAAAACTTTGGAGCTTCCTACTGTCAAAACGTTTTTGTGGACAGATACAGTGTCCTGGAGAAATATGAGTTTCTCTTTCATACAAACTACTCATAGAGCAGACACTCTCCCCCTCTACCCCCAATACCTCTTGCTTCCACCCAACTCTCCCCCCCTCCCCCCAATACCTCTTGCTTCCACCCACTTCTTTGATTCATGTTTCATTTTTGATATTGATTGTTTGGTATTTTCACAGTAGCAAATCTTTACGCAAATTCACTTGATTTGTGCTCCTGAAATGTATTCAATCCAATGCCATATTGTGAACTTCTGTGATGGCCTCTTTTTTTATTGAAATTTTGAGATATCCTTCACATGAATTTTAATCCTTTGCCAATTGTGGATTAATTTCCATTGGTGATTTGCTATTCATAACAAAGAAAGGTGTTTATGTCAGTAAGGTATTTCAAGCTATCCATTTGAACAAAACAGACAAAACATGACTATTTTAATAAGTTCTGTTCTGTAGGTCAAGTAGATAATTAACTCATATTATTTCCCAGCATATCCTAACATAACAAATGCTAACCCTGTACCAGGCAAAACTCAATACTAACCCTCTGTCAGGCAAAAATTCCACATCAGGCAAAAATTCCACATTGCCCATCTATTTAGTAACTTGCATTTTACTCATTTAATACTGATGCAGTGTTGTGTGTTGCACTTTACGCTGAGAAAATTTTTTTTTTTTTTTCTTTCAGGGTTTGTGTGAGAAGACCATTCAGGATGTTGTAGAAAGATTCTGGGATATAATAGAGGACATCAATATAAATAAAGTTTTATTATTCTTGCGTGATAACATAGTTGGCACGGTCATCTTAATAACTGCACTTATATGGGTTCCTGCAAGTTGTGTTGTGAGCTATGTAGATCGTCGTCGTAGGATCAGGGATGACGAACGTTTTGAATGGAGACGCAGTAGTGAATTTTTTAGAGATGACAGTTATCGTGTTATTCATATGAGAATCACAAAGCAGAAGAATGGACCACAGCATCATATTCCCACATCACTTCAATAAGCTAAAGATAAGATGTGTGAAAATGTGGTGGTTCTTCCCTATTGTTGCATTTTGGATTTGTACTGAAGTAATGTAGACACATTTTTGTAAGCCTCAAGTTCATAAATATATTTATTGAGAACAAACAGCGACATTCTTTTCTAATACCAAGTGAGATGATGGAGTGGTTAAGGCACAGGATTCATTAGAGGTAAGTAGGTATAACTCCAACAAGGTAAGTCCCTGCTCTTTCCTCTCCATTTGAGCTGTTGCCTCATCTTTAGCGGATACACAGTTTTGTATTTTTCTTTTATAAATGCTGTCCTGCTGCTAATAACCTAGATGTTGATAATGCATCAGACACTAGTATTACTGTTTCAGAATTTAAAGCAATCCATTTCACATGCAACTAAGAACACTTTGAAATTATAATAAAAATTGGCCTTGTGCGAGTAGATCGCGTGCACTGAGGATTCCATACAAACTTAATTGTGTATATAGACAGTTCATCCATTTCGGGGATCGAGAGTCTCGACTAGTTTTGCCTGTTATCGAAATTTATACTGGCAAGATATCAGCCTTTGGGATTCCAAGACCTTTGAGAATGTTTTAATTTCAAGTTTGAAGTTGGATTATAAATAACAAAAGAAATATTTTTCTTGTGTGACAAACGTACCAATTTATTTCGCTCTTCATTGCAGCTGCACAGCTTTCGGTCGGGCGTCAGTTGTAGTTATATGGGCCAGTGACAAAGATTTCAATAAAAGGAAGGTGAAACCCAAATCCTGGATTCGAAAATAGATTTTGTGCAAGGATGTATCAGGGGCCACAAACAATTTTGTGAAAGAAATAAGTCGAAAAGGAAAATTTTGTCTGATATGGCAAACTAACCTACAGTAGACATGCAAATATCATCTGCAGACATGCCACTCTTCCAAGGTTTTAGAATCTTACTGTATTCGTTGATGTAGGCATTTTGAATACCTAATCTGTAGTTTCGCAGTTGCATAACACAGAATTTGTGGTGTCTTATGTGAAGTAAATGATAGCTCCCAGTGCAACTACAAATGCCACAAGCTGCTGCATCACGTTACTAAATCCTTGGAGAGTTGCAAAGCAGCAGAAACAAGCAATGCAGAGTTTAGCAGTACCTCACCACACCATCTGAGCTTTAACCAAGCGACCAAAGAAAAGTCAGAACTGGAAGACCAATAGGAAAGCTCTACGTTTCACTCCCATATATGTTTTTATTCATTTCCTTACTAAAGTTGTTTTTTGGTGTATTGAAGAACTATCATAAACATGTCACCTTTGGTAGAATTTCTTATAATCAAATATCAGTCAATGATGCATCAACGATTAATCATCAGGAGGTCCTAACATGAAGAATACCTTCGTTATGAACCTATACTGTACACTATAGCCATGTGACGACAGATGTCGTTTTACCGTGGAAAAGGAAACAGGTTCACGGACTGTTGTATGCCCCCCCCCCCCCCACCTTATCATTTGTGGCTGATTAGGTGACCAGCAGTGATATTTGAACTCTTCTTTTCACAAACATTTGACCTTCCCCTCCCCCCCCCCCCCCTCCTCCCCCTGCCCCGACTATGTCACGATTTCAGTGGGTGTTCTTAGGCAGGAAACTAAGAGTACAGCTTAAATTGCCACAAGTGAGGGAGCTGGAAGAGAAGAGAGTGCCTAAAAGTGGACCCCCAATTTCATTTTTTATTTTTAAAATAGAAAATAATAATTTATATTGTTATGCTCCATATACATTTTAGTAACAGAAAATACAATGGAAAGCTGTTATGAAAAAATTATTTTCACAGAGAACTTTACACTTAGCAACATTCAAAAATAGCTGCCAAAATTGGACCTCTTGTAAAAATAATGAAAAAATACTAAAAAATTAGAAAAATGTATTACATTAGAGAGAACATAATATAGTTTCAAAGGACATATAATATAATATCTTCTAGAAGGTTATGGAATTTCCCTGTATTGTCTTTGCTGAATCCAAGAGCTCTGCTATAAGGGATGTTCAAAAAGAAGCGAGCTGGACGCAAAATTACAAAAACCAGTACCTGTATGTTAGAAGCATTGACCCTGGCTGTTGAGACACTTGTCCCACTGTGACACAAGGTGGTGAATGGGTGTCTCATAAAATTTCCGGGGCTGCAATCTTAACCAGTTCCGCACACACAGTTGGACGTCGTCGCCTGAGGTGAATCGTTTGCCCCTCTGCTGGTGTTCTTCTTTGACCAAGATGGCCCCCTTCTGATTTACTTCCTACAGCTCGAGACAACAGTGAACGCCCAGCATTATTCGCAAACCTTGACCACTCTTCGCCAAGTCATCAAATCAAAATGACCAGGCTATCTCACCTGTGAGGTCATTCTGTTGCACGACAATGCAAAGCCTCATACGGCCAACACAGTTGCGGCACTCCTGCAGAAATTCAAATGGGAGGTTCTCGGTCACCCCCCATATAGTCCGGACCTCTATCCCTGTGATTACGCCATTTTTGGTTCCCTAAAAAAGGCTCTGAGAGGTAAACGATTCACCTTGGACGACAACGTTCAGCTATACATGCGGGTCTGGTTAACATCGCGTCCCTGAGAATTTTATAAGACAGCCATTCACTGCCTTGTGTCACAGTGGGACAAGCGTCTCAACAGTCAGGGTCAATACTTCTAACATACAGGTACTGGTTTCTGTAATTTTGCCTCCGGCTTGTTTCTTTTTGAACAGCTCTTATATGTGAAGTTCCTGTAGACTATCTTTTTGAGAGTTTGGTTTTGTTGTGTTTAGGGGAAAGACTAACTCTCATTTTCCTAGCAATTTTTTCTCTGAAAGGAGGTTCATTATTATTCCTCTCTGCCAATTTTACTGCCATTCTTCACAAGTCATTTTGAGTAAGCATGAAGGAAGAAGCTTCCATAGTAAGACAGTGCTAAACCAGCTGTTCTTCAAGATCTTTACCCAAAATTGTAGGTATGTTTTGTTTTTACTGCATCCTCAGGTGTACTGTACTATATGTTGGACACATACATAAAAGCTGTTTTTGAAGCATTAAGCTGTTTACTGGCCTTCTTGAAAATTTACCTGTTTTTGAACTTCTTCAATAGTTTGAGTGATTTCAGAAGGGCTGCACTTTCTTCAATTAACCCTCCCTAGTATCCTCTTGGAGTCAGCAAGAGAATAACAGTGTGCACTAATGCAGGCAGACTTTAAACATGACAAAGTAAGTGGTCCAGTTTAAACAATTCCAGTTTACGTGACTGAAGCCTACGTTTTGTACAGAATACATTTTTAACTAAATGTCTAAATCAAGGGGCTTGATTGTAACTATTAAACTTAAGCCTTACTGTTCAAAAACACATACATGTTGAAATATTTACCTGCTAATATCTAGGATAAATTACGAAAAATGTAGGTAAATGTAAAACTTTTTCACAGAAATCATGTGATGGCGAACTGAATAACAAGTGAAGTGAGTGACTCATACATCTCACTACGGAGTGATAGAAACCTAAACTGCCACTTACACTCGGTCCCACTACAGTTAAGGAGAATGTCCATCCAAGAGACTATGGGGCCTATTTTTATGGAGGGAGAGAATTTTCAGATGCTTACAAAACTATATTTTCGTATGTCACCGGTAATGATGTTTTGGATATGTAACATATTTCGTAGTATATCAGCATTCGTTATTCATAGTTCTGCCAAAGAATACATCTCCCCTGAATTTCATTATGTATCAACTCAAATAATTGTGCATTTTTGAGAATTTTTGGAAGCTACCATTATCCTTTGCATAACCTTTGAGCAATTTGTAGTACGTCGGCATTTGTGATTTAGTTACTGTAGCAGATATTCTAACAAACATATTGTGTTACCTCCAGTTTTCCCTTACAGAGGTGTAGCTCTATAAATTATCTGCATTTATCGTAAATTAACTCTGTTTTCAAGTTTGATAACAACTATAATAAACCTCTAAATGTTTTAGGTCACTAGTAATTTTTATCACAGCTCTTTGTGTTGCCTTTATAGAAATCTCGTTTTGTGTATTTGTCTTTTGTGTATTTGCCTAAAACTTTTTAGCTCAACAGATTAAAACTTAACCAGCGGGCTTAATTTAAAGTGATTTGTTCACTGTCTTGTAATATGTTGCACCGGCCAAAATGCAGCCCCACTGTGAATGCTGGTCTCAAACATAGGATGTGTTGATTGATATTCACAAGCAGCTGGAAATCGCCGTGACTACTGTCAAACAATTGGCAGCTGCTGCAAATCGGTTTGTTGGAATAGCTCCTGAGAGTCGTGTATTTGTGAGAGCAGCATCTTAGGTACCTCAGCTACTACCCTCTCCCATGGATTCTGTCCCTCTGCAGAAAGTACAGGATCTGTCATTACTCATCCCTTGACTGGAAGTGATGTGTCAATGGTAGATCTGGGCATCCTGTACAAGGTGGGCGGGTTGGTTGGTTGGTGTAAAAGAGGGAGGGAGGGAGGGACCAAACTGCTAGGTCATTGGTCCCTTGTCCCATTTAAAATAATTCCACAAAGGTGGGAGTAAAATAATCGAGACATACAAAATGCAACTGGAAGAAGGAGAAAACAACAAGTATGACAGAAGGGCAACAAACGCTAAAATGGACAAAATCAGACAAGACGACCACAGAGAGATGCAAGAAACATGTAGAAGAGATCAAAACAAGAGAGCAGATTACCATGGCTGGCTGACCATGAGAATAAAAAGGAGAAGCCAGCCACTCTGCAACATATTAAAATCTCCACCCTAAAAGGACCAGGGTGGACACAGAGGAACAAAGGATATGCACTAAAACTTAGATCAAATGGTAAAACCCACCCTCATGAATAAAACATAAAATTAAAGCTGCTGTTGAGGCATTGTCACCCAACACCAAAGATAGGGTGCTGGGAAAGTTAAAAGTCTGTCACAGAGTGGCTAAAAATGGGCAGTCCCGCAAGAGATGGACAACCGTCATTTGTGAGCCACAGTGACACCGAGGTGGGTCCTCATGACAGAGGAAGTAACCTTGCGTTAGCCACGTATGGCCAAAACGGAGCCGGCAGAGGACAACTGAGTCCCTGTGAGAGGACTGCATGGAAAACTTCCACACATTCGTAGTCTCCTTAATGACATGCAGTTTGTTGTGCGTACTGTTATGCCATTCCGTCTCCCAAAACCGAAAAACCCTGTGATATAAGACAGAGAGTAGGTCAGTTTTGGAGATGCCCATCTCCAGAAGCGATTTCCACATAGCCTGTTTGGCCAGCCTGTCGGCAAGTTTGTTGCCTGGGAGGGTACCACTGGTCGATAGCTTGGACGCTACTCAAGGAGTAAGTACACAGGAGAAATGACTCGCCAGAGCATGAGCGGATGTGCTCAAGAGCATGAGATATGGCTGCCAGCTCTGCAGTGAAAACACTGTAGCCATCTGGCAAGGAGTGCTGTTCAGTATGTCCTCCATGAACATACGCAAAGCCTACGTGACCATCAGCCATCGAGCCGTCGGTGTAAACCATTTCATGGCCCCAGTACATGTCTAGAATCAAGAGGAACTGATAGCGGAGAGCCACAGGGTTAATGGAGTCCTTAGGGCCATGCAAAAGGTCCAGAAGAATCTACGGCCTAGGTCTAAACCGTGGAGGTGTACATGAATGGACATTGACGAGAGGTGGTAATGGCAAGGACTCCAGTTCAGACAGAAGGGACCAGATACGAACTGCAATCATAAGCCCTGACCTGGTCTGCCGATGTGGGAGATGAACTGCCATGTTTGGGAAAAGGAGACAGTAATTTGGATGTGCAGGAGAATCACGAACATGTGCAACGTAACTGGCGACCAGTTGTGCACGCATAACCTTCAGTGGAGGGACTCTAGCCTCCACCAGGACACTGGTCACCATACTTGTTCTAAAAGTTCCCGTTGCTAGGTGACCGCCACAGTGGTGCACTGGGTCAAGTAAACACAACACTGAGGGTGCCACTGAACCGTAAACCAGACTCCCATGGTCAAGGTGGGATTGAACAAGGGCTCTGTAGATCTGCAGCTGTGTAGAGCAATATGCATCCCAGTTGGGTTGCTCAGGCAGTGGAGGGCACTGAGGTGCTGTCAGCACTTCCACTTAAGCTGACAAAGGTGAGATAGCCAAGTCAATTGGGCATTGGAAACCAGGCATGAGAATCGATATGTCTCCACTACAAAGAGTGGATCATCATTAAGGTAAAGTTCTGGTTCTGGATGAACGGTGTGACACTGACAGAAATCCATGACACCCGACTTTGCGGCTGAAAACTGGAAGCCATGGGCTAGAGCCCATGACTACGTCTTGTGAATGGCTCCCTATAGGTGCTGCTCAGCAACACCAGTACTGGAGGAGCAGTGTGAAATGGAGAAGTCATCCGCATACGGAGAAAATGAGACCGACAGCCCTACAGCTGCTGCTAGGCTATTAATAGTCACTAAAAATAGAGAGACACTCAATACGGAGCAATACGGAATGCCGTTCTCCTGAACTTGGGGGGGAACTATGGGAGGCACCAACTTGGACACGGAAAGAACGGAGCGACAGGAACTTTTGGATAAAAAATCGGGAGCAGGCCCGGGAGACCACACTCATACAATGTGGCAAGGATATGCTGTTGCCAGGTTGTGAGGTTGTGTTGTATGCTTTACGTAAGTAAAAAAAAAAAAGGAGGGGGGGGGGGGGGGGGGGCAACCAAATGCTGGCATCTGGAAAAGGACGGCAGACTCGAGGGACACAATTTATCAGTGGTAGAGTGACCCTGGCAGAAGCTGCCCTGACATGGAACCAATAGGCCACGTGACTCCAAGACCCAATCCAACCACTGACACACCATACGTTCCAGCAGCTTACAAAGAAAGTTGGTGAGGCTGATGGGCCGGTAGCTATCCACATCAAGCGGGTTTTGACTGGGTTTGAGCACCATAATGATGGTGCTCTTCCGCTATTGCGATGGAACGATGCCATTGCACCATATCCAGTTGAAGATGATGAGGAGATGTCACTTGTAGTCAGACAAGAGATGCTTCATCATTTATCTGCTGATCAGATCCAGCCCAGGAGCTGTGTCGGGACCATGTGCAAGGGTGCTGAGGAGCTCCCACTCTGTAAATGGGGCGTTATAGGGTTCACTGTGGCATGTAGTGAATGAGAGGACTTTCTTTTCCATCCACCATTGAGGTGCGAAAGGCTGGGGGGTAGTTCCCCAATGCAGAGGCTCGAGCGTAGTGCTGAGCAAAGTGCTCGGCAATTGCGTTTGCATCAGCAGATAACACGTCATTGATGTTAATGCCAGGGACTCCTGTTGGGGTCTGGTACCCAAAAAGACGTCTGATCTTCGACCAGACTTGAGAAGGTGACTTATGGCACCCAATGGTTGATACATACCTCTCCCAACACTCCTGTTTCCATCATTTTATAAGCTGGCAAACGGGCATGGAGCCACTTAAAGGCTATTAGTTGCTCTAGGGAAGGGTGCCACTTTTGTCACTGTAGAGCTCGCCAATGCTCTTTAATTGCCTCAGCAATTTCCGGCGACCACCCAGGGACTGTATTTCGCCGGGGGCACCATCAAGAATGAGGGATCACGTTTTCCTTACAGAAACGATTATTGTAGTGACCTGCTCAATGACAACATCAGTGGCACCATGTGTGGGAGATTCAGCGGTAACAGCAGAGGTGAAGGCTTCCCAGTCTGCCTTGTTTAAAGCCCATATGGGAAGTTGTCTGTGGGCATGACGTCGGGGGAGTGACAGGAAGATGTGTAACTGGTCACTACCACACAGGTCATCATGTGCTCTCCAGTGGACAGATGGGAGAAGGCCATGACTGCAAACCGAGCGATCAATGGCTGAATATGTTTCATGTGCCACCCTGAAATGTGTGGGGGCACCTGTATTTAAGAGGCACAGTCGAATTATGACAGTACATTTTCGACCTCCCTACTTTGGCCAGAAACATGGCGCCACCCCATAAGGGGTTATGTATGTTAAAATATCCCTAAAGTTGGAAAGGTTTAACGAGCTGATCAGTCAGTGCAGCCAATACATTCAGGGGTACTACACCATCTGCAGGAAGATACACAGTGCAGACAGGTTTTTCCTGCATTGTCCTTATCTTGACAGCCACAGCTTCAAGAGGGTTTTGAAGGGGCATAGGTTCAATACATACTGAGTTCAAGACATAGTCACAAATTCTACTGACACACTATTATAGTCGCTATGGTTCCTGTAATGTCCCTTAGAGCCATGGAGAGCAGCAGGAGTCTGCATTGCTGGGAACCAGGTTTCCTGGAGGGCAATGCAGAAAGCAAATGTATAGCTTAACAGTTGCCATAGCTCAGCCAGGTGGTGTAAAAAACTGCCGCAATTCCACTGGAGGATTACGTGATTGTGAGACTGGGAAGGTATGAAACACTGAATGAGGCAGTCTACACCTCAAGGTCACCGGCTGCCACCAGATGAGTACCTCTGTGATCGACATCCACTGTGTCTGAGGGCCCGGCAAGATCTAGGTCCTCAGCGGACACCAGAATATCCACCTCATCCTCAGGCACAAAGCTTGTAGGTGGTGGTGGTGTGCCACAACAGTGCCTTGGTTCTTAGGGTTCTTTTTCTTTTTAGGTTTCTCGCTGCTACAATTTGGGGGTGTATTTCTTAGCATTGAAGTTAGACCTTGACCGCTAAGAGACTGCTGGTGTTTGACCACCAGCAAGATATGATATACTACACTTCATGGTGTGTGATCTGCCCTGATGCCACCCACTCCAACCAGGGGCTCTCCCCATGGGTGCCACCCAGCCACAATAAAGGCCACCTGGCAGATTTCCGGGAGTCCCGATGCCCCAGGGTGATGGGCATCTACTCCTTGGCATATGTGGGGAGTGTACAGTGCAGGCATCAGCAGAGTGATCCCTGGGTGGTCAGGGGGCTACAACCAACAGGGTACATGGCAGCCCCACCACAATGGACTGGCTACCGTGCTGGATATCAGGCACAGACAAACTAAGAAGTCCGTTATCGTCATCAGTGCAGAAAGTGATACTGCACAGGGGATAGAGGAAAACACACCCAGGAGGGTGACTTCACCCAACAGCTGGAGAATGAGTGGAAGTGCAGATCCATGTCGATGAAGGATGTGAGAGGTCTCAGTGCATGATGGACAGTATGCACCATGTAAGTTGCCCTTCCCCAATGGGCTCGCTCTTCGGGAAAATTTTGAAAAATGGAGGTCAAACCGTACAGAGGACCATCACATAAAGGCCGAAACATGTGATACTCCTTTTAGTCGCCTCTTACGGCAGGCAGGAATACCTCAGGCCGATTCCAATCCCCAGACCTGCAGTGGGGGGGGGGGGGGGGGGGGGCAAGGTGGACGGGGACAAGGGAGGAGTCAGGATGTTGCACTGATCCCCCAATCAACAAGTCTGAGATGTTGTCTTGCACTGACGGTGAAACTGAGCCAGTGGGACTAACTTCACATGATTTGGGGAAACCTGTTTCGTCCAGTGTCAAGTGGAGGCAAACACAGAATGGGGGGGGGGGGGGGGGGCAAGGTGGACGGGGACAAGGGAGGAGTCAGGATGTTGCACTGATCCCCCAATCAACAAGTTTGAGATGTTGTCTTGCACTGACGGTGAAACTGAGCCAGTGGGACTAACTTCACATGATTTGGGGAAACCTGTTTCGTCCAGTGTCAAGTGGAGGCAAACACAGAAAGGTAGGGGTCTGTTAATCACCACATTTAAACATACAGTGAATGATGGTACCTTATAGTGGAATGGCAGAAAGAGGCAGTAAAGGACACTAGGTGCACTCAGTGTATGTGTGCCTGGGTGTCTCTTTCAACATGCTGAAGAGGCTATTCTAACAAAAGGAGGGAACAGGTTGCAACCAACTGCAGATTGTAGCACACGTTGGAACAAATGATGCTTGTTGTCTGGGATCTGAGGTCATTCTGGGGTCTGGAAGAGAAGATTGAGAAGACCAGCCTTGCACTTGGAGTTTTAATGAAGCTCATAAGCTGCAGCATTGTCCTCAGACCTGATTGCAGCTCTTTGGTTCTGTGCCGAGCGGAAGGACTGTACCGAAGACTTCGAAGGTTCTGTGACGATTTGCAACGAAGTGCCAGAGTTTGAAGGACTTACGTCCACAGCTCATGGTCTCACGGTAGCGTTCTCGCTTCCCAAGCATGGGGTCTTGGGTTTGATTCCCTGCAGGGTCAGGGATTTTCACCTGCCCTGAGATGATTGGGTGTTGTGTCGTCTTCATCATCATTCATCCCCATAATGGTCGGAGGAAGGCAACGACAAACAACCTCCATTAGGCGGCGCAGGTCTCCTGCATTGTTGCCCTATGCTCTGTCAAGAAGCGTGGGACTTCATTTCCATTTTCCATGAAATGGGGAACTTAATACTAAGCACAGAAAGCTGGCTGAAACCTGAAACTGAAAGCAGTGGAACTTTTTGGGTAAATTTAAGTGTATATCGAAAGGAAAGGCAACTGGGAAATGGAGGTGGTGTAGTTGTCACAGTAGACAAACTCAAATCCATAGAAATAGAAGCTGCATGTAAGATAGTTTGGGCAAGACTCAGTATCATGGGTAGGCATAAAATGACAATTGGATCCTTCTATTGCCCGCCAGATTCATCTCCTGATGTAACCGAAAACTTCAGAGGAAACCTCACTTCACTTGTTTTGTATTGTATATTTATTGGTCCTGTGAACCATACATTGTACAGGGGTACATAATGATATAGGACAAGTCAAATAATTTGTAATAAAGTTTAACAGAAAAAATGTTTTATGGTTTCCAGTATATAGCAATATAAGTCTAACATATGGGAATAACATTTCACAAATACACAAATAAATTTTACTTTCGGCCTTGTTTATACAGACACTCACATATATGTAATAGACCATGTATAATACACAGATAAATCTACATGTACAAATTTCTTACTTTGGCCTTAATTGTATAAACTATTTAAATTTTTCACATATTTACAATGTAGACAAAAATTCATCAACACTATAGCAGCAATTCTGTAGCAAGTAGTCACTCACTGCAGTTTTGAATTTATGCATGCCAGTTATTGCCTTAATTTTTTTAGGTAGTTTGTTATACAGTATTTTTCCTGCTTGCATGGGTCCTTTTTGTTTTAGTGTTGTATGTGAAAATTGCATATATAAATCTTGATTATTCCTTGTGTTGTATGAATGGATATTTTGGTTTTTTTTGAGCAATCTTGTTATTTTCATCTATGATTTCCCTTGTAAACATTATTGTTTCTAGGGTACATACACATGGTAATGGAAGAATATGAAGCTTTTTAAATGATGGTTTGCATGAAGATCGAGGTGCTGTACTACCATGGCACTTATAATTCTTTTTTGTGCAATAAAAGAGCTTTGCTGGGTGGTGAATTTCCCCAGCAAATTAAACCATATCTTAGTAGCGATTCTGCTTGGGCATATTACACATTTTTATGACTTGCATTTATGTGAATCCGGCAAGAATTTTTATAGTACAATAGATGGTATTTAATTTACTACACAGGTGTTGTGTGTATTTCTGCCATCTTAGGTCATCTTGGATCCAAACTCCCAGAAATTTGGTGCTATTTACAATTTCAAGTCTTTTGCCTAACAGTTCAATGGTTGCAGTTAAAGGCTGTTTAATGTATGTAAGTCCCCCCTATCATACTGTAATAATCAGTGGAGACTTTAATCACCCCTTAATCAATTTCGAAAATTACAGTTTTGTTAGTGGTGAGTCTGATAAGACATCCTATGGAGATGCAGCGTCGTGATAGGAACAACAAAAAGATTTACACAATTATAGCTTTCGGCCATTGAGGCATTTGTCAGCAGTAGACACACATACACACTCACACAAACGCAACTTGCACACATGTCTGCAGTCTCAGACAAGTGAAACCACACTGCGAGCAGCAGCACCAGTGTATGATAGGAGTGGCGACTGGGTGGGGGTAACGAGAAGGCTGGGGCAGGGTGGAGGAGGGATAATATGGTGATTGTAGCGGACAGTGAAGTGCTGCAGTTTAGACGGATGGGAGGAGAGAACGTGGGGAGGGGGTAAGTAGTGGAAAGGAGAGAAATGAAAAGAAATTAAAAGACTGGGTGTGGTGGTGAAATGAAGGCTGTGTAGTGCTGGAATGGGAACCGGGAGGGGGCTGAATGGGTGAGGACAGTGACTAACAAATGCTGAGGCCAGGAGGGTTACGGGAATGTAGTATGTATTGCAGGGTAAGTTCCCACCTGTGCAATTCAGAAAAGCTGATGTTGGTGGGAAGGATCCATATGGCACAGGCTGTGAAGCAGTCATGGAGATGAGGGATATCATGTTTGGCAGCATCTTCAGCAACAGGGTGTTCCACTTGTTTCTTGGACACAGTTTGTCGGTGGCCATTCATGTGTACAGACAGCTTGTTGGTTGTCATGCCTACATAGAATGCAGCACAGTCATTGCAGCTTAGCTTGTTAATCACATGAATGGTTAGGCAGGTAGCCCTGCCTTTGGTGGGATAGGTGATATTACTGACCAGACTGGAGTAGGTGGTGGTAGGAGGATGTAGGGGTCAGGTCTTTCATCTAGGTCTATTACAGGGGTATGAGCCAGGAGGTAAGGGATTGGGAGCAGGGGTTGTGTAAGGATGGATGAGAGTATTGTGTAGGTTTGGTGGACGGCAGAATACCACGGTAGGAGGGGTGGGAAGGATAGTAGGCATGACATTTCTCATCCCAGGGCTCGACGAGAGGTAATCGAAACCCTGGCGGAGAACGTAATTCAGTTGCTCCAGTCCTGGATGGTACTGAGTTATGAGAGGAATGCTCCTCTGTGGCCGGACTGTGGGACTTTGGGAGGTGGTGAGAGACTGGAAAGATAAAGCCCTGGAGATCTGTTTTTGTACAATGTTGGGAGGATAATTACAGTCAGTGAAGGCTTCAGTGAAACCCTTGGTATATTTTGAGAGGGACTGCTCGTCACTGCAGATGCAATGACCATGGGTGGCTAAGCTGTACCGAAGGTACTTTTTAGTATGAAATGGGTGGCAGCTATCAAAGTGGAGGTATTGCTGGTGGTTAGTATGTTTGATATGGACGGAGGTACTGATGTAGCCATCTCTGAGGTGGAGGTCAACATCTAGGAAGGGGGCTTGTTGGATTGAGTAGGACCAGGTGAAGGAAGTGGGGGAGAAGTTGTTGAGGTTCTGGAGGAATGTGAATACAGTGTCCTCACCTTCAATCCAGATAGTAAAGATGTTATCAATGAATCTGAACCAGGTGAGGGGTTTAGGATTCTGGGTTGTTAGGAAGTATTCTTCTAGATGGCCCATGAATAGGTTGGCATAGGATGATGCCATGTGGGTGCCCATAGCCGTATCCAGCTTTGTTTGTAGGTAATGCCTTCAAAGGAGAAGTAATTATGGGTGAGGCTATAGTTGGTCATGGCGACTAGGAAAGAGGTTGTTGGTTTGGAATCCATAGGGCATCTGGAAAGGTAGTGTTCGATAGCAGTAAGGCCATGGGCATTATGAATGTTACTGTACCGGGAGGTGGCATCAATAGTGATGAGCAGGGCACCATGTAGTAAAGGGACAGGAACTGTGAAGAGTTGTTGGAGGAAATGGTTGGCATTTTTTATATAGGAGGATAGGTTACGGGTAATAGGTTGAAGATGTTGGTCTATGAGAGCAGAGATTCTCTCAGTGGGGGCACAGTAACCAGCCACAGTGGGGCATCCTGGGTGGTTGGGTTTATGGATTTCAGGAAGCATTTAGAAGGTGGCACTGTGGGGAGTGGTGAGGGTAAGTAGAGAAAGGGACTGTGGGGAGAGGTTCTGGGATGGGCCTAAGGATTTGAGTAGTGACTGGAGATCCTACTGGATTACTGGAATGGCACCACTGTGGCAAGGTTTGTAGGTGTAAGTATCTGAATTCTGATGGAGTCCTTCCGCCACATAATCCTTGCGGTTCAAAATAACAGTGGTGGAGACTTTGTCTGCATTATAAGATGGGATCAGTTTTTAGATGGTGGACTGCAGTTCATTCTACAGATGTAAGGTTAGTTTGCATGTTGAGGGATTTGGGAAATGATGGCAAGGCAAGGTTCGAGGTTAAGAAATTTTGGAAAGTTAACAGGACCCACTCCCAAATTCAATCATGCAGGAATAGTTAATGACCTTCTCCTAGTCTCTACAGTGGAAACACTTTTTCGCCACCAACCACACCAATCAGACTCAACCAAAGACCAATATTGAACCTTGCCCAACTCAGTTCACTCCTCTATCCAACTGTGATCCACCCCCACTGCTTCCAAACCACCCCCTGTTAACTTTCCAGAATTAACCTTGAACCTTGCCTCACCATCGTCCTCCAAATCCCTCAACATGCAAACTGATTGTACATCCCCAAAAAGAACCGCAGTCCTCCATCTAAAAACTGATCCTGGCCTTATAATCCTATCTGAATGACAACCAACAAGCTGTTTGTCCACATGAATGGCCACCGACAAACTGTGGCCAAGAAACAAATGGACCACCCTGTTGCTGAACACACTGCCAAACATGATATGCCTCATCTCAATGACTGTTTCACAGCCTGTGCCATATGGATCCTTCCCACCAACACCAGCTTTTCTGAATTGCACAGGTGGGAACTTACCCTGCAATACATTTTATTTTCCCATAACCCTCCTGGCCTTAACATTTGTTTGTCACTGTCCTCACCCATCTAGGCCCCTCCCTGTTCCCATTCCAGCACTATACAGCCTTCATTTCACCACCACACCCAGTCTTTTCATTTCCTTTTATTTCTCCCCTTTCCGCTACTTACCCCCCCCCCCCCCCCTCTCCACTAACTTCTCTCCTGCCCTCCGTCTAAACTGCAGCACTTCACTATCCACCACCCCCAGCATACTATCCCCCCTCCTCCCTGCCCCAGCCTTCTCATTAGCCCCACCCAGTCGCCACTCCCATCATACACTGTTGCTGCTGTTCACAGTGTGGTTTCACTTGTCTGAGACTGCAGACATGTGTGTGTGTGTCTATTGCTGACAAATGCCTCAGTGGCTGAAAGCTATAATTGTATGAATCTTTTTGTTGAGCCTATCGTGACTCAGCATCTCTGCTATATGGTGAGTAGCAACTTTCCACCTCTAATATTGTTACATTCCATCCTGGATTTTCCATTGTTTGATATTACTAAATGGCTTCTCTGAAAACCACCTATAACAAGCAGTTTGGTACCCCACTCGGGATGGAAATATATTGGATCTGTTGCCAAAAATAAGGCTGATATTTTTGAGGATGACTACATCGAAGCTGGTATCAGTGACCATGATGCTGTTGTGGCAACAGTGATTACCAAAGTACAAAGGACAGCTAAAACAAGCAGAAAGATACACATGTTGAGTAAACTAGATAAAAAATCAGTACGTCGTATCCCAATGAGGAACTTGAAACTTTCAGGACAGGGCAGCAGCATGTAGAAGTTCAAAAGAATAGTTGACCATGCATTGGATAGATATGTACACAGTAGAAGAGTTCGTAATAGGAGGGAACCTCTGTGGTATACAATCACCTCATAAAGAAACATCTAAAGAAAGAGAGATTGCTGCATAATAAGTGCAAAACAAAGTTTAGACAGAGATATGCTGAATGAAATGTGTTTTTCAGTCAAGAGAGCAATGCATGATGCTTTCAATGACTACAATAACAGAATATTATCAAATGATGTTTCACAAAACACAAGTACATTCTGGTTATATGTGAAGGCTGTTAGTGGCATCAAAGTTAGTGTCCAGTCCTCTGAATGAGACAGGAACTGAAATTGAGGTTAGCAAAGCAAAAGCTGAAATGCTTAATTCCATTTTCAAATGTTCCTTTACAAAGGAAAACCCGTGATAATTGCCCTAATTTAATCCTCGTACCACTGAAAGTATTAGTGTCAGTGGTTGATAGACCTGACTGCACTGTGGACACAACAGACAGACATTACAGCACATTGCCACTGAATGCCCTTTCAGGAAATTCAAAGGCACCTTCCAGGGCCTTTATTTGCTTAAGGGAGAAACTACCACCTGGCTGAAAGGACTGGACATCCATCCTTGAGCGGTACAGTATGTCAACTGCGTGGTCACCTTATGGAATTATACTTCGCTTATTATTTTACTCTATGTGACTTAATACTTTATACATTTGTCATTATCAGTATTTTATCTTAGAATCAGTACGTACTGTACATATATCTTTTTAATCTCAAAATGTACCAGATGTAATCTGATGCTGTATTACTGATGCAATCTGATGCTGTATTTAAAGCCATATGAAATAAGTTAATAAACATAAGTGTCAGTGGTGATGGGAAACAGCTGAAGAAAGCTCCAGGGCCCGATGGAGTCCCAGCCAGATTCTATACTGAATTTGCAGTTGAGTTAGCCCTTCTTCTACCTACAAACGATCGTAGATCCCTCGTACAAAAACCTGAGCACAGTTCTTGGAAAAAAGCATAGGTCGCCTTTCTACAAGAAGAGTAGTAGAACTGATCGACAAAACTGTTTCTTGATTTTCGAAAAGGATATGATTCAGTACCATACATACGCTTGTGTCAGAAGTACTATCATATGGGGTATCAAGTGAAATTTGCGACTGGATTGAGGGCTTTTTGGTAAGGAGAACGCAGCGTGTTATCTTGGAAGTAACTTCGGATGTGCCCCTGGGGAATGTGGTGTGATTTTTACTGTTCATATTGTATATTAATGATCTTGCAGACAATATTAATAGTAACTTCAGACCTTTTGCATGTGATACATTTATCTGCAATGAAGTACTTCTGGAAGCTGCATAACTATTCAGTCAGATCTTGATAAGATTTCAAAGTGGTGCAAAGACTCCCAACTTACTTTAAATGTTCAGAAATGTAAAACAGTGCACTTTACAAAGCTGGAAAACACAGTATCCTATGACTATAATGTCAGTGAGTCGCTGATGGAATCAGCCAACTCATACAAATATATGGGTGCGACTCCACAGTATATACTTTCAGTCACGACACGCACTGTTGTCGGTGAAGGTTGTTACCATATGACAGTTGGAGTGACACTAGCGCTCCAAGCGGTGAGAAAGCAGGCAATTACATACGTTTGTAAGGATAATGTTTTTTACTTAAGTAACGGAATAATTATGTGTTTACGTTCCATGCGATAGTAAATTAGCAGGAGACATGACCTGTCGTGAAATATATGTAGAAAACAGTCCTAGGCACTTAAAAATTTTTATGTAGTCTAATGATTCGCCCATTTTTACACTTCTACCGGTTTCCTAATGAACTAATATTTTTCTAAATGTGATTACTTTTGCTTCAAAAGCGAATGTGTTTAAGATTCTTGCCATTCGTGACTCAAATTTAGCAATTGTTAAATTGGTTTCTTCCGTGTTGGGAAGCAGTTTTATTGCATTTGACTATTTATTATCACGTCTGTGTGGTTTTACCTTAAGCTACAGGAGTGATGCCATATTTGGTGCGTAAAATAACGTTGGTATTACAATCCATATAGGTCTCCTACGTTCCACATTCACTGATTTGATTAAAAATGCAGCGAACAAAACTCTGCTTCGTTGGATAGATATAGACGTATTTCTGCAAAAGGTCAGGTTTCCTAGTGTTTAATAGCAATTTTTTATTATTAAGGGAAAACGACGTTACTCAGCAAATGTCTGTACATCTCAAGAGATTCGTAATTAAAATGCCCTGTAATGTACCACTTCGTACCTCCCTGGGGGTTTAGGAAGCTATATACGTCAAATAAGGTGTCGTTTCCTTGTAATTGTCGATTGTTATGGCACTTCATGCACTCGCTAGTGTAAAAACTCTGTTGCAAATCGATATAGTCGTTAGTATCGTACCTGAACTACTCCGATATCGTGTGAGGAAGTGTCACTTGTTGGCCGCTTGGGGCACTGCTATCGCTGTGGGTAACAAAAACGAACTGGAGAGTTGCGACTTTTATGGAACCCATACTAGATGGGATTAAACGAGAAATTGAACGTATACAGAGAAGGGCAGCACGAATAGTCGCATGTTTGTTTGATCCATGGGAGAGTGTCACGAAGATACTGAAGGAACTGAACTGGCAGATTCTTGAAACTAGACATAAACTATCCCAAGGAAGTCTGTTAACAAGGTTTCAAGAACCGGCTTTAAATTATGACTCTGGGAATTAACCACAATCCCCTGCATATTGCTCAGATAAGGATAATGACAATGAGATTAGAATTAATACCGCGTGCACAGAAGCATTGAAACAGTCGTTGTTTCCACTTGCCATACGTCAATGGTACGGGAACAAACCCTAATAACTAGTACAATGGGACCTACCCCCTGTCATGCACCTCATTGTGGTTTGCAGAGTATGCATGTGGATGTAGGAGTCCAGTTTGGGACACTTTTCTCCCTCCCTTTGCTGTTTGTTTCCGAATGTGTTGCGAGTTTCGAAGGTACAGTTACGCAGTAATCTAACAGTACAGCTTAAATGACATTTATATTTTTCGCTGTTACAAAATTTAACTTCTTTTTTGCGAATACGTTACGAATTCCGAAATCCACTCACTGTTTTATTCGTCCATAATGTCGCTGCTGAATTTGCTGCGAGCTTCAAACAGGCAATAACAAAGCGAGAATACAAAGCACATGTAAATTGGTTAAAATATAAACCCGCATGTGGGTGAAACGTAGCGCTTTTCGATTGGTCTTCCATTTCTGATGTTTCATTTGTCCCTTGGTTACAGCTCAAGACGGCACAGTGTGGATAATTCTATCCCCATGCTGTTTCTTTTCTTGCTTGCAGACGGAAGACGCTAGATTCACCCTGGTAGCATTTCACCGTGATGTCACTTTGACTCGAACAGGCGCAGTATCTACTGTCGGGGACGCCTATTGACTTTCGTGGTCGAATCGAGTCTCAGCGCGGTGAACCTCCTGCGGAAGGATACCATACAGCTTACACGTCCGCTTATTTCTTCGCGCCGGCTAGAGTGGCCGTGCGGTTCTAGGCGCTACAGTCTGGAGCTGCGCGACCGCTACGGTCGCAGGTTCGAATCCTGCCTCGGGCATGGATGTGTGTGATGTCCTTAGGTTAGTTAGGTTTAAGTAGTTCTAAGTTCTAGGGGACTGATGACCTCAGAAGTTAAGTCCCATAGTGCTGAGAGCCTTATTTCTTCGCCCGAAAATCATAGAGTAGAAAAATCTATGGAGTGTGCATTGCGTTGTGCGCGTGTTGTCAATGTGATTAAACTGCGAATGTCACTTCATCTCGGGACAATGCTATTTGTTTGTGCTTGCGTCTGAGTTCGTAATATCGACACTAATTCGTAGCAGTTTCGGGTGGAGAGCGTTTTGAATATGGTTTCATCAGATACCAGTAGAGGTTGGGACTGAACTACCACCGCCAACAGTAGAAAACAACTGAGCCATAGCCACTAGCAAATGGTTTGTGTACTCCAGTTTGCTTTGTGTTGTGGATTACTTCTTTTCTTTTGTTTCTTATTTTCAAATGAATGTAGAGACGTATCCTGGTGCATGAAAGGATTCGAATGGTACTCTCACCACATCAAAAGGAATCAGTGATCACGAGCACCGTTACGTCAGTTCTGCTTTCGTGACAGAGGAGAACGTGGATGTAGGATGGCAATTTCAGAGGGAGGCGGGGCTCATTGTCACGCACCGCTCCTCTCCCCTTGGGCAGTCTAAGTTCTCGCTTGTTTACCGTCGCGGTCGACTGCCACAATACATTGTCCGTATTTTTTTGCGTTTTTCTCCTTCGGTTTATTTATAACAGTAATGTTTGTTATAGGAACAAAGAGATACATTAAAGGAGAAAAAGTTGGTGTTGTTTGAATACTTTGACGTACCAATCCATACTGTGCTGTTTCTTGTTGCATTTTGAAAAAAATGTTTTAAATCTATTACTGTGTGTGCAACACGTGTTGTACCATTGAGCAAGGACTTCAGTCACCTGCAGCCGTCATTTCTTGGTATCCCTACACATTAGAGATGGGTCGAACTCGTTCATTCCCGTGAAGTATTTCATTCATTCCACTCTTTGTCGTGAAGCGTTCAAATGAAGTAGTTCACTCATGAAGTACGAAAAGCCTGGCGAAGTTGCCCAGTTCGCCGCTCAGCCGCGGCTACGCTCGCTTCGCCTCGCTAGTACAATAAAGCTTCGTTATACTTCATAATTTTACCAACAGATGGCCGAACTATGCAGTAACGTGCACAAAACGTTTTACGCTCTTACGGCGTCTGAGTTAACTTAAATGGAGCATGCAGGAAGGGGACAAAGGAAAGATAAACAGAGAAGCCTGTCACATAAAAAAAGGTATATTTAACCTTGTTCGGCAGTTTCTCATGAAGCTCCCAAAAAAGTCTTTATCTGCCAAGTGAAACCTTATTTGTTGTATTCAAGGACTGAAAACTACCACTGTCACAAAGTCTATATACCTACGTTAAGTAATTATTCAGAAATTTTCCTGTAGATTTTATTTTTGTTGAGAATTGTAACCCTCCAAATTCAAAATGTAAACTGTCACCTGTAGTCATTGGTATGATTTCAGGTAAAATCCCTCTTTATTTCGTTCGGAAAGCAGTTTTTGTGTCTGTTCACTCTTAATCAATGACTAGCAACTCGCGATCACACAAAAGTAGTGAAATCTGGGGTTTCTTCGTCGATTTAGGTGATGGGAAAGCAAAGTGCAACTGTTGTTCTAAGTGTATTTCATATAAAGGAGGAGATACATTTAATCTCGCGCATCATGTTCGAGTGCTGCATCGAACAGTGTCACTGCCAGTCAGGCGCTTAGCGCTCCCTGCTCCTGCATCATCCGATATATCTTGGACAAATAACCCGGACAATCCGGAACCAACATCAGCAATTGCCAGAAGCGAACAGCAGTCGGTGCCAGAAAATAACAGTATCACTTCATTATCAGACAGCAGATATCAATATCACGGAACATTGCCTATGTATTTTCCGAAATCTCTTTTGAACAAAAGAAATCAAGAGATAGATTTCGCACTTCTGGAGACTGTTGTAAAGGATTATTTGCCATTCAGCATAGTGGAAAGCAAACATTTCCAAAGTTCTGTAGGCAAACTGACTAGTGCTTACAAAATGCCAGCTCGGAAGACCATTTCCAATACACTACTGCAACAACAGTACGCCATGGTGAAATAAATTGTGAGAGTCAAAATTAATTCTGCAGAAGCGGTTGTGCTGATAATGGATGGGTGGACCTCAACCACATATGAGAGTTATTTGTCGGTGACAGCACACTACGTTAAAGACCTGGAGCTGGCGTCTTCCCTCCTAGATTGCTTTAAATACGACGAAAGGCACACGCCAGAAAAACTCTCCGAAGAACTGTGACATGTCGCGAGGGAATGGGACATTCACGAAAAGTCGTGTGTGTTGTTAGCGACAATGCTGCTAATATTGTGGCAGCTGTAAGTCTCACAGCCTGGAAACACATCCCCTGCTTTGCAGAGACACTCAATTTAATTGTTCAGAATGGGCTTCCACACATTCAACCCAATCAAAGTAAAAAAAAAAAATTGTTGAATTTTTTAAAAGAATTTCGCATGCCTGCACATAACTGAAAAAGATGCAGGAACAGTTAAAAGAGCCAGTTCTAACAATAAAACAGGACACTGTTACAAGATGAAATTCAACCTATGATAATCTGCAAAGAATAATAGAGGTTAAGAATTCCCTAATGACAATTATCACTCTGAACTATCTGGATCTTCCAAATCTCACTGCAGAGGACATTGCAAGTGTAACACAAGCCTGTGAACTGTTGAAAGTTTTCAAAGACTGCACTCAGAAAATGTCAAGCGAAAATATTGTCACTGCTTCTAAAGTTATACTCCTTAGTCGCTCGTTGAAAAAATGGTGTTGTGGGTTTGTTAATAACACTAAAATTCATGTAGATGTGCAATAGATGGCCGAGAAGTTAGCTGAAGACCTAAAACGACGATTTCGAAATATAGAGGAAAATTCCATTTTCGCAGAAGCAACTGCATTGGATCCCCGGTTCAAATTACATGGTTTTTCTGATAATAATTCGGCTGAGAACGTGAAATTAAACCTGATCAGGCATTGTGAGAAATTTGTGACGAACACATCCACTGCTACTGCAACAATCACAGTTCCAATCACTAAATCTACTTCTAGTCTCTGGCTCAAATTTGATGAAGTGCTTTCCAGGCTGCGGAGTAATCCACACTCGAGAGCTGGTGAAATAGTGGAAGTGGACAAATATTTAAAAGAGCGCCTGCTGCAGAGACAAGGCAGTCCACTTCAGTGGTGGTCTGAACGGCTGTCAGTATACCCCTCACTCTTTGAACTTGCAAAAATATGACTGTGTGTATTGTTGCAACCTCCTCGCCGTGTGAAAGTGTGTTCTCGAAAGCAGGACACCTTATAACTGACAGAATAAATCGCCTGACAGGAAAAAAAGTGGAACAAATCATGTTTTTAAACGGAACTCTCTGAACATTCGCCAAATCCGTTGATGTTTATTCATAAGTATGTATGTATTTTTTAAAATTTAGTTAGGACAATCCTCAAATTGACATTTAGTGTAATTATTTCGATAATGTGTACGAGATAAACTTTCCTACATGAATGATTATATTTCATATATTTCAGGAGTGCTAGTTCTGCAAGGTTCGCAGGAGAGCTTCTGTAAAGTTTGGAAGGTAGGACACGAGATACTGGCAGAAGTAGAGCTGTGAGGACCGGGCGTGAGTCGTGCTTCGGTAGCTCAGATGGTAGAGCACTTGCCCACGAAAGGCAAAGGTACTGAGTTCGAGTCTCAGTCGGGCACACAGTTTTAATCTGCCAGGAAGTTTCAGGAACAATAATGTACGTAATTACCATACCAGAAGAATAGAATGACATTCATTACACCACATTAAAGTTGTCTGTAGGACAAACAGTGGTTCACAATCCTGCAACGAAAAGTTTTGATCACTTACCCATTGATATAAAATGCCACATGGAGGCATATTTACAATAAATAAATAATGTCTATTGATGTATATAGTGTAAATGATACATGAAACATGGCAATAAGTAACTACTGGTGTATCACACAGCACAGTATAGGCTTACATACTTTGAAAACCTCAAAATTAAATTCAAAAGCAAAATCAAGCAGATGATCAAGTAGACAAACATTCTAACTGTGATACATGTGGTTATTCCTGAAAAACCGACAGAGTTACAGGCGAGAAATATTTTGGGAAACATGCAAAAAGGCTACTGTTGGAAAGGTAGGCTTTCTTCTTACACAGGTTAGGCTATCATTACTAAATTGTTAATCAATCTTGAAGCAAAATATCCATTTTAAGGGCTCTGAGGCGTTAGAGACCATTCACTCAAAAAGATTTATAGCATTCCACAATGCCGGAAGATATTTAAAAAATTATACCATTTTTTACACTGTAAGTTGCTATTATCAGGCACATACTGAATGACACACCATAGGTAAGGTTTCAAAGTGGGAAGATGGGTAAACTACAGTGAGACTAATGCACTAACAATCTAATAAAGCATGAACTCTATTCTGCATGGAGATATATCTCTGTGCAGTTCTGTTTCTGTGTCAATGATTATTCACTTGGTTGACATGCACAAGATACGATAACATGCCATGCTTCTTTCCTCATTGCACACGTTTATGGGGTAGCAAAGAACATGTAGGTAAGTTTTTTGCAAATGTGACACTAAAATTGATGTGCATACGAGATGAAAGCTGAAAATGTAAAGAACAAGAAGCAGTAGCGATACCAGTAACCAAAAAACCTTTGGTTTCGGAGTTCCGGTTTGATTTGCTGTCAGCACAAATACAGTAAAAGTGGAATTAAATGAATTACGAGAGTATGCTTTTCATATCACTTCCATCTGTTCCTGGTTATCCAAAATATAGCAGCAAAAAGCAAGCCACGTCAGCGAGGTCAAACAGGCAAATATGCATTCAAGAACAGAAAAATGTTCGAAATGCCTTCCTGACACGAAGTTGTTCATGTAATCTCTATAATTTCTGCTATTTAGAACCGTCGTTGCGAACACACGACACAAGTAATGAACAAGAAGCAATCGTAAACAGTGATCTGCTAATGTTCTGGGCTACTTAAAATGGCGGCAGCCCCCCTTTTCCCCTGTGGCTTCAAAACGTGTACAGTGTCAGTCTATAGTGCCACCTACCTTCATTTTTTATCATTTTAGGTCGTGGAAGTACATGCATGATCTCCAAGAACCCCGGATCGGACGCTAACAAACTAACAGATTGATAGCCATTTATACAGTCTCAGATAACTGCGTTATACCATCACCGTGTTGACACATGTCACTACCTAGGGAATGTTTTTGTAATAGCAATTAACCAATCTGAAATAATATGACTAGTAATGTTTTTAATACCTAATTATTTGAGAGCATGAACGTCATGTGTAGCTAACAGTTATGTTCTTTTCAGAACTTGTCTGCAAATACCCAATTATAGTGTGTGCCTTAGTAGTATTAAAAAAACTGAAATGAACTTATTGGCTGTATACCAGTGGATAAATCAGATCCTCCCTCATCTTATTCGACTTGATCTGTTTATTTACTTCGTTATAATTTTCTGTTTCTTTATTTAAGGACTATATATGTAATGTAATTTTGTATTGTAACAAATACAAAATTATATATGCTTTGCACACCAGAATAATAAATATAGTGTTACAACAACATTCTTCTGAAAGTGTAGGAAGACTGTAAATACGGAATATCGTTGTGACAATTGTATTTATTCTTCCTCACAAATTAAAGCAGCAACTCATATCCTTAATTGGAGCATTCATTGTATTTTTTGGAAACTATTCTGGCCTTTTCTTTCTAAGAAAGTGATAACTGCCAAAATCATATTCATTATTTATATACTGCAATTATGTATTATGAAAAGTAGTCAACAATAAGCTTCTCAATTGTAAAAGTGTGGTGGTTGTGTGAAGTTTGTTCTAATTTGTGCGAAAAATTACAATTCACTCTGAGAACAATGAACTTCTTACTTTGCACTTTATAAAGTAACTGAAACAACGAGAAAAACAACTGCAAGTTACCAGTATCAGGATCCATTATGTTTGCACACTTATAGGATGTTCTTTTTCGGTACATAAGTCTCCTAAAATAACTAGCTATTAAATTTTCTTTTGTACTCTACAGATGGGTGAGTCCAAGTTACGTGTTCAACCTTTTTGAGATGTATCAGTCTTTTATTTGATTTTTATTTTGTGTGGTACTTCTTTTTTTTACCAGATGTTCAACATATTACGACCATTTACTGTCATCAGCGTTTTTCAAGCTTAATTCGTAAATTATTGACAATTACAAGTCGCTCCTGATAGAGAACGCGCTTTTACAATATGCACATAACATCAGATATTACAGAACATATTTTCTTTAAATTAAAAAGATCCCAGAATCCTTTAGAAAAGAGAAAGCGAAAAAAGTGTACTGTAGCAGGATTCGAATCCACACTCTAGCTTCACTTTTTTTTTTTTTTTTTTCTCTCCATGATCCATCATTCTACCTTCTACGTCACCGTATACACTTGCGAATAGATGCACTGTTTTACATTTACGAAGACTTCAGCTGCCGTTATATTTTTTACCGTATATTTAAACCAAAAGCTGCACCTTTTCGAGAGGTCTTCAACAATGGAAGAAGCAGTATATATATTCATAGGCCGTATGTAGTAGGTTATAAAACCTATCAACTTTGACCTCTCTCACTTCTCATAGCTCGATACGACCACGAACGCCGATAGACATCTCCGACGAATGAAACTGGCATGCATGCATATGTCATAGTGACATCACAGAGAAGTGTTAAGCCCGGTCCACACGCAACGATCTGTCTGCGCAGACATCGGCGCAGATGTCTGTACATGCAAAAGATCGCTGCAAATGTGGTGTGTTCACACGACACAAACCGCAATCTACTACTCGCCCGCCATCTGTCGGTGTAGAAAAGAAATATCAGTGGCAAGCGACTACACTCCCCGAAAACGTCAAAATTTAATTCAGTTATTTTGAAAAATAGAAATGGAGGAAGTTCTGTTGTGGTCTGTGTTCACAACTTGTGTTGCAAAAAACATTCAGACCAACCGCAGGAAACAGAGAAAGCGGTCAAAATGGTGCAGACAGTGGCTGCTAAAGCGAAAGCAGTTTTGTCACGTAAATTTACTGTGAGAGTTGCAGGGTGAACCTGTTTTGTTTTACATAACCTCGTGTTCCATTTCCTCGCACATTGGCACTCCAATTTCATCTTCAATTGTACTCCTGCTTGGTCTTGGCGTTTCTTGATCACTAAGAAAGCCAAGTAGATCAAAATACCATAACGTTGGCTGGTATACTTGATCTACTCCTACACCAGATCTTCTAGATTTCTGAACTTTGGATAACTCTTTTCGGTAAACAGTTCGCTGACAGACTAATTTACTTGACTTGCCCTCATGAACTCATCTTTCAGGAAAGCGTAAATAGCTTCACATGTGTTGGGTATTATTTCACTCAATGCTTGTTTTGATATTGCAGATGAAAATTCCAGATCATTGTAGCTCCTTCCTGTTGCTAGGAATCTTAATGTTACTGCCAGGCGTTCATGAGGAGAAATTTCCCTTCTCATACAAGTATTTTTCTCATAATATGAGGGGTTACATGCTTTAAGAGATAATTATAAGTTTCGACATCCATCCGCAAATAATTTCGCCAGTTCGCAACGAAATTATTTTTTTATTACCGTTTCTCTGTTTGCCGAGGCGCCAACTGCCCGCAATTTTTCAATTAGAGCATTGTATGCTGCTGTCTTTTTGTCTCGGTCACTATATTCTTTACTTTTCATCTTCCACAAACATGGGTGGTTTCTGTATATTTCAATGAATTCACTTACAAACTCTCGAGAACACTGACGAGTATCAGCCATTTTAATGCCCTGTGCACACAAATACAAACACTAGACTGAGCAAACAGCTGTTTCGCGCCTGATTTGCGACGATCTCCTGTCCACACGCTCCAACTTGTCTGCGCAGATGTGGTTTGAACCGACAGATTTGAGAGGTTTCGCTCAAACCTCCAACTCCAACTTCCATGTTTGCACACACCTCAGGTTGGTGCAAATCTTCTGTTCACACGCAACGATCTGTCTGCGCAGATGTGATGTGCGCAGACATTTGCGCAGACAGATCGTTGCATGTTGACGGGCCTTTTACCGCAGTGATTCTACTTCTAGTATCTCCTTTGTAGGGCGCGGAGGCAAAGGTCACTCTACATATAAATAGTATCTTTGATGTGAAGATTTTGTTGACGTCTACATTTGAAAGGTTAAAGAGTTGTGTTTACACGGCTATTCGAAAATAAGAAAATAAATAAATATGTTTACAAACTCATTAATAGTTGCAGTTTGTGTTTTTTATGTGCCCGTAATTCCCACGCAATATTGACGATGTTATACGGTTACTTCTCACAGTAATAACGGTAGTTTAGGACGTCGGCGCATACATAAAGCCTACTTGACTTAGAGGTTAAGATATATTTGCATCTCGGCGCTTCTCGACGTTTGGTTTCAATAACGTTGCCTTTTGTTTGGACAATATGAAGATTGTTACATGCGTCGCACCTGTTAATATTGCAGTTATAAAATACTGTGAGTTCAGTTTTGTTATACTGTACATCACTTTCTTTTTTACGTGACTGAAGTTCACTTTACTAGTCCACAGAGACGTTTCGGCGTCGTGTATTTGGTTCCAATCACGCCAGAAGAAAACTTTCAATTCTAAAGCTTCTTTACATTACTACGAAGTTGTCTTCTGCTTCAAGAATGATAACATTCTATTAAGAAAATATTGTAGAACGTAACGTGTAAAGGAAATGTACGAAATTTATCAACTGTGTTAGCTTCTATCACAGCTATCACTATTACCTTTATAAAACATTAATTTGAAAATACACAGTAGAGCCGCCGACAATTTCGACAGCTGGCAGATAAGAAATGCCAGATATCTTGGCTGTTTAATTCTGTCGAAAATAAATAGTTTGTGCGTGGCAGTTAACATTTTACTGTCTGAGGGGCCCCTTTCATTGGGAAAAGTATTTTTTATGGCACTACACCAAGCGTAAGAGAATTTGTACCAGGAGTATCCTTCACACAAAACTTTTTTAAAAAACCATTTCTCATAGAATTACAAACTTTAAAAATTCACGGCCATTGAATTGTAAAGAAATGCAGAGGGGCAAATACCTGATGGAGAAGGAGACAAGATATAAGATGGTATACCTTCATTCCTTGTTAAGTAAACTGAAAATGTTAAGCGTGTGTATAGGGCTGCTAAGAAAACTATATGCATGGAGCAACGATGACTCACTTTTGTATTGTGAGAGATCGACATCTATTTATCTACAAAGTAGTAAGTTAGAGCCATCAGGAATATAATGTTTATATATGTAAAGAAAATATTTGGAGAATATGTTATAATGTTTATATATGTAAAGAAAATATGTGGAGAATATGTTATGGTTGGTTTTCAAGCAGGTCTTTATTTCCACTCATAGAAATGTCAGATGTTGATGTGTAACCCTCCTCTTCAGTCATGGACTGGGTGGATAAACAGTGACTGGGCATACCAGATATAGACATCTGGTTGTAGAGAGCAGTTTAATTAAATTCATAGGACTTATGAGATGAGTGTTCCCACTGCTTTTATTGTCCCCAGATGATAGGTTGTGACATACTTCTCATCATGACTTCTGAATGGTGTGGGTACTGGCCTTAGTAAGTATTTGATGTTGACCACAAAATGAGGACCTATGCTGTGGAGATGAGACACTACGAAAGAAAAAGTCAGAACACTACTCCAATCCTCGACAGTGAGGTTGAATGTTCTTAGCGTTGAATTGTGACATCAGAAATACTATTTACTCAAAACAAAAGATAAAAGTTTACATTTGCTTATCAATTGCTGATTCAGCAACAAACGAGTTAGGACTGCTGAGCACATAAATTTAAGAATAGAACTGAACCTCAAAAATTCAGTCTTCTGTAACAATACTTTACAATATTAAAGGAAAAGGGAAAGTTCCAAAATACAGAATTAGGATTAACAAATAGGGAAGAAATAAAAGGTAACAATTTTCTTCCTGTTGCTGGAGCAGTGTTTCACTAAAACTTGCAAAGTTTATGTTTTTTTTGGAAACTTGTTTTTCATTCTTTTGATCACAGGAAATTGCTGTGTACATAATCCTATGTAAAGAAGGTTAAAGTAAATCAAGATTCTCAGTTCAGACTGTCAACATGTCTTGAAGGATCAGTTAAAATCTAGACCATGGACTCACTCTTTTTTTTAGTAATTTATTCTTCTAATGATCATTTTACAATAATATAAGGTTCAATCTTTCAATCATTCCTCTAGGGAGCATCTTACAGTGACACATTATTTGTCATCATAGGCCTAATATAATGAAAAGAAATAGATTAAAAAATATACATACTCTCACATATATAAGTATACTTAAAGACATCCTCCTGAATATGAGGTCAGTGACTTCACAACTCACCCGCCTCATTCAGTTGCTCCGTGTTGTATGATGTTCTTTGATGTAAACTCAGTTTTACTCTTCTTCACTACACACTTAAAGGACCCTGCCCCCCTGATGCCCCTGGAATCATGACTTCCTGTTAAAGCCCTTGCTCTAACTCTAGTGCATTCTGAAAACTGACTGTTCATGTCTTCCCCTCAGTCCAATGACAAACTGAGTCCACATGCCCCCATGATGAGTGCGATGTTGAACTCAGAAGAATGAAAAGTCATTACTGTCGTACTCTACAGATCTTGGCACATGATTTTCTTGCAAAAACATTTAAGTACTGTGATGTGACAAGGTAATGTAATCTTCTTTCATTATTTATTACTCTGAATCCTCTAAGTAATACTTAATTGTGTAGTACGCATTACTTATAAACAATGCTTTAGCTGACATTTTAAACAGGTGCATTTTAGAATTTGTTTACATCTCCTCTGGCAATTTATTGTACAATCTTATTCGCCACTGCAAAATGCTGCTTTGTTGAATTTTTTTTATTTTCCTTGGTAAATGTAAGCCCATACTGGCTCTTGTTCCATAAATATCTAAAGAACAAGTAGTGAAATACTTCGTAAGGTTTTCTTTTATACAGGGTGAATCGCTTAAAAATTGCACTGCAGATACTGCATAAATGGAAAGTGCTATTGATGTGTGGTTTTCACAGAATGGATTGGTAGCCAAGAGCTCATATTGTTAGCAAATGAACAGCTTGTAATAATACTTAGAAAGTGTATTTTTTGTGCAAACATACACTTTTTTTGAATGGTACAATGCCTGTTGACATTAACAGACTAAAAGTAGGATACATAAAAATGTCAGTGATGTTTGTTGCAGGAGTTATCTACAAAATATCGTATTTTGAAAAGTTCCCACACTGAAGAACAATTTAAGTGCATACACTAGTTACCTGACTTCTGAACAGTAACAAGACAACTGACCATCACAGGTTGTGTTCAAAATGACCACCAGCAGTGGCAATACTCACTTCCAGTCTGGTATGGAATGAATGCTATGCATGTGCTAGCATTTTAGCAGTGTCTGAGCAGGTTGCAGTAATATCTCACTGAATATCATTGGAAGTAGTTGGTATGTCCTTGTAGACAGCATCTTTCAGACTTCCTCACAGAAAAAAGGCTACAGATGTCAGATCAGGGTAATGGGCTGGCCAAGGTACAGGTCCTCTGCGTCCAATCCAAAGATTTGGAAGCAATTCGTGAAAACATGCTGTAGTACTTCTTGCGATATGGGCTGGGAGTAATGTCTTCTAGCAACCACGGAAGGTGATCTGTTAGGAGGGTGTGATGCTTGTGCACATTCAGTATTCCACCTATGAGAAATAGACCTATAAGCTGGTGGTTCACTATTCCACACCACAAATTTACACTCCATGGACACAGATATTTCACCTGATGAAGCCACCAGGGATTTCAACACACCAATAGTCCTTGTTTCGGCAATTTACGAGACCATGATTGGTAAATGTGGCTTCATCACTAAACAAGACACATGATACATCTGGAGTATCCTGTGGTAATGCCCACATACAGAAGTTAGCATGATTCTTATACTCATTTCCATGCAGCTCTTGATGGAGAGATGTGATGGGAATGGAACCTGTGTTGCCGGAGAATGCATAGGACACTTCCCTGACATACGACCCTCCCTCAAGTGATTGTGTGGGGGCTAACATGCAGATCAAGTGTGAAAGCGGCAAGAACATTAATTTCTCCCTCTTCTGTCATCACTTGTTTCCTTCTCTAAGGTTATCTAGGCATTACACTACCACTTTCATGTAACTGGTTGAAGGAGTTAATAAATAATTGCTGAGATTGTTGATGTCTGTTGAGATATCTGTCCACGTGCACCATACAAGAATGAACTGCATTCTTCCTATACTCTCCATATACCATGAGCATGTCAGCTTGTTCTGCATTGGTAAATTCCATTGTTCACTCACAACCTGCTGCTTAGACTGTCATGCATTAACTGACTAACAAGTCACATTGCACTCAAGGAACGCACAAGCACACTATAAGTAAACGTAATCACATTGTATGTAGTAGCTATGCAGGTTGAATGGCATGAACAAATTTCAGCATAGAAACTTTTCAAAATAAAATATCTCATAAGTGACTCACACTAGAATGCTGTGACAAACGCCACAGACATTCTAATTTACCCTACTTTTAATTTGTTAATGTCAATATAGACATTGGGGTTCTATATAAATAATGTATATTTGAACAAAAAATACTCTTTCTAAGTATTATTACTATCTGTTTATTGGCTAACAATATGAGCCCCTGACTATCAATCCATTCTGTGGAAAACGTATGTCACTAGTACTTTCCATTTCCACAATATTTGTGGTGCAAGTTTTAGGTGATTCACCCTGCATGCACAACAGATTGGTAGATGTACTCATTTAGTGCAGTAAGGATACTCAGTTTTTTAAACAGTACTGTACAATCAGCCTGACTAATACTTCTAGTTAATATTCTTACAGCCCTTTTCTGCAGTTTAAAAACAGTATTCGTATTTTGTACTTTTGATCCCAAGAAAAGAAACCTATTGCTAAGAACTGAAATGTATGTAGGAATTGTATGTCACCACAAGACACTGACTGTTACAAACCAATGATAGAACCCAAAGAGCAAAACATGCATATGCCAAGCTTTTTGCCAGTATCTTCATGTATTCATTCCATCTCTAAAAACTTTTTGCTTGTTACACCATCTATACAATTATCAACTGTACTAAATGTGACAGAACTGTCTCCCTCTTTATACTGAAGTGCACACTGGTGCATACTGTTGTTTGTTGGCTCAGTACAAGTAAAAACTAAAGTACTATATTTCAACTTGAAATATATGTACATGTTCTTATTGAGGAGTGTAATATAATTGCCTGTGCTGTGTTTGAAAGAACCATTCCAGCAATTGCCTAAAATGATTTAGGAAAACCTAAATGATGGACAGAGTTTGAGCAATTGTTCTCTCACATCTGAGGCCACTGACTTAACAAATACCGTACATTACAACATTTGGTTCCAACGTAATATATAATGACAAACTGCCTATTGGCTTCCGTCTCAGGTTCTTCGGCTGACATTCATCTAATGATTTTTCTGACGTTTCGCCAGCACGAGTGGCTGACATTGTCAAAGCTTTCGGCTGACGTTCATCTAATGTCAAAGCTTTGACAATGTCAGCCACTCGTGCTGGCGAAACGTCAGAAAAATCATTAGATGAACGTCAGCCGAAGAACCCGAGACAGAAGCCAATTGGCAGTTTGTCAACAAGTGACCATGAAAGCCTCAACAATTTTCAAATATACAATGCTCCATGGCTGTACATAGTTGGAACAATTTGGTTTGATAATATGGGAAAATAGGTGTACACTGTTCATTATGTCTCCAAGTTTGCTGACACTATTCACAGCCATCTTCACACATTTAATTTGACCTCTAGGCATCCATTCTGAACAATAGTATAAATCCTCAAATGGGATAGAACCTGGTTTGACAGCATCGAAGCAAAATTTATCTAACACCTGGTAGTCATTGTAGAAAGGATGGATATGGCCTCCCAGTGCATGTTACAACCACAGCAGTCCCACAGGTTCAACTTGGAAGTTGTTCAGCTGTGTTCTAAGTAGGTATTATGTGCAGATGTCATACACCTCTCATGACTATCAAGGTTAAATTGAGGCCTGTGAAGCACTGAGACGGGATCTGCTTACCTATGAAATGAACCCAATTGAGCATACTTGAAACTATCTTGAATTAGCAGTGCATTGTCACAGAAACTCTCCTTATACAGATTGGGTTCCCTCAGGAGGGCTGCCTGCGAAGATTTGAACAGGCTTAAGCAGCAATTCTTGACTATCTCGAGGTCCACTTGCTGATAAGGATACAAGTATGATACATTGTATGGTTGGAGCAGCATAGAATTGTTTTGGTTATTGATTTGCTTCTTTTTTTTCAGTTTGTTTGTAACTTTTCGTTTATATAAATGATTGCACTGCCAAATTAACAGTTACTGAATAACAAAGAGAGTGGAAGTATCAGGGAAGGTAGGTCACTGGATTGTGACCATGCAGTTCCCTCCTTCATAGGTCCGAAAACTGAGGAGCATGCAGGTGAGTCCCCACTCCCCCTATTCCACTATATCACCAGAAGCAACTGAAGGGTGTTTCACAATGCTATACTGACACTTCTGCTCTTGTCTTATGAATCGCTGGCAACACAGTGTGCAAACATGCCCAGAAGTGTTTACTTTTTCACAAAGTGCATTAACACTGCATGGAAAAGAGATATGAGTTACTAATAACACTAATGCGGGAAACTCATATGGACAGATTTTATATAAATCTCTGCACACTGTTCTGTTTTGTTCTGCTAGAAGGGAAATTAATTCTTAGTCATGCTACATGGCAGCTTCAGTGATCTTCCAGGAAAGGCAACTTCTCCCAGCAGAAGCACTGATAGGTTATACCTCCCCAGCATTTCTTGACCATATCTCTTGTGTGACTAGACAAAATAACTTTGCTGTGCTATATCAGTACCTATTTGCAGTTGTTAAGTGCACAAATATGTAAAAAAAGCTCAATAGTTGAAGCTGTCATCTATCTACCACACTAAAGAACCTGCCCCAAGTATAACATGTTCTCATTATGTATTCAACAATGTCAGTTTCATTGTCTCCACTACCAGTACCTGGAATACATTTTGCAACATGAGGTTTACCTTAACCTCAGCTCTCCCAATACCTGAAGAGGCCCAGAGCTTAAATTGGCTCCCTCTGCGACAGTAGTAGGTCACCTTAGCGTTAGAAAGCTTCACGTACTTTAACATAAGTCAAGCAATGCATTACAGCAGATTATTGTCTTAGATTTGAACTTGATCCATACCACTCCATCACACACATTCACATTCTCATTGCAAGAAATACTGTGGATGTATGGTAAGTGGCTCAACTCTGTGCAGTGCGCTCTGCAAGTGCCAGCTATTCTTAAATGGAAGAAGACCAAGCGAGGTGGCACAGTGGTTAGACACTGGACTCGCATTCAGGAGGACGACGGTTCAGTCCCGCGTCCGGCCATCCTGATTTAGGTTTTCTGTGATTTCCCTAAATCACTCCAAGCAAATGCTGGGATGGTTCCTTTCAAAGGGCACGGCTGACTTCCTTCCCCGTCCTTCCCTAATCTGATGAGACCTATGACCTCGCTGTCTGGTCTCCTTCCCCAAACAACCCAACCAACCTAAATGGAAGAGAATTATGCAGAGTACCAGTAATGAAGTAATGGTGAGGGAAGTGTAGTCTGACTACAACACGATTACATGGTTTTACAAGGTGCCGTCAATTGTAGACAACAAGAAGGTGCTATATTTACTAAGCCAATCCCTTTCCCATCAACACTACATAGGTTACTGACAATACCCCACAAATTAAACACTTCTCAGCCATTGTTTATAGGAAGTTATTTTACATAATAGCTCGCTTAACAGTTGTAAATATGTGCTCACTCAATAGACTGAAAAATAACTCCTGTACATAAACATGAGTTCAGTGAAGTTGTTTTGACTACTTGCTTAAAGGACTGGATAGAAAATGCTATGGAGTCTGTTTAAATTGAAAGACAAGCAGAACCTGTGGTTGGGGGAGTAGTCTTTCCAGGGAGAACACTACAATTGTCACACAGGATGACTAACAATCAAATTCCTTCTATCAGTGTAGAACAGTGTGCAGAAATTTACATAAAATCTGTCCGTATGCACTTCTTGCACTAGTATTATTAGTAACTCATATCTGCATTCCATGTAGTGTTAATACACTCTGCACAAAATAAATGCATTGTGGGTATGTTTGCACAATGTGTCACTGGTGATTCATAAGGCGAGATGCAGAAGGGTTGCTATAACTTTGTGAAACAGCATTTAGTTGCTTCTTGTGATATGATGGGGTAAAGAGAGTGGTGACTCACCTGCTTGTTCTTCAGTTTGCAGATGTATGAAGGAGGGACATGCGTGACCACAATCTGGTGACCTACCTCCCTTGTGCTTCTAACCCTTCACCTTTCCCCCCACCTCCCTCACCACCCCTGCTATACACTCTGCACAAATTTACCCTTTAATGCAGTTCTACTGTACCTAGTTGAGATACACACATTTATATTTGTTTTTTTTTTTTTTTATGGCTGTAATAGTCAGCAACTACAGTATATATTTCAGAATAAAATTAAGTCTTCAGTTGCATTATGCTTGTATGAAGAAGATGTTGGCTTTTGCTAAACCAATACTAAGTAAGTTTCTACAGTATACTTCTTGTACTTTACATAAATGTTTATACTTTACATAAGTGCATAACAAAGGTCTAAAGATTTATAACACTCCTAATTTTGTATGCTTCTGAAGATGACAAAATAATTTATTGAAACTGGTAAAGTTAAATAAAAATATATTTGGAACTGGCAACTGAATTTTATTCTGAAATTTAATATTTGTTCTTAACCCACTTCATTTAACAATAATAATTAATTTTACACAATTAAAACAATATTTTTAATAATCTGTGATTTTTACATCCACTGCAACAGTATAACTATTAGTTCTAGAGAAAAATATGAATGGCATCTTTTTTCTAGGAAATTTAATGCAGTTTAATTTTGTGCTGCGAAACATTTGTGCTACAAGTTGCAGTTTTCAAGTTATTCAAGCAAAACATAAAAAAATGACTTTCAAATGGCCCCCATCCCCACACTCATACCTCACTAATCAAGATAGTTTGTCATCCATGGCTCTGCAACCTACCACTGTACAAAAATTTGTGACTATATAATTTTTTCCCTTAATTTTCCTTCATTGACTGGACTAATTGAGCATCTCTGAGATCTTATCAGGTGTATTGCCACACTCAGTTCTCTTCCCTTAGAGCAACTTTACAAAAAAATTGAATTCACTTCTAACGAGCTCATTACACTATGCACTGACGTGACTTGTGCTGTGTGAAGAGGGCACATCTATTTCATCTATTTCAAACATCATTTAAGGTGCTATTGAGTTTCTTTCTCTATAGCTGTTATTGTAAATGTTTTATTTACGCCATGTCATGTGTTGTAAGATTCAGTTAAATGTCATCACTTTGTGTTGTAAGATTCAGTTAAGTGCCATCATGTTCAACATACAACCTATTGAATTATCATTAGTTCTGAATTTTTTCCTCCAGTAATGGAAAAACTATCTATAAGAAAGTGCATTTCCAGGAAGAAGAATGTTGAACAAACTCAACTTTTATGACAATTTACTGTAACTGTTTGTTATCCTTTTAAAAAATTACATCCATCAGTTTCCTTCATTAACTAATGTGTTACTTATTTCCATCTTTCAGCTGCTTGCTTATGATATGTCACTCATAAATCTGTAAGTACATAACCTGCTCATATAGCTTAATGCTCAGTGCACTAGTTTATGAGACGTGATAGGTGACCCAGACTTGGGCTGAATCTGTGTGATGGATTAACAATTGTTGAAGTTGGGCTGGTTCCCAGTCACCACCTCAGAAAATAAGATACATAAACAGTTAAAATATAAAACATACAAGAAAGTTTATATGATTCAGAAAGGTAGATAGCACATACAGCTTCTCTTCCTGAACTAATGACTGTGGCAAGAGGAAGGGCATCAAGCTACAAACGTAAAACTAAAATAAATGAGTCTATCGTAAAAACTATAGGCCACTTATGATGGGATACAAGCTAGGAATGAGAGGCAAATGTGAGTACATATACATAATTGTGTCACAGTATTAATTTACTTGTTATATGCGTTTTTACTCATAAATTATATATCTAAAAACAAAGATGATGTGACTTACCAAATGAAAGTGCTGGCAGGTCGACAGACACACAAACAACCACAAACATACACACAAAATTCAAGCTTTCACGACAAACTGTTGCCTCATCAGGAAAGAGGGAAGGAGAGGGAAAGACGAAAGGAAGTGGGTTTTAAGGGAGAGGGTAAGGAGTCATTCCAATCCCGGGAGCGGAAAGACTTACCTTAGGGGGAAAAAAGGACGAGTATACACTCGCACACACACACATATCCATCCACACATATACAGACACAAGCAGACATATTTAAAGACAAAGAGTTTGGGCAGAGATGTCAGTCGAGGCAGAAGTGCAGAGGCAAAGATGTTGTTGAATGACAGGTGAGGTATGAGTGGCGGCAACTTGAAATTAGCGGAGATTGAGGCCTGGTGGATAACGGGAAGAGAGGATATATTGAAGAGCAAGTTCCCATCTCCGGAGTTTGGATAGGTTGGTGTTAGTGGGAAGTATCCAGATAACCCGGACGGTGTAACACTGTGCCAAGATGTGCTGGCCGTGCACCAAGGCATGTTTAGCCACAGGGTGATCCTCATTACCAATAAACACTGTCTGCCTGTGTCCATTCATGCGAATGGACAGTTTGTTGCTGGTCATTCCCACACAGACTGCGTCACAGTGTAGGCAGGTCAGTTGGTAGATCACGTGGGTGCTTTCACACGTGGCTCTGCCTTTGATCGTGTACACCTTCCGGGTTACAGGACTGGAGTAGGTGGTGGTGGGAGGGTGCATGGGACAGGTTTTACACCGGGGGCGGTTACAAGGGTAGGAGCCAGAGGGTAGGGAAGGTGGTTTGGGGATTTCATAGGGATGAACTAAGAGGTTACGAAGGTTAGGTGGACGGCGGAAAGACACTCTTGGTGGAGTGGGGAGGATTTCATGAAGGATGGATCTCATTTCAGGGCAGGATTTGAGGAAGTCGTATCCCTGCTGGAGAGCCACATTCAGAATCTGATCCAGTCCCGGAAAGTATCCTGTCACAAGTGGGGCACTTTTGTGGTTCTTCTGTGGGAGGTTCTGGGTTTGAGAGGATGAGGAAGTGGCTCTGGTTATTTGCTTCTGTACCAGGTCGGGAGGGTAGTTGCGGGATGCGAAAGCTGTTGTCAGGTTGTTGGTGTAATGCTTCAGGGATTCCGGACTGGAGCAGATTCGTTTGCCACAAAGACCTAGGCAGTAGGGAAGGGACCGTTTGATGTGGAATGGGTGGCAGCTGTCGTAATGGAGGTACTGTCGCTTGTTGGTGGGTTTGATGTGGACGGACGTGTGAAGCTGGCCATTGGACAGGTGGAGGTCAACATCAAGGAAAGTGGCATGGGATTTGGAGTACGACCAGGTGAATCTGATGGAACCAAAGGAGTTGAGGTTGGAGAGGAAATTCTGGAGTTCTTCTTCACTGTGAGTCCAGATCATGAAGATGTCATCAATAAATCTGTACCAAACTTTGGGTTGGCAGGCCTGGGTAACCAAGAAGGCTTCCTCTAAGCGTCCCATGAATAGGTTGGCGTACGAAGGGGCCATCCTGGTACCCATGGCTGTTCCCTTTAATTGTTGGTATGTCTGGCCTTCAAAAGTGAAGAAGTTGTGGGTCAGGATGAAGCTGGCTAAGGTAATGAGGAAAGAGGTTTTAGGTAGGGTGGCAGGTGATCAGCGTGAAAGGAAGTGCTCCATTGCAGTGAGGCCCTGGATGTGCGGAATATTTGTGTATAAGGAAGTGGCATCAATGGTTACAAGGATGGTTTCTGGGGGTAACGGATTGGGTAAGGATTCCAGGCGTTCGAGAAAGTGGTTGGTGTCTTTGATGAAGGATGGGAGACTGCATATAATGGGTTGAAGGTGTTGATCTACGTAGGCAGAGATACGTTCTGTGGGGGCTTGGTAACCAGCTACAATGGGGCGGCCGGGATGATTGGGTTTGTGAATTTTAGGAAGAAGGTAGAAGGTAGGGGTGCGGGGTGTCGGTGGAGTCAGGAGGTTGATGGAGTCAGGTGAAAGGTTTTGTAGGGGGCCTAAGGTTCTGAGGATTCCTTGAAGGTCCGCCTGGACATCAGGAATGGGATTACCTTGGCAAACTTTGTATGTGGTGTTGTCTGAAAGCTGACGCAGTCCCTCAGCCACATACTCCCGACGATCAAGTACCACGGTCGTGGAACCCTTGTCCGCCGGAAGAATGATCATGGACCGGTCAGCCTTCAGATCACGGATAGCCTGGGCTTCAGCAGTGGTGATGTTGGGAGTAGGATGCCAAGACATACCAACAATTAAAGGGAACAGCCATGGGTACCAGGATGGCCCCTTCGCACGCCAACCTATTCATGGGTCGCTTAGAGGAAGCCTTCTTGGTTACCCAGGCCTGCCAACCCAAAGTTTGGTACAGAGTTATTGATGACATCTTCATGATCTGGACTCACAGTGAAGAAGAACTCCAGAATTTCCTCTCCAACCTCAACTCCTTTGGTTCCATCAGATTCACCTGGTCGTACTCCAAATCCCATGCCACTTTCCTTGATGTTGACCTCCACCTGTCCAATGGCCAGCTTCACACGTCCGTCCACATCAAACCCACCAACAAGCAACAGTACCTCCATTACGACAGCTGCCACCCATTCCACATCAAACGGTCCCTTCCCTACTGCCTAGGTCTTTGTGGCAAACGAATCTGCTCCAGTCCGGAATCCCTGAAGCATTACACCAACAACCTGACAACAGCTTTCGCATCCCGCAACTACCCTCCCGACCTGGTACAGAAGTAAATAACCAGAGCCACTTCCTCATCCTCTCAAACCCAGAACCTCCCACAGAAGAACCACAAAAGTGCCCCACTTGTGACAGGATACTTTCCGGGACTGGATCAGATTCTGAATGTGGCTCTCCAGCAGGGATACGACTTCCTCAAATCCTGCCCTGAAATGAGATCCATCCTTCATGAAATCCTCCCCACTCCACCAAGAGTGTCTTTCCGCCGTCCACCTAACCTTCGTAACCTCTTAGTTCATCCCTATGAAATCCCCAAACCACCTTCCCTACCCTCTGGCTCCTACCCTTGTAACCGCCCCCGGTGTAAAACCTGTCCCATGCACCCTCCCACCACCACCTACTCCAGTCCTGTAACCCGGAAGGTGTACACGATCAAAGGCAGAGCCACGTGTGAAAACACCCACGTGATTTACCAACTGACCTGGCTACACTGTGAAGCTTTCTATGTGGGAATGACCAGCAACAAACTGTCCATTCGCATGAATGGACACAGGCAGACAGAGTTTGTTGGTAATGAGGATCACCCTGTGGCTAAACATGCCAACATGCCTTGGTGCACAGCCAGCACATCTTGGCACAGTGTTACACCGTCCGGGTTATCTGGATACTTCCCACTAACACCAACCTATCCGAACTCCGGAGATGGGAACTTGCTCTTCAATATATCCTCTCTTCCCGTTATCCACCAGGCCACAATCTCCGCTAATTTCAAGTTGCCACCACTCATACCTCACCTGTCATTCAACAACATCTTTGCCTCTGCACTTCTGCCTCGACTGACATCTCTGCCCAAACTCTTTGTCTTTAAATATGTCTGCTTGTGTCTGTATATGTGTGGATGGATATGTGTGTGTGTGCGAGTGTATACCCGTCCTTTTTTCCCCCTAAGGTAAGTCTTTCCGCTCCCGGGATTGGAATGACTCCTTACCCTCTCCCTTAAAACCCACTTCCTTTCGTCTTTCCCTCTCCTTCCCTCTTTCCTGGTGAGGCAACAGTTTGTTGCGAAAGCTTGAATTTTGTGTGTATGTTTGTGGTTGTTTGTGTGTCTGTCGACCTGCCAGCATTTTCATTTGGTAAGTCACATCAGCTTTGTTTTTAGATATATATTTCCTACGTGGAATGTTTCCCTCTATTGTAACCATATCATTAATTTTTACTCATAAATTGATTTTTTTTAAATTTATTTCTGTTACAGGGGGTAAACGAGATGACAAACTTATTTTACCACTCAATGACTCTGTCAGCACAACATTAAGCACAGAACATGTAAGCAATGCTTCAAATTTTTGTAACTTTTAATTGGAATGACGTTTGCTGGGCTGGTCCATCTTTCTCCTGATACACAACAGTGTTCAACTTTGAATTTCAAGAGCAGAAACATTTTTGTTTTTCTGGCTGGAAAAGGAGAAATAACATTTCAATTTTCCTGTGTGATAAAATGTTGGTTTAATCTCAAACAACTTAATTGACTCACGAAATGAGAGATGTAAATTATCTTTTGTCTTTTAAGGTGATTAGTCAATGGTATGAGTTTTCCATGATACCTACTTTGGCTGTTTTAGAGTAGGGTCCTTAACATTTGTTTCTAGTTCCATGGTCTTTTTACAACATATTTTCTTCTATAACTTTGCAGATGTGACAAGATGTTTAACACACACTCATCACACTTAGTGACACAGTACAGCTACACTTTTTAGTTAGGTAAACCATGTCATTACACAATCTTAAGGGACTGAAAATAGCTTTAGTAATAACTCTCTTCTTCAGAAGGAGTGGAAATGCAGTGATGGAAACTGTGAATAGTTATCTCGATTGCATACTATACAGTTTTGTAAATAGAGTGGCATTTCCTTAAAAGCAACTTGTGTGGTAATCCACAAAAAGAGTCTGTCACAATCCACAGTAAAATGTTATTTGTATGAAACATATATTATGATTAGAGTACCAGTCACTTGTGTAACAACAATATTTTCATAGTAGTGCATAATACTAGGTCTACAATAGAGACATAAACTGCAATAAAATAAAATGTTGTTGCCAGATGTGTATTGCAAAATATTCATCACTTGAAAACAAACAAGAAATAATCAGTACTTTAATAACATTTCCAATAAAATAATTAAAATTTTACAGGTGTTCATAATACTTTCTTCTCTCAGAATATTGTGCATTTATGCCTGACACTGTCATGGAGCTCTTCCTGAAATTTAGCCACAGACAAATGGGCTACATCAGCAGTACACAGTATTCTGTGGTTGAATGTACAGGGACCTGGGTTTTGTTACATCACTCAAGGCATTTTATTTCCATTCTTTCCACCTCTCTTCCCTTTTATATGCCCGCACAATTTGCAATTCTGAAATGTAAAGATGGAAACTTGTTTTTCAACACTTACTTTGCGTTTGTCATCCACATGGCCATCATTTACACTAGTTTCTTTTCATATTGTCTCCACTGTCTTCTTTTTTGACTTTGGTACTTTCCATTCATCATTCCCTCTTTAGTTCTCCATAAATATATTACTTTCTTTTTCATGTTCCTTTTATCACCTGTACTGTAACCCTCACTTTATGACCAACAAACATCTGCTGAACACAAAATTAGCATTCTGTGACAACATATTAAATTGTCCATTACTCCACAAAAAATAGTAATACGTCTGAGAGAAACTGATGTAAGTTCAAGTATGACAACCTTGTAGCACAAGCATATTGTAGTTATGATATTAACAAAGGTGCACTATATGGAAATATTATATCAACTCACAGAGTGCAGATAAGAGGCCTATCACTCTAGTTGTGCAGTAAGTTGGAAAACATGGCAGTCACTCTCAAAATACAAGTTCAGTATGGCCAAAGTAAACAGCAATGGTGGCCATGGTTCACTTCATAGAGGCAGATTCAGATAATAGCAGCTAGTGAAGGAAAAACTGTGAGTGAACCAGTCACCAGGTGGCCATACTTTGGCCTGCTATTGAATTTCACATGATCAGCATGCAATATCAACCACTACCACACTAGACTTTAGTGATGTTACACATATTGGTGTGTCTGTATCTCCCATTTGCTTATCTGGTGGGGTTTACCAAAAGCTCACACGCTCCTCCATATTTCATCCCCACACTCCACTGTCACAAAAGTTTACAGTTTTTCTCCAATTCTTTGTAAGGCAGTTCCATTCACGTCCTATAATCTCGCATGTCTTTGGACTCAATGTTCTCATATTTCTCCATACAATTATTGTTACTGTTGAATTGTGATTTCTGTTTTTTGCATCTTATTATTTCAGAATTCTCTTCAGTGCCACATGCCTCCGTTAATCCAATGTGGGATTGTTTCCCTCTTACAACTGTGCACCTTACCTATTCAAAAAGCTTTACCCAGTTAAGTTGACAAAATATGGTTTCAGCAGCAGTAAAGGAGACCACTCACTGAATAGCAAAAGTGCCAAGGGGCACACACAAATGAGAATGAAAACTTTGCAAGCTTTTGGAAGAAATCTGTTGACAAGCTAGAATACAAATGTGAGTATTTGTACTCTAGCTCATCAAAGGATGTCCTGTGAAACCTAGCAAAGCTTTTTCATTGTCTATTAATGAGTCAATGCTTGTGTTATTTGGTGAGAGGTCTCCATTACGCCTAAACCATTTACATTCTGCCAGAACTTTCATTACTATGTTTATATCATTACCTTCCTTTGGTACTGAGACTGCTGTACTTGTGTCAGTGTTATTAACACTGATGTTTTGATGACAGATTAAGGCAATATTGTTTTGATTTGTCCTGTATGAAGACCAAAATGTTTAAGCCCATTGTTCCAGTTATTCAGTTTCCATTGTATCTTAGGTTCATTGTTGCTCCATACTATTGGTGAGAGTCCACTGGCTTAATGTATGCTGCATGTCTTCTCAAACATTGTGAGTATCCACAGTGTTCTGTAACACAACTTTGGTAGCGTTCATCCAGCATTATTACTTTATTAGTTAATATATTTGATACATTCCTATTATGAAGTCTCTCCGAGATTTTGCTCATTTGCATGCAGTTGGAAACCTTTTCCCAGTAGGCCCATATTGCACTGATCATTCCCATACAGGTATGAAATATGGAATGTATTAGAGCCTTCATTATTCTAAAACAATATTATTGTTTGTCTCAAATGTGTCTTTTCTTCTAATGAAGTGATTAAGCAAAATTTGATGCATTAGAGACCTAGTCGTGTTTCATTAGTTGTATTATCAGCAACTTGTAGCTTCTGTCTCAAAAATTTGTTAATATTCGGTTGCATTTCATTGAAGTAGTAGTCATAGTTATAATACTGAAAAGACAACTTGCCAACATCATATGCCAAAAGATGGCATTATTGGGGTGTTAGTTGTCCCTGACTGTTGAAATACACACATAAAAAAAATTTTGCATCACTTCGGTTCCGAGAGTTCTGGAACCTGTACAGAAAATTGGAATAGAAATCAACATAAACATCATTTCTGCCCTTTTTATTGCTCATGAAAATCACACATTGCATTTTGTACCACCATACAACAAGACCTTCAGTGGTGGTGGTCCAGATTTCTGTACACACCAGTACCTCTAATACTTGGTACATGTCTTCTTGCAGTGATACAAGCCTGTATTCGTCATGGCATACTATCTACAAGTTCATCAAGGCACTGTTTGTCCAGATTGTCTCACTCCTCAATGGTGACTTGGCGTAGATCCCACAGAGTAGTTGGTGGGTCATGTCATCCATAAACAGTCCTTCTCAATCTATCCCAGGCATGTTTGATAGGTTTCATATCTGTAGTACATGCTGGCCACTCTAGTTGAGCAATGTTGTTATCCTGAAGGAAGTCACTCACAATATGTGTGCGATGGGAACATGAATTGTTGTCCATGAAGACGAATGCCTCACCAATTTGCTGCCGATATGGTTGCACTATCAGTCGGGGGATGGCATTCATGTATCGTACAGCCGTTACAGTGTCTTCCATGACCACCAGCTGTGTACATTGGCCCCACATAATGCCACCCCAAAACAACAGGGAACCTCCACCTTGCTGCACTCGCTGGACAGTGTGTCTAAGGCATTCAGCCCAACTGGGTTGCCTCCAAACACATCTCCAACAATTGTCTGGTTGAAGGTATATGCAACACTCATCAGTGAAGAGAACGTGATTCCAGTCCTGAGGGGTCCATTCAGCATGTTCTTGGGCCCAATTGTACCACGCTGCATGGACTCATGGTAGCAAAGTTGGACCTTGCCATGTGGACATCAAGAATGAAGTTGCACATCATGCAGCCTATTGTGCACAGTTTGAGTTGTAACACAACATCCTGTGGCTGCACAAAAAGCATTATTCAACATGGTGGTATTGCTGTCAGGGTTCCTCCGAGCCATAATCCATAGGTAGTGGCCATCCACTGCATTAGTAGCTCATGGGCAGCCTCAGTGAGGCATGTCATCGACAGTTCCTGTCTCTCTGTATCTCCTCCATGTCTGAACAACATCGCTTTGGTTCACTCCGAGACCTCTGAACACTTTCCCTTGTTGAGAGCTCTTCCTGACACAAAGTAACAATGCAGATGCGATTGAACCATAGTATTGACTGTCTAGGCATGGTTGAACTACAGACAACATAAGCCGTGCACCTCCTTCCTGGTGAAATGACTGGAACTGATTGGCTGTCGGACTCCCTCCATCTAATAGGTGCTGCTCATGAATGGTTGTTTGCATCTTTGGGCAGGTTTAGTGACTTCTCTGAACAGTCAGAGGGACCGTGACTGTGATACAATATCCACAGACAACATCCATCTTCAGGAGTTCTGGGAACCGGAGTGATGCAAGACTTTTTTGATGTGTGTATAAAAAACATAAGTTTTACTACTAAAGAGAGAATTATTTATTTATTTTTGTTTGAATTCACAAGGTATAAAATTGTGAAATTTATATCACCTTTTCACCAAACTGAGTAATGACATTGTAGTGTGGCTTCTCCAGAAAATTCATACACTGAAAGATGGATTTCACTTCAGTGGCTTTACTGTGCCTTTTTGTTTAGCTCAAGAAAATGTATTCATGCTTTGTGAGTATGAATGTTTGTAACAGAGCAAGTGCTGTAATGGATATTTTGTACTGCTCACATGAAAAATAATTTAGCTCATTTAAACAAACGAAGACCAATAACTGTTCTCTGCATTGTATGTCTTGAATGTTTTCACTTCCTTTTTTTCAGCTGTGTGCGAAGACAACTATAATGATTAGCTCCGAGTTTCAAAGTGACAGACTATGGCTGAATGGAAGGTATGTTCTCATTAAAAAGATTACTCTAACATGAGCAATATTAGGAAAAGGATAGGTTGCTACTCACCATGATCCATTGAGTTTCAGACAAGCACAATCAAAAGACTGTTACACATTTGTGTTGGAAATGCTGGTGGTAGTGGTCATGTGTGCATGAGGTGTGCTTGCTTGTGTGAATGTGTTTTTTCTTTGCTGAATAAGGCTTTGGCTGGTAGCTATAACATGTAACAGTCTTTTTGTTGTATGTGTCTGCAAATCAATCGATCATCTTTACGGTGTACAGCAATCTATCCTTTTCCTAATATTGTTGATATACCAACCTGGAGTTTCTGTTGTTTGATTTTACTCCAATATGAGATTATTTATTGGCCACCAGCACTGGAATACCTGGAACAGGACTGATAGACACACAAGTTTAAGAACACAGTGAAACTCAAGGTATGATACTTTACTGTAGTTCCTCAATAAGGATAAAGATAGTAAACATGTTGGAGAAAAGTTGTAGCAGATGGTGAAGGAGAGAATTAATTTCTACAAAAGCCACATTAAAATATGTCTACAGGAAATTATCAGAAAATAACACTGAAGTTGTAGCTAAGGTTTAAATTAAAGCTTTAAATTTGTGTTGCATGCTAGCACTGTTCCACTTCTTCCTGTGCAGTGGCTGGTAAGCGGTTATTGTTACTCACTCACAAATATTATTAATAAATTTCTGTACATAAACATGTTTGGTAAGGTGTTTTCATGACTCTTTTTAAAATACATATAAAATGCTAAGTTTTTATTTACAATGCATTTCATAGGCTTTGTTCCATCATTAGGTGGTAGTTACAGTGTTTAGCTCAGATGTGTTACTCCCAGGAAAACTAATGATGTTAAAATATCTAGAATATTGACTGTAGACTGTTTCTCATGGTTTAATAAGAAGAAATTTTGGGAACTGATGTGTCATATATGCAATTGTTTGTATCTTTATTGTGCCCTTTCCTCAATGGCTCTGCATTCAAGTTTTATGCATTAAGTCTCTTCAAACTTTACACAGGTTGTCACAGTAGTAAAGCGTCTCCTGGCCTGTAGTGATTTTATAGATTTTTTTATCTCATGGTGTACATTATTAAATATTGTTTTTTTACACATTTATATGTAATTTCTGTGACCGTGGGGAATATCAGTTTGGATTCCGTAGAAATATTGGAAGATGAACATAAATGAAAGCAAAACAAGGATAATGGAATTTAGTTGAGTTAGCTTGGATGATGTTGCGGGAATTAGATTAGGAAATGAGACACTTAAAGTAGTAAAGGAGTTTTGCCATTTGGGGAGCAAAATAACTGATGATGGTCGAAGTAGAGAGGATATAAAATGTAGACTGGCAATGGCAAGGAAAGCGTTTCTGAAGAAGAGAAATTTGTTAACATCGAGTATAGATTAAGTGTCAGAAAGTCGTTTCTGAAAGTACTTGTATGGAGTGTAGCCATGTATGGAACTGAAACATGGACGGTAAGTAGTTTGGACAAGAAGAGAATAGAAGCTTTCGAAATACCTGTAGCCTGGTTTATATTTGTGATAAGTTCCCTTTTGCCACACTGATTCAGGTGCCTACCATGTCCAGTGAAACTGTTCCTTTTGTAGCCACTAATAGCTAATAATTTTACATTTGTAAATTTAGCACAAAAATATCTCAGTTTATCATTAGTTTGCCTGATTTCTGTATTGACACATGACCAATCAGGCAGGTCATACCTGAGTGGTAGAGTGGCTACAATAACATTGGTGAAGCGTAAGTATTGTATTACTAAGATCAGTTTCTTGATGAATCTGTTGGCACTGTTTTTGTTTATGTTGTTTGCACCTCCGATCAGCACTACACAGTCCTTTTTTGTGAGTTTGGAGCTTTCATGTTTATACCAGCAGTAACTGTGTCTGTAAATACTTATACTGTTCCCGGCCTGCATTGACATTAGATTTGAGATGTTTCATATGTGGCTGTCCCCAAATAATTTCACCTCGTGTTTCTGCAGACACTGCTTCACTTCCATCTCGGACATCTTGTATTCATTAGCCAGCGAGTGACGAACAGTCTTTTTTTCACGCAGTATTTCATAACATTCTTCAACATCCAATGCAGCGAATTTATTGGTCACAGTAATTTTGCCTACCCTTTTGAAAGTCACTGTATTTGGCACTGACAACAATGTACATATGTTTAGAGCATCGATATCACTCTGAAACACTTTTATTATTTCATCTTTGCCTCTGACGGCATTTATGATTTCTCGTTCATGTATTTCCATGACACAGGTGTGGCATGACCAAGTAAGAGAGCTGAAGGTTTCTCTAAATTTTCTGTTGTGTCAGGAGGTGAGTCTGATGGGTGACAGAAGACTCCAAACACCATTTTATCCCCACCCCTGATACTTAGTCTTGCGCAATCTTACATACAGTTTCAATTTCTATCTAGATGGATTTGAGTTCTCATCTACTGCAACAAATACACCACCTCCAATTTCCATTAGCCTATTGTGTCAATGTTCAATTAAATTTTCCTCAAAGATCTCACTGCTATCAATTTCCAGCTTTCTGTATGTAGTAGTACGCTTCATTGCTTTTCAGCAGCACTTCAGACTGTGGCACTTTGTTGTGAGTGCTTCAGCAGTTAACTATTAGGATTTTAATTCTCTCACCTGTGAAGGGCATTATTTTGGATCTTACACTTATACTTCTGGGTCTCCTGCAGCTATCGTTATCTAGACTGGATGGAGAGTTGCATAATCTAAGCAACCCTTGTGCGCATTCCACACACCATCAGTTACCTGGGTTGCAGCCTCTGATGTGCATTGCATACCTGACCCATTAAGGGGGACACCACAGTTTTCAACCATACAGTACATGTCCAGGAATTCACAGCCTACCTTGTCACAGGACCTTTTAAGTCTCTGGTCAAGTTCTTCCTCTTGATTCAGCCATGTTCAGTTCTGGAGACAATGCTGCTATTTCTGTGATTAATAAATGTCTCATTTAACATTGGTAAGTAAAATTTATCAGAATGCAAGTTCTTCAAGTAGAAACCAAAATGAGAGTGAATAAACAAAAATGAGGAAGGTAACAGTCTACAGACCTTCGCAGTTTTTGAGTGACTGTACTTTTCCCACTTTTTTTAGTTTATGTAGCCATCTTTCCTGCATTCAACTACCCAACCAAACCCACCTGCAGCCACAGAGAAATGGATTTGGGTGTCTGCAGGAAACTGTTTACTAAAACTACAAAAAAGAGCAGTTGTTCCAAAGGTAGTAAAATGTTTATTCTTTTACATACATCTATGTCACACACATCAATGAGCTATAGATGACTCACTGCCTTCCCTATGTTCTGCTTTTTGTTTAAATCCTGGGATTTCTGTTGCAACTTTTGCCAAAAAGATTTAATTCATTCTGTTACACAATACAACATCCCTTAACCAAAGAAACCCCACATTATTGCATGTGATATTTACAAGCTTGAGTAGAGACGTAGAGATATGCACGGACAGTTTTTTTTCATAATAAACAGTCCTGTTACCTGTGACAGAGTCGACAGAATGATGCTATTTCCAGCAAGCTATGTTCATAATATCTTTACCACCTAATAATAGATATTTTATTCATATTCCAACACAGATAAAATAATAAATTTTGTGAGAAATTTTTATCAGTCAGTTGTTTAAAAACTATCTCACCCAAAACATTACTGTAGAGAATGCCAGAAGACCGACAGGTATTGAGATTGTTGGTTCACATGTATTCCTTGCATCTTAAGAGAATCACATACGATATAGTGCAAAAACTATAAAATTTGCTAGATTTCTGAATACAAACAATAACAATCTAAATATGACAATGTCAACATCTGATTGGAATATAAATAATGACAGGAGTAATCATAACAGCTTACTTCAGATTGTGTCCTACTAGTATTGTACAAGCACTGAGGCAGCGATGGAAAGGTGTCTCAAGTGGGAGAGGAGGCAATAAGTGCATGAGATAGGAATGTGGTGCTCGTATCTTTTACACTTATGGAACCTTCTGTATTTGATGGACAGAGAGAGTCTCTGACATTAGATTTTGTGAACATACAGGAGCTCTTTAAGCAAATAATTGCAGTTAAGTTAGTTGTTGCAACAGATCTGCATGAAACAGGACACAAATGTTGTAGTAAAATTATCGTAAAATCTAAGAACTTTTGGATTAAAGGAGACCAGACACCGAAAATCAGAATTGTTGAGTTGTCAATAGGCACATGCAAAATAAAGAAAACCAGCTAGTTTTCAGAGTTATCCTTTGACAAACTAGAGTAAAAAAACCACACACACACACACACACACACACACACACACACACACACACACACACACACACACAGAGAGAGAGAGAGAGAGAGAGAGAGAGAGAGAGAGAGAGAGAGAGAGAGAGAAAATGGGATTGGGGGTTGGTGGCAAGTGACTCAGGGGGGTGGGGGGAGGGGGCGGGAGGGTTGCCTGCTAGAAGTGCAGAAGGGGACAGGTGGTAGATATACAGGCTAGGCATGTGATGCATGATTGCAGGGGCCGATGGGGAGTGGCACACACTGAGGGCAACATAAGAACCCCTCTCAACTTACGTCCCCACATCGTTTTAAGTGTACACTGCTTCCCACCAGCCCCTACTATTATGCATTACGTGCTTATCCCATGTACCTGCCACCCCCGCTTTCACATTCCTAGCCAGCAAACTAATTGCCTCCCTTTGAGATGCTAGCCTCCCACCCTTAGTCCACATCCCTTCCTCCCTCTCCCTCTACTCACCACAACTTTCTTTCACATGTGCCTGTCAACAATTCAATGCTCCTCTTTTTTGGTGAGTGGTCTCCTTTAATCCAAAACAGGACACAAAATAACACATGTGAATTAAGCACTGACCATTTTGCAGACAAAGCCTGGCAACACAAGAAATCAGCAGAAACAAAAGCTACAGCCAGATGTAACATAGAACGATAAGCTTGACAAGGAACACACAAAAACAATAAGGAACTTAGTGAGACATACCTCTTCCCTTAAACCACCTCATATGCAGTAAATCTACTTAATTTGAATTGTTATAGATCACCTATATCCAACAACATACATTATCTTTCAAAATTGATCAAATTACAATCTGAATTAGCTATCAGAATACTCACATTAAAATAATGGAAAATACAAAATGGAATAATAACATGAATTAGGATACACTGCTTGTCACCACATCGACGAGTCCTTAAGTGGCAAACAGGCACATTTAAAAGTAGACTCTTGGAAAGTACCAAGTTTTGGACACAGTCCTTCATCAGATGAAAGACAAGCAAATATACATTTGAACAGGCACTACTCACACACATTGCCACTGTTGTCTTGGGGCACTGCAGTGGCACTATGCATGGTGACAACGGAAGCCACATGTGTGTTTGTCTCTGATCTTGTGAACGACTTTGACGAAAAGCTGACTTTTTCTTCCAACAGACTACCGTCAAATGTGCTTGTCTGCCATTCAGTGTTTCCTCTATGTGGTGAGAAGCAATCTATCCTGATTCATATTATTATTTTTTTAATTATACAGATGACATACGAAGGTTGCCCAGAAAGTAGTGCACCAAATTCTTTTCCTCAGCTGAAAACAATGCTACAAATGTGAAACATTATGTATGTATTATGTGAAGTCTCCTGAGTGAGAGCACAAAGTTTCTGTCACTTCTGACAGATAGCGTAGCTGCAGAACAGTTTCAAAATGGTGTCTGTAGGTGATGTACATTACAAGTAACACGCCGTCATTGAATGTCACTGCAGAGAAAGAAACTGTGGAGAATATTCACAAATGCTTGTGCAAAGTCTAAGGAGCATCTGCTGTCGACAGAAGTACAGTTAGTCACTGGGCAAGGAGGGTGAGGTCATTAGAAGGCGGTTCAGTGGAGCTCCACGATTTGCAGCAGTCGGGGAGGCGATCCACGGCTGTCACACCTGACCTAGCCCCCCTCGGACTTCCATTTGTTTGGGCCATTAAAGGATCCCATTCATGAAAGACATTTTGAGGAAGATGAAGAGGTACTCACACAGTGAAGCACTGGCTCTGCCACCAGGACAAGGGTTGGTACCAACAGGGCATACATGCCTTTGTCTTGCTCTGAAGGAAGGCCATAGAACAGGATGGAGATTGCGTGGAAAAATTGGGTGTGTAGATAAAACACCAGTCTTTCGTTTGTGTAATTCTCATTATGTTCAATAAAGAATTATTGAAGAAACAAAATGAGCTGCATTACTTTCTGCATAACCCTCATATTTGTAAAATAAACTAAGAACAGATCTTGTTTCTGTACAAATATGTAGAAATTACATGTTGTTGTGGTCTTCAGTCCAGAGACTGGTTTGATGAAGCTCTCCATGCTACTCTATCCTGTGCAAGCTGCTTCATCTCCCAGTACGTACTGCATCCTACATCCTTCTGAGTCTGCTTAGTGTATTCATCTCTTGGTCTCCCTCTACAATTTTTACCCTCCACACTGCCCTCCAATACTAAATTGGTGATCACTTGATGCCTCAGAACATGTCCTACCAACCGATCCCTTCTTCTAGTCAAGTTGTGCCACAAACTTCTCTTCTCCCCAATCCTATTCAATACCTCCTCATTAGTTATGTGATCTGCCCATCTAATCTTCAGCATTCTTCTGTAGCAGCACATTTCGAACGCTTCTATTTTCTTCTTGTCTAAACTATTTATTGTCCATGTTTCACTTCCATACATGGCCACACTCCATACAAATACTTTCAGAAATTACTTCCTGACGCTTAAATCTATATTCTATGTTAACAAATTTCTCTTCTTCAGGAAATAACCCATAACAGATGGGAAAAGGAGGACATCAAAAGCAAATTAGCACTGGCAAAAAGGGATTCCCATCCAAGAGAAGTCTAGTAATATCAAACATGGGCCTTAATTTGAGAGAGAAATTTAGGAGAATGTACGTTTGGAGCACAGCATTGTATGGTAGTCAAACTGGACTGTGGGAAAACTGGAACAGCAGAGAATCAAAGCATTTGTGATGTGATGCTACAGAAGAATGTTGAAAATTTGGTGAACTGATAAGGTATGCATTGAGGAGATTCTCTGCAGAGTTGGTGAGGAAAGGGATACATGGAAAACACTGACACTAAGAAGGGACAGGATGGTAAGACATCTGTTAAGACATTGCAGAATAACTTCCATGGTACTACAGGGAGCTGTAGAGGATAAAAACTGTAAAAGAAGACAGAGATTGGAACACAGCCAGCAAATAATTGATGACATAGGTTGCAAGTGCAACTCTGATGTGAAGATGTTGGGACAGGAGAGAAATTCATGGTAGGCCACATCAAACCAGTCAGAACACTGATGACTCAAAAAAAAAAGGGGGGGGGCATGCTAAGCTTCTTGTAGAGAACAGTAAAAAATCAAATACAGTCTCAGGATGTGAACCTATGAAAGTGAAACTGGTTCTCTGTCATAGCGCACAACCTAGGACAGAAGTTACCAATACGTTTAAATTGAGAGAGTTACAACATCTAGGTATCAATTCATTAGAATGTTTGATGATATTAACTTGCTCTGCTGTTGGTACCTTATGAGTGCTTCCATGACAACCCAGATGATTGCTAAAGAACATTTCATATAGTAACAGTCTTCATTCCAAACATACCTCTATTCTAACAAAATGTAAACACAATTTTATCATTTACCTATGTAAATATGCATAAATATTAAAGAAGCTGTTGTAAACACTTACCAGTTGTGCAGTATGATGACAACTAATTGCTTTTATAGCATGTAGAAGTAATGATTGCTTCTAATCATGGTTTTTGAATTAGATTGTCATAGATGGAACCTAATGTTGATCATCGAGACTTTCCCAGACACCTCTAAAAGATAGGAATCAGAGACTTCACAAATTATTTGTGTGACTCAGTTTCAAAACATGCTTCAAGTAACATATTCTGTATGTATAAGCAATATTATAACTAGCAAGTCATTTTTTTTTTTTTGGTAAGAAGTTAAGCAAGCTGCCTCTATAATATGCCTCAAATTGGAGGGCAGTTCGCGTGCGCCCACACACACGCACACGCACACACGCACACACGCACGCACACACACACACACACACACACACAGAGTGAGAGAGAGAGAGAGAGAGAGAGTTGCATGGAGTGGAGGGAAAGGTAGTGATCCAGTTAAAGTGAGAGCAGAGAAGGGGCATATAGGCATTTTGTAAATGGCCAGTGGTGAATTAAATTGCAGTGCCTCTGAAGTGGGTTGCAATGCAGTCTAAAGGACAGAACAACAGTGTACTTAAACTGGTATTTACCTTTTTTCCTTAATGATCTAAAATATTTGTATATGTTACCAGTTACCATGATGAAATAATTTAATTGTATAGATAAAAAATCTACTCACCAAGTGGCGGCAGAACACACACATAAGAGAGGGTTGTAATTAGGCAAGCTTTCGGAGCCAGGGGCTCCTTCTTCAGGCAGAAGGGTTTAAGGAGAAGGAAGAGGGGTGAAGGAAAAGGACCGGAGAACTCTAGGAAAAGGGGTAGATTTTGGGATAGTCACCCATAACTATGGGTCAGGGGAGACTTACCTTCTCATCCCATACGGTAAGTCTCTCCTGACCCATGGTTCTGGGTGACTTTCCCAAAATCTAGCCCTTTTTGTAGACCTCTCCAGCTCTTTTCCTTCACACTTCTTCCTTCTTGTTCAACCCTTCTGCCTGAAGAAGGAGCCACTGGCTCCGAAAGCTTGCCTAATTACAACCCTCTTTTATGTGTTTGTTCTGCCACCATTTGGTGAGTAGATTTTTTACCTACACAGTTAAATTATTTTGTCAAAAATTGATTGTTTTTGCAGTTACCATGATGGGTTGTTATGATATTTTATCAGCCACAATGTACTCTGTATGCCCTGGCACATATTTTATAATCATGAGATGCACCACCTATGTAATAAGGTCCTGACTATATTATACAGATGGCAACATTTGTATCTCAAATAAATGGACTTAAAAAAATTTGAAGGGCTATGTCAAGTGTTGCAACATACACTGATTACATAGGGCCCACTGAACTGTAGGCAGCTAAGTAATGACTGAGTGAATGTAACTACTTTACAGTGTATTATTTGTTCAACTACTGGAATCTAGATGTTGTAGTTCTGGAATAATAGTAACAAATTTCACACATTTAACATGCACAACTCTTGGTAGACTGAAAGTTTGAGTTAGATATCTTACATATTTTGCAGTGTTAATCTCTGTTGCTATAATTAATAAGGAGGGAGTCTCAATCTCTTGCATATAAGCAATGGCATGTTCAATATATTTGTTTATTTATGTATAAAACAGTTGAAAGTGACTGTCAGTGATTCAGCCAGACAAGCTTTTTAATTTACATGCTCACATGATATCAAAATGTTAAGAATTTTTTTTTTTTTTTTTTTTTTTCAGTGAAAGAGAAAGGAGATAACAAATTCTGTAATAAATTAAAAAAGTTGTAGGGGGGTATTAGTGTAACAACAGAATGATCAGTTCTTTGAAAACTGTAGATGCTGTTGAGACTGTGGCACCAGATATTGTAAAAGGCACTTTCGGTGATCTTGGCATTATATAAACTTTTAGAAGTGAGTGGGTAATCATCACTTCTTTGGAATAGTGGATATCCATTAATTCTCTGGGATATAATAAGTCTTTTGTGTAACTTATGAAGTTTAGTTCCTGTGGCATGACACATTTGGAAACTGAACAACTCATTTATATAAAAAATGCCAATTTTAGTCTTGCCTCCCTCTATATAAATTTCTGAGGACACCCATGCATCCAGTCACAAAGTAGGATGTAACACAGTGTTCAAATAGATTTTGCATCTTGGATATTCTAGTGCAGTTTTTTCCCTGCTGTAGCAAAGGCAGAAAACTGAAAATTTTCAAAACATTAAAAATGGATTAAAAGAACACCTATACAAATACTCCAGCTATTTAAGTTTCTGGGACTGCATATACCTGTTAGTACTGCAAGACATATGTTTGCTGCTTACTTTCATGAATACCTGCAGTAATGCGACTGGTAAACAAGAAAGTTATTAGGTGTAGTATGTATTTTTATCATTGAGAAAGATATTCATTTGCACCCATTTTAAGGTCAAATCAAGTTGAGAAAATACCTTTGATTAGTAAGCTGATTTCTGTAGTTTGTGTGTGACATATTGCCCATTTAAAGGCCCTCTGACAGTAACAAATATTGGGCAATCAAACACAACACTTAATACTTATTATATTATTATGTTTCTGCTCCCATTACTAAAATCACTTTATAGCTCAAATTACATGGTTCTAAATAACTAGTGTTTAACTGAGACTTTTTATTGTTTTTGCGTTCTAGGGAAGAGAACTGTGAAAATCCACGTATACAAAACTGTTTGAGAGAAGGTATGTACATAAGCATTGGCTGATGGTGAATATAACTGATCTTGTAACTATTAGCACCCTTTACAAGCAAAATGAAAGATCAGCACGTCTGTTTGTGATCTTTACTACTATGCTCTGATTTAAATTTTTAATACACACATCAAAAAAAGTTTTGCATCACCCCGGTTCCCAGAACTTCTGAAGATGTATGTTGTCTGTGGATATTGTATCATAGACACAGTCCCGTTGACTATTCAGAGATGTCACTAAACCCGCCCAAAGATGTAAACAACCAAGCATGAGAAGCGCCTATTAGGCGGAGGGAGTCCGACAGCCAATCAGTTCCAGTCTTTCCACCAGGAAGGAGGTACATGGTTCGTGTTGTCTGTAGTTCAGTCATGCCTAGATGGTCAATACCATGGTTCGATCACATTCACATTGTTAGTTTGTGCCAGGAAGAGCTCTCAACAAGGGAAGTGACCAGGTGTCTTGGAGTGAACCAAAGCTATGTTGCTCGGTCATGGAGGAGATACAGAGAGACAGGAACTGTCGATGATATGCCTCGCACAGGCTGTGCAAGGGCTACTACTGCAGTGGATGACCCCAACCTATGGATTATGACTCAGGGGATCCCTGCCAGCATTGCCACTATATTGAATACTGCTTTTTGTGCAGCTACAGAATGTTATGTTACAACTCAAACTGTGCACAATAAGCTGCTTGATGTGCAACTTCATTCTCAATGTCCATGACGATGTCCATCTTTACAACCACAACACCATGCAGCATGGTACAGATGGGCCCAACAACAAGCCGAATGGACTGCTCAGGATTGGCATCATGTTCTCTTCACCAATGAGTGTTGCATATGCCTTCAACCAGACAATCATCAGAGACGTGTTTGGAGGTAACCTGGTCGGGCTGAAAGCCTTAGACACAGTGTGAGTGCAGCAACATGTAGGTTCCCTACTATTTTGGGGTGGCATTATGTGGGACTGATGAACGCTGCTGGTGACCATGGAAGGCACCATTATGGCTGTACGATACATGAATGTCATCCTCCAACCGATAGTGCAATCATATAGGCAGCATATTGGCAAGGCATTTGTCTTCATGGATGACAATTTGCGCCCCCGTCATGCACATCTTGTGAATGACTTCCTTCAGGATAATGACATTGCTCAACTACAGTGGTCAGCATGTTCTCCAGACATGAACCCTATCAAACATGCCTGGGATAGATTGAAAAGGGCTGTTTATGGAGACTTGACCCACCAACCGGTCTGAGGGCTCAAATGGCTCTGGGCACTATGGGACTCAACTGCTGAGGTCATTAGTCCCCTAGAACTTAGAACTAGTTAAACCTAACTAACCTAAGGACATCACAAACATCCATGCCCGAGGCAGGATTCGAACCTGCGACCGTAGCGGTCCTGCGGTTCCAGACTGCAGCGCCTTTAACCACACGGCCACTTCGGCCGGCCCGGTCTGAGGGGTCTATGCCGAATCGCCATTCAGGAGTGGGACAATCTGGACCAACAGTTCCTTGATGAACTTGTGGATAGTATGCCACGATGAATACAGGCAAGCATCATAACAAGAGGACGTGCTACTGGGTATCAGAGGTACCGGTGTGTACAGCAATCTGGTCCACAACCTCTGAAGGTCTCGCTGTATGGTGGTACAACATGCAATGTGTGGTTTTCATGAGCAATAAAAAGGGCGAAAATGATGTTTATGTTGATCTCTATTCCAATCTTCTGTACAGGTTTCGGAACTCTCAGAACAAAGGTGATGCAAAACTTTTTTTGATGTGTGTATATGGAGTCACTGCAGTTAATTATAATTAATGATATTTGTGCAAATATCTCAGTGGAGGAAAGAAAGCAACTATGTCTGCAAAGTGAATACACAGAATTTGAATTATGTGCTCGGTCTTTGTAAGCTGCGCCACTCTCCTCCCTCTGCCCCCCCCCCCCCCCTTTCCTTCCTTCAGTGCTTCAAGTAATGGAATTAACGAAAGGGCATCCTAGCAAGTGAGCAGAGTAATCTGTATGACTGCTAGGTCAAGCTGTGGTTTTACCTGAGAAATGTCATTTAATTACAGTTTTGAAGGCAAAATGTACAAACAGTTCTGTGGAAATGCCGCAAGTATGTACACGGCAAGGAAAGAAAATGTATGGAAATCTTTCATATGTACCAAACACAATAAACTCCTTGTTCAGCTCAGATTTATGCATAACATCTTCATGATCTGGACATGGCAGAACCTCAAAATATAAACCGAAACTTACCTCATTCTGGTCCTTCTCAGCTCAATGAGCTACCTTCCTGTTTATATGTTTCCATGTCTCTGGAGGTTGCACAAAAGTCTCTGATCGCATAAAATGCACAGACCAGTTTGATAACTGTCTCCATTTTCGTAAAATTTCCTGGCAACCACAGCTGCCACATTTGAAACAAGAAAGAGGACTTATTTGATTATGGTAATAACCAGCAGAAAAATGTGAATGTGCTCCTGTTTATTAAAAGTCCTTGACTTAAAAGTGAGGTACCAGCTGCCATATGCTATCTTCCTCAGCAACTTTAAAAATTTAAAAAGAAAATTCTCAAAAATTTTGGAGTCTGTCACCATAAGTCACTCATACCCATCCACCCCCACCTGCTCAAACTCACTCTCTCATTCAGCTCAACTCATTGTCATTATCTCTTTGTGTCTTTCTCACTGTCACTTCCCATTGTCTCACAGCAACAGTCTCCTTCATTCTGTTCTACTAATACTGTCTCCTCTTGATGATACTGTCTCTCTCTTGCTCTCTCTTACTGCTATCTCATTCATTCCTTTCCACTGCTGCTGTCCCTTCTCACTGTCACCATCTCTCTGTCACTTTCATTGACTCTGTCTTTCATTATCACTGGCTCTCACCAACTTCCACTTTCTCATTCTCTTTATTCCTTTCCCATTGGCACTGTCTCCTTCACTCTTTTCCTTGCACTATTCTCTCACTATCAACTATGATCCACTCTTAATGTGTCCCTCTCTTTCTCTCATAGTGCCATTGTCTCCTTCCCTCTTTCTACATCACAAGTACTGTCTACTATCTTCCAGTATTTATTACTTTTCCATTTCTTTCACACTGCCACTGCCTCCTTCTCTCTCAGCACAAAAAGCTTGAATATGTTTGCTTACCAAAATTTTTGGGAAAAATTTTAAAAGTGCTGATGAAGGTAGAATGATGCAGCTGGTAACCTCCACTTTTTCAGTCTACATCTTTTAATAAACAGGAGCATATTGACCTTTTTTTGCATTCCAGCAGGAGCATTTTTCCACTTTATTTCTTCTTCCTGCTACAGCAGGATATGTCACTCATATGAAAAGAACTTTTTGATAGTTAACTTAAGTGAAATTAAACTAACACAAATTGCATTTTCAAAGTTTTCCACGATTGGTATCTTAGGATTATATTTTAAAAATTACAGCCATTTGCTATGCATAGCCATCTTGGAATCTGCAACTTGGTTTTGATACCCAAAATTCAATGTTTTTGGGGTGTTTCTCAATAACAGATAAAAATCTTTGACACTTCTAAATAAATGCCCAGAGACTATACCATTAAAATTTGAGTAATTTGCTGCTGTTATGTATTATTTAGATTATGCCTCACACAGGATTTTACGTGTGCAGCTAGAGTAAAGTTGAACCTCTGTATCTCGAAAACAGATAAAGATATGAGAAACATTTCCAAATTTGTTTAAGATTGGTATCTTAGGGATATATTATAAAAATTTCTACCATTTGCTGTGCATGGCCATCTTGGAATCCACAGCTCGGTTTTATTATGCAAAAACCATGTTTTCTCAGGAACTGCCCATGAACTAAGTGGTGCCTCCGTAAGCCTTTTAAGGTGCACCATTGATCACATCTAATGCAAAAAGAAACAACTGATAGGCTCCATTTGCCTAATCTGGAAGAAATGTGTCATATTCAGACTTTCACCCTGTACTGTAGGGTAGTTACTGTAAGCAGATACTTCTGTTGTGTATATTAATGGTCCTTACAAATTCAGGAGAATGATGATTCAAACCTACATCTAGCCATCCTGATTTAGGTTTTCCATGATTTCCCAAAGCCAGTTAAAGCAACTACTGGGATGGTTCCTTTGAAAGTGCATGGCCGCTTTCATTCTACATCCTTCCCTAATCCAAACTTGTGCTCCGTCTCTAATGACCTCATTGTCAATTGGACGTTAAACACTGGTCTCCTCCTCCTCCTCCACTAATAGCCCCAAGTCCAAGGGCTATCCAAAACACTTGACCCTACCTTTCTGTCACCTATAGAACCCAAGGTATGAGCCCTGGAAAAATCCCATTTTTATGTGCAGAATTTTGGAAAATACTGATGTTATTTGAACCTTCACAGACAGAGAATATCCAGCCCAGTGGCTCTAGAATCAAATTTCCTGTAGCATTTCTTCTCATGACACCAAAAAACCATCACTACAGTGAACCAGTGACCATCTTGTAATGCTTTTGTCACCCAAAACCACTCAGGCTATGAGAAACTCAACCACATCACCCACCAGGACTTGAGCTACCTCTCAGAGCTGTGAAATGAGATAAATCCTACTATCATCCTACAAAGCAGCTGCTGCAGTACCCATGCCATTTGATTTGGGACTTCTCCCTGCCTCTTCCCCCACCAGCAGCTGCTCTGAATTGTGCAAGTGGGAACTGTTCCATTGGCACTTTCTCCGTTTTTGCTCCCGATCACTTATACTTTGTTTGGATCCCATTCTCACTTACCATTCCCTTGCCTTCAGCCATCCTACTCCTGTCAATTTCCACCATGTTCCTCCTGCCTGAAGTCTCTCTCTCTCTCTCTGTCTCTCTCTCTCTCTCTCTCTCTCTCGCTCTCTCTCTCTCTCACTCTCTCCCCCCCTCCCCCCCTCCCCCCCTCCCCCCTCCCTCCCTCCCCCCTCCCCCTCCCTCCCTCCCTCCCTCCCTCTCTCCCTCTCTCCCTCTCTCCCTCTCTCTCTCTCTCTCTCTCTGTCTCTCTCATTTCCTGCCCCCCCCCCCTCCAACTTTCTATATCTATTACATGCTCTACCCACACATTAGCTACTCAGTTTCATAATTTCTGCCATAATTAATTTGCCATTTTACTGACAGCAGACTGGTTCCTCATCTCGTATTTAAGAGTTCCGACATGCATGTGTCCACTCCGCCCTGTCCCCCTTCCAGTCATGCTACTTCTTTCCTCTGCTCTCCCTTCCTTCTGTCCAAGTAGTCACCAACAAACAATCCTTGTTTCTGTGCTACATATCTTTGCATGTTTTTTTTCTCCAGATGAATGACTGTCATTCTTCAATTTTATTTGTCACTAAAAAATGAAACATAGATAATTCATTAAGAAATTGTAGTACTATTTAACTTTATTTGTTATGTGATTGGAGATTCAAGCCAAGTAAAATTTATTAGGTTTTGATTCCAGTAACCACACTTCATTTCAGGCTGGATAAATGAATGATGGACACAAAAACAAAGATTTTTGAGGAAAAGATTGTTAGCAGAAACAAAGTGTAATGAGCAGAGACAAAACTGTGCTATAAAAGTATGGAAACATGTATGTATGCAGAGCTAATTGATGAAATTTATAAACTGAGACAGAAGATAACAGGGCATAACAGCTGATTTCCTTAGATTTCTGGCACACGGTTAATATAGGGTGAAAAAATACTACAGGAAGTCAGTACTGTGTCACAAGGAGATAACAGTTATCTTGTTTTATAATTATGTTAACAAATCACAGTTTAGAATGCTTTTTTATTGTAATGACCAGTTTTGATTGATTAGGTCATCTTTATATTTTAAATATGCAGGGGATCGAAGCTATTACAGTAAAAAATATGTGACATGCATAATACTTTGTTCTTGGGGAAAACTCTATTATTTCATCTTCTGTGAATGTTATGAGGCATGCTAAGTATGAGTCAGCCTCTCTACAATGTTGACTTATGGTGTAATATTTTAGTCTAGGTTTTTATTTGGTAAGGAGTAGGGGCAGAGGCACTCAGCTCAGTAAGATGACTGCTGGCAACTGTCAGGATAAAGAGTTGGCATACTAGACTGAGAAAGATAACAAATGATGATAGTTTTTGTTATGCTAGTAGATAACAGAAGCCGACGATGTCCAACACTCGCGTGATACCAGGAAATGGCAGGTGGTATTTATTGTGTATGGTGATAACTTTAGGTTTTGTAAAAGGCTCGTTGTCCAACCAATTGGCCACTTGCCAGAGATGTGCCTCCTTATATGAAACAATTTTCGGTCTAGAAAGCTTTGTGAATAGTGCTCTTCCTTTTAGTTAGACAAAGTATTGCCCTCTGCACTCTGTCAAGAAATGTAATCAGTTATTACCTTCTGATATCATAGGAAATGGGGCATTCCTCACTTTATGCCAGATACTCCATCTCCATGTTTCTAGTCAAGACCAGGGGTGGCTGAGAATTCGGCCTGTGAGCCATGCCCTGGCACAAGTGCTGTAATGCTCAGCGTCACTGCACTTGTCCACCACTGCCACACAATGCTGTATGAGTGCAAGGAGGGGGAAGAAGGGAAACTGAATGTGCTGCATTGAAATGGGAGTGAAATTGCACTGCATAAAACTTTGTTTTATATTTCACAGTTCTCAACATCACTCACAAACAAAATGAGTTTCCAGTATCATTTAACTATTTTTTACACCGTGAAGACATGATATAATGTTTATCTGGTACAAACTGTCAGTGTACGGTCAGATGTAGACAGTTTCACAAATATGCATGGTCAGGTTGCCATGTAACTGTGACTTATTCAGTTTCACAATCAAAGAAAAGGTCTTTCACACACAGATGTTGACTGAAATATTGTAGCACTTTTGCTACCTCATTGTGGGGGCATGGCAACTCCACCTGAGGAAAGCTATGCAGATGTTCTAGACAGTTTTAACAGTAAAGGATTTGTCATTAAAATAGGAGTAACCTTTCAGATTAATCAGTTACATTTGTGCATGCACAGGTGTGCTTTTAACTGAAAGAGCAAATTATCTCAAAAAACAGATGTTAGATTGGCATTGTTTCAAAATGTTTATGAAACGATCCTTGTAATTCCTTAAAGACTGCAATGAATTCTTCCAGTCTCACTTTTTCTTTAATGGTAGTGAGCTTAGGGATCTGTACTCTTTTTCAGAATGCATCCCTTCTACAATGTGATTTTCTTTTGAAATGCATTCCCATAAAATTGGAAAGAAGTTGCTCACCTTGCATTTTCTTAATGTGGACAATGTGTAGTCAAGTCCGCTTAGAATACGAGGTCTGCAATCCATTCTGGATGTTCTAATTTTCATTCCTGTATTCCTTTTTCCTTCATAAATTCAACAACAGTGAGTTTTAAATAAAAAAGATTGTTGCAGGCATATCCCTTGTCTTGACCAATGTACTTTACAGTAATATATTAGGTCTCCATACTCAGTCAGCTCTGTTGAAAACTGTTGCAACTAACAGTGGAGTAAGGCATGCAACTTCAGGAATGTTACTATTCATTACACCAATTTCTTCATGTGGTGCATGCCTGCAAATTTAGCACAAAATGCTTCTCGATATACAGGACATAAAGGCTTGTAATGGCAGAGCACTACATTGCCTCTTTTTGTGCTCCCAGCCACTGGATCTGTGGATGTTCTTCATACCACAAACAAATGGAGAAGGGTAAACAGTGCTGACACCACGATTCTGTTGAATTGGAGGCAGTTGGGATGACTTAAAAATGCCGCACCGTGATACTGATTGAAGTGTTGCACTGTACCTAGTACTTCCGAGGAGGACTGAGCAAAGCCAAGACAGACCTCTGCTCGCATGTGGGCCACACACTTGGGCTGCATCAAGTTTGGCACAATGTGGTTGGCCCTTGTCTACACATTATATTGCCTTCATATGTTAGTTCCCTCTTTGTTGTATCCTATGAATAGTGAATTGTGTATTTCACCTTTCTACACCATGATTATTTCTTCGTTGTTGTCAAGCATACTCCATTAATTAAGTCTGTGACATTGTTATTGCAACCTATACATTTAATTAGAACTGTAAATGTTATTTGTTTTCTTTTTTACATACAGTTTTTCCTTGTTTCAATCTGTTCATATTTAGTCCGTAAAAGAGCCGCTAAATCTGGAAACAATGAAAATATGTCTGCATGGAATGTCCATATTTGTTCAGAAAATAATTTCCCCACGGCTGCTGGCCTTGCATCATCTGCTGCAGGTTATGCATGTTTAGGTGAGTAATATTTATTTAAGATTTATTTGTTTGGAATTATGAGGGATGGCCATTAAATAAACTGTGATCTGCTGCTGGAAAATGCTTTTACTGCCAGATACATTCATCAGAAAATGAATCGTGTGTTTGAAAGAACAATCTATGATTTTAAATAGTGCACAAGTGAGTCACTGCCTAGTAGTATGCATAATAATAATAATAATAATAATAATAATAATAATAATCTTTGTTTGTGCATAATAACTTTACAGCCTTGGAAATTATAATTTTTAGTACATTTGCAGCAACAAAATTATGTCATAAATGTAATGAATATATACAACTAGTACTGTGTTAGAGACTATTATACTAATATTTACCACCACTAATACTGTAGTGATAAACGGCAGCCTAGGTGCCTGACAGAGGCTGTGGAAAAAACGCTGCTCCTTATTGAAATATGGCTCAAAACAACTGGTCTCTAGTTTAATATTTAGACATTTTACAACTAAATACAACGCTGTTCACACTGATGTGTGCTTGTACTATCTCTCTCAATACTCTGAAATGGAAAGATAGAGTTTTCATACCACTGTATGAAACTTGGGCAGATTTCTAGCAACTGTTAACAAAGGATGCTTTTGTGTCTGTTGACTTTATAAAGAAGGGCTGGAGATGTAAATGGCAATCCAAGGAAAGAAATTTCCATGGAGGAATGATTTCAGTAGCTGCACTTTAATTGGAATTACACATGATACTTCTTAAAATATCTTGGTTTACTAGGCCTCATTGAAGTATTCCATCACATCAGCTTCTAGTGTGATGTGGTTGAGATACCCCAGTAGCCTTATAGTGGAATTAAGACAGAAATTTCTTTTAGAGATACTCTGTATGCTGACACAGTTCCACATATCACAACTCAAAGCTTACTTTAACTGGTAATGTTTCACCATTGATAGATACAGTACTGAAATGGGAGTCTAGCTGATATTTTTTGTGGATATCCAAACTACCTTACAGTTATTGCAGTTTTTGGAAATTGATATCAGAATAACATTAATGTTAATGAAGGCCCCTTGATAAGGAAAATTCATTGACAAGTGAGATTTTGTATTTTTGTTTGTTAGGCTTACAATTCTGTATGTATTTTCCATTTGAAATTTAAGTTATTTAGATATAAAAAATATATATAAATTAAAGTCAGTTTCTTAATGTCTGTCAATAAGCCATATAATTATATTTCAGATTTTCATCTTTTTGGAAGAAGAGAGATTTTTAAAATTCTGTTATTTATCAAAATCCCTGGTGTTTCCTTGATAACTTCTTATTTGTATTTGTATTTCTTTATTGGTCTTGTAAATCGTGATTTTGTAGATTGTTTGCACAAATGGTGTAAGACAAGTAAGGTTTGATATGGTAAATACAAATTGTACATATTATGATTTTGAAAAATAATTCAGTACTTGTTGCACATTGGTAACATGTTTATAAAAACAAATAAGCTGACCGAAGGAATAGTGTGGTTAAGAAAATTTGATCAGTTTACACTAATTTTTATGGTGTTCCAGAAGTGGTCGAGCAAGTGCTCCTTCAGCTTCACTTTAAACTAGTGTAAATGTAGTATCTGTTTCATATAGGATGGCACCTGGTTATACAGAATAATGCCAGTACGATACACTCCTCTTGTACAAATGTTTTTTCTTACTTTATTGGCATGTAGGCTGTGCTTTTGTCTTGTACCATATGAATGGAAATAACAATTGCACTTGAAGATTTTTTCCTTTGATGTGCTTCCTTTTATGAAGATTAGTGCTTCGTAGATATATAAACAAGAAAGGGTCAGTAAACGAGACTTTTAAGTATTGGGAGTCTCTGTATTTAGGATGTTTTATTATTCTGACAAAATCTTTCTGTAGTATAAATGTTCATTGTTAATTATGAAGTTCTCCCTAAAGATAATACCACAATAGTGAATCAATGTTGCCATAGTACATTGTGACCTCTGATGCACAGCTTGTATTTTGTGAGATGATTTTTACAGCGTGTGTGAGTATATTTAAATTTTTGTTTACATTATTCAGGTGTGTCTCCCATTTCAGGTTTTTCTAAATATGTACACTTAAAAATTTTGTCTCACTCACCAGTGTTAAAATCAAACATTGGAAAATCCAGGATGGAATGTAACAATACGAGAGAAGGAAAGTTGCTACTCACCATTTAGCGGAGATGCTGAGCCGTGATAGGCACAATAAAAACATTCACACAATCATAGCTTTCAGCCATTAAGGGCTTTGTCAGCAGTAGACACGCATACACACACGCGCACACACACACTCACACAAGCGCAACTTGCACACACACCTGCAATCTCAGGGAGCTGAAACTACACTGCGAGCAGCAGCACCAGTGCATGATGGGAGTGGCGACTGAGTGGGGGTAAGGAGGAGGCTGGGGCGGGGAGGGGGAGGGATAGTATGGTGGGAGTGGCGGACAGTGAAGTGTTGGAATTTAGACGGAGGGTAGGAGAGAAGCTGCAGAGGGGGGAGAGGAGTAAGTAGCGGAAAGGAGAGAAATAAAAGTAAAAGAAATTAAAAGACTGGGTGTGGTGGTGAAATGACGGCTGTGTAGTGCTGGAATGGGAACAGGGAGGGGGCTGGATGGGTGAGGACAGTGACTAACGAAGGTACAATGTAGAAGAAAGATGATGTAGCAGTCACAGTAGTGGATTCTGACTGTCTCTTGGAGAGACTGGATTGTCTTGCAGCAGCATGAGATAAACTGTTTTCTCAGTCAATCACCACATAGTGAAGCAGCTACAGTGCTGAAAATTCTAGCTGACATCAAAACATTCCACTGATACAAGGCTACAACCCAGCAGTCATGGTGGCCTTATAGTAAAAGAAACTGGAGCTGCAGGCTAGTAGTATCACAAGAATATTTGTTGCTTGTTTGGCATGACCAGATTCAGGCCTTAAGGCCCTCTTTTGCATCTGATAATGACACAACACACAGCCAAAATATTCACAACAACAACAACAACAATAATAGTAATAATAATAATAAAGGGTATTAAGAATGATATAGATTAGTTCAGCACATTTGAAACTGTGTTTAATATCATCAGACGTGCAAGGGTTAAGTAAAGAGGAGAAGATTGAAATGACAGTGACATGGCTGTTAGGAAAGAACAAAATTTAAATAGAGGACTCTGTACTTAAGGTGGAGGAAACGTTGTGTGAGAGGACCAGTTGATCAGAGTGAGCTGCAGACAAGTGTATGAAAGACATAGGTATTATGATAGATGGTGAACCATTAGCTGGTCTTTTGAAGTTTGAAAGGAATTTAATCTCTCAGATTTTTTGAGTAATATTGTCCGAAAGTTGGTGTCCTGGTAAAGAAAATGATTTAGGAAACATGGTAGTGTTATGTGATGGTACAGAGGGGATTTTACTTTGTTGAGAATACGTATGTCTGCTGTGCTGTTCCCAGATAGTTGATGTTGTTTTTGTGGTCTTCAGTCCTGAGACTGGTTTGATGCAGCTCTCCATGCTACTCCATCCTGTGCAAGTTTCTTCATCTCCCAGTACCTACTGCAACCTACATCCTTCTGAATCTGCTTAATGTATTCATCTCTTGGTCTCCCTCTACGTTTTTTACCCTCCACGCTGCCCTCCAATACTAAATTTGTGATCCCTTGATGCCTCAGAACATGTCCTACCAACCTGTCCCTTCTTCTCGTCAAGTTGTGCCACAAACTCCTCTTCTCCTCAATCCTATTCAATACCTCCTCATTAGTTATGTGATCCACCCATCTAATCTTCAGTATTCTTCTGTAGCACCACATTTCGAAAGTTTCTATTCTCTTCCTGTCCAAACTATTTATCATCCATGTTTCATTTCCATACGTGGCTACACTCCATACAAATACTTTCAGAAACGACTTCCAGACACTTAAATCTATACTCGATGTTAACAAATTTTTCTTCTTCAGAAACACTTTCCTTGCCATTGCCAGTCTACATTTTGTATCTTCTCTACTTCGACCATCATCAGTTATTTTGCTCCCCAAATAGCAAAACTCCTTTACTAGTTTAAGTGTCTCATTTCCTAATCTAATTCCCTCAGCATCACCCGACTTAATTAGACTACATTCCATTATCCTCGTTTTGCTTTTGTTGATGTTCATCTTATATCCTCCTTTCAAGACACTGTTCATTCCATTCAACTGCTCTTCCAAATCCTTTGCTGTCTCTGACAGAATTACAATGTCATCGGCGAACCTCAAAGTTTTTATTTCTTCTCCATAGATTTTAATACCTACTCTGAATTTTTCTTTTGTTTCCTTTACTGCTTGCTCAATATACAGATTGAATAACATTGGGGAGAGGCTACAACCCTGTCTCACTCCCTTCCCAACTGCTGCTTCCCTTTCATGCCCCTCGACTCTTATAACTGCCATCTGGTTTTTGTACAAATTGTAAATAGCCTTTCACTCCATGTATTTTACCCCTGCCACCTTCAGAATTTGAAAGAGAGTATTCCAGTCAACATTCTCAAAAGCTTTCTCTAAGTCTACAAATGCTAGAAATGTAGGTTTGCCTTTCCTTAAGCTTTCTTCTAAGATAAGTCGTAGAGTCATTATTGCCTCACGTGTTCCAATATTTCTACGGAATCCAAACTGATCTCCCCCGATGTCGGCTTCTACCAGTTTTTCGATTCGTCTGTAAAGAATTTGTGTTAGTATTTTGCAGCTGTGACTTATTAAACTGATAGTTCGGTGATTTTCACATCTGTCAACACCTGCTTTCTTTGGGATTGGAATTATTATATTCTTCTTGAAGTCTGAGGGTACTTCACCTGTCTCATACATCTTCCTCACCAGATGGTAGAGTTTTGTCAGGGCTGGCTCTCCCAAGGCTATCAGTAGTTCTAATGGAATGTTGTCTACTCCCAGGGCCTTGTTTTGACTTAGGTCTTTCAGTGCTCTGTCAAACTCTTCACGCAGTATCATATCTCCAATTTCATCTTCATCTACATCCTCTTCCATTTCCATAATATTGTCCTCAAGTACATTGCCCTTCTATAGACACTATATACTCCTTCCACCTTTGTGCTTTCCCTTCTTTGCTTAGTACTGGGTTTCCATCTGAGCTCTTGATATTCATACAAGTGGTTTTCTTTTCTCCGAAGGTCTCTTTAATTTTCCTGTAGACAGTATCTATCTTACCCCTAGTCAGATATGTCTCTACATCCTTACATTTGTCCTCTAGCCATCCCCGCTTAACCACTTTGCACTTCCTGTCAATCTCATTTATGAGACTATGTATTCCTTTATGCCTACTTCATTTACTGCATTTTTATGTTTTCTCCTTTCATTAATTAAATTCAGTATTTCTTCTGTTACCCAAGGATTTCTACTAGCCCTCGTCTTTTTACCTACTTGATTCTCTGCTGCCTTCATCCCTCAGAGCTACCCATTCTTCTTCTACTGTACTTCTTTCCCCCACTGCTGTCAATTGTTCCCTTATGCTCTGCCTGAAACTCTGTACAACCTCTGGTTTAGTCAGTTTATCCAGGTCCCATCTCCTTAAATTCCCACCTTTTTGCAGTTTCTTCAATTTTAATCTGCAGTTCATAACCAATAGATTGTGGTCAGAGTCCACATCTGCCCCTGGAAAGGTCTTACAATTTAAAACCTGGTTCCTAAATCTCTGTCTTACCATTATGTAATCTATCTGATACCTTTTAGTATCTCCGGGATTCTTCCACATATACAACCTTCTTTTATGATTCTTGAACCAAGTGTTAGCTATGATTAAGTTGTGCTCTGTGCAAAATTCTACCAGACGGCTTCCTCTTTCATTTCTTAGCCCCAATCCATATTCACCTACTATGTTTCCTTCTCTTTTCCTACACTCGAATTCCAGTCACCCATGACTATTAAATTTTCATCTCCCTTCACTATCTGAATAATTTCTTTTATTTCATCATACATTTCTTCAATTTCTTCGTCATCTGCAGAGCTAGTTGGCATATAAACTTGTACTACTGTAGTAGGCGTGGGCTTCGTGTCTATCTTGGCCACAATAATGTGTTCACTATGCTGTTTGTAGTAGCTTACCCATACTCCTATTTTTTATTCATTATTAAACCTACACCTGCATTACCCCTATTTGATTTTGTATTTATAACCCTGTATTCACCTGACCAAAAGTCTTGTTCCTCCTGCCACCGAACTTCACTAATTCCCACTATATCTAACTTTAACCTGTCCATTTCCCTTTTTAAATTTTCTAACCTGCCTGCTCGATTAAGGGATCTGACATTCCACGCTCCGACCGTAGAACGCCAGTTTTCTTTCTCCTGATAACAACGTCCTCTTGAGTAGTCCCCGCCCGGAGATCCGAATGGGGGACTATTTTACCTCCGGAATATTTTACCCAAGAGGACGCCATCATAATTTAACCATACAGTAAAGCTGCATCCCCTCGGGAAAAATTACAGCTGTAGTTTCCCCTTGCTTTCAGCCGTTCGCGGTATCAGCACAGCAAGGCCGTTTTGGTTATTGTTACAAGGCCAGATCAGTCAATCATCCAGATTGTTGCCCCTGCAACTACTGAAAAGGCTGCTGCCCCTCTTCAGGAACCATACGTTTGTCTGGCCTCTCAACAGATACCCCTCCGTTGTGGTTGCACCTATGGTATGGCCATCTGTATCGCTGAGGCACGCAAGCCTCCCCACCAACGGCAAGGTCCATGGTTTATGGGGGGGTCCCAGATAGTAGCATAAGAATTAAAGGTAAATGAGAGGGAGTGCATTAATTGAGAAGATAATAGAGCAAACACCAAGTTCGATAGTCTTTTTGCTCATCGCCATGCAGCTTTGATCATTGTTCGTAGGCAGGAGTGATATGGTCATAACAATGTATGTTACAAATGTATCATACAAGTTCCAGCTGGCATGAGCTAATATAGCCATCAAGACAACAGCCACAGTTGAGATTGTAGCCATAGTTGGATATGATAACAGACCACAGTAACCAGTGACATCTGTAGCCATAGCTGGATATGATAACAGACCACAGTACCCAGCGACATCTGGATGTCATACATGTTGGCAGATAAAGGAGCTCGGTGTTCGGCTGCAGTCAAATATACGTACGCGTACCACTGTCCCTCACAGAAAATGCATTAGCCAGGAAGAGGTTATTGTGGAATTATGAAATGTCCTTGTGAGGCTGTGTTCTTGTCTACTGTATACAGCAGACTTCCTCCTGAGTTTAGGTTGTTGACTATCAATGTACAAGGTGTACAACTTTGCTTCCGCTGTTTGCTGATAGGTGGCGACAACGGTAAGTAGCGGTCGAAAGAAACAGATTGCAGATGCCAGGCAGTTAGCTTGGACCTCAGTCAATGTAACCTCATTCAAACATTAGTCGATTTGTGTCTGCATCATAAAGTTGTTCTTGATTGAAAATGTCAGTTTACGAGCCTAATTCTCGCCATTTGCGGGAGTTGTTACTGTTTTGTTTCAATATAAAGAAAACAGTGGCTGAGTCTCATCGAATGCTCTCAAGTACATATGGTAAGGATGCTGCTAGTGAAAGAATGTGTCGTGAGTGGTTTCAACGCTTCAGGAATGGTTATTTTAACGTCGTAGACTGGCGTAGTGGTGGAAGAGAGAATGTTTTCCAAGATGCAGAATAGAAGACATTTCTGAGTGAAGACTTGCATCAAACTCAAGAATAATTGGCATGATTAATGGGAATGACACAGCAAGCCATTTCAAAACATCTCAAGGCTATGAGCATGATTCAGAAAGAAGGAACTTAGGTCCCGTGTGAGCTGAAACCAAGAGTCGTTGAACGGTGTTAGTGTGTTTGTGCACGTTTGCTTCAGAGGCAAAAACGGAAGAGATTTCTGCACTGCATTGTGACCGAGGATGAAAAATGGGTTCATTACAATAGCCCTGAATGCGAAAAAATCATGGGGATTTCGCGGTCATGCTTCCATGTCAACAGCCAAACCGAATATTCACGGCTCCAAGATCATGCTCTGCATTTGGTGGGACCAGCTCGGTGTCATGTACTGTGAGGTGTTAAAACCAAGTGAAACAATCACAGGTGCTTGTTATCGAATGCAATTAATGCATCTGAGCAGAGCATTAAAAGACAAATGGCCGCAATACAGCAAGAGGCACGATAAAGTGATTTTGCAGCATGACAATGCTCAACCCTAAGTTGCAAAATACTTCAAAACGTACTTGGAAATGTTAAAATGGGAAGCCCTGCCCCACCCACCATATTCTTCAGACATTGCTCCCTCTGACTATCACCTGTTTAGATCAATGGCACATGGCTTGGCTGACCAACGCTTCCGATCTCATGAAGAAGTCACAAATTGGATCGATTTGTGGATCGCTTCAAAAGATGAACACTTTTTTTGACACAGGATTTGTACACTGCCAGAAACATGGGAGAAAGTAGTGGTTAGCAATGGAAAATATTTTGAATGATACATGTTGAACCAATTTGTTTCATTAAAGCCTCAAATGTTGGGGAAAATATGGTGGAACCAAAGTTGTACACCTTGCACAATACTCTTTTATTATGTCAGATATACAACAATAGTGTTTTTTACAACCTTTTTCTGCATGTAGCTTTTAAGATGATGCATAAGGCATGCAGCATCATTGTTATATGAAGTTAAAAAATGTTATAAAGGTTTGTAGGCTAGACGTGGGCTATTGTTCTCTAGTGGAAGCAGTGGCTTGGTACAAAAGATGTAAGCAGCCAGCGTTGACATCTAAGTTAGGCCAGCATAGATACTGTGTACACAGGAAGCAGGCAGCAGCAGAGGTTTGTTACCCAGGCAAGGACAGCAGACGAGGAGGTGCTGGTGTGAGCACTTCCATCAATATGGCACGGAGGTGGCCTTGTGAGTGGTGCGCCATTAAACCTCAGGAAGTGTGCTTCCACTCTCATAACTGTGGTCCGAATGGACCGGTGTGTGGCTCCAATGGTGGATGGCAGTGACCCAGGCTCAGATCCAGAACTGGTGACCTGGAGGTGGCAGCAAATGCTGATGGACCCTGGTAAATGCAGCTAAGAGGAGGTTACCCCAGTAGGAAGTCCCGACAGGATGGTAGATGAATGCTGGTTGACCTCACAGTGGAAGCTGGCACATAGCAGATACTTATTGGAAACTTGGCTGTGTCAACATGCCCAGCCTGGGCAGATGCCTTCTTTTATGTGAGACAAGGAAGTTCTTGTTTGGTTGAGGTCAGATACACATCCCTTCAAGCACTGCTGAAATGTCTCAAAATGCTGGTTATTGGCCCCAGTGCCCAGGTTGTGATTGCAGACTCATGTGCTGAGCTTTCAGCTGTTGGTGATCATTCAGATTTCAGCAATTGTGTCCCATCTTGTGTCTACCCTGCTATAGTATTGAAACTGAGCCCATTGTTATTTTAATGTGGTATTAAGAAGCTATACACAAGAGGTGTGCTGTTTCTTCCACTGATGTGATAGTCATGTTGGTAGTGATTGATAGTTTGGCAAATCATCAACTGCCACATGCCACATAGATCAAAAAAATTATTCTGTAATGTTGAAGTGAGTGCAGCCCTATGAAAAGTTTGAGTATGACCCAGGGCTTAAAGGACTGATATCATATCACTTAGTGCTCCCTTGGAGCATGCAATCCTGTAACCATCTACTCTATGTCTTCAAATGTTTTGTGAAAATGCACAATACTAAATGAGGTTATTTTGTGCTGATCATTTATCAGTATCTCAAATGTAGTAACTGTAGGTTGTCAGGCTCTAGCAAACAGAGAATGAGCAAAAAGCATTTTGGTCTACTACGTGATCATCCGAATGATACCTCAGTTAAAAGGAAGCCACTGAGACGACAAGAAGAAAACAAGGTGTATATGAGCTCCAAGCAGGAAAATGAGCAGGCATAAACAGGTGAGATCCTGTTGGGTAGTTGGACCCATATTTTTGGCATGAATTCACCACTTACCAACCTACAGTTTGATCCAGAAATTACTGCCATTTTTACATGGAATGAGTATTGCTATATCTACCATGGGGAGATGATTTATAAGAAATAATAAAAAAACATGTAAGCAAGAACAAGGGTTTATTATGACCACAGAGAGAGATTTAATAACAAAGGAAAACTCTTCTCAATAAAAGATAATACAACTTCTCAGACACTAACAGGCATATGCCTGGAAGACATAGTGAATAAACACAGTGAGGCATGAAGACTGTGCCACTGGTAATCCATAACAATGGAGGTTGAGCGTTCAGCATAGTTGGCAACAGGCATGTCTTGTGGTATTGCTGGAAAGTTTTAGACTCCACTATGGTGGCTTCCTACCAGGCTCTGACTGATGGGCTGCTAAGAGTTGGCACGTGAATTGGTTCAGAGCTCTGGTGGAGTGAACTGCCAATGTGTTGGCTTCTGTCACCCTATATAGCCAGGGCATGGAGGAATTCAAGCCGATCCAGCTCTGCACATGTGACATGGCAGAGGAAATAGGTCTCTGGCATGGAGGACCTCAGGTGGTGCATGTCCTGCTATCTGTCATCCTTGTTGTGATTGGCACTGTTTGGGGAGGCAAAGCCTTGTACATGTGCAAACATGTGATGCTTCAGTGTCTGAGCAATTCCTTTAGGCGAATCGGGGGTACATGACAGATGTAGCAGAGACAAGTATTAAATTTGCTTAAAGCATACAGGATAGGCAACTCCTTTTTTTGGTCTGAGAACAATTTTTTGCGTCTGAGGAAGAGAGGAAACATGATATGGTACTGCATTATGATGTAGCACCTATTCTGTATAGTGAAGTGTCAGTGACTGGACCAGTGACTTGTTTTGTGAGTTACTTTGTTAGTTCTATGTTCTACAGACCATATTCATGATGAATGTTATGCTGTCAATTGAACAAAAGATTGCAGAGGAAGTTATAAAAATATTTATTTATATGGCTACATGCTATCCGTTTACAGGTTTATAATTGAAAAATTCCTCCATGTTGTAGAAACTTTCAATGAAAAATGACTTTTAATTTGCGCTTTACAACACTTTTGCTGTTTGTCAGACATTTTATTTCTGGGCAAATTAATAAAGAGTATTATAACTGAGTATTTCACTCCTGCCTGTGCCAAAGTTAGATTCACTAGAGGGAAGTGCAAAACATTTTTCCTTATAGTAATGATCTCTGATTCTGCATTACTCTCAAACTGCAAATACATTGTTGACAGCAAATTTCACTCATTTACAAATATGCTGTGAGAGTATTTTTGCTTTTATGCGAAATTTGTGTGCCAGTAGTGAAATTATTTCTGCTTAAAGGATGAAATAAAGCTAGTAATTATTTGTTCCAAGAGACAGCTGAAATTCTTTGGTGGTGATTATTTTCAGGGGGTTGCTAAAGACTTTTAAATAAGATTCTTTTAGCTGAACACAATTGACATTGAAAATATGGCCCAAATATTTAAAAGGAAAAAACAAACTGTCTGGATGATCCAGAATGAAAGCTTAAGGTGGTGCTGTGATCATATCTGTGTTGTGTTGTTAACCTTACATATTTTTAGGCAGTCTGTCATATGGAGATGGAAGACCTAAATTGGCATTGCTGTGAAATATGGAATTTGTACACTTAACTTAACGCTGTGTTTCCAACAGCTTTGCTCACAGCACCAACAAAGTAATATTCTTTTCAGTCCTCATTTTTCAATTTCATTAGAACTGTGTTAACCTCTTCATTGTTGTAGTTTCTGTTGACACAGTTACTTTTTGTTGAGTGTACATGCTGCCATTGATAACAAATATCTCAATCACTGGATGAAATAACACTTAACCTATTCAAAATTTACATACAATCTCATTTGTTTGTAGTATTCCAAATGAGGAAAAATACAAAAAAACAGAGGAAGCTGTCAGATAAGTAGTTAGTTGTTCAGAAATATTTTAGCTATTTAGTAGAGGGAAATGGCAAAATATTTCAATATTTGATTTTGTACCATATTTTTTTTATTAAGAATATGGTATTTGAGATTTTTACATGAGAGGTCAGAATTTTATATGAGTGCTGTTTTTCAGTGTATGCATTATCCAGAATTTATGAGATTGATGGTGACATATCAGCCATAGCACGTCAAGGCTCAGGTAGTGCCTGCCGCAGTGTGCTGGGAGGTTTCGTGCAGTGGAACAAAGGAGACCAAGATGATGGTTCAGATTCATTGGCAACTCAGCTAGCTCCAGCTAATCACTGGCCAGAAATGAGAATTCTAATTCTTGTGGTAAGTCTACACAAACATGATTTTCTTTGAGAAAGTAGTTTGGCTTGGTAGCTTATGGTAAGTCTACACAAATATGATTTTCTTTGAGAAAGTAGTGTGGCTTGGTGGCTCAGTGGTAAAGTTCCACACTACAAATGCAAAGGTCTTGGGTGTGTTTGGTGGTCAGTCGTAAGACGTCTATCTGTCACTTAACAGTTATTTCACCTATTGAAATGTTTGTTGATGTGAGAAATGCCAAGTTCCACAGTGGTTTGTAATCCATGATGAAATGTATGTCCCCATTTAACTGGGTGGGTAAGTCAGTTCAAATGTCAGTGGAAGGAAAGGGAATACTACCACTTCCAACAGGATCCTCCCTAGTAAAGTGCTGAGATGTTCAAAACAATCTTCAGATTGATGACTGCTTTACTTTTTTGAAATTTATTTTTTATAAATATACAACAGGTTTTTCTGACTGCAGTTTGCCATAATCTTGTGATCTCTATTATGAAAGTATAGTCCATCAGTGCAAGAAGGATGCCATGATGGCCAAAAAATTTTTAATCATGAAAAAGAACTTTGGAAAGTTATTCAGGTCTTACAGGACTTCATTTGAGAGATCATATACACAAACTCTGTGGAGGATCCACAACAAAAATTGAAATGAGAGGCAGTTAGCGAATAATGTTATGAAAAATGAGTCAGTATTCTGTTGCAGGTCAGTTTCTCACAAATTTTTGAAAACAATGGAAAGAGTAATTCCTCAAGCCATTGTATAATGTACAGTGAAGGGTATTTCATGCCAATACTTGTGACTTTCTGTTCTGTTTTATCAATGTACGAGGGGCCAGGGGGACCCTGTTCATATGTCTTAGTAGCCATCCTAATCTTTCCTATTGTATTCTCATGTCTCTCACGATATGATGAAGACAATAGAACTGTTGTTCAGTTTTCTGCAAATGACAGTTCTATAAATCTACCCAACAGGGTTTTGCAAGAACAATGCCACATTTCTTCCAAAGATCTCTATTTATGTTCCATGAGCATCTCTGTCAGCCTTTTGCATTGGCTGTACTGACCTCTTATGGTCCTAGGCGAATCTCTGCATTATTTTGGTATCTGCTGTCATGCCTACTGCATAAGGACCTCAAATGCCAGAACCAAATTCTAGAACAGATCATGTTTGTGCCTTACAGGTATACTGCACTTTCCCAGAATACTCCAACAAATCTAAGTTGTCCACTTACCTTCCCTGCTACTGATTTCACATACTCCTCTCAGTCTATTCGTAGATATACAAACAATGCGGCTGACTCCAAAATTTTGCTACTGGTCTTGTAATTGGATACTATTATTTTTTGCGTCTATTTTTTAGCCACATATTGCGCTTGCCCACCTATAAAGAGAGTTGTCATTAGTACATCAAAATGATTGTTCTGCATTTCCTTACAATCATTTAGTGAAAGTAATGTCTGCACACAGTAATACCATAATCAAACAATCTGAGAGAAGCACTGACCTGATAAGCCATTCATGTATACTGAAAGCATTAGCCATCACATTATGCTTCCTTGGGATACATTGATGCTACTTTCATATCTTTTCAACATTTGACACTTGCTCTAATGAACTGGGTTTTATCAATCAAAAATTCTTTAAGCCAATAATATTTGTGCAGCTACTCAATCTGATTATACCTTGGTTATTTCTTGACAGTATAGTGTTGAACACCTCTAAGAAGACAATAGGGGATACTGAATGAATTATGGATGGCATGAATGCTCGTAGGTTTGTTTAATTCATAGGAGAGCATCATAAAAATTTGAAAAATCTGAAATTGCAGGCTCTTGAAGACAGACACAAATTATCCTGTGAAAGCCAACTTACAAAATTTCAAGAACAAGTATTAATGAAGAATCTAGAGATGATCTTCAGCCCCTATACATATTATTCCCATAGGGACTGAGTCCAATTTCAGCATGCGCAGAGGCATTTTAGCAATCATTCACCCCACACTCCATACACAATTGGAACTGAAAGAAATCAAAGTATGTCATACCATGCATGCATTTTCAGAGCATTTATATGAATGTAGAAGATGGAATCTATATCTTTGCCAGTGTATACAATTTGCAAGATATTTTGTGTGGAATCACAAAGATATCAAAGTTATCCACAATATCATCACAACCACAAATGGCTCGATTTGTGAAACAGGCAATAAAATGACACAATAAATATTGTTGAAAGGTGCTTGTCCCCAGCATAGAAGGCAGTGTTATGAAAATTAATCCTTTTTTTTTTTTCAAAAAATGCAGCTTATTTCTGCACTAATGATTTGTATTTTCCAAAAGTCTCAGAATTTTATTCCTTGTCAGACTGGTTGTTGACAGCCACTTCTGCTGCTGCCATCAAAATCCATGTTCTAGAATGGTTTCAAAATGCTTTCTAATTGAAACATTCACCTTAAATATATTCCTCAGTGAAGAGAAATTTAACTGACTAGAAATGTCTGTCCAGGTACATGAAAAACACAAAAAGATAAGCAGCAAGATTGGAATGGAACAGAGTGTGAAAACAAGTGAACTGCTAAAATATCGTGTTTCACACTGTGTCCCACAAAGGATACAAGATATCAAACAGGTATGATACAGTAATGCAAAATATTTACTCTTTTAGTTTGTTTATGCTGTTACAACCATATTTGGAACATTAAAATTTGGTATTTTCATTAGCAACAAGAGAGCACCTAAAAAAATATACCAAATTATTTTTTCAGGCTATATTAAATAAGGACTTTGAGAGATTTGCTGAAATAACAATGAAAGACAGCAATCAGTTTCATGCAGTTTGTCTGGACACATTTCCACCAGCAGTTTACATGAATGATGTTTCACATGCCATAGTTAATTTTGTTCACTGTTACAACAAATTAAAAGGTCACAATGCTGTAAGTACTCATTGTCATTTTTGCTCTGCAGAACACATGACACTCTGTTTAAATGTGTGTAATATTCCTGATTAATGAATTTTCACACAGCTTGCATACACATTTGATGCGGGTCCAAATGCTTGTTTGTATATGAAAGAGCATGATGTCCCAAAAGTTTTGGGTTTACTCAGTGTCATTTTTCCATTTCCTGGAGAAGAAGACAGCTACATTAAAGGAATTTCAATCAACAAGGACACTATTCCACAGGTTTGTGATGGAGATACATTTGGATGTTAGTACTGTTGTGTTTCATGTAGCAACTATTATTGACTTGGTATTATGTCTTTCAAATAAAAGAAGGGTTTGCAGATGTCTCAGATAGTATTAATAGTGTTGTGTTACACGCAACTACATTTAGTTTTCCACTGCTGAAGTAATTCCTCCTATACTGTGGCATGTACAAAATATAACAGGTGTAGCTGAAATAACAGTGATGTCCTGGATGAATCTGTCTCTTACAGTGTTTAGTATGCTAATATGAAAATTCTGGATGTTTCTTCAGATGACTCTGTTATGCAGGACTACACCTCAATAGTGAGAACCTGGGATTGTATCCAAGGCTAACTGGAGACCTAAATTGTTGCAACTCTTTGAGAGTGTTCAAGCTCCTCTCCTAGATATGAATAATTCTTCCACAACATTCTTAATATGTCATCTATTAAATCCTATACAACTGGTCACCTCTACGTCAATAACTGTATACCTTGTAGTGAATCTGAACTAGCTATTATGCTTACTATATTATTAACTAGCTCACTGTCCAGGTTTACGTAGCAACTTTTTATCCTATGTTCTGTTAGACAGTAAAATGAATAAAATCTGTCTATTGTGTTTTAGAGTTTTTAATATATAAACATGGTATACAAATTATAAAGTAAAATCTTTTAGAAATTCAGCATGATTTTAAGTTAATTTAAACTTTGTTAAAATCTGTAGTTGTAGTGTCCATTCCATGGGCAAGAAAAAAATACCTATAAATAGTCACATGAAGGAATCACTGATTGCACAGCATAAAGTTGAAAGTAGGAAAAACATTCCAATATGAAATACATTTGACTGTGTTTGATAGCCTGCCTACCTGACTTGTTGATGACTGTCACAAGTCTCACATAAAATAGATATTTATTAAATTTTAAAGGAAGATCCACCAAAATGAGTGCCACTAGTGTGTAAAAAAAATGTTTCAACCCCCTCGGTCTCCTTTTGAGCTAGTTGCTTCAGTGACATTGCCAAGCACCTTCTTTATGTACAGTCTTGTGCACTTTTAATATTGTGGCAAGTTTAGATTGTGTACTGAAGTAATTAGAAATCTCACTTCATGTAAAAGACAGTTTGGTGGGTGCTGAACAAAATTTTGTTAATTTAATTCCTACTAGACTGTTCTGAAAAAGTTCTGTTCATTTCTTAAAAAAAAAATCCAGAAGGTTCTGCAGAGTTCTAGACACACTTCTCAACCAAACTTTAACTACCTGGAGTTTCCATTATTTCATTTTTGAAAACTTTAGCTTTATTAGCCTATCTACTGAAATTTATGAATGTGACACTAATATTGGTCATTTTCATTTTTGTGTACCTGACACAAGGGAAATTAGTTCTAGGTGGCAAATCAGACCAATACTGTGTTTGACTGACATTGCTCCAAACATTCCAGATTTATACTGAAAAACAGGTACACTATGAGCAGGATGAGCCTGAATGACACCACCAATATTTTTGAAGTTGTTCATAGATATTTTCTGAGTATTACGGTATAATGGAGCTGTGGTCTTCTGTGGCTGTTGGTATAATGTAATCACAACAATGAAAAAGTCTGTAATAGTCAATCACCAAAATAAGTAACATGAAGCACAGATCATCATAACAACCCTCAAGGCGCAGCAGGATTGTGATGTGCTAGTGTGGTTTCGGAAACAAATCAGCGTAGTGTTGTTGTGCTGCTTCTCCGTTGCTTTTAGCGAACTTACACCCTATGTATATCTTGGCCAACTTTTTGTAAATAAACCTACCCATACTCTGGTGCATGATTTGTAATGTACAACTAGCACTGTCAGAAAAACAAAGCTGAGATAAAACTGAGCACAAGCTCAATGGCAAAACCATGAATTCATATACTGTGCATGAATTTTTTTTTCTTCTCCTCCCAGGACCTCTTCATCCTTTCCCATTCTTCTCTCCCACCCATTTTCCAAGATATTCAGCAATCCTCTTCTCTTGTCTGCTCCACTGGTCACACACTATCCTTTTTCTAGTATCCTCCTCTTTCATTGATCTCTGGCATATTGGTCAGCATGTACTTGCTTCTCGCAATTTGGTTCCCGTCCATCCTAGCTCTAATTTCCCTTATTTTATTGTGATGATTGTTTCTCCCTACATAGGTAATGAAATATTTTTCCATTTAGAGGAGAGAGTTAGTGATTGGGGAATACCAGAAAACACTTCTGTATTACTCAGTGACTTTCTGTCAGTTACTATGAACTGTGACCCCTCTGACAAGAAATCACGAAACCAGTCACATAACTGAGATGACATTCCATAAGCAAGCAATTTCATTAAAAGCCACTTGTGTGGTACAGTGTAAAAAGGCTTCTGGAAATCTATAAATACAGAACCAATTTGGAATTCCTTGTCGATAGCACTCAACACTTCGTGTGTATAAAGAGCTAGTTGTGTTTTACAAGAACGATGTCTTCTAAATCTGCGTTGACTGTGTGTGAATAGACCATTCTCTTCTAGTTACATTGTCTTCTAGGTAATTCATAATGTTCAAACATGATATATGCTCCAAAATCCTGCTGCATATCAACATTAATGATATGGGCCTGTAATTTAGTGGATTACTCTTACTCCAAGCCAGTTCCAGAAGTGAGCTTGGTTCAGATGTGGGAAACCACGGGTTCTTATAGGACTTAGAAATATGCCAAAATGACTGTAAGTTTTTCTTCTGTATAAGAATTTTGTAAAATAGAGTGAATACTGTAAATAGAAACATTTAGATAACAAATTGGAGGAGGTTTTATATCAGACTATGTCATAATATGTCATATGGAATGTATGGCTTAGAGGGTTTAGTTCGGTAGGAAACATTGATTACTGGAATAATAAGTAAAGTGTGTATTATGAGACACAATAGTTTGGTAGTTAGTGAATGTGATTTAGTTCCCCAGATGTAAGGTAGAGAACAGCAGATAACAAGGCAGCACAGACCAAGTAGAGCATGGTCCGACAGTCACCATGGGATTAGATTTCCTGCCTGAGCAATACACTGAGACACCACACAGATGCAACACAAGCCATCAGCCCTGATGACATCAGTTTAATTGCTCCAGGGCTTTTGGGATACAGTGAACATAAAAACAGTAAATTTGCCACCGTCTGTAGGTATTGGCTGTTATGGGAGAAGATAGCAAGTACTAGGAAAACTGGTACAAAATTTTTCAAAGGTACATCATGGATACAGGAGAGTAGCTGAAAAGGAGTGTGACACAGATAGTAAGTACATGGTATCGGAGAGTTCAGTGAAGTGGGGCCATTGATCTACTTGTAGATTCTCGTAATGAGAGGTAGTTGGGAATTAAAACATTGAAGTTCATTGTGAAGTGTCGTGAAGAATATGAAGCTGATGTATTATATGTGTTTACTGACATGTTGTGAGAATGAAGTATGTGTTAGGAGTATGTAATGAATTATGTTCCCAGTCAATATGACCGAGTATGTAATAGTAGTAATGCTGCCACTTACTTCCTTCCTTTTGTATATAGTTTCCATCACTTGTTAGGTCATAATGATAAGATAGGAAAAACTGGTAGAAGCCGACCTTGGGGAAGATCAGTTTGGATTCCGTAGAAATGTTGGAACACGTGAGGCAATACTGACCTTACGACTTATCTTAGAAGAAAGATTAAGGAAAGGCAAACCTACATTTCTAGCATTTGTAGACTTAGAGAAAGCTTTTGACAATGTTGACTGGAATACTCTCAAATTCTAAAGGTGGCAGGGGTAAAATACAGGGAGCGAAAGGCTATTTACAATTTGTACAGAAACCAGATGGCAGTTATAAGAGTCGAGGGGCATGAAAGGGAAGCAGTGGTTGGGAAGGGAGTGAGACAGGGTTGTAGCCTCTCCCCAATGTTATTCAATCTGTATATTGAGCAAGCAGTAAAGGAAACAAAAGAAAAATTTGGAGTAGGTATTAAAATCCAGGGAGAAGAAATAAAAACTTTGAGGTTCACCAATGACATTGTAATTCTGTCAGAGACAGCAAAGGACTTGGAAGAGCAGTTGAATGGAATGGACAGTGTCTTGAAAGGAGGATATAAGATGAACATCAACAAAAGCAAAACGAGGATAATGGAATGTAGTCGAATTAAGTCGGGTGATGCTGAGGGAGTTAGATTGGGAAATGAGACACTTAAAGTAGTAAAGGAGTTTTGCTATTTGGGGAGCAAAATTAACTGATGATGGTCGAAGTAGAGAGGATATAAAATGTAGACTGGCAATGGCAAGAAAAGCGTTTCTGAAGAAGAGAAATTTGTTAACATAGAGTATAGATTTGAGTGTCTGGAAGTCGTTTCTGAAAGTATTTGTATGGAGTGTAGCCATGTGTGGAAGTGAAACATGGACGATAAATAGTTTGGACAAGAAGAGAATAGAAGCTTTCGAGATGTGGTGCTACAGAAGAATGTTGAAGATTAGGTGGGTAGATCACGTAACTAATGGGGAGAAGTTTGTGGCACAACTTGACTAGAAGAAGGGATTGGTTGGTAGGACATGTTTTGAGGCATCAAGGGATCACAAATTTAGCATTGGAGGGCAGTGTGGAGGGTAAAAATCGTAGAGGGAGACCAAGAGATGAATACACTAAGCAGATTTAGAAGGATGTAGGTTGCAGTAGGTACTGGGAGATGAAGGAGCTTGCACAGGATGGAGTAGCATGGAGAGCTGCATCAAACCAGTCCCAGAACTGAAGACCGCAACAACAACAACAACAACAACAGGATAGTATGCCTATGCATGTAGATTAACACAAAGAGTGTACAGGTCAAGTGCCTGGTTTCCTGCTGCTAGTACCAGAGAGAATATAATATTGTTTGCGTAAATGGAGAGTATGATTTAATAACATATGAGACTTTTGTTCCAGTTCTGCAGGTATGTCATGTAAAGTAAAATGAAAATGTGATAGATGCAGATTTTAGCATACAAATACTAACATCTACATCAATACTCTGGAAGCCACCTGAAAATGTTTGGTGGAGGGTACTTCTGTTTGACTCTTCCCAGAATATGCTCTCTCAAGGTTCCAATAGCAAACTTCTCCATGATGGACACCGCCTCTCTTGTAGTGTCTGCCACTGGAGTTTGTTGAGCACCTCTGTAATGCTCATGTGCCAACTAAGTGATCCTATGACAAATGGCACCACCCTTTGTTGAATCTTCTCTGTCTCTTCTATAAGTCCTACCTGGTAAGGGTCCCAGACTGAGGAACTATACTCAGACATCTTGTAAGCAACATCTTTTGTGTAAGAGTTACATTACCTGAAGAATTTTCCTATGAGTCTCGGTCTGGCTTCTGATATTCCTACTATTTGTTTTATGTGATCATTCCACTTAAGGTAACTCTGGATAGTTAGTTCAAGACATTTTACAATGGTTACTGATTTGTGCAATTTGTTATCAATAGCATAGTTGTACAGTAGTGTATTTATTTTGCTGCGAAAGCACAATATATCACATTTATTTACATTCAGAATCAACTGCCAGAGCCTGCACCATTCATCAACTGTCTGTAGGTCATTCTCTGATACTGTCTTCTGGCGTTGGCATTTGCTTATAGACAACCACATCATCTGCAAAAATCTTAAACAACTTCCAGCGCTGTCTACTATATAATTTATATATATTGTATATTGATCCTATCACACTTCCTTGGGGTACCCCCCCTCCCAATATCATCTTTACATTTGTTGATTTTGTTCCATTAAGAATGACATTTTGAGTTCTACTTGCAAGGAAGTCTTGAATCCAGTTGCAAATCTGGTCTAATGTTTGGTAAGCTCATATTTTTTTCACTAAAAAGCATTCGAGACAGTATCAAATGCCTGGAGTGTATTAGAAAGTCTTCTTGATTCCCATTCCCCTCGCACAATGTGAAATGATATAGCTCCTAACAGGACAAAGGGCCAAGTGTCACTGTGGGTGAAGTAGAGGACATCAAATGTAAATAGTTGAAACTGAATCAGTGCATATGTTAATGAAACTTTTTAATCTAAATTCAGGGACTGAGGGAAGGAGTTGTACCAGAATAGACACTGCCCTGGACAGAACACCGGGAACTGAGCCTTGACCACTGCTGGTCGACACCCCTGCCAATTAGCAACTCAGCCAAAGCTGCTGCTTCTGCTTGCCAATGACCTGGGATATTGATCAGGCTCCACTGGAAGCTTCTGCAGTTTGACATACTGTTGCATGAGAATGGACAGATGTTGGTCACTGACCCTGTTCCAGGCTTTTCTGTGGCGACATAGAAATGCAGTCTCTTCCGTGAAGTCAGCCGAGTAGGTCATGATCAGCACGGCAGGCCATGCCATCTGTCAGTCATCTCCATGAATTCTACTGACACAGATCCGGAGACACAACATAATAATAAACCAGCTGCCAGTCCTGACCTTGGGCTCCCAACCAATGACTGCAGCCTGGTTGCCTAGATCCTAGCTGCTGTTACTTTGGTGCCACCTTGACAGAATCGGCCACCACCACTGGAGTCTGTCAGCACTCACCGGTGCTCTCCAGCCTCTTGTGCAGGGCTATACTCTGGGCAATGCAGCTACCTGCACCAAGTGAGATAATGTTGCTGCCTTGCCCCGTGCTGCAGCGTGGCCGCAACCAGTGCTTGGCCACCTATTCCAACTTAACTCTTGGTGTGCTGACTGTGCCAATGCAGCACCCTGGCGTCTTAGCTGTGCCTGTACACCACACATGGCATCTACCACACCTGTTGCTACAATCTTAATATTATGAGCCAACACTAAACTGCACCACAGGTGAGGGCACACCCGAATGGCTGTCTAAGTTGAATGAATTAATAAAGAATTGTTTATGTTCACCATCTGTTTCTCTACAGCTGCCCAAAATGTCACCCCCTTCTCTCCAGCCATCAACAAGAACCCAGGAAGCCCCCAATGGTGGTTGAGCCCATCCTGACAAATAATAAGATGGCTCACATCTACCAGCAGTGGTCATCCTCACCCCCAATCTCCCACAGTACCATTTGAATCTCCATCAACGGACATGGTGAGTTTTTCTGTGTGGACACAGTAAGCTGATTGTGCTCCCTGTGTGGGCTTTTGTTCATTTTTAATTCCTGTGTTCAGTTACATTTTATTGATTTGTCTTGACCTATAGCAAGAAATTTCTGAGCCAGGTTATTTTGTTAATCATGAGGGAATCGATCTTTTATGGTATGTAACAGGCTACCTCTAATTTCAAATGTTTTGTCATGGTGAATATATCTAATATGTATACCAGATATGTCTGTCTGCTGGTCTGTAGCATTCCCCTGTCAATCTGAATTAGTAAGTTTTCATTAAGCTAACAGAACCTCTGTTAGACATGAGAAAGCCCAATTTTACCACAGTCAAGTGAACAGACAATTGGCAGGTAATGGTGATGATACAGCAAATAGGGAATCAACAGAAGACAGTTAATTCCCTTCATTTCAAACCACATCATGTCCACTCCTGTTCAACAGCTGCAGTATTCATCCTTTCCAAATGTCTTAGCTTTTGCCCCATTTTGAGATTCAGTCATGCTGGGCTTGTTAAAGATCTCCTCTCCTTCTCCCTGCACCCTGGAGTGGAAGCATTTTTTCGTCACTTAACCCACCAATCAGATCCAGTTTAAAACCACTGTTGATCCCAGCCTGACTCAGAGTACTCCTACATCCATTGACTCTAAATTACCCTCTCTTAACTTTTCAGAATTTCCTGGCCTCAGACCTTGCCTCACCATCATCCCCCAAATCCCTCAACATGGAAATGAATCCTCACATTCACAGAAAGGACTGCAATCGATGACCTACAAACTGATCTCAGCCTTCTAATCATAGCTGCCAACAAACAGCCACTGTGTTGATGAACAGCAGCGATTATCTGGTGAAAGATCTCTGCCAGCTGTCAGGCAAGTCCACGTACAAGACCTCCCACAGTGACCTGATTCTAAAAATCCAGCAGGATCTTTTGTCCTCTCTAAAATCCCTAAGTCCATCCCTGAATTTCTTCCCTGAGTCTGTCACCTCACCTGAATTGCTCCCTGCACTCCTAACTTCTACATACCCAACCACACAGTATGCTCCATTGGGAAAATCTCTGTCCTTGTGGATCAACACTACCTTTCACAATGCCTGACTGCCTCCAAACCTACAACCTCTTTCCTGGTCACCATAACCAACTATATCCTCAGGCATAATTACCTCTCTTTTAAAGGCATTACCTGCAAACAAACCGGTGTTACAGCAGTGGGCATTAATGTAAGCTAACCTCTTCATTGATGACATTTTCATGTTCTGGACCAAGGGTAAGGGCACCCTATCCATATTGCTTCACAACCTCAACAACTTTTTCCCCATGCACTTCAACTGGTCTCCTGTCCAACAAGCCACCTTCCTGAAGTTGACTTCCATCTCAAATATGGCTACATCCTTAGCTCCGTTCACATCAACCCTATTACCCATCAAAAATACCTCAATCTCGACTTCTGCCATCCTTTCCACATCAACAAGTTCCTTCCATGCAGCTTAGACACCAGTGGTCATCACATATGTAGTGACAAGCCTTCCCTCTCCAAATATTCCAAGAGTCTCACTGAGGTCTTTGCAGACCAAAATTACCCTCCCAACCTTGTCCAGAAACATATCTCTTGTGCCTTTTATCACAGTCACCCCCCCCCCCCCTCCCCCTTCATAACCACAATCTGGCCACAAAGAAACACTCTTTTCAGACTGGACCAACTGAATAGGTTTCTCCATCAGTGTATCGACTATCTCTCATCCTGACCTGAAATGAGGAACATCCTCCCCTCCCATCCCCCAACAGTATTCTGCTGCCTACACAACCAAAGCAATATATTTGTCCATCCCTACGCCATCCCTGCTACAAACCCTTTATCTCATGTCTCATATCCCTGCAAGATGCCTAGATGCAAGACTGGTCCCATACATCCTAATACTACCACCCACTCAAGTCCTGTCACTGGCATCTCTTACCCTGTCAATCACTTTAACAACTGCTTCACAGCCTATGCCATCTGGCTTCTTTGCACTAAAGCCAGCTGTTCTGAATTGTGCAGGTGGGAACTCTCTTTACAATATAACTTTTGTTTTCATAACCCTCCTGGCCTCAACCTTTGCTGGTCCCAGTCCTCCATTTGTCTGTCCCCTTCCCTGCTCTTATAACAGTACACACATGTTCTATCCCAGCAATGTACCTGCAAGTCCTTCCTTTCCTCTTCTCTGCTTCTCCCCCCTCTGTCCCAGCAGTACAGCCTATCGATGCAGTACCCAGCACCCCTGTCCTGTCCTTAACCATGTCCATGCATGCTCCCACAGGCAGTACTAGCATCTCCCCCACCCCTATCATGCTATCCCTCCCCCTCCCCATCCCATACTTCCTCCCTACCCCCACCACCCACTCCAGCTGGTTAATGCTCCGACACTGTCTCAGGCTGGCCTTAGTGCCCAGAGACAGAATGCTTGTGAGTGTGAATGTGTTAGAGTTCTCCTTCTGAAGAAGTACTTTGTCCAAAAGCTTAAATATTTCTAGCATTCCTTTCATTGCATCTGTCTTCTTTCCATATTGTTGTTATTCTGTCCTGGACTTTCCATTGCTCAGTAACGAATGCTCTTGTATTCACTGACAGTCTCAACTATGGACTGAACTAAGTGCAAGATTCATTCTCGTTTTGTGGCTGGCTGTTGTAATGCAGTCTCAAGTGGTTTGTTTCCAAGAATGGTGCAAGTAAGTTCAACTTAAGTTGTAAATTTTGACAAACTCTCATAATGTTTGTGAAGAGGTTGTCAGTTTTAAATTTGAAACACAGTTTAGACATTTACATCGAAAATGCGCAGACAATATATGTTTGTAAGAAAGTGTCCATATTTCTTCTCTGGTTATTTGAGAACCATTATTATTTAATATAATGGGGATCAACTTGATATACTATGCACAAAATTATTAAAATTGGAGCAATGGCTCAGAAAGGGAGGTTTGGCTAATAGACATTTTGATCAGATTAATTAATTGCCTGAATTTTATTTCAAAATGATTACTTGGAGATTTTCTTTTTTCACACAAATATGTAATGTTCATTACATTCTTTGGAAGAAACCAAGTTTCCATTGTGTTATTTCTGCTATGTTTAACTAAATCGGCTTAGATTAATATCACCGAATATTTCAGGAAACGCAAGCCGCTTTTGGTATGGAACAACAAATTGAAGGGTCATTAAAATATATAATCCACACACGTCTTGGAAATGGACCAAAGAAACTGGAGAGTCAGAATGAGCATCTCTTGACAGAGTCTGGAGTACCAAAGAACCTGGTCGTATGAAGAAACAATGAAGGAATCAAAGTATGATTAAATATGAGATACGAATCTACAACTGATAGTACTATCTGTTGTACTGTTATTTCTAAGCTCAGGAAACAAAGCATTATGTAAATTACCTCAAACCTTCTATATACTGATTCAAAAGTGACAGCCATGGCACATTTTAGCGCTGGTATAAATTTTAAATGTATTTCACTTTGTTATCATATGAAGTCACAGTTTACACTCAAGCTTCCTCCTGATTAGAGCTCTTTATGTATTCTCATATCCTTATTTCTATTGAATGATCAACTGGAAAAGGAAAGGATACAAATTTTCTCTCATTCTGTGGGATGATTCTGTTCCACAGTGGATAAATAGTCCCCATAACTCAAGGGTGTGTGTGTGTGTGTGTGTGTGGGCGCGCGCGCGCGCTATCTTTCATTTTGTCCAGCATTTGAGATTTTTCTGGTAATGTCTGAATTTTGGCCTCATCCCAGGTTATTTAGAGCTTCATTAAACTGATGAGATGTAACATGTTTAACTTAATGTTTGCGGTTGGGGGGGGGGGGGGGGGGGGGCAGGGGCATAATTTTTCTGAATCTGTAATTAATTATTTCTAACTGCAATCACATTAATAATTTCAGTTCAAATCCAGGTATTCTCAGAATGCAATTGTCGTTTATTTGTGTAACATAGTGCCTGGTATGATTTTTGTGTGTGTGATGACATGCAGGATGTGTATGATCTTTTACCATGTTAATTATTAGATTTCCATTCTGTCAGTGTATTCAGTTATGACACCTAATTACCCTCCATCTTTGCAATTATTTAGGTTGTATATCTGTCAGGCCATCACACCACAAGGAAAATAATATGTACCTACTAGCAAATGAGGTTTGTAACTTTCTCCTTGGAAATTAGCCATAGCTACAAATATAAATGCTGGAAATAATATAATTAGGTCATCATAGTATTTTATTTATGTCATGGATAACAACAGAACTGGATTACGATATGTCAGTAGCAGTTCATTCACAGATGTTGTAACAAAACTTTTTATTCTGAACAGTTGTCTGCTCTGATATCTGAATATGGCTTCCTATCCATATATTTTCAGTGCAACATGATTTCTTGTCAAAATTCTGTTGTATCTTGTATTTCTTGTGTGTGTCTGCATAGTTCTTTATGTTTATAAATAACAACTTAGGGATATTTTCAATCAAACCATCACATCTTTCACTGAGCATTACTTTAACCAGATATGGGGACTCTTCAGCTATTGAATTCAGTTCAGAGTTAAATAAAACTTGTAATCTCCAGTTCTGTGGCCCCACTGTTTTATTGATTTAAAAAGGCAATATATTTGCAAAATTTTGTAATGCTGAACAATTTGGATCTAATTTGTTTACATCCCAAATACATATTTTTCAGTATGCGGTGCCATTGTGACAACAATTCTTTAAGATAATGTTTTTTCCTGTTTTAGCATATCTGGTTTATCGGATTTTATTTTACTTTTCAGATGCCACTCGAGATTATTTGTGTTAAACAATACTTTCAACAAGAGCAGTACTGTTTAATAACTTTTGAATGGAAATTGTGGTGCAAAACACACTACTAAACATGGCCTTAAATGAATATAGTGATAAGAGTTTGGTTGACAGTGAGTTTAAATAGCACCAAAAAAAAAAAAAAAAAAAAGGAAGCACATCTTTAATGAACTTATGTACTATCATTGCATCAATAAATGTTTCTAAACAATTATAACAATTCTACTTATTGTGTTCTGAGCACTCATAAAATAATTTGTTGTGTTTTCACTTTCATGTGTTCACTTTATTATGAGTATTACAATATGCACTCTGATTGAACAGTTACCTCATTGCCATCTTCATACAACATAGGCCACAGATACCTTACATTATACTTCTTATTCTGGTTACCAACTCTTCAATGCTTTTAACATGACCCCTTAAAATACAATGTTTTTTGTCATTAAATCTAAAGCATAAGTTTTGCATTTTTACTCACTCTCTTAATAAACAGTTACCACTCAATTTTTTCTAAAAAAAGAAGTTATGATAATTGACTTATAATAGCATTTCTACATTTCTCTAACGTAGAACTTTGAAGAGCTTTGCTAAGTATGTCTACGGAGTGTTCATCTGTATTGCAATACTTTATCCCAGACAAATCTTCTCTGTGTTGCTCAGTAACATAGAGCAATTTCAAATGTATGTTCATTTCATCTATATGTTCTGATTTGATCAGCTGGGTAACACTTTATCTTCATGGAGAATGGTCTTCATTTCTCTTGTGGAGAGCTCTTGTAGTAGAGTCTTGACATGTTTTATTTCTTAGGTGCATTCTGCTCGAGTTGATGAAGTAATTATTACATTTTGTTTTTTGTAATACCAAATAATGTAAGCACCACCATAAAGAATAATATAAGCATTTGTACTCTTCCTGTCTCTTACATTTGTGCACAATCAGCATTACAGTAGACATTTAAATGAACAATGTCATTTTTCTTCTTACAGAAAAGACCATAATTCTTGAAATCCTGTAGATATCTCAGAGTGCTTTTGATGTTTTGGCAATACCTTTCTGTTTGGTCTTCTGTGAAGGAGATCTCATAATTGAGTGCGAATCCACAATCTTGTCTAGTTTTACAGGATCAATACAGAAACTTTCCTATGGCTTCACAATAAGGAAATTTAATGTGTTCACCCTTAATTTCAGGGCTGCCACAAGTTCTGGGAATCAGGGAATTTCAAATGTCTCACACAAATTTAAAAAAAAGAGAGAAAGAAAGACTGGAAAATCTAATTTTTGGATTATCTCACCCAGAAAGTTATAAATCGTGTGTGGGAGGACGAACAAAAACTTGCTGTTAATTCAGGGTTAACTTGCGAATAAGCACAGAAACCCTGTAACTAAAATGGCTTTTATTTACACAAGTTACCTGTTCACTTACGCTCCAGATCACAGATCCTGTAATGGAGACAATAATTTGCTGCTCATTCAAATTTAGAGTTGAAAACATGTCCAGGAATACAGACGTTGTTGCATTTTTTTGTCAACTTACCCTTCAGATCTCAAAATTTATCAGGGAAAAATGCAAAAACGGTGTCTGGAATACAGGGAATTTCACTTCGGTAAACTTGTGATAATGCTGGATTACTTGTCTTTGGCACTGGAACTAAAGGAGTCTTCGGCCAGGCCTTACAGACAATCATATTGAATTTTTCCAGTACTTTGCTCACATACTTTTTTTGATGAAGAAATATTCTATCCATTATTTGTATCCCATGTACATATCTGGATTCTCTACCACAGACATTTCAAAATTCTCCATAAGTCTTTTCAGCAGTTTTCAGTTTTCTCCGATTCTTTTCCTACTACACTGAAAAAAATGACAACGCACCATAAAGGAATTATCTGAATGGAACAGAAATCAGTAGATGAGACGTACATGTACAGACAAACAAATGATTATACTTCCTGATTTCAATTTTGGGAAAAAAATAGGACTATTTATGTGAGAAAAGAGCTTGACAAACTAAGTAAGTCAATAATGTATTGGTCCATCTCTGGCAATTATTCGATCTGGCATTGATTGGAAATTTGTGGTAAGGTCTTATTGGACCAAGCTGCTGAGGTCGTCAGTCCCTAAGCTTACACACTATTTAATCTAACTTAAGCTAACTTACGCTAAGGATGACACACACACCCATACCCGAGGGAGGACTTGAACCTCCGAGGGGGGGGAGCCGTGTGGACCATGACAAGATGTCTCAGACCGTGTGGCTACCCTGTGCGGTTGGCATTGATTGACAGAGTTGTTGGATGTCCTCCTGAGGGATATTGTGCCAAATCTTGTCCTTTTGGCATGTCAGATCGTCAAAATCTGAATCTGTTTGGAGGACCCCACCCCTTGCTGGCTGTGGCAGGGTTTGGCAATCACAAAGACAAGATTAGAAGCTCCTGCTGTGTGCAGATGGGCACCATCCTGCTGAAGTGTAATACCAGGAGGGCTTGCCATGACGGGCAACAAAATGGCGCTAGAGTCTTGTTGATGTACCACTGTGCAGTAAGGGTGCTGCAGATGATAATCAGAGGAGTGCTCTATGAAAAGAAATGTCACCTCCCCCCCCCCCCCCCCCCTCCCACCCCCCCCCCCCCCCCAATTAGTCCTGGTTATCAGGCTGCATGGCAGGCAACAGCCAGATTAGTATCCCACAGCTGCCCCCCCCCCCCCCCCATTTTTTTTCTTTTTAGGGGTGGAGCCCCTCCATGCCTACACCAAATTGGTGATCATCTCAAAAGATCTGCTGTTACCTTGGTAATTGTTAGTTACTAATCAACAACTTTATGAGATGTGGAGCTGTGGTGTTATCCATACATCTGGGTAGGGTTACTCGCTAATACAGTTGCATCGAGGAGATAGATAGTGGATGAAAAGTGGGGGTTTTAGGGCACTCAACTACTTTCCTGCAAGGTAGATGGCAGAGACAGGACAACATGAGATTGATTAAAACAGGGACACGACAATAAAACATGGCGCACAGTCAATGCATGACCACAAGGGCACTGCGGGGCGGGGTCACCAGACAGCAGGTAGCGGTGGCTAAACCGGCAATGCCCAATCTGCAACCTGGCCACAATGACCTCCTCTTGCCAAGGTGGTTGGCAGGAGGTTGTCCAAGCTGTTGGGAACGGTTTTATGGCCCAGAGCTTATTTTCTTGAAGTGACAACCAAGTATCCCACCATAATGACTCAAACCTCTTACAAACAACCCCATTAATGTCAGACAATGGGACACAAAGGGAGGCTGGCCAAGGCAGGAGGGCTGCAGCCTTGGTCGCAGCATCAGCAGCCTCATTCCCAGGCTCTTCTACATGGCCTGGAACCCACATAAAGCTAACAGGAGAGCCATCATCAGCAAAAGAATGGAGGGATTGCTGGATCTGTTGCACCAAGGGATGGACCGGATATGGAGCTCCAAGGCTCTGAAGAGCACTGAGTGAATCAGAGCAGAGTACATATGGAGAACGGCGGTGGTGGCGGTCGTATTGAATGGCCTGATAGAGAGCAAAAAGCTCGGCCGTAAAGCTGGAACACTGGTCGAGTAGCCGGTATTTAAAAGTGATGTCCCCGACGACAAAGGCACAGGCGACACCATCGTCAGTTCTGGAGCCATCAGTGTAAATAAAGGTGTTACTTGCAAGTTGCACACGAAGTTCGACAAACCGTGAGAAATACACAGCATCCGGAGTACCCTCCTTCGGGAGCGAGCTGAGGTCAAGATGAATGTGAACTGGAGCCTGGAGCCAAAGTGGTGTCAGGCTCTCACACTCTCTGAAGGTGGTAGGGAGGGCAAAATCCAAGGCAGACACATACGACCCATACTGACGGTCGAGAGAATCGTCGAAGAAGGACTGATAAGAGGGGTGGTTGGGCATTGACAACAGCTGGCAGGCATATGACAAAGCAGTACATTGCGCCGGTAGGTCAATGGTAATTCGGCAGCTTCAGCATAAAGACTCTCGACGGGACTAGTGTAGAATGCTCCGGTCACAAGACATAATGCCAGATGATGGATGGAGTTGAGATGGTGTAAGAGGGACGGCCGAGCAGACAAATAGACGAGACTGACATAATCCAGCTTTGATCGGACTATGGACCGATATAAGCAAAGCAGGACAGTGCGATCCGCTCCCCAAGATGAACCACTAAGAACACGGAGGACATTAAGGGAATATGTACAACTGGCAGCCAAATAAGAGACATGCGGAGACCAACAAAGTTTCCTGTCCAGTGTGAGCCCTAAAAACTTCGTTGTCTCCATGAATAGGAGAACAATGGGACCGAGATGTAAGGATGGTGGAAGGAATGCTTTATATCACCAAAAGTTGATGCAAACCATCTTCTCTTCAGAGAAGTGGAAGCCATTAGCCACATTCCATGAGTATAGGCTGTCAAGACAACACTGAAGGCAGCACTCCAGGAGGCACGTTCTGTGGGCATTGCAGTAGATTGTGAAGTCATCGATGAAAAGAGAGCCGGAGATGTTAGGTGGAATGCAATCCATAATTGGATTGATCGCTATGGCAAAAAGAGCTATGCTCAAAATGGAGCCCTGAGGCACTCCGTCCTCATGGAGGACGACGTCGGACAATACGGAACCCACATGTATCCGAAAAATTTGATCTGTTAAAAATGAATCAATAAAAAGGGGCAGGCGACCACGTAGGCCCCACCTGTGCATAGTGCGGAGGATACCTCCTCTCCAACAGGTATTGTAAGCCTTCTCAAAATCGAAGAACACAGCTACCGTTTGGCGCTTTCGCAAAAAGTTGTTCATGATGAACGTCGACAAGGTCACAAGGTGGTCAACAGCGGAGCGGTGTCAACAAAAGCCACATTGAACATTTGGTAAGTAGCCATTGAGATTCAAGAATCCAAATCAACCGAGCGCTAACCATGCGCTCCATCACCTTACAGACACAGCTTGTAAGAGAAATGGGGTGGTAACTAGAAGGAAGGTGTCTATCCTTCTCGGGTTTGGGTATGGGAACGACGGCGGCCTCACGCCAATGCATGGGGACCTGACCTTCGGTCCAGATGCGATTATAGGTACGGAGAAGAAAGCATTTGCCTACCGGAGAAAGGTGTGTCAGCATCTGAACGTGAATGGCATCTGGCCCCGGAGCAGAGGACCGGGACAGTGCAAGTGCACGTTCGAGTTCCCGCATGGTAAAGGGGGCATTATAATCTTCTAGATTCAGCAAATGGAAGGAAGGTCGCCGAGCCTCTTCTGCCTCTTTTCTGGGAAGGAAGGCAGGGTGGTAATGGGCGGAGCTTTAAACCTCCACGAAAAAGCGGCCGAAGGCATTAGAGACATCCACAGGGTCCACAAGTACCTCATACCTGAAGTCAGGCCAGGTACTGAGGAGTGGGCCTTAATGCCCAACAGCTGGCGCAGGCCACCCCAGACGACAGAAGAGGGAGTAAAACTGTTAAAGGAGCTTGTGAAAGAGGCCCAACCAGCTTTTTTGCTGTCTTTGATGACTTGACGACATTGCGCTCAGAGTCGTTTGTAATTAATACAATTCGCCAGTGCAGGATGGTGGCGAAAGGTGCGTAAAGCACGTTGTCGAGCACGGATAGCATCTCTGCAAGCCTCATTCCACCAGGGTACTGAAACGCGACATGAAGAAGAGGTAGTACGAGGAATGGAACGTTCAGCAGCATTGATGATAACAGCCGTGAGGTATTCAACCGGACTCTCACAGCTGAGAAAATCTTGGTCCGGAAAGGTTGCCAGCGAGGAGTAAAGTCCCCAGTCAGCTTTCAATATGTTCCAGCTTGAGGGACATGGGGATGGGGTGTGGTGCAGGAGACGAACAACATAGGGGAAATGGTCGCTCGAATAGCTGTCAGAAAGGACATACCACTCGAACCGATGGGCAAGAGTGGTAGAACAGATCGAGAGGTCCAAGTGGGAATAGGTATGAGTAGAGCCCGAGAGGAAAGTCGGGGTGCTGGTATTGAGGCAGACAAGATTGAGATGGTTGAAAACATCCACCAAGAGGGAGCCTCTCTGACAGGATGCAGGAGAACCCCAAAGGGGATGATGGGCATTTAAGTCACCAAACAATAAAAATGGCGGAGGAAGCTGAGCAATCAGGTGCATCATGTCAGCCCGAGAAACTGTGGATGACGATGGAGTGTAGACAGTACAAACAGAAAAAGTAAAGGCAGAAAGAGTAATAAGGACAGCTACTGCTTGGAGTGGGGTGGTCAGTGGGATGGGATTGTAATAGACATCGTCCTGAACAAGCAACATGACCCCAGCATGAGCTGGAATACTGTCCACAGGGGTTAGGTCAGATCGCTCGGAGGTATAATGGGTAAAAGCAACACGATCAGTTGGGCGTAACTTCATTTCCTGGAGACCAATGATGAGCGGACAGTGCAGGCGGAGTAGCAGTTGTAATTCCTCCCCATTAGATCGAATACCTCTTATGTTCCAATGTAATACAGCCATCGCAAATCAGAGAAAGTGGGAATGAAACGGGTGAAGAGCTGGTCACCTCGATGGCCGTGGAGGGCCAGGTTTCGAGGGAACATCGCTACAACCGTTGGGAGGCGGATCCTGTTCCATCGAGTTGTCGCCAGCTGCGGCCACGTTCCTGGGTTGCGCAGGAGGGGCAGCATCATCCGCCGACGACAGGCCAGCTGAGCGCCTGGCAGCAGAGCATCCCGGCGAAACTGAGGACGGATGGGAGCAGCAACTGGCGGATGGAGCATCAGACGAAACGCGCCAGGGTGGAGAGGGGGATAAAAACTTCTTCTTTGAGGCCTTCTTGGAAGACCGATGAGTCACAGGGATGGTGGGATGTGGGGGCTGGACCCGACGAAAGTCTGCACGCACGGGGTCCTGTTTTGAAAGCCGGACCTCGGAAGCCGGGGGTCCATAACCTTTCCCCGATGGACACCTGAGAAGAGGATCACTTCTCAGGCGGCGGTGGTGGTGGAGGAGGAGGAGGAGGAGGAAGGGTGGCCTCTGGGGCAGAGGGGGCAGGGGCTGTGAGGGAGAAGGATTTGGAAGGGAGGGATTTGGGAGGCAGAGGCAGAGACCCCGGATGGGGTGAGAAGGTGGAGGGGGGACAGGATAGGGGTGAGGATACTGCGGAAGGTGTGGACACGACCGAAGCAAACGACGTTGTCACCATCACGGGATGGAGGCGACCATATTTATTCCTGGCCTCAGAATAAGACAGACAGTCCAAGGTTTTCAATTCTTGTATCTTCTTCTCCTTGTGATATGCAGGGCAGTCGAAAGATCTAGGCGAGTGGAGGCCAGGACAATTGACGCACCGAGGTGGTGCGGTGTATGTATGTCCCTCACGAAGAGGACGTCCACAGTTGCCACAAAGGGGCTCAGCTTCACACCGTGACGACATGTGCCCGAAGTGCAAACATCGAAAGCATCACATAGGAGGTGGGACGTAAGGTCGCACGTCACACTGGTAGCACATCACCTTTACCTTCTCCGGGAGAACATCCCCTTCGAAGGCAAGGATAAAGGCCCCAGTGTCGACGCGACGATCTTTGGGGCCGCGCTGGACTCGCCGGACGAAATGCACGCCATGGCGCTCCAGGTTGGCCCTGAGCTCCTCATCAGATTGCAGCAGGAGGTCCCGATGGAAAATAATCCCCTGCATCCTATTGAGCGCCAGATGTGGGACAATGGACACTGGGATGTTCCCTAGTCAGTCGCATGCCTGGAGCGCCACCGACTGTGTAGCGGAGGTGGTCTTTATGAGAATGGACCCCGAACGCATTTTACTAAGAGCCTCAATTTCTCCGAAGATATCCTCAATATGCTGTACAAGGAACATGGGCTTGGAGGTGGCGAACATCCCCCATTGGTACGAGAACAGACTAAATAGTGGGGGGAAGTATGTCGTCCCAAGCCGGCGGGCCTGTCCTTCCTCCCAGGGGGTGGCCAAGAGGGGAAAGGCAGAAGTACCAGTACCAGTACCAGAGACAGAGACAGAGACAGAACCTTTCCTCTTAGAAGATGCGGCCGCAGAGCGACCTGATGCATGTTGATGTTTCATCTGCAAAATGTCCGCCCCGATACCACCCACTCCAACCAGGGGCTCTCCCCATGGGCGCCACCCAGCCTCAGCAACGGCCACCTGGCAGGATGACTGTTGCCAGGAGTCCTGATGCCCCAGGTAGACGGGCATCTACTCCTGGGCTTACGTGGGGAGGGTGCAGCTCAGGTATCAGCAGTATGATCCCTGTGTTGTCAGGGGGCTACAACCTAGAGGGTACATGATGACCCCACCACAACATGCTGGCTACTGTGCTGGATTTCGGGTGCCATGGAAAGTCCACCATGATCGTACGTGCAGATGGAGACGCACTATGGGCATAACTTGTGCAACCCATCAGGTGTTTAGGCCCATATTGATGAACAGTGAGTGCAGTTACAACGCCGTTACGATGATGAGTGCCAAGGTCTTAGTGCACTGAGGACCGGTGATACACCACGTAAGGTGTCCTTCCCCAAAAGGCTCGTACTTCTGTAGAATTTTTAAAAATGGAGGTCAAACCCCAATGGGGACCATCACATTGAACGCCGAAATGGTTGAAACTCCTTTTAGTTGCCTCTTACGACAGGCAGGAATACCTCAGGCCTATTCTTACCCTGGACCCGCAGGGGGTGTGTGTAATAGTCTGAATGGGTAGTAAGAGCAGTAGCGGATTTCTTGCTGCCTGTGACAGATCGTGCAAGGATATCTACATCTACATATATACTCCACTAGCCATCAAGTGGTGTCTGGCGGAGGGGACGATTCACACCAAAGTCATATTTCACCCCCTCTGTTCCACTTGTGGATCGCGCGAGGGAAAAATGATTGTCTGAAAGCCTCAGTACGATCTCTAATTTCCCTTATCTTCAAATGGTGATCACTGCGTGATTTGAAAGTTGGTGGTAATAATATATGCTCTACATCCTTGATGAAGATCGGATTTCGGAATTTAGTGAGCAGCCCCTTCCGTTTAGTGCGCCGTCTATCTGCAAGTGCGTCCCACTTCAAACTTTCTATGAGATTTGTAACACTCTCGCGATGGTTAAATGAACCAGTCACGAATCTTGCCACTCTTTTTTGGACCTCCTCAGTCTCTTGAATCAGACCCCAAGACTCTAAGGCTGGACAAACTAATGTATTGTAAGCTATTTCCTTTGTTGAAGGACTGCATCACTTCAGGATTCTACCAATAAACCGCAATCTTGAGTTTGCCTTACCTGTTACTTGTGTAATCTGATCATTGCATTTGAGATCATTTCGAATAGTCAATCCCAGAAACTTGACAGATGTTACTGCTTCCAAAGACTGGGAATTTATTTTGTACTCTTACATTAATGGGGATTTTTACCTTGTTATACACAGTAGGTTACACTTACTAATATTGGGAGATAACTGCCAGTCATTACACCATGCATTTATTTTCTACAAATCCTCATTGATTTGATCACAATTTTTGTGTGATATTACTTTCCTGTTGACTACAGCATCATCGGCAAACAGTCTAATGCCGCTGTCAGTACCATCGACCAGATTGTTTATGTAAATCGTAAAAAGCAGCAGACCTTTTATGCTTCCGGTGGGGCACACCTGAAGTTAAGCTTGTTTCTGTTGAAGTCACCCCATTCAGGACGACATGCTGCTCCTGTCTGTTAGAAAACTTTCTATCCAACCACATATGTCATCGGATAGACCGTAAGTGCGTACTTTTTGGAGCAAGCAACAGTGCGGAACTGAGTCAAATGCCTTTTGAAAGTAGAGAAATGTGGCATCAACCTGGGAGCCATTATCTAGAGTCTTTTGTATATCATGCACAAAGAGGGCCAGCTGTGTCTCACATGACCGCAGTTTCCTAAAACATCTACATCTACATCCATACTCCGCAAGCCACCTGACGGTGTGTGGTGGAGGGTACCTTGAGTACCTCTATCGGTTCTCCCTTCTATTCCAGTCTCGTATTGTTCGTGGAAAGAAGGATTCTCGGTATGCCTCTGTGTGTGGTCTAATCTCTCTGATTTTATCCTCATGGTCTCTTCGCGAGATATACGTAGGAGGGAGCAATATACTGCTTGACTCTTCGGTGAAGGTATGTTCTCGAAACTTTGACAAAAGCCGTTACCGAGCTACTGAGCGTCTCTCCTGCAGAGTCTTCCACTGGAGTTTATCTATCATCTCCGTAATGCTTTCGCGATTACTAAATGATCCTGTAACGAAGCGCACTGCTCTCCGTTGGATCCTCTCTACATCTTCTATCAACCCTATCTGGTACGGATCCCACACCGCTGAGCAGTATTCAAGCAGTGGGCGAACAAGCGTACTGTAATCTTCTTCCTTTGTTTTCGGATTGCATTTCCTTAGGATTCTTCCAATGAATCTCAGTCTGGCATCTGCTTTACCGACAATCAACATTATATGATCATTCCATTTTAAGTCACTCCTAATGCGTACTCCCAGATAATTTATGGTATTAACTGCTTCCAGTTGCTGACCTGATATTTTGTAGCTAAATGATAAAGGATCTATCTTTCTGTGTATTCGCAGCACATTACACTTGTCTACATTGAGATTCAATTGCCATTCCCTGCACCATGCGTCAATTCGCTGCAGATCATCCTGCATTTCAGTACAATTTTCCATTGTTATAACCTCTCGATACACCACAGCATCATCTGCAAAAAGCCTCAGTGAACTTCTGATGTCATCCACCAGGTCATTTATGTATATTGTGAATAGCAACAGTCCTATGACACTCCCCTGTGGCACACCTGAAATCACTCTTACTTCAGAAGACTTCTCTCCATTGAGAATGACATGCTGCGTTCTGTTACCTAGGAACTCCTCAATCCAATCACACAATTGGTCTGATAGTCCATATGCTCTTACTTTGTTCATTAAACGACTGTGGGGAACTGTATCGAACGCCTTGCGGAAGTCAAGAAACACGGCATCTACCTGTGAACCCGTGTCTATGGCCCTCTGAGTCTCGTGGACAAATAGCGCGAACTGGGTTTCACATGACCATCTTTTTCGAAACCCATGCTGATTCCTACAGAGTAGATTTCTAGTCTCCAGAAAAGTCATTATACTCGAACACAATACGTGTTCCAAAATTCTACAACCATGCTGGTTTCTGCAGATGAGCTTCTCAGAGTCTAGAAAGGACATTATGTCTGAACACAAAATATGTTCCATGATTCTACAACAAATCTTTGTCAGTGAAATTGGCCGGTAATTATGTGCATCCAATTTTCTACCCTTTTTATAGATTGCTATGACCTGGGTCTTCTTCCAGTCCCGTGGATCTTTCTGTTGTTCCAATGATCTCTGATAGATGATGGATAAGAATGGTGCTATGTTTGTAGCATAGTCAACATATAATCTTATGGGAATACCGTATGGGCTAGATGCCTTCCTGCCGTCTAAGGATCTTAACTGTTTTGCAATCCCAGATACACTAAACACTATGTCAGCCATCCTTGCATCAGTTTGATAATTGAAAGGGGGAATGGTGCCGCAGTCCTCCACCGTAAATGAGTTCTTGAAATCTAATTTTAGAATTTTGGCCTTCTGTTTATCATCATCAGTTACATTACCCATACTGTCAGTAAGAGAAGGTATTGAACCATTTGTAGCATTCATAGATTTTACGTACGGCCACAATTTTTTTTTGGGTTATTTTTAGAATCTGCAGATAAAATATTGCTTTCAAATTCGTTAAAAGAATCTCTCTTTGTCCTTCTGACACCTGCTTTCATTTCGCGTAATTTCTGTTTGTCAGCTGGGCAATGACTACGTTTAAAATGACTGTGCAAAATTCTCTGCTTTCTCAGCAACTTTCTAATATGTTTGTTGTACCGAGGTGGATCCTTTCCCTCCCCTATATTTTTGCTAGGCCCATACTTCTCTAGCACGTGGTGTGACAATACCTTTAAATTCCAACCAAAGATGCTCAATATCATTGTGCCCCACGGTGAATGCTTGGAGCTGACTACGAAGATATTCATTAATGACACTTTTATTTGCTTTCCCCAACAAGAAAACTCTACGGTGTTTCTTTCAAACAATGGAAAATCCAGGATGGAAAGTAACAGTACCAGAGAAGGAAAGTTGCTGCTCACCATATAGCGGAGATGCTGAGTCGCGATAGGCACAACAGAAGGATTCACACAATTATAGCTTTTGGCCACTAAGGCCTTTGTCAGCAGTAGACACACATGCACACAAACGCAACTTGCACACATGTGTGCAGTCTTAGAGAACTGAAACCACACTGCGAGAAGCAGCACCAGTGCATTATGGAAGTGGCTACCGGGTGGAGGTAAGGAAGAGGCTGGGGCAGGGAGGAGGAGGGATAGTATGGTGGGACTGGCGGACAGTGAAGTGTTGCAATTTAGATGGAGGGCAGGAGGGGGGAGGAGGTAAGTAACAGGAAGGAGATAAATGAAAAGAAATTAAAAGACTGGGTATGACGGCTGTGTAGTGCTGGAATGGGAACAGGGAGGGGGTTGGATGGGTGAGGACAGTGACCTACGAAGGTTGAGGCCAGGAGGGTTACAGGAATGTAGGATGTATTGCAGTGAAAGTTCCCACATGCACAATTCAGAAAAGCTGGTGTTAGTGGGAAGGATCCATGTGGCAGTGGCTGTGAAGCAGTCATTGAGATGAGGGATATCACGTTTGGCAGCGTGTTCAGCAACAAGGTGGTCCAACTGTCTTTTGGCCATAGTTTGTCGGTGGCCATTCATGTGGACAGACAGCTTGGGGGTTGTCATGCCTACATAGAATGCAGCACAGTGGTTGCAGCTTACCTTGTTAATCACATGACTGGTTTCACAGGTAGCCCTGCCTTTGATGGGATAGATGATATTAGTGAGCGGACTGGAGTAGGTGGTGGTAGGAGGACGTATGGGACAGGGCTTGCATCTAGGTCTATTACAGGGGTATGAGCAATGAGGTATTGGGAGCAGGGGCTATGTAAGGGCAGATGAGTATATTGTATAGGTTCGGTGGCAGCCCATTCTGCACTGATGGCAGGTATTGATGTCAGTCAGTGAGGCTTGGCAGGAAGTCAGCGTTCCAAAACATCCCAAGGTGTTCTATAGGATTCAGGTCAGGACTCTGTGCAGGCCAGTCCATTTCAGGGATGTTATTGTCTTGTAACCACTCCGTCACAGGCTGTGCATTATCAACAGGTGCTCGATCATGTTGAAAGATGCAATCACCATCCCCAAATTGCTCTTCAATAGCGGAAAGCAAGAAGGTGCTTAAAACATCAATGTAGGCCTGTGCTGTGATAGTGCCATGCAAAATAACAAGGGATGCAAGCCCCCTCCATGAAAAACATGAGCACACCATAACACCACTGCCTGTGAATTTTACTGTTGGCACTACACACGCTGGCAGATGACGTTCACCGGGCATTTGCCATACCACACCCTCACCCTGCCATCAGATTGCCACATTGTGTACCATGATTCGTCACTCTGCACAACATTTTTCCACTGTTCAATCGTCCAATGTTTTCACTCCTTACACCAAGCGAGACATTGTTTGGCATTTACCAGCATGATGTGTGGCTTATGAGCAGCCCCTCGACCATGAAATCCAAGTTTTCTCAGCTCCTGCCTAACTATCATAGTACTTGCAGTGGATCCTGATGCAGTCTGGAATTCCTGTGTTATGGTCTGGATAGATGTCTGCCTATTACACATTATAACCCTCTTCAACTGTCAGCTGTCTCTGTCAGTCAACAGAGATGAGGTCGGCCTGTACGCTTTTGTGCTGTACGTGTCCCTTCACATTTCCACTGAACTATAGCATCGGAAACAGTGGACCTAGGGATGTTTAAGAGTATGGAAGTCTCATATACAGACATATGACACAAGTGATACCCCCATCGCTTGACCACTTTCGAAGTCCGTGAGTTCCGCGGAATGTCCCATTCTGCTCTATTACAATGTCGAATGACTATTGAGGTTGCTAATATGGAGTGCCTGGCAGTAGGTGGCAGCACAATGCACATAATATGAAAAATGTATGTTTTTTTCGGAGGGGGGGGGGGGGGGTGTCCAGATACTTTTGATCACATGGTGTAAAGGAACTGGAAAAATTTCCATCCATATGGAATGAAACTCTGAAAGACTTCTTAAATACAGAAGTATTAATTCAGCTGAAGTCAGATCAGTGCACATTTAAAGATGTAATTACAGAAATGTACATGGCTATACATGTTGATGAAGGAATCATATACTCTAAGAGAGAAGAAAAGAAGATGCACTGTGAGGAACTTATCGAAAAGGAACAAAAATTGGTAAGTGTGATTTATGTGTGCAGACAAACAAATGATAACAGTTTCAGAAAAAGTGGATTATTCATTCAAGAAAAAGAGCTTTACAAATTGAGCAAGTCAATAATGCGTTGGTCCACCTCTGGCCCTTATGCATGCAGTTATTCAATTTGGCATTGATTGACAGAATTGTTGGATGTCCTCTTGAGGGATATCATGCTAAATTCTGCCCAATTGGCACATAAGATCAAAATCCTGAGCTGGTTGGAGGGCCATGTCCATAATGCTCCAAACATTCTCAGTTGGGGAGAAATCTGGCAACCTTGCTGTCCAAGATAGGGTTTGGCAAGCACAAAGACAAGCTGTAGAAACTCGCACCATGTTCTGAAATGTAAGCCGAGGATGGCTCGTCATGAAGGGAAACAAAGCGGAGCATAGAGTATTGTCAACTTACTAATGTGCTGTAAGGGTGCCACAGATAACAATCAAAGGGGTCCTGCTACAAAAAGAAATGGCACACCAGGCATCACTCCTCGTTGTCGAGCCATGTGGTGAGCATCAGTCTGGGGCTCTCCAGACTGGAATCACATAGACTAGAGTACAACTGTTTTCAGTGATGAGGCCTGCTTCAAACTGCACTCTCAATGACCAGCAAAGACATGTCTGAAGACACTCTGGGCAGCACAGTTCAACTCCACAGCACTGATGTTTCGCACTTGGTTGATTGGGTTGACAGAGGGCTGACAAGTTTGCTTTTGCTGTTGTTCTTGTGGGGAGCAAATTGTAGTGTGCTGTTTTAATGGTGTAGCAAATTGTCACATCTCCCACACCACATATGGGCATGAACAGTCACGTGTTGGCAAGCCAAATGACTGACACACCCTTAGCAGTGTCAGGTTTACCACCACTAAGGGTGGGTTGGTCATTTGGCTTGCCAAATGTGCAAATCGTGAGTGGCAAAAGAAGAGAGAAGAAAAAGATGACTGCATGCCTGCCCCACCTCTGTTCATTCAGTGCAGAGACACAGCATGGACATCACTGTATGACATCATTACTGGCTGGCTGCAAGCAAGAAGTGGGTGTTGCATCCATGGACAACACCAACACTATTGAGCAGCAGGTGGCGGATATGGCTGACCACAGAGCACTCAAGAGCTCTGTGGCCACCCACAGTGTGAAGGAAAGACCACCAGCGAAGAAGACACCACCCAAGCTGGAAGGGATGAACACACCATTCTACATAAGCAGAACAACACAGCAGTGTTGTCAATATCATTACTTTTGTCACTCACTCAGCACTGCCGGGCTGATAAATTCCTGGAAACAACAGCCTTTTCTTGTTGACCATCTCCCGACAACAAGCATTGCCTAACCATTATCATCTTTGGCTTTAAAGATCCATTTGCTTGTCAAGAACTCTTTCCTTACTGCCTCCTCTGGACTCACCATCTTTCATGCTTCATTCTGTTCAAGTGATTTCTTTTCTTCTTCTATTACTTTTATCTAATTTACTTTATCTGGGCCATGAATATACTCTCTATATGAAAGGGGTGTTGTTTATCTATCTTAATATTTTAAAGATTTTTTCAAATTGGTTTTATCCCCAACATTGTAGTTTCTTAATTCTTCGTTGCATCCTCTTCCTTCTTGATTTTCTTCTCTTTCATTTTCTTGACCCTTAATTTCTTTTCCTTGATTGTTGTTACTTCACCAATAATAAGATTTTTCTACACAGTTTATTTTGTTACAAACTAATCAAATTCAACATCTTATATTCTTTTATTATCAAACAATCTGTAGACATTTGGAGCACAACCAACAAAATTGTATGGATAGATTTTTTCATTGAGTTTCATCAAGTGGCCTAGATTTTTGGCAAATGCTCTTGATCCAAATGTTTTAAGCCATGACAGATCTGGTCTTCTCCTAAACCATTTTTCTGCAAAAGGTTTTCGATGGCACTGGGCCACAGTCATGCAATACTTTTTAAAAGTGCGAACTGCCATTTGACTGTGTATTATTATATTTATCTTTCATACTATCCAGATTTTGCCTTTTATGCTGTTATCAAGTACAATGCTAAATGTTGATAGACCATTATTAAGTCATATTTGTCAAGGCAGTCCAAAGTATGTTTGGAGTGCATTGACAAATATGATTTAATAATGGTCCAACAACCTTTAGCATTGTACTTGATAACAGCATAAAGACAAAATCTGGATAGTACAAAAAATAAATATAATAATACACAGTCAAATGGTTATTTACTCTTTAAAAACACTTTTCTGCAAGTTTAGCACTTTGATTGATAGTTAAGCTCCTACTGATGAAATATTTAGCTGTGAGCACTGCTTCTTACCATAGCTCTTTCTTCAGTTTGCTACGGAAGATCGTAGCTCCTACGTTGTCCATTGCCAGATTTAGCTTCTCTGCTTTCCTGTTGAGCTGAGGACTATGAACAGTATTATAGTCTAGCACAATTCCTTTTCCATCATACAATTCTTACACTAATGACCGGTGTATTCATCACCTTTATCATCTTATTTTAGTTACTTTCAGAATGAACTGATTTCCACTTTCAAACACACTTTTTCTTATGAATCTTGCAACCTCTGACTTACATCTTAAGAAATAGATTACACAAAAATGAGTAAAATCATCTTAAGACACGCATGTAGTTCTGCATCCACTAAATGTTGGGGGGATCTACCTCTCCACAGATATTAGTATGTATAATGTCCAATGCTCTTTCTCTCACAGAAAACAATGGTCGTCCTCTTAGCTTTGGCATTACACAAGCTTCTAAAAATTATTCTGCTGAGCATAAACTATTTGGAACTCCAGTGTACATTCTGTTGATCACTGAAGTACAGCTTATGACTGGATTATTCTAATGCTGTTCTTGTTTTTCTCCGTCTGTCGGTAGTTATTGCATACCTGGTTTAATGCTCACTTCATACAATCCATTTCTTTGTTTTCATCATTTCAAAATGAGTGTTTTGTGCAGTCCAGCCACATTTATGTGACCAATGCCTATTCAGCATCCATGTGCAGTGACCACTCACAGGTGAAAGGTGGCAGTACTAGCAGTGGAGAGTATGTAAAAACTTTTGGGGGTCATGGAAAACAGAGCAGCCATTGTCATAATGTGGAAGTGGAGTTATTTATCTGACATCCAAAAGGGTATTATCATTGGCTTCAGGCCAAAGGTGCAAGCATTTCTGAAACGGTTAAGTTTGTAAACTGTTCACATGTTGCCATGGTAAAAGCATACCGTGCATAGCAAAATGGCTCTACCCAAAACCAGTGCTGATGCAACTGTAGTGCACCACAGGCAATAGATGAGGGCGAACACTAGCTGCGGAGATGTGTACGGGTGAACAGATGTACAACTGACCACCCAGATAAACCAGGGGGCTACCAATGGTGCCTCTTCAATCACTGTTCAGTGAACCACAGCTGGACATCCACTGAGTGGTGACATGTGGCCTTTCCAGATGAATCAAGTTTTATGCTCCATCAGACAAATGGTTGCGGGTACGTACGGTATGAATGTATGAAAGCAACAGCATGCAACAGTTGTTGGAAGGGTCCAGGCTGGAGGAGGAAGCGTTATGGTCTGGGGAATGTTTTTGTCATTCTGGAAGTTACACTGGAGCAACACAAGTACATATCTACTCTTGGGAACCATGTCCATCCTCCGTGCAGTTTACTTTTCTTTGGCATGGTGGTAGCTATCAGGAGAACAATGCAACAGCTTGGGAGTCTACGTGCATGGTTCAAAGAGCACCAAGATGAGTTTACTGTACTCCCTGGATTTGAGTCCAATTGATAATCTGTTGCACCACCTCGATTGGGGTGCATGTACCATGGATCCTGAACCAAGAAATCTAGTGCAGCTGGAGTCAGCATGGCTCTACATCCTTGTTGGTACCTTCCAGAACCTTAGTGACTCTCTCCCTGTGTATCTCAGCAGCCTGCACTGCAAAAGGTGGTTATTCAGGATTTTGACAGGTGGTTGCATTAATGTGACTGGACAGTATACCTCTATAAATTTGAACAGAATTTTTATTAAACACAGCTGTGCAATATTTTTCTGTGATAGCATTCACAGGCATCAATTTCTACCCATTCAAGAACATACATAACATCCTTGAGAATACAGTTTTCATCCATAAAGTTTCCTGTGGCTCCTACTTTCATGGATCCACCTTGTTTGACAACTTTCACAACTCTATCATAATCATTCACATTTGTTTACTTGTACACTTCATTACACACATCCTGAACATGTGCTATCACCAACTGTAACCAGTTCTTCTGCATTGTTGTTTTCTTCTGAAATCTTTTCTTTATTGCGCTCATATGCAATAAATGCTGTACCTTCTTTCTTTTCCCTCTCAGTCATGTTCTCTCTCTTCAGGGGTGTCTTCTTTCTTGTTTTCTTCACTAGCTGGATCTTCTTTGATGTCTTGCAATGCGAAAAATGATATATCTGTGTTGTCCTTATTCTTGGAATGGACCTGAGAATAGCACCCTAGCCACCACCATCCCTGACTCTGTGGTAGGCTGGCAGCCAATGAACCCCCTTCTCGGACAACCAGGCTATTGTCAGCCAGATAATTTACCTGCAATATCAAGAAGAGTGGAAGGAGTGCAGAGTAAAACACATTTTAAAATTGAAGATAAGATGTTTGCAGTGTGCAGACAAGAGAACAGTTGGGTTCCTCTACCTGACAAGAGAAGCTGATGTGAATAATGATGCAGTTTGCTAAGGGAAACAATGCTTGCAGTGAATGCCTTATAGCAGCTGTGTGTGGTCTCCTGCAGAGAGGAAAAATGCACTGAAGTGAAAGGAGATTTTAGCAGAGGAGGAGGTGGAGGTGACAAATGGGCAGCACATAGCACATCTCTTCTTAACTGGCGTCATGGAGATTATCCGATGTAGGAATTCTAGCTGCAATATGGTCTGTATATGGTCCTACTCTCTTACCACTATAATTTCGAAATTGTGAGTAGTATAAAAATGTTTGACAATGATAGTGAACAATAATGTGATTGGCCAGAAGAAGAATATGAGCCAGCCAATTGAATGTATGGCCACACATAGTGATATAGCTTTGGAGGATGCAAAGGTATTGCCTTGGGTGGACACTTGTAATCGAGACAGCAGCAGCGTTACTCCCTGATGGGCGTCTGAGTCGATCATTCAGCACTAGAAGTAGCCAAAGTCACACACCGCCCACTGCATATGCACTACGAGCCCTGCTCGCTCTCTTCATGCTGCTATGAGACGTTGCTAACTGCCTGCAGTGCATCTTCCTCCATGCCGATAACAGCTTGATGACTGCTCAGTAAATGCACTACATCTCATCTAAGGCCACCTGCCAGTTCAGTTTGTCTCACAGCAATCACAGTTTAAACACCCTGGTAATGACCCTGACAACATTGTTGCTGATAATGGGCAAATTATTATTCCCTTTCCTCAGTAATAAATGTAATTTGTAATAAACATAGTACAAAGGGATAATTTATTTCCATGAATAAATATTTATGCCTAATCTCCTTAAATTCTTCCTGCTGTAACTCGTAATCATTTACTCAATATGCTAATGCTGCACGCTCAAGTCCAATTTAAGATATTGTGCTTCATTTTTATTTAATATGAAAATTGTTACAGCCTTAAAATTTTGACCACCACATTCTTAATAACAGTCTTCTTCCATATGGTTTTTACTTTTGCAGTGAGGACAGGGTTTGAAAGGTCTCATTTTTGGTTCATGAATTTTATTTTTAAAGTAGCACTCTTCTTCTCTGTGATTATTTTTACAGCATATAGAACAGTGTTGTTTCTTCTTATGCTTCTTGGATTCTCTTGCAGTATGTGAACATCTACCACAACTGTTGCAAATTAGATCATTTCTTTTATTTTTTTAATGAACCTTAAATGTTGTGACCCTTTAATCATTCCTCCTCTCTTACTAGACTTGCAATTAAATTTTCTGTCATCTTCTCACCATTGGGTGATGAATCCCATGCTAGAGAAAAATGTTTGAATTCATCTGGCACAATAGACAATATCTTGGATATGAGCATTGTACGACATGAGACAATCCAGTTCAAATGCTGTAGTCTGCAATGCACTTATATTACTTGCCATGTTTCTCGTTTTATTGTATTTAAAACTATAAAATTCTTGAAGCAAGTGCCAAATTCTTCAAGAAGAATTTCTTCTGTGTATTGTTGTAAGCTTATCATACACATCCATGGCAGTTTCACAACCCAACCCATGTGGCTCTACTTTTTTTTCAGTTGTCCTAATATTTCACACTGCTGTCCCATTTCAGCTATTTCTTCTTTATTTCTACTGTTTCACATTTCTCAAATGATTCAGTTCCATCCACAATATTATATTGATCTTCCTTATAAGTAATATTCTAATTTTGATATCCCACATGCTGAAAATACTGCTGCCTTTGAGCATGTGTATATCATATAATTGATTTTCCTGAAACATTTTAAGGTGTTTTTTTTCAGGATTTGATTGTTCTTACAACAATTTTCAATATTTTTTATGATGTTCATGTACTTTGGTTTTATCTTTTTTAATGTTTTAGAGCTTTGGGCCTGTAACCTGTTGTGTTTTTATTTTTGTGTGTTACTTTATTATGAATATTACACAATACATGCTGATTTAAATACGTAGGTTATTTTACTGCCATCTTTGTGCAACACAGACTCAGATGTACATTTTATTCACACTCTCAGGTAACTCATATTCTGCTTCTTACTGCAGTTGCCAACCTTTAAGAACACATACAACAAATATTGTGTTTTATCAACTCTTCAACAATTTCAGCATGCTTCAACCATCAGGTTTCCTGTTGCTGATTACCTTTTGTTAACTACCGTCTCTGTGGCTGAGATTGCTAACGCAAGCTTGTGTGGTGGTGCTTGTGCTGGAGGTAAGCCGGCTTGAATCCTGGTGGTGGAAAACATTTTCACTGCTGGTCTTTGGCTGGCAGGAGGAGGGGCGGTGATGGCATAAAGTTTCTGATCATCAAGACTTTGTGCCCATGTCCGGGTTTAAATACCAAACCTCTCCACAGTGTCTCATTAAATGAGGGCACCAGCTGCACGGTTTGAGGTGCCATGTCACAAATTGCACGGCCTCTCCTGCCGGAGGTTCGAGTCTTCCCTTGGGCATGGGTGAGTGTATTGTTCTTAAGGTAAGTTAGCCGTTTGGTCCCTCAGGAATTCATACACATTTGAACATTTTAAATGAGGGCATGTGACAATGTTGATAGTGATCTGTCCCTCAGATGGGAATGTTAAGTTCAGCGGTCCCCTTGGAGCTCATCAATAGGACTAGGCTATGTGCCAGCATTGGGTTTCACTCTCTCCCTTCTCTCATCATCTCCAACACGAACATGACACTACACACTATACACACCCATTACAGTCACCTACACCTAACAGATACACAGATGGAAGGATAGGGAAAGACTATCCAATTTGGCTGCTGAACCTGTCTTTCTGGGGTCACCCAGCCATTCAGGCAGTACGGCTTTATTTTATCTTTAAGTAAAATGTCCACACTGCATTACTTGATAAATCTTAAAGATGCTATGCTTTTATCTGAAACTGAAATCATGTCACAACTGTACATGACAATTTTCATCCCCACTCTGAATTCATTGCTGCTCATTTGAAATACTGGAAAAATAAGTATGATAAATTCTTGCTATGGTAGTCTTTACAATGTATTTATCTCCTGATCGTTTCATGAGAACAAATTGTGCTGTAAAGCTGAAGTACTTAAAATCACTTATTACTAGGAGTGGTATTAATTTAATACACTTATGACCACCTACCTAATAGCTGGTATGTCCACCTTTGGCACTGTAACAATGGCAATGCATCATGGCATGGAAACAATGAGGCCTTGGTAGATTGCTGGGAGTTAGAACCACATCTCACACACAAGTCACTTAATTCCTGTAAATTCTGAGGAAGGGGGTGAAGAGCAATGATGCCACATTCAATTACACCCCAGATGTGTTCGATTGGGTTCAGATCTGGCAAGATGGGAGGCAGCACATCAATTGGAACTCACCATTGTTTTCCTTGAACCACTCCATCACACTCTTGGCCTTGTGACAAGGCACATTATCTTGTTGAAAAATGTCACTGCCATTGAGAAACATGATCATCATCATGAATGGGTGTACATGGTCTGCAATCAGTGTACAATACGCTGTGTATGATACTCCTTGGCTCTCTGAGGCCTTGCATGAGCTCCACTGGATCCATGACTGCCCATGAGAATGTTCCTCATAGCACAATGGAGCCACTGCCAGTTTATCTTCATTCTCCAGTACAGGGATCAAGGAGCTGTGCCTCTGGAAGGAGATGAATTCATGTCCTCCAATTGGCATGATGATGAAGGTATAGGGCTCATCAGACCATGCAACACTCTGCCACTGTGCCAATGTCCGGTAACAATGGTCACATGCCCATTTCAGTCGTAGTTGCCTATTCCGTGGTGTTAACATTGATCCCAACAATTACGTTTGTTATTGTCACTGTTGCATTTCGAAATCTTTCCTGTCATCTTATTTTTTCTTTCCGTTTTTGCAAGTAGTTTCACTTTGTATTCACCTTCTCCTATTTACCGAATCTACCATACAATTTTATCCCGCCTATATATACTCGATAATACGTAAACCACTTCCAAACCATAACCAAAAAATTTTTTTCCGCTTTCAACACTACCGTTGCTATAAAATCCACCGTTTCCAGTTCACAAACAGTTCCTTTCAGCTATTAAACAGCCATTTCAGCTAGTTCTAATAACTTTCGCCTTTTTTCCATTTACATTTTTCCCACATCACTGGTCTTTTCTAGCCACTTCCCACAGGTTTTAACGTCATTATTTCTTAGTCAGACAATTGTTACACTCATTTTCACAATCTGCCACCACAAAACCACTCCTTTTAAACATTTACACGCAGTATTTTCGAAATTTTCCCGAATTGCTCCACCCTTTAACGTGTTTTGGCAGCAACACAACCACTTAACCTTTGTCCACATCGTTGTCTACCAACCCAAGTTCACCACAGGATCAACATAGACCAGCTATAACCAACACTTTTTCGCCTTTTTTCACACCAGATCTCCAGTTGCTTTCCAGTTCACCTTTATCTCTCCCCATATATTTTTATTTTCATTTTCATTTCAGCCTCATGTTACACTTTCCACCTTCTAATACCATGTCACCCTCACACCATCCCCACAACGACCCCATTAAGTTTTATTTACATTCCCTCCACAAACATGCCTTGGCCCTAGCCAGATTACACTCCCATATTTTATTTTCTCAGGCTTGTCTGACATTTGGCATTACCCCCAAAGGCCTCACACTTAAAGTCCCCATCTCTGGCTGTAATCCTTCTTTCCATCAGTCCCTATACCAGTTCCAAACTAACAATCCATTGCCCTCACCCACCTAATCCTTCACCTACACATCATCTCAGCCAATGAACACACCCATCAACTCCTATCCTTAATAAAAGTCCTCAGTCTTTCCTCTCCCACATCCACACCGGCTGTTCAGAGCATCCTCCTACAGGCCAACCGCAAATTAGAACAGCATGCCACCCTCCACCTCAAAAAACTATCCAATCTCCTGGTTTCCCACCTCCAGAAAGGCAACTCAATCACCCTTCACAACCTTTCCAGCAAACCTCAACTTCTTCTCATTGCACACAGACCCAGTCTCTCCCATCTACTCAATCTCCCACTTCCAGCTCCACTCCCCCCAAAACCTCAAAATTCCAATCAATACAATCTAGAACCACAACACCCTAATTCAGTAGTTAACCTTTCCTCCAAACGTCTCTCCCAATCCGAAACCTCTGTCCTATCCAAAGGCCTCACCTTCAGCCCCACTCCCAGGTTCAACCAAACAGCCCTTGTCAAAGATTTACTGTCCTACACCCGTACTCTCTGCTGGAAATATCACTTTGCCATGAAGAAAAATGATCCTAATCCTACTCCTAATGATACAACTCCCCAAGACACTATCCAAATTGAACCCTGCCTGGAACAGTTCCGTCCTCCGTCACAGCGGGACCCACCTCCTCTTCCTCAAAATCACCCTCTCCAAACTTTCCAGGAATTTCTGACTTCCAGCCTTGCTTCTCAATCCTTCTTAAAAAAACCTTAATCCTACTCCCAACATCACCACTGCTGAAGCCCTGGCTATCCGTGATCTGAAGGCTGACCGATCCATCGTCATTCTTCCGGTGGACAAGGGTTCCATGACCGTGGTACTTGATCGTTGGGAGTATGTGGCTGAGGGACTGCGTCAGCTTTCAGACAACACTACATACAAAGTTTGCCAAGGTAATCCCATTCCTGATGTCCAGGCGGAGCTTCAAGAAATCCTCAGAACCTTAGGCCCCCTACAAAACCTTTCACCTGACTCCATCAACCTCCTGACCCCACCAACATCCCGCACCCCTACCTTCTTCCTAAAATTCACAAACCCAATAATCCTGGCCGTCCCATTGTAGCTGGTTACCAAGCCCCCACAGAACGTATCTCTGCCTACGTAGATCAACACCTTCAACCCATTACATGCAGTCTCCCATCCTTCATCAAAGACGCCAACCACTTTCTCGAACGCCTGGAATCCTTACCCAGTCTGTTACCCCCAGAAACCATCCTTGTAACCATTGATGCCACTTCCTTATACACAAATATTCCGCACATCCAGGGCCTCACTGCAATGGAGCACTTCCTTTCACGCCGATCACCTGCCACCCTACCTAAAACCTCTTTCCTCATTACCTTAGCCAGCTTCATCCTGACCCACAACTTCTTCACTTTTGAAGGCCAGACATACCAACAATTAAATGGAACAGCCATTGGTACCAGGATGGCCCCCTCGTACACCAACCTATTCATGGGTCGCTTAGAGGAAGCCTTCTTGGTTACCCAGGCCTGCCAACCCAAAGTTTGGTACAGATTTATTGATGACATTTTCATAATCTGGACTCACAGTGAAGAAGAACTCCAGAATTTCCTCTCCAACCTCAACTCCTTTGGTTCCATCAGATTCACCTGGTCCTGCTCCAAATCCCATGCCATTTTTCTTGACGTTGACCTCCACCTGTCCAATGGCCAGCTTCACACGTCCGTCCACATCAAACCTACCAACAAGCAACAGTACCTCCATTATGACAGCTGCCACCCATTCCACATCAAACAGTCCCTTTCCTACAGCCTAGGTCTTCGTGGCAAACGAATGCTCCAGTCCGGAATCCCTGAACCATTACACCAACAACCTGAAAACAGCTTTCGCATCCCACAACTACCCTCCCGACCTGGTACAGAAGCAAATAACCAGAGCCACTTCCTCATCTCCTCAAACCCAGAACCTCCCACAGAAGAACCCCAAAAGTGCCCCACTTGTGACAGGATACTTTCCAGGACTGGATTGGACTCTGAATGTGGCTCTCCAGTAGGGATACGACTTCCTCAAATCCTGCCCTGAAATGAGATCCATCCTTCATGAAATCCTCCCCACTCCACCAAGTGTCTTTCCGCCGTCCACCTAACCTTCGTAAAGTCTTAGTTCATCCCTATAAAATCCCCAAACCACCTTCCCTACCCTCTGGCTCCTACCCTTGTAACTGCCTCTGGTGTAAAACCTGTCTCATGCACCCTCCCACCACCACCTACTCCAGTCCTGTAACCCGGAAGGTGTACACGATCAAAGGCAGAGCCACGTGTGAAAACACCCACGTGATTTACCAACTGACCTGGCTACACTGTGAAGCTTTCTATGTGGGAATGACCAGCAACAAACTGTCCATTCGCATGAATGGACACAGGCAGACAGAGTTTGTTGGTAATGAGGATCACCCTGTGGCTAAACATGCCAACATGCCTTGGTGCACAGCCAGCACATCTTGGCACAGTGTTACACCGTCCAGGTTATCTGGATACTTCCCACTAACACCAACCTGTCAGAACTCCGGAGATGGGAACTTGCCCTTCAGTATATCCTCTCTTCTCGTTATCTGCCAGGCCTCAATCTCCGCTAATTTCTAATTACAATTTCAATTTGCAGCCGCTCATACCTCACCTGTCTTTCAACATCCTTGCCTCTGTACTTCCGCCTCGACTGACATCTCTGCCCAAACTCTTTGCCTTTACAAATGTCTGCTTGTGTGTGTGTGTGTGTGTGTGTGTGTGTGTGTGTGTGTGTGTGCGCGCGCGCGCGCGCGAGTGTATACCTGTCCTTTTTTCCCCCTAAGGTAAGTCTTTTTGCTCCCGGGATTGGAATGACTCCTTACCCTCTCCCTTAAAACCCACATCCTTTCGTCTTTCCCTCTCCTTCCCTCTTTCCTGATGAAGCAACCGTTGGTTGCGAAAGCTTGAATTTTGTGTGTCTATCGACCTGCCAGCACTTTCATTTGGTAAGTCAGATCATCTTTGTTTTTAGATATATTTTTCCCACGTGGAATGTTTCCCTCTATTATATACATATTTATTGATGTGTATGGCTACTGTAAATTTGTACGTTTCTGATTCGAGAATAAATGCACATATAGGGAGGGAAAAATCGTTTCGAAAAATAGTAGGATGTTATCCAGCCCTTTAAAGAACGAACAAAAATGTCTCAAGACTAATCAGTCTTGTAGAACATTTCAGTTGAAGGTAATGTCAATCTTCTTCAAAAAATTACCAAGAAAGGCAAACACATGGATTTATCTGAATCCAATGCTAGGGGAGTTCCAGTTAGATCACATCACTATTTGTAAATGCAATTTTAAAGTAGCAAGAAACAGGGAATTTGATTCTGATCATTACCTGACTAAAATTAGACTGAAACTTCTCCCCAATAAAAAACAAAAGAGACAGCAAAAATCAATTAAGTATAATACAAAGAGGCTCAACATCAACAAAGAGCTAATAAAAAAAATTTCATATAGAAATTAAGTAACTAAATCAGGGAAATGAGAAGAAATATCGAAAAAAATCAACAGGGCAGAGAAAAATGTATTTGGAACAACAAAAATGAAGAAAAAAGTCTGGTGGAATGAAATATGTGAAGAAGCAGTTACAGAAAGAACAAAACAGTGGAAGAAATGGAAATGTTCTGGGAAGCCTGAAGACCTTGATCAATTTAGAATGTGAAGGAAAGAAACAGCAAGAATAAGGGTTACTTGTAAAAGCTCTTCTACTACATACATATACTTCTTTTTTAACGTCAATGAAGACTGTTTCTTTCTGTTGTAATTATATTGCAATAAATTGAGAAAAGTAATGATAGGATTAATTTTTTTCCTTATAAATTATAGAGATTAAATAAGAATTTTGGAATTGCGTATTTTCTTCAAGGTTTAACATGTTATTGACAATGAGTTTATTCTTAATGGAGAATTATCCCATTTTGTCACAGATGAGGAAGGAAATTAGCCACTGAAATTTTTGGGGGACTATTTCAGCATTTATCTGAAGAGATTTAAGGAAACAGTGGGCAAAATAACACAGAATGGTCTCATAAGAACTTGAGTTAACTCTCCAAAAATGTAGATTCAGAGTCTTAACCACTGCACCACTTTGCTCAGCAGCTACATACTGGATGTAAAATATATATATGATGGTAGAAACCTATACAAATTTCTTGAATATGTGACAGCATATTGTGCTTTAATAATTTTTGTTTGAAATGTGGTGTTTCAGTAATTTGTTTTAATGAAAAATTAGTTGGAACTGATCAAAGTCTGAAAACTGTAAAAAAATAAGCAAACGAAATACAAACCAAGTATTATTTATTCAGCATTAAATATTGAAATATAGAGTCACATCTGTACAAATTACAAAATATATACACTAGCTAAGATAGATAAAATAGTTATACCCACTAAATGACAAAATTAAGGCATTGTCCACAATGATATGCTAAATGAGAATTCTCAGCTTTTAAGAGCAAATGTTCTTTCACCAGAAGATACACATAAGATAAAGGGTAAAAATAATGTATGAGTGGTAAAAAGGTTGGTATTTAACACCCGTGGTGAGAGAGACAAGACGAAAAATTGTCTGTTTTCCGTTTTTTCCTCTTCCAGTTTCCAAAGAAGGAATCATTGGTGCAGAACATCAGATATTTACTTCCTATGTTTTGGCACTGTTATAACTACTGTCAATTTATATACTTAGTGAGTATTAACTTTTTATCTAATTACAGTTTTTCCACTCTGATCCATAAAACATACAGTAGTACATATTTTATGGAATTCTGAGGTAAACTTCACGCACGACATTCTATCATACATCCTCATTATCCAGTTCTTCTTTTTGCATTTTCTCAGCAAGTTTCTTTCTTTCTTCGGCTTGTTTCATTTTGCGGAGCACCAAGCTTTCAAAGTCTGAGCCAGTGACTTTCATGTGGCTCTGAAAGAAGATGTGTTAAATTATGTAAATGATCAAGTATAAGAGACTGGAACAAAGACAGCAAATCCATCATCAAACTGCCAAATTGAAACAGTAACAAATTGTAAACAGAAATATTTTACACTAAAAAACTGGATGCCACTAAAAAACTGGATGCGATTCTGTTATAAATTTCAATACTTACAGCAGTTTACCACAAAGATTACAAATAACATAGTACAAGCACTGTTAATATTTAATGGTAATAATTGGAGTATACATATTTTTATTTTTCGAAGCTATTTTGAGAATGTGGTAAAAGACAAACAGTTTGAACAAGTACCAGAAATAATAATATCCAACACACAAATAAGCCGACAGCATAATATTCAACAAGCTGGTCACATTTGGTTTGTGTTCTGGATTGGGAAGTAAGAATGTGTGCTTCCTTCCCTGCCCTTTAAAAGCATATTAAATGAGCATATTCAGAGACAGACAGAGAATATAATATGGTCCTTACTACCCTTAGAAGTCTACCACCAGATGAATGAGCTGCTGTAACATCTGTTTAAGTATGAAGTCTTTGTTCTTCTGCAAGACTGTTAGAAACTGATCTTAAAGCGCGCGCACGCACACACACACACACACACACACACACACACACACACACACACACACACACACACACACACACAGAGAGAGAGAGAGAGAGAGAGAGAGAGAGAGAGAGAGAGAGAGAGAGAGAGAGACAGAGCGAGCGAGCGAGCGATACAGCAGGTCATCTATGCATAGAAAGGAGGAATGCAAAAGAGGTGAAATATGGGAAGAATCTAGTGGGTTATTGTTGCGAGTGATTGATGATAGTCAGATGCGATGGTGCACAAGAGCTGATGTGCCACTACTGAAGCTACACATTTAATGCTGAGCAATTTATCCAGCAATTAATTTGTCTGCCCTCTGCCATTAAATGACAATTTGGTTGTCATCCATATGAGAGGATGAAGCTTTAATAGTTAAGTCACTGAAGATCTGGCAGTAATTCTGAAATCTCATCAAACTCTCTATAGTCTACATGCTAAGTACAGATTTCAGATTTGTGTCATTCACGTTTTAAGAGAGGAGCTTGCATCCCACATCTCAAAGTTAGAGAAATTACTGTGGTTTGAGAGCACGAGTATTGAGTTTCTTACACATTTTATAGTGATGTTTGCATTTTGCATCTACAAATTAGAGAAATTATGTGGTATGAGAGCAAGATAATTGATTTTCTTATGCATTTTTATACTGATGTCAGCAGCATTACCCTGTACCAAAAATTATTAGACCAGTTTATTAAAATCTTGTTAAAAAAAAAGGATCTGGACAAGCTTGGCACTGCATGAAAAAGAGAGCTCAATATAATCGAGTTTTCTCTCAAAAGATTTCCATCGTCTATGTCTTCAGATTGCAGCTCGTCTCCTTCCTATTTTCCAGGCACTGTCCTTTGGTATGACTGAGACTACAGTTTCTTGGATACATGAAGACATCACCATTTTGCTGGCTATCCAGTCAGTGCAGGAGACTCCTTGTTGATATTTTGTAATTAATATAATGACTAAGTAAATGACCAGTGTAAAACTAAAAGTCTGAAGGGTAATGAAGTGTGATTTTTTTCTCTTATCTCAAAATGTCCTTGTTGCTCAGGAAGGAAGTCTATTTGAGAGGAAAAAGTAATGGAATTCAAAATGGTGCTAAACAAGCTTTATCATGCAATGACTGAAATAAATCAACGAAGAAATAGGAGAGGGATTGATTGGGGAACAACTCCTGAACTTGGATGAATAGCCAAATAAAAATGTAGGTGTATGAGGATCCCGAGAGCTGGAGGAAAAGATAAAGTAGGATAAACTTTGCTAAAAGAAAGATGATGACAGAACGAGAAGGTGAGAGAAGTGTCCAGTATTTGGTTATAATGTAGGTGACCCTATATCTTGTTTTGTTTTATTTTAGGGCACAAAAACGATTAGGGTCATATGCACCCATGCCAGACCTGTAGAACACGAAGACAAAGACAGGAGTTAAAAATGACTACATGTTAATCCCAAACGATGGAAGAGAAGACAGCTAAAAACAGGGATGTGGAACAAGGTCCATAAAATACGAAAACCGAAAAATGTCGGTGCCAATGACGAATGTACACCTGACACCTCGGTCAGTCAGAGTGCCATCAGAGTACATAAAGGTACTATCGTGAAGTTCCATGCGAAGGTTGTGAAACTGAAGGCAACAGAGCGGAGTGGGAGTAGTGTCCTTAGAAAGTGAATGAAGGCCAAGGTGAACATGGGCCACTGCATGAAACCAAGGTGGTGAAGGGCTCACATCCACTGGGAAATTAAGATTGTGGAGCAAGAGCTGAAAGCGAACTCCAGGAGGTAAAGAGAAGAGGGACACGCCCCATAGTGGTGATTTAGGAAGGCATAGGATGGGTGGTCATGCATGGCAGACAAACGGCATGCATATCTGCTGAGGAGAAAGTCATGGCAGTAGTTTGGCAGCTTCACATACAAGCTCTCAACCGGGCTAGTGTAAAAGGTGCCAGTGGCCAAACAAATGCCACGATGGTGGATGTACTAAGATGGCGTAAGAGGGACGGATGTGCAGATGCGTAAATGAAACACCCATAGTCTAGTTTGGAGCAGACAAGGGACCAGTACAAACGGAGGAGGGTAGTAAAATCTACTCCCCAGGAAGTACCACTGAGGACACACAGGACATTGAGGAACCACATACAGCAGGCTACCCGGTAAGACATGTGGGAAGACCAAGAAAGTTTCCTATCGAACATGAGTCCCAGGAATTTCATAGTTTCAATGAACAGAAGAGTAACAGGCCCAAGATGATGGAAGAAAGCAGTTGCGCCGCCAGAAATTCATACAAATGGTTTTGTCAGTGGAAAAACAAAAGCCACTGTTGATGCTCCATGAGTGGGCAAGACATTGCTGAAGATGCTGCTCAATGAGACAAGTCCATGGAGAACTATAAATGGGAAAATCGTCAATGAAAAGAGAGCTGAAGATACCCAACAGGAGACATGTCATGATAGGGTTCACGGTGATAGCAAAAGAGGTTGATGCTCAGGATGGAACCCTAAGGGACACCATTTTCCTGTATAAAGGTGTCCGACAAGGCAGAACCCACATGTACCTTGAAAACTCAATCTTTTAAAAATTCCTGAAGGAATGGGGCAGGCGGCCACAGATGCCCCACATGTAGAGAGAATGGAGGATATCAGTCCTCCAGCAGGTGTCATATGCTTTCTCCAAATCAAAACACGGCCACAGCCTGGGATTTCCACAGAAAACCACTCAGGACATGGGTGGATAAAGTGACGAGATGGTCAACTGCAGAACGGCACAGTCAAATCCACACTGTGTAGTGGTTAGTCAATTGCGTGACTTGAGCTACAATAGCAGGTGGGCATGAATCATAAGATCCATCACCTTGCAAAAACACAGGTGGTGAGAGAAGTGGAAGGTGTTTGTTCTTACTGTGCTTAGGTATGTGTATGACATTGGCTTCATGTCAGCGTCTGGGAAATGTGACCTCTGCCTCAATGTGCTTATATGTATGAAGCAGAAAGTGTTTGCCTGCAAGAGAAAGGTGTTGCAACATCTGAATGTGAACATCGTCTGGCCTGGGGCGGAGAATCAGGATGAAGTGAGAGAATGATTTAGCTAGCATGATTTAGATATCTCATAGTAAAGGTGGCATTGCAGCACTCTTGATTCTGAGAAGAGGAGGGCTTCACCTGAGCCTCCTCCGCTCACTTCTAATGAAGGGAGGCAGGGTGATAGTGGGAGGAGCTCGAAATGTCCACAAAATTGCAGCCCAAGGTGTTGGAGATAGCAATAGGGTCCATTATGACATTGTCTGCTACTGTCAGGCTGGAAATTGGGGAATAGATATTAGTCCCAGGGACCTGCCAGAGTTTGGCCCACATGCCGGAAGAGGGAGTGGAACTGTTAAAAGACCTTGTGAATTAAATCCAGATGGCTTCTTTTGCCATACCGAAAACATGATGACACTGTGCACACAGCTGTTTATAATGAATGCAGTTTGCCATCATAGGATGACGATTAAAAACACGGGAGAGCATGTCTCTGCATGTGAATTGCCTCATGGCATGCCTCAGTCCACCTAGGGACTGGGACATGGCACAGTACAGAGGGAGTGTGAGGAATGGAACATTTTGTGGCAGTAAACATAGTGTTTATAAGATACTCCATCTGGTCATCACAACTGGGAAAATGTTGTTTGTCGAAGGTCATCAGGGAGGAGTAAGGACTCCAGTCAGCCTTAGTAAGCTGCCATTTGGGTGTGCACGTAGATGGTGTAGGAGCCAGCAAATGGATAGCACCTGGGAAATTGTCGATCGAGTATGTGTCGCAGAGAACAGGCCACCCAAGATGAGGGGCAAGCTGGGCAGTGCGGGATAGGTCCAAATAGGAATAGGTGTGCGAGGAGTCTGAAAGGAATGTGGGTGCTACTGTGTTAAGGTAGAGAAGGTTAAGATGATTGAGAAGGTCAGCCAAGAGGGCATTGCTTGGACACGTTCTGGGAGAACCTCAATGGGGATGGTGCACATTAAAATCACCAAGCAGCAGAAATGGGTCAGGTGGCTGCCCAATAAGCTGAAGAAAGTCTGCCATGGTGACATCGAATGACAGATGGATGTAAACGGTACAATGGGAAAAGTTCAGGTGAGGAAGGAAAAGGCGAAGTGCAATAGCTTGAAGGTGGGTAGTCAGGGAAGTGGGTTGACTATGAATGTCATCCTGTATGAGCAGCATGACTTCCCAATGAGATGGAATACCATTCTCAAGAGGAAGATCAGAACAGACTGGGAAGAAATGCAAGAGCTCAAAGAGATTGTGAGGACACAATTTTGTTTCCTGGAGGCAGAGAACAAGCAGATGTTGGGATTCTAAGAGCAGCCATAAAGCCTCTTTGTTTGATCGAAGGCCATGAACATTCCATTGAAGGACAGTCATAACAAGGAAAGGGGAGGAGGGAAAAAATGAAGGGGGATCACCTCAGCAACTGCCGCATGCCAGCCTTCAAAGACTGTCTGCTGCAGGGTGCAGAGACTTGAGGATCCTGCTCCATGAGATCTACAGAGGCATTGGCACTCTCCCTCTGTCAATCTGTGGAGTCCAGGGCAGAAAAATGGTTGCCGGTGTGCACTGGTAACACGGAGGTTGGTGGGCGAAGGTATCGTGTGGTGACACCCTAAAAGAGGACCTCTGTGTTGGCGAAGTAGAAGACCGTTTGCCTTTGTATGACTTCTTGGAGCCTTTCTGGTTGGCATAGGAAGTCTCAGATGTTTGTTGGGTGAATGGATGGAGGAAGTCTTCACAGGAGTATTCTTTCTGTCCTTCCCAGCCTGCCAGTTGTGTAGCTGGTGACTTCGCCCTGGGAGGTGGATGTTTGCTGGGTTTGGTGCACGGCTGGACAGGAAGACAGCGATGCTACTATGACACTGGGCAATTTCACAACCTCAGTGCTGAATTTGAGGTTACATGTCTGCATGGCCATGTCCTTCATAGAGCAAAGTGTCACAAGAACAGTACTGTAAGTGCCAGACAGTAGAACGCAAGGTTTCCGAGTAGCTAATAACTTGGGAGTGATCGGGTAAGACACTTTTTCCTTTTTCTTTACTCCTGGACAGCCTGCTCATCAACATACATGGGACAATCTTGAGAGGAGGCAGCATGGTCGCCATTGCAGTTGATAAAGTACGGAGGAGGAGGCGGACAATCGCCCTTGTGCACATCCCTACCATAAGTTACACATTTGGCCACATGTCGAGAAGACATTTGAGTGTGGTTGAAACGATGACACTAGTAGCAGTAGATAGGGTTCAAAATGTACAGTTGGACTGTGATAACTTCATAGTCTGCTTTGATCTTGGACGGAAGCACTCCTCTATCAAAGGTGAGAAAAGTGTGTGGGCACTAAGGATGCAACTACCGTTTTCTTCACTGGATGGGCGGCAAAGACACCCTGAAGAGAGAGGTACATTTGGATTTCTGCTTTGGTCGGATCAATGAGCAACATAGTGTAAATAACACCATGGGAAGAATTCAGAATTCTATGGGCCTCAACACGAACAGGACAGCTATGGAGGAACGAAGCTGCAAGCAGTTGTGCTTGAGAATCAGAAGTAGTCTACAAAAGTACAGTTTCATTGCGCAAATGAGAGCAGGATTTCACAGGGCCAACAATTGCATCAACACTTTCCTGAATCAGAAACAGATTTACCGTTGCAAAGGACAGACCAACTTCAGTATGAAATCATGAGGAACAGTGGTGCAACCGGGAGGGTCTTTGAATAGGGAGTTTCATTCCTTTTACGTCTGGTGAATGAGGACTGCAAAGACGATCTACATCTACATACATACTCCACAATCCACCATACGGTGCTTGGTGGAAGGTACCTCGTACCACAACTAGCATCTTCTCTCCCTGTTCCACTCCCAAACAGAACAAGGGAAAAATGACTGCCTATATGCCTCTGTACGAGCCCTAATCTCTCTTAACTCATCTTTGTGGTCTTTCCGCGAAATGTAAGTTGGCGGCAGTAAAGTTACACTGCAGTCAGCCTCAAATGCTGGTTCTCTAAATTTCCTCAGTAGCGATTCACGAAAAGAACGCCTCCTTTCCTCCAGAGACTCCCACCCGAGTTCCTGAAGCATTTCCGTAACACTTGCATGATGATCAAACCTACCAGTAACATATTTAGCAGCCCACCTCTGAACAGCTTCTATGTCCTCCCTCAATCTGACCTGATAGGGATCCCAAATGCTCAAGCAGTACTCAAGAATAGGTCGTACTAGTGCTTTATAAGCGGTCTCCTTTACAGATGAACCACATCTTCGCAAAATTCTACCAATGAACCGAAGACAACTAGCCGCCTTCCCCCATTACATGCTCGTCCCACTTCATATCGCTCTGCAATGTAACGCCCAAATATTTAATCGACGTGACTGTGTCAAGCGCTACACTACTAATGGAGTATTCAAACATTACAGGATTCTTTTTCCTATTCATCTGCATTAATTAACATTTATCTATATTTAGAGTTAGCTGCCATTCTTTATACCAATCACAAATCCTGTCCAAGTCATCTTGTATCCTCCTACAGTCACTCAACGACGACACCTTCCCATGCACCACAGCATCATCAGCAAACAGCCGCACATTGCTATTCATCCTATCCAAAAGATCATTTATGTACATAGAAAACAACAGCGGACCTACCACACTTCCCTGGGGCATTGCAGATGATACTATCACCTCCGATGAACACTCACCATCGAGGACAATGTACTGGGTTCTACTACTTAAGAAGTCTTCCAGCCACTCACTGGCTCACTGCAAGAAAATCCCCCATTTCTGCCAGCATATCCAATGGTGCACTCCTTTCAACTGGCGCGGGGAGTGGGGGTGGGGGTGGGGGTGGGGGTGGGGGTGTCATGCGTCAGAGGGGGGGGGGGGGGGGCACCCGCCTTAGGTGATTGTTCACACCTCCCGAAAATCTGACAGAGGGTCCAACTGGCAATTTGGGGAGATAGCAGCTCAGGCAATCACCCCTCTGTGGGCCTGGCCTGTACCAGGGGGTACTTGTGAACCATACTTGTCGACCTAGGGTTGGGAATTATGCGTTACCCTGTCACCTGTTACATGCCAGGTGTGTGGGCTGGCCTTCAGGAGTACCCAGGGAGGTAGAAGAAAAAGAGGAGCCTCGAACGCTGAAGTGGAGGAAGGATAGGAGAAGGTGAATGAAGAAAGGAAAAAAGAAACTAAAAACAGTGGTGAGACAGTTCTTACATCAGCTATGGAAAATGCGGAACACTCCCAAAAACACCCCAGACAATGTTTAGCACATCAAGCTCCACAGGGCTGTCGGCACCTACAGTGGACCAGTACACCTGATGCCAGGCCAGGCAAAGGCATTAGGCTTTGTTGTAGTCACCTGTGACCACAACAGACTCACATGCCTCAAATCCTGTGGCTGGTGATAGCTGCAGCAGAGCCTAAAGCCATGTGCCTGCCCTGGCCGTGAAACATCCATCACTAAGCATGAGGTAGTCAAAGTGTTAAATGGACAAGTGCTTGTTTTCAAAATGGAAAGTACATTATCAGACTTTCAATGGAAGTATATGTAGGTGAAACAAAAATTACTAAGTTTGTTTATTGACTCAGCTATAACATGATGTGAGAAGCCACTCCCATAGAAGATCTTACATATGGTAAGAAATACAACTGATATTTATCTAGCAGTTTTTTAAATGCACTAGATTTTAGCCCATGGTTTCACCTGCATTCGTGTATGTCACATATATTTCACACATGTATGTATGAATCTCTGCTGTTTTACACCATACAACTCCAGAGGGGATTTTTCTGTGGTTTTCAGCCATGTGGCATGATTTTTGGTCCTGACACACTGACAAAAACAGTGGGCCACTGGAGTGCTTATTCTTGCAACCTGGTTGACACACTGAACAGCACACATAAGAGACAAACAAAACTTCATATTTTTCTAGTAAAAAAAAAAAAGGACATATTACTCCCCTTTTCATCCTTATTCCCATCCCTGGAGGTGCCTTAACCCCACACTACTTTTACACGAAAAGAAATAGTTTTATCAAAATAATCTCTACATTTACCTCCCCTTTCTATTTCTCTTTCACCTTTTCCACCTGCTTCATCACACACTGTCCCTCTTCTACCTACCCACACACCATACTTCATCCACTTGCCTCCTCACACCCTCTTCCTTTCTCCTATTGTTCACTGCCCCTTTCCATCTTCCACCTGACTCCTACACCTACCTCCCCCCCCCCTCTCTCTTTCTCTCTCTCTCTCTGTCCATCTCCTCCCCCACCAATCTCTGTCTGTCTCCTCTTCCCTTCCTCTCTGTATATCTCCTGCTCCCCCCCCCCCCCCCCTCTATCCATCTCCTCCTCCTCCCCCTTCTCCATCCAATTCCTATCAGCCCTTTTTCACCCAGATCCAAATGCGAGGTAGGTGTTTGTTACCCTCACAGTGCTTCTTTCCAGACCATAGGTGATATATGTACTAAGTTTGACTGAAATCGATCCAGTGGTTTAGGAGGGGACAGGGTACATACATACATGCACTGTTATAATATACTAGCCTTTCACCTAAGGCTTCGCCTACTTATTATGTATGTCACATACATGTGTGTGTCTCAAGCCTGCTGTTTTACACATCATGACTTCAGAGATGATGCTAAATTTATCTGTGGTATTCAGCCGTGTGGTATGATCTTTGTTCCTGAGACATGTTGACAAAACTATTCCTTCCTCACAACCTACCTCTATATACCCGCTCCCACTTCCACCTGTATCCTCATTCACTCTCCATTTTCCACTTCACACTCTTACCCACTTGCCTAATCACACCCTCTTCATTTTCTGTTTGCCCAACTCCCTTCTGTTTCTTCCACTGGACTACTACAGTTCCCCCATTCTCCTTCTATCGATCTCCTCTTCCCCTCTCTCTGTTCATTTCCTCCTCCCTTCTCTACTTAGTCACGCCTGCCCACACGTCTGCCATCTGGAATGCATTCTATTACCACCCACACAAAAATGTCAATCCTGCAGGACAGTTAGATGTCAGGTGTTACCAGCCCTTTTCACCCCTACCCCAACGGTAGCTAGGTGATTTGTACCCTGGCAGCACTTCTTTCCACACAACAAGTGGAACTTGTACCAAGTTCTGTTGAAATTGATTCAGTGGTTTAGAAGGAGATGTGGCGCATGCGTACACACACACAAACACACACACACACACACACACACACACACACACACACACACACACACACACACACACACACACCAATTTTTATGTACAGTGTGTAAACTTTTAGATGGCAGACCTCTCCCTAGTCATGAATTCATAGAAGTCGGTAAACGTCGGGAGGCTTCGGTAGGCATGCAGTTTCGACTGCTGCCAACATTATGTAGCTGACTGTGTTGTACAAGGTAGCCATTATCGTCTGCTTCGTTATTGTTTTACGCTGTACTGTTCTGCGTGTTTTTATTGTGCAGTTATGCTAAACATTATCAAAATGAGTGAAGGGGCAGTTGCTGGCCCATCTCGGGAGTCGCCAACAACCCCTATTCGGTAGGCCTACGGTTAGAAGGAAACCAGTACTACGTAGCGATGCTCGCAAAATTATATTGAGTGTGACCGAATGCTGCGAAAGGGAGCAGAAAAAATTGCTTCACCACATTTACAAATCTTCTACATACACAGGACAAAGCATGCGTAGCATTGGAAGATTCAAACAGTTTTCCAAGAATTATCCTGGCGTATCACCACAAACGCCTGGCAAGAAAAGGTGAGTTTCCATTTCAGATATTTTGTTTGCGATCACTTTGAAGGAGCCCCCTATTTCGTCCGAATTACCTTATATTTCATTTTTCCTTGCTACTGTATTACTTTGTATGGAAACACCACTGGTTACTGTATTATTTCGAAACACATTAATATTACAGTACATTTCCAAATTCAAAAAAATACATGCAGTGCAGAAGGCATTTTCTTATAAATCTTTCTCTCTCTTTTAACTTAGGAAAAGAAGTGGAGAAATCGAAGTAATGATCGATGATTTCAACCAGCGTGTCATTCGCGACACGATAGCGGAATTTTATTCAGTGCGGAAGACTGTTCCGAGCCTGTGAACACTGCTTCCAGTTTTGCACGACAAAATAGGCTGGAAGTGGAGTATTGTCTCGCTGAGAAAAGTACTTTTGTCTATGGGATTCATATGGTGTAATGTGGAAAACAAGAGTAATGTGTTGTTAGAACGTCCAGACATTGTGCACTGGCGATCTTGTTTCATTGTTGACATGAAGAACTTCAGGGAAGCAGGCAGAGAAATATTTTATCTCGATGAATCGTGGATCGATAATAATTTAACGTTTAATAAATGTTGGCAGAGGAAGGGTGTCGGTTCACTACATGGGGAGCAGATAGTAGACATACATACATACATACATACATACATACATACATTCATATATATATATTAATGTACATGACGATTTCAGTTTCGTTTACGAACAACATTTAAAGCGAGTTTTACTTCCAAGCCTTTCGTCTGCTTTCGTGTAAGCATGACGCGCAATTTGTAGTGCCAGCACTGCAACTGGTAGGCGTGCCTTGTCCCCTCCCCAGCGGCTCCTCTCCCCACGCCAGCCAATGCTTGCTTCCTCCTCTCCCCGCTCCCCCCTCACAACTCTGCCATCTTTCAGTTAACACACTGTATGTAGTACTAGTATACACTGTAGCTTCAACATTTTTGTTGCTACACCCTAGGATGTTCCTACAGATAGTTTTTGTTTTACATTCAAACAGTGCTGCCTGTAAGTCAACACAGAGTCAATAGTAACCCCAAGATAGTTAGGCTGGAAACTGTGTTCCAGCTGCACTCTTTTCCAAATTACTCTTAAGTTTCCCAAGGGCCTGTCTGTTCATCAAATGGAATGTGCACATTTGAGTTTCCCTGGGACTTGGTTTTAAATGGTTCTTAAGGTAGTATTTATGTAATTCCTCCAAAGCAGTGTTAAGATTTGGTACCACCTGTTTGAAGGTCTCATTCTAGTAAGAGAGGGTGAGATCAGCACCATAGATGGAACTTTGTGTGTTATTAGGCAACGGTTGATCATGGTTTAACTAAGAGAAGATAAAACACTATCCCATGTAACCCATACTTTTGGATCCTTATTTGACTATGGTGATGTTGAAATTATACAAAAAAGACCCTTACATTTTGAAGGAGATCTTGAATCAGTAATGTAAGATGGTAATCATTAGTTGTTCTATACATTTTGGCAGGCCTTTCTTGTCTCAAAGCCACTTTCTTGTCTCAAAGCCGCTTTCAATACACCTGAATACAGTAACCAGGTTCAAATGCATGTAATGCGCTTCATTTATTCAGAGATGAATAGGCCTGCACAGGATACAGATGTCATTTTAAGCTGAGAATAAGAATGATGATGAATTTTATTTCAAGAGTCTTCTGGACTGGAGAGGACAGAAACATGCAACCAGAAAAAGGTGCTGATTGTATCAATAAAAATATGAATGTCATACTGTTGTTTGGGGTCTTGCTGAACTGTGCCCAAAGGCTTGCTGACAACCACTGTAGAACTAGTCCTCCTTTTATGACCATAGTCTAAGACTTATGATACGTAACTACGAATTTATTCTAATCAGTTGAACATTACCTGTTGTTCATTAATGAACAAGAGTTAAAGGTCATTCTTGTAGTAAGAAATTTATCAAATCAATGAGTTATTAAAACCCAGAAAGGCTACTGAGTTCAGTTTAGTGCTAATATTCTCTTTTGTGATATATAAATTACAAATTTGTCACCATAACCATTTTAGATTGAGAAATAAAGGATGTAGTTGATACACAAAAAGTTAAAACTGTTTTGTTTTTGAACAGGTAACTTCAAAGTTGGCCTCATGGCTCAGCATCTACCATATTATATGGACTTCCCAGAATCCACGAACACTAGTGTCTCTGGGACCAAATAGTAAGATATATACTTATACAATTACACCAGTTTATCAGAAGTCAGAAAATTCAGTTTCCTTCTTGAGACATATTTTGTATGAGGTGCATCATAATTTTTGTCTATTTGCCATGCTGCAAAACACCTTAACAGCTCCAATCTATTAATCAGTTTTGTACCTGCAAGTGTCCAGCTATCGTCATACATTTCAAACTGAGCCTTCTTAGGATTTTTGTCGACAAGTCTGCATGGCCTCTGACACAGTCAACTTAACAAACTCTTACACTTATGTTCTGTGTTCTCCAAGGAGAATGGGTATTCCATACATCAAATTTGAAAGGCTTTGCAAATATGCAAAGAAGAATGTTTGATAAGCCCTAGGAAAAGTAGTAAGACAATGAAGTGTTAGAGTCAAAGGTACTTTTTTTACTGATGGGAAGTGTTTCATACCAGCTAAGATCTTTGAGAAACAGTATGTTTAACTGATACTTCTGTCTCTTGATGAACATTTCAACACTTGTAGGGCAGTGAGGGATGCTCGACTATATAAAGAACAATTAATGAAATTCTGTGCCTGCGTGTTAGTCTTATTTAATACACGCATACTATCACTTCACAATTTTCTGGTAGCAGAGGAATCACGGGAAACTGAATGACTTTGTGCTGGTACAGATTGTTTCCACCTGTTGCGCAACCTTAGCTAGCACATCGTACAGCACACCGTAGCAATTATAGCAGTATGGAAGTATTATGAATGCAATGCTGATTTCAGTGTGGTACACAGCCAGAGATGAGGAGGTGGGATTTGTTAACCCCAGTCTCCCATAGCAGCCCACATACTCAGCAATGCTATTGTTACTCCATTCCAGATTGTCCAAATTTAGAGCCTGGCCCATTTCCCCTTTCTGACATTCAATGATCAAAGGTGATTTAGAATTACTGCTGGTAGAAAAAGCACTCAATGAAAATTACTGGTTTTGCTCAGATAACACTTACAGTTCTTTCTCTTATAAGGGCTGGTGAGCTCAAAATGCATTTAATAACAATGTAATGCCTTCCATGCATTTGAAACAACAATCTGTCAAACACCTATTCTATAAAAGATTGCAAGTGTGTTGAAACTATTCTTTGTTTTTATTTGCAGCTGCTATTTTCTTAGCAACTGTAAATCATAGTTCAGAAATGTTACTTGTTTTATCTTTGTTGCACACTCTAACAAAGAAACATCACCAACTTCACCTCAGCTTTTAAGGAGAAAAAAGCATACTAGCAAGATAACAGGCCCAGTAATTAATTCCACATGAAAATTTGGTCTATAATCCTGAAAGCATACAGTTCTGAGTGTGAAGAACTGTACACTTCAGTGTGTAAGAGGTTTGTGTTCATAATGGCAGTGAACCAGCATACAATAGTATGACACTTGCAGGAGCAGTATGGAATGACAGTCAAAATGCAATGTTTAAACATCAAAGAATGAGAACTCCTGAAAGTAATGACTGATAAGCATTATTATATGCAGCTCTTCGACTAACTACTGTAAAGGCAAAGGAAGGTGTATGGGGCTTTCCTTGTGCTATTATTTATACCTTTCAGGATCATCAAGAGGGACTTTCAATTATTAAAACACAGTAGAAGACACTGCAGTTTTTGTACTGCTGATGCCACCATGTGGAATAAGATACTATCGACTGCTCTATATATTCAGCTGCAGTGTTCAAGCATTCTGTCTGAAGGTTTAACAACTCAACATGACATCTGCGCATCAATTGCCCAGCATTACAACACGCAATCTCTTCTCTACAGGCTGTGTGTAGCAATTCACAAATTCAGTGTAAATTAATGTGTATGTCATTAAAGTGGCAGCATACCACTATTTAACTATTAAGGCTGCTGTATGTTGTACTGTCCATCATGTCATCCAGTATCTGGAATCTCTTCCTTCCTCACTCCCTTTTCCCTTCTACATCATCTTCTAAAACTGTTTTTATCAGTCTGTCATTCTTTCTTAATATATGCCTAATCCAATTTCTTTTTCTTCTCTTTATTACATCTAGTAACTGTCTTTTCTCTCCCACTCTTCTCAGTACCTCTTCATTTTTTACTCTGTCCATCCAACTTATTCTTTCCATCCTCTGCCATGTCCAGATCTCAAAAGCCTCCAGCCTCTCTGTCTTCCTTCCTCATAGTCCATGTTTCAGCACCATATAGGACACCACTCCAACCAGACATTTTTAGAGTCTCTTCCTGAGTTCTTTGTCCAGATCGCAACAGAAAATTCTCCTTTTCTTATAAAACGCCTCTTTTGCCATTGCTATCCTTGTTTTAATTTCTGTGGTACACTTCCAGTCGGTGTCTATCCTGCTTCCAAGATACTTAAAATGTTGCACCTGTTCTAGTATTTCTCTACTCAGCATAATTTGTATTTCCTTATTTCCTCCTAGTGCCAACACTTTTGTTTTATTTGTATTAATTTTCATTCCATATTTTTTTCTGTTAGTTTCAATGGTGTCCACCAAATCCTGTAATTCTTTTTCCCCTGTGGCTAGAAGGACCACGTCATCAGCAAACCTCAAACATCCTACTCTTCTTCCTACAATTTCTACGCCTTTGCCACATCTAATGAGGATTGGTCAATCATATTTTCCAAGTAGAGGTTGAAAAGAGTAGGTGATAGCATCCTTGTCTTACTCCTTTTCCTAGACCGATCCAGTTTGTACTTTCTCCTCTCACTTTAATTGAAACTTTTTGATTAAGATATAATGAGTTTACAAGTCTTTTGGTTTTCCAGTCCACTCTCTTTTCCCTCATTATAGTCGCCAGCTTGTCCCAAACCACATTGTTAAACGCCTTTTCTAGATCGATCAAGCACATATCTAGGTCTCTTCCTTTTTCAATAAACCTTTCTCCCAAGATTCGTAGGAGCCCTATTGCATCTCTGGTGCCCGTATTCCGTCTAAAGCCGAACCGCTCCTCGCCAAGATTCTCCTCCATTACTTTTTCAAGTCTTTTATTAATTATTCTTAACATAACTTTGGCTGCATGTGAAATGAGGCTGATTGTCCTGTGCTTGCTGCATTTCCTGGTTTCTTCTTTTTTCGGTAATGGAATCATTACTGTTGTCAGAAAGTCCTCAGACCATTCACCACTGTCATATTTTATTACATAATTTCAGTATTTCTCTTATTCCATCTTGGTTCAAGCATTTTAATATTTCTCCTAGTATCGTATCTGTACCTACCGCTTTGCCATTTTTCATTGCAGCTATGGCAGACTTTACTTCTTCCATTATGATGGTTGGTCCTTTCTCGTCATCACTTACGCTGTTGTGTGATTCAAGTTCCAGAGTTTCTGGTTTGCTATTTGTATCATATAGCTCTTTTAGATATTCTTCCCATCTCTGGAGGACACTGTCACGATCTTTGTACACTACCTCTTCGTTTTTACTCAAAATTTCCATAGTAGCACTTCCTGCTCTGTTTTGTTCCTATGTCATAGTCTTTACTCTGTTGTATAATATCTTCCCTTCCTGTCCAGTTCTTCAATTTCATCACATTCCTCTTTTAGCCATTTTTTCCTAGCCTGCTCTGTTTCTCTTCGCAGTTCATTATTTAACCTTCGGTATATCTTTCTTGCATCTTCAGTGCCCTTGTTCTTCAATTTTCTTCTCTCCTCCATCTTGGAAATCATTTCTTGTGTGACCCACGGTTTTTTTGACCTTTTCCCATTTACAGATCCTATATTTTGCTGTCCTGCTTTAATGATTCCTTCTTTCAGCATATTCCAGTACTCGTTGGCATTATTAGGTGTTTAGAAACTCCCGAGAAAGCATTTCTGTAATTTGTTCTTTGTTGGATCTTATCTTCTCTAGATCCCACTTCTTCACCATGGTCGCCTTCTTCAGTTTTTTCATTCTTATTTCTATTTCTGCCAGAAGTAAGTTGTGATCACTATTAATATCTGCACCTTCTTGATTCCATTCCTGTATCTTTCTTCTACCAGTATAAAATCGATTTGGTTTCTGTATTTATCCCCTGGTGATTTCCAAGTGTAGAGCCTCCTCTTGTGGTTCTTGAACCATGTGTTTGCCGCTATCAGCTGCCTTTCCCTGCAGAAGTCATTTAGCCATTCACCTCTATCATTTCTCTTTCCAAGACCATGACTGCCTGCTATGTTTTCCTCTTTCCCTTTTCCCACAATGGAGTTCCAGTCTCCCATTACTATTTTGCAGCATTTTTTATTTTTGTCCATTATTCTCTCTATTACATTGTATGTTGTTTCCTCTACAATTTGGTCATCATGTTCTGAAGTTGGCATATACACCTGGACAATGAGTAAATCTTTTTGTGCTCCTTTTGGCCTTACACCAATAGCCCGGTCATTTGCATAGTCTTCATATTCCACACATTTAGCCAACTCCTTTGTCATAATCATTCCTACTCCATTCATTCCTTTTACTTCTCCTCCTGAGTAACTCCTATGAGGTCCATATGTTTCTTTTCCCTCTCTCTTTTAAGATTTTCTAGTTTTCCTGCCTGTAGCAGCATTCTAACATTCCAGGTACCAATCCTCGTTTTGATTTTTTGCCTCCTTTCAAGTTGTCCCCCCCCCCCCCCCCCCCCCGGAGATCCGAATGGTGGACTATTTTACCTCCGGGCACTGATTTAACATAAGAGGAAGCCATTTTTGTACATAAAATGGAGACTGCATTATGCAGGGAAGATAATCTGCAGTGGTATTCCGTTGCCTTCCGCAGTTCTGGAGGCCGCCCCTAACATGGGATACAGACGACTTTTGCAGCTGCCTTCTCCGGGTCAGATGCTGCATGAGAAGTATAGGTTGGAAAATGAAAGACCCCTAGCCCTCAAAACCTAATAGCGTCAGGGTCAGAAAAGAACAAGAACTGGTCGAGGGTGGCCAGACAGGAAAGATAAAAGTGTGGAGCCTGGCATAAGTAAGTGGAAGCAATGCCAGGACTCAGCTCGAGGCCCCGTGGTCGCCAGCCTCATAATCACTAGGTGTGACGCCCTGAGCAGAGTCTTCCTATATTTTGAGGAAATGGAAACTGAGCTGGAAACTAGCCTTCCTATATTCCAGCTCAATTTCCATTTCCTCAAACTACATACATTAACAACAAAAGTGGTACAGCATATATAATTTTATGAGCTAATTAATGTTCAATTTTTAATTTTTTTTTCTTCAAATTAGTAGCATGGTGTTCCATGGATTTTACTACTGAAATATTTTACATAAAAAACATGTAATGTAATTACCATTGGACTTGGTGAGGAGCGAGCATAAGAACCAGAAGACATAGCACCTCCAGTGTTCATTGAAGGAAACAGTCCATGTCTCTCACTGCTTTCTGTTGAAGAAAATTGCGAAGATGGTACTGTAGTGACATCCTCTTCATTATGTGGCTGCGTAAGCCACTCTACAATTAGAGGGTTTGAAGTAAGGCCCTTTTCATATTTCTGCGCCATGATCTAAAAAGAGAATTTTGTTGTTGCATTTTAAAACACATAATGTGAAAAATCAAGGAAATAAAACATAGACATAATTATGAACATGAAATGGGGATAATTACAACCGAACACTACTATAGATTACCTGTCGTAAATATTGTGCTGATGAAGACAATGTGAAATAAAATCTCTGGAAAAATACATTGTACCAACTTATCCACCAAAGATGTCAATTTTAGAAATGATGGCTTTACTCAATCATTAGTAAGGAATTTGCTATCATTAAACAGCATAATCCTCCTAATGAATATGTTTCTAGAAGTTTTCTCTGGGGATTGAATATTCCATTATCTTACAGGCATGCATCCAGTGTATTATTAATTCCTGTGCTGATATTTATGGTTCATAACCTTAAAGCCATTCTCAGGCTGCTTGTTATGATTTTTAAATCACTTGACACGATACTATGAAGTAAATGCACATGCATCAGAGAGAACATTGTTGGTAACAAAAGTGTCCATCTGGATACGATTAAAACAAAGGAAACACAGATGAACATTGCGATGACTCTGTGCTTGCACTGTTTTGATCTTAGACGGATAAAGATTCATCTATGACTTGATGTTCTTGTTACCAATAGTGTTATCCCTGATGCATCCAAGTTTACTCCACAATACTGTGTAAAGTGATTTAAAAACCTTGGAAGTGACTCACCATGAGAATGTCTGTAAGGCTGTCAGCTAAACTGTTGGAATAAGAAATAATAATATCCCAGTTACATGCCCAAAAGATGATGGAGCACTGCCTCATAATATTTGTATCAATTGTCTTTTAACAGTAACCTGCATCTTTTGAAGGAAAAGTGGGAGAGGTCTAGGCAAACTAACCAGCATATACGTTCAATAAATTTGGGGGTCGGGAATCTTGATGATCACCTATTTCCTTGGATATTACACAATACTATCCTTGGATATTACACAATACTAGCTGATGAAATATGTTGCACAGAAGTATTCCTGCCATTAAAAAGAAATTCTCCTCTTTATTTGTGTGAATCTGTGATGTCCCTCTGAAATTTCTGAAATGGTTCAAATGGCTCTGAGCACTATGGGACTTAACTGCTGTGGTCATCAGGCCCCTAGAACTTAGAACTACTTAAACCTAACTAACCTAAGGACATCACACACATCCATGCCCGAGGCAGGATTCGAACCTGCGACCATAGGGGTCGCGCGGTTCCAGACTGTAGCGCCTAGAACTGCTCGGCCACTCCGGCCGGCGAAATTTCTCAACAATCACAATTCCATGCAAGAGAAAATAAATCAGTCGACAGAAGAAGCCACTCCACACAAAAACGGACATTCAATCTCGCCCACTTCAGTAACCAGGATTGGAATATTTTCCCGGTTTTGTCACTACCAGTGAGTGCTTGAACTCATTACCCAGAAAAACGTGGATTATAGCTATGACGGAGAAAGATGTCCCTTCTTATTGATCCAATTCAAAGACGTGTTGCCCCGTTGTGTACTTTCTCTCCACAGTGAGTTGAACTGTTCACAAACTACTATCTCAGACCAATTGAAAGAACTTGCAAACAAGTCGCTGAACATCCCTCGAGAGAATCCCAGTCAATCATGCCATACGAATTTACTTTGCTTTTGTCAGAACGTAGCTTTCAAATCATTCCAGCACATACAGGCAAAGTTAATTTAATGTAATGTATGTGCACCTTTCAGCACGTATGGGAATATACTGATCATTAACAGCAACATTACCCATGGTTATCCTAAAATATTCCAGTGTAGGATACTATATTAACTAGAACTTCTTAAACTGACCACAGGTAGGCTAGGATAAACAACATATCACTTTTCGAAGTCAAGCCATCTCTGCAGTCTTTTCAATTCTGTGTATACTCACTAGTGCAACGCCCTTAATAATTGCTGCCTTCTAACTATTTTGACTGTTTCCACTCATGACTGTCAAGTGCACTAGACAATAACTAACAGTGAACAGCCAGCATTGTCTTCTCTAATATGTACAATGGGGCATCACTGCCCCAAACTACTATTTCATGAAGCTTCATAATGTGTTCATCATTCGTTATTTTACTTTTTCGTTTACATGGGTTCATGTGTTCAAATCATCTTTGATCTGCACCAATTCCTATTTATTTCTTTAATTGACCACATCCACTTTATTCAGTGTGATGCTTGTTCTCGTCAATGACAAATGCCGTGAGACGAAATAAACAATTAGAATATCACAATCAAACACAGTAATCAACTATAAAGACAGATAAATGGGTTCTACTCACCAATTTTGAATAATCAGATCCTCTGTATTCCCGTCCTTTGTATTTGCACACCTACGACAATCACATTATCTTTCAACGCAACTGGTGTGCTATGCCTCCACTTTCATTGACTTCTTTGGTTGTTCTGTATCACAGAAGCTGTTCTGACTGTTGACAATACAGATCTCTTCAACAGTTCTGTCAACTCATTTACTTCAATTTCATTGCTTTCTTTTCTACATGAAACATGACATCACTTGGATTCTGCATTGACTCATCCTTTTAATCATTGTTTCTCATTTTATTTACCATTCACAAGTCTCAATGGAACAACTTTCGGTTTTCCAAAACAGCAAAATAAGAAATAATCACAACTGTTGCCCAATCCACTGCTGATGTATTTCACTAACGAAACAATGCAACAGTCAACAATACTGCAAAAATGAGCACACTTGTCACTGCTGCCTGTATCTTTCCAAATAAGACAGTTAGAAAAATGGTACAATGTCAACAATAATTTAGGATTTCCTCCTTTTTCCAAAATAAAAATAATAACAACAATAATAAAAAAAGTGACATATAGAAAAAAAGTGAAGGATAAGTCAACAGAGAACCCTGAAACCCATTTATCTATCCTTAACATCGACATTTTCATTTTGCAATATCATATGTTTCAATTACTACAATACTTACTGCAGCATCTTTACTCTCAAACTCAACAAGTGCTCGACCTTTCTTCTTTGGAGATAATATCAGTGCTACCACATTTCCATACTGCAATACAAAACAATACATAAAGTAAAGTTAAAATAGATCGTGCAAATGTTGCCTTCATTTATTTAAATAAATGTAATATTACGATTTATACTGTCATTGTAATTGCACTGTATAAGAATGATAGACACTAACATAATCTCACCTTTGACAACAATTTGTGTAACATGTCATATGAATATCCTCCATTATTCACATCAGACTTATTTACATTCCACCTAATCCGAAGACGATATTGATTATTTGCTTCTTGTTCTCTCCTGTTTGCTCTCTGCTCTCTTTCTTCTTCTATTATTTTCTGAACATATCTTATTTCTTCTTCCACTGCTTTTGATCCCTCTTTTCTTAACCTATCAATCTCAGCCTACAAACAAATAATTAACATTAAAGATTAGAGAAGTATTGTAATTCAGCTGCTGCATTACACTACCAACAGCGACAAACAAAAGATCAATTTCACAAGAACAGATATCATCAAGAACAATTTCCCCTCTCCAATTATGTGCACAAAGAAACTGGTACACCTGCCTAATATTGTTGCTGACTGCAGTGCTGTATTCTACCTGTTTACATATCTCTGTATTTGAATACACTTGCCTATACCAGTTTCTTTGGTGCTTTAGTGTAGAATGCAAACGTTAGCTTGAGAATCTTTTAAGTTACAACAAAGTTATCTATTAAGGCATGGAACATCATATAATTATATCATAAAGACTTCTCTTATGGTGAGGAAAAAAGCTCTTTCAAATGCTGATAAAACCAAATACAGGTTCTGTACCAATATCTGATACAAGTGTGAAAAATGAAATGTTTTGGGCAGCACTGAGTAAAAATGTTCAATATTATCACAGTAAAAATTCTCCAATCCTACTCCGAAATGGCAATTACTCACATGACTGGTACTGCTTAAGGTCTGATATTCCAATAGTTATGTGTGTAAACCCATAGCATGTGTTCCATTAATAACATGGCAGTTCAGTGTCCCAAGACAGTGGGTGGAGGAACATCACTAAAGATGAACACATAATTATGTTTTGTTGTCGAGCAAATAATGTTTTATGCAGAGTTTGGCAATGAATACACTTAAATTACCAAATATTTGCACCTGAAATATCTAAATATCACAGTGCTGGATTGAGACTGTGTCAATCCACACTGGTGAATGTACAGATATAAATTATATGAATATAATTTGAGGAAGTTCTTTGATGGTTCAATAGTACAGAGATCATAGCCTCTTATATTCAATCCTGGGAGTAGAAAACATTTCATTAGGGGAGAGCCAGCCGTGACAAAACTCTACCATCTGGGGAGCAAGATGTATGAGACAGGCAAAATACCCTCAGACTCCAAGAAGAGTATAATAATTTCAATCCCAAAGAAAACAGGTGTTGACAGATGTGAAAATTACTGAACTAGCAGTTTAATAAGTCACAGCTGAAAAATATTAACACGAATTCTTTACAGACAAATGGAAAAAGTGGTAGAAGCCAACCTCAGGGAAGATCAGTTTGGATTCCATAGAAATGTTAGAACACACGGGGCAATACTGACCCTATGACTTATCTGAGAAGATAGATTAAGGAAAGGCAAACCTCCGTTTCTAGAATTTGTAGACTTAGAGAAAGCTTTTTCATGATGATGACTGGGATACTCTCTTTCAAATTCTGAAGGTGGCAGGGGTAAAATACAGGGAGTGAAGCAGTGGTAGGGAAGGGAGTGAGACAGGGTTGTAGCCTATCCCCGATGTTATTCAATCTGTATATTGAGCAAGCAATAAAGGAAACAAAAGAAAAGTTCGGAGTAGGTATTCAAATCCATGGAGAAGAAATAAAAACTTTGTGGTTCACCGATGATACTGTAATTCTGTCAGAGACAGCAAAGGACTTGGAAAAGCAGTTGAACGTAATGGACAGTGTCTTGAAAGGAGGGTATAAGATGAACATCAACAAAAGCAAAATGAGGATAATGGAATGTAGTCGAATTAAGTAGGGTGATGCTGAGGGGATTAGATTAGGAAATGAGACAAAGTAGTAAAGGAGTTTTGCTATTTGGGGAGCAAAATAACTGATGATGGTCGAAGTAGAGAGTATATAAAATGTAGACTGGCAATGGCGAGGAAAGCGTTTCTGAAGAAGAAAAATTTGTTAACATCGAGTATAGATTTAAATGTCAGGAAGTCGTTTCTGAAATTATTTGTATGGAATGTAGCCCATGTATGAAAGCAAAACATGGACAGTAAATAGTTTAGAAAAGAAGAGAATAGAAGCTTTTGAAACATGGTGCTGCAGAAGAATGTTGAAGATTAGATGGGTACATCACGTAAGTAATGAGGAGGTACTGAACAGAATTGGGAAGAAGAGGAATTTGTGGCACAACTTGACTAGAAGAAGGGATCAGTTGGTAGTACATGTTCTGATGCATCAACAGATCACCAATTTCGTACTGGAGAGAAGTGTGGCGGGTCAAAATTTTAGAAGGAGACCAAGAGATGAATACACTAAGCAGATTCAAAATGATGAAGACAACAACAACAATATATTCAACTGCGATTCTTATATTTTATAGCTAACAATGCTTGTGCTTACAGAGGCCTGTTATGAGGATAAAATCCTACAGGGTGAAGCTAAAATGCAAATCACATGGCCAGAGTGTACCCCAGCCTTTAATTATTGATAACATCCCATTTTTTAGCTTGGAAAAAGAACTGTAATGGACTGTGTAAGGTACAAGTATGGTTAATACATTGGACACATATTCAAGAGAACCAAAGTTCAAATCACTGTACAGTGTTCCTGGTTTAGGTTTCTGTAGTTGCTTTCCTTAACTGCATGAGGTGTTTGCATTGATGGTTCCTCTATAAAAAGACACAACCATAAAATAATGTGTGTCCAAGAAAGTAATATGGTATTCTTTCACACAAGAAATGTATTTTCTAGATTTATACCCATATCTAACATAATGCACCACACTTGAAGGCTGTTTTTATTTTATTTCACACTAAAAAATCCGGCAAATATTTCTTATGTCTGTAACATACCATATTCCAGATTTTCGACTAGAACTATTTTCTTTTGCATAAACTTCAGCAGTTCCTTTCCATAAATGATCTTTGCCTTGTTTTCTTCCTTCAGCACTGTTTAAGCTTTGAATAACTGATGTTTGTTTATGTTGGGAAGCAGCAACATTTTTCTATAGGCAAGAGGATGCCTCTCTGATTTAAGGTGTTACTTGAGATCCCCCTTTCCCATTTGCATACTAAAACATCTGCAGAAAAGTGCTTCTGGACCTGCAGGGTATAAGCCTAGATGAACATACTAATGAGTCCTTTTGTGTGTTTTCATTAAGGAGCAACCCAATCAAGACTACTACACCAAGTAGAACTGAACTGTGCACATTTCTTTGAACTAAGATGCCAGGTTGGACTATTATGCACTACATTGCCTACTTGGTGTGTATCTTGTGGAAAGATTTCATCCACATGACAACTGATGTTGCAGCAGATTATAAATTACAAGTACACAGATGATGTTGCATCTGTGTATTCCCTATTTCGCAACTTTGTCTGAAGTAATTTTTCTAAATGTTGTACAATACTGGTCAATGAAAATTAGTTACTTTGTTCGTACTTATATGGCAAAAACAATGCTATTAGGAAGTTGCTGTTAATGTGGTCTTCAGTCCAAAAACTGATTTGATGAATCACTAATCTATCTTGAGCTAGCCTTCCTTCTATAATTTTTAACCCCACCAACTTCACATAATTAACAAGCTGACTATTCACTGAAGTCCCAGGATGTGTCCTACCAATCAAACTCCTGATTTAGTCCATTTGTGGGTCTATAGCAACACATTTCAAAAACTTCTATTCTTTTCTTGTCCAAACTGTCTATTGCCCATGTTTCACTCCTGAACAAGGCTACATTCCAGACAAATACCTTCACAGAACGTTTTACTAACACTTAAATTTATGTTATATGCTAAGAATTTTTTTAATGATTTCCTTGTGATTGTCATTCTGTTTTTTCAATCTCTCTACTACAGCCAACATCAGTTACTTTGCTGCTCAAATAGCAAAACCCACCCATTACTTTCAGTGTTGCATTTCCTAATCTAATTCTGTGAGCATCACCTGATTTAATTCAACTAGATTGTATTACATTATTCTACTTTTGCTGGTGGTTATCTTATAATCTCTTTTCAAGACACTATCCATCCCATTCAACTGTTACTCCAAGTCATTTATAATGTCTGGCAGAATTACAATGATATCGGAAAACTGCAAAGTTTTTGTTTCTTCTCCCTGAAATTTAATTCCCGTTCCTAATTTATCTTTGGTTTCATCAATGCTTCATCAATTTACAAATTGAATAACATTGACTATAGGCTACGACCCTGTTTGACTCCCTTCTCAACTACTGCTTGCCCTTCATGCCTCTCTAACTGCAGTCTGGTTTCTGTACACGTTGTAAAAAAATAGTTTTGCCCTTCTCCAACCTACCTTCTAAGCTGTACCGTCAGCAGTGCCACACTTTTCTAAATTTCTTCAAAACTCATACTGATCTTCCCTGAGATTGGCTTCTAGCAGTCTTTCCATTCGTCTGTAAATGACTTGTGACAGTATTTTGCAACTATGACTTATTGAACTGATGGTTCAGTATATTCGCACCTATCAGCAACTATCTTCTTTGACATTGGTATTATAACATTCTTCTTAAAGTCTGAGTGTGTTTCACCTGGCTTCTGTAGCCATTTCTGTATAGCCATTTTCCATTTACTGGCAATTTCATTTTTTTGTCATCTGTATTCCCTTTTGCCTATTTTGTTTATTTTTTTTTTTTTGTATTTTGTCCTTTCATCGATTAAATTCAGTTATCCCTGTGTTACCCTAGGATTTCTAGTAGAACTTTTTACCTATTTGATCCTCTGCTGTTTTCACTATTTCATCTCTTAAAGCTACCCACTCATTATCTATATTATTCTTTTCCCCTTGTTTCAGTCAAAACTTTGCTTAATGCTTCATCTGAAACTCTCAACAACCATTGGTTGCTTCACTTTATCCAGGTTTCATCATCTTAATTTTATATCTTTTTGCAACTTCTTCGGTTTAACTTTGCAGTTCATAACCATTACATTACGGCAAAAGTCTACATTGGGCTATGGAAATGTGGTTTAGAAATCTTTATCTTACCATTGTATAACCAATCTGAAAACTACCACATCTTTGACATGTTCATAACTTTCTTATACAATTCTTACCAAGTGTTAGTGATGATTACATTATGCTCTGTGCAAAATTATACCAGGTGGCTTCCCCTTCCATCCCTTTTCTCCGGCCTAAGTCCTTCTACTATTTTTCCTTCTTTTCCTTCCCCTACTAGAGAATTCCTGTCAGGCATCACAATAAAATGTTCATCTCCCTGAACTATCTGCATGATTTCTTTCATCTCCTTATACAGTCTTTCATCTCGTTGTCATCTGTGGAGCTAGTTGGCAAATAAACTTGTATTGCTTTGATGGGTGTTGGTTTCTTGTCTATGATAATGCATTCACTGTGCTGTTAATAGTATCTTACCAACATTCCTTATTTTCTTATTTATTATTAGAAGTACTACTGTATTACCTGTATTTGCTTTTGTACTCCTAACCAGCACTCATATAACCAGATGTCTTACTCATACAGCTACTGCATCCTTCTAATTCCCACAACATCTAACTTCAACATATTCACCTCCTTTTCAAAATTCTCTAACCTATCTACCTGATTAATGTACCTAACATTATATGACCCTATCCACAGAATGTCGGTCTTGTTTCTCCTGATGAAGACATCCTTCCGAGTTGTGCCCACCCAGAGATCTGAATGGTAGGCTAAAACCTCTCAAAATTTTTAGCCAAGAGGATAGCCTCATAATTAAGCCACAGAGTAGAGCCAATCAGTTAATCATTCAGACTGAAGAGGCTGCTTCCCCTCATCAAGAATAACAAATTTGTTTGGCCTATCCCTGTTGTGGTTGTGCCTATGGCATGGCTATCTGTACAGCTAAGGCACACAAGGCACCCCATTTCGGTGAGGTCCACAGTTCCTGCAGAGGCTTGAAATATCTGTGATAAAATAGTTTCTCTGGAATCAACTACAAAACAACATTTATTTTGTACTCCCATTTTGAGCTGTAATTCACATATACATTCATATTTACCACAAATGTAATATTTTTAAGTAACTACTAATTTTGTATACTGAAAAGAACCCATATGTTACCTGGCTTTATATATACTGACCACACATGAAGAGTCCAACTGTTGAAATATATCACAGAAGTAAGACTACGAATAACAAGAACTGAATAAAACATTCATTATAAATGAATTGTATAGTATGATTATAAATGGACTGCACAGTATGATTAGCTTGAACCAATCCTTATCTGTAACCACTCAAAACTCTGGTTTCATTTCCATGCATGACAACACTGAACAAAGTTCTGATAATTGCCATTAATAAACTGAATAAATATTATGTACTAGTTTTTCAAAAATTAATAAAGTTTGGAGTATTTTGGCACTGGTGCATACAGCAAGGGATCACTTTTACATAAAAAAGAAGAAACAAACATCATCATAGCTATCCCATATTCTACAAAACAGCTTTGTGCATTAGTTCTAATACAGTGATATAATGGAAATTACCATATACTCTGTAACTTACTTCAGTACTCTAAATGCTACATGTGTTTATTACATCACCTCTAGTACGACTTAATTTGAAGCACACACAGAGTATAAGCTGGACACTTTCTGAGTCCACATCACAAATACTCCTAAAAATGAAGATAAGTTGATCTGGCTAATATTTGGTTTCCGTTAAAACATGAAGGAAGCTGACTCTTGATCTATTACTGACGAGGAATTTATCCAACAAAAAGAAACTGTAAAAGTGGACCCTATTACCAAATATGGAAATTAGAATAAGCTGCTTTTCACATTGGAAAAAAATACTATTTTTATGTTTACATTCAAACAGCAGTATTCATTGCTTCATAACTTAATGGCTATCAATTTCAAAGCCTCAAGGCTCCATTTGTGGACTTGATCATCTGAAATGAGGACAATGCTTATTCACACAACAAGAGGTATGAAAATAGTTGATACTGAGTTGACGTTATACTGTATCTATTGATGGATGGATGAACAGTTTCTACGTGTTCAGATGTTAATTTTGCAAAGGTAATGTACATAAATCTTACACTTTATGCCTGAATATGGATCCCTGTCGTTTCAAAATCCATAGCAATAAATAATGCTGCTGGACTTGAAAATAAAATAAAAAAAGTAGTACTTAGTTTGAACGGCAAAAATACTGCCATGGTCACATTGCTGCCTTCCCCTCCTCCTCCCTCCAACACCATTGAAGCTACAAGATTATGAAAAAGTTGTGTAGGACAGATATTGGAGGAAAGAAAAATAACTGAGCTTCTAGGAAAAGGTTCTTTCTTCCAAAGGAAGAAAATAGGTGTGGAGGGTTGGGGGCACAGGGCTTTGGAAACGCTTTACAAAGTAACAGTATATTTCGTAACAGCAAAGGAAATTGGTATATTTGGGAATTAGAGATTTTTGAATTCAGGAACTGATTCTTCCATTGGCCTGTTGCCACTCTCCACCTCCACCCAAATTCTTGATCCCCAAAAAAACACAATTAGTTCTTACCATTTCGTCTTTTCTTCATATTTGTATCAACATTTGTCTAATTCCTCCAGCTTTATCTAACACATTTTCATTTCGATATTTCAAATGCTGAAAATTATTTCTTATGAAACAAAACCAGTAACTTATATAATTACTAAAATGTAACCAAATACAAAAATAGTACAGGTAATAAAAACTGCTTCATAACTTACTCATCTCTCCATGACTGAAAAAGATGAAATATGTATTTCAGGATGCCATGGCAGTTGATGCCACTGTTTACCTGAAGCTTTTCTTCATCTGTTCTTGTGTCAATTAAAAACTCAGACTTCTTTGCTGCTGCTTCTTGCGCTGCCCTCTCTCTTGCTTCTAGTTCCTCTTTAAATTTCTTTCTTCTAGAGTCTAGCTGCTGTGTTCTAAGTTTCGCAGCTTGCTTTGCCTTTAATACTTTATCATATGCAGCCTGAAATTATGATAAAAATACACAAAATAAATGCTAGCACATTTTTCAAAATCCCTATTATTATATCTGTTAGTGTTGAACTAAAATACCATGTTTGCTATTAATGTTACATGTTTCGATTAAGACAGTACAGGTAATGTTGGTTTAGTATTTTGAATTTAAGTGATATTTAACAATAACTGACAGTTTTTCTCTGTTAGGCTGCAGCATCTAGTAATAATGACTAACTGTTCATGTATCTCCCCAAAGAGTGTGTTAGTGAAACAAATACGAGACACAAAGTGATTGAATCCATTTGCTACAATAAATGAAACTGGTCAGGATAAAAGATGCGTTCGCATTAGTTTTTTGGCAATTTTCCATATATGTATGGAGTGTAGTTTACCATACTTGTCACAAAAATCCAACACATAGCGTAACATGTCAAATCAAAAACAGGTATGCATTCTGTACCAAGATGGACTTAGAGAGAATACAGAATATGTTGCGCTGGAAATAATGCTGAAGTAGCACCAATGAACTGGTACAAAAATATATATTTTCTGATAAAAACAAATATGATGTTTTGGAAACAAGTAGCTCTGATAATGACTCTCCAAATAATCGTGAGCTTGTAAAAATCAATGAGGTGAAAATGAATGGTGTCTACGCAACTAAAGTCAATAATGAACACAAGGAAAAAGATTAATGTAATATTACTACAGGACAATCATGGCAGAAATCTATCCAGCATGTTCCGAGAGAAAAATCACGACATAGCAATGACTAGTGTAGTGAAACCTGGAGCAGGATGTAAAAATATTCTAGACACTAACTCACAGATGAAACTAACACAGGAAAATGACATAAATTCGGAAAACAAACTTTAAAGCAAGGAAACTGTGTTCACAATACTGGATATAAGCAGGTTGCATCGAAATCGGCACATGAAGCATAGAATGTATTTAAACTATGATAGCAAAGGGTTGTTTGTGATCGTGTCATGAAATAATCGATAAAGACTTTTAAGGAAGAAAACAATCTATCAGCTTCCTGTATATCCCACTGACAACAGTGAGAAAAGTAAAACGAACAAGAAAGAAGAATGAAAAGACAACACAACTACTGATCCTAATTTACACTAAATTTATGTGTTGCTGTAGATATGATCCCAACTACCAAGCCATGAATATACCAGATCTAAAAATTTGTCACCATAATGTGCAATACCTGCATAATAAGACCAATGAAATTAATATGCTGTTATCTGATGAATTAAAAGATATCTCAGTGTTATGCATATCTGAGCACTGGCTTAACCCAGAATTAATTCAGAATACGAAAATAAATAAATTCATTTTGTCTTCCTACTACTGCAGGAAAAACAGCAAGCAGTGTGGGGTGGCAATTTACATAAAGGAAACTACAGATTTTACTAATCTATCTGACTTAAGTAGAACAAATGTCGAAAAGAATTATGAAATTGCAACTATAAAAATTATTCAGTTCAAACTGCTTATTGCTGTAGTTTGCTGATCACCATCTGGAAAATTTGAACTTTTCTTAATCAAAATGGAGTCTTTGTTATACACAGTAAATAAAATAGATTGTGAGTTGAAAAACAGTAGCGGCTTCAACATTGATTTCCTCACAAATAGTAGAAACAAAGAGGCTCTTTTGAACCCTGAAACATCCTGTAATTTAATGACTGAAGTAAAGGCTGCTACTTGAGTAGCAGAAACTTGTGTAACAGCTTTAGATCAATTTCTAATCACAAAAAGTTTATACAAAACTTCACTAAAAATTTTCAGTGCAGGATCTAGTGACCATATTGCTCAAACACTAAGCATAAAAATGAAAGGAAGTATTATTAACAACACTATGATATAAATGAAAAATTTAACACTTTCATTGGATACATTAACTAATTTCTTTCAAACTGCATTCGCACTGAAAACTGTAACCATGAGGGGGGATTTCTAGAACAAACAGCGGGATCACATGGGGAATAAGGGTTACACGCCAGAAGAAAAGACTACTTCATGAAATGTGTAAATCAAAAAATTCCTTGCTTGAAATACATGTACACCACAAAAAATATTTCAAAATACTAAGAAAAGTAATAAGAGCATCAAAAATAATGCATTACAATGAATATAATTCAGCTAATAAACTAAAGGCTACGTGGAATGTTTAAAAAAAGTGAGAGTGTGTGTGTGTGTGTGTGTGTGTGTGTGTGTGTGTGTGTGTGTGTGTGTGTGAGAGAGAGAGAGAGAGAGAGAGAGAGAGAGAGAGAGAGAGAGAGAGAGAGAGAATCTGATGAACACATACCATCCTGCAAAAATATAACACTATCACAAAAAAATAAAAAGGTAACAAACCCCTTAAAAGTAGCCAACACATTTAACCATTTTTTCACAGGTGTTGCTGATAATCAAATACAATCAAACTTACATAAGAACACCCAAGCCAACAAATATAAAATAAATGCTTATGGATGGCCCATGTACATCAGTTCTGTCTCACAAGATGAAGTAGTTAATGCAATGAAAGGACTAAAAAATTCCAACTCTGCAGGCATTGATGGTGTCCCTGCAACAATCTTAAAGGAGAGTGCATCAAACCTAATTGAAGTACTTACACACTTATTCGACTGTTCACTTCAGCCAGGCACTTTCCCTGATGTACTGAAAACATCTAAAGTCATTCCAATACATGAAAAGGTGAGAAAGATGATTTAAGTAACTACAGACCCATCACAATTACTACCTCAATTTCAAATGAATTAGAAAAAGTTGTGTGTCACAAACTCAAGAAATTTGCAAATAAAAACAATATCCTATGTAATGAACAACATAAATTCAGAAATAAGAGGTCAATGACAATTGTCAGTCATACTAAGCCTGAGGGACAAGAAACAATAGGAGTATTTATTAACCTGTCAAAAGCTCTTGACATGGTGGGCCATAAGAGTGTGCTGTCAAAGCTTGGGGAAAAAAAGAAAAGGTATTCGAGGTCTGTCCAAGAGCTGGATCAGTTGTTTCCTGAGCAATTATAAGTAGGCAGTGTGCATCAAGCAAACAAAGGTTCACCTAAAAACTGTATCTGAACACTTATCAGAAATGTGGGTGCATGTAAAACAATCATATTTGCAGATGACACCACAATTCTACTAAAAGGAGACGGCAGTGAACAATTACAGCAATCAATAAACATTGTCACAAAACACACTGTCACAGAATAATCAGCTTAAAAAACACTGCACTAAAATTCCATAATGCTCCAAAGGACGACACGTTTATCCCACTGGTCACTATCAACAATGAATTTTAGGATTTTGGTTGCAAGCAATGTAAAACATAATAAGCATACTGAATGAAGCAGCACTAACCAAGACTTGTTATCTTCTTTTCTTACTAAAATCCTGCTGTAGTGAGACAACAGTAGTGAATACTTATCATGCCTACTTCCATTCTCACCTTAAATATTGAGTCACTTTATGGGATACTCTAAAAAAGCTAACACCACTTTCAAACTACAAAAAAAGACGATTAGAATCTTGTTTGGATGCAAACTTCTGTTTAAGATTTCTGGTATTCCTCCATTGCCATGTGTATACATTATGTAAACCCTTACATTCTTTCAAATAAATGTAATAGGTAAGGATAGCAGACTGCAAAAAATCTGTGATATACAATGATCACTTCACCAGACAATAAAAATTTACATAAAACCCAAATCAATACATCTCTGTTCAAAAAAGTCCTTTCCACATGCGAATTAAATTTTACAACGAAAATCCTGAAAACATAAAAGCTATTATTGAAGTCACAATCTTTGGAACACCTTGTAAGTCATATTTACAGCATCACTGCTTTTACTCCACCGAAGAACATTTAAAGTTATGAAGTGTGTTTCACAAATACTTAAATGTATAAAGTGTATTATTGGAACGTTAAATATGCATGTCTAGAAATCACTTTCAGAAGTGAACTTATGACTTGACTTGTCCAATGTCTAATGCAAAAGATGGTTTTGTAGACAACAGGACCAATAAATACAATGCAATTAAGGGTACCCCCATCTGGGGTACTGGTATGTGAATCGTGTGGAAGTTGCTTGGAGATTACTGTGTAGATACAATTACATCTGAATATAACTAGGATTACAGTGGACAGCAGAGTGATTACATGGTAACACTGTTCAACTGACAAAATGTTGTTGCTGTAGTAGCCTTCAGTCTGAAGAACGGTTAAGGTACCTCTAGATTCTAATCTACACTGAACATGGGTCTTCATCTTGCAAGAACCTTCCACAACTACTACTCCTCTAGAAGTGTCTCAGTTTAGCCAGTGAGTCTGGAGATGGTGGTATAAGGGGCATACAGTATAACTGGCCATGCTTTCCCACCCAAGATTTGTGATAATTAAGCCAGTCCGTCTTTGAATTAACTTAATGAGCCAGTGCATAGGAATTCTTCCTACTAGTTATATGGAGGTGCCCTTGTAGTTCTATGTCCCCTTGCAGAGCCGCAATGCCGCCGGATTCTGAAAGTGCAATACTATTTGAGGCGGGAAGAAGTTTTTTGTGCAAATAATTTTGATACGAGACGTCATTATGGTGCAGTTATTTATAACACTGCAAGATGAACTTGTTCACACTGATTACAAGCTAACTATTAATGGCACAAGAGCATGGTTTACCTCACGACTAGATTGAAAAGCACCCTATTGAAGACTGGCAACTATGACGTAAAGTCTGCAACTTGAGTGTACAATCAGTGTAGTTCATATAAGCTCATACCTCTTCTGTTATGCCACTGTTATTCATTAATTTATTACTACCAATTTTCCTGGCATTATAAAATTACTGAAAGATAGCATTTATGACTTGCAGACTACTCCTATGTCTGAGTGGCGAAAGGTGACATTGTTAGTAAATATTTATTAATAACAATTACTTGATTTATGCCAGAATAAATGTACTGTCCTTATGTGTCTCTTTGTTGACGTCAGGAGCGATTTCTGCATCGTCATGTCATCCCACTGGCTCTGAAAGCACCAGTGTGGGACCCTACTACTCGCTCCTTACTCTTTATGTACTGCAGTGTGTATACATTCACTTCACGCATGTGAAATAGCAAAATTGGAAATAAAGTAAATTGGCTTTTTATCTGAAAATCTGGGGTACCTTACAATCTCCACATAACTACTGCTACCTACTTCTACTTCAACCTTTTTTACTGTGGCTACAACTTGATCTACTTCTACAATTGTTACACCCAATTTCCATATTAACTATTCCTTGATGTCTGACAATGTATCCCTTCTTTTAGTCAAGTAGTGCCACACAGCACTTTGCTCTTTAATTTAAATCAGAACTTCTTTAGTTATCCAATCTACTGATTTTATTTTCAGCATACTACTGTAACACCACATGTCAAAAGATTCTATTCCATCCTTATATTGTTTAATGTTCGCTTTTCACTTTCATATAAGGCTACGCTCCACATATATACCTTTAGGAAAAACTTCCTGACACTTAACCCTTTGAGTACTGCAGACGTGATATGTTGCGGCGCTCCACCTTGGTGTGGGGCCTGCGGATGTTGTTTGCTGCTGAAGTGGGCTTCCCCGCGAGCTCTGCAGATGGCATCTGGTGCATGGCCTGGCTGGTACTTGAGCCCTAATGACGGCTTATACTGCAGCTCGTTCCACTGCCTGTGGGCCTATGGATGTCAATAGCCACTCAGGGCTGCATGCCGGCCTGTTGCATTTCTTTTGTCCCGTGTACTCCCTGGGATGGATGTACCCTATTTATTGTTCTATGCCGCTGTCCCTGCTGTCTGGGAAACATTCTGCTACGGATTTCGCAGTTGCTGTTCGACATTCATGCTAGCTGGTTCATGTTATCTTCTGCATTCTGCTTCTGTGGTGTCGTTTACTATCTGCCGTTTCATCAGGATTTTTAGAGTGCTGTCACTTTTGAGTTCATGGTGTGGGTTCCTGTTGTCATGTCCTAGTTCGTGAACCACGGGCAACGTATGAGTGGCCAAGTAAGTGGTCCTGACAGTCGGGATACCAGTTACTTTGGAATAAGGCTGGGCATCTCGGACATATTCTGAGTCGTGGTTGACGGCAAAGACTACCAAATCCACCAGTTAGATCCTCAACCATTTGGGGTAAAACTCAATGGGACCCGGGGCAAGTAAGGCTACCAACCTGCTTCCCTGGTACTTTAAATATGATGCTGGCAACAGTCAGAGCAAAATGCCTCAGACCTTTGGAGGTGACAGAGTCCCACCTCTAATTGACAAACCAGGGACTCCTAAGATACAACTTGGCAGACGAATGGTAACGAGATGGGAAGCTATTAATATCAATGGGGGCTACTCTGGGAAGAAGGTAGAGCTGGCAGAGGCTGCAAGCAAGATGGGGTTGGACATTTTAGCTGTTAGTGACATTCGGGTAAGGAGTGAGAAAGAAGAGGAAGTGGGAGAATACAAGGTCCACCTGTCAGGAGTCAAAGCAGGAATAGCACAATGGGGTGTAGGGCTTTACATCAGGAAAGAAATGGAACCCAGCGTAGTTGCAATAAGGTATGTAAACGAACGATTGATGTGGATAGATTTGACAGTGTCTAGCAAGAAAATTAGGATTGTGTCAGTATATTCACATTGTGAAGGGACAGATCAAGATAAGATGGATAGTTTTTTGACACACTCAGTGATGTAGTTGTTAGAGTAAAGGACAAGGACAGTGCTCTGCTCATGGGCGATTTTAATGCCAGGATTGGAAATCGAACAGAAGGGTATGAAAAGGTTATGGGTAAATTTGGAGAGGATACGGAGGCCAACAGGAACGGGAAACCACTCTTGGATTTCTGTGCCAGTACGGGCTTAGTAATTACAAAATCCTTTTTTAAACATAAGAACATTCACCGGTATACGTGGGAAGGCATGGGAATCAGATCTGTCATTGACTATATAATAACAGATCAGGAATTCAGGAAGGCTGTGAGGGACACACGTGTATTTAGGGGATTTTTTTATGACACGGACCACTATTTAATCCTAGTGAAATTGGTATTGTGAGGCCGAAAGTGCAGGAGGACAGTTCCATATGTTGGATGATAAAGAGTGGAGAAACTTCAGGATAAGGAAATCAGGCACAAGTTCAAAACAGTGATCTCAGAAAGGTATTAGTTAGTTGAATGTAGTCAATTACAGTCTTGGAAAAGGAATGGACAAGGTACAGGGACACAGCACTAGAAGTGGCTAAAGAATGCCTTGGAACAGTAGTGTGTAAAGGTAGGATGCAGCAAACAGCTTGGTGGAATGACACAGTCAAGGCAGCCAGTAAAAGGATAAAGAAGGTGTATCAAAAATGGCTACATACTAGAACTCAGGTAGACAGAGAAAGTTATGTTGAAGAAAGAAACAAAGCCAAACAGATAATTGCAGTATCCAAGAAGAAATCTTGGGAAGACTTTGGAAACAGGTTGGAGACTTTGGGTCAAGCTGCTGGAAAACCATTCTGGAGTGTAATCAGCAATTCTCGAAAGGGAGGTAAGAAGGAAATGACAAGTATTCTGGACAGGTCAGGAAAACTGCTGGTGAATCCTGCTGATGCCTTGGGCAGATGGAGCAAATATTTGGAAGAGCTGCTCAATGTAGGTGAAAATACTATCAGTAATGTTTCAGATTTCGATGTACAATGGGATAGGAATGATGGAAATAGGATCACATTTGAGGAAGTGGAGAAAATGGTCAATAGATTGCAGTGCAATAAAGCGGCTGGGGTGGATGAAATTCAGTCGGAACTCATCAAATACAGTGGAATGTCAGGTCTTAAATGGCTACACAGGATAATTGAAATGGTGTGGGAGTCGTGACAGGTTCCATCAGACTAGACGAAAGCAGTAATCATACCAATCTTTAAACATGGAAACAGATAAGATTGTAACAACTACAGAGGTATCTCTTTAATCAGCGTTGTGGGTAAAATCTTCTCAGGTATTGTTGAAAGGAAAGTGCAAGTATTAGTTGAGGATAGATTGGATGAAAAATCAGTGGGGGTTTAGGCCAGGATCAGATCTTTAGCTTACGGCAAATAATGGAAAAGTGTTACGAGTGGAACAAGGAATTGTATCTATGATTTACAGATCTAGAAAAGGCATATGACCAGGTTCCTAGGAGGAATTTATTGTCTGTTCTACGAGATTATGGAATAGGAGGCAAACTTTTGTAAGCAATTAAAGGTCTTTACATAGATAGTCAGGAAGCAGTTAGAGTTGACAGTAAATTGAGTTCATGGTTCAGAGTAGTTTCAGGGGTAAGACAAGGCTGCAACCCGTCTCCACTGTTGTTCATATTATTTATGGATCATATGTTGAAAACAATAGACTGGCTGGGTGAGATTAAGATATGTGAACACAAAATAAGCAGCCTTGCATATGCAGATGACTTAGTTGTGATGGCAGATTCGATTGAAAGTTTGCAAAGTAATATTTCAGATCTAGATCAGAAATGTAAGAACTATGGTATGAAGATTAGCATCTCCAAAACGAAAGTAATGTCAGTGGGAAAGAGATATAAACGGATTGAATGGCAAATAGGAGGAACAAAGTTAGAACAGGTGGACAGTTTCAAGTACTTAGCATGCATATTCTAACAGGATGGCAACATAGTGAAAGAACTGGAAGCAAGGTGTAGCAAAGCTAATGCAGTGAGCGCTCAGCTACGATCTACTCTCTTCTGCAAGAAGGAAGTCAGTACCAAGACTAAGTTATCTGTGCACCGTTCAATCTTTCGACCAACTCTGTTGTATGGGAGCGAAAGCTGGGTGGATTCAGGTTACCTTGTCAATAAGGTTGAGGTTACGGATATGAAAGTAGCTAGGATGATTGCAGGTACTAGTAGATGGGAAAAATGGCAGGAGGATGTCCACAATGAGGAAATCAAAGAAAAACTGGGAATGAACTCTATAGATGTAGCAGTCAGGGTGAACAGGCTTAGATGGTGGGGTCATGTTACACGCATGGAAGAAGTAAGGTTACCCAAGAGACTCATGGGTTCAGCAGTAGAGGGTAGGACAAGTCGGGGTAGACCAAGGAGAAGGTACCTGGATTCAGTTAAGAATAATTTTGAAGCAATAGGCTTAACATCAGAAGAGGCACCAATGTTAGCACTGAATAGGGGATCACGGAGGAATTTTATAAGGGGAAGTATGCTCCAGACTGAACGCTGAGAGGCATAATCAGTCTTAAATGATGATGATGATGTCACTTTTGAGTTCCACGGACAAATGGCACATCGGCGTCGTGACACTGATGAAGAGATACTGACAAGCAGTGACAGTGACAGTGAGTGTGGCATCTTCAATGAATCTACTGACAACGAAGATTCATCAGAAGAATCTCATAGTAATACACCTCCACATCCTTCACCTAGTAGAGCTTGCCAGGAGAGTTCTTCATATTTTGATAGTGAAGACAAATCGATCCGTAAAAGGCCACGCCATTCTGAGAATGAGAAATTTGATTGGCAAAAAAGTGATTTCAGTCCAGCACTTCATGCATTTGATGACTCATCTTAAGGACATAATTTCCAACTAGCGCCTGATTCAAGCATTGTATCCTTTTTCATGCTATTTCTGTCAGAAGATCTGTTGAAATTTTTTAGCACTTGAAATTAACAGATTTTCACTTTCACCATGGCAAATACGTCGGAATCAGTTCGTTCTTGACTATCCACCTGGAAAGATACAGTTTTTGAGGAAATGTATAGCTTCATTGGTATTTGGCTTCTCATGGCTCGTGTTAAAAAGTTGAGAATGATGGAATATTGGTCCAGAGATGTACTTCTGAGTACTCCAATTTTTGATGAAGTTATGTCCTGTGACCGTTTTATGTTACTTTTGAGGGTGTTGCATTTTAGTGACAACTCGGCCAATCTTGGAGATAACAGTTTGTCTAAAATTAGGAAAATAACTGATACAGTTCGTGTGGCATTCTGCAGTGCATTTAATCCATACAGAAAACTCTGTGTCGATGAAAGCCTATTATTGTTCAAAGATCACTTATCAACATTTGTGCTGTGCAACTGTAAAACTGGATACGTCCTGGATTTCATTGTATACACAGGTACAACAACAGAAATTGAAGTCCATAATTTGGGGAAATCTGGTGATATTGTGGCAACACTAATGAAGCCACACTTTGGAAATGGACATACCCTGTATGTCAACAATTGGTATACAAGTCCAGCCTTGTTCCTCTGGCTTAACAATCAGAGAACAGCAGCATGCAGTACTGTACATAGGAAGAGGCGCAACTTTCCGAAGCTACAAAAGAAACTGAAGTGAGGAGAAGTCGAGTTTGTGTCAAATGACGCAATGCTTGCCATCAAGTGGTGCGACGAGAGAAGTGTTCATGCTGACTACTTGCAACACTACAGAAATGCGTGACACGGGAAAGACAAATAGGACGACTGGCGAAAAAGTAATTAAGCCACAATGCGTCGTTGATTACAATGCAAATATGGGAGCAGTAGACCACTCCGATATGCTATTAAGCTCTGTTGCATCTGTACATAAATCTGTTAGATGGTACAAAAAGTTTTATTTTCATGTTATGGACCTTTGTGTTTTGAATGCTCACACTCTTCACAGATCGGTGACAGGGAGTAAAATATCATCAGCAGATTTTCATTTATGTCTGATACGAGAACTTGTGGAAAAATTTGCTCCAGAATGGAGAAGAGATATGAAAGTAAGACACTCTGATGACGAGAATCCTCTTCACTTTACTGGGAGGCACTTTCCACATGTCATTCCAAGTGACCAGTCCAAGAAACGCGGACTATAGCATAGGTGTGCAGTCTGCTCGAAACAGAATGTGCGTCGAGAAACGAAATATGAATGCAAAACATGCAATGTACCTTTGTGCACTGAACCATGTTTTGAAACATACCACACAAAGAAGAACTTTTAGCCAAGTTGCTACAGCTGGAAAATGAAATGAAGCCCTTACTTCCGAAAAAAATTACTTAAAAATAAAAATAAATAAATAAAAATAATTATAAAAATGTAGAAATTTTTATCTTCGCCATTGCCGGTCCAAAGCCCAGATGAGAAAGAAGGGATGGGAAATATAACTGTGGAGGGGGAAAGAATCATCGAATTATCTTCAAATGTTCGTACAGAAGATGCAAAAATAAAAAAGTACAAATTTATGGATTCTTCCATAACTTCTTGGTAGAAGTTAAACCTTAAATTTAGTGCAAATATCATTAATTAAAAAAATTCTAGTATTATTGTTACTACAACATTGTAGCCTGGGTTGCGGTAAAATATATTTATTTAAGTGGCGACTAGTTTCAGGCGAAGCCCATTTTCAAACCACCACGTAAAACAAAGACTATGACAACTATATTATAGTTGTTAATAAAACCAAAGAAGATGGATAGCTATTGATATTCTATGATTTTATTAACAGCTATAGTGTGTTAGCCACACTCCTTTTTGACATGGTTGTTTGAAAATGGGCTTTGCCCAAAACTAGTGGTCGCTTAAATAAATATATTTTACCGCAACCCAGGATACAAATTTCTAGTAGTATTCAGTAATGGATTCCTGTCCTATTTTTCCAGGCCACTGGATTTGTGAAAAAATTCTAGGCCTACACTTGGAAAGGGCATCTCGGCACACGTTAGTCAGTTGCACACACTCGCCCGTTTCTGAAGCACAAAATGTCATTAGGAATTAAAGGTGACATTTAATTAGGTAGTTTTGAAACTTGAGAATTTCCTTATCAAATTCTTAAAGAAAAGTTATAAATAACTGTTTATTTCTACTGTACAATAACAATTGTGTCCATTATAAAAAGAATTCAGAAATGTTGAATTTTCAATTTACTGGGTTAATGGTCTCAAAATATAGTGAATAGCCTTAAAAGTGTGTCTCGGCATCCAGAAGCTTCCCTCGAAGGTTGTTTGCGCGCAAATTATTGCGCTAGTACAGAAGAACGTCAATATTTGGTTGTTACGGATTCTACAGCGTTTACATCGTAAGTTGCGCACAAAAATCTGATAATTAAGTATCAGTATGCGAAATAAAACACAGATGTATACTGAGACCTTATGATGATTCTCAAGAACTAATTGCAAATGAAAGAAAGCCTTAGATGAGGAGTTACACGTTAGCAGTGTCAGCAGTTTCAGTGTACATTAGGTCTATCGAGCAATTCACCTACAGATTCAAAGCTATGGAATAAGTATCCAGATATTCTGCATTTATTTGTAATATCAGTGATCACACTAACTGCGAGACTGTCATGGCCACCTTGGTTCCAGAAATACTCAGGCCAGAGAGAGGATGGCCGAGAGGAAAGCTCAGGCACACACAATAGTCCGCGAAAGTGGCTGCCAGCGCAGGTACACGGATTAAGCGGCCCCAAGGGCAGGCTTGACACGGCCAGCTGCACGTGCCGGAGTAGCACTCGAAGGATTAAATTTATGTTCGATATTAACAAACCTTTTTACAGTTCTTGCTACTGCCAGTCGGCATTTCATATTCTCTTTACTGCTGGCTTGAGTTATTTTGCTGCCCAAAAAACAGAACTCATCAACTACTTTTAGTTTCTCAAACCGTAACGTAATTCCCTCAACTTTGCCCAATGTAATTAGACTATTTCCATTAACCTTATTTTACTTTTGTTGATGTTTATTTTATAATATGTTTTTGAAGCAGTATCCTCTCTGTTCAACTGATAAACTAAGTCCCTTGCCATCTAAGGCAAAATTATGGTATTGGCAGCCCTAAGACTTTTATTTCTTCTCACTGAACTACTTAAATTCTTCTTCGGCATTCATACTTCGTTTCCTTTGCTGCATCCTGTAACATGCATATATATCTGATCTCTAAACCTCCCCCCCCCCCCCACACTCCCCCCTCAAAAAAAGAATAATAAGAAGGAAGACGAAATAAACCTTGCTTCGTGTTGTCCAAATCTGCTTTCTTAACAGTTGCATACGAATTGGGGGGGGGGGGGGGGGAGGCGTGATGTGGTGTCAGTAACTGACCCCCAATGTAGTTTTTGGGCAACTCCCACTGTGTTCAGTATTTCATTTAATACATAGATGACATTTATCATAATGATTATTGCTACAATTGATAGTAAAAAGAGCTTTTGGTTTACGTTCATTGGTGAGTTATAGTGATTGTGTTCGAACTGAAGGTGTAGCAGCTCAACAATCACCAACTGCAGTCAACCGGTAAACAGTGTGGTGAGTTGAAGCTAATCGACAGATGACGAAATAAGAAAATTGCTTGAGAATTCAGACAATGATTTAATGAGGAACTATCTGAAACTGCAAGCAGTGAGACTGAAAATGTGGTCGTGGCAACTCCAAATCAAATGGTTTCTAATAGCAGTGGGTTGGATGAAAATGAACAGGGTAGTACTGATTTTTATTATTTTTTGCTGATATTTTGGACTACATTAGGATGCCTGTCTCAGTAGATGAGTGTTTTGTGTGGTTCCATTCGGTCCTTGTGCCTGTATTCAGTTCTGCTTTCACATTTTTATAGATATTCAACAACAAGAAGTTAACCCAGGCCGAAGGCACAAACTGATCACCTTGAAAAAGACATGGTGGCCCCATGAAGTATGATATGGAAGAGAGATCATTATGTAACTCAGAGGAGGAGGTCTGTTGTTAACATAATGACAGCCCCCAAAAGGAACTGAGCCAGGGACAAAACCTGATACACAAGGTAAAGCTTTTCTCACGTATCTTGATGATCACATCTTGGATAACATTTTGATGCATACCAACCAAAAGCTAGGCAATCTTAGGGAATCATCTGAAGATATTTTCATGAAAAATTTGAAACCATTTGAAAGGGAAGAAATAGTGTCAGCAATGGGAATTCTTTTGAACTGTGGAGCCCATAGACAGAATGAGGGCAGTTAACGTGATATATTTAGTAAAGAAAACATTTTGATGTACTGAGCTCCATTTTTGTAGCATAGACTGCGGCTCTTACTAAAGTGGCTGCACTTTGAAGATGCTCTAACTCAAGCAGCTAGAAAACCCACTGGTAAATTTGCTCCTATCAGGGATGTATCGAACATGATAGTACATTTTCTGAGTTTTATAACCCTAGTGAGTCAGTTATAGTCGATGAAGAATTTGCCCATTCAGGCTATATATTCGAACAAAACCAGTGATATATGGAATAGAAGTGAAACTGTGATGTGACTCAAATACGGAATATTGTTTAGCTGCATATCCCTACGCTGGAAAGCACGAAAATGAGAAGAAATATAACAGTGGTCCTGAAATAATTAGAAGGTTGATTGAAATGCCTAACTCTAAACAATCCAGTTGTTCAAACTTGAAACAATGCCACAACTGTTCCAAATCATAAAAAAATTACAGAGACAAGCCGAAACCTATAGGCCCTTCACACAGCACCATTTGAGAGAAATTAATGGAACTACAGAATGGAGGGAAGGCAATGTTTTTTTTTTCAGGATTCACTGAATGGGAACAATTAACAACTGCTAAGTTATACGAGACTCATTCCATCTATGTCAATTTACTGAGTAATATAGTGGAAATCTCCAACGAAAGTAAATTGCACAAAACTTGCAAAACGGCTTAAACATTTTCGTATGTCACATGAAGTTTACTGGACATCTGTTTGTAAGAGAACGTACACGAAACAACAAAATTTAAGCTTTGCAACGAATATCACAACTATGGAAATTTAAATGAGTTTACTAACCCTTGCAGACTCGTCAGTAAGAATCTCCAAAGCGTTTGATAATTTATGAAACAATTCTGCGGCTTTTGGATTGTCCGGATTCTTGTCTGGATGACATTTCAAGGCTGTTTTTCGGTACGCTTTCTTAACCTGAAATAAAAAGTATGCGAGTTATTTCACTGCTGTTACAACGTACCTACTTTACTCTGTGATACAATCACGGCTTTGTACCTCTTGTGTAGTTGCTTCTATATTTATACCCAGTAATTCGTACAGATTTTCTTCGGGCAGTTTTTTCTCCCCCATGATTCTAATTTTCTTCAAAATAAACTCACTGTTTCAACACCTTCTACTAACCATAAACACAAACAACACGATCAGACAACTTCAACGCTACAGATGCTCCTTCCTACGATATTAACATTTCATACACATGACTACGATCACAGTCTAACATAACAGTCGCGACACTTCGCCTCGATTTTGTTGCCTACAGCGCGAGCAGCGCCCCAAGCGGCTGGTAGGTTGAACTGTGAGTTCGGCGCGATCGTGAAAGCAAATAGTGATTGTTTATTTTGATTTAGACAATGATTTTTACCATCGGGAACGTTTGTAGCGCAATAAATTGCAGCAGCAACAGGAAGAAGACACCACAGCTGTCTATTTTTAGGTTTCCTAAGGATCCTGAGAGGTATATACCCTCATGTTACCAAACTGAATCGTCAGGCTTCACTTGCAAACTATATGTGTATAAATGATGAATGTTTCGGTTTAGTAGCAGAAAATGGCTAGTTAATAGCAGACGAGAAGACCTTATGAAGAAAGACCCAGTTTGCCTGTATAATAGTATTAGGGTTTGTCCGCTACATTTCGAAGAAAACCAGTTCATGAACGCAGACAATAACAAACTCGTGTGGAATGCAGTACCCACACTGTTTGACATTCCAAATAAGCCACCTCAACTGACGATGAAGAGGAAACTGCCACAAAGATTCGACAGTCAATCTAAAGTTGTAAAACAGTGCTATGACACTGAAGCAGCCAGTTCAACTCTCCATGTATCAGTGCCAGATTCGTGCGAATCGTCACCACAGACGTGCTTTGACGATAAAGTGGTTAGGTTAAGTGCAGCTGTTCGTGTCTTACAAAAGCGTGTGAAGTGTCAGATTGTGCAGATCGAGCGATACTATTACGGGACAAGGAAAGTGCCTACAGACACATTGTTTGAAAATTATTGAAATATTTGGTTTTTCGTGAAATGTAATGTAGTCAGCTCATTATAATGTTTTCAGCATATTTCTGCCACTATTTGGCAGTTGCTTGACCCACTTAGAATAATATAAAGATTAAGGTCGTACTTGTGGCAACAGGCGACAATGACACACACAGTAGGGCTACAGAACGATAAACGAGCTGTCGATCGCTTTTGCATGTAGAGGTACATGTCTGTGCTTCTTACATGTGAATCTGTGTGTTTATATTCTTTTGATATCAACGTGCTAAGCTGCAATTCTGTCCAATGTCACAAGTGTTTCTTCGCGAATCCGTTGTAGCTTGCCACTCTATTCATGGTTTTTGTCCATACTTGCGCTTATTTTAGAATCATTAATAGAAACATATATGCCTTCTGATGCTAAACAAACTCTTGGAGGCAAGAAAATAACTCGAATAATTCGGAAATTACGTAGGAAATCGATGCAAACAAACATTATGCTTACGACGCGTCTGACGTTCACCTTACCTGCCGCTTGGAGCGCTAGTGTCGCTCCATCTGTCAAACGGCAACAACTTTTACAGCAGTAAGTGTCGCGACTGTTATGTTAGACTGTGACTACGATAGAAGTCATGCGAGTTATTTCACTGCTGTTACAACGTACCTACTTTACTCTGTGATACAATCACGGCTTTGTACCTCTTGTGTAGTTGCTTCTATATTTATACCCAGTAATTCGTACAGATTTTCTTCGGGCAGTTTTTTCTCCCCCATGATTCTAATTTTCTTCAAAATAAACTCACTGTTTCAACACCTTCTACTAACCATAAACACAAACAACACGATCAGACAACTTTGGAACTAGAAGCGTGCATTCTCCTTGTCTTCTTTACTAAAATACTGTAAATGTTTCAACGAACGCATTGTTTTCTGCCTCTCTAAGAGAAAGCGTATGTAGTTCGACTGAGATTAAAAATCTGATACTGACGTGGAACTAATACACATTGCTTTCTGCCATTCAGATGGCATAAACTATGCACATATATAATATATGCCAAAGCTGCTGTATCTAGAATGTTGTACATCCTTAATTTTGTTCGCCAGTTGTATGCTTTTTAACTGAATAATATGTAACTTCCTGCTGGCAGATTAAAACTGTGTGCCCGACCGAGACTCGAACTCGGGACCTTTGCCTTTCGCAGGCAAGTGCTCTACCATTTTTTTTTTTTTTTTTGATCGTTGTGTTCGGTCGTTGCGGACGTCGCAAGACATCCTGTGCAAGTTCGGTGGTTGATCCTTCCACTCAGTTTTTTTATTACAGAGGCCAACCGGCTCTCTGGCCGAACACGCTGAGCTACCGTGCCGGCACCATCTGAGCTACCGAAGCACGACTCACGCCCGGTCCTCACAGCTTTACTTCTGCCAGTATCTCGCCTCCTACCTTCCAAACTTTACAGAAGCTCTCCTGCGAACCTCGCAGAACTAGCACTCCTGAAAGAAAGGATGCTGCGGAGACATGGCTTAGCCACATCCTGGGGGATGTTTCCAGAATGAGATTTTCACACTGCAGCGGAGTGTGCGCTGATATGAAGCTTCCTGGCAGATTAAAACTGTGTGCCCGACCAAGACTCGAACTCGGGAACTTTGCCTTATGTATTGAAAATGGATGCTGCTTTCAACTTTTTCTTCAAAATTTTATGAAGTTTCTGTCTGGGAGATATGTTGGTCACAGTTGTATATATAGTATTATTAATTTTACAGAAATTAACTTGTGATCAGAGTTGGGGCGAGATTACAGTTCATCATTTTTGCTGTTACTGTATCATACTAATTTAAAGGAATAGAGAACTATTTACTTTCTTCCATAAGTCATCCTGAAATTTCTTGGTAGAATCTCTTTGTAATTGTGGTGTCACCGCCAGACACCACACTTGCTAGGTGGTAGCCTTTAAATCGGCCGCGGTCCGTTAGTATACGTCGGACCTGCGTGTCGCCACTATCAGTGATTGCAGACCGAGCGCCGCCACACGGCAGGTCTAGAGAGTCTTCCTAGCACTCGCCCCTGTTGTACAACCGACTTTGCTAGCGATGGTTCACTGACAAATTACGCTCTCATTTGCCGAGACGATAGTTAGCATAGCCTTCAGCTACGTCATTTGTACGACCTAGCAAGGCGCCATTACCAGTTACTATTGATGCTATAAAACATGTACCGTCAAGAGCGATGTTCACCAATTATGGATTAAAGTTAAGTATTCCAGAAGCTACGTACCTTTCTTGCTAGTATAATTACTTTACCTGTTCCAGACCTCACGCCAGCCTGCGTGAGCTTAAACGCGTGCCTTTCGGCTTCCTCCTAGTGGATTGGCTGTCTTGCCAGTCCACAACAGTAATAGTCTTATATCCTTCTCGTGAAATAATTCTGCTATTTTCCTAACCTAATCTACGTTATATTTGACTACAGTTGTGTTACCTTACTGGTCTTCTTTATTAGTTTACCCTTTTCTAAAACTTCTTATTCAGATTATTTCGCTTTATTTTAGATTATTTTGCTTTATTAATTTTAACCACAGCCTCTGGAGTTTAATATTTTTAGCCAATTCACAGGCAGCGTTAGACTCTATGAGTACTGAAGTAAAATTTTTGGTTCTAAAATTTAGAATAATGTTATACTGCAGACCTTTCTGTAACAAAGTGGTTTCCTCTCATGAAATGCAGTATCTTTCAGATTGATCAGCCTACCATAGAATGTGTGCTGTTTTGCATTTTGTGTAACACTGGTTGAAATCCCATCATAATGAGAAGTATTGCTGATTTATGGTGACATAATAGCGATTACAATCTCTTTTATAGCTGACTTGATAAAACTAATCACTGGTGGCAAAGTTTGCACTAAAGTTAAGATTATAAAGCATCTTTTCAACAATAATTTCAGCATCTATATGTAGTGTGAGAGCAGTTAATATACAATATTTAATCCTGATAATGTATTTTTGCAGGACTGTCTTGTGAGCAAACTTCCTATCCATCTATCTGATTTGCTCTGTAGATTCATAAATCCATGTATATGCATATCTACCACATATGCAACGTGACAGGTGTGAGTAGAGTAAGCTCCGCTATGTTATCTGCAGTCTCTGCAGTTACTTTTTTTTACATTTACCCCATTAGAAATTACACTAATTTTTACACGGATATATGTTTATGGTCTTCACATATGGCATGAATATGAACAACAAAGTCCTTGATCTCAAAGCAGACCTTAAGTAACTTATTTGTTTTGTTTTCATTGAATTGCTAAGATGTTATTCCATAGAATTTATAAACAAATTTTTTCAACACAAGTATATGTTCGAAAGACTTCTGTTTCAAGAAATTCTCTCTTTCAATTCCTTCCTTGTATTACATAAATTACATTGTAAGTACCTGTTGCAGTAATACCATTTACAAGCAGTATGAATAGGACTAATCCCTATCGTAAACCATGGCTCACTAGATTAAAAACAAAGTACACATCTGCTTTGGCACTGTTAATATTATAATTTATTTACAACAATATTCTCTGTACTGCAGTAATGTTTTATAACATAAGAAACCTTATCTCTGCATGCCATAATAACTCATCTTTTGTACTGAGTTGCTGTGGTTTACACAATCAGAAGTCTTAGAAAGGTCAAAGAACAGCCATACAAGCTTCTTGTGGTTCCACATTTTGCAGCAAGTATGTATAAATTCCAATAGTTTCCTAGAAAAAATCTTTGTGCATGTTGAAATGAATGTTTTTGGTTTTATCTATTCACACAGCTGTGTTGCATCTCTTTAATAAGGCTTCTTCAGTGAAAACATCTTTGTGCATGCTGAAATGAATGTTTTTAATTTTATCTATTCACACAGCTGTGTTGCACCTCTTTAATAAGGCTTCTTCAGTCAATGTTAGTAAACTATATAATTCATTATATAAAAATCATACAGTTTTTCCCAATGTGGTTAACTGGTTGAAAGTCTGTAGTTCCTTGTGTATTCACTGTAATTTTGTAACATAGCTAGACAATAAGACATTGATGCATAGTGTGGGCAAAAAGGTGTTTTCTTGGAAACTAATGCAATAAGCCATATATTTTCTATTGTCCATACAAGAATGCTACACAAGCTACAAAATTTTATTTTTATCATCCTCCCATCTTAAGTGACTCTTAGCAACTGAATTCCTAATCTTAAAGATTTCATTAAAATTAACTGTTTCTTTTGCATCGAAATGAAAATAGGTTTTTCCATGGCATTTATAAATAAGTAGACCCTTGCTTCCTAAGTCCACACTGGTGTTCATTTAATGAGCAGTTTCTTTTATGAAAATTACTATCCTCTTTCTTATTTCAGTTTCTGCTTTTTAAAGATGCTACACATAATGCTGTGGAGTGATAGTCCTCGAGATTTTTCATACCTCGACATTTATGTACAAGTTCCATCCTACTTTTCTTTAGGACTTTGATTGTTCTTTAATATATGGTTTAATTTTTAAGAAAAGTCCCATCAACCTATGATAATAAGTTTCATTATTGTAGCAGATATACCATGCAATTCCTCAGTTTTTTCGTTTTTAAGAACTTGTAATATTGTTGTTTACAGAGGTGAAAATACATCCGCCTGCCTGGGTGGCCGAGCGGTTCTAGGCGCTACAGTCTGGAACCGCACGACCGCTACAGTCGCAGGTTCGATTCCTGCTTCGGGCATGGATGTGTGTGATGTCCTTAGGTTAGTTAGGTTTAAGTAGTTCTAAGTTCTAGGGGACTGATGACCTTAGAAGTTAAGTCCCATAGTGCTCAGAACTATCAGAATCATTAGAGCCATTGAAAATACATCCTGTCATACAGGAAATATTTTTTAAGCTTTTCACTGTAACTTCTAGGAATTATCAGTTTGTCTACTGGCTCTACGTGAAGCATTTTGAAATGATATGGATTCCAGCTGGATCTCAATGTCACTTTCTCACTGTATGAAATAGTATGGCATTTCACAACCTGCTGTACTAAAAACTTTCCATTTTTATTTATATGAGGCAACATAGCCTTATAGATATTATTCAAAGTAGCTAGTTTGCTTAGGAAAACACAGATATAAACCTTAAACTGATAATCGTAAGCATGTACTGAGGTGCCAAAGTCATGGAATACCTCTTAATATCGAGTTGAACCTCTTTTGCCTAGTATAGTGCAGCAACTCAACATAGAATGGACTCAACAACTTCTCGGAAGTTCCCTGCAGAAATATTCAACCGTGATACTGCTGTAACTATCCATAACTGCGAAAGTGTTGCCGGTGCAGGATTTTGTGCACGAACCGACCTCTGGATTATGGGATTAAATGATTGATGGGATTCTTGTCAGATGATCTGGGTGGACAAATCTTTCATTCGAACTGTCCAGAATGTTCTTCAAATCAGTTGCAAACAATTGTGCCCCAATGACATGACACATTTTCAACGATAAAAATTGCATCGTTGGTTGGAAAAATGAAGTCCATGAATGGCTGCAAACAGTCTCCAAGCATCCGAACATAACCATTCCACGTAAACACAGCCCACACCATGATAGATCCACCACTAGCTTGCATAGTACCTTGTTGACAACATGGGTCCATGCTTCATGGGGTCTGCACCATACTCGAACATTTCCATCAGCTCTTACCAACTGAAATCGGGGCTCATCTGACGAGGTCACAGTTTTCCAGTCGTCCAGGGATCAACAGATTCAATAAAACTGTCATGCTGTTAACAGAGGTACACAAAAGAAATCTGGTGCCACAGCCCATTAACGCCAGATTTCGCCACAATGTCCTAACGGATTCGTTTGCTGTACATTTCACATTGATTTCTGTAGTTATTTCATGCAGAGTTGATTGTCTCTTAACGCTGACAACTCGACCCAAACGCTGCTGCTCTCCCCTGTTAAGTGAAGGCCGTCAGCCATTATATTGTCTGTGGTGAGAGGTAATGCCTGAAATTTAATATTCTTGGTATACTCTTGACACTGTGCAGCTCAGAGTATTGAAATCCCTAACGAGTTGCGAAATGGAGTGTCCCATGAATCTATTTTCGACTACCATTCCGAGCTCAAGGTCTGTTAATTCCTTTTGTGCTGCCATAATAACGTCAGAAACCTTTTTACATGAATAACCTGAATACAAATGACAGCTCCTCCAATGTACTAACCTTTTGTACCTTGCGTTCACGACGCTACTGCTATCTGTATACGTGCATATCACTGCTCCATGACTTTTGTCATCTCAGTGTATACACCAAAGGTAGACAACTGGAATTACCATGTACAATAGTTTTTCTCCTGATTCATTGGTATGAATATTTAGCTACCCCACACCTCATTGTGCACATATGAATACAATATAAAATGAGCAAGTTTATTCATTGATACTCTCAGGGTATACCCACTGGCATGTACTTCACTGATATTCTGGAAAAAACTTTTTGCCATATAAGAATTTATCTACCCTTATCAATCTAGGACATGGCTTCTTCCTGTCTAACACATGATTTATTTGTTTGGCAATTTCCATATGACAATTTAAGTTCTTCTCTTGCCTTGATAACATCTTTTGTAACGAATTTCTTACTACAAGACACAGTTTTCAGTAGCCAGCAATTTTGAAAACAACTAGAAATGTTCGGCTTTCTCCACTGTTGTTCCAGTCTTGAGGACCTTGTATATTTTACACTCTGCTTAAATGTATTGCTTTTGTTTCCCTACAAATACTCCTTTTATGACACTGTTTTTTCCAGCTGTTTCAACCTTTTGACCACAGTGGTATGCTATAGAGAGAGTATTCATTACATGTTCCATTAAGGTATTTGATGATTTACTAGCCCTTATTGAGCTTACTGCAGCAAGAAGTTAATAGCTTGTGGCGACTTAAATGTAGATTTTCTAAAGAATTCTGATAGGAAAAATTACCTGGAGACCTTATTTGGATCCTACAATTTGACCTCAATAGTTAAATTTCCAACATGAGTGGATAAAGACAGTAGGACTCTAACTAATAGGGTTTTCTTTGGTGAAGCTCAAAGCAAGAAAATAGCTTTTTACCCATGAACAAACGCTCTCTCTGACCATGATGCACAGTTAGTTAGGACAAATAAGGTAGTACTTTACAATATTGATACTCCTCAGTGGAAATAAATTTGAACAATTTTGAAGCCAGGAAAAAATGTTTTTAGGAATTATTCTGACAGAATGTAACTTTGCAGCGTTACTTGAAAATGGGCATAAGTCCGAAATTGCAACAGTAACAATAAATATTTTATACTGTCAATGGCGACTATGATGTCTTTTAAGAAATTTTTAAGAATACTTTACAGTAGATGGCATAGGATGGCTTTTATAATGAACCAAATGCTAACATGAAATTTAATCTATTTCATGATAAATTCATATTGTTGTTTGAAAATAGCTTTCCACATAAGCTAATCAGAAAGGACACTAAAAAAAACTGTTGGTCACTAGAGGGATTACAATATCTCGTAAAAGGAAAAGAGGAATGTATTTGTTGACAAGATATCCTTCAATAGTTACACACTATGAAGCTGCTAACAACTACTGAGAAAAGTTATTAAAAATCAAAGAACATGAAAAAAGATATCCTTCAATAGTCACACACTATGAAGCTGCTAACAACTACTGATAAACGTTTTTAAAAATCAAGGGACATGAAAATAATGCCAGAAATCAGCAATTCTGAAAATAGAATTAAGGTTATATAGAATGTAATGAAATGAGAGACAGGACAATCAACCACTGAACAGGATAACATCATTTTTGAAGAGCTATAAATGATGAGTCACAAGTAGAAAATGTGTTTAATAATCATTTATTAAATAGTAGAAAGTATAGGGACAAGCAGTTTAAGAGCAATTCGCAGCATTATGTCGGAAAAGAAATTCTAATAAAATTCAGTCAAACGAATTTTTTGCCAAGTTCACCTTCTGAAATTAACAAAAATTATGTATTTACTCAAAAATAAAAGACCATCTGGATTTGATGGTGTCTCCAGTGGCACACTAAAGCCTTCTTCCCATATAATATATTCCCACATGTGAAATGTATAATGTATCATTAAATCAAGGCATTTTTCTGGAGAGACTGAAATATTCTGTTGTTAAACACCTCTTTAAGGAAGTTGATAAGAGAGGTGTCAACAACTACTAACCTGTTTCACTATTTCATCATACCCCAAAATTTTTGGAAAGGTGTTGTATTCTAGAACCGTATCTCACCTGAGCAACAACAATATCCTAAGTGCATCACAGTTTGGATTTCAAAAGAGTTACTCTACTGAGAATGCAATATACATATTCACTCACCGAATTGTACAAGTACTGTTAATAAAATAGCGCTGGTTGGTATTTTCTATGACTAATCTAAAGTATTTGACTGAGTCACAATATTCTTCTAGATAAACTGAAGTTTTATGGAAATGATGGTGAAGCCAAGCAATAGGTGTCATAACTAACCAAAAAATGCAGAAAGTTGTACTAGTAATTTAACCAATATAGTCCATGGACATGATTCTTTCTGGTGAGGAATCACATTTGGGGTTTCCCAAGGCTCAGTTATAGGTCTCTTTTTGTTCATCACATTTGTAAACGATCTTCCCTCTAATATACAATAAGAAGAATAAATTGATTTTGCAGATAACACTAGTATTGTAACTAATCCAAGCATGTATACTGCAACAGCAAACATTTTAAACACGATTCTTAAATGTATGATTGACTGGTTTTCTGTGGATGGTCTCGCTCTCAAATTTAAAAAGACACAGCATATTCAGTTTTGCATGTCTAGGTGTACTACACCAATGATAAGAGCAACATATGGTGAGAAAATAATAAACAGGGTGGCAGCTTTAGAATTCAATTTAAACAGGAAAAGAGCACATTTTGGAAAGCCTAAACCAACCTAGTTCAACAACATTTGCACTTAGAATCACTGTAAATCATGGGGAGAGACAAATCAGGAAATTGAGATATTTTCATTCGATAATCTCATATGGAATATTATTCTGGATTAAGTAATGTATAAGAATTGCTGAGAAAAGTGTTGTAAGAATAATATATGGTAATCACCCACAATAATCTTGTAGACATCAGCTTCACAGTATACTTATTCCTTCATGTAATTTGTTGTAAGTAATCCACTGCAGTTCAGAAGGAACAATGATGAACAGAGTTACACAGTTATACTACAAAAGGAAAATGGCGTCGTTTCTCAACGTTAAGGCTGTCTTTACCACAAAATGGGACGTGCAATGCCACAGCTAAAAGTATTGATAACGTACCTGACAGACAGTACAATATAATTTAAAAACCAACTGAAAAAGTTTCTCCTTGAGCACTTCTTTTATTCCTAAGAAGAATCTCTCTTAGTATAAGGCATAACAGCTGCTTGTTAAAGTTATTAACTCACATCCATGTCTTTCATAGTAATAATAACATCAAAAATAAAAGGATCTAATAAATTTTCAGCATGTAGCCATATTTAGAAATTAATTTGCGATGTGACTATAAAATGATTGATTCCAGATCATTATGATTTATGATGTGAATGATCCACTGAATATGAAAGTAACTAACTAATTAACTAACTAACCAACTTTATTAACTTATTAATGTTAATTAACAGAACTTATAATTTATCTAGAAAATCCTGTTTATCAAAGAGCCAGGTGATTTGGTAAAGACTGGGTTTCCTTTTTATCACATATTTACAATAAAACTCCTCCTTCGATTTGAACTAATTCAGTCCATCTAGAAAAGTGACATTTATTGTCTTCTGAATTGTTAGGATATTTGTTCTCTACTAGGAAGCTCATTTGAGTCTTATGCTACTTTTGTATGTGACACAACTTGCGGAACACGAAAATCAAAGAACAGGAACAGTTTCTTGCCATCTTCTTTGCCACACACATTAAGGCCTGAATTGGTTTTGCTGGTCTGGTCAAACAATGAGTTTCTTGATCTTATTTTACGCGAAAGATCTCTGACAATCACCTGTAATGACTTCCAGCTTTGTCAGCTAAATGGTTACCTCTATTCTATTAAGTAAGCAGAGGATAACTTCTTGCTCAGTCTAATATTTCTTCTCCAATGCACAAAGAGTTACTCCATCCAGATTAGCTGGCATTTTGTAAAAAAGAGAAAATTATAACCTAAGAATATTTAATGTTTACATAAGAGCGAAGATCGATTGTAGGAATGGAAATCTAGCAACGAGAACCACATTTCAAAAATTGATATTTGAGTGTTTAGATAGAAAATATATGAACCAGTATTGGAAAATCGGTTTACAAAATGACTTTGGCAGCCTCATGTAATGTTGTAAGTATATATATCAGAAACTCACTTTGAAATGTGACACTAAGAGGAAGATGAAGAAAGTAGTTCAAATCAAATGATTCAAATGGCTCTGAGCACTATGGGACTTGACTTCTGAGGTCATCAGTCCCCTAGAACTTAGAACTACTTAAACCTAACTAACCTAAGGACATCACACACTTCCATGCCCGAGGCAGGATTCGAACCTGCGACCGTAGCGGTCGCGCAGTTCCAGACTGTAGTGCCTAGATCCACTCGGCCACTCTGGCCCGCGAAGAAAGTGGTTTGGCACTGATACACTTCTCTTTTAACTGAAATTGCGTACAGAAATGCTTTATTTTCGATCAGTAATTAAAGTCTCATTTCTACAGGCAATGAAAACTTGCAAGTTCACCTCCCCCCACCCACCATTGCGATTGCTATTGAACTGGTCTGTGGGTCCACTCTATGGGCTGTCCTGACAGTCAGTAAAGTTAAAAGCTCTTAATTTACTGGCCTCATGCACCTTCCCTAATCGCCATCCAAGATGTGGAGTTACTGTCACTAGATTGATCTGCCTTCGTTTATCTGAAGGCATAAGAGTTTAGTTGTATGTTTGTGTATGTGAATATCGCCATGGCAAAAAAATGAGTTTTGTCTCCAAATAAGTAAATAAGTACTTTCTAAAATGGCAAAATGTTCTGTAGCATTGTCATAGAACTCTCAGGCTATCCCTCAGCAATTCCTTGCAACCACTTATTTGTAATAAATTAATGCAGGATAATTTGAAGTAATGTAGGGTGTTGTGAAAGTATTGTAAATGAGAGTAAAGACTTGCCATGATTCATAATACTGCAGAACAGTCAATATTTTCAAGGCTATTTAATTTCAGTAAAGTAACAAAAAATTTTAGTTGAGTCATTGAGTATAAATATTACAATTAAGTGGAAACAGAAAATTTATTTGTGTCTTCAGAAACTTGCAGATACTCTTAGTCTAACTCTAATCCCTTGTAGATTCAATATGCTCATTATTGGTGCAACCAATGAATGATAACTTGTTTGCAGAGCAGTATTATGAAATTAACTAAAGCACATGCTACACTTACATCATATGTGACCTTGACTAAATCTAAAAATAAAAACAAAACAGGATTGAAAGCTTCACTTTCGCACTACTACTGCATCTCAAGGCTGCCATGGAATTGTGTCTGCGGATTAGCTAACGTCCCTGATGGCATATTGATAATATTTATGACATCAGTATGGTCTGGATTCATACTGGCAGATTGCAGTAAATGCTTTGTGTGTGATAAAGAGAAACTTTGTATGCACAAACAGGCCATCAGCTTTTCAAGAACTAATGCATCTTATGTAGGTTCTTGCATCGTATGAAATACAGTAATAAATTGTAAAGGAGAAGAATTTTAATGATTGTTTCAAAGGTCCTCTGTAAAGTTATCTTAAGATTTTGGTTAATTCTTCTATAGAACTTCTGGAAGTGCTGTGACTAAATTATTCTTAGTGTTTCAATGTCCTTTAAAAGAATATGGAAAAATTGTGCCTGGTTACTTACTGCACTAAAACACATTAATTGAATGAGTCGAAAATTTCGTAATTTATTTCAGATGTCTTGTTCCACATTAAACTGGACCTGATGTAACAGATAAATTGTGATAACCAAGTACTTGCATTTATATTAGTCTTACACTTTAGATTTGTGAGTGTTGTCTAAATCTGTTAATAATTCCTCACTCAGCTCTGTTTATCAGAATGCCACATGTAAATGACCTGGATTCTAAGAAATTATATACAGAAATATGAAACAGGCATGTGACATTGGCCTATTGCTGTTTGTTTACACAATTACAACGACCAAAATGTGAGAAAAACACATATTTAGGCTGGAGTGTACGACTGTAAACCCTCTGAAATCTTGGTTACGTTGACTGACTGATCTGTGGTGCAGCCTGAGGTCTAGGTTAGATTGAAATGTAAATGCCTAATAAAGATTGTGGTAATATTTACTGTAGTGGGCCAGAGTGAAGAGTCACGACTGTGCAGGGTTGGGTTGTGGTGGTCGGTTTTGGTGGGGGTGCAGGCCAGTGGCAGCTCATGAAAACAGAGTTAGAAAGTAAAACATTTTATTGAGATTCTTTACTACATTTCTGGTGCAGCGATATGGTGGCCACACACCTCTTTAGTGGTTGGCATAGATGACCCATAGAGCATTGCTGTGGCCAGCATTTCGCTGGGAGACCGACTGCAACTTCAGTACCCAGGAAGGCTGGTGCCCAGGAGCCAGCTCGACAGTATTTGCTCCTATCAGGCTCGCCAGGACTGTTTGTTGTAAGCGTCAGTGACACTGAAGTCTGCCAGAATTCTTGCAGGGGATGACAGGCTCTGGAGGTGAAACTAACTCCTGTGAGTGGAGGTGCATGGTTCCAGGATTCCTGCATATGCATAGGAGGGTGAGCTGCTGAATTGCTCTGGTCACAATCTGCTGCTCCTGAGGGCAGGAACCTGGATGCTGCAGAAATGAGCCTGCTGGCAGCTCACCAGGAGGAAGTTCAGGGAGAAGGACTTAGTGCCAGTAGATAGCCTATCAGTAGCGGAGGCCCAGACTCATGGTGACTGTGTGCTGATCTATATCGCTCTGGCACCTGGCATGGTTGACTGGCCGCTTATGACTTCTTCAGTTACTATGGCTAGCTGCTATTTTCCTCAGTAGTACTCAAAAAATAGTGACAGTACTCAATACTTCCCTCGTCCAGGAGACTTACCACGTTCCTATTCTCATCCTCTCAGATTAGTAATATTCCTTATGTTCTTATCTGTACGAATTTTTGTTGTTCCCCAGCTTAATGAATTGGGCTGAATGATGAAACACCTAAACTCCCTGTGACCATTAGCAATTGGGAACTGAACCAACACATATAGTCATGCTTGGTCTGTCTTAACTTCCACATTGCTATGTGATAGTATAGTGGTAAATTCTGATTGCTCAGTTCTGCAACAAGTTCCAATTCTGGTGGTAACTCCTTGTACATCTTTTGTAAACCTACTGGATACTGCTCCAGTGCCAACAGTGCTGAACTTAGCTCTCTGTGTACTGCATGGCGAATGGCCCCTTGTAGACTAGGTTTATCATTACTACTTGTGCTTGCCATATGATGTTGTCTAATGATTGTACCTTCCTCGAAATTATAACCTCCATGTCCAACGAATCCTTTTGGGCCTGTGTAATCCTTAGGTCTTGATTCATGGTATCAATACTCCATTACCTCTGCTTTCAATTTCCATAACAAGTATGTAATGTTTAATAGCCCTTGTTCCAAAACTGATAACTGCGTGGTATGGTCTTCTATAACTACTCTGTTACGTTTTGCTAGTTCCTTCGTTCTCTTTATGATACAATTTAGCTCCCAGTTAACACTGTCATTCACAGTTCTAAATACAGTTTTCGGTATCTTCCACCCGTCATCTAACAACCATCACTGTCACCATTTCAAGGTATATGGTACTGTACCTATTGCCTTCTGCATTTGCACCCTTAATTATTTATAAGACATACACTAACTACACTCCTGGATATGGAAAAAAGAACACATTGACACCGGTGTGTCAGACCCACCATACTTGCTCCGGACACTGCGAGAGGGCTGTACAAGCAATGATCACACGCACGGCACAGCGGACACACCAGGAACCGCGGTGTTGACCGTCGAATGGCGCTAGCTGCGCAGCATTTGTGCACCGCCGCCGTCAGTGTCAGCCAGTTTGCCGTGGCATACGGAGCTCCATCGCAGTCTTTAACACTGGTAGCATGCCGCGACAGCGTGGACGTGAACCGTATGTGCAGTTGACGGACTTTGAGCGAGGGCGTATAGTGGGCATGCGGGAGGCCGGGTGGACGTACCGCCGAATTGCTCAACACGTGGGGCGTGAGGTCTCCACAGTACATCGATGTTGTCGCCAGTGGTCGGAGTAAGGTGCTCGTGCCCGTCGACCTGGGACCGGACCGCAGCCTCGCACGGATGCACGCCAAGACCGTAGGATCCTACGCAGTGCCGTAGGGGACCGCACCGCCACTTCCCAGCAAATTAGGGACACTGTTGCTCCTGGGGTATCGGCGAGGACCATTCGCAACCGTCTCCATGAAGCTGGGCTACGGTCCCGCACATCGTTAGGCCGTCTTCCGCTCACGCCCCAACATCGTGCAGCCCGCCTCCAGTGGTGTCGCGACAGGCGTGAATGGAGGGACGAATGGAGACGTGTCGTCTTCAGCGATGAGAGTCGCTTCTGCCTTGGTGCCAATGATGGTTGTATGCGTGTTTGGCGCCATGCAGGTGAGCGCCACAATCAGGACTGCATACAACCAAGGCACACAGGGCCAACACCCGGCATCATGGTGTGGGGAGCGATCTCCTACACTGGCCTTACACCACTGGTGATCGTCGAGGGGACACTGAATAGTGCACGGTACATCCAAACCGTCATCGAACCCATCGTTCTACCATTCCTAGACCGGCAAGGGAACTTGCTGTTCCAACAGGACAATGCACGTCCGCATGTATCCCGTGCCACCCAACGTGCTCTAGAAGGTGTAAGTCAACTACCCTGGCCAGCAAGATCTCCGGATCTGTCCCCCATTGAGCATGTTTGGGACTGGATGAAGCGTCGTCTCACGCGGTCTGCACGTCCAGCACGAACGCTGGTCCAACTGAGGCGCCAGGTGGAAATGGCATGGCAAGCCGTTCCACAGGACTACATCCAGCATCTCTACGATCGTCTCCATGGGAGAACAGCAGCCTGCATTGCTGCGAAAGGTGGATATACACTGTACTAGTGCCGACATTGTGCATGCTCTGTTGCCTGTGTCTATGTGCCTGTGGTTCTGTCAGTGTGATCATGTGATGTATCTGACCCCAGGAATGTGTCAATAAAGTTTCCCCTTCCTGGGACAATGAATTCACGGTGTTCTTATTTCAATTTCCAGGAGTGTATTCTGCGCTTTTCCGATACACCTTTGCTCTTCACTTCTTGTTGTAACCCTGAAAATACGTTCTCCAATTTCCTCACCTCATTTTCCATCTACCACATGTCAGTTGTCCATCTGTCCGACTGTTAAAAGCCATTTTCTCACGCACGGGTAGAGGTATCAACTTGAAATTTATGTCACATACTGAGGTCCCTCAGTGGTGTAAGAAAAGGAAGTTTCTAAGCCAGTGTAGTCAAAAGATACAGCCGTTTATATCACTTTCTTGGTATTCGCAAACTGACTCATCAAAACCTATAGGATCCTTTGCATTGGCCTAGAAAACAAAATTTGGCAAGAAGCAAAGTTTCAAACTTAAAGTTTGAAACTTTGCTTCTTGGCAAATTTTGTTTTCTAGGCCAAGGCAAAGGATCCTATAGGGAAGGGAGTGAGACAGGGTTGTAGCCTATCCCCAATGTTGTTAAATCTGTATATTGAGAAAGCAGTAAAGGAAATAAAAGAAAAATTAGGAGTAGGAATTAAAATCCATGGAGAAGAAATAAAAATTTTGAGATTCGCCGATGAGATTGTAATTCAGTCAGAGACAGCAAAGGACCTGGAAGAGCAGTTGAACGGAATGGACAGTATCTTGAAAGGAGGATATAAGACGAACGTCAACAAAAGCCAGACAAAGATAATGGAATGTAATCGATTTAAATCAGCCGTTGCTGAGGAAATTAGATTAGGAAATGAGACACTTAAAGTGGTAGATGAGTTTTGCTATTTGCGGAGCGAAATAACTGATGATGGTCGAAGTAAGGAGGATATAAAATGTAGACTGGCTATGTCAAGGAAAGCGTTTCCGAAGAAGAGTATAGATTTAAGTATCAGGAAGTATTTTATGAAAGTATTTCTATGGAATGTAGCCTGTGTGGAAGTGAAACATGGACGTTAAATAGTTTAGACAAGAAGAGAATAGCAGCTTTAGAAATGTGGTGCTACAGAAGAATGCTGAAGGTTAGGTAGGGAGGTCATGAAAGTACTGAACAGAATTGGGGAGAAGAGGAATTTGTGGCACAACTTGACTTGAAGAAGGGATCAGTTGGTAGGGCATGTTCTGATGCATCAAGGGATCTCCAATTAAGTAGGAGGAGGAGATTAGTATTTAACGTTCTGTAGACAATGAGGTCGTTAGAGACAGAGCACAGGCTCAGAGTAGGGACGGATGGGGAAGGAAATCATCCGAGCCTAAAACTGAATACAGTATCGTAGTTTTAAAGTGGCCAATAGTCTGTTATTTCAAAATGGCCAATAGTCTGTTATTTGTGAATAACTTCAAGATAGTTTATATAATCCTAGTAGTAAATTGTTTCATCATCATGTTCAGCTTCATTATTATTATGTCATTGTTACTGTGACCTTGAAGAAGTCCTACACAATACATATTTGCTTTATCTGAAGAGTTTAATTAGTTTAGTTTCTTTGCACCTTCAGCTTCCTTAGCACTGGCTTTATTTTCTAATCTTATTAATGGAGTATTGTCCATCTGTCTGAAGTTCGTGACTTTCTTTTCAGCACTTCAATCAAGATTAGAATTCCATAATATGTCTTCTTTCTCTTTGCACACAACAAGATTTTTTTAAGCCATCTAGTATACGAGAATTGTTGTTCCATGTATTTTAAAATTTAACTATTTTTAATGACTTTGTTGCTCGTGGATTTCATATTGTGAACTTCCCACTCTTTCTCAGATATCAGATAAGTTCAATGTTGGTCCAACACATGATAATACTGAGAAGGTACTTTGGTGGACTCCAGTTCTCTCAGCTGTTTCTCAACTACATCGAACACCCTGTCAGTACACGTTGTAACGTCTCTTAGCAAAAGACATATTATGTAATAAAGAGAAAACATTGTGTGTCATGTTTTGTTCTTGTATAAAATTATGTACTGTTTTTTTTTTAATTTACTTTAGATAATATCTGTGTCGGCGAGTACTGAAACCGCCACAGACGATAAATATCAAACAAAGATGAGAATATGTGACTAGTATAAATAATACAGAACGACCATTAATTTCTCTGTCGTCTTCTTGGAGTTATTTGAGTAGGATAGCCTGTGACGTTATATTGTACGCTAGCGTAGCATTCTTTTGTCAAGTTTGTAAGAGGGACGCCATTAAGTAAAGTTTTGGAAAGGTGTGTAATTAATTGAATTGTTTAAATGTTTTGAATAGAGTTACTTAGTGAAACCTTGCATTATGATTTGTAATAAGCTTGCCTGGTATTTTATCCCATCCCTTTGAGACATTTTCAGTTATTTAAATATTATCCGTGGTGCAGAGCTGCGCTACGAACGAACGAGCCGTTGCCGCGGCGCATTCAAATTGCATTACATAAAATCTATCATACCGCAAGGAAGCGGGCAGGTAATAGCGAAGTAAAATTATTTCTTTCAGCTTCGGAATTGCAGAGCAGTGCAGCAGATTTTATGATGTGTTTTACAGGTTGATGCGGGCTGCTGATAATATATTACTAACAGTGCAAAAAGATAATTTACTTTCATAACATAAAAGAAATCTTGCTGTGCGTAGTTCTGGTCTGGCAACCTTATAGTAAAAACATCTTTTTTCTCCGATAATAGTCTCATGTTCTCGTGTTAGTCGTGGTACTTATTGTTGTTTTACTGTTAACAAAAATCCACTGCAAAATTATGATGCTGAACAATCATTGCGTACTGTAACATCAGTATTGAGAACGAAGTAATTTTCATTAACCTTTTCAATAACTATAAAGTAAGGAAGATATGTTGAACTTTATGGCGAGTTACAGTAACGAAAAAATGTTCCTTTAATAGAAAGCCAGATCCAGAACAATAAGAACATAATATATTTTGTTTTGTTGAAAATTAATGATCCAAAGAAGGGCATAGCACAGCATCACTAAAAGGTATTTCGGGTCTCTTTTCGTAGTAACATATTTTATCTCATACATTAGTTGTTACGCGAGTAATAGTAAAACGAAACAAATAGAAAAGAGACGACGCGAAACCGTCGCCCAAAAACGCGGGGCCCGAATTTACAGTGGCCACGAAAATAACTGTTTTATGTGTTTTCTTTCATTGTCTATTGTTATATACGTGTATGTATTTAGTGATTAATGTATGTATGTGTATCATGATTAATGCCATGTATTAATGAATGTACAAACATCCTTTCATGAAAAAACGCACCACTGCAAGCGAGTCAGAGGAAACGATCCTGATAGTACTGAGAAACTGTAACGACTACATAATCCGGGGGCAGCCGAACCCCGAAATCAGATAAACTAAAGTTAAGACTACAGTGTAGTTGTCCTGTTTGCAGAAGCTTAACTCCAGTGAAGTGATCTCATATCGCTAGTGGTGTGCGTAGTTTGACATTAGTGTTTATGACAGGCAAAGTTGAGTGTAGATAGTAATTTTTAGTGTGCAGTGTATTGTAGGTAAATTAACATATTTTGTGCGCAAGTGGCAAACCTGTCAGATCTTGTGTTCGAGTAGGTAATTTATGAATATGGTTAAATTGCGTAGTCAACGTCCGAGCAATATGGATACTGAGGAACAGCCATTAGTTAGTGCAGGAAATGTAGAAACAGGTGCATTAAGCAGTACAAGTACTCTCTTTGAGGATATACCATGCGAAAATGTGGGGGCAGGGGCACAGGAAGTGATGCCACCGCCCACCAGTGCTCAAGGAGATGTAGATAAAGAAATAGCACCACCCCCAGAAAAGCAGGAACCAGAGAATGGTAATCTACCTGGTGGGTATTCACTCAGGCGATATTAGAGCGCGTGCTGGATTACCAGTCAAAATTTGCGCAACAACAAGCTGAAAAGGACGAAAAAATTGTTTCTCGCACAGCAAGCTGAGCGGGATCGCCAGTTAGAGGAAAAGTTTCTTACCCAGCAGGCTGAGCGGGATCGCCAGCAAGCTGAGCGGGACCAGCAACTTGTGCAATCGTTAGAAATTATGAAAAAAGAGATTGCCTGTATGAAACAGAATTATGAGTCGATACCTAAGGCTGTGCAGGAGTTGACTGTACAGGTCAACAACCTGCAAGTAGCAAACACTAACATTGTAGACGAGATAGGTGTCTTGGCCAACCGATTAGAAAAGCTAGAAATAGATTCCACACATCTTGTAGAGCAGAAGTGGAACGAACAAGCGACTAAACTTGAAACCGAATTCAACTCTTGGCTAGAAGCAAAGGAGAGCGAGATCGACAAAAATATTAATTCTAAGGTACAAGCAGCCATGGCAGATAGAGATTCCGAATCGTTCAGTACCGCAGTAAATAGTCAAGTACAGAACGACGTGCAAACCATCAAACTCAGTGAGGATATTCCGCAGTGGCAAGTGAATATTAGCAAACGGATATCCGACTTGGAAAAGGGTTTAGCACAGAGCAGCAAACAACTTGAACATGAAACTATGTCGCCAACAGCCAATGTTTTTGGCAACGCACAAACTTATACGAGACGCAACAATGGTGAATCTTTAGGCGATAATGCGAAGACCTGTAGCTTCGGTTCGGAGCACACAGCCCATATCCCAGGAGCAAACCAGTATAGTCCAAAAATATTGGTTGAAGAAAGTTTGATCAAAAATAGGCAGTTCCAAACGTTTACTACTGAACGGAAGTCAGTACACCCAGTAGTATTCATAAAAAGCTTTAAAAATATCTTGCCTAGTGTGTGGAACGAAGCACAGAAAATTCAATACGTAATGTCATACATTCAGGGTGATGCAGCGTTGTGGGCTACGGAAGTAGCAGACAGCTGCACGACGTATGAACAGTTCGAAAGGGCGTTTTTGTCGAAGTACTGGTCGCCTTGTATACAAGAGCGGCTAAGAAAAGAAGTATACAATCCAGAACCGTACTCACCCCGTCTCGGGAATCTGAGACGGTATTTCGAGAAGTATATAAACAAGACGCGCTACTGGGGTGAGCCTATCTCACCAAGAGACATAATAAGACTCCTAAAATCACATTTACCCATTCATATGAAAGAGAAACTAATACACGTACCAGAGAACGACATGGAACATTTCCTGTCTGTTCTAGATTCAATAGACTTAATCCAGGAAGACGCAAAAGCAGCGTGTGATCACTCGCGGAATAATGGATCAGGGTGTAAACATGACAGAAATAATAATGCACAAAACCACAACCATGGAAATGGTGGGGGCGGTAACAAGCGGCAAGAGCACTCACAAAATGGTAATAATAGTAGAAGTCGGAACGGGTATGGGCAACCGTCCCATAATAAAAAGCGTCGATTTGACGACCGGTACGATTCCGGACTGCCAGGGACCAACTGCTGGAAAAATGAGCGAGGTCAGTGGCATAGCAAATACAGCGACAGAAATCGAAATTGGACTCAGAATCAGCGACCAAGCCCAGAACGGCAAGGTAATGACCGGTACGATAACAACAGACCACCACTGCAAAACGCGCCTATTGCGCAGTCGTGGCGGCCTACAAATCAAAACGTACACATAGTAGAGGTCGCGGACAATAGCCGTCCAAGTACCCCGCAAGCAGGCCATCCAACAAACTAGAATCGGCCACGATATGCTCTCCATCGCTGGCCGAGGGGTGGAGTGAGAGCAACACGAATGACAATAATATACCTGGAATACATATGCTGCAATACAACGACGGTATCAGTATGGATAAAGATCTACTGACCGAACCGCATGAATGTAAGAAAGATAGCAACGAAAATGTGCAAGCCATAATAGAAGCGAAAATCAATGATGTTGCCGTGAATATAATCATCGACACAGGTGCCTCAGTGAGTGTAATGAGTACAGAATTGTTTAAAGCGCTGGGGAAGGGACGTAGCATACCGAATTTCCCGGTTAATAATTGCAAAGTGTCTGGAGCTATAAGTGCACAGAGCCAATTAGTTAAGTACCAGGTGCAGGTGGAGATTTGTAAGGAGGGCGAAGCCATAGTGAGCTCGTTCCTCATTGTTAAAGGGTTAAAGGTGGCCTGCATTCTGGGAGTAGATTTTCTCCGTGAGAGGGATGCAGTGATCGACCTCTCCTCGGGAAAACTAACCATAGTTAATAAAGGTAGGAGGGTTGAGTTGTCTATGATGAAACCGAAGGAGGTACTTGTGCCATGTTGCAACCGAATAGATATCAAATGTAGGAACCCCTGGGTACTACACCTCGATGATTATTCAAATGTGGCAGATCTCTATTATCCTAGTATTGAAGATAGAAATTCTGAAACAAATGTTGATGCATTTCAAACCAAAGTACAGAAAGCTGAAAGTTTAAGCAACATACAAAAGCAACAGTTGACGCAGCTGCTATCTGAATATATCATGGTATTTACCGACCGACCAGGAATAATCAAGGGGTACCACTATCACATAGATGTCATGCCCCACAAAACATACTGTCGCGCATCTTACTCCATCCCTTGGTCGAGGAGGGAAGTAGTGGCTAAAGAGATTTGAAAGATGTTAGAGTGGGATAGTACAATTATTTATTCAGTGACCTATCAGATGTAAATAGTAGTAGTTATGAGAAGATTTCAGTTGTGTTTTAGAGTATAAATACGTTAGCTTTAAGAAAGAATTTGTGTGTATTTAAAATTTTGAGGCAGTAAAACATAAATAACTAAGCATAGCATGAAAGTAGAATCAGTAAACTGAGCAATAGCATGCAAATTGAAGACTTTGTTTACAGACAATTAGTGTCATTAAAATACTATATGCTCATCAAGCAATGAATAATCCTTTTGTTGATAAAATAATGACTAATTTCTTGAATCATTTTTCATTTGTAGTAAGTAAGTACAATTAATGATGAGATCTCATATAGTAATCTAACAGGTGTAATTGTGTTAGAATTATGGAACCCTGAGAGAGAGTCTCTACTGGACAAAAATTGACTTTGTAGTACGAAACAATTATGTGATGTAACGTTTACTGCCAATAGTGATCTGGTACACGAATCAAGTCAATCAATGTGGAAACTACACTGTAGTCCTGTAGGACAGATCAGTTAAAAAAATACTAATACTAAATGAAGTATTTATTGAGCAATATGCCCAAGTCCAGCTGTCATGCACATGGTAAAATCTGTTTGCTAGATGGGTGATAACCTGGCAAGCTACACCGAAAAAGGAAAAGAAAGCTATGTACCAAAAATCACACACCTGTAAATGGTTACAGAAAAGCCATATATGCCTAGTAATAGTACTAAAAGTGTGTAATGACATGGTAAACACAATGGACTCAATGTAGATGAGAGTGATTATGCTAAGAACAGTTGATATACATTAAAAATAAACTGTGTGCATAAACAATCCAGGAAAGGACGGAATATTGTGTGCAGCAGGGACAGAAAATGACTGTTGTATCTGCACCAATATATACGTCGGTATAAGTCAAGTGTTGAGTGACTACCTGTCATAGTGCAGTGCTCAACGAACAGTAAATTTACTGTGTGTAAAAACGGTAGTTAGTGATCCGTTCGGAGTCGATTCAAACAAACATCGCTCGACGGAAACATTTAGTGTGTATGAACCGAAACATTTTCACGTGTTGAGAGACGCTCTGGCAGCGTATCGACCGTGAGAACAAATGAAAGTGTGTGGTACAACGTGCATGTGACGAACCATGAATACCAGTGTCACAATGCGATTCACTTGTGAAGCCACAAGAAACCCGTTATCACGCCGAAACATCCTGTGCATACCAGCGAAACGACGGCTTACTGAACAATAAACGCTTTTAACCAAGTTGCATTTTCTTCCACAGCTAATAATCTGTATCCTTAAAGACAGTACACCGGTGTGAAATATTTGTTTCATGCGTTATGCCGGGGAGCCATGTGGAGAAGCAGAGACGAGTGCCGTGCCGACAGCCAGCCGGTCGCGGGAAACAACTGCAACACGTCGACATTGGTGAATGGTTCGGCGCAGTTCACGACTGCGCGGGCGCCACCCCAGCACGCCGTCGCTGTTACGGCGAGCAGGTCGTCGACCCCAGCGGTCGTTGGCACGCCGCGTTGCAGGCGACGCTACGCAACAATTGCTTCGCACCGCCCGCTCCGTACTACATTGTCGACATTCAACCGAAAATTACCAACTACGCTGTTAATGTACTAACATGAAAATGATTGATAGAACACGAAATTTCGTGAAAAACAGTTTTTCTTTAGTTTACTGTGTATAAACTCAAAACATTCACTTGTTCGATGATATATGTTATATGTTTTCGTCATATTAGTGAAGCAAACTGACACGAATGCCATACCATGGTAGGACATTGGTCGTGAGTAAGTGAAAAGACAATCCCTTACACTACTGTAAAACTATTTAATTATTGACTTTTAGTGTGACACAGAACACAAATATTACCACGAATGTGAAAGAGAGTAAAAGATACATTTTCAACAAGGGGACTAAAAGTTTAACATTTTATCATAAATAACCTTTGTTATCTGTGAACATTTGATAAATGCCAACCGTTTTTGATGAACAATCAGACTGCGTATTACGACAAACCAGGCGAGATGACCATGGCTCTGGCGCAGTTTTCCCAGGTTTTCTGACCGCACATAGCCCGAATGGGGGAGCCAGAAAACTGTAATGACCCTGGGACTAGGTTTACGGTCACCTCACAAAGTGTGAGAAAACCATAAAGAGTATGATTAAAACTATAGTCCAAAATAGCAAACAAGTGAATAGTGAATATTCCAAATAAGGTGACAAACAATGACAAAACGGACGTTAGTGGCAGCATATTGCCGAACATTCTTAACGTTAGTCAATTGCTGCCAGGGGGCATTGTAACGTCTCTTAGCAAAAGACATATTATGTAATAAAGAGAAAACATTGTGTGTCATGTTTTGTTCTTGTATAAAGTTATGTACTGTTTTTTTACTTACTTTAGATAATATCTGTGTCGGCGAGTACTGAAACCGCCACAGACTATATATATCAAACATAGATGAGAATATGTGACTAGTATAAATAATACAGAACGAACATTAATTTCTCTGTCGTCTTCTTGGAGTTACGTGAGTAGGATAGCCTGTGACGTTATATTGTACGCTAGCGTAGCATTCTTTTGTCAAGTTTGTAAGAGGGACGCCATTAAGTAAAGTCTTGGAAAAGTGTGTAGTTAATTGAATTGTTTAAATGTTTTGAATAGAGTTACTTAGTGAAACCTTGCATTATGATTTATAATAAGCTTGCCTGGTATTTTATCCCATCCCTTTGAGACATTTTTAGTTATTTAAATATTATCCGTGGTGCAGAGCTGCGCTACGAACGAACGAGCCGTTGCCGCGGCGCATTCAAATTGCATTACATAAAATCTATCATACCGCAAGGAAGCGGGCAGGTAATAGCGAAGTAAAATTATTTCTTTCAGCTTCGGAATTGCAGAGCAGTGCAGCAGGTTTTATGATGTGTTTTACAGGTTGATGCGGGCTGCTGATAATATATTACTAACAGTGCAAAAAGATAATTTACTTTCATAACATAAAAGAAATCTTGCTGTGTATAGTTCTGGTCTGGCAACCTTATAGTAAAAACATCTTTTTTCGCCGATTATAGTCTCATGTTCTCATGTTAGTCGAGGTACTTATTGTTGTTTTACTGTTAACAAAAATCCACTGCAAAATTATGATGTTGAACAATCATTGCGTACTGTAACATCAGTATTGAGAACGAAGTAATTTTCATTAACCTTTTCAATAACTATAAAGTAAGGAAGATATGTTGAACTTTATGGCGAGTTACAGTAACGAAAAAATGTTCCTTTAATAGAAAACCAGATCCAGAACAATAAGAACATAGTATATTTTGTTTTGTTGAAAATTAATGATCCAAAGAAGGCCATAGCACAGCATCACTAAAAGGTATTTCGGGTCTCTTTTCGTAGTAACATATTTTATCTCATACATTAGTTGTTATGCGAGTAATAGTAAAACAAAACAAATAGAAAAGAGACAAAGCGGAAACGTGTAACTGTGCCCCTTGAATGGAAATTAATGCAGGATTTTTTTGAAAACTTTTGATGATTCACAAAATCGAAAGAGCATAACTATCAACGCTGAATTTTTATTTCGTGAATTTCATGAGGCTAAGAAAATGTCAGCCTCTATTATTTGCTTCTTGATGTTTCTTCCCAAATTAAAAAAAAACTCTTACAGCAGAAGGAATGTGGTTGGCTACAAGTGCCATACCCACATGTAATTGATAGTGTTTTGTTTTTCTACATTTACTTCGATTACTATACAATTATGTAATGAGATCTGTCATGAGTAAAATATTTGCCAATAGACAGTTTTGAAAGGGCTGGTTCTGGTGGCAATGAAAACATACCCTGATGGTATCTGGTTCTTTTAGTTAAAGAATTTGATGGGACTTATTAGCCCTCAAGTTGCGAAGTATATGATTTCTTCTTATGCCATTTTTTTTGATGTAGGTCTTTGACACCTTTTCCAACAAGACATCTGCACAAATGGAGAACATGTCGGACCTACGGTTGCGAAAATGTATACTAAAACATTTGGAAAATATATCCTTGATTTAGAAAAGGGAAAACTTTAGGCGACCTGTCTTGACAGAGCCTTCACAGAAGCGATTCCACACTTGGTTTATACTTAATTCTGGACTCAAATAGGACTGTGAACATTTACTTGTTTAGTAATGACTCTCTCTGTAGTGGTATTTCAAAATATATATTGTAATAGGTTCTGTCGTCTCTCTCACCTTATAATAGCTCCCGTCATCTCTCTCACCTTCCCCCTGTTCTTTCAACATTTCACTAAGAATACGTTTATTAGCTGAATTTTTTATTCTGGCGCCAGGTAAGAACCTTTCTAAATGTGGCACCACAAAATTGAATCTCCTCTCCATCCCCCTTTGTTATGAAACAATTTAAAGTAATATATCTTTTGTTTTTCGTCATATCATAAGGAACAGTTCGTCTTTTAGGTTCAGTACCTTAATATAATTCAAAACAAATATATCTTAGTTTACTGTGTCATTAATGTAGATCCTGAGCTAAAATATTAACATGACATTTTGTGAAAATTTGTTGCTTCATAACAACTACATTTGGTGCTCGTTTGTATAGATTTGAGATCATGTGTACAGGATTAAAAAGGTTCACCTGCACATTGTTGAGTGTCATCATTCCTTCTTTTCTTACATCTGCGAGGTTATTCTGAAATTAGAGATGAATATCTCCTTTGCTAGCACGTTCTGAATTCATATAAAATTTAAACAAAATTCACATAAAATTCAGATAAAACATAAACAGATATAATGTATCAATCTATGGGTTTTAGGCTGTACTGAATGCACAGAGCCCAAGTAGCATAATTGCTGGCGTTTATAAACTTTTAACAGAGAAGTAACTTATCTTTGCATTATTAACATTTGAAGCTTATACTTATGTTTTGTGTTAAATCTTTGAAGAACAAACAATTCTGAACTTGCACCTTGGTTGCAAACGAAAGTCAGCCCATGCAAATGTTTTGCCTTTGTTCAGTGGTCACAAACCTTATTGCCAATAGAAATCTACAGGCACATCTGTTCGAAGAGCGGATTTTTTGATGTGTCATATAAGAGAGAAGAATGAAAAAAATTATTTACTTAAGAAATTACTTAATTATTGTAATATGTGTGTCTCACTATCTGGCATTTATCCATGCACAATACTGTTACAATTAATAATAAAAGAAAATTTAGAGAAGGAATCGAAGTTCATCATTATAAACATTGAAAAGGACGGTATATTTTACTTTGAAATGAATGCAAAACAAATTTTTTTTGTTTAAATGTTAAGTTTTGGAAAATTTCTTTTCCAACGGATGTTCAGCTTAGCAAAAAATTGCAACACTTCACATATTTTCAATGTAGTTTATATTAAGTTTTGTGAAAATTTAACTAGCACAGTTGATTCCTCTCACTTTAAAATTTATGAATTCATTGTTGTTGTTGTTGTGGTCTTCAGTCCTGAGACTGGTTTGATGCAGCTCTCCATGCTACTCTATTCTGTGCAAGCTTCTTCATCTCCCAGTACCTACTGCATCCTACATCCTTCTGAATCTGCTTAGTGTATTCATCTCTTGGTCTCCCTCTACGATTTTTACCCTCCACGCTGCCCTCCAATGCTAAATTTGTGATCCCTTGATGCCTCAGAACATGTCCTACCAACCGATCCCTTCTTCTAGTCAAGTTGTGCCACAAGCTCCTCTTCTCCCCAATTCTGTTCAATACCTCCTCATTAGTTATGTGATCTACCCATCTAATCTTCAGCATTCTTCTGTAGCACCACATTTCGAAAGCTTCTATTTTCTTCTTGTCTAAGCTATTTATCGTCCACGTTTCACTTCCATACATGGCTACACTCCATACAAATACTTTCAGAAACGACTTCCTGACATTTAAATCTGTACTCGATGTTAACAAAATTTTCTTCTTCAGAAACGCTTTCCTCGCCATTGCCAATCAACAGTTTATGTCCTCTCTACTTCTACCATCATCAGTTATTTTGCTCCCCAAATAGCAAAACTCCTTTACTATTTTAAGTGTATCATTTCCTAATATAATTCCCTCAGCATCACCCTACTTAATTCGACTACATTCCATTATCCTCGTTTTGCTTTTGTTGATGTTCATCTTATACCCTCCTTTCAACACACTGTCCATTACGTTCAACTGCTCTTCCAAGTCCTTTGCTGTCTCTGACAGAATTACGATTTCATCGGTGAACCTCAAAGTTTTTATTTCTTCTCCATGGATTTTAATACCTACTCTGAATTTTTCTTTTGTTTCCTTTACTGTTTGCTCAATATACAGATTGAATAACATCGGGGATAGGCTACAACCATGTCTCACTCCCTTCCCTACCACTGCTTCCCTTTCATACCCCTCGACTCATATGACTGCCATCTGCTTTCTGTACAAATTGTAAATAGCCTTTCGCTCCCTGTATTTTACCTCTGCCACCTTCAGAATTTGAAAGAGAGTATTCGAATCACATTGTAAAAGCTTTCTCTAAGTCTACAAATGCTAGAAACGTAGGTTTGCACTTCCTTAATCTTTCTACTAAGATAAGTCGTAGGGTCAGTATTGCCTCTCGTGTTCCAACATTTCTACAGAATCCAAACTAATCTTCCCCGAGGTCGGCTTCTACCAGTCTTTCCATTCGTCTGCAAAGAATTCGCGTTAGTACTTTGCAACTGTGACTTATTAAACTGATAGTTCGGTAATTTTCACATCTGTCAACACCTGCTTTCTTTGGGATTGGGATTATTATATTCTTCTTGCAGTGTGAGGGTATTTCGCCTGTCTCATACATCTTGCTCATCAGATGGTAGAGTTTTGTCAGGACTGATTCTCCCAAGGCTGTCAGTAGTTCTAATGGAATGTTGTCTACTCTGGGGGCCTTGTTTCGACTTAGGTCTTTCAGTGCTCTGTCAAACTCTTCACGCAAATCATATCTCCCATTTCATCTTCATCTACATCTTCTTCCATTTCCATATTATTGTCCTCAAATACATTACCCTTGTATAGACCCTCTATATACTCCTTCCACCTTTCCGTTTCTCCTTCTTTGCTTAGAACTGGGTTTCCGTCAAAGCTCTTGATATTCCTGCAAGTGGTTCTCCTTTCTCCAGAGGTCTCTTTAATTTTCCTGTAGGCAGTATCTATCTTACCCCTAGTGAGATATGTCTCTACATCCTTACATTTGTCCTCTAGCCATCCCTGCTTAGCCATTTTGCATTTCCTGTCGATATCATTTTGGAGACGTTTGTATTCCTTTTTGCCTGCTTCATTTACAGCATTTTTATATTTTCTCCTTTCATCAATCAAATTCAATATATCTTCTGTTACTCAATGGTTTCTACCAGCCCTCGTCTTTTTGCCTATTTGATCCTCTGCTGCCTTCACTATTTCATCCCTCAAAGCTACCCATTCTTCTTCTACTGTATTTCTTTCCCCCACTCCTGTCAATTGTTCCCTTATGCTCTCCCTGAAACTCTGTACAACCCCTGGTTCTTTCAGTTTATCCAGGTCCAATCTCCTTAATTTCCCACCTTTTTGCAGTTTCTTCAGTTTTAATCTACAGTTCATAACCAATAGATTGTGGCCAGAGTCCACATCTGCCCCTGGAAATGTCTTACAATTTAAAACCTGGTTCCTAATCTATCTGATACCTTTTAGTATCTCCAGGGTTCTTCCATGTATACAACCTTCTTTCATGATTCTTAAACCAAGTGTTAGCTATGATTAAGTTATGCTCTGGGCAAAATTCTACCAGGCGGCTTCCTCTTTCATTTCTTAGCCCCAATCCATATTCACCTACTATGTTTCCTTCTCTCCCTTTTCCTACTCTTGAATTCCAGTCACCCATGACTATTAAATTTTCATCTCCCTTCACTACCTGAATAATTTCTTTTATCTCATCATACATTTCATCAATTTCTTCTTCATCTGCAGAGCTAGTTGGCATATAAACTTGTACTACTGTAGTAGGCGTGGGCTTCGTGTCTGTCTTGGCCACTATAATGCGTTCACTATGCTGTTTGTAGTAGCTTACCTGCACTCCTATTTTTTTATTCATTATTAAAGCGACTCCAGCATTACCCCTATTTGAGTTTGTATTTATAACCCTGTATTCACCTGACCAAAAGTCTTGTTCCTCCTGCCACCGAACTTCACTAATTACCACTATATCTAACTTCAACCTATCCATTTCCCTTTTTAAATTTTCTAACCTACCTGCCCGATTAAGGGATCTGACATTCCACGCTCCGATCCGTAGAACGCCAGTTTTCTTTCTCCTGATAACAACGTCCTCTTGATTAGTCCCCATCCGGAGATCCGAATGGGTACTATTTTACCTCCAGAATATTTTACCCAAGAGGACGTCATCATCATTTAAACATACAGTAAAGCTGCATGCCCTCGGGAAAAATTACGGCATTAGTTTCCCCTTGCTTTCAGCCATTCACAGTACCAGAACAGCAAGGCCATTTTGGTTAGTGTTACAAGGCCAGATCAGTCAATCATCCAGACTGTTGCCCCTGCAACTACTGAAAAGGCTGCTGCCCCTCTTCAGGAACCACACGTTTGTCTGGCCTCTCAACAGATACCCCTCAGTTGTGGTTGCAGCTATGGTATGGCTATCTGTATCGTTGAGGCATGCAAGCCTCCCCACCAACGGCAAGGTCCGTGGTTCATGGGGGGGGGGGGGGTATGAATTCGTATATGACTCAAAACAAAATTTTTGTAGATGTACAGGTTTACGAAAATGGTCTTCAGACTTGTAAGTTCTCATATTAAAAAGAGCTGTTTTAACAAGTTTTGACACTTTGATCACCACCCCTCTCCTACCATGCAGACATTGTGTGATAGTGATAGTGTCAATCAACTACATCAGTCTATGAACCAGTTTTTCTCAAGTGAATGAAATGTAAAGTTGACTGCCATGTTGATATATTGTGTGTTACACCTCAGTAATTGGTTGAAGTATTTTTCTCATATTCCATGAGTGCCAAATATAGACGAAGTTAATGTACTCTCTACTTCTTTGATATATTTTCATTAATTTTGTGCCTGACACTGGATGTTAATTTTTTACTTTTGTGCTAGTCTTTAAATGTAAGAGACGTTTTTGTATCACTTCCTTGGTAATTGCTATATGAACACGTGTTCAAACTGACAATCAAGTTTTCTTATTGCTTGTATAATTTGATTTTGTGTAATGTGTTTTCGGTCGTTTTATTGGTTGAGTCTTTGCTTTGATATATGGGTATGTTCTTGCTGTCTTCTCTCTTTGAACACCTGCATGTAAAGACTTGTCTTTCCAAATGATTGGGATCAACTGAAATGCTCAGAACGTGATTTCTTTCATTTCAGTGGATAATTTTTATGAGAGTTTTATGTTATTGGCTTTACCATTTAGTTGTATTCTTACAGTTTTGTTTTGCCTGTATTAGGTATGTGTAGTGTAAGATTTTGTAACATGTGTAGTTGCTGTTGGAATGAGTCAAATAGACTTCTGTTTCTACATTGTATGGCTGTAACACCTGATATAATGAATGATACTTTCTTTACTCTTTACTTGCTTTACTCTTAGGAACTGTGAAATGTGCTTTTAAATTATGTATGTTCAGAATTACGTTTTTCCAACTGACAATTTGAGGCCAAGTAATTTTATTCATATGTTTTGAACCTGCAACTTCTTCATTAGTTTTGTTATTAAACCTTTGGGTTTTACAAGCATCCAAAATAAGCCCAAGTAGGACAATCAGTATCTTTTGTTGTGTATATGTTTTCAGATGATATGATTCATCTTGTAGATCAATTTATATGTGTTTATGAACAAATGGTAGTCACTTAGTTGATAACTCATCACAAAGGAAAGATGAAATTGTTGTTTTGGAATTAGAGTCCTCTCTATACATAATTATATCCAGTGGTGCAAGGATTAACAAATCTCTTTGATCAAAACAGTGATATCTGTGGCAATTTTTCTTCAGGTGTCAGAGTGATTAAAGAGTTCTATTATTTTCGTACCCACTTCATAATTTTATATTTCTCTGACTTACTACTGTTTTATTCATCTGTCAGGTAGATTTTTGCCTGTCACTTGCCAATGACTTGAGGAGTATTTCCTGCTGGAGATTTGAGTTTATTTTATTTTCAATTTTGTTGTTGGAAGCGATGAACAGCGTAATTTCTTTCCATATACCAAGTCCTACTGCAGTTATCTGTATGAGGCAGGAAGGTGATGACATAGCTTCAAGTTAAAGATAGTCCTTTCTGCCTATCTCTCGGAGTCATGGGATATTTTTTTTTATGTCTGCCTGACAGAAACTAGTCTCATTGGCAGAAGCAAGCTATCCTGCTGTTCTAAACTTGAATTTTTTGATAGATCCTGTAGAATCTCACGCAGAAGTTTCTACAACTTAATTATCAGTTATGGCAATTCTGCCTAAGTTTAGGAACCATTACTGAATGGAATAATTGTTTTTGTTTTCCTGATTATCTTAAATACATATGGTAGTTCATATAGTGTGTGGATGAATATCGACTATTGTTTCTTTCCAGAGATATTCACAGTACCTGTGACAGTTGTTTTTTCATGCTGGAACTTCTTAAATATATTGCTTTAGTACTGGTTTAAGGCTACTAAAGACCTCCAACTTCTTGAATCCAGTTATCTCTTTAAGAATAGTTACTACTCTTTATATTATGAATGAAAATTTCCATTGCTTCCACAGTTTCCATTCTTTTATGTACATCCATTTTGTGCAAAATTTCAAGATTGACTTCGCTTTTTATAGAGTGTTCTGTATCTAGAACTTCCTCGAATTTTTTTCTGTTCAGAAATAACCTAGAGTCAATGACCCTCACCCTTTTCCATCTTCTATAGTTGGCCTAGTGGCCGATGTTTTTTAACAGTCATTATGGACTTCATAAAGATCTCCTTCATAAAGATCTACACCTATACATAGAGTCCAAGGGATGTTTGTGAGTTTTAGTTTTATACATTTTTGAACTCTAGCAGCTAGCGAGTACACATGTTCTGATGAAATGTGGAGCTAGATGTTAAGTAGAGTTGAGATTTTATAAATGACACCTCATCAAACATGCTGGTGTCAGTACCATGAGGAGTAGGGACTGATACACATTACTTGTTACTGCTTTTCAATGTGAAATTTAATCATATTAACTGGAACTTAAACATCATGAAGCCAAGTTGTTGCATTGGTTTTGGACTAAGTCTCGAGGTTGTGCTATGAAATCATTGAATAATTTTTCACTAGTTCTCCACTGTGATCCTAATTTGCAACTAGAGGAGTGAGGGGTTATTAATTTTGTTTGTTCAAAAGTCAGTGCTGAGTGGACTTCATGATTTTTCTTACTGCGGTGTCAGATGCCACATGGTCATCAACTATTCAAGCTTTGAGTGTAAACTTCTTAGCACTAATAATCATCGTACCAAATGAATAATCTGTAGCTTCCTGGAACATATTGTATATATTCCTTCTCTCTGGAGTTCCTAAGCAAGGACATGTCCATAGGTCCATTATAAAGTAGATTGCTATCCCGAACATATAAAGAGACTGTCACACTGAATTACCATACCAAACCAACGAAATCCACCTCTTCTTTGTGTGTATGTAAGGGATTAAAGTAGTATAAAATTGGCTTTGTTTTTCACGTGTCCAGTCTGGCATAAAACTTTGTAATAAATAAGCAGATGTCTGAATGAAGGTTAATTGTCATTTAAGATATCTCCCTTAGATATTATTTCTATGATATCAGCAATCTGTCAAAGAAATTGCATACTGGATGTAAGTAAATAGCTTCATCACTGCATGGTCATGAAAGATCTTAGGGTATCCATGGCATTTATTTGTTTTTTTCCTCTTTTGTCAGATCAATTAGAAAGTGTAGGTCTCAGATGTTTTACCTTTAATGACTCAGGATCCAATACGACCATTGCACATTCAGTATACTATTTATCCGCCCAAGAGGCAAGACATCGCAAGGGAAACTTTGCCAAGCGTTCAAAGTTGAAATAGATTCCCCTCCCCTATTATTGGGACAACAATGCACATAATTGATCAATATAATATGGTATAATTAGGCTCATTTTATTATCAGTAGTAACTGAGTACAAAGTCAAGAAGCCCCCTTTCCACTAGTGAGTCTCCTTTGGCCTGCAGCTGGAAGTACAGAGCCGTACCATACGTCAAATTAAGATTCCCACCCCACTTTGAACCAAGTCAAAACTGAAGGCAATGCGTGTCGTTTTTTCGACCTCACGAGTTTTACGATGGCTGAGAAGGGATGTTAGTGTCAAACTATTAATCACAAATGCAGAGAGGAGTCCTAATAAAGATGAGAGCAAAGAAGACTAGATTTGTGGAAGAAAAAACATGTATTATTCACCTGGGCAACGCACTTGCTCACATTGCCATACATGTGAAGCAGCTTTTAGTGGACAAACGCATTCCTGTGATCCAAAATCATCCGCTTGTCTCAGTCATGTCGCTTCTATCCATTCCAAAAATGAATGTGCATTGATTGGAACATATCTTCAGCACGTGGAAAAGGTAAAAGAAGAATAAGATGAAGAAGAAGGAAAACACTTGTGTATTTGAAAAACATGACAACTGCTGACTATACCATTCTTTGAACAATAGAAGATAAGTATATAGCTGTCTATAGACAGGGGAGGAGAATCTTTTGAAACCAACAGAAGTTAATTATAACTTAGTGTGTAAGAAGCGCCATTTCTCACAACAGTCTCGGTATTTAATTGTCACACATCGAAAGCCCGACTTTTCGCAGTAGACAAATCAGCTTCGAATTAACGTATTGGAGGCTATCTGACGTTTGTTGACTTATGTCTCCACCCTCTCTGGCATGTTCACCTGTGAAAAATTAACACAAGTCACCATTTATAGTGAGATGTCTTGAACGACTGGAAGCCAAATGTCTTTTAGTCTGTTTCTGTCAAGAACCAGCTATAGTACTTGCAAATGCAGATACAACTAATGGCAGTTACACCTCTTGAGGTTTAGTACAGTAATAAATATGATATATCACAACTGAGGGCAGATGGTACAAGTGATACAAATGACATTTCACAAGAAATTGATCTAAATGCACATTTCGAAAACTAAAGTGTGGATCGCTTTTGAGAAAAAGAAGTACAAGCGATTTCCTGCATAGAGCCAAACTCTGTGATGATAAAGTTTAAGCTCTAAGATAATGCCTTTTCTGCATTTAGAAGACAATTGATGTAAGTGAAATGGCGGACAAAAGGAGAACTGCTGCTATTTTTAATGAAGGATTAGGTTTGTATGTTTTGAAAGTACATCAATAACCTGATGTGCTTGCTTCTTAGAGTAATTATTGTAATATTTAATGAATGTTTAAACATGCCATATTTTGAAATACCATTTGTACATCTTTACACTAAACCAGAATCTTGTTAGATTAGATCATAATGTCTTGAAGCTGGCCAACATATATGGAATGTGATAAAGATATTGGTCTCTCTGAAAAGACAAAGGAACACTTCAGACATGTATTTGTTCCTGAAGATGAGATGGAAGCAGTAAAGCAGATCTGCATAAAGTTTATCATAGTGGAAATGAAAACAGAAAACTTTCATTGACTTAAAGCCATAGGTGATTTAGCAGAGGATAAAGATGCTAAAGACACAGAAGGGAACAAAATACAGTGTGGGAATACCAGGTGGCTCTGAGTCTGCAAAGAAAAACCTCTAACAATGATTTCAAGTATTAACTGTACTGCGGTCTTGAGTTTATAGAAACATATTTTAGCAGGTTGAGTATTGCTTCCCTGACAATACCTCTTCTGCTGTCTTGCACCAGTAATAGTTTGAAATAAATTTTGTGAGATGGAGAATCTTCACCAGATGAAGACCTACATCCAATCACTTTATCACAGGTTCTATAACAATGTGTCACATTCCCAGAGAACAGTTACCATGGGTGTAAGAAGAGGGAGTGGACAAAAGAAAAGGACATGGTCAAAGATGGGAAGAAAGAAGACAGGAAAATGCACATCACAATGATACAGCATCATGAGTGTTGCCCCGGAAGGATGTTCTTTGAGGAATACCTCAGAAGGAAATGATTATGATTCTGTAGATACTGACTGTGAGGGGATTATAGAAAGTGACTATGAATAGTCATCTACTGAATGTCTCTGAACCACTGACATATATATTCATTTGCTGATAACCTATCGTTTTTCAGCTTTTCATATTAATTTCTGTTTAATTACTAACATATCACTGTTTTCTAATGAACATTTATTGTTCTGTGCATATCATGTGTATTGTATCAAATAACCTTCAAAATATAGCAAAGTAAATAAGAAGTTTTTGCACTTGCACCACTTTTACTCCAAAAAGTTTTAAAACACAAGGAATATAAGTATTTTTTAATATAGGCCTATTATAAATCTCTAACCATACCTTAACTATACAAAGGCTACATAACAACCAGGAAAATATGTGATGTTTGCAGCAGTGCATTCATCTGTGAAAGTTCACAATTTATATTAAGAGAGAGTGCTCAAGAGAAGACATTTCCAAATGTACTGCAGACGAATCAAAGACTCTGTTCTCAGGAACTTGTTCACACTGTATGTTATTAGTGAAAAATAACGTTGAAATTGTGCTGAGTTAACTATTGGGAGAATAAATCCCGCTTAGGGAGACTTTTTAAGCCATTTTACATTATTCGCTGGTTTAAACATAGCCCCATGCAAGATTTCGTTCCTTTTGATGGAGATACTAGACAGAAAATCAAAGTACAACATGTAACCGCTACTGTGCGCATGCATTTGCAGTGTCACTTGTGTTGATAACTGTACTGGTCATTGCCTGATGTTTGAGTTTTACCGTTGTGATCCAGTCAGCCTGAATACAGAACTACTGATTGCTTTCCTTTCAAGTTTGCAGTCAGAAAACAAATGACAAAAGAAAATTTTGTTTGTGTGACGTAATTAGACATTTAGTTTCCGGATTTTTTCCCTTTGGTTGTACTGTAAAACCTTCCTTTTTGCCAAATGTCATCATTGTAGATCAACTGGAAGTACGCTATAGGTTTTGGTGAGCGAGTTTGCGAGTATCAGAATATGTGACAGAAATTTCCATAACTTTTGATTGCATTGAATTAGAAGCTAATATTTATTATGCTGTCAGTCTACCATAGACTTCAGTACGTGACACACATTTCAACATGATGTGTGTACCCATTCCTGAGAAAAAGAGGTCTTAACAGATGGACAGACAGACAGACGTCTCATAATATATGAGAAAAAAAATTTTTTTGTCATGTGGTGTGGTTACAGATTTACAATCTTCACATTCTTTTCCTCTGGTTGTAGTTTGAAACTTTGCTTCTTGCCAAATTTTGCTTTCTAGGCCAATGCAAAGGATCCTATAGGTTTTGATGAGTCAGTTTGCGAATACCAAGAAAGTGACATAAACGGCTGTATCTTTTGACTACACTGGCTTAGAAGCTTCCTTTTCTTACACCACTTAGTGACATAAATTTCAAGTTGATACCTCTACCCGTGTGTGAGAAAATGGCTTTTAACAGTTGGACAGACAGACAGATGGACAACAGTATAATCTTATAAGATTTCCATTTTCACAGACTGACGCACAGAACCCTAGCAAAGAAAGGGTCAGCACATGTACGTAGCGATTCATTCACCTGCATAAGTTGGAGGATTAAGTCAAGGCGGGAGCTCTCAATAAAAAGAAGTTTCAGAAGTATTGTAGGTCAAGGAAAGAAAATTTTTTTGTGCCCTGTTTATTGATTCAAAGGTCAATTTTTCTCTATGTGTTAGGGGAAATTGTCCTGAAATGACATAGCCTGTGAAAATAACATACCTCGTATTTCTTGTTACTGCCACAAGAGGCAGCACTTTTAGGCACAAGATTACATTTTTCTTTTGGCGCCACTGTTACACCAGAAATTGTGAACCCACTAGAGTTGTCTGTGCAGTTAAGTCTCGCAGGTAAGTGTTTTGATTGCATAAAGAGGGGCATAAGTAGCTGTGCTGGGAATCAGTTTGTATAGTACAGAGGGGAAACCATTCTTCTGAGTTAATATTTTTTTGCGTCAGTAGATGCTTCCTACAACCATGTATGGTTATTTGATATTTTTTTATTTTACATGACTAGTTCCACAGGACCAAATTGAGGAGCAAATTTCCAAGGTCATGGAATGTGTCAGTACATGCAACTACAACATAAAAGTAATAATAGATAAAATGAAATGTTTATGAACCCAAAAAGCCATAATTAAAAAAAACACGGTGAATAATATAACACGAGAATCAGCTTAATTTTTCAAAGAACTGCTCAACAGAATAGAAGGAGTGACCCATGAGAAAACTGACCAGTTTCTATTTGATTTGTGAGCACATTGATTACTGCTAAGATTTTTGAATTCTTTTGGTAGTTTATTGAAAATGGATGCAGCAGTGTACTGCACACCTTACTGCACAAGAGTCAGGGAAGTGCAGACTGGATTTCTGATTGGTATTAACTGCGTGAAAACTACCAATTCTTTGGAATAAGCTGATGTTGTTAACAATGTCTGAATATGTAGACCAATGAACAAGGGATGACAAGAGGTTCACAAACTTACACCGCTTTTGCCCAAGCCACCCATTTCTGAGCCAAAAATATCCTTTGAGAATAGGTAGAGTTACCCCAAAATATAATACCATATGTCACAAGTGAATGGTTCAAATGGCTCTAAGGACTATGAGACTTAACATCTGGGGGTCATCAGTCCCCTAGACTTAGAACTAAGTATACCTAACTTAACCTAAGGACATCACACATATCCATGCCCGAGGCAGGATTTGAATCTTCGACCATAGCAGCAGCACAGTCCTGGACTGAAGTGCCTAGAGCCGCTTGGCCACAGTGGCATGCCACAAGTGAATGAAAATAAGAGAAGTAGACTACTTTTTGAGTCGAACTATCACTTACTTCAGATACTGTTCGAATAATAAAAATGGCAGCATTAAGCCTTTGAACAAGATCCAATATGTTGGCTTCCCATGACAGTTTACTATCTATCTGAACGCCTAAACCTTTTGAACTGTTCAGTTTCACCAATTATAGGCCCATTCTGTGAAATTAAAACGTCAGGTTTTGTTGAGTGTGTTAGAAACTGTAAAAACTGAGTCTTACTGTGATTTACCATTAGTTTATTTTCTACAAGCCATAAACTAAGATCATGCACTGCACTATTTGAAACCAAGCCAATGTTGCACACAACTCCCTTTACTACCAAGCTTATCAGCAAACAGAAATAATTTAGTGTTACACATAATACTAGAGAGCATATCATTTATGTAAATAAGGAACAGGAGTGGCTCCAACACTGATCCCTGGGACACCCCCTACTTGATCATACCCCACACAGACCCCCCATCATAGCCATTCTCAACACCATGGATAATGACCGTTTGCTGTCTGTTACTTGAGTAAGAGTTGAACCAATTGGGAGCTATTCCCCATATTCCATAATGGTGCAACTTATGGAGCAATATTTTGTGATCAAAACAATGAAACGCCACAGTTAAATTAAAAAAGACACCTAGCATTCGAAATATTTTGTTTAATCCATCCAGTACAACGCAGAGAAAAGAGAATATAGCATTTTCAGTTTTTAAATCACTGCTAAAATCGAATTGTACATTTGATAGCAAATTATGTGAAATAAAATGATCAATTATCCTTGCATATGCAGCCTTCTCAATAACTTTAGCTAAGATTGATGATGTAGAAATAGGTCTAAAATTGTCTACATTATCCGTTTCTGCTTTTTTATAAAGCAGCTTTACTACTGAGTACCTTAATCATTCAGGAAACTCACTATTCTTGAAGGAAAAATTACAAATATGGCTAAGGACAGTGCTAATACGTGCAGCACAGTACTTAAATAATCTGCTAGGTGCTCCATCATATCTATGAGAGTTCAAAGTCTTCAGTGATTTAATTATTGACTAAATCGCCTCCTTGTCAGTATCACAGAGGAGTATGTCAGACATTAGTCTCAGAAAGGTATTTTCCAAGAGAATTATACAATTCAGAAAGTGATTGTTAAATATTGTACATATGTCTGACTTCTAGGTAACAGAAGTATTTTTACTACGAACTTACTTTATATCGTTGACCTTGTGCTGCTGACCAGACACTTCCTTCACGACTGGCCTTATAGTTTTAATTTTATCCTATGAATTAGCTACTCTATTTGCGTACCATTTACTCTATGTCTTCCTAATAACATTTTTAAACACCTTACAATAATGTTTATAATGGGCTACTGTAGCTCGATTGTAACTTCTCCTAAAGTTTTGATACAATTCCCAATTTGTTATACATGATATCCTTATCCCACTAGTCAGCCGTCCAGGCTGCCTTTTACTTACTGCTAGTACCCTGTTTAGAATGTTCTAATAAAAAGCAACTTTCAAAGAACTGCATCAATAACTTCCACATCGTCTAAGTACTGCTTCCCGCCGAGGGTATCATTTATTGTGCCAAGTAGGTGGAAGTTGGAAGGGGTGCGAGATCCAGGCTGTATTGTGGATGAGGAACAACAGTCCAATGAAGTTTTATGAATTCCCTTCGAGTGTGCAGACTTGTGTGAGGCGTTGCGTTGTCATGGTTAAGGAGAAGTTGATTTACATTATTGTGTCAACAATCATGCTGAAGTTATTTCTTAAATTTCCTGAGGGTAGCATAATGCTCTTACGAAATGATTGTTGCACCATGAGGGAGGGTATGAAGCATAATAACCCCTTCAGAGTCCCAGAAAACTGTCGCCATGGCTTCACCAGGCTGAGGGTGCGGCTTGAAACTCTTTAGTCGGAGGAGAGGAGGTGTGAGGTGTGGCGCCACTCAATGGATTGCCGGTTCTTACTGATGAAACCAATGTTTCATCGCCTGTGTCGATGTTCGACAAAAATTGTCATTATCAGCTTCGTAGCGCGCGAGCTATTCCGCACAGGTGGTCCTTCGTTGCTCTTTATTGTCTTCAGTTAGGCGGAAAGGACTCCGGCAGCCACACACCTTTGAGTACCCCAAATGGCGGACGAGTGTGTCAGCACTACAACCAGAAACGTTAAATTCTGCAGTGAGGTGTTCGACTGTGATTCGTCGATCATCTCGAATAAGAGTGTCCGCACGTTCTAGCATTGCAGGAGTCACAGCTGCCGCACGCTGGAGATCGGACAGATTTGCAGGACCTTGTTGCGATGGAGACAGACGCCTCACCCAACGATTGACTGTGCCTTTGTTCACTGCCAGGTCTCTGTAGACATTCTGCAAACGCCTGTGAGTATCTGCAATGTACTGAAGTCAGAGTTGGGGGACTTAATGACAACAAAAGCAACTGTCAAAGAACATGAGAAATGTGTTAAGGAAAGCATTATATTTGTCATCTATATTGTTGGCACTATAGAGCTCCTGCCACTCTTGTTTCTTAACGAGGTTTAGAAAACTATTGTTGTTGGATTAGCTTTTCTACATAGTTTGTACTTATATATAACCTTTCTTTGAGTACAGAAACCTTTTAGTGTTAAAATTTGTGCACATTGTTCTGAAAGGCCATTCACCATTTCTAACAGAATGCCCATCTAGTAATGAAGAATGAATAAAAATATTGTCTATGGTTGTGCTACTGTTCCCCTGCACCTGGGTGGAAAAAAACACAGCTACAAAAGAGCATATGAGTTTAGATCTTCCAACATCCTTTTTCTTGCACAATCACATACAAAATAAGTACTGAAGTCACCACATGTAACTAACATTTGGTACTTCCTGTAAAGTGAACCAAGCTCCTTCACTAGCTTGAGAAGAAATGCTGTGAAGTGAGAGTTAGGTAACCCATAAATGACAACAATCAGAAGTTTAGTTTCACTAAATTCAACTGCCCCTGTACAACATTCAAATACCTGTTCAGTGCTGTGCCGTGATACGTCTATGGACTCAAATGGAATACTGTTTTTTACATACATGGCCACTCCCCCACTCCACAAAGAACTCCTTGAAAAAGAACCAGCTAATCTGTATGCTAGTACAGCATTCCTCCGAACTGTTAAATTATTTAAGTGGTGCTCTGATATATCAATAATGTCAGAGTCAACATCTATAAGCAGCTCACTAAGTTTATATCTAATACCTCCTATATTTTGATGAAATATGCTAATTCCTTCACTACCTGGATATCTGACCTCCTCTGAAGGCAATTCCTTTGTCACCTATAAGCTTTGGCAGTCTCCCCTTCCCATACCTATTGAAGTGCAGCCCATGCACTATTGATAGACTCAACTGGCACCAATGGAATGTGAGTCATGCGCTCCGCCATCAGCGTCTTTTCCAGCACTATGTTAACACTTCTAACAGCAGCATTAAGATGAGGCCGATGTTGACACTGAAACAGTTGCACGCAGTGCACATTAAGCCACCAGTTTGAGTAGCTATCTTTACCAGGTCACCATCTACATCATACTCCCTGTCAAGACTATTCCCAGTTGCACCCACAATCACTAACTGGCCCTCTTTCATACAATTCCTTCATAACTCCCCTATGTTAACAGTCACCTGAGCCAACCCTGCACGAGGCTTCACAATGCTGGTGACCTGGTACTCGCTCTCCAACAGTACCTGCAACTGCTGGCCCACACCTCTGACATGCGGATTACCGACCTGCAGAACCTTCTTCTTTCTATTAAAATTTGCATTTGGCGTAGTCTCCCTGTAGCTGAGGACTGCTGCATGTTCCCTATACCTACAGCTGCTAGAGACCCTCTCCACTACTCTGACAGTTGGTCAAATCTAAAGTTCAACTGTCTGAATATCTCCTCCTCCTAGCTGCCTTCTTACCAACTGTTAACTCCCATTCCCCAGCGGCCTTCACCCTCCTCAACCTATGTAGTTCCTCCTTTGCGTTTTCTAATTGCACCTAAAGGGCACAGATTTTACGCTCCTTTTCCTCTATCAACTTATTTCTGCTACAAATTCTGCATTTCCAGGAGAGGATCTCGCTAGAATGCCCACTGGCTCCCCTACTGCATTCCCCCCAATGAAAATACTTCGAACAAATCTCACACCGTAACCCACTGCTCAGGAACCTACGACAAATCCCAAACTTCTCACTCATGGTAAAATGTTAACAGTTACTGAAAAAACTAAACGTCTACGTTACTTAAATTCAATTACAACAGTAGAGCTATTTAAATAACTAACAATAGTGATCTCGAATTTCGCTCTCTACTAAGAAAGCAATTACTTTTATTAACACTTCTAAACCACAACTAATACCAATACCACAAAAACTTCACACAATTTCATACCTAAAACAAAAAATTCAAGTGACCACTGCAACACTCAACGAAATTAAACACAGTGAACGAAAGCTTTACCGAAATATTTCACTATAAATAATAAGAAACGTCAACAGAAAACTACCATACTAAATTTGATAAATGACTTCAACCACAAACAACTCTATAAAAACACAGTGGGTGAAAGTTTCCAAAAGTATATTAAACCATTATTTCACCTGAAATAGCTCGAGACACCGTTGAAAACTTCTAAATTGTAGGAACTTTAACTTAAAAACCGCTATTCAAACGTAAATCACTGTAATCACTGATCAAAAGCGACTTTATTTAAACCACAGAGCTGCCTGCGCTATCAATCCTTTTAATCATCTAAAGACGGGAGTAAGTTTCTGTGCCGGAAATCGGGTCATATTGTCTGGAGCGGAACCATTTGTCCAAATACAATGTATATGTGTTAATGCAAGACGATACTGGCAGACAACTTCAGCACTTTTTGACACCACGTCCCAAACGAAACAAGTTCTTTGTGATTATTCGCCGCGCGTAATGGCCGAGCGGTTAAGAGGCGCCATGTCACTGATTGCGCGACCCCTACGCCGGAGTTTAGAGCCCTCCCTCGGGCATGGGTGTGTGTGTGTTGTTCTTAGCATAAGTTAGTTGAAGTTAGTTTAATTCTTGTGTAAGTCTAGGGATCGATGAGCTCAGCAATTTGGTCCCTTAGAAATTCACACACATTTGAACATTTTGTGATTATTCAGAGGCCTCAGAAATTTACAACACCCACAGAAACAGTGACGATAGACATAAATTCAGACATTGAAACTTTATTATTAATCATCATCATCGTCACCAACATTATCATCGCCATCATCACACTCTACCTCTGAGTCTTCCTTGCAGTTTATCTGCCAGTGATTGAACCACAGTCGACCACCAGACACCGACCTGGAGCACCAAGGTTCTGATTTCGTGCTTTCTGTTCCTCCCCTGACTCTGTACGAATGGTGGTCGCCGCAACGGCGTCTGTGAACTTTTATTTGACCTTGGCGAATCGCAGCCAGCAGGAACTGCGCTCAACTTTTCATGAGGACGCTCCATTCTCAGAACATGTGCCGCCCCGAAACTGTAGCGGGGGAAAACAGAGCGTGAATTGCACGGACATGTGGTTTGACGTCATTTCTACTCCTATTGTCTGTTATACACGCATCAAAAAAGTTTTACATCACCCTGGATACCACAACTCCTGAAGATAGTCGTTGACTGTGGATATTGTATCACAGTCACAGCCCATTTGGCTGTTCAGAGATGTCACTAAACCCGCCCAACCATGCATGAGCAGCGCCTATTAGACTGAGGGGGTCCGACAGGCGATCGGTTCCAGTCATTCCACCAGGAAGGAGGTACAAGGCTCGTGTTGTCTGTAGTTCAACCATGCCTAGACGGTCAATACCGCGGTCTGATCGCGTCCGCATTGTTACTTTGTGTCAGGAAGGGCTCTCAACAAGGTAAGTGTCTAGGCGCCTCGGAATGAACCAAAGCGATGTTGTTCGGACACGGAGGAGATACAGAGAGACAGGAACTGTCGATGACATGCATCGGTCAGACTGCCCAAGGGCTACTACTGCAGTGGATGACCCCAAACTACGGATTATGGCTCGAATGAAACCTTACAGCAAGACCACCATGTTGAATAATGCTTTTTGTGCAGCCACAGGACGTCGTGTTACGACTCAAATTGTGCACAATAGGCTGCATGATGCGCAACTTCCCTCCCGACGTCCATCTTTTCAACCATGACACCATGCAGTGCGGTACAGATGGGCCCAACAACATGCCGAATGGACCGCTCACGATTGGCATCATGATCTCTTCACCGGTGAGTGTCGCATATGCCTTCAACCAGACAATCGTCGGAGATGTGTTTGGAGGCAACACGGTCAAAAATGGCTCTAAGCACTATGGGACTTAACATCTGAGGTCATCAGTCCCATAGACTTAGAACTACTTAAACCTAACTAACCTAAGGACATCACACACATTCATGCCCGAGGCAGGATGCGAACCTGTGACCGTAGCAGCAGCGCGGTTCCGGACTGAAGCGCTTAGAACCGCTCGGGAACAGCGACCGGCTGCAACCCGGTCAGGCTGAACACTTTAGACACACTGTCCAGCGAGTGCAGCAAGGTGGCGGTTCCCTGTTGTTTTGTGGTCGCATTATGTGGGGCCGACGTACGCCGCTGGTCGTCATGGAAGGCGCGTAACGACTGTACGAGACGTGAGTGCCATCCTCCGACAGACAGTACAACCATATCGGCAGCATATTGGAGAGGCATTCGTCTTCATAGACGACAATTCGCGCCCCCATCGTGCACGTCTTGTGAATGACTTCCTTCAGGATGACGACATCGCTCGACTAAAGTGGCCACCTGGTTCTCCAAACATGAACCCTATCGAACAGGCCTGGAATAGATTGAGAAGGGCTGTTTATGGAGGACGTGACCCACCAACGACTCTGAGGGATCTACTCCAAATCGCCGTTTAAGAGTGGGACAATCTGGACCAACAGTGCGTTGATGAACTTGTGGATAGTAGGCCAAGACGAATACAGGCATGCATCAATGCAAGAGGACGTGCTATTGGCTATTAGAGGTACCGGTGTGTACAGCAATCTGGACCACCACCTCTGAAGGTCTTTCTGTATGATGGTATAACATTCAGTGTGTGGTTTTCATGAGCAATAAAAAGGGCGGAAACGATGTTTATGTTGATCTCTATTCCAATTTTTTGTACTGGTTTCGGAATTATCGGAACCGAGGTGATGTAAGACTTTTTTTAATGTGTGTTAATTCGTCCGTACTTGTGCAGAACCAAGCCAGAAAAGAGGCAATTCGTCCTTCATATGCTTTGCTTTGACCAATTACGCAGAAAACCTTTTGATTCGGTTAACCAAGCCACTGCTACATGAACCGCTCACACTAATGCGAGCATGTGCTTCAGTCTTCCTGCCTTGTTTTCTACATCTACATCTATACTCTGCAAGACACCTTACGGCGTGTGGCGAAGGGTACTGCAGTTAGCATTATCATTTTCCTCCTTCGCTGTTCCATTCGGAAGTACTGAGTGGGAATTACAGCAGTTAGTAATCGTCCGTATGAGGTCAAATTGCTCTAATTTTTTCATCGTCTTCTGTTCGCGAGACGTATGTAGAAGGAATCGTTACCTGCCTCTTCCTGGGACTTAAGCCCTTGGGATTTCAACAGTAAACCTCTCGGTGATACATAACGTCTCTGTTGTACCGTCTGCAGTGGAGTTCTTTGAGCATCTCCATAACGTAAGTCCACTGGGAAACGTCCAATACTGACGAGGAAGAGTACAGTCATGGAAAAGTATTCATACTCTGTTGATCATGTAGAATATAACTTTATTTATTAGCACTGAAGATCACAACCAGAGATGTTATTTGGTAAACTAACTGTATGGGATTTCCTTCCTCATCTGTACATACACAATGAAGAGCCAAAGAAACTGGTAAGCCTGACTAATATCGTGTAGGGCCCCCGTGAGCACGCAGAAGTGTCGCAGCACAACGCGGCATGGATTCGACTAATGTCTGAAGTAGTGTTGGAGGGAACTGATACCATGAATCCTGCAGGGCTGTCCATAAATCCATAAGAGTACGAGGGGTGGAGATCTCTTCTGAACAGCACATTGCAAGGCATCCATGACATGCTCAATAATGCTCATGTCTGGAGAGTTTGATGGCCAGCTGAAGTGTTTAAACACAGAAAAGTGTTCCTAGAGCCACTCTGTAGCAATTCTGGACGTTTGGGGTGTCGTATTGTCCTGCTGGAATTGCCCAAGTCCGTCGGAATGGATAACGGACATGAATGGATGCAGGTGATCAGACATGATGCTTACGTACGTGTCACCTGTCAGAGTTGCATCTAGACGTATCTAGGGCCCGATACCACTCCATCTGCAGATGCCCCCCACTATTACATAACCTCCGCCAGATTGAACGGTCCCCTGCAGACATGCAGGGTCCATGGATTCATGAGGTTGTCTCCACAACCGTACATGCCCATCCACTCGATACAATTTGAAACGAGGCTTGTCTGACCAGGCAATATGTTTCCAGTCATTGACAGTCCAATGTCGGTGTTGACGGGCCCAGGCGAGGCTTAAAGCTTTGTGTCGTGCAATCATCAAGGGTACACGACTGGGAATTCGGCTCCGAAAGCGCATATCAGTGCTGTTTCGTTGAATGGCTCGCACGCTAACACTTGTTGATGTTCCAGAACTGAAATCTGCAGAAATTTTCGGAAGGGTTGCACTTTTGTCACGTTGAACAATTCTCTTCAGTCGTTCTTGGTCCCGTTCTTGCAGGATATTTTTGCGGCCGCAACTATGTTGGAGATTTGATGTTTTACCGGATTCCTGATATTCACGATACATTCTTGAAATCGTCGGACGGGAAAATCCCCACTTCATCGCTGCCTCGGAGATGCTGTGTCCCATCGCTCCGCGCCGACTATAACATCCCCTTCAAACTCACTTAAATCCTGGTAACCTGCCATTGTAGCAACGGTAACCGATATAACAACTGCGCCAGACTCTTGTCATATATAGGCGTTGCCAACCGCAGCGCCGTATGCTGCCAATTAACGTATTTCTGTATTCGAATAGGCATGCCTATAGCAGTTTCTTCGGCGCTTCAGTGCTCAAGGACTAACTAAATTATTCTTCTGCAAGAAGTAAACAACAATTTCGTTCCAGCAGTCTTCTTACAGCGGAGAAGAAGGTATACATATACTACTAGAAATGTAAACGTAGGTACGACTAACGAAGCGCTTGTAGCAAGGAACCGCCTTTAGTGGCACTTCGAGCTTGTTGGTTCGCATACGCCGTGAATGCCGCGCAACAGTAAAATGGGCCGCAAAGAGAAGGAAACAACTGTAGAGGAAAGGCAAATAATTATTTCCCAGTATGGAAAGGGAAGTTCATTTTCAGAAATAGCTGGTATTATTGGAGGAAGCTGACCAACGGTGCAATCCATAACATCGTTATTTAGAAAAAAGAAATACTCTCATTAATAGTGAAAGAAGAGGTCGACCACAAAAACTAACGCGAAGAGAACGAAATGTGTTAATAAGGTTGGTCAAAAAAAGTTCCTAAATTGACAGCTGCTGCATTGTCTGCCCAAGTTAATGACCGGTTCGGACAGAAAATCGCAACAAGGGCTGTTGTTAGCTATGTTTTAAGTAGTGCAGGTTACGGAGCTAGTGAACCAAGAAGAAAACCATACATCAGCAAGACGAACAAGAAACTGAGACTTGAATTCGCGCGAGAGCATATAAGCAAGAAAACAAGTTTCTGGGACAAGATACTGCTCACAGATGAAAGTAAATTTAAGATTTTTGTAAATGATGGCAGAATTTTGGTGTGGAGATGACCAAATACTGCCGGCCGGGGTGGCCGAGCGGTTCTAGGCTCTACAGCCTGGAACCTCCCGACCGCTGCAGTCGCAGGTTCGAATCCTGCCTCGGGCATGGATGTGTGTGATATCCTTAGGTTAGTTAGGTTTAAGTAGTTCTAAGTTCTAGGGGACTGATGACCTCAGAATTTAAGTCCCATAGTGCTCAGAGCCATTTGAACCATTTGACCAAATACTGAACTGGTTCGCAAATACATTCAACCCACAGTAAAGCAGGGTGGTGGAGAAATTATGGTATGAGGATGTATGGCTACATCTGGTGTTGAGAAACTTGTTTTCGTTAAAGGTAACATGGATGATACCAGCATTTAAATATCCTAAAGGAAAATCTGCAAAAAAGTATTGATAGCTGGAGCTTGGGCACGGATTACTACTTCCAACAAGACAATGAACCTAAGCATACAGCAGTAATTTTTCGTCTGTGGTTGTTGTACATACTCCCCATATTCTCCAGTTTCCAGCACAGAGCGCAGACTTTAATCCAATTGAAGATCTTTGGGTACGCTGGAAAGATTAGTCAGAAAACATGAAACATGAAGCAAGACTTCTCTGAAACAATGCTGGCAACAAGAATGTCATAATATTACCTCAGGGACCATCAAAAAACTGGTTTGTTCCATGCCAAAAAGGTTAATGGAAGTGATACATAGAAGAGCAACGCCTACAAAGTATTACCATTGTCATTACAGTTATGTACATTGTTTTTTGGCATGTGTGAATACTGTTTTCCCCCACTAAGCGAAGCCAGTTTGTATAGAACTGTTATTTACTTTTCACGGAAGGCTAAATTAGCTAATCCTTTTATATGTACAGATTAGGAAGGGAACGTCGTACTGTTATTTTACCAAATAACATCTCTGACTGTGATCTTTAATTCTAATAAATAAATTTATTTTACATGACCGGCAGTGTGTGAATACTATTTTCCATCACTGTATGTTTAAGAAATGATGTGTAAGATACTTCCCTCGTGGATGAATTACATTCTGTTAACGTTATTACAGTAATTCTCAGTATGGGATATGTTTTTCCTCCAGTTAGTTTTATGTTTTATTTTTATTACCTTCAGAGGTTAATCACAGAACCGATTCGTGAGGCTAACGTTATAGATCTGCTGATGACAAACAGGCACGAACTTTTCGACTCTGCATAGAAGATGGAATCAGCCATCATAAGGTCATTATAGCACCACTGAATACAGCTGTAAATAGGAATACAAAGAAAAGTAGGAAGCTCTTTCCGTTTAGCAAGAACGGCAAGGAATAGATTTTAGATTACCTGATAGGTCAACATGAAAATTTCATCTCCATGATTCACAATGTTGAGCATCAATGGACACAGTCCAAGAGCATTACACAATACCCTTTAGACAGGCACACTGATCAGCCAGAACGTTATGATCACTTATCTAATAGCCGGTATGGCCACATTTGGCACCGATAACAGTGGCGACGCGTCATGGCATGCAAGCAATGAGGCCTTGGTAGGTCGCTGGACGTAGTTGGCACGTCAGCTGCACACAAAAGTTACCTAATTCCTGTAAATTCTGGGTAGAGTCAATGAACTATGAGGCCACATTCAACCACACCTCAGATGTGTTCGTTAGGGTTGAGATCTGGCGAGCTGGGGGGGGGGGGGGGGGGCAACACATCGACTGGAACTCGCCATTGTGTTCCTCGAACCACTCGATCAAGCTCTTGTGACATGGCACATTATCTTGTTGAAACCTGCCACTACCATCAGGAAACATGAACGTCGTGAAGAGATTTACGAGGTCAGCAGTTACTGTGCTATATTCCTTGGCCGCCATGGTGCCTCGCACGAGCTCCAGTCGACCCATGGATGCTCACGTGAATGTTCCCCAGAGCATAATCGAGCCAGCTTGTCTCCGTCCCTCTGTACAGGAGTCATGGAGCTGTTCCCCTGGAAGACGATGGATTCATGCCCTCCCACAGGCATGATGAAGAACGTAACGGGATTCATCAGACGATTCATCGCTCTGCCACTGCACCAGTGTCCAGTGCCGATGATCAAGTGCCCATTTCAGTCGTAGTTGCCAGTGTCGTGGTGTTAACATTGGTACATGCATGGGTCGTCCGCTGCGGAGGCCCATCATTAAGAGTGTTCGGTGCACTGTGTGTTCAGACGCACTTGTACTCTGCCCAGCATTAAAGTCTGATGTTAGTTCCACCACAGATCGCCGCCTGTCCTGTTTTATCAGTCTCTCCAGCCTAGGACGTCCGACATCTGTAATGAGGGGTGTTTGCCCTACCCCATTACGTCTGGGTGTGGTTTCACCTTGGCTTCACCACATGTTGAAGAGTGTAACACTCCTCGAATACCCGAAAAGTCGTGCAGTTTCCGAAATGATCGTGCCGAGTCTCCGGGCGATCACAATCTGCCCTTGGTCAAACTCAGATAGATCGCACGCCTCAGATAGATCCACATTCTATACAAGGAGAACACGCTCACTGATACTAGATGCGCCGCATGTGTGTCTGGCTAGCAGTTATTCCACTGCAGGTGACGCTGCTATCAGCTGGACGGGTTTATGTCGGTAGTAGGTCGATGGCCGCAATGTTCTGGCTAATCAGCATAAGTGCCGAACCAAACTGTCAGGGGTAAAAGGGACCCACCGTATTTCAGTATCGTGTTAGAATGCTACTACGAAAGCAAAGCGAGTTTCACTGCAAATTTAAACGCAGCCGACACCTCACAGACAAATAAAAACCAAACAGAGCCAAAATTAGGGTTAGGATTGCAATACGAAAGCATTCAGCGAATTCGGAGGTAAATTTCTATTTACCGAGTTGACAGAAAATACCACGAAGTTTAGGTCTTACGTTAAATCAGTAAACGGATTGGATCCACCTGTCGAGACACGGAAACGGAGTTTGACACAGCAAAGGACGGAATATTAAACGTCTTTTTCCAAAACTATTTCACAGAAAAAGATAGCACTGTAGTTCCTTCAATAAATCGTCGGACGAATGACGAATGAGGAAACGACAGATATCGTAATAAGTGACCAAGAGGTGGAAAAGCAACTGAAATCGCTCAACAGAAGAAAGGCCACTGGACATGAGGGATGCCAGTTCTATTCTTCATAGAGTATACGAAAGAACTTGCTTCTCTTCTGGCGCAACATAGGCCTCTGGAGGGACGAAGAGTTTCAGACGATGGAAAAAAAAACGCTGGCTATTTCCGTTCTCAAAAAGGGTCGTCGAACAGACGCACAAAACTACAGGCCCATGCCTCTAATGCTGGTCTGTTATAAAATTCTGGAACATGTTTGATGCTCGCGTATTATGACATATCTGGAGAACGAAAATTTCCTCCGTAGGAAACAACTGCGTTCCGAATACAACGATGGCGTGAAACTCAGTTTTCTCCGTTCGTCCATGGGACCCAGAAAGCAGCAGATACAGGCTCCCAGGTAGATGTCGTGCCACTTGACTTCCGGAAAGCGTTCGACACTGTCCCACAGTGCCGCCTAATGAACAAAATACCAGCCTACAGAATGTCAGACCAACTTAATGTATGAGTGGATTGAAGACTTTCCAGCAAATAGAACATGTCATTCTGAACGGAGAGAAGTCTTCAGACGTAAGAGTAGCTTTGGGCGTGTCCCAAGGGAGTGTTACAGTCCATTACTTGTCACAATTTATTGGCTGTTTCAAAATTAATACCGGGGTTTTAAGGCTTTTTAGCATTTATTACATTAAACTTAGAGCTATAAACAATACATGTGATGAAAGAGCAACTCAAACAGTTTTGTTTGTATACCTGTGCGCATGTTTATGTGCTGTTTCCTGTATCTTCCGTTAGAAAGTGCTAATAGCAAAGGTGGCGACCAATGAACAGAAAGCCTTTCCTGTTTTACAATTTGCAAGAACTGAGTCTGTTGTTACACTGCAACGTTCGTTCTGTATTATGTTCCATCGTGATCGTCCAAGTTATAATAACATGTGAAGATGGTATCGTTAGTTTGAAGACACTGGCTTTCTTTGGAAAGGAAAGAGTACAGGACGACCAAGGATAACTGAAGAACATATTGAACGAGCGAGACAGCCCTTCACGCGCAGCCTGAAGCAGACAGTTCGGAAGGCTGATGGTGAATTAGCGGTTACAGTGAGGCCTGTGTGGAAACTTTTAAGGAGACACTTAAAACTACTTCCTCATTTTTTACAGTTGTTATAAACACTATGGTTTACGTGCCAACTTTGCAAACGAAATTTGGCTGCATGACGATGACGATTCTCTAGCTCACGGCGTCTTCAGTGATGAATCAACATTTCACTTAAATGGAAATGCGAACACACACATTGTGTGCATCTGTGGGAATGCATATCCCAACGGGGTGGTACAGTTGTGGCGAACCTCCCGTAGATTGAGTGTTTTTTGTGCCATACCCTAGCGGAAAGTTTATTGGCCTTTATTTTTCGGTGAAGCAACTGTAATTGGTGTTTCTTTTCTCGACACGCCAGGACTATGTCTCTTCCATCAGTTGAAGGAGCTAAACCGCAGAACTTTATTTCGTAGCAAGATGTGCAGTGCCTCACTAGCATAACTTATTACGCGATTGGTTAGCTGGTGATGTACCTAGAGTGACCGCAAAGGGCCAGATGACAGTTTGTTTCACATGGCCTGTACGTTCACTCGTCCTAACGCCAAGTGATTTTTATCTTTGGGGTTTCATTAAGGATCATGTGCATGTGCCTCCGCTAGCAGCTCATCCATTTAAGAAACTGGATTGAAGCACTTGTTGCAACAATTACTCCAGACACATTGATCAAGGTTTGGAAAGAACTCACCTATCATCTCGGTATGCACTGTGTGACGTATGGCGCTCACATTGAATACATGTAAGAAAACCGTTTCGAGCTGCTCTTTCATTTGATGTATTATTTATAACTGAAAGTTGAAGGTAATAAGTACTAAAAATCCTTAAAACCCCGATATTCATTTTGAAACACCCGCTATATGAATGGCCTACTAGACAACGGCCGGCCGCTGTGACTGAGCGGTTCTAGGCGCTTCACTCCGGAACGGCGCTGCTGCTACGGTCGAGGTTCGAATCCTGCCTGGGCGTGGATGTGTGTGATGTCCTTAGGTTAAGTTAGGTTTAAGAAGTTCGAAGTCTAGGGGACTGATGCCCTCAGATGTTAAGTCCCATAGAGGTTAGAGCCATTTTTTTGAACTAGATAACTCCCGAATTTCCAAGAGGCTTCTCGCGGATAGCGCTGTTGTACAGAGAGAAGCGGCTGCGATAGAAAATTGTAAAACTGCACTGAAATGCGGGAATAGCTTAGAGAGTCGCTGAGTGGTGCAAGGAGTGTCAACTGACCCTCAACATAAACAAATGTAATGTGTTGCGAATACGTAGACAGAAAGGCCCTGATTAAGTGATTACAGAACACCCGCTAGAAGCAGTTACTTCCACAAAATATCCAACGTACGGAGCGATCTGAAATGGAACGATCACATAAAATTAATCGCGAGGAAAACAGTTGCTAAACTGAGATCCATCGGAAAAATCGTCAGGAACTGTACTCCATCGACAAAGGAAGCGGCTAATAAAACACCCGTTCGACACATAACTGAATACTGCTCGTCAATCTGGAAATCGCCGGCCGGAGTGGCCGTGCGGTTCTAGGCGCTACAGTCTGGAGCCGAGTGACCGCTACGGTCGCAGGTTCGAATCTTGCCTCGGGAATGGATGTGTGTGATGTCCTTAGGTTAGTTAGGTTTAATTAGTTCTAAGTTCTAGGCGACTGATGACCTCAGAAGTTAAGTCGCATAGTGCTCAGAGCCATTTAGTCTGGGAATCGTACCAGAGAAGACTGGTCGTGGATATAGAGAAGATCCAAAGAAGAGAATGGAGTTTCTTTACAGGTCCATTTAGTAAGCGTGATATCGTCACGGAGATGCTCGGTCAACTCCAATGGCAGACGCCTCAAGAGAGGTGTTTAACATCAAGGTGTGGTCTACTGTTAAAAGTTCCGAGAGCGTAGGTATCTAGAAAAGTCAGCCAATATATTGATTCCTCTTATGCAAAGATTGCGAAAAGGCCACGAAGACAAAATGAGAGAGGTTCGAGCCCCTTCCCTCGAACCATTCGTGACTGTAACAGAAAAGGGGAAGAGACACCAAGTACACGAAGTACCCTACGCCACATACCATAAGGTACCTTGGAGAGAATGTGTTGATATGCATGTAGATGTCATTCCGCTTCAGATCGCTCCACCGACATTTAAAGAACGAATATTCGATCGTCTGTAGGTCTTCATAAATTTCGCTACAGTCTTCTGTATTGGATCACATTAGATGAACTTCTCGTTCCAATATATCCGTAGTGATTGGATCCTCCAGGGTGTAGAACATGTAAGAACAACAAGAATACGCAGTAAATGTTTACAGAGAAAAACACACATACCTACCACACGTCCCACGTGAAAGGATCTTTTCTATGGTCTTGCACACTCTGTAACTAGCCTAATAAGCTGTTAAGTGGTAGGACTGGACCAGACAACAAAGAACAGCATTTAAGGTTGACAACACCAATGTTATCTTATTCAATGGAACATTGAGACAAAAGAAGGATGGAAGTTACACGCTGGTACCGCCACTGAACGTCCACTGAGTTGCGACATATGGTTGGTTGTTTTGGGGAAGGAGACCAGACAGGTCTCATCGGATTAGGGAAGGACGGGGAAGGAAGTCGGACGTGCCCTTTGAGAGGAACAATCCCGGCATTTGCCTGGAGCGACGTAGGGAAATCACGCGTCCGGCCATCCTGATTTAGGTTTTCCGCGACATATGGTCTTTTCAGATGAATTGGCCGTTGGTGTGTACGGCGTGAAACGTCAGAAGGCAAAGTGGCAGTTTGTTTTTCCTCGGTACGATGGCAGCTACCAGCAGGACAATGCAACATGTCACACAGCTCGCACGTAGTTCGAAGAGCTCCAGGATGAGTTTACCGTCCACCTCTGGCCATCAAACTCCCAGGATTTAAACCCAATCTAGAACCTGTGGGACCATCTCGATTAGGCTGTACGCGCTGTGGACCTTCAACCGAGAAACCTAGCGCAGTTGGCCACTACAATAGAGTCGGCATGGCTCAACATCCCTGTCGGTACCTTCCAGAACACCATTGACTCTCTTCCTGCACGTCTTGCAGCAAAAGGCGGTTATTCAGGCATGTGACAGGTGAGCACGTTAATACGAAGCTAATTCGCATCATTGACTTAGCTGGTGGCGTATCTACCTGCCAATTAGTTGGCCCCTTATAGCTAAGAGTGGGTGAGAAAGACAACTAAGCACTTGCCCATCTAATAATATTGTCGAGTGACTCCTTAGGCAAATGAGCTAATAGGCCTACACGTTGTAGGAAGATATAGATAAAATGTTTTACATAAATAACTGTTCCTGCATTTTTTGAACGTCTATCCACGGGGCTACAAGAAGATGACACGACACAACATGATATTAATGCGCGTTGTGGCAGAAAAGACCAATGTTCTGTCACAGAATTCAGACATTTTGCAGTTCTTCAGCTTCCTGTTCGTAATCTTCCGATAGCAATCCCGTTTTTCCTTCTAGTGTTCACGAGATAAATGTCTCAGTTTCTTCTGAATCAGACACTATTGTCAACAACAAATGGGGATGGCGGACTTAAATTTTGAGATCATTGAGCTACTGGTTACACGAAGTTCAAGACTAGCACTGTAGATCGTTCTGACCGTCCTTTTCTGAGCTAAGAATAATCTTGCTAGATGCACAGAGTTTCCCCAGAATATGACTTCATACGCGACTACAGGGCAAAGAAAAGTAAACGTACCTTCGCGTCAGAGTCAATGAAGACCATTCTTGTGTTTACACTACAGGTTCTGAGATATTACTACACACATCAAAAAAAGTCTTGCATCACCTCGGTTCCGAGAGTTCCAGAATCTGTACCGAAGATTGGAATAGAGATCAACATAAACATCATTTCCGCCATTTTTTATTGCTCTTGAAAAAAACACATTGCATGTTGTTCCACTATACATCGAGACCTTCAGAGGTGGTGGTCCAGATTGCTGTTCACACCAGTACCTCTAATGCCCACTAGCACGTCCTCTTGCATTGACGCATGCCTGTTTTCGTCGTGGCACACTACCCACAAGTTCATCAAGGCACTGTTGATCCAGATTGCCCCACCCCTCAACGGCGATTCGGCGTAGATCCCTCACAGTCTTTGGTCGGTCACGTCGTCCATAAACAGGCCTTTTCAATATATCCCAGGCATGTTCGATAAGGTTCATGTCTGGAGTACATGCTGGCCACTCTAGTCGAGCGATGTCGCTATCCTGAAGGAAGTCATTCACAAGATATGCATGATGGGGGCGCGAATTGTCATCCATGAAGACGAATGCCTCGCCAATATGCTGCCAATATGATTACACTGTCGGTCGGAGGATGGCATTCACGTATCGGACAGCCGTTACGGAGCCTTTCATGACCACGTAATGCCACCCCAAAACAGCAGGGAACCTCAACCTTGCTGCACTCGCTGGACAGCGACGATTGTCTGGTTGAAGGCATATGCGACACTCATCGGTGAAGAGAACGTGATGCCAATCCTGAGCGGTACATTCGGCATGTTGTTGGGAACATCTGTACCGCGCTGCATGGTGTCGTGGTTGCAAAGATGTACCTCGCGATGGACATCAGAAGTGAAGTTGCGCATCATGCAGCCTCTTGTGCACAATTTGAGTCGTAACACGGCGCCCTGTGGCTGCACGAAAAGCGTTATTCAACATGGTGGTGTTGCTGTCAGGGTTCCTCATAGCCATAATCCGTAGGTAGCGGTCATCCACTGCAGTAGTAGGCCTTGGGCGGCCTTAGTGAGGTAAGTCATCGACAGTTTCTGTCTCTCTGTATCTCCTCCATGTCCGAATAATACCGCTTTGGTTCACTCCGAGATGCCTGGCCACTTCCCTTGTTGAGAGCCCTTCCTGGTAGAAAGGAGCAATGCAGACGCGATCGAATCGCGGTATTGACCGTCTAGGCGTGGTTGAACTACAGACAACACGAACCGTGTACCTCCTTACCGGTGGAATGACTGGGACTGTTTGGCTGTATGAGCCCCTCTTTCTAATAGGAGCTGCTCATGCATGGTTTTTTACATCTTTGGGCGGGTTTAGTGACATCTCTGAACAGTCAATGGGAATGTGTCTGTGATACAATATCCACAGTCAACGTCTATCTTCAGGAGATCTGGGAATCAGGGTGATGCAAAACCTTTTTTTTATGTGTGTATTTTTCTTTCTCATTATACTCTTGTACAACTGAACTGTAATTGTAACACTGCTCCGCAAAACATAAGGACGAGATAGATAAAGTAATATAACATATTACCAGCCCTGTGGAAATGAACGAAAGTGTGGGAGCATGTTTCCAGTAGTCTCCCAGTCGTGCATTGAAAACTGGACGTGACATAGCGCGAGGTCAGCGTGACTGCGGACTCCTCGTTGGTCTAGTCCCTACGTTCTTGGTACCAGCGCAAATGGTGCCGCCAATGTGCGGTTGTGAACGGAACACAACGTACTGATCATCGGGCAAAGAGACCACCCTCACGCAGCCGCCATGCCACTGCGAAGCGTGTGGTTGTATACCCTGCAGTCCTGTTAAATGTGGCTACAATTGCACCCACTGTCTGCAACAGTGAACTGAAATGACCGTCGATAAACAAACCCACAGCAACCGGAATACCAACATGCAAAACAAAAACGCTACGAAATGGTGTACCAACCTAACAGGTAACAGTCAATAAAATTCTTCTGGGATAGAGGCCGCACTGTCATCTATAAAATTCCGACGTTTCGGCGACTGTTGCAAGACGCCTTCCTCAGGGTTGAATGAGCACGTTTGGTTACTTATACAGGGTGTTACAAAAAGGTACGGCCAAACTTTCAGGAAACATTCCTCATACACAAATAAAGAAAAGATGTCATGTGGACATGTGTCCGGAAACGCTTAATTTCCATGTTAGAGCTCATTTTAGTTTCTTCCACCTACGCTCAATGGAGCACGTTATCATGATTTCATACGGCATACTCTACCTGTGCTGTTAGAAAATGTGCCTTTACAAGTAAGACACAACATGTGGTTCATGCACGATGGAGCTCCTGCACATTTCAGTCGAAGTGTTCGTACACTTCTCAACAACAGATTCGGTGACCGATGGATTGGTAGAGGCGGACCAATTCCATGGCCTCCACGCTCTCCTGACCTCAACCCTCTTGACTTTCATTTATGGGGGCATTTGAAAGCTCTTGTCTACGCAACACCGGTACCAAATGTATAGACTCTTCGTGCTCGTATTGTGGACGGCTGTGATACAATACGCCATTCTCCAGGGCTGCATCAGCGCATCAGGCATTCCATGCGACGGAGGGTGGATGCATGTATCCTCGCTAACGGAGGACATTTTGAAAATTTCCTGTAGCAAAGTGTTTGAAGTCACGCTGGTAAGTTCTGTTGCTGTGTGTTTTATACTATGGAGGAGTGCTGTCATTGGATGTGAGAGTGACGAGGGAGGGTATTAGGGGCTCATTTTATTGGTCTTTGCATTGCATGTTGTCATTGGCGGAAAAAGGCGTTTTCCATTGGAGTTTCCTTTACTGCTTGCCATTGGTGTAAATCGGCGAATAGGAGACTGAGCGGCGACTACAGCGTAGCGTTGTTTACTAACTGCCTAGTGTCGACTAGGCCGCGTCAGCGCTTAGTGTACCCTCCACCGGTGTGGCCTACCGCGGGCCTGTTGCTCTTAGAGAGCTGTCCTTCCGTAAAGCTGTCACTGCTGGCAGCCAAGACGCTGGAAGTCGTTACCCGTCTTCTCTATTCATATTGTCGGGTCGCTTGGCTATTTCTATAGCCTCTCTAATCTTCCTCCTCAAACTAAACGGCTGTTTCGACAGTACGTGGGCTTCTCGAATTTCGATCTTCATCCTGCACTGTCTCTGATGTTCTGCCGCCACTGATTTGTTGTATTGTTTGATGTGGATATATCTCTCGTGTTCAGTTAACCTTGCGCTTACTGGACGCCCAGTCTCACCTACATACACCAGTCCACATTCGCACCGATTTCTAAACTACGACGGCATGAAACTTGTCAATTGTATCTTTCGTCGAGCCCAGAATGTCTCTTATTTTTGTTTTTGCTACGAACAATCGGCTTAATACCTGCCCGACGGAGAATTTTGCCCAGACGCTCAGTAACCCCTCGTACATATGGTAGCACGACGGTGTTCTGTGCTTCGTTCTGCATTTCTACATCTACATCTTCATTTACACTCCGCAAGCCACCCAACGGTGTGTGGCGGAGGGCACTTTACTTGCCACTGTTGCCCTCCTCCTTCGGCGCCATGGTTCAGTGTATCATCCTCATGTCGTAGCCATTAGCTCCAAAAATGGACCTGAGGTTCTGTAGTTCAGCTTGAAGGTTGTGTTCATCGCTGATCCTGTAGGCTCTCTTAGTTGAAGCTTGCAGGGCCGAATTCTTTTGCGTAGGATGGTGGTAGGAGGATGCATGTCGGTACCTGTCCGCGTTGGTGGGCTTCCTGTAAACTCTGTGTCCAAAATTTCCCTCCGGCTTACGGTCAACTTCCACGTCGGGAAAAGGCAGTACCCCGTTCTTTTCTATCTCCATTGTAAAGTGAAATTTGCTGTGCTGCTGGTTGAGATGTTGGTGTAAGTTCTGAAGCTCTTCCTCTACGTGTGGCCAGATAACAAAGGTGTCATCAACATATCGGTGCCAGCATTCTGTGCTTAATGGTGCGGACTGGAGTGCTGTTTCTTCGAACGCTTGCATAAAGATGTCTGCTGTGGCAGGTGAAAGAGGGGAACCCCCCCGTCCGTCTGCTCATAAAAATCCCCTTTCCACTTGACTGTGACAACGGTAGCGGAATCCCACGTTTACACTAATAGGCAACGTTTACAAAGCTGCGTGTAAAGCATTAAAAAAGATGTTTCCAAGCAAGTATTCCGTCTACCCTAAGTCATAAGGATTTAAAATGGTCGACTTCACTGACTGTTATACCAGAATTACATAACGCATGCCATTAGGATGTCAAACTGTCAAAATATTACCATTGTATAAATTTAAAATGTTAGATAACTTTGTAATGCTCGCAGGGAGAACAATAAAAGTACACTACTGGCCATTAAAATTGCTACACCAAGAAGAAATGCAGATGATACACAGGTATTCATTGGACAAATATATTATACTAGAACTGACATGTGATTACACCTCTAGCCGTAATAACGGCCTTGATACGCTTGGGCATTGAGTCAAACAGAGCTTGGATGGCGTGTACAGGTACAGCTGCCCATTCAGCTTCAACACAATACCACAGTTCATCAAGAGTAGTGACTGGCATATTGTGACGAGCCAGTTGCTCGGCCACCATTGACCAGACGTTTTCAATTAGTGAGAGATCTGGAGAATGAGCTGCCCAGGGCAGCAGTCGAACATTTTCTGTATCCAGAAAGGCCCGTAGGGTTTCGCAGGGATCGAATGAAGGGTAGAGCCACGGGTCGTAACACATCTGAAATGCAATGTCCACTGTTCAAAGTGCCGTCAATGCGAACAAGAGGTGACCGAGACGTGTAACCAATGGCACCCCATACCATCACGCCGGGTGGTACGCCAGTATGGCGATGACGAATACACGCTTCCAATGTGCGTTCACTGCGGTGTCGCCAAACACGGATGCGACCATCATGACGCTGTAAACAGAACCTGGATTCATCCGAAAAAATGACGTTTTGCCATTCGAGCACCCAGGTTCGTCATTGAGTACACCATCGCAGGCGCTCCTGTCTGTGATGCAGCGTCAAGGGTAACAGCAGCCGTGGTCTCCGAGCTGATAGTCCATACGGCTGCAAACGTCGTCGAACTGTTCTTGCAGATTTTTGTTGTCTTGCAAATATCCCCATCTGTTGACTCAGGGATCGAGACGTGGCTGCACGCTCCATTACAGCCATGCGGATAAGATGCCATTCATCTCCACTGCTACTGATACGAGCGCGTTGGGATCCAGCACGGCGTTCCGTATTACCCTCCTGAACCCACCGATTCCATATTGTGCTAACAGTCATTGGGTCTCTAGCAACGCGAGCATCAATGTCGCGATACGATAAACCGCAATCGCAATAGGCTACAATCCGACCTTTATCAAAGTCGGAAACGTGATGGTACGCATTTCTTCTCCTTACACGAGGCATCACAACAACGTTTCACCAGGCAATGCCGGTCAACTGCTGTTTGTGTATGAGAAATCGGTTGGAAACTTTCCTCATGTCAACACGTTGTAGGTATCGCCACCGGCGCCAACCTTGTGTGAATGCTCTGAAAAGCTAATCATTTGCATATCACAGCATCTTCTTCCTGTCGGTTAAATTTCGCGTCTGTGGCACGTCATCTTCGTGGTGTAGCAATTTTAATGGCCAGTAGTGTAACTTAAAATTACGGTGCGGCTCCCTTTGCGACGTGGGCTCCTAAGCTGCGCGTAAATGCGGTCCTGGGTCCAGAGAATCTTGACGGCAACACGGTTTTCCGGAGCTACGCCTATTGCTGTTGCAGGTAGCTAGCGAGACGGCCGTGTTAGACGTGTAAGAGCGGGGTCGCGCAGTTACGTATGCCGGGAGCGGCGCGCCGCGGCCGGACTTTGGAGGCACGTGGGAGGCGCGTGGGCTGATGCGGGTGCGACACGTGCCGCCTGCCGGGGATCAGCCGCGGATGTGACCGGCAGTGCGATGCCGACCCTCCTCGCTCCGCCGCCCGCGCCTCTCCGCCGTGTGTTCGCCGCACGAGCGCGCCTTCCCTTACGCCGCCCCGGCCTTACGGTGTAAACATCTACAGAGGTGCTTTCAGCGAGATCCGCGACGCGTGGTCCGATACACAAGTGTGCAATCAGACGTGTAATGCGCCCACACCAATGCTATACACTTGAAATCTCTGTGAGACGTCGCTGGGGCACTACACAGGGGAAAATCAGGAACAGTACATTCTTCTTGTTACTTACCTGCCTGTTTGTATACGTACGAACGCTGCAAGGCACCGCACAGTGACTAGTGGAGTGTACACTGTGTACCTAGGAATATGAGTGTCGTAACTAGTTTAACCTTCTTGTTTTATGATATGGGTCAGTGCCATGCTGTGGCCGAAGTATTGCGAGGGTGATTCAAATCAAAACCTTGAAGCAGATATAATATTTTAATTGTAAAAATGAACAAAAAACTTGTTGTTGTTGTTGTGGTCTTCAGTCCTGAGACTGGTTTGATGCAGCTCTCCATGCTACTCTATCCTGTGCAAGCTGCTTCATCTCCCAGTACCTACTGCAACCTACATCCTTCTGAATCTGCTTAGTGTATTCATCTCTTGGTCACTCTCTACGATTTTTACCCTCCACGCTGCCCTCCAATACTAAATTGGTGATCCTTTGATGCCTCGGAACATGTCCTACCAAACGATCCCTTCTTCATGTCAAGTTGTGCCACAAACTCCTCTTCTCCCCAATCCTATTCAATACCTCCTCATTAGTTATGTGATCTACCCATCTAATCTTCAACATTCTTCTGCAGCACCACATTTCGAAAGCTTCTATTCTCTTCTTGTACAAACTATTTATTGTCCATGTTTCACTTCCATACATGGCTACACTCCATACAAATACTTTCAGAAACGACTTCCTGGCACTTAAATCTATATTCGATGTTAACAAATTTCTCTTCTTCAGAAACGCTTTCCTTGCCATTGCTAGTCTACATTTTATATCCTCTCTACTTCGACCATCATCAGTTATTTTGCTCCCGAAATAGCAAAGCTCATTTATTACTTTAAGTGTCTCATTTCCTAATCTAATTTCCTCAGCATCACCCGACTTAATTCGACTACATTCCATTATCCCCGTTTTGCTTTTGTTGATGTTTATCTTATATCCTCCTTTCAAGACACTATCCATTCCGTTCAACTGCTCTTCCATATCCTTTGCTGTCTCTGACAGAATTACAATGTCATCGGCGAACCTCAAAGTTTTTATTTCTTCTCCATGGATTTTAATACCTACTCGGAATTTTTCTTTTGTTTCCTTCACTGCTTGCTCAATATACAGATTGAATAACATCGGGGAGAGGCTACAACCCCGTCTCACTCCCTTCTCAACCACTGCTTCCCTTTCATGCCCCTCGACTCTTATAACTGTCATCTGGTTTCTGTACAAATTGTAAATAACCTTTCGGTCCCTGTATTTTAACCCTGCCACCTTCATAATTTGAAAGAGAGTATTCCAGTGAACATTGTCAAAAGCTTTCTCTAAGTCTACAAATGCTAGAAATGTAGTTTTGCCTTTCCTTAATCTAGCTTCTAAAATAAGTCGTAGGGTCAGTATTGCCTCACGTGTTCCGATATTTCTACGGAATCCAAACTGATCTTCCCCGAGGTCGGCTTCTACTAGTTTTTCCATTAGTCTGTAAAGAATTCGCGTTAGTATATTGCTGCCGTGACTTATTAAACTGATAGTTCGGTAATTTTTACATCTGTCAGCACCCGCTTTCTTTGGGATTGGAATTATTATATTCGTCTTGAAGTCTGAGGGTATTTCGCCTGTCTCATACATCTTGCTCACCAGATGGTAGAGTTTTGTCAGGACTGGCTCTCCCAATGCTGTCAGTAGCAAAAAACTTACATGTCACTTTTCTGTGTAGTCTCCCTGACGTTCAATGCACGTATTCCACCGCCCTGGAAGTTCAGAGATGATACGATGAAAGAATTCATTTTTTCGTGTGTATAGCCAGTCGTACACCATGGTTTTCAACTCTTCGTCACTTGTGAAATGCCTGTCTCCCACTTTTTCTTTGAGTGCACCAAGTGGATGAAAGTCACTAGGAGTGAGGTATGGTAGTAGGGAGGATGTACGAGACATTGAAATTTAATTTCTTCAATAATTCCAGCTCTCTTGCGGACTGTATGCAATCAGACATTTTCATGCTGTAGCGATGCTCCTAAAGTCAGAAGCCGTCATCGTTTACTCCTGATTGCATGGAGAAGTTGTTTTTCAGCATGACTGAATAAGAAGTGCTGGCTACCGTTACTCCTCTATCTCTGTAATGCTCCAAAACTGGCCCATTTGCATCCCAGAAGACAATGAACATTACTTTTCTAGCAGACGGTTGAGTGCGGAATATTTTTTGGTTTAGGTGCTGAGCTGTGGCGCCATTCCTTGCGTGACTCATTCGTTTCTGGTTGGTGATAGTGGACACAAGTCTCGCCGCCTGTAACGGTTTTTCCCAGAAATGCATCACCTTCGGTGACAGCAGTCAACTGACGTGGCACCGATTACAGACGCCTTGTTGAACTGCAATGCATTGTGAAGAATATTCTATACTGAACCAGTACTAATCTTCAAACTTGTCGCTGTTCGTTCATTGTTGCGCATCTGTTCTCCTTTACAGGCTTCTTCACTAACGCAATGTTCTCGTCCATTACTACGCAGTGAGCCTGCCTCGTCCTGGGGAATCCTCTACAGAAGTTGAGCCACTTTTAAACTTCCCACACCACTCATACACTTGCTGCAATGACAAACAGGAAACACCGTACTGCGCTGCCATTCTGCGATGAATTTAGATTGGTTTGACACCTTCACTACACAAAAAAAGCGCTGTAGATTGCCGCTCATTCGCGGTGCATGTTGACAGTGGGGCAGCCATCTTATTGTAGACACCGCTGTCTACTCCAGGGTTGTAGCATCGCTCTGCCACCTGTTGGCACTTTCTGAACCTCGAGGAACACTAATGCCACGTACCAAATCCATCGCACAGTTTTCGAAATTTTTTGAAACTTTTAAGGTTTTCATATAAATCACCCTCGTACGTACCTTTTAAATGGCAGGAAGCCTAGTCAGTGAGGTTAAAAAAGTGGACATAAGAAATCAAATTTATTAATGAAAAATATCAAAAAATTGTACTCTGCAAGAATAAAATTGAAATTGGCCAAGGTGCCTCAGCATGATAGCCAGATGTAGTTACGTAAGATTCCTGCAAGACAGATCAAAGTTTGTCTTTAAAGGTACTAAAAGGTATTTACAAATGAGTGGCAATTAATTCCAATTTTTTATCAACAAAGATTCAAAACCATCTCCTCAAGCACATAAATTACAAGCATTCATGAGTACTTATTCATGTGTTTCTATATTCATTCTGCTTTGATGTAGTCCTGGCGCCTAAAGCGCACTAAATATAAAAAAATAAATGTGATAACTTTAATGTAAATAAATAACAAGATGACACTAGTATTGTAATCAGTCCAGGCATACATACAGAAACAGAAGAAATGGTAAACAGTCTTCTTAAAAGTATCATTGACTTGCTTTCTGTGAAAGCTCTCCTCCTGAATTTTAAAACGGTGCAACATATTCAGTTCTGTACATCTAGGGGTACTACATCGATGATAAGTGTAACACGTGGTGAGGAAATGAGAGATAGGATGGAAACTGGAAACCTCTTTGGTGTCGATATTGATGAGAATTTAAACTGGAAGAAACACATTTTAGAACAAATAAATCAAATTATTTCAGCCACCTTTTGACTTAGCATCATTGCAAATATTGGGGAGAGGCGGATCAGTAACCTGACATATTTAGCATATTTTCATTCAATACTGTATATGGAATAATATTCTAAGGCAGCTTGTCTTTAGGAAAGGAAGTCTTCATTGCTCAAAAATTCAAATTCATGTCAGGATGACACAGAATTTTAGAATTTACAAAAGTGTTATTATTTCATCAAAATCTGACTGACATTTCTCTGTCTAGCACCAAATTCCATTTTTATTTAGTAAATTTAGTAGTGCTGGGCTATTGAGCAATTGATCAGGTACAAAGCTATGAAGCAAAATGAACAGAGACCAATAAAAGCTTTTAGCTTCTCGTTGTTTTAGGAGCTGGAAAATCCTTTTTTGGCCTGGTTTTACTAGCATTAGGTTTTATCCTGAAGGAGATACAATGTGTCCTAGAAATTTAACATCTTCCTGGACAAATTTCGATTTTTGTAGATTGATTGTCACTGCAGTCTGAGAAGATTTATGTTAATGTTCTATCAAGTAAATAAAGATGTTCCTCCAATGTAGCAGTAACAGTTAAGATATCATCTACAAACAGTGTCACTTTGTCTAGCAGGTTGGGTCCTAGAACTATCTACTGCAGCGAAGCTGAATTATCTTAATGACAGGAGCTGAGACGGAAATTGGCATAATCAATGATTGTTGGATTGTTGCTAACTGGGTGATGCATGGCTGTGAGGAGAAATATCAGTGTGTCGCTGTCAGTACTTGCTTCGCATTTCAATTATTCTTAAGAAAGTATTGGAGTTTATAATATAAAATTAGAACAAATGCTGGTTCTTTTAGTTTGCTTGTGATGTGGATTCAAGGTTGTAGCAATGGTGGCCGATTAATAGCATCATCACTCATCATATTACCAATGTCTAACTTAACTCGACGCTCACAGTCAAAATATGCATTTAAAAATCGAAGTTATGATAAGGAATAATGGCAATATTAACTAAAAACATTGTAACTTTAAGGAAATATTACTGACGTAAGTAATAAAGAAATAAATAAAAACGAGACGGCCCACACAGAAACTGTTTTTTAAGCAAAATAAGAACGAAAATTCCATCATAGAGTTTAAACAGTTTATAAACATTTATACCATTGTCTGAGAATCTGTCAGGCTGTTATGTTTTTTATATATTGCTCTGTTATACAGAGGCACCGAAATTACCGACTATTCGCTAAATGTGCCGATTTTAATAACGGCAGGAGGTTGCCATTCGTATTGGTGTGCTACCCCATAAACTTTGTCACTGACGCTGCAGATACCACGTCATGCGCCAGGAGTGCTGTTGTCGCGTCACATGATGAAGTGGGCCCTGAGGATAAGTTTGTGAACCAGGTCCACAGACCACCAATGTTTCCCCATAACTGCAGTATGTCAAAGTTACATTAAAAACATTTAATACATATCTATTTTCCAATGTCAATAATTCAGCATGCAGTTTCAAAAATTCCGATGAGTAACATGCATACAATTGTACTTGTACACTGTTGTTATATAATTTCGGACTGTGTGAAACTTTATATTTTCTATGTCATAACAGACAAGTCGAACTCGGTACAGCTGCTATGATTCCATCGCAAAATCTTTCATTACAAAATTAATTTATTTTATTTAACTAATTTTCTGTTGCTTCTAAATGTTTTGACAGCCTTTAAAAATTGATGGATACAGCTGCCTGTGTGGATAAATGCAGCAGTTGGAACCACAGTAAGTAAGCTTGCACCCTGTTTTGTTGACCAATGAGATGTTTCTCGGATACCTCCCACCTCGATGGCATCACAGGCTGCTGCTGCGGGCCCTGCGTTATCTCTGTTCCTCTCCCATCACAGCTGATCGTTATTTTCTGCTACAAATGGCAGCCATCAGCAATTGTTTTGAACTAATTTTGTTGAAAATTATTACACCTAATATCTGTTTCCTCAACCTCATCATACGTAGAATGAAAGTTTTAAATAACCCAGGGAAAACCTCTGGATAAGGTTCGATGAGATATCCCACAAAAAAACACAATATTCTCATACCAAGGAGTATGTACCCACTTTACTCAATGTGTGACCTATGCCCTTATAGCTTCTTTGATTCTAGTTAAATTGTCAGTTCGGATATTCATGTAGTATTTCAGTTAAGCATAGCCACAGTCCATTCACACGTTAGCTCCTTTTCTAACACTAGTGTTTATACCTGACTGTAATCGTTTCTTCACACTCTTTCCACTTATTCATCTTGCTGCAGTGTCCGTCAGCTGCAATGTAGATGCCATCTGCCATTGACATTTCCAAAATTTCTTTCCTTCTTCTTTTTTAGCACGCAATATCTTCCCCAGTAACCACTTCTGTCTTTGCTTTACTTTTCAGTTCACTTTTGTTGAATAATTCTACATATGCAATAACTCAGAGTAAAGTTCACAATCCTATATCAACATGATGCCATTACACAGTGCACGAAAGCACTCTTCTCCAGACTGCTGAATATTTCAAACTAACATCACTTTATGACCTATTTAAACTACTTTCTTTAGCACTCTTCTCCATAGGTCACAGTTCGAATATTACACGAAAATATTTTTAACAAAATACATAGCTGTCCACTGACTAGTGTATTGTCACCGTCATTCTCCTCATTTAATATCATAAATCACACTTTTACTCCTAGCTGGGTATAATAAGTACAAATTAATTCATAATAATTTCTTAAATTATACAAATTTTCATAACATGAATATTTTCACAAACAACAATTTTTATAACAAAATACATTCATAAAAATACAAGTATGTATGGACAAAAACAGCCCAATCAGTACAAAAAGAATTTGCATTCGAAACAAAGAACAGTTAGTAAATAAGAGAATAGTGTATAATCAGAAAAGATAATTACATGTAACAAAATTTCCATTTCAAAGAGACAGTCACAAGAGTTTAACATACTAAGTGTTACGTATAACAGCACATTATATGTGTGGCAAGAACATTGACAGTAATAAAATGCAGCAGAGTATCAAATCATTTTCATCCATTGACATCTGTGTGAAATAATCTACACTAGTGTTCAGTGTGCACATTGCTTTTACTTTACAGCGACCCTTGAGGGATATAATAAACTTCATTTAAAAGTAAGTAGGGTACAAAAAAGTATATTTCTCTGTACATGATGTTTCTGGCTCTATATAATATGAAACTACAATAATTGTAGGTTACTGCGTGTAGTGTAATTAAATTAATTCTCTCGCCTAAAATATTTGACTTAGCCACGTCAGACTTTTATTATGATTACTTACCTGTGTGCTGAATGCACATTTAAATTGAGAGCTTCATCGGCCATCAGCAAAGGAAGCGATGATTTATTCAATAACTTAAAGTGGTGCATTACTAGCCCAGCAGCTAGTTGGGAGAGCCGATTTGATCAGGCGTTCCCTTAGCCGTCCGCACCGCGGCTTTATATATAAGAACGCTGCGCGAGAGAAAAAGGCCTCAGTTCACTCCAGACGCTGATTAGCACACCATCTGTGCTGGGAGTCGCGTCGCGTCGGTATTATTGCTATAAACAGCCTCGGATGCCGTAATTAGTTACTCGGGATACACATAACCATGAAATCATTTTCGAGTGAAGTGTTAATCCTGGGATGACTTTAATGATCTATCTTCAGTTTGCGTATGTCGTATTTTCACGTGCCGCCGCGGGACAGACATTCTACCATTATTTAGCGTGGCGTTCGATGAGCATTATCATCAAATTATGGCGAGCATTCACTTAAACAGTTAATTTGAACAGTTATAGTTGCATCAGCGCATTAGACTCTGAACTGCTCTGGTAGTTGGATTGTGTGGATTCTTTTTGGTCTGTGACTTTCAGAATATAGTGAACATTTTTAGAGAATCGTTTTTGATTATGAATCCCAGACAATCTCCTACTTCCTCAGAGCTATAAGCTGTAGCTACAAGTGTATTTCTCAGATGAAGTGGGCACTAGGAATTCTAATTATAGGCTTCACGTTTTGCTAATCACTTTCTGGTTGCCAATATTGTAGTTAGAGAGCCAGTGTTGAGAACGGCAAAAGACAGCATAAATAATAGGAACATTTTATATAACCGCAAATTACTCCACCCGCCGCCCCACATATGGTTAATCGGCTGGAAAATGCATCTTTTCTACATTACATCTACATTTAAATAACAACATAAAGTCCACCAGCTGCCCCACAATTGGTGAATCGGCCGGGAAAAACAAAAACATTTAATAACAACAATTAATTCCACTAGCCGCCCCACAATTGGTGCATCGGCTGGGAAAGAAACTGAGTAAAAGTGAAAGTGATTTTTAAATATTCGGATTCGGGAGTGAAATGCGACACGCAACTGAGTAATGGAACAGTGATAGTGTTACGTGTGGATGTGGACGACGCAATTGGATTAACAACGCATCTGGATTGACGGAGCTGGCACTGAGTGTAGCGGCGCTGCCGGCATCGCGAGAAGCTAGTTTCGCATCACCGCAGTCGTCCGCCGGAGCCTGCAGTTGCGGGCCACACAAACACACAGCAGCCGTCGAAGTGCCGTCTGCAGTTCAACGCGCCGCGTCGCATCAGTAATCCTGGTACGCCGCGCCGGCAACGCCATACGTCGTGCAGAAGGACTAAGTTAAGTGAAAAAGCTGTTAACAATTTTACTAACCTGCACTAAAAGACTGTCGGAGATGGAACTGCCAGAAGAAACTGAGGTTAAACTTAAATCAGAACCTATGTCTGTTGAGGGAACTGTAAATCCAGACAACGGTTCAAGTGTAAATATGCATGAAAATAGTAATGTTAAAGTGAAATATGAAGTATTGTTTCCTGACAGTAGTGTGAGAAGGGGCAATGATTCAGTAATAGAGACCCCTGTAGTAAAGCAGAAAGCAGAAATTGTTAATTTATTGGATGATAGTTTATCTGATGAGTTAAAAACGAAATAGTCATCAGAGGTGGTAGAGTTTAAACAGGAGAAGTTAAATATGACTGATCGATCAGAAGTTTCATTTAGTTTTGATGATTCTGGTGTTGGAGCTAGTTTTTCGTCACCTGAGTGTGATAAAAAGCCAGCTAGTGAGCAACCCAAAGATACTGGGGCTATTGATTTAAATGTAATATTACAAGCAATAGCTGCCAGTAATGCAAAAATGTCAACCAGTAATGCTAAAATGACAGCTGAATTAAAGTCTGAAATAATTGAGGTCAAAAGCAGTAATGCCGAATTAAAGTATGAGATTGTGGCTAACCAAACTAATTTTAATAAAAGATTGGAGGAAATGGACAATACCTTCAAGGCTGGTTGCAATAAGTTGAAAGAGGATTTGGACAGTTTAAATTATAAAATTGATTACAACCACGAGGATATTAAGAAAAAGGTTGCTCAACAATTTTCTGAAATGTATAAAACAATAAAATCCGAAGTTGCTGAGGTTCGCAGAGACTTCCAAATGGAAGATGCGAAGTTGGAGCACAAGTTAACAGAAAAGATCGAGGCGGAATATGAACTGTGCTCTGATAGGTTTAAAGATGTTAATATAAAAGTAAACATATGTCAAGCAGAAGTAGATGCAATCAAAACTGATACTACTCATATTGTGCAAAGAGTAGATCATGTTGAAATGAGAGTAGAAAATATTAGTACTAACATTGCTAACATTGAGAGTAAAGTAGCTTCAGTAACTTTTGGTAATGTTAGTATGCAACAAGTTGTAGCTGCAAACGCCGCTTTTATCGGTTGTCGGCAGTTCTTGCGGTTCGATCCAGATAAAAATATCCACCCGCTAGATTTCTGGAACGACTTTGAAGATGTGATTCCACCAACTTGGTCTGAACGAGAGAAAATCTCATTTATTAGAAGCCATTTAGCAGGTGACGCCATGCGTTGGTCAGCTGATGTTATGTTGAAGTGTAAAACATTAGCGGAATTTAAAACAGCTTTCATTAATGAGTATTGGTCTAGAAATAAGCAAAATGAAGTGTTGAGAGAATTTTGGAGTGGAAAATGCTTCAATGTAGGCAAGGAATCTATTGAAGAGTTTGCCAGGTCATGGATCTCACGTTTGTCACATTTGGCCGAAAAGCTAAAACCTGAAATGATAATACTAGGTCTTGAAGCCAAACTGCCATGGTATTGGCAAACTAGAATTATATCTGCCCCTAGAGACAATCTGGATCGTTTCATTGAAGATTTGGAACGTGTAGAGCGTTTTGCTGCCGATGAGGAGCAAGCACATAATAACAGAAATGCTAATAACACTAGTAGTAATTTTAAGAACGAGCAGAATGGCAATGTAAACATCAGAACAGTAGGTGTTCGTCATCATAAGAGAGGTAGGAATTGGAGAAATAATTATCAGAACCAACAATGGCATCCAAATGATAGTAATTTTGTTCCGAACAAAATTAGGCAGGTAAACAACAATGCAGAAAGCAATGCTGTGCCAGTTAACTATAATAGAAATAAAGGAAACAGTAGTAGGCCGAGGCAGGAAAACTAGTTCCCGTCTATGAGGACACTGGCGCTCACCAGGCGGGTACTTTTCCTAAGCCAGTAGTTACAGTAATTGGTAAGACAGATCAGAATACTCAGACTGAACATGTGGATGAGGGGTCGGTAGCATCTAAGGATACAGTAGAAATATTAGATCACTCACAGTATTTGATAGATACCGTGTTAGAGACGCTTTCTAAGTGGGAAGAGAAAGAAAAGGCACAGCAGTGTAACGGTAGGGAAGAGCTACAAAATACTGAATTGTCAGGTGAAGAAGCAGAAGAAATTCATGCTTACATTTACGATGAGGATGATGTGCTCTTATCTAAAGTGCCTGTGCAGGATGTTGATACTGTACTAATAGATTTAGGACAGGAGGTAAGTGAGAATGTAGAGGATAGCCTGTTGGGGGTCGATGAACCCAGTAGCTGTGACCAGTTGTCACTTGAGAAGGAACCCGATGATAATAGTGAAAGTGGTTTAGCTGTAACTAGTGTTATGCCCGGTCTGGAGGCGCAGAATCGCTCAGACTACAGTAATTTGGGTCATGTTCAGCAAACTAAATGTAATGAAGTCGTGCTGTGTTTCGATTTGAAATTAATAGACCGACTGGAAAAGGCAGCTGAAAATGTAATTCAGGAAACCTACACACTTTGACCTAAATCTAATGAAGACAGATGTCGATCACTTTAGTTGGAGACAAATAAAAAAGGAACTATTGGATGAGTTTGAGGAAACACGTGTACAACCTAGAATAAGCCACCCTATAATAATAGTGAATATGTTGGGTATCAATGTACGTTGTCTCTTAGACAGTGGAAGTGAGGTGAGTGCGATATCTCAGTCCTTCTTTGATGCATTACCTGGTAAAGACAAGCTTACAGGAATGAGGGTATCAGGACTAAGAATAATTGGTGCTACTGGCAAGGTGTCAAAAACGGTAAAACAAGAAGCTTTGCTGCCCTTTAACTTTAATGGTAATTTAATTGATCATCCATGCTTAATTGTAAATAATCTCAGTATTGAGGTTTTAATTGGCATAGATTTCTTGTCAAGATGTCAGAGTGATGTTGACTTTGAAAAAAGCCAGTTAAAAATGGTCTTGCCGATAACTGGAGTAATTGCGGTACCTTTTATTGATAAACATGTAGTAACTAATGATGAAACTTTGAAGCTGCCTATACAAGTTCTGAAAAATAGGAGATATTGAGACTAAGGTGATAATCTTAGTAAATACCAAGGACTTTTCAGGATCATAGGAAAACCACGTGCTAATGCATATAGGCTAGAGTACCCTAAGAGTAAAAAGCTATTAGGTCTCAGGAACGTGATCGACCTAAAGAAGTTCATAGGTAGTGATTGAATTCTGTAGGGAGGAGATTGTTCTGTAATCTCTACACAGTGTGGCAGCTGTGCAGTCCCAGCTGTGTGAGATCTTCTTTCCTTTTCAGGTCTCACTCATTCTTCATCTTTCCTACCCACCAAAATTTCGGCTCTTACTCTCAAATACTAAAATCTTCCGGTATGACTATCAAGCCAGCATTAAACTAATGAATTCTATAGCGAGGAGGTTGTTCTGTAACCTCTACACAGTGTGGCAGCTGTGCAGTCCCAGCTGTGTGAGATCTTCCTTCCTTTTCAGGTCTCACTCATTCTTCATCTTTCCTATCCACCAAAGTTTCGACTCCTCCTTTGCAATACAAAAACTTTCCGTCATGGCTATCAAGCCATGAGTTCTGTAACCATTCTATCCACCGATTAGTGAAAAGAAATACCTAATGTGACAAGCCTAACAGTGATATAAACAATAGAGAAGTATGACGTAATTAAAATACAAATGTATTTGAGTAACAATTATGTATAGAACCCTGGTAATATTGTAAGTACAAAGTGTTGTTTTATTGGAAATGGTCCCACAATAATACTTTAAAAAGATATACAAATTCGTGTACAAGCAGGATCTGAAGTGGCAGTGAAACCTAGTGTATGCATTAGAACTAACTAATTAATAGTAAAAGAGATTGCTTAGTGTTATGAAAAATATGCAGATAAAGTTGTTAAAAATGAACTCACTTTGTGTAGCAAGGAATGGCAGTGTAATAGAATTGAACAGTGTTTGTGGTTGAGACGTGTAGTGTGTGACAGACACACCTACATGTATTGAGGTTATGAGTTGGAGGCGTGAATGCGACCATAGGTACCCTTATGTTAGATGAGACAGAGCAGCTCATGGTGTTCTATAGGTTTAAGGAATTTAGCATTACGCTCGTCCATAATTACTTGATGCACTTTAGTGGTAGGTCGAGAGAGACTACATGTGGTTTCAGCGTCCGATCGAGTGGAAATGGATTGCCACGTGAGCAAACTGATCAGCTGCAATACACTATAGATATGAAATAAAGGTGCTATCCTATGCTTTAAATGTTAATAGAGTGAGTTTTATATAAGTACATACACTAGCAACATAATTGAGTAACATAATGGCAGACGTGTAACATTATTTATAGCTCAGCATAAATACACTTCGATGAAGTAACTACATAATTGCAGATGTGGAACTGACACATCAGCAGAGGACCAATAAGTGGATTTAGTAGTCAACTAAACGTAGTGTGTTTTGAGCACTCAGAACTGTACTATTACCACAAGTTACTCACATGTACAAAGAAGCTGAGAAGACAACTACTAATCAAATATACTCATACTATCTCTAAGACTAAGGTAATCGAAAATGAGTCAGCTAAGTAAATAAAATTCAAATGTATCAAGAATGTACCGAGCATTGGTTCAGTGTTCCGGCCCAGAAATAATAAATTGAAATTAAGTAGGATTTATGATTGTTTGCCTTGAGCATAAATTTTCTCTAGTACATGACTAACGGCGTTTTGAGCCATTTGTTTACCGATTTTATGATAGTTAAGTAACCGCGAGAGTAAAATTGAAAAAGTTCTGTTAACTTTGTTCCAGTAACATATTGAAAAATAAAATGTATATATCCCCATTTCATTGTGACCCACCCTCAGATATTAAGTGAACAGAGTCTGAGGCACTCTTTTTGTTTATTCTACAGGACAAACCAGATAATGGCAGCCTGGTAGTTGCGTGAAAGCGTGGAGTGACTTGGACACAACTCACAGTGACCCCTCCCCTTTCCCCATGTAATTTAGAGTGAACGTGAAGGACGCACACCATAGCAACTTCCCCTCCTCTACCCTTGTGAATGGAAGTGTAGAACGCCAACCAAAGCAGCTACAACCACGTGTGTGAAAATGAAATTGTCATTATTTGTGAAATTTTCTTTCAGGTTTAGAAAAGACTGCTAAGATATAATTATCTGTTTATGTATCATGAATAACTGTGTTATTTTCTTTGAATTTGTGTATGTAAAAAGATATTTAGTGGATTTAAGATTTCCATAATTTTACATATTTTATGTATTTGTCGCCGCCCCACATATGGTTAATCGGCTGGGAAATGCATCTTTTCTACATTACAGTCTACATTTAAATAACAACATAAAGTCCACCAGCCGCCCCACAACCTGGAACTTGTTTGTCAAACCAACCAGGGAGGCCGGACTTTGCGTGTGACTCCCTGGTAAGTTTTTCGCAGACAAATTGCGCGAGAATCGGGAATCTCAAAAACGTCGGTGATGAGAATGCTACATCACCATCGATTGCAAAAAAAAAAAACAAAAAAAGAACGGTTCAAATGGCTCTGATCACTATAGGACTTAACTTCTGAGGTCATCAGTCCCCTAGAACTTAGAACTACTTAAACCTAACTAAACTAAGGACGTCACACACACCTATGCCCTAGGCAGGATTCGAACTTGCGACCGTAGCGGTCGCGCGGTTCCAGACTGTAGCGCCTAGAACCGCTCGTCCACTCAGGCCGGCCATCGATTGCACCCGTACCATATTTCTATAAACCAGGAATTGCATGGCGACGACTTTGAACGTCGTGTACGGTTCTGCCACTGGGCACAAGAGAAATTACGGGACGATGACAGATTTTTTGCACGCGTTCTATTTAGCGACGAAGCGTCATTCACCAACAGCGGTAACGTAAACCGTCATAATATCCACTATTGGGCAACGGAAAATCCACGATGGCTGCGACAAGTGGAACATCAGTGACCTTGGCGGGTTAATGTATGGTGTGGCATTATTGGAGGAAGGATAATTGGCCCCCTTTTATCGATGTCAATCTAAATGATGTAATGTATGCTGATTTCCTACGTAATGTTCTACCGATGTTACTACAAGTCGTTTCACTGCATGACAGAATGGCGATGTACTTCCAACATGATGGATGTCCGGCACATAGCTTGCGTGCGGTTGAAGCGGCATGAATAGCATAATTCATGACAGGTGGATTTGTCGTCGAAGCACCATACCATGCTCCTTAAGTTCACCGGATCTGACGTCCCCGGATTTCTTTCTGTGGGGAAAGTTGAAGGATATTTGCTACCGTGATCCACCGACAACGCCTGACAACATACGTCAGCGCATTGTCAATGCATGTGCGAACATTACAGAAGGCGAACTACTCGCTGTTGAGAGGAATGTCGTTAGGCATATTGCCAAACTCATTGAGGTTAACGGACATCATAATTAGCATTTATTTCATTAATGTGGTATTTACAGATAATCACGCTGTAACAGCATGCGTTCTCAGAAATGATAAGTTCAGAAAGATACTTGTATCACATTGAACAACCGAAATAAGGTGTTCAAACGTACCTACGTTCTGTATTTTAATTTAAAAAACCTACCTGTTACCAACTGTTCGTCTAAAATTGTGAGCCATATGTTTGTGACTGTTACAGCGTCATCTATCACAAAGTGAAAATAGTGGTCCAACTAAAACATTCACATTTCTATACGTACTACACGAATATGTAATAAAAAGGGGGGTTCCTATTTAAAAAAAACGCAGTTGATATTTGTTTGACGTATGGCAGCGCCATTTAGCGGGCCAACCATAGCGCCATCTGGTTTCACCCTTCAAGCTAGACAAGTTTCGTTCTTTAGAGTTTTTTCGTTTGACGCTTATTTCGTGAGGTATTTGGCCCGGTCACGATCAATGGACCACCCTGTATATACTATATGGAAGCAATAGACTGGGTAGTGGGATATTAACATAAAATTAAGAGTATTAGTATGGATTGCTCCATTGGAACTGTTACATAGTTTTCAATATGTCTTTGAAATTTTCGATAAAATTCCTATTTTTTAGATTAGTCTTTCCATTTAAAAAAATACTGGGCTTTTGCTGTAAATAATTTGTAGCCTTCCATATCTTCTAAAATATCGATGCAGCTGCCTTTGTCAGTTCTATAGAGTTTTAGATTGTCTTCCATACTTGAAACAAAATTATTCTCTTTCTTTAAGTATATTCGGAAACTGCTACTCGCCTACCACTGAAGAAATGTAGTTCTCGAATTACAAGAAATGACAAGAAGTAAGTGTATCAGGGAACCAACTGAGATGCAAGGACTCATTGTAAGCGTGATGAAGATGAAATGAATGTGTGTGGAATATATAGCGATGCAAATGGGTGGTTGATGAATGGTACAAAATGGTTAATTTATCTGAAGATCATACCACATGGAAATGCCTAATAGCTTCGTTTAACAGACAATGTATATCAGTTGGATGATGATGATAAAACAATGACGACACGGTTTTCTCATGCATTATCGTCTTCAGCTATGTTCACCTGAATGTCTTCTAATGTCATCTTCCTCCTTCCATTTGTCTTGCTATTTTTTTATTTCAGCCAAGTACTTCACCAACCGCCATTTTATTTCCTATGAGTCATAGTGATGTCTTTCTCTTCAGTTTTTTGAATGATCAAAGTGCCTTTTTCTTGTCTCTCCGCGCAAATCTCAACATACGCTTATCCATCGGCTAATTTTCTTCTTGAGTTTTCCCTGGGATGATATCATACGTCTGACTGACTTGTTGTCTATTAAAATTACTGTTTGTAAGGTGACTGCAAGAACATAAAATGCGAATTGTAGGCAGAAATATCAGATGTCACTTCGGATCTGAATTTCGAAGCGGGACTGTGGTTGGTTTCCTGCCCCCATTTTGTTGTCTCCTACTAACAGCCGCCGTTAAAGGCTTTGTCTTCGTGTAAATTTTCAATCCATAATCGTTATTAATCCCACAATATAGTGCTGTTTTCTTTTCATGGATAACTGTATGTGTTATCCCGTTTCATTGTAGGAATCTACTATCTTCTTTTCCTTTTGGTTGAAAAAAATTTCTTACATCAACACTGTATTGTCTGTTTTAATGAGTTCTGTTGGCTAAAGTTGCATTTTGTAGCTACTCAATTTGGCATTTAATTTTTGATATTCATTCTTAGTAACAGATGATGTGCGAGTTGGTGTCGTGCTTCATTCAGGTACGCGCCAATTGACAGTGAAGTGTATACTTGTTGTCTTGAGTGCTCCAAAAAATAACAACGAATGTTCTCACTAAGATCATGGTTGACTAATCTCCATTAGGCAGGCATCAGATAAGGAAGTTAAGGACGTTTATTAACGAGGCTCACTTACGTAGCGTGTTCATAAAACAGTGTTTGAGTATCGATTATCCTGTAGGTATTTTCCAACACTCTCTCTTTCTCTTTGTTTACATCATTAATAAACTAATCAGTCATAATGTAGCAAAGTAGATTACGCACTCTGTCCTTTACCTTCTGGAATTCTTCAGTTTTACTGCGAGCGGATCTCGTAACAGATCTTCGCCAGGATGGAAGTAAGGCAGGCGATGTATAGTGCAGTGCGTTCCCTTCTTATTTGTAGTAAAATTTTTGGCACTGCTCCAGTATACTTCGAAAACAAAAATGCGGAATTTATTGTATCCCTTAATGGCATGTACTACTGCACCTTCGTTGCTGCACTGGTACTACTTGGGGCATGTTATGGACTAGCTTGGCGAGTATCCAACTTGTACGGTATCATGGACTATCTGTTGTGGCACACCTTAAACTGCAATTTCCTTCTCTCAGAAGCTACATGCATTATATCATTGTTACGAAGCATTAGATTCAGTCAGAGACGCATTGATATCTGTTTCAGGGATATACTTTCAGTTGATGTATTTCTGTACAAAAGTATTGCCACGGAATATTCCAACATACGCACTCTCGTCAACCAGGCAATGTCTGTGGTAATTTGTTATTCGGTTTTATTGTATTTTCTATTTTCATCTCTAGCAGAAACCAAATTACACTCGTTTTTGATGGTTCCGATATATCTCTGCTATTTTCTAAGAAATACCGTCATACTGCAGTTTTTCACCTTAAATTTGATTCTACGCAGGCGATTTCGGCACCTGAACCAACATTTGCTGAACACTTTCGGTCTCCATTCTGAGGATAAGCTAGACCGCATGATATCAACCTCGCTGAAAACGAATTCGGAAAATTATATGTCATTATTATTTACTAGCCGTTCACTCGCTTCTGATTCTCGTCTTTTAGCACATGGGAAGCTACCAGAACCATCGAGGAAACGTAGCCTGAGATCCATTACACCAGTCTTTGACGAACACGGTTCTGTGTCTCGTTTACAGACAGCCCATTGCCTCCTTCGTCAGTTGGCTAGAACTGTCGGTGCAGCATACGGCGTGCAGAACTCTGCAGAAGTGACATGTTCTTTTGTAAATATTGTAACGAACGCATACATCATGCTGGCTCACTTACTTGAGATGGAAGAGCTCCAGTCGACCGGGCAGCTAGTGTTACACACCTTACCGTGGATCGTGATGGCAGCCTGGAGACTTGTCTGCATTGCTCACAGCAGCGACGCGGTCGTTCGAGAAGCTAACCATACTGAACAGCTGGTCAACAAGTTGCTCCTGCTGTCGCCTTTGGGAGTCTCCAGTCCTCGCTCCAGTCTACAGAGGTTCGTCGACCAGCTGGGCCACAGTGGACTCAGGTACAGCGCTGCAGGACTGTTCTCCATCGACAGGTCGCTACTGGCGAGTTGCGTGGCGGCCGTCACGACCTACCTCGTGATCCTCGTCCAGTTTGGTATGTCGAGTGGTGTGAATAAATAAGAGCAGGCTACTCGTTAACAGGGCAAGCATGCCCTTGAGCACAATCGGATATCTTTCCAAATACTAGTAGAAGTCCATTTCGATACCAGTCCCACAAGAACAGCGTAGAGCATGGTGCAGTAGGATATAAGATCCTTCCTGTACCATTGGTGTTTCACGAATTTAGATTACAAGCTTTTCACTCAGAAAACAAGGAATGTGTGCTATCGAAGTGTATATGGCATAAATTATTATTATGATCATTTTATATGCAATTATACAGTTTTATGTAGAGGCAAACATTATTGGTACTGTAGTGTAATCAGATAATGCACAAGTGATTTATATTTCAAATTAACCTCGCAACTTTGCATTTAATTTAATTGTTAATATTATGTAGATATGAATGGTATAAATAAAAGCCTATTGTTATCTTTGCTGGAAAGTACTAACCCGTTTGGGTTTGCTTATAAACGAAATTTTTGTTTTACTGCTAGTCACGATTTTCTAAAAAAAATATTCCTTGCACGAAGTGTTTCGAAAAATAATTCCCATTTTCAGGAGCATTTTTCGTGTATTATGGCATTTAGGTGAGATGTTTCCAATGTGTGATGTCTACGTTGTTCTACTTGCTTTACTGTAACGTATAAAAACGCGCAATTTTATAATTAATGATGACTCCTTATGTAACTTCCATGACAAATATGGAAAAAAGAACTTTCACTTACAATTTTCTTGTAGTGTACTTACACAGAAACTCACACATATTACTCACATACTGTAATTTGCGGTGTACTGTAGACTCTGTAAATGGCAAATGTGTAATAACAAAGAATCACAGAGGTATTTTACACATAATCAATACAGATGACACTACAGATAGCTCACAGAGTATGTATAATGTTATCTCATGCGAACTGCATTTCTCTTGTGTAATTTCAGTCATTATTTGCTTATGTATTGTTTATGAAGGTACTTACCTCTGTGTATCAAGACTTTACTTTCTTATTTAAGGATATCATCGAAGCATCTCAAGAAATCCACTGAGTCACTTTCCAGTTTTCAATCTAATATTTTATCTTCATATATATTTTTTTGACTACGATATATCTCCAGTTCATCCAAACTATCTACTATCTATTTTACGACCTTTTTTAGTTGGTGAAGTTCTTAGACATTTTGATCTATATTTTCTTATAAGTGTTCTGTATTTTGTTTTTCTCTGGCTGTTGCTGATGGTACGCGTCTGTTGTGTGTGTAGGGTCTAATGTGCTTGGTATATCTGGTGTGGAAATCTCGGGCCTGTTTGTTTCAGGCAGAACATTGAGCATTCTTGTCATTTTATTTAGTATATTACAGAATCCGAATATGGGTCATAATCACACTTTGTATTGTGCATTAGTTCCTATTGCAGTTTATTAGATGTAGAGAATCCAATTTTACATTGTTGTTTTTTGGAGAGATTTGCAGTCTTTTATAATATACTGTCAATGTATGGGATGGTCGATATACAATGGTTTTTATATTTTTCTCTGTAATGAGGTTTGTATCTGGGTTAGTCTTTACTTTGCCTAGAACTGTCGGCCATGGAAGCAGTGTAGTCATTTGCAAATCCAATGTTTCACTATATTTTTCCCTTGTTGCATGTTTTCTTCGTTAAAAGGTGTTTTTCTATATGTGCAGCATTGACCTATAAGCTGCTTGTTTATGAAGTCTTGACATGAAGCTGCAGGGATTGTGATGTATGTCTCTGTATCTTTCCTATAAATTTTGAATGTGCAGGTATTGTTGTGCCTTGTGATATTTAGGTGCAGGTAACTGATACTTGTCTCTTGTCTATATTGCACTATAAATGTTAATTTTCTGAGGTAGAATACTGATGCAGTTTAGAGTGTCCACTACGTCTTTATCATTCCCTTTTACTAACAGTAATGTGTCATCTACATATCTCCTATAAAATACTATTTTCTTTAGCAAAAGTCTTGGTTATAAAACAGTTTCTGATTTACATCTACCTCTACGTATATATTCCGCAAGACACCGTATGGTACATGGTGGAGAGCACCCTGTACACTACTAGTCATTTCTTTCTCTGTTCCACTCGCAAATAAAGCGAGGGAAAAACGATTGTCGGTATGTCTCCAGACCAGCCCTAATCTCTCTAATCTTATCTTCATGGTCCTCATATGAAATGTACGTTGGCGCCCGTAGAATCGCTCAACAGTCAGCCTCAAATGTCGGTTCCCTAAATTTTCTCAACAATGCTCCTGGTAAAGGACAATACCTTTCATCCGGTGATTCCCTGTTGAGTTCCCGAAGCGTCTCTGTGATACTTGCGTGTTTTTCGAACCTACTAGTAACAAATCTAACAGCCCATCTCTGAACTTGTCCGATGTCTTCCTTCAATTCGATTAGGTGCAGTTCTCAAACACTCGAACAGTAATCAACAATGGATCGCACCAGTGTCCTAAATACTGTCTCCTTCAGAGATGAACCATACTTTCCTAAAAGCTGACCATTCACCTTCACTGCTACAGTCCTTACATTCCATATCGCTTTGTAACATTATGCCTAGATATTTAATCAATGTGACTATGTGAAGCAGCACAGTACTCGAACACTACAGGCTAGTTTTTCCTACTATCTGTATCAACTTAGTTTTTTCTATATTTAGAGTTAGCTGCCATTCATCACATTAATCAGAAATTTTGTTTAAGTCATCTTGTAACCTCCTAGAGTCACTCAACGAGAACAGCTTCCCATACATCACAGCATCATCAGCAAACAGCCCCAGACTACTGCTTACCCCGTCTGCTAAATAATTTACGTATATAGAAAATAACAGTGGCCCTATCACACTTCCATAGGGCACCTTTGACTATATCCTTGTCTCTGAAAAGCACTCGCCACCGAGGGCAACATTTGGGTTCTGTTAAGAAGTCTTTGAGCCACTCACACATCAGGGAACCCATTCCCTATGCTTGGAGCTTCATTAACAGTAGGCAGTGAGGCACCGTGTCAAATGCTTTATGGAAATCTAGTAATATGGAATCCACCTGTTCCATATCATCAACGGTTCGCAGGATCTCATGTGAGAACAGGGTAAGCTGAATTTTGCACGATCAATGCCTTTTAAATCCATGCCGATTTGTGGACAGAAGCTTTTCCGCCTCAATGAGATTTATTATATTCGAACCGAGAATATGCTCAGCAATTCGACAGCAAAACCGATCTTAAAGGTATTGGTCTGTAATTTTGGAGGTCCATTCTTTTATGAGTCTTATATACAGGATTCACCTGCGGTTTTTTCCAGTTGCTTGGGACTGTGCATTGGGCGAAAGATTCGCGATAAATGTAAGCTAAGTATGGGGCCAATACTGTACAGTACTACTTGTAAAACCGAAATGTAATTCCATCAGGACCTGGCGACTTCTTTGCTTTCAACTGTTTCAGTTGTTTCTCTGCACCAGCAATGCTTACTGCTATGTCATCCATACGGGTGTCTATGGGATGGTCAAGCGACGATATTTTTGTGCGATTCTCCTGCGCGAACGATTTCTTAAATTCGAAATTTAAAACTTCAGCTTTACTTTTGCTATCTTCTACTGCCACATCAAATTGGTTAACGAGTGAATGGATATAAGCCTTAGATCGAATTAGCAATTTTACGTAGGACCAGAAGTTTCTTGGTTTCTTGACAAGATCTGTTGCTAAGGTATGATGGTGATAATTGTAGCTTCGCTCATTGATCTTTTTACAGATGCACGAATTTCTATTATGTTTTGCCTGTCGTCATTTGCGCGTGCTTTTTTCAACCAAAAGTGCAACAGCCTTTGATTCCTCAGAATTTTTAGAATTTCGTTGTTAAACAACGTTAATCCGCTCACTCGGGACATACTTCTCGAGATAATGATTTACAATCCGTTTAAACTTTGTCTGTAATTCCTGTACGTGATGTCCAGTGCACTGCAACTAAATGACGTAAATTCACTGTCTAAATGTGATGGTAACAACTGTCTATCTGCTATTCTAGCAGAAATGCTCTCCTAACCTTCCTGACTGATTTTTTAACTTTAGTATCCAAAGTCGCTAAGATGGCATCTTCGTCACTATTCCCTGTCTCTGTATTGACGTCATCCATATGGTTTACGTACATATCAAGTATGGTACCAGACATACATGAGCCAATTGCTATCCTGTCTGTCTTATTGCAAATTAGCATTAGCTGGAGGAGTTCCCTCTCTATGTATGCAGTTCCTTATGTTTCATAAGGTTCTTTGGATTACTGCTACAGTTTGTTGTATGATTGAGTAATCAATCACAAACGTTTGCAATGTCCAGTGATAAAAACTGTGCATCATAAGGGAGTTTTCTAGCTTTCATTCTTTAACTAATGCCACGCTGTTTGCAATGGAATATGTTGTTTCATATGAATAATTTCCATTAGTTCTTTTTGCAGTTTCTGTGAAGTTTGTAGTGCTAGGCAATTTATACAGTTGACTACTGGTCTTCTTGGATTACTTTCTGTGTATGTTTTTTTGTGGTGCCTTAAATGTGGTGCTTTTGGATTCGACATGACATATTTCTTTTCAGTGTCAGTCAGGAGGAAATGTGTGTTCTTTAAATGCTCCTTAATTTTAGTATGAAAATGTTCTGTTGGGTTCTTTTCATGTGGCGAACGTACTAGCATAGGGAATACATGTGTTTTGTTTATGTGTATTTTCTTTCTTTCATTATAGCCTATGTTCTGCGTTTGTATATCTTTGTTACTATGAACTAGTTTATTTTCAATTTATTACTGTATATCTTACACGTTTTGTATAATTTATTATTCTTTCTGATTTCTTTTTCAAGCATCTTTCTCACTTTGTGACTTATTGTTACTTTTGTATTTGCATTGAATTAATCAGCAACAATTGCATCTTAGTAGTAACAGTGATCTGCTTTAGAGTATGACTGTTTAGATTGTGTATTATCTTGTATTTTAGTCCTTTATGGAGTAGGCTGTTTTCCCTTGGAACGAAATTTATGTCTGTGTTGTTCACCGCTCTGATGTAAAATTTCTGTGTGTTTTTGTTAGTCATAAGAAGGCTACAATTACTATTTTGTTTTAATGTCAAATTTTACCGTTTCTTGTTATGTGTACTGGAAAACATCTAGTCTTCCTTATCGAATATGCCTTGGCTGTGCTTTCAAACACTGTCACGTATGGTAGGATTCATGCTGTTTGCTGCTTCTGTCTGCCTGGTGAGTAGCTGTCTTGTCTAGTAAGTCCACCTTCTAGTATAACTGCTTTATTTCGGTTTGCAGTCATAATTTTTCTGCTTTGTGCTTCATAAGTTTTACTATGTTACTGCTTTTATTTTTTATGTAATTCAGACTCTAAATAGTGTCTGTTGACTCTTAGGTGAGCAACCGTTTTTATTTACTTTTGTTTATCGGGTTCCGCGGGGCCACGTGAGACAAGGCCACTTGGTCACAGAAGAAATCAGTACATAGTTTACAAATTAATGATTATAAAATTTGTAAACAAAGAACTAAAAAATAAACCCTGAGAGAAAGATGTATGTGAATCAATAACAAATTACAGAGGAAATGTCCTGATTACTGGGAATAACTTCTGTGCAGAAGAGAAGGAATGTGTCAGAAGGAATCCTTTCAACTTAGATTTGAATACTTGGGACTTATCATTTAATTTTTCAGTGCTGGTGGAAGCCTATTGAAAATGAAACCCGGGGAATAGCTCACAATTTTCTGTGCAGTGCTTAAGTGCGTATTATCCAAGCGTCTAGTTTCACTGAATAAATGATGAAGTTTTTTCTAAAAGACCCATTATTTTCAGTAATCTATTTTATGATGTAATGCATTTACAGGGAGAGCAGGGTTAGAGTTCTGATGCACCTGGACAAGAGCCTACACGAAGTTTATGCACTGACCTCGCACGTCAGCGCGGTTACGTGTTTCTGTACTAAGAATATTCTTGGTGAATTCACAGAGTTGTCCCAATGTATAATACTATAAGAGATAATAGAGCGAATGCGGACAAAGTAGACAACATTTCATATTTCAGTGTCAGAGAAAGAGTTAGTACCCTTAACGATATTAATTATTAATGAAAAGCACTTCCACTGTATTGTTACACATCTATTGTGTAACGCCTGGTTTGGTTTTTAGTGCATCTTCATGTTGCCGAGTTGTGCTAAAGATGTTACATGGATGTAACTGGTCGTACAAGAATAAATGTGTAATAATACACTTGAGCTGATTTTCATTAATCAATAACATTACTGTCAGCTGTGTTGCTCAAACTTGATCAAGATTAGTACTTTCACTAAGTTTTATATAGTTATACGGTATGCAGCATTCATTTACTGGCTTGGCATTAATAATTTAATTTTCTCCGTTAGAAATGGAGAAATGTGTCTGTAAAGATAATGTGTGTGTTTGTCAAGTAAATTATTTTTGCTGTCAGTCACGATGAAGGATGCTGTGCGAAATTTGGATGTAAAATACAATTAGGTTAAGGAAATTTATTCCATTTGAAGAATCATTGAGACGTCTTCATGGTAATTTGTTACTTTTATTTCATGTTAACTTGTCAAGGCACAGGGTGGTTATGATAAGCTTTCACCACTCGAGCCAGTGTAGACGGAAAAGTATTTACGGTATGGGTGTCCGTATGAATGTTGTTCTGACTGTGAGCTGCAGGACTTAACGTTGTTAGTAGTGTTCGTGTCACGAGTTGCCGTTAGGCGCCGATAATTGTACGGTGACGTAGGGTTGAAAAACAAGCACCAGTGGGCATTACAGTTGCCGAGGAACAACATGGGTATGGACAAAGTGAGCAGAGCTTTGCTTGTAAAGCTGTTTTATCAAAATAACAACAGAATTTACTGTTGCCATGGCGGAGAATGCTGGACGCAATGCTCGATCTTCAGGCAGCGCATGAACCGTGTTATAACAGCTGAATATTCCACGGTCCATTGTTGGAAAGGTGCTGCGAACAATAACTGTGAAATGGAATCCGTACAAACTTTCAGGCGCTCATGGATGTAAATGGTCGTAACATTGAGGAACGTTTATAACCTGTAAAGTAAACATGGTACGCAATTAATAAACGTTGCCCTCTCATGTGGAAATAAAAATCTGTTTCTTTCAATGTTGTATTCGTTATTTCTTTTCCTCATGTCCTTACAAATGTTCCACAAAGTTTAATTGTCCTATGATCACTCGTTTCCATGGGGCCCCTCTCAAATAGCGAAAATTTAGTTATAATCACTTAGCACTTCTGGAGGAGGTCTAGTGGGTACTACAACACACACAAAATATTACATCACTTTATTAAAAATTGAACAATTTAAAGTACGTAACTTGAAAATCCTCCACGACCTCCGGAATGTCACTATGTATTTCTTACTATAACAGTTATCACGTGATGCAATACAGAACAGTAGTTGAATTCCAATGTGCAATAGGCTATAAACTTTAATATACAGTTCTAATAGTTCTGTTAGGTCGCAGCCAGATCTGAACTAAGGAGATGCTTTTGTCGTAGGGCACGATTACAGGGTTGGGTGAGTGGCATTGCGCTCTGACGTAAATAAAATTCCGGCAGTAGCAGCATATGGAAACTACTGAGTGCATGTCTGTGCCGACGTCTTTCATTCATTTCTGCATATGGCAGCGACTGTTTTTAGCTTATGGCGCTGATGCGAGGTACCAGCTGTAATATAACCTGGGACCTCATTCTTTGGACGATAGCACTTTCCTCGCCAGGAAACTTCCACATGTCGTCGTGTAGTTCTGGGTCATGCGACAACGGCCTGTGGTGGTTGGGAGGGTTTGGGGGGCGGGAAGAGACAGCGACCGTAGTGATGGCTGATGGCAGCTCCCTATCTGCTCCAAGGTACCCACCTTGCGAACATCTTGGGAACACAGGCCGCACTCCTGCATCCAAGGATGCAGACACTTTGGTCGGGAGGTCAGCTGGAACAACTCCAGCGCAACCCAATGGCTGTCTGTGGAGGCGCTTCCACAGACATCGGCTCAGGCAGCAGGACCAGTGACACGTCTGCAGTGTTGACGGCGGCGATGGCGGTAGAGATGGTGTTGCGGATTGGCAGGAGAGCCAACCCAAGAATACTAGAGGAAGCCGAAAGGCACGCGTTTTAGCTCACGCAGGCTGGCATGAGGTCTGGAACAGGAAAGGGAAATTAGACTTTAGAAAAACGGACGTAGCTCGTGGAATACTTAGCTTTAATCCATTAATGGTGAACGTCGGTCTGATGGTACATGAATTACAAGATATTCACCAAGAATATTCTTAGTACAGAAACATGTAACCGCGCTGACGTGCGAGGTCAGTGCATAAACTTCGTGTAGGCTCTTGGCCAGGTGCATCAGAACTCTAACTCTGCTCTCCCTGTAAATGCATTACATCGCAGAATAGATTACTGAAAATAATGGGTCTTTTAGAAAAAACATCATTTATTCAGTGAAAACTAGACGCTTGGATAATACGCACTTAAGCACTGCACAGAAAATTGTGAGCTATTCCTCGGGTTTCATTTTCAATAGGCTTCCGCCAGCACTGAAAAATTAAATGATAAGTCCCAAGTATTCAAATCTAAGTTGAAAGGATTCCTTCTGACACATTCCTTCTCTTCTGCACAGAAGTTATTCCCAGTAATCAGGACATTTTCTCTGTAATTTGTTATTGATTCACATACATCTTTCTCACAGGGTTTATTTTTTAGTTCTTTGTTTACAAATTTTATAATCATTAATTTGTAAACTATGTACTGATTTCTTCTGTGACCAAGTGGCCTTGTCTCACATGGTCCCGCGCAACCCGATAAACAAAAGTAAATAAAAACGGTTGCTCACCTAAGAGTCAAAAGACACTATTTAGAGTCTGAATTACATAAAAAATAAAAGCAGTAACATAGTAAAACTTATGAAGCACAAAGCAGAAAAATTATGACTGCAAACCGAAATAAAGCAGTTATACTAGAAGGTGGACTTACTAGACAAGACAGCTACTCAGCAGGCAGGTAGCAACTGATAATGGCGCCTTGCTAGGTCGTAGCAAATGACGTAGCTGAAGGCTATGCTAACTATCGTCTCGGCAAATGAGAGCGTATTTTGTCAGTGAACCATCGCTAGCAAAGTCGGCTGTACAACAGGGGCGAGTGCTAGGAAGTCTCTCTAGACCTGCCGTGTGGCGGCGCTCGGTCTGCAATCACTGATAGTGGCGACACGCGGGTCCGACGTATACTAACGGACCGCGGCCGATTTAAAGGCTACCACCTAGCAAGTATGGTGTCTGGCGGTGACACCACAGATGGCACGACACCGATCCCCATTGGTGCCGCTCTGGACAGTACAGACAAGAGACGAGCGGAGATGACTGCTGTTGTCGACGCAGCGGCGTCCTGTCTGTGAGGAAAGAATCCTGCGGCAGGATCACTGACGTAACAGTGCCGCTGTTGCTTCTGGTGACTCTGATGTAGCCCAGAGAAGCCTTGAAGAACGTAAAACGAACAGGCCAAAACTTGTATGATGACACCCTGTTTCCAAAGCTGCTTCTTGCTGAAAACATTATAGAAAACATTGTACTGAGGCTGAAACTCTGTCTGACCTGGCAGCCGCAGAATACGCAACAGGGTACGGTGATGACGATCTTACGCTGAGGTATCGAAAGTCATGCGATAGCGACATGTACATATACAGATAGCGGTAGTATCACGTACACAAGGGCGGAGCTGACACCTGTACTCAGGTGATTCGTGTGGAAAAGTTCCCGACATGATTATGGCCGCGCAACGGGAATTAACAGAGTGAACGCAGAATGCTGGTGGGAGATAGACGCATCGGTTATTCCATTTGGGAAATCAGAATTTCTAAAACCATTGGGGGAACTGGCAACAAAACGACTATTCACGCTGGTGTGTAGAATATATGAGTCTGGCGATATACCATCTGACTTTCGGAAAAGCATCATCCACACAATTCCGAAAACGGCAAGAGCTGACAAGTGCGAGAATTATCGCACAATCAGCTTAACAGCTCATGCATCGAAGCTGTTTACAAGAATAATATACAGAAGAATGGAAAAGAAAATTGAGAATGCGCTAGGTGACGATCAGTTTGGCTTTAGGAAAAGTAAAGGGACGAGAGAGGCAATTCTGACGTTGCGGCTAGTAATGGAAGCAAGGCTAAAGAAAAATCAAGACACTTTCATAGGATTTGTCGACCTGGAAAAAGCGTTCGACAATATAAAATTGTGCAGGCTGTTCGAGATTCTGAAAAAAGTAGGGGTAAGCTAAAGGGAGAGACGGGTCATATACAATATGTACAACAAGCAAGAGGGAATAATAAGAGTGGATGATCAAGAACGAAGTGCTCGTATTAAGAAGGGTGTAAGACAAGGCTGTAGCCTTTCGCCCCTACTCTTCAATCTGTACATCGAGGAAGCAATGATGGAAATAAAAGAAAGGTTCAGGAGTGGAATTAAAATACAAGGTGAAAGGATATCAGTGATACGATTCGCTGATGACATTGCTATCCTGAGTGAAAGTGAAGAAGAATTAAATGATCTGCTGAACGGAGTGAACAGTCTAATGAGTACACAGTATGGTTTGAGAGTAAATCGGAGAAAGACGAAGGTAATGAGAAGTAGTAGAAATGAGAACAGCGAGAAACTTAACATCAGGGTTGATGGTCACGAAGTCAATGAAGTTAAGGAATTCTGCTACCTAGGCAGTAAAATAACCAATGACGGACGGAGCAAGGAGGACATCAAAAGCAGACTCGCCATGGCAAAAAAAGCATTTCTGGCCAAGAGAAGTCTACTAATATCAAATACCGGCCTTAATTTGAGGAAGAAATTTCTGAGGATGTACGTCTGGAGTACAGCATTGTATGGTAGTGAAACATGGACTGTGGGAAAACCGGAACAGAAGAGAATCGAAGCATTTGAGATGTGGTGCTATAGACGAATGTTGAAAATTAGGTGGACTGATAAGGTAAGGAATGAGGAGGTTCTACGCAGAATCGGAGAGGAAAGGAATATGTGGAAAACCCTGAGAAGGAGAAGGGACAGGATGATAGGACATCTGCTAAGACATGAGGGAATGGCTTCCATGGTACTAGAGGGAGCTGTAGAGGTCAAAAACTGTAGAGGAAGACAGAGATTGGAATACGTCAAGCAAATAATTGAGGACATAGGTTGCAAGTGCTACTCTGAGATAAAGAGGTTAGCACAGGAAAGGAATTCGTGGCGGGCCGCATCAAACCAGTCGGTAGACTGATGACCAAAAAAAAAAAAAAAATAGGGGCTCAAAGGTTCCGAGGCCTTTAGTGTCAATAGTTTGCCGTGAATACCAGTCTCAAGCATTACTTCTCAGCACGGACAACGCAGTGGCCGACAGTCTGCACTTAACGACCGAGAGCAGCGGCGTTTGCGGAGGGTTGTCAGTGCTAACAGACAAGGAACACTGTGTAAAATAACTGCAGAAATCAATGTGAGACGTACGACGAACGTATCATGCTAAATCTGGCGTTAATGAGCTATGGCGGAAAACGACCGTCGCGAGTGCCATTGCTAATAGCGCGACACCAGCTGCAGCGCCTCTCCTGAGCTCTTGACCATATCGGTTGGATCCCAGACGACTGAAAAACCGTGGCCTGGTCAGATGAGTCCCGCTTGCATTTGGTAAGGGTTCGAGTATGGCGCAGTTCTCATGGAGCAGTGGACCCAACTCCTCAGCAAGAAACTGCACAAGCTGGTGGTGGCTCCAGAATGGTGTTGGCTTTGTTTACATGGAATGGACTGGGTCCTCTGGTCAAACTGAACCGATCATTGACTGGAAACTATTATGTTCGGCTATTTGGAGACCATTTGCAGCCATTCGTGGGTTTTGTATTCCCAAACATCAATGTCGTGTAACTGGGCGACAGTTGTTTGAAATTTGTTTGAAGAACATTCTGGGCAGTTCGATCGAATGATTTGGCCACCAGATCGCCCGACACGAATCCCATCGAACATTTGTGGGACATAATCGAGAGGTCAGTCCGTGTACAACATCGTGCACCGACAACACCTTCGCAATTATGGACGGCTGTAGAGGCAACATGGCGCAATACTTCTGCAGGGGATTTCCAACGAGCTGTTGAGTCCATACCACATCGAGTTGCTTCAAGACGTCGGGCAAAAAGGAGGTCCGACACTGCATTAGGAGGTATCCCATGGCTTTTGTAACCTCAGTGTAATTCTGCCAGTGGCTCACGGTCACGTGGGAAGGAGCTGTAGGAGGACGAAAAAAATCTTTATGGTTTGCTGTTGTGTGTGGGGAGGAATGAACTTCTCAGCTTCATCGTTAGACTATGAATGGAAAGGAGCAATAGTTTCTTAAAGTATTTGATTATCAGTACAAAACTGTTGCAGATCAGATGACATGAATTGAGGTCCATTGTCCGAAACAAGGACCTATGTACTGTATGCGTCTACCACCAGCAATTGTCGCGTGTTCCAGAATAAACCCGTGAAATCATTGCGTATACGTTGTTATGGATTGGGCGAAAGCGGCTACTGAAAAAAGCTTTGCTGCAAAGCGAATTGCTGCTCCGCAAACACACTGTAGAGAGAGGTCATTTGCTGAATTTGGGCATCCACGCCCTGCTAAGTACAACGACGTCGGGCGAGTTGCTTTGTGTAAACTACACTCCAATGAGCTAAATATATATTAAAATACAGTGTTCAGAAATAGGCTGGAACGCCATCCAGCATTCATATGCACCTAAGGTACAGTAATCAACCATTATTGTAAGATACCGACTACTAGTAGAGGAAAACATCGTACGTAAATAAAGTTTATTTAGAGTGCTGAATTAGAAGCCTAGTATATCAATAATACTAATACCATAAAGAAGGATAGGGGGGGGGGGGGAAGGGGTAAATAACCACAGCGTAACTAACCGTATGCCCAGATTTAGCTTTAAGGAATATTGGTATCATGTGTATATAACAGTGGCAGTGATGAATAACTTTCGTTATCGAAGTCAAACTTAAGCTAAAAGACCTTAGAGGCACAGCCACTAAGGATATATTTTGAGAGACATTTTCACCTAATTCAGGCAAGTGATTGCGAAACAAAATATGTATTTGTGTATGTAAGGACTTTAGAACATTAAGTGGAATGTAGACCTTGGGCTACAGATGACTTATCTGTAGCCCAAGCTACAGATAAGCTAACAGATGACATACCTAATATATATTATGTAATGTCCATATTAAGGATTTCTTATGAGATGACAAACAATGTAAAGAAGAATATACATATTGTATAGAATGAAAATGTATTCACATGATGTAAAGTGAAGTCAATACATGATGGTTTTGGACATAATACCGTTTGACGATAACAGTTTTAATTGAAAATGAGGAATGGGTCATATGTTTCTTTTTTAATTACAACAAGTGACCCTCTGCTCATTTCTAACCAAAACTGTTATTCTCAAATGCTATTGTGTGCATCACCTTCATGTATGTATTGACTCCACCCGTAGATGCACATGACAGCATGCTTATCTGAAGTGGTTCACATGTGATGGTAAGTCTCTTTTTATTACATCAGTAACTGACGATTCAAGTCTACAGTTAGCACAATGCGGAACCAAAATCTGTGGGAAACGCTGTTTAATTAATGTAACGACCCCTTTTATTCCTCCCATTATCTCTACGATTTCTTCTGCTGCAAATGAAATAAGATTTTCTTTCAGGGAATCATCAGAAAATCCCATCGATTTTAAACAATAAATTTATCAATGTTTTACAAATACCTTCAGCAATGACATTATTTTGCTCAATTATATCAATGAATATACTTGTGGGCTTCTTCAGGTCTGGGAGGTTGTTTAGTAAACAAATTATTGAAGTTGATAATTCGCTAATTTTTGTGCTCTCATCAGTAATTAATGATATTTTTCATCTTGTGTCAATAACTATTTTAATCACTGCGATTTTCTTTTCTTGTGCTATGTTATTAACAACATTAATACACGCATTTCCAGGATGTAAAATATGGCACATGTCGACTCCGTTAAGTTCTTGCAGGGCAATTTCGGTCTCAAATTCATTGAATGGTTGGTTCTTTTTCACGAGTTTAAAAACAGCGCGAAACATATTTGCTGCCATCTCCTGTTCGTTTTGAAAAGCACTTGTACAAGCATTTTCCAAAGTCTTCTCTTTACCACAAAGCAGCAGCACGATCAACGTAGCTTTCTATGCGTTTAAATATTTTTTTCTGCAAAGAAACAATCTCTTTTGTTCTTGACCCACCCAAATATGACACAGATCAACTTGCCCAATGATATGCAAGTTCATGCCTTTTATATTTCTTTCTACACCCAAATTTCCTATTTCTTTGCAAATTTTGCAACCAAGTGTTTTGTTTGAAACTGTTAACAGTCATTTTTCTCACAAAAATGCGATTTCTTGATCAAAAATCCAGCATTCTGGACGAGCATTTGACTTGCTATCGTACACACTTTTGTTCACTGTAGTTACGCACCTGGCTTCAGAGTTCAGGTATACAGTTTCACTTTCATCATCCACCGACAATGCAGAAATTCATACCTTTTCACTTGCACAGTAATTATTGGAAGTTTTAGCGTTTTAGATGCATGAGAACAAGTAAAACAATTTGTTATTTTACTGATCACCTTACGTCAACCTCTAGGCTAAATTGGTTCGAGAGGCAGGACACACTGTACAGTCCTGCATACGACCAACAACCAGGGAACAGTAAGTGAATACATGATTTGGTACGTAGGACATCCACAACTAAGAGGCATGATTAGTTAATTTAAAGAGATCCGCTTCAGTTGTACTAAGTATTTACTCCAACCACGACCGGCTTCGAGATTTTAAAATCCAATCTTCAGGTGTTTAAAATTGTGACGTACAAAGGAGAGGAGAGAAGAAATAACCAACTACGTCGTGTCCCGTGTATCAGATCACTCACAGAACAAGGAAGTAGCCACAGTGAGTGATTGCCAGCGATTCATTTGTCGAGAAATGATGCCTGCTACTTCGAAACGTCCGAAACAGTTAAATGAACCACTTGTCCTACCAGAGACTACATTGGCGTCGGTCATATTGCGATTGCAAATAGGAAAAAATGAATTAAATAGTTTTTACGTCTGTGAAACAAATTGTTGGCAAACTTTTACGTTCTCCAACACCGCAAAGAAGATACATTGCGGACAGAAGAGTTTAGAGGTAGACCTCCAATCTTCCCCAAAAAATGAGCACTGGTTATTTAGACATGAGGAGACAAGCAAAAGAGTCAAACCAACTGAGAGAAGATTACGTATCCCATACTTACCATCCTTCTATTAAATGTAAGTTCTTGTATATGGATGATTGCTTCTTGGCATTGCACTTTTGCGTAGACGATTGTGCAAAGGCAGAAATTTCCTCACAAGTAATGTAATTACTCTAGTGAAGACGCTGTAAGGTCACTGCAACCGAACTATGCTCGCTGGGTGGTACTGCATTTTCATTTAATAGCACAGAGTGAATTGGCGTGGTTGTTGAAAAAACGAATTCAATAGGAACGAAACTTAGATTCTTGATTCGACATCCTGATGTAAATTTTTCTGTGGTTTTCCTAACTGATTATGGCAAGTGTCAGCTTAATTTGTTTCCCAAGACCACAACTCTGCTCCATTCTTTTCTCCATACTGAACGAGACCTCATATCCTTAGTGCCCATTTACACGTTCCTTCCAGAGCAAAACAGAAGTCCGCTGAGTTGCTTAGACTGCCAAAACCAGCCTCATCAAACTTTTTTTCTGTCAGAGCTAAAGCTCTGGGAAAAAAGATGAAAATGTAAGTGCAGCATTCTGTGTTAACCATGGATGAGTGTCATGCAACGCATAAAAAACCGCAACCGAAATAATTATCTTTCAAAAATTGTTATCAAAGAAGGCGTCGTTAGCGATAAGATTACATCAGGCCTAGTGTGCACATATCCGAATCTCACAAACTACACAACAAAAAACGTTAGTGAGATTTGTGAAATTGGAGTTTGGCTTTGAAGATATCCTCTGTTTGATCTGATACTGCTGCATCCAGTCAAGAGGATTGCTTTCCAGCGTTCATGAGTAAATCTCGTTCGATCTACTGACTTACCGTACGTCATTTTCGGAAACTTTTACTCACAGACGTAAGTTGTTCCGTGCGGAAAATTTCTTTGATTTCAGAAAATCGATATCAGGTAAATAGCAGTAAAATTAAACAACTTTTCCTTTTCTGTGTCTCCTTTTCAACATGTCATTCGCTTGCAAATCAATGCACTCCAGTTGTCGTTCAGCTGGTACATCGTCAAGGTTGCAATGAAACGGATTCTGGAACAGAAGAATGCCTCCCTAAATTTGTCAAGATCTGAACATCTCTCCAATAAACGGTTCAAGTCATGAACAATTTTTTTTCGGTAAATCATGGTTGACACCTTCGGGGACCGGAACAGGGAAATTGAGAAATGTTTTCTCCTTGCGTTTTTCCTTCAAAAAGTTACAGCTTTCTCCGAAATCCTTCGATGATTCTGTAGATATCACACACGAGCTTATCCTTTCCTTGACGTTTCGAGTGTAGTTCATTAATGTGGATGTGTGTGGGTAAAAAAATTTTGCAAGAAAAACATCTATTTAGTTTCGGGCTTGTCAAAACGAAACAGGACTTTTCCGTTAGTGAGCCACGGCACTCCTCTGTGATAAGTCACAGAACTCAGAGTTAATTTCTTCAAGAAAAGCGTGCTACTGACCGTAAATGAGTGCATGTATCCGGAAAAAGTTTACAGCAGAAAAGACTGGTTCCAGTACACAAAAAAATATTGAATTATTTTCTGCAGAGTGCTCTGCATGAACAAAAAACCCGGAATTTGCAAATATTTCAACCTCATTCTTGATCATTGAAAACAGTTAATTATAAGGCATGTAGCAGTCGGGAGGTCTCCTAGTACTCTATACGTAATGTTTAAGTTTAAAAGGTGTCACAATATGTCGTGTTCCGTATGTTTTGTCAAAGAAATTCAAGTAGCGTCGGCAGGCACGACAAACTGATATCACAGGCTTGATCCTGCCAGCGAGCCTTAATTTGGTGACCCTTGGTCTAAGCTCGCTACCACCACCCTTGAAGCTTTGTATTGCACGGAACCGAAGGCCACTCAATATCTGCTCGTGAAAGCGCTTACGATGTTACACGAATGCAGCCGACAGAAGCCAAAGCGTTCACTCACACGTGTACCTTGAAGTGTTGCAGTTGTCTGAGCTGTGCACTCTATAGCTACCGTGGCGCGCTGACAAATCGACCACAAGAAGATAGAACACGGCAGCTTCGTACAAAGAACACCCGAGTGTTTTTACTGAACAATATGAACTGAAACCGTTTATTTTGACATGACAAGTAAAATTTATCACAATAGGATCAGATGTGACACAGCATTACAAGAAACATGCATAACAAGAAACATACAGGCTGCACACAAGAGTCGAGGAAATTAAAAAGGAAATAAAAACTTTGCTTTCAGAGTACTGCCCAGGAGGACATGTCATTGAGACTTCAATGAAAAGTGGTGCAGGCAGCGAATACATTTACATACAGAAACTATGTTTTTTTTTTTTTTTTTTTTTTTTTTGACAGCCTTCAAGCCACTAGTGGTGTGGAATATTAGTGTAGCCGGTAACTTCTCGGTAGAAGTAATTCCTTGCCTCATTATTGTGTCATGCGTCGTTAATTTCTGATGCACAAGGTCCAATAGAAATCGATAATTATCCTTACTCGCCCTTAATTAATTTCGAAACTAGTACTCTCCTCCAAAATAGGTTATTTTCGAAGAAATAACAAGTTTCTCCTCTTCTCATCCATGTTCTCACACATGATGACAATTTTCTTGTGTGTGTATTGTTCACTGGCACAGGATATAATTCAGCGTCCGCTGAAAAAGGAAGAACTTCCTTTGAGCACTCGCCGCCATGATAGCTTGCTCCCTGGGCGTGCACTACTGATGTGCGCTTTGTGGCGCGTCTATGGACTTGCGACGTTCCCCGTTAGCTTCAGCGCGCTTTTTGTCGTGCACTTTGAGGAACGTGTAAATGCGCACTTTACGTGCCTTCACTCTGTCCATCTTGAACTGTATGTGGGAAAACCTGCCGCTAAGTCAGTAAGGTGCGGTTGCTCCTAGACAGTAAGTAGTTTCTGTCAACACATGTTAATGACTAGTTTAGTGTCGCATGTTTGAGAACTTATTCTAATTACCAAAAGCTTATTTTACACTAGGACGGCAACATCTATACTTTCACATATGTATATGCATTTTATGCTACACTTCTTTTTCCACAGTAAATCTAAAAAAGAATAACGAAGTACATCATTTCAAAAATTAAATAGTCTAATGTATGCTCACAATAATGATGGGATTCACCTTGTCCATTACAATCCTATCACTGCAAGTACTCGCTCGTGCGCTATTTCGTTCTTTTTCTACACGTCATATGATTACAGAACAACTCATTTCAAAAAGATGGTGGTATTTTCTAGTCCTATACAAGCATCCAGACTGTTAGTCCATACACTGAAGTTGGTTATTTATGCAGATGTTGCTGTCTTAGTTTCAAAGGGCAGCAACAGCGAAAGAAGTGGATCAGAAGTTTACAATGAGAAACTATGTAACTGCGATGGGAACTTTCTGAAATTTCATCCATCGTAAACGTGTGCCTAATAGTGATTTAGACATTGCACAGAATATATGATGGTGTGATAAGCAGTCACAAAACAACTTCTGTCTAAAATGCCTTCGAGTTACATTGGACATTCAGGCGAAATAACCTCAAGGCAATAAACCAAGTGGACACCAGGAAGAAATTAATCCACAACTTAAATAAGAAAAAAATCTGATCTTAGTACATCAGCTTTGACACCGTTTTCCTGGAGCTGTGTTTGCTGTTCCTGTATGGAATGTGATACATCGCGGAAAGTGCGTTAACTAATCACTTACTACGACAGCACATGTTGTGAATAGATGTGTCAAACCAATCTCTGTTCGTCATCTATGAGTTTTCACTGACACAGAAGTTTGCTATGGAAGCATAAATACAGCAGAAAAGTCAAAGTTAACCAGGCGTGAATGCGGTGAGAAATTGTTACACCAGCTATGAGGTGGGAATGAGCTACATCAAATTCTGATGACGAATTTTTGATTCTATAATTGTGTATTAAGTTTTTTTACTTGGAATATTAATAATGGTGTCTATTAAACAAGATGAGTAAGTAAAATACTATGTTTAAGATGTAAAACCTATTTTGAGTGAAATAATTGAGTGCCTATATTTTCTAAGAAAAAGTACAACTTTCAGCAGTTTAACATTTTTTCATACAAAATTCTAACAAAATTACAGTTTCTTTGATTAATTGACATAATGATATTATCTTCTAATTACAAAACAGAATAAGAAAATAAAAGGTCTTTTGAGATGAATTAGCTCAACACCAACATTACACCTACAAATTAGCACATTCTCCGCGCGTAAAAGTCGCGTGCTCGATACACATTGGCTTCTCACACTTCGAACAACAATGTTTTGTTTTCCTGTCTTCTTTTTCAGTACAGTCGCCACACCTGACATATCTACCAGTCGTTTTTTGGAGCTGTCGATGGAATTTCTCCCAGTTGATCAGCAATCCTCTCTCGAATTTCCCATGGAAGGGCTACGTTTTCTTGTTCAATGCGAAAACTCATTTATCAGATTCATACCTAAATTACGAATGAAATCTCGGCGCTTTTTGCGTGTTTTGTCACCTTTGTTATTTTCTCTGTAGACTGTGATGGCATTTATGGCAGCCATACTGAGAATACCATAAAAAATTATCTTAGGCCAACGTTTGCTGTTGCGGGCAACGTCATAAGTGGCACTCAGTTCATCTGTGACATCGACACCGGCTTTAGTTGCATTGTAATAAGTAATCATTTCCGGTCTTCTTTTATCACCTGTCTATTGGTCTATGTTTTTATCATCATGTTAAGTTGACATAACCAGCACAATTTTCTTTTTCTTAGGTATGTAGGACACCAACGTAACGTCATTCTGGAACCCAAATCGAGAATTTGTATTGTGTGAAGTGTATACACTTCTGTTCCTTTTTTGAAAACCTCATACACACTTGTCTTGTTTTTACGGACTGTGCCGACAGAAGTCAATGAATGTTCTTTCAAGAGATGGATCCTAAGGGGGTAACTAGTAAACCAATTATCGAACATCACATTCCAATTTGTTTTCGTTATTGGCTCCATGTAACGGTTTACAATATCATATGCTTTGTTACTAAGCTGGTAAGGTCCTGGTGGTTGTTTTCCCGAGTATACTTCCAGTTTGAGGATACAGAATGTCTTCGCATCTAAAAGAGCATATATTTTTATGCCGTATGTGGCTGGTTCGTTTGGCGTGTATACACAGAAAGGACATCTTTCTCGGAAAGATAACGGCATCTTATCAATAGTAAGATTCTCAGATGGCATATAGTGTTGTTGAATATTTTCAACAAAACTATCAAAAATATCTCTTATAGCAGCCAGATCGTCACTCTTTTTCCTTTTATCCTGGGTGTTCTTATCACCGAATCTCAAAAAATTTTTGGAGAAAATAAAACCTCTGCAGTGACATTGTAATCCTAAAGATTGCAACTCCAGTACCCTCTGTAGTTCACAAATTCAAGTTTTGTCTAATTGAGCGTTTTAGGAGCGCTATGTACAAAAGTCCCATTAATGCCTTCAAATCCTCCAAAGTTTCATCGATCATGTGGTACTGCTCCTTTTTTCTGGATATGTTCCCCAGATATTCCTTATTTGATTATTTATATGTGTTAAATATAGTATTCCACATACTGTTTGTTATAAAAAGACTCCAACATTCACTCTCTGTTTTGGCATGTTTTGCAGTACCTTTTATGCCTGGAGAATTGGTAATAATATTCTCTGAACGAACACAACACTAGCCTAGGACAATCCTTCATCCATTATTTTGACTTTTTGGAACCACCCAAACTAACGTCTTGCTCCGAGTCACTTTCTTCACTTCTTTGAGTAACTTTGTCAATCTCTTCCTCGCTTTCCGAGTCACAGGAACTAGCATTTGTACAGTTTTCTAGAACTCCTTCTAGCAGTCCTTTTAGGCGACATTCATTTTCTTCATAAGACATATTGAGAAAAATGAAATCTAAAAATCAATCAAAGAATACTATAAATAACTATATATCTCATAAACTTGCTGAGAGCTCAAAAATGTAACATCGACTACGAGATCGGATGTGACGTACCCAGCCACCTTTGCACTCGTGTATCTCCCTCTGACGCTGGCGCAACAATAACTCAACGCTGCATCTTGTCGCCCTCTCCATTACCTCCAGCTACTGTGACAGCAAGATTTGTTTGACAACAATGACATTCAATAATCAATTCTTCAAAACACCTCGGTTATTACATACCCGACCTCATTCACGCCGTGTTAACTTCAGGACGTTCTTATTTCCTGTTTGGGAAACATCAACCCGTTCGCAATACTGATTGATGTGCATACAAATGGGATAATCCTGCAAAAAGGATGGTCTGCTGACATCAGTTGGGAATCCTGTTAATGGGAGACAATCGAAGATTCACATGTATTACTCCAGACCCGAAAAAAAAGTACAGTATTGTTGCAAATTTACTGACTCACCTTACAAAAGCAGAGTATGTTGATCCCAGATTACAACAAGGAGATTATTACGCACCAGTTTTCCTAATGCGTAATTTCATTAACACAACATGTTCGGCGACTACATGATCCCATTGTGAAATTCTCAAAATTAATATACCATTACGCTCCGTAAAAAATAGTAAACAAGCGTATTAATTTTAATAGCTTGATAATGGGACCACGTAGTCTCGGAATATGTTGTGCTAAATAAATCACTCAGCTGGACAACTATTGTTTAATAATCTAAGTATTCATACCGTGACACGGTGTTTTTATCGTAATAAAATCAGAGAGCTACAGCCGTCGATTTGGCATTATTTGTGTAGTTGGTTAAGTTGATGGCGCTTTCATTACACATTATGCACAAAGGCCTGAAGATGGTGTTTTGAATCGCCGGAACTGCTTTCAGTATAATAAAATAACACCAAAACGACGGGTGTAGGTGTTTCATTTTATCGCGTAAGTGAACGGCCAAAGTCCCGAAGACCATCAATCACAAGAATGGACATAAAAAAACCAGTTGTTCTATGGCTTCACGACAGATATCAGATTTGTGATGTGTCCGTTGTGTCCCAACGCCTCTTTGACATTATTGTTTAACAAACGATATACGAGGGTAATCCCAAAAGCAAGGTCTCCTATTTTTTTTATAAGTACAGATGTCTGTTTGTGTGGTAGTTGGTCACACTGTTATGAAGAGTGCTTCACTCACTGTGTGTAAACATGCGCACTTCGCGCTGAGGCGCTCAGTCTTGGGCTTGGCAGCCGTTGAGAATGGAGCTCCCGTTGGATGTTACCACCAAGTGCTAATTGGGCGTAGTTATTCGGTTTCTGAACGCAAAGGGCACTGCGCCGATTGAAATCCATCGCCAATTGACGGAAGTGTATGGTGAGTCGCGCATGGATGTCAAATTCAATTCAGAACCGGAAAAGAGGAATGTTGAGCTAGGGCGTATACATTCTCCATGACAACGCTCGCTCACACATCGCTCGGCAAACCGTTGCTCTTCTGCATCAGTTTCAGTGGAACATAATCACCCACCCACCTTATAGTCCTGTCTTGGCGCCCAGTGACCATTACCTATTCCCTAGGTTAAAAGAACATTTGGCTGGAAAGCGATTCAGCTCCGACGACGAGGTGGAAGAAGAGGTTCATAACTTTCTGAACAGCATAGCGGCGAGCTGGTATGACGTGGGCATACAAAAACTGCCACAATGTCTACAATAATGCATCGACAGAAATGTTGATTATGTCGGAAAATAGCTAAATGTTCAAGCTGTAAAGTGATGCAAACCATTGTAGAAATAAACAGGTCTATGTACCTATAAAAAATAGGAGACCTTACTTTTGGGATTAACCTCGTATCTTAAAATTTAATTTTACGTCACAAAGTAGGTGACTTGTGTTGCCCGTGTGATGTCTGTTGTGGACGTATGCATTAATGCGGGCAGTAAGGTTCCACCTGTTAACCGCAGGTATCACCGAAAGCATGTTCTGCGTACCTGAATGGAATTTGTTTGTAGTGTGGTTTCTGTATGAATTTCCGCTGTAATTTATCGGTTGTGGAGAGGGTTTTGTTACTGTGTGTGGCTTGTAGTAATTTGTGATGCCATGTATATATGGAATTCAGGTTACAGTGCTATGTGTTTGTACTTTACAATTTTCATTTTTTTACATATGAATTCATTTGAGTTATCATTCCACCTATTGCAGTATAAAAAAAACCCTTCTCTATTTCGCTGCTTTCTCCGCTGTGGTTAACACTGTAGAGTGCCTCTGTTTGAGTCACCTTGTTTCCACTGTGAAGCACTGACCTGTTAGCTGTCTCTGGATGGCATTTCAGGTAACATGATAAACTGAATGTAATGTTGGCCATTGTTCACCTTCTGTGTTTATTCTCAGACAGAAATAACCTCCGTTATTAATGTATCTTCTTTCCTTTAAATTCAATCACAGAAAGAAATTAGTTTATGGATGTCATCTATACTTTTAAATAAAAGTTATAGAAATTATAATGATCTTCAGTAAGACATTTTGTGCTCCAATTTCTGCCACCACAACCACTTCGAAATGATCAAGCGTGATCGATACCAATCATATGAAAATGAAAATATGAAACAGCTGGCCTCCGTTTCGATTCAGTTCATGGCATTGTGATGCCTGTATACCTCTTGATTAACATTTAATGAGGAGTAAATTAGATGACAATTATTAATAGTAACCACAATTTACTTTAAAATATTTAAAACCCAACTAAATTTAGGATGAGCAGCAGAATGTAAAAAGAAACATAATGAACAAACGAAGAAATACTGAAAGGAAAAGGAGGAAATAGCACTAGATAAATTGAAACACACTCCTTTGCTTTGCTACAACAAATAAACACAACCTTTCAATATGACTGAACACGTGTCACATTTTAAAAATGTGGCCTGCGGCACGTAGGGAATAAGGCGTGATGATGATGATAATGGTGTATATGAAAGCCTGAACAAATTTCAAGCAGTATGCTGAACGATAAACAAAACGCGTAACAAAAAAAAAAACCCTAAAAATTACGTGCATGTCTGAAAGAACAGACAATGTTGTCGATCCATAGCTGTAGTGCAGTGGATCTATACCTAATACACTTGATGTCAAAGGACAGGCATTCGGCGAATAAAATCAAATTCTATAAGAAAACGGCGTTAAGATTACTTTGGTGTGGAAGCGAGCGTTGAATAAACAAATAGATGACTGGGAAGTACTAACAGCAGCTGTCGCTGAAAAACATCTGAATACAGGGATGCATGGAAACATACTGACAGAATGAGTGATTAAATACTAGCCAGGAAAACAGTCATAGCCGGTATTGCAGTCGTACTATCCTCTGTGCCGTCGGTGGCTCAGATGGATAGAACGTCTGCCATGTAAGCAGGAGATACCGGGTTCGAGTCCCGGTTGGGGCACACATTTGCACCTGTCCCCGTTGATATATATCAACGCCCGTCAACAGCTGAATGTATTAAATTAATTCTAATTTTATTTACTTATATGTCTATCTCAACTCTTGTTAAATAATTAATAAAAGAAAGGCTTCTATTTACGAAAAATCAGTCTTTTATTAAAAAAGAAAGCTTGATTTTACCAAAAATTAAGTCTCACATTAATGTTGGCCTCTTAAACAATAATTTGGGGATTAATTTAAAAATCAAACAAAATCTACTTGAAGAACGTTCAGAAATATTTTTTGGATCAAATAATGATCAAGTGAGTAAAGTACAAAGGAAATTATAAGCATTTCATTAAAAATGGCAGTAGGTACATGAAAAAATGAAAGAAAGCAAGGATAAGTATACTGTTCTAAATGAAGGTACTTATTTTCATTCGCCGAAGTCAGGACATACCTTTTTGTTAATGAAATGCATTTTGCACGCGCATTTTCTCAGTTTAACGATCAGATGTTGCTGTTTCATTGTCGGTACACTCAGCTGCATCTTGAAAAGAATCTGGTATATCCAATCATTCAGAGCGTTCACAAGCTAACAATAACTCCAAAATTTAATGATAGTTCAAATGTCGCTCCATTCTGTCTAAAACAATTAGAAACAATTTATGGTCACAAATAAGAAACTTCGTGGGGTAGGTTTCGACGCCACCTGGTACGTAGCTATAGAAATAAAGGATGCTGCTTTACACGCGCCTGCACATAAGAAAAGCACACCTTGTACTAGGATTTCGTAGAATCGGAGTGGCAACGTTGTAACAGGAACGAAGTTACAAAGAACAAAGTTCCCTTTGGGGTAATAAATTACCCCACGAATGTAATTAAGGGCTAAAAACTACTGTTACTTTTTACTTTATAACTGGTCATGACTGCGGAACTGGATGAATTGCTTGGTAGCTCGTATTGCATATGTTAGCCACAATAACTAGTCGATGAAGTGTTATTAGTCAACACAGCCATCAAGAGGAGCACGGCAGCAAATTCGAACAGGTTGAACACGACACAGGGTCCAGATTAAGGTGACATTCCGTACAAAAAATGGTAACTATGGAATCTAGTGCTTTCAGTGATAGAATATAATAACTGTTAATAGACTTTTTTCGATGTTTTTGTTGCCTCAGGAGTCCCGCAGCAGCGCATACTTTAGAACTCTCGACAGCACGAAGAAACAGCTCAACGCTGCAGAGAGAAAACACTGTATCTTGGAATGTGAAGGAATCTCATATTTTTCTAGGGTACTGCAAACACTGAGGAATTTAATTTTCGTTCTTGTGACTGTTTTACGTAACATACGAGCAGTGCGTAGAGCAGAAATGCAGAAGAATTCTCGTCACCACCGCACCGCCCCCCGTATTCGCTAGCTGTTAAGTGAAACCTGTGCTGTGCCACTCAGCACGGCATATGCCGTAACAGGGAGATGGCTACGGGAAACCAGCCAGACCGATTGTTTCCGATTTTGAAACACTCTTCGGAACGTTACGTACACCAGCGTTCCCTGTGGCAACAACTTTTCTATACAATTGTAGTATTTTCCAAGTTGAGAGCAAACTTTAGATTGGCAATCCCGCCGGAACATTTATTTGGCTTTCACGGCAAACATTTGCTCAATAACGCGGGAACTTTCTCCACCAGCGCAAGTTTTCAATATAATCTCTTCAGGAAGTTGCTCGGTTTGGCGAACGGGACGCGTTATCCCGGGTTTATTTCCGATCTAGCTCTCGCTCTGGCAGCGAGGAAACAAAAGAAGCGAAATCAAGGTACTATTAAGAGCTCTGATGTATCGTTTATCTGAACTGATTTCGTTGAGTTGGCTCTCTGGCAGTCCTTGTACTCATATCGGACACGCGATATTGAGTTTGCGATACAACGACTGCATTTGAGAGACCTCCAGGAAAACAGGAGATGACCTGGTGATTATATAAATACAGATTCATAGATTCTACTCACCAACTTGGATAGCCGTTACCTTGCGACTTCCGCCAGTGGTTTTACAAATCCTGAAGGGATATTATGTATCCTTCCTGCCTTATTTGATAGCAAATTTTCAAACTTTCTTAAGCTCTGACTCTAGTTCTGGATTCCCTTTGTCTTCCATATCGGTACCCATTTCTTCTCTCACGTCGTCAGACAAGACTTGCTCTGCTCTGTGTGCGGACATTTGCCACGGCGGACATTTTCCACGATTTTACCCGATCCGAAGGGTTGGGTCCCTTGTCTCCCCCTCCTCCTCCTCCTCCTCCTCCTCCTCACCCGCCGCCCGACCCGCAGTAAAGGTACTTACTGAGCCTTTCCACTGGTTTACCGAACATAGGACCAGAATCTCCATGGATTTTCCGCTACATTTCTAGAGATAGTTTCGTTCTGGAAACTATTAAATGCATCTCGCATTGAAATCCGCACCAAATTTCGAGCCTCAGTAACACTTCGCCAATCTTGGAGATTTTGCGCTCGTCTAAATTATACGTGCCTTTTTCGGTGCTCCTGCAGCACCTTTCCGTCGTGTTTTGTGTACCGTGGGGAATCAGTTCCGTCTGTTATTAATTTATTTGTTATGAATCTCTCGAGTGCTGTTGATACTATTTCTTTGAACTTAAGCCACATATGGTCTACACTTACTTAGTTTGGAAGGATAGGAGACTGTCTCTCAGAAAGATGTCAACCGAATTTTTAGTTCCTTTAAAAAATGGATATATTTCGCGTTTAGTTTTGGTGATTTTCTTTGTTATGGAATTGAGCTTCGCTACGACTGCGTGTTCACTAATCCCTGTATCCGTCCTGATGCTGAGGATTATTTGTGGCTAAGAGGTCAAGTGTGTTTTCGTAACCATTTACAATTTGAATGGCCTCGTGAACTAATTGCTCAAAATAAATTTAAAAAATGCATTTATAACAATTATGGAAGTTGTTTTCTATCTACAATAGGGTCTGAAAATGTATTTTTGTCAACATACGGAAGGTAGATTGAAGTCACTGCCAACTATAATTGTATCAGTAGGGTACCTATTTGCGATGAGACTCGAGTTTTCTTTGAAATGTTCAGCAACTGTTTCATCTGAGACCGGCGATCGGTAAAAGGGGCCAGTTATTAATTTATTCCGGTTGTCGAACATAGCCTCAGCCCATACTAAGTCACAGGAACTATCTGATTCAATGTCGCTTGTGAGCTGGAACACACATTACATTATTTTTCCTTAAGTTGTGCTTCTTGTTTCCGTTGCAGTGGAGATCATTACAATTACGGCTTTTCCCTCCAAAACCTAGGATGCTTGCTCTGTGACCCTGTAAATACCAGAACTAAACAATGTAGAACAACAATGTACGTTACAAGCATATCATTCTGTATTACTTCATTTCCTTATTTTTAACATTTTAAAATTGTACGCCGACTTAAGATAACATGTCAATCATAAATGCTCTTATCTCTTTTTATGAACGTACTTTCATTCATGTTTTGAACATTATCCCGCTACACTTTATTAACTAATGTTTCACCGCAAAGGATATCGGATTTTAGAGAGTAAATTAATATGGAGTATGTCGTTCTTCTTTCCAAACATTCACATACCCATTTCTTCTTTCCTTATTGTCTTTTGGGCATGCAGTTGTAGCAATTAAAGTAGGCACAAATGGGTGAAAGGAAGCTACCGTACAGACAGAGGGATCTATGTTTATACTTGGCAGAACTAATTACATACTGACATAATCGGTGGAATTGCTTTCGTTTCCCAAAAGTTATAAATATTTCGAGTTCGCAAAAGAAGCTCTGTATTTCGCCAAGATGTCGAAGAAGAAGTCCCATACGTACTGGTTGCATCGAGTAAGATGTGGAGACGGCGGTTTGAAAGCGGACAGAAGAATTACGAGGAAGGGCGTCCCTTACCTGATGGATCGCTACTCAAGCTACCTGGCGAAGGGGCAAGTGTGGCAGATGTCCGGCGTGGCAATGTCCTGCCTGGCAAATGTCCGGCATTCGCTCTGCTCTCCTCAGTGGAAGTTAATCCGAACGTATACATGGATCTTCAAATCAGAGACAATTTTGTTAATGCTGAATTTATATCCAAAGGCTTCAGACTTTTTGAAGTCACTGCTCAGTTCTTTGTAAGTCACGTCGTATTTGTCACTTATGCGTCAAAGGGCTTAAATTTTTCTTTAAAACGAGAAGGCCCTATAGGACATTTTATTGTTATGACCCAATTCCTGGACTGCGATATTAGCCTACATTTTCTTGCATTAAAATAGATTATTTGTAAGGTGATATGTAGGAAATATATACGAAGACAGTAACTTGTTCTCGAAAGAACAGTTACTGTTGATGACCGTGCAGCTTTTCCCTGGAATAAATGATGACTAACTGACAACCTCAGCTGCCGACAGGTGTTGTTGATATACCTCGATGTGGACAGCTGAAAATGTGTGCCCCAACCGGGACTCGAACCCGGGATCTCCTGCTGTCTCGGTCGGGGCATACATTTTCAGCTGTCCACATCGAGGTATATCAACATCACCTGTCGGCAGCTGAGGTTGTCAGTTAGTCATCATATGTAGGAAAGCCAAACCGAAATGGTTGCAGGTAAAATATGACGAAATCGGACAAGAAATGAAAGACTGATTGAGCGTATAGAAAAGTTAAAACAAGCATAAGTAAAATTAAAGACAAGGGCTTCAACATCAAGATTGCAATGGCAACTCCACTGTTAAAAGTAGAAGAGAGAGCGGGTAGGTGGAAAGAGTACATTGAGGTCTTTGGGGTGCGTGTCTTCGTCTGATGAAGTGAGAAAAGAAATGGATTTAGGTATGAAAGACACAGGGGATTCAGTACTAGAGGCAGAGTTTAACAGGGCTTTGGAAGAACTTAGACCAAATAAGGCAGAAAGGACACATAACAGTCCTTTGGAATTTACAAAATCATTGGCGGAAGTGGCAACCAAACGACTGTTCAAGTTGGTGTGGAGAATCTGTTAGTGTGGAGACTTACCATCACACTATCGGAAAAGTATCATCAACACAGTCCCGAAGATAGACAGAGCAGGTAACTACGATAACTATCGCACAATCGGCTTAACGGCTAAGCATACACGTTACTTACAAGAATAATGTGCAGGAGAAAAGAAAATTGAAGATCTGTTAGACGACTGTCAGTTTCGTCTTCGGAAAGGTAAAGGCACCAGAGGTGCAATTATGGGGTTGCGATCCATAAAGAAAGCAAGATATAAGAAAAATCAACGTTTATAGAATTCGTCGGTCTGGAAGAAACTTTCGAAAAGGTAAAGCAGTGGAAGATGTTCGAAATTCTGAGAAAAACAGATGTTGGAGAATATGAGTAATATAAAATACGTACAAGAACCAAGAGGCAAGAACAACATTGGAAAATCAAGACATTAGTGATTGGAGTAACAGTGGTTTTAGAGAGATATGCAAACTTTCACCAGTACTGTTCAACCTATTCATCGAAGAAGCGATGAAAGAAATATGAATGACGGGTTCAAGAATGGGATTAGAACTAGTGTGAAATGATATCAGGCCGGCCGAAGTGGCCGTGCGGTTAAAGGCGCTGCAGTCTGGAACCGCAAGACCGCTATGGTCGCAGGTTCGAATCCTGCCTCGGGCGTGGGTGTTTGTGATGTCCTTAGGTTAGTTAGGTTTAACTAGTTCTAAGTTCTAGGGGACTAATGACCTCAGCAGTTGAGTCCCATAGTGCTCAGAGCCATTTGAACCATTTTGAAAGGATATCAGTCATAAGATTCGCTGACGACATTGAAATACTCCGCGAAAGTAAGAGGAATCACAGGACCTGTTCCAATGAATGTGTAATTTCAACAGCACACATTCTGAACTGAGACTAAAACCGAAGAAAGACGAAAGTAATGAGGAGTAGTAGTTATAAGCTCACCATAGGGGACCACGAAACAGACGAAGTGAAAGAATTCTGTTACCTTGGAAGTAAAATAACACATGATGGACAAAGCAAGGAGGATATAATAAACGTACTTACACAGACAAAGAGAGCATTCGTGGCCAAAACATGTCTAGTAGTACCAAATATCAACCTCGATTTGAGCAGCAAATTTCGGAGAATGTGCGTCTGGAGCACAGCATTGTGTGGTACTGAATCATGGACTCTGGGAAAACTGAAAAAGAAGAGAAACGAAGCGTTCGATATGTGGTGCTATGGAAGGATGATGCTGATGAGGTGAACTGATAAGATAAAGTATGAGGAGGTTCTCCGCAGACTCGGCGAAGAAAGGACTATGTCTCGTTCCGCGTGCTTGTACACTGTTGGCCATACGTCTGTTTTCCACTTAATAATAACAGGTGGCTGACTACTAGCTACAAGGCAGTAAGAGGAAATATCTACGATTGTGGGACATCTGATTAGGATGTCGCCATTTCCTTCAGCCATTATTCCCAGTAGATGAATCCTGATGGAGATCATCTCCTAAGTTGGCCTCACGAGGCATAGTGGACTCCGTTACACACTTCCCTACCTAAAAGAAGGAAAACAAAAGTCTGAGGATGACCGAGTATGGAACCAAGGTTGTTCTGGATCGAAGACAGCGAAGCTTATTTTTACTCAGTGTATTTACCGGCGTAATCATACAAAATACTACATTATACATCAATATGTTGAGAGTGAGCTTTCATAATTAACTCTAACACTGAATTGAACCTCTTCACAATTTAAGAAAGTCCACAACAAATCGTTAATCAGCAAATAATCTGTGCATAATCATTTCTTTATCCTGTCTGTCGCAGAGCTCTAGTTTCAATGAAGAAGATGACCAGCAGTATGGCACACGGCTCCAATCGCAATATCTTTGGAAACTGCTCCACATTGTACTGTTGGCAGGAAATCTACGGCTTTCAAAGATTTTGCATCGTTTCCTTTAGCTGTGTGTTCTTGAAGGTAGCTTCTACTTTAAAACTGGACTTATTGTACATAACTGTTCTATTTGAAAAGTTGGCGAACTTTTCTCTGAATTCTTTGTTTGCGGTATCTTGTAATGTTGCATGTCGAGGGAAATCTGGAAGTGTTATATTGTCTTACTTTCTACTGTTAGAATATAATGTATGGTATGGCCTTTTAGCCAGTTTTCAATGTTTCTTTTAGCATTAAGATAAGGTTTGGCGTCTGGGTTTAAGAAGTCTACCATCGTTGTCGTATTTGCTGAAGTCCTGATAACATGTGGTGACTTTTCTAGCGTAACAGCCCATATTTATTTGATGTTTTCACATACGAACTTGTGTTCTTCAGTATCTACCAAATTGGAGTTCATCGAGCGAGGTAGCGCAGTGGTTAGCACACTGGATTCGCATTCAGGAGGACGATGGTTCAAACCCGCGTCCGGCGATCTTGATTAAGGTTTTCCGTGGTTTCCCTAAATCGCTTCAGGCAAATGCCGGGATGGTTCCTTTGAAAGGGCGCGGCCTACTTCCTTTCGCATCCTTCCCTAGTCTGATGGGACCTATGACCTCGCGGATGGTCTCCTTCCCCAAATCGACCAACAGACCAAACTGCAGTTCATACACATTGGCGTGATTGCTGCTTAGAGTTTGTAGGCATTTCACAATTGACTAAAAAATACAACGATGCTTTGATCTGTGACAGCAAATCTTGGCTGAGAATATGTTTCCGTATCGTTTGACTGCCTATATTTTTGTATTTTAGTTCAGCAATGTTTCTGTCTTTTTGTCTCTTATATGTTAACGTAACTGTACTGTTATGAATGAAAACACACACAACACTGGTGTAATATACTATAACACAGTAGAATATTACACCAATATTGTTTGTGTTTTCATTCATTGTGTGTAAAATATTCTACCAAAAACCGACGGAACTTTCAATCACTGTAACCATATTGTATTAATAATGTTTTAGTTGGTAGAGTTTGTTGGAGATGTGTTGGACGTTCATTTGTGGGTTAAAGTCATGGGGACTGCTTCATTTAACAGGCGCGATGTTAATTTATTAGGGCGTTCCTTTCAAATTTGCGTGTGCTAGTACAATATAATGATCAGTGTTGTGTACGAGACTGAGACCGCCATTTTCTGTGACGAATGTCAGTGTGTCATACTTGACTTTAAATATATGACATAGACCTACGAAGGTGCCAAGCGCCGACGTCATTCTGTCTTGAGGTACTGGAAGAATTTGTGGTAAATAATTCATCTTTAAAATAGTAAACACAAGCTCTACTTCCTAAAATTCGATTGTATTATGCTATGCTGCTGCACGTACGCTCGTACCCTTGTAAATATATTTTTGCCGTTCGTAGTAATAGTGTGGTGTAAAGTGGAATTATAATCGACGAGTAAGCATTTAACCTTTTGAGGCCACAATTAGTTGATCTTCCGTCGGAGGGCTTATTCCTGAGCCTATACGCATGAATCCAGACTTACTTTTGTTTAGTTTTGCACTAGATGCGAGCTGAGTTCTTAGTGGTGGGCGATTTGTAGAGATTCTCGTATTTATTCCATCGTTCCTATGAAGGTCACATCGTCTACGTATGCTTACCACGTTATTTTCTGGTTGTTTATCTTCAATCGGCATAGCTGATGCTTCAGAGTGGCAAGTAATGACTATTGTTATGGTGAAAAGCACCACCGACATACGGAAATATTTATCTTAATTTCGTTACTTGTCTGTCCATTTTTGGTGACTCTAGAAACCGGCTTGTGTGGCCGAGCGGTTCTAGGCGCCACAGTCTGGAACCGCGCGACCGCTACGATCGCAGGTTCGAATCCTGCCTCGCGCGTGGATGTGTGTGATGTCCTTAGGTTAGTTAGGTTTAAGTAGTTCTAAGTTCTAGGGGACTGATGACCTCAGAAGTTAAGTCCCATAGTCCTCAGAGCCATTTGAACCATTTTGATTCTAGAAAAACTGTTTCTTAATATTTAATACACGGTGCGAAACCCATTTTTTGCTTAATGTAGAGTAGCAATTGATGATCGATTCTGTTAAACACTTCTCCGAAGTTCAAATGGTTCAAATGGCTCTGAGCACTATGGGACTCAACTGCTGAGGTCATTAGTCCCCTAGAACTTAGAACTACTTAAACCTAACTAACCTAAGGACATCACAAACATCCATGCCCGAGGCAGGATTCGAACCTGCGACCGTAGCGGTCTTGCGGTTCCAGACTGCAGCGCCTTTAACCGCACGGCCACTTCGGCCGGCTCTCCGAAGTCAATAGGGACTACTGCGGATTTTATTTTGCATGCATTTGCTCTTGATATAATGTCTCTGTAGTCATACAGTCTTTAATATTGACCTGTTTTCGCCTACGCTTGTTTGGTAATGCCCTGTTACCGTTGTCATCACTGTTTTCAGTCTGTTTGCTAAGATGCTGGCAAACAGCTTGTCACTGTTGAGCAACATTATCGGTCTTAGATTTTCTATTGGCTTCACATTTGAGATTTTGGGAAGTAAACCACGATTTTTCCTAGGCACTCTTTCAGTATGTCGATATTCGCGTCCGTTAGTTCGTTATATACATTTTAGCTTACTCATTATCTTCTTTTTAAAATAAAAAAACGATCGCTTCAATCGTTTAGTAGATGACCGGTTTCATCACCTTCAGAGTGCTGAAACCGGTCATCTAATAAAGATTGAACCGATCGTAGCTTTTAAATTATTTTAAAAACAGGGTGATCGCCCCACGACACATCATGTGTTCACTGCATCATTATCTTCTGTTTAAATATTTGGTATACTTCCGCTGGAATGTCATCCGGTCCTGATTATTTGTCTTTTGGGCTTTAGGCTATACCGTCAACTAACACTTTGTCGTCAATCTCTGCTGTAAGATCATTCGACTCCTGTGGCTCAGTTTTTCTTGTAAGTGACTTGACTTCTTTGCTGGACATCAGTTCTGTACAATAGTTATGCATGGTGTTAGCGGTATTAAGTGCAGATATTTTTATTGACGACTGAGGACAGTTTACTGAATAAAATTATATCCGTATTAACTTCTTTGGCAGATTAATAATTATAGCTATTACGAGTAGTATGTTTCTAGATTGGTTAGTACCTCCAAATATGCAAGACACAAGTATGCCATTAATGTTTATTTTCCACTAGATAGCAGGTCATTTACTGAAGTGAGGACATGTGGGAGAAAAATGGATAGTCTATAGTGACAGACGTACTCCATAGGCTTACTCCACTTCGTTGTGCAGTTACGACCATGTAGAAAAGATCAGGTAATAAATTATATGACGTGTTTGCGGGAAGACTGTTAGACACAGAGAAAAAAAAACTAACATTGTCGAGGCACCAATGATAACAGTACCTGTACCTGTATATGGCTTCTCTGATATGACTTTTGTGATAGTAGTTCCATTAGACAAAGTTGTTTTTGTAACTATTTTTCTGTGCCCTCATTTTCTCTAACGTACGATGTGATTAACTGATGTTGGTTGATTTATTATTATATTTTTTATTCTTAACCAGATTTTGTGACCTGTCTGCGTCCATTTTAAGGCTAAAATATTGATTTTTTTTAAAAATGTGCTCAAGTTTTTGTATTACAGAGGTGTCAGTTCTGTGTAAATCTTGCAGACAACGAAAATAAAATTTAGATATATTCTTATACCAATACTTTTCTCTTGAGAAGTTCATTAGCTTTTTCCGTCTCTATGGTTTGGCGCATTGTAACCACTACGTCATCGAATTTTTGTATGACAGTAAATTTCTTTTCGCATTTTTTAGAGTGTTTTGTTAAACATGTCAGGCCATTCATCATCGTTTACGTGTCCGACGTTGAGTTTCCACAACGCTCTTGCACGATAGGTCTGTTGTTTACTCATGTTAATCGTGCATATGCACGCTGCGTGATCTGAAAAGATAGTGGGCAAAACCGGGCGTCACATCTTGCTTGAGATCCCACGTGTCTCCTGAGAGTAGCTCTTTCCATTTCCAATGATTTATTAAAATTTGGTGTTTGGTCTTTCGGACTAAGCACGTAATTAAAGTCTCCTGCTAGAACTTTATACCGAGCTGACAAAAGCCATGGGAGAGCGATATGCACATATGCAGATGGCGGTAATGTAGCGTACACAAGCTGTAAAAGGCTGTGCTTTTGTGAAGAGAGCTGCTATTGAAATTTCGGGACAGCGCTTTTCAGGAGGAGTCGGACAACATATTACTTCCCCCCACATACATCTCGCGTATTGACCATGAGGAGAAAATTCGATAAATTAGAGCCAATACAGAGGCTTACCGACAATAATTCTTCCCACGCACTATTTGCGATTGGAACAGGGTTGGAGGGATCAGATAGTGGTACCGAAAGTACCCTCCTCCACACACTATTAGGTGGCTTGCGGAGTATGATGTAGATGCAGTGGAGCTGTCATTTATACTCAGGTGATTCATGTAAAAAGGTTTCCGACGTGATTATGACAGCACGACAGGATTAACAGACTTTGAACGCCGAATGGTAATTGGAGCTGGACGCATGAGGCATTCCATTTCGAAATTCATTGCGGAATTCAATATTCCGAGATTCACAGTGTCAAGAGTGTGCCGAGAATACCAGAATTCGAGTATTACTTATAAAAACGAACAACGCAGTGGCCGAAAGCCTTCACTTAACGACTGAGAGCAGCTGCGTTTGTGTAGAGTTGTCACTGCTACCAGACAAGCAACACTGCGTGAGATAACCAAGGAATTCAACGTGGGACATACGACGAAGGTATCCGTTAGGACAGTGCTGTGAAATTTGGCGTTAATGGGCTATGGCAACAAACGTCCAAAGCGAGTGCCTTTGCTAACAGCACATCACTTGCAGCGCCTCTCCTAAGCTTGTGACCATATCGGTTGGATGCTAGGCGACTGGAAAATTGTGGGCTGGTCAGATGACTCGGGATTTCAGTTGGTAAGAGGTGATGGTAAGGTTCAAGTGAGGCGCAGACCCCACGAAGCCATGGACCCAAGATGACAAGAAGGCATTGTACAAGTTGATGGTGGTTCCATAAAGGTTGGGCTGTTTTTTTTTTTAATTCTTTATTCTTGAACTACATGATACATGTTAACCCACCACCTAATACATTAGTGGGTCCTAATATATATTTATGTTGCAAATATTGTAGCTTATCTTAATTAGTTACTAGGTTTGTTATTTCTATTTCACAATGGGCATTTCTAAGTTCTACTGGTGTCTTGTTCTACATGTTTTTTGTTGTTGCTATGTTCTTAGAATTACTGATGTTTTTCTTTATCTGCTACTTAATTGTGGGCTGTGTTTACATGGAATGGACTGGGTCCTCTGGTCCAACTGTATTGATCATTGACTGGAGATGGGCCTAACAACTGATGGTCAGTTGGCGCCCGCAACCACGCCGGAAACTAAGCGTTATTATAGAAAGAGAAGGGATTCGCGCCCGACAGTGTCTAAAGCTATCGATAATCTTTTGATTAATACGGAGAACAGTGTAAGTGCTCAAGTTATTTTGCATGGCCCTTCAGTGTTTCGTGGATGTGTACTGAATTTTACGTTTACGAACAATGATGCCACACAACATCCTAACGGCTGGGTTACTGTGGCTATAGTATGTGGTCCTAAAGTAGACGCTGTAGCAGGGCTTGAGGATTTCAGTAGTTGACAAATTATTGTTCATCGGACGTTTCAGATTTGTGAGGTACAACAGAGACATCGGTACATCTATTATATGTCTACAATGCCTTTGGTTGTTAGGACCATCAGTTTTCACGGATGATAACGCGCCACGTCACCAGGCCAGAGGTGTTTGCGATTGGTTTGAAGAACATTCTTTACAATTTGAATTAATGATTTGGCCACCCATCGAACATTTATAGGACATTATCCAGAGGTCAGTTCGTGCACAAAATCCTGTACCGGCAACAATTTCACAATTATGGACTGCTATAGAGGCAACATGGTTCAGTATTTATTCACGGGACTTCCAACGACTTGTTGCGTCCATGCCGAGTTCCTGCCCTGCGCCGGGAAAAACGAGGTCCGACACGACATTAGGAGGTACCTCACGACTTTTTTCACTCGAATGTATGTTCATATTTGGAACTGAAGAAGGGAAATAATTCACTATTAAAAAGTTGTGCTCTGTTTCGCCTCTGACAACTTCCAGATCGTCCGTAGACGTTGATCAATCTGCTGTTATTAGCTGTGTAGTCAGTTCCTCCATTGCTTGATAATTTTGGAATATTTTTAGTAATCTTGGAATATTTCTAGTAATGGTTTAGTAGTGTTTGTATACTACTGGTGCCGGCCGGTGTGGCCGTGCGGTTAAAGGCGCTTCAGTCTGGAACCGCGTGACCGTTACGGTCGCAGGTTCGAATCCCGCCTCGGGCATGGATGTGTGTGATGTCCGTAGGTTAGTTAGGTTTAATTAGTTCTAAGTTCTAGGCGACTGATGACCTCAGAAGTTAAGTCGCATAGTGCTCACAGCCATTTTTTTTATACTACTGGTCGTACGTTTGTTTTTCGTTTAAGAATAAACACCACTTACGGATTATAGTATAGTCACTTGGTGCTCACAAAGAGGGTTTGGAAAGTTTTCCGGGACCTTTGAAAATTGGTATTTGTATAAAGTTCGACGTGCTCTTTTCGGACTTTGGCTTTCCCACCTCGTATCTTTGCCGCTCGCACCGCTATACTGAAAAGTAGCGCCCACGAAAGTTTTTTTGACAAATATCTGCTTTCGGACTCATTTTGCGAAGAAAATAGTTACGTATTAAATTAGAGTAGAGAAAAATTCCTATAATTTATGTGATAACATATTTTTGTAAAATGAGTACTTTTAGCGTACGAGGGCCGCAAAGTCCTTAACAAAAAATTGATTTCCACAACACCTGTGAGGTGGAGTAAGTGACGCAATTATTTTTTTCTTGTGGTATCCCCAGTAGGCCTAATGCACATGTAATGCGCTATTACGAAATTCAGTGCATTCTCTTTCGCTCCGCACGGGGTTGCCGTGCGGTCTGGGGGGCCTTGTCACGGGTCGAGTGACTCCGACCGTCGGAGGTTCCAGTCCTCCCTCGGACATGGGTGTGCGTGTGTGTGTGTGTTGTACTTTGAGTAAGTTAGTTTAGATTAGATTAAATAGTGTATAAGCCTAGGGACCGTTGACCTCAGCGGTTTCGTCCGACAGTCCTGACCACAAATTTCAATTTTTTTTCTCCTTCGCTTCCCTATAACTGATTGTCCGAGTTTTCCTTGTCCGACGTCATCAGTACCGAGCGGAACATCAAAGATGGAAACTTCTTCCATGTTATTCACGATAGGATTATCTGCTCAGCTTGTAACTCTCTTGTTCCTCGACTTCGTAGTACGTTTGCTGGAGAAAGGTCACCGTTTCTTCCTCTTCGTCGCCATCTTGTAGTGGAATTTGCGAATTACGACCGTTAGCATTGCAGTTCGTGCAAATAACGGAGCACTTTAATCCAGCCTTTCTTTATCTGTAGCCTCCCCGATTCTCGACCTTTTGATTTCTGAGTAAATGTTGAAGCTCTTCTAGTTTCGTCGGAGTACATTGCACATTTTATTTTCCCTTGATTAAAGAGTTCTGATGTATCATAGCCACTGAAGGTTTGCAAGAATAATATGTTATCTGCGACTGTTTTTTTGTTGTTGTACATATTTGTTGCGAAATTTTTCCTTTTTCTTGTTTGAACGCGTAGACCGAGGCGTCAAAAGAATAAAGACAACTATTACGGAATCTAATGTAGTTGAAATGGTGATTGCCGGATTGTTTATTAGCGTATCCGCATCTTTCGTGACTTACATGGCCACGAAAATCTGAGCTTCATATTTTGTCTTCAACATTCCATGGACGTGGTTGTTGTTTGCATTGTTGCCCAGGAATTTTTCTAGTGACACGGTTGGAGTTATTGTCTCGTCATAAAACGTCTACTGAAGCGTGTTTCCCGTCATCATCGGGATCCTTCCACGTATTTGGTTCTACGGTCTGCGAAGGATATCTGTCAAATACAGTGATGGGACTGGATGTATAGTTCTGTCCAACGAATGTGGCGTAGTTATTGCAAAAAGATGAAAACTATTCATCGCAATGCGAAATGACTCGCTTTCCTCTGTCGATGACGTACAAGGCGTCTCCAGAATTTACTTCTCCGAAATATTGCTCAGTGCCTTATAAATACAAGATTTAATGCGCTTGCGCACGTCTTCGTCGTTGGAAACGGATAACGGAAACGGAGCAAGTTCGTGCATAAGGAACTATTCAAGTTCCTTGTCAGATTCTTTTGCAATTCACGTTCATTGGAAAATCAATAAATGATTACTCGGTATAACGCCTTCTTCGATCCGGATGCTTGCATTCATAGCGCCAAGTGCTTTTATTCTGTCATTCCGTTTCAGTTTCACAGGATAGAAATCGCCACCGATAATTTTTGACGTCATGGCTCGAAAATTGCGAAGGCCATTTGAACTCTGCCGACTGATGTTCTATAGAAAGGTGGGTGGGGGGTTAGGTGGGAGGGCAACGCCTAGGCGGCCCGTCCCTTTATACCTGCGGCTCTTCCTTTTATACATGTGTTTTGTCCTTTTATAACTGCGGCAAAAAAGGTTAACATATAAATTTTAGAAAATTTTCTCTAGTTAAATTTATTACGTAACTGTTTTTATCGTAAAATGAGTAGGATAGAAGATATTGTCAAAAACTGTTTTTGGGAGTGACTTTTCCAATAGGGTGGCCCGAGCAAAGATACGGAATGGCAAAGAAATGAATCGAAAAGAGCATTTCAAAATATATAGTAACGACAAAAAATGTGAGGAGGTGTCGGGTACGAAACGCGGGTCTTTGTGGACTGAAAGCAGCGCCGCAAACTTTCTTTTTTTTAATCGGGTCTCCATTCACACCTGGAGCCCGTCTTTGCGGTCGTGAGATTGTGCCTTCATCGGCTACCTTCCTTCATCTATATTTTCCTTAATTAATTAAATTCTTGAAAATTGACAATAAACTCTTATTTCCTCTCTGCACGGATATAAATGTGTATTCTGTAGTTGAAGGTAAAATAACATAATATACGTCTACTGACAAATTAAATGGTTCGAAAAGAAAATGTGTGTGACTAAAACGACAAGACGTGATCTGCTTTCGATAGTGCGGCAAAAATTGTGGCACCTTCCACTCCTGAACTAAATCGTTATTGGCTGCTAAAGTCTCCTTATGCCATACACTTTACTATGGATGTGATGAAGAAGCCGTTTGACACCTTCCTTTGGATGCTGCAGAAGAAATAAGAAGGGAACTTGTGCTGTTTTGAAAGCTCCTCCTCACAGCAGTAACTTACCCTCCGCAGAATGGGCTGCATTACGAAATCTACGAGAGGATCCTGACGTTGTGGCACTGAAAGCTGACAAAGGTAATTTAATCGTTTTGTCGCCTCGTAGTGTGTATGATGATAATATGCGTGTCTACTAAGTGACTTTACCTTTAGGAGGATTGATTACGATCCTACATTAAGTTTGAAACGGAAAACTTCTGCGCTCCTGGTTTTTTTCCTCCTTACCTCAAGAGATCAACAACAGGTTTAGCCCACATGCTGCTTTGTTTACCACCAAAACTGCGTGACTTTCCAAAAATTCATGAAGAAAATCTTTCTTTACGTCCATTACAGTCACCTATACGTAACAGCTACTCGTACGCACACAGATCTCATACTTCGCGAAGGAAAAGTCCTGCTAACGCGAAGGATAGGGAAAACCTTTGCAATTAGGAGATTGAACCTGCCCTTCGGGTCTCCCAGCCATTCATGCCATGCTACTTTGCTTTACTTTTGTGTCCAATACTGAGCAACATTGTAACTACTATATATGATTTAGCAAAACGTCTTGCATCTTTACTGAGACCTTTAGTGGGCAAATGCTCACATTGAAAGGGTCCTGTAGCCACCTTTCATTAGTCCGGTAGCCCATTTTCATTACCATTTCTCTTTCTTTTCCATGTTTCTCTATTCTCTACTCTCATAGTAGTGTGATTGAATGAATGTGGTTGTGTGTCACGTTGCTAGACGGTGGCGTAGTCTGCTGCAGAAAGTCTGCGATAGTCGTACAGATTCAGCAGCAGTTGCACAGAATAGCCAACTATCGTAGTGGTCAAGTCGGCAAAGAGGTTTCCGCTACTTGTGAGAAATCCACCTGCGTTAGGTTGATGGCGGAAATGGCATCTTGGGGTTTTCCGGTCCACGCGGAGCGTGGAAGAGGCTGGAGAAGCGGGAGGCAGTCTGCCGCTGGTACGGAAAGCGTCAACAGCTGTGCTCCAGTCGAAGAAGGATGAGTTAGACTGACCGCGTGGCGCGTTGTTACTTGGCGAAGGGAGAGCTGTTAGCCTTTGGTCTCGCTTTTCAAATCTGGAAGATTGCGTTGCCTTGTTGCAGCAAGGAATGCAAAACTTTGGCAGATTTTTCTTTTAGCAAATTTCTGTAGCAGACTTGGATCCGCCGGAAGAGCGCCACACAAAGGTGTCGATAAGAAGTGAGCACTCACTTCTGTATGAATGTCTGTTTGCCTTCAGCTGTGCCTGTATAAGCTTTCACCTTTCTAAATATTTAGAGCCTTGCCTTCTCGTAAATTTTCCTTACTTTCCGTGTCTTTCGTCCGTGGGGAGCCAACCACGTGGTAGAACATTATAGTTGTTGGGCTACTGGCATCACTAACTGTCCGATCGCATGTTTGTTTTAGAAAATGTTAACATGATTGTATGATGTGATATTGTTGGAATTTGGCACTATACCTAGAAATTGTGCCTCCACAAACCACGTGTTATCAGGAATCGTGTACATGCCTCACATCCTTAGTTTAGGAATAAATGATTTTATCTACAATTTTCTCTTGTGTTCCGAGATTACGTTTTTGCGCCTAAGCCACTCACCTCGTAGCTTTCCCATTAGCACATCCAATGCGTTTCCTTATGCACAGGTCCAGTGATTAGTCTCCTCTTATATTTTATAACAAATGCTTTAGATTAAGTCATATTTTCAGGTGTGTTGCTGGGAGCTGATCTTATGCAGTGTTCATGCATTTTCTATTTTATTTTAAATGTTTGATTGTCGTGAACAGCGCACGGGCAATACTATTAATTACATCGTATCCGCTGTGAGCGACCTCACAACGTATGCATTTTTGTGAGTTTTTGGTCTGTGATCAAATTAATTTATTTTCCGACTCGACCAAATCTTTGATTAGTTGTATGGTTTGAGTCGGTGGCGACCCTATTCTTCTCACGTTGATTTCATAAGCAATAAGAATTTCCATTCCCAATAATAAGGAATAACCCGTAGTAACGTGGTTAGTTACAACATCATATACGCAGCTGTGCCGACTTTATCAATAGACTGGTGGCTCTTCGTCTAAGCAGTTCGGACCATTTAGTTAGTTTTGATGAGGCATCACTTTTGTAAAGGTCCCTCTAGCAGATTAGTTGACGTTAACTGACAATAAGTTTCAGGTGGACATCACTCCTTTGTTTCGGAAAGAACATACTGACGTCGTAACTGTGGGCAAACCTCTGTGTCGCTTGGAAGCCAACCTTATTACGGATGATTTCAAGGAGAGAGCGCTTGAATCAGCTGCCCTTTACCAACTGTATTTTATAGGTATGTGGATGATACCTCCATAGTGTGGCCTCACGGAGAAGATAAATTAATAGCATTTGTACATCACATCAGCTCCATTCATAATATCGTCCGGTTCACTGTGGTAATAGAGAAAGATTGTTGTTTGGCGTTCCTGGATGTCTTAGACGGACGAATGATGGCTCTCTGGGGCACTCAGTTCATTGTAAGCCCACTCATACTAATTTGTATTTACAAGCTTCGAGTCGCCTTCACCAGCCGCAAACTGTGTGCGTGCTTGAACTTGCACACAGAGCTCAAGCAGCCTCAGAGCTAGACACTTTGCCGCGCGGGATTAGCCGAGCGGTCTCAGGCGCTGCAGTCATGGACTGTGCGGCTGGTCCCGGCGGAGGTTCGAGTCCTCCCTCGGGCATGGGTGTGTGTGTCTGTCCTTAGGATAATTTAGGTTAAGTAGTGTGTAGGCTTAGGGACTGATGACCTTAGAAGTTAAGTCCCATAGAATTTCACACATAGCTAGACACTTTGCTTAAAGAGCTCGCCCTCCCAAAGATAACGGATACTGCGGTGTCCCCGGTCGACGATAATGTGACACCAGTAGTCGACCACAGCAAAGCTGTTGCATGTCCACTCAGCGCACCCGGCGACGCCAGTCTGGATGAGGCTTCAGCTTCGCCTCTCGGCAACCGCGACACTCTGCCGCTGCGCAGAAATACGACCGCAAGGGATAAGCGCGCAGTCCAGTTTGAAGTTCAGATTCCAGTGGATACAGTCGTTACGTCATCACCCTGTCGTACTTATGTCAGACTTGCACAGTCAGAGTGTGTAGTTGTGCCCAACGCACAGTGTCTGTAGTAACTGCAGTTACAACATTTACAGTGCGAGATTTACAGACTTGGCATACCACGCAGCTCAGTTTCTCCGACTGATTCTTTGATTATGGTTGAAATCAAGAGTTATGTCTGTATAAATAATTCCACGCATATTTCTTTCACTCACGACAGTGGTGAGAGTTGTGTTATTTGATTATGAATGTTAATATACTGTACGATTTTTACATGCGCGTGTACAAAAGGAGAATACAACACTGGGGTCTGGACTGGTGTGGTGTAAGGTGCAATATTTTTGGTTTACTTATTCTAGGATTGAAGACAACTGTGTAAGTTGAAATGACATGTTTAATGTCTCAATATTAGCACAAAAATACACGCTTTTACACAGCTTTCAATGTGACAACAAAAAACAGTTGTCAGGATAACACATCTCGTCAACATCAAAAAGTGAAATAATCCTAAACACAACAATAATAAATATTAATTCTCAGAAGGTTAAATTTTCCCAAACCCGACAATATTAAAGTTTAACTAGAAGTTTATTTACAAAATTGTTCCTACAATTACGTTATGATGTTGGTCATTACTACGAAAATCGTCCAATTCCGGTTCAGAGTTCGGTACTATTTTTAGGATGACAATAAAGTCTATAGTGGATGGTTAATTATGTGACAAATTGAGCAAAAGATTACCCAAGGTCGCTCGAGTTTACAGTGGGCGCAAACTGATGAAACAGGTTAACACCTCTGCATGCAGTATTTACCTTAAGCTGCGATGAGCTGTCATCTGCTAGGCCACTGTCTTCCGCTGAAATTTTCTTATAAAACTAATTACACCTTTGCTGAATTTTCCAGCAGAAACTTTCCCTATGTTTCTCATTATGCGAGAGAACCTGCACTCATCCCTAGTCTTAGAATGTGGCGATATACACGCGCATGGTTGGAGCAGCGTGCATATTATAATGCCCTCTCAGTTCTCACAAGAACAATGAGCTAATTGGCTGGTTCGTTTCTCCACAGTTGGAGCTAAACGATGCCACAGCTAATTTCTAGCTGGGTATCAGCCACTGTGAACGCAGTGTTCACACAAATTACTCCTCTGCATCCCACAGAGCGTTATGCGCTCCGTTCTGCATTTGACGTCTTGTCTTACTCATAGCCGAACTGTCCCCCCCCCCCCCAACTGGGTTGTTTCGTTCTTCACGTCACGGCTTTTTTCGACCAATAGGAGTGTTCCTCTTATTTTGTAGAAAATCTCTCTACCAATCGCAAGGTCCCTACCATTAAATTGCGTCGAAACTTTGGCTCTTTTCTCCTTCCTAGCGCGTTTCCTCCTCCCTCAGATGGGCCATTACACTCGCTCTCGCCATCTGAGTCATCTGGTTGGTCGCTGACTTTCCGCCTGGTATACCCATGTAAGTGGTTTTCGTGATACCCTCTGTAACACGGCCTTGCCTTTGCGTCGTCCCTCTGAATTCCAAACTAAAACGCCTCTCGCTGCATGTTTCACCTTCCGCTCAGACATGCAGTATAGGAACGGTGTGTTAATTACCATCGATTGAATGTCATCCCTTCTTGCATTACATACTGCTAGGCAAATTTGCTCGTTACCGCCGAATTGAGTGAGGTGGCATATTCACCTTCCTGTTGCGATGTATATAGCTCTCATGTAAGGTGCAAATCTGACCTTCTTTTATTCTGCCACCTTACAGTGGTATATTGTACTAATTTGTCATCTTTTCGGTTTTGTTAGTTAAGTAACTGTGCATATACGACTTTCCCTGCTCCACTGCCGGACATGCCATTAACTCAGTTTGCGTAGGTACAGGGCAACGTATTGATCAGTTATTACAAAACTTGAAGGCATGTTACAGGCAGTAACAGGGCCACAACCGGCACCCCCTCCTGTTCAGTTTCGGCCAGTGCAGCAGTTTGTGGGGCAAAGCGAAGACTGGGCAGAATATGTGGCCCAGCCTACAGCACACTTCACACGTAACCGTTACATTTGCCATTTCCTGTCCACGGTAGAGACGGAGGTGTACCGTTCAGCAGTCAAATTATTCCCAGATGTATGTCCTGACGATGTGCCCTATGATGAACTCGTGTCCAGACTCTCTCACCACATTGAATCTCAAGTGCACGTGGCAGCAGCAGCTAGGTATAAATTCTTTCGGCTCAGACACCAGCCTGGGCAATCCTCTTAAAAGTGGGACATAGAACTGCTTAGGTTAATCTACAGCGTCAGTTCTGTGGCTTAAGATGTTGTTGTTGTTATGGTCGTCAGTCCAGAGACCGGTTTGATGCAGCTGTCCATGCTACTCTATCCTGTGCAAGCTTCTTCATCTCCCAGTACCTACTGCAATCTACATCCTTCTGAATCTGCTTAGTTTATTCATCTCTTGGTCTCCCTCTACGATTTTTACCGTCCACGCTGCCCTCCAATGCTAAATTTGTGATCCCTTGATGCCTCAGAACATATCCTACCAACCGATCCCTTCTTTTAGTCAAGTTGTGCCACAAGCTCCTCTTCTCCTCAATTCTGTTCAGTACCTCCTCATTAGTTATGTGATCTACCCATCTAATCTTCAGCATTCTTCTGTAGCACCACATTGCGAACTCTTCTATTCTCTTCTTGTCCAAACTATTTATCGTCCATGTTTCACATCCATACATGGCTACACTCCATACAAATACTTTCAGAAACGACTTCCTGACACCTAAATCTATACTCGATGTTAACAAATTTCTCTTCTTCAGAAACGCTTTCCTAGCCATTGCCAGTCTACATTTTATATCCACTCTACTTCGACCATCATCAGTTATTTTGCTCCCGAAATAGCAAAACTCATTTACTACTTTAAGTGTCTCATTTCCTAATCTAATTCTGGTAGCATTACCCGATTTAATTCGACTACTTGCCATTATCCTCGTTTTGCTTTTGTTGATGTTCGTCTTATATCCTCCTTTCAAGACACTGTCCATTACGTTCAACTGCTCTTCCAAGTCCTTTGCTGTCTCTGATAGAATTACAATGTCATCGGCGAACCTCAAAGTTTTTATTTCTTCTCCATGGATTTTAATTCTTACTCCTAATTTTTCTTTTGTTTCCTTTACTGCTTGCTCAATATATAGATTGAATAACATCGAGGATAGGCTACAACCCTGTCTCACTCCCTTCCCAACCACTGCTTCCCTTTCATGCCCCTCGACTCTTATAACTGCCATCTGGTTTCTGTACAAATTGTAAATAGCCTTTCGCTCCCTGTATTTTACCGCTGCCACCTTCAGAATTTGAAAGAGGGCATTCCAGTCAACATTGTCAAAAGCTTTCTCTAGGTCTACAAATGCTAGAAACGTAGGTTTGCCTTTCCTTAGTCTATCTTCTAAGATAAGTCGTAGGGTCAGTATTGCCTCAAGTGTTCCAATATTTCTAGAGAATCCAAACTGATCTTTCCCGGGGCCAGCTTCTGCCAGTGGCTTAAGATAGACTGACGTAATGGTTCATGATGCTATCACTCATAACGTTTCAAAGTCATGCATGCAGATCTCTATTATGAAGCTCCCAACTTAGACTTGAAAACTGTGATGTCAATTATTGAGCCTCAGAACGCAGTAGACGTTACTGAATGTGACACGCAACATCTGGCCACTTCTGTGATAAAGAATGAGCAACTTCAGGGGTCAGTCCCCTTCCCCCTTCGCCCCCTACTCGGTAAGGACGTAACCTAGATTCTCAGTTTCGTGCTAATAGGTCCCGAATCGGGGCTCGGAGCTGCACCCGTAAACAATGAAGTCTTGATCACGTCCTTTTAGTGCACATGACAGGTCACAGTATGCGTGCTGTTTCCCTTGCCGCAAGACGACCACATCCAGTTTGTTTCCAGCCATCTGGGGCAGGACAAAATCAATACCAGACTTTGTCTCACAGGACGTGTATGTTGTTTCTGCTGTACCTGTGCACTCAGATACGTTAGTAGTTCAACATGTTTGCCAAGACAAACAATCTTCAGTGATTTCAGCAGTGTAACACATTGTTTGTATATTTGCGTGTGGCGAGTCAGAATGTGAGGTTGTAATTAGACACTGGGGCGACTGTTACGTTGTTCAACAATGCAACGCATGAACTTTTAGTTAGCCCCCTGGTCCAGCAGCCAAATGCCACACTATCAGAATATTTTAGTTTTAGATGTGTGTAGTTTGCTTTCAACTTCCCGTTGTTTTACCAAAACAGTTCTCTCTCATGTGCTATGTTCACGGGACAGTACGAATATTTTTGAAATGGATAGTTTTGGATTATTTAGTTTTTCAATTTAAGGAAATGTGTTACAAGTAAATTCGGCAGTGTCGCTTGCTAGTATCAATGCTTTGTGTAATAAGTACTGTTCTTTATTTGATGGTTGTCTAGGACGGGAATCAGTGTTCGAGGCCCAAGTTTCCTTAAAAGAGAATGTAGAGCCAAAATATTTTCGAGTTCGGCCTGTCCCACTTGTTCTATTGGACCGGGTAAGAGAGGAATTGCACCTTTGGCAGGACTGCGGTATTCTTAAACTTGCGTCTGCCAGCCAGTGGGCATCCCCGTTGATCGTTCTCTCGAAGCCGTCGGGCGGGTTAAGAGAGTGCAGATTTCAAAGATGCTGTCAGTCCAAAAACTGTTGTTGATTGCTTCCCTTTACCCCACCCAGGAGATTTGATACACGAACTTCGAAAAGGTCTACCTTTTTCTTTTCTTTTTTTCTTTTTTAAAAAACATTGACTTACAGCAGACATATCTGCAACTGCCTTTGGATGAAGCATCCAAGAAGATTCTTGTGATGGCCGTGCGGTTCTAGGCGCTACAGTCTGGAGCCGAGCGAACGCTACGGCCGCAGGTTCGAATCCTGCCTCGGGCATGGATGTGTGTGATGTCCTTAGGTTAGTTAGGTTTAGTTCTAAGTTCTAAGCGACTGATGACCTCAGAAGTTATGTCGCATAGTGCTCAGAGCCATTTTTGATTCTTGTGATAAATACCCATTTCGAATTGTTTCATTTTCAACGATTGCTGTTCGATAGTGCATCGGTCCCAGAAATTTTTCAGACGTACTTGGAACAACTCGCTTCGCAAGCGCCATCATGTGCTTAGCAGCTGGATGACATAGTCGTCTCTGACCGTACGCCAGAAGAGCATTTACAGAATCTGTAAGCATTGTTCAAAGCGTCATCGGCGGTACGACTAAAGTGTAATCGTTCGAAGTATTCCTTTTAAGACAGAAATAGAGTATATGGGTCATCTGGTTAAAGCGCACGGTATTCACCTATGTCAGTCGCATTTCTGTGCCATTCGCGACTTGCCTGCCCTCACAAATGTGGCGGAACTGCAAGCAGTCATTGGAAAATTGATATATTGCGTTTATTTCAGAATAAATTTCTTTATTTCTGTCTATGACCACGAACTTCTTAGGACCTCAGACTACCGGTTTCTGTCAGCAATGACCATCTTTAGTTCTTTTTTAAAAACATGTCCTAGTGTAATTGAGTACTAGTGGCATCGTTAAGATGGTCATTGCTGACCGAAACCGACCGTCAGGGGACCTAACAAACTTGTGATCGTAGACGGAAATAAAGAAATTTATTCTAACTGAATCACTGTTCGATTTGCGACCCTGTCGCAGCTTGTGAGACGTTTGTTTCATACCCAGCGCTGCTCAGCTCCATTCCTTTTGTTTGGTCCAGTGACTGTCAGACCACTTTTCAGCGCTTAATCGATACTCTGTTCAGTAACGGGTGTCGTGTGCGCTTCGGTCACACGAAACCTGTCATTCCTGCAATAGACTCCTCTTCTTATGGTATGAGTGCGGTGTTGTCACATCCGATGGCTCCACAGACAGGCCGATTGCCTTTGCACAGAAGACACTGACTAAGGCACAACACAATTACAGCACATCAGGGTTACTCAGTTCTACCAATACTTACATCGTTTTTACCTGATTACAGATCACAGACCGTTGACGGCCATCCAGCCTGTCCCAGCCCGGACAACGCAGAAGCTACATTGGCGGTCCTTATTGTTGTCTATTTACCAATAAGAATTGATGCATCTGACATTCCCACGCTGACCTCTTGTTGTGGCTACCAGTTGGGTGCGATGCCAAGTTTGATTCATCTGAGGAATTTTATTTCAACATTGACTCTCAGGAGATGCCTGTATTGGAAGAAGCTCTGGTGACTTTTCGTCAAGTGGAAAGTGACACGGCATCAGACCCAAATTTGAGAGTGGTTGTAGACATTGTTCATTGTGGGTGGCCTTGTAGCACTAATTGGATCTGCCATCCTGTGGTACATTGCTTCTTTGCGCACTGTCAAGACATCTCAGTGAAGGTGATCATCCTCCACCTTGAAACACGTATGTATTCTGTAGCAGCGATGGCGAGGCATGACAGAATCTCTGATCAGAGAGTTGTTTATCGTTGCTAGTCTGCGCTTGACTGCGCGAGAGCTCAGTTGCGAGAAAGTAGTTGTACGTAGCGAGTCGCGAGAGCATGTAGTTGCGAGTTGTCAGTTGCGAGTCGGAGTTGTGTGTGAGGAGTCGGCGGGCGTCGACATGGGTCTCTGATCAAGATTCGGGACGAGGTATATTGTAAAATAAGGTAATGAAGCAGCATTGCGCACGTCTGATAATGTAATGTATATTAATTGTAATTAATTTGTTCAAGAAATGACCCAATAATAATTTTGTTTTCAAAGCAATCGTTTTTAAGAAAAGAATCATTCCAATTGCAACAATATTTCCTATGCTTTTCCTCGCAGAATCAATTTTTCAGGTTAATTATTGCACAGGGCCTAAGGTCAGCACAGCTGCCCTTATAAAATTTATCAGGTTCATCTTAACGTTAATTTTGTGGGGACTTAACATTTTTGCACATTTTTATTATCATTGATTTTTATTACTGTGGGAAGCTAACATTTGGCACTATTTGCTATTCTATTCAGTTCTTTTCATTTTCATATTTTTACAGGGAGGTTACACTTGGGCTCTATTCCCATTAACATTTAAACATTATCTTTTCAATTTTTCACGGGGAGGTTACAACCTTCATACAGAAATGGTGATGCTCATGTAATGGTATTTCAGTGCCTCCGGTGGGAAGTACACACACCAGGGTCATTTGGATGTCGTGTCGACCAAACAGCTAGCAGAGCGCCATTGTACAAATAGAGGTAATGGCTTTGTAGCGTACAGAGCGTCAGGGCGCTTCCCCCCTCCCCCTCCCCACCCCCTCCCCTCATTACTTCTTTGATTGGCTACGCCCTGTTGAACAACGACAGTGGCTGCAAATATACTTTGCCAGTCCACACTGGAATACTCACTGGTTATTAGTGGTGAAGGCTGACTGCGAGTTCCCATGACTTCCCCAATGTCTGTGAGTACTGTGTCGGCCATGATTTCAGTTTCTTGTATTGAAAGGTTGCCGGCAGTAATTGCGTCTTATAACGAGCCACAGTTCACGTCACACTGGTTTGAAGAGCGAGAATGGCACACATTGTATAGTCACGGCGTCCTTTCATCTGCAGTCCATTGGAGAGGCAGAACATTTTATCGGAACCTTCAAAGCGCGGGACACCCGCCCATGGGACGAGGTCCTCAAGGTGCTTTGTCGTCTTACTGCTCCTTGACCAGGGACAGCAAGTAGCCAATGGAATTCCTTCATGGTCTCATTCATAGGACATCGCTCCACCTATTGCGTTCGCCTCAGAGCACCTACGTCCCATTGCCTACATCAAAGTTTCGGTGTCAGCAACCGGTTTTGTACCGGGTCTCTGACCAGGGTGACAGATGGGAACGCGGTATAGTTTCTGATGTGATGTTGCGATCCACCTACACCGTCCAGAATACGACAGGTCTGGAGTACAGCATCAAAACACAGCTTAGCTCTCGAGATTCTGCCGCCCCCTTCTTGTTTTCGGTCCCAGTTCGTCGCCAGGGCGTGCAGCAGCTGCCGTCATAGACCCAGCACGGTCGCCTCCTCAGTCTGGTACACCCATGGAGCCGCCTACAGCGTCGCAGGCGTGCTGGCAGTCTGCACTGCAGTCAACATAGGGGTCGCGTCCAGCTTCTGGCTGGACGCCGTCTTTGGCGTCCTATCTGCATCAACGCCCGGGTCTTCTCCTACGAACGTCGTCGAGTACCCTGTGGCTAGTTTTCCAGTCGGCGTTTCCGTCCACGCTTAGGGCGAATGCCAGGTTGCGGGTGTGCGTTGGCGTTCCGTTCCCGCAGTCGTACTTCGCCTCCTGACACGACACCGGTGTGGACGTTTGAGGGGGGTGGGGGGTGAGGAATGCAGTGTGGTCGATAATCGATAATGTCACACACAAAGATGCTGCATATGCATTCAGAGTCACCAGCGGAGTCAATCCGGATGAGGCCCAAACCGAGCTGCTAGGCGTCGCCGTCGTGCAGCAGTTATGAACTATGGCCGCAAGGGAAAAGGCAGCAGTCCTGTCTGAAATCCAGAGAGAGTCTACTTCTGCTTGCAGTGGACACAGTCGTCGCTCTGTCGGATTTAGTGTGAGATCTACAGACTTGATATGCCGTGCAGCTCAGCGTCTTCGGCTGTTTCTTTGATTACTAGGGAAACAAAGAGTTTTATCTGCACAAATGACTCAACAAATGTTCCTATCAGACAAAGCAGTGGTGAGCTCTAAAGATAAGTCTCATTAAGTACCAAATAATGGGTTGCTTTATTTGACTGTGAGTGTTATTCGACTGCTCTCGTTCTCCACCTGCATATACAAGAGGAGGATACGACAATACTCTAGCCGGCAGATTAACAGGGCGCTATCAGTCAAAATCGAGAACCGCAAAGTGGATAAAGAGGAGAACACGTCGGCAAAATCCTTAGTTTTTCGCTGACAACATTTCGTTTAAAACAGCAAGAATCGTCCCTAAATTTAAGATGAAAGTATTTTTTCGCCCACCATCTAACACTGCGCACCTTCCGGCGTCAGGGAGGACGATTTGTTATTGCAAAAGGCTCAAATTTACAAAATACGTTGCCGATATGGTGTGTCTTACATAGATACCGGAGGTCAGAGCAAAAGCACCGCGAAAGAGTGCTGCGCTGAACACCAACGCTGAGCTTACCAAGCAAGTCTGGAACTGCTGAACATTTTGTTTCCACTGGACATTCATAGTAGTACGATTAACCAAATTTTACCTGTTTTCTGAGTGTTAACGAAGGGTAGGTTTTTCACATTCTTTATTTTCATCTCCAGAACAGCTTGGGCTCTCTCACGGGCCCTTATCTCTCCTGTATTTTTGTCCTTTCTTTTTTATTTCTCTTGTCTAATGGTTTTCATTTGCTTGGGTTCTCGTCGTTTTTCTTAATCGTCGTAGTTAGATTTAATTTTGTCATTTTTCTTGATACGTGGAATTGTGTTAATTATCTATGGATATGATAGATTTTGATACTTTATGTTTTGCCAAGGTTGTGGGTCGACTGTAGCAACATTTGCAATTTGAGATCTTCAGAGGAAATTTCAGTTCCACAGTTCCACCAGCGTGCATGCTTCGGCCGGGTAGTGCATAGTTCGTCTGTCCACTTGATTTTGACGTATGCGCCGAATGCTCAAACAGCGATCTGTATGTTGCGAAACAGAGGACGTCTTCGTCACTCTTCGATGGCTCACCTGACCAATAGGTGCCCAGTTGACATACCGTGGTATGTATTGAACGACGAGCGACTGCAAGCACGAAATTTGTTTCAACATTCACTAAGTCTCCTTGTATCTTCTTCTATGTCTTCTTTGTCGGCAGCAGAGATTCTGTGACCTGCGTTAAATTAATAGTCGTTTTGATGAGAGAAGTATATGTACAATTAAGCTGATGGACTTCAACGTTAAAACACAAAGTAAGTACAATTTGAAATAAAAATAGAAGTTGTATGCTGTCACCATGCCCTCTACGTAGAGGAGCCAGCAAGATTTTAGTTGCGCGTTACTTGATTCCTTTTGTCGGAAATGCTCCATAGAAAAACGTCAGCTGCCACAGGTGACGATAGTGAGCTCCGACGCATTGTTCATAAAATTTCCACTTATATTTGTTAGTTACAGATAGTGCACTTAAGTGTGCTAACAGACGCAGGTTATTTATAAATATCGAGACAGTAGCGACCCCTGAGGTGCACCATACGTTGCCCTTGACGATGCCTCTCCGTGGGAATACGGTTACGAGAGGCGTATGAAGAAACTCGCCCCCACCTTTGTATGAAGTGTACTTCCTCCACCAGGGACGTACTCGAGTGTATTCGTGTTATGAGGAACTGTCTGTAGTAAGTATACATTCTAAATACAACCCTGCAGGCTACTAGAAACGGAGAACAAGTTTCTTCTGCCAGGACTAGGTCTACAAATTCTTCACGGCACACGCCTGCCAACATTAATCTCTGTCGATTGATTCGCTGCCTCACGCTGCCAGAACCTGCAGAAGGAATTTCTGCGTCGGCCGTAATACTGCCTTCGAGGTGCTTAATTGGTGCTGATTATCCCGGACGTAGGAATTGTTTACGGCGTTAATTAAGCCCATTAGTGCTTAGTGCGCACTCCGCGATGCTATGGTGAAACCCCTCTCTGCTCGATGCTGCAACGTTGGAGAGAGCGTTGCAGCCAAATGTCCGCCACCTTGTTGCTTCCATGGTCCTGAATTCGGGAACGTCAAGTGTGAAATATTTTGTTATGGAGAACAAGGGATACCCTCGCATTTCTTTCCCAATCGGATGTGTATTATTTTAACTTACCTACCGCTAACTTCGAAGCAAGTATGCAGTTATTTTTAAACAGCTTAGCTCTGCTATCGACGTGATGTATCACCGCAAAAATATGCTGTTACTTTACTCCAGCATCGTCTAGTGTGGCAAGTGAGTCACGCACTATCTGATCAAAAGAATCCGGTGTAACGGAACATCTCCAGCTATCGTTACTTTTCCTCAACAGTAGTTGATACCGGTATTACCCTTCGAATTTTGGACAGGTCAGTATTATCTCAGTTCCTTTTCTGATAACTTTGATTTAATTTTTTACACAGTATGTTATATTTAGGCAACGGCCTTGCCGCAGTGGATACACCGGTTCCCGTGAGATAACCGAAGTCAAGCGCTGTCGGGCGTGGCCGGGACTTGGATGGGTGACCATCCAGGCCGCCATGCGCTGTTGCCGTTTTTCGGGCTGCACCCAGCCTCGTGATGCCAATTGAGGATATACTCGATCGAATAGTAGCGGCTCCGGTCACAGAAAATCATCATAACGACCAGGAGAGCGGTGTGCTGACCCCACGCCCCTGCTATCCGCATACTCAACTGCGGATGACACGGCGGTCGGATGGTCCCGATGGGCCAGTCGTGGCCTGAAGACGGAGTGCTTTATGTTATATTTCGAGCTGAAATTTATGAAAACGATTTACTTTATAAAATGTTTTAGTCTCGATTTTATAATGGATATGTAATAGCTCTGAATGTACAGTTAAAATTATTTTTTTAGAAACATTTGGAATTACGAAATATTTGCACACTTAAAATCTCTATTATTAATTAAGCAATCCTGCACTGTTCACTATATTTATTTCTGTATTCATTTATGAAATAATAATCGAAATTAATAATGAAACACAAACTAGCAGAAATTCATTTGTTAAGAAAAATTGTAAACCCTTTGGAATATGGATATTTCCGCGGAGTGTGAGAGTTGTAAGCATGCCGCTGATGTGATCGGAAGTATTTTTTTAATCTTGTGCGAACGATTTGATTTCGAATTTGTTAATGTGAAAAATCAAAGGACTGTATGATATACTAAAATGTGAGAAAATAGATTTACGTAAAAACAAAGAGTCTGCAACAACAATCTTCAAATTTGTTTAGATCAATCCAACCATGAGGACCTAAAAGTGACTTTTTCAGCTTCAAGAATAAGACCCCCTACACAAGAAGAACTGGAGCCATCTCATCATGTCAAGCTAAGTAAACTAGAACGTTTATTGTAACCTTCGCTTCTCTTAAATCTTCATAAAAGACTTTAATGTGGACAATAGATGGAAGTAGGAAGGAGGGGGTGGATTACACCGGACAGCCCTATGTAACTCGTAACTGACCACTAGTTGTCACGAGATGTGGAGCCAGCAATACAAAAAGAGGAGCGAAATATTATGCTGTCAGTAGAGAAGCAGTAACAGCGAAATCGGTAGGACAGAAGAGCTCAGTGACTTCGAACGTTTGGATAGTCATTCGATGTCACCTGCGTAACAAATCTATCAGGACTCCTCTAACTGTTGTTGAGGTGACTACGATGTGGAAAAGCGAAGAAACGACAACTGCTAAATCAAGGCTGGGGGCACCTCATATGCTGAACGGCGAGGATCCGTCCAGCATAAAACATCGCATAAAATCAGCGGAAGGAATCACGAGTGAGTTCCAAAATGCTAACTTGACAGGTGCGTAGCGAGTTAATAGAGTAGGAGAACAATGAATGAGCAGCTCTTCATAAGCTACACAATGCTGTAATGAGTGCTAAGGGACGCTTCAGGTTGTGTAAGAAGCGGCCACACTGGACATAGGACGACTAGAAACGAGTGATTTGGAGCAATTAATCACGCTATACCCTGTGACAATCCGATGGAAGCGTTTGGGTTTGACGAATGCATGGAGAACGTTACTGCCATCATGTCTAGTGCCATATGTGTAGGTGGTATTTCGATATGGGGGTGTTTTACGTCGAAAGGGTGTGGTCCCCTTAATGCTCTTAAATGGTTCAAATGGCTCTGAGCAGTATGGGACTTAACATCTATGGTCATCAGTCCCCTAGAACTTAGAACTACTTAAACATAACTAACCTAAGGACATCACACAACACCCAGTCATCACGAGGCAGAGAAAATCCCTGACCCCGCCGGGAATCGAACCCGGGAACCCGGGCGCGGGAAGCGAGAACGCTACCGCACGACCATGAGCTGCGGACAATGCTCTTAAGAAGACGCCAAATGCAGAAGGATACGAACACATTTTACAGCATAGTGTGCTGCGTACAACAGAGGAACAGTTCAGAGACGATGATGTGTTTATATCAGTACGACAAACGACCCCTACATCTACATCTGTATGAATACTCTGCAAATCATACTGAAGTGCCTGGCAAATGGTTCATCGAAACACCTTCACAATAATTCCCATTATTTCAAGCTCGAACAGCGTGCGGAGAAAACGAACACATATATCTTCCCGTGCGGCTTTGATTACCCTTAATTTATTATGATAATCGTCTCTCCCTATCTAGATCGGCGTCAACAAAATATTTTCGTATTTAGAGGAGAAAGTTGGTGATTGAAATTTCGTTAAAATATTCTGCCGCAATGAGAAACGTCTTTGTTTTAATGATGTCTACCCCAAATCCTGTATCATGTCAGTGACACTTTCTCCCCTACTTCTCGATAATACAAAACTTGCATCTGCTCTTTGAGTTTTCTCGATATACTCTGTTAATCCTATCTGGTAAAGATACTAGACCCAACAGCAGTACTCCAAAAGGGGACAAAAAGTGTAGTGTAGGCAGTTTATTTAGTAAACCTATTCCATCTTTTAAGTGTTCTGCCAATAAAACGCAGTCTTTAGTTCACTTCCCCCCTCCCCCCCCCCCTCCCCGACATTTTCTGAGAGTTCTTTCCAGTTTAAGTTGTTCGTAATTGTAATTTCTAGGTATTTTGTTGAATTTTTGACCTTTAGATTTGACCGATTTATCGTGTGACCGAAGTTTAACGGATTCCTTTTAGCACTCATGTGGATGACCTCACACTTTTCATTATTTAGGGTCAACTGCCAACTTTTGCACCGTAACAGATATATTTGCTAAATCGTTTTGCAATTTGTTTTGATCTTCTGGTGACTTTAATAGACGATAAATGACAGAATTATCTGCAAACAATCTAAGACGACTGCTCAGATTGTCTCATAAGTCGTTTATATAGACAAGGTACAGCTTAGGGCCTGTAACACTCTATTGAGGAACGTCAAAAATTACTTCTGTTTTACTCGATGATTTTGCGTCAATTAGTACGAACTGTGGCCCCTCTGACAGGAAATCACGAATCTAGTGACATAACTGAGACGCATGCAGTTTGACTATAAGTCGTTTGTGAGGTATAGTGTCAAAAACCTTCTGGAAATCTAATAAAACGGAATCAGTTTGAAATCCATCGTCAAAGCACTCAATACTTCTTGTGAGCGGAGAGCTAGTAGTGTTTCACAAAAACGATGTTTTCTAAATCTGTGTTGCCTGTGTATTAATAGACCGTTCTCTTCGAGGTAATTCATAATGTTCGAACGTATGTTTCGAAAGCCTGTTGAATATAGACATTAATGATATGGGCCTGTAAGTTAGTGGATTACTCCTACTGTCTCTCTTGAATATTGATGTGACCTGTGCAACTTCCAGTGTTTTAACCAACATCTGTGAGGCAATGGTTTGTGGATAGTAAGACTGTCTCAAACGGACTTGTCTCCTTAGAGTACCGACCTGAACCTAATGGAAGAATACGTCGACTTCGTTACCAGCGTTCATCACCACTACCTTCTATGGTTTCTGGTCATGGGGAAGAATGGGCTGCTATTCTTTCACACACGCCTCACTGGAAGCTTCCCCAGTGGAGTTCAAGCCGTCATAGAGGCTAAGGATGGACAGATCCCATATTAATGTCGACCAGTAGGCGTCCGAGTAATTGCGATCAGTTAGTGTAGTTAGTACACTAGAGGATTCTAGACAACCTTAGCTGCACATACACGTAGATAGGAGTGCTAAAGTGCCTGTAGATTAAACCATAGCTGCTTAGAAATCAGTGGCAAAATTAAAACAATGAACAGCTGAGTGGTAAAGCTGTGAGCGAATAGACTTTTTTGTCCATGACAAAATTAGTGGGAGGCCCTAAGCAAAATGGTCTTTCTTTGCTGGTTAGAGTCTATGAGGAGAGATGTGGAGGTAACTGACTTTTGTCACTTTAGTAACAGTGACTTGTGTTAGCTGATTCAGTGAGAGTGTGATGCCACACTTTCAGGGTTTGGCAATGACATCTTTATGTTTATTAATCGCATAAAGACAAGAAGCAGAAGTGAACTAACAAGGAGAGGTCCCCAGCGATGCGATCGACTTTTTTGAAGCTATCTATACAGTGATGTAGGTAAGATCCCAGGTATCACACACTGCAGATGTTCACTCTGGTGAGCCCGCGTATGCAAATAACTGACGAAAAAATTTTGTATTTTGTATGACAACAATATTAAAAAGTCCCCCTTCTATATCTTGATTGTATGGTGTAATGGGTAGCATAAGATCTCCCTATGCAGGAGGATGGGAGTTCCGTTTTCGTTGGTTATTCAAGGTCTTTTTTTATTTTAAAATTTTTATCGGAATAATTGCGATCTTAATTTTTATTCAGTTAATTGGTTTAGTTGTAACTTTTTATTTCTGTTCCTTTACATGCAAGTGCAGATGTCAGCATTTGAAAGAGGACTTGTTGTTGGGCTCAAATGGGCCGGTTGGAACGATTTACGAATCGCTCGACATTTGATTAGGAGTGATGCAGCTTTTCGACGATGCTGGCAGGAATGGATGAACCATGGCTAAACCCAGTGTCAAGAAGAACGCCGTCGACCTAAAGAGACGATAGGACGAGAGAAGCGAACAATCCTTGGATAGGCACTCAGGGCCCTGGACTCATCATTACCATCAATCCGTTGTACAGCTGGTTCTTCAGTGACCACAGGGACCATTGATAGGCGACTCACAGAAAGGGGGCTGAGCACACTGCGTTCCTCGAGCCGATTGCCATTGACCTCTGTGCAGCAACAAGCCAGTCTGCAGTGGTGTCAGGCACATCCGGCCTGGAATCTCATTGACTAGAGTAGAAATGTCTCAAGTGACGAGCGCCCCTTCAAACTGAACTTCATGACCAGCGAAGTGTCTGGAGACGCTCCGGACAATGGTAGGATACCAACCTGATTGTCGCCCACTATACGACCCGACGACCAAGAGTGATGACCTGGCGTGCCTTTACATTTCACAGCAGGACCCCTCATCCGCGATTTCCTTACAGTACAGCGGAATGTCGACGATATTCTACGCCCAAATATATTGCCCTTCATGACAAGCCATCCTGGGCTTACTTTTCATCAAGATAATACCCGCCCGCACACGGAGAGAACGTCTACTGCTTGTATTTGAGCTTGTCATACCCTCCCTTGGCCAGGAAGGTTGTCGGATCTCGGCCCAAGTGAGAACATTTGGAGCATTACGGGCAGGGTGCTATAACAAGCTCAGGATTTTGAGGATCTAACTCACCATTTGGACATAATTTGGTACGATATCCCTCACGAGGACCTGGATAAGTGCTGGAGGTGGACCATCGCTTTATTAACTTGCTCAGTTTGTGAATCCCTTTCTCTTGAATAAATTATCCAATTTTGCCGAAATTTTAATAATTTGGTTGTCTGTAGATGTACATCATATCTACTTCTTTCCATCCTAAAAAAAATTCTTTCTTGTTGCGTCTTTTTTTTTTTGTCTTCGAGTGTATACTCTAAAACTAAGGTGGCTGTCAAAGACTGCCACAAACACAGAAAAGAAGTACTCGCACAGGTAGAGCGGTATTAAAATCTCTGTCTGGCCATCCGTGTTTAAGATTCCTGCAGTTTCTGTCTATAGAGTAAGGTCAATACCAACCCGTCCCGTTAGCTGAGCGGTCTAACGCACGACTTTCCGGAGTGCGAAGGAACTCCTGGTCCCCGGTACGAATCCGCCTGTCGGACTTGTGTCGAGCTCCGGTGAGCCGGGCAGTCTGTGGATGGCTTTTAGGCGGTTTTCCATCTGCCTCGGCGATTGCGGGCTGGTTTCCCTTATTCCGCCTCAGCTACATTATGTCGGCGATTGCTGCGCTAACACTTTCTCCACGTACGCATACACCATAATTACTCTACGACGCAAACATAGGGGTTACACTCGTCTGGTGTGAGACGTTCCCTGAGGAGGGAGAGTGAGGGGGGGGGGAGGGAGGGGGGGCACTGGGGGCCGAACCGTACAATAACCCTGGGTTCGGTGTGGGGAGGTGGAGGGGTGAAGTGAACTGCAGTAATCGTTGTGAGGTTCTGGACCACAGTTCCTTTGATTAAAGCTTCCGCCGATTCCTTTCCCCATAACGTCCTAACCGAGCTGGTACACCGTCTCTAATGACTTTGTAGACGACAGGATGTTAAATATCTTTTGTTGTGCCGTAGAATAGTAATTAAGTGTAGAAATAAAATTTTGTTTGAACCGGCTGGGACGTCGTTAAGTGGAACGTGACCGCCGGCTCCGCAGTGGTGGCGTAGCCAATGGCAGCAATTTTGAGTACCAAAGTACAAACAGAGATTATTGCCTCATTGTGTAAGAGAGGGCGTCAGAAACACCTGATTTAGCAAATGCACTATGTGATCAAAAGTATCCGGACACCTGGCTGAAAACGACTTACAAGTTCGTGGCGCCCTCCATCGGTAATGCTGGAATTCAGTATGGTGTTGGCCCACCCTTAGCCTTGATGACGGCTTCCACTCTCGCAATCAGGTGCTGGAAGGTTTCTTGGGGAATGGCAGCCCATTCTTCATGGAGTACTGCATTGAGGAGACATATCAATGTCGGTCAGTGAGGCCTGACACGAAGTCGGCGATTCAAAACATCCCAAAGGTGTTCTATAGGACTCAGGTCAGGACTATGTGCAGGACGGTTCATTACAGGGATGTTATTGTTGTGTAACCACTCCGCCACAGGCCTTGAATTATGAACAGGTGCTCGACGTGCTGAAAGATGCAATCACCATCCCCGAATTGCTCTTCAACAGTGGGAAGGAAGAAGGTGATTGAAACATCAATGTAGGCCTGTGCTGTGATAGTGACGCGCAAAACAACAAGGGGTGCAAGCCCCCTCCATCCCTCCATGAAAAACACTACCGCACGATAACACCACCGCCTCCGAATTTTACTGTTGGCTTGGCACTACACACGCTGGCAGATGACGTTCACTGGGCATTCGCCATACCCACACCCTGCCATCGGATCGCCATATTGTGTACCGTGATTCGTCACTCCACACAACGTTTTTCCACTGTTCAATCGTCCAGTGTTTACGCCCCTTACACCAAGCGAGGCGTCGTTTGACATTTACCGGCGTGATGTGTGGCTTGTGAGCAGCCGCTCGACCATGAAATCCAAGTTTTCTCACCTCCTGCCTAACTGTCGTAGTACTTGCAGTGGATCCTGATGTAGTTTGGAATTCCTGTGTGATGGTCTGGATAGATGTCTGCCTATTACACATCACGACCCTCTTCAACTGTTGGCGGTCTCTGTCAGTCAAAAGACGAGGTCGGCCTGTACGCTTTTGTGTTGTACGTGTCTCTTCACGTTTTCACTTCACTATCAGATCGGGAACAGTGGGCTTAGGGATATTTAGGAGTGTGGAAATCTTGCGTACAGACGTATGACGCAACTGACACCCAATCGCCTGACCACATTCGAAGCCCGTGAGTTCCGCGGAGCGCCCCATTCTGCTCTCTCACGATGTCTAACGGCTACTGGGGTCGCTGATATGGAGTACCTGGCAGTAGGTGGCAGCACAATGCACCTAATATGAAAAACGTGTTTTTGAGGGTGTCCGGATAATTTTGATCGCATAGTGTAGATGGCAGTGTGGGGCAGACACAACGCTCTTTTGTAACGAGGTTACATGTGGTAACTTCACCTGGAGTTGTCATAAGAACCCCTTTCAGGATGCAAACTTCACCTGAAGGAACGCTCTGTAGCTCTGAAGTTAAGCATTACGCCAACCAAGAACGCTGACATGCCAGAAACAGGAGCACATGACCCGAAGGGGTGAATCATGTCATCAACTGCTATAAAACCCTTGCTTCCATCCACGTATTCTCAGAGTTAGGCCTTTTCATTACCATCACTGATACCGATGGGAGGTCAGCTCTGTTAGTGGTCCTTTTCGATTTTCATTTCGTTTCTCTTCTGCTTTTGCAGTAATACTAATTTAAAACGTCTTGGTGACGTTTGTGTCGAGACGGTGGAAAGTCCATGATTTCTCTTATGCAGTTCTATGGCGGTTGGTTCATTAGAACTAATCTGGGTACCATTTCCGTAGCTTCGCGTGATACGTTGTTCAATACATTCTGAAAGACTTCCAGATACATATCCCATGTTTGATACTGCTTATCACAGTTCTGAAATTTCTCGTATTACCCACCCTGAAGGGTTCGAGGCTGGGTGGTATTCTTAATCTTCTTTTGCCTCATAAAATTTTTCAAAAACTTAGATCTGAAGTGTGGCCCATTGTTCGACAAAGTTCACATCACCTTTCATAGCGTACAAAGAAAGTGGTTAACAAATCCTCTCGTCATTCTCCTATCCATGACGTTCCGTAATGGAGTAAATATCACAGATTTAGAGATCAGTCCTACTGTTACTAGCATGTACCGACATTCCCTGTGCAGGATCGGAATAGATCCGAAAAAATCCATGGCCGTGAATGTTTTAATCCGTTTTGCACTATGGAAAACATGGGACCCGATGTGGAACAGTGGTTGGTTTAGCTTTCTGACAGGATGCGCATTTGCTCAGTACCTTCCTTTTTGTTCTGTCGATGTTCTTGAAGTGTACCGACTCTCTCAGCTTAGCGCAACATTTCCAGGGTCAAAAGTGTGCGTGACTTAGGTGTACATACCAAATTAACTTGTTTACGGACTCTTCTGAGGTGCATACTATCCAGTTACTTTCTGCGGGGGTTAAGAGTCTGAATAAAACACTATTCATGATCAAATAAAACTGTTTGATACTTGTGGAAGATCGAACTTGCCATTTTCTTTTACTACTCGTAAGACTGCGTCTTTGTCTCGTTCTTTTTCGATATTGGTAAGCACGTTCTTCACAAAATTTTCGAACCTTACTTCCTTCAAAAAATGGTTCAAATGGCTCTGAGCACTATGGGACTCAACATCTGAGGTCATCAGTCCCCTAGAACTTAGAACTAGTTAAACCTAACTAACCTAAGAACAACACAAACATCCATGCCCGAGGCAGGATTCGAACCTGCGACCGGATCGGTCGCGCGGTCTCAGACTGAAGCGCCTAGAACCGCTCGGTCACACCGGCCGGCCTTACTTCCTTCAGCACATTAAAATTTGTTTCTTTAATCTCTTTATCATTCTCCACTGTCAGTCCCGTGGGCACCCATGACAGCACATCTGCAACTACGTTTTCCTACCCGGGAATGTGCACCACATAAAATCGAAACTCTTGCAAATAAGTTGCCCAGGATGAGAGTCGTCCATCCGTCAGCTTGCCTGTCATTAAGAATTTTAATTTCCTATGGCTGATGTACACTTGTCATTCTTCCTGTCAAAAAGTACCTAAATTTGCTAAATCTCCCAACAACAGCTAATGCTTCCAACTCAGTCCTGGCGTAATTTTTCTCTGCTTTTCTCAGGAATTGGCTTTCAAATGCGATGGCTCTCTTTACCATCTCTGCATACAGTTCTACCTCATGAAATAGATGCATGCTAGACCTGATCTCAACACGTCAGTACACATACAAAATTCTTTGCTCAAGTCAGAATGAAACAATATCGGAGATCTCATTAAAGCTCCCTTCAAACATTCGAATTCCTGTTGCTCTATTTCAGTCCACTTGCAGATGAGGTCTCTTCTGTCAAGAGGCATAGATTGGGCATGATTACAATGTCCTTTACGAATCGCCTGTAGAAATTTGTGTGTCCTAAAAATGCACGTACTTGTCACTTTGTCTGACATACATAAATTAATCATCCTCCAAACTAATGAATTAGGAATCCCATGACTATTCGTCAAACAATTGATAAACATTGACAATATTAATATAATAAAACCTTGGCACATCTGAAAATGGAATCTTGGGGAAAGATGCGCGTAATTGAAATAATTGTAATCGCAAAGTTGCACCATGATTGTTGTGACGTTAACTGAAAAGACAGTTACTACTATGGAGGAGAATACGTTGCACCTGTGACTGCAGTTAAAAGCAGACTTCTCATTGAAACTAAATGCATGTCTCCAAAGAGAAGTTCGAAGTTGCCGAAATAATATGAAATGATTTTATGTCCCTACACATCGTCTCACAGTTGCGGCTTAGTCTCACAAGAGTAAATTGTAGGTAGAGGCTGCAATGGTTGTAGTATCAGTCATTGGCAAAGTGCAATCAGCTCGAAATTTCTCTAGGTTCCCCGATTAATCTACACTGGTTGTGGAAGGCCTGTCGAAGAGTGTCTGTCGATAGGCGCTTCCGAAGAACGAGACTCTCGAAGACCAAGTCTCTCGAAGACGTCTGATCAAGTAATTTCTGATCGAATGTTCATTAAAAGAACCTCGCGCTGCCACATTTTGGGTCTCTCATTGTATTCATATTGGCTGGGCTTCGGATCTTCCGAGTGCCAACCGGTAGAAATGCTTCTTAGAACACGCTAGCCCCTTTCTCTTGGCTATACTTTAGTCGATTAACCAGTAAAGTATTTTATCTGCCCGGGGACTGGGTGTTTGTGTTGTCCACATCATTTCATCCTCATCATCATTTGTGACAGTGGCTCGATTGGACTGTGAAAAAATTTGACTATCTAACAATTGGGACTTTGTACGAGAGCTGATGACTGCGCATTTGAGCGCCCCACAAACCAAACATCATCTCATCATCGCACCAGTAGCGTGCGTTCTAGCGTTTAACACGGAGAAAGTGTTCTGACTCTGTCTCTATTTCTCTCTGTGAACTGTGGGGTGGCTTCTCTTTGGCACAATCGAGTTACGCCGTCCAACCTCTAATTCATTTACTGTATGTTAGCCAGTTCCTGTGATTTTTATGTTGCATAAACATTTGGTTTTTGGGAAGTCAAGTGTTCACCGGAGTCGGACGCTTTCTGTTGTGTTGGCTGAAGAACCACATCGTGTTACAAGTGGAGGCCGAAATGCACGCGTTTTAGCTCACGCAGGCTGGCGTGAGGAGGGAAGAACTGTACTGACATGAGGACGGGAACATGGCAAGGAATGAGAATTCAGAAAGCGGACGTAATTAGTTTGATACTTAACTTTAATCCATTAATGATGAACGTCGCTCTTGACAGTACATGATTCACAATATTACCTGTTCAGAATACATTCTTGAAGAATATGGCGCCTTGCTAGGTCGTAGCAAATGACGTAGCTGAAGGCTATGCTAAACTGTCGTCTCTGCAAATGAGAGCGTATGTAGACAGTGAACCATCGCTAGCAAAGTCGGCTGTACGACTGGGGCGAGTGCTAGGGAGTCTCTGTAGACTAGACCTGCCGTGTGGCGGCGTTCGGTCCGCAATCACTGATAGTGGCGACACGCGGGTCCGACGTATACTAACGGACCGCGGCCGATTTAAAGGCTACCACCAAACAAGTGTGGTGTCTGGCGGTGACACCACACTTTCATACGCCCAAATCAGCGGGTTCCTATTTCTTGCCTTTTCGAGATATTTATCTGTAGCATCCGTTGAATTCTGAACAGAGCTTTCTGCTTTTGTGCCATCTGTTAAAAATCATTCGTCTTCTTTCCACTACTGGGCTGTAAATAGGTCGTGGCTGGGGGGGGGGGGGGGGGGGGCTTGACCCACAGAAGACACTATCTTTGTCTGCAATACTCCGGTCGGTGCAGGGCGGCATTACGAAAGGCTATCCAGTGCCCTGTGAACGACTGACCTGTGCCTCTTCCGGTGCGTCCTCCTGCGAAAACGACGCTGAGTCGAAACGTTCAGGCTTGTTGGTGGCCAGGAGATCAAAACGTTATTTTCACGAGTCGGTTCTCTGATTAACAGCCCAATCTGATTTTCAGACAATGCATTTAGAACAATTTCACATGACTAGAAAATTTATGCTCCTGAGGTACAGAGTCTATAAAAGCATCCTATGACAACTTTTGATCTACCTGTAACATTAATCACCCCCCAAATCATTTCACATTCTGAATCTGTGCCAACCTCACTAGATGGTGCCGTATTTTTTCTGCTGTCTAATTGTAACAGTTCCGAAAAATACAGCCGCTGGTTACTTTAAGTCTGGTGAGCTTTAGATAGTACATTACTGTATAAGAATTATGGCTAACATATCGAAATTATGTATAAAGATAAAAGCAGAGTGACATATATGTCTAACCTTGAAACGTGGTACTTAGGGAAAGGCAGATTTCAGTGGTTGCTCAGTTTTTTTTTTTAGATCACGTAGACTTTATTTGGAACCAATTGCATATGAGGTTGACAATAAGAAACAATTATCAAATTCGACTCTTAAGACAGTATCAAATTAAAAATTCTTAAGACAAATTGCATTCATGGCTGAAGGCCTTGTTGACAATCATCACAATCTGACCAAATCAAGAGAGAAGTGGGCCTCACACAGTGCTCCAAGGATCTCCAAGGATCGGCCTGGGAAATGTCGCTCAACTTCGTAACCGACGAGATAGGCAGCCAAGAGCTGTAATCACTTAACCGGATGGCAACTCAAGCTAGTGACAGTTTAAACGGAGGCCAACACTCTTGTAAAATCTACCTAATGTCTGGTAAACAACACAACGATGGAATAACCCAGGCAAGGCGGAGCTGGTGGACAGCACTGCGTCTTCAGAATCCGGTGTTTAGAACATCCAGAAGTAGAAGGAACCACTACGACCGAGGTAGTTCAAAAGAACAAATTATCCGAACCGCAATCAAGGAGGCTGTCGAACTACACGTCTTACTGGACAGCAGCGGCAAGGCGAGGGAAAATACATTGCCGCGAAAATACGCTAACCTCGAGGGCACGTGACTGAGGCTTTAGCGGCCTCGAGGAAGAAAAATACCGCTGGTTGAGATTCATGAATAAACACAAGGAATTCAATGATTAATAATAAGAAGTGGAGGACAGCTAATTAACTTCGCGAACTCCAAACACTCCACTCGTTGCTCTTCGTCTCAGCAACCCTGCGAGCAGCAACGCACGAACAAACGGCGTGAACTCAAAGTAGTTGAGGTTTCAAAACTGGATTAATGTTCACTCATCTCAAAGGTTCTGGGCCCGATGGACAACGAGGTTGTTGCCCTCGCAACTACAGCCTCTAGATCCAAGAATACCTGCATGTCGCCAGCGGTCCTGGCAACCGAACTACTCGACATACTCGACCCGAAAAACACTTGACGTCCTTCTAAACATAGTTCCGCGGTACTAGATATCGATAAACTCTGCTGCTGCCACTCGCGGACAGACAACGCTAGCAAAAGTAGTGGCGCCAGTAAATACAAGAAGAAAACGAGACGCCACTATCCCTATTACACGATGCCAACCTCCCAACGCCACCAACGCGAGCCACACACGGCACAAACCTACTTTCAAAATAGTGCAGGTATGTCACGCCGAAGCTGCAGACATACACTGTCAAATGGCGACAGGTATACGAGGTGAACATTAATAAAACCGACAAACCGCATGGAGAGATTTCTGATTGGAAATGAAGAAAGGATCTATGAACAAGTGTCCGGAAACGCATCGTTGTCACGGTAGATGGCGCTGACGAGAAAAAGTTTCTCTGACCACGTGCAGTGTATTCCTTGTGTGTTGCAGGTTGTCTGATTGACGCAGCGCACTGCAAACAGCAGAATGGTCCGATATTCATGTCGGGAACAAGTCGAGATGGTGTTTTGTGTGCGGCCAAGCACAGGGAAGCGGTCGAGAGGCAGCACGGCTGTACCAAAACAAGTACCCTCACAGACAGCACCCACATCAGATAACATTTCAAGCCCTTTTTAGGCGTTTTTTATGAACATGGGGCCTTTCGCACAGACGAATGTGCAGGGAGGCGACGGACTGTGCGTATACCAGATTCGGATGACTGTATTCTACAGGATACTGAGACGAGCCCTAGTACAAGCTTCAGGCAAGTGGTCCGCCAACATGGAGTAAGCCAAAGACGATTATCCTGTATGACGACTGCTACTACCCCTACCATCTGCAACGAGTGTAAGGATTATCATCAGAGGATTTCGCTATACGGGAAGGATTTTGTCGATGGTATTTATTTCGAAAAGTGCGAAAGAGTGTGACATTCCATGATGCGACATGTGAACCTGCGAATTGCATCCACTGAACCCACTTTGAACATCTGTTTGATGTGGTTTCGACCCAGGTCTGTACTGTGTTTCGCGACGATTTTTTGTCGTTGCACGCGCACAGTCTATTGCGGATACATGTTCATAGGACCTTTTTTCCTCCATTTACAGTCAGGAATTCGTCCCTGCAGTTTTTATGTTTTATTAATGTTCACCCTGCATCTATACAATAGGTATTCTTTCTTGGCGCCTTCAGGTTGAACGCTTTATTCACAAGACAACATATGGGAACTGTACTGGTAGTAATATGTTACCATTAGTGTAAAAAAATAGTATGTGCATGTGAGTTTAATAACATTCAATGCGTATAGTAGCTGTAGTTGGTAGTAATATGTTAATGTTACTGTAAAGAAAGTGTACATACTTATGATTACTTTTAAGTAAACTTGAGTCATACATTGTAAATGCTGCATCCATGCAATTGCTGGCTACATATTTATTTAACCGCAAGCAGTGTACAAAGCTGACTTACAAAATCAATAATCAGCTCATTAATTTCCAGTCCAAATATGAGACAGTCACGCAAGGTGTACCCCAGGGCTCAATTTTGGGCCCTTTCCTTTTCCTAGTGTACATAAATGATATAGAGCAACCTTTCAACTCCCAATTGGTAACCTATGCAGACGATACCTCACTGTTATTTCTTGGTAAACAAAATGATGAGTTAACGTTGGTAGCAACTGAGGGCCTATGTCAAATAACTACTTATTTTCAAGATAAAGGTTTGAAAGTTAATATCAGTAAATCTCAGTTATTGCCATTTAAACTTACAAACTCACACCAAACCTCTATCAGTGACATAGATGGAATTGAAGTAGTGGACACAGAAGGCTGCAGATTTCTAGGTATTCACCTAGATGAAAATCTAAGATGGGTAAACCATATCAAACTTTTATGCAATAAAATCAGCAGTTCATTACATCTAATCAGCCAGTTATCAAAAGTAGTCCCACATCAGACATTAAAAACAATTTATTATGGAACCATTTTTGCACAGATTAATTACAGGATAGAGATATGGGGTTGTGGAGCCGACATACATATGAACAGAATATTAACCCTACAGAAAAGAGCAATCAGAATTATCCATGGATTAGGGTATAGAGATTCATGCAGGAAAATCTTTGTTCATCATAAATACCTCACAGTCTACTCACTGTATCTTTACAAATTAATTATATTTTTGTGACACATCAAAACAAAGCAACAAAGTGCTCTGATATGCATGCCTATAACACAAGAAATAAAGACTGCTACTACAGACAAAGAACAAAATTAAAAACAACAGACCATAGTCCATGCATTAGTGGTCAAATATGGTACAACAGATTACCGAGCTCTATAAAGTGTTACAAAGGGAACTTATTCAAAGTGAAACTGAAATATTTCTTGATTGACAAGTGTTTATATTCTTTAAGTGAATATTAGTATTAAACTAAAATAAATTATTGTATATATATATATATATATATATATATATATATATATATATATATACATATAGTTGTGTAAAATCTGAATATTTGTAATAGGTACGATGTAACACCCAATATTGTGGCTTATTAGGTACAATGGTACATTTGTATCATGTATATGTAATCACATATGTATATATGACTGTACTAAACTTGTAAAAAAAATGCTATGACGTTTGCAAAAGACACCAGTTGGTGTCTCCATGCAAAAAATATACAATAAATAAAAAATAAATAAATTTCAGTAATGTTCGGAGTTTGCACTGCCGAATTTGAAATGGAAAAAATGGTTCCTCTTCCTTTTCCTGATGGTAAAGAGATGAAAATACAGTACTGTTTGTTTCTTTTATTGAGATCGTTTTCATGGGATCAATTCAGCTTGTGACTAAGTGATAGAATAAAAATTTAAGGTGTCGTAAGGTAATGGGCAGCTATTACTTTGGGCCCGTTTCTCATCTAGATAAATCTGCAGCGTGAACATTGTTAGGAGATTTAAGCTTCCCACCCACCAACTGGTTTTTCTGAAAAAGACTCAAATATTATTTGCTAATCTTTTAAGTTTGCTGCTATTGTTCCTGATCTGAGACACAAACAACTCCTATACAATGGAGTGCATCCATCTTCCCTTCTTCGTTCTCTGTTGAGGTTAGTGATGTCTGTTCTGTCCAGACAGTAGGTCATTCCTAACAGGCTACTTTCTCTGCATTCGTGGTTTTGTCTATCTCTGTGCACGGCAGTGATCTTTGGATATTGGGTTACCATGTGTTATATCCATCTTCGTCTTACGCGTGTTCATCTCTGAATTCAACTTCATTCACTGTCACATTCTCGGAAGTCACTGGTACCTATAATTATTCACTTCGAGGAACAGGCCTTACAGCAGATTGAAAATTGGGATATTAAACAACTTTTTATTTGTTTTTGAGATGGTTCCAACTAGTTGAGTGAGACGGAAGTAATAACGTGCTGCATAATCTATTGATGCTCTAAAAATCAAAGAAATAGCAAGGAATCATTTCCAATAATGTTCCTTAGACCGCAATACTAAGCATAAGTGGCAGCTAAATTAATTCGATTCTAGGCGTTCAATAACGACCACTAAGCAATGTTACTAAACATCCATCATTTCCGGGAGCTCTGTTTACGAATTGAAAGTCATGTTTGAGAGTTTCTAGGACATAAATAGATTAATACCCCGCAGATGAACTAAAGGTTAGTGTCTTCAACGATATCGGTAGATAGAGGGTCAAAAATCTGAGCGCAGTAGATACTACCTAATACCATTTTCGTATGCAGGACACACAACGACATCAAGAAAAGCATTCACTTTCAAAGAACCTTTGAAAATGGGCCATATTATTATGGCCTGTTGCCTGAGAACGAGCAGCTCAGTAAAAGGGAAGCTAGTCGGCTGTCGTGAGCATCTATTGTTAAAGAGTGGAGAGACAACGAGTAGACGACAAGGTCTTGGACGCTTGTGCTTCATCACAGAACGTAGGACTCGGAGGCTTATTCTATTTGTAAAGCAGCATAGGTACCAGTCTGTGATAGATTTAACCACACTGAGTGCAATATTGGTGCAGCAACAAATGTTTCGGCATACAACACTAGGTTACTTGTGGAAAACGGGGCTCCCCATCAGACGACTCCCATGTGTCCCCATGTTGACCCAACTATGTAGTCAGTCGCGGTTACAGTGGACACGTGATAATCGAAATTGGACCGTGAATTAATGGAAAAAAGTCTTCTGATCGGATGAATCACGTATCGCTGTAATATAGACGAACGGCTATCCGAAACAGACATCGTGCTACGGACGTACGCCAGTAGGGCTAGTTTTATGCTGTGTGAGACATTAACCTGAGTTTCCATTGGACTTGTGGCCGTAATCGAAGGCTCCATGACTGCTATGTAGTACGCAATTTTTATTGCAGATCACTTGTATCCCTTCATGCTTGATGTCTTCCACCTTGCAGCGGGATAACTGTCCGTGTTACAAGATCTGTACCGTGCTACAGTGGTTGATTTAAGGAAAATTATAGTGAACTCGGGTTGTACCCTGGCCCAAAATTTCACCTGGGAACCCAACAGGACGCATCTGGAAAGTATCACAGACAACTAGCCAGTAATTTACAGTAACTGCATGACCCTTGCATAGGTATCTGGTGCCACATACCTCCCAGAATCGCTGCTGTATTGCGTTCGAAAGGTGAATAAACACGCTGTTAAGCCACTGTCTAATACATTCAGTCGCAACACGCTCTGGTGTGAAAGTTGTTACCGTTTCACAGCGGGAGCGACACGAACGCCCCAAGCGGTGGGAAAACAGACAGTGAGGTGTCGTAAGGATAATTTACGTTTTTATACCGGGTGGTTATAATTAAACTATCTCTATTTCACACGTTATAACATGGAAACTAATTACCGTACGACTACCAAACTTGGCAGTATTAATTTCAGGGATATGGGGTATAGAAATAATGCAGAATCAATTAAATTGTAACAGTTTTAATGTGCTAATACGATACATAATACATTACATACCGGTACCACTACTGCTACAAAAGGGGCTCAATACGGCTCCCATCAGCGTCCAGAAGAGTCTGAAAACGCAGGATTGCATTCTGCACAGCAGAACGAAGCATGTCCGCAGATATGTTGGCTACCTGTCTTGATACACTGCTCTTCAGATCAGCACACGTGTGTATGTTCCCCTGGTAAACCCTGTCCTTTAGGTAGCCCCACAACCAGAAATCACAGGGAATGAGATCGTGCCGGCCAAGCATTTGGAAACGATCGGCTGATAATTCGATCGTTTCCAGATCTGTTTCAGAGAAGCAGGTGAACTTCACGAGCGATGCTCGGTGGGGCCCTATCTTGCATGAAAACTGCTGAGTTTTCTCTCCTGTAGGGCAGATATGACATGCTGGTGAAGCATATCGCAGGACAGTCACTCTGCATATCTTTGATTTTTGTGCGCCAACCTGTTCAAAAAAGAATGGGCCAGTGATGAACCTAGCCGTGAAGCCTCACCATACGGTGACACGTTCATCACACAGAAGAACTTCATGCACAGTGACTGGAGGTAAAGATTCCCACACTTGGCAGTTCTGTGTGTTCGCCTCACCCGTCAGAGAAAACTGAGCTTCGTCTGTCCGTAGGATGGTCCAGGGCTAGCCCTCGTCAACTTCAGTCCTTGCGAGAAAGTGGAAAACGCGGTCAACACGTTGTTGTGTGTCCTGTGGTTCAAGCTGCTGTACGATATGGATCTTGTACGGATACCATTTGAGAATGGTTCGAAGCCCCTTCCGTACAGTGGACCAAGGGATGTTCAACTGTCGTGACACAGCACGCACACTACCTGATAATCGGAAATTGCGTGCAGCGTTGTCTGCAATAGTAAAAGCGATTTCATCAACCGCCTGGGGTGCAGCCAGTCGTCGGCCTCTTCACGGAGCGACACCTAGTTCTCCAGTTGATTCGAAGTTCTTCATCATACTCCGCACAGCAGGTGAACACAGAGGACACTTCCTTAATCCTTTCAGGTGGCAATATTTTCCAAGTGCAGCTGCAGCATTAATGTTGTTTTGATAATAGAGCTTTACCAATTATGCGCTGCTTCTTTTGTCCAAGCTCGTGTTGATACATCAACAAGTGCACTGCGACTGGTCTGGTGCGTGAGACTATGAATAACGATGATTGATCGCGGCATCTGATAGCTGTAGTTGGAACTGGACGGTGACGCTGTGACGCATGGAAATCATGCACCCCATACTCTGGACATTAATGGTACCAAGTTTGGTATTTATACGATAATTAGTTTCCGTGTTATAATGCGTTAAATGCAGAAAGTTTAATTATAACCATCCGGTATTTTTCTACTTGATTAACGAAATAATTGTTATATGTTTGCATTCCTTACTTTAATAAATTACTGATTAACATGAGTTGTAGTGAAATGAATGTAATGCAGTCGAATGACATAAGCTGTAACTTATTCATGAACAAATACTTTGAATATGTGCTTAATTGCAGCTTACTCCGCTGACAGCAAGAGAATATAAATAGATACTTCATGAATGAGAAGCATATATTTCTGTTGTCAGTTCTTATTATAATAGACAAATTGATATGCACAAACACACGAATATTTATGTGCGTGTAATTACTTTTGCTTCAAAAGCTAATATCTTGAAAATTCTTTCCGTTTGTGGCTCAGATGTAACAACAATTGTAAAACTGGTTTCTTCTCTGTTGCGAAAAGTTTTGTTGCTTTTTAATATTTTATTATGACGCCTGTATGGTTTTCCCTTCAGCTACGGGTTCCATAGTTTATTTTGTACGTGAAATAATTTAAGTGTTACGTTTCATACAGTTTTTCTACGTTCCACATTTACTGATTTTGCTGGAAGTGTGACGCACAAAACTTCGCGTTGTTGGGTAGATACACATCTTTCAGCAAAAGTCAGGTATTCTGTTGTTTACTGGCAATTTCTTGTTATCAAAGGAAAACACCATTCTGCAATACGTATCTGTTCGTTAAGAGAATCGTAAATGAGCTGTCGGGTAAATTTTTATTACACTGCATATGCTCCCAATTGTAAAATCTGTTACATATCAATATAAGCGATAGAATTCGCACTCATCCGGTATCGTACTCTTAGAAGTGCCACTTGGTGGCCGCTTGGCGCGCTGCTATCGTAGTGGGTAAGAAAAACGAGTTGGAGTGTCGTGACTGTAACGTTAGACCGTGAGCAAGCCACATCCATGGGTAGGAGCCAGATACCAAACCATTACCGGGGTTCCGTTGTCATACTGAGACAGATATGGCGAATGCAAGGGTCGGGTAAACACTGCTTTGCAGCCATCGATAAAACTAGCCGTGGATACCGATGGAGAAACAGTTGTCGCCCCAGAGACGTCGGAGAAGAGCAGTTTTTTTCATATTTATAAGCGGCGTTCAAAAAGAAACGAGCCAGAGTCTGGAATGCGCAAACAGGTGACAGGAGGGTAATATTGTGGCGTGTGCAACGAGGTGTGGTTCCGACCAGAGCGTGGAAGTTCACAGACCGCCGCTAGAGGGCACGCGTGCACGTCACGTGACTATACAGAGCTAGCAGCAGCATGCATCAATCGTCCAACGCTGGAAGTCGCGTTGCAAACAGTGACATGGAGACGTCAAAAGAAGAGCAAAGAGGTGTTGTTCGCTTTATGACAGCGGAAGGAATAGGAGGAGTGGATACTCAGTGACGAATGTCACAAGTGTACGGCGAACACTACATGTTCCTTGCAAGGGTCAAGGTGTGGCACAAGCACTTCAGGGAAGGACGGGTGTTGTTAGCCTATGATGCACGGTCTGGAGCACCATACTGCATCACCGATGACATCGTCCAGCTGGTGGATGCACTCATTACCCAGGACCGCCGAGTGACAGTGAAAGCCATAGCCACCATGATAGGATTGAGCATTGGAAGTGTTCAGACCATCATGAAGGAACGACTGCACATGTGCAAAGTGTCCGCTGATTCACTAGCTTGAAGTCAGTGATGATGAGTAAGTAAGCTAGTAATTTTACGAGATGGCTGTATATATAGTGGTAGAGAGCATCTGTATAACAAATGTATGCAATACCGGTATGTAGCTGCATAGTGAATGTATTTATGTTATATTGCTGTATGTAGAATCTGAAAGTATACATTATATTTTCCAGTTATATTCTAAAAAATTCCTCGATTCATTATATTCGTGCAGAAGACTAGCTTTGCCAACGGCCTTGCCACAGTGGTAACATCGGTTCCCTCAGATCACCGAAGTTAAGTGATGGTCTGAGCTAGCATTTGGATGGGTGACCATCCGGTCTGCCGAGCGCTGTTGGCAAGCGGGATGCACTCAGCCCTTGTGAGGCAAACTGAGGAGCTACTTAATTGAGAAGCAGCTGCTCCGGTCTCGGAAATTGACATACGGCCGGGAGAGCGGTGTGCTGACCACATGCCCCTCCATATTCGCATCCACTGACGCCTATGGGGTGACGATGACACGGCGGCCGGGTGGTACCGTTGGGACTTCATGGCCTATTCGGGAGGAGTTTAGTTTAGTATTTTTGTATAGTTTTTAGAGGTTTCTCTGGCGTATTTAGTACTGGATGTGAGATTTTGCCATCAGAGCAACACATACCAACCGTTTCTCCTTGCCATTTTAATGCGTTATGGAACCTACTTCTTTGTCTACCCCTTTTGATGCCTTATTTATGATTAGCACAGTCAGTTAATAGAACATAACCAAATACCGCCTCACCAAAAGCGTCCTGCGTTCCACATGTAAAGATACGACTCTGTTTTTCGTACAGCCTTTCAATGACGCCGCCGTTGTGAGTCTTGAAGCGACTTAGAAGCTTTAAGAGCCGCGTCACGCAGCGCGTAAAATGCGACGAGCTCGTGACTGTTCTAACGTCTCTGTAACTCTTAAGGCTGCCTGACGTTTTGCATCCATGTTCGGGCGGGCATAAGACTGCTATAGTGTTGGTTGGATTCGAGTAACTTTCGCAGCTTGAGCTCTCTTAAAACTCTGCGCTAAATCATACTCACGTTTGCGAGGCTTATAGCAATAATTTTAAATATATTTCTCGGTCTTACCTCCCAATTTTGTTGCTGTATCCCGACCAAAACTCTCCAACTACGCCGTTGGTGTAGGAACTCAATATCGTAAATCATGCGCACAATAGCACTGGATGTGCAATGTCACGGAGTAAGCTATGGACACGAAGAGGTGCCGACCATTGCACTAGCCTCGTATGCATGCCACACAAGTATACCATATTTAAAATATGTTAATAGTAGTAAAAAAATACAACATTCTAAAGCAGTCTTTGGTCTTCTTCAGGGTTCAAAGTATCCCCATACCAGGTACTATCGGAGTCGGTTCAGCGGTCGAGTCGTGAAAACGTAACAGAGTGAGTTACTTTTGCAAATAATATTACTGGTCTTAGTATGAAAGTATGGATTGTACACGTTGAGAACTGAATAAACATTTTAATGATTACGTTGAATCACATTACGTAGAACATGTCAACCAATAAGAATCTTTCACAAATATGATAAAATTCAAGAATGAAACAGTAAATAGCTTTTTCGAAGAATAAATATTTTTTCCTTAATTTGGGTAAAATTCTTCAAATCAGTAAGTATATTATACTACACACTTTGTAAAGTAGCCCATCTTCTTCATCAGGTTTCGAGATGCCTCATGCCAGATTTCATGGCTACCACTGCAGCGGTTTGGCCGTGAGAGCGTTAAAAGACAGAGTTACTTTTGCATTTATAATATTAGTACGGATTTTCAGGTGTAATGGATACAGAGTTCAAGGCCGAACTCATAATGTTTTCAAGCTTTTGTTTGATTTTTACTGTTCATGCTTTATGATTAAATTTAGTCGGTAAGATGCCCACCAGCCGATCGAAAATGGAAGTTACTGCACAGAGAGGCAGTAGTGATTCACTTTAGGTTTTTCGGAATCGGATGGTGGCATTTGCGCTTACGGATCTGGAATTGCAGGAGTAGTCACAGAAAACTGTGATGTCTCGTTTTGTCTCGGCTCGATGGCGATGTTTGTCCCAGTCGAGATGACGTGGAACGGCGTCCGTCGAACACGACACCAATCTGTAACTATTATAAAAACGAACTCCTCGCGCGTTTTGGTTATTTTTCAGATACTGTCTCTCAAAACTGATACCAACGTCTCGATGGAGCAGCACGCTGGAGTGTGTGCGCCGCCCTTGCTTGTAATTAAAGCATTGGTGTTCGATGTCTATCGATCTTCTCCACTTATAAATATAGCGACTGCACCACTCGATAGCGCGTTGACTCCCTTGATCTGAAGTGATAAGCAAAAGTCCTTTGGGTGTTCGTGACAGACTTTTCAGTTTACGCGAACTTGCTGACTGTAGTTCTTATGCCCGGTTTGAGAATGGGTATTCAAACGTTGAAAATATAATGTCTTGAATCATCAATCCATCACCCAAGCCGATGTCACATCATAATTTTTGCGAGGATATTGAGTTGTTAATTATTATTCCGTCGTCAAGGCGTCGCTACGTCGCGTATTCAACAACTGCACGACGTAATTCCAGAGGTAACATACCCTTGAGCAATGTTCAGAATGCGTAGTATTTCAGTGTAAACTTATTGCTGTTTACAGTTAAATTGTCACTAAATCACTTTTCACTTTTATGTTATCCGAAGAATCAGTTGATTCCACAAATACACATCAAATGTCCATTAAATGATGTATACGACACGAAGAATTAAAGTTGCATTAAAGTTTATTGTTCTTCGTAGTTATTTGTCCCTACACCAAGTACACACTCCGATTTTTCACTCAGGAATTGCGTCTGTTAGCATCAGCAATTCTGACTTTGACGATAGCTTCTGACAACACGGCGCAATTGTAAGTTCTTCGTGATTGCAATTATCTGTTGCCTACTCAAGTCTAATAATTGAGTTTATGTCGGCGATCAGTCTCTTTCTGTGTCCTTTGATGTTCATGGCTATTACGTATCACGAAGGCTAAGTCCCATCACAGATCAACAATCACACGAGTTATTTTTCTGTCCCTTTATCTGTATAAACGGTAAAGATGATTTTACTCCAGTCCGACTTCTGACTAATACTTCCAACCGTAAGACTTTTTAAGTTTCAGATCGGTTTTAAAACAATCTAGTAGCGCTTAACATGCGTACTAGTATCGCAAGAGTACAAGAGAGAAGTGAAGTTAACATCTCCATTGCCGAGTTACGTTGTAGCCACAGCGAACTTAGAGCTCGATGCGGCTGCAGCTCTCTTCTAGGATAAGTGTCAATTTATGGCATGGGCTTTAACCTTCGTAAATAATAATTTTTGAATCCGTTTTTTAAAGTTTCTGCTTCGTATCATATGGTATTCTTTCATTCAGTCCTTTCTTTATTATAAGTCTGGTACCGCGCGCCGCGGAATTTGAATCCGCGCCAGATGTCATGGACGTCGAAGACCCATAGAGGTCTGTGCACCATCGCGCCGTAAACTGTGGCGGCGCAAACCTCCTGGCCCGCTTTTAGTGTGAGGGCGCCACAGCAGAACATGTGGTTCCAGCAGCCAATAGCGGCGCCCCCGATAGCGTACTTAAGCGCCTGCCTCTCACTCAGCTAACTTCAGACGGTCGTCGCCCCCGCCCCGACCCTCGTACTGACCCTCCCCCAAAGTACGTCCATGACTATTCCCGTGCCAACTGGAATACCTACCGGAATACCCTCTCCACCTAGGTCGATAGCCACCCCTTCACCTACCGCCACCCTGACGATGTAACCCATGCCACCTCCTTTCTCCCGCAGACCTTGTCTGAGGCCGTGGAGGCCCACGTCCCTACTGTCACCATCCACCCCACCGTCCTACCTTACCCCCACAGTCCATCCTCCTCCTCCGTGAATCCCGCCGTCTCTACCGTGCCTCCCTCCACACGCGTGACCCGGACACACTACGACGCCACCGGCAACTACAGCGACACATTCGAAATTGCTCGCAGCTAAGAAACGCCAGGACTGGCGACAGACATGCACCCGTTTAAATGCTACCCTACCTATAAACTCGTCCAAGTTCTGGTCAGCCTTCCGTCGCCTTACCGGAACTAAACCCTCCCCCTACTATCCTCTTCTCCATGATGATCACCCCTTCCCTGACACCCTTAGTAAGGCCAATCACTTTGCCTCTTACCTCTCCGATGTCTTTTCCATCCCCGATGATCCCCAGTTCGATTACTCCCTCTTCCCGGATGTCCGAGATCAAACTGACACCTCTGTCCCTCCCCTCACTCCTGGTTTCCAGTGCTTGGACAACATTGCACACACGGAACTCCATGCCCCTATCACTACACAGGACCTCATGGCTACACTCTGCACGAAACGCAACACCGCTCCTGGTCACGATCGTGTCACCTACCGTTACCTTCGTGAAGCTCCTGTCTCTTTCCTCTCCATCCTGGCCAGGCTCTATAATGTAGTCCTGTCCACCGGTTACTACCCCGACCTGTGGAAAACCTCCCGTATCCTGATGTTCCTTAAACCTGGTAAACCGCCGTCCGCTGTCTCCTCCTACCGTCCCATCAGCCTTACCTCGGTCTTCAGTAAGGTCTTGGAATCTATCCTCACCTGCCGCATCCACCAGCATCTCCGCCAGCACCACCTCCTTCCCGTTACCCAGTGTAGCTTTCGGCCGTCCTTCTCTTCCGACGACCTTCTACTTCACCTCACTCATCTCCTTTCTGAACAGCTTAATTCCCGTTGCTCCACAATCTTTCCTCTCCCTGGACCTCGAACGTGCTTATGACCGTGTATGGCATTCTGGTCTCCTCTTCAAGCTCCAAACCTTCACCCTTCCCATTAACTACGTCCGTCTGATCGGTTCCTTTCTCTCCCACTGTCCTTCCTACGTCACCATCCATAACACGGATTCCTACACCTTTTTTCCTCTGCCGGTGTGCCCCAAGGCTCCATCCTCTCTCCCCTTCTGTACCGTATGGTGGACATGCCGCCGCCGTCACCCCCCGTCCACCTTCTCCAGTTTGACAATGACACCGCCTTCCTTGCCATTGGCCCCACCCTGCAGCGCTCCCAACACCTTCTCCAATCCCATCTTGACCGGTTCACTGCTTGGTGCAACCAGTAGTTGCTCAAGGTCAATCCCTCCAAAACCCAGGCGATCATTGTAGGCAAAACCACCCCTTCCTTCCGCCTCCTTGATTTCTATCTCAGCATCTATGGCTGTCCTATCGCCCTCACACCCACCCTTAAGTACCTTGGCGTCACCCTCAACCGTCGACTCTCCTGGACCCCCCGTCTCCGGACAATCCAAGCCAAGGCACGCTCCCGAATCCATTTCCTCAAGCTCCTTTCCGGCCGTACGTCGGGTCTGGACCCCTCCACCATACTCCACACCTATAAATCCCTCATCTGCCCTATCCTTTGTTAAGCCCATCTGGCCTGGATCTCCGCCTCCCCTACCTTTTATAAATCCCTTCAAATCCTTGAACGCCATGCTCTCTGCCTCGCCTATCGCATCCATCTCCCCTCCCCCACGCGGATCTTGTACGATCTCATTCCGTTCCCCCACCTCCTCCTTTTCCTTGAAAGGATATGGATCCTGTAAACCTCCCACAAACTCGATCCTCCTCACCCGCTTGTCTTGCCCATCCTTTCCCGCCCCCGCCTGCTGCCACACCTGTATTCCCACGTCCTACCCGGTCTCCATCTCTCCATCCTCCTTAACCTCTCCCAAGGTGGCTTCCGCCAGCTCCCCCTCCCTGATGATGTCCTCCTCCCCTTCATCTACCCCTCCTATCAACTTTGATCCTCCCCTCCCCCACTTCCTGTGTCCTTTCCTTTAGGCACTCTCCCTCCCTTCTCTTTCCTTTTCCCCTGTCCCCTTCCTCCACCCCTCTTCCCCCGGGCTTCCCCTCCCCCTTCCTCCATTCCCCCTATCCCCCTGCCCATGGCATCTGCTCTCCTCTCTCCCTCTCCCACCCCCCTCCTCCTCTCTTGGCAGGTCCACGGACTCGTACACGGTTAGTGAACTTTCGCGCACCGGAGCTCAACGCCTCGTGTGTCTGTGTGTGCCGTCGTTTTGTGCTTAAGTGGTTCAGTGTTATTCGTTTTGTGCACCTACGTTCACGTGTGACAATTTTCGTCTATGTATGTGTCCAGGTGTCTGAACAAATTTTATCTTGGATTCTACGCCCGTGGACGGCTCCATGTATTTTAACAAGTGTTTGTCTCTGTTTATATGTCCACCATATTTTTTTCTCTAAGTGTCTTCATTTGTATCTTTTGTGTTTCTGAGGCCAAAGAGCGGCGTAGTATACTGCTGCAGGCCTGCCTGTAAACAGGTTTAAAAATAACAACAAAGAAAAAAAAAAGCTCAGCCAACCAACCTAATCACGCGTACGTCGGTTGACACCTCACGATAGACAGTTTACTTCATTGTTCTGTGTACGAGTGGACGTGTTTGTTTCCTTGTGACTCCGTTCTTCGATCTTGTTGTATTCGTTCTGTCCTTCGTTGGTCGTGCCCGTCCTTTCCCGTTGTGTTACTGTTCGCGGGCCTCTCCGCGGGTCCCGCCGCGCTTTCCGTCATTGCTACCCCGCGACCGTCACGGTCGCAGTTACAACAATAAGCATTAGTATTTACATAACATTCTTGTTAATCAAACTGTCAAGAGTGTAAATTTTGCTGCCAGTAGCTGTGATCACTGTCAGGATGACTGATTTTTCTATTTCATTATAGGTTCATTATAGGTTCTATAATTGGTATGTTACAAAACCAAGAGCCTACTAATGATCGAAACGCAGATCTAAGCGTTCGGGTAGTTCTTGATTTACCCGTTCAGCACGGAGATACTGCGACATAACCATCAAGGGCAGTGAATAATTTTTCTGCTGTTAACTTTATCCCTTCATTGTCGGGAAGCTCGCAGAATAAGTCACCACAATTTTGCGAAATAAGTGTGACTTGGAGCGAATGTGTTTCTAGCTTGACGAGTTTCAAATAAATATCACTCGACTAATGCTCGGTGGAGACCCAACGTCCTATTTGGATTCCGTAAAATCGCTGAGTATCGCCAGCAGTCTTGAAGTGTTGGCCAAAGGCATGCCTGACCAGCAGACAGATGAGAAGAGCGCAACATTTTCCTGCGAAGAGATGGAATGTGGGAGAAGGGCTTTCCGTCTGTTGCTTGTTTCACTTCTTGTCTTCGATAAAGGGAGAAATTGAAGTGCCACTCCAAGAGATAAAAGGCTGCAGGTGTATTTATTAAGGGAATAAACCTGCAAAATGGCAGAGAAACAAAATTTGATTCCACTTCGTCATCGGAGGAGGCCGTGCACCTCGTTCTCCGGCGAGAGGAAGCCAGTAATTTTCTTTCAACCTACTTCCGAGTGACTGATTCCCGTAATGTGTTCACTACGGAAAAAAAATGGAAGCCGCAAACTCTCAAGCCAGGGAGCTAATAGTTGCTGGCCACCATTCTGATCTTATTGTTATTGTAAATAGACTAGACATTTAAGAGCTGACAGCTCTTCTGAATGGTAGATATAATAACAGCCACTGAGGAATCCAGAGAAACCGAAGTAACGGAGGAAGCCTTTGAGAAAGACGAGGACAGGGAAATTGACGTGGAGTTTGCTCTGCCACCGCTACGAGCTCGTGTGAAAGAAAGAGCAAATCCTGTTAAATTGGGCGTATTAGCAGAGGAGGCAGATATGACTGTACAGGGAAACATTAAGGGATTTTAGTCGCCATTGGCACCCAGTTTAGTGTTCTATTTTTATCCCCTGGTGACAGGCAAGTCTTAAGGTTACCATGCTGTCGTATAAGTGGGTTAGGTATGGATATGATTCATTATTGGGGATGTGATCTGCTGAAACAGAAGTAGTAGAGAAATGTTATGAGTTCGATGTGGAGGTGTTCAGAAAAGAGGGTGTAGGATTTCGATGCAATTCTGGGAAACGTTTTTCTGTTCTCCTTTCAAAGAGTCGTTGACTGTCAATCGTTGAATTTTAGAAATGGCGGCGTTGTACACCGATTTGACAGATACAGCAATACAAAGGCGTGAAGAACCAAGGAAAATGCCTATTCCCCGAGTTTGCACTGTAAGAGACCTAACCTTTTCATATTAAATTATGACGGGACAACTGTTGAGCTCGATTGATACCTGAATTACTGAGCAAGCAGTCCTAGCCGGAACTGCTAGGTGAAACATTTCTAGTATGCAACAGATAACGCAATCATTGGAACCATGAAATTTCTAGTAAGGATTTTGGGGTGGACTTTGTAATATAGACAACTAAGTTTCTTAATGATCTACGCATGGATTTTTTCGGCATTACATAAAACACGTTACTGATAGCACAAGGAATATATGTACTCAATCTAAGAGTCCTTATTCATGGTATAAAGATTTTAGTGGTCCACTAATACAGATAAATTAATACACATTATATTATCTAGTCATCAGATGATTTGACGAAGGTTGAGAAATGCATGTAGCAATGCGCGGGGTGGATAGACAAAATAAATCACTCACACATTCGTTCGTGTGCACAACAAAGGCAGAAAATGTCTTCACTACTGTACACTCAGCACAGCTAGGGGTCCTCATTCATGGACAGGCACGAAATCACAATAACGCATTAAATTGACCTTTAATGACACGGTCGCAAATTACCCACACTCATAGAAGTACTCATTTGACTAGTAAAGGCTCCTACTATTCATGTAACACATTAATTCACACGTTAGCAATTGAGATAGGAACTTGCACACAATCTAAGCGACTCATGGTTGCACGTGTTAGCCATGTGGACAAAAGAAAAAGAAAACACACACACACACACACACACACACACACACACACACACACACACACACACACACACACACACACACGCGCGCGCGCGCGCGCGCGGCCGCACACACACACACACACACACACACACACATATATATATATATATATATATATATATATATATATGTGTGTGTGTGTGTGTGTGTGTGTGTGTGTGTGTGTGCGCGCGCGCGGCCGCTGAGCGAGGCAGCCGGGCAACACGGGCCCTAGTATTACTAGGCCCGTGTTGCTGGAAAATCAAACTGTGCGTTGCGCAATACACACACACACACATATATATATATATATATATGTGTGTGTGTGTGTGTGTGTGTGTGTGTGTGTGTGTGCGTGTGCGGCCATGCGTGTGTGTATGTGTGTGTTTTTTCTTTTCTTTATATATATATATATATATATATATATATATATGCCAACGCTGAATGTATGTTTGTAGTAAATAAATTACAAATTGTATAAACTTTATGAAAAAATTTAAAATAAAAAATCTATACCTTATTGTTTAAGACAGCTACTATACAATGGTTTTCGTACAATGTATAACAAAAAACAGATTTTATTTGCTCCTCATAATTTACATTTCTCAGCTGGTAGAAATCGGCAAAAATAGCATATTTGCTTTAATACCTCCTGACTGACCTTTGAGACCTTACAACACCGGTGTGAATTAGCAGCAAGAACTCAACTGCTGAACGTGGGCGAACAGTGAATGCTGCATCTGGGCGAAGACCGGCAAACATTTGCACAAACGAAGAATTACGCGAAAAGTAACAACAACAAATACCCCACTACACACAAAAGCTGAAATAGAATTGTTATGAGACAATTATAGCTCCCATCTGAGACATTCAAACATCCGAATCCAATCTATAACAGAGTGTCTGCCCTTACCTTCCATCGTCGCAAGAGTACCAGGCACTGAACGCTATCCAGCGTTACTGGTTTGAAATATCTGGAGAAGGAAAGAAAGAGAGTAAATTTTTGTTGCTCGCCAACTTAAACGGTGTAATGTCAATGTAGATCAACCTTTCTGCTTTCCTGCCTACACCATCTCAAGTCGGCAAAACTGTCATATAACTCTACAGGCTCCTGTTACCTGGGATAATTTCAGGTACATATCAACCACACAGTCATCCATTCTGGATTTCATTCAGAGGAATGGGTCATAGGAGGTACTGATACAGGAAATAATAGTCCAGTAAATGTGTACACTACTAGTATCAAACATAGGCCTTAATTTGAGGATGAATTTTCTGAGAATGTAGGTTTGGAGTACAGCATTGTATGGTAGTGAAATATGGACTGTGGAAAATAGGAATAGAAGAGAATCGAAGCATTTGAGATGTGGTGATACAGAGTAATGTTGAAAATTAGGTGCGCTGATACGGTAAGGAACGAGGAGGTTCTGAGTTCTGCGAAAAACAGGGGAGGAAAGGGTTATGTGGAGATGGGATAGGATGATAGGGCTCTGTTAAGACATCAGGGATGACTTCCCTGGTACTAGAGGTAGCTGTAGAGATCAAGAACTGTAGAGGGAGACACAGACAGGAATACATCCAGAAAATAATTGAGGGCGTAGGCTGCAAGTGTTGCTCTGGGATGAAGAGGTTGGTACAGGAGAGGAATTCGTGGCGGGATGCATCAATCCAGTCAGAGGAATGATGTCTCAGAAAAAAATAAATAAAAAATGTAGAACACGATGCATAATCTTCTATCCTCCTAAAATGGTGCTTGGTGACTCGATGCAAGTACTTTTTTGTATCACCCTTAGCATGGCCTCATTTAGGACTAAGAGGAACTATGCACCATCCCTGCCTCGCCTGCTTAGTATATTTTTAGCCAAATGTGTTTTTGATAGTTGTCGAACAATAATACAGCCAAATATTTAATTTGATTCTCCATTGTGCCTTGCACCAAGTGTGGTAGGAAACCTCTGTCACATGTATTTTGATGAATAATACAGACATTTTAGACAATGAAATAATGTAAGTTACTTCAGGGTTGTCAATATCTTCGATATTTTTGATAGACAATATGTATCACAATTCATATTGTAATATATGAAGTAAACATTGTGTGTGTGTTTTGCTGATGAAACTTACATGTATTTGATAACTGATACAGACACATTTTGGACGTAGAGATACTGTTACACCAGTGTTGTTAACATCTTTACATAACTTTGCCAAATATTTTTGATATGCAAATAATATTGTGACACTTGACATAAACATTGTGTTTGTGGATCAAAATGGCTCTGAGCACTATGTGACTTAACAGCTACGGTCATCAGTCCCCTAGAACTTAGAACTACTTAAACCTAACTAACCTAAGGACATCACACAAAACCCAGTCATCACGAGGCAGAGAAAATCCATGACCCCGCCGGGAATCGAACCTGGGAACCCGGGCGTGGGAAGCGAGAACGCTACCGCACGACCACGAGCTGCGGACTGTGTTTGTGGGAACTGTATTTGTTGCTGATGCAGCTTATGTGTCTCTGATAAATAATATAGACATTTTTGGACGAGGAAATAAAATAAATTACTCTTGTATTGTCAAAATCTATACATATTTTTTGCAGATATTTTAGATGTGCAAATAACGTTGTGACACTTGACATAAATGTTGCGTGAGTGTTGATGATAAAACCTCCATACTTCTGACAAGTAATACAGATATTTTTGTGTTAAAATAATGTAAATTACAGTAGTACTGTCAATAGCCTTACTTAGTTTTGATAAATAATTCAGATCGACCAGATACTTTTGAAAATAGCATCAATGTAGGCAATTCAGTTCGTTCAGATACCTTTGAATGTGTACTAGACGGGAGCCCTGGGCCTGTATACTTACGGGCTTTTCCTTTTGAGCATAACTAGGCTATATCAGTTATCTTGTACTGTTTCTTTAATTTTCCACTAACACAACTGAGCTAGTTCTGCCATCTTACGTTTTTTAATTTCCCTCCACTGTTTTCTTAGATTTTGCACAAGATGGAAGCCGACAGCAGTTCCACCAGTGGAGAATTTCTGAACTCACTTTAATAGTGACTGACTGCAGTGCTGCCAAGCAGAGGCCACGCAAACTCGACGAGACCTCCGGTAGCCCTGTAGCTGTACTAGTAACACTCACTAGGCTACATACTGTGCGTGAGTCATCCTCCAGAGATCTGAGTGGCACACAGTTTACCATAAATTCTTATTGTATATGCTAAATCTTACACCATCACAGGCACAACGAAAACACAGCCCAGGGGAACGACTTTTTTTTTGCGTCATCAGCTTTCTGACTGGTTTGATGCAACCCATCACGAATTCCCCTCCTGTGCCAACCTTTTCAACTCAAAGCAGCTCTTGCAACATACGTTCTCAATTATTTACCGAATGTATTCCAATCTCTGTCTTCCTCTACAGTTTTTAACCTCTACAGCTCACTCTGGAGCCATCGAACTTAGTACCTGATGTCTTAACATACGTCCTATCACCCTGTCCCTTCTACTTGTTAGTGTTTTCTACGTATTCCTTTCCTCACCGATTCTGTGGAGAACTTCCCCATTCGTTATCTTATCAGTCCACTTAATTTCCAGCATTTTTCTGTAGCACAACATGTCAAATGCTTCGATTCTCTTCTGTTCCGGTTTTCCCACAATCCTTGTTTCACTATAATGCAATGCTGAGTTCCAAACGTACATGCACAGAAATTTCTTCCTCTAATTAAGGCCTCTATGTGATACTAGTAGACTTCTTTTGGCCAGAATGCCCTCTTTTGCAGTGCTAGTCTGCTTGTTATGTTCCCCATGCTCCGACCATCATGCCTTCGTTATTTGGTTGCTTAGGTAGCACAATTCCTTAGCTTCAGCTACTTTGTAATCATCAATACTGATGTTAAATTTCTCGCTGTTCTCATTTCTGTTACTTCTCATTACTTTCGTCTTTCTTCAATTTACTGTCAATCTGTTTCCTGTAATCATTAAACAGTTCATTCCATTTAGTGCATCATGTAATTCTTCTTCACTTTCACTGGATATAGCAATGTGATCAGTGAATCTTGTCATTCATGTCCTTTCATCTTGAATTTTAATCCGATTCTTGAATCTTTCTGTTATTTCCGTCGTTGTTTCCTCGATATATAGATTGAAGAGTAGGAGCGAAAGACTGAATCCTTGCCTTACACCCTTTTTAATCCGAGCACTTAGTTCTTGGTCGTCCACTCTTATCATTCCCACTTGGCTCTCGTACGTTTTGTGTATTAACTGTCTCTTGCTATACCTTACCCCAGACTTTTCTCAGGATTTCGAACCTTTTGCATCATTTTACATTGTCGAACTTTTTTCCAGGTCGACGAATCGTATGAACGTGTCTTGATTTTTCATTAGTCTTGCTTCCATTACCAACCACAACAGCAGAACTGTCTCTCTGGCGCCTGTACTTTCCCTAAAGCCAAACTGATCGCCATCTAACAGATTCTCAATTTTCTTTTGCATTCCTCTTCATGTTATTCTTGTCAGAAACTTGAATTCACGAGATGTTAAACTGATTGCGCGATAATCTTCGCACATATCTGCTCTTGCACTTTTAGGTACTGCGTGGATGACGTTTTTCCGAAAGTCAGATGGTATGTCGCCAGACTCATACATTCTACACACCAACATGAATAGTCGTTTTGTTGACGCTTCTCCCAGTGATTTTATGAATTCCAATGAAATGTTATCTATTCATTCTGCCGTATTTGATCTTAAGCCTCCTAAAGCTCTTTTAAATTCTGATTCACTATATGGAAATTTTACAGAAAAGTACATAAACGAAAATACTCCTTCGCTGGGAAAAGCTAAGCACTGCAACAGTTTACGGAACTTCTTGATTAGCACTGAATATCTACTAGTCTGAACTTAGACGGGAGGCCGTAGGGATGAAACAGTTACAGCTAATATTCACTAGGAAGTAGAACAAAATAATGTAGTGAAGGTCGACGGCTGATACCAAGTTCCTGGTCGTCTCCAAAGCATAGGCCAAGTCCTGTTGAAGGCAAAGGCAGACACTGACGGTTTCCTGTGTCAGCGGTGGTTGGTGCGGCACTGTGTCGTACGAAGCGAACGTTTCGATCGAGACTCTGATTGAAGAACTGTAGGTGCAGTCGACATCTAACCCAGCGCTCGATAGAAGATGCGACAGAGTGGTTAAGCGTCGCCCTAAACACTCAGGCCGCAAGGTTAGGTCGCTGGTGCACCATTGCAGAGAAACGGCTGCCAGTCTGTAGGGCATACAGTCCGTGTACAGCATTATAAAACTACCTTAAGTTTTCGCAACACAGTCTGGTAGCTGTTTGAACCACATTGAGGATGTGGTCACTTGCTTTTGTCGTCGCTACCTACCCGTCAACAGAGTGGCCATGAATGGTTCAGAAATATTCTGACATAGGTCCCTGTACTCGTTCCGCAACGAATATCTACACAATAGCTGAGAGGGATGTTTTCTGACTGGGTCGTAGAGAGCGCTTTAGTGTTTAAAAGTCACTATAGATGTTTTATAAGGCGTAAAAGAGAGAATGTTGAGTTTTGTAGTATCCTGATGTCCCTATTGTTTGAAAAAATTGATAACAAACGACTTGGAGACGTAAGCTGTGATTTCCCTCAAGCAGAATATCTGAACTTATGAGTTCTTGTTAACTTCACCTGGGAAATGAAATGAAACTGGTCGGTGCTTCGCTCTCATTGTCTAATGAACAACACGATACAATATTTTTGGTATATGGTTTAAATGGCTCTGAGCACTATGGGACTTAACATCTGTGGTCATCAGTCCCCTAGAACTTAGAACTACTTAAACCTAACTAACCTAAGGACATCACACACATCCATGCCCGAGGCAGGATTCGAACTTGCGACCGTAGCGGTCACGCGGTTCCAGACTGAAGCGCCTAGAACCGCACGGCCACACCGGCCGGCTTTTGGTACATGACGATACATTATATTTCACACAACTTTTTTTTTGACCCATTTTATAAATTTCACATCGTTTACATCGCGTACACGTATGCATCAATACGATATTGCATATAAATTGTGACTACACGCAAATCATCTGAATTGGAAATATTTCTACATGTATAGCTTGTTAGTATGGAAAACTTCACTGTTAAAATACATTTATATTTATTTTTATCATCAGTAATTGAAAGTCATGTAAAATAACGGAAGACTGTACAACATAAATGGACTAACTTTATTAACGTTGCTATTGCGGTAATATACTTGGTATAACTTTAGGGTATATAATTTTGGCACGCCCAGCATTTGCGTGTTATAGGTAAGATCTCATGCTGTTTTGGACGTAATTGTAGAGTAACGGAGTAACGCTAACGCACTGAATAAAAGTTGGGTTGAGTGAATCCAATGTACTCTGACCTTTAATTTAATAATGTATATGAAATTAACCGGAACATTGCTTGTAAGCAGGATCTACCTAGACAGACTGTGTCAACAACGATAATGACAACTAATGGACAATCAACAAAGTGAATGCAAAGTTCACTTATTATAAAGATGTTTTAAATCATGGACAATCTAACTTGTCCTGATATTTGTACTCAAGGTGAGAAAATGTGCTGCAACCGAAATCACAGTAGAAATTTTGCGGTTCGTGATTAGAGAAGGAACCCGCCTCCATAGATCAGATAACGCACGTCTATGTGGTGACCATCACCTCCGAGGTAGCTGGTTCGAAACCTGACGGGACAAGAAAATTTGATAAGGAAATAGCACCACCAGTATTTGGCCGTTGGTCGGACTGTTTACCATTTTCTTGTACATGGTGGGTCGGGTGAAGTAATTGGTCCTCCACATTGCACAAAGCACTATGAACAATACGCCAAGTTCCTAAGAACGTTGACATTCGAGTATGTTTTTATTACAACTGCTAATCGGCCTTCGAAGTCAGTTGCAATTTGTAGACTATTTTGTGGCAGTCACGCTCCATGTAATAGGTTGAAATAGGGATGTTAAGTGTTAGAATATTCTAGACAATGACACACTAATTTTAGGAAAAAATCTTGAATATCCAAAGGTAGTAATATGGCGTGTTCCAATCTGGAAATTGTAATGAAAATTAGTGATATTTAAAAGTATTGCAATGAAGAAGATTACTGCTCATCTCTGTTATTAAAAGGTCGTAGTAGATGACAGTTCACTATAGCTTTTTTCTTCTTTACATGTGACACTTTAGAATCATGTGTTCTTTGGGAAGAAGATTACAATATGTATTTTTGAAGTGCAGTACTGATATGAATGAAGGTCGAAATGAAGTCAATAGAGGACGAATCGCTACCACTAAGAACGGCCTGCCATGGAAAATTTTGTTATTCGACAGAAGGAACATGATAGACTATCATGCATTCATGATAGCTGTCTCCTCCTGCTGGGGGCTAAACGCTGTGGAAAGAAAACTATGGCGCACCACGAAGAACTTATCCGAAATGGACGGAGGTCTATAGTTGTGATATATAAGTACAAGCGAACAAATGATTACAATTTCAGAAAATTTGGATATTTATTCAAGAGAAAGAACTTCACAGAATAATCAAGTTACTAACTCGTTGGTCCACCTCTAGTCCCTGTGCAAACAGATGTTCGGCATGGCATTCATTGGCAGATTTGGTGGATGTCCTCCTGAGGGATATCGTGCCAAATTCTGTCCAGTTTTTCGTTAGATCGTCAAAATCCCGAGTTGGTTGGTGGCCCTGCCCATAATGCTCCAAACATTCTCATTTGGGTAGAGAACAGGCAACATTGCTGTCCAGGGTACGGTTTGGTAAGCATGAAGACAAGCGCTAGAAACTCTAGCCACGTGTGGGCGGGCATCATCTCGCTGAAATTTAAACCCAGGATCGCTTTTCTTGAAGAGCAGCAAAACGGCAAGTAGAATATCGTGGATGTTCTGCTGTGCTGTAGGGTAGCCGTGGAAGATGACGAAAGGGGTCCTGTTATGAAAATAAATGGCAACCCAGACTATCACTCCTGGATGTAAGGACACATGACGCTCGACGTCAGGTTGGTATCCCCTTGCTTCCCGGGGCGTCTCCAGACTCGTTTTCAGCACGGAAACTCATTGACCGGAGTATAATAGTCTTCATTGATGAGTGGCGCTTGGAACTGATCCCCGATGACCAGTAAAGACGTGTCTGGATATGCGACAGACTGGGATACCAAGCTGACTGTCGCCCCCACAAGGCCAGACAACAAGGCGTCATGGTCTGGGTGCCATTCCTTTTCATAGAAGGTCCCTCCGCGGCATTCTTACAGCACAGCGCTACGTTGATGGTATTCTACTTCCCGTTTGGTTGCGCTTCGTGGCCGGCCAGAGTGACCGAGCGGTTCTAGGCGTTACAGTCTGGAACCGCGCGACCGCTACGGTCGCAGGTTCAAATCCTGCCTCGGGCATGGATGTGTGTGATGTCCTTAGGTTAGTTAGGTTTAAGTAGTTCTAAGTTCTAGGGGACTGATGACCTGAGACGTTAAGTCCCATAGTGCTCAGAGCCATTTTTTTGCGCTTCGTGGCAACCCATTCTGGACTTGCATTTCAGCAAGATAATGCCCGCACGCACATGGCTAAAGGTCCTACTGCTTGTCTTCGTGCTTACCGAACTATAGCTTGCCCAGCAAGTTCGCCGGATCTCACCCCAATTTAGAACGTTTGGAGCATTATGGGCTGGGCCCTCCAACCACATTTTGACGATCTAACGCTCCAGTTGAACAGAATTTGGTATGATATCCCCCAGGAGGACATCCAGCAACTCCGTCAGTCAATGCCAAGTCGGACAGATGCTTGCATAAAGTGCAGAGCTGGTCCAACGCGTTATTGATTTGATTGATTTTTGAAGCTCTTTCTCTTCTATAAATCATCAAATTTTTCTGAAATCGTAATGATCTGCTTGCCTGTAGAATAATCTACTGATTTCCGCCCCATTCGGATAATTCCTTCGAGGTACACCTTTTTTAAAACCTAGAGTGTACTTCTGTACCTATTATTCGAACCATTTATCTCCGGTTTTAGTGCCGCTGGACCATAACAGCGGACTAGACATGGAGCTGTACGAAATAATTATCGTATGTGGTAGTGGACAGAATCACAGAGGCTACAAAAAGTTTTTAGGATTCTTAATTTTCTTCGAGGTGTTTACATTCTACGAAAACTCTGAATATGTGAAGTGATAACGTAAAATCTGTGACGGGCATGTGAATGCCCATTTTGTCTTTATTCCAGTTACATAACTGCACTGAAGTGCCAAACAGACTGTTATACAGGGTGGTCCATTGATCATGAGTGGGCCAAATATCTCACGAAATAAGAGTCAAATGAAAAAACTACAAAGAACGAAACTTGTCTAGCTTGAAGGGGGAAACCAGATGGCGCTATAGTTGGCCAGCTACATGGCGCTGCCATACGTCAAACGGATATCATCAGCGTTTTTTTTTTAAATAGGAACCCCCATTATTTATTACATATTCGTGTAATACTTAAAGATATGAATGTTTTAGTTGGACCACTTTTTTAGCTTTGTGATAGGTGGCGCTGTAATAGTCACAAACATACGGCTCACAATTTTAGACGAACAGTTGGTAACAGGTAGGTTTTTTAAATTAAAATACGTTTGAACATTTTATTTCCGTTGTTCCAATGTACCTTTGTGAACTTATCATTTCTGAGAACGCATGCTGTTACAGCGTGATTACCTGTAAATACCACATTAATGCAATAAATGATGTCCGTCAACCTCAATGCGTGTAACGACCTTCCTCTCAACAGCGAGTAGTTCACCTTCCGTAATGTTCGCACATGCATTGACGATGCGCTGACACATGTTGTCAGGCGTTGTCGGTGGATCACGATAGCAAATATTCGTCAGCTTTCCCCACAGAAAGAAATCCGGGGACGTCAAATCCGGTGAACGTGCTGGTCATGGTGTGGTGCTTCGACGACCAATCCACCTGTCATGAAATATGCTACTCAATAGCGCTTCAACCGCACGCGAGCTATGTGCCAGACATCCGTCATGTTTGAAGTACATCGCCATTCTGTCATGCAGTGAAATGTCTTGTAGTAACATCGGTAGAACATTACGTAGGAAATCAGCATATATTGCACCATTTAGATTGCCATCGATAAAATGGGGGCCAATGATCCTTCCTCCCACCATCATGCACCATACATTAACCCGCCAAGGTCGCTAATGTTCCACTTGTCGCAGCAATCGTGGATTTTCCGTTGCCCAATGTGCATATTATGCCGGTTTACGTTACCGCTGTTGGTGAATGACGCTTCGTCACTAAATAGAACGCGTGCAAGATAACTGTCATCGTCCCGTAATTTCTCTTGTGCCCAGTGGCAGAACTGTACATAACGTTCAAAGTCGTCGCCATGCAATTCCTGATGTATAGAAATGTGGTACGGGTGGAATCGTTGTTGATGTAGCATTCTCAACACCGACGTTTTTGAGATAGCCGATCCTCGCGCAATTGTCTGCTACTGATGTGCGGTTTAGCACGTTTCACATGTGGCTGAACGTTTCCTGTTTCATTAAATAACATAACTATCCGGCAAACGGTCCGGACACTTGGATCATGTCGCCCAGGATACCGAGCAGCATACATAGCACACGCCCGTTGGGCATTTTTATCACAATAGCCATACATCAACACGATAACGACCTTTTCCGCAATTGATAAAGGGTCCAAGCAAATACCGTCCGCACTGGCGGAATGTTACGTGATACCACGTACTTTGTGACTATTACAGCGTCATCTATCACATAGAGAAAAAAGTGGTCCAACTAAAACATTCATACGTACTACACGAATGTGTAATAAAAATGGGGGTTCCTATTATTAAAAAAACGCTGTTGATATCCGTTTGACCTATGGCAGCGCCATCTAGCGGGCCAAGCATAGCGCCATCTGGTTTCCCCCTTCCAGCTAGACGAGTTTTGTTCTTTGTAGTTCTTTCGTTTGATGCTTATTTCGTGAGATATTTGGCCCGGTCACTATCAATGGACCACTCTGAATACATGCGTATTCAAATACAGAAATATGAAAACATGAAGAACACGACGCTGCTGTCGACAACACCTGTATAAGACAAGAAGTGTCTCGCTCAGTTGTTAGATCGGTTACTGCTGCTACAATGGCACCTTATCCAGATTCAAGTGAGTTCGGACGTGGTGTTATATCCGGCACACTAGGGATGGGACACAGCATCTTCGAGGTAGTGATGAAGTGCAAATTTTCCCGTCGACCATTTCACAAGTATACCGTGAATATCAACAATCCGGTAAAATATCAAATCTCCGACATCGCTGCGGCCGGAAAATGATCCTGCAAGAACGGGACTAATGACGACTGAAGAGATCGATCACCGTGACAGTAGTGAAACCCTTCCGCAAATTGCTGCAGATTTTAGTGCTGGTCCATTAACAAGTGACAGCGTCTGAACCATTCAACGAAACATCATCGATACGCGCTTTCGGAACCGAAGGCCCACACGTGTATCCCTGATGACCGCACGACACGAAGCTTGACGCCTCGCCTGGGCCCATCAACACTGACATTGGAGTGATGACAACTGGAAACGTATTACCTGGTCGGACGAGTCTTGTTTCAAATTGTGTCGAGCGGATGGACATGCATGGGTGTGGGGACAACCTCATAAATCCATGGACTCTGCATGTCATCAAGGGACTGTTCAGACTGGTGGAGTCTCTGTAATGGTGTGGGGCGTGTGCAGTTGGAATGATATGGGAGCGATACGTCTAGATACGACTCTGACAGGTGACACGTACATAAAGCATCCTGTTTGATCACCTGCATCCATTTGTTCCGACGGACTTGGGCAATTCCAGAAGGACAATGCGACACCCCAAACGCCCAGAATTGCTACACAACAGGTAGCTCCAAGAACACTCTTCTGAGTTTAAACACTTCCGCCTTCCACCAGACTCCCCTTGCAACTCGCTGTTCAGAAGGACAGCACTGTAAGATTCATGATGTCAACTCCCTCCAGCACCACTTCAGACATTAGTCGAGTCCATGGCACGTCGCGGTGCGGCACTTCTGAGTGCTCGCGGGGGCCCTGCACGATATTAAGCAGATGTAGCAGTTTCTTTGGCTCTTCATTACACACTCCTGGAAATGGAAAAAAGAACACATTGACACCGGTGTGTCAGACCCACCATACTTGCTCCGGACACTGCGAGAGGGCTGTACAAGCAATGATCACACGCACGGCACAGCGGACACACCAGGAACCGCGGTGTTGGCCGTCGAATGGCGCTAGCTGCGCAGCATTTGTGCACCGCCGCCGTCAGTGTCAGCCAGTTTGCCGTGGCATACGGAGCTCCATCGCAGTCTTTAACACTGGTAGCGTGCCGCGACAGCGTGGACGTGAACCGTATGTGCAGTTGACGGACTTTGAGCGAGGGCGTATAGTGGGCATGCGGGAGGCCGGGTGGACGTACCGCCGAATTGCTCAACACGTGGGGCGTGAGGTCTCCACAGTACATCGATGTTGTCGCCAGTGGTCGGCGGAAGGTGCATGTGCCCGTCGACCTGGGACCGGACCGCAGCGACGCACGGATGCACGCCAAGACCGTAGGATCCTACGCAGTGCCGTAGGGGACCGCACCGCCACTTTCCAGCAAATTAGGGACACTGTTGCTCCTGGGGTATCGGCGAGGACCATTCGCAACCGTCTCCATGAAGCTGGGCTACGGTCCCGCACACCGTTAGGCCGTCTTCCGCTCACGCCCCAACATCGTGCAGCCCGCCTCCAGTGGTGTCGCGACAGGCGTGAATGGAGGGACGAATGGAGACGTGTCGTCTTCAGCGATGAGAGTCGCTTCTGCCTTGGTGCCAATGATGGTCGTATGCGTGTTTGGCGCCGTGCAGGTGAGCGCCACAATCAGGACTGCATACGACCGAGGCACACAGGGCCAACACCCGGCATCATGGTGTGGGAGCGATCTCCTACACTGGCCGTACATCACTGGTGATCGTCGAGGGGACACTGAATAGTGCACGGTACATCCAAACCGTCATCGAACCCATCGTTCTACCATTCCTAGACCGGCAAGGGAACTTGCTGTTCCAACAGGACAATGCACGTCCGCATGTATCCCGTGCCACCCAACGTGCTCTAGAAGGTGTAAGTCAACTACCCTGGCCAGCAAGATCTCCGGATCTGTCCCCCATTGAGCATGTTTGGGACTGGATGAAGCGTCGTCTCACGCGGTCTGCACGTCCAGCACGAACGCTGGTCCAACTGAGGCGCCAGGTGGAAATGGCATGGCAAGCCGTTCCACAGGACTACATCCAGCATCTCTACGATCGTCTCCATGGGAGAATAGCAGCCTGCATTGCTGCGAAAGGTGGATATACACTGTACTAGTGCCGACATTGTGCATGCTCTGTTGCCTGTGTCTATGTGCCTGTGGTTCTGTCAGTGTGATCATGTGATGTATCTGACCCCAGGAATGTGTCAATAAAGTTTCCCCTTCCTGGGACAATGAATTCACGGTGTTCTTATTTCAATTTCCAGGAGTGTATTTTGCTAGTGAGACATACGTCCGTCGACGATACTTAAAGGTTGTTTGATATCTCAGCAGTAGTACGTTTGTGTGTTCTTAAACACTGCGTCAATCTACGAGCTTCTTATAATTAAACTTCCTCTAATTGAGAGGGCCATATGGAAAATGAGTGACAGTAGGGAAATAAAACTTTGTGGAAGCATTTGTAAAGACACGCGGAAGAAAAATAGCGAATAAACACTGAAAAAAATTATTTTAATCTTCACGTGAGGGTAACATTTGTTAATTGTGATTATGTTCTAGCTTACAGTATGTTCCAGCTTTCAAACGTTGCTTAATGTGACGAATATCTGCATCCACGACAGCCTACAACCGCACTATATGTTGCTCTACTGCTACCCGAAACATTTAAGGTGGCATGTTGACTACCTCCCTCGCCATACTCATTTTCAGCCTCTGACGCGTGTTAGTGTGTCGGTGATAAATCTTGTCCTTCAGGTAACCCCACAGCCAGAAGCCACACGGGTTCAAATCTGGTAATCTTGTTAGCCTTGTAGTTTGGAGCGCTCGGCCGATGTTTCGGTTTTCTCCAAATGTATTACGTAGTAATCGAGTGACCTCCCGACCAATGTGAGGCGGAGCTCCAGTGCATCAAAACAGTTGAGTACGAAGCTCATCTCATCCGTAGAGCAAGGATCACATGTTGGCGAAGCAGATCACAGTAACGTGTACCATCCACGCTGCATGTCCTTGGTCCTTGTGGTCCGAGCTGCTCAAAGAAAAATGGACCCGTCATGAACTGTGCCGTGAAACCATACCACACAGTGACGTGTTTGCTGTGCAGGGGAAGTTCATGAACGTTCTTTGGACGTGACGATCCACAAAAGCAACAGTTGTGATTGTTCTCTGCCCCGGTGAACGTAAATTGTGCTTCATCACTCAACAAAATGTTCCAAAGCCACATGTCGTCAACTTCAAACCTTTCAAGAAACACAATAACGAAGTCTACTCAAGCACGTTTAGAACGGAGGCCCATGGATTGATCGGCTGTCATGAAACAGCTCGCGCACTGCTTGAAGATGGTACGTTGCGTCCAGCATTTTCAGCATGGTAACAGTAACTCCTTCAACAAGTCGTGGCGCAATAGGCTGTCGGCATCTCTTAGGAGTAATTCTCAAATCGCTATTTGATTCGAAATTCCGGATAACGTTCTTCAACCACGGTGCAGAAAGAAGATCTAGCCGTGTTCTTTTAATGCGTCGGTATTCTCGAAGAGCACCAGCACTATTACTGTTGTTTTGATAAAACAGCTTTACGAATAAAGTTCTGCTCACATTGTCCAAACCCATGTTGACTGCCTGCAACAGTATAGCATACTGATGCTTGTGTTTCAACTCTACGTCATCGTTCCAGTACATGCCACTAACGGCAAGTCATGAGCTAACATTACTAACAACGCAAATCTTGCAGCGCGCAAACTGAACATAATTCCTGTAAGGTTGGGTGCCTACATGGTAAATACACTCCTGGAAATGGAAAAAAGAACACATTGACACCGGTGTGTCAGACCCACCATACTTGCTCCGGACACTGCGAGAGGGCTGTACAAGCAATGATCACACGCACGGCACAGCGGACACACCAGGAACCGCGGTGTTGGCCGTCGAATGGCGCTAGCTGCGCAGCATTTGTGCACCGCCGCCGTCAGTGTCAGCCAGTTTGCCGTGGCATACGGAGCTCCATCGCAGTCTTTAACACTGGTAGCATGCCGCGACAGCGTGGACGTGAACCGTATGTGCAGTTGACGGACTTTGAGCGAGGGCGTATAGTGGGCATGCGGGAGGCCGGGTGGACGTACCGCCGAATTGCTCAACACGTGGGGCGTGAGGTCTCCACAGTACATCGATGTTGTCGCCAGTGGTCGGCGGAAGGTGCACGTGCCCGTCGACCTGGGACCGGACCGCAGCGACGCACGGATGCACGCCAAGACCGTAGGATCCTACGCAGTGCCGTAGGGGACCGCACCGCCACTTCCTAGCAAATTAGGGACACTGTTGCTCCTGCGGGTTCGGCGAGGACCATTCGCAACCGTCTCCATGAAGCTGGGCTACGGTCCCGCACACCGTTAGGCCGTCTTCCGCTCACGCCCCAACATCGTGCAGCCCGCCTCCAGTGGTGTCGCGACAGGCGTGAATGGAGGGACGAATGGAGACGTGTCGTCTTCAGCGATGAGAGTCGCTTCTGCCTTGGTGCCAATGATGGTCGTATGCGTGTTTGGCGCCGTGCAGGTGAGCGCCACAATCAGGACTGCATACGACCGAGGCACACAGGGCCAACACCCGGCATCATGGTGTGGGGAGCGATCTCCTACACTGGCCGTACACCACTGGTGATCGTCGAGGGGACACTGAATAGTGCACGGTACATCCAAACCGTCATCGAACCCATCGTTCTACCATTCCTAGACCGGCAAGGGAACTTGCTGTTCCAACAGGACAATGCACGTCCGCATGTATCCCGTGCCACCCAACGTGCTCTAGAAGGTGTAAGTCAACTACCCTGGCCAGCAAGATCTCCGGATCTGTCCCCCATTGAGCATGTTTGGGACTGGATGAAGCGTCGTCTCACGCGGTCTGCACGTCCAGCACGAACGCTGGTCCAACTGAGGCGCCAGGTGGAAATGGCATGGCAAGCCGTTCCACAGGACTACATCCAGCATCTCGACGATCGTCTCCATGGGAGAATAGCAGCCTGCATTGCTGCGAAAGGTGGATATACACTGTACTAGTGCCGACATTGTGCATGCTCTGTTGCCTGTGTCTATGTGCCTGTGGTTCTGTCAGTGTGATCATGTGATGTATCTGACCCCAGGAATGTGTCAATAAAGTTTCCCCTTCCTGGGACAATGAATTCACGGTGTTCTTATTTCAATTTCCAGGAGTGTAGTTTTCCATGTACACTGTCTCAAGTAGCTAATGTTTAATTATAACCACCTGGTATTTAATTAACGCAGCGTACCTGATTCGGAACTCCGACTGTCGTTAAGTGAAAGCACAAACGCACAACTCGGTGAGGGAAAGTACATCAGACAATAAAAATTCAGAGTAAACAGAAGCTTGAAGCAGGTGAGAGCAACGGGAAGATAACCGAGAGAAAGTTGAAACATTTCTAGGAGGGAATGCAAACTACAAAACCGACCTCAAGAACTGGAAACGACAGTTAAAGCAACATAAATAAAACGCAAGTTACACTGCCTGCGGTATTCCTGAGACTCTGCTAGAAGAGGGAGAAATTTATGCCATGTTAGCGAAGAACCGTCGTTAATTAGTGCGGAGCTGCAAGCCTTTGGGGAGGAAAACTTGTAGCTATTAAGTGACGATTCAGATTAAATGAGTGGACATAAGTGACTAACAAAAGTGTGGATGGTAATTGCTGATTTGACAGAGAGCTAAAAAATACCGCAGCTGTAATTATTGGAGATGGACACGTGATTTAATTTTCTCGGACATTAAGTTACGGTATTTCAAGAAAGAAGGATATTCCCATTAACACGGACCAAAGTTCTGTCTAGATTGGTCTCTGTGAAGGTTAATGTTAATTTTCTTATGAAACGCTACATCAATGGGTAACAACCTCATTCCAACAAATTTCGATCAACATACTCCACACATACTTGCAAGTTAATTAACTATCGATGAGCAGCCACTTACTGCTGAAACTGAATGAAACTTTCCATCTTAATTTGTGGTGGTTTTGTGTATATACTATAAAAAATAGACAGTGGGACTTCTTACAATCTGTATAATTGATAATTTGACCGGAAGTGTGGTTATAAGATGATCGCCCGCCACCACATACCGCAGTTCTCGGCCGATACCAGACCGACACAACATTCAGGAGTAGGTGGACATGTCGAGGTGGACCTCATGCTTAGTCGTCAAAGTCCATGGGTTTGATTACTGTACAGACATAGGAGGACTTCTGTAGGCAGCTTATAGATACAGTAGAAATGAGTCACGTATACAGTGAAACGTTCTTTTGCTTCGTCAGTCACAGACATAGCAGGACTCTCAGCACTACTGGTCTCCAAGGCAGACAATGCTACCTGTTGCTCCAAACAGTAACCAGGAGACAATGACGAACCCAGGTCAATTATCGTCACTGCTGCGCTTATAAATCACTCTTAATAAGAGTCACAAGGCTCGGCTTGACCCGCGGAAGAGGATTAAACCTGTCAGTGCTCCAAAAGCTTCAGCTATCTAACTGCATTCGGAAAACTTCCGAGGCTCGAACACTGGACTAGATAACGTACAAAAGTCAATAAACAACAGATGTTCTTAGGGCCTTCGACTATAATTCCCCTCCCCCCCCCCCCCCCAGCCAAAACAGAGTAACAGTTTAGAGGCAATATGTCACAAGTCACTCAAAAGTTTTAACTTAAACAAATATAATTTATTGATATTACCCAGATGTCGTCGCGTCGCCCATGTCTTCCATTAGACGCCATCGTCAGCCAGTTAATAGCTCTAACATCCCATATTAGGCCTCTTCCTACCTCGGACGGGAACTTAGCTACACTATCCGAGAAATTCTGAAAATGACTGAATAGAATTCTTTGCCTGCGTGTGGGAACGCAGTTAAGGATCTCTGTGAACTTTCTGGATTGGAAAACTTACTTTTCATATCACGTACGATCACGAACTACTTGCTTCGGAAAGGTTAAACATTTTCAGACATCATCTCCGTCCGAGAGGGCACATTTACCACTACACAAAAGAGCACTAGTTAGTTCCGTAGATCATTAGAACGATTGTTTTATAGAAATGATGTGGAACGAATCAGTCTACTGGCTATGTATTCACTATTAGTGTTGGCATTAATTTCTTAGTCCTAATCACGCAACTGCACTTTAACACGAAATTAGTTTTTACCAGCTTTTAAGTAGAAATTCGTCAATGGAACAGAAGATGTCCAGGAGAAATGACGTTAAGTTAGATTTAAAACTTGCTCTGCTACCTGTCAGACATTGGACAATATTTTTGTGACAAAAACAAACATAATTCGAAAAATGATCAAAAATTTTTGTTGCTTCAAATTGGACTTCTTTTTGAGCCACCGACAGCCTTAACAACGTAATAAACGTTATTTTTCCCTCTAGTATATAGATATGGCTATCACTGTTCTTCTCAAATTGTGATAAATTACTTATGACGAATTTCATTAGCTGCTTGCAGAGGTACCCTCATGTCTCACGTGGGTGAACACCACATATTATTCTTACTGCTGGCTTTTTTGCATTCGTTGCTTTCAGTCTAAGTGATTAGATATCCCAGAAAATATTCCGTAAGACATTATTCAGTGGAAATATGCAAAATATTTCAGCAGGTTGATTCCTTGGTTTCCAAGACAAGTAATTATACGAAGAACAAGATTAACCGAACTTAATTGTTTGAGAAGCTCAGTAATATGCTTCTTTCGGTTCAAATTTTCGTCAGTACGTACACCGAAAAATTTGGAGCATTCTATCCTACTTACTATCTCCTGTGCTCATGTACTACATCAGTTGTTTGTATGACAATTTGGAGTACAGAACTCATTATAGTAAGTTTTTCAAAATTTAGGGGGAATACATTTTCTGTATCACCTCTTCTGTTGCTTTCTCTCTAATGGTGTTGGTTATAACACTAGTATTGTCTGCAAAAACGACCAATTCAGCTCGTTGAATGTTAAGTGGACGGTCATCCACATATATAATGAATATAAGTGGATCCAAAATCGAATCCTGTGAGACTCCCTTTATAATTTCTCCCCAGTAACTAAAATTTTTCACCATGCTGACATTGTCTGAATTATTCAGTACAACCTTTTGCATTCTGCTAGTTAAGTATGATACAAACCAGCTGTGCGTTGAAGCTATCGGTTCTACAAAACTTCAGTTTTTCTAAGAGAGTAACACGATCTACACTAATACACTACTACCTGCATCCTCGTTTTTTTGCGAACTCCACAAAACTCATGAAATTTTTACAATGAGGTCATTATCTCTTTTTGCACTCGCTTGTTTGCTTCCTCTGTACTAATATGCACATTTAATCACAAAGTAAAGCTGAAGTTCACAGCACCGAAACGAGCTGGCTCGGTGTGAGAAAACAAAATGATGGTAGAAGAATAATACCATAAAGTCCGTACAGCCTCACAAAATCGTTATCAGCACACAATTAATTGTCAATATGGCAATCCAGTAGATAGCAGCCAGGTTCCAGTCGCGTGTCACAAGGATGTCAACAGTCTTCGCTCAGTGAACGAAGTGCCACTGGAGTTACCGACTGCTGCCTATAAGGGCACTAGTTGGGAAACCTAGTGTCGTGTAAGAATTATTTATTCCAATTTTCTATTATTCAATCTTCTCCTCACTTCTCTCTCCATCTATAACGTCCTCCCCCTCTCTCTGAACATCTCCAACCTGTCTTATCTCCTCAGCCTCCTTCTCCCTCTGTTCGACACCTATTACCTCCATTACTCCAACCCTATGGCGGGTTGGTGATTTTTACCCGCACAGTGTTTATTTCCATATAGTGAATAATATGTGCATCAATCTTGGTTGAAATCGATCCAGAGGCTTCGGAGGAAATGTTAAACACATGCATATGTCACACGCCTTGCTAACTTACACGTCAGATTCTCCGCTGTTTTACACCGTACGACTCGAGAGAAGACGTTAAACATATCTGTGGTATCAGGTGTGTGGCTTGATCTTTTGTCCCCATAACACACTGACAAAAATACGGGCTCACTGCAGTGCTTATTTTCGCAGTCTGGTTGACACACTGTACAACACAAATAAGAGACAAATTGAAGTATTCCCATTCAAGTAAACACACGAAATAAATACCTAAAGCTCATTTTTCAACCTTTGTATATCACCCCTTCTTATCCACATCCCACACATCGTGGTGGTAGTGGGGAATATTACTCCCGTAGTATTTTTATACAAGTCATGTAGCTATCAAATGTGTTTTAAATTCCTCCAAGTGTTCCTGAGTTTTATTTCAATGTCACACCGTTTTCATTCCCACCCCTATGTTTATTACATCACATCTACTGAACTATGAGTCGAACAATGACGTAATTGTGCAGTTGCATTCAGTGGTATACCATCTGCAAACTGTTTTGCGAATATAGTTGGTAGTAAAGAAGTAATGAATAAAAACGTCGTGCCTGATGCGGCAGTTTTACTGCATGAACAGCGAAAATGTAGTGAACGACAAACTTTTTCCCTTTCATCATTTTGTTGGGGTATCAGCGAGAAAAAGTTTCATAAAGGCTTGATATTATGTGTAAAATTTGTTGGAAGTCCCTAAGTGTTCTCATACTTCTCCCTCACCTTCACACCGTTGAGAGGTGTCTTTCTTTCGAGATCGCAAGTAATATGTGTCCCAAGTATGGTCTAAATAGATGAGGTAGTTTGGAAAGAGAAGGTGAACATACGAGAATGTGCTGAAACGTAATTCATCCGAAGTTTTATGTGAGAACTATTAAAAAAGCACTCCGTCCTCTGGCCACAAGTGGCCCATCGGGACCATCCGACCGCCAAGTCATCCTCAGCCGAGGATGCGGATAGGAGGGGCGTGTGGTCAGCACACCGCTCTCTCGGTCGTTATGATGGTTTTCTTTGACCGGAGCCGCTACTATTCGGTCGAGTAGCTCCTCAGTTGGCATCACTAGGCTGAGTGCACCCCGAAAAATGGCAACAGCACATGGCGTCCCGGATGGTCACCCATCCAAGAGCCGGCCACGCCCGACTGTGCTTAACTTCGGTGATGTGACGGGAACCGGTGTATCCACGGCGGCAAGGCCGTTGCCGTGAGAACTATTAAAGCTGTTAATTAAAATAGAAGTTTTTAACATTCTATATCATTGTTGTCCATGTATACATACTGGGAGCCCTCTGCCGCTAGAAATCGCCGACTTTGGCGAGTAACATGATTGTGTGAAGTTACTATGTCGTTACGTGAATCGAGTTTCGAATTCGAAGAGTTCGTCCACACATGGAGGACCCTCTCTTTCGGCATGACAATGCCAGACCATACAAGAGCGCTGTGCCATCCGCAACAATCCGATGCGTTGGGTTACTGTCATCGATAATCCTCCATATCTGCCACCATCCGATTTTCATCTGTTTCCAAAACTTAAAGAAAACATTCGAGGACTTCACTTAAATATTGTACAGTTACGGTATCAACAAACTGGTCACTCGTTGGGAGAAATATGTTCGTCGCCAGGGTTGCTATGTTGAGAAATAAATATGTAGACGTGGAGAATAAAGATGTAGAATGCTAATAACGTTTAAAAAGCTATAAAAGTTTTGAAATAAAACATTAGGAGACGTTAATTTTCAGCATGACCTCGTACTTACATACATACCATTTACTAAGGTAAAGAGATTCTGGCCTGTAGGTAGAGGAACCAGGTGGGTCGTCTGCCTTGAGCTACCGTGCCCCGCAACCTCTTTGATCGATAACGTCGATATCTTCGGTGGCGGAATCGATGTCATTATTTAGGAAAATTATAGTTCCTGTCTGGACTCGTTTCCAACAACACATGAGAAACTCACTAGGAAAGCCATTTTAGACGGTTTAGGGAAAGGTCAACCGATCAGATCTGTACTGGATAAAGACCGCTTCCAGTGGACAATGGATGCCGTCTCTGGAGTCTCAACAGCCAATGAGAAGATCATGGTGAAACAGAGATTATAAAAATAGATACTGGGCGGTAAGACATGGTCAGGACCAGCTACAGACTGAGACCACAATTTAGTGTTGATGAATAGGTTGAAATTGAAGAGATTCGTCAAGAAGAATCAATGAGCAAAATAAAGTGGGTACCGAGTTGCAGAGGAAAGCTGATATGCGTTTGAAGTCTATAGACGCCGCGGTAGTGGGAGTAACAGTAGAAAGTGTAGTTGAAGAGAAACTGATGTCCCTAAAAAGAGCAATGACAGAAGTTAGACAGACAAATTTAGGTACAAGGAAAGTAATTTGAACGAAATATGGGGGTAAAGAAGAAATACTTCCCCTGATCGACGAAAGATGGAAATACAAAATTGATCAGGAAGGAAAATATATGCTATACAACCAGATTTCAATAGATAGTGCACGCAGACTAAATCGAACTGGCTAAAGAAAAATATACGGAGAAATCGAAAAGGAAATCGTCGTCGCAAGGACAGATGCAGCCCCTTTTTTTTGTCATCAGTCTTCTGACTGGTTTGATGTGGTCCGCTGCGAATTTCTCTCCTGTGCCAAACTCTTAATCTCAGAGTAGCGCTCGCGACCTAAGTCCTCAATTATTTGCTGGATGTATTCCAATCTCTGTCTTCCTCTACAGTTTTTACACTCTACAGCTCACTCTAGTACTTGATGTCCCTTCTTCTTGCCAGTGTTTTCCATACATTCCTTTCCTCTCCGATTCTGCGCATAACCTCCTCATTCCTTACCACATCAGTCCACCTAATATTCAACATACGGCTGTAGCACCACATCTCAAATGTTTCCGTTCTCTTCTGTTCCAGTTTTCTCACAGTCCATGTTTCGCTACCATACAATTCTGTACTCCAAACGTACACTCTCAGAAATTTCTTCCTCAAATTAAAGCTTATGTTTGATACTAGTAGACTTCTCTTGTCCGGGAATGCACTTTTTGCTAGTGCTGGTGTGCTTTTGACGTCCTCGTTGCTCCGTCGCTCACTGGTTATTTTGCTGCCTAGGTAGCAGAATTCCTTAACCTCACCTACTTCGTGACATTTTACGTAAAGGTATTGTAGGCCAGTCTGTCATCACTGTACATATGTTGACTGCAATTTCACTAATAACAGATATGGGGCTACCTGAGTCAAGAACAGCAGACAAAGTGCTGTCACCTAAAGAAACATGTATTACAGGATGTGCAACAGGGGCGCTCATACAGTTGTTTACAGAAGGGGGGGGGGGCGGGTATACCTTGGGGTATGGCATATTTTTAATATTTTGGAAGATGAATGGCGACTTGTAAGTAGCCATAAAATTTTTCAGCTCGGATAATGTTAAAAAGCAATGTAATACTGACTTTTAAATCGTTTTCTTGAAAGAAAAACATCTGAATACACTACATTTTTTTCCTTTCCCTGATGTGCAATAGCATTCCGTGTTATCTGATTCCTGTAATAAAATATCTCTATGGTCTTCAAGACGGACGATATTCACTGTATTGGCAGCGAATTTTTCAGTCCCGTCTATAATATCATCAGCTGCCGGCGTTGTGAGTCATTGCTGTATGTCATTTCCAGGCCGCTGACTGTTGGCCGGGATAGGCGTTCTCACTTGATCTAACTCAACGTGTCGCGGCGGGCTTGATCTACTTGCCAAAGCTGACTGTGTTATTGTTTTGATAATGATCCCCGTTTTGATTATGTCGTATATAGTTCCTATTTTGCCATGACTTCTGTGGGCTTGATATACCAGAACTGTATCCGTAAGAATAGGAGTTGAACCTATAGTTGTTCTGATAATTGTGATAGTGTCTGTGCGCGTTTTCATAACGCCTGTTCATTCGATTACCGTGATAATGATTGTTTTGGTTTTCCCCGTGTGTATCATACGAATAATCCTTTTTACGTCTGTATGATAATGAGTTTTACGAGAGCGTCCGTTATTTCTATGATCGTACGGTGGAAATGAAAGTCGGGATCCAAATGTTTGTTGCCATATTTCATAATAATATGGTTATCGTAGTCGAGTTCCAGTTCTTGTAGCAAACCTTGGAAAGCATCTAGGGCGTTCTTGCATCCTCCTGTCAGTATCAGGAGACGCAAATGTGAGTTCAAATTTTTGTAAGCAAATACGTATCAATTCAGATTTACTGTACGGGTTTGCGAGATAACGGTTCCTACGTAATATCTGCAGAAACCAGATGGCAGTTATAAGGGTCGAGGGGTATGAAAAGGAAGCAGTGATTGGGAAGGGAGTGAGACAGGGTTGTAGTCTCTCCCCGATGTTATTCAATCTGTATATTGAGCAAGCAGTGAAGGAAACAAAAGAAAAATTCGGAGTAGGTATGCCGGGTTCAGCTAAACTGGTGGCTGTCCGACCTTTGCTTAACGTGATTCAGAAGAATGAAGACCTTCAGTTGAGCAACAATAACTTTATTGCGAGCGCGTATCTGACGACGCCCGGCATGCATGGACAGATCGGAGCTATAAAATTTGCTTCCGGCCTATACAGAGGATCCTTAATCGTCGGAAAACTTCCGTAGTTAGGAGAGAAAACAGTACTCGTCCATACAAGTCAGGAGGCACGGAACTAATAACTAACTCAAAAAAACAAATAATAATAATAATAATAAACAGAACGTATATAAAAGCTAGAAAACACAGCGCCTCTAGAGGCTGGGCGCGGAACTACACAAACGTCGCGTAAAGTAATTACGACCGCGCACCACTGCACTGACGCACGCGCACAGCACACACACACACTGGCGAGCTTGAATTAGCGCGCGGCAGCGTCGCTACATCAGCCCCCCGGGCGGAAGCGGAGCGTCGGCGTCGAGATACCGCGTCGCAAAGTGCACCCGACGTCCAGAACGGGTCGTCCGCGTCGGAGGAGGAGGAACAGCGTCAGGAGGCGGATGTTGTGCTGCGTTGGGCGGCGGATGTTGAAGAGCCGGCGTCGGAGATGTGGCGTCAGTGTCTGGAACAGCGGTAGGTGGACGCCTACGACGAGGTGCCGCTAGTGGGGTGTCAGGAAAAACATACACAGGTTTAACCCGATTCAACGCAACAGTCGTGGTTCTGCCGTTCATTGGATATCCATGGTGTGGGCACTGCGCCGTAGCACTTCATATGGACCAGAATAAGGAGCTTGTAGAGGCGGTTTAACGCCCTCAGTGCGGAGCATGACGTGACGACATTGTTCCAGGTCCTGGTGCACGAAAGTGGGCGGCTTGCCATGACGTGTGGCTTTCGGAGGGCGAATCTTTGATACATGGTCCCTCAATCGTCGCAAGAAATCCGGCTGGTCAGTAGCAACTGTCTCTGTGGCATCGGCGTCTACAAAGTCCCCAGGAAGGCGCAGTGTTTCTCCATAAACCAGTTCTGCCGCTGACGACCCCAGGTCTGGTTTGAAAGTAGTCCGTAAGCCTAACAAGACCACTGGTAGTGCGGTTGTCCAGGTTTCTTCGTGGCACATCAGCGCGGCCTTCAAACAACGGTGCCAGCGTTCGATCATTCCTTTGCTTGCTGGGTGATAACTTGTGGTCTTATGGTGGGTGTAACCACAAAACTTGGCCAGCTGTGAGAACAGGTCTGATTCAAATTGCCGTCCGCGGTCAGTGGTAATATGTAGCGGGCATCCAAATCTTGCCAACCAAGTCATTGCAAAAGCGGAAGCTAATGTGTCTGCTGTGATATTATCCATCGGCACTGCCTCCGGCCAACGTGTAAAACGGTCGATCATTGTAAACAGATATCTTTGCCCGTTCGAAGGTGGAAGTGGTCCGACTACATCTAAATGAACGTGGGCAAAGCGGGCGGTGGTATCCGGGAAATCGCCGATCGGTGCGTGTACATGGCGGTTAATCTTGCAGCGTTGACACTGAAGACAAGATCGGACCCACTCGCGGCAGTCTTTTTGCATGTCTGGCCACACGAAACGTTGCGATACTAGGCGGAATGTCGGGCGTACCCCGGGATGGCACAATCCATGTACTATATCAAAGGCTTGTCTTCTAAAAGCCGGCGTCAGAAAGGGACGAGGTCGGCCGCGAGAAACGTCGCAGTATAGCTGTGTATCTTCCCCCGGAACATCAACGAGTTCCAGTTGCAATGCGGAAGACGTGTCTTTAACATAGGCAAGGAGTTCTTCGTCGTCTCTCTGTGCCTGTGCCAGTGCAGGAAAGTCTATGGTACTGGAAACACTGCTGATCCGTGAAAGGCAATCCGCAACAATGTTGTCGATCCCAGAAATATGTCTAATGTCGGTAGTAAACTGGGCCACGAACTCAAGGTGATGAAATTGACGGGGAGAGCAGTTGACACTATTCCGATGGGAGGCGAACGTGAGTGGCTTGTGGTCCGTATATATCGTGAAAGTTCACGCTTCCACTTGGGGGCGAAAATATTTCACTGCCTGGTATACTGCCAGGAGCTCACGGTCATATGTGCTCCATTTTCTCTGTGCAGGCGAAAGCTTGTGGGAATAATACGCCAGTGGCTGCCATGCGTTGTCGGACCATTGTTGTAACGCGGCACCGATCGCCGTCTGGCTCGCATCTACGACAATTGCTAATGGCGCGTCGAGCCGTGGGTGTGCGAGAAGCGCCACGTCGGCCATGCTCCTCTTTGTTGCCTTGAACGCAGAACACATGTCCTCTGTCCACTGTATCACAGACTTGCTATTTGCTTTAGGGCCTGATAATGCCGCCGTCAAAGGTTCCTGCAGCTCCGCAGCGTGAGGAAGGTGTCGTCGATAAAAATTGAGCATCCCCAAAAAACGACGTAATTCTTTGATCGTAGTTGGTCGGGGTAGCTGCAAGATAGCGTCCACCTTCTCGGACAGAGGAAGAGAGCCTTCAGCAGAAATCTTATGGCCAAGAAATGTCACCTCTGACTGCCCAAAAACACACTTGTCCACGTTCAAGACGACACCGTAACGCTCCAATCGCTCGAAAATCTCTCGCAGATGTTGTCGGTGTTGTTCGTGGTCAGCAGAGAACACTAACACATCGTCCAGGTAGGCGAAACAGAACGGCAGCCCCTGGAGAACCGAGTCTATAAACCTTTGCCAGCTCTGAGCGGCATTGCGTAAACCGAAAGTCATAAATTTGCTTTCAAATAAACCGAAAGGCGTTATTATTGCAGTCTTTGGAATGTCGTCATTGGCCACCGGAATCTGTGTATACGCTTTAGCGCAGTCCAGAACTGTGAACACCGTGGCACCATGTAAAGCGTGATTATAATCCCTCAGTAACGGAGCTGTATATCTGTCCGGCACTGTTCGCGCGTTAAGCGCACGGTAGTCACCGCATGGGCGCCAAGCTCCACCCTTCTTCGGAACAAGATGTAATGCGGAGGACCACGGGCTCTTAGATGGCCGCATTATGCCCTCGCAAATCATGGCGTCAAATTCTGCCTTCGCTATCTTCAATCGGTCCGGAGCGAGACGCCTAGGTCGGTATGCTACTGGGGGACCATCAGTCGTTTGAATGTGATGCACCGTGTCATGTGGTATACACCTGGGAGCGCCGGGCGGCCTGGTCAAGTCCGGATAGTTAAGCAGTAATTCAGTGTACTCACCCTCCGTAGCATGGACCAACTTGGCACTGTGCGTTGCGGTGTTGCGACGGAAACCCGAGACTGCTAAGCCAGTGACGCTGTCTACCAAGCGTGCGTTCGCGACGTCTGGCAGCAGGTGGTAGTGCGCGAGGAGATCAGCCCCGACGATCGCCTCCGTGACGTCAGCCACTGTAAAATTCCACTCGTATGCGCGACGTAGGCCGAGATTAAGCTCCATCCTCTGTGTGCCATGTGTTGCGATGGAAGAATTGTTGGCAGTCGTCAGACGGAAGGCAGTTGGCGGCCGGCAACGATATACGGCTGTTCGTGGTATGATACTCAGGTCCGACCCAGTGTCAATTAAAAACTTTACGCCGGAACTCCTATCGGTAACGAACAGGCGCTTGGAGGATAACTGGCAGTCGGTTGCGCCTATTGTCGACCGCCGGTGGCGTTTGGGTGCGAGCATGGCGATGTGCACTTCCTTGCCTGATCGCCGAATCGTCGGTGGTACCAGCACAACGGTACCTCGCCTTGCGGAGTGGTAGTACTGCCGGAAGATCTGCTTCTCGAACGCCGCCGTCTGTATCGGCTTCTTCTATTATTGTCGTCGTCACGTGCCAGCAGCGCACTGACCTGGGCGCACAAAAGCTCAACCTTGGCAGCGAGAGAATCATGGTCGGCTCGTGCTACAGACGCGGTACTGTTTGCACTGTTGTCCAACGCCGCGACTGCGCTGACCGGAGCCGGTGTGATCGCGTCCTGAATCCGGTCTGCTAGCTGCGCCACGTCATCCAGCGGCATGTCCGTTTGTGAGGCGATTATGGCTTTTATTTGCGGCGGCAACCTACTGCTCCACAGCGTTCTGAGCAGACTGTCTGGCACAGTAACGGTGTCAACTTTGCTGCGTAGATGTCGCAGGTATTGAGAAGGCTTCCTGTCGCCAATTTCTTCCTGTGTCAGAACCTGACGTATCCGGTCCTCTTGTGACGCGGCCACCCGTCGAATCAACTCTGATTTTAGCCTGGCATAAGCTCCAACCTCGGGCGGTGCTGTGATTATGTCCTGCACCTCGGCATAACGTTGGTCGAGTTGGCTCACAATCAGCGCAAATTTAGTTGCTTCGACCGTTATTCCAGCGCAGCTAAAACTTGCCTCTGCCTGCGCGAACCAGAGTACCGGAATGTCGGGCCAGAACGGCGGCAAACGGACTGCAATCCTGGAGACGGCCTGCTGTTCGGTCATTATGTGCTCGTTACTTACGTAGCTCACGGCTGCTTCTTCTTAATCACGTCGGTCTCTGCTTGAATCACGTCGGGGTCACCACTTGTCGGGTTCAGCTAAACTGGTGGCTGTCCGACCTTTGCTTAACGTGATTCAGAAGAATGAAGACCTTCAGTTGAGCAACAATAACTTTATTGCGAGCGCGTATCTGACGACGCCCGGCATGCATGGACAGATCGGAGCTATAAAATTTGCTTCCGGCCTATACAGAGGATCCTTAATCCTCGGAAAACTTCCGTAGTTAGGAGAGAAAACAGTACTCGTCCACACAAGTCAGGAGGCACGGAACTACTAACTAACTCAAAAAACAAGGAATAATAATAATAATAAACAGAACGTATATAAAAGCTAGAAAACACAGCTGGGCGCGGAACTACACAAACGTCGCGTAAAGTAATTACGACCGCACACCACTGCACTGCCACACGCGCACAGCACACACACACACCGACGAGCTTGAATTAGCGCGCGGCAGCGTCGCTACAGGTATTAAAATCCATGGAGAAGAACTAAAAACTTTGAGGTTCGCCGATGACATTGTAATTCTGTCAGAGACAGCAAAGGACTTGGAAGAGCAGTTGAACAGAATGGAGAGTGTCTTGAAAGGAGGATATAAGATGAACATCAACAAAAGCAAAACGAGGATAATGTAGTCGAATAAAGTCGGGTGATGCTGAGCTAATTAGATTAGGAAATGAGACACTTAAAGTAGTAAAGGAGTTTTGCTATTTGGGGAGCAAAAGAACTGATGATGGTCGAAGTAGAGAGGATATGATATGTAGACTGGCAATGGCAAGGAAAGCGTTTCTGAAGAAGAGAAATTTGTTAACATCGAGTATAGATTTAGGTGTCAGGAAGTCATTTTTGAAAGTATTTGTATGGAGTGTAGCCATTTATGGAAGTGAAACATGGACGATAAATAGTTTGGACAAGAAGAGAATAGCAGCTTTTGAAATGTGGTGCTACAGAAGAATGCTGAAGATTAGATGGGTAGATCACATAACTAATGAGGAAGTATTGAATAGGATTGGGGAGAAGAGAAGTTTGTGGCACAACTTGACTAGAAGAAGGGATCGGTTGGTAGGACATGTTCTGAGGCATCAAGGGATCACCGATTTAGTATTGGAGGGCAGCGTGGAGAGGGTAAAAATCGTAGAGGGAGACCAAGAGATGAATACACTAAGCAGATTCAGAAGGATGTAGGTTGCGGTAGGTACTGGCAGATGAAGAAGCTTGCACGGGATAGAGTAGCATGGAGAGCTGCATCAAACCAGTCTCAGGACTGAAGACCACAACAACAACAACGTAATATCTCTTCAAAATATCTGACTGGGTTAGAAAACTCGGACTGATCAAAATGTTTCATCATTATGATATTATTCTTTACCGGATCCTGAGTAGCTTGCGACCAATACGCGGTCAAGAAACGGTGGTAAAAACGTGGAGGTAAAAAAGTAGGAAGGAAGGTGGCACAACAGACTTAAGTTGTACGTTAGTTTGAAACCAGGGTGGGCGGGGCCTGCCGCCATTTTAAGTAGCCAAAAACATTAGCAGACTACTGTTTACGGTAGCTTCCTGTTCATTATTTCTGTCGTGTGCTAGCAAAAAGTGTTTTAAATACTAAAAATTACAGTGCTTACATGAATAACATAGTGTAAGGAAGGCAATTCGAACGTTTTTCTGTTCTTGGATGCATATTTGCTCTAGTAACACGACACATTTGGCCTCGAAATGTAACTTGTTTTTGTTGATGTTTTTCGAATAATTAAGAAGACAAGGATATGATGTGAAAAAGACGCTTTCGTAATACATTTTATTCCACTTTTGCTATATCTGTATGGATATCAGATGGACCTGGAATTCCGAAACCAATGCGTGTTTGCTTACTGGTACTACTTCTTGTCAGTCCATTTTCAGCTTTCAAACTTGATGCACAACATTTCTAATGTTCACATTTAAAAAAAATTAGTTACGTGTTCTTTGTTAACCCATAACAATGTACTGTGAGGAAAGAAACAAGGCATGCTATCGTATCTTGTGAATATCAACAAAGTGAGCGGTTATTGAAATGTCGAAGAAACAGAACCGCATAGAGGCATAACTGCACCCTGAATAGAGATCTTGTTTTATTAGACTGTCAGTGCATTAGTCTCACTGTTGTTTTACACATATTCTCATTCTGAAATCTTACCTACGATTCTTCATTCAGTGTGTGGCCAGTAAGAGCAATTTACAGGGTAAAAAAAGATAGATAATTTTGTAAACATCTTTCAGCACTGCGGAATGCTATAAATGTGATTAAGGAATTACACATTATATATAGACTTTAATTTTTTTGTAAATATGAATCCATGCTGATCATTTATTAGTTTTCTTCTTTTTTTAATTATAAACAGACCAATGTTAGTCAGTAATTCCTACTCATCACCATTTACACATTACAGTAATAGATAATCTCCTGCGGAATAGGAGGAGTGTCAAAGAGAAACGTTTCCAGTTTAATTTCAAATTTTATTTTACTGTCTGTTTGGCATTTTATATCAATGGGGAAGTGTTCAAAACTTTTGATTGCAACATTGTGAAACCCTGTCTGTGCTAGAGACAACCTTAATATGGTGTAATGAATGTGATTTTTTTCTTTTGGTATTGTAATTATGTACAACATTGTTCCTGTTGAAGTGCTGTGGATTATTTACAACTTCATGAGGGAATAACTATACTGGGAAACGGATAGATTGCTACTCGCATGCCGAGCAGCAGGTAGGTACGATGAAAAGCCTTCTTCAGAAAGAAAGCAAAACACACATACACATTCATACAATCATACACACAAAACTCACCACACATGACCGCTGTCTCCGGCTATTCTAACCCGAACTTTTTTTAAAATGGGAAGAAATGTGAACAATGAGTAACTATCGGCGAGAGGAATTTAGGGCATGAGATGCTGCCCCAACAATAAGCGCGATTACGTAGCCGAATGTTGTGCGGGGACAAGTCCGTCGATACAGTGTGGCTAGGATGCTGGAGCGTTTGCGATTTAGAAGGCAATTAAAACGCACAGGAAAGAAGAGAAAGAACGGATGCTGAATAATATATGGCAAATCTAAAATCAAAAGACAGAAATGAAACCACTGCAATAAAAGTAACCAGTGAAACCATAATTCATCTACACAAAAGAAAATATTGCTTGAACGGCTCTATTTATGAATGAAATTTGAGTCCTTTAAACTTTGGACTGCGATCGGATTAATTAGTACATCCGTAAAGAATGCAAGATGACATTTTCAATGAAACAACTACGTCTCCACTCAATCAAAGCACCCAACACCGTCGAAACTGGGCACGTCAGAGTGACGTCACGAGGCAGTATCACAGCAGTGAAACATCGACGTATGAATGCCGTGAACCTAATGTTTTGGGCTACTTAAGATGGCAGACGTCGACTTTAAGTCTGTGACGTTATGGCAACTCCCTTCTTTTTTACCTCCATGGGTAAAAATCAACTTCACTTTGACGATCTCTGATTATAGAACGGCTGGCTCGCTTTCGAGATATCCACATATGAATCCAGTTTGTGGCCTAAAGTGATAAAGTTTGGTGATAACGAAAATAAAAATTGATCCAACGAGACTTGAGAATGAATGTCGTCGCCAAAGCTTCGAAACATTTTGAATCTGCGAACAGTGAGAAAGTGCTTGTAATCGAAATAGTCGTTTCGGTGAGAGCCAGAATGTTCTCTGTTGCGCCTGACGGGCGGCTCACTGTCATGTCTTGGTGAAAAGTGTTATTCTCCGGGAAAGTCACAAGTTTCAGATCTTGGGTGCGAGTGTGAACCCTGGTGAAATCGTTGGTATCGTCGTTACTACTTAGTTTTCGTTCGACATGTGTCAGCTGTTCCCGCATGTTGTTCACGTCATTTCTCTGTTGTTGATTCACTTTAGTCTGACTTTTTTTAAAATTATTAAGTGTCTGGTATTCCGTTGTGTCAGAGAATGGTACAGGATGTGTATCATGAGAATCACTGTCAATATTTATAGACAAGTTTGCTATCTTTGTTATCAGATCTTCGACATTCTTTGAAGTTGTTGTTTCCGGTTCGTCAGAGTTCAGTTTTAATGCGTGTACCTAATTGTTTCAACTGTGATATTAAGGTAGTCCTGACGTTATGTGAGTTTCGAGACCACTGTGCTCGGTACAGTGATATTTATTTTACAAGTAGCTCTTGTTTGTCGTTCTGTTGTGTAGTTTTTAAATTATATTGTTTAGTTTCAAGACTGCGTAGCCTGGTCTCTAACCTCATAACAACCGGTTGTAAGTCATTTCTAATCTCTTGTCGATTTTCTACAGAAAGGTTTTGTGTTTGTCCTCAAGTTTCTTGATATCCTTTGTATTTCTTCTTCTGCATTACTTATTTGTCACCTAACTCCAAAGAAGAAACTCAGAGTGGCTGTTAAAAAGTGAATCTTTAGGCGCCTCAAAGAGCTTAAGTTCTCATTGGCTACAACATAAATATAACATGGTTTATTTACGTTGCCTAGGAATTTAGTAATAACCTGCTCGAATTATACTCAAGCTTGCATCTGATTTACAATCATTTGTGATTCAAATTTGGAATAGAATATTATTTTTCGAATATAAAGTTCAAAGGAAGATGAGGAAACTTATAGCAGAGATAAAATATTCCCATCTCTGAGCACGAGTTTCACAAACTATTTCATTGGCTCCAATTTGACATGTAAAGACAAAATCATATATTTCAACTGTGATTATTATTAACTATAACAGTATTTGAAACAGATTAGAAAATCATTGTAGGACATATTGTTTTAAAATACTGATTCTTAATTGTGAAATATGGCGGGAGATCATATCTTTTGTTACCATGTTAGGATTCAGCACACTAGAAACCACAAGAGCAAGCAACGTTCATGTAAAATTCATTTTCATCGTTGGCTCATGTTATTTTTGGAGTGTTATGGCAAATTCAATAGTGGTTACATTCCTTTGTGAAGACGGTATAGAACTACCACCTGATGGCAGATATCCAGGTTTGAAATCTATCTGGGGCATAGTTTCAGTTCGTCTCAGAGGTTTGCGACTGTTTAGAGAAATATTAGATTGCAGTCTGTGTGATGTCAAGCATAAAGTGTTCGGTAATTGACTAAACCATTAAGAGTGTAGACCAGGTAGAAATTTTTTTATACCCAAATTTTTTATGTTCCTTAGAGAAGATTCTGAACGGGCCTGGTCACAGACCCCTACAGCCATCAGGAGAGAGCCACGCAGTATGCGGTAGTGGGATCCTGTTTATGCTCGAGGGCACCAAGAAAACATTGACAATAACACATTTATTAGGCAGTAATACAGGATTGTCTTCCAAAGCATCACACCACAACGTAGTGGGACCCTGTTTATGCTCGAGGGCACCAAGAAAACATTGACAATAACACATTTATTAGGCAGTAATATAGGATTGTCTTCCAAAGCATCACACCACAACCTAACGCTTGGAGTAGAGCCTCATCAGTGGCAGACGGCCGGCTTCCGCTTGTCTTGCAGTATCACCAGCACGGTGAAGCATTATGTGGCGGTTGCTACGTTACTGCGGCCATTGACCATGGAATACGGCCGTGTCTAGGTCTATGTATCGATCACCAATGTGCTCTCGTGGACGTAGAAGATTTGCACTCAGGAGTCTCGCCCTAGTCCACCTGAAGTGCTCGCTGGCTAACAGAGGTCGGCTCTCAGCCTCTATTTAGGAAACAGGAGCCAGCAGCATCGATGTCTGACACATTAAGGGGATGAGCAGCCGCAGTGCCCAACCACTCGAAGGCAGATGATGGACAGTGTCCAGGTCATGCAGGTCAAGCCTACAGCAGACCTACAAGGGGATAGCGGCCTCTGTGCCCCATCATGTGGCCTCAATTGGCAGTGCAGCTGCCAGCAGCAACATCCTTCCCGCCAGATTTGTGGTTCCACAGAAGATCGAAGACAGCTAGACCTACTGAGGGTCGATCTCCTTAGCCTACCCACTCACTGGACGATTGCAACTGACACAACGGCTAAGACTATACACTGGGCAGTCAGCAATCGAAACTCAGCTATCAGCAAATTGTTAAGAAGGGTGGGATACCTATGTTGGCACTCCCCATGCACTCCGTGGCGGTGGGTATTGCTATGACGTCATGTGCCCTGGTTTTCCTTCGCTGTCAACTCTGCTAGTGTTGTTAGACTTCACCTTTCAGAGGCTCTTTTCTGCTCACTCGACACCTGAGTACTTAAAGCTGGGTTGCACCTAGCCCTTCTTACGAAACTCTGCTTTGTCACTAGTATGACAGTATCTCTCGGCTTCCATGATGTCATTATACTTCGCCTGCAGACTTGGGCGCTCAGTCGTTCCCCTGTGTTGCGATATCTTCTATGTTTGATGCAACTAGCTCAAAGTTTCCTCCTACCTGGCAGTGTACTGGTCATTGACACAGGCGGTTCGGCTTTCAGGAATTGCCGAGATAGAGCTTGACCGGATTTTTAATGTACACCAGGAATATTATCCTGGGGTGTAACATCTCCCCTTTCTTTCAGAAAATTTGTCTCGAATTTTTCAATTTGGAGTACCCGTATTGAACTCATTCTACATAGTTCGCACTAATAGTTACACATTATACATCTCTAACATTCTGCGTGGTTTCTGCGACTGTTGTTCTATATCGTGTCTCCCTACCACTTTCGCGCAACGACGCTCTGAGTGTGTTTTTTAGGGAATTGACTAGTTTGAACCTGGGACCTGTTGCTGGTAAGGAGACGTCAGACCACACATGACATGTATAGTTCAGAAGAGTTCAGTGAGACTAGCGATGATATAACCAAATACTTAATGATTTCAGCGTCAGCTCCACTGCACTCCCTGTAAAAGAATCTTAATACTAACTAAATTTAGTGGAAGGGGTTCAAGGCTTCCCTATTTTTAGTTAGCTGGTAAAATAACGTCGAAAAAGCAGTTAAGTTTACCATTGGAAATTTTATTCTACTCACAAAACATTGTTTATAAATTGCACTATTGATAAAAGGAAATATTTTAATACAGGATGATAAAAACCAAGTGCGTTCAACAAAAATGTGAACGAATATTCCCTGAGTGGGTTTCCAAGTTCTACAATGGATCGAAGGATGACCTATGCCATATCACATCTATAATCTAGGTCTAAATTAAGTTTCACAAAATAGAAAACTATCAAAATGGTCTACAGTGACCCTCAATTATCTTTAATTACTTATCTAACTTGTCGTAGATTACATTGGCTGATGTGGCTTCTCAATAATTATATAACAGAAAAATCATCGCGTTTCAGATTTTAACTTACATAGCAAATGTGAATACCATGAGCTTCAATTGACGATCGACACTAGTATGACGTAAAAAAGGGATGTAACAGATGAGACTTCTGCAGTTCTGAGTGAAGCCTTATGCGCTCAAAAATGCGGCATCGCGTGTGTTCATTACCTTGTCGGTGTTCGTCAGGGGGCGGCGGTCGGCGCAGCTCCATCCAGCACGCCGTCTCGGGACTAACTCTCCCCTAACTTCTCCTTACTACAATTTACCGAAGTTGGTTTAAAAAAACTATCTGGCTGTGTTTTCATCTGACCAATCAGGGTCTCAATGTTAACCTTAAGGTCTGCCTACAAAAATTCTGTTTATCCAATGAGAAACGTTATACTTTTCATGGTGGGGAAATGTTTTTAAAGTTTGCAACGTAACAGAGACGCGAAAAAGTCTCATGCTAAAACTTGCAGCTGGTGTGGTCCTTATAGTGTTATCGTAAGATCTATACTGTTCTTCTGGAGGACTCTATCTTTTAACATGGGCGGGGGGGTGGTCCTAGCGGTTAGCTGGCGACGTGGGTGTCCATCCCTTATTGTAGGGCCTTCTCGCTTAACACGTTTCCGCTCTCGGCTTTTGTTCTCGTTTCTCCCCTCGGAACTGCGTCTGTCTCACGGTGGGAAGGTATGACATGCATTTAGGCATTCTTGTGTTAGTCTGTGGTATTCCATTTGCTCACTCGTTACTCGTATTACTTTGGTTAATTTAATGTCACGATTTATTCTGAGCTATGTGACATACTACTGGATTTGCTTATCATGTCAGGGTTTTCATGGAAGGTGTTGGATTTGCCTGCTACCTTACATATCACCACCCTTCGAACTTAATTTTTGTACTGAAGTTAGGCAATGATCGAATCGTTGTCCAAGCCAGTCAAAAGTTATTCCGTTATCTAAATTTTGTTGCCTACTGTTCAGCCACATTATTCTGTTCTATGCTAGTTTGTATTACTAATTTATATTTTTATATTCTTCCACATTATTATCAAAAATATGTTTATATTGACAAGGGAAGAATATTTTTATTCTATTATAACTATTATTTTTAAATTATTTTCTTTCTTTATTGAATTGTGAAGTTTGTTTTTTAAGAAGTTTGTTATCGAAAGTGAGGAGTCTTTCACATCGATTTTCTTAAAAATATTGTTTTTATAAATTTAGTAATTAAGTAAAATCTATTCCTAACACATTTTCTAAATATCATGTGCAAGTAAAATGTTTTTGTTTTTAGACACTTACTTCAACATTGTTACACTAACAAATAAGAATTATTTCCAAGAATTGCTTTGACAAAGAAATATACATACACAATTATTGAGATATTATCCTAACAAATGGTACAAATGTTAAAAGAAAGGGAAAAACATCCAACAAGATAATTTTTTATCCTTTGTTTTTATAAGGAGAAAATAAGTTAAATATAGTTATTCTTTTATTTTTATGAGGAGAAAATAAGTGGCATATAGTTTTAGTGCTTATTATGCCTTACTTTTGTTCTTTATATACTGTCCATTTCAGAACTAATGACTTATTTTTATCGATAGTCTATTTTTTACTTAAGTCCATAGTCAATGACTGTTATTTTGTAGTTTATTAGCTGTCTGGTGTGCTTAACTTATTTAGTTTTTCACACGTTTCTTTTGCACAATTCCTACATCACATAATTTGATTTCACACATTCACGCAATCCTATGAATGTTTAAGCATGAGGTTGGCGAATGTTTTTTTTTGCTCGAAGGTGATGCACTTGAGCGAGATGGATGTGGGCAAGTATTTGATGTACAGCTTCGTTCGTCATTCCTTGTTGGCTTTGCAAGTGTGGGTAGCTGTTGTGGAGGTCCCATAATGGAATGGAGCTGTGAGTGCAGAATCTCGTGGTTTACTGGCTTTGTATGCGTGAAAGTCATCGTTATGTGTCACTGAAAGCGGTCGTTTTGTGTAGTAATACTTTGCAGACGACTAGTTTACAATAGGATAGGGATTTGGGAAGGTATGTCGTCTATTCTTCACCCATCTTCTTTCTTGGTCTCAATCTTGCGAATCTTCAACTTCTGTTCTTCCTGCTTTTTCTCTGCTTCTTATTTGCTTCTTGGTTCTTCTCTGGGCAGGATATGGAAATATTTATTGATAACTAGTCGCTTTGAAGTTCTCCTCTTAGTAACAGTTTGATAAATTGTTTGGGCGCATCATTTTTACTTTGTGGAAGTTTTCTTCAGTTTCGTGCATCAGCGTGCTGTTTAATAGCGGTAGTGTGACTTTTACACACATTTTTTGCCAGTGGTGGCTTGCCCAAGCCGTCTTCGCATCGGGCCGTTTTTTGCTCGTTCCACTGAGTCGGGGCATCCCGAGGTTTACGAGCGGTGAAAGCCCGGTGTTTGCTTGTCAGTCCCTGCACTGGTCCCTTCAGCGGTAGATTTACAAGCGCCCTTTGTTCGTCTCACTGTCCTTTCCCTTCTCTCGACCATTCTGCCTTGTAGGAATCGTGTCTTGCTAATTACGTCCTTTCCTTTCTTGATACTTCTCGTGTTGCGACTTGTGGGTCGTTGCATCTCGTCCTTGCTGGAGTTTTTACATAGTTCTTACGAAAAGTTTTACTTATAATCATCTAACATATGTCTAGTACCTACATCGTTTTACACCTTCTTAAAAAGCTTTACAAATTTCGGCGCCCTTCCCATGTTACAATTCTAAGATATTTTGAGTCTTAACTTCTAAAAGAATCCTCAAATTCGTTTTTTTTATTCTTTGTGTAGTGTCGTGGTGTATAGCATTTTAGTATTTCATGCTGTTAGACTATCTACGATTTATCCCTTCACCTTAATCTATGGTACTATTGGTGTTATTTTTGTTTTTGTTTTTATTGAAACTACTTTCTTTTTCCCACCTTCCTCTCTCTTCATTCTTCTTTCTCCTGACGATCTTATCTGCAACATAATTTTGAAATATTGTGCTGAGTATTTACCAGTAATAAAATTAATCTTCAAACTTGTAATGAAAGTGTTTAATACTGCCAGTCTTAGGTAACAATACCTCTGCTCTATCTCGTAAAATACCCTCTAATTCTCTTTTACTTTGTTCTGAAATATCTTGAAATTCTTGCAATTTTTCGTCGATTTCTTTATGGACTTCTAACATGAGTTGAGGCGATTCCCCCTTTTGTGAATACCATTCTAATTCTTCATCCTCTTTATCTCGCGTCATTCTTAATTGTTTGTTTATAACTGGTATTTCTTCTAATTTTAGCTTTTGCTCAAAGAGAAGTGTGACATTCCCGAATGTTACGCTACCTTTCCCCATATCTATTATCGCTCGTCTCTCATTTAAAAAATCTGCACCTATAATCAAATCTACAGTTAGTTTAGGTATAATCACGAAGTTGGCTTCGATCTTTTGACCTTGGTACGAAAGAGTTAACCTTGTTTGTCTAGTAACTTCCGCAGCATTGTTTCTAATAGGACCTCTTACATTAATCTTACGTGTTTTCAGAACTGGCAATTCCTCATTGGCATTACACTGCATGAATAAATTTTCTGAGATCGCAGTGAGTTCACTTCCGCTATCAATTACAATATTGACTGGGATATGCTTTACCATGGCCTTCACAATTGGTTGAATTTGAAAGGGTTGGATCTGTTCTTCTTCTTGCATCAACGAATCCTCCACTGAATCATACATGAGTATTTTTAGGAATTTCCCTCGTGAATTCGAACTTTCTGTAGGATAAGCTTCGACTGCTACTTCTCTCTCTTTTATTTCCTCTTCTCTATTTCTTCCTTCATTTACGCTTTCTTCAACATCCTCTACTTTTTTCTCATCCACGTCTATCTTTTCCTTCTTAGTCGCTACTTCCACATAATCGCATCTAAATGCTCTAATTATCGCTTCATAACTTCCTTCATTATATATGTTGGGTTGTGTGCCCACTTGTAACTTATTTTCAACTTCTGTCGGCTGCGCATTATCCACATTGAATTCGCTTTCCCTGGTTTCCATCTCAAATAGCTCTGCAATACTCATTACTTCGTCCTTTCCTCCTACATTTGTTGTGCATGCCTCTGGTAATTCATCTTCCTCGTCAGTATTCTCCCAATTAATTTCGCCCCAACACGATATTGTTATTTTCTTGTCTTCGTTTTCATCTGGTCCCTGCGGATTTGTTTCTTCCTTCTTCTCTTCTCGTGATAAGATTTTTACTTCTCTGTTCAAGGTGCTGCAATTGTCCTGGGTCGATGCGTCATACTCTTTGGCATGAGCGCTTAGCTGTCAATTCGAACTTTTATCGGGGTTTGGTGGTCTTACCTCCACTTCTTCTATCTGTATTCTCTTTTCTTGTTCAGCTTGTTGATAGTGGTTTCTTTGTTGATAGTTTGTCGGTCTATTGGTTCTCCAGTACCCGTTCCGGTTGTCGTTATTCCCTCTGTAACAGTTGTTGCCGTTCCTGGGTGAATTATAGTTATTGCCATATTCTCTTCTAAATCCATAACCGGTTCTTTGTTGAAATCTATTGTCGTTTCTTGGTGCGAAGATATCACATGGTTCGTAATTATTGTTTCTTCGTACTGTGTCTTGTGGATTCCACTGCTTTTTGCTTTCGTTTTCACGTGCGCTTTGTCTTTTTCTTGCGTCATCTTCCGAAAATATGAACTCTAGTTCCCTTAGAATACCTTTAAATGCTTCGACGTCATTGCCTCCGCGACCTACTAATGATTGCTGGTATTTCAATGGTAGCTTCATCGCGCATAATTTAATCAACTCTCCGTCACTGTATGGTACATCTAAGCATTGATTTTTCTTTGTCATTAATTCGAAAAATTTCACGGAACTCTTCTCTCCTGAATTTTCAAAAAATGGGTTCTGTAGTAATTCGTACTTCACTCTGTCCTGTGCTTCGCTGGACCAATATCGTGAGAGAAACTTCTCTCTGAAATCTTCGTACGATCGGCAGGTCGCTGCAACATTCTGCATGGTTTCTGCGACTGTTCCTGACATGTGTGCACATACAAAGTCTAATTTGTGTGCTAGCGTCCAGTGTTCTGGTGAGCCTACTCGGAATTGGTCAGTAAAAGTTCGTGGATGTAATGAGTTTCCTTCTCGAAAGTGTTGAAATTTTCTGACTGTGAGGAAATGATCGTTGTCGTACTTCGTCATAGTTCCATATGAAATTCGCGATTCTTCGCCACTTTTGTTTCTGACCATTTCTCCCGTCGTTCTTTCCGGTTGTGGTAGATCCATTGGATATTGTCCACTGTAACTTTCGCCTACCCTTGCGTAGTATCATTGGAGTGGTACGCAATAATTTTCTTCCATCGGTTGTGAACATGTAGCTGAATACATTGCACTGTACTCTTCGCGACCTGGCTTTCCATTGTCAGGTATTGGTTCGGTATCTTGTCTGGCTAACCTTGCTGCTTCATTGCACGATCCAAACTGTCTTGAAACATACATTTGTGGTTCCGCATGTGTTTGAGATGACGTTTGTTCATCAAGAATGTCGAAACGTGTTTGTTGCTGTGCAGGCTGTCTGATTTCACGTTTGTTACTTTCCGCCTGTGATTAGAATCGCAAATGCGTAATATCTTCGTTAATTGCTTGTTTTTCCGGTGCTGTTACACATACGGATGTGGTTGCAGACTCTGTGCTTGTTCGATCCTGTTCACTACGCTCTTCAATGGTTTGCAACAACTCTGTTCGCAATTTCTGAAATTGTCGCTTCGTTTGCGCTTCTATTTTGACTATGAGGTTGTCATATCATTTCAGCGCTGCTTTTGTGATACGTTTGTGTAACACACTGATTTCAACAACTTCACGCGCTGTACCTGCTGCTTGTCTAGTAATTTCGTTTATCTGTTTCTCTAGTTCCTTTACTTCTCCCTGGGTGTTGTTACGTAATGTTTTGATCTCGTCCTGAGTGTCATTACGCAATGTTTGTACGTCCGCTTGTACCTTGTGAATGTCAGTTCTCAATTGACTGTGACCTGTTATTAAGTTTCCTATCACTTCTCGAGATTCTTTTGCCTCGTCTTCAATATGACTTATGTGTAACTGAATTTTTGTTTGTTTTGTTCTTTAATCTCACGCATTTGTCTCGTGGTTTCTGCATTCTGAATTTGAATTTGGTTCGCTATGTCTTTATTTTGCCTTGTCATGGTTTCCGTAATTTCTTGTAATAATTCTGCCAGATTGGTGTGTCCTATTGCGTTTTCTTCCGACGTCCTACGCTCTGTGTTTTCGCCCAAGTGTTGGTTCGCAACCGATAGCGTTGAACTTTGCTGTGACACGTTTCTGCTCGCATTCCTTGTACTCTGTGGTGAGGGAGCTCTGATTACTTGTACTATGGGTTCTACGTATTCAAGACGCAAGTTAGAATCCTCATCGACTGTCTCTCTACTTTCCTGCTCCTCTGTCGTATGCTGACTTATGTTTTCTATGCCCTGACGTACATTATCCTCGTTATGTCCTATTTCTCGCGATACTGCATCGTCTGTTGTACTGTCTTCTATTCTCTGTCCGTCTTCATGTTGGGTCTCTACCTCAATTCGGTCAAGGTCTCGATCTGCCATTGCTAATCTTTCCGAATCCCGTATTTTCTGCTTTGAAAGCAATTCACGCGCCCTACTTCGAGTCAACATGCGCTCATACGATCTCACGCGTTTCATAAACTTTTTGCACATACGACTTGACACTTACTATACCGAAGACTGACAATCCATTCACTTACTTGTTGGGTCAGAACCAACTTGTCAACGATGTATCCGCCACCTGTGCGCTTGCATTGAGGAGAAAACTTAATTCAAACAATTTTTAAAATTCATAACTTAATTATGCTATTGTCTCTGCTAGAATGTCTCACTTTTATTGAATACTTTCTTACTATCTTTCGCTGCAGCTACTGTTTTCGACTATTTATAACGTTCAAAAAAATTTTTTTTCTTACGAAAATTTTTCAACAGGATATTTTTCTGACCTAGTTAGGAATGTGGTCGACCTTCAATCATGGTATTTTACCATCCTGGCAGGGTCGCCATTTACTAACATTCTGCGTGGTTTCTGCGACTGTTGTTCTATATCGTGTCTCCCTACCACTTTCGCGCAACTACGCTCTGAGCGTGTTTTTTAGGGAATTGACTAGTTTGAACCTGGGACATGTTGCTGGTAAGGAGACGTCAGACCACACATGACATGTATAGTTCAGAAGAGTTCAGTGAGACTAGCGATGATATAACCAAATACTTAATGATTTCAGCGTCAGCTCCACTGCACTCCCTGTAAAAGAATCTTAATACTAACTAAATTTAGTGGAAGGGGTTCAAGGCTTCCCTATTTTTAGTTAGCTGGTAAAATAACGTCGAAAAAGCAGTTAAGTTTACCATTGGAAATTTTATTCTACTCACAAAACATTGTTTATAAATTGCACTATTGATAAAAGGAAATATTTTAATACAGGATGATAAAAACCAACTGCGTTCAACAAAAATGTGAACGAATATTCCCTGAGTGGGTTTCCAAGTTCTACAATGGATCGAAGGATGACCTATGCCATATCACATCTATAATCTAGGTTTAAATTAAGTTTCACAAAATAGAAAACTATCAAAATGGTCTACAGTGACCCTCAATTATCTTTAATTACTTATCTAACTTGTCGTAGATTACATTGGCTGATGTGGCTTCTCAATAATTATATAACAGAAAAATCATCGCATTTCAGATTTTAACTTACATAGCAAATGTGAATACCATAAGCTTCAATTGACGATCGACACTAGTATTACGTAAAAAGGGGATGTAACAGATGAGACTTCTGCAGTTCTGAGTGAAGCCTTATGCGCTCAAAAATGCGGCATCGCGTGTGTTCATTACCTTGTCGGTGTTCGTCAGGGGGCGGCGGTCGGCGCAGCTCCATCCAGCACGCCGTCTCGGGACTAACTCTCCCCTAACTTCTCCTTACTACAATTTACCGAAGTTGGTTTAAAAAAACTATCTGGCTGTGTTTTCATCTGACCAATCAGGGTCTCAATGTTAACCTTAAGGTCTGCCTACAAAAATTCTGTTTATCCAATGAGAAATGTTATACTTTTCGTGGTGGGGAAATGTTTTTAAAGTTTGCAACGTATCAGAGAGGCGAAAAAGTCTCACGGTAAAACTTGCGGCTGGGGTGGTCCCTTTAGTGTTATCGTAAGATCTATACTGTTCTTCTGGAGGGCTCTGGCTTTTAACATGGGCTGGGGGGTGGTCCTAGCGGTTAGCTGGCGACGTGGGTGTCCATCCCTTATCGTAGGGCCTTCTCGCTTAACACGTTTCCGCTCTCGGCTTCTGTTCTCGTTTCTCCCCCCGGAACTGCATCTGTCTCACGGTGGGAAGGTATGACATGCATTTAGGCATTCTTGTGTTAGTCTGTGGTATTCCATTTGCTCACTCGTTACTCGTGTTACTTTGGTTAATTTAATGTCACGATTTATTCGGAGCTATGTGACATACTACTGGATGTGCTTATCATGTCAGGCTTTTCATGGAAGATGTTGGATTTGCCTGACACCTTACACATCATTAGTTATTCTTTCATTACCATACAGCTCATTTACGTGATTTTCAACGGTTGATATGTCGAAGCCATAACGCAGTTCTTTGTAGAAGTCATTTCGCACATACGAACACAATAATTTATATACTTATAGGTTCATTTATTAGTTTACACGTAATTCCCTTGCTATGGCTGAGCTCTGTCTACAAACCAGTCAACAGGTATCTGGTGCACAGATAAATTTGAACAGTGTACTGACTTTCGTTTTAAACAGAAGCACATTACAGACATGTCAATCAGAACCACTGCAGTGTTGTTAGATGTCATGCTTATCGTCGTGATACTATAATGTTGCCTATCCCGGTACTCCTGTACGTGCTGGAAAATTTTTCGGCTGTAATTCTCCCTTTTTGCATTGCTACTAGATCGCCTTAGTATGGTCCATAGGATGGGGTCATGAATTTCTTTATTTTGCCTTTTGTATATATGGGTTCGTTACCAATAGTCATTGGCGAATCCTGTACTGCGGCAACTTCCCTACGTGTTGTCCTAACTGCTCTTGTCATTCTATGGCTTCCGTATTTGCTCGTTTTACTTGTTGCCAAATGTCTCTCAATTTGCTAACAAACTTTTATCCTGATTCGACGTCGGACTTGGGCGTCCGGCCGTTCCCCCGTGTTGCGATTGTTCCCATGTTTGCTACAGCTCGCTATTTTCTAATAGCTGGCAGTCATTGACACAGGTTGTTCGGCTTCCGGGAGCTGTTAAAGCAGAACTTGGACGAATATTTAACGACCGCCGGGGATACTATCCTGGGGCGTAACAATTCTATCATATAAAGTATGCCATAGACGTTAATATACGGTCATGCTCATAAATTAAGGATAACTGCAGAATGCGGTGCCACACAACGTGGCACTACACAAAACTGGCGCTAATAGCACAAGCACATAGGGAACACACACGACACAGATCTGTAAGTCCGCGGTATTGGTGATAAGTTGAGAAAACCGTCCTGAAACACATGTGCTACAAAACGCCACTTTCTCCTGCGCATGTACCCCGACCTCAATATGGGATATGATCACCATGAAAACGTACACAGGCCGCACAACGGGTTGGCATACTCTGGATCAGGTGATCGAGTAGCTGCTGGCGTATAGCGTCTCATTCTTGCACCATTGCCAGTCGGAGCACCTGAAGTGTCGTAGCGGTTTGAAGACGTACAGCGATAGGTCGACCGAGAACATCCCAGACGTGCTCGATGGTGTTTAGGTCTGGAGAACAGGCAGGCCACTCCATTCGCCTGATAACTTCTGTTTCAGACTACTCCTCCACGATGGCAGCTCGGTGGGGCCGTGCGTTATCATCCATCAGGAGGAAGGTGGGACCCACTGCACCCCTGAAAAGGCGGACATACTGGTGCAAAATGACGTGTCCCTATACACCTGACCTGTTACAGTTCCTCTGTTAAAGACATGCAGGGGTGTATGTGCACCAATCATAATCCCACCCCACACCATCAAACCACGACCTCCATACAGGTCCCTTTCAAGGACATTAAGGGGTTGGTATCTGGTTCCTGGTTCACGCCAGATGAACACCCGGCGACAATCACTGTTCAGACCACACCTGGACTCGTTTGTGAACATAACCAGGGACCACTGTTCCAATGATCATGTACTGTGTTCTTGACACCACGATTTACGGTCCCTCCTGTGACCAGGGTCAGTGGAATGCACCTTGCAGTTTTCCGGGCGAATAAACCATGTCTGTTCAGTCGTCTGTAGACTGTGTCTGGAGGCTGCGGTAAGATCCTGAGCAAGGCTACCTGCAGTACTCCGTGGCCGTCTGCGGGCACTGATGGTAAGCTATCGGTCTTCTTGGGGTGTTGTACGCTGTGGACGTCCCGTACTATAGCGCCTGGACACTTTTTTTCTGTCTGCTGGAATCGTTGCCATAATCGTGAGATCACATTATGTAGCATACGGAGGGCCTGTGCTACGACCTGCTGTTTTTGAACAGCCTCCAGTTGCCCTAGCATTCTACCCCTCATAACGTCATCAATATGTGTTCTTTGAGCCATTTTTAACACACAGTCACCATTGGTACGTCTGAAAACGTCTGCACAGCTTACTCGCTGCACCAACACACCTCAGCGTATGTGGAATGCTGCCAGCGCCACCGTACGACGACCACAGGTCAAATGCACCGCATGGTCATACCCCAAGGTGATTTATACCCGCAAACTGCCCACCAGAGCGTTGTTTCACCATGTATCAGATTTAGCCTTAATTTATGAGCATGAGTGTACGTTAAAACCGCGATTTACTGTATGGGGTCTGGCATTGATAGCGTGAAAGCAATCGATGTAATGCTGTAATAGTTGCCGACGGAGTAGTGGTCTTGTTAGTTTCGGGTATTGTCACAGGGGGCATTAGTATCAATTAAAAGATTTCGTTACATCATACATGGGTTACAAACAGTGTGAAGGCACGTACTTGTTACGCTTCGCTGGCTTTTATACGAAGTAAAACGGGAGTGCTTGGAAACGAAAAACGTATTTTTATTGACAGAAAAGTTCGGAAAGTAATCCCAGGCGTGCAAAAAAGGCTTCGATTAGTAAGCGGAAGGCAGTTAATTGCTCGATATGATTTCGTCAAAATGATTGTTTCGACATCCGAATTCAAGGCCAGGTGTACGGTGCTGGCACTGCCGATTAAAGATTTGTTCAGTTTTAGTATTAAAAACGCAAGTTGAAACTTTAAACGCTTGTTATTTCAAAACAACGTCTTTCAAGTTAGCGGGAGCTATCACACATGAAATGTACACAGAATTACAATATACCTTTTTGTGACTTGTGAGACGGCGTTTTTTCTGCTGTTGCACGTAGGATTTTTCTATATATTTTAACTCCGATTTTTGGTGCACGTTTTCATGACGACATTTTTGTTGAAAACACTGACATTCACTTCAGAGTGCGGCCATTTTTTAGAAACTCTTTTTTAAAGATGTCTGTACGTACTACGTTAGGCAATATCATCAGTTTCAAGTTTTTGAAATTTTGTTCTAGGTTGGAAACTGTGGCGTTCATAGTTCCCCCCAACCGTCCTCGCACTCTGCAAAGGCCTTTCGTCTATGTCGTGTAGCGTCATCTGGGTACAATCTTAAGGTTCAAATGGTTCAAATGGCTCTGAGCACTACGGGACTTAACATCTGTGGTCATAAGTCCCCTAGAACTTAGAACTACTTAAACCTAACTAACCTAAGGACATCACACACATCCATGCCCGAGGCAGGATTCGAACCTGCGACTGTAGCAGTCGCGCGGTTCCGGACTGAGCGCCTAGAACCGCTAGACCACCGCGGCCGGGACAATCTTAAGGGTGTACGATAAAGAACTAAATTCAGTTTTGTAATTTGTTTGTTATTTTATTGAAAAAATCATGAATATTGTTTCCAAAATCGAGCGTCACTGTGGTCTGCCCCCTTAAAAGCTCAGGCCATAATATGAGTTCTGGGCGCTGAATACCGGAGAACTTGTTGACTCAGCTTACGTGTGAGATTGGGCGCACGGTGGAGAAAATTCCTGCGCCACGAACGTTTGTTATCTTACTGTGAACTTCTGTTTGGCTCACAATTTCTCCTACCTGTTCGTGCGAGATAACTGCTCGGCAATTTGACGCACGCTTTATATGTGGTAATCAGTTAAGTTCTTAAGCTGCCAAGTACACTCTAATGGACGAGGAGAACGACTCTTTCGCTCCAGTCATTTTCGACTTTACTGGTAAACGTACACAATTTCAAGATTTTACACACGAATCGCTTTAAGCGTCTTCGGTGGCTTCTCTCTTTGCCGATATTACATGTCAATAACGCGTTCAAAGTATGGCAGTTAGTACTGACAGCTACACTGCTACAAGATGATTTGAGGATTTTGCAAGGAATGCTGCATATCGTGGTAACAGAGCATGTTCTATTTACGAGTCGATAGCTTGTAGGCGTACTGTAGTATCGCTGCCCATCTCAAAACCGTTAAATGTTGTGTTGCGATAGTTGTGATAGCTTCACTGTTGCCAAATGAGCTTTTTAGGCTAACTATGTATTCTTTTTAACACCATTTAGCTGGCTGATGACTAAACCGGAGTCCGGAAGTAAGATTTTTCACGGCCATTTGCCTTTTTTACGGCTTTCTTTTTCTTGACTGTAGGAAAGCATTAAATCCATGTTGATTAAAGCACAATTATTTCCACTGAATTATCATTTCGAAAAGCCGTTTAATATCTCATGAAAATTTATTATTGGAACGAACTGACAAGCACAACAAAGAAAACTAAAGCTGTGTTGGTGTGAGTTCCCGGCTCATCAGAATACTCATACACCAGAACAAAAACATAATTACGAAATATAAACATTTGAGAGCGATACTAGAAATAGTGTTGCAACGTAGCTGACATCAGCAAAGCATCACAACTTCACAATAATGAAGAACGCTGCTCTAAGCACAACAGACTTTGATTTATGCAGGTTGAATAAGTCGTATGCTTCACAGTTGCAATAAATAATGTAACAGCGACAGAAATGAGGAAAGGAACTGCGAACTTGTACTCAGTGCAGTAGTTTGCCATGGTGTCCACCGCACTCCAATGCACAGATGGTTTGGATGAAGCAATACTAAAAGTAGGTTTCATGGATACAAATTAATGTTCAAATTGACATGTATGGTGGTATATATCATTCGTTTTAAACTTTTAAAAATGCAAGTCTATTGTTTCCATATTATCACGTATATGTAGTTCAAATGTTGTTATACATTCATAGTTAACTGTTTGTAGTGTCCAAGAGATTCAAAATTAAGAAAATAAATATCAATTCACGCTAGTCTGTTACTCAGTATAATTATTGCTAAAACAATACTGCACATAATTCAGCAGATTGTCCTTATTTCCATATACCTTAATTTTTTATACTGGCAGAAATAATATTGTGTCTTTACATGTTATTTGACAAGTCTTGCGTTCTTTTATCGGCGTTATGCAGATACTGATCTCATCGTTCTTCATTTTTTACTTGTAATGCAGCACTTTCTTGATCCACTACATTGCTCTTCTTCTCCCCCTCGCTAGCCGTCAACCCCCCACATTTCGGCTATGAACACTATACACTGTTGTTACTGTTCCGCGAATAGTTTGAAACTAAACACGAGAAATACAGTTTGTATTCACGTTGTGTTTTATTCTAATTTGCAAAAGTCTCAGTTTTTTTTTCTAGCAGTAACAAATTGTACCTTTATGTTTCTTGGAAAAGTTTGCTTCTTTGTCTCACCGTACACTTATTTCTGAGCATTTACAATTTTTGTAACGATACTCACCATAGCCCTTGTGCTCATTTCATCTGTTACTGTTTATTGCAAACTACGTTAGCCAATATGGCTGCCTTAAATCTTTCTCTTATTTGCATTGTAATTTTATACTATTTTGTTCAAAAATGGCTCTGAGCACTACCGGACTTATCTTCTGAGGTCGTCAGTCCCCTAGAACTTAGAACTACTTAAACCTAACTAACATAAGGACATCACACACATCCATGCCCGATATACTATTATGTTGTTTAGCTCTCATTATATTCATTGTCAATTGTGACGATATACAGCGACATTGTTACTGATGGCAGCCAGTACCGCTGAGTGTATTGGTATTTATTTTACATTCTAAATCTTAAATTATGTAATCATTTTGTTGTTGAACTTTTATTATGTACTTATATCTGCTATTTTTCTTTAATAAAATTCACTGTTAATTTTGTCTACATACTGCCAGATTCAATGCAATTCTGACATCTGACGGCAGCCATGCGGCTTTGTTCTGTGCTCTTCTTGTGTAAACTAATAAAACAGTTTCCAGTCTTTCTGACTGTTGTAATGGTATCATGTGCGTTTTACTGTTGTATTTTTATAATTTAAATTTTGGACTATGATGTCAATTATGATGAAGTATAGCACCACCATCACTGCTGTACTGCCATCTGGCTCGATATTCACCTCTAAGTTTCCTGTTGTTATTTTCTCTCTAATATGCTTATGATTGTTATCGTGTACATCTTGTCTTATATCTGCTTGCAGCATGTTGCTCCTAGGTACGTTTTTGACTGAATTACCCCGTGTGTACAACTGAGAGTTGTTCTTGTATTTCACTGTTCTGAGTGTGTTTTGTAATTTCCATGAATCTGTATCATTTGTTAATAGATGTCTGAAGACGGCTAAGTCCGAAACGCGTCATATTATAAGCGATAAAGTCATTCCATTTTTGAAGTATGGCTTTTTGATTAGTGTCCATTCCAGACGTTGTGCAATACTACTGTTCACCTTCGCTTTAAGACGCAATTGTGTTTCAGCTTGTTTATCATTATTAAACTGCTGGGTACGTCTCACAATCCGATAATTGATTTCGGAATCTCTCACCAAGATGTAATCCCGCCGGTTTCTTACAGTATCTTCAGGTATTTTCCAAAATACCTCCACATCTTGTGATTTTTGAACAGAGTACTGCCCATTACAATAGATGAAATTCGTTGCACAACTCAATTAGCCTTTCTCCTCTCTCATTCGTATTATTGAGTCATATTCTCAGTAACTCTGTCTGCTGTTCCAACTACAGCGCTCAAACCCCCATTATTATTTCATTTTCATCTCCATTTACGTTCTGAGTAAACCATTAAATGCCTTCTGCACTATCTCATCATCTTCTTCTTGTACCGTTGGCACGTAACCCGGAAACACTGTTGCTGGCGTTGATTTGATTTTGATTCTGATGTGCATAATCCTAAAACTGATCTGTTCATCACAGTTCATTCTCAGCCCAACATTGCTATTCATACAAAATCCCAGTCGAGTCATACCATTTTCTTCTGCTGCTATATTTGTCTCACCAGAAATCCTTATCTTCCAGAATGAGATTTTCACTCTGCAGCGGAGTGTGCGCTGACATGAAACTTCCTGGCAGATCAAAACTGTGTGCCCGACCGAGACTCGAACTCGGGACCTTTGCCTTTCGCGGGCAAGTGCTCCACCATCTGAGCTACCGAAGCACGACACACGCCCGGTACTCACAGCTTTACTTCTGCCAGTATCTCGTCTCCTACCTTCCAAACTTTACAGAAGCTCTCCTGCGAACCTTGCAGAACTAGCACTCCTGAAAGAAAGGATACTGCGGAGACATGGCTTAGCCACAGCCTGGGGGATGTTTCTGTTGTGGTATCGGTTGCTGGACCGACACCGTGATATTGATAGCTGAAAAGGAATGCTAAACTAACGCTGTGGCCGATAGTGCACGAACGGCAATAAACATACGGGCGTGAAGTCTGGAACATAAAAACTTATGAATGAATAAGACGAAAAGTATGTAGATGCTTTTTACTTAACTTTTATTTATCCTTGGAATACATCTCTCTGGAATACTCGTACGCTATAGGCACTGATACAAATGGCTCCTTGCTAGTTCGTAGCCCTTAACTTCTGATGGCTATTCTGTCTCTCGGCTAATGAGAGAGAAAGGCTTCGTACAACTGGGCGATAGCTAGGTTCGCGTACAACTGGCCGGTAGCTTGGTTCTCGTACAACTGGGGTCGAGTCCACTCTCTTATCACGAGACCTGCCTAGGTGGTGGCGCTAGGTCTGCGATCCCAGTGGCGACACGCGGGTCCGACATGTACTACATGGACCGCGGCCGATTTAAGTTACCACCTAACAAGTGTGGTGTCTGGCGGTGACACCACATTCCTCCCCCGCAAATCGGCGAACGGTCGTGAGATAAGGCTTCCGCCCGCCGTGGGGAGGACCACATGTTGACGTATGCGAGGAGGTGGGGAGCCTAACAACAGGCGAGGCTGTGCCACCCGCACCCGGCCATCCGGTCCGAGGAGAGCTAGGAAACGCCTGCAAAACTAGTCCAGGGTGCACGTCAACATGCGGTGTATGCGCCCGTAAAGAAACATGAGGGGCGGAATTGTCGACCTCCATTGCGTCGGGGTAGCCGACGCGCGATGACGTCATGTGGTCCGGAGCGGTCGGGAGTTCCATGGCGGAGGACAGCTGGTCACGGGAAGCGAACGGCGGCGCGTGACCCTGGGAGGCGCCTGGCGGCTGCAACAAAGCGTCGAATGCGGCCGGCGCCGGCGGCTGCTGCTGCGGCGGCGGCGGCGACGGCGCGTCGCCATGGGGCAAAATGGAAGGCATCGTCGGTAACACCTGGGGATGAGGCGAGCCAGTAGATGGGTCCCCAGGGCGCTGACCGGACGGCACCGTCGCTGAAAGCAGACGGGGAGCGGCAGAACCCGAGCGACGACAGAGGCGCAGCTGATTGAGATGCCGACGCACCTCACCAGAGGCCCCCAAAACCAAATACATCGCGCGGCCGAGGCAGCGAAGAATGCGCCCTGCGAGCCAACGCCGTGAACCTCGATAGTTGCGATAAAATACAACGTCGCCTTGAGCAAAAGCAGGAGTCTGCCGCTGCAAAGGAACCTGATGCGGCGGATGCAGCAAAGACATCAAGGTGCGATGAGGACGACCGTGGAGCAACTCAGCCGGCGAGCGCCCATCTCGGGGCTGAGAGCGATACGAAGACAAAAAGAGCAACAATGCGTCCTCCCGAGAATGCGACTCTTTCAATTTCAACATCTGTGACTTGAAAGTCCGGACCAAACGTTCAGCGGCACCGTTTGACTGAGGCGAAAACGGCGCGGATGTCAGATGTTGAATACCATTGGCCTGGCAGAATGACTGAAATTCTGCGGACATGAATTGTGGGCCATTGTCGGAAACAATAGTCTGCGGAAGACCTTCAATGCAAAAGATAGCAGACAACGCTTGGATGGTGGCGGAGGACGTCGTGGAAGACATCCGGACAACAAAAGGAAAATTACTGAAGGCGTCGACCAGAACCAACCATCGAGCATTCCAGAATGGACCAGCAAAATCAATGTGCAAGCGTTGCCAAGGGGAAGTGGCTTTTGGCCATGCAAAGACTTTCCGCGGCGGTGCGGAGTGTTGTTCGGCACACGCCGGGCACGAAGAACACATATTCGTAATCGCAGCATCGATTCCGAACCAAGTACAGTGCTGACGAGCAAGTTGTTTCGTTCGCACTATACCCCAATGTCCTTGGTGAAGAAGCCGTAAAACAGAGGACTGCAACGAACGTGGGACCACGACTCTGGACTGATCATTATCAGAACGCAACAACAAAACACCACGTCGAACAAAAAGTCTCTCTTTGTGAGCAAAAAATCGGCGAACCAACGGATCCTCGATCCGAGACTTTGACAAAGGCCATTGCGTAGCAACAAAACGTAAAACAGTAGCAAGGACAGGGTCAGCAGCTGTGGCTGTAGCTACACGACGAAAATCAATCGGAAACGATTCGACCACTTCATCGGTTTCCGAATCAATGAACATGCAAGCAAGTTCGGAAGAATCGAATGCTTTATCCTCAGCAACAGGCAAACGGGACAACGCATCGGCGTTTCCGTGCTGAGCAGTGGACCGATACAAGATATCGTAGCGGTACTGCGAGAGGAAAATAGACCAGCGAATGAATTTCTGCGCTGTACGTGGAGGTACAGGCTTGGTCGGATGAAAAAGCGATGTCAAAGGTTTGTGGTCTGTGATGATGGTAAAGTGACGACCATACAAGAAATCATGGAACTTAGTAACACCAAACACGAGAGCCAACGCTTCTTTCTCTATCTGTGAATAATTTCTTTGCGCAGACGAGAGCAATTTGGACGCAAAGGCAATAGGGCGATCATGTGAGCCAACTTTGTGCGCAAGCACAGCACCGATCCCGAAATCCGATGCATCTACCATCAACAAAAGGGGTTTCTGGGGATCGAATGGCGTAAGGCAAGTATTAGAAAGCAACGCCGATTTCAACTGGCGAAAGGCGCGTTCACATTCCGTCGTCCAGACGAACGGAACACCTTTACGGCGTAAGCGATGAAGCGGAGCTGAAATGGAAGAGGCATTGCGCACATATTTATGGTAATAATTAATTTTACCCAACACACTCTGTAGCTGTTTGAGATTTTTAGGGGACGGCAAGTCTTGTATGGCACGGAGGTGCTCTGGACTCGGATGTATGCCTTGGGCATTAATGACATGTCCCAGGTATGGTAAGTCACGAGCAAAAAACACACATTTGTCCTTCCTCAAGCGAAGACCATTTTGCCGCAAGACCTGAAATAATGTTCGTAAATTCGCAAGATGTTCTTCTTCTGTCTGTCCGGAGATCACTATATCGTCCAGATAGTTTGCTGCAGTAGGGACCGACGCACAAATAGTTTGTAAATATTGCTGAAACAAGGCAGGGGCGGATGCACACCCGAAAGGCAGTCGTTTGAAGCGGTACAATCCAAGATGCGTGTTAACCACCAATATGCGCTGGGATTCGTCGTCCACCGGTATTTGCAAGTACGCATCGGCTAGGTCCAACTTTGAAAAATATTTTCCCGGGCACAGTTTAGCAAAAAGATCTTCCGGGCGGGGCAAAGGAAAAGTAGCAGTCACTAGCTGTGGATTCACTGTGGCCTTGAAGTCCACGCAAAGTCTCAATTTTCCGGAAGGTTTTGGCAAAATTACTAAGGGTGAGGCCCAGAGAGAAGCTTGCACACGTTCAATTACACCCTGTGATTCGAGATCGTGTAACGTTCTTGCGACCTCATCACGCAATGCGTGGGGAACATTGCGCGCCCTGAAAAATTTCGGTTGCGCGTTTACCTTCAGTTCTAAATGTGCTTCATAGTTTTTAGCGCAACCTAAGCCCGGTGCAAAAATGTCTGCAAATTCGTCACACAGCCGAGAAACACTGTCTGTAGGCACAGTCTGATTCACTGATAGGACCTGATTTACAATAGACATGTTAAACAACTTAAATAAATCTAGACCAAATAAGTTCACAGCAGAAGAAGAACGAAGAACGTAAAATGACACAAGTTTTGTTTGTCCCTTGTATGTTGCAAGAAGGCTGCACTGTCCTAACACAGGAATTGTCTGTCCGGAATATGTGGTTAGCTTAACATTTGCGGCACGCAACGGAGGTGCGCCCAGTTGTTTGTACGTGTCGTGATTGAGCAATGAAACTGCAGCTCCGGTATCGAGCTGGAATGGTATCACTTGGCCTTCAAAGTCTAAGTCCACAAAAAGTTTATTGTTCTGCTGACAAGAGCGACTGGTTTGTGCAATTGGAACAGACACTGGTACAGAATCACTTGCTAATTGACGTGATTTCCGGCGACGTCGACGCACAGTTTTTGTGGGACGATCACAGATAATGTCAGAGAAAGTGTCACTGGACGAAGTGGAATTAACGACATGAATGTCCATAGGCGAAGGTCCACGAGCCTGAGTGTCCTTGGTTCGATTCCGGCGCAAAGCAAAGGGCCTGGAATGATTGTGATTGTCTGATCTGAGCTTTTTCTGGCAAACACTTTGAACATGTCCTTTCTTATTGCAGAAAAAGCAAATAGCTTGGCGTGACGGGCAATGTTCACGCGAATGTCTAGTAGCACACCGCGGGCATGATTTCACTGTATTTGTGTGCTGGCGCGGCACACCTGGCTTAGCACGCGGCGGTCGCTGTGCGTCCGTGCGCACGGCCCGGTTACCGGGCCGCGGAGCGCGTCCAGCGGGCCGGTTAATGTTACACACGGCTGGCGAAGTTTCAAAAGATTCCTGAGCACAGTCAAGTGTGTCTTGTCTATCCAATATGTCTATCACTTGTTGAAGGGAGGGATTAACCAGTTTCAAAATTTGCTCCCGTATGCGAACATCAGAAACGTTCTGCGCAATTGCATCACGCACCATTGTATCTGAATAAGAAAGACCACAGTCACATTCAAAGGCACAGTCCCTAGTAAGTCCTTGCAATGTTGCTACCCACTCCCTATTAGTTTGACCGGCCGTACGTTTTGTACGAAAAAACGTATACCGTTTTGCAACCACATTAACTGTTTCTTTGAAATAGGCATCTAATGCAGACAAAATTTCCTCGTAGGACAGAGTTGCTACGTCGCGTCGGGGAAACAATTTCACTATCACACGGTATGTGGACACACCGACACAAGAAAGCAAAAACGGCTGCCGCTCATTACCTTGAATTCTGTAGGCAGCCATGTGGAAGTGGAACTGACGAGACCACTCTTGCCAGGTCTCGTGGTTCGGGTCGTAGTGCCTAAAAGGCGGTGCAACGGCAGGTTGTGGCTGCGGTAGCGGTGAAGCGGCTGCGGCCGCATCGGTGTGCAGCGCACGTTGACCCTGGACGAGCTGTCCAAGGGCATCCAGTAACGCCTGCGTCTGCTGATTCTGCAAGCGATAAAATTCGGACAGTACATCTGGAGAATGTGGCGAAGCCATGACACAATTAAATAGAAACAATCAGAACACTTGAAACGTCATCAATGGTACAAACAAAGTAATACAAACTCTTTATCTCGTCGCCATATGTTGTGGTATCGGTTGCTGGACCGACACCGTGATATTGATAGCTGAAAAGGAATGCTAAACTAACGCTGTGGCCGATAGTGCACGAACGGCAATAAACATACGGGCGTGAAGTCTGGAACATAAAAACTTATGAATGAATAAGACGAAAAGTATGTAGATGCTTTTTACTTAACTTTTATTTATCCTTGGAATACATCTCTCTGGAATACTCGTACGCTATAGGCACTGATACAAATGGCTCCTTGCTAGTTCGTAGCCCTTAACTTCTGATGGCTATTCTGTCTCTCGGCTAATGAGAGAGAAAGGCTTCGTACAACTGGGCGATAGCTAGGTTCGCGTACAACTGGCCGGTAGCTTGGTTCTCGTACAACTGGGGTCGAGTCCACTCTCTTATCACGAGACCTGCCTAGGTGGTGGCGCTAGGTCTGCGATCCCAGTGGCGACACGCGGGTCCGACATGTACTACATGGACCGCGGCCGATTTAAGTTACCACCTAACAAGTGTGGTGTCTGGCGGTGACACCACAGTTTCCAAAGGTAGGAGACGAGATACTGGCAGAAGTAAAGCTGTGAGGACCGGGCGTGAGTCGTGCTTCGGTAGCTCAGATGGTAGAGCACTTGCCCGCGAAAGGCAAAGGTCCCGAGTTCGAGTCTCGGTCGGGCACACAGTTTTGATCTGCCAGGAAGTTTCAGTCCTTATCTTGTTTGAACTTCACTTTACTAACTACCAGTATATCTACATTGATCTATGGATTTCCATGTCAGATTTTCTGGCTTCCCTACCATATTCAGACTTTTGACACTCTCTGCACCGACTCCATAATGTTACCTTTCGTTGGTTATGCAATCTTTTTCTCATGATTACCTTGACAGTCCCTTCTCTGATATCCGAATTGGGGAAATAATTCGGATTCTATTACCAACAGAGGGATGATAATGACACTTACTCAATCGCAAGACACTTGTTTTCTGGATTCACATATTACTTTTCTTCAAGGCAGTGCTTTCCATTGCGTTTTGCATCCTCATGCCGTTTATCATTGCCGGTCCTTAGGCTTTAGGGGCAGTCCCACCTCAAGACCTCAATAGGGCCATTGTTATAACAACAAATTAAACAATAGTTCCACTTTCTCATTCATAATGATTTCAGAATCGATAAATTCCTGTGAAAATGATATCTACATGTATTTTCAAGCTCATAGGACGTGTTCATCGTCTTCTCCTACCAAATCGCGTGCTGTTTTTCTTAATTGATGTCGAGTGACTGGTATGTTTCATTACATTTGCCGTTGCTGCGTGGCAGTATATTAAACAAGCACACTTAGCCGGAGCAGAATTATGAACATAGTTTTGCCTTGCCAGTAGCCTACGTTTAGAGCCTCTTAGTTTACAGATAAGACAAGGGAAAAACGAAAGTTTGTCTTTTTCGTGTTACTGGATGGATTACATCTTCAGTGACTCGTACGGCATATCGTAATATATAACTAAGTAACTGATGAATTTACCCATTTGTTCAAGGGGAGAGTTCACTTCGCATTGTTAATTAAGACAGCAGGAAGGAATTGAACGAATTTATGCCGTGACTCGACTCTAAATGGGTTAAGCTGCTAAGAAAATTTTCTTGTTGAAAAATAGGCCGACGCAGCGAAGCAGTTATAATGCAGGTGATCCTTCACTGAAGATAAACTCGTTCTGTTTCTTACAGAGGTCACGCAGCTAGCAGAGAACACGTCAGTCACTTTTTATTACCCGTACTTCCAGTAAAACTGCTTCCAGCGCCTAATGTCTTCACTGTGTCTGGAACTCTTGCTGATGTCCGAATCCTTGGACCTAAACAGTACACTGAGCTGGAGTTTCCCTTCCTGGCAGCCTCTTGGTATAACTGAGTGCGCTCTGACAAAGCGGTTTCGTATAAAATTACAAAAGTGGTCAGTATGCTTTTCGTACTTAGTTTGGAGTACAAATAAGTATAGTCAATTAGTCCAAAGATGACGATTTGCTCGCTAAATAAAGGTGAATAATTAACTTGTAACGAGGAAATAGAAACGAGGCAGAGTTATTACTCTTTATTATTTTAGCCACTAAGATTAGATGAAAACTAAATTAAAAAAGAGGTCGATACTAATTCCTGACGGCTAGTCACTGATGTGAAAGGAAGTGCACTACCTACAGAATAGCACACGAGTCTTTGGTCGTCACTGTTTCTCCAGTGATCAGTCACCTGACTCGTTTGAGGTGACCCGTCAAGAAAGCCTTTCCTGTTCCAACTTCCGCATCCCAGAGTGATCATGTGCTAACCTCCGCATCTCGGGTGACACATGAAACCAACGTCCTCAATTATTTGGTGGACGTATTTCGATCTTTGCATTTTCCTGCGGGTTTTACCCTCTACAGCTCCCTCGAATACCACTGAAGCTATTCCTTGATGTCTTGACCCATGTCCTATCATCCTGTTCCTTCTTCTTGTGAGCGTTTTCCACATGCTCCTCTCATCACTGGTTCTGCGGATAACCTCCTCATTTCTTATCTTATCAGTCCACCCAACTTTCAACATCCTTCTATAGCACCACATCACGGACGTTTGGATTCTCTTCTTTTCCAGTTTTTCCGCAGACCAGTTTCACAACCATACAATGCCGTGCTCCAAGCCGGCCGGAGTGGCCGAGCGGTTCTAGGCGTTACACTCTGGAACCGCGCGACCACTGCGGTCGGAGGTTCGAATCCTGTCTCGGGCATGGATGTGTGTGATGTCCTTAGGTTAGTTAGGTTTCAGTAGTTCTAAGTTCTAGAGGACTGAGGATCTCAGAAGTTAAGCCCCATAGTGCTCAGAGCAATTTGAACCATTTGAAGCCGTGCTCCAAATGTACGTTCTCAGAAATTTCTTCCTCAAAAAAAGGCCAAAATTTCATACAAGTAGACTTATTTTGGCTAGCAATGCCTCCTTGGCCCGCCTGATTTCCAGGCTCCCCTTGAGTTCTTCGTCATGTGTTATTTTGCTTTCAAGCGGTAAACTTCCTGCATTTCGCCTACACTGTGGTGCACAATATTTACGTTAAGTTTATCGCTAGCCTTTTTTCTGCTAATAATTACTTTCCTCTTTGGACCGGGCGAGGTGGCTCAGTGGCTAGCACACTGGACTCCTATTCGGGAGGACGACGGTTCAATCCCGCGCCCGGCTATCCTGATTTAGGTTTTCTGTGATTTCCGTAAATCGCTCCAGGCAAATTCCGGGATGGTTCCTTTGAAAGGGCACGGCCGATTTCCTTCCCCGTCCTTCCATAATCCGATGTGACCGATGACCTCGCTGTTTGGTCTCCTCCCCCAAACAACCCAACCCTTCGGTTTATTCTCAGCTCATAGTGTATGTTCATTAGGCTGATCAGTCCATTCAACAGGTCCTGTAATCCTTCTTTACTTTTACTGAGTGTAGCAATGTCATCAACGAATCTAATTATATATATGCTTTCACCCTGAACTCTAATCCCACTTTAAACCTTTCTCATGTTTCTGTCATTGCTTCCTTGATCCCTTGATCTACAGATCGAAAAGTAGAGCTGAAAGACTGCATCTCTCTCTTATAACCTTACTATTCCAAGCACTTCCTTCTTGGTCATCTATTCTTGCTTTTCCTTTTTGGTTCTTGTATATATTGGACTTTTTCCTACAGATTGCACCTATTTGCCTGACAATTGTACCGTTTTACATAGTCGGTCGGTTTTTTTATAAGTCGACGAATCTAATGTCTACATTTTTCTTAATTATTGTTTCAGTTTTTAATCGCAACCCGAGAACTGCATTTCTCGCACCTTAAACCAAACATTCTCATAGAATTGCTCCTCGATTCCTACTTGCCTGTAAATTATATCTGTTATTCTACTTTTCGCAAACAAATGAGGTGCTCGGGAATAGGTCACGGTACGCCACAATAAATAAATTTTATAACGGAGACAAACAGTGTACAGTCACATTAATGTGAGCACCTGTTAATGTGAACACCTGTCAAAAGCCTGAATAACTATCTTATGCAGCGTGGACCTCTGCGAGACGTGCAGGAATAGAGTAAGTGAGGTTGTGGAAGGTACCGACAGGGATGTGCAGTCATGCCGACTCTAGTGCCACAGCCAGCGACGTTGCTCGTGTGGGTGGATATGGTCCCCAAGGATAGACGCATACTTGCGTTGATCCCTTGTACCTTCCAGAATGAGGAGATCACCGATGGAATGTTACAGAAACATTCCCCCGGCCATGGCACTCCCACCTCTAGGCTGGACCCTTCCGACAATTGCTTCAGTGTGTTTGCTTTCTGACGTTTCACGCAGTACACGCCAACGGCCATCTGTGCGATGGAGCATAAAGCGTGATTCATCTGGAAAGACCACCTGTCGCAACTCAGTCGGCTATGAACAGCAGCCAGCATGGCACCTTTCACGGAGGTCCCTTACGCAGCGGCTGCGATCGCTGAATTGTCGTTGTGGAGTCACTGTTGGTTGCTCCTTGTTTCATCTGGGCAGTCAGTTTCTCAATACCTGCACATCCATTCTCCCGTCCACATCTCCGCAGCGATCATTCATCCCTGTCATCTAAGGCCCATGGTGCATCACAGCTACCTTGGCGCCGGTTTTGGAAAGCGCCATTTTGCCATGCACGGCATACTTTAACCGTGGCGGCGGGTGACGAATTTACAAACTTTGTCGTTTCGGAAATACGTCCAGCTTTGGCCTTTAACGGGACATTGTATGTCCTATGCCGCCAATGTTAAATTATCGAATTTTGTGACCTATTATCTTGGAAAGTTTCTAAGACACCAACTTACAATTTTTCCATAATTATTGAGTGCACCTTTCTACAAACACTGAACTAGAATTATTATTAAAATTGTATTGTGTGGCATGTTATCTTTTTTTTATAAACACTCAATTTTTTGACACAATTTTGTAAATAAATGACAATAAAAACAAAACAAACCAGAATATTTTAATTATTCTAGTTCCATATGTGCTGAATCTCACTCCTGTCATGCTGTGAAAATTTCATGTCTTTACCATCAGTACGTTTTTAGAAAACGGGTCATATATTGCAGAAAATGTACTCGTAGTTCAGAGATATTCAGGCTTGAAACTTTTTTTATTACAAATTCCTATACAGACTTACATTTCTGCGTCTTTTATACTCTAGAATTGCCCTGGCCCATAGTCTGTGTCTTTTGCAGTGTCACAACAGCCCAGTGATTGCCTCCTCCTTTTCTTTCTTGTTTCTTTTGTCATTTGCTGAGCAGCTAACTCTGCTTCACGTACACGAAGGTCATCCAGTTCGCGCAGTACTTTAGCTGTGTTCTGTCCAAATTTTATCCCTAATTTCTCCAGAACCTTTAGTCTTTCATAGTTCCCACCATTAGAAGTTATTAGATCATCAGACACTGCTAACTTTGGAGTAGTAGGGCCAACAAATACATTTTCAGGCTCACGGCACCACACAACATTATTGAAGGACTCATTCACATTCTGGTTGTTCTCATGTAAACACTTCTTTAGTAGCTCAGGATTTGCCAAATCTCTGTAAAAAGATTTGATTGTCTCGATTACTGGCAAAGGAAGAGAATGTTTGTGTGTAAATTCGTGCAGGGTGCAGAAAATTCAGCTTGCCTATATTTAACCAAGTGTTTGTTGGAGCTGGACACAAAGCATGACATGGTTGATATTCCATGAAAGAAAGTGCTCCACTCAGCTCTATTCATCTTCTCTAAATTGTCACAGTTATCCCTAATGGCCTTCCCATAATATTCCTGTAATTCATCAGTTCCTTTGTCCATTAGCCTTCCAGCACATTTTATTGTCTTGCCATCAGACAGTTTTGTGTTACCCAATATCAGAAAAAAGGACTGATTTGTTTATTTGTAATGTCAACTTCTGAGAGGTAGCAGTAGGCAGAAAATAAAGCAATTCACAGCCTTCTAGACTGTGCAGTTCCCAAGATATGACTACTCAATTGCGGCAGTATATGTGTAGACGCGAAATTTGACAGTCACATGTCAAAGTTTAAAATATTATTTGAAGGTCTCACAATTGTCTGATTTTAATGTATTATATACCAAAATGTTGAGGAAAGGCCAAAGTTCATAATGGAGTAGAAAACAGAAAATGTCAAATTTCAACGAATTTCGCATACTATGTACCCAAAGTCCATGATCATGCCGTTTTGGACGTCATGTAAATCGTTCCGTTTCCACATTACGACACCAGCTGCACTGGTTTCCGCGGCTCCCCCCCCCCCCCCCCTCACCCCCAACACATTTCACGTCCAATTCACTGCTAGAGCTGTCACCACCTATCTGTAAGTGGTTACTGCACGTTGACTTCGAACATATATGGTGGTTTCATTACTGTGACTGGACCATGTATAAAGATTCAAAAAATTTCATAAATGGATATATAGTTTACTGTATTATATGTATATACATACAGATGGTTACTCTGCAGTTCACAATAAAGTGCATGGCAGAGGTTTCATCGAACCATCTTCAAGCTAGTGTTCCATTCTCGAACAGCGTGTGGGAACAACATATGGTTGACGACATATGGAAGCCTGCATTCGGCCGTGAGTACTGCTCGGACAGCCAAGTGGTTCATGGACCTACCGCTCAGCTGGGGTGTGCCGAGTGTAAAAAGAAATTGACTTGCAGACGTGATGTTCCCACGATTCCCCTAAAACAGTTTCTGACTGTGTGTGCTCCGACGGTTGATGACTGGTGATGTCCACTGCATAATGACGACTGCTTCTCTCTAACTGCCAGCTTCGACAAAGCCGATCCCAGTGGACAAGATGGCCCTTTTTAGTTCACATAATCGGCACAATTTCTGGTGTGTGGTTCTCTTGTTTTTGTTGCTTCTTATTAAAAAAAACCATGGTGCGCTTAAGTGGTAGGAGGAGAGAAACATCGTGACTAGGCCTCGGAATTCGACCCCTACCCACCTTGCCTTCTCCAGTGTGACTGTGATACTAAAAAAAAAGAAAAGGTTGGCAGCTGGGAGGGGGGGGGGGTGGCTACGTTTCCAGGCGATGCATTTGTTTTTAATTTATTGTTCTGTTTCTGTATACAAGAGGTAGAAGAATGCAATAGTGGTTTTTGCCATAAAGCAGACACAACTCCTCTTTTTCTAATTAAAAAAATGAGAAATAAAAAAAATAAAGAAAAAGTGGCTAACGCAACTACAAAAAAAAAGAAAGAAAACCGGTAGAGCACTGCCCTTAAAAGGCGAGGGTGCTGAATTCGATTGTTGATCAGGCACCCACTTAAAAAAAATGGTAAGGGGGCCGCTCATGGTAAGTGGAGAAAATGAGAGAAAAAAAGTGGTAATGCGACCATTCACAATAAGCTGGGAAACCGCATTTGAGTCCCGCTCCAGTATACAGCTGATGGTTGTCCATATTCGCAGCTGCGAATACATATCATGTATTTCATCGTCTTTGCATTAATAATTTTTTGTAAATTTGTGGTAAGGTCTTAAGGGACCAAACTACTGAGGTCATCGGTCCCTACTCTTACACACTATTTAATCTAACTTAAGCTAACTTACGTTAAGGACGACACACACACCCATGCCCAAGGCAGGACTTGAACCTCCGAGGAGGGGAGCCACGCGGACTGTGACAAGATGCAACAGACCGTGCGGCTAAGCCGTGCGGCGTTTATGATTGCCACACCAATTCGCGTACCATATCCATGGTACTCTCTCCCCTATTTCGCGATGATACAAAACGAGCTGCCTTTTTTCAACTTTTTCGATGTCCTCCGTCAACCCTGTCTGATGCGAGTTACCAACTGTGCAGCAATACCCCAGAAGAGGACCGACCGGCAGTCTTTAGCAGAACTGTTGAATGTTTTGCCAATAAATCGAAGTCTTTGGTTCGTTTTCTCCACAACATCATCTGTGTAAAAACTCTAGTTTAAGTTATTCGCAATTGCAGTCCCTAAGTGTGCTACCTAGGCAGCAAAATAACCCATGACGGACGGAGTGAGGATGACATATTAGGCAGACTAACACTGGCAAAAAGAACATTCCTGGCTAAGATAAGTCTGCTGGTATCAAACATAAGCCTTAATTTGAGGAACAGATTTCTGAGAATGTAAGTTTGGAGCACAGCATTGTATGGCAGTGAAACATGGACTGTGGAAAAACCGGCAAAGAGAATACAAGCATTTGAGATGTGGTGCTATAGAAGAATGTTGGAAACTAGGTAGATTGATAAGGCAAGGAATGAGGGGGTTGTCCGGAGAATTGGTGATGAAAGGAGCATACGTAAATTACAGCCAAAAGAAGAGACAGGACGACAGACCATCTGTTAAGAAATCAGGGAATAACTTACGTGGCACTAGAGGGACTGTAGAGCATAATAACTGTAGAGGAAGACAGGGATTGGAATACATCCAGCAAATAACTGATGATGTATGTTGCAAGTGCTAGTCTGGGATGAAGAAGTTTGCACAGGAGAGGAATTCGTGGCGGGCCACGAAGACTGGTTGAATTCACAGCTTTTAGATTTGTGTGATTTACTGTGTAACGGAATTCATCTTTTTATACTCATGTGCACGACTTCACACTTTTCATTTCTTGGAGTGAATATCGAGTTTTTCTGCATACAGATATCTTTTCTAAATCGTTTTGGAATTGGTTTTGACCATCTGATGACTTTACAAGACGGTAAATGAAAGCATCATATGCCAACAGTCGAAGATGGCTACGCAGATTGTTTCCTAAATCGTTTACGTAAATCGGAACCAGTGAATGGCTTATAAAACTTCCTTGGGGAACATGATACGAAACCTATTCGCAAAGTAAGGTCCGATCGGTCGCAAACTGGAAACCACTGTGAAAATCAAATATGTTTCATTTGCAACAGTTAGCTACACCTTCCAGCTACTTCTCTGCACAGACATACTCCGATTTAGACATTTTTCGTAGCGTTGTACCAACTTTTCAATACCTTCGTCATAGAAGAAAGCCACCTGTGCTACCTGCCAATTCTCTGCGCTGGTCTACAGCTCGCTGTCTGTGCCAGAACGTTGTCTTCATAGCTAGCGGTCTTGTGAGGAGAGATGAAACTTACGGAGAGTTGATCAAACACTTAAAACGCTGTCCGCAGCTCGTGGTCTAGTGGCTAGCGTTGCTGCCTCTGGATCACAGGGTCGTGGGTTCGATTCCCGGCCGGGTTGAGGATTTTCTCTGCCCAGGGACTGGGTGTTTGTGTTGTTCTCATCATTTCATCATCATCATTTGTGATGACCATGGTTGGATTGGACAGTGAAAAAAATTGGACTGTGTAAAAACTGGGACTTTGTATGGGCGCTGATGACTGCGCAGTTGAGTGGCCTACAAACCAATCATCTTCATCATCGAAAACGCTGGAGCAATATCTTCATTGCCCCTTCAGAGTGTGGCCAAGTGTTGTTATGCAGAAGGAAATGTGTGACAGTTATGTTATGTGGGCTGCATGACATCAGGCGAAATGTCACACCAGGCCCTCATATTTGGCGGGAGACACTATTGTTTTAAACATCTTTAGGTGATCAGTGTGCGCTCAGAACTAAAAAGAGTGACGTGACGGTATCAATGGGCATACTAGAGACACTGCCCAAAACATCTGTGCAATGCTTCATCGGATTTTCACTGTGGTTTCCATTTCGCACCCCATCGGACCTTACTTTCCGAATAGCCATTTGTATCATTTCAGTTTTTCTCAACGACTTTCCGTCAATTAGTACAAACTGTTACCTTTCTGACAGGAAATCGTGAATTCAGTCCATAGCTGAGACGATACTCTGTAGGCATGCAATATGATTGGGAGTCGCTTATGAGGAACGGTATCAAAAGCTCTTCTGGAAATCTAGAAGTATGGAAATAGTTTGATATCCCCTGCCGACAGCACTCATTACTTAGTGATGGTAAGAAGCTAGTTGTGTTTCACAGGAAAGATATTTTCTGATCCTGCGTTGGCTGTTTGTCAATAAATCGTTTTCTTCGAGGTAATTCCTTATGTTTGAATACAGATATGTTCCAAACTCCTACTGCAAATTGAAGTTAATGATATGGTTTCAAATTATCGACAGTTGCGTGTGTTTCCTACAGACTTCCGTGAGTACCTTACCTAGAGATGGTGCAAGACGCAGGTGTACCTTTAATCCTTCAAAATTATAACTTCAACAGCCGTAATACGTCAAAACAAAGATTCCACAGATATAGCTTGATTACAGAAATTTAGTATTAGTTTTTTTTAAAATGAAAGTAGTACAGTTAGAATAATTTTTATTCTAATTAGTAAAGCACCTACTTAAATATAAAATTATTGGTAAACCAATAAGTATAGCAGCAGTAGGGGATAATAAATCGAAATAGCTGTCTGTAGATGTGTAGTTATGCTTAGTTTTAAGTAGTTAATAATGAATTATGCTAATTTTGACAAATTCATGATAATGAGATTGGAATAACTCACAAAATAAAGAACGGCAACAAAAGACGTATTGACACCAGGTAAAAGCTTGCGAAAATCTAATTCTACTTGATATCCAACATTTGTACTAGCGATAAGTTTGATATGGCTGTTTATTCGCCCAAAAGTCCATGCGTAACCCACGAGAGACATAATGCGAGATTTACCTATAAAAAGCTGTCCAATTGGCTTGTTTCAGCATGTTAATTGTAGCAGCATGTAAGCGTGAGTTATGTAAAACCTTTAAGTTTATGGTTCCGTTGCACAGCAGAATAATTTTATGGTACATATTTAAATTTTTTTTAAAGTTCTGCCAGGTGAACTTGGAAAATAGAAGGGCGGTACGTTAATATGAATCTCAACAATACTACACCCAATATGACGGATGTCAAGGTACGGGCCGAGCTTTGCCAAATAACCTCTGAGTAAGAAAAGCAGAGGCGCAAACACCACAGTGCTACATGACGAGGTAGTGTGAAGTAAGACTTTGCAGTTTCACCGCCAGAACGCCACTGCAGTAATCAAGCGTCGCAGAAAGACCTGAGCTCGGTGTTCTAGAATAATTCTGAATTACTCTCATCGCGCAAGGAGCTCTGACAGAACTGATAAACGAGGGCAAGTCATGGCTCTGAGCACTATGGGACTTAACTTCTAAGGTCATCAGTCCCGTAGAACTCAGAACTACTTAAACCTAACTGACCTAAGGACATCACACACATCCATGCCCGAGGCAGGATTCGAACCTGAGACCGTAGCGGTCGCGCGGTTCCAGACTGTAGCGCCTAGAACCGCTCGGCCACTCCGGTCGGCTCGAGGGCAAATGAGTTCGATCCTTCAAATAACGAGGCTCTCGGAGCTCAAAGTCACATACAGTCTTGCTGCCGTTCTGTCAGTGTCGCCAGAACTAGAAGGAATGACCGTCTGTTGAGTTTCAGTGAAATCACGACAAGCTGATCAATGACGGTCTGTCTGCTACTTGCTTGCTTAATTCAACAATAAGGGGCAGCTGTGGTCTGCCATTGGTGCCTTCTGGGATATTGTGGATGAGGAGAAGACAGATGAATGGACAACACAGCTCCACTAACACACATCGCAGATGATCTGCAAGCTGTCCTCTCCACACCGACCAGGTGTGCCACGCATGCGCGGCGCCCTGGCCGCCGTATGAATATCTGCTACAGTCTTGGTCGGTCCATGGTGGATGACCAAAGACCTTGTAAAAAATAACTAGACTCACTGATGGCGCTGCAGTCGCGGGATAATTTGAACCTTCGGCTGGACGCCATTATAGTTGCTGTAATCTGATGTGTTGAGTAGTACTGTTGTTTATGAAGACCCTGATTCAGCGTTGTATATTTGTTGGGACTTACATACAGTATTTTTTACTCGTAATTCTACTGTCTGTACGTTCCAATCAAAAGAAGTACAATGGTGAAGAGTCGTCCAGCGATTAATTGTACCATTATATTCGAGAAAGGAACGAATATTACATTTCTCAGGTAAGTGAATATTTTAAGTTGTTTTGTATGTCAGTGCACTTGCTTAATAAATGTTTTTGTAACACGGTGTTAGTATAATGTCTGTCCATCTATTTGCAGGTTTCCTTTCTCAAAACCATAGCTGTTACAAAAATGGTTACACGCTGCCAGGAGCCAACATTTCCGACCGACAGAATACCATTTTATATGTTCTGATCATTTTGAAGAAAGTTGGCTGATCTGTAGTGTTTTCATGGTCTAGGTTAGGTTGAAACTTGATAATTTGGTCGTGAGTTGCCAAAGCACTATGCCATCTATAACGCACTTCTCGTCATAAAATCTAAAGCAAGGTAGAGTCAGAAAATATCTATTAATATAGTGGGCAAATCTTCGAGTATTTTGATGCATTTTGCGTACATCTATCGTAAATGAACTACGAAAAATGCTAGGGGTCCAGTACGTAACTTTTAGCTACGGCAGATTCCATGTAGTACGTAAGATAAATTCATAAACAGTGACTAGTTGCTGTTTGTTCATAAATTAAAAAGTATATTGTAGTAACGTATTTAAATGAGGCATTATGTTTGTGACCTAACTCAAGGGAAGGCATTTTATAACCAAAAGCGATGTATAAACATTTGAACTCCGCGCGTCAGTTTACCACTCTAATGGCCGCCGCCCAGCTATTCAATTTGTACGCTGTTCACAGTCGACCACTCGTGCGGTTGTGGGGGCCTGTGGATGACCAAGGGCTAGTTTTCATAAAAACCTATATACTGGAGCACAGTTGGCTGCCTCATCTGAGCATGTGACGGGCTGTCTTCGAGAGTGCTGAGATGGGAGCCGCACTGTACTCCAGAAAGTCAGTGCAAGCGACTCCTCGTCCCCTTGCTGCTGCCAGCAAAACAAGTTAGCGGTAATACAGTTAAGACACACTGCTAGCATCATGTGAAGCAGAGGTGTCAATGATGCGAACGACAGAAGATCCCTCAAATTCGGCGCCCCAAGAAATCTGTTTAGCCTACATGTAATCAGAACCAAACGACCGGGTCAGTGCAATGGTTTTAAAATATTTTTGAACGTGTAGTAAGAATGCAGAATATCTCTGCGACAACTTGGGTTTCCAATAGCATCAAGCAGCTAAAATGTCATTACCTTTCGACGCAGTACTCCTTGCTTTGTCAAGTGGAATAACTGTTGACGGGCATGCGTTGACTCAGCGTTCGATGCTTCCGCTTCAACCTCGCGATCGCTCGACCCCACGACCCGCTGAGATGTCAGCTGCCGTATCTATTAAGTGTGTTGTCAGTGGTTTTTATTTCAATACCTTCTTTAATCACAGCGTTCCAGAAGCCGCTAGTGCGAGCCACGACAGCTGTGTTGTCAAATTTGATACGATGACCGTTTTTTAGAGCATCTTCAAACCAATTAGAGACGCTTCACGCGTTAGAGACCTGGCGTTTATAACGTAAGCTGAGAGTGCGGCCAGTCTTGGGTCCGACAAATAATGCACACTGCAGAACAATGCAGGAAGGAGTATGAGAGGTTTTAATCTTCTTCGTTAACCGAAAAATCTGATTTAGCTGAACATGCTCTATAAAATGATCACCAGATTAACGTGACAATACTTGTGTTCGAGCATATTCACGACGTACTGTCGCTTAGAAAAGCGACCAAAACAACCAGAAAAATATTTATTTTAATCTGTAGTCGAACTTTTATTTCGTGTAACGACTATGGGTTTCAATACAAAGTACCATCATCGAGCCTCCTGTCACCTACGATCAAAAAATCTGGGTATATAGTTCTAATATTCTTTACAATACATTTACACCTTTTTTTCTATATGATAGCAAATGTATGGTACAAACAGCAACCTTAATGTATAGACATGCCCTTACCCATGGCAAGCTATCGTCAAACTAGCTTCTCCAAGAGGTTGTGTGCTACAATAAAGGTAAATGTCTCTGCTAAGTTTTAAATAGAGGTAAACTGTGGCCGGAAGAACCGTGTTTCCATCCACCGTTTTTATACGGTTAACACCACTATGAAACGTCAAGCTCACCATTAATCTTCTGTCAAGTATAGCATGCTAATAATAGGATTGGGCTGGGTGGTCAGAAACAGTGTGAAAAGCTTCTGATGGTTCTGCAGGGCACGTTGTACTGAGAAATAATTCTTAAGAAAAAAAAAATCGATAAGTTTGCGCCGTTTCCGACTTAGTTAGCATTGAAGTTAGCCAATCAGGCCATTGCTCACACAAATTCAAGCGACCCATCAGATACAGTTAGAAACAGTTGTTCTCCCTGTATAGATGACAGCGCAAGAGAGTGCTTTCGATCGTTCCTATCGTCTTACGTCCAGTGTTAGTATCACTCTCTTGTTCGTTTTTAGGAAACCAAAAGAAGAACACGTTTGACGACAGCATCTCTGGCGGGCCGCTTGAATTTGCGCGCGCCAACTGCCTGATTGGCTAATTTCAATGCTAACTAACTCGGAAACAGTGCAGCGTATAGAATCTTTTTCTTAATAGTTATTTCTCAAGACAATCTGCCCTGAAACGACCTTACAAGCTTTCCAGAGTGTTTCTGACCACCCTGTCTACTGAAAACCAGAACTATTTATACTGAAATGATATCCAGCATCCAGAGGGAACAGTGGCTACATGTTACGATCTTTGGCCATATTACCAGTTTCAAGTTTGTCCCAGCAGTGTTCAAATGGTTCAAATGGCTCTGAGCACTATGGGACTTAACTTCTGAGGTCAGAAGTCAGATACAGTTAGAAACAGTTGTTCTCCCTGTATAGATGACAGCGCAAGAGAGTGCTTTCGATCGTTCCTATCGTCTTACGTCCAGTGTTAGTATCACTCTCTTGTTCGTTTTTAGGAAACCAAAAGAAGAACACGTTTGACGACAGCATCTCTGGCGGGCCGCTTGAATTTGCGCGCGCCAACTGCCTGATTGGCTAATTTCAATGCTAACTAACTCGGAAACAGTGCAGCGTATAGAATCTTTTTCTTAATAGTTATTTCTCAAGACAATCTGCCCTGAAACGACCTTACAAGCTTTCCAGAGTGTTTCTGACCACCCTGTCTACTGAAAACCAGAACTATTTATACTGAAATGATATCCAGCATCCAGAGGGAACAGTGGCTACATGTTACGATCTTTGGCCATATTACCAGTTTCAAGTTTGTCCCAGCAGTGTTCAAATGGTTCAAATGGCTCTGAGCACTATGGGACTTAACTTCTGAGGTCATCAGTCCCCTAGAACTTAGAACTACTTAAACCTAACTAACCTAAGGACATCACACACATCCATGCCCGAGGCAGGATTCGAATCTGCGACCGTAGCAGTCGCGCGTTTCCGGACTGCGCGCCTAGAACCGCTAGACCACCGCGGTCGGCCCCAGCAGTGTCCATGAGCATTGTAGAGCTGTCGAAGGAGGCGCATCGCGCGTTGGAGTGTGGAGTGAATGAGACTGGCGATATACCATCAGATTTTCGGAAAAAACATCATTCATACAATTACGTAGACAGTAAGAGCCGAAAAGTGCGATAATTATCGCACAATCATCATAACAACTCATACATGCAAGTTTCTGACAGGAATAACATACGGGAGAACGGAAATGAAAATTGAGGATGTGTTAGATGACGAGCAGTTTGGCGATAGGAAAGATAAAAGAAATAGAGAGGCAGTTATGACGTTAAGGTTGGTAATGGAAGCAAGGCTAAAGAAACTTCAAGTCACGTTCATAGGATATGTCGACCTGGAAAAAGCGTTCAGCAGTGTCAGATGGTGCAAAAATGTTCGAAATTCTGAGAAAAATAGGGGTAAGGTATAGGGAAAAACGGGTAATTTACTATATGTACAATAGCCTAGAGGGAACAATAAGAGTGGAAGACCAAGAACGAAGTGTACGGATTAAAAAGGGTGGAAGACATGCATGTAGTCTTCTACCTCTTTTGTTCAATCTATACGTCGAAGAAGCAATGGTAGCAATAACACAAAGGCTCTAGAGAAGTATTCAAATTCAAGGTGAAAAGAATTCAGTGATGAGATTCCCTGATGACACCGCTATCCTCAGTAAAAGTGAAGAAGAGTTACAGGATCTGTTGCAAGGAATGGACAGTCTAATGATTACAGAATAAGGATTGAGAGTAAATGGAAGAAAGATAGAACTAATGAAGAGTAGCAGAAATGAGAACAGCGACAAACCTAACTCAGGATTGGCGATAACGAAGTAGATGAAGTTAATGAATGCTGCTAGCTCGGCAGCAAAAAAATCCATGACGGAATGTAATATCACATATTATTACGGAAATAACAGTGTCAGATACTGTGCTGTGTGTAGGAATCAAAGACATTACTCCTTGCATAAGAAAAGCCAACTTTATCATTTCATTATATCTGATTTTTATTATCTCTATTGTGGAATGAAATCTTAATGCCTCCAATTTTGTTCTTACTCTGATAAAGATGAATAATACATATTGTAACTCTACAGTAAAAGTTGTATTCAAGACAGAATTAAACGAGTGATCACCTGTGATAAATAATTGAATCTCAAACGTAATTATTACTCTTTGTAATCATTCTAATTACTATAGAAAGTTTCATCTACACTACGTCGCCTTGGAGTTGAAGAGACGCTGGGAAGATTGGCGAACAAACCTGGAAATAAAAGCGGCGATTCTAATGGACTCAAGAGCACGCAACAAGAAATCTGCCACAGCTCTTTGCTAACATACACTGAAGAGCCTAAGAAACTGGTACACCAGCCTAATATCGTATAGGGCCCCCGCGAGCACGCAGTAGTGCCGCAACACGACGTGTCATGGACTCGACTAATGTCTGAAGTAGTGCTAGAGGAAACTGACACCATTAATCTACCATGGCTGTCCATACATCCGTAAGAGCATGAAGGGGTGGATATCTTCTGAACAGCACGCTGCAAAGCATCTCAGATATGCTCAATAATGTTCGTGTCTGGGGAGTATGGTGGCCAGTGGAAGTGTTTAAACTCAGTAGAGTGTTCCTGGAGACATTCTGCATCAATTCTGGACGTGTGGGGTGACGCATTGTCCTGCTGGAATTGCCCAAGTCCGTCGGAATGCACAATGGACATGAATGGATGCAGGTGATCATAGAGGATGCTTACGTACGTGTCACTTGTCAGTTGTATCTAGACGTATCAGGGGTCTCATATCACCCACACCATTAAAGAGCCTTCACCAGCTTGAACAGTCCCCTGCTGATACGCAGGATCCATGGATTCATGAGATTGTCTCCATACCCGTACACGTCCATCCGCTCGATACGATTTGAAACGAGACTCATCCGACGAGGCAACATGTTTCCAGTCATCAAAACCCCAATGTCGGTGTTGACTTGTCCGAGCGAGGCGTAAAGCTCTGTGTGGTGCAGTCATCAAGGGTATTCGAGTGGGCCTTCGGCTCCGAAAACCCATATCGATGATGTTTCGTTGAATGGTTCACACGCCGGCTTGTTGATGGCCCAGCATTGAAATCTATAGCAATTTTCGGATGGGTTGCACTTCGGTCACGTTGAACGATTCTCTTCAGTTGTCGTTGGTCCCGTTCTTGCAGCATTTTTCCGGCCGCAGCGATGTCGAAGATTTGATGTTTTACCGGATTCCTGATATTCGCGGTACGCTCGTGAAATGGTCGTACGGGAAAATCCCCACTTTATCGCTACCTCGGAGATGCTGTGTCCCATCGCTCGTGCGCCGACTGTGACACCACGTTCAAACTCCCTTAAATCTTGATAAGCTGCCATTGTAGCAGCAGTTACGGATCTAACAACTGCGTCAGACACTTGTTGTCATATACGAGCGTTGCCGACCGCAACGCCGTATTCTGCCTTTTTACATATCGCTGTATTTAAATACATGTGCCTATAAACGTTTCTTTGTCGCTTCAGTTATTAAAACACGACAAATCACACACGGGCGAGTTTAGTTTCAATTGAAATTTCAATGCACTATTTGGAAAACAAAACACGTACTAATCTTATCCATAAAACCATAAAATGCAATAAAAATAACAATATATGACGGATCAAGGAGGACATAAAAAGCAGACTAGCACTGGCGAAAGGGACATTCATGACTTTGAGGAAGAAATTTCTTACAATGTGCGTTGGAGCACAGCATTGTATGATAATGAACCATGGATGTGGGGAAACCGGAAAACAAGAGAATCGAAGCATCTGAGATGTGGTGGTGAAAATTAGGTGTATTGATAAAGTAAGGAATGGGGAGACTCTCTGGGGAATCGGTAAGGACTGGAATACTTAGAAACACTGACAACGAGAAGAGACAGCATGGTAAGAAATCTGTTAAGACATCGCGGAATAACTTTCTGCAACTTAAAACATTAAGTTGAGTACATTTAAAACATCGTAGTACTTGAGAAATGCCGTCTGTCGCGAATTCGCATGGTGACGCCAGTAAATGGTTAAATATTTTTATGCACCAGTGACGGTACGTGGAGGTTGTCACGCGATGCTACGAACACGTCTGCATGTGCTGTTGTGTCTCGGGTGTTTCGGGTACTTCTAGAGCGACTTTGTTGTTCGCGCCTTTGGTCGCGAGATCCACAAGGAGTTATCGTTATTGTTTCTAGGAATTACAGCTACATCCATAAGTAAATCCAGTTCTGAAAACTATTTGTTTGTTCTATAGTACCTGTGACGTGACGTAAATTACATTTTCGTGCCGGCCGCGGTGGCTGAGCGGTTCTAGGGGCTTCAGTCAGGAACCGCGCCACTGCTACGGTCGCAGGTTCGAATCCTACCTCGGGCATGGATGTGTGTGATGTCCTTCGGTTAGTTAGGTTTAAGAAGTTCTAAGTTCTAGGGGACTGATGACAGATTTAAGTCCCATAGTGCTCAGAGCCATTTGAACCATTTTTACATTTTGATGTAATAAACTAGTTGTACATGCAAGTGAATTCGAGAACACTATTTGTGTGAAATACGGATTATTGGGCATTTGTGTACCTTTGTGGGTGCATGGCTGAGATGACATTTAGTGAAGTGAAAGCAAATATTTCCATCAATTTGTGACATCAGTGTACTTCAGTGACCATTTATGTTCATTGTTTATGTACACATACCTTAATTACAAGTTTCCAGAAATTCATAGGAGCAGCCGACCTCAGTACTGTTTTGACTGATTACATTTCACTTTTATTGCGATGTAGTAATTCTAATGAAATGCTGACACTCTGAAGCTTTTAAATTATTAGCGATCCTCGAAATTTTTTGCTCCTCCAAATGCCAATGAACATTTCGGTGGTACTGTATCATCTCAGGAGAGGGACTGTGACAGTTTCAAAATTCCCTTAGTAAACAAAATCGTACACTAGAATTCAAACCCAGAATAGAAAAGGCACTCTGAAAAGCAGCGAAAAGACCCGACAAAATAAGAGGGGTAGAATTCAGCCAATATAGAAGTAGAACTACCACGCAAGAAGCATCGGGGTCCAACAAAACAGGTTCCAGATGAGTCCACGCGAACTAGGTCATTGGCCTAAGGTTACAGACACAAAACAAAGACGTAAAAGACCAGACTATGAAGGAGAGACAGTATTCATGTGTAGTAAGTTTAACAATCATATGTTTCTAATTATTTCGCCAATAAGGCTATATTTTATTAAAAAGGTACGACGTCATCTGTTTTTCATTTGCAATCATGTAAACACTATCAATGCATGATCAAAATGTTAAATAAAAGTCTTTTACTAAATGAAGTGCTGTAAGCGTTCAACTTCTGAAACGCCTGTTGTTGCAGATATGCGACATACTCAGTCATACCTGTTAGGTGTAACATATCTTAGATTTGAGCTTCTGTCCTCTATTAAACTTCGTTACTGGGTACAAAATTTGGTTGTTGATTTTTCTTTCAAGTAGAAATTTATTCAGATATTACAGGATTAAAGTTAATATTTAAGTCAATAATTAAAAACATAAATAACAGTGCGCTGTTACACTAAATACATTTCACAATGTTGTATAGGTTATGTCATGGAGGGGCGAGGGAGGAGAAGAGGATAGAGCGCGAGGAAGGGGGCGAGGTGAATAGGGCGTGCCTGAAGGCTTCTGGGACAGTGCAATTAAACAAGCTGTTCACTGACAAGACTCTGAATAGAGACTGTGGCCTACTGCTAACGCGGCTTGAAATTGCGATTGCGAGGTTGAAGCGAGCTCATGGAACGCGGCGACACCGTATATGGCCCTATTTCGGGAACCACTGACATCGAAGACGGCAGCTACACTGACGGAAAAAAAATTGTAACGCAAAAGATAACTAATGTAGAGTAATAAAATTACGAGAATACATTTGTCTAGGAAACATATTTAAGTGACTGACTTCGGAAGATCACAGGTTGATGTAATCGCGAGATAAGCCATTGCAAATGTCAAATGCTGGCACACTTATAACCGGTACAACCACCAGAATGTTGAATGCAAGCATGCAAACGTGCGTTCATTGTGTTACACAGGTGCCGGATCTCAATTTGTGTGATGGAAAAACGGTTCAAATGGCTCTGAGCACTATGGGACTTAACATCTGTGGTCATCAGTCCCCTAGAACTTAGAACTACTTAAACCTAACTAACCTAAGGAATTCACACACATCCATGCCCGAGGCAGGATTCGAACCTGCAACCGCAGCGGTCACGCGGTTCCAGATTGAAGCGCCTAGAACCGTTCGGCCACTGCGGCCGGCGCTCTCGTTTGACACGAGTTTAAGACGCAAATGACGTTGGTTTGGGGTCAGTGGAGTGCATGCTACAGGGCGCCTGTCTCGGAGCTGTTCTTGAAGTAACCGATTTGTAACAGTTTGTTGTGTCACTGTGTGCCAGCTGCTGCTCAGATTGCTGTTACAGATGCAGTACGATGCTCTAGAGCTGTGCGCCAAACGCAGTGGTCTTCCCTGTCGGTAATGCTACGTGTCTGTCTGGAGCCCGGTCATCTTTGTAACAATAGATTCTCGTGACCACCAGTGCCAGCAATCACGTACAGTGTCTACGTTCCTGCCAAGTCTGTCTACAGTATCGCGGAAGGAACATCCAGGTTCGCGGCCCTATTACACGATCTCGTTCAAACTCAGATGTTGATTAACGGCGTCATTGTCACATTAAAGGCATTTTTGACTAACATCAGCTCACCGCGTCCGGTCTCAAAGGTAACTAACGTTCACACAACGTTACAGCGTGTATGTACAGCAAACCTTATTTGCATTCTCATAGGGTTGTTACTAGTACCATTCTTATGAACCTGGGCGGAAAGTGGAATAGACATCATCTTTCGGATGTAGACAGAGGCCTCCCAATTTTCGTTTATGTAGCGCAGTTCCTTCTTGGTGTTGTGACTTTTTTCCGTCAGTGTATACAAGGGCGTAGCAGCAGTCAAGCTAGTGACATTTTAACTACTTGGTGCAGCTGGAAGCCCAATAATTTTTTATTCTATTTCTGAACGTGTCTTCCAGGAACCTATTGCGATTTTATGGGGAAATAGCACAAGAATAACCAGCTGTGCGGAAAGCTGCAATCAGGCGAAGTGCCGGGCGACTTAGGAGCAGGGGAGGGAGAGGGGGGGGGTGGAAGGGAAGGCGGGCCGTCTGCTCTGTTCTGTTCTGCTGTATCCCCCTCGCCGCCCATCCATCCGCTGCTCTCCAGACGGCCTGACAGCCTGAGCGCGCCAGACTATTAAATCAATCGTGCTGATTGAATTAGCCGCGATTGCTGCGCGCGACAAAGGCAGCAGCCGGAATTTCCTCGCCCTCAAATCCCCGGCCCTTCTGCTGACGCCACGGGGAGAGGACCCCATTGTTCGTGCCGGATTCTCGGTTCGAGCAGAACGTCAACCCGCGTCTTCTGGCGCTAAGCTGTGCGCTCCTCAGAAGGAACGGATCAGCGGTTTGGGATAGTTGTCACACAGAACGATGTGAGAAATCTGTCCGAATGCGTCTTCTGGTGCTAAGCTGTGTGCTCCTCAGAAGGAACGGATCAGCGGTTTGGGATACCTGTCACACTGAACGATGAGAGAAATCTCTCCGAACGCGTTTCCTGTTAATGCACCACTCGGCTGAATTGAGCCTCCACTATATTCAGTTAACACAATGTATGTTTTTATATGCGTTCCATCTGAGACAGAAACGCACACATTTACATCTACATTCTTGCTCTGGAATTCACAATTAAGTGCCTAGCAGAGGGTTCGTCAACCACCTTCAAGCTACTTCTCTACCCTTCCACTCTCGAACTGCTCGCGGGAAGAACGAACACTTAAATCTTCATGTGCGAGCTCTGATTTCTCTTATTTTATCATGATGGTCGTTCCTTCCTATGTTGATGGGCGCTAACAAAATACTTTCACACTCTGCGGAGAAAGATGCCGATTGAAATTTAATGGGAAGATCCTGGCGCATCGAAAATCACCTTTGCGTTAATAATTGCCACCTCAGCTCGCGTATCATATACATGGCACCCTCTCCCCTATTTCGCAATAATACAAAACCAACTGCTCTTCTTTAAACTTTTTCGATGTCCTCCGTCGATATTGTCTGATGCGGATCCCACATCGCACAGTAATATTTCAGAAGAGGGCGCACAAGCGTAGAGTATGCAGTCTCTTTAGGAGACCTGCTGCGTTTTATTGTTCTCCAGGAAATCGCAGTCTTTAGTTTGCTTTCCCCACATGATGATCTATGCGATCGTTCCAGTTTGAGTCATCCATAAACGCAACCCCTAAGTATTTAGTTGAATTTACAGCCTTCAGATTTGTGTGATTTATCATGCAACCGAAATTTACCGGAATCCCTTTGGTACTCATGCGGATGACTTCATACTTTTCATTATTTAGACTCAATTGCCAATTTTAACACCACACAGTGTAAGAGGCTCATGATTATGGAATTTGTTGCTAGTGCAGTCGCGCAGATGTAATTTCGATGGATTGCTCACGCACTGCCTGCGATATGTAAGCTATAAGAGAATCTCAGACCAGAGAGCAGTGTTGACTGCAGTAGGAACTGAGTAGCAGTAGGAGTAAGTAGTAGCTAGCAGTCGTGTGTATCGAGTTGGCTGGGCCGGTCGTGGGGAGCGATGGCAGTGCCTGAGCGTTGTAGTATAAGGTAAAAGCAGCCTCATGCATATGTACTATTGTAATATCAAGTCCCATGTAAGTGTTTTTAAAAAATCTCTTAATAATAATCTTTCTTATAAAAATTAACTTTTGATAATCATTCATCACAATTTAAAGAATTTACTAATTTCTCCAATCCATGGTCATCCCGATTATTGTAAAGAAAAATCAGTTGTTTCTTTTTATACATGACAAATCTATCGGTCAGCATTGCACTGGGCTGTGCCAGAAAAATTTCTTATAGGAGCAGATATATATGCGTTATCCGGCGACTTCATTGAGGTAAGAATTTTCAATTTATTCAGAATTTGAGCTTCTATACGCAGGTCCATATAGAATTCGCAGCATTTCTCACCCCAATGTAGTACATGTCGAAACTTTAAGAACCAGGAAAAGCAAGGGCAATCACCATATTTCCAATATTAAACCCTTTATTGAATGAACATACTTTACGATTTATCACACTGTAATACCATTTCCAGATATTTATATGACCACTTACTGATGACGATTATATTTTTCTTGGCAAGTGCCTGGAAGGGTAAGGTTAGCAGATCGCTTTTCTAGTCGTTACATACCAGACCGTGCACATTTTCCATTTTTTAATGTATATATGATGGTTTTCCTATCGAAAGTACAATTTTCTCTGTGTGCACCATGAAATCCTTAAGATGTAACAAACACCAGTTGACTTTGGCATTTTTGCCTTATGATATCTCAATATCTTCGCTATTCTACATCTTTGCTACTACATTATGATACTGTGTGTGCATTTTCGCACTAAAAAACTGTCTATGATTTAGACCTAATACGTTTTCTGTCGTGCTTTGCTGTGTGCTTAGTCATATCACTAGAAACAAGTTTTCATTTAATGGGTATATGATTTAAATGCAAGATATTAATCCTTATTCATTATTTTCAGAACGCCATGCCGTGTAGAAGAACTAAATTAAACAACCACAGTGGTTTACTATGAAATGGAAATTTCACCATCGGAATGAGCGAAAGAAAATGCAATACATTGTCATGAAGAGTAACTGGATCAGAATTAACAAGCATTAACAAGAATATACTATACACACTGTATAACAGCAGTCTTAACTAATTATTTTTCTTTCATAATACAAGGCGATTAATACAGGCTGTCAGACAGAACTACACATGTTAATTTTAGTGATGAAATATTCTAGAAGTAAGAAACTCTATACTACATGAAATAATGAATGATAATGAATAGTTGTATGAAGTAAATGGTAATATGAATATGAATAATGAAGTGTCTATTTTTTGAAGATGATAATAAATGATGATGAATAGTTATACAAAGTTACGGTAACATGAATAATGAAGATTTTCTTTGCAGATGATGATAATGATGAAGTTTATATATTTTCTATTAGTTAAGTAATGCTATGTAGTTATTTCAGTATTTGTTGCAGTTCCTTTTGACAGTATGTCTTATGTCGCATAGTATAATGACTGAAAGTTTTGGGAAAGACAGCTAGAGTACATACATATTAAGTACACGTTTAATTACCTGTTAATTCGAAGCTTACTACTTTTTCAGCATAATATACATTTTTTCTTTCAGCTCAATAATCCACTTTGTATTTTTCCAGGAGAAGCTTTTCATGATATTAATATGCTATAAGCAGTTAGTTATTAAACCTGTTCTAGTACTTGATTTTTTTTACCCAGCTGTGTCTATCATTTATGAGTGTGATCACATACACTCTACTTGTTTCATAGCCTTGCTCCAGCTGACTCATGACGAATGACGTTAATAATCCTTACTTCTAGCAATAAGTCAAAAGCAAATATTTTCATGCCCCAACAATTGACTATCGATCCTGATGCAATGCATTGCTAGCACACAAAAAATTTTTTTTATTACAAGTCCCAACTATTACCAGTATAATAATGCTACCAGTTTAAGATATATTTCTAGTCCTAAATATAATGCAAATTTTTCTGATGTATTGATTCCTTTATGTCTATGTACTACTGGACTAAACACCTTGAATACTAGTTACAATGTCTTACATTTTAAATATGTCTTATGTCACTTGCATAATGTATATAAACACTAGCAGCTTGATGCTACACCCAGAAACTCCTGTTTCAAATGATGACTTTGAAACATCCCCTTGGAACAATTATACATGACTGTCCTTAAACTGACACACAATATTTTTAGCGCAACGCAATCTGACTTTCAAAACTCCCTACTAAAGAATGGCCCTGACAAACATTAAACTATACCTTTCACAAATCACTTACCTCACAAAAATCTTCGCTGCTCAAGCTACTGCAATACAGCGAGCGCCACTACTGCCAGCTAAATAAAAGATTCAAACTACTGAAGGCACTAACTACTGATAGGGGTAGTTAGCAAATGAAAGATATTAATAGAGAGCAAACAATGTATTTACCTTAATATCATCACAAATCATAATATATATATATCAGTTCATGACAAACTGCAAACCTCCGCCATCTCTCTCCCCACATCCACCACTGCTGGCGGCTCACCTCCAACTGCGCAACGTTACGCGCTGTTCACAGCCAGCTGCCGCTGCCCAACACTACAATGGCAGACAACAATGCAAACTAGCCACAGACTGCACACAGCACAGCCAGTGATTTTCATATTGAGCGCTACGTAACGTTGCCAATAAGAAAACATAAACAGCCTACTTACATAGAGAAAACATAAACAGCCTACTTACATACAGAAAACATAAACAGCCTACTTACATACAGAAAACATAAACAGCCTACTTACATAGCCCCCATGCTCCCCACAAAAAATTTTTACAAATGGTGTTGGGCACTGGCCAATACAGATTTGACAAAAATTTTTCACAATTACAGTAACAAAGATATAAAATGCACACACTTATTGATACAATGTTGGTCAAAAGCTAAAATTTTCTCACAGTCTATAAAGACAGTCTTGATCATTCATCACAGTGAAACTGCCGTTTCTTTTCTCAAAGTCTGAGCAGTAAAAGACAATGCACACAGAAGTAGTGGATTTCCATGCAGTCTTGAAGAAGTAGTGTTGTCCTTCCAACGGAAAGACAGTGCTGACTCTTGACATGCTGACAGGTAATGGGCCACAACAGAGCAAACCCACAGCAGAGTTCATTCGACGTTTTGAAGAATATTGTTAGGTAGGTCATCACAGAGCAAACCCACTGGAGTCCTGGTAGAGATTGTGGTATTGGTGGGCCACCAGAGGTGCAGACCCACTGCAGTCCTTGTAGAAATAATGGCGTTGGTAGGTCATCATAGATGCAGACCCACTGTAGTCCTTGTAGAGATAATGGTATTGGTGGGCCACCAGAGGTGCAGACCCACTGTAGTCCTGGTAGAGACGGCCAGCAGCCATCCGTTGCGACTGTGCAGGTGCACAATCACCATCGAAGATTCTTGCAGAGAATATAGCAAGTCCATAAACCACCACTTGTGCACTCAGAAAGTTTTTCTTTTAATTGTCCTTAGAACCAGCAATGCTGTTATCCAGTCCCTTGCTGAATTATTAACACACGTGCAAACACTAACAGTCCCTACTTCTCACATATTGTCCACATACTATGACCAACAGAAACGTGTGCAGTGAAATGTAACTAACAAGTTAATAATGTCATGAACTGGTGACAATTACAATTTTATAACATAAGAATACAATTACAAAGGTACAAAATACATCATTAAAAACATAATAATACAGATAACATTTGTAGTACAGGCTTTACAAAAGAATAGAAATAAACATATACATGAGTGTTACAAAAATAGTGACATAAGTACATACATAAAATAATGAGAATAGTTTTCGAAACATTAATTTCACACATGAACATTGAAACAGAGCAGAATTGTAAACAACTTTACAAAGAAAATAACATATTATTAATGCAACTTATATTTGAGGATAACAGTATTCCTCCTCATAGTGAATATAGCTTAGTATTAGAAGAGAAAAAAAATTCTATGAAACAGTACACAGAGACAGGAAGAAAACAAATACTCAAGGGTACACAAACACATAGTGGGATAACACCAATAGGAAAGGACAGGGTTCGTTTTCAGTGTAACATTTGGTACTGCAGTCCAACCCAAAACTTCATATATCTTTCCTCTTATTTCATCCTCTGTTTCCACCAAAAAAATTCTATCTAAGCATGCTTTCTGTATTTATATGTTCACACATTTCTTACCTCAACATTTATTTCCAAGAAAATCCTACCTAAACCTGTTTTATGTACTTTTTTCGTATTAATTCTCAATGCATTTCTTCCAATTCATCGCAACTCATTCTCTTATATAGTCTACCCCCTCTTAAGCTAACTTAAATCTACTGAGCTCAGATGCTAAACTAAGGGACGAGGCAATGCAGCATCACATAACAAATCAACACAAACAGCAATGCAAAAAAATGCAAATTGGCAAAGCTAGCAGCATAAATGAGCAAAAGTCAAATTCAATAACACTATGCCTGGCAAACAGCAGCAACTTATACCTAAACATGACATAGCGCAAGCAGAAAAAATATTACACTAAACAACAATGCAGATAAGGGAAATGTATATTCACATCTTAATGTCTATGTAATTAAAGTGGTGCACCACAACAACTTATTGTAAAAGAAATATTACCATGTACTTGAAAAGAATATTATGTATGCAGTTACTAGTTCCTTCTTATTGTTCTTTCCTTTCCAAGTGCTCCTTTTTTAAAGAATGTGGATCATAAAATAATTATTTAATAGATCTGTTGACAGAAAGTGTTCACATTAGCAAATGCATTTTATTTTATAAAAGCAATGCTGCAACACAGCTGGAAACCAGATATCAAGTGAAATAAGCAATTACGCAAACCAAAGCATAAAAACATCATTCAATAGTCATGTGGCATTTCGTAAGTCAGTAGCTCTCAACTCTCATAGAAAGACACTTGTCATAATCAGGTGTGCAGATGTACGAATATTTCCCATCAATTCATAAGCATTTCAGCAATTAGCACAAAGTGCGAGTAATCATATGTTTTCAAGTAACGAGGGTGTCGCATTAGCGATGAAAGGCACACCCTAATGGCTTGTTCTCCAGGTGTTTTCCTGTGCTCTGAAAGGCACGCGCTAATGGCTTTTTCTCCAGGCGTCTGACACAGCTGGGTGCCCACGACGCATTATGTGTAGGTGGTCCGTTAACTTTCTTACGGAAATATTTACGACAGCAGTTTCCGCTACAGAGACAGTCGCACATAAAAATATTTCACAGGTCAAGAATTAGCGTTGCAAATCTGTAGAAACAAAATCCTATAAATATAAGTGTCCAAAAAAAATATTGGTCAGCATTGTGATACAGTCACACATTTCATAACTCTTAAAGTACGTTTCTTGGTTTCCAACATCCTTTTCATAAATCAGAGTCCCTAAACACTACTCATTATTCCTTACCTCATTATACATATACATATTCGTCGACACTTCTTCAATATTTCATCATGAGAAATACGTAGCATAATAAACATTCCTCAACAACATAATACACATCGTCGTCGTAATAATAACATCATAACACATCAGTCAAATCTCAAAATCGTCGTAACTTCCTCCAATAATTTCTAAGCCTAAAATAATTCTCTGCTCATGTCAAAAGTGTCAGCTGCCTCAAACGTACTTTAAAAATCATGATCTCATACCAAATACATCATTCAAAGCTCTCATAGTATCACAATGATTCCGAAAAAATATGAACAGTTTACAAAGTACAGACAAAATACAGTTTCATAAGTGTGAAGTTATCCAACGGTGTAATTGCGTAAACATCTGTCACTGATGTAGTAAAAAACATGTTTATCTCTCAGTTAAATGATCAGATAGCTGTGTAATTTGTGTGTTAGAGAAATATGGTACCGATGTGTAAAGTTGTATAAGCAAATACCATATTAGCTAGGGCTCCTTGTGCTTGCCAAACACATGGTACACAAAGTAAGCGTGTACCCCCCTGAGGATAAATGTAATTATACCCTCAGGTGTTACAAATTACAGCAATGGAATGAAATGTATCACGGAAAACTTTCTTTGTAATAAAAAAATCTTTGAAAATAAGTGTTTTAAGTATAAGATTAATCACTCAAATGCGTGTCCTGTAGCGCTAAATGCGCGTCTTGCTGTAAGATAATTCTGTGGAACTGTCGTAGTTATCGTCCTCTGTAAGCAAAGTTCTGCTAAAGTCAATCTACTTACCTCATGATACACAAAAGTGAAATGCTTTACGTATAGATATCTTAGTTATTACGCTTATTGCCGTGATGAGGAAAGTACTGTACAGTAACGTATTGTTATGCCACGAAAAAGGCTGTCTCATTGTTGCTATACCACAAAAGTTACTACTAAACATGTTTTTCTTCCTAGAAGAATTCAGAAAACTGAGCAAATATAAAACAGATACACCGCAAAAGCAACATTGTAAATTGTCACTCATTAGTAGCGTCGTGATAAAAATCGTGTAGCTGTCACATAAACTAACCACTGTGCCATCTGGTATCTCTCAGAAAGCACCTTGAATCCATAATGTATTTGCAAGTAAACCAAAATGTTGCATTAAAATCTCATTAGCAGTACCAGATATAATGTTATTTTTCTCGGAGCCAGCCGGCGCACGTGTATGCCTGCCGTGCGAGTCATTGTCTGTCTCTTTGTTGCCGCGCGTCGTTACTGGGATTAGGAGGCCTAACTTCCACAAATTCGCCTTGCCGAGAGGGCCCAGCTCTGTTTAAAGCTCGCCAGTTCTGATGGAATTCAGGTCTGTCGTTTTGTCGGTAGTTTACATAGTTTCTTGTTTGTCGGTCATGTGGTGGAGAATTTCTCCCTGAGTCGTAACTGCGCGTTGGACCGTTGCGTCTAAAGTTATTCTGTCTCCCTTGATAATAATTATTTTGGTTCCCAAATTGTCTGTTTCTCTGATTGTCTCTGTGATAGTCGTTACCACGGAGAGGTGATCTTTCCCTGTAGTTATTACTACTCTGCCAACGGTTGTCATACGGGTGTTGTCTATTTTGGTCACGATTTGTGTTGTGAGAATAGCCTTGTCGTGTCCAGTTATTACTTCTTTCATCGCGGATTTGCGACGGATGTGACCTGTAATTGTTGTGTTCCTGGTTTCGCGTTCCGCGATTGTCAGTGTCAATTTCTAATTCTTGTAACAGTCCCTGAAAAGCTTCAATGTCGTCTTTGCAACGTCCTGCTAAAATAATATGTCGTAAATGTTTAGGCAGTTTGATTAAGCAAATGCGGATGAGTTCTGAGGGGCTGTATGGGTTTGAAAGATACTGATTCTTATGCAACATGTCTTCAAAATATTTCATAAGACTGGAAAATTCAGATTGTTCGAAACGTTTCATCATTATGATGCTATGTTTTACACGGTCTTGTGTGGCTTGAGACCAATATGCTGAGAGGAAGGCATGGTAAAACTCTCCTTCACTGTGGCAATCGTGAATTACCGATCGCATTCTTACAGCTGGTTCATTCTCCAAGTAGCCACACATAAATTCTAATCTGTGTTCTAACGACCAGTTGGGAGGAAAACAATGAGAGAATTGATGGAGCCATGCTTGTGGATGAATGTCGTTGCCAGAATTCTTAAATGTTTTGAATTTACGTGTAGTAATGAACAGCTTATAGTCAAAATCATCGTGTCGGCGAGTAGCATCTCGGTCATAGTTAGGTCGTGTCGGCCGTTCCATCTCAAAATTCGGTGCACATTGCCAATTTCTTTCATAACTTCCGAAATGCCCTGTGTTATTATTTTGCAGCTTTTCCGTGTTTCTAAGTCCCTCTTCCCGTGTTGGAGCGCGAGTGTCCTCTGAAATACGTAATTCTTGTATTACCTGTGTCAGCTGATCTTGTACTTCCCGGATTTCTCTTTGGTGTTGTGTATTAATTTGATTCTGATTTTGTTTGAATTTTCTTATTTGTTCATACTCTTCTGTGTCAGTGAAGGCTACGGGTCTTGTGTCATTCAGATCATCATCTACCTTTGTAGATAAGTTAGTGAATTGATCCGAAAGTTCGGCTACTTTCTCTGATAGTGTACTTATTTCCTCAGCGTGTTTTTCTGAACCAAGTTTCAGAGTATCTACTTTGTCCTTTAAGTTTTCCTGAGCTTTTGCAAGTTGCGTAACCGAATCGGTAGATGCAACTGAGTCAAATTTAGCCCACAAGGTCTCAAGATTTTCATGAACAATGGTTTGCAGCTCTTTTATGGCTGCTTCGTGATTCTGTAATGCATTTTCATGCCGCGAAAAAATAGGTTGAAAATGCTCACAAATTTGTGTTTTTACGTCATTACAGACTTTTTGACATTTCGATTCGATGTTATGTAACTCAGTGGTTAAATCTTCACGTGTTTGTTCAAGTGTAGTGTCTAACTTTTTGAGATTTTGTTCCACTGTGTCTAACTTTTTGAGATTTTGTTCCACTGTGTCTAACTGTTGCTGTGTTTGTCTCTGGTGTTGTTCCATTGTGTCTAACTTTTCAAGCTTTTGTCCCATTTGTTGCATTAATTGCAATAATAATGTATTAGTGTCTGGAATCTGTTTCTCTACGCTTTTCGGCAGTGCATTTGCACCGACAACATTCACATTTTGACAAGCAGAAAATGTGTCTTGACTTATTTGAGAAAACGGTGATGACCCAAAACCTGAATCTACAGTATTTGCGAAATTGTGTCCTGTCATTTCGGATTCCTGAGGCGAGCTGTTGCCGACCGATCGATCGATAATGCTTCCCTCTTCACTAATTGTTTCACTGTCCACGCCATTGTTTGCCGCCCGCTCCATTTCCCTATGCACAATTACCAAATTACTACTTTGAACATCAGTTAATTCGTAACTCGGTGGCGCTAACACACTGCTCTCATTTTCACTGTCATTTCTCAGTTTACTTTGGAGCCTAGTATTACGTTTTTCACACGCCATTATTGTCACAGTATTTCACACGACAACACAGAAAAACACAATTTGAAGAGCAAAAATAAGAGAACACATTAACATAACACTGAAAATAATATCTAGTTAATTACAGCTGCGAAATACTTGGTGCAAATCTATATGCATGCCACAACTGTTTTACTGTACAACAATGAAAAACTACAACTACAAAGGAAATTCTCTCTATGATTACGCGCTACCAATAAACAATAGCTACACCAATTACACAAACTACAAGAAAAAATCAGAAGATTCCAGTGAGGTATCCTCGGCTAAGGGTCGACATATGAAACGTCCCCTTAGAACAATTATACAAGACTGTGCTTAAACTGACACACAATATTTTTAGCGCAACGCAATCTGACTTTCAAAACTCCCTACTAAAGAATGGCCCTGACAAACATTAAACTATACCTTTCACAAATCACTTACCTCACAAAAATCTTCGCTGCTCAAGCTACTGCAATACAGCGAGCGCCACTACTGCCAGCTAAATAAAAGATTCAAACTACTGAAGGCACTAACTACTGATAGGGGTAGTTAGCAAATGAAAGATATTAATAGAGAGCAAACAATGTATTTACCTTAATATCATCACAAATCATAATATATATATATCAGTTCATGACAAACTGCAAACCTCCGCCATCTCTCTCCCCACATCCACCACTGCTGGCGGCTCACCTCCAACTGCGCAACGTTACGCGCTGTTCACAGCCAGCTGCCGCTGCCCAACACTACAATGGCAGACAACAATGCAAACTAGCCACAGACTGCACACAGCACAGCCAGTGATTTTCATATTGAGCGCTACGTAACGTTGCCAATAAGAAAACATAAACAGCCTACTTCCATAGAGAAAACATAAACAGCCTACTTACATACAGAAAACATAAACAGCCTACTTACATACAGAAAACATAAACAGCCTACTTACAACTTCTGAATAATGAATAATAAATGTTTTGTAACTGGCCAATGAGTGCCAATACTTATTGTAATGACATTACTTCTTAATAATATTTTGTTATACTCTATAAATGAATGCCAATAATTACTGCAATGAGATGAGCTATGAATAGTCTTTTGTAATACTCAATACTTACTACATGTTTAGTAACTAGCCAATGAATGACAATGATTACTGTAATGAGGTGTCTTATTCGTAAATGCCATACCAATGATTACTGTAATGAGATGACTTATGAGTAATGTTCTGCAATACTCCATATATACTACATAAATGTTTAGTAACTAGCCAATGAGTGCCAATAATTACTCAAATCAGCTGATACACTAGTGTAATTCTGAATGGTGACTAACATAAGACTTAATGTATCCTTCACCTTCTGACCTAATTACCACCAATTATTGCGATATCCGTATGTCCTGTCCATCCTCATGATCATGGAGCACTATATTTGGTTTTTGCACTAATTCTACGTTGATGTAAGAGTATGGATTCTACAAGAATGTGGTGTTGACATATCAAGCTGTCCACCACCTTGAACGATGGAGATGGCATTATGGTCCTACTGTTTGGTGTACCTATTGCACTATCAAAATGATAACATACAATATTAATACAACATTTCAGTGTCTTGGCTACACTGATAAATATTTCAGGGAAGAGAACTTCAGATTGTCTCAATTGGTGTTGTGATTCTGTAGAAAGATATGGACTCTCAGCGCAGCTACGAGCAACCCACTGTGCTACAACCATGATGCTATCCTTCCCATTCCTTTCCTAGTTCTTGTAAAATCATGAAGACTTTTACAGTGCGAGTGCTCTTTATTTCACTCCTTGATGTGTTTATGTAAAAATGCTAAAGACTTTTACAGTGCGTGTGCACTTTATTTCATTTCTTAATATATTCAGTTCATGTAAATATGCTAAAGACTCCTACAGTGCGAGTGCACTTTACTTCACTCCTTTATATGTTTAATTCATGTAAAAATGCTAAAGAGTTTTACAATGCGTGTGCACTTTATGTCATTTGTTAATATATTTTGTACTCATTGCCTATACATTTCGTCATTTCTTAATATGTTCTGAACTCAGTGCGTGTGTACTCTATTTCATTTCTTAATAAGTTCTGCACTTACCAATAATTTTGTTGCTCATGGCAAGTCCATTTGACTCACCATCGCTGCCAAATTTTTGCCCCCCCCCTTCCCCCCTCCCCCCCACCCCCCGAGTGGAGGGTTATGTAAGAGGTCCATGATTAAGGAATTTGTTGCTAGCACACTCGAGCAGATGGAATTTCGATGGATTGCTCACGCGCTGCCTGCGATATGTAAGCTATAAGAGAATCTCAGACCAGAGAGCAGTGTTGACTGTAGTAGGAACTGAGTAGCAGTAGGAGTAGGTAGTAGCTAGCAGTCGTGTGTATCGAGTTGGCTGGGCCGGTCGTGGGGAGCGATGGCAGTGCCTGAGCATTGTAGTATAAGGTAAAAGCAGCCTCATGCGTACGTACTATTGCAATATCAAGTCCCATGTAAGTGTTTTTAAAAAAATCTCTTAATAATAATCTTTGTTATAAAAATTAACTTTTGATAATCATTCATCTCAATTTAAAGAATTTACTAATCACTCCAATCCATGGTCATCCCGATTATTGTAAAGAAAAATCAGTTGTTTCTTTTTATACATGACAAATCTATCGGTCAGCATTGCACTGGGCTGTGCCAGAAAAATTTCTTATAGGAGCAGATATATATGCGTTATCCGGCGACCTTATTGAGGTAAGAATTTTCAATTTATTCAGAATGAATTTTCAGGGCCATGACGCAGCACTGCTGATGTCCAAAATTTACCATTTTAAATTCACAGTCAATTATTGAAAGGTTGTAAGTGAGCCACAATTTTATTGAGAGATTAGTCACATTTTATTATTGGTAGGTTACGGAAATTATCTGTTGGGAGCTTACACTGAATGTGAATGAAATGAATAATTTTATTTTTTACTGTTGGGAGGTTTCGGAATTGTTCTGTTGGGTTGTTACAACAGTTATCTTGTCTAAATCGTTTTGCAGTTTGTTTTGATCCTCCGATGACTTAATAAGACGGTAATCTATCAGTCTGCTACTCGGCAGAGGGCCTTTAACACTTTCTTGGGGAACGCCAGATATTACTTCTGGTTTACTCGATGACTTTCCGTCAGTTACTGTGCACTACGACCTTTCTGATAGGCAATCACGAATGCAGTCACACGACGAAGCTGAAACTCCATAAACGCAATTTGATTAGAAGTCGCTTTTGAGTAACGGCGTCAAAAGCTTTCTTGAAATCTAAAAATATGGAATCAGTTTGATATTCCCTATCGATAGCACTCAATACTTTATGAAAATAAAGAGCTAGTTCAGTTTCACAAGAACGATATTTTCTGACTCCATGTTGGCCGTTTGTCAATAAATCATCTTCTTCTAGGTAACCCATAAAGTTCAAACACAGTATATCTTCCAAACTCCCACTGCAACTCGGCCTTGCTGATACGATTCTGTGATTATTGGTGTGACTTGTGTAACTTTCTAGTCTTTAGGTACGGAACTTTCGACGAGCAAGCGGTAGTATATCATTACTAAGTATGGAGCTATTGTATCAGCGTACTCTGAGAGCAGCCTGTACAATCTTGACTGGAGGCCTTTCTTTTATTACGTGATTTAAGATGCTTCCCTGCACCGAGGATATCTACATCTGAGTTACTCATGTTAATAACTGTCCTTGATTCGAATTCAGGAATGTTTACTAGTTGATTTCCTTGTCTGGCCACATTATTTCTTCGTATAAATCTTGTAGCAGGTAGAACAAGGAATGAAATTTGTTTATAATGCTAAGGGTGTCTGTTAAAATAATCCCTCTGCCCTTGGCCAGGTTCTGTTAAATACGGTAAATGGCATGACAATTTCTCATCGGAACCTTTGTGGTGGTCTGCCTTTCAGGAGGTGAATACTGTAACCGGTGTTAGTAAGTCAGCTCACTTTCCCACCTTCCCGAACATGGACGTACTAAGTTTGTGAAGTTCGATCTAGGTGCAAGCGGTAGCTGATTGGAGGCAAAATAAATCCCCATAGAGGGCAATGATTAACCGTTATTTCTACATCTACGTGATTACTCTGCTATTCACAATAAAGTGCCTGGCAGAGGATTCAATGATAGAAATTTCCTCAGCTAACGATCAAGTTAAAAATCGTGAGTCACTACAACTGATAAAAGTTGACTATTAACGGAGTTGCTAGTACTTTCAAGGAATAACTACTAGTCACTTTCCATATACCGTTACCGCCTGATTTAAATAAAACTACTCAATGCCGAACTTCATAAAAATCAGTTGACAGAAGTCATGGGATACCTCATAATATCGTGTCGGACCTCCTTTCGCCCGGTGCCATGGACGTGGCATGGACTCAGCAAGTCGTTGGAAGTCCCTTGTCGAAATATTGATCCATGCTGCCTCTAAAGCAGTCCGTAGTTTCGGAAATGTTGTCGGTGGAGGGTTTTGTCCGCGAACTGACCTCACGATTATGTCCCATAAATGTTCGATGGGATTCATGTCGGGCGATCTGGGTGGCCAAATCATTCTCTCGAATTGTTCAAAATGTTGTTCAAACCAATCGCGAACAGTTATGGCCTGGTGACGCGGCAAATTGCCATCCACAAATATTTCATCGTTGTTTGGGAACTTGAAGTCCATGAATGGCTGCAAATGGTCTCAAAGTGGCAGAACATAGCCATTTCCAGTCAACGATCGGTTCGGTTAGATCAGAGGACCCATTTCATTCCATCAAAGACAGCGCACGCATTATTGGTCCATAGCTTGGTGAGGTCTACGCCACGCCCGAACCATACCATTACCTATCACCAACTGAAATCTGGACTTATCTGACGAGACCACGGTTTTCCAGTGGACTAGGTTCCATCCGATACGGTCACGAACCCAGGAGACGCGCTGCAGGCGATGCCGTGCTGTTAGCAAAGGCACTCGCATCGGTGATCTGCTACCATAGCCGTTTAACAACAAATTTCGCCGGTCTGCCCTGCTGGAGAAGTTCTTCGTACGTCCCACGTTGATTTCTGCGGTTATTTCACTCATTGTTGCTTGTCTGTTACCACTGACAGCTCTACGTAAACGCCACTGTTATCAGCCGTCAAGTGAAGACCGTAACCCGTGAACCGCTGCTTTGTCCGTGGGGAGAGGTAACGCCTCAAATTTGATATTCTCGGCACACTCTTGACACTGTGGATCTCGGAATACTGAATTCCCTAACGATTTCCGAAATGCATTGTCCCACGCCTGTAGTTGCAACTAGAATTCCGCGATCAAATACTGTTAATTCCAATCGTGCGCCATAATCACGTCGAGAACCTTTCCACATGAATCACCCGAGTGCTAACGACAGCTCTGCTAATGCACTACCCTTACGTACCTTGTGTACGCAATACTACCGACATCAGTATACGTGGATATCTCTATCCCGTTACTTTTGTCACTGCAGTGTAAATAGCTTCTGCAAAAGCCAATCAGTCAGCTAAACACCTGACTATACAGGGTGATTCAAAAAGAATACCACAACTTTAGGAATTTAAAACTCTGCAACGACAAAAGGCAGAGCTAAGCACTATCTGTCGGCGAATTAAGGGAGCTATATAGTTTCATTTAGTTGTACATTTGTTCGCTTGAGGCGCTGTTGACTAGGCGTCAGCGTCAGTTGATGCTAAGATGGCGACCGCTCAACAGAAAGCTTTTTGCGTTATTGAGTACGGCAGAAGTGAATCGACGACAGTTGTTCGGCGTGCATTTCGAACGAAGTATGGTGTTAAACCTCCTGATAGGTGGTGTATTAAACGTTGGTATAAACAATTTACAGAGAATGGGTGTTTGTGCAAAGGGAAAAGTTCTGGACGGCCGAGAACGAGTGATGAAAATGCAGCACGCATCCAGCAAGCATTTGTTCGCAGCCCAGGAAAATCGACTCACAGAGCTAGCAGAGAGCTGCAAATTCCACAATCAACTGTATGGAGAGTCCTACGAAAAAGGTTAGTTATGAAACCTTATCGTTTGAAATTGGTTCAAGCACTGTCTGCAGCTGATAAGATTAAAAGAATCGATTTCTATGATTTCATCCTTGCTCAAATGGAAACAGATGAATCTTTCGTTTCAAAGATTGTGTTTAGTGATGAAGCAACTTTCCACACTAACGGGAAAGTCAACCGTTACTATGTCTGTATATGGGGCACTGAGAATCCGCGGGAAACAACTCAGTATGAACGTGACTCGCCTAAGGTGTACGTTTTCTGTGCCATTTCAGCCAATAAAGTTTTTGGTCCCTTTTTCTTCGAAGGTGCTACTGTAACTGGACTACAGTATCTGGAGATGTTAGAGAATTGGCTGTTCCCTCAGCTCGAACAAGAAGTACAACAATTCATATTTCAGCATGATGGAGCGCCACCACATTGGCACTTATCTGTCCGTAACTACCTGAACGTCAACTACCCGAGGCGATTGATCGGCCGCCAGGCAGCCCGTGACAGAGCACTTCATCACTGGCCTCCAAGAAGCCCTGATCTTACCCCCTGCGATTTTTTCTTATGGGGGTATGTTAAGGATATGGTGTTTCGGCCACCTCTCCCAGCCACCATTGATGATTTGAATCGAGAAATAACAGCAGCTATCCAAACTGTTACGCCTGATATGCTACAGAGAGTGTGGAACGAGTTGGAGTATCGGGTTGATATTGCTTGTGTGTCTGGAGGGGGCCATATTGAACATCTCCGAACTTGTTTTTGAGTGAAAAAAAACCTTTTTAAATACTCTTTGTAATGATGTATAACAGAAGGTTATATTATGTTTCTTTCATTAAATACACATTTTTAAAGTTGTGGTATTCTTTTTGAATCACCCTGTAAGTCGGAAGAACACAAATACAGTCACGAAATCTTCATACATTCTGAGAATATTACTTACACATAAAGCAGCGTAATATTCGCTAACTTCAATTCAGTTCAGTCATTAGCTGTCAATTAAATATCAGAGAAGCCTTGCCCTGGTGCATACGTCGTTCAAGACAAAATTACAATCGTCATTTCAACTACCAACATTAGTTTTATTAGGTACTTCATTATCACGATGGGTTCCGCATGACTTGACGCAGAAATGGATGCGTTACCAAGGACTGTAGTTCCCTCGGTACTTCGGGATGCCGCGAGACTCGTCCCTGTTCGTAATTTCTCCAACACTGTGAGCCAAACATTAGCGTAAAAACATTCCCCTAGCTGTAGCCCGCTTAGCCTCTTAGCAGTAACAGTTACTAAAAATGTGCTAAGATGATGTACTTTAGGATTAAAATACATAGGTTGGAGCTTAAATAGTGGCAACACTGCTGTGGAGACACTATGCAATGGAATCTACTATTGTCACTGATAGCACACGTTGTTGACATACCTACCTTACCTCCGAGCAAATGGACTCGCCAATCCCACGTCACCGGCGTGCTCACAATCGAGGGAAACACAGTGACTTGTGAGCGAGCGGTCTAACGTAAATGTGTCACTATGTTTTCGGAACAGGAACGACGGAGTTGGATCAAGACTGGTTCAAATGGCTCTGAGCACAATGGGACTCAACGTCTGAGGTCATTAGTCTCCTAGAACTTAGAACTAGTTAAACCTAACTAATCTAAGGACATCACACACATCCATGCCCGAGACAGGATTCGAACCTGCGATCGTAGCGGTCTCGCGGTTCCAGATTGCAGCGCCTAGAACTCCACGGCCAGATCAAGACTGGATATGCCTGAGATCGTACAGCACGACAGTGTCATCAAGGTCTTCAGGAGGCGTGCGGGGAATCGGCATTGCCGTACAGAACAGTGGCACGTTGGATAAAAGCCTTCAAAGAAGGTCGACAAACTGTGGCAGACATGCATCGGGCAGGTCGTCCTAGCGTCTCTGAAGAAGTGCATGCTGTTGCCGCGTTAGTGGACAGTGATCAACGCCATACGATTCGCGAGCTCGCCCGTGAAACTGTATTAGTGCATACGACTGTGCTTTGCATCCTGAAGGAACGCCTGGGCATGCGAAAAATTGCATCACGATGGGTTCCGCATGACTTGACGCAGAAATGGATGCGTTACGACGCTGCTCAGACACACTTGAAGCGCTATGAGCGCGGAGTAGAGGCTTTCTTACACCGTATCGTAACACTGGATGAGACATGGGCCACATCGTACGAGCCAAAACTGAAACGCCAATCCAACAAATGGCGTCAGTATGGTTCGCCGTGAAAGTCGGAAGTGCGTCAGAACCCCAGTATGGTGAAAGTTATAGTGATTCTCGTCTACGACTGTGTTGGTGCTATCCTATCGCATTACGTTCCTCCACGGCAGATCGTCAATGCACAGTATTACTGTTAGTTTTTGGAGCATCAACTGCGACCAGCTTTGCGAAAGAAGCGGCGACACTTTCTGCGCAACCTACCCATCATTTTCCACGACAATGCGCGGGCGCATACAGCGCAAGCTGTGGCTGCTCTGTCCAGTCGATGGGACTGAGAAGTACTGTACCATCCAACATACTCCCCGGAGTTAAGCGCTTGTGACTTTGATTTGATTCCGAAGATGAAGGAACCACTTCGTGGCATTCACTTCAGAACTGTTCCAGAGATTCGACCGCTCAAATCGCACCAGCAAACAAAACAAGCTCTGCTAACGGTATATTACGCCTTCCAAATCGCTGGCAACAGGTTCTACTCAACTCTGGTGACTACTTTGAAGGAAAGTAACAGGTGCAAACATGTAACTCTTTTGTATCGGTTGTGAATAAATAGTTGCCACTATTTTAGTTCTAACCCTTGTAGATATAGACGGAGCACTAGGCGAATGTTCTTACCATGATATGAAAACATTGGGATCCTATTCGTCTTGGCAGGCAGAACATATTCCCAGTGTTTCGGATCAGTAGCGTTTGACATGAACAAAAATGTGAGTTAAGTTAAACCACTGTGCTAGTGTAGGGGTCTTACTGAGACTAAAATAAATATCATCTTCTTACAACTAAAACAGAATGTTATATTGCAGCGCCTATGTAATTCAGAAGTACGTTGCAACGTTCCTTTGGACATACACGCATGTCCGTTCTCTCAAATAGTCTCCTCTGTACGGGAATATACATAATGGATATACGAGTGCAGGTTGTAGACACATGGTTGACGACATATGGAAGTTTGGGTCTGGCCATGAATCGTGTACGGAGAGCGTAAATGCAAGACGACTCCTCGCGATAAGTGGCAAGTCCCGGTTCGAGTCGCGGTCCGACACAAATTTTCATTGTCGTCATTCCATGTTACACCTGATGGTTATCCATATTCGCAATTGCGAAGACATTTCGTGTATTTCACAGTGGACGTAATAGCCGCTGTGTCTGTTCTCTTGGACATGCATGTATGGTATATATGTAATATATGTACTGGTATATACATAATGAATGTACGAGTGCAGGTTGTAGACACATGTTTGACGACATATGGAAGTCTGGACCTGTGCAGGCTAACGGTAAGGCGACTGATCGCGATAAGCAGTAAACTCATGTTCGAGTCCCCACCCGGTAAAAATTCTTTTTGTCATTCTATTACACTGCTTATGGTTGTCCGTACCCGCCACTGCGAATACATTTAATGTAAAACAGAGTGATTAATAATATCACTGAACGGATGGAAAAGAGTGCAATAATTACCAAACATTAACGAAAGTACAAATTCAGTGCCACGCGGATTGGCCGCGCGGTTTATGGCGCCATGTCACGGATTGCGCGGCCCCTCCCGCCGGAGGTTCGAGTCCTCCCTGGAGCATAGGTGTCTGTGTTGTTCTTAGCATACGTTAGTTTAAGTAGTATGTAAGTCTAGGGACCGATGACCTCAGCAGTTTCGTTCTTTAGGAATTCATACACACACATTACAAATTCAGCAGACGCAGCTCAGACATTTTTGTTTTTTTATTTTAAAGAGAGTGACTTTTGGACTGAATACCATACAGCCAGCTCAGATAATTGAACGATGTTTTTTAATACATGTTTATTAGGTCGCACTCTTGTCTGTTTGTTCGATACAAAAATCAAATGGCTATGAGCACTATGGGACTTAACATCTCAGGTCATCAGTCCCCTAGAACTTAGAACTACTTAAACCTAACCTAAGGACATCACACACATCCATGCCCGAGACAGGATTCGAACCTGCGACCGTAGCGGTCGTGCGGTTCCAGACTGAAGCGCCTAGAACCGCTTGGCCACACCGGCCGCCATTCGGTACAAGTTTTGTAGCTTATTTTAAAATAACTTCCCGATGATCGAGAGACTTGAATCTTTCAACAGAGCTCAGAACTGGATGTAAATGCAATGTTAATTCGCTTTTTCATGTGGCGTGTGGCGGAGAGCACTTTGTGTACCACTATTTCCCGCTTTTCCTGTTGCAGCGGCAAATATTTCGCGGTGAGAGCACTATTCTCTTTGGTTTTTACCTTCACGGTCTTTTCGTGAGATATTCGCAGGAGGAAGCAATATATTGGGTGACTCAGTTGAAGACAAACGGAAATAAGCCAGCAATTTATCACATGTCAGTAGTAATCTCACGAAAATCGTTGAAATCGATTGAAAAAGTTCGCATGTACAAGACCAAAAAGTAGAATAAAATTACTTAATAATTACTTAAATAAAGAAAGTTTTAACAAATTATAAAGCGAACTAAAACGAGTAAAATAATTTCTCGTAGCCCGTTACAGATTCGTGGCCCCATAGAGATAGCCCTGAAAATTTGGGCTTGCCAATTTTTTAATTGATGTGGAAATACTTGTAAAATTTAAAAGGAAAACTGTGGGAAGGAAGCAACATACAAAAATGAGGACTATAGAGAGTAGCTGCCGTTGAAAATAAAGCGGAACATGATTCTTAGTAGGCAATGCACACTCTGCAACGCGCTTCCAGGTGGGCCACAAAGTTTGCGAGGAGTTCGTATAGTAAGGGGTTCCTTTTCTCCACAGTGCGGTCGACAACTGCTGGATTTTCTTTGGTGCATGGGAGCTTGTTGTAATACGTCTACCTTGCTACAGCGTTAAGTCAAGCATCGGGACGCCAGTCGGGAACGATAGAGAAGAGATGGCCAGTCGCACGCTGACCGAGCCCTCTCCACGACGACAACGCTACAGCAGTGACCCCTATGTGAAGACGACATAAGGGCCGCGACCGACTGGCGACGCCCCAGTTGAATACTAGCTTCAAGATTAGACTCTTGTATAGAAGCGTCAACGCTAGTTACTTCGCTTGTACTGTCTATGTAGCACAGAGTTGTGACTGTTTATACGGAAGAAAATTGCTTATGTTGTATGTCGCCCTTTGCTAGCGACACATCGGTGTAATTGTCAAAGTATGTCATTTACTTTTTGCAATAAAACTCATTAATACCATTTGTTTGATTTGATTGTCTAGCGAACCGAGTACGTAGGATTCCTAAACACTACATATTTGACGACGAGCACGGAGACATAATATACCCAACGAATCTCGCACGCTCTCGTTGTGATTTAAGACGCGGGATCGGGCAGACCACTCCATTCGCTGAATATTGTCTCGTTCCAACAGCGCCTCCATTTGCGATTTTCGATGCTGTCGCGAATTGCCATCCATAAAAATGAAGTCAGGGTCGGATGCATCTCTGATAAGACTTTTCAGGGAAAGGAGTCCAGTGTCACAATACAGTTGACCGGTGAGGGTACCACGTTCTAAGATCTGAAGGTCAGTGCACCCCTGAAAGACCTTGACCAATCACTAACGTCGATTTGCAGTAGGGTTTTGGGATCATATACTGTATTCGAACATTATGAGGTACTTCGAAGAAAACGATTTATTGAAACATAGTCAGCATGGTCTCAGAAAACATCGTTGTTCTGAAACACAACTAGCTCTTTATACTCATGAAGTAAAAAGTGCTATCGACAGGGGACATCAAATTGATTCCATATTTTTAGATTCCCAGAACTCTTTCGACACCGTTCCACGCAAGCGTCTTCTAACCAAACTGCGTGCATACGGAATATCGCTTCAGTTGTGCGACTGGATTCGTGATTTCCTGTCAGAAAGGTCACAGTTCGTAGTAACATACGGAAAGTCATCGAGTTAAACAGAAGTAATATCCGGCGTTCCTCAAGGAGATGTTATAGGCCCTCTATTGTTCCTGATCTTTACTAACGACATAGGAGACAATCTGAGCAGCTGTTTTAGATTGTTTGCAGATGATGCTGTCATTTACCGTCTTGTAAAGTCATCAGATGATCAAAACGACTTGCAAAATGATTTAGATAGGATATCTGTAAAGTGGTAATTGACCCTGAATAAGGAAAAGTGTGAAGTTATTCACATGGATACTAAAAGAAATCAGCTAAATTTCGTTACGCGATAAGTCACACAAATCTGAAGGTTGTAAGTGCAACTAAATACTTTGCGATTACAATTACAAATAACCTAAATTGGAACGATCACATAGATAATATTGTGGGTAGAGCAAACCAAAGACTGCGATTCATTGACAGAACACCTAGAAGGTGCAACAGGTCTACTAAAGAGACTGCTTACACCATACTTGTCCGCCCTATTTTGGGCTATTGCTGTGCGATGTGGGATCCGCATCAGGTGGGACTGACGGATGACATCGAAAAAGTACCAAAAATGGGCAGCTCGTTTTGTATTATCGCGAAATAGGGGAGATAGTGTCACAGACATGATACGTGAATTGGAGTGGCAATCATTGAAACAAAGGCGTTTTTCGTTGCGACGGGATCTTCTCATAAAATTTCAATCATCAGTTTTCTCCTCCGGTTGCGAAAACAATCCGTTGGCACCCACCTACATAGGGAGAAATGATCATCACGATAAAATAAGAGAAAGCAGGGCTCGCACAGGAAAATTTAAGTGCTCGTTTTTCCCGCGTGCCGTTCGGGAATGGAATGGTAGAGAGACAGCTTGAAGTTGGTTCATTGAACCCTCTGCCAGGCACTTTATTGTGAATAGTAGAGTAATCACGTAGATGTAGATGTAGATGTAAACCATCAAAACCATCATGCTCGACAGTGTTACTGGCTGCATTACGAACCGTCATATGGCGAGAGATGGGAACACGTAATACGGCCAGGAACGCTGTCGAATATGAGGATTTTGTTGGTCGAGGTGTTGTATGGGCTTACTGACCCCTCAAACCTTAGAACATGGTTCCCTCACCGGTCAACATTACTGTAACACTGTACTCCGTCGGCCCTGACTTCATTTTTGTAGATAACAATGAGAGACCGCATCGAACTGCCCAAGAGGATGAGCTCGTAGAACGTGAGGCTATTAGGTGAATGAAATGTCCTGCCCGTTTCCACGACTTAAATCCTATCGAGCACCTGTGGGATGCGCTGAGGAGGCCTACTGGAATACGTCTCCCTAACTCATTCCAGCACGTCATCATGCACCAGCTACTATCCAGCAACTGTCAGCCCCTTTCGTGGAGGAGTGGAATGCCCTACGACAAGAACTATTTACCAACATTGTGACCAGAATGGGAGCACATTGGAGAGCATGCATTGTCGCCCATGGCGATCAAACACCCTATTATGAACGATGTCCCTCCTTTTGTAATGTTCAAGGGACCACCGTAAATATCGGTGAGTTTAATTATTGTCTTTGAATAAAAGTATCATTTCTGTTCGTCTCATTGTGCATTTCTGCAACTTACCACATGTACTTTTCTGTGGTGCGCATACTGTAAGACCTTCAGTACACACACCATCAGATTATTTGACTTGTCGCTCTAACGAAGTAGGCGAGTGTCAGCAATATGTCTCGTGGTATTATCATGGCGTGTTTATCTTCTGCCGTTAGGTCAGATGATAGAAATGCACTTGCACGCTTAGAGTAGCAGATTGATGGTGACCAACTTTAAACAGAAATTGATTAATTTTTGCACACATTTATTAAAATAATAACAAGCATAAAAATTACTTAGCTTGGTTCTGGCTGCTATTTAAAATTGACAATCTGAAGTTCCTTTGGTATTGGTACGTTAATCTTATTCTTACATATATTTCTGATACTTGACAAAAGTGTCTATACATTTATCTTCATGGCTATGTACAGGAATATGGTAATCCTATTAGGTGCAGACTGAAACTTGACTATAGACTGGTACAGACTGGCGCAGACAAATGCAGACTGGTACAGACTGGTGCAGACAAATGCAAAACTGACTAATTGGAGGTCTGTACACTCGTTATAATACCTCGCACGTTCATGTATCACTGCGCAAGTGTGATCCGTGAGGAGAATATGTTCTACTTTAGCAGCAATCTCATTGGCTGCGTTACATATTAATACGCGGATCGGCGGAAGCAGAATTTGGTCTGTCTCTATGGAAGCGCCATCTCGTAGTGCGGAGACAGACGAGCGCTGCGCCTCCACTGTTGTGCTTAACGGGGGGCGCGCTCTAGTGGGAAAGTTGTGCACGCACTGACTACGCCGAACTATGTACACAACATATTCCGTAGCAGTTCTTTCTATGTGTGGTCCAAGTTTGTGATGTCTTACTTGGCAGCGAGAAATCATGAAAAAGTTCCTTTCTTTCATAACTTTTTCCCACCCGTCAACGTTGACGCCTGTGCACATAAAAAATTAAAGTCCCCTGCAATGTTTTTCTGTCTGCATGGAATGGCTAACCCCAGTAACTACTACAGGGATTTTGATACGATTTTCACCAATAAATAGACTGATCGTGAGGAAGGTTTGTTCATATGTATTGTGGACAAGCCGTCCGGCTGAGATACTTACGAGGAGAACACGGCAAATGCCGTAACCTGATTTCCTAGAACCTTCGCTCAGTGGAAGAGGGGTCAAAATAAGTGAACATGTGTCTCTGCAGAAAGAATGAAACAAACATGCCAAATTTAAACAGACGCAAAATCCCCAAGATTGGCGATCTATTACAGAAGCTCGAAATTTAGTAAGGGCTTCAATGCGAGATGCTTATAACAGTTTCCACAACGAAACTTTGTCTCGAAACCTAGTAGAAAATCCAAAGAGATTCTGGTCGTATATGAAGTACGTTAGTGGCAAGAAACAATCAATGCCTTCTCTGCGCGGTAGCAGTGGAGATGCTATCGAAGACAGTGCTGCCAAAGCAGAGTTACTAAACACAGCCTCCCGAAATGCCTTCACAAAAGAAGACGAAGTAAAATATTCCAGAATTCGAATCGAGAACAGCTGCCAACATGAGTAACGTAGAAGTAAATATCCTCGGAGTAGTGAAGCAACTTAAACCACTTAATAAAAGCAAGTCTTCTGGTCCAGACTGCATACCAATTAGGTTCCTTTCGGAGTATGCTGATGCATTAGCTCCATACTTAACAATCATATACAGCCATTCGCCCGACGAAAGATACGTACCCAAAGAGTGGAAAACTGCACAGGTCAAACCAATATTCAAGAAAGGTAGTAGGGGTAATCCAGTAAATTACGGTAACGTTCATATGCAGCAGGATTTTGGAATATATATTGTGTTCGAACATTATGAATTACCTCGAAGAAAACGGTCTATTGACACACAGTCAACATGGATTTAGAAAACATCGTTCCTGTGAAACACAACTAGCTCTTTATTCACATGAAGTGTTGAGTGCTATTGACGGGATTTCAGATCGATTCCGTATTTGTGGATTTCCGGAAGGCTTTTGACACTGTACCACACAAGCGGCTCGTAGTGAAATTGCTTGCTTATGGCATATCGTCTCAGTTATGTGACTGGATTTGTAATTTCCTGTCAAATAGGTCACAGTTCGTAGTAATTTACGGAAAGTCATCGAGTAAAACAGAAGTGATTTCGGGCGTTTCCCAAGGTAGTGTTACAGGCCTTTTGCTGTTCCTTATCTATATAAACGATTTGGGAGACAATTTGAGCAGCCGTCTTCGGTTGTTTGCAGATGCCGCTGTCGTTTATCGACTAATAAAGTCATCAGAAGATCTAAACAAACTGCAAAACTATTTAGAAAAGATATCTGAATGGTGCAAAAAGTGGCAGTTGACCCAAAATAACGAAAAGTGTGAGGTCATTCACATGACTGCTAAAATGAATTCTTTAAACTTCGGTAACACGATAAATCAGTCTAATCTAAAAGCCGTAAATTCAACTAAATACCTAGGTATTACAATTACGAACAACTTAAATTGGAAGGAACACACAGAAAAGGTTGTGGGGAAGGCTAACCGAAGACTGCGTTTTATTGGCAGGTCACTTAGAAAATTTAACAGATTTATTAATGAGACTGCCTACACTACGTTTGTCCGTCCTCTTTTAGAATACCGCTGTGCGGTGTGGTATCCTTAACAGATAGGACTGACGGAGTACATCGAAAAAGTTCAAAGAAAGGCAGCACATTTTGTATTATCGCGAAATATGGAAGAGAGTGTCACAGAAATGATACACGGATTTGGGCTGGACATCATTAAAAGAAAGGCGTTTTTAGTTGCGACGGAATCTTCTCACGAAATTCCAATCACCAACTTTCTCCTCCGAATGCGACAATATTTTGTTGACACCACCCTACATAGGGAGGAACGATCACCACGATAAGGGAAGTCAGAGCTCGTACGGAAAGATATAGGTGTTCATTCTTTCCGCCCGCTATACAAGATTGGATTAACAGAGAATTGTGAAGGTGCTTCGATGAACCTTCGGCCAGGCACTTAAATGTGATTTACAGAGTATCCATGTAGATGTAGATGTAGATGCTTATCCGTATATATTGAGAAAAAGGTAAGCAAAGGTTTAGAGGTACTTTTTGTGCCTTTTAGCGAATAATTAGTTTGACCCAAGCGCGCGGTTCCACCTTGAGCGCCGAGCGAGCAGGTTGTCGAATACGTATTCGCTCAGCCGCAGCGTCTCAACTGTTTGAGAGTTTCAGTGATGCTTGTGCGTTTGTGTGTGCGACATCTTCGTTGCCTCGCCTCGTTCTTCGTTGGGTGCTTGTCTGAGAGCGGCCTAGTCTGCTCATGTTTCTTTCTCATGGCGTCCAAGCTGTTGTGTGTTTTTCGTGTGGCAAGTCGACACGTAACATGCAGCCCGGATCCTTAGAAATCCCTGACTGGTCAGTTGATAGTTTTCATGTTACCTCGGACCGAGTGCATACCGCCGATTTTGATGCTGAGATTTATGTATTCTTTGTGAAATTCATAGATCCTTTACAAGTAAAGAAGTTCCTCTTAAAGCATGGTACTCAAATTCCCATCCGGCATGGAGATGGTGCTGCTTGCGAATGTGGATATTGAATATACGAACTTTCGAATACGTAATCTTTCTTCGGAGGTAGAAGTTTTGGCGCAATATGATGACATACGAGGCATAAACCGTCAACGTTATTCAGCTGACACAAACTACAATGTTATAGAGATACACTTTCGGTGGAATTGAAAATCAAAAAGAACTTTCCTTCTCATTTGCAGTTTTGTGGGTATAGTATTCATTTACGTACAACGGACAGGTGGGGACCTGTTTTGTGTGCAAGTGCCATTTCCGAACTAGCTAATCGTGGAAAGTTTTTGTTTTTTGTCTTCCTTAGAACAGCGCCGCAAGTAAACGGTTGCTCACTTTGTCCCCTCTGGTAATGAACTTGAAGGTACATCTTCCCTCGTTTCTGGAAATTATCCGACAGCGGGTGATTTTCCGTCGTTGTAAGCAAAGCCTGACCACGTACCTGCTATTGGTTGGACGGCGGCGCGCGCGATTCGTAATAACCAGCGCCACACTCAGGATGGTGATGCTGTAGTTGTGCCTTCCCCTGTCCCACCTTCCCCTGAGCTTTGTTTATCAGTCACTCCTACCAATTGTGTGGTAGCACATGTAACAGGCAGGGTCGAGGTCGGGGAGACAGCATCTGGTGTTCCTGCTGCTACAGGGGTGGTTGCTATGGAGCCTCCCCGCAACAAGTGTGTGTCGGTATTGTCTCCTCCGCAGCCTCCACCACAAGTTCTACCTGTAATACAGCAGTGCCTTCCTGTTTTTCTTTCTGCTCTCGGCGATGGGGATTGAGATTTGCCGCTTATTGCGATTCTCTTTGCGGGAAATGTTACCCCAGATTAGTTGTGTCCCGCTGTCTCTGATTTCCCTCCGTTAGGGACTCGGCATGCTTTGCAGAGTGACCCCTCTGCAAGGCAGGCCTCGGACTCTTGGAAGTCACAGATTAATATGGATATCGTGCTACAGGGAGCGAAAGGCTATTTACAATTTGTACAGAAGCCAGATGGCAGTTATAAGAGCCGAGGGGCATGAAAGGGAAGCAGTGGTTGGAAAGGGAGTGTGACAGGGTTGTAGCCTATTCAAACTGTATATTGAGCAAGCAGTAAAGGAAACAAAAGAAAAATTCGGAGTAGGAATTAAAATCCAAGGAAAAGATATAAAAACTCTGAGGTTCGCCGATGACATTGTAATTCTGTCAGAGACAGCAAAGGACCTGGAAGAGCAGTTGAACGGAATGGAAAGTGTATTGAAAGGAGAATATAAGATGAACATCAACAAAAGCAAAACGAGGATAATGGAATGCAGTCGAATTAAATCGGGTGATGCTGAGGGAATTAGATTAGGAAATGAGATACTTAAAGTAGTAAATGGGTTTTGCTATTTGGGGAGCAAAATAACTGATGATAGTCGAATAGAGAGGATATAAAATGTAGACTGGCAATGGCAAGGAAAGCTTTTCTGTAGAAGAGAAATTTGTTAGCATCGAGTATAGATTTAAGTGTCAGCAAGTCGTTTCTGAAAGTATTTGTATGGAGTGTGGCCATGTATGGAAGTGAAACGTGGACGATAAATAGTTTAGACAAGAAGAGAATAGAAGCTTTCGAAATGTGGTGCTACAGAAGAATACTGAAGATTAGAAGGGTAGATCACATAACTAATGAGGAGGTATTGAATAGAATTGGGGAGAAGAGAAATTTGTGGCACAACTTGACTAGGAGAAGGGATCGGTTGGTAGTACATACTCTGAGGCATCAAGGGATCACCAGTTTATCATTGGAGGGCAGCGTGGAGGGTAAATATCGCAGAGGGAGACCAAGAGATGAATACACTAAACGGATTCAGAAGGATGTAGGTTGCAGTAGGTATTGGGAGATGAAGCAGCTTGCAGAGGATAGAGTAGCATGGAGAGCTGCATCAAACCAGTCTCTAGACTGAAGACCACAACAACAAAATCGTGCTAGATCCGCCAACGCCACCACCTGCAGAGGCTACTACGCGTTGCAGCCGGGTAGCAGCGTGGAAAACAACCAAGGCAAAAAATTCATTTTTTCCGGCACTGGCCTCCCACTCTCGCATTCGTTATTGGACTCCACAATGGGACTGTACCGGGAGACTGGTGGAATAGTCATGCTGCGCTGTTGTTATTCGTGTGGTTTTCCTGTGACTGATGGCTCAGGCGTGTACATTTGTAACACTAAATGTTAACAGAGTGGTAGCAGAGCTTCGCTGCCTGAGTTTGTGTATGACTCCTATGCAGGTACACCGGATGTAACAAAGCTGTACGCACGAAGAAGAAGAAATTATGTTGTATGAACATGGGTCTGGAAACTGTTTCCATGTTACAACTCATTTCCTCCCACTCATTAATCATGGGAAACGCACGCGAACAGAAAGCAACAGCATACAACTTGCAAAACTTTCTCATAGATGTTTAATATGCCCTCCGTGGGCGTTGATAAATGCATCAACCCGCTGTCGTAGTGAATATCGGATGCCCTGATGTATCTCTAGAGCATTGCGTATGTATCGCAGCCTCCCATAATACGGGCACGGAGACTCTGAACATCTTGTACTGGGTTTCCATACAAAAGAGCTTCCAAATACCCCCAAAAGTAAAAGCCCAGTGGGTCTACGTCCGGAGAGAGTGGCGCCAGACGACTGGTCCATCTCTGCCTATTCATCTGTCACCGAAATCTGTTATTTACCAACCGAGAAACATTGATACTGAAACAAGGAGGTGCTCCATCGTGCGTGGAGTACTTGTTTTGTCACACAGCTAAAGGCACATCTGTTAACAGATCAGGTAGAACATTCTCCACGAAATTATTGTAAACTTCCAGAATGAAATTTTCACTCTGCAGCGGAGTGTGCGCTGATATGAAACTTCCTGGCGGATTAAAACTGTGTGCCGGGACGAGACTCGAACTCGGGACCTTTGCCTTTCGCGGGCAAGTGCTCTGCCAAAGCACGACTCTCGCCCCGTCCTCACAGCTTCAATTCCGCCAGTACCTCGTCTCCTACCCTCCAAACTTCACAGAAGCTCTCCTGCATACCTTGCAGAACTAGCACTCCTGGATGAAAGGATATTGCGGAGACATGACTTAGCCACAGCCTAGGGGATGTTTCCAGAATGAAATTTTCACTCTGCAGCGAAGTGTGCGATGGCAGATTAAAACTGTGTGCCGGGCTGAGACTCGAACTCGAGACCTTTGCCTTTCGCGGGCAAGTGCTCTGCCAAAGCACGACTCACGCCCCTCCCTTTCTTCCAGGAGTTCTGCAAGGTATGCAGGAGAGCTACTGCGAAGTTTGGAATGCAGGAGACGAGGTACTGTCGGAATTGAAGCTGTGAAGACGGGGCGCGGGCGTGCTTTGGCAGAGCACTTGCCCGCGAAAGACAAAGGTCCCGAGTTCGAGTCTCGTCCCGGCACACAGTTTTAATCAGCCAGGAAGTATTGTGAACTTGTTCGTTGAGCTGGGTGGAAGAAGGTGAGGCTCTACCAGTCACCAACAATGCCGGCACAAACATTGACAGAAAATCTTTGCTGATGACTTGATTCAACAGTTGCATGAGGATTGATGTCTGCCCATACATAGCGACTGCGAAAATTTACAATCTAATCTCGCTGAAACGACGTCTCATCTGTGAAAAATGGCCGCTGAACTAAAATTAGGGCTGGCACTTTGTTGAATAAACCATTTGTAGAAGAGTACCCGTGCAGGAAAATGAGCTGCTGATAGTATCTCTATACGCATGGTATAGATACAGCTGGTCCTCGTCTAACGTTTGCCAGACAGTCATGTGGTCAACATTCAGTGTTGCAGCCACATGTCTTGTACTGGGTCGTCGTCAACTGCATGAAGAATTGCCCCCTCCAGTTGCGGTGTCCTCGTCCTTCTAGCTTCCCCCGGTCACGAGTATCAGGCTTAAGTGCCTCACGTTCCCTGTGTTGAGGATCAGTGGCTTCAAACCCTTTAATGTCGGGGCACATTCGTCCTGAAAATCTCTTCCGGTACAAACATTGAGTCCAAGCGCCATTGCCATCAGCTAATTCGTACATCAAATCTGTCCTGCCATCTTTGCATTTGTGCACACTGCCATTGTACCAACCAGGTTTGTGATTGACTCTACGTTGCAGCGGTCGTACTGATCGCTGGAACAATTCGTGTTACCTGTAAACAAACAATGATGTACGTCACCTGGCGACAGAGATGTGTAAAACAAAACACTGGCGGTACACAGCATAAACAGACGTCAGAAAGGGTGCATGTTCCCCATGATTATAACGTTCTGTTCCATGTGTTTCCCATGATTAGTGAGTTGAGAAAGTGAGATGAGAAAGTGAGTTGAGAAAATGAGTTGAGAAAATGATTTGAGAAAATGAGTTGTAACATACAAAGAGTTTCCAGACCCATGTTTATATAACATAATTTTTTCGTCTACGTGTGAGGAATGTGTCCTACAATTTGAGCCGTCCATTTATATTTCACACTATGGTGTTCTTGTAAGAGATTTTATTTACCATTTTTCCTCTCCCTGGATTTAACACTGTTTATAATGTGGTGCCTCAATTTTCAACGGGAACTGCGTTATTCTTTCGAGAAGGCATTCCCGTTGCAGAGGTGGAGGTTCTTGAAAACAGCTGAGGAATAGACTTTGGACTGGAGACGAGGTACTGGCAGAATTGAAGCTGTGAGTACGGGTCGTGAGTTGTGCTTGGGTAGCTCAGCTGGTAGAGCACTTGCCTGTGAATGGCAAAGGTCCCGAGTTCGAGTCTCGGACCGGCACACAGTTTTAATCTGTCAGGAAGTTTCAGACTGGACTTTTTGACACCACCTTGGTTTTCTTACATGCTCCGTCTGGTTCTCGCTACGCAGTGAGTGGAACGTTCTCGTTTTTATAAAGAGCAGTTTATTTAGGAGTTCTAGATGTCAGTTGTTGGTTGGTGATTTTAACTGGATTCTGCGTCCTGTCATCAGTCTCCCCATTTTAATTATTGTCGAGACTGAGACGAGATGATACGCTCGATGCGCCTGAAAGATGTTTGGGAGTGTAAATATCTGACGTTGGCTAAAATTACGCATTTTACTGCGACTTCTAGTATCACGGTTGCCCAATTATGTTCATCGGTTTGGATTCACGATCGCATTCTTGCAGTCGACGTCATCCCTGATAAGTTTTCTGACCACTGTGCTTTGGCCGCCACTCTCCAAACCGATCGGGAACCGCTGAAACTATTCCATTCCTCGTGGATGTTAAACGTCGCTCACTTGGCAGACCCTTCTCTCGATAATGTGATACACGTGTGTGGAAGCATACTCTTCGATCCGCTGGTTGATAATCTACCACTCTGGAATGGTGCACTTACCCTGGCTAAACCGAAGCTCCGTCAAACTTTGATTGCATATTGTGCTGATAGGGTGAGAGGTTTGTGGAGAACTCATGATCATTATTATTCTCTCTTCCGCGACTTGTATGACGGTGTGGATCGCCCGCCCCCTTCCCCGCGCCCCCTTCCCCTCTCCTGTAGTTTGCAGATGTACGATATGTTAAAGCAAAGTTCTTGCAGTTGAAGCGGCGGCAGATGGAAGGGTTGCGTGTGCGACCGAAATCACGGTCACTAATGACGGAGGAATTGCCTTAGTTTATACCACTTGCTTCGACCTCAACCTCAGCGTCGCCGCTTTTGCATTACTTCTTTTACAGCAGCTGACGATCGTTAGCCAACAGCGCAAGCTGATGTACTTCACACCTTACATTAGTATGTGGATTTTTACGACGTGGATACTCATAGTGGTTTTCCCTTCGACCATTCACGCCTGAGCGGAACGTAGAATTCTTGGCCGCCTTTCGTCAAGATAACGTACATTATCTTAGTGTTATTTCTCTTTTTCACAAATTGCCAGGTATGGATGGCCTGTGCATGGAATTTTATATGCATTTCTCTCCACACTCGGGCGTCACATTTACGGCCGTGTTGAACGAGGTGATAAGGAGGGCAGTTGTGCCCCCTCCATTCAAGGTGGGAAAAATTATGTTGGTATCTAAACATCCTGGTCGTAATACTGTTAATAATTTTCATCCTTTCACGTTACTGAATTTTGATTATAAGACAGTGGCTAGAACGGTAAATCGCAGGATGTCTGCCTTGCTGGTAGCTGTTTTCGGCGAGTATCACAGTTGCCTCACTGGTCGCTCTATTTTTACCCCTGTGGCCGAAAATAGTGAAGTGGTTTCGGTTGCTGCCACTACCTCAAACCATTGTGGCTTTGCCTTTTTGGTTTTTAATAAAGCATTCTAAACCAAAACTAAACTACTCCCGCGCAGGCCATGAAGGGGCAAGAGTACCGACTGGCCGCCGTGTCATTGGATGCGGATATGGAGGGGCATGTGGTCGGCACACCCCTCTCCCGGCCGTATGTCAGTTTCCGAGACCGGAGCCGCTACTTCTCAATCAAGTAGCTCCTAAATTTGCCTCAAAAGGGCTGCGTGCACCCCGCTTGCCAACAGCGCTCAGAAGACCGGATGGTCACCCATCCAAGCCCTAGCCCAGCCCGACAGCGCTTAATTTCGGTGATATGACGGATTAATAACTTTAATGCCTTTCTGCTTCGGATTTCGGAGATGATCGGGTTTACTGTTCGTGTTAGTAGAGTGTTATAGAACATGTTCACAGGCATTGCAACTTCGGTAGTTATGAATGAGAAACTGACACCACCGATTCCCATCCCTCGGGGAGTACCACACTGGAGCCCATTCTCGATGTCTTTGTATGTCTTATCTCTGGAGCCACTGCTTCAGAAGGTTGCGTCCCTGTTTCAGGGCTGGACGCTTGCTGGAAGGAGCCTCGCTGTTCACGTGTACGCCGATGATGTGATGGTTTTACTCCGTCGACGTGCAGACATACCTCTGCTGAGGGCGATCATCGATGACTATTGGCGTGTCTCGGGAACGCGACTTAACAATGGCAAAAGTAAACTCCTTAACTGACGGGATTTCGATGGAGCAGTAATCACGCGGGCCGCGGGGGATCTTTGAACATCATTAGGAGTTGTTATTGATAGATGTCTTCTCCAAATAGAGACTCTTAATTGGAAATCCCCCCTCCCCCCCCCCCTCCATGAACCATGGACCTTGCCGTTGGTGGGGAGACTTGCGTGCCTCAACGATACAGATAGCCGTACCGTAGGTGCAACCACAACGGAGGGGTATCTGTTGAGAGGCCAGACAAACGTGTGGTTCCTGAAGAGAGGCAGCAGCCTTTTCAGTAGTTGCAGGGCCAACGGTCTGGATGATTGACTGATCTGGCCTTGTGACACTAACCAAAACGGCCTTGCTGTGCTGGTACTGCGAACGGCTGAAAGCAAGGGGAAACTACAGCCGTAATTTTTCCCGAGGGCATGCAGCTTTACTGTATGGTTAAATGATGATAGCATCCTCTTGGGTAAAATATTACGGAGGTAAAATAGTCCCCCATTCGGATCTCCGGGCGGGGACTACTCAGGAGGACGTCGTTATCAGGAGAAAGAAAACTGGCAGCGTGGAATGACAGCTCCCTTAATCGGGCAGGTAGGTTAGAAAATTTAAAAAGGGAAATGGATAGGTTAAAGTTAGATATAGTGGGAATAAGTGAAGTTCGGTGGCAGGAGGAACAAGACTTCTGGTCAGGTGAATACAGGATTATAAATACAAAATCAAATAGGGGTAATGCAGGAGTAGGTTTAATAATGAATAAAAAAATTGGAGTGCGGGTAAGCTACTATAAACAGCATAGTGAACGTATTATAGTGGCCAAGATAGACACGAAGCCCATGCCTACCACAGTAGTACAAGTTTATATGCCAACTAGCTCTGCAGATGATGAAGAAATTGATGAAATGTATGATGAGATAAAAGAAATTTTTCAGGTAGTGAAAGGAGACGAAAATTCAATAGTCATGGGTGACTGGAATTCGACAGTAGGAAAAGGGAGAAAAGGAAACATATTAGGTGAATATGGATTGGGGCTAAGAAATGAAAGAGGAAGCCGTCTGGTAGAATTTTGCACAGAACATAACTTAATCATAGCTAACACTTGGTTTAAGAATCATGAAAGAGGGTTGTATACATGGAAGAATCCTGGAGATACCAAAAGGTATCAGATAGATTATATAATGGTAAGACAGAGATTTAGAAACCAGGTTTTAAATTGTAGGACATTTCCAGGGGCAGACGTGAACTCTGACGACAATCTATTGGTTATGAACTGTAGATTAAAACTGAAGAAATTGCAAAAAGGTGGGAATTTAAGGAGATGGGACATGGATAAACTGACTAAACCAGAGGTTGTACAGAGTTTCAGGGAGAGCATAAGGAACAATTGACAGGAATGGGGGAAAGAAATACAGTAGAAGACGAATGCGGAGCTTTGAGGGATGAAGTAGTGAAGGCGGCAGAGAATCAAGTAGGTAAAAAAACGAGGGCTAGTAGAAATCCTTGGGTAACAGAAGAAATATTGAATTTAATTGATGAAAGGAGAAAATATAAAAATACAGTAAATGAAGCAGGCAAAAAGGAAAACAAACGTCTCAAAAATGAGATCGACAGGAAGTGCAAAATGGCTAAGCAGGGATGGCTAGAGGACAAATGTAAGGATGTAGAGGCTTATATCACTAGGGGTAAGATAGATACAGCCTACAGGAAAATTAAAGAGACCTTTGGAGAAAAGAGAGCCACTTGTATGAATATCAAGAGCTCAGATGGAAACCCAGTTCTAAGCAAAGAGGGGAAAACAGAAAGGTGGAAGGAGTATATAGAGGGTCTATACAAGGGCGATGTACTTGAGGACAATATTATGGAAATGGAACAGGATGTAGACAACATTCCATTAGAACTACTGACGGCCTTGGGAGAGCCAGTCCTGACAAAACTCTACCATCTGGTGAGCAAGATGTACGAGACAGGCGAAATACCCTCAGACTTCAAGAAGAATATAATAATTCCAATCCCAAAGAAAGCAGGTATTGACAGATGTGAAAATTACCGAACTATCAGTTTAATAAGTCACCGCTGCAAAATACTAACGCGAATTATTTACAGACGAATGGAAAAACTGATAGAAGCCGACCTCGGGGAGGATCAGTTTGGATTCCGTAGAAACGTTGGAACACGTGAGGCAATACTGACCTTACGACTTATCTTAGAAGGAAGATTAAGGAAAGGCAAACCTACGTTTCTAGCATTTGTAGACTTAGAGAAAGCTTTTGACAATGTTGACTGGAATACTCTCTTTCAAATTCTGAAGGTGGCAGGGGTAAAATACAGAGAGCGAAAGGCTATTTAGAATTTGTACAGAAAGCAGATGGCAGTTATAAGAGTCGAGGGACATGAAAGGGAAGCAGTGATTGGGAAGGGAGTGAGACGGGGTTGTAGCCTATCCCCGATGTTATTCATTCTGTACATTGAGCAAGCAATAAAGGAAACAAAAGAAAAGTTCGGATTAGGTATTAAAATCCATGGAGAAGAAATAAAAACTTTGAGGTTCGCCGATGACATTGAAATTCTGTCAGAGACAGCAAAGGACTTGGAAGAGCAGTTGAACGGAATGGACAGTGTCTTGAAAGGAGGGTATAAGATGAACATCAACAAAAGCAAAACGAGAATAATGGAATGTAGTCGAATTAAGTCGGGTGATGCTGAGGGAATTAGATTAGGAAATGAGACACTTAAAGTAGTAAAGGAGTTTTGCTATTTGGGGAGCAAAATAACTGATGATGGTCGAAGTAGAGAGGATATAAAATGTAGACTGACAATGGCAAGGAAAGCGTTTCTTAAGAAGAGAAATTTGTTAACATCGAGTATTGATTTAAGTGTCAGGAAGTCGTTTCTGAAAGTATTTCTATGGAGTGTAGCCATGTCTGGAAGTGAGACATGGACAATAAATAGTTTGGACAAGAAGAGAATAGAAGCTTTCGAAATGTGGTGCTACAGAAGAATGTTGAAGATTAGGTGGGTACATCACGTAACTAATGAGGAGGTATTGAATAGGATTTGGGAGAAGAGAAGTTTGTGGCACAACTTGACTAGAAGAAGGGATCGGTTGGTAGGACATGTCCTGAGGCATCAAGGGATCACAAATTTAGCATTGGAGGGCAGTGTGGAGGGTATAAATCGTAGAGGGAGACCAAGAGGTGAATACAGTAAGCAGATTCAGAAGGATGTAGGTTGCAGTAGGTACTGGGAGATGAAGGAGCTTGCACAGGATAGATTAGCATGGAGAGCTGCATCAAACCAGTCTCAGGACTGAGGACCACAACAACAACAACAATTGGAAATCGGCCACTGACAAAATTTAGGGGGGGGGGCACTGAAAAGCGAACGACGTTCTTTTACCCTCCTTCAGAAAGTACGACATTTGGATACGTATGTGTTGCTTAAGGCTTATTACGTTGCTTGACTTTTCCCGCTTCCCTCTATGATGGGTCGTTTTTTACGTTGCAAAATGAGATTTTGACGAAGTCACTTTTCCTCGGCTGACTGGGCCTTTCTGACAGTAAGAGGATGGCGCCTGTCATGTATTCGGCGCTTCATTTTGACGATCGCTCAAGGAGTTTTGTATCTTAACGTCTCAGCTGTTCGCCTTAGTGCGTCTAGCATGTCTTGATCCCCCTGTTGATGTTGGTCGTCTGAATTTTAAACTGAGACACATTCGATAGTTCTACCCAGTTCAGCTATTTGGGGCTGACGAGTTGCAGAGGCCGGTACTCGCGACTAAGTTTTTGTTGATCCACTGGGACGGGATTCCACGCCCCAATCCTGTTGAACAATTATCATCGCAAATATTGTGTGGGTCAGCCTCCCAGTTCTATCAATGGGAGTGGGCTTGCTCCTGGTACAAGGTGGTCAACAATTTTCACCAACGAGGGTCTGTGTCGTATCAGGATAAGTGACATGGTTAAATCCAGTAAGTGTGCGTCCGTAGATACGTTGCAACAACGGTTTAGTTGTCGTGTTCACCTAGAAGACTGATCCTGTCTCAGGAAACAATTGACTTTCCACACTCGCTCTGCTGAAGCTGCATATTCCACTGATGTTTTCCGGCCGACTACTTCTTTTTTTTCCGAGGACACTTCACTTTTTTTTTTTTTTTTTTTTTTTTTTTTTTTTTTTTTTTTTTTTCACTAGCTGCTTATATTTTATGACCCACCGTCTAATTTCTTATGGTGGGTCGTATATTGCCACTTAGCCGCTGTGACTGGGTCCGGGGTCCGCAGTGACTTAAAGTAACACCACACCGGCTCCCGTCCCCACTCACACCGTTGCCCGTGTCCCGCCACGTGGAGGCGGGCTCTGTTTAGATCCATTTGTTATCTTTTTTTTGTGCAGCATTAGAAAAACTTATAACTAATACAAAATCAAGTAAGATATTAATAAACAAAACGAAATTAAATATTTAGAAAGAAGGAAGGAAGAGAACTGAATAGAGAAGTTATATGTATAATATGGCCCGTCACCTGGTTGTGGGCTGCGGCCCGGGTCTTGGAATGACCATCAAGACGCTGGCCGTTGCTCACCATGCCTTTAACATCTACCATCCTAAAAACTACCTTAACTAGAAGAGATTAGGGTACGTTAAAGCTAGAAACTAAGACTAAGACCTCCATGTCCAGCCTGCTAAACTATTTACGATATACAATAGAGAGGTAACTGATTTTGTGCTTGGCTCAAAGTTGCTAATGAAAGGGTACTCGTGGTAAAAGTAATAAGGTAATGACGCTAACGGTTTGTGTTGAGCCTGCAAGGCTCCTAGTAGAGTACATCAGGCGCAAGCACCTCCCGGCCCCGTCGACAACACGACCTGAACGGTGGTTTTCCCCGATCTACCATAGGTATCCGTCGGGTTGGGCTCAAAAGAGAGGAACCACAATTAAGATCCTTCCATCCAGGACGTGCGCCGCTTCTTACCAGGGGGGCGTAGGTCCCTTGAAGAGGTGCCCAACTTTAAGCTTCAGATGAGAGGTTCTTAGTATAGTGGAGGTTGAGGTATAGGCTGTGTAGGTTGGTTGTACAAACAGTTCACACTGAGCCGATGAGACTTACAATGATACGTGGTGTGGCAGTTAGCACCTTCCGGCCCCGCCAGCAACACAGCCTGAGCGGTGGTTTTCCCCGATCTACCATAGGTATCCGTCGGGTTGGGCTCAAAAGAGAGGGACCACAATTAAGATCCTTCCATACAGACTGTGCGCTGCCTCTTAACGGAAGGTGTAGGTCCCTTGAAGAGGTACCTAGCTTTAAGCTCTTATTGGACATGGAGATGCTGTAAACTATTTATATATACGGTGCAATCTGTTTTTAGGATTGTGTGTGACTTGTGCACCTCTTGTCGGTTGTTCCACTCTGTTCTTTGAATTTGACTTGGTTGACACTATGGATCATCCGCGCTGGACGCTTCAATATCTGTGTTGGTGCCCTGGTCTGTATCTGTTTCTTCTTCATCACTCGTGGTGCTAATCATATCTGTATCCCCCTGGGCATCGTGACGTCTGTTTGGACCGACTTGCCTTCGGTAGGGTCTGTTGCGCAAGTATTCTATTTGTTGGATCTTCGAGATTTCGTCCGTTAGTTTGTTGAGTTCAGTCCACCTTTCCGGGTCGCGTATTATGGCATGTAGTTCGTTCTGTGTGTTCAGGCGATTTATGTGTACTGTGTGTCTTGTGTTCGTGCGTTGTCCGCAGAAGAAGACAGTATGTTCAGGGGAACCTTCTTCCCCGCATGTGCATCTATTAGTCTGCTGCAGACTCACGCGGTACAGGTGCGTGGGATAAGGGCCATGTCCTGTGATGAAATGTACCATACCGCGGCTGGGATCAATATGTTTTAGTTTTAGTCTTTCCCGGATGTCAGGGAAGAAGTTGTAGACACGGCGGCCCTTATCGCTGTTGGCCCACTCGCTCTGCCAGGTATCCACTCGCCATGCTCTGAGTTGGCGTGTTGTCTCAATCGGTACACCAGTGATCTGCCGAACCTGGTCTATTCTCCCCATCCTAAGCCAGTACATTGCTGCGCGGTACCTGATGGTGATATCTATGGGGAAAATTCCCATGACGACACATAGTGCGTCATTTGATGTTGTATTGAATGCCCCTGTTAGTCGAAGTAGAACACTTCTTTGGCCTCGACGTACAATGGTTCTGTTGGTTGAGAGATTTAACCTGTGGGCCCACGTACTGGCAGCAAAGCATAGTACTGACTCGAAGAGAGCGCAATGGTATGTTCGTGTCACTGACAGGGGTAGTCTGAATTGCTCCGAATTTAGCCTAGCCAGTTTGTGTAGTATCTTTTCTGCTTTGTTTGTGCATATTCGCATGTGTTCGTGGAAGTTCAATCGTTCATCAATGTATACTCCTAGATAGCGTGTGACTGCTAGTCTTTTTATGTTTGTGTCCCCAATTTTGACTATTGGGTTCCTGCGCAGGATACCCTTTAGCAATGTATAAGTTGTTTTGTTTCCTGCTATCTTTAATTTATTATCTGTGCACCATTGGGTTATTGTCCTAAGTGTTCCATTGGCTCTTTCTTCTAGCTGGGCACGGTTATTTGCTGAAACTACGACGAGTAGATCATCAGCATAAGCGACAGCTCCATCTGTCAAGATGTGCTCCTCTAGTAACTGTAGGAGCGGTTCTATAACTATGTCCCAGAAGATGGGGCCGCAGATCGACCCTTGTGGACAGCCTTTTGTAATTCGTTTAATCACTTTCTGGTTGTCCATTTGCCAAACGACCGTTCTGTCTCTGCAGTAGTCCATGAAACTATTATACAGAGACTCCGGTACCTGCAGGTGTCTGAGCCTCTTGAACAAGGCCGGCCACCAGAGGTTGTCGAAGGCACCTGAGATGTCTATCATAATTGCAAGTGTGTATTTGGAGGGTGTGTCGTGTACTATTTGGAGTGCTCTGTTAATTGCGTCGTCTATAGATTTCCCTTCCCTGAAGCCGTATTGGTGTGGTGTCAGTCCCCGTAGTGTTCGGTGTGCTTGTAGTCTTTTGCAGAGTAGTTTTTCTTGTACTTTACCGAGTGTATTGATAAGGCAAATTGGTCTGTATGACTTGGGGTCTGATGGGTCTTTGTCTGGAGCCTTTTTGATGATAACCGCCTTCGAGGTCTTCCACACTGCAGGCACACGGCCCAGCCTTAATGCATCGTTTAACAACGTTGTGAGAAACGGGGTGATCTGCGGTGCAATTTGTTTCAGTACCTCAGAGTGGATACCATCCGGTCCAGGCGCCTTTTTGTTTTTGAGTTCTGAGATCGCTGTCGCCACTTCTTCCTGCGCAAATGGACAGGTGACGGTTGGTGTGGTGTATACTGTGTCTACTTCGCGTCTCAGTGCTGCGTGTTGTGGTGTGTCTGTGTCTGCGATGTCGTCGGGCAGGAGTTTGCTCAGCAGGAACTCCGCTGTGCGTCTCCAGCCCTTAGTCATCTCACCATCCTCCTGTCGCAGCGTTCCCAGAACCAGTGGGCTCTTAATTTTCTCTGTCACGATTTTGTATGGTTCCCCCCAAATGTTTAGTTGTGTTTGTGCTGCTACATGGCTGTTCCAATGGTCTTTCCTGGTCTTATTCAGCTCAAGTTTATATTTATCCTTGGCAAGCCGGTAGTCGTGTAGTCGTAATTGTCTTTCTCTATCTGAAATTGCTCGTTGGTAAAGCTTACGTTTACGTTTTGAGTCTTGTTTGAGTCGTGTTAATTGTGTAGTCCAGGGAATATTTTGGTGTTTTGTCATTCTTTGCGTGGGTATGCAGGTGTTCTGTGTGTGTATAATGATATCTGTCAGCATGTGTGCTCTGTAATCAACACTGCCGGTGATGTCTTGCGGTATGTGCTCATGTATTTTTTGTCTGACCCTGTCCCAGTCTGTTTTGTCAAATAATAGTCTTTTTGGTAGTGTTTCTGTGTTGACGTTTGGTGTGCCACTTAAGGTTAGTGTGATGATGTTGTGGTCGCTAGCAGTGATCTGGTCATGTACGGTCCAGTCTCGTACGTGGTTGATGGCGGCATTATTAACGAGGGTGATGTCTATGTTTGATGAATGACCGTTGTGTCCGATGTGAGTCGGGTGATGTCCTTCCTTGTTGAGTACGTGTAGTCTGTTTTCTTGGATGATGTCATTTATTATTCTACCTCTGTCGTCAGTTCTGTCTGAATGCCACAGGGTTGATCTGGCATTTATGTCTGCACAGATGAGAAGTTTTTTGTTGCCAGCGTATTGCGCAACATCTCTGATGAGGTCTGCGTATGGTTTGATGCAATGACAGAATTGGGCGTACAGCGACGCGATGATCCAAGTATCCCCCTTGTGTGTGACTTCAACTGTAACTAGGTGCTCGGAACAGAGTTCTGTAATTTTGACTGGATGTATTTCTTTGTTTAGGATTATGACAGATGCCATGCAGCCTGTCCCCTCCGCAACTGTCACCGCACTTGGAGGAAAGTTGGGGATATGCCCTTGTCTAGTGTAGGGCTCCTGTATGCACAGAATGTCACTTTTTAGTTCACGTAGGACCCGTGGGAGCTCCGAATTTACAAGTATACTCCGCATAGCATTAAGCTGTGCTATTAGCAATTTGGGTGTTTAACTGTGGCGTAACACTTGCTGCCAGTTTGACTGTAATCGAAGTATGTTCTCCCATGAGCCCTTACGTGATCCTTGTAAAGCTTGTCCATATCGAATGGTTCCTCCCTGCGGGCGCACACCTGCATGAGCAGGTCTAGTAGGCTGTCTGGATCTGTTGGAATATTCTCCGTTTTGAGAATCAGTCTATCGGTTTGCTCTGATGTACGGAAACAGATTGGCCGTACGGGTGTAGGGTGCGGATGAGCATCCGCTGTGCCGTCTCTAAGATGTCTCTTTTTTCTAGCCTACTTAATTTTACATTTATATCTAGCTTGTCGTAACTAAAACTATCGGTGTCGATGGCGTGTGTTGGCGTCTCTGCAGCCGTGACGTGTCGTGATGGTGTAGTGGCGTCGTTGTGCACCTCTGCGGGGGGCGCTGGATTGACTTCCTCGTTGGTTGTTGTGGGGGTTTCCTTGGGCGTCGGCATTGAGGTTGTTGGTTGGGAGGCTGCGAAGGTGTTGGTATCATCAGGGGTATGCACTTTCGTATCACTAGGTTTTGAGGTAGCCTGCGATTGCCGCGATTGGTCGTCACACGCTTTCACTTTCGGGACTCTCTTAGGCTGATTGGGTTTCCTATGCGGTTTTAGTTTCCTAAAGGCTGCGATGATTCGTTTGTTTTTTGTGTGTGTTTCGTTTGTGCAGTCTTGATGTGTATCAGATGTGTTGGTTGTTTGTGCCTCCATTCTGCATTGATTTGACGTGATTTGGTTCCCACTTGACTGCTCATCTGCGCTACCTGTGACAGACATAACAGCTTTTGCACTGTCGCCTCTGTTGCCAGACCCTCCGCAGACTTTTGTTGCGGTTGTTGCTGCGGCTTTTTGTGTGGCATTCGTGATGTCTGCCGGCGCTGTGGCCTGCTCAAGGTCGGTATTACTGTTTCGAATATTATTATGAACACTACAATCTCTGGCGTAAGGGCAATAATAGACGTCGTCTTCTTCCTCTGTCAGTGAGTCAGAGAGAGTTATTTTGCGTTTGATTTGATTACAGTCTGAGGTGTCTGATTTGTTCATGTTTTCCGTTTGGACTCCAGTTGTGCTTGCTTGCGTTACGGTTGTGTTTAGCACCGTTGGGTTCAAGGTCTCGCCTTGTATGAATTTTATTGGTTTGATACGTCCTTCGCATTTTGTAGTGTCGTATGTGCGTCGTTGTGCTGGGGTGGATGGGTGATCTTGAGTCGTTAGCAACGCTGTTTTGTGCAGTTGCTTTGGTTGGTCATGTGTGGTATGGTTTTCTGGTCTGTCGGTATCAGGATTTGGGGTTATCATGTCTATTCTCAGTAGTTCGTCTTCGAGTTCGTCTATCCTGTTCATAAGGGTCATCTGGAATGTCATCCAGTACATTATTTGTCTTTTGATTAGTTTGGCGGCTTCTGGTGACATTTGTCCTGTGAGTGTTAGGTCGTCTATGTATTCAGTGATTGCATGATGGCTGTCCTCCAGGTTTGTATTGTGTATCAAGCCTGGAATGTGACCATTGTTGGGGTAGTCGTCAGGTAATAGTTTTTGCCTCTTACGCCAGAGTATTGCACGTAGATGGTTTCTGTGCCTGGTGGATGGTGACTTGTATGATCTTATTTTTTCAGGGGTTGATTTATGGAGCATGTTGTTTGACTCAGGGGGATGTTCAGTTGCCATAGTCAGTACTGTCAATTAGTCTATCAAGCAGCTGTTTGTAGGTCTGGCAGACGCCACCCCTGCTCTTATTGCAAATTCGGTTTCTGTTCCTGCAAGGGATGCAATCGATGGGCTCTGATGCTCGACAGTCCGCGCGTTTGTGGCCCTTTTTGCCACACCTTGAACAGGTCGTACCTGTGTCTGCGCAGGCTTTGGTTGTATGGCCAAGGTCACAACAGTTGTAACACTGGCTCACTGACGTATAGTCTTTGACAGATAGGGATTGGAAGTCTATGTACACCCTTCCTTTTTTGGTGAGGTACCAATAAATTCTTGGTGTGACTTCCAACACTTGGTGGTTGTATCCCTTTCCTTTGGGCCCTGTGCGGAATCTGATTTTCACGTCTTTGTCGAATTCGTCTTTTGTGAAGTCGTCACTGAGATTTTGGTCGTATAAACACTCAAGAAATTCTCTATCCGAGATAGTGTCTGTCACTCGATAGACTATCACCAAAGGTTGCCGCTTTCTGGGCCCCTCACACGCGATATTCTCAATATCTTTCGTCTTTTCTATTATTTTCCTACAGTCCTCCTGTGTTGCTGCTTCGACAATCACAGCTGTCTTCGTGTTTCTTATTGACTTAATGTGTAGGTTGTCTCGTCTTGGGTTGATGTTTTTTGTCAACGTTTGTTTTATTGTTTTCGTGTCTTGGTTGTTGGTAGACTTTATGAAGAGAGTGGTTGCTTGCTTGGCTTTTGCCACCTCAATGCGTTTATGTTCTTTGGGTGCGGTGGAGAGTGCCGCAGCGTATGTTAGTGTCTTGGCCTGTTGCTGTGCCTGTTCAGTAACCTTTTCTGTCAGATCCCTAATTTGGTCCCTGAGCTCTTGGTTTATTTCAGCGAGTTTTGTATTGTCTTCCTCGAGTTTGTTGACCTGTTCTGTGAGAGACTCAATTCTAAGGTCCTTAACGGGGTCAGCTGAGTGCTGAAGTTCGCGCAGTAGATCTTTGTTCTGCTCTTGCAGCAGCTCGACCTTTGCTTCTGCTGACGTGAGTTGGAAAGCCAAAGGGAATATTTTATTCCTTATCGTATTCAGTACGCTACTCGAAACGTGTTTGGCCTTTAATTCCGCCCCAATGTCATTTAATAGCTCGTCAATTGCAGCGATCTTCTGGCTCGGTGACATGACGGCATATTCGTGGGCACCAGACGCCATGCCTATAGGCGACGCTTTGCTACTGGTGCTGCTCTGCGCTCTACTAAGCGTCCCTTTCGTGGACTTGGGTGTGGTGTTAGCACCACTTAGTAGGCGTGCTCGATCCAGGATTGCGAATCTGTGTTATAGTTCTTAAAGAGTGACCTTTTTTTTAGTGTGTATTGCGTGTGCGGCACCACATTGTGACACGTAAGTCCCAAAAGCGATACGTCACAGAGCGAGGCCGAATGTGGGCTGGGTGGCTTCGCCGGCGATGTCCGATCGACACCGAGCGCCGCGGTCAGCTCCGCACGGCAGCCGGCCACGTGGTTCGCGGGACCAGGTGGGGACTGTGAGCCCGCGTAAGCTGCTGACTCCCGCGGTTGGACGCGGAAACACGAGTCGTGTTTAGCAACACAGGTTTGCTGTGGCCAGCGCAGTTTGGCCTACTTGCGAAACTCACGCGTAGTGCGTGTCAGCTGGCGCACCGCGACCTACTCTCGGGACTTTGCGTTCCGTCGCTCGGCGTGTCGCTTTACGTTACTCGTAATCGATTTTCTTCACTATCGACAGTTTATGACTTTTACCTATAATATGTCTATAATTCAGAATTATGATCGTTTCCCTTCACTGTATGGGTATTGTTCACATTGATTTCCTTCATATTAAGCTAGTCTTTTCTGCGAGATTTGCTACCATATGTTAGTCTTCGTTTTTAGTCTAAGTCCGTTATTATCAGTTTTTTATTCAGGACACTTTTGGAAGCTACCCTTCACTGTTCTAACATGTTATCGTGAGTTTGGTGGATATTTAACGTCTAATTACGGAGAAAAATCCTACCATACGTTACTTTGATGATTCGTCACACGGTAACTTTCCTTTCATATTGTTTTTAACACTTTCACAGCACTGCGGTTAGTAATGTTAGTAATGTCAAGCGTTCCTAATCGTATTAGTAGTGTTTTTGGATATTAGTTGTAGTGAAATACCTTTGATGAGGTCCAATATTCCGTAAATGTGCCCGCGAAGTCACTAATGCACTATTTCTCTAGTCTAAACACGAGAAAATTTTGTAGGACTGCTTCACTTCACTATTATCCATCACTGATCACTGTTTTTTTCGTTCACTGGCGTGATTGTTCCCGAAAGAACCGACAAAAAGACCGTAGTTGCGGGAGCGCGCGCGAGACACGTCCGTACGCGCTCGTGCTGGACGGACTAATACGGTAATTTGGCTGGTTGAGAACTTTGTACATTTTGTCGTTGCTGGTGAAGGAGATGATGACAGTTTGGCTTTTCGCCATTTTACGTCTACAGTTTACTGGTTCTGCATGCAGCTGCCCCATTTCGAGAGCTCTTTTTCAACATGCTAAATCTTACCTTTCAAAGATGGTGAGGTCTCATACTCCGAGGAGCGTAGGGGACTATGCGGGAGACCCGCACCGCCGTACTAGGCAAGGTTCTAGTGGAGGTGGGTTGCCATTGCCTTCCTCCGACCGTAATGGGGATGAATGATGATGACGCAGACGACACCCAGTCATCTTGAGGCAGGAAAAATCCCTGACTCCCGGGAATCGAACCCGGGACCCTGTTCGCGGGAAGCTACCGCAAGACCACGAGCTGCGGACCCTTTCAAAGAGAGGGCGCTGGATGATTCCAGCAGCAGCTGCGGCCCTCATCGTACACTTGTTTCCTAATATCTGTTTTTTCTCAGTATTGCTTCCTTTTGAGCTATTGGTATTACTTTTGAAAGTTTAAAACACACCAACAAAAAAAGGATGAGAAGCTATGTGAGGAAGCAACTAAGTGGCACCGTGGGGAGGCATTCCGGTCAGGCCTCAGCTCCTGTCCACCTTGTCTCCACCAGCCTCATTGTGACCATTATTTATAGCTTTTTGTTAAGTGTATTTTCTGTTTGATCGAAGAGAGGGACAAAAAGCCGTGGTGCAGTGGCCAGCGTCGTGGCTTCACACTTTTGCGCCCTGTGTTTGAAACCCAAATATTATTTTTATTTCTACCCATGTTCCTATTCGTATACGAACTGTATGTTTGGTGTAGAATTTAAAACAAAACAAAAACATTAAATTTCATGGTAAAATTACTAGGAATTTTTTTCGGTGAAATTCCTGAAGTGAATTCTGATTCATAGTCAATTGCAAGCACAAGTTTTCTGAAAAGTTGTCCGTTATGCGTGATTTGCCGCGAAATTATTGCTGACGCGTGCAGTCTTCAGCAATGTTAACGACACTTCTTTCCCGGTTGAGATTCAGAAATATCGCTGTGGCAAACGATGTTCGTATCGTTCGGAATTTCTGCGTTTAAAATATTTCTAGGATCTGTATCTTCCGAGTAAACACACCAAATTTTCCTGAGGAATAAACAGAAGAATAAAATGTAAGAATTAAGACTGATACAAGAATGAAATATAAAAATATGAGACTTTCAAAAGATTGCGTCCCTTGAAATACCATACATACATATATCATGCACTCATCAAAAAAGTTTTGCATCACCCTGGTTCCTAGAACTCCTGAAGATAGACTTTGACTGTGGGTATTGTGTCACAGACACAGTTCCTGTGACTGTTCAGAGATGTCACTAAACCCGCCCCAAGATGTAAACAATCATGCATCAGCAGCGCCTATTAGATGGTGGGGGTCCGACAGCTGATCAGTTCCAGTCGTTCAACCAGGAAGGAGGTAAACGGGTCGTGTTGTGTGTAGTTCAACCATGCCTAGACGGTCAATACCCGGTACGATCGCGTCCACATTGTTAATTTGTGCCAGGAAGGGTTCTCAACAAGGGAAGTGTCCAGGCGTGAACCAAAGCGATGTTGTTCGGACATGGAGGAGATACAGAGAGACAGGAACTGTCGACGACATGCCTCGCTCAGGCCGCCCAAAGGCTACTACTGCAGAAAGACGAGGATTGAAGACTTTGAACGTGGGATGGTAGTTGGGACGTGACGCATGGGACATTCTGTTCTGGAAGTCGTTCGCGAAATCAGTATTCCGAGATCCACAGCGTCAAGAATGTGCCGAGAATACCGGATATGAGGAATTATCTCTCACCACGGGAAACGCACTGGTCGACGGCCTTCACTTAACGACCGAGGGCAGCCTACCTCCATTTTTTGGAAAATGTGTGGGCTCGACCAGACACCATGTTTCGAAGTGGTGGTCGCGCGCTAGTCGTTGCAGTTTGGCACCTGCTCTGGAAGTTACTCTAGAGTTCCAATCGGGGTGTTTGGCATTGTAGTCGCCTCCTATTATGAGTTTGCCTTCAATTTGCCCTTGAGCTGCTATGTCTTCCTCGTCTATCTCGTCTTGTGGGGGTCGGTAGATTGCAACAATTGTTAGGGGTCCAGTGGCAGTGGTTACTTCCACAGCTACTGCTTCGATTTTATTGGTAGCTGGTAAGAATACCTGGTGGTGGGGGATCCCTCTTTTTATGTATATGGCCACTCCTCCACCTTGGATTGGCCTGTCTTTACGGTAGCTAACGTAGTTGGGAACTGTCGCTGTTATTCCTGGTTTTAGGTGGGTTTCCCCCATCGTGCATATGTCGATGGAGAACATGAGTTCTCTGAACTCGACCTCTTGATTAACAATTCAGTCTGCATTAAGGACTCACATTGTTAGGCCTTGGATATTTGGTCGTCTATCCATGATTGGGTTTTGAAACTACTGTGGAAGTCGCAGAGGGGAGCGACAGCTGGACTGCTGCCTGAAGGGCGGCGAGGATCTGGGTGTTCTGCCTCTGGGCCTCCCTGAATTCCTTCATCATTTCCATGACAAGGTTCATGGTCTGGACCATAATGCCTAACACCTGATCTCAGGGAGTGGACTGAGTATGGGGTTCCCTAGAGCTTTCTCTGCCTTGGCGGACCTGGTCGTTGTTGTTGTGTCTCTCCCAGTGTTGTTCTTGTGACTGTGCTTAGTGTTGTGATGATAGGGCTACGTTTTCATGGTTTCTCGAAGGAGAAACCACTTCCGCATATGTTGCCCTTGGTGTGTCTTGTCTTGGTTTTACCCAGGCCTTGTCTGTGTATGTTGCCGGGTTTTGTTTCATTGTGTGATTGGATGTGGTGGTGGTGTCCTGTTTGTGTGTGTGTGTGTGGGGGGGGGGGGGGGGGGGCGGCCTTTCCTGTTGCGAGTGTCTTTTGTGGACCTCACAACCTTGGTAACCTGCTGTGTGGTTTTTGCCACACAGCGCGCACCTTATTTGTGGGTCTGTGGGTTATAGTGTACAGGACCTCGTGTCGTGGGCCTCAGCACACTTTCTGCATCTTATCGCCGTGGTGCAGTGAGTGGTGATATGATTCAGTCTCTGACACCTGAAGCACTGCAACGTCTTGCTTTTGCGGCGCAGTGGTTTGGTGGTGACAGGCATATCCAGGACCATTTTAATCTCCCTTTTGTTTTGTGGGATGTCTGGCAGTGTGACCTGGAAGACGCGCCACTTGCTTTCTACTTTGCCCATCTGCTGGATAGCCTTGACGACGTACCCCTGGGCAGTCAAGTCTGTTTTGATCGCCTGGGAGGACAGTCGTCTTGGGAGGTCTCTGATACGATATTCTTGTTTTGTGTTGTGGGGAACGTGCAGTGGGGTATGTTTTTGTTAGTGAAAAGTGTTTGGACTGTATTATAGTCTTCTAGTGTGTGTAGTGATATTTTTATTTTGTCACCACCGGCAGGTTTTGCCTTGAAACTGCCTCCCCCGATTTCTGTTTTTAACAACTCGAAGAGTTCTTCCTAATTCTGAGGAAACTCTGCGACAATCGGAGGAAGTTGGTGAGTGACGTGTTTCTGTGTGTGTGTGTTTCTGTAGTGTCGTTTTGTGTTGTCTCTGGCTCATCAGCCACCACCTGAAACCTTTTCGGGGTGGGTTCCACTCCCAGGGCCGCCGGAAGCCTCGGCTGGCGAAAGGTTTTCTTCGCCAGCACGAAACCGTCCGAGTCCTGCCCGGTTACGTTGTTCCCTTCCAGGGCGATCCACATCTACATCTACATCCATACTCCGCAAGCCACCTGACGGTGTGTGGTGGAGGGTACCTTCTCCCTTCTATTCCAGTCTCGTATTGTTCGTGGAAAGAAGGATTGTCGGTATGCCTCTGTGTGGACTCTAATCTCTCTGATTTTATCCTCATGGTCTCTTCGAGAGATATGCGTAGGAGGGAGCAATATACTGCTTGACTCCTCGGTGAAGGTATGTTCTCGAAACTTCAACAAAAGCCCGTACCGAGCTACTGAGCGTCTCTCCTGCAAAGTCTTCCACTGGAGTTTATCTATCATCTCCGTAACGCTTTCGCGATTACTCAATGATCCTGTAACGAAGCGCGCTGCTCTCTGTTGAATCTTTTCTATCTCTTCTATCAACACTATCTGGTATGGATCCCGCACTGCTGAGCAGTATTCAAGCAGTGGGCGAACAAGCGTACTGAAACCTACTTCCTTTGTTTTCGGATTGCATTTCCTTAGGATTCTTCCAATGAATCTCAGTCTGGCATCTGCTTTACCGACGATCAACTTTATATGATCATTCCATTTTAAATCGCTCCTAATGCGTACTCCCAGATAATTTATGGAATTAACTGCTTCCAGTTGCTGACCTGCTATTTTGTAGATAAATGATAAGGGATCTTTCTTTCTATGTATTAGCAGCACATTGCACTTGTCTACACTGAGATTCAGTTGCCATTCCCTGCACCATGCGTCAATTCTCTGCAGATCCTCCTGCATTTCAGTACAATTGTCCATTGTTACAACCTCTCGATATACCACAGCACCACCGCAAAAAGCCTCAGTGAACTTGCGATGTAATCCACATGGTCATTTATGTATATTGTGAATAGCAAATGTCCTACGACACTCACCTGCGGCACACCTGAAATCATTCTTACTTCAGAAGACTTCTCTCCATTGAGAATGACATGCTGCGTTCTGTTATCTAGGAACTCTTCAATCCAATCACACAATTGGTCTGATAGTCCATATGCTCTTACTTTGTTCATTAAACGACTGTGGGGAACTGTATCGAACGCCTTGCCGAAGTCAAGAAACACGGCATCTACCTGGGAACCCGTGTCTATGGCCCTCTGAGTCTCGTGGACGAATAGCACGAGCTGGGTTTCGCACGATCGTGTTTTTCGAAACCCATGCTGATTCCTACAGATTAGATTTCTGGTATCCAGAAAAGTCGTTATACTCGAACATAATACGTGTTCCAAAATTCTACAACTGATCGACGTTAGAGATATAGGTCTATAGTTCTGCACATCTGTTCGACGTCCCTTCTTGAAAACGGGGATGACCTGTGCCCTTTTCCAATCCTTTGGAACGCTACGCTCTTCTAGAGACCTACGGTACACCGCTGCAAGAAGGGGGGCAAGTTCCTTCGCGTACTCTGTGTAAAATCGCACTGGTATCCTATCATGTCCAGCGGCCTTTCCTCTTTTGAGCGATTTTAATTGTTTCTCTATCCCTCTGTCGTCTTTTTCGATATCTACCATTTTGTCATCAGTGCAGTCTTCCTCTGTGAAACAGCTTTGGAAGAAGACATTTAGTATTTCTGCCTTTAATCTGTCATCCTCTGTTTCAGTTCCATTTTGGTCACAGAGTGTCTGGACATTTTCCTTTGATCCACCTACCGTTTTGACATAAGACCAAAATTTCTTAGGATTTTCTGCCAAGTGAGTACATAGTACTTTCGAATTCATTGAATGCCTCTCGCATAGCCCTCCTCACACTACATTTAGCTTCGTGTAATTTTTGTTTGTGTGCAAGGCTTTGGCTATGTTTATGTTTGCTGTGAAGTTTCCTCTGCTTCCGTAGCAGTTTTCTAACTCGATTGTTGTACCACCGTGGCTCTTTTCCATCTCTTACGATCTTGCTTGGCACATACTCATCTAATGCATATTGTACGATGGTTTTGAGCTTTGTCCACTGATCCTCAACGCTATCTGCGCTCGAGACAAAACTTTTGTGTTGAGCCGTCAAGTACTCTGAAATCTGCTTTTTGTCACTTTTGCTAAACATAAAAATCTTCCTACCTTTTTTAATACTCCTATTTGCGGCTGAAATCATCGATGCAGTAACCGTTTTATGATCGCTGATTCCCTGTTCTGCGTTAACTGTTTCAAATAGTTCGGGTCTACTTGTCACCAGAAGGTCTAATATGTTATCGCCACGAGTCGGTTCTCTGTTTAACTGCGCAAGGTAGTTTTCAGATAAAGCACTTAAAAAAATTTCACTGGGTTCTTTGTCCCTGCCACCCGTTATGAACGTTTGAGTCTCCCAATCTATAGCCGGCAAATTAAAATCCCCATCCAGAACTATAACATGGTGGGGAAATCTACACGAAATATTTTCCAAATTATCCTTCAGGTGCTCTGCCACAACAGTTGCTGAGCCAGGGGGCCTATAGAGACATCCAATTACCATGTCTGAGCCAGCTTTAACCGTGACCTTCACCCAAATTATTTCACATTAAGGATCCCCGTCAATTTCCTTCGATACTATTGGACTTCTTACCGCTATAAACACACCTTCCCCTTCACTATCCAGCCTGTCTCTGCGGTATACATTCCAATCTGAGTTTAGAATTTCATTACTGTTTACATCTGGTGTCAGCCAACTTTCTGTCCCTAGTACTATGTGGGCACTGTGACCGTTTATTAATGAGAGCAGTTCTGGGGTCTTTCTATAGACGCTCCTGCAGTTTACTATTAGCACTTTAATATTGTTATTCCCTGTTGCACTTTGCCTACTCCTTTCTTGCCGCGTCTCAGGAGGCGTCTTGTCGGGCCTAGGGAGGGAATTCTCTAATCTAAAAAACCCACATGTGCACTCCACACGTACTCCGCTACCCTTGTAGCCGCTTCCTGCGTGTAGTGCACGCCTGACTTATTCAGGGGGACCCTACATTTCTCCACCCGATAGCGGAGGTCGAGAAATTTGAACCCCAGATCTCCGCAGAATCGTCTGAGCCTCTGGTTTAAGCCTTCCACTCGGCTCTAAACCAGAGGACCACGATCGGTTCTGGGAACGATACTACAAATAGTTAGCTCAGATTCCACCCCGATGGTTTCCTGGTTCCCTCTCAGGGCGACTACAGGTGCTGTGGGGGGCGCAGGCTCCTAAGAGGGTGAGGTAGTCGTAGTGGTGGAGGAACGTTTCTTGTTCTTAGGGTGCTTGTCCTTACGGTCCTTCTTTTCACGCAGCTTTTTGGATGGAGTGGACTAGTGGGAGGGGGGGGGATTTAAGGTGTTTAGATCAGGTAGAGGGCTGGGTCTAGGCGGGTGTTTGGGGAGGATTTCGATAGGCAGACGGGTCGTCTGCTTGCCTTTACTCAGGGATGCGATGTAGTCTGGTAGGTTGTTGGTGGCGTTGGCAAGCAGTAGTGGACTTAGGATAAGGGGAGGAGGGGTGGGATCGCAAGTACTGACTACGTATGAATCGTCAGGATGCTGTGCTGCACGTATCTAAATAGTTACTTGACCGCTGTCGTCTTCTGCAGGCGGGCCAATATCGCGCCTTCAGAAACGGGCGCCAAGCGCCGCGGCCGGTGGTGGGGGATCACAGCGCGATTCTGGTGCGGGCGTCGAGTCCTGGTTGCTGTCCATTCTGTCCGCGGACGCTACCACCTTCAGAACTGATAGTTCCTGACGTAACTTCTCAATTGCGGAATCCCACGCTGCGCTAAATTGAAATCCTCTATCCCGGTTGCCATAAAGAAAAGAAAAGGTAGATAAATAGCAAACAAAGGTAACCAAGTAAAAGAAAACAAAATAAAAGAGACAAAAACAAAACACGATCAACTATGACCCGCCTCCACGTGGCGGGACACGGGAAACGGTGCGATCGGATGCGGTGGTGTGGAGGTTCAGCCATATCAGCGCCCATATACCGATCGTAGCCGCTAAGTGGTCAATAACGACCCACATTAAGCAATTAGGTGGTGGGTCGTAAAATTAGGACGGCAAGTGAAAAAAAATCCCGGTTGACCAGATTGTTGTGGAGACGTATTTCCACTGTCTCCTTGAAGACAGCCCCAGAATCCGTTGGCATTGTATATCTTCTTCGTTTCTTCAAAGTTGAAGTTGTTCCCCTCGTTAACGCTGTGCTCTGCTACCGCGATCTTGCTTATTTGTCCTAAGCGCACTTCTGATGTGCTCCGTACAGTCCTTTCATATACACCGTTGTGTTTGCCCGATGTACTGCCTTCCACATACGCTCTCGATACTGTAGACGCTCGGCGTCTGTAATCCTAAAGGATCTTTGGTCGAACCAAGTATGTCCTTTATTTTCCGTGTTGCGTGGAAGATGGCTTTTATCCCGTGTTTTTTGAGCATTCTTGCAGAAGAGGACAGCGGTCAAGTAACTATATAGATAAGTGCAACACAGCATCCCGACACCTCGCTTGAGGATGATGAGTGCGAAAGTCATCGAAACGCTGCGACAAGACGACGCCATCACTCGGCTGATCATCCGAGAAGAGTTTATCACAGGAATACGCCGAGAAAGCCTGAAGTCGCATTTTCTGAAATGTTTCTCATGTGTCCGGAAAGTATCATGTGGTAGTGGAACACAAGTTGTATAGAAAAGGAGAGAAATAGGTGCTTTTGAAATATGGTGCTGCAGAGGAATGCTGATGATCAGATTGGCTGACGAGAAGATAACTATGGCACAGCTTAACTAAACGAACGGAGAGGTTGGCAGGGCTTTTCTTGAGGCAATGAGGTGTTATCAGTTTCTTTGTGTGGGAAGGTTTTGAGGTGAGAGGGAGTAAAATCTGTGGAGGGTGACAAAGACTCGACTACTGCAAGCAGGTAGAGTTGACGTGTGTTGCAATACCCGAGCAAAGATGAAAGGAACTGCGCAGGGCAGACTAGCATGAAACCAGACTTCGAACTGAAGACCACAAAAAGTATGCTACATGTTCCTTTCACCTTCCCAGCAATTTTTTCATCTCAACGAAACTGTTTCACATTGGATGTATAGTCTTATACATGTTGCGAATTATTCGCCTGTCTCTGTACTTTAGCTTCAATCTTCGGATAATGTACATATTGAATTTTAGACGTGTAACAACGATACCCTGCCACCACTGTGTTGCCATCCACTTTGATGTCCTCTACTACTAACACCTGACACAAACTTCATTAACAGTTTGTATTCGGTGTTATGCGAAGAATACTTGAAATAAAACTTCAATTTCCACAAAGGTCAAACCGCATCTCTGTAAGAGATGTAAAGTAAACCTCCTTTCTGTATCACCCGCCCTAGTATTCCCGTGCGAGTTGCCTGCAAGCAAGTGCCTTGTTTTATTCTTGTACATCATGCATAATTCATTATTCTAATAACTCTCACGAATTTCATTAACATTAATTAGTAAGCGCGCCACGTAAAGCAAATTTTGGCCCTCATGCGCGCAGATGTGTATTTATTTAAGGGCGCACAGTTCTTTCCCTTGAGTAAACTGCGACTGTTACCATCAGTTAAGGCAGACAACGCGGGTTTCCACTGCATGTTTGTTTCATTCAGGACAGAGCGCCATTCATTCAGCAGAAAATGCAGTTCCGCATAAAAGACGCATTTCCAGGAATGAGTTCTAAGAATCTGTACAAAGTGCTGTTCTCTCGTTTCCGGTTTTAAGAAAAAGAATGTTTTATAAATATCCATTATCGTACGAAAAACAAGCCAGCGAGACACACGCTAAAATCATACTAGATCATATTTACCATACTATGTCATATATACAGGAAAGTTGCCTACAACGTCCAGGTTCCTAATCTGTACCACTATCAAAAAAATTCTTGCCTCTTGTACCATCCAACATTTAGTGAGGTCTTTATGAACTATATGGAGCTATATTGTCAGCTATGAGTTCTGTAATTTGAGAAACAGATCGACTCATGACAACGTTGATTTTGTTGTATTTTACGTCTAACTTTTTTATGTACATGGCGAAGACAGTTACTGTTGTAATGCAAGTAGCAACATAGTGTTTTATTTATGAGTACGTATACATGAAGTAATTCAAGTTTTCAGACAGTGATGACTCTGTGTTCGTTGTGTTTCGTCAGCAGAAAGCTGACAAAAAATAACGACTTTACCTACTTAATGCTATTCGTTTTCGATATTCTACCAGTGCAAATTAAGACTTGCTCGTGTGGTAAGATTTAAAAAATATGGTTAGTATTATTTGTGCAACATAATACACCGAAGACCCAAAGAAACTGGTACACCTGTCTAATATCGTGTAGAGCCGCCACGAGCACACAGAAGTGCCGCAACACGACGTAGCACAGACTATGGGCTGTCCATAAGTCCGTAAGACTAGAGGGGATGAAAATCTCTTCCGAGAAGTACGTTGCAACGCCTTCCAGATATGCTCAAGAATGTTCATGTCTGTGGAGTTGGGTGGCCAGCGGAAATGTCTAAACTCAGAAGAGTGTTTCTAGAGCCATTCTGTAGCTATTCTGGATGTGTGAGGTGTCGCATTGTCCTGCTGGAATCGCGCAAGTCCGTCGGAATGCACAATGGACATGAATGGATGCAGGTGATCAGTCAGGACACTTACATACGTGTCACCTGTCAGAGTCGTATCTAGACATATCGGGGGTCACATATCACTCCAACTGCACACGCCCCACACCATTACAGAGCCTCCACCAGCTTGAACAGTCCCCTGCTTAAATGCAGGTTCTATGGATTCATGAGGTTGTCTCCACACTCGTACACGTCCACCCGATCGATAAAGAGACTCGTCCGACCAGGCAACATGTTTCCAGCCATCAATAGTCCAAAGTCATCAAGGGACCACGAGTGCGCCTTCGGCTCCTCAAACCCATATCGATGATGTTTCGTTGAATGGATCGCACGCTGACACTTGTTGATGGCCCAGCATTGAAATCTGCAGCAATTTCCGGAAGGGTTGCACTTTTATTACTTTAAACGACTCTATTCAGTCGTTGTTGGCCCCGTTCTTGCAGGATCCTTTTGGGGCCCAGCGATGTCGGAGATGTGATGTTTTACCGGGTTCCCGACATTCACGGTATACCCGTGGAATGGTCGTACGGGATAATCCCCACTTCATCGCTACCTCGGAGATGCTGTGTCCCACTGCTCATGCGCCGACTATAACACCACGTTGAAACTCACTTAAATCTTGGTAACCTGCGATTTCAGCAGCAGTAACTGATCTAACAATAGCGCCAGAAAGTTGTTGTGTTATGTAGGCGTTGCCGACCGCAACGCCGTAGTCTGCCTGTTTACATATCTCTGTATTTGAATACGGAAGCCTATACCAGTTTCTTTGGCACTTCAGTGTATTTAGAAATGATGTGATGGATTTTGTAAGGTGTTCTTTGCCCTAAGTTATTAATCAGATAAGTATTTTGTGTTACATGATAGGAACAAACTGGCTTATGGAAAGTGGTGCACAAATGAATTGCATTTAGCTATAACCGTATCTCTATACTAGGGGCGGTAGATTAAGTAAATATGCCGACCATGAAATAAGCCGAAACCAACAATTAAGAGGCATGCTGAAAATTAAAAAAAAATGCAAACAGGATATGAAAGTTTTTGGCACAAATAAAATGCCTTCCAACGAAGTTGTAAAAGAACTGGAAGAGGATATTTTTACACTTTTAGTAGAGATGAAGTTCGGTTTAGCAAAGGACAAGTTGAACGAGTTGCGCGAGGAAGACTGAATGGAAGAAATGTGCAGATCTATGAAATGCAAAATGCGGATTCATGGCGAACTGTAGTGGAGTGGGGAAAATAAGGAGAAATTATATTGCAAAGCTCGAAAATAGTGCCGAAAAAACTAAAATATGGAACCTTTTTTAAAAAACTTAGACAACTATATATCTTTAAACTGAGGGACATAATTCATAAGGTTGGCACCCATTGCTGCAAATTACGAAAGGGGATTCCTAATTTGTACCAATTGCAGGCATTTAGGAAATTAAGTATAATATGTTTATTTTCGTAAGAATTTCCATTCTTTAAATCAGAAAGCTAGAACATTCTACAACTTGCGAGAACAGCGTTGTTCAAATAATTTTGTAACTTCCTGTTTAGGCTATAAGAAGTAAAATTTCAGGAGTGATGCACTTTAGGCAACTCTCCCGTATGTTTCAAATGGGTCAATTAATATCTCGATGCCTAATGAATACCCACCTTTTAACCATCTTCCCAAACTGACATGAAAACCTTGGGTATGAATCTGTTCTCTCAGATTTTCACTACGTCAGAACATGCGACAACTAAATTTTAAAATTTATTGTGCTGCTGAAGTTGCTTGGAGAAACAAATAACGCCATATATATATATATATATATATATATATATATATATATATATATATATATATAGTCGTATTTCTGTACGGAAGCAATATCGATGTGAGTGAAAGATATAGCGCAAAACATTTTAGTCTGTCATTTTAGTCTGTCCTGTTTCAGAGTCGTCTTAGGAGAGCAACAGGAACTGTCATTTGGACTCAGGTGATTCATGTGAAAAAGTATCCGACGTGAGTTTGGCCGCACGACGGGAATTAAGAGACTTTAACGCGAAATGGTCTTCGATCTAGACGCATGGGACATTACATTTCGGAAATCGTTAGGGAATTCAATATTCCGAGATACACAGAGTCAGGAGCGTTCCAAAATTCAGACATTGCCTCTCACCACGGACAACGCAGTGGTCGACGGCCTTCACTTATCGACCGAAAGCAGCGACTTTCGCTTAGAGTTGTCAGTGCTAAAAGACAAGCAGCATTGCATGAAATAACCACAGAAATCAATGTGGGACGATCGCCGAACGTATCTGTTAAGTGAGTGTGGCGAAATTTGGCGGTACTGTGTAAGAAGTGATGATAGAGTTAGAGTGTAGTGCATACTCCACTAAGCCAGAGACTCAGGTTTTCAACAAGGTACTGTGTAAGCTGGTGGTGGCTCCATGATTGCAAAAGCTGTGTTTACGAAGGGGTACCCGCAAGAAAAACCAGAATTATTTTGAAAAGCTATATATTTTTAAATTATTTACAAACAAACATTATTCCCTTCAAAATACTCTCAATTACAACTAATACATGTAACCCACCGGTGCTTCCACTGTTTGAAACAATTTTTGTAATCATCTTTACAAATGGCTGACAGTTCCTCCCACGTTTTTTTCTTGACTTCTTCAATGTTGTCAAATCGGTGTCCATTTAAAAATAGGAAAAAGTCGCACGGAGCCAGGTTGGGTAGGTAAGATGCGTGGGGCAGCGAAACCATGCAATTTTTAGCCAAAAACTGTCCAACAGAGATGGCTGTGTGTGCAGATGTGTTGTCGTGATGGAAGAACCACTCTACCTCTACTATTTTGGCAAATCGAGTCTTGTTTGAAGAACACTGTTGCACAATCTTCTTAAAACAGCATTTTCTCTTTACACTAGGAACAGAAGGAAGATTAATGCAAATGAGAAAGTTAATGTATGGTGTAAGATTAATGGAGATCTTGCAAATTATGTTGATGTACAAGGAGATGTTATTGTATATTATCATTCTTAATAAAGTTCCTTAATCCGAAAAAACGCTCTAATCAGCTCTCGAATTTTATCAATATTTTGTTCGATTCGGGAAGCTGAGGAAGTCCAGAACGAGATTTGTCATCAATCGACATTTCGCCATTCTTAAATCGAGAAAACCACTCGCACACCTGAGTTTTTCTCATAGTGTCATCTTGACAAGCTATTTTCAACGTTAAAACAGTTTCAGTAGCATTTTTACCGAGTACAAATCAAAATTTCAGAGCCGAACGCTGTTGACTTAAACTTGTCATCAAAACAACGAAACAAGAACAAAACTTCTGCCGGCCGAGTTGGCCGAGCGGTTCTAGGCGCTACAGTCTGGAACCGCGCGACTGCTACGGTCGCGGGTTCGAATCCGGCCTCGGGCATGGATGTGTGTGATGTCCTTAGGTTAGTTAGGTTTAAGTAGTTCTAAGTTCTAGGGGACTGATGACCTCAGAAGTTAAGTCCCATAGTGCTCAGAGCCATTTAAACCAAAACTTCTGCTAGCAAAAACAGTCACTACAGATGAACAGAACAAGCCAGGTCGACAACACAGGCAGCACTGACCCGGCAATGTGTTGCGCTATAAGGCCTAGCGGCAGAAAAGTGTACTACACAAGATCGGCCCATGGCAATGTTATTATGGTTTTTTTGGGTGCTCCTTCACACGTGGATTGGACTGGGTCTTCTGGTCCAACTGAACCGATCAGTGAATGGAAAAACTTATTTTCGGCTACTTGGAGACCATTTGCAGTCATTCACCGACCTCATTTTCCTAAACAACGATGGATCTTTTATTGATGACAATGCGCCATTGTAACTGGGCCATAATTGTTGCTGTTTGGTTTGAAGAAGATTCTGGACAATTCGAGTGAATGATTCCCCTAGATGAATCGCATCGAACATTTATGGGACATAATCGAGAGGTCAGTTCGCGTACAAAATCCGGCACCGGAAACACTTTGGCAGTTATGGACAGTTACAGAGGCTCAGTATTTGTACAGCTGACTTTCAACGACTTGTTAACTCCACGTCACTTCGAGTTGCTGCACTAAACCGGGAAAAAGGACGTTCCAAACTCTATCAGGAAGTGTCCCATGACTTTTGTCACCTCTGTGAAATAGTATCAAGCTGTAAATGATTATTCCGACAAGTTACCTATATTGCATTAGATATGTATTGAATTTTGGGTTTCTGCACTAAACACCACTCCTCTACAAGTCTCCTTTCATTTAGTTACAATTTCCTGGCGTTTTAACACAATAGCATCATCCGCAAACGGCCTCACGGAGATGCCAAGACCAATTTTGTTCCACTAAAATGCCCTATTTCTTTAGTATAGCATTTTCACGAGAGACATTCATCCGCTGTAAGCAATTCGCTCCATGGGTATTACATCTCGTGATATACAGGGTCTAATGTGTGTTGTTGTTGTTGTGGTCTTCAGTCCTGAGACTGGTTTGATGCAGCTCTCCATGCTACTCTATCCTGTGCAAGCTTTTTCATCTCCCAGTACCTACTGCAACCTACATCCTTCTGAATCTGCTTAGTGTATTCATCTCTTGGTCTCCCTCTACGATTTTTACCCTCCACGCTGCCCTCCAATACTAAATTGGTGATCCCTTGATGCCTCAGAACATGTCCTACCAACCGATCCCTTCTTCTGGTCAAGTTGTGCCACAAACTTCTCTTCTCCCCAATCCTATTCAATACTTCCTCATTAGTTATGTGATCTACCCATCTAATCTTCAGCATTCTTCTGTAGCACCACATTTCGAAAGCTTCTATTCTCTTCTTGTCCAAACTATTTATCGTCCATGTTTCACTTCCATACATGGCTACACTCCATACGAATACTTTCAGAAATGACTTCCTGACACTTAAATCTATACTGGATGTTAACAAATTTCTCTTCTTCAGAAACGCTTTCCTTGCCATTGCCAGCCTACATTTTATATCCTCTCTACTTCGACCATCATCAGTTATTTTGCTCCCCAAATAGCAAAACTCCTTTACTACTTTAAGTGCCTCATTTCCTAATCTAATTCCCTCAGCATCACCCGAATTAATTAGACTACATTCCATTATCCTTGTTTTGCTTTTGTTGATGTTCATCTTATATCCTCCTTTCAAGACACTGTCCATTCCATTCAACTGCTCTTCCAAGTCCTTTGCTGTCTCTGACAGAATTACAATGTCATCGGCGAACCTCAAAGTTTTTATTTCTTCTCCATGAATTTTAATACCTACTCCGAATTTTTCTTTTGTTTCCTTTACTGCTTGCTCAATATACAGATTGAACAACATCGGGGAGAGGCTACAACCCTGTCTTACTCCCTTCCCAACCACTGCTTCCCTTTCATGTCCCTCGACTCTTATAACTGCCATCTGGTTTCTGTACAAATTGTAAATAGCCTTTCGCTCCCTGTAGTTTACCCCTGCCACCTTCAGAATTTGAAAGAGAGTATTCCAGTCAACATTGTCAAAAGCTTTCTCTAAGTCTACAAATGCTAGAAACGTAGGTTTGCCTTTCCTTAATCTTTCTTCTAAGATAAGTCGTAAGGTCAGTATTGCCTCACGTGTTCCAGTGTTTCTACGGAATCCAAACTGATCTTCCCCGAGGTTGGCTTCTACTAGTTTTTCCATTCGTCTGTAAAGAATTCGTGTTAGTATTTTGCAGCTGTGACTTATTAAGCTGATAGTTCGGTAATTTTCACATCTGTCAACACCTGCTTTCTTTGGGATTGGAATTATTATATTCTTCTTGAAGTCTGAGGGTATTTCGCCTGTTTCATACATTTTGCTCACCAGATGGTAGAGTTTTGTCAGGACTGGCTCTCCCACGGCCGTCAGTAGTTCCAATGGAATATTGTCTACTCCGGGAGCCTTGTTTCGTCTCAGGTCTTTCAGTGCTCTGTCAAACTCTTCACGCAGTATCATATCTCCCATTTCATCTTCATCTACATCCTCTTCCATTTCCATAATATTGTCCTCAAGTACATCGCCCTTGTATAGACCCTCTATATACTCCTTCCACCTTTCTGCTTTCCCTTCTTTGCTTAGAACTGGGTTTCCATCTGAGCTCTTGATATTCATACAAGTCGTTCTCTTATCTCCAAAGGTCTCTTTAATTTTCCTGTAGGCGGTATCTATCTTACCCCTAGTGAGATAGGCCTCTACATCCTTACATTTGTCCTCTAGCCATCCCTGCTTAGCCATTTTGCACTTCCTGTCGATCTCATTTTTGAGACGTTTGTATTCCTTTTTGCCTGTTTCACTTACTGCATTTTTATATTTTCTCCTTTCATCAATTAAATTCAATATTTCTTCTGTTACCCAAGGATTTCTACTAGCCCTCGTCTTTTTACCTACTTGATCCTCTGCTGCCTTCACTACTTCATCCCTCAAAGCTACCCATTCTTCTTCTACTGTATTTATTTCCCCCATTCCTGTCAATTGCTCCCTTATGCTCTCCCTGAATCTCTGTACAACCTCTGGTTCTTTTAGTTTATCCAGGTCCCATCTCCTTAAATTCCCACCTTTTTGCAGTTTCTTCAGTTTTAATCTACAGGTCATAACCAATAGATTGTGGTCAGAGTCCACATCTGCCCCTGGAAATGTCTTACAATTTAAAACCTGGTTCCTAAATCTCTGTCTTACCATTATATAATCTATCTGATACCTTTTAGTATCTCCAGGGTTCTTCCATGTATACAACCTTCTTTCATGATTCTTAAACCAAGTGTTAGTTATGATTATGTTGTGCTCTGTGCAAAATTCTACCAGGCGGCTTCCTCTTTCATTTCTGTCCCCCAATCCATATTCACCTACTATGTTTCCTTCTCTCCCTTTTCCTACACTCGAATTCCAGTCACCCATGACTATTAAATTTTCGTCTCCCTTCACAATCTGAATAATTTCTTTTATTTCATCATACATTTCTTCAATTTCTTCGTCATCTGCAGAGCTAGTTGGCATATAAACTTGTACTACTGTAGTAGGCGTGGGCTTCGTATCTATCTTGGCCACAATAATGCGTTCACTATGCTGTTTGTAGTAGCTTACCCGCATTCCTATTTTCCTATTCATTATTAAACCTACTCCTGCATTACCCCTATTTGATTTTGTGTTTATAACCCTGTAGTCACCTGACCAGAAGTCTTGTTCCTCCTGCCACCGAACTTCACTAATTCCCACTATATCTAACTTCAACCTATCCATTTCCCTTTTTAAATTTTCTAACCTACCTGCCCGATTAAGGGATCTGACATTCCACGCTCCGATCCGTAGAACGCCAGTTTTCTTTCTCCTGATAACGACATCCTCTTGAGTAGTCCCCGCCCGGAGATCCGAATGGGGGACTATTTTACCTCCGGAATATTTTACCCAAGAGGACGCCATCATCATGTAATCATACAGTAAAGCTGCATGCCCTCGGGAAAAATTACGGCTGTAGTTTCCCCTTGCTTTCAGCCGTTCGCAGTACCAGCACAGCAAGGCCGTTTTGGTTATTGTTACAAGGCCAGATCAGTCAATCATCCAGACTGTTGCCCTTGCGACTACTGAAAAGGCTGCTGCACCTCTTCAGGAACCACACGTTTGTCTGGCCTCTCAACAGATACCCCTCCGTTGTGGTTGCACCTACGGTACGGCTATCTGTATCGCTGAGGCACGCAAGCCTCCCCACCAACGGCAAGGTCCATGGTTCATGGGGGGGAGGCTAATGTGTGTATGTGCGGATATTTGTATTGATGTCTGTGAACAGTGTAGTGGTCTACATTACATCGGTATTTGATTCATTTGCAGACTAGTAAGTATGACTATTAGGAGTAGTATGTTTTTAGGTTGGGTAGTAGCCAGGAGGACGTTTTGCACAGAGCATAACGTACTTATAGGTAATACATGGTTTAAGAGTCATAAAAGAAGGTTGTATACGTGGAAGAGGCCTGGGGACACTGGAAGGTTTCAGATTGATTATATAATGGTAAGACAGAGATTTAGGAACCAGGTTTTAAGTTTTAAGACGTTTCCAGGTTCAGATGTGGACTCTAACCACATTATATTGGTTATGAACTGTAGATTAAAACTGAAGAAACTGCAAAAAGGTGGGAATTTCAGGAGATGGGACCTGGATAAACTGAGAGAAACAGAAGTTAAAGAGAGTTTCACAGAGGGCATTAGCGGAGGATTGACAAGAACGGGGGAAAGAAATACAGTAGAAGAAAGATAGGTAGTTGTGAGAGATGAAATAGTGAAGGCAGGAGAGGTTCAAATAGGTAATAAGATGAGGGCTAGTAGAAATCCTTGGGTAACGGAAGAGATACTGAATTTAATTGATGAAAGGAGAAAATATAAAAATGCAGTAAATGAAGCAGGTGAAAGGGAATACAAACGTCTCAAAAATGAGATCGACAGGAAGTACAAAATGGCTGAGCAGGGATGGCTAGAGGACAAATGTAAGGATGTAGAGGCAAATATCACTAGGGGTAAGATAGATATTGCCTACAGGAAAGTTAAAGAGACCTTTGGAGAAAAGAGAACCACCTGCATGAATATGATGAGCTAAGATGGAAAACCAGTTCTAAGCAAAGAAGGGAAGGCAGAAAGGTGGAAGGAGTATATAGAGGGTCTATACAAGAGCGCTGTACCTGAGGGCAATATTATGAAAATGGAAGAGGATTTAGATGAAGATGAAATGGGAGATATGATACTGCGTGAAGAGTTTGGCGGAGCATTAAAAGATCTGAATCGAAACAAGGCCCCAGGAGTATAAAACATTCCATTAAAGCTACTGATAGCCTCAGTAGAGCCAGCCATGACAAAACTCTACCATCTGGTGAACAAGATGTATGAGACAGGCGAAATTGTCTCAGATTTCAAGAAGAGTGTAATAATTCCAAACCCAAAGAAAGCAGGTGTTGGCAGATGTGAAAATTACCGAACTATCAGTTTAATAAGTCACGGCTGAAAAATACTAACACGATTTCTTGACAGACGAATGGAAAAACAGGTAGAAGCCGATCTTGGGGAAGATCAGTTTGGATTCCATAGAAATATTGGAACACGTGAGGTAAAACTGACCCTACGACTTATCTTAGAAGATAGATTAAGGAAAGGCAAACCTACGTTTCAAGCATTTGTAGACTTAGAGAAATCGTTTGATAATGTTGACTGGAATACACTATTTCAAATTCTGAATGTGGCAGGGGTAAAATACAGGGAGCGAAAGGCTATTTACAATTTGTAGAGAAACCAGATGGCAGTTATGAGAGTCGATGGGCATGAAAGGTAAATGGAGTGAGACAGGGTTGTGGGCTACCCCCCGATGTTATTCAATTTATATATTCAGCAAGCAGTAAAGGCAATAAAAGAAAAATTTGGAGAAGGAGAAGAAATAAAAACTTTGAGGTTTGCCGATGGCATTGTAGTTCTGTCAGAGACAGGAAAGGACCTGGGAGAGCAGATGAGCGGAATGGTCAGTGTCTAGAAAGAAGGATATAAGATGAACATCAACAAAAGCAAACCAGGATAATGGAATGTAGTCTAATTAAAACAGCTGATGCTGAGGCAATTAGATTAGAGAATGAGGCACTTAAAGTAGTAGATGAGTTTTGCTATTTGGGGAGCAAAATAATTGATGACGGCCGGAGCAGAGAGGATATAAAATGTAAACTGCCAATGGCAAGGAAAGCGTTTCTGATGAAGGGAAATTGGTTAACATCGAGTATAAATTTAAGAGTCAGGAAGTTTTTTCTGAAAGTATGTGTATTAAGTGTAGCCATTGTGACGTCTCTTGGCAAGACATTTACAAAATCGTTAGAATATATAAAACATAATAACAATAAACATTTATCTCTATTATTATTATTTCATTGCCGTATGAATTGTTGTAGATTATGTATAAAAGAAAATAACAATTTTTCATTTTTATGACTGTGCAATATTTATGTATTTATATTTCACAAATAACGTCTGTGGTTGGCGAATGTATGTATCGAAGCATAATAATTAGAAGTAATTACAAAGATGCATATTAAATTGTCTATAAATAGTGACGGTTAAAACATTACCGTCTCGGTCTTCTTGTAGCTGTTAAAGTTGTAAGAGCCTGTGACGCTCGCTTGAATGCTTAGCTAGCCTTCGTTTGTCCTTTGATCGAGGAAGACGCCTTTCAAGGTTGATATTTGTAATAGGTGTATACTTTCAATTTGCGTTGATTTTTTGAATATAGAAATTGTTAAAATTATTACCTGTAATAATTTATTGCTAGCGTGCCCAAGATTTCGTTCCACATTCTTAGCCGTTTTCAGTATATTAGGAATTTTTCATGACGCAGAGCCGTGCAGCGATCGCGGGAACCGCTGCCGTGGGAAATTCTAATTAAACCGAATGAAAGCAGTTTTTCCGCAATATAAGGGGGAGGTAAGGGTACATTAAAATTATCTCTTTCAGTTCCCTGGAGACTTCAGAAGGAAATTGTGAATTTTATTATGTCATTTTCAGGTGGACATGAGCAGCTGCTATTAAGTTATCAGTTTCGTAAATAATTCATGAGTGATAAAATTTTACTTGTGTGTGATCAAAGACTGCTGTGCAAAACCTGTTCTGGCTAGTAACATGAAAATCAAATTTCATTTTTTTTATTTTTTAGTTTCATGTTCTCATGTTAGTCGTGGCAGTTAACTGTGTTCGTATATTTAAAAAAATCCATTGCAGCTTTTACGTTTAGTGACCATAAAATACTCTAACTTCCGTACAGGTAATAAGAGTAATTTTCAGTGCATTCAAGAGATAAAAGTAGCGAAGGACATTTTTTTTTATTCCATAATTAGTTACAGTAATGATACTATGTTCCATATCTAACAAGCCAGATCAGTGTTATATAAAAATAGTTTGCAAGTTAAAGATCGTACGTCTACAGCAGGAAATATTTCACTGTTGTGGGTATCCCCACATAACAGGTCAAAGTGCATAAAGTTAAAATATCTTCAACTGCAGAAACTAATTGTGAGAATCGTATTTTATCTGTCGTGCTCTCAACAATTAGCAATATAAAATTAACTAAAATATTATGCCATATAAACTGCATATAAAGTAATAAAGATGTCACTAGTGATGTGTGTGTAGTTTAAAGATAGTTGTTTGTGACAGGACAGAGTTTGAATGTAGATAGAATTTTTCATTGTGTAGTGTGTTGTGTACAAGTTCATGTATTTTGTGGCAACGAGTAAGACGATAGATACTGTACCCAACTTCGAACCCATAAATATGATCAAACTGCGTAGGCAACGCACAGGCAACATGGATACTGAGGAACATCAATTAACCAGTGCCGTAAATGTAGAAGCGAGTGCTTTAGACAGAACAAGCAACCTGTGAAACTGTGGGGGCGGGTATTCAGGAAGTGTTACCACCGTCCACCAGTGCCCAAGCAGATGTAGAAAGAGAAGTACAACCACCAGCAGAGCAGGAACCAGATATTGGTAATCTGCCTGGTGGAAATTCGATTCAGGCTATGTTAGAGCGCCTGCTAAATTATCAGGTGAAGTTAGTGCAACAGCAAGCTGAGCCGTACCGCCAGCAAGCTGAGCGGGACCGCCAGCAAGCAGCGTGACCAACAACTAGCACAGTCCTTAGAATCCGTGCAAAAGGAGATAGCAAATATGAAACAAACCTATGAGTCAATACCTAAAGCTGTACAGGACTTGACTGCGCAAGTAAATAATCTGCAGTTAGCGAATACTACTATTGTAGATGAAATGGGCATTTTAGCTAAGCGAATCGAAAAATTAGAACTACATTCTACACAGCTTGTCGAACACAAACTGAACGAACAAGCTACTAAAATTGAGGCTGAGTTTAATTCCTGGTTAGAATCGAAAGATAATGAAATCGAGAAAAGGCTTGATTCAAAGGTAAAAGCAGCTTTTGACGATAAGGACTCTGAATCTTTTAGCGCTGTAATAAACAGTCAGGTACAGAGTGATGTTCAGACTATCATACAAATACTAAGTGATGATATTCCGCATTGGCAGATGAACAGCCAAGCGGATATCAGACTTGGAAAAAGGTTTAGTCGATAATAGCAAATGTGCTGAAAATGAAAGTGTGTCGCCAGTAACCAATGTTTTTGGTAACGCACAGACATGCGCGACCCTATAATGAAGAGTCTTCTTGCGACAATGCGAATAGCCTCTGGCAGATGGAAGGTACGTGAGATCGGTCACTGGAATGCCTTCTCTGGCGTACATGGCTACGCCGCGTCCCAGGTGGTCACCAGGAGAAGGATAAGTGTTATATCCCGCGACGTCTGGAAGTGTGGCCAAGTGTACTTCCTGTAGTAGTGCGATATCGACGTCCGACGCCCATATCATCTCTCGCAGCAGTTGAAGTTTCACGGGTGAGCAAATGGTGTTAGTGTTGATCGTTGCTATTCGGTAGGTTTGGAGCCGTACCCCGCCGTGGAGGGGTACTCTACCGGCGGAGAACGATGAGGGGCGAGGCAACGGCGAGTCGTGCCGTACGCCACCTGACGGCGTTATCAGCGGCGTAACGATGCTTCCGTCTGGGGTAACTCTGTCCCCAGAGTGTGGTCCGGGTCCTCATCGACGTCCTCACTCCGCACCATTGAAGGCGCTGTCGTTGTGATGGTCGTACGTCTCACGTCGGTCGTAGGGGCGGAGGACGTCTCGGCGGCAGTCGCAGCGGTGGAGTCCATTGGTTCAGGAGCACCTGTGCGAGCCAGTGGAGTAGGCATCGACACAGCCGCAGTCGGCGTCATGTTGTCGTCATTCGTGTCGTCGTGTAGGTTCGCCGAGGCGTCGTCGGGTCGGACGGCCTCTGCAGCATCAGGGGGAGGTGATCCGTCTCGTTCCGAGACCGTATGGCGCCGCCTCTTGCGCCTCTTAGGTGAACGTTGTTTGCGGGTTCGTCCCTCCGTGTCGGAAGACGGAAGAGAGTCGCGTCGCTCGGAGAGGAAGGCCGTCGCGGGAACGTCAATATGGTCGGGCGGGTGGGGGTCGGAAGTCGTCGCTGTTGGTAGTGGCGCCGGAGTAGCGTCAGGCTTTGAGCGCGACGTGTCGGCCCCGGCGGTATCCGTAGCAGCTGGAAGGGTCACCGGTACGTGGGCCGACGGGCGGCGGCCGTTGGGAGGAGAAGAGAGCGCCGATGCGTAGGTGACCGGTAAAACCGTCGTCGGAGCCGGAGGTGTCACGGTAGCGGCTGGCAATTGGGTGATTCGTCGCTGAAGACACTCAGATCTGAGGTGGCCTTCTTTGCTGCACCCGGAACAGGTCTTGGATTGGCCGTCGTATATGACAATCGCGCGGCACCCGCTAATTTGCGGGTAAGATGGCACGTGGCGATGGAGATCGATGGTGATCTGCCGTACACCGTTAAGAACGGGGTACGTTTGGAATTGCGCCCAGCGTTCGGCAGTGTGGCCATGTACAGTGCCATATGGGCGGAAAGCCGCGATAACGTCTTCCGCCGGGAGCTCGAACGGGAGTTCGAAAACTCGTATGGTGCGCATTCCTAAGCCGGCATGGTCGACGGTGACCGCTCCGACATTGCCGTCGGCTTGGCAAAAGCGTAAGCCATGGTTGGTGTCACGAAGTATTCTTTCACATACCGCGTCATTGACGACTTTGACGTACACCGTACTGCTTAATATGGACAAATGGATGACCAAGATATCGGAAGCTGGGATCTTAGCAACGTCGCGTAGGAAGCGTTCCACTTCCAAGGCCTTTGGTCGTGCGTAGTCGTTTCAGAAGGTGAATCGTAATGTTGATTTTCTAAAACGGTTCGCCATGGTTCTAGTGCACGTAAGCGACACGTAAGTGACGGCCGCTGAAATGTAAACAACAGCGAGCGCGCGCACTCCGCAGGCGGAAACAGTAACACGTCCGCACTGCACGGCGGCGAAAGCCGGACTGCCCCTAGACTGATTAATCATCAATGTAAATATTACACGTCGAGGCGGGCTCTAGATAATAATTCTTAGGTATCGATGCCCTGTACTGTTTTTGTCAGTACTGTGCGAATACAGATTTAAGCTGCGAGCATTCCGTGATGAAAGTAAGAGACTATGTATGGTACAAGGATGTAGACAGTGTGTCATATTGAAGTTAGGAGGTTTGGCAGCGTAGCAGCTAGGAACCGCTGTTTACGAAGCGCTTGAGAAAGAGACACTGTTCATATAACCGGTACTCGGATGTGTTCAAAAATGGCTCTAAGCACTATGGGACTTAACATCTGAGGTCGTCAGTCCCCTAGACTTAGAACTACTTAAACCTAACTAACGTAAAGACATCACACACATCCATGCCCGAGGCATGAGTCGAACCTGCGACTGTAGCGGTCGCGCGGTTCCAGACTGTAGCACCTAGAACCGCTAAGCCACTCCGGCCGGCGTGTTACTTGTTGAACCGATAGCAATGGCACATACGTTCGAAGAATCGTGATACGGTTCACGTTCTCTAATGAGTGCGCAAGACGAAAGAATTCAAAATCGAACGTTTCTAGAGGGGTGAGATGCATTTTAATCACACGGAGCTCATTGGAAATCATTTATCAATCGGGAGCAGCACTGTTTATGTCTACATAGTCGGTAACACAGCAAGTGATCGAATTATAGAAGCTGATAAAGGAAGATACCAGTTTCGACACTCTGATGGTCATGTTAGCTACGTGTCAGTGGCTCATGCGGACGTGGGCTTCTGCTCAATTCGAATATTCGAGTAGCCCTTCAGTCACTGATAACTGAATCACTCCAGCCACAATTCAGAGTAGTTACTCATACAGCCGAATGTTGGACAAGTTTTAGCACAGCAATGTTCGACAGCCGCGAATCGCCCTTATAAACATTTACCCTCATATTTAAATGTAGACCATTTTAGAGCCATTTTCATATACAATGAGGTGACAAAAGTCATGGGATACCAGCTAATATGATGTCGGGCCTCCTTTTGCCCGGCGTAGTCCAGCAACTCGACTCGGTATGGACTCATCAAGCCGGTGGAAGGTCCCTGCAGAAATATCCAATCATTCTGCCTCTAAATCCGAATGTATTGCGAAAGTATTGCCGGTGCAGGATGTTTTGCACGAACTGAGCCTTCGGTTATGTCCCATAAATGTTCGATGGGATTCATGTCAGGCGATCTAGGTGACCAAATCATTCGCTCGAATCGTCCAGAATGTTCTTCGAACCAATCGGGCACAATGTTGTTTTCCGGTGACAAGACCTCATTGTTTGGGAACTTGGAAGTCCATAAATGGCTGCAAATGGTCTCCAGATAACCGAACATTATCATTTCCCGTCCATGATCGGTTCAGTTGGACCAGAGGACCCGGCCGCTTCATGTAAACGCAGCTAACATCTCTATGGAGCCATTACCAGGTTGCTCAGTGCCTTGTTGACACACTGGGTCCAAGGCTTCGTGGGTCTGCACCACACTCGAACCCTGCCGTCAGCTCTTACCAACTGAAATCGGGACTCATCCGACCAGCCCACGGTTTTCTAGTCGCCTAGGGTCCAACCAATATTGTCACGATTCCATGAGAGGCGCTACAGGCGATGTCGTGCTGTTAGCAAAGGTACTCGCGTCGCTCGTCTGCTGCCATAGCCCTTCAACGCCAAAGTTCGCCACGCTGTCCTAACGGATACGTTCGTCGTTTGTCTCACATTGATTTCTGCGACTATAGTACCCAGTATTGCGTGTCTGTTGGCACTGAAAATTCTACGCAAAGATCGCTGCTCTCGGTCGTCAAGTGAAGGCCATGGTCGCTGCGTTGTCCATGTTAAAATGAAAAGCCTGAAGCTTGGTATTTTCGGCACATACTGAGTCTATGAATCTCGGAATATTGAATTCCCTACCGATTTCCCAAATGGAATTGCGAGGTGCCCGGATGGAGAAGAGTTTGAACCCCTTTAATTCTGACCAATTTTGCATGAGAACGAGACTTGCACTCGACTCCTTTATCGTAACAAACAACAGGAAATGGGATTCTGCATATATCTGCGAAATGATATGCGGATTAAATATTACAATGGGATTTACTATACATCAGGACATAAAGGCACATAATTAGCGACACAAACAGTAGGTTATAGAATAGGGTGCAGCAAAACGAGCGCGCGTGCTGCTGAGGGCTTCAGTATACAAATGATAGGTCCTACAGTGCCGGAGCCCCAAAATACTTTACCAATCCTTAAATCTGTCGCAGGTCGTCGGTAGGCAGCGTTCTGATGATGCAGGCGCCGGCTTCTGATGTGTAGCAACTCTGTTTCAACCCCTGGCCTCGAAGGCTGTCCGAGAATTCTAAGTTCTGCCGAAAAAGTGCGACTAAGTCACAAGACCGTCTGACTCCCACGAAGATCAGATCCAGAGTCCCTTCTGTGCTGCAATGCAAGAGCGAAGTCAACTTTGCTCAACTCCCTACTCTCCTCGAAAACCGCGGATCTGCATTCATTGCTGATTCCAAAATTCCTCCACACTGTCTCAGAACATGAAACACGTATGTAACGTAGCAGCGATGGCGAGACATTGCAGCATCTCTGACCAGAGAGTATGCGCTTGACCGCGCGAGTGTTGCGAGCAGTACGCTAGTAGTCGTCATGCAGAGCGGTCGGTCAGTAGTAGCAGCCCAGTGCGGTTGTGTGATGTAGGCGGTCGGCAACACTGGTCAAGATGCTGAATGAGGTATACTGTTAATTAATATAATCATTAGATAATGTAAAAAATTTATTTATTGTAATTATTCTCCAACAAGTGCCCCAATAATAATTTTTATTTCAAAAGCATTTTTTCAAAAATTTAATTTTTATTGAACTAAAGATTTCGTTGCACTTCCCACTTCACTCCATTTTTTTTAAAGAATAATTTCAGTAAAATCACAAAAAAAGGAATATTTTTATTGGCAATGCAGTTCCTCCAAGCCGTGCGCAAAGATAAGAGCAGAAATTTGACATCCAGTTATTCTGAGGTAAGACTTTAATTCTGATTGTTTTACACAGGGCCAAAGACCGATATTTCGGTTTAATTGAATTTTCTTATCACTGAATAGACTTTAATTTTTTTTGAAGAATTTATATTTGAGTCAGATTGCGAATTTCACATTTTTGTTGCCATTGTCAATACATTTCATTGTGGGCAGGTTACGCTTAGAGCAATGTCCATTAGCATTCCTAAATAATATTGTCATTTCATTTCTTTTTAATTTCGGTGGGAAGGTTACACTCGGCTCCCATTTGTATTAAGTATTGTCATTTTCTTTTAAAATTACTGTGGGGAGGTTACACTTGGCGACACCCAGTCCAGGATCGTATTTCGTTGAGAGTCTTTTGAACAACAGTCAGATATCTGCTCTTATTTGCTTAGATATGATTAGGATTTGGCGCTACGCTTTTACTAATTTTGTGACGTTCTTTCTACAGGTCAACGGCAATTCGTTGCTCTGTTGTATTTGTGTGTTGTTTTTGCATTGTGCTTATTGTTTTGTGAATATTTGTGACTACTGTAAAAATGCCGCGAAAGACTGTGAATAGTGTATCGCGAGGTATTATGAATGAAATTACCGACTCAAACAATTTTACCGATAGGACATGTGACACGCAGTGTAATGATGACAATCCTGCGTTCACTAACAATCAGTGCATTCCAACCACTAGTGATGACTTTTACCCTGATAATGAACAAACGAACTCAATTGTCTCGTCTGTTAATTGGACGACAATTGATGACGCAGAACGCTCTATTGTAATGAGCGCTGCCGAGCTTAACACACCCGATTTGGAAAATTCAAGTAACGTACAGACAAATTTGTCTAGTGAAAATGAACAGTGTACTGAAAGTAGGACGGATTTATTTAATTCCGAAATAATGTCTGACAGTGTACATCCGACTGACAAACTTTTTTCTAAATCTCAGAATGACCAAATGGTTACGCAAAACGAGACAATTCCGGATCGACCATTGAATAGCACAGAGAATAGAAATGCTAATTTTGAATCGGATCCAATTATGGCATTTTTGCGGCAAAATTTCAAACAGTTTAATGAAAAATTTAATAAAAATGACGAAAATCTCAGACAACTCAGTGAACAGGTCAAACAACAGAACGAAAAACTTGACAATAATGCCGAAGATCTCAAACAACTTAGGGAAGATAACAAACAAGATAACGAAAAACTCAAACAATACTTAAATGAAAAATTAGACGACAATTCCAGACAGTTAAATGAAAAATTAGACGGCAATTCCAGACAGCTTAGTGAACAAATTAGAGCCGTTGCCGCGTAGTGCCATGACACTAAGGAACAGTTGCGCGTGGAAATTGAGGCTTGTTCACGAAAAAATAGCGAAGAAATAAAGTCTGTTGCGCAAGAATTAAGGGAAATGCAAACAGCCGCAACAGAAACACTCAGAGACGAAATTAGCGGAGTCGCTAAACAATGCTCTGAAAAAGCTACACAATTACGGGACGAGTTTAAAGCAATGACAGCAGAACTTTCGCGCACAATGGATGAAAAGATCGACGCGAAATTCGAACAACAGAATACTCAGATTGACGAACGCTTTAATCTTCACATACAAAACAGTGATACGCGTTTACGCAAATGTATTCAGGATCAAAATAAAGTCAAACGTCAGGTCATGGAAACAATCACTGCACAAAGACAAGAAGACAAACGTAAAATGTTCGCGAAAGCGAAGACGTATGTAGACAATAATATTACTACAGTGTCCGACAAAATTAATACCATAGAACAGTTGAACGCGGAATTACGGGATGAAATTTCTGATCTTAAATCAAAAACAGATACACACACAGTAAATATCCAGACAGTGACAGACAGATTCGAACAATTAGAGCTAACACAAGAATGCGATGTCATCAAAGCTGATGTCAAAAAACTGAGCGAAACTAAGCGTAAGTTGCAAAAACAGATTAATGCGTCCGATTCTAAAACCGATGAACAGGCAAAAATACTGACTGAAAAATATGATGAATTAGCCAGTCGTATTGATGCTATTGAAAGTAATAATGATAATAAATCAGACGATACTTCACCGGTTTCATTTAACCAAACACCTGAATTTCAAAATTTACAGCAGACAATTAATGAGATCGATTCATCTAACAACACGTTGCGTAGGAAGTTGTCAAATTTGCAACAAGAAGTAACAGAGATGAAAAGCATTTCAGTTAATAATAACATACAACAGACGCCACTTTATGAACATTTGTCTGACTCACGCAGCGTGTATAATGTGAGCAATTTACAGCAACTACGCGACTTAAAATCCGAAAAGCCACGCGACTTAAAATCTGAAAAGCTACGTAACTTGAAGTACGAAATGACACAGACAAACAAATTCTCACACAAACCCGAACGTGTTCTCAAGTTCAGTGACGAGAACGTTGATAATAAGCAATTTGCATTTGTAAGAAAATCTAAGGAAATTAATAATGACAGCGTACAGGTACACGATTTGCACTGTATACGACAATTTATCTTTGTACATTCACCGCTATTGCCTGTAATGCAAAAGCTAGCTTTGAAACAGATGCGACAATTTATTTTTGTATTTACAACAGCATTGCCTATAATGCAGAAATTTGAATTAGCACGGATACAACAATTTGCCTTTGGAATTTTAATGCCATTGCCTGCAACGCAAAAGCTAAAATTTATTTGCAGTGCGTAATTGACCTCAGGGGATTCATTACGCTTTAATGAATATGTGCCGTAGCGAGCATAGGGCCCCGAGCTGTAGTAGTGCTGTTTCATCTTTAGTTTTCTGCACTGCTGCCTTTTCTTCTACTATCCTTTATATCTATCAAAACTGCTCTTTAACTATTGCTCTACCTAGCATTAAGAAACGTGTAAAGAAAACCCGATGTGACAAAGTTTTACTGAAAGTGACAACATTCTTTAGGCACTCCAGAACCGCCGTAATTTTAATTACAGATAAAATCGTAATCATCAGTATGTGTAAAATTAACAGTAAACGCATTTTTTGGTAACAATAGATGTTTTTCGCTACAATAGCATAAAAGTCAACCGCTTAGCATACCTAACCAACAATGCAGTCTACAAGGTCAACCAAACTTTAATGTTTCGCCGCGTGCACGTATAGTCCCAGCCCCAACAAATAGTAACGCATGGCAGCAAAGAAATAACTACGTACAGACAACACACCATTTCAATTCCTATCGCAATGCGCCGTATAGAAATTACTATCATGACAGACGTAAAAAAAACGATGAGCACAATTATCAGCGTACGTTTAATAACAGTCGGTCCTACCAGCAACAAAATGATCAGCAACAGCATATTCTTATGAATGAAACAGACAATAGGTGTCATCCATAGCGTAACATGTCAGTAAGAAATAACAGAACAGTTCATATAGTGGATATGCCACAACATTCTCCCGTAAATAACACATACGATAGATTTTAACCAGATACAGCACAGATTGCATATTACAGTAGCGCAAACATTACTTTTGACACGCAGAATTTTGCTCACGAGAATGTTATTTGAAACATGCTCTGTTGAATGCACCACTTTTATCGCACCCAGATCTTACTAGAAATTTTTCCATTGCCACCGACAGTTCCAATACCGCTTTAGGCGTACACATTTTCCAGGAAATTGAAGAAGATGGTTCTACAGTAATTAAAAACATCGCATTTGCAAGCCGCATTCTGTCACCTGCTGAGCGCAATTACTCCGTTACAGAATTGGAAACATTATGTGTTGTATGGGCTTTCACGAGATTTAGGCATTTTCTTTATGGCAGACATACCACCGTTTACACAGACCATAGAGCTATACAATTTTTGCTTTCAGCTAAATTTACTCACGACAGGTTAAGTAGATGGAAACTATATTTACAAGAATTTAATTTTACGATTGTCCACATTCCCGGCACACAAAATGTTATAGCAGACGCACTATCGCGTTCTCTCGGCAACAATCAGCAAGACGTAGCAACCAACTTCTGCAAAACAAATTTCAGTGTCATGTACATTCGGCAAGTTGCATTTGAAAACTTTATTTCATCGTCATTACAGGACATAGCACAAGAAATTAAACACCTTTGGCTAGATAAGAAAAATGTTACGATTAGGAACCACTACACTGTACGCAATGACATTCTGTTTCGCCGCTCTCATCCTGACAGCAACAATTGGTTATTATGCATTCCTGACGAACTGGTTAACAAATTAATCTGGTACACTCATTTAAGTTACGCACATTACGGAGCACGAAAATGTTTTCTTATGCTGAGACAGAACTGTTATTTTACCGACATGGAGAAACGTATACGACGAGTTTTAGCGTCTTGTAAAATTTGCCAGAAAGCTAAATCAGACACCACTTCACATATTCCTCCATTATATCCCATTATACCTGTTAAATTAAGACACATGGCTGCAGTAGACATTTTTGGTCCGACTCCCAGAACTAACAGAGGTTTTTGCTACATATTTGTCGCTGTTGAGCTCACTTCAAAATTTGTTACTTTCACTCCATTACGCAAAGCTACTGCTAAAACTGTTTCGAAAGCATTTGTAAAACATTTTCTATTTCATGTAGGGCATGTAATGAAAGTAATTTCTGACAATGGATCTCAATTTCGTAGTAGCGTATGGACACGCATGTTACGAGCCAGAAACATTTCTCCGATCTATATATCCAAGTACCACGCTTCTTCGAACCCCTGTGAAAGATTAATGAAAGAAATTGGTAAGCTGTGCCGAATATACTGCCACAAAAGACATATTGATTGGGATACACACATACTCTCATTCCAAGATGTAATTAATTCCATTCCAAATGAATCCACTATGCTATCTCCGTCTGTTATACTGAAAAACGTTGAACCACCAAACAAAATTAAAGAATTAGTAAAATTACCCAAATGTCGGCGCCTACGACACCACGAAATAATTAACATTGCGCTGAACAACATCAAACGTGCCGCAGAGCGCCGGAGAAGACAGCAAAAACAGGTTTGTACACGCCGAGACTTTCACATTGGACAGAAGATATTAGTACGTACACACTATTTACCCAGTAAATTAAAAGGTAAGTGCAGTAAATTTGAACTTCTATACGCAGGTCCATATCGGATTCGCAGCATTCCTCACCCTAATGTTGTACACGTCGAAACTTTGAGAACCAGAAAATCGAAAGGCAATCACCATATCTCAAACATTAAACCGTTTATTGAGTGAAACCACTGTATGATTCAACACACTATGATGCCATTTACTAATGCAATTATTTCACGTGACTAATTACTGATGATTATCGTATTTTTTCTTGGCAAGTGCCCGGCAAGGTAAGGTTAGCAGGTCGCTTTTCTTGTCGTTACACATTAGACCGTGCATATTTTTCCAGACGAACTTACGTATTTTATGAATAATTATGCAATTTTATGTAATGACGTATTAATTTTATCAAATTCTCTCTCCATTAAAGTCTTTAATTCTCGCCTCGATTAACTACACTACATACAAGCTGAACACAACGAACGTCACATTTGTCTTTTTATGTACGATTGTATTCCAGTTTTGTTTGTATGCATTGTGAAATAGCTAAGATATAACACACACCAGTTGACTTTGATATTATTTTGCCCTATGACATCTCAACATCGTGACTGTTTTACATTTTTTGCTGCTGCATTGTGATATTCTCTGTACATCTTTAGCTTTGAACACTGTCAATGTCTTTGGCATATTACGTTTTCTGTCATGTTATGCTGTATGGTTAATTGTGTCACCATAAACCAGTCATTATTTAGTGGGTATATGATTTAAATGCAAGACATTAATCTTTGTTCATCAATTTCAGAAAGAAATGATGCATGTAAGAAATAAATTCAACAGAAATGGGAATTTCACCTACGGAATAAACGAAAGGAGATGCAATAACTTTATGAGGAAGAGTAAATGGATCAGGATTAACAAACATTAACAAGAATATACTATACTCATCGTAGAATAGCAGTCTTAACTAATTTTTTCTTTCAGAATACAAGGTGATTGATGCAGGCTGTCAGACAAAACTACACATCTTAGTTTTAGTGATGAAATATGCTAGAGATAAGGAATAGTTATGTAATGAGTAATGAAGTGATTTTTGCAGATGATAATGAATGCTGACGAATAATGATGAAGAATATGCTGTTATGAATAATGAAGTTTTTCTTTACAGGTGATGATAATAGTGAAGTTATGATGATATGGATAATGAAGTTTTCTTTACAGATGAGGATAATGGTGAAGTTATATTTAGGCTATGTAGTTATTTAAGTATTTGTTGCAGTTTGCTTTGACAGCAGGTGTTATATTGCATAGTAGGATGACGGAAAGTTTTGGAAAGGACAGCTATGGAACACATTTTATACACATTTCACTACCTGTTAATTCGAAGTTCACTACTTTTCAGCATAGTGTGCGTTTCTTCTTTCAGGTCAATAAACCATTTTGTATTTTTTTTCAGGAGAAGCTTTTCATGATACCTACTAAACCTGTTACTTATTATACCTGTTCTAGCACTTGCATTTTTTTTATTACCCATTTGTGTTTATCATTTATAAATGTGATCACATATACTGCCTTGTTGCATAACCTTGCTACAGCTGACTCATGACGAATGACGTTACCTATCCTCATTTGCAGCCATAGGTCAAAAACAAATAGTGTTATGCCTCAGCAATCAATTATCGATCCCAACGCAATGCATTGCTAACAAAAAAAAAAAAAAATGTATTACCAGTCCCACATAATGTCACTAGTTTATGATAATTCTGAATAATACTGATTAGCTCTGAATAGTATGTCGCTTGAGTAATGACTTCTTAATGAGACAAAAAAAAAGTATATATTTAAGATAATGCTTTGTCACTAGCTAATAACTGCCACTGTTTATTGTAATGAGACTACTTATAATGCCCATGATTATTAATGCTATGACTGTAATTAACTGATTTTTAATAATGACTTCGTAATGATCTGAATAATACTGAATGATGAACTATGTTTTATTCTATTCAATACTTGCTGGCCACTGAGTGCCAATAATTAATGTCACTTGATGAATTGTTATTAATTATGCCATTAATTAGCTCTTGTTTTCCATGTTGAGTTTTCATGTTTTGGTTAATGGCCAATGAGTGCCAATAATTTGTATCACTCAATGTATTATGTTAATGCTAGGCCAATAATTGACTCTCCTTTTCAATTAAGACTTCTGATGAACATTATTCTGTCATACTAAATATACTTTGTAACTGGCCAAGGACTACCACTGTTTATTGTAATACGATTACCCATGATGCCAGCTAATGATTCTTACTAGATTGGAATGACACATAATTAATTAACTATGCTACTGTTTAATAATGCTTTGTAATTAGAAGACTAATGATTCTTACTATATTGAAATGACAAATGATGCTATGCTTTGTAATTAGAAGGATAATGAATCTTAATTACTGTTTAATAATGCTTTGTAATTAGGAGAAGGCTAATGATTCTTACTATATTAGAATGACAAATGATTAATTAACTGTAATTAGGAAAAAGTTAAGGATTATTACTATTGAAATGACAAATGATTAATTAATGATGCCATACTTTGTTATTGGAAATGAATGTGACTGTTTAATAATGCTTTGTAATTAGGAGAAGACTAATGATTCTTACTATTGGAATGACAAATGATTAATTAACGACAAATGATTAATTAACTGTAATTAGGAGAAGGTTAATGATTCTTAATTATACTTTGCAACTGGAAAGGAATGTGACTGTTCAATAATGCTTTATAATTAGGAAAAGGCTAATGATTAATACTATTGGAATGACAAATGATTAATTAACCATGCTATACTTTGTAACTAGGAAAAGAAGACTACTGATTCTATGTAAAACAATTAATGAACATTTTTCTGTAATACTACATACTTGGTACAGAAATGTTCAATAACTGGGCTATGAATGCCACAAACTACTAATTAAGTCTGTAATTGTCAATATTATGTGACTTGATGTCCTTCACCTCATGAGCTAACTACCCTAAATTACTGCAATGTCCATTTGTCCTGTTTATCCTAGTGATCATGGAGCACTATATTTGGTTTTTGCACTAATTCTACGTTGGTGTGCCTTGTAAGAGCGTGGTGTTGACACGACATGCTGTCCACCACCGTGAGCAATGAAGACGTTATTATGGTCCCACTGTTTGGTGTACCTAATGTGCTGCCAAAATGAAAATATGGAACATTACTACGACAGTTGAGTGTCTTGGCTACACTGATACATTCTGATGGGAAAAGAACTTCAAGTTGTGTCACTTGGTGTTGTACTTCTGTGGAAAGATATGGACTTTCAGAGCAGCTGTGTGCAATCTAAAGTGCTACAACAATGATGCAATCCTCCCTTTCCTATCCTAATTCTTGTCACATAATGAAAATCATTTTTTGGTAACATCATTTATGTTCATGGCTATACAATTTTTTCGATTCGCTGAACTCCAGTGCGAGTACACTTATGGCACTGGTCGACATGATGTTTTGCTATTATGTTTATTTGTTGTGAAAATGCTCAAGACATTTTTTCAGTGCGTGTGCACTTTGGACATGATTTTTTTTTTGCCATTATGTTTATTTGTTGTGAAAATGCTAAAGGCATTTCTTCAGTGCGTGTGCACTTTGGACATGATTTTTTGCCATTATGATTATTTATTGCGAAAATGCTAAAGACATTTTTCGATTTGTTCTGAAGTACAGTATATGTACACTCTTGTCTTTTATATTGTATATACATTTTTTATTTTAATGATATGTTCTGAACTACAGTGCATGTGCACTTATGATAGGTGTTAATATGTTTTCTACTGAACTTCAGTGCCTGTGCAATTTTCTCATTTTTCAATATGATTTGTACTATTCTGTATATTCAATACTTCAATGCAGATGCACTTATGTCATTTGTTACTAATTGTATATACATTTCATCATTTACTGATATGTTCTCAACTGCAGTGCATGTGCACTCATGCCACTTGTCAACATAATATTTTTTGCCATTCTGTTTATTCATTCTGTTTATGCTAAAGAATTTTTTCAGTGCCTGTGCACTTTGTTTTCTGTCAAATAATTTGTATATACATTTTTCTGATTTGCTACTATGTTTTGTACTCATATCTTGTCTTTGTCTTATATATTTTGTACTTAGTGCGTGTGCACAACATTTAATTCATGTACTACATCTAACTATTCTGTAAATTGTAGAAGTTTATTAATTAAAGAAAAATTTTGCCGCGATTGGCAAGTCCAAATGACTCACCATCGCTGCCAAATTTTTGCCCCCCCAGTGGAGGGTTATGAAACACGTATGTAACGTAGCAGCGATGGCGAGACATTGCAGCATCTCTGACCAGAGAGTATGCGCTTGACCGCGCGAGTGTTGCGAGCAGTACGCTAGTAGTCGTCATGCAGAGCGGTCGGTCAGTAGTAGCAGCCCAGTGCGGTTGTGTGATGTAGGCGGTCGGCAACACTGGTCAAGATGCTGAATGAGGTATACTGTTAATTAATATAATCATTAGATAATGTAAAAATTTATTTATTGTAATTATTCTCCAACAAGTGCCCCAATAATAATTTTTATTTCAAAAGCATTTTTTCAAAAATTTAATTTTTATTGAACTAAAGATTTCGTTGCACTTCCCACTTCACTCCATTTTTTTTTAAAGAATAATTTCAGTAAAATCACAAAAAAAGGAATATTTTTATTGGCAATGCAGTTCCTCCAAGCCGTGCGCAAAGATAAGAGCAGAAATTTGACATCCAGTTATTCTGAGGTAAGACTTTAATTCTGATTGTTTTACACAGGGCCAAAGACCGATATTTCGGTTTAATTGAATTTTCTTATCACTGAATAGACTTTAATTTTTTTTGAAGAATTTATATTTGAGTCAGATTGCGAATTTCACATTTTTGTTGCCATTGTCAATACATTTCATTGTGGGCAGGTTACGCTTAGAGCAATGTCCATTAGCATTCCTAAATAATATTGTCATTTCATTTCTTTTTAATTTCGGTGGGAAGGTTACACTCGGCTCCCATTTGTATTAAGTATTGTCATTTTCTTTTAAAATTACTGTGGGGAGGTTACAAACATCATTCGAGCAAACAGCGACTGTTCCATCCAATTTAGAGCAGGGCTTTATGATGCCAACTAGCCTCAAATTAAGTTGACCAATCATGCCTCTGCTATTCAGCTGAGGGCACTGAACTTGCTGTTTGACCAGCTACGATAATAGCCTGCCTAGTCCACCGGCCATCCGGCGCCAGACAGTCACACCCAGAAGGGCACGGTCCACAAGTATTTTCAGAATCAAGAGGACAATGTAGTCAGTTGGTGCCAGGAATCTTCGTTCCGGATGCGCCAGAACGGTAAACACATAAACTGGAGCGACACTCAGACGTCTCACAGGCAGTTGTTCCGCAAGGCGCTTAAGCCCACTGTACGAATCCCTCAGAATTCGGGGAAGCGCAGCCCCCAACCGGAAATGCAGTGTGCCGCGTCCTCCGATGTTCGCCTTGCACAGGCCACCCAGGGAAGTAAGCCAACATGCATAGGAATCAAGTGAAAAGTACTTTTTGAGCTCTCGGTACAAATACTCTCATAACAATAATCTTATTCCGTCTGTTACCATCGCATAATGACACAGAACGTTTATAAAACTGATGAAAATGAGAGGCGACTTGCAAAAGAGGGCATGGAACCTCTCAGAATGTCCCTTGTGTCTATCTCCAGCTAGCATACAGCTTTCAAAGTCTGTTAATCCCCGTCACGCGGCCATGGTCATTCCGGAAACCTTTTCACATGAATCACCTGAGTACAAAAGGCAGCTCCCTCAATGCACTGCACTTTTATACCTTGTGCACGCGATACTACCGCCATTTGCATATGTGCGTAGCGCTATCTCATGACTTTTGTCGCCAAACCTGGACGTGCCCTGGATGTGATGGTGAAGGACATACTCGATCTGAGTGGATGAAGATGGGAATCGTACAACTACCCAGTGGAGACTTTCCAGGTCAAGCCACCCCCACGTCACTACCGCTGACATACGTGTTGGTGCACCACGGAGAGGTGACAGTGAGGTCGGAACACACAAAACAAGGCATGTAAACTGAAGTGGAAGGGCTGACGGGCTCTGTGGCAGCGGTGAACAGCAGGAGCTACAGTACTCAACAGCACTGGAAGTCAAGATCGCAAGAAGCGCCGCCTCGACTCTGGAGAATCACCCCCTCCTCATCCCGAGCCATCTGATGTCTCTAAAACTACGGATTTATCTGATGTGAACCAATAGCTGCGGGATGCAGCTGAACAAGTGCATTCGGATAATGAAAAGATGCTGTGTCGCTCCGATGATCCATACCCTCAGGCGCCTATTGACCCTTTAGCAGCGGAGAATGATGCTCCGGAAAGTTCACGAACACTATATACCAATACAGCCCCCCGTCATAGGGGAGACACTCGCTAATACTGACTGGGTGAACAGGCGAAGATATCACCGACGTAACTCCTTCCCTTGGTAGAGACTCGCAGCCTCCACAATTCAGGACACTAATGCTGCGGGAAGACGTAGGATGAGCAACATTGCGAGGACTTTGCAGATTATCGCCAGTTCAACATCGGGCGAGGATGACGGATACTCAGACCCACGCAAAAAAATAAATGTAAATGTCGTGTGACTAGGGCCTCCCGTCAGGTAGACCATTCGTCGGGTGCAAGTCTCTCGATATGACGCCATTTCGGGACTTGCGCGTCGATGGGGATGAAATGGTGATGATTAGGACAACACAACACCCAGCCGGGAATCGAACCCGGGCCCTTAGGATTGAAATTCTATCGCGCTGACCACTCAGCTACCGGAGCCGGCGGGACCCATGCATACAAATAGTGACAATCGGCGTTAATACTATTAGATCGCCTGAGAAACAACAGCTTTTTTATGACATGATGTTTGCGTCACATTTGGATATACTGGTAGTATAGGAAATCTGTGTTACTGCGTGACACGAAGTACATGACTACATTGCCACCTTGCTTATATATCTTCGGCATGGGGACTGGAGATAACACTTCATGGGACCCGTATTATCAACGTATACGCTACTTCCGGTACAGAAGGCAGACGAGCACACAAGAAATATTATTTGGAAGAGATTGTGCCCGTATTTACCGGCGGATTAGATCATTTAATGGTGGGTGAAGACTTCAACTGTGTATTAGCTCCAAAGGATGAAACTCCACATTACAATACCTGTTGTGAATTGCAAATGCTATGCCGGGAAGTGGAATTAGCCGACACGTGGGACAGGATCCATGGGAATCGCTAGGGATATACGATTTTTAGCAGTCACTCATTGAGCCAACTTGATGAGATATATGTTTCTGCTGCTTTACGGGATAAGTTGGTAGATGCTGAACGATGGCCTGCTGCCTTCACTGCCCATTTAGCTTATCGGTGTACCATATCCCTACCTCAAAAAATTTGTGGAGTAATTGCGGCTCATGGAAGCTATGTAGATTCATTAATGTTGACAGATCCTGAATGTCGTCAGCGAGTCGAGGGGGAATGGTCAACGTGTCAGCGCCGTTTCCAGCTCACACCTCGGTTCTTCACTGATGGTTAGCGCGTGCTAAACCGAAGACACGAAGTGTTCTTCAGAATACGTTCGGTTTAAGACGAGATGGGTAAGGGCTGCTCTTGACTATTATTACACGATGCTTTGTGAGTTATCATTTCGTGATCCGTCTCCGAAACATTCACCGTGTTAACCCTACGGATCACGTCACTTCGATTCGGAGGTATTCCGATCCGGGCATGATGTCTAGACATCGCTGGGGAGCGCACCCAGATGAATCATGTGTCACGAGAGCACAAAGGCTACTGCCAATCAGTTGTCACAATATTCTCGATTCAGAGGGTCGTCAACGGATGACACAAAAGGACATTGTGGCTCGCTTTTTGGAGCATTTCCGCTACCTCTTTGCCTCGCACCGGTGAACCGCTTTGCGGGAAAGGACATATTGTTACAGTTGCCAGCGAGGTTGTCCGAGATGGATCAGGCTGCACTATTGGAGCCCATCACAGAAGATGAAATAATTGGGCGCTCAAGAAAGGAGCGGCAAACAAATCCCCACGGCCAGATGCGATAAAGTTAGAAATTTATCGAGAATTCACAGATATAATGATGCGACAATGAGTATCGATGTAGAATGAGCTGATGCGACCCGACATGCGCGTGCCGCCGACTATTGTGACGGGTTTTAAACTTCCCATTCCAAAGTCCGACGGTAGCTGCAGTGCGAATCAATATCGGCCGCTAACCACGCTAAACAACGACTACAAAATCTTTGCACTACTGCTATTATCTCGTCTTAAATTGCTGATAACGGGGACTGTCTGCTCTGATCAGGCTTGACTAGCGGTGCGAAGCAACATCCACTCAGCTATGGTCACGTCATAGTCCTTACGGGCCCATGTCCAGTAGCGAACAGCTCTTATATCGGTGGACTGCGTTAGACAAATCGATGATATCTTATGGTCTGTTATGAGCCGAATGGCGGTTCAACCGGACCTTATCTAACAGTTATGAGACTGATCCGAGAGGCTACATAAAAAAAAGATGGAAAGCGGTCTTCAAGCGGGTTCTGTTCGCATTAACAGCTCGATCCGACAAGGGAGGCCGCTTTCAGTAATGCTTTCTGCGATAGCACTCTAGCCGCTGATGCATGTTATGGGACTCTCTTTCATTGGAATAACGCTACACGAGACCTGATTCATTTGTACTGAATAGCCGGAGGACGTGATACTCTTCGTCTGCTCTGGACATGAAGTGCGTCAGGTTGTCGGGCATCTGGCGGCAGATAGTGTCGTTGACATGTCGAGAACTCTACCCAATGCACGAGGTCTGAAAGACGTGCCGGTACCGTTTGAGGCGGTGCAACCGTTGCAATGCGTAGGAATCTTATTTAATCCTTCAGCGGCGGCGAGTTATTGGGGGCTACTTCAGAATATTCGATGTCCATACGCAACAACTCGTTGAAGGCAGTCAACATGGTCCAATGAGTAGCGTACATCAACGTTTACCTTGCGTCACGATTGCCACATTTAGCGCAGATCCTACTGTGACTGAAGGGCATCGCGGACCGCCTCATGGTTGCCTTTGTGTATGGTGTCGGTACAGGGATTTTATTTAAGGTTACGTTCGCACGTTAATCCTACCGTTTCGGAACGGCGGTCTCAACTTCACGAACGTGCGCATCAAAGCTTTGGCACCTTATCTGTGAGCCATGGTCCAGAATTAGCAACAGCGGGAACACGTCATAACACCAGCTCTGATAGAAGAACTTTTTCCGCCGTCGTTCGAATCTCCGATAGAGTTGGGCAGCATCTCGCCTTCTCTTGTGCACATAGCCTCATTTTTTAGTGGATTATAGTTATGTTCGTCCAGAAGTACTTCCATGAGAACACCCACGACTCAGGATATCTGTCGATGAGTCACCACGGGCGCAACGTTGTGGAAATCGAACATCCAACGAGAGCTTGGTAGTGCATACTCCACTGTCAATAGCAGCACGATCGACGTGGTATATCCTCACCAACGGTAAAATTATCAAACGGCACCAGTTGGACGCCATTCATGTGGTTGATTCTCCCCTTTGTATAACCTGTGAATTGTTGGATACGGAAGAAGATGGTTTAATGTGTTACGCGGCGAGGGACGTTTGGATGCTGACGCATGGAATCCTGACCTTCCTTTGTCGCACCACCGATACATGGATCACATCGGATACAATTCTTTAGCCGGACACGACGTTCTACCACACGTAAGACTATGCGCTCAACTGGATCGCTGGACCCACGACGTAATACATGTTTTCAGGCGATGTATTGTCCGTGATAGGTTATTGGATATACCTACAAGAACGACATGAACACAAACGTTGTTATACAAAATTCAGAACTTACACTACTGGCAATTAAATGGTTCAAATGGCTGTGAGCACTATGGGACTTAACTTCTGAGGTCATCAGTCCCCTAGAACTTAGAACTGCTTAAACCTAACTAACCTAAAGACATCACACACATCCATGCCCGAGGCAGGATTCGAACCTGCGACCGTAGCGGTCGCGCGATTCCAGACTGTAGCGCCTAGAACCGCTCGGCCACACGGGCCGGCTGGTCATTAAAATTGATACACCAAGAAGAAATGCAGGTGATAAACGGGTATTCATTGGCCAAATACATTATACTACAACTGACATGTGATTACATTTTCACGCAATTTGGGTGCATAGATCCTGACAAATCAGTACCCAGAACAACCACCACTGGCCGTAATAATGGCCTAGATACGCCTGGGCATTGAGTCAAACAGAGCTTGGATGGCGTGTACAGGTACAGCTGCCCATGCAGCTTCAACACGATACAACAGTTCATCAAGAGTAGTGAGTGGCGTATTGTGATGAGCCAGTTACTCGGCCACCATTGACCAGACATTTTCAATTTGTGAGAGATCTGGAGAATGTGCTGGCCAGGGCAGCGGTCGAACGTTTTCTGTATCCAGAAAGGCCCGTACAGGATCTGCAACATGCGGTCGTCCATTATCCTGCTGAAATGTCGGGTTTCGCAGAGATCGAATGAAGGGTAGAGCCACGGGTCTTAACACATCTGAAATGTAACATCCACTGTTCAAACTGCCGTCAGTGCGAACAAGAGTTGACCGAGACGTATAACCACACCATCACGCCGGGTGATACGCCAGTATGGCGATTACGAATACACGCTTCCAATGTGTGTTCACCGCGATGTCGCCAAACACGGATGCGACCATCATGATGCTGTACACAGAACCTAGATTCATCCGAAAAAATGACGTTTTGCCATTCTTGCACCCAGGTTCATCGTTGAGTACACAATCGCAGGCGCTCCTGTCTGTGATGCAGCGTCAGGGGTAACCGGAGCCATGGTCTCCGAGCTGATAGTCCATGCTGCTGCAAACGTCGTCAAACTGTTCGTGCAGATGGTTGTTGTCTTGCAAACGTCCCGATATGATTATCAGGGATCGAGACGTTGCTGCACGATCCGTTACAGCCATGCGGATAAGATGCCTGTCATTTCGACCACTAGTGATACGAGGCCGTTGGGATCCAGTACAGCGTTCCGTATTGACCTCCTGAACCCACCGATTCCATATTCTGCTAACAGTCATTGGATCTCGACCAACGCGAGCAGCAATGTCGCGATACGATAAACCGCAATCGGGATAGGCTACAATCCGATCTTTATCAGAGTCGGAAACGTGATGGTACGCATTTCTCCTCCTTACACGAGGCATCACAAAAACGTTTCACCAGGCTGATCAACTGCTGTTTGTGTATGAGAAATCGGTTGTAAACTTTCCTCACGTCAGCACGTTGTAGGTGTCGCCACCGGCGCAAATCTTGTGTGAATGCTCTGAAAAGTTAATCATTTGCACATCACAGCATCTTCATCCTGTCGGTTAAATTTCGCGTGGTGTAGTAATTTTAATGGCCAGTAGTGTACTTTGCCAACTATTTAGGAAGCATATTTCACCATCTTCCCGACAGCTGGGGTGTCCCGGGAATGAGACAACTAGTGGGACCGAACATTTAAAGAGGATGATGTACTCGTTAGACGTGACCTGATAACGTATGTGAGTCATATGAACGATGTTAACCGCTAGAACAACTCACGTAATGTTCTGATAAATAGTCGTCACTGAAAATACGGATGCGACTCCAGTGGTAGGGATGAATTATGTTTATCCAACTTTATGACATATGATCGCTTACTGCTGGGGATGTGGTGCGGATGACTGCTTTCTTTTGACTTTCGCCCGTGGCAAGGATTGTCACTTTTCTTTCCTTTACCTTATGTATATACACGGCGAAGAAAAAATGCCGCACTCCAGGTCAGCATGCGATTCCTCGTCGCTGTTTAAGACAAAAATATATTTAACAAAGCCTAGTCCCGCTAAAAGGCTTAATAAAATTGCGATTAAAAAAACAAGGCTCTGGCGACGCTGCAACAGCGTGCAGCGTGGACAAGAATAGGTAGCATGAACTGGGCAATCTGCCAGAGCTGTCCCCATCGGCCTTCTTGGACGCCTCACTGACAAAGTCCTCGATCCCATTACCCATTGAAAATAAACACCTACCCGTCCAACCCCTCCCCCCACCCCCCCCCCACCCCCCCCAAAAAAAAGGGAGACGAAGCAACGCCATGGGGAATGAATATGCAGGCTCGCCGATGGTAGTGTCGCGTGCGGGCTCTTTTTCATTCAAAGCAATAAACTGTATCTAGTTCACACCGCCACAATGTGGTATCTTGTGAATTTCTTTCTGTTACTGGGTAAGTAGACTATATTTTTTTGTAGGTAACGCCACGTAGCACTCTGTATGAAATGACTGTGCTGTGTGCAGTCTGTGGCTGGTTGGACTCATTGTTGGAATATTCGCTTGTGTTGTGTAGGGCAGTTGGATGTGAACAGCGCGTAGCGTTGCGCAGCTGGAAGTGAGCCGCTAGCAGTGGTCGACGTGGGGGGAGAGACGCCAGAGTTTTGAGCGGAAGATTTGGACGTGTGTCTATCAGAAAGAGTAAATTTGTAATACTGGATATCATGAACTGTTATGTATAAGATGACTTTTGAACACTGTTAAGGTAAAAACATTGTGTCTCCTCTATCAAAACCTTTCATTTGCTAACTATGCCTATCAGTAGTTAGTGCCTTCAGTAGTTAGAATCTTTTATTTAGCTGGCAGTATTGGCGCTCGCTGTATTGCAGTAGTTCGAGTAACGAAGATTTTTGTGAGGTAAGTGATTCACGAAAGGTATAGGTTATTGTCAGTCAGGGCCATTCTTTTGTAGGGATTATTGAAAGTCAGATTACGTTGCGCTAAAAAATATTGAGTGTCAGTTTAGTGATCATCAGAATAAGTAGAGAGAAAAATGATTGAGTACGTTGAGTTTTACTCTGCTGTCTTTGTATCAAGTAACGTAGAAGTTTATCAGCACAATCATATTAACAGAATCTTCCGTCGGTTCTTGGTAGAACAACATTATGATAATAAATGAAAAGCACCAGTTTGCTTTTGTTCTACAATATTGTAGAACAAAAGCAAACTGGTGCTTTTCATTTATTATTACCAGCACAATAGTTGATCATTTTTCTTAGGGTACGTTTCAACTGTTACTTACCATTATTAAGAAACTAAGACATGAACTTCTTACATACGTTTCGTCTATGACACAAATAAAGCCAATAAAAATAATAGTGGATACAATAAAATCGTCTGTATGCAACGAGCTCCAAAAAACACAATAGGTAGGCTAGTCCAGACTTATCTTCACAGAGCCGATACTTACATGTACGAGCAACGTTCACTTTAGAGAAGATGTTCAAGGCGAGCACCTTACATTTTCAGACACTTCATCGTTCGCTGGATCAGACTTTGCTGCGTCCTACGCAACAACACACCTGTAGGCGCCATTGCCGATGGGGCATGCACGCGAGCTATTTGGATGTACTATATACTTGTTTCTTTAAGTGTTCCCAAAAATAAAAATTAGTGGATTAAGGTCCTTGAACGTGGAGGCCGGAACATTGAACCTCCATGACCAATCCATTTCGCTGTAAACGCACCATTTAAGTAGTTACTCTCGTTCATTCAAAAATGTGGGAATGTACCAACAAGCAGAACTTTTTGTTAGGCGTCAGGCAAAGTGTTAGAAAGAAACATACACTACAGTGACACATTCAACTTGTTCGACAATAGGTAAGGGCCCAAAAGATCTCCTCCCAAAATTCCAGCACACAGGTTCATCAAAAAGCGTTCGAAAGCGACGTTCACGTTGACACGTAGATTGTGTTTCGACCCATTAAGGCTATTGTGGAGGCAGAAAATCACGTTTTTTATAAAATGTTCGTTATCTTGCACTTGGTGCAAAACTCATTCACAAAACCGTAATCGTCGAATGCGGTTTTCTGGCCGCTGGTGTTGAATTAACGTGTAATAATATGGATACAGTTCTCCATCGTGCAACACGTCAAAAACAAGTCTTTCAGATATCTGAACTGCCATGCAATAAAACGGGTACTTCGCCAATATACTTAGTGAACGGTTTCATGAATCGCGTCTGCTGTTTGTGGAATACGACTTGTCCTTGGTCAATCTCTGTCCGTTACCTATGAAACGAAGGTTAACGGTTTCCCGAAGGCGTTGACCCAACATTCTTACCGGCTTTGGGCCTTTGAGGGTACTGTACAGCACACGCACGAGTAGCAGCAGCAGCAGCAGTTTGGTTATTGGACCCAACGAGCATTAAAAGCATATCGTGGTGTTCATCGTCTATGTACTCCATCGGGAAGCCGCCCTACATGGACTTGACAGGACTAGTTATGGTTGTGCACTGAGCAGTTAGTAGTCACATGCGTGCAGTTTACTTAATTCCACTATCATGTGATAGATTATTTTCGTGTGACAAAATCACGTCCTGCTTACAAACAACGAAACTTAGGGAACGGACGTCTAAAAGATATAAAAAAGCATATGACTAGGATTCGAACCATAGTGCCATGGTGTATGTGGATTTGATGCCCCAGTAGTCTATTTTTTTTCTTTTTTTCATTTTTTTCGGTACTGTTCGTTCGTTTAGCCTGGGCGGACGTCACATGACAGCCATTCAAGATAATTATTGATTCCTTTACTCAGCTACGACGTCTGGTATGGTAGGGCGGAGTACTTTGTGATGCGCTGCGTGATGTGACAAGTGTTGCCAGCTCCTTGTTTTCATTCATGTGTTTTAAAAGTGCGCCCGATTTGATTTTGGTAGATAAACTTTTGTCTTGAATCTGGATGAGGATCCCCATGCCGACCTATAATTGCGGCACTCTTTTCTTCACCCTATATATGCACATCGTGGTGAGACGTAGATCACCTTGTAACACCCCGGGCAGCAAAAAGTCTACACGCATGGCGACCGAACTAAATGGACTTCTGTGACGGCTAACAAAGTCTACAGAATCCACAAAGCAAAAAGTACTTACCAAGGACCGAGTGACGTGGCGCAGTAGTTAGCACACTGGTCTCGCATTCGGGAGGACGACGGTTCAAACCTGCGTCCGGCCATCCTGATTTAGGTTTTCCGTGATTTCCCTAAATCGCTTCAGGCAAATGCCAGGATGGTCCTTTTGAGAGGGCACGGCTGACATCCTTCCCTAATACGATGGGAGCGATGACCTCACTGTTTGTTCCCCTCCCCCAAATCGACCAACCAACCAACTTACCAAGGCTCTTTGCAGAGCCCACTGAAATAAGATATCGGACCTGAAGTTCGTATTACCTGAAGTTCGTATTTTGCTACTTAAAATCGAGGGAATGAGCGAAGACAAAGGAAACCATTTGTGTAGAATAGCCAGAGAGAATAAAATCTATATTATCACACTTCAAGATGCCCACGTAGCAAAGTAAGAATAACTGTCAACTAGAACGAAGGTCAACGGCTGCAAAACTGTAGCGAATTTAACTTCAGATAAACATGGCTCCATCGTTTATGTCCTAAACGACGTCAATCAGTATAAAGTAATTAACATCAGCCGACAAAAAGATATCGAGACTCTTTCTGTAGAACTATCGGACCTCTACGTCATGTTCATCTATAAACCACCAAATGTAAACTGGCCAAGCCCACAACTGTCCCAGTCTATAGGAGAGATTTCAACTGCCACCACACAGATTGAGTGTACGTGCAATAGGATCACAGCGATGAAATGGTGAAATAGTGAGAGGCTGGATGGTTCAAATGGTTCAAATGGCTCTGAGCACTATGGGACTTAACATCGGAGGTCATCAGTCCCCTAGAACTTAGAACTACTTAAACCTAACTAACCTAAGGACATCACACACATCCATGCCCGAGGCAAGATTCGAACCTGCGACCGTAACGGTCGCAACATCGAATTGAAATTATTTATTAGTTACAGTAAATTGTTGACACATGAAGATAAGCCATTAATTAGGAATTCTGATGTGAAGAAAAGATCATATTCCATACTTGATTCTTATTCCCAAATGCTGCCTCCCTCAACATTTCAACAAGAGCGTTTCATTGTTGCAATACACTATGAATACAGTTCGGAAGTGCTAACCATCTTGTTTTGCTGGGGCTTGATATTTTTAATTGGGAAGAATGAATGAACTTTTGAAATTCTTCTGACATTCTCTGGCGTTTTGAAGAGCGAGAAAAGTAGCTGTAAATGTTCTGTATCAGAGCTTCGGTAAATCTAGAGATTCCTTGTGAATCAGCTACAGCAACTAAATGCGCTGAACGACAAAAAACAACTTCAAAATTATGTCGGAATATTGAGTTATGACATAGATCTTCAATGATTCATTATTACCTACCATAACTTATGCATCATCACAGCAAAACCCGACGACGTTATCAAGGCAAAACCCAACAACTTTATCGACAGATATCTCTAACCACACTTTACAATTTTTGAAAAGGTTGTACAGACAGCACGACTTACCTTTATCTCCATGTGAGGTAATTACATCAAGAATTTGTGTTTTGTCTTCAGAACTGTTTATATATCTCACTAACATGGGCATTAGTCTCTCATCTATAGGACTCGCATTCGGGAGGACGACGGTTCATTCCCGCGTCCGGCCATCCTGATTTAGGTTTTCCGTGATTTCCCTAAATCACTCCAGGCAAATGCCGGGATGGTTCCTCTGAAAGGGCTCGGCCGCCTTCCTTCCCCATCCTTCCCTAATCCGATGAGACCGATGGCCTCGCTGTCTGGTCTCCTTCCCCAAAAAACCCAACCCCCCTCTCGTCTATAAGGACGGAAAATGCACTGTTTCTTAGATCGTTACTTAACTTGTCCTTAATATCTGCCAAGATACTTTCTTAACAATGCCTGTGGATTTTATGTGACTCTGACTTTGGAGGCGAAAGGTGGAATTCGAAGCAAAACGATTGAGAACTTTTGGAGAGTTTTGCTAAAAATTGTTTCCCCTTTATATATTGCAACTAAAGTATAATATTTCTGTACGAAGTTTTAGAGACTTAGTACAAATTTTGAGTAAATTGGTGAAGAACGTTTAGAGATTTTCGCTAACAAGATTTTCCCTTTATGTATTACGTATTTACTACATATATTTAAAAAGTATGTGGCCTACAGCTGTCCGAAAGTTTACTGGAGTATAGTGTAAAAATGGGAATAAACGAGTCAAAAGCTTTGACAGATATTTGCTGGCAATGGTTTCCTTCAATGTATTTATTATATGTACAACATACAATAAAAATATGTAGCCTATGTCCGTCTGAACGTTTATTAGAGTATTGTCTAAAAATTTGAAATAAACCGATTTTTGGTAACAACGTAAAACTACATCACCGTTACATTTTCTTCACTAAGATTTTTATACAGAAATGCCATCCAGATTTACGTCTTTTCCGGTGGATTTTCCAAAAGTTTTCTTTCATACAAACCTTGTCCTGACAATTACAAACACACACAAACACAAACACACATACACACACACACACACACACACACACACACACACACACACACACACACACACACACACACACACACACACAACCAATCAGCCAAATCGGTCGATCTTCATATATGCGGCAACTGATTCTTATTTATATAGATTCGTAGCTCTAGCTTTAAAGTTCAGATTCACAAAACACAACTTTAATAATAACAATATAATAGCACTAAAAGCCACTGTCATTTTCTATCTCGTATGAGTTAAATACAAACATTTTCTTATGTGAGAATACCTTTTGTACTCTCCGTAGCTTTATGTTCCTCTTGTGTCTAGCTTACACTGTGGGTCACTAAGCCACTTCGTTTTGCTCCTAGTACTTTATTACAGGTTTTATATTTCGCTTCAGTCTTGTCATCAGCAAATGGCTCTAACCACTTCTTAAAAAGTTTTCATTTAACCATTTTTTGGAGAAGAATCGTTTTTTTTCCTTTCCTTGCTCTCCTGATGCAAGCTCACCCCTCTGTTTAATTTTCTTCTTTGATGCTGAACAGCCAGCTTTAGCACTCATTTATTTAGTAGCCTTACGCCTCTTACGTTACTATATCCAAATCACACACTTCCGATTCAGGCAGCTTGTTGTAACGCACTGATTTAATACTATCTTATTATCATCATGTGTGTCGATTGAAGCGTATTTCATTGTACTGGTTATTACTGTCGATTGTCAACTGTCGGCTACCTCCTTCAGTGTATTTGATATCTTAAAGGTTATCGTCTCGGATACCATCAGATCATTCATATCCGAAAGAATATGAAAGCGTGCACGTTAAATTGTACGAACCCCTACAGTATATATTAAATCTGCGTTAGTCTGTAAATTAGTGATGTTTTAAAATTAACCCAATACTGAGTTAAATCGTTTTTTTTACTTTGGAATGGAAATTTACGCGGGTTTTAGACTTAGGCAAAGGAAGTTAAATTACGCCTCATTTTTAACAATTTTACAATTCCGCCGCTAGGCCGCGACGGTCAAAAAACTCCTCTTCGTATAGTGGAATCCCGCTACGGTTAGCAACACTGATTATAGGAATGATGAGTGTGTTATATAGAACTTGTATTTTGTCTCATTGGTGTATGTAAAGATATCTCGTAGCGGTGGTGTGAACCACCACCTGGTCGGCCGAGAGCCAGGACTGGGGCCCATGGCAAGATTTGTGATTGGCCTCTGTCCCCAAATGCAGCAACCAAATTTTGTTGCTATTTCTGAAGATGGTCTGACATGATTTAAAAATAAGGCAAATTCGACGATACTGGAGATGCACGAAAGATACTCATTGGGACGAAATATAGAATAAATATAATTTCTTATTAAACAATAAGCATATTTTCATAAATGGAATCGGTCCGTGCACGGCAGTACACGGTACCAGTACGTTCCAAAAAGCCACACTCGAAAATGCGATTTTCCAGGGGGTCAAATCTCAGGTTCTATTGATCTTGGGGATAAGGGGTCAACTGTTTTGGATAGCCCTCGACCTGGCGACCATTTGTATACCTAGCAGAAGAATTGTCATACTGCAGATATTCTGCAATACAGGGTCAAAATTAAACATTACATACTGTCTTCAGCCCAGGTAAAGTAATAAAATCTGTTGGATCTTTTGCTTTAGGTGTGGTCTGTGGTGGACCTTAGATGGCTTACAAAATCACCAGTTGTTACTGAGCGTTTCTTAATAAAACCCCTAAAGACCCCGATTTTTAGGTAAGAAAAGTACCAGTTGTGGGGATGGCCAATTCTACAATTTATATTCATTACCCAAAGTGGTACTACACTCACAGAGAAATGGGTTAAAAAGGGTCTTAACATGCACAAAAAGAACTTAAAATGATTGCCAAACATTATGTCTAATTTGCAAGACTGCAAATTCAGTGAAATATTTCTAAATACACTTTTGCTCTTTTATGATACAAATAACAAGTCGAGCAATTTCTATAAATTGCAATCGATGAGCAAAGTAATGAGAAAAAAGCAAAACAAACGATTTTGAGTTAACCTTATTTTAAGCGCTCTTATTTGTTGTTTGTGTGTGTCGAAGTATATAAATATGTCGAAGTATATAAATAATCTGCCAAAAGTTTACTGATGTATAGAATTCGTTTTACATAAGCTGCATACGCTGTTGTAGCAGGGAAAAGAGGGAAACCAGTGGAAAAGTGCTCCTGCCAAAGCACAAAAGGGCGAATATGTTCATCTTGAAGAGAATCTGACAGAAAAGTGAGACCAGCTGCCTCAATCACCATTCTGCATTCCTCACCATAAGTTTTGGAATGGGAATACATACCCGCTTTTTTGTACGGAGAGACAGTGACGGTGGAAGAATGAGGAGACAGTGCCAGTGGGAGAGAAAGAGAGAAGAGGCTGTGATGGTGGGAGAAAGAAAGTGGCAAAGAATGATAAAGAGAGATGAATGAAGACAATGGCAGTGGCAACCAAAGAGAGTGGAGACGTAAATGGTCGGTGAAAGAAAGTGTCAAGAGAGATATGCATGGAGGCAAAAGCATTGGGAGCAAAAGAGAGAGGAGACAGTGGAAATGAGAGATGAATGGATCCCATTAGGCTTGGGGAGGATGTCTGGTCCTCCCAGACCGGCGAACTTTAATGCGTAGCTATAGGGGTGGGTGCATTTTGGACCGAAATTAAACACGTGGGTATAGGGGAAAAGTTAAGTTAGAGCCCTCCCACCTACACCACCCTCAGAATGTTTGTGCTGCTGAGGTATAGAGGAGACAGCGGCTGTGGCAAAGAAAAAGAGGCAATATGTAAGTGAGGGAGCAGGCAGTGGCAATGGAATCTACTGTGAATCAATGGAGAAAAATGTGACAGCGGGGGGAAGGGGGGGGGGGGAATGGTAAACATTGGCAAAGAGAGGTAGATGCTGGGTTTGAAGGCCTCACTAAAAGGAGGGAGTGAGTAAAAGAATTTAGAATGTTCTGTATTAGTGTATTGATTCGCATGACAAAATTTTTGGTGAGGAAGGCAGGAAAGGACTGAGGCAGCTGGTTCCCCACTTTTCCGTCAGAGTCTTTTCTTTCTTGTGTTCCGACAGTGAAGTTTTTCCTCTTGTTTATACAACGGTACTATACGTTGTTCGAGATGCTGCCGGCTAAATTGGAGCAAATTAACAGTTGTTCATGATGCTGTAGGTTGAGTCACAGCCGGTGGTGTTATACAACTGTCCATCATCGAGCCACTACTAACAGTATTAACTTCGTTTGCATGTTAGATGCAGTGTTATCCTGTAATACAGAACATGAGAACATTAGAGGAAATTATAGCGCCTGTGACATGTCATTGCATGTTGTTTAGGAAGCGGATGCCCCGAAGAAATAGCGCGAAGTCTTCCGACACACAGCGGATCGTGTATACAGGGTGTTACAAAAAAGTACGGCCAAACTTTCAGGAAACATTCCTCACACACAAAGAAAGAAAATATGTTATGTGGACATGTGTCCGGAAACGCTTACTTTCCATGTTACTTCTCTTCAAATCACATTAATCATGGAATGGAAACACACAGCAACAGAACGTACCAGCGTGACTTTAAACACTGTGTTACAGAAAATGTTCAAAATGTCCTCCCTTAGCGAGGATACATGCATCCACCCTCCGTCGCATGGAATCCCTGATGCGCTGATGCAGCCCTGGGGAATGGCGTATTGTATCACAGCCGTCCACAATACGAGCACGAAGACTCTCTACATTTGGTACCGGGGTTGCGTAGACAAGAGCTTTCAAATGCCCCCGTAAATGAAAGTCAAGAGGGTTGAGGTCAGGAGAGCGTGGAGGCCATGGAATTGGTCCGCCTCTACCAATCCATCGGTTACCGAATCTGTTGTTGAGAAGCGTACGAACACTTCGACTGAAATGTGTAGGAGCTCCATCGTGCATGAACCATATCTTGTGTCGTACTTGTAAAGGCACATGTTCCAGCAGCACAGGTACAGTATCCCGTATGAAATCATGATAACGTGCTCCATTGAGCTGTACATACTGACGAAACTAAAATTAGCTCTAACATGGAAATTAAGCGTTTCCGGACACATGTCCACATAACATCTTTTCTTTATTTGTGTGTGAGGAATGTTTCCTGAAAGTTTGGCAGTACCTTTTTGTAACACCCTGTATACAGGTGTATCAAAGTAAGGATTCCTAATTTTCTGATGTCGTAGGGGACAGGAATGTAAACATTACTTATCAATAATACAGAGTTTTCTGTACAAAAGCCAGTGCTCAACACCGAATGTAGATACTTTTGCTTCAGCGTTATTCTTATGTACGAAACAATTAACTACTGAAGTTTGTTCGCTGCTTTTAGTCACAGAATAACTTCTATGAAATTTTTGTACGTAGTTTAGGATATTAAAAGACGTAAAATTGTTTTTCCACGAGAGTGGGAATTAACTGGCTTCCTAATTACGGAACTGACACTGAAAGTTAAATTTGCTGCCTCCAGAACGTAATTTTTTTCGAGCTCATTCTCTGCATTCTCATTTATGATTTCCATATACATTATCAGACAGAACTAGAGAAAATTTCAGTAGGTAGAAATTTAAATAGCATTTTTCATCGAATTTAATTATAATAGTTTCGCAGAAATAAAGCAGTTAGTATCACATCTACGTGATGTGCCCTTGCTAAGACCATGCTTTAAATTTCACACTCGTTTTCCAGTGAAGTCCTTCCAGCACTTATCACAATATAATTTTGTTCATCCCAGTGCAAGTTCAAAACGACGCATTACTGGACGTTTTTGTACTGAGAAAAATGTTTAATTTCATGCCATGTATTATTTCAGAAAACTAGTCGTTTAATCTCTTAGACTTTCCGTCGCGATTCGTTGTCATCTCCTTGAAGTCGGGTGTTCTGCCGGTGGTCCACATCTTCCAATCACGATATTTCGACATCGTAACTCGAGTTCTTCATCAGGTGTTCCCTGTATCCCGGGGAACGTCTGATAAAGCCGTAGAATTTCGGCGTCGAAATATCGTGTTGGAAAGACGTGGACCACGGGCAGAACACCCAATCTCCACTAGATGACAAACTAGTATAGCTATTATGATACATCTTTTATAATGTTCCATTACAATCAAAACTATTTGGAATGTTGCAAAACACAACTATGTGCAACGGTACGTCACATAAATATTGACATTTTTATCGATTGTAAAACGCAGTTAAAGTATTTTATGAATATAATTAGTGTAAAAGATACAGTTAATGTTCTTGAAACAACTGATATGCAGCGATAATTTAGGAGTAGCATCTTTATTTAATGTCTATGAAAATAAAAAAGGATCGAAAGAGACGCGATTGTACGGCCGAGGAGGAAGGACGTATTTTATGGTACACATACTGTTTTGTTTCGCTATACGGAAGGCAGCCATTGAGCGGCTACACATTTTATGTAAGTTATTCTGTATTATTCTAAAATAAACTTGTTATTACTTTTACAAAATGAATTTCTCTGTAATAGTTGTCACCTCAAATGCTCGCAGTGGCTAAGTATTTTTAATAAGCATTTTTTCAGTAATTTGCGCTGCGAGAAGCTCATCTTCCGATGCAGCCTATGGTCGGCCATTACGCGCCGAAGTACTAATTTATTTTTCAAAATGTTAACAGTAAATGTAAATGCAAGAGATTTCGTTATAATAACCTTTCTAAATTGCAACAGATAATTAATTTACATTAAAGTTCTTTTTATAAATTATACAGATTCCATGAGATCAGTAAGTTTTATCTTGGCCGCTCCACGGCAACATTCGAAATTCTCTTGAGCCTTGCTTTGCAATCAATAGATAGAAATTAACAAAATTACATTCAATTCAGTTAATGGCAACTATATTTTAGTCATCACATGCAAAATCTAATGTTGGTACATGAATAACAGCGGCCCTTCAAGGACCCGTTTCATATTTACTATTGCACGTAAGTAAAAGTGATAAGAAAAGATAATATCCCTGAGAGAAAGAATCATGCTCTAAAAAAAGAAAAATTCATGTTGATAAATTAAAAATAAAAATATATAAAATATATATGTAATTATTTGTTGCATATAACGTAACAAATGACACAGACGTCACACATATCTCCAGTGTCCCATTGCGACACTGAAAAAACTGACACACCACTCAGATGAATCATGACTGAGTATGAAAAGGTTACACATATCGGGAAAGAATACTTGTGCCGTGACACATTCATGGACTAACAGACGGAAAGAATACTAAGAAACTGGTTTGCACAGGAGTGACGAAGACAAATATCAGTAGCCCACGACCACCACAACCAGGGAACTGGATGATAGCGTAATCGTGACCTACACGGCAATACAGAAAACTGATACGACTAACAAACTAACAAGATCGGCTTCATGTGTAACTCAATAATCATTTTTAAATTATGTACGCTCCAATTAATTCTATTTTTTAAACTGGTTAGTTTACTTTTGCTTCATTTTAAAATAAAAGGCTAAGTATTGTACTGAACTATACATTGACGAAAGATCTGCTACCAGTAATTCTACAATATGAAGTGCTCCATCCCCACTTACTCCCTGGCGTGCACACACATTTCAGTAAATAGACATCAGCACACTCGCATGTCAGCTGCCACGAGTCGTGTACGGGGAGCATATTATAACATAATGGCTTGTAACACTGGCGTGAGAGCTTTTCGTTCAGAAAATGTTTGAGTTATATCATCTAAGTGTATTTGCTATGCCAGATTGTTTCCAAGTTTCCCAAATCTCTGAGCTTTGTTGATGCATAGTTGAACCGAGACAGTTTTAACACGGGTCAGAGTGCTGAATGATCTTTCTGCTTCAGCCACAGTCAGTAAAAGATGCGCATAGCTACACATACATTCTGGAACAAGTTTAAAATTTTAAGCTCGTGCATTTTATTTAAGAGTTCTAATGGTTCCAATATACAGTGCCTCAGCGACGTGATCTCCAGTCATCTTGAAGTATATAATCCAAATGTATCATCTAAAATCTTAACCGTTTCAAATCGTGTTTTCAAGTTAACACTAGGCTGTCAATAACGACATAAAATACACTTATCTTGAATACATCTGTCATTTCATCCCTGGCTTAAACATGAAATACTTCCCTCTTCTTAGTGTGAATCTCCGGAATTAAGGATCGATACTGACTGCGCTGGTAACAACTTCAGATCAAGGAGAATGACATCCCAATTTTGCGAAAATATTTTAAGTCATTTAACAAGCTCTCAAAATGTCTCATTTCGACATCAACGGTAGTAAAAAGCAATGGTAGTATTTCGAGCTTGTAGTAATTTTCTTCTATAGTACACTGCTGGCCACCGTAAATGCAACACCCTGAAGGAAGCATCCGAATCGAGTCAAATTTACACCATGAGTTTGCAGCGATGAGATATGCAACTGATTAGAATTTCAGCGCAGACGCACATCACGCGCGCCTGTGGCGCCACCTCATAGCGCCATTTAAGGCTTGGCGATTTCGACGAGTGTACGTTCGGCACGTGTTTTTACCTTGTGGTTGTTTCACAAGACGATCAGTTATGCCTCGTAGACAACAGCGAACATCTTTTGATCAAGTATCCGAGTTCGACAGAGGAAGGATAGTGGCTTACCGAGATTGTGGATTATCATACAGAGAAATCGCTAGTCGTGTTGGACGAAACCAAACAACTGTAATGCGGATATGTGACCGTTGGATGCAGGAGGGTACGACGGACCGACGTGGTCGATCGCATTCACCTCGGTGCACCATTGCACGTGCTGATAGGCAAATTGTGAGCATGGCAGTGACGGATCGCTCAGTGACATCCGAACCATAGCACAGCACATTGCGTCTGTAACGCATCATCCAGTGTCTGCGCGTACCATTCGACGCCGTTTACAGCAGAGTGGTCTGTCCGCAAGACGTCCATTTGCTTCGTCTACCATTGACGCAGAACCACAGACGTCTCCGTCGCCAATGGTGTATGACAGACGGATGTGGACGGCAGAATGGAATGACGTTGTCTTTACTGACGAGGCACGCTTCTGTCTGCAGCACCACGATGGTCGGATTCGAGTGTGGAGACACCGTGGAGAGAGGATGCTGGACAGCTGCATTATGCACCGCCACACTGGTCTTGCACCGGGTATTATGGTATGGGGCGGTATTGGATATGACTCTCGCACGCCTCTAGTACGCATTGCCGGTACTTTAAATAGCCGGCGCTACATATCCGAGGTGCTGGAGCCTGTTGTCCTTCCTTACCTTCAGGGCTCGGCCACAGCCATATTTCAACAGGATAATGCGCGACCACACGTGGCACGCATTGTCCAAAGGTTCTTCGTCAATATCCAGATTGAATTGCTTCCCTGGCCGGCTCGCTCTCCGGATCTTTCGCCGATAGAAAACATGTGGTCCATGGTTGCTCAACGAGTGACCCAGATTACATCCCCAGCTGCCACACCAGATGACCTTTGGCAACGTGTGGAAGCTGCTTGGGCTGCTGTACCCCAGGAACACATCCAACGTCTCTTTGACTCAATGCCGAGACGTGTGGCAGCGGTGATCTCCAACAATGGCGGATACTCTGGCTACTGATTCTGGCAGGAACCACATGTCACAGACGTCTGTAAACGTAATCATTTGATACTTGGTCAACATGTTATCTACAAAATAAATTTTGTTGTGCTACCTCTTGTCTTTCTTGGTGTTGCATTTACGGTGGCCAGCAGTGTAATTTGGTAAATTCGTGCCATGCTAAAACAATTGAATGATATCACCATAATTTAAAACACCCCGTATCGCAGAATGTGTTTCAGCTAACAAATTTAACTTACTGAGAGTCTCAACAGCAATGGCAATCTCATCCAAGTGAGCTGCAAGTGGTACTGCGGCAGCACTCCAACGGGTATCAGACATGGAATGGAAAGAACTTCTAACACTATTTCAGAATTTTCCATCGCTGTGGACTGATACTAAATGGGTTATGAAGAAAAAGTATCTGCTTCTTGACAACTCTCGGCTGCTGATGCTCAGCGTAATGCTATAACAAACACATACGCTATCTAATCAAAAGTATCCGGATATCCCCAAAAACATACTTTTTTCGTATTAGGTGCATTGTGCTGCCGCCTACTGCCAAGTACTCCATCTCAGCGACCTCAGTAGTCATTAGACATCGTGAGAGAGCAGAATGGGGCGCTCGGCGGAACTCATGGACTTCGAACGCGGTCAAGCGATTGGGTGTCACTTGTGTCACACGTCTGTACGCGAGATTTCCACACTCCTAAACATCCCTAGTTCCACTGTTTCCGATGTGATAGTGAAATGCAAACGTGAAGCGACGCGTACAGCACAAAAGCGTACAGGTCGACCTCATCTGTTGACTGGCAGCGACCGCTGACAATTGAAGAGGGTCGTAATGTGTAATAGGCAGACATCTATCCAGACCATCACACAGGAATTCCAAACTGCATCAGGATCCACTGCAAGTTATGCGGAAGGTGAAAAACTTGCATTTCATAGTCGAACGGCTGTTCATAAGCCACACATCACGCCGGTAAATGCCAAAAGATGTCTCACTTGGTGTAAGGAACCTAAACATTGGACGATTGAACACTGGAAAAACGTTTATTGGAGTGACGAATCACGGTACCCAATGTGGCGATCCGATGGCGAGGTGTGGGTATGGCGAATGTCCAATGAACGTTATCTGCCAGCGTGTGTAGAGCAACAGCAAAATTCGGAAGCGGTGGTTTTATGGTGTGATCGTGTTTTTCATGGAGGGGACTTGCACCCCTTGTTGGTTTGCGTGGCACTATGAGAGCACAGGCCTACATTGATGTTTTAAGCACCTTCTTGCTTCCCACAGTTGAAGAGCAATTCGGGGATGGCGACTGCATCTTTCAACACGATCGAGCACTTGTTCATAATGCACTGCCTGTGGTGGAGTGGTTACACGACAATAACATCCCTTTAATGGACTGGCCTGCACCGAGTCCTGACCTGAATCCTATAGAACACATTTGTGATGTTTTGGAACGCTGACTTCGTGCAAGACCTCACCGACCGACATTGATACCCCTCCTCAGTGCAGCAGTCCTTGAAGAATGGTCTTCCATTCCCCAAGAATCCTTCCAGCCCCTGACTGAACGTATGCCTGCGAGAGTGGAAGCTGTCATCAAGGCTAAGAGTGGACCAACACCATACTGAATTCCAGCATTACCGATGGGGGGCACCAAGAACTTGTAAGTCATTTTCAGCCAGGTTTTAGGATACTTTTGACCACATAGTGTACTAAAAATTTTGTAAGCGGATTTCAGTGAAGAAAATCTGACTGAGCTCCTTCATAATACCCTGTAATATTAATTCTGTTATTATAAACTTGTCCGCGTCATTCACTGATAGGAATTGGATGTCGGTAGAATTGTGTATGTATTAGCAACTCTCGTTTTCTGATTATAATTTACAAATTCCAAAATCTATTCATTTGTTTCATACTTATGAATTTCCTTCTTGAATTAAATATAACGCAGGATGAACGTCGTTTGTTCAATACGACTTTAATCAGATGTTGATTAACATTAATTGAATAATACCTCTCATTTTCGGATCCAAGATAGCACCTCTGACGTGATGGGCACAACTAGAAATAAATTCATTCTGAATATTACTTGACACGTTAAGTATTTGTAAACGCTTTTCAGATTCATATCGGTCTCTGACCTGGCTAATGCATTTTGCTAGAACTGGAGCATAGTTACTCAAGAGCTCCAATATTCCTGGGAAATATTCATTATTTGGATCTCTAATTTTCTGAACAGTACGTTTGAAGGTCAAACCTTTTTGACCAAGAGGTATCAGGTCTTATGAGAGTACCAATGTAAGTTGGTATTCTACGGACGAACAACAGAAGAAAATTAACTTTTTGCTTCCGAGCATCAGCGCGGCCGATGTACATCTTTATGGTCATTTCATTTCTTAACTTTTACGATTTTTCTAGGACAACTACATAATAAATATGCAGTGCTTTATTTTGTGTTTATTCTTACACGCAAAATACTTTTTGCATACTTGTTTTTCGAGTAAAATCACCATCTGATGGAATCAGTAGTGCCTATCCTCGAATATTGTTAGCAAACCTACCAAAGTATAACGACGTTTCACAGCTGTTGCTGTGTACATTTGTTGGGGAAAAGTTTTGATAAGATTTCCAACAACATTTAAAGAAAGCTCATTTTCGAATCCATCACAAGGTGATTTTAGTGCACGATCCCAAAAGGAAATATTGTGCATTCAAGATTAAAGAAGAAATATAATTGTATACATCTGGCTGTATGACTCATAAAACTGAAGTGGAAAGTCAGAGAGCTAGATTGGTTATGCTGGTGCAATGGTCTTTTCTTTATAATGTGATACCAAAATTATTTTACAATAGCAGTCTGATATTCGCCAATTACGCTGTGGAATCCGAACCCTTGTTGGGACTCCCATGAGGCTTGAGCCACCACCACCTAAAGAGAAGGCCGCGGCGCGCTCTTGTGACGTCACGCAAAGCGGGCCAGGGTTGGCTTGGCGCTGCGCGTAAGGATTCGAGACGCACGGCCTGCAAATCTTTGTCAAACGGTTTTACAGAACCTGTTCCGTAAAAAATAATTAATTTCTGAAATACTTCTAGATTTATATGGCAGCTTCATGATGAAGTGCCAATCATTTCGATAATGGTCATAACTATTGTGGTATTTCACAGATGAGTATCAAATTTGAGAATGTTGCCATCAAAAATAGGGGGCGCTATGAATTTGTGTTTGATCCATATTATACATTCTATTGCTGTGTGTGAAATACAGATGAGGTTTGGAAATTTTCGTAAAACTTTGTATCAATATCTGCTTCCAATCTCGAAAAAATTGAGCATCTGCAGCAACTTTACTTCCGATCGCAACGCGCGGGAATGAAATATTCATAACGCCTCTCATATCTCGCAAACCGCTGGAGATAACGAAACGAGATCTTGGCAAATGATACCACGCAAAGAGGAGAGTACTTTGCCGTTTGCCGTACGGTTAAAATACGTAACTTTATCAATCGCGATATAGCAGAAGCTATAGTTTATAATTCTTTTTACCGGTAACGTAATTGCTTAAGACTTATCAATAGCCAGTGAAAACGTACGAGTGCGGGATGTAAATAATATTGCGATATACATGATAAAACAAGGTACATTTGTGAAAAATGCACTGTGATTTTCTGGACCAGACGACTATTATTTACACTCACTTGAAAAATTCTGCACTAATACAGTGTATAATATTAAATTCCTCTATCTTCAGTATCCTAAATAAATATTCTGTAACTGTTTATAGAGCGCCCTCAGGAAAGCTGAGTACTTTCCCGAAGCAAACAATCACTTTTAACTCACCTTTCCTCAAAAAGAAAAACAATTATGCGTTGTTATTGTAATGTAAATTTTCTTTCCTGTAAAAATATGGCAGATTTTGAGCATGTAAGGAGCCGCGGGCAGGTGTTGACTTTCTCACAAAAGTTGCAAAGAACTTTACAAGCCTGATTGACAATACTCTGCAGATAAAAGAATTAGCAACATATGTTTAAGTGAAATTTTAGATGTATTCCTGACCATAATGGTCAGCTGTTCAAAATGTATGCTGTAAGCCCTGCAAACAACAGTAGTTTTATCAACAGGACCTTTATATAAGTCAACAGTGAAAATCTACAAACCTACAGCAGACATTTGCAGCAGTTGGAATGAGACAATGTGTCACGCTAAAAATGTCAATAATAAATTAACCTACTTCTAGATTAATTTGTTCCATTGTTTGAAGCTGTATTTTGTAATAGAATTTCATTAAGTGTCTACCTATGTGACGGCAGGAGACAGTGACTCATTAAGGGAATCAAGCTATACTGTATTTAAAAAAAAAGGGGGGGGGGGAATGCTGTATACAATACTAAGAATTGTATTAAACTCCAGAACAAGGGATACTACAATTCACATTTGCACTTTAGTAACTCCAGGGATAGATCAGAAATCACTGCTGGTGACTACAGCAAGTTAAATTCTTTGTAATATGTAGACAGATTAATGTAACATGAGAACGGTAGTACTCAGCATGCTTAAAATAATGTAATTATTAATAGTTTATGTTAATGTAGGATTATAAAACACTAGAAGTAATGAACTATAATTTATTTAAGTCAGTCATATGTACATCTACTTCCTGAAAATGCTGTTACAAAATCCAGGGCACAACATGGTTCCATTACAGAAATAGATCACGATTTCCATCTTAAAAGGCAGCAAGCCTTTTCTACTTTCATAATGATTGATTAGTTGTACACATTTGATATATTGTATTTTGTGAAAAATGACAGTTGCAAAACATGTCAGATGCATATAACAGGTTACATTACCAGTCTTACTGTCTATAAAATTTAATAATTCTGACTAACAATGACTTATGTTGCTGACAAAAGTATTAACTCAGACAGATTAAGAGAGCAACAAACATTTGTTGGAATGTATGTACCATGATACAAAGGTGTACTGGGATGAGGCCCTGCTGAAGGACATTCAACGAAGTGAAAATGTAGCTAGTCGTTGGAAACTAATAAGTAATGGTAATACTGAGTACGACAACATATCAGACCAACCTCACATTACAGTTTAATACCTGATCCACAACTGAAAGAACTCTTTTATATTGTTACTGCACAGCTATGCAACATTTGTTGAAAACCCTGCCATAAGCTAGAAGTAGGCCAATTTCCTTGTAATGAACTTAAGTGTAAACAAAAAAAGGACAACATAAATCAAAACTGTAACAATTTTACACTGATTCCAAATTAAACTGAATGGTGTAGGATATAATGTCCTACACATTCAAATAAAATGCAGCAACATGACACTCCTTAATGTTTGTAAGGATACTCTCCCTCTATATAGGTGGGAAGAACTTTTCGTTAATTACTATATAAACACCACCTTTCACATTATTCCTTTCAGAATAAACTGTTTCAATTAAACTGACTGTGTGGAACACCGAAGCTATATTTTAATGCTGTGAAGTGATTTTCTGTAACACAAGATTCTACAGCTACTGGCAGAAACAGTTCAAGAACACACTTTTCACTCACTACCAAAGTGTGTGCTGTTATGAAATTTTCTAGCATATTAAACACATGCGCGGTCCAAGTCTGACACACAGCGTCACACTACCAAGGGGTTTCATAAGTAAAAAAAAAAAAAAAAAAAAAAAAAAAAAAAAAAAAAAAAAAAAAACCACACACACACACACACACACACACACACACACACACACACACACACACACACAGTAAGATTAGTAACAAATAAAGGGTCACAGTCTGGATGAGATGCAAATTTGGGAATGGAGACCAACTACTATGTCTGATATTAAACTATTCCAAACTGAGTGGAATAAGCAACTACTAGAATGTAATTATGTCTCAGTAAAATAATATATGCAAAGCAGTAGCTAACTGTTACCCATATGCAACAATACTGACAGCTTGTATCAAAATTTAGATAAACAGCTGTTATGAGAAGTAACTACATTAAGAAACACCCTGGTGCCATTCTGATTCAGGAAAATGGGAGAAATCCATTTTTGGCTTTCCCTTTTGTAGTATTGTAATATTCTACTGTAAGTTTTATATGTCTGCATGCCAAAATAATAGCCTCTAATTACATACATAGTTATAATGAATTACATGAGGTTTAATACAGAATTACTTTAACAGATTTCTTCTTGTTGGGCAGCACAGGCTCAACAAATTGAAAGGAAGATGTAAATATTTCTGCACAGAATAGCTGAAAGACATAAAAACTTTACTAGGAAAAATTGGCCCAGTTTCAACCTTAGGCCAGTATCAGGTGCACACATGTATGTGTACACAAACTGATAAAATTTTACAATGATGAGATTGAAACTAGCCATTAGTGCAGGACAAAGTATTTACTTCAGCTGAACAGTGTGCATGGAAACATTTGTGACCTTCTGACATTTGAAACTGGTGGAAGTAAATTTTCCAAAACTTACAGGCTATATGGACCAAATGACTATTAGTGTGCATTCAGTTGAAGGTACTACACCAATATGGGTTATGGAACCTGCCTCTGCTTTCAGTGGACCAAATACAGTGTAACTGAAAGTGTGAGACATAATAGAAATTTCGTGTGACACATGATAAATGTCCTAACATGTAAACTGTAGGCAAATTAAAATGTGCTAAGCTTCCGTTTCTTAAAAGAAGCAGTAAAGGTGTCATTCTTTTTCTTAATGTAATTATTTAATAATGCGTTGGTGGATGCTTTGACTAACAATTTCAGTATTTTATCTGCCGAATGACCATTACTGCAAATAAAGTCTGTTAAGAAGAAACTTTTCTTCTGAACAGCATTTATGGTTATATTTTGAACAAGCACCCTTTGACTGTTGCATGACAAAAAATTTTTTTCATTAGGGGCAGATATTAATTTCTGTACAGTAATGTAATTGTAAATAACAACATTCACAACATCAGGCTGAGGGAAAAACAGACCACCCCTGTCCAAATTTTTGATTAAACTAAGGTGTTGTTCACCATGCAGACACATTTCTTTGTCTAAGAGAAGGTATTTGCTGCACACCTCACACTGCTGTTTCTTCAGTACACTGCGAACACAATACCCTGCTAAATATGTTAATATTGGAAGGTATGTTTCTGCCTGCCTGAAATCTTCCTCCAAATACATAATGTCAACCATAAACTCAGAGTCTGTTTGTATAGTCTCTTTTGCGTCATCATTACAATTAAAGATGAACCCTTCTGCAACAGGCAGTTTACCAAAAGTACTTGAATTCAACATGAGTGGTAACATGTTCTGCATCCTCATCTTTGCTTCCACTTCAAAAATCTGTCTCACAGATATGAGATACTGAGAGCCAGCCATTGATCGGTAACTGCTAAACCTTGCTTCCAGAGAATCAGTTTGAATTTTTCCAGGCAAAAAATAAGTGAAACCGAGCTCTTTAGTACAGTACCTTGCCATCTCAATCAAACCATAGGTTGTGTGTGTCAGAGCTATATGTGTATCTTTTGAAAGGGTATTATTTTTCAGGCCTAAGTCCTTCCACTTATCGAGCCACACAAGAAACTTCTCCAAAAAAACTAATTTTTCATCATTATTACTTAAAGACAGAGGGCACTGGAAGAGATCATTTAGTCGAACACCTTTGTGAACTGTCTTAACATTTACAATTTTCCACCATGTAAGTATAATTTTAATAAATTCTGCAGTGGTCTGGTAATGTAACAAGTTTTTCTGTTCTCCTACAGTTGAAATGGCTTCAGCTGTATGTTCATTGAATACCTGTAAAACAAGGCTCACATTCTGTTTCTCAAGTGAAGATGGATAAAGAGACTTCAAAGAAAGACCATAAGAGTGCTTAAGTAGACCATTACATTCAATCTTATGAAGCTGCCTCAGTGCTTCAAAAGATGCCATTAACACCTGACTATCATCACTGCTTCCATCAAATTGTGGATATTTGAGCAAAACTTGAGAGTCCTTTTGATTAACCCAATTATTATGTATACACCTTAGGATGTGGACAGAATCAATTATAAAAAATAGTGGCTGAGTTGGATTAGCTGGATGTGGGTAAACTATACTGAGTTTTGGAGGTGAGCTAAAAAGTGCCATAGATTTCCTATTTATAGCATTGTTGTCACTAACTACACAAATAACTTTGAAACCAATGTCATGAAGGCCACATAATATTTTCTTCACATACAAAAATAACTGTTCAGCTATTAGGTTTCTAACTGGAAGGACATGCACTACTTCTTTAAAAGAAGACAGCAATGATTGTATCATAAAGACATATGCTGTAGTAGCAGCCTTGTCACTATCAAATGCTGCCCCCACAATGTTTCCTCCCTTGTAATCAAAATAAGGTTTAATATGAATTTCATCCATCATTAAAGAAATGGTACAATCACTTTCCTGCAAAGATTTAAATCTTTCCTTAATATACAGGAGCATAGCACCTTCATTTTGTTCATTATGAGGACCATTAGTATATGAGGAACATATTTTCTGTAAAGTTCTTGGATGAGGAAGAATAAGATTGCCAGATGACCTCAAAAATTTATAGGCATGAGGGGAGATAGAATGCAGGATACAACAAAATACAGAAAAGTGAGGATTAAACCTATAGTTTTCCTCACAGCTACATAGCAACTTAACTTGCTCACTTAAGAATTGAATTTGTTTCTGTTTTTCTTCATCTACAGAACTGCACATGTCATTTAAAATGTCCTGTATAAGAAGGCACTGGCTTTTTAATGAATTTTCTTTTGCACTGACTAATTCCTTCACTTTGTCTAATACTGTAAACAAATCATTCATATTTGAAAGTTTGTGTGGTATTTTTCTACTGCCTATCTTTCTTATCTCAGTGTTACTTCGATAGGCAGACAACTGCAAATCATTTGTCACTACAACAGATACAGACACAGATGGAGCAGGCAATACAGTAAGCAATAGAAATAGGACACAGTCACTTCTCCTAACAATGGTCCATTCACTAGGAATGGTTTCTCTTTCTAGGCACTGCAGAAATGCTTCAAAAGTAGAAAATAACTTCCTCGAATCATACTCTGTTTTGGTTACTATACTGTCTTTAATTGCTTGTAGAAGATGTTCATTGTCCAATCTAGCTCTCCTTTCCTCTGCACTTTCTCGAGAGCTGGTAGATGGAGTAGACAAATAGCTTGGGCAGCCTGGTAACACTGATGGGACAGCACCCTCTCTAAGCCTTGGTCTTGAAAGCTTGACAGTAAGCTTTGTGCCTTTCACTTCATCATAACATTCCGTATGCCGGCAGATGTCAGATTCGGTGAAATGAAGTTCACAAACCTAAAACAAAGTAGTGTGAGTCAGTACAATATACAGCATGATCTAGAGTTGTGTGTCTGTATGTGAAAGTAAAAAACACTGGATTCTCATTCATTTTCCACCAATATAAGCTTGACAGGTCACACCTTAGTGGAAGTACACAAATTATTTAGGCCTAACAGCAATATACCATGTTCTACAACAACATGCATATTCCATTTTAATATTCTTTTTTTAATTAGTACTATAAGCACTAGGAGCATACCTCACAAGGCATCAGTAAATGATGAATATACCTGTGAACTGCTTGTTTTACAGCAGTGCTGTGATATTTACGGAACTATAAGAGTGAAGTTCATATTATGGATTAAGTGGCACCAAATTTCAGTAATCTGTTGGATTCTGCATGTTAACATAGCAATTATTTTATAATTTTGACTTTACAGTTTCTTCATTGTCGTGGTATAAGAGATATCAACAGCTGCAGAATACTATTTCACTGTGGGTGTTTTTATGCCAGCACATATTAAAACTGTGTCATTGCAGGTAACACTGAATGAGGATCTTGATATATGCCTAGCACAAATTTCATGTTTGGATAGAACAACAACTCCAAAGCAAACGCATGCCAAACACAAAATAAAGTTGAACAGATGCCAACATAAATGACACACCTTAGTAAGACAGTCATGACCATCCAACTGGAAGTATGTTAAGACGATATCAACTAAACATTCCGTCCCAAGCTGTGCTGTATGAACTAAATGACACTTGTCATTTCAATTAACCATCTGAAACATTTAAAATACCGGACGGATTAAGTAACTGGATGCGTTATTAACGAGAATGTCGTTATATGAGGCGGCTCAAGTGATACAGAACGCCATTGAAATCTGTTTGTGAAGACACCTATTCTGCATCGTAACCTGAAGTTAGGTTAGGTTGAAAGATAATTATTTGTTCGTGGGTTGGCGAATGTCTAACAGGAAAAACTAACACACAGAAAAACAACACATATATGCTTCATACAGAGAGATCGCTTTTTAAACATGAAAACAGCAGTTTCAACATTCGTTAGCACTCATGCTAACTAATGCGAGAGTGAAAAACAACACCCACTCACAAATAGAGAATAAAACGTATCGGTAATGCGTAACAAAATACGAACTGCAGAGAAACTTAAACACGAATAAAAAGTAACACGAGTCACAAATTTATATTTCGTTTTCAAAACCAAAATAAAGCCACTTGAAAACGAATACTAGGCCTATTTACTGCTAGCTTTTGCTCACAATTTTAGTCAAATGTATCCAAAATGCAAGATATTCTACCAGAAAAAAAATAATAATTGTACTAGGAATATAGTTTTTACATACCTTCGTGTGCTCAGTGGGTTGGAAATTGTCCCGATGAATCGCTGAAAGCCATTTCCAACGCAGATTCGCATCTTTCGGAAAGGAAAACAACATTACTTTCGGTCCAGTTCCGTAATTCCCACGACACCTTGGCACACAACATTTGTAAACCATGTTCACAGCAGCTTCACTACACGTAAACTCTGTAATCGCTAGTTTAAAGCACGAATACAGCACTCGATCCAACAAACGTGTAGATAAACGCTTCGAAACACAACATGGTGGCCCGCTTGGAGTGACGTCACGACCTGCTATGAATTTCGCGCCGCGGCCTTGTCTCTAGGTGGTGGTGCTTGAGCCCCGGTGAGTTTGCCCCCCTACCCCCTCTCGTCAGCCCTGTAGGCTACAGATGTGGCTGTGTCTGGCACGCAATAAAGAAACCAGCCGCTGTAACACCAGAGAGAAATGAATCTGGACCAGAATATTATATATTATTCTTTCTCTTCTTTCTGCCATGCGGCGTTTCACGAATCTAAGTTTCCCTCTCCTTCTATCCTACCAGTCGTCTTCTTGCATGGCCGTGTCCTGCATCGTATGCCCCACTCCCGCGTTCCAATGTAGCCGCGGTCTTCCTCTTTTTCTGTTTCGTAGACATCTCCAGTGCCGTATTTTAGAGGGTCATCTTTCTTCAGGCACTGTCGTACCATTTCCATACCATGTTAGCCTTTTATTTTCAATTCTGCCTACAGTATCTGTCGTAGCTCCCATCTGTTATAGCAGCACTCCATTTCTTATTTTGTCTCTTCTTGTTACTTCGTAACTTCGTCTTCAAAACTCCATTTACATTTCCTTTAATTTCTTCTCATCGGCCCTGGAGACTTAACACAACACAGCACCATACAGAGCAATACTCTCAACTATGGTTTCGTGTATCCTCGTTTTCAAATTCTTTGACATCGTTTTATTCCAGACAATGGAATGTAACTGCTTAATTGCCACCTTTCCCTGTCCTATTCTGTGCTTTATTTCCTCGTTGCTTCCATCTTTATCCGAAATAACTGTCCCTAAATATTTATATAAACGGCTATACTTTACTATAGAGCCATTACCCATAGCAAGATCCCTTTGTATATCTCCGACAACCAAGTGTTCAGTATTTGTAAAGTTATTTTCATGTCCCACTGCTCATATTCTTCTTTAAACTTCCTTAACTTCTATGACACATCCTTTCCTTTCTTCGCGAATACTAAAAAATCATGTATTAACTTGGCCCCAATTAGTACGTTAACCATTATGAAATAATATTATTATGGCAGTGATATGTTGCTGCGTCAAGCAGTTACTTGCCGACTAAGTTCACAAAGTTTAGCCCCCGTGATGTGTTGGGTTAACAATGCATACCAAAAATAAAAATATTAATGAGGAACCCAACAAGTTCTGTCTTCTAAGAAGTCCTACATTAAGTAGCACATCTGCCCCGAAATTCCATAAACTCGTATAGCGTTATCTAAGCGACGACGCGGACCCTGTATCGAATGACTCCAACATTCAAAGAATACGGTAAAAAGTTTTTGCGCCGTTACCCATCGTCATCTGAATCTCATGGACTAGCAAAAGGCCATAGTTTCACAAGAACAACGTTCAGTGGTACACAGGGAATTTTCACTCTCCAAAACGTCATAGTACGAGGGGCGTCAACAAGTGATGTAACAGATTCTATTTCTCAGCAAATTTCGCTTGAAAAAACGCGGAATTTTTTGTGGAACATAGTGAAAAATTCCCACTTCAGCGCCTGTAGTCTGATGAAGTTCCGATAGGCGGCGGCGGTGTAAGTTGCCTTGAAAATGACGTCTGTAACGGATGTACTTTCCAAGCAGAGGGCTGTCATTGAGTTATCGCAAATATTCATAAGCGCTTGCAAAATGTCTATGGGAATCTGGCAGTGCATAAAAGAACTGTGAGTCATTGGGCGGGTAGTCTGTCATCATAGCTACAATCTCGCGCAAACCTATCCGATCTCCTGCGTGCCGGCCTGCCGCACTCAGCTGTGACTCCTGCAATGTTAGAACGTGCGGACACTCTCATTCGAGGTGATGGGTCACAATGGAACACCTCAGTTCCAAATGCACATCTCTGACACACTCGTCCAACAGTGGGATACTCAAAAGGGCGTCCATGCTGGGTTCCTCCCGCCTAACAGAAGACTACCCTACAACCCGAATCCTGCATCTTGCGACTTTCATCTGTTTGGTCCATTGAATTGGATGATGAGGACATTATTGATGCAGAAAGACGTTGGCTCTGACGTCGACCAGTACAGTGGTACAATGCGGACATAAAAGACCTCCCAGTAAGATGGGATAACGCCATCGCACGGAACAGAAATTGTGTTAATAATAGTAGTAGTAGCTTTATTCATCCGTAGATCTCTTTTTACAGGGATATAGGACATGTCAAAGTATTTACAAATTTACATCAATTTAAAATCAGCTAATTCGTATACACATATATTTACAGACTTCTAGTTAGAGACAATCATTAGATTTACTCCTGGTATACAATACTTTTTTTTACAAGTAACAATGCCACATTGTTCACTCATATCTATCAGTCACTGCACACACTATACATACATTGTTTCATAACACTTCAATCACTACACGCACACACACACACACACACACACACACACACACACACACACACACACTCTCTCTCTCTCTCTCTCTCTCTCTCTCTCTCTCACACACACACACACACACACTGGTGATGTCTGGGCCATTTTCTGTACCGCAACTTCCCATTTGCTATCCTGAAAAACTGAGTGAGGATCCCTTCATAGTGAGTGACATGTTGAGCTCAGAAAGAGGAGGAGGTGTTAGTATTGTGCTATGCATAGCTTGGGGGTAAGTATTTCTAGAAAGGAAAAAAACAAAGGAAGAAAATATAAAGTGAAGGTGTTATATGGAATGTTGGATGTTTTATAATCATTATTATTGTTATATATTTGTATAAAATTTTTTATCAAACCGCTACTCTGTTTTAGCTAAGTAATCCTTCAATGTATAAAATGTATTGCATAATAGGTACTTTTTAGCTGCCTTTTTAAATACGTGTATTTTGGCAATTGCTTTAATCTCTTTTGGTAATTTATTGTACAGTTTTATTCCTTGGTAGAAAATGCTGTTTTGAGTTTTATGTTATTTTTTCTTGGTAAATGTAAGTTGAGTCTATCTCTTGTTGCATGGTCATGGACAGAGCTGTTTGTGCAGTAATTATGTATGTTATTTTTGATGTGTATAACTGACTGGTAAATGTATTCACATGGAGCAGTTAAAATCCACGGTGCTCTGAACAGATCTTTACAATGAGCTCGACTAGTATTTTTGGTTATTATTCTTATGGCTCTTTTCTGGAGTTTGAAAATTGTGTTCATATTTTGTGCATTTGTTCCCCAAAAAAGAATTCCATAGCTAAGAATTGAGTGTACATATGAATAATATGTAACTAAAAAAAACTGCCTCTTACACAATGATGATAGGATTCTAAGGGCATAACATGCTGATGACATTCTGTTTGCAAGTACCTTTGTGTATTCACACCACTTCAACTGAGAATCAATATTCATTCCTAGAAATTTTGCACTTGTTACACAGTCTATAGAGGTGCCATCTACATTTGATTTAACATTGTAATTTTTCCACTTCAAACTGAAATTCATGGCTTTAGTTTTCTTTATGTTCAATGCCACTTTATTACTTATTGACGAATCATAAACTTCCTTGAGAGTTTCATTTGCTTTCTCGACAAGAAGTTCTCTTGTTTCCTCGGTGACTATAATATTGCTGTCATCAGCGAAGAGGATTTTTTCACCATGAGTAGCACTACAGAGAAAGTCATTGATGTATATCAGGAACAGTATTGGTCCTAATATGCTACCTTGCGGAACCCCTATATTAATGTTGAAAAAGAGGGTTTTTTATTCAGAAAAGTGGGGAATAATGTAGTGTATTGGAATCGTGAACAATACCAACCGACTTTCAGCAAAAGAAAAGAAGAAAAAATATGGCATTACTTACTGAATGCGCCTCGTATGTTCCTATAAATCAAGTTCCATAATTATACCACGCGTTTACGTCAGCGATATAGGCTTATATGGATGTGCAATGTCTGACTATTCTTCTTGTAAGTGGGAATGGCTTGTAAATTTTTCCTATCACTTGGGGAGCTTCGTTGCCCCAGTTAGCTGCGATGGACTCCTGACTTAAATGGAGCCAGTTTACTCGCATGGTCAATACAAAATGAGCCGCCAATGGCACGGGACGGGATGTCCCTTTTGAAGATTTGCCGTCAACCCCCACCCCCAAGGAATGTTACGGCTAGATTATGGGTCCGGCGCAAGGATAAACACTACATCTGAGAAGCTTGTTACATGGGTGCATTTTACGTGGCAGCACGTTGCGGGTTGAACGAATTTTTCTCTAGATGTTTGTCAGTGCAAGTCGCAGGAGTCATGGCTTGTCGGGGTTCACACAAGAATTCGGTGTTCCGAGATCGACAGTGCTTGGTTAGAAGCAGACCGCCACGAATTCCTCTCCTGTGCCAATCTCTTAATCTCAGACTATCATACGCATCCTCAGTTATTTGTTGGATATCTTTCAATCTCTGTCTTCCTCTACAGTTTTTACCCTCTACAGCTACCTCTAGCACCTGGAAGTTTACGCTGATGTCTTTACACATTTCCTGTCGTTCTATTTGTCAGTTATTTCCATACGTTCTTTTCTTCAGGAGGACCTCCCCATTTTCTGCCTCCCCATTTTCAACATTCTTCTGTAGCGCTACATCTCAAACCCTTCGATTGTCTTCTGCTCCAGTTTTTCTACTGTCCATGATTCAGTATCACACAATGTGTGCTCCAAACGTACATTCTCAGAAATTTCTTCGTCAAATTAAGACCTATCTTCGATATCGGTAGACGTATTTTGGCCGGTAACGCTCTCTTTTCCTGTGCTAGTTTGATTTTCATGTCCTCCTTGCGTCGTCTCTCATGGGTAATTTCACTTCCAAGGTAGCAGATATCCTTCTACTTTGTGAGCACCAGTTTTCATGTTAGGTTTCTCGCTATTCGTGTTTCTACAACTTCTCTTTACATTCGTTTTCCTTCAGTTTGCTTTCAGTACATTCAACAGCTCCTGTAATTCTTTTCACTTTCAATGAAGATAGCAATGTCATCAACGAATCCTATCATGGGTATCCTTTCGCCTTGAATTTTAATCCCACTCTTGAACGTTTCTTTTATTTCCTAGTTGCTTCTTCGATGTATTGATTGAAGAGGATGGACAACAGACTGTATCCCTGTGTTACCACCTTTTTAATCCGAGCAATTCGTTCTTGGTCTTCCAGACTTATTTTTTCCTCTTGCTTCTTGTGCTTGTTGTATATTTCTCGTCATTTCTATAGCTTACTCCCATTATTCTGAAAATTTGGAACATCGTGCACCATTTTACATTTTCGAGTGCTTTTTCCAGTTTGACAAATCCTATGAACGTGTCTTGATTTTTCTTCAGCCTTGCTTCCATTATCAAGCTCGACGCTAGAACGGCCCTGTGATGCCTATACCTTTATTAAAGCCAAACTGATCGTCATATAACAGGTCCTGAATTTTCTTTTACGTTTTCTGTATATTTTTCTTGTCAGCATTCATGTGCCATGCATGAGCTGTTAAGCTCATTGTGCAATAATTCTCGCATTTATCTGCTCTTGCTATTTTCGTAAATGAATCAATGATATTTTTTGGAAAATCTGATGGTATATCATCAATATCATGTATTCCACACCATCTAGGAAAGTCGTTCGGTTGCCACTTGCAAGAAACCACCACTTGTATTAAACCTTGAGAAATGTCTCAGTTTAGCCAGTGGAAGCGTAAAGCATGGTATAAGAGGCGAACCGTATGACTGGCCGTGCTTTTCCATCAGAGTTCTGCGGAGGTGAAGATAATCCTTTCTCGGAATATCTTAATTAGCCGTTGTATATGATTACCTGTTTTACGGAGAAGCTCTCGAAATTACGTCTCTCGCAGAAGCAGTATCTGCGCCATCAGTCTCTCTGTAAAGTGCAATACTACATCTTGTGATTCCAAGTGATGAAGTGGGAACTGTATTATTCGCAATAACGTTCAAAAGGGATGCCATTATTAGAAAATATTTATTAAGAGGATTACTTGCTTGACGCCATAGTAACTGTGTTTTCCCCACACACCTCACTGCTGACATAACGGGCGTTCACATGTCTAGCCACAGCGCCTCATACCCCCCACTGCGTGCATTCTGCAGATCGCTTTACTCACTCACTGCTACATGGTACCTGCAGCTGCGACACAAAATTGTAAAACAGGAAAATAAAAAAAGAAGTGTGGCTTGACCAGAATGAGTACCTTACACATCTCCCCCAATAGCTTTAGAAATGTTACCTATCGCTTCTGCCTTATTTATTCTCAAGTTGTCCAAAGCTCTTTTAAATTCTAATACTTAATCCACTTTCTTCCACTTTGACTCCAATTTTTCTTCTACCACATCTTCAGACAAGACCTCTTGAGAGAGAACAAGTTACTCTCTGACCTATTTTTCGTATACGAAGAATTAATAAAGAGTTCGTTACACTGTAACCTCCAAGCAAGAATATAAAAGTCAATGTTAAGTGAAATGTTATATTCCCACAAAACTGCATAATTAAAAATGAGCCATGCGTAACCTACTTGCAAAATTAAAGAATAATAATGGCCCAAATGTAATCTCCCCACAAAATTACGGGATGATGATTGCTCATTAAACGCACAATAATATTAATTAAATAATGAAGCATCAACTGAATGTAACATGCGAACAGCAGTAATGTAACCCGATAAATCTTATAAGGGCAGCAACGCTGACCTTCGTCCCTGTGAAATAATTAAACCTGAACAGAGAAACCAAAATTCTTACCTCAGTAAACTGCATCAATATCTGCTCTTATTTTTCGGCACAGCTCCGTGCAATGCTGGTCCATGTTTAATTTTAATTCTTGGAGGGAATGCATAGGAAGTATTACTTGACTTGAAATGAATCTTTTTGTTTAAAACAGTTACTTTATAAGAAAATTATTATTGGGGCAATTCTTGAACAAATTAATTACAATTAACATATGTCATTAGCTGAGCGCAATGCTGCTTCATTACCTTCTAAAACAATATACCTCGTCCTGAATCGTGACCAGAGATGGAAGGAGAGCACGCCGCCGACGCATGCCGACGCCCGCTCAGTACAACCGTCCATTCGCTACAACTACTGCCGACTGACTGCCACTCGCGACTGACTACTCGCAACTGAACCATTCTCTCTGCCGACTCCACACACACTGAACTCTCGCGCGGTCAAGCGCAGACTAGCAACGATAAATAACTCTCTAGTCAGAGATTCTGTCATGCCTCGCCATCGCTTTTAATGAATACGTACGCGTTTCATAACCCTCCACTGGGGGGCAAAAAATTTGGCAGCGATGGTGAGTCATTTGGACTTGCCATGAGCAACAAATTTTTCTTAACTAATTGACTTTACAAACAGAGAATATACAGATGTAGAACATGAAGTAAATATAGTGCACATGCACCAAGTACAAAACATATTAGGCAATAACAAAATGTGAGTACAAAACATATTAACAAATGACATAAGTGCACATGCACTGAAAAATTCTTAAAATTTTTCACAACAAATAGACATAATGAGTACAAATCATATTGACAAGTGACATAAGTGCACATGTACTGAAGTAGTGAACATATCAGCAAATCAAAAAAAAAAAAATGTACATACAATGAGTAGAAATCATGTTAGAAAAATGACAAAAGTGCACACGCACTATAATTCAGAACATATCAGCAAATCAAAAAATGTATTGGTCATGAATACAAATCATATTAGCAAAAAAATGATTTTCACTATGTTACAAGAATTAGCATAGGAAAGGGAAGGATTGCATCATGGTTGTAGCACTTTAGGTTGCACGCAGCTGCACTAAAAGTCCATATCTTTCTACTGGAGCACAACACCAAGTGAAACAATCTGAAGTTCTTTTCCCAGAAGTATTTATCAGCGTAGCCAAGACACTGAAATGTCGTTGTAATATTCCATGTTATCATTTTGGCAGTACATTAGGTACACCAAACAGTGGGACCATAATAACATCTCCCTCGCTTACAGTGGTGGACAGCATGTCGTGTCAACACCATGTTCTTGTAAGGTACACCAACGTAGAATTAGTGCATAAACCAAATATAGTGCTCCATGAGCAAGAGGATATACAGGACAAACGGATATTGCAGTAATTCAAGGTAGTTAGGTCAGAAGGTGAAGGACGTTAAGTCACATACTAGTCTTCACTGAGAATTACATTAGTAGTTTGCGGCATTCATTGCCCAGTTATTGAACATTTCTGTACCATGTATGTAGTATTACAGAATAATGTTCATAGATTGGCATTTTACAGAGAACATTGGCACTCATTGCCTAATTATAAATCATCAGAAGTCATTACATAATTATATTCATTTGGTGTTTTACAGAGAACATTGGCACTCATTTCCTAATTACAAATCATCAGAAGTCATTACTGAAAACAGGAGGTAGTCATTAACATAGTATTACAGAATAATGTTCATAATTAATCATTGGTCATCACAATACAGTAATCAGTAGCATTCATTTCCCAGTTACAAAGCATAAAACAGGAGGTAGTCAATAACATAGTATTACAGAATAATGTTCATAATTAATCATTGGTCATCTCAATACAGTAATCAGTAGCATTCATTTCTCAGTTACATAGCATAAAACAGGAGGTAGTCAATAACATAGTATTACAGAATAATGTTCATAATTAATCATTGGTCATCTCAATACAGTAATCACTAGCATTCATTTCCCAGTTACAAAGCATTATTATTATACTGTAACCATTACTCAAAGTCTGTGGTTGGAAAACATCATTTAGTATTACTCATAACTCTTTTAAATTGGTAGCATTATTTGGGACTGGTAATACTTTCCTTTTTTTGTGTTAGCAATGCATTGCATTGGGTAATTACAGGGGAAAGAAAAAAAATTGCTTTTGGGTTGTTGCTGTAAATGAAAATGTGTAACGTCCTTCGTCATGAGTCAGCTGTAGCAAGATTATGAAACAAGTAGAGTATATGTAATCACCTTCATAAATGACATAGACTTAATGAACAACTGCTTATAGCACATTAATTTCATAAATAATTTCTCCTGCAAAATATACAAAAATGGATTATTAAACTGAAAAAAGAAACGCATTTTATGTTGAAAAGTAGTGAACTTCGAATTAACAGGTAGTGAAATGTGCATAAAATTGTGTTCCATAGCTGTCCCTTCCAAAACCTTCAGTCATCATACTATGCAATATAATACCTACTGTCAAAACGAACTGCAACAAATACTTATATAATTACATAGCATAAATACATAACCTCAACAATATCCTCATCTGTAAAGAAAAAACTTCATTATCCATCACTTCATTATCTATATTATCATAACTCCATTATTATCATCACCTGTAAAGAAAAACTTCATTATCCATAGTAGCATATTCTTCATCATTATTCATCAGCATTCATTATCATCTGCAAAAAATCACTTCATTACTCATTATACAACTATTCCTTATTTCTGTCATATTTCATCACTAAAACTAAGATGTGTAGTTCTGTCTGACAGCCTGCATCAATCGCCTCGTATTCTGAAAGAAAAATTAGTTAAGACTGCTGTTCTACGATGTGTATAGTATATTCTTGTTAATGCTTGTTAATTCTGATCCATTTACTCTTCATCACGAAGTATTGCATTCTCTTTCGTTCATTCCGAAGGTGAAATTCCCATTTTGTTTAATTTATTTCTTTCACGCATCATTTCTTTCTGAAATTGATGAACAAAGATTAATGTCTTGCATTTACATAATATACTCACTAAATAATGACTGGTTTATGGTAACATAATTAAGCATACAGCATAACATGACAGAAAACGTAATATGTAAAAAAAATAGATAGTGTTCAGAGGCAAAAATGTACCCAGTGTATCACAATGTAGCAGTAATGTAGTCATGATGTTGAGATATCATAAGGCAAAATGTCAAAGTCAACTGGTGTTTGCTATATATTAACTATTTCATAGTGCATACAAACAAAATATGAAAACAATCGTACAAACATAAAAAAAAAAGATGACAAGAAATGTGACCTTCTTTGTGTTCAGCTTGTATGTTGTGTAGTTAATAGAGGCGAGAATTGAAGACTTTAATAGAGAAAAAATTTGATAAATTAATATATCACTAGATAGATTTGCATAATTATTTGTAACATATGTAATTTTATCTGGAAAATGTGCACTGTCTAATGTGTAACGACAAGAAAAGCGACCTGCTAACCTTACCTTGCCGGGAACTTGCCAAGAAAAAATACGATAATCATCAGTAAGTAGTCGCATAAATATAATTGCATAAGTGGTCATAAAATGTGTAAATTCATCTGGGAAAATATGCACGGTCTGATGTGTAACGACAAGAAAAGCGACCTGCTAGCCTTACCTTGCCAAGAAAAAATACGATAATCATCAGTAAGTAGTCATGTGAATATAATTGCATAAGTTATCATAAAATTAGCAAATAGCATTATAGCATGTTAACTCATAAAGTATCTTCATTCAATAAAAGGTTTGACGTTCGACACGTGATGGTTTCCTTTCGATTTTCTGGTTCTCAAAGTTTCGACGTGTAGAACATTAGGGTGAGGAATGCTGCGAATTCGATATGGACCTGCGTTTAGAAGCTCAAATTTACTGCATCTACTCTTTCCTTTGTTGGATAAATAGTGTGTACGTACTAATATCTTCTGTCCAACGTGAAAGTCACGGCGTGTACAAACCTGTTTTTGCTGTCTTCTCCGGCGCTCTGCGGCACGTTTGATGTTGTTCAGCGCAATGTCAATTATTTCATGGTGTCGTAGTCGACGAGATGTAGGAAATGTTACTAATTCTTTAATTTTGTTAGGTGGTTCAGCATTTTTCAGTATAACAGACGGAGATAGCATAGTGGATTTATTTGGTATGGAATTAATTACATCCTGGAATGTGTGTGTGTGTGTGTCCCAATCAATGTGTCTTTTGTGGCAGTATATTCTACACAGTTTACCAATTTCTTTCATTAATCGTTCACAAGGGTTCGAAGAAGCATGGTACCTGGATATATAGATCTGAGAAATGTTTCTAGCTCGTAACATACGTGTCCATATAGCAGATCGAAATTGTGATCCATTGTCGGAAATTACTTTCATCACATGCCCTACATGAAATAGAAAATGTTTTATAAATGCTTTCGAAACAGTTTCAGCAGTAGCTTTGCGTAACGGAGTGAAGGTAACAAATTTTGAAGTGAGTTCAACAGCGACAAAGATGTAGCAAAAACCTCTATTAGTTCTGGGAATCGGACCAAAAATATCTACAGCGGCTATGTGTCTCAATTTAACAGGTACAATGGGATGTAACGGAGGAATATGTGAAGTCGTATCTGACTTAGCTTTCTGGCAGATTTTACAAATGTAATGTATTGCGAATACATAGAAAGAAGGATCCTTTATTGTATGATTATATGATAGCGGAACAAACACTGGTAGCAGTTACTTCTGTAAAATATCTGGGAGTATGCGTGCGGAACGATTTGAAGTGGAATGATCATATAAAATTAATTGTTGGTAAGGCGGGTACCAGGTTGAGATTCATTGGGAGAGTCCTTAGAAAATGTAGTCCATCAACAAAGGAGGTGGCTTACAAAACACTCGTTCGACCTATACTTGAGTATTGCTCATCAGTGTGGGATCCGTACCAGATCGGGTTGACGGAGGAGATAGAGAAGATCCAAAGAAGAGCGGCGCGTTTCGTCACAGGGTTATTTGGTAACCGTGATAGCGTTACGGAGATGTTTAATAAACTCAAGTGGCAGACTCTGCAAGAGAGGCGCTCTGCATCGCGGTGTAGCTTGCTCGCCAGGTTTCGAGAGGGTGCGTTTCTGGATGAGGTATCGAATATATTGCTTCGCCCTACTTATACCTCCCGAGGAGATCACGAATGTAAAATTAGAGAGATCAGAGCGCGCACGGAGGCTTTCAGACAGTCGTTCTTCCCGCGAACCATACGCGACTGGAACAGGAAAGGGAGGTAATGACAGTGGCACGTAAAGTGCCCTCCGCCACACACCGTTGGGTGGCTTGCGGAGTATAAATGTAGGTGTAGATGTAGATGTACATGACGCTAAAACTCGTCGAATACGTTTCTCCATGTTGGTAAAATAACAGTTCTGTCTCAGTATAAGAAAACATTTTCTGGCTCCGTAATGTGCGTAACTTAAATGAGTATACCAGATTAATTTGTTAACAAGTTCGTCAGGAATGCATAATAACCAATTGTTGCTCTCAGGATGAGAGCGGCGAAGCAGAATGTCATTGCGTACAGTGTAATGGTTTCTAATCATAACATTATTCCTATCTTGCCAGAGGTGTTTCATCTCTTTCCATACGTTGTCCTTATTTTGCTCTTGTGCTATGTCCTGTAATGTCGACGAAATAAAATTCTCAAATGCAACTTGTTGAATGTACATGACGCTGAAATTTGCTTTGCAGAAGTTGGTTGCGATGTCTTGCTGATTGTTGCCGAGAGAACGAGATAGTGCGTCTGCTATAACATTTTGTGTGCCGGGAATGTGAACTATTGTAAAATTAAATTCCTGTAAATAAAGCTTCCATCTACTTAATCTGTCGTGAGTAAATTTACCCGAAAGTAAAAATTGTATTGCTCTATGGTCTGTGTAAACGGTGGTGTGTCTTCCATAAAGAAAATGCCGAAATCTCGTAAAAGCCCAAACAACACATAACGTTTCCAGTTCTGTAACAGAATAATTTCGTTCAGCAAGTGACAGAAAGCGACTTGTAAATGCGATGCTTTTAATTATTGTAGAGCCATCTTCTTCAATTTCCTGGAAAATATGTACGCCTAAAGCGGTGTTAGAACTGTCGGTGGCAATGGAAAAATTTCTGGTAACATCTGGGTGCGATAAAAATGGTGCATTCAACAAAGCATGTTTCAAGTTCATAAATTCAGAATGTGCTTGCTTATCCCAGGACCAAATAGTGTTTTTACCTGTCAATTGACATAATCTGGGGGTGTCTAAAGCAGAGTGATGAATAAATTTTCGAAAAAAGTTAATTAATCCCAAAAAGCTGCGTAATTGTTTTTTTGTCGTAGGAACAGTAATGTCACGTAAAGCTTGAAGTTTTTCTGGGTCAGGCGCAATTCCTTCTGCTGAAATTACATGTCCAAGAAATTTTATAGAAGTTTTGCCAAAGTGCGATTTACTGAGATTAACTGTGAGTCTTTGGGCATGAAAAGTTTGCAACAGTTGTTCTAGAATCAGATTTTGTTCAGTTCAGTTAGCTTCTGCAATAATAATGTCGTCTACGTACGTTGTGATTCTGTCTTTAAGTTCTGTCGGAAGTATTGTGTTCAAACCGCGAATAAAAGTTGCTGAAGAAATAGTTAAACCGAATGGTAATTTACAAAATTGGTAACAGTCACCAAAACAGAGAAAACCTGTGTACTTTCTGCAATTCGGATGGAGCTGAATTTGCCAAAATCCCGATTTCAGATCTAATGTAGAATAAATAGTAGTACCGTGAAATTTCTGTAGAAGTTCTTCTAGTGTCTGTGGTCGATCTGTTTCATTAATAATTATGTCATTGATGTGACGTGAATCAAGCACGAGGCGAAGTGAGCCATCCTTTTTCTTAACAATATGGAGCGGGTTTATGTACGGACTAACTGCTGGTTCAATAATTCCTTGTTAAGCATATCCTGCAATTCTTTCTTAACCTGTTCTCTATGAATATCCGGAATGGGATAATGCTTGGCTTTAAATGTGTCGTGCTGTTTGACTTGAAATTCATACATAAAACCGGACATAGTACCAGGAATGTTGTCGAAAACTGGAGCTTGCTGTAAAAGAATTTTGTGTAGTTGAGTGCGTTCGTCGTCTGTATTTGCACTGCTTTGTTTAACTTTATCAGAAATCATCTGTATTACGTCATAGTCAGCTTCGTCTGGAGTATTATAGTTATGTACGTACGTATCTGTAAACAATGTGGAATTACAGTCTATGCTACGTGATACGGAAATGACCTCTGTGCGATTAATTGTTTGTTCTTCCGCAGATAAAGAGTGCTGAAATTCTAAAGCCAATTGTACATTTTCATCCTTTAACATTAAATACGAATTTTGAAAGTCAATAATTGCGTCGTGTTGTACCAGAAAATTCGTACCTAAAATGACGTCTGTTGTCAATAAAGGAACAATCCAAAAATTTGAGTGAAATGTGTGACCTGCAATGAAAAATGATAAATGTGTCTGTAATTTAACGTCTACTCCTTTACTCGATACTGCTCCTTTCACTTTCGTTTTGCCTAATGGTAATGTAGGATAGGTATTCTCTTTGTTACACTCGTTGAAAGTTTCCTCATTTATAACTGACATAGGTGATCCAGAATCGATTACTGCTGAAAATTTCGATGATCCTATTTTAATTTCGATGACAGGATGTGAAATGGTTTTCTGAACAATTGGTCTTTCCTGCAAAAGAGTGTCTCGGATGTCGTCAAAAGTAATAACATTTTCGTGAACAACATTCTGAGTGTCAAAAGTAGTGCTTGTGTTACTGAAAGATGCGACCTGTACTGTATCTAGTCAAATTCTATCTGACGTGTTATCATTTTCTGGAGGATGCTGTGGCATTTCCACTCTTTGAACTGTTCTGTTATTTCTTCCAGACGTATTACGTTCTGGATGATACCTACTGTCGGGTTCATTCATAAGAATATGTTGTTGCTGATCATTTTGCTGCTGGTAAGACCGACTGTTATTGAACGTAAGCTGAAAATTGTGTTCATTATGTTTACGTCTGTCGTGATAGTCATTCCTATACGGTGCATTGCGAAGGAATTGAAATACTGTGTTTTCTGCACATAGTTATTTCCTTGCTGGCGTGCGTTACTATTTGTTGGAGCTGAGACTATACGTGCACGCGGCGAAACATTAAAGTTTGGTTGACCTTGTAGACTACATTGTTGGTTAGGTATGCTAACCGGCTGGTTTTGTTGCTGTTGTGAGAAACCTCTATTGTTACTAAAATGTGGTTCCTGCTGCTGATAATTTTGACGATACTGATAATTAAAATTTTGTCTGTTAATAAAGTTCTGGTGGTTGTCGTTCCTAAAGCGTCTATTAGCTTTGCTATTGAAATTGCGTGCCTGATCATAATTACTGTATGTTTGTTGACCTTGGTTATTATATGAAAAATTTTTGTTTACAAAGGAATAATCCGACTGCTGCACTTCCAAAAGCTGTAACAGATCTCTGAATGCCGAAATGTTTTCCTTCTGCTGACCCGTTAAAAGTGACACTCTTAATGACCGTGGTAATTTAGAAATGCATACTTGTATAAGTGCAGATTCACTGTATGGTTCACTTAAGTACTGATTTTGTTGGACCATGTGCTCAAAAAATTGCGTGACAGTGGAAAAATTCGAGTTCTCATAATTTGGTAAACTAATTAGTTGAGTCTTAATTCCGCGCTGTGTCGTCTTCGACCAATACGCTGACAGAAAAGCGTTCTGAAATTCTTCTACCGAGTAACATTGTCTCGCGATCGTTCTCATACGAGTTGCCGGTTCGCCTTCCAAAAAACTACAAATAAATTCAAGTTTATGTGTTACAGGCCAAGTCGGTGGAAAAGCAAAGCTAAATTGTTGTATCCAATCCAGAGGGTGAATCTGTGTTCTATCGTTTTTCAATACTTTAAATTTTCTCACTGACAGAAAATGTTTGTAATCAAAATTATCGTCTCTGTATGGCGGAACAGGTTCATGATTGTATGAGAATCTATTTGACTGGGACTGTTCGGAGTCTAACTCACGTACTCTTTGTAGATTAGCTAAATTATACTGGCTGTGTGAGTGTGAGAAATGTTCGGAATTCGCCGTATGCTGTGACGTGTTATTAACTCAAATATTTTTTATCTCTGTTACCTCTTGCTGTAAACTTGATAATTTTCTACGTAATGTGTTATTAGACGAATCGATCTCATTGATTGTCTGCTGTAAATTTTGGAATTCACGTGTTTGGTTAAACAAGATCGGTGCATTATCGTCTGATTTGCTGTCATTATTATTTTCTATAACGTCAATACGACTGACCAATTCATCACATTTTTCAGTCAGTATTTTTACCTGATCATCGTTCTTAGTGTCAGAAGCATTAATCTGTTTTTGTAATTTACGTGAGCTTTCGTTCAATTTTTAACGTCAGCTTTGACGACATCGGAATCCTGTGTTAGTTGTAATTGTTCGAGTCTGTCGGTCACTGTTTGAAAATCTACTGTGTGTGTATCTGTTTTTGATTTAAGGTCAGAAATCTCATCACGTAATTCTGTGTTCAACTGTTTGATGGTATTAATTTCGTCGGACACTGTAGCAATATTGTTGTCTACGTATGTTTTTGCCTTCGCAAACATTTTACGTTTGTCTTATTGTCTCTGTGCAGTAATTGTTTCCATGACTTGACGTTTTACTTTATTTTGATCCTGTATAAATTTGCGGAAACGCGTATCACTGTTTTGTAGGTGAAGATCAAAACGTTCGTCAATTTGAGTGTTCTGTTGGTCGAATTTCGCGTCTATCTTTGCATCCATCGTGCGCGAAAGTTCTGCTGTCATTAACTTAAACTCGTCCCATAATTGTGTTGCCTTCTCAGAGCATTGTTTACCGACTGCATTAATTTCGTCTCTAAGTGTTTCTGTTGTAGTTGTTTGCATATCCCTTAATTCTCGTGCCACAGATCTAATTTCCTCACTACTTTTCCTAGCACAAGTCTCAATTTCCTCACGTAATTGTTCCTTAGTATCATGACACTGCACGGCAACGGCTCTAATCTGTTCACTAAGCTGTCTGCAATTGTTGTCTGATTTTTCATTTAACTGTCTGGAATTGTTGTCTAATTTTTCATTGAGCTGTTGTTTGAGATTTTCGTTATTTTCATTAAGCTGTTGTTTGAGATCTTCTTTGAGTTGTTTGGAATTGTTGTCTAATTTTTTACTAAGGTTGTCTTGTTTTTCACTCTGTTGTTTGGAATTGTTATCTAGTTTTTCAATACGTTCATTAATATGTAGCAATACTGCCATAATTTGATCTGAGCCAAAATTAGCAACTCTATTCTCTGTGCTGTGTGTTGGTATATTTGCTTTTGTCACGTTTTCTGTAACCACTTGGTTATTCCGTGATTCTTGGAAATGTTTGCCAATCGGGTGAGCACTGTTAGTCACCACACCGGAATCAAATAAATCCGTCCTACTTTGAGTATCCTGTTCATTCTCATTAGAAAAATTTATCTGTTCGTCACGTAAATCCTGCAAACCGGGTGTTTCAAGCTGGGCAGCGCTCATTGCAACAGAACGCCCCGCGTCATCAATTGTCGTTAAATTAACAGACGACACAATTGAATTTGCCTGTTCATCACTAGGATCAAAATCAACATTAGTGGTCGGTACGTACTGATTGTCACTAAATGGAGGATTGTCATCATTACATTGCGTGTCACAATTACTATCGGTCAAGTTGTTTAAGTCGGCTAGTTCACTCATTATACTTTGCGATGTACTGTTAATAGTCTTTCGCGGCATTTTTACACAAATCACAATTATTCAATAATGAAACAAGGACAATACAAAATCCAACAAACACAAATACAACAGAGAGCAACGAATTGCCGATGACCTGTGGAAGAAAGTGACAAAATTAGTAAAAGCGTTGCGCCAAATGCTAATTATATTTAAGTAAATAAGAGCTGATATCTGATTACTTTTCAGAAGATTCTCAAAGAAATACGATCCTGGTCCGGATGTCGCCAAGTGTAACCTCCCCACACAAAACCCTTAAAAGTCAATAAATGAGAAATTGTAACCTCCCAGCAAGAATATAAAAGTCAATGTTAAGTGAAATGTTATATTCCCACAAAACTGCATAATTAAAAATGAGTCATGCGTAACCTGCTTGCAAAATTAAAGAATAATAATGGCCCAAATGTAATCTCCCCACAAAATTACGGGATGATGATTGCTCATTAAACCCACAATAATATTAATTAAATAATGAAGCATCAACTGAATGTAACATGCGAACAGCAATAATGTAACCCGATAAATCTTATAAGGGCAGCAACGCTGACCTTCGTCCCTGTGAAATAATTAAACATGAACAGAGAAACCAAAATTCTTACCTCAGTAAACTGCATCAATATCTGCTCTTATTTTTCGGCACAGCTCCGTGCAATGCTGGTCCATGTTTAATTTTAATTCTTGGAGGGAATGCATAGGAAGTATTACTTGACTTGAAATGAATCTTTTTGGTTCAAACAGTTACTTTATAAGAAAATTATTATTGGGGCAATTCTTGAACAAATTAATTACAATTAACATATGTCATTAGCTGAGCGCAATGCTGCTTCATTACCTTCTAAAACAATATACCTCGTCCTGAATCGTGACCAGAGACAGAAGGAGAGCACGCCGCCGACGCATGTCGACGCCCGCTCAGTACAACCGTCCATTCGCTACAACTACTGCCGACTGACTGCCACTCGCAACTGACTACTCGCAACTGAACCATTCTCTCTGCCGACTCCACACACACTGAACTCTCGCGCGGTCAAGCGCAGACTAGCAACGATAAATAACTCTCTGGTCAGAGATTCTGTCATGCCTCGCCATCGCTGTTAATGAATACGTACGCGTTTCAACACCTCCGCACCTTGAGCGTAACTCTAGAAAGTTAATGGCCTGAGCAGACGTTGATGGAGCCTGGTAGGGAGCTAGTTCGTACAAACAGTATGCTGGAAGTTGAAAGCATGTGGCGGAAAGCCCATCCGTCAGTATATCTTGCTGAACAGGCGCACCGCCGTACAGGGCAGACACAGCACCCCCTAGTCGAGACAGGTCTCCAGCAGGACAATGCCGCTATACCTCCATTGGCACCAGCTGAAGGCTGGGCTTGGGGCGACGGACTGAAGGGACGCATCTACGCAGTGGAGTCATAAACCAGGCATTGTGTGGAGTGCTATGCCTAGTAAAATTTTGCAAGTTTTCGTGTTCACCGATACTGCAAATAGGCCTGTGACCGACTTCCATCGTCCACCTTGGTCGTAAAAGAAACGCTGTCGTCTGGGAATCGTTTAGAGATAGAATACTTATTACACCTCTTAGCTCGGACTTTCTCTCAGGCACAGGCAATTTCGATAAAGATCTTTAAGATTGTGTCTGTTTAATTGCTGCTGTGGGAAGCTACACGACTTTGGAGAAAAACATCTTCTCCCTCTGCAAATCTTAAAAAGGCCAGTAATTGGCGGTTTCTTTTTTTTTTACAGAGACGCAGGTTTCTTAACTCTTGCATTGGTTCGACATGAGTTTGTGCTGTCGTGTAGGAGGGGCGATTTAGCACCTCTAAAGCCCTGTGATTAGCTCAAGATGGGGTGGAGGTGGTGTCGTTCATGCACTTTGCGGAAAAACGAAACTTCTTTATCTGGAGAGGTGCGAGGCACTCGGGTTCTGGACTTCGGTCTGGAAGCATCTTGGATTACTCGTTTGCTGAGGGCACACTCATTCGTTTTTGGTTTACCAGTCTCGACGTATGGTATCCTCGTGCGCTCTGTTGTATAAGTGAGCCCAATTGCTCCTTGGTGCGACCAGCTAACGGGTGTGTCACACACTGAAATCTGCCGTGATTTCAGGGCTATGGTAGAGATTAAACTGCGATCCATCTGCCTGATCGCTAGACCGAGAGATTTTGCATCTCTTTCGGGGCCGCAATCGATTCACAGGTGCTGCCTTACGCCTTGCCTCCGCCGCACACATCTCGCCAGCTGCGGGTCACGTCTCTGCACGAAGGAAACAGGGTAACGTACTGCTGCTCCGGCCTTGTCAGGGCGTAAAAACCTCAATCGCCACTTGTTCTCAGCTGCGCCTATATAGACTTCTGTAGATTATCGATCAAAGTATGCTCAGCGTCAGATCAATTCAGATTGTGTTATCTACATTTTTAGGGCCAGAGTACTTGACTCACTTCTGCCACCCAGGATTCTTGTTCGTTGTGGTCTTAAACCACCTATTAGTTGTTTACAATATCCTATCATAGTGTGTTCAGCATAAATTATGTGTGTCTTTGTTTTTGGGAAAATAAATGTTGTCAGTAAACTAGATTTTGCATACATTCTAAATCATTTTTATATAGTCCAAACAGTGTTAACTTTCACTCTCTCTTATAGAGGCCATCAATTCACTCTTTCCTCTTACAAGCTCTCTGCTCTGCATTTTGCAGTGGACTTCCCGTTCCACTCTTAATGTTACCATCTTTGCTTTCAGTTTCACCGGCGGTTGCTTAGATTTTTCTACATAGTGAGACCTTACTTGTGATCTCTTTTTTCAGCTCTTCTTTTCTGCGACCATTTTGCCTTCACTTCCTTGCGCGTCCTATTTTTTGCATACCTGGCTGTTTTATACGGCTGTTTTAGTGTCTTTCTCTGAATATTCTTGCGTTTCCTTCTTTCGTCAATCAATTGAGTTGTGTCGTCTCTTATCCAACGCTTGTTCGCATTTAACCTCGTTGTACCTATGTTTGACTGTCCAAGGTCTGTGATTGCTGTTTTTGGAGATATTCACATCTCTTCAACTAGTCAGCCTACTTTGGCAATCCTTAACATACTATCCACACCTTTAGTGCATCTCAAACGCGTCTCGTCATTGATTCAGTATCCCACTTCCTTCCACACTGATTCTTCGGGACGACTCTCTTATTCTTCAGTCTACTCTTCATCATTACTAAATTGTGATCTGACTCTACATCCACTCTTTGTGACAATGTTACCACAAGCGAAAACCGCAGCAGAGTAGAATAGCAACAGTCTAACAAAGGGACGTCACATTAATTTTTTTTTATAGTACAGACAACCCACTGGTTGCAATGGATTTTATAGTCGAATTGACAATGGTTTCGACTCCTAAAATAAGGGAGTCTTCATATTTTTAACTAGAAATGACAGTAAAACGTTTACGTGAGATGTTTTATTAAGTGACGTGGCCTTTTTGGTGTTAAAATTGTATGACGAGAGCTGTTATGCTCAACTTCTTACGTATGTAATATAAATTATGATGAAGACTCCCTTAGTTTAGGAGTTGAAACCATGGTCAACATAATATTTTCACGGTTGCTGCATACAGCTATGTTATAGGACGTCACATTGCTTCCCAGAGCGATGGGATGGGAATAATTCTCTGCTGATCTGAATGGGGGGCGCCAGGATCGTGTATTTACCTGGGCTGTGAGGAGAAGAAGGCACCGCGTAAGCCTCAGCGACCAGCGGCGGGCATCATATGCTATGGCTTCTCATGGCTTTTGGCATTTCCAGTGTTGAGCGATGTCAGTTATTATTCTGTTTCGTGTTCACTTATCTCGATGTCATAAATTTCTCCATCCGTGAGATGGCTGAGGGGAGGAACCATATTACGATCTTCAACAGAGAATCTAGTGAGGAACACCTGGTTTAGTTTTTGTGGTCTGCTGTCTTTAAACTTCTGTGTTAGTGCCAGTATGGTTATCGACTGAATATATTGATGATGTTGGTCCATTGACTGGCATAATACATCTGAAAGATGACAACTATTCAAATTTCGGGCAAGTCGCAGAATAGTGGCACTAGTAGCGTCGTCAAGGGGTCGTATTCTAACGGTCGTGAGATTTACTTACCTTTGAGAATGGACCTAGTGAGTTTGACAGGGTCGTTTAAGTGGGCTAGGAGTGCCTCGATGTTACTTCTGCGATATTGCCGAAAGACTTGGCATGAATGTAGTCACTGTATATGATTACTTGCTGGCAGTGGTAACGAGAATGTACGATCGCAAGAAGACCCGGCTCAGGAAGGCCACGTGACACTACCGAGAGGGAAGACCGTCGTGTTAAACCTATGCCTCTGCCGCATCCTACTGCATCTGCAGCAGGAACTGGCACCACAGTGAGACAACGAGCTGTTACAAATTGGTTGCTTCAAGGACAGCTCCGAGCCAGAAGTCCTATAGCGAGCATTGCACTGGCCCCAGAGCACCTCCGGTTTCGACTTCAGTGGTGTCAAGCGAGAGCTGATTGGAGGCCGGAATGGAGATCAGTTGTGTTTTCTGATGAAAGCAGGTTCTGCCTCGGTGCCAGTGATGACTGTGTGTTGGTGCCAAGGCCAGGTGGGCTATCTGTAACCAACCTGTCTGCGTGCTAGACATAATAGACCTAAACCTGGAGCTATGGTCTGGTATGGCATTTCGTATGATACCAGGAGCACGCTTGTGGTTATCCTACGCAACCTGACTGCAAAGCAAACGTGTCCGTCAGTCTGGTGATTCAACATGTTGTGCTGCCATTCGTGAGAAGTATTCCAGTGGATGTTTCCAACAGGATAATGCACGCCTACATACCGATATTGTCAACGAACAATACGAAGTATCGCCATGTTGCCTTTGCCTGCTCGATCAACAGATATCTCTCGAGCACCTAAGGGACAAAATCGGCGACAATTCTAGCGTTATCCACAGCCGGCATTAATCGTCCATGCATTGAACGATCAAGTGAAAGGGGCATGGAACTCCATCCCGCAAACTGACATTCGGCACCTGTACAATACAATGCATGCACGTCTGCTGCTTACTTTCAACATTCTGGCGGTTACACCGCTTGTTAATACACCAGCATTTCACATTTTGCAATGGCTAGACAAATGTATTCCCGAAATATCGTTACTCTAATTATTTCTTGGTGCTCGAATTTTTTTCCATCAGTGTTTAACACTGATAAATCCTACCATCCTGTCAGTCCTAAAAATTTTACTTACAAATTCGTTTAACGCTCACATCGTTGTCCCCTGAACACTAATTTTGTTTGCGTTCAAATTCGGTTTGCTAGCGATGCTTATTGCACTTCATTGCTGGCTTAGTATTGCTGGCTTGGTATTTCCAGCTTAGTATTGAAAGACGGCGGGTCTTTCATATCACTCACAAAACATTTGTCTTCCACATCTTCGTTCCCATAGGTTTAAAGACGTTGGCTGCTTTAGTGTCCGCTGCTACAGACATCTACGTCTACATCTACATTTATACTCCGCAAGCCACCCAACGGTGTGTGGCGGAGGGCACTTTACGTGCCACTGTCATTACCTCCCTTTCCTGTTCCAGTCGCGTATGGTTCACGGGAAGAACGACTGTCTGAAAGCCTCCGTGCGCGCTCTAATCTCTCTAATTTCGATACCTCATCCAGAAACGCACTCTCTCGAAACCTGGCGAGCAAGCTACACCGCGATGCAGAGCGCCTCTCTTGCAGAGTCTGCCACTTGAGTTTGTTAAACATCTCCGTAACGCTATCACGGTTACCAAATAACCCTGTGACGAAACGCGCCGCTCTTCTTTGGATCTTCTCTATCTCCTCCGTCAACCCGATCTGGTACGGATCCCACACTGATGAGCAATACTCAAGTATAGGTCGAACGAGTGTTTTGTAAGCCACCTCCTTTGTTGATGGACTACATTTTCTAAGGACTCTCCCACTGAATCTCAACCTGGTACCCGCCTTACCAACAATTAATTTTATATGATCGTTCCATTTCAAATCGTTCCGCACGCATACTCCCAGATATTTTACAGAAGTAACTGCTACCAGTGTTTGTTCCGCTATCATATAATCATACAATAAAGGATCCTTCTTTCTATGTATTCGCAATACATTACATTTGTCTATGTTAAGGGACAGTTGCCACTCCCTGCACCAAGTGCCTATCCGCTGCAGATCTTCCTGCATTTCGCTAAAATTTTCTAATGCTGCAACTTCTCTGTATACTACAGCATCATCCGCGAAAAGCCGCATGGGACTTCCGACACTATCTACTAGGTCATTTATATATATTGTGAAAAGCAATGGTCCCATAACACTCCCCTGTGGCACGCCAGAGGTTACTTTAACGTCTGTAGACGTCTCTCCATTGATAACAACATGCTGTGTTCTGTTTGCTAAAAACTCTTCAATTCAGCCACACAGCTGGTCTGATATTCCGTAGTCTCTTACTTTGTTTATCAGGCGACAGTGCGGAACTGTATCGAACGCCTTCCGGAAGTCAAGAAAAATAGCATCTACCTGGGAGCCTGTATCTAATATTTTCTGGGTCTCATGAACAAATAAAGCGAGTTGGGTCTCACACGATCGCTGTTTCCGGAATCCATGTTGATTCCTGCATAGTAGATTCTGGGTTTCCAAAAACGACATGATAATAGAGCAAAAAACATGTTCTAAAATTCTACAACAGATCGACGTCAGAGATATAGGTCTATAGTTTTGCGCATCTGCTCGACGACCCTTCTTGAAGACTGGGACTACCTGTGCTCTTTTCCAATCATTTGGAACCTTCCGTTCCTCTAGAGACTTGCGGTACTCGGCTGTTAGAAGGGGGGCAAATTCTTTCGCGTACTCTGTGTAGAATCGAATTGGTATCCCGTCAGGTCCAGTGGACTTTCCTCTGTTGAGTGATTCCAGTTGCTTTTCTATTCCTTGGACACTTATTTCGATGTCAGCCATTTTTTCGTTTGTGCGAGGATTTAGAGAAGGAATTGCAGTGCGGTCTTCCTCTGTGAAACAGCTTTGGAAAAAGGTGTTTAGTATTTCAGCTTTACGCGTTTCATCCTCTGTTTCAATGCCATCATCATCCCGGAGTGTCTGGATATGCTGTTTTGAGCCACTTACTGATTTAACGTAAGACCAGAACTTCCTAGGATTTTCTGTCAAGTCAGTACATAGAATTTTACTTTCGGATTCACTGAACACTTCACGCATAGCCCTCCTTACGCTAACTTTGACATCGTTTAGCTTCTGTTTGTCTGAGAGGTTTTGGCTGCGTTTAAACTTAGAGTGAAGCTCTCTTTGCTTTCGCAGTAGTTTCCTAACTTTGTTGTTGTACCACGGTGGGTTTTTACCGTCCCTCACAGTTTTACTCGGCACGTACCTGTCTAAAACGCATTTTACGATTGCCTTGAACTTTTTCCATAAACACTCAACATTGTCAGTGTCGGAACAGAAATTTTCGTTTTGATCTATTAGGTAGTCTGAAATCTGCCTTCTATTACTCTTGCTAAACAGATAAACCTTCCTCCCTTTTTTTATATTCCTACTAACTTCCATATTCAGGGATGCTGCAACGGCCTTATGATCACTGATTCCCTGTTCTGTACATACAGAGTCGAAAAGTTTGGGTCTGTTTGTTATCAGTAGGTCCAAGATGTTATTTCCACGAGTCGGTTCTCTGTTTAATTGCTCGAGGTAATTTTCGGATAGTGCACTCAGTATAATGTCACTCGATGCTCTGTCCCTACCACCCATCCTAAACATCTGAGTGTCCCAGTCTATATCTGGTAAATTTAAATCTCCACCTAAGACTATAACACGCTGAGAAAATTTATGTGAAATGTATTCCAAATTTTCTCTCAGTTGTTCTGCCACTAATGCTGCTGAGTCGGGAGGTCGGTAAAAGGAGCCAATTATTAACCTAGCTCGGTTGTTGAGTGTAACCTCCACCCACATTTCCAGGAACTTATTCTTCAGTAGAATATCGAATGCTCCCTTGCTTCTGCCATCTTATCGAATCTTACTTCCTGCATTGGAGGATTCTTTCACTATTGCATCGTTCTCAGATTTGATGTTATGCAAATCGTTAAACTGGGTTCTACGGGGTGAGCAAAGTAAAAGGGGTCCGGAAAATATACAGCCCAAAAAAAAGTCAAATTCCCAGAGAACTTTGCAGAGGGAGCCTATTCAACAGTATGACGTAGCATGCCCTCTGGTCTGAATGCATGCGCTGATTCGCTTGGGAAGGATTCTTGCACTGTTTTGTCCTCTCCTGAGGTAAGACGATCGACAATTGTTGTAATTGATTTTTGACGTTCTGGATATTGGCACTGGGGCAGAGTTGATGTACGATCTGTTTCCACGCGTGTGGTGTCAGGGATAGATATGGGAATCTTGCTGGCTGCGGAAGTACAATATCAAGCATTCATAGAGAGACATGGCATGTGCGACAAGCAATGTTCTGTTGAGAAACGGCATCTCCACACAACTGCATGAGAGTTAACACGTGAGAACGCAGGATGTCCATGACGTACCGCTATGCTGTCAGAGTTGTCTCAGTCACTACCGGCAGTGACCTGAAGTGATACCCGACGGCCTCCCACACCATAACGTCAGGAGTGACACGGCAGTGCCTCTCAAAAACATTCAAAGAATAGGGCCTCAGCCCAGGTCACCGCCATACTTGCAGACGATGGACATTCGGGATAGAGAAAGCCCGAGAAAGCCCACGACTTATCACAATGCGACACCATTTTTCCGTTCTTCCTGGTCACAGCACCACATCAGACGCCGCCTTTTGTTTTATGATGTTGAGAGCAGCTTATGTACGGGAGGTTATATTCCTTGCTTTCCGAAAAGCGTTTGACACGGTGCCGCACTGCAGACTGTTAACGAAGGTACAAGCGTGTGGAATAGCATCACGGGTATGTGAGTGGCTCGAACACTTCTTAGTTAATGGAACTTAGTATATTGTCCTCGACTGTGAGCGATCGTCAGAGACAATACACTTGTCTTTTCAGTGTATCCACTGTGGATAACGAAGTGCGACTGTGTTTTAAATTGGCTATTTATCTGGCAATGTATAGGCAACCAGTTGCTTTCTTTAGTTTTTTTTGATACTATTTATTCAACCATAAACATGTTTTCGAGGCACTGCAGGCTCATCATCAGATGGAGATGATACAGGAACGTTATGTTGTGGACCAAGTCTAGCTAGATGTAATGCTGATGGCGGAAATGAGGGAAATTTAGTAATCGGTGACGAAACGTTTACGAAATCGAAAGTTTCTTTTGTTTTAGGCACTTACAGTGCACTATCTTGTGGTATCTATATCAGATTTCTTCCTGTAATGTACATTATTAAGCTGTGTACACAACACACACTATTTAGCTGCACTGATTCACAGAAAGTAAACACTAGAATGCTTTTACAAAGAATATTGATATGATAGATATGTAGTAAAGTGGCATATCTATCATATCAATATTCTTTGTACGAGGGCAGTTCATTAAGTAATGCAACACATTTTTTTTCTCGGCCAATTCTGGTTGAAAAAACCGGAAATTTCTTGTGGAATATTTTCAAACATTCCCGCTTCGTCTCGTATAGTTTCATTGACTTCCGACAGGTGGCAGCGCTGTACGGAGCTGTTAAAATGGCGTCTGTAACGGATGTGCGTTGCAAACAACGGGCAGTGATCGAGTTTCTTTTGGCGGAAAACCAGGGCATCTCAGATATTCATAGGCGCTTGCAGAATGTCTACGGTGATCTGGCAGTGGACAAAAGCACGGTGAGTCGTTGGGCAAAGGGTGTGTCATCATCGCCGCAAGGTCAAGCAAGACTGTCTGATCTCCCGCGTGCGGGCCGGCCGTGCACAGCTGTGACTCCTGCAATCGCGGAGCGTGCGAACACACTCGTTCGAGATGATCGACGGATCACCATCAAACAACTCAGTGCTCAACTTGACATCTCTGTTGGTAGTGCTGTCACAATTGTTCACCAGTTGGGATATTCAAAGGTTTGTTCCCGCTGGGTCCCTCGTTGTCTAACCGAACACCATAAAGAGCAAAGGAGAACCATCTGTGCGGAATTGCTTGCTCGTCATGTGGCTGAGGGTGACAATTTCTTGTCAAAGATTGTTACAGGCGATGAAACATGGGTTCATCACTTCGAACCTCAAACAAAACGGCAATCAATGGAGTGGCGCCACACCCACTCCCCTACCAAGAAAAAGTTTAAAGCCGTACTCTCAGCCGGTAAAGTCATGGTTACAGTCTTCTGGGACGCTGAAGGGGTTGTTCTGTTCGATGTCCTTCCCCATGGTCAAACGATCAACTCTGAAGTGTATTGTGCTACTCTTCAGAAATTGAAGAAACGACTTGTTCGTAGACGTGTTTGTAGGCACAAAAATCTGAACGAACTTCTCCTTCTTCATGACAACGCAAGACCTCACACAAGTCTTCGCACCCGAGAGGAGCTCACAAAACTTCAGTGGACTGTTCTTCCTCATGCACCCTACAGCCCCGATCTCGCACCGTCGGATTTCCATATGTTTGGCCCAATGAAGGACGCAATCAGTGGGAGGCACTACGCGGATGATGAAGAAGTTATTGATGCAGTACGACGTTGGCTCCGACATCGACCAGTGGAATGGTACCGTGCAGGCATACAGGCCCTCATTTCAAGGTGGCGTAAGGCCGTAGCATTGAATGGAGATTACGTTGAAAAATAGTGTTATGTAGCTAAAAGATTGGGGAATAACCTGGTGTATTTCAATGCTGAATAATACAACCCCTGTTTCAGAAAAAAATGTGTTGCATTACTTATTGAACTGCCCTCGTAAAAGCATACAGTGTTTACTTTCTGTGAATAAATCGTATCAAGAAACTAAAAAAAGCGGCGACATTTATTGCCAGATAAATTGCCCACAAGGTATTGTCAGAAGTGCCCTTTTATTTTCTGTGCAGATAAATAGTTTGGCGGAGAGGATCGACAGTAGGGTGTGACGGTTTCCTGATGATGCTGTGGTGCATGGGAAGGTGTCGTCGTTGATTGCCTGTAGGAGGATGGGGGATAAATTAGACAAAATTTACTGTTGGTGTGGTGAATGGTAGCTGGGTCAAATGTAGAAATATGTAAGTTAACGCGTATGAGTAGAACAAACTCACCCACAATGTTCGGGTGCAGCATTAGTAATGTCCTGATTGACAAAGTCACATCATTTAAATATCTGAGTGTAAAGTTACAAAGTGATATGAAATGGAACGAACATGTGAATATTGTGGTAGGGAAGGCGAATGGACGATTTCGGTTTATTGGGAGAATTTTAGGAAAATATTGTTAATCTGTAAAGCAGACCACATATAGGACGTTAGTGCGACCCATTCTTGAGTAACTGCTCTAGTGGTTTGGATCCACAGCAGGTCGGATGAAAGAAAGAAACCGAAGCAATTGAGAGGCGTGCTGCTAGATTGTTACCGGTAGGTTTTAACAACACAAAAGTATTTCGAAGACGTTTCGGGAGCTCAAACGGGAAACCCAGGAAGGAAGGAGAGGTTCTTTTCGAGGAACACTATTGAGAGAATTTAGAAAACTGGCATCTGACGCTGACTGAGAATAATGCTAGTGCTACCAACTACGTTTCGCGTGAGGACCATGAAAATAATATACGAAAAATTAGAGCTCATAGAGAGTAATATAAACAGTCGTTTTTCCCTCGCTCTCTCTGCGAGCGGAACAGGAAAGGAAGTGACTAGCGGTGGTACAGGGTACCCTCCACTACGTGCTGTACGCTTGTATGTAGACGTAGATGTAATTACCTTAGTTTTAAATGCTGCTAGTCTCCGACCAATGATGCGGAATGACACAGAATTTACAGAGAGTTCATTTCTTGTTCTCGAATTGAAGGTGAAAACGTAAAAGGGTTACTATGTAAGTGGTGCACAATTCGGCGATCCTTCTATGTGATGGTGAGATGCGGCCGATTGGAACTTCAATGGCGAGTGTGCCTGCCTTCACGTTACCATGAAGCCCGAAAGTGGGCCAGTGTCACATCCGAATGCCTCATAAATCTGGACATTGCACGACTCGACCAGCAGATAAAATGTTGACATGTTATGAGGCCCTTTACAAAGTCTGTCAGGTGCTGATAACGCTGTCTCATACGATTACTTGGCACCATCGTGTGCTTCCCAGTGGTCACGCAACAGTCTGATGCTGTTCCCGCGACTTGTGTACACCGTCGCACCAGATAACACTAAACATAAACAACTCTAATGGACTCTGTTGGTCATCCTACCTGTTACAGAGAATGCGCAAGACATTTGGACCACCAATAAGCTGCTGCTTATTGAATTGGCCAGCAAGGTCGATGTCTATTGCTTTCAAAGACTTGTACATAGGCACAAAGCGCCACCAACGGCGACGATAATAACGTCGCCCAGGCATTGCAGAGGTACGTTCACACAAGTGAACGTTTGCAAGCCAACACCAAGTGAAATCAAAGAGCAAAGCGTCTGCACTCGTCGATGTCCGCAGAACGAATGACGCCTCGTGCTGCGTGCACATACCCGCTGATGGTGTGTATGTGTACAAAGTTCACTGGCATCCGACCGTTTTTAACGTGTGCTTCAAACTTTTTGTGGGGCAGTGTTTCACGAAACTTAATATAGACAACCCAACTTCTATCTCCCTCAACCAGAGCGGAAAATCTGGGTTTGGTTGCAGAATGATTTTGGAAACATCCCCCAGGCTGTGGCTATGCCATGTTCCCTCAATGTCCTTTCTTCCAGGAATGATAGTTCTGCAAGGTCTGCAGGAGAGCTTCTTTGATGTTTGGAAAGTAGGAGACGAGGTACTGACGGAAGTAAAGCTGTGAGGACGGGTCGTCAGTCGTGCTTGGGTAGCTCCGATTTGCCGGTACGGTAGCTCAGCGTATTCGGTCAGAGAGCTGCCTGGTCTCTGTAATAAAAAACTGAGAGAAGGGATCAACAGCGAACTTCAACGGACGTCATGTGACGTCCGCTACGACCAGATACAACCAACTACAACGGAAAAAAGGATGGTAGAGCACTTTCCAGCGAAAGCCAAAGTTCCCGAGTTCGAAATTGTTCAAATGGCTCTATGCAGTTTGGGACTTAACATCTGAGGTCATCAGTCCATTAGACTTAGAACTACGGTAGAGCACTTGGCCGCGAAAGCCAAAGTTCCCGAGTTCTAAATTGTTCAAATGGCTCTATGCAGTGTGGGACTTAACATCTGAGGTCATCAGTCCACTAGACTTAGAACTACTTAAACCTAACTAACCTAAGAACATCATACACGTCCATGCCCCAGGCAGCTCCGGACTGAAGAGCCTAGAACCGCTCGTCCACAGCGACCGGCTCCCGAGTTCGAGTCTCGGTCTGGCACACAGTTTCAATCTGCCAGGTAGTTTCTAGGATTGGTTGCCTGTGTTAAGGGGCATGACATTTCTTCCGGGCCCGTTTGATTTTACCGTTTTATTTTGCCGTAAAGCGCTTCATTAGCTTCGATTTGTTTGTTTAAGCCACATTTTCTGCTAAGTATCCTATCCATTACTATCAGCTTGTGTTCCTGGTCTTCTCTACTCCCGCCTAGATGGGTCATATCGTCAGCGAATCGTTAGCATCGGTATCTGTTCTTGCTGCAGTTTTACTACTCTTCCCAAACGATCTTTCTCTTCTGTAATTGATTTTTCAACGTACAAGTTGAGCAACATTGGTGATAAGCTGTAGCCTTGCCTCACACCCTGACAGCACGATTATTTGCACGTTGAAGGCTTCTCAACTTCAGCGATGCACGGTGTCAATACTGACCAGCTTGATTGGTGTAAAAGAGTAGAACGTGTTCGTGCCACGTAATACGCCAACTAGCGTGTAATATGGAAAGGGCAGTGCAAGCTGCTAGCGCTCATTAATTCATTGCATACGTTATCGCTTCGGCGCGCTTATTATTGCCTTTTCAGTGTGGTCGGTAGCATTACAGTATACGCGAATGCAATGATGTCGATTTGAATCACATCACGTAAAGCCGACACATCTGTCGCGATAACAGCAACGAATGCGTAATAAGCTCAGTGGTTGCAGTAATAAGCGTGGAAATTTTCTTACTCCTGTTGGCATAGTCACTGCATATGAAAAACGTACATGATAAAGAACACTAAGGATATTATATCCCAGGCATAAATTAAGCGGCAAGGGGAGCGATTGGAAGACCTAGATGTAAGAAAGAACACTCACAGCCAATCCAATTAGGGACATATACTCAAAGGAAAGCTCCTATCACTACGATAAATGCAATATTTCGTCTTGTTATCTAAGAGGTCGTCAGAAATCAAGACCATCAAGAGCAATATTGTCGGGATGTCTGACGTCAACGCTTACAAAGATAAATAAGAGGAAGTGTCGTGTTGTGGATGAGTGATTGTGGTGAAATTCAGGATGAAATGGACATAGTTTTTGTTTAGTGCAATGCATATGTGAATTTTATATGTATCTCAGATTTCTCATAGCTCCAAAAGTGTCACAGTAGGCTATTGGTCACAACTATAAGACAACCTGCTATAATGGTAGTCAGAAAATCAATACCGGTTGAGATATGGGTCAACCTGTCCTCTCATTCCCATCTGTCTGTTACGTAGTAGGCACTATAGGCAATACTGTACGTGTTTACCAGGCATCCTCACACATCCTTCAGTCCTTCTTTGCAGTGAATGACGTGCTCTTTGAATCACACCAGTATCCATTCAGACTGCAACACGTGTATTGGTCATATGCTCTTGTACATCTGCACATGGCCATAATGAATAGCAGCAGAACAACAGATTCACAGCACTACTAACTCTATAGTTTGAAGTTGGTACTCTTGCAGTTATACAGTGGCTGTAGTTTGTGCATGAGGGGGATTCTTGTTCTTCTTCTACGCTTTAAGGTTTGGGCACTTGTGCCCGTTCAGTCTTCACTTTTCACTGCCACCTTGTTTTGGGTGTTCCTAAGTCTTTTCTTTCTGTTGGTTGGTATAGCATGGCTTGAGGTGGGATTCTCTTTGCACCGATTCTTTCTAGGAGGTGTTTCCTTGATGTTCAATTCGATCTGCTGAAAAGTAGTGTCTCCGAATATTTTATGTGAAAACTCTAGAAGTTTTTTAAATAAAAGAAATTTTTTAATGTTGTGCGTTGCTTCATACACAAAAGCAAGGAGAGGTGGCCTGCAGAGTGGTGCAGCTCTCATCACAGGGAAGCCAGAAAGGAGCCAAATGGTTAGCGAACATGTAAATACTGCAAAAAGAAGTTTTGCTTAGTTGGAAGCTTTCTCCAAATGTGGCGAAAAAACTTTACAAAAGAATGAACAGCAACATAGTCCTGCTATTTCAAGAAACATGGTGCAGTGTGAGGCTTCCACCATTAATGCACAAGTTATAACGGATCTTTTACGTTGGGATAAATTTATTTTATTTTTTGTTAGATGTTTTCGTTAAATAGCTGAAAAAATTGTAATTAGGAATAATTTACCTAAGCAGAGTAGAGAAGATAAAGTCAAAGAGATGTTCATTGGGCGGACATTGTCGTAATGTAACGTCATTACGTTGTTCGTTTGTTAAAACAAGTCGTTTGTGTTCCGTTCTGCTGTTCGGTCGTGCGCGTATCTGAAAGGAATTAATTCGGGGACTATAATAAACTTTCACATAATAGTTACGATTCGATGTTCCGACAAAAGGGGCTAACGTCAGTGTTAATTTGAATTGTGGGCGACAGGATTAGTTTTGACAGATACGTGAAAACGGACGTAACGAAAGTTGTTCGCATATCATCCTTGAACGTGACTTTTTATTTAGTTAACGATTGCGGGCTTATTAAAAGCTATTATCTCATGATTAGGACCAATCCCTCTTTCCTCCTAGATAGTTATCATTCGTTAACATTTACGTCATAAGAAAAAGGATTATTAATAAAAGTGATGTTAAATGACAATTACGTGTTATTCCGTTAGTGTGGAACCGACGTAATATCTCTGAAATGACATTGATACATAATTTGTGTTAAATACTGAACTGAGATAGGAAGTAAATTGAAATTAGTGAACATTTGATACTGAGACTATAGAAGCAGAAGCGCTTAAGGTTTCTCTTCTCTAAAATGGCAAAATAGGTACGAACTTTAACTCAATAGTCGACATTATGTATTGCAAAGACATTAGCATTTCATACTTATTTTGACGACGCGCTGTTAAACAAAGGAACGTTGAGTCTCTGTACGAGTAATAAAATTAGATCTAAAAACATAATTAATAACTGCGAACTCCGCTTTAACAAACTGTATTGCGTGTCGTCATTGGGCAATAACTGCTCAACCCTGGAGACTTGTGTGGTGAAATTAGAAGAGGGGCGTATAAAACAAACTCAAAAATCCATTCAAGCGACAGTGGAGTCGGTACAACACGACGTGGGCAGTTATAAAGTGAACTATCGAAGACTGTGATTGAGACTGGAGACTGTCGAAACCCGCGACTGAGAATGAGCGTGTAGCTACCGACGACCATCCCACATTGCGGCGGCAGAGGGCGCTAACAGCCGGAGCCATTGAAGATGTGGCTCAGTGGGAGCGCATCATTGGATCAACTGGGTCCACGAGCGACTGCTAAGGCGTTTGTCAGAACCGCATTTTGCCGCTGCGAACAGTGAGACACCAGTAGGGGTGGTATCGTTCTATGAGACCACAGTTAACGTTCTGCATCCTTATTTGACAGGTCTATATATTTATTTCTCAACATAATTACGCTGGCGAAAAACACATTTCTCCCAAAAAGAGACTAGTTTGTTGATACTGTCGCTATACAGGGTGAGTCACTAACTATTGCCACCTAGCATAGCCCCGAATATACGACAGGAGCTGAAAAGTTTGTGGGACAAATGTTGCATGGGACAACGGGGGCCATACTATGACGTTGGTTTTTTGTTGCTAGGTGGGGTCTCATCAGAGATAAGAAGGTCAACACTGTCTTTTTTTTTCAATGGGATGCTATAGTTTGGTACTTATTTTGTGATAGCTGCTATCGAGATGAATCCAACGATGTGTAACAGTAAGGTCTCTGAAGATCAATGAAGGTCAAGAAGGTGGCATGAAAACCCATTTACAGAAGGTGTTCGAAGTGGTGACCATTGGTATCAATGCAGTGCTGCAATTTTTTTTATCATGGATTGAGTGGTATTCCTTATTATATCGACACTTATCGAAGCACATGCTCTGACAATTCTCTTTCGCATATCTTCACGTGTAGTTAGAACGTCTTTATCAACAATGTCTTTTACGAATCCTCACAAGAAAAAATGTAGAGGCGTCAAGTCTGGTGAACGAGCCGGTCACGACAGGTCTCCTCTGCGTCTAATGTAACGATTTGGGAATTGTTTCTGCAGCTCATTTCTAGCCACCAGCAAAAAATTTGCTGGGCACCCATCGTGTTGATACAACATTCTGTTCCTTGTTCCTAAAGGTATTTCTTCCAATAGCAGACCTAATATTTCTTGCAGGAATATGGTGTACTTCGTAACATTAAGACTTCCTTTGATGAAATCGGGGGCTATAATTCTGTTCTCGAGAATCCCACACCAGACAGTCAACGACCACTGTTTTTGGTGTGCTACTTTCCGCAGCCAAAATGGATTTTCAGTTGCCCAATAAGGAATGTTACGCAAATTAACATTTTCATGGTTCGTGAATGTAGCCTCGTCGGTGAATAAAATCAAATTACTAAATGTGTCATCCCTCTGAATCTGAAGTCGAGCCCATCGGCAGAATAAATGCAACGCATACAATGCGTACCACTTAATTCTTGGTGGAGACTGATATTGTAAGGATGAAATTCATGGCGATGCAGAACACGAACAACGCTACTCTGGCTCATGCCAGATTCCCTTGCGATTTGACGCGAACTAATACAAGGATCTCGAACCACAGTGGCAAGAGTACCAATTTCCGTTTCCTAGTTAGTAACTTTCCTTTGCAGGATATGTTTCCGATGCGTGAAAGATCCAGTTGTTCTTACTTTACCATACACATATTTAAATATACGACATGTAGGGTGAGTACGTTGAGGATATGTTCCAGCGTCTAAGTCTCTAGCTCTCACTGAATTTCGTTGGCATTCTCCATAAATGATAAGGATATCGACTTGTTCTTCGGAGGAATACATCATTCAAATTCGCTTGTTTCGACGATACTAGTCTTACCGTTCCTACTAGTGTTGTATCGCGAAACCGTCGAATGGTGCTTACATGTCAATGGCACGTTACATGGATACGCCGTATTCGGCGAATATTTACTATTTGCACGATATACGAGAGAGAATTGTAAGATCATGTGCTTCGATAAGTGTCGAAGTGATAAGGAATACCACTCGATCCTTGGAAAGAAGATTGCAGCACTGCATTGATACCAATGGTCATCACCTCGAACACCTTCTGTAAATGGACGTTCATGCCACCTTTTTGACCTTCGTGGACCTTCAAAGACCTTAATGTTAAACATCATTGGATTCGTCTCGCGAGCTGCTATCAGAAAATAAGTACCAAACTATAACATCCCATTTAAAGAAAAAGCAAAGTTGACCTTCATATCTCTGACGCGACCCTACCGAGCAACAAAAAACCAATGTCATATTATGGCCCCCGTTGTCCCATACAACATTTGGCCCACAAACTTTTCAGCTACTATCATACACTACTGGCCATTAAAATTGCTACACCAAGAAGAAATGCAGATGATAAACGGATATTCATTGGACAAATATATTATACTAGAACTGACATGTGATTACATTTTCACGCAATTTGGGTGCATAGATCCTGAGAAATCGCTACCCAGAACAACCACCTCTGGCCTTGATACGCCTGGGCATTGAGTCAAACAGAGCTGGGATGGCGTGTACAGGTACAGCTGCCCATGTAGCTTCAACACGATACCACAGTTCATCAAGAGTAGTGACTGGCTTATTGTGACGAGCCAGATGCTAGGCCACCATTGACCAGACGTTTACAATTGGTGAGAGATGTGGAGAATGTGCTGGCCAGCGCCGCAGTCGAACATTCTCTGTATCCAGAAAGGCCCGTAAAGGACCTTCAACATGCGGTCGTGCATTATCCTGCTGAAATGTAGGGTTTCGCAGGGATCGAATGAAGGGTAGAGCCACGGGTCGTAACACATGAAATGTAACGTCCACTGTTCAAAGTGCCGTCAATGCGAACAAGAGGTGACCGAGATGTGTAACCAATGGCACCCCATACCACCACGGCGGGTAATATGCCAGTATGGCGATGACGAATATACGCTTCCAATGTGAGTTCACCGCGATGTCGCTAAACACGGATGCGACCATCATGATTCTGTAAACAGAACGTGGATTCATCCGAAAAAATGACGTTTTGCCATCATGCACCCAGGTTCGTCGTTGAGTACACCATATTAGGCGCTCCTGTCTGTGATGCAGCGTCAAGGGTAACCGCAGCCATGGTCTCCGAGCTGATAGTCCATGCTGCTGCAAACGTCGTCGTGCAGATGGTTGTTGTCTTGCAAACGTCCCCATCTGTTGATCGAGACGTGGCTGCACGATCCGGTACAGCCATATGGATAAGATGCCTGTCATCTCCACTGCTACTGATACGAGGCCGTTGGGATCCAGTACGGCGTTCCGTATTGACCTCCTGAACCCACCGATTCCATATTGTGCTAACAGTCACTGGATCTCGGCCAACGCGAGCAGCAATGTCGCGATACGATAAACCACAATCGGGATAGGCTACAATCCGATCTTTATCAGAGTCGGAAACGTGGTGGTACGCATTTCTCTTCCGTACACAAGGCATCACAACAACGTTTCACCAGGCAACTCCGGTCAACTGCTGTTTGAGTATGAGAAATCGGTTGGAAACTTTCCTCATGTCAGCACGTTGTAGGTGTAGCCAACGGCGCCAACCTTGTGTGAATGCTCTGAAAAGCTAATCATTTGCATATCACAGCATCTTCTTCCTGTCGGTTAAATTTTGCGTCTGTAGCACATCTTCGTGGTGTAGCGATTTTAATGGAGTGTACTTTCGTAGTTATTCTAGGTGGCAATAATTAGTAACGAACCCTGTAGAATATTTGGCTGTTGATGAAGCCACAATCTTACCTCTGCTTGTACCACTTCATCGCTATCAAAGTGAAGTCCTCGAAGGTGTTCTTTAAGTTTGGGAAACAAATAAAAATCTGATTTGGCAACGTCGGGATTGTGTGGATGATTATCAGTGACAGTGAACCCAATGCAGAGGACTGTTACAGATGTCGCAGCACTTGCGTGCTGTCTGGCATTGTCATGGAGAAGGAAGCTGCTCCATCTGTGGACGAACTTTTCGAATTCGAAAATCGATTACAGCATGCTGTTCCACACGCACCGGCATGCTTACGTCACATCTCGCCATGTTACACGTTCAGCTCAGAGTTCTCTAGCAGCAGAGGCCTACAAATATGTAGACATGAAGAATAAAGATGTAGAATGTTAATAACATTTAATTTTGTTTGAAAAGCTTCAAGAGTTTTCACATAAAAATTCGCAGGCATTACCTTGCAACAATCGTTGTACAAGGGGCAATCAAATTAAAACGAGGCAAATGACAAAAAAATTAAGTAAACTACTCGTTATTTCGCCCGCCCGGTTAGCCGTGCGGTCTAACGCACTGCTTTCCAGGTGGGAAGGCGTGCCGCTCCCCGGCACGAATCCGCCCGGCGGTTTAGTGTCGAAATCCGGTGTGCCGGCCTGTCTGTGTATGGTTTTTAAGGCGGTTTTCCATCTGCCTCGGCGAATGCGAGCTAGTTCCCCTTATCCTGCCTCAGTTGCACTATGTCGGCGATTGCTGGGCTAACACTATTTCCACGTACGCGTACACCATAATTACTCTGCCACGCAAACATTGGGGTTACACTCATCTGGTGTTGTGAGACGTTCCCGTGGGGGTCCACTGGGGGCCGGACCGCACAATAACCCGAACTCTAGATTCCGGTTTATTGGTAGAATCCCGAAGCGATGCAGTCCTTCAACAAAGGAAATTGCTTACAATACGTTAGTTCGTCCAGTCTTAGAGTATTGTTCGTCTGTATGGGACCCTTACCAGTTGGGTCTGATTCAAGAGATTGAGAAAGTCCAAAGAAGAGCGGCAAGATTGGTGACTGGTACATTTAGCCATCGCGAGAGCGTTATAAATCTCATAGAAAGTTTGAAGTGGGACACACTGGCAGATAGACGGCCGGCTAAACGGGCTGCTCACTAAATTCCGAAATTCGCTCTTCGCCGAGGATGTAGAGCGTATATTATTACCACCAACTTTCAAATCGCGCAATGATCACCATTCGAAGACAAGGGAAATTAGAGCTCGTACTGAGGCGTTCAGACAGTCGTTCTTCCCTTTCGCGATATTGGCGCGAATTTTGCCCTCCGCTACACACCACTTAGTGGCTAGAGGAGTTTATATGTAGATGTAGAGCCCTAGGTTCGGTGTGGGGCGGCGGTGGGTTGCATTGACTACTGTAGCGCGTTGTGGGGTTGTGACCCACTGAGGGCTACAGCGGGAACGAAGCCTCTCCATCGTTTCTAGGTCTACAATTTATTATTTCAAATTTAATGCCAGCGAAACTTGTGACGCGTACTAGAAACAACCTTAACCTCATGTGTTGCAAAGGTTGTTTCGGCTACACCGCAGAATTTTCGCTCAGAAGCCTTTACACATTATTCAGTCCCGATCCCTATCCAAGCGATTCCCATATCTTTGGAGCCCTGAAGAAAGACATTCGTGGCCATGAATTTGGTTCTGATGATGAGGTCCTCGCCTGGTTGCAACCATATTTACGCAGACAACCGTAAACGTTTTTCCATGAAGGCATTGACCCTCTTGTCTCACGATGAGATAAATGCTTCAACAGTTATGGCGATTACTTTCAAAGTAATAAATATTTAAGTTAGATTTTTCCATATTTCTCGTTTTCATTTGACTGTCCCTTATACATTGACGAAAAAAATTGCATCATCAAGGAGATGTGTGACATAAACAGAGTTGGAAGGCGTGTTTCTACATTTGAAAGATGATGTCACTTCAAATTTCGCGCCAGCTGCTTAAGAGTGGCCCCGAAAGCACTGCTACGAGGATGCAAACTAGGTTTGCTTTTAACACACGCTGTAACGGTCGTGAGCGTTCATTAACTTCGAGACTGGACGTGGTGAGCTCATGTTAGTCAAGAATGCCTTGAATGTGACAAAGACGCCACTATCAACAGCATACTCACTTTTCACGATGTCGCGTAATAGGGCTACGAGAAGTGTAATGTTCCTCCTGAGATACTGCAGAAAGATGTGGCAGGAACGTAGCCACTATACATGAATGCTGGCAGCGGTGCTAAAGAGAATGTACGGTTGCAAGAAAAGCAGGCTCCTTACGGGCACATGGCATAACCAAGAGGGAAGACCATTGTGTTCAACCTATCGCTCAGGTGCACCGTACTGCATCTGCGGCAGCAACATGAGCAACCAGTTGGCACCACAATGAAGCAATGAACTGTTACAAATCCGTTACTTCAAGGAGGCCTCTGAGCCAGCCGCCCTATAGCGTGCATTCCACTGACACCAAACAACCGTCATTTGCGGTTTCAGTGGTGTCAAGCGACGGTTCACTGGTGGACATGATGGAGGTCTGTTGTGTTTTCGGCCGGCCGGGGTGGCCGAGCGGTTCAAAATGGTTCAAATGGCTCTGAGCACTATGGGACTCAACTGCTGTGGTCATAAGTCCCCTAGAACTTAGAACTACTTAAACCTAACCAACCTAAGGACATCACTCACATCCATGCCCGAGGCAGGACTCGAACCTGCGACCGTAGCGGTCGTGCGGTTCCAGACTGTAGCGCCTTTAACCGCTCGGCCACTCCGGCCGGCGGCCGAGCGGTTCTAGGTGCTACAGTCTGGAACCGCAGGTTCGAATCCTGCCTCGGGCATGGGTGTGTGTGATGTCCTTAGGGTAGTTGGGTTTAAGTAGTTCTAAGTTCTAGGGGACTAATGACTTCAGAAGTTAAGTCCCACAGTGCTCAGAGCCATTTGAACCATTTTTGTTGTGTTTTCTGATGAAAGCTGGTCCCGTCTCGGTGCCGGTGATGGCCGGCTGTTGGTTAGAAGGGGTCCAGTTGATGACCGGCAACCAACCAGACTGCTAAAAACCATTCCACAGCCAAGATCGCATAAAATATTTTTTTATCTTCATCTCTTAAAATCTTTTGTTGTAAAACACGTTCATTCTACGTTGTCCTCATGCACAAGACGTCAAGTGGATAAAAATAGCCCATTACAGCGATGACAAACACCTTTTATAATGTGTATTTTTATCCACTTGGGATCTTGCACGTGAGATCAGCTTAAAATGAACATGTTTTACAACAAAAGATTTTAAGACATGAAGATGACAGCATAGTCTGTTGAAACCGGTTGTCTTAAGAAAAAAAATAGTTTATGCGACCTATGCTGTTGAATCGGTTTTAAGATCAAGCAGATCACTCTTCAGTTCTATTAAAACAAAAAAAATTCAATAAACCTATCTGCGTGCTAGACACACCTGACTTCCACTTGGATTTCTGGGGTGCTATTTCGTGTTACAGTAGGCAATCGTGATTAAAAATTTGTACGTGAATCTGGTGATTCGACCTGTTGTGCTGCCGTTCTTGAACAACATTCGACGGGGTGTTTTCCAACTGGATAACGCCCATATACAGCTCTTAAAAACGAACATGGTCTACATAGCATCGATACGTTGCCTTTGCCTGCTCAATCACCAGATCTGTCTCCAGTCGAGCATATAATGGACATCATTTGACGAGAGCTCTAGGAGAGGTCTGCATTATCTCCGATTTTTACCAGCGAGCCCCGCTCGCCCCTCTGGCTCTCGGGAGTATGCGGCCGAGCGTCCTCTTCCGCCGGCTGTGGGCAGCCGATCGCCAGCGCTCGGCCGAGTGCGCCAGACGCTCGGCCGGTCGCCAGTAACCGGTGGACTATGTCAGCGAGCGGCGCTTCGTCACACTCCTTGAGATCAGAGGCCACTGCTTCACATTAACCACTCACCTATTTCTTTTACAAATGTTTTTCGTTGTTTACTACCAGTTCTATGACCTAGATAATACGCTTTTATATGTTACATTTGATGTTAGTTAATATGTTGCAGACTACTGGAGTTTCGCCTTTGAGGTTACCATGTATTTCAGTAATTGTAACGTTAAAAACTATAATGTCTATATTTAGTATTTTGTTCCGTTCGGTAGACAAACGGGAACACAGTAGTCTAATCGTGGACTATGTGTAGGTTTGAGGTTTTGAGGTTACCATGTATTTCAGTAATTGTAACGTTAAAAACTATAATGTCTATATTTAGTATTTTGTTCCGTTCGGTAGACAAACGGGAACACAGTAGTCTAATCGTGGACTATGTGTAGCCTATCTCCAAACTCGGCCAAGGATACGTTGTACTAATATTGAATGCAGGATCGGGAAGGAATGAAGGAGTTAAAAGTAATACTCACGAAATTTTGTTGCACAAACGTTAATTTCTGAACAAATTATGACCTGTAAATAACGTTACAAGTGAATCATGACTATACAATTCGTTTTTCGTCATTGGTGCTCCCTGATACACGCGCGTTATTTGTGTTCCTGGAGCTATTACTACAGCTGGCGGTTTGAACTTCTTCCTGTGAAGTCAATGAAAGTGGAATCATACATTTATAGAGTTTGAGGAATTTTTCCTTCCTTGTGATTACGTGGTATGTTGTAAATACTTATGTAATTGTGATGGATCAATAAGAGATCATCCACCTTGTCTGATACCAGGCACCATCTTTTGTTGGACAGCAGGTGACCGGCCTGGCTAAAATTTCTCTCGCTGGCAGCACTAGTGGCAGAAATACAGAGAACTCTTCTGGCTACTACCGAAAGCCTTGGAAATAACCCCGCGTGCGTTTTCCACCACTGCAAATTTGTCCTTGGGCACAGCTACAGTCAGATTTGGAGAGCGAAAGGTACCTGTCGAGTTCATTGGTGGTAACTGTGTGTCCATCTTCGTCGTCCTCATCCGAACTCCAGTCCATCCTGGACTTTTTCATGGGAAGAACTTCGTCACTGTTTGCGTGAATGGACTCTAAACATGAATGAAAACATCCGTAAGATACTCCTCTCACCTTCAAATATGTATAAAAAAATGGCTCTGAGCACTATGGGACTTAACTTCTGAGGTCATTAGTCCCCTAGAACTTAGAACAACTTAAACCTAACTAACCTAAGGGCATCACACACATCCATGCCCGAGGCAGGATTCGAACCTGCGACCGTAGCGGTCGCGCGGTTCCAGACTGTAGTGCCTAGAACCGCTCGGGCACACCGGCCGGCCAAATATGTATACACCGTAGTTAGAATTACTGGTTACTAAACGACTATATTTACGGTGACATTTTATATATATCGCACAAATTACATCAAAACGCATTGTGGAATGTTTAAGCTGCGAAACCTTTCCGAAATATCATATTGTAGACGTAATAAATGTTGATCTGACGAAAGATGGCAGATTAGACAAACAAACATTCGTTTACTAATTGGTTTCAGTGAATGAACCTTACCATTTACGGGCAGTTCCTATTACAATCGTCGAACTTCAGCATACGCGGCTTGCTTTTCGTCTGCTGTGAGTTTCTTCAAATGACGTCGTGATGGCCACAGAACCGTGGCAACGTAATGGATAGCCTCAATTTTGCACTTCTCTGAGATGAAGTATGCTGCTCTCCTTTTTATTTTCGCCATGAGCTGAAAAGGAAACCCAAGATACATAACTGCACTCTGATAATTCAACAGTTGTATAAAGGATCGTAACCTATAGAAAGTGTTATTACCTCGTTGTCACTGTCTGTTGGTTCACAATGATGTAACAGACTCTTGTACCACAGCAGCACACGTTCCAGCGTTGTTATGTTTGCAGTTTCCAAATCCAAACTCACTTCTTTAAAGGGGGTTAGAAAAGCGACAACGTCTCGTACGCACCCTTCTTGGAAGGTTTCTAAGAGTGTCGATTGCCCCCCGGGATTCTAGTAGATCTCGAATATCGTCGATTTAACTTATGCCGGAATTCAGCACTTATACTGTTCCACCGAGTTACAGCTTCTTGCTTCACAGAGTGCTGCAGACGCCCCGAGTGACCCGAACTCTTCAAGTAGCCTACTATTGGTGTTGCTGATAATAGAAACGACAGGATTTCAGGGGCTTCGTGTTCTAAACACGTCTCTTGAAATGTGTGACGAAGCGCAGTCATCAAGCAGTGACCAAAGCAAGGTAAAAAGGTAAACGGTCGTAAGATTCAAGTGCCTTCTTCATATTAGCTCCTTGATCGGTGACAAAGTAATATTTCGTAAGATCATTATTGTTAATTCCTAACTCAAGCCGTATGTTCTCTCCTGTCTTAGGTACGTCTGGAAACTCGGTTGTTATCAAAACAAGCGTTTCTAGCTGCCACTCATCATTCACATAATGCGACGTCACAGTCAAAAAATTTCTCTTCTTGTAGTTATCAGACCACAGATCAGCGTCTAAAGCGCACGTTTTGTTCTTTATGGCACATATTAGCTTGGGCACCATTGTCACCCTATTTTGTCTGCCTTTTCTTTAATATGCCTAGATACAGTGGTAGGGTGCGGAAGCACAACTTCTATACTGACTTTGCTGTAAGTGGCGCCAACATTGATGAGCTCCTGCGAATAATTCTTGAAGCCAATCTTACTACACGTATTTAACGGTAGCAAATCTATTCCACTCATATCGAACAAACTATCAACAACAACTTTCTTTATGCTACTTGGTACTGCAAGTGGCCGGTGGACTTCTGCTCCGCATTTACTTTTGCAGTGCCGAATCATACCTGTTGTGCTTGACTGGTACGAAGGTATGGTATCACATGTGGTACATTGCACGAAACCAGCAGAAGCCTGCGTGACAGGATCCATTACAAGTGCAAAAGATTTCCAAGCTTCACTTTTCACCTCCTCTTCCGACGTGTCTTTCTTCGTCAGGACTAATGAGTCGCTCCTAATTCTCTCCATAATATTTCTCTTCGTTTCATGAATGGAACGTTTACGACCTATACTTGGTTTACTCATAACGCTGTCTGCGCTGCTCAAAGCCAGGTCGTCAACTGCGTTTACACACGGTTTCTAATGCGATTCGGCACTGTAGAGCGCGCGGCGGTTGTACTGTCACCGCCCGAGATTGTGAGTACGCTCGAGCGCCCGGCAGTGCTCGACAGTCCAACCGATAACCGAGAGGTGGAGGACAACCGGCCACATGGTGCATTAGACGGTCACAGCCGTATCGCAGCGTGGGCCTCTCCCAGCACGAAATGGGAAATGCTCGAGTGGTTGTTTTCACCGAAATGCAGAGCTCTAAGCTCTAGGGCACCCCCTAACATCATTAACTGTCCATGTATTGACCACTCAAGTGCAACAGGTATAGAACTCCATCTCACAAACTGACATCTGACACCTGTACAATACAATACATCCACGTTTGCATGCTTGCATTCAACATTCTGGTGGTTACATCGGTTATTAATGTACCAGAATTTCATATTTGGAAATGGTTATCTCGCGCATACGTCAACCTGTGATCTTGCGGTGTTAATCCCTTACATATGATACCTAGAGAAATACGAGTATATTTCTGAATTACATTGTTTTGCATTAATTATTTTGTGGTGTTTCGATTTTTTCCGTCAGCGTATTTTGATAAATAACTTCATTTTCTGAATACACTGCAAGTTAACACGAATGCAGTCTTGTAAGCGCGAGTTTCAATTCTGCACCCACCTCCGAGCAATAAAAGAAATGTCCGAAACCGTGGAACGGCGTAGGGTTACCGCCTGCTCCTACAACACGACACTGGCTGGGGGCACATCTCGCTATTGAGACTGCACCCCGGGGGTGATATTTTTAACTGCGGGACACGAACAACACAATAGCAATTCTTTTAACGAAATAGCTGTAGTTCTGGGACCAGCAGGAACGCGAAAAGGAGAGGAGAAAAAGAAGGGGAGGGCAGAAGCAGCCGCGATATATATTAAGAAGAAGCAGGAAACATCGCCTCGGACGCGCGACCGAGCAGAACAATAAAAGCGAACGAGACAATGGTGCGGGTGCAGGGAAGATCGCCCGCAGTGCCGCCGGCCGCCTTTCTTTCCTTTCTTCCCTCTGTTTTTTTTTTTTTTCTCGCCTCCGCGCGACCGGGGGCAGGGGTGGGTGCGGCGCTTCGGAAGTAATTGCAGCGAACGAGTGGAGCGGGCCGTCGGCACGAGTTAAATATTCATAACTCAGCGATAATACGAAAGCCCGGGCCGCGCTCGTGACGAGATGGCTACCGGCCATGCAAATACCGACGGCCTGCCCGCCGCTAATAAGCTCCCCATAAGGCCGCCACCGCCCCCTCCAAAACCCAGCAGCAGCAGCGCGCAGCCCTGCTGCCCGCGTTTTGAAGAGCGCAACTCGAACACTGAAGCGTATACAGCGTGATTCGAAGGGGTCTCTGTAAAAAGTAATGTATTATTTATTTTTTCTTACACGACTGTGCATCAAAGCGTACTCGCTATGCGCGTGCTTGATGCAGAAGGTAGCTACTTTCAAAACGTCAAAACGCACCTAGCGTTACTATTATTGTCGACATAGGGTACCCCTGGCCTTATCCGCGGTCCAAACTTAAAAATGCAGCGTCGTACTGAACTGCAGTACGCCACTAAATGCAGTGTGGGACTCACAAAAGCGGCTATGAAAACACTGGTGATGTCCAGACACGATACCCCCCACCCCCAAACAAACAAAAAATAAGCAAGTGTACTTCCCAAATTTTCGGATGACTGTGTTTTAAATATATTTCTCTGAAACGAAATTACTTGAAGTTGTGCTAAAGGGATGTACAAGGGGTAATTTCTAAATAACGTCCGTTTGTGAATGAGAACCAGAATGACATGCGATCGCCGCAGTGCGTATACGTGTCTGATCCCAACAAGTTTTACACCCGTTCAAAAATGGTTCAAATGGTTCTGAGCACTATGGGACTTAACAGCTGAGGTCATCAGCCCCCTAGAACTTACAACTACTTAAACAAGATTTTAAACATGGCTGCAACAGCAACTGTTGAAATTCTTCACGATAAAGGATGACAGCCAAGAACAGTTGCAGGATAAAAATTTATTAAAATTCTTGACCAAGGTTTCGGTACATATAAATATACTTTCATTAGAAGTAAAAAATCTAAAATTACATCATGCAATGGAGATTAATAAAACAATTGTGCCAAGGCGTCGTCAATAATTAAGACATCTTCTCCATTTGTACAACATGACTATAGGCACAGGGTCGCCTATAGGCGAAGTAATGGTGCTAAACTGTTCGCTTTGACCCTGTGCCCATAGTCATGTTGTACAAATGGAGAAGATGTCTTAATTATTGACGACGCCTTTGGCACAATTGTTTTATTAATCTCCATTGCATGATGTAATTTTAGATTTTTTACTTCTGATGAAGGTATATTTATATGTACCGAAACCTTGGTCAAGAATTTTAATAAATTTTTATCCTGCAAATGTCTTTGGCTGTCATCCTTTATCGTGAACTATTTAAACCTAACTAAGCTAAAGACATCACACACATCCATGCCCGAGGCAGGGTTCGAACCTGCCATCGTAGCGGTCGCGCGGTTCCGGAATGAAGCGCCTAGAACCGTTCGGCAAAAACGGCCGGCCTTACACTCATTCAGACGCCATTTGCGGCCGTAGTGGTCTGTCTGTGTGCTTAGCTTGAGGAAGCAGGTATTACAAGACACAAATATTGCATATAAGTCTGCAAGAGTACACGTCTGGAACTACCGACTTTTTCCTTAGCGCTACTGTACGATACACGTAAAATGTAAAACTGCACCATCGCCCCAGGATTACGTATTCGGATCTGCAGGTTTGTTTACGTCGCTCACTGTGAAAGTTGATAATTTTGTAAAGTTGCTGTTTACTCATACTGAAACTTCTGAGAGGCCTAGGTTCGTAGTTATTTAGTAGTTATTGTCATCTTGCACAGTTAGAATGAAATGACATTATGATTAGACAGAATTATCGACTGGAGTGCTCGTTTTATGTCATGCTGGTACAAGCAAATCATTATCTACACTACTGGCCATTAAAATTGCTACACCAAGAAGAAATGCTGATGATAAATACATTATACTACAACTGACATGTGATTTCATTTTCACGCAATTTGGGTGCAAAGATCCTGAGAAATCAGTATCCAGAACAACCACCTCTGACAGTAGTAATAGTCTTGATACGCCTGAGCATTGTGTCAAACAGAGCTTGGATGGCGTGTACAGGTACAGCTGCCCATGCAGCTTCAACACGATACCACACTTCATCAAGAGTAGTGACTGGCGTATTGTGACGAGCCAGTTGCTCGGCCACCATTGACCAGACGTTTTCAGTTGGTGAGAGATCTGGAGGATGTGCTGGCCAGGGCAGCAGTCGAACATTTTCTGTATCCAGAAAGGCCTGTACAGGACCTGCAACATGCGGTCGTGCATTATCCTGTTGAAATGTAGTACATCGCAGGTATAGAATAAAGGATAGAGCCACGGGTCGTACCACATCCGAAATGTAACGTCCACTGTTCAAAGTGCCGTCAATGAGATCAAGAGGTGACCGAGACGTGTAACCAATGTCACCCCGAAATTTGTGGCACAACTTGACTAGAAGAAGGGATCGGTTGGTAGGACATATTCTGAGGCATCAAGAATTTAGTATTGGAGGGCAGCGTGGAGGGTAAAAATCGTAGAGGGAGACCAATAGATGAATACACTAAGCAGATTCAGAAGGATGTAGGCTGCAGTGCGTACTGGGAGATGAAGAAGCTTGCACAGGATAGAGTAGCATGGAGAGCTGCATCAAAACAGTCTCAGGACTGAAGACCACAACAACAACAACAACAACTTCTATTTATCAAAAAAAACAGATATAAATCATAGTTATTGATTGAATACTGTAGACAACTAAGAGTTCGGTTAGGAGAACAATGGACAAGAATCCTGGGTGGCAGAAGTGAGTCAAGTACTCTGGCCCTAAAAATGTGGATAACGTAATCTGAATTGATCTGACGCTGAGCAGACTTTGATTGATAATCTACAGAAGTTTCTCAAGATAGGTGCAGCTGAGAGCAAGTGGCGATTGAGATCTGTACGCCCTGACAAGGCCAGAGCAGCAGTACGTTTTATTCTGTGTGGTGATGTAAACTGCAGCTGGCGAGAAGTGCGCGGCAGTGGCGATACATGGAGCCAGCACCTGTGAATCGACCGCAGCCACAAAAGAAATGCAAAGATCTCACGGTCTAGCGATCAGGCAGACGGATTGCAATCGCTCTCTACCAGAGCCCTGAAATCACCGTAGATTTCAGTATGAGACATACCCGTTCGCTGGTTGTACCAAGGACCAATTTGGCTCACTTATATGACGGAGCGTGCAAGGATACCAAACGTCGAAACTGGTAAACCAAAAATGAATAAGTGTGCCCTCAGTAAACGAGTCCTACCCCCATGAACCACGGACCTTGCCGTTGGTGGGGAGGCTTGCGTGCCTCAGCGATACAGATGGCCGTACCGTAGGTGCAACCACAACGGAGGGGTATCTGTTGAGAGGCCAGACAAACGTGTGGTTCCTGAAGAGGGGCAGCAGCCTTTTCAGTAGTTGCAGGGGCAACAGTCTGGATCATTGACTGATCTGGCCTTGCAACACTAACCAAAACGGCCTTGCTGTGCTGGTACTGCGAACGGCTGAAAGCAAGGGGAAACTACAGCCGTAATTTTTCCTGAGGGTATACAGCTTTACTGTATGGTTAAATGATGATGGCGTCCTATTGTGTAAAATATTCCGGAGGTAAAATATTCCCCCATTCGGATCTCCGGGCGGGGACTACTCATGAGGACGTCGTTATCAGGAGAAAGAAAACTGGCGTTCTACGGATCGGAGCGTGGAATGTCAGATCCCTTAATCGGGCAGGTTGGTTACTAAATTTAAAAAGGGAAATGGAGAGGTTAAAGTTAGATATAGTGGGAATTGGTGAAGTTCGGTGGCAGGAAGAACAAGACTTTTGGTCAGGTGAATGCAGGGTTATAAATACAAAATCAAATAGGGGTAATGCAGGAGTGGGTTTAATAATGAATGAAAAAATAGGAGTGCGGGTAAGCTACTACAAACAGCATAGTGAACGCATTATTGTGGCCTAGATAGACACGAACCCCATGCCTACTACAGTAGTACAAGTTTATATGCCAACTAGCTCTGCAGATGATGAAGAAATTGATGAAATGTATGGTGAGATAAAAGAAATTATTCAGGTAGTGAAGGGAGACGAAAATTTAATAGTTATGGGTGACTGGAATTCGAGAGTAGGAAAAGGGAGAGAAGGAAACATAGTGGGTGAACATGGATTGGGGGAGAGAAATGAAAGAGGATGCCGTCTGGTAGAACTTTGCACAGAGCATAACTTAATCATAGTTAACACTTGGTTCAAGAATCATGAAAGAAGGTTATATACATGGAAGAATCCTGGAGATACTAGAAGGTATCAGATAGGTTACATAATGGTAAGACACAGATTCAGATTTAGGAACCAGGTTTTAAATTGTAAGACATTTCCAGGGGCAGATGTGAACTCTGACCACAATCTATTGGTTATGAACTGGAGATTAAAACTGAAGAAACTGCAAAAAGGTGGGAATTTAAGGAGATGGGACCTGGATAAACTGACTAAACTAGAGGTTGTACAGTGTTTCAGGGAGAGCATAAGGAAACAATTGACATGAGTGGGGGAAAGAAATACAGTAGAAGAAGAATGGGTAGCTCTGAGGGATGAAGTAGTGAAGGCAGCAGAGGATCAAGTAGGTAAAAAGACGAGGGCTAGTAGAAATCCTTGGATAACAGAAGAAATATTGATTTTAATTGATTAAAGGAGAAAATATAAAAACGCAGTAAATGAAGCAGGCAAAAGGGAATAAAAACGTCTCAAAAATGAGATCGACAGGAAGTGCAAAATGGCTAAGCAGGGATGGCTAGAGGACAAATGTAAGGATGTAGAGGCTTATCTCACTAGGGGTAAGACACATACTGCCTACAGGAAAATTAAAGAGACCTTTGGAGGAAAGAGAGCCACTTGTACGAATATCAAGAGCTCTGATGGAAACCCAGTTCTAAGCAAAGAAGGGAAAGCAGAAAGGTGGAAGGAGTATATTGAGGGTCTATACAAGGGCGATGTACTTGAGGACAATATTATGGAAATGGAAGAGGATGTAGATGAAGATGAAATGGGAGATACGATACTGCGTGAAGAGTTTGACAGAGCACTGAAAGACCTGAGTCGAAATAAGGCCCCGGGAGTAGTCAACTTTCCATTGGAACTACTGACGGCCTTGGGAGAGCCAGTCCTGACAAAACTCTACCATGTGGTGAGCAAGATGTATGAGACAGGCGAAATACCCTCAGACTTCAAGGAGAATATGATAATTCCAATCCCAAAGAAAGCAGGTGTTGACAGATGTGAAAATTACCGAACTATCAGTTTAATAAGTCACAGCTGCAAAATACTAACGCGAATTATTTACAGACGAATGGAAAAACTGGTAGAAGCCGACCTCGGGGAAGATCAGTTTGGATTCCGTAGAAATTTTGGAACACGTGAGGCAATACTGACCCTACGACTTATCTTAGAAGCTAGATTAAGAATAGGCAAACCTACGATTCTACCATTTGTAGACTTAGAGAAAGTTTTTGACAATGTTGACTGGAATACTCTCTTTCAATTTCTGAAGGTGGCAGGGGTAAAATACAGGGAGCGAAAGGCTATTTACAATTTGTGCAGAAACCAGATGGCAGTTATAAGAGTCGAGGGACATGAAAGGGAAGCAGCGGTTGGGAAGGGAGTGAGACAGGGTTGTAGCCTGTCCCCGGTGTTATTCAATCTGTATATTGAGCAAGCGGTAAAGGAAACAAAAGAAAAATTCGGAGTGGGTATTAAAATCCATGGAGAAGTAATAAAAACGTTGAGGTTCCCGAAGACGTTGTAATTCTGTCAGAGACAGCAAAGGACTTGGAAGAGTAGTTGAACGGAATGGACAGTGTCTTGAAAGGAGGGTATAAGATGAACATCAACAAAAGCAAAACGAGGATAATGGAATGTAGTCGAAAAGTCGGGTGATGCTGAGGGAATTAGATTAGGAAATGAGACACTCAAAGTAGTAAAGGAGTTTTGCTATTTGGGGATCAAAGTAACTGATGATGGTTGAAGCAGAGAGGATATAAAATGTAGATTGGAAATGGCAAGGAAAGCGTTTCTGAAGAAGAGAAATTTTTTAACATCGAGTATAGATTTAAGTGTCAGGAAGTCGTTTCTGAAAGTATTTGTATGGAGTGTAGCCATCTATGGAAGTGAAACATGGACGATAAATAGTTTGGACAAGAAGAGAATAGCTTTCGAAATGTAGTGCTACAGAAGAATGCTGAAGATTAGATGGGTAGATCACATAACTAATGAGGAGGTATTGAATAGAACAGGGGAGAGGAGGAGTTTGTGGCACAACTTGACAAGAAGTAGGGACCGGTTGGTAAGACATGTTCTGAGGCATCAAGGGATCACAAATTTAGCATTGGAGGGCAGCGTGGAGGGTATAAATCGTAGAGGGAGACCAAGAGATGAATACACTAAGCAGATTCAGAAGGATGTAGGTCGCAGTAAGTACTGGGAGATGAAGAAGCTTGCACAGGACAGAGTAGCATGGAGAGCTGCATCAAACCAGTCTCAGGACTGAAGACAACAACAACAACAACAACAGTAAACGAGTAGTCCAAGACGTTTGAAGTCACACTGTCGGTACAGTAAGAACTTCACCACAGGCTCTCTACTCTAAATACTTGCAAGTGAAGTCAGCCTCAGGACAGGTCTCAAGCACCAACCACACATGCCAGAGCTTCGACCAGAAGATGCTTCCAGATCGAAGTGCAGAACCCGAGTGCTTCACACCTCTCCTGATAAAAAAAATTCTGTTTTCTCGCAAAGTGCACGAACGACATCGCCTCCACCCCGTCTTGAGCCAATCACAGTGCTTTAGAGGCGCTAAATCTCCCATCCATTGTCCAGAGAAGCCATGCGATCAGAGGCACCTTGTCACGGTTCGTGCAGCTCCTCCCGTCGGAGGTTTGAGTCCTCTCGGACATGGGTGTGTGTATGTGGTCCTCAGTATAAGGTAGTTAAAAAAAAGTTAGATTATGTAGAGTGTAAGTCTAGGGACTGATGACCACAGCAGTTTGGTCCCATAGAAGCTTACATAAAATTTCCAAATTTCTCTTCTCCTATATGGCAGCACAAACTCATGTCGAACCAGCAGAAGAGTTAAGAAACCTGCATCTCTGAAAAAAAAAGAAACCACCAATTACTGGATTTTTTATGTTTTTGCAGAGGGGGAAGATGGTTTTTTTCTGAAGTCTTGTTGCTTCCTGTAGCAACAAGTGAACAGATACAATCTTATAGATCTTTATCTAAATCGCCTGTGCCTTGGAGCATGTTGGTCCTAGCTATGAGGTGTAATAAAGATTCTATCTCTAAACGTTTCTCAGATGCCAGAGTTTCTTATACAACCAAGGCTGCCAATGGAGGTGGGTTACAGGCCTATTTGCAGTTTTGGCGAAACAAAAACTTGTGAATTTTTTATTATGTTTGCCTCTGCCCACAATGCCCACTGAGTAGACGTGTCCCTTCAGTTCGTCACCCCCAGCCCAGCCCTCCGCTGGGCTGTGGCAGGTAGCTCGGCATTGTTCTGCTGGAGACCTGTCTTGACTAGGGGCTGCTCTGTCTCTCCTGTATGGGTGTGGGCCTGTCTGACAAGATATGCTGAGGGATGGGCTTGTGGCCAATTGCTTTCAACTTCCAACACATCGTTTCTGGAAGCTAAGAACCATAAAAATACCTCATGCTTTTAGCACATTACCAGGCTGTGCTCAGGCCATTAACTTTCTAGAGTCTCACTCAAGGTGCATAAGGTTGTAACAAAATTTTTAATAATTTCTGTATATGTAAATTAGGTGAGAGAGTAACTTGTCCTCTCTCAGAGTCTCTTTCTCCCATTGCTCCCTTCCCACATACTTCGGGAGCAATGCTACCCCCCTTCCCCCAGTCATTGGGGACATCAATCCCTATCCCTCATCTAGAGAAGCACCAATCATTTCCAGCTTCTCTCGCCAGGAAGGGGTCTCTTGTGACACTATTTTCCGAGGTTTCTGCTGCCATGAAGCCGAACATCTGTCAGTGGCTGAAGGAATCACAAGCTGCTGGTCATAGGGCTTCACGATCATCATCAGTTCCTCAGACCTATTCAGAGAAGCCCTCCTGGCCACCAGAACCCGAGGAAAAGTGAGAGGAAGTTTCATATTAGCGCACACTCCGCTGCAGAGTGAAAATCTCATTCTGTCTAGAATGTTCTTCAAACCATTCGTGAACAGTTGTGGTCCAGAAACATGGTGCATTGTCATCCATAAAATTCCATTGTTGTTTCGGAACATGAAGTTCATGAATGGCTGCAAATGGTCTCCAAGCAGCCTAACATAACCAATTAGTGATCGATTCAGTTGGACCATTCCATGTAAACACAGACCACGCCATTATGGGGCTACACCAACTTCCACAGTGTCTTGTTGGCAACTTGAATCCACGGCTTCGTGGAGTCTGGACAACATTTGTACCCTACCATCAGCTCTTACCAACTGAAGTCAGGACTCGTATAACCAGGCCATGGTTTTCCAGTCGCCTGTGGTCCAACCGATACGGTCATGAGCCTAGGAGAAACCCTACAGGCGATGTCGTGCTGTTAACAAAGGCACTCATGTCGGTCGTCTGCCGCCATAGTCCATTAACGCCCAGTTTCACCGCGCTTTTCCAACGGATACGTTCGTCGTACATCCCACAATGATTTCAGCGATTATTTCAAGCAGCGTTACAGGTCTGTTAGCACTGACAACTCTACGCAAACGCCGCTGCTCTCTGTCGTTAAGTGAAGGCCGTCGGCCACTGCGTTGTCCTTGGTGAGAGGTAATGCCCGGAATTTGGAATTCTCGGCGCACTCTTGACACTGTGGATATCGGAATACTGAATTCCCTAACGATTTCCGAAATTGAACGTCCCATACGTCTAGCTCCATCTACCATTCCGCGTTCAAAGTCTGTAAATTGTCGCCGTGAGACCATAATCACGGGGGAAATCTTTTCACAGAAATCACCGAGGTACAAATGACAGCTTCAGCAATGCATTGCCCTTTTCTACATTGTGTATGTGATACTACTGCCATCTGTGTATGTACACATTGCTATCCCATGACTTTGTCATCTCAGTGTATGTCTTCTTCAGTTTCATTACCCGGGGTCTCACTATCGTTTAATTTCCACTGTGCGTATACACTGAACCGCCAAAGAAACTGGTATAGGCATGCGTATTCAAATACAAAGATATGTAAACAGGCAGAATACGGCGCTCCGGTCTGCAACGCCTATATAGGACAATAAGTATCTGGTGCAGTTGTCAGATCGGTTACTGCTGCTACAATGGCAGGTTGTCAAGATTTAAATGAGTTTGAGCGTGGTGTTATAATCGGCACGCGAGCTATGGGGCACAGCATCTCCGAGGGAGGGATGAAGTGGGGAGTTTCCCGTACGACCATTCACAAGTATACCATGGATATCAGGAACCCGGTAAAAGATCAAATGTCCGACATCGCTGCGACGACTGAAGAGAATCGTTCAACGTGGTGGAAGTACAACCCTTCCGCAAATTGCTGATTTTAATTGTAAATTTATGGTAAGGTCTTGTGGAAGCAAACTGCTGAGGTCGTCGGTCCCTAAGTTTACGCACTACATAATCTAACTTAAACTAACTTACACGAAGGGTAACACAAACATCCATGCCCGAAGGAGGATTCGAACCTCCGACGGGGGGAGCAGCCTGGACAGTGACAAGACGCCATAGACTTAGCGGCTACCGCGCGCGGCTGCTGATTTCAATGCTGGGCCTTCAGCAAGTGTCAGCTTGAGAACCATTCAACGAAACATCATCGATATGGGCTTTCGAGGCCCACTCGTGTACTCTTGATGACTGCACGACACAAAGCTTTAGACCTCGGCCGGCCGCTGTGGCCGAGCGGTTCTAGGCGCTTCAGTCCGGAACGGCGCTGCTGCTACGGTCGCAGGTTCGAATCCTACCTCGGACATGGATGTGTGTGATGTTCTTAGGTTAGTTAGGTGTAAGTAGTTCTAAGTTCTAGGGGACTGATGACCTCATATGGTAAGTCCCATAGTGCTTAGAGCCATTTGAACCAGTACACCTTGCCTGGGCCCGTCAACATCGACGTTGGACTGTTGATGACTGGAAACATGTTTTCTGGTCGGACGAGTCTAGTTTCAAATTGTATCGAACCGATGGACGTGTACAGGTATGGAGAGAACCTCATGAGCCCATGGACCCTACAGTTAAGCAAGAGACTGTTCAAGCTGATGGAGGCTCTGTACTGGTGTGGGACGTGTGCAGTTGGAGTGATATGGGACCTCTGATGCGTCTAGATGCTACTCTGACAGGTGACACGTATGTAAGCATCCTGTCTGATCACCTGCATCCATTCATGTCCATTGCGCATCCCGACGGACTTGGGCAGTTCCAGCAGGACAATGCGACACTCTACACGTCCCGAATTGCTACAGAGTGGCACTCTTCTGAGTTTAAACACTTCGGCTGGCCACCAAACTCCCCAGACACAGGCAAAATACGGCGCTGAGGTTGGCGACAACAAGCGTCTGGCACAGTCGTTAGATCGGTTACTGCTGCTACAATGGCAGGTTATCAAGATTTAAGTGAGTTTGAACGTGGTGTTGTAGTCGTCACACGAGCAATGGGGCACAGCATCTCCGAGGTAGGGATGAAGTGGGGATTTTCCCGTACGATCATTTAACGAGTGTACCGCGAATATCAGGAATCCGGTAAAACATCAAATCTCCGACACCGATGCGGATCGGAAAAGAGACTGCACGACACAAAGCTTTACGCCTGGCTTGGGCCCACCAACAGAGACATTGGACTGTTGATGACTGGAAACATGTTGCACTGTCGGACGAGTCTCGTTTCAAATTGTATCGAGCGAATGGATGTGTACGGCCATGGATGCAACCTCATGAATCCGTGTGCGCTTCAAGTCAGCAGGGGACTGTTCATGCTGATAGAGGCTCTGTATGGTGTGGAGCGTGTGCAGTCGGAGTGATATGGGACACCTGATACGTATAGATACGACTCCGACAGGTGGCACGTACGTAAGCATCCTGTCTGATCACCTGCCTTCATTCATGACCATTGTCCTTTCCGACGGACTTGGGCAAGTCCAACAGGACAATGCGACACCCCACATGTCCAGAATTGCTACAGAGTGACTGCAGGAACACTCTTCTGATTTTAAACACTTGCACTGGTCACCAGACTCCCCAGACATGAACATTATTATCATATCTGGGATACCTTGCAACTTGGTGTTCAGAAGAGATCTCCATCCCGTCGTACTCTTACGAATTTATAGACAGCCCTGCAGGATTCATGGTGTCAGTTCCCTCCAGCACTATTTCAGGCGCTAGTTGAGTCCACGTCACGTCGTGTTGCGGCACTTCTGTGTGCTCGCGGGGGCCATGCACGATATTAGGCAGGTGTACCAATATTTTTGGCTCTTCAGTGTGATTTACAATAGTGCAACTGAAATGTGGTACCGTGTTTTAGACATAGTCAGATGCAGAAGTTGATAAGTGGTACCCATATACTTGTCCACCAAACAAGTCATTTTGTAACCCCATGCTCACCCTGTATGTTTCCTTCTGCCCTAGTTGTAGGGCGTTTTCACGTCGCATGTTTGGCTGGCGTTGAAAGAGGTGCCACTTTGCCTGCAGCAGCTGTTACCTGCAGCCGAGACTCAACCCCCGCGGCCTACACCGCCGCCGCTCCACCGCAGCCTGCGGCCTCGTCGCAGCCCTGGGTAATAATACCATTAGCCCCGAGCGGGAGTTCGGCACGCGGCGCCCACAAAGCCGACGCCGACGTCGACGCCGGGGGTAATTCCGGGGACGCGCCTGTGTAATGCGTCGCAGAGGCACGCACGCCGAGACGGCTAATCGCAGGGCCCGCCAGTTTACAAATCATTTAGCCGCGCCAGCCGGCCGCTGAAAGCCCCTCAGCGGAAAATGCAAATGGAACGTCTGCGGCTTAATCAGAGCGCCGATAAATTCCGGTATTAGCGCGCCGCGCCCGACTGCGGTCACATTCTTCCTTAGGGCGCTGGCGTTCTGCCAGCGAGGGCGCCACACCGCGACCCCCGGCCGAATTACGTAATTAAAAGCCCGCCCAATGGATCTTTCTAGCCCCCCGTCCCCACTCCCCCACCCAACATCTCTCCCTCGCGCCGCTCTTCTTTCTTCCGCCGGCGAAGAATTTCCTCTAGCGCGCCAAGCGGGAATCGCCTCCTCGCATTTCTTGTTTACCCTCGCCGTTCCCACACATACTCCGCCGTTAGGGGCAAGTGGCCCGTAATCTCGGCAGTCTGCTTCCGCACTCCGCGTCACCGGAAGAGGCCATTGCCACCGGCAGAGACGTCTGGAGGCACCACTGGGGACGCGAGGCGTAATGGATATCCTTTCTTTTCCTCCCACGACCGCTCTCCCGCCGACTTAATCGCTCTTAATGTTAATGAGACAAGTCTGCAATGGGGACCGTGGAGATACCGGAGGATTCTGGCGATGTCTCGTGATTTAATTCTTCCACCTGGTAGTACAAGGCAGCTCTCGGTCTGGTTTTCATTGTCGTAATGTCCGCAACGTCTTTTGTCTTTCAACTTAGCCCTCATAAAGCCGAGGTCAGCCCCTCAGTGGCACACCTTTCGGTTTCTCTTGTTCCTTACTTCTCTCAACTTTCTGTGTAAATGAACTTGCAATGCCGTGACCTACGAGGAGTCCCATCGAGGTTCATGGAAAATCAAGCAGGTTGACGAAGACATTCCTCTGCGGAATATTTCGCTAACGAAGCAGTAAGCAGTTTTGTATTGGGGTATTCCGCCTTGTTATGATCGATGTAAATGATATTTCCACTAATGTCATTTCCAACAATCTTCCGGCACGATAGAAGATATGTAAGTAGGCTGTTTATGTTTTCTTATTGGCAACGTTACGTAGCGCTCTGTATGAAAATCACTGGCTGTGCTGTGTGCAGTCTGTGGCTAGTTTGCATTGTTGTCTGCCATTGTAGTGTTGGGCAGCTGGATGTGAACAGCGCGTAGCGTTGCGCAGTTGGAGGTGAGCCGCCAGAAGTGGTGGATGTGGGGAGAGAGATGGCGGAGTTTTGAAATTTGTTAAGACTGGATGTCATGAACTGCTATGTATATTATGACTTTTCAACACTATTAAGGTAAATACATTGTTTGTTCTGTATCAAAATCTTTCATTTGCTAACTATGCCTATCGGTAGTTAGTGCCTTCAGTAGTTTGAATCTTTCATTTAGCTGACAGTAGTGGCGCTCGCTGTATTGCAGTAGCTTGAGTAACGAAGATCTTTGTGAGGTAAGTGATTTGTGAAAGGTATAGGTTAATGTTAGTGAGGGCCATTCTGTTGTAGGGATTTTTGAAAGTCAGATTGCGTTGCACTAAAAATATTGTGTGTCAGTTTAAGCACAGTCATGTATAATTTTTCTAAGGGGACGTTTCAGATAGACAACTGGACATTAAGATTGTTATACTAAGAAGGTGGCATGGAGAATACTACGCACTTTGCCATGAAAACGATAAGGATTTCAGCGCATCCGCATAAAGCAGGTACGTGGGTTGGACAAAAATATGGAAACTCCGTGAGAAAATGCATGCTTTAACATACATGCAGATGCTAATCACCCTTGCAGGTTGCTCTAGCGTGTTTGACCACGGACGGGATGTGTGCGGTTGCCTCAATATGTTACGATTATCAGTCGTGGTCAGAACAATGTTCTGCATAGTTGTGAGTGCATTATATTGGAGCTGAATGAATTCGAAAGTGACCAAATTGCTGGTGTTCGTATTGTTGGCACTTCCGTCACTAATGTGGCCTAAGTGTTCGATGGTTCAAAAGTAGAGAAACATTATCTGCTAAGTCACCACGCGGACAAAAGTATGTGATGAGTAATCATGACGACTTCGAAAAAGAAGTGGGCTACAACTGCAAAAGTAACTGCAGAACTGCGTGGCACACTCACACGTAAAACACGACTATGGAGCGATGGAAGAATGTAGTTTGGTCGGATAGGTCTTGTTCCACACTGTTTCCAACTTGTGGCCGAGTTTACATTCCGAGACTGACACATGGCAGGGGTTCAGCAATGATTTGGGGGCCCATATCGTGGTATTCCCTGGGTCCCATGTTTACTTTGCAAGGTCACATTACTGCCAAGGATTATGTGACTATTTTGGCTGATTACGTACATTCCGTGATACAATGTTTGTGACCATATGGTGGGGCTGCGTTCCAGGACGACATAACCCCAGTTCACACAGCTCGTTTCATCCAGCGCTGATTTATTGAGCACAAGAGGGAATTGTCGCTTCTCCCCTGACCAACACAGTCACCAGATCTCATTAATATTGAGCCTTTGTGATCTGCTTTGTAGAGAATCGTGCTTGATCGCTATACACCTCCATCGTCGTTATCTGAACTTGCTGCTATGGCATATATAAGATTCCATTGTAATCACACAGGACCTGTATTTAAACGTTGCTAGATGACTGGAGGCTATTTTCAACGCCAACGGTTTTCCTACAACGTATTATGCATGGTACTGTCTTAACGGTGAACGCAAACATGACATCTTTTGTGAACTGTCATACTCCCTCCGATTTAAATACGACTGAAGTGAAAGATGAGTTCTATGTGCATCTGGAAGAAGTACTGGATAACATAGTAAAGGACACTTGAGTATTGTCATCGATGATTTGAGCGCTACAACTTGGAAAGAAAAACTATGCAAAGACATAATAGGAAGACACAACCTACATGAGCAAAGCAACGATAATGATATGAGATTCATTAGCTTCGCCATATCAACAGGTCTGTTCGACTTCAGCACAAACTTCCAGTTTAAAGAGGTACATAAAGCAATCTGGTTGTTACCAAATGGGAGGACAGTAAATCAGATAGATCAGATAGCCATCAGTGTAAGACCCAAAGATGGGTGTCAGACGTGTGTGTTGAGCGTGGAAGTGACTATTTACTGGTCAGACGCAGACTGCAACAGTGTGCAGTAAGTACCAGGGATAAACTAGAGAAGGCTGTCAAATACCGTGCTGAAAGGCTAAAAGATAAAGCAATAAAGACCGAATATCAACTGCAACTTAACAACCGTTTCGAAATACTTGATGAATGGGGCGGCATTGAAGACCCTGATCAAATACGGGGAGATATCAGGAGTTCCATGACTGACGCAGCAAAGGAAACAGTCAAGAGAAACCCACCAACTGCGACATGGTCGCGTATACAAACAGTGATGCAATACTGTCAAATGTGTTTTATTCCAGTCTTTGATCACAATATCAATTCTTTAGAAGATGACCGGTTTCAGTCCGTAATGACCATCCTCAGATCTTTTTTACATCATGTCCTAAAGTGGTAAGGCCATAGTGGCATCGTCAAAACATAAATATAATCAGCAGAGCACCGTCATATAGATCTAAAATAAGGTGTAGAATAAGCCACATCGTCCACACAGTCATTATTGCAACTTGCCTAATCACTTTAGGGCATGGTGTAAAAAAAGATCCGAGGAAGGTCATTACGGATTGAAACGGGTCATCGTCTAAAGAATTGGTATTGTGATCAAAGACTGGAATAAAACACATGTGAAGAGATACCCAGTTGGCTAGAAGATCTGGTTTGGGAAGGAATGCGCTGATGCTTTGGAACAGAGGCAGAAAGCCATGAGAAAGAGGCTGCAGAAGACATGTCTGATGCAGGGTAAAGCTTAATTTGAGGAGGTTCGAAGAACTACCAAAGCAACATTTAGAAGAGCAGAGACAAAGTATGTTAAGGACATCATCGTTCAGGAGAAAGCAGACTTTAGAGGAAACATGACCAGGGAAATGTTCCATAGCCAGCCGGGGTGGCCGAGCCATTCTAGGCCATAGAGTCTGGAGCCGCTCGGCCGCTACGGTCGCAGGTTCGAATCCTGCCTCGAGCATGGATGTGTGTGATGTCCTTAGGTTAGTTAGGTTTAAGTGATTCTAAGTTCTAGGGGACTGATGACCTCAGAAGTTAAGTCCCATAGTGCTCAGAGCCATTTGAACCACTTTTTTTGTTCCATATGGTGAAGTCTTTGGTAAAGGGTACGAGGCCAGAAAGTAGTTTTTCAGACATTCAGAAGATGAAATATTGACCAACGATAGCGATATCCGACGAAGAATGGAAGGAGTACTTCAACCAACTCCTCAATTTACAGTTTCTAATCACTTTGGATTGGATCAAAAAGCTACTCAAATGGCTTAAGAAGAACAAGAGCCAAGGGGAAGACGGAATACAGCCAGACATGATCCAGGTAGGAGGCGAGAAACTTGCAGAAAGACTACACCGGTTGATACAAATAACTGTACCAAAGAAGAAGTACCAAGAGAATGGAATACGGCTCTGATCTATCCTGTCTATAAGAATGATGACAAACTGAAACGAGGAATCATCCTGCTTAATGTATGCTACAATATTCTGCTCAAGTGTGTCGTTCATAGAACTCAGACCTTGGCAGAATCAGCAACTGGTGAATATCAGGGTGGTTTTCGGCCATGGTTTTAACAGTGGATCACAACTTCGTTCTCCGACAACTCACTGAAAAACTGAGATAATACGTAAAGAACTACACATTTTGTTTGTGGATTTCAAGAAATCCGATTACTGCGTACAGCACAAGTCGTCTAGAAGAGTTGGAGATGCCACAGAAGCTCATCAACCTGGTAAAAATCTGCCTGAGTGAAACATGCCGTAAGGTAAAGATTAAAAACTGACTAACAGCTGACTTTGAAATCGTGACGGGTCTCAGGCAAGGAAATGGTTCATCTCCTACCCTGTTCAGTTCTGTCCTTGAGAAGTCAAACGTGAGACTTTTAAACAGAGTTTTGAACGGATCAAAGCCGACTGGAAGAACCTGTCTTATCTAGCGTACTCAGATGACATCTGCTTACTCAGAAACTCTGAAGAGGAATTCAGACAAATAGCCAGGGCACTGGTGATGGCTGCAAACAAATTTCAGCTACTCATAAACGAAACTGCGATAGATTACCTCGCTATGGGTGGCCAACAAGGTCAGGATACGAAGCAAATACAGCCTCTGCGGTTGGGAGACCGGACCCACAAGAAACTCCGTAAATTTAAATACTTTTCTTTTGAGTCGTCAGTCTTCTGAATGGTTTCATGCAGCCCGCGGCGGATCCTCTCCTGTACCAACATCTTTATATCAGAGTAGCACTTGCAGCCTACGCCCACAATTATTTGCTTGATATCTTGCAGTCTCTGTCTTACTCTACATTTTTTACCCTGATGTTTTAAAACCATCCTGTCCCTTCTTCTTGTGAGTATTTTCCATATATTCCTTCCTTCTCCGATTCTGCACAGAACCTCCTTGTTCTGCATTCGTCTGTAGCACCACATCTCAAATGCTTCGATTCTCTTCTGTTCCGGTTTCCCCACAGTCCATGCTTCACTATCATACGATGCTGTACTGCAGACGTACATTCTCAGAAATTTCATCTTCAAATTAAGGCCTATGTTTCATATTAGTAGACTTGTCTTGGCCAGGAATACCCTTTCCGCCAGTGCTAGTGAGCTTTTGATGTCCTCCTTACTCCGTCTGTCTTTGGTTATTTTACTACCTACGTAGCAGAATTCCTTAGCTTCATCTACTTCGTGACCATCAATGCTGATGTTAAGTCACTCCGTGTTCTCATTTCTACTACTTCTCATTACCTTCGTCTTTCTTCGATTTACTGTCAATTCATATACTGTACTCATTAAACTGTTCGTTCCATTCAGTAGATCGTGTAATTCTTCTCCAATTTCACTCAGGATAGCAATGTCATTAGCGAATCATATCATTGATATCCTTTCAGCTTGAATTCTAATTCCACTCCTGAACCTTTCTTTTATTTCCATTATTGCTTCTTCGATGTTCAGATTAAACAGTAGGAGTCAAAGAATGCAACCCCTTCTTACATCTCTTTTAATCCGAGCACTTCCTTCTTGGTCGTTTACTCTTATTATTCTGTCTTGGCTCTTGTACACATTGTATATTACCAATCTCTCTATAGCTTATCCCTATTTTTCTCAGAATTTCTAACATCTTGCAGTATTTACACTGTCGAACGCTTTTTCCAGGTCGACAAATCCTATGAACGTACATTACCGCTCATTAATTTCAATACACCCTCGTATTTCATATTTACAACACAAATCAAACGCTATTTCACCCAAAATATAATTATATTAACATACATGATACAATCACAATCATTATATTTTACTTTCATCAAAGCATACTTCTTTGGATTTAATGACTGCCTCACAAACTCGAGGCATGCGGTCAATCAGTTTTTGTAGGTATCGTGTATCTATATGATTCCACACATCCTTAACAATATTCGAGAGATGTTCCTTGTTGGATATATTAACTTCCCTAATACGTCTGTCCATTTCATCCCAGACCATTTCAGTGGGATTACAATCGAGGCTTTGGGACGCCATACTATATAATTCAGTACTTTCTCTTTTTTCTTTGATGTAATCTAGTTTGTTTAGTATGCCGACCGATGTTTTGGATCATTATACCGTTGTAAGGTGAACCCTTTCGCTATTAAGCGAAATCTACTTCGTATTGCATGATACTGAAGTATACGGTGATACTGCTTCTGACCCATTCATCATTGTATTTTCACAATGTCGCCAACTCTATCTCCCGCAAAACATCCCCAAATAATAATAGAACGTCCGCCGTGTTTAACTGTAGGTAGAACACACTGCTGGGCTACCCTTTCCCGTACAAACCGGCGAGCAAATATTCTCCTTCTGGTTTCCGAATGTCAAATGTTATGTCGCCATACTCATACATTCTGCATACCAACGTCAATAGTCGTTTTGTTGCCACTTCGCCAATGATTTTAGAAATTCTAATGGAATGTTAGCTAACCCTTCTGCCTTATTTTATGCTAAGTTCTCCAAAGCTCTTTTAATTTCTCATTCTAATACTGGATCCCCTATCTCTTCTAAATCGACTCCTGTTCCTTCTTCTACCACATCAGACTAATATTTCTCCTCATGGAGGCCTTCAGCGTACTTTTTCCACGTATCCGCTCCCTCCTCTGCATTTAACAGTGGTATTCCCATTGCACTCTTAATGTTACCATCCTTGTTTTTAATTTCACCGAAGGTTGTTTTGACTTTCAAGTATGCTGAGTCAGTCCTTTCGACAATCATTTTTTTTTGTTTTCTTCACATTTTTCATGCAGCCTTTTCGTCTTAGCTTCCCTGCGATTCCTGTTTATTTCATTCCTCAGCGACTTATATTTCTGTATTCCCCTAATTTCCATGAACATTTTTGTATTTCCTTCTTTCATCGATCAGATGAAGTATTTCTTCTGTTTACCCATAGTTACTTCGCAGTTACCTTCGTTGTACTTATGTTTTCCTTTTCATCTTCTGTGATCGCCCTTTTTAGAGATGTCCATTCCTCTTTAACTGTACTGCCTACTGAACTATTCCTTGTTGTTGTATCTATAATCTTAAAGATCTTCAGGCGTATCTCGTCATACTTCTGTATCCCACTTCTTTGCGTATTGATTCTTGTTGACTAATCTCTTAAACTTCAGCCTACTCTTCATCACTACTACCTTGTGACTTGAGTTTATATCTGCTACTTGGTACGCCTTAAAATCCAGTATCCGATTCCGGAATCTCTGTCTGACCATGATGTAATCTAACTGGTATCTTCCCGTATCACCCGCCCTTTCCCACGTATACTTCCTCCTCTTGCGATTCTTGAACAGAGTATTCGCTGTTACTATCTGAAATTCATTTTAGACCTCAAGTAGTCTTTCTCCTCTCTCACTCCTTATCCCAAGCCCATATTCTCCTGTGACCATATCTTCTACTCATTTCCCTACATCCGCATTCCAGTCCCCCATGACTATTAGAGTCTCATCTCGCTTTACATACTCTATTACCCTTTAAATACTCTCATATACTTTCCCTATTTCCTCAGCTTCAGCTTGCAACGTCACCATGTATACCTGAACTATCGTTGTCGGTGTTGGTTTGCTATCGATTCTGATAAGAACAACTCTATCACTGAATTCTTCGCAGTAATACACTCTCTGCCCTACCTTCCTATTCATAACGTATCCTTCTCCAGTTATACCTTGGCAGCCCCCTCCCGGAGCTCCGAATGGGGAACTATTCCGGAATCTTTTGCCAATGGAGAGATCATCATGACACTTTTTCAATTACAGGCCACATGTCCTGTGGATACAAGTTGTGTATCTGTAATGCAGTGTTTACCATTGTCTTCTGGATCTTCATTCCGTTGATCACTGCTGATTCTTCCGCCTTTAGGGACAGCTTCCTACCCTAAGCACAACAGAATGGCCTCAACTTCTGTCCGCTGCTCCATCCTCTTTGACAAGGGCGTTGGCAGAATGAGGGTGACCTCTTATGCCTGAAGTCTTCGGCCTCTAATTCTGGTTATTAATTAATTAATTAACAAAATTTAAACAGTGGCGTGTTTCGAACGTCAGACCGAGGACGTTTTAATTACTAATTAAAGATGTTACCCCTAGACCAAGCTTTCAAACTTTCAGTATCCGAAATTTCTTCCTCAAATTAAGACCTTTAATTCAGGAGTGCTATTCGCGGAGAAATCGTCTTACAAAATACAGATCAATGCCAGGATACAGGCAGGAAACCGATCCTTCTACATCATAACACAGCTGCTTCAGTCCAAGTGTCTCTCGAGACAGTTCAACATTTGGCTATATGAAATCCTGATCCAACCCCTAGCTCTGTAAGGCTGTGAGACGTGAGGTATCCGAAAGCAGTTCTTTCATAAACTTCTCATATTTGAGAGAAAAGTGATGCGGAAAATTTTTGGTCCAGTGTTGGACGCAAAAACCGATGAACGGAGTTTCAGACACAAACATGAGCTAGACGAACTGTACCGAGCGCCAATATAGCGGGAACCACAAGATGCAAGCGACTAAAGTGGGTTGAAGACGTACCTCGGATGAACGACGACAGGTGGCCGTGGAAGCTCATTGATTTTAGGATTTTATCTCCACAGACCGGAGACCCCCAGCAAGACCAAGGAAGAGCAGGAGGGATGGCCTCCATGAAAACTTGCAACAGTCAGCAATAGATGTGAATGGATGGCGGTTGGCAGTGATGGATAGAAGAAAGGGGGAGCAACGTAAAATGTGATGAGTTTGTGATATTTCCGTATTTTTGTCCATCCCCTGTCATAGTAACGTGTGTGTTCATTCTGTATCCAAGGAAAGATTCACATTCAGCGATTCGATTTAAGTGTTGGTTGTGTGTATTAAGACCGTGTTATACCTAACTTAATATGGAAAATCTCTTATATTGCGTGTCATAATTCATTTTGTTTCCCTTCATGACAACCCACCCCAGTCTTACATTTCAGCAAGGTAAGCCGGCCGCGGTGGCCGTGTGGTTCTAGGCGCTGCAGTCCGGAACCGCGGGACTGCTACGGCCGCAGGTTCGAATCCTGCCTCGGGGATGGATGTGTGTGATGTCCTTAGGTTAGTTAGGTTTAAGTAGTTCTTAGTTCTAGGGGACTGATGACCTAAGATGTTAAGTCCCATAGTGCTGAGAGCCATTTGAACCATTTTTTCAGCAAGGTAATGCCCGCCTACACACAGCTAGAGTTTCTATTGCTTGTCTTAGTGCCTGGCAAACCCTTGCTTGGCCAGCAACGTCACCGGATCTCTGCCCATTTGAGAACATTTGGAACATTATAGGAAGGGTCCTTCTACACTTCGTGATTTTGACGATGTAACGTGCAGTTGGACAGAATTTGGCACAATATTCCTCAGGAGAACATCCAACAACTCTGTCAATCAATGTCAAGTCGAATAACTGCTTGCATAAGGGCCAGAGGTGGATCAAATCCATCATCCATGTTTCTGAAATTGTAATCATTTGTTTGTACGTACATGTGCATCACATCTGCTGATTTCCATCCCACTCGGATCATTTCTTCATGGTGCGTCTTTCTTTTTGTTAGAGTACATTAAATAAATCGTATCTTAAATTTCACACCACAGATCTGATGACGAGATTTTCCGAAAATGTACGATGGGAAATAAAATTATTTTGCCCATCAAGACAAGGGGTTACCATTTAAGATCAATATGGTAGCAGATCTACTTTTTGTCTTGAATTATTAAATGGAGAGGAATGGTATACTACCTTGAAACTTACTGGCAGATTAAAACTGTGTGCCGGACCGACACTCGAACTCGGGACCTCTGCCTTTCGCGGGCAAGTGCTCTACCATCTGAGCTACCCAAGCACGACTCACGACCCGTCCTTACTATCGCGGAAGTAAAATTGTAAGGACGGGTCGTGACTAGCGCTTGGATAGCTCAGACGTTAGAGCACTTGCCCGCGAAAGGCAGAGGTCCCGAGTTCGAGTGTCGGTCCGCCACACAGTTTTAATCTGCCAGGAAGTTTCAAAATCAACGCACACTCCGCTTCAGAGTGAAAATTTCATTCTGGAAACTTTCCCTAGGCTGTGGCTAAGCCTTGTCTCCGCAATATCCTTTCTTCCAATAGTGCTAGTCCTGCAAGTTTCACAGGAGAACTTCTATGAAGTTTGGAAGGTAAAAGACGAGGTAATGGCGGAAGAAAAATTGGGAGGACGGGTCGTGAGTCGTGCTTGGGTAGCTCAGATTGTATAGCACTTGACCGCGAAAGGCAAAGGTCCCGAGTTCGAGTCTCGGTCCGGCACACAGTTTTATTCTGCCAGGAAGTTTCAAAATCAGTGCATACTCCGCTGCAGAGGGAAAATTTCGTTCTGGTATACTACCTTTATTGGGTATACTAGTGGAGCGGAAGGCAAATAATCGACTTAAAAATTCGTTGTATAGGATACAAACTCATACTAACATGTATTTGAATACAAATATCTTTTATCATGATGTGTACGTTGGCATACAGAGAGAAATTTATTTCTGACGACGGTCACCTACAGTCTGAAATTCAACACCTGCATCTTTGTAAAGACGAGTCAGTTAACAGCAAGGCAGATGCTTTGTAACGTGGTTATTTTCTCTGAAACTGTGCATCGAGATACTTCTGAGGATGATATGCAAATTACCTTGCCATTATACTGCTCTGTAATTGCAGGTCTGGATTGGCATCGCCAATGACTATTTTTCGCCTCGCTGTTTCTTTTGCTTTTTTGATGTAGTTGGCGGAGGTTTCATAGGCCTGAAGGCTCGCGAGTTGGATGCCCATGATAGGGCCAGATTTAAGAGGAATTTACCGCTACAAAAATGCAGTACTTTGTGCAGAGGCTCGCTTGCAGGGCGCGAGCCTGGATTTATCATACCCCAGCACGATCTGTAGAAAGGACGAGGAACGCACATTCCTCTGTCGATGGAATTATCGAATTCCTCGCAGAAGCCCTTTTAGCCAGATAATAGCTCTAGGCAAGCACAGCTTCTCTGAAGGCATATGAATGTTTGTTACGTTCTTCGGTGTAACATACAGTTTAAGCTTCGAAATTCAGGCTCCTGATTGGCTCACGCTGTCATTTTTGGCAGCGTCCACGCTTTTGTGCTGTGCATATGTGCAGAGACGATCGTTTGTCCTTTCCAGGTTCATCCCATGGAGTGAGAGTAGTCTCCTGGCTCCAACTGGCCACGTCTGAGCGACTGGCTGAAATATAACGAGATAGAAAAGAGTAGGGGAATTCTTTAACTCAGGGTATGTATTTTTCATTCATCGGATTTCGGAATCTCCACTATCACTGGCAGTGAGTTCCAGATCTGATGGCAAGACAGTCGAGTTTCAGATGGCTCTCGGAGAACACACTTCTTGTCAGGTTGTTACAGAGGAAACACTCGACTGTAAATACCTCGGGTTAGGACAGGAGACATTATGGACGAAACGGGGTTTGCTGTCACTGGAAAGATGTCTGTACTTAGCATTAAGTACAAAAGGAGGGCTGAAATCACATCTTCCTACCTCTGCCAGTCTGTTTATTTAAGCATTGCGCGGTTGGTAAGATGGCACATCGTTGCGGCCGCTGAACGGCCTAGAAATGAGTCTAACTCGCTCCCTTCAACAGCAGAGTAGACGATATTAAAGTTGCTTTTTGCTTTCAATACGCATTTTTGGCAGCTTGCTGCTGTTCGCTCATATTTTTCCATATACTTTCTACATACTCAGTCACACACCGTGTCCACGAAGTACTGACATAACTATGTTTTACTCTCCCTACCCGCCTGTGTCAAGGTTATACTCTGAGTTGTATTCCCTTGTCCGATTATTAATAGTTCTTTTTAATATGTGAGTGGGTACATTTCATGTTCAAAGTCGGCATATCTATTTGTTATACTGACCATTTGCTTCCATTCAGAGCTGGAAGATACCTCCTCCCATTAACATGTCTATGTGAATGGTGTGGTACACCCTCGTGTCATACTTATCTGGATCACCCCTATTAATATTCATTTAAATAAGACGTTTTCCGTTGGGTGACGGTACCCTTGTTTCCAATTAATCTGCATGGTCATTTGGGTTGGTTCCTCATTCAGTTGGGCACCTGGATTTGGTTTTGTGCATCCCAGATATTTCTCCGATCACAGCTGAACCCAACGGCTTTACTTGCCACTAACAGAGGACGCTTCCTGATTCAGAAGAAAAGTTCCAGTCTGCAGCATTTCTTCCATACTCAGGAGTGACCAGCGATGAGCGGCAAATTCTCCAGATATATTAATTGAGAGTGTTTTTGTTCCCGTTTCCAGGATCTAGACTGGCTACGCTCTGTTAAATACGACGTAAGTTTTTGAAACGGCAATACATTAAAATTACGCAAAGTATTTGTAATTCTAAGAAAAAATAACCTGTGGGGAGAATGAGTATTATACTGCAAGTGCAGGAATCTAGAGAAGAGCTCAGGTTAAAAAAAAGCGTGAAGAAGGTATACAGTTTTTCACCCCTAATGTTCAATCTACACATCGAAGGAGAAATGACAGAAATAAACGATATCTTCCGGGAAATATTAGATTAGCTGGGGAAATTGCTAACCTGGTGACTGAGAAGGAAAATTAAAGGGACTGTTGACGTAAGGAATAGTATAACGAACACAAAATATGGACTGAGAGTAAACCAAAGAAAGACGGAAGTAATGAGAAATAGACGAAATGAGGAAAATGAGAAGTTTCGTATCAAAACTGGGGACCATGTGGTAGACGTAGTGAAGGAACACCACTACTTTTGAAGGAAAGTAACGAATGACGCAGGAACAGGAGGTTATAAGAAGTGGACTAGCACTACAACAGAAGCGTACATCTCGCCAAAAAAGGTTTGCTATTATCAAGGCCCCTGAGTTGAAAAAATTTTTCTGAGAATTTATATTTCTGGCACAGCATTGTATCGAAGTGAATTATAGACGACATGAAATAAGAGAACGAAGCGTCTGAGATGTTGAGTTACAGCTATCTGAAAACGAAGAACACTGTTTAGATAAGAAATGAGGTCATCCTGGGAGTCTGTGAACCGGTGAGGAATGAAATATGTGTGTAACACTAACAGGAGGAGGGTAAGGTGACTGAAGATGTGAGGAAGAATTAAAAGACATGTTGAATGGTGTTAACAGTCTAATGAGTATTGGTTCAGAGTAAAACAAAACACTCCAGGGAGACTGTAGCGGGCAAAACGTATATGGGAAGACAGAAACGTGAATATATCCAACAAATAATTATGTACATCGACTGTAAACGGTATTCGGCGGTGAAAAAATTTACACAGTAGAATAAATCACGGCGAGGCGCATCAAAACAGTCGGATGCTGATGCCACTCCTCGGTACAGTATGACGCGTTAAAGCAGAGTAAGCTCTACGCTGACGGAAGGAAAGATGCTGTGACTCAGTTAGTCATGTACTTCTATAATAATATAGGCTACAATTTTCAGTGAAGAACTGATGACTATGACCTATCAGATATTTAAAATACCGTGACCGGATTCAGACCCCAAGACAATTATCCAGTGGTTATCCGTCAAACGTCATGAAAAAACACCGAACTACTCATTTGTGCATGTTCAGTTCTGACGATGGGTTTTGACAAGGGAACATTCACAGGCATAAATACAAGATCTTCATGAAATTCGGCAGGTATGTTGACGGGTCGGAATAAAGCAATAATTATTTTTTTCTTTTATTTTTGTCCATTTCATTTTTAAAGGTGTAAAACACACACCAAAAGGTAATCTGGCATATTAAGTTTGGAGGGAATAACTTCGACACCATGATATATAAAGAAAGATGTATATATATATATCATATAAAGGTTGAAATACGATCAACATTCTTGAAATCTGTACAATCAACCTTTGTAACAATTTGAAATTCTGCAGAGTACCCCACTACTATTATTCAATTTTAAAAATTAAAAGCGTTTCTTACAAAATTAATGAAAGAAGCTTTCACGCCACATCCAACCATGTGTTATACAGCTGCTTCCTGAAACAATAGTTTTGGAAAATAAGCTGTGCAGAATATGTTGTCAGAGTATTTTCAGCATGCCTAATTAAAAATATAAGAGACCATTATTAATCTAATTATTTATTTAGTTTATTTTGGGCGTATGTTTGAAATCTTTATATTACGTTTTACATTCTTTTTTTGTTTTTTTAATTTGTGATTTCACTTACTTTTATTTTTTAATTGAAAATAATAAAAGGTACAAAATCAGTACAATAATAATGATGATCTGTAAATAAATGCTGAAAACATAACTTTCTTTTACACCTTGCACATAAAATGAACAAAATTTCTTACACACGACGAGCAACACTATGTAAAACAAGATTCAGTAGCATTCGAAAATTGTGGAGGGCAATCCTCTCAATATTCATATTTGTACCAAGCGTATTTCAGTCCATTGGAAAACTTTAGCGAAGTGAACTGATCATGTGTTAGTGACTATCTTGATGATATTATTTTTCAAATGGATATTCAACGTCATATTTATTCAGCAGAATTAGATCTGAAAGTCTTCTCACAAAGTTCTTTCAGCATCTAATGTCAGACATTTAATGGCTGCACCTGTCCGGTCGATCCTTTTTGGATCACCAGATAAACAAGTCCTGAGGTACGACGCTCAGGACTTTGACCACCATAAGAAGATAACAACAATACAAATTTTTCTCGCGCATTGCGAAAGAAAACTTCTCAAATGTCTTTTGAAGTGGTTAGAATTTAGTTTACCAGATTTAGATGCTGTCACAAGAATATTTGCGAATTCAAAAATGAGATTCTCGAATCCTTGGTCCAAAGCTACCATTAGTTTCCTTTAAAACAATTAGGAACTTGTTCATCTGATGGTCCCAAAAGGCTCGACGGGGCAGGTACACCCAGTGGGTGTATATCGCTTTCGATGTGGTAAGAAATTTGTGAGAAAATTTTAGGATCTGTATTGCGAATATTATGATGTCAGTCTTAACATGAGAACCAATATAATTCAGCTGCAGTCACTAGTACATGTTCAATTCACTTCGCTTGGCACAACTCTGGATATTTAGAGGGTCACCCTCCACAATTTGCGATTGCTGCTGAATCTTGTTTTGTATTGCGTCGTCCGTCTTGTATATTGTGTGAAGGAATTTTGTTCATTTTATGTGCAAAGTGTAAAAGAAAAGTTATGTTTGAAGGATTTTTATTATTGTAATTATTCTCTGTTACTAAAATGCAAATGTGAAATGGCAAACTAAAAAACAAGAAGATGAATCTAAAATGCGAACTAACAATTTAAAATATAAAACAAAGTAAAATAAATGATTAGAACAATAACCTTTTAATTTTTAAATCAGGTTTATTTAAAATACTCCGACAACATGTTCTGTACAGCTTATTTTCCAAAACTGGTCTTTCTGAAACCAGTTTTCTTACACATAAATGGCTGTGAAGTGAAATTTTCTTGAATTTATGTTGTGAGAAAAGTTTTTAAAATTAAATACTGGTGGTGAGGTATTTTACATAATTTCAAATTATTACAAAGGTTGATCACACTAATTTCCAGAATTCTGGATCGCATGACGTCAGAAACTGTACGATTTAACAACTTATCCGATGAACTGCAGAGAACCGTCGAAGTTGCGTTATTAATTTTCCTTTTTACTTGATGACTAGTTTCGAGAATAGTCTCATTATCAAATAATCCTTTAACCTATGCAATAACATCCATTACGAAGGCCAATCTTCTCGTAAATTAGTGCAGGGCTAAAATGCATTTACGTAACTAAGATGTGTTAAAGTGGAATGGATAGTCATGTGGCTGTCGTAAAGGATGTTACTGCATAGCTCAGTAGATCATTTGATAATGAGCATAGGCTCGAAACTATTCATTACCTAAAAAAGAAATTTAGTATTGCAACTTCGACGGTTCTCTGCAATTTATTGCATAATTTGGGTTGATTACACAGTTTTCAAGAACAGTAATTGAGTTTCAAATTTTATACGAAACACATTTTTTATACATTATGGTTTCTAGGATATTCCGTATAAACCTAATATGCTAAGTTACCTTTCGGGATGTGTTTTAACCCTTAAAAATAAAACTGGACAAAAACACAAAAATACTTATTGCATTATTTTGACCACTCTAAATCCTAGCTAAGTTTCATCAAAATCGTTTATTTACACTTGGGAATGTTCCCTTGTGAGCGAAACAGTGTAGTAATATTGCGATCTTGTGTTACAGATTTGCCGTAGGTAAATAGATTCATCGTGTCAAATTATGTAAACTCACCGTTCCACAAATGTTGTTAGGATTATTGTTTTGTGTGTGTTATTTCCCGCACATGTTTATTTTGTGCCCACTGCATTTTTCATGGCGGAGGCTGTGCAGTTTTTTAATTGGCACTATTTACGACTTTTCAGAATTCTTATGTTAGAAGTAAAATTATTTCACTGAAGTGTGCACGTACAATTAATCCACTGGGCGGGCTCGAACGGTAATGACTAAGTTGTCTACGAAGATACACTTAACACATCATAATTCGCTGTCATGGAGCGCCTTACTGTAAGAGATATGCGACATAAAGTTTCCTACTAAAAGTAATCATCTTATTCAGTACCTAATTGAAATCCGAGTGACAGTTTTTCATTCGACACCGTTCATGGAGGATTACCTTTATATTCACAAATTTCTTTCATATTTCACAATATATCTTATTTGTGCACATTTACGGAAGGCCGCTAGAGACATGGCTTCGACTTCTCGAACGAGTGAGAGAGGGCGAGTTCTTTGGAATAATTATTCTTTGGTTCCCACCTGTGCCAGCTGTGATTTTGTCTTGACGATCACAGTACACGCCCCGTTAATTCGAGTGAAACGGACATTGGAACACTCTGATGCTTCTGGAAAAGTACATTTTCCACTAATGGTCAGAATTCGTGTACCCTCATCCCGCGTTCATTTTCATCTAAAAGCAAATTAATAATTTGCTCCGAAAAGTAAATTATTAAGAGATATTTAAGTTCTCGGACACAAAGGGAAACTTTTCTTTTTCCATTAGCGAGCACCAGAGGAATAAAGAATTCATAAAGTTGTAATTTAAAGCTGGGCTGAGCAAGAAATTCCTCGAAGGTATGGCAGAAAAGTCAGTGCCACAACGCTGACGAAGTTTCGACGCTGTTATTAGATTATGCTGCCATGAAGATGTAAATGAGACCGAGTGGCGTCTTTCCGTTGCTGGGAATTAAGTTCCGAAACTAAAATCAGCACTGTGGTTCTTTCAGTTCGCTCTTGTAGATGTACCCTGGCTGTCTGCTGGTCTGAGAGATAAACTGTAATCTCTGCGGCACAGGGCACCTACATTTGTAGCGACTGATCTTAAAATCTGTTACTAAGCACCCTCTCCTCAGTAGAGAGCAATGTTTTTTGTGGAATTCCTCTTCAATAGTGTGGTGAAAAAATTTGTTAGGTGTATGTTAGGACCAGTTTTCTATAATCAACTTCGTTAAGTAAACTTTGGGAATATACACTCCTGGAAATTGAAATAAGAACACCGTGAATTCATTGTCCCAGGAAGGGGAAACTTTATTGACACATTCCTGGGGTCAGATACATCACATGATCACACTGACAGAACCACAGGCACATAGACACAGGCAACAGAGCATGCACAATGTCGGCACTAGTACAGTGTATATCCACCTTTCGCAGCAATGCAGGCTGCTATTCTCCCATGGAGACGATCGTAGAGATGCTGGATGTAGTCCTGTGGAACGGCTTGCCATGCCAGTTCCACCTGGCGCCTCAGTTGGACCAGCGTTCGTGCTGGACGTGCAGACCGCGTGAGACGACGCTTCATCCAGTCCCAAACATGCTCAATGGGGGACAGATCCGGAGATCTTGCTGGCCAGGGTAGTTGACTTACACCTCCTAGAGCACGTTGGGTGGCACGGGATACATGCGGACGTGCATTGTCCTGTTGGAACAGCAAGTTCCCTTGCCGGTCTAGGAATGGTAGAACGATGGGTTCGATGACGGTTTGGATGTACCGTGCACTATTCAGTGTCCCCTCGACGATCACCAGTGGTGTACGGCCAGTGTAGGAGATCGCTCCCCACACCATGATGCCGGGTGTAGGCCCTGTGTGCCTCGGTCGTATGCAGTCCTGATTGTGGCGCTCACCTGCACGGCGCCAAACACGCATACGACCATCATTGGCACCAAGGCAGAAGCAACTCTCATCGCTGAAGACGACACGTCTCCATTCGTCCCTCCATTCACGCCTGTCGCGACACCACTGGAGGCGGACTGCACGATGTTGGGGCGTGAGCGGAAGACGGCCTAACGGTGTGCGGGACCGTAGCCCAGCTTCATGGAGACGGTTGCGAATGGTCCTCGCCGATACCCCAGGAGCAACAGTGTCCCTAATTTGCTGGGAAGTGGCGGTTCGGTCCCCTACGGCACTGCGTAGGATCCTACGGTCTTGGCGTGCATCCGTGCGTCGCTGCGGTCCGGTCCCAGGTCGACGGGCACGTGCACCTTCCGCCGACCACTGGCGACAACATCGATGTACTGTGGAGACCTCACGCCCCACGTGTTGAGCAATTCGGCGGTACGTCCACCCGGCCTCCCGCATGCCCACTATACGCCCTCGCTCAAAGTCCGTCAACTACACATACGGTTCACGTCCACGCTGTCGCGGCATGCTACCAGTGTTAAAGACTGCGATGGAGCTCCGTATGCCACGGCAAACTGGATGACACTGACGGCGGCGGTGCACAAATGCTGCGCAGCTAGCGCCATTCGACGGCCAACACCGCGGTTCCTGGTGTGTCCGCTGTGCCGTGCGTGTGATCATTGCTTGTACAGCCCTCTCGCAGTGTCCGGAGCAAGTATGGTGGGTCTGACACACCGGTGTCAATGTGTTCTTTTTTCCATTTCCATGAGTGTATGTATTACGCTAACCAACTTGAGAAACTAACTTACGGTAATAATAGCCTTAAATATGTGAGCTGTAAGATTATAAGGTGAACACTAATAAAACCAGATTACTCTTATCCATTACGGATATTTTTGAACCCTTGACTGTTAATTGAATGTAAATGCATAAAACTGCAAAATGGTTCAAATGGCTCTGAGCACTATGGGAATTAACATCTGTGGTCATCAGTCCCCTAGATCTTAGAACTACTTAAACCTAACTAACCTAAGGACATCACACACATCCATGCCCGAGGCAGGATTCGAACCTGAGACAGTAGCGGTCACGCGGTTCCAGACTGAAGCGCCTAGAACCGCACGGCCACACCGGCCGGCGTAACTGCAACCAGTCCCTTTTTTGAATAATTATTTATTATTCCATGAAACGGTTTTCGAACCGTTTCACGTTCATCTTCAGATGGTTTCTGGAGGTTACATCACTATTTCTAGCATAATGCTGGGAGCTGACTTGCGAGAGTATGGGCGGCTTTTTTCGTTAGTGTCCATCTGTCTGCTTCCAGTTTGATTGCCAGTTGGTATATCACTTCACATACTTTTACACAAACTGTATTCATTCACACCGTGACAGCGAAACTTTGCCAGCATCCAGCATGTGCTGTTCAACAGTTATCGACCATGTCAGGCCGACAGCGGTGGTCTAACGGTTCTGGCGCTGCAGTCCGGAACCGCGGGACTGCTACGGTCGCAGGTTCGAATCCTGCCTCGGGCATGGGTGTGTGTGATGTCCTTAGGTTAGTTAGGTTTAAGTAGTTCTAAGTTCTAGGGGACTTATAACCTAAGATGTTGAGTCCCATAGTGCTCAGAGCCATTTGAACCATTTTTTTGACAATGTCAGTACAGAAACAGGATTAGCGATCATGATGTCGTTATAGCAACTGTGATTACGAAAGTTAATAAATCAGTCAAGAAAGCTAGGAGAGTGTTTCTACTAGATAGAGCAGATAAGCAGTTATTAACATCTTACTTAGACATGAACTGGCATCACTTGGTACCAGGAAGATGGATGTAGAGGAATTATGGGCAAAGTTTAAGTAGTTTGTAAATCGTGGTCTGGAGAGTTACGTGCCTAGTAAGTGGATAAAGGATGGAAAAGACCCACTAAGGTTTAATAACGAAATCATAAGATGCTGAGGAAGTAGAGGCTGCTGCACTCCAAGTTAAAAAGTGGAAGAGCGAACGACGACAAGCGAAGGTTATTAGAGATTCGCATGTCTGTGAAAAGTTCTACGCGTGAAGCATACAACAATTACCAACGTCACATCTTAGCAAAAGGTATGGCAGGGAATCCGAGAAAATTCTGGTCGTATATAAAATCGATAAGCGGGTCTAAGGCTTCCTTTCAGTACCTTGTTGACCAGTCTTGTGTGACAGTTGAAGATCGCAAAACGAAAGCCAAAGTTTTAAATTTCACGTTCAAGAATTCGTTCGTGCGGGAGAACAGTACAAAGATACCGTCATTTGACCATCGGACAGACTCCCGTATGGACGATATAGAAATAAGCATACTTGGTATAGAGAAGCAACTTCAGATTTGAAAACAAATAAATCACAAGGTCCGGATGGAATACCAGTTCGATTTTATAAAGACTACTCTACGGCACTGGCTCGTTACCTAGCTTGCATTTATCGTGAATCTCTCGCTCACCACAAAGCCCCAAGCGAGTGAAAAATCGCGCAGGTGACTCCAGTATATTAGAAGGATAAAAGAACAGACCCTAAAAATTACAGAGCAATATCCTTATCTTATGTTTGCTCCAGAATCCTTGAACATATTCTCAGTTCGAGCATAAAAACCTTCCCTGAGGCTAAGCAGCTTATGTCCACGAATCAGCATGGTTTTAGAAAGCATCGCTTGTGGGAAACACAGCTTGCCCTTTTATCCTATGACTTGATGTGAACAATGGATGAAGGGCTACTGGTAGATTCCATTTTTCTAGATTTCCGGAAAGCATTTGAAACGGTAACCCATTACAAGCTGTTAACGAAGGTACCAGCACATCGACTAAATTCACAGATATGTGAGACCTCTTAAATAATAGAACCTAGTATGCTGTTCTCGACGGTGAGTGTTCATCAGAGACGAGGACATCGTCAGAAGTGCCCGAGGGAAGTATGAGAGGACCAGTGTTGTTCGCTATGTACAAAAATAATTTGGCGGACAGGGTGGGTAGTCATCTGCGGCTGTTTGCCGATGATGCCCTGGTGCACGGTAAGGTATCGAAATTGAGTGACTGTAAGAAAACACAAGACTATTTAGACAAAATTTCCAGTTGTTATGATGAATGGCAGCTAGCCCTAAATGTGGAGAAATGTAAGTTAATGCGGATGGGTAGGAAGATCGAACCTGTAATGTTTGGATACTGTATTACTAGTGACCTGCTTGTCGTTTACATATCTGGGCGTAACGTTGCAAAGCGATATGAGGTGAAACAAGCGTGTGAAAACTGTGGTAGGGGAGGGACATGGTCGACTTCGGCTTATTGGGAGAATTTCAGAAAAGTGTGATTCACGTGTAAAGCAGACCGCGTGTAGGACGCTGGTGCGACCTATTCTTGAGTACTGCTCGAGTGTCTGGGATGCGTACCAGATCGGGTTGAAGGAAGACATCGAAGAAATTCAGAGGAGGGCTGCTAGATTTGTTACCAGGTAAGTTTAAACAAAACATAGGCGTTCCAGAGATGCTTCGGGAACTCAAATGGGAATCCCTGGGGGAAGGCGGCGTTCTTTTCGGGAAACACTATCAAGAAAATTTAGAGAATCGGCATTTGAAGCTGACTGCCGAACGATTCTGCTCCCGCCAACATACATTGTGCTTAAGCACCACAAAGATAAGATAGGAGAAATTAGGGTTATACAGAGGCATACAGACAGTCGTTTTTCCCAGCTCTGTTGTGGGTGGAACAGGAGGGTAAATGACAAATAACAGTACAGGGCAGCCTCCGCTACTATCTTACGGTGGCTTGCGGAGTATCTATATAGATGTAGACGTAGATATCTAAAGTATAAATTACTGTTTTCTTGAATGTCAATACATTCCATTCGATAATTAATCTTTTCAGCACTGAGGCTGATTGGATTTTTTATACCGCATCGCTGACTGAATTTCGTTCATCATTTATCTGTCACGATGTCCGCGCTTTTCGTCTTCTGTCGTCATTCTTTTCTGGTATCGCCACTGGTAAGAGCAGACACAATTCTGATTGCTGCCAGTAAGTACGTACGAGCATTGAATGCTTAATATGTGTAGTGCATATAGGAGTGGTGGCCGTACAGGAACGTAGATAATTATGTAACACTATGTAGACGCATTTACTGATTATTAAAATTAAGGTAAATTAACGCACATGCATTTCTCTATGTATCTTGTATCCTGACTTATTGTTCAGTGATGTCCTTTTTGTTGGAGACTTCCTTGATATAGTGATGTTTCGCGCGTCTGCGATTTAAGCAGATGAAAGGACGAATAATTAATGTACACTCATGTGAATTTTTATCCACGGATAATACATTGATTTTTACAATGCCAAAGTACTTATAAAGTAACACAATTTAAATTTCGTTCATACTTAAAGTTAAAAATTACCCAAATAAATATTAATTATTAGCATGTAATTGAATAATTCTATTATATTACATTACTCTATACGCTGCCGGAGACAAGCGATGTAACAGGTACGAGGGCTGTTCAATAAAGAATGATCAAATTTTTTTATGGTCATAATTTCTCGCGCTAAAATTTAATCTTATGATATTTTGTTAGCTTAATGTGCTTAATGTGCAACAAACACGTCGTAGTAGTTTCATTGTTGGGACTCCTCGCCTACCGCTGCAATGGAGGTAAAACACGAGGAACAATATGCGGCTTTGAAATTCTGCTTTCATCTCGACAAACCTACAGCTGAGGGCTATACAATGTTACAGGAGGCCTATGGAGAGTCTGTTCTTCCCTACAGCACAGCTCGAAGTTGGTTTAAAATCTTGAAAGAGGGGAGACAATCAATTTCTAGGGAAGGTGGACCCGGTGCTCCAATTACTGCTCTTACGGAAGAAAACACCAAAACTGCTGCTGTCATTGAGAGAGAGGATAGACGAATTACCTTAAGATCACTTTCTGAAAAACTGAACATTTCATTGGGTGCCTGCCACCCACACGTTGGTAACAGAAAAATTACACACGACACGTGTTTGTGCGCGATGGGTTCCAAGACTGTTTATTCCCGAACGAAAGAACATTTGCGTGCAGGTCTGCATGCAGTTAATGTTGGTGTTAGGGGAAGATCCGGAGTTTCTTTCAAATGTGATCACTGCTGACGAAACTTGGCTACATCACTTTCATCCTGAGAGCAAACAGCAAAGCACAGCGTGGAAATCTCCTTCATTACCAACCCCCAAAAGAACAAAAGTGGTTGCTTCTGCTGGGATAGTTATGGTCTTCTCATTCTTTGATATTCATGGAATGGTTTATCAGAATGTTGTACCTGCACACACATCAGTAACTGGGCAGTACTACAGGGATGTCCTGAAAACATTACAAGGCCATATCAGCCGCAAAAGACCACATTTCCGTAAAGCAGGCTGGAAGCTCCACCACAATAATGTGCGGCAGCATATTGCCAATGTTGTTGCTGAATGCCTTGCAAAAATCAATGTGAAGTGCTTCCCTCACCTTCCCTATAGTCCGGATTTAGCCCTATGTTACTTTTTTCTATTCCCTAACATGAAGAAACACCTTCGTGGGAGGCATTATCAATCATCAGAAGCGGTGGTGAAGGCTGTTGAGGCGAATTTGAAGGACCTCTCAAAAAATGGTTTCCAGCATTCGAAGACCGGCAGAAACATTGGGAAAAGTGAATCGCACTCATGGGACACTACTTTGAGAAGGACCATCAAAATTATGAGGATGAGTAAAGGTATGTTGTCAAAAGAAAAAAATTATGATCATTCTTTATTGAACAGCCGTCGTAGATCATCACTGTGAGAGTAATATGATAACAAATCTCGATCAAATGAAACAAACATGTCGTAGTAAAAGGTTCCCAAACAATCGTAGCAATATACAGTGTGTCCGCCTCTGGCGGTAACGCAGACGTGTGTTCAAGCATGTAAATGATCGTAGAGGTGCCAAATGACATCCTGCGATAGTTTGTCCTTAACAAATTGCACCTCTTTTCGCAGTTCGGCAGTACTCCCTATAGGCTCTGGAGAAGGAGCGCGTTCCTACTTCACCATTTCCCATACGTGTTCAATTGGCGAGAGGTCTGGTGATGTTGCTGGCCAGGGCAGTTGCTGTGCACCACAAAGCACGCACTGCGTCGCACTAGCCGCGTGTGGACGTGCATTGCCCTGCAGAAGAAAGCTCATCAACTTCCCGTCGAAGAAATGGCAGTAGCTCGGGATAACAACCTGAGCAATATAGCGGGCAGTGGTTACTTTACTCTGCGGAAACACCAATTTAGACAACGAGTTTACCGTAGTTGATGCCATCCCCCTCCTGAGGTTTGATAGGACTGCGAAGAGCGAATGCACTCCAGTGTAGGCTGTTCACTATGTCCTAGCCGTTCACGTGTACCTCCATCACTCGCATACAGACAAAACCTACTGCCATCACTGAAAACACAGTGCCATTCCTCTCTCCAGTTGACTCTCTCGTGACACCAGAGTAGCCGAATTTGGCGGTGTCATCGTGTCAGTGGTGGTAGCCTGGTCAGGGGCACACATGATCGTAGTGCTGCTTGAGCCTGACTGTTCCCACTGGTCCTTGGTCACACATCCTGTGTAATATACTTCCCTGGTTTCTTCCCAGGATGACGTTTAGGCAGCCACTGCCGATCTCGTTCTGTGTCGATCGTGATGTGCATCTGTACTACGGAGACATGCAGAACCCGGTCTATGGGAGAGGGAACCATCCACAGAACTCTGCTGAAAGCAGTGACACACTACCGATACACTGTGTCCAACATGTCGATACATCATCCAGATTACTCAAGACCAACAAATGGCTGAAGTTGTTTAGCACAAGTACGTACTCGTTGGCGGAGTATAGCTGTCCCGTAGAATCAATGTTGCAAACGCTATTCACTTCTAAATTCAGGACTGCTGCTGCCTGTGACGTCAATAAAGAGGATAAGATTAGATTAGATTCAGTTGTCGTTCCATAGATCCAAAATATGAGACGATTCTCGTGGATGTGGAAGACGTCAGAAAGTATAACATAAAACATTTGAATATAATACTTACAACATTGATCATTTGTCAGGAGATCGTCAAAATAAGTGAATACATTACAGTAAACTGGAACTGCTAATATTTACAGAATAAATACACTGTCAGAATGAAACATTGTTATTCACTTTTAATAAATTTACCATACACAAAATACCTTATCTTGACTGTTGTGTCCAAGTGCTGTCAAAACAGAAATCTAACAGACATTTTTACTTAAGCTGGTCTAACAGTCCCTGTTAAGATATTCATCTACAGAGCAGCAGGAATTGCCTATCAAAAAGTCTTGTTGAAGCCGTGCTTTATCTGAAACCAAGGCTTTAATGGTTTCCGTCAGTTTATTGAAAACTTGTGTTCCTAAATGTTGGACCCTCGTTTTGGACCAAGGTAAGTGATTATTGGTCTTTATGTAGATTGTTCTTATTCCTAGTACTGATATTGCGTTTAAGCTATTGGTTGGAAATAGATATATATTACTTGCAACAAATTTCATTAAGGACTGAATGTACTGAGAAGTAGTGGCCAGAACACTTAAGTTCTTTGAACAGGTTTTCACATGAGGTTCTTGAATTTACACCACAAATGATTCTTATTACAAGCTTTTGCACGCTAAAAACTTTTGCTCGGATTGGTGAGTCACCTCATAATATGATCCCACATGACATAGTAGAATGAAAGTAAGCAAGTTTTTTTATATTTATGTCTCCTAAATTTGACAGTATTCTCACTGCAAATACAGAATTGTTTAGGTGCTTCAGCAATTCTGTAGTATGCCCTTCTCAACTGAATGTATTGTCGAGTTGTAATCCCAGAAATTTAACGCTATCAACCTCTTTGATCTGCATGTCGTCATATGTTATACACATGCTGGAAGGAAATCTCTTACAGGTTCTGCACTGCATATAGTGGGTCTTTTCACCTTTTAATGATCATGAATAGCTTTAACCCACTTATCTGTACTCGACTGTCTACTTATTGCAGTGTTTGTACCACCTGCAAACAAAACAAATTTAGCATCGGGCAATGTAATAGATGATAGGTCATTAATGTACATAAGAAAAAGTGATGGACCCAAGATAGAATATTTATTTATTTATTCATTTTTTCATTTATATGAACATCACATGTAATTAATTCCCAGTCAGAGGAAGACTGAGTGCTTATTACACAGATATTTCGCGACAGCACCCTTTGTTTCCTGTCAGTTAGATACGACACTAGCCAGTACGCAGCATTGCTGGTGAAACCATAATCTTCTGATTTAATTAAGAGATTGGTATGGTTCACATAGTCAAAGACTTTTGACATGCTACACAAAATGGCAGTAGCCTCTAATTTGTTATTTAAAGCATTAAGTTCATTCTCACTGTAAGTGTAAATGGGTGTCTCTGTATACAAACCATTAAGAAACCCAAACTATGACTTGAACAATATATTATTCACAGTCAGGTGCTTAAGGAGATGCTTGAACACAACCTTTTGAAATATTTTTGAAAAAGCCGGCAAAAGTGAATTAGGTTGGTAGGTTGATGGTATCTCTTTATCCCCCTTCTTCTAAAGAGGCATATTTTAGCCAGTCTGGAAATACTCCACTGACAAGAGACTGATTAACAAATAACTTAAAACAAAACTCAACTCACATGACCACTCTTCGATTAACTTCGTTGGTATGTTATAATACCCATTAGAACACTTAGATTTTAAGTATTTTATGATGGATGCGAGTTCTTTGGAAGACATGAGTATCATTTCCATTTTACTGATGTTATTTTAATGACTGGTCTACGATACCCCATTGCACTGTTCATCGTATGTGATAACCCCAAGTTATCAGTAACAGAAATAAAGTACTCGTTTAAGAGGTTTGAAACATTACATGCACTTATTACCAATGTCTCATTTATTTTTAAAGCTATCTGTTGATTTTCCTTTTTGGCCCCACCTGTCTCTGTCTTCACTATATCTGATACAGTTTTTATTTTGTTGTCTGATGTAATTATCTCTTTCTCATAATAAAGCTGCTTCAGTTTTTGGATTACTTGCTTCAATATTTTCCAGTATTCTTTGCAACTACAATGTTAGCATCAGAGCTGTTCCTATATAGTAAATATAGTCTCATTTTTGTCCGCATGATATCTTTATTCCTTGTGTAATCCATGTTTTTTCCTTACTTCTGTGTGATTTGAGTTACCTTTAGGGGAAAACGAATTTCAAAAGTGGAAGTAGCTTTATTAATGAATGCTTTGTATTTTCCATTGGAGTCAGAAGTATTGTAAACATCTCTCCTGTTCATGTCTTTGAACAATTTCCTGAATTTCTCAACGTTTGACTGATTTATTACCTGCCTGTTCTCAGATTTAATAGATATTTATCCTGACAAGTTTCAACATTTAACACAAGATGCTGCATGTCATGATCAGATAGCCTATTTACTGTTTTTTGGGATATGCCTTTTTTCCCTAGATTTGTCTACAAAGATATTATCCACGGCAGTGTCAGAGCATTTACATATCCTAGTTGCAAAGTTCACAGTAGGAACTAAATTTAATGAGTGTTAATGATTGCAATAACTGTTCACAGACAGAGCTTTTCAATAAATCTACATTAAAATAAATCTACATTAAAAGCACCAGCAGCCACTATTTCCTTACTGTGAGATTGGTCAACAGAGCTTCCAGATTTTTTATGAAGCGGCTAAAATTTCCTGAAGGTGATCTGTATATACTTACTATTATAAAGGACATACTTTGAAATACTACATCTGTTACACATGATTCTAAGTGCTGCTCTGAGCAAAATTTATTAATATCAGTATTCTTGAAATCAAAACAGTTTCTGACAATTGTGGCAACTCGTCCTTTCTCCATATTTTCTCTACAGAAGTAAGAAGCTAACTTGAATACTTTAACATCTAACACATCTATACCAGTGATCTCATGATATTAAGAGAGGCAGATTACATCATCTGGTTTGCTCAACTCTAATTCTTCAAGACAAATGATCAACTCATTAAGCTTACCCCATAGTCCTCGGATACTTTGATGCAATAACGATAACTGATTTTGTGCAGTGGTGGAATTACAACTGGTTGAACCAATTTTCCTGTCAATTTTTGAGTATCTTTAGTTTCAATCAGAGGCTGTCTACGTGAATTGTGTGCATTAAAATTTTCTTTCTATCTGCCTTTTTTATCAATGTGAATGTCATTTTCAGCGTCAGAGCAACTTTTGTTTCTGCCCTCCTTACCCTAAAAGAATGCTGTTCTGTTACTTGTAGTCACTGGTACAGTATCACTTGTGATAGTGGCCCCCCTCCCATCAAGTCATTTGCTATTAGCCCAGGCAGTTTTCCCTTTTCATTTCTGTTGAGGTGAAGGCCATGCCTTGTATAGTCCCACCTGCTGATAGACCCAATATCTAATACAATATCTAATACAAGCAGCCGTCCCGACTCTAAATTAACTCTCGTAACAGATGAGTTTATTTGAGGCCGGTCATGCCGCCTCACAACACAACATCAATATGTCTCGTTGCTGAAGCTATCTTTACCAGGTCATTCTCAATTAAATAATTAGGGTTCCTGCCTATGCTGCTACCCGTCTACCCACTATTACCACGGTGTCGTCGTTTGTGAAGTCTTTGCAAACTGAACCTACATCCTCTATCACCTGATCCAGAATTTCACTAGATTTAAAAAAAATCTTGTGACCTGGTAACCTCACCCTAGTTCATCTTGGAACAGTTGGCCAACACCTCTACCATGTGAACTACCTAACAAAACTTCCTTATTCTACAGAACATTTTCTGACTTTTTAAACCCTTTTTGAAAGTTTGTTGTGTCCAGCCTCTCGTTCATCTACTTGTGGCTCACCAGTTCCAACCGTGACAACAGATCAAACCTGTTTTCCACATTCATAACACTGTCTGAGATAGTCCCACTCGTATTTCTTCTATAATCTGTTGTCACTTCCCATCTCTCATTTCCCTTCTCCCCCTTACCCTTTCGAGATCGTGTTTTGCTTTATCTAGTTCCACCTGAAGGGCAGAAATCTTCTTCCCCCGTTCCACTATGTTCGTATCTCTACAGCAAATCCTACGCAACCAATGAGGTTTCTTTATTTCCCCAATTTCCACGCTGCTGCAGTCACCCACATGAAAGAAACTGCAACAACCCTCATGCAACACCCCGGAACTAACAATTCTACGGAAAATCATACACTTCTCGCTCATGGCAAACGAATCTTAGCTTTACCTAAGTTTCACAAGAATAACTACTCAGTTAATATATTAAATTTCTTAGAAAGTTTAGGCCTAAAGTTCGGATACTGATTCAAAACTTCCGGAGGTACTTGTATTGTTTACATGACGAAACGAAAAGTAAATAATGAACTGAGCCTACACTATGTAAACTTTTCACTTACTTCGGAACTTTTGACTTCGTCTACTTACTAGAGAATAATTCGGCTAGCGTGTAAGAATACACTAATAACACAATCTGTAATTTACTGAAATAACCACGTATCTTACAGTATACGATTACGTAAACAAACCCTATTCCAAAATTCGCTCCTATGAAATGTTTTCTTTTTCCAGAAAATACGCAAAAATATGTGAAACCTTCAGTTGATAGCTTTCAGTAGATATAAGTTTACTTATTTATGATGCAATACTCAATTAAACACTTATTTTCACGAGAGCTTGGAATGTAGGGCGCACAGACAGGCCTCCAGAGTATCACCTGATGACTGATGACCGTGACAAATGAATCACTAACACTACAACCACGCAGATCACTGAACACAGTTCTTGAGCGTGCTGCATTTTTTCCGTTAGTGTGTTACTGGACGTCATACTGACCAAAATTAGGTTAACTTTCTTCAAGAAACATATACACTGAAGAGCCAAAAGAAACTGGTATAAGCATGCGTATTCAAATAGAGAGATATGTAAACAGGCAAAATACGGCCCTGCGGTCGGCGACTCCTATATAAGAGAACAAGCGTCTGCCGCTACAATGGCACGTTATCAAGATTTAAGTGAGTTTGAACGTGGTGTTACAGTCGGCGCACGAGCAAAGGGACACAGCATCTCCGAGGCAGGGATGAAGTGGAGATTTTCCCCCTTAGATCATTTCACGAGTGTACCGTGAGTATCAGGGATCCGGTAAAACATGAAATCTCCGACAACGCTGCAGCCGGAAAAAGATCTTGCAAGAACGGGCCCAACGACGACTGAAGAGAATCGTTCAACGTGACAAAAGTGCAACCCTTCCCCTGCTGCAGATTTCAATGCTGGGCCATCAACAAGTGCAGCGTGGGTACCACTCAACAAAACATCATCGATATGGATTTTCGAAGACGAGGACCCACTCCTGTACCCTTGATGACTGCACGACACGAAGCTTTACGCCTCGCTTGGGACCGGAAACACCGACATTGGACTGTTGATGACTGGAAACATGTTGCCTGGTCGGACGAGTGTCGTTTCAAATTGTATCGTGAACCCTTCATGTCAGCAGGGGATTTTTCATGCTGGTAGAGGCTCTGTAATGGTGTGGAGCGTGTGCAGTTGGAGTGATATGGAACCCCTGATACGTATAGATACGACTTTGACAGGTGACACGTACGTAAGCGTCCTGTCTGGCCACCTGCATCCATTCATGTCCATTGTCCTTTCCGAAGGAATTGGGCAATTCTAATAGGACAATGCGACACCCCACATGTCCAGAATATTGCTACAGAGTTACTGCAGGAACATTCTTCTGAGTTTAAACATTTGCACTGGTCGCTAGACTCCCCAAACATGAACATTATTTAGCATATCTGGGATACCTTCCAAAAGTGCTGTTCAGAAGAGATCTCCACACCCTCGTACTCTTACGGATTTCTGGAGAGCTCTGCAGGATTCATGGCGTCAGTTCTCTCCAGCGCTATCTCAGACATTAGTCGAGTCCATGCCACGTCGTGCTGCGGCACTTCTGCTTGCTCGTGCGGGACCTACACGATATTAGGCAGCTGTACCATTTTCTTTAGTTCTTCAGTGTATGTCATTTGGGACACTTGAGGTTATGAATTACATGCAGTGAAGTGTGTGGGCACTATGATACTAATTTGTAGATTTTTATTACATCTTACGTTGTTATTGTGCAACAGCGTTTATTGTTCTAGTTTTGAAACGGTTCATGAAACGGTTCATACTACCAGAAATCTGGAATAACAGATGTAGTAGATTTATTTGAGCACAGAACCGTCAATTATGTTCTTTCGTTCTCTAGTAATGCTTCCTCGCTGCCATATTTTACTTAGGCAAGGATAAGTAATAGCACCTCTGATCAGCACTCTCGGGCATCCAGTCTAGGTAGAGGTCACTGCTGATCTGCCTCCCACAACCTGCAAATTCCCTATACTTTAGGGTCGTTAATACGTTTGATTTCTCTGATGGCTACTTCATTGTATCATCGCTGACCTGCAGTCCAAAATTCTTTTTCGGGACTGACAGAAAGAAGGTTTGGAACACTGTGAAGACACATCATAACCAAGGAAAATAGTCTACCGACTATGACGGTACTAGGTAGCGAAATATTCATTAAGTGAATCAAGTAGAAGGCAAGTAATCATAACTCCAGTCGATAGTCCAAGAGAAAATTCCAGGGCATAAAGAGGAATCTGGGCCTCTTTTTGTCATCGTTATTCTAATTGATTAGACGCCGCCCGCCACGAATTCCTCTCCAGTGCCAATATCTCCATCTAAGAGTGGCACTAGCATCCAGTCTCTTCAATTATTTGACAGATATACTCCACTCTCTGTCTTCCCATACAGTTTTTCTCTCCTATTCCTCCCTCAAATCCCACGGAAGTTTGTGTCATAACACATGTTCTGCTACTTCTTCTAGTCATTGTTTGCCAGGTGTTTCACTCCCCGTCGTTTCTGCGGGCGATTTTAACAGTCTGCAATGGCATCGACGGCTTCTAAACAGATAGTGATCTCGTAACGTATTGTCAGGTATTTCGCTGTAGAAACTGTGCATATACAAAAATTGTTTCGTTATTAAACTAATCCTGCTTGGTTTTATGAGGGTAGTCTACATTTTGTTCTCTGCCAAAATGCGAATCAGTCTGGTTTTGAGAAAAAACGCTAGACAGCTGCTTATGCTCCCGAATATCGAACCCCCTCCTCGCTGGTGAGGTGGTATTCGACATGGAGGTGGCCACCTCGAATTTTCTTGGAGGGATTCAAGAGTATTAGGATGGCATACGAAAGAAAGGAAGGAAGGAAGATTAGAGCTTGTCTCGTCGACAACGCGTTCATTAGCGGCAGAGATCTGGTTGGGAGTGGAAAAGTACCGGGACAACCAAAATAAAATATATTTTAACAATAGTCTATTTTGAAGTAAACAAAACCCATACAACGATAATACAATAATGGAATGATAGCCAACGAGGAAATTCAAAATTCTTAAAATGACTTACGGCACAAATAACAATTGCTTTGACACCAAACAAACTCAGAATAGATACAGTAAAAAAGGAATCACCAGTCAATTGAACGGTTTTGTTCACAGACAGGAATAATAACCAACTGAGAAACAAAGCAAAAGTAAAATAGGTTAAGGCCCAATTAAAGGTATGTTTTACCAGATAGCGAAAAACTGTTACTAGATGGTATAGTTTGCAAGATAACGGTGAAAAGTGAATTAAAATATTCTCAATAATTGCGCCAATGGCTTAAGGCTTAATTAAATGTACGTTTCATCAGAAAGCCAAAAATTGTGAGAGGCACCCACATGCCTTGCTCATACTGTGGCATCAAGCAGTCAGGCCTGCAAGATGAGTGGTCTGCCAAGCGAGTGGATTCATTCTTATTTATCGAGTAACATGAACTCTCGTACTCACAATTAAGTTACAAATTATCCTCCTGTACGAATAATACGCAACGGAAACACGCATCTGACTATCAGTGATTTACAGAACTCAGACTGTTCACTACGCACTGCCAATACCACATTTTCTTTATGTCTTTTATTTAAAGGCTTTTATCAACACATGGCCACCGCACTGAATATGAATGGCGCACACATTATAAATTTGGGACATTATGACAACATACAATTCGAAGGAAAAGTCCACCAATCTTTTTCTTTTCACTATCTTATTTATTCCGATAAATTCTCTAACCTAAACACACAAATTCTATAACCTACAACAATAACACATGAGAAATTCCGCCCAGTGGGCATGGCTTTACATTGGTGAATCTCTATATTATGGTCTCGTAATTATTTAACGCTACAGTGCACTTTCTGGATAGGATGGTGGATCTTTTATTATATCTCACACTTCGACTCTCACAATCATCATCACGAAACTTTCCTCCAGATCGAGCGATACAGAAGGAACAAGCATAACCCACTAATCTTTTGAAACTACCTTGCTACTCTCCCATGCAAACCACACATACTCAAATTACGCGACATACAGCACACTGCAATAAGAAATATAAAACACTAAATAGTCACAACACTATCACTTTCAGCTTTCCCACTTCAATTAATATTTATCCCAGTTTCACACGACACTGCCCCACTTCGTAATTCTACTTTCCTACTATGAACTCTGGAGATATATGCACGTCTTCCTGTGCAATGCAAGCCAAGTGGCGATGCTGGATAGACGGCCGACTCACCTTGCTTCTCTCTCAGAGTTTGAATCTAGCGTCACACGGAATTATATCACGCAAGGTAATATTGAGAACATATTCATCACACACGCGAGTCCTCAACTGATACCATGGACGAGTACTTCTCTTTATCTTTTGTCTCATACACAGTTTGAGACTCACACAGTACTCACCACGTAGAAGTACTCGTCTCTAATTTCAAGTCCTGCACACGCCATTTCTTAAATATTTCAACTTATGGTACACACGCTATTTCTTAAATATTTCAACTTGTTGTACACACGCTAGTAATTCAGCTTAACTTAAGCACACGGAAGTATTTCAACTTATTGCTACACGTGGTTTCATTGTGACCGTTGGTCACTTCCGAAGATTACTACAATCCCATTAATATTACCTGCCTGACATTTAATTCTCCCCACAAAAGTTCCTGAAATAGAGAAATTATTATTTCAAACTACTCTTAAATATTCCACATGCATACTATGTCTCCACTCTTTTGTTATTACGGAGCACAACTAAAACAGGTCTTAACAGCACAAGATCCAGCGGCAGAGTGCTGAAACATGGCCGTTCTCTAGGTGCTCTCACACCTCTGTCGAGGTGGGGGAAGCACCTTGCTATCGTATTGGTCAGCCACATTTCAGGCGCTCAAAGCTCATGCAAATTTCATCTCTTTGGTCGCACCAAAGGTGGCCAATGGATCGACTCAAAGATGATCATATATTCACATTCACTATCTGCGGTTAGCAGACGACCATACATTCATTCATTTCACAGATCTCACCAAACTGGATGTAGGGATTTAATTTGTGGGAGTGCACATGTGATCAATTAAATAAATAAATTGTCATTCTTTCCCACACTGGTATCCAGCTTCGCTGTATTAATTGAAATTGAGTTATTTTACAAAAAGATGTGTTCTTCTGACAAAAATAATGAAGTATGTTGTACCTATTTTCAATGTCGGGCGGTACTGTACCCTTTCAATTGTTACAAACATACACTCCTGGAAATGGAAAAAAGAACACATTGACACCGGTGTGTCAGACCCACCATACTTGCTCCGGACACTGCGAGAGGGCTGTACAAGCAATGATCACACGCACGGCACAGCGGACACACCAGGAACCGCGGTGTTGGCCGTCGAATGGCGCTAGCTGCGCAGCATTTGTGCACCGCCGCCGTCAGTGTCAGCCAGTTTGCCGTGGCATACGGAGCTCCATCGCAGTCTTTAACACTGGTAGCACGCCGCGACAGCGTGGACGTGAACCGTATGTGCAGTTGACGGACTTTGAGCGAGGGCGTATAGTGGGCATGCGGGAGGCCGGGTGGACGTACCGCCGAATTGTTCAACACGTGGGGCGTGAGGTCTCCACAGTATATCGATGTTGTCGCCAGTGGTCGGCGGAAGGTGCACGTGCTCGTCGACCTGGGACCGGACCGCAGCGACGCACGGATGCACGCCAAAACCGTAGGATCCTACGCAGTGGCGTAGGGGACCGCACCGCCACTTCCCACCAAATTAGGGACACTGTTGCTCCTGGGGTATCGGCGAGGACCATTCGCAACCGTCTCCATGAAGCTGGGCTACGGTCCCGCATTCCGATAGGCCGTCTTCCGCTCACGCCCCAACATCGTGCAACCCGCCTCCAGTGGTGTCGCGACAGGCGTGATTGGAGGGACGAATGGAGACGTGTCGTCTTCAGCGATGAGAGTCGCTTCTGCCTTAGTGCCAATGATGGTCGTATGCGTGTTTGGCGCCGTGCAGGTGAGCGCCACAATCAGGACTGCATACGACCGAGGCACACAGGGCCAACACCCGGCATCATGGTGTGGGGAGCGATCTCCTACACTGGCCGTACACCACTGGTGATCGTCGAGGGGACACTGAATAGTGCACGGTACATCCAAACCGTCATCGAACCCATCGTTCTACCATTCCTAGACCGGCAAGGGAACTTGCTGTTCCAACAGGACAATGCACGTCCGCATGTATCCCGTGCCACCCAACGTGCTCTAGAAGGTGTAAGTCAACTACCCTGGCCAGCAAGATCTCCGGATCTGTCCCCCATTGAGCATGTTTGGGACTGGATGAAGCGTCGTCTCACGCGGTCTGCACGTCCAGCACGAACGCTGGTCCAACTGAGGCGCCAGGTGGAAATGGCATGGCAAGCCGTTCCACAGGACTCCATCCAGCAGCATCTCTACGATCGTCTCCATGGGAGAATAGCAGCCTGCATTGCTGCGAAAGGTGGATATACACTGTACTAGTGCCGACATTGTGCATGCTCTGTTGCCTGTGTCTATGTGCCTGTGGTTCTGTCAGTGTGATCATGTGAGGTATCTGACCCCAGGAATGTGTCAATAAAGTTTCCCCTTCCTGGGACAATGAATTCACGGTGTTCTTATTTCAATTTCCAGGAGTGTATATAGTTAACAAGGCAACGTTGTGAAGCAAAAAATATATTCTTGATAGCTGCACAATGGCTTACAGCCCGATTAAAAACAAAGGAAGGAGCATTACAATAGGATATAAACATATAAGGAACAATTGCAGATTAAAAACGTATAAACTTGAAACAAATGATTTCCACCTGAAAATTGTATCAAAGAGTTTACGGCCTAATAACCCATGTGACTACTATGTAGACACTGCACGTGTTAATGGAACGGCAAATTTTATAAATACTGAGCCTCAGTATTATTTCAGTGAGTCACAGTACTTACAGATTAACTGAATTAATGGCAGATGGTCAAGAAAAGCAATTTACACTTGGCACAATTGTTTTAAAGTTTGCCTGAAATTTTCCTTAGTGTCAAAAATCCATCAGCTCTGTGGCAAAGCAAATAGACGGAAGTTAAATTACAGATTTCCTCTTAAACGGCGTTTCTTTACTCAGACCACAGCAGTTAGAGTAACAAGAATAATTAAAGCGAATACCGAAACTAAAATTATAGTTAGAACCAAATTTTAAGAAATACAAGGAATTTTTTATTGAGTTAACAGTCGCAGGCCATCTGTATAATTGGCGGAGGTGGTTTTAGGATATGCCCTGAAATACGACAAAAACACAAAGAGTGCATAGCTTTGCATACAACAAGAATTTGCAGCCCAGAGGCCAAGCACAGTAGTAACTAAGTTTATAGTACAGGAGGCCCTTCACGGAATCAACGATTAAGCTAAGGAGAGTAAACGACGGCAGTAATCTCTCAAAACTACCGACAGAATGGGCAAGGCCCAGTCAGCACATTCATTTAATAGACGAAGCGCTATTTCGGAAATAAATAAACGGCAAGTAACACTTATCTAAAGCAGGTAGCTGTCCAGCTAGACTACCAAAACAAATCACTATAAAGGAACGTATCACCAATTCACTTTGACACCCATCACAGCACTACGTACGGCATACGAGTACAGTGAAGCCTCTCGTAACTAAGAATAAGTGTCCTGCAACATATATGTGAAATTCAACAGTATGGTATACAAATACAATGCGTAAGGCAGGTTTAACAAGCACTTAAGGTGCCAGGAAAACAAATTAAGCAGCGCTACTTGCATAAGACGCAGGACCCTGGATAACATGTAAGACAGCCAAATATAAGCAATCTTAACAGTAGGCGCCAAGAGCACTATTTAAACAAATACAGGGTAGGGTAAATAAAAGTAGCCTGGAGAACAGAGTTCCAGGGTACAAAGGAAAACAGTAGGGGAAGGGAAATACAGTACTAAGCTGTCTACCATTCATCTCTTGTCACTTTTGGGCCCTGGTGAGCAAGTTGCTGAAGGCGGACCTAAGGTGAAATGCTGGAATTGTTACAGTCTCATCCGAGATGTTTTGTCGCAATTCTTGAAGACTGCGAGGTTGTTGCAGTACACCTTAGACTTGAGGGCTCCCCACACAAAGTAATCGCTCACTGACAGATCAGGTGATTTGGGTGGCCAGCTAGGGCCGCGACCAGATTGACCTCTGAAAACAACTCTGTTAGGCGTGAAGATCGTGTAAACGCACTCCCAGGTTCGATCGGCTGTATGCGCAGTTTCTCCATACTGTTAGAAGTAATTGTAGGTCTTTTTCTCCTCTTTAATGCTGCCACAAAGGATTTCAAAATATTGGCAGTGTAACGCGCCGAAGTCAGCGTCTGATCATGCAGTGGTGTTCCGTGGAAGTTATCCGGATTCTCCGCTGTCGAGAGCCTGTGATCCTGTGAGTTGACACGACTACTCAGTGAAACCAGGCTTTATCAGATGTAAAGAACAGAACCATGTCCAAGGCATTCACTGTTATCTCAGCGAACAGCCACTCACAAACTGGAGGCGCTAAGGAGCATCTGTTGGTTTTTAATGGATGCACAACAGACACTCGGTAGGGATGCATGTGCAGGTCCAGGTGGAGTAAGCGTCCGCACGGTCTCTTGCGACAGGGGTCTGGCTTATTTGGTGGGACACTGAAGCATTTTCTCGTTAACTGCAGCCACATTTTCTGGTGTGCGGACACGTTTCGCAATGCTTTTTCACTTGTTCGGAACAGATCCTTTTCGGATTAAGCGTTGCACGGCAGTCTTTCCTGGCACTTTGACACCACAAACATCTTAGCATACACCTGACCACACCGTTTCCACGACTTTGTTGTCAAGTAACTTTCCACAATAAACACCCCCTGCTCCGCTGTGTGTACCATCGTCCGCGTTGCACTGCTCCACTCACACTGACACAATGCGCACTACGATCTGAATCGGTGTGGATCAGGTGGCGGGCGTACACGTGGTGTGTGCGTTCAAAAAATGGCTCTAAGCACTATGGGACTTAACATCTGAGGTCATCAGTCTCCTAGAATTAGCACTACTTAAACCTAACTAACCTAAGGACATCACACACATCCGTGCCCGACGCAGGATTCGAACCTGCGACCGTAGCAGCCGCGTGGTTCAGGACTGAAACGCCTAGAACCACTCGAGGTGTGCGCGTCGCGCGTGTTTGCATTAATTGACGTCCAGTCGTATCCTCTCGTCCGGGTCACTTATTTGCCCCACCCTGTATTAAACGACTTTATGCACTGGCAGCTTGAGGCAAGGAGAGAATCAGAAACCTACGAAAAGACATAACAGAAAATCTTTTACACACACCACAAGGCAGCCACGGTGCTCAATGAATAACACGTTTACGCCTTTAACGCACGATCACCAAAACCGTGAATACGTGCCCGGTTATGAAACAAAACGAGTAACTTTGGCTCACAATATCAGATGGTAGAAAAGTCACAACTATTAAGGAAGCGAATGAGAAACCAGAGTGCATGAATTTAGCGCCGATAAAAAAGCAAAGAAAACAGTCCGTACAAAAATGTTAACTGCGAAAAAACCATGGATAACAGAGGAAATACTTTAGTCGATCGACAAAAGAAGGAAGTACAAAAACTTTCAGCGATATTCAGGAATACAGGCATACAAGTCACTTAGGAACGAAATAAATAGGAAGCGCAGAGAAGCTAAGGAAAAATGTGAAGAAATAAAAACGAACTGATTATCGGAAGGACTGACTCAGCATATACAAAAGTCAAAACAGACTTCGGTGAAACTAAAAGCAAGGTCTGTAACATTAACAGTGCAGTGGGAATATCACTGTTAAATGGAGAGGAGAGAGAGAGGATAGATGGAAAGAGTATGTAAGGCCTCTATGACGGGGAGGACTCGTCTGATGAAGTGACAGAAGAAGAAACAGGAGTCTACAGGAAAGAGATATGGGATGCAGTATTAGAATCAGAACTGAAAAGAGCTTGGGACGACTTAACATCAAATAAGGCAGCACGGAGCCGGCCGAAGTGACAAGCGGTTCTGGGCGCTACAGTCTGTAACCGCGCGACCGCTACGGTCCCAGGTTCGAATCCTGCCTCGGGAATGGATGTGTATGATGTCCTTAGGTTAGTTACGTTTAAGTAGTTCTAAGTTCTAGGGGACTGATGACCTCAGAAGTTAAGTCCCATAGTGCTCAGAGCCATTTGAACCATTTTTTGAAGGCAGCAAGGACAGATAGCATTCCGTTGGAACTTCTAAAATCGGTTGGGAAAATGGCAACAAAACGATAATTCTCGTTGGTGTGTAGAATTTTTGAGACTTTTGTAGTGCTGTGTCTGCTTTTGCCGAAGGGTCCTCAGTTTGCTGTTTTGCAACCGCGTCAGTCGCCGCCGCGAGATCGACAATATCCCCCGACTCAGATATAATTGCTACAGCTGGGCCATGTCGGGTCGGGCGGCGCCGAACTTAGGATGCAGCTGCCACTACCGCTGTCAGGTCGCGAACCGACGACCATCTGGCTCCCCTGTCGCCGGGATCCGCGTCACCTAAAAGTGCTCCCCATCCAACGAGCAACGACGAAGCCTGCCGTACTTCTGTGACACTGGGCAGCCATGGTCACAAGACTCCGTTGGCAGCCTCATCCCGGTAGCAGGGCCGTGCCCAGAGACCTCCGCCGATCACAGTCAGCATGCTCGGAGTCGGCATTCACTGTGCACGTAGACCGTCTCCTAGCGCCGTTGGCCGGTTTGCCACGCCTGCTGCTCCGATGCTGGAGTATTACAAGGCAACGCCGTGTCCTCAATGAAGGTGCATCCAAATAATTGTTCAACTCAGAAAGAATAGTAAAGACTTGTTCTCTTCGACCGATTGTCCCTCTACACACCAACAACACCCGCCAGTCTCCCTCACCATCATCCGAAACCAGGATGCCCCAGGTAGGAGTCGAGCACCTCTTGACAAGCACAAGAACAACTCCCACCACCTAGTAGATGTCATTGCGTCCAAGATCCGCTACAATTAATTTAATTTCCTACGAATACGACATAAAGTCGCACTACGTGTCAGAGACACTGTTACTCTCGTATGGAGTAGGAAGTGGAGTGCAATATACAGAGTCTGTGATGTGATGAGTACAATAACAGGCTGCCTCAGCCCTCTCATTGCACTATTTTTCTATGAAAACACGGTACCTGGAAAAAGCGTTTGACGAAGCAAACAGTGCAAAATGTTAGAAGCTCTCAGGAAAATAGGCGTAAGCCGTAGGGCAAGGCAGGTAATACACAATACGTTCAGGAACCGTGAGGGAAAAATGAGAATCGAATACCTAGAATGCGGTGCTCAGGCCATGAAGGGTGTAAGACAAGTATGTAATCTTTCGCTTCTCTTGTTCAATCTGTTTATCGAGGAATCGATTACGGAAATAGAAGGAATCTTCAGGAGTGAAAGGATATGAGTGATAAGACTAAGAATGAGTACAAAATATGGAATAAAATTGAAAGAAGTTCAAGGTAATGAGGAGTAGCAGAAATGAGATTAAAAACAAAATTAACGTCGAAATATTTGATCGCGAAGCAGATGAAGTTAACGAATTCTGCTATCATGCAAGCAAAATAGCAAATGACAGACGAAGCTAAGAAGACATAGAAAGCAGACTAGCATAATCTTTGTGGGCATTCTTGGCCAAAAGAAATTCTACAGTATCAATTATAGAGAATAGAGGTTGTGATATGGTGCTATAGAAGGAAGTTGAATATTGGGTACACCAATAATATAAGTAAAGAGGTGATTCTGCACAGAATAAGGGAGGAGTCGAACGTATGCCAAAATTTAACAGGAAGGAAGAGGATTATGTAACAAGGGGGGGGGGGGGGCGGGAGGGGGTGCTGAAAAGCATTGTGTCCAATTTTTTTATGTGAAAACTATTAAAGCATTTTCAATAAAACTCGCTATTATGAAGGGTGTTCAAAAGAAAAGGTACGAAACAACGATGTGCATGTAATTGAAATCTTTATTCAAAAGCAATCACCAGAGGCCTGAGCACAACTATCCCACTGTTTCATGAAGCAAAGGATACCCTGTTCACAGAATTTCTGTGGCTGTGCCAGGACCCAACTATCCAGTGCATCCTTCAGTTCATGGTCCGAGTTGAAGCTCTTCCGTTTGAGACGTTTTTTCTTAGCGGATCAATCACATAGAAATCGCAGGGCGACATGTCCAGACAGTAGCACGAATGTTCGAACTGCATCCGCTTGAACTTGGCGATTACCCTTTGTGTGACCTTCGAGACGTTTGGACGTGCGTTATTGTGGAGTAGAATCACTTCCTGCGTGAGCAGCCCAGGCCGTTTGCTCTTGCTTGACTTACGCAGGGACGTAAAAAACGACGTAGTACATCACCTTGCCTACTGAGGGTACAGCTCTGAATTATTTAGAGCGAGGTGCCGACGCTTGCTTCCACTGCCTAGATGTCTCCGATATCCTAAAGCAGTATTCGCAATTGTTGGTTGTTACAACCTTTTTTATTTTAACACTCTTCGACCATTCTACACTTCTATTCTTCGATTTTATTCTTCATGTCTACATATCTTCAGCCCTCTGCTGTTAGTGGAGTCCTAATTGTAGCGTGTAATACGGCAGTGTATAACGTAGTTGCGTATGTCAGTGCGTGAGAAACAACGTGCTGCAATGGTGTTTTGAATTCTAGAACTTCGCCCACAAATGAAGTACCCTTTGCTTCAGCATGATAATACCAGACAATAGACGACCGCTGCGACAACTGCGACAAACCGACGCCTTCGGTTCACTGTCATCCATCATCCCCCATAAGGTTCCTACTTACCCTCGTAAGATTTTCATCTGTTTCCAAAACTTGAAGAACACCTTTGAGGACTTCACTTTGGTGGTAATGAAGTGGTGCGAGCAGAGCTGATCTATCAACAAACTGGTTTCTCGTTGGGAGATGTGTGTTCGTTGCCAGGATGACTGTGTTAATAAATAAATATGTAGAGAAGAAGAGTAAGGATGCAGGGTTAAAACTGTAGAGCAAGGCAGTAATTGGAATATATCCAAGAAACAATTGAGAACGTAGAGTGCAAGTGCTATTCCGAGATTGAAACCTGGCACAGGAGATGAATTTGTGGAGGGTCACATGAAACCAGTCTGATGACTCTGACACTTCCCCTTTGTACGTAAAGAATGACAGGGCTGGAAAAAATCTTACGTTATTTGATTTTTAAACAGTTGAGAAGAACTGAACGTACTCAGACAGTGTTCTCTTTACTTATTCTGATCATCACTAAACTGACACACAATATTTTAGTGCAACGCAATCTGACTTTCAATAATCCCTACAAAAGAATGGCCCTGACTGACAATAACTTATACCTTTCATGAATCACTTACCTCACTAAAATCTTCGTGACTAGAACTACTGCAATACAGCCAGCACCAATACTGCCAGCTAAATAAAAGTTTCTACTACTGAAGGCACTAACTACTGATTGGCATAGTTAGCAAATGAAAGATTTTGATAGAGAACAATGTATTTACCTTAATAGCGTTCAGAAGTCATAATATATATATAATTTTGTGACATCCAATTAAATAAATTTCCTTTTTCTGACGGACACACGTCCAGATCGTCCGCTCATAGTAGCCTCTCAAAACTCTGGCATCCCTCTTCCCACATCCACCACTGCTTTCGGCTCACCTCCAACTGCCCATCGCTACGCGCTGTTTACATCCAACTGCCCAACAGTACACAAGCGAATATTCCAACAAGAGTTCAACCAGCCACAGACTGCTCACAGCGCAGTCAGCGATTTCCATACAGAGCGCTACGTGGCGTCACCAACATAAAAACCAAAACAGCCTACTTACAACTCAGAAAAAGTGAGTTCGAAGAACAAAGAAAGGCACAAGTATACCTCTTTCAATAGGACCATGAATAGTGAAGCCCTATGGTGTTGCAAAGCCAGCCTTCGGTTTGAGTTTTATCTTATGTAAGAGGATCAGTGTTCTGACAGTTTTATAACTACAAGAAACAAAAAGAAATACGCAGTTCTAACACAAAAGAAACTCCTCACCTCTGTCTTGCCTGTAGAGGCCACAGGTGGCACCTTTTAAGCTAGTTTATGTGGGAATGAACACGGAACTGGCGTAACTTGGAGAGTAAAGTTCTTGCGTCAAGAGCAAGAGGGAATGGTAGCGCACCCTTTGCTACGTCACGGGATGAAAGTGCGAGGCAGGCCATTAACGAAACAATACACAATGAACACCAGCCGCTCGCTCATTCGTCGGCCAAAGTTGCTCCTGTAGTTTCTGCAGTGCACAAGATCACTCATTAAAGACTTGCAGAGTCTTATAACTTATCAGCTCATTTCTCTACCTAAAGCTCTCGCCTCTCTCTCTATTGTTAGCTGCTCTCAGCTTTTTCCTAATGTATTTCGTGGGGTATAATTAATTCACTCAACATCAGGCCTCATTAAGTAAAGACTCGCTGCACTGAACAACGCTTTCTCGAGAGTATTCCACACTGTATGTTGTAGTACTGAAAGCCATTCATAGACGAACAGTAACAGCGTCAAATTTGGAGGAAGCAGCGATACGGTTCACACGAGAATAATCTTGCTGTTCTTGAAAACGGCAACTCTTATAGCGGAGGTTTGTTCAGACGGATATTAAAAGAAGAGAAGAGGTGGGTAGAAGATATTTCTACGTCTGCTTCTGTACTCTGTAAGTCACCTCACATTGTAGTGTGAGGCAAAGGGTACTTCTGAGACCACAGTTTTTACCTCTTATTCTGTTTTGATCGTGAGTATATATGCTAAGCACAACCTACCGTACGTTAATTTTTTTTTAATTTCCCAGTTAACGTCATTTACCAGGACGTTGGTTGTTGTAACTGTCTCATGAATCAGCACTGAGAATGTTTCGCATCAGTTGTCAAACGTGTGATAATATTTACGACGACATGTTTCAGTACTACGTTATCCCATTGTCAAGTGGTACAAAACGAGAAAAATCAATACATCACAGTACGACACATACTAACAACTCTGTAAATACTTGTATCATCTTGTAGTATATGATGCCTTTAAGCCTTTATGCCGTTAGGCACCGTCAAAGTAAAAACCAGCAGCAAACGACCCTAGTCAAACATCGTTGAACATCTCATGTTAGCCAAAAAAAAAAAAAAAAAAAAAAAAAAATTAAAAAGAATGGTTCAAATGGCTCTGAGTATTATGGGACTTAACATCTGAGGTCATCAGTCCCCTAGAACTTAGAACTACTTAAACCTAACCAACCTATGGACATCACACACATCCATGCCCGAGGCAGGATTCGGACCTGCGACCGTACCGGTCGCGCGGTTCCAGACTGAAGTGCCTAGAACCACTCGGCCACAACGGCCGGCTCATGTTGGCACATCATACTGTCGCAAGGCTCAGTCGTAAACTGAAGGCAGCTGCCTTCACCTACCATAGACAGCAGTATCATATAATGCACGATCACAGCCTCAGGCTATGCTACTGCCTATCGTAAAATCTTTGAGCATTGCACTTCAAGTGCTAGCAAATTCTCGAAACCAGTATTGCAACGACATACGAGGTGGTCAGAAACGCTCTGAAAGGTTTGTAAGGGTACTGAAGGATAGGCTGTCCTGAGAAATAATGGTTAAGAAATAGATTAGATTCTTTTCGCCGTTTCCTAGTTAATTAGCATTGAAGTTGGGCGGTTGCGCAAGCGAATTCAAGCGGCACGCCGGAGACAATGTTGCCAAATGTGTTTTTCGTTTAGTTTCGTGAAAGCGAACAAGAGAACGATACTAAAATTGGACTTGGGACGGCAGTAAGGATCGAACTCCAGCCAAAGCCGGAGCAGTCTCTTGCGCTATCAGCTACTCTATGAGAACACCTGACACTTAACTGCATGTGGCATATCGCTTGAATTTGCGAGACCAAAGGCCCCATTGGCTAACTTTAATGCTAATTGACTCGGAAAGGGCACAACGAATCGAATGTTTCTCTCAACAGTTATTTCTCAGCACAACCTACTCTGCAACTCCGATAACAGTTTTTCAGACTGACCACCATGTTGAATGACCAATAGAAAATATTAAACCTAACGTCACTAATTAGAATATGCTGGTCGCTTCTTCTCAAATAGGGCATCGTTGAAGTTGCCCTGGAAACACCCTTTGGACACTTCTGTCTTCTCATATAACACGCTGACGCGTTCCTCTCTTAAAGCGCAAAAAATTTCAACTTCCTCTAAATTTAAGAGCAACCAACCTTTTTCCCCGAAGTACAGTACCCTCATACTGTCTGTGATGTCAGCCAATGAATGCTGCTCCTTCTTGACGTGCATCGTCACTGTCGACGGACATTCTCTTTATTCTTGTAGTCTTTAAAACTTAGTTCAAAGTTTCTTCCAGTTTCCTGCACGTACTTCATTTCATAATCCTGATACTTTATTTGATGCATTCCTGCTTTCCCTACACAATTCTCCCCAGTGCCAATCTTATGCTTCAACCTCTGCTACAGTTTTTTGTCCGCACTGAATGCAATTTCAACACGTTTGTTGTTAAATAATCTCGCTAATTTATTTAAGATAATTTGACAATATGGCGTGACTTTGTATTTCTGCGGATTTTTCTAGTTTTGCTGGACTCTGTGCACTATCACTGCATCAATCCTGTCTATTAAACCCTTGTAAGATGTGTATATTTCTATTGTCTATTGTCAAACCACAATTTATGAAAGATGTTTATATTTTATTAATAGGATTAAGTAGGTATAATTAATATTTGTCATTTTGGAAGTAATTGTGGTAGCAGGGAATGTCTGCGCCAAAGTATTGTTGGCGGGAGAGACCGCACATTGATATAATTTTAAAAAGGGCGCATGGATACATTTTAAGAAAAGAGCGGGAAAGACCGCGCATTGATACATTTTGTAATGGTAGCAGGGATTGTCTGCACCAGAAAGCATTGTTGGCGGGAGAGACAGCACTTTAGCGGTCGTAGGAAGTCAGTAGCAAGTGAGATGTGAAGCGAGTCGGTGGTAGCAGGTCTGAAGTGAGAGATTGAGAGGAGCGGTGTGCCTGACAGGCACCACCTATGATTTACAAGAGATTATAAACGGATGTACAGAGACATCAGCTAACTATTCTCATAAGAGGAACTAATATTATTGAATTATGTTTTTTGAGAAACTCAAGACTACTGAAGGTATGTTTACACAATGCTAGTTGTACGATTATTGTAAAAAGTAAGTCCCATTTGAACGTTTGTAAAATCATTTCATTACCAACAGAAAATATTTGAAGAATCGTTTTCAGAATATAATTAATTTTTGTCAACAATATTGCATTACCGATTATAATCCATCCCAAAACCCATCAAGGTAAAACTTTGCAAAATTTTATTGTTGTCAATAAAAAAATTAACTATGAATTACGTAACATCAGTCAAATTAATTAAAGAATAACGTCAGCTTTGCTATTAAAGCATAACGTCAGCTTTGGTAATAAATACAGCCACTTATTTTGACAGCCCACCAGCAGCTAATAGAGTATAGTAAAACACAGTAAGTATATTTATGTCGCAGTTCGATGTAGCAGTCAGATGGCGATCCAGTAACAGTAAAAAAGGTAAGGAAGAGTTTTGGGTTATTGCAGGTAACGACTGAGGGCCACGACGACGACACGTTCTATGTTTCATCGAAATAATCAGCAAATCACTTTTAATAAGCAGCATTTAAATTTGTATGCGAAGATTGCACTTATTATTATTGAGAAAGAGAATTAATTTCAAAGGAAAGAATTCATTTGTTATTATTAAGCAAGAGATAGAAATCCTAAGGGAAGGTTTCATAGGTTATTGTTGAATGGAAGGTTGCGTAACAAAAGAGATATAGAGGAGACGGGGAGGTTTCACCCTCATCAAAACCATTTTCTATCGCTATTTCTCTAAGTGTTTTCATTGCTTCATCTTTGTGCTTAGGACTTTGTGGGATGCACTGCATTTCTGAATAAGGTTAATTCATGTTTGTGGAGGTAGCATGACGTCTTCTCAGTTACTGCACCTGTGAATGCAGGTTTTCTAAGCATTCCTATATCAAGCTTGTTGTTATTATTCTCGATCATCAAGTCAAGGTGGTTTAACTATCCCTATTGCTCCTGCTCAGCTGCAAATGCTATATACTCATGTATGTTGTTAAAGTGACTCCTTGATACTCTAGAAGTATATCGTGCCGGCCGATGAGGCCGAGCGGTTCTAGACGCTTCAGTCTGGAACCGCACGACCGCTATGGTCGCAGGCTCGAATCCTGCCTCGGGTCTGGATGTGTGTGATGTCCTTAGGTTAGTTAGGTTTAAGTAGTTCTAAGTTCTAGGGGACTGATAACCTCAGATGTTAAGTTCCATAGTGCTCAGAGCCATTTGAACCATTTTTTGACACTACACTCTCAGGAATTTTAAGAGTAAACTTGTACTCCTTTTGTAGCGCCTGCCAATAAATTTTGATGAGCAGCTCAATAACTACGTCGTGTTAAGTAAACGAACAGCAACGAAAGGCGCCGCACTTCTTTGAATTCTACATCTCCTTTAACAAGTGCGTCAGACGTGCTAGCAGTACTAGCGAATCCCTCGATAGAAGGTTTTGTGACGTACATCTTTCGTGGACGAATTGAATGTACTTACGATCCTTACAATGAATCTCAGGCTACCATCCGCGTATCCTGTTTGTTGTATGTGATCTTTCCACATTAGGTCGGCGGGGCAGTATTATATACAGGGTGACCCAAAAGTCTGTTGACGTTTGAAATTGCACTAATTCAAGGAATAATGTAAATAGAGAAGTAAAACTTAACACACATACCTGAAATGACATGGGGTTTTACTGAAAACAAAAAGGAGTGCAGAAACCGGCCAACAGGTGGCGCTGCACAGCAACCCCTCAGTGAGAGAAACGTATTGAAATGAGCTGTAGTGAGAGGAGTCAGATGCGCCAGCAGTCGCAGCATCTGTCAGAAAAGGCACTGTTAGTGGAGCTTTGCTTTCACAATGGAGAATCCGCTACTGTAGGTTTACAATGCTATACTCCTTAAGAAGGGTGTTTGAACAGACAAAGGTCCTGTGACAAGTGTCACTGAGAAGAAAATTATCACAAAGTTGGAAGCCAAGGTCGTTTAGAAAATCGGCTCAGTAATGGGCGACCATACGTAAGAGCTACTGCTGCTCGGACAGTTCAGAAGAAATGGAGACTTTAAAGGTTTCATCTCCGCATAGTGAAGTCAGCGCTCGTGAAGTAGCACGTCGCACAGCCATTGTACGCACTGCTGTTTCGAGAGCACTAAGGCTTACCCTTCAGTGCAGACGCGGAGAGCATTTGCGGTGTGGGCATTTCAGAAAAGGAGGTAGGTGACGATTGTTTGGCTTCAGTGTTGTGGACTGACGAAGCCCATTTCACACTCCGAGGGTCTCTCAACATCCACAACTGCAGAATCTGGGCTATCGAAAATCCTAGAACTGTCGTGGAAAGAACGTTACATGACGAAAAAGTCACGGTGTGGCGTGGATTTATCACATCAGTCGTGATTGGACCCTTTTCCATTGAGGAAATGTCGAGTGCTGATTTCCAAACTGTCAGCACAACGGATGCGAGGTACGCCGATATTTTACAAAATCGCATCATCTCTAGCCTGGCTGATGAACGTCTGCAGGAACTGAAACGTACCCTTAGAAAAATTATGAATTACTGTGCTGGTAAACTTCTACGTTATTTGATACAAAGACAGCTGAGTAAAAGTGAACGTACTCAGACAGTTCTCTCTTTACTTATTCTGATCATCACTAAACTGACACACAATATATTTTTAGCGCAACGCAATCTGACTTTCAATAATCCCTACAAAAGAATGGCCCTGACTAACAATAACCTATACCTTTCATGAATCACTTACCTCACAAAAATCTTCGTTACTCGAACTACTGCAATACAGCGAGTGCAAATACTGCCAGCTATATAAAAGCTATATATAGCTATACATACTACTGAAGGCACTAACTACATATGGGCATAGTTAGCAAATGAAAGATTTTGATAGAGAACAAACAATGTATTTACCTTAATATCGTTCAAAAGTTGTTATATGTGTGTGACATCCAATAATTAAACAAATTTCCTTTTTCTGACGGACACACGTCTAGATCGTCCGCTCAAAACGCTGGCATCTCTCTCTCCACATCCACCACTGCTGGCGGCTCACCTCAAACTGCGCAACTCTACGCGCTGTTCCCATCCAACTGCCCAACAGTACACAAGCGAATATTCCAACAATGAGTCCAACCAGTCACAGACTGCACACAGCACAGTCAGTGATTTTCATACAGAGCGCTACGTGGCGTTACCAACATAAAAACCTAAACAGCCTGTATATAGAACGTACGACTTTTATACAGGACGGCGCTACATCCCGTATTGCCACACGTGTGAAAGATTTCTTGTGCTCAACGATGATTCTTAGTTGCGGGATTACCTGAAGTCGCAAGTCTACCGCAATCGTCCCCCCCCCCCCTCATTAACGATACTAGAAGCGACAATTTCTCACCATACCTACTGATTCACTGTACATTCTCACCATACCTACTGATTCACTGTACAGTGCTGGTCACAAAATTGTCCATCGGCTACAGGTATTTTTGGTGAATGACGGCTAACATTCTGAGCATTTGTTACAAAGAACATCGTCTTTGCTAAATATGAATTGTCGTCAAAATATCCACGGGTGTGCTGCCGGTCTATAGTGTCCAACGGGCACAATATTTCGGCGATCATACATGTCGCCATCATCAGGTGAACTGACGGACTGAGCTCCTGTGAACGTGTCGGCACGGAGATCCGTACGCTATGGCTGCTCAGAGGGAACTGGGTTCGGTCTGTTTTTTTTTTTTTTTTTTTTTTCTTTATTGTTATTTTCAAACCCGTACAAACAGGCAGGCTGTCAGCAGCATGGTACGCCGCTCTTCAGCCGTAGAGGAGATAAAGAGAGAACAGAAAGAATACACAAATGTGACATAACGGTGGGTAATAAAACAGTAGACACATAAAGACAAACACGGAGCCGTTCACACTTGACGAAAATTCACTACAAACTGTTGTCACGACGCACTAACACTGAAGATGGCGATGGCACAGGTGAACGATGGAGTATGACGGGAACACTGAACACGAGACACGACGGCACTCACGAGACACTGATGGCGACGATCTCCGGCGCGCGAATGTCCACTCAGCGTGTACGAGTCCGGGGACCTGCCAAGAGAGGAGGTGGAGGAGGAGGAAGGGGAGATGGGAGAGGGGAGAGCAGAGATGCCATGGGCAAAGGAGAGAGGGGGAGGGAGGTAGGGGGAGTGAAGCCCGGAGGAGAGGGTAGGAGGGAGGGGGGAAAGGAAAGAGAAGGGAAGGGAAAAGGGGGGGAGGGAGGGTGCCTGAAGGAAAGGACACAGGAGGGGGGGGAGGATCAAAGTTGATAGGAGGGGTAGATGCAGGGGAGGAGGACATCATCAGGGAGGGGGAGCTGGCGGAAGCCACCTTGGGAGAGGGTAAGGAGGGTGGAGAGATGGAGACCGGGTGGGACGTGGGAATACAGGCGCGGCAGCGGGCGGGGGTGGGAGAGGATCGGGGACACGAGCGGGTGAGGAGGATCGAGTTTACGAGAGGTGTATAGGATTCGTATCCTTTCGAGGAAGAGGAGGAGGTGGGGGAAGGGGATAAGGTCATACAGGATCCGCGTGGGGGAAGGGAGACGGATGCGATAGGCAAGGCGGAGAGCATGGCGTTCAAGGATTTGGAGAGATTTATAAAAGGAAGGGGGGGCGGAGATCCAGGCGGGATGGGCGTAACAGAGGATAGGGCGGATGAGGGACTTATAGGTGTGGAGGATGGTGGAGGGGCTGGGTTCGGTCGCGGCGGCGGCCGATTTAAATTCCCTCCGCCCGCGGCGCGCTCCCTCCGCCGTCCGCGCCCCGCGCCACGGTCACGCTGTGGAACAGATTGCGACGGCGTCTGAGATGACGTCGGTGTGATGGCTCTGTCCGCCGTGGTCGTCACAACTATACGTTTGCTCGATTTACTCTTGATTAACCCGATCGCTGGTTCCCAAGCCTTGCTAAGATTATAGCCACAGTCACGGTTTATGAGGTCGTCATTGGTGCGAATTTCGATGGCCTCTCTAACCGTGACTGTGGCTATAATCTTAGCAAGGCTTGGGAACCAGCGATCGGGTTAATCAAGAGTAAGTCGAGCAAACGTATAGTTGTGACGACCACGGCGGACAGAGCCATCACACCGACGTCATCTCAGACGCCGTCGCAATCTGTTCCACCGCGTGACCGTGGCGCGGGGCGCGGACGGCGGAGGGAGCGCGCCGCGGGCGGAGGGAATTTAAATCGGCCGCCGCCGCGACCGAACCCAGTTCCCTCTGAGCAGCCATAGCGTACGGATCTCCGTGCCGACACGTTCACAGGAGCTCAGTCCGTCAGTTCACCTGATGATGGCGACATGTATGATCGCCGAAATATTGTGCCCGTTGGACACTATAGACCGGCAGCACACCCGTGGATACTTTGATTATCAAATACGCCGGGAGAAACTCAGGAATCACATCAATTGTCGTGATATCTATCGCTTTTATATCATGCGAAGCGCCATCTGTCGTTCATTTCGTGCACATTTTTGTGATTTCAACGAAACCCCATGTCATTACAAGCATGTGCGTACATTTTTCCGTGAAGTACTGAATTTTCAAATGTTAACGGAGTTTTGGGTCACGCTGTATTTTAGGCTTCAAAATAGCTCCAGCGTTTTTTCTCCATTCGAGTAATCCGTCGAAGTGTGCAACAGTTAGGTACACCCTCCACCTACTTCTCTACATAGTCGCCGCTCCAACTTCGAGTTTTGTCATAGTGTTGTATCAACTTTCCAATATCCTCGTCATAGAAAGCAGCCACCTGTGCTTTCGGCCAGTTATCTGCACTGGTCTGCAGCTCGTTGTCTGTGGAAAAATTTTCTCTTCATAGCCAGCGGTTCTTGTGAGAAGAGATGAGACTCAGGGGGAGCCAATTACGGACTGTATTGCGGGTGATCAAACACTTTTCATCGGAAACGCTGTAGGAGCGTCTTCATTGCCCCTGCAGTGTGCGGCCAAGAATTGGCATCAAGAAGGAACTGCTCGACAGTTGTGTTATGTGGGTTGTATGACACAGGTCCTCGTACTTGGAGGGAGACGCTATTCCCTACGCATCTTTACGTGCTCACTGTTCACTCAAAACTGAAAATAGCGACGCGACACGACCGACGGGATACTAGAAACACTTGCGCAACACATTTGTGGAAAGCTTTACTGGATTTTCCCAGTGGTTTCCATTTTGCGACCGATCGGAACTCACTTTCTGGACAACCCTTGTATTTCACTGTAGTTTTCTGGTGTTGCGACTTTCCTACATATAGAAACGTTATAGCCCCACAGAGCTTCCTGCATCATCCTATAGAGCATTTATATGTACTGTGAGCAGTAATTGTTGTGTAGCACTGCATTGAGATGTACCTGAAATTACATTATCTTCCTACAACCTCGACACTTTTACGACATGTTCTGCTCTATTTGCCGTAAGTTATTGAAAGCAGTCACAAAGTAGATTCATCATTCCGCAGTTTTGTACAGTATACACTAGGCAACAGTAGAAAAGTGTATCGAAATAGAGGTCTCGAAATCGACATGGGCGCCTTCAACTACCGCCCTTCATAGACCAGTGTCAGTCAACCCTACCCCTATCAGCAACAAATGGACGTTCCAACTGTCATCGTGTGCGGTAGGCGCTGGGGACTATAAAGACTTTCATTAGGTTTTCATAAAATTCTGATAAAAGGTATTTGTCTGAATGAGTGGTCGATGTTCTTTCGGACATGTGCGAAAGAACAGACACGACGCATTCAAATAATATGATAGGCCTAGCTGGGCAATGATCAACCTTCTTCAGTGCAGATGCACAAATACGTCCGACCTCTTATCGGAATATCAGAGAGCGAACGTGGAGGCAATGGACAGGAATTGCAGATAAGCGGGAATGTGGTTCGGCCATTGAGGTGTAAGGAGGTAGTCCGCGAAGTTGCGTTAACGCTGTGTCCGGGTGGCCCAGTGGATTCGATCAGACGGTTAGCTATTCTCTGTAATAAGAAAACTGTGTGAACGTGTCAACGAAGAACCTGAACGGGTGTCATAGGACGTCCGTCCCCAACGAATTCAACGAACAATATTGAACAAAATGAGGCAAAAAAAGAACAGAAGTCTGTACGCGCCGGGCTACTAAGCACGAGTTCCTGGATTCAAATCCCAATCCGGAATAAATTTTTGACTCGTCGCCGCTGATTCCGCGTAATGTCGCAAGGCAGCTTATAGCAGTGATCCCCTCTCTTTCCTTTCTTCCCCTCTCTACCTTTCATTTACATGTAAGGTATTTGGCAATTATTATTGTTTGTTGTTGTTGTGGTCTTCAGTCCTGAGACTGGTTTGATGCAGCTCTCCATGCTACTCTATCCTGTGCAAGATTCTTCATCTCCCAGCACCTACTGCAGCCTACATCCTTCTGAATCTGCTTAGTGTACTCATCTCTTGGTCACCCTCTACGATTTTTACCCTCCGCGCTGCCCTCCAGTACTAAATTGGTGATCCCTTGATGCCTCAGAACATGTCCTACCAACCGATCCCTTCTTCTAGTCAAGTTGTGGCACAAACTCCTCTTCTCTCCACTTCTATTCAATACCTCCTCGTTAGTTATGTGATCTACCCATCTAATCTTCAGCATTTTTCTGTAGCGCCACATTTCGAAAGCTTCTATTCTCTTCTTGTCTAAACTATTTTTCATCCATGTTTCACTTCCATACATGGCTACACTCCATACAAATACTTTCAGAAACGACTTCCTGACACTTAACTCAATACTCGATGTTAAAAAATTTCTCTTCTTCAGAAACGCTTTCCTTCCCATTGCCAGTCTACATTTTATATCCTCTCTACTTCGACCATCATCAGTTATTTTGCTCCCCAAATAGCAAAACTCCTTTACTACTTTAAGTGTCTCATTTCCTAATCTAATTCCCTACGCATCACCCGACTTAATTCGACAACATTCCATTATCCTCGTTTTGTTTTTGTTGATGTTCGTCTTATACCCTCCTTTCAAGACACTGTCCATTCCGTTCAACTGCTCTTCCAAGTCCTTTGCTGTCTCTGACAGAATTACAATGTCATCGGCGAACCTCAAAGTTTTTATTTCTTCTCCATGGATTTTAATGCCTACTCCGAACTTTTCTTTTGTTTCCTTCACTGCTTGCTCAATATACAGATTGAATAACATCGGGGAAAGGCTACAACCCCGTCTCACTCCCTTCCCAACCACTGCTTCCCTTTCATGTCCCTCGACTCTTATAACTGCCATCTGGTTTCTGTACAAATTGTAAATAGCCTTTCGCTCCCTGTATTTTACCCCTGCCACATTCAGAATTTGAAAGACAGTATTCCAGTCAACACTGTCAAAAGCTTGCTCTAAGTCTACAAATGCTAGAAACGTAGGTTTGCCTTTTCATAATCTAGCTTCTAAGATAAGTCGTAGGGTCAGTATTGCCTCACGTGTTCCAACATTTCTACGGAATCCAAACTGATCTTCCCCGAGGTCGGCTTCTACCAGTTTTTCTATTCGACTGTAAAGAATTCGCGTTAGTATTTTGCAGCTGTGACTTATTAATCTGATAGTTCGGTAATTTTCGCATCTGTCAACACCTTCTTTCTTTGGGATTGGAATTATTATATTCTTCTTGAAGTTTGAGGGAATTTCGCCTGTCTCATACATCTTACTCACCAGATGGTAGAGTTTTGTCAGGACTGGCTCTCCCAAGGCTGTCAGTAGTTCTAATGGAATGTTGTCTACTCCCGCGGCCTTTTTTCGACTTAGGTCTTTCAGTACTCTGTCAAACTCTTCACGCAGTATCATATCTCCCATTTCATCTTCATCTGCATCCTCTTCCATTTCCATAATATTGTCCTCAAGAACATCGCCCCTGGATAGACCCTCTATATACTCCTTCCACCTTTCTGCTTTCCCTTCTTTGCTTAGAACTGGGTTTCCATCTGAGTTCTTGATATTCATGCAAGTGGTTCTCTTTCCTCCAAAGGTCTCTTTAATTTTCCTGTAGGCAGTATCTATCTTACCTCTCGTGAGATAAGCTTCTACATCCTTGCATTTGTCCTCTAGCCATCCCTGCTTAGCCATTTTGCACTTCCAGTCGATCTCATTTTTGAGACGTTTGTATTCCTTTTTGCCTGCTTCATTTACTGCATTTTTGTATTTTCTACTTTCATCAGTTAAATTCAGTATCTCTTCTGTTACCCAAGGATTTCTACCAGCCGTCGTCTTTTTACCTACTTTATCCTATGCTGCCTTCACTATTTCATCCCTCAAAGCTACCCATTCTTCTTGTACTGTATTTCTTTCCCCCATTCCTGTCAATTGTTACCTTACGCTGTCCCTGAAACTCTGTACAACCTCTGATTCTTTCAGTTTATCCAGGTCCCATCTCCTTAAATTCCCACATTTTTCCAGTTTCTTCAGTTTTAATCTACAGTTCATAACCAATAGACTGTGGTCAGAGTCCACATCTGCCCCTGGAAATGTCTTACAATTTAAAACCTGGTTCCTAAATCTGAATCTGTGTCTTACCATTATGTAACCTATCTGAAACCTATCAGTAGCTCTAGGGTTCTTCCACGTATACAACCTTCTTTCATGATTCTTGAACCAAGTGTTAGCTATCATTAAGTTATGCTCCGCGCAAAATTCTACTAGGCGGCTTCCTCTTTCATTTCTCCCACCAATCGATATTCACCTACTACGTTTCCTTCTCTTCCTTTTCCTACTGTTGAATTCCAGTCACCCATGACTATTAAATTTTCGTCTCCCTTCACGACCTGAATAATTTCTTTTATCGCATCATACAGTTCATCAATTTCTTCATCATCTGCAGAGCTAGTTGGCATATAAACTTGTACTACTTTAGTAGGCGTGGGCTTCGTGTCTACCTTGGCCACAATAATGCGTTCACTGTGCTGTTTGTAGTAGCTTACTCGCACTCCTATTTTTTTATTCATTATTAAACCTACTCCTGCATCACCCCTATTTGATTCTGTATTTATAACCCTGTATTCACCTGACCAAAAGTCTTGTTCCTCCTGCCACCGAACTTCACTAATTCCCACTATATCTAACTTTAACCTATCCATTTCCCTTTTTAAATTTTCTAACCTACCTGCCCGATTAGGGGATCTGACATTCCACGCTCCGATCCGTAAACGCCAGTTTTCTTTCTCCTGATAACGACGTCCTCTTGGGCAGTCCCCGCCCGGAGATCCTAATGGGGGACTATTTTATCTCCGGAATAATCATTTAATCATACAGTAAAGCTGCATGCCCTAGGTAAAAATTACTTGCTTTCAGCCGTTCGCAATACCACAACAGCAAGGCCGTTTTGGTTAGTGTTACAAGGCCAGATCAGTCAATCATCCAGACTGTTGCCCCTGCAACTACTGAAAAGGCTGCTGCCCCTCTTCAGGAACCACACCTTTGTTTGGCCTCTCAACAGATACAGCTGCGTTGTGGTTGCACCTACGGTAAGGCTATCTGTATCGTTGAGGCACGCAAGCCTCCCCACCAACGGCAAGGTCCATGGTTCATGGGGGGAGGCAATTATTATTATTATTATGATATACTTTAACATGCAGTAGCTCTGCTTTATAAATTTTGTAGAGTAAAATTACTTTGCTACTTTATAAATCACCATTGCCGGAGATGCAGAAGTGGGCGGTAGGTGATAAGGTTAACTACCCCTGTCGTAATCGAATGTGGCGAATTGTTATTTTACAAGGTATCCGTTTGCAAACTCCTTGTTAATTCGAAAGGGTTTTCGTCATCTAAAGAGGTCGTGATTATAATACGCTCTCATAAGACCTATTCCTTATTGCTACAACATATCGACATGTGCTGTATTGACCTGTAAGTATCTGACGAACCTTCTCGAAAACATGAATGATGTGCGATGTTTTCTAATCGCTCAGAACTACTTATTCTAGTGAGCAAAGATAAATTGCTATTCGAGAGAGAGCAAATTATTTTGAATAATCTGTATAAAATCACACGGTTGTCTATTGTGCGCATTGGGCATAATATTTGAATCATCCTTATTGGTCGGTAGCGTTCTTGAGATACAGACGCGTTCAGGAGTGTTTGTCTTCGTATAACCGGGTTGAAACTGGATCTATCTCGAGATTATGCTTCGACCGTCTGCAGCACGTTACAGTATACCGCAGGTTTCAGTGTGGAGAAATTCATTAGGTGTTGTGGCATAGGGGCCTTTTGTAAATAAAAGTGTGGCTTCAACTGGCTTTCGGAGCAGGAACAATTCCAACAACAAATAATACATTTTGTGATCCATAATTAATTGTTATCAATTAAATTCTTTAGTATCAATTTCGTAATATTCTAATGAAAGAACAGATATGGTAAGTCTATTGTCGAAACGGATGTGGAAAAGAGTTATGCAATGCTGTGGCTAATGAGTTTTGGCAGTGTTACAAAAGGGAACTCGTACTGTTAATTGTGTATACATTGTTAGCAAAATCAACAACAACTAATAAAATATGCTGCTCTAGTTTACGGGGTAAACTTTTAAAAAGATATTCGACGTAATGTATTCCACTCTCAGAATAAAGCTATCATATAGTAAGGACACATAACAACAGCATCTGGAGCTCCTGCTGATAACGACGAGGTCAGACTTTAGAACACAGCACGAAACATGTAATCGTCAAAGCCGAAAAATCTATCTACAACCACATATGTGAGGAAAAATCATAGGATTTGCTTTTGTATCTGGTATCTGGCGTGATATCATCTTCCAAATCTTCCAAGTTTTGTACTGAACCCATCACTTCTTTTCATTCAATATGATAAATAATTCAACTATAGGATAATGATGAGGCAGTATCTAACAACAATAGCTTTGAAGAGTAAATACGACTGCAGTGACTGTGTATACTGACATTCTTGGTGACTTCTCGTCTTAACTAACGTTTTCACATTTAAATTGGTGCTTTGTACACTCGTGCCCATAAATTGAGGATAAATGCAGAATGTGGTGCCACACAACGTGGCCTGACCTGTTACAGTTCCTCTGTCAACGACATGCAGGGGTGTACGTGCACCAATCATAATCCCACCCCATGCCATCAAACCACGACCTCCATACAGGACCCTTACAAGGACATTAAGGGGTTGGTATCTGGTTCCTGGTTCACACTAGACGAAAACTCGGCGAGAATCACTGTTCAGACTATACCTTGACTCCTCCGTGAACATAACCTGGGACCACTGCTCCAATGACCATGTGCTGCGTTCTTGACTTCAGGCTTTATGCGCTCTCCTGTGACCAGGGGTCAGTGGAATACATCTTGCAGATCTCCGGGCGAATAAACCATGTCTGTTCAATCACCTGCAGCCTGTGTGTCTGGAGAAAACTGTTCCAGTACCTGCAGTAATCCGTGGTCGTCTGCGGGCACTGATGGTGAGATGTCGGTCTTATTGTGGTGTTGTAGACTGTGGACGTCCAGTACTGTAGCGTCTGGACACGTTTCCTATCTGCTGGAATCGTTGCCATAATCTTGAGGTCACACTTTGTGGCACACGGAGGGCCCGTGCTACGACCTACTGTGTTTGACTAGCCTCCAGTCGCCCTAGTATTCTACCCCTCATCACGTCATCAATATGTATTCTTTGAGCCATTTTCAACACACAGTCACCATTAGCACGTCTGAAAACGTCTGCACACTCACTCTCTGCACCGTACTCTGACATGCACCAACACACCTCTGCGTATGTGGACTGCTGCCAGCGCCACCGTGCGACGACCGTAGGTCAAATGCACCACACGGTCATACCCCGCGGTGATTTAAACCAGTAAACCGCCCACCAGAGCATTGTTTCACCATGTATCAGCATTGTCCTTAATTTATCAGCATGAGTGTATATTCTTTGCTTTTCTGAGAGAGCTTGGGAATCGCACTGTCGACTCAGGACAGGTGATGCAGGACCTCGCAGGAAAAAGGAGGAGGAGGGGATTAGTGTTTAACGTCCCTTCGACAACGAGGTCACTAGAGACAGAGCGCAAGCTCGTATCAGGGAAGGATGGGGAAGGAAATCGGATGTACCCTTTCAGAGGAACCATCCTGGAATTTGCCTGAAGCGTTTTAGGGAAATCACGGAAAACCTAAATCTGGATACCCAAACACGGGTTCGAACAGTCGTCCTCCCGAACACGAATGCGGTGCTAACCAAAGCGCCAACGCGCTCGGTCTGGCAGAAAAAAAGCATGCCTTGGTATGCAGCTGGAACACAGGAGTTCATAGAAACAGAGCCGGTCCGTAGCACAGGTTGAGAATGGAGCGTTGTCATGGTGAAAACTGCATCGCCTGGCAGCTATCTGGTGGATCACGCCTATTCTTTGGTTTTATGGCATGTTTCCACTCTGGCCGGCTGAGCAGAAAGCTTTGGGACGGGACAAAAGCAGGAGGCTGGCGCATTGTCTCTGCTAAGAATAGTGGCTTCAACAAGTAAGTCTCCAGCTCTCCAAAAAACCAGAAGATTCCATAGAATTGCGGCTAGACTTGGGTACATTTCTTTAACTGTATCAGGCTCTAGAGAGTGAATCTAGATGCTGAACGTGAAATCACTATGTCAAATGACATAGAGGGAAGTTTTTTAGACATGAGGGGTGGATAGAGAAGACAGTGGACTTGTTTAACATGACGCACTTTCTTCATCGGGTATTTTGTTCTAGATGCAATTACGTCATTGGTGAACAGGGAGTAGTTGTAAAACGGTTGATGGTGATGTTTTCTTTGTGGGAAAGAACGAGCAGGCTGTTCGGTTTACACAGACAAGAGGTGACTTCGACATGGGTAGTGACACTGTTCACATCTAATCATGACGTGGCCCCTATTGAAGCTCTTGATTGGGGATCGAAAGTTTGAGTCCGTGGGAGCACAAGCCTAGCGTCGTACTTCATAGATTCAGAGATGGAGGCAATACTCTAATCATCTTGCACTGACAATTTATGGTGAACACTAGTAGAGCACCAGTACGTTGGGACAATCTCTGATCAGAATTCAGTCTAATAATTACAGATATCTTCTCAACGTTCATCAGTGCATTGGTAAATGCATGCCTTTTCCCCAGTTTAATGTTCAGCCAATCAGTCACGGCAATCGCTCAGTCAAAAAATCGTTGAGTTACTGCAGAACATCAGTTGCATTTATAGGTGCCCATATAAAACTGAAAGTAACTTTACCAATCAGAAGATACAGTTCGTTTGAAGCTCATGGTACATTTTTGTATTTTTAACTTTTTTGTCAGATAGTCAGATGGATTTACATATTTGTGCTTTGTTTGAAGAAATTAATCTGTTCATTCAAATCTTGTTTTTGTTAGCGCCTTAAACATTTTCATTTTTGATATTAGGCGGTAGTCCCCTTTAGCATCAGCTATGACCTTAAAATTTCTTGGCGTTAACTGAACCGTTTGTGTACAGTAATTTATCTTGGTTCTTAAGGATGTGTATATCTCGTAATTAATTTTCTGATTCAGGTTATTACATTCTACACATGTGGGATTTTACGTACGTCCAAAATAGAGCTTAGTGTGTTTAATGCAGATAGCCCTCTATCCTGTCACTCCTGAAAGAGATTTCCATGGATTTCTCGTTTATTCTAGTACCTCTTCAGATATTGCTTTAACTCCACACTTAATACTAAATTTCCTTCATGCGTTAACACTTTTAGAAATATTCTTCTCCTCTTCCTCACAAATTTTCATACTCTAAATAACCCAAAATGCAGATTTGCACCTCTCGTCAGGGAGTAAAATGCATCAGAATTGGAGAACAGATCTCCAGACCGAATATAGTACATCATTAATGAATTTACAGGGTTCTCAGATAAGCCGATCAACTTTCGCTTCCAAAATGAGATTTTCACTCCGCAGCGGAGTGTCGCTGTTATGAAACTTTCCTGGCAGATTAAAACTGTGTGCCGGACCGAGACTCGAACTCGGTACCTTTGCCTTTCGTGGGCAAGTTTACTATCAACTGAGCTACCCAAGCACGACTCACACCCCCTCCTCACAGCTTTACTTCCTCCAGTACCTCGTCTCCTACTTTCCAAACTTCATAGAAGCTCTTCTGCTAGCCTAGCAGAGCTAGCACTCCTGGAAGAAAGAATATTGCGGAGACATGGCTTAGCCACAGCCTAGGAGATGTTTCCAGAATGATATGGTAGAGCACTTGCGCGCGAAAGGCAAAGGTCCCGAGTTCGAGTCTCGGTCCGGCATACAGTTTTAATCTGCCAGGAAAGTTTCATAACTTTCGCTTGTTTATTATTTCCTGTATGTCGCCTTCACTTAGAGTGATACTTCGTTTCTCATTACCTGGAAACCTCCATGTCCTATCGAGTTGTAAATCTTGTAAGGTTCTTAAACTGCCCAGTATTGCTCTAAACTACAGACTAAAACAGTGACGGAATCCCATCAGTTCTCTTCAACCGTGACAATAGCGCTCTGAGAATCTCTCTCAGAGCTCCGTGTCTAGCGACGTGGCATCTTGTATCCGCCGACAGGGATGAAGGTCACCTATTACAGGGAACATATGCCGACTTAGATCATGCAAAATTTAGTCTTCAACTGAAAGTCTTCAGGTTGGCCCGAACTCTACCGGCATAATTGCTGAGGTTGTACTGCGACATTTTGTGAGCGTTCTGGAATAAGGGATCCGTGGTCTCCAATGAATCGTTACAAAATAATTCAGTTTTGTTTGATATCTTAGTCCCATTTATAATTATCAGCCAAAAAATTATCGCCGCTGCCCAGAGCGATGTTGGTTCCCGCCTGGTGTCGTTGAGGGCACATGAAGTGGTGACAAAAGTATGTAAGCAGTGCAGACACTAACGGGGCATCACCATAGCGAAGATCTGGGCTGCAGATGGGGAAATCCATTGAGATGAGCGACTTTGGCAAAGAGTAGATTATTATTACTCGGAGCTTGTGAACGAGTATCTCGAAAACGGTGAAGCTGGTCGAATGTTCGCGTGCTACTGTCATATCCTGCGGAAAGAGGTAGAAGAACAGTGAAACTACTACTAGGCGCTAAACGGTTGGATGTCCACGACTCTTCCTAGAATATGGGGTTCGGAGTCTCGTCTGCTATGTGAAGTAGGACAGATGGTGATTTGTGGTATCTATGCCGAAAGAACACACTGCTGGTGCACACACAAGTGTTTCAGAGCACACCGTTCATCGTACTTTGTCGAACATGGTGATCCGTAGCAGACCATCTCTAATTGTTAACATGTTGACTTTAGGACATCGTCAATTACAATTGCAGGGCGCACGTGACCATCGGGAGTCAACCGTCGATGAATGGAAATATGTCGAGTCTTAGGGTGAATCATATTTTTGCTCCACTAGGTAGATGGCTGTCTCCACAAACGCCGTCGTCGAGGTGAACAGCGGCTCGAAACGAGCAGTGAGCCACAGGCGCGTGCTGATAGAGGGCAGCATTATGCTATGGGAGACTCTTGCTCTCTTGCACTTGCACTTGCGTGGGAGCTTTGGTAGTAACTGAAGACACGCTGACAGCTGCGAAGCACCTGTATCCCTTCGCGCTTGATGCATTCCCCGATGGCGATGTCATCTTTCAGCACTCTAACCGTCGGCATCTCGGAGTCAGAATCACGCTACAGTGGTTTGAGGAGCATTTCGATGAACTCGCGTTGATGTCTCGGCGACCAAACTCGCCTGATGTAAATCGTACGGAACCTACCTGGGCCGCTATAGGGCGCAATCACCGCCTATCCACATCAGCAGTCCGTTATTTAGGCGAAATACATGACCTGTGGTAGTCATCTAATGCCACAAACCTGCCAACAAATGTCGGATGACTGATACGCAGAATCAGTGATGTATTTAGTTTCAAAGACAGATCAAGAAGCTATTAAGCAGGTGGTCATAATGTTTCAGCTCATTAGTGTATGTCTGCATTTCAGGAGCAACATATGAACAACAGCGTAATTGTTGACTACATGCGCTGTGTGTCATGTTTGGAAACAAACTTAGTCCATTTGCTCGCGATACACGGTGTTGACAACAAGAATGCTCTCTTATCTCTGCTTATTCCTATTTCGTTTTTTTTTCGGCTGCGGTAATTATATTTCTAAAAGGTTTTAAACAATAATAAAATTATAAAGGAGACAAGTGTTAATATCCGGATCCGTTTCGGCGACTTTCTCCTGTTCAAATCCGAAACAGTACATTGTTCTAACTGGTTACTAATTATGTAGCAATCTGTTTAATTCTTATTTTCTAAGAAAATAGAGAAACAAGAAAAATGGGTTTTCTATGATTTTTATTAGATTTTTGTTTACGTATTAAAACAAATTAATACTAGATCCTTGTTATTTATCAGTACCAAACACGAGGGGTGGAACTGTAAGCCGTCTGGTGTGGCCGAGCGGTTCTAGGAGCTACAGTCTGGAGCCCCGCGACCGCTACGGTCGCAGGTTCGAATCGTGCCTCGGGCATGGATGTGTGTGATGTCCTTAGGTTGGTTAGGCATAAGTAGTTCTAAGCTCTAAGGGACTGATGACCTCAGATGTTAAGTCCCATAGTGATCAGAGCCATTTGAATCATATGGAACTTTAATAGTGGCAACTATTTATTTACAGCTCGTACAAAATAGATACACGTTTCAAAGGTTTACTGATCTTCAAATTAGTCAGCAGCATTGTGTATAACCCGTTGCCAGCGATGTGGAAGCCGTAGGGTGCTCTTAGCAGTGCCAGTTGTGTTGACAGTTCGAGCGTCGCGGTCTGTTGCCCGACGAATTTGCAGCAGTTCTGAAGCGAATGCCATGAAGTGTTTAATTCAGTTTAGAAATCGAGTTGAACTCTCGAGGGCTTAAGCCACGGGTGTGCAGTAAGTGGTATAGCACTTAGCAGCCCCATAAGTCGAACAAATCAGTAACAGCTTGGACTGTACGTGCTTGAGCCTTGTCCTGCAAAATGATGGTCAGGTCCTACAGAAAGTGTCATGACTTCTGACTCTGAGCTGGTCGTAGGTTGTGTTCCAAAAATTAACAGTGCAGTTCCGAGGTGTACAACAGTGCATCCTTGAGCAGGTCCAGCACAATATTAGTGGGAGTGTGTTCGCTCGATTGTTCCACAGTTTTCATCAGGTGCCAGGAACTATAAAGATTTTGGCCTAATTAAATGACTTCCATCTATGACAAAGTTGATACGAACAGATGGAATGTCGGCATGGTACGTCTGATCACTACGGATATAAAGGCTGGAGAATTTCACTGTTGATGTACCATTCACAATTCCTTGTTCTAAATTAATACGTGAGCGAAGCATCACTTTCTGTTCGTTGGAATGTGCCAACTATTTTTGTGATCCTTCAGTCCTGTTGATATCCCCCTACACAATGTTGCCATGTTTACATTGTCGACATTCTTGCCGCATTCACTAACTAGTATATTCTGAGGCCGAATTTCCAAAATTTATCCCCCTTTGGCACGATATTGTTCAAGGATGGATTTTTTGTGTGCGCCAACTTCAACTAGTGCCTCACCGTTGCAGCGATTGACTTCATTTAGTGCACTGAATGTGAATATTTTCGCAACTGCCGTGCCTCTGGTGATAAAACGTTCCGATGTCACTCGGACATTTGTTCATTTGGTACTGAATACAGCGGTGTTCAATAATACCAGCTGTCGCAAATTCATTAAAGCACGCACACACACTGGAACTGCTCATTTGTCATTCTTCTGTTCGGAATCTTCAAGTAATGGCTCAACAGTGTCTTCTGAATGTTCAAGAAGACTGAAAGCATGCATCTGACTGAAAGCATTTTTAGGTTTTCTGTTCCATGTTGCTATTTTGTAGCAAGAGTAGTTTCGCCTGCATTCATCGTCCGAGTAAAAAGGTGCACATTGTATGAGGACGATGTAGAAATAATTTTCCAGATACGTCACCATTTGAAAGAATGGCACTCATGCAATATCTGAAACATTTCTAATTGCCATTTTAGTGTGCTTTTGAAAGCTTGATGAGGTTTTCGTCTTGTCGGTTACGGTTTTTCATCTTCATTAATGCTTTCTTCACTATTTTCCAATTTCTTTGAGTAAAATGATTCAAAATTCATAGCAAATTTAAGTAGATTTACATTTGTGGAACCATAACCCTACTCTTGAACAATTTGCGTTTCACTCATTTACGCTTGACCAAAGTCCAACTACTTGATTATCCTCAAATCTCAGCTCTTGATATAGTTTTTCGGCCTTTCTTGTAATAAAAAACACACACTTTCTTCAAACTGAACGAAGTGGCAGGTTGCAGAGTCTATGAACACATTCTGATTCGGAAACTTTTTCGTTTATGTTTCTACTTTCCTAAGATTCATCATTAACATCTGTCTGCTCGTGATTAACTGGTACCGTAACAGCTGTTTGGACAGGAAAAATTTCCGATGCATTTATTGGCTCCAGTTCGGCAGCAACTTCTTCACCTACATCTGTCAATGGACATTGCTGCATTGGTACAACGCCTCCTTTAACGGCAGCATTGATGGCATTTACTGAAAATTTTTCACCGGAATTAAAATGCATTGTTCGGTGGATAATACGAAGGACTCGTCAATACTATTGCATTCGATGATGCAGGCTTTTCTATTTTCTTCTCCGCTTTTTCCCTGTTGGTCCGCATGAATGGTAATCGGTGATATAAAACCTGTTATCACAGTACATGAGACAATACGCACTGGCAGCAAAAATAAAAGTTACAACATTATGTTCCGTGAACAATAACTTTATCGAAGTGCAAAGATTTGGTAAACTAATTCCATCGTTTTTTCTGCCACATAAACTGCGACTGAAGGCGCCATTTAAATCGTCGTACTTAAAACCAAAGGCATTGTCAAACGCCAAGATGTCATGTCTTACAACAAGATTTCTGATCTCTACATAGCCGCGAATATCAACTGGAAAGAAACGTGAGTGATTTATAGTTTCCCAATCAGACCATTTGTAGAATCCATCGTCTACAATCATGTATCGATTGACTTGGTGGTAGAATGGCAGCACGAATTGAATTTGCCACGTCCATAGCGAAACACTGGTGTCCAGAATGTCGAGACTAAAGGATTTCTTCTTTTCTTTGATTCCAGACAGTAAGTACTATTCGCGATGAATTATTAATTCAAATGTAAGCACTGTAATTTGGAGCATCAGTACCTTGGTCATCAGATTCGTTTCGACTTTCTGGCAGAGATGGATTAACGCGGACGACATCCAGCGTATTTAATAGCGCAAATCGATGTACTCTTTCATCTTTGTAGAGTGGATTATTTGCAATGAACTAATGAAATACGCTGTAGACACGATTCGGTGAGATGTTATAATTTCTGGGTATGTTAAAGTTCACCAGAGTTTGTCAAGACAATAATTCCTACAAGTGTGGTCGATCGAGGAAGCATCATCAGGCATCTTTTCGCTGACGTCAAAGATATCGAGAGCAATCCCATGTCATTTTAACAGTGTGGATCAAATGGAGGACATCACACAACACCCAGCCATCACGAGGCAGAGAAAATCCCTGACCCCGCCGGGAATCGAACCCGGGAACCCGGGCGTGGGAACAGTGTGGATCAAATGTGTCTGGAAATCTGATCATTTTGAAATACGAAGTGGTCCCTTGAGGCAAATGACTTTCTGTTTCAGTTAGTACCACAGTTTCACAGGGAATTTTACCAGTTTCAAGTTATCCCAATGCGTCTTGGATGGACCATGACTCTTTGAGCTCTTTATGTGCGTATTGCATCGATGGCAAACAAGCAAATCAGTTTTATGGGCAAGCTCTAGTGAAAAGTATGGATTTGGCGCAATCAAACGATACTTCAATATCCGACTACGGTAATTCTTTCCTGGTAGATATCGCAGCACTTGTCACAAAAACTGTTTATGGTCGAGTGAAAAACTGCCTCATCAGCTACCCGATTATCACAGGCCCCATGTTAACGTCGTAGACTTCTTTACATTCCTGAGTTGTTTCTCTAGATCTTGATTCAGAGTGTTCAACACATCCGATACCACTCAAGCTGTAAGCGCTTCAGTAGTCTCAATCGATGTTGTCTGAGCATTACGAAGTGAGTCACTATAAAGGCGAGAGATGTCCTCTTCAGCCTTTGTTGTTCCTTCTTGGTTGCACGTAATTGGCAAGTCGAGAAAAATATGTTTCCACAGTCTCGATCGATCTCGCTTGAGCCATTCGTTCCTCGGCATTTGCACGTTCAACATTCCATTGCATTTTGGAAACTTCGCTATTTCGCTTACGCCTGTTGGCTGTTCTTGCAGATTATTCGCTTCCGTGTTCTGTTGAAGGTTCTCTTGTCGTTTTTGCTTCACATTATCTGGGCATCACGTGCGTTGGGGTGCTGTCTCCTCGATCACCGAAGAAATTTTCACTAGTGCACTATCCACTAATAATGTTGTCATTTTGCTGTTCCATACTATTGTGACCGGAATCTAATAATGTTGGGGATGACTCAAGAACCAGCAGAGACTGGCCTGCTGGCCAGGGACCATCAACGGCAATTAGCCTAGAGCAAACGGGAGGATAACGTGATGAGAATGGACAACGAGGACGGCGCGGGAGAATAACGCAAGTTCAAACGAGTAATCCGAGATCGCACATCTAAGGCGCAGTGAACGCCTGGAACACATTCCGATGCTACCCGCACAACATACCCGTTCTGCTGGAAATCGTCACCCCCAACACTGCTCCTGAAGGAGCTACGTCGACTATCCAGATATGAAAGCGAATTGCTATTACAATGGCATTTAGTTCTGTGGTCTGTTTAAAATTTCACGTTTCTACCTCATCTGGAAGATAGTTAAAAAAGCGAAACTTGTACTAAAAAGACAAGACAGATAAGAAGCATCACAATAAAAATAGCGTTAAAATGAAAAGACCTGAGCTTTTTTTGAGTCGCTAGATACTCTAAATTTCTCCAGCGACCAAAACTGCCAATAGAAGGGGTTTTCGCATAACGCCCGTAAAATATAACTGATATTTCATCTAGGCCAGATACCTTTCCGTTACTAAGCGTTCGTGCGATGAGTGAAAGTATTACTATCTTCCGCTAAAGACCGAGTTGAGTGTTTTGGTCTTCTCTCCATAATTTTCCATTTCGGTGTCAGTATGGTCACTGAGCGAGTAAACAGATAATTTCGATCCACTTCCTGACTTTACATAAGACGAAAACTTACTATTGTCTTAGTAGAACTATCGGCCAAATCTAACTTTCCAATTCAGTGAACGCTTATCTTACTGCTCTCCTTACACTAATTTTCGCTTCGCTCAGCTTTTACTTGTCAGCTAAGCTTTGGCATTGTTTAAATCTGTGATGATGCTCTCTTTGCGTCCGTAGCAACTTTCTAACATGGTGCGTCTTTCCAGTCTTTTAAAATCTTGCCTGCAACATACTTGTTTCAGGTGTATTGAACAATGCTTATGTACTTTATCTGTTTGTGCTCCACATCTTTGTCCTGAGAATTGAATATCTGACGTTCACGCCTTAGATTTTATACAATATGTGTCCTGTTTGCCTTTCTGGGAGATCAATATTTTTCTACCTCTCTCAACCTTCCTTGCAACACACGTAATCGTTGATGTTATCACAGCCTAATGATCGCTGATGATTTCCTCTATGTTTACTAATTTTCGAATTCAGTCTGTTTGTTGCTACTTCATTCTCTCGAGTTGGCTCTCTGTCTGTCCGAATAAGTTTTCGGTCAAGATACTCAGAATAATGTCACATCACATGACTCTCCCATTCTATAACAGGCGAACTGAAGTGTCTCCGTATTACAACAGTGTGATAAGGAAACGTATTCATGACGGTCTGCAAGATCTCTCTGATGCGCTCTGCCACTACATTTCGTGACGCAGGTGGTCTATATAGGCATCCGATTTCTATGTTTGACCAACATTTGATGTCTAGCTTCACCCAAATTGTTTCACATTCGGAATCCGTAATTTTTTACTATAATAAATACGGTGCCACCACTGGCGTCCAATCTATCCTGCTGATGCATGTTCCAACGTGTATTTAAGATTTTGTTGCTATTCACTTCCGGCTTCAACCAACTTTCTGTTCCTAGTAGTATCTGGGCATTATTACATTTAATAAATGACTCTATTTCTAGGGTTTTACCATGGATGCTTTTGCATTTGTTAATAGCATACTAACCTTTCCTGTTTCCGATGTTCCGATTTTCCAGTTCTGCATTTCAGTTGGTTACGATGCAGCGAAGTGTACGCTGTTGGTAGTGAGTATATCAAGAATGTATAAATGAACAAAATTTCAGAATACCTGAGTATGGAGGATTTTCTGGGAGTTTCTTTGTTTCTTTTATAGGAGGATCATAAATGATAGGGAAGTGGGTTAGATGACAAACAGGAGGTGAGGATTCCACTCAGAGTGCGAAAACTGCTCTGCCATAGTCTGAGAGCTTGCGAGAGCAGGGAGATGCGACAACGGTCAGAAACTTTGAGAAAGTCGACGCAAAAATGGGAGCGAATCTCTAAGTGGGCAAGTCGTAACCAGGAGCCTCGCCTGCGCAGTGAAACTTGGAAGCGAGCAAAGTCGTTCGCATATAGCCCGGCTGCGAACCTTGTGCTTCGGCGGGGTCGGCATCTTACACCCACCTAGTCTCATGCCCACAACACCGCACAGAATACATCCAAAACTCGAGCCACCTTGATATAGATTCATACACGTCAGCACATTTTCTTTGATTACTGGGGCAATTAATAGATGCATTGATAATAAGCGATAGCATCTCGAATAAAACTGGACGAAACTGATGTTGCTTACACTCACCATATTAAATATTTCACATAGAAGCCAAATGTGTCTTCATAACATCTCAAAGCATAAAATGAAAATTTTGTGGGAGGTGATGGTAAGGATTATTTGTTTTATTTCAGTACTCACTGTGCAATACCTCATTGTCAACTCGTTGCTGTATATTTCTCACTCTCCTTTCTACGACGTTCACTGAACCTTTTATTTTGAGGTTGTTTTCTCTTTATTATACATCTTTATGTAATTTACATAATTTCATTGACATATGCGCCTAGTGTTCTCCAAAAGTGAATACACGTCCAAATGGATTCAGAAAGCCTTTCAACCAAATACTCCGCCACACGACAGAGAAGAAGAGCAAGAAGAGGCGAAGATATTGCTTACCTGCCCTAGACGGAATCTATTTCTGCCAAGAACGACAGGATTCTCAAGAAGCATTGCATCAATTGTGCGTTCTGTCGACCTAACAAAATAAGAGGACTACTGCGAAGTGTGAAAGATGACCTTGGTTTACGAAAATAAGGAATGTAAAATACACCTTGCGAGTGTGGCATGTCATATATTGGCCAGACAATTAGGACAATGAATATCAGATGCCAAGAATATCAGAGGCGCGGGCGGCTGAGATAAGCAACTAAATAACTAAATCAGCCATTGTCGTGCACTGTCTGGAACTTAATCGTAAAAAAACAAAAATAAAAGAAACGACGCAACAAAAAGGACTTAGACGAATGATAAGGAAGTCGGTAGAGATGATGTACTTGTACAGGCAAAGGAATGATTAGAATTTCAGAAAAAATGGATGATTTGTTAAGGAGAAAGGGCTTCAGAGTCTGAACAAGTCAGTAACACATTGGTCCACCTCTGGCCCTTATGCAGGCAGTTACTCGGCTTGCCATTGATTGATAAAGTTGTTGGCTTTCCACCTGAGCGATAGTGTGCCAAATTCTGTCCAATTGGAGCGTTAGATCATCAAAATCCCGAAGTGACCAGAGGATCCTGCCCATAATGATCCAAACAGTATCAATTGGTTAGAGATCTGGCGACGTTTCTGGCCAAGGTAGGGTTTGACACGCACGAAGACAAGCAGTAGAAAATCTCGCCGTGTGCAGGCGGACATATCTTGCCAAGATGGTTTGCCACGAAGGGCAACAAACGAGGCGTGTCGACCTGAGCACCGATGACCAGCAAAGATGCGTCTGGAGATGCGATGGGGTAAAAACCTGTCCATCGTCAGCCATACGGCGGAGTGATGGTCAGGGTTGCATTTTATTTCATAGCAGAATCCCTTTCGTTGTTATCCGTGGCACCTTTATAACACAGTGGTACGTCGACGATATTCTACGCCCCGGTTTCTTGCCCTTCTCGGCAAGCCATCCCGGTTTTGCATTGCAGTTCATGGCGAGAGTTTCAACTGCTCGTCTTCATTCTTGTCAAATCATACCTTGGCTCGCAAGGTCGCTGGCTCTCTACCCAATAGAAAACGTTTGGAGCGTTATTGGCAGAGCTCTACAACCAGCTGTTGATTTTGACAATCTAACAATTCAATCTGACAGAATATGGCAGATTATCCTTCAAGAGGACATCCAACAACATCCATGTTTTCTGAAATTGTAATCATTTTTGTTTCTGTCTTAGAGTGCACAGTTTCAGATGAAGATGCAGGTGCCCTTGCACACTGTTTACCAATTCATACTTAATAAGTACAATAAGTAATTCATTTGTTCATAGGCAATGTTTGTTAGAAGTTGCATATCTGAGCAAATAATGACAACCCTCTCAAGAAATCTCTGTGTTGTTTATATCTCTCGATCTTAGAAATTCACACGTATTTATGTAAAGATTTGGCTAATATAGTGCCTCTAGGCACAGCTTGCTGCTGAAACCAGTTATGTTATTTTGCACGACAGCGGAAAGTATGAGTGAAGTATAAGCGAAATACCATACAACTAATGTTCTAATCAGGCTGTTATTATGTGGATCACACGAGAGATTTGAAATGATACAACAGAACTATGACTGTTTTGCACACTAGTTCTGAAACAGCTTATTATGTTGTATTTTGGCAAGATACGAATTTTCAGCATTTTTTCTGCTGGCACGCTTTGACAGCTGTTCAACAATCAGTTTAGACAGTGATCGCTGGGAAAAAGAGTCGTCTCTGGTCTATGCTCCAAATATCGCACAAAATACCCTATTGTGATAATATGCGAAATTGATTAATTTTAAGGATAATTGAATAAAAGTAAGTTTACTGAACATGTATATACATATACTAATTTTGATTATGTACTCTTATTACGCAGCTTTGACTTATGACACCCCCATACAGCCGCATACCGTTAGCACGGCATTTCCGGGCTTAAGAGACAGGCTCGACACATGGAGCCTGGATGTTGTTTTCAGGCAGTTTCTAACATCTGACTAGGTGAATACGTGGCTGGTAGCCATGTCCCACCTCAGTCTGTAGATCTGGAAAATAAATTTATCGCAGACTGTTTAACGTGCAGCTACTTAAAACTTTGTAATCCATTGATTCAAAGAAGCATTATTACAACTACGTAAAGAAAACTACAGCGTTGTGATCCTTGCAATTATTGATGCGTGTTATAAATACGTTAATACAAAGTTTGTTGTGAACTCTACGACAAACTGTGGGATAATTTTTAATATCAGTACAGTGGTTGACAACGTGTACTCTGAATGTGAATACCAGCGCTGCAGAACATGAAGTGTTTCTTTGTCCTAGGACTGCCTTGTTCACACTAAGACAAAAAAAAAAAGACGCACCAACTCACCAAGTAGGAATTATTCGAAAGGGACGGAAATCGGTAGATGTGATGCACATGTTCAGACAAGTAAATGGTTACAATTTCTGAAAAATTGATGATTTATTCAAGAAAAAGTGTTTCACATACTGAGCAAGACAATAACGTATTGGTTCACTTCTGGCCGTTATGCAAGAAGTTATCAGTTTGCCATTAATTAATAGATTTTCTGTATGTCCTACTGAGGGATAGCGTGCCAAATTCTGCCCGATTGGAGCGTTGGATCGTTGAACTCAGATGGTGGTTGGGAGGCCAGTCCATAATGTTCCAAACGTTCTCTATTGGATAGAGATCCGGCGACTTCGATGGTGAAGGTAGTGTTTGGCATGACTGACGCCAAGCTGTAGAAACTCTCACCGTGTGTGGGAGTGCATTATCTTGCTGATATGAAAACCCAGGATGGCTTGCCATGAAGAGCAATAAAAAGAGGCGTAGAATATGGTCGACGTACCACGGTGCTGTAAGGATGCTCGGATGACACCGAAAGCTATCCTGCTATGAAATGAAGTGGAACCTCAAACCATCAGTTCCACTTGTTGGGCAGTACGGCGGGCAACATTCGGGGTTGGTAGCTCACAGCTGTCCGAAGCATCTCCAGACGCATCTTTGCTGCTCATCGGGTCTCATTTCGAAGTAGGACTCACCATTCAAGACAGTTCAATTCTAGTCAATGAGATTACTGGCGGAAGATGTAACTGGAGATGCCCTGGACATCAGTGAGATACCAGCTTGTTTGTCGCCCGCCATACGGCCTGACAATCCGGAGTGATGGTCTGAGGTGCCATTTCTTTTATAGCAGGACTCCTTTGGTTGTCATCCACGGCACTCCTCCAGATATTCTACGCCCAGTTTCGTTGCGCTTCATGGCAAGCAATCCTGGGCTTACATTTCAGCAAGGTAATGCCCGCTTGCAGACAGCGAGATTTTTTCCTACTTGTCTTCGTGTTTGTCAAACTCTACCTTGGCCAGAGAGATTGCCGGATCTCTCCCCAACTGAGAGTATTTGGAACATTAAGAATAGAGCCCTCCAACCAGCAAGGGTTCCTGACGATCTAACGCGCCATTTTGTCAGAATTTGGCACGATACCGCTCAGGAGGACAACCGACAACTCCACCAGCCAATGCAACGCACAATAACTGCTTGCCTAACCTTCAGAGGTGGACCAATGCGTACCTGACTTGCTGAGTTTGTGAAGCTCTCGGGAATGAATAATCCATTTTTTCTGAAATTATTATCATTTATTTCTCTGTACAAGTACATCACATCTATCGATTCCTTCATAGTGCGCCCTTTCCTTTTTTTTGGCGTTAGTGTGTATATAACAGTCCAAGGATAAAGAAACAGTTGATGTCCTCCCATGCTGCTAATTCATGATCAGAATACAAGTAGTCAACCAGTTCGCTGATATTAAAAATTATCCTGTTACACCAGACTGTATACCAATGCAGTTAATTTTGTTGTAATTAATTGTGGGAACCATAGACCACAACATCTTGCTTAGGTGATGGCCAACATCACTTACAAAATTAAAGAAAAATGCATGACACTGTGCTGTCTGTAATAATATCGTTTTATTTTGCTACAGTTTTCAGTAATGAACCATCATCAATGGCAGCTGTACAACAAAGAAAAGTGGACAATGTGACAATACTGAACGAAATAAGAAAAATCAGAAAGATAGAAAACCGCTCAAAATACTCACAAAATTATCACAGATGTATCACATGTCATACATGCTTTAAAAATAAGTTATCATAGGAAGCCACAAATGGCAAAATAATATAACATCGAAAACTGCAACAAGATAAAAATATGATGACAGTTTCACACAAGGACAGCAAGTGATGTACAGCAATACAAGTCAGAGAACTTCAGGTCAAAGAAGACAGTCTTGACTGAATCCAAAGAAGTTGCCATTCAATAATAATGTGATAATCAAATTACAAAATTGAAGTATCAACAGCTCTACATTCGATTGATATTACATAAACCCACGAATAAAATAAAACATAAAGTAGCAGATAATTAAGGCTGATGAATGTAAGAATATAAAATATTTTACAATCAATTGAAGAAACCTTAGCATGTGAAATACAAGCTACACGTCAGTTCATGACATTAAAATCAATCGAACCATATCAGACGAAAATACGCCTTAAATTAAAATTATAAGGAGAAAATGCAATTTTTAGGAGTGAAGGAAGATTTATAACGAATGTAGAACATGTAGATGCAAAACATCTGACATTTTATACAAATAACAAGATCTAACCAAAAATTTTTATGAAAGAACACATTGTTCAGAAAATATGTCATCTGAATGACGACACAACTATAAAATGAAATTCAAATACCATTTGTCATACAGATAAAATTTGGAAAAAGACATAGTATAAACCTAACCTTTGACACACTAGTTAAAAACTATTTTTTTGAAATTAATAAATAGTCATATGCCAAAATCAAATAAAGACCATTTAGTGTACAGATATAAATTAATAAAAGAAGACAATACTCGATTATAAAATCAAAATACAGAGAAATGATGATACCACATGACAATTTTTTATGTTTATTTGCAAAACCAGCCTGAAATTGTAAATCAATAGGAAGGGTTTTTAACACTGACTTTAAACATATTATAAAGTAATGTAACTGTCAAAATAATAAAATATAATTGGGCTGAGTGAGTGTATAGGAAGGGGGTTTGGGAAAAGGAAAGGAATTTATGATGAAACTACACAAAGTCATGAATTCAAAAATTAATACAGTCATAAAAAGTTGCAAGGAAAAATAAATAAAAATGGAACACAAAGGTCAATGTGTAGAATTTGATCAGGGTTGTTGACAAGAAAGCCAACATCACTGATGACTGTATTTACATTCAATGATGTTTCTGACCATAAGAAAGGTCTGTTATACAGAGAACAATATTAATATCTAATTAGTTCAGAAACTGAGTGGAGAAAAGTTAGGTGTGAAGGAGTGAAAATGAAATTAAGAGGGGAGGGTGAAGGTGGTCATGACGAAGCATTGCTAGGGGTAAAAAATAAAATGCAATATTTGTGCCTCAAGAACTGTGGGTTGGTCAACAATAATTTTTTGTTTGTGACGATGAAAAATGTAACAGGAGTGTCATAAACGATGGTCGATCCATGAATTACATGTAAACTGATTCACACATTATTTCCCCTGCAAGCACCATAAAAATTAATAAAAGAAGAAAAAAATATTATTCATAAGGAATAGCTCTTCTGGATGACTAATAAGTGAAAGTGAAACATATATGTGAAAGGGTCCTGTAGGCTAAAAAAGAGGAAGGTGTTTAAAGGTAAGGAGGGGGGAAGGGGAATGGGAGAGGGGTACAGTTGAAATAAAAAATAGGGGACATAACTGAGGAAAGTTATATTAGAATAGCTTAAAGAGTTCCACTCGAATATTTAAAAGTGTCAACAAAATTGTTTAAGTGACTTCTGTTTTTCAGTTACCACCTGCTTACTGAGAGCTTTTTCTGGGTGATGGGGGATGCAGTTGAAGGTGGGCATAAATGAAGAAATTTTTATTTAAAAAGCTTAAGGAGGTCCACTCAAAGATTCAAAACTTGCAGTGAAATTGTATAAGTAACTTCTGTTTTTCAGTTCCACCTGCTCAACGAGAACATTTTCTGGATGACTAAACCTATTTACAAAAATCACTGTTTCTTCTAGAATGTTCTAAATCACATCCTTTTCAGCGCTATGGAACATCTCCATCTGATCATCAGTTCTATCCTGTGCATAGTTGTGTGATATTAAATACATACTTAATACAGAGATACTATTTGGATAGGAATATTCACTAAATCTATGTTTTAATTTCCTTCCTGTTTGGCCAATATATACTTTGTCACATTGTGGCTGACGGATGATAAATCGATTCCTGATGAATAATGCAGTGTAAATTATCTCCAGTTTGAAATGGAACATCCAAATATTGATCCCACAAAATACCACACTATGCTCTACTGCTTTAGTTAACTCATACACTAAGTTGATGAATCCACTGAGTTAAACAGACAAAACTTTTTGCCATGTAAAAAATTAGAAAATCTTAAGATTATTGTATTTATCAAGGTTCTAATCCTGGTTTTATTTGATACTAATTTTTTATTTAGTGGTGAATATTTTAAGTGACAAAATGGGGTGGCAGTGGTTTACAGTTTAGCAGGCACTCTTGCCAATATCTTCCCTGATAACTCTGAGTATAAATTATTTAATAACAGTGTCGATGTGGTAAATAGAACTGTCTATTATAAAAGGGACTTTGATACCACCATCATCTTAATGCAAGGGGATCATAATGATGTTTCAAGCTTACCAGTGTTTTTAATGCTGTTCATCCACCCATACAGTCACAGTGGAAACTGAAGAGAACATGGTAACAACATTTTTAGATTTAAGAGTGGAGAAGTATAATGGTAGCTATCAGTTCAACATAATATATATCAGAAAGCCTAGAACCACTGATGTAATAATAAATAAACGATCATGCTACCCAGTGATATATGAACATGCCTTCTTCGTCTCTATGCTGGACAGAGTTGTTAGATTGCCATTATCTGATCAAACCATGAATAAAGAACTGAATATCCTAAAATTATTGCAACCAGAGATGGTTGGAATCTGAGTACGGAAATTATGTACCAAACCAAAAATTACAGTTGTACAATCCATAGTTCTTGAGGCACATGTATTGCATTGTCCTTTTAACCCCTAGCCATCCTTCCTAACCACCTTCTTCTCCACCCCCTCTTAATTTCATTTTCACTTCTTCACACCTTACTTTTCTCCACCCAGTTTCTAAACTGATGTAATATTGATATTGTTCTCTCTATAACTGACCTTTCTTAACCATATCTCCCATTTTTTGGTCAGTATCATCACTGGTGGTGTTGGCTTTGTGGTCAGTAATCTTGATCAGATTTTATATATTGACATCTGTGTTCTATTTTTATTTATTTTTTGAAATATTATGTTAGACTGGCTATAATTATTATGGTCCCTGCTTTTAACATTTCTGTAACTTCTGTAGCTAGGTAGGAGCAATGTCCCTTAGTTCTGACTTCTGCAACTTTTTATGAACGTATTATTTTTTGAAATTATGACTTTGTAAGTTTTATCATACATTTAATTTCATTCCTTAACCCTGCTTCATATATATACGCCCCAACCAGATACTATTTTATTATTTTGACAGTTACATTACTTTTATAATATTTTTAAGCTCAGAATTGAAAGGCCTTCCTACTGTTTTTCCAATTTCAGCCTAGTTTTGTCAATATACGTAAAAAGATTGTCGTATGATATTTCCATTTTTCTGTATTTTGATTTTATTATTGAGTATTGTTTTCCGTTATTAATTTTTATCTGTATGCTAAATGGTATTCTTTCATTTTGTCATATGACTATGTATTAAATACAGATAAATACAATGGTGTCCAAAATTAAATGAACAAACCGAAATTTTGCAAGGTTGCATTTATTTTGCCACAAAACAGTACGACAATATGATGATAAAGCAGAAACAATGTAAAGAAAACAGAACGTATACAACAGGCATAATGGTAGACAAATATTTTCTTTGTTTTTGCCACTTAACGGATTTGCATACACATTCCGACAACCAGTTAGTGTGTTGAATATGGGGCGTGACAACCTCTGGCACTAGTACAGACCTGAGAACGAGGGAACATACTGTGAACAATGTCACAAATCTTATTTCGAAGCATTAACGCCCATTACTCCTGCAGAGCTGCTCGCAAGTATTGGAGTGTGGTTAGTGGACGATGACGTGATGCAGCCCATCTCCCTAGTGCATCCTAGACATGCTTTGTGGGATTCAAATCTAGCAGGCCAAGCCAAGCGTGCAGTATCTTCTGTTTCCGGGAAAACACCAGTCACCAGTGCTCCATGAGGTCGAGCATTATCGTCCACCAGTAGTAAATCTAGGACCATAGCACATCGCAACAACCGTACATGACGTCACGCGATCTCGTCACGTTACCTGACAGCAGTTAAACTTGTCGATTCACCCGTACAATTTCATGAAGAGTGGTCAACATAATCCCTGCCCACACCATTAGGGATCTTCCTCAATATCGGTCTCTTTTTCACAATGTTTAGGTCCTAAAATCGTGTTCCACGTTCCCTCCAGATGCGAATTCGTCGAGAATAACTCTCCAGATCAAACCAAGACTCATTTACGAAACGAACATAGGCTCACTGTTCGATCTTCAGGTGGCATGTTGACGACTCCGCTCTAGACGTTCCCTTCTGTGAAGACGTGTCAGAGGTACACATACAGCAGGTCTCTGGCAATGAAGGCCTATGTGTTCAAGACTTCTGTTCACCATATGCCTCCATTCAACACATACAGTGGATCCTTGAGGTCAGAAGCCAGCTGCCATGCAGTACTAATCGTGTACCGCCGGTCCCTTACAGCCAAATAATGATCCTCCATTTCTGATGCCAGCCCTGCTAAGTCAGCACTGCTATGGTTTTCAGGATACAGTTTAGATCTCTATTAACCGTTACCACATCAGAGAAACTACAGAACGATTCACATTAAGCCATCAGGCCACATCAGTTTGCGACAGCTTCCATTCTTCCGTTGGTCTTCTACCGCACAGAGTCTGGTAGGTGTTTCTGTGTGCTATACTGCACCATCTGTGCCATAATGCACCGTCCGTGACTGTGCACACAGCCATTGTGGATGTGAGACTACCTGGAAAATACAGGGTGATTCAAAAAGAATACCACAACTTTAAAAATGTGTATTTAATGAAAGAAACATAATATAACCTTCTGTTATACATCATTACAAAGAGTATTTAAAAAGGTTTTTTTTCACTCAAAAACAAGTGCAGAGATGTTCAATATGGCCCCCTCCAGACACTCGAGCAATATCAACCCGATACTCCAACTCGTTCCACACTCTCTGTAGCATATCATGCGTAACAGTTTGGATAGCTGCTGTTATTTCTCGTTTCAAATCATCAATGGTGGCTGGGAGAGGTGGCCGAAACACCATATCCTTAACATACCACCATAAGAAAAAAATCGCAGGGGGTAAGATCAGGGCTTCTTGGAGGCCAGTGATGAAGTGCTCTGTCACGGGCTGCCTGGCGGCCGATCCATCGCCTCGGGTAGTTGACGATAAGGTTTCATAACTAACCTTTTTCGTAGGACTCTCCATACAGTTGATTGTGGAATTTGCAGCTCTCTGCTAGCTCTGCGAGTCGATTTTCCTGGGCTGCGAACAAATGCTTGCTGGATGCATGCTACATTTTCATCACTCGTTCTCGGCCGTCCAGAACTTTTCCCTTTGCACAAACATCCATTCTCTGTAAACTGTTTATACCAAAGTTTAATACACCACCTATCAGGAGGTTTAACACCATACTTCGTTCGAAATGCACGCTGAACAACTGTCGTCGATTCACTTCTGCCGTACTCAATAACATAAAAAGTTTTCTGTTGAGCGGTCGCCATCTTACCATCAACTGACGCTGACGCCTAGTCAACAGCGCCTCAATCGAACAAATGTACGACTAAATGAAACTTTATAGCTCCCTTAATTCGCCGACAGATAGTGCTTAGCTCTGCCTTTTGTCGTTGCAGAGTTTTAAATTCCTAAAGTTGTGGTATTCTTTTTGAATCACCCTGTACTACCCCGTTTGATAGGTGCCCTGACGTCATTATTGGCGTAGTTGTTCCTTGACCGGAATGCCATCTTCCATGCAAAACGTGATCATTTGAACACAAGTTGACAGTTTGTAAGATTACACCTGAAGCTCACACAGGACGGGAAAATTGCATTTTGTTGCTTTAATTTTTTACACATATGTAGTTTTTAACAAGTGTGTGAAAGTTTAGGTGCATACTATGTCTTTTACAAATTTTTGTGCGAATGACAAATGGAATTTGAATTTCATTTTTGGTTGGTTCAAATGGCTCCAAGCACTATGGGATTTAACATCTGAGGTTATCAATCCCCAAGACTTAGAACTACTTTAACCTAACTACCCTAAGGACATCGCACACATCCATGCTCGAGGAAGGATGCGAACCTGCGACCATAGCAGCAGTGTGGTTCCAGAGTGAAGCGCCGAGAACCGCTCGGCCACAACGGGCCCATTTTATGGTTGTGTTATCATCCGGATGAAATATTTCTCTAACCAATATGTTACAGATTCATCATAAAAATTTTTGGTTACATTTTGTTATATGTATAAAATGTCAGATGTTTTGCATCTACATATTCTACATTCATTACATATTTTCCTTCGCTCCTAAAAATTGCACTTTCTCGTTATAATTTTAATTTAGTATGTGTTTTCGTCTAATATGACTTGATTGATTTTAATTTCATGGATTGATCTGTAGCTTGTATTTCACATGCTAAGGTTTTTTCAATTGATTGTAAAATATTTTAGATTCTTACATTCATCACCCTTGCTTATCTGTTACTTTATATTTTATTTTATTGGCGGTTTTATGTAATCTCAATCGAATGTACAGCTGTTGATACTTCAATTTTGTAATTTAATAATCATATAATTATTGAATGGAAACTTCTTTGGATTCAGTCAAGACTCTCATCTTTGACCCGAAGTCCCTTGAACTGTATTGCTGTACATCACTTGCTGTCCTTCTGTGAATGTGCCGTCATATTTTTATCTTGTTGCAATTTTCGATGACGCATTATTTGGCAATTGCGGTCTCCTATGATAACTTATTTTTAAGGCTTGTATGACATGTGAAACATCTGCGACAGTTTTGTGAGTATTTTGATCGATTTTATACTTTTTAGATTTTTCTTATTTCGTTTGGCATTGTCACATCGACGACTTTTGTATGTTGTACAGCGGCCATTGATAATGGTTTATAACCAAAACCAGCAGCAAAATAAAATGACATTATTACAGACAGCACAGTATCATAAATAAAAAAAAATTCTTAGACCACAGTTATATGCCAAAATTCATGTTATTCCGTTATATATATTACGTATATTGGTGCTTATGTGGAAACAGTGTATTTAGCTGTAAACAATTCTCATTGGACTCCACAGTAATCACCCATGAATGATGGCTATTTCCATATGTATTGCTTTTGTTGCACTGTTTTTAGTATACAAGAAGCACACAAGCCTGGGAAACTTTAGAAAGTGGTGAATAATATATACTGGTTCACAAATACAGCTGCCTACAAAGTGGTGATTATTAACATAAGCAGATTCAATGAAATGTCCATTATAGCCACCATCTACCCGCTACAAATTCTGAGCTATAGAAAATCTGCTGACAATTCATTATTTTACAGGGTGTGGTGATTACCCCACTACAAGTAGTCTGCTTCTTCTGTGCATGTGATACACTCTGGGAAAACATCTGTACCTCCCTGCCTGAGTTTCACTGCTTTGACACGACGTCTCGCCTACTGTACTGCATTGTATTTCTTTCATGAGTAGATACCATTTTTTAACAGAAGGCACATCAGGTCCGTTCTACATACCTTACTGTTTGATGCGTGTATATATATTCCTCCTGGCTCTTTTCCTCATCTTCCTTATGTCCGGAGCGTTAATCGCGTGCGAAGCACCATAGTTTCGTAACGTATCACACTACACGGAAACATTTATACAATTTTGTCCTAGCCTCTGTGTTGAAATACCCTTCTCTTAGCGAACACAAAAAAATACTAGATTAACTGTCTGCCCCCAATACCAAAATTACCATTTCAAAGTTGTGACATGGTAGATGATCGTTATAACTGAATGAAGCTTATGTTAAGGAACGATCGACAACATGAGCCACATCCTGTTAACAAAAAGAAAAGCTACTTATCGTAGCAAGGTGGCCCAGTAGCCAGTAATCCAGACAAGGCAGGTAAGCTTAGCTTGCTTGCTTGTAGGAGGAGATGAGGAAACGAACTGGTCTATAACGTGGGATGTTCAACGGCAATGTAGGTAATGATGAAGCCAATCAATACGGAAGAGTTGGCGGGAGAGAGACCCTACCCTGCGAAGTCCACTTCTCGTCTGACGTGTAGCAAGCGGCAAAGAGGTAAGCGCCTGATCACCAGGGGTGCGGCTGAAATTCTGTAACTGACACTCCAGTCCTAAAAAAGTGTACTTCGGTCCAAAATTTGAGATGATGAAGCGTCACAGGAATCAAAGTTTCTCCCATGTTGTAGTAAGTCCACTGCTATCAAGAACAGTACAATTAGACTACCAGACAGCGAGACCTCTGAACTGGCACACAAACAGAGGGAGTCAGAGGCCTATGGCAAACTTTGCTCTAAAACATAAAATTTAGTCTTTTACAAGCAGCTGCATGAATTAGAGCAAACCCTAAACGAACAAAAATCGCCAAGAAACAAGATTGAATTATTAAAATTTAATAGATTTTGAGAACTGGGGACAAACAAATACTGAAAACACTACTTTTAAGTGTCACTTTTGCAATCAAGAAAGACGTACTCACCTACATAACAAATGTGAAGCCTGTAAACAACAGACTAATGACAATTACCTTGATGTGTGCAAATGAAACACACGTGCTAATCAAAACACGCGAAAAATTATGGAAAACTTTAAAAGAAATCGTACTTAAAATTTCGCAAATCAATATCAAAATCCTATCAGGTGATTTCAAGGCGCAGCTAAGGAAAGAAGGAAATACAGGAAAGCAACAGGAAAGTTCACAGAAAATGTATGGACTATCAAAAATGGAGAAAAATCTTTTGAACTCTACAGAATATTTAACCTTAAAATCGCGTTAATATACTTCAAAAAGAAAAGATGACATGGAGACCACCGAATTCAGTCGTCGACGAATTCCATAGTCCGACCACAGAGAAATTATAACTATCAAAGTCAGATAAGGTGCAAACATAGACACAGACCATTACCTGACAACCATAAAACTAGGTTTAAAATATCAAAAGTCCACAAAAAAGAGGACATATCTAAATCTGACACTAGCAGGATCTAGCCATGTCGCACGGAAGAAGTTGAGAAAAAGCAGTCAAACAATTAGCAACAACTCGTCAGCAAATTGATCGAAGCAGCACAAACACAAATTTCCCTGCATAAACAGAAAATAACCAACCTTGGTGAAATGAAATTATGCCTACGCAATTCATCTTCGACTGGATGCGCACAACAGTTGGAGCACCAGTAAGACAATGGTTCAAATGGCTCTGAGCACTATGGGACTTAATATCTACGGTCATCAGTCCCCTAGAACTTAGAACTACTTAAACCTAACTAACCTAAGGACAGCACACAACACCCAGTCATCACGAGGCAGATAAAATCCCTGACCCCGCCGGGAATCGAACCCGGGCGTGGGAAGCGAGAACGTTGCCGCACGACCACGAGCTGCGGACACCAGTAAGACAGAAGACAACTACAAAAAATTCTTGGACACTCAGAAAAAGACAACTACATTAATCAGAAAGACGAAAAGGATCACCAAATCTGAACTTTGTGAGTTGGTTTGGAGAGCAGACCAAAGAGCGAGGTCATGGGTCTCATCGGATTAGGGAAGGAAGGAGAAGGAAATCGACCGTGCCCTTTCAATGGAACCATCCCAGCATTTACCTGAAGCGATTTAGGGAAATCAAGGAAAACCTAAATCAGGATGGCAGGGCGTCGGCTTGAACCCTGTCCACTGCGCCACCTCGCTCGCTAACAAGTATATATATACAGGGTGGTCCATTGATCGTGACCGGGGACCGGGCAAATATCTCTCTAAATAAGCGTCAAACGAGAAAACTACATAGAACGAAACTTGTCTAGCTTGAAGGGGGAAACCAGATGACGCTGTGGTTGGCCCGCTAGATGGCACTGCCATAGGTCAAACGGATATCAACTGCGTTTTTTTTAATAGGAACCCCCATTTTTTATTACATATTCGTGTAGTACGCAAAGAAATATGACTGTTTTAGTTGGATCACTATTTTAGCTTTGTGATAGACGGCGCTGTAATAGTCACAAACATATGGCTCACAATTTTAGACGAACAGTTGGTAACAGGTAGGATTTTTAAATTAAAATACAGAACGTAGGTACGTTTGAACAGTTTATTTCGGTTGTTCCAATGTGTTACATGTACCTTTGTGAACTTATAATTTCTGAGAACGCATGCTGTTACAGCGTGATTACCTGTAAATACCACATTAATGCAATAAATGCTCAAAATATGGTCCGTCAATGTCAATGCATTTGGCAATATGTGTAACGACATTCCTCTCAACAGCGAGTAGTTCGCTTTCCGTAATGTTCGCACATGCATTGACAATGCGCTGGCGCATGTTGTCAGGCGTTGTCGGTGGATCACGATGGAAAATATCCTTAGACTTTCCTCACAGAAAGAAATCCGGGGCCGTCAGATCCGGTGAACGTAAGGGTCATAGTATGGTGCTTCGACGACCAGTCCACCTGTCATGAAATATGCTATTCAGTACCGCTTCAACCGCACGCGAGCTATGTGCCTAACATCCATCATGTTGGAAGTACATCGCCATTCCGTCATGCAGTGAAACATCTTGTAGTAACATCGGTAGAACATTACGTAGGAAATCAGCATTGCACCACTTAGATTGCCACAGATAAAATGGGCTCCAATTATCCTTCCTCCCATAATGCCGCACCATACATTAACCCGCCAAGGGCGCAGATATTCCACTTGTCGCTGCCATCGTGGATTTTCCGTTGCCCAATAGTGCATATTATACCGGTTAACGTTACCGCTGTTGGTGAATGACTCTTCGTCGCTAAACAGAACGCATGCAAAAAATCTGTCATCGTCCCGTAATTTCTCTAGTGCCCAGTGGCAGAGCTGTACACGACGTTCAATGTCGTCGCCATACAGTTCCTGGTGCATAGAAATATGGTACGGGTGCAATCGATGTTGATGTATCATTCTCAACACCGTCGTTTTTGAGATTCCCGATTCTCGCGCAATTTGTCTGCTACTGATGTGCGGATTAGCCGCGACAGCAGCTAATACATCTAGTTGGGCATTATTAGTTGTTGCAGGTCGTGGTTGACGTTTCACATGTGGCTGAACAGTTCCTGTTTCCTTAAATAACGTAACTATCCGGCGGACGGTCAGGACACTTGGATGATGTGGTCCAGGATACCGAGCAGCATTCATAGCACACGCCTGTTGCGCATTTTGATCACAATAGCCATACATCAACACGATATCGACCTTTTCCGCAATTGGTAAACGGTCCATTTTGAGACGGGTAACGTATCACGAAGCAAATACCGTCCGCACTGGCGGAAAGTTACGTGATACCACGTACTTACACGTTTGTGACTATTACAGCGCCATCTACCACAAAGCGAAAATAGTGGTCCAGCTAAAACATTCATATTTCTTTACTTACTACAGCAATATGTAATAAAAATGGGGGTTCCTATTTTAAAAACGCAGTTGATATCCGTTTGACTTATGGCAGTGCCATCTAGTGGGCCAAACATAGCGCCATCTGGTTTTCTCCTACAAGCTAGACGAGTTTCGTTCTTTGTAGTTTTTTCGTTTTGATGCTTATTTCGTGAGATATTTGGCCCAGTCACTATCAATGGACCAGGATCTCCTCCAAAACCCGAGGATCGATTTCAACCAAATTTGGTACAGCAGCGGAAGGGGAGCCTACGTGTAAGGGGCAAGAAAATACTTTTCCAGGCCCCATCATATAGGCATTTTGTGTTGGAGTAGTATAGACTTGCTTTATCAACTTGCTTTGCATGGCGATCTGTACGTCAGAGGCAGATAAATGATTTTCAGAAACCTGATGTTTAGTCTGCCATGCCTGAGATGTTTTGGGAGTAGTATTGGCCTGCCTTATTGAACAGTATTGCAGGGGCTACAAGTTACAATTAGCATTGCTGGGGTCAGGTTGATACGATTAGAGGAGGAGATGGACAGAGTGAGGAGCCGGCTGTTGTGGCCGAGCGGTTCTAGGCGCTTCAGTCCGGAACCGCACAACCGCTACGGTCACAGGTTCGAATTCTGCCTGGGGCATGGATGTGTGTGATGTTCTTAGGGTAGTTAGGTTTAAGTAGTTCTAAGTTATAGGGGACTGACGACCTCAGACGTTAAGTCCCATAGCGCTCAGAACCATTTGAACCATTTTGAACGAAGTGAGGAAGAGAAGTAAATAGACAGAGAGGAAAGAAGAGAGAGATACGTGAGGCAGGTGGAAGGTGTAGAGGGGTAGTGGACAGGTGGGAAGAGTGAGGGGGAGGTTCAAATGGTTCAAATGGCTCTAAGAACTATGGGACTTAACGTCTGAGGTCATCAGTCCCCTAGAACTTAGAACTAATTAAACCTAACTAACCTAAGGACATTACACACGTCCATGCCCGTATCAGGATTCGAACTTGCGACTGTAGCAGCAGGGCGGTTCCGGACCGAAGCGACTAGAACCGATCGGCTGTCAAGGGGGGGGGGCAGGTACAGAAAGGGCGAGGGAGAGAAGGATGTTGTCAGAGGGGGGAAGAAGAAATCATCAGAGAGAAGACGTGGAGGAAATGGACAAAGAGGGAGGGAGTTGAAGAATAGGGAGAGCGGGGAGAATGAGGAAGATAGATACCGGTTGGGGGATGAGTTGGATAGACAGAGGGAGCAACAGGTGAACATGGACAGTGGATGTCGTATGTGTGTTCAGTATATGCTTTGCACGCATAAGCGGGCAATGCTGCGGTCAAAAGGCTTGCAAACGAATAAAAAACGAATAAAATAAAATGGAGGCAAGGACGAAAAGCAAGCTCTGACGCGGGGCACTGTTTTAATTTACCAGGAAGTTGTAAAAGAATAAAGCGACTTATAATAAGAGGAATAATAACGTTAACGAGTACAGGTATCATTTAGTACGCCGAAACGGCGATGGGATAAAGGAGCGCAAACGCGGCTTACATTCACTCAGCTAAAGTCCATTGTTAGCGGCTGCACGTGGAGAAGACACCACACTCTGAAGGGGGCGTGAGGTAGCGGAAAGGAAGTGCAGAGACTTTCTGTAGCGGCAGCTGTAAAGGATCGGGATTACAGGGGAGGAATCAGTCCCTCGCTTCAGAGGAGGACGTAAAGATCCGAGGGCACAAAAGCTCCCAGACGCTAGCTATTCACGGGAATCCGCAGCGTCGGACACGTGCAGATATCACCTGAAATACGACCAGCGAGAAAGGCGTCTCGAGTCCGCAAAAGCTTTTCTTAGAGCCGAGAGCCGGCTGTGCCTTGTTACGAGAATGAAACGAGCGAACTTACAAGATAGCTGGGCGCTGCTGAAGTCCCCTTCTCACCTCGCCCTGTCATAGATTCAGGAGTATCTAAGGGCTGATGCGTTTTTCACTAAAACTTCAACCCGTTAACCATTGTTTGGTTTAGAAAATGCCCAATTGATGAACGAAACGGATTGTCATATGTTTTCCGTTTCTTTATTTGGACAAAATCACGGAATACAATGATTGTCAGTTCGGCCGTTTATTGTCCATCTTAACAATCTACACAGGAGGAGGCTTAATACTCTACATCAAAATATCAAAATCCTTAAAGTTTTTCCAGTTCCAATTTACTTTATGTTTACCTCTGCATCTCGCGATAAAACTCACATCCAAAATCCTCCATTATTTGTTGGGTCAGTTCCAATCTCTGTCTTCCCGTACAGTTACTATAATCTACAGTTCCCTGTAATAATATGGACATTATTATCCGATATTTTAACAGTTGTCCTGTGATCCTGTCCTTTCTTCTTGTCGGAGTTTTCCATGTGTTCCTGTCGTCACAGATTCTGTGGAGAATCTCACAAATCGTTAACTTATGAGTCCACCTAATTTTCAACATTCTTTAGTAGTATTACGTCGTAAATGCTTCGATTTTCTTGTGTTCCGGTTTTCCTACTGTCCACGATTCACTACGATACAATGCTGTGCATCATTCTCAGAAATTTCTTCCTCAAGTTAAGGCCTATTTTGATATCAGTGTACTTGTCTTGGCCAGAAATGCCCGTTTTGCCTGACCTATTCTGCTTTTTTATGTCCACCTTCCTTCATACGTCAAGAGCTATTTTACTTCCGAGGTAACAGAATTTCTTAACTTCAGTTTTGCTGTTAAGTTTCCCACTATTCTCATAACTTCTACCTTTCATTACTTCTGTCTTTCTTCGTTCTACCATCAGTCCATATTGTGTATTAATTAGACTGTTCATTCCATTCGGCATATTCTGTATTTGTTCTTCACTTTCATGCGGAATAGCAGTGTCATCAGCGAATGTTATCATTGACATATTTTCATACTGAATTTTAACTCGCTTCTTTAATCTTTCCTTTGTTTCTTCGAAGTACAGATTGGACATCAGCGGCAAAAGCCTGCAGCCCTTCTTTACATCCATCTTCTTTCCAGCACTTCGTTCTTGGTCTTCGTATCTTATCACTCCCTCTTGGTTCTTGTACATATGGTTATTATCCGTCATTCTCTACAGCTTACTGCTTTTTTTTCAGAGTTTGGAACATCGTGAACCATTTTACTCTGCAGAACGCTTGTTTTAGGTCGACGAATCCTATGACCCTGTCTTGATTTTTGTTCAGTGTTGTCTCCACTATCAAGCGCAACATCAGTGCTGCCTCTTCGGTGCCTTTATCTTTCCTAAAGCCAAATGGATCGCAATCTAACAAATGATGTAATTTAAACATCAAAATGCTTGCGGAGCATCATCACGCGTCATAATTGTATGACTGAAAAAGCGAAAACGAAATACATTGTCAAATGAAATAAGGATCAAAAATCAGGGAATTAAACAGACATTTCAAAAGTGTATCTCTTTCTGCACTACTTGTGCTAGATGCACGCGCGTCCTCTATATGTCAAAGCAGTGTTTCGTGCTGGGGTATCATCCTGGACTTCCATGAGACCTGTGGTAGTAATATAAGGCACGATGAGCAGTGGACCACGTGAACATTATTGCGGATCATCTACAAATCTTCACGCTTGAAATCTTCGCTGAAGACGATGGCGTCTTCCAACAGGATAATTGTTCGTGTCACGACACCGGAATCACGATAGTTTGGAAGAGCGTGATACTGAAGTCATGTTGTTGTAATCGCCGCCAATTTCGCCTAACCTGAACCTCATCGAGCACACCTGGGACTCTATCTGGCGCCAGCTCCGTGTCCACAAATCTCCTGCCCTTAATTTACGGTAATTGTTTGACGCGCGTGTATAGTCTGCTGTCAGGTACATCCGGAAGCCTACAAAAGACAAATACTTGGCACACAAAGTCGCTACCGTATTGAAGTTAGCAGGTGGTTAAAAAAGTTTTTGCTTATTAGTATATATTTTGGATGTGATAAGAGCCCAGATAAATTCCTCAGAGGCTTAGTTCAGAAACTCATACGGACAAAAACTGATGGTTTGGAAGAACAGTAGAAGAATGAAAATGCGAAGAAATCAGGAGAAAAGTTGACTAAAGAAAGGAAGGGAGTTCACGGAGAAAAGTGAGAACTGCGAAGGTGGCCGAAAGAAATTCGCAATGAGAGGAATACAAATGACACTTTTATTCAGACAATAATCACATCTACATTAATATCTACATCTACGTAAGTGCTCTGTAGTATAAAATTAAATGCCTGGCAGAAGGTTCATCTTCAAGCTGTTCTCTACGCCTCCACTCTTGAACAGGGCGCTGGAAAAACGAACATATAAATCTTTCGTGGGAGCTCTGACTACTTTTATTCTATCATGAAGATCATTTCTCCCTACTTAGGTGGGAGCCAACAAAATTTTCTCGCACTCGAGGCAGAAAGTTGGTGACTGAAATTGCATGAGAAGATCCTGTTCCAACGAAACATGCCTTTGTTTTAATGACTGCCACTGCAATTCGCGTATCATATCAGTGGCACTCTCTCTTCTATTTCGCGATAATACAAAATGAGCTGCCCTTCACTGAACCTTCTCGACGTTCTCCATGAATCCTGTATCATGCGGATCCCATACCGCACAGAAATACTCCAGAAGAGGACGGACAAGCGAAATGTCGGTAATTTCGTTACTTTTGCATTTTTTAATTGTTTTGCCAAAAAATCGGATTCTTTGGTTTTCTTTTCCCATAACGTTAGCTACGTGGTCGTTCCAATTTAAGTTCTTGCATAATGCAATCGGTAATTATTTAGTTGAACTTACAGCCTTTAGGTATATGTTATTTACCCTGTAACCCAAAATTATTGGCTTTCTGTTAGTACTGATGTGGATGCCTTCATCCTTTTTAGTTAGTCAGTTGCCACTTTTCTCACGATAGAGACATCTAAATCATTTTTCCGTTGGTTTTGATCATTTGATGGGAGCATCATCTGCAAGCACTCTAAGAGGACTGGTCAGATTATCTGCTAAACCGTTAGAGTAGTTCGAGAACAGTAGAGGGCCAATAACACTTCCTTGGGAAACGCCAGATGTTACCTCTGTTTCACACACTGACTTTCCGTCAGTTACCACGAACTGTGACCTTTCTGGCAGAAAATCACGAATCCACTCGCACAACTGAGACGATACTCCGTAGGCACATGAATTCAGATAGAGGTCGCTTGTGAGGAACGGTGTCAAAAGCCTTCTGTAAGTCTAAAAATACAGAATCAGTTTGACATAGCACTCATTACTTTGTGAGAATAAAGAGATACTTGTGTTTTACAAGAACTATCGTTTCCGAATCCGTGTTGGCTTTTTGTCAATAAATCGTCCTCTTCGAGGTAATTCATAATTTTCCCACGCAATGAATGTTCCAACATCTTAACTTAAATTGACGTTACAGATATAGTTCTGTAATTCAGCGAATTACTCCTATTTCCTTTCTTGGGTACTGATGTGACCTGGATAACTTTCCAGTTTTTAGGTTCGAATCCTTCGACGAGAGAACGGTTCATCTACATCTACATCTGCATGGATACTCTGCAAATCACATTCAAGTGTTTGATAGAGGGTTCATCGAACCACCTTCACAATTCTCTACTATTCCAATCTCGTAAGCGCGTGGAAAGAATGAACACCTATATCTTTCTGTACGAGCTCTGATTTCCCTTATTTTATCGTGATCGTTCCTCCCTATGTGGGTCAGCGTCAACAAAATATTTTCGCGTTCGGAGGAGAAGGTTGGTGATTGGAATTTCGTGAGAAGATTCCGTCGCAACGAGAGACCCCTTTCTTTTAATGATGTCCAGCCCAAATCCTGTAACATTTCTGTGGCACGCTCTCCCATATTTCACACTAACACAAAACGTGCTCCCTTTCTTTGAACTTTTTCGATGTACTTCGTAAGTCCTACCTGGTAAGGATCCCACACCGCACAGCAGTATTCTAAAAGAGGACGGACAAGCGTAGTGTAGGCAGTCTCCTTAGTAGGTCTGTTACATTTTCTAAGTGTCCTGCCAATAAAACGCAGTCTTTGATTAGCCTTCCCCACAACATTTTCTATGTGTTCCTTCCAATTTAAGTTGTTAACTGTAATACCTAGGTATTTAGTTGAATTTACGGCTTTTAGATTAGACTGTTTTATCGTGTAACCTAAGTTTAACGAGTTCCTTTTAGCACTCATGTAGATGACCTTACACTTTTCGTTATTTAGGATCAATTGCCACTTTTCGCACCATTCAGATATTTTTTTCTAAATCGTTTTGCAGTTTCTTTTGATCTTCTGATGATTTTATTAGTCGATAAACGACAGCGTCATCTGCAAACAACCGAAGACGGCTGGCCAGATTGTCTCGAGAATCGTTTACATGGATAAGGAACAGCAAAAGGCCTATAACACTACCTTGGGGAACGCCAGAAATCACTTCTGTTTTACTCGACGACTTTCCGTCAATTACTGCGAACTGTGACCTCTGTGACAGGAAATCACAAATCCAGTCACATAACTGAGACGATATTTCATAAGCACGCAATTTCAATAAGAGCCGCTTGTGTGGTACAGTGTCAAAAGCCCTCCGGAAATCCAGAAATACGGAATCAATCTGCAATCCCTTGTCAATAGCACTCAACACTTCATGTGAATAAAGAGCTAAAATATGATTGCGAAGTGTGGAATTATTGTATCAGTATACTCTGAAAGGAACCTAACCGTATTCAGTCTGGACCAGAGACCTTACCTTTACTTAGTGACCTAAGCTGTTTCGCTGCACCGAAGATGTCTACTTGTAACTTAATTACGTTGGCAGTTGTTCTGGAATGTTTACTTCGTCTTGTTTGGTGAAGGAATTTAGGAAAACCGTGTTTCGTAACTCTGCTTGCGTGGCACAGTCATCACAATTGTCATCGTACAATGAAGGTATAGATTGCGTCTTGCTACTGGTGTATTTTACGTACATCCAGAATCTCTTTGGGTTTTCTGCCAGATTTCGAGACAGAGCTTAGCTGTGAAACTATTAAAAGCATCTCACATTGAAGACAGATCAAATTTCGAGCACACATCTTACTGTTGGTGAGTAAGCAAGTGTCCTTAAGCTATGTTCGTGGATGATAAAGAAGGACGGTAGGTGTGTGGTTCGATTGTCGCTCAGGCACAAAATTATGTATCCTTATTTTAGATTCAAACATCTAGCAGCAGGTAAGAAAAACCGACACGTAACATTTGATTTTACTTAGTTAACAATCCGATTGCGTGCTGGGTTCGTATCTCCGTCACAGAACTACACATCATACACTTCATCTTTAAATGCATGAACACTTTGTTCCTTCTGAATGGAGGTATATCACACATATTTCGTGGTTAGTTAACAGGAACGAAAGGGTTTTTACAGGAGTCTCGGTTTATTACAAAAGTGTCGTCTTTTTTCTTTTCAAGTTTAGATTTGGTTACTGATATTGGCGAAAATTTCTGTAATTCGTGTCTTTTCATGACTAGTCAGTAATATGATATGATTAGATTAGATTAGATTGATACTTGTTCCATAGATCTTGAATACAACATTTCGTAATGATGTAGAACGTGTCATTTTAATGAAAGATTTCTTTACATACCATGATTCAGTTTCTTTCCAACAATTTTTTACTCTCTCTTTCTCATGCTTTTTTTATTTTTATCTCTCTTTCACTCTCTCTCTCTCTCTCTCACACACACACACACATACACGTACACAGTCTTTTTTTTATTTTTACTTGTTTGTTGTGCTCGACTATCGGCGATAGTGCGAACCTGCGTTTTCCACGGTGAGAATTCGTCGAGAGATTGTCTCCGAATTAATAAAATTGTTAGACCTACCATCCAGACTCATCAAACAACATAGCAAACAGTTGTGCTGAACAATCTGGGAGGCGAGTAAAGGTTTTAGAGATTTCAGGTGAAGCAGATAACGACGAGGAATTTCCACGAGATCGCTGATGCGGAATACATCTCTTGCTCTCCTGTGGTATTTACAACGAAATATATTTTCCAGCTTTTCTGGATAGTAAAGATAAAAGGAAATAAGAATTATAAAGCAACAATTACCTTCCAAACCGAACCAAAACAGCCAAAAGAAGCACTCATTCTACACACCTTTCCTCAACAACACAAACATAATATTCACTGCAGAAGCAGAGGCACTACTCTGCAAAGGCTTAAAACACAATGTTCAAGCTCCGCTGGACCAAAAGAACCAAGAGAAGCTCATCACCTGTGTCACACAGATCTCGACCACCGCCTTTAACAAGCAAACCGACAGAATATCAGCCTGCCACAAAATTAACGAAATCATTGAAAAGGAAATTGCAAAACCATTCCCAGCATACAAGAAAAGAGAAGAAGCCCTTACACGTACCATTAAGACTAAATTAAACATAAATAATGCAATAATTGTAAAAGCTGACAAGGGCAACACAACTGTTGTAATGGACAGAACTACATACATAGAAAAAACTTTAGACTTCTTCCAAACCAGCAACATAACTGAAATACATAAAGATCCAACAGCCAGAATACAAAAGGAGATTAAATACATTTCAAACAACATTAACTTTCTACTCACCATCCCAGAAGCAAGAAACATTGTAACAATGAGCCCACAAGCACCTTGTCTTAGGTCACAACCTAAGATACACAAAGATGGGACCCCCATCAGACCCATAGTGAACTGTAGGAACAGCCCAACATTCAAGCTCAATAAAATACTCTTCAGAATTCTCAAACAAGCATACACATTCAATAATGAGAGAACACTTAAAACCACAACAGAATTCAGACAATATGTCAAAAACATACAAGTACCTGATGTAGCCACACTTGCCTCATTCGACACACAAAACCTTTATTCATCAGTGCCAATAGATACCACACTACAAATAATTAATGCCAACCTACATAAACACAAAAAAATCCCTTCAACTCACATTAAAGAACTAATGGATCTGCTTGAATTCACACTTTCACACAACTATTTTAAATTTAACAATAAAATCTACAAACAAACAGATGGTCTGGCAATGGGCTCAAATCTTTTCGGATTGTTAGCAGAAATATTTATTAGTAACCTAGAAGACAAAATCTTGAATTCCAATCACCACCTCCTCAAAAATATCATCTACTACTACAGATATGTAGATGATATCATAATTTTAATCAAAGGCACTAAAGATGACATCAGTGAGTTGAATCAGTTTTTCAACAACTCCCATGAAAGCATAAAATTCACAGTCGAACACCAAAAAGATGACAGTATAAATTTCCTAGACCTTACCATTACAATAAAGAATAACAGACATCAGTTTGAAATTTATCGGAAGCCTACCACAACACATACTACAATCCGCAACTCCTCTTGCCACCCCGCAGCACACAAAATGGCAGCATACCGGTACATGATTAATAGAGCTATCCAACTACCACTCTCAGAAGATAAACGTGATCAAGAAATTGAAATAATAAAACAAACAGCTATTGAAAATGGCTATAACAACTCCATAATAGACACTCTAAAACACTCAATAATGGCAAAGCAATCACAACACAAAAAACAAAAAGAAAATAATGTCTTGCATACAATCCCCTTTCTGGGTAACATTTCATACCAGATTGCTAATGTCTTCAAACGGAAAGGCATAAGTATATCCTTTACAACAGACAACAAGATTGGACAGAAGTTACCCCACAACATCGGCACACGAAACCCACTTCATCACACAGGTGTGTACAAAATTGAATGTTTGGACTGTGACTGCTTCTACATAGGCCAGACAGGCAGATCATTTGAGATTAGGTTCAAGGAACACATGGCAGCACTAAAAAACAAAAAATACCACACATCAGCAATAGCTACCCACCTACATGAAACAAAACACCATGTTAACAACACAAGTATTAGCATCCTACACATCCAACTAAAAGGCAGAAAAATAGACATCCTTGAAACACTCCAAATATACAAGCACCAAATGAAACAACCAGAATCCATCTTAAATGACAAAAATGACAATATTTACAATAGTATCATCTCTGTTTTCAGCAACTGCCTACACTCTTAAAATACGCACACACACACACACACACACACACACACATGTGCACATACCCTAATATTTACCATTAATATTGACAGCCACCAAGAGTACAAGAGATTGACCTCATTCACAGATAATTCATCACACCAACAGCTTGTACCCCCTGTCAGCTTAAAACTGTATGTACATCATCTACTGGCACAAATGTATATCTATCTGCATATTTTATAACATTAACCAGTGTATTACCCCAACCTTTAGGCAGCTAATATATGCAACATGTAATCTTAAGACTCCTTGCCATGTGAATGTTTGCTCTCATATAATCACCACTTCCTCTCTCTCTCTCTCTCTCTCTCTCTCTCTCTCTCTCTCTCTCTTTTTCATCAAAGAGTGTCATCTATGTATGATTTTACTGCTGTAGCCAATATGATCATTGTAATTGAAGCCTATAACATTTTACCTAATTGTTATTAGCAAGTATGAAGTTTAAGCCGTTTTAACTTTTCACATGATTGCATAAACGAGTACGAATGTTTAGCTGTTTTATCCTTTCAAAATTGGATTTATATACCACCTGAAGTACACACACATATATTTGACACCTCAAAACAAACACCTCCAAATGGTTTAAACGATTATTCTGTAATAATGTTGTTACAATGTATATTCTTTGCACTTTGCGATTATGTCTTCTCTTCTGCTGTACGAACCTTGCACCCAGCTGATTCCAGACGCCATATTTGTTTACAAATGTGGCAGTATACATGTGAAGTGTTACGACAGAAAAAGGAACCTGTGACCACTGGAGGTACTCTAGTTTACTTATTAAAGTTTACCATTAAATATCAGTTTAATTTTTTGTCAAAAGTTATCCAAAACCATATTCTGAAATAGTGTCTTGTTTCTCCGCTAGGCAGTGCCACAAGTTCCTCCAAATGTCGTAACACAATATACACACATATGTAATACTAACTAATGTAAATCCACCCGATGATGGAGGTTTAAACCTTCGAAACGCGTCGTGGAAAAAATAAAACGGTGACTGGTAACAGTAAACTTGTTGTTTCATTTAAGCTAAACCACCTAAAACCAACAACCAAACTAATAATTAAAATAAAAACACACATAAAGAATATTTGTTTATAGTAATAAATAAAGAATATTTTGAATGAACTAATAATAATAATATATTAAAATAACTCCGCTGTACCGGTCCCAAGCCCGGGGCCTCATTATGCAAGTGATGAGGAAGGAGGAGGGGGAGGAGTAACAACCTCGTTTAAAAAAACCAGAGTTCACCTGGCCTGGGTGATAGTACTCTGTCAGGGCCCCTTTGCTAGGGTTACAGCGAAGACCTCAACGGTAGTGAAGGCGGAGAGAACGAATCTCGGTACGGTGGAACTAGCGGAAGAGACACGTAATACAATAAATCCACCTTGCGTCTGATTTGTAACAAGCGGCACTGTGGTCGGCGTCTGTTCACCAGAGGTGCGGCCGTAATACAAATTCTGGAACTAACCACTCCAGTCTTAACCACTGAGCTTTTCTGAGCTCAACCCTTTGATTCTAAGTACTATTATGGAGCGTTTTAGTAATTACAAAATTACCCCAGGTGGTAACAAATCCTCCGCCATCAGTGGCGCAACTAGTCTATCGGATTCTGGGGAGACTAGGCTGAAACGCTATATCCCAAACCAGAGGAAATCGAAGTCTTTTGACCGACTCATGCCCAAGGTCGAAACATTTTTTGGAACTATCAATATTAACTCTCTCTTGACACCAGGAAAACTCTATAAATTAGGAGACACACTAAAAGAACAAAATATCAAAATTTTAGCCCTGCAAGAAACAAGGTTGCCTGATGAGAATACCATGGATTTCGGAAACTACCGATTGTTTAAAAGTAAAACAGACAAAAGAATTCTTAAAAACACTCCGCATCTGGGTGTTGCATTCGCAATTTCGCAAGACATTCTTGGCTCCGTAATCGAAGTAAATCCAGTAAACAACAGACTAATGACAATTTCCATGAAATGTGCAAATAAAATGTACTGTTTAATTAACGCACACATGCCTATCAACCAGGAGAATAAAACAAATCCAGAAAAAGTAAATAAGTCATGGGAAGTGTTAGAGAATACAGTCTCCAAAATTCCTCAAAATTTTGTAAAGATTTTAATGGGTGATTTTAATGCACAGTTAGGGAAAGAGAGAAAATTTAGAAAAACGGTCGGTGAATTCCCTGCACATAAATGGACCAATCAAAATGGAAAGAGGCTGGTAGAATTTTGCAGAAATTTCAATCTCAAAATTATGTCAAGTCATTTTAAGAAAAAACCTTCAAAACAAAAGACATGGCGATCACCTAACAAGGACATAGGTGAATTCCAAATTGACCATATTGCAATCTCGTATCCATGTCACAAAGAAATTTTAAATGTTCAAGTTCGTAAAGGCGCCAATATTGACTCAGACCATTACTTAACCCGTGTGAAACTAAAGCTAAAACCCCAAAATTTCAACAAAAGGACACCATTAATCCCCAAATTTGACACCAGTAAAATCCAACCATCATTATTAGCAGACGAATTTGACAAAACAAGTGCACAAAATTGGGAACAACTCAAACACAAGATTATCAAAACAGCTCAAGATCAAATTCCTTTACGAAAACACAAGAAACATGCTTGGTGGAATGAAAACTGTGATCATGCAATCAAAGCCAGACAAGAGACATTTAAAGCATGGAATAGCAACAAGACAGAAGACACATATGATACATTCCTGACAACTAGAAAAGACACTTCAAAACTAATTAGACAAACAAAAAGACAATATGAGAATAGTCAACTCTTAGAAATTGAAGAAGATTTTCAGAAATACAATACCAGAAATTTTTATAAAACTTTTAAAACCAAAATAAAGGGGTACCAACCCCAGAATCTTTGCTTCAAGAAGGAAAATGGACAGTTGGCTCTTAACAACCAAGAAAATTGCAAAGAACTTTCTAAATATTTTAAGAATCTTCTAAATTGCCCCGAGCCCACAGAAAGATTTCCACCAAAAATTCCCCAACAATGCAATCCAGTTTCACTTGCACCAAATGAAGAGGAAATCATTAAAGAAATTCATAGGTTGAAAAACAACAAAGCATCAGGTGAAGATGGAATTGTTGCAGAACTTTTAAAGGCAGCTGGTCCAAAAACCGTTAAAGAAATTACTTCAATCATGCAAAACATTTGGCAAACTGAAAAAATTCCTGATGAATGGAAAACCGCCTTGATTCACCCACTTCATAAGAAGGGAGACAAAACTGATGTTAATAATTACAGAGGAATTTCTCTTCTTCCAGTCACATACAAAATCCTCTCTCAATGTCTTCTGAACCGAGCACAACAACAACTTGAATGGAAAATTGGCGAATATCAAGCAGGTTTCAGGCCAAATAGATCTTGCCCAGAACAGATTTTAGTCCTCAAACTAATTCTCAGACATCAAAAAATTTACAATAAAAAACTAGTTTGTACCTTTGTAGATTTTAGAAAGGCTTATGACTCAGTGGATCGTGAATCTCTTTTCCAAATTGTGAAAGAACAAGGCCTGGATCCTAAAACCACGGCAATTATCAGAGACACGCTAACTGGTACAAAATCAAAAGTAAAGTTCAGAGGAGAAATTTCAGAATCCTTTGAAATAAAAACAGGCGTGAGGCAAGGTGATGGACTCTCTCCGTTGCTATTTAACTGCGTTCTAGAAAAAGTAATACAAGAGTGGCGCGAACGAAAATTGGAGTTCAAAATTGACCAACCAGTGAAATTAGGACGAACAAATATTCGAATAGACTGTTTGGCCTTTGCAGACGACTTGGTTATTCTAACGCAGGACATCCAAATTGCTCAGAAACAAATAGAAATTCTTAAAGAAACAGCAGAAAGAGTAGGTCTCCAAATCTCATTTGAAAAAACACAGTATATGACTAGCAACAAACTGGCACCCAAACTTTTGGAAACTAAGTATGGAAAAATCAAAAGAGTTTCGCAATTCAAATATTTAGGTGAAACAATCTCAGAGACTGGTCTAGAAAAAATTGGAAATGAAATTCGTTGTCAAAAGATGGAGACAGCTTTTAGACTTACAAAAGACATCTACAACAAAAAATGTCTCTCGAGGTACTCTAAATTGAGACATTACAACACGGTCATAAAACCAGAGTGCCTTTATGGGGCTGAAACGCTAATTTTAAACAGAAAAAAGGACATTCAAGAAATCCAAAAAAGAGAAAGAAAAGTAATCAGAAAAATTCTAGGTCCAAAATATACTGAAGAAGGAACATACAGGCTAAGAGCAAATAATGAAATTCAACAATACACCAGCATATATTCGGATATGAAAAAACGCAGATTAAAATTTTATGGGCATATTAAAAGAATGGATGCTACCAGACTAACTAAACAAGTAGTGGAATTCTACGAAAATCGAAGTAAAGCTAAATTTGAGACAATAAAATGGATTGCTGCTATAAAAGAGGACATGAAAGAGGCAGATATAAAACAAGATGAAATTCAAGACAGAAAATTATTTGGGCAAAAAATTCATGACTGGGTAGTTGGTCAAGCTGAAAAACCAAAGAAAACTGGAACCACATGGTCTGATGAAAGGAAAAGAGCTCATTCCGAGAGAATGAAAACAATTTGGGCAGAGAGAAAGTCTAAAAGAAAATAACTGAATGCCCCGTGATTGTACTTCGCGTGGTCCAGTAGGGCCCAAACGTGAATAATAATAATATATTAAAATATGCATACACATTCTGAAATATGCAACTACGAACCTAGGTGTACAGCTTTTGAATAGCATCATTCTTTTCCTTTCCCATTGTTTTAATTATTATCTCTAAGAGTTTACCGTTCAGTAACATACAATTTTTCCACAACCTTGACCTAAGGAATAGTGTGCTTAAATGACTCATGTGTACGTTTCTTCAAATGGATAAACTGAAATACTGCACGGTCTCTTGTTTTTTTTGGGGGGTAGGGGACAGAGAGAGAGAGAGAGAGAGAGGGGAGAGAGGGGGGAGAGGGGGGAGAGGGGGGAGAGGGGGCGTTGTAATCACAGATAGAAATTTATTAGAAACGACTGCATCTTATTCCCAACTGTTGCGAAGTGGCTCGCTGAGTTAAAGAGAGCCGTATTTGTCTTTGAACATGCTCAAATGCTAAAAGAGACAGATATCTCAAAACAGCAATCACTCTTGGATACAGTAACGTACACAGGAACAGAAAGTGGGTGTTTTGAAAAGCATTATATGCTCTCTTATTATGATCACACTAGTGACTGAAAATCTGTCATTCGCACGAAACGTGATTTCTGAAAACGCTGTTAGTCCATGAGAGCCAGAGGGAAGTGAATAACGGCGGTCCTGTCAATGTCGTGCCTCTTGACATTCCGTAGGAATTCTATACAGTTCTGGACTGTCCTATATGGACTTAACAGTTTACGTATAATTTTACGATTGGACTGTTACAATTGTTCACTTACAGTATGCAGCACGTCGTTGTTCTTGGAGCGAGTCGTTGAGAGAAGAAGTAGTTCAGGAGTACTAAGAGAGCGTTGTAGCGTCACTACTGTTCAGGATGCGTACATATGAGATCGCGGGTAATATCGGAAGTTCAGCGATACTGTTACCAGACTATCCTGTTGTGTGTAGGAAACACGTAATGCCAGAAAATCGTAGCGAAATGCAGAAAGGACGACCGAATAGCAACGCTCGATGTCAGATCTAGAAGAAGATATACAATTTTTTCTGGGTATGGCACCATGGCATATTACGACAACTGGTATTGGTAAATCAACGTTTCGGCCACAGGTACAGTGGCTTTCTTATGAGTGTGCAGATTCTGAGGCAAGTGAGTCTGGCTGCGGAAGCTTACGCAATTACATTACGAGTAGACAGGGTAAGGATGGTCAAGGCGTAACTCTTAACGGTTAATTACTGTATTTGGTAGGGTAATTTAAATAACACAATTTTTTCCGCGTACACTGAATCCTTATTTTCTTAGCTACAAACCAGCGTGCACACAGATACAAAGATAATTTCTCAAAATGGGTTTTAAACGTTTTGAAATCTGTACCTTCGGCTCGATTAAGGTGCCTTGTTTCCTAAACAGTACTTCCTGTAGCCTAAGTTGTACGCTGGATATGGATACGAAGTCAGCGACGACGTAATCAATCCCTGAATTGACGTAACAAAACACCACAATAACAAATTACAAAGTTTAACGTAATGTTACTTCCATAGTTGCACATAATGAAATTACACATAAGAAACAAAATATAAATTCTTAACAAATTAAATTTCTCAAACTTTCATATCGAAAACCAGTTGGTTTGAACGAGGTATCACAGAAAAATCCCTTAATTTTACTTTTCACGCCAGCGCATGGGCCACGTACCCAAATTTTGCACTTCATATACTGAATCATCTCTTCTTCTTGATCTTCCCTATACAGTTGACGTAACCAGTTCACTCTGTCATTTACTTTTTATTGTTGTTGAAGTTTTCCTTTATCTTTTTTATAGGTTTGTGAAAAGGATTCCTCTTTTTATTTGCCTTCTCTTTGATTTATATTTACTTTGTGTCAGGACTTGATGTTAATTCCATTGTTGGTTTAGGTTGTTTCGTATTACTCTTCGTAACTGTTGTTACACATGGGGTAGGAAATGCAGTGCTCAAGTAAGACTATTTTTTGACCGTTAATTTTAGCAACTGTTGCAATATTGTTTCGGGTCCACATTCCCGAGACATTGCAGAAGGGCCAGACTGATCATTGAATGCTTTTGTAACGTTAGACGACCTTTCACATTTTCGCGTTGTCGCTTCAGTTCCATCAGCCGATTCTTGGTCTGATCAACAATATGTACAGTATTAGCTACAAAAGCTCCCTCTTTGACAGCATTTCTATCACATGGCCACAAGCCTGTTACCATACAAACTAATGTTGGACATGTGTTACCAGGAGTTCTGCAATGTTAGCTTGTTTTATGACAATGCCAGGATTTTAACGTAGCAGCAAAGGTGCCGCTTTATTGCTATTTTTAGTGTTTTAAAGGAAAATCTGTCCAGTGGCTGTAGACAATGAGAAGAGTGAGCAGCAAGTGACAGCAAGATTATGCTATAAGCAAGAACCAGCTGAAGTACCTCTAAATTTTTGTGCTACGGCCATCCAGGAAAAGCCAAATTTGTTTCTGGTCCCTGTTGCTGATTTTGAACATTTTATGAAATGTTATAGCCTTCGGAAAAACATTTCTGATGCTATCGATCAATTTGCCGAGCATGTAAATGCTGAGTTTGGTGGATCTTCTCTTTTTTAGAAATCATTCATTCCGCTGCGCTTAAATATTAGCGCTGGAGGTGTGAATTCGCCTGCTGCGTTCATTGTAGATACACACGTCGTTGTAAGCCTCCTTTCTCCGCTTGTGATTGCGCCCACTTGGTGTTTGGCTTTAAATATATTTACTTTAGACGATTCGTGACCCGTGGACAATGCGGTTTCCACTATGTTATGTATTTGGTCAGCAGTAAACAAAATTTCATCTAGTATTTCTTCATGTTTATCAGAAATATCATTAACAGGCTCTTTATTAAACCTCTCCCTTCATGACATTGATATTGCTTCGGGAACTCGCAAGAACACAGTGGGATGATCTTTCATAAACGTGTAATACCATTTTCTACGGACTATATTTTTGTCTTTATTGAAGCGATGCGATGGGTGACATTCCGCAGTAAGTTTATAAGCAAGTTTCCTTATTTTAGTAATAGTCACTCCGGAGAAAGTAGACAGTGCGTTAATTAGATGCTCTGCTAATTCATCTTCCATCTCTGCTGTCATATCATTAGGTCTTCCAAATTTTGTTATTTTATTTGAACGCTTTAAATCTCGACGCAGTGTAGGCTTTGGCATATTGTATTTTCCACATGATTCATTAAAACAAATTCCACAATTCCGTCTATATCCTCCAGTTTTCACTTTTGCACACTCTCTCCGTCATATTGATCAGCTTAAATAAACAATTTTTAGTTGGTATGTAATTCCCATCAACGCCTAAGTCGTATCCGTACGATTAACGGATTCAGCACAAATTCTACTTCGACAGCTAGACATCCGTCATTTCAAACCAGAACTACAGAGATATTCTCGAAGTTCACGCTCAAATGAATGGCAGAGAATCACGAAAATAATCATGATTCAAAACAATTATTTTATCATCGTATTCTTATCTGAAACTGCTTACAAATTAGCGAGAGAATGTAATAAAAACAGTCAAACAAAGTTACTTATTAATTATTTTTCTGTCTAAACAGGCAGCGGACTGCCCACCTGTTTTTGCTTACTCACTAGACTATGTAGTTAAATTTTACACCGCTTGATGTCGCATTGCACTCGTATGAGCGTGGGATCTGACATTACTGGAGTACTATTTTGGCTGTGCTGCGACTAACGCAACCTTACCCTACGAGCGGTTCGTCATCAGTACAAATAAGTGGAACGTGCTGCATATAGATAAGCGTAAAGACTGTTAATGTTCGTTAAACTACTGATGGTAAATTATTGGAAACAGTGATACCCATAAAATACCTTGAAATATTGTCATATACGCCTACAATTATTTGTACTCAGACCGAAAATTAAGTAGTCTGATGTCAATTGCATCGAAGGGCAGATCCACGTGTCAAAATAAGAAGTTTCGCTTTCCTGATTATCTTGATGTTGGCTTCGTCGTCTTCTTTGGAGGCATGATAACATCCGCAGGTTTTCTTCTGGTAAGGAGAAAATTAACTTATGAAAAGAGCGTGAAAATCAGGTAATTCTCGAAATATTTAATGAAGTATTTTAATATTTAAACGTTTCTGTTATGCAATATTTCACATATTATGACCGCACAATTTGAACAAACACAGTAAGAAATTCAACTGTTCTCAGCAACCTCACAAATGACTCGACTTTAGTTTGCATCCATTTCTCTCGAAGTCTCTACGTAACGAAAAGGAACGGAGGTACTATGAAATGCAAAGAGTTTACATCTTTGTCAGACAATTGCTGGTATATGTTTAGCGGAATTCATAGAACTGAATGTACAAAATTTTGTGTTAAAGATTCAACGTTATTTTAAATACATGGAATATAAATGTTTAGGCGTGAAATAATGACATGGAGACAGTTTTTAAACGAATTTTTCTTCGTGTAAACGAAGATATCTATACCCGCTGGTATTGTAGAATTCCTAATGCATCGTTGGCTTGATTGCATTACAATGTACATGAAAAACTATGTGGAATGGAACAATCGCGTAAGACCAGTTTTAGGAGAAGCGGATTCCACGCTGCGTCTCATTATTAGAATCCTAGGGAAAAGCAAGTCATTCACGAAAGATGGTTATGTAATTCTTGTTTGATCTGTTATTATTTCCCGTCAGTATAGGTCAGTCACTATGTTGGATTAATGTATGAATTACAGAAAATACAAGAAGGGCGGTGCGGTTCATCACGAGTGTGGAAAACACGAGACCGCCAAATAAGTGCTCACGAAACTGCCGTAACAGACGCTACAAGAGAACCTTTATGCATCACAGAGAGGTTACGAGGGAGTATCTTCCAAGAAATTTCAGGCAGAATATTACTGAGAGCTCGTAAGAAGGCTTACCGACAAGTCCTCCTTCCAGCACAACATTTGCGAATAGAACACAAAAGGCGGAGAATAACTACTAAAACTGCGTTCCCCACTCAGCGACAGGGTACTTTCGGAGTAGAGATGTTCTTATAGTTCACCCTACTCTTCAGCGGCCTTTGCACAGGGTGCTGTTACCGCAGATGTTGTGCTAGGCAGTCTGTGCATTGTATTTAATAACCTTTCTTTTGTACTGCCTTACCAGACCATGTGACTTTCTTGTTAAGATCTTATGTTCCTCATACTCCAGAAATCTGGCACTGTAGACCACAAGACCCAGTTGCAGAGGTCAGAGATTGACTATCCACATTAAGGTTATCTGTAAATCGCTTGTGGGAGTCTGAAACGTTTCTAAAACTGCCGATTTAGATTCCTTATATTTCTGCCTCGAGGTCAGAATGACACTAAATTATAGCAGTCTAAACGATTCAGTTATAAACCTTCTAGCCATCTTTCTTCCTTACACGTACCGCTGAGAAAATAATAATAATAAAAAAAACTGATTGTAACCTGTCTGGTAATAATACCAGCGCTAAGTTCGTCGCAACACAGTATGCTGATATGAGAGAGCTTCCACAAGATATTAAATAGAACATAAATGCTTCCAAGTATGGCGCCGCGTCAAATTCCAAAATAACTAATGGATAAATCCGACGTTCCGACCATGGTCATGATTGCAGTGGTTTGTCGTGAGCCGGCTTTACTCACCGACAGCTATTTTGCAAAATGACGCTGCACCATACCCGGAAAACGTTATGGTAATTGACTTTGGCTGCCGAAGCATATGTAATTACATATAATGTAGCCTGTCATTATTTTAGTAATTTTAAATCGCCTATGAAACTACTGAAATGCATATTTAATTTACCGTATAGGTTTTGTTTAAAACGTAGTCGGTGGTCTGAATCAAAAATATTCACAAATTTCGTTTGGTCGCAGATCTATAAACAGTTACTTCCATAAGCTACTGAAATGCAAAATTTGGCTGCTCCACTTGCATATGTTCTCGGCTTATGCCCGGAACTATCGTGTGCAGTGTACATTCTCACGTATTCCTGACAGGGCTTTCTTGTCTATTTTACCTTTCACTTGCAATAGTACACATACCCCACCGTAAAACACTACTACTACTGAATACGGCACCACTATTACTACCTTTCTCTCCATTTCGCCCGTGTCAACCCTCTTCTCCATCTCATAACCCTTCCTCTCGTTTTATGTTCAATTTACAACGGCTTGTGCTTGTTTCAATAGTCTCTAGTCTCACACTGCCTATCTAGGTCATTATTTACCACATCACACCTTCATCTCACTCTGGTAAATACATGTGGTTATAGTTAAACTGTTGTAGTTGTTCTGAACATTGCAGTGCAGGTTGTATACATCGCAGGACGCAGAGGCACCGTAGGTATGTTCATTAATCTGTGGCTCGCGGAGTATGCTGAACAAAAATAACAGTTCTACTTTCTCCCACTTGGTGGAAATATGGAGCTGTAAGAGCGCAAAATTTGAAATGTTTCCTGTCTCGACGTCATTGTGCTGTTTGCCACTTGGCGACATGTGTTGATTTCTTTTGTGGAGTGACTGTTAGTATAAAGGGTTAAGAAAGTTGAAGTTTTCCGTACGAAACGCAGTGGTTATTGAAAAGAAAGACAGTGCACTGGTGGTAAGGATTCTTTTTTATCAGAACGGCAGCAATAGCAGCGCTACGTTGAGGGAACATCGCCGATAGAAACAGCTGCAAAGAGGCCTCATTTCAATAAAAGGGCTAAAGAATAAGATTAAGAAATCCGAAGAAACAGGTGAAATAGGTGGTGCAGCAGGGAGACGAAGGTGGCCCATTCCCAAGGCGGTTGTTAATGAAAGTGCTGTATCTATAGCTGACCATGCAGCACATGACTCAAGTTCTGCAGCCAGTGCCGGAGCTGTATCACGGAATTTGTCTCTCCGCTGTTCAACAATTCAAAAGATTCAGCGGCGCATTTTACACTGGTACTCCTGTAAGATTCAGAATGTGCATCAAATAAAGCCCCAAGATAGTCTGCAACGCCGTGACTTTGCTCTTCGTTTTTTGACTTGTGGTCGGGGAATGTTCTTTGGACGAACGAGGTTCATTTTACTCTGCACGGTGCAGTGAATGCACAGAACTTTCGCATGTGGGGTTCTACTCCGCCACATGTTATGCAGGAACATCCACTGTACTCAGATTATGTGACTGTGTGGTGTGGCTTCACAGACTCCTTCATCCCCTGTCTGTTTTTCTTCGAGGAGATGACACTTCGCTGGCCTGTTGCGTATATCTGCACTTTATAAGTACCCCTTGTGTGTCACGTGACTGCAGCTTTGCAAGAACACAACTGTGCAAGGTGGAGTAACATCAAATGCACTTGCCACGCGAAAGATTTGCTTCGAGAAACCTTCGGTACCGACTGCATCACCGCTAGGCAATTTCAAGATGTGTGGCGTTCTAGATTCCCAGACCTAAATCCGTGTGACTTCTGGTTTGGGGATATCTAAAGATCGTTTATATCAAGGATGTATCTGTACTCTTCCTGATCTGAAGGACATCGGATGCGATATCATTCTGATTACATTGCATATGCTGCGAGCAACAATAGACCGTGCTGTTTTACAGATCATGCTGCGGAGTCTGGAGACAGTACTGAACACATGTTATAGCTTGTCAACCTATTCTAATAATCGTGCCAGAACCATCGTTATCATGTGTTTCATCGTTACCCCCTTTTCGTGCACCCACACCACATTCTTACTGCTTAGAGCGCCAGATTTTCACTTAGTGGCAAAAAGTGGAACTATTATTTTTTTTCAGCATTCTCCTTAGCGCACTGATTAATGAACGTTAATGAACATATTTGCGATCAATGAAATTCTTCCTTGTCAGTGACCGCACTATCAATATGTGAAACTTCCTACGTTTCGGCCGCTATTGCAAATGGGTGCTCGCAGTATACCCGATGCAATCAGAGCGGCATGACATCGTATGCTACCCGTCAGATCAGCAAGAGTATAGACACATCCATGATAGACATGATCTTTTAGATACCCCCACATTAGCAAATAAAGACCTTGAGGAGGGCCACTTCTAATAATTGGCGAAACGTTGGAAGTTTTCCACAGTGACAGTGCGGTCACAGACACGAAAGAATTTTTTTGACTGCGACAATGGCCTCGGAAGCCTACGCTTACACTTCTGATGTTTCGGCGTTCTGATATGTATACACCCTACACCTGAGCACTCGGAACACCGTCAGTTTAATTATAACCACGTAGTGCTACAAGTGTAAATGAGAATAACCCAAAACGACCAGTGCCGAAGCCAGGAAAACCTGGCAATGTGTACGCAGGCGAAACTTCTGGATAAAAGCAAGTGATTTATGAAATCAACTGTTTTTAGATTTGCAAGCAAGTCGAGGTGTAAATATGACTCATTCCAGAAAAATGTAATTGTTTGTAAGAGGTCCGAGCAGATGTAATTTCGATGTATTGCTCACGCACTGCCTGCGATATGTAAGTTATAAGAGAATCTCAGACCAGAGAGCAATGTTGACTGCAGTAGGAACTGTGTAGCAGTAGGAGTAAGTTGTTGCTAGCGAGCAGTCTGGTCTGGTGTATCGTGTTGGCTGGGCGGGTCGTGGTGCAGCGATGCCGGAGCCTGAGCATTATTGTATAAGGTAAAAAGCAGCCTCGCGCATATGTAGTATTGTTATCTCAAGTCCCATGTAAATGTTTTAAAAAATCTCCTAATAATAATCTTTCTCATAAAAAGTAACTTTTAACAACCATTCACTTCAAGTTAAAGAATTTACTAATTTCTCCAATCCATGATCATCCCGATTATTGCAAAAGAAAAATCGGTTGTTTCCTTTCATAAATGACAAATCTATCGGCCAGCATTGCACAGGGCTGTGCCAGAAAAATTTATTGTAAGAGCAGATATATACGCGTTATCCGGCGACCTTCATTGAGGTAAGAATTTTTCTTTTTTATTCAGAATGATCTTTCAGGGCCATGACGCAGCCCTGCTGACGTCCACAATTTACCAGGTTAAATTAACAGTCAGTTATTCAAAGGTTGTAACTGAGTCACATTGTATTATTGCAAGATTACGGAATTTATCTGAGGAAGGTTACGCTGAATGTGAATGAACGATATAATTATATTTTTTACTGTTGAGAGGTTTAGGAATTTTTCTGTTTTGAGGTTACACTAAATGTGAAAAGATTTTTTGTGGAGAGGTTACACTAAATGTGAAAAGATTTTTTGTGGGGAGGTTACACTAAATGTGAAAAGATTTTTTGTGGGGAGGTTACATGTTTTAGATCAACAAGTTGAAATGCGCATCATAAAATGAACAGGAATTAATATTAGCTGCATAGATGGATTTAAAGAGACCCATACTAACTATCATGATCTACAGACACCATTACGATAGAAATGAAAAAGTTAATTATCAGTAAATTAATAGTTATTAGCACTCTACTTACTAAATTTCACACAGTTGCAGAAGACGACGTTATTGCTTAAATGGTAAACGTGATGTTTCGATACGATAGGTATGGTAGTGGGCTGATATTCGGCAGAAAACAGATTGTACTGTCAGATCGGTTTGCTGGTTTACCGATTTTCGTATGCCAAGGATAGTGACAGGATCTTCATCGATATTACTAATCGCGCTTTTTTCTCCTCTCCAGAGAGTCCGACTATGGCAGTCTTAAACAACTCCCATCTAGTTCGATCTGGACTGCAATATTTTAAAATCTACTTGCATTCTAGTTGTTGATACACTATCTGAACGACTTAACAAGGAAGCCAGGTCAGTTACCTCCACCTCTCGACCTAGTGAACGGCTTTTGTAGAAACAGCTGTGTATCTGTGGCCATTGAAACCGCACCCTAATATCTGGTTGCTCCACCAAAGGGGAAACTTACTGACGCGTTTTATTGTGTTAAGCTAAGTGTTCAGCCCGATTATGAAGTACTATAGAACCGTTATCTTCTAATGATAGTAAAATATATCACATCCACATAACGTCAGAACCTCGGTGCGGCTGTTTGTGTAGAATGCTTTTGTAAAACAGAAATGGTAACGCCAGGAAGATGTAGATAAATACTGGGAGATTTGCAAAGAATAGATTCCTGATGCCATATCTAACAATTAACATTCAACATTACTGAACAGTCGACCTCCGTAGCTGCGGGATCAGAGCGGCATATTGCTAACCGGAGGTTCCCGAGTTCGATTCCCGGCCCTGTGGGAGATTTCCTCCGCTCGGAGACTGTATATTGTGTTCTCCTTAGATTCGTATGGTCTTTACTGACACAAGCGCCGCCTCAAACATACTGTCGTATCGTCTTTCCACTACTGAGAACCAATAATTTAGGAAAAAAACTAAATATAGCGTATTGTGAAGTATAATACAATATTTCTCTCATTTATAATGTTCTCTCATTCTTTTGATTTCTGCGGCAGAACCAACTGAGACTTGTTTCCAGGAGTACAATGTCCCGTCGTGCCGGTGTGTGGGTTCTGCCGCAGAAATCAAAAGAATGAGAGAACATTATAAATGACATAAATATTGTATTATACTAAAATTTGGTACAGAGCATCCTTGTAGAAATCCATGTACAAGTTCTTGGTGAAACCGGAATAAGTTAAGCGCTTTAACAGTTGTCATAAAAGTCTTCTGAGTGTTGTACTGCGTCATAGTGTAACTGTACTGGTGATCACTGGACCTAGAAAAAGGCCACTGTAGCCGTGGCCGAAGCGTTGGTTTCTCAAGGATGACGATTATCAGTAGACCCAGTGAAAGGCCGTTGTAACTATCATCGAAATGTTTTGTTTTTGCAGGGTAGTTTTTTATATTGTGACGCGGTGTGATACTCAGGAAACGTTTAAGTTAACTGACTGGCTGCGCAAGCCTATGCACTTGTACATTAAGAGTTCACTATTGAGAAATAAACGTAAGTCTTGAGAACATTTATGTTGTATTACTTCCGCATAGGGAGTTGCGACTGCACTGTGACGATCCTCGGCTGCTGCTAACTGCAGCTACTCTACAACTGGCTAAGAACTTGGTTAGATGTGGCTTGAGCTGCCAGTTGGGCGGTCTTTTATCCACGCGATCCTTGGCGCCGGTAGCGCCACAGCTCAGAGGCGTGACAAACGCGCGGCCAGCGGTTCAATGGCGCCGGCCTGCGTTGCTGCCGCTGTCCTACAACAGCGGAATAGAGATCAGAAACGGAATGAGTACGAGTCTAATGTTCAGGTTACATACTTCACAAATTCAGGTGTCGCTGCTGTATCAGTATAAAGGGATTCCCTCGCTCCTGCTGTAGTCCTGCTACCATCACGTGTCTGGGAACTGTGGCGCTGCAGTTGCTTCATACTCGTCGAGTCGTTCTCTCTTACAACAGTAGGCAGGAGTGTAAGGGAGCGCACAGGAATACACTGACATGCCAAACAAACTGGTTTAGGTATACGTATTCAAATACAGAGATATGTACACAGGCAGAATGTGGCGCTGCAGTTGGCAACGCCTATATGAGACAACAAGTGTCTTGTGCAGTTGTTAGATCGGTTACTGCTGCTACAGGGGCAGGTTATCAAGATTTAAGTGAGTTTGAACGAGATGCTGTAGTCAGCGCACGAGCGATGGAACACATCTCCGAGGTAGCGATGAAGCGGAGATTTCCCGTACGTCCATTTCACGAGTGCACCGTGAATATCAGGAGTCCGTTAATACATCAAATCTCCAACATCGCTGCAGCCGGAAAAGGATGCTGCAAGATCGGGACCAACGACGAATGAAGATATTCGTTCGACGTCACAGAAGAGCAGCTCTTCCGCAAATTGCTACAGATTTCAATGTTGAGCCATTAACAAGTGTTAGCGTGCGAATCATTCAACGAAACATCATCGATATTGAGCCGTGGTAAAAATTGCTGTTTTGAAGAGCGCGCTGCGTTTCTAGCGGTAGCGCCGCTGTGGCATTCGCAGCTTTGGTGTCTCCTTCTGGTGGGAAAGGGAAAAGGTTGCCCGTTCACGTGCATTTAAGGGGCGCTATGACCTCGCCAGTCGGGCAGTCTGGGTCAGTCTCTCGTCCCCAGCTTGCTAGTCTCTCTCTCGTCCGCATTTGTTAGGCAGTTAGTGTCTGTCTGTCGTTCGGAGTGTTAGTATGTCTGTCGTACGGATCAACCTTTAAAGCCGGAAAAATGAGAGTCTTTCCACTCCACCAGTAAGAGAACTTAGCGAGTGGTCGCCCGGTCGGGGCTTGGTTTCTGCATCTGAGTCTGCGCGTTAGGCTGCCAGTCAGCTCGAGTTTGCTCAGGCAATGGTCATTGGCTGTTGATCGATCGGTTGGTCGCTCGCGCACAGAGACACAAGATGACTTGTCCGTCTTGAGCGTCGGCGCATGTGAGGTCGCCACGTGAGTCCAGTGGGCCACGGCGTATAGCGAGGGGTAGTGACTTCGCGGTCGACACGAGAGCAACAGGAGTCAACCCACGACATCAGTCTGGCCGGAGCGAGCTGCGACGCCGTGAGACGGGAGATCGACGCGCCTTCCTGCGTCCGTTGAAGCGGCTGGCAGCGGACGGTTCGGGAGAGCGATTTGGGGGTGCTGCGCCAGGTCTTCTTGAGACATCGCAGTTTATTACAAGTGATTGGTGATATGTTGTTTGATTTACTCTTGTTAAATTCTACGTGTTTTCTTGGTGAGGTCACTAGCCGTTTTGCTTTGGGGTCGTCCCACCATTCTTCCCCGTTTGCCCACCCGCGGAAAGGTGGTTGTTTATAAATTGGGTGGTCTGTTTTTCCCTTATGGAGTAGGGGTGGGTTAGAGCAACCTGCGGTTCGGGTTGTTCGGTAATCACCCTATCAATCTACCGCACGTTAGTAGCTGCCTCTGTCATGTTTGTCGGATTTGATGTGTTAACGAATTTATTGCTTGGAGTGTAACGGCCTGCCGGCCAGTGTGGCCGAGCGGTTCTAGGCGCTTCAGTCTGGAACCGCGCGACCGCTACGGTGGCAGGTTCGAATCCTGCCTCGGGCATGGATGTGTGTGATGTCCTTAGGTTAGTTAGATTTAATTAGTTCTAAGTTCTAGGGGACTGATGACCTCCGATGTTAAGTCCCATAGTGCTCAGAGCCATTTGAACCATTTGTAACGGCCTAATACCTGAAATATGTTGTGATCTTTGGAGACTGATATTATTGCCAATGATCTTGAGAGGCGGTGTCTGTGTACTATAGAGCATCTTAACTATTGTTTGGCCAACCTTGTAGAATTTTATATAAGATTGCATTTCATGGGCTTTTATTTAAATGATCATTTTAGTATATAAAGTTGCCACCCTTTCACCGTAAGACTTTTCTTAGAAGTTAAAATCAAGTTGCACTTTTGGTGGCAAGGTTAATATTTGAATTGTTAGTGTTTTGTACCATTTCCATTCCTTCTACGGGGGGTGCATAGTTTGTGTGCTTGTGTAAATTATTAAAACTCTTAAAGTTATCTGGTGTGTTCCAGATTTGCACCACTGTAGTCTTTCAGAGGCTGTTGTGAGCAGTCGTAACTACGGGCGTGTCAAAAGGGAGCGGCAAGGTTCTCTGCCCGAAAGCTCATACAGTCAAAACTTGTTTCCTTCTGCCTCTGAATAAACTGTAACTTTGATATTTAGAGGGTGCTTTCTGACTATAATTTTAAATCTGTTTCTTAAAAGAAAAAGCTTTTAGGCACTATTAAAGTGAATAAAATTCCCATCTGTTAAAAGGAATATGGTTATTATTTCATCAGTTACTCCCTGGCAACTACTTCCATGCTTACACAGTGTGATTAAATGTATTAATGTTCTTGATGAATCGCTAGTAAATAAAATAAATTCTTAAGAATATTCTTTGAAAATAAATCACGGTTCAGATATGGGCTTTTGGAGGCCAAGGCCCACTCGTGTACCCTTGATGACTGTACGACACAAAGCTTTACGCCTTGCTTGGGGCATGTCAACACCGACATTGGACTATTGATGACTGAAAACATCTCGTTTGGTCGCACGACTCTCGTTTCAAACTGTATCGAGTGGATGGACGTGTACGGCTATGGAGACAGCCTTATGAATCCACGGACCCCGCATGTCAGCAGGGGACTGTTCAAGTTGGTGGAGGCTCTGTACAGTGTGGGGCGTGCGCAGTTGGAGTGATACGGGGCCCCTGATACATCTAGATACGACTCTGACGAGTGTGGAGCAACCTGTCTGATCACCTACATCCATTCATGCCCATTGTGCATTCCGACGGACTTGGGTAATTCCGGCAGGACACTGCCAGACCCCACACGTCCAGAATTGCTACAGAGTCGCTCGAGGAAGACTCTTCTGAGTTTAAACACTCCCTCTGGTCACCAAAGTCACCAGACACAAACATTACTGAGCATATCTGGGATGCCTTGCAACGTACTATTCAGAAGAGATCTTCACCTGCTCTTACTCCGCCGGCCGCTGTGGTCGAGCGGTTCTACTCACTTCAGTCCGGAACCGCGCTCCTACTACGGTCGCAGGTTCGAATCCTGCCTCGGGCATGGATGTGTGTGATGTCCTTAGGTTAGTTAGGTTTAAGTCATTCTAAGTCTGGGGGACTGATGACCTCAGGTGTTAAGTCTCATAGTGCTTAGAGCCATTTGAACCATTTTGAACCTCTTACTCTTACGGATTTATGGACAACCCTCTCTGCAAGGCTGTTCGTAGATCTGTAACATTTATGGTGTCAGTTCCCTCCAGTATTACATCAGACATTAGTCGAGTCCACGCCACGTCGTGCTGCGGCAGTTCTGCTTGCTCGCGGGGGTCCTACACGATATTAGGCAGGTGTACCAGTTTCTTTGGCTCACCTGTGTAGAAGAGACTATCTACACAGGGAGACTCAGCGCGGAGCGGCTTGACCCAGCGGTGAAAATACCCCCTTGTTATCTAATGAGGCAGCACAAAATGGCAGGCAGGCGACGCGCCACCGACCAGGAATGAGTGAGACATTTTGTGCCCGCTTTCGGAGTTCCGGTTGGCGATGCACTGTGACGACAGAATCGAGGCACTCTCCCTGCAATCATTATCAAACGATTTCGCAGAAACTAATCGGCAAAAAAATTGATTTTCAGGCTAGTTGTTGCTTCAGATGTCAGCTTCATGATGAAGTGCCCAAAAATCACAATGGCTATAGGTCTACTTACCGTAATATTACCATCTAAGTACGACATTACTCGAAATTCGAAAAGTTTGCAGTGAAAAATAGAGGTCGCTATGATTTTGCATTTCTTGCATATCACACCAGATGGCACTGTAAATGAAAAGAGGAGATCTCTATCTGTCTGAAGTCTGGAGATAATGGATCGTATGTAACACGTTCACTTCGGCCGCAGATATCAATACGATATTATGGTAGCTAATAGCACGCCAAGAGGAGAGTATTTTACTATATGATTAACATAAGGCTCTTTCTTATCTATGGTGATATAGCAGAAGCTATGGTTTCTATTTTCTGTCGATACAGTACTGTAATTTTTTTAAGAGTCATCGGCAGCAACTGAAATGAAAATTTGCTAGTATAAAAATAAACACGAAGTTGCTCCTCTTAACTTCCTGCATACCTAAACAGTGAGGTTCTACGTAAGCTATTGACCTCTGTGGTTTTGGTGAAGAAATCATGATTAGAGCTGTCAACAAGCTAAACGTAGCCGTTACTCATAACGGATGACGCTTCTTCAAATGAGAAAAGGTTAGCAATTCAGACAAAAATAACCTGCGAATTCTGTTGCAGTTTTGACAGAATCCCATAAGCCCTTGCTTTTTAATGGCAAACGACTGGAATTGAAACCTAGCAAAGAATTTTCTTCCTGTTCTTCATCTAAGAAATACAAAAATAGTTCGTGGCAAACAGTGCACCAACTTTTTGTTCCTGTCCCCATTCATAGCGAAGCGGTGATCATTTTCATCTTAACTATCTTTTGATCTGTTAAAGCTAGATTATATAAATTAATAATCTGTTTTAACCTTACTGAGTAGTCTCATGTGGTTCATAATGTAAGGATTATGACGGTTTTGTAACCTTCTTACTCACAGATATACAGATACCAAATTTGTTATTTCTAATAGAACAATGCTGCAGAGTAGAACTGACCCAATAAAATTATTTCGTAGCTCTGAAATTGTGAACAAACTGAATAGTTGCAGAACTTGCCAAGTATCCGTCAAAAGTCAATATCACAGATGAAGATGTTTTGAAGTAAGAAGATTCAAAGATGGTACGCTGCTTGCTGTACTTTTTCATATCAAATATAAAGGGGGCGTAGAAAGAACATCCTTTGGTAAGTTTTAGCCCCAACCGTTCATTATTAAAGATACACTGGGTTACACGATTCGTCTGAAATTACTACAGAATTGGAGATTTATTTTCATAAGACTTGTTAAACCTTTTTCTTCAGAGAAGTGAAATCAGTGCTGAGTTTTGAGTAACACATTCATTTATCTGTCAAATTAAATGTTCCTTTTTTGTAACCAAAACACAGTATAAAATACACAAACTCACCTTGCAAATGCTACTGCGAGCAAATCTTGAAACAGTGTGTCTTACTAAACAAGGAATTGATGATTCAAATGGCTCTAAGCACTATGGGACTTAACATCTGAGGTCATCAGTCCCCTATAACTTAGAACTACTTAAACCTAACTAACCTAAGGACATCCTACACATCCATGCCCGAGGCAGGATTCGAACCTGCGACCGTAGCAGCGGTGTGGTTCAGGACTGAATCTCCTAGAACCTCTCGGCCACAGCGGAAGGCAGCAATTGATGATCCGAGATGTTAATACCTTACAGAAAACCTCATTGTGTCGGTTTGCTGTAATGTAAGATACGTAATTCTACGTTCATTTTCATACTAAGATATTCTCTTCTCAAGAGCCATCAATGGCTTCCTAAAAATTGCTGTTCTGATTGGAAAGAAAAGAAAGTTAAATAAAAACTGTAGCTTTGGCCATATCGACATAAATAAGGAAGTTCCTGTGTTAACCACATGGAAAATTATTCTCCTCGTCGTATGCTATCATTTGCCAAAATCTCGTTTCGATATCTCGAACAGTTTGATAGATCGCGCGCGTGAGGTCGGAAGTGAATGTGCTACATAAATTCGATTTTCTCGAGATTCGAGGCAGATAGAGATCTCCTCCAAAATCTGAACAAAAATTCAGTATCTTAGCTAAACATTATTCACAGCAACGCTTGGTGTAGTACGCATCAAACGCAAAATCAGTGACCCGTATTTTTCATTGTAAACTTTTTCCATTTAGCGAAATGATGAACACTTCAGCATCAAGTTGACATATGAAGCTAACCGTAACGTAAATCACATTTTTGGTGACTTTTCTGTAAAATCGTCTGAGAAAGACTACGTAGCTAACGGAGCGTCCATGACCCGTAATGGCACAGCTGCACCTTGACTGGGATACTAACCCGTGTTCTCTGTGTACACTCGTAGACGCGTACAGCTGCTCTGGACAGCGCGGAGAGTCGCCATGCAGACCACCGGCTTTCTTCCTGTTGTTACACCAGGTCTCATCGTAACTTACTGTCAGTAGCTCTGCTGCTGTAAAGTAGCTCCGACAAGGCGAAATGACCGATTGTCGGTATCAGATGGCCCTTGACGAAGCTGTGTTTTGCGGGACTGTGAAGACGAAAATTTATTGATGCTGAGTACACAACTGAAAATGTGCTCCATTAGAAGAAGAGCGATATCTGTAATGTTTCACATTGTAGTCCACACTTCAGAAAAAAAAAAAAAAAAAAAAAAAAAAAAAAAAAAAAAAAAAAAAAAAAAAAAGATAAATTTCGTCCAATCCAAACAAAATGGTTGTATTCTTGTTTATTCCATGTCCACCACGAGGAAACATATATGTTGCGTCAAACGAAAACAGGACTTAGAGCAACGTCACTGTTACATCCCTATGAAAAAAAAACATAATTTCTGTATTCATTTAGTCATTTCATTTCGTCATGACAACTGGCGTTTATGGGCTAATAGGGAGTTGTGTAGCTTATCATTCATTTCTGTAATTTAGTTTAATAATTTATCACCATTTGGAGATTGCGCTTCATCCTCCTGTCATGTTTTCTGGTACTGTCGTTATAGACATGGTAAGACATCGAAAGAGTGTAAATGTCAACGTAATTTCTAGACATTCTCTGAACAGATATTATAAACAGAACAATATTCATTGCTAACCGATGAGTCGTTATACTGTTACGTAACTTGCTTCTGTCGTGTTGGCAGGTCGGACATTTTGTTACATTTCACCTTGCACTTGAGAACGGCTATGAAACCGAAATCATGATTTTGTGAAACAAATGAACAGTGATTTACAGTTTAATGGCGTAAATTTCTTTCTAAACGATTGCTTCCGTCGCGATAGTCCGCTGTTATAACTGCGAATTCGTGTACGCGCTCTCCTTTCAGAGCGAGTCGAGTCCTCTTGTACCCGACAACAGACTCAGCTGAAGGCGGAGACTCACGGGTCGAGTCCGCGGGTACACGGAGATTTCGAGTTCGGAGATGACGTCACAGGACTCTCGGACGAGTTTTATTCTAGCATACGGAGCTCCTTTCTGATCTCTACAGCGGAATCTCTAGTGCCAACCGTGTGCTACTGGGTACGATACCAGCTATTGAGTGTAGGTAGGTGGAAACATCCTTTACTGCATGACTGCACTATTTCCAATACATTTCTGCAAACAATGCCAGACGTACAAAATCCGGGAGTAACCGTCCGGATTGACCTGAAGAACGATCATGTAAATGTTGAACTTTATCTCAGTGATGAAAAGAGAGGACAGGATAAAACGCGTTGCGCCTTCATCGCGCCATCCAGAGCATCATAAAGGCAAACGGCGATTTCACATATTTCAGGGTTGCAACGACAAAAGGTGTATCATCCAACTATTGATCCATTGTGCAATTTTGTGGATACTATGTATTTCTTGAAAGTACTAAATTTATATTATATAGGTTGCACATAAATTTATTTTAACTGCCCTTAGTTTATCAAATTTATGTAAGCGTCAGTAAATTGAAAACGACACAGGTAAGTAAACTTTTTATTGTTTAAAAAGTAATCGCCATAACGGTTTACACATTTATCCCACTGTGTGACGATATGGTCAATGCCTTAGCGGAAAAACGTTCGCGGTTGCCTACGGAATCATGGCTGTACCCAAGCGTGCAACTTTTCGTCCGAAGCAAACCAGCAGCCACGAATGTCTTTCTTCAGGTCTCCAAAAATATGGAAATCGCTTGGGCAGAGATCGGAACTGTATGGAGGATTTGTAGGAGCGTTCCAGCGGAACTTGTGCAGCGTACTCTAAACAACGTTGGCAACATGTGGGTCGCTGGAAACCCCTTACACATCCTCCATCCTCTCCCCATATAATTGCTGTATTTTTGAAGTCCTGAAGACAGACTATTATGGCTGTAGATTTGCTTCGAAAAAAGAGACGCACGACTTGGTACAATCATGGTTCCGTTTCCAATCGCAAGTACTTTTCAGTGAACTCACTGACCTTGTCTCATAGCAGAAAAAAGGACTAAAAGTTACGGCGATAATGTTCGAAAAAATAAGGAGTTTACTTACTTTTTCCACTTATTTTCATTTGACTGCCATTTAGACGTCTGTCTTTTGAGGCAAAGTAACAATATTTTTTTCTGAGTGCTGCTCGATTCTCATCGCAATAAATTTCAAAATAAGTTTACGCTCCTCAGATCTACATCTAGTCCGCATCGTCTCATTATCAGACATGGAAAACAATTGTGCCGAACTGCTTTGCTCATTTATTGTAGTTCTTTTCTCTAAAGAGGAGTAAGTTAATATATTATAAAAAAAGGCTACATTCCCCCCGAGAGACCGAGCTGAGAGAGGTTGATAAAGAGCAAAAGGAGTGCCTCCGGCCAACCTAATTCAATTCATCATTTTGCTACGTTGGGGCAGTAACTGAAAAAAAACTAGGTTTGTCATATACAAAGAGCTGCAGTTGAGCTACAATGAAATGAAGTTAGCATGAAGGACATACATTATGTGGAGCACTCAACCATTCTTTTTTCGCCCTTTCTGCTACTACAGTGCCCTTGTTTCGTTCCGCAGAGTTACAGGAAATGTTGGTTCGGAAATTTGAAGCACGTAACTAGTTTTGGCGGTCGGTACTGCATCACGTTCTTGGATCCTTTAATGGCATTTACACACTTGTACTATTACATTTTCGATATATAAAAACGATCTATTCACTTTTCGACAGTAAAATATCAAACTGAAATTATAATGTTCCGCCCTATTATTGGTCTAAATTTTGCACTTCAGTTACTTCTGAAGTTTCTCTCTTTCAATAAATTTTATATTTGTGACCAATGAAGATGTTTAAATATCCTTTTACTGGAATTTATTCAACAATGAGAACGTCGGTGGATGATATTCGAAACTTAACGCTCTGAAACAGACATAATTCATAAAAGTTATTAATTTGCTGGAGCGCTGTTCTCGGGCAAAATTCTGACTGAAGACATCACAAAGCTTCTACCAAGGAAAAATTAAATTCTCTGGATGAGAAATGCTATTCATAATTTAAAGCACTATCCTCCAGTTACATAAATACATTGGTAAAATGATATATAACAACTTCAACTCTGTTTTCTTTTGCAGCTCTGTATATAGTCTAAGTTGGTACGTACTTTGAGGTTTACATATTTGTTGTTTCGTTACAAAAGGCGAAGCCCCAGTAGCTCTTTGAATTCACAACTCCACTTGATATATTTATATTACCTCGTCGTCGTTGGGATGTCCAATGTTGAAGGTCCTTGGCTTCAAACGATGTGAGAGGTGACGTTAAATGGTTGAAAAACAAACAAAAATTTTCCGTATCCTTCTTTATTATCGTTCAACACAAAACAAAGTAAAATTTACTCCACTTTAATATAGCATAGTCAATGTTGTCACCACACCATGCAATAGAATGAAATACTCTGACACTATTGCCTCGTCATTCTGCTGGTAACTCTCTGGAAATGTCCCCAACTATCCAGCTTCAGCTGAGACAGCTTTTTTGTGGTGGCTTCTGATGTCATCATTAGGGGGAAAAACCCTACGTTATAAATACATCGTGTTTTATGATCAAATGAGCAGCTGAGCAATACAAATGAGACTGAAGGCTAATTTTCGGTATGATTGAATGAATCTAATTATAATTTCGGACCCTCACAGATTGCGGGCTATGTTTGCTTATAAAGCGTGTTTATAATAGAGTGATTGAAATGAAAATGCTTATTACTAAATGGCTAAAACGGTCACCCATACCCAGTCGAGATTGCCTGTCTAAGAGCTTGTAGGGTCAACAAACATATGATTTGCATTATATGATTATTGAAAGAAATTAAAAATTTAAAATGGTGTCAAATTCTACGTATTATGAAGTATAATCTAACATTGCTGGTTGAACACAGTAAGTCAAGTATTAAAGTTAGAAACAATGACTTCATCATTAGTTTGGCCATATTGTCCGGAGTTGCTTTACGACTCCTGAGGAGATTTTCGTTCCGTCGTTACAACTAAAAGAAAATGCGTATTTTTTATTTTTATCAGACACGTTTCGCTTTATTGAGGTAACGCATCATCACTGATCTGTAATTAAAGATATTTACAATTTGTTTTGTTTTTAAAACGGAAAAACATTTCGTTAACAATACGTTTTTGTACTTCTAAGTGTGTATTGTGTTTTCTAGTGTTGCCAACATGGCGTTGCCACTGGTTTGTGTCTGCCTATACCTTTTCGTTTCAGTTAATGTATGTGCTGTGTATTAATATGCCGTGCAAGAGTAATGAAGAGATATCGATGGAGTGTTTCTTTTATTTAGGTGGTGGAAGAAGAATCACTGATGAGTGGACATGAGTGGAAATGTGACTTGGGGAATAGATGAGTAGCACAAAGTGAAATGAAATTGGGAAGGGTTGGGGATTGGTTGGGGGAGGGTTAAGGGTGAAGTGTGGAAAAGGCTCTTTTCTTTTCCATGTTATTTTTTTCAGCTGTTTTATATAATATCTGGTTTCCAATATTTATTTGCTCATTGAGCAACAGTTTATTCTGTGTTGATGCTTTGTGTGTGTGTATTGTGTTTTCTAGTGTTGCCAACATGGCGTTGCCACTGGTTTGTGTCTGCCTATACCTTTTCGTTTCAGTTAATGTATGTGCTGTGTATTAATATGCCGTGCAAGAGTAATGAAGAGATATCGATGGAGTGTTTCTTTTATTTAGGTGGTGGAAGAAGAATCACTGATGAGTGGACATGAGTGGAAATGTGACTTGGGGAATAGATGAGTAGCACAAAGTGAAATGAAATTGGGAAGGGTTGGGGATTGGTTGGGGGAGGGTTAAGGGTGAAGTGTGGAAAAGGCTCTTTTCTTTTCCATGTTATTTTTTTCAGCTGTTTTATATAATATCTGGTTTCCAATATTTATTTGCTCATTGAGCAACAGTTTATTCTGTGTTGATGCTTTGTGTATGTGGATATTTTCTTGGAAAGGGAGGTGGTGTCGGTCTTTAGTGGTTCTTTTGATGTTCATGTCTTTTTTAATATGGCTTGGTCTATGGTGTTCTTGTTTTGGATGATCTGCAAATGTTGAATGGTTTGTGCCAAAAGTAAATTCTTTCACATGTTCTTTATATGTTGTGTCGAATGTCCATCCAGTCATTCTAGTGTATATTTTTTCACTATCTCTGCGAATGAACTGTTAGATACCAGATTGTTGTTATATGTCTGATTTCGATTTCAGTATTGAGATGTGCTTTTGTACTGAGTACTTTGTTTTGTAAGCAATATTTATGCATTATTTTTTGAATATGTTACCTACTTTATGTGTGAATTTCTTGTGGGAGGTCACTGTATGCCATTTTTTGTTGTAGTGCAGGATGTATGTGTTGGTATGGTTTGGTTAGTTTTTACATTATTTGTGCGTTTATTCTTCTGTTTATTTTGTATACCATCCTTTCCTTTTGTCCATTTTTAATGCTATTTGTTTCATAATGGCCAGCTATTTCTGCTAATCAGAAGTGTTTGGGGAGATCCTGTTCAGTCTGTTTAATATGTATCAAATTACAGTATGTTTCTGGTTCTGCTGGTGGTTTGAGGTTGCATATAAGGTAGTGTCACTTGTTGTGGGTGTATGCCGATATGTGTTTGTTATTCTCTTTTATTGTCTTTTTTATGGTTATGTCTAGAATGTTGAGTGAATTTTCTTGTTCTTCCTCTATTGTGAATTTTATGCTTTTGTGTACAGTATTTATGTCTTTGTGTAATTGCTATATTCTATTTTTAGGTTCATCTGCAATGCATATTATGCCATCCACATAACTGTATCAGTAGATGAAGTTGCAGTTTTTCTTTGTTATTACGTTTTCAAATATTAATTTTTCTGTATGATTCATGAAAATGTTGACTAATGTTCCTGAAATAGGTGAACCTGTGGGTAAGCCTCCTCATTGTGTGTAGCATTCTTGACTGAATTCAAAAGAATTTTGTTGTCTTATTAACTGTAACAAGTTCATTGTTACAACTGTGTGTTCATGCGGTAGCAGGTTGTGTGTTTTCAGATTTTCCTCAATTATTATTACTGTTTTGGTAACAGGGATGCAACTGTACATAATTTTTACATCCAAGGAGAGCAGTGTTGCTGTGCCAGGGATTTTAAGGCCTCTTATATGTTCCACCAGGAAGTATATCTTATTGTTCTATTATTTTCTAGTTTATAATATTAGGTTAGCTGTGGTTGTGTTTGTTCTGCTAGTAAGTCTGTAGGAGCTGCTCTGAAATTCACTGCTGGACAGATGGAATAATTTTATCTAGCGACCTGTAGTTGACGTTTCATGTCAGGGGTTTGAGGTTATTTTTTGTACAAGTCTCTGTTTCTCTCTGTCTGTAAATGTATAATCTATGTTTTTGACTGTGTTTTTAACATGTGTTTGAAATCTGTTGGCTGAGTTTGCCATTACTTTATGTTGTTTTTGCTGATGAGTTCTTCTGTTTTTTTCTTTGTTTTCTTTTGTTTTCATGAGGAGAACACTATTACCTTTGTCATATTTTGTTATAATAATGTTTTCTACTTGCAGTGCTTCCTGTAGATTTATAAGTTTCGTATCATCACAATTAGTTTCTGAATTTATTGTTTTCTAATTTGTATTGCTATGTTTTTAATTTCTTCTTTTACTGACTCCCTGATTAGCCCTGTATTTACATTCCTGCTGTCATTTTTTCTCCTATAATGAGAATACATTCAAATTCAATAATGAAATATTCCTTTTGTTGTTCATTTGCTGGTGAGTCAACACTGTGTTTTAAACCTTTTTCTAAGAGCTGTTGTTCGTATTCATTTAGTGTTATATCTGTAAGACTGACCATCCTTGGAAAGAAATAGTGTGTGTGAATGCATTTGTTGCCATGGGGTTGTGTGTGGTGCAATTTGAGATTTTTAATTTTATTATTATGCTTTAGTCCCATTTTGTTTATAGCTCTGCATATGCAGTATTAGACTTTAGAGAAAATAGGCGGATTGTTTAATTTTTGTGCTACCTGAAGGTGCTTTTCCTATAATCCCTGGTTTAGTGTCTGTTTCGTGTTTAAAGCAACTTAATTTCATGTTTGAAGGAGGCATTTTTAGCGGCTTGTCTGCAAACTTTTACTGGTTTTGAACTGTTTTTGATCTTTACATTTATGTATTTTGGCATAAGATGATAATGTGTACACTGCTTATTAAGTCTGATGGTATGAAATGTTTTATACAGATTAAAATAAATCGTCTTAAACTGGTAATCTTTTTAAACTACAAGAAATTGCGATTCTTTTTCAGGCACGTTTCGCTTAATTGAGATAATGCATCCTCAGTGATCTGTAATTAAAGATATTTACAATTTGATTTGTTTTTAAGATCGAAAAACATGTCATTAAGACTATGTTGATATATACTTACGGTGATTTCAGCTTTGTTTCTCGCCTACATCGCGAAATTCCGTCTGATAGCACATATTTGGCGTCTTTCTTTATTAGATAACGATACTTGTAGTTTAATTTTCCGTTTCTCTTCATAACTATGCATTTCCCATGTTTCACAAAGCACACGTTTTTGCACACCACTGTGTGTCATTAATTTTTGTACTTTTAAGTGTGTATTGCATTCTGTAGTGTTGCCAACATAACATTACCACTAGTTTGTCTCTGACCTATGCTTTTTCTTTTTTTATTTAATATATGTATGTTATGCTATTTAATTATGTTATTGTGTATTTACATACTGTGTAAGAGTGTTGTGTGATGAAGTGTGAGTTGTGGGAAAGGGTGAGCAGCATGGAGTGAAAAGAAATTGGGAGGAAAGGGGCTGTTAGATATACTCTTATACAGTACATAAATACTAAGCAACATAATTAAATAAAATAACACACGTACATTAACGAAAAAAAGAAAAAGCATAGGCCAGGACAAACTAGCTGCAATGTTATTCTGGCAACACGACAAAACACAATACACACTTAGGAATATTAAAATAAACAGTAAATAGTGATGTGCGAAAAAGAGTGCTGTGTAAAACATAAAAAATGCATAGCTCTGTTGAGCAATGGAAAATGAGACTAAAAGTACCAGTCTCTAACGAAGAAAGACACCAAAGATCCTCTAACAGACAGCATTTCCCTATGTAGGTGAGAAATTAAACAGAGATCACAGTAAGCACAACTAACAAATTGCTGACAAAATATTTTTTTATCTTAAAAGCAAATCAGATGGTAAATATCGTGAATTACAGACCAGTGATGATGCTTGGCGTCAATAAAACGAAACTTTCTGACACAAAAAACACGCATTTTCTTGTAGTCGTAACGACAAAACGGAAGTACCCTCACGAATAGACACTATGTATGTGCCTTGAGACAGAATAACTCACAGAGCGCAAATGACCCAGATTATATTCAGCCAGTATTTGAGAATGCACTTAGCAGCTTCCAACAAACTTTGCACAGCTTTTCAAACGTTTACGAAACTTTTTCCTCGCTGCTACCCTCCTCAGAATAATGAAACCAGAGTAATTTATCGCTTACTACATTTTCGCTGTTTCATGCAGTAAGACTACAGCATCAGGCATGACAATTTAATCTGCTAATTCTTTAGTACTAATTCTATTCGCAACACTATTCGTGGACATTATCACAATATACTGCTGAATGTACCTGTAAAGTTATATAATTGTTCGACCCTTAGTTGGTGAGATATGAGTTACTGTACGTGAGGGTTCGATACTTCAAAGAATCGTGAGTGGAGGAGTAACTGATTGTTACATACCAGCTGGGAGAAAGAAAACTAGCCTGGAATACATTTCATGCTCCTTAAGATAGGCACCCCTTCATATATCAACCGTACCAGGAGGAGTCGGCTTGCCTATCTTATGGAGCACGAAATATTTTTCGGGCAAGTTTTATTTTACCCACCCTGTAGTGAACTGTCATGAGTATAACGAGCGAGATGGCGAAGTTTTTTTAATTTAGTAGAAGTTATTAACCTTCTCTTTAGCTGAATGCAGTAAGAATAGTGATAACGCATAAATCACACTTGATAAATGGAGGACTGATGCAGTTGTAGGGGCAAGAGTAGAAGAAAAGATTACAGGAGAATTAGGGCTTGGGACAAGCAATTAGAGATGGGAGAGACTAATTTAGTTCTGCAATAAATTTCAGCTTGTAACAGCAAATACTTTGTTCAAGCATCACAAGAGAATGCGGTATACTTGGGAAAGGCCGGGTTGTATATGGGGAGATTTCAGTTAGATCACATCATGGTCTGACTGAGATTCCGAAATCGCAAACTGGATTATAACGCGAACCCACCAGCAGATATAGAATCAGACCACAATGTAGTAGTGATGAAGAATAGACTGAAGTTTAAGAGATTAATCAGGAGGAATCAATACGCAAAGAAGTGGTATACGGTAGTGCCAAGGAATGAAGAGATACGCTTGAAGATCTCTAAGGCTGTATGTACAGCAATAAGGAATAGCTCAGTAGGCAACACATTTGAAGAGGAATGGACAGCTCTAAAAATGGACAATCACAGAAGCTGGACATAAAAAGCATAGGTACAAAGAGGGTAATTGCGAAGAAACCACGGTAACAGAAAGAATACTTCGGTCGATCGATGACAAGAAGAAAGTACAAAAATGTTCCGGGAAATTCAGGAATACAGAAATACCAGTCGCTGAGGAATAAAATACAAAGGAAGTGTAGCGAAGCTAAAACGAAGTGGCTGCATGAAAAATGTGAAGAAATCGAAAAAGAAATGACTGTCGGAAGAACTGACTCAGCATACAGGAAAGTCAAAACAACCATCGGTTACATAAAAAGCAAGAGTGGAAACATTAAGAGCACATCGGGAATTCCACTGTTGGTTGTAGAGGAGAGAGCGGATATGAAACTTCCTGGCAGATTAAAACTGTGTGCCCGACCGAGACTCGAACTCGGGACCTTTGCCTTTCGCGGGAAAGTGCTCTACCATCTGAGCTACCGAAACACGACTCACGCCCGGTACTCACAGCTTTACTTCTGCTAGTATCTCGTTTGAGCCATGTCTCCGCTATATCCTTTCTTTCGGGAGTGCTAGTTCTGCAAGGTTCGCAGGAGAGCTTCTGTAAAGTTTGGAAGGTAGGAGACGAGATACTGGCAGAAGTAAAGCTGTGAGTACCGGGCGTGAGTCGTGCGTCGGTAGCTCATAACAAGAACTTCAGCAAACAATGTACCGACTAACATTTTCTTCAGACCAGAGGAAAGTTACTACCCTCAGGCGAAAAATAACGCAGTGATTTGGTTAATGGGCAAATATACAAGTTATGTTTTTAACAATATTGGGAGCGATGAACATATTGAATACAAGATGTATATGGAAAATGAATTCGAGAAAATACTCAAATATCAGAATCTCAATAAGAAATATGGTAACATGCTCCGAATTGTCTTCAACCGAATGGGTATAGGTTAGGAACTGGATTCCTAGTAGAGAGGGAATGGTTGGGTCATGTTCCCGACCCTAACCTCACCTGCAAGTCACACATGAAAAATAAATCAGCAGTACAGCAGATACAAGAATATGGCGAGAAACATCTGGTGTCTGATATAAAGGAAGATCTTGAACTCCCTATAGATGCGTTTAGAAGGCTGGAACTGACAAAAATAACAAAGCAGTGAAATATTTTGCGATGTCGCTGTTCGGGACTTCTCTTACCCTGGAAGGAACACACATCAAGGATTTACTGAATGATTAATTTTGGTCTGGGAAACGATGATGAGGAACCGGCTGCAGAAGAAGAAAATGTGCATGCTGAACTGCCACCAGTCGAAGGTGACAGTGAAGGTGCTAAATTGTGCTACTGCTAAAGACTCATCTTTTGAATGCTGTAATTTATGACTGCTATTATCTGTCACCTTATTTATGTCATTTCATTGTAGCCATTTTTGTTACTGTTTTTGGTGAAAAAAAAGATGGTAGAGCACTTGCCCGCGAAAGGCAAAGGTCCCGAGTTCGAGTCTCGTTCGGGCACACAGTTTTAATCTGCCAGGAAGTTTCATATCAGCACACACTCCGCTGCAGAGTGAAAATCTCATTCCAGAGAGCGGATAGGTGGAAAGAGTACATTGAATGCCTGTATGAGGGGGAAGATTTGTCTGATATCATAGAAGAAGAAACATGAATAAATTTAGAAGAGGTACACGTCCCAGTATTATATTAGAATTCTGGAGAGCTTTGGAGGATTTCAGATCAAATAAGGCAGAAGGGATTAGTAATATTCCATCAGAATTTCTAAAATCATTGGGGGAAGTGGCAACAAAACGACTATTCAGTTGATGTGTAGACTCTATGAGTCCGGAGACATACCATTTGACTTTCGGAAAGATATCATCCACGCAATTCCGAAGACTACAAGAGCGGAGAAATGCGAGAATTATCGCACAATCATCTGAACAGCTCACGCAACGAAGTTACTTACAAGGATAATATACAGGACACTGGAAAAGAAATTTGAGGACGTGTTAGATGAGGATCAGTTTGGCTTTAGGAAACGTAAAGGCACCAGATATACAATTCTAACGTTGCAGTTGATAATGGAAGCAATACTAAATCGCTGGCCAACAGACGCTGTTGAATAATTATTCATTTACTGCTATACCTGTCAAATGACAACGTAGTTTAGTGCAAGCGCTGTCATCTGTTTGATTTACTATAGTTTTGTTACAATTTGTTCGTACCGATTTAAATGTTTCGATTTTTCATGTAAGGGAGTTTGTACTCTTCAGTAACACTTTTGTATTAAAGGTTTTGTCATTCATTGATTGTAACGGTTATGTCTACGGGACGTTAAACCCAGCCGTCCTTCCTTGCTTGTACGATTATGATCGTAAAGTTGATTATAGCACTTGCCAGAGGCTAAGTGCTACGTTTGCATGTTCAGCTCTCTTGGAGCGGCCCTGCTGGCTGGTATACTGTCCGTACTTCAGCTAGGCGGTCGGCAGAATGTCTACAGTACTTGTTTCTGGATTTGGTCTTCAACATTACTCACGACTACCAGACCATTTATATTATGACGTAAGCGCAACTCAGCAAGAATTTAGTCTATGACTGCTGTCAGTGTCAGTTATTTATTTAGTATGTTAAGATGCTGTAGCTTTAGCCTACTTTCTTGTTTCTTTTAACCACAGGCAACCAGAAGATACTCGGAGAATGACACCGGTCGTAGCACAATACATGTGTGATAATACGGCTGAGGTGGTTTTCATTAATCATTTAAAAGAGAAATATTTACTTAGAGAGTTTATGCAATCACTTACGTTGCACCTACTGACGCGGGTCGAATTCCTCGCTTCGTTATTTACGATCCACTTTGCACTTGTTTTTCTGCAGCAGCAGCACATGCCAACGATATGTGATACACAGTGCCGCCCACGAGCGGTGGGTAACGTCTGTGGCCTTTCTTTGGAGGGACTCGAAAACTATATGGGTATATTCAAACTGTGCCTCTGGTGGGCAACCTGCGGCCGGCATGACAGAAAACTCTACTACCTGCTTCTAGACAGGTGCAGAACTGTTCTAATCTGCACAATGAACATTTGTAATGTCTTAGATAGCTGAATTTAGGTGCCCACGTAGAATGAATCTCCCACACGGATCAAGTGACTCTGAGATGCATCAAGTGAAGTTTTAATGGACTCAATTATTGTAAATATAAACGGATAACATATACGTGTATTTCAATGTATGTAGCTCCCTAATAGTCGCTTTTCTGTTCGCAGTCATATTAATTCGAATACTGTTGATGTATCTTCAGTAGTCTGGCACACAGCCGTGACTGATTAAAACGGCTGATTGGACAGGAAAATCACTGAATAATTCTTATCTCAGTGTGATGTCAGCAAATTCTGTGACATTACGAGTAGTTCGTCGGTGCTGGACGGGGCTTAACTGTCGGCAATCAGTGTAGTGGCCGATCTATGTTGGCCCAAGGTGAGCGGAGTGAAAGGAGCACATGGAATTTTGTCTAACGAGTCTACGTGGGGATGAGTGTGCGGTAGTAAGACACACAACAGGGAATACAGTGAACGAAATGTAAGATATGTATTGCATTTTCAGTGAAACTACGTTACAGGCCTTACAAAAATGCCACAGTAAAACCAAACACACCGTAGATGGTGGTGGTGGTAATTAGTGTTTAACGTCCCGTCGACAAAGAGGTCATTAGAGACGGAGCGCAAGCTCGTGTTAGGGAAGGATTGGGAAGGAAATCGGCCGTGCCCTTTCAAAAGAACCATCCCGGCATTTGCCTGAAACGATTTAGGGAAATCACGGAAAACCTAAATCAGGATAGTCGGAGACGGGATTGAACCGTCGTCCTCCCGAATGCGAGTCCAGAAACACACCGTAGAAAACGAGGCAATGAGACAAGCTCATTGAAACAATGAGCATGGTTCTACGATTGTTTTAATGTTCAATATGGATTCATCAGTGTGTGAAACGGCAAGCATTTAATGGCGTTGGTCTTGCGTTTGGTGTTTGGACTTATGGTATTTAATCGGTAGACTGTTATTGTTAGAGGTCTCCGTTTGTTACCAGCGGTATCGGACTGGCCGGTGTTCTTGGCCGCAATTGAGGTAATCTGTAATGCGAAGTAGCCTCGCTGGTTAAACATTGTTCGAATGCCGATCATTGGACTTGGAATAATTTTGGTGAGTGCAGGTTCATACTTTAACTTTTCACTGGACTTACAATATTTGACGGTGGTTTTCGGTGCTACAATTTGAGCGTCCTAATTTTGCTGCAGTTGCTATTGCGACTTGCTTTTGATTTACATGCGTGCTTGTTTCAGCAGTGGTTGTTTAGGGTAATTAACTTTAATTTCATGGTTGGGATTCTTTGTGAGGAACTACCATCGGAATGTGAGTGTTTACTTTAGAATTTTGTGATAAATAGTCTTTTAAAGCAACTTTGCATGCACGCATTCTGTTGACATTACTGTATTCTACTACAGTAATTATTATTTACCTTGCGTAAGGTCACAATTTGCATAAATTTACTGCATTTAAACAATACTTCTTTAGTTAGAACAATACTATTAATCAGATATACTGTACTTATCTATAAACTGTTTCGCTAACCTTTCCACTACATTATAATAATCTAAGTTATGTAATGAATGCATGAGTTTAAAAGCGCTGGTGTACGGCGGACCCCTGCAACACTGACGTGGGCGAAGCTCATTAACTAGATCCTACGCTGACCACACTAAAGGCGAATCTTGGAGCTGCTGAAAAATATCCTCTGTATCATTTAAATTAATTTAGTTTTATTGCCACTAGCATATGACTGAAGTCACAGCAAGCAGTCGCAGATAAATACCACATCACAAGTACTACTATAGCAGGCTCAAAATAATTCGCTATTGTAGCACGTACTCCCAAAATTGCACTATTGTAGTCTTCAATGAGGGTATTCAGATGTGTACATGCGTTACTCAGAATGAAATTACGTCACGACCAAGGTATATGAATTAGTATATAAGAAGCAAGCCAATTCAACATTAAAAGTAAAAAGAATATCGTGAACATCTATAAATATATAAAGCAAACACACAGTGAGGAAAGAATATGTAAAATGTGAAAGAAGACAATGTGTGGAGATTACTTAAGAGCAATTATATTAGGAACTGCTAAAAACAACGTCTGACATGTGAAACAAAGAACACTCAGTACTGACACAATATTTAACACGAGAAAGAAGACAGCACGTTGAGATTATATTAAAAAATAAATAGTTACAGAAAGCAGCGACAGCAAATCATCATAATTATAATCAACAGCAATGGCAGCAACAGCAGTTTAGATACCGCTGCGGAAATAATGGCCTTCTTGCTGCGAGGTGTCCATCAGGTTTCAAGTTTTTTCTCATCAAAAGGCGGTGTCTGACTGCCTAAAGCAAGATTTAGCAATGCACAGCGACTGAATACTGTCTCAGGCACAAGGGAGTCTTGGTTTTTAAAATCACGTTTAATTTATCGTAAGCAGTTCCAGCCATTTTTTCCTTCCGTTTATTTAGTTCGCTGTTCATACAATAATTCCCCTCTTTCCCCCATGGGTAGAGGAGGAGGAAAAGTGATTGCCATGTGAGTCATTCAGCTGGACTGGTCTCTTCTTGTGGTGTGGTCGATGGGAGGCCAAAAAGGCGGAGAGTGCTCCGTCCAGGGAGTGATGGTAATGAAGCTTCAACAGCTGATCCTTAAATGTTCGAACAAACCGCTGCGCCAGGCCATTGGACACCAGATGGAAATCATTGTGTGGACAAAAGCAAGGCCAGTGGACGTACAGAAGGACGTGAACATCGTTTCTGGCAGATCTTGAATCGTGAAGATGTTTGTCAAAGCTTAAATCACATGCTGAGATGACATAGAAAACGAGTAAAGGGCCCCCAAAATGTAAGTGGAATGTTGACCACTGTGTCGCTGTCTCTGGCCATGGAAAATAGTGACCTGGTGGGGCTGCTTGTTTGCTTTGTAAGATTTACAGGAGGCCATCAGGGCAGCAATGTCACTGTCTATCCCTTTCCAATACATATGTTGCTTCACCAGACGTTTTGTCAGTTAGACAGTGTGCGATTTGCAGGGGGGATGGGGGGGATTCCCCCCCCCCCCCCCCTCTGCATCAGGCCATCCCCTCCTCTGGTTTTAGTTTATGCATCCCAACCTGAGATGTTTATTTCCCACGCACTAGAGTAAAACTTTACATATAATTTAAATTTGTGGATCCGAACACTGAAAGTTTTTAATACAGTCTTACTATTAATATGTTTGCTTATTAATTTTGAAAAAGTTTTATGTAGTAATTAAGCATTTCAAAACATTTAGAACTAAATCATCATTATATACGAAGACAGTAACTTGTTCTCGAAAGAACAGTTACTGTTGATGCCTGTGCGGCTTTTCCCTGGAATAAATGATGACTAACTGACAACCTCAGCTGCCGACAGGTGTTGTTGATATACCTCGATGTGGACAGCTGAAAAGGTCTGCCCCGACCGGGATTCGAACCCGAGATCTCCTCCTTACATGGCAGACGCTCTATCCATCTGAGCCACCGAGGACACAGATGAATAGCGCGACTGCAGGGACTTATCCCTTACACGCTTCCCGTGAGACTCACATTCCCAACTGTCCACAATTCTACATGAGTATTGTACCTTATAGACACTTGCCCACTCACTCATTACTCGCGCACGCTTTGGCGATTCCCATAAGAGTTAGGGCAACCTGTGCGCATTCGCACAGACGAAGGTCAATGACTGGGTAGCCTTTAACTATATATACGAAGACAGTAACTTGTTCTCGAAAGAACAGTTACTGTTGATGACCGTGCAGCTTTTCCCTGGAATAAATGATGACTAACTGACAACCTCAGCTGCCGACAGGTGTTGTTGATATACCTCGATGTGGACAGTTGAAAATGTGTGCCCCGACCGGGACAGCAGGAGATCCCGGGTTCGAGTCCCGGTCGGGGCACACATTTTCAGCTGTCCACATCGAGGTATATCAACAACACCTGTCGGCAGCTGAGGTTGTCAGTTAGTCATCATTTAAATCATCATTCTCATGTTGTAATTGTTGCTTTCGTCTAAGGTGCGTCATCGGTTTACTTGCGAGCTTGCAAGGGAAGTAGTGTGGCAGTCATACCGCAGCAGTCGTACCGCAGAGTTGGGTGAGCTGGGGGCTGAAATTCCCACCCCGGGCCCTGACACAGGGTGGTGACCGGCCCAGTACCTGCGCGAACATTTACCGTTAGGCCACCTTTTGGCAACGGTATGGCGCGGACTAACGGGCCTGGGACGAAAGCACAAAGTAGTGCGAAGTGAGCGACGGTACCCACCAGACGCGATCGGACAGTCTGACTTCACTAGCCGCGAACCACGTGGGTGGAACTTAACACAGGCTCCCAAGCATCGAGTACTCCAAATTAATTGGTGCCGTTCGTTCGTTGCCTCGCGTCAGCCAAGCACACGGCAATCTTCACACGTTCCAGCTTCAGTAGCTTCATTAGTGAGCTGAGTGTGTCCGGAACTGTAAGAACTACGGAATTTAACATGTCATTCAAACAAAGCAAAATTTCTGATTTCCTTAAGAGCAGTGCATTACCTGATACGTGTACAAACTCTGACAGTCAGGATACTAATAGTGGTGCTAAAAGAGTTAAAATAGACAGTGTATGTAAAAAAGAAAACGGTAATGATGGTGCTAATACAGGGAAAGAGACTGAATCTCCGGTGACTGAAAACTGTGACACGTCTCAAGGTACGAATGGGAGTAACAGTACTCTTGAGATTATAGTAGGAAATTGTATTGCCTTATGACGTTTTCAAAACGGGCAAAAGATTAAGCCGTGGCTGTCCGTAAATGACAAAAACTTAGTAATATGCAAAGTGCGTTCACAAGTTCGTGAACTTAAGGTGGAAAGTAGTGAACATGTGCGTATAGATACAGCGTTTATAGCTGGTGTTTCTGATAATAACGCCAAAAACCTAAATGATAAAATCGGGTATCATCAAAAGTGCAAATGACACATGAAGTGCGTAGAAATTATGAGTATGAAAGAAAAGAAAAGTTCAGAAAAATGCGTGGGTGAAAGTGAAAACTTGTGGGGAAAGCAGCATCAAGAAAAAGTAATCGCAACTGCTTCGTTGTGCAGATCTGCATATGTAATAGCTAAACAGAAATTGACCGAGCGAGGTGGCGCAGTGGTTAGCACACTGGACTCGCATTCGGGAGGACGACGGTTCAATCCCGTCTCCAGCCATCCTGATTTAGGTTTTCCGTGATTTCCCTAAATCGTTTCAGGCAAATGCCGGGATGGTTTCTTTGAAAGGGCACGGCCGATTTCCTTCCCCATCCTTCCCTAACCCGAGCTTGCGCTCCGTCTCTAATGACCTCGTTGTCGACGGGACGTTAAACAACAGTAACCTAACCTAACCTGAACAGAAATTATCATTCAAATCGTATCCTGCAGCAATCGAACTTCAAAAGCTTAATGGTTTATCAGTCGGTAATATGCTTCATTCTGACCATGCATGCCGAAATATCATTATGTTTGTAGGAGAAGAAATAAAAAAGAATCTTGCTCACTTCCTTGTAGAATCAGGTACAAACTTTAGTATCATGATGGATGAAGGCACAACGGTTTCCAATAAAAATTGTTTAATAATGTATTTACGTTTGTCCTTTGAGGCAGTTGCTTGAAATTATTTTTTTGACATTGTTGAATTAGAAAGTGGGACAGGAGAATGCATTTTCAGCACACTGTTAGCAGCTCTTGAAAAGAATGGCATTGCAAATGATGTACTAAAAAACCACCTTGTAGGTATCGCAACAGATGGTACCTCAACAATGCTTGCACCTCACAAGGACGTAGCCGCTCTACTGCGTAGTCATTTACATAAGGACTAACTATCGTTCATTGTATGAACCACAAAATGGAATTAGCTGTCCACGATGTTATGAATGATGTAGCAGATGTATACCATTTACAGGTTTTTTTAGATTCCTTATATTCTGTGTTTTCTCGAAGTCCCAAATAATCAGAGACCACTACAAAGTGTTTCACAAGAATTATCCTCGCAGCTATTAAAACTAGGCCGTATTTTTCGCGTACGTTGCTTCCTCATTTAATGCTGTTCGAGATCTTCTTGAAAGTCACAGTTCCCTTGTCCATCTTTTTGAAAAACTGAGACATGATGGTTCCCAATCAACTCAGGAGAGATCTAAATTTGAAGGTTTACTAAAACATCTCACAAAGTGGTTGCTTGTAATGGAATTAGTTATGCTTTATGAGGCCCTAGAAGTTCTGCAAGTATTATAATTCTTTATTCAGAACAGAAATTCTTCAGTCCTTAAAGCAAAACAGGAAATTGACGTGGCTATAAGAACTCTTGAAACACTGAAAACAAATGACTCGCCACGAATTAGGATGATTGTACAAGAATTGGAGGAAAAGCGCACATTCAAAGGGGTGTTAATTAAAGAACCATCTTGTGATGAATATAACAGATTTCAGACATTTCGGAAGAAATTTTTTCAGTCTTTGGTAGACAATATAAAAAACCGCTTTGAGGACCTGGATTTTTTTTCGGATGTAGCCGTATTAAATTAATATACATGGCCCTCAGATGATTATGAACGTGTGTTTTATGGTGATATGTCAATTTCTCGCTTGTGTAATAAGGTGGGTCTTAAATTACTTGAAAGGACGTGTGCGTCACTAGTTAAAGATTTTCGAATCTATAAAGAAAATCTTCAACACATGCCCAATTCTGAGAAGGAACTTGTGAAAGCAGTCAAAGGTATACCTATAACTACGGCTGAATGTGAACGCGGATTTAGTGCCATGAATTTAACAATGACTGATCAGAGAAATCACTTACAAATTCCGACACTTTCAAATCTACTTTTCATTTCAACAAATGGACCTCCACTGCATTGCTTCGATGCAGAAAAATTTTTAGCGATGTAGATCAAGTCTCAGCACCATAACGCCCTTGACAAACCAACAAGCAAACCCTCGAATCTTCAGGAGCAGTCTCATTCATGTCGTCTCTTCAACTAAACTCTGTTAATTAAAATGACAATTATATACTGTAGTACTAGCTGAACCGGCCACACTTTGCTGTGGCTTTTTCATAATACGATGATTTAACAAATTAACATTCACTTATAATTTCAGAGTGATAAAATTAAGCAAAAAACAACACAAAAATTGTGATTTTGGATTTTATTCATCTCATATTTTGGTATAGTTTGAGTATCGTATATTACATGAAGATTTATTAATTTTATAAATGAGGTAAATAAACTCGGCATTGTCCGGATGTCTCTAACTTCCCCTTATGTCCATCTCCTTCTTTTCCCACTCCCCATCTTCTCCTGCCCTTCTCTCTGTCCATCTGTTTCCCTCCTCTATCACGTCCTACCCGCTCCGTCACTCTCCCCTTCACTAAGGTCAATTTCTCTCCCCCTCTAAGTCAATCTCCTCCTCCCCTCTCTTTCTGTCCCTGTGACATCCAACATTTACATATTGAAAGCAGTAATTTGCGTCTACAATTGCCATAAGGACAATGCTGAATGTTTTTTTGTAGTTGATGTATTCACTTCCAGTATTCGGAGGACACATAATTTGCACATGTTTGCCATATAAGGCTCCCACGCAGTGAGGGAAATTCCACTTCACTTCGAAATTTCTTACTACCTTCTGCCATTCTTCAGTATCCTTTGGAATCTGAAAAGTAAAACATACTCATTACTTTCCCTATTTTTTCAGACTGATGACACAGAGGACACAGTATCAAAAGATGACGGCGATGTAGCTCTTGGAGAACATGTACCTCCCACATATTTTCAAATGTTCTTTTTAAAGCGGCCTTGGGGGAGTATGAACAGCAAACTCAGAGCATTGAAACATTGGTTGCAAAACCTAGCTGTGAAATTGTATATGTGGACAATAATAATTGTGAGCAATTTGTTCAAACATAAACAGAAGAGCTCGAAGTAATTCGATTTTAGAAATAAGTATTTTTTAACAGTTCTTTAATATCCATTTTAATTTGCTTAAAAATGCAAATAAAACATTACTTAAATGAAATCAGTATTGAATATTGCGTGCTTACCTTTATGTAATTCTTCAACACCAATGAAATAGCTTCACATACTTCTAGCACTATAAGATGAGGGAAATAGCAGAATTTGATACTTTAAATAAGCACATTAGTGACTTGCATGAATCGCCACTGGCTAAAAATCGTAATGTGATGGCCCATCGAATTCTTGGTGAAATACGGTCTTGGCAGTTGTTATCTTTCTTTACAATAAGAGGTCTAGTTAACCGCAGTAAGTAATAAAAGTCTTCAGTCGACATTCTCGTAAAATTGCTAAATAACGCACCATCGTCTGCTTCTAGTTCCTAGGATACTATTTCCTGGACCTTCTTTAAATAATCTTCTCTTCCACCATCGTTTTCTTTTCCTTTGTTTTTCATTTCCGCTGTTAGCTGCATGTGCAAGTACCAAGTAGGCCGCCTCTGCGATCACTATATCATCCATTATACTGCAAGACCGACACACATGTGGCACAAATTCTGTTGCTTTGGTATAAATTAACCTGCCGCATGCAACATACGCTGCAAGATGTTGCCTGTTGTAGCATGCTACAAGACGACGCACGCCACATTTCCGTAGCATGCCACAATGTTGCAAGACGTCGCCCCATCGTAAACGAGGCTTTAGAGCCAGGTCTGTATTGTATGGTGGATGTGATGTGTTGCGTACGAAACTAAAACCTGCAATCAGATCCAAACGTCGTGGAAAACTGTGAAGAGGTGTCATCCTACAGCAAGATAACGCTCGCCCATATTCTGCCAAACGGACAGCCAACGCAATAAAGGAGTTGAGATTCGAGGTGCTGGAACATCCATCATACAGCCCAGACCCGGCTCCAAGTGATTTTCACATGTTTGGACCCTCAACGGAAGCACTACAGGGATGAATATTTGAAAGTGATGAAGACGTCATTGCTGCGGTGCAAAATTGGTTACAGGTGCAACCGAAAAACGTATTTTCTGATGAAATAAAAAAAAACTCGTAAAACGTCGGGAAAACTGCATTGAAGTCCAGGGAGGGTACATAGAAAAATAACGCATGTTTCATTTTTCTATCATCAGAATAAGTACAGCTTTTCACAAATGTGCCTTTACTTTTTGAATTCCCCTCGTATACCTGTATGTAGGTGATTTTGCAAATAAGCTTTACCTACAATGTACTTTTAAAGATATAACAAGGGATGGCTTTTCTGACAGTGCATAAGCGTGAATAGTGAATTTCGGCATTAACATCTATTTGTAAATAATTGTTTAACCACGGGTAACGCCAGGGTCCAAGCTAGTAACACATATAATTATACTAACCCCCTAAGACATCCCCCCCCCCCCCACTGGTAAAAGCACAAGTCGGACACTGCAGTTAGATGCCCCAATGACCTTGGTAAAGAAGGTGCAGAACCTGGCTTTGAAGAGAGGACAGGAGGATCGCTTGAGTCTGGCCATTTTCGTCCTGAAGCAACAAGACCAGACTGAGGCCAGAGAATTCATGCCGGCAATGCCAATAACCTTGAATATCTGGACTGACTTTCTGCCTGTGGTCCAATGACCATCCCTGGTGGACCAGAAGGACAAGTTTGCAAAGAACCGGGTCTTCTGCTGAACGCTGGGTCATGAGTTTAGTATCGATAGGGAGCGAGGCGAGAGCTGCTTCATCTTCAGCATCCAGGTGGCCACAAACTTCCGGATCAGAATCGAAATAGGAGCCCTGACCCACCGGCGACCAAGTAGTTCAGCGTTGACATGAAGAATCATAGATTGGTACTGAATTTCTTAGGAATAACGGGTGAGAAATAGAGCCCATCGCTGAAGGCGGCGAACCGATTTTGTGAGGATGTTGGTTTCGGCGCTAAATAGTGGCAGCAATGGTTTGCAGTCGGTCAGGAGGGTAAAATGAGGAGCACAGAAAGAGTCATGATTTTTTTTAAGCAAAGACAATGGCCAGGGCTTCTTTTTCTATTTGTCAGTGGTTGCATTCGGCTGATGTTGGTATCTTCGAGATGAACGCGACCGGTCTTTCCCTCAGGTCGACTATAAACGAGAGGATGGCTCCTACACGATAATCAGACCACAAGAAGCGACGGATCGTAAGCCATCAGACAAGTAGGCTGAAGCAGTGCTCGCTTAACGGTCTGCGAAAGAGGTAGTGTAGCAGAACAGAGATAGTTGCAGCATGGGAATGAACTTACGATAGTAACTCAGGTGGTCCAATACAGACTGAAGTTGTCTGACCTTCGTCAGGAACCCTGCATAGCCTGGACATTTCACGATGTCGGCTACATTCTGGGACGCTGAGGATATAGCCCAGATATTCACTTGAGGAACGAGAAACTAGCGCTTCTACAAGTTACAATGAGGATTTACGGAGTGGAGCACGGAGAAAAGAGCGCGTAGGTTATCAATAAAGACTTGTGTGGACCGTTCCGCAACGATGATATCGATAGTTGGGTGCGTAAGGTATTCCAGATATTGCTGAAATATCTCTGGGGCGCTCGCAGTTCCAGAGAGGAAGCGGTTGTAGGAGAAGAGAACGATAGGTGTATTGATTGCCAACAAATCGCGCGACTCCTGATCCAGCGGACGCTGCAGATATACGTTCTTGATGTCAATTTTCTCGAAGATTTTGCCCCCACTCACTCGAGTAAGAATCTAGTCTATCTTTGGATAGCGTAAGCATCCACAATGCACTGTGCGTTAGATATGTTCTAGAAATCGCCACATATGCGGAAGGAGCCGTCTGGTTTGTCAACGAGCATGATGGTTGTTGCTCACTGACTACTGAAAACAGCTGTCAAGATGCCGGCGTCTTGTAAACGTTGCAGCTCCACCTGTAAGTTTTCCTTCAGGACGAGTGGGACGTTCAGAGTCTTGAAAAAGTGTGACGTGGACGTTGGGAGGAGTGTGTTATGTGCTTTAAATCCAAGGGTGTCCATAGTAGAGTGCTCAAACACTGAATGATACCTGTCATGAAGAGAGAGGACGCAGATATTGTCAGCGCTTGGCTGGACGCTACTGCACTTTTAGACCCAAAGCGGCGAAAATGTCAAGGCCTAATATGTCCGTCGCCTCTGGGCTATCGACGACAAGGAGGCGCCATTTACAAGTCGTGGTTCCACGTTGGAAGGCCGGTGTGAACTGTCCTTTGACCGCCACTTTGTCGTTGCTGTAGGCACTGAGAGAACTGTTGAAATAGAGGAGAGCCTAACTGTCAGTAGGTGTTACACACAGTATTTAAGGCAGCAGAAATGGTGTCCACTTGGAAGTCGACAGAGTGATCACTGGGGCCGCCATGTCCAGTTCCTCTGTCGGGAAAGTGTCCACTTGAGCTGAAACCACGTGCATCTTGGTGGAGGCCCAGCCTTCGGGTTAGTCACCCGTCCCGTCACAGGAGGCACATTTTGCATGGCGAAAATGCCAATGGTGCCTTTGGAGAAAAAAGAGAAATAGCTGTATTAAAATCTGAAGCTGAGATGGCAAGCTAGTTTACCTAAAGAAGCAAAAGCAACAAGTAGAAAAGAATGTATGGAGTATCTATGTAAGGGAAACAAACTTCAGTAAAGCGTTATACAAGGAGGAGAGGAAGTAAGAGATACTGCAAGAAGAGTTTGGCAGGCCACTGAAAGACCTAAGATTCTTAGGACAGCCAGCAATGAAAAAAATTGTACCACGTGCTGTACAGTATTTATGAGACACACGAATTACCTTCAGACTTCAGGAAGATTGCAATAATTCCAATTTCAAAGATGGCAGATGTTGACAGGTGTCATTACAACCGAACCATCAGTCTAGTTATTCATGGTTGAAAAATACTGACACGAATGATTTACAGAAGAATGGAAAAACTGGTAGTAGCCGACCTGGCTGAATGTCAGTTTAGGTTCCGGAGAAATGTAGGAACTTGTGAAGATACCGACTCTATGACTTATCTTAGAAGATAGTTTGAAGAAAGGCGAACCTAAGTTTATAGCATTTGTAGATTTAGAGAAAGCTTTCGACACTGTTGACTAGACTGCAATCTGTCAAATTTTGGAAGTAGCAGAGATAAAATACTGGGGGGCAAAAGATTATTCACAACTTGTACAGTGAAAAGACGTGAAAGGGAAGCAGTAGCTGAGGAGAGAGTGAGGCATGCGTGCAGCCTATCCCCAATGTTATTCAATCTTTACAATGAGCACGCTGTGAAGGAAACAAGGTAGAAATTTTGAACGGGGTTTAAAGTTGAGGGAGGAAAGAAAAATCTGTGTTTAGGTTTGCCAATGACACTGCAAATCTGTCAGAGACACCAAACGACTTCGAAGAATAGTTGAAAGGAATGGATAGTATGTTGACCAGAGATTACAAGCCGAACATCAACAAAAGTAAAACTGGGGTAATGAGATGTTGTCGGATTAAATCGGGCAATGCTGGGGGAATTAGATTAGGAAATGAGACACTGTTAAGTAGTAGACGAGTTCGGTTACTTGGGTAGCAAAATGACTGATACTGGTGAAAGTAGAGAGGATACAAAATGCACACTGGCAATACAAGAAAAGTAGTCCAGAAAAGAAGAATTCATTACCACCTAATATAAATTTAAGTGTTAGAAAGTGTTTTGTGTGTTTGGAGTGTTGACTTGTATGAAAGTGAAACGTGATCAATAAGTAGTTCAGATAAGAAGGAAGGAGCTTTCAAAATGTGGTGTTGTAGAGGAACGCAGAAGATTAGATGGATAGGTAGAATAAAAATTTGTGAGATACTGAATCGAACCGTGGAAAAAGAAATTTAGGGCGCAGCTTGACTAAAAGATGGAATCAGTTGATGGGACACATCCCATTGCGTCAAGGAAATATCAGTTTGGTAGTGGAAGGAAAATTGTGGGTGTATTTGGAGAAGAGGGTGGCGGAGTGAAAAATGTAGACGGAGATTAAGATTTGACAACAATAAGCAGGTCAAAATGAAGAAAAAAATGGTTCAAATGGCTCTGAGCACTATGGGACTTAACTTCTGAGGTCATCAGTCCCCTAGAACTTAGAACTACTTAAACCTAACCAACCTAAGGCCATCACATACATCCATGCCTGAGGCAGGATTCGAACCTGCGACCGTAGTAGTCACGCGGTTCCGGACTGAAGCGCTCTAACCGCACGGCCACCGCGGCCGGCCAAAATGAAGAGGCTTCCGGAGGACAGACTACAGTGAAGAGCCTCACCAAACCAGTCAGTGAACTGAAGACCACAACCACATTAATTACCTTCAACTGCCGTAAATTTAAAAAGAAAAAAAATCTCGAAAAGTGTTTATATGGCTTCATTAATAATTATCACAATTTTTCTTCTAATCCACTGGGTGCAGATTAATTTTGAGGCTACTTTCAACGATACTCTACCATTGTCTGAATTTTTATTTGCATTCCATTCATTACGAGAATGTAATCGCCAAAACGTTAGGCTGATGAGATATGCTCTCTCATTTTCCCAATTCAAGCCGCGCGGGGTAGCCGCGCTGTCTTAGCCGCCTGGTCACGGTACTTGCGGTCCCCTCAGTCGGAGGTTCGAGTTCTCCCTCGGGGATGGGTGTGTGTGTGTTGTCCATAGCGTACGTTAGTTTACGTTAGATTAAGAAGTGTGTAGGCATAGGGACCGATGATCTCAGCAGTTTGGTCCCATAAGACCTTACCACAGATTTCAAAGATTTTCGAATTGAAGGATGTGAAAACTTCCTGTTGGGCTGCTGACAACACTTGTGACTTCTATTTAACTTCTAAGTTTCCCACTATTACAAAGCACTATCAAATGCGTGCGTACTTTTCAGTATACTAACAAAGATTCAAATCTTTCACAAAATTCATAACACAAAGCTATATTGGGTCCTTTTATTGCACCGGTTGGTTTTAATTAAAATGCAGCTGCTGACGGCTGTCTAGTGTGGGCTGTAATTATCATATGGCAGCGAAACTTGATAGGTATTCTAATGCGTTAATGCGAATCCGATTTACTCTGGCCACCAGGAGTAAATCTTACTTGTTAGTTCTTATCTGCCCACGTTCCGTTGCTAACCTACTACATATGAAAAGATTTCTATACGTCTTTCTTGCATTCAAACGGCAAATTTGCACCTGATGGCCAAAATTGGATCCAGTTACAACTAGCATCTGGTGTAAAACTCGAATAGAAACACGTTACATATAACGAAAGTGAAAACATAGGAATGCAGCTACTGACATATTCTTTCACAGAAAACCGTGAGTCAGGTTCAAGTTGAAAAATAGCGTTACAGAAACTGCCAAGGAGAGCTGCATACGTTAGGTGATGTATAAACAGGTCAAAAGATCTGAGCTGACTTGTTTATACAACACCTATACGTATGCAGCTCTTCTTGTTCATTTTTCAGCTTGAGCCTGACTGACTCATACATGTCAATGAGTGAGTCCTGCTACCATTTTCGAAATATGTTCGATGTTTCTGTTCGAGTTTCGTACCAGGTGATGGTTTTTAACTGAAACAGGTGGTACAATAAAAGAACCGAATATGACTTTGAGCTATGATTTTGCTGAACGTATTTGCGCTGTTGATAACTGCCTGAACAAAACGATAGATTAAAATGCCCTGTTTTTCAAAGACACACGAAGCTTAAGCGCAGTTTAGGAGTGATACCTACTATTGTTAATATGAAGTACATAGATCGGTATTCGCAAGTATTTGCAGAAAAGAGCATGGTGACGGAAAGAATATTCAAGGGTTACGAGAAGGGAAGAACTATTCACCAACATTAGATCATCAGGTAAACAGGATACTGAGGAAGAATTATGTAAGTAAGAGCTGCATTCTACGTTTTTCACAACAATGGAAAGTTGAACTCAAAGTAATAAGGGCCTATAAAATATCTTTCACATTATTAAAGCAATTTAGAATACTTCACTGAAATTAATTTATAAATAATGTCTTAAAATAAGTGAATAACAGTACAGGTATTAAAACTTCCTGGCAGATTAAAACAGTGTGCCCGACCGAGACTCGAACTCGGGACCTTTGCCCTTCGCGGGCAAGTGCTCTACCATCTGAGCTACCGAAGCACGACTCACGCCCGGTCCTCACAGCTTCACTTCTGCCAGTATCTCGTCTCCTACCTTCCAAACTTTAAAGAAGCTCTCCTGCGAACCATGCAGAACTAGCACTCCTGAAAGAAAGGATACTGCGGAGACATGGCTTAGCCACAGCCTGGGGGATGTTTCCAGAATTTCTCATTCTGGAAACATCCCCCAGGCTGTGGCTGTGGCTATGAGGACCGGCCGTGAGTCGTGCTTCGGTGGCTCAGATGGTGGAGCACTTGCCCGCGAAAGGCAAAGATCCCGAGTTCGAGTCTCGGTCGGCCGCACGGTTTTAATCTGCCAGGAAGTTTCATATCAGCGCACACTCCGCTGCAGAGCGAAAATCTCATTCCAGTACAGGTATTGCAAAATGATCACACTAGATTCACGGAATGCTAACATATTGAAAAGAAACCATCCCGTATTAGAAAATGAGAGGAAAAGTTAAGATATTCTTGAACTTTTTCAGAGAAGTTATGGTCATACAGCAAAGCTGTGAGAATGTTAAGTGAAGTGAGGCGTGCGAAATGAAAGTACCATATCAGCGGTATGTTTAGAAAAAGAGACTTACTGTCTTGAGTCAGAAAAATATAGAAAGAAAAGTGCAGTAGGATGCGTGAAATTACAAAGCTTCTCTGATACAGAATGCCGAACTTCCGACTGGCGAAGTTGAAGAAATACAAGAATTACATTTTCTTCGAAGTAACATTGCAAAAGACAAGATGTAGCGCAGACCAGAAAAATGAAACATTGAAGTAATATATAAGGAACTTCAAAGTTCCAAATACAGTTAAGGGTTGAAACATAATTTTGTGTAACCCCTCATAACAACACAGTAGAAAGGACGTAACAATAGAAAAGCCGGAAAGTAAAAGTTAACGAACGCAAAATTTTCACATCGTGGTTGTAATGAATTTGTAGGGGTTATACATATGACATACCTATATACCATATATGACGATTTTCAGAAATGCGAAATGAGAAAGGATAAAATTGAACACTGGCGCTGAAATGGTGGTGGTGGTGGAGGTGGTTAGAGTTTAACGTCCCGTCGACAACGAGGTCATTAGAGACGGTCTGAAATGTAATTTCACTGGATTTCGAGATGGCATATTGTAATGTTATGTGAGTCTCACTGCCCCTTTTTTAACTAATTTGTGCCTGATTTTATTCTGAGAAGCTCAGTAATGTATACAAATACCGTAAATGTAAATTTGATTCAATAAGTACTTGAAGTGAAGTGAAGCGCAGCTGGACAGCAAGATACTCTTTAGAGTGCAATCCCCGCAACGTTAGTAGTTGTGAATCTTTGAGTATGGACTCTGAAAAAAATACAGTTGAGTTATTAAAAAATAGAGGAGTGTTAATCTGTATATTGTGGAAAGAGGACGTGCTGCTAGATCGTCGCTCAGAACGTATTGTTACATTTCAGTGATGAAACCGAGTTAAGTATGTGTAATATCTGACAAACATTTATGTATACAAATTTTCTGAAAGTGAAGAATAGAAATAGCTTGTTTTCTTAGGAAAAGGAGGTGAACTTCAGTGTCGTCACCGGCTGTCAATCGACAGAAGTGTAAGTGTACAAAGTTCACTAAAATACAGGAAAGGAAATGCATTCTCTATAGTTTTCATTCAATACGTAACAACCTCTCATAATTTCTTAATTGCAGTAATTGGATTATTTTCTTGTACGATAGTATGGTACTGAACTCCACTGATCAATTTTGATGCAGCAGGGCGTGTAGTTTGAAGGAAGTTAGTGTGCTAAGCAATCTCCTTTTCTCACGAAAAGCAGATTGCTGTTTGATCTTATTTACTTACAACAGTGGTCCCTTAGGTATGACAAGCTACGAAAACTTGGGCTCAAAGCTATCCGCACTACGACCAAGTAACTAACAGAGTCGTATTTTACAACTTAAAGAACAATAACTTCCTCCAAATTATAGTACGTCACTAGCTGGTGCAGAAGCTGATCACTCAAGGAGGCAGCAACCAAAATTCAGGTAATAGTTACGACTTAAAGTAAAAATCTCAATCAAAAATCAATCTCTATCTATCCAAACACATTTATAAATACTCATATTATTAAGATAAAACTCATTTTATAATATGACGAGGCAGATACGCTATTTGCCTGAAGCCTTAAGGCTTCTACCGACTGAGAACTGTGTGTCTGAAATGCAAAGAAAAGGTACATAACCACAAATAGATTGACGGGTTAAATACTCTGCGAAAATGTGCTCATTTATTACGCAACAGAGGGAAGAAATATCAGCTGACCAAATGATACCGGATTCAAATCACACATTACTGTATCTGCTACAGAGCATATTGTCGCTATCTGACGAAAGGAAAGGAGCTGGAGCGTAATGAAACTGGTTTTCGAAGCAATAGGGAGCTGCGCTATATTCGTTTAGAACGAAAAATATTACGACGAGGCGTCAATGACTACAGGAAAACATTTGGCAAATGGAGTTAAACTATGAGTGCTTCCCATGTAATGGCGGCCATATATGGCGTTCGTAAGCTGCGTTCTCCTTCTGCCGGGAACTGCGGTAGTTCGGGACGCGAAATTCCGCTGCTGGGGGTGCTATTTAATTAATGCGATGCAGCGAGTAGGTTTAACTAGGACATGTTGTCCACAGAGGGGTCTTCCGTCCCATTTAAAATTTAGTTCGATGTGTCTGTTCTGCAATCTTTGTGTTTCCAGTTTTAATGCGAATTCTCTTAGCAACCCGGTCATCAGCAGATTTTTCCTTGTACCTATTTGAAAGTTTCACTGTTCATGTTGAAACGTCCCTAGAAAAATTATACATGACTGTGTTAAAACTGACACACAATATTTTTTGGCGCAACGCAATCTGACTTTCAAAAATCCCTACAAAAGAATGGCCCTGACTAACATTAACCTATACCTTTCATAAATCACTTACCTCACAAAAATCTTCGTTACTCGAACTACTGCAATACAGCGAGCGCCGCTACTGCCAGCTAAATAAAAGATTCAAACTACGGAAGGCACTAACTACTGATAGGCATAGTTAGCAAATGCAAGATTTTAATAGAGAACAAACAATGTATTTACCTTAATAGTGTTGAAAAATCATAATATACATAGCAGTTCATGACATCCAGTCTTACAAATTTCAAAACTCCGCCATCTCTCTCCCCACATCCACCACTGCTGGCGGCTCACCTCCAACTGCGCAACGCTACGCGCTGTTCACATCCAGCAACCCAACGCTACAATGGCAGACAACAATGCAAACTAGCCACAGACTGCACACAGCACAGCCAGTGATTTTCATACAGAGCGCTACGTAACGTTGCCAATAAGAAAACATAAACAGCCTACTTACATAGCCCCCATGCTCCCCACAAAAAATTTTACAAATTGTTTTGGGCAGTGGCCAATAACGATTTGATAAAATTTTTCATAATTACAATAACAAAGAAATGAAATGCACACTTAATGATACAATGTTGGTCAAAAGCTAAAATTTTTTCACAGTCCATAAAGACAGTCCTGATCGTTCATCACAGTAAAATAGCAGTGTTTTTCTCAAAGTCTGAGCAGTAAAAGAAAATGCACATGGAAGTAGTGGATTTCCATGCAGTCTTGAAGAAGTAGTGTTGTCCTTCCAACGGAAGGACAGTGCTGACTCTTGTCATGCAGACAGGTAATGGGCTACAACAGAGCAAACCCACAGCAGAGTCAATCGAAGTTTTGAAGAATACTGATAGGTAGGTCATCACAGAGCAGACCCACTGTAGTCCTGGTAGAGATTGTGGTATTGGTGGGCCACCAGAGGTGCAGACCCACTGCAGTCCTCGTAGGAATAATGGTATTGGTGGGCCACCAGAGATGCAGACCCACTGAAATCCTTGTAGAGACGGCCAGCAACCATCTGTTGCGACTGTGCAGGTGCACAATCACCATCGAAGAGTCTTGCGGACAATATAGCAAGTTCATAAACCACCACTTGTGCACTCACAAATAATTTTTTTGAAATGTCCTTAGAACCAGCAATGCTGTTATCCAGTCCCTTGCTGAATTATTAACACACGTGCAAACACTATCAGTCCCTACTTCTCACATATTGTCCATATACTATGACCAACAGAAACGTGTGCAGTGAAATGGAACTTACAAGTTAATAATATGATGAATAATCATATATGAATAATCATGAATAATCAGATAAACACATAAAGACAGGAAAAACACAAATACACAAGGGAACACAAACACATAGTGGGATAACACAAGGAAAGGACAGGGTTTCTTTCACTGCAGTATTTTGCAAACAATTTTGTTACAATTTTATAACGTAAGAGTACAATTACAAAGATACAGAATATATCATTAAAGAACATAACAATACAGATAACATTTGTAGTAACAGGGGCTTTACAGAAGAATAGAAATAAACATATACATCAGTGTTACAGGAATTATGACATAAGTAAATACATAAAAGATCAGAATAATTATTGAAACATCAACTTCACACATGAGCATTAAAACAGAACAGAATAAATAATGTCTAAACATCTTTACAAAGAAAATAACATATTATCAAAAAAATTCTACAACGTAACTCTCATCAGATAAACACATAAAGACAGGAAAAACACAAATACACAAGGGAACACAAACACATAGTGGGATAACACAAGGAAAGGACAGGGTTTCTTTCACTGCAGTATTTTGCAAACAAAACCTTCTTTACTTCTCGGAGATCTTCCTTCGTTCTTCATTATTTCCAAAAAGTCCTATCTATACCTGCTTTCTGTACTTTTTTCGTATGACTTCTCAATGCATTTCTTCCAATTCATCGCAACTCATTCTCGTATATAGTCTACCCCCTCTTAAGCTAACTTAAATCTACTGAGCTCAGATGCTAAACTAAAGGATGAGGCAACGCAGCAGCACAAAACAATTAATACAAACAGCAATGAAAAAAATGGAAATTGTCAAAGCAAGCTACAGTAAATCTAAATTACCAAGCAAATGCAACATTACAACTAATATGAGCCAATGTGTAGCAACAAGAAAAAAAATCAGTAGTAAAACTGGCTTAACAGAGTAATACAAAGTGAAATTTAGTAGCACTATGCCTGGCAAACAGCAGCAGTAAATGCAATAACTTATATTTAAACATGACAAAGCTCAAGCAGAAAAATATTACAATAAAGACAACAATGCAGATAAGGGAAACGTCTGTTCACATCTTAATATCTATGTCATTAAAGTGGTGTACCACAAAAACTTATTCTATGAAATAAATTACCAAATACTTTAAAATAAAATTATGTATGCAGTTCCTGTGAAGGCAAATGTCTTTTGTGCTCCCTCATTTTTTTTTTGGAAGTATCACAAAATTATTATTTACTGGATCTGTAGACAGAAAATATCTATATTAGTACAACTATTAAATTTTATTTTAACCAATGCTGCAGTGCAGCTAGAAACTAGATATTAAACAAAATGAGCAAACTCTCAACTAGAAAGACAGTAGATGTAAAATGTTTCTCATCATTTCATTAGGCATTTTAGTAAATATCAGAAATTAAAAGCTCCACAGTATAATCATATTTTTTCAAGTTTGAGCGTGTCGTATTTGCGATGCTTTCTACATAGAAATGTCAATAGCGAGGATAATGGCCTCTTTTTTTTCTCCACCTGTGTCTCTGAAAGGCACACACTAATGGCTTCTTTCCAGGTGATTGTCGCACAGCTGGGTGCCCACGACGCATTACGTGAAGGTGGTCACTTAACTTTCTTACCGAAATATTTACGACAGCAGCATATAAAAATTTCACAGGTCGAGAATTTGCGTTACAAATGTGTAGAAACAAAATCCTATCAATATAACAGAGTCCAAAAAATTTTCGGCGGCATTGTGATACATTCACGCATGTACACACATTTCATAACTCTTTAAAGTACGATTCTCAGCTTATTGATCATAAACGTAAATTAATCACTCAAATACGTGTACTGTACCGCTAAACTGTGGGTCTTTTTGTAAGATAATCTTTGTAGAAGTGTCGTAGTTATCGTCCTCCGAAAGCTAAGTTCTGCAGAAGTCAATGTACTTACCTCATGATAAACAAAAGCGAAATGCTTTGCGTATAGATATCTTAGTTATTACGCTTATTGCCATGATTAAGAAACTACTGTGCTGTAACATATTGTTGTGTTACGGAAAAGGCTGTCTCATTGTAGCTATACCACAAAAGTTACTACTAAAACATGTTTTACTTCCCAGAATAATTCAGAAAAACTGTGCAGATATAAAACAGAAACACCGCAAAAGCAACAATGTAAATTGTGTCACATATTAATAGCGTCTTGATATAATCATGTAGCTATCAAAGAAACCAAATGCTAAGTCATATTTAATCTCACCGAATGTACTTCAAATAAAGAGTATCTTTTCAAGTAAACCAAAATGTTGCATTAAAATCTCATTAGCAGTATAAGTTCTAAGTATGTAAGCCTGATAGTCGTTACGTAATTGTGCAACTTGTTGCAGGAATATATAACACTGTGTCATCTGTTCACTATAACAATGCATTCGTAATTACTGTATAAATAAGTTGCCCAGGTTCTTGACTGGATATCTATCTTCAAACATTGTTGCATGGTAACAGTTTCTTAAGTCTGACAAAGCATACTAGAAATGTGAAGTGAAAAGTTTTATGGCAAAGACAAAGTTAAAAAGCAGATTATTTTTCAATAAACGGTTTTACATGTGAAATGTGGTGCAATCCTTTACTCTTCCTAATACGCAGAGTTTCAACTTGAATGCAATTATCATGCGGTATACATCGGTAAAGAATGCTGGAATTTTTCTCACGGTTAGCGTCTATGTTATTTTGCTCTGAGCCAGCTGGTGCACGTGGCTGCCTGCGGTGCGAGTCATTGTCTGCTATCTCTTTGTTGGCGTGCGTCGTTATTGGGGTTAGGAGACCTAACTTCTACAAATTCACCTTGTCGAGAGGGCCCTGCTCTGTTTAAATCCCGCCAGTTCTGATGAAATTCAGGTCTGTCGTTATGATTATATCGTCTGCCGTCATGTCGATAGTTCCTGTAGTTTCTTTCTCGGCGGTTAAGTGGTGGAGAATTTCTCCCTGAATTATCACTGCACGGTGGACCATTGCGTCTGAAGTTATTCTGTCTCCCATGATAATAATAGTTCTGGTTGCCATATTGTCTATTTCTATGATTGTCTCTGTCATATTCATTACTACGGAAATGCGAACTTTCTCTGTAACTGTTACTCTGCCGGTGGTTCTCATACGGGTGGTGTCTGTTTTGGTCACGATTTGTGTTGTGAGAATAGCCTCGTCGTGTCCAGTTATTATTTCTTTCATTGCGGAATTGCGACGGATGTGACCTGTAATTGTTCTGTTCCTGTTTTCGCATTCCGCGATTGTCAGTGTCAATTTCTAATTCTTGTAAGCGTCCATGAAAAGCTTCAATGTCGTCTTTGCAACGGCCTGCCAAAATAATATGTCGTAAATGTTCAGGTAACTTGATTAAGCAAATGTGGATGAGTTCTGAGGAACTGTATGGGTTTGATAGGTATTGATTCTTGTGCAATATGTCTTCGAAATATTTCACAAGACTGGAAAATTCAGATTGTTCGAAATGTTTCATCATTATGATGCTATGTTTTACTCGGTCTTGTGTAGCTTGAGACCAGTATGCTGAGAGGAAGGCATGATAAAATTCTCCTTCACTGTGCCAATCGTGAATGACCGATTGCATTCTTACAGCTGGTTCATTCTCTAAATAGCCACACATAAATTCTAATCTGTGCTTTAATGACCAGTTGGGGGGAAACAATGAGAGAATTGATGAAGCCACGCTTGTGGATGAATGTCGTTGCCAGAATTCTTAAATGTTTTGAATTTACGTGTAGTAATCAACAGCTTATAGTCAAAATCATCATGTCGGCGAGTCGCATGTCGGTCATTGTTGCGTCGTTTCGGCGGTTCCATCTCAAAATTCGGTGTACCTTGCCAATTTCTTTCATAATTTCCGAAGTGCCCTGAGTTATTATTTTGTGGCTGTTCCGTATTTCTATGTCCCTCTTCCCGTATTGAAGCGCGACTGGCCTGTAAAATATGTAATTCCTGTATTACCTGTGTCAACTGATCTTGTACTTCCAGGATTTCTCTTTGGTGTTGCGTATTAATGTGATTCTGATTTTGTTTGAATTTCCTAATATGTTCGCACTCTTCTGTGTCATTAAAGACTACCAGTTTTGTGTCATTCACATTATCATCTACCTTTGTAGATAAATTATTTAGCTGATCCGGAAGTTCAACTACTTTCTCTGATAATGAACTAATTTCCTCCATGTGTCTTTCTGAACCAATTTTCAGGGCATCTACTGTGTCCTTTAAGTTTCCCTGAGTTTTTGCAAGTTGCGTAACCAAATCGGTAGATGCAACTGAGTCAATTTTAGCTTGCAAGGTGTCGTGATTTTCATGAACTATAGTTTGCGGTTCCTTTATGGCTGCTTCGTGATTCTGTAATGCATTTTCATGACGCGAAAAAAATAGGTTGGAAATGCTCACAAATTTGTGTTTTTACGTCATTACAGACTTCTTGACATTTTAATTCGATTTTATGTAACTCAGTAGTTAAATCTTCACGTGTTTGTTCATGTGTGGTGTGAAGATTTTGTTCCATTGCGTCTAAATGTTGCTGTGTTTGTCTCTGGTGTTGTTCCATTGTGTCTAACTTTTGAAGATTTTGTTCCATTGTGTCTAACTTTTGAAGATTTTGTCCCATTTGTTTCTGATTTTGTTCAAGCGTTGTGTCTAACCTTTGAAGATTTTGTTCCATTGTGTCTAACGTTTGAAGATTTTGTTCCATTGTGTCTAACTTTTGTAGCCTTTGTCCCATTTGTTGCATTAACTGTAATAACAATGCACTGGTGTCCGAAACATGTTCCTCAGTGCTTTTCGGCAGTGAAGTTGCACCGGCAACATTCACATTTTGACAAGCAGAAAATGTGTCTTGACTTATTTGAGAAAACGGTGAGGACCCAAAACCTGAATCTACAGTAGTTGCAAAATGGTGTCCTGTCATTCCCGATTCTTGAGGCGGGCTGTTGCCGACCGATCGATCGATAATGCTTCCCTGTTCACTAATTGTTTCACTGTCTACACCATTGGTTGCCGCCCGCTCCATTTACCTATGCACAATTACCAAATTACTACTTTGAACATTAGCTAATTCAGTACACGGTGGCGCTAACACACTGCTTTCGTCTTCACTGTCATTTCTCAGTTTACTTTGGAGCCTAGTATTACGTTTTTCACACGCCATTATTGTCACAATATTTCACACGACAACACATAAAAGCACAATTTGAAGAGCAAAATAAGAAAACACATTAACAAAGCACTGAAAATAATATCTAGTTAATTGCAAGCGCAGCTGCGAAATACTTGGTGCAAAACTACATGCCACAACTGTTTTACTGTACAAGAATGAAAAATTACAACTACAAAGGAAATTCTCTATACAATTACGCGCTAGCAATAAACAAAAGCTGCACTAATTACACAAACTACAAGAAAAAATCAGAAGATTCCAGTGAGGTATCCTCGGCTAAGGGTCGACATATGAAACGTCCCCTTAGAAAAATTACAGACACATAATATTTTTTGGCGCAACGCAATCTGACTTTCAAAAATCCCTACAAAAGAATGGCCCTGGCTAACATTAACCTATACGTTGCACAAATCACTTACCTCACAAAAATTTTGGTTACTCGAACTACTGCAATACAGCGAGCGCCACTACTGCCAGCTAAATAAAAGATTCAAACTACGGAAGGCACTAACTACTGATAGGCATAGTTAGCAAATGAAAGATCTTAATAGAGATCAAACAATGTATTTACCTTAATAGTCATAATATATATAGCAGTTCATGACGTCCAGTCTTACAAATTTCAAAACTCCGCCATCTCTCTCCCCACATCCACCACTGCTAGCGGCTCACCTCCAACTGCCCAACGCTACGCGCTGTTCACATCCAGCTACCCAACACTACAATGGCAGACAACAATGCAAACTAGCCACAGACTGCACACAGCACAGCCAGTGATTTTCATACAGAGCGCTACGTAACGTTGCCAATAAGAAAACATGCACAGCCTACCTACAGTGTATGAGTACATCAGTTTTTTTAAACGTAAGTTTTGTTCGGTTATCATATACACTTTCATATATAGGGTGGCCCATTGATCGTCACCGGGGCAAATATCTCACGAAATAAGCGTCAAACGAAAAAACTACAAAGAACGAAACTAGTCTAGCTTGAAAGGGAAAACCAAATAGCGCTATTGTTGGCCCGCTAGATGGCGCTGCCATAGGTCAAACGGATATCAACTGCGTTTTTTTTAAATAGGAACCCCCATTTTTATTACATATTCTTGTAGTACGTAAAGAAATATGAATGTTTAAGTTGCACCACTTTTTTCCCTTTGTGATAGATGGCTCTGTAATAGTCACAAACATATGGCTCACAATTTTAGACGAACAGTTGGTAACAGGTAGGTTTTTAAATTAAAATATACAACGTAGGTAAGTTTGAACATTTTATTTCGGTTGTTCGAATGTGATACACGTACCTTTGTGAACTTATCATTTCCGAGAACGCATGCTGTTACAGCGTGATTACCTGTAAATACCATATTAATGCAATAAATGCTCAAAATGATGTCCGTCAACTTCAGTGCATTTGGCAATACGTGTAACGATATCCCTCTCAACAGCGAGTAGTTCGCCTTCCGTAATGTTGGCACATGCATTGACAATGCGCTGACGCATGTTGTCAGGCGTTGTCGGTGGATCACGATAGCAAATATCATTCAACTATCCCCACAGAAAGAAATCCGGAGACGTCAGATCCGGCGAACGTGCGGGCCATGATACGGTGCTTCGACGACCAATCCACCTGTCATGAAATATGCTATTTAATACCACTTCAATGGCACGCGAGCTATGTGCCGGACATCCATCATGTTGGAAGTACATCGCCATTCTGTCATGCAGTGAAACATCTAGTAGTAACATCGGTAGAACATTACGTAGGAAATCAGCATACATTGCACCATTTAGATTGCCATCGAAAAAATGGGGGCCAGTTATCCTTCCTCCCGTAATGCCGCACCATACATCAACACGATATCGACCTTTTCCGCATTAGGTAAACGGTCCATTTTAACACGGGTAATGTATCACGAAGCGAATACCGTCCGCACTGGTAGAATGTTACGTGATATCAGGTACTTGGGTGACTATTACAGCGCTATCTATCACAAAGCGAAAAAAGTGGTCCAAATGAAAAATTCATCATTTATTTACGTACTACACGAATATGTAGTACAAATTGAGGTTCCTATTTAAGAAAAACGCAGTTGATATCCGTTTGACATATGGCAGCTCCATCTAGCGGGCCAACCATAGCGCCATCTGGTTTTCCCCTTCAAGCTAGACAAGTTTCGTTCTTTGTACTTTTTTCGTTTGACGCTTATTTCGTGAGATATTTAGCCCGATCACGATCAATGGACCACCCTGTATACAGAAGGCTTTAACAGCAATAGACTTAAGCATATGAACCTGCTAGTGTTCTTATGTGCAGTGACACTGGAAACTGCACATTCCGTTATACTCTAAGCGCAGTGTTCATGAGCAATACGTCTGTCTGTTTGAATGACATACAGCTATGAATAAAAATACAGGATACCTAATGCTTTCTCAAAACAAAGCGAAGAATAGATGAAACCAACATCACGATTTGTAAATATTTACTAAAGATAATAGAAAAATCGGATCTATATATCGGTTGAAATGTAGCACATTGTATACATCGACGGAAAGAAATCGCAACCCCCAGGAGTTGTGCGACACAATCAAAAGTACTGTAGGCAGCCGAATCCAAAAGGTGATGTGCATCAGTCGCATAAGAGTAGTACTAATAGCGACACTATGAGAATTCAAATCAGGTTTGCTTTAAATACACGCTGTCACGGTCGTGAGTGTTAGTTACCTTTGAGACTGGATGTCGTGAGTTGATGTAGTCACGAATACCCTTAAGGTGACAAAGACGCCATTATCAACACTTCTCTGAGTTTGAGTAACCTGTTTAATAGGCCACGAGAAAACGTATGTTTCTTCTGTGATATTGCAGAAAGAATTGGCAGGAATGTAGCCACTATAGATGATTGCTGGTAGCGGTGGCAACGAGAATGTACGGTCCCAGGATGACAGGACTCCGGACGGCCACGTGGCAGTACCGCGAGGGAAACCATCGTCTTCAGTGTATGGCTCGGGGGCATCGTACTGCATCTGCAACAGCAATTTGGGCAGCAGTTGACACTTCAGTGACATGCCGAACTGTTACAAATCGGTTACTTCAAGAACAGCTTGGAGCCAGATGCCATGCAGCGTGCATTCCACTGTCACCAAATCACCGTCATCTGCGACTTCAGTGATGTCAAGCGGGATGTCACTGGGGGACAGCTTAAAGGTCTGTTGTGTTTTCTGGCAGCGATGGCCACGTGTCGGTTGGAAGGAGGCAAGTTGAGGGCCTGTTGCCAATCTGTCTGCTTGCTAGACACACTGCACCGACACGTGGAGCTATGGCCTGTGGTGTGATTTCGTATGACAGTGAGAGTACTGTCTTGGTTACCCCATGCACCCTCTCTGCAAACTTGTACCCCAGTCTATTGATTCGATCTGTTGTGCTACCATTCATGAACAGCATCCCAAGGGGTGTTCAACAGGACAACGCTCACCGACAAACCGACAACCCAATCGCTCTACAGGGTATCGACATATTGCCTTAGCCTGCTCGATCACCAGATCTGTCTCCAACGGCTACATATGGGACACTATCGGACACAACTCCAGCGACATCCACAAACAGCCGTAACCGTCCCTACATTGACCGACCAAGTGCAACAGGCATGGAACTCCATCCCACAAACTGATATCCGCCACTTGTACAGCACAGTGCATTCACTTTTGCGTGAATGCATTCAACATTCTGGCCGTTAGACAGGTTAATTATGTACCAACATTCACATTTGCAATGGGTATCTCGCGCGTACATTAACCTGTCATCTTGCAACATTAATCACTTAATTATGTTGCCTACACAAATGAATTTCCGAAATTAAATTATCTTCATTAATTAATTTTTGTTGCTGCGATTTGTTCTGTGACGTACTAATGCAAACAAATGATTAAAACTTGAGAAAAATCGGATAATGTTTCGATTGGCTCTAAGTACTATGGGACTGAACTTCTGAGGTCATCAGACCCCTAGACTTAGAACTACTTAAGGACATCACGCACATTCATGCCCGAGACAGGATTCCAGCCTGCGACCGTAGCAGCAGCGCAGTTCTGGACTGAAGCGCCTAGAACCGCTCCGCAGAATCGGATAATATATTCAAGAGAAAGAACATCACAAACTGGGGATGTCATTAACGCGTTCGTCCACCTCTCACCCTTATGCAATCCGCTAATCGGCTTGGCACTGATATCCTGAGGGATATCGTGCAAAATTCCAATTGGCACGTTAGATCATCAAAATCCCCGAGATGGTTTGAGGGCCCTACCGATAATGCTCCAAACGTTCTCAGCTGGGGAGAGGTCCGGCGACCTTGCTGGCCGAGCTAGGATAAGGCAAGCACGAAAGCAAGCAGGAGAAACTCTCGTCCAGTGACGGAGGGCAGTATCTTGCTGAAATATAACCAAAAATGGTTCAAATGGCTCTGAGCACTATGGGACTTAACATCTGAGGTCATCAGTCCCCTAGAACTTAGAACTTCTTAAACCTAACTAACCTGACATCACACACATCCATGCCCGAGGCAGGATTCGAACCTGCGACCGCAGCGGCCGCGCGGTTCCAGACTGACGCGCCTAGAACCGCACGACCACAGCGGCCGGCTGAAGTATAATCCCAGGATGGGTTGCCATGAAGGGCAACCAAACGGAGCATAGAATGTCGTCGACGTACCGCCGTGCTATGAGGGTGCTGCAGATGACAACCAAACGGAAAAGAAATGGCACCCCAAACCATCCCTCCTGGTTATAGGGCCATATAGAGGGCGACAGTCAGCATCCCAACGCTATCCGGGGCGTCTCTAGACACGTCTTCGGCCTGGAATCTCATTGCAGTAGAATTATCTTCAGTGATGAGTCCCACTTAGAAATGAGCCTAGATGACTAGAGAAGACGTGTATGGACACGATAACCAGGAGTGAGATTCTGGGGTACCATTTCTTTTCATAGCAGGGCTTGACTTGCTCAGTTTGTCAAGTTCTTTCTCTTGAATAAATCATCCAAGGTTTGTGAAATTCTAATCACCTCTTTACCTGTACGTGGGCTTCACATCCACCAAATTCCGGCTAATTTGGATAACTCCTTCGTGGTGTATCGTTTGTTTTTGTCTTATGGAGTATATAAGAAACCAGCAGAACGTTTCACAGGTAGAAAAAGCATGAAAAACATGGAAGTACTGAACAAACGAATTAGTCTTTGCACGTTGTCATAACGACTGATAAATATGTCCACTGAGAAATTCTGTCCGAGAAATACATACTAGAAAGGTCCAACTTAGAATAATTGTATGGTGCCTAGACACAAGCTACATCCTAGACTGAAGAGGGTCCTTTTATTTTGCACATCTTTCATTCCCTACTCATGAGGGTTGGGCGGGGTGTTGTTGAATAAGTCCTTTCCTCCTTCTTCTTCTTTCACCATGGTCTAGGCCGTAGCGCTGTTTCATCTTTTAAGTATCCAGACACCTCCTTCTTGGTCTTCCTACGGATCTTGTACCTAAATATCTGAAATTTACGGCTTATTTGGTAGTCTCGTACCTGGTAGACTTCGAAGATGTTGGGTAAGACACCAAAGACCAACACAATGGGCAGTGGAGAATTCGTATCAATATTTAGCCAGGTTAACCGTAATGAATGCAATAATTACCACAGTATTTCATTACCAGACGCAGCATTTCAGATTCACTTCACGATCTCAAACCAATGTCTACAAATTGTCGCTGAAAAGCTGTTATCTGAAGAACAAAATGGTTTCACAGAAGGGAGATCCTGTGCTGGCAATGTTTTCACACAAAGACGTATTATAGACAAACAAATAGAGTTCAGTACGCGTCGGTTACCCCTTTTTACCTATATTTTCTTTTATCTGTTCATAGATTACCTAATCTTTACACATTCACAGGTTTGTTCTTGATTAGTATTTAGGCTGGTTGTATCCAATAGTTATCGACTTGTTTTTCAACATTTCAGTTGATAACCTGATAATTTACTTACAACCCCAGTAAACATTTAGAAATTGACTAATACAGTGAAACATAGCAACGGATAACGCAAGAGAAAGATCGAGAGCCCACTGCGCGAAGCATAGGCTATTTGAGCACGTAGCACTTTCTTTCTTGAACCTGCCATAACATGCCTTTAAATGCATTCTCTCCTAAATTATTTAAACTGCATAAAAGAAGTATGAATTATAATGGAAGTAAATGGATAAATTGCTTCTCTTTATACTGGATGAACCGGAATACCAATGAAAATGGTATTTGTTCTAGATTTGTATTTATTTTTTAAAAGCAAGAAAAATATGAAACTCACACTATTGGTCCAGGCTAACCCGTGTACCACAAACGAATGCAGAAAAGGGTGGTCAGCAGTTTAAGCAAAGTTCTTTTGATCTCATCGCGTTCATGTCTCCTTAGTGACTACGTATTATCTCAAATCAAATGGCAACACAAATGAACACTGTCAGTTTTTATCACATTAGTATTTAATGCAGTGTAATCGTTTGTGTCCGGTATGCTTGCTCAACCTAAATCTCTCCAAAATTCTTTTAGAAATTCCTACATCAAATAACCCACTAGAGAGAATTAACGACGGATTGACCTACTGAGTTCAACTGGCGTATTAAAATGAGTCACTAGTTGTTGTACGGCAAGAATTACACACACTTATGTGAACACAAAACACAAAGAAAAGTGTCTATAAATCAGAAAATTTCTCCACAAAATTTATATCGTTCGCCTAACATAATGCCAAAAAAAGGAGGGGGGTGGGGAGGTCTAGGTTACAGAAAGCATGTCCAAGTGTTCAAACGCAACTCACAAAGAAACGCAAGGATTTTGAATTAAATTCCCACATAAAAGGTTCCTAAATTCACTCATATTACTTTCCGCGATCTCGCAGTGTGTTAAATAGTGCATAAGTATAGTAAATTACACAGGCTTTGTCTCTAATTCCCACCTGCGTAGCCGCGTGGCTAAGTGCCGCTCACAAAGAATACTCTTTAAATTAAATTAAATTTTCATGTAAATCGAACATCACTTGAATGATATCGCCTTGAGTAGGCTCCCATAGTAATGAAATGTTTGTAAATCATGTACACACAAACAGACACACACAAACAAACAGACACATACAAACAAACAGACACACACTAGTCATAAAGAGATCCAACAAAATGCACTAAAATTACTACACAAAATTTATATGCTTGGAAAGGTATTCACTCCAGAGACTATTAAGCACTGGCGGTAGTACACAACATCGATATTTTGACTTGTTAAGTAGCTCCAAAGTAAATGGCGTCAACACGTAGCCAAGTACAGGATACAAAAATAAATTTTAATTTCTTGACGTAATTAAGCAGAATTGTATCGTTTTAGCAACAGCATGAAGTTTTATGCGAACTGAAACATTCCGAAACAAACGTACAGTATGAATATGACCGTGAACTGATGTTTCACATTAGACATGGCCTAATGTCTTAAGTTCACAACCTTTGCAGTCAAATTAATCAAAATAACATTAATTAAAACTTCACTGAAACCTTTCCCATCGAAACTGTGTCTAACACAACCGCTTTCAGCATTTTTTCAACAAAATGTTCAATTCTTACGTCTTTTCTTACCAATCCACGACCAGCTCAACTCGACTCCGTCCGTTTCGTCTTCACGTTAGCCCCCGTCATACTAACATGGCTCCTTCCTGATCAACCGCACGCCTGTTCAAACCGAATGGTGGAGGTGTTCTTTCTGCAGTGAGCATCCTGAAAACCCCTTCTCTGCTAAGTTAAACTATCTTTGGTTCTTGTCTCCCTTTGCTTAAATTCGCTTACAAGGCTAAGTTGGCATTACCCTACACTGCTCCTACTATCCCCAGATAACCATGATTTCGATATATATGTATATTTATTTCATTCACACTTTCATGCACTCACACATTCCAAAATCGAAAATTGTACGACGGAAAAAAAAGGAGTGTGACATAATTAAAACACGAAAGAATCCAACCTTGCTAGTCATCAGGCGAAGTAGGACAATAGAAATTATGAGAAAAATGATTGCTGTCCTAATTAACGATGCCAAATTTATTTACAGAGAGAAACAACAAATGAAGCGAAACAACAGTTACGTTTCAATAAACACACATCACATTCACAGACGTAGAGAAAGTCTTTACCTGTGTAGATAGGAGAAACTTCTGGGATATGTTACTCAAGAAAGGATATCCTCAGAAAATAATAACGATGGTAGAAAGCCTATGTAGAGGAACAAAATAAGATTAAAAATTAACCGTATTACATTTGATGAGATAATTATAAACCAAACCTAGGGTGTAGCTTGTCACACTCACTCTTTAATACGTATGTGACGACATGATTGAGACACAGAAGCACCAGATTGTTCCAGGCTTGAGACTATCACATGACGTATTTTTTAATACACTACTTTTTCCAACGACCTTGAAATCACACAGGATAGCGAAACTTCGTTACAATGATCCATCTATAGACCTGACAAAACTTCTATACACTATACTATGACAGGTGAGAGGCAGAGGGGAACCCAACTGGGAATATTTGGGGATTTACTGTTCTGGCATTCGCCTGATGACCAAGGAAAACCTGCCGAAAACATTCATACGTTTTGAATTTATAAGTAACTGTAGCGTACTGTCCTGGATACGAAAACAGGAATAATCGTAACAATAAAATATCTATTACAAAAACAAATATCAAATTATTTGCTGTATTATTTTTCTCCTGCTTTCAGTTTAATAATTTATTTAGCTATTTGGGTATTTTTCCTTATTTATCTTATCACAGCTTTCAAAGGGGAAAAACCGCTAAGGACTAACACCATAATAGGAAATATAACAATACAAATTGGATACTTGAATTACCTGGGAAGTATTATAAGCTACCAGAAGTCGACATTGACAACAAACTGCGGATGTATAAAAAGAAGCAAAACACTACAAATAAAGTTAGGAAACACACAAAAATAAAGTTTTATAAAGGCCGTCACCACATTACTATTTTGAAAGGAAACTTGTATAACTAGCTTAAAGGCATGAAAGTAGAATTCAAGTGGCAGAAACGAAATTTTTAAGAGGAGCGAAAAGGTGTACAAGATTAGGTAGACTAAGAAACGAAGATATAAGAGCACAGCTTGAGACATAAGTGAGAATATGAAGTGTAATCGTCAGTGCTGGCTAGGACCTTGTTCTTCTCAGTCAGATATTCTAGTTGTCTGGAGAGAAGGGGAACCCAGTTGGGACTATTTGGCGATTGAACAAGGAAAATCTCTCGAAAAAATTGACTGAAACCGGGGGAATGGATTGAGACATTCAGTATCGTGCGTTAACTCGGTGACCACGTGGTCAAAGAATCTCTGAACGCATGTCAGTATAAGATTGGCTTGGCGGGCAATCTGAATCACTCTGGAACGCAAAACTCCTCGCCCTTTAATCAGCACATGGGTCGGGGAATGGCCTGGTTTGTGCGTATTTCGTTGAGGAACCAGAAAGAGAGAAAGAGAGAAAGAGAGAGAGAGAGAGAGAGAGAGAGGGAGAGTCAGAGAGGGGGAAGCTGGAATCTCCAGCAGTTGGTCCCGTGGCACGTCTACGTAGTGTAGTTGTTGGCCGATCGTACGTCTCTGGGGCGTCTTCGGGCCTGCCTGCATGGAACTGGGTGCCAGTAGTGTCTGAAGGGGGCAATGGTTCCTCACTACTTTTACCTCTGACCTTTGCTGCGTTTCTTGAGCTAGAGAGAGGGAACGTGGAACAGCTCAGGATGTGGCAATGGTTCCACCTACATTGTCTCCCATCGTTGCTTATTAGAAACGCCATGTTGTACGAGTCCAAATACGCCGTTTAAGGAGGAATTTTAGTGTTTGATATATGTCCAGCTTATGTCAACAGATGTGCTACTGTATACTGCGTTTTTGTGATGTATCAAGTAACTGTGAGCTATTATATATGGACATGGCTGTTTTCAAGTATTTTAGTAGTGACAAACCTTTTATATTGTGCTGATTTTTATTCACATGACAACTTGACGTTAGGTCCAACGTCAAATAACACGTTTCATTACAAGAAGATTTTTAAGACCTGAAAATGACAGCAAAATCTCTGGACACAGGTTGTTTGAAATAAAGAAATATTCATGCGAATTTGGCTGATGAATGTTTTTAGTAATACGTTATATTAATTTTGACGTGCGTATTATTACGAGTGAGAATGAATAACAAATCTATATACTGAAACATTAAAAACTGAAAGAAAATAGGGGATACAACCACTCTTCTGAGAATTAAAATGTTGGAAGAAAAAATATGTAAAGAAAAATAATCAGTAGTTTTATTTTTCAAAGGAACTTAGACTGTTCAGCTGATGGGGCATCGATTGTTCTGCACCGCTTACTTCACCTCGATCTTTAGAAAATTTTACGTCAGTATTTTGCACTGGGCACCTTACTTATAGATAAATGTTCTTCGGATAACATCTGCATAAATTCTAATACGTGTGGATCTTTATTGTGCAATGTGTAGAGCAACAAATGTAATTTCCTAAGACGTATGAGCAATCGTTGTTCTAGGTGTATGAGAAGAATTATCAGTCCGGTCCTATAATCGTATTCCGATACGATCTATGATCCCTGTATCATGTAATTAGGTCCAATTTGTCTCCTATTCAGCCCTTTACTCCAGTTTGGCATCTGCACAGAAACCTATGCTATGTCGAATCAATTAGTGGACACTGGTGGCATCTGGATTCTGCTCTTAACTTTGCCTTGAACAACTTTTCACCCACGGGAAGGACATTATTTATTACTTGGAACTATGTGGCCCGGAAGTGCGACTGTAAGACTATAATTTGCATGATCATCCTTTTCAGTGGGGCTGATCTTCTCGAATTTTCACAAGAGTTATGATGTGCATCGTAAATTGCGTAAAAGTTTGACTAAGCTACAGTGAATTATTAATGCCAAGAGTAGTATAAATCGCCTGCGAGAATTGGACGCTCCGTGCTACGGACGCATCTCTCTGGAATAAGTAACCAAAGATCGGTTATTTGAGGACTTGGTGTGAAGCGATGACAAAGATCGGACGTGTTTCATGTTGGAGAGAACTTGCTATTGTTGTGCGACGCTATTAAGCTCCATCGTGAATATTTAGTTAGTCGACGGCACAATAAACAAATTCAAGAAAATAATACACATAAAAGATTTGACAAACATTCTTCAGATATAACGTGACGTAGATCGATCGGAGGTGCAGTGTAGAATGATACTGCGAGCCTGCATCATTTCATGATCAATATTCTTCGAGAGGTTTCTCAGAAGCTATAAACTTTTCGTTGATAAAAAAATCCATATGCATCATATCCATATGCATCATATGCATCATATAACACAGCACCTAGATGTGCTGAACGATCTTCGTAGCGAAATAAACATTTTAGTGATTTCAGGCGGAGCAGTTCCGACGAGGGGTATCAGCGAGATCGACGCTGCGGGACATAGATCCAGCTCTCCTGTGGTATTTAAAATCAGAGACCTATAGGCCTATTCTTTAGCTTTTAAAAGACTGAAGCTAAAACCTAAATAAAACCACTGGAAATCATAACTAAAAATACCAAAAATAAATAAGAAGCAGAGAATTTTCTTAAACAAAATTTCTTGAATAAATAAATAAATTAATTAAAATATAATAAAGTTTTCAAAGGTTACATTGCGCAAAACTCATATGTAACTCATTTCTACATGATAGTAGTGCAAATGTTTCGGGCTGTATTTATACGGGCCACGTTTATTGGCGGAATTCACTGCCGAGCCACTATGTCTGGAACAATGTTTCCGTTATCGCGTTAATAGGATTTTTCCATGTTGCTTCCGCGCCTTATAAACCGGCATCACATATTTTATATTCGTACAGCCGAAATAGACATGTGGAACTATGACGCAGTGTAGCTGATCTAGCTTAGAAAATAAACATTCAAAAGCAATTCTCTGTAATCTGTTTCTGTTTAGTATTACGTGTGGATTTTCGGACAAGCAACATTACAATTGCATTCTGGTTATGGATGTCTGCGTTCAGTTGGCATCAAGAGTATTATAATTCGGTTCAATTTTTAATATTTGCAGTCTACCGTAATTTAAAATTGCTCCAGATTAGTAGTCTCATAATAATGTTCCATCAGGAGATTGGTGGACTGTAGACCCCAGTTACTTTGTGAACTTGACGGTCAAGCTTTTTTATCATTTGTCTTCTAACTGGTTTGATACGGCCCATCACAAATTGTGCTCTGGTGTCAAACTCTTCGTCTCAGAAGAATACTTGCAACTTACGTCCTCAATTGTTTCTGAATGTATTCCAATCTCTGTCTATCCTACAGTTCCACCTTTTAGTACCATGGAAGTCACTGTTTTCCATATGTTCCTTTGTTCACCGATACTGCTGAGAACCTCCTCGTTCTTTATCTTATTAGTCTACCAAATTTTGAACATCATTTTGTAGCACCGATTCTCTTCCTTTCTGGTTCTCCCACAATCCATGATTCATTGCCATACAATGCTGTATTCCAAAAGTACATTTTCAGAAACTTCTCCTTAGATAAATGCCGATATTTTATACTAGTGGACTTCCTTTTGCCATGGATGTGCTCTTTGCCTGTGTTAATCTACATTTTATGTCCTCCTTGCTTCTTTCGTTATGTGTTAACTTATTTTCCAAAGTAGATAAATTCCTTAACTTCATGTACCTCGTGGTCGCAAATTTTGATGTTGTCTTCCTCGCTATTCTCATTTCTGGTACTCCTGAGTAATTGCACTTTCCTTTGTTTTACTCTCAGTCCACATACTGTACTCATTACACTGTTCATTCCATTCAACAGTTCCTGTAATTCTTTTTCACATTTACAGAGCATAGCAATGTCACCAGTGAATCTTATGATTGATATTCTTTCACCCTGAATTTTAATACCTCTCCTAAACCTTTCGGTCATTGCTTTTCGATGTGCAGATTGAACAGTGACGGTGTAAGACTACATTCTTTTCTCATATTATTTTTGATATGACCACTTCGTTCTAGATCTTCCTTTTTTATTGGCTCTGAACACTATGGGATTCAACTTCTGAGGTCATCAGTCCCCTAGAACTTAGAACTACTTAAACATAACTGACCTAAGGACATCACACACATCCATGCCCGAGGCAGGATTCGAACCTGCGACCGTAGCGGTCTCGCGGTTCCAGACTATAGCGCCTAGAACCGCAGGCCACTCCGACCGGGTCCTTTTTTATTGTTGCCTCTTGGTTCTTGTACGTGCTGTACAGTATCTGCCCTTCCCTATAGATTACTCCTATTTTTCTCAGGATTACGTATAACCCGCACCATTTTACTTTGTCGATCTGCTTTTTCAGCCGACAGAGTGTATGAATGGGTCTTGATTTTTTTTTTTTTTTAGTTCTTGCTTTCATTTGAAAGTTGCTGTTGTAATCTTGATTTTTCTTAGTTCTTTCTTCCATTTGAAAGTTACTGTTGTAATTTGCCAACGTCCATAAATAATGTTTTACGTGTCTACGTATTGTGAGCACTGCTGCTTCTGCAATTCTAATTTGTCGTCGATAAGATCTTTGAGACGAGACTGGAGGCCACGTTGCAATCCACATGACTTACAGGTTTGAAGGAGAGGAGTGAAGCTAAACATTTGCTAGTGTGTGACGTGGTGTGCTCCTGAGCATAGCTACATTGAACTGAGCAGAGAAAGACGGAGAGTGATGGGTGAAAGCAGTCTCGGGTTTGTATTCATAATGTTATGCCGGGAACCGAACATAATATTTCTCCGTGCGTCTACTCTGGAAGACAAGTAGTGTTTTTCTGTAATTACGATCTTGGCGAACCACAATGGAAAAAAATATTCCTTGGTACTGAAGCAGAATGATATTCGTGGTTACAATTAATGTGCTGTTTCTGTTCTGTATTTCATACAGTTCTGTATTTCATTCGTAATTAAGTTTGGCAAGACTTTATTATATTCACCAAAGTTTTTTGCATTTTCTTTATTTCTTAATTGCCTTGAACAGCAGCCCTTTGCGACTGTTGCATGGGTACCATATGACTCACGTATTATTAATGTTATTGCTCACTGGGATTTAATAATCACAAGTTAAAAGGGAATCTCATATTTATTTACTTCTTGTTCATTTACCAATTTAATTAAACGAAATATTCTGTTTCATGATAGTGGTAACGAGTAATCAAGTGGCCTTGCACTAACGTCTTGCACAGGAATAGCAAGAGAAATGATCTGGCAGTTTCACTTCAATCGTTAGCTTGATTAGAACAGCATCTCACGTCGTACAAACTGTATGGACAGAAAATATTTCTTTTACTTCGATAAATTGTTTTCAGATTCCAGAAGGTAAGTTATAATCGAGAATTTCCGACCCGCGGTTGTTTTTACGTACTGATGCAAAGTTTTGTGGGAAACTTGATTTGCTAGATCTTGGCAGCAAAGTATCACAAATTATAACTGAATCCACAACTCTGACACATGTCTTGTCTGCTAGTGGAAATCTAGATGATGCTTATAGGATCCAAGATTAGATTCACTGACGAGAAATTTGCTTAGTTAACGTCAGTAATTCATTTCAAATGACAAAGAAATATCCGTTGTGCTAAGTACATTGTCTATATCAAAGCATACATGAAGGGCAGTCAAATCACTTGATATTATCTTTTGGGACTTTATTCCGTCAATGAAGCGGGATTCCTTAAATAAGGCAATTTTACATGGAACTTAATGATTACAATTGCAAATGAAAGTCATTTTACAGAAACCATACAAATTATCAACTGCAACGTTAGAACTGCCTCTCGCGTACTTACACTCCTGGAAATTGAAATAAGAACACCGTGAATTCATTGTCCCAGGAAGGGGAAACTTTATTGACACATTCCTGGGGTCAGATACATCACATGATCACACTGACAGAACCACAGGCACATAGACACAGGCAACAGAGCATGCACAATGTCGGCACTAGTACAGTGTATATCCACCTTTCGCAGCAATGCAGGCTGCTATTCTCCCATGGAGACGATCGTAGAGATGCTGGATGTAGTCCTGTGGAACGGCTTGCCATGCCATTTCCACCTGGCGCCTCAGTTGGACCAGCGTTCGTGCTGGACGTGCAGACCGGGTGAGACGACGCTTCATCCAGTCCCAAACATGCTCAATGGGGGATAGATCCGGAGATCTTGCTGGCCAGGGTAGTTGACTTACACCTTCTAGAGCACGTTGGGTGGGATGGGATACATGCGGACGTGCATTGTCCTGTTGGAACAGCAAGTTCCCTTGCCGGTCTAGGAATGGTAGAAAGATGGGTTCGATGACGGTTTGGATGTACCGTGCACTATTCAGTGTCCCCTCGACGATCACCAGTGGTGTATGGCCAGTGTAGGAGATCGCTCCCCACACCATGATGCCGGGTGTTGGCCCTGTGTGCCTCAGTCGTATGCAGTCCTGATTGTGGCGCTCACCTGCACGGCGCCAAACACGCATACGACCATCATTGGCACCAAGGCAGAAGCGACTCTCATCGCTGAAGACGACACGTCTCCATTCGTCCCTCCATTCACGCCTGTCGCGACACCACTGGAGGCGGGCTGCACGATGTTGGGGCGTGAGCGGAAGACGGCCTAACGGTGTGCGGGACCGTAGCCCAGCTTCATGGAGACGGTTGCGAATGGTCCTCGCCGATTGATCTTGTTGATTCTAGGGTGATTCCACTTTGACTGCTAGAAGGTCCAGATCTGTATTTTAGCAGTATTTGAAAACCTAACAAATGCGTTTTTCAGGAAATTCTTAATGATCAAACAATCCCAGATCAGAACAATGGTTTGGTAGAAATAATTTTTGACTTGGTGTTCACGATCCACATTTTTATTAAACTTCTTGTAACTTCACATATACTTCTTCTTAATTGTCACACAATCAAGAAAACAGCTTTGTATCAATCTTCATATATTTAATTTCCACTTTAACCAAACACAAGGCTTGACTGTTCTTTTACAAAGCGAAATAACAACTTAACTTCTGCAAAGTGAAGCAAAGACTTCTCTGTGCGCCTTCCCGCCAAAACGGTTACAAGTAAGTGAAAGATTATGACAGTCTCACAGAAATGAATACACACAAGAACCATATCACTGTAATATATCGATACATCGGAGTACCTACACATTAATAAAACCAATTGTGAATATTGCCACGAAAATATGTCTGTTACTTCGGAGAAAAGTAGTACGATATTACTGGTATCGAGAACTGGGGTTGGAGTGCCGTAATGGTCACGTAAATAAAGAAACATCACAACACCTACTCCGTTGCTCACCATGCACATTTGTGCGGCCATCTTTAAATGCTCTCACCCACTTTCTTACCATTCCATCACTCATAATGTTTTCTCCGTAAACTGCGCAGATCTCACGATGAATATCGATCGCTTTTAGACCTTTAGCACTAAGAAATCTTATAACAGCCCGTACTTCACAGTCGGCGGAACTCACGATTATCGGACGCCTCTTAAACACTCAGTACACAACGTAAACAAGGAAGAATCAGACTGTAATGGCGTCAGTGCGTAGATTAAGGTACAGGCTTTCATGTAAAAATAAAATTATTGAGATATCTTAGCACGTGTTTTTTTAATTTCAAAACGGTACTTACTTAAAAAACACGCCTCGTAAAATTTGGCAAGTGTTGGCTGATTCACCCATTATATAAAAATTGGAACATTGTGTAATGTACACCAGATTATGCTATTCTGTATGGAAGGACCCAAGCAGTCACTGTCGATCACAGAAACTGACGGCAAATTCTAGGGTTGAGTACTCGGGAGATGCCCTGATTTTGGGAACTGCGCTCAGGAAGCTGGCATCCATCACGGTGGGGCAGGACAAAGTTAGCCGCGACAGCGGCTGCAGAGGCGGTGCTTTCGGCTGCCGGATCTGTTCCCAGATTTATGAGCCAGCTGCTGCGACTGGAGACAGCCATTAGCGCCTGAGCGACGGCAAGCCGTCCTGCCGTCCCCGGTTGTGGGCCGTCGCGTCATCGTGTCTGTGGCTCACCGCAGATTCGATTCGTCACGCGTAGCGCTTCTCTCGTGGATTACAGAGATGAGAGTGTCTTTTTATCTGAGCCATAACATTGTTTTTACATCTACATCTACATCTACATCTACATGATTACTCTGCAATTCACATTTAAGTGCTTGGCAGAGGGTTCATCGAACCACAATCATACCATCTCTCTACCTGTCCACTCCCGAACAGCGCGCGGGAAAACGAACACGTAAACCTTTTTGTTCGAGCTCTGATTTCTCTTATTTTATTTTGATGATCATTCCTACCTATGTAGGTTGGGCTCAACAAAATACACTCCTGGAAATGGAAAAAAGAACACATTGACACCGGTGTGTCAGACCCACCATACTTGCTCCGGACACTGCGAGAGGGCTGTACAAGCAATGATCACACCCACGGCACAGCGGACACACCAGGAACCGCGGTGTTGGCCGTCGAATGGCGCTAGCTGCGCAGCATTTGTGCACCACCGCCGTCAGTGTCAGCCAGTTTGCCGTGGCATACGGAGCTCCATCGCAGTCTTTAACACTGGTAGCATGCCGCGACAGCGTGGACGTGAACCGTATGTGCAGTTGACGGACTTTGAGCGAGGGCGTATAGTGGGCATGCGGGAGGCCGGGTGGACGTACCGCCGAATTGCTCAACACGTGGGGCGTGAGGTCTCCACAGTACATCGATGTTGTCGCCAGTGGTCGGCGGAAGGTTCACGTGCCCGTCGACCTGGGACCGGACCGCAGCGACGCACGGATGCACGCCAAGACCGTAGGATCCAACGCAGTGCCGTAGGGGACCGCACCGCCACTTCCCAGCAAATTAGGGACACTGTTGCTCCTGGGGTATCGGCGAGGACCATTCGCAACCGTCTCCATGAAGCTGGGCTACGGTCCCGCACACCGTTAGGCCGTCTTCCGCTCACGCCCCAACATCGTGCAGCCCGCCTCCAGTGGTGTCGCGACAGGCGTGAATGGAGGGACGAATGGAGACGTGTCGTCTTCAGCGATGAGAGTCGCTTCTGCCTTGGTGCCAATGATGGTCGTATGCGTGTTTGGCGCCGTGCAGGTGAGCGCCACAATCAGGACTGCATACGACCGAGGCACACAGGGCCAACAGCCGGCATCATGGTGTGGGGAGCGATCTCCTACACTGGCCGTACACCACTGGTGATCGTCGAGGGGACACTGAATAGTGCACGGTACATCCAAACCGTCATCGAACCCATCGTTCTACCATTCCTAGACCGGCAAGGGAACTTGCTGTTCCAACAGGACAATGCACGTCCGCATGTATCCCATCCCACCCAACGTGCTCTAGAAGGTGTAAGTCAACTACCCTGGCCAGCAAGATCTCCGGATCTGTCCCCCATTGAGCATGTTTGGGACTGGATGAAGCGTCGTCTCACGCGGTCTGCACGTCCAGCACGAACGCTGGTCCAACTGAGGCGCCAGGTGGAAATGGCAGGGCAAGCCGTTCCGCAGGACTACATCCAGCATCTCTACGATCGTCTCCATGGGAGAATAGCAGCCTGCATTGCTGCGAAAGGTGGATATACACTGTACTAGTGCCGACATTGTGCATGCTCTGTTGCCTGTGTCTATGTGCCTGTGGTTCTGTCAGTGTGATCATGTGATGTATCTGACCCCAGGAATGTGTCAATAAAGTTTCCCCTTCCTGGGACAATGAATTCACGGTGTTCTTATTTCAATTTCCAGGAGTGTATTTTCGCATTCGGAAGAGAAAGTTGGTGACTGAAATTTCGTAAATAGATCTCGCCGCGACGAAAAACGTCTTTGCTTTAATGACTTCCATCCCAACTCGAGTATCATATCTGCCACACTCTCTCCCCTATTACGTGATAATACAAAACGAGCTGCCCTTTTTTGCACCCTTTCGATGTCCTCCGTCAATCCCACCTGGTACGGATCCCACACCGCGCAGCAGTATTCTAACAGAGGACGATCGAGTGTAGTGAAATCTGTCACTTCAGTGGACTTGTTGCATCTTCTAAGTGTCCTACCAATGAAACGCAACCTTTGGGCTGCCTTCCGTATGTGGTCTTTCCAACTGAAGTTGTTCGTAATTGTAACACCCAGGTACTTAGTTGAATTGACAGCCTTGAGAATTGTACTATTTATCGAGTAATCTAATTCTAACGGATTTCTTTTGGAACTCATGTGGATCACCTCACACTTTTCGTCATTTAGCGTCAATTGCCACCTGCCACACCATACAGCAATCTTTTCTAAATCGATTTTGCAACTGATACTGGTCTTCGGATGACCTTACTAGGCGGTAAATTACAGCATCATCTGCGAACAACCTAAGAGAACTGCTCAGATTGTCACGCAGGTCATTTACATAGATCAGGAACAGCAGAGGTCCCAGGACGCTTCCCTGAGGAACACCTGATATCACTTCAGTTTTACTCGATGATTTGCCGTCTATTACTACGAACTGCGACCTTCCTGACAGGAAATCACGAATCCAGTCGCACAACTGAGACGATACCCCATAGGCCCGCAGTTTGATTAGAAGTCGCTTGTGAGGAACGGTGTCAAAAGCTTTCCGGAAATCCAGAAAAACGGAATCAACTTGAGATCCGCTGTCGATAGCGTAGCGGCCTTTACTTCGGGCGAATGTGAATAGTCGTTACCATACATACAATGTCGGTCAAAAGTTCTGGACCACCCATGATAAAAACTATACCCTTTATTTCAAAGTACAAACACATTGTAGAAGCTAAACGAATCGACAAAATAAATGTAAGGTGTACAATTTTGCTTCCGTCGTTTGCCGATAGGTGGCGACAACGGTAAGTAGCGGTCGAAAGAAACAGATCGCAGACGTAAGGCAGTTAGCTTGGACCTCGGTCAACATAACCTCATTCAAACATTAGCCGATTTGTGCCTGCATCATAAAGTTGTTCTTGATTGAAAATGTCACTTTAAGAGCGCAATTCTCGTCATTTGAGGGAGGTGTTACTGTTTTGTTCCAATATGAAGAAAACAGCGGCTGAGTCTCACCGAATGCTCTCAAATACCTCTGGTAAGGACGCTATAATGGTTTCAATGCTTCAAGAACGGTGATTTTAACGTCGTAGACCGGCATAGTGGTGGAAGAGAGAATGCTTTCGAAGTTGCAGAATTGGAGACATTGCTGAGTGAAGACTCGCGTCAAACTAAAGGAGAATTGACACGATTAGTGGGAGTGACACGAAGCCATTTCAAAACGTCTCAAGTTGCTTCAGAGGAAAAAAGGGAAGGGATTTCTGCATCGCATTGTGACCGGAGACGAAAAATGGGTTTATTACGATAACCGTAAACGCAAAAAATCATAGGTATATCCCGGCCATGCTTCCACGTCAACGGTCAAACCGAATATTCATGGCTCCAAGATCATGCTCTGCATTTGGTGGGACCAGCTCGGCGTCGTGTACTATGACGTAATAAAACCAAGTGAAACAATCACAGGTGCTCGTTATCGAATGCAATTAAAGCGTTTGAGTAGAGCATTTAAAGACAAACGGCCGCAATACAGCTAGAGGCACGATAAAGTGATTTTGCATCACGACAATGCTCGACCTCACGTTTCAAAAGAGGTCAAAACGCACTTGGAAACGTTAAAATGGGAAGTCCTACCCCACCCGCCGTTTTTTCCAGACATTGCTCCCTCTGACTATCACCTGTTTAGATCAATGGCTCGTGGCCTGGCTGAGCAACACTTCCGATCTCATGAAGAAGTCCCAAATTGGATCGATTTGTGGATAGCTTCAGAAGATGAACAATTGTTTCGAGGCAGGATTCGTACACTTGCGGAAATATGGGAGAAAGTAGTGGCCAGCGATGGAAAATAGTTTGAATGAAACAAGTGTAACCAATTTGTTTGATTAAAGACTCAAATGTTTGGGGATAAACGGCGGAAGCAAAGTTGTACACCTTGTATTTTCTCTCTATTTTCTCTCTCCATCTTTAAGTACAATACAATATGCTTTAGATTTTAGCCTCTTCAAAGTACTCAGAACAGCTGCACAAACTCTTGACTTTCGAGATAAGGTTTTGTGGAGACTCAGCCTGTGAAAAGTTGAAACAACCTTCGGTTAACCAAAAGCAAGGGCGGTAACATTAAGAGTGCAATGGAAAATCCAATATTAAACGCAGAAGAGAGCGGATAGGTGGAAAGAGTAAATTGGAGGCATCTAAGAGGGAGAGGACTTATCTGATGATTTGAGAGAAGTACAAACAGGACTGAACGGGGAAGCTAGAGGATCCAGTATTATAATTAGAATTTAAAAGACTTCAGATCAGATATGGCAGAAGAAATAGATAGCATTAGATGGGAATTTCTAAAAATCATTGGGGGAAGTGACAACCAAACGACTACTCACGTTGGTGAGTGGAATGTATGAGACTGGTGATACGCTATCTTATTTTCGGAGAGACATCTACAAAATTTCCAAGAGTGCAAGAGCCGAAAAGTGTGCGTGAGAATTATCGCACAATCAGCATAACAGCTCATGCATCCAAGTTGCTGACAAGAGTAATGTACAGAAGAATGGAAAAGGAAATTGAGGATGAGTTAGATGACGATTATTTTTGCTTTAGGAAAGGTGAAGGCACCAGGGAGGTAGTTGTAACGTTGAGGTTGAAAATGGAAGCAAGACTAAAGAAAAATCAAGGTAGGTTCATAGGATTTGTTGACCTGTAAAAGGCGTTCCACCTTCTAAAATGGTGCAATATGTTAGAAATTCTAAGGAAAATAAGGCTAAGGTATAGAGAGAGTAGGGTAAAATACAACATGAACAAGGGCCAAGAGGGAATAATAAGAGTGGAAGACCAAGAACGAAGTTCTCGGATTAAACAGGATGTAGTTTTTCGCCCCGGCTGTTGAATCTATACATCGAAGAAGAAAAGACGGAAATAAAAGAAACGTTCAAGTGTGTGATTAAACTTAAGGGTGAAAGAATATCAGCGGTAAGATTCGCTGATGACGTTGCTGTCCTCAGTGAAAGTGAAGAACCACAGGGTGTGTTGAAAGGAATGAACATTCCAATGAGTACAGAACATGGATTGACAGTAAATCGAAGAAAGTAATGAGAAGTAGCAGAAATGAGAACAGCGAGAAAACTTTCAATTAGAATTGGGGGTCACTAAGTAGATGAAGTTAACGAATTCTGCTACCTAGGTAGCAGAATAACCCGTGACGGACGGAGCAAGAACATAATAAGCAGTTTAACACCGGAAAATAAGATATTCATGGGTAAGAGAAGCCTACTAGTATCCAACATTTCAACTTGAGGAAGATACTTCTGAGAATGTTCGTTTGGGAAACAGCATTGTATGGTAGTGAAAGACGGAAAACCGGAACAGAAGAGAATTGAAGCATTTGAGACTTGGTGCTACAGAAGAATGTTGACATTTTGGTGTACTGCTAAGGCAAGAAATGAATAGGTTCTTCACAGAATCGGCGAGGAAAGGAATCTATGGAAAACACTGACAAGAAAAAGGAACAGGATGATAGCGTGCTGTAGAGATATCATGGAGTAACTTCCATAGTGCTAGAGGGAGCTTTAGAGGGTGTAAACTGTAAAGGAAGACAGAGATTTGAGTACATCCAATAAATAACTGAGGGCGTAGGAGGCAAGTGCTACCTTGAGATGAAAAAATTGTAAAAAAAAAAGAAATTTATGGCGGGCCTCATCAAAAGAATTCTAAAATTACGCTGAAAATTTTTTCGCAGTATATTGGTGATTATCAGTATTACGTCTGTTTGTATACAACATAATATTACAATAGCTGAGGACTACAGGATATCGAAAGTTAAAATGTTCTTTGCGTCTTCATATTAACCAACGAAACGAAATCAACTTGTTCCTTTTTCGTAGAGATGGGCATATAGTATTTTCGTACCAGAGTATCACTTTTCGATTGCATAGCTTCAATGATGCCATTTTTAGCACGTCAGACAAGAAATGATGTAGTAAAATGCACTTCAAATTGTTTTGTAGAGGAAGACCAAAGTAGATAGATTCGTACTGATGTAGGTTGCAGAAGTTATGCAGAAATGAAGAGGCTTGCACCTGATAGACGAGCTTGGAGAGTTACATCAGATCAGTCATCGAACTGAAGACCACAACAAAGCACCAGCTGCACTTCTTCAGAAAAAAAAACCGGGAAGAACAAAAGTTTGTATGTCAACGAATTATTGGCATTCGACAGAGCTCAACAACAGATGGACACCAGTACGCTCCTGAAGAAAACCGCAAAAAAGGATTCGAAGCGTCGTCTTATTGACTGAACAGAAGAGGAAAACAATGTGACCTAACTGCACATAACATTTTAATTTCATCTCAAATACTGCAGTCACGTGTGGGCAAAATCTTCTGTGGCGGATAATTTTACCACAAGACTGCTTCGTGACACTCATCTCTGATGTAGATTAACAGATTAATATTTCAACATGCCTCTGTCCAGGGGAATCTCAGCAGTAATTAGACGAAACGTGAATCCCATAACGTGGCGGTACTTTGCTAAGCCCTTATTTCTTACATACACTCTCTACTCTGAACATTCTAGACGTCTACCGTACGGACAAGTAGAAAAACGTGTGTGTGTGTGTGAGAGAGAGAAGGAGAGAGAGAGAGAGAGACAGAGAGAGAGAGAGAGAGAGGGAAAGGACACGACTGGACAGAGGAGAGACTTTCAGGCAGACACGCCAGGCTTTTCATATTAACGATGGGTATTAAGCGTGCTAATGTTCGCGTTTAAATGGCGTTACGGACGCATCATCGGTTCCATTGTGATGATAAATAGCTATTTTAATCTTTTAAGCTACAGCACTGGATGAATGTGCACCCCCAATGTTCAGCCGTTGGTCAGTTTAGAGCTTTTTAACTTTACGTTTACGTTATTATAAGAGGCGATCAAAATGTTTCTGGTCGAGGGCGTTGCTGCAGCGTATATGCAACGCGACTCCGATGCGAAAATGTGGGGTGTCTCTCATAACAGTCGCCAGGCGCACTTTCTTTGGTATTTTGGCAGGTATTTACAATTTTGTTTTTGCAACGCGTAACTGGAGTCAACCCAACGTTGCTGATCACGTCTTACAGGCGAGCACACCGTCGATGGAATCACACTTAAGTGCCTGGCAGGGGATTCATCGAACCATTTTCATACTACTCCTCTACCATTCCACTCTCGAATGGCGCGTGGCAAAAAGGAACACCTAAATATTTCTGTTCGAGCTCCGATTTCTCTTATTTTATTATGATGATCATTTCTCCCTACGTAGGTGGGTGTCAACAAAATATTTTCGAATTCGGAAGTTGGTGATTAAAATTTCGTAATAGATCTCGCCGCAAAGAAAACCGCCTTTGTTTCAGTGACTGCCACCCCAACTCGCGTATCATATGAGTGACACTCTCACCCCCATTGCTCGATAACACGAAACGAGCTGCCTTTCTTTGCGCTTTTTCGATGTCCTCCGTCAATCCTACTTGGTAAGGATCTCACATTGCGCAGCAACATTCCAGCAGAGGACGGACAAGTGTAATGTAGGCTGTCTCTTTACAGGGGTTGTCGCATCTTCTAAGTGTTCTGCCAACAAAACGCAGTCTTTGTTTCGCCTTCCCCACAATATTATCTATGTGGTCTTACCAATTTAAGTTGCTCATAATAGTAATTCCTAGGTATGTAGTCGAATTGACAGCACTTAGATTTGTGCGATTTATTGTAGACCCAAAATTTATCGGATTTCTTTTAGTACCCATGTGGATGACCTCGCACTTTTCTTTATTTAGTGCCAATTGCCACTTTTCGCACCATACGGAAATTCTCTCTAGATCATTTAGTAAATGGAAGTGATCGTCTGATGATTTTACTAGACGGTAAATTACAGCATCATCTGCAAACAATCTAAGGGGCTTATCAGATTATCACCTGGATCATTTATGTAAATCAGTAACAGCAGAGGGCCTATGACACTACCTTGCGGAACGCCAACTATCACTTCTGTTCTACTCGATGATTTACCGTCTATCACTACGAGCTGTGTCTTCTCTGAGAGGAAATCACGAATCCAGTTGAAACGTCCCCTTAGAAAAATTTATGCATGACGGTGCTTATAAACCTCTTACATTATTTGATTTTCAAACAGCTTGGCAGAACTGAACGTACTCAGACATTTCGCTCTTTACTTATTCTGATCAACACTAAACTGACACACAATATTTTTAGCGCAACGCAATCTGACTTTCAATAATCCCTTGATTGTTCCTGTTTTGTGAGTAAAAACTGTGGAATGTGCTTGTAATATCTCAAGAAGGTCCTGCCTAACAATAACTTATAACTTTCATGAATTACTTACCTCACAAAAATCTTCGTTATTCGAACTATTGCAATACAGAGAGCGCCAATACTGCCAGTTAAATAAATGATTCTAACTACTGAAGGCACTAACTACTGATAGGCATAGTTAGAAAACGAAAGATTTTGATAGAGAACAAACAATGTATTTACCTTAATAGCGTTCAAAAGCCATATCAGTTCATGATATCCAGTATTACAAATTTACTCTTTTTGATGGACACACGTCCAGATCGACCGCTCTCAAAATTTTGCCATCTCTCTCCCCACATCCACCACTGCTGGCGGCTCACCTCCAACTGCCCAACACTACGTGCTGTTGACATCCAGCTGCCCAACACTACAATAGCAAATATTCCAATAATGCAAACCAGCCACAGACTGCACACATCACAGCCAGTGATTTTCACATAGAGCGCTACGTGGCGTTACCACCATAAAAAGCTAAACAGCCTACTTACACAGTCACACAACTTAGACAATACTCCATCTGCAAGCAATCTGATTAATAGTCGCTTGTGAGGCCTTCTGGAAATCTAGGAATATGGAATCGATTTGAGATCCCCTGTCCACAGCACTCATAACTTCATGGGAATAACTGCTGTGTTGCACAAGAACGATATTTTCTGAATCCGTGGTGGTTATAACATTCGAGTACAATATATGCTCCAAAATCCTACTGCAAATTGAGGTCAGTGATACGGGTCTGTAATTCAGTGGGTAAGTCCTATTTACATTCTTGAATATTGGTGAGACCTGTGCTACTTTCCAGTCTTTAGGAACAGACCTTTCGTCAAGTGAGCTGTTGTATATGGTTCTTACGAAAGGCGCTATTGTGTCTGCATACTCTGAAAGGAACCTGGTTGGTATACCATCTGGACCGGAAGACTTGCCTTTCTTAAGTGATCTGAGTTGTTTCGCAACTCCTAAGATATCTACTTTTATGTCACTCATGCTAACAGTTGCTCTGGTTTCGAATTCTGGAATATTTACTTCGTCTTATTTCGTGAAGGAATTACAGAAACTACATTTAGTAACTCTGCTTCAATGACACTATCATCGATAACATTTCCATCGCCATCGCGCAGTGACGGTATTGACTGTTTTTTGCCACTGCTGTACTTTACATACGACTAGAATCTCATTGGGTTTTCTACCATATTTTGAGACAGTGTTTCATTGTGGAAACTATTAAAAGCATCTCGCATTGATGTCCACTGGGTTTTCTACCATATTTTGGGACAATGTTTCATTCTGGACACTATTAAAAGCATCTCGCATTGACGTCCACACTAAATTTCGAGATCCCTTGAAACTTAGCCAGTCTTGGGAATTTTGCATTCTTCTGAATTTGGCACGCTTTTTTCGTTGCTTCTGCAACGGTATTCTGACGTGTTTTGTGTACCATGGTGGATCAGTCCCGTTTCTAATTAAATTATGCAGAATGTATCTATCTATTGCTATCGGTACTGCATCTTTGAATTTGAGCCATAGCTGGTCTACACTTACATAATTAGCTTGGAAGAAATGGAGACTCTCTCTTAGGAAAGCATCAAGCGAATTTTTATCTGCTGTTGTAAATAGATATGTTTTGAGTTTGTTTTTAGTGGTTTTGGTTGATATAGTTTTAAGCCTCTCTACAATGACCTTGTGTTGACTAATCCCTGTATCCGTCATGACACTCTTTTTTAAATCAGCATTATTTGTGGCTGAGAGATCAAGTGTGTTTTCGCAACCATTTACAATTCGTGTGGGCTCATGAACTAATTGTTCAAAGTAATTCTCAGAGGAAACATTCAGTACATTACGCCACTTTGTTTCCCATTACAAAGAAAATGAATTGCTTTTGAATGCATTACGGGAACAGCAGTGATCAATGTCTTATAAATATTTACTATTAAAAACAGTCTTGATCACGATTCATTTATCAAGGTGACCGGTTTCGACCACTACTGTGGTCATCTTCAGACCATTGAGTAGGAACATCTTTCTGTTGGAAAGAGGTTAAAAACAGTCTTGATCACGATTTATTTATCAAGGTGTCCGGTTTCGACCACTACTGTGGTCATCTTCAGGCCATTGAGTAGGAACCTCTTTCTGTTGGAAAGAGGTTAAAAACAGTCTTGATCACGATTTATTTATCAAGGTGACCGGTTTCGACCACTACTGTGGTCATCTTCAGACCATTGAGTAGGAACCTCTTTCTGTTTTTAATAGTAAACAAAGAAAATGATTTACAAAGGGAAATTTTACCTGCTCATGAGACAGAGCGGTCCTAAATAAGTATACTGCGATATTAGTTTTACCGATATATGTTAACAGGGACAGTAAAAGACGAGGAACAAGGAGTACTCTCACAGCGACTGCACCGCCTTGTCCCGCGCTGACTGCTACCGCTATGCAGAAGCGTGCTGTTCAGTCGCTGCTGGGGTGCAGGTTATTCCTTGTGCTTCATTGTCTCCCTCAATACATACCGGTAAAGCTAATATAGCACTAGACCAATCTGGTAGCGCCCTACCTGTCGTGTCCTGCCTGCTCATCGAATATAGGTTTCCATTCTCGGATCGCTAGAAAACAATTCAAGCAAATCGTACTAACGAATTTCTGTTACAGTAAGATAAACGACAATACTTAACTTTCAGAATTTACAATGGTGTGTCGCAACTAGTAGGCGACAGACAAAATAAGAAAATGTCTTCAGTATGCACAACTGCTAATACAAGTGAAGCAATACAGTTCCTAAGTCACTGATGTAGAGCTCTTAGAACGGCCGGCCTTCAACTGGGCCGCGCCCAGGCGGGCGCTGAGCCTACGTTCTCTTCGCCTAGAGGCCGCTGCTGTCTCGGTGTCGTCCTAGAGAGAGGTCGGTCAGCGTACTATTGGCTGACGTCTTCTTCACACCCTTCTCTGCTCTACCGTTCCTCACGTCTTCCGGCGTTTGACTTTTACGCCGGAACACTATCGAATGTGCGTGTCAAATTCCCATTAAAACATAATTTTGTTTGATAGCGGAAGCAAACCGACGCATTCCGTCGACGCTGGGCGTAGCATGAAAGACTTGACAGCATTGTTTGTTTGGCCAGGCACCAGCTAGAATTTGCAAAAACGAAACCCCGAATATGTATTGAACTCTAGAGAAATGCGCCTAACAATTCTTAGGACCCACACTCGGTGCAAATACCGACATGTAGGCAAAGGATTATTGTAGCATTCACGTCTTTCCAACGGTCGTGCGGTAAATGTGGCAATGTGAACCATGGTGATGTTATTACCACATGCTTACAAACGGGACTAACGTGTTGTTACTCTTGTACGCCATGCGGTGCTGTTGCTTCATGACAACGCAAGTCCCCACATCGCAAATGTCGTAAACAGAAGTTACGACAATTGAAGTGGGAGACTCTCCAGCACCAGCCTGCGATTGTCATGCCTTCGGTCCCTCAAAAAGATCTTGAATGGTCGACGATTCCTATCGGACGAGGATGTGCGGAAGTCAGCTACGGACTTCTTCACGCACCATGCCGTGGTGTTTTACCAAACATGTACACTATGTGATTAAAAGTACCCAGACACCTGACTGAAAATGACTTACAAGTTCGTGGGACCCTCCATCGGTAATGCTAGAATACAATATGGTGTTGGCCCACCCTTAGCCTTGATGAGAGTTTCCACTCTCGCAGGCATACGTTCAGTCAAGTGCTGGAAGGTTTATTGAGGAATGGCAACCCGTTCTTCACGGAGTGCTGCACTGAGGAGAGGTATCGTTGTCGGTTGGTGAGGCCTGGCACGAAGTCGGCTTTCCAAAACATCCCAAAGGTGTTCTATTGGATTCAGGTCAGAACTCTGTGCAGGCTAGTCCGTTACAGGGATGTTACTGTCGTGTAATCATTCCGCCACAGGCTGAGCATCACGAACAAGTGCTCGATCGTGTTGAAAGATGCAATCGCCATTCCCGAATTGCTCTTCAAAAGCGGGAGGCAAGAACGTGCTTAAAACATCAATGTTGTGCTGTGACAGTGCCACGCAAAACAACAAGGGGTGCGAGCCCCGTGTAAGAGGTCCGAGCAGATGTAATTTCGATGTATTGCTCATGCGCTGCCTGCGATATGCAAGGTATAAGAGAATCAGTGTTGACTCAGTAGGAACTGTGTAGCTGTAGCAGTAAGTTGTCGCTAGTCTGCGCTAGTCTGCGCTCGTGTGGAGTCTGCTCTGCTCTGGTCTGGTGTATCGTGTTGGCTGGCCGGTCGCGGTGCAGCGATGCTGGAGCCTGAGTATTATTGTATAAGGTGAAAAGCAGCCTCGCTCATATCTAGTAATGTTATGTGAACTCCCATGTAAATCTTTTAAAATGTCCTAATAATAATCTTTGTCATATAAAGTAATTTCTAACAAGCATTCATTTCAATTTAAAGAATTTACTAATTTCTCCAATCCATGATCATCCCGATTGTTGCATAAGAAAAATCAGTTGCTTCGTTTCATAAATATCTATCGGCCAGCATTGCACAGAGCTGTGCCGGAAAAAGTTATTGTAAGAGCAGATAGTTGGCGACTTTATGGAGGTAAGAAATTTTTGCTTTTTTATTCAGAATGATCTTACAGGGCCACGACGCAGCACTGCTGTCGTCCAAAATTTACCAGGTTACTGAATTTATTTTTTATTACGAGGTTTAGGAATTTTTCTGTTTCGAGCTTACATTAAATGAGAAAAGAATTTTGTGGGTACATTAAACGGGAACCAATTTTGTTCAGAGGTTACACTAAAAATAGAATCATATTCATTATTATTTTTTGTGGGGAGGTTACACCCGTCCATGAAAAACACGACCACACCATAACACCACTGCCTCCAAATTTTACTGTTGGCTCTATACACGCTGGCAGATGACGTCATCTGGCATTCGCCATACCCACACCCTGCCATCGGATTGTGTACCGTGATTCGTCACTCCACACGACGTTTTTTCACTGTTCAATCGTCCACTGCTTACGCTCCTTACATCAAGCGAAGTGTCGTTTGGCATTTACCGGCGTAATGTGTGGCTTACGAGCAGCCGCTCGACAGTGAAATCCAAGTTTTCTCACCTCCCGCCTAACAGTCATAGTACTTGTAGTGGATCCAGATGCAGTTTGGAATCCCTGTGTGATAGTGTGGGTAGACGTCTGCCTATTACACATTACGACCCTCTTCTACTGTGTGCGGTCTCTGTCAGTCAACAGACGAGGTCAGCCTGTACACCTTTGTGCTGTACGTGTCCCTTCACGTTTCCACTTCACTGTCACAAGGGAAACAGTGGACCTAGGGATGTTTAGTAGTGTCAAAATATCGCGTACAGACGTATGACACAAGTGAAACCTGATCACGTTCGAAGTCCGTGAGTTCCGCTGGGAGCCCCATTCTGCTCTCTCACGATGTCTAATGACTACTGAGGTAGCTGATATGGAGTACCTGGCAGTAGGTGACAGCACAGTGCACATAATATGAAAAAAGGGCGTTTTGGGTGGTATCCGGATACTTTTGATCACGTAGTGTATCTTCAACCTGACGCATCTGTGAGATGATTGCCTCAGTGTCCACAGGGATTTTGCGTGTGTGGGAGATCTGTTCTCGACTGTAAAGCCTTCGAATGCAAACTTTTTTATTGCCCTTTACACATACACTGTTCGTGTAAAACCACTGACGCTAGAGGCGTAAATTGAATTTCCTGAGGAGTAAAAGCTAAACGTTTCGATTCTGTTTCAGTCACGAAACTGAAGTATTTTCACAAGATCGTTACTATTATCACAATTTTTATGACTCTAATGTTGATTATGTAAGTTATCGATGATTACTTTCTCTCAGTTAGTGGCATGGACGTTACAGGTTCCTCGCATAGTCCACCTACTACACACATACGTTGTGCTTTATCCCTTACATCACGCCGGCCGTTGTGACCGACCGGTTCTAGGCGCTTGTAAAGATTGAAACAAACGTTCAGTTTGAGGAAGAAATCAATCAGCATAATCCGGGCACATTGGGTCAGCTGTTGGGTAAAAATTTACCGCAATCAGCAGAAATTTTATTTCCACCCGATTTCATGTCGATAAATGTGAAATGCCACTATATTTAACAGACCGCGGTGGCCGAGTGGTTCTAGGCGCTTCAGTCTGGAACCGCGCGACCACTACAGTCGCAGGTTCGAATCCTGCCTCGGGCGCCGGCCGCGGTGGTCTCGCGGTTCTAGGCGCTCAGTCCGGAGCCGCGCGACTGCTACTGTCGCAGGTTCGAATCCTGCCTCGGGCATGGGTGTCTGTGATGTCCTTAGGTTAGTTAGGTTTAAGTAGTTCTAGGGGACTGATGACCTCAGATGTTAAGTCCCATAGTACTCAGAGCCATTTGAACCTGCCTCGGGCATGGATGTGCGTGATGTCCTTATGTCAGTTAGGTTTAAATAGCTCTAAGTTGTAGGGGACTGATGACCTCAGACGTTAAGTCCCATAGCGCTCAGAGCCATTTGAACCTTACATCGCTGATGATAAAAGTGAGAGATATACGTAACAAATGCTAAACTTCTCATGAAAATGTCTTCTCCAAGTTGTAGTTAGCGCCTCCAGTAGTCCAGAAATTGCTTCGTTATTCGCTTAGAAATAGATAAATGAACTGACATAACGACACAGCAGTAACTATATAACGGCCACAGTGGTGCTGTACACGGTTTGACACAAAGATTACCGGCCTGAAGTAGTCTAATTTTTGCCAGTGCAGAAGTAAGGAGTGCAGCAATGAAGTGATTTACGAACAGTAAGTAAAGTGCACACGTTTGAGCGTGTTGATTTTAAATGGGGTTGCAGTGTGCAGGGCAAGCAACTGTGGCAATAGAGGAGTAATGCAGGGGAAGCATGTTTTGTAACAAATGTGTACCGTCACTGTGGATAGCTAGCTTTATGTTGCGAGGAGGATTTGTAGGCAGCACTTCCGATGCACCACGAATTTTTTCGTCATTCATTCTAATAGACAATAACACACACGCACCACACACACTCACACACACACACACACACACACACACACACACACACACACACACACTCACATACGAACACAAGCTAAATATCATTCCTCTACCACCATTTCAAAAATAGTTGGGAGAATGCATTAGTCGCTAGAGTGAATGTGTTGAGATATGAATATGTAGACATGGCAATGGCGGCCGATGATTTCCGGCATAAACAGCCACCTTCGTTCTGCCAACATCCTTGTCAAAGAGGGCGGAGGGGCGGTTAGAGTTCCAAAGCACTCTCTTCTGCGCTTTGGGTGGGAAACTGCCACTAAAATACGGGAGAATCAGAAATGATCAATGGCATGACGTTGTTGAAAGCAAGGGAAACCATTGAGCTAGACATAAAGTGAATCAACAGGATATGTGTCCTGTAATTGAGAAAAGTGTCATGGTGATCTCTCCATTGGCAAGAGATTCCAGACCAGTCACCTAAGCCGGCCGGGGTGCCCGAGCGGCGCTACAGTCTGGAACCGCGAGACCGCTACGGTCGCAGGTTCGAATCCTACCTCGGGCATGGATGTGTGTGATGTCCTTAGGTTAGTTAGGTTTAGTAGTTCTAAGTTCTAGGGGACTGATGACCTCAGAAGTTAAGTCCCATAGTGCTCAGAGCCATTTGAGCCAGTCACGTATTCGGATCTGCGGGAACGGACTGCCAAGGGGGAGATGACTATGAGAAGAAGGTTGATTAACCAATGAAAGGATAACGTTCTACGAGTTGGGGCATGGGATGTCAGAAGTTTGAATGTTGTGGCTAGAAAATCGGAAAAGGGAAATTCAGAGGCTCAGTCTAGATATACTGGATATCAATGAAGTGAAATGGAAAGAAGACAAGGATTTCTGGTCGGACGAGTACAGGGTGGTATCAATAACAACAGCAGAGGGTATAGCGGGAGGTAGGATTCGGTATTAATAGGCATGCAGGGCAGAGAGTGTGTTACTGTGAATAGTTCAGTGATAGGGATGACCTCAGCAGAATCGACAGCAAAACAACACCGACAACGATAGGCCAGATATACATGTCGTTATCGTAAACAGAGGATGAAAAAATAAAGTATATGACGATATGGAACCGGTAATTGGGTACGTAAAGGGAGATGCAAATCTAACAGTCATGGGGACTGTAGGGGAGAGTGTAGAAAAAGAGAGTTGCGGGAGAATATTAGCTCCACAGTAGGAACGAGAGAGGAGAAATAGTAACTGAGTTCTGCAATAAATATTAGTTAGTAATAGCGAATTCTCTGTTCAAGAAACACAAGAGGACGAAGTATACTTGCGAAAGGCCTGGACGTACGGGAAGATTTCAACATTTCAATCTTGCTTCCATTATCAACCGCAACGCACCTTTACCTTTCCTAAAGCCAAACTGCTCGTCATCTAACACATCCTCTATTTCCTTTCCCATTCTACTGTATATTATTCTTGTCACCTGATGGTGCGATAATTCTCGCATTTTTCGGCTCTTGCTATCTTCTGAATTGTGTGTATGATGATTTTTAGAATTTGCGAAGCAATGTTATCTATCCCTATTTTACATTTTGATTCTAATGCTGGATCCCCTATTTGCGGCGGGTACAGTGGAGATTTTGTCATGGCTGCGGGACCACCTGCTTTGAAGTAGACGTTAGGAACCACCAACAACGCACTAATGGCCACAGGCATCTTTCTGTATCTGAGATCGGCTTAAGAGCCATGGCTCACTTACAAAGATAACACATTTTAAATACGAGAGACAACACAAGATTTGAGATGAATATGAAAAGAGTAGATAACTTTATGTCAGAGGTACTTTGAAGGAATTTTTCGTTTAAAAATTTCATAAATGAAATATTAAGAAACTGCATAGCCTTAAAAATCTCCGTAAACTCCACAGGTTTTCATTTAAAAACTAAAAATTTAAAAACTGACTGCCAGTGCTACCTTTACTCAAAAGGTTAAACCTTACTCTTGTGATAATATGCACTCAAATGACATCAGTACATGCATTTTTCTTTTAGCAAACTTCCACATTTAAATAACGGAAGCCAATTCATGATTTATCCAGTTTATGCTCATCAATGAGAATTACCTCAGAAAACAATTTAAGCCAAGTCTAATATCTAACGAAGTCTGGTCACCCATCATCACAGGACACAACGCACGGCACGGGACCACCTGCGCCCAACCAGCCACCCTACCGGTACAGCTCTACGCTCTATGCTACGTGCATGCAAAGCATCGGCAGCCCCAACTATCATTTCTCGTGCAGCGGAACTTACATTGCTTAGCACGCCTTGCGATAACTTTATTCTAAATCAGGCCAGCATGACATCGCTATATATCTCTAGATAACACTTACGCTAGATAAATAATCGATATACGAGCGTAAACGTCCTCCCCCGGTAGCTGAGTGGTAGCCGGCACGGCAGCTCAGCGTGTTTGGTCAGAGGGTTTAGCTACCCTCTGTAATAAAAAAAAAAAAAAAACTGAGTGAACTGATCAACGAAAAACCTGAACGGGTGTCATCGGACGTCCGCCACGAACAACATAGAACAAAAAATGAGATAAAAAAAAGTGGTCAGCGCGACAGAATGTCGATGCTAAGGGCCCGGGTTCGATTCCCGGATGGGTCGGAGATTTGTGGCGTCAAATCGGAAGACTTGCACCCGGCGAACGGTCTACCCGACGGGAGGCTCTAGTCACACGACATTTAAATTTTTACTTCCAATTACTTTCGCTTCAATGACCAGTACTACTGGCAAACAGATGAAGTTGCGGTGCATATCTCTAGATATGCCCTTCAAGAAGGGTCGTCGAGCAGATGCGCAAAACTATAGACCTATATCTCTTACGTCGATCTCTTGTAGAATTTTAGAACATGTTTTTTGCTCGCGTATCATGTCATTTCTGGAAACCCAGAATCTACTATGTAGGAATCAACATGGATTCCGGATCAGCGATCGTGTGAGACCCAACTCGCCTTATTTGTTCATGAGACCCAGAAAATATTAGATACAGGCTCCCAGGTAGATGCTATTTTTCTTGACTTCCGGAAGGCGTTCGATACAGTTCCGCACTGTCGCCTGATAAACAAAGTAAGAGCCTACGGAATATCAGACCAGCTGTGTGGCTGGATTGAAGAGTTTTTAGCAAACAGAACACAGCATGTTGTTATCAATGGAGAGACGTCTACAGACGTTAAAGTAACCTCTGGCGTGCCACAGGGGAGTGTTATGGGACCATTGCTTTTCACTATATATATAAATGACTTAGTAGATAGTGTCGGAAGTTCCATGCGGCTTTTCGCGGATGATGCTGTAGTATACAGAGAAGCTGCAGCATTAGAAAATTGTAGCGAAATGCAGGAAGATCTGCAGCGGATAGGCACTTGGTGCAGGGAGTGGCAACTGACCCTTAACATAGACAAATGTAATGTATTGCGAATACATAGAAAGAAGGATCCTTTATTGTATGATTATATGATAGCGGAACAAACACTGGTAGCAGTTACGTCTGTAAAATATCTGGGAGTATGCGTGCGGAACGATTTGAAGTGGAATGATCATATAAAATTAATTGTTGGTAAGGCGGGTACCAGGTTGAGATTCATTGGGAGAGTGCTTAGAAAATGTAGTCCATCAACAAAGGAGGTGGCTTACAAAACACTCGTTCGACCTATACTTGAGTATTGCTCATCAGTGTGGGATCCGTACCAGATCGGTCTGACGGAGGAGATAGAGAAGATCCAAAGAAGAGCGGCGCGTTTCGTCACCGGGTTATTTGGTAACCGTGATAGCGTTACGGAGATGTTTAATAAACTCAAGTGGCAGACTCTGCAAGAGAGGCGCTCTGCATCGCGGTGTAGCTTGATCGCCAGGTTTCGTGAGGGTGCGTTTCTGGATGAGGTATCGAATATATTGCTTCCCCCTACTTATACCTCCCGAGGAGATCACGAATGTAAAATTAGAGAGATTAGAGCGCGCACGGAGGCTTTCAGACAGTCGTTCTTCCCGCGAACCATACGCGACTGGAACAGGAAAGGGAGGTAATGACAGTGGCACGTAAAGTGCCCTCCGCCACACACCGTTGGGTGGCTTGCGGAGTATCAATGTAGATGTAGATAACACTTACGCTAGAGAGGCCCTAGTCACACGACATTTACATTTACTAGCGTAAACGGCGTGGTCTACCACATGTAACTAACAAGTAGGGGGGGAAGCTCTATTGGGTTCAGAAAAATCTCATTCTAGTACTTGTATTATTTTAATTAAGTACAATACTAGCAACCAGCATCAAAAGGCCGCACTGATTGCGCTTTATCACAAATTACAAAATCATCATTTCCTGGGTCACACAGAATGTGGCAAACTACAAATACACTATCACCAGCATACGTAACGCGTGTAATACACTCCTGGAAATTGAAGTAAGAACACCGTGAATTCATTGTTCCAGGATGGAGAAACTTTATTGACACATTCCTTGGGTCAGATACATCACATGATCACACTGACAGAACCACAGGCACATAGACACAGGCAACAGAGCATGCACAATGTCGGCACTAGTACAGTGTATATCCACCTTTCGCAGCAATGCAGGCTGCTATTCTCCCATGGAGACGATCGTAGAGATGCTGGATGTAGTCCTGTGGAACGGCTTGCCATGCCATTTCCACCTGGCGCCTCAGTTGGAGCAGCGTTCGTGCTAGACGTGCAGACCGCGTGAGACGACGCTTCATCCAGTCCCAAACATGCTCAATGGGGGACAGATCCGGAGATCTTGCTGGCCAGGGTAGTTGACTTACACCTTCTAGAGCACGTTAGGTGGCACGGGATACATGCGGACGTGCATTGTCCTGTTGGAACAGCAAGTTCCCTTGCCGGTCTAGGAATGGTAGAACGATGGGTTCGATGACGGTTTGGATGTACCGTGCACTATTCAGTGTCCCCTCGACGATCACCAGTGGTGTACGGCCAGTGTAGGAGATCGCTCCCCACACCATGATGCCGGGTGTTGGCCCTGTGTGCCTCGGTCGTATGCAGTCCTGATTGTGGCGCTCACCTGCACGGCGCCAAACACGCATACGACCATCATTAGCACCAAGGCAGAAGCGACTCTCATCGCTGAAGACGACACGTCTCCATTCGTCCCTCCATTCACGCCTGTCGCGACACCACTGGAGGCGGGCTGCACGATGTTGGGGCGTGAGCGGAAGACGGCCTAACGGTGTGCGGGACCGTAGCCCAGCTTCATGGAGACGGTTGTGAATGGTCCTCGCCGATACCCCAGGAGCAACAGTGTCCCTAATTTGCTGGGAAGTGGCGGTGCGGTCCCCTACGGCACTGCGTAGGATCCTACGGTCTTGGCGTGCATCCGTGCGTCGCTGCGGTCCGGTCCCAGGTCGACGGGCACGTGCACCTTCCGCCGACCACTGGCGACAACTTCGATGTACTGTGGAGACCTCACGCCCCACGTGTTGAGCAATTCGGCGGTACGTCCACCCGGCCTCCCACATGCCCACTATACGCCCTCGCTCAAAGTCCGTCAACTGCACATACGGTTCACGTCCACGCTGTCGCGGCATGCTACCAGTGTTAAAGATTGCGATGGAGCTCCGTATGCCACGGCAAACTGGCTAACACTGACGGCGGCGGTGCACAAATGCTGCGCAGCTAGCGCCATTCGACGGCCAACACCGCGGTTCCTGGTGTGTCCGCTGTGCCGTGCGTGTGATCATTGCTTGTACAGCCCTCTCGCAGTGTCCGGAGCAAGTAAGGTGGGTCTGACACACCGGTGTCAATGTGTTCTTTTTTCCATTTCCAGGAGTGTATTTCCACAGGCACTGCCACTAACGGCGAAATCCACTGCTTTTATGGCACGGGTGGCGCTGGAAAAATAGCGTGAAGAAAAATCGCAAAGACAATCTGGCACGACCAACACATATGCATAAGGTCTGTAATAACATTACTTTGTAAGAGTGTAAAACGTCACTGTAGATCAGATATAGCAATGAGCACAGAGAGGAGAAAATGAACGACCTAGGGCTTGCTCGAGGTTCAAGAAAGTCAAACAGGAATGACAGCACTACTGCGGGCAACGGTGGAACAACTGACGTGGGCTGCACTCCATGGTCGCATGTGGCATCAGACGCAGATAACACTGACCTCGTTCCGCACTCGTTGATGGTGCACATGACACATCACACAAAATCCATAGTTGATTTGTAGCATCTGCTGTCCAGATGCTTTCACAGAATTCCAGTGCTGGTTATTACTCATGCAATAGCAACTCTTTTCACGATAAGAGATTTTCTGTAAACCAACAATGAAGTATCGTCAAAACAGCGAAATCAAGGCGCTCGCAGAAACAACGACGATGGAACAAAATCCAACGGCAGGCTAATCAAATCAGAATTTTGTCGCCCAGAGAGTGTTTAAAACAAGAAGGCCACCAATTATGGTGCTAACGTTATCTCAGACACTAAAAACCAAATCTATGGTAAGAAACAAATCAGTTAAATACAAAATAGATGGATCGTCTGCACTCAGTAATCGGATACCTGGTTGTTGCATCAGCGACCTCGCACACGTAATACCAGCCTCTCATTCTCAGACCAACCATAAGGAATTCGCAGTGCAAGAACTGCTGATGAACCAACCATTAACACTTTGCCCTGCGACGTTCAAGCTGCACAACTCTACTTCCACGATGAACATGAAGGTCTCACGCGGGCCGACAGACAACTCTACGCCTCTGCCGTGCACTGCGTGTCTGCCACAGAGGTCGCTCATTCGAGTGCCTAGAAGCTACTGTAGTTGCCGATCTGCACCCCCACGTGCGGCGCTGACCAAGAGGACGAAGGAATTCAAACTGCTGGTGCGATGGACATCCGGCACAATTTCTTGTACTTTATATAACGGATGATCAAAAAGTCAGTATAAATTTGAAAACTGAATAAATCACGGGATAATGTAGATAGAGAGGTACAAGTTGACACACATGCTTCGAATGACGGGGTTTTATTAGAATCAAAAAAATACAAAAGTTAAAAAAATGTCGGACAGATGGCGCTTCATCTGATCAGAATAGCAATAATTAGCGTAACAAAGTAAGACAAAGCAAAGACGATGTTCTTTACAGGAAATGCTCAATATGTCCACCATCATTCCTAAACAATAGCTGTAGTCGAGGAATAATGTTGCGAACAGCACTGTAAAGCATGTCCGGAGTTATGGTGAGGCACTGGCGTCGGATGTTGTCTTGATCACGATACACTTGCGACTTCAGGTAACCCCAAAGCCAAACATCGCACGGAATGAGGTCTGGGGACCAGGGAGGCCAAGCATGACGAAAAGTGGCGGCTGAGCACACGATCATCACCAAACGACGCGCGCCCGAGATCTTTCACGCGTCTAGCAATATGGGGTGGAACGCCATCCTGCATAAACATTGTACGTTCCAGCAGGTGTTTATCAGCCAGGCTGGGGATGATACGATTCTGTAACATATCGGCGTACCTCTCACCCGTCCCGGTAGCAGTTACAAAACCAGAATCACGCATTTCCTCGAAGAAAAAAGGCCCGATAACGGTAGATGTAAATCCAACCCATACCGTGACTTTCTCGTCGTGGAATGGAGTTTCCACGACAGTTCTAGGATTTTTAGTAGCCCAAATTCTGCAGTTGTGGACGTTGACAGACCCTTGGAGTGTGAAATGAGCTTCGTCGGTCCACAACACGTTACTCAACCAATCGTCATCTTCCGCCATCTTTTGAAACGCCGACACAGCAAATGCCCTTCGCTTCACTGAATCGCCAGGTAACAGTTCATGATGCCAATGGATTTTGTACGGATAGCATCGGAGGGTACGCCTAAGTACCAACCAAACAGTAGTGTGTGGAATGCGGGTGCGACGTGCGACTGCACGAGCGTTGACTTCCCGGTGCATAGACGAACCCGCTACAGTCTCCATTTCTTCCTGAACTGTCTCAGCAGCATTACGCCTTATGCTCGGTCGACCACTACGGGGTCTCTCGTCTAAACAGCCCATGGCTTCGAACTTCGAAATCATTCTCGCCACAGCTGCATTTGTCAATGCTGAACGCTGAACGCTGAACTAGCACATTCCCCATTCTGATAATACAGCTTCACTAAAAGCGCCTTTTCAGGTAACGTCAACATGCTGCGACTGCTGGTGCATCTGATTCTCTCTCTCATTACAGCTCCATTTATACACGATTGTCATGCGCAGTCACTGACGTTTTGCTGTCCAGCGCCATCTGTCGGACATTTTGTGAACTTTTTTTTTTTTGGTTCTAATAAAACCCCATGTCATTCCAGACACGTGTGTCAATTTTTACATCTCTATCTACATTATTATGTGGCTTATTAAGTTTTCAAATTTATACTGACTTTTTGATCACCCAGTACATGTGTGGACATGTTCTTATGATTTATATTACATTATATACTGAATAACCAAAGAAACTGGTACACTTGCCTAATATCGTGTAGGGCCAGCGCGAGCACGCAGAAGTGCAGCAACACGACGTGGCGTGGACTCGACTAATGTCTGAACTAGCGCTGGAGGAAACAGACACCATTAATCCTGCAGGGCTGTCCATAAATTGGTAAGAGTAGGAGGTGGTGGGTATTTCTTCTGAGCAGCACGTTGCAAGGCAGCCCAGATGTGCTCAATAATGGTCATGTCTGGGGAGTTTGGTCACCAGCGCAATGTTGAAACTCAGAAGAGTGTTCCTGGAACCACTCTATAGCAATTAAGGACGTGTGGGGTGTACCATTGTCCTGCTGCAAATGCTCGAGTCCGTCGGATGCACAATGGACTTGAATGGATGCAGGTGATCAGACAGGATGGTTACCTACGTGTCACCTATCAAAAGTCGTATCTTGACGTATGAGAGGTCCCACTGCACTCGCCCCACACCATTACAGAGCCACCACCAACTTGAACAGTCCCTGCTGAAATTCAGGGTCCTTGAATTCGTCAGGTTTTCTCCATACCCGTAAACGTCCATCCTCTCGATACAGCTTGAAACGATACTCGTCCGACCAGCTAAGATGTTTCCAGTCATCAACAGTCCAACGTCGGTGTTGACGGACGCAGGCGAGGCGAAAAGCTTTGTGTCTTCCAGTCATCAAGGGTACTCTAATGGTCTTTCACGTACGAGAGCCCATATCGATGATGTTTCGTTAAATGATCAAACGCTGACACTTGTTGATGGCCTAGCACTGAAATCTGCAGCAATTTGCGGGAGGGTTGCGCTTCTGTCGCATTGAACGGTTCTCTTCAGTCGTCGTAGGTCCCATTCTTGTAGGATCATTTTCCGGCCGCAGTGATGTCGGAGATTTGATTTTTTACCGGATTCCTGACATTCACGGTACATTCGTGAAATGGTCGTACGGGAAAAATCCCCATTTCATTGCTACCTAGGAGATGCTGTGTTCCATAGCTCGTGCACCGACTATAACTCCACATTCAAACTCTCTTAAATCTTGATTCCTGCCATTGTAGCAGCAGTAACCGATCAAACAAGTGCGCCGTACACCTGTTGTCTTACACAGGTGCTACCGACCGCAGCGCAGTATTCTACGTGTTTAGATATCTGTGTATTTGAGTGAGTGTGCCTATACCAGTTTCTTTGGAGATTCAGTGTATTTTCCCAAATCAGTAAAGATGTAAGATTTCCTAGCCTTATTATGTACCCGAAACTCAAAAAACTGATTGTAATTCAAATATTCACGATGAATAGGATACTGAAATGAAACATTGCTCTTTTCAAAGTTAGTTTATTACAAATCCAACAGATGCATTCCCAGAATTAGCGTACGGATAAGTTGGTTGAGACACGGGGCTTCAGCCCAGATGGACTCACTAGAGTGAGGACAAAGTCCTCAGACAAAGAGTGCTAATTGTCGTGGACTGCGGATACGCTCACCACTGATCTGCACGGCGGGTAATGTGCAGACTGGCCATAGGTGTGCAAAAGCAAAGGTTGCGGCCGGCATACCCTCGCGCCACGATGTGCAGAAAACCATGTCTGGCGCCCTGAAAAAACCAAAACTATCCTCTGTGGTGGATCTCCGCTAATTTGCGGAACGTACAACGTACATAGGTCGAACTTCCCAGACTGTTCTCCGCGGTCGACATCGACCCAAATGCGTCGAAAATCTCTCCTCTGTTCCCTCCTCGACACCAAATCCTCGTGGAGTTGGCAAAAATTGTCCCTTCCAACACACAAGCTGCCCGCGCAAATTGCATCAGTGGCGTACTTACAACGCCGCGCCAGAACTGCCGCCTAAACACGGAATATCGGTATTCCTCCAATGAGAAAGTTTGCCGCCCAAGCCCATGCTCTCAATCGCTAAACTTGGCGTAAGAGAAACACGCGAGCATTCCCCACTTGCAGCGGACCGCGCTCTCCTTCCGAGAGCAAATCATAAGGCTCAGCGCCTGCCTGTTGGTTGCACACCTAAGGCGGACAGGACGCCTCTGGAATGTAGGCCACTGACAATTGTCATGCTAAAGACCGGCTCGTCCTCGCGGGGCGGCTTTATGGCTACATGCCACCGCCCGTTCTCACAAGTAAAGAGATCAAGCTTTTGTAGAAGCCTGGATATTTTCCTGGAAGAGCTTTTCTTTTTGTCCAGGCCACATCTTCCTGCTGTCCTCATCTAAACAGAAAAAATCTGTTGCCACAACTATTATCGCTAGTGGCAAGCAAACTCTGTCGTTCTCTGTCATACCTATAATTACTCGTCCTGATGGTTGGCTATGTAGCTGAGATGGCTTCAACGCCTGCAGGGACTATGTAATTGGCAAGGGCTGAAAGATGGCGTGCCCAAAGGGTCGCCACTTTTTTGTAAGCCAAATAAAAATAACTGTGCAATTGAAGACTGAATTTTCTTCTGAAACATATACAAGAAATAATTCTTCAGACCATAGATGCACTGATCAAGGAGTACAGAAATACAGTACTGAAAAAAATATAACACCCTCAGTGACTGTATTAAGTGGCACCAACATTTAATATGTGCCTATTGTAAAGTTTGAGTGTTAGTGATTTATTTGGCACCGTCATTGGCGATCAGATGGTGCTAATGACGCCTGTGTGCGCACCATCTATTTTGACTCTGCTGGCAGAAACTGTGCTAAGAGGTGAACGGTGTTTCCAACATTCAGTCTAGGACTCAACCAGGTCCCACTGGCGATTACATACTACTGTTAAACTGCTTCAGACTGAAGGAAGCTGGATGGCCGTATGGACTGATTGTTGCAGATGTTTAGCACAGTGTATCGGTGATGTGTCGTCGTTTTCAATAGCGTTCCGTGAAACATTCCCACACCTGAGATTTACTGCCAGATTAAAACTGTGTGCCGCACCGACACTCGAACTCGGGACCATTCCCACTGTGGTGTCACCGCCAGACACCACACTTGCTAGGTGGTAGCCTTTAAATCAGCCGCGGTCCGTTAGTATACGTCGGACCCGCGTGTCGCCACTGTCAGTGATTGCAGACCGAGCGCCGCCACACGGCAGGTCTTGAGAGACTTCCTAGCACTCGCCCCAGTTGTACAGCCGACTTTGCTAGCGATGGTTCACTGACAAATTGCGCTCTCATTTGCCGAGACGATAGTTAGCATAGCCTTCAGCTACGTCATTTGCTACGACCTAGCAAGGCGCCATTATCATTTGCTATTTATCTTGTGATGCATGTACCGTCAGACCAATGTTCACCAACTATGGATTAAAGTTAAGTATTCCAACAGCTACGTACTTTATTTGCTAGACTCAAATCCTTTAACTGTTCCAGACCTCACGTCAGCCTGCGTGAGCTTAAACACGTGCCTTTCGGCTTCACCTCCTAGTGGCTTGGCTGTCTTGCCAAATCACAACAAATGACGACGAGGATTTTGCGTTCGTTTGCTAGACTGGTTTACTTGTGTAATGGCTTCGCCACAATCTCCAGATGTACTGTCCGAATTTTATGGCATGCAGAATCAGCAGATGCAGGCGTTATTGGATGCCCTTGGACAGCTCGTCCAGGGTCAATTTGCAATGCAAAACGATGCGGCAGCCGCCTCTCCACCGCTCCTGCAGCCACAACATGCAGTTGCACCACCTTTTCGTCCTTTTGATGCGGCACTGGAAAGCTGGATGGAGTGGTCACGCCAATTTGGATTCCATCCGCCGCCTACAGAATTCAAGGTAATGAGCGGCAGCCTTTTCTCCTTTCCGCCGTAGGCGTCCAGACGTGCCATGTGATAGTGAAGTTATTTCCCCGACGCGACGTAGCAACTCTGTCCTACGACGAAATTTTGTCGGCATTAGATGCATATTTCAAAGAGTCAGTCAATGTAGTTGCAAAAAAGTATACGTTCTTTCGTACAAAGTGTACGGCCGGTCAGACTAATAGGGAGTGGGTTGCAACTTTGCAAGGCCTTACTAGGAATTGTGCTTTTGAGTGTCAATGTGGACTTCCTTATTCAGATACCATGGTACGTGATGCAATTGCACAGAACGTTTTGATGTTTGTATACAGGAACAGATTTTGAAACTAGTCAATCCCTCCCTTCAACATGTGATGGACATATTGGATCGGCAAGACACACTTGACTTTGCTCAGGAATTATTTGAAATTTCGCCGCCCGTGTGTCAGATTAACCGGCTAGCCGCTGCACGGAACAGTAAACAGCCCTCGCGCCCATCTGCGCAGCTGCCGCAAAGCTCTCCCCCACGTGTGCCGCGCAAGCAAGCAAATGCAGTGCTAAAACCATGCCCGCGGTGTGCTACTAGACATTCGCGTGAGAATTGCCCGTCACGCCAGGCTATTTGCTTTTTCTGTAATAAAAAAGGACATGTTCAAAGTGTTTGCTAGAAAAAGCTCGGAACGGACGCTCACAACCATTCCAGGCCCTTTGCTTCGCGCCGGAATCGGAATCGAACCAAGAATACTCAGGCTCATGAAACTTCGCCCATGGAAATTCATGTAGTTCATTCCACTCCGCCCAGTGCCACTCTCTCTAACAGTGACTGTGTTCGTCCCACAAATAGTGTGCGTCGACGTCGCCGGAAATCACGTCAAGTCGCAAGTGATTCCGTATCAGTGTCAGTTCACGTTGCATGAGACAGTCGCTCTTGTCGTCAGCAGGACAATAACCTTTTTGTAGACTTGGACATTACTGGCAAGGTGATTCCATTCCAGCTCGATACCGGAGCTGCAGTTTCACTGATCAATCACGACACATACAAACAGCTGGGCACACCTCCGTTGTGTGCCACAAATGTTAAGCTCAGTAGTTATTCAGGACAAGCAATCCCTGTGTTAGGACAGTGCAGCCTTCTTGCAACATACAAAGGACAAAGAAAACTTGTGTCATTATACGTCCTTCGTTCTTCTTCTGCAGTGAACTTGTTTGGTTTAGATTTATTTCAGTTGTTTAACTTGTCTATAGTAAATCAGGTCCTATCAGTGAACCAGACTGTGCCTTCAGCCAGTGTTAATCGTCTATGTGAAGAATCTGCAGACATTTTTGCACCGGGCCTCGGTTGCGCTAAGAACTATAAAGCATATTTGGAACTGAAAGTAAACGCGCAGCCGAAATTTTTCAGAGCGCGCAATGTTCCCCGCGCATTGCGTGATGAGGTCGCAAAAACATTACACGATTTGGAATCACAAGGTGTAATTGAACGTGTGCAGGCTTCTCTCTGGGCATCACCCTTAGTAATTTTGCAAAAACCTTCCGGAAAATTGAGACTTTGTGTGGACTTCGAGGCAACAGTGAATCCACAACTAGTGATTGCAACTTTTCCTTTACCCTGCCCGGAAGACTTTTTGACAAACTGTGCCCGGGTAAATATTTTTCGAATTTGGACCTAGCAGATGCGTACTTGCAAATACCAGTGGACGAAGAATCCCAGCGCATCTTGGTGGTTAACACGCATCTTGGTTTGTACCGATTCAAACGATTGCCATTCGGGTGTGCATCCGCCCCTGCATTGTTTCAGCAATATCTACAAACTGTTTGTGCGTCGGTCCCTACTGCAGCAAACTATCTGGACGATATTGTGATCTCCGGAAAGACGGAAGAAGAACATTTAGCCAATCTCAGAACATTATTTCAGGTCTTGCGACAAAATGGTCTTCGCTTGCGGAAGGCCAAATGTGTGTTTTTTGCTCGTGACTTACCCTATCTGGGCCATGTACTCTATGCCCAAGGCATACATTCCAGTCCAGAGCACCTCCGTGCCATACAAGACTTGCCTTCGCCGCAGAATTTGAAGCAGCTACAGAGTGTGCTGGGAAAAAAAATTATTACCATAAATATGTGCGCCACGCCTCTTCCATTTCAGCTCCGATTCATCGCTTACGCCGTAAAGGTGTTCCGTTCGTCTGGACGACGGAATGCGAACGCGCCTTTCGCCAGTTGAAATCGGCGTTGCTTTCCAATACTTGCCTTACGCCATTCGATCCCCGGAAGCCCCTTTTGTTGATGGTGGATGCCTCGGATTTCGGGATCGGTGCTGTGCTGGCGCACAAAGATGGATCGCATGATCGCCCTATTGCCTTTGCGTCCAAATTGCTCTTGTCTGCACAAAGAAATTATTCACAGATCGAGAAAGAAGCTTTGGCTCTCGTATTTGGTGTTACAAAGTTTCATGATTTCTTGTATGGTCGTCACTTTACCATCATCACAGACCACAAACCTTTGATATCGCTTTTTCATCCGAACAAGCCTGTACCTCCACGTACAGCGCAGAAATTCATTCGCTGGTCTATTTTCCTCTCGCAGTACCGCTACGATATCTTGTATCGGTCCACTGCTAAGCACGGAAACGCCGATGCGTTGTCCCGTTTGCCTGTTGCTGAGGATAGAGCATTCGATTCTTCCGAACTTGCTTGCATGTTCATTGATGCGGAAACCGATGACGTGGTCGAATCGTTTCCGATTGATTTTCGTAGTGTAGCTACAGCCACAGCGGCTGACCCTGTCCTTGCTACCGTTTTGCGTTTTGATGCTACGCAATGGCCCTTGTCAAAGTTATGGATCGAGGATCCGTTGGTTCGCCGGTTTTTTGCTCACAGGGAGAGACTTTTTGTGTGACGTGGTGTTTTGCTGTTGCGTTCTGATAATGATCAGTCCAGGGTCGTGGTCCCACGTTTGTTACAGTCCTCTGTCTTACGGCTTCTCCACCGAGGACATTGGGGTATAGTGCGAACGAAACAACTTGCTCGTCAGCACTGTACTTGGTTCGGAATCGATGCTGCGATTACACAAATGTGCTCTTCTTGCATGGCGTGTGCCGAACAACAATCCGCACCACTGCGGAAATTCTTTGCATGGCCGAAAGCCACTACCCCTTGGCAACGCTTACACATCGATTTTGCTGGTCCCTTCTGGAATGCTCGATGGTTGGTTGTGGTAGATTCATTCAGTAATTTTCCTTTTGTTGTCCGGATGTCTTCCACGACGTCATCTGCTACCATCCAAGCGTTATCCGCTATCTTTTGCATTGAAGGTCTTCCACAGACTATTGTTTCCGACAATGGCCCACATTTCATGTCCGCAGAATTTCAGTCATTCTGCCAGGCCAATGGTATTCAACATCTGACGTCCGCGCCGTTTTCGCTACAGTCAAACGGTGCCGCTGAACGATTGGTCAGGGCTTTCAAGTCCCAGATGTTGAAGTTGAGAGAGTCGCATTCTCGGGAGGACGCGTTATTGCTCTTTTTGTCCTCGTATCGCTCTCAGCCCCGAGATGGTCGCTCGCCGGCTGAGTTGCTCAACGGTCGTACTCATCGAACCTTGATGTCTTTGCTACATCCGCCGCATCAGGTTCCTGTGCAGCGGCAGACACCTGCTTTTGCCCCAGGCGACGTTGTATACTATCGCAACTATCGAAGTTCACGGCGTTGGCTCGCAGGGCGCATTCTTCGCTGCCTCGGCTGCGCTATGTATCGGGTTTTGGGGGCCTCTGGTGAGGAGCGTCGGCATCTCAATCAGCTGCGCCTCTGTCGTCGCACGGGTTCTGCCGCTCCCCGTCTGCTTTCAGCGACGGTGCCGTCCAGTCAGCGCCCTGGGGACCCATCTACTGGCTCGCCTCAGCCCCAGGTGTTACCGACGCTGCTCTCCATTTTGCCCCATGGCGACGCGCCGCCGCCGCCGCCGCCGCCGCCTGTCCTCCCACCGCCAACGCCCGAAGTGGACGCGTCGCTGCAGCCGCCGGGCGCCTCCCTGGGTCACGCGCCGCCGATCGCTTCCCGTAACCAGTTGTCCTCCGCCATGGAAGTCTTGCCCGCTCCGGACCATACTCGTATGTCGTCTTCGCCCGTCGGGTGCTCCGGCTCGATGGAGGTCGACCCTTCGGCCCCTCCTGTCTCTGTAAGGGCGCATACACCGCATGTTGGCGTGCTCCCTGGACTAGGTTTTCAGGCGTTTCCTAGCTCCCCTCGGACCGAATGGCCGGGTGCGGATGGCACAGCCTCACCTGTTGTTAGGCTCCCCACGTCGTCGCATACGTCAACATGGGGTCCTACCCACGGCGGACGGAAGCCTTATAGCACAACCGTACGCCGATTTGCGGGGGAGGAATGTGGTGTCACCGCCAGACACCGCACTTGCTAGGTGGTAGCCTTTAAATCGGCCGCGGTCCGTTAGTATACGTTGGACCCGCGTGTCGCCACTGTCAGTGATTGCAGACCGAGCGCCGCCACACGGCAGGTCTAGAGAGACTTCCTAGCACTCGCCCCAGTTGTACAGCCGACTTTGCTAGCGATGGTTCACTGACAAATTGCGCTCTCATTTGCCGAGACGATAGTTAGCATAGCCTTCAGCTACGTCATTTGCTACGACCTAGCAAGGCGCCATTATCATTTGCTATTTATCTTGTGATGGATGTACCGTCAGACCGATGTTCACCAATTATGGATTAAAGTTAAGTATTCCAACAGCTACGTACTTTATTTGCTAGACTCAAATCCTTTAACTGTTCCAGACCTCACGCCAGCTTGCGTGAGCTTAAACGCGTGCCTTTCGGCTTCACCTCCTAGTGGCTTGGCTGTCTTGCCAAGTCACAACACCCACACTTGTACATCATATTCTGGACGACCGCATAATACACATGCACGTCAAGAACGACACATTGTGTGAGCAGTGGTGGTCTACTGATCATTCAGGGACAAAATCCGGGCACATGAGGCACCTGATGTGTCGTAGGGTACCATTGGGAACGCAGCAGGATTAAGATCACTTGTGACTCTGCTCAAGCCACTACTGTCAGCACGAAAATACCAGGCATAGCCACTCTAGTGTGGTGAAAGAGTTGACTGAAGAATGGAATGACGCTAACTCGTCTTTGATGATGAGAGACGATTCTGCCCATAAGCGAGAGATGGACATACGCGCGTATGGCGTAGACCTGCCAAGCTGTCTGTTCCAGAAGGCACACACAGGTCCCATCCTAGGCTCTGGGGTGTTGCCGGGGCCCATTAGTTACAGCTCGTGGTGATTTGGTGTTTCTGCAGGATAATGTAACCAGTGCCCACTACGTTCCACAGGTTGGTATCCCAGTGCTGTCGCCTTTTTTTGGACTCGAAACCGATGTGAACTTTCAGCAGTGCAATGCACATACATGTACGACTGCTACGACACAACGTGCTTTTATAGGTGTATAACAACTGCTGTGGCCACCAAGATCACCAGAACTCTTTCCAATCAAACAGATCCTGGTATGGAAATGATGAAGCATGCAACTTACTCGGTCTCCACGGCCTGCAAGAATATTACCGAATTGCAGCAAAAGGAGGGTTGGGACTATCTATTGCAGGATGTTATTCTGCTCATTTACGATCGTTTGTACTCAGAACACAAGACTCTGCTGCAGGCAGAGGGTATACACTGTGCACTGATGCGACTGTTTGGACATTTCTATTCCATTTGGTCTGAATTTATCATATAATCCTACAATGACGAAGTGCCTGTCACGTTACTTGTCAATAAAATGTCCTTGTCGTTGAGGGTGTTGCATTTATATTTCCGCTAGTGTAAACAGCGCGCTCATGTAGTAAGAACGAATTCATATACAATAACTTTAATAATGATAAAGTCTGGACTAACCTGGAAATGATGAATAGGGAGAACAAGAAAGAGGTGGAGAGATAACATCCACGCTGCTAAACGGCTCACCCAGTTCAAGGTTCGTCGTTCACGGTGCTCGATACCAGTCCGACAGTTTCCAGACACAACAAAAATTTCAATTCCAGTATTTCATATAAATATTAGCAGAATTTAAAACTTTAAAATGCTGCCATAATCTACTCATCAAGAGGTATAATCTTGTCATGTTGATTAATCTTCCTGCACGATATTTCAACTGCGTGACCTGCAGTCTTCTTCAGGTGCTGTCCGATACTGATTCCAGTGTGGGACGAGTCCGGTATTTATGCCTACGTTGTGCTAGTCGTTCCCTCTGCGGTCCGCGCCGCGTCTGGCGCTCTATCCGTGGTACGCCGACCAATAGCAACGGCCGTAGCATTTTCTTGTAGTCGCGGCTGTTTCGAACGCTGTGCGCGTACTTTGTGGTTATTATACGTTGTGAATATAGCTGAATTAAGTTCTGAATGGCATCCAAGCTGTGATAGACGTTTTATCTTCCGACTGTCGTCATGTAAGTCATTCTGTGAATTAGGACGTTCTGTTACCGTGCTGTGTCGTGTCAGGCGTTCCGTCCGAAGTTCTTGTCCCCCCCCCCCCCCTCCCAGGAGCGGCTGCAGCATCATTTTCAGGCCGATTGTGTTCAAATCGTCGCTAGAGACTCGGAAGAGCGTCCTAAGATACTTTCTCTGTTGTCTGAGGTGCCATTTCATGTACGTCCTTAGTTACATGTACTGGGCTGTCATCTCTAATTCCATCCTTATACTTGTGTCCCTTGGGGGTCTGGATGTTGTCTACGTTGCATCTTCAGAAGATCGAGTGCTGGGTTCCAGGCCGAGCTCAACTGTAAACCAGTGTCCCGGTTAATGAGATTCTCCGCAACCTTAATCTCAACAGATTCTTTGATGACGCTGTCCCAGTATCTCGATGTTTCTGTTAAAATATTGGCATCATTATACTTCATAGAATGATTGAGTTCTCAACAATGTTCGGCAATCGCTGACTTGGTTGCCTGTCTCAGTTTTGCGTGCCTTTGGTGCTCTTTGCACCTGATGTCTACTGTCCTGGTCGACTGGCCAATGTATGCTATACGATACTCACATGGTACGTGGTAAACACTCGGTTTATGTAGACGCAGGTCATCCTTCACACTTCCTAGCAGAGCATTAATCTTGGTGGGTGGATGGAACACGCTTTTAATGTTATGTTTGCGGGAGAATTCTGCTGATTTTGGCAGATATCGACCCAACATATGGCAAATGTGCAACCTTTCGCGTTTCTTCTTGTATCTCTTCAGGGACCTCTCGTGGGGAAACAGGGCGCAGCGCCTTTTGAAGATCTCGAGAAGAGTACCCATTTTTGTAGAACACTGAGTGTAGACGTTCTATCTCTGTCGCCAAATAATCCGGATCTGACAGAGTTCGTGCAAGGTGAACCAGTGTTCTGAGTACACCGTTTTTTGTGCCAGGTGGTGGTAACTGATGGCCTGCAGGTACAAGTCGGTGTGAGTGAGTTTACGCTACATACCGTGACTGAAGGTACCATCTCCCTTCCTCCTAACTATTACATCTAGGAAAGGGAGTAGCCCGTCCTTCTGCAGTTCCATGGTGAATTTAATGTTAGGGTGGCGTGAGTTTAGGTGGTACAAGAAAACATCGAGCTTTTCCCTCCTGTGGGGCCATATGACAAAGGTGTCATTTCGGCTGATCTGGGGCCGATGTAAGTGCATCTTCTTCATATCTTTCCATAAAGAGATTTGCCGCCATCGGTGAGAGAGGGCTGCCCATTGCTACACCTTCCGTTTGTTCGTAGAATTGACCCCCATAAAGGAAGTACCGTCGACATCAGTATCTGTCTGAATAAGTCCAGGAGCGCACCGTCGAACTTTTCTCAGACGAGCTCAAGTGAATCACTCAGTGGTACGCGGGTGGACAGGGAGGCCACGTAGAAACTGACCATAATGTCAGAGTCCGAGATCTGTAGCTACCTGATACGTTGTAGGAAATCCTCTGAGTTACGAATGTGATGGGCACACTTCCCCACATAAGGCGAGAGCATCTTCTTTAGGTGTTGAGCAGTGAGGTATGTGGCTGCGCCAATATTGCTGACTATTGAACCTAGAGGAACCCCATCCTTGTGCACCTTAGGCAAGCCATATAAACCTGGTGGCACTTGTGCTTTAGCCCTTAGCTGCGTAATGGTCTTTTCTGGAAGGCTGGTTTCCTTTAGAAGAGCCCTGGTCTTCTTATCCACCTTGTCTGCGGGGTCCCTTTCTATTGGTCTGTATGCCGGGTCGTCCAGAAGTTGTCGCACCTTCCTGTCATAATCTGCTTTCTGTAAGACGACGGTCGCATTTCCCTTACATGCTGGTAACACCAGGTATAATCTTATGTTAAAGGTTTACTACGATAAGACATTATGGTTACACACTGTGTATATGTCTTGAGGTATTGCATCATCTATCGCGGAGATATTCACTATTTGAAGATGAGAGGATATGCAACTTGCAACAAATTTTACACGTAATTTAAAACCTTTACGAAACTTTTTCTTGCTGTTGTTCGTCGATAAATGTTGAAAAGAAGAAAAATTATCGCTTACATTTTATTTTTTCACACAGGAAAACTGCCGTATTAGGCATGACTATTTAAATAATTACTGATTTACTACTAATTCTATTCGAAACACATTTCGCAGACAGTATCCACATGTACCACTGAATGTACCTGCAAAATAATATCATTTTACGATAGAGAGTTCATGAGATATGGCCATGTAAACATTGAGATGAGAGAAAAAGTAGTTGTCGCGGAAAATGGAGCGTGAATTTCCACCCAGGCTGTGTTTATCCAATGACTGATAATGAGAGCACTTAGCGATTTCTTATAAACTTTAAACATAGTTTCTAAAGCTCTTCTTTACTTAATCTCGTTTACATGCTGAACGTAAAAAATAGCACATTAACTGATTTGTAAAGTAATCAAAACTTTGAGCAGTTTTATATATGGGAGTTCGATTCCTTACAGAATCGGGTGTTTACATGCAGAAACTAACCGCAGTTGCCAGTTGATTGTTGGAGTGCCGACACCAAAGCTTACAGATAGTCTGCGTAAACCAGTTATGCTTGCCACTGATGCAGGTACATATGGATGATGTTAACTCCTTCAGCATCAGCTACAGCCTAAAGATGACGTATCGAAGCGTCGAAGCTGGTATCTACACAATAAATAAGACCATAAGGACGGCTGTAGGCATTTCATTTTCTTACAATAATAAGCAAATACCTAACATTTGAAAGAAGAAAAAGAATAAGAAGAGGAAGTAAGTAACGATTCAGAAGGGCGCTAGCCTCTACCAAAGTACAAAGAATTGCATAGAAGCCTATCAAGGAGCAGCTGTATAAAGCATGAGTTATAGAGGTTTGTGATAAATTGATATTCTTCGCCCGTGACGACAGACTTGGTAATGATGCAGTATCGGCCGTCACCCGCTGACGTTGCGCGAGTGGCTTGGCTCACTAACCTCCCGACGTCGGCAGTCGGACGAGCCACGGGGACAGCCGTGCTGTCGTCTCTTCCGGCGTTCTGTCTCCGCCCGGCGCAGAATATTGACATTTAAATCCGAAATTTCATTCGCAGACAACAGACCGGGTCTGCCTGCGCTGTATCAGGCTGGGCTGTCGGCAATTTGTCAGCGCGGAAGGAAGAAGGCGGCGCGCGGGCGCGGGGTGGGTGACGTCTCCCAGAAGGGAGGCCCGGACGGAGTCGAGTCGGCCGCCGGACCGGAAAAGGGGCTTAAATGAGCGGGAACAAAAGACGGGGGATTGGGCGCGGTGAAATATTGCGCGTCTCGGCCCGGCTGATCCGGGGACGGCCACAAGACTGATGAGGGCGGCACGGCGGTCGGCGAATCCCCGCGCCCTCCACCACTGTGCGAACGTCTGCGAGGCGCCGTCCGGCCGGGAAAAGCGCAGGGCAGCCGACGCCTCGTGTGCGCTGTCAGGCGCAGAGTTCGTGCGGAATCATAGCTCGTAGGAAAACTTGTAAGGCGAGGCAAGTCTGCAGGCGCATCTAGCGTAACACACAGATTAAATAAATGTATGTAAATACAAAAGACTGCAACCAGTCAATTTTTTCAATAATTATATATTGTTCCGTGAACCGACTTTCGAACCTTTTCAGGTTCATCTTCAGATGGTTCCTGGAAGTTACTTCACTATTTCTAGCATAACGCTGGTTGCTCGCTCTGTGGCAAGAAGATGGAACGCTCTTTGATGTATCACCATGACTATTGTTTGTCTGTCGATATGGATGTAAATGTAGTTTTCTTATTTACTGCGACAGTATGGGTGCCATTTTTCCGTTAGTGTCCATATGCCTGTTTCCATTTTGATGGCCAGTTAGTATTACACTTCTCACAATTTTACACAATTTATATTACACTACTGGCCATTAAAATTGCTACACCAAGAAGAAATGCAGATGATAAACGGGTATTCATTGGATAGCTGACATGTTATTACATTTTCACGCAATTTGGGTGCATAGATCCTGAGAAATCAGTACCCAGAACAACCACCTCTGGCCGTAATAACGGTCTTGATACGCCTGGGTATTGAGTCAAACAGAGCTTGGATGGCGTGTACAGGTACAGCTGACCATGCAGCTTCAACACGATACCACAGTTCATGAAGAGTATTGTGGCGTATTGTGACGAGCCAGTTGCTCGGCCACCATTGACCAGACGTTTTCAGTAGGTGAGAGATCTGGAGAATGTGTTGGCCAGGGCAGCAGTCGAACATTTTCTGTATCCAGAAAGGTCCGTACAGGACCTGCAACATGTGGTCGTGCGTTATCCTGCTGAAATGTAGGGTTTCGCAGTGATCGAATGAAGGGTAGAGCCACGGGTCGTAACACATCTGAAATATAACGTCCACTGTTCAAAGTGCCGTCAATGCGAACAAGAAGTGACCGAGACGTGTAACAAATGGCACCCCATACCATCACGCCGGGTGATATGCCAGTATGACGATGACGAATACACGCTTCCAATGTGCGTTCACCGCGATGTTGACACACTTTGATGAGACCATCATGATGCTGTGAACAGAACATGGATTCATACGAAAAAAATGACGTTTTGCCATTCGTGCACCCAGGTTCGTCGTTGAGTACACCATCGCAGGTGCTCCTGTCTGTGATGCAGCGTCAAGGGTAGTCGCAGCCATGGTCTCCGAGCTGATAGTCCATGCTGCTGCAAACGTCGTCGGACTGTTCGTGCACATGGTTGTTGTCTTGCAAACGTCCCCATCTGTTGACTCAGGGATCCAGACCTGGCTGCACGACCCGTTACAGCCATGCGGATAAGATGCCTGTCATCTCGACTGCTAGTGATACGAGGCCATTGGGATCCAGCACGGCGTTCCGTATTACCCTCCTGAACCCACCGATTCCATATTCTGCTAACAGTCATTGGATCTCGACCTACGCGAGCAGCAACGTCTCGATACGATAAACCGCAATCGCGATAGGCTACAATCCGACCTTTATCAAAGTCGGAAACGTGATGGTACGCATTTCTCCTCCTTACACGAGGCATCATAACAACGTTTAGCCGGCCGAAGTGGCCGTGCGGTTAAAGGCGCTGCAGTCTGGAACCGCAAGACCGCTACGGTCGCAGGTTCGAATCCTGCCTCGGGCATGGATGTTTGTGATGTCCTTAGGTTAGTTAGGTTTAACTAGTTCTAAGTTCTAGGGGACTAATGACCTCAGCAGTTGAGTCCCATAGTGCTCAGAGCCATTTGAACCATAACAACGTTTCACCAGGTAACGCCGGTCAACTGGTGTTTGTGTATGAGAAATCGGTTGGAAACTTTCCTCATGTCAGCACGTTGTAGGTGCCGCCACCACCGCCAACCTTTTCTGAATGCTCTGAAAAGCTAATGATTTGCATATCACAGCATCTTCTTCCTGTCGGTTAAATTTCGCGTCTGTATCACGTCATCTTGGTGGTGTAGCAATTTTAATGGCCAGTAGTGTAATTTATTTTAATTTACACTGTGACAGCAAAACTTTGCCAGTGTTAAGCATGTGCTGTACAACTGTTGCTTGTAACAAAGATCTTGACAAAAGATATGACATAGAGATACTTCACTCAGAGATGTAATTTGTTCTTATTTACATGTATTAAAGTCGATGTAGGGGCAAATATTTTAATCAGACTGGCGACAACATGCAAGCACGAAATAAAATAAATAAGTAAATGAATTACTACAAAAACAAACTTAAAGTGATCTGATACTTTATTTATATTCGTATATTAACATATAATACAGTTAGTTTATTAACAAATATTTTAATTAAGGGTGGCATTAACATGAGTGCTCAGGAATAAAATAATATTGTATTTGCAATGAGATGCAGCTGTTTGTATGACCACGGCCTTTATATTTAAGTTTAAAATTTAAAACAATAACAGTCCGCAGCTCGTGGTCGTGCCGTAGCGTTCTCGCTTCCCACGGCCGGGTTCCCGGGTTCGATTCCCGGCGGGGTCAGGGATTTTCTCTGCCTCGTGATGACTGGGTGTTGTGTGATGTCCTTAGGTTAGTTAGGTTTAAGTAGTTCTACGTTCTAGGGGACTGATGACCATAGATGTTAAGTCCCATAGTGCTCAGAGCCATTTTTTTTAAAACAATAACAAACCTTCAAATTAACTGTTGGTTTACTTCTGTTCTTACGTTAATACGATCTGGAATATTAGTAAGAGTAGATTCTGTTTCTTTTAGCTAAAGGTAGTATGTGTAAAAGTTATAGTGTTTGTAATGGACTTACGTTCTTTGTATGACTGTACACTTAATATTTAATAAACAAGATCAAAAGTTCAATGAACTGTTGACGTATTTCTTTTCTTACATTAACGTGCTCTGGAATATTGGTAAAGGCAGATTCTGTTTGTTTCAGCTAGAAGTAATGTGTATAAAAGTACTGATTTATGCGAACAGCAGAGGGCTATACCATTTAGAAATAAAGTAGAGGTTTCATTCTGCCTTAGGATATTTACATTGACACCAGTGTATTTAGGATGTAAGGAGAGGGATAGAGGGGGAGGGGGGAGTTGGGACGGGGGGCGAGGCGATGTAGGGTTGGTTGATTGGTTACTTGTTTTGAACTAGTACGTCTTCATAGTTCTGAAGGAAAAACTTGTTTCTCAGTACAGTTTGGTCATTGAGTAAGTAGTCAGATGCTGTATTTGTGTAGATAAATATTTCAATTTCTTCAAGAAGGTCAAGTATTGTGCTTTTGTTGGCAATATGAGTATATGGAGATTTTGTTCTTTGTTGTTTGCAGAATGTACATTCTAAAAATCCAGAAAGCTTGGAAAGTGCGGAAATATGTAGACGAAATTGGCATAAATAAGAACTTGAAATAACAGCAGAAGAAAAAAAAGACTGAACAGCAGCAACTGGCTCGGGAAAGTGCGTGGAGATGTTGAAAGAAGTATGTAAACTAAAGATGGAATAGGGAAGAGGAAAGGAAAGGGAAGGAACTGATGTCAACTGGATTCGGAATTTATGCGGAATCAGTGGCGACGAGTGAAAATGTGTGCCAGACTGGGGCTCGAACCCTGGATCTCCTGATTATTAGATAGTTGTGTTAACCACTGCGTCACCTAGACACAGCCTTAATCGCAAACGTGTGGACTGCCTCGGTGCGCCCCTTAGCCGACCCATATTCCCACCTAGCGCTATTACTTATCGACAGTCCACGTCCTCCAAGCTCGCTCATTTTTAGATTCCCGCTGGTGGTCGAACGTGAATATGGACCTGCGCTGATGGCCGTGGATTCACAGCTCATCGAGGATTATCAATTATATGGGTGCTTGGTGTCTGTTCTTTTGGACATGTTTCCTTTCTCCATCCCTCCACATTCAATTTACATAATATTGTCACGTAGATGAAGGTGTAAGTAGATGAATTACAAACACTGATTTCAATTAACGAAGGTTTATTCAGTACTTGCGCATACAAGAGCGCGGAGCGAACTCCCTCCGGCCTGAACACATGCGGTATATACAGGGTGAGTCACCTAACGTTACCGCTGGATATATTTCGTAAACCACATCAAGTACTGACGAACCGATTCCACAGACCGAACGTGAGGAGAAGGGCTAGTGTAATTGTTTAATACAAACCATGCAAAAATGGACGGAAGTATGTTTTTTAACACAAACCTACGTTTTTTTTAAATGGAACCCCGTTAGTTTTGTTAGAACATCTGAACATATAAACAAATACGTAATCAGTGCCGTTTGTTGCATTGTAAAATGTTAATTACATCCGGAGATATTGTAACCTAAAGTTGACGCTTGAAACCTCCGACGTTCAGTTGCGCGTTGTAACAAACACGGGCCACGGTCGGCGAGCAGCATCTGCAGGGACATGTTTATGATGACGACCGTGTTTACGAGTGTGGCTGTAGTGCACTGTTGTGGTTTGGTCTAGCTGTCGCAGTGTCCGCATGTAGCGCTTGCTGCTATTGTTATTTTGCATTCGTCTCCGCACGCAGACCAACTGTAGTACACCGTGTTACCAGACGTCTGTGATAGTGTAGTGTTGTAGGAACTGTGACCATGGTGTATTCGAACTCTGAAAAGCTGGAGATGATACTCATCTATGGCGAGTGTCGACGAAATGCAGCTGAAGCCTGCAGGGTGTATGCAGAACGGTACCCGGACAGAGAGCATCCAAAGTGCCGCATATTGCAAAACATCTACCGCCAACTGTATGCAACAGGTATGGTCGTAGCACGCAAACGGGTCCGTAACAGGCCCGTCACAGGAGAAGCGGGTGCAGTTGGTGTGTTAGCTGCTGTTGCCATGAACCCACACATGAGTACACGGGACATTGCGAGAGCCGGTGGACTGAGTCAAAGTAGTGTCATGCGCATACTGCATCGTCACCGCTTTCACCCGTTTCATGTGTCGCTACATCAGCAATAACATGGTGATGACTTTAATCATCGAGTGCAATTCTGTCAATGGGCATTAACAGAGAATGCGTTGCAGTTCTACCTGTTTACCGATGAAGTGGGTTTCACAAACCACGGGGCAGTGAATCTACGGAACATGCATTACTGGTCCGTGGACAATCCTCGCTGGCTCAGACAGGTAGAGCGACAGCGACCGTGGACTGTAAATGTATGGTGCGGAATCATTGCGACCACCCCATTGGTCCTCACTTCATTGCAGGGACCCAAACAGCTGCAACATACATCGCGTTTCTACAGAATGATCTGCCAACGTTGCTCGAAAATGTCCCACTGGAAACGCGTCGACGTATGTGGTATCAGCATGATGGTGCACCTGCACATTCCGCAATTAACACTAGGCTGACCTTGACAGGATGTTCGACGGGCGTTTCATAGGACGTGGAGGACGAATAAATTGGCCAGCCCGTTCTCCTGATCTTACACCTCTGGACTTCTTTCTGTGGGGTACGTTAAAGGAGAATGTGTACCGTGATGTGCCTACAGCCCCAGAGGATGTGAAACAACGTATTGTGGCAGCCTGCGGCGACATTACACCAGATGTACTGCGGCGTGTACGACATTCATTACGCCAGAGATTGCAATTGTGTGCAGCAAATGATGGCCACCACATTGAACATCTATTGGCCTGACATGTCGGGACACACTTTATTCCAGTCCGTAATTGAAAACGGAAACCACGTGTGTACGTGTACCTCACCCCTCATGGTAATGTACATGTGCGTCAGTGAAAAAGACCAATAAAAATGTGTTAGCATGTGGACGTAATGTGCTGTTTCAGTCTCTTCTGTACCTAAGGTCCATCACCGTTCCCTTTGGATCCCTACGTAATTCGGTGCTCTCCGATACACACGATCGAACGGCGGAGGAGTGGTACTCAAGGGTCAAATTTAGGTTACAGTATCTCCGGATGTAATTAATATTTTACAATGCAACAAACGGCACTGATTACGTATTTGTTTATATGTTCAAATGTGCTAACAAAACTAACGGAATTACATTTAAAAAAACGTAGGTTTGTGTTAAAAAAACATACTTCCGTGCATTTTTTTATGGTTTGTACGAGTATTAACCAATTATATTAGCCCCTCTCCTCACGTTCGGTCTGTGGAATCGATTCGTCAGTATTTGATGTGGTTTACGAAATATATCCAGCGGTAATGTTAGGTGACTCACCTTGTATATAGTTACAGAACAATCCAGTACAATGATTCCTGCCATTTGTTGATACTTCTACAATCTACTCGAACCGAATACAGAAATTAAAATGTTCTAGTTCAGGTGAGTTTTGAATTCAAGAACCTCCATACAACAATCTAGTATTATAATCACTAATTTACGGCGACTGCGCTATTCGGCTTCTTCTGCGACGTTGCTCCCTCCTTAAGAGAAGAGCATCTCGGTGTTGCATCCTCCTAGTCCGGGAGCGTGTCATCGGTTCTGCATACTCCGACTCCCGATGACTGATGTTCGCCCTGGCGGTGATCTTCTTAGAACTTCGCTTACCGCTACGTTCTTCGTTACCTTTCCGCTTGTTGCCTGTCGCTGGAGCTTCGAATTTACCCTGGGTTGCAGGATCCTTATAGGGCTTCATTCGAAAGACGTGGACCGTATCTCTGATCTTTCGTCGTCTTGTGTCGGGGTCGAAATCTTCAACTTCATAATAACATCACACAACTGTCTTACAACCTTATAAGGTCCAAAGTAGCGCCTGAGGAGCTTCTCAGAGAGACCTACCTTCCGTACAGGAGTGCAGATCCAGACGAGGTCACCAGGCTGGTAGACAACAGGGCGGTGGCTCTCGTCATACCTTTGGCGATCGTTTTCTTGATCCTGCAGCGTGCGGAGTCGAGCTAACTGCCGAGCTTCCTCAGCTCTGGCTAACACCTGGCCGATGTAGTCGTCGTCCACGTCATCAGGATGCAACGGAAACAGTGTCCATCGTTGTCGTCGCCTCACGCCCATGCACCAGGAAAAATGGCGTAAATCCCGTGGTGTCTTGTTTGGCGGTATTGTAGGCAAATGTCACGAAAGGTAGCACCTCATCCCAGTTGCTGTGCTCAGCATTGACGAACACTGGTAGCATGTCGGCCAAGGTCTTATTAAGGCGTTCAGTGAGCCCGTTATTTTGCGAATGGTAGGCAGTCGTCATGTGATGAGTAATGTTGCACCGACGGTTTATCTCTGTCGCAAGATTCGATTGAAAAACTTTCCCTCGATCCTTAATTAACGACCTTGGGGCACCGTGTTTTACTACAATGTATTCTACGATGAATTTGGCTACCTCGATTGCTTCGGCTGTTTTCACGGCTTCTGTAATGGTATAGCGCGTCAGATAATCAGTGTGAACAATAGTCTATCTATTGCCACTAGCAGACGTTGGAAATCGTCCGAGGAGGTCAATCCCAACACGCTGGAAAGGTGTTTCGGCTGGTGTATTTGGTATGAGTCGGCCAGGTGGTTTTCTGGGGAAATGCCTTTCTCCTTTGGTACTCTCGACAGTGCAACACAGTGACGGACACTCCTAAATAAATCTGGCCAGAAAAATCTCTTGCGTATCCTAAATGTCCTGCCTCAGGTGTGTCATGGAATTTCTGTAGAACATCTAAGCCCATGTCTTTTGGTAGCCACCTCCTTCCAAACGGATCAAAGTTTTTCATGCAAAGTAATCCATTAACTACCTTAAATTGTCCTTTCATATTCTCTGACCGATTTAAAGCAAGCATAATTTGAGATATCGTGGCGTCCTTCGTCTGCTCAGCAGAGAGATCCTGCAGTGCAGCTTAACAATCACTATCTTCATCAAAGTCTTGATGGTCTCGGACAGGGTTTCTTGAGAGACAGTCGGCATCTTGGTGTTTTCTTCCACTTTTGTATACGATGGTAATGTCATACTCTTGAAGACGTAGTGCCCACCTGGCGAGTCGTCCTGTTGGATCCTTAAGACCTTTCATCCAACAAAGTGAATAATGGTCTGTAACAACTGTGAATGGCCTTCCATAGACATGCTGTTGAAATTTGCACGTGGCCCAGATCACAGCGAGACATTCTCTTTCTGTCGGTGAGTGGTTTCTCTCGGCTTTTGTAAGTGTCCTAGAAGCAAAGGCTATAAGCTTCTCTTTTCCATCCGAAATCTACATGAGAACTGCACCGATCCCATACCTACTGGCATCTGTATGTAGTTCTGTAGATGCTCTCTCATCATACAAGACGAAGTACAGGGTCAGTCGTCAGAGCTTTTCGCAGCACATCGAAAGAATCTTGTTGAGCACCACCCCAGATAAATTTACCATCGGCTTTTAACAACGCTTGGACTGGCCTGGCCTTGATACAAATGTCTCTGATAATATGACGGTAATAAGAACACAATCCGAGGAAGCTTCTCACATCTCTAATACTTTTAGGAATAGGAAATTCCGATATAGCTCTCACCTTTTCTGGGTCCGTCCGCGCATCTTCGTTTCTTTTGCTCGAAAGAGACACTTTCTTGGTTTAAATTTCAGTCCGTCTTGTTGGAGGCACTTAAGAACGGCCCTCAGTCTTTTTATGTGTTCATCAAATGTCTCTGAGAACACTATAATGTCATCTAAATAACAAAGACACATCGTCCACTTCAGGTTCCTTAGAATATTATCCATCATTCGTTCAAAAGTTGCTGGTGCATTACACAAACCCGACGGCATTACCTTAAACTCATACAGGCCATCAGGGGTGACGAATGTAGTTTTCTCACGATCAGCCTCATCTACTTAGATTTGCCAGTACCCCAAGTACAGCCGGCCAGTGTGGCCACGCGGTTAAAGGCGCTTCAGTCTGGAACCGCGCGACCGCTACGGTCGCAGGTTCGAATCCTGCCTCGGGCATGGATGTTTGTGATGTCCTTAGGCTAGTTAGGGTTCAGTAGTTCTAAGTTCTAGGGGACTGATGACCTCAGATGTTAAGTCCCATAGTGCTCAGAACAATTTGAACCAAGTACATGTTCATGGTTGAGAAAAACTGAGCCCTCATCAGACAATCTAGTGTATCGTCAATTCGTGAAAGACGGCAAAAGTCCTTTTTAGTTATCTTATTAAGCTTCCTGTAATCAACACAAAAGCGCCAACTGCCATCCTTCTTCCTGAAGAGAACCGCTGGTGACGACCATGGACACTGCGAAGGCTGAATGATGTCATTCTTCATCATTCTCTTTACGATGGACATGTACTCGGGATACTGGCAAATCGAAGTAGATGAGGCTGATCGTGAGAAAACTGCATTCATCACCCCTGAGGGCCTGAATGAGTTACAGGTTTTTTTTTCACTTAACGAAGGTTTATTCAGCACTTGCAGATACAAGAGCGTGGAGCGAACTGCCTCTAGCCCGAACACATACGGTATATATACAGCTACACAACATTCCAGTACAATGATTCTTACCATTTGTGGATACTTCTAAAATGAACTCTAACCGAATATAGAAATCAAAATGTTTTAGTTCACTTGAGTTTTGAACTCATGAACCTCCATGAAACAATCTAGTGTCATACGGACTACACTACGCCGATTGCGTTACTCGGCTTGTTCTGCGACAATAATATCAGAGCTGCCGATTGTGTGTGGTGTATGTTCTTTCAAACGTTTGCGAAAGACGATACCACGCTTTCATATACTAGAAGAAATTGGCATAAACGAGCAAGAAATTGAAGAAACTGCTAAGTAGTAAGTCTTCTGAGACAAAACAGTTCTAGAGTAGAACTGTAGAAGAGAGGAAAATAAAAAGTGAACAGTTTATGGCGTACTGCCCTGTAACGAGAAGAGTAGATAAGATAATTTCAGTTTTGAAACTTAATACCTCTCTCAGTAAATGATAGAAGCTGATTAACCGCTGTGCGACGTATGAATTCCAACTGACTAACAAGAGAAATTGCTCATAATTTCGAAAAATTAAAGGGGGAACCAAATTACCCTTAGCAAGGTGCACGCTGATCAAGAAGAAAACGGCATAAATAAATAAGAAATTGGACACAGACCGAAATACAAAAACAATATTGACTAATGGGAAGGGTTACAAGAAAAACATTTTCAAGAAGTCAGAGTAAAAAAATGGAGTATTCGAGCAACCTCTTCAGCTGAACTGTATCGAGAAGAGAAGACAATTCCACTGTTGTCATGGTTATATAGAGGCCGACTGATCAATATTAGAAGAATGACTCCTGGTAGTGTGACAAGTGAATTGGTACTGTAATTTCAAAAATCTATAGGCAAACCAAATGAACTCAGGAAAGTCCACAATGATCTAGAAGAAATTACGATAAATAAACAAGTAATGGAAGACAGAAAAAAACACAAAAAGATAATTAAGAAGCGGAGGGGGTGGGGGGGCAGGTGAGAAGTTTCCACGGCAAACTACTTCCAAGGAAAATTAGCTCCATAAAAGCAGGGACGAATGATAGCAGAAGAATGCAAATGATTCAACAGTTACAGGAGTACAGAATAGGGTTAACTGTGTTCTTTAGTTGGCCTGAAACGAAGGAGAATATTGAATGTTGGTACTGCTTTAGATGAATTAATGACGCAACTACCTTCAGCTCCAGTGGCAATTATCATCTATCTATCTGCAACAATGGCGTGTTGAAGTGTTCTGCGAATCTGTAATCACCTGACTTGGCATTTTCTTGGACTTGCTACCACTGCAAGAAGAATGCTATAAGAGTTCCTTGGAAACCACATAGGGCATGTTTTTATCCAATCCGAGACAACTGGGAGTTGATTTTAATTACGGTTTGTCTACACTGTAATAGGCATGACAATGTGTCGTGCTTCTGGTGTTTCCACTGACCTGTCGGCCACTTGAAGATGTACACCAGCTGTACAGTGAAACCTTACAAAGAAAGCAACAGAATTAAACGAGAAATACACTCCTGGAAATGGAAAAAAGAACACATTGACACCGGTGTGTCAGACCCACCATACTTGCTCCGGACACTGCGACAGGGCTGTACTAGCAATGATCACACGCACGGCACAGCGGTCACACCAGGAACCGCGGTTTGGCCGTCGAATGGCGCTAGCTGCGCAGCATTTGTGCACCGCCGCCGTCAGTGTCAGCCAGTTTGCCGTGGCATACGGAGCTCCATCGCAGTCTTTAACACTGGTAGCATGCCGCGACAGTGTGGACGTGAACCGTATGTGCAGTTGACGGACTTTGAGCGAGGGCGTATAGTGGGCATGCGGGAGGCCGGGTGGACGTACCGCCGAATTGCTCAACACGTGGGGCGTGAGGTCTCCACAGTACATCGATGTTGTCGCCAGTGGTCGGTGGAAGGTGCACGTGCCCGTCGACCTGGGACTGGACCGCAGTGACGCACGGATGCACGCCAAGACCGTAGGATCCTACGCAGTGCCGTAGGGGACCGCACCGCCACTTCCCAGCAAATTAGGGACACTGTTGCTCCTGGGGTATCGGCGAGGACCATTCGCAACCGTCTCCATGAAGCTGGGCTACGGTCCCACACACCGTTAGGCAGTCTTCCGCTCACGCCCCAACATCGTGCAGCCCGCCTCCAGTGGTGTCGCGACAGGCGTGAATGGAGGGACGAATGGAGACGTGTCGTCTTCAGCGATGAGAGTCGCTTCTGCCTTGGTGCCAATGATGGTCGTATGCGTGTTTGGCGCCGTGCAGGTGAGCGCCACAATCAGGACTGCATACGACCGAGGCACACAGGGCCAACACCCGGCATCATGGTGTGGGGAGCGATCTCCTACACTGGCCGTACACCACTGGTGATCGTCGAGGGGACACTGAATAGTGCACGGTACATCCAAACCGTCATCGAACCCATCGTTCTACCATTCCTAGACCGGCAAGGGAACTTGCTGTTCCAACAGGACAATGCACGTCCGCATGTATCCCGTGCCACCCAACGTGCTCTAGAAGGTGTAAGTCAACTACCCTGGCCAGCAAGATCTCCGGATCTGTCCCCCATTGAGCATGTTTGGGACTGGATGAAGCGTCGTCTCACGCGGTCTGCACGTCCAGCACGAACGCTGGTCCAACTGAGGCGCCAGGTGGAAATGGCATGGCAAGCCGTTCCACAGGACTACATCCAGCATCTCTACGATCGTCTCCATGGGAGAATAGCAGCCTGCATTGCTGCGAAAGGTGGATATACACTGTACTAGTGCCGACATTGTGCATGCTCTGTTGCCTGTGTCTATGTGCCTGTGGTTCTGTCAGTGTGATCATGTGATGTATCTGACCCCAGGAATGTGTCAATAAAGTTTCCCCTCCTGGGACAATGAATTCACGGTGTTCTTATTTCAATTTCCAGGAGTGTAAATAAATAAGTTCCTGAATATACTGCATTCTCCTAGGAATCGCTTCCGTAGGGACTGGGAAACTAGGGCTAGACTGATAACAGCGCAGGCAGAGACATTTAAGCTGACAGTCTTCGCAAGCTCCATAGAAATATGGAACGGTAAGAAACACTAATAGGTCATACAGTGGGAAGTACCTTCTGTCTTGTATTTCACAGTGTTCTCAAGATATGGATGTAGATATAGAAACCTGCAGCAAACTTTTCATTGGTTAAGGTTCCTCCAGAGAGAAAATGTTCCTCTTTTTATGGAAGACATACAATTAGTTTCAAAATCGTTTACGGAGTTCACATAAAATTTGCTTATTGTAGACCAGTCCAGAAATAAATAATATCATGTAAATTCTGTAAAACATGTCTATACTAATAAAATTCTTTTGTAAAAGCTGAATTATATCAAGCGTTTTCTATCCAGTAGTTTTATAACATTAGCGTCTTAATCCTCACCTTGAACCCTGGCTAACTGCACTGGGCTGAAATAGCAAGGAGACGTGACACCCTAGTGACTGTATGGCCGTATGTTTCAACGTCTCATCGATTTCGTATTTGGGAATCCTGCTTTGTGGAGAGTCGGGTCAATGTTTAAACTCTAAATCTCCTTCTTCAGGTGTGTCACAGCTGACGTCTTGTCGACTTACAAGTAACGACGAGAATAGTTATAAATTACAACAATTAACAACTTCTCTACATTTGATCTCAGCAAATCTACGAAATTTTGGCAAAAAATATAACTCATTTCTCTGTCTTCTTTGATTTAAAAAGGAAACAGTTCGTGAGAATTCATTGCCACATGTCAGCATCCAGGAGAGTGCACTTCTTCAAATATTCGGGTGCCATTACTTTCGTCACGGTGATGGCCCAGACCAGGCCACTTCCCTCACTGTCCCGAGAGCCACAGCGGACGACTGTCAGTCATCGTGGATCATGAGCTGTATAATAAGAACTTGCCATATGTAAAGGCCAAAAGAGACACTACCAAAACATTGATTTTTATTTAGTTATTTGTATCGAAGTCTTATACTTACATTAACAAGTTACTTAAATATTCAGGTTAGATTTATTTAACTTCGTTTTTACATGCTTTATAATTAGACTACAACTAGCGTTGTGGTGTTCCAACGACCCAATGGACACTACTGTACGTCGGGGAGATTTAATGTCCCTTACTGAAGAGAATGTACTGTTACAAATTTATGTTGATCCGAAAAAATATTTTGTTTTAAAAACTAAGTCTCATACTATTGGGTACAGATTTGTGGGATCATTCAAAACTTTCTGCATTAGTTTCTGTTCTGGATAGCATGAGTGGATCATTTTGTAATCTGCGAACTTCTTCTTGAACATCACTTCAGACACTGCCAAGATAAATGTTCACTGGATTGTTAAACGAAATGATGTTCGACTCTATACATTTAAGATCTTTAACACGATTATGAAACGTAGACTTCACCAATAATGGAAGTGAAGCTTGAAGATTTTACCTGCATGTATTCTTGTTTCAGTTCATAGCACCTCGAGAAATAACGCAAATTTTCCTCGTTTAGTTGCAATTTAAACAGTGTAAGTTTACACTGGAATCCATTAATATCCACAACGTGTTGGAAATACTACGTTCCTTAAACATAAACTCAACTTATTTAAATGATCTGTAAAATATGTTAAAAGCGGTAATTCGGATAAAAAATGGTGACACCTTCAGCTTATCTTCGCACTTCGCAGTACACGATTTCACCACTTATTTATTTAAGAAATTTGGGAAGTTACATTCTAAAAAAAAAGAAGTTAAACATTCTTCTGCACTCAACCAACGTATTTCGGAATGAAGAAGTATGACTGTGTATTCTGCGTCAGCTTCTTCCTAAAATTAATCAAACTTTCGATGAGATATCGATTTCCTCAGCATTTTATATTCGTCATTCTCATATCTTTCATTGCGGACAGTTGTCTGACAATTTTTTCAGCTAGTAGTTCCTGATGAATAATGCAATGAAAAATTAAACAGTTTATTCTGTTTTTTCTTAACTGATCCACGAAATCATTTTCGCTACCGACCACAGCTAACTATATCAACAAACATTTTAACTGCACAGAAATTTCCAAACTTGATGTTCCTAGCATATGGACTAGAAAGAGTGACTCTTCACGTACAGAAAAGTCGTCTCTTTATTACAGGGAGTCACGCACCGAGGTTTCCGTACAAACTTAGTTATGTAAGTAAATCCACCCCGGGAATCAAAAATTTCGACGATTTTTGTCTGTTATAGATCTTGTAAGGTATGAAAATATGTGACGTAAATAGCCGTATTTTTCGACTGTACTGACGAAAAGCTTAAATGTTTTACACCACGTACGTGACACAAATTTCAACTTCATACGTCTACCCACTCCTAAATAAAAGGGCTCTTAGCAGAGTGATGGACAGACAGACACAGTCAAACAACAAATGGCACAAAAATGTATTGTAAGATACTTACAAATTAACAATTTTCGGACTTTTTCTTTAGTTATACTGTAAAATCCTGACTGTTGCCAAATTTCATGATTCTAGGTGAACGGTAAGTAACATATACGTTTTAGTTTGTGAGTTTGCGAGTATCAAAATGTGACATAAATGGTCGTACGTTTTGTCTACATTGACTTAGAAGAACCATAGACTAAGTGTCTGACATAAATTTGAAATTGATGCGTCTACCGTTACTGAGGAAAAGAAGTCTTAACGAACGGACTGTCGGATAACAAATGAAAAAAGTATTACTCGTGTGAAATAATTAAAAATTAAAAGTTTTCGGATTTTTTGCGTTTAGTTGTATTGTGAAACCTTCCTTCGTACGTTTTGTCTACATTGACTTAGAGGAACCATAGACTAAGTGTCTGACATAAATTTGAACTTGATGCGTCTACCGTTACTGAGGAAAAGAGGTCTTAACGAACGGACTGTCGGATAACAAATGAAAAAAGTATTATTCGTGTGAAATAATTAAAAATTAAAAGTTTTCGGATTTTTTGCGTTTAGTTGTATTGTGAAACCTTCCTTCTTGCCAAATTTCATGATTCCAGGTCAACAGGAAGTGAGTTTGCGAGCTTCAAAATATGTGATATAAATGGATATATTTTTAGAACAGATAACAGACTTTAGTATGATAACAGACTTTAGTATGTGGTATAAATGTTAACTTGAACGTCTACTCGCTCCTGAGAAAAAGGGCTTCTAACAGTCGGACAGACAGACCGGTAACAAAGTGATACTATAAGGGTTCCGTTTTTACCGATTGAGTCACGGAACCTTAGAAAGCTATTAGTAGTTGACTATGATCTGTTTGATCAGTACTCTCGTCCACGCACCGACACGAAAAAACCAACAAATTAGCATTAAACTGTTAAGTTTCTTTTTTATATTATGTCCACTTATATTATGTCCCATATCAAGAATTCTGTGTTGCATGACAAAGCACCTGCGTTAAAGTGTACAGCGGCATAATTCCAGACAAATACTTTTGCCATTTCTAATGCAGGTACTTTTTCGAGTAAGTCGTCCGTAAGCAGTTCTGAGCTTCTGCTAAGTTTAAGCATGCGACATACGATGCAGTTCAACTTCTTTCTTTAAGGTTACGTGATTTAACTCTTATACTCCTTTTTTTTAAGTTATCGACACAAGGGCACCGTTCGTCACGAGAGTAACGCCACTGCGTGGCTTCATGGAGCGACGAGAAACATTAAGGAAGATTACTAAACTGTTTTGACTTCAGCATTTTTAGATATTAATCGTTGGGGTTTGACCTATATTGTGTAAAAAGAACTGCTTAATCTCCCACTCCTCATGAAAACCACGGCTTTTAATACTCCTTCTTTTGATATTCTTAGGAACTGTAATAGAAGAATAGCCAAAGTAAAAACCTGAACCTAAGCCATAATGATAGCCACAGTAATAAACAAAATGACAACCTCTGCGATATCGCAGTATTAAGGAGAGTAAAGCTGAAGAAAATTCAGAGAGCAAGAGGACTATCGAAATCGCGATGCCTCTTCAAAGACAAAGAGACGCTGCCCCTCTCGACTCCTGATAAACAAACGAACACAGGGCCGCAGCCCAGGCAGAGAGAAGACACCGACCGAGCAGAGTTGGAGGGGGGTGGGGGGGGGGGGTGAGGGAGGCGTCCACTGTTGGGAAATATCTCGCGAACTGCGTTCTGCCAGGCCAGATTCAGACCTACACAAGACTGTGGTCATAACTGACCCAGGTTCCATCTAGCCACACCCTGCAATAGAAATTCATCTCCAAGTAGAGCGCTATATTGCAGTCAAGTACAAAGTTTCATTCGGCCTCTGGATGGTTAAGAATTACTCGTATTAACTTGTTTCAGATTATAAATCTTCACTGTAACAATATCTACAGATCAGTAGAAGACTGAAGTATTTAATTTGATCTTCTTCTTTCTAACTTTTTCGCGTTTCTCTACTGGGTCGGCATTGTTATACGGTTTTTGGAGCTGTTAGCGAAAGTTGATGGCAAGGTGTACTTCCTGACACTGCCACGTCCCACACGACGGAATAAGTGTACCGCATCTGCGTCCAGAGTAATTCTCACGTGCAAGTGAATGTTTTCTAAATGTTTGCATAGAAGGCATGTGGCAAACCGCCTGAAAACCAAATCCAGGCTAGTCAACTCATCAGCCTGAGCCGTTAATTCGCGTCCAGTTGTGGTTTCGATCCGTGACACGCACGCCTCCACGTCTCCCTGGATGCCGGATACAGTGAATTAACGCTGTCGGCTGTCCAGGGCGCTCCTGTACTTCACTAGATGATCCTATATAATCAGAATAGTTTCTTTTCTCACGGTAGCTACTAAATTACGATTAACTTACGAAATTGAAGTTCTCAATTCGCATTTACATTCCGTGCGAAATCGATAAACTCTAGCAAGAGTATTCACGAAAGCCGTTATCCGCAACCTTAAACATGTATTTCATCTTCCAAAATAGACTGCATGTGGTACCCAGAAGTGTGAATTATCTTCTGAAATTTCGAAATATAATTTCCTCTTATAGAGAATAATAGGCATCAAAATGGAAAACAAAATTGAGGATCAGTTTAGTTTCAGATAAGGCAGACCTGTCGCTGCGCCCCATAATGGCAACTAGACTCCAGAAAAATTAAGCCACCTTCATAGGGTTTGTTGACCTGCTAAAAGTGTTCGACAGTGTAAAATGGTGCAAGATGTTCGAAATTCTCAAAGAAAAGAATTTAGATAAACATTGGGAAAATAGGCATAATATATGCGAAATGTATAAGGAGCAAGAAGTAACAGTAAAACTGGGAGACGAAGAACGAAGTGTCCGACTTAAAAAAAGACAGGGATGCTGCCTTTCTCCTCTACTGTTTAATACGAGCGTCAAGGAAGCAATGATGGAAATAAGACAGGTTCATGACTATGATTAATATTCGGGATAAAAGAATGTCAACGATAAGGTTCGGTGATGCCATTACTATCATCACTGAAAGGGAGGAAGAATTGCATTAAATACTGTATGGAATGAACAGTCTAATGAACTATGAATATGGTTTGAGAGTAAATCGAAGAAATATGAGAGCAATGAGGATAAGCACAAATGAGACGAAGTCGTCGATTTCTACAAACCTGGAGCAAAAAACGTACGACAGATGAAGCGAGGAGGACAAAAAGTAGAGTACCACAGACAGCTAAACGTCTAGCAACGTCAAACATTGAGCACAAAATGTGGTAGAACCGGAGAAGAAAAGAATCAAAGCAACTGAGACGTGTTGCTGTAGAAAGGTACTGAAAATTAGATGCGGTGATACGAGAAGAACCGAAGTTCTCCGCAAAATAAGTGGAAAACATTTACAAAAAGGATGAACACTATGGTAGGAACGTTGAGCCGTTACGGAATAACTTCCATGGACTAAAAGGGAGCCGTAGTGGGTGAAAACTGTAAAAGAAGACAAACTGGAATATCCGACAAATATTAATGGACGTTGGGTGTAATGCTACATCTGCTCTATATGACTCTGTGACTTTGAAAGCCTGACACTTCATATATCTACTACGTGAAAATAGATTTCGGTTTAGGCTGGGAAGTAGGTGTGCCTGTACATTTTAATACCAGTTTCTACCTTAGAAGCCGGCCGTTGTGGCGAGAAGTTCTAGGCGCTTCAGTCTGGAACCGCGCGACCGCTACGGTCGCAGGTTGGAATTGTGCCTCGGTCATGGATATGTCCTTAGGTTAGCTAGGCTTAAGTAGTTCTAAGTTCTAGGGGACTGATGACCTCAGATGTTAAGTCCCATAGTGCTCAGAGCCATTTGGACCATTTTTTCTAACTTAGAAATATTTGTATTATTTACCTGTACGTTTCGTCATTACTAGTAACAAGTCTGACAAAAAGACGTCAGTTTCTATCAGTACGTGTCTGCATTGTTGAATTTACGGATGACGCGTACTTAAAGGTTGGCCAACGATTGTATCCAATTTATCGATTTCTGGCTGGTATTGTTACACTCGAAATTGAAATGAAGTAGTAAATCGTAAGTTATAACAAGACAGAAGAAATTTCCTGCTCAAAAAAAGGTTCAAACTGGTGTTGTAAAATGATAGAGCAGAATTGTCATTTGTTGCACCAGTTTCGCAGAAGTTCATTTCGTTTGTCTTCAGAAATCTGGAAAATTCTAACATACTTGTAGATTCATATGTGTGCAGAACCAAAAATAATTTTCTTTCGAGTTGTTAACTGTTCTTCTGGCGATTAAAATTTCTACACCAAGAAGAAATGCAGATGATAAACGGGTATTCATTGGACAAATATACTAGAACTGACATTTGATTACATTTTCACGCAATTTGGGTGCATAGATCCTGAGAAATCAGTACCCAGAACATCCACCTGTGGCCGTAATAACGGCTTTGATACGCCTGGCATTGAGTCAAACAGAGCTTGGATGGCGTATACAGGTACAGCTGCCCATGCAGCTTCAACACGATACCACAGTTCATCAAGAGTAGTGACTGGCGTATTGTGACGAGCCAGTTGCTCGGCCACCATTGACCAGACGTTTTCAATTGGTGAGAGATCTGGAGGATGTGCTGACCAGGGCAGCAGTCGAACATTTTCTGTATCCAGAAAGGTCCGTACGGGGCCTGCAACATGTGGTCGTGCATTATCCTGCTGAAATGTAGGGTTTCGCAGGGATCGAATGAAGGGTAGAGCCACGGGTCGTAACACATCTGAAATGTAACGTCTACCGTTAAGTGCCGTCAATGCGAACAACAGGTGACCGAGACGTGTAGCCAATGGCACCCCATACCATCACGCCAGGTGATACGCCAGTATGGCGATGACGAATACACGCTTCCAATGTGCATTCACCTCGATCTCGCCAAACACGGATGCGACCATCATGATGCTGTAAACAGAACCTGGATTCATCCGAAAAAATGACGTTGTGCCATTCGTGCACCTAGGTTCGTCATTGAGTACACCATCGCAAGCGCTCCCGTCTGTGATGCAGCGTCAAAGGTAACCGCAGCCATGGTCTCCGAGCTGATAGTCCATGCTGCTGCAAACGTCGTCGAACTGTTCGTGCACATGATTGTTGTCTTGCAAACGTCCCCATCTGTTGACTCAGGGATCGAGACGTGGCTGCACGATCCGTTACAGCCATGTGAATAAGATGCCTGTCATCTCGACTGCTAGTGATACGAGGCTGTTGGGATCCAGCACGGCGTTCCGTATTACCCTCCTGAACCCATCGATTTCATGTTCTGCTAACAGTCACTGGATCTCGACCAACGCGAGCAGCAATGTCTTGATAGATAAACGGCAATCGCGATAGGCCACAATCCGACCTTTATCAAAGTCGGAAACGTGATGGTACGCATTTCTCCTCCTTACACGAGGCATCACAACAACGTTTCAACAGGCAACGCCGGTCAACTGCTGTTTGTGTATGAGAAATCGGCTGGAAACTTTCGTCATGTCAGCACGTTGTAGGTGTTGCCACCGGCGCAAACCTTGTGTGAATGTTCTGAAAAACTAATCATTTGCATATCACAGCATCTTCTTCCTGTCGGTTAAATTTCGCGTCTGTAGCACGTCATCTTCATGGTGTAGCAATTTTAATGGCCAGTAGTGTACTTCGTTTATTGCTTGACTATAACGAATTGGTCTCCAAGATATAAGAACTTGGTCGGACAAGTTCGGACAGCAATTGTTCTAAATGCTTATATTTGGACAAGGTTAAATATTTTCAACATTCAGTTCCAATACAGCACTCGTGGCTGCCGCATCGCGGTCGCGAAGTGGGGCCGAGGCAGTTTCAGATACGTTTTCACAGTCTGACGATAATTTATAGATTTGTGGTTTTAGCTTGACGATGTCCACTATGGACAAACGGTAGTTACTGTTATTCTGAAGTAGGTTGGGTTATCTCGACTGAAACCTAGGTAAAGGGTGCAACTGAGGCTGTTGATTATTAAAATTAAAATTAATTTGGACGAGTGTTCGAAGCAGGGCATTCTTAATTTGTAATGGGATCATTAAAAAAGTGCTTGATGGTCTGTACTGAGCACTGTGGTAATCCTCTAAGGACTCTAGGATATAACGCTTTTATATCGAGTCTATTGGGGGACCACTACCATGATCGATAGGTTGTCGTTCCAGTTGTCACTCTGGACTGCTCCACCCAAGGGTCCAGCATGAAGACGGTGATCTCCTCAACGCTGCTCTCGCTAACCAAAAGTGAATCTGGGAATTACTATCTTGGTATTTCTTCTTTTGATACAATTCATGCATCAAAAATTTCAAGTATACACGTAAATACACAATAATACCGAGTTAATTGCCCATTAGTCATTCCTGTAAGCTACTGTAAAATAAGTTCAAAATCGATAGCGACAATCGCAGTAGTAATATTAATTCCAAATTTTCCGTAAACAGCTACAATAAGTTCAAAACCGATAGCAATAATCGTAGTAGTAAAATTAATTCCAAATTGTCGCTAAATAACAATAAGTATGTAAATTGACAACTGACTGGTTACACTCGCTACAAGTTCCAGTGACAGAGAAATACTAACGTATACTGAGAGTCATAAAAAGCGTCCTTCAATAAAATTTATTGACCGAACTAAGTAGCCCATACATGAGGGCGTACTGAAAAGTAAAGTATCTTAATTTTTATGTGAAAACTCTTAAATAAACAAACGTTATTAACATTCTACATCTTTATTCTTCATGTCTATGTATTTACAGCCCTCTGCCTCTAGTGGGCTTCGAATTGTGGCGTATACCATGGCGGGGTGTAACATAACCACGTCGGTGCGTGAACAAGAGAGTGTTGTAATCGTTTTTCGAATTCGAAGAGATCGTCCGCACGTGGAATACCTGTTCTTCAGCATGCCATACGAGCGCTTCGACAACTGCTGTAATCCGATGCCTTGGGTTCACTGTCATTTCTCATCCTCCATACAGTCCCGCCTTGACCCCATTTGAATTTCATGTTTCCAAAACTCAAAGAACGTTTTCGAGGATTTCACTCTGATAGTGATGAAGCGGTGCAAGTAGAGGTGAGATTCTGCGTCAATAAACCCTAATGTTCTACAGTGACAGTATCAACAAACAGGGCTCTTGTTGGGACAAATATGTTCGTCTCCAGGATCACTATATTGGGAAATAGATACATAGACACAAAAATAAAAAAATAGAATATTAAAAAAGATTGTTTAAAGAGCTGTAAGAGTTTCACACAAAAAATTCAGAGGCAACAGTTTTTAGCATGTCTTCGTAGATCACACTGGAGTTCCATATTTTCATCAAAATATGGTACTATTGTTGTTTAATCACAGCCAACATCAGTACAGTAAACCAGGTTTCTGCATCATATGCATTAGAAACTGCTACGTCCAAAGCGACAACTTTCTCACACACTGCAGCGATAACGTGGCCCACTAAATGAACAAACTCCTGCCCCTAGCACACAGTAAAACCAATGGTGGGTAAACGCTCTAAAAACGCCAGCGTACTTTTCCGACAAAAAGACTAGCTTACTGTCACAGCTAAACTGGAACATGACTTCCGGGCATTCTACATTTCCAACAAAAAGGCCAACACCTCGCAGTGCAACAAAGAACTACCCTAGTCGTCCATTCCATGTCGTGCGCGCAAACATCTAATAGCCTGAAGGGCAGCGCCATCTGGTACCGGAAAATATATCGTAAGGACTGCTGTTCTGTCTTATTGTAAAGATCTCACCATGTTTTAAATATGCTTTACTATTTTAATGACCTGTATTCATGTTTCATGAATGACTGATGGAAATATTATTGTGATATTTGTCATAGTTTATGGTTTTTACGGTTGAAGATTGTGTTACAGAGACGCGCGTATATACGCAAAGAGTAACAGAAGGAAAAATACTCTTGACTGTGCATATAGAAACCCCACGGATTTCCGACTTTATACACTCCTGGAAATGGAAAAAAGAACACATTGACACCGGTGTGTCAGACCCACCATACTTGCTGCGGACACTGCGAGAGGGCTGTACAAGCAATGATCACACGCACGGCACAGCGGACACACCAGGAACCGCGGTGTTGGCCGTCGAATGGCGCTAGCTGCGCAGCATTTGTGCACCGCCGCCGTCAGTGTCAGCCAAGTTTGCCGTGGCATACGGAGCTCCATCGCAGTCTTTAACACTGGTAGCATGCCGCGACAGCGTGGACGTGAACCGTATGTGCAGTTGACGGACTTTGAGCGAGGGCGTATAGTGGGCATGCGGGAGGCCGGGTGGACGTACCGCCGAATTGCTCAACATGTGGGGCGTGAGGTCTCCACAGTACATCGATGTTGTCGCCAGTGGTCGGCGGAAGGTGCACGTGCTCGTCGACTTGGGACCGGACCGCAGCGACGCACGGATGCACGCCAAGACCGTAGGATCCTACGCAGTGCCGTAGGGGACCGCACCGCCACTTCCCAGCAAATTAGGGACACTGTTGCTCCTGGGGTATCGGCGAGGACCATTCGCAACCGTCTCCATGAAGCTGGACTACGGTCCCGCACACCGTTAGGCCGCCTTCCGCTCACGCCCCAACATCGTGCAGCCCGCCTCCAGTGGTGTCGCGACAGGCGTGAATAGAGGGACGAATGGAGGCGTGTCGTCTTCAGCGATGAGAGTCGCTTCTGCCTTGGTGCCAATGATGGTCGTATGCGTGTTTGGCGCCGTGCAGGTGAGCGCCACAATCAGGACTGCATACGACCGAGGCACACAGGGCCAACACCCGGCATCATGGTGTGGGGAGCGATCTCCTACACTGGCCGTACGCCACTGGTGATCGTCGAGGGGACACTGAATAGTGCACGGTACATCCAAACCGTCATCGAACCCATCGTTCTACCATTCCTAGACCGGCAAGGGAACTTGCTGTTCCAACAGGACAATGCACGTCCGCATGTATCCCGTGCCACCCAACGTGCTCTAGAAGGTGTAAGTCAACTACCCTGGCCAGCAAGATCTCCGGATCTGTCCCCCATTGAGCATGTTTGGGACTGGATGAAGCGTCGTCTCACGCGGTCTGCACGTCCAGCACGAACGCTGGTCCAACTGAGGCGCCAGGTGGAAATGGCATGGCAAGCCGTTCCACAGGACTACATCCAGCATCTCTACGATCGTCTCCATGGGAGAATAGCAGCCTGCATTGCTGCGAAAGGTGGATATACACTGTACTAGTGCCGACATTGTGCATGCTCTGTTGCCTGTGTCTATGTGCCTGTGGTTCTGTCAGTGTGATCATGTGATGTATCTGACCCCAGGAATGTGTCAATAAAGTTTCCCCTTCCTGGGACAATGAATTCACGGTGTTCTTATTTCAATTTTCAGGAGTGTATTTAGATGACAATGCAAGGACACTTGTTCAGTAAATGCTGCCCATAGGTATGAATCATATGTATGGTAATAGCACTTTACTAAATTCTACACCTAGTGAGAATAATTGCTCTTGTTTAATATCTTGATATAAACTTTTCCTTTCTCTATTGTAGCATCTGAAAATGGACGTCGTAGGCCGAAACAGGTTCTGATTACATCGTAAAAAAGTGATTGCGCCAAAAATAAAGATTCAAGATCTTATAGTAAGTCTCCGCAAATTGAATGTTTTTTCTAAGTAAACTAACTTACTTTCACAGATAAACTGGAACGTAGCTTGCGGGCATGGAAGAATACTTGCTTTGAGTTCCACTTAATATGTCATTCAGGTTTCAGGTAAAAACAACATACAGCCACTTCAACAAGCTTTAAAAAGAGTTCCGACTGCCCAACTGTTCCAAACGTAAGGGATTACCTTGCCCAAGCGAAGGGAAGGTTCAGCTGGTACAGCAACTGGCGGCATACTTTTCTATGCTCACCTAAACATTGTCGTCTTATGATCCGCTAGATTAAATTTAAGCCCATCGCAGAAATACAAAAATCTTTCCTCTCGTCGTCGAACTTCATTAATTTCGCTATTTTTGTCTTATTCCTTGATATATACTCCACTAATTGCTCAAGAGCTTCCTGTACGATCTGTGATGGTACCTTCCTGTTCATAAGAAAATCATCATCTTTTATTACAGGATTACCGTTCAACTCTCATACTGCTATCATATTTGCATGTCATTGTATTAAGGTCAAGCTCAGTTTTTTCATCTCATACGTTATATTTTACAGTCTACCAGCTGGAGGTCGAAAGACCGAGCAAAAACTGCCGTATAAGTACATATTTGTTTCTCGTCATCTCAAATGCTGTCTGCCACATTTCAGGAAAATACATTTTCAGCAATGTTTCATAGCCACGAGATAAAGTCACTTATCTTAATAAGTTGTATTTATTGCTTCGTAATTACAGGTTTACTATGAACCACGCTCTCAGAAGGAACAAAACTGTTTTCAAACAGTGCAGAAATAGTTATACACCAGGAAGCGACTACCACATAAAGATTTTGCAGCTACATCTGAAGAATGAATGAAGAGTGTTAAGGGGAGACGGTTGCATAAATAATGAAAAATTTACAAATTATTTTTATTTGCTTATTTGATAGTAAATATAATTGTGATTACTATCCCAAATTTTTTCCTTGAAATCTGAACTACAAATGGCATAAAAAGATTAAAACCCTAAGTAGTGTAATGCGCCAAGCCCGCTTTTCAATGTACCAAATGGAGGAAAAATTTTATTGCAAAATTTGGCCTGTGAACCTAGAAAATATAGCTTTAGAAGACTGTGATTTTTTGTATACATAACAGCAGTGTTGTAAGATGGCTGTGGAGCCATTTTCTGATTCAATCAGTGTGGTATAGAAGGCTGTGGAGTGTTGTAAACAAGTTTTGTGCTGTTCAGCGGACTTCGAGTGACGCGTGATTTATTGTGCCATTTTTTGTGCAAGGTTGAGTCTGTTGATCCCTTTTTACAATGCCTATACCTGGTAAAGTATTTAAAAGTATACTAAGTCCCCTATTTCCAATGTAAATCGAAAAACTGACATTGAAGTTATGGTCGGGCCTGAAGATGCAAACATTAGCTTGTCTCCAAGTGCATCTAAAATAAAACTTGGGACAGGGATTGTGTTAGAAGAAACAAATCATGACAGAAATACAGGTTTCAGAATTGTGGATCTGGAAATGGTGGCAGAAGCCTGCAAGTGCTCTGTTTGTGGAGGATATGTCGATTTGGTCGATTATGGAAAGAGAGAAGGTTTGGTTTGCACATTGCACATTTTGTGTCAAAACTGTGATGCTGACAGACCATTCAAGACATCAAAGGTCATTAATAGAATCTATGAAGCCAATATGAAACTTGCTTATGGACTAAGATGTATAGGGATTGGAAGAGATGGTGGAAACTTTTTATGTGGTATTATGAACACGCCTGGTCCTCCCCTAAAATTTTCTGCAGTGAATACTGGTCTCCTCAATGCAGTTGCAGAAGTAAGTGAAGAGAGCATGAAAATGGCAGTCCTGAGGGCAATTCAAGAAAATTGTGAAGGAACTAATAGCAACGATATAGCAGTTTCAAGTGACAGTTCCTGGATGAAGAGGGGGCATACTTCACTGCATGGAGTTTCAACAATCATTAGTGTCGACACTGGAAAAGTATTAGACATAGAGGTGATGTCTAAATATTGTTCTGCATGTTTCTTGCACAAGAAATATATTGGTGCAGGTAAAGAAACAGAATGGCAAGAAGCCCATAAAGCTGTTTGCAGCAGAAATTATGCAGGCTCCAGTGGTGGGATGGAAGCTGCAGGCATGAAATTCATTTTCCATAGAACTTTGCAAAAGTATGGAGTAAGATGCATATAGTATTTAGGAGATGGAGACTCTAGTGCTTTCAAGAATGTAGTTGAAAGTCAGCCCTATGGAAAAGATTGCACTATTCAGAAACTGGAGTGCTCAGGCCATATTCAGAAGAGGATGGGTGGACGACTCCGAAGACTCGTTGCAGACAATAAACGCAAGCTACTAGAGAATGGGAAGCCACTGTGAGACTAACAGACTAACAAAGAAGACAACGGACAGCCTGCAAGTCTATTATGGTGCTGCAATTAGAAGTAATCTCACAAGCATGGACAGTATGAGGAAAGGAGTATGGGCCATTTGGTTTCATTACTTGTTGACAGACATTACACCTCAACATGGCCTCTGTTCTAATGAATGGTGCAAAATTTTGAAAAGTAAGGAAAGTGGGGAAGCTTATACCCACAAAAATAACCTTACTTTTGAGGTTTCAATGGCCATTAAACCAACTTTTAGAGCACTGGCTTCACCAGAATTGCTAGAAAAATGTCTGCATGGGAAAACACAGAACCCAAATGAAAGTCTCAATGCTCTTATTTGGAAAAGATGTCCAAAGACTGTGTTTGTTTCCAATTTGGTGGTGAAGATTTCTGCTTTGCAAGCAGCAGCAGTGTTTAATGATGGGAATGTGGCAACACTTCACATCCTCACCAAGTTGCGCTTTACACCTGGAGTCTTCACTGAGCAGATACTGCAGATCATCGATAAGCAACGATAAGCAAAGAATCGCGAAGCCGGAGACTTCAGTCCAGAACATTAAAAAATTGCTAGTCAAAAGAGCAACGAAGCTAAAAGAGCTGTAGAGGTTGATGAGGAAGAAATTGAATATGGATATGAGCAGTTTTAGCTAGGGTATGATAGTTTTTATTTTTTTATTTTTTTTAATTTTTACATTTAATTCGAACTTTAAAGTGATTTTTCTGCAACTTAAGGTTTTCTGCTTTCAGGAACACATATGTCAGAAACTACTGGAAGGATTGCAATGAAATTTGGCTCATCTATTCTTTTACTTTGAAGCAATGTTTAAGTGGAACAAAATTTTAATCGAGATATTATACACAGTTTTGTGGTTGATAATATATTGAAAGGTTTGCTTGTAAAAAATGTTCGAATCCAAAATATCACAGAAAATAATAGTATTAATTACCAAAAAGTTACTGCACTTAATTGTACACCTACTAGTGTAGATTATTTTACCATCAAAAAAATTTGCCAAATTTGCCTCGAAATTATGAAAAAGTGTACCTTAAAATAATAATGCAATAAAAAATTCAAAATTATCTCACTGCATTAGATTGTTATTAAAAATTCATAATTTAAAAAAAAATCATATTAGATATCTATACATAAGTGTGCAAAGTTTCAATGAGATTGAACAAAAAATGGCAAAGATATGGATTTACAAAAATATCAGTGCAAGACTGCTACCGTCTCCCCTTAAAAATGGATTTCTACTGACAAAATGATCTGCATCAGGGCGATATTGCGTGCTAATATTCTGCAGCTTAAGTGTATGTAGACGCCCACAAATGCCAAACATCGATTGTTAATTAATACCGCTTGGAGCTCCACAGCTGCATGTCGTTTCTTACGCTCAGATATTCTCTTCAGATTTCTTGCTGCAGAAACAAGCTCAAGTGGAGTTGTTCTAGGTCTCACATGCAAATACGCCGAATAATTCTTGGCTTTAAACCCTCGGGACGTTAGAGTAGTGCAGTGAAAAGGATCGGGAATCATATGCGTTCACCTATGCGTCCTAAGTGGCATGTGCGGTGAGTAATTTAGGCCTTGAAAGTTTGCTTTGAGGCCAGAAGTGGCAGCATTGATTATTTATGAAGCTCTTCCATTAACTTCCACTCTTACGTGCAACCTTTAAAGTGCCGGCGAGCCGACTAGCCCTGAGTGCTTGCCAGGGATTCGTTTGGGTTCAGAATTTCAGATTACTCTGGTCTAGCGTCCGCGGAACCCTCAGCCACGGTGATTCTCGGAAATGAGACGGACCACTCAAGAGGATTTTGTGTCGGTTTATACGCATTTCTATGATATCATGTGCTGCCCTCTTAGTCAGATACGAAATCCTTATATCCAACACAAATTTGCTAAAACAGTTTCTCTATGTTCTTCGTACCACTTATTTTTTCCATGATAAGTCGATAGAACTAAGTAACGTTTCTGTATTAAGCAGCTGATTTGTCATTTGTTGTAATACCAAACATTACAATTTATGATACTGCCCATACCGCTGATGTTTTGTGCAACTCGCACTGTTATACCTGGCGTTCATACACCAGCGAGAGATTTTCATCTTCTCTCGCTCGCTCTGCGCAAGCTATTAGTCCCACAGAAAAAATGAAGAGGACCTTTTTGTAGTAAATTTAATGCGGTTAAATTTTGTACTGGGATTCATTTTAGCTAGAGACAGTAGTATTAGAGTTATTCAAGAGAAACATTCAAACGTGACCTCCCAACGCACCCCATTCTCACACTAAGCCACGACTGCTCAGGATTTGTGGTATGTTGTTCATAGTCTTCACTTCTACCGTTGCACAAACATTTGCGACATGAATTATTTCCCAAACTAGACCTTTCTTGGTCTTCATTGACTGGCCTTATTACGCAACCGGCTTAGTCGAGCACTTACAAATTGTAAAATCGACTTTTGTGCAAAATTTACTTAATAGTTTTGTGAATTTTAAGAGCATATAATAAACAATTACATCGTTGTGTTCGTCAGACTTTCTGACAGCGAAACCACTGTGCTTGTATGGGGAAGTTCGGATCGAATGCTCAACTTAATTAGTTCTAGCGCAACAATTACAAAAGTCGTTTTTCGCACGTTACCCTTACGTGGACGTATAAAGTAATAATGTTAACGAAGTAGCCAACTAGTCTGGTGGCGTAGTAAGGCCTGGCAATGAAGACCAAAACAGATCGAATATGGGAAATAATTCGTGCAGTCCCAAATAATTGTACAGTGGAAGGACGGTGTGCTATGAAGAGTATATTAGAAATCCTGACCGGTCGGGGCTGAGTGTGGGAATGGGGGTGCGTACGTTTTCTTGAATGACTCAAAAACTACGGCCTTTAGAGAAAAATTTCTGTACATTAAATTTCCTACAAAAAGATCATTTATATTTTTCTGTAGGTCTAACTGCTTGAACGTAGAGAATATGAAAATGTCGCACGTGGTTCATGAAGGCCAGCTGTAGCACTGCAGTTCGCATAAAACGACAATGTTAGGGACAGCTGAATCACGCTGTAAGAGAACGTTCCTTTCCTAAATCCACTTTCAGGCCCTCGTGGATGTCCAATACACAACAGTGAATTAGAATTTTACATAAGAACTACATGTAGAAATTTACTGTCCATGCCACAGATCATAACTGAAATGGATTCAAATAAGTTGAAACTATTTAAAGAGTTGAAATGCATTTGAATTTCCATATCAATACAATGTCATAAAAAATTAAATGTGTTCAAATGAAATTTGTTACTATAGTCAAGCATCAGAGAAAACGCAAGATTTTCCATAATTCTGCAAATACTATTATTGTGTATGAAATGTTCAAATGCCTGTTGGTACGACGAATTCGCATTAAGAACAGGCACAGTATACTACACCAAAATGACAGCAGTTGATCACAAAACAATATTGACAATTTGGGAAGACCGCCAAACTAATATGACACAAAAAGGAATTACAGAGAGATCAATAACTACACACCACAGAAGATTTTCAAAAAGACAAGTCATGAAATTTCTACATGAGCTATATGAACAGTCAATAGGATATCAGCCACGAAACACCCATCTTATTAAAAGACATGATTGTCATTCAATCATCACGACAGCTGTAACAAGTCTCAAAGTACTTTGAAAAGTCCTGAGTTGTCGAAAACCAACATACACTGTGTAAGTCCTAATTCCTTACAAGATAAGATCATCAAATAAATGAAGACATTTCAAACCAATCAAGTATCTGGAAAGGAAGGAATTACAGCAGACATTATTAAATGAGTCAGATTAAAAATCAAGTCAAATAAAATACCATAAATACAATCACAGATTATAAAAAGTTGACAAATAGCGGAAGAAAGCCAACCCACTGTTAACGACATTAGCACTAGTTATTTCTGCGAATAAATTCAGATAAGTAGCACAAGTGTTCGGCATCCAAGTAAGACCTATCAGTTCATCTTAAACTGTAAGTTGTTAGTAGATAACTTTTTTAAACTGTTGTTGGAAATTATTGAAATTTGTGTTCCTGAATGATGGATACTCTTTTGGTTCAGTATAGGCCCATTTAAGTCTTTATGTAGATTGATCTTATCCCAAACTTTTGGAAAAAAATTTTATTTTTTCGACAAATTTCGTCTACGAATAAATATACTACAAGACTGTAGTTAGTGTCTCCTGCATACAATTGTTAAAGTCTGTCTGTGCCAGATGTTATTGAATTCACATCTTATATAGTTCCTATATACGTTTTAGTACTCTGAATACATGTGCTTGGGAAGCCACCTTAAATATACTATACTGCGGTATCACGGGATGGAAATGAGAAATGTCTTTTACTTACTTATGTCTAGCTATACATACGCAAAACTGTTTAGTTTCAAGCTTCAGAAATTCTATAGTATGCTTTTACTAATTGATTTTACTTTCAAGTGACAGTCTCTGGAAATTAACACAGTCACACTTCTGCTACACCTCCTTATATTTTATGAGTGTACTGGAAAGAACTTCTTACAAGATAGTGTATACAATCAGTCTTCTTAAATTTAATGACAAGGAATGAATTGAAATCCGTATATTAGCAGATTTCATTAAGATCGTTTTGTAAATCTGTACTTGATATGCTGTTTATGAACATATTTGTATCATCTGCAGACAAAGGAACTTTTACAAACCTGGTATTTAGTTCTGCATCAGCTATATTATTATCGTTCGTTGTTACACTATAACCAATATCAACAATTACGATTTTTTATTTTCAAGAGAGGTCAACGCTGTGAATTCTCTCCAAAAACAACGTACACTAATAAATTTTGTCCAAGGACTCCAGAGACTTCCACTCATTCACGTCTTCGAAAAGGTAGATGTACGCTGTTTATAAAGTTGAAGCATTAGTAGACTTCGCTTGTCATAACTATATCGCAGTTGTCTTTGATTTCAGTTATTCTTGCTTCCTTGTTATGGGCGACCACATTAACAATCTTTTGGTCATTAACATTACAGCTACGTAACTAATGCATGTGCTGCGGTATTGATGGGGCAAATATGAGGAAGTGATACGAATATTTGATGTAGAATTCAATATCATAACACGCTACTTTTGAAAGAGTAAACGTATGTTTAACCGTTTGAAACGTGACTCTGTTTTCCTCAATCATCCATTATTACGAAGTGTACGATATTTAAGCACGTTTGTCTGGCAGCAGCTGATTATTCACTGCACACATACACACATATCTTTGTCACTCTGTTTGGCTGAAATTGGGTATCACTGAATGTATAGATGTGTCAGTACCTTTGCAATATTCATGCATCTTGGAGGGAAGATAGGCAACACAAAAGGAGCAGTGAAATGTTTATCATAATTTGATTATGATTCACGGAAGACATGTATCCTTTATGTTAGTTCTACTAACGCGCTATATCAGGCGATACATCACGCCAAGGCAATAAAGTATAAGCTAACTTTATCGCTCAAACGAGCAAGTTTTGAGATTGTTACAGTTAATCGTGTATTTTGCGATTACGGTGTTACGAATCCCATATGCATGTTCAGATTCTTGCTGCGTTTGGTCTTTTACGATATTGTTTACAAGCAAATGCGGCGCTAAGAGCTTTGCGCAATCTAATACTCGATTCATTTATATCCTTTCATTCATAATATACTTATTTTAAATTATTTTAGGAGTAGTTATTTGAGCCACAGTTGTCGATACAGCGTACACGTGTGTGTCTGATTAACGTGCCTTATCAGATTTGGCCATACGCTTTTGTATTTTGTTCGCATTCTTGTTCATTATTGTTGCCAATATATTCATGCTTTCAACCAAAAGTGTAACTGAAAAGAGAAGTACTAGTTGTCCACATGATATTTGCTACAGAATACTGATTTTCCTAATTCCCAACGCTCCTGCCACTTAATTTTTCTTTAACATATAATTTGTGATTCTTATATGCATGTATTTCATACAACAGGCAAGTATGTTACAGTTCGCGGAGACAGCTGCCGCAGAGCATAGAGACAGATGAATCCATTGCACGTCTTTTGGATTTAAAATAGCTGATGTGATTCATTCTGATTATTGTAATATCTGCATGCTGGTCTTAGGTCACACCAGTATGGGCTTCGCTCTTGGTGATGACAGTGTGCTTGCAATAATTGTAGCAATTTATTCAAAGTAATTTGGTTTCGGGGAACCAATACATCATTAAATCCCACACAGTATTGGCAAACTATCATTTTAGTGACAGTGAAAGAAGGGAGCACAGAAAATATAAAGACAGCTTTCAATTTGATTATGACGTTCAATAAAAATAAGAAAACCGCTACTTACCACTGTTTCATTTGAACTCTCCTCTTGTGAAGTATGTTTGTAAATGTCCGTGATGTAGTGGATCAATAAAGGAGAATAATACAGCCGACATGAAGTTATTTGGTTGTTTCGTAAATCAACAATACGGCAGATGGTGTATCCCATTCTACCACATAACAGGTTTCTTTCCTTTTAATTCTCATATTGAGTGAAGAGAAATTATTAATATGCCTGTCATTAACCTAATTTTCTCTTTATGGTGCCTACGGAAGTGATATATAAAAGGTCGATGTATTTTTTTAGCTTAATTCCTTAATCTAGGTTCTTCAAACTTTGAAAGTAAGCTTTTGCGGTATAGTTGATGTCTGTCTTTAAGTGTCTGCCAGTTCAGGATTCTTCAGCGCCACCGTTCGCTCTCCCATGGGTCAGACTAACAAATCTGTGACCTTTTGTGCTTCCCTTACTTCTGCACTTTCAGTCTTCCTTGTAAGTTGGTATGGATCAAACAGATAGGATCAATATTCTACGAAGGGGTGTAAAAGTATTTTATAAGAAGACACCTTTTGACGACTGATTGCATTTTCCCAGTATCCTACAAATGAACCGAAATCGGGTTTAATTATGATTGAGAATTTGTAATAGTTGATAGTTTAATTTCATATCGCCACAAATTGTTACAGGCATGTTTTGTTTGGATTCGATTGATTCCAGATGTGAATCACTGTAGCAGGATATGACGTTTAAACGTTCCATAAAGTGAAAAATTTTACGTTTATCAACTTTTTGATCGCACCAGTCTCTACACTAGTTTCAAATCTGATAAAGATCTCGATGATGATGTGTTCCACCTTTCTCAGATAGTTCTTCTTTGAAGGTAACTCCGTCATCTGCATAAAGTCTGTACGTTTCTTGAACGGTGTAGTTGCGAACAGGATGTTGATGTGAGTTGGGGCTACCCACGGAGCATTCGGACGGTTGATGCAGTCATAGTGCAGTCGCTCGACGTAGCATGGGCTCAACAAGTCGTTGGAAGTCCCCTGCATCAATATTGAGCCATGTTGCCTCTATAGCCGTCCACAACTGTGAAAGTGTTTATAGTGCAGGATTTTGTGCACAGTCTTCTTGATTAAGTCCCATAAATTTTCGTTGGGATTCATGTCGGGCGATCTGGGTGGCCAAATCATTCGCTCGAACTGTCCAGAATGTTCTTCAAACCAGTCACACCCGGTGACATGGTGCATTGTCATCCATATAAATTCCGTCATTCTTTGGGAGCACGAAATCCATGAAATGCTGCAATTTGTCTCGAAAAAGCCGAACATGACCATTTAATGTCAGTAATCGGTTCAGTTGGATCAGAGGACCCAGTCCATTCCACTTAAAGACAGCACACAATATCATGGAGCCACCAACAGCTTACGTTGTGCCTTCTTGACGTCTTATGTCTATGGATTCGTGGGGTCTGCGCTACACTAAACTCATGGCGTGCAGTAACAGTTGCTGTCATTGCATGTTGCTTCATGGCTTTGAAGTTTGGACAGTTTATCGCTGTGACGTCAAAAAATTTGGGCTCTTACACCAACAAAAAAGAGCATAAAGTGTGAGAACTATGTGCCAACACTGAAGTCCTCGACAAAGTGCATCTAAACAACACTGAGGCAACCATCATCGCTCATCAAGGTGGTTACGCCATGTCCATCGAATGAGTGACATAAGGCTTCCGTGCCAAATCCTTTGTGGTGAGCTCTGCTGTGTAAGTAGACCTCATGGAGCCCTTCTTAAGCGCTTAGGGGCCAGCTGAAACACATCATGAAGACCACTGGCGTAAATATAGTATCACGGAAAGAGTGTGTTGTGGAACTTTTGCTATAGAGGAACATTACATTCAGAGTTGTCAACGCAGCAGACATGAAGAGGCCAAGCTACAAGCAAGTAAGCATCGCCAATTCCATGCTCATTCAGTGTAGGAAGAAGTTATGCATATTCGGAATGGAGATGCAGCCACGGCCGCCAGCGGCCGCCACCGCCTACGACGAAAAATGGCTCTGAGCACTATGGGACTTAACATCTGAGGTCATCAGTCCCCTAGAACTTAGAACTACGTAAACCTAACTAACCTAAGGACATCACACACATCCATGCCCGAGGCAGGATTCGAACCTGCGACCATAGCGGTCGGGACGTTCCAGACTGAAGCGCCTAGAGCCGCTCAGCCACACCAGCCGACGGCCGTTCGACGACTTATAGACACTGCAGTATCATATTTATCCGCCGACAATGGGCAATCGACTCTCAAGTAAAATGTAAGAAGTAAAAATATGAGAATATACATAGTGGATGTACGAGTAAAGGTTGACCATGAGTCGCGCTCGGATTGCCAAACACTAGTTCCGCTTTGAGGGCTGAACGGGAAGGTTCTCGTTTATTTCACTTGCCGCAGCGTCACTTGAGTGGACTTCTCCCCGTTAGTGTTGTTCTGTCTGCCGAGTGAGTCGTAGCGCTTCCGCTCCACCTTACTGTCTGTTTGTGTTCGTCTACTCGCAGAGGCGTCGGCAGCTCGGCTGTGGCTACCAAGGTTTCCACGTGTATTCCACGAAAAGGTACTGTGAGCTTTGTTTTTGATAAAACAACGCGACACGTGCAGCCCGGGTCTCCAGAAATCCACGATTGGCTTGACGAAACAATTCATGTGAACTCTGATCAGGTCCACACCGCTTATTTTGATGAAATTTATGGATCCCCTTCATGTTGAAAGATTACTTTCGCGACATAGTTCTCACGTCCCGTTCAAGCATCGCGATAATTCCGTTAGTATGGTGTCACTTGCAGATGCTGAATTCGAATATACCAATGTTCAACCTCCCACTGGAAATTGATGACAACTTTCTAAAGGACACATTGACTCCTTCTGTTAACGTGAAAAACGTGCGCCGTGAACGCTGCTCTACTCGAGACAGATTACAGTGCTATAATGGAATTCGTTCCGTGGAAATGCATGCCAAACGCAATATTCCATCACATTTACAGCTGTGTGGTTACTGCATACGTGTCATGTATACTGGTCGAGAGGGAACCTGCTTCCTATGTAATCAAAGTGGACACGTTCTCTCTAATTTATCGTGGAGGGTTTTTGTTTTAAAGCCATCATTAGTGAAGTGTTGCAAATTGACGGTTGCTGATCTTGTTCCTTCCACTCCCGCCATCACACCTACTGAGAGAGGACAAGTTACTCTCTTACATATTTTACGTATATGGAAATTTATTAAAGATTTTCTTACAACCTGACGCACAGTGATCGAGATTTTAAGAAGTTAACGGCCTGAGCAGACGTTGTTGGAGCCTGGTAGGTCACTAAGAGCATGAGGATTTTTATGGTTCTTAGCTCACAGAAACGGCATGTTGGGAGTTAAAACCAATTGGCGACGAGCCCATCCCTCAGTAAACCTTACAGGAAAGGCCCACAAGTATACAGGGCAGAGAGGGCAGCCCCTCCTCGAGACAGGTCTCCAGCAGAACAATGCCGAGCTACCTGCTGTGGCGCCAGCGGAAGGCTGGGCTGGGAGCGATGGTCTGAAAGAACGAGTGTATACAGTGGAGTCGTAAACCAGGCATTGTGTGTGGAGACACGCATAATAAAAATTCACAAATTTTTGTGGTTGCTGTTACTACAAATAGGTCTGTGAACCACTTCCATTGGCCACCTTGGTTGTATAAGGGATTCCAGCATCTGAGAAACGTTTAGAGATAGGATCTTTACTAAACCTCACAGCTAGGACTAACAACCCCCAGGCACAGGTGATTTAGATAAAGATCTTTAAGATAGTATCTGTTCAATTGTTGGTGTGGGAAGTGAATGACTTTGGAGAAAATCACCTTCCCCTTCCACGAAAACTTAAAAAAGCCAGTAATTGGCGTTTTTTTTCCAGAAACGCAGGTTTCTTAACTCTTGTGCTGATTCGACATGAGTTTGTGCTGTCATGTGAGAGGGGAGATTTAGCACCTCTAAAGCCCTGTGATTGGCTCAAGATGGCGTGATGGAGGTGTCGTTCATGCACATTGTGGGAAAACGGATCTTTTTCTCTGGAGAGGTGTGAGGCACTCTGATGCTGGACTTTGGTCTTGTAAGCATCTTCTGGTCGAAGCTCTGGCATGTGTGGTTGGTACTTGGGACCTGTCCTAAGACTGACTTCACTTACGAGTAGTTTCGACTCGGGAGCCTGTGCTGTTCTTACTGTACCGACAATGTGACTTCAAACGTCTCAGACTACTCATTTACCAAGGGCACACTTATTCGTTTCCGGCTTTCCAGTCTTGACGTTTGGTATCCTTGAGCTCTCTGTCGTATAAGTGAGCCAAATTGGTCCTTGTTATGACCAGCGAATGGGTGTGTCACACACTCAAATCTACCATGATTTCTGGGCTCTGGTAGAGAGTAAATTGCGATCCGTCTGCCTGATCGCTAGATAGCAAGATTTTTGCATTTCAGTCATGGGCGCGATCGATTCACAGGTGCCGTCTCATGCCTCGCCTCTGCCGCACACATCTCGCCAACAGCAAGTTACATAGCCACACGAAGCAAAAAGGTGAACGTACTGCTGCTCCGCCATTGTCAGGGCGTGCTAATCTCAATCGCCACTTGCTCTCAGCTGCACCTATATAGAGAAACTTCTATAGATTTGATCAAAGTCTGCTCAGCGTGAGATCAATTCAGATTGCGTTATCCACATTTTTTAGGGTCAGAGTATTTGACTAACTTCTGCCACCCACGATCCTTGTCCATTGTGGTCTTAAACCACCTGTTAGTTGTTTACGGTATTCAACCAATAACTTGTCTAGCACAATTTATGTCTGCTATTTTCTTTTGAAAAATAAATGTTGTTAGAACTCTACTAAATTTTGCTTCATTTTCAATATTTATATAGTCCCCACCGGGCTAACCTTTCACTACTTTTGCTTTGGGTTATAATGAACACTCAGTTCTGATAATCGCATCAATGATTTTCCCCCTGTACCTCCGCGACAGGTTCAGAATCCTGTTGTCCCCAGGATAGAACATGTAACAGCGACAAACAAGCGACGTCGGTTTCAGGATGGTGATGATGAGGATTTGGCTGTGCCTTCTGCGCCAACCTCCTCCGCATCGATTGTGTCCCCTGCTACAATACCTCCCGTCCATGGTACGGTGAGTGGCGAAGTAGTTATCTCCAGCACCCTTCTTGCTTGCGAAGTGGCTCCTTCTGAGATGACTGTGTGTGGAGAGGGAGTGGAGTCGTCCCCTCCCCACCCCCCCCCACCCCCCCCTCGTCTTTGTGTCCTCCGTTACAGTCTGAGACGATGCAGTATCCTCCTGCTCCTTCGTCTTCAGCCGCTGACAATTTCCTGGCCGGCCGCGGTGGTCTAGCGGTTCTAGGCGCTCAGTCCGGAACCGCGCGACTGCTTCGGTCGCAGGTTCGAATCCTGCCTCGGGCATGATTGTGTGATGTCCTTAGGTTAGTTAGGTTTAAGTAGTTCTAAGTTGTAGGGGGCTGATGACCACAGATGTTAAGTCCCATAGTGCTCAGAGCCATTTGAACAATTTCCTGCATTTGCCGACTATAGCAATTCCCTAGCAGAATGAAATTAGCGCGGTTCCTAGAAATGCTTCCGCCTTAGTGCCTGGAACTGCATCAAATGACCCTAGTTATGAAGGGCAGGAGGCTGTGCCTATGACTCCTCCCACACCTCCGTGAGCAGGGGCCGCCATCGCAAATAGCCGACAAAAACAGCGTATACAACCTGCCCATGGGGTGGCCCGTAAGAATTCTAAGAAAAAAAGGTTGCGGTGATGGGGGGTCTGGTACCCCAGTGTCTGATTCCTCTGTGGATTCCGCAATGGACCTTGACTCTCAGCTGTCTACCTAACTCTACTCGGACGTTCCGTACATCCTTGTATAGCTGTGATCAATTACCCAAGACTACATGTTCCTTTCCTTAAACGTTAATCGTGTGGAATTGTCTTCGCTGCGTCAGGTCATTTACGATTCACGCGCGGACATGTTCTTCTTACAGGATGTGCTATTTAGGCATTTCTCATTACCTGGTTTTCGTGTGATCTTTAATGAAGCACCTGAATATTCTACGGGGACCGCCTTATTCTTTCGCGACTTGGAAATGTTGGATTCTGGCAGGGCATAGGTTGCCAACATTTTAATCTTACCTTCGTCCCTTTATATGCTCGTCCTGGCACTGGTAGCTCAGTGGCTCGTTCGCGTTTTTATAAAGAGGATATTGTTTATCTGTTGCGTAAGAGTCTTTTGGGTATTCTGTTGGGTGGTGATTTTAACTGTGTATTGAATTCAGCAGATCAATCTCCAAATTTCAATTTCTGTCGCCAATTACATGAATTGGCCCACTCATTACGCCAACAAGACCTCTGGGTATGCAAATAACCGACGTTAGTTAAATTTACTCACTTTACTGCGACTTCTAGTAGCCGCTTATATAGATTTTACTTATCACACTGCCTGCGAGACTGATTATTGATGTTTAAATCGTCGCAGATTCCTTTACAGATCACTGTGCTGTGACTACAACCCTCAATCTAGAACGGCAACCAGTTAAATTGTTTCGCACTCCGTGGATGTTAAACGTCGCTCACCTAACTGACGCCTCTCTCCATCACGTGATACCAGCCGTGTGGGAGCGTACTGTACGGTCCACTGGGGAGTACTATTCCATCTATGACTGGTGGACACAGCTGGCAAAACCGAGGCTCAGGCAAACTTTGATACTTTACTGTGCTGCCAAAGCGCGGGACTTTCGGAGAACTTACGGATATTACTATTCCATACTGCGTGAACTTTGTAATGCTGTGGATCACGCCCCTCTGCGAATAGCGGATGTTATTTGTGTAAAGGCAAACTTGTTGTCCTTGAAAAGAATACAAATGGAAGGGTTGAAAATGTGATCCAAGCCACGATCACTGGTGACGGAAAAATTGACTTCATTATATCATTTGCTTCGGCATCAGACCCATCGACGGCAAATAATGGGCGTATCGTATCGGAGCAAGCTGATATGGCACGTGTCTTACGCCAATACTATGTAGACATCTACGACATCGATGAGTCCATCGCAACGCTTTACGACCCACTAGTCAGCATCTTGCATATGACAGTTACACCTGAACATAATGGAACGCTCTTCGCTGCATTTCAGCTTGAGGAAGTTTACAAACTTATTGTGGGATCGCCTTCTCAAAAATCTCCGGGTCTGGATGGATGGTTCAAATGGCTCTGAGCACTATGCGACTTAACTTCTGAGGTCATCAGTCGCCTAGACCTTACAACTAATTAAACCTAACTAACCTAAGGACATCACACACATCCATGCCCGAGGCAGGATTCGAACCTGCGACCGTAGCGGTCACGCGGTTCCAGACTGCAGCGCCTAGAACCGCACGGCCACACCGGCCGGCGTCTGGATGGACTTCCCAAGAAACCTCACGTGCGCTTTTGGCAGCTGTTGGACGCTACGTCTCTTTTGAATGAAGTGCTAGAGGGTAGAGTAGTGCCAACCTCGTTCAAAGTGGGAAAAATTGTTTTAATCCCGAAACGCCCCGGATTCCCCTGATAGCTTTCGCCCAATCACTTTGTTAAACTTTGATTATAAGACTGTGACCAGGGCAGTTAACAGTAGGATGTCGGGTCTGATGGAGATGATTGTTGCCAAACATCAAAGCTGCTTACCTGGTCGTACCATTCTTACTCTTACAGTAGAGTGTCGTGACGTGGTTTCGGTTGCTGCTGTAACGTCCGTCCCTTGTGCCCCTGCTTTCCTAGACTTTGATAAGGCAGTTGATCTTGTTAATCATGACTTTTTGCTTCGGATTCTGGAGGCAGTTGGTTGTATTGCTGACACACGGCGAGTGCTCTCAAATATGTTTACGGGTATTTCAACTTCGGTGGTTGTTACTGACCAACTGACGCCCCCGACAAATATCCGTCGGGAAGTGCCTCAAGGAAGCCCGCTGTCGATGACGTTGTATATGTTGTCTCTGGAGCCCCTACTTCGGAGGCTAGCATCCCAGCTGAAAGGTTGGACGCTTTCCGGAGGGACTATAGCTGTTCGTGCATACGGGGACGATGTGATGGCTCTATTCGGCAATTCTGCGGAGATAAACTCTGTGATCAAAAGTATTCGGGCACCCCCAAAGACATAATTTTTCATACGTGGTCAGGTGATTGGGTTTCACTTGTGTCATACGTCTGTACGCGAGATTTCCACACTCATAAACATTCCTACGTCCACTGGAAACGTGAAGGTACACGTAGAGCTCAAAAGCGTGCAGGCCGACCTCGTCTGTTGACTGACAGAGACCGCCGACAGTTGAAGAGAATCGTAATGTGTAATAGGCAGACATCTGTCCAGAACATCACACAGGAATTCCAAACTGCATCAGGATCCACTGCAAGTACTATGAAAGCTAGGCGGGAGGTGAAAAACTTGGATTTCATGTTCGAGCGGCTGCTCATAAGCCACACATCACACCGGTGAATGCGAAACGACTCGTCGCCTGGTGTAAGGAGCGTAAACATTGGACGATTGAACAGTGGAAAAACGTTGTATGGAGTGACGAATCGCGGTACACAATGCGGCGATCCGATTGCAGGGTGTGGGTATGGCGAATGCCCAATGAAGGTCATCTGTCAGCATGCGTGTTGCCAACAGTAAAACTTGGAGGCGTTGGTGTTATGGTGTGGTCGTGTTTTTCATGGAAGGGCTTGCACCTTTTTTTTTCGTGGCACTATCACAGCAAAGGCCTAAATTGATGTTTTAAGCACCTTCTTGCTTCCCGCTGTTGAAGAGAAATTCGGGGAAGGCGATTGCATCTTTCAACACGATCGGTCACCTGTTCATAATGCACAACCTGTGGCGGAATAGTTACACAATAACATCCCTGTAACGGACTGGAGTGCACAGAGTCCTGACCTGAATCCTATAGAGCACACTTGGATATTTTGGAACGCCGACTTCGTGCCAGGCCACACCGACCGACATCGATACCTCTTCTCAGTGCAGGGCTCCGTGAGGAATGGGCTGATGCCGCAGTTGTCCCGTGGGCTACTGTGGTGGATCGGCATACATCTCTCGGTATCATCATTGATTGTTGTCCACTCAAAACGGAGACGCTCAACTGGAAGTCTGTTACGGAAAAAATTCAGGATGCGATACTAGAACATGAAAGGCGTTCTCATACTCTGCTCCAGAAAGTCCGAATACTGGAAACATACTCAAATGTTTTATGTAAAGCTTATTGCGTGACCCAAGTTTATACGCTTCAGTCGAAGAAACTACAGCAACTGTCTGGTCGTTTCTTATGGAAAAGACGTATCTTTCGCTTACGGGATGCGGTGGTTACAAAGCCTCGTTACTTTGGGAGGGGGGGGGGGGGGGGGGGGTTGGGCCTGACTGACATATGAAAGAGGACGCAGATGCTGTATGTGCAACGTACTGTTTTGATGATAACTTCAAATGGTTCAAATGGCTCTGAGCACTATGGGACTCAACATCTATGGTCATAAGTCCCCTAGAACTTAGAACTACTTAAACCTAACTAACCTAAGGACATCGCACACATCCATGCCCGAGGCAGGATTCGAACCTGCGACCGTAGCGGTCGCGCGGTTCCGGACTGAGCGCCTAGAACCGCTAGGCCACCGCGGCCGGCTGATGATAACTCAAGAAACTTACACATTCAAGTCTTGTTTATTTCTCTGTGTCCGTCCCGCGAGTCTTGAACCCCTTAGTGATATTAGTCGCGTAAATTATAAATCAAAACACATTCGTGACTTCTATCTTGCGGTGAGCTATTTAGGGGCTGACACTTTATGGAGACCCCTCCTCACCATGAAATTCCTACAGAGTCGTTGAAAGAGGATCGCCGAAACAAACTGGGCGACAGCTTGGTGCAATATCAGTCTTCCGATATTGCCAATGTGCGCAGCGTCCTCTTGGTATAAGGCAGTAGATAACTTGATTCCAACGAACGAGCGACTTCTCCGTATTGGGTTTAGCGACATGGATTTATGTAGTAGTTGTACGTCTACAGATACGAAACGACATCGCTCTACTTGTGGAGGTTATATGGCAAATTGGTCATGTGGTTATTACTGAGACACTTCGTTCATTACGTTGTAGAAGGCGAAGGGGAAGAGCACATGATCTTGATGCAGTACATGATCACTGCCTACTGGACATGCTTGCGCATGCCTCGATACTGAGTCCTCTTCGCCAACACGTTGATCTTTTTTTCCGTCGGCAAGATGTTGCTTGATTTCATTTTTCTAATGATAGGTGTTTTCCTTGTTTTGTATGTTTCCCATCTGATTTGCTTTGGTTTGTTCTCTCCTAGTTTTCTGCTCGTTTTGTTTAGTGTTTTATCTCAGTATCGCTTCAGTTCATGAGCGTATACGATCCTTGAAATCATATTGAAATTTTTCTTAGTTTACTACTTAGAATATGATCTGACTTATTGTCTTTCTTCTTTTAGATTCTATATAATACAAATAAGAACCAAAAAACTAAATAAATATAAAAATATAAAAAAATTGTTTATACATATCATGAGAGCTTGGTGGTGGTTTTTCGGCTATGTTCTCGTTTTTTTCCCTTTCTCCTTTTGCAATTGTTTAGTTATCATAATTAATTTGTTCTCCCATTTTCAGCTTATATTACATAATGATCTGACTATGGTCTACTGAAGTTTCATGATAGTATCAAGTAACTGTGATAATAAATAAAAAAAATAGTAAGGTGACCCCTCGCGACAACCGGGAAATCCGGGATCGAGTCCCAATACGGCACATATTTTCATTCTCGTCATTCCATTACACAGCTGATGGTTGTCCCTATTCGCAACCGTGAATACATTTCATGTACTTATAACAATGTGTGCTAAGTAAATAATACAAAATGCGAAGAGAAAAGTCCAAAACACTTCCCTGGGCCACATAAGAAATGTCCTCAATATCTGTCGTACACTGTGCCTCCAAGATAACGCGATTTGTTGCCCCTGTCCAGAAAATCTCACTGGGGTCGCAGATTTCGTTTGTATTCCATGTGAATGTACTTTAATTAATAACATTGGCGTATTACTAATTGCTTGTCGGAAGTAAAGAAATACTGCATACATTCAGTCAGCTCGATTCATCGCTTTCAGGATATCATGTGAGGAAACCACGAAGTGAGTTTCGTGACCTACTTCTTTAACATAGTGAATCGTTTGCGGAGGAAGAAGGTAAACCAGTTTGGCACTAAATCTAGAGATACTGCACACACGACGGCAAATAATACTGCAAACTACCGCGTGGATGGAATAAAATTTACTCAGGATTAAAAATGTCTCGGCTGGAATGCATACAGTCCTCATTTAGAACCATGGCGGGTAACGAAAATAGTCCATTACCAAGGGATGGGATACGCGCAAAATATCCAAAAATTTGTGGTTCTGTAAACTTTCTCGGCGTAATAATTCGGTTTATTCATATCGGGTCTCCAGCCGAAACATCTCGTCATCAGGACACAATATTTCGGCGGTCCATCTGGCCGCCATCTTCTGGTGAGTAGGCCGTCGCATTTTTGCGGCAGAACTGATATCAAACACGCAACGGCGGCTCCTTATACACCGAACGTGTGTCCACCAAGCGTGCGCGAAAATTACTGACCTCTAGCGACAGGTGAAACATCGCACCGGTGGTGAAAGCTCGCAGAAACGATAAATCGATGTCAAACACTTGACAGTTTTTGAAGACCGAGACAAGGGACGTTGTTTCTTAATATCAAACAGAACAGGGCTGCTACTCTTACTTAAAGGATACCGCTTATCTTTTTCTTATAATATTGTCAGATAGCCGGATTTCAATGGCTTCTTTCACTACACAGTTCCAATACCGTGACGCAGGAGCAACAACTTGTGTCTCATCGTACAACATTTTACGTCCTTCCGTAAGACCGTAAGACAATGTTCCACCACCACAGATTTTTCTGCCTGGAATAAACGCGTGTGGCGATGATGCTCCGCGCAACGATGCTGGACCGTACGAATTGCTTGTCCAATGTAGACTTTCCCCAATGGCAGGAAATGTTGTAGACTTCGGGCTTTCTCAAACCTAAATCATCCTTCACTGAGCCCAACAGGGCTCTGCTCTTAGCTGGCGAACGGTATACAGTTTTAATATTAAATTTCTTTGAAATTCTACCTATTTTTGAAGATACGTTCCATGCAAAAGGTAGAAATGTCACTGATTTGCTTGTATCTTCCGTTGGTTCCCGCGGTCGGTGTATAAGGAGCCGCCGCGGCGTGTATGATTTCAGTACCGGCGAGATAGTGCGACGGCCTACTCACCTGAAGATGGCGGCCAGATGGGCCGCCGAAATATTGTGTCCAGATGACATGATGTTCCGGTTGGAAACCCGATATGAATACACCGAACTATCCGAACATTTGTTAGCAAGAAAGTCTTTGAGAGAGAGAAACTTGTATCTACAGGTCAACACAAATTTGCAATACATTGCTTCTGCGAATCTAGGCAGGCGCTTTTCTCAAAAGATACCTTTCCAAACGTGGATGACAGCAACACGCAGATTCGATTCTCCTAGATGAAGAAGCCTGGCCCAGCCCAGCCCAGCCCCAAATTGCAGACAGTGAAGATTTAGATAAGTGGAATAGATTCTCTGATATGTGAATGGCTAGAACACTTCTTAAGTAATAGAACCGAGTACGTTATCTTGGACGCCGAGTGTTGATCGGAGAAAAAGAAATGGTCACGAGTGCATCAGGGAAGTGTGACAAACACTATTGTTCTCCATACAGGGCGTTAAAAAAAGTGTCGAATATTTTGAGACGTGGTAGTAACTATCGAAACTAGAAAAAGTCTAGTAAACATGGACTCTAAAATGCATACCTTAAGAGCTAGAAGCACTTGTTTATCTTCCATACTGTGAAAAACACCTACTGCTAGCTCTTTGCTTTCCATGTTTTGGGGGGAGATAGTATGGACCAAAAGAAGATCAAAATGTCAGGAAACATCTCCTCTAAGATGTATATCTCAAGAGCTATGAGTCTTCTGTAGAAGAGGTGTTTTTCACATTAGCGAAGGCACCTATATGACTGTTAGGGTTAGCGGAAGCAATCTGCGACTGTTTGCTGATGATGTAGTGGTGGGAAGGTATAGTCTTTGAATGACTGTGAGAGAATATATTATGACGTAGATTGAGTTTCTATTTGGTGGGATGAATGGCAGCTTGCTCTAAATATGGGAAAATTTAAGATAATGAAGATGAGTTGGAAAAACAATTCTGTAATGTTCGTATACGGTATAAGTGGTGTGATCCACTCACTACCCACGTCGAATAGATATTGAGGTGTAACGTTGCAAATAATGGGAACGTGTAGATGACCTATAAAGAAAGCTGCGTACTCCACACTTGAAAACCTATTCTTGAGAACTTTTCGGGTGATGGGGTTCCCACCAGGTCGGAATAAAGAAAAACTTCGAAGCACTTCAGAGGTGGGCTGCTGAACGTGTTACCTGTAGGTTCGATCAGCATTACGGAAACGCTCCGTTGGGGTTCTCTTCCCCTGGGTTTTGCGCGGCAGGCTATCTCTGTTGTACAGTCGTGTGGGCTTGCCTGTTCGAGGGGAAAGAAAGTGATAACATAGAAGTTTGGTTCCTTTAATCATCCAACCAACCAACTGAAATGCTTGTGAACTAAAATGGGAATAGCTGGAAGGAAGAATCGACATTTGCGACATACTGGAGAACGAAACTACTGTCACCAACATACAACTCGCGTAAGGATCGCGAAGATAACAGAAATCAGGGTTCTTATTGAATCATACAGATAGTCGTTTTTCCCTCGCCCATTAACAAATGGGACAGGAAAGGGAATGATTTTCAGTGGTGCAAGAGACCCTCCGCCATGCAACGCATTGTTGCTTTCGGGTTATGTGTATAGCTCTAGATACGCATGTAGATAAAGAAGTTAATTATTGGTCTCATATATAAATAAAAAGTATAACTTATGGTTCATAACATCTTCCATATTGTGGCTTCAAGCTCTGCTTAGTACCCTGATGGGAGATGCACGTGAGAATTCGCGTACGTCAGATAGCTTTCCTCCCCCTAAAAAGTTTTTTTATTTGAGTCACGCCGAGGAAACGCGAGCAGAGGGTGCACAGCGGGACTTTCATTTTAACTTTGTGCAGAGTTGAGAAGCGGCCATGATTGTGACCGGCCACTTCATATTGCTTCCGCGTCCCGCCGGAAATCCGGTCTCCTCTTCGGGCTGTCTGACGCGCCAGAAAAATAAAAACAGTGGTTCCAGCAGGTTTCTTTTAAGTTATGTACGGCGTGTTCTACGAAGATTTTAGACAAGTGAAACTAGGCACTTGCTGCAGGATTAATATTTTTAATTTTTACAGATACATATAGTGTGAGTGGGTCATGCTCCATATAAAATATTTCGGTATAGTGACCTTCATGCAGCTACTAATAAACGGATCTTTATTTGCTACCATTTTATATTTATCAGATCACAATCAGGCAACATAAAAATCGTTGTTGCAGTCTACTGTGTTTCATTACCGCCTTGCTGACAAAAGTAAACAAACCATTATGTGTCACTGACGTCAAAAAGGTAAAACGCGTAGAGGCTTGTTATAGTTATACTTTTAAAATTGACGCCACATTAGTAGTGATACCGTGTTGCCTCTATGAACAGCTTTTAGTTAGACATGAGTTTCTCCTGGCGTAAAAAATGATTCAATAACTTACGGGAATGAGGCCGGGAGAAGTCGTTGGATAAACTTCGCAGTAGTAGAGTAAGATTGCAATGTGCGCTGTCGTTTGTGTTGAGGTGCTGTGAACAAAATATTGTCCATATTAATTCTCCTGCCACCAGTGGCAGCAAGCAACGCTCTGACCTACCCTTTGTTCTAGAACTGATGCATTACACGCGTTGACAGTTGGATTTTGTTTTCAAGGAATTGTTTCGGCTTCACTTAATGATTGGTTCAAAAAATATGAGCTTCTCCTTGGGATTGGCTGGACAGTACTTGATGGTCGCAGTCTGCATGGAAATTTCATTCTGTAACTACCTAGCATTTACCTCAGACTGTGATACTATGTCTCGACGTTCGGTGGTAAATCTCAGGGGTAAAGCTTTTGATGACACAGCTTTACCCATGCACCGCCACAACTATGGCCTAAACTTCGACCATCCACCAGCCACGGTGGCTACTGGCATACTTATCAATGGTAACATCTGTACTGATCCCGTGGTACCTGCCGAATGTTTTGTGACACACTTCGCTGAAGTTCATAGGTGACACGTCACTCTCTCACTTTAACAACATTGTCAGTCAGATTAATATTCATATTTTCCGGCATAAGAAGTCACCCTCTTACTGAAAACGGCCTTGTCAAGAGGACAGAGTTTCAGGGCACCCTCTTGTCCTGCCCCTAAAGGCGGAAGAATCAGGTTGGTTGGTTGGTTTAAAAGTGGGGGAGAAGGGGGAAAGGAAGGGACCAAACGGAAGAATTAGCAATGATCAACGCCAGAGGATGCAGAAGGCAATGGAAACCACTATATTAAATACATAACGTGTATCCATAGGACATGTGGCCTGTAAATGTAAAAAATGTCATGATGATTTCTCCGTTGGCGAAAGATTCCGGAATCGTTTCCCATTCGGATCTCCGGGAGGTAACTGCCAAGGAGGAGGCGATCATCTGAAGAAGAGTCCACAACCAACGAAAGCATAACGTTCTACGAGTCGGGACGTGAAATGTGAGAAGCTTGAACAGAAAGCTAGAAAATTTGAAAAGGGAAATGCAAAGGCTTAATCTAGATATAGTAGGCGTCGGTGAATTGAAATGGAAAGAAGACAAGGATTTCTGGTCGGATGAGTAAAGGGTTATATCAACAGCAGCGGAAAATGGTATAACGGGAATAACATTCGTTATGAATAGGAAAGTAGGGCAGAGAGTGCGTTACTGTGAACAGTTCAGTGACAGGGCTCTTTTTGTCAGAGTCGACAGTAGCCCAACACCGACAATGATGGTTCAAATGGCTCTGAGCACTATGGGACTTAACTTCTGAGGTCGCGCGGTTGCAGACTGTAGCGCCTAGAACCGCTCGGCCACCCCGGCAGGCACCGACAGTGATAGTTCAGGTACACATACCGACGTCGCAAGCTGAAGATGAGGAGACAGAGAAAGTATATGAGAATATTGAAAGGTTAATACAGTACGTAAAGGTCATGGGTAATTGGAATGCAGTTTTAGGGGAAGGAGTAGAAGAAAAGCTTAGAACAGAATCTGGGCTTGGGACAAGGAATGAGAGATGAGAAAGACTAATTGAGTTCTGCAGTAAATTTCAGGTAGTAATAGCGAGTACTCTGTTCAAGAATCACAAGAGGAGGGGGTATACTTGGAAAAGGCCGGGTGATACCGAAAGATTACATCATGGTCAGACAGAGATTCCGAAATCAGATACTGGATTGTAAGGCGTACCCAGGAGCATATACAGACTCAGGTCACAACATAGAAGTGATGAAGAGTAGGCTGAAACTTAAGGCATTGGTCAGGAAGAATCAATACGCAAAGAAGTGGGATACGGAAGTACTAATGAATGACGAGTTAGACTTGAAGTGCTCTAAGGCTATAGATACAGCAATAGGGAATAGCTCAGTAGGCAGTACAATTTAAGAGGAATGGACATCTCTAAAAAGGGCAATCACAGAAGATGGAAAGAAAGACAAAGGTAAAAAAAAGTTAACTGCAAATGCAAACCATGAGTAACAGAAGAAATCCTTCAGAAAGAAGGAAGTACAAAAATGTTCAGCGAAATTCAGGAGTACAGAAGTACGACTCGCTGACGAATGAAATAAATAGGAAGTGCCAGGAAGCTAAGACGAAATGGCTGCATGAAAAATGTGAAGAAATCGAAAAAGAAATAACTGTCGGAAAGAGTGACTCAACATACTGGAAAGTCTAAACAACCTTCGGTGACATTAAAAGCAAGGCTGATAACATTAAGAGTGCAACGGGAATTCCACTGTTAAATGCAGAGGAGAGAGCGGCTAGGTGGAAAGAATACATTGAAGGCCTATCCGATTGGGAAGATTCGTCTGATGTTATAGAAGAAGAAACAGAAGTCGATTTACCAGAGATGGGGACCCAGTATTAGAATCAAAATTTAAGAGAGCGTTGGAAGACTTAAGATCAAGTAAGGCAGAAGGGGTGGATAACATTCCATCACAATTTCTAACATCGTTGGGGAAAGTGGCAACAAACCGACTATTCACGTTGGTGTGTAGAATATATGAGTCTGGCGACATACCATCTGACTTTCGAAAAAATATCATCCACAAAATTCCTAAAACTAAAAGAGGTGACAAGTGCGAGAATTGTCGCACAGTCAGCTTAGCTGCTCATGCGGCCAAGTTGTTGACAAGAATAATATAGAGAAGAATGGAAAAGAAAACTGATGACGTGTTAGATGACGATAAGTTTGGCTTTAAGAAAGGTAACGGCACCAAAGAGGCGATTCTGACGTTGCGGTTGATAGTGGAGGCAAGACTAAAGAAAAATCAAGACACGTTCATGGGATTTGTTGACTTATAAAAGGCGTTCGACAATGCCAAACGGCGCAAGATGTTCGAAATTCTGTGAAAAATAGAGGCAATCTATAGGGAACGACGGGTAACATGCAATATCCACAAGAACCAAGAGGGAATAATAAGAGTGGACGACTATGAACCAAGTGCTCGGATTAAAAAGGCTGTTTTAGAGGAATGTAGTCTTTCGCTCCTACTGTTCAATCTGTACACCGAAGAAATAATGATGGAAATGAAAGAAAGATTCAGGAGTGGAATTAAAATTCAAGGTAAAAGGATATCAATGATACAATTCGCTGATGACAATGTTATCCTGAGTGAAAGTGACGAATAATTACAGGATCTCCTGGATGGAATGAACAGTCTAATGCGGGGTGGCCAACCATTTTGGCAGGCCGGCGAAATTTTTGAGAGGGGATTTCCCCACGGTCCTCATTACCAATTTTTGTTTTGTGAAAGGACACCTGCAAGAAATGTTAATTTACTTTTTAAAGAAAATAAAAATCTGAGGAAAGAACACTTATTACACAAATTTAATGAAATACAATGTTAATGGGATGTCTGGCTTTGTTTGACTGAACTAAGTGAGTCAGTGTTGATGTCAACTGAAGTTGTTGCTACACGCCAAGAGTTATCCAGATGAACATCAGTAATTCGTGTTCTCATTTGTGATATGACGTAAATATTCCGGCTAGGACGCTGTTCACACACGTGTTTCCAAATAATGCAATCATTTTTCAAGTATATTTGCAAAACTCTGAATATTTCTTTTTGTCCAAATGCGTTTTATAGAACTTTTCCAAACCAAAGTGATTAAATTTATCTTTTAACCGTACAGCACATTGCGTTTCGCAGCATTCCATTTGTAAATGTCCCGGTAGTGAACTCATACCCACGGTGAATGGCGTAGGAAATGCTGAAAATCGGTTTTCAAATTCGTATTTCAATTCAGATCTCAAAGAAGCGTATTTAATCGCGACCATCTGCTTGACGTCCTATATCTTTGACAGTGTGGGAAAATTTGTGAAGTTTTTTGTTTGTAACTGTTGTTCCCAAAGTCCAAGTTTCATTATGAATGCGGAAATAAGATCGTGCATGACATTAATCAACTGATCTTTTCCTTGGAGTCGAGTATTAACATCATTTAGGTGGCTAGTTATATCGATCCAGAACGCAAAGTAGGAAAACCACTCTTCACCTTTGAACTTCCTGAGTCTCTTTGAGTTGCTTTCAAAGAATGATTGTATTTCTTGCTTCAAATCAAACACTCTTTTCAACATTTTCGCACCTGTTAGCCATCTTACTTCCGTATAACACAAAATGTTATCAAATGTCAATCCAAAGACTTCAGAAATTCTTGGAACTAACGGCGATTCAGTCCTTTCGACGAAATAAAGTTCATTATTTTCACACTAGCTCCACAACATGGTACATTTTCGGGGACTTGGCACATAAATTATCTTGATGGATAATGCAATGAAAGTTTACATCGACATATTGCCAGCTTTGCGGGCCTCGTTTTCAGTCAACTACACTAAACTTTCATGTTTCCCAGCCATTGATGCAGCACCGTTCGTTGTTAGCCCAGATAGATTGTCAAGTTTTAATGAAAAGCGACTTAATGTCAATATAACTGCTTACAACAAATCTAGTGACTTCATGGTATCCGTAAGTGGATATAATGCCGCTAATTCTTCTTCTTTTTTATTAAAATGGGCATCAACACCTCTGAGATAAGTGGCCACTTGAGCGTTATCAGCCATATCTGTGCATACATCCAAAGCTAGTGAATAAACTCAAATGCACGATTTTTAAAATTATCTCCAATTTGTCTTCCAATATAGTCCACACGAGGCAGGCTTATTGTTGAGAGGTAAAGAATCAAATATCAGTTACCTAAAGTAGTTCGATGCGAATCTCATAAATTCCCTAAAAAATCTAGCCTCTGAAGTTATTTAACACCGTAAAGCAAGTTGACTGTTTTCACGGGCTCTGTGACTCTGTGATAGGATGCTCAACTGGCACATAAGTGGCCTTCGATTCCTAGTTGTGGTAAATTTTTAAACAAAAGTTCATATCCTGTGGGCATTTCCATGAAGGATAAGATATATGAACCTTGTAACCTTGTACATCAAGCATCGGGATTTATATCTGCAATGAAAACTGAATTTTTGTGTGTGATATGTAATTAGAAATAAGAAGACCTGCATTTTACATAAAAATGACAGTTAAATATGTGCTAATTAGGAAATATTTATACTACATAGGTATTCAAACCGAACGAAAAAACTAAAAGAGTAGACTCGAAGCAGCAACCCAGCAATTACGTCTCGAGCGATGTTTTTGTTTCCAATATGTATGTATTTCACGCTTCACAGAAATGCTTATATATCAACTATGCATCTATGTTTAAAAATACAACCCAACTGGGAATCGAGCCCTGGACCTCCAGATGGACAGCTAGCATCGTAGCATAGAGGTACATTGCTAGTAGAGCTAATGGCATTCCATTTGAGTATTATACGGACCTGGGAAACTTCATAGTCTGTTCTCTCGAGAATTTATGAGAGTAGTATTCAACTGCTTTAGGAAATTTATATTTTAGTTCTGAACGTCATATATCATAAATAAAAAATTACATTTGCTTCACTTAACATACAGCCTTACCTTAAAATGTGGACCCCCATTTCGACTTATATTATTATAATTGTTTCTTTAAACTAGTCTACATTTCAAGCCCATAACATTATTATTTTCTATAACTAAGAGAGAAAGTTCCACTAGGAGGGTCCCCTTTACCCAAACGTCATCAGTAAAAACAAAATATTTCAGTTAAGTATCCATTTATTTTGTGCGACTAAAATTAATAGCTCCGCAGGCCAAAAATTAGAGCCCCGCGGGCCACACGGGGCTCCAGGGCTGCGGCTTGGCCACCCCTCGTCTAATGAATAGAGAATATGGACTTGAGAGTAAATCGAAGGAAGGCGAAAGTAGTGAGAAGTGGCAGAAACGAGAAAGTGAGAAACTCAACTTCAGGAGTGCTGGTCACGAAGATGATGAAGTTAAGGAATTCTGCTACCAAGGCAGCAAAATAACCAAAGACAGACGGAGCAAGAAGGACATCAAACGCAGACTAGCACTGGCCAAAAGGGCATTCCTGGCCAAGAGAAGACTATTAGTATCAAACATAGGCCTTTATTTTAAGGAAGAACTTCCTGAGAATGTACCTTTGGACCACAGCTTTGTATGGCAGTGAAACGTGGTCTTAGGCAAAACCGGAACAGAAGAGAATCGAGGCATTTGAGGTGTGATGCTACAGACGAATGTTGAAAATTAGGTGGAGTGGTAAGGTAAGGAATGTGGAGGTTATGCGCAAAATCGGAGCGGGAAGGAATATGTGAAAAACACTGACGAGAAGAGGAGACAGGATGATAAGACATCTTTTAAGACATCAGGGAATTATTTTGATGGTACTAGATGGAGCTGTAGAGAGCAAAAACTATAGGGGAAGACAGAGATTGGCATATACCCAGCAAGTAATTGAGGACGTAGGTTACAAGTGCTACTCTGAGATGAAGAGGTTGGCACAGAGAAATTGGGTCATGATCTCAGTGTTCCCCAGTATTAATGCCCACAATTTCTCCATGTAAAAGGTCGTAAACATGGGCAGTATATTCTTATGACTGCACGTGTAACCTGTAGAGAACTTGTACCTGAGGGGCCGTAGTCGAGGCGATAGAGAACAGACACATGAACTGGGAGCCATATATGCTGAATGTAGCGACCTGGCTATGTGAGTGATTGTGGGAATCAGTGCTCAATGGATCTTACCCGCAGAGGAACTTCTGGCCGAAGCAGTCTCCTCTTTCCGCTTAGGGTCAAACAGAAGGGCGCAGATTCACAAAACAATTTATCAGGGCCAGGCGGCTGTCTATTGCGAGGGTGGCCCGATGGCTGAAAGTGGATTAGGAAGCCATTTAAGAGCGACTGCTGTAAACTGAGCTTTTGTGTAAAAGGTGGGAAAGTCATAAAACTCCATGAGTTCTCATGTTAGAAGCTGGGACGATACGGGCAAAGCACTTCATGTATGTGTTTAGCGGAGGTGGGACTGTAACCACTCCCTGACACCAGGCAGTCGCTAGGTTCTTTACGTGAGGGGCCAAAAGACATATTTCATGGTACGACTGTCTGGGAAGCATAACAGCTTTCTTTCACAAATTGTAAATGGTTAGCCTGGAATGACTTGATCACTTCACAAATGACAGTCTGTGGTCCCATAGGGGTAGATGTTTTTTGCCAAAATATGGCCACGCTTACCGTGGGAACAACCCCTCCCTTGTCTTTAGTCAGACAAGAGAGATTTGGATTCGCTGAAATTTTTTGGAAAGTTGCAGTATGTTCCTATGAGACCAAACTGCTGAGGTCATCGGTCCCTAGGCTTACACACTACTTAATCTAACTTAAACTAACTTACGCTAAGGACAACATACACACCCATGCCTGAGAGAGGACTCGAACCTCCGACTGGGGGGATTGGAGTCGATGATTGGCGCCTCTCAGAATACACAAAGTAGAGGCTTGTTCCCACAGCGTGGGAATCCTTGTGCTGTGTCTGGTTTGGCTATCAGGTCACAGAGCAGTCAGGAGGGGAGATTCAATGAGAAGACGATAGTTCGGTTAATTTGTGCGGTGTGAAGACGGTTTCGTTTTTCCTAATTCGGCTCCTATACAGAGGCTTGGTGGAAAATGTTGGTAATTCTTTGGTTTCTTCGTCTTCTGGTCCTCCCCGGTGGAGAACTTCACGTCTTTCCCTACTAGGTGAGACTTTCGGTCTGTATCTTGTGGTGGACTAAGAGCCAGTGGCATTCTACAACTGTATCGACAACGGAACTGCCTATTATCTCGGACATAGCGTGTGTCACGTGGGTGAACTTATTCGCCCTGAGTCGGCCGTCTGACGCTTGACAATTCCAGCACGCACCGTCGTGCCTGTGAGTAAATTGGGTTTGGCTGGCCCAGTGAACGAGTGCACCTCACAGTGAAATCTGTCGGGATTTCAGGACTCAGGTAGGGAAGTTTCCCGCGTTCTGGTAATCAGAACGCCAGGCCGTGTAGTTCGCATATTTTCGTGGACGCGTCAGAACGTACAGCTGCAGCAGAGCACCGTTCCTCGCCCACGTTGGGCGTTGTATGCTGCCGCCTGAATCAAAGAGAAAGAGTAAAGTGCTGCTGCATCGGTGTAGGGTTGTTAAATGAGATTCCCAGCTCCCTGTTCTCCAGAGAGACACAATTTGTGGTATACTTGGTCGTAGCTGATTCAATTTGAGTGGAGTAGGGATCACAGTGGATTCATGGAAGCAACGTCAAATGGCGTTGTAAAAGGGATTAATTCTGGGGAGAATTAGAATAGCTTTCACTCCAATGTATGCTTTGCCTATCAAACACCATTTCTTAACTGATTTATCTTTGTCATTTGTGTGTAAGATTTATCAGCTGTTTCTCCAGAAAGTTGTTGTTACTAAAGATTTAATAAAATTTGTCATATCCCATCTACTATTAATTGTTTTTATTTTATTGCCGTGGTATAAGGCAACATCAGCAATTTAAGATTCAGTTTTATTAAATTCGTTAATATTATTATTAATTTGAATTCTCGAAGTGTTTACAGGCATAAGGCAACATAAGTTCCATGAGTAAATTCACTAATACATATACAAAAATTAAGGGTGTAGCAACCGATAATAACATTATCATCATTCAGATATATATTTATGATTAACGCAGATGACGGTTTTCGAAGTGTCCGCTTGCAATAATTACCAGCCTCATGTAATGACACGGAGAAACCTCATTGAACGCCGCACACTATCCGTCAATGGGAGTTTTGCAGCGCTTTGGCAGTGTCGAGATCGGCCTCTCGACCCGACAAAATGCACAACTAAATGCTCACACATCTTCGGGGCCACATATCCCCGGGCTTTTTAATCGTACTGGGCGGGAAGGAGAATTTCCTTCTCCAGGCGGGAAGGTATTGCTATTCCTGTCCTGAAACTGGAGAAAGACCCCACATTGTACCTGACTACCGGCCAATCTCTCTGACGAATGGGCTGTGTAAACTGTTCGAATGAATGGTCAACCGCTCTCTCTGGTGGCGCCTTGAAGCCGGAGGGCATATATCACGATTCCAAAGTAGCTTTCTGGCTTTCTGGTCCACCACAGACCATCTGTTTCGTCTGGAATCTGCAGTGAGCAGTGCTTTCACGCATCGCCAACACCTAATTGCTGTCTTCTTTGACCTACACAAAGCATACAGTACCAGCTTTCGACATCCCATCCCATCTACAATGCATGAGCAGGGTTTCCGGGGCAGTTTACCCAATTTTATCCAGAATTTCCTATCTCTCCGACTTTTTCAGGTACAGATATGTTCAACTATCTTAAGTCAATATGTACTGGAAACTGTAGTCCCTCAGGGATCTGTTTTGAGCGTAAAGATGTTCGCTACAGCCATCAACGCTATCGTAAATGCAGCCTCTCCGTTACTGTACGTAGATGATCTTTGCCTGAACTATGCCTGTGTATCGCAGCGCACCACTGAGCGCCAGCTTCAGGGAGCTGTCTGGAGAGTACATGACTGGGACCTGAATAACGGCTATCAGTTTTCTCCTGCAAAATCACGAGTTGTGCATTTTTGCCCACTCGGGACTGTGCACACACACTTAGAAATTTATCTTGATGACCGATTTCTTGAAGTCGTTGAAACTTTTCAGTTCTTAGGTATTTTAATTGACGACAAGCTAACGTGGCTGCCACATGTCCGACAGCTCAAGGCAACTTGTATGAAGAGGCTAAATGCACTTCATTTTGTTAGTAACTCCCCGTGGGGCTCAGACCGCATGGTTCTTCTGAGACTTTACAAGGCGCTAATTTTATCCCGCTTGGACTATGGATGTGTTGCCTATGGGTCGGTAGCACTGTCTGTACTGAGCTTGCTGGACCCTGTTAACCACACAGGCGTGTGGTTGGTAATGCAGCCTCCCGTACGAGCCCTTTTGACAGCCTCCTGGAGAAATTCGGTGTCCCACCGCTGTGGGTTGGATGACAGTAGCTTCTGCCAAATTACACAGTCATAGTCAGCTGTCTCCTCACCCATGTCACTCAATTTCGTTTCACAAAAAACACGCGTGGCTGCTCCCATCGGAGGTTCAAGTCCTCCCTCGGGCATGGTTACGTGTGTTGTCCTTAGCGGAAGTTAAGTAGTGTGTAAGCCTAGGGACCGATGACCTCAGCGGTTTGGTCCCATAGGAACTTACCACAAATTTCCAAATTTTCCACAACCAACAGTTCAGACTGTTTGTGCATCACCCAAAACCGGGTAGACCACCTGGAATCCGACTCGATACTTTACTCAAGGTTCTAGGCGCTTCAGTCCGGAACCGCGCTTCTGCTACTGTTGCAGGTTCGAATCCTGCCTCGGGTATGGATATGTGTGGTGTCCTTAGGTTAGTTAGGTTTAAATAGTTCTATGTCTAGGGGACTGATGACCTGACATGTTAAGTCCCATAGTACTTAGAGCCATCTGAACCATCTACTCAAGGACGTCCAACAGGCTCCTTTAGTCCTTATCGACTTCGAGGAACCTGCGTGCTTTTTTAGATACGCTGATGTATGACCTAATGTAAGTGAAAATTTGAACGACTTTTTAGACTATTTGAATTCAGTCCACCCGAATTTGTTTCACGATGGAGTTGAAAAAGGATGACCGCCTTTCCTTCCTTGAGGTGTTCAGGAGTAAGGCTGAGACATGCCCTTTATAGGAAATCCACTCACACTGACATGTATCTGCAGGCTGACTTTTGTCACCATCCAGCTCAATGTGAAGGCGTACTTCGTACCTTGGTTCATAGGGCACTTGTAATCTCGCGTCCTGAGAATTCATCAGCTGAGTTAGCCCATCTCGAAGTCACCTTCCATCAGAATGGTTATAGTGAAAGACGGGTCAGACGTGCGTTTACTATCGACCAACTGTGCACTAGGGGAGTGATGACAGTACAGAGGTGACACCAGTCTACGGCCTTTTTGCTTTACGCAGGGGCATTTTAAGCAGGATTAGTCGTATTTTGTGGAAATATGATGCGAAGTGTGTGTTTCGACCACCATCTAAGATCAGAGTCCTTTCAGCTCCCGTGTACGATTATCTTGGTTTGTTTAAGCCGGTTGTTTATTTCTTGAGCAGGTAGCTCGGCAGCCCGCACTCAATGGAAACATCTTAGAATTTGTAGCTACAAATAGGCTGGACCTTATCGACAATGAAAGTATAGAAACGGGGATTAGCGATCGTGATTTCATTATAGAAACTACGATTTCGAAAGTTAATAAATCAGTTAAGAAGGTTAGGAATTTGTTTCTCTTAGACAGAGCAGATAATTAGTTATTAGCATCTCACTTAGACTTTGAATTGGTATCACTTAGTTCTAGCAAGATGGAGGTAGAGGAATTATGAATAAAGTTTAAGCAGATTATAAATCGTGGTCTGGAGAGTTATGAGCTTGTAAAGGATGGTTTAATAATGAAATTCGACGGATTCTGAGGAAGGAGAGGCTGTTGCACTCTCGGTTTAAAATGGAACGCACAAATGACGTCAGGCGCAGGTTAGTAGCGATTCGCGCGTCTGTGAAAAGATCTTTGCGCGAAGCATGCTACAATTACCATCGTCACGCCATAGCGAAAGACCTGGCAGAGAACCCGAGGAAATTCTGGTTGACCATTCTGGTGTGGCAGTTGAAGATAGCAAAATGAAAGCCGATGTTTTGAATTTCACGTTCAAAACATCATTCACACAGGAGAATCGTACAAATAAACCGTTATTTGACCATCGGACAGACTCCCATACGGACGAAAAGTAATAAGCATACCTGCATACCTGGTATAGAGAAACAACTGAAAGATTTGAAAGCAAATAAATCACCATGTCCAAATGGAATCCCAGTTCGGTTTTACAAAGAGTGCTCTACGGCACTGGTCCCTTACATAGCTTGCATTTGTCATGAGTCTCTCGCCCAGCACAAAGTCCCAAGTGACTGGAAAAAAGTGCAGGTGACTCCAGTATATAAGAAGGGTTAAAAAGACGCATCCGCAAAACTACATATTACTTGAACATATTCTCAGTTCGAATATAATTAACTTTCTTGAAACTGAGAAGCTTATGTCTACTAATCAGCATGGTTTTAGAAAGCATCGCTCGTGCTCAAAAATGGTTCAAATGGCTCTGAGCACTATGGGACTTAACTGCTGAGGTCATCAGTCCCCTAGAACTCAGAACTACTTAAACCGAACTAACCTAAGGACATCACACACATCCATGCCCGAGGCAGGATTCGAACCTGCGACCGTAGCGGTCTCGCGGTTCCAGACTGCAGCGCCTAGAACCGCACGGCCACTTCGGCCGGCCATCGCTCGTGCGAAACTCAGCTTGCCCTTTTCTCACTTGATATACTGAGAACTATGGATGAAGGGAAACATGCAGATTCCAAATCTCTAGATTTCCGGAAAGCACTTGACACGGTGCCCCACCGCATGGTAGGAGCATATGGAATAAGTTCACAGACATGTGAGTGGCTCAAAGACTTCTTAAGTAATAGCACTTGTAAGTAGGCTGTTTAGGTTTTTTATTGGTAACGCCACCTCTGTATGAAAATCACTGGCTGTGCTGCGTGCAGTCTGTGGCTAGTTTGCATTGTTGTAATACTCGCCATTGTAGTGTTGGGCAGCGGCAGCTGGATGTGAACAGCGCGTAGCGTTGCGCAGTTGGAGGTGAGCCGCCAGCAGTGGTGGATGTGGGGAGAGAGATGGCGGAGTTTTGAAATTTGTCATGAACTGCTATATTTATATATGATGATATCAAGGTAAATACATTGTTTGTTCTCTATTAATATCTTTCATTTGCTAACTATCCCTATCAGTAGTTAGTGCCTTCCATAGTTTGAATCTTTTATTTAGCTGGCAGTAGTGGCGCTCGCTGTATTGCAGTAGCTTGAGCAGCGAAGATTTTTGTGAGGTAAGTGATTTGTGAAAGGTATAGTTTAATGTTAGTCAGGGCCATTCTTTTATAGGGAATTTTGAAAGTCAGATTGCGTTGCGCTAACAAAATATTGTGTGTCAGTTTAAGCACAGACATGTATAATTGTTCAAAGGGGAAGTTTCATATGTCGACCCTTAGCCTAGGATACCTCACTGGAATCTTCTGATTTTTTCTTGTAGTTTGTGTATTTAGTGTAGCTTTTGTTTATTGCTAGCGCGTAATTGTAGAGAGAATCTCCTTTGTAGTTGTAGCCTTTCATTGTTGTACAGTAAAACAGTTGTGGCATGCATGTAGATTTGCACCAAGTATTTCGCAGCTGCGCTGGCAATGAAGTAGACATTATTTCCATTGCTATGTTATTTTATTTTGCTCTTCAAATTGTGCTTTTCTGTGTTATCGTGTGAAATAGTGTGACAATTATGGCGTGTGAAAAACGTAACACTAGGCTCCAAACTAAACTGAGAAATAATAGTGACGACGAGCGTAGCTTATCAGCGCCGCAGAGTAATGAATTAACTAATGTTCAAAGTAGTAATTTGGTAATTGCGCATAGGGAAATGGAGCGGGCGGCAAACAATGGTGTAGACAGTGAAACAGGTAGTGAACAGGGAAGCGTTATCGATCGATTGGTCGGCAACAGCTCGCCTCAGAAATCGGGAATGACAGAACACAATATTGCAAATACTGCAGACTCAGGTTTTGGGTTCTCACCGTTTTCTCAAATGAGTCAAGACACATTTTCCGCTTGTCAAAATGTGAATGTTGCCGGTGCAACTTCACTGCCGAAAAGCACTGAGGAACATGTTTCAGACACCAGTGCATTGTTATTACAATTAATGCAACAAATGGGACAAAAGCTTGAAAAGTTAGACACAATGGAACAACACCAGAGACAAACACAGCAACAGTTAGACACAGTGGAACAAAATCTTAAAAAATTAGACACAGTGGAACAAAATCTTAAAAAGTTAGACACAATGGAACAACGCCAGAGACGAACACAGCAACAGTTAGACGCAATGGAACAAAATCTTCAAAACTTAGACACCACACTTGAACAAACACGCGAAGATTTAACTACTGAGTTACATAACATTGAATCGAAATGTCAAAAAGTCTGTAATGACGTAAAAACACAAATTTGTGAGCATTTCCAACCTATTTTTTCGCGTCATGAGAATGCATTACAGAATCACGAAGCAGCCATAAAAGAGCTGCAAACCATTGTTCATGAAAATCATGAGACCTTGTGGGCTAAAATTGACTCAGTTGCATCTACCGATTCGGTTACGCAACTGGCAAAAACTCAGGAAAACTTAAAGAACACAGTAGATTCGATTTCAACACAAATGGACACTCTGAAACTTGGTTCAGAAGAACACACTCAGGAAATGTGTTCACTATCGGAGAAAGTAGCCGAACTTTCGGATCAGGTCACTAACTTATCTACAAAGGTAGATGATGATCTGAATGACACAAGACCCGTAGCCTTCACTGACACAGAAGAGTATGAACAAATAAGAAAATTCAAACAAAATCAGAATCAAATTAATACGCAATACAAAAGAGAAATGCGGGAAGTACAAGATCAGCTGACACAGGTAATACAAGAATTACGTATTTCAGAGGACACTCGCGCCCCAATAAGGGAAGAGGGACATAGAAATACGGAACAGCCACAAAATAATAACACAGGGCATTTCGGTAATTATGAAAGAAATTGGCAAGGTACACCGAATTTTGAGATGGAACCGCCGACACGACGTAACAATGACCGATATGCTACTCGCCGACACGATGATTTTGACTATAAGCTGTTCATTACTACACGTAAATTCAAAACGTTTAAGAATTCTGCCAACGACATTCATCCACAAGCGTGGCTCCATCAATTCTCTCATTGTTTCCCTCCCAACTGGTCATTGGAGCACAGGTTAGAATTTATGTGTGGCTACTTAGAGAATGAACCAGCTGTAAGAATGCGATCGGTCATTCACGATTGCCACAGTGAAGGAGAATTTTACCATGCCTTCCACTCAGCATATTGGTCTCAAGCCACACAAGACCGCGTAAAACATAGCATCATAATGATGAAACATTTCGAACAATCTGAATTTTCCAGTCTTGTGAAATATTTTGAAGACATGTTGCACAAGAATCAATACCTGTCAAACCCATACAGCCCGTCAGAACTTATCCGCTTTTGCTTAATCAAACTGCCTGAACATTTACGACATATTATTTTAGCAGGACGTTGCAAAGACGACATTGAAGCTTTTCAGGGACTGTTACAAGAATTAGAAATTGACACAGACAGTCGCGGGATGCGAAAACAGGAAAACAATCACTACAGGTCACATCCGTCACAATTCCGTGACGACAGAAACGATAACTGGACGCGACAAGGCTATTCTCACCACACAAATCGTGACCAAAATAGACACCACCCGTATGACAACCGTTGGCAGAATAGTCATAATTACAGGGAAAGATCACCTCTCCGCAGTAATGACTATCACAGAGACAATCAGAGAAACAGACAATATGGGAACCAAAATAACTATTATCAAGGGAGACAGAATAACTTTAGACGCAACGGTCCAGCGCGCAGTTACGATTCAGGGAGAAATTCTCCACCACGTGACCGACAAGAAAGAAACTATCGAATCTACCGACATGACAACAGACGATATGATCGTAACGACAGACCTGAATTGCATCAGAACTGGCGATATTTAAACAGAGCAGGGCCCTCTCGTCACGGTGAATTTGTAGAAGTTAGGTCTCCAAATCCCAAAAACGACGCGCGCCAACAAAGAGACAATAGGCAATGACTCACTCCGCTGGCAGCCACAAAACGTACTTATGAAACTGACGACGCAGCTGCCGTAGCTAGTAATTACGTAAAAATGGAAGACATTAGGGACATCTTACTCCAGGAACACGACCTAAAACATAACAACATTGCATATCCTGTGATTCACATTACTGTAAATGACGTAAAATTTACGGCAGTACTTGACTCTGGCAGTCCCATTTCAGTAATCAGTGAAACAGCCTTTAGCAAATGCAACAAATCGAACGATTGCCCCACACTTCCGTTACGTAAGATTAAATTACAAGGTGCAATCTTTGGAAAAAGTGTAGATGTACGCCAACAAACCAACTTAGAATTCTTTTGCCAAAGCCACAGCTTCTCTATGAACTTTCTTATTGTTCCATTATTGTCGACGGAAATTATACTGGGAGTAGACTTTTTGAATGAATACAAAGCAATCTTAAGCTTTCACGATGCTGAAATAAGTTTAGAGAAAGAAGGTAAGTCAATAGCTTTGAAATTTGAAGACTGGCTCTCAAACCATGATGAGGAAATTAATCGGCTTTACCTTCTGTGAGATAACAGTTCGGAATTTTCTACGGAACTAGACACTAACAATCACTCTGCAAGTACTGACAGGGATGATATCGACGGCATGTTTGAAATTAATGAGTTAATTCAGAATAAAATTCAAACAATTGAGAATTGTAATGAAACTGATAGGCAGGACCTTTTTGAGATTTTACAAACACATTCCACAGTTTTTACTCACAAAACAGGAACAATCAAGGGATTTCAATACCAATTTCGTGTTCGTGAGCATACTAAATTTTGTGTTAGACCATACGTAATTCCAGCACATTATAGGGACCGTGTTAGAACAGAAATACAATCTATGCTTAATGAGGGCATTATTGAGCCTGCAGTAAGCTCATACAACAACCCATTACATGTTGTTGAGAAGAAAAATGGATCGATCAGACTTGTCTTAGATTCGAGACAAATCAATACTATCATTATTCCTGAAACAGACAGGCCGCAGACGATGGAAGAACTTCTTCAAAATTTTAATGGTGTAAAAGTGTTGTCTTCCATTGATCTCAGATCCAGCTTTTATCAGATCGAACTTCATCCAGAATGCAGAAAATACACAGCTTTCCTTTGTTTCGGCGTTTGTTATCAGTTTCGGAAACTTCCTTTTGGTTTGAACATTTCTTCGGCAGCATTCATTCGTGGGTTAAATTCCATATTACCTGAGTTCTTAAAACGTCACATCACCTTATATGTGGACGATATTCTAACAGCAGAAGCTTCATGGGAGCAACATAACGGCATCCTCAACAGTTTGTTACGTATTTTTGCAGAATCTGGAATTACAGTTAACTTGGAAAAGTCTGAATTCGGTAGGACAAAGGTGAAGTTTTTGGGACATATTATTTCTTCTGAAGGCATTCAGCCGGATCCTGAAAAGTTAGAAGCAATCAGAGCCATTCCAGTTCCATCCACAAAAAAACAAGTCCGTAGTTTTCTAGGTCTCGTAAATTTTTACCGTCGTTTTCTGAATATGCATATTCTAGTTACACAAAAACTTTGTTCTCTCACTGGAAAAAATACTATTTGGAACTGGGACGAACAAGCACAGTTGGAATTCAATTCTTTGAAAGGAGCGTTACTTCACGCGCCAATACTAGCTCATCCAGATCTGTCACAAGATTTCTGCCTTAGCACGGATTCTTCTAAAGTCGGTCTTGGTGCCCACTTATTTCAAGAAGCCATAGAAAATGACACTACTGTTCAGAAAACCATTGCTTTTGCTAGCCGAGTGCTAACAAAATCTGAAAAAAATTATTCCGTTACTGAATTAGAAGCTTTAGCTATCGTTTGGGCATTTAACAAATTCCGTTTCTTTCTTTCTGGTAAGCACGTAAAAGTATACAGTGATCATCGTGCATTACAATTTCTTATGTCTTCAAAATTAAATCATGACAGGTTAAAACGTTGGGCATTGTTTCTGCAAGAATTCCGCTTCACAATAGTCTACATTCCCGGCAAGGAGAACATTGTTGCGGACGCACTGTCACGCGCACCGGCTGGGCTTGAGAAAAGTAACACAGAAGGCAATCTCGAGAAAAATTTCAGTATTCTTTACATTCAGAAAGTCGCCTTTGAAAACTTCATCACCACATCTTTAAAGGACATTGCTCATGAACAAGATAAAGATCCGATCTGGAAAGTCATCAAAAGTAAATGGCATGAAAAGACACACACTCAGATTCGGCATTATTACCTGGTTAGGAACAACATACTGTTCAAACGCTGCACTGTTGATGACAAGCTATGGGTACTTTGCATTCCTGACGATTTTGTTAATAAGCTCATTTGGTACATTCATTTCAGCTACGCACATTTTGGTCCACGAAAATGTTATCATATTCTTCGAACGACTTGTTATTTTAACAATATGGAAAAGCGAATTCGAAGAGTCTTGTCTATTTGTAAACTTTGTCAAAAGGCGAAACCGTCTACTATCTCACATCGTGCTCCGTTGTTTCCAATTATTCCTTCTAAATTAAAAGAATTTGCTGCTGTTGATCTTTTGGGACCCCTTGTCAGAACATCTAATGGATTTTCGTACGTTCTAGTCGCTGTTGAACTTACTTCAAAATTTGTTTCTTTCACTCCGTTACGTAAAGCCACTGGACGATCTGTATCCAACGCCTTTGTTAAAAATTTCTTACGTGAAGTTGGACACGTTAGTAAAGTCATTTCAGATAACGGACCGCAATTCAGATCTGCTGTTTGGTCACGCATGCTTCGCAACCATAAAATCAAACCCGTTTTTATTTCATTGTACTCACCACGTTGCAACCCGTCTGAACGGATTATGAAAGAAATCAATAAGCTTTGCAGACTTTATTGTCACAGAAAGCATCAGCATTGGGACAGATATTTACACTTATTTCAAAACGTGCTGAATGAAATGCCTCACGACTCCACTACTTTACCACCTACTCTTGTACTGAAGAATGAAGAACCACCGAACAGAATCAGAGAGCTTGTACCTTTCCCGAATACACGTAAACTTCGACACAAAGACATAATTGATTTGGCTCTTAAAAATATAAAATCTGCAGCAGACAAAAGGAGAAAACTACACGGTAAAGCAAATGCAAAGAAATTATATATTGGTCAGAAAGTTCTCATTAAAGCTCATTCATTGTCACATAAGAAGAAACACTTGAGTCACAAATTCTTTCTAGTTTACAATGGACCTTACAGAATCCGACGTATACCACATGATAATTGCGTTGAAGTTGAAACTCTGCGTACTAGGAAGAGTAAAGGTTTACACCACATTTCTCATGTAAAACCATTTATTGACAGATAATCTGCTTTTTAACTTAGTCTTTGCAATTTTCACTTCACGCTACTTGTACAATTTGTCACACTGAGAAACTGTTAACATGCAACTATGTTTTAAAGCTAACTAACTATCCAGTCAAGAACATAGGTAACTTAGACAAGTAATTGCGAATGCATTGTTATTGCGAACAGACGACACAGTGTTGTTATTTATACATTCCTCCTTGTTAGTTGCACAATTACATAACAAATATACGGCTTACATACTTAGAACATATACCAGCACTGCTAATGAAATTTTCATGCAACATTTTGGTTTGCTTCAGAGTGGATTCTGGATTTGAGGTGCTTTCTGTGAAATGCCAGATGACACAGTGGTTAGTTTATGTGACAGCTACACGATTTTATCACGACGCTGCTAATGCATGACAATTTACAATGTTGCTTTTGCGGTGTATCTGTTTTATATCTGCACAGTTTTTTCTGAATTCTTCTATAAAGTGAGACATGTTTTAGTGGTGACTTTTGTGCTATTGCTACAAGGAGACAGCCTTTTCTGTAGGCCAACAATACGTTACAGCACAGTAATTTCTTCATCACAACAATAAGCGTAATAACTAAGAAATCTATACGCAAAGCATTTCACTTTTGTTTATCATGAGGTAAGTACATTGACTTCTGCAGAACTTAGCTTTCAGAGGACAATAACTACAACACTTCCACAGAGATTATCTTACAGCAAGACGCATATTTAGCGCTACAGGACACGTATTTGAGTGATTAATTTTGTACTTAAAACATTTATTTTTAAAGATTTTTGAATTACAAAGAAAGTTTTCCGTGATACATTTCATTCCATTGCTGTAATCTGTAACACCTGAGGGTATAATTATAATAATCCTCAGGGGGGTACATGCTTACTTTGTGTACCATGTGTTTGGCAAGCACAAGGAGCCCTAGCTAATATGGTATTTGCTTATACAACTTTACACGTTGGTACCATATTTCTCTAACACAGAATTACACAGCTATCTGATCATTTAACAGAGAAAGAAACTTTTTTTACTATATCAGTGACAGGTGTTTACATAATTACACAGTTGGATAACTTCACACTTATGAAACTGTATTTTGTCTGTACTTTGTGAACTGTTCATATTTTTTCAGAACCATTGTGATACTATGAGAGCTTTGAATGATGTATTTGGTATGGATTCATGATTTTTAAAGTACGTTTGAGGCAGATGACACTTTTGACATGAGCAGAGAATTTTTTTAATTATTGGAGGAAGCTACGACGATTTTGAGATGTGACTGAGGTGTTATGATGTTATTTTTACGACGACGATGTGTATTATGCTGCTGAGGTATGTTTATGATTAATAGGCTGAGGATATATGAGTTATTTGATTATGCTTCATATTTATAATGACGAAATATTGACGAGTGTCGATGGATACGTATATGTGTAATAAGGTAAGGAGTAATGAATAGTGGGTAGGGACTCTTGACTTGTGAAAAAGGATGTTGGAAACCAAGAATCGTACTTTAAGAGTTATGAAATGTGTGCAAATGCGTGAATGTATCACAATGCCGGCGAAAATTTTTTGGACAACGTTATATTCATAGGATTTTCTTTCTACAGATTTGCAACGCTAATTCTTGACCTGTGAAATATTTTTATGTGAGACTGTCACTGTAGCGGAAACTGGTGTCGTAAATATTTCCGTAAGAAAGTTAAGTGACCACCTGCACGTAATGCGTCGTGGGCACGCAGCTGTGTCAAACACCTGGAGAACGAGCCATTAGGGTGTGCCTTTCCGCAAGCACAGGTAGAAAAAAAAAAAAAGAAAAAAAGGCAGGCCTTATCCTCGCCATTGGCATTCCTTTAGAGAAAATATTGCAAATGCGACACCCTCATTACTTCCATTAACCTTGCTATTGACATTCCTTTGTAGAAAGCATCGCAAATATTACACGCTCATTACCTGAAAACATATGATTACTCGTACTTTGTGCTAATTACTGCAATGCTTATGAATTGATGGGAAATATTCGTACATCTGCACACCTGATTATGACAAGTGTCTTTCTATGAGAGTTGAGAGCTACTAACTTATGAAATGTCACATGACTATTGAATGATATTTTTATGCTTTGGTTTGCGTAATTACTTATTTCATTTGATACCTGTTTTCCAGCTGTGTTACAGCATTAGTTTTATAAAATAAACTTAGATGCATTTGCTAATGTGAACACTTTCTGTCAACAGATCTATTAAATGATAATTTTGTAATCCACATTCTTTAAAAAAAAGGAGCACTTGGAAAGGAAAGAACAATAAGAAGGAACTAGTAACAGTAACACATAATTTTCTTTTCAAGTACATGGTAATATTTCTTTTTACAATCAGTTGTTGTGGTGCACCACTTTAATTACATAGATATTAAGATGTGAATATACATTTCCCTTATCTGCATTGTTGTTTTTACTGTAATATTTTTCTGCTTGAGCTTTGTCATGTATAGATATAAGTTTTATGTTTTTTATATTTGCTGCTGCTGTTTGCCAGGCATAGTGCTACTGAATTTTAAATTGTGTTACTCTGTTAAGCTAATTTTACTACTGACTTATTTTTCTTGCTACTGTACATTGGCTCATATTAGTTGTAATGTTGCATTGCTTGGTAATTTATGTTTACTGTAGCTTGCTTTGCAATTTTCCATTTTTTTTGCATTGCTGTTTGTGTTAATTTGTTATGTGCTGCTGCATTGCCTCGTCCCTTAGTTTAGCATCTGAGCTCAGTAGATTTAAATTAGCTTAAGAGGGGGTAGCCTCTAAGAGAATGAGTTGCGATGAATTGGAAGAAATGCATTCAGAAGTTATATGAACAAAAAGTACAGAAAACAGGTTTAGGTAGGATTTTCTTGGAAATAAATGTTGAGGTAAGAAATGTGTGAACATATAAATACAGAAAGCATGCTTAGATAGAATTTTTTTGGTGGAAACAAAGGATGAAATAAGAGGAAAGATATATGAAGTTTTGGGTTGGACTGAAGTACCACATGTTACACTGAAAACGAACCCTGTTCTTTCCTACTGGTGTTATCCCACTATGTGTTTGTGTACTCTTGTATATTTGTGTTTTTCCTGTCTTTATGTGTTTAGCTGATGAGAGCTATGTTGTAGAATTTTTCTAATACTATGTTATTTACTTTGTAAAGATGTTTAGACATTATTTATTCTGTTTTGTTTTAATGCTCATGTGTGAAGTTGTTGTTTCCAAAGCTATTCTGATCTTTATGTAGGTACTTATAATTCCTGTAACACTGATGTATATGTTATTTCGATTCTTTTGTAAAGCCCATATTACTACAAATGTTATCTGTACTATTATGTTCTTAAATGATGTATTTTGTACCTTTATAATTGTATTTTCATATTGTAAATTTATAATTGTATAGACACCAGTTCTTCAAATTAAGTTACATTTCACTGCACACGTTTCTGTTGGTCATAGTACATGGACAATATGTGAGAAGTAGGGACTGATAGTGTTTGCACGTGTGTTAATAATTCAGCAAGGGACTGGATAACAGCATTGCTGGTTCTAAGGACAATTCCAAACACTTTGTGACTGCACACGTGGTGGTTTATGGACTTGCTATATTCTCTGCAAGACTCTTCGATGGTGATTGTGCACCTGCACAGTCGCAACAGATGGCTGCTGGCCATTTCTACAAGGACTACAGTGGGTCTACACCTTTGCTGACTCACCAGTACCATTATTTCTACAAGGCCTGCAGTGGGTCTGCACCTCTGGTGGCCCACCAATACCGTAATCTCTACCAGGACTACAGTGGGTCTGTTCTGTGATGACCTACCTACCAATATTCTTCAAAACGTCGAATGACTCTGCTGTGGGTTTGCTATGTTGTGGCCCATTACCTGTCTGCACGTCGAGAGTCAGCACTCTCTTTCCGTTGGAAGAACAACACTACTTCTTCAAGACTGCATGGAAATCCACTACTTCTGTGTGCATTTTCTTTTACTGCTCAGACTTTGAGAAAAACACAGCAATTTTACTGTCACGAATTATGAGGACTGTCTTTATGGACTGTGAGAAATTTTTAGCTTTTGACCAACATTGTATCAATAAGTGTGTGCATTTGATTTCTTTGTTATTGTAATTGTAAAAAAAAAAAATTTTAACAAATATGTATTGGCCAGTGCCCAAAAAAATTTGTAAAAATTTTTGTGGGGAGCATGGGGGCTATGTAAGTAGGCTGTTTAGGTTTTTTATTGGTAACGCCACCTCTGTATGAAAATCACTGGCTGTGCTGTGTGCAGTCTGTGGCTAGTTTGCATTGTTGTAATACTCGCCATTGTAGTGTTGGGCAGCGGCAGCTGGATGTGAACAGCGCGTAGCGTTGCGCAGTTGGAGGTGAGCCGCCAGCAGTGGTGGATGTGGGGAGAGAGATGGCGGAGTTTTGAAATTTGTCATGAACTGCTATATTTATATATGATGATATCAAGGTAAATACATTGTTTGTTCTCTATTAATATCTTTCATTTGCTAACTATCCCTATCAGTAGTTAGTGCCTTCCATAGTTTGAATCTTTTATTTAGCTGGCAGTAGTGGCGCTCGCTGTATTGCAGTAGCTTGAGCAGCGAAGATTTTTGTGAGGTAAGTGATTTGTGAAAGGTATAGTTTAATGTTAGTCAGGGCCATTCTTTTGTAGGGAATTTTGAAAGTCAGATTGCGTTGCGCTAACAAAATATTGTGTGTCAGTTTAAGCACAGACATGTATAATTGTTCAAAGGGGAAGTTTCACACTCAGTGTTTTGGTGTCGAAGGCGATTGTTCATGAGAGACAAGGGTTTCGTCAGGGGTGCTCCAGAAAAGTGTGATAGGACCGCTATTGTTCTCTATACACATAAATGATTTGTAGGATACGTTGGGCAGGAATATGCTCGTTGTTTACCGCTGATACCATGGTGTACAGTAAGGTGTCGGAGTCTAGTGACTGTAGGGTGATACAAGACGACTTACACATAACTCCCAGTTGGTGTGATAAATGGGAGCTATCCATAAATGTGGAAAAATTTAAGTTAATGCGGATGAGTAGGAAGATCAAACCTGTAATCTTCGGATACAGTATTACTAGTGAGACCCCCTGCTATACCCGCAGGACAGGACAGATAGTTTAATTTGTGGAAAGGAGCCAAAATGAGTGGCTGTCAGTTGCACTCGAACACACTACTTTATTCATTTGACAATTTTAATTGGAGTATATTGAGATCTCAGAGTAAGTCATTCCATCGCTAAGACTGAACTGAAGACACAACTGCAGTCTGTAAGAAGATGCTAATGTTATCTCACTCTCTACAGAAATTTAAAAAGGTATTGCCTTTCTAACTTGAAGCTCGTAGGGATACTAATACTTCCCATACTTGACTGTCTTGATGACGTTCTCCAAGGACTGTCGCAAGAAAGCTGACACAGGCTGGAAGGGGCGATGAATGCTTGTGAACGATACATTTGTGGCGTAGACTTTTTAAACCATATCACGGCAGCCTAAGAACAACCATCATTGGTACATGCCGATAGGCAGAGACAATATCATATTCTATGTTTGTTCTACCGCCTTTTCAATCACAGCGCTGCCTTTTTATTTATAATACTGCAATGTTTTCTAAATCGTTTCCTGTACCAGGAACTCGATTTGGGAATAATCTTCCTCAAAATATCGGAGAAACTAAATCCCTTTCAAACTTCAAAAGACAGCTAATCTCTCGCAACAGCTCTCGCTCCCACATTCTATGCATCTCGCTCTCGCCAGTCCCCTTCTCTCACAACTTTTCTCTACTCATCGTCGGCAGAATTCTTTTTATATTCGTTTCTTTCCTAGCAGTAACTAATGATGTCACTTCAATCTTCTCCTCTTCCTTTATCTGTTCCACTTCCGACAATACGAATCATGGCTTAAAATCTGCTAATCTAATCTATATCATTCTAAACGCTCTTCACTACAACAATTTATTACTATCTTATTATTATTATTATTATTGGGAATGCTTTGTAGTGTCTTTGATGTGTGATGTTACTGTTCAGAAAGAGAGAGCCTTAAGTCCCTAATCTGGTCAGGCTAAATAAGCAATAAATAAAATAATAAGTAAACGACTTATCAGACTTCATTTGAATTTCAAACCCAGACTAAGGTCCTAAAGCTGATATATTGTTCTAAAACTTCTTGTGCGCCATTCAAGACTGGAACAAGGGTAAGAGAGAAGATCTTACTGGTACATTATGTAATTCACACTATATACCATGCCAAGAACATACACTGGATCTCAGTTAAGAGGCAGGTGGTGGTGGGGGCGGGGTGTAGGAGACAAACTGATATTGCTTTCCCATTGAATGGCTAAATAGTTTGGTGATTCCATAAGAAATTATTCATTATAAACTTGCCACTACTCAATAGTAATTACATGTTCTGTGTTTGTTGTGTAGTGTATCGACTGTATTTGGTCAGAAAATACGCCAGAGCGGAAGTGATTTGCAACAGAGACAGCCACAGAAAGGCGAGCGCGTTATGCGTTGCTAAGCAAAACACAGCCGACTGGCGTTGTGAAGCGCAGCCAGCTGGGTGCGATACAGCAACAGATGATGCTGCAACATGATAGCGGAAGGACGGAACCCTTTCCTCACTTGCCATCACGAAAGTGTTTAGAGTATGTGCCTTAAGCCCTAAACGAACGTAGTCAGGAGCATATAAGTACTTAGCCGTTCTTGTGCTATATCATTCTCATCTCAGTATCACTGCCTACACCATGAGCCTGCGACACCCGGAGCGATGTCCTGGGATGCAGTATGGGGTTCACTGTTCGGCCACGAGACATGGAAACCTGCCCTGAGCATGGAAGAGCCGCCCATTCGCTGGAGGAAGTTCAGAGCCATCGTTATCTGTGCTGCAGCGCTATCATCAGCATCGCAGCCAGAGACGTTGCTGACAGTGGCATTCGAGAGATGACACGCTCTTCCCGCTTTTTTTGCGGGCAACTTTGTCTGGCAACTGAACACCTCCACCAAGCTTTTCCTGAAGTACTAGAGCCGAGGACTGGAATAAAGAACAAATCTACTGTCGTCTTGACGTCTCAGTTCACTTTCCACGTTTGACAATTGGAGTGGGATTTGACAGTTGCTATATGACACATACATTTCTCATTTGTATATGTGGTGGCCAGGATACGAAATGGGTTTATGAAAACGTCCCCACCCCCTTACGGATACGTTCATGCACTTTGTGATGGGTAGTGGATTACACATACAATATTTTTATTTATTGACTTCTTTAACTTCTCAAGATTAGGGACCATCAAGTGCTCTCTTACATTTAATATGGAACGTTATGAGGGCGACAGAAAGAAGTACTTCAGCTTTTTCTTAAAAGAAACAGGGCATAGAATTCTGTGCACAGTGCAGAGCAGCTTGTTCCGAATCCTCATCCAGAGTTACAGCCAAGTTATTCACTATTTTCTGGTATGGTACTGGAATACTGTCGAGAAAAGTAGGAGAGAACTTTTCACTGACTTTTGAAGTTATTAATTTTTGATGGGATACTAAGGTTAATTGAGACTGTTTCTTGGTTGGCTTAAGTCCCACGTTTTGCGCTCATCTCACCACTGAATAGAGACCACTCTTCATCTAAACGATTGCAGTATTGTTATCTTCAAGTTTGGCAGTTGAGTAAGGTGCTTGTCGTTGACGTAGAAGTATGTACAGGAAGGAACGTTGGTACAGAGTGCTTAAAAATATCACAAATTCCTGCTGGGGGTTATTTTGCTCAAAACTAGGTGGAATGTTATGGCAGTTATGCGTGTGGTGGAAGGGGTAATGTGAGCTCTCAGTACCTTCTGCCTATTACACAGAAGTAAGTCATATAGTCAATGATACATATGGTAGCCACGTATCCTTGCAATTACTTCAGCCCTTCTTCACAGTGAATCGTCCACTCTTCCAAATACACTAGCCTGCATTCGAATTTCTCCTCATGCATTGGTGACGCACTCTCGCACAGCCTGCACATTTTTCATGGGTTTGGCATAAATCAATGCCTTTAACTGTCCCCATAGTCATAAATCCAGTTCTAGACCATTGAATGGGCAGACTGTGCTTCGTGCCCTCATCAGTCTGTTCACAATCCATGAAATGTTGTGAAGATGTACTGTTACACGATCCATAGCAAAAGGTTTGGTGTCCCCGTGACGGTCAATTCCTACTCATACGGTGATTTTGAAGGTATCCTGATGCCTCATCTCCATCATTATTCGAGGATTGACTTCTGCCCACATGCGTACATATTATAGTAATTTCCTTGCCATCTCTCGCTTCATGACTAAATTAAATGCAAATTGTGAACAATAGATCTATCGCAAGCAAAAGGAAGGAAAACGGCGCACCCGAATGGACCCTTAGGCAAGCAGTTATTTAGCTCGGCATGGATTCATAGAGCTTTTGGATGTCCCCCTGAGGAATATCTTACCAAATTATGTCCTACTGGCGTCTAAGATCATTAAAATCCCGATCTGGTTGGAGGGTCCTTCCCATAATGCTCCAACTGTTCCCAGTTGGGGAGAGATGAGACAAACTTGCTGGCCAAGGTAGGGTTATGTGTGAGTGGGCATTATCTTGGTGAAATTTCAGCCCAGGACGGCTTGCCATGAAGGTCAGCAACGGTTCGCAGAATTTTGCCGATGTATCGCCGCGCTATGAGGGTACCGCAGGTAACAATCGAAGGGGTTCTACTATGGAAAGTTCTATTATAGAACGAAATGGCATCCCAGACTGCGACACCTTGGTTGTTATGCTGTATGGCGGAAGACAGTCATCTTGATATTCCACTGCTGCCCGAACCGTCTCGAGACACGTCTTCATTGGACATCGGGCCTCAGTTCAAAGTGGGACTCGTGGCTAAAGACATTTCCACTCCAGTCAATGAGATTCCAGGTTGAATGTGCCTAATGCTTCTCCAAATGGGATTTTTGGTGTACAGAGGGCAATGGCAGTCGGCGTAAGGGACGCCGTGGGCTCAGACTCCTTGCTGTGTGTTACCCGTTAATGGTTCTTCTGTTCACTGAAGTACCATTTGCGCGTCTGATCGATGCTAACGGTGTGTCCAAGTCTCTGAGTGCCTCTGATAATTGCTCGGCCCTTACGTTCTCTCGTCCCTCTAGGTCGGCCGCTTCCTTCTTGACGCTGCCATGGTTCACCCATCCTGCCAACACCGTCAAATTGGCATAGCTGTTATTCAAATGTCAAGCGCTTCGCTCATTACTCCAACCGGCTTTTTGAGCGAAACTGCACATCCTCTCCGAAATTCTGACATCTGCTTATACCGTTCACGCGCCTGGGTACACAGATTGAGTTTCGGAAAAACTTTATCCTCTGTTATCTAAATGTCCTCTCTTTATAATCGTTGACAGACCCGCGGTGAAACTGCGCTGCAGCGAAACACATTCATCCATCGGCCGCCAGAGTCTACAATTTAGCATTTTCCGGCGGTAGCTGTATAATACACAACTGGCCATTAAAATTGCTATACCAATAAGAAATGCAGATGATAAACGGGTATTCATTGGGCAAATATATTATACTAGAACTGACATGTAATTACATTTTCACGCACTTTGGGTGCATAGATCCTGAGGAATCAGTACCCAGAATAACCACCTATGGCCGTAATAACGGCCTTGATACGCCTGGGCATTGATCCAAACACAGCTTGGATGGCGAGTACAGGTACAGCTGCCCATGCAGCTTCAACACGATACCACAGTTCATCAAGAGTAGTGACTGGCGTATTGTGACGAGCCAGTTGCTCGGCCACCATTGACCAGACTTTTCAATTGGTGAGAGATCTGGAGAATGTGCTGGCCAGGGCAGCAGTCGAACATTTTCTGTATCCAGAAAGGCCCGTACAGGACCTGCAACATGCAGTCGTGCATTATCCTATTGAAATGCAGGGTTTCTCAGGGATCGAATGAAGGGTAGAGTCACCGGTCATAACACATCTGAAATGTAACCTCCAGTGTTCAAAGTGCCGTCAATGCGAACAAGAGGTGACCAAGCGTGTAACCAATGGCACCCCATACCATCACGCCGGGTGATACGCTAGTATGGCGATGACGAATACACGCTTAAAATGTGCGTTCACCGTGATGTCACCAAACACGAATGCGACCATCATGATACTGTAAACAGAACCTGGATTCATCCGAAAAAATTACGTTTTGCCATTCGTGCACCCAGGTTCGTCGTTGAGTACACCATCGCAGGCGCTCCTGTCTGTGATGCAGCGTCAAGGGTAACCGTAGCCATGGTCTGCTAGCTGATAGTCCATGCTGCTGAAAACGTCGTCGAACTGTTCGTGCAGATGGTTGCTGTCTTGCAAACGTCCACGTCTGTTGACTCACCGATTGAGACGTGGCTGCACGATCCGTTACAGCCATGCGGATGCCTGTCAACTCGACTGCTAGTGATACGAGGCCGTTGGGATCCAGCACGGCGTTCCGCATTATCCTGCTGAACCCGTCGATTCCATATTCTGGTAACAGTCATTGGATCTCGACCAATGCGAGGAGCAATGTCGCGATACGATAAACCGCAATCGCGATAGGCTACAATCCGACCTTTATCAAAGTCGGAAACGTCATGATAAGCATTTCTTCTCCTTATACGAGGCATCACAAAAACGTTTCACCAGGCAACGCCGGTTAACTGCTGTTTGTGTATGAGAAATCGGTTGGAAACTTTCGTCATGTCAGCACGTTGTAGGTGTCGCCACCGGCGCCAACCTTGTGTGAATGCTCTGAAAAGCTAATCATTTGCATATCACAGCATCGTCTTCCTGTTGGTTAAATTTCGCGTCTGTAACACGTCATCTTCGTGGTGTGGCAATTTTAATGGTCAGTAGTGTATTAATTTGTGACCAGTTTCCATAATTCCTTCGTGGTGTGTCGTTTTTCTGTTTTGAAGTGTATATTCGTTTCCAGACATTTCATTATAGGAATTTTTCTTCAGCTGTCGACGTCCTGTAGCAGTATGTGACTGTTACACTCTGGAGATGTAACTAGAAGTTTATTCCTACGTCTTGAACGTAGGTTTCAAAATCCATGTACTGCAGAGAACTGACAGGACGACACTACTGGCCGTCAGCTTACTTTTTTCACTTTCCGTTCAATGTCTCTCCACGGACTGACCACTCGAGCAAGAGCGCAAAGTGAAAGTGGCTGTTGCCGTGTCTTCGACGCGGCGTGCCTTTCTGGGCCGTCCGCGAAGACGACGACCGTCTGGACTTAATTGCAAAGAGATCGCGGTAGTAGCGAGGAGTACAGTGTGGGCGACAGCAATTAGGAGCCCCGGGGGCGGCAGGCGGCGGGTTCTTGCGACGGCGCTAATGGGCCGGCCGCAGACACGCCCCCACGCCCCCAGCTAAGGCCACGGCGCGTTAACGAACAGGCCGCGGTCGCCCGGCAATTAGGACGTCGCATTACCTGCCGCACCGCCACCACACCACCGCCATTACGCCAGATTGGCCTCGGGCCGCCACGTGCCCTGTTGGAGACTGCGTCTTTCCCTGCACTCTGCGCTTCCTTCGGCGAATGTGGGCGGCCACACTGTTTTCTTCTGGCACCAACGTGCAACGCCTGTACCAAAGAGCATTCCTTCTCCTCTATTCACTCCTAGCTATCTTTCTCAGTACATAGCTGAACGAAAACTTTCTGTCTCCAAGCTCAATTGTTCAGTTTGCTAAGTCCTAAACTGCAGAATGCTCACTCTCTCCCAGGCAAGCTGAGTAAAGAACGCCACGTCCGCACTCTAGGCAAGCTGGGAATGGAAGACCTCTGCGGAGACTTCTGCCAGTCCGCCCTTCGCCTTGGTTTCCCCTCCAGCAAAATCACTTACGCCAATTGCTGCGCAAGTCGCGTTAATTATGCATCGCTTCACAGTGCCGACCAATGCCTGCTCTGGGAAGTGAACAAATTCCCACAAAATTTCCCTTCCTCTCAACTTCTGTTATTTAGCTCCGCCCAGGCCACCCATCAAGGTTAGCGTCTGCATAAAACACAAATTTTTCCGAAATTCTGACTCCCAGGAGAGTACTTCAAATTCCTTGGTCCTATGTTCCCATCGGAGGGCGGCGTATTTCATTCGCTCTTCACCTGATTTACTTCAGACTCTGCGGACCATGAATTCAGTGTGGTATTGCTATAGTCACGAACATGCATATTTCGGCCTCTGTTGACTGCTCCACCGTAGCTTTGCGTGGCTTTCTTGCATGTTTCACTGAAAATGGGATGACGGACATTTATCAACAGGTGTACAAGTTCTCTGTCTGCTTCCCGTAACACCAGAATGGGGTCAAGCACCCCCTCACTATCACTCATCTTAAGGTAGCTGGAGGCCACGCCCCGTTACTGCTTTCTCAGAGTTTGAGCCTCCCTAAGCTGCCTATTGTCGCTTCCCTTCACTGCTCCCCAGCCGTGCCCTGCCACCCGGCCACGGTCAACTCTGAATACTTCCCTGGGATAAACTAGCCTCCAGTAAATTGACGCATTTCCAAAAAGTTTTCATGTCACGTGAATTACTTTAAAACCATCACCCAACATTAATTATTCCAATTCGTCCATACTATACCCTCTACAAGATGCATTGTGCCTTCTCAGTCATTTTTGTTCAGCCCTACAGTTCGCTCAACGTGAGTTCGGTGATCTTCAATGACTTTATGTAAGGGGCATAGTTCTTGGCCATCTTACAACGTTGGACCGAGCGATGGGGTGCAGTGGCCGGACTTCCATTCTGGAAACTGCGTCAGGCCATCTTGATTTTGGTTTTCTGTGAATTTTCTAAATCACTTGATCGGTATTCCGATATGGTTCCTTCGCTCCACCTCTAATGGCCTCGATGTCAACAAAAGTTAAACCCAAATATTTCGCCACATTGGAACGTGATCGGCAAACTCGGGATTGAGTGCAAGGGTTCATGAGCTAGGTGACTTAACACATACTGAAAGTGCGACGGAAGTCAGCAGAATGTGATACTCTGTGAAGTGTAACGAAAAGTGCTCGTATGACAAGTACACATTTACTGGTTACATTATTTCATGATCATAATTTGATCTCTGCATTTTGCTTCCCCTCTTATTTACAACCCTTGCAATATCAGAAAACAGCTGCACATTTCGGTTGTTCAGTACATACCAAGAATTTATATTTTTATTTGCTTTAGTAATTGTCAGTGAAGGTATCTGACGACAGTGAGAACCAAATTTCTCGCGGCGACACTCTTGTACAAAATATCATTGGACTTCTTGTCAAGTCCATTCTGGGCGAAACTTCAGGCTCTCGAGGATTACCACCATCGTCTTAACCATTGACAGTTGTGGCTGCTAATGTGGCGGCCTTATATGGTCCATTGGCGGCTTCTGATTGGTCACCAGCCAAAACGCGATAAGAAGCTGTCCACTGGCTATAAAACGCCATCATACGAGCAGCCATGGCAGTAATTTGCTCCGGACGAAGACGATGGTGATAATTAGAGTTCGGATAAAAATGTATTAAAAATTAGAAAATATGTACATAGAATATGGGCTTAAAATGTAAAATATGGAAAAGTTTGCCGATAGAAAACTGCTATTTTCAAATAAACCACACTTAACTATACCAAAAATTTTTGCTTTTCAGTCTCACTGGTATGATTTGTACTGTTACAATACACAATCACATGTGTTTTCTTTTTAAATTTTCAGAATTAAAACTATTTGTTTGAACGGAACGATGCTATGTACAGACTGAAAGATCTTACATCTCAGGATGTGAACGGAGCAAACTGAAATTTGCACAGTTCATGAAGTGAGTATGGGACTGCTTCTAGCAATGTGCTCCAACGTGTCAGTACTGGTTCTGGTGGCAAAATAATATCTGGGCGCATCTCTTTAAATTTTGAGATTCTACTGGAAGCTTTAAAAATGTTTTTAACGTGTGATATTAAACTGTCAACATTTTTGTAATTTATCCTTATGCAGTCAGCTAATCTATTCATTCGGTATGCCAAGCAACGTTACGTGGATGAATTTAGCATATAAAAGATTCAGGACGTGTGCAGCTTTAACCGTATAAGGAGCAGCGTCGGTAACTAATAAGAAAACTTGTTCATGTTTTGCGCCATAACGCCGTAAAACACTCATAACATCATTAAAGATGTTTGATGGTGTTTGGTGGCTACATTTAGAAAGTTCTTCACACGCTAACAGGAAGGATTTACTCGATTCATCTTCAAATAGTCATCCAGTTACTACATTGCCAGTGCACCGCCCCTGAGTGTTCGTAGACTCGTCGATTGCGACCCATGTAGGACAAGCCTGAATTACGTCTCGAATCGACGCCAAATATTCCTCGTAAATGCTGCTGGCATAAGTATTTCTAAGTGCAGATCCGTCAGGAATGTGTTTGCATGAACACTTCTCTAGGAAGCTTTTAAACAATGCATTGTTTAAAATATGAAGCAATATAAAGCATATCTGCACAAAACATGGAATAAGACAAATCTTTCTAGAAGGTAGAACGTTGGGAGTCTCTGGATGTTACATAAAAAAATTGTTGTTGGAATTTATTCTTCCTTATCTGTTTATCTTAATTTTTACGACAGGTACATGCTGTGATATTAGAAACAGTTGTTCAGTCGACACGGATTTTTCACAAGCGTTACAAAACATTACTTTACCATCTGTACTCAAACACTGGTTTGGTAAATCTTCGATATATTTTTGCAATTTGAGAAACGACGGTTGCTTATCATTCGTCATTTTTACGTATATATAAAAAAATAACTCACACAGACTGGGATACGCAACTTCTATAGCTGAAAGAACGCAGATACGTAAATAACACAATTACGCCTAACGGCAAACCTCAAATGGTTCAAATGGCTCTGAGCACTATGGGACTCAACTGCTGCGGTCATCAGTCCCCTAGAACTTAGAACTACTTAAACCTAACTAACCTAAGGACATCACACACATCCATGCCCGAGGCAGGATTCGAACCTGCGACCGTAGCAGTCGCACGGTTCCGGACTGCGCGCCTAGAACCGCGAGACCACCGCGGCCGGCCCGGCAAACCTCGTTTTTATCAACAGTGAATGACACGGAGTGAAGTGATCCATACATATCAGTATTTGTGGCAGGGAACCCCATTATTACTTTCGGCCATGACGACAACAATGGAAGTAAGTTTACGCCAATCAAATCCCGATTATGAGCAACTTGGCGTTCACGCTTCCATCTGGAGATGTGCAACAGCGGCGCGTTTCGTTTCGTTTTTAAGATGACTGGAAATCTTCAAAGTCGATTACCTCGAGAATTTTTGTTTTTTACTGTGATTCGTTGATACTTGATTCCTGAAGTTCCCATATCAGAAATACAAAAAATTACAAAAATCCGATTGCCATGTGCTGATGTGATTGTTAGATCATAACAGCACTGACAGCAAAACAGCAGTTTCAGTGAAAAAGTACAAAGTCGTGCTAAAGAACTAAGTGTTAATTACTGCACGTTCAGCTCATTGAAGCAGATCAGATGAAAGATGAATTGAACTGATTTCCAACTAAGACTGGAGTCCGCTCATGTGATGTCCTTGAATGGCGCAAGTCAATGGAAGCGCTTCGAAAATGTTTCCTCTTTATGATAGGACTCTGTGTCTTTGACACTGCAATGACAATTGTATGTTAAAAATGCAAGAGTTAAGACACTTCGATAGTCAAAATTTTGTCAGTAAATTGTGTAAGTATCCGTAAAACACACACACATCAAAGAAAGTTTTGCATCACGCCAGTTCCCAGAACTCCTGAAGATAGACGTTGACTGTTGATATTGTATCACGGACAAAGTCCCTTTCACGGTTCAGAGATGTCACCAAACCCACCAGAATATGTAAACAACCATGCATGGGCAGCGCCTATTAGACGGAGGGGGCCGACAGCCGATCGGTTCCAGTCATTCCACCAGGAAGGAGGTACACGGCTCCTGTTGTCTGTAGTTCAACCATGCCTAGACGCCTTTCGATCGCGCCTGCACTGTTACTTTGTGCCAGGAAGGACTCTCAACTTGGGAAGTGTCCAGGTGTCTCAGAGTGAATCAAAGAGATGTTGTTCAGACAGAAGATACAGAGAGACAGGAACTGTCGATGACATGCCTCGCTCAGGCTGCCCAAGGGCTTCTACTGCAGTGGATGACCGCTACCTACAGCTTACGGCTCGGAGGAATCCTGAAAGCAACGCCACAGAGTTGAATAACGCTTTTCGTGCAGCCACAGGACGTCGTGTTATGACTCAAACTGTGCGTAATAGGCTGCATGATGCACAGCTTCACCACCGACGTCCATGGCGAGGTCCATCTTTGCAACCACGACACCATGCAGCGCGGTACAATGGGCCCAACAACATGCTGAATGGACCGCTCAGGATTGGCATCAAGTTCTCTTCACCGATGAGTGTCGCATGTACCTTCAGCCAAATAATCGTCGGAGACGTGTTTGGAGGCAACCCGGTCAGGCTGAACGCCTTAGACTCACTGTCTAGCGAGTGCAGCAAGGTGGGCGTTCCCTGCTATATTGGGGTGGTATTATGCGGGGCCGACGTACGCCACTGGTGATCAAGGAAGGCGCCGTAACGGCTGTGCGATACGTGAATGCCCTTCTCAGACCGATAGTGCAACCATATCGGCAGCACAATGGCGAGGCATTCGTCTTCTTGGACGACAATTCGCGCCCCCATTATGCACATCTTGTGAATGACTTCTTTCAGGGTAATGACATTGCTCGACTAGAGTGGCCAGCATGTTCTCCAGACATGAACCCTATCGAAGAGCCTGGGGTAGATTGAAAAGGACAGTTTATGAGCGACGTGACCCATTAACCACTCTGAGAGGTCTACACCGAATTGCCATTGAGGAGTGGGACAATGTGGACCAACAGTGCCTTGATGAACTTGTGGATAGTATGCCACGACGAATACAGGAGTGTATAAGTGAAGGGGACGTGCTACTGTGTATTAGAGATGCCGGTGTGTACAGCAAACTGAAGGTCTGGCTGTATGATGGTACATCATGCAATGCCAAGTTTTCATGAGCAATAAAAAGGGTGGAAATAATGTTTATGTTGATATCTGTTCCAATTTTCTGTATAGTTTCCGGAACTCTCGGAACCGAGGTGACGCAAAAAATTTTTTGATCTGTGTACTCGTTTCAAATTATCCTTGGGGAGCTCTGAGATATTGATCGAGTAGTGGAACGTATATCGGAAAGAATGACTAGAGGCCATAGCAGTGGGAGTGTTCATTGAGCTGACAAAAATACTGTCTCTACTGAGGTCGAAATTGAGTGTGACAGTGAAGTTATTTAGCCGCATATAACGGGTGTAGAGGAAATCAAGTTAACTGTTGGATGTTCTTACCGTCCACCCGATTCCGCTGTGACAGTTCTAGAGTTAGTCAAAGAACTTCTTCTATCAGTAGCGCTTTAATACCCAGCTCATGCAATACTAATTAGAGTATAGACTGGGATATCTATGGATTCATTACGGGGGTACAGACAGAGCGTTGTGCGAAGAATTCCTGGACACGTTTTATGAAAGCTGTCTTGAGCAACTAGTGGCTGCGGCTGCACGGTGGCGAAGGTTTTCCGCCAAATTGCAGTGAATAGAGTTATTGCACACCTGAAGATGGGATTTTAAAATGCCGAAACCGGTCGTGGTTTGTATAAAGAGTTAGTAGAACTGAAGGGGATCAGTTGGTATGAGGCTCCCTTGTCTCTCATGTCTATGGTGGACCTTCCTCAAGGTCGGAAACAAGCCCATAAACTGCACGTGCACTTCTTCCGAGCGTGCTGTGTTGTAATCTCTAGGTGAAAATTCCCAGTAGCGCGAGTCACATCCCGTAGCCATCATGTGCTCGGACATTCTTTACCGCTCAGAAGAGCTTTTTCCTGTACCGCAAGTACAGACTAAAAATAACTTGGCAGAATGTTGATTAAATTTCAGTCATCATATCCCACGGGTAAAGGTTGCTGGCGTAGCAGTGGTTTTGTTTACAAATAACCTTTCTGCTACCAGCCACGATTTTCTTTCATTTACGCTTTACACGACGCGTTTCGGAAAATTATTCCCATGTTCAATTGCATTTGTCTCTGTGTACTGTGCCACTTTTTCGTAATGTTCTTTATGTGTGAAGCTCTGCGCTGTTCTGTTGCCTTTACTTCACCTTAAACTTGCAATTTTTAGTTGATTCTCAAACTTTGTATACAGTTAACTTATACTTACAGTTTTATCGTGGTCCATTTGTGCAAGGAGTCACATACATTAAATATCACACACAGTTTCCTGCGCACAGTATGCATCGAGAATAACAAACTAATATAAACAAAGTTACAAAGACTTTTTAGATGTTGTCAACAGAGATAATGCTGTAGGTCTTCCACAGAGTATGATACATATACGTACTTACGGTATTTATCTGAACAATCCGGATCGTAATTTTCTGATGACTACTTATACTGGTGCTTATTTGTATGTTTCACTGTATTCGTTTGGGACAGTATTCTGTCGAGGCATCTGAAGGAATTCGCTGATGCACTTTCAAGGTTTTCGTTTCATATTGTGTCTTCATATTTTCTGTAATGTGAATATGTCTCCAGTTCTTCTAACAGATCCATTTTGTGCCGTCTATTTAGTCGGTTTCGTACACAGGCGTTTTGTTCTACTATCAAGTAGATTTACTTGAAAATGTACTTAAAAGAAAATAGTAACAAGCAGAAATAAGAACCATTGTAAATAAAGAAGAGTCATTTATGATCCAGACTGTTACGATAAATACCCTATGCTCAAAAGTATATCATGCTGTGTGGAAGACCTTTAGCATTATCTATGTTTTGATTACGTCTACACGCATCTTTGCAACTACTTGTTTATGTAAGTTTATTCTCGATGAACACTGTGCACAGAAAATTGGGCGTGGTGTTTAATATATGTGTGTGAGACTGCACAAATGGACCATAAGAAAATTCTAAGCACAAGTTCTTCCAGATTTTGCCACTAACTATATATAAAGATCGTTAATCCACTAAAAGTAGCGCGTTTATGTTGCAGTAAAGGTGACAGAGCTTTGCACCATCTCACACATCAAAAACATTTCGAAATGATGGATCAGTACACAGAGAAAAACGCACTTGGAAATGTGAATGATTTCCCGAAAGGCGTCGTGTAAAATATGAATAAAAGAAAATCGTGACTGGTAGGAGGACAGTTATTTATAAAAAAAATAATTTTTTCACAGCCACAGGCATTTACAAACCATTTTCAATAGAACAGATGAGTCTGATGTATCAGTCTGGTGACGTAAGGCTAAGATGTTCACAGTGTAGCACTCTCTTTGCGTTCAGTGCACCTTAGGTCCACTGCATATCATGATGGCTCAAGCTCAAAACAGACCCTGAAATGAAACAAATATTAAGCATCAGAGGTCTGAATTTTTTGGTTTTATTTGCATAACTTAAGATATACCTATTTATATACGCAAATGAAAACGTATTTCACGCATCTTATTAGTACCAGAGAGGCACACGGTCGTTGCTTCTTTTACTGTGTGTGGTGTCATTTGGTGTTAGTGTGGAAATGTGTATGATTAACCTACCTCTACCATGACTGTTGGTTTTTACGCACGAGAGCTACTAATTATCGTTCAAGTAGCTCCCAAGTCGTCAATACTGGGCTGATTAAGACCTACTACATTTTTACTAACAAAGGAGAAATCAATGAATCGGAAAAGAACGAAAGTAGCTTTCCTGACCGTCGCAGATTCATCAGCTGTAGTGATGAATCAGAAAAATTTAGCACAGGAAGTGTTTCCAGACTTTTAGCACTTATTTTTATATAAATCATTTTTTTATAGTGGAACAAATGACATTATGTTTAGTTAATTTATTAGAGTTCGTTAATATAAGCCATTTGGGCATTGGGGCGTGTGTTTATAGCTTCCACGAGCTGTTTCGGTGTCGCGGTGGATTTCGGGTGCTCTCCGTCGATTATTATTGGTTACCGTGAGATTACGCAGCCCGTGTTCTGTTCTACTGTATTTATGCAGCTGACGGCAATCTACCAGCTTCCCACACTACCTGATAGCTTCCGGGCACGGCAGAGGGATCGCTTTAATCGTATCAGACCAGACTAGGGCAGCACACTGCAATACTGGGAGAGCAGGCTGCATTGCGAGGCCTACTATAAAATTTCTGACTCTTCGTTGTTCCTTATGATGTCTTCCTAGAGTTTAATTCGTTAATTTTTGACGGAACGTGAATCTAGAACAGCAAGTGAATAACTCTGCGCTCTAATTTTTTGTGATAAAGCTTATTTCCCCCAAGCACACCTTAGAGGGCTGTTACTTTCTTTGCAATTATAAGTGCTCTCGTTTTTACATTGTCCTCCATAGCCCCGAATCTTGGGCCATTTTCTCCATCCAAGCAGTCTTAAACTGACGCCATCATTTTAGTGTTCTATAAATGTTACTCTCGACATTTCAGCGCTTACAACTTTACGCATATCTCTCTCCCCCAATTACAAAGTAAATGGTTTATGATGCTTTATTCACACATCAAAGCATTATCCCAGAATATCAAAAGGAAGAATGAGCAGCAGAAAAGAGATGAGCGACGAACAAAATCAAACTGAGAACCATTTAATGGACGAAGTGAAAGAATTCTGCTATATTGGAAATAAAAAAGTAAAATAAGAGCTTATATTTTATGAATGAAGAATATGTATTGGTGATAAATGCACTTTATGGGACAAAATAAGACTAAAAGGGTGAATTTAATGAATTGCTGTGGTTCACAAAAAATTTTGGTCATCTTTAAAGTGAATACTGATTACGTTAGGAAATAACTAAAAAATATGCGATATTCAGAGAACTCAGTCTTAAACACTTAAAAATTGATAAAACAATGTCATTGGAATGTAAAAGTGTAGTACCTAATGTAGATCCAGTGATCCAAGAAAAGAAAAAGGTGTCACCCTATTATTGTGATAAAGTAGCCAAACACTTTCTCGATAGTGACGGGCGTATTAACATATTGAAACACATTCTAAAATTCTATTTGAAAATTACTAAAAACTAACAAAAATTAACTTTACTTCTACAAGACATGCTGACACTTTGATAAACAACTTTTTTCAATTATTGTAGGTACTGCCACTTACTGAGAACCTGCAGCAACGAAAACAAATGATGCGCATAAGGAAAATTTTGTATATGCTAAAATTCGGTACAGAGCGCTTAATTTACTCCTTGAGCTAATAAAGAATAAAAGTTTTATGTAATGTACATACTACATCAGGTCTAAGGAGGTTATAAACTGGGAATGTAATTGTAATGAAAACTAATTTGTGGGCATGAACACAAATTTTATTGAATTATATTTATGAAAACACAATTTTATTGTACAGGAATTGTGTGTCGATTGCCATTTAGTTAATTTATCTCTTCCTCTTAATCTAGTACAGCTTTTTCCTCTATGAACTGCCTATCGCACGTCTCGGTGATCAACAGTAACCTCCTATCATATTAGTTTTTCCAGTGGCATTGATACCGTCTTTCCATAATTTTGATGTCTTGACGAAACGTTAAATTAGTTCTTCGCCGATAGTAACGAAGTTATCAAGGAAGAAAGGAAGCTGACTGTTGAAAAAGGGAATCCTGATGCTCATGAAACAGCTTAATTTTACCATCAGTACATAACGTGGCTCCTATTTTGTTACCTAAGAAATCTGTAAAAACCTTCTTGAATGATATCCAGACCTCCCTCTGACTCGTATTCTTCTTGATTTAGCTTGGAATCGAATATCGTTTTTCTAATGCCAGGTCTAGCAAATACCCCTTTTTCACTTTAGCTTATAACAGAGACGAAAACTTTTTACGGAGATAGCTAAAGCTTTCTCCACCTTTGAATTAGAGTTTCACAAACTGCTTCGTTAGGCCGAACTTAATATGTAGAGGCAGCAATAGAAATCTTTTTGGGATGCAGGAGGCTTTAGCAGAATAGGCCACTCCTTAACTTTATTTTTACCACAAATAATTTCGCTCATGTCAAAGAATTAATAAAAGTAATTGAGTTTTGAAGTTAAAGCAGAATTTTATCGACAAATGTTAACAGAAAAAGTAAACCTGTCATATTATTGGTGTAATGAGCATGAGATCTGTAGTAAGTAATCTTGGAAAAACTACAGACATCAAATGTTGCCTGTTCTCGGAAGTCGCTGAACATTACACTCACTTAGTCTGAATCAATTAATCATATTCAACAAAACAGGTAGGCACGTTCCCAGAATGGCTTTGGAATACTGTAGTGTGGCGAGTACAGAGATGTCAACAAGCTTTAGTCAACATGTAACTGTTTTATTTAAAGTTTTCATACAGTCTAAATGTTACAGTCTAAACGTTTCATCAATCAAAATCCACCTGTTATATCGTGGTTGGTCGAAGCCAATCGGCTTAAGGGGGGTTAGAGCGGAATTTTTTTTCACATTTTCGGATTTTTATCTCATTATAAAATTTGCAATTTTCCGAATAAAATTATATATATAATCACTTATAAACTTACATGGGAAGCATTTTTTCTAAAATATAATCTACACCGGTTGGAAATGTTAAAATTTTTACGTGCATTACTTCAAGATATAATAAAATCGGTAATTTTTGGTATAGAAGGCTGTGGATTGTTGTGTTCTAAAGGTTAACAGAGTTGGTCATGTCCAGAAGAGGATGGGCACCAGGTTCAGGAAGTTAAAACAAAGTTTGAGAGACAAGAAACTTTACGATGGTAAGACCATAAGAGGCAGGCTGACAGGTAAAATGCTTGATGAACTACAGCAGTGTTATGGGAGGGCCATTAGAAATAGTACTGCTGATTTGTTGAAAATGAAGCAGACAGTATAGGCCACCTTCTTCTACAGATTGTCAACTAATGAAAAACCAGTACACCAACTTTGCCCTCCTGGACCTGATTCATGGTGCAGTTATCACAATGCCCAGTACTCAAACAGTTCATATAGCCATAAAAATTCTATCCCAGCAGCAGTCATGAATAGCATGAAACCTATTTTCAGAGACCTGGCAAATCCTGAATTACTGAAGAAGAGTCTGCGTGGTCAGACTCAAATACCAATGAGTCGTTCAATATACGTATATGGACTCGCTTACCAAAAAATGTTTTTGTTGGAATGAAGGCACTAAAGTGGGGGGTCAGTGATGCTGTTATTGCTTTTAATCATGGCAACGTTGGTAGGGTGAATGTGCTACAGCATATGGGAATTAATCCTGGAGCAAACTGCATCGGAGTACTTGATGGACAAGGTTCGCATCGATAAAGCAGAGTATGCAGCACAGTTGGCCACTAAGGAGCCCAGAAAGAAGTAAAGAAGAAAAAACTTGGAAAAAGGTCAAGATGATGATATACAGTATGGTGCAGGGTGCTTCTGAGTGACTAAAAAAAATTAAGCATATATTGAGTTACAGTCTTTTGAAACTTTAGAAGCCGTTCCTGAAAATTTACATTTTCTGTAGCATTTTCCCCTAAATCTCAGAAACCACTTCGAGTAGAGTATTCCAATTTTCAGGGAGTAATAACATACATATCCTGAGTCTACTGAATTAAAATAAGAGCGTAATGTTGCGTATAATTAAAATTATTTAAGGTAACGTACCAAACAAGTACACAAAATTTTAACCGTGTAGTTAAAAAATTGTATTTCCGAAAGCAGTGGCTGAAATGCAATTACTGGAGGGCAGTGCACTCAGAACATACAGTTTAATGTCATGTAAAAGAAGCTGTGTGCTTCGCACATGGCTATTCAGATGGGTCCTACGAAGAATAAGTCTTCTTGTACAAGTATTTGCATTTGGTTGAAAAACTCAAAGAAAGCACATTGCCCAACATACTACATTCTCTAGTAAACTTACAGGCATTGCCATAATATATGTGGAATATGGGGATGTCGTGAGTGTTTGGCAGGGGTTTAACATCATACACACTTACTTGCAACATTTTCTAACATTTTTCAGCAATACATGGGAATGTATTGCTGGATCCTGCATTCTACTACATTGTGCCAGAGATTTCGTGGGATTTCATACACAAATGTTCAGAATTCAGCATTTAACTATTAAGTGAGCTTCACATCGTGCTGATTTCTGATCATGGGGTTTTGTGGGGAGCTTTGCCAATGTACCCATTGGTACACCAATGCAAATAACTCAAGAGTAAGTGAAAAGTTTAATAAAACATCTTGCAGTTAAAGGTACAATTTATATGGGCATACCAAGCAACAATGTCTACCTACTGGAGGGTTCCAGCTCCTTTTTCAATGTCTCAACCTGCAATTCTGCATTCATTAGATTTCTGTATAGCCTTAGGTAGCGTATTTTGCATAAAAGTCCTGCAGGATAATGGAATGGAGAACTCTTTGACGAATTTAAGCGTATCGATATTTGTAAGTGGTCTGTCGGGCTGAATAACACATAGATACTTTTTTCCTTAATGAACAGTCCAAGCCCTTTCCTGTGTGCCATGAAAGATAATTCGTTTCCAGTGGCCAAAGATTGCATTAACTCACTGCGTATTTTCGCTTATTCAGGCTCCTATTGTGCATTTTCTTCTTTTCTCATTGTTCTGGCGATAGGTGCTACACCACTAACTAAACAATGTATTGCTCAATGTCCTGCCAGCGCTGGAATTATGAATGAAAGGATTTCATCTGATGTAGGTAGTGATAGGATGCTAGGTGTTTTAATTGGTCTTCCTGTTCAGAAGGTTCAGTAATAATTGAATGGATGTGGGCATCTTCTTCTTCCTGTTCTTCAGCAGACATAGAGCAGCGTTCATATTTCAGCTAAAATTTAAAGCTATAACCAGATTAATTTCTGCATGCATTGCTTTATCAATGATAGGTGCGGCATTATACGAACTAATACTCCTCTTGCAACTATTTCCTTGGCCCTGCCAGTTAAAATTCGAACTGTGACTTGAAGTTTTGGGATGTCTTTATCTGCAGTGCATGCAAAATAATGCTACTTACAGGTGTCATATAGCAGACTGGCTTATCAAAATGCACAAGTCGTTTATGAAACTTCGTTCCCAGTCTGCAGCAGTTATAACTTCGGACGTGCGGTCCTACAGGTAACTTGTCGAGATTTACACTACCTCTGCTGATGTACTTCCTGTTGTTGTTGTTGTTGTTGTTGTTGTCTTCAGTCCTGAGACTGGTTTGATGCAGCTCTCCATACTACTCTATCCTGTGTAAGCTTCTTCATCTCCCACTACCTACAGCAACCTACATCCTTCTGAATCTGCTTAGTGTATTCATCTCTTGGTCTCCCTCTACGATTTTTTTCCTCCACGCTGCCCTCCAATACTAAATTGGTGACCCCTCGATGTCTCAGAACATGTCCTACCAAGCGATCCCTTCTTCTAGTCAAGTTGTGCCACAAACTTCTCTTCTCTCCAATCCTATTCAATACTTCCTCATTAGTTGTGTGATCTACCCATCTAATCTTCAGCATTCTTCTGTAGCACCACATTTCGAAAGCTTCTATTCTCTTCTTGTCTAAACGATTTATCTTCCACGTTTCACTTCCATACATGGCTACAATACAAACATACACTTTCAGAAACGACTTCCTGACACTTAAATCTATACTCGATGTTAACAAATTTCTCTTCTACAGAAACGCTTTCCTTGCCATTGCCAGTCTACATTTTATATCCTCTCTACTTCGACCATCGTCAGTTATTTTGCTCCCCAAATAGCGAAACTCCTTTACTACTTTAAGTGTCTCATTTCCTGATCTAATTCCCTCAGCATCACATGACTTAATTCGACTGATGTACTTCCTATCAACCATGTTATGTTACTGCACAGTTTGAGGTTTGCATGCCATTTTATATACTGTATCATTGGCTTCAACGCAACTGTTGTACGATGAAGGGAAGCCAAGCCATTGAAGCAGAGTCCTGTTCTCGATATTGTAATACTGCATCCAGTTTCGCCAAGTCGCTGCGAGCGGCCATGGAGGAGGAAGGGGCTGGACTCCTTGGGGCGAGCCGCCTAGAAAAGGGACACTGCCGTTATTCTGAAAGCACACAGCAGGAAGACGGGCCGACGTCCTCGCTTCGTTCAAGGTGGGACATGATGCGAAGGGCCCGTGTGACAACGAGGAGTGTGCCAAGAGCTGACGGACACGTGCAGCCATTAGGACGGACTGCCAAGGATGTACGTGCGAAAGCATCTGAGTTCTTCTGGCCTGGTGGCAGTCGTTTTACCTGCCTTAGAAAGCAGGGATGTGCCGATAATTCCAATACCCCACGGACACAGGGAGCAGAGTACAAAAGGCGCTGGGAATTGGCGCAGGGAGACATGTGAAAGAAGTCAGCATTCTTAAGAACATGTTTTTCTCGACAGTGAGAACATTCTTTGTAAATGACGGACGCCAGCAGTTTTTGAGACGGATCCCAAATAAGAGTCTGTTCAGGGCTCACACAGAGAGAGCGGTTATAAAGAAGTGTTGTGTAGCTGCTCTCCCAACAGCCTCTGAATGCAGAAAAATATCTTAAGAATGTGAAATTGTGAGAAAGATGCCGATTCACGATCTACAAGCCAGACCACACCAGACAGGAAGTTTCCACCCCGTACAGAGAGGCGTGGCGATGAAACGGCCATCTGTCAATGGGCTGCATTGAAAATTTTGTCCGCCAATGACAATGCCGAGAAGGAAGGATATTTCGAAGGGGAGTTGAGCTCAGAGATAGATAAGAAGTGAAAAAGGAGAGTCGTGGAGACACCGCAGAAGCGAGAGGACATGGGCGCTCTTCCACCGAGAGGAACAGCCGCCTCCTGACGCCGTGATAGCAGAGCTTCAGCCACGCAACCGACGGTGGGCAGACAATGCGGAGATCGCACCTGGCCCCCACCGCAAAGCCGTGATTGCTGATGAGGGAGGCTCACCAGTGCAACACAGCTCCGACGTGACGCGCTGCAGCTATGCAGCGCCTGGCGCCGACAGCGGTATACGATGAACGATAACGAAGAATGGTGAGAAGATTCATTCCTTCCTCCTTTCCCTTAATAACTGAGTCGAGTCCACGCCCAGTCAAATCGGCCCTGAGATTTATAATTTTGTTTTGTTTTGTCTAAACAGCAAGAAAATAAATACATTTCTTTCATGTTTTGATCATCTTTTACATTAATAAATGAACTCCTTAATTTTGTACCCTTTGTGTTTGATTTCATTTAATTTCTCGAGTTCACTACATGACACACTATGTGAAAAGTGTATCCAGTTCAGTGCCTCACCATATTTTTTTCAGTGAAAAAGTTCCAGGTATTTCACCACCGCTGCTAGCCTTAAGATGCAAGCTCTACAGTTTGTACGTTGCACTTGGATATTGTAAATATCTCCATTGGACAGTTTGGTATGATTTCTTGAATGCAGAATTGTATTTTGAAATACACACTAAATCACTTAGATTACTGTTCGTGTGGAACCAGTATTTTATTAGAACTGTATACCATATTTAGAATCTCATTATCCAGAATTAATCTGATTTTATGGTTATTGTTCAATGTATAATTTGCTTATATTGATGAATGATTTGTGGAGTAATATCAGTACATTTATAAGATCTCCGTTTATAAGATCTGCAAAATCTGAAATGCGTCCACATTTGTGCATTGATCATTCAAACATTCCGCGGTACTTGCCTTCATCTGGGAGAATATCAAGCAGTGGTGTATTCAGTACCATTAATTTACCATCTTGAAATATCTATCATGAAACTATCCACCATCAGCAATTTGAATGTTACCTAGAATGCATCTGGTTCACATCTGCAACAGTTGGTCATTCACTTGTGCAACTGCTTTCTCCAACTTTGTTTTCACACGTAATGCCCAAACATATTTTGAGTATGACCATTAAAATTTATTTGAAACCTTTGTTCTCATATCTACAAGCTGCATCTGTCATAAGTCGTCCAAACCTCGAATTATAATGTGTCCTTCTTTGAGTATTTAGTGAACTACTACCGCCATTGGCTGATAATACGTCTTCCTCAAAGTTCTGAAGTGTCTGGCCATTCAGATTTAGATCTTCCACGATTTCTCTACACTGCTCCAGGTAAATGCCAGGATGATTCCTTTGAAAGAGCATGACGGGTTTCCTTCCCGATCCTTGACGCAGTTCTAACTTGTGCTCCATCTCTAATGACCTCAGTGTCGATGGGATATTAAGCCCAATCTTCCTTCCTTACTTCCTTAAAGTTCTCAAATTAATGGAGTGATTTCATTTGGATAAGCTGTATTCTCAGGTACGGCTGATGCTATGGGTGTTAACAATTGTTCAGCTATGTCATCATAATATATGTGTTGTGGAGATCGATCGTTAAGCTTTTATTCTGTATATCAATAAACCCAGTGCCAAGTATATCTAATAATTTGGGGTTGATAATATTTTTGTATTTCAAACTTTTAGGGATTTTTGTTCCTACTCCATTGGCTTTCTTATGTACTTATGCTATATGTAGTATCTGACCACACCTTTCTATATCTCTCGATTAATACTTCCTGACCTTCCATGCTTTTATGAATATTTAATCCAGTAAACGTGGCATTCATTCAAATTCTCTATCACCAAGCTGTATTACATTCTTGGTTAAATTTGCGGAATGTTTACCCAACATATATGGTTTTTCCATGCTCACTCCATATGTTCTATATATGCTACCACCGGTATAATGTTTAATGAAATCGCCAATAGCATCTTCTCCTGTGTCATTTCCCTTCGAGAGTCATTTGAGCGATTCAGTAACAGGCCTAAAAGCTTCTCTGAGTGGTTAGTTTCTTTCCAAACACCGAAATCTCAGCAACTGTGGTTTACCCTGGATAGTTTTGCGCACTTCAACGACTTTATGTTTTATTGACATGTTGTTATACACTGAGTAGACATTGAAATAGTCTACAACTTACATACACTCTCATTTCATTTCTTTTCAATCATATCAACCCTTGCAATTAACTGACTGATCAACTTCAAAATGGTCTGACAACAAGCATTTGCTTCCCCAATACTTGTATTGAGTGTCTCAGTGCCTCTTGTGTATTTGGCACTACAGCTGAGAAGTTTCCAGTTATGTGAAGATACGTGTTCTGCCTTTCCCTCTCACAGCGATTGTGAGTGAATGCATGTGTAAATTTTTCCATATTATGATATATAATGGTGTAATTACCTTATTGCTTCACTGTGCATACACATCGTTTTTTGAAAACCTCCTGAATGTTCCACCGGGATAAGGCAGTTGCCTTGTTTTGGATATAAATGATTCCAACAAACTTGGATAAAGTTGTAGATTCGTTAAAAGCCGTGTCAATTCCTACATGTGCTTGATACAGGTGTCTTAATTTCGTGTTATATAGCTTGTAAACAACAATAGTGTCTGCATTATCCCTCATTAATTGCTTTGGATTCCTACAATGCATGTGACTAAGATAAAACCATTGCCATTACTAATTTGGACAGAAATATTTCCTTGTTTAACCTTTAACTTACATTGTAACATCATGAAATATAAACACAGTACTGAATTACAATACCTCTGGTGATGGGATGTCACTGTTTTTGGTGAAAGTCTCATATGAAATATCATCAGTATTTGGAAGAACCTACTGCAGAGTTTTGTATTAGGGCTGGATAGTGTTTTTGAAAACACGCATAGATGTACAAAGTGAGTTCCATGTGGATGCCTTAGCAAGGACATAAGGACATATTTCTTGCCACAATATAATTGACCTACAGTTTTCAGACATATGTTGTCTGGTAGCAATGAAGCATTGTTATTATTCTGTTTTTCTGTAATTTTGTCATATCAACCAGTTACAACAAAGTCCATATGAAGAGTGCATTTTGGTCACCTGGTCGTGGTGACACTGGTACGACCGCAATAACTGAAATGAGTTTTTATATGGAGAAGTAAAAATACACACTTGCCATAAACACTTTATATTATTATAACACATTTATTTTTGGGCTCTTTAAGTACAGTCATGTACAGGTATATGTTAATACTCAAGTAAGAATGGAGTTCTATGCCTATGTATAGTTTGCCAAAGGCATACATGTCCCTGTTACAAGACAGCAACATGCAAACCTGCGACATCGTCACATCCTGCGGGTAGCCGCACATCAGGGGTCAGGCACAAGCGTCTGCAAGGCAAACACTGATTCGCCCTCATTTCTCATGCTGGTAAATGTTCTAGACAACAACAACAACGACGACATCAACAACAAGCTGATTTTTATCCACAGTTTCTGGTAGCTGGGTCGATAGGTGTCAAGTCCGTTGCCAGCAGAGTGTACTTCGACAACCAAGGCATTGTTACTGGAGGAACTATGTTCCTATACCATGTCAGGCGCTCGCCAACAGCTCCATGTGCTGCATGTGCTCTGACAGTACCTAGGCTACTGCTCAATGACATACAGGCAGTTTGGTCCCAGCACTAAACCATTCATTACTACGAGTTATCTGAGCCAGTCCCAGTTGCATCCACAGCCCATTAATCAGAGTTCTCTTTACGAACCATACTCTGACAGTTGTTGTACACTGCTTAGCTTCAAATCTCTATCGGGGCGGCAGGCCGGTGTGGCAGAGCGGTTCTAGGCGCTTTAGTCCGGAACCGCGCTGCTGCTACAGTCGCAGGTTAGAATCCTGCCTCGGGCATGGATGTGTGTGATGTTCTCAGGTTAGTTAGGTTTAAGTAGTTCTAAGTCTAGGGGACTGATGACCCCAGATGTTAAGTACCATAGTGCTTAGAGCCATTTAAGCCATTTTTTCTCCATCGGGCTTATGACATTAACTTATCTTCTTCAGACTTTGGCCTTATGCCACCTATGTACTGATTGTGTTGTTGACTTCAAAAAATTCCTCGAGAACTTCGGCTAAAACTTTTTTGTTACTCATTTTAGCCTTTGGCCAATTAATCATGATTTGCTTTCCTTGTTGAAACTGTAAGTACCATTGAAATTTTCATCTGTAAGTAACTTACTCTAAGTAGGAGCTTTTGTGTATATACTTATTAATAAACTTATTCTACACTGTGCACATGGGCAGTGTTCTCATAGGTGCCACCACAAGAAAGAGGCATACCGCATGTTACATCATACCGACTTGCAAAACGTGTCGAAATATTGGGCTATGGTTTCTGTAGTGGGATTCTGACTACGCTGTGGCATTTCAATTAAAGTAGCCCAAAAAGTTTCATAAAAATTGTACATGTAAGGTTGCCAAATCAACCTTCGATCAGGTACATAATATATATCATATCTAGCAAACATTTACTTTTTAAGTAATAGAACCCAGTACATTGTCCTCGACGGGGAGTGTTCATCAAGACTGAGCCAGGGAAGGGTGATAGGCCCAGGTTTATTCTATATATACTCGGTGATCAAAAAGTCAGTATAAATTTGAAAACTGAATAAATCACGGAATAATGTAGGTAGAGAGGTACAAATTGACACACATGCTTGGAATGACATTGGGTTTTATTAGAACAAAAGAAAGCTCTCTCGGACAAAATGGTTCAAATGGCTCTGAGCACAATGGGACTTGACATCTGAGGTCATCAGTCCCCTAGAACGTAGACTACTTAAACCTAAATAACCTAAGGACATCACACACATCACTGCCCGAGGCAGGATTCGAACCTGCGACCGTAGCAGTCTCGTGGTTCCGGACTGAAGCGCCTAGAACCGGTCGGCCACCGCGGCCGGCTTGGTCAGACATACGTCATTTCCATATTGCACAACAACTTCCTCACTCATACATTTATATAGTTTTCATAAAATATAACATTCTCACTTTACGTATGTCCTCCATTCACTCTCTCAGTCTCTCCAAAACACTCAAACAACCAAAACACGATGAAACAATAATTGTCCAAATTACTTTTAATTACGTCAGAAATCTGCGACAGCAAAACTAAATAAAATTCCAGAAAATCAGATTATGTGTACCCAGCCACATGATTGCAGTTTCAGTTGATACTGTAAATGAACACAATACAGTCCCTATCTCAGGTTTCACGACGACAGCAAAATTATTATGTGTTTTAGGCAAAAATGTATACCTCCGAAACTATTAAAGTTATTGATCTGAAATTTTAAGAGTGTCTTTCAGTTATCCATAGAATTTAGCACAGTAAATAGGAAAAAGATCGATTAATATTTAATAATACTTTCTCATATTCATAGAGAGTAACGTTCTGTATGCAGCGTTAGTCAAGTACGAGCACACAGCTCGCTCGGCCCAATAGCCAGCGTCAGCTGTGCCAGCGTGATAACCAGCATCTGCCCTCCTCCCAGCTCCACTGCAACCTACGCTTTCTGTGCAAGATGACAACTCGTAATAATCTGCTATGTCGCAACTGGACTGAATAGTTGATTGAGTACAGAATATGCACGGAGTATAAACCGGAGAAGACTAAAGAAACGAGAAGCAGCAGAAATGAGAGTGGCGAGAAAACTTAACACCAAACTGGGCGATCATGATGTAGACTAAGAATGGTGTCATCTTGGAAGCATAGTAAACCATGATGATCAAAGCAAGGAGGATACAAAAAACATATTAGCACAGGCAAAGAAGGTACTCCTTGCCAAGATGTCTACTGGTATCTAACATGGGCCTTAATTTGAGAAAGAAATTTCTGGGCATGTACGTTCGGAGCACACCAGTCCATGCTTCTGGGCACAGCCGTTTGTGTTGTGGTGCTAACGGCTTCCTATGGGCGGGAGAAAAACTCTCTACTCCGTCTGCTGCTAATCTGACCAATGATGCGAGTGTACACAGAACATTGCTTGGAGTCCATTACTTGTTATCGGATGACAGACGCATCTGTGAAGGGGATACGGTGTGCTTCGTGCATAACACAGTGATCCTCCGCAGTGGTGGTCAGGCGTGGCCGACCTCAATCTCAACGGTGAGTATACCTAACCTAACGTTCCCATGCAGTTCACATCAAGCCACTGTCACATCCGAGAGCACCGCAAATCTGCATATTGCATGATTCGACCACCCGGCCAAATGGAAACTGACAATTAGGCCCTTTTCAAACTCTGAAGGCCTACAATAACACTGTCTCTCTCGATCTGCGTGTCCTTCACAGCCATTACCAAACATCTGACGCTTTTCGCTCCCCAACCATGCGTGGTAACAACAGTAATGCAGTGTGGTGGCCATCCCATCTGTCAAAGTTCTAATACGAGGGTGAGTCAAATGAAAACCTTAAACTTGTAATAACAAATCGAAACTTGGCGCCGTTATCCTGTAAGTTGGTAAGCGTGCTACAAACAGCGTACAGAATGGACTATAGGTGGCAGCATAGTGCAGATGCACACATACCGTCACAGTATCAGTATAAAGATGGCCACCCCACTTGCGACATGCACCAGGGAAGAACAGCGTTCTGTTATTCGGTTTTTGGGTAGTGAAGGTGTGAAATCTATTGAAATTCATCGACGAATGAAGGTTCAGTGCGGTGATGCATGTTTGTCACAGCAGCAAGTCTACGAATGGAGTAGGAAGTTCGCAAATGGTGTGACTTCAGTGGAAGATGCTCCTCGTCCAGGTCAGGCTCAACGAGTTGTGACTCCACAGAACATTGCAGCAGTTGAAGCCATAGTGATGGAAAACCGCTGAGTGACACTGAATGACATTGAAGCATGTTTACAAATTAGTGATGGGTCAGCACACCACACTGTGCATGATGTGCTCGAGTTTCACAAAGTGTCTGCAAGATGGGTGCCACGGCAGCTGACTCCTGAAATGAGGGAACGACGTGTTGATGCTTGTGAAGAACTTCTTCGGCGCTTTGAACGAGAAGGTGATGGCTTCCTTGCAAGAATCGTTACGGGGACGAAACCCGGGTTCACTTCCACCAACCAGAAACGAAGAGAGCGAGCAAGGAATCGTACCATTCGCCATCACCAAAACCAAAGAAGTTTCGAACAGAACCATCAGCAGGGAAGGTTATGCTGACTCTCTTTTGGGACAAAAAAGGCGTCATTTTGGAGAATTACACGTCTAGAGGGACCACTGTCACCAGTGCATCATACACAGATCTCCTAAAAAATCATCTGCGGCCTGCAATCAAATCAAAGCGACGTCGATTGCTGTCAGCAGGTGTCCTTTTGCAACATGACAATGCAAGGCCCTACACTGCCCGTGCAACAGATGCAGCAATCACAAACCTGCATTTTGAGTGTCTTCCTCATCCAACATACTCACCAGATCTTGCCCCGAGTGATTTCCATACGTTGGACGATTCAAAGACGCAATGGGAGGAAAGAAGTTCCTTTCTGATGAAGAGGTTCGCCTCGTGGTGCATGAGTGGTTGCGCGGACTACCAAAATATTTTTTTTCTAAAGGAATTCATGCACTTTGTATGCGCTGGAGGACTTGCATTGAGCGTGGGTGGAGATTATGTTGAACACTGATACAGCTTTGTACCACTTCTGCACAATAAATAATATTTAAAAATATATTTAAGGTTTTCATTTGACTAACCCTCGTGATTTACATACCTGACAATGGTGTCTACGTGTAGAAGTTACAGTGACCCCCGATCACGTTTCGTGTATACTTCACTTCTTTTGTCAGGAAGTGTAATCCATAATAACTGCACAGTGCAAGAAACAATTATTTATTTCTCTAAAACTAGGTGGAACTTTACTTTAGATCACAACGTGGATTGTTTTCGTACAGATCTTAAGGTCACTTGCATGCGAATCCGCTAAAAAAAAGTAGGATTTTTGTTTTTCGTCTTAAAACCATGCTTAATTTTTTGAACAAAATGGTAGTTAAAAGAAGTGAATTGGACACCAGAAAACTGTTTTTAAACAAACTTAAATAGCTCTGGGTGAGCGCGGAAACCCACGTTCCCACCTGTTTCCATACATCAAATGTTGACACTACACTCCATCCCAAGAAAGATATAATAAACAACTGTTTCTCGAATTGCGTGGTATGAATGTCTTATGTTTTCTCTATATTTTATTTTATTTTATTTACACGTCAAGTTCCGCAGGACCAAATTGAAGATCAAATCTCCAAGTTCATGGAACGTGTCAGTACCTGAAATTACAACACAGAAGTAATAACAGATAAAAATAAAATGTTTATGAACCCGAAAAAAAGTTAATACACAAGTTTAAGTAAAAGCACTCAACAATACAACAAGAATCAGCTTACTTTTTCAAGGAACTCCTCGACATAATAGAAGGAGTGACCCATTAGGAAACTCTTCAGTTTCGATTTGAAAGCGCGTGAATTACTGCTAAGATTTTTGAATTCGAGTGGTAGCTTATTGAAAATGGATGCAGCAGTATATTGCACACCTTTCTGCAGAAGAGTTAAAGAAGTCCGATCCAAATGCAGGTTTGATTTCTGCCGAGTATTAATTGAGTGAAATTTGATTATTCTTGGGAATAAGCTAATATTGTTAACCAGAAATGACACTAAGGAATATATATACTGAGAGCCCAATGTCAAAACAGCCAGACTCGTCAACAGGAGTCGACAAGAGGTTCGTGGCTTACACCACTTATTGCCCGAGCAGCCCGTTTCTGAGCAAAAAATATCATTTTAGAATGGGAAGAGTTACCCCAGAATATAACACCATACGACATAAGCGAATGAAAATATGCAAAGTAGACTAATTTCGGTGTCACTTCAGATACCGTTCGAACAGTAAAAATGCCAGCATGAAGTCTTTGAACAAGATCCTGAACGTGGACTTTCCGCGACAGTTTACTATCTATCTGAACACCTAGAAATCTGAACTGTTCAGTTTCACAAATCATATGCCCATTCGGTGAAATTAAAACGTCAGATTTTGTTGAATTGTATGTTAGAAACTATAAAAACTGAGTCTTACTGTGATTCAGCGTTAGTTTATTTTCTACAAGCCATGAATTTGGGACAAAATCTGCACTATTTGAAACCGAGCCAATGTTGCGCACAACATCCTTTACTACCAATATAGTGTCATCAGCAAACAGAACTATTTTAGGGTTACCCGTAATAATAGAGGACATATCATTTAAATAAATAAGGAACAGGAGTGGCCCCAAACCTGACCCTTGGGCCACCCCCTACTTGACCAACCCTACTCAGACCTCACATCACAGCCATTCTCAACATTGTGAACAATGACCTTTTGCTGTCTGTTGCTGAAGTAAGAGGTGAACCAATTGTGAGCTACTCCCCGTATTCCATAATGGTCCAACTTTAGGAGCAATATTCTGTGATCAAACGCCTTAGTTAAATAAAAAAAAAAAAAAAACATGCCTAGCGTTCGAAACCTTTTGTTTAACCCTTTCAGGAACTCCCAGAGAAAAGAGAACACAGCATTTTCAATTGTTAAGCGACTTCTAAAGCCGAACTGTACATTTGATAGCAAATCGTGTGATGTAAAATGATCAATTATCCTTACATACACAGGCTTTTCAATAACTTTAGCAGACACTGGTGGCATATAAATAGGTCTAAAATTGTCTACATTATCCCTTTTTATAAAGCGGCTTTACTACTGAGTACTTAAATCGTTCAGGAAAGTAACAACTCCTAGAGGAAAAATTACAAATAAGGCTAAATACAGGACTAACATGTGCAGCACAGTACTTTAATATTCTGCTAGGCACCCCACTATAACCATGAGAGTCCTTAGTCTTCAGTTATTTAATTATTGACTTAATCTCCCCCTTCTCTGTGGCTCAAACGGCTCTGAGCACTATGGGACTTAACTGCTGAGGTCATCAGTCCCCTAGAACTTAGAACTACTTAAACCTAACTAACCTAAGGACATCATACACATCCATGCCCGAGGCAGGACGAACCTGCGACCGTAGCAGTCGCGCGGTTCAAGACTGTAGCGCCTAGAACCGCTCGGCACACCGGCCGGTCCCCTCCCCCCCCCCCCCCCCCTTAGTCTGTATGACAGAGGAGTATTTAAGACGTCAATCTCGGAAAAGCATTTACCAAGAGAGTGTTACCTGTAGAAGCTAAATTTTTATTTAGTTCACCAGCAATGTTCAGAAAATGATTGTTAAATACTGTACATATGTCTGATTTATCAGGAACAGAAATATTTTTACCGCGAACTGACTTTTTACTGTCGACCTTGTGCTGCTGACCAGACACTTCCTTCACAACTGACCATATAGTTTTAATTTTATCCTGTGAATTAGCTATTCTATTTCCATACCACATACTCTTTGCCTTCGTAATAAAATTTTTAAGCATCTTACAATACTGTCTGTAATGGTCTACTGCAGTTTGATTGTGACTACTTCTAACATTCTGATATAATTCCCGCTCTGTTCTACATATCGTTATCCCACTAGTCAGCCACCATGGTTGGCTCTTACTGCTAATACCCCGTTTAGAACGTTCTAATGGAGAGTAACTCTCAAAGAGCATGAGAAATGTGTTAAGGAAATCATTATATTTATCATCTATGTTATCGGCACTATAAACATCCTGCCACTCATGTTCCTTGACAAGCTTTAAAAAACTCTCTATTGCTATTGGATTAACTTTCCTACATAGTTTGTAATTACATGTGATATTTGTTTGCGTACAAAAACCTTTTAGTGTTAAAATTTGTGCATCATGGTCTGAAAGGCCATTCACGCTTTTATCAACAGAACGCCCATCTAATAATGAAGAATGAATAAAAACATTTCTGTGGCCGTGCTACTGTTCCCCTGCACCCTAGTTGGAAAAAACAGAGTCTGCGTCAGATCATACGAATTTAGGAGATCTACCAACATCCCTTTTCTTGCACCATTATACACAAAATTTATATTGATGTCACCACATATAACTAATTTTTGGTACTTACTACTCAGTGAATCAAGAGCCCTCTCTACCTCGAGCAGATATGCTCTGAAGTCAGAGATAGGGGACCTATAAACAACAACAGTTCGGAGTTTAGTTTCATTAAATTCAACTGCCCCTGCACAACACTAATATATATGTTCAGTACAGTGCCGTAATATGTCAATGGACTCAAATCGAATACCGTTTTCTACGTACACAGCCACTCCCTCGCCCCGCAAGGAAATCCTTGAAGCACCTTCTACACTGGTGTCCAAAATTAAAGCAACGTACGGAAATTTTGCAACGTTGCGTTTATTTTGTCACAAAACAGAGTAATAGGTGATAGTGAAGTAGAAAAAATCTAAAGAACACCGAACGAAAGCCACTGCAACTTGTATAGCGGTAGACAAAAATGTACTTCGTTTTCTTCAACTTAACGGATTTGCACACACATTCCGGCTACTGGCTAATATGCTCAGAGTGGGTTGTGACCATCTCTGGCAGCAATGCAGGCCTTACAAGGACGTTCTGCGAGTGGTGCCATTAGATCATGTTGGGGCAATAACTCCCATTCTTTCTGCAGAGCTGCTCAAAAACTCTTAGAGAGTGGTTCGTGGATGCTGACATGTTGCAGCCGGACTCCCAAGTGCATCCCAGACATCCTCAATGGGATTCAGATCGGGAGAACGAGCAGGCCACGCCATGCATGCGATATCTTCCGTTTCCAAGAAAACATCAACCACCCGTTCTCTATGAGGTCAAGCATTATATTCAATCAGTATGAAGTCTGGGCCCACACCAGCTCGCAACAACCACACCTGAGGTTCCAGGATTTCGTCGCGATACGACTTATCTTAGAAGCTAGATTAAGGAAAGGAAAACCTACGTTTCTAGCATTTGTAGACTCAGAGAAAGCTTTTGACAATGTTGACTGGAATACTCCCTTTCAAATTCTGAAGGTGGCTGGGATAAAATACAGGGAGCGAAAGGCTATTTACAATTTGTACAGAAACCAGATGGCAGTTATAAGAGTCGAGGGACATGAAAGGGAAGCAGTGGTTGGGAAGGGAGTGAGGCAGGGTTGTAGTCTTTCCGCGATGTTATTCAATCTGTATACTGAGCAAACAGTGAAGGAAACAAAAGAAAAATTCGGAGTAGGTATTAAAATCCATGGAGATGAAATAAAAACTTCGAGGTTTGCCGATGACATTGTAATTCTGTCAGAGACAGCAAAGGACTTGGAAGAGCAGTTTAAAGGAATGGATAGTGTCTTGAAAGGAGGACATAAGAACATCAACAAAAGCAAAACGAGGATAATGGAATGTAGTTGAATTAAGTCGGGTGATGCTGAGGGAATTAGATTAGGAAATGAGACACTTAAAGTAGTAAAGGAGTTTTGCTATTTGGGGAGCAAAATAACTGATGACGGTCGAAGTAGAGAGGATATAAAATGGAGACTGGCAATGACAAGGAAAGCGTTTCTGAAGAAGAGAAATTTGTTAACATCGAGTATAGATTTAATTGTCAGGAAGTCGTTTCTGAAAGTATTTGTATGGAGTGTAGCCATGTATGGAAGTGAAACGTGGACGATAAATAGTTTAGACAAGAAGAGAATAGAAGCTTTCGAAATGTGGTGCTACAGAAGAATGCTGAAGATCAGATGGGTAGATCACATAACTAATGAGGAGATATTGAATAGAACTGGGGAGAAGAGAAATTTGTGGCACAACTTGACTAGAAGAAGGGATCGGTTGTTAGGACATGTTCTGAGGCATCAAGAGATCACCAATTTAGTATTGGAGGGCAGCGTGGAGGGTAAAAATCGTAGAGGGAGACCAAGATAATAATACACTAAGCAGATTCAGAAGGACGTAGGTTCCAGTAGGTACTGGGAGATGAAGAAACTTGCACAGGATAGAGTAGCATGGAGAGCTGCATCAAACCAGTCTCAGGACTGAAGACCACAACAACAACAACAATGTTTACGTTGAGAAAAGTATACCTCCGTTCATTTTAATATCATGTGTAGGCTAAATATTGATTACAAGCAAGAAATAGTATCTTCCAGTAAATAGGATGAATTTTATCACGTACGTTGTGTGTTTCTACTATAAAAGGAATCTTTCTGTAAAATACGAGTGTGTGAATTATTATTTATCCCGTAAAGGTTCAGGTGTAGAATGAACAGAAATGGACACATAACAATCCCATTTCGTGTGTAAAAGTTTCTATATTCGGTGACTAATACAGCTGGACACTGTACGTCTAAGTTTTATCTTAACATGACGTCAGTCTCTCCAGAGATGGGAGGTACATACCACAAGAGGAATTAATGAAAGCAGTATTTCATTTTATTTCTACGGCCTCCTTGGCTGACGCTGACGAAACGGGGGACTTGGTATTCAGGTAGCGCTGAACGAGTCGGTGTTCGATAGTGGAACGTGTCTTGGGCGGGCCGTCGACGAGTATAGATTTAAGTGTCAGGAAGTCATTTCTGAAAGTATTTGTATGGAGTGTAGCCAAGTATGGAAGTGAAACATGGACGATAAATAGTTTGGACAGGAGGAGAATAGAAGCTTTCGAAATGTGGTGCTACAGAAGAATGCTGAAGAGTAGATGGGTAGATCACGTAATTAATGAGGAGGTACTGAATAGGATTGGGGAGAAGTTTGTAGCACAATTTAATAGAAGAAGGGATCGGTTGATAGGGCTTTTCTGAGGCATCAAGGGATCACCAATTTAGTATTGGAGGGCAGCGTGGAGGGTAAACACTGTAGAAGGAGACCAAGAGATGAATATACTAAGCAGATTCAAAAGGATGTAGGTTGCAGTAGGTACTGGGAGATGAAGAAGCTTGCACAGGATAGAGTAGCAGAGAGAGCTGCATCAAACCAGTCTCAGGACTCAAGACCACAACAACAACAACTTGATAGCAGTTGAACCGTGCCGCTTCAGCCGTACAATTTCATGAAGAGGTGTTCGATTGGTCAACATAATCCCTGCCCACGCCATGATGAATCCTCCTCGATATCGGTCTCTTTCCACAAAGTTTGGATTCCGAAATCGTGTTCCACTTTCTCTCCAGATGCGAATGCGTCGAGAATCAGTCTCCAGACCAAATTGAGACTCATGTGTGAAAAAAATATTGGCCTACTAATCGACCGTCCAGTGGGCATGTTGACGTCTCCTCTCGTTTCCTTCTGTGAAGACGCATCAGAGGTACACATGTAGAAAGTCTCCGACAGTAAAGACCACTCTGCAGAAGCTATCTATACACCGTTTGTCTCGATACAATACGTCCAGTGGATGCTGGAGCTTAGACGCCAGTTGGCGTGCAGTACTAAGGCAGTACCGTCGTGCACTTACGGCAAAATAATGGCCCTCTCTTTTTGATATGGCTCGTGGTAGGCCATGCCCTGGTCTTCGGGATACTGTTCCGGTCTCTATAAACTGTCGCCACATCGGCGAAACAACAGAGCGATTCACATGAAGCCTTCAGACCACATCAGTTTGCGACTGTCCTGCTCCAATTCTTGTTATGGCCCTCCGCCGCAGAGTGTCTGGTAGACGCCTTCTTTATGCCATTCTGCACCGTCTTTGACTGTATACACAGCGATTGTGGATGGGACTACCCGGGAAACACTACCCTGTATGACTGGTACCCTGACGTCATCGATGACGTGGTTGTCCGTCGACCGGAATGCCATCCTCCGTGCAGAACACGATTGTACGGACGTCTGTTGACATTTTGTATGATTAGACACAAGAGGGAGAAACAGAGGTTTGTTTCATTAATTTTGGACGCCAGTGTAAATTTGGTTTCTGTAGTTTGAGATTTTGTTATTTTGTTATTCTCGAAAGTTACTATGCTTCTAAAAAAATGTTTTGCTACTGGTGTGAAGTTCTAGAGTTCCTAAGAATATATTCTGGGTTCGGTATGAGGCAATCATTGTTGGTTGTTGATTCCAAGAGAGTGGCCAAAGCTGAGAAGTGGGTCATTGAGGCAACTAAAGAGGCCAAAATAGCGAGGAAAGACAAGGAAAGGAAGAGAGAAGATGAGAAACATCTACCGTAAACCAAGAAAATTATGCAGCTAGAATGTATTAGTAACAATAGAGGTATTCTGTAGATGAAGTATAGCTTTGACTTGAATTTCCTGAGAGTTAAATTTTCTGACACATGCACAATCTATTTGAGATAGAGGCTTTTTGCGATGTTTCAGGATATTATTTTAAGTGAAGCAGACTACAGACACTAACGTACTAACAACAGGAAGAAAAATGCTTACTGATTAGTTATAGAAAAGTATCCTTAATTTTGCCCGCCAGGTTAGCCGTGCGGTCTAACGCACGGCTTTCCGGGCGGGAAGGAGCGCCTGGTCCCCGGCACGAATCCGTCCGGCGGACTTGTGTCGATATCCGGTGAGCTGGCCAGTCTATAGATGGTTTTTAGGCGGTTTTCCATCTGTCTCGGCAAATCCCGGCTGATTTCCCTTATTCCGCCTCATCTAAACTATGTCGGCGATTGTTGTGCAAACAAGTTCTTCCCTGGGGGCCGAACCGCACAATAACCCTGAAAGGGTGGTTTGATGTGGGGCGGCGGAGGGGTGTAGTGGAGTGTGGTAATCATCGTGGGGTTGTGGACCACTGCAGCTCCGGCGGGGACGGAGCCTCTCCGTCGTGTCTAGGCCATCAGTTAACATATAATGCAATACAATCCTTAATTTTGATTATCGGAGCTAAATATTTCAAGAATAAACACTTGTGACTGAAATGACATGATAGTAGTCTGCCATTTAGAAGAACATGTTCTTAATGTAAAGTTTCAAGCATCTAAGTAAGACAGTTAATCAGGGCATAGATTGCGAGTATTGACCGAGAAATACAACATATACTTTCTGATCTTCAGAGAAAAACTGTAATAACGTCAGTATGAGAACTAATGTGATTAATTATATATTAAAACGTTCAGCAAGTAGCACTCTTATTGTCCCACAGTTTTCATCCTACAAAGAGAACGCGTTTTTTAGTTAGAGCCAAGTAAATAAACCTTATAAAAACTGTTACTATTTCTCGAGGCGTCCACAGCTAAGTTGCCTTAAATGAAGTTGCAGAAAGTGAAAAGTCGAACTGCAAGCAGAGTTTTTAGAGCGAGACTGGAGACAGACTGCGGCTTAATGCATGTAAAGGCTTAAACCTGACAGATTTACGCGTACCACTCAGCCCCATTAACACTACCACACATCGCTGTGCGTGCTCGGAGCTGCATTGTTCTTCGCTGGTTGGACCTGTCCCGCAACGATAAAACTTTGAATCCGCAATCACAAGTGTTTAATTGCTGCTGCGATAATTCTGATTTATGAGGAATGCGATTGCCACTAATTACTCTACTGGAATCTGCGGATGAGAATTTTAAATGCCGTACCCAGTAATTTCTACTCTTATTCTAGTGTAAATCAGGCCACGTTCTGTCTCTGAAGGAAAAAAAAAATCTAACATAATGCACATAATTCTAACGATGTAACCTTTTCATCGTTGGAAATCTCTCTCAACATATTTATACTTTTATTTTATATTCTTCGTAGAGTTGTGATTTTTCCGTTAATTAGTTTTTATAATAGCTTTCAAGAGAGATATGACACTACTTGTTGGGATGTATTGAGAGTGTGCCGTTGTTGTGGGTCAATGATATTTTTGTCTTTGTTGTTATATTTTAAATTTTACAATTTTGGCTGTGCAGTTTTACAGCTACCTCGTCGTTGTTTAATAGTCTCTTTATCTTATTGATTACAACTGAAATGAATCAGCCATACGTCTCTCTCTCTCTCTCTCTCTCTCTCTCTCTCACACACACACACACACACACACACACACACACACACACACACACACACACACAATCACGCATATGTGGCAAACATACGTTTGAAGATGTTGATGCATGGGCAAGCTATGCAGCAGAAATGGCTCGTATATGTTCCAAGTTGAAGGAATCTCGCCAGCAGCTGAGTTTTGATGGATATTAAAATGATGATTTCTTTTCCAAGTATATGAGCACACTGGACTCGCATTGTGGAGGACGATGGTTCAAATCCACATCAGGTCAGCCTGATTTAAATTTTTCGTGATTTTCCTAAATAGCACCAGGCAAATGGTGGAATGGTTCCCATGAAACCAACACGGACGATTTCCTTCCCTATCCTTTCGTAATCCGAGCTTGTGCGCCGTCTTTTGAAATAGCGGAAAGTAATTTGAAGGGAAAAGAATTTACAGGGTGACAGTTATTGAACTGCATGAAATAAAATCGTCATACCTTCTGAACGGTTTGGATTAGGACGCTCAGACTGCACGATTGGCTGTGGGTCATGATGGGAATTAGTATGCGCATGGGAGTGCGCCTTCTTGTTGTCGGCCATTCGCACGTGAAAATCTCACGGTGCAGCGTGCCTGAGCATATAGCGCTTGTTAAAGCGTACTATGCGAGCCATAACGGCCCAACTGCGGCTCAAAGAAAGATTGCGACGGAGTTCAAGTTGAAGACAACCAGTCCCAGTGTATTAACAATTAAGAATCTGATTCATTCCCAAGTTTGAGAGAACGGGTAGCGCTCGTGATGATAGTGTTGGCAATGTCGACCGTCCAAAAAGAGTGAAAACGCTTGTAAACATCGAGAAGACACGCGCTGTGTTTCAAACCAGTCCCAGGAAATCGATCAAGCAAGCTGCACAACAGTAGAGAATCAATCGGAAGACACTGCGACAAATTATTGTTGAAGACCTGCACCTCTTCCCATACAAAATTCAAACAAATCATCCATTATGCCCCAGGACCGTGGAACAGCGGATGTTTTTTCGCCAAAAGTATTTTCCACAGAACTGACGAACAGTACTTTGATGTGAATTTGGTTTGGGTTAGCGACAAAGCCCACTTTCATTTGGATGGGTTCGTCAATAAGTAAAATTAGCGCATTTGGGGTACTGAGAATCCTCATTTCGCGATCTAGAAATGTCTTCACCCTCGACGGGTGACTGTGTACTGTGCAATGTCCAGTCACGGAATAACCGATGTGACATTCCTTGATGGCACAGTGACCACCGGATGTATGTGAAGGATTTAGAAGATGATTTCATCCCCTTTATAAAATATAACCCTAATTTCAAGAAGATGTCGTTTATGCAAGACGGGGCTCGACCCCACTGAAGCAGGAGAGTGTTTGATGTCGTGGAGGAGCACTTCGGGGACCACATTCTCGCTCTGGGGTGCCCAGAGGCATGGGCCTCGATTGCCCATCATATTCTCCGGATTGGAACACATACCACTCCTTTTTAAAGACAAGTTGTACAGCAATAATCCTAAAGCCTTTGCTGAGCTGTCAACAGCCATTCAGGAAGCCGTTGACAGCATCAATATTCCGACACTTCGTGCTTTGGTAGCTTAATTAGTAGAGCACTTGCACAGGAAAGGTAAAGGTCTCGAGTTAGAGTCTCGGTCCAGCACACAGTTTTAATCTGCCGGGAAGTTTCAAATCTCACTTGATGGTGTCCCAGATACCCTTAGTAGAATATCTGCGTGATGTCTTTAGAATGTTATTCAAACAGTTCTTAAATAATTTATAAGAGATGGGGTGTTGGATTGTTATACTTACGAAACAAGTATCCTGATGCATAACAGTTTACTTGGTATCCACGACTGACAGAAATTTCTGGTTTGATGCGGCCCGCCACAAATCCCTTAATTCCTTTCCTGTGCTAACCTCTTCATCTCAGAGTAGCACTTGCAACCTACGTCCTCAATTATTTGCTTGATGTATTCCAATCTCTCTCTGCGTCTACAGTTTTTGCCCTCTACAGCTCCCTCTAGTACCATGGAAGTCATTCCCTCATGTCTTAGCAGATGTCCTATCATCCTGTCCCTTCTCCTTATTAGTGTTTTCCACATATTCTTTTCCTCTCCCATTCTGCGTAGAACCTCCTCATTCCTTACCTTATCAGTCCACCTAATTTTCAACATTCGTCTATAGCACCACATCTCAAATGCTTCGATTCTCTTCTGTTCCGGTTTTCCCACAGTCCATGTTTCACTACCATACAATGCTGTACTCCAGACGTACATCCTCAGAAATTTTTTCCTCAAGTTAAGGCCGGTATTTGATATTAGTAGACTTCTCTTGGCCAGAAATGCCTGTTTTGCCATAGCGAGTCTGCTTTTGATGTCCTCCTTGCTCCGTCCGTCATTGGTTATTTTACTGCCTAGGTAGCAGAATTCCTTAACTTCATTTACTTCGTGACCATCAATTCTGATGTTAAGTTTCTCGCTGTTCTCATTTCTGCTAATTCTCATTACCTTCGTCTTTCTCCGATTTACTCTCAAACCATACTGTGTACTCATTAGACTGTTCATTCCGTTCAGCAGATCATTTAATTCTTCTTCACTTTCACTCAGGATAGCAATGTCATCAGGAATCGTATCATTCATATCCTTTCACCTTGTATTTTAATTCCACTCCTGAACCTTTCTTTTATTTCCATCATTGCTTCCTCGATGTACAGATTGAAGAGTAGGGGCGAAAGGCTACAGCCTTGTCTTACACCCTTGTTAATACGAGCACTTCGTTCTTGATCGTCCACTCTTATTATTCCCTCTTGGTTGTTGTACATATTATATATGAGCCGTCTCTCCCTATAGCTTACCCCCACTTTTTTCAGAATCTTGAACAGCTTGCACCATTTTATATTGTCGAACGCTTTTTCCAGGTCGACAAATCCTACGAAAGTGACCTGATTTTTCTTTAGCTTTGCTTCCATAATTAGCCGTAACGTCAGAATTGCCTCTCTCGTCCCTTTACTTTTCCTAAAGCCAAACTGATCGTCACCTAGCGCATTCTCAATTATCTTTTCCATTCTTCTGTACATTATTCTTGTAAGCAGCTTCGATGCATGAGCTGTTAAGCTGATTGTGCGATAATTCTCGCACTTGTCAGCTCTTGCCGTCTTCGGAATTGTGTGGATGATGCTTTTCCGAAAGTCAGATGGTATGTCGCCAGACTCATATATTCTACACGCCAACGTGAATAGTCGTTTTGTTGCCACTTCCCTAGAACTTAGAACTACTTAAACCTAAATAACCTAAGGGCATCACACACATCCATGCCCGAGGCAGGATTCGAACCTGCGGCCGTAGCAGACGCGTGGTTCCGGACTGAAGCACCTAGAACCGCTCGGCCACCGCGGCCGGCGAAATTTCGGTGGCGTTCCAGGTTAGCCTATGGCATTTCTTTATAATGTCAGTGGAATGTTCTTGAACCTTCTCAAGAGATGAAGTGTGCATAATCATGCTGAAGAAACAGGTGTCCTGGCTCATGACCACTTAACAGCTGGCCATGGCTCACAGAGATTGGTTGAAGGTAGGTCCGCTATGCACTCGGCGTCCCAGCTGTTGTAAATAGGACTGATCCCTTATGTTCTAGGAGCGTAACTCCAATGATTCTTAAATGTTTCATAAGAGATTTAAGAATTGGTTAAGAATCATATAAGAAGATTATATACATGAAAGAGGTGTGGAGGTACTAGACGGTTTCACATTTTAGATTGATTATGTGGGGGTAAGACAAAAATTTCGAAACTGTATTTTGAACTATAAGACATTGTCATTTGCAGGTGATTACCCTAAGCTTAATTCGTTGGTTACAAAGTGCAGGTTTAAAGTGAAGAAACTGCAAAACGGTAAAATGGTTCAAATGGCTCTGAGCACTATGCGACTTAAGTTCTGAGATCATCAGTTGAGTAATGGCTCTGAGCACTATGCAACTTCACATCTGAGGTCATCAGTCCCATAGAACTTAGAACTACTTAAACCTAACTAACCTAAGGACATCACACACATCCATGCCCGAGGCAGGATTCGAACCTGGGATCGTAGCGGTTGCTCGGTTCCAGACTGTAGCGCCTAGAACCGCACGGCCACTCCGGCCGGCAAAACGGTAAGAAATGAAGGAGGTAGGACCTGGATAAACGGTAAGAACCACAGATTGTTGAGAGCTTCACAGGGAGCATTGGGAAAAGAGTTGATTGAAACAGAGGAAAGGAATGCCGTAGATGACAGTTGGGTAGCTATGAAAGATAGTATATGGAAGACAACAGATGATCAAATATATAACATTTACGTTTGATAAACTGAACAATGCTCTATTAGATTCTAAATCCTTAGTAACGTACAACCCTAGGGAGCAATTAATATCTCCCGCCGGAGGTTCGAGTCCTCCCTCGGGCATGGGTGTGTGCGTTGTTCTTAGCATACGTTAGTTCAAGTAGTGCGTAAGTCTAGGGACCGATGACCTGACCAGTTGCAAATTCACACACACATTTTTGCAGCAATTAATAATTCCATTCGATGCTTAGGTTATAGATACTAGGACAATGTTATCAAATAAAATGGAAAATGCGGACAAAAACGTTGCTTTCATATCCAGTACTTTCAACTAAGCGCAATGAGGTTACACTTATGTAGCGAGAAGCTCTAGCCCTCATAGTCACTGAAAAAAAAGCTCCATAACTATTTGTGCAGGTGCGAATTTTTACTGCAAAATGATCGCGTAGCTTTGGTAACGATATTCTCTGCTGTAGTGCAGAATTGCTCAAAAGCCAATAAAGATTGTTAAGATGTTCATTGTTGCTATCGGCATACTGTTGTGAAATAGAATATTCTGCTTCACTAAAACACACCAACGCAGATATCCTATCACATTTACCAGCTGGCTGCTATTAGAACTTTTACACATCGTCAGACATGTCGTACACTGCTGTCACGTATTGCTATGTCCTAGTTCATTTTCAACCAGTGTTTCATGATTAATATGTTGTGTCTTCCCGACATGTGACCAGTGAAGAAACCATAGCGTGGGGAGGTGGAGTTCAGGTGTCGACTCTTGAGCCTGTTGTCGACAGAAGGCAGTTAGTGAATCTCATAAGGTGGCAAGATTGCACAGGAGGAAGTGTTGCTTGTTTGTTAGCACTGACAACTCTACGTAAACGCCGCTGCTCTCGGTCGTTTTGTGAAGGCCGTCGGCCAGTGCGTTGTCCGTGATGGTACGTAAAGCCTGAAATGTGGTATTTTCGGCACACTCTAGACACTGTGGTTCTCGGAATATTGAATTTCCTAACGATATCCGAAATGGAATGTCCGGTGCGCCTAGCTCCAACTACCATTCCGCATTCAAAATCCCTTAATTCTTGTAGTGAGTACATAATCACGCGGGAAAGCTTTTCATATGAATCATCTGAATACAAATGTGAGCTCCACCAATGCCATCCTTGTGCCTTCTGTACACGATACTACTGGAATCTGTATATATGGATTTCGCTATCGCTGGCCGGTGTGGCCGAGCGGTTCTAGGCGCTTCAGTCTGGAACCGCGCGACTGCTACGGTCGGAGGCTCGAATCCTGGCTCGGGCATGGATGTGTGTGATGTCCTTAGGTTAGTTAGGTTTATGTAGTTCTAAGTTCTGGGGGCTGATGACCTCAGATGTTAAGTCCCATAGTGCTCAGAGCCATTTGAACCATTTGATTTCGCTATCCCACGACTTTTGTCACATCATATATATGGCTCACTGGCCATTTGACCATCTTCTTCTCTGTGGATGCACAAAGAGGGCCCGAACTCTTACTGGAATCGGCAAAAAGCCACGAATAATGGGTGTAATGGGCAGGGGCACTATGAATATAGTGCGGGGCAATAAGTTGGAAAGTGGGTCTCAAGGGAAGCGTGTCAGTGATAGATCCCTGCAGTCACACTGTCCTCTGTGTCTTTGGTGGCTCAGATGGATAGACTGTCTGCCATATAAGCAGGAGATCCCAGGTTCGAGTCCCGGTCAGGGCACAGATTTTCAATAAAGGATATTCATTTCATTGTAATTTGTCCCATTAGTGTATTACGTGTGAGTATCTTTGAATGGAAGACAGAGAGCGGGAAAATGTTTTTCTTGCGGAGCTTGTCATGACTCATATAGTTCAAAAGAAACTGTTGATAAGGGACAAGAGCGTAGTAGTGTTTGCAACTTAGCTACGGCAACACTCACGCACAAAAAGAAGTTCGATAAAGCTCTCTGCGAGTATTGCGCAACAGCAAACGAACCTCTCAGAGTTTATCACGGCTTCGGTTCATCCACTTTCGGGACTGGGTTGCCCACTTTGTGGAAATTTGCGATGTGACGGTGGATATTCACTCAGCACGGCAGGGGGCGCAGGCGCAGGCAGTGGCAGCCGCGTGTGACTGCAGAGGGGCTGCGGCCGGCTTAGGCGGCGGACAAGTTTACAGCGCGCCGCTAACCCCGCAGTAAACGTCGGCCAGATTTACAGGCGCGACGCCGGGCCGGGCGGTCGTAAACAAGGTGCGCGATCGGCCGTTGGCCGCCCTCCCTCTGTACTCCAGTAGCCCCGTCTGCCGCTGCCGCTGCCGCTGCTGCAGGGACAGGTCGCCGCCACAGCGTCCGGCTCTGTCCGGCGGTGTCAGCTGAGCCGAGAGACACTCTCACCGCCAGACGGCGTCGCCAAGGCCAGCATACCGCGAGCAGAGCTCTCGAGGTTTTCCACAGCAGAATTAGGGACACACAGAAATAGAACACTCTAACAAACATAAAAACACCAAATAAAAAATAATTAACGTTTTGCACTGCTATCAGTCTCATGTTAGTTACATTCTTTAATTTTATTCATATTTTTTAACTGCCAATGCAACTGTACTCACTGTATCTACACTACTGGCCATTAAAATTGCTACACCAAGAAGAAATGGAGATGATAAACTGGTATTCATTGGACAGATATATTATACTCGAACTGACATGTGATTACATTTTCACGCAATTTGGGTGCATAGATCCTGAGAAATCAGTACCCAGAACAACCACCTCTGACCGTAATAATGGCCTTGATACTCCTGGGCGTTGAGTCAAACAGAGCTTGGATGGCGTGTACAGGTACAGCTGCCCATGCAGCTTCAACACGATACCACAGTTCGTCAAGAGTAGTGACTGGCGTATTGTGACGAACCAGTTGCTCGGCCACCATTGACCAGACGTTTTTAATTGGTGAGAGATCAGGAGAACGTGCTGGCCAGGGCAGCAGTCGAACATTTTCTGTATCCAGAACGGCCCGTACAGGAACTGCAACATGCGGTCATGAATTATCCTGCTGAACTGTAGGGTTTCGCAGGGATCGAATGAAGGGTAGAGCCACGGGTCGTAACACATCTGAAATGTAACGTCCACTGTTCAAAGTGCCGTCAATGCGAACAAGAGGTGACCGAGACGTGTAACCAAAAGCACCCCATACCATCACGCCGGGTGATACGCCAGTATGGCGATGACGAATGCACGCTTCCAATGTGAATTCGCCGCTATGTCGCCAAACACGGATGCGACCATCATGATGCTGTAAACAGAAGCTGGATTCATCCGAAAAATTGACTTTTTGCTATTCGTGCACCCAGGTTCGTCGTTGAGTACACCATCGCTGGCGCTCCTGTCTGTGATGCGGCGTCAACGGTAACCGCAGCCATGGTCTCCGAGCTGATAGTCCATACTGCTGCAAACGTCGTCGAACTGTTCGTGCAGATGGTTGTTGTCTTGCAAACGTCCCCATGTGGTGACTCAGGGATCGAGACGTGGCTGCACGATCCGTTACAGCCATGCGGATAAGATGCCTGTCATCTCGACTGCTAGTGATACGAGGCCGTTGGGATCCAGCACGGAGTTCCGTATTACCCTCCTGAACCCATCGATTCCATATACTGCTAACAGTCATTGGATCTCGACCAACGCGAGCAGCAATGTCGCAATACGATAAACCGCAATCGCGGTAGGCTACAATCTGACCTTTATCAAAGTCGGAAACGTGATGGTACACATTTCTCCTCCTTACATGAGGCTTGAAAACAACGTTTCACCAAGCAACGCCGGTCAAATGGTGTTTGTGTATGAGAAATCGTTTGGAAACTTTCCTCATGTCGCCCCCGGCGCCAACCTTGTGTGAATGCCCTGCATATCACAGCATCTGGTTCCTGTCGGTTAAATTTCACGTCTGCAGCACGTCATCTTCATGGTGTAGCAATTTTAATGGCCAGTAGTGTACATCTACCCTCTGCAAACTACCGTGAGGTGCATTGTACTTTGTCTTCAAGACTCTTCCAGTTCATTTCCTTCAGTATCTCTGTGACACTCTCCTACCTCACAAGCCTGTGAGCATTCGTGATGAATTCTCTGTATACGCTCAGTATCCCCTATTAGTCCCATTTGTTACAGATCCCACACACTTGGTCAATATTCTAGGAACTGGTCGTAGAATGACTTCACTGGTGTAAACTGACTGCAGTTCCTCAGTATTCTATCGACAAATCGAAGTCTACCACCTGCTATTTCCACAACTGAGCCTATGTGAACATTCCATTTCATATAAATGTTGCACCGAGATATTTGTATGACTTCGCTGATATCAATGGCGACTCACAGATACTGTAGTCATAGCATACAATGTTTTTTTTTTCTTCTTGTGAAGTGCACAGTTCCACATTTCTGAACGTTTAAAGCAATCCGCTAATATTTTATTTAATTTAATAATTATGCAGCTTCTTTAGACAGTACATCGTCATAGATAACTGTATCACCTGCAAACAGTCTGAAGTTACTATTAATATTATCTGCAAGATCACTGATATACAATGTGAACAGCAAGGGTCCCAACACATTTCCCTCGGGCATACCTGAAGTTACTTTTACATCTGACGATGACTCTCCATCCAAGAAAACATTCTACGTCCTCCCTACCAAGAAGTCCTCAGTCCAGTCATAAATTTCACTCATATGATCGCCGGCCGAGGTGGCCGAGCGGCTCTAGGCGCTACAGTCTGGAACCGTGCTACCGCTACGGTCGCAGGTTCGAATCCTGCCTCGGGCATAGCTGTGTGTGATGTCCTTAGGTTAGTTAGGTTTAAGTAGTTCTAAGTTCTAGGGGACTGATGACCTCAGAAGTTAAGTCCCATAGTGCTCAGAGCCATTTGAACCACTCATATGATCAAACTTTTGACAATAAGCTCAAGTGAGCTTCTAAGTCAAATGCTTTTCGAGAATCAAGAAATACAGCATCTACTTCACTGTCTTGATCCAAAACATTGTCGTGCGAGAAAAGTGCGAGTTGGATCTCATATGACCAATGTATTCGGAATCTATGCTGGTTGGAAAAAAAAAAAAATGGCTCAGAGCAGTATGGGACTTAACTTCTGTGGTTATCAGTCCCCTAGAACTTAGAACTACTTAAACCTAACTAACCTAAGGACATCACGTACATCCATGCCCGAGCCAGGATTCGAGCCTGCGACCGTAACAGTCGCGCGGCTCCAGACTGTAGCGCCTAGAACCGCTCGGCCACTCCAGCCGGCGCTGGTTGGCACTGAGAAGGTCATTCTGTTCGAGATACCTCATTATGTCTGAGCTCAGAATACGTTCTAAGATTCTACAAGTCAAGGGCAAGGTTACTGGACGGTAGTTTTGTGGGTTCAAATGGTTCTGAGCACTATGGGACTTAACATCTGAGGTCATCAGTCCCCTAGAACTTAGAACTACTTAAACCTAACTAACCTAAGGACATCACACACATCCATGCCCGAGGCAGGATTCGAACCTGCGACCGTAGCGGTCGCGTGGTTCCAGACTGTAGCGCCTAGAACCACTCGGCCACTCCGGCCGGCGGTAGTTTTGTGGATCACTTCTATAACTCTTCTTGCAGACAGAAGTGTCGTATGTTTTTTCCAAGAACTGGGCACGGTTTTTGTTCAAGGGATCTAAAATAGATAGTTAGAAGGTAGATGGTTAGCAGACTGGCTAACTCAGCCGCAAATTCAGTACAGAATCACTATAAGTTAGAATAAAAACACCTTCAGTCACAATTTTTTCGTCTTTTCTTAAATTACGCGATGCATTTCGAACGCTGTGGGCTCACTTTCAGGTGCAAGTCGTCGGGTTACTTGATTGTAGGATACCACCTGCCTGCTTTGGTCCGTGACGTATTTGCGCTGTGCTGTGACGTGTTATATGACATCATCGAGCCGAGGTGTTTTTGTTTTGGGGTGGAAGTGAAATGTTGTAGAGTGCGCGGTGTATGAGGTCTCGTGCTCTAGCGGTTTAATTATGTTGTGGTGATGTATTACTGTGACATTTAGTGTGCTACAGTAATCATAATGTGGAGCGTACGAAATTACATGGAGACACAGTGGAATATATTGTGCAGAATCTTGTTATGAAAACAGAATATGTCGTAAAATTTAAACTCCACTCTTAGGTGCATCCGTTACCACTAAGTAAGTGGATCAATATTTTTAATTAAATCATGGGGTAGGGTAGATAGATCAATATTTATTAATACATCGAACTTGCGACTCTACTATTAATAAACATCGATTCTCCTACCTTCTTCCATGATTCAGTTAAAAGACATAGACCTACCTACCTCCTCCTGTGATTTAATTAAAAATTATTGATTCATTTACGTCGTTTATCAAGAACTACTTTTTCATCGATTCTGCCATCTTGTCCTATGTGACTCATCATTCGTCATGTTCACTTCTCATCGTTCTCCGCATATGCAATTACTAACTTGAACATGCAAAGACGAGCTGCAGACATCGTAAGTGCACTTTTAGAGGATAGAGCTATACAGACGGTCTAGAGATTGGGATAAAGGCTTTTGTGGTTGTGAGGTGGGGGGGGGATGTTGGTATACTGGTCTTTGGATGAGCTATATAGGTTAACTGGAGTTTGGGCAATCGTGATCTTATGGTGTGTTCCATATGGTTTTGTCGGTAATTCATTCTTGGTAGTTGCGTGTGTTTCGTTTTTTGCAGAGTGTTGCGCCCTGTACGATGTTGTTTCTTTTATTGTTCAATTTTTAGTCTGCACCACTCGAAAATTCTCTGTTGTCCCTCTAATTTCATTGGTTTTTGTCAGTGTATTGGTTCGCCTGGTATTTTTGCGGGTGTTATGATCGATGTTTTGGTCGCCATGTTGGATACCCTCGAAATAGGGGTTTTCGGCATGGCGGTGACGTCATTAGTCCAGTAATCACAAATCGTCTACTACATTATTTGCATTAGCTCTTGAAATAAGTGAAACCCGTTTTCCTGTTACGGGAAAGTTAGATAATAGGTTTCGTATTTCGTGAATAGAGTGCAGAAATATGTGAGAACCAGAGGGAAGATCAACGAAACACTCAGCGAACAAAGAGGGAACACATTTTTAACTTTTTGTGGCCTGTATACGGCTGTTTGTTCATTCTGTTGTCGCACATCATGTCACTCACGTGCAAATGTGCTTACAACAGTTTAAAACTACTTCACAGATGTAGTTTCATCTGATGTGATCAAAGATGAAATTTATCACATAGTGTCACAGATTTAAGAAGTTGATATACGCCAGGAATAAATTTAAAATAAGTATTTAAAATTACGAAAGTAACTATGGCTAGCGAAATCTGTTTGTTCATTTAATATAGACTCAGGATTTTTGATTTTATGGAGCTGTATTTCTAATTGTTCTAACTGATTTAGGATCTTACCAATGGCTTGACTGTGTAGTACTACCAAATAGTTTTCAAAATTGTTAAGCACATTTTGGGTTTCTAGCATGTTTCGTGTTCTCGGAAATACATTTTAAAATTTCTGCCTGTTATCCCTACATAACAGGACAACTGATGCATGATACTTTATATACTCCACTGCTGTTGAATGTTCCGTCATCTGTTTTTATGTTGTAGACTACTAAATGTCCTAACTTATTATTAGTCGAGAATGAAATAGCTACATAGTTCTTTTTTTTTTTTTTCTTGTTAAAGTTTATAAATTTTTCGTGATACGGGGCCCAGCTATGAGATGCTGTGAAATATTTTTTTGTTCTTTTCTGGAGTGGCACTTTGTTGCCACATTTTTTACAATTTGTGTGTCCCAATAATCGACTGTTTTGGCCGTGTAGTCATTGTTTATGACAATATTTCTTATTGTGTCCATTGACACAATACAAGGTGTTGCCATGGACCCACAGGGCCCTAAATTCAATTATTTAAATGGAGATAAGTTTTGTAATATAACACGCTGCTATATCTGACTGTAAAGTATAATAATTTCTTCTAGCCCCATCCAGATTCACAGTTCCACACAAATGGTTGAAATTTTGTGATTGTGAAATTTTAATATCTACGTAAATATTTGTAGGATTTATACCGAGAAAATGAGGTGCAATCAACAGTTAATAGGAGGTGAACAACTTATGCATCAATTATTCACTGAATGCCCTTCAAGTTTTTCCTTATGAATCTTAAAATAATTTCCAACGCTGTTAAAAATTAAAACTCTCAATTTCCAGATCTGTACTGGTTTAAACTTTTCAGTCAAATATAAAAGTCTGTTATATTAAAAGTTTAATTTAAATAATTGTTTTTTTGTCTTTTAGTCTAGAGTGGATGAAAATTTTCAATCGATTTTAAACTTCTTGAAAAGATAACAACAGAGACACGAGCTAAATTTCTGGTTTATTACAGTTTTTCTTCACTTCCTCCTGCAAATACTTTCCGAAGAGACCACGAAGGTCTCGATCTCACACGGGGAATTATCAGCAACCGTTCTCCGCGACATTCGAACAGGAAAAGTGGAACTGAGACTGATAGAAAAAGTACCCCACCCCCCAGCCATACAGCAAACGAGAAAGCTAGTTAATATTTCATTCGCACCCAATTCTTAGATATGTTTATTCCATGTCCCTGTCGCAATGGGAATTAGCTTAAAATCAAATGCAAAATTTTGTGCCACGTAGAGACACAAGAAAGCGTCTTAGCAAAATCGTATTAAAAATGATGAAGATTGAAGGGAAAACAGATGTCAATGAAATGAGACTGAAAGGAAAAGCAAAATTGGAAAGGATGAATCGTTAGGCGAGCAACGCAAGAATGTAAAAGCATGCATCACTAGGGAATTGATAGATGCAGCGGACAGGAAAATTAAAGACATCCTTAGAGAAAAGAGAAACATTTGCATGAATATTAAGAGTTCAGATGGCAACACCACAGTAAACAAAGAAATGGACATTCAGAATTCAACTGATAACCGAGGGAAATTTTCCAAAACTACTTAAGTTGGAACTAGTGCATTGGGACTATTTTAATTTATTTCAGAGGTAATGTTATCAATTGTTCCAGGGAAAAATTATCAGTATTGTGTGTGTGTGTGTGTGTGTTGTGCTAGCGTAGATGTGTGCCAGTTTGAGCATACAGTGTATGAGTATTATTGAAAGAGGAGTGAAACTGAATGAAGGTGAGATGGGAAATATGTTATTGGCCTCCAGTCTGGAACTGCGCGACCGCTACGGTCGCAGGTTCGAATCCTGCCTCGGGCACGGATGTGTGTGATGTCCTTAGGTTAGTTAGGTTTAAGTAGTTCTAAGTTCTAGGTGACTGATGACCTGAGATGTTAAGTCCCATAGTGCTCAGAGCCATTTGAACCATTTTTTTGTTATTGCGAACTCTGAGAGGCCTGTCTCGAGGAAAGTCCGCTGGAGTAGACAACATTCCCTCAGATTTATTAAAGATTTTGGGATAGCCATCTGTGAAAATACTATAATCAAAATATTTCAAGAAGAATGTAAAGGTAATAATTCCTATTCCAAAGATGATAGCTGCAGACAGATGTAAACATTACCGAAACGTCTGTTAAATAAGTCAGGGCTAACATTTAGTGACACGAATTATTCACAAAAGAATGGAAAAACTGGTAGGATCCGGCCTCGGAGTAGATCAGTTGGAGTTGTGGTGGAATATGGGAACACATGAGGTCATACTGACATTTCACCTTATCTTAGAATATAGACCGCGAAAGGAAAACCCACGTTTATCACATTTGTAGGTTTAGGGAAAGCTTTTGACAATGTTGACTGGATAATATATTGAAATTCTGAAGACAGAAGTGCTAAAATACAGGGAGAGAAAAGTTATTTACAACTTGCACAGAAACCAGACTGCAGGTGCAAGAGTCAAAGGTCATGGAACGAATGCAGTAGTTGAGAATGGAATGAGACAATGTTGTATGTAATCTCTCCCCAATGGCACTTATAAGAGTCGAGGGGCATGAAAGGGAAGCAGTGGTTGGGAAGGGAGTGAGACAGGTTTGTAGCCTCTCCCCGATGTTATTCAATCTGTACATTGAGCAAGCAGTTAAGGAAACAAAAGAAAAATTCGGAGTAGGTATTAAAATCCATGGAGATGAAATAACAACTTTGAGGTTCGCCGATGACATTGTAATTCTGTCAGAGACAGCAAAGGACTTGGAAGAGCAGTTGAACGGAATGGATAGTGTCTTGAAAGGAGGATATAAGATGAACATCAACAAAAGCAAAACGAGGATAATGGGATGTAGTCGAATTAAGTCGGGTGATGCTGAGGGAATTAGATTAGAAAATGAGACACTTAAAGTAGTAAAGGAGTTTTGCTATTTAGGGAGTAAAATAACCGATGATGGTCGAAGTAGAGAGGATATAAAATGTAGACTGGCAATGGCAAGTAAAGCGTTTCTGAAGAAGAGAAATTTGTTAACATCGAGTATAGATTTAAGTGTCAGGAAGTCATTTCCGAAAGTATTTGTATGGAGTATAGCCATGTATGGAAGTGAAACATGGACGATAAATAGTTTGGACAAGAAGAGAACAGAAGCTTTTGAAATGTGGTGCTACAGAAGAATGCTGAAGATTAGATGGGTAGACCACATAACTAATGAGGAAGTATTGAATGGGATTGGGGAGAAGAGAACTTTGTGGCACAACTTGACTAGGAGAAGGGATCGCTTGGTAGAACATGTTCTGAAGCATCAAGGGATCATCAATTTAGTATTGGAGGGCAGCGTCGAGGGTAAAAATAGTAGAGGGAGACCAAGAGATGAATACACTAAGCAGATTCAGAAGGATGTAGGTTGCTGTAGGTACTGGGAGAGAAAGAAGCTTGCACAGGATAGAATAGCATGGAGAGCTGCATCAAACCAGTCTCAGGACTGAAGACCTCAACAACATCAACACGTTCTTGGTATTCATTGACCTTTTGAGAAGGTACACCTTAATATTGGGGTTTCTAATAGTCCACTACGTAATGTTTATGTTGAGAAAAGTGTACCTCCGTTCATTTTAGTATCATGCGTGGGCTAAATATTGATTACATGCAAGAAATATGATCTTCCAGTAAACAGGATGAATTTTATTAGCCGGCCGGTGTGGTGGAGCGGTTCTAGGGGCTTCAGTCTGGAATCGCGCGACCGCTACGGTCGCAGGTTCGAATCCTGCCTCGGACATGGATGTGTGTGATGTCCTTAGGTTATTTGGGTTTAAGTAGTTCTAAGTTCTAGGGGACTGATGACCTCAGAAGTTAAGTCCCATAGTGCTCAGAGCCATTTGAACCATTTGAATTTTATTACGTACGTTGTGTGTTTCTACTATGAAAGGAACCTTTCTTTAAAATACGAGTGTGTGAATTATTATTTATCCCATAAAGGTTCAATTGTAGAATGAAATGAAATGGACACATAGCAACCCCATTTCATGTTTAAAAGTTTCTATATTCAGTGACCGTAATTCAGCTGGAACCGTACGTCTAAGTTTTATCTTAACATGACGTCAGTCTACCACAAGAGGAATGAATGAAAACTGTATTTCATTTTATTTCTACGGCCTCCTTGGCTGACGCTGACGAAGCGGGGGAGTTGGTATTCAGGTACCGCTGAACGAGTCGGTGTTCGATAGTGGAACGTGTCTTGGGCGTGCCGTCGACGCATTATCTCCTCTGGAGCGCAGCCCACAAGCCACGGGAGGGGTGAGGAAGAGCAAAAGGGGAGGGTTCCAGGGGTTGGAACGGGGGTGGCAGCCCCGGCCGATCGGACGCGGCCCCGCCACACTGTGGCGCAATCGTCCATGAATATTCAGCGCACCGCTTCCACCTCCGGCGGAATTCTGCTCAGTTCGTGGCCATTTCCCTATTTCATTATCGCATCCCCGCTGATCAGATATTCAGATACGTCTGCATGCAGAAAAGCAGCGCGTTATATCCAGTGAAACGAGCTGGAGGAGGAATATTCTCAGCTGCAGGATCGTCTTCAAATTCAAGCGATAATCCATAATCTTATATAAGCACGACCCATCAGAACACCTATTTGATAGTAACAGCCGTATTTGCGTGTGTATCCAATCATTTTCCAGTTTCTTTGGCAGAGTATGAATCTAGTGGGAACACAAAAGACACGTCCAAAGGTTGCATCTTGCCAGTGCAGTGAGAAGGCAGGCAAACTATGGAAACTCAGCCAAGAGGAATGAATAACGTCGATATTGCGGGAGTGTGTCACGTGGCCACCTAAAATCAGGAGCTCTGGATAGTCGTTAGATTGTTTGACAATGCTGATGAAGTGCTGGAGCAATTTCGTGAACAAGTCCACTGTATCAACCCAGATGGATGAGCTGCTGCGATTATACCTGGAGCTGATCCGCTGAGTAATTCAGCCTTCAAGGTGTGTGAGGATAAATCATGGGCGAAATGAAATTTGCGGATGCGGACATGCACATTACAAGAGCCACAAGAGAACCATGTTCAGCAAAAACGATCGATGAACTTGACGTTTGAGTTTTACAGCAACAACTTTCCTGCAGCTGTGATGAATTATCTTCAAGTCTGTTCTGTCAACGTTGAAGATTTTCATAGGACTCTGTTTTATTTTCTCCACTTTCGCTCTTAGAATCGCAAAAAGTTGCTCACGTTCTCCTTTGGGAATCTTTGGATTGTAGCTTTGGAGAATAGCTGCGGTGCTCTGAAGGGCATATCAGGATGGCATCCCGTGAACAGTTTTAACTACTTCTTACCTACGAGTCCTTGCTGAGACGTAAAAGGATGCTCAGTTTTATTTCTAACGGATATTTACATACTCCGCAAGCCACCTAATGGTGTGTGGCGGAGAGTACTTTCGGTACCACTATGTGATCCCTCCAACCCTGTTCCACTCGCGAGTAGCGTGTGGGAAGAATGATTGTCGGTAAGCCTCTATATTGGCTATAATTTTTCGAATTTTCTCCTCGTGGTCAATACGCGAGATGTATGTGGGGGGAAGTAATATGTTGTCTGACTCCTCCAGAAACGTGCTGTCCCAAAAGCTAGAGCAATGTTAATTAATCTTAGATTTTGTAGTGGATATCAACAAGATTTTATGCTATAGAACTTTGAAATTTTGGCTGTAAGTTTTTGTGATTTTATTGCGCAGCTCCAAGCACTTGTTTTACATCTGGTGTTGCCTGTGAATGCATTGCTTGTACTATGAATCTGTATTTTTTTGCTGAGTCATTGTTGTTTAAATTGTCTGTCGATATGACGTCACGATTCGCATTTTTTTGGTGCTTGTCTGAATCAACATATGATCAAAAGTTTGATAGTCCGTTGTAGCACACTTTATTATCCCATGGAATTAGTTTTCATTGTTCATTCATCGGTTGTTTAGCTATTTTGTTGTTTGCTAATGTACGTGCTAATGAATGGGTTTCATGATTGATCTGTACTTCCATTATGGCTTAAGAGCAACAATGCATGATGGACTCCTTTTGATTAATCGAGCCACTCTGATGTTTAAGGTCTTGCACGTATCATCAGCTGCTTTCTTTCCAACTGACTGCCCTCATCATGGAATTACAACATTTTGCACACGACTAGTAGGTCTGCAAACAACAAGAGTAAACCTCAGCGCAGTTGCAGTACTCCACTGGGTCTGGTATCGGTGTGGCTCTATCTTCTGTAGTTTACAGAAGAAAAGACAGATTTTAAAGGTTATAGTCATTATGGATACAACGTCGCAGCTATGATATGTAAAGTTTTTTTGTAAATGACAAAAATTTCTGGCCTTTTATGAAGGTAAGGATCCTTTTTCACATTAGCGGTTTCACGCTATCTGGCGACTCATCGTCATATGGTACAGTTCTTAGCAATAATTCATAACATTGTGGGGATTTCTGTGGCTGCGGCAAGACAGAAAGAGATGCAGACAAGTAACCACACAATTTGGCGTGGTATCTCAACTCATTAGGTAATAAAATCATAATGTCGGCTTGATGGCATTACTTACAGCTATTTTATTCCATACGATTACTCACTGTGCGCAAATCACTTTAGAAATTTATGTTTTACCACTTGTATTAAACAATACTACACACACTTTCCCACACGTAACTACTCCCACGTGCTTTACAGTATATAAATTGACCAGAGAATGTGACTTGGGGTGACATACTAAGGTTTGCCTAGGACCATAGATTTTCTTTGGTTAACATTCGTGTTTTCGTAACTTGCACATTTAATCTTGAATGTCAATATACAAGGTGTTACAAAAAGGTACGGCCAAACTTTCAGGAAACATTCCTCACACACAAAGAAAGAAAATATGTTATGTGGACATGTGTTCGGAAACGCTTACTTTCCATGTTAGAGCTCATTTTATTACTTCTCTTCAAATCACATTAATCATGGAATGGAAACACACAGCAACAGAACGTACCAGCGTGATTTCAAACACTTTGTTACAGGAAATGTTCAAAATGTCCTCCGTTAGCGAGGATACATGCATCCACCCTCCGTCGCATGGAATCCCTGATGCGCTGATGCCGCCACGGAGAATGGCGTATTGTATCACAGCCGTCCACAATACGAGCACGAAGAGTCTCTACATTTGGTACCGGGGTTGCGTAGACAAGAGCTTTCAAATGCCCCCATAAATGAAAGTCAAGAGGGTTGAGGTCAGGAGAGCGTGGAGGCCATGGAATTGGTCCGCCTCTACCAATCCATCGTTCACTGAATCTGTTGTTGATAAGCGTACGAACACTTCGGCTGAAATGTGCAGGAGCTCCATCGTGCATGAACCACATGTTGTGTCGTACTTGTAAAGGCACATGTTCTAGCAGCACAGGTAGAGTATCCCCTATGAAATCATGATAACGTGCTCCATTGAACGTAGGTGAAAGAACATACTGACGAAACTAAAATGAGCTCTAACATGGAAATTAAGCGTTTCCGGGCACATGTCCACATAAGATCTTTTCTTTATTTGTGTGTGAGGAATGTTTCCTGAAAGTTTGGCCGTACCTTTTTGTAACACCCTGTATATTAGGATATACAATTTACAAAGTTAGGATTCAGACAGACATTCATTCTCTACCTTTTTAATCAGAAACTAAATGTAGCAGGTTTCTTATTGCTTATTGCTTATTGATTGTGAAGTAGACATCAGCATGTTGGCTGCTTCTCTTATGAAATTCCAAGTTACGTGGCTGTTGGTTGATTGGTATTGGTATGCGTGTGTGTGTGTGTGTGTGTGTGTGTGTGTGTGTGTGAAAGAGAGAGAGAGAGAGAGAGAGAGAGAGAGAGCGCGAGAAGTAGAAGTATCGTTTGCGTTAGCGTGATGTGTCAAGCATTAAAAGTGATTACTTATGGAAGGGTAAATATTCTTTGAAACAAAGAAAAAATAGGTTGTTTGCGAGCTCTATTTCTTCATTTGTTATGGGGTGATCTATGTTTATAGGTGAAAATATTTAAATGTTCCTGTCTTTGTTTCCTTGTATGCAGCGCGTATTATATGAAAGTTTTGTTATTAGCTGTGATGAAACGGAAGTTTGTGCTAGACAGGCAGAAAAATGCACTTATTATTTTCAAATTTTTGGACCATTTTCCTTTAAGAATTATACGTTTGTGAATCTAGGAAATTTCGTGTTTTGTATTTAATGTTCTATAACGTCTAGTGTAAAATTATTTCAAGTGCTCGTTTTCAAAATCTGTAAGTATGTATAGAGTGCTATCAGTAACATGAAAGTCATTGTACAAATCGAAACGCTTCTGAATTTCAGTATAAAGGGACAACGTATAAATTTGTTTTCGGTGTATGTTTGTCAAAGGTAGCTACTTTTTTTGAGCAACGCTTGTTCGTATGAGGCATTCTCAGAAATTAAGAATATTCTTTTGCTTAAAATCTGAAAAGACAATATATTAATGAAAAATTTACAAATTAATATATGTACATCAAATACTATATTCCGACGTTGTTGCAGTCGTTCTCATTGCACTTTGTGAGCTAGTTTTTAAGTTATATGCACGTTCCATACAGCATCTGTGCGATTTTTTTATCGAAATGGTGTAGACAAGTCAGTTTGTAGGAGGTGTATATATGATTACTTTTAACGTTAACTGACGTATATGATTCTCCCTCCTGTGTGACTACACATAAAAACTAGGTTTTATTTTATTACAGGCTATCATTTGTTGAGTAACGAGGGATAGCATGCTGATAGCATCGTCAAAAACGTTTCCCTTTGGTTCTTCTTCCCAAAGTTTGATGGAACTCTTCCCAAAGTATGACAGAACTCTGGACCTCATCGTTGGCACAAAATATTTTGTACATATAAACAATTTCAGAAAGGTGTAAAGATAGAAATCTGAAGGTGCCAGTTCAAGTCGTGGGTGGGGTGTTTGATGATGTACTAATCGAAGGAATGGAGTTTCTTTGTGGCGTTGTCTGTGCAGGGGAGTTCATCGTCTTGTAACAGGCACAATGTCTTCGTTAATATTCCACTTCTTTTGTTGTGTATCATCGTCTGTAGTCCAGAATGAGATATTCACTCTGCAGCGGAGTGTGCGCTGATATGAAACTTCCTGGCACATTAAAACTGTGTGCCCGACCGAGACTCGAACTCGAGACCTTTGCCTTTCGCGGGCAAGTGCTCTACCATCTGAGCTACCGAAGCAAGACTCACGCCCGGTACTCACAGCTTTACTTCTGCCAGTCTCTCGTTTCCTACCTTCCAAACTTTAAGAAGCTCTCCTGCGAAACTTGCAGAACTAGCACTCCTGAAAGAAAGGATACTGCGGAGACATGGCTTAGCCACAGCCTGGGGGATGTTTCCAGAATGAGATTTTCACTCTGCAGCGGAGTGTGCACTGATGTGAAACTTCCTGGCAGATTAAAACTGTGTGCCCGACCGAGACTCGAACTCGGGACCTTTGCCTTTCGCGGGCAAGTGGTCTACCATCTGAGCTACCGAAGCACGACTCACGCCCGGTACTCACAGCTTTACTTCTGCCAGTATCTCGTCTCCTACCTTCCAAACTTTACAGAAGCTCTCCTGCGAAACTGGCGATACTGGCAGAAGTAAAGCTGTGAGTACCGGGCGTGAGTCGTGCTTCGGTAGCTCAGATGGTACAGCACTTGCCCGCGAAAGGCAAAGGTCCTGATTTCGAGTCTCGGTCGGGCACACAGTTTTAATCTGCCAGGAAGTTTCATCGTCTGTAGTTTTTTTTAGGGTTTTCACAGTACCGTTTAACATTAATTGTTCCCACTGGATCAAAAATTCCGAGAGGAAAAGATCATGAGTCTTCCAGCCGTGGCAACGGTTTTCAACTTTTTCATTGATAGTGTGGAGTTATGATGCAACTGAGTTGACTATCTATTGTTTTCAGGGCGTACCGGACCCCACACGCTTGACTTTATATTGGTCTGTGATCTGTTTTGGTAACCGAGTCGCACACCGTTTTCGGAAACCAAGCGTGTCAATAATGATTTCAATGCAGATGAGATATGGGGATTTCTGGAAACATAGGGTTCATCTCGTCGAAAGCCAACAGACGATGGCCGCGAGCCATTTCTTCGGTCTTGTTCACCGCCTCCTCGGTAACACATGGAGACACCCCGTTCTTTGTTGATCACGATCATTCGTCCTGCCAGCCATAAAATGACGACACCACTTCCACTCTTTAGTACAATTCATCACACGGTACGCATAAATACTCCTGATATCTTTTAAAATCTGGAACAGCACGTTTCCCTGTCAAGATGAAACCGGGTTAAGCCCCTCACCTCACAGCTGGCACGATTCGGAATAGAGGCTCTCGTTTCAAAGGCCAATAGAACAAGAGTTTTAAGCCTACTGTGACAAATGAGTGTGTGTTCTACAGCTTGTCCTTGAAAGCCAACTTGTTTTGTGCGTCAGATTAGCAGTTGGGGAGACTGGGCCATGTTTAGGCATGCGGCATGTACGTGGAACGAGCATGTGAAGACTGTGGTTGAGCTGACGAATTGTAGGAAAATGGACAAGATCTGTAAAAGAGACCGCATATAGGACGCTAGTGCGACCTATTCTTGAGTACAGGTCGAGTATTTGGGATCCTCACCAGGTCGGGTTAATGGAAGATATCGAATCAGATCAGAGGCGGACTGCTAGATTTGTTAGAAGGAGATTCGAACGACATGCAAGTGTTACGCAGACACTTCGGGAACTCAAATGGGAATCTCTGGAGGGAAGCCGACTTTCTTTTCGAGGAACGCTAATGAGAAATTTTAGTGCAGCGGCATTTGAAACTGAAACTGAGTGTAGAACAATTCTGCTGCCGCCATTATACAGTCTCCTTGTGCAAAGTAGTCCTTCCAGAGCATGTGTTATCAAGCACTGCCGTTTCAACTAATATCCCATCTAGGTCTTCTCTTCCCTTATATCCTCCAGTAGAGTGGTGAGCAGGATGAAATTGCCTTTGTATTTACTCCTTGGTACAATCAATCAAAAAGAAATCAAGAATGGAAGCAGTAAACGTGAAAGATAAGTTCACGATTTTTGTGCCATAGCGAACACATAATTTTTTAATCATATAAATTCCAACTCGGACAATGATTATGAGCAGGCCTTTAATTAATATACAGACTTCTTTTAGGCCTTATTATGCTAATAGGTGTTTTAAGTTCGTCAAAATATTTGTTCTACTATCAGGAACATTGTGTTTTACCTTGTTAACTGGTGCAAGTGACACTGTCGTTTTATTTACTGCCAACAAAACATATTTTGAAAAGTTTGGTAGTGTTTATTGTTTAGTCATTACTGTTTTCTATAATATGAGAAAATGTTTCCCTACAGGTGCGTGAACATGTCCGATAACTGGGGCACGTTTACGCACTCTTTTTGTACTTAAATGGAATTATTTTGCACTCTTCAATCTAATGTTGTGTTACAAGTGTATATACCACGTGATTTTTCAATAACTGTCATAAATTTTAAAATTTCCGAAAAAAATCCGCGTAAGTACACTCCAGTCTCTCCTAATTTACTTTCTAGACATCCTCGCACACTTCATTAAAAATTGTAACATATGCGTTATTTGTTGTTCAAACGCTCTTCATTTTTTTTAAAAAAAACTGTAACTGATCATCAGTAGTGTTTACTGCCTTTGTTATTGCCGTTCGTGTATGTGCTTGGATTAACATGTGCCATATCTACAGTGCTTTAGAAATAGAGTTATAATTTTCCGAAAGCCATATGTGAACAAATGTTATACGGCCTTTGCTTTTAGTTTTAACAAGAATGATTGCTCATGCATGCATATTCGTTACCTCGAGAAAGGACGCTGATGATCACGTTGTTTGGCGCCCAACAATGGTGAATCCTTCTACCTATCTAAATTTGGCTCGTGATAGAGTTTTTTTATTTTCTTTATTCTACATCTTCTTTATCTGTAACCAAGCGAGGTGACAGATTGGTAAGACCCTGGACTCGCTTTTGGACAGACCGGAGTTCAAAATCCAGTTTGGCTAGCTAAATTTAAGTTTTCTATGTTCTGTCTATACTATTTAAGGAAAGTACTGGGATGGTTCCGTCAACAAAGACACAAGCGATTTCCTTCCTTGTCCTAACCCAATGCGGGTTTTTAATCTGCACCTAACGACATCAACATCGCAGGGACACTAGATCATCCTATTCCTTCCTTCCCATTTTTTATTTTTATTTTATTTTATTTTTTTTCCCTCAAGAATAGTGTCGTGGCATGCGCAGCATCCATCTCTACGCGCAAGGAACCGATAAATTGCAGTCTCAGTGGTCAGGACTACACAGGACAGCATTCCAGTCGGTGGCTTTTGTTTGCCACATTGCCAGTAACAGATCTGCAAGGTCAGCGATTTATTACACTACGAAAGTGGCATGCCAACAGATATATTTTGGCAGCTGCTTGGAGAAAAAAGCTCTCCATTATAGAACATGAAAATTTGAATCCCTTACACTAATTTCAACGTTTTTCACGAAGCAAGATGGCGTAGTGTAAGGGGGCATCCATTAATTACGTGAAGGGTTTTCTTAGTTTTGACCTCAACCCCAGCCCTCCTTGTTGAGATCTGGTGGGAACTCCCCTCCCGAGGTAAAATTACTTAAAAATGAAATTTGTAAATTTTTTAAACATCGATTAAAGCACATTAATAAAACCATGCTTTTTTTAGAATCTGTTTGAAACATGTTAATACGTGATTAAAAACACTATTAAAACGTACCAAACCTTAGTAATATTCGGCTGGATAGACGGAGAAAGATCGACGAAAAGGCCCAACTTTTTCATTGATACCTTCTGCAATTTTTTTTCCCCTCAAGAATGTAGATACTTTCCAGGCACCGAATGTCTCAGGGCTTAATACCAGTATATTTAATCGTCGATAATTTATGTGTACATACAGGCAAATATTCCGTAGATTCCCAGAGTAGCAGACGGATGTAATCTAGTAGAAAGTTTCATAAACTGAAGAGGCAAAGAAACTGGTATACCTATCTAATATTGTGTAGGACCCCCACGAGCACGCAGAAGTGCGGCAACATGACGTGGCATGGACTCAACTAATGTCTGAAGTAGTGCTGGTTTGCTGGGCGGAACTGACACCACGAACCCTACAAGGCTGTCCATAAACCCGTAAGTCTTCTGAACAGCGCATTGCATGGCTTCACAGATATGCCCAATAATGTTCATGTCTGGGGAATTTGGTGCCCAGTGGAAATGCTTAAACTCAGAACAGTGTTCCTGAAGCCACTGTGTAGCAATTCTGGACTTGTGGGGTGTCGCATGGCCCTGCTGAATTGCCCCAATCCGTCGGAATGCACAATGGACATGAATGGATGCAGGTGATCGGACAGGATGTTTACATACGTGTCACCTGTGGGAGCCGTATCTATACGTATCACTCCAACTGCACATGCCCAACAGCATTACAGAGGCTACACCAGCTTGAACAGTCCCTTGCTGAGACGCAGGGTTCATGGATTGGTGAGGTTGTCTCCATACGTCCATTGATCGATACAATTTGAGACGAAACTCGTCCGACTAGGCAACATTTTTTCAATCATCAACAGTCCAATAGCGGTGTTGAGGGGCCAGGCGAGGCGTAAGGCTTTGTGTCGTTCAGTGATCAAGGGTACAAGAGTGGGCCTTCGGCTGCGAAAGCCCGTATCGATGGTGTTTCGTTGCATGGTTCGCACGCTGACACTTGTTTATGGCCCAACACTGAAATCTGCAGCAATATGAGGAAATGTTGCACTGCTGTCACGTCGAACGATACTCTTCAGTCGTCATTGGTCCCGTTCTTGCAGGATCTGTTTCCGGCCGTAGTGATGTCGGAGATATGATATTTTACCAGATTCCTGATATTCACTGTAGACTCGTGAAATGGTCGTACGGGAAAATCCACACTTCATCGCTACCTCGGAGGTGATGTTTCCCATCGCTCGTGCGCCGTCTATAACACCACGTTCAAACTCACTTATATCTTGATAACCTGCCATTGTAGCAACAGTAACAGATCTAACAACTGCACCAGGCACTTGTTGCCTTATATATTTGAATACGCATACCTATACCAGTTTCTTTGGCGGTTCAGTGTAATATCCTTTGCTTCCTTCTGTGTTTTCCCTCTCACGAATTCAGATATTCACTCACACAAATTTCATTGGGAGTATTGAGGCAATACGCGACTTAATTTCAGTCGTCTATAATTTTTGTGTGCAGGTTCGAGGTTCGATTCCCGGTCCGGCAGACGGATATAATCTGCCAGAAAGTTTCATAATATTGCATTCCTGCCTTCTGCGTGTTCCCACTCAAGAATGTAGAGGCGTACCAGACGTTCTGCCGTACAAGTTTCGGTGTCGGTAATGAGGGCAAATAAGCGAGTGAATTTCAGTCGCTGATAAGTTTTGAGCGCGGCACGTGTCGGCGGCAGCACTGCAGAGCGCCGCCTGTTTTCGCAGCACTGCGCATTCGCCGCCCGCACGCCGAGGTTTTAAACAGGCGGCGCACCGGCGCGGCGGCTAATTAACGCTGTGAGCTCTACGAGCAGTTAGCGCGTCGCTGTCACGCTGCCCAATATCAACAGCGGCTCCGGCAGCGGTTAATGGCGCCGGCTCTCTCGTCACGGCGTCAGGTGGGACCCGCGCCCTGCCCGCGTAACGAGTTCACTCGAAAGCGAAACTCGAGAGCACACGAACAACACCTCTCCTGTTGTGACACTTCATCATAATACCTGCAGGGAGAACAGGTCACGGGTCCCTGCAAGGAGTTCGCCGAACTACTTTCCAGTAGCCAACGACACCACACCGTCTCCTTTTACCTTTAATGCGATGCAGAATGCCCTGTTTGGTGTAGGTGCTTCTCTGTGTGCGGGAAAGGGCACACCGAGGGAAAACCAGGGTTTAACCTGCACATGGGCGGCCACGGCGTGACAAACTTCGCGTGCAGCGGACCCGGTCCGTCATTCGGCTTTGCACGGTCCTTCTGGGAAGTACTTGGTACAGCGCAACTTTCCATTTAGCATTCAGCATTTTCCTGTTTACAAAACTCTACGAGTTCTGCAGAATCGTGTTGTCCGCGCTGTTTGCCCTTTGTTATTTGTTCGTTGCATGAAGGACGTGCACAGGTCCAGTGCTTCTTTGCACAATGGAAGGGAGCCTAGCAATATGTGGTGTGCGTACTGTAAGACTTTGGTACATACACCATCAGATTATTTGACTTGTCGCTCTAACGAAGTAGGCGAGTGTCAGCAATATGTCTCGTGGTATTATCGTGGCGTGTTTATCTTCTGCCGTTAGGTCAGACGATAGAAATGCCACTTGCATGCTTAGAGTAGCAGATTGACGGTGACCAACTTTAAACAGAACTTGACTAATTTTCACACACATTTATTAAAATAGTAACAAGCATAAACCTTACGTAACTTGATTCTGGATGCTATTTACAATTGACAATCTGAAGTTCCTTTGGTCTTGGTACGGTAATCTTATTCTCACATATCTCTGATACTTGACAAAAGTGTCTATACATTTATCTTCATGGCTACGTACAGGAATATGGTAATCGTATTAGGCGCAGACTGAAACTTGACTATAGACTGGTACAGACTGGTGCAGACAAATCCAGACTGACTAATCGGAGGTCTGTACACTCATTATAATACCTCGCGCGTTCATGTATCACTGCGCAAGTGTGATCCGCGAGGAGAAAGGGTTCTACGTTAGCAGCAATCTCATTGGCTGCGTTACATATTAATACGCGGAGCGGCGGAAGCAGAATTTGGTCCATCTCGTAGTGCGGAGGCGGACGAGCGCTGCGCCTGCGCTGTTGTGCTTAGCGGGGCGCGCTCTAGTGGGAAAGTTGTGTACGCGCTGACTACGCGGAACTATGTACATAACACAATCTATCGTCACAATCCTTTGAAATGAATGGGAATGACAGAAAAGAGGAATGACAATTCTCAGTTCGCATAAGCGACAAGTACTGCATATTTTGTACGAAGTGTAATTGATGTATTGCGCAAAAGAATTTAAAGATTTAGTTCACAAGGAAACCGCAAAAAATTACAATGATTGGCAGGTGCGATTCATTGAACTATACATCAAGCAGCATTTTGTGTTAAATTTGTGGGCATGGAGCACTTGAAGAAATTGGTGGTACAAACAGTAAAATTTCTGAAGTCACACACATTAGTTCATTGTCATTTCAGAAAATGGTTCAAATGGCTCTAAGCACTATGGGACTTAACATCAGAGGTCATTAGTCCCCTAGACTTAAAACTACTTAAATCTAACTAACCTAAGGACATCACACACATCCATGCCCGAGGCAGGTTGAAATGGCAATGAGCACTATGGGACTTAACTTCTGAGGTCATCAGTCCACTAGAACTTAGAACTACTTAAACCTAACTAACCTACGGACATCACATACATCCATGCCCGAGGCAGGATTCGAACCTGCGACTGCAGCTGTCGCGCGGTTCTAGACTGTAGCGCCTAGAACCGCTCGGCCGCTCCGGCCGGCCTCGAGGCAGGATTAGAACCTGCGACCGCAGCAGCAGCGCGGTTCTGGACTGAAGCGCCTAGAACCGCTCGGCCACAACGGCCAGTCATTGTCATTTGCAAACAGTTTTCAGTGGAAGTGGAGACACATATTACTGCAAAGTACATTGGTTAAGCCAGGGGGCGTGCCTGGAACGATTTTTCGCTTTGAAATTCCTTAATGTTGAGTGCAAGAACAAAAATTAGAACGTCCGGAAAGAATTGCAGATTTTGCATTTTATGCTGCCAGGTAACTTTTTTCTGATTTGATGGGGAGGCAGTTATGCCCTAACATCAGTGCCGTTAAAATGAACATGGGGTTTGAAGAATTCGTTGTGGCCTTGAAAGAATTACAAGGATGGTATTGGAAAGGTTTCGAGGACACAGCCAACCTTGCATTTATTTTCGAGCATTTTCTGAGACCGTTTGACTTTTCAGCTGCAGTGACAGCTGCATTGCTTTCATCAGCTAGAGATCCCCAGTCTCATGGGGTTGCAAACATATTTCGATCGAATATTTGTATGAAAGACCTTTTTCTTGTTATAAAACTAAATAAGTCACGATTATGTGGCAATCTGACTGGAAAAGTCTGTGAAACTGTCTGCATCTGTCCATATGCCAACAGTTTGTACCAGAAAAAATTAAATAAGGTCTTCAGCGCGCCAAAAATAATTAATTAATAATGAAAATTTGTTTTGTTATTTGTACACAGTGCGACTGCACTGCTATTTAAATATCACAAGTTTTCGTCTCTTCCTCCTCCACACAGTCAGACAGCATTATATGCCGGTGGTGGATACGTGCAGCGAGGCTGAGAGCATTGGTACTTGCGCCTAGTATAATGACTTTTCTGGAGACTAGAAATCTACTCTGTAGGAATCAGCATGGGTTTCGAAAAAGACGGTCATGTGAAACCCAGCTCGCGCTATTCGTCCACGAGACTCAGAGGGCCATAGACACGGGTTCACAGGTAGATGCCGTGTTTCTTGACTTCCGCAAGGCGTTCGATACAGTTCCCCACAGTCGTTTAATGAACAAAGTAAGAGCATATGGACTATCAGACCAATTGTGTGATTGGATTGAGGAGTTCCTAGATAACAGGACGCAGCATGTTATTCTCAATGGAGAGAAGTCTTTCGAAGTAAGAGTAATTTCAGGTGTGCCGCAGGGGAGTGTCATAGGACCGTTGCTATTCACAATATACATAAATGACCTGGTGGATGACATCGGAAGTTCACTGAGGCTTTTTGCAGATGATGCTGTGGTGTACCGAGAGGTTGTAACAATGGAAAATTGTATTGAAATGCAGGAGGATCTGCAGCGAATTGACGCATGGTGCAGGGAATGGCAATTGAATCTCAATGTAGACAAGTGTAATGTGCTGCGAATATACAGAAAGATAGATCCTTTATCATTTAGCTACAAAATAGCAGGTCAGCAACTGGAAGCAGTTAATACCATAAATTATCTGGGAGTACGCATTAGGAGTGATTTAAAATGGAATGATCATATAATGTTGATCGTCGGTAAAGCAGATGCCAGACTAAGATTCATTGGAAGAATCCTAAGGAAATGCAATCCGAAAACAAAGGAAGTAGGTTACAGTACGCTTGTTCGCCCACTGCTTGAATACTGCTCAGCAGTGTGGGATCCGTACCAGATAGGGTTGATAGAAGAGATAGAGAAGATCCAACGGAGAGCAGCGCGCTTCGTTACAGGATCATTTAGTAATCGCGAAAGCGTTACGGAGATGATAGATAAACTCCAGTGGAAGACTCTCCAGGAGAGACGCTCAGTAGCTCGGTACGGGCTTTTATTGAAGTTTCGAGAACATACCTTCACCGAAGAGTAAAGCAGTATATTGCTCCCTCCTACGTATATCTCGCGAAGAGACCATGAGGATAAAACCAGAGAGATTAGAGCCCACACAGAGGCATACCGACAGTCCTTCTTTCCACGAACAATACGAGACTGGAATAGAAGGGAGAACCGACAGAGGTACTGAAGGTACCCTCCGCCACACACCGTCAGGTGGCTTGCGGAGTATGGACGTAGATGTAGATGTAGATGTAGGCATGTTTCGCGAGCCCCTGAGCTACCCGGTTAGTTAGTGAGCAAACGTTCCGATTTGTCTGGGACAGTTCCGATTTTTAGAGTCCAGTAATCTTGTCCCCATGTAGGGTCTGCAAGGGGGCCTAAATGTTCTGATTTTTAGAAATCAAATCAAATACTCCATCATTTAAAGTTTCAGCATATAACCTTTCATAACTCTAACGTTGTAGAAGTATCGATATCTTATTTCGAAATCGTACCCCTAATGTAACGTACTACGACATGCTGTATTGTGAAACGCATTCGTACCGCTAACTAAATGATGCATTAAAATTTGAAATTTGAGATCATCAATAATACTTCCACTCACGTTGGTGTTACTCAAGAGGATTTGCTTAGAGGTGACCCTAACACTTTCACGTGTATTTCTTTAGCGTAAAAATTGTAGGACTTATAGCGCAGCTAATAAGTCATTTATTCACTTTGTTTACACTGGAGCTAACTCCCGAATACCCAAACGGCACTGCATTTTCAATCCAGAACTTCAGAAGTTTACTAACTTTCAAGTATATTATAATTGTGCAGAAAGTGTGAATGAGCATATATTTTGAATCGTGTTTGTTATATTTGGCGCCTACTATTAATTTCGTTGCACGCTTTAATAAGGAAATAGGGAAATTTTTAGTAGTACATCTCAGCCGTCTAATAAGAAAGGACAAGAAATTATAAATAAAATAACAAAGCTGTAATCAGTATCAGCCTGAAACATCCTGCGCAATTTTGGCGGATAACAGGTGCACAACAGTGCAACAAAAGTAACTAAAATAAGCCCGTAAATGGCAATTAAGATATAGGCAGGGAACGCTGAGACGTACCTGTGAAAGATGTTGAAATCTATGATTGTTTCATCTAAGTTAAATTTGATTGTGATAACTGGCTGGGAACACCACTGTGGTTTAATAGCCGTGTTAGAATACTGCTCCGTACAGAGAGTTTTATCCCACATTCAAGAGAAGTCAAAACCTACCTGACAAACAAAAGCTGAACGAAGCGAAAATGAGAGGGCCATGAGAGAAACGTTCAAAGACTTTAAAGGTAAAATTTAGTCAACCAATCAGAGTATGTTTGGTTCGAAATCATCCGTTCATTCACTCAGAGACCATATTAGGACCAAGGCAGAAGATAATAGAACAAGGCCGAAATACTGAATTTAGTCTTCCGAAATTGTTTCACGGCGGAAGATCGTAATACAATCTGTCCGTTCAATCATCGTACGAGCTTCGAAATAAGGGTCGCGGAACAGAAAAGCAGCTGCAGTCGCATAGTAGTGGAAAGGCATCAAGAGCAGATGATAGATCTACAAGATTCTACAAAGATCATGCGAAAGTATTTGCTCCCCTTGTAGCAGCAATTTATCGTAGGTCACTGGGGGCACGAAGGATACCTAGCGACTACAAAAAAGCAAAGGTCAATCCCGTTTACAGTAATGGCTGTAGGATAGATACACACACTTGTAGATTTATATCGCTGACATCAGTTGCTTGTAGAATTATGGAACATGTTTTGTGCTCAAGAACTATGACGTGTTTGAAGAACGCAAATACCTTCTATAAAAACAAAGTAAATTCCACAAACAGAGATCTTACGAAACTATGTTCCTCCATGAGATTCACAGCGCTATCTGTAATGACGCTCAGATTTATTCCGTGTTCCTTGACTTCAGGACGGCATTTGATACAATCTCGCACTGCAATTTAGTGAAAAAAATACGAGCTCATCGAGTATCAGACCAAATCTGCGACTGGATTCAAGACTTCCTTGAAGACAGAACTCGAAACTTCGCTGTTAACGGAACAAAATCGACAGATGTAAACTAATTTCCCAGTTACCCCAAGGAAGAGAGCTAGGACCGTTCTTGCTTACAATGTATACAAATAACCTAGCAGAAAGCGTGGGATGCCCCTTAAGACTGTTTGCAGATGATGTGGTTGTCTATAACAAAGTAGCAACGTCTTGTTATGTTAACGCAGATTCCAGAATTTTCAAAAATCATTGGTTTTGGTAGCTCCAGAAAGTAATTTCGGCATATAACCTTTCATAACTCTAGGTTTGTAGAAGTATCGATATCTTATTTCGAAATCGTACCCATAATGTAACGTACTACGACATGCCGTATTGTGAAACGTATTCGTACCGTTAACTAAATGATGCATTCAAATTTGAGATCATCAACAATATGTTGAAAGCTCACATGACCGAAAATTTAATTTGATTTCTAAACACCGGAATATTTAGGCTCCCAACAGAACCCAATGAGGACAAGGGGACTGGACTCCAAAAATCGGAAATGTTGCTGCCAAGTCGGGACGTCTCGTCATTTTACATCAGTGCATACAAAATGTTCCTGTGTTTTCGATGCAGATGTGCATACACTTATTTTTATGATCTGACTCAGATGCCACTGATAATGGGTTGTATGCCCGAATACCCATCTGCCAAATACATACATTTAAAGTGCAGTTCAAGGAGCATAGAAAGATGTCTAAATACATATATCAACATCAAGGACTGGGCCTATTGGTCCTTTCTGTCTCCTTCAGGATTGGTGAAACTGTTGTGGGTTGGCAGGAGAGCCAACACCGGGTTACAAGAGGAAGTCGAAAGGCACGCGTTTTAGCTCACGCAGGCTGGCGTGAGGTCTGGAACAGGACAAGGAAATTAGACTTTAGAAAAAACGGACGTAGCTGGTGGAATACTTAACTTTAATCCATAAATGGTGAACGTCGCTCTTGACGGTACATTATTCATAATATCAATAGTAACTGGTAATGGCGCATTGCTAGGTCGTAGCAAATGACGTAGCTGAAGGCCAAGCTAACTATCGTCTCGGCAAATGAGAGCATATTTTGTCAGTGAACCATCGCTAGCAAAGTCGGTTGTACAACTGGGGCGAGTGCTAGGAATTGCCGGCCGAAGTGGCCGTGCGGTTAAAGGCGCTACAGTCTGGAACCGCGAGACCGCCACGGTCGCAGGTTCGAATCCTACCTCGGGCATGGATGTTTGTGATGTCCTTAGATTGGTTAGGTTTAACTAGTTCTAAGTTCTAGGGGACTAATGACCTCAGCAGTTGAGTCCCATAGTGCTCAGAGCCATTTTTTGCTAGGAAGTCTCTCTAGACCTGCCGTGTGGCGGCGCTCGGTCTGCAATCACTGATAGTGGCGACACGCGGGTCCGACGTATACCAACGGACCGCGGCCGATTTAAGGGCTACCACCTAGCAAGTGTGGTGTCTGGCGGTGACACCCCAGAAACCATCTCCTCATTGGTCTTCCTAAAGATCTTTTGCCTCTTGGTTTATATAGTTTCACAGCTTTAGTGATTCCTTCATCTGGCATACGATATATGTGTTCTTCCCAAGTGACGTTGTTTTACGTCTTGCACATTCAGTTCAACTCGAGCGTCATGATTTCCCTTTTTTATCTATCAAAGAATATTCAGCCATGTAGCTAAGGAAATTCATTTAATATCTTCTTCTGTCTTTCTATCTCTCTTCTTAAGAGTCCAATTTTCGTATCCATAGCGCAGTGCTGGTATAACTTATAGAACTTTAGTGGAGCATCTCCGTTGACTTTCTTTCCCAAAGTTCTGCGCAAAATTCCTCCGAAATAGTTAAACAAGTGTAACTTATATTGTATTTGATCGTTTTCCGTTTACATAATACTCCACCCTAAATATTTAAATGTATTAACTTTCTCTATGATCTCCTTGTCATTTACAGACTCAAATTACATGAGCTGGTGTCATGAATTGCCACTGATTTTGCCTTTATGATGGTGAGGTTACCCAAGAGACTCATGGGTTCAGCAGTAGAGGGTAGGAGGAGTCGGGGTAGACTAAGGAGAAGGTACCTGGATTCGGTTAAGAATGATTTTGAAGTAATAGGATTAACATCAGAAGAGGCACCAATGTTAGCACTGAAGGAATCATGGAGGAATTTTATAAGGGGGACTATGCTCCAGACTGAACGCTGAAAGTCATAATCGGTCTTAAATGATGATGATGATCATGATGATGATGATGGCGACGTTCAGAATGTATACTCTGGCTATTTTACCTAAAGACAGCTTCTTGTAAGTCATTTTCATTCTGACTAACTATTACTTAGTTATCAGCCAAAAGTAGTGTATTAATATCCACATCGTTAGTTTTAAAATATTTTATTGTCTGTAAGCAAGTTCGTCGGTATAAGAGTACATATTAGAAAGAGTCAGAACAACACTTTTGTCTAACTTCTTCGTTTATTTCAGCCGTATCACGTCTGCTTCACGCAAATTTTATTTTTATGTTGTTATTCATATATAAACATTGTACAGCACTTATACGATGACATCGAATCCATCTGTACAGAAAAATGTCATTTATCATATCTCAGAAGCATTTGAGAAACAGCTTTCGTCTACTCTTTGTGTGTGCGATGTCGTGAGTCAGCTCCGGTGTAACTATTGATAAAGGGTCGACCAGCCAGTAGACTTGCATGCTGTGGTGGGGGCCAGTGTTGACCGTGATCAATATTAAGTGGTGCTGGGCTGTGTACCGTAGCCACGCTGGAGTGTTAGGCAGCTGCGGCTGCGCCAGCTGTGTGCTCTGCCGGGCCAATATACTCTAGGGCAGGCTCTCGGAGGCTGCTGTCGCTGGATCTGGAGTCTTCAGCCGTCTGCTGCACGCTGCACACAACAGCACAGCGCAGCACAACAGGTCCTGCGTTCCTCGCTACGCTGGCGACCCTCATCAGGTAACAGCGACAGCGCCTGCGTGACGCCACCACCTGTCTTGCAAAACACAACTGGCTCTTTATTTACACGCACTGTGGCGGCGCGGTTCTTTCCGTCCCTTTACGACGAACCTGCACCTACCTGTGAACATTATCTCAGCAGATCATCAGTAGGAAAGCCGAGTGAAACCTATTGTACTACGACGTGAACCAGGCTGCAATTGAAGTCAGTAATCTACGTTTCGGGAGAAAGTTTTCACACAAATGAAAGGTTGGAAATTTGTCCTCAATTAATATATTCTGAAACTTAGGTGAACAAGTATCACTGCCAAGCACGTGTTAGGCTTAACACAGTCACTCACAATCCCTTTCACCCACGTTAGCAATTTATGGTGTTGCATTCCTCAAAAATTAATAGCTACAAAAGTACTGATTGTTTTTGATTGAGAATGCTCACCAAATATTAAGTCTGTCGGTACCAAATGCAGTCACAGTTTTTAGCCACCGACCTGCTCAGCTGCGAGGGATTAGCCGAGCGGTCTAAGGCGCTGCAGTCATGGACTGTGCGGCTGGTGCCGGCGGAGGTTCGAGTCCTCCCTCGGGCTTGGGTGTGTGTGTTTGTCCTTAGGATGATTTAGGTTAAGTAGTGTGTAAGCTTAGGGACTGATGACCTTAGCAGTTAAGTCCCATAAGATTTCACATACATTTGAACATTTTTTGAACCTGCTCAATACGCCACGCGGAATATGTCTTTTCTCGTCACAAAATTCACTTAAAAATTCCGAAATTTCTACACGTCCATCGGAATAATTATGCCGTCACTTTACCACACTTCTGATGTGTGAAACACTGCTACACCCGGCAACTTATCGTTCCCATCGGAACTACTACTACACACGTCCGAACTGTTTCATCGCTAGGCTCCCACTCTTCCCTAGAATACTCTAAGTCTTCTCTACCAGCAGAGAAACGCGCGCGAAGAATAGTGCTTTACCATTGGTCAGTTTACTCAACAGCCAATAGCAAAACAACATTCTCCCGCGTTAGTCCGCGCTTTTCATGAATAACCAATCGCAAAATAGTAAACCTAACGACTGTACTTTTTACCGACATAATTATCTAATATGCTGAAGTTTTGCTTATGCGTAAAGTTATTTACTATTGTTAATTATACCTGAATTAACTTTCCCTTTACCATAAACTTACTTTACAAATCTATTCTGCAAAAATCCCCTTTCTCCACATCCATACTTCTTCGAAATGTTCCCACACTAAATCCCAGTACATAAACTACATAACTCGTTAAACAATTGTCTTCATATTAACCTTAAATCACACTCACGCATCATTCATAATGCTAAAACACATTTATAACATTTTACCTACAGAAAAAGACATAATTACACTTTATGAAAATACTAGAACATTATAAAAAACATTCTATTACTTTAGTGCACTTTAGTGCGCACAATCGAAACTAAATCAGTCCCCTATCCAATATTGTCCACTATCGGCTGATACGTAAACTACGTGCGCGTCCAGTCTCGCGTCACCATCTGTCACTATCCAGCTCTGAGACACATCTCCTACTTAACCGCCTCCAAGGCAGGATCGGTATACGGCGATACGCCTCAGCACTAATGAGTGCTATCGACAGAGGATATCAAGTGAAACCAATATGTTTAAATTTGCCGATGACTTTTAACACACTTCCTCGGGAACTGGTTGCTAAACCAACTGAGTAAGAATCAGATATCGTGTCAGTTTCGCGTGTGGATTCACGATTTCCTGTCAGAATGAACAGAGTTCTTTGAAGGGATAATTTCCAGTCTAAACAAGCGATCGTGAGAGAAAGAGGTTGGCACAGGAGAGAAATTTGTGGCGGGTCGCATCAGACCAGTCAGAACACTGATGACCCAAAAAAAAAAAAGAAAAAATGGACGAGATCAGTAGTCATGTCTACCGTCAACATGCCTCTACTGTAATATATGTGACATCAGATCGTCGAAGGTAAGAGCTGACGGTCTTGGTTAGCACTTGGATGAGTGACCATCAGGATCTGCCTAGCGCTGTTAGCAAGCGGGAGGTGCACCCATTCCATGTGAGGCCAATTAAGGAGCTACTTGGTTGAAAAGCAGCGGCTCTGGTTACGAAAACTAACATCGGCCGGGAGAGCGGCGTGCCGACCACATAACCAAGCACATAGTAACGCCTATTGTCTGATGATGACATGGCGTTCCAAGGCTTGTTCGGAGGGAGTTAGAATTACTATAATATAACTACTGACTGAACTTCTGACTGAGATGTTCCATTTTCTCTTTCCTGCTCCTGTACATTTTGCTTGTAAAGACGTGCTCAATCATTTCATCAGCTTAAATCGTCTTAATGCCTTTTAATTTTGCTTGTTCCCTGGTAAGCATAAATAGTCACGTAATCAGTACCGCTTGTCTAAAGAGTACTCTACATCTAAAACTGGCAGTACTAGTTATAAAAAAAGTCTGTCACACGGATGGCGTATATAACAAAAATGGTTCAAATGGCTCTGAGCACTATGAGACTCAACTGCTGAGGTCATTAGTCCCCTAGAACTTAGAACTAGTTAAACCTAACTAACCTAAGGACATCACAAACATCCATGCCCGATGCAGGATACGAACCTGCGACCGTAGCGGTCTCGCGGTTCCAGACTGCAGTGCCTAGAACCGCACGGCCACATCGGCCGGCCAATATTGTATGAATAAGCCGAGCGGTCTTAGGCGCTGCAGTCATGGATTGTGTGGCTGGTCCCGACGAAGGTTCGAGTCCTCCCTCGGGCATATGTGTGTGTGTTTGTCCTTAGGATAATTAGGTTAAGTAGTGTGTAAGCTTAGGGACTGATAACCTTAGCAGTTAAGTCCCACAAGATACACACAAGCTCAAGTATGAAATCACAATAATATTTATAGAGTCATTTCGATCAGTATGTCACTTTTCGGTTGTAGCTGAATGATTGTGTGTCTGTGTAGCTAGACTGGGTTTTCTTGGGTACATTACAAATGTATACACTTTTGCGAATTATTATATCTAAGGAGCAATATGTATGTAAAAAGAGATCAGATTGAAAAGGGAAGATTGTAGTATTATGACTGCGGTGTAACGTATAGTGTTGGTCAAGCTCAGTTTCATTGACATATGGAGATGCGAAATGGTTCAAATGTATGTATTCTTACAAAACTACTTCTAACTGCAACGTTATTAATTGGAGCTGACATGCGAAATAAATTTCAGTTAACACTCTGGTATCAATCAAGTATAATTCCACTGTTAGCTTTAGTGAAGTAATACATTCGACTGGGAGAAAATTCTGCGTGTGAACGCGAAATTTAATATTTTCGGATTTATCACTTTTATTATTCTGAATAATTGACTGTCTTTTATACCTCTTACAGTTTCTACCTCTGGTTAGTAGTTAATATTCTTTTTCGTTGTAGACAGTTGCTGGTAGACTAAGAACAATGGCTGCCACAGGAAAAATGCATTTACTTGCTCTCCGGAGAAGTTCAAAAAAATGATTCAAAGGGCTCTGAGCGCTATGGGACTTAACATCTGAGGTCATAACACCTCTAGAACTTAGAACTACTTAAACCTAACCAACCTAAGGACATCACACACATCCATGCCCGAGGCAGGATTTGAGACTGCGACCGTAGCGGTCGCGCTGCTCCAGACTGAAGCGCCTAGAACCGGAGAAGTACACTATGTGATCAAAAGTATCCGGAACCCCCAGAAACATACGTTTTTCATATTAGGTATATTTTGCTGCCACCTACTGCCAGGTACTCCATATCAACGACCTCAGTAGTCATTAGACATCGTAAGAGAGCAGAATGGGGCACTCGGGCACCTGGTATCTCGGTCAGTTCTGTTCTGTTCCTGCTCACTACTGGAGGCTTGAGGTGGTGATGCAGATATCGGTACGCATGTGTGTACTCAGTGAATGCCAACTTAGTTGGTTATAATGCACTTAGAGCGCTAGGGATTCTTTACTGAGAGAGCACTTTTTTCTTTTCGTTTCTCATAAGTTTTTTTCGTAAATTCGATGATTCGTGACTAATACTGGACTTGGCGTCTAACCTTTGTCCGTTACGAGCGCAAAGTCAGCTATGGACCATATCAGGATAAGGATTCTTGTCCTCAAAGTTGCAGTATCGCCTTCAGCAACTTTCTTTAGTTCTTCTCTTGTGATACGCGTGTGGATTTAAGGTTCTAGATTGTAGCTTCGCGAAATGGATTCGTGGTTCTTTGTGCTGCAACACGCGACCACGCAGCGAACGGTTGGTCTTGCGTACTGCCAGTTCCATAGCAACTCCTTAGCCTTGCAGTGATTTTATTTTCTTCGCTTGCTATGACGGATATTCACGTGAGTTAACTGGCTTTCGGTGGGGCACTTTCTTATTCTGGTATTTATCCCTTACTCCGTTCAGTCTACGGTAGTGGCGAGCGCTTGACGGCTGATCCACTCTCTTGTAAAACTGGTAGCATATTTTCTTAGTCACAACGATCAGAACCCGTATTCCGCTTTCCCCATCCCCCTGGTTCGTCGCCACTGTGGAGAGGGCAGATTGCTGAATCAGTCTTCCCTTTCTCCCGCAAATTTATGTTCATACCATCTGTATGAGCGGAAATAACGACATTGTTTTCTTTATATTTATGCAAGTTCTCGTTTACGCCCTTTTTATAATAAAGACGTCATACTAACGTCTACCTGCATTCATCAATTTAATGAAACTCCCCTCCCACATGAGAGCAGTTTGCAATCCCCCATTGATCCCATATGATCAGCAAATTAACTAATGAATAAATGCCTTGCTTAGTCGGTCTCCGTACGGTCATCCAGATGTCTTGCTTTTCCTTGTTGGGGTCGAGTTTGTTCTCGCAGACCCGTTGCGATTGCACTTACGGAACCGCTGATGACTAAATTAAAGTCTTCCCTTCCGAAAAGGGGAAATTCATGGTCACTGCGAGTCATGAACAAAATTCCACTTGATGTGGTGAAAGTTGGTTGCCTTATCCTGAATAGTTGATAGAGAGTTTGAATTAAATAACTATAGCATGTTCAATAAATTTATTTGTTGAGGAATCTTTCCCCTATTCCCATAGAAAAGTGTTTAAAACAAACGAGGCACCGCTTTTAGAGTAGCAAGCAATACATTTTTAACGGAAAGAAAATGTTCGTGCGGCGGTGTGGGAGTGTTTCGGAAAGAAGGGAGGCTACGTCGAATTGTGATGAGTCGTGTGTAGGTTGGCTTGGGAACTTCCAGTCCCTACTCCACGCTTTCAAGCTCTCAAGTGGCTTACTTCGTTTTGTCTTATGTCAGGAAGGCTTGAGCTTTTAATGCGCAGACAATTCTAAAACTCAGGGTTGCCGAGAGAGCAATGAATATGTGTCAGGAATTACTGGGAGATGGGGAAACAGATGGATCAGCGAGTAGAATGAAGTGGCAGCATTTATTTCACATTGTAAGATTAGTGCCTTTAGTGTTGTGTCCTGCCTACTCGCCGAATATAGGGTGCCTAGGAAACCTGCTTTCTCGAATCGCTAGACAACAGTTCAAGCAAATTGTATTAATGAGTTTTTATTACAGTAAGATAAATGACAATACTTAATTAATAAAATTTTCTCGGGCTTCCAGCCGCATCAGGCGGTTAAAATCCCGCGAGCTTTCGACCGAGCTCTCCCTGGTCATTGTCAAGTGGTAAGACTGACTGCTGTGTCGCTGTGGCCGCGTCGTTATATAGCCGCACTGCATCTGTGACGTCACTGGTGCCCTCTTCCTCGCCATATATGATAATGTTTTCATCCCGCGTCCGTCGCGCCCGTTTTAACATCGCGATAGCCGGGTCCCAGGTTGTGCTGAGCTGCAAACCGCCGTCCTTGTTGATGGTGTTTCTAGAGGCTTTTATTTCAATAGCTTCTTTTATGACGCTATCCCAAAATCCCTTCGTTTTCATAACGACAGATGTTTCGTCTAATAGAATTCGGTGCCCGTTTTCTAAGGTATGTTCTGCCACGACTGATTTTTCTGGATAGCGTGGGCGTAAGCACCTCTCGTGTTCCTTCCGGCTTTGCTCCACAGTGCGTACTGTATGGCCGACACTGGCACGGTATCTTGTACACTCCAGGCGTTCTAAGCCCTAGATCGTCCTTCACAGGCCTCATGAGCTGACGAATTTTTGCTAGAGGCCTGAACACCGATGAAATGTTATATCTCTTCAGGAGCCGGCTAATCTTTCCCGACACTGTACCACAGAAAGGCAAAACCACAAGTTTCTTCGGTGGTGTTCTCTTCTGTGTTGGTGTGTTTCTTGCGTGTCACACCAGATATAGCCTGTGACACCTGTCCGTGGCTGTACCCGTTTTCCCGGAAGACTTTTCGGAGGTGGCTCAGTTCTAGTGGCAGACTTTCAGCGTCTGAGACGACTTTAGCACGATGGACGAGGGTATTCAGAAACCCACGTTTTTGTGCCGGATGGTGATGGCTGAGACGCGCAGATACCGATCGTTGTGTGTCGGTTTCCTGTAGACACTGAGGTGCCCATTGGTTTTCGGTCGAACGAGAACGTCAAGGAAGGGCAATGCACCATCTGTCTCTACTTTCATCGTAAACTTGATGTGGTCTTGAATGCTGTTCAGGTTTTCTAAGAATTCTCTCAGTTTTTCACAACCATTGGGCCAGATGATAAAAGTGTCATCGACGTAACGATAAAAGCAACTTGGCTTAGCTGGAGCCGTGTCCAAGGCAATGTCTCCAAATTTTTCCGTAAAAAGGTTGCCTATGGATGGAGCTAATGGGCTTCCCATAGCCACGCCGTCCAACTGGTCGAAATACTGGCCGCCATGTAGGAAGTACGACGATGTCAACGTGTGCTTCAACAGTCCCATAATTGTGCTATCAAATAACTGGGAGAGGAGATCTATACAGTCTTTTTATTAATTCATATCTCCGTGAAACCATGCATTCGTACATGACAATACTTAAGTTTGAGAAATTACAATGGTGTGTCGCAAGCAGTGGACGACAGACAATTAAGGAGTCTCACAACACCTAACACAAGTGAAGCAATATAGTTCCTAAGTCACTGCTGCAGAGCTCGTAGAACGGCTAGTCTTCAACTGGGCAGCGGCCAGGCGGTGCAGCGCTTATGATGTCTTCGTCTAGACGCCGCTGCTGTCTCGGTGTCGTCCTAGAGATGGGTCGGTCATCGTACTATTGGCTGACTACTTCTTCACAGGCCTCCATGCTCTACTGTTCCTTGGCGTCATGCCGGCGCTTGACTTTTACACTCGAACATATACGAGTAGATCCTCTCTCATACCTAGCCAGATATCCTTAGTAAGTTAACATCACAGTAAGAGTAGTACATGGACCATAAGTAATAATACTACCTTCACCCACCCTTCCTCCTCTTCCGTCCGCCCCCGGTAGCTGAGTGGTCAGCGCGACAGACTGTTAATCCAAAGGGCCCGAGTTCGATTCCCGGCTGAGTCGCAGATTTTCTCCGCTCATGGATTAGGTGTTGTGTTGTCCTAATCATCATCATTTCATCCCCATCGACGCGCAAGCCGCCGAAGTGGCGTCAAATCGAAAGACTTGCACCAGGCGAACGGTCTACACGACGGGAGGCCCTCGTCACACGACATTTCGTTTCATTTTTTTTTCCTCCTCTTCTGCGTTTGAGGTCCCTCTTTTTCTTCTTCCTCCTCGTGCGCTCCTGCAGGCCGGCCCACGCGTCTGACTCGTAACAGGTGACTGGGTAACGTAATTCCCAATCCCTAGTCGACAGGGAGGGGTGATTGCCTGAACTGCTACCTTCCCAAATTGCCGATTGATCCCTCTGTCAAGCGTTCTGGAGGTGTGACATGAGATGTGAACAATCACCTAAGGTGGGCGCGCCCCCTTCGGAAGGTGGCCCCAGTCGGAAGGATGCGCCATCGGAAACGCTGCAGTCTTGGGGAATTTTCTCGCAATGAGCCAATCATCGTCTTTGCAGTTCACGTCTACCAAATGTAGACGGTATGATGCTCCCGATTCAAATATCCTGCCCGCTGACCACGGTTCCTCGTGGTTTCACGTATTAAATGCGGTCAGTCCTTCGCTACGGCAAATCCGTTTGTTATTCAGAAATGTGTTGATGCAATTGCCGGCCTTGTGAACTCCTAATCTCATTTACGAAATGGTACTTTGTTTTTGGAGACTACCTCTGGTTCTCAAGAACAGCTTCTGCTTGCCACCTCGCTTCTCCACGGCTATCCTGTTCCTGTTGAGGTCCATAGAACTTTGAATTCTTCCCTTGTTATGAGGCGGAAATCCAAACGTACTCTCTGATCAGAGTGTCATTGCCGTCCATCGGGTGATGAAAAACATGTATCCTTAGTGTCCACTCGCACTTCTTTTGTTAGCTTTGATAGAGTGGTGCTTCCGTCCAAGATCAAATAAGGCTATGAAGTTACCACAGTCCGACCGTACATCCAAATCCGATGCACTGCTACCAGCCACACTCAAATGTCTTGTCGCACCCGGCAAATTGTGTAACCTGTGATAGGGATGTGCACGAAGTGACTGTCCGCCTCATTTTTCCGGCCGTATCAAGTGCACTGACCGCCATGCCACCTACTCCCGAGACTGTCCCGTGTAACTCGATATGCAGGCTGTTCAGGAGGTCCAGGTAAAGGAAAAAGTGTCTTACACGGTAGCTCGCAAGTTATTGGCTACTCACAAACCCTGCGTTCTTCGTTCTGGCACTTTCAGTGCTGTCCTTGCTACATCTCGCTCCATAATGGACGTGGCTACGCGGACATGCGACCTCAAATTCAGCACTGCGGACGTAAAATCACCCTGTGTCATGGTAACGTCTCCGTCTTCTCGTCCAACTGGGCAGCAACCCGCAAAACATTCCCCTCCCAGGGTGAAGTCACCTGCTACACAACTGGCAGGCTGGAGAGGACAGAAGGAAGACTTATTACGTCCCTCGAGCCAACAAACATCTGAGTCTTCCTCTGCCAACCAGAAAGCTTCCAAGAAGTCAAACAAAGGCAAATAGTCTTCTCCTTCGCCGACTCGGAGATACTTTTCGACGGTATCGCCAAGTGATACCCTCGTCTGGGCGACCTCCGTGTCGCCAGTGCGCACACCAACCGTTTTTCTACCCTGGACTCCGTAGATCGACAAAGGGAAAATGCTGACGCCTCTGTAGATCTCATGGAGCTGGACCACCCAGCGTCTGCGCCCTCTAGCAGTGAATCTTTGAAGGCTGGCACTCGACAGTCGCCAAGGTGATACCCCTTCATTTTTTCCCTCCTCCGCTTTCCTTGTTATGACTTCAGTGGAACGGTCGAGGCCTTCGATCAAAGAAAATTATTTAGGGCTGCTCTTAGAAATGCAGCGTCCGCTTGTCTGTGCTTCCAGCAAACAAAATTGTGTCCTCATGACCACTTTGAGCTCTCACATTCCTTCCTGGTCCGTTTTGACCTTCCTCCTGACGACGGCATTCCATCTCAGGGGGGAATCAGGCTGCTCATACGGGTTGATGTTCATATTCAACCAATCTCCCTGACTACCCACCTTCAAGGTGTTGCAGTTCGCCTTTTCCTTCCTCACTTGACCTTTTCCCTTTGTACCATTTATGTCATCATTACTTATCACCCCATTCTGCTACTTCGTGTCTTTAATGCGCAACACACCCTTTGGGATTCTCCCAGAAGCTGACCGAGACGTGCCTCTTGGCTGACCATCTAAATCAACTTAACCTCATCTGCCTTAACACAGGAGCACCCTCTTTCCTTTCAGACTCCACGCACACCTACAGCCATTTGGACCCATCATTGTGCACTACTCATCATGCCCTTCGTCTGGAGCTGTCTGTTATCTCTGACACATACTCGAGCAACCATTTTCCATGTGCTAACCATTTGCTGACTCCTACCTCACCTATGAGCACACCCAAATGGCAGCTTACTAAGGCCGACTGGAGGCTTTACTCCTTCCCGGCGACCTTCGATGAACATTTCCCCAGTTGCGATGAACAGATTTAATATCTTACAAACGTTATCCTTACCGCCGCAGAACGTTGCATTCTCCGCACTTCCTCTTTACAGGCCCGTGTCCCAGTCCCTTGGTGGACTCAGACATGACGCGACGCAATTCGTGCTTGGAGACGTGCTCTCCGCGTTTTTAACCGTCACCCTACGGCGGAAATCTGCAATCATTATAAACAATTGCGTGCACTGTGTCGTCTCGTTCTTTGGGGTAGCAAGAAAGCTAGTTGGATTTCATTCACTAGTTCTTTTAACTGTTCCATTTTCTCTTACGTGGGCCAACATCCGACATTTCTCTGGGACCAAGATACATTTCCAAATTCCTGGCTTGACAGTAGCAGACGATGTCATTGTGGACTCTGTTTCTATTTCCCTATGTCAAATTTGTTGGACCGGCGTTCTGCGGATATTTCGAGCTCCTTCCAGTTTCCATAGGAAAAGAGCGGAGAAGGCTCGGGAGATACACTTCTCGTCTCAGAATCGTGTGTGCTACAATGCTGCCTTTCCTATGAGGGAGCCAGATCGTGTTCTCACATCCCAATCCTATGTCCCAGGGCAAGACGACCTTCACATTCAGATGTTGCAGCAACTTTCTCTTGCTGGCAAGCACTTTCTGCTTCATATGCACAACCACATCTGGGCGGAGGGCACGTTTCCAAAGATGGTGATGTGAAGCCACTATCATACCCATACTTAAGCCCAGTAAGGACAAACACCTTCTCTCTAGCTACCGCACCATTTCTCTCACCAACAGTGTTTGCAAGATGATGGTATGAATGATTCACGCCCGCTGGTATGGTGGCTGGAGTCTCGCAATTTACTAACGATTGCACAGTGTGGATTTCGAGCATGCTGTTCTGCAGTTGAGCATTTCGTCACTTTGTCCACCCATGTCATAAATGTTTTCTGTGGAAATCCAAGATTGTGGCCACGCTTTTCGATTTGGAGAAAGCTTACGACTCTCTACACGTCGGGCTTCAGTGGCCGCCTGCCCTGTTTCTTTAGGTATTTTAAAAAGACCGAGTTTTCAAGGTTCGTGTGGGTTCCGCCTTGTCGGACACCTTTATCCAGGGAAACAGTGTGCCTCAGGGTTCCATCCTCAGCGTATTCCTCTTCGCTATCACCATTAAACCTATAATGGCCAGTCTCCTGTTGGCCATCTCTGGCTCCCACTTCATTGACGATTTTGCCATCTATTGCAGTTCTCCACGGACCTGTCCCGTTGAGCAGCGTCTTAAGCAGTGTCTCGATCATCTTTACTCATGGAGAATCGACAATAGATTTCGTTTTTCCACTGACAAAACCCGTTTGTATGAATTTCTAGCGGCGCAATTGATTCCTTCCACCATCTTTACATCTTGGGCCTGTTGCTCTTCTGTTCGTTGAAACTATGAAATTCCTGGGGCTCATGCTCCGTAGGAAACATCCTTGGTCCTCCCCTGTTTCTTACTTGGCAGCCCACTGTACGTGATCCTTCAATGTCCTACATGTCCTCAGTGGTACTTCCTAGGGAGTAGATCAAACGACCCTCCCCCATTTGTACTGGTCCCATTGTAAGGTGTCATGGTCTCCTGACCTTATTTATTACATATTCTGACCTCACCATCGTATTCTGCTTATCAAGACGTTTCATTCGAGCCCAAACTCGATATGGTAGAGTCAGTTTTACATATTTCCATTTAATAGATATGTAAATCTAATAAATAAATCGCAAGTGCAGACCAAGATTAAAAAGTCGAGGCTGGTGTACACAAAAATTCGAGACACAATGGCCACAGAAGATTTTGTTTGGCGGAGGCAAACAGCCCACTGGAAAGTCCATAGGAGGGTGAGTTAGCACTCAGCTGCACTGGCCAGCCGACCACCCAGGGACCAAATCAGTATTTTGCCAGAGGAAAGGGATACTGGCCTGCGTGTTCACCTTAAAAGCAAAAACTGTTGTACAGTTTGGGAGAGCCCCAGCATACTCATCTTTGACGAATCTGGTGTGCGGTTTCTGAGTTCTCACAGGTGGACAGTAAACGCCTAATGATATATATTTCCAGACTGGTCAGCTTAAACAGAGCGCCATTCTCCCTTTTGTAACAGTAATGCTGATTGGCGGACTATTTCTGACGCAATGAGCTGGAGGAGTGAGTGGATGATATACCCTTTCGCCCTTTGCATGGAGAGGGGTCGTTCCGGTGACACTCTTGAAGCAGGATAACACTGACTGCCCGACCACCCAGGGACCAAATCAGTTTTATGCCAGAGAAAAGGGATACTGGCCTGCGTGTTCACCTTAAAAGCAAAAGTTGCTGTATTGTTTAGGAGAGCCCCAGCACACTCATTTTTGACGAACCTAGTGTGCAGTTTCTGAGTTCTCACAGGTGGACAGTAAACGCCTAATGCTATATATTTCCAGACTGGTCAGCTTAAACAGAGCGCCATTCTCCCTTTTGTAACAGTAATGCTGATTGGCGGACTATTTCTGACGCAATGAGCCGGAGGAGTGAGTGGATGATATACCCTTTCACTTTTTGCATGGAGAGGGGTCATTCCGGTGACGCACTTGAAGCACGAACATGTAGTGGGAGTGAGTGCACTGAGAGTGAGGAACAAAGTCTCTACTCAGTACTGCACTGAGAGAGCACCTCTGCCGCTAGTGGATTGGAGTGATACTCTATATTCAGTCCCTTGCGAATTAGTGTTTGTTCACTGTTTTGGCCGCGACACTTAACGTGCGGTGTGAACACAGAGTATTCTGTTAGCGCCTGCAAGTGAACACTGAGTGGCATCGCGGTGGACTGGTTTTTTTGCTGGTGTACCACACCAATAGTTAGACTAGGGGCAGATGGGAGTCCTTGACTTCATCAAGACATAGTGAGAGGTCGATTGGCGAAGGTCAATCCCTATATAAAGAGGTAGTTTAGTTATTTTTCAGTGGCAAATGACGCAGGCAGCAGTTTACTGTCCGCCTGTGAGAACTCTGAAAGTGCACACTAGGTCCGGCAAAAATGCATATGCTGGTGCTCTCCCAAACAATACAGCCAGTTTTACTTTTAAGGTGAACACACAGGCCATTATCCCTTTTCTCTGGCAAAAAACTGTTTTGGCCCCTGGGCGGTCAGCGCAGCTGCGTGCTAACTCACTCTCCTACAGACCTTCCAGCGGGCTGGGTTCCTCCGCTGAATAAAAACTCCTGTGGCCGTCGTGTTTTGAATGCTTGTGTATGCCAGCGTCGACTTTTTAATTTCAGTGTGCACTTGCGATTTATTTCGATTTATTTATTAGATTTGCATATTGATTAAATGGAAATATGTGAAATTGTGGAGTAAGGGAAAGACAGCAGATGATATACCCTTTCACTTTTTTCATGGAGAGGGGTCGTTCCGGTGATGCTCTTGAAGCGGGAACACGTAGTGGGAGCGAGTGCGCTCGTACGTGTATGCAGACAGTGAGTTTTAGTTAGCGCCTGTGAGCGAACACTGAGTGGCATCGCGGTGGACTGGTTATCTGACCTGTGTACCATGCCAATAGTTAGACTAGGGGCAGATACGAGTCCTTGACTTCATCAAGGTATGGTGAGGGTTCGATTGGCGAAGGTCAATCCATACAGAAAGAGATAGTTTTGTTATTTTTTGTGGCAAACAACGCAGGCAGCAGTTGTCACAGCTCACGTTATCGTGCGCTACAGCATAAGCGAACCCTGTCTTTCCTCCATTAGAAATAACATACTTAATTCACGTCACTCCATTACATTTTTCACATGGCAGCCTCGACCGTACTTAGAAAAATTCAACTGGATAATTATTCAAGTTTAGTAGGCGTGGATCTCAGCCATTCTGCCGAGTAAATAACATTCTTAAAGAAAAAGATAAAAGAGCTTTCCCACGTTTTATTTATAAAGTTCATTAACAGGATTCCTATCCATAAGAGTTAACCTTCCATTCCGAAAAGAACCCAGAAATTTGTGTATCACTTTATAAATAAAAGTTTCAATTGATTTTCTCAGATATGGCAATAAATAATATTTTCCGTTTGTTTAATGTTTTTCTTACACTAACTAGCAATACTCTAGTACCCAAGTATCCCACCAGTTACGTAAGAAAATAGCATATTTTCTGTGTCTTTTCCTTACAGCAGACGACTCCAGAAGATATTTATTGCTGTAAGTTATTCTGGCATTTCTTTTTGGTACGTTAGTAGCGTCTGTCTGACTTCTGTAGTAGTGTGGGGTGGAAATTGCTTCTTCCAGGAGCCAAAGGGTACTTGTCAGATCAATCCGTTGCACAACTTGACAACATAACACCTCTTATGCGTTCTCCCATACCATCCACCATTGTGGCATTTGTTTGGTCATTGGCACTTTTTTACTCTAGCCTGGTTGAGAGTCTGCATGCAGAAGCTGGAGAACTGCTGTCCTACCGCCATGATTTTGTCCGTAGCAGATATGCTGCCATGCGTGGCCACCCATCCTATGTCTCCTACTTCGACGACTCCTTTGATTGCCACTATGGGGCGCATCTCTCTTAGCTGTTACTTCCTTAAGTTCGCTTTCGGTTCGTGCTCCGGCAGTTTAATTTCATGCGATCTGCAACTTTCTTGGTGGATGTAAACTCTTCACCAGTTTCACTTCATGCGGTAGCCCATGCTCACCTTGGTCTACATTCACTTCCCAAGGACTCTACTCCAGCTCCGCTCTATCGCCTTCAGTTTCACGACCTTCACATGGAACCTCGCGATAGCTCCTTTTGTGTACACTGATGGCTCTCGGACTGAGCGTGGTGTCGGGTACGCCATTCTCGTTGTCGTCGACGTTTTTCGGTATCAGCTACCGGAACACGGTGCAGTATTTACAGCAGAGCTCTTCGCCCTGTATCAGGCTACACAGTACATCCGGCGACACAGGCTTTTCAATTGTGTCATCTGCTCAGACACTCTCAATGCCCTTCAAAGCCTTTGTGTGCTGTATAGATTCCATCGGGTGCAGTTAAGCTGTTACTTGCTCATTATTGACAGTCACTGTGACGTTCATGTGGGTTCTTGGTCACATCTGTCTGACAGGAAACGAGACCGCTGACGCTGCTGCCAAGGCTGCAGTCCTCGTACCTCAGTCCGTTAATTCTTACATTCCCTCCTGTGATCTCTGTGTTGCCGTCTGTCAGCAGGTGGTTCAAATGGTTCAAATGGCTCTGAGCACTATGGGACTCAACTTCTGAGGTCATCAGTCCCCAAGAACTTAGAACTACTTAAACCTAACTAACCTAAGGGCATCATATACATCCATGCCCGAGCAGGATTCGAACCTGAGACCGTAGTGGTCGCGTGGTTCCCAGCAGGTGTTGTCACTTTGGCATCACCACTGGTCCTCCATTGATGTGAACAAGCTCCGGATTATTAAGCCTCTCCCAGCGGCTCACTCGCCGCGAGATCATTTTAACTAGGTTGCGTATTGGGCACTGTCTTTTTACCCATCGCCACTTGTTAAGTGGTGCTCTCCCACTACTTTGTGCACATTGCGCTAGCTATTGCGGGTCCACCATTTCCTGATGGAATGCACTTTTTTTTTTTTTTTTTTACAATTTACGTTCTCATTTGTTTTTGCCGTCTGCGTTATCGGCCGTTTTAGCGAACGCCGCGAGGGCTGTCGACCGCGTTTTGCGTTTTATCCATCGTAGCAATATGCAAGGGGTATTTAACTTTTAGTTCTGGCCAAAATGTTGATAATATTTAGTTGCTTTCGGTAGCAGTACCTTCAGCATAATAACTTCGTTTGAATAAACAAATTGTACGATCTGTTTAACCGGACCAGGAATCACACAGCAGTAGGCCTTTTTCCCTTGTTACATGTTCGCCAATAACTGAAGTTAGAAAACTTTTCATGTGTTCTTTATCCATTTTTTCACTTCTGCTCATGAATGTTTCATGAGCAGGTTGCTTGAAGTTTCTCAGAAAAATGTGGGATGAAAATGCCTTATGCCTCTTGAAAACAAATGTACAACGTGTTTGGTATGGGCAGACTGTAACGCAGTAGCTATAGTTTTCTCTCCTCTTTATGACAGGGTTGATGATGAAGACAAGAATTGACTCTTTTCGCTGTTCTCCACACCCTTCTCTGTCATAAACGTGTTCACTTCCTCCACAAACTGTTGTACCTTCTGACATATAAAATTATCGTCTTCTGTGTCATTAGGCGTGACAAATATAGTAATATGCCTGGATGAAATGCCATATTCAGCCTTAGGACTGTCAATAAAAGATTTCGAAGCTTTGAAATTGTCGAAGCCAGCCAGTTTAGACTCATCTAGTGGCTTCATTAGCAGGTGCCAATAGTGAACTGTAGATTCTTTCGACCTTGCTCTATCGAACTGCGATATTAAATGCTCTTTTAAAGTGTATAATTGCGATAGTTTGTTTCCTTTGAATCGAGTCCCTGCTCGCCATTTGAAAGTCACATAATTTAGAATTAATCTGCAATCTGATTACTTTTAATGCACTTACAGCACCTCATTAATTTGCTATAGCAATTGAAACCACGATTGTAATAGTCCTCATAATTTTTTTATAGTACGCCGTCATCAATATCAAATACACTGGGTGCCGACTGTTTGGGTGTAGATAGTTTGTACTTACTTTGACTTGACTGTTCATCTTGCGCTGGAGATGAAAGTCCTGTATTGCCTGAACAGCCACCTCCAGGTTCGGGTTCTTCCTATCCTTCAAAATCGGTATACCTGTTTAGCGTAACGTCATGTATTCTGTGTCATTCCCATTGTGTTTCTGAATTATTACGTTGTATAATATATCCACGAACTCTCTATCCTCGACCCGATTTCAATTCCATATTCAGCGTGTCGCTACTTTGCCCCTAACATTTGGACTACATTCGTACGATTAATTGTCTTCATGATATCGTTGTACACGTAGCAACCAGCATACGAACACTCCAAGAGACACATTTGTACCGCAGCTGTATCATTCTCGCAACTCGACCATTTGTTAGTGCAGTTGCAACATTCTACCATTTGAAGGCTCTAGCTGACAAGTGCGAATTTTTGCATGATAATGACACAGACCACTATTGTTTTTATGATCGAATGTTAGTGTAACCATTGTTTCGTCTGGTTCCGAGCGTTAGAGGTCAGAGATGTCCCTTGTCAGTGTATTTAACCCTCTGTTAAGTAATTTCCTAATGTTATCGAATATGAATAATGACATCCAACAGGAATGTATGACAGGTGTACAAAAGGAATCGAATTTGGAGAATCTAGCTGGTCTAGAGCAAGTGAAGATAGTGTGAGGTTGATAGATAAGATGGGGGAATGATGTGGATGAAATAAGGGTGCATAGTGTTGGAAATGTGAAGAAACACATCTTAGCTGTTGGAAGAAGACAGCCAGCTACTCCCATGGCAACGGGTAAAGCTTCAATCAAATCTTGGTTGCAGGGCAGTTTTGGGTAAAACGCAGGTTACAGGGTCATACATCTGCAGCGAAGAAACAGACTTTGTCTTCTGCATATCTGATTTGATCCATTGTAAATGGTTGTAAACAAACCTATTGTCTTCTGCATAGCTACAGCAAATATGTGCTGCTCGTATCAGGTGTAGTATTGCAGTAGTGGAATAATAAGGAAAGGTATACCAGCGAGTAAGGAATCAATGAAGAAACGAAAGTGTGAAAAATCTCTTTCTCTGTGTGCTTGGCACCATCCTGACTGAGTATAAGGACTGATATGATGGAGTAACAGAATTTTACACAAACATTCTGAACTATTTAGAGTTGGGTTTTGTTTTCACCATGTCACGTTGAACTTCATTGTAATAGTTAAGATTCAGTTAGACTAAAGGCTGGACTTACTATTGCTCTGTTTTGGGTGGAAATATTTTTATAAATTTTTGGGTTGTATATAGGCAAGAGGCAGACTACCTACACGCTGTAACAGTTTATTCTTCCTTTTTAAGTGCTCATATATAAGCATTCCAAGATTATTTATTGTTTTTGATGGAGCAGTTGGATACCATTAACGATTATTAGAGAAACTGTCTATCGAAAAAGTGCATGTATCAGTTTTTGGTGTGATTTAAGGATAACTTGTGACTTCTTAATGTTTAGTGTAACACCCATATTTCGTCCCCATCGCGACAATGCATAAAGTATATCTGATATGTCATCGACAATAATCTTAGGGCTGGTGCTTCGACGCAGCTGAATCTGAATGTCATCAGTGTGTAGTTACAGTAATGAAACCAAATAAATAGTGGACCAAGGACTGACCCCTGTGGGATTTCCGAAATCACATGTTTCCTTGTTGACTCACAGACGAATCGTTGGTATTTGCGTTAACGTAAATGTTTGAGAAATCTAACTGTTGCATCTTAGTAAATAACATCTATAAATATGTTACATGTTTTGATACGGTTCGTGAGTTCTTCTTGAATAATGTACTTCAAACTTTTATGTACTGAGTGAGTGTGGTGATCGGACGTATTACCATGATGAATATGAAATGGGTGTGGCGGGGAATGGAAGTGGGGCATATAGCCAGGAGAATTAATGGAGGACAGACGAAAGCGTTCTGCTGGATTTCAAGAAATAAGTCTCAGACGGCGACCAAACGGAAGGTAGTACGGAGAAGACTTGCAGTAGCAGCAATGCTGGGTGCACCAAAAGTTTGTAATGCATGGAAAAAAAATCTAGCAGAGGCTCTTACGTAATAGTGGATGTCGAATTGCTGATGACGATGATGATTTCTAACAGGGGCCGGCCGCGGTGGTCGTGCGGTTCTAGCGCTGCAGTCTGGAACCGCGGGACTGCTACGGTCGCAGGTTCGAATCCTGCCTCGGGCATGGATGTGTGTGATGTCCTTAGGTTAGTGAGGTTTAAGTAGTTCTCAGTTCTAGGGGACTGATGACGTAAGATGTTAAGTCCCATAGTGCTCAGAGCCATTTGAACCATTTCTAACAGGGTTTCATCTACTTGCAGTTACCTCTTATATGACGCCACGCTTTAATTGATGAACAAACAGGTGAAAGGACTCTTCCCACCGCCGTATAAATGTTCAGTGAGTTCGTGAGGATTATTTGAGATGTATCGATAAAGCCGCAGCGTAATTTGCAGAGTTGCAGGCACCTTCTATTTCCCGAGCAACCGTGTTCCTTAATTAATTAAAGAATTTAGTGGGCTTTGTGCTTTAATTAGATTATCGAGCGTGAGGTGATGAAAGGGGAGGGCGGGACAGCTTAGAGCGCGCCTCATCAGCGACGCTGTTGACATTGCGCACACGTAGCGCTGCCACCTGCTGCTAATAACTGTGACAAGTGTTGCCGCCTGATGAAAGGCGGGGAGCTGCGCCGCTGATACGGCGCGCTCCAGTTCCAATCAACACGACGCTCACTCTCTCGTCCCACACTGGGCTCCACACGTGTAATGAGGCTGTGCTAGGGCGTAGATGCGATACAGCTGGTAAAATCATCTTAGGCTGATGGTAGTCGTCTATTCAGTGCATCTACACGTACGCCTGCATATACAGGGCGGGAGTAACAAACATTGCCTTGGATAGTGCTATTTTGCGCAATTTGAATTTTATAATTTATTTTGTATCAATGTAGTTTTAAAACTATCGTACACTATCGGGAAGTATCATAAATAAGCATAGCTTACGGTAGACCTCCTAGCAGCATTAATCAGTTAAGGTCGTACCCGCGTTACTCGTACGTTAGGTGTGTTGCAGACCTATCGGGTGTTACCTCATTTCGATCGCTTTGTTTTCACATGTTATCAGATTCCCCTGGGAACCTGAAGTGGAGAACGGTCTAGAAAAGGGCCGTGTAAGCTGCAGAACATTTTTGTTCTACCCAGTTACCCTCTTATCTGATTCTTAAAATTAAAAAGTATTTATAGCAAAATCGAAATTTTCGGTCTTTAATTCAGGTTTTATTCGAAAATTGTTGATTTGTAAACTGAAACAGAGGGGTGCTTCGGCAAAATAAAAAAAGTACATCAGGTTTGTCACGAACTGCTAAAAAAGCTCAATTTCCTCAACAAAAAAGGTCAAACATCACTTCAATACCTCGTCCAGATTACATATAACATGTTTCTTTTATTCACAAACAGCTTTCACACATATCAATAATAACAGGATGCCTTGCCTATGGTCAAGATGAAGAACATTCCACTGAATACAAAATAAAAACAATAATTATATAAAACTTTTTGTGTTTTGTGTCTATAAACTGTATGTGCATCGAAGAATTCTTTTTGGTTACATAAAAGAGAAGAAGTTAAGCAAGCAACTAATTTTTATTACTTCTGAAATGCAAATTATATTTTGAAAGGATACAAAATGCACAGTGGACTGGAACTGAACGATATGCAGCTGTGCTTACGTGCAAAACAAGCAAAGAGAAGTCGTTGGCTTGCAGGTACTCTCTCCTACATTCTTTCCCCAGAAATGCTACCAATACCACCAGTAATCCTACCATTACCACCGGACTCGGTGGCCGAGCGGTTCTAGGCGCTTCAGTCCGGAAGCGTGAGACTGCTATTGTCACAGGTTCGAATCCTGCCTCGGGCATGGATGTGTGTGATGTCCTTAGGTTAGATAGGTTTAAGTAGTTCTAATTTCTAGGGGACTAATGACCTCCGATGTTAAGTCCTATAGTGCTCAGAGCCACCATTACCACGCCATTTATGTACGGTACCGTAGTTTTGGCAGAGCGCAGCTCCATACATACACAAAGAATTCAACAGAATATACAGATAATTTGCAAACGGAAATTTCTTTTCGACTTGTATGCCCAACTATTTATTACGCAATTAATGTCAAAATTTTGTTTGTCTCTAGGACTGAAACCCTTGGGTTCTCACTCAGAACTTAGCCACTGCTTAAATTTTGAATGAAAGTTAGGAGTAATGGCAACTGAAGCCTTTCAGTATAAGGAGTCACCCTATTTCCACCAGTGGTCTTGTCACAGAGATTAAACAAGGAGACCGAGATTCAGGAGACCGTCTTACCCATCGGTTAGGGGAACTGCCCCGAAAATACGTAACAATCGTCAATAATCACCAGTATGAGGATGTGTAAGACAATGGAAGCACTCCATTAAAGACGTTCACTGTACACCCACAGAAAATGTGGTCTGAAATCGTGAAAGTGTCATGATGATCTCTCAGTTGGCAAAAGACTAGCCCCGATTTGGATCCCCGGGAGGAGACTGCTAAGGGGGAGATGACCATAAGAAAAGAATGGAATAACCACTCTAAGAATCGGAACATATAATGTTCACAATTTGAAAGCCCTTAAGAAACTAGAAAATCTGAAAAGAGAGATGTAAAGGCTCAGTCCAAATATAGTGGGTGTCATTGTAGTGAAATGGAAAGAAGATAAGGGTTCCTGTTGTGCCAAATGCAGCATAACGTAGACAACAGGCAGAGAATGCTATAGCTGGAGCAGGATTCGTTACTTTTTGGAATATTGGGGAGAGAGTGAATTAAAGTGAGCATTTCAGCGACAGGTTTGTACTCGTTAGAATCGGCAACAAACCAACGGTAACAACAGCGGTTCAGATATACATGCCGACGATGGAGGCAGAAGTTGAAGAGGTAGAAAATGTATACGAATATTAAATAGTGCCCTCCGGCATTTACCAATGCTCCAGCCATCGTCTGTTTTCCCCATCTGATGAGACATTGTCTGAAGATGATTCCTGATCAAAACGAAGCCGTTTACCATTTTGATATGTGATTATTAATTTTCAGTAAATCTTTGCAATCAAGACAGATTAGTATTTTAATTAGTTATCAGATGGCTGTCATTTTCCAATAATGAAACTTCCTGGCAGATTAAAACTGTGCGCCGGACCGAGACTCGAACTCGGGACCTATGTCTTTCGCGGGCAAGTGCTCTACGAACTGAGCTACCCGAGCACGACTCACGCTCCCTCCTCACAGCTTCACTTCTGGCAGTATCTCGTCTTCTACCTTCCAAACTTTACAGAAGCTTTCCTGCCCGCGAAAGGCAAAGGTCCCAAGTTCGAGTCTCGGTCCGGCACACAGTTTTAATCTGCCAGGAAGTTTCATATCAGCGCACACTCCGCTGCAGAGTGAAAATCTCATTCTGGATTTTCCAATAATGTTGTCATAACTTATTAGTATTTGAGTATACTGAACGAAAAATTCGGTATACAAAGGCAGATGATAATCTGATAATCATAGGAGATTGGAGTGCAAACGTAGCGAAAGGAACGGAAGAAAGGGTTAGGGCAGAATATGGGCTTGGTAACAGGAATGAGAAAAGGGAACAGTAATTTAGTTCAGCAACAAAATTCACGCAGTAACAGCGAATACACTGCACAAAAGGTATAAGAGAAGGCGGTACCCTTGGAAAAGTCCAGTAAACTCGTGAACATTCCACCTGGATTACATCATGGCCAGAGAGAGATTCCGAAATAAGATACTTTACTGTAAGGTGTACAAAGAAGCCAATATTGATGCATATCATGAATTACTGATGATGGCCGGCCGGTGTGGCCATGTGGTTCTAGGGGCTTCAGTCTGGAACCGCGTGACCGCTACGGTCGCAGGTTCGAATCCTGCCTCGGGCATGGATCTGTGTGATGTCCTTAGGTTAGTTAGGTTTAAGTAGCTCTAAGTTCTAGGGGACTGATGACCTCAGATGTTAAGTCCCATAGTGCTCAGAGCCATTTGAGCCATTTTTTTTATTGATGAAGAGTAGGACTCAACTTTAGCAGGATAGTCTGGATGAACACACGTGGAAAGAAGTCTGATACTAAAGTATTGAGGAATGATGAGCTGCATTCGAACACCTCTACAGCAGTAGATACTTCAGTAGTGAATACTGCATTAGATAGTTCCGTTGAATATTGGACGGACAAATTTATGTAGAAGGAAAGTAGCTGCCAACTAACTTTGGTTAACAGAAGAAATACTGCCAAGCAACTTTGGTTAACAGAAAAAATACTTCAGCTGATCGTCGAAAGGAATAAGTACAGAAATCCAGAATGAAATTTTCACTCTGCAGCGGAGTGTGCGCTGATATGAAACTTCCTGCAGATTAAAACTGTGTGCGGGACCGACACTCGAACTCGGCACCTTTGCCTTTCGCGGGCAAGTGCTCTACCATCTAAGCTACCGAAGCACGACACGCGGCCCGACCTCACAGATGGTGAAATGTTGAAGGTAGGAGACGGGCACTGGCGAAAGTAAAGCTGTGAGAACGGGGCATCAGTCGTGCTTGGGTAGCTCGGATGTTAGAGCACTTGCCCGCGAAAGGCAAAGGTCTGGAGTTCGTGTCTTGGTCGGGCACACAGTTTTAATCTGCCAGGAAGTATCAAGTATAGAAATGTTTAGAGAGAGACAGGAAATCTGCAGTACTAACGGAAAACAAACTAAATTGGAATTGCACAGGGAAACCAAGGCTGCAGGAAAGATGTGAAGAAATCGAAAAGAAGAAAAAGTATGATTCGTCACAGAGAAAAGTCAAAACAACATTCGGTGGAATTAGAAGCAAGGGTAACAAAATTTAGTGTGAAATGATAATTCCAAGGTTAAACGCAAAGGAAAGACTGGATACCTGGAAAGAGTACACTGAAAGCCTCTGCAAGGAGGATAACTTGTTTGATGACGTGGTGGAAGATCTGGGAGTCGATATGGAAACTAACAACGAATTCTGTATTATGGTAATAGCTTTACAGTCATTTGAGAGACATGTGATCAAATAAGGCAGAAGGGATAGATAACATTTCTTTGGAATTTTTTATATCGTTGGGGGAAGTGTCAACTAAATGACTGTACAGGTTTATGTGTAGAATTTGTGAGACTCTAGCCTTACTATTAGACTTCCGGGAAAATACCATCCACACAATACCGAAGAGAGTAAGCGCAGGTAAGTGTGACAACTAAAGCATAATCAGACTCATGCATCCAAGCTACTGCCATGAATAATATACAGAAAACTGGAAAAGAAAATTGAGGCTGTATTAGGCAGTTTGAATTTCGGAAGGTAAGGATACCAGTGAAACAGTTCTGACGTTGAGCATGGTTATATAAGCAAGGTAAAAAAAGAAGAAAATCATAGCATTTTCCTAAGTAATGTCAGCTTAATGAATGACTTTCGATAATGTAAATTTTTGCAAGATGTTAGACTTTCTGAGAAAAATGGGGGTGACCTATAGAGAATGGCGAATAATATACAGGGTGTTACAAAAAGGTACGGCCAAACTTTCAGGGAACATTCCTCACACACAAAGAAAGAAAATATGTTATGTGGACATGTGTCCGGAAACGCTTACTTTCCATGTTAGAGCTCATGTTATTACTTCTCTTCAAATCACATTAATCATGGAATGGAAACACACAGCAACAGAAGGTACCAGCGTGACTTCAAACACTTTGTTACAGGAAATGTTCAAAACGTCCTCCGTTAGCGAGGATACATGCATCCACCATCCGTCGCATGGAATCCCTGACGCGCTGATGCAGCCCTGGAGAATGGCGTATTACATCACAGCCGTTCACAATACGGGCACGAAGAGTCTCTACATTTGGTAACGGGGTTGCGTAGACAAGAGCTTTCAAATGCCCCCATAAATGAAAGTCAAGAGGGTTGAGGTCAGGAGAGCGTGTAGGCGATGGAATTGGTCCGCCTGTACCAATCCATCGGTCACCGAATCTGTTGTTGAGGAGCGTACGAATACTTCGACTGAAATGTGCAGGAGCTCCATCGTGCATGAACCACATGTTGTGTCGCACTTGCAAAGGCACATGTTCTAGCAGCACAGGTAGAGTATCCCGTATGAAATCCTGATAACGTGCTCCATTGAGCGTAGGTGGAAGAACATGGGGCCCAATCAAGAAATCACCAACAATGTCTGCCCAAATGTTCACAGAAAATCTGTGTTGATGATGTAATTGCACAATTGCGTGCGGATTCTCGTCAGCCCACACATGTTGATTGTGAAAATTTACTATGTGGCGGTGAATCGAGGAAGTACAGTACATACTGACGAAACTGAAATGAGCTCTAACATGGAATTAAGCGCTTCCGGACACATGTCCACATAACATCTTTTCTTTATTTGTGTGTGAGGAATGTTTCCTGAAAGTTTGGCCGAACCTTTTTGTAACACCCTGTATTCAATATGTGCAAGATTCAACAGCGAACACTAAGAATCGAAGATTATGAACGAATTTCTCGCCCTAAAAAGGATGTAACGGGGATGCACTCTTTCGCCCATACTGTTCAGTCTATGCATCGAAAATTACTGGCTGAAATAAAAGAAAGGTTTAAGAGTGAGATTATTATTCGGGATGGAAGGATGTCAATGATCACGTTCGCTGATGACATCACTATCTCCAGAGAAAATGAGGAAGAACTACAGGACCTGTGTCTTGGTATAAACAGTGGAACAAGTATACACTATGAATCGAGTGTATATGGGTAAAAGACGAAAGTAATGAGAAGTAGGAGAAATGTGAATAACGATAAGCGTAACATCAAATTTGAGCACCATCAAGAAGACGAAGCGAAGGAATTCTGTTACGTCGGAAGCGAAATACCACATGACGGACGAAACAAAGCCGAGCGGTGTGGCCGAGTGGTTGTAGGAGCTTTAAGTTGGAACCGCACGACCGCTACGGTCGCAGGTTCGAATCCTGCCTCGGCCATGGGTGTGTGTGATGTCCTTAGGTTAGTTAGGTTTAACTAGTTCTAAGTTCTAGGGGGACTGATGACCTCAGGTATTAAGTCCCTTAGTGCTCAGAGATATTTGAACCATTTTCGACGAAGCAAAGAGGACATAAAGAGCCGATTATAACAGGCCTTAATATGAGGGAGATATTTATGACAATGCATTTGAGATGTGGTGCTATACAACGATGTTGAAAATTTGGTGTATTGATAAGACTGGAGGAGGTTCTTCGTGGGATCGGAGAAGAAAGGAATGTATAGAAAAGTACGACACATATGGTCAACGACGCTTGACAGATCTGCCATTCAATCCTGGAGGAAGTATAGTGTTTCTAGAGTTACCAGCCTCTTTCTCTTGGGTCGCTAATGAAACACGTTGCTCATTTTACCACAGATGTTCTTCACTTAGAAGAAGCTGTTCCATGACATGTTTATAATGCAGTAGTACACAGGATGGGTGAAATGAAATAGTCCTGGAAAGGATTTCATGCACATTACTATCCACCATGGCTTCCAGAATGCGATCACAAAGAGAATGCCACGAAAACATTCCCCAGACCGTATCTCTCCGACGATTGTTGCAGGAACTTTGCTTTCAGGCGTTTCACGCCGAAGGAGCATATAACTGATTCATCTTAATGCCACTTCCAGTGGACATCCATTTGCGGTACTGGCGTACAAATTCCAGCCTTAGTCGCCGATGAACAGCAGTCAGCATGGGTGCAAGAACCAAGCGGCTGTTGTGGAGGCCCACACGCAGCAACGTTTGCTGAACGGTCGTTGGGGAGACACTGTTGGTAGCCCCTTGGTTCATTTGGACAGTCATTGGCTCAACAGTTGCACGTCCGTTCGCCCGTACACATCTCCGCAGGCGTCGTTCACCCCATTCCGCTACCGCCCGTGGTGCACCAAAGTTGCCTCGACATCGGTTTTGGATAGCGCCATTTTGCCATGTACGTTATACACTACTGGCCATTAAAATTGCTACACCACGAAGGTGACGAGCTACAGACGCGACAGGAAGAAGATGCTGTGATATGCAAATGATTAGCTTTTCAGAGCATTCACACAAGGATGGCGCCGGTGGCGACACCTACAACGTGCTGATATGAGGAAACTTTCCAACAGATTTCTCGTACACAAACAGCAGTTGACCGGCGTTGCCTGGTGAAGCGTTGTTGTCGTGCCTCGTGTTAGGACAAGAAATGCGTACCATCACGTTTCCGACTTTGGTAAAGGTCGGATTGTAGCCTATCGCGATTGCGGTTTATCGTATCGCGACATTGATGCTCGCGTCGGTCGAGATCCAATGACTGTTAGCAGAATATGGAAGCGGTGGGTTCAGGAGGGTAATACGGAACGCCGTGCTGGATCCCAACGGCCTCGTATCACTAGCAGTCGAGTTGACAGGCATCCGCATGGCTGTAACGGATCGTGCAACCACGTCTCGATCCGTGAGTCAACAGACGAAGACGTTTGCAAGACAACAACCATCTGCACGAACAGTTCGACGACGTTTTCAGCAGCATGGGCTATGAGCTAGCAGATCATGGCTACGGTTACCCTTGACGCTGCATCACAGACAGGAGCGCCTGTGATGGTGTACTGAACGACGAACCTGGTTGCACGAATGGCAAAACGTAATTTTTTCGGATGAATCCAGGTTCTGTTTACAGTATCATGATGGTCGCATTCGTGTTTGGTGACATCACGGTGAACGCACATTGGAAGCGTGTATTCGTCATCGCCATACTAGCGTATCACCCGGCGTGATGGTACGGGGCGCCATTGGTTACACGCTCGGTCACCTCTTGTTCGCATTGACGGCACTTTGAACCCTGGAGGTTACATTTCAGATGTGTTACGACCGGTGACTCTACCCTTCATTCGATCCCTGCGAAACCCTACATTTCAACAGGATGATGCACGACCGCACGTTGCAGGTCCTGTACGGGCCTTTCTGGATACAGAAAATGTTCGACTGCTGCCCTGGGCAGCACATTCTCCAGGTGTCTCACCAATTGAAAACGTCTGGTCAATTGTGACCTAGCAGCTGGCTCGTCACAATACCTCAGTCACTACTCATGGTGAACTGTGGTACCGTGTTGAAGCTGCATGGGTAGCTGTACCTGTACAGTCCATACAAGCTCTGTTTGACTATGCCCAGGCGTATCAATGCCGTTATTACGTCCGGAGGAGGTTGTTCTGGGTACTGTTTTCTCAGGATCTATGCACCCAAATTGCGTGAAAATGTAATCACATGTCAGTTCTAGTATAATGTATTTGTCCAATGAATACCTGTTTATCATCTGCATTTCTTCGTGGTGTAGGAATTTTAATGGACAATAGTGTACTTTAACTACAGCTGGACGCGAACAATTTTCAAACTTTGCAGCTAGCAAAATGCTGTCACCCTTGGCCCTAAAGACAATGGTCATGCCCTTTTGGACGTCAGATAAATCGCTCCGTTTCCTCATTACGACAACTACTGCATTGTTGTCCGCGTGCCACCGACATGCTTTACATACCCTCCATTGTTAATGCTGGCACGTGCCGTCTGTGAGTGTTTACTGCACACCGACTTCGAACGTAGGCGGTGATCACATTAATGCCACTTGACCGTGGATTTTACCCGATATGTACAAATATAATTATTGGTGTTATATTATTCTGATGTGCCATTTGCGAGCTGCAGATAACTAACAAATGCTCCACAAATACCGATTTGCGCGAAAAATGGTACATAACTTTTTGGTTCCTATCACGATTGCCGCACGTATCGAAAAGTCACTGAGCACGTCGTGTTAGCGACCTTATGCCCTACTCGATTCGCATATTGAGCTAGGTCAATAACTTTCAATATTCATAGACATGCACTGTATCTCTCATCACATTCTCTGAATACTTACATGAGTAATGCGATGTCGTCACCAGCATTACTGCACAGTGTTCCACGTCTGCCACTTTTCTGTCCAGCAGTGTGCCTGGAGAAAAACGTTACCGCTATTCCAGCGAGTCCCATTTCAAGTTTCTCTATGCTATCTGATAGCCTCTTGAACTGGATGTATTGAATTGTTACGATACTAGCGATTACTTTGAATTCGTTCGCTGCCTACTCGACACAGTCTCAAAAGACTGGCAAAATACTCTAGAATTAGTCACAATAGCGTCTTGCATGCGACTTGCTTTATCAATGCACTTCACGCTCCCAAAATCATTACAACAGATCTAACTTTTCTGTTTGCCTCCCTTATTACTAATTTTACCTGTTCGTTCCATTTAATACCAAAAATACTGAAACAATGAGACATGATTGAGTCGTTTGCTACTAATTGGTAACTCGATACCAATAGATTTCGCTGGCCGGAGTGGCCGAGTGGTTCTAGACGCTGCAGTCTGGAACCGTCCTTCGGTTAGTTAGGTTTAAGTAGTTCTAAGTTCTAGGGGACGGATGACCTCAGCAGTTAAGCCCCATAGTGCTCAGAGCCATTTGAACCATTTTGAATCAATAGGTTTCTCTGTTATCGGAATTATTTTCTTATGTCTGTCGAACTGTGATTCTGTGGTTGTGTACAATCTGTTAGTGCTGATGACCATATTAATAATGCATATAGAGAACACTGAAGGTTTCACGACTCCTTGAGTCGCTCCTGATATTTTCGTTGCCACTGAATATTTGCGGTCCATTATAGTGTACTACGTGCCCAATTGATTATGCCTTAACGTACATTTCGTTGCATGCAATGAATTTTGGAATCTCGTACTCAGCAGGCAATATTTTTACGTTAGGGTAATGGTTTCGTTGTCAGTTTTGTTTTACTTGGAGATTATAGCTGTAATTCAGGTACGTAGGTAGCGGAAAAAATGCTATTTATACTATATGTTTTTAGTACAAATTATTAACTGTACTAGGACTTGCACAGGAAAGCTGACCGAATCCTGAATATGACATATCTGTAACGTTTCTCATTTTGATCATATTTTACAGTCTTAGCTACACCTATCCCGGATACGTGGGACCAGTCAGTGATTTTCAGGTTCTCTGTGCCTTACCGCTTAAGCAACGCATGCAATCCCTCATATTTCTCCTCAGACTTAACAATCCTACCTGAATAGCGCATCAGAAACACTCTACCCTAGATCCAGACGCCATCTGTCACAAATACGCATTTTTCGAAACAGTTTATGTAGCAGGATCCCAACTCTGTAGTTATCTCCTACACAACATCACAGAACTCATTTCCTATCTTGAAAGGAAATGGTTGATCTATTTTTTAAAATAATATTTTTGTCTTCTTTCGATTAGAAGCATACAGAAAATCACATTACAGCGGATTTATTCCATCCGTCTTTTATTTCACGGAAGTTATAGCTTTCGAGGTACAAATGCACTCTTATTTCTTAGGATTCGCTGAATCATAACATTAATACAGATCCAGAATGAGATTTTCACTCTGTAGCGGAGTGTGCGCTGATATGAAACTTCCTGGGAGATTAAAACTGTGTGCCGGACCGAGACTCGAACTCGGGACCTTTGCCTTTCGCAGGCAAATGCTCTACCAACTGAGCTACCCAAGCACGACTCACGCCCCGTCCTCACAGCTTGGGCAGCACAGTTGGTAGAGCACTTGCCCGCGAAAGGCAAAGGTCCCGAGTTTGAGTCTCGGTCCGGCACACAGTTTTAATCTGCCAGGAAGTTTCACATCAGCGCATACTCCGCTGCAGAGTGAAAATCTCATTCTGGAAACATCCCCCAAGCTGTGGCTAAGCCATGTCTCCGCAATATCCTTTCTTTTAGGAGTGCTAGTTCTGCAGGAGAGCTTCTGTAAAGTTTGGAAGGTAGGAGACGAGGTACTGGCAGAAGTAAAGCTGTGGGGAGTGGGCGTGAGTCGTGCTTTGGTAGCTCAGTTGGTAGAGCACTTGCCCGCGAAAGGCAAAGGTCCCGAGTTCGAGTCTCGGGCCGTCACACAGTTTTAATCTGCCAGGAAGTTGCATTAATACTGATATTCCTCTTCTCCTGTTTACGTAAGCGTTTAATGGAGTCATTGCTTTTTTCACAGATTAACAAATACGTAATTTAGGAAAAAGTTAAGGGATAAGTATGTTCTCTATTTTCGTAAGGCGAGGAACGGGAGGAATAGTGGAAGATGAGGACGTGTTAGCTAGCACGTAAACGGAGGGATATCGACTAGGAGCTGCAGGTTGCACGTCGGTAATTTACCGTTTGATCGCGTAGATTACGAAGGTAATTTGCGCGTCGCTAATGGTAAACGTCACGTTCAATGTTACATGCGCTTGTTAGTCCTCTGAGTTTGTAAGCGCGCAGTGCAACAGCTGTCAGTCAATATAGAGCGTTGTACGACGTCCACTGAGGTCAGCATTAACTATCTGAAGCGGACGTACTGGTTTCTTTAGTAAACGTCATACAGGACGATCCTAGTGGTTCCTACTTAATGACTCGCTCCTGCAATTCCGTCGTGTTTGAGACTGCCGTCTACTTAATAAATATGCAGGGAGTGTTATTAAAAATAAGTATATTACACGGTACTCGGCTGATAGCTCGGAAAAATGTAAAAGTCTGTCAGAAACTCTTCGCAATAATACCTTTTCTCGGCTCTATTTAAATTTGTGAAGTGTTAGCGGTACAACCACTGTAATAAGATTTTGTGAGTCAGGTAATACATACTATGGAATAATAACGTATCTCGTGGTAAGGGTATCCAAACTTACCTCGCAATGTCAAAAAAATTTACTCGTTCATTACATTTCCACACGTTTCTATTTCCGAAAAACTTTGCTCTCTCGTAAGAACATTTGCTCATTTCAAGTTTTTGCCTACTTTATTTAGCATGGTTCTTAAGCGTAAACAGTACATTACATATAATGTAACAGTACCAAAGATATTACTGCAGTGGTTTTGCTTTCTATAGCCACCCATATATTATTGACCTTTCTCTTGTGCCATTATTATAAAAGCTGCTGGTGCAGTTTTTCATAATTCGAGAGATAAGTGTTCAAAATGCATTTCGTATGTTTAACGGCGAAAGTTGCCTGTTATAATTTGTCAACTTCCAAATGCTTGTGTTATTCATGCGTCTACTAACACGCGTGCAGTTTTACCGGGATAATCTGTGACCACCACGCGACATTTATTGTGTAGCCCGTCTTGGTGGTTTGTCTTAATAAAGCTCCTGATGAGCAGTGAGTCTCAGCCAACAGGAATTCAACCTGGCCAGTGCAGGAGCAATATGGTTTGTGCTTGCAGGGGGAACAAAATGTCCTGTTCTACTCTGTTCTGTGGTGCACTCTATGCAACGAGGAAGTGTAACTGCTCTGGATTATTTCGAGATACAGAGAAATTGTTTGTGGGTTACATCTTTGCTATGTACAATAAATCTTAAAATGAGGTCTTGGTTTTGCTTTCTCTGGTCGCTGGCGATGAGTGAGCTTTTATATGCTGCAATGTGCTGATTGTCTGCCCTCCGAGGCTTCCCAGCTAGCTATCATCTTACAGCCGAACCACTTCGTCCGCCATACAAGTTATCCGTGATCCGATGATCACAGAAGTGCTTCGTCTGCCTTTTCGTTTAGCAGTTGTTTATTATGTTGCTGGTTACTAATACTTGTGGAATGATGGAGTGATAGCACGCTATTGAGAGATGCTTTATTTTGAAACGCAAGTAAATATGCTCTTTAGTTTGTCTAATATTAAAAACTGAACATTTTCATTTTGGCGCGCAGCTTCTGAACGCAGGAGCAAATCGCGGAGAAGGGCCACAATGCATGTGGTCTTTCTCACGATACCGATACCGAACAAAACCATCTGTCATCTGTACCTCACACCACATTACGTCATCTTGTCACTTCTGCATTCCCAACTGCTCTAAGAAGACCTTCTTGTACCTCAGTATGATGGCTGCACAACCGCGGATGTCCGTCCGCAGGAGGAACACCGCTGCGCGCAAACCTGTCACTTTGCCTGCGAGAACCGTCCCCGCTGGAGCAGCAGCACCATCACGAAGAGAGACGTCCGCTTAAGTAACGATGCACCAGTAACTTGTGAGGTGCAAGTTGTAAGTCAGTCCGAGTCTTGCTAGAGACATCCTACAGAACATTGTTCGTCCCTTCAAGTCTTAAAGTCGTCGCGTGTGATAGAAACAGTGGCCGATACATAAACAGTGATTGATCTTCAGTAGAAATATACCAGCGAATAGCATTGTCGGGTATGGACAGGGACCGCTTACCAACAGATTTAAGCAAGTGCTATTGGTTTGGATATATTCTTCGACTACTAAATCAACACAGAAGATTAGTTTTCTACCGACTTTAGTTCAGAGCACATTATTTAGTTTTAGTTCATGGAACTTTAGTCAACGCAGGATAGATAGGGTAAACCTGCATTCAACAATTGCGGTAACTAGCGTTACCAAAGTATCGCCCCGAAGTCCACAACAGTTATTATTATTATTTCTTTCCTTTCTCAGACGAAATGTCGGGTTGAAAATGGAAAGTGACGCGGAACTTGATCAAGCGTGACTTCCTTTTAACTGTAAGGTATATGTTACATTGCATTTAGGAACTTACGGGTAATAGAACATGTATCAATAATTGCAGATTTATGTAGTTGTATATATACTTTTGGATGTAGCTGTATTGCGTTGATGTACTGGTGGATACTGTGTGGTATGACTCCTATAGTTGATAGTATAATTGGTATAATGTCAACTTTATCCTGATGTCACATGTCTTTGACATCCTCAGCCAGTTGGATGTATTTTTCAATTTTTTCTCCTGTTTTCTTCTGTATATTTGTTGCATTGCGTATGGATATTTCGATTAGTTGTGTTAATTTCTTCTTATTATTCGTGAGTATGATGTCAGATTTGTTATGTGGTGTTGTTTTATCTATTATAATGGTTCTGTTCCAGTATAATTTGTATTCATCATTCTCCAGTACATTTTATGGTGCATACTTGTATGTGGGAACGTGTTGTTTTATTAGTTTATGTTGAATTTAAAGTTGTTGGTGTATTATTTTTGCTACATTGTCATGTCTTCTGGGGTATTCTGTATTTGCTAGTATTGTACATTCGCTTGTGATCTACTGTTTCTATTTGTTTTTTGCAAAGTCTGCATTTATCTGATGTGGTATTGGGATCTTTAATGATGTGCTTGCTGTAATATCTGGTGTTTATTGTTCGATCCTGTATTGCAATCATGAAACCTTCCGTCTCACTATATATATTGTCTTTTCTTAGCCATGTGTTGGATGCCTCTTGATCGATGTGTGGCTGTGTTATATGATACAGGTGCTTGCCATGTAGTGTTTTCTTTTTCCAATTTACTTTCTTCGTATCTGTTGACGTTATGTCATCTAAAGGGTTGTAGAAGTGGTTATGAAATTGCAGTGGTGGAGCCGATGTATGTATATGAGTGATTGCTTTGTATATTTTGGTAGTTTCTGCTCGTTCTAGAAAGAATTTCCTTAAATTGCCAACCTGTCCATAACGTAGGTTTTTTATATCGATAAATCCCCTTCCTCCTTCCTTTCTGCTTAATGTGAATCTTTCTGTTGCTGAATGTATGTGATGTATTCTATATTTGTGGCATTGTGATCGTGTAAGTGTATTGAGTGCTTCTAGGTCTGTGTTAATCCATTTCACTACTCCAAATGAGTAGGTCAATATTGATATAGCATAAGTATTTATAGCTTTTGTCTTGTTTCTTGCTGTCAATTCTGTTTTCAGTATTCTTGTTAGTCTTTGTCTATATTTTTTTTTAGTTCTTTTTTATTTGTATTATCTATTCCTATTTTTTGTCTGTAACCTAGATATTTATAGGCATCTGTTTTTTCCATCGCTTCTATGCAGTCGCTGTGGTTATCCAATATGTAATCTTCTTGTTTAGTGTGTTTTCACTTGACTATGCTATTTTTCTTACATTTGTCTGTTCCAAAAGCCATATTTATATCATTACTGAATACTTCTGTTATCTTTAGTAATTGGTTGAGTTGTTGATTTGTTGCTGCCAGCAGTTTTAGATCACCCATGTATAGCAAATGCGTGATTTTGTGTGGGTATGGTCCAGTAATATTATATCCATAATTTGTATTATTTAGCATGTTGGATAGTGGGTTCAGAGCAAGGCAGAAGCAGAAAGGACTTAATGAGTCTCCTTGGTATATTCCATGTGGCTGTGATGTGATATTATTTGAATTTGTTTGGATATTAAGTGTGGTTTTCCAGTTTTTCATTACTATGTTTAGGAACTGTATCAATTTAGGATCTACTTTGTATATTTCCAATATCTGTAGTAACCATGAGTGGGGTACAGTATCAAAAGCTTTTTGGTAATCAATGTATGCGTAGTGTAGCGACCTTTGTTTAGTTTTAGCTTGATATGTCACATCTGCATCTATTATCAGTTGCTCTTTACATCCTCGTGCTCCTATGCAGCATCATTTTTGTTCTTCATTTATAATTTTGTTCTGTGTTGTATGTGTCATTAATTTCAGTGTAATGACTGAAGTTAATATTTTCTATATTGTTGGTAGGCATGTTATAGGGTGATATTTTGCTGGGTTTGCTGTGTCTGCTTGATCTTTAGGTTTCAGATAAGTTATTCCTTGTGTACATGTATCAGGCAATGTGTATGGGTGTGCAATGTAACTGTTAAATAATTTAGTTAGATGTGAATGCGTTAAGGTGAACTTCTTTAGCCAGAAATTTGCTATTTTACCTTATCCAGGGGGTTTCCAATTGTGCGTAGAATTAATTGCTCGGGTGACTTCATGTTGCAAAATTATCACTTCAGGCATTTGTGGTATCATCTTGTATGAGTCTGTTTCTGCTTGTATCCACCGTGCATGCCTGTTATGTTGTACCGGGTCTGACCAAATGTTGCTCCAGAAGTGTTCCATGTCTGTTATGTTTGATGGATTGTCTATTTTAATGTGTGTGTTATCTATTGTCTGGTAAAATTTCTTTTTCTTTGTGTTGAATGTTTGGTTCTGCTTCCTTCTATTTTCACTGTTTTTGTATCTTCTAAGTCGTTTGGCCAATGCTTGTAATTTCTGCTTCTTTTCATCTAATTGCTCTATCGCTTCTTGTTGTGAGATTTCACCTAACCTTTTTCGTTTTTTGTCTGATATTTCATTTCTTATAAATTGTGTTAGCTGTCCAATGTCTTTTCTCAGTTTTTCTATTCTGATCTGTAGCCTGTGTTGCCATGCTGGTTTTGTGGGTTTCTTCTGTGTGTTGGTTGGTTCTGATCACTGCCTAAAGTGTATATTTAGTGTAGTAAGTGCTCCTATATGAACCAATAGTCGTAACTCTTCCATAGTTGGATTTTCATTTATTTTGTTGTATATGATTGTGTTGATTGTTTCTATTGTTGTTTCGACTTGTGGATTATTTGGTGGTCTATGCAAGAATGATCTAATGTCTGTATTTGTGTCTTTGTATTCTGTATATGTCAGCTGAAATTTTTCTTCTATATCTAACATGCGTGTCACATCGCGTTCTATTTGTGGTTGTTCTGGAGGCTGTAGTAAGATCTCGTTTTCCTCTGATTGTTTAACTGATGTGTGTTGTTCTCTGTGTGTTTCTGGGTGTTTGAGTCGATTACTATATTTTCTTCTTCTTCTGATTGCACTTAATTTTGTTCCAGTATTTGTTGTACTTGTTATTTGCTGTTTTCTAATTCTGACTCGGGTATTCCGTTATTTTTGATTATTACACGGATCTGATCAGCTAGTCGTTCTTCTGTTAAAAAATTTAATTCTGGGTATTTGGTAGTAAATGTTGTGTATACTTGTGATCTGTATCCAGTTGTGTTGGTTCCTAAGTTTGTTGCTTGGTAATAACAGAACATGAGGTGTCGCTTAACTTCATCTGACCATCTCATCCTCTGCCTTTGTTTTCCTTCTAGGGTGGTTGCAGGAAGCGTATCCTACAGAACACCTCTATTTGGATTTAAATCATTTTCCGTGTGGCTAGCAGTGTCGTTACCATTGTGGACGGGCATAGGGTTCAAGCGTCGTCCCCGACCATAACAGCGCTTGTCCGAGGCTTCATTAGTTCTGTCCTGAACCAACTACTCACACAAAAGGGGGGTTAGCCCTATCAGTGGTTAGTTCTTTTCGTCGCCTTTTACGACTGGCAGAACATACCGCAGGCCTATTCTTTTCCTGGGCCTCCATGGTGTTTATTACTATTATTTCTTTCTTTTCTCAGACGTTATGTCTGGTCAAAAATTGAAAGTGACGCGGACATTGATCGAACATGACTTCCTTTTAACTGTACAGTATATGCTATATTGCATTTAAGAACTTTCGGGTAATTTAACATGTATCAATAATAATTTCGGATTTCAGTAGTTGTATATATAAGTTTGGATGTAGCTGTATTACATTGATGTACTGGTGGATATTGCGTGGTATGACTCCTGTAGTTGATAGTATAATTGGTATAATGTCAACTTTATCCTGATGCCACATGTCCTTGACTTCCTCAGCCAGTTGGATGTTTTTCTCAATTTTTTCTCCTGTTTTCTTTTGTATATTTGTTGTATTGGGTACGGATATTTCGATTAGTTGTGTTAATTTCTTCTTTTTATTGGTGAGTGTGATGTCAGGTTTGTTATGTGGTGTTGTTTTATCTGTTATAATGGTTCTGTTCCAGTATAATTTGTATTCATCATTCTCCAGTACATTTTGTGGTGCATATTTGTATGTGGGATCGTGTTGTTTTATTAGTTTATGTTTTATGGCGAGTTGTTGATGTATTATTTTTGCTACATTGTCATGTCTTCTGGGGTATTCTGTATTTGCTAGTATTGTACATCCGCTTGTGATGTGATCTACTGTTTCTATTTGTTGTTTGCAAAGTCTGCATTTATCCGTTGTGGTACTGGGATCTTTAATAATATGCTTGCTGTGGTATCTGGCGTTTATTGTTTGATCCTGTATTGCAATCATGAATCCTTCCATCTCACTGCATATATTGCCTTTTCTTAGCCATGTGTTTGATGCGTCTTGATCGATGTGTGGCTGTGTTAGATGATACGGGTGCTTGCCATGTAGTGTTTTCTTTTTCCAATTTACTTTCTTCGTATCTGTTGATGTTATGTAATCTAAAGGGTTGTAGAAGTGGTTATGAAATTGCAGTGATGTAGCCGATGTATTTATATGAGTGATTGCTTTGTGTATTTCGCTAGTTTCTGCTCGTTCTTTAAAAAATTTTCTTAAATTGTCTACCTGTCCATAATGTAGGTTTTTTATATCGCTAAATCCCCTTCCTCCTTCCTTTCTGCTTAATGTGAATCTTTCTGTTGCTGAATGTATGTAATGTATTCTATATTTGTGGCATTGTGATAGTGTAAGTGTATTGAGTGCTTCTAGGTCTGTGTTAATCCATTTCACTACTCCAAATGAGTAGGTCAATAATGGTATAGCATAATTATTTATAGCTTTTGTCTTGTTTCTTGCTGTCAATTCTATTTTCAGTATTTTTGTTAGTCTTTGTCTATATTTTTTTTAGTTCTTCTTTTTTATTTGTATTATCTATTCCTATTTTTTGTCTGTATCCTAGATATTTATAGGCATCTGCTTTTTCCATCGCTTCTATGCAGTCGCTGTGGTTATCCAATATGAAATCTTCTTGTTTAGTGTGTTTTCCATTGACTATGCTGTTTTTCTTACATTTGTCTGTTCCAAAAGCCATATTTATATCATTGCTGAATACTTCTGTTGTCTTTAGTAATTGGTTGAGTTGTTGCTGCCAGTAGTTTTGGATCATCCATGTATAGCAAATGTGTGATTTTGTGTGGGTATGTTCCAGTAATATTGTATCCGTAATTTGTATTATTTAGCATGTTGGATAGTGGGTTCAGAGCAAGGCAGAACCAGAAAGGACTTAATGAGTCTCCTTGGTATATTCCACGTGGCTGTGATGTGATATTATTTGAATTTGTTTGGATATTAAGTGTGGTTTTCCAGTTTTTCATTACTATGTTTAGGAACTGTATCAATTTAGGATCTACTTTGTATATTTCCAATATCTGTAGTAACCATGAGTGGGGTACACTATCAAAAGCTTTTTGGTAATCAATGTATGCGTAGTGTAGCGACCTTTGTTGAGTTTTAGCTTGATATGTCACATCTGCATCTATTATCAGTTGCTCTTTACATCTTGGTGCTCCTTTGCAGCAGCCTGTTTGTTCTTCATTTATAATTTTGTTCTGTGTTGTATATGTCATTAATTTCTGTGTAATGACTGAAGTTAATATTCTGTAGATTGTTGGTAGGCATGTAATGGGGCGATATTTAGCTGGGTTTGCTGTGTCTGCTTGATCTTTAGGTTTCAGATAAGTTATTCCATGTGTAAGTGTATCAGGGAATGTGTATGGGTCTGCAATGTAACTGTTAAATAATTTAGTTAGATGTGAATGTGTTGAGGTGAACTTCTTTAGGAAGAAATTTGCTATTTTATCATTTCCAGGGGCTTTCCAATTGAGCGTAGAATTAATTGCTCTGGTGACTTCATGTTGCAACATGATCACTTCAGGCATTTGTGGTATCATCTTGTACGAGACTGTTTCTGCTTGTATCCACCGTGCATGACTGTAATGTTGTACCGGGTTTGACCATATGTTGCTCCAGAAGTGTTCCATGTCTGTTATGTTTGGTGGATTGTCTATTTTAATGTGTGTGTTATCTATTGTTTGGTGAAATCTCTTTTGGTTTGTGTTGAATATTTGGTTTTGTTTCCTTCTATTTTCACTGTTTTTGTACCTTCTAAGTCGTTTGGCCAATGCTTGTAATTTCTGCTTCTTTTCATCTAATTGCACTATTGCTTCTTGTTGTGAGATTTTACCTAACCTTTTTCGTTTTTTGTATGATATTTTATTTCTTATAAATTGTGTTAGCTGTCCGATGTCTTTTCTCAGTTTTTCTATTCTGATCTGTAGCCTGTGTTGCCATGCTGGTTTTGTGGGTTTCTTCTGTGTGTTGGTTGGTTCTGATCTCTGCCTAGTGTGTATATTTAGTGTAGTGAGTGCTCCTACATAAACCAGTAGTTGTAAGTCTTCCATAGTTGTATTTTCATTTATTTTGTTGTGTATGATTGTGTTGATATTTGTTATTGTTGTTTCGACTTGTGGGTTATTTGGTGGTCTATGCAAGAATGGTCTAATGTATGTATTTGTGTCTTTGTATTCTATATATGTCAGCAGAAATTTCTCTTCTATATCTAACATGTGTGTCACTTCGTGTTCTATTTGTGCTTGTTCTGGCCGCTGACTTAAGATTTCGGTTTCCTCTGATTGTTTAATTGATGCGTGTTGTTCTTTGTTTGTTTGCTCTGGGATGTTTGAGTCCATTACTGTATTTTCTTCTTCTTCTGATTGCACATTATTTTGTTCCAGTATTTGTTGTACTTGTTTGATGTTTTTTATTCTGACTGGGGTGTCCTGTTATTTTTGATTATTACACGGATTTGATCAGCTAGTCATTGTTCTGTTAAAAATATTAATTCTGGGTATCTGGTAATAAAAGTTGTGTATGCTTGTGATCTGTATCCAGATGTGTTAGTTCCTAGGTTTGTTACTTGGTAATAACAGAACATGAGGTGTCGATTAACTTCATCTCATCCTCTGTCTATGTTTTCCTTCTAGGGTGGTTGCAGGAAGCATATCCTGCAAAACACCTCTATTTGGATTTAAATCATTTTCCAGTTGGTTAGCAGTGTCGTTACCATTGTGGGCGGGCATAGGATTCAAGCGTCATCCCCGACCATGAAGGCGCTTGTCCGAGGCTTCTTGAGTTCTGTCCTGAACCAACGAATCACACTAAAAGGGGGGTTAGCCCTATTAGTGGTTTGAAACTTCCTGGCAGATTAAAACTGTGTGACCGACCGAGACTCGAACTCGGGACCTTTGTCTTTTGCGGGCAAGTGCACTACCAACTGTGCTACCGAAGCACGACTCACGCCTGGTTCTCACAGCTTTACTTCTGCCAGTACCTCGTTTCCTACCTTCCAAACTTTACAGAAGCTCTCCTGCGAAACTTGCAGAACTAGCACTCCTGAAAGAAAGGATATTGCGGAGACATGGCTAAGCCACAGTTTGGGGGATGTTTCCAGAATGAGATTTTCACTCTGCAGCGGAGTGTGCGCTGATATGAAACTTCCTGGCAGATTAAAATTGTGTGCCCGACCGAGACTCGTACTCGGGACCTTTGCCTTTCACGGGCAAGTGCTCTACCAACTGAGCTACCGAAGCACGACTCACGCCTGGTACTCACAGCTTTACTTCTGCCAGTACCTCGTCTCCTACGTTCCAAACTTTACAGAAGCTCTCCAGCGAAGCTTGCAGAACTAGCACTCCTGAAAGAAAGGATATTGCGGAGACATGGCTTAACCACAGCCCGAGGGATGTTTCCAGAATGAGATTTTCACTCTGCAGTGGAGTGTGCGCTGATATGAAACTTCCTGGCAGATTAAAACTGTGTGCCCGACTGAGACTCGAACTCGGGACCTTTGCCTTTCGCGGGCAAGCGCTCTACCAACTGAGACGAGGTACTGGCAGAAGTAAAGCTCAGAGTACCGGGCGTGAATCGAGCTTCGGTAGCTCAGTTGGTAGAGCACTTGCTCGCGAAAGGCGAAGGTCTCGAGTTCGAGTGTCCATCGGGCACACAGTTTTAATCTGGCAGGATGTTTCATATCAGTGCACACTCCGCTGCAGAGTGAAAATCTCATTCTGGAAACATCCCCTAGGCAGTGGCTAAGCCATGTCTTCGCAATATCCTTTCTTTCAGGAGTGCTAGTTCTGCAAGGTTCGCAGGAGAGCTTCTGTAAAGTTTGGAAGGTAGGAGACGAGGTACTGGCAGAAGTAAAGCTGTGAGTACCGGGCGTGAGTCGTGCTTCGTTAGCTCAGTTGGTAGAGCACTTGCCCGCGAAAAGCAAAGGTCCCGAGTTCGAGTCTCGGTCGTGCACACAGTTTTAATCTGACAGGAAGTTTCATATCGGTGCACACTCCGCTGCTGAGTGAAAATGTCATTCTATTAGTGGTCTGTTCTTTTCGTCGCCTTTTAAGACTGGCAGAACATACCGGAGGCCTATTCTTTTCCCGGGCCTCCACGGGATTTATTATTAATGTTATTTCTTTTCTTAGGCGTTATGTCTGGTCTAAAATCGAAAGTGACGTGGACCTTGATCAAGCGTCACTTCCTTTTAACTGTACAGTATATGTTACATTGCATTTAGGAACTTTCGGGTTATTGAACATGTATCAATAATTACGGATTTTTGTAGTTGTATAAATAAGTTTGGATGTAGCTGTATTACATTGATGTACTGGTGGATATTGTGTGGTATGACTCCTGTAGTTGATAGTATAATCGGTATAACGTCAAGTTTATCCTGATGCCACATGTCCTTGACTTCTTCAGCTAGTTGGATGTATTTTTCAATATTTTCTCCTGTTTTCTTCTGTATATTTGTTGTATTGGGTATGGATATTTCGATTAGTTGTGTTAATTTCTCCTTTTTATTGGTGAGTATGATGTCAGGTTTGTTATGTGGTGTTGTTTTATCTGTTATAATGGTTCTGTTCCAGTATAATTTGTATTCATCATTCTCCAGTACACTTTGTGGTGCATACTTCTATGTGGGATCGTGTTATTTTATTAGTTTATGTTTTATGGCGAGTTGTTGATGTATTATTTTTGCTACATTGTCATGTCTTCTGGGGTATTCTGCATTTGCTAGTATTGTACATCCACTTGTGATGTGATCTACTGTTTCTATTTCTTGTTTGCGAAGTCTGCATTTATCTGTTGTGGTATTGGGATCTTTAATAATATGCTTGCTGTAATATCTGGTGTTTATTGATTGATGCTGTATTGCAATCATGAATCGTTCCGTCTCACTGTATATATTGCCTTTTCATAGCCATGTGTTGGATGCATCTTGATCGATGTGTGGCTGTGTTAGATGATGTGGGTGCCCGCCATGCAGTGTTTTCTTTTTCCAATTTACTTTCTTCGTATCTGTTGAAGTTATGTGATCTAAAGGGTTGTAGAAGTGGTTATGAAGTTGCAGTGGTGTAGCGGATGTATTTATATGAGTGATTGCTTTGTGTATTTTGCTAGTTTCTGCTCATTCTAGAAAGAATTTTCTTAAATTGTCTACCTGTCCATAATGTAGGTTTTTTATGTCGATGAATCCCCTTCCTCCATCCTTTCTGCTTAATGTGAATCTTTCTGTTGCTGAATGTATGTGATGTATTCTATATTTGTGGCACTGTGAGCGTGTAAGTGTATTGAGTGCTTCTAGGTCTGTGTTAATCCATTTCACTACTCCAAATGAGTAGGTCACTATTGGTATAGCATAAGTATTTATAGCTTTTGTCTTGTTTCTTGCTGTCAATTCTGTTTTCAGTATTCTTGTTAGTCTTTGTCTATATTTATCTTTCAGTTCTTCTTTTTTATTTGTATTATCTATTCCTATTTTTTGTCTGTATCCTAGATATTTATAGGCATCTGATTTTCCATCGCTTCTATGGAGTCACTCTGGTTATTCAATATGTAATCTTCTTGTTTAGTGTGTTTTCCCTTGACTATGCTGTTTTTCTTACATTTGTCTGTTCCAAAAGCCATATTTATATCATTGTTGAATACTTCTGTTATCTTTAGTAATTGGTTGAGTTGTTGCTGCCAGTAGTTTTGGATCATCCATGTATAGCAAATGTGTGATTTTGTGTGGGTATGTTCCAGTAATATTGTACCCGTAATTTGTATTATTTAGCATGTTGGATAGTGGGTTCAGAGCAAGGCAGAACCAGAAAGGACTTAATGAGTCTCCTTGGTATATTCCACGTGGCTGTGATGTGATATTATTTGAATTTGTTTGGATATTAAGTGTGGTTTTCCAGTTTTTCATTACTATGTTTAGGAACTGTATCAATTTAGGATCTACTTTGTATATTTCCAATATCTGTTGTAAGTAGGCTGTTTAGGTTTTTTATTGGTAACGCCACCTCTGTATGACAATCACTGGCTGTGCTGTGGGCAGTCTGTGTCTGCTTTGCATTGTTGTAATACTCGCCATTGTAGTGTTAGGCAGCTGGCTGTGAACAGCGCGTAGCGTCGCGCAGTTGGAGGCGAGCCGCCAGCAGTGGTGGATGTGGGGAGAGAGATGGCGGAGGTTTGCAGTTTGTCATGAACTGATATATATATTATGATTTGTGATGATATTAAGGTAAATACATTGTTTGCTCTCTATTAATATCTTTCATTTGCTAACTACCCCTATCAGTAGTTAGTGCCTTCAGTAGTTTGAATCTTTTATTTAGCTGGCAGTAGTGGCGCTCGCTGTATTGCAGTAGCTTGAGCAGCGAAGATTTTTGTGAGGTAAGTGATTTGTGAAAGGTATAGTTTAATGTTTGTCAGGGCCATTCTTTAGTAGGGAGTTTTGAAAGTCAGATTGCGTTGCGCTAAAAATATTTTGTGTCAGTTTAAGCACAGTCCTGTATAAATTGTTCAAAGGGGACGTTTCATATGTCGACCCTTAGCCGAGGATACCTCACTGGAATCTTCTGATTTTTTTCTTGTAGTTTGTGTATTTAGTGTAGCTTTTGTTTATTGCTAGCGCGTAATTGTAGAGAGAATCTCCTTTGTAGTTGCAGTCTTTCATTGTTGTACTGTAAAACAGTTGTGGCATGCATGTAGATTTGCACCAAGTATTTCGCAGCTGCGCTGGTAATTAACTAGATATTATTTTCAGTGCTATGTTAATGTGTTCTCTTATTTTTGATCTTCAAATTGTGCTTTTCTTTGTTATCGTGTGAAATACTCTGACAATAATGGCGTGTGAAAAACGTAATACTAGGCTCCAAAGTAAACTGAGAAATGACAGTGAAGACGAAAGCAGTGTGTTAACGCCACCATGTAATGAATTAACAAATATTCAAAGTAGTAATTTGGTAACTGTGCATAGGGAAATGGAGCGGGCGTCAAATAATGGTGTAGACATTGAAACATGTAGAGAACAGGGAAGCATTATCGATCGATCGGTCGGCAACAGCTCGCCTCAGGAATCCGAAATGACAGGAAACAATCTCGCAAATACTGTAGATTCAGGTTTTGGATCCTCACCGTTTTCTCAAATAAGTCAAGACACATTTTCTGCTTGTCAAAATGTGAATGTTGCCGGTGCAAATGCACTGCCGAACAGCGTAGAGAAACAGATTCCAGACACTAAAACATTATTATTGCAATTAATGCAACAAATGGAACAAAATCAGAGACAAACACAGCTACAGTTAGACACAGTGGAACAAAATCAGAGACAAACACAGCAAAAGCTTCAAAAGTTAGACACAGTGGAACAAAATCTTAAAAAGTTAGACTCATTGGAGCAAACTCTTGAACAAACACGTGAAGATTTAACTGCTGAGTTACATAACATTGAATCGAAATGTCAAAAAGTCTGTAATGACGTAAAATCACAAATTTGTGAGCATTTCCAACTTATTTTTTCGCGGCATGAAAATGCATTACAGAATCATGAAGCAGCCATAAAAGAACTGCAAACTATTTTTCATGAAAATCACAACACCTTGCAAGCTAAAATTGACTCAGTTGCATCTACCGATTCGGTTACGCAACTTGCAAAAACTCAGGAAAACTTAAAGGTCACAGTAGAGACGATTGCAACACAAATGGACACTCTGAAACTTGGTTCAGAAAAACATACAGAGGAAATGATTTCACTATCGGATAAAGTAGCCGAACTTTCAGATCAGTTCACTAACTTATCTACAAAGGTAGATGATGATCTGAATGACACAACACCTGTAGCCTTCACTGACACAGAAGAGTATGAACAAATTAGAAAATTCAAACAAAATCAAAATCAAATCAATACACAGTACAAAAGAGAAATCCGGGAAGTGCAAGATCAGTTGGCACAAGTAGTACAAGAATTACGTATTTTAGAGGACACTCGCGCCCCAATACGGGAAGAGGGACATACAAATACGGAACAGACACAAAATAACAACACAGGGCACTTCGGAAATTGTGAAAGAAATTGGCAAGGCGCATTGGATTTTGAGATGGAACCGCCGAAACGAAGTAACAATGACCGACATGCGACTCGCCGACATGACGATTTTGACTATAAGCTGTTCATTACTACACGTAAATTCAAAACATTTAAGAATTCTGGCAACGACATTCATCCACAAGCATGGCTCCATCAATTCTCTCATTGTTTTCCTCCCAACTGGTCGTTAGAACACAGATTAGAATTTATGTGTGGCTACTTAGAGAATGAACCAGCTGTAAGAATGCGATCGGTAATTCACGATTGCCACAGTGAAGGAGAGTTTTACCATGCCTTCCTCTCAGCATATTGGTCTCAAGCCACACAAGACCGTGTAAAACATAGCATCATAATGATGACACGTTTCGAACAATCTGAATTTTCCAGTCTTATGAAATATTTTGAAGACATGTTGCACAAGAATCAGTACCTGACAAACCCATACAGCCCCTCAGAACTCATCCGCATTTGCTTAATCAAATTACCTGAACATTTACGACATATTATTTTAGCAGGACGTTGCAAAGACGACATTGAAGCTTTTCAGGGACTGTTACAAGAATTAGAAATTGACACAGACAGTCGCGGGATGCGAAAACAGGAAAACAATCACTACAGGTCACATCCGTCACAATTCCGTGACGACAGAAACGATAACTGGACGCGACAAGGCTATTCTCACCACACAAATCGTGACCAAAATAGACACCACCCGTATGACAACCGTTGGCAGAGTAGTAATAATTACAGGGAAAGATCACCTCTCCGCAGCAATGACTATGACAGAGATAACCACAGAAACAGACAATATGGGAACCAAAACAATTATTACCAGGGGAGACAGAATAACTTCAGACGCAACAGTTCAGCGCGGAGTTACGATTCAGGGAGAAATTCTCCACCACGTGACCGACAAGGAAGAAACTACGGATTCTACCGAAATGACGACAGACGATATGATCATAACGACAGACGTCAATTGCATCAGAACTGGCGGGATTCAAACAGAGCAGGGCCCTCTCGGCAAGGCGAATTTGTAGAAGTTAGGTCTCCTAATCCCAATAACGACGCGCGCCAACAAAGAAACAGACAATGACTCACACCGCAGGCAGCCGCGTGCGCCGGCTGGCTCAGAGAAAAATAACATTGACGCTAACCTTGAGCAAAATTCCAGTATTCTTTACGGACGAATACCGCATGATAATTGCATTCAAGTTGAAACTCTGCGTACTAGGAAGAGTAAAGGTTTACACCACATTTCTCATGTAAAACCATTTATTGACAGATAATCTGCCTTTTAACTTTGTCTTTGCCATAAAACGTTTCACTTCACGTTACTAGTATGCTTTAGAAACTGTTACCATGCAACAATGTTTGAAGTTAAATATCCAGCCAAGAACCAAGAGAAATTATTTAAACAGAAATTACGAATGCATTGTTATTGTGAACAGGAGACACAGTGTTATTGTGTGTGTACATTCTTGCTTGTTAGTTGCACGATTATGTAACGACTATAAGGCTCACATACTTAGAACATTTACCAGTACTGCTAATGAGATTTTAATGCAACATTTTGGTTACCTGAAAATACATTCTGTATTTAAAGTGCTTTCTGAGAGATACCAGATGACACAGAGGTTAGTTTATGTGACAGCTACACGATTTTTATCACGACGCTACTAATGAGTGACAATTTACAATGTTGCTTTTGCGGTGTATCTGTTTTATATCTGCACAGTTTTCTGAATTCTTCTGGAAAGACAAACATGTTTTAGTAGTAACTTTTGTGATATAGCAACAATGAGACAGCCTTTTTTCGTGGCACAACAATACGTTACTGTACAGTACTTTCTTCATCACGCCAATAAGCATAATAACTACGATATCTATACGCAAAGCATTTCACTTTTGTTTATCATGAGGTAAGTACATTGGCTTCTGCAGAACTTAGCTTTCGGAGGAAAATAACTACGACACTTCCACAGAGATTATCTTACAACAAGATGCACATTTAGCGCTACAGGACACGCATTCCAGTGATCAATTTTATACTTAAAACATTTATTTTTAAAGATTTTTGAATTACAAAGAAAGTTTTCCGTGATATATTTCATTTCATTGCTGTAATCTGTAACACCTGAGGGTATAATTACATAAATCCTCAGGGGGGTACACGCTTACTTTGTGTACCATGTGTGTGGCAACCACAAGGAACCCTAGCTAATATGGTATTTGCTTATACAACTTTACACGTCGGTACCATATTTCTCTAACACAGAATTACACAGCTATCTGATTATTTGACAGAGAAACAAACATTCTTTTTACTACGTCAGTGACAGATGTTTACGCAATTACAGTTGGATAACTTCACACTTATGAAACTGTATTTTGTCTGTACTTTGTGAAATGTTCATATTTTTTCGGATTCATTGTGATACTATGAGAGATTTGAGATATTTGGTATGGGATCATGATTTTAAAGTACGTTTGAGGTAGATGACACTATTGAAATGAGCAGAGAATTTTTTTTACGTTTTGAAATTATTGGAGGAAGTTACGACGATTTTAAGATTTGACTGAAGTGTTATGATGTTATTATTACGACGACGATGTGTACTATGCTGTTGAGGTATGTTTATGATAAATAAGCTGATGCTATATGAGGAATCTGATTATGCTATGTAGCTATTATGATGAAATATTGAAGATGTGTTGATGAATATGAATTTGTATATGTGTAATAAGGTAAGGAATAAGGAGTAGGGGTTAGGGACTCTGATTTATGAAAAGGTTGTTGGAAACCAAGAATCGTACTTTAAGAGTTATGAAATGTGTGTGTATATGCATGAATGTATCACAATGCCACTGAAAATTTTTTTGGACACTGTTATATTTATAGGGTTTTGTTTCTACAGATTTGCAACGCTAATTCTTGACCTGTGAAATATTTTTATATGAGACTACCACGGTAGCAGAATCTCCTGTCGTAAATATTTCCGTACGAAAGTTAAGTGACCACCTGCGCGTAATGCGTCGCGGGCACCCAGCTGTGTCAGACGCCTGGAGAAAAAGCCATTATTGCGAGCCCTTTTCAGCAGCACAGGTAGAAAAAAAAGGGGACGTGGGACGTGTCAAACACCTGGAGAACAAGCCATTAGGGTGTGCCTTTCATCGCTAATGCGACACCCTCGTTACTTGAAAACATATGATTACTCGCACTTTGTGCTAATTACTGAAATGCTTATGAATTGATGGGAAATATTCGTACATCTGCACACCTGATTACGACAAGAGTCTTTCTACGAGAGTTGAGAGAATTTCTACTAACTTATGAAATGTCACATGACTATTGAATGATATTTTTATGCTTTGGTTTGCGTAATTGCTTATTTCATTTGATATCTGGTTTCCAGCTGTGTTGCAGCATTGCTTTTATAAAATGAAATGCATTTGCTAATGTGAACACTTTCTGTCAACAGATCTATTAAATAATTATTTTATGATCCACATTCTTTAAAAAAGGAGCACTTGGACAGGAAAGAACAATAAGAAGGAACTAGTAACTGCATTCATAATTTTCTTTTCAAGTAATTGGTAACTTTTTGGTAGAATAACTTCTTGTGGTGCACCACTTTAATTACATAGACATTAAGATGTGAATATACATTTCCCTTATCTGCATTGTTGTTTAGTGTAATATTTTTTCTGCTTGCGCTATGTCATGTTTAGGTATAAGTTGCTGCTGTTTGCCAGGCATAGTGTTATTGAATTTGACTTTTGCTCATTTATGCTGCTAGCTTTGCCAATTTGCATTTTTTTTTGCATTGCTGTTTGTGTTGATTTGTTATGTGATGCTGCATTGCCTCGTCCCTTAGTTTACCATCTGAGCTCAGTAGATTTAAGTTAGCTTAAGTGGGGGTAGACTATATAAGAGAATGAGTTGCGATGAATTGGAAGAAATGCATTGAGAATTAATACGAAAAAAGTACATAAAACAGGTTTAGGTAGGATTTTCTTGGAAATAAATGTTGAAGTAAGAAATGTGTGAACATATAAATACAGAAAGCATGCTTAGATAGAATTTTTTTTGGTGGAAACAGAGGATGAAATAAGAGGAAAGATATATGAAGTTTTGGGTTGGACTGCAGTACCAAATGTTACACTGAAAACGAACCCTGTCCTTTCCTATTGGTGTTATCCCACTATGTGTTTGTGTACCCTTGAGTATTTGTTTTCTTCCTGTCTCTGTGTACTGTTTCATAGAATTTTTTTTCTCTTCTAATACTAAGCTATATTCACTATGAGGAGGAATACTGTTATCCTCAAATATAAGTTGCATTAATAGTATGTTATTTTCTTTGTAAAGTTGTTTACAATTCTGTTCTGTTTCAATGTTCATGTGTGAAATTAATGTTTCGAAAACTATTCTCATTATTTTATGTATGTACTTATGTCACTATTTTTGTAACACTGATGTATATGTTTATTTCTATTCTTTTGTAACGCCTGTTTTACTACAAATCTTATCTGTATTGTTATGTTTTTAATGATGTATTTTGTACCTTTGTAATTGTATTCTTATGTTATAAAATTGTAATTGTCACCAGTTCATGACATTATTAACTTGTTAGTTACATTTCACTGCACACGTTTCTGTTGGTCATAGTATGTGGACAATATGTGAGAAGTAGGGACTGTTAGTGTTTGCACGTGTGTTAATAACTCAGCAAGGGACTGGATAACAGCATTGCTGGTTCTAAGGACAATTTCAAAAACTTTGTGAGTGCACAAGTGGTGGTTTATGGACTTGCTATATTATCCGCAAGACTCTTCAATGGTGACTCTCTGCACAGTCACAACAGATGGCTGCTGGCCATCTCTTCAAGGACTACAGTGGGTCTACATCTTTGATGATCCATCAATACCATTATTTCTACAAGGACTGCAGTGGGTCTGCACCTCTGGTGGCCCACCAATACCATACTCTCTACCAGGACTACAGTGGGTCCGCTCTGTGATGACTTACCTACCAATACTCTTCAAAACTTCGAATGACTCTGCTGTGGGTTTGCTCCATTGTGGCCCATTACCTGTCAGCATGTCAAGAGCCAGCACTGTCTTTCCATTGGAAGGACAACACTACTTCTTCAAGACTGCATGGAAATCCACTACTTCCGTGTGCATTTTCTTTTACTGCTCAGACTTTGAGAAAAACACTGCTATTCTCCTGTACGATTAGGACTGTCTTTATGGACTGTGAGACAATTTTAGCTTTTGACCAACATTGTATCAATAAGTGTGTGCATTTGATTTCTTTGTTATTGTAATTATAAAAAAAAATTTTTCAAATCTGTATTGGCCACTGCCCAATCCATTTTGTAAAATTTTTTGTGGGGAGCATGGGGGCTATGTAAGTAGGCTGTTTAGGTTTTTTATTGGTAACGCCACCTCTGTATGACAATCACTGGCTGTGCTGTGGGCAGTCTGTGTCTGCTTTGCATTGTTGTAATACTCGCCATTGTAGTGTTAGGCAGCTGGCTGTGAACAGCGCGTAGCGTCGCGCAGTTGGAGGCGAGCCGCCAGCAGTGGTGGATGTGGGGAGAGAGATGGCGGAGGTTTGCAGTTTGTCATGAACTGATATATATATTATGATTTGTGATGATATTAAGGTAAATACATTGTTTGCTCTCTATTAATATCTTTCATTTGCTAACTACCCCTATCAGTAGTTAGTGCCTTCAGTAGTTTGAATCTTTTATTTAGCTGGCAGTAGTGGCGCTCGCTGTATTGCAGTAGCTTGAGCAGCGAAGATTTTTGTGAGGTAAGTGATTTGTGAAAGGTATAGTTTAATGTTTGTCAGGGCCATTCTTTAGTAGGGAGTTTTGAAAGTCAGATTGCGTTGCGCTAAAAATATTTTGTGTCAGTTTAAGCACAGTCCTGTAAGAATTGTTCAAAAGGGGACGTTTCACTGTAGTAACCATGAGTGGGGTACACTATCAAAAGCTTTTTGGTAATCAATGTATGCGTAGTGTAGCGACCTTTGTTTAGTTTTAGTTTGATATGTCACATCTGCATCTATTATCAGTTGCTCTTTACATCTTGGTGCTCCTTTGCAGCAGCCTGTTTGTTCTTCATTTATAATTTTGTTCTGTGTTGTATATGTCATCAATTTCTGTGTAATGACTGAAGTTAATATTCTGTAGATTGTTGGTAGGCATGTTATGGGGCGATATTTAGCTGGGTTTGCTGTGTCTGCTTGATCTTTAGGTTTCAGATAAGTTATTCCATGTGTAAGTGTATCAGGGAATGTGTATGATTCTGCAATGTAACTGTTAAATAATTTAGTTAGATGTGAATGTGTTGAAGTGAACTTCTTTAGCCAGAAATTTGCTATTTTATCATTTCCAGGTCTTTCCAATTGTGCGTAGAATTAATTGCTCTGGTGACTTCATGTTGCATAATGATCACTTCAGGCATTTGTGGTATCATCTTGTATGAGTCTGTTTCTGCTTGTCTCCACCGTGCATGACTGTAATGTTGTACCGGGTTTGACCATATGTTGCTCCAGAAGTGTTCCATGTCTGTTATGTTTGGTGGATTGTCTATTTTAATGTGTGTGTTATCTATTGTTTGGTGAAATCTCTTTTGGTTTGTGTTGAATATTTGGTTTTGTTTCCTTCTATTTTCACTTTTTTTGTACCTTCTAAGTCGTTTGGCCAATGCTTGTAATTTCTGCTTCTTTTCATCTAATTGCACTATTGCTTCTTGTTGTGAGATTTTACCTAACCTTTTTCGTTTTTTGTATGATATTTTATTTCTTATAAATTGTGTTAGCTGTCCGATGTCTTTTCTCAGTTTTTCTATTCTGATCTGTAGCCTGTGTTGCCATGCTGGTTATGTGGGTTTCTTCTGTGTGTTGGTTGGTTCTGATCTCTGCCTAGTGTGTATATTTAGTGTAGTGAGTGCTCCTACATAAACCAGTAGTTGTAAGTCTTCCATAGTTGTATTTTCATTTATTTTGTTGTGTATGATTGTGTTGATATTTGTTATTGTTGTTTCGACTTGTGGGTTATTTGGTGGTCTATGCAAGAATGGTCTAATGTATGTATTTGTGTCTTTGTATTCTATATATGTCAGCAGAAATTTCTCTTCTATATCTAACATGTGTGTCACTTCGTGTTCTATTTGTGCTTGTTCTGGCTGCTGACTTAAGATTTCGGTTTCCTCTGATTGTTTAATTGATGCGTGTTGTTCTTTGTTTGTTTGCTCTGGGATGTTTGAGTCCATTACTGTATTTTCTTCTTCTTCTGATTGCACATTATTTTGTTCCAGTATTTGTTGTACTTGTTTGATGTTTTTTATTCTGACTGGGGTGTCCTGTTATTTTTGATTATTACACGGATTTGATCAGCTAGTCATTGTTCTGTTAAAAATATTAATTCTGGGTATCTGGTAATAAAAGTTGTGTATGCTTGTGATCTGTATCCAGATGTGTTAGTTCCTAGGTTTGTTACTTGGTAATAACAGAACATGAGGTGTCGATTAACTTCATCTCATCCTCTGTCTATGTTTTCCTTCTAGGGTGGTTGCAGGAAGCATATCCTGCAAAACACCTCTATTTGGATTTAAATCATTTTCCAGTTGGTTAGCAGTGTCGTTACCATTGTGGGCGGGCATAGGATTCAAGCGTCATCCCCGACCATGAAGGCGCTTGTCCGAGGCTTCTTGAGTTCTGTCCTGAACCAACGAATCACACTAAAAGGGGGGTTAGCCCTATTAGTGGTTTGAAACTTCCTGGCAGATTAAAACTGTGTGACCGACCGAGACTCGAACTCGGGACCTTTGTCTTTTGCGGGCAAGTGCTCTACCAACTGTGCTACCGAAGCACGACTCACGCCTGGTTCTCACAGCTTTACTTCTGCCAGTACCTCGTCTCCTACCTTCCAAACTTTACAGAAGCTCTCCTGCGAAACTTGCAGAACTAGCATTCCTGAAAGAAAGGATATTGCGGAGACATGGCTAAGCCACAGTTTGGGGGATGTTTCCAGAATGAGATTTTCACCTTGCAGCGGAGTGTGCGCTGATATGAAACTTCCTGGCAGATTAAAACTGTGTGCCCGACCGAGACTCGAACTCGGGACCTTTGCCTTTCGCGGGCAAGTGCTCTACCAACTGAGACGAGGTACTGGCAGAAGTAAAGCTCAGAGTACCGGGCGTGAATCGAGCTTCGGTAGCTCAGTTGGTAGAGCACTTGCTCGCGAAAGGCGAAGGTCTCGAGTTCGAGTGTCCGTCGGGCACACAGTTTTAATCTGCCAGGATGTTTCATATCAGCGCACACTCCGCTGCAGAGTGAAAATCTCATTCTGGAAACATCCTCCAGGCTGTGGCTAAGCCATGTCTCCTCAATATCCTTTCTTTCAGGAGTGCTATTTCTGCAAGGTTCGCAGGAGAGCTTCTGTAAAGTTTGGAAGGTAGGAGACGAGGTACTGGCAGAAGTAAAGCTGTGAGTTCCGGGCGTGGGTCGTGCTTCGCTAGCTCAGTTGGTAGGGCACTTGCCTGCGAAAGGCAAAGCTCCCCAGTTCTAGTCTCGATCGGGTACACAGTTTTAATCTGCCAGGAAGTTTCATATCAGCGCACTCTCCGCTGCAGAGTGAAAATCTCATTCTGGAAACATCCCCCAGGCTGTGGCTAAGCCATGTCTCCGCAATTTCCTTTCTTTCAGGAGTGCTAGTCCTGCAAGTTTCGCAGGAGAGCTTCTGTAAAGTTTGGAAGGTAGGAGACGAGGTACTGGCAGAAGTAAAGCTGTGAGTACCGGGCGTGAGTCGTGCTTCGGTAGCTCAGTTGGTAGGGCACTTGCCTGCGAAAGGCAAAGGTCCCGAGTTCGAGTCTCGGTCGTGCACACAGTTTTAATCTGACAGGAAGTTTCATATCGGCGCACACTCCGCTGCTGAGTGAAAATATCATTCTATTAGTGGTTTGTTCTTTTAGTCGCCTTTTAAGACTGGCAGAACATACCGGAGGCCTATTCTTTTCCCGGGCCTCCACGGGATTTATTATTAATGTTATTTCTTTTCTTAGACGTTATGTCTGGTCTAAAATGGAAAGTGACGCAGACCTTGATCAAGCGTCACTTCCTTTGAACTGTACAGTATATGTTATATTGCATTTAGGAACTTTCGGGTTATTGAACATGTATCAATAATTACGGATTTTTGTAGTTGTATATATAAGTTTGGATGTAGCTGTATTACATTGATGTACTGGTGGATATTGTGTGGTATGACTCCTGCAGTTGACAGTATAATCGGTATAACCTCAAGTTTAACCTGATGCCACACGTCCTTGACTTCTTCAGCTAGTTGGATGTATTTTTCAATATTTTCTCCTGTTTTCTTCTGTATATTTGTTGTATTGGGTATGGATATTTCGATTAGTTGTGTTAATTTCTCCTTTTTATTGGTGAGTATGATGTCAGGTTTGTTATGTGGTGTTGTTTTATCTGTTATAATGGTTCTGTTCCAGTATAATTTGTATTCATCATTCTCCAGTACACTTTGTGGTGCATACTTCTATGTGGGATCGTGTTATTTTATTAGTTTATGTTTTATGGCGAGTTGTTGATGTATTATTTTTGCTACATTGTCATGTCTTCTGGGGTATTCTGTATTTGCTAGTATTGTACATCCACTTGTGATGTGATCTACTGTTTCTATTTCTTGTTTGCGAAGTCTGCATTTATCTGTTGTGGTATTGGGATCTTTAATAATATGCTTGCTGTAATATCTGGTGTTTATTGATTGATGCTGTATTGCAATCATGAATCGTTCCGTCTCACTGTATATATTGCCTTTTCATAGCCATGTGTTGGATGCATCTTGATCGATGTGTGGCTGTGTTAGATGATGTGGGTGCCCGCCATGCAGTGTTTTCTTTTTCCAATTTACTTTCTTCGTATCTGTTGAAGTTATGTGATCTAAAGGGTTGTAGAAGTGGTTATGAAATTGCAGTGGTGTAGCGGATGTATTTATATGAGTGATTGCTTTGTGTATTTTGCTAGTTTCTGCTCATTCTAGAAAGAAATTTTCTTAAATTGTCTACCTGTCCATAATGTAGGTTTTTTATGTCGATGAATCCCCTTCCTCCTTCCTTTCTGCTTAATGTGAATCTTTCTGTTGCTGAATGTATGTGATGTATTCTATATTTGTGGCATTGTGAGCGTGTAAGTGTATTGAGTGCTTCTAGGTCTGTGTTAATCCATTTCACTACTCCAAATGAGTAGGTCACTATTGGTATAGCATAAGTATTTATAGCTTTTGTCTTGTTTCTTGCTGTCAATTCTGTTTTCAGTATTCTTGTTAGTCTTTGTCTATATTTTTCTTTTAGTTCTTCTTTTTTATTTGTATTATCTATTCCTATTTTTTGTCTGTATCCTAGATATTTATAGGCATCTGATTTGCCATCGCTTCTATGGAGTCACTCTGGTTATTCAATATGTAATCTTCTTGTTTAGTGTGTTTTCCCTTGACTATGCTGTTTTTCTTACATTTGTCTGTTCCAAAAGCCATATTTATATCATTGCTGAATACTTCTGTTATCTTTAGTAATTGGTTGAGTTGTTGCTGCCAGTAGTTTTGGATCATCCATGTATAGCAAATGTGTGATTTTGTGTGGGTATGTTCCAGTAATATTGTATCCGTAATTTGTATTATTTAGCATGTTGGATAGTGGGTTCAGAGCAAGGCAGAACCAGAAAGGACTTAATGAGTCTCCTTGGTATATTCCACGCTTAATCTGTATTGGCTGTGATGTGATATTATTTGAATTTGTTTGGATATTAAGTGTGGTTTTCCAGTTTTTCATTACTATGGATAGGAACTGTATCAATTTACGATCTACTTTGTATATTTCCAATATCTGTAGTAACCATGAGTGGGGTACACTATCAAAAGCTTTTTGGTAATCAATGAATGCGTAGTGTAGCGACCTTTGTTTAGTTTTAGTTTGATATGTCACCTCTGCATCTATTATCAGTTGCTCTTTACATCTTGGTGCTCCTTTGCAGCAGCCTGTTTGTTCTTCATTTATAATTTTGTTCTGTGTTGTATATGTCATTAATTTCTGTGTAATGACTGAAGTTAATATTCTGTAGATTGTTGGTAGGCATGTAATGGGGCGATATTTAGCTGGGTTTGCTGTGTCTGCTTGATCTTTAGGTTTCAGATAAGTTATTCCATGTGTAAGTGTATCAGGGAATGTGTATGGGTCTGCAATGTAACTGTTAAATAATTTAGTTAGATGTGAATGTGTTGAGGTGAACTTCTTTAGCCAGAAATTTGCTATTTTATCATTTCCAGGGGCTTTCCAATTGTGCGTAGAATTAATTGCTCTGGTGTCTTCATGTTGCAAAATGATCACTTCAGGCATTTGTGGTATCATCTTGTATGAGTCTGTTTCTGCTTGTATCCACCGTGCATACCTGTAATGTTGTACCGGGTTTGACCATATGTTGCTCCAGAAGTGTTCCATGTCTGTTATGTTTGGTGGATTGTCTATTTTAATGTGTGTGTTATCTATTGTTTGGTGAAATCTCTTTTGGTTTGTGTTGAATATTTGGTTTTGTTTCCTTCTATTTTCACTTTTTTTGTACCTTCTAAGTCGTTTGGCCAATGCTTGTAATTTCTGCTTCTTTTCATCTAATTGCACTATTGCTTCTTGTTGTGAGATTTTACCTAACCTTTTTCGTTTTTTGTATGATATTTTATTTCTTATAAATTGTGTTAGCTGTCCGATGTCTTTTCTCAGTTTTTATATTCTGATCTGTAGCATGTGTTGCCATGCTGGTTTTGTGGGTTTCTTCTGTGTGTTGGTTGGTTCTGATCTCTGCCTAGTGTGTATATTTAGTGTAGTGAGTGCTCCTACATAAACCAGTAGTTGTAAGTCTTCCATAGTTGTATTTTCATTTATTTTGTTGTGTATGATTGTGTTGATATTTGTTATTGTTGTTTCGACTTGTGGGTTATTTGGTGGTCTATGCAAGAATGGTCTAATGTCTGTATTTGTGTCTTTGTATTCTATATATGTCAGTTGAAATTTCTCTTCTATATCTAACATGTGTGTCACTTCGTGTTCTATTTGTGCTTGTTCTGGCCGCTGACTTAAGATTTCGTTTTCCTCTGATTGTTTAACTGACGCATTTTGTTCTTTGTTTGTTTTCGCTGGGATGTTTGAGTCCTTTACTTTTTTTTTCTTCTAATTGCACTTAATTTTGTTCCAGTATTTGTTGTACTTCTTGTTTGATGTTTTCTAATTCTGACTGGGGTATCCTGTTATTTTTGATTATTACACGGATTTGATCAGCTAGTCATTGTTCCGTTAAAAATTTTAATTCCGGGTATCTGGTAATAAATGTTGTGTATACTTGTGATCTGTATCCAGTTGTGTTGGTTCCTAGGTTTGTTGCTTGGTAATGACAGAACATGAGGTGTCGATTAACTTCATCTGACCATCTCATCCTCTGTCTTTGTTTTCCTTCTGGGGTAGTTGCAGGAAGCATATCCTGCAAAACACCTCTATTTGGATTTAAATCATTTTCCAGTTGGCTAGCAGTTTCGTTACCATTGTGGGCGGGCATAGGGTTCCGGCGTCGTCCCCGACCATGACGGCGCTTGTCCGAGGCTTCTTTAGTTCTGTCCTGAACCAACGAATCACACTAAAAGGGGGGTTAGCCCTATTAGTGGTTTGTTCTTTTCGTCGCCTTTTACGACTGGCAGAACATTCAGGAGGCCTATTCTTTTCCCGGGCCTCCACGGGGTTTTATTATTATTATTAGTACTATTATTATTATGAGGTAGATTCTGTAACATCACAGGTGGTATGTGTTCCTCCTAGTCAGATATATGAGAGGGCTTTAAGGTCATAAACTGCTCGGGCTGAGTAAGTAATAAATAAGTAAATAAATAAATAAATAATAATGACGAGCAGAAGGATGAAACTCGACAGAATCGTCTGGAAGGATCAATAAACAAAGAAGTTGGACAAGTATGAAATTAAATAAAGTAACGGAGCAAGGCAGCTAAAGCGAACGGTTACAGGAAAAAATGTGACTAGATCGGGAACGCAATGATCGGTGAAAGGACAGAGAGACCATAAAGGCAAAGACGTCAACACAGTATAGAAGAATGCCTGCCACTTTTAGAGGAGAGAGTAGATAGGCTTAAATACTAGGTCTCTATGAGGAGGATAAAACGAAATGTTTGTAGGATAGTTTAGTTCAAATGGCTCTGAGCACTATGGGACTTAACATCTGAGGTCATCAGCCCCTAGACTTAGATCTACTTAAACCTAACTAACCTAAGTACAGCAGAAATATCCATGCCCGAGGCAGGACTCGAACGTGCTACCGTAGCAGCAGCGCGGTTCCGGACTGAAGCGCCTAGAACCGCTCGGCCACAACGGTCTGCTAAGACAGTTTATCGGAGCTTCGTAAGGCTTGGGTTCAAACACGGTTAAAGAAGTAGAAAGAATTTCGTCGGTATTCTGAAATGAAAACCGAAAGATTAGTCACACTGTTATTGATGGTGTTACACTGGAAATGCTCAGAACAGCTGGCGTTCTTGGAGTCACAACACCCGCTCCATTCACGGACACCGCCTACTACCATGTTGTGAGGGTCTGAGGATGGACAAATATTGACCAAAACCGGTTACCATTGAAATAAATGTTTTTGCGGTCAAGACTGTTTGTAATCCACTTTTAGCCAGACCGCACTTTCAGCACGATAAGGATTCTCAAAAATAACTTATCTGTCTGGCGCTGGTATCTGCCGTCTTCTGGGTCTCGTGGACGAACAAAACGAGTTGGGGCACACGCGATCGTTGTGTTCGGACCCGCTATTGATTCATATAGAGGAAATTGCCTCCATAAATATCCTAGTATGTTGCTGTTCTGGTCTTCAATCCTGAAACTGGTTTGATGCAGCTCTCCGTGCTACTCTATCTTGCGCGAGCCTCTTCATCTCACAATATTGCAACCTAAATTTTTCTTAATCTGCTCACTGTAACCACCTCGTGGTCTCCCTCTATGTGTTATCAACCTATCCATAGTTTTGGTCAAGTTGTGCCACAAACACCTTGTCTCCCCAATTCTATTCAGCACTTCTTCATTAGTTACGTAATCGATCCGTCTAAATCTACAGCATTCTTCTGAGCACCACATTTCGAAAGATACTATTCTCTTTTCATATAAACTTTATCATCAATTTTTCACTTCTATACATGGCTACAATCCAGACAAATACCTTGATAAAAGACTTTCTAACACTTAAATCTATATTCGATATTAACAAATTTCTCTTCTTCAGAAATGCCTTTCATGTCGTTGCCAGTCAACGTTTTATATTGTATCTATTTCGGCCATGATCAGTTATTACGATGCTGCGCAAATAACAAAATTCATCTATTAACTTTGCTTCTGTTGATATTCATCTTGTATCCTCGTTTCAAGGCACTGTCCATTCCTTTCAACTACTCTTCCAAGTCCTTTACTCTCTCTGACAGAATTACAATGCCATCGGCAAACCTCAAAGCTTTCCTTTCTTCTCCCTGAACCTTAATTCCTACTCCAAATTTTTTTTTGGTTTACTTTACTAATTGTTCAATGTACTTATTGAATAATATCGTGGATAGGCTACAACATTCTCTCATTCCCTTTTCAACCACCGCCTCCCTTTCATTGCCCTCGACTCTTGTAACTACCGTCTGTACAAGTTGTAAATAGACTTTGGCTTCCTGTATTTTACCCCTGCTACCTTCAGAATTTCAAAAAGAGTATTGCAGTCGACATTGTCAAAAGCTTTTTCTAAGTTCACAAATTCTGTCTTCTAAGATGAGTCGTGGGGTCAGTATTGCCTCGCGTGCTCCTAGATTTCTCTGGAATCCAAACCGATCTTCCGCGAGATCTGTTTCAACCAGCTTTTCCATTCTTCTGTAAAGAATTCTTTAGTATTTTGCGATCATGACTTATTAAACCGATTGTTTGGTCATTTTCACACCTCTCAGAAACTACTTTCTTTGGAATTTGGATTACTACATTATTCTTGAAATCTGATGTTATTTCTTTAGCCTCGTAAATTTTGCACACCTGCTGGAAGAGTTTTGTCATGACGGGCTCTCTCAAGGCGGTCAGTAATTTTGAAGGAATATCGTCTACTTCCGGATCCTTGTCCTAATACACGACCATAGAACGTGTTGCAGAATTCTGCAGGTGACCTACGTCAGAGATATAGGCCGACAGTTTTGTACGCTTGTTCGACGACCCTTTTTGAAAACTGGACCGATCTGTGTCGTTTCCCAATTATAAGGAACATTTAGCACCTTCAAAGTCCTGGGGTACATTGCTGCTAGAAGTAGGGAAAGTTCTTTCACGTACTATATATACAATCGTACTGCTATACTGTCACTTGCAGTGGCCTTCTCTCTGTAGAGCGGGTTCAGTTGCTTTACTATCCCTCTGTCTCTCATTTTGGTATCAGCCACATTGCACTGTGAATGAATGTTGCAAAGCTACAGTGGGCGAGGAGTGTTGTAGAACAACAGGCAGTGTTTCATTGTTGTGAAAACAAAATTTCGTTTCATGCTCACTTCTCTGCCGTGACTAAGAGAACTACTTCGGACTGGAGATGGGCAAAGTCGTTCGTCCTTGGGAACTAGTTCACTGGTGATTGCTCTTTTTTGGGAACCGTTCATTTTTACTCGTTCACTGTTCATTGTGGTTGGTATATGGTTCTTATGAAAAACTGAAAATTAGTAGCATAGGTGACTGAAGATGGAAGGCGCCAAGAGGGGGTACAGAGTTTTTATTCATCACAGAATTCTTACACTCTTGTAATTTTAGTGATTCTGCAAAACACCTCGTTTAGCCAACTGTAGCGTTATGTGGCTGATCGCAGTGAAATAATATAAGGTGGCGCACGAAAAACTGGCCCCAATTACAGACTCCTCGCCAGTTACTCACGATTTGTTGACCCCTACGAGCAGAATAGATAAGCGTGTAATAATTAGGCAGTGAAGAAATAACAAATAAGCTAATGCAAACAACCTCGAAACAATAGATGACAATTGGTAAGCCACAATGAGCAATCTAGTACTAGGGGTCGGTTTTTCGTGCGCCACCCTGTACCACTGAAATAATATTGTAGGAGTTTCATATACTCTTTACAAAATGTGACACCATAACCTGGATTACGAAGCGCGGGCTTCATTCGGTTGTAAGTCGGTCTGTTTTCCATAACAGTGAACATTCTCTTTTACCTTGGATAGAAAAAAAGACAGAAAATGGCCACTCGTGTGTGCCGTGCCGACGTCCTTTGCTTGTCTAATAACAAAGAATCTTGCCTTTTTACAAATATTTGTCCTGCTGTTTATCGAAATACTGAAGTAAGCTGATACGCCGTTTTGTTGCCTGAAAAGATGTATGTATTACACACCACGTAATTTTTATGTAATTTACGTAATTATAAAATACATTTTGATCACCGGTCCTGAAAGCTGAATAGAATACGAAAAGAACTAGAAGTTAGAGTTCAGAAAAGGTTTGAAACAGATCTAGAATGGGCGTGCGAAGCGAACGAGACGAACAAAAAGAACTCGATACTGAACTATGAGCAGCCGACAGTGGAACTGCGACGAGTGGCCACGCGAAGAAAGACGAGTCCGGCCGAGCGAGACCGAGACTATGACGGACGGGAACGGGACCGAGCCTGGAACGAGACCGGCCGACGTGCCGTTCGGGAACGAGACCGACCGTTTCCCGTTCCCGGGAACTATAAGTAAAATGCCGCGACCGAAGTGAACTACGAAAGACCGTTCCTTAGAATTCGTTCCCCGCTCGTTCCGTTCATCTTGGTGAACCGTTCCTTTGGACCCGTTAGTTCGCCAACGACCCATCTCTAACAAAATGGTTCAAATGGCTCTGAGCACTATGGGACTTAACATCTATGGTCATCAGTCCCCTAGATCTTAGAACTACTTAAACCCAACTAACCTAAGGACATCACACGACACCCAGTCATCACGGGACAGAGAAAATCCCTGACTCCGCGGGGAATCGAACACGGGAACCCGGGCGCGGGAAGCGAGAACGCTACCACACGACCACGAGCTGCGGACACGACGCATCTCTGCTTCGGACTCCCCATTTCTCCTGGTCTTGTCTCATCTCTTCACGGGAATGGCACTTTGATATAAATTCGGCAGTGCTGGTGGTGGAGGCTGGCCAGGTGCACGTTATCGACATTTTATCGCACGTTTTCGAAATGTTTGCGAATGGTGTAACTGAGGCGGGCACTGGATACTGGCTTTCTATTCGCCTAGTCGGTTGCGGAAAACCTCCAAAAAATCCACATCCAGGCTAGTCGGTACACGAACCCTCGTTCTTGGCCAGGGGGCGGATTAGATCAGGGGTTAGCACGCCTCTATAAATCCCGGAAGAGTCCTGTTAACGGGCGCAGGTACCCAGACCGCTCAGCAGGAATATTTCGGACAATGATGTGGGAACGATAAGAATAAAATGGAAAAAATGCTGAGAAAAGTAGGCCGAATACCTGGAATTAATTAGGGCACATCAATCTTATCCTCACGTTTCTGATGGCAAACGTGTGTAAGGCAATGGTTACCTTCCTAATACCAACTTGTCATCTAGTCATGTATCACATACAAGATGACTCACCTAGTACTTGCACCGCAAATATTGCAGAAGTGGAAATTGTTGTTGATATGAGGTTTTTACAGAAAGGATTGGTAGACAGCGGCTCGTGTTATTAGCCATTCAGCAGATTGTAACAAACTTAGATAGTATACTTTTTGTGCGAACATACACTAAATTGAACTGTGCCTATTGACACAAAAAATTTAATGTAGGGTAAATTAGAATGTCAGTGGTGTTTGTTCATGATTCTAGTGTGAGTCGCTTACGAGATACTGTATTTCCAATAATTCCCACACCGACACTTGGTTATGCCATTCAACCGGCGTTGTTATAATATTTGCTTACACTATGCTTGTGTGTTCTTTGAGTGAAATGCGACTTGCAAGTCAGTTAGTGTGTGACAGTCCAAGCAGAAGGTCGTGAGTGGACGATGAATTTACCAATGCAGACAAATCCGAAACGCTCATGATGTAAGGAGAATGTAGGAAGAACACACTTCGTTGTTGCACGGTGTGCGCAGCAAGATATTCCAATAGACGTCAACTATCTCGGCAATTATTTATCAACCTATACAACCAGTTACATGAAGGTGGTAGTGTAACCCCCAGACAATGTAAGAGAAGGAAACAAATGACTACAGGAGATGAGAAAATTAATATTCTTGGTGCTGTTGCTGTTGATGTGCATGTTAGCTCCAGCGCATTCGCGCGAGGAATTGGCATGAGCGAGGCAAGTTTGCTACGCATTCTCCATCGACATAAGTTCCATCCTCGCCACATCTCTCATCATCAAGAGCTGCATGGAAACGATTATGAGAATTTTGCTAATTTATGTGCACGGGCATTAAGACAAGATACTCAAGTTGTATCATGTATCTTGTTTAGTAAGGAAGCCACATTTACCCATTATGGCCAGGTAAACAGCCGAAACATTCACTAATGGTCTGTTGACAATCCTCGTTAGCTTCGTCAGGTGCATCGTCAGCGTCCATGGAGTGTAAACGCGTAGTGTGGGACAGTGAGCCATCAATTCATGGGCACTTTTTCATTGACGGAAAACTGAACGCGCACATGCAACGCAGCTTCTAATGCAGCCTCCTAACAGAACTTCAGGTACGGATGCTAGGGACCGTTCCTCTGCAGACTAGGAGGAACCTGTGGTTGCAACATGATGGCTGTACAGCCTGTAGTGCAAAAAAAGTACTATAGTATGTATTGATAAATGCTTTCCAAATCGTTGGGTTGGACGCAAAGGATCTGTTCCTTGAGCGACACCTTCCCAAAATTTGACGACTGTAGATTTCTGTCTGTGGGGAAAGCTGACAAACGCTGTCTACAAGGACATACCAACTATATCAGATGATATGCAACACCTATTGCTACAGCCTTCTCAGACATCTCCGCACGTGTGTAGCAGTCGTTCCATACCAGATTGGAAGCGTGTATTGCCCCTGCCGGTGGTCATTTTGAATACAACCTGTGATGATCAATTTTCTGGTTACTGGTAAGAATCTATATAACTGTTGTTTGCACGTGTGTTGTTTTTTAGTGTGTTCTACCGCAGGTATTGTACAAGTATCGGTGTGACAACTTTTCAAAATGGCCCATCTCGTAAACGACTCACACTAGAACCCTGCAACAAACACCAGCGACATTCTAATTGACCCTACTTTTAATTTGTTAATGTCAACACACATTGTTACATTTGAAAAAGTGTATGTTTGCTTTTTTACACCCAAGAAATAATGTGGGGAGGAAGTACTAAGGCCTACCTCAGTTATCTCGAGCTGAGCGCTGTCATTCGCTACACATCTTTACCTGTCAATGAGTGAAGCTTCCATTCAGCAAAAGAACAAGAAAATGGCCTGCAGTATACCACATGACGGCTGCTCATGATGCTTTCCTTGCGTTATTCGCAATACTACCTTCCCCAGTGACGTCATTATTTTACACAGCTGTTTCTGCTGCTGCGTTATCTGCTGTTTCAGTCGCAGATAAGAATGCCAATTAGAGTTGTTCGAATCTATGCCCAATAATTTTATTAAGTTTCCAGTTTCCCCGGCCGGAGTGGCCGAGTGGTTCTAGGCGCTACAGTCTGGAACCGCGCGACCGCTACAGTCGCAGGTTCGAATCCTGCCTCGGGCATGGGTGTGTGTGATGTCCTTAGGTTAGTTAGGTTTAAGTAGTTTTAACTTCTAGGGGACTGATGACCTCAGAAGTTGAGTCACATAGTGCTCAGGGCCATTTTTCCAGTTTCTTGTCCATCACAATATCTCTCTTCCAGTAGTCATCATGCACTTTTTGTGTGGCTCATAACCTCTGTAGTCTTCTAAAATCACAACAATAAATGCTGATGAAACTGGTTGCGTGGTCTAGTAATTAGTGGTTTTTGGCTAGAAACGGCAAGGTCCCGTGTTTGACTCCCGGTGAACACGTCAAACTTTTCTATGGTGGAAGGGTCTGGAAGGAGATCCACTCCGCCTCGCGGGCCCAGCTGGGGAGCTGCTTGTATACAGATTCAGAGAAATTGACGCGCAGGTCACCGAAGTAGTTTTACGACGAAAGACACAAAGGAATTACAGACATTGGTGCGGGCGGCCATAGTTTTCCAGTCAACGGGGAACGGGTTGGAATCCCGCTCATGCACAAATGTTCAACTTCTCCATTGTTTTCAATCAATGCCAGCTCGCAACAGATGTCTGCAACTTCTTTGTGTTTTAATTCATAAAGACTTCTGGATCAAAATGATCTGATTTTTTTCGACATGTCCGAAACAACAGACCCACATATATACACTACTGGCCATTAAAATTCCTACACCACGAAGATGACGTGCTACAGACGCGAAATTTAACCAACAGGAAGAAGATGCTGTGATATGCAAATTATTAGCTTTTCAGAGCATTTACACAAGGCTGGCACAGGTGGCGACACCTACAACATGCTGACATGAGGAAGGTTTCCAACCGATTTCTCATACACAAACAGCAGTTGACCGGCGTTGCCTGCTGTAAGGAGGAGAAATGCGTACCATCACGTTTCCGATTTTCATAAAGGTCGGATTGTAGCCTATCGCGATTGTGGTTTATCGTATCGCGACATTGCTGCTCGCGTTGGTCGAGATCCAATGACTGTTAGCAGAATATGGAATCGGTGGGTTAAGGAGGGTAATACGGAACGCCGTGCTGGATCCCAACGGCCTCGTATCACTAGCAGTCGAGATGACAGGCATCTTATCCGCATGGCTGTAACGGATCGTGCAGCCACGTCTCGATCCCTGAGTCAACATATGGGACGTTTGCAAGACAAAAACCATCTGCACGAACAGTTCGACGACGTTTGCAGCAGAATGGACTCTCAGCTCGGAGACCATGGCTGCGGTTACCCTTGACGCTGCATCACAGACAGGAGCGCCTGCGATGGTGTACTCAACGACGAACCTGGGTGCACGAATGGCAAAAAGTCATTTTTTCGGATGAATCCAGGTTCTGTTTACAGCATCATGAGGGTCGCATCCGCGTTTGGCGACATCGCGGTGAACGCACATTGGAAGCGTGTATTCGTCATCGCCATACTCGTATCACCCGGCGTGATGGTATGGGGTGCCATTGGTTACCCGTCTCGGTAATCTCTTGTTCGCATTGACGGCACTTTGAACAGTGGACGTTACATTTCAGATGTGTTACGACCCGTGGCTCTACCCTTCATTCGATCCCTGCGAAACCCTACATTTCAGCAGGATAATGCACGACCGTATGTAGCAGGTCTCGTACGGGCCTTTCTGGATACAGAAAATGTTCGACTGCTGCCCTGGCCAGTACATTCTCCAGATCTCTCACCAATTGAAAACGTCTGGTCAATGGTGGCCGAGCTACTGGCTCGTCACAATACGCCAGTCGAACTGTCGTATCGTATTGAAGCTGCACGGGCAGCTGTATCTGTACACGCCAACCAAGCTCTGTTTGACTCAATGCCCAGTCGTATGCAGGTCGTTATTACTGCCGGAGATGGTCGTTCTGGGTACTGATTTCTCAGGATCTATGCACCCAAATTGTGTGAAAATGTAATCACTTGTCAGTTCTAGTATAATATATTTGTCCAATGAATACCCGTTTATCATCTTCATTTCTTCTTGGTGTAGCAATTTTAATGGCCAGTAGTGTATTTTCGAGGGAGGGCTTGCATCAGTCAAAAGCAGCATAGCCATCAGCTCTCGGGTTAGAGAGGGATATGCTTGCAGTATAACGATTACGAATGTTATTCTTTGTGAGATTACAGCTCAGAATCTACTATGGCAGATTCAGCACAGCATTGAGGAGAATTGACCTCTTCGTTGCTAAGTGAACTGTCCAGTCCATTCAACATGCCGTGCAGTATACTTATCTTTTCCATAAAATTTCTTCCACTTCCTGTACCGTGTTTTTTGCTGACACCTGGTGTTTGAAGATACTGCACATAACACGTCTGGCCTATAGTAGCTGACTGCACAGCAAAAACCGCACAAATTAGAACCAACGTCGCACCCAGAGTCCCAGGAACTACCATAAGGCAGAGTTTATAATAAAACTGATTTTCAGGGTTGTTCTTGACAAGAATCCATTCACCGAACAGCCATACCCTCGAGTGTGCCAGCTTTGTGTTTAGGTCTGCTAGAAGAGCATGAGCAGGAGGGACAGCACCTATCGGAAAGTTAAATTCTTTTGCTAATGGCAGGGTATGTGCTGCTTACATCATTTGTCGCAAAGTTCGGATTCCGTGACAGCTACGACTTGAACAAACTTATCTGTCTTTGGTGGACACCGTTTTTCTTGTTGGGTGTCTGCGCAAAACACACTGCTTGACTGAACTCTATTTCTTGCGATTGTAGTAATTCCTAACCCCACAAACCCCACCCCCCTTCCTTGCTCCCACTCACCGTCACTCAAACTAATTTTGCATGTGGAGGACTATGTTGAGTATTTCGTGAGGAAACAATGCATGAGTTTCTCCAGGTAGTCTGCTATTGTGACTTGGTACCTGCCGTGTACGTGTTGACAGCCAAATGTATTTGATCGGAAGCGTTGAGCATGGTTAGTACAATCACTGTTTTATTGTATAATGTATAACAGTACACTGGAGCGTCTTCGTCAACGAGTTGTTGCGAAATATGTCCATGACTAAATGACAGGTCACTACATATGGTGACACAATGGTCTGTAATCTGGATGATTTGAAGAACGCAATTTAAGATATGGTGTTTCAGAAGTGATGGTCAATATCAGGGAAATGACAGAAATCGTCATTCGAAACAAAAAAGTCAAGTAAACATAGGCTCTAAAACACATACCTTAAGAGCTGTGAGCAATTCTTGATCTTCGATAATGCGAAAGAAATATCTCTTACTGCAAGTTCTTTGCTTTCCATATTTTGGTAGCGGTAGTATGGACAAAAACAAGGAATAGAGGTCCGGTAATCATATGCTCTAAAATGCATATCTTAAAAATTAAAAGCACCTGTTCCTTGAAAGCGTTGTCTTTCAAATTAAGATGAACAAGTGCTCGTCGTTCTTAACGTATGCATTTTAGATCATCTGTTTACTAGGTATTTTTTTCTTGTTTTGATCCGTACTACCATGTCCCAATTATACGGAAAGCAAAGAGTTTGCAGCACAAGACATCGGTTTCATAGTATCGAAGATCCAGAACTGCCCATAGCTCTTAAGGTATGCGTTTTAAGGCCCGCGTTTACTTGAGTTTTTTGTTTCGAATGATCGTTCCTGTCATATCCCCGAATGTTGACCATCAATTCTGAAACACCCCATATATACTTTCAGAAAAGTAAAGCACGCTCGTGATTGGTCGGTTCAGTCCACCAAAGATATATAACATTAAATGAAATCTTTAAGAAAGCTATAAGTGTGAAATTAGAGTTACTGAAATCATAATGATAAATCCTTCAGTGCGGACAACATCAGCGTAATTGGAACTCCGCACAAATAGTTAAACAGCAAATGCAAATAAGTAAAATGAGCAAAATTACGTGCTTGGCGTCAACGTTAACAGGCGAATCACGGCTTTCGATGCAAGCTTCAAGTCAACTTCACTTCGTTCTCACGCTCTCTGGCCGTCTTTCGTTTGTAGGGTGCGGTATTCTACTGATTTTGCCAGTTCGCTAACTCACAACAGCGTGAGCTTTGGTACCAGCATGACAGATGTGATAAAATTTGAGTGAATGGAGGAAATTCATCAACCCTAAGGATGTTCAACTAGGATGAAGCACAAACAAAATCATGACGGATTGTCTAACTTTTGCGGACATTAATTACTGACTCATTGAATGGTGCCAAAGATCAAATCACAGAACTACAGAATAAGCAGACAAAATAGGGCTAAAATCCTCCATTTGAAAAAAAAAAGTACTCTTATTGACAAATTTCAATAACGTCCCCCAAGTTTTAATATTCATAGCAACAAAATATCTAAAATAAACTATTTTGAATATCTAGGAGAATGGATAACAAACAGTACATTAGAAAAGACAGCCACGGAAAACGGAGTGCATAAAATGGAAAGGGTATGTAACATGACAGTAAACACATAAAATATAAAACTTTGCCCTGGAACACAAAAAATAAGACAATATAAAGAAGCGGTAAGGCCTGAATCACTGTATGCATCAGAAATACTTAACCTAACAGAGTTTCAGAATCTTGAAAAAATGTAAAAAGTTGAAAGGAGAATTCTAAGGAAAATACTGGGACCTAGAAGTAATAGTAATGTTGAATACAAATTACGGTCAAACAGGGGGACAAACTTGAAAATGGTGAAGGTAACTGATCTAATCAGCAAAAGAAGACTGTGGTCTGATGGCCACATATACAGAATGGATAATAACAGCAGAACCAAACAGATCTTCAATTTAATAAACAGCTACAAATCCACGCCCATATGGTTCACCGAAATTCACAGAGATATGAGAAACACTGGAATTCGAAAGGATGTAATAGATGACAAAATAAATTTTAGAGAAAGCCACGATTTCAGGAAAGAAAGAGCTCTGCAAAAGGAAGAGAGTGTATCCATGAAGAAAGGGACGTCACCCTCTGGCAGCACCGAGAATTAAACACAAAGAAGCAAACCCAAAGTTGATTGACCATACCCTCCAATAAAGCTGTTCGAATACATTAGTAAATGAATAAAACATGGGCTGAAATGGGATATAAATACCACGCAAGGACTCAGCTGTTAAGTGATATACGGGAAGCACTACCAGTTCTTCAGGAGCTGGAAACAAGACAGTCACTTTCGAAATATGAGACAAACGGTGCTTAAGGCAAACATAATCACAGAGATTCGGCCACCCTATGGACTTGACTTAACGAAACAAAAACGGAAACCTGATGTACCTGAAATCAGCAACAAGTCTATGAACAGGGCTTGTCGTTGCAGTCGTATAGGGCAACAACCTCAGGTTAAGAAAGACGTTTTGAATGAGGAGCACTGCCAGCTATCTAACGTTCTATTTCAAACACGAACTTCCTCTGTTATTATTTAAATATAGCAGGCTTGTACGCGCGTGTTTATATATCTTCTTTCCAGTGTCGGTTTTCGTGTCATAATGTTTACTAGTCTGTGTTCCTTAATTCCTCATTTAAACCAAATTCTTATTCTGAATTTGTAAACACTCTGCGCCACTTATCTTCTTTTTTCGTAGGCCCTTCTTTGGGAATTCCGATGAGCGCTTACATTAAAATTCATGAAGCCAGCTTTAAAGTGGGGCTGTGGAAGCAGGTTATCTGGTTGTTTCGCGGTCGTCAGCGGTAGTGCAGCAACGCTCTTCCGCCCATATCGGCAAATATCGGAGGTGAAATTCTCTCCCTCCTCCACGAGCTGTCTATAACAGAAGATATTGGCGCACGTTCTCTACAAAGAACGACCATCAATTTATGTGAGGAGAGAAATAAGAAATTCACTATGGTGGCAGTGTTTCACTTCAGAGTCGAGGTCACAACCTCATTTTCGGTCAAAGTCTGTGAAATATTGTCAGTTTTGTGAATTACCTACAGTCAATTGACTTCCCTATATATAGGGTGGTCCATTGATAGTGACCGGCCCAAATATCTCACGAAATAAGCATCAAACGAAAAGAGTGAAACTCGTCTAGCTTGAAGGAGGAAACCAGATGGCGCTATGGTTGGCACGCTAGATGGCGCTGCCATAGGTCAAAGGGATATCAACTGCCTTTTTTTAAAAATAGGAACCCCCATTTTTATTACATATTCGTGTAGTACGTAAGGAAATATGAATGTTTTAGTTGGACCACTTTTTTCGCTTTGTGATAGATGGCGCTGTAATAGTCACAAATGTATAAGTACGTGGTATTACGTAACATTCCGCCAGTGTGAACGGTATTTGCTTCGTGATACATTATCCGTGTTAAAACGGACCGTTTACCAATTACGGAAAAGGTCGATATCGTGTTGATGTATGGCTATTGTGATCAAAATGCCCAACGGGCGTGTGCTATGTATGCTGCTCGGTACCCTGGACGACATCATCCAAGTGTCCGGACCGTTCGCCGGATAATTATGTTATTTAAGGAAACAGGAATGTCAACCACGACCTGCAACAAATGATGATGCCCAAGCAGGTGTTTTAGCTGCTGTCGTGGCTAATCCGCACAACAGTAGCAGACAAATTGCGCGAGAATCGGGAATCGCAAAAACGTCGGTGTTGAGAATGCTACATCAACATCGATTGCACCCGTACCATATTTCTATGCACCAGGAATTGCATGGCGGCGACTTTGAAAGTCATGTACAGTTCTGATACTGGGCACAAGAAAAATTACGGGACGATGACAGATTTTTTGCACGCGTTCTATTTAGCGACGAAGCGTCATTCGCCAACAGCGGTAACGTAAACCAGCATAATATGCACTATTGCGCAACGGAAAATCCACGATGGCTGCGACAAGTGGAACATCAGCGACCTTGGCGGGTTAATGTATGGTGCGGCATTATAGGAGGAAGGATAATTGGCCCCCATTTTATCGATGGCAATTTAAATGGTGCAATGTATGCTGATTTCCTACGTAATGTTCTACCGATGTTTCTACAAGATGTTTCACTGCATGACAGAATGGCGATGTACTTCCAACATAATGGATGTTCGGCACATAGCTCGCGTGCGGTTGAAATGGTATTGAATAGCATATTTCATGACAGGTGGATTGGTCGTCGAAGCACCATACCATGGCCCGCTCGTTCACCGGATCTGACTTTATTTAAAAAACCTACCTGTTACCAACTGTTCGTCTAAAATTGTGAGCCATATGTTTGTGACTATTACAGCGCCATCTATCACAAAGCGAAAAAAGTGATCCAACTAAAACATTCATATTTATTTACGTACTACACGAATGTGTAATAAAAATGGAAGTTCCTATTTAAAAAAACGCAGTTGATATCCGTTTGACCGATGACAGCGACATCTAGCGGGCCAACCATAGCGCCATCTGGTTTCCCCCTTCAAGCTAGACAAGTTTCGTTCTTTGTAGTTCTTTCGTTTGACGCTTTTTCGTGAAATATTTGGCCCGGTCACGATCGATGGAACATATATATATATATATATATATATATATATATATATATATATATATCGTACCGCCAATGTTTGTACAACGATAATACATGGCGTTTTTATGACAGAAACTACCCTAATTCAGGATTATCCTTCCCAGCAGGTACAGCCTACAATAGTCTATTGCAGTATTCACGTCGAACAACACGGAACTGGTCAGTCGATCCATTATCGTCACTTTGTAAAGTTTTGAGGCTGTGCACAGGTCTATCAGCAGACGCAAATGACACTCGAGTCTGAAGTGCAATATGGCACAGCGATTTCTTCGAACTGCTTTGTAAGACTGCTCCTACCTCGTCTTCAGCTAAAGCCGATGATCCACCTGTGAAAGTTGGATGGGGCGCAGCTTACGTGGCGATAGGATACTACGACGCCGGTATTGGCTCCTGTGCAAGCTGTTCTTATTATTGTTTTCATCGCATGCACTCAACACTGTAGCTTAAAAGGCTCTACTCAACCAACTCACGAGTTAGTGAACAGTAATTGTAGTTATTAATACGCAATACCTTGATCTGAACGACTTGTAAATATATTATCTACCTTTGCTCCCTTTTTATAAAATTTTCGTAAAATTTGGTATATAGAGTCGTAATTTTTCGTACAGACGTTGTGTGACAAATAATACTTTTTTGGGAGGGAGTGGCGGGAACCGATGCTACCTGCTGAAAACAGAAATGTTGATACGCGAATCTCCCAGGAGGACAGTCTGGACACAGTTGTCGTTCTAAAACCGAGCAGTTGACATAATCCCAGCTTTTAGCGCGGTTGCTTCCAGATATTATATTTACTAGTTGACAACGCTCGGAAGCCGTATGGAATTATTACGAGATGTCCTGTGAATGTCACATCGAAGTGCATCTGACATTTGCTGTATCATGTCCGCTTGTTATTCTAACTGGTTAACAAGCTATAACTTACTATTTAAACACTCGACAGAGTCTTTGTTATATCGATCAAGGGAGCAGTAATAGAATGTTCATTCCATAATGCTCACTAGTTCGCATAATGGTATATGAACAATCTGCAATCCAAAAGACGTAATAAATTTTCTGAATGCATTTAAGTCATAACTCAAATATTGCCAGGTTCTCTTTTCAAGAAGCGTTTCACTGAAACAAATTTCTATTTGTTCCTGCTAAGAAGACGCCTTAACAACGTAAAGCCAAGTACTCTGGAATCTTCGTCCTTTGTCTTAGAACACCCACTATAAAATATTACACGTCTCTTGAATGCTTGTAAATTTCGCGATGTGATTAATGAAACAGTATTTAATTAACGTCTTACGTCATTGTTCAGGAATAGAACAATTTTCGAAGAAAACGACTCTGTAAGTATACTGTACCCAATTATAGAAACTCAAATCTCTGTGTCACGTTACATTTTTAAAGATTTTTTATTAGATAATAGGAAAAGACGTGAATCATAATGAAAGAAAGATTCTTTTTTAAAGCTTACGGAATACAAATACTCGAATAAAACTACACCAGCTGATGACATAAAAGCTAATAAATTCCTGAAGCGAGATTATATCTTTTTCTGAAATTATTTAAAATCTTTAAATACAAAAGTATCAATGAATTTTTAAGGAAAGAGAAGTTAGAAATTTAAATAATATCAACTCATTTGTTACTATCTTATGACGACTTAATTACCATTAACGAAAGCTAGATGACCTCCAACTGATCATGAACTTAGAGAACTCTTATTTCGGAACAATATTCAAAAAGAGACTTGTTGAAAGGAATGTGCAGTTCATTTAGCACTTACTATGGGTTTAATAATAAATAAAGAAAGACAAAGATGATGTAGAGCAGCTAAAAAGAGAATGATGGCTCACGTAACATCATATTTGGATGCGACACAGAAGGGGAACATGTGATAGAATTCTCCTATGAAGGAAGTAAGATTTCAGAGGATGGCCGAAACAAGGAAACTGGAAATCCAGTAAAACAGGAATTGGAAGAGTTTCAAATGCAGTGCTATCGAAGAACGTTAAAAAGAGACAAAATACGATATTATGAACTGCTTAAACGAATACGCCAGGCAACTAGTGTTCAACAGGGCCTTAATAAAAGAAGGGGCAGGTTAGTTAGCATTATGCTACGACATCCTATTATAATTAACTGTGTGACAGAAGCAGCAGTGGAGAGTAAGAACAATATGGAGAGAAAGTCTACAATATGCAAAACTGGTTACGTAAGATTTTGAGTCAACTAGTTATGTACAGATAGAAGGATCAGAGAAGATGGATAAATATAAATATAGGGTAGTATCAAACCAAATGAAACAGTGATTAGTTATAAAAGGACAAGAACAGTGGTAAGATCTCACCGACCTAAAAAGAACAAAAAAAGAACAGAAAACAAAAGAACACAAGAGTGCAAAATTTATTAGTCGTGATCACACATATATAAAATGATTACTACCTAGATTGTTCAAGCGATCATCTTCGGGCAATTAAAATTTCATTTCAATGAGTTTCTTGCCACTTGTAGTACAAACATGTTCTACGATGGAGACATAAATTTTTTATTGAAAGTTAAAGTTGCGTGCTCCACAAACTTGACCACGGTAAGTTCTATAGAAACATAATGTTCAACTTCTGTAATTCTACATAGGAATACTTTTCCCCTCTCTTCCATTTTATCCCTTTCATTGTTTGATTACGTCTACCATATTTCATGTTTCTGCGTTTTTATCTTCATCACCATTATCATCATTATCATCTTCGACTGCAACGTAGAAAATACAAAGATATTTAATATAGGAGACAAAACCAGACCTCTTGAAAATGGATAAAATTGGATAAAAAATCTGTGCGTAAATTTACTTGTCAAAACATATGCAGAAATTATGCTTACAAATTCAGTGGAAGTAAATAAGATTATCATTATACGCAAAGTGTAATATACAATCAGCTTTCATACCACTGTAGAGGTATAAGAAATTATAACTTGAATAAACAGGTCAAAAATTAAGTGAAAACACAAAATAAGAAATGAGAGTAACTCCAGGAAACACCTCCACAATGGATGATAAATTGAGTGAAAAGCGCTGACTTTCCTCGCTCTTATGCTTCAGGTATTGCGTTTTGTTGTTGCTGTGGTCTTCGGTCCGAAGATTGGTTGATGCAGCCACTCCAGCCTGTGCAAGACTCATCATCTTTGCATAACTATCGCAACCTTCAGGATCTTTCACATATTTTGCAGTTTTTAAATTGAGCGGTAAAATTTTGTTTTCAAGTTAACACCACTGTATTTATTACTTTTAATATCGTTTGTCATTTTGATTATTTGATCAATCATTATTTGTCTATTTCAGGATCTCAGTTGCCATGGGGCGGCTCACAAAGGAGGAATCTGTTAACATTCTGAAAACCTATAATAGAACCGGAGAGCCCTATGCAGAGACTGTTCGTAGACTTCGCGGAATCTTCGCACGTAATAGTGCTCCTACAGCATCAACAGCTCTGCGGTTGATAAAGAAATTGGAGGAAGCCGGGTCCGTTGCTACATAAAATCGCCCGGACGAAACCATATGGTTTGTACGCAACAAAACATTGCATTGGTGGAGTATAGTGTGGCTGTGAGCCCTCACACGTTGCTTCAACGTCGTTCTCAATAACTGGGAAATTCGATAGCTTCTTTGCAAAGAATGTTGAAAAAGGTTCTTATATGCACACGTATAAGATTCAGTTGACAGAATATCTTAAACTCACAGATCATTTGAAACGCAGAAATTTCGCTGAGTGGATTCTCGCAAAACAAGAAGAGGGCAACCGTTTTGAAAAAAGAATAATATTCAGTGATGAGGCACATTTTCATCTGTGAGGGTTCGTTAACTGGTAAAGTTGCCGAATTTGGGGTCAAGAAAAACCTAGGGCGATCCAAGGGAGCCATAAGCGTACACTGCGAACCGCAGTTTGGCGTGGCTTATCGGCAGGTGGTATGATCGGCCCCTTCGTTTTTGAAGCACTATGATACAGGAACAGTTAACGGTGAGCGTTATCGTGAAACGGGTAGGAACAACTTCCGGCCTGCTCTGAAGGAAGTGGATACAGTCAATTGTGGTTTCTGCAGGATGGGACTCTGTGTCACACATCCTGCGAGACAATAACATTACTCCATGAAAAATTCCATCAGTCTGGGATCTCACTACGTGGTGACTTGGTATGGCCTCCCAGATCTTGTGAACTTACTCGATGTGACTTATTTTTGTGGGTTTATGTGAAGTTCAAGGTCTACAAGGACTATGAGAACAAACCACAAACAGTTCTCTAACTTAAGGAAGAAATTAAACGTGTCATCAACGACATCAGCAAAGATGCCTGTGAATACGCCATCATGAAAGTTATAGATCGAGCAGAGTCCGCGCAGAATACAGTGGCCGATGCGCAGCAATCAGTTTACGTAGAAAGTACTAGGCGAGTTCATTCGTCTGATCGGAAACAGTGGCCGACATTATTTGCGCCGTTTCGGCCGGTCGGCGTCACCCAGTGATGACAGAATCGGGGCTCACGCCCTACAGTCTTTCTCAGATGATTTTACAGAAACTATTCGGTAAATAAAATTGATTTTTGCGTTACTTACTGCTTCATGTGTCTGTTTCATGCTGACATGCCCATCATTTCGTTAATTGTTGTAGTGTCTGTGATATTTTCAAGTAATTTGGAAAAGTTTTGCATTGAAAACTAAGGTTCGGAATGATTTTGTGTTTGGCGCGTATTACATACATGTTGGTGTGAATGAAATTTAGCTAAGATATTGAATTTTTCTTAAGATTTGACTGAATATCTCTGTGACCAATCTCGAGAAAATTCGTCTGATGTAGCACATTCATTTGCGACCGCGCGCGCCAGCGATAAAGCCAGAATGAAATATCCACAAAATTCCTCATATTTCATAAACGGTTTGAGAATCTAAAGGAGATCCTGGCAAATAACAGTGCGCAAAGAGGAGAGTATTTGCCTTATGGTTATCACACAAAACTTCATTATCTACCATGTTATTCCACTAATTACAGACTTTTTCGATAACGAACGTAATTTTTGCGGACCACTGATTGATGGTGAAAGACGAAAATTTTTGGTTTTTAGAACAATGGAAGTAAAGACACTACACGTTTATTTTTGTACCAAAGATGTGTTTTTTCATAAGCTATTGACCTTACTTTTCCTCAATGCCTCACTTAGCAAATTAAATAAACTACAGATTTAGAATTCTCTCTCAATTCCGTGTGTGCAACATATTAGTGAGATGACATTGTGTAAACTCCGCTGTATTTTGGCAAAAGAAGGAAAATATACCGTGGCAAAAACAGAAATATAGGTTTTATTCAAAGTTCGCCACTCATGAGGCTTCTCTGAAAGTTACAAGTGGTCAAAAAGTCAAGCAGAAATAAATCTCTGCTTTTGCTACATTTTCAGCGGAATTGTTAATTTTCTGGATACAAACCAAATCAGAGGTGGAGTAGATCTTTTTGAATGGTCACCATGCGAGTGTGGGTGTGGAGGGGCTCCACTTAACATTTACAAAACATGTGAATGTATGTTTCAGTTTAAAGTGCCACTTCCCCTCCGGCGCTCGGCATTTCCCCTGCAGCGCCTGCTCGCAAGCCCCACCACTACCACTCACCCAATGCTTGCCCTACCAATTCCGCATTTACCGGCCATGTTATCCCGTGTACATTTTAACTGTCTGCTGAGACTGTGGAGATGGACTTATGCCTGATATAATTTTCCGCACTTAAATGGGAGTATATGTAGATGAAAATAAAAAGAATTTTTTATTTTGATGCATTTTTCACTTAATTATTGCATTTTTAAAAATTGCATGATGTGTGAAAGACACTATACATCCATTTGAACCTGCTTACTGTGCTCATGCCTTGCTCTGCTTCTTCAATTTTTACCCCCTCCCCACCACACACCAATTTTCTTCCACTGACAAGTCCTTTATGTCTCAGGATATGTTTTATTAACACATCCCTTCTTTTAGTCAAGTTGTGCCATAAATTTCTTCCCCCCCCCCCCCCTCCCAGTTCGACTCATTTGTTATACTGGCTGCCCATCTAAAATCAACTTCCTCCTGTAGCACCAAATTTCAAAAGTTTGTATTCTTTTCTTGTTTGAACTGCTTATCAACCACGTTACACTTCTGTACAAGCCCAAATTAGAGAGAAATACCTTCGAAAAAGGTTTCCTAACAGTTAAATTTATATCAAGTGTTAACAGATTCTTTTCTCTGAGAAATGTTTTTCTTGCTAGTGACAATCTGCATTTTATATTCTCTCTACTTTGGTCATCATAATTCAATTTGCTGCCCAGATGGCAAATCTCATCTTCTAGTTACAGTGTCTGATTTCTTAATATAATTCCCTCAGCATTACCTGCTTTAGTTTGACTACATTCCATTTATGTGTTACCTTCATTGGTGTACATCTTACATTCTCTTTTCAAGATCGTACCAGATCTGTTCAGATGCTGTCACAAATCCTTTGTGGTCTCTGAGTTACAATAACCTAAGTAAATTTCAAGGTTCTTATTTCTTCCCCTTGGACTTCAAGATACTTTCCGAATTTCTTCTTGGTTTCCTTTACTGATTTCTCATTGTACAGATTGTATAACACGGGAGATAGACCAAAAATTCCTCCCTTTTCAATTCAGCTTCTCTTTCAGGCCCTTCGACTCTTGTAACGGCAGTATGGTTTCTGTACAAGTTGCAAAAGCCATTTCGCTCTCTATATTTATGCCTGCTACCTTGAAAATTAAAATTTTCTTTCGAAATCTGCACTTTACCATTATATAATGAATTTGGAATCCTACAGTGTCTCCAGGTGTGTCTTTCATGAGCACAGGTTTTTTTCACGATTTCTTGGTTCATCGAGTGTTACCGATGACTAACTTATGTTGTGTGCAAATTTTTAGCAGGTATTTTCCTCTTTCATTTCATTTTCTAGTTCATATTTTCCTACAATTTTTCCTTATCTTCCTTTCAGTCACCCATCATATTAACTTCACTATATGTATAACTTGCTCTATCTCATACTCTTTAAACTTCTCTTCAACAATTCAACACAGAGATCATTCGACGTGGAGTCACCACCATCTCACACAGTGCGTTGTTGATAACTTGGATCCACAGTTTCAGGGAGTCAGCGCCACACTCGTACCCTATCGTCAGCTCTTATGAAAAGAAATCGAGTCTCATGCGGCCAAGCGACAGTTTTCCAGTGGTCTAGGGCCCAAACGATATGGTCACGAGCCCAGAAGAGGCGCTGCCGTCGATGTCGGGTTAACAACGGCACTCGAGTCGGTCTTCTGCTGCAATAACCCATTGGCGCCAAATTTCTCCGCGCTGTCCTAAATGATACAACTGTCGTACGTCCCATATTGATTCCTGCTGTTATTTCACTCATTGTAGCTTGTCATTATCATTGACAACCCCACGCAAACACCGCTGCTCGTTGTCCTTCGTGAGAGGTAACGCCTGTGACGTGCTATTCTAGGTACACTCTTGACAATGGGGATCTCGGAATACTGAATTTTCCACCTATTCCCGAAATGGAATATCCCATGCGTCTAGCTCCAACTACCATACCACCTTCAAAGTCAGTTAATCCCATCGTGCAGAAATAATCACGTTGGAATTTTTTTTTACGTGCATCACGTGAGTACAAATGACAGCTCCGCCAATACACTGCCTTTTTATACCTTTTGTCCGTTATAGTACAGGAGTCTGTATATGTGTGTATCGCTATCCCATGATCTGGGTTATTTCATTGTAAGTAGACCAGACATAAAGATTGCTACTCCTAGAGGGCAAAACACTAATTCCACGTAACACAGCTTCTAGCCTTGATACCGAGCGAGGTGGCCCAGTGATTAGCACACTGGACTCGCATTCGGGAGGACGACGGCTCAAACCGCATCCGGCCATCTTGATTTAGGTCTTTCGTGATTTGTACAATATCGCATCAGGAAAATGCCGGCATGGTTCCTTTGAAAGGTCACGGCCGAATTCCTTCTCCATGTAAGTAACCTATTTGTATGCTGGCAGGGCTACAGACTGTGTTAATATCGCTGACAGCTCTCCACGCCCTCGGCAAGAGATTCTGTGGTTGGACGGGCTAGCAGTTAGCGAGTGGATAGGGAAGTGCATGGACATGATATTCTTTGTGGAGGGTCTGTGTCGGTAGGACATGCATCGTAAAGTGAGATGAACTGGTGTGTTTATAAGAAAATACGCAAGCAAATGTATGAGGATGGAGGAATGGTTGATAATGTTTGGGCAATGGAATTATTGACAACTATATAAATTTTTGGAACTGGATGTCACATGAATAAGGGTAAATTTTCTAAATACATTGTTTGCTCTTCAACAAAACCTTTCTTTTGCTAACCATGTGCCTCCTAGTAGTTAGAGTCTATAGTAGTTAGAATCTTTTTATTTAGCTGGCTGTTGTTGCTACTTGCTGTAATTGCTGTAATTCGTGTTATGAAAGTTTTCTGTGAGGTAAGTGACTTATGAAAAAGAATGGGGTTTCCTATGGAGACTACATTGGACTCGCATTCGGGAGGACGACAGTTCAATCCCGTCTCCGGCCATCCTGATTTAGGTTTTCCGTGATTTCCCTAAATCGCTTCAGGCAAATGCCGGGATGGTTCCTTTGAAAGGGCACGGCCGATTTCCTTCCCCATCCTTCCCTCACCCGAGCTTGCGATCCGTCTCTAATGACCTCGTTGTCGACGGGACGTTAAACACTAATATCCTCCTCCTCCTCCTATCGAGACTCGTGATTGAAGTGAGTTTAGACAATTAACAGAGTTGGAGGTAGTTTCATATTTCTTTAATTTCATATTTTTTGGATTTGTATTATTGTTGGGAATTCTTACAATTCAGGACCATTATTTTGTATTAATTATTGAAAGTCATGTTGCCAATGTATAGCAGTCAGATTGCGTTGGGCTTGTATATTGTGGGTAACAAATGAGTTGGTTAAGTTTGAGTTGTCTTTCAGGGAAAATTCTGTAGGTCAGTGTTTAGTAGAAAAAAGTAATTGAAGAGGTAGCTTCATCCATCCTTCCCTAATACAACCTTGTGATCCTGCCTCTAGCCTAGCTAATGATCTGAGTTCGTCGATGAAATCGCCATATCCAGCCACAGCCACTTGTTGATGATTATATTACTTGTAGCTACCAAATGTCGAGGATTTTCATTGTTACGTTTCACATTGTTCCAAATAGATGCACACAGTTCGCATGCTGTTAAAATCAGTTGATCTATGGGGCCAGTCGAGGCCCAATAGGCTGTATGAGGGTTCATCAAAGTTGGGACACACATTGTCCAGTCACATTAACGTGACCGCTTGTCAGAAGTCTGAATCCCACCTTCTGCAGTGCGATCTGCTCGAGACTTGTAGGAAGAAAGCCAAGGTGATTCTTGGAAGGTACCAATAGGCATGTGGAGCAATGCAAACGGCAGTACTGTGGTCAGCTGTTCTAGTATTACGGTATATTGATAATTTTTACTTATGGACCGTCTGACAGCAACTGAATAAAACACAATTTTAGTGCCATACGCGTTTCGCCTTTATTTTCTGCAAGGCATCATCAGTGGCAGGTTGCGTGGACAATTTCTTACATATAACGCTCCTGCTGCATTTTTGCATTTTTGGTGTTGTTCTTCTTCTTATGAACGCCAATTTGCGGTTTTTTCCACATTCCACAGCACTATGCACTGAACGCTTGTTTTAATGCAATGTGGAAAAAAACATTGCATTAAAAAAAGCGTTCAGTGCATAGTGCTGTGGAATGTGGAAAAAACCGCAAATTGGCGTTCAGAAGAAGAAGAACAACACCAAAAATGCAAAAATGCAACAGGAGCGTAATATGTAAGAACTTGTCCACGCAACCTGCCACTGACGATGCCTTGCAGAAAATAAAGGCGAAACGCGTATGGCACTAAAATTGTGTTTTATTCAGTTGCTGTCAGACGGTCCATAAGTAAAAATTATCAATATACCGTAATATTACACGCAACTGAGGAAGACAGGACTACAAAAGTTGAAGATGTCAGCTGTTCTAGGTTTCTCAGTTGAGGATCCGTGGTGTGAACAGCCCACTCAACGTGGTTCCACAGATTCTCGATTGTGTTTTAATTCGGGGTGTTTGGTGGCAAGGAGATTATGGTACATTGCTGCCCATGTGACATGTGGCGTTGTGCTGCTGGTAGATACCATTGTGCCGAGGAAAAACAAAAAGCATGTAAGGGTGGACGTGGTCTCCAAGGATAGATGCATACTTGTGTTGTTCCACTGCGCCTTACAGAACGAAAAGATCACCCAGGAACAGCTACCAAAACATTCCCCAGACTATAACACTCCCTGCTTTGGCTTTGACCTCTCCGACGATTGATATAGGGTACTGTCTTCGAGACGTTTTATGCCGATTCATCTGAAAAGTCCACCTGCTGCCACTCAGTGGACGTGCAGTTGTGGAAATGACGTGCTAGTTCCACCCTTCTTCGCCGATGAACAGCAGTCAGCATGAGTGCATGGAACAGGGGCCTGCTGCGGAGGTTCTCTCAACACTGTTGATACTCCTTAGTTCACCTGGGTGATTACTTACTAAATAGCTGCAACTAGATTTCCTCTTACACATCTCTCCAGTGTTGTTCACATGTGTCATCTGTGGTCCATAGCGCACCAATACGCTCCAGTGCCGATCTTGAGTAGCGCTATTTTACCATGCATGGTACACTTTAACCATGATCGCATGCGAAAAGTTCACGAACTTCCGTGGTTTGGATATGATTCCACCATTGGAGGACAGACAAATCGCTCAGTTTCCACATTACGACAATAACTGAACTGTCTTCCGCCCCTCCCCCCCCCCCCCCAACGAAACGCTTCATATACCCTTCACCTCTAGTGCTGCCACCTGCCGTCTGTGACGTCGAATACAAGTGGTGGTCACATTATTCTGACTGAACTGTGTATATGCAACCCAATGGAAAATGGCTTTTGTCGTATTGGAAGATTGGAGTGTTCACAGGCTACTAATCAAGAAGTAGATGAAGGAGCAACACTTCATCAAGGAGGAAGTCTAAATAAGTCTCCCAGCTTTCATTCACGCTATCCCAGCATTTCTCAACTGTGCGGGGGCGAGTCGCCCCCCCCCCCCCCTCGCCCCGCCCCTAACTAAATGGGGAGCAAGCACTTATTAAGGATAAACAAAAAGTATTAATTAAAAAAATGAGTAATTCAAAGGAAAGCAGAGAAGACCACATTCTGACATAGCAAAAAATTAAAATTTACTTTTGCAGTGATGTAATGCACTAATAAATAGGTCTGTTAAATTATTTTATTAAAATTCTAATTCTTTTTTCTTCCTGCCTGAATTTTTTCGGCTCTCTACCGCTAGAGACATACCAGTTGCAGTAAGTGACATGGTGGTGTGTAATGTAAATATGATGGTGCATAAGAAACAGTGTGCTGTAATAGAATTTCGAAATGGAAGAGTTGGTCCACACATGGAACACCCTCATCTTCAGCATGACAATGCCACACCTCAATTGAACTCTATTACCTCTGAAACAATCCAGCATCTTGTGTCCACTGTCATCGATTATCCTCCATACCCTCCTAACTTAGGCCCATCCGATTTCCATCTGTTTCCAAAACTTAAAGAACACCTTCGACGACTTCACTTTTGTAGTGTGGAAGCAGTACAAGTAGAAATACCATTATATCTCCGCCAACAAACATTATACAGTGACACTACTAACAACCTGGTCTCTCGTTGGGACAAATATGTCCATCAATAGCGTGATGATGTTGAAAAATTAATATGTAGACATGAAAAATAAAGATGTAGAACGTTAATAAATTTTCTTTTATTTAAGAAGCTGTAAGGAGAATATGGGCTTGGGACAAGGAATGAAAGAGGAAAAAGACTAATTGAGTTCTGTAACAAGTTTCAGCTAGTAATAGCGAATACCCTGTTCAAGAATCACAAGAGGAGGAGGTACACTTGGAAAAGGCCGGGAGATACGGGAAGATTTCAATTAGATTACATCATGGTCGGACAGAGATTCCGAAATCAGATACTGGATTGTAAGGCGTACCCAGGAGCAGATATAGACTCAGATCACAATATAGTAGTGATGAAGAGTAGGCTGAAGTTGAAGACATTAGTCAGGAAGAATCAATACGCAAAGAAGTGGGATACGGAAGTACTAAGGAATGACGAGATACGTTTGAAGTTCTCTAACGCTATAGATACAGCAATAAGGAATAGCGCAATAGGCAGTACAGTTGAAGAGGAATGGACATCTCTAAAAAGGGCCATCACAGAATTTGGGAAGGAAAACATAGGTACAGAGAAGGTAGCTGCGAAGAAACCATGGGTAACAGAAGAAATACTTGAGTTGATTGATGAAAGGAGGAAGTACAAACATGTTCCGGGAAAGTCAGGAATACAGAAATACAAGTCGCTGAGGAATGAAATAAATAGGAAGTGCAGGGAAGCTAAGACGAAATGGCTGCAGGAAAAATGTGAAGACATCGAAAAATATATAATTGTCGGAAGGACAGACTCAGCATACAGGAAAGTCAAAACAACCTTTGGTGACATTAAAAGCAACGGTGGTAACATTAAGAGTGCAACGGGAATTCCACTGTTAAATGCAGAGGAGAGAGCAGATAGGTGGAAAGAATACATTGAAAGCCTCTATGAGGGTGAAGATTTGTCCGATGTGATAGAAGAAGAAACAGGAGTCGATTTAGAAGAGATAGGGGATCCAGTATTAGAATCGGAATTGAAAAGAGCTTTGGAGGACTTACGGTCAAATAAGGCAGAAGGGATAGATAACATTCCATCAGAATTTCTAAAATCATTGGGGGATGTGGCAACAAAACGACTGTTCACGTTGGTGTGTAGAATATATGAGTCTGGTGACATACCATCTGACTTTCGGAAAAGCATCATCCACACAATTCCGAAGACGGCAAGAGCTGACAAGTGCGAGAATTATCGTACAATCAGCTTAACCGCTCATGCATCGAAGCTGCTTACAAGAATAATATACAGAAGAATGGAAAAGAAAATTGAGAATGCGCTAGGTGACGATCAGTTTGGCTTTAAGAAAAGTAAAGGGACGAGAGAGGCAATACTGACGTTACAGCTAATAATGTAAGCAAGGCTAAAGAAAAATCAAGACACTTTCATAAGATTTGTCGACCTGGAAAAAGCGTTCGACAATATAAATTGGTGCAAGCTGTTCGAGATTCTGAAAAAAGTAGGGGTAAGCTATAGGGAGAGACGGGTCATATACAATATGTACAACAACCAAGAGGGAATAATAAGAGTGGACGATCAAGAACGAAGTGCTCGTATTAAGAAGGGTGTAAGACAAGGCTGTAGCCTTTCGCCCCTACTCTACAATCTGTACATCGAGGAAGCAATGATGGCAATACAAGAAAGGTTCAGGAGTGGAATTAAAATACAAGGTGAAAGGATATCAATGATACAATTCGCTAATGACATTGCTATCCTGAGTGAAAGTGAAGAATAATTAAATGATCTGCTGAACGGAATGAACAGTCTAATGAGTACACAGGATGGTTTGAGAGTAAATCGGAGAAAGACGAAGGTAATGAGAATTAGCAGAAATGAGAACAGCGAGAAACTTAACATCAGGATTGATGGTCACGAAGTAAATGAAGTTAAGGAATTCAGCTACCTAGGCAGTAAAATAACCAATGACGGACGGAGCAAGGAGGACATCAAAAGCAGACTCGCTATGGCAAAAAAGGCATTTCTAGCCAAGAGAAGTCTACTTATATCAAATACCGGCCTTAATTTGAGGAAGAAATTTCTGAGGATGTACGTCTGGAGTACAGCATTGTATGGTAGTGAAACATGGACTGTGGGAAAACCGGAACAGAAGAGAATCGAAGCATTTGAGATGTGGTGCTATAGACGAATGTTGAAAATTAGGTGGACTGATTAGGTAAGGAATGAGGAGGTTCTGCGCAGAATCGTAGAGGAAAGGAATATGTGGAAAACACTGATAAGGAGAAGGGACAGGATGATAGGACATCTGCTAAGACATGAGGGAATGTCTTCCATGGTACTAGAGGGAGCTGTAGAGGGCAAAAACTGTAGAGGAAGACAGAGATTGTAATACGTCAAGCAAATAATTGAGGACGTAGGTTGCAAGTGCTACTCTGAGGTGATGAGGTTAGCACAGGAAAGGAATTCGTGGCGGGCCGCATCAAACCAGTCAGTAGACTGATGACAAAAAAAAAGTTTCCACATAAAAATTTTGGAGGCATTAATTACCAGTACCCCCTCATATCTTCAAAGCATCCAATGCGGAAGTCCAGTTTCGTAAAGTTAGATGGTTGTAAACGGTAATTGTATGCTCTTGCTTTCAATGGACAGATCTCGTAATCGACTGCTGTGCATAAATCAAAGAGCGGTTTATTGCTAAATTGTCTTTTTCTTTCTGCATTTGCCATGAAATCCATTAAGATTTCTTCTGTGTCTGTGGAGGGTCCTTCAGGAACATTTTCAAATCAATCCCTAACCGACTCGTAATTTGCTATTAAGTTTTGTCGGTGTAGTGGATCGGTGTTAAGAAACAGCAATACAGTTACATATTCTTAGTAATAGCTTATAGCATTACCGTAAAACACTCAAAGTACATTATACAGTGGGAAATCCAGGATGGAATATTGATATTATTATGAAAAGGATAGACTGCTGCTCACCATATCGCGGAGGTGCTGAGTCGCAGACAGGCACAACGAATAGACTTTCAACCACATAAGCTTTCAGCCAGAAAGGTCTTCGTCAGAATCTCCCCCCCCCCCTCTCTCTCTCTCTCTCTCTCTCTCTCTCTCTCACACACACACACACACACACACACACACACACACACACACAAACATACGCAAACACAACTCACATAAACATAACCTCAGTCTTTGGCTTGTGAGAAGAAGAAATTTGGGTCGTTCGGGTAAGGAGGAAATTGAGCCAGAGAACCTTTTGACCCCAACCACCCAGACTGCTTCTTCTATCATGCACTGCTGCTCGAAGTCTGGCCTTGGCAGCCAGAGACTGTCGTCATATGCATGTGAGTTGCGTTTGGATGTGTGCGTGCGTGTATGTGCATATGTTGTCTCAGACTGATGAAGGCCTTTTTGGCTGAAAGCTTATGTGGTTGAAAGTCTATTCGTTGTGTCTGTCTGCGACTCAGCACCTCCGCTATATGGTGAGCAGCAGTCTATCCTTTTCATAATAATATCATTATCATGATTGACCGTCTTTTTGTTGTGCCTATCTGTGACTCGGCATCTACAGTATATGGTGTGCAGAAATTTACTGTTTTCATAATATTGTCAATAAATATGGGACAGAGCTGGACAAAACTGGGTAGGTGGCTGAAAATGGGTATGCACTTATTTCTGTGACTGCTGCTGCTATCTTGCGAATAAAATCAGAACTGTCAGAGAGTGCCACCTAGTGGTGTATGTGTTGAGTTTCGCGAGTGTAGGGCGTGTAGTTTCATTGTGATGGTGTTTCGAAGACTTCGATTGAAATTTCTTTATTCTGTGTTCAAGTTGTCGTGAATATAATCCTGTTATACTTAAGTTTATACTTTGGTAAGTATATATGCTTATTTGCTAACTATGTGTGCTTATTTAGTGTTATTTGGCACACATTTTAATGTTAAAGCGAATCTCTCAATGATTGTATTTGGTTTATAAATACCATTGTTCCTTTTTCTGGTGCTGAGGGGACGAAATTGTGCGTTGTCAAGAGCGGTAAATTCGGGAAATACCCGTTTTTACCCCATCATTTAATATCTTTCTGAACGGTAAACGTCTGTGCCTCTTAAGTTAAAATGTGCTCAAAATGCACTTGTGCTGTAGTACAAATTATATACACGTTATTTCTGGCTGCATACAGGTATTTTTAGAAACTTTGATTATACATAATATCTTGCTACATATAGATTTTTTAACCATAGATATGTCGAGAAACCACCAGAGGAAAACGACGCGACAGAACTGCTCTGAGAGGAATGTGGTAAATGCGTTACAAGAAGTTGTCGAGCGGAAAATGGGTTACAAGAGACTTTAATGTTCCTCAGTAAACCTTGGAAGACAGAGTCAGGAAAGCACATCAGTAATCACTCACGCCTGCTTTAGCAGCTGCAAAGCGGTTAGTCGGCTCCACATAACTTTCTCTAATGAATAGGAAATGGAAACTGTGAATCAAAAATTATTTTTGGAGCAACGGTTGTTTGACTTGACATTGTTTGACTTCCGCAGACTAGCTTTCGAAATCTCTGGAAAGAATTGCATTAAACGTAATTTCAATAAGGATAGACCAATGGCAGGAGAGAACTGGATGTATGTGTTTCTGGCAAGACAGCGCTGAGAAACCCAGAGAAAACGCCACTGGTAGTTGCTAAAGGGTTCACGTTGGGAAATTTCTGTTGGCGTCAGTCTACAAAGACCATAACATTTCACCAACAAATACTTACAACGTTGACGAAACATTAATTATGACAGTTCCAAGCAAACCACTCAAGGTCCTGGCTCTGCGAGGCAAGAAACAGGTAGGGTGTTTAGCGTCCGCAGAACGAGGATTTCTGTAGCTGTAGAGATATGCATGACCGCATCAGGTCAATTTATGCCTCCCATGTATGTTTTCCGGTGGAAAAGAGAGAACCAGTTGCTAATGGATGGATCAGTTCATAGCTGGTTTCGGTACTATCATGAAAGTGTGTGCATAAACAAAGACAGTTTCTTTCATCGCTCAAAGAAGTTTTCTAAACCCTCAGAAACCCTGTCAATATTGTTGATTTCAGATGGCATAGCTCCCACGCCATAGGCTCGAGAAAGTAATTTTACACTACTGTGCTTACCTCCTCACACGAATTATCGCCTTCAGCCATTGTATGTATTCTTCATGAGTCATTTAAGTAAATTTAAAGAACGAGAGGTGAGACAGTGGTAACAAGCACATCCAGGACCAACTGCCACAATTTACCAAGTCGAGGAGCCTTTCAGAGATACATTTACCAGAGCTGCTGTTATGCAAATAGCAGTTAAGAGGTTTGAAAAGAGAAAAATCTCTACATTCAAAAATAACATTTTTCTTGTTCACCTTTATGCCTCATCAGACACCACCGATATGCCTATGACACTTCTTGAAGTTGCATTGAGTGAAATCGACAAGCCACCTCATAATGAGTCAAGAGGTCATGATGTGTTGGAAAAATCTGTGAGAAACGAAAACTTTGCAGTTGGCTTCAACTTTCAAAGAATATTGTTTTACAGTTCCTCCAAAATTACTTATAGCTGCTCCACACGCATTTGAACGAGGTGAAAAGCAGATAAAGCATAGAACAGGAAAAACTCCGATATTAACAACTTCTCCACACAAATTAGAAGAAACAGAAAATGAAAAGAGAGGAAAAGAACAGAAAGAAATGAAAAGAAGTTGTCCTACATCAGTAAAAAGAAGGATAAAATGGGATAAATGGGGATAGAAAAGCAACAAAGAGTACAAAACAAAAAACAGGGCAATAGAAAACAAAACAAAGAAGAATTAGACACCTAAGAAAGATAACATTGCAGATTCTTCCTCCGCAGAAGAAGACCTTAATGAAGCCTGCATTTTCTACAATGAGATCTACGTTCAATCTTCATCCAAGGAAGAATAGAGACAGTGCTACAAATGCAAAGGGTGGGCCCATGAAGCATGTTCGAATGCAGAAGAAGAAGATGACAGTTTCATATGTAACTAGTGCATATGATATAACCGCCCAAATAAGTTCTTAAAAATATTATGTGGATGTTAACTTTATTTTATTATTTCTTTGTAAAGCAGGAAAACAATACTTATTTAAAAATATTTTTATACAGTTGTATTTTCTCGAAACTTTATACCATAATGTAATTGCCTCAATTTCAGAATTGAAATTAGAGTCATTCAATTATTTTACAGTTTTTTCCATTGATTTTAGTGTACACACAGTTTTATTCCGTGTTTTGGGTAAAATAGTGTTTTTGAATGGTTTGACAGAAGACGTGATTTAATATATTTAAATAGAGGTTTAAGCATTCATACTTTGTAAAGACGTTTGTAGACCTATAACGAAGCACAGTCTTCAATATTTCTGAAATACCGCTGCTAGAAATACGTAGATGAACGATTACTGTTCAATGAAAGTTAAAGTACCCTGTTAAAAGTACGGTAGAGCTCACACTGCATATACATAACACTCCTTTTATTTCGTGAACTGTTACACATATGGAAACGCGGTTTGTCTGGCCGGAGTGGCCGAGCGGTCTAGGCGCTACAGTCTGGAACCGCGCGACCACTACGGTCGCAGGTTCGAATCCCGCCTCGGGCATGGATGTGTGTGATGTCCTTAGGTTAGTTAGGTTTAAGTAGTTCTAAGTTGTAGGGGACTGATGACCTCAGAAGTTAGGTCCCATAGTGCTTACAGTCATTTTCTGCAAATCTTAGAGCGTCGAGGGGCACGTATTTTTTTGTTTCGTTAATATTTTTAGCGTTGGTATCAACAGAGACATTGAAACAAATGTGTTTTTCTGAATGGAACCATATACTTTCTATAACTGCATTCGATAGCTCTTGAGAAGGCAATTACAGTGATATAGCGTTTTTTCATGTTGACATTGAAGTCTGTTGTAAAAAAATTCGAGAAATGTCCTAGAATTTGAGAGCACTGTGGCTGGAATTGGCACTGGCTGTGCAAACACCGCAAAGCAGAGCTCTTGTGCTACGCTGTGTCAACACACTTGCCTGGTTACTTGTCCCCACTGCAGCCCGTTCATTTCTGCTTCAACATTCGTTGCGTGCAGACCTGTACACCAATGACGAGAAGTTGGATATACTACTTTATATGGTGAATATAAAAGAAAAGCAGCAAAAATAGCGCAACTGTATGCCCCAATTCGTATCGCCAATGTCCGATGCGCCAGTTGTTGTTCTGGTCTTCAGTCCAGAAACTGGTTTGATGCGGCTCTCCATGCTACTCTATCCGGTGCAAGCTTCTTCATCTCCCAATACCTATTGCAACCTACATCCTTCTGGATCTGTTCGGTGTATTCCCTCTACGATTTTTACCCTCCACGTTGCCCTCAAATACTAAATTGGTGATTCCTTGATGCCTCAGAATATGCCCTACCAACCGATCCCTTCTTCTGGTCAAGCTGTGCCACAAATATCTCTTCTCCCCAATTCTATTCAATACCTCCTCATTAGTTATGTGATCTACCCATTTAATCTTCAGCATTCTTCTGTAGCACCACATTTCGAAAGCTTCTATTCTCTTCTTGTCTAAACTAGTTATCGTACATGTTTCACTTCCATACATGGCTATACTCCATACAAATACTTTCAGAAAAGACTTACTGACAGTTAAATCTATACTCGATGTTAACAAGTTTCTCATCTCCAAAAACGCTTGCCTTGCCATTGCCAGTCTACATTTTATATCTGCCCTAATTCGACCATCATCAGTTATTTAGCTTCCCAAATAGCAAAAGTCACCTACTACTTTGCCTCATTTCTTAATCTAATTCCCTCAGCAGCACCTGATTTAATTAGACTACATTTCATTATCCTCATTTTGCCTTTGTTGATGTTCATCCCATATCCTCCTTTCAAGACACTGTCCATTCCGTTCAAATGCTCTTCCAGGTCCTTTGCTGTCTCTCACAGAATTACAATGTCATCGGCAAACCTAATGGTTTTTATTTATTTTCCATGGATTTTAATTTCTACTCCGAATTTTTCTTTTGTTCCCTTTACTGCTTGCTCAATATGCAGATCGAATAACATCGGGGATAGGCTACAAACCTGTCTCACTCCCTTCCCAACCACAGCTTCCCTTTCATGCCCCTCGACTCTTACAGCTTCCATCTGGTTTCTGTACAAATTGTAAATAGCCTTTCGTTCTCTGTATTTTACCTCTGCCACCTTCAGAATTTCAAAGAGAGTATTCCAAACAACATTGTCAAAAGCTTTCTCTAAATCTAGAAGTGCTAGAAACGTAGGTTTGACTTTCCTCAATCTATTTTCTAAGATAAGTCGTAGGGTAGGTATTGCCTCCCGTTTTCCAACATTTCTACGGAATCCAAACTGATTTTCCCTGAGGTCAGCTTCTACCAGTTTTTCCATTCGTATGTAAAGAATTCGTGTTAGTATTTTGCAGCCGTGGCTTATTAAACTGATAGTTCGATAGTTTTCGCATCTGTCAGCGCCTACTTTCTTTGAGATTGGAATTGTTATATTCTTCTTGAAGCCTCATACATCTTGCTCACCAGATGGTACAGTTTTGTCGGGGCTGGCTCTCCCAAAGCTATCAGTAGTTCTAATGGAATGTTGTCTACTCCCGAGGCCTTGTTTCGACTTAGGTCTTTCAGTGCTCTGTCAAACTCTTCACGCAGTATCGTATCTCCCATTTCATCTTCATCCACATCGCCTTCCATTTTCATAATACTGTCCTCAAGTACTTCGCCCCTGTATAGACCCTCTATAGACTCCTTCCACCGTTTAGCTTTCCCTTCTTTGCTTAGAACTGGGTTTCCATCTGAGCTCTTGATATTCATGCAAGTGGTTCTCTTTTTCCAAAGGTCTCTTTAATTATCCTGTAGGCATTCTCTATCTTACCCCTAGTAATACACGCTTCTATATCGTTACATTTGTCCTCTAGCCATCCCTGCTTAGCCATTTTACACTTCCTGTTGATCTCATTTTTGAGATGCTTGTTTTCCTTTTTGTCTGCTTCATTTACTGCATTTTTATGTTTTCTCCTTTCATCAATTAAATTCAATATCTCTTCCACTACCTGTGGATTTCTACTATCCCTCGTCTTTTTACCTACTTGATTTTCTGTTGCCTTCACTATTTCGTCTCTCAGAGCTACCCATTCTTCTTCTACTGTATTTCTTTCCCCCATTCTTGTCAATCTTTCCCTAATACACTCCCTGAAACTCTCTACAACCTCTGGTTCTGTCAGTTTATCCAGGTCCTATCTCCTTAAATTCCATCTTTCTGTAATTGCCAGTTAATTGCACTAATTATTAAGACTAGTGTGGACAGGCTGCTTCAGCATCGAAAAGAGGGCAAGAAAGAAGCCAGCAACTGACAGAAAACATAAAGTAGCTGTTCTTACTATGGTACTAATGAGTCCACACAGTGGTACAAGACATATTGCCAATGAATGTGGAATCAGCCAGTCGAGGGTCATTCGTATCCTGCCTCGACAGAATTTCTATCGCTATCATCTGTCACTACATCAGGGACTCGACGACCATAACTTGAAACAGAATCCTGTCGATTTGCCCTTCAGCAACTGAGAGACGACGCTACGCTTTTCCAATGCTTGCTCTGTACCTATGAAGCAAAGTTTACTAACCATGCTAATGTAAATTTGTCAATATTGTTCATTTTAGATGGCATAACATGCAATTCGGGGCAGCCGAAAATCCACACTGGCTTCGTCAGGTGCAACATCAACAGCCGTGGAGCATAAACGTATGGTACGGCGTCAAAGATAATTACATTGTAGGACGTTACTCCATCTCAGGCATTGTAAATGGACATTCATACACAGACTTTCTTAAGAACATTCTGACTGTTCTTCTAAAAGAGGCACCACTGAATATTCGACAGTGTATGTGGCTGCAACACGACGGCTTTCCGGCTCACCTGCCCCGTGTTGCAACACAAATACTGAATGAGAACTTTCCTGGACGTTGGATAGTTCGAAATTCTGTTGTCAAATGGCCTGCGAGGTCCCTCTATTTGACTGCTCTCAATTTATATCTTTGGGGAGCACTTAAAGATGCAGTCTATGACGAAACCCCGACCAAGCCAGTCGATATGCGCCGTCGAATCGCCAGTGCATGCTCTACCATTTCCTCCACTATCTACATCTACATCCTCATCTACATCTACATACATACTCCGCAATCCACCATACGGTACGTGGCGGAGGTTTAATTACAGCAGTTCATTGGTCTTTCGAACGGAGACTGCAGTTGTGCCCTTTAGTCCATGGTCAACAGTCTGAACACGTACTCAGCCGGCCGCGGTGGCCGAGCGGTTCTAGGCGCTTCAGTCCGGAACCGCGCGACTGCTACGGTCGCAGGTTCGAATCCTGCCTCGGGCATGGATGTGTGTGATGTCCTTAGGTTAGTTAGATTTAAGTAGTTCTAAGTTCTAGGGTACTGATGACCTCAGATGTTAAATCCCATAGTGCTCAGAGCCATTTAAATCATTTGAACACGTACTTAAATAAAGGACAAAGTAATATTTTTGGAAGACGTAATTTATGTTATGTGATTTGGGTTGTTACCAAATCATTGTTAGTAAACTGTTTATTTCGCTTACATGTGTACGAAATTGATTTCAATGTCAGGTAAGTCAACAGCATGTACTGCAGGTAGCTGGTAACACTCTCCTTGCGCGCTTACAATCGGCATGAAATGATGTTTTTTCGGTGCACAGGTGGTCACCAAGGCACTCTTATTTAAATGTGTAGTTCAACGAATGTATCGTATGTGATGCAATTTAGAGCAGTGTAGGTAGAGAGAGTTTTTCGACATCATGTATTTTATCTCTAAGAAGCACACATCCACGTACAGGAAAACAAAAAATAGTTCAAACCTTCCTTCCCACATTGAGATTTTTAACACAGCAGTTACATTTTGCAGCGTACAAGACCTCTTTATTCTTGAAGAATGAACAGTTGATTTCTCTGTTTCAGCTCACGAAATTCTGGGAGGATACACAAGTGTGAAATAGATGTAGGTGCTCCTACGAACGTTGTGTATGGAATTACGACATCGGCTACAATGTAGAATATAACAAAGGGATTAGGAAAACTAAGTCTTAAGTTGGTTCAAGGGAAAGTAAAGACTAATTCTCGTAACGCAGGCCTACGTTACTGTATACAGCTACGCAGCCTGGTCGGAGACACCTGTTTGGTGGTGTTTCCACTGTAAATGCCGTTACCGGTCACCGTGCTCTCACATTCTAGGACATTGTTCAAACTTTTTACGACATGTTTCAACTTCAGCATTAAAATAACAGAAAAACAAAAAAAGTACTTGCTCCAATATCTCCGTTGACTGCCGAAAACTTATCTGCCGTGGGATTGCCCTGTTGTGGGCAGCGCTATGGTTGTCGATTCACACATACAAACGTCCCTCGCCCCGTCACTTTCCCCAATGTGATATGCGCACGTGTGAATAGGTCTCGCTGTTTGTCTCTACCTTACGTCAGAAGCATTCACATGTATGCTTCGCTTCGGAGCACACAAACGTCAGCTGCGATTCAGTCATACAATAAGCATGGCGGAACAGTATTCGTTTGAAGATACGGTTTTTGTTTATGGGCTAGCCGACGGTAATGCGCATGAAGCTCGACGGTTGTACGAGGAACGGTACCCAGCAAGAAGCCACCCACACTCGCAAACGTTTGCAGCAATTCACCGGCGACTTGACGGAGCAGGCCCGTTAGCAGGATAGCATGGTGATGCTGGAAGACCTCGAACACGACGGGGTGCTGAATTTGAAGAGACCTTTTTCGAGCACTTCGGGGTATCACCTACGACAAATACTCGAGTGGTTGGACACGACATGGGGGTCACTCATCTGTTAGTCTGGGAGGTTTTGAGGGATGACGGCCAGCCTCCATTCAGTTTCCCCCCTGTCCAAGACCTAATTCCTGTGGCGCACTACGACGTGTTCCACGAGATCCTGACTATCCCGTCATTTTAATGTTTTACGACGAGTGCACCTTCCATCGGGATGGCCTTTACACCACTCGAAAGGTTCATTTCTGGGCAAGGGGAAATCCTCACGTCACGTACGTCCACGGCCACCAGGAACGATTTTCACTCAACATTTGGACAATGATTGTGGGTGGCCATGTGAGGGTCCGGTCCGTCTACGTCCTCTACTTACCAGGGCAAATTACCTTCACATTTTGCAAGAAACCCTACCCAGCCTGCAGCAAGATGTTCCCCTGGACATACGGCTATGCAGGAGATTGCAGCATGATGGGGTGCCCGCACAAGACAGTCGTGGTGTGCACGGAATTTAAAAACTCTTCGATGGCCGGGTAATTGGCAGAGGTGCTCGTAGGACATGGCTCTCGCGATCACCAGACCTCACGCCACCAGACTTTTCCTGTGGGGATTCTTCAAGGTTTCAGTTAACCCACCCGTACGCGAACCACCTAGAAACGAAGAGGAATTAACGGATCGCATTCAACATGCCGCCAATCACATAAGAGTAATGCCAGGAATCTTTGAAAGAGTTCGGCAAAACACCGATCGACATTACCAAGCTTGCGACGCGTCAGACTGTCGCGAGTTCGAGCGCCTGCTTTAAGTAAACAATGTCCTAGCTACAAACAAGGCATGGCACAATTTGTAAAAGACTTTCTATAGGCGAACTGACAGCTGTGGATTGGTTTGTTCCCGGTAAGTCGTACTAAAATGGATATATGTAATTCCATCTTGTGTCTGGAGTATGGGATTACGGCTGGTCAGTAGCAATTGCCGTATTTAGGTTTTATCTTTAGGTTCAAGATGACGTAGTGTATCGTCGGAACTGGTAGCCTAAAAATAAAACCTAAATAACGGCGATTAATATTGTTTTATTGGGTAAAATGGATGTGTCGGAACCCCGGCGGATTCGTCCCCAAAGTGGAAGACTGGCGCACTACTGGCGAGCGTGCGGGCCGCCTTGGATACATCGCAATCTCCGGCAGCAAAGCATTCGCGGTCATGCGTTGTCCAGAGCATGAGTTGCCCAGAGAGTTGAAAAATGGTGCGTCGTCGACCTACACATCATTAGTAATTTTGGTTCCTACTGGCATCACCTACCCATGATTAAAATTTCCCCTTCTCGTATGACTAATGTTGGAGGAGGTGTGCCATGAAAGTGACAAGTGAAAATTTTATCGCGAGTACTGTGAGGCTGAGAAACGCTGCGCGAACCTGAATGAATGTGCCCAAACGTAGCAGAACCACTTCCAACATGAACAACTCTTTTCACACACTGCAGTTAAATGCATCATTGGGAGTGTCAGTGATTTTGAACTACAAATCGTACTAAAGACGATGTAATTTTGGAAGATCTGTAATGGAGTGCGTTAATTAGACAGCATATTTTTGTAATACGCAAGTATATGTACGGTAATCACGAAATCTGGCTCTTTAGCTTCACAAACACGTAAACCAACGTGGAACCAACTTGAAGAGCCATCAGCCCAAGACACGTGGTGTCATGCAAACGTATTTCAGGCTTTAAAACATAACACTAAGAATTCAGTATTATTTTTGGTATTTTTTTAATAGAGTTTTGTGACCTGGGCCTGAGTTAGGCTGAAATGTGATCAGATGACATGTTGATTGTCACGTCAACGCATCTCAAACACCGTATTGGACATGGGTAGTTTAAATGATGTACTACATAAAAATTCTCTGAGTAAAGCGTCATTCAATGTAAAACAGTGGCTACAAATATCACATTGTCAAATGAAACAGTTACTGGAATAGGCATCGTTCCAAGTAGGGTATTTTTGTTTTACTTCACGACAAGTTCCATTGTTTTTTATACAGGAATTCGACTATGTTAATATTATACCCAATTTTCAGCGTTGCATTGTAAGATGGCAAGAACTATGCCACTTACATGAAGTCATTAAAGATCACCGTAGTCCCGTTGAGTGAACAGTAGGGCTGAACAAAAATGACTGACAAGGTGCAATGCATCTTGTAGACGTATGGACGTATTGGAATAATTAATGTTGAGTGATGGTTTTAAAGTAATTCACGCGACATGAAAACTTTGAGGCAACACGTCGATTTACTGGAGGCTGGTTTATCCCAAGGAAGTATTCAGAGTTTGTAACAAATAAAACATATAAAATAAAATGATAATAAAATATAATAATAATAATTTGTAATAATAATGATTGTTTGTTTGGATAAGTAATTGAGGATTAAAATTTTACGCCGTGAATTTATCGAGCTTCGCACGTCCGAAGATGTACGGAACGTAGCCAGGGCTCATTATATATTTTTTTTGTAGACAGAGTCTGATATCTGACCTCAGCATCAATCATGAAAATGGAGCGACTAAAACTACTAAAACAAAGCAAAGCATAAGATTAAACAAACATATATTCATTTCAACATATACATTACGATATAAATTACACTTACGTAAAATTCTAGATAAATAATGGCAGATCATTCACAAATGAAAGCGACTTATTAATTCTGCGCCTCTTTTGTGCTAATAAATATCAATATGGCTAACTGTGGAGCCGCACAAAATATTAAGTCCTTCTAGGACAACGAATGACATGAGAGTGTTGATGCCTACTGGCTGTGACAAGAGAGCGGTGTTAATTGCTTTATTTTGCATTCTCTTGTCTTAAAAAATCGATACATATAATCTAAGTTAACTAAATTAAATATTGTCTGTGCTCGAGTGCAAATGGTTCCTTAAACTGCCCCCCAAATTGCGAGAGCAAAGGTGTACCACCTGCAGCTGAGCAATTTGTTGACGTATTTTCTTTATTTGTCATGTCATGAATCATAAGTTATTACGTATCTTGTTTCACAGATTCAACATACTTAAAATATCATAAAATGTCATACATCCACAAAAATACATAAATAGTAATTACATACAAGATCAATGAAAGTGAAAAGAAAAAATAAAAATATTCGCTTCCGAGCAGTATTGAACTCAGGAACTACAGTATCAGAGACTAGCGAAGTGACTAGCGTGCACATATTGCTCAATTTTATGTAACAGTTCTACACAGACTGTAACGAATTTCATAGTTCGTATTCACTTGTGCTGTTACTTTGTAAAAATTTTGTTGGGCATATAGTCCGTTGTTCTCTTTCACTTCAAAATGTTATTACACATGTTCATTCAATAAATAAAATTAATTAATGGTTTTGTGCATATTCAGAGATATGTGAACATATTCTCTTTAGAATGTCACTTGGTAGTAAAGGTTTATACTGTGCTAAAGTCTTTGCACTTTAAAATAAATGTCACGTGTCACACGTTTTGTTTACATTGAGACGAAAGTTCTTGAAGAAACAAGTTGGAGATCAAGAATCTCGCAACGAAGCGTGCTTTGGAAGACATAGTTAAAATGTGGTTTCGTCTTGGTAGGAATTCATGGTGTCAGTGGTTCCATACTGACCAGTCCGTGTTACATCTACTCAATAACCTCCATATTTCGTCTTCCAAAAAGCGTATGTCGTCTCCTGGATATTGTGTCGTCGTTTCGTGGAGAAGTGTGCCGTGGTTTTGCTACTCACGTAACCTATAGTGTCCCATCATGAGCGCAGTGAACCGTTTTTTTTTTTAATATTTGCACACAACTTGTTCATACATTGTTCGTTGCAAAACAAAATGTTCGTTCACAACAGGGAGCACAAAACATAACAAATATCACTTCACTTTGAGTACAGTTTTCTGTTACATATTTACATAGATATAAAAATTTTCTGTGAAACATGTATCTATACATTTACACTACACTGTTTCGTAATACATATTCATATTTTATATTTTTCAATTGCATTAAACTAGATATTTACAAATACATATGGGTCAGACATAAAAAAAAATTACCTAATAGGTTCAGTGTATTGTGATACATTCAGAAAATCCATTTTCTTTTATAGGTCTCTTCCCCTTTTTAATAAAGTTTTCCTTTTAAGTATATTTTCCTTTACATCAGTACTACACATTAAGTGTTCTTCCTCATTAAATGTTTCCTGCAACATAAACTTTCATAATAGGTTAGAAAACATCCTTGAGATGATCTGTCCTGAAAAGTCATGATTACAATAAGACACGACACGTCACATCCACAGTCAATTCCAAATTAGCACATGCACAAAGTATCATTTACAAATAAAATAAATTATATAGCCTTGCTCAATTAATCTCATTTGTCATTTCCTGTAGAGTGTTTTTTTTTTGTGCATGTTGTGTTCATGTGGATTGTGGTGTGAGTGTGAATAGCAAATCAAGTGTCTATCATGCCAATTAATATATCAGGTTCAGAGCAGCAATTGTCTCCGGTCATTTAGTCTGTCAGCTTGTCTGCAAGGTATTAACAAATATAATCAGTAACTGTGCTTTGCATGAAAATTGTTAGTTCTTCCTGTGTCTTATCTTCTTGCTGCTGCTGCTGTTACTGCTGGTGCTGTAAAATGTAGATACTTAAGATTATAGCTTATATCTTCTTCTTCTTCTTCCAGCTTGAAGTACCAGATGTGACTTACCTTGTTTTTGTATCAGCATACTCTGCTTAGGGCTAAAAGTTTTCAAATCTTTGTGAGGGTACAAACCTAAAATTCTCTTATTCTTGGGGTTTTGTAACAGATATGCTCCAGGGTGTGGTATATCAATGATTGTGTAAGGACCTTCATATAATGGACGCCACTTAACATTACGTTTTAGAGGTAATGACGATTTGTAGTGGGTCTTAAGTAAAACTTGCATGCCTATTGTAAAGTTTTGCCTTCTTTTCAGATTAGCACCATAGTTCTTATTTCTAATGTCAGCTTGTTCAGTAATTGCAATGAGTACTTCCCTTACCTTTTCCTCGTGTGAAGGTTTGGTGTCAGAAAATTTTGGTAGTGGGTTGCTCCATTCATTAGTTTCCTTTGTGTCAAACATGATTTCTCTGGGAGTGTAGGGTGTGTTGTATATATTTAAATTGTTGTGTATTTCCTCAAAAAGTGCTAGGTAATGTATCCAGTTTGTGTGCTGTGTTGAGGTATAAGTTCTCATGAATCTATTTAATTCTCTAAAAACTCTCTCACAAGGGTTGGCTGATGCATGAAATTTTGAAATAAAGATGTTCTTAATGTTATTGTCCTTTAGAAATTTTCTCCAGGTGAATCCTGCATAATACTTGGCGTTATCTGATAGAATGGCTTTAGGTTTTCCACAGTATGGCATGTAATCATTTGTGAATCTTCTGATGATGGTGTTTGCTGTGGGTGACTTAATGGCAAAAAGTTTGATGTGCTTAGAAAATATGTCATAAAATGCTAGAATGTATTTGCAACCTCCGATGCTAGTTGGATGAGGTCCGCTAACATCTGTACAAAGTATCTCTCTAGGTCCAGTAGGTAAGATAGAGTGCAAATCTGTTTTGGTGGATTGATTTTGTGGCTTGGATTTTTGACATATGAGACATTTGCTGATAACATCATGTATTTTTCTTCTCATGTTTGGAAAATAGCAATATGTATGTAACTTGTTTAGACATTTCTTTGTTCCGTAGTGTCCCCAAACTGTGTGAGTGTGTGCAACGAGATTGTGTACAGAATCTTGTGGTATGCAAACGCACCAGTTAGTAGCATTTGTGTGTCTTTTGTAGAAAAGTATGCTGTTGTGTAACATGTATCTGTCTTGTAAAGTGTCATTGTGTTGTTGTACTATGATTTGTTTTATTTTGTACCAGTGTGGATCTGAATCTTGTAGTGTTGCCATGTTCTTGCATAGGTCTATGTAGTATTGTGTAAACTGTTTGTCTTGCATGAGTAGTATTCTGTAATCGTGTGTGTTCTCAAAGTCTGTATTGTTATGGTGTAATCCTTGCGGTAGTCTTGAAAGTGTGTCAGCTATTACGTTGTCTTTTCCCTTGATGTGCTTGATTTCAAAAGAGTAATTCTGTAATGCAAGTGCCCATCGTGTAAGTCTGGGATGAATGAGTTTACATGACAAAATGAATGTAAGTGCTTGATGGTCAGTGTATATAATGGCGTGTCTTCCATACAGATAATAATTAAACTTTTTAAATGCCCATATAATAGATAATGTTTCCAATTCTGTGGTGGAGTAAGATCTTTCACATTCCGTTAAAGTACGACTGGCAAAACCAATGATCTTAATATGTTCTGAAGTTTCTGTATTAACAAGTTGAAATAAACAACATCCCAAACCAATGTTTGATGCATCACAAGCAATACAAAAGTTCAAATTGAAGTCTGGATGTTCCAGCATGTTAGAATTTACTAAGGCTTCTTTGATTTTAGTAAAGTCATTTTCACAGTCTTGGTTCCAAATCCATACCTGGTTCTTCTTTAATAAGTTTAGTAAGTATCTGCTATTGAGTAACTGTTTAGGTATGAATCGTCTGAAAAATGAGCATAGACCGAGAAATGATTTTAACTGTTTCTTATTAGTGGGACTGGGGAAATGTCTGATAGCATCTAATTTTGAAGGGTCAGGTTTAATGCCTCGTGTGTTGATGATGTGTCCTAGGTATTTGATCTCACAACAAGCAAATCTAGATTTACAAATATTGGCAGTGATACCAGCTTGTGTGAATCTGCATAGTAAAGTGTTCAGGGTATCAGTGTGATCCTTCCAGGTTTTTGAGGCAATCAGTATGTCATCTACATAGTGTGTAACAGTTTCTAGTAAATCATCACCGAGTACAGAGTTTAGTGCAGTAATGAATACTCCTGAGCTTACATTTAGGCCAAATGGTAATACACAAAATTGATAAGTTCTGCTACCAAACATAAAGGCTGTATATTTTCTGGATTCTTTGCTTATTGGCACCTGCCAAAACGAATTTTTAAGGTCTATTGTAGAGAAATATTTTGCATCCAAGAACTTCTGAAGTTGTTCGTCAAGATTTTCTGGTTGTGTCCTCACAGGTAAGATAATTTGGTTGATAGCTCTTGCATCTAATACTAACCTGATACTTCCATTGTGTCTTTTCACTACATGCAAAGGGCTACAATATGGAGATGTTGATGGTTCTATAATATTCCATGTAATCATTTTCTTTAGTTCTTCCCAAACTACAGGTCGCAGAGCTAGAGGTACATTGTATGACTTGTGGTAATAGATTTGGTGAGGCTTGACTTCAATCGTATACATATATGTGTTGATCCTACCTGGCTTACTGGTGAAAACATCCTTATTCTTAAGTAAAATATGTTTAAGCTGGGATCTCTCCTCTTCATTAATAGCATCACATTCTGATAACTTAGAATTAATTTGTGTAAGTACATCATTCACTCCCTCACCGTGTGATACAGGTTGTTGTGTGGAATCTATGTCAGTCTCACGTATAATCTGTATCTTGTAGCCAGAACAGTGCTTGTTATGGTCTACTAGTCGAGTATCCAAGTTCAAAAGTATGTCTCTGCCTTCATACTTAAAATAACAAATGCCTTTGGAGAAGTCTATAGTACAGTCCTTCTCGCAAAGAAAATCAATACCCAATATACAATTGGCAGCAAGGTTTTGGACAACTAGGAAAGGCCATTGTACGATTCCATTTCCCATATTAACAGTCACAAATACCTGCTTATTAACTCTACTTGACTTATTACCTAATGCAGTTAATATTAAACAGTTCTGAACTGGGAACTCTGGTATCTTAGAAGTTTTCTTCATCATAGTATAAAAATTGTGAGAAATCACACTGACAGCAGCTCCTGTATCAATAATTATGTTAGTAGGTATACCTCCTACAATGCCTGAGGTGGAAGACAGTACAAGTCTTTTCTTTACATTGTGACATTGTGTGTTGTCATTTATCAGATCATCAGCTAAGTTTCCACTTTCATTATATCTTAAGAATAGTGTAGGCAACTCTTGTTGTGTAAACGTTAATTTTTCTTGTTTCACAGTTTCACTAGCAAGTGTGTATTCAAACATAGTTTCTAAATTGAAGTTGCCCCCCAAATGTTCCTCAGTCACGACCTGGGGCTCAGTAATGACTGGTTCTAGTTTACCTGGTTTGTCTGGTCATCGGTAAGTGTAGCTGCAGTTTCATTAGCTACCTCAATAATATTTACATTTGGATATTGTCTTTGCCAATCACCTGTCTGTTTTCGGTTGGCTGAAGTCACTTGTTGGTTTGTGTTGCTTGTTTGCACAAAATTCCCTTGTGGCATCTGAACATGATTTTGTGGTGGCGGTTGCGGTGTTTGCCACTGTCTCACATAATACTGGTTGTCGTTCTGATTAAAGTGCGGTGTAAGTGTTCCATTTCTTGTGTAATCTGTGTTGTTGTTTCTTTGCCAGTGTTTCTGTTTTGCTTTGTGTGCGTTGTTGTTTCCACTATTCCTTCTTGAATTAAAATTGTTGTTTCTTCGTTTTTTGTACGGGTTATCTCCCTGTGTATAGTCGTAGTTGTTGTTTGTGTGCAGCTGTGAGTTGTGGTGACTGTTTTGCATGTTTACTGTGTGTTGTGAATTTTGCTGTGTGTTTGGTAATGTAGCAATGTAGACATGTTGATTCCTACTGCATGAGTTGTGTGTTGGTTCTTGTTCTTCATATAGTAAATCAACAGCATCTAACTTTTCCAAAAAATATTCAGGATCGTCGTCCGGTAAGTACAGTAATTTCTCTTTAATATTAAAAGGAAGTCTTGCTTTCAGTGATCGGATCACATCTTTTGGTTTCACTGGTTCATTAAGGAAGTGTGTCATGTTTAGGTACTTCTCGAAATATCTGCGCAGGTTGCCGTTTTTAGGATTGAAGTGTTCCCGTTCAGTGACTTGTTTGCGGATGCGTTCCTGCACAGTGGGTGACCAAAACTTATTCAAGAAGGCGCGTTCAAACTGCTCGTATGTTACACATCTGTCGCTTTCATGGTAAGCCCAGACAGCAGCGTCCCCTTGAATGTAATCCACAACGTACGCAATGCGTTTGTGGTCGCTCCACGAACGTGGGAATGCGTTCCTAAAAGCTTTTAAGAAGATGACAGGGTGTACAGTGTTTTTGCCTGGTATAAAAGGTTGGAATTTACGGTGCTTGAATAGACTTTCTTCTTCTTTGTTACGTGTTCGTCTGTTTCTTTCCGTGTAATCATTGAATTCTTCCCTGTGTGTACATGGTTCGTCATCAGAATAATTGTATTGTATTTCAGGTGATTGGTATCTGTTGCTATGCGTGTCAGTGTATTGTGTATTTGAGTGTGGAAATTCGTGTGTGTACATGTGTTCATTTCCGAATCGAGATTTTCTTCTGTGTGTGTAAAAATGTGTAGTGGGTGTACTATTCTGTTGTGCTTGGCATTGAGTTGTCTTTGTTTGCATATCGTCATCGATTACTTGTCTATTGTTGTTCATGTATTCCACTACAGAATCGTGCACAATATGTGGCAATTTGTTTTGTATACATTCTTCAAAAATTTCGTCTTTGTGTGCCGTCCATTCTTTAAATTGTGAATTAATGCGAGACAAATGGGGTTCAGCCTCTATCTGTATTGTTGTGTGAATCTGTTTGTGGATGTCAGCTACGTTTGTTTCTATTGTATTCACCTTTAAATTAATTTCGTCACATGCGTGCGTGTTTGATTCTAGTTTGCAATTAATAGTTTCACAGGTTTTTGTCAAGTCATGGATGTGATTGGCATTGTCGCTTTGTCGTAACTCTAAATTTTCGAATTTTTCCGTAAGATCGTCGACCTGTTTGGAAAGACGTGTATTAATTTCATCTACCTTTTGAGTCAGTGTGGCGAAGTCTGATTTTATGTCATTCCTGAAGGCTCCATTGTCTGTCATTAATTGTGAGAGTTTTTCGTCATTATCTTGCTTAATATTGGATATGCCTTCCAAAATTGAATTCAGTATAGCGCCAAAATTTTGATTGCAAAATGAGCTTGCCCCCGCCGCGTCATTAGACGTGACGTGGTCTCTCAGGTTTGGTTCGGAGTTGCTCCTTTCGGCGTTTGTGTGTATGTGTAGCAGGTTATTTTGATGCGTTTGCGTGTCTGTATTAATTTCTGTGTCTGACTGTGTCTGTGTATCCATGTTTGCATTACTTGATTGTTGTTCCATTGTGTACTGGTGTCGAGTTTTTACCATATCGTGAATAAATTGTGTGCAAGAAAAAAATCGTTTAAACGCGTAGTGTGAAAATGTACTGCCTATGTGTGTGTTTAAATGACTGAGAATGATTGAGAGATGACTTTAAAGATCGAAAGTAGCATACGTGTTAATGGTGACTAGCCATGTTGCTTGAATCTTGTACAATGTCGGCCATATTGTGCAATGTAACTTGCGTATTGTTGGATCGGAATGTAATCGTCTGAATAATGAGATTTCGTGGAATTTGGAAAAAATTACTGAATGGAAACTGAATACTGAATTTAATGCTGAGAAAAATAATTTTGAATGAAAAATGTGCTTGGAATCAATTGTGGATGAGCAAGTGCTGCGTCTTACCGTACATGTCGTCTTGATTGCATTTCCAGTCCAAATTGTATCCAGATTTTATTCGTTTTCTTCAATATTCTCATCACATAGGTTGTTGCCCGGTCAGGATGTACATGAAAAAGAACAATTAGTTGTAGTACAGATACAATAATGAGTCCTGGCACATAGTCGCCAGTGTAAGAAATAAAAAATATAAAATAAAATGAAAATAAAATATAATAATAATAATTTGTAATAATAATGATTGTTTGTTTGGATAAGTAATTGAGGATTAAAATTTTACGCCATGAATTTATCGAACTTCGCACATCCGAAGATGTACGGAACGTAGCCAGGACTCATTATATATTTTTTTTGTAGACAAAGTCTGATATCTGACCTCAGCATCAGTCATGAAAATGGAGCGATTAAAACTACTAAAACAAGGCAAAGCATAAGATTAAATAAACATATATTCATTTCAACATATACATTACGATATAAATTACACTTACATAAAATTCTAGATAAATAATGGCAGATCATTCACAAATGAGAGCGACTTATTAATTCTGCGCCTCTTTTCTGCTAATAAATATCAATATGGCTAACTGTGGAGCCGCACAAAATATTAAGTCCTTCTAGGACAACGAATGACATGAGAGTGTTGATGCCTACTGGCTGTGACAAGAGAGCGGTGTTAATTGCTTTATTTTGCATTCTCTTGTCTTAAAAAATCGATACATATAATCTAAGTTAACTAAATTAAATATTGTCTGTGCTCGAGTGCAAATGGTTCCTTAAAAGTTGACCGTGGCTGGGGTGGGGAGTGGTGAAACGAAGTGACAATAGGCAGCTTAGGATGGCTCAAACTCGGAGAAAACGGAAACGGGGCACGGCCTCCAGCTGCCTTAAGATGAGTGGCAGTGAGGGGGTGGTTGACCCCATGCTGGTGTACCGAGAAGCAGATGGAGAACTTGTACGCCTGTTGATAAATGTCCGTCATCCCGTTCTCAGTGAAACATGCAAGAAAGCCGTGCAAAGCTATGGTGCAGCGGTCAACAGAGGCTGACATATGCGTGTTCGTGACTATAGCAACTTCACGCTGAATTCACGGTCTGCAGAGTCTGAAGTAAATCAGGTGGAGAGTAACAGAATGAAATACGCCGGCATCCAATGGGAACGTAGGACCAAGGTATTTGAAGTACTCTCCTGGGAGTCAGAATTCCGGAAAAATTTGTGGTTTGTGTAGACGCTAACCTTGATGGGTGGCCTGGGAGGAGCTAAATAGCAGAAGTTGAGAGGAAGGGAAATTTTGTGGGAATTTGTTCACTTCCCAGAGCAGGCACTTGTTGGCGCTGGGCAGTGACGCATAATTAACGCGTGTTGCGCTGCAATTGGCTGAAGTGATCTTGCTGCAGGGGAAACCGAGGCGAAGAGTAGACTGGCAGAATTCTCTGTAGAGTTCTTCCATTCCCAGCTTGCCTAGAGTGCAGACGTGGCTTTCTTTACTCAGCTTGCCTGAGAGAGAGTGAGCATCTCTGCAGTTTAGGACTTAGCAAACGGAACGATTGAGCTTGGAAATAGAAAGTTTTGGTTCAGTTATGTACTGACCAAGATAGCTTGGAGTGAATAGGCGAACGCAGCCTCGCACCACCACGAGGCCGGCCAACGTCCACACGACGATGATACCCCACCACGCTGACTTGGGTGATATTGCACCCGCTCCGGCTTGAGTTAGGCCACTGATTAATTTGTTGGATCTCATCGGCAAAGTTTCCATGAGGGTTTCATGGGTCGTGTATTGTGGAATTCTTCTCGCACTTCACATTACGCCTGGGTCAGTCGATAGGAATTAATGTTGATTTTTGGCGCTTTACTCCACGCAAACGCAATTTATTACCACTGCCTGTTAGGAGAGTCATGTAATGTGATGATTGAAGGTCGGGAGTTAAAATAAATTTGTGCTAATCGACTGCATCTGTTCAGAAATGGTTCAAATGGCTCTGAGCACTATGGGACTTAACTACTGTGGTCATCAGTCCCCTAGAACATAGAACTACTTAAACCTAACTAACCTAAGGACATCACACACATCCATGCCCGAGGCAGAATTCGAGCCTGCGACCGTAGCAGTCGCGTGGTTCCGGACTGCGCGCCTAGAACCGCTAGACCACCGCGGCCGGCTGACTGCATCTGTTTTCAATCAAGTAGTTGAACTCCCAAGTCACTTTCTTAATTAATTTTATGTTCAACATTTGCATCTGGTGTTCAATAGCTCAACATAACCTAAATGTGCACCCCTTTTTAATTAAAAGTGATCAATTCTGAATCAATTAATGTCAAGACTGCCACCACAGTTCAATCAGGAGTCACAGGGCCTTATTACTTTCTTCGCGTTATCCGATATTGCGGCAGTTTTGCACTCTCTGTTGATCTGTTAGTCAATTAGCCAAAACCAGATAAGTGATGGGTGGGGTGTTACAGCATAAAAAGTCAAAATCATTTTTCAGCATTCACTAATCATTAGTTACCGATGTTAGTAAAGTGCTATCTACAGGTCTATGACATTTGTACACGGGAGCAGGGACAAATGCCAATACTCCTTAAAAACTGTAAATTTCTCGCAACATCGATAAAAATGACTGACTTCCCGCTGTTTATCGCTTTACCGTTTACGAAAAATATTTTTGTCCCTACCCGCTGGACGCAGACAACGTCTAGTAACAGGTTCATCACTTAAAGGAGTGCAAAAGCGTGTACCATTTGACGCTAAAATATTTTGTGGTAGTAGCAGGGGCGCGTGAACTCCCGCCCGCTTACGTTCCCCCAAGTGTGGCTGCTTCCATCCCCTTTACGCCCATCTCGCACCCCATGCTACACTTCACCAACTATTCTACTCGCCGTTCTGCCTAAACCTCTAGATATGAATTTGTAAAAAAAGGCAAGTATCATGGTCACTGAGATTCATCAGCCATCTTCTACAAATTCAGTGCTTGCAACAGTGAAATGGGAAGACCGAGTAAGGAATGAAGAAGTATTAAGAAGAGTTGGAGAAGAAAGAAACATGCTGAAAGTCATGAGAAAGAGCAAACGGAAATGGATTGGACATTGTTTGAGGAGTGACTGTTTATTGAAGGAAGGAATAGAAGGAATGGTGGAGGGAAAAAGGGGAAGAGAAAAAAGATGATATCAGATGCTGGACGATACCAAAGGAGGCAAATATTCAGAAATGAAAAGACTGGCTACGGACAGACAAAAGTGGAAGAGGCTTAACCAACGGCAACATTTGCCGTAAGGCAGAATACCATACTACTACTACTACTACTACTGCGACAGTGCGACGTGTCCTTCACACTGCCGTTGAGAACGCTGGAGGGTGGAAGGTCCTCGCGTCGGGCTTCTGCAGTTCTGGCGTCCCCTGACCGTCGTTTGTCACGCGGCCCCACCGAGCGGAGACAGGGGCGTTCGGCGGCAGGCTGCAGCGCCAGCCCGGGAAGAGAGCGGGACGGAGCGGGCGACCCAAATGGTTCCTGCTGCAGCTCGGCACCGCCGTTTAATTCGTTCCTTTCAGCCCCGGAGCCATCAATCGGGGCGCGGCGCCTCTCGCTCTGATTAAACCGTCGCTTGGCCTGCAGAGACAATGCCGGAATTCGCGGCATCTGCCGCCGCTCGCTAGAGTAGCGACAGCGCGCCGACAATAGGCGAAAGTCGCCCTGGTATAAAATCGAGACATTCAATGCCTCGCAGCTACGGCGCTACGACGTGTGTGAGGTGCCCATTGTCGCGACAGTTAAGTAGTAATTCGTACGCGCCCTGAGAATGTGGCGGAAATTGACAGCAGACGGAGACCTCCGACAAGCTCTCTAAGTAAGTCTCGCTCAGTTATCATTTCTGACTCAAATACCTGGGTAATTGAGGAATTTAGTTTTTGTTCTTGTTGTTGTTGTTCAAGCTCTTCTTTTGTTCTTCAGTTCAAAGACTAGTTTAAAGCAGCTCCGCACGCTAGCTTACACTGTGCAAGACTTCATCTCTGAACAATCGCCGCTGTCGACATCTATTTGAATCTACTTGGGTTTACTTCTACAGTTTTTCAGTTCTTACTCCTCTCACCTCCATCCTTTTACATCTCAGGGGGGATTCTATTAATATCCATGCCTGAGGCAGCATTTGAACCTGCGACCGCAGCAGCAGCGCGGTTCCGGCGCTTCAATCCGGAACCGCGCTGCTGTTTCGGTCGCAGGTTCGAATCCTTAGGTTAGTTAGGTTTAAGTAGCTCTAAGTGTAGGGGACTGATGATGGCTGGCTCTGAGCACTATGGGACTTAACTTCTGAGGTCATCAGTCCCCTAGAATTTAGAACTACTTAAAACTAACCTAAGGACATCACACACATCCATGCCCGAAGCAGGATTCGAATCTGCGACCGTAGCGGCCGCGCGGTTTCAGACTGTAGCGCCTAGAGCCGCTCGGCCACCCCGGCCGGCGGGGCTGATGACCTCAGATGTTAGGTTCCATAGTGCTTAGAGCCATTCCTGTTAATAGATCACATACCGAAGCCAAGTTGTGTGTTAAATTTCTTTTTTTCCCCAATTCGATTCAGTACCCTTTCATTTGTTATCCGATCTACCCAACTGATTTTCAGCCTTCTTCTAGAGCACAACGTTCCAAAACCTTCTCTTTTCTTCATGTCTAAACCGTTTACCGGCCATTCCAAATAAATACCGTCAGAAAATTTTTCGTAAGACTTGAATTTACATTAGATGGTTCCAAATTCCTCGTTGTCACAAATACAAGGTGCGGATGCACAAACACTGCACGAAGTCTTACGGGAATCGGCAACACGCCGCGAGTAATGAGTATAACGGGCAGGGGCACTATGAATATAATGCGGGACAATAAGTTGAGAACGTGGGTCTCACGGGAGGCATGCCAGAGATAAGTCCCTGCAGTCGCACTATACTCTTTGTTCTCGTTGGCTCAGATGGATCGCCGGCACGGGAGCTGAGCATGTTCAGTCAGAGAGCCGGTTGCCCTCTGTAATAAAAAACTGAGTGGATGGATCAACAAACTAACTTGAACGGATGTTATGTGACGTCCGCAACGGCCAAACACAACAATCAGCAACGAAAAAAAAAAATATATATGCATATAGCTTCTGCCATGTAAGCAGGAGGTCCCGGGTTCGAGTTCCGGTCGGAGCACACATTTTCAACTGTCGCCGTTGGCTTATATCAACGTCTGTGTGCAGCTGGGGGTATTAATTTTACTGTAATTCCTTCAGCACTGACTGACGTTCCTCTACTACATTCCATTACTCTTGTTTTACTTTTCTTGATGTTCACCTTATAATATCTTTTCAAGACACTATCCGTTCCGTTCAACTGCTCATACAAGTCCTTTTCTATCTCTGAAGGAATTAAAGTACCACTGGGATACCGCAAAACGTTTATTTCTTCTTTATGAACTTTAATTACTACAGACTGGATGACATCGGGGTGGTGCTAGAACAGTCTCACTCCTTCCTCAACTGTGACATGTCTCTCAAGTCGTTCAGCTCTTACAACTGCACTCTCGTTTCAGCGCAAATTGTAAATAGCCTTTTGTTCCCTATATTTTGTTCCTGTTACCTTCAAAACTGCAAAGACTGTATTTCATTTACCACTGTCATAAGCTTTCTTTAAATTTTTAAAGCTATAAAACTTCAAAGCTATAAACTTAGGTTTGTTTTTCTTCAACCCATATTCTAGAATAAATTGTAGTGTTATTATTGCTTCGCATATTCCTAGATTACTCCAGGACTCAAAGTGGTCTTCCCCGAGGTCTGCTTCTACCACTTTCCGGTCTTCTGTAAATACATTGTGTCGATATTTTGAAACCATGACTTATGAAACTGATTCACACCTGTCAGCACGTATCTTCTTTGGAACTGTGAATTTTACGTTCTTCTTCCTGAAGTCAGTCGGTATTTCGCCTGCGCCATATACGTCGCAACACCGAAAAGCAATTACTGTAGAGTAATGAAATTTTGGGAATAAATTTGTCTACGTAACATATTTAAGTGATTAACACCGTAAGATCTTACGTTAATGTAAACGCGAGATAAGTCTTTGCAAATATGAAATTCTGGTACATTAATAACTGGTGTAAGCGCCAGAATACTCAATGCAAACATACAAACATCCAACCGTGCATGCATTGTGTTCTACAGGTGCCGGATTTCAGTTTATGGCATGGAGTTTCATCCTTGTTGCACTTGATCCGCCGATACAGGGACGGTTAATGCTGGCCGTGGATGACGCTGGAATCGTCGTCCGATGATGTCCCATACGTGCTCGATTGGAAACACATATGGTGATCGAGAAGACCAAGGCAACATGTCGACACGCTGTAGAGCATGTTGAGTTTCAACAGCGGCGGAGACGAGCGTTATCCTGCTGGCAAACACCCCTGCAATGCTGTTAATGAATGGCAGCACAACAAGGTGAATCACCAGATTGACGTACAAATTTTCAGTCAGGGGGCGTGGCATATCCGAGACTGCTCCTCTATAATAGGAAATCGCACCCCACACCATGTGTAAGTTCAGTGTGTCCAGCACACAGACAGTATGGTAGCAGGACCTCAACTGGCCTCCTAATAACCGACACACGACCGACACTGGTACCGAGGCAGAACCAACTTTTCCATCCTGCCCTTCAATAAGCTCTCGCTTGACACAACTGAAGTCGAAATGGCGTTGGTTTGGGGTCAGTGGAATGCTCTCATCTGGCTCGGAGCTGTCCTTGAAGTTACTGATTTGTAACACCGCCAGAGTCACACAAAGAACACGATGGTCTTTCCTCTCGGCAGTGCCACGTGACCGACCAGAGAGAGTTTTTTTTTGTGACCATACATTCTAGTGACAACCGATGTCAGCAGTCTTGTACAATGGGTACATTCCTGTTTAGTCTTTCTGGCACATCGCAGATGGAACATCCCACTTCTCGTAGCCATGTTACAAAACCTTGTTCAAAGTCAGTGAGGTATTCTTAATGGCGTCTTGGCCGCCTTAGGTTCAAAATGGTTCAAATGGCTCTGAGCACTATGGGACTTAACAGCTATGGTCATCAGTCCCCTGAACTTAGAACTGCTTAAAGCTAACTAACCTATGGACATTACACAACACCCAGTCATCTCGAGGCAGAGAAAATCCCTGACCCCGCCGGGAATCGAACCCGGGAACCCGGTGGCCGCCTTAGGGGGACAAAGTATGGTGAAAATGTTTAAAAAGAGACGTTTCCGATTATTATCTCTTAATAATAGTATTATGCATCATTTGTCGATTAATTCCAATTGGAAGTGTAGTTTTTATTATTTCAAAGCTAATAGTGCAAATGCAAAAGTTTCCTGCCATTCTGAACTGACTTCCTTATGTATCTCTATCTCCGGAACTATTCAATCTAGAAGTCTGTGGTTTTCAGCTATTTATTCCTTGAATTCATGTTAATGATCGTGTTAACAGGTTCGAAGCAGTGTGTTAACAGAAGTGATAGTATTGCACAGACGTTCTGTGGAGACTCTGAATGATAAAGGAGGACTTACAGACAAAAACATTAATGAACTCCAGCAACATTATGGATTGGCAATAGGGAACAATGTACATGACCTACAAGGGGTAAAGAGAGCAGTGTGAGCACATTATTCCATTTTATGCAAACTATCCACTGATGATACTCCTACACATGGTCTTCGCCCATCTGGTGCTGATTCATGGTGCAAGAACCGCAATACTCAGGGAGTGCGTAGAGAGAAACAACGTAGGCACGATAACAGCATGCCATCTGCAATGATGGAAGCTATTAAACCAATATGTAGACAATTTCTGTCTGCTTTCCAAATGTCTCCGTCGTCGAATGTAAAACCCAAATGACTCTTTCAATGATGTCATTTGGACCTGCATACCAAAAAAGTCTTTGTAGGAATGAAAATTCTATGCTTGGATGTTTGTGGCGCTGTGACAATGTTTAATGATGGTAATAGGTAAAGAATTAGGGTACTAGGGCAACTTGTTATCACTCCAGGAGCCAACACACTGCAAGCCTTTTAGCGAATGGATCGAGTTATGATCCTGAAAGCCCATTGCAGTAGAGGAAATGACTAAAGAAGCAAAGCGACAGGAAAATAAAGAAGCTTTTATTTTTGCAGGATGATCAATGAACAGGATCCAGATAATGTCCAGATAATGCTGATCATGGGCCTGGCTGTTCCTAAGAGCTGGCATGCCTCCATATGTGAGTTAATATCAAATGAAACGTTTAAACCTGATTTCCTGAAAAGACTTTTTTTCAAAATATTTCTCCAATTATCTCAGAAACTGTTACAGGTACCTATATGTAATTTTAAACTATGTTACCCCTTAGTATACTGCCGCTGCTGAACCACCAAAACATACATATAATGGCCTTTTACTTACAGAAGCAAAACAGTTTTATTTTTTAAACACTGAACATAAATTTAAAAAAAATCATAAGTAATTAATTATCTGTCTGTATGTTATGATTCTGGTTCAGTAATCAGAAAAGGAGTAAGGCTATACTTCCCAAAAATTTCAGATCTCTGTCAAAAATTCTGAGATAATGGGTCATCAATTTTGCAGATCTAACACTGCAGATGTAGGATATACGTACTCCTCTTACAGGCACTCTTGACTAATATCAACACACCATTTCCAATCTCAAAGGCAACTAAGGTTCACGATCGTTACAGTGTGTATTTAAAACAAACCTGATTTGCATCCTCATAGTGACACTACTAGTGCCACTCTATGCTACTGGCACGAAATTTGAACAGACATCATCTTTCAGATGTAGAAACACGCCTAACAACTTTAGTTTATGTCGCACAACTCCTTCTTCGTGTTGTGATTTTTTTTCTCCGTCACATATCTTGCACATCAGGTGAAATAGCTTTCTCATGGCTGCCTCACACAAAGATCTAAATAATACAAAGGGAATGTCGTCCACAGCTGATGGCTTGTTTCTACACGGGTCACTGAGTGCTTTGTCAAATTCTTCTTGCAGTTCCGCGTGCAACAGCATGCACTTACAATTTTTTTATCGTTTGAAGTTTTGGTATAGAATCCAAATTCAGTCATTTAACCCGAGGAATAGTACAGAAAACTCATTCACGCTTCCATTCAGTTTCTGTTACTAAATATTTTCTGTCACGTGCTGACCTGGATTGATATGATGTATGTACATACCACATGTTTTTATTCTACCATGAGCTCACGTGTTTTTCTGTTCGCTTGATTTTTGAGTTAATTATACAACGTTACACTTACATACTTCTTCTCACTCCGATTCCCCTGATAATTTATTTGATATCTGAGTAAAAACTGCCACATCCTTCAACCTACTTCCCCTTCATGGTCGCTTGTTACGGGACGCTCACCTAACTGTTGCATTTGGTAAATTTTGTCTAGTATATCCTGTCACAGGTAGCATCCCTTATTACAGACATTACGCATTCCCTTTTTACTGCATATATTTTGTAATAGATAAGCGAGGTCATGAGGCTTCTCCAATAAGGAGAGACAGTACGTGTGATTCTACAGAACGATATTTGTTCACTGTTTCGTATTTGAGTGTTAGAATTTTATTAACACACCCCTTGCACTGTGGTCAACTATACGCTGGCTCTCTAGAACACATTTAGGATTGTTAGAATTTTCTAAATGATTTTTTGGGTTCACTTGTGTTCACTTTAGTAAAACTGTGCCTTTTTTTCGTTGCGCGATTAATAAAAGTGCGTCTGCACAAATAACTTTCATTTCTTTTTCTGGATTACATTATGCTGCCTTCCCTATTTGATCTCTTAAGGCTACCCAATCGTCTTCTATTGTACTCCTCTCCCCAGTTTCAGTCCAACATTGCCTAATCCTCCCTCTGAAACTTTCAACAATCGCTGGTTCCTTTAATTAATTAACTACGGCAAACCTCCTTAATTTTACAAAACAATGTGAAATTTAAGTTTTTACGGCAGGCCGAGCACTTTGCGAGATACAGGCAGAAGTCGTATTCGTACACAGCTTCCAAAGACAGTATCCTTGACTAGCAAAGATTCGTAAAGGAGAGACGAGGGGTCGTTCGACAGCGGGCAGGATGTAGCAATAAGGAATCTAATTGTTTCGGAACGGAATTTTCACCCACATTTTAAAAATAAATAAAAAGCTTCGGTAAATGTTTGTAGAACGATAATAATTAGATTCCAATGCTTTGAATAGTCACAGAGAAGCTCCTTCTTACTTGAGAGGGAAAATTTTCTCTGCATTTGGTAAGGAAACCCCACGAACAGTATAACAGATTGCTACTTGCCATGTTAGTGTAACTATGTGCAACTAATCGTTTTCTGATGTACTTGTGTTATCTGATTGCCTTCTACAATACCGAAAATCCTTTCAGTCATGATGTTAATATTGTACGTCGCTATTCGGTTCAAGAGAAAGTTGAGGCAAGCATCTAGTTTCCTGGTGGAAATGATTTGTCTCGGAGTGGATTACCATCTCACAGCTATGAACTTCGGGTGGGCGACTTCGGTGGAGATTTACACGTCTCAGCCGTAATTTATGAACCTGTTGCGCAGACTGGCGACTTTTAGCGGCAAACTCCAGAGTGGGATGGATGGAGAACTTTTCTGAAGAGCCCAAGAGGTGTTAAACTTGCTAAAAGATTTTTGGTCGAGGTATGCTGATTAGTACATTTACATTTATGTATTTTCAATGAAAGCACAAAATATCAGTGTAAAATATGTAGTAATCGAGTAACGTGTTAAAAATAAGTCTGAAAAAAATGCTACATATGTGACATTTGTGCAACTCTGAAGTATTAGACAGCCAAATTGAGCTGGTGGTGACTTATACGATATTGGTTGTACACTCGACTCGCACTACGAAGAGACGGGGAACGGAAAACAGTATTTAAAACTATTTATCAACAAACTATATGTCTGAAGCGTTAGTCAACACGTCGTTTACTTCGTTAGCAGTTGAAAGCACGAATTTCTCTTGTTAAAAATTGAAAGTTTAGTCGATAGGTAAGAGTAAAAGTTGGTGAAGTTTATATATTCAAATGGCCCTATCGTTACTTCGTGGTTCTGGAGTAGAGGGCCTTATCTTTTCCAGTGGATAGCAAAGTATTGCAAACATTGCTATCTTTGGGGATTCTTAGTGTTCCCCACAGTCACAACTAAATTTTTACTGTTAATCGTAACACAGTGGGCCTAAAGAGGGTTACATGTGAAACAATGAGTGGAATCTTAACTGTCGTATTTTTGTAATCTGTACAAAGCTGATTAATCTAATTTATGGATTCTTTCGTAACGTCTTATTAGAACAATTCCATATTTAACGTTGAATAACAAGCACATTGTTTTTGTTTCACTGAGTTTTCTGTACTTCAAACCAGTTTTCGAATTATTGGGTCATCCTCAGGAAACAACCGACTAGCATCTGAAAAGAGCACTATTTCTTAGGTAACCAAACACTATAACAAACATACATTGCACTTGCATAGAGTGTTGTACATAAAACTCATTTTTTAACGTTGAAATGACACTTTACGCAGGCTGGACTTTGATAAGCACAATAGATAACGAAACTACACAATATTACAGGTTAAATGTTTATAATCCGTAGTTTTTGAGGTGACAAACTGTTAAAATGAGCTTTCTTCATTTATGTTATGCAACAAATACATTTCTTAACATTGTAAACTAAGCTTGAGGCACTGGACGGTATTATACATAATAATTAAAATGCCCATTTTCACTGTATTACAGGTTACGTGTTTATGATCCCATAGTTTTTCAGGTCGTGACAATGGTAGTGGACTATGTACCTGACCACTAGTAAATTATTATATTGTGCAACAGACATGTTTTACACTGTAAATTACATTTTTAAGCACTGGAGAATATTAATCACAGTACATGGTTGAAGTACAGAGTATTAAAATTTATTGGATAAGTAAAATAAGGAACAGGAAACTCTATTGTGTTTATAATTTATATAGCAGGATGTCTTATTGTGGCAGTTTGTGGGCATGTGCCTGGTTTATTGTACCGTCTGAAGCTTAAAAGTGAGGATGTGGACAGCTGTAATTGATCATTTAGAAGAAGCTGGGAACTTTGAGCTACCTCAAGTGCTTCTAACAAGCTTGCCAAACATGTGCTGCAGGAAGGACACCGATATAAAATCTGCACAGAAGTACTACATATAACCAACATAGAAAGAAAGCTAAGCATGTTAGAAGCACTTGAGTAAACAGAAATTTAGCTAAAAATCCCCAGAAGGTTCTAAATGATCAATTATATCTGAACGCATACCCACTTTTAAGCTTCACGTGATGTGGTCAACATTGTACATATCCACAAACTGCCAAAATGACACATACTGCAACACAAAATTAAACTCCAATAGAATTTCCTGTTGCTTTTATTGCTTACCCCACGAACTTCAACAACATAATTTTTAATACTTTAATATTGTGTATTTTAAACAATTACTGTGATTAATATTGCCTATTGCCTAAAATGCAATGTATAATGTAAAACAAGTTTGTTGCACAACGTAAGCTGATAGTGCTCAGACACTTCTGAACCATTGTCATGATGTCACAAACTATGGCATCATCACCGTGTAAGCTGTAATACTGTCAGATTATGCAATTTAATTATTGTGTACCTTACTATCCATTGTCTAAAGTTTGATTTACAATTTCAAAAGACATGTTTGTTGCTCAACATAAATGAAGAATGCTCAGTTTAATAGTTTCTCAGTCAATGTAAAGACCTCACAACGTTCAGAATTATAACTATTTAACCTGTAGCATTGTGCTGTTCAATTATTTATTGCATTTAACGTTGTCCAGTGTGTAAAGTGTAATTTCAACGTTAAGAAACAAGTCTGATGCACAACAGACTACGCAATTGTATTGTATGTTTTCTCATAATGTTTGGTTACCTAAGAACTAGTGTCCTTTTGAGACGCTAGTCAATTGTTTCCCGAAGGTGGACCAGTAATCCGAAACCTAGCATAAGGTAAACAAAAGTCATTGGAATACAAATAATGTAACTGTTATTCAAAGTTGAAATTGATTAATACCTTATTTTTTTTCTCGAAGATGAAATAGACAGTGATTTAGTAAGCTACTTGAAAGAGTACATGTTCCCTACGAGTTTCTGCTGGTTTAATGTAGCTCTCCATGCTGATATATCTTGTACAAGATTCTTCATCTGTGCATAATTACCGCAACCGAGATCCTTCTGCAACCGCTTACTTCACTCTAGTCTTGGCCATCCTCTACAATTTTTACTCTGTACACATTATTTGTAATAACAAATTTACAATTCCTTGGTGCCTCAGGACGTCTCTCGTCGTATATACCTTCTTTTAGTCAGGTTGTATCACAAATTTCTTTTCTCCACAGTTCTATTCAGTACCTCCTCGTTAGTTATAATACCACTGATCTAATCTTCAGCACTATTCTGTACGACCACATTACAGAAGTTTTTATTCTTGTCTTGTCTGAAATAATTTTCGTCTACGTTTACTTCCGCACACAGCTACATTCCAGACAAAAAGTTTCAGAAATGATTTCCTAACATTTAAATATACTCGTATATTGGATGTTAAGAAATTTGTAGTTCACGAATTGCTTCTCTTTTACTATTGCCAGTCTGCATTTTACATCCTCTCTTCTTCGAATGTCGGCAGTTATTTTGCTGCCCAAATAACAGAAGTTGTCCACTACTTTTAATTTCCTCATCTAATTGCCCCAGCATCGCCTCGTTTAATTCCACTACATTCTATTTACCGTTTTACTTCGACTGACGGTCATCTTCTAACCTTGTGTCAAAATATTATCTTCACTGTTGTCAAAATAAAGACATGGTTGGCGACCGCGGCTGTGATATGAAATAACTATTTATTATCCATTCAGTACAAGTAACCTTCCAAGTCTTATCCCATCCCTGGCAGAACTACGATGTCATCGGTAACTCAAACCTTTAATTCCTTCTCTTTCAATTTTAAGTTCGTTGTAATCTCTTAGACTTTCTTCGCAGTTCGTTCTCATTTCGTTGAGGTCGTGCGTTCTGCCGGTGTTACGCGTCTTTTCAACAGGATATTCCGACGCCAAAACTCGACTTCTTTATCGGGTGTTCCCTGAGACTGACTGCCCGGCTAACCGGATAATCGGATGCCATATTTCGTTATCAGCTTTCTCGTAGATTATATTTTCTGCTCGCTCAACGTACAGTTTGTTCAACATCGGCGACAGATTACAACACTCATGCTTTTCTCAATTACGTCTTCACCTTCATTTCCTTCGATTCATTGTAACAGATTCCTGCTTCCTGTATGAGTTGAGAATAACTTCCGCTACTCGTATTTTACACTTGACTCGACCTAACTGAATATGGCGCTTAACGAGCCCAGAACTATTATATATATATTCATGTGAACGATACGGAATAACCGAAGGTACTGAACGAATCTCGAGGTGCTATAGTGTGTAACAGATAAGATGAAACTATAAGGTGCGGTTGTTTACTCGCTTCATAGTCCAAACATTTCTCGTAATGAACGAAGACATTGTTTATTACAAATGCTGTTGAGTGATGAACGTCGTAATACCACTTATTAACTTTTAACCTTCTTCTCTGCCCGCTCATTGCAAAGAAAAGGGGTGGTGGAAAATATGTAAACTCCAAAAACACAACACATTACTATGCCTAATATGGTGCAGGAAAACAGGTAGCATTCAAATCAGGTTCCACGCATCTCGGAATGGACAGATACGGGTCGTGTATGGTTTTGAAGGGAATCTTATGCTATTCCTTCTGCAAAAGATTACCACGTTCTTCCCTCCAAAGTAGACGATATAGTCTAAGTAATATTGAGATCAAATGACTGTTGTGGCTAGGGGAAGTGTGACAGTTCATTCTCGTAATAACAAGACTCGTCCTGGACAAAGCGAGCTCCCTGTGAACAGGAGCCCTCTCGACTTGGAACACAGCATCGCGAACGGAGAACAAACGTGTGCCATGGGATGGACCTGCTCAGCCAAAATGTTCACATGATCCTCGGCAGTAATGCGATCTTGTAGAATAACAGTGGTGAACATGAAATACCGCGATATGGCTGCACAAATCATCACCGGACCACCGCCATCTTCATTCTTGGGGCATAAACTCGGCTCGAACTCGAAACAATGTGAAACAAGGTTCATCCGACCAAATGGCTTTCTTCCATTGCTCCATAGTCCAGGTTTTATGGCTTCGGCGCCACGTTTTCCTGTTACAAGCATTTGAATCACTGATGACTGGTTTTGAAATACCAGCTCGCCGTACGGTTCCCAACTTATGGAGGTCATTTCGTATTATTTTGATGCTGACAAGGTGCGCCAGTACGACACTCCGTACTACAGTGACTTTTGCAGCTGGCGTCCTGTTATTATTCACCACACATTTCTTCAATGACCAGCCGTTACGATCACTCAGCAGAGACTTTCATCCGCATTGTGACTTAGCGTATGATGTTTTTCCGCTTTTCCTGTGTGCGGTATACTCTGATAAGCCAAAACATTATGGCCACTCCGTACCGCGACGTTGGATGCTGCCTGGTGGCGTTGCGGGCACGTGACGGGGTACCAAACGTATTTAAGCGGAGCAGACGCTGACAGGGAATCACCATAGCGAAGATGTGGGCTGCAGATGGGGAAAACCATTGTGATAAGCGACTTTGACAAAGAGAAGATTATTATTATGCAGGGCCTTTTGAAGAGTAAAATGGTTCAGATGGCTCTGAGCACTATGGGACTTAACTTCTGAGGTCATCAGTCTCCTATAACTTAGAACTACTTAAATCTAACTAACCTAAGGACCTCACGCACATCCATGCCCGAGGCAGGATCCGAACCTGCGAACGTAGCCGTCGCGCGGTTCCAGACGGACTGATGTCCTCAGATGTTAAGTCCCATAGTGCTTAGAGCCATCATTTGAACCATTTGAACGGACCAACAAACTGTTAAGCAATTGGTCATAATGTTTTGGCTCATCAGTGCAAATCTTTGATCCGATGCGCCTCGAAACAGCAAACACATCGGTTACCTTGGTTACGGAAGCACCCAACTTACGAGCACTAACAACAGACCCACGTTCGTCTTCACTTAGGTGCGAAATAATGCACTGACGACTACACAGAACATTGTTCTGACTACGATTGATATTTGTAACGTTTTTAGGAATGTGTACTGGTGACGTTCTTGGTCAAATACTACAACGCAACCCGTAGACCTGGCCAGCATCCGCATTTATGTTCAAGCACGCGTTTCTCGCAGTATTCTCATGTTTTTGTCGAAATTCTGCATTTACTTAGAATGATGCTGTTCAACATTTCAACAGCTACGACAGACCTTGCATATCTATAACCTCTAATGAAATTTATCTATGGTTTCCAAGTTCAAACCCACCGCGTAGTGTTACTTTATAATATAATTATTTTACATTATTTCTTTTTATAATACGAGGGCAATCCCAAAAGTAAGGTCTCCTATTTTTTTACAAGTACAGAACTCTGTTTATGTGGCAGTTAGTTACACTGTTATGAAGACTGCTTCACGCACTGTGTGTAAACATGCACTGAGACGCTCAGTCTTGGCTTGGGAGCCGTTGAGAGTGGAGCTCCCGTTGGATGTTACCGCCAAGTACGAATTGCGCGCAGTTATTCGGTTTTTGAATCCAATGGCCACTGCGCCTATTGAAATCCATCGCCAATTGACGGAAGTGTATGATGAATCGTGCATGGATATCAAAAATGTTCGTAAGTTGTGTAGAGAGTTTGCAGCTGGTCGGACCGAAATTGACGGCGAACAAAAGAGCGGGAGATCATCAACTTCTGAGGAGACAGTGTTGAAGGTTGAGCAAAGCATGCGTGAAGATCTCTGGGCGTTGGTTCCTGAGGTTTCCCGAAGCACCGCTCATAGAATTTTAACGGAAACATTGAACTACCAACAGGTGTGCGCAAGATGGGTGCCACGCATGCTGACTGAGGACCACATGCGGCAACGAGTTGATGCTTTCCGCGCATTTCTTCACCACCTTGCAGCCGAATATGATAGTTTTCTGGACTCAATTGTCACATGTGACGAAACCTGGGCATACCACTTTACACCTGAGACCAAGCAACAATCACGCCAGTGGCGGCATCCTTCTTCGCCAAAGCCGCGGAGCTGGTGGCGAGATGGTATGACTTGGGCATACAAAAACTGTCACAGCCTCTACAAAAATGCATCGACAGAAATGATGATTATGTCGAAAAATATCTAAATGTTCAAGCTGTAAACTCATGTAAACCATTGTAAAAACAAACAGGTCTATGTACTTATAAAAAAAATAGGAGACCTTACTTTTGGGATTGCCCTCGTACACTATGGGTGTAAAGACGTGTTAAACTTTGAGAGATCACTGTTGAACTACTAAGAAATGCGGGCTGAAGGTATTCTGTGTTGCAATTCTCATCTATCATCCATCATCAGGCCTTTATTACGATCGACTCAGAGGGTCCAGTACATTCCATGTAGATACAGCCTACACCTCTGTGTTATGTTCGGCTACTTAGAGACCATCTGCAGCCACTCATGTATTTCATGTCCCCTAACAATGATGGAATTATTGTGGATGACAATGCGCTATGTCACTGGACCACAATTGTTCGCGATTGGTTTGAAAAACGTTTTGGACAATTAGAGCGAATGATTTGGCCACTCAGATCGTTCGAGATGATACCCATAGAATATTTACAGGACCTTTTCGCGATTATGCACGGCTTCAGGGGAAACATGTCTCGATATTTCTGCATGGGGCGTTGAACGACTTGTTGAGTCCATGTCGCGTCGAGTTGCTGCACTACGCGGGGCAAGAGGAGCTCCGACACAATATTAAGACGTATCCCATGCCTTTTGTCACCTCAGTGTATGGGAAACCGCGTAGTTAGTTAACTATCACAGGGTAAATGTTAGAAATGTCTTGGTCGGAATTTAATTTGTTCGCCTTTATGCTTTTCGATACATCATCTTCGGAACACACACACACACACACACACACACACACACACACACACACACACAATGCAAAACAAAGCTCACGAAGGTGAACACGCAAGTCAATGAAAAGAATACTCTCATACCAGTGAGTATGGCTCTTGACTCCTCGGATATGAGAGTTTATTTTAGTGACTTGTGTGCTCACTTTCGTGAGCTTTGGTTTATAATTTGTCCTGTGTTGTGAAGATGATGTATCAAAAAGTGAAATGGTAAACAAATTAATTTGCGTAGAAAACATTCCCAAAATGTCATCCTATGCCAAATCTGAATGATCGCTTGCCTGAAACATGGGAGAACTTCACAATCAAATGGTGGCGGTTAGCGTCATCAACAGATCCAAAGACGCTAACCTTAAAGCGTAAGTAAGCGAAGTCAATCGAAAAAGGTGATGACTTTCGTCACTGAATATCGATATCTCACACGAAACGTGTAGAACGGGATGACTTTCAGTTGATTATCAAATTTTTCCGTGAAACACTTCCTCCAATATTCCCGATAGCGTAATCCCGGACGAGTATCTGAGTTGGTAAGGATAAGAATAAGCTTTCACTGCATTCTGGAAATTTCTCTCTCTCTCTCTGTCTACACGCCGTTGAATAATTATAATTGAATAATTATAATTTAGGGAAAAATACGATTTCCACCTGAAAAACTACAGTTTTATTCCAGTCATTAGTGCTATGAAACTTATACAACAGTGACGTAATTCAGAATGGCACAAATTACGAAAATAGCATGCTTATCAACATGACCATGAATGCGCACGATATGTAATACTGGAGCGTCCGCACCTGTTGTTCTACATTTACAAAGAAATGGCCGGATTTGTGACGTAATTCTTTTCTTAATCACTTTCTTAGTCACCATATCCCCAAATATCAAACATCTATAATCATTTGATAGGTGCAGTCCAAGTTCACTATTGTGGTTGTGCCCACACATAGCGCTAAATCATTCTACAATTCTCTCTCGCTCTCACAAAACTAGCGTTTCTGAACCGACTTTTACATTATTAGAGGTTTTAGTTGTATGGGTAATAGGTCGTGGTATGAGACACGTTCTAACGTTTCACTTCCTATGGAAGAGGGTGTTTTATAGAAATCTGATTATATTTGAGACAAAAAGAAAATACCGAAATTTTTGTAAAAAAATACCAGGAAAATAGAATAGCTTAAAAAGTCCGAGTATCTATGAAAAAGAAATAAAGCGGCAGAAACATCAGCCATAGATGAAAACACGACCAAAGTCGAAAAAGCATCTGGAAAAATGAAGAATGCTTACAATAAGAGTTATATATTAAAAAATTCAAATAGTTACACTACAACATACACTGTTCAGTTATATTACTATGACCACCGCCTATGTCCGATGTCAGCGTTCAGTATTTCCCTAATGCGGAAACAGAGCGATTAATGTGACGTCGAAAAGGACAGTGATGATTGGCTTTCAGGACAAGGGTGGAAGCATTTGCGAAAGAGCTAAGTTTACAAACTTAGCACCGTGGTTAAAACATACTGTGTATGGGGAAATGGCGCTATCCAAACCTGGCGCAGAGGCATCTGTGGCGCAACAAGGGCCTTAGGTGACAGAAGTAAACGACGGCTGCGGCGATGTGTACGGGCGAATAGACATGCAACTGTTGAGCAGCTAACCGCGCAGATGAACTAAGTGGTTACCAACAGCGTCTGCTTAACGGTCGCTCAGCGAACGTTGTTGCGTATGTGCCTCCAAAACAGGCGGCCGTTTCATGCACCCATCCTCTCTGCTACCGATCAGTGATGAAAGCTGGAATTTGCAAGCCAATACCGCAAATGCACGCCTACTAAGCGTACAAAGGTGGTCTTTCCAGGTTTTATGCTCCATCGGAGAGATGAATATTGGCGTGTACGGCGCGAAACGCCTGAACTCAAACATCCTGCATGAGTTATGGTCTGTGCAACATTTTCATCGCATCCCCTGGGTGATGTCGTCGTTCTGGAAGGAAAGACGGATCTATCCTTGGGAGCTACGTACATTCTCTCCGCAGCTCGTGGTCTTGCAGTAGCGTTCTCACTTCCCGCGCACGGGGTGCCGGGTTCGATTCCCGGCGGGGTCAGGGATTTTCCTTGCCTCGAGATGACTGGATGTTGTTGTGTCGTCATCATCATCACTGATCCCCATTACGGTCCAAGGAAGGCAATGGCAAACCACCTCTGTTAGGACCTTGCCTAGTCGGCGGTGCGGGTCTCCCGTATCGTTGCCTTCGCTCCTCAGAATATGGGATCCCTTCATCATCATATCCATCCCTACATGCAGTTTGTTTTCCCTTGGTGTAATGGCATCTACCAGCACGACAACGCAATGTGTCACACAGCTCCCATTTTACGTGTGTGGTCCGAAGAGCACCAGGATAAGATTACCGTACTCTCATCCCCACCAATCTCTCCTGTTTCAGATCCAATCATGAATCTGTGGTACCAGATCAGCATGATTACACGTCTCTGCCGGTACCTTCCAGCAAAGCACTGAGTCTCTTCCTGCATGTGTCACAGCAGACTGCGGCACGCTTTTGACAAGTGGTCCCGTTCACGTGAGTGTACGGTACGGTAGGGAGTACTTGAGTGCGTGTAGACAAGAAAAGCCTACTACTGACTTGAATTAGACGAACTAGATGTATCGGAGAAAAGATTTAAAGATTTGCGAGATGCGATAAGAATCACGCAAGCGCACAAGGTAAGGTCCAATGAAAAAATAAGGATCAGGAACAATACAGAATTTATGTGATTATGAAGGCTTTCCCGGCGTAATAATTGATAATATTCTTCTAGGGTGTGCAGCCGGATCATAACGTCATCTTGACACGATATTTCCGCGGTCCAACTGGCCGCCATCTTCAGGTGACAGTGCTGGTACACGATTTCGCCGGAGTTTTGATAGCGATATCTCGATTTCGCCCGTTTCCACCACTGGCGGCGCGGTATGTTTATTTACGCTAGAGGGCAGTTACGGCACCTTCTCGCGCACGCATTGTGGCCCTTCTGCGGCCTGTATAGGGGCCGCCGCTTGCACTGAGCAGTCAGTTCCGACGAGATCGTGTACCAGCACTCTCACCTGAAGATGGCGGCCAGTTGTACCGCGGAAATATCGTGTCAAGATGACGTTATGATTCGGCTGCACACCCGAGAAGAATATTATCAATAAGAACTTAGGCACCTCGGGTACACTAAGTCAACAAGCTAGATCCAAGAAGTAGTTTAAAATAAAAGAAATAGAAATAAATGTCTTCGGAAGGAAAGTTCTCAGTAGAAGCACAAGATAATTATGGTGGTGGTGGTGGTGGGGGGGGGGGGGGGGGGTTAGGCAACTAAGTCATAAAACACCTTGTATCTCCCCAACCGTATTAGACAAAGAGATGCTGTTTGGACATTTCATATCTGTGCTATTTTTTATTACAGAGATAAGAGGCCATCTTTGGGTTTTGTAAATGGAACCCGCTGTTAAATTTTTGCGTAACTTGATGGGCCTTAAAGGACGTTTTCAAGTATGTGTATATCATAATATTTAGGCGAATAGTTTTTGAGACACAGATATGTTCCCATATCGTATCCGTTCTTCGAAGCGGCGTTGTCCAATGCGACCTTTCCTGTTGACCACTGAGGAACTTAAGAGGGAAGGCGTTGTTTTCCTGTTTCTCGATAACGCCGCAAGGTTACGCACGAGGCAGCTGGAGAGAAGGGTATAAATGTGATGCTGGGATAATGAGACATCGCATTTCCGTCACAGTTTCTTGGAGCAGACTTATACACCAACGAAGAAAAGTTAGATATGATTCTAGTGTATGGTGGAAGCAGAAGAAATGCTGTTAGAGCAATAAAGCGGCATGGAGAGCTGTATCGTGATCGTGAGCGTCCTACGCGCCAGCCTCTTGCACGTATTGGCAAGAAACTACTTGAATCGGGATCATGGAACGCCATGCAGAGGACAAGGCAGAAAACTGCAACTGGCGACGTATATGAAGAGGGCGTTCTAACATTGACACATAACGACCCGACTGTTTCATCGCGACGTATCGCCTCGGAAGTGAGAGAAGTGTTCTACGCATATTGCCCCGGCAAAGATTTCACCAGTTTCACCTCTCATTACATCAAGCACTCTCCGGTGTGGATTTCGAACGACGCCAGGAATTTTTCCCGTTTGCTCTGCAGCGCCTACAAGATGATTCAACCTTTTTTCAACGGGTGCTTTTTACTGATGAAGCAACTTTCACCAACCAATGTCAATTTGCATAATATGCTTTACTTGTCAATAGAGAACCCTCATTGGCTTCGACAGGTACAGCATCAGCAACCGTGGAGTGTTAGTGTGTCGTGCGGCATCGTCGGAAATGTCATTGTGGGGCCGTACGTCATTCCGGGTACACTAAATGGCAATAACTATGCACAGTTCCTGAGAAACGTTCTGCCCATTTTGCTGTGGTTCCCACATGACGGCTGTCCTGCTCTCTTCCCGTGTCGCTACACAGCTGTTAAATGAAAAGTTCCCAGATCGTTCGATAGGACTAAGTGCTGAAGAGAAGTGGCCAGCCCGCTCTCCTGATTTGACCCCTCTTGATTTTTTTCTGTGGGGAGCAATCAAACGTAAAGTCTATGCTCAAATACCAACTACGCCAGACGATATGTATCAACATATCATCGGCGCGAGCGCTGATATCTCACGTTACACCCTCGCAGCGGTTCAGAGATCATTCGAACGGCGACTACAAATGTGCATTGCAACAGAGGGGAAGCACATGCTTCAGTAAAGTTTTGTGTCATGTACAGTATGTATTTTGCATCTTTGTGTGTATTTGCTTCGTATTGTGATCAATAGTAAATATTTTCAAATAAAAAACAAATACGTAAGAAATAATTGTGACCAATAAGGGCCTCCTCATTTACATTTGTATTTCTGTTACTTAAAATGTATTAACAACTTGTAGTATTATAATACTGTATGTTGTCTACTATTTTGGTATCACAATAGTCAAATAACTGAGTAATATTTGCGCGACATCATCAGTCAATTTTTGCGCAAAACATCGCAGCATGTATTACTATTGTCGGGTAAATGAGCGTGTTTGTGTAAGGACGGACTCGCGACGTTTACCATGTACTCTACATAACAGGAAAGGTCGCATTGGACAACGCCACTTCGAAGGACGAACAGGATACGAGAACATATCTGTGTCTCAAAAACTATTCGCCTAAATATTATGATATACACATAATTGAAACCGTCTTTTGAAGCCCATCATGTAACGCTAAAATTTAACATAGGGTTCCACAAAAAAAACAAAGATGGCCTCATATCTCTGTAACAAAAAAAGGCACAAACGTGAAATTTGAAATATTGATGTAGTCCCTGTCCCTGCAATTCACTATCCAAACGGCATCTTTTCATCTATTACGGTTGGGGAGATACAAAGGGTGTTATGACTTAGCTGCCTCACCCTGTATATACAAGATGATCAAAAAGTCAGTACAAATTTGAAAACTTAATAAACCACGGAATAATATAGATAGGGAGGTAAAAATTGACACACATGCTTGGAATGACTTGGGGTTTTATTAGAACGAAAAAAAAAACGAAAAAAAGCACCCCATATTGCTAGACGCGTGAAAGATCTCTTGCGCGCGTCGTTTGGTGATGATCGTGTGCTCAGCCGCCACTTTCGTCATGCTTGGCCTCCGAGGTGCTCAGACCTCAGTCCGTGCGATTATTGGCGATTATTGGTGAGGAATGATGGTGGATATATTGAGCATTTCCTGTAAAGAACATCATCTTTGCTTTGTCTTACTTTGTTATCCTAATTGTTACTATTCTGATCAGATGAAACGCGATCTGTCGGACATTTTTTGAACGTTTGTATTCTTTTTGGTTTTAATAAAACCCCATGTCATTCCAAGCATGTGTGTCAATTTGTAGCTCTCTATCTACATTAATCCGTGATTTATTCAGCTTTCAAATGTATACAGACTTTTTGAGCACCCCGTATATTAAAACATGAAAGGAAACTTGGCGGTAAACAAAGTAGCAAATAGAAGGTATTAAAACGTTCACGTGGCCCTTAGCTGGTTATAGCAGAAAGAAAAACTGTTCACCACTATATTTACTGGTCACCATCTGAACGCTGCAACTATTCGAACGAACGTTACTGCGATACATTGTGGAACTATCAACCCCACCTTGTGAAACCTGATAGAGATATCTCCGAGACTGCCCAGGTCGCCTGAGTACGGCGTCGGATGCGGCGTAAAACCACCCTCGGAGACACTTGCTTCTTTTTCTGCAGATGAAGGTAATGGAGAGAGCCGGTTCGCGATATTAAAGCCTCGAGAGGAATTCCACGGACGCTTTATTTCCGTCGTAGACAGTGAAAAAACAGTTGCTGTCAGATGGGAGCGGTAAATGCTACCCACGTTCCACGAGGAGAAGGCGTGAAAGTGGTGGAAGATGGAGGGTGGGGAAGGTGCGGCGCGGTAAGCGGTAAACAGCAGGGGTGGCCAGCAGAGCCGGCTACCCCGTAATCTAACGTAACGGCGTAATTAAGACCCGCTGCGGCGAGGCGCAGCAGGGCTGCCCCTAACGACGACGTCACGAGCAGCGAAGCCGACAGCGGACCAGAACAAGGTGTCTAACGCACAGTTTCCACGGAGGACTCTGCTTCGTTCTCCGTCAGTCACTTTTCCGTGTTACTATAACTGCCTAAAATGGTGACTACGCTTTAATTATTCGATCACACGGATGAAGGGGAAGATGTCATGGATGCGTCGAATCTTGAAGTTTGCTGCTATTCAAGACCTGGAATTCTACGGGTGTCCTTCTCTCCATTGACTCAAGAAGAAGTGTGAAAACAGTGTTGCTGTGTCTGGTTATGAAAATGTAAAATTACTTTTAAGTTGTATAAGAAATAAATGAATTTTTAACTCAAAACCTATGTGTTCTTTTTTTTCCAACGCTGTTCCCGCTTTCCCGCTATGACATGCTATGTCCGTGGTTTCTTCAAGCACAGGAGATATGATTTTAGACATGTCTGCTTTACATCTATGCCGGCTGGGGTGGCAGAGCGGTTCTAGGCGCTACAGTAACTGCGCGACCGCTACGGTCGCAGGTTCGAATCCCGCCTCGGGCATGTACGTGTGTGATGTCCTTAGGTTAGTTAGGTTTAAGTAGTTCTAAGTTCTAGGGGACTGATGACCTCAGCAGTTAAGTGCCATAGTGCACAGTGTCATTTTACATCTTTGGAAGCGGACACGGTCATGTGCCTCCTGCTCCCATAAGTTCATAACCCAATCCGTGCTGCATGATAGGCGTGATTCCATGCAACCATTCTATATATATTGTTATCTTCCATCTTAAACTTAACCTCCTTAATAGCTCTCATCTTCAGCAAAACTAATGTTATTTGAGACACGCACAGCATTTATATACATATACATACATAATGCGATATGGGACAGAGTTTTCTGTAAATAACAACAACAACAGAGACGTATGGTGACTAATTTCTTTCTTGGTTTATTCAGTTCAAGCAAATGCAATATAGTTCTTGAGGTACAGTCTAATTGTTGAGGTACAATGTAGTTTTTGAGGTACAGTATAGTATTCTTGAGATTTAAATGGACTTTGCTATTCCAATGGAGAAATACTTTTAACTTACACGCTACAACAGTAACACTGGTAGGATTTTTTTTATAAATCTACGCTAAAAACTAATATGCATATACTTTATTCACTACAACTAAATTCCACAGCACTGGTAGCATAGTTTTTACAATAATTCTAATGGACTGCGCGCGCTTAGAAACTAATTTGAACAGTCCCCAATAGCAAACAATTCTGATGGACTGTGAGCTTTATCAATATATATATACACTCGAAAACTATTCTATCTTGGATAGCTAGAGGCAGGTGAAAATTTAAAAGCTATTCTATTTACAAGACCGACATGATACAGCTACACATACGTTGCATATGAACAAATAAATTAATATATAAATATTTTTTTTCTGTATTTTTGCTTTTTTAACATGTGATGTTTGTTTCTTTTTAAATTTTTCTTTCTTTCACACACATGGTGTACATATACAAATATAAATTTTGTTCTCTTTCTTTTTGTCCTTCCTTTTCCATGCATTCTCCCTATGTATGTATACACACGTGTTCATAGTACACAAAAATATTTACATGACACACACACACACACACACACACACACACACACACACACACACACACAATTACTTACACTATGATAAAAAGCTCATACCACTATTCTGCAGACACGCTCTCTCTCTTTCGCTCACTCACTCACTCACTCACTCACTCAGAGTCTCCCACCCCTTTCTCTCACTACAAGTGAGTAGGGTGAGTATGTGAGAGTTTCAATTCAGTCATCACAAATGACCCTTTTCTCGTCATGAGGCGACAGACCGATTTTAGACTGTATCACAGTGTCCACCTCGCATCCTCTAGATCTGATACTGGTCTGCCATACCATACGCAGTGGCTCTGGTGCAGCACCACAGACACCACGGCACAGAATAGTCTTCTATAGAGAGGGCTCTCGATGTCATACGACGCACACCCTTAGCCCACCACTGGGTAGCACCTTTCAGTATACGATACACATACATTTTTGAGCGTGGAGCTACATCTCCACAATCGGCAATCCATTCGCCTCGTCCTTCACAAGACTAATAATCTTCTTGCTCTGTGGAATAATTCCATAAGGTTTATCGACCTTGTGCGAGGAGATGTCGAATTCATTACCGTGGCACCTCATTACTTCATATGGATCACACTTCTTCACCAAATAGATGAAACTATTTGTATCCATGTAAAGTAATTTAGGATCTGCGAAATGAGTTTTCAAAAACTCATAATGAAAGCGGTACATGCGGAGTTTTGACAGGTCAAGTATGCACATCCCCACATAAATAGGTTTCGTAAACTCTACTGCTGCCTTCGCCATCTACACAGCAACAAAGTTCTTATTGAATATGGTGACCCAGTTAAAATCTGGTCTGGCAATGGATTTTCTTACGCTTTAACGCCCATCCCATTCGGTTCTAATAGCAATTTCACGCCGTTCCCTCAAATTCTCCATTGTTTTACCGAAAAATGAATTATTCGTTAATTTATAAAAATCTTTCTCAACATCACACGTAGCGGAAGCTCTCTGTCTCGTATTGAAATCAATATACTCATTCAACCGGGAGATATCCCAGGTGATTCTAACCAGCTCCATACACAAGCTGAGACACTGCTGGGGATTATGTTAATGAATAATGTATCTCCACTTATCCCCCGTCGTTGTCATCAGTTTTAGCGTGGAACCTTCTCGCGGAACTAGTTGCTCTGGACACAGCGGCAAATCGGCGAATGCGTCATCCAGGTACATTATGTAGCTCCAATCAAGAGATGCGTTGAACCTGTCACCCATTTGTAGGTTATTTGCCTTTGCGTGCCTATGGACACATTGGCAAAGTCCCCCACAGATCCCTCGCTCAAAGAAAAGAAGCAATGCTGCACTTCTTTTTCTTGGGCATTGCATCCTAAGAAAACCCAGGTGCCGTGTAATTAAAGGCGGGATCCAGAGTAAATGTGGTCAAGCTTAGATTCCGGAATTTCTCGAAAACGTCCGCAAGCAAGCGCACGTCTGTGTCCATGCAAAGCCGTGCATACTCTCCTAAAGTTGAAATACTGAATTCCCGCCAGACATTCACAGCATGCTCATACTCTGCATCCGTTATGACATCACCTGTAAGGTTGCTGGAGAATTCAGTTACGTCGGGTAGCTTGGTTTCGTTGAGTTTCGCCATACTATCCACATACTCATGTGGCAAAACCCCCTTCTACTCAGAAGTTGAAACTTTTCTTCGTGGGGAAATGCAGCTCAAGTGATATGCATACCCCCCCTCCCCCCCTCCGAGGTAGAGTTTCAACGAGATTCTGGAGTGGCGACTGCATAAAACGTAGCGTATCAGGGAAGCGAAGTATAATTCTTGGCATCATTCATTAGGAGAATGATATGTATTTCTCGACGCTCTCAGGTAGGACACTGACAGCCAAGTGCTCAACTAGAAAGTGAGCGTCCTACGCGCTTAAATTGTGGAATAAAACGGGTATGTGTCTTGGTGACTGGTATTTCAAAATTCACTCATTGTGAGCTGCCCCACGAAACTTCTCTGCAAGATGACGGAGGTCCCTCCAAGGAGTTTCCGCTTTTCTGTCTAATGGCAGTCCACAAATATGGCAGTCAACCGCGTTATTGTACAAATCTTCAATCTCCTTCGGTTTGGTCATGGGAACGTTGTCGCTGTAAGGCTTATCAACCTGCCATGAAATTTTTTCGAGCTCAGTGAGCAGCCAAACCGCAGGACTATCCCTGACATAAGATTTCTAGTGGTTAAGACTGGAATCATATGACGATACAGTTTGGTACACTGCAGCATATGGTACGTGTTTTTCTGTAAGGGGGTAAAGGCGGTATGTGAGGCTGTAGGGTCACCTTCACAGAGGATCACAGGAGCGAAGAAGCATTCAAAGTCGGTGTACACTATAAATGTACATTCTTGAACTTTATGACTTTGTTTTCCTCAGTAGACATAATAACACGAACCAGGTCCTTGGAAGCACAGTCTACTAGATGCACCTCTAAGAACTTGTGTGAGGAGAAACAATTCAGGCACCTTGAGCAAATATGCTTTACACAATGATTAGGTGATAGTTGGGAAGAAAGGAGTCAAGACATGTCTTTGATCCAAACATAGTGATAATTATCAGCTTCAGAGAAGAGCAACTTGATTACATGCAGGTCACGCTCACCAGAAAATTTTGAGAAATGGAGGGGGCCAATGCTTGTCTTGCTCATCTGACTAACTTTTCTTCTCGAGGCCATAAACATGAACCGACATACCAGTGTTCTGCACCTCAAATTTAGGTACGTCCTGAATCTTCGCGGGTAAATCGATACCATCAAAGTTATAACACCCACCAATGTTATCACCTAAATGACATGTACTTGGATGCTCAGGATGGTCCCTTCAGTCTTAATTCCTTTCACAAGCCAGGATTGATCATGTAAAAAGAAGCCTGACGCTTTCTATTTTCGACATTAATACATGTCTGCTTATTAGCTATATCTTTAGAAATCTAGATATAGTGTGACCTTCCACCTACCAGATCATAGACAGATCATAGACCAGATGGATGTCCAGGTGTAGTATTCGGCTGAGTGCTTTAGCTCACCCTCTGACTTTCATCTCGGAAAGCGTGGCCAGTATAGCGCTCAAGGTGGATTTACGAAACCACTAGCCAATTGATGTGGTCCTCCTTATCACGCCATTTTCACTCCAAAGGTAATGAAGAGTTGTCTCTTCAACACCAGGCTCAATTTCGGGGGGTGTGATAATTCGATACAAAGCACAGCACTGCAGTTAATGGCAGGACACCGAGGATCATTGACTACCTTGAGGAGCCCCGTTTCCACGATGGGAAGGCACGCCCTTAGAAAACCAACAGAGTCGCAGTACCCTCCTACTGAGTTCCCAATCCTCGTGAACGAGATTCGCTCCTCAAAAGTGTCTGCAATCACCAAGTATTCTAACTGTGGTGTGGTGTCACTGACCTGATGTCCTTCACTAAAAGGACGGGAGAGAGAACTGCCACTAGCCACAGGATCATCTGTATTAGTATTAATACTATTCTGAGTCCACCCCACTGATGATGGTGTTGGGCAGGAGCAAGTCGGTATGCGGCGAGGCACACATACCGTGCGTTTATGCCGATACCGACAAGGCTCGTACAATGACGATGATGATGACGGAGGAGGGTGTTGATGTGCTACCGGGTCAGAGTGATGGGGACGGTCAGGCTTTGACGATGGCTCCCGATGCTGCTGTAGACCCGACCTGGTAACCTGAGGGGTGCTTCATTGCTCGGCCCACAGACGCCAGAGCGGCGGTGCTGGGGCGGCAGCGGCGGCGGCTTCCCATGCAGTGACTATGGGTACCCTTATTGGCGATGTGTGCCTTACCAGGCACTGCTATGATGAGGAAGAAAGTTTAGCCACCACCGGTACGCACGCCACACTGTGATGAGGTTGCGGAGATGCGACCTCTGTAGATGTAGTATATTGCTTACCGCTGCTGGCATGGTGAAAGAAAGAATTCTGATGACCACAAGGTTATAAGCAGAGTGAATAATTATCTTTTCCGGTCTGGCTCCAGGGCATTAACACTTGTTCAGGGAACTCCACCACACTCTCAAAAAAGTTATCATCATCATCATCTAATAGGGCCAGATCAGAGCACTTTTGTCTGTCCTCGTCAGAATCTGGCAATGGGTCTGTCTCGTCTACAACAACAACAACAAACAAGATATATTAGCCGATTTGTTACAGAAGAAAACTTTCTGTACTACTACCACTACTACTGGAGGCACGTACAAACATAATCTCTCTTTTTTTAAACTTACAAGTATGCTGCTCAGGCAACTCATTATTTGCTGGGGGCTGTTAATGCATCTGTTGATGAAAAGCCTCCAGCTGCCTGTCCAACAAATCGAACTCCTCTAGAGCTGTTCCTGTAAGAGGATGAGACATAATTTTATTTATTTTGAATGTCAAGTTACACAGAAAGATCACTCTTGGATATTTTTTTTCTATACTTAGTGACTGTTGTTGTTGGTTACTCACAGTTGGAGGCTGTTCCACATAGCGTTGCTGCTGCTGCAGTAGATAGTTCTTTGCAGCACCCAGCTCTGCCTCCCGCTCAGTTTGCATTTGAATCAAGTGAGCTAGAGGAAAAAAAAAGGCAATTATGAAATAAGAAAATTCTGAATTGCTACTACACAACAACAAATTACAATGAAAATTATACTCACATGGCAATTCTGGCTGTGAACCCAACACAGGATGGTGGACTTCGAGAGTCTGCCGCGGTCCAGCCCCCTCCTGTCTCTCGTCACACGCTAAGATGAAATCCTGGAGTTGTGCTATAATAAGAAGACCGAATAAATAAGGCGAATTTAATATACACACACGAAAATCTACACTCAAAAAAGAAATTATTTACTCACTTGGTAATCCTGTCTCCAGAACTCTAGGCCTCTTGGCACTACGCTCTGGAGTGTTGCTGCAGCTACCTCTCTTCATCTTGCAGAGAGAAAACAACAAGTACACACAGAGACGATGGAGTGCACAACAAGGTGGACAGCAGCGGACTGAGGACAATGGAGGTTGGTTGTGGGTTTATATATAGATCGAAGCAAGCAATCAGAGAGCTTCAATTGAATGTACAGCTTTTACCTGTGAGAAGTTTACCGTTTCTGAAACGTATATTGAAAGGAGGCTATTACGATTTCCGGGAAGGGTAACACGTGATGCTTCGTTAGGGCCATCAGGGAGAATGCAATCAGTGTTACTCTGGGCTATTTTCGTTAACAGGTCCTGTCAGGACAAGAATTTCAATTCAGGCAAGCTGAGACATCACGAAAGCTATAACAAAAGCAATGGTTAAATATTTCTGTGACACTTTACCAATTTCGATAAGGGGTTGATAAGTAATGGACGGGTTATCCCGTTAGGATCACGAGGGAGAAAGCAGTCGATGTTATTCTGGGCTATTTTCATGAACAGGCCCTGTTAGGAACAAAATTTCCATTCAGACAATCTGAGGTATCACGAAAGGTACAACAAAAGCGGTGGTTAACTATTTATGGGACACTTTACCAATTACTAGAAGGGACTGATAAGTAATGGACAGTGTGTCCCATTAGGGTCGCGAGAAAGTAAGCATTCGGTGTTATTCTGGGAAGCACTGGAACAGATTTCTATGGCACAACCTGTGACGTCAGTACCCATAGGTAGAGAGGTTGTGTGCCAGCAATGGTAACCACACGCACGCAGCCTGGAGGATGACTTGGCGCTTACTTACATAGACATGTGTTGTCAATATAACACTCGAAGAACTGTAACTGCATACCCGAAAACAAATGCGACTTTTGCCTGCTGGTTGCCGTCTGCAGCAGTTTGAGAGCAATGGGTTGTAGTGGCGTCGACACGTGCGGGCGTTGGAACAGTTCGCTGATAAGTTGTAATTGACGATACTCCGAACGCGTTTTTTATGTACATTGAGTGTTTCTGAACTGCTGTTTAAGCATTGTGACCTTGTTTGTGTAGCGTTACACATGCATTATTTTTTTCAATTTACGAGTTGTTTTCGTATCTGTATCCTGTGCAGTTTATAAATAGCGAGTGTGTTTGCAGAGCATTTTACATACATTATTTTGAGAATTTACTAGTTGTTTGCATGTCTGCAGCCCGTGAAATGCATTATTTTGACAGTTTACGAGTTGTTTGCATGTCTGTACATCAGTGTACTGCATTATTTCAGTGATTTACGAGTTGTTTGCAGGTCTATAGACCATTTACTGCCAACTAAAGCACGCCAAGATGAGTGTTTTGTAGCAGTCTAATAAATAAAGTGGGTGAAATCCATCCATAAATGAATTGTATCGATTATTTGGGTAGTTTATAATTAATAAGCGTGTCTGAAAATCAGTGTACTGCATTCTTCCGATGATTTACGAGTAGTTTGCAGGTCTGCAGACTATTTACTGTGGCCCCAGGCACATCAGGGCGAGTGTTATGTATCAGTGTAATAAATAAAGTACGTGAAATCCGTCACAAAATAATTTGGTCCAAAATAAATAAAGTACACTCCTTCCTTTCTCCAGTAGCCCAGCACAGGCTGAGTCATTTTCCCACTATTTTTCCCCCAGACTACCATCTTGTATTATGTAACGGGAGGGACGACAATACCCTTTGGTGGCGGTACTGTGTACTAGGTCAGTTGGACTCCTGACCTCATGGTGAACACACTGGATGGAGGTACTGCCTCTAATTGTTTAAATAAAGACTGAAAATAAAGACTTACATCCATCCTCTCCAGCACAGGCTGAGTCCTGTCCCAGCCAATTTCTAGGAAATGTCAGTTGGATGACTTAGGCTAATGGAGGTAGCCCAAGTGACCTATTTTCTCACCATTTTCTTAGGTTATTGGAGGTAGCTATGGTGTGTTGCATTGTCCTACTGGAATTGGAACTTCCCGCCATTTTCTGGGGGGAGGGGAGGGAGTTAGGTTAGTGCACATAGCCCAAGATTTCATATTTATTTGGCTAATAGTTTCGACGCTGTGCCAACACCATCTTCAGCCCCTGTCACACCACACATAAAACAAACAATGTGAGACATCAGTTGTCTGAGAGCTATTGTACAAAATAAATATATTATAAACATATTATATAAAGGAAGACTTCATTAAAAATAGTTACAATTCGTTCATTTTAGTTAAGATGCAATTTACCTTGACATTAGCAATTTATATAGTACAAACAAGTGCAAATGAGGTTATATGAACACAGTTATTTCCATTACAGATCAATACCAGACATTTGATTAATATGGGGGTATACATAAGTCTAGGTGACAAACTGTTACTCTTAGAAGTAGTAATATAGGCATGAACCAGTACTAAAATTGCGTTAAAACAAATGATAATACCCTAAACCCTTCTTAGTGTGCACACTTTAACTAATAGGAAGGAAAATATGCACTTCCAATCAGACATACAATCAGACATATGTAAGGTATGATTCAATTGTCTATAAATCGTGAAAGGTGGAAAAGGTGGAAAGGAGTTACATTTGCATAATACTCTATCGTCATCACTATGAAGTAACGAAGTGAAATAGGTTACTTAAACAACATCATTCATAACGATACGAAACACTAGTGAGGAGGAACTGGAAGGATGATATGGAACCCAGTCAATATATTAAAAGGTAGTCAATGGTATAAATAAATACACATGAGTCAATTCATAAATCTACTCATTTCAACGAGAGAAATGTAAGCTAACATGCCACCAAAATGTACCATTTCAATGTCGGTGCCTCATTTATGGCTGTAATTCTAATAGGCCTGCATTAGCAAAAGAACGATCAGGTATATAACAGTGCTCCAAATAGAGGTAAATAGGGTGTTGTCAGTAAAAATAGTTCATCACATATGTAACATACTTGTAGTTCCTCTAATAAATAATTACTAAAGAAGAGTACACAGTAAGATATACAAAGTATAACTCTCGTGTTGTTATATGTATTCTAGTCAAGGGTTGACATAAGTCAACAAATATCATTGAAACGCCTAATCACCCATTTTCTTGGACGACTATAGTCTAACATTTATATCATCACTACACCATAAGTACTCAGTCATTTCTCCTATCCTTATAAACACATTCTTGTATAAAATTACTAGTACAAATATATTGACTATGCACTCACTTATGAGAATGATCATGATCATGAGAGTGGGTGGTAGAACCATTCTTAATAAATGGCCCATTAAATAATTAGGATAAAACTGGATTATAGCACTGACTCGTATAAACGAAAAATGATAATGCGTCAAGTATAGATTCTGTCTAAGGGAGACTTGGTCTTTCAACGAAGTGACAAGATAGTAGTACATATAAAAGAGTACAGAAACATGAAATACTAGTCTTATAATCAATACAAAACGGAAAAATCTTCACACCAGGGGAATCAATCCAGATATATGAGATTCTACACCATCTTGAGCCAAATTCCCATATGTAAGACAGATAACCATGAAAATCCTTCTTAATGATTGGTACTCATCCAAGTTGGCGGCAGATTGCCATTCCGCCCTCCCCCCCCCCCCCCCCCTGATCTTTCCAGAAAAAGGAAAGTAACCACGCTCTGGTTTACCAGTTAATAACTAGGAATTCGGATGGGAAAGTCTGGGATCAGTTCATCCTGATGGAACGACTTGATAACCCACATAACTGCTTAAGTGTTGATCATCTTTAATAATAACTTGCCTTTATTAAAGTCAAACGAGTTTTAAAAACACTCAACAGTAAAATTGATAGTGCAGACTTTATAAAAATGACTTTTAAGCGGGTACCACTGATTATGAGCCACCAGTCGTTAACTATACACCAAAAGTACAGAATTTTAATAACAATTAAGTATAATTAGCAAAATTCACTTACCAGTTCTTTTAACTAAATGGCCTTTAAACACTTGCAATTAATTTTGAACCCACTGTCATGCAGCAGACAGCAAAGGTATGGAATTTTAAAAACAGTTAACAGTTGCTGAATAGTTAGCTACAGTTAAACAAAATTTGCTGATCAGATGCCAAGCAAATGTTTTAAAGGCCTGTTATTAAGAACCCTCTGTCATGCACCAGACAGCAATATACAGAATTAAAAAAAAATACAGTCACTGTATAAATAGATACAGATACCCAAAATTCACTAATCAGATTTTAAGCAAACGATTTATAAACAGCTCCCATTAATTATGAACCGACTGTCATTTAACCCCCCCTCCCCCCCCCCCTCCCCCACACACACACAAAGCACAGAATTTTCTTTAAAACAATTGAAAGTCACTGAATAAGCAGCTACAGTTAGTCAAACTTCACTAATCACATTTTTACAAAATGACCCCTAAACAGCTGGTACGAATTATGTTTGGTGGTTGCATATACCACATAGGGGGGGGGGGGGGGGGGGAGGCGGAAGAGGAAATGCAAGAGGTGAGGGCGTACACGGAAGTTACTTAACTTGAGCAGAATGGTCGCCATCGCTCCACACCTTAAGCCTGCTAGAGATTGTTTCGCCTTCACTAGCATCGACCTGCTAAATAACCTCCAAGTCACAGGTGTGTTCTCCAAAATATCATCCCCATTCAAGGTAACAGCTTCGAAGCGCAGGCGATAACCGACAGTGAAAATCAGGCTCGGTGCCTTCACAGTATCCTATTCGTTCTCTCGTGTACCAGCCAGAATTCCAAATCTCTCGCACCCCGGGCCTCTATCACGCACACAGGACTGTGGGGCAGGGGGGGGGGGGGAGGTGGTGTTACAATTTCGTCTTGCCCCTAAGCTTCTCTTGGAGGTAGCATCTTTCGGCTATTAAAGCATATGTGATGTTATTGCTTCTCTTACAGCTGCAGTCCACCCTTTACTTCATTTTTATGCTTTTTTAAAAATTCTAAGAGTGTGTGTGACGCCATATCTGCCCATCCTTCACTATGTATACAGAACAAACGCCATATAATTTTTCCAAGGATTCTGCAAGTTCTCTCAACCTTTAGCAAAGACCTCTCAGACGTTCCTTAGGAGAAGGTAGTACTGTCGTTCTAATAGTCGTGGCCACACCATGAGCAATATCCCTCACCTAACACAGGCGGATCCACCTTTTGAACACTACCCAAAACCAACCCAGGACAGTCCGTGCTCCTGCAGGAAGCTGACTCACACAAAATAGTGTAACTGAACTGCAGGTGTGTATGTGTGAGTGTGTGTGTGTGTGTGTGTGTGTGTGTGTGTGTGTGTTTGTGTATATGTGCATGTGTGTGTTTATATGTATGTGTGTGTTCACAGCAGAATAACGTCAACACTCAACTTTCCACAGCAGTCAATGTAAGTACATATGTTTTAACACTGACTTTGGCAGTTATTGCTCTTTTTTTTTGACTTTTGGGAAGAACAGCTACAAAAAACCATGCCCTGAGCTGGGATTCTGTATCAGAGCTTGACGGTAATTTAAACAGTAGGTACACATATACTTGTGCATTTACATATAGAATTTGAAAAAAATATAGGAAAATCATAAAATATGGAAAAATGTGGTAAAATTCTAAAAACATGTGAAAGATCCCGTGCAACATGAGTATGAAACGGACATAATGGATCTGTTTCTGTTCTTATAACGTAGCTGAAGTTCTTTGTGAGATAAATACTAGATCAAAGCGCTTGGAGATATCTTGGGGCATTTGAAAGCTCTTGTCTTCCTAGATAGCTACAAGTTTGTACCAAGGAAGACAAAACTATTAAAATCACAGCACCGTTTGTTCAAAAAAAAAAAAAAATTACTGCGTCATCTGCATTAAAGAATGAGTGAACTCGCAGAGCACTTGGAAAAAATATAGAGGATGTTACAAAAAGGTAGGGCCAAACTTTCAGGAAACATTCCTCACACACAAATAAAGAAAAGATGTTATGTGGACATGTGTCCGGAAACGCTTAATTTCCATGTTAGAGCTCATTTTAGTTTCTTCCACCTACGCTCAATGGAGCACGTTATCATGATTTCATACGGGATACTCTACCTGTGCTGCTAGAACATGTGCCTTTACAAGTACAACACACAACATGTGGTTCATGCACGATGGAGCTCCTGCACATTTCAGTCGAAGTGTTCGTACGCTTCTCAACAACAGATTCGGTGACCGATGGATTGGTAGAGGCGGACCCAATTCCATGGACTCCACGCTCTCCTGACCTCAACCCTCTTTACTTTCATTTATGGGGGCATTTGAAAGCTCTTGTCTACGCAACCCCGGTACCAAATGTAGAGACTCTTCGTGCTCGTATTGTGGACGCTGTGATGCAATACGCCATTCTCTAGGGCTGCATCAGCGCATCAGGGATTCCATGCGACGGAGGGTGAATGCATGTATCCTCGCTAACGGAGGACATTTTGAACATTTCCTGTAACAAAGTGTTTGAAGTCACGCTGGTACGTTCTGTTGCTGTGTGTCCATTCCATGATTAATGTGATTTGAAGAGAAGTAATAAAATGAGCTCTAACATGGAAAGTAAGGGTTTCCGGACACATGTCCACATAACATATGTTCTTTCTTTGTGTGTGAGGAATGTTTCCTGAAAGTTTGGCCGTGCCTTTTTGTAACACCCTATATAGGGGTTTTCTTACTTATATGAAGGGACGGATGGAGGGACACGCATCACACATATTCTTAGAAATAAAAAAACGCATTATATACACAGGAAATCGGTGGAGAGGGGCTGTAAGGATTAGATATAAGAGGGAGAATGACAGCTCATATACTTTAATACCGAAAAACGTTGTATTCACGAGAGCGGGAATACGAAGCTGTCATACAAACAGTAGTTCTGTGTGCATGAAGAATATTTTTTGTTATTATTATTATTATTTTATTCTGAATGCTGTGGTATTCTTTCCCAATGCAAGTAAATTGCAAATCATATGTACTTGGACTCGTAGAAATGTTTGGATCCAGTGTAAAGTGGTATGAGACCAGAACTGATACACATATAAATCAACATTACTATAGATGAAATCATAAAAGGTTTCATTTTATGTTCGTAGCTTAGAGACTATTGTTCAGCGATTGTCAAATATTTGAAACCATTTATCGTATAGTTGTGGGATGTATACAGCTTGGAGAGGAGTGAATTCTTTTTGGAGAGGTAGATAGAGTGTGTGTGTGTGAGAGAGAGAGGGAGAGTGAGAGAGAGGGAGAGAGAGAGAGAGAGAGAGAGAGAGAGGGAGAGAGAGAGATGGTTAAAAATGCTATTCCATGTCACATCGTCATGGTCAGGTATGTGAGGTCTACCTCTCGTTTCATCTATCTCAGGGTCGTCTTGTATCGTTATCTGTCAGCCAGTGAACTCCTTTTACAATCCTGTGTTTAAAATTTTACGTTGATACACCGTTGTTATTTCAATAAGCGTTTGCACTCTTGCTCTAAAGTGGACCTGGAGGATGTTAAAATGATTTTTTTCCCACTAGCATACACTTTCAGTAACACTATGAGCACCAAAATTATCACATCTACCGTACCCTGGCTGTAGCGTTCGCTCTCGTACGCACGCACACACACACACACACACACACACACACACACACACACACATACATACATCCACACTTAGAAGGTATGACCGTTTCGTGTTTGACATATGGGTGTCTCATGCAAAATGTTATCCATCTGTTTATAATTTTATTGATTTAACTTGGAAGTCGATTACGTAAAGTAGCGCTCATAGGAAATACCACAGAACGATTTATAAACACTCCTTACAGACTGCTACTGGTAAAAACATTCGGATTTTTATCATATTTTCTAAAACACGTCAGACGCTAGTAGCGTCTTGATACAGCCATGTGCCTGTATCTCCAGACAATGCCTAAGGGGTCAATGGCGAGCTCCGCTCGATAGCGGCTGCCCAATGCTACTGGATGGTCTTAAACACCTCCATGAGCTCTCATCGGAAAGTTATTCTCACTATCACCCGTTACTATTATTACTGTTATTATTATTATTATTGTGGAAGCAGTGTGTAGCATGGAAGCTAGTGGACTCTGAGCGACACCTGATGCTTACAGTGATGGTTTCCACAGTAACGAATGTCTGCGACAGGCACGTTATTAAAATATGTATTGCATGCTTTGGCAGTGGCTTCTGATGTGTGGGTAGTGTTTGCAGATACCAGTCGGCATTTTCAGCAGGTCTCAGATGTGTTGGTAAATTCTTCTTTTCCCTTTTGAACAGCAGAAGCGACCTCTGCATGAAGGACCAATGTGTGCACCTGCACTGAAATATAATCTCTTATATAAGAATATTGGAGTAAGCCGTGTGGATTAGTGGCGCCTAGGCAGAATCTAGAGCAGCCGCCATCATGTCTAAAACCAATTGACTAGAGATCAGAATATTCAGTTCTTATTGTTTGAAATATGCCATTCAATCCTAGCAGCAACATCAACAGTGCCAACAGTATCAGTAGAGATGATGATCATTAGGATCTAATACGCATCCCTCACTTGACTCCAGTGATCCTACAGGTAACTGTTGAAGACGATATTTATTGTTTTCCCCTTATTTGCATGTGCTCGATATAGCTGCATTTTCATGATCCATTTCTTCTTTTTCTTCTTCATCCGTTGCAGATGTGATGGATACGTGCAGACTCGGACATATGCTGGTAACAACAACTCCACAACCTAGCAAGTTGATATGCTCTAACACCCACCCAATTCATGCACAATGTATTCGCTAAATATACAAATACCAGTACCACAGCTTCAGTCCACCATCATAATCAACATGGTATGTACTGATGATACCAACTCACTTGCTAACGCAGGCATCCCACGGACAACATTATTTTTAATGCACGGAACTTATAAAGTCATTTTTACTTTTCAGATGTCATGGGGGCTGTATGTGAACAGGAGCTTGCTGCAACTACTACTCCACCACATGACCCTACTATGATGCATTCATCGCTCCATCCTGGTTCATCAGTGCTGTATTTGCCACTCTCTGAAATGCCACTATCCCAAGTTTCATCATCATCATCATCTGTGTGGTATGGGGTGATGACAATAGCTCATTTGCTGATGCAGCCATATTCTACACTGTTTCATAATGATTATGGACCTACATGGCATCAGAGACTCCTTGAACCTCACCCTGTGTATAACAGCAGCAGATCCCCTGCCAAGTCTGTTACGAATCAACAAATAAGTAAGCATTAAACCACTTTGTGGTTGACGACGCTTTTGGGGACAGAATCTCATAGGTCCCTATGGATAACTCAAGTGTGAGCCAGTTTTTTCCATGCTTGCCTAGGTGTTTTGGAAAGGGTGCTTCCTGATATCGTCAATGAACCGCAGTATCCTACCATTAAGTATAGCACAGCTCTATCCCGTAAGCTCACCCTCCTCTCCCACCACAACTTCCAAATTTTGGAGAGTACTCTGTGACTTAGAGCCGTGATTCAATTGCAGAGTGATTTGGAACTTTTGTCATTTTTCCAACATGCATGAAAGAGTGTCGGTAGGGCACTCAACTTTGTACTCCACCTTGATATATACTCACATATCTTTGATCCACTTAATAGGGAGTCCAGTATCATCCCTCTTCCGAAAGATACTGATAAATAGGATGTATTCTGCTTTGCATTGGTCCCACCCGTCCAGCTGCTTGTAAATAAGAAACATTTGACCTCCACAGGCATCACGGTTTCCAAGGTATCTCATCCCCTGTAATACTTTGGGACCTACCAAAATACTAGAGGCGGAATCTGAACTTTTCAATCCATATATACATCCTGCATATTGATAAGCCAGAAACCCATGAGCACACTGTGAAGAACAAAGAACTTAAGCATAAAGTAGTCGGACTCCTTTACTTTTCAAAATTAGGCAGACAGCACGAGACACATAGATTTGTTGCTATTAACCAACAGCGAACAGCAATACTAAGTATGGATCAAAATCATGTCCTTCCAACTATCATCCCAGTTGAGTACAAGAAAATGTGGAAGGTATTTTAGCTGTATGTGTCTCTGGGTCTGGCATATGTAGAAGTGGTTACTGGGGATAAAAAGTTCTTAAAATTTAAGAACTCCCACCACCAGGAGCGATGCCCTTCGTTGTGCAAGCTGACTCCTAGCTCCAGTGACACGTCGTAAAGATGATCCCACTATCTCGCATACTACCTTAACAGAAGACGACGTACTGTATGCGGCATCACATAAATTTGTATGCTCATATGACTCCAGCCACAACAAATTCTAATCACCTGTTGGGGATAATACTGCGAGATTTTAGCTCACTCAGCCCAAAAACTTGTGTGGGAAGTTCATGGAATTTATTGCAACAACATTACCCTAACCACTTCTCAGGAGAATGATACCTTGCACGAGCATCCAACTGAATGTGTATGACGTTGGGCAGAGAAGCAGGAATTCCACATGGAGACCATTGTCATCTAATGGGGAAGTTCCGTTGTGCAGCTTAAACTGCATGCAACTAGAAGAACCAATTGCCACATGATATACCTATCTCCTCTTACAATTTGAACATGTATGATGCTCTCTTTCTCTTTCAGCACTTGGATGGTTTCGTTTTAAATGTGATAAGGTCAGTGTGAATCCTGATAGAGTAGAGAAGTACATCTGTTTCCGAGTTAACCATAATCAAGAATATCGCTCCAATTCACGGACTCACTTCGCTTCAAATGTCCAACTCTTCAGAAATTTGCAGAGCTGAATCATCAGCAGGACCACCAAAGACGCATATTCCGATGATGCAACGTTTCTCCTAGGGACGAAGAATAGGGTCTTTCCACATGAATTTCTGGATTCGATGGAGAAACTCCACGAAACTACCTGAAATAACCACATTCTCCAACAAACCAACAGGCACTGCCATAACGGATGTGGAGTATTAGCACTCTTTGAGTTTTTGACAGGAGTTCGGCATTTCTGGTTTAGGAGAATATGCTAGACTAGATTTTTTTTTTGGTCATCAGTCTACTGACTGGTTTGATGCGGCCCGCCACGAATTCCTTTCCTGTGCTAACCTCTTCATCTCAGAGTTGCACTTGCAACCTACGTCTTCATTTATTTGCTTGACGTATTCCAATCTCTGTCTTCCTCTACAGTTTTTGCCCTCTACAGCTCCCTCTAGTACCATGGAAGTCATTCCCTCATGTCTTAGCAGATGTCCTATCATCCTGTCCCTTCTCCTTATCAGTGTTTTCCACATATTTCTTTCCTCTCCGATTCTGCGTAGAACCTCCTCATTCCTTATCTTATCAGTCCACCTAATTTTCAACATTCGTCTATAGCACCAAATCTCAAATGCTTCGATTCTCTTCTGTTCCGGTTTTCCCACAGTCCAGGTTTCACTACCATACAATGCTGTACTCCAGACGTACATCCTCAGAAATTTCTTCCTCAAATTAAGGCCGGTATTTGATATCAGTAGACTTCTCTTGGCCAGAAATGACTTTTTTGCCATAGCGAGTCTGCTTTTGATGTCCTCCTTGCTCCGTCCGTCATTGGTTATTTTACTGCATAGGTAGCAGAATTCCTTAACTTCATTGACTTCGTGACCATCAATCCTGATGTTAAGTTTCTCGCTGTTCTCATTTCTACTACTTCTCATTACCTTCGTCTTTCTCCGATTTACTCTCAAACCATCCTGTGTACTCATTAGACTGTTCATTCCGTTCAGCAGATCATTTAATTCTTCTTCACTTTCGCTCAGGATAGCAATGTCATCAGCGAATCGTGTCATTGATATCCTTTCACCTTGTATTTTAATTCCACTCCTGAACCTTTCTTTTATTTCCATCATTGCTTCTTCGATGTACAGATTGAAGAGTAGGGGCGAAAGGCTACAGCCTTGTCTTACACTCTTCTTAATACGAGCACTTCGTTCTTGATCGTCCACTCTTGTTATTCCCTCTTGGTTGTTGTAAATATTGTATATGACCCGTCTCTCCCTATAGCTTACCCCTACTTTTTTCAGAATCTCGAACAGCTTGCACCATTTTATATTGTCGAACGCTTTTTCCAGGTCGACAAATCCTATGAAAGTGTCTTGAATTTTCTTTAGCCTTGCTTCCATTATTAGCCGTAACGTCAGAATTGCCTCTCTCGTTCCTTTACTTTTCCTAAAGCCAAACTGATCGTCACCTAGCGCATTCTCAATTTTCTTTTCCATTCTTCTGTATATTATTCTTGTAAGCAGCTTCGATGCATGAGCTGTTAAGCTGATTGTGCGATAATCCTCGCACTTGTCAGCTCTTGCCGTCTTCGGAATTGTGTGGATGATGCCTTTCCGAAAGTCAGATGGTATATCGCCAGACTCATATATTCTACACACCAACGTGAATAGTCGTTTTGTTGCCACTTCCCCCAATGATTTTAGAAATTCTGATGGAATGTAATCTATCCCGTCTGCCTTATTTGACCGTAAGTCCTCCAAAGCTCTTTTCAATTCCGATTCTAATACTGGATCCCCTATCTCTTCTAAATCGACTCCTGTTTCTTCTTCTATCACATCAGACAAATCTTCACCCTCATAGAGGCTTTCAATGTATTCTTTCCACCTATCTGCTCTCTCCTCTGCATTTAACAGCGGAATTCCCGTTACACTCTTAATGTTACCACCGTTGCTTTTAATGTCACCAAAGTTTGTTTTGACTTTCCTGTATGCTGAGTCTGTCCTTCCGACAATTATATCTTTTTCGATGTCTTCACATTTTTCCTGCAGCCATTTCGTCTTAGCTTCCCTGCACTTCCTATTTATTTCATTCCTCAGCGACTTGTATTTCTGTATTCCTGATTTTCCCAGAACATGTTTGTATTTCCTCCTTTCATCAATCAACTGAAGCATTTCTTCTGTTACCCATGGTTTCTTCGCAGCTACCTTCTTTGTACCTATGTTTTCCTTCCCAACTTCTGTGATGGCCCTTTTTAGAGATGTCCATTCCTCTTCAACTGTACTGCCTACTGCGCTATTCCTTATTGCTGTACCTATAGCTCTAGAGAACTTAACACGTATCTCGTCATTCCTTAGTACTTCGGTATCCCACTTCTTTGCGTATTGATTCTTCCTGACTAATGTCTTGAACTTCAGCCTACTGTTCATCACTACTATATTGTGATCTGAGTCTATATCTGCTCCTGGGTACGCCTTACAGTCCAGTATCTGATTTCGGAATCTCTGTCTGACCATGATGTAATCTAATTGAAATCTTCCCGTATCTCCCGGCCTTTTCCAAGTATACCTCCTCCTCTTGTGATTCTTGAACAGGGTATTCGCTGTTACTAGCTGAAACTTGTTACAGAACTCAATTAGTCTTTCTCCTCTTTCATTCCTTGTCCCAAGCCCATATTCTCCTGTAACCTTTTCTTCTACTCCTTGCCCTACAACTGTATTCCAGTCACCCATGACTATTAGATTTTTGTCCCCCTTTACATACTGCATTACCCTTTCAACATCCTCATACACTTTCTCTATCTGTTCATCTTCAGCTTGCGACGTCGGCATGTATACCTGAACTATCGTTGTCGGTGTTGGTCTGCTGTCGAATCTGATTAGAACAACCCGGTCACTGAACTGTTCACAGTAACACACCCTCTGCCCTACCTTCCTATTCATAACGAATCCTACACCTGTTATACCATTTTCTGCTGCTGTTGATATTACCCGATACTCATCTGACCAGAAATCCTTGTCTTCCTTCCACTTCACTGACCCCTACTATATCTAGATTAAGCCTTTGCATTTCCCTTTTCAGATTTTCTAGTTTCTCTACCACGTTCTAGCTTCTGACATTCTACGCCCCGACTCGTAGAACGTTATCCTTTCGTTGATTATTCAATCTTTTTCTCATGGTAACCTCCCCCTTGGCAGTCCCATCTCGGAGATCCGAATGGGGGACTATTCCGGAATCTTTTGCCAATGGAGAGATCATCATGACACTTTTTCAAATACACGCCACATGTCCTGTGGATACACGTTACGTGTCTTTAATGTAGTGGTTTCCATTGCCTTCTGCATCCTCATGTCGTTGATCATTGCTGATTCTTCCGCCATTAGGGGCAATTTCCCACCCCTAGGACAAGAGAGTGCCCTGAACCTCTATCCGCTCCTCCGCCCTCTTTGACAAGGCCGTTGGCAGAATGAGGCTGACTTCTTATGCCGGAAGTGTTCGGCCGCCAATGCTGATTATTTATCAAAATTTAGGCAGTGGTGGGGATCGAACCCGGGACCATAGACGTTTTGATTAGGAATCAAAGACGCTACCCCTAGACTATACTTGAATAATGATGTGCATCTGCTCATGGGCATTTTCCAGAAATGCCTGAGTCTATGCCTGGGCATAGAAACTCTGAATCCTGCCTCCTATTTCACCCTGTCAGTGATTTAGTTAGAGGCAGTGTTAAGGGACGGTCGTGTCATCATCAAACTGTTAACCGATGTTGACATGCTTCTCTTCTTCGAACAGGTAATTCAAGGAGAACTACACACACAGGTAGGCCGAGGCGAAAAACCTACGAATAACTGAGGAGGAGTACAGATTATCTGAATATTTAAGTTACATTCCTTACCTCTATGAAAACAACGCCTACAGGTACACTATTCAAGAGATTCTAGCATTTGGATGGTTCTGATGGGTTTCTAAAAGCGAAATCGCCTGATTGACTGGCTGTGGATGCTTGTCAGTATGTGTGTGTTATGTTGACAAGTTGCGCAACAGATTGATCTGACAAGTAACCCTTGGCTCCTGCAAAAACCAATTTCCACCCCACACTCCTACAGAAGTCTGACAGATGCTTCTAACGTACCCAAAACGCCTGAAAAACTTTCAACAATAAATATCTTCTGGAGTCGTCCACTGTAAGGAAAAGACACAAAAATAATCTATTTTGTTACGTAACTAATGGGATACTTGGCTACTGGAGTATAGCTAATTAGTGTGAGAAAACATTAAATGAACGGAAAATATTATTTATTGCAAAATCTGAGAAAATCAAGTGAAAATTTTATTTATAAACTGATACACAAATTTCCGGTCTCTTTTTGGAATAGGGGTTACCTCTTATGGATAGGAGTCCTGTTAATGAAATTTATATACAAAATATGGGAAAGCTCTTTTATCTCTTTTCTTGAAGAATGTTATTTACTCGGTAGAATGGCTGAGAGCTGCGTCTACTCAACTTGAATAATTATCTGATTGAATTTTTCTAAGTACAGTCGAGGCTGTCGTGTGAGAAATGTAATGGAGTGACGTGAATGAAGTATGTTATTTCTAATGGAGGAAAGATGGCGCTCGCCTATGCTGTAGCGCACAATATCATGAGCTGGGACGATTGCTGCCTGCATCGTTCACAGCTGAAAATTAACAAAACTATCTCTTTCTATCTGGATTGACCTTCGCCTATCGAACTTTCACTAAGCCTTGATCAAGTCAAGGACTGCTGTCTGCCCGTAGTCTAACTATGGGCATGGTACGCTGGTCAGATAACCAGTCGACCGTGATGCCACTCAATGATCGCTGACAGGCACTAACTAATACTCTGTCTGTGTTCACACCGCACATTAAGTTTCGCAGCCAACACAGTGAACAAACACTTAATAGTGAGCGACTCAATATAGAGTATCACACCGATTCGCTAGTGTCAGAGGTGCTTTCTCAGTGCAGTACTGAGTAGAGACTTTGTTCCTCACACTCTGCGTACACACACTTCAAGAGTGTCACCAGAACCACCCCTCTCTACGCAAAGCGAAAGGGTATATCATCCCTTGTCTTTCCCTCACTCCTCCGGCTCATTGTTTCAGAAATAGTCCGCCAATCAACGTTACTCTTACAAACGGGAGAATGGCGCTCCGTTTAAGCCGGCCAATCCGGAAATATATAGCATATGCGTTAGGGTTTTAGTGTCCACCTGTGAGAACTCTGACACTGTGCACTAGGTCCATCAAAAAAATAAGTATGCTGGGGCTCTCCCAAACAATACAGTGGGTTTTGGTTTTAAGGTGAACACGCAAGTCATTATCCCTTTTCTCTGGCAAAAACTGTTTTGGTCCCTGGGTGGTCAGACGGTTGGCACAGCTGTGTGCTAACTCATCCTCCTACGGAATTTCCAGCAGGCTGATTGCCTCTGCCAAACAAAAACTCCTGTGGTCATCGTGTCTTGAATGTTTGTGTACGTCAGCCTCGACTTTTTAATCTCAGTGCCCACTTGTGATTTATTTATTAGATTTGCATATCGATTAAATGGAAATATGTAAAATTGACTCTACCCAATCGAGTTTGGGCTTGAATGAAACGTCTTGATATGCAGAGTACGATGGTGAGGTCGGAATATGTAAGAAATGAAGGTCAGGAGACCACGCCACCTTACATGCTGGTACAGGATACGTTCTGTAGGCAGAACTGGCATATCCCACCCATTTGCATTATGAGCACAGAGACTTGCCACTGTCTCTGAATGACCTAGTCTGCATAATGCTTCCATCCTGAAGCTGTTGACAATGCTCGGGAATAAACAGTGAAGGACTACATTACACTACGCTGCAGAAACCACCAGCTTTGTCTCTGGTATTTCTATTATGCAGTGTTGTTGGTTGAAAGAGTACAGTAGATGGGTGGAGATACAATACCACATTTCCAGTCTGCTTAAACCAGTTATGTTGGCCACTGATGCATTATGTATGAAGATGGTGTTAACCCTTTTAGCACCAGCTAAGCCCTGAAGATGGTGAATTGAAGTGCCGATACTGGTAGCCATACAATGAATGACATCATAAGGACCACTATAGATGTTTCATTTTCTTACAACAGACAGTTTCATCTACTGAGTGAATGTGATCCATATGACCGCCAAACATTCGCCACATCTGGATACACATCTCATAATATTTCTGAAATAAAACATCAAAACATTAGTGTTATCGGTCTGACAAAAGACGAGCAAATGGGTTACAGATTGTAGAACTTGTAGGGCTCAGATTAAATATGTATACATATTGTATAAATTCAGGTGCTACCCACAGACCGGCTGAGGATGTGCATTGTGTGGACTCAAAGGTTCTTACGATTGTAGATTATAAGACCTGCCACCTCAAGGGCGTTGGCGCAGCTCCATATAATATGCATCGGATAAACTTTTAATAGAGAGGACGTGAGGTTCATACTGAACTGTGGCTGAAAGTAGGGCTGTCTCATCAAGAGCAAACACCGTTAATCTGCAGGGACGGGAGTGCACCCTACTGGGAGTGATTGTGAGAGTAGCTGTGTATTGATGTGTAAATAGAAGATGTGTTCGTTTGTGTGTGGAATTGTTAGGTAAACTACTTGTCATTGTTGTATGTATGTGTGTGTGTGTGTGTGTGTGTGTGTGTATGTTTGTGTGTGTGCGTATGTGTGTGTCTACAAAAAATAATTGAAAACTGTTTTATATAAAAATAATTTTTTAACAAACAAACGATTGTAAATAAGAAACAAACGTTACGTACACAACAAATAGATTTTTAAAATTATAAATAAATTGGAAATAACATATCGTAAAAAGAAATTGATAATAATAAACTATTAGTTAATTTGATACAACATTCTTACCATTCCAAACCCTGGCACTATAGAATGATTGTTAATAATAATTAGTTTACAACAGACCTAAACCTACAGAGTTGAGGTGGTTATAAAGGATGATACGGAGGATAGGAAGCTCGAATCTTATTGGTCCAGTTCCCACCATTTAATTGTAATCCGACTGGCCCAGGGGTTTCCCGCAGATTTTACATCAAATGGCCAGATCAAGTTACGTCATGATCTTAAATATAAGTACTGCACTTGCCTAAATTGTGTGAGGGTACCCTGGTTGACTCTGATTATAAGTCGCACAAGCATGTAGTCTGAAACCGGAAGAGTTAACAGTGAGTTTTGTATGAGATCGTTATCTCGGCCAAAAACCTCACTAATAACTTATTTTTTATCTGTTGTAGCGATCATATCACCGAGCAAGTGGGTTGTCTGTACCTCTCCCCACAGAGCTCATACCTGTCCCGACATCCCACTGTCATTTGTCTAATCTGTAGTCAGTTATCGCACTAAGTCGGTTCTGCTTTGCTTTAAGAGAAAATAGGAATGCGTGACTAATACCATTTCACACCGAATTTTTGTACCCCACTTCTGCAGAAATTTCTTGTTTCCTTCATAGCTAATTCGACACAGCCTGAATGATAGAGAAGGAATGCTGTTGCAAGTTGAGATCTTTAGTTAGAGGCACTGCAACCATTTTGTTTATCCACTGATAACTTTGCCGTTGAGCAACCAAAGAGTCCCTCCCCAACCCCCACCCGCTTCCCTCCCACTCACACGCAAGATACTGATTATCTGTGACTGATATGTGCGTTGTATAACCTATGATGTTAATTACAATGTAAACAGTAAGTAACGTTGTGTCGTTTTGTAATAAATGTTTGTGTCCATAATATTCTGTCATCGAAACGTATGTAGGAATTCACAATTTCTTGCATCATTTCTACACTTAACGCTGCTGGGAACGAGAAATATCGGACAGCATTACAAGATATGTCCATTCCAATATGATGCGGGGATAATGCAAAATTACATTGATCCAGTGAATTACGTGTTTTAAAAGAACGTTGTTACATGTCGTCACCGTTTTATTTGTATTACAAGAGTGACAACTTTCGCTCTGAGCACTTACTTTGTAAATGGAAGTTCGATTCAGTTTCAGATCACACAAACGCTCTCTGAAGTCTATCAACATGTACACTCATAAACGGTTTGCGACAGCCTCCTCAGAGACACATAATACCGCACGGATTTATACGGCTGTTGGTCGACGATCTGCATAAAAACCCACTCGCGAACCATATCAGAATCAAAACAACACGAAGGGAGATCCAGAAGGTGGGAATGGTGGGACGAGCTGGAATTCCAAAACCACTCGTCGGTGATTTACACTACTGTCCATTAAAATTGCTGCACCATGAAGATGACGTGTTACGGACGCGAAATTTAACCGAAAGGAAAAAGATGATGTGATATGCAAATGATTAGCTATTCAGAGCAGTCACACAAGGTTGCCGCCGGTGGCGACAACTACAACGTGCTGACATGAGGAAAGTTTCCAACCGATTTCTCATACACAAACAGCAGTTGACAGGCGTTGCCTGGTGAAACGTTGTTGTGATGCCTCGTGTAAGGAGGAGAAGTGCGTACTATCACGTTCCGACTTTGATAAAGGTCGGATTGTAGCCTATCGCGATTGAGGTTTATCGTATCGCGACATTTCTGTTCGCGTTGGTCGAGATCCAATGACTGTTAGCAGAATATGGAATCGGTGGATTCAGGAGGGTAATACCGAACGCCGTGCTGGATCCCAACGGCCTCGTATCACTAGCAGTCGAGATGACAGGCATCTTACCCGCATGGCTGTAACGGATCGTGCAGCCACGTCTCGATCCCTGAGACAACAGATGGGGACGTTTGCAAGACAACAACCATCTGCACGAACAGTTCGACGACGTTTGCAGCAGCATAGACTATCAGCTCGGAGACCATGGCTGCGTTTACCGTTGACGCTGCTTCACAGACAGGAGCGCCCGCGATGGTGTACTCAACGACGAACTTGGGTGCACGAATGGCAAAACGTCATTTGTTCGGATGAATGCAGGTTCTGTTTACAGCATCATGATAGTCGCATCCGTGTTTGGCGACATCGCGGTGAACACACATTGGAAGCGTGTATTCGTCATCGCCACACTGGCGTATCACCCGGCGTGATGGTATGAGGTGCCATTGGTTACACATCTCGGTCACCTCTTGTTCGTATTGACGGTGCTTTGAACAGTGGACGTTACATTTCAGATGTGTTTCGACCGGTGACTGTACCCTTCATTATATCCCTTCGAAACCCTACATTTCAGCAGGATAATGCACGACCGCATGTTGCAGGTCCTGTACGGGCCTTTCTGGATACAGAAAATGTTCGACTGCTGCCCTGGGCAGCACATTCTCCAGATCTCTCACCAATTGAAAACGTTTGGTCAATGGTGGCCAAGCAGCTGGCTCGTCACAATACACGAGTCACTACTCTTGATGAACCGTGGTATCCTGTTGAAGCTGCATGGGTAGCTGTACCTGTACACGCCATCCAAACTCTGTTTGACTCAATGCCCAGGCGTATCAAAGCCGTTATTACGGCCAGAGGTGGTTGTTCTGGATACTGATTTCTCAGGATCTGTGCACCCAAATTGCTTGAAAATGTAATTAGATGTCAGTTCTCGTATAATATATTTGTTCAATGAATACCCCTTTATCATCTGCATTTCTTCTTGGTGTAGCAATTTTAATGGCCAGTAGTGTAGATATCTAAAAAGAAAACGATGTGCCAAGTCATAAAACATGGACCGCTGTCTCCTGGCGGTTGAGTCTCGTTTCACATTGTTTCCAACTTCAGGCCGTGTTTACATCCCAAGACTGAAACATGGCGGGGGTTCGGTTATCATTTGGGCTGGTTATTGTGGTATTCCATGGGCCCCATGGTGACTCTACAAGATCGCACTACTGCCGAGGATTATGTGACCATTTTGGCAGATTAGGTTCATCCCATGGTACACCATTGGTTGCCTAATGGTGATGCTGTGTTACAACCTGACAGGCTCACTGTTCATTGAGCTTACATCGATTATGTCTGGTTTTGTGAGCAAGAGAATAAGTTTTCACACCTTCCCGGCCCAGACACCAATATCATCGAGCTTATGTGGCCTATTTTGGAGAGAAGGGTGCTTGATTACTATCGATGACTTTACTTGAACTTGCCATTATGTTGCACGCAGAATGCTACATCTACATCTACATTTATACTCCGCAAACCACCCAACGGTGTGTGGCGGAGGGCACTTTCCGTGCCACTGTCATTACCTCCCTTTCCTGTTCCAATCGCGTATGGTTCGCGGGAAGAACGACTGCCGGAAAGCCTCCGTGCGCGCTCGAATTTCTCTGATTTTACATTCGTGATCTCCTCAGAAGGTATAAGTAGGGGGAAGCAATAAATTCGAGCCTCATTCCGAAACGCACCCTCTCGAAACCTGGACAGCAAGCTACACCACGATGCAGAGCGCCTATCTTGCAGAGTCTGCCACTTGAGTTTGCTAAACTTCTCCGTAACGATATCACGCTTACCAAATAACTCTGTGACGAAACGCTCCGCTCTTCTTTGGATCTTCCGTAACTCCTCTGTCAACCCGACCTGGTACGGGTCCCAGACTGATGAGCAATAGCCAAGTATAGGTCGAACGAGTGTTTTGTAAGCCACCTCCTTTGTTGATGGACTACAATTTCTAAGGACTCTCCCAATGAATCTCAACCTGGCACCTGCCTTACCAACAATTAATTTTATATGATTAGTCCACTTCAAATCGTTCCGTACGCATACTCCCAGATATTTTACAGAAGTAACTGCTACCAGTGTTTGTTCCGCTATCATATAATCATACGATAAAAGATCCTTCTTTCTATGTATTCGCAATACATTACATTTGTCTATGTTAATGGCCAGTTCCCACTCCCTGCACCAAGTGCCTATCCGCTGCAGATCTTCCTGCATTTCACTGCAATATTCTAATGCTGGTATAAGACATCCTTGTAAACCGTAGTGGACATGTATTTTCCATTCCGAGATGACTGGAAGCTGTTCTCAATGGGAACGGTTTTCCTAGGCCATATTAATGTTAAAGTGGGTTTAGTGCTACTGTATTTTTGTCCACCCCACCCCCTATACAGCGATAGGTGATTGTACCGAAGAAATAAACGCGCCAGGTACAGTGCTTCTATTATGCAAGTGAGTCAGACACAATGGAGCGGGTGCTTCAGTAGGAACAGCCTGCGCCGCGCCTGCAGGCAGTGGATGAGTCGCGCCATTTGCCGTAATTAAACGCAGCGGCGCGTGCAGAAGCCGCCTCTGTTATTCTTAGAGTGCGCTGCGCCGCCGAGCACCGGTCACGGCCCAGGTCTCTCACCCCGGGGACCCGCCTACGGCCCTTCAGACGTGACCGGAGGCCGCAAGTCAACTCTAGTAGCCGCCCACCTCACACCTCGCGCTCAGCCAGAGCTGAGGAACGGCGTGTAGTGGGCGGCGCCAAGTTAAGTCCGCCGGGTCATTTCTCCCACTTCACCGCCGCGTCGGGGATCAGGGGGCGCACAAATTTATAAGGAACGACGTTTCTCCATTGTGGCGTACGTGTTGCGGCTTAGGGGTGGTGGGGCTTGTCCGCCAACACGGCGTGGGTTAATCTTGTCGACGTATCGCCGGGCGCGATTTCGCACGAGTTTTGCCGTATCGGTCACGTATCTCTCGCAGCTCTGGCCAGTTGAGGAATGAGAGCTGCGTCACACACTACGGAGAGGAACGGACAGAGTAAGATTCATGCAGACACTTTCATGTTCTGGCTAAGCTGTGGATGAAAAAGACTGCACTATCGTTTTCTATTAGGAAACTAAGATAACGTATGCATCACGTAGATATACTGGATAGCTAATGTTAAAACTGGACAATTCAGAAAGGAAATAAGGACATTATCTGCCAATGGCACTGATTTAAATCAATGGGGAAAGTTGAAAATTTGTTCAAATGGCTCTGAGCACTATGAGACTTAACTTCTGAGGTCATCGCCGGCCGGGGTAGCCGAGCGGTTCGAGGCGCTACAGTCTGGTACCGCGCGACCGCTACGGTCGCAGGTTCGAATCCTGCCTCGGGTATGGATGTGTGTGATGTCCTTAGGTTAGTTAGGTTTAAGTGGTTCTAAGTTCTAGGGGAGTAATGACCTCAGAAGTTAAGTCCTATAGTGCTCAGAGCCATTTGAACCATTTATGAGGTCATCAGTCCCCTAGAACTTAGAACTACTTAAACCTAACTAACCTAAGGACATCACACACATCCACGCCCGAGGCAGGATTCGCACCTGCGACCGTAGCGGTCACGCGGTTCCAGAATGTAGCGCCTAGAACCGGTCGCCCACCCCGGCCGGTTGAAAATTTGTGCTGGACCGGGAATCGAAGACGAGTCTACTGCTTACTAGGTAGATGCGTTGACCACTGCGTCATTCGCACACAGTGGTCATCGCAACTCCATGGACTACACTAGCACGCATTCAGTCAGACCCAGATTCTCAGCTATATCCACATACTACTGGTGCCTTACCCATTATCCTCCAAAATAACAGACACTACATATAAAACTGGACAACGTCGCTTTCGCATAAATCAAGTACGAGAGGACTTCGAGAAGTAGGATACACATCATGGCTGGCCAAGTGACATTTATTGTATACTGCACTACACTTCAAACTGACTTATGTATATGATACTATTTTACAACAATTTCATCAAGTCTCTGTAAATAATGATCGGGATGTTCTACCAATTAAGATTTTGAACACAGTTGTGCTGCAGCAACGTTGCATGTAAGAGCTCCAGTGGATCTGAAATAACAGCCAAGCAGTTGCAGAACACGGAGTTATTAAACCTTGACTGTGTTTTCGACAGTCTTAAAACTGCCTTCTTCAGAAAGTGTTGCACTTAGAATTACTTATTATCTCTGCTGTAGAACTTAGCCTTAAAACAGTAGGAAGCTACTACCTTTAAATCATATATTTTAAATGGTGATTAAGTGGATGACACGCGCATATACTAGGCAGAGTCAACACTCCCACATCGGATATAGATAATACCTGATTCTACGTTTAAAAAAAAAAAAAACCTTCTGAAGGAGACAGTTTTAAAACTGTCGAAACCATGGTCAAGGCTTAATAAACCTGTATCTTGCAACTGGTTGTCTGTTATTTCCAATCCACTGAAGTTCTACCAAATAATCAATTCCTCAACGATAGAAACTGCTCCTTGGTCAGGGAGTAGTTCGAGAACCGCTGAGTGAATGTCACCGCCTCCTTTCCCCCAGACTTTCTTTTAGCTTATGTAAAAGATAGAAATCGTGTGGTGCTAGAGCTGGACTGTAGGGCGGATGCTTCCGTAATTCCTACCAAAAACGGACATGTGCGCGCCGTGTAGGGTGTTACTTTGTCTTGCAAGAATATAATTACTTAATTTACTATGCCTGTTCTTCCGTATGGCGATGCGTATTGATGTCAATGTTACAAAATACGAATCTTTACGAGGGGTATGCAACCAGTAATGCAACACATTCCTTTTCTGGGCTAATTTCAGTTGAAAAAAATTGTTATGAGTTATCTAGGAATATTCCCGCTTCCGCCCCTACAATTTAATGAAGTTCTGTTAGGTGGCAGCTCTATACGTAGCTTCCACTTGGTATGTGTGCGTTCCAAACAGAGAGCTTTCATTGAGCTTCTTTTGGCGGTAAACCAGAGAATCGCAGATATTCATAACCGTTTGCAGAATGTCTACGGAGACACTGAAGTGGACAGTGAAGTACAGTGAATCGTTGGGCGAGGCATCAGTCATTGTCGCAACAAGGTCGCGCAAACCCGTTCGATCTCCCGTGTGTCGGCGGCCGCACACGCCTGTAACTCCTGCAATGATGGACTTCATCGTGTTTGTCGTCGAAAACGTGCAAACGAACTCTTCCTTCTCCTTGACAATGCAATGCCTCACAAATGTCTGTGCTCCCGACAAGAGCTCACAAAATTTCATTGGATTGTTCTTCCTCAATCATCATACAGCCCGATCTCGCACCTTGAAACTGCTGTCTGTTTGGCCCAATGAAGCACGAAACTCTGCTAGAAGCAGTACGTGGATGATCAGGAGCTAATTGATGCAGCAAGACGTTTGCTCTGATGTCGTCCAGTGGGATGGTACCATGCAGGAAGGTTGCGCAAGGACGTCGCATTGAACGGAGATTATGTTGAAAAATTGGGCTTCATAGCCGAAAAAAGTGAAAATTAATACAGTGTATTGGAAAGGAGATGGGACCTGGATAAACTAAAAGAACCAGAGGTTGTACAGATATTCAGGGAGAGCATAAGCGAGCAATTGACAGGAATGGGGGAAATAAATGCAGTAGAAGAAGAATGGGTAGCTTTGAGGGATGAAGTAGTGAAGGCAGCAGAGGATCAAGTAGGTAAAAAGACGAGGGCTAGTAGAAATCCTTGGGTAACAGAAGAAATATTGAATTTAATTGATGAAAGGAGAAAATATAAAAATGCAGTAAGTGAAGCAGGCAAAAAGGAATACAAACGTCTCAAAAATGAGATCGACAGGAAGTGCAAAATGGCTAAGCAGGGATGGCTAGAGGACAAATGTAAGGATGTAGAGGCCTATCTCACTAGGGGTAAGATAGATACCGCCTACAGGAAAATTAAAGCGACCTTTGGAGATAAGAGAAAGACTTGCATGAATATCAAGAGCTCAGATGGAAACCCAGTTCTAAGCAAAGAAGGGAAAGCAGAAAGGTGGAAGGAGTATATAGAGGGTCTATACAAGGGCGATGTACTTGAGGACAATATTATGGAAATGGAAGAGGATGTAGATGAAGATGAAATAGGAGATATGATACTGCGTGAAGAGTTTGACAGAGCACTGAAAGACCTGAGTCGAAACAAGGCCCCCGGAGTAGACAATATTCCATTGGAACTACTGACGGCCGTGGGAGAGCCAGTCCTGACAAAACTCTACCATCTGGTGAGCAAGATCTATGAAACAGGCGAAATACTCTCAGACTTCAAGAAGAATATAATAATTCCAATCCCAAAGAAATCAGGTGTTGACAGATGTGAAAATTACCGAACTATCAGTTTAATAAGTCACAGCTGCAAAATACTAACAAGAATTCTTTACAGATGAATGGAAAAACTAGTAGAAGCCAACCTCGGGGAAGATCAGTTTGGATTCCGTAGAAACACTGGAACACGTGAGGCAATACTGACCTTAGGACTTATCTTAGAAGACAGATTAAGGAAAGGCAAACCTACGTTTCTAGCATTTGTAGACTTAGAGAAAGCTTTTGACAATGTTGACTGGAATACTCTCTTTCAAATTATAAAGGTGGCAGGGGTAAAATACAGGGAGCGAAAGGCTATTAACAATTTGTACAGAAACCAGATGGCAGTTATAAGAGTCGAGGGACATGAAAGGGAAGCAGTGGTTGGGAAGGGAGTAAGACAGGGTTGTAGCCTCTCCCCGATGTTGTTCAATTTGTATATTGAGCAAGCAGTAAAGGAAACAAAAGAAAAATTCGGAGTAGGTATTAAAATTCATGGAGAAGAAATAAAAACTTTGAGGTTCGCCGATGACATTGTAATTCTGTCAGAGACAGCAAAGGACTTGGAAGGGCAGTTGAATGGAATGGACAGTGTCTTGAAAGGAGGATATAAGATGAACATCAACAAAAGCAAAACGAGGATAATGGAATGTAGTCTAATTAAGTCGGGTGATGCTGAGGGAATTAGATTAGGAAATGAGGCACTTAAAGTAGTAAAGGAGTTTTGCTATTTGGGGAGCAAAATAACTGATGATGGTCGAAGTAGAGAGGATATAAAATGTAGACTGGCAATGGCAAGGAAAGCGTTTCTGAAGAAGAGAAATTTGTTAACATCCAGTATTGATTTAAGTGTCAGGAAGTCATTTCTGAAAGTATTCGTATGGAGTGTAGCCATGTATGGAAGTGAAACATGGACGATAAATAGTTTGGACAAGAAGAGAATAGAAGCTTTCGAAATGTGGTGCTACAGAAGAATGCTGAAGATTAGATGGGTAGATCACATAACTAATGAGGAAGTATTGAATAGGATTGGGGAGAAGAGAAGTTTGTGGCACAACTTGACCAGAAGAAGGGATCGGTTGGTAGGACATGTTCTGAGGCATCAAGGGAACACCAATTTAGTATTGGAGGGCAGCGTGGAGGGTAAAAATCGTAGAGGGAGACCAAGAGATGAATACACTAAGCAGATTCAGAAGGATGTAGGTTGCAGTAGGTACTGGGAGATGAAAAAGCTTGCACAGGATAGAGTAGCATGGAGAGCTGCATCAAACCAGTCTCAGGACTGAAGACCACAACAACAACAACAACATTGGAATCGTGAATACAAACAACCTGCTTGAGAAAAAAATGTGTGTTTATTGAACGCCTTTGTATTAAAGACTGTCTAGCTTTGCCACAAACTCTCTGTACATAGCCCCTCGACAGCCGAAGAAAACAATATCCATGACCTTTCATGCCGATACGGCAATTTTGCATTTCTTCTGCGGAGGCGAGCAGGGATATCTCCATTCCATAGACGCTCTCTTTGTTGCATGTCTCATCGGCTGTACTGATGACGCCTCCCATAAAATCACTCCGAAAGAAGAATAAGATTTTCACTCTGCAGCGGAGTGTGCGCTGATATGAAACCTCCTAGCAGATTAAAACTGTGTGCCGGGACGAAACTCGAACTCGGGAAGTTTGCCTTTCGCGGGCAAGTGCTGCATCATCTGAGCTACCCAAGCACGACTGACGACCCGTTCTCACAGCTTCAATTCCGCCAGTACCTCGTCTCCTATCTTCCAAACTTCACAGAAGCTCTTCTGCGAAGTTAGAGTCTCGGTCCGGCACACAGTTTTAATCTGCCAGTAAAATTCACTCTGAAAGAAGCACAGAGACGGCAGAACCTAGCGCCGCTGTGTGCAAGAGAAAGTGATCGTGGAACCCAGCGTATGTAAAAAGTTGCAGCTGACTATAAATAATGAAAAGTATTAAGCCATCCACATGAGTACTAAGAGTAATCCGCTAAATTTTCGTTACACGATAAATCACAAAAATTTAAAGGCTTTTAACTCAACTAAATACCTAAGGTTTATAATTACGAATAATTTAAATTTTAACAATCGCATAGATAATTTCGTGAGTAAAACAAGGCCATTTATTGATAGAACAGTTAGAAAATGTAACAGGTGTACTAAAAAGACTGCTTACACTACGCTTGTCCGTCCTCTTCTGGAGTACTGCTTTGCGGTATGGATCCATATCAGATAGGATTGATGAAGGACATCGGAAAAGTTCAAAGAAATGCCGCTCGTTCAGTATTATAGCGAAATAAGGGAGAGAGTGTACGGATATCTTACGCGAACTGGGGAGGGAGTCATTATAACAAAGGCGTTTTTCGCTGCGGCAAGAACTTCTCATGAAATTCCAGTCACCAAATTTCTCCTTAGAGAGTGAAAAATATTTTGTTGACACCCAACTATGTATGGGAAAATGATCGCCATAAATAAATAAGAGAAATCAGGGCTCGCACGGAAAGATTTAAGTGATCGTTTTTCCAACGCGCTGTTCGAGAGTGGAACGATAGGGAAGTAACTTAAATATGGTTCAGTGAATTCTCTGCCAGGCGCTTAATCGTGAATTGCAGAGTAATCACGTAGATATATCTGTAGATGAAGAGCTGAAATTGCTGTACTGCAACGATCTCTGACGATGGAAAGAGCACCGGCTATTGAGGCCCACATCACCTGCATTGTTTCTGCGATAGGCACTCTTCCTTTGCTGCAAATCAGTTCCTCAATGCCTGACACTTTCGTCCGTGGTCGATGTCAATGGCCTTCCATACCGATGAACATTACCCACATAGGGAGGCGTTAGAGTACTACTAGCACCATTTCACTACGCCTGGATATGACATTGCGTTTCGTCCTATGACGACAAAATTTCTTAGGGAATCTGCCTGGAGTTTAAACGTTTTCCACAAGAATATTACCGTCGCCCGTATTTCCACTCTGGGGCACGTTTCCAGTGGTGGCGCCACAGTGTGATACAACACTTATTCGTATCACAGCAGAATTGTATCTGCAGGAGACTTGGAACATGTACACTCTTCTAACAATGAGCCACCCTTGCTGTGCAGTAGCCATAATGCGTGACGACATGAATAATATTCTCTCTGAAGTTCCTATATAAACACTATGTGATAAAAAGTATCCAGACGCCCCCCAAAAACATACTTTTTTCATATTAGGTGCATTGTGCATAGGTGCATATCAGCGACTCAGCAGTTGTTAGACATCCTGAGAGAGCAGAATGGGGCGCACCGCGGAAATCACGGACTTCGAACGTGATCAGTTGGTTGGGTGTCACTTGTGTCATACGTCTGTACGGGAGATTTCCACACTCATAAACATCCCTAGGTCCACTGTTTACGATGTGATAGTGAAGTGGAAACGTGAAGGGATACGTACAGCACAAAAGCGTACAGGCCTACGTCGTCTGTTGACTGATGTAGACCGCCGAGAGTTGAAGGTGGTCGTAATGTGTAATAGGAAGACATCTATCCAGACTATCACACAGGAATTTCAAACTGCATCATGATCCAATGCAAGTAATGACACTTAGGCAGGAAGAAAGAGAACATGGATTTCATGGTCGAGCGGCTGCTCATAAGCCACACATCACTCCGGTAAATGCCAAACGACGCCTCGCTTGGTGTAAGGAGCGTAAACATTGGACGATTGAACAGTGGAAAAACGATATGTGGAGTGGCAAATCATGGTACAAAAAGTGCCGATCCGATGCAGGGTGTGGGTATGGCGAATGCCCGGTGAACGTCATCTGCCAGCGAGTGTAGTACCAACAGTAAAATTTGGAGACGGTGGTGTTATGGTGTGGTCATGTTTTTCATGGAAGGGGCTTGCATCCCTTGTTGTTTTGCGTGGCGCTATCACAGCACAGGCCTACATTGATGTTTTAAGTACCTTCTTGCTTCCCACTGTTGAAGAGCAATTCGGGAATAGCGATTGCATCTTTCAATACGATCGAACACCTGTTCGTAATTCACGGCCTGTGGTCGAGTGGTTACACGACAATAACATCCCTGTAATGAACTGGTCTAAACAGAGTACTGACCTGAATCCCATAGAACACCTCTGGGATGTTTTGGAATGCCGACTTCCTGCCATGCCTCACCGACCGACATCGATACCTCTCCCCAGTGCAGCACTCCGTGAGGAATGGGATGCCAATCCACAAGAAACCTTCCAGCACCTGATTGAACGTATGCCTGCGAGAGTGGCAGCTGTCATCAAGACTAAGGGTGGACTAACACCACATTGAATTCCTGCATTACCGATGGAGGGCGCCGCGAACGTGTAAGTCATTCTCAGCCAGGTGTCCGGGTACTTTTGATCGCATAGTGTATAAAGATGGTGGACGCAAAAAAATGCATAGTGACAAAACTTGGCCATAACATAGGGATTTCGTGCATAAAGGAACAGTTTCTAACCTCCAAATGCAGGGTGTGACAAGAACTGGTATTTTTATGTGTGATACCTTAATATGTAAACACATCACCATTTTGATTGTTTTTTCTCTGCATCGAACAGTCTTCCCACAACACACGTCACATACTTTACTATTCGTGTTTTCCTAACCATTATTGGTTTGTTGTTGCTACATGTACCTGGAGGTACTAACCAATCTCAACACAAACTACTCCAAATATAATTATTAGTATGCAAATGCAGTAAATACCGATGTGATGTCCAACACAATGATCTCAGGCAGCAATAAAAATAGCTGCTATGATACCTGTTACACACTATATATACTATGATGGTGAAAAATAAGCGCCTGGGTAAATAGAAATGAAACACATAGAAGACTTTCGAATTATAGTGTTACAGGAGAATGTCGAAGTTTCATTGTGTTGTTCTAGTAAGGAATTATGAAATTTAGCAGTGATTCAACAACAAACTACACTGAAGGGCCAAAGAAACTGGTGCTCATGCATAATATCGTGTAGAAGTGCCACAACTCGACGGGACATGGACTATGTCTGAAGAAGTACTGGAGAGAACTGACAACATGGATCCTGCAGGGCTGTCCATAAATCAGTAACAGTACAAGGGGGTGGCGATCTCTCCTGAACAGCACGTTGCAAGGTATCTCAAATATGCTCAATAATCTTCATATCTGGCGAGTTTGGTGGCCAGCGATAGTGTTTAAACTCAGAAGACAGTTCCTGGAGCCACTTTGTAGCCATTCTGGACGTGTGAGGTGTCGCATTCTCCTGCTGGAATTACCATGTCCAAGTCCATCGGAATGCCCAATGGATGTGAATGGATGCAGGTGACCAGACAGGATGCTTACGCACGTGTCACCCGTCAGAGTCGTATCTATACGTATCATGGGTCCCATATCACTCCAGCCGCACACGCCCCATACCATTACAGAGCCTCCACCAGTTTGAACAGTCCCCTGATGACGTGCAAGGTCCATGGATTCATGAGGTTGTCTTGATACCCGTACACGTCCATCCACTCGATACAATTTGAAACGAGACACGTCCGAACAAGGCAACATGTTCCCAGTCACCAACAGTCCAATGTTGGTGTTGACGGGCCCAGGCGAGGCGTAAAGCTTTCTGTCGTGCGGTTACCAAGGGTACACGAGTGGGCCTTCGGCTCCAAAAGCCCATATCGATGATGTATCGTTGAATGGTTCACACGCTGATATTTGTTGGTCACCCAGCATTGAAATCTGCAGCAATTTGCATACGGGTTGCTTTCTGTCACGTTGAACGATTCTCCTTAGTCGTCGTTGGTCCCTTTCTTGCAGGTTTCTCTTTCCGGCCGCAGCGATTTCGGAGATTTGATGTTTTACCAGACTCCTGATACTGACGGTACACTCGTTAAATAGTGGTACGGGAAAATCTCCATCGCTACCTCGGATATGCTGTGTCCCATCAATCGTGCCGCAGACTATAACAACGCGTTCAAACTCACTTATATCTTGATAATCTGCCATTGCAGTAGCAGTAACCGATCTAACAACTGCGCCAGACACTTGTTGTCGTATATAGACGTTGCCGACCGCAGGATCGTATTCTGTCTGATTACGTATCTCTATATTTGAATACGTACGCCTATACCAGTTTCTTTGGTGCTTCAGCGTACGTCTAATAAACACTATTGTGAACCGAAGAGATCTAATGGTTGAGCACGTATTAAACATGTCGTTGCTTAAAGCTGCTATTGGAGGGATGAAAGCGCATAAGAGTTTCTGTGGGTGGCTTTAATATTATTATCTCGGTGAGGTATGGCGCGAGGAAGGAGAGAGTGGAGTAAGATTAGCGTTTCACTTGCCATTGAGGACGAGGTCTTTATAGACGGGTCGGGTGCTGCAGTATGATTACCTAATACGATAAATGACAAGTGGTGTGGTGGGATATGTGCATCAGATCAGCTGTACGGTTGACAATGAAAACCAGAAAATCTTATGTTTACTACTGTCAGCGTTAACTGTATGTTTTATTTTGGAAGGCCGTTCAGAAAAGAAAGATGTCTGATTTGTTCAGTGTCGAGGCAAATTCGGTCAAATTTGGTTAATACTGCAGTCTATACTTAATTATGGACAGAAAAGTTGCACGGACTGGAAAAGTATTAAAGAAACAAGTCAGGAATATAGTATATACACGATACTTACGAGAAGACTCAGGTTAGTGGCAGCCGCGACTCCAAGGGGCTATCCCCTCCCCGCTCGCACCCACCCACTTCCACAAAAAAATAGGTATTTATAATTTTACATTTAAATTTCCAGATTTCACACCAAACCTGCGGAGGATGAAATCAGAAATGTCTTGGAAGGCAGAGCGCTATCACCGCAGCCAGCTAAGGGAGCCCAGTCACAAACCGACTGTACCTGCTGACAACGACGAGTCCGACACGATTTTTGAGTCCACAAGCAGAACCGACAAACCACAGGGTATAGGGTAAGGAAAGAGCAACCTCGGTCCGCAGTCTAAACCTTTATGTAATTCTGGCAAAAGGAGCTCTCGCGTCCGTCGGCCGTCGTAATTTAATATATATATTATTATTGTGATTATTATTATTTGATTGTTGCCGACTTACATGGTGGGCCTTAATAAAAACGATATTTCATTTAATTTCGATTTTACGGTTAAATGCTTTCCTGAAGTTCTCCTTTTTAACAATATTAATTTCAAATTATTCGTTACGTTAATGAATGTTAGACTCGCTGGATCTTAAAACATGAGCATATAAGTTGTACAATGTAATAAACTTTTCATATTAATTTCCTCGGCTAGTCAGTTCACCTTAAAGCATAAGATCTTTAGTTATTAATTACAGTTGCGGCCCACACACGCGCGAGAGTATTTTTCTTACCTCCATTAACCATTGTATTGTAGTCAGAGTCCTGGCTCTGGGTCTCGGCTATGGTACTGAAAATAAGAATCTTAAAGCTAAGTATTTTCTGCAACGTCGGGCGGCTGTGGAGAAAAATTAGTATTATGTTAATAGCGGGCGAGTTTTCCGCTTCCGCTAATTTTTCATAAGTTAATATCGCCACGTAATGGCGTCGTTGGCTGCATCGGCCGCTGCGATTGTTGAGCTGTAAATTACTTGAATGCAGGTTAATTCAAGGAAGGCGGACATGAAATCGGGATCACCTCTTACAAATTAAAAGTGCACAATAATATTAAATCAGTATATTATATGCTTAACTCATACAAATATGCTTACATTTGCCAGCACTCGCAAGATGTCCGTCGCTATACAATAAAGACAAAAGAAGAAGTAATGAAGACGACTAAAAAAATTAACAAAAGAGCGTATCTTGTCGTCTCTTTAGATCATTTTGTCATAAATTATTTCTTTGCATTTGAAACTTGGACAGAGAGATTATTATTTTACGGCTACATGATAAAAATATATTATTCAATTTATAAATACTGTTAAAGTCTTTTCGTAATATAGCACTGGGGACGCTATAGAGATTTAATGTCGTTTAGATTATGACAATGCAAAGCAAAATTTTTCGAAATTTGTGGTAAGGTCTTATAGGACAGAACTGCTGAGGTCATCGGTCCCTAAGCTTACCCACTATTTAATCTAACTTAAACTAACTTACGCTAAGGACGACACACACACCCATGCCCAAGGGAGAACTCGAACCTCCGACGAGGCGAGCCGCTCGGACCGTGACAAGAAATGCGAAGCTTACAAGGTTTTTTGCTATTACAGTTCCCAAATAAGTTGTATGACACATGCACTTCTCAAATTTTTGGAAAGAAAGTTTTCAAACATTGCGTTTCTCTTATTACAATTTGTTAGTGGCTATGCTAAAGCGACGTACTGAAGGCCGATATAAACAGACTGTTATCACTGTTAATTTAATTGCTGTTTTTATTCTATTAAAATATTTTATATATTTTACTATGATTAAAATAATAGGGTGACGATTATTAACTTGGCGCTGGAAGGACATACAGAGGTAAAAAATTGAAGGAATAAAGAAACATATACTTATGCTCGACAGGTTACATAGGGTGCGGAGTGTAGAGGTTATGTCGAGATGAAAAGGTCTGGAGAACACGGGAGAAGATGACATCACATCTGTCGAAGGAATGAGGATGAAAACAGTAGATATATTGTGTGTGAGTTTAGATATAAGGCTCAAAAAATAAGTTGCAGAATTGTTCTAAATACGAATGTAACAATGAGGAGTATTCCTATGTAGGAATCACTTTTTCACTTCTAGACGTCTGCCACTCCTGTGTCCTACATGAGTTTAGTGTAAACATTGGCAGAAACCTCAGCTTAATAGGTAGTGCGTATCTTAATAAAATATGGAGCCAAGTTCTACACAGGCAGAATCTTCCAGGAGCAATGGTCAGTGTTCAGGGATATGGCAGGATCTATCATTAGAAATGTCTAGTAAATATGGGCTGTCAAATGCATACCTCAATAGATTTGACCACTTGTCCTGTAGAAGATACGTGTTTCACAGTAGCGAATATGAATAAGTGCGCGGACTGCTTGAGGTATGCATTTTAGAGTCTACGTTTACCAGACATTTTTGCTTCGAATGATCGTTCCTCTCATATCGATGATTACTGACCATGCTTCCATGGGCACCCTGTATACATTGATACCAAATAGAGTCAGAAATTAATGCTAGGTGTGCTCTCTTGTTTCCAGGAACGAGTCACAATCGACACTAACAGTTTCTATAATCAGCCTCATAACCCGCCTGACGATGCCGCTCGACCGGAATGTACGCCCTGTTCGAAGTTTTCGCTGCCTATATTTGGCTGGCAAGCAGTATACAGACACGTCTTGGCTGGCAAGCAGTGTACAGGTGGTAGCGTAAAGTCCCTGATCACTGGTCTCCGCGCCAAAGTCCTGGATTAAACCAAACCTCTCCGCAGTGTCTTACGAAGCGAGAGTCTGCGCCACTGTTGATGGTATTCCGTCCATCGCATGGGGACGTTCAACTCAGCGGCAAACTTTGTGGTACTCGAGGGGTGTAACCTACATGCCGGCAACAGGTTTTACCATTTCCCTTTTCAATCACTATACGATACAAACATAATACTACCCTATCCACAAATTCATTACATTCACCTACACTCCACAAAGCCGGCCGCTGTGGCCGAACGGTTCTAGGCGCTTCAGTCCGGAACTGCGCTGCTGCAACGGTCGCATGTTCGAATCCTGCCTCGGGCATGGAGGTGTGTGATGTCCTTAGGTTAGTTAGATTTAAGTAGTTATAAGTCTAGGGTACTGATGACCACAGATATTAAGTCCCATAGTGCTTAAAGGCATTTGAACCATTTGAACACTACACAAATACACCTACGACACACGTCTCACATATCCACAAGGAAGCCAGGCGGTATTGTTTGACTCAGAACGAAAATATTTTGATTATTTCTAATTCAAAAAGAATTCTCAGTGGCACGAAGGTCAAGTTCTTTGGAAAACACGGTAATAAACTTGTGATCGATATAAAAATGGTTCAAATGGCTCTGAGCACTATGGGACTTAACATCTGAGGTCATCAGTCCCCTAGAACGGAGAACTACTTAAACCTAACTGACCGAAGGACATCATACACATCCATGCCCGAGGCAGGATTCGAACCTGCGACCGCAGCAGTCGCACGGTTCCAGACTGAACTGCCTAGAACCGCTCGGCCACACTGGCCGGCGTGATGGATATAAACAAGAAGTAATGTCGTGCTCTCAGAGAAATAAATAATATTCTATAGATGGATGCTCATCCAGGTTTTTTCAGTCACAAAACAGTAGGCCATTTGACCAACAAGGTGCTATTTCGACGTCCAGTTACCTTTCTTCGACTTCATGCTTGAAGTAAAAATGGAATTCAGGTCCGTGAGTGAATAGGAATGGGAAACGTCAAGTGTAAATAAAGGAAAATATTAAAATTGGGTTAAATCATTCGGATGCCTTTCAATAACGGTTATTTTCTTACTCATTTGCGCCTCCTACATATACGAAAATGGAACACAAGTGCCAGCAATAATTCAGGCGTTGCGGACTAAACACTTTCTCGATCGACTGCCCGCATCACGGCTCCTGGAACACCATCTACGCCGTGAAGGAGACGTGACCCGTTGGCCCCGAATGCCGCTGAGGCCGTTTTTCCAGAAGAGGCAGTGAGTGAAACTGCGCGGACTGTGCAAGTCTGCGGGCCAACGTGCCGGCTGTTTGTTCTGCCTCCTGTGTGACCTCCAAGTTGGTCTGGCTGAGAATCTACCGGACACAAAGGACGTGCTTCGAGAACGGGAGTGGACACATTATTCCCTTGGCCGACCAGGTCTGGAGGCGAGCGGTGGGTCGTTGCCATCCACGCATCTCCTGGCGGCTCCAAGTTTTTCCACTTTTTTTCACCGCACAGAGACTTTGTACACTCGGTGAGCTACCATCAGTTCGTTGCTTTGGTGCTGAGACCACACGGCATTCGTCAAGATTGCTCCTCTCCCCGCTGGGAGCGCGATAATTGTGTCTGGTGCGCTTTCTGCGCCTGTTTGTGCCCAGCTGCTTCAATATCCGACTCGGTTCAATCTCCTCTTGTTCCCTCTTCCTATGTTTGTCCAGGTGATTTGAGGAGCATTTCGCTCATATAAAAACATAATAGCTTCAATTGGTAGTTGTCATAGAGATGTCACTTGATTGTTTGTTTTAAATTATTGTGGTTTTGTAAATTTCTTTTATAATCAAGTGTCATTATTCATGACGTCCAAAACATTTGTACCATGTGTACTAAATTGTTAAGTCGCTTTCGTTGGGCATTTGGAGCCCACGAGTTTATGGGCCTTACCGGAGCAAATCTTGTTGCATTCAGTTTGATGGATTATATTTGCAAGTCAAGCTTTTGTTGAGGTAGGTGAGGTTCATCAGCCAACTGTTCCCGAATTCCTTCCACCTTCCGTCGCATGCGACTATTAAGTACGAGGTTTCCACCTCGTGGTGTGACCTGAACTTGCATCTCGGTTGGCCGCTGAACTACATCACAATCATGTGTAATTGGTTGTCCTGGCCAGTAGCCTAATTATCTTTCAGCGACTTTTCACAACTGTATCTCTACGCTGCGAGTGTGTGATCTGATGATTTAAGTTTGTTTGTTTGTTTGTGCATTGGGGCGTGTTCCCACTGGTTGCTTAGAAAAGGAGTAGTGCCGGCCGGAGTGGCCGAGCGGTTCTAGGCGCTTAAGTCTGGAACCGCGCGACCGCTACGGTCGCAGGTTTGAATCCTGCCTCGGGCATATATGTGTGTGATGTCCTTACGTTAGTTAGGTTTATGTAGTTCTGAGTCCTAGGGGGCTGATGACCTCAGAAGTTAAGTCCCATAGTGCTCAGAGCCATTTGAACCATTTGAAAAGCAGGAGTGTAGTGAGCGGCGTATTGGGCGTGCTCCGACAAGGAAAACTACCGATTGCATCCCCTTCAGATCTAGTGGTAAGATTGTCCGGAGGACAGCTTATCAAAAACAGAACACAAATCAAGCGTGAAAATAGGAAGAAGATTACCGAACAGTGAAAAAAAAGCAAAATAGAAACAATGAACAGCCCAAGAAGAAAAAGTGCGACAAAGAGCAACATGAAACAGCAACCGCGTCGTGAGTAAGTGGTCCTAGTGGTGGATTGCGAAGCTAGCGGGTCGTGTCAATAGCTCCCTCGTGCCATTTATTTATTATATTTTTCACAACATTATGAGGTGCCCGTCATATCATTGAAGTTTTTGACGGGCTGTCAACTGGTACCTCTTACCATTAAATCTGACTGGGTTGCAATGGGGAGTTTCCCTGGTAAGTAATTTCGGGCCCGTTCATCCCGATCACATTGCCCGACGCGTGGTGGTTTCACATCAAACAACTTTAATTGCTTTAGTTTCCATTTAACGAATTCCATTTTAAGTAAACTTGAATTATTTGTTGTATGATAGTCAAACAGATTCTAAAGATGTTTCTGGCCTGCCTATTTTGAAGAGTGTTCTCTTAGAACCTTTTAAGTGATTGTAATGTAACTTCAATTGGTGAAGTATTACCTTGCTCCTCTTATTGTAATTGGCTGTAAATATTTCAACAATAGTAACGAGTGTCACACAAAATTTATCTCTTTTTCGAAAGAGAATAACATTTATTGTAGATTTAAACTTCCATATTTCACGTTCCCATGAATGGCTTTTGGAGAGTTGAGAGAAGGTATGTGAATTGACATTGTAATTTTTTTGTTGTCTGATCTCACTGGAATATTTGGTAAAATTGTTGACCGTTATCAATCACCGTTTTCACATTGTCTTATCTAATTACATAGTTATGTTTTAATATGTCAAAGTATAGTTGAAACCTGGACGTCAAGGAAAGCAGGATTCGGTTACGATTGTGGACAGGGCCGTAATCAGTTACTGTTGGTTCCCTTTTGCAATTACGCACATTTATTTTAAAACGGTAATTCCAGACTCAGCAATAAATAAAGATATCACACGTTATTAATGAAGGAATAAACAACAGTATAATTAATAGTGCTTTCAGTAGGTTACTATTTACCAAATGGGCATAAAATACAGACACAGGAAATAATGTGTTAAAAACAAGCCAATGTGATCCCAATTAGAATTTTAAGGCAAGTAACAACAGTCATGGCTGAAGGCCTTTAACGCCAAGAACGGCAATTATAAAAAAATTAACAAACATTCAGTAAAACAGCGATGCAGTAATTAGGTTAATTTAAAAAGACAGGCAACTGATCACCAAACGGGTGAGACAGAATGATGGTAATCTTGGTAGCACATCATTTAAACCTGCTGTAACACGAAGAATGGCAATTATATAAAAAAATTTAGAAACATACAATAAAACAGCAAATACAGTAATAAAACACAAGGGCCAGTAACACCTCTGAGTAGGCCCGGCCAAAACACTTTCCCGAGCGATGAGATAGGCAGCCAAGAGTTGCATTCACTTCACAAGATGGTAACTCAGACTAGTGGCAGTCTAACGAATGACTAATGATAATCTTAATGAGGCTACCTGATGTCCAATAAACCAAATGAAAAGGTGTAAAAATATGTCAAAGCTGGAACCGGCGGTCTGGACTCCTCCCGCAGAATACTGTGTTTAGAGCACCCAGAACAAGAAAGAAATCACTACTATCAGAGTAGATGAATCGCCAACCAACCTACAATCAAGAAAGCCGTCAAAACTACACGCCTTACCGGACAGCAGTGGCAAGGCGAGGAGACGTAGACTTCCGTTACATATACTAACCACCAGGGCAGGTAACTGGGGCGTAATCGGCCATGAGCCAGGAAAAATACCGCTGGTTGAACTTAACAAATAGTAACAAACTGAACACAATAAATAGTAATTAGAGGTCCAGGAAAGCTAATCAGATTCGCCTTCCCCAAGCATTCCACTCGCTGCTCTTCGCCTTGGCAACACTATGAGCAGCAACATCAACCCCAGTCACTGGAGAATCGCAAGATCTCACAATGCTGGAGTTTTCTCTACTTGAATCCAAAGGCACTCAACTTAAAACGTGCAGGATCCGGTTTACAACGAGGTCGTGCACCCTCATGCCACAGGCCTTGATCCAGCAGTCCACATGCGCCACCAGCAGTCCCAGCATGTTCACGCACTGCGCGGACCTGGCTCCTCCTGAGTCCCCCAACGGAACTTCACACTCACACGACCCAGAAGCACCATGATGTCGCCCCAAAGATAGGGCCACAGTTACTACATATCGATAATCTCCACTGCTGCCACTAGCGGACAGGCAATGCTTGCGAAACCAAGTGGCGCCAGTTAACATGAGAAGAAGACAAACAACTGCAACTGTGTCAACCAAACGATACGGCTAGCCTCCAACAGAGGACAGAAACCTACAAACAGCACCAACATGAGCCGCAGCAATCCTCAACAGTTGACTTAATTGGTTAAGTTATTTTTTCCGTGGAGTGTTAATAAAAATCTTGATACAAAAGATATTCAATCCTTATTTTTCGCGGTCGTTCCACTCCCAGGCAACATTATGGGAACCTCGACTCGTTGTGGGGGAGGGCTGCCTTCATCAGTTGAGATCCGAGACTAAAATACAAGGATTGACAGAGGATGGGAACGTCGTAGAACTATCGGCTAATCTTCGTGTAGCTATTGGTTCTCTGGTGCAGGTGACAGCGGAGCGTATTGGTCAGATGTGCGTGGCCATTGAGCACAGCGTTGTTTTCGTTTCAGAGTAGAGCACACGTCAAAGTTTCTTCGGTTTAGTGCGCAATCGCGATCTCAGCTGTACCACATGCAGGAGTAAAATGCGCATTGGTTGTCTAGAGTTGAAGACCTGGCTTCGATAGTCACAGATTCCCAGTACAAACTTGAGGTTCAGCTACATAATAGAGTGGTGAATTTTCAAATTAGTCTGAGTGCCTTAGAGTGAGTGAGCGATCAGGGGGCTACTGTTGTAAAATCGGCTGTTTACCTAATGTGAAACCGGTTTTTGCTAAATTACCTAATCTCTTCTTTAGGTGCTCAGGAGAGAACGCCTTGCTATCGATACTCAACTGGGGTTGGTAAAATTTTAATCTTGTACTGCTACCTTAATGAAGAAGTTAACATTTTTAAAATATTATGGAAAATCGTTTTCCAGTTGACGTATCCTTTGTGTCAGGGGTCCGTGGCTGAAATGGGTAGTGAGGTTCTGGCGAGGAGCGGTTGTTTAAGGGAACTGCGCGCCTGTGTGCTACGGGAACGCCTGTCTTCCAGGATTAAGAGCGACCTTGTTAATCAATATTTTTTTCGTGTCTAAGATGATTAGGAGGACATAGTTGAGTATATTCGTAAAATACGCGTGACAGCCGTGGTCGTTGATCTAGACTTGGTTGAGCACAAGATTGTTGCCATAATTTTGCTAGGGATTAAACCAGAGGATCGTTCCAGGGTCATAACTTAGCCACTCTTGTGGAGGAGGTTAAACGAGACAGTCAACGGAGAAGCTCTGAGAATGCGTCATCTCAGTGTTACGCCAAACTCACCTAGCTCGCTGTTTCAGCTAGTAAGATGAGATTCTCCCAAGGTAGATGTTATCGCTGTGGCCAGCAGTAACATTTTTCTCGCTGGTGCGAGGTCAAGGAATAAAGGCGTTTCCACAGCTGACGCCCCAGGCAGTGACTGCGTGGTATCTCTTTCACGTTGCTTATTGTATATAAGAAACTGAAAGGTGTGACTCATAATACTCTCCCTTTCCAGTGTACATGTGTCAATCACGAGCCGCTCTGTGCCCTAGTACATTCCGGCAGCAGTCTTTCCATAATAAGTCGTAGTTGGTCCGCCTGATACCGGATCATTTGTAAGGTGCCCACTTTAAATCCCAAGGATAGAACCTGTAGAACTGTTAATAGTCAAACTCTTCCTATGGTAGGACCCAAGCATATTTCTTGAAGGACCGGTGAATTTTCTTTGCCTATGGAGGTGTTGATGTTGGAGGGCTTAACCACTGACCTCCTCTTGGGGTGTAATTACGAAAATGGGATTAGTTTTTTGATTATGTTCTTGAGAAATTTTGTTGTGGATTTCGACCTGAGGTGGATTCTATTGTGCAGCCATTCTAGAAGGGCAAGTCTGTGTAATGTTAACGTTAGTGGGGAGGAGTTCAACGTTGCACACTTGCTTCCTGATCAGGCTGAGAGTCTCCTTGAGATATTGCTTGGTTTCCCGGAAGTGCTGACAGTTAAGTTAGGTGTGACTAATCGTAATGGTTATTGGATTTTACTTTATGACCATCTTCAAAAAATGGTTCAAATGGCTCTGCGCACAATGGGACTTAACATCTGAGGTCATCAGTCACCTAGACTTAGAACTACTTAAATCTAACTAACCTAAAGACATCACACACATCCATGCCCGAGGCAGGATTCGAACCTGCGACCGTAGCGATCGCGCGGTTCCAGACTGAGGCGCCTAGAACCGCTCGGCCACACTGGCCGGCTATGACCATCTTCCAGTCACGTAATCACCCTGACGACTATCTCGACCAAGGATGAAGGTACTGCATGAGTTGGTAGATAAAATGCTCGCTGGGAGGGTTATAAGGCCGTCCATCTCGCCAAATGCCTATTTTTGGTGCCTAAGAATAATTGGGGGGGGGGGGGGGGGATTTCAGACCCGTTGTGAACTGTCATTGGCTTGATCTTAAAGTAATCTTGGAGTCTGTCTTCCTGTTCTACAAAGGTGTTTATAATGGTTTTCTGGGGCCCACTGTTTTTCCGTTTTCGATCCTAACCAGGCCTATTCCAGGTTCCCCTCACCAAAGAATCCAGGCCGGCCACTGCCTTTTGCACTCACTGGCACTGGGTTCCTTTCGGCCTTTCTACTAGGGCAGCAGTTCTGTCTAGGTTATTTGACTCTGTGCTCGGAGATCTGAAGTGTATGTATAACTACTCCATTAGGGAGCGGTTAAGAGCCGGTCAGCAAGTTCCCTGTCACGAATTGCGGAAGAACATTCCCTGCCGCCGAGGGCGCCAGCATAAAGAGCTTAAAATCTGTCTTCCTGCGCTTGTTCCAGCTACTTAATATATTATCGTAATTCTGTTGTGGGGGGTTACCTGGGAATATATAAAGCCTGTCGTAAGATCCATCAGTCCACCCTGTGTAGCTGAAACGAATTTCGAACAGCGTCGGAGTTAGCTTCAATCCATTTCCCCAGAGGTCTTTATGGAGCGTCCTTTTATCAATTACGCCGGTCCTCTTCCATGGATAGCACAATATATTTGTGGTTATTGATGTTTTTACTCGGTTCAGCTCATTGCTCCAGAGGAGTTGTATCGCTGCTGGACAAAGTGTTAGGCATTTGACTAAGATTTTCTCTTAGTTCAGTCCTCCGAAAGTCACTTACAGCTATAATGTGCCTTGTTTCGCTTCGAGTGAGATTCAGACATCTGTTTCCGACCACGGGTTAACACATCACCATGACACCTCATTTCCCCCAACCTTCGTTCGTGCAGTGGGTTAATCGTAATCTAAAGTCCTCTCTGACTGTTTTCGACTGTAGTGGGATATTTCTTTACCACGGCTGGACCTACGGCCTAGCTTTGAATACTGCCAGACACGAGGCGCACCGAGCTATCCCAGCTTCTCTCACGTTTAACTATCCCTTTAATTCCCCTTCATCAAATACATACTTTCTACATAATTTGTTACCCAGTGATATTAGACCTGAGTTAATCAAGGACAATTGGCATAGTGCCAGGGCAAATATTCACAGTGCCCTTAAAAGGGAAGCGGCGCGGTACAACCAGAGCCAACGTCCACATTTTGGTTGGGGATGTAGTCATTATGGAAAATTTTGGGGGTAGAGGATCTGTGAGTAAGACATCTGAGAAACTGTCACACGTTTTGTGGCCCGTATAAGGTATCATAGGTATCCACTCTGGTCACACTTAGGCTCTGTTACGAGGAGAGTGGAAATGAGTTGTGGATACACCTTAGCCATGTTAAGAGAGGTAGTACTAATTAAGGCCCGTTTGTAAGTCCTGCCCCTCGTCCTCCGCCGCCCCCCTCCCCGCGGGTTTCGTGTTTTGGAGTGGAAGGCTGAATAGCTACGCTGTCGATAGCTCGCGCCACGTCTCCTGGATCTTTGGCATGAAGGGGGTGTCGTACATTTGTCACGATTGCCGATGAGGCCGTTTTCCGGGAGAGGCAGTGAGTGAAGCAGCAGCAAGGACAGCGTCGGTCTACGGGGCAACTGGCCAGCTGTTTGTTGTATCACGCGTGTAACTTCTAAGTTGGTCTGCCCTTTCAGAACTGAGGGATGTCCTCCAGAAACGGGAGTGGACACATTATTGCTTGGGCCGACCAGGTCTGGAGGAGAACGGTGGATCATCCAAACATCTCCTGACAGCTCCAAGTTTTTCCACTGTTCGTGATCACACAGCGGCTCTTTATGCTCGGTGGGCTATTATCAGTTCATTGCTTTCAAGGTGGGTCAATACGGCATTCGTAAAGGCTGATCTTGCTCCCTGCTGTGAGCGTGATAATTGTGACTGGTGCGCTTCCTACGCGTGTTTGTGCCCTGCTGCTTCTATATCGGAATAAGTTCAGCCTTCTGTTGTTGTTGCAGTTGTTGTTGTTCCCTGTTACTGTGTCAGGCCAGGCGATTTGAGGTGCGTATTCGGACATATGAAAACATTATAGCTTCCATTTGGTCACTGTTATAGAGTTGTGATTTGTTTGTCTGTTTTAAATTATTGGGGTTCTGTAAATTTCTTTTCTGTTCAGCGTGTCATTATTCATGACATCCAAAATATTTTTTTGCGTAGTACGTTAGGAACTAAATCGTCAAGTCACTTTTTTGTATTTTTGGAGACCGCGAGCTTATGCATATTAAGAGGGGAAAATCTTGTTACATATATTCTATTGGGTTATACTTCGAAACCAAGCTTGTGTTTACATAGGTGAGGTTCATCAGACAACTGTTCACGAATTCCTTCCACCTATGTTTTCCGCCGCATGTGACGGTTAAGCATTTACCGTTTCCAACTCATGGTGTGATTTGCAGCTGAATCTCGGTTGACCTCTGAACCACTTTATAATCAGGTGTAGGTGGGAGTGGTTGCCTTAACCAGTAACCTAATTATCTTTTAGTGATATTTCAAACTGTATCTCTACGTTGCCAGCGTGTAATCTGATGACTTCAGTTTGTGTGTTTGTGCATTGGGACGCGTTCCCACTGGTTGCTTAGAAAGGGAGGAGTGTAGTGAGCGGCGTATTGGGCGTGTTCTAAGTAATTTTGAGTCCATTCTTCCGGACCGCACTCCGCGGGGCGTGGCAGTTTCGTATCAAAAAGCTTTAACAGTTTTCGTATCCATTTAATGAACTCCTCTTTAGGTAAACCTGAATTATTTGTTGTATTTTAATCAAACACATTCTAAAATGTTTCTGCCCTGCCTGTTTTGAAGACTGTTTTCTTATACCATTGAAGAAAAATATGGCTCTGAGCACTATGGGACTTAACTTCTGAGGTCATCAGTCCCCTAGAACTTAGAACGACTTGAACCTAACTAACCTAAGGACATCACACACATCCATGCCCGAGGCAGGATTCGAACCTACGACCGTATCGGTCGCGCGGTTCCAGACTGTAGCGCCTAGAACCGCTCGGCCACCCCGGCCGGCATACCTTTGAAGAGATTGTTATGTAACTTCAATTGGTCGAATATTGTCTTCCTTCTTTTATTGAAATTGACAGTAAATATTTCAAGAACTGTAACCAGTGCCAAAAGAAATTTGTACATCTTTGGAATGAGAATAACATTTATTTTAAATTTAAACTTGGATACTTCATGTCCCCGTGAATTACTTTTGGTGAGTTAACAGCAAGTACTTCAACTAACATTGTAATTTTTTTGTTATCTGATGTCACTGAAATATTTGATAACATTGTTGACTGATTATCAGTAACTGTTTTTAAATTGTTTTTGTCTAATTACATAGTTTTTTCTAAATATGTCAAGGTCCCGTTGACATTGTTTAAGTTATTTTCGTAAGGACTGTTAATCTTGATGCGAATGATGTTTAGTCCTTATTTTTCCCGTTAATTCCACTCCCAGGCAACGTTAAACCAGTGACTGGCACCAGAGATGTTAATCACTTCAGCTTTGCTTGTTCCAAGTTCCATCTACGTGTAGAACATGTTGACCTGACGATGCTCAGGATACCGTTCTCTTCAAACACTACAGGTCCTTTATTACAGAATGATCTACATCTACATCTACCTGATTACTCAGCAATTCAGACTTAAGTGGCTGGCAGAGGGTTCATTTAACCATTTTCATACTACTTGTCTACCATTCCACTCTCGAATGGCACGTGGGAAAAAGGAACACCAAAATCTTTCCGTTCGAGATCTGATTTATTTTATTGTGATGATCATTTCTCCCTACGTAGGTGGGTGTCGTCAACAAAATATTTTGAAATTCGGAAGAGAAAGTTGGTGATTGAAATTTCGTAAATAGATCTCGCCGCAAATAAAACCGGCTTTGTTTCAATGACTGCCACCCCAACTCGCGTATCATATCAGTGACACTCTCACCTCTATTGCTCGATAACACGAAACGAGCTGCCCTTCCTTACACTTTTTCGATGTCCTCCGTCAATCCCACCTGGGATAAGGATCCCACACCGCACAGCAACATTCCAGCAGGGGACGGAAAAGTGTAATGTAGGCTGTCTCTTTAGTGGCTTTGTAGCATCTTCTAAGTGTTCTGCCAACAAAGGGCAGTCTTTGTTTCGCCTTCCCCACAATATTATCTACGTGGCCTTTCCAATTTAAGTTGCTCGTAATTGTAATTCCTAGGTATTTAGTCAAATTGACAGCACTTAGATTTGTGCGATTTATCGTATACCAAAAATTTATCGGATTTCTTTTAGTACCCATGTGGATGACCTCGCCCTTTTCTTTGTTTAGTGTCAATTGCCACTTTTCGCACAATACAGAAATTCCTTCTAGATCATTTTGTAATTTGAATTGATCGTATGATAATTTTACTAGACGGTGAATTACAGCGACATCTGCAAACAATCTAAGGGATTTATGTAAATCAGGAACAGCGGAGGGCCTATGACACTACCTTGCGGAACGCCAGATATCACTTCTGTTCTACTCGTTGATTTACCGTCTCCATAATCACGCAATTTGATTAATAGTCGCCTGTGAGGAACAGTATCAAAAGCCTTCTGAAAATCTAGGAATATGGAATCGATATGAGATCACTTGTCGACTGCACTCATTACTTCATGGGAATAAAGAGCAATTATTAAATGTCTGACAATATTTAGACTGATATAAAAAATTGGCAACACCAAGGAGTTGTGTTTATACATCTGAAAGATAATATCTGTTCAAATGTCTTACCAGTACCAAAAGAGTGGCGCTAGTAGCGCCACTATGAGGATGTAAATCGGGTTTGCTTTAAACACATCCTGTAACGTCGTGAGTTTTAGCTTCGTTTAAGACTGGAAGTTGTGAGTTTATGCCACTAAGGCGATCAGGACTCCATTATCAACACACCACTGACTTTGGACGAAGTCTTGTAATAGAAGCTGGATGTTCCTTCTGCAATATCGAAGAAAGACTTGGCAGGAATGTAGTTACTGTACATGATTGCTGGCAGCAATGGCCACGGGAATGTACGGACACAAGAAGACCGGGTTCTGGATGGCCACGTAACACTACAGCGAGGGACGACCACTGTGTTCGGAGGGGGCTCTCGCGCATCGTGTTCCATCCTCAACAGCAATTTGAGGAGCAGTTTGGAGAACGGTGACACAACGAACTGTTACACGTCGGCTACTTCAAGGCCAGCTTCGAGCCAGACGCCCTGTAGCGTGTCTTCCACTGACCCCCAACCACCGCGACTATAGCGTCCAACGAGAGCTCATTTGGAGGGCAGGATGGAGGTGTATGTGTTTTCTGTTGAGAGCTGGTTCTGCCTTGGTGCCAATGATGGCCGTGCGTTGATTAGAAGGAGCCTAGTTCAGAGTCTGCAGCTAACTTGTCTGGCTGCTACACACACTCGATCTGCTCGTGGAGTTAAGGTCTGGGGAGTGATTTCGTATAATAGAAGTACTCTCGTAGTTACCCAGTGAAATTGGACTGCAGATTTGCGTGTCAGTTTGGTGATTCGAGGTATTGTGCTGCCATTCATGTACAGCATTGCAGGGGGTGTTCTTCAACAGGATAACGCTTGCCCACGTACAGCTGTTGTAACCCAACTAGCTCTATACAGTGTCGACATGTTTTCTAGGCCTGCTCGATCATCATATGTGCCTCCAATCGACTAGAGACTGGGACATCTTCGGACAACAACTTCAGCGTCATCGACGAACGGCATTAACAGTTCCTGTATTGATCGACCACGTGCAACACATGAAACTCCATCCCCCACAAACACTGACCTCCGGCATCAGTACAACACAATGCATGCACGTTTGCATGCTTGCATTCAACATTCTGTCGGTTACACCAGTTGTTACTGTATGAGAATTTCACATTCGCAATGGCTTATCTCGCCCTAACATTAACCTGAAATCTTTCGCTGTTAATAGCTTAAACAAGTAACTTAGACAGATGTATTCCGAAGTTTCATTACTCTACATTAATTCCTTTTGGTGTTGTGATTTGCCGGCCTTTGTGGCCGAGCGGTTCTAGGCGCTACAGTCTGGAACCGCGCGGCCGCTACGGTCGCAGGTTCGAATCCTGCCTCGGGCATGGATGTGTGTGATGTCCTTAGATTAGTTAGGTGTAAGTAGTTCTAAGTCTAGGGGACTGATGACCTTAGAAGTTAAGTTCCATAGTGCTCAGAGCCATTTGAACCATTTTTTTGTTGTGTTTTTTTCCCGTCAGTGTTTTTTCATCAGCCATTTTAAAATGTGAGCACAGACTTACAGAGGAAGTAATATCACCACTAAAGTGGTTAAAGATCGTAACTGTTAGTGTTCTAATGAATAACGTCTGTAAAAACATGAACATTAACTGGTTTGTAAAAAAGAAATATTTAATTTTTACTTCTATGTTTATAATGGTAACGGCCTTGGCGCAGTGGATACACCGGTTCCCACGAGATCATCGCAGTTAAGCGGTGTCGGGCGTGGTCGGCACTTGGATGGGTGACTATCCAGGCCGCCATGCGCTGTTGCCATTTTTCGGGGTGCACTCAGCCTCGTGATGCCAATTGAGGAGCTACTCGACCGATCAGTAGCGGCTTCGGTCAAGAATACCATTATAACGCCCGGGAGAGCGGTGTGCTGGTCCCATGTCCCTCCTATCCACATCTTTCACTGAGGATGACACGGTGATCGGATGGTCCGGGTAGACCACTCGTGGCCTGAAGATGAAGTGCTTTTTCTTCTATATTTATAAACTTCATTTCTTCCTAATAGTGTAGAAATATTGTTTAGGTATTTTTAAGTTATATGCACTTTTGTACGTTTGTAAAAAAAATCAGTATTTTGTAATGTTGATTGTTGTAACAGTCAACTCAAGGTGAAGGTAAAATACGAGAAAGTCCAAGGCACGTTGCCGTGGTCAAGTCTGATTTCTCACCGGCTCCTTCACTGTAACATACGAACAACGAAGCTGGGAGAAAACAAATGAAAAGAGATTGAAAGAAAGGACAAGTGAGGGCGACGTCTGCGGCCGCCATATTTCGCGCTGTGACGCCAGTGGAGTGGTTGCCGTATCGCCGCTCTGGGATCACGCCGCACCCGGCAAGTATTGCTCGCCGCGGCGCACAGCTGCCGCTCAGGTAGTCGCAGCAGGGGCCCCCATCCTGTGTAAACAGGCGCGGAGAACAGTCAGCTGGAAACACAGCGCTGTTTTCTGTTTGTACGCGCAACAGTTCGCCGGAATGAACGACCGGTGTGTTTGTTATCGAGCCAGTGCGAAACTCGGCGGTGTGGTGCCCGACGGGCTCTGCTGCCTGGCTTCCACACCGCTCCCGAACAACAACCTCCACCCACACCCCCTCCCCTCCTCTTCCGTGCAACCACACAAACAGCTTCCCCTCGTTCTCTCTCCGTGATTCCATTTCGCGCTCCGAATCGCATCCAGTACTCTGAAATTTTCCGTGCGTTCCCCACCGTGCGATATAATGAGAAATGTTTGTTCACCGTTGGCTCTTCAGTCGTGTGTACTGCAGGTCGGCAAACAGTAGACGAACTTCCAAATGACTGTGAACAAAGAAGAGGGGGGGGGGGGGGCTTAATAGCATTAATTAGCAATGGCAGTGCTATTGCTCTAATTAGATGCGGTATAAGGCCATTTTAAAACTGCCATCCAGCTAATTTTGACACGCATTATATCTAGCACTCGAAAGAATTGAATTAGCGGGCTGAAACAGAGGTGCAATAACTACAAAAAGTGTGAGATACGCAAGTACCCTGATACACAGCGCTGTAATTCAAGCAAGTGAATCACTGGAAACCGGCACATGTAGTAATACAATGTGGCTGTTCTGCTTTAATTCGTTTCAGATCGGCGCCCCATTTCCTTGTCTTGGTTCAAAAATGGCTCTGAGCACTATGGAACTTAGCATCTATGGTCATCAGTCCCCTAGAACTTAGAACTACTTAAACCTAACTAACCTAAGGACATCACACAACACCCAGTCATCACGAGGCAGAGAAAATCCCTGACCCCGCCGGTAATCGAACCCGGGAACCCGGGTTCCTTGTCTTCTCTCATTTTAAATGCAGTCCTTTGATTTCTCGTCCTTTGTGCGGCACTGTCTTAGTGTTTTTAAATCTGGATTTCACAGTTAAAGGTCCTGTCTATTACAGAGTACACAACTCAAAAGAAGCGCACGGTGAGTGTCATAGCCCTTTATCTCAGAAAATGTGGTCAGTGGAAGAGGAGCCAAGTTAAGTGAACATGTGTCTCGGCCTATCCGTAGATATACTCTGAAACGTCCCCTTAGAAAAATTAGTTAATTACTATGCTGATAAACCTCTTACGTTATTTGATTTTCAAACAGCTGAGCAGAACTGAACGTACTCAGACATTTCTCTCTTTACTTATTCTGATCAACACTAAACTGACACACAATATTTTTAGCGCAACGCAATCTCACTTTCAATAATCTCTACAAAAGAATGGCCCTGATTAACAATAACCTATACCTTTCATGAATCACTTACCTCACAAAAATCTTCGTTACTCGAACTACTGCAATACAGCGGGCGCCAATACTGCCAGATAAATATAAGATTGTAGCTACTGATAGGCATACTTAGCAAATGAAAGATTTTGATAGAGAACAAACAATGTATTTACCTTAATAGTCATAATATATATATCAGTTCATGACATCCAGTCTTACAAATTTACTCTTTCTGGCGGACACACGTCCAGATCATCCGCTCTCAAAACTTCGCCATCTCACTCCCCACATCCACCACTCCTGACGGCTCACCTCCAACTGCGCAACGCTACTCGCTGTTCACATCCAACTGCCCAACACCTACAATAGCGGGTATTCCAACAATGCCAACCAGTCACAGACTGTACACAGCCCAGCCAGTGATTTTCATACAGAGCGCTACGTGGCGTTACCAACATAAAAACCTAAACAGCCTACTTACAACTCGAACCTTTATGAGAAAACGACGGTACAAATTTTTGAGATACTTCATATGCCATTTAAATAGTACATAGTTTAACGGAGGCGGTACTACGGTGGTCAGTACCGCGGTTTTACAATTTTGCTCCCCATGTTCGAAACCCAATTATTATTTTTATTTTAGTTTATCATTTACCTACACATTTTCGTAGAAGATTACCGCAAAAGTGTTTCCTATTACGTAAAGGGATACAATGAAGTTATATTAATTGTAAAATTACAACTAGGTTTCACATTAGATATCATACATTCATTATTGAATATTGTGAGATGGCGTTATTTTACAACTTACAAACCGCATTTACATCCAATACGACATAAGTAAACCCCTTCAATGATAGAAAAGAAAGGTTTGTGGTCGTTCAGTAAAAACTTGTACACTACTGGCCATTAAAATTGCAACACCAAGAAGATATGCAGATGATAAACGGGTATTCATTCGACAAATATATTATACTAGAACTGACATGTGATTACATTTCATGCAATTTGGGGGGATAGATCCGGAGAAATCAGTACCCAGAACAACTACCTCTGGCCGTAATAATGGCCTTGATACGCCTGGGCATTGAGTCAAACAGAGCTTGGATCGCGTGTACAGGTACAGCTGCCCATGCAGCTTCAACACGATACCACAGTTCATCAAGAGTAGTAACTGGGGTACTGTGATGAGCCAGTTGCTCGGCCACCATTGACCAGACGTTTTCAATTAGTGAGAGACCTGGAGAATGTGCTGACCAGGGCAGCAGTCGAAAATTTTTCTGAATCCAGAAAGGCCCGTACAGGACCTGCAACATGCGGTCGTGCATTATCCTGCTGAAATGTAGGGTTTCGCAGGGATCGAATGAAGGGAAGAGGCACGGGTCGTAGCACATCTGAAATGTAACATCCACTGTTCAAATTGCCGTCAATGTGAACAAGAGGTGACCGCGACGTGTAACCAATGGCACCCCATACCATCACGCCGGGTGATACGCCAGTATGGCGATGACGAATACACGCTTCCAATGTGCGTTCACCGCGATGTCTCCAAACACGGATGCGACCATCATGATGCTGTAAACAGAACCTGGATTCATCCGAAAAAATGACGTTTTGTCATTTGTGCACCAAGGTTCGTCGTTGACACCATCGCAGGCGCTCCTGTCTGTGATGCAGGGTCAAGGGTAACTGCAGCCATGGTCTCCAAGCTGATAGTCCATGCTGCTGCAAACGTCGTCGAACTGTTCGTGCAGATGGTTGTTGTCTTGCAAACGTCCCCATCTGTTGACTCAGGGATCGGGACGTCGCTGCACGATCCGTTACAGCCATGCAGATAAGATGCCTGTCATCTCGACTGCTAGTGATACGAGGCTTTTGGGGACCAGCATGGCATTCCGTATTATCCTCCTGAACCCAATGATTCCATATTCTGCTAACAGTCATTGGATCTCGACCAACGAGAGCAGCAATGTCGCGATACGATAAACCGCAATCTCGATAGGCTACAATCCGACCTTTATGAAAGTCTGAAACGTACGCATTTCTCCTCCTTACACGAGGCATCACAACAACGTTTCACCAGGCAACGCCGGTCAACTGCTGTTTGTGTATGAGAAATCGGTTGGAAACTTTCCTCATGTCAGCACGTTGTAGGTGTCGCCACAGGCGCAAACCTTGTGTGAATACTCTGGAAAGCTAATCATTTGCATATCACAGCATGTTCTTCCTGTCTGTTAAATTTGGCGTCTGTAGCACATCATCTTCGTGGTGTACCAATTTTAATGGCCTGTAGTGTATGTTACTGATATCGTCTAGTACACTTAATTTATTGTATAATGTCTGCATGTTGCTTAACTGGGGAACGAGCAGAGCTGTGATACTCGTGGTAGAACGGAAGGACTCAGGAAGCTCACAGATTCCTTCGGACAACAGGACAGCGCAGCCGCTTCCGGTGCTAGTCCCAGGACCCGCTCGTGCGCTGGACCACCTGCAAAACGGGAACGCGTGTCCGGCGTGGAGGCTTGAGAAGGAGGCCTGGTCGGCCAAATATACATGGCAGCAAGTGTTCGTGTACTTTCCTACGGACATAGAAAGAACTTACAGAAACTTCGATTTGGATTCTAAACTGCGATTGGTCCGTGTTCAGAAACGAGCGCCTTCCGGAAAGAAGATTCGCTACCGAAATTTAAGGGGAAAAAAAAGGCTTTGAACAGCGAAAGGAGGAGAGGAGAGGAGAGAAGGAGTCTTTGCGGGCTCGTGGAACAGGAGAGTCAACGGACGTCTTCGGCTGTAACTTTGGTAAAGTACAATTTTGCTATTATCTCGCTGATGCGAGAAGTTCTGCGGTTATAGCGTCTGATCATTACGGTGGTCTTTCTTATGCACTGGCGTGTAGGAAAGTGAATTTACATTGCCGAATCACGCGTTTTACTCCGTTCTGCTCTAAGGTTTCGCACTGCTCATTGAGATAGTAGTTTCTTCTTGCTATTTAGTACAACGGGGGATGTCAGTCACTCCGCGCCTAATCACAGATCGCGAGTACATTATAGGGCAGAGCCAGACAGTTTAAAGACTAGTATTAATACAGGGAGAACCTGAGATTTGTAATTATTTTTTAGTGTCTTACATTGGTTTTTATGATGAATAAATGTTTTAATATCACGGCATGTATCCTTTAGTAGATAGTATTTTCCTGCACCAATTAATCTTGTCTCTTGTGTACATTTTATACGTTTTAGAACTTATTCTTTAAATGAGGGACTGGATTTTGTCGGCGTATCCTGACATTCTATCGTATCCATAGGATAAGATTAGGAAACTGGTAGGTTATGGGTTCAAATGGCTCTGAGCACTATGGGACTTAACTTCTAATGTCATCAGTCCCCTAGAACTTAGAACTACTTAAACCTAACTAACCTAAGGATATCACACACATCCATGCCCGAGGCAGGATTCGAACCTGCGACCGTAGCAGTCGCGCGGTTCCAGACTGTAGCGCCCAGAACCGCTCGGCCACCCCAGCCGGCTGGTAGGTTATCACTCGACAATTTATATAATTATTGGGAATAACATACTCCACCGGGAGGACGTGTAAGTGTCTGGGCGACTTCAGCAGCGTTAAAATATCCACTGCGCAAATTATCACTTGCACGTACTCATGGCAAGTCTCCACCATCAATTAACCAGTCGAAGAAGTGGAGGTACGTTAGATTACATGTATGGTATTTTAAAGGGTTACAGTCTTTTCAAATTCTCTTATTCTTGTATCAGTTACTATATTAATTCTTATATTTTATTCTTATGTTTATTCTTCAGGAATATTTTAACACTGCTGACGATTTCATGCGTTGTCGTTAATTTCGTGACGTGCGTGACGGACCACTTTGCCGTAACCTGTCCCTTGCAGTTGATTATGAATCAAGATACATTACCGGAGTTTCACAGAAAACAGTTTCAAATAATTTTCTCATTCAGTCATTGTTTTTTTTTCATCTTTTTAAATTTGGCCAACGGCCTTGCCGCAGTGGAAACACCGGTTCCCATCAGATCACCGAAGCTAAGCGCTGTCGGTCTGGGCTAGCACTTGGATGGTGATCATCCGGTCTGACGAGCACTGTTGGCAAACGAGGTGCACTGAGCCTTTGTGAGGCAAAATGAGGAGCTACTTGATTGAGAAGTAGCGGATCGAGCCTCGTAAACTAACATACGGCCTGGATAGCGGTGTGCTGACCACATGCCCCTCCATATCCGCATCCAACGACGTCTGTGGGCTGAGGATGACACAGCGACAGTCGGTAGCGGTGAGCCTTCACGGCCCGTTCGGGTGGAGTTTAGTTTCTTTTTAATTTATTCACCAAGCATATAATTAGTAGTCCAATCAGGACAACAGTATTTCAATATATGTTGTAGAATATTCGAGTAGTAATCTTCTACGAACGTGAGTAGATAAATCAAAAACTAAAATAAAAATAATAATTGGGCTTGAAACACCGAGCACAAAATCGTGATTCCAAAACGCTCTCCACTGCACCAGCACTTCATTTGCGCTACGTACTCGCTAAAAGTGACATAAAGGCCCAAGAAAACTCTGAGCGTCGTTCTCCTTAGAAACAGTCGAGTGTCTACGGATAAGCCGAGACACATCTTTGCCTATTTTGACACCTCTTCCACTGAGAAAAGTTTCTTGCTAATCAATTTGTGGCACTTGATGTGTTCTCCGCGTCAGTGAGTGTGAAAGTAAGTGTAAGGAATCCTTGTATGCTTGTTTACAATTCTCATTAAACCGATTTTGGAATGTCGGAAGCGCAGGTGAACGTTTATTAAATGTAGCGAGGTAAGTCAGAAACGTTTCCTTGGTTCGAAGTGTGGCAATACCTACCAAAATATTTGCGTTTCATAGATATCCTGTAACACATTGTGCTTCAAATAAGGAATCATCCCACTTTTCTCGTGTTGACTCTGTTGGCTAACTCTTGCGGCCATCGACCTATTGTGAGTATGCTTGTTTCTCTGGAACGTGAACCAATCTAAACCAGGTTCCTACATGTAGGCTAGGGACTCAGTAGAGGTCAATAAATCAACGATTTCATGTCGACCGAGTAATCATTGATGTTTTTCACGAGGCTGAAGGTTTCAGTCTAATCAAATTCGCGTATTGCTTGCGATTTTGCAAAAAATGCTGTCATTAGTCCGTTATTAACCACGTGGGCTTAGTATAATATTTCATGTTGATTGTTCAATGCTAGTGTCTTTGCGGGGAATTAATTTGTCATGGTGTGCAACAGGAATGATTTTGTTCTTATGGAGTTTTCTTTTGTTTCCTTTTTTTTTTTACATCATAAGCGATCGCACACTGTACTGTCGCTTCGTAATCCAATTTCCATGTATTATTCATTCATATGTTCGCCTTCACTTATCTTCCCTCATTATATTCAATGTGAATTCCCAAGGGACCAAACTGCTTAGGTCATCGAAAAATGGCTCTGAGCGCTATGGGACTTAACTACTGTGGTCATCAGTCCCCTAGAACTTAGAACTACTTAAACCTAACTAACCTAAGGACATCACACACATCCATGCCCGAGGCAGGATTCGAACCTGCGACCGTAGCAGTCGCGCGGTTCCGGACTGCGCGCCTAGAACCGCTAGACCACCGCGGCCGGCGCTTAGGTCATCGGTCCCTAGACTTATGCACTACTTAAACTAACCTATGCTAAGAACAACACACACACACACACACGCACACACACACACACACACACACACACACACACACACACACATACATGCCCGAGGGAGGACTCGGGACTCGGACCTCTTGCGGGAGGGGCCGCGCAGTCCGTGACATGGTGACTCAAACCGCTCGGCCACTCTGCGCGGCTCATTATATTCAAGTGCGGTCCTATGATTTCTTGTCACCATATTACAAGTCTGGTAGTTTGAACCCATCCTTTGTGTGACACTGTCTTAGTGTTTTCGAATCTGGATTTCACAGTTAGGGGACCTGTCTGTTAGAGATCAGACAAATCACTGAGTGTAACGAATCCCTACACGCACGCTTACAATTTTCAGTAAACCTATTTCATTGGAATTAATGTGTTTTATTTGGCAGAGTGCCTCTATCCTTCCCCCTGTCAGTCCTTACGCCCCTTCTTTAACTGCGAGGTACTAATTACACTGAGTGTAACGAATTCCAAAATTCGTGATAATAGTTCCTTGGATCAGATTTTATTGGTAGAATCGGGTTTCCCAGGTGCGAAATGGACCCACAGAATCCCAAACATTGTATCTGTTGCGTGACTTAATGTCTCTACTACCAAATTAACTAGGCCTTTGTGTACCATTTAATGTTGGTTCGGTGCGACCCTTCCGCATACGATGGACGACGATAATGATAATATAAGACTAACAGAAGTAAAACATTTCATATGTCTTTGTGTGATTTATTATTCGGGATTAGGCGAGCCTGTTCCTTTTACTAACTTCCAGAACTTCAATTTCCAAAATTCTTGCTGATAATTTCATGAATTAGGTAGATACTTCCTTGAGTTAGTTACCTGGGCGAATTTACATGAAGTGTGTTAGCAGCTGCGGAAACGAACAACCATTAGCTGTATAAGGAAATAATTATAAAGAAAATCTGTGCCTGATCGGAACTCTAGCACAGATATCCAGCTTTAAGCGAGTGGTCGCGTTAGACGATTTGGCTATCCATGCACACTTCACAATCAGATCCAAACTTTCATACATTGGATGAAGTGCTAATAAGAACAACAATCAGCTGTAGAATGGAATGACGACAGTGAAAATCTCTGCCGAATCGGAACTCGAACCCAGGTTTCGCATTTATCGCGAGCGGTCGCATTACCATTTGGCTATCCGTCGACTCACGGCCAAACCGAAACTTCCATATATTGTCAACCATGCGTCTACGACCTATATTCGTACATCCATTATGTGTATTCCTATACAGGTCAGACGTTGTACTTTGCTCGGTATCGGCAGAAAAATACGATATTGCAGTGCCTGTTTATTCTGATTACGCTGCAGTGTTCTTTCGGACATCCATGCCGATACCGGGCAGCGACTCTCGATTACAATGCCCTCCCCTGTACGGAAATTAAATGATGTGTGTACGAGAATAGGTTGTGATCCAAGGCCGACGACGTCCTGAAGTTTTGGTCAGGCAGTGAGTTGTGGAGGGATAGCCGAATCAGTCCGGTTTTCGAAGCCGTGTAGTGCGGACGTGCTGCGTGTTTCCGCCTGCGGAGAGCTCGCACTCGCTGGTGTTTACTTTCAGCGGCTGTCACATGTGTTAGAATTATGGTCAACCGTTTCCGTAAATCCACCCTACAACTCACCAAAGGCTTTGGAAGGGGAACGCTTCCTACGTGACATAGCTAAGACCACAGCTTACATTTTGGGCATCTATTTGTCCATCTCAAGCAGTACGGCGTACGTTTAAGTCATCAATGACACGTCTCGCGAACGAATACTTCGTAACACCAAACATGGACTACGCTTTTGCCACGGTGACGGCAATGTCGGCAGGGTCGCTGTCGACCACGCAGGCTTGGACACGCGCACCAAACGAGTTTCCGAACTACCATTCGAGCTACCGGGGGTAGACATTGAAACTTGCGAGCTCTATCCTCTTATCTCGTGTTTTCTACTGAAAATCTCGTGCTTGTACTCTTGTTAACTTAACTATTACAGAGATCGCCAAAACTTTATTCTTTTTTCTATTGGTCCTGTGCGCAACAAATAACTTACTTGGTCTTTCTGCTGCCACTGCTTGATCTGCTGCATTCCATTATTTAACAAAAACATAAAAAACCTATTATTCATGCTGAGTGCAATGCATGTTCTGTATGGCGGCTCCTGCCGTTGCTGCGACTGCTGCTGCTTACTACAACCCCATATAATTCAAGAGAAAGGGTTTGGTCAAATCTAAACTCGATAAATGATAACCCAAACAAAAAAGAACTATATTCTGAAAGCGATTCTTTCTCTTTCAATTAACAAAACGCTAGAAGCTATTTGAACAATCGCATCGTTTGTAAATCTGCCTCCAGTGGCATTAAAGCAATATTACAAACTAATCAAACTCTTGAGACAGACTGAAATACTTCTCAATTGAATACATAGTGAAACAATTCACTGACAATTACAAAAGAAATCAATGACAAAAATCAATACTTAATCTAACAATGGTTTCCGGTTAAGAATTCAACTCCTATCATTATCAAAATTACTGTCTGTTGCTACGCACATACACAAACCCTTTTCTTTAAATTAATAAGCGCGCTGCAAATTATAAAAAAAATCAACTAAATACCAAATCCTGTGTCGTGGCTGGCGGACACGGCAGTACCGCAGCTCGGCGACGACCCCCCCGTCCAACACGCCTGCGCACCACAGCAGGCGGGCTCCTACACTGGCTTCAAAACTGCCACTAGTTAATCCGAGCGCTGCGAGGCGCGACAACAATATCTTATATTCCAGAGCTTGTGTATGCGCGCTGTAGCCAACCTTTACATCCTAAGAGAGTATTGCCAACTCTCAACATTGGTTCAAATGGTTCAAGTGGCTCTGAGCACTATGGGACTTAACTTCTATGGTCATTAGTCCCCTAGAACTATTTAATCCTAACTAACCTAAAGATATCACACACATCCATGCCTGAGGCAGGATTCGAACCTGCGACCGTAGCGGTCACGCGGTTCCAGACTGAAGCGCCTAGAACCGCACGGTCACACCGGCCGGCCATTCTCAACATTATCAGTGCTTTTCGCTTCCATGGTAGTGTATGTGGTTACACTGCTGAACGCTGGGAGCAGTTCCATAAGTACCCCATTCTTAACGGTGTACGAAAGATCATCATAGATTACAACACCGTCAATGACATTGTAGCGAGAAGAAAGTACTTCTCTGGGCGGTATCACTAACCTGGTGTCTTGCTCGCTTCGGTAAGTCCCTCGTCGCACAGTAGTAGCGCTCAGTCGCCAGGTTCCATGTAGGTGGTGATCCTGCTGAAGTGGAGTGTTTAGGGATGCCAGTTGTTAATTGTCGCCGGCCGGGGTGGCCGAGCGGTTCTAGGCGCTACAGTCTGGAACCGCGCGACCGCTACGGTCGCAGGTTCGAATTCTGCCTTGGGCATGGATGTGTGTGATGTCCTTGGCTTAGTTAGGTTTAAGTAGTTCTAAGTTATAGGGGACTGATGACTTCAGAAGTTAAGTCTCATAGTGCTCAGAGCCACTTTTTTTTGTTAATTGTCAACAACGTGTGTACCATACTTGTTTTAATACAGAAATTGCTTTGCCACACACGTCACAGAATCAGAACGTGCAATATGACGGCTCTGCGCTAAGCCGTTATATTCGACCCTTTACATTACATTAACACAGTTTTCTGACTTTCGATAATGATAGACACTGCCCACGACACGTGGCGTTCTGATAACTAATAACTTCACTTTCTAGGTTGTTTAACATCTGAAATATGCACTCGCGACCGTTCTTTTAGAGCCGCCCCTGTTACTTGACCGTGCGTTTCGAGTGGCTCCTCGCGACTCACTTGCCCTGTCTTCCCGAAGGACAAGAGAGAACACCCCACCTTTTTCCATCAGCCAGTAAGGACACCTCTCTCGTTTCCTACATATATAGATATCCAAACTTTCGGCCAATGGGCATTCAGATCGCCGTTGCCAGGCGGATCTGACATCACGTTTGCGGCCATTGTGACGGAAGTTAGTTTCGGAACACTGTCTCAGATTGTAAGATCCTACTCCCGAATAGTCGGATCTTGTCCCTACTAAGGTTGTACAACATTGCCTCCTATGATTTCATCACTAATGTTCCTTGCTGACCCTTAATTGTTAAATGTACATGTAGCCTGGCTGCTACTGAGCATTCCCGATCGCATAAATATGTATAATACTTGGCTTAAACACGTGAAGAGAATGCACATATGCATTACAAGATCTCCGTTGCTGCATGCCGTCTACAAATCAGCTGTCGTTATATACGACGGCCAATCGAAGACCTTATCCGGGTGCGGGAAAGAAGGTCACCTCAGGTCTGAGTGTCTTCAGTGGTGCATCACCCAATTGCCGGCCGCTAACGTGGCGCCTCCGACTCTGACGGTGGTTTTACCAATCACCTTCTCACTGGCCCTTTCCCACTGCCTCCCATCGTTAGTCAGACCACATCCGCATGCCCCTTCGAGCTGCGACGGATAACGCCGGTGTCGACGCATCACGCTCACTACCTGACGCGACTCCGACGTCACTACCAACAGCGATGACTGTCGATTTCGTCCTGGGCGATGATATGGACGTCGCGTCCCTTATCGTCCCCGTGACGGCCTATCTTTGAGTACACGTACGAGCGCACACGCTCTCGTTACGTGTTCTCGCTCCAAGAACGACAATGGAACGGCCCCTCTCCACACCAGACATGAAGGGGTGTATCTTTCGGTCTCTTCCATTACTCCTTCAGCTCAAGGCATCAGAAATATCGTCTGCCAGTCAGCATTGCTCTTCTAAAACGGGAGTATGACGTTTCGTTTAAGGCGACCAATCCGGAAATCTGTAGTATCGGCGTTTGGCGTTTGCTGTCTCCGTGTGAAAATCTCTGAAACTGCGTGCAATGTGTAAAGAATGCGTAGGCTGGCTGCTCCCACACAATGTAGCAGAATTTGCTTTTAAGCGGAACACAGAGTCGTTCCTCCTTTTCCTCGGGCAAACGCTGTCCGCTCCACGGGCGGCCACCGGCCGATGTAGATGGGTTGGGACCGGCCTCCTGGCATGCGGTTGCCTCTCTCGAACTAAACCTCCTGTGACCGTCGTGTCTGTAATGTATATGTGTACGCCAGCTTCGAGTATTTCAACCACGGTGCGCACTTACGATTTATTAGTTATTTGCATATCGTTTACATGAATTCATACAACATTGACTTTATCTTATCGAGTTTGGGGTCGAACGAAGCGTCTTGATGTGCGGAATATGATTGTGAGGGCGGAATATGTAAGCAATGAAGATCAGGAGACCACGACGTCTTACAATGCCACTGCATTTCTCACTGACGAACTATACGTAGCTAAGCATTTTAAATCCGATGTATAATTCAGTAGGCATTGAAACGGATCAAATGATAATAAGAATAATTTTCGATTGAGAGATAAAATTTTTATATTGGGTCGCAACAGTACTTCGATTACCACAGTCAAGTGACGATACCAAGACCTGAGTTGTGGAATTGGCTACGGACGAATGAGAGGCAATGTGCAGCAAAGAGATATTTACTATCAGAATTTCTACTTCGGATGTTCCACAAAGGAAAGGGCAACACATTATTCGCACACGAGTAGGCAGATGGGGATAAAAGTGCGCGTGGGGGCAAGAATTCGCATCAATTTTTCAGGTGTCGAAAGCAGAATTTCGCCTTTTTTCTCTCCAAGCAGTGCATACGTCATCATCTCATTTACATTCTGGACCCTTGTGGCAGTCAGACACTAACAGCTGGTTAAGTTACTTCGTGCGTTCTCAGTGTATAATTTGGACAGTTTTAATTGACTGTTGAGTCAACGTAAATCTGTCTAGGAATTAGATAAACTCCGTACAGGAACGGGCGGCTATTAACTTCCAATACCCTCCTTGTACTCCACGACCTCACTTATGTATGTTATCTGTAGAATGCTGAAAAAAAGCAGCATGGTGTAAAAGTACGCAGGTCTAATGGAGGTAAAGTTCGCAGGCGTTTTACCAAATCAAGAAATTATTTACGAACTTTTATCTCGTAACCTTTACATTGACTTAAGTACGCCCATATAGCAGATTAAAGTATTTTCATTGGAAGAAGAAGAAGAAGAAGAAGAAACAATAGTGCAGCATTACATTACCCTCGATAAACGTTATTTCGATCTTACTCTCTCAGATCATAACCTTTTCATTCTGTATTGGTCCAAATAATAAAGAATTCGTAATCGCTTTTTCCATGTATTTATTGGTAATCGTTTTTATTTTCTTCATTTGGAGCTAAACGTACGCATCTTGCCCCACGGCCGTGAACGCTTACATCAGAACATGAGGTAATACTACTATGAATGATTTTCAGGAAAACTTTCATTACTCTTCTCATAACAACTAGACAAATATGATACTTATACAGTGTTTCCAAGACGCCAAATTACGCGATGCGTGCGTAACTGTTATAATATTTCTGCAATTTTTTTAAACGTTTCGTAAAACAAAAAATGCTTACTTTTACCCCCACGTACCCTACAACTCCTGATTCTTACATGAAGGGGAAGGGAAACTAGCTCACACAGAGAGTAACCGAAAATTATTTCTTCCGCGTCCCTTCACGATTGGAACAGGAAAAAGGATACATCAAAATGACAACGAAAGTACCCTCCTCAACAGAACAAAGATGGCCTTTCTTTATACATATGCGGATGTAGACAATCATTTCGTGCCACATGACACGTAGACAGCAACCCATCGCAAATGGTAACCCTTATTTGGCTTTTAGTAATGAATTTTCCTGTCACATAAGATGGTTCAAATGGCTCTAAGCACTTTGGGACTTAACATCTGAGGTCATCAGTCCCCTAGACTTAGAAACTACTTAAACCTAACTAACCTAAGGACATCACACACATCCATGCCCGAGGCAGGATTCTAACCTGCGACCGTAGCAGCAGCGCGGTTCCGGACTGAAGCGCCTAGAACCGCTCGGCCACAACGACCGGCTGTTACATAAGAGATACAACCATTCACAATAACTTAAGATACCATTAATCCTTTTTTTATTGTCGTTGCCTTCTCCTTAAAATAGGAATGAGTCTAACGGTGAAGATAATTAGAAATGGGGATAGCACATTTTTTTTCGTATTATGTGAGCAGTGTGTGCCACAGTTCTTATTAAAATGTACATAACACATCATCGAGCAGCAACGTACTGCGATTATTTATAGTATATTGAAAACGAACACTGGAGAATTACTACATATGCCAAATACAAGGAAAGATTTTTCAACGCGCTATGAGTAATGATCATGCCATAAATATGAGACGAAGAAGATGTCATCAATTGCTGGTAGTCATGGTGCAGTATCTCAAGCATACAAATGACAGAAATGATCAGTATCTCAAGCGTACAAAAGAAAGAAATGATAATTACAGTGAAAAAACTTGAAACATTTTAATGCGCCGAATACACAGAAATTTTGTAGGTGCTGCTAGATGTGAATATGCCTGTAGTATAGTAACAAATTTTAACGTTACTATTGAAAGAAGTAGTGTTTCTCCGTCTTAGACGGTGTAACACTGTGTTATTAGCTAGCGTAAATGACATAGTCAGGACTAAAGACTATATTTGAATTTTCCTTTCTCCGTATACTACAACGTCTACAACTACTACCATCTCCTTAGATATTTACATAGTTTACAGGCCATCTTTCTTCAGATGAAACAGAGCGAGGAAGGTTAATACTTGTGTTTAAAACTTCTACCTGAAGTAATCTAGTTGCTGATGGTCCGCGTAGCTTAGACAACCAACGGTAATACTTGATACTGCTCTCCGCCATGGAGGTGTAATAAATGGAAATGGCGCTACAGACTTAGGCAATAAGTAGCTTTGAAGCCGGCGCCGCTACCTTAGACGCTCCAATTTATGCCGCATAGTAAATGTTACAGTGCTTCCTTGAATAGCACATTGTGAGGAAAGCATTTTCAGACTTCTTTTGGCGCCGGCAGTTGTGGCCGAGCGGTTCTAGGCGCTTCAGTCCCGAACCGCGCTGCTGCTACGGTCGCAGGTTCGAATCCTGCCTCGGGCATGGATGTGTATGATGTCCTTAGGTTAGTTAGGTTTAAGTAGTAATATGTCTAGGGAACTGATGACCTCAGATGTTAAGTCTCGTAGTGCTTAGAGCCATTTGAACTTCTTTTGGTCACAAATTCATATTTGATCAAGTAATACGACGCATTTAGCCTCTTTAATTTAACTCTTTTTTATACGAATGAATAACCAGGAAGAGAAGTAAGCGATGTGTAAAGGTATTTTTCTGACGAAATTGATGTTTGCTGTACCTTCTTGAAAATTCTGAGGAAAGATTCTGCTATGTTTGGCGGTTCTTAATTGTTCCTTCTCAGAGTGTTCACACAAGGAGCTTTTCAAGTTGGATTGAAATCTAATATGAAATGACTGAAATAAAACCGCTACAGCAAAATTAAGTAGCACAACAAAACCCATGAATACCATTACAAAAGAAAATATCGTTTGAAAGAGTTCGCTTATGAATAAAACGTGATTGTTTTACACTTAACACCATAGTCAGAACAATCAGTACGGCCGTAACTGACGCAAGCTGCCTTGTGTGAGGAAAGCCATTCCGCGACTCCCATAGACAGAGCACCGGAAGCTAATGTTTGGTGCAACTGGCATGGCGGACGTAGGGTTCAAGTTTGTGATATCAAGACATCAAGACACCTCCTTTTATTACACTTACATGTGCTCGGCAGAACTCTCTGAATCTCTGGTTTGTGCGCTGCTACTCAAATACGAAATAAAATATTTTTCTATTATATGTATTTTGTGGTTAAATTCAGTCAACTGGGTATCAGTAACTTTCATTGACATTCATTTAATAGCCCCCACAGTTTTTAAAGAATATCAGACACTTACGGAAATATATCTCGGCGAACTATTTTAAAACCGGAGAAATCGTTTCTCACTTTTTGTGCTTGTCACAATTCAAATACTTCTTTCGGTATACGAAGTCAGTTGACCATAACTTCCGAATAAATGTGTTTGAAAATAAACTTAGGAAATAGTGATGACTAAAAGATTAGTTTTCTCTTTGAAATAGCTTTCAGTTGATTTATTTAGCACTAAAAAATACAATAGCGTGACACATATATAAAACTTCAAATAATGTAACGACATCGTAGTTGACGTGATGGTGGCCAGAGTAAGAATTCATTATAACATCACTGACATTGAATCAATCTTTTTACAATTGTCATTCAATTTTATTCATCATCAGTTACTGCATTAATAGGCCTTTAAGGCCTACAGCAGAAAAACTAAAGAAGTAACCATATTCAAAAGAAAAGAAAACAGAACACTACAAAAAATTATAAAAGAACGTGAAATTTCCTGGCAGATTAAAACTGTGTACCGGACCGAGACTCGTACTCGGGACCTTTGTCTTTGGTGGGGAAGTGCTCTACCAACTGAGCTACCCAAGCACGACTCACGCACCGTCCTCACAGCTTTAATTCTGCCAGTACCTCGTCTCCTACCTTCCAAACTTCACAGAATCTCTCATGCGAAAGGAGAGCTTCTGTGAAGTTTGGAAGGTAGGAGACGAGGTACTGGCAGAATTAAAGCTGTGAGGACGGTGCGTGAGTCGTGCTTGGGTAGCTCAGTTGGTAGAACACCTGCCCGCGAAACGCAAAGGTCCCGAGTTCGAGTCTCGGTCTGGCACACAGTTTTAATCTGCCAGGAAGTTTCATATCAGCGCACACTCTACTGTATAGTGAAAATTTCATTTTATAAAAGAACGCATTACAAAAATCGCAAAAAAAATTACTGGTAAGTGCGAGTATAAGTCGCACACCAAGGGTTCTATACAAACTTAGTTACGTATATAGATAGTTCATCCAAACCTGGAATCAAGAATTTCACAATTTAGGCCTGTTTTGGGTATCGATACTGGAAAGATATCAAAATATTTGACAGAAATGGCCATATCGTTTGATTGCATTGACAAGGGGTCGCGGACCTTAGTGTGTGCCATAAATTTTAACTATATCTCTCCCCGTTCGCGAGAAAATGAGTTCTTAACAGCATGACAGCCAGAAGATGGATAAGAAACTAATCCTGTAAGGGTTCCATTTTTACTGGTAGGCGTACAGAGCCCTAAAATGGAGGTCAGTCAGTCACAACAGAAGAGATAACTACTGCAAACAGCTACCCATCGTTTCCGTCCCTAACTTCATTTTCCACAGCTATCGGCATCACTTTCTTAAGGACTGTTAATACTCGATTCTTCCATCGCGTCCTTGTTCGTTCACGTAGGTGTATTCGAGAAAGATAAGAATGGAGGACTTTAGCATGAAGGATGTAGCCTATTTGTGCCCAAATAGTGAGCCATGTGTGGCTTTCCATGCCACTGCTACGGGTCTTCTTTCGTTCTTCGATCCCCATTACCTTTCATGTAAATGTCAATGTCTACATCTACATCTGCATACATACTCCCTAATCCACCACACGGTGCGTGGCGGAGGGTACCTCGTACCACAACGAGCATCTTCTCTCCCTGTTCCACTTCCAAACAGAACGAGGGAAAAAAGACTGCCTATATGCCTCTGTACGAGCCCTAATCTCTCTTATCTTATCTTTGTGGTATTTCCGCGAAATGTAAGTTGGCGGCAGTAAAATTGTACTGCAGTCAGCCTCAAATGCTGTTTCTTTAAATTTCCTCAGTAGTGATTCACGAAAAGAACGCCTCCTTTCTTCTAGAGACTCCCACCCGAGTTTCTGAAGCATTTCCGTAACACTCGCGTGATTATCAAACGTACCAGTAACAAATCTAGCAGCCCGCCTCTGAATTCCTTCTATGTACGCCCTCAATCCGACCTGACAGGGATCCCAAACGCTCGAACAGTACTCAAGAATAGGTCGTATTAGTGTTTTATAAGTGGTCTCCTTTACAGACGAACCACATCTTCCCAAAATTCTACCAATGGACCGAAGGCGACTATCCGCCTTCCCCACAACTGCCATTATATGCTTGTCCCACTTCATATCGCTCTCCAATGTTACGCCCAAATATTTAATCGACGTGACTGTGTCAAGCGCTACACTACTAATGGAGTATTCAAACATTACGGGATTCTTTTTCCTGTTCATCTGCATTAATTTACATTTATCTATATTTAGAGTTAGCTGCCATTCTTTACACCAATCACAAATCCAGTCCAAGTCATCTTGTATCCTCCTACAGTCAATCAACGACGACACCTTCCCGTACACCACAGCATCATCAGCAAACAGCCGCACATTGCTATCCACCCTTTCCAAAAGATCATTTATGTTGATAGAAAACAACAGCGGACCTACCACACTTCCCTGGAGCATTCCAGATGATACCCTCAGATCCGATGAATACTCACCGTCGAGGGCAACGTACTGGGTTCTATTACTTAAGAAGTCAATGTTGAATGAGCCGATACGACTTTCCCGTTTTGCGTGAAGTACACCCGTCAGCAAATCACCCGATTTCTGCGATGTCATGCAACAATCGAAACCATATAAAAAGTAAGTAGTTTTACTTTAAACAAATATCACTATGAAAAAACATTGAAATTAATATGTTGCATTCCACACGTCGTCCTTTACCACGTATCCTGCTGGTGGCCATGTCTTCAGTGGTTACCTGTCTTCTACACTGTCTACAAGGAAACCCCAGAGAAGCGTCGCACCGAGTGTAACTGAAAGCGTCCAGCAGTTCTGCTTATGAGAGGTGTGTGGAAACTCTATCTGCGAAGCGCAGTCCGTGGGGCAGGGGAAAAGCCAATACGACTGATGAGGTGGGAGAATGGGTGGGGAGTGGATAACACGGCAGCGATGCGACCACGGCCGGTGGTCGCAGTCCGTGCCCGGCGTATCGGAAATGCTATCGACGCTGACCATCACGCCATTTAGCAGCCGCTATCGGATGTACGCGCGTTTTTTCTGCCCAACAGGTCGAAGCGAGTGGTGTGGCGCAGGCGAGGGAGGCCGATATAATGGAAAGCATCTGTGGGGTGGGACGCGTCCGCTGACGCCGACCTAATGCCAGCAGTCGTAGTCCTAGAGCAGTGGGCGTAGCACTGTAGAGGCGCCACCGTCACTTGCATCCCCCTCGCGCCTGAGTGACTTTTGCTTGTGTTCACGCAGTGTAGTGTTGCAAATTTGTGCTCGCGACACTGCCGTCCGTGTCGCTTGATCGACGACAGATGTTCATGTCTACATCTGCACCCACACTGCGCAAGCAACATGACGGTGTGGTGCGGAGGATTATTCTGTTATAATAATCATTTCCACATCCGCCCACTCCATTCCCACGCCCACCAATCCATTGGCAAATCAAGTGTGGAAAGAAAGACTGCCGGTATGCCCCTATATTTTTCCGAATTTTTCATTTTGTGAATCTCATGTGGGGGGGTCTTGGTGAAAACTTCTTAAAGTCAATGCTCTCTGAATTTCTCCGTTATGCATAACGCCTTCCTTTCTAACATTGTGCGTGGTATCTGTTTGTTCTAAGTCGTGTCTCCCTACCAATTCCGCGCAACGACGCTCTGAGCGTGTTTTTTAGGGAATTGACTAGTTTGAACCTGGGACATGTTGCTGGTAAGGAGACGCCAGACCACACACGACATGTAAAGTACAGAAGAGTTTAGTGAGACTAGCGATGATATAATCAAATAGTTAATGATTTCAGCGTCAGCTCCACTGAACTCCCTGTAAAAGAATCTTAATACTAACTAAATTTAGTGGAAGGGGTTCAAGGCTTTCCTATTTTTAGTTAGCTGGTAAAATAACGTCGAAAAAGCAGTTACGTTTACCATTTGAATTTTTATTCTACTCACAAAATACTGTTTACAAATTGTACTATTGATAAAAGGAGATATTTCAATACAGGATGAAAAAACCAACTGCATTCAACAAAAATGTGAACGAATATTCTCTGAATAGGTTTCCAAGTTCTATAATGGATCTAAGGATGACCTATGCCATGTCACATCTGTAATCTAGGTTTAAATTAAGTTTCATAAAAGAGAAAACTATTAAAAATGGTCTACAGTGACCCTCAGTTACCTTTAATTACTTATTTAACTTGTTGTACGTTACAGTGGCTGATGTGGCTTCTCAATAATTATATAACAGAAAAAACATCGCGTTTCAGATCTTAACTTCAAGTAGCAAATGTGAATAACACGAAGTTTAATTGCCGATCGACACTAGTATTACGTAAAAAGGGGGTGTAATAGATGAGACTTCTGCAGTTCTGAGTGAAGCCTTATGCACTCTTATGCGGCATCGCGTGCGTTCATTACCTTGTCGATGGTTTGGCAGCGTCAGGGTCGTCGGGCGGCGCAGCTCCACACACCTCGCCGTCTCGGTAGCAACTCTCTCAAACTTATACTTACTACTGTTTGCCGAAGTTGGTTTAAGAAAAAGGCATCTGGCTGTGTTTTCAACTGACCAATCGGCGTCTCAATGTTAACCTTAAGCTCAGCCTACAAAAATTCTGTCTTTCCAATGAGAAACGTTATACATTTCGTGGTGGGGCAATGTTTTTAATGTTTGCTACATAACAGAGACGCATATAGTCTCACGCTAAAACTTGCAGCTGGTGTAGCCCTTTTGGTGTTATCGTAAGATCTATACTGTTCTTCTGCAGGGCTCTATTTTTTAACTTGGGCTGGGGGATGGACCTCCCGGCAGTCGTCCGGCGATGTGGGTGCCCTATTGTCCCGCTCTTATCGTAGGGCCTGCTAGCCTACACGGCTCTGCTCTCGACTTCTGTTCTCGTTTCTCCCCTCGGAACTGCATCTGTTTCACGGTGGGAGGGTATGACATGCATTTAGACATTCTTGTGTTACTCTGTGGTATTCCATTTGCTCACTCATTGATCGTATTACTTTGGTTAATTTACTGTCAGGATTTATTCGGAGATATGTGACATATTGCCGGATTTGCTATCATGTTGAGGTTTTCATGGAAGGTGTTGGATTTGCCTGACACCTTACACCTCGTAGCGACTTGCACTAGAGCTACTGCGCATCTCCATAATGCCTTTGCAGCGACTAAAGGAAATGCGCCGCTCTTCCCTGGACTTTTTCTATTACTGCCACTCCATAAGGTCCCAGACTAATAATCAGTACTCAAGAATTGATCAGACGTGAGTTTTACTGCTCCAGCTCTACGGTGAAGGAAGAAAGTGGCTGGACGAGAACAAGCCACTGCTAGTGATTGTATGAAACGGACATATAAACGTGGTCGTATTGGGCCTATCACCAGTCATAGCCCAAATCCGACTCCTCCAGGATGGGGAGCGGAGCCTTTTGCAGGCGGTGCGATGCCTTATAAAGCCATTTGGCGGATGTATCTGCAGGAACTATTAGCTATCACTATTTTTTTTTTCTTGTTTGGGGGAAGAGACCAAACAGCGAGGTCATCGGTCTCATCGGATTAGGGAAGGATGGGGAAGGAAGTCGGCCATGCCCTTTCAAAGGAACCATCCGAGCATTTGCCTGGAGCGATTTAGGGGAATCACGGAAAACCTAAATCAGGATGGCCGGACGCGGGATTGAACCGTCGTCCTCCCGAATGCGAGTCCAGTGTGCTACCACTGCGCCACCTCGCTCGGTAGCCATCACGTGCCTGGCCTTGGAAAGTAGTTTCTAGGCTACCTGCGACCTCTGGTGAAGTTGTTCTGCAGGCTCCACGAACGGGTAACGGTCCCTGGCGGCCGTTGGTTGAGACCTGGTGTTGGATTGTGTTGTGGCCGCCGGTAAATATTTGTTTTGACTACACAGACGACGTAGGTTCTCCTGTAATGCAGGCATCCCATGATGGTTGGACGTATAGTGGGATGACGATGCAGTAGGCGCTACATGTTCGAGGTTGGCGGCCACAGCAGGAAACATGTTTACGACTAAATTTTGTGAGATACAGTTTTGTAATTCTAGTATCTGAGGAATCGTGCTGTGAAGTAAGAGTGTGCGAACTTTTCTTCACAATATATATACATGGTGGTCCACTGGTCGTGACTGGGCCAAATATCTTACGAAATAAGCGTCAAACGAAAAAACTACAAAGAACGAAACTTGTATAGCTTGAAGGGGGAAACCTGATGGCGCTATGGTTGGTCTGCTAGATGGCGCTGCCATAGGTCAAACGAATATCAACTGCGTTATTTTAAATAGGAACCCTCATTTTTTATTACATATTCGTTTAGTATGTAAAGAAACATGAATGTTTTAGTTGGATAACTTTTTTCGCTTTGTGATAGATGACGCTGTAGTAGTCACAAACATACGGCTCGCAATATTAGACGAACGGTTGGTAACATGTAGGTTTTTTAAATTAAAATACAGAACGTAGGTACGTTTGAACATTTTGTTTCGGTTGTTTCAATGGGATACATGTACCTTTGTGAACTTATCATTTCTGAGAACGCATGCTGTTATAGCGTGATTACCTGTAAATACCACATTAACGCAATAAATGCTCAAAATGTTGTCCGCCAACCTGAATGTATTTGGCAATACGTGCAACGACATTCCTCTCAGCAGCGAGTAGTTCGAATTCCGTAATGTTCTCACATGCGTTGACAATGCGCTGACGCATGTTGTCAGGCGTTGTCGGTGGATCACGATAGCAAATGTCTTTCAACTTTCCCCACAGAAATAAATCCGGAACGTCAGATGCGGTGAACGTGCGGGCCATGGTATGGTGCTTCGACGACCAATCCACCTGTCATGAAATATGCTATTCAATACCGCTTCAACCGCACGCGAGCTATGTGCCGGACATCCATCATGCTGGAAGTACATCGCCATTCTATCATGAAGTGAAACATCTTGTGTAACAACGGGAGAACATTACGTAGGAAATCAGCATACATTGCACCACTTAGATCGCCATCTATAAAATGATGGCCTATTATCCTTCCTCCCATAATGCCGCATCATACATTAACCCACCAAGGTCGCTGATGTTCCACTTCTCGCAGCCATCGTGAATTTTCCGTTGGCCAATAGTACATATTATGCCGGTTTACGTTACCGCTGTTGGTGAATCACGCTTCGCCGCTAAATAGAACGCGTGCAAAAAATCTGTCATTGTCCCGTAATTTCTCTTGTGCCCAGTGGCAGAACTGTACTCGACGTTCGAAGTCGTCGCCATGCAATTCCTGGTGCTTATAAATATGGTACTGGTGCAATCGATGTTGATGTAGCGTTCTCAACACCGACGTTTTTGAGATTCGCGATTCTCGCGCAATTTGTCTGCTACTGATGCGCAGGATTAGCCGCGACAGCAGCTAAAACACCTACTTGTGCATCATCATTTGTTGCCGGTCGTGGTTGACGTTTCACATGTGGCTCGACACTTCCTGTTTCCTTAAATAACGTAACTATCCGGCGAACGGTCCGGACACTTGGATGATGTCGTCCAGGATACCGAGCAGCATACATAGCACACGCCCGTTGGGTATTTTGATCAGAATAGCCATACATCAACACGATATCGACCTTTTCCGCAAATGGTAAACGGTCCGTTTTAACACGGGTAATGTATCACGAAGCAAATACCGTTCGCACTGGCGGAGTGATACGTGATACCACGTACTTGTATGTTCGGTCTAACGCACGGTTTTCCGGGCGGGAAGGAGCCCCTGGTTCCCACACGAATCCGACCGGCAGATTTTGTGTCGAGGTCCGGTGAAACGGCCAGTCTGTGAATGATTTTTAGGCGTTTTTCCATCTGCCTCGGCGAATGCGGGCTGTTTCCCCTTATTCCGCCTCAGTTACACTATGCCGGCGATTGCTGCCAAACAAGTTCTCCACGTACACGTACACCACCATTACTCTACCATGCAAATATAGGGGTTACACTCGTCTGGTATGAGACGTTCCCTGGGGGGGGGTCCTCCGGGTGACGAACCGCACAATAACCCTGGGTTCGGTGTGGGGCGGCGGAGGGGTGAAGTGGACTGCGGCAGTCGTCATGGGGTTGTGGACCACTGCGGCTGCGCTGGGACGGAGCCTCTCCGTCGTTTCTAGGTCCACAGCTAACACACAATACAATACTTATAAGTTTGTGACTATTTCAGCGTCATCTATCACAAAGCGAAAAAAGTGGTCCAAGTAAATCATTCATATTTCTTTACGTACTACACGAATATGTAATAAAAATGGGGGTTCCTATTTAAAAAAACGCAGTTGATATCCGTTTGACCAATGGCAGCGTCATCTAGCGGGCCAACCATAGCGCCATCTGGTTTCCCCCTTCCAGCTAGACGAGTTTCGTTCTTTGCAGTTTTTCGTTTGCCGCTTATTTCGTGAGATATTTGACCCTGTCACGATCAATGGACCACCCTATATATACTGGGTGATCAAAAAGTCAGTATAAATTTAAAAACTGAATAAATCACGGAATAATGTAGATAGAGAGGTACAAATTGACACATATGCTTGGAATGACATGGGGTTTTATTAGAACCAAAAAAATACAAAAGTTCAAAAAGCGTCCGACAGATGGCGCTTCATCTGATCAGAATAGCAATAATTAGCATAACAAAGTAAGACAAAGCAAAGTTGATGTTCTTTACAGGAAATGCTCAATATGTCCACCATCATTCCTCAACAACAGCTGTAGTCCAGGAATAATGTTGTGAATAGCAGTGTAAAGCATGTCCGGAGTTACGGTGAGGCATTGGTGTCGGATGTTGTCTTTCAGCATCACTAGAGATGTCGGTCGATCACGACACACTTGCGACTTCAGGTAACCCCCCAAAAAAATGTTCAAATGGCTCTGAGCACTATGGGACTTAACTTCTGCGGTCATCAGTCCCCTAGAACTTACAACTATTTAAACGTAACTAACCTAAGGACATCACACACATCTATGCCCGAGGCAGGACTCGAACCTGCGCCTGTAGCGGTCGTGCGGCTCCACACTGTAGCGCCTTGAACCGCTCGGCCACTTCGGCCGGCGCTGGTAACCCCAAAGCCAATAATCGCACAGACTGAGGTCTGAGGACCTGGGAGGCCAAGCATGACTAAAGTGGCGGCTGAGCACACGATCATCACCAAACGACGCGCGCATGAGATCTTTCACGCGTCTAGCAATATAGGGTGGTTCTAATAAAACCCTATGTCATTCCAAGCATGTGTCTCAATTTTTACCTCACTATCTACATTATTCCGTGGTTTATTTTCAAATTTATACTGACTTTTTGATCACTCGGTATATAGATATGCATACATATATATATATATATATATATATATATATATATATATATATATATATATACAGGGTGAGTCACCTAACATTACCACTGGATATATTGCGTAAACCACATCAAATACTGACGAATCGATTCCACAGACCGAACCTGAGGAGAGGGACTATTGTAAATGGTTACTACAAACCATACAAAAATGCACCGAAGTATGTTTTTGAGCACAAACCTACGTTTTTTTAAATGGAACCCCGTTAGTTTTGTTAGCACATCTGAACATATAAACAAATACGTAATCAGTGCCGTTTGTTGCATTATAAAATGTTAATTACATCCGGAGATATTGTAACCTAAAGTTGACGCTTGAGTACCACTCCTCCGCTGTTCGATCGTGTGTATCGGAGAGCACCGAATTACTGAGGGATCCAAAGGGAACGGTGATGGACCTTAGGTACAGAAGAGACTGGAAGAGCACTTAACGTCCACATGCTAACACCTTTTTATTGGTCTTTTTCGCTGACGCAGATGTACATTACCATGAGGGGTGAGGTACACGAACACACGTGGTTTCCTTTTTCAATTACGGAGTGGAATAGAGTGTGTCCCGACATGTCAGGCCAATAGATGTTCAATGTGGTGGCCATCATTTGCTGCACACAATTGCAATCTCTGGCGTAATGAATGTCGTACACGCCGCAGTACATCTGGTGTAATGTCGCCGCAGGTTGCCACAATACGTTGTTTCATATCCTCTGGGGTTGTAGGCACATCACGGTACACATTCTCCTTTAACGTGCCCCACAGAAAGAAGTCCAGAGCTGTAAGATCAGGAGAACGGGCTCGCCAATTTATGCGTCCTCCACGTCCTATGAAACGCCCGTCGAACATCCTGTCAAGGGTCAGCCTAGTGTTAATTGCGTAATGTGCAAGTGCACCATCATGCTGATACCACATACGTCGACGCGTTTCCAGTGGGACATTTTAGAGCAACGTTCGCAGATCATTCTGTAGAAACGCGATGTATGTTGCAGCTGTTTGGGCCCATGAAATGAAGTGAGGACCAATGAGGTGGTCGCCAATGATACCGCGCCATACATTTACAGTCCACGGTCGCTGTCGCACTACCTGTCTGAGCCAGCGAGGATTGTCCACGGACCAGTAATGCATGTTCCGTAGATTCACTGCCCCGTGGTCTGTGAACCCCGCTTAATCGGTAAACAGGTAGAACTGCAACGCTTTCTCTGTTAATGCCCATTGACAGAATTGCACTCGATGATTAAAGTCATCGCCATGTAATTGCTGATGTAGCGACACATGAAACGGGTGAAAGCGGTGACGATGCAGTATGCGCGTGACACTACTTAGACTCAGTCCACTGGCTCTTGCAATTTCCCGTGTACTCATGTGTGGGTTCATGGCAGCAGCACAGCTAACACACCAACTGCACCCGCTTCTCCTGTGACGGGCCTGTTACGGACCCGTTTGCGTGCTACGACCATACCTGTTGCATACAGTTGGCGGTAGATGTTTTGCAATGTGCGGCACGTTGGATGCTCTCTGTCCGGGTACCGTTCTGCATACACCCTGCAGGCTTCAGCTGCATTTCGTCGACACTCGCCATAGATGAGTATCATCTCCGCCTTTTCAGAGTTCGAATACACCATGGTCACAGTTCCTACAACACTAAAATATCACAGACGTCTGGTAACACGGTGTACTACAGTTGGTCTGCGCGCGGAGACGAATGCAGAATAACAATAGCAGCAAGCGCTACATGCGGACACTGCGACAGGTAGACCAAACCACAACAGTGCACTACAGCCACACTCGTAAACACGGTCGTCATCGTAAACATGTCCCTGCAGATGCTGCTCGCCGACCGTGGCCCGTGTTTGTTACAACACGCAACTGAACATCGGAGATTTCAAGCGTCAACTTTAGGTTACAATATCTCCGGATGTAATTAGCATTTTACAATGCAACAAACGGCACTGATTACGTATTTGTTTATATGTTCAGATGTGCTAACAAGACTGACGTGGTTCCATTTAAAAAAACGTGGGTTTGTGTTAAAAAACATACTTCCGTGCATTTTTGTATGGTTTGTATTAACCAATTACACTAGCCCCTCTCCTCACGTTCGGTCTGTGGAATCGGTTCGTCAGTATCTGATGTGGTTTACGAAATATATCCAGCAGTAACGTTATATATATATTGACGTTTTATGTTCGATGCAGTATCTGGAATTGGGAATTCACGCCTAAAGAGTGGACTGAATTTATGAGATTTTTGGGCTAAGTGCGTCAGTTGGGGTGGAAAAAATGAAGGAAGGAGTAGGGTAAGTTTCACGGTAGAGAAAGTTGTTAGCTCGGGGAACTGGGAGCGCGTTATACGGAGGCAACTCTTGCGGAAAAAGTCTGCCAGAGGCGGGAGACAGACGGACGGCGTTCTCTGCTGCCATCACAGCCGGCAGCCTGCGCTCCCCTCGTGACGTGCGATCCGCCTCACGTGGCACGACTGGTGCCAGTCCACGCTACGCCACGCCACGCCACGCCTCCTGCGGCGCGAGCGCCGCTGCGGGCCGGGTTTGCCTTCCCGCGCCGTCACGTCCCCCACGGTGCCACAAAGCACTCCGCCATATTAACCAAAACTGCGCGAAAAATCCCGCCGCGGATATGCGCGCTCATGAATATTAAAGCGGCGCGGACCGCGCGTTGTGAGATTTTTGTTTCGTTGTCCACCCGCGCGTTCTGGCCGGCCCATTCAGCAGGAAAATCAATTGTTTTCTTTCTTTTTTTTTATCCCTCGAGTGAAAACGCGGCGCGAGAACTGGCGACAGTTGTTCCAGAAACAACGTGGCGTACACAGCCAATGGCTCGTTTCGCGACTGCGAGGTGTAGCAGTCATAAATGCGAGTAGATTACGGAATCAGCGACTGGTGTTTGGGAGGTGTTGTGCAGTACGTATTATGCATAGGTGGTCATTATTTAGTTATTTATAATAACAAGCTAAGTACTACAAGATAACCTTTGTGGCTCCACTCTACACTTGCTGCAATCAGCGACGTAGTTCGTAGGTTTGATTTGTCCTTATCTCCTTCCGGCGGTTGTAGTATTAGTTACGTAGATCTTGAGTGTTATACTCCGAGGAATCTAGAAAATGATATCACATTACTCCATACTAGTGTGAATAGGAGCAACAATATTTTTAAACAGACTTGCGCATTTCTGTTCAAGTATTTTCCAACCGTTCTAATACATATAGGAATCGAAACGATCCACTTTGTTATTGATTTTATTTACATGCGGCCGTCCTTTCCTTATTTGTTATAGAAATAGCTCACTGTAAACTAACGCAATGTGTAGATGTTAAATGTGGTAGTTTCTGCACAAAGCTGTCAATTTTTTGAAAGTAAATGTTTAATGTGAGTAAATATCTGAAGGCTGTGGACCCATCCAACATAAGAACAGTACGCAGTTATTACCAGTTAAGTGTCCATTACCCTTTGTAACAACAACGACGCTGTACTATTGTACATATAAGTAAATTTGTTTCCATCTGATTTTTCGATAAACCAGTGTAATTGATGTTCTCATTTCATTTCTTTTTTGTTTCATGTCATTGTGTTAAGAAAACTGTAAACAAGTTTCAATGTGAATATTAATGTTTACGTCAAATGTCAAGCAATATTGTAATAGAATTGAAATGTAACAAATGTTGAAACTGTTGTCAGATATTTAAAATTATAACTGTGCGTCTGGTCCATACGTAGGCAATGTGTTAGGATATGTAGAATGCAAAACCTCGGGTGAATACCCGGCCTTTCAGGGAGCGGTAAAAGGTGGATGGCAAGCGAGCGCGGGAAAACGCGCACGGGCACTGCACGGCACAACGGGCTCAGCAGTAGTAGTTGGAGTTTGGCATTGGTCTGAGCAACACCTTCTGGAGCGAGGAGACTCTCCTGAAAGACGTAGCTTCACTGAGCCTCGGATATACTGTTCCAACGCCCACACAGCATGGCAAAATTGCATAGGCACTAATTGGAAAAGTATTGCGACGCAAAGAAGAATTAAAGTGCCGATACGTCAAGAGACATAGCTGGGGTTGTGTGTGTGCTCTGTGCCTCGCCATCTCGCCGCGCGCCAACCGCCGCATCAATACAAGCAGGTTGAAACTTGTAGTACTGTATTCGTACGGACCATAGAGTGAACTGTTCAATAATAACCTAAATTTTACCAGAACTTTCCCATCATTTAATTATCCTCACAACTAACCTAGACAGGGTCCTTTCCAAATGCTGTGCAATCCGAGTGTCCCGAAATGTAAAATTAAATTTTGTGTTAATAATAATTACTTGCAGACCTAGCTATGTTAAAAGAACTGTTTTGTTAATGAACCAGTAAATGAATAACGAAGGTCTAACGAAGTTGAAAGATAACTTTAATATTGATATTGTAATGAAGTTTAATTATTTCGAGACAGATATAAAGGTATTTAAATGAACAGTAAATAAGAAAAAAAAGAGTGGTAACTCATATACTGGAAATCTTGAACGCATAATAATTTCAGTGATAAATTTTTTTATGCAGTTTCAGAGTCCCCCCCCCCCCCCTTTTATTCATTTGAATTCGAGAAGTGTTCTAAATTGGTCTGACCAGGAAAAGTTAAAGTCAATATAAAAGACAAACTTTATCAGTGTTTAATCTTTATTAAAAATGACATTTTGTGTGTGGCTCGAAAGTGCTATTTCTAGGGTAACCTATGCCCGATTTTAATCAGATCAATAGACAGTACGAAGTTTTGTAGTATACATTATAGTGTAGTGTTATGTATTCATGGTTTTTCCATATCAGTACAGAACGTGAAGCTATCAGTTCAATAGATTTTCTGGTTCTAAAATTTTACTATATTATGCAGTGTTACTACGTGTTGTTTTGCATGAATATACACCAACTTGTACAGGGAAGAAACTCAGTTAATGCCTAATTAGGCTGGCGACTGAATTATTATCTAATTGGTAGCATCTTCAGTGTTGCTTTTGGTCCATTTTGACGTGTAATTACATTTTGAACTTACTTGACGGATCATTGTTATTACAGAGTGGGTGTAAGTCTGATTTGCCACTATTCAGGTACACGCGGTCGATATCTGTACGAAAATCCTTTCTCATAAGGTGAACCCCGCTCACTTATCATAGTACAGGCTTTAACGAGTAGTGTGTGCCCCACGCGCATGTTGCAAGTGGCTCCCGGTAACAGGACATCCATTTGTTGTCGGTCACAAATTAACGTGAATACCGAACAGTGGATGTTCAGTGGCACGAATTGCAATATTATTCAGTAAAGTAAATAGCAGTGAACGTCAAGTACGGTAGTGGGGTGTAATTTGCGTTTGGTATGGACAAGAACGTAAACACAGTAGATGGGCCGAGCGTAATGGAAGATGCGGCTGGCAATGACAGGAGTTTACGCGGCCAGATAGCAGCAGATGGCGTTAGTGGTAGACAATTGGCGTTCATGCAATACCACGAACATGCTAACGAACAGGTTGAAATTTCGAGATCGCTTCGAATACAGCAAGGAATAAAACAGGAAGTAGAGGATGACTTTGTACATGGTAGTGGGTACGTGAACGAATCCACTGACATGTTTGATTCACCGCAGATAAAGAAAGAACCGAAAGAAAATTTTGAAATAGGATCGGAATACACCGATTCCGTAGAACAAAACAGTGTGAAAATTTTAAGCCTGAATGATTTATTTGAACGATTAACCAAACAAATTGCAGGACAGAGTGAGCAGCTCAAAACACAGAATGATCAGCTTAAAACACACGTTGGCGAGCAGCTTAAAACACAAAGTAATCAGCTCACAACACAGAATGATCAGCTTAAAACACAAGTTGGTCAGCTTAAAGCATAGGTCGTAGAACAAGGAATTAAAATTAGTAAACAAATAGAACAGGTGGAAGAAAAAGTGGGTAATTTAAGTTCTGCAGTAAATACTATGAAGTCTGAAATTGACACAATTAATAAAAATATGAATTATATGCAGGGGGAAATTGACGTCATTAACAGTAGGTTTGATGTTGAAATTCTCAACATCCAAGAGAAACTGGAGCCTCTAGTTGAAACAAAAGTAGACGAAAAAGTTTTCGGTCTTAAAACTGAGATCGTAAACGAATGTCAACATGGAATCTCACAGTTGAAAAAAGCAGTTTTAGATACTGAAAGAAATTTAGGCGAAAAAGTTACCGGATGTGTACAAAAGTGTGAACAAAATGCATGGAAAATTCGAGGCAAAATGTTCGATCTCGAGAGTAAAATCAACGATAGGCATGGCGTGGTCTGTAATGGCACGCCACTTATGAAGCTGTTGGAAGGTGAGGAACACTTCGATCCCACCAAAAAACATAACGGATGGCATCCGTTAGATTTCATCAAAAATTGCGAGAGGATGTTTCCTAAACACTTGTCTGGTCAGGAAAAGATAACCGTAGTAATTAGCGCCTTAGCAGGTAATGCTAAGCGCTGGGGAACTAACTTGAATACCGAACTAATGACGTTCGAAGAGTTTAAACAAATATTTACGGAAGAATACTGGTCCGAACAAAAACAGGATCATTTGTGGCGCGAGTTTATCATGGCCAAACTTAATGATATCAGTGGCAGGAATTCTTTGAAAGATTTCTGCGAATATTGGTACTGAAAGTTGACACATTTAAGAGGGAGAAGATCCGATTCTGAAATCGTATGGGAGATATATAAAAAGCTTCCAGAAGATTCGAAGAGATACGTGGGAAGCAATCTTCGCAGCTTCCAAGCGTTTCTCGAAAGGGTCGAAGACAAAGACCACTGGCGCGAAAGTCGTGCCAATTATCAGAATTTTAGTAACAGGAATAATCGTAATAATGACGAGAGGAGTGACGGCGATGGTTTTCGCGTCAACATGATACAGAGAGGTAGAGGCAGAGGAAGAGGAAGAGGGAGTTATCCAGGTCGCGGTAGAGGGTACACCGCGCAAAATAATAACGACGCGGGAAACTGATTTCCGCGAACGTTGTGGGCCAAACGGAAGCGGGCAGAACATACCGGCCCCGATTTAAGAAATATTACCGGACTGACAGTGAAGTTATGAGACAGCTTAGGGACAGGCGTGGAACGACGCAGAGTGTTGTGGCGAAGCAGATGACTCATCTTTGCCGCGCACTGCGCTACATGTTAACAGGCGAGTGGAGCATCAGAGGGCAACGGCCCGGCCTAGCAGATCAGCTGTTCAGAGAGAAGCCACTAACAAGGCGGAAGAATTAGGCACGAACATTGCCGTAAGAGCTGGCGAATACATTACGAGTGGTAATTCCGTGGCGAAGGAAATAGTGGATGAAACAGTGGATACACAGAGAGGTGCGGTTAGCAGTGTTAGCAATTAAGTAAATGGCGAGAATGAATTAGCAGAAGTAACTGATTGGCGTGTGCAGTTCGACGATCTGTACAAGGGCCTCAAGCAATGTGAGTGGGGGGATTTTAAGAAGGAATATGAGGCAAGGAGGTTAATTAGTGAAAAAGGAAATAGTAGGGACGTCGATTAGGTCATGTCGGCCGAATTTGAAGAGGAGAGAGTAAATAGCGCCGCGCAAAGTACGTGTGCTGCCGATAGGACGATGGTTAAAGATAGGAAGGAATTGGCGGATGAAATCCTAAGCATTGACGAGGAAGTAACTTCTGTTAACGATCCGCCAACAGTACAAGCTGTTACCGAAGGGCACCGTGGGGAAGGCGCAGGTAATTACCTAAGAGTACTTGAAGTCCACGAGGATTACACTAAATATGAAGTAACAGTGGATGTGAGTAAAGCTGATAATGAGGTCGTTTTGCCTCAAGAGAATATTGAGTTAAAATCAAAGCCTGGTGAAAATGCAGAGGAAGAACTTAGTGCCTGCCTCAGAAAATCTTTTATGTTAGAACCTGAAAGTGATCCAGAATGGTCAGATTCTGACCATAGTTCAGATGACGAATATTTCGGTACTAGTGAAAATAATGGGAATACAGCTAATTGCGATATTGTACCTACTGATGATGAAGTTTCAAAACGAAACCCAGATGTTGAGACTGAACTCATAAAAAAGGAGCCACCGGATGACTCAGTGTCAATGTTACAAAAAGTTCAAGTATTTGATGACTTTGAGCTCCGGGAACCAAAGAAACCGCCAGATATAGGTGATGTGCAGGTAAAAAGCATATATTGGGACGATGTTATCGTCGATCTGAATTTGCTTAGGGTTGAACACAATAATGAAAAGCATTTAACGGTTAAACAAACTGTAATACCAGTTGAAATTTATAATGTGAAATTGCAAGTACATCTTGATACAGGATCTCAGATAAGTGCGATCTCCCAATCGTTTTTCGAACACATCTGTGATAAGCCTGGACTAGTAATTATGTCAGTGACTGGTGTAAAAATTGTTGGTGCTACTGGCAAGACCAGCAAGCCAGTAAAGAACCAGATATTGGTTGAATTTAGTATAAAAGGACAAAAGTTTGTACACGATTATTCGATTGTGCCAGACTTGAGTACTGAAATGATTCTGGGTATAGATTGGCTAGATAAAGAAAAAGTTATTATTGATTGCAGCCAGGAAGTGGTCAAAATTAATAATGCATCTACGAATTTGGAAATAAAATTTGAGGAAAATGGGAAGGTGTTGGATTCAGAAATTGGTTCTTTATTGTTGGAGATAGACCAAGGGAATGATGGTTTGAAAAACATGTATGAAATGTACCATGTCAAGAGGTTAATAGATCAGAGTGACAGGCAGGGGCATGATTTTAAAGAAATTGTGGAAAATTTGAAGGAGATATCTCCTGATCAGAAAATAGAATTGCTTGATCTTTTAGAAAGTAATAGCACCGTATTTTCGGACAAACCTGGCCTAGTGAAGAACTTTGAATACCAGATTGAGACATTAGAGCATAAACTTTTCTTTGTAAGACCGTTTTCGGTACCCATATCAAAGAGGCAGGCTGTTCAAGTGGAAATAGATAAAATGATAGAATGGGGTGTAATCGAACGGAGAAGCAGCGAATATAATAGTACCCTTATCATCGTGAATAAAAGGGATGGGGGAGCAAGAGTAGTCATTGACGCTAGGACTTTGAACAAAATTGTAAAGAAGGAAATAGACAGACCTGAAAATCTGGACGAAATGCTCCAAAAGTTTTATAATGTGAAGTATTTAACCAGTCTGGACATGACCGCCGGATACTGGAAAATCCCATTGAGCAAAGAATCCCGTAAATATACCGTTTTCTATTCGCCGGGAAATGCTATCAGTATAAAGTAGTGCCATTTGGGCTTAGCACTTCTGTGGCGGTATTTATTAGGGCACTGGACTTTGTATTAGGGAGAGAATTGAGTTCCCAGCTAACCATTTATGTAGATGACTTACTGATTGCTACTGAGGAATGGAAAGAGCATTGTGAATTATTGCAGAAAGTGTTTGTTGCTCTACAAGCAGGGGGCATGACACTTACGTGGAAGAAATGTGAATTCGTGAAGTCGGTAATAAAGTTTCTGGGGCACATTATTACTACGACCGGTATTGGCAAGGACCCGGAAAAGTTAAGTGCAATAGCAGAGTGTCCACCTCCTAGAAATAGAAAACAGTTGAAAGCCTTTTTAGGTTTATATGGGTTCTATAGAAAATTCGTCAAGGGGCAAGCTTTTAATAGTCCTCATTTGAATAATCTTCTTAAGAAAAATAGTGCTTTTGTTTGGACTGAAGGGTGCATGAGAGATTTTGAAAATTTAAGAAGTGAACTCTTGCATGACAATATTTTGCATCATCCCATACTGACAGAACCTTTCCACATGAGTACCGACAGTGACAGTAGTGCTTATGGGATTGGTACGGAAGTTTTTCAAGAAATTTGTGATGGCAAAGAAATTGGACACAGGACTATCGCGATTGCGAACAGAACTCTAACAAAATACGAGAGAAGCTACACTATATCAGAAAAGGAGGCCTTAGCCATTATATGGGGATTAAAGAAATTTAGGAATTATCTGTGGGGCCATAAGCTCATCATACATACTGACCACAAAGCTTTAACTTTTCTTAAAGATTGTCGTTTACTTAATGGCAGGCTAACTCGTTGGGCTTTGTACCTGCAGCGGTTTGATTATGAGATTTGCTATGTTGAGGGTACTGAGAATTACGTGGCAGATGCTTTATCTCGATTGCCTAATGGTACGAGTAAAGCGCCCGATGAAAATGGTGAAGAGGGTACTTTCCAGATAAGGTATATGAAAGAGGTTTCAGGAAAAAGGAAAATTGAGCAAATATGTAAAAATATGAGGTACCATCAAAATGAGGATCCGACATGGAAATCCGTGAAGGTAAATTTTGACAGTGTGCAGTGTCCTCAAATTAAGAAACATTACAAAATCTTTGAAGATATTTTATATAGGAGGAAAGATTTAGTCACTGCGGAATGGAGAGTATGTTGGCCACACCAGTTTCATACTGATGTTATAGACTATTTTCATTTAGCATTGGGGCATAGTGGGCCAAAGAAATGTTTAGATAAACTGAATAATGTAATAGTGATTGCTGGTAGTGTCAGTAAGAAGGTAAATGAACGAATTAAGTCGTGTGATGTCTGTCAAAGGGCCAAAGTACCGAACAAAAATAGTAGAGGTCCAATGCAAAGTACATTACCTGAGAATAACCTAGAATTATTATCAGTAGATTTGTATGGTCCCCTTCCGAAGATTTCAGGAAACTGTGCATATATTCTAGTAATTTTGGAAGTATTCTCAAAGTTTGTGAAATTATACCCCTTGAAAAAGGCAACAGCAAAAGCTGTATTTAATAGGATGGTCGAATACTTCAGAACCATCAGGAAACCCAAGGCAATACTATCTGACAATGGACCCCAGTTCATATCCAAAATTTGGAAAGAAGGAATGGAGCAAAATGGTGTGGAGGTTAAATATATCTCAACCTACCACCCAGCTAGCAACCCGGTTGAATAAGGTACATGCAAGAAATCGGGAGATTGTGTAGAACGTACTGCAGTCATAACCACAGAGCCTGGGGCAGATTTATATTGGACTTCGAGAATGTCATGAACACCTTACGTCATGAAACTACTGGGTTCCCACCGAAAGAAATTTTGTTAGGCAGCAAAAGTAAAAGTTTAATTGAGGAAAAACTAGAGTTTCCACTTTGTACAAGCTTGAGGTTGGGTCAAAAGAAAGAATTAGTCAGAAAATGGGCAAAGCAAAAATGTGAATCTAGATCTAAAAAACATGATAAAAATCTGAATGATTCAAAATTTAAAATTGGGGATTATGTTCTTTTAAAAACCCATGAAAAATCTAGTGAACTGAACCATGAAATTTCCATATTTAAATATATTTGTAATGGACCGTATATAATACAGAACATTCCACACGATAAGGCTTACTACCTGATCTACCCAAAATCGAAGAGACCTTTAGGTGTAAGAAACGTTGTGGACCTGAAACTGTATATTCCTAGGAGTGAATGACCTAAGTACACTCAGAAAGCAATCTGCAGTAAATGTGCTGTATTTTACGATGAAACTACTTTATTCTAAATGTAACAAATCTTTGTAAATGTATGTATACTAATGTCAGTGTGCTAATGTACTTATGTAAGTTTCAGATTACCAATAGTACTATAAATATAAAGGTGTATGGAAAACAGGGCTGAAAAGAAAAAGCAAATGCTGCAAGCCAGATAAAAGATGGGACTGCCAAAAATCAAAGTGGGCAGTACATGAGTCATTATATAAAGGACTGCCAAACACCAAAGAGGGCAGATAAATAATCAAAGGAGAATTGTAAGTGTGGTACAGGTGATGTGATAAAATTATACAAAATGGACTTCCCAAATCTGAATAATAGGCAGCAAATATATGTAGTGAATTTTATAAATAATATTGTGTGTATATCAGTAAATAAGGAAATGACTGCCATTCAATGCAAGCAGTAACAAATTGTTTTATAGTGTATATAGGTATTTGTATATGCTTTGTAGTTAAGTGTTTGTGTTCCAATTTTGATTTTATTTCTCCGAGAAATTTAATAATGATTAATTTGCTACTTAAATCATGTTGTGATAGGAGGTTGGACTGTGCCAAAGGCATTTCAGTAAATGATAGGTAAATGTTCTTGATATATTAAAAAGTATAGACCTATATGATGTGAGTGAAAGGAAGTTTTGTGATATAATATTTTATGATGGCACATTCACGCAAAGATTCAGAATCCCTGCATAAATATAAAGTTTAGTGTTCCCATTAAATTTGCACTTAGTGAAATTTACTGGAAACAGGAGCATCTGTAACTATTGTACATATAAGTAAATTTTTTTTCCATCTGATATTTCGATAAACTAGTGTAATTGATGTTCTCATTTCATTTCTTTTTTGTTTCATGTCATTGTGTTAAGAAAACTGTAAACAAGTTTCAATGTGGAAATTAATGTTTACATCAAATGTCAAGCAATATTGTAATAGAATTGAAATGTAACAAATGTTGAAACTGTTGTCAGATATTTAAAATTATAACTGTGCATCTGGTCCATACGTAGGCAATGTGTTAGGATATGTAGAATGCAAAACCTCGGGTGAATACCCTGTCTGTAAGGGAGCGGTAAAAGGTGGATGGCAGGCGAGTGCGGGAAAATGCGCACGGGCACTGCACAGCACAACGGGCTCAGCAGTAGTAGTTGGAGTTTGGCATTAGTCCGAGCAACACCTTCTGGAGCGAGGAGACTCTCCTGGAAGACGTAGCTTCACTGAGCCTCGGGTATGCTGTTCCAACGCCCACACAGCATGGAAAAATTCCATAGGCACTAATTGGAAAAGTATTGTGACGCAAAGAAGAATTAAAGTGCCGATACGTCAAGAGACATAGCTGGGGTTGTATGTGTGCTCTGTGCCTCGCCATCTCGTCGCCCGCCAACCGCCGCATCGATACAAGCAGGTTGAAACTTGTAGTACTGTATTCGTACGGACCATAGAGTGAACTGTTCAATAATAACCTAAATTTTACCAGAACTTTCCCATCATTTAATTATCCTCACAACTAACCTAGACAGGGTCCTTTCGAAATGCTGTGCAATCCGAGTGTCCCGAAATGTAAAATTAAATTTTGTGTTAATAATAATTACTTGCAGACCTAGCTATGTTAGAATGGTGTTTAAAGAACTGTTTTGTTAATGAACCAATAAATGAATAACGAAGGTCTAACGAAGTTGAAAGATAACTTTAATATTGATATTGTAATGAAGTTTAATTATTTCGAGACAGATATAAAGGTATTTAAATGAACAGTAAATAAGAAAAAAAAGAGTGGTAACTCATATACTGGAAATCTTGAACGCATAATAATTTCAGTGATAAATTTTTTTATGCAGTTTCAGAGTCCCCCCCCCCCCCCCTTTTATTCATTTGAATTCGAGAAGTGTTCTAAATTGGTCTGACCAGGAAAAGTTAAAGTCAATATAAAAGACAAACTTTATCAGTGTTTAATCTTTATTAAAAATGACATTTTGTGTGTGGCTCGAAAGTGCTATTTCTAGGGTAACCTATGCCCGATTTTAATCAGATCAATAGACAGTACGAAGTTTTGTAGTATACATTATAGTGTAGTGTTATGTATTCATGGTTTTTCCATATCAGTACAGAACGTGAAGCTATCAGTTCAATAGATTTTCTGGTTCTAAAATTTTACTATATTATGCAGTGTTACTACGTGTTGTTTTGCATGAATATACACCAACTTGTACAGGGAAGAAACTCAGTTAATGCCTAATTAGGCCGGCGGCCGTATTATTATCAAATTGGTAGCATCTTCAGTGTTGCTTTTGGTCCATTTTGACGTGTAATTGCATTTTGAACTTACTTGACGGATCATTGTTATTACAGAGTGGGTGTAAGTCTGATTAGCCACTATTCAGGTACACCCGGTCGATATCTGTACGAAAATCCTTTCTCATAAGGTGAACCCCGCTCACTTACCATAGTACAGGCTTTAACGCGTATTGTGTGCCCCACGCGCACGGTACACCTTGCGTCATCTTTTAAGGTACATGAACTTTAAATTGATCTGAGTGGACATTGAAATGCCTACAGAAAATTGCCTTACTGAAAATTCCCCTTTTTTCTTGATAACTGTTGGCCCATAAAGTTCATTAAAATCCCATCCGACTTCAGGAATAACTTGACACCAGCACCAGATTCTTTGCACAAAGGTTAATTTGTGCATAGGGAATTCTTGATTCATTTTAATGCAAAACCTGTTCAAGGAGCATGCTTGGATCATAAATGTGAACCAAAATACTTTTGTACGACGGACCTGAAAATATCTGATGTTCAAAGAGCACTGCATTGAACATGGCATGATATGAGCTGCTCTGAAGATCTCAAAATACCTTTTATATAAAGCAGACTTTATGTATTCCTCTACCCATATCCGGAACCTCTTCCCATACCGTTGAATCGACTTCAGCCAATGTCTTTTGTCAGGCCATGCCATAAAAGCTGCCCTGCCTGACATGCATGATGTGTAGTAATAGTATCACTCTGCATTACTTCTGCTTTACAAGGCAGCCTAGATATCAGGCGCAAGAAATGGTTTTCTAGCTCCAAACATGTTAGATGCACTCCATGACAGGCAACTTGTTTGAGTAATATCAGCCTTTCTTGCTGACGTCATTTACAGCAGCTACACATGTGGATGGCCATGGCTAGGGGCAAATTGAAATGGACAGAGAGAGGGGGCAAGATGGGACAGATAGAGAGGAGGAGGAGATGGACAAAGAGGGAGGACAAGGTCTTGAGCAGAATGCAGTAAGGAGGAGGTGGGCGGTGCTGGTGTGTGGAGGTGATAACTGGAGACGGATAAGGATGACATGGAGGGTAGAGAAAAATATGTGTGCATTATATATCCCAGCCACATCCATGGAGAAACCTGCAAGAATACGGCTAGTGTGTTTTATGTATATGGTGAATCACCTAAAAGTTTCCCTACAAATATTGTGGAAATTGAAAGTGTTATTTATGTGCAGTTTTCACAGAGTAATAATCAGGGGCACGTATTGTTAATAAATGAAAAGTTTGTAACACTAAATTTTTATGCATACATGCACTTTTCTAAATAGAAAAAAGTGTACTGACACTACCAGACTAAAAGTAGGATAAATTAGAATGTTAGTGCTGTCTGTTGCAGGATTCTAGTGTGAGTCGTTATTGAAATATCGTATTTTGAAAAGTTTCCACACCGATATTTGTTTGTGCCGTCGAATCTCCGACAGGAGAGCCGCGCGAACCGTGTCAAGGCTCCTAAGACAGCGCGACTACCCCGCTCATCTGTTTGTGTGAATTCAACCTATGTAGTTGCTAGGTACGATATTATGTTTGCTTACAGTGTGCTGGTGTGTTCATTAAGTGTAATGCTACTTTCCAGTCAATCAGCGAGTATGTCGTGAGTGGACGGCGAGATTTACCAATGCAAAGAAGCCGACATACGTGTGGTGTATGAGAGCGTAGGGAGAATGCAGTTCGGTCTTGTATGGTGTGTGCGGCAAGGTATCCCAATAGACATCAACTATTTCGCAGTTATTTACCAACCTCGTCAACCAGTTACGTGAAGGTGGTGAAGCCTAGAAAACGTAACGCAAGAAACAAGTGACGACAGAAAAGGGAGAAATGATTGTTTTTGCTATTGTTGTAGGTGATACGCACTTTAGCTCCTGTTCATTCGCACGAGGAGGTGGAACGAGTCAGATAAGTGTGCATTCCTCTCCATCAAGAGCTGTGTCTTTTAGCCGTTCTCCTTGTCCGCTGTCCGTCTTCGTCCCTTCACTGCATGTGTTCCTGTTTCTATGCGTTTGGGCGCTGATGACCACGCTGTTTAGCGCCCGAAAACCTCAAACCACACACACACACATCAAGAGCTGCTTGTGAACGATTACGAGAATCGTGTTCTGCCCATGGACATTAAGACAGCATGTTCCAGGTGTATCATGTATCTTGTTTACTGATGAAGACACATTCCAATCATGGCCATGCAAACCGCTGAAACAAGTACTATTGGTCTGTTGATAATCCCTGTTGGCTTCGTCAGGTAGAATTGTTCAAATGATTCAAATGGCTCTGAGCACTATGCCACTTAACATCTGAGGTCATCAGTCCCCTAGATCTTAGAACTACTTAAACCTCACTTACCTAAGGACATCGCACACATCTATGCCCGAGGCAGGATTCAAACCTGCGACCGTAGCAGTCGCGTGGATCCAGACTGAAGAGCCTATAACCTGATTTTGATGTCTTTCTAGCTCCGTCCGTTATTGATTATTTTGTTCCCTACGTAGTAGAACTCCTTAACTTCATCTATTACGCGACCATAAGTCTCGATTTTAAGATTCTCGCTGTTCTCATTTCTGATATTTCTCATTACTTTCATCTTTCTTTGATTTGCTCTCAGTCCATACCCTGTACTTATTAGACTGTTCATTCCCTTCATCGGATCATGTAATACTTCTTCACCTTCACACAGGATAGCAATGTCATCAGCGAATCGTATCATTGATATCCTTTTACCTTGAATGTTGATTCCACTCCTGAACCTTTCTTTTATTTCCATCATTGTTTCTTCGATATACATGTTGAACAGTAGGGGCGAAAGACTGCATCCCTGTCTTACACCCTTTTTAATCCGAGCATTTCGTTCTTGGTCGTCCACTTTTATTACTCCGTCTTGGCTCTAGTGCATATTGTATAATACCCCTCTTCCCTATAGCTCACCCCTATTTTTCTCAGAATTTTGAACATTACACTCGATTGTACATAATCGAAAGCTTTTCCCCGGTCGACAAATCCTATGAATGTGTCTTGATTTTTCTTTAGTCTTGCTTCCATTATCACCTGCAACGTCAGAATTGCCTCTCTGCTGCCTTCACATCTCTTAAACTGATCGTTACCTAACATGTCCTCAATTTTCTTTTCTATTCTTCTGTAATCTATTCTTGAAAGTAACTTTAATGCATGAGCTGCTAAGCTAATTTAGCAATAATTCTCGCACTTCCAGAATGAGATTTTCACACTGTAGCGGAGTGTGCGCTGATATGAAACTTCCTGGCAGATTAAAACTGTGTGCTGGACCGAGACTCGAAATTTGGACCTTTGCCTTTCGCGGGCAAGTACTCCACCAAGTGAGCTATCCAAGCACGACTCACGCCCTGTCCTCACGGCTTTACTTCTGACGAGATTCAGGCAGAAGTAAAGTTGTGAGGACGGGGCGTGAGTCGTACTTGGGTAGCTCAGTTGGTGGAGCACTTGCCCGCGAAAGGCAAAGGTCCCGAGTTCGAGTCTCGGTCCAGCACACAGTTTTAATCTGCCAGGAAGTTTCAATTCTCGCACTTGTCGGCTCTTGCAATGTTCGGAGTTGTGTGGATGATATTTTTCAGAAAGTCAGATGGTGTGTCTCCACACCAAAGAGAACAATTACCACTCCGCTTAACGATTATAGAAATTCTGGTGGAATGCTATGTAACCATTCTGTCTTAGTCTTAAGACTTCCTAAGCTCTTTTAAATTATTATTCTCATACTGGATCACCTATCTCTTTTATATCGACTCTTCTTTATTTTCCTGTCACAGTAGATATGTCTTCCCACGCACAGAGGCCTTTAGTGTACTCTTTCCGTTTATCCACTCTCTCCTCTGCATTTAACAGTGGAATTTCCTTTGTGCTGTATATGTTATCACCTTTGCTTGTAATTTCACCTTATGTTGTTTTGAATCAGTCTGTCCTACAGTCATTTCTTCTACGACTTCTTCACGTTTTTCATGTAGCCATTTCGTCTTAGCTTCCCTGCACATCCTATTTATTTCATTTCTCAGAGACTTGTATTTTTGTATTCCTGAATTTACGTGAACATTTTTGTACTTTCTTCTTTTGTCGATCAACTGTAGTATTTCTTCTGTTACCCATGTTTTCTTCTTAGTTACGTTCTTTGTACCTATGTTTATCTTTCCAACTTGTGTGATTGCCCTCTTTAGAGATTCCACTCTTCTTCAACGGTACTGCCTACTGCGGTATTCCTTGCTGCATGTACAGCCTTAGAGAACTTCAAGTGAATCTCGTCGTTTCTTAGTACTTTCGTATCCCACTTATTGATTCTTCCTGACTATTCTCTTAAACTTCATTGCGATCCGAGTCTATATCTGTTCCTGGGTACGCCTTTCAAGTCCAGATTCTGATTTCGGAATCTGTCTGATCATGATGTAATCTAACCGAAATCTTCCCGTATCACCGGCCTTTTCCAAGTGTGCCACCTCCTTTTCTGATTCTTGAGCAAAGGAGTTGTCATGAACCACTGCGGGCACTTTAACACCGCAAGAAATAGTGCTCACCATTATTTCTGCATCGGGCCTAGGAGAGTTGAGAAAGTTGTGCGTGGCCACGTCTAAGAGTGAAGTTACCAGGAAACAGGCTAGTCGAACTACAAAGTACGGCGCGCTATAGCACAGGCAGAGGCAAGCGGCGATTCTCCAGCAGGGGTGGGCACACTCCTAAAAGTAAACATCGACCACGGCGGACCCCCACGGTTAGCAGGCCCATGCCTCAATCCAGGCAGATTCCTTCCCAGACAGTCACTCGCAGCAGGCAGACCTCAGTTTCATCTGCATGCAGACAAATCCGACTCGAGGTGCCGCAATGATACCACCTGCTGAAATTCCACAGAAACCGTAGCTGGTAATGAAATCCGAAGACGTTTGGCAGGCAAAGATTTCAATATGAGAACGTACAAGGTCATCACCACCATCGTCTCCATCCAGAGTTTAGTTATTGTACATATCTGTTCCGGTCTGTATCATTCATCCATTCACACAGCGCCGGCCGCGGTGGTCTAGCGGTTCTAGGCGCTCAGTCCGGAACCGCGCGACTGCTACGGTCGCAGGTTCGAATCCTGCCTCGGGCATGGATGTGTGTGATGTCCTTAGGTTAGTTAGGTTTAAATAGTTCTAAGTTCTAGGGGACTGATGACCATAGATGTTAAGTCCCATAGTGCTCAGAGCCATTTGAATCATTTGAACCATTCACACAGCTCTTACGAAGTCAATCTAGGTATTTTTATAGGTATTTTTAGGCAAGCGATTTTCTATCATTCTATCAGCATGATCCGTTTCATTATATTCTTATCTGTCTTATCTTTAACTGAAATAATTTTTAAATCTGATCCTACTGTTTCATTCCTTATTTTATCCATTTTATTACAGCCTTTTACATATCCCATGAAATTAGTTTCTGCTGCCTGGCACGTGATTTTTTTTTTTTTTTTTGTTATTGTCCATAACTCGAAACCGTATACAAGAATAGGCACAGCCATAACATTACAGAATTTCATTTCTCCTTCCTTTCTTGTTTTTCTTCCTGAAGTTCTTCCAGCTGTTCGCAGATAGTTTGATTTTTATTAACCTTCTTGTTAGTGTCTTTTTCATAGCTAAGACTAGTATCGCATCCCAGATAACCGAACCGGAATACTTAAAATTTTCTCATTCATTATTGATGCGTACAGAGTCTATATATACATACAAAAATAGTTGCATGAAATTTTAGTAAATCAAGCTGTCTCACAAGTGTGGAGTCTGTCAGCCACTTTATTTAATTTAGATAACAACGTCCTAGTGATGAAGTGGAAAGATGGTACACAGTTAGGAATTAAAACAGGAGCAAGCATACCATTAAACCCTGTTGTATGCTGATGACCAGATAACAGAAGATAATTTACAAAGAGCAGTGCACAGATTGACCCAAAATGTGCTATATTACAGCTTAACCATATCTGCAAATAACAAAAAGATAATGGATTTCAAAGGAAAGAACCCAGTCAGATCGAACGTAGAAGACCGCAGTAGATTTAGCAATGTGAAAATTATCTGCAATTGATTTAGATCCCGAAATGACTCGCTACATAGAACCACACTTAACAAACACAACTGAAATCTCTGTGCAAAGCGCTAATTGAATGTTATTGATGGTTTATGGCCCTAATAGTGAAAGCTAAGTTGGAAACTTGTGATGAAACAATAACTAATGTGTAATGTCTGTTGTGACTGTAGAAAATTTTAATTTTTATTCTTGCTTTTGTGACCAAAATAAGAGTTCAGGCTCCATAGGCAAACAGCCAGCCGACATTAAGAAATAGTCCACCAGGACGTAGGGACAAGATAAGCGGCGGAGGCTGCCAAGCATGGCTTGTTGATCAAATAACTTAGTGTTTGACTTCCTGCCAGGGGAAGCAGCATGAATCAAACTTGCGCAATGAAAGACGCAAACAACAGGGCGATAATACAGCAAGACAGAGTGTCAGTCAAGTGCGGAAAAGACTCGTGTGGAACCAATTAAGATGTGTGCAGCTAGAAACGAAAGTGTCGTGTGGAACCAAAGGCATTCTTGCGCAATCGGATCACTTAGAAATGGTCGTGTGAAATAAATTATCTCGTGTGCACCCAAGTATATGAGAAACGAAATAAAAGGCCAGGCACCTGAATAACTAGAAGCGGAGATTCAGATGCAGATTCAGAGTCAGTGCCGGGAGTTTGGAGGTTCCGCAGCGAGACGCCAACCGGGCCGAGTAGGCCCATAGCAGCCCATTCAGCTCATAAAGATTTCAACTACGAGAAGATGGTGATAGACTCTGGTGGACACTCAGGAACTGCAGGTCAAGTAGGATTTTGAGTTTCATTGGAATAGTGTTGAACAGCGGCTGTCAGTCTTTGTCTCAATTACTTAGAGAGATTTCAGTGCTAACCAAGAACAGGTGATTGCTTTGTACATGTTTCTTACATGTACCGACAATTAGCTTTGAAGTAGCAAGTCCGAATAAATAGACTGAATCTTACTAAGGGGTTTATGGTACAACAGCTTACATAAGTATATGTAAGAATAAACTTGATAGAAACTGAGAATAAACTTGATAGAAACTAACCCCTCCTCTCACCCCCATATGAACCATGGACCTTGCCGTAGGTGGGGAGGCTTGCGTGCCTCAACATTACAGATGGCCGTACCGTAGGTGCAACCACAACGGAGGGGTATCTGTTGAGAGGCCAGACAAGCGTGTGGTTCCTGAAGAGGGGCAGCAGCCTTTTCAGTAGTTGCAGGGGCAACAGTCTGGATGATTGACTGATCTGGCCCTGTAACACTAACCGAAACGGCCTTGCTGTTGTGGTACTGCGAACGGCTGAAAGCAAGGGGAAACTACAGCCGTAATTTTTCCCGAGGGCATGCAGCTTTACTGTAAGAGTAAATGATGATGGCGTCCTCTTGGCTAAAATATTGAGGAGGTAAAATAGTACCCCATTCGGATCTCGGGCGGGGACTACTCTAGAGGATGTCGTTATCAAGAGAAAGAAAACTGGCGTTCTACGGATCGGAGCGTGGAATGTCAGATCCCTTAATCGGGCAGGTAGGTTAGAAAAACTAAAAAGGGAAATGGATAGGTTAAAGTTAGATGTAGTGGGAATTAGTGAAGTTCAATGGCAGGAGGAACAAGACTTGTGGTCAGGTGAATACAGGGTTATAAATACAAAATGAAATAGGGGTAATCCAGGAGTAGGTTTAATAAAGAATAAAAAAATAGGAGTGTGGGTAAGCTACTACAAACAGCATAGTGAACGCATTATTGTGGCCAAGATAGACACGAAGCTCACGCCTACTACAGTAGTGCAAGTTTATATGCCAACTAGCTCTGCAGATGATGAAGAAATTGATGAAATGTATGATGAGATAAAAGAAATTATTCAGATAGTGAAGGGAGACGAAAATTTAATAGTCATGGGTGACTGGAATTCGACAGTAGGAAAAGGAGGAGAAGGAAACGTAGTAGGTGAATATGGATTGGGGCTAAGAAATGAAAGAGGAAGCCGCCTGGTAAAATTTTGCACAGAGCATAACTTAATCATAGCTAACACTTGGTTCAAGAATCATGAAAGAAGGCTGTATACATGGAAGAGACCTGGAGATACTAAAAGGTTTCAGATAGATTATATAACGGTAAGACAGAGATTTAGGTACCAGATTTTAAATTGTAAGACATTTGTACGGGCAGATGTGGACTCTAACCGCAATCTATTGGTATTGAACTGTAGATTAAAACTGAAGAAACTGCAAAAAGGTGGGAATTTAAGGAGATGGGACCTGGATAAACTGAAAGAACCAGAGGTTGTAGAGAGTTTCAGGGAGAGCATAGGGGAACAATTGACAGGAATGGGGGAAAGAAATACAGTAGAAGAAGAATGGGTAGGTTTGGCGAGTGAAATAGTGAAGGCAGCAGAGGATCAAGTAGGTAAAAAGACGGGGGCTTGTAGAAATCCTTGGGTAACAGAAGACATACTGAATTTAATTGATGAAAGGAGAAAATACAAAAATGCAGTAAGTGAAGCAGGCAAAAAAGAATACAAACGTCTCAAAAATGAGAGCGACAGGAAGTGCAAAATGGCTAAGCAGGTATGGCTAGAGCACAAATGTAAGGATGTAGAGGCTTATCTCACGAGGAGTAAGATAGATACTGCCTACAGGAAAATTAAAGAGACCTTTGGAGAAAAGAGAATCACTTTTATGAATATCAAGAGCTCAGATGAGAACCCCGTTCTAAGCAAAGAAAGGAAAGCAGAAAGGCGGAAGGACTATATAGAGGGTCTGTACAAGGGCGATGTTCTTGAGGACAATATTATGGAAATGGAAGAGGAGGTAGATGAAGACAAATGGGAGATACAATACTGCGGGAAGAGTTTGACAGAACACTGAAAGACCTAAGTCGAAACAAGGCCCCGGGAGTAGAAAACATTCCATTAGAACTGCTGACAGCCTTGGGAGAGCCAGGCCTAACAAAACTCTACCATCTGGTGAGCAAGATGTATGAGACAGGCGAAATACCCTCAGACTTCAAGAAGAATATAGTAATTCCAATCCCAAAGAAAGCAGGTGTTGACAGATGTGAAAATTACCAAACTATCAGTTTATTAAGTCACTGCTGCAAAATACTGACGCGAATTCTTTACAGACGAATGGAAAAACTGGTAGAAGCTGACCTCGGGGAAGATCAGTTTGGATTCCGTAGAAACACATGAGGCAATACTGACCTTACGACTTATCTTAGAAGAAAGCTTAAGGAAAGGCAAACCTACGTTTCTAGCATTTGTAGACTTAGAGAAAGATTTTGACAAAGTTGACTGGAATACTCTCTTCCAAATTCTGAAGGTGCCAGGGGTAAAATACAGGGAACGAAAGGCTATTTACAATTTGTACAGAAACCAGATGGCAGTTATAAGAGTCGAGAGACACGAAAGGGAAGCAGTGGTTGGGAAGGGAGTGAGGCAGTGCTGTAGCCTCTCTCCGATGCTATTCAATCTGTATATTGAGCAAGCAGTAAAGGAAACAAAAGAAAAGTTCGGAGTAGGTATCAAAATCCATGGAGAAGAAATAAAAACTTTGAGGTTTGCCGATGACATTGTAATTCTATCAGAGACAGCAAAGGACTTGGAAGAGCAGTTGAACGGAATGGACAGTGTCTTGAAAGGAGGGTATAAGATGAACATCAACAAAAGCAAAACGAGGATAATGGAATGTAATCGAATTAAATCGGGAGATGCTGAGGGAATTAGATTAGGAAATGAGACACATAAAGTAGTAAAGGAGTTTTGCTATTTGGGGAGCAAAATAACTGATGATGGTCGAAGTAGAGTGGATATAAAATGTAGACTGGCAATGGCAAGGAAAGCGTTTCTGAAGAAGAGAAATTTGTTAACATCGAGTATTGATTTAAGTGTCAGGAAGTCATTTATGAAAGTATTTGTATGGAGTGTAGCCATGTCTGGAAGTGAAACATGGACGATAAATAGTTTTGATAAGAAGAAAATAGAAGCTTTCGAAATGTGGTGCTACAGAAGAATGCTGAAGATTAGATGGGTAGATCACATAACTAATGAGGAGGTGTTCAACAGAATTGGGGAGAATAGGAGTTTGTGGCACAACTTGACTAGAAGAAGGGATCGGTTGGTAGGACATATTCTGAGGCATCAAGGGATCACCAATTTGGTACTGGAGGACAGCGTGGAGGGTAAAAATCGTAGAGGGAGACCAAGAGATGAATACACTAAGCAGATTCAGAAGGATGTAGGCTGCAGTAGGTATTGGGAGATGAAGAGGCTTGCACAGGATAGAGTAGCATGGAGAGCTGCATCAAACCAGTCTCAGGACTGAAGACCACAGCAGCAGCACAAACTAACCAATCTTTTCTGCTAATTGCAATTCTGTAACATATTTTCAGGAAACGTATTTGCTTAAAACCTAGGAGATTCTCTCCCTCTCATCTCCGATATAAAGGTTGATAGCAATTTATAACTAACCCATTTCGTTAACGTCCCGATTTCGCTACGCAGTTCGCACTTACTTCATTCTGGTATAGGTAGGCTGTGCCGGGACGCGAAAAGCTTTACAACATTCATTAATAGATCAACTGCTGTTAGAAGTCGAAACAACACACCACTGACGGTGTAAAGCAATACGGAAAATTCCCTCTGTGTTGGAGTAACAAGGATGCTCACCATAGACAGCTGCCCGTTGTGGGTGAATCCCACGTTCAGTACATGAAAGCCTGTGCCTTAATCTACTTGTCTACGTAATTTCCGTCAATACTAAGGCACTTTTCATAAAGTTGTTAACCACTGCATCACCACTGTTTTGACTTCGTCATCGTCTTGATGACGCTGACCGCCCAGGTGTTTCTTCAAGTGCAGGAACAGATGGTAGTCACTGTACGGAGGATGATCTAGAGTTTCCCATCGAAAAGATGTGATGAAATCTTTGGTCTGATTCTTCACATGCGGACGGACATTGTCTTGCAGTAAAACGATGCTCTTGCTCAACTTCCATGGACTGTTGATTTGATTCTGGTATGACGTAGGCCACCGATGATTCATCGCCCGTAACAATTTGTCTTAAGAAATCATCACCGTCGTTTAGGTACAGCTCAAGGAAATTCAATGCACTGTCCAAACGTTCGGTTTTGTGCACATCAGTCAACATTTTCGGTACCGAACGTGCGCACAATTTTCGTTAATTCAAGTGCTCGGTCACAATGGCATACAAAACACTACGAGAACCATTAGGAAAGTCATCCCGCAAGGAGAACATCGTAAACCTTCTGTTTTCTCTCACCTTATTGGCCACTTCCTGCACCAAACTTTCATTAACGACCGAAGGACGCCCACTCCGTTGTCCATCATGCACATTTGTGCGGCAATCTTTAAATGCTGTCACCAACTTTCTTATCATTCCAACACCCATAATATTTTCTCCGGAAAACTGCACAGATCTCACGATGAATATCGGTCGCTTTTAGGCCTTCAGCACTAAGAAATCTTATAACAGCCCGTACTTCAGTCGGCGGAACTCGCGATTATCCGATTCATCTTAAACACTCGGTACACAAAGTAAACAAGGGAGAATGAGACTATAATGGCGTCAGTGTGTAGATTAAGGTACAGGCTTTCATGTAAAAATAAAATTATTGAGATATCTTAGCACGTCTTTTTTTTAAATTCCAAAACGGTACTTACTTAAAAAACACGCTTGGTATTTTCATCAGCGCTCTGACAGCAACTTATAACACTTCCGTCTGCTACTGCTATACCATAACCCTAAAGTTGGAGGTAGGTTGTGAAATAAAACTATCTTGTCAAGGCAATTGCTGTATTACGCAACAGAGTAGTGTTACCCTCTGAGAGAAATTTTGTTATATTGACCGTTATACCTAACGGAGGTGGATTATCGGAAGTGAAAATCAGAATTACTAAAGTATTCAAACAGTAACAAATAATATTTTACCTAGCTACACTGTTTAAAGAATAAAGGAAAAGGTCGCCAGCCTAATTAGGCAAGAGAATGATTAACATTCTTGTTTAAGAAAACAGTTATTAGTAACTTTAATGGACCACCACAACCTATATTTTGCCACACGCGAGTGCAACGAACTCTGACACCTGCATATGTTCATGGTTAAGACTGGGAGCTAACAGAGCAGAACAAACTACTTGCATAAATATAACAGATAACGAAACACACTATTACTTTCAGGGCTTATTCAAACTAAATGGTCTTTATAACATTACTATTAATATTCACTGCAGAATCATAAATTGGACATAGGTTAAGTATTATTTTTCAAACACTTTCCTAATTGACATAGAATTATAAATGTTGTTCACTGCAAAATTATGAACTAGCCACAGGTTAAGTCTATCACAGTTAAATACTTCACTATTTAAAATGAAAGTTAATTGGAATTCACTGGAACTCACTGTCTTTTGAATAAAGAAATTATTGTTTTCATAAATAGTGGCAAAGGATAACCTGTGGATCTTATTACACTATTAATATGCACTTTCAATACCCGAAAGAAACAAGTGCTTAGCAAACAGATATAACTTTCCACAACTGCATTTCACGACTTTTGCTGCAGTGAGACACAATGTTGACAAATTTAGAAGAAACTGATTCACCTTTTAAAATTTACTACAGGCAGCACTATGATCATTAACTAAGCAAAACTTCACAAGCCTCAGTTTTAAAAACTTTTAATTTTTAAAAGAAACAGCAAATTGTCTTTGTTACCACAGTCTTCTACTTTCAAGTAAATGATTAAACAGGTGACTTTGACACTACAAAACAAACTTTAAATTGGACTTTTTCCATCACTAGGAGGCTTTAATTTTTTCCACAAACTAGGACACTCGGCAATCATAGATCAAATGGAGAGGAACCTGAGAGGTGATAGAAAAAAAATCAAGGTAGGTACATGAATTCAATTGTAAGCTACGTTATATTTGAGCACACTAACACATCCAATAAGCTGACCCTTCACTGTACATTATTATAGTATTCCGTTACAGTGATTGCGCAATGTGGTGGCAACTGCATGTTGGTAGGTGGATTTGCAGGCAGAATTGCTGGACTCTGTCCCTTCTTGGTGGCGATGATGGATACCAATTCCAGTATCGTTCCAGCTATTTATCCATCCATCCGAGGCATTGGAAAGTGGCAGAAAAAGCCTCTCTCGTAACCAGCACAATATACAACTTTTACATGGCAGTGCACAGTTTGGTAGCTCGTCCCCGACTGACTCTTGTTCCACTTTTTCTACCTAGGCCAACCACAATTTGCGCGCACCTCAGTTCCGTTCCCGAGGGGTTCAAATGGTTCAAATGGCTCTGAGCACTATGGGACTTAACTGCTGCGGTCATCAGTCCCCTAGAACTTAGAACTAGTTAAACCTAAGTAACCTAAGGACATCACAAACATCCATGCCCGAGGCAGTTCCCGAGGGGAACCACACTATCTCTTACACACAAGGTAACTAAGAATTCTAAGTGAAGGTCAGCAGTTACATAACAGAGAACAAACATTTTAAATAAAACAGAACCTTAGCACATATTAACATTTCTATGAAAAATTGTTTAAATAAAATTATTCATCCTCAAAGATAACCAGAGAGTTTATGTAAGAAAGACAAAACATATCATTTGCTCATATCGTACATATTACATAAGTCAAACTTCCCACATTATAAAAGACATCAGTTTATAACAGAGATAAGAATAAACACTCTCATGGTATCTACACTCCTGGAAATGGAAAAAAGAACACATTGACACCGGTGTGTCAGACCCACCATACTTGCTCCGGACACTGCGAGAGGGCTGTACAAGCAATGATCACACGCACGGCACAGCGGACACACCAGGAACCGCGGTGTTCGCCGTCGAATGGCGCTAGCTGCGCAGCATTTGTGCACCGCCGCCGTCAGTGTCAGCCACTTTGCGGTGGCATACGGAGCTCCATCGCAGTCTTTAACACTGGTAGCATGCCGCGACAGCGTGGACGTGAACCGTATGTGCAGTTGACGGACTTTGAGCGAGGGCGTATAGTGGGCATGCGGGAGGCCGGGTGGACGTACCGCCGAATTGCTCAACACGTGGGGCGTGAGGTCTCCACAGTACATCGATGATGTCGCCAGTGGTCGGCGGAAGGTGCACGTGCCCGTCGACCTGGGACCGGACCGCAGCGACGCACGGATGCACGCCAAGACCGTAGGATCCTACGCAGTGCCGTAGGGGACCGCACCGCCACTTCCCAGCATATTAGGGACACTGTTGCTCCTGGGGTATCGGCGAGGACCATTCGCAACCGTCTCCATGAAGCTGGGCTACGGTCCCGCACACCGTTAGGCCGTCTTCCGCTCATGCCCCAACATCGTGCAGCCCGCCTCCAGTGGTGTCGCGACAGGCGTGAATGGAGGGACGAATGGAGACGTGTCGTCTTCAGCGATGAGAGTCGCTTCTGCCTTGGTGCCAATGATGATCGTATGCGTGTTTGGCGCCGTGCAGGTGAGCGCCACAATCAGGACTGCATACGACCGAGGCACACAGGGCCAACACCCGGCATCATGGTGTGGGGAGCGATCTCCTACACTGGCCGTACACCACTGGTGATCGTCGAGGGGACACTGAATAGTGCACGGTACATCCAAACCGTCATCGAACCCATCGTTCTACCATTCCTAGACCGGCAAGGGAACTTGCTGTTCCAACAGGACAATGCACGTCCGCATGTATCCCGTGCCACCCAACGTGCTCTAGAAGGTGTAAGTCAACTACCCTGGCCAGCAAGATCTCCGGATCTGTCCCCCATTGAGCATGTTTGGGACTGGATGAAGCGTCGTCTCACGCGGTCTGCACGTCCAGCACGAACGCTGGTCCAACTGAGGCGCCAGGTGGAAATGGCATGGCAAGCCGTTCCACAGGACTACATCCAGCATCTCTACGATCGTCTCCATGGGAGAATAGCAGCCTGCATTGCTGCGAAAGGTGGATATACACTGTACTAGTGCCGACATTGTGCATGCTCTGTTGCCTGTGTCTATGTGCCTGTGGTTCTGTCAGTGTGATCATGTGATGTATCTGACCCCAGGAATGTATCAATAAAGTTTCCCCTTCCTGGGACAATGAATTCGCGGTGTTCTTATTTCAATTTCCAGGAGTGTATTCAATCAAACACATTTACAGAAGCTCAACGATGTAACATTAAATAAAACAAAAGGCGAAATAAATCATTAGAGTATTACAGCTATGGTGTTACAAACGGCTCGAACTTTTTGGAATTTTTTATATATGTCGACATTGCGGAGGAAGTAGAGAAATAGCCCAGTCTCATAAATGCTTCAGTGTCGCATAGGAGTTTGCAGAGAAAGTTATTTAATCAGAGCAGTGTTGCCACTCATACACTTATAAGCACCGCGGCCAAAACTTGTTGGTTCACTTTGGTGAGTGCACAGTTGCTCGTTAGCGGTTCTCTGAAACAGATAACAGAGACTACCCAAGAGTAATGGCGCTATCCCTTCAGGTGTTGTGTGACGTCAAGAAGAGAAAGGAGTGCTGTCGTGGAGAGAGAGAGAGAGAGAGAGAGAGTGAGGGGGAGTCAGAGAGAGAGAGAGTGAGGGGGAGTCAGAGAGAGAGAGAGAGAGAGAGAGAGAGAGAGTGAGGGGGAGTCAGAGAGAGAGAGAGAGAGAGAGAGAGAGAGAGCGGCGCTGATTAGCGCAACAGGCAGGGCCAGCATCGGTGGAGCTGGCCCGGCGGGGGCGGCGCAGGTGGCGCAGGGCGGACGCCTAATGAAGTGTCGGCGCTGCGCAGCTGTAATTAACCCTGAGCGGTCACCGGCGCAGCGCGACCCAGCCCCACGTGTCACGTCGCTCTGCGCCGCGTACACCTACCTCAGCCCTCCCACCTTCCGCCTTAGCTGCTTTTTGATTCAAAAGCGATCCACCCCTTCCTTGAAGGTAATTTTATAAGTGTTAATGCGTTTCCTCGGAAGCGGTTGCTGAGAGACCCATGATTAGGTCTTCTTCAGGTCCGGGCACAAGAAAACTAACACAAAGGAAATGACCACTCTCGAAGAAATTATCCGAATGGGACGAATAGCGGTAGTTGTAAAGTACAAGTATAGACAAACTAATGTTTACAAATCCAGAAAAAATGGATGATTTGTTCAAGAGAAAGAGCATCGTGGATTGAGAAGTCAAAGACGCGTTGGTCCCTCTCTGGCCATTATACACACATCAAAAAAAGTTTTGCATCACTTCGGTTCCGAGAGTTCCGAAACCTGTACAGAAATTTGGAATAGAGATCAACATAAACATCGTTTCCTCCATTTTTATTGCTCATGAAAACTACACATCGCATGTTGTACCACCATACAGCTACACCTTCAAAGATGGTGGTCCAGATTGCTGTACACACCGGTACCTCTAACACGTCCTCTTGCATTGATGCATACCTGTATTCGTCGCGGCATACTATCGACAAGTTCATCAAGGCACTGTTGGTCCACATTGTCCGACTCCTCGCAGCGATTCGGTGGTGATCCCTGAGAGAGTCTGGTGCGTCGCGTCCTTCAGAAACAGCCCTTTTCAGTCTATCCCACGCATGTTGGGTTCTTGTCTGGAGAACATGCTGGCCACTCTAGTCGAGCGCTATCGTTATCCTGAAGGAAGTCATTCACTAGATGTGCACGATGTGGGCGCGAATTGTCGTCCATGAAGATGAACGCCTCGCCAATATGCTGCCGATATGGCATTCACGTATCGTACTGCCGTTACGGCGCCTTCCATAAACACCAGCGGCGTACGCCGGCCCCACACAGTGCCACTCCAAAACAGCAGGTAACCTCTACCTTGCTGCAATCGCTGGACAGTGTGTCTAGGACGTTTAGCCTGACCGGGTTGCCTCCAAACACGTCTCCGACGATTGTCTGGTTGAAGGAATATGCGGCACTCATCGGTGAAAACGTGATTCCAATCCTGAGGGGTCCATTCGGCATGTTGTTGGGCCCATCTGTACCACACTACTTGGTGTCGTGGTTGCAAAGAAAGACCTCGCCATGGACTGCGGGAACGAAGTTGCGCATCATGCAGCCTATTGCGCACAGTTTGAGTCGGAAAACGGTGTACTCTGGCTGCACGAAAAGCATTATTCAACATGGAGGCGTTGCTTTCAGGGTTCCTCCGAGCCATAATTCGTAGGTAGGGGTCATCCACTGCAGTAGTAGTCTTTGGGCGGCCTGAGCGAGGCATGTCATCGACAGTTCCTGTCTGTCTGTATCTCCTCCATGTCCGAACAACATCGCTTTGGTTCACTCCGAGACGCCAAGACCCTTTCCTTGTTGAGAGCCTTCCTGGCACAATGTAACAATGCGGACGTGATCGAACTGTGGTATTTACCGTGTAGGAATGGTTGAACTACAGACAACACGAGTCGTTTACCTCCTTGGTGGAAAGACTGGAAGTGACTGGCTGTCGGACCCCCTTCGTCTAATAGGCGCTGCTCATGCATGGTTGTTTACATGTTTGGGCGGGTTTAGTGACATCTCTGAACAGTCAGAAGGACTCTGTCTGTGATATAATATCCACAGTCAACGTGTATCATCAGGAGTTCTGGGAACTGGGGTTATGCAAAACTTTTTTTGATGTGTGTGTAAGCAATAATTCTTCTTGGCACTGACTGATAAAGTGGTTGTATCTCCTCCTGTGGGATATCGTCCCAAATTCTGTCCGACTGACGCGTTAGATCCTCAAAATCCCGAGCTGGTTGGAGAGCCTTCCCATAATGCTCCAAACTTTATCAACTGGTGAGAGATCTGGCGATATTGATGACCAAGGTAGGGTCTGGCAAGCACGAAGGCAAACAGTAGAATTTCTCGCCATGTGCGGGCAGGTATTGTACTGCTAAATTGTGTGCCCAGAATGGCTTGCCATGAAGGGCAACAAAACAAGTCGTAGGATATTGTCGACGTACAGCTACGCGGTAGGGCTGGAGCGGATGACAACCAAATGGGTCCAGCTAAGAAATGAAATTGCACTCCAGACCATCATCCTTGGTTGGTATCATTTCGCAGCGGGACTTATCACTGACGACAATTCTACTCAGTCAATGAGATTCCAGGCCGAATGTGCTCGACACAGACGGGCTTGTTGGCGTACAGAGGTCAATGGTAGTCGGTGCCAGGGGAGTTCTAAACTCAATATCCTTCCTGTGAACCGCGTATTAGTAGTGCTTGTGGTCAATGAAACACCATTAGTACGCCGAATCGATGATTATGATAAATTAGGCCTCTCTGACAATTTCTCGGTCCCCTTGTTCTGTCCTCTCTAGATCGACCGCTTCCAGCTTGACGCTGGGTTCGGCCATGATTCACCCATTCCTATCAACATCGTCGAATTGTGGTATCGCGCCTATTCAAACGTCGAGATTCGCTGGTTATTCTAACTGGCTTCTTTGAGCCCAATTAGATATCCTCTCTCAAATACTGACATCTGCGTATGTTGTTCGCGCCCCTATCGACGTGGCATAGTTACCGTCCAAATGAGTACATGGAAAGAAATTCGCAACGATTTTACTCCCTGGTATCGGTGTGTCATCTGTTAACTGTCTTTGTCAGCTGCACGGTGAAATTGTGCTGCAGCGTCACACATTCATCCATCGACCACCCCAGAATGAGATTTTCACTCTGCAGCGGAGTGTACGCTAGTATGAAACTTCCTGGCAGATTAAAACTGTGTGCCAGACCGAGACTCGAACTTGGGACAATTGCATTTCGCAGACAAGTGCTCTACCAACTGAGCTGCCCAAGCACTACTCCCGACCCGTCTTCACACCTTTAATTCCGCCAGTAATTCGTCTCCTACCATCCAAACTTCAGTTGGTAGAGCACTTGCCCGCGAAATGCAATGGTCCCGAGTTCGAATCTCGGTCTGGCACACAGTTTTAATCTGCCAGGAAGTTTCATAACCCACCCCAGTTTACAGTTTAGCGATTCTCTTCGACACCTGGACGAATATCAATTTGTAACAAATCTTCGTAACTCCTTCGTGGTGCGGCGCTTTTTTGACTTACAAGGGGAGGCCGCCAATTGTGAAATTCAGATTCGATTCATACTGCGCATAATAAAAAGCTCATGGCCGGAGGTGTAATGTGGAAAAGCACCAAGATGCACTTCTCAGCTATTGTCGAGAAAATCGACAGTTAAAAGAAACCGTTGCGGTGAAATACTCTCTAGATTAATAATTTTTCACAGCGTCGTGGCACAGCGGTAAGCGCTCGGGTTTGTAATCAGAAGGTCGCCGGATCGAATTTCGCACCATGCAACTTTTTTTTTTTTAGTATTTGTTATTTGTAATTCTAATGTGTATACACACACACACACACACACACACACACACACACACACACACATATATATATATATATATATATATATATATAATTCCCGGCAATCAGTTGCAACAATTATGCATATAAGTTGTTGAAAGTCGTTTGTCGTGGAAAAACTGGCGACTTCGAACATTATGTTTTCCGCAAACAAAGTTGTATTTCACAAATGTTATTAATTGTCTTCATAATGTTAACCACGTATAGTTAACGGAAGACGTTGAAACGATATTCCGAAACGTATACGAATAGCGTAAGTCAAACGTTCGAATTAGAATAGAGACCCCACGAACACAAATTCGCTGTGGCAGGTACGAAATATAAACTCCGTTACTCGCTCGTTACACTTGAAGGACAGATATTGAATGGGCCGAAACGAGCCGCCACATAACAGCGTAGTTGCCTGCTAACTTCGAAAGAAGGTAGATGCGGTCCCTAGATCAACTTATAACATCGTCGAAAATCAGTGCGGACGGGAGAGCTTTGGTACACCCTGTTAAAAAAACGGAAAAATGGAGGCGGTACAATTGGAGAGCGATCCGCCTTCACCGACATGCACAAGCAATTCATTAATAGTTTATATATATATATATATATATATATATATATATATATATATATTTGAATTACAAAAAGCTAATAATAAAAAATAGCATGGCGCCAGATTCGATCCGGCGACCTTCGGAGTACTAACCGGAGCGCTTACCGCTGCGCCACGACGCTGTGGAAAATTATTAATCGTAGAGAGTATTTCACTACAACGGTTTCTTTTAACTGTCGATTTTCTCAACAACGGCTGAGAGGTTCATCGTGGTGCTTTGCCACATTACACCTCTGGCCATGAGCTTTTATTATGCGCAGTATGAATCGAATCTGAATTTCACAATTGGCGGCCTCCCCTTGTTAGTGTAATTTGCATAATTCCAATTATTAGCGATTAGCGCAAGAAAACGGAAGCTTACTAAACAGTCTAAAAAAGAAACACAAAACGCAGATCGTACTTTCATTCTGGAGTGTGCTCAGATTTGAAAAGTTCTGGTGGGTTAAAACTGCTTCACTGGGACTCGAAACTGGGACTTTCGTGTTTCGTGGGAATGTGCTGTACCGACTCAGATATCCAAGCACGACTGACGATCCGCCCTCATGGCTTTAATTCTTCCAATATCTCGTCACCTACCTCCAGACTTAATAGAAAGTCTCTTATCATAACTTGTGGGACAAGCACTCTTGGAAGAAATACTGATATTAAACTGCCAGGCAGTTTCAAATCAGCGCATACTCTTCTGCAAGTGAAAATTCATTCTAGTAATCCCTCAGCCTATGTCTAAGCTGTGTCTTCACAATATCGTTTCTTCCAGGAACGCTAACTGCACAAAGTATGTATGAGAATTTCCGTGAAGTTTGGGTGGCAGGAGATGAGGTACTAGCGGAAATAATGTTAGGAGGGCGCGTCGTGAGTCGTGGTTGGATAGCGCAGTCTTTAGAGTATGTTCCCGCAAAAGGTAAAGCTTAAAAGTTCGAGTCTCGGTCCGACACACAGTTTAAATCTGTCTGGAAGTTTCAAATCAGTGTGGACTCTACTGCAGAGGGCAAATTCATTCAGGAAGCAATCCGACAGGCTGTGACTAAGCCGTGTCTCCGCAGAATACTTTCTTCCAGCACTGCTAGTCTTCTGAGGTATACAACAGAGTTTCTATGAAGTTTGGAAGGCATGAGGTGAGGCACTGGCTGAAGTAAAACTGGAAGGCGCGTCGTGAGTCGTACTTGGATAGCTGAGTAAATGCCCACGAAAGGAAAAGTTCAGAGCCGCGATCCGGAACAAAATTTTTATCTGTCAAGGCGTTTCAACAGACAAAATGTTGCACTGTGGGTTTCTATGCGGCAACTAAGGCGAAGAGCCACTACACTAATGTAAGTTGCTGAAGAGTGTCATATAATTCTAAAAATCCATCCCTCTACGAATTTAAACATCTCTAATGTCTGATGGACTCTTTCGGAATGTAGGCTCTTCGGTTTACTGATATAAATATTAATATATATCTACACGTGTTAAAAATCGGAGTTTTCACACATGTTATATACAAGAGAAGGGTTATCTTAATGGAATCCAATCGCAAGTAATACAACATTGTGATCAAACCCGAATGTCTGTACGCAAGGGAATGGTTCAGAATGACAGCCTCTAACAGTCTTAACGAAAAATAGTTATTCTGATGTGATATGCTCTTCCTATGTCTTGTTCCTTCCTCTAGATCATGAAACGACATGTATTCCGCCTCGCTTTTCGTATCTGAGTATCTTCTCCTCCTCATATCGGGCACCATCTCATAAAGTTTTCACACTTCCGCACCCTTTAAATTGCGTACAAATGTAATTCTCAGCATGCTGTATTCCATCCTTGGAATCCATCCCACGGTCCTGTCTACACATCCCACCGTCCATTCGTCATACATTCCATACCGTTTACACATACTAATTTCAGCCTCCTTCCCATCTCATAGCACAGACATCCTTGGAATGTACCCTTTCTTCCAGGTATAACCTACCATTTTGTTCTAGTCATCAGTATGCTGACTGGTTGGATGCGACTGTCCATAATTCCTCCCCTGTGACCAACTTCATCATCTCAGAAAAGTTCTTGCGGTCTAGACCCTTAGTTGTTCGTTGAATGCAATTCAGTTTCTGTCTTGCCCTATCGTTTACACTCTCTATAGCTCCACGCAGTACCCTGGAAGTGAGCCTCTGATGTCTTAACATTTGTCTTATCAACTTGCCTTTTTTCTTGTGTTTTCCATCGAAGAACCTCCTCATTCCTTAAGTTAAGAGTTCACCAAATTTCAAACGCTTCTGTTATCTTCTTTACGTTTGTTCCCACAGTTCATAATTTACCACCATACATTGGTCTCCACGGAGACGCCCGTCCTCAAATTTCTCAAGTTAGTATCTACATTTGATTCTAGCAGACTTCTTCCGACCAGGAATGCCTTTATTCCTGTGATAGTCTGCATTTATGTCCTCTATGCTTCGTCTGTCATCTATTATTTTGCTTTAGCGGAATTCACTGACTGCGCCTACTTCGTGGTCACCAGTTTTAGTGTTAACTTTCGCGCTGTTCTCGTTTCTGCTACTTCTCATTGGTTTCGCCTTTCTTCGATTTACTCTCTGTCCATATTCTGAACTCATTAGAGATTAGACTGTTTATTCAATTCAACAGATTCTGTAATTCTTCTTCCCATCCACTCAGGATAGGTGTGTCGTCAGCACATCTTATCATTGATATCCTTTCATTTAGTTCCGTCATTGATTCTTCGGTGTGTAGACTGAACAATAGGGGTGAAAGGCTACATCCATGTCTTACATCTTTTTCAGTTTGAGCATCCTTTTTGAACCCAGTACTTCGTTTTTTTCCCTAAACTCTTATTGTTTCCTTTGGTTCTTCAACGTATTATTAGCCGTCCTTCCCTGTAGCTTACTCGTGTTTTTCTGAGAATTTATAATGTCTTGCACCATTTCCCTTTGATATTCTAGGTCGACAAAATGCTATAAACTTGTCTTGATAACTGTTAAGTGATGCACCCAGTATCAAACAAAACTTCAGGACTGTCCCTCTGCCAATTTTTCCTTTCCGAAAGCCAAACTGATCGTCATCTAATAGATCTTCAATTTTCTTTTCCATATACTATTATTTTTAGCAACTTATATATATGAGCTGTTGTGCTGATTCAACGATAATTCTTTGCTATTAAATCTCCAATATCACACATTCCATATTGCACTATCTTCAGTAGTCACTTGTTTACCATTACCCCCGTGATTTTAGAAATTCCAAAGGGATGTTATCTGTTTCTTCTGCCTTCTTTCATTAAAAAGTATTCCAAGTCACTGTTAAACTCTGACGCTTAATACTGGACCGTGGTTATCTTTCAAATCGACTCCCATTTCTTCGTCTATAAGATACCTTGCAACTAGCAGAGGCCTTCAGTTTATCTCTTTCAACTTATCCGCTCTCTCCTCTGCGTTTAACAGTGAATTCCCTTGTACTCTTAATGTTGACGCTCTTGCGTTTATTTTACTTGAAATTTTCGTGATTTCTATACGCTGAATAGGTCTTTACGGCGATTATTTATGAATTTGTCCACATTTTTAGCATAGTCGGTTAGCTCTGGCTTCCCTCTACTTCCTATACATTTCAGTCCTAAGAGTTTTATAGTACTATGTTCCTTTCTCACTTATTTTCTTTCATTCTTCTTTCGTCGATCAACTGAACTGCCTCATCTCTCACCCAAGATTTCTTTGAAATAACCAACATGGTATCTATGTGTCATTTTGATTAATCGGGTTTCTGCCGGCTACTCGCGTCTTTCTTGCACGATATTTCAACTGCGTCACTCGCAGTCTTCTTCAGGTGCTGTCCGATACTGATTCTAGTTTGGAACGAGTATCTATGTTCTTTCTGCCCAACTTTTGTGGTCGCCCTCATTGGAGATATAGATTAGTTTCCAAAACGAGCTGTCTGTTGTGGTATTCACTGTCGCAAGAACATTATGATGCATCTGATAATTTCTCAGTACTTAAGGATTTGATTTATTTCCACACTGATTCTTGCGGGTGATGCTCTTCTGTGTACTCTTCATCACTATTAAACAGTGATTCGGATTTATATCTGACGCGCCTTAAAATTCACTATCTTATTTCGGAATCCCTGATTTTTGAAGTGTATGCGCTAATACTTGAACTGAACTGTTTATAGTGATTCACACTCTACATGGCACGTTATTCGTTGCAGGTCACACACCTCCCACACCAACCCAAATTAAGTCTCTATCCTCCCTTTCCTTGCCGCTGTCATGATACTCTGTTTTTAGCTTCCTTCCATCCAACGGTCTTTCCCGTGTAACTTACTTCTCAAAGTACACGGAACTACCCAGAACTACCGGGAATCGCCGTCACATCGCGCTAATAATAAACAGAATGTACATAACATCGCCGTCGTCTCGTCATAAACATCGTTATCTACTTTGCTTTCAAATTTTTTAAATGAACACTTGAGATTTTATAATTTATTGGGTGAAGAGCGGCACTTTGTCTGTTTCCAGTCCGCTGTCAGTAGGGGTAGTAGAAACATCTGCCAAAAATAAATAAATAAAAAATTCACGAATATGTAAGACTGTACGAAATTTTCGGTTTCTTTTCAGGCCAATCGTTTTCCATACGCTAAGTGCATATGTGACTTAAGTCTTCGCATTTGGTTTCCTTTTATAAATTTTGTCTAACGTTGGTAAAATTTAATGAGTGTGTTAACTGTCTTTCATTCAGGGTGAGATAATACGTTTTTTGGAGGACAGCTTCCGTTTGGTAATACCAGTTAATTATACATGTAACCATCTGACTTAACAGCTTACTGGTGCAATTGAGCTATCTGCATCAAAGGAGGAAGTCAAATTACCTGTACTTGGATATCTGTTTGCCGTACATAAGACAATTTCTTTACTGATATTAATTAATTGTACTATTTAGGGCACAAACACGATACTTTCACAAAATCTCATTTGAGAATAATGTTCCCTAAAGTAAATGTTTATAGAGGTTATGGTAAAGTACCATTCAATTTATATTTTGGTAATATTATTGTAATTTTTGCTTTTACTACGGTGGCGAAAGAAACAGCGGGAGTGGAAAGTGGATGGATGTGTAAGGGTGTCAATCCTTAATAAGCTTTAATATGTTGATTAACTAACCAATCAATGCACATGAATAAGGTCAAAATTTAATATCTAGTACAACATAGCAAACGGTACTATTCTCTGCCCCTAAGAGTACCTTTAGCTTTAGAATAATAAGGAGAGCACAAAATATACATGCACTCCATCAACACTTATGCAAGCTGTAAAAAAGTAGCACAAAGGAAAACTATCAAATACTAGCTCGGAACACAAAATCCGAAAGACACGCCAGCAAAAGCCGACACACCAAATCCTGGAACTGGTACTAATACAACCAAGTAATAAGAGGAAAAGTGTATAGATACACAAAATGAGCGGGCAAGCAACTACTGACCACATCTACGTATAATTCAACCGACACCACCAGTAAAATACAAATCAGAAAAATCGTTGAGCACACATAAATAATAACAATACATATAATTTAGAGTACAACACACTAGGCCCTGCACCGACCTCACCGTTGAGGCGGTATAATAACTTGCAATACTCTAGGACCCAGCCCGACACAGAAGTCTACCCGTTCGAAATTTTGCGCAGAGCACAAGTGGCACAACCTCTTCCAACAATGTCTTGACCTAGCATACAACGCTCAGCGCCGCCGTCCTTACGTCCAAGACGCCAAGCATTTTCCGTTTGACCAGACAGAAAAGGATGCCAAGTGTAGACAGGCAGCCACTGTAAACACAGCTCTCAGACTCCATCAGGCTTCATCCTCTGATTTGCTGTGTGAACTCCGTGATCCGTCTCGCCCAGCTGCCTGCCTTATCAGTTCTAGCCTGCTGTAGTGCCTTCATCATGGCCGCCTTCAAACTGCTAAGTCTCCGCTGGGGTTCCTCTCCCCTTGATGGCAGCGGGCGCTTCGTCCTTGCTACGCATGGGACTCATATCATCGGGTGCGTGCAAACAAGTGCCACTCATACTCTCAGGTGCCACAGCCCACTGGCCAAGTCTCAGAGACAGCCACGCTAGGACATGTTCAAGAGCGGAAGGCATACCAAAACACGGTCCGTTGCTGCACAAAACTCTTGTGCCGCTGCTGTCCACGGCTCCTGACGCTGGCTCTAAGCTGATGCCTCTTCCTTCTTCCACGACCAATTCCCTTCTTCTGTTATTCCATGCCGCTCCTACACAAAGGTGAGAAAAAGTTTGGGATAGCGATATGCGCATATACAGATGGCGTCAGTATCGTGCGCACCAAGTAAATAGGGGCAGTGCACTGGCGAAGCTGCTATTTGTACTCAGGTGGTTCATGTGAAAGGGTTTCCATCTTCATTATTGTCACACGATAGGAGTAAACAGACTTTGAACGCGGAATAGTAGTAGGAGCTAGCCGACTGGGATATTCAGTTTCGGAATTCGTTAGGGAATTATTTCGAGAACCACAGCGTCAAAAGTCTGCTGCGAAACTCAAATTTTAGCCATTACTTCTCATCATGGACAACGAAGTGGCCGACGGGCTTCAGTTAACGACCAAGAGCAGCAACGTTTGCGTAGAGTTGCCATGCCAACAGACAAGCACCTCTGCGTGAAATAACCGCAGAAATCATTGTCTAGCGTACGACGAACGTATCATTGTGGCGAAATTTGGCGTTAATGGGCTGTAGAGGCAGACGAGCGACGCAAGTGCCTGCATCGTCTCTTCTGGGCTCGTTACCACAACGGTTGCATTAAAGACGACTGGAAAACCGTGCTCCAATTGGATGAGTTCCGAAATCAATTGGCAACAGTTAAGGGTAAAGTTCGAGTGTGGCTTAGACCTAACGAAACCATGAATCCAAGCTGTCAACAAGGGACTGTGCGAGCTGCTGGTGGCTCCGTAATCGTGTGGGCTCTGTTTACGTGGAATGGACTGGGTCCGCTGATCCAACTAAGAGATCAGTGACTGGGAATGGTTATGTTCGGCTAATTGGAGACCATTTTCAATCATTCATGAACTTCATGTCCTCAAACAACGAAGGAATTTTTATGGATAACGTTGCGCCTTGTCAGAATATTCTGGACTGTCGAGAGAATGATTCGGCCACTCAGATTTTCCGACATGAAGCCCAGTTCATGCATAAAATCGGCAACACTTTCCCTGTTATGGACGGCTGTAGAGGCAGCATGGCTCAATATTTCTTCATGGGATTCCCAATGCCTTGCTGAGTTCATGCTACATCGAGTTGCCGCAGTAGGCTGGGAAAAAGGATGTCCGACACGAAACTAGGAGCTCACCCACGATTTCTCTCACATCAATGTAGTCTCGGCGTGGTGCTGTATTTGTTAGTTTTGCAGATGCGGGCGCACTATGCTGTGGTGGGAATGCAACAGCAACATTTGCACGAACTACCAGACGAGGCAGAGTTTCATGGCCAGCCTGAATCGCTAATTCATTTGATGTATTCGTAGGCCTCATGAGAAAGAAATGAACTCCAGTGCCTGAAGAAGCACCGTGGATCTGTACCTGAAAGTGTGGCAACGAGGCAAAATAAAATGAGGTGGTATTCATGACACTAATGGTGTTACTATCTACGTATTTATTTGCATGGGCGTGCGAGGTAAATATTGTTGTTGTTGTTGTTGTGGCCTTCAGTCCTGAGACTGGTTTGATGCAGCTCTCCATGCTGCTCTATCCTGTGCAAGCTTCTTCATCTTCCAGTACCTACTGCAACCTACATCCTTTTGAATCTGCTTAGTGTATTTATCTCTTGGTCTCCCTCTACAATTTTTACCCTCCACGCTGCCCTCCAATACTAAATTGGTGATCCCTTGATGCCTCAGAACATGTCCTACCAACCGATCCCTTCTTCTGGTCAAGCTGTGCCACAAACTTCTCTTCTCCCCAATCCTATTCAATACTTCCTCATTAGTTATGTGATCTACCCATCTAATCTTCAGCATTATTCTGTAGCACCACATTTCGAAAGCTTCTATTCTCTTCTTGTCCAAACTATTTATCGTCCATGTTTCACTTCCATACATGGCTACACTCCATACAAATACTTTCAGAAATGACTTCCTGACACTTAAATCTATACTCGATGTTAACAAATTTCTCTTCTTCAGAAACGCTTTCCTTGCCATTGCCAGTCTACATTTTATATCCACTCTACTTCGACCATCATCAGTTATTTTGCTCCCCAAATAGCAAAACTCCTTTACTACTTGAAGTGTCTCATTTCCTAATCTAATTCCCTCAGCATCACCCGACTTAATTCGACTACATTCAATTATCCTCGTTTTGCTTTTGTTGATGTTCATCTTATACCCTCCTTTCAAGACGCTATCCATTCCATTCAACTGCTCTTCCAAGTCCGTTGCTGTTACAATGTCATCGGCGAACCTCAATTTTTTTATTTCTTCTCCATGGATTTTGATACCTACTTCGAATTTTTCTTTTGTTTCCTTTACTGCTTGCTCAATATACAGATAGAATAACATCGGGGAGCGGCTACAACCCTGTCTTACTCCCTTCCCAACAACTGCTTCCCTTTCATGTCCCTCGACTCTTATAACCGCCATCTGGTTTCTGTACAAATTGTAAATAGCCTTTCGCTCCCTGTATTTTACCCCTGCTACGTTTAGAATTTGAAAGAGAGTATTGCAGTCAACATTGTCAAAAGCTTTCTCTAAGTCTACAAATGCTAGAAAGGTAGGTTTGCCTTTCCTTAATCTTTCTTCTAAGACAAATCGTAAGGTTAGTATTGCCTCACGTGTTCCAGTATTTCTACGGAATCCAAACTGATCTTCCCCGAGGTCGGCTTCTACCAGTTTTTCCATTCGTCTGTAAAGGATTCGTATTTTGCAGCTGTAGCTTATTAAACTGATTGTTCGGTAATTTTCACATCAGTCAACACCTGCTTTCTTTGGGATTGGAATTAATATATTCTTCTTGAAGTCTGAGGGTATTTCGCCTGTTTCATACATCTTGCTCACCAGATGGTAGAGTTTTGTCAGGACTGGCTCTCCCAAGGCCGTCAGTAGTTCCAGTGGAATGTTTTCTACTCCCGGGGCCTTGTTTCGACTTAGGTCTTTCAGTGCTTTGTCAAACTCTTCACGCAGTATCGTATCTCCCATTTCATTTTCATCTACATCCTCTTCCATTTCCATAATATTGTCCTCAAGTACATCGCCGTTGTATAGACCCTCTATGTACTTCTTCCACCTTTCTGCTTTCCCTTCTTTGCTTAGAACTGGGTTTCCATCTGAGCTCTTGATGTTCATACAAGTGGTTCTCTTATCTCCAAAGGTCTCTTTAATTTTCCTGTAGGCAGTATTTATCTTACCCCTAGTGAGATAAGCCTCTACATCTTTACATTTGTCCTCTAGCCATCCCTGCTTAGCCATTTTGCACTTCCTGTCGCTCTGCTTTTTGAGACGTTTGTATTCCTTTTTGCCTGCTTCATTTACTGCATTTTTATATTTTCTCATTTCATCAATTAAATTAAATATTTCTTCTGTTACCCAAGGATTTCTACTAGCCCTCGTCTTTTTACCTACTTGATCCTCTGCTGCCTTCACTTCATCCCTCAAAGCCACCCATTCTTCTTCTACTGTATTTCTTTCCCCCATTCCTGTCAATTGTTCCCTTATGCTGTTCCTGAAACTCTGTACAACCTCTGGTTCTTTCAGTTTATCCAGGTCCCATCTCCTTAAGTTCCCACCTTTTTGCAGTTTCTTCAGTTTTAATCTACATGTCATAACCAATAGATTTTGGTCAGAGTCCACATCTGCCCCTGGAAATGTCTTATAATTTAAAACCTGGTTCCTAAATCTCTGTCTTACCATTATATAATCTATCTGAAACCTTTTAGTATCTCCAGGGTTCTTCCATGTATACAACCTTCTTTCATGATTCTTGAACTAAGTGTTAGCTATGATTAAGTGCAAAATTCTACCAGGCGGCTTCCTCTTTCATTTCTTAGCCCCAATCCATATTCACCTACTACGTTTCCTTCTCTCCCTTTTCCTACTAGCTAATTCCAGTCGCCCATGACTATTAAATTTTCGTCACCCTTCACTATCTGAATAATTTCTTTTATTTCATCATACATTTCTTCAATTTCTTCGTCATCTGCAGAGTTAGTTGGCATATAAACTTGTACTACTGTAGTAGGTGTGGACTTCGTATCTATCTTGGCCACAATAATGCGTTCACTATGCTGTTTGCAGTAGCTTACCCGCATTCCTATTTTCCTATTCATTATTAAACATACTCCTGCATTACCCCTATTTGATTTTGTGTTTATAACCCTGTAGTTACCCGACCAGAAGTCTTGTTCCTCCTGCCACCGGACTTCACTAATTCCCACTATATCTAACTTTAACCTATCCATTTCCCTTTTTAAATTTTCTAACCTACCTGCCCGATTAAGTGATCTGACATTCCACGCTCCGATCCGTGGAACGCCAGGTTTCTTTCTCCTGATAACGACATCCTCTTGAGTAGTCCCCGCCCGGAGATCCGAATGGGGGACTATTTTACCTCCGGAATATTTTACCCAAGAGGACGCCATCATCATTTAATCGTACAATAAAGCTGCATGCCCTCGGGAAAAATTACGGCCGTAGTTTCCCCTTGCTTTCAGCCGTTCGCAGTACCAGCACAGCAAGGCCGTTTTGGTTATTGTTACAAGGCCAGATCAGTTAATCATCCAGACTGTTGCCCTTGCAACTACTGAAAAGGTTGCAGCCCCTCTTCAGGAACCACAAGTTTGTCTGGCCTCTCAACAGGTACCCCTCCGTTGTGGTTGCACGTACGGTACGGCTATCTGTATCGCTGAGGCACGCAAGCCTCCCCACCAGTGGCAAGGTCCATGGTTCATGAGGGGAGAGGAAAATATTAATAAACAATAAATTTAGCTACGTTGTTGACATACTCAAGGAAAACGGAAAGTTGAAGAAAAAGGAGAGTGACCAAGGCAAATGCCTATCAAGGTTGTAAGAGGTCCATGAGTAAGGAATTTATTACTAGCGCACTCGAGCATATGTGACTTCGATGGATTGCTCACGCGCTGCCTGCGATATGTAAGTTACAATAGAATCGCAGACCAGAGAGCAGTGTCGGCAGTAGCGGTAGTGGTGGTGGTAGTAGTAGTAGTAGTAGTAGTAGTAGTAGCTTGCAGTCGGGCGGTTGGGTCAGGTCGCTCGTATAGAGCAGTTGTTGAGTTGTATAGCTTACAGAGAGCAGCATATTTTTGGAATTACCAAGGCTGGTCGTGGAGAACGATGGCAGTGCCTGAGCGATGTAGTATAAGGTAAAAGCAAAATATCTTTATTATTTATTGCCGTGCGCATATGTTAATTGCTACAACTGATTTTTGTACTATTGTTATACCAAAGTCCCATGGAAATTTAAAAAAAAACTTAGAATAATAATCTTTTTTATAAAGACAACTGTCGACAGTCATTCATCTGAATTTAAAGTGTTTACTATTTTTCCCATCCATACTCATGCCAGTTATCGCGCCGGCCGGAGTGGCCGAGCGGTTCTAGGCGCTACAGTCTGGAATCGCGCGACCACTACGGTCGCAGGTTCGAGTCCTGCCTCGGGCATGGATGGGTTGGTTAGGTTTAAGTAGTTCAAAGTTCTAGGGGACTGATGACCTCAGAAGTTAAGTCCCACAATGCTCAGAGCCATTTGAACCATTTTAACCAGTTATCGAAAATAAAATCAATTGTTTTTCATACATAACAAAATCTAGTGGCCAGCATTGCACTGGACTGTGCCAGAAAAATTCCTTATAGGAGCAGATATATACGCGTTATCCGGCGACAGCATTGAGGCCAAAATTTTCAGTTTATTCTGAATGACTTCTCAGGGCCATGACGCAGCACTGCTGACGTCCAGATTTACCAGTTTAGATTCACAGTCAGTTAATTGTTGAAAGGTTGTATGTGAGTCACATTTTAATTGTGAGGTTAGTCACATTTTTATTGGGAGGTTACGGAACATATTTATCTATTGGGAGGTTACAAGGTCTCCAGACGAAAATTAGTAGTAATGATGTATATATCGCAAATTTTAGAGAGTGGGGAAAATAAAAGTAGCCTGGACGATTGGATACGACTGGACTTTAATGTAGGCATATAACCACACCCCGTGACGCGTACACCACATGTACGCCCGCCACGTGACCCAAACTTGTTCAGAGGGTAGTGCAAGCTGTGACAGTCTGAGTGGGGCAGTGCAAAGGGGACGATGATATTCACAATGGAGCAGTGGGTGATCATTGTGGAAAGTAACGTGACAAAAAAGTCATGGAAACGGTGTGGTCAGTTGTTTGCTGAGAAATATAAAGGTTCAAAGAGCCAACAAAGAGCGCCATGCAACGCTTAGTCCGAAAATGGCGTAAAGTAGGATCTGCTTCGAACTAATGAAAAAACATTCCGAAACGTGCCCTTATACCAGAAAATGCATCGGCAGTTAATTAGAAAATACTTCTGAGTCCTACCAAGTCAACGCGACGCCTGTCGCAACAGACCGGCATAAAATGTCGATCATGCTGCCGAACACTCCACCTGTCCTTGTTCTCGGCGTCACTGTTATTTGCTACACCCTGTGTAAGTGTTGACACGAGTCGACGACAACGAAATGCAGTCCGTTAATTCCATAATGGATCAGTCGCGTATATACTTTCAGTGTCAGAAGAGAGTAGTCTCTTAAAAATTTACAATGTCGCCCCGCAAAGACCTTGCCTTGAAGCACTGAATGTGCCAAAAAGTATCATTTGAAGACTAAAGGCTTTGGAAAGGATGCCGAGATACGGATAATGATCTCTGTGGACGGCTACAGAATCATAGAGCAGTGCATTTTCAATGAGAATAACTTCTGAGGAGTTTACATGTGCCGAAGTAGTAGTAGTAGTTTCCCACTGTCGGAAGAACTGAGAAATTTTCGATTATGATGTGCATGTGACAGTTCGTGTGCTGCTATGAAGAGCATCATCATCTTTCTTTAGTGGCATTACAGTTTCCAGGTCACATTGTACTATTGTAAAGTGAAATTTATTAGTTATTGACACAGAAAAGTTCGTCACTCGTTTTCCTGGGATATGCATTGTGTAACTACTGAGAAGATAAATAAAGGCTGTAAAACTCTTAAGTTTACCTGACCACACATCTATAATACAATAAACTGTAACAATGTACTCATCAAATCCACTATGTGTAGCTGACCACACATCTATGATACAGTTAAGTCTAACTATGTCCTCATCAAACCCACTTTAAGTGTGTCGGACCATATATCTATAACACTTCATCAAGCCCTGCCACACCACATCATGACTTTAAAACCTGCAGTTAACGTTCAGTCACAAAATGAAATGATAAAATCCCTTTAATTATGTTAAAGAAGATTCTCAGCTTCAATTTAAGCACAACAATAGCAGAGTAGTCTTTCGTTATACTCCAATCAATGTAAAAACGTCATCCACCAACTTGATTTCATTAAACACTTCCACATATGACCAATAAATTCCCGCCAGTAGGAAAGGCAAATAGCACACGTCCAGAAATATGTTGTATAAAAAGTGCACAGCACACGAATACACTCTAAGCTTAATAAGTATAAGGAAGCAGAATAAACATATGTAACTAATACAGTCCCTGTTCATTAATGTATGATCTCAAAGTGCAACAAGCCGGCCGCTGTGGCCGAGCGGTTCTAGGTACTCCAGTCCGGAACCACGCGGCTGCTACGGTCGCTGCTTCGAATCCTGGCTCGGGCATGGATGTATGTGATGTCCTTAGGTTAGTTAGGTTTAAGCAGTTCTAAGTTCTAGGGGAGTGATGACCTCAGACGTTAAGTCCCATAGTGCTCAGAGACATTTGATTTTCAAAGTGCAACAGTTCTCTTCAACTAGTCCGTAACCACTCACGAAATGTGCTTTCAGCATCAAAATAGCAACACAGACATTCAGTAGGATTATAGACACAAGAATTTCTAATAGTTCAACTACGTGCCTGAGGTTACCCACTCTTATTTGCAAACGAATGGAACATTATCTTAAATTTTTATGAGTGACATATAGAGAAAAAGCTTGCAAACAATAAAATAACATAAACAAATAAAGGAAATTTAAGTACACAATAGGCAAAGGTATAAAACTATATCAGATGCCATAAGAGCTTTCTCTGCATAAAAAGTCTGCATCCCTATAGTTTATTACACTGTCCTGACAGCATAGAAGAATGTTAGTTGAAGCTCTTACTGAACAGTGTGTCTACCAGAAGATACCCCAACACTTAATTGAAAAGCAAATCCCCTTGACCAAGGTAATTACGACGTTTTGACAATACCAACTTAATAATCATAAGCACCGCAGTTTCTAATCACACTAGCGGGGGAAGATTTGAATCAGGAGATTCACATGATATAAATCAGATGTAAGACAAGATTTCAGAAAGCTAATGAAACAATCAGAAAACTGCTGTTAAGAGGTCCTGACAGGTTAAGCCAGATATAAGATTACCTATTTACTGTAAATTCAGGTATGACCTAATTTAAGAAACAGGTCCTCTTGTATACAACATTTTGACCAGGAATCCAGTTTAGTAACGCGAAATGACTAAGTCGAAACAAGGCCCCGGGAGTAGATAGCATTCCATTAGAACTACTGATAGCCTGGGGAGGGCCAGCTCTGACAAAACTCTACAATCTGGTGAGCTAGGTGTATGAGACAGGTGAAATATCCTCAGGTTCAAGAAAAATATAATAATTCCAATCCCAAAGACAGCAAGTGCTGACAGGTGTGAAAATTACCGAACTATCAGTTTAATAAGCCACGGCGGCAAAAGACTAACACAAATTCTTTACAGACGAATGGAAAAACTGGGAGAAGCCGACCTCGGGGAAAATCAGTTTGGATTCCGTAGATTCCGTAGAAATCTTGGAACACATGAGGCAATACTGACCCTACGATCTACCATACTCTCCTCAAATTCTGAATGTGGCAGACCTCAAACACAGGGAGCGAAAGGCTATTTACAATTTGCACAGAAACCAGAAGGCAGTTATAAGATCGACGGGCATTAAAGGGAAGCAGTGGTTGGGAAGGGAGTGAGACAGGGTTGTAGCCTATCCCCGATGTTATTCAATCTATATATTGAGCAAGCAGTAAAGAAAACAAAAGAAAAATTGGGAGTAGGAATTAAAATCCATAGAGAAGGAATAAAAATTTGAGGTTAGCCGACGACATTGTAATTCTGTCAGTCAGCAAAGGACATGGAAAAGCAATAGAACGGATTTCACAGTGACTCGAAAGGGGGATATGAGATGAGCATCAACAAAGAAAAACGAGGATAATGGAATGTAGTCGAACTAAATCAGGTGATGCTGAGGGGATTGGATTAGGAAATGAGACACATAAAGTAGTAGACGAGTTTTGGTATTTCGGAAGCAAGATAACTGATGATGGTCGAAGTAGAGTGGATATAAAATGTAGACTGGCAATGGCAAGGAAAGCGTTTGTGAAGGAGAGGAATTTGTTAACATCGAGCATAGATTTAAGTGTCAGCAAGTCTTTTCTGAAAGTGTGTGTGTGTGGAGTATAGCCATGTATGGAAGTGAAACATGGACGATAAATAGTGTGGACAAGAAGAGAATAGAAGCTTTCGAAATGTGGTGCTACAGAAGAATGCTGAAGATTAGATGGGTAGATCACGTAACTAACGAGGAGGTACTGAATATAATTGTGGAGAAGAGGAATTTGTGGCACAACTTGACTAGACGAAGCGATCGTTTGGTAGAACCCGTTCTGAGGCATCAAGGGATCAACAGTTTAGTATTAGAGGGAAGCGCGGAGGGTAAAAACCGTAGAGGGAGACTAAGAGATGAATACACTAAGCAGTTTCAGAAGGTTGTAGGTTGCAGTAGGTACTGAGAGATGAAGAAGGTTGCACAGGATAGAGAACTACATGAAACCAGTCTCTGGACTGAAGACGACGACGACGACGGCAACAACAACAACGCGAAATGGCTGCAAAGAGTTTGTAGAACATTTCCTAGACATTGAAGATTCATATTGTTAGTGCAGCGATTTATAATGGCCACAGAAACGGAAAATTGAATCTAAGCAGGTATCATCAATTATTCCCCATCTCACTAAGCATAAAAGTGTTCAGACAGTTTGGCTTATAGCCACATGCGGAGCAGTGGGCATGCGTACCCAATCTGTTATAACGATTTACAAATGTAAGTCATCGAATAAACACACTTTCTGTAGAACATAGTATTGTGTTTCTTCGGCCTGCGTCAGCACCAAAACTTAACTTTCCCGTTGAAAAGCATGGAAATAAATGTGTAGTATTCGCAGTGATTACTACTGTTGTTAATGTAAATTGCAGTAACAAAATCATAAGGTTTCACCAACTATGGTAGGTAAGACAAGCAAATTGCACTTTAGCATCAAGTTTTTGTATTCCAGTTGCAAGTTGGCTAATCTCTTTCAATAGGAAAATTAATACCAGAGAAAAGTGATTGAAAAGATCATACGAATGTCAATTCATATAACTAACATAGGAAAGATTAAATCACAATGACACATGTGTAACTAGTATCCAGGACACACGTGGCACACAGTGTTCCAAACGTAAGAAAATCAAGCACAGTGTATAATTCATACTATACGCAAAATACTTACAAAGGTTCATTGACACGGACTGTGACAAGACTGACTTTACTGCTCTTCGGATGAATTGACAGCAAACAGTTGCTCTACCGAGAATCGAAACATACTTGCCTCAAAAATACCCAAAGACTCCATATCCACATGTAAGACGCATGTAAAAAGTTGTCGATGGTGTTGAGTCACTGTCATACAGTATTTATGAAAGAATACACCGACATTTGTCGGTATATTACTGCATTATTCTTCTGTACAAGGTAGATTTCCACTTTTACGCCACTATCGAGAACAATGTTCTGAGGTCATTAATACTTCATATCTGGTAAAGACAGCCCAAAGCAGGTAAACATAAGATGCCTTTTTTGTGGTATGTTTCTCACAGTTCGTACCTGGTTGTGCCTTAACATTGGCGCAGCACACCGACGGCTACGAAATCGTTATTCCAGAATGGCCACAGTGGAAGATTATTTGGTGGAAACGTAACCTGGAAGACTGTCCTATCGGATGTCACCAGAGATTGACTTTTAACCTTAACTTATTGCTATTAACCATGTACACGTTTAACTTTTTTGTTCTTCAGTGTCATTTACTACATCGTTATTATTGCGTTAGCTGTCCTATTTTACTACAAACTTTTTATTAATGCTATGTTGAATACAGGAGTTTAAGCGGAATACAACACATAAGCATAACTATCTCTGTTTTTAACCCTTGGATGCATGAGTAGCCGGACTATTAGACCCGTGTCTGAAGTCTGCTTCAAAATGTATCTCAAAATGACAAATGGTTCAAATGACTCTGTTAACATCTGAGGTCATCAGTCACCTAGAACTTAGAACTACTTACACCTAACTAACCTAAGGACATCACAAACATCCATGCCCGAGGCAGGATTCGAACCTGCGACCGTAGCAGTCGCGCGGTTCCAGACTGAAGTGCCTAGAACCGCTCGGCCACACCGGCCGGCTAAGTAGCACCAGTGAACAACATATAAAAATGACAATCGATAAATAAACCCATAACAACCGGAATACCGATATGTAAAACAAAAACGCTAAGTATATACTAAGACGGTATCATCTTAGTATATATATCTAGTTAAGGCCCACCGCCCACTTGACCATCCTCTTCTGTGCGAATGCACAAACAGAGCCCGAACTCTTACGGGAATCGACAACGCGCCGTGAGTAATGACTATAATGGGCGGGGGCACTACGAATGTAGTGCGGGCAATACGTTGAGAATGCGTGTTTCGCGGGAGGCGTGCCAGAGATAAATCCCTGCAGTCGCGCTATCCTCTGTGGCTCAGATGGATAGAGCGTCAGCCATCTAAGCAGGAGATTCCGGGTTCGAGTCCCGGTTGGGGCACACATTTTCATCTGTCCGCGTTGACGAGAATGTGGGTTTCGCGGGAGGCGTGCTGGAGATGAATCCCTGCAGCCGCGCCATCCTATGTGTCCTCGGTGGCGCAGATGGATAGAGCGTCTGCCATGTAAGCAGGAGATCCCGGGTTCGAGTCCCGGTCGGGGCACTGATTTTCATCTGTCCCCGTTGACGTATGTCAACGCCTGTAAGCATCTAAGGGTGTTCATTTTATTGTAATTTCAAAAACGCTAAGTACTTACGCAGCAGCCGAAGAAGTAAGGCTGGTAGCTATCGTGAGGTAACTGATTGCTACATCCCAGTTTCCTCTAACACCACCAACACTCAGGAATCCAAAAATGCTTTCATTTCCTGAGAGGTAATATCGAAGAAATTTTTTTTCCTTTGTCCTAGCAACGCACTGACTTGCTATATTGTTACAATACACAATATCTTGGTGACATTTTTTAAGAGAGATAAAGTGACCCTATTGGAGTACCTCTTACTGGATTATGCGGAATTCAAATAAACAGTTGACTGGAAATCTGCTGAATGGTGGTCGTTCCATCACGACCGATAAAGAAATCAGCAGTTGTAGTCTGTCTCGCCTGATTCTCCACCACATTATTTACGTCAAATCGTAGAAGATGACGATTTTTTATCCCAGGGACCATCAATGTCTGCCTCACTGTCATCATCCTGATCTAAGAGAGCTTCATCTTCAAGCCATTTAGATATTGTTTCAAAATTTTGATAACTTGTGCAGACTTCATATCATGTTCCTTTTTTTTAAACGTAGGTTAATTCTTACAAAGAAGAAAACAGCGACCAGCCACTATTAATACTGCTATTTATTTAGGTAAATAGCGCCGTTACCGGTTTCGAACTGGCAACTTCATCATCAGACGGCTGTTCACAATATTTTCAAGCAACACTTTACATTATCGTCCGTTTTCGATTTTTATTCTTCCACTGTGGCGAGGTATTTTTGGTGTCTTGTTGCCCTACGGTAGAAAACAGTCGACGTAAGTACCATAACCACTTAACCTTAGATATTTATTTACGCTGTATTTCATCGTTTGGAGGTTAGTTATTTTCACATAGGGCGCTTCTGACACTGCTTTCTGCCGTAGGGCAACAAGCCCCCAAAAATACTTCGCCACAGTGGAAGAATAAAAATCGAAAACGGACGATAATGTAAAGTGTAGCTTGAAAATCTTGTGAATAGCCGTTTGATGACGAACTTGCCAGTTCGAAACCGGTAACGGCGCTATTTACCTAAATAAATAGCAGTATTAATAGTGGCTAGTTGATGCTTTCTTCTTTGTAAGAATTAACCTACATTAATTGTACACAGCCACGGTCTCACCATGTCAGTTTTAGACAAAATAGCTTTTTTTCAGGAAGTATCGTAGTTATGCTGTAAATAAAGGATAAATTTCTCATAAGGGTATTCTGTTTATGGAACTAACATTTACTTGTCTTGATCTGTTTTTTTTTCAACAAAGAAATACAGTTACCTTTCAAAATAATATTAGGCTGTATCTTTGTATACTTACTAACATACAACAATGAGCGAAATTTTTCCCAACTGGTAATTATTCACAGAGGTTTAGGAGATGTAATGTGGTGTAATAAGTTAATAATTAGGAATCTATTCGCTTGCACGTTAATAATGTTTCTCCTGTAGATCACCAATTGTATTTCCTAGGAGTACTAAGAACATAAACTAAATAAACATATCTTAGCCAGTAATAGCACTGATACTATTCAAGTTGACAAAGACCATCTTTCCGTCCTGTACACTGCGCTGTCTGTGACGTATTCGTGACACACGGCTGTGCACTGCCGCTCTTCTGTTTCGGAATTCTGTGGTCCGGGTGGCGGCCTGCTTCTGATTGGCCCTCACGTCGCTGCCGAGATGTCGGCGCTCGGCCCCGGTGGCCAAACCGCAGGCCGTGCGACATATTTAATGGGCGCGCCCATTCGCCACCAATTCAGGGTGAGGGTGCATTAGCGGCCCAAATGGCCGCTCAAACATTAACCGAGGGCTAATCACTGTCAATATCCTGCAGCTAGGGCCTCACTCTCAACTCAGCCACTGGCAACCGCGCTACACTGGCCCCAGCAGTAAGACTAACTGTACCTCCACGTTTCTATCCGGCGCTGTGCTGATATCCTCTAGTGATCACTTGTTTCAGATGACGAGCACAGAGGAAAAAGGAGGTAAGTGCTCTTTCCTTTTCTGTCTATGTCTTCGGTACAAACTTTATAGTTGATTGTAAACAAACTTCCTGACGAGCTGGGGATTTGTAAGCATAAACGTAGACCAGAGTTGGATGACAATGCAACATTAACGCACTTTGCTAGCTAGTGCGTGGCAGAAGTTACTTCGTTTACCACTGTCATTCTCGATGAGCTAGAGACTTGAGACTTTCAACATAGCTCAGAACTGAATGACAATATTGAAAGGTGGCTACACTGTGCCACTGCGCCAGAGATTGCGCCAAAGAGTACTATTAAGCCGCCTTCACAGTGCTTGTTGAGAGTTCGTGGCAGTCAGTGGTTGTCGGGAGTTCGTAGAAGTCAGTGCTAGTAGAGAGCTCGTAGAGGACAGTGTGTGTTAAGAGTTCGTGCCGAGATGTGCTAGTGGGCACTGCTTGTCGTGAAGTCGGAGTAAGATGTTGTAGTAAAGAGTGTTGTTCCATGTTTTATGCAGTTATTTGATGGGAGAGATAGCAGATGTTGTTGTAATGATCAGAGTGCATTTCGTGAATATATATGAAGGTAAAAACTACAATGTTCTTTTATTATTTGTGTATCTGAAATAATGTGTCACTACAGGTTCAGTCAACAAAGCATCTGGCTTGTGTTATTGTATTAGAGTGAATTCTGGTTTTCTTGCGTAATTATAGTTTTCTAATTTTCTTTTGTCACGTCAGCATAGTTGGTATTTAAAAATTCTTGTCTTGTTGGAAAAGAACCGTGCCAGATGTGGACGTTGAGTCACACTCCCACATACAGAACAGTTACTCTTGTGCTTATTGGTGTTGTAGGTTTTATAGTTGCTGGGGACTTAATTAATTAACTGTGTTTACGAAAATTTTCTTACATTGTTTGTTGCAGTCAGATTGCGTAATAATTCTAGTCAGGGCCAACCGATTACGAGACAAAGCGTCATCGGACATACAGCTACTAAAAAGAAAAATCATTTTCAATCTTGCATTTAATTAAGCCCCCATGCACGTGGCGACCGCTGCTTCGGATCGTCCCTTGGATTCTTCTGATTGTGAAAATAGTAGACGGTAGTATTGTTGTAGTAATTTTGAGTTTAGTGATTGTAGTCTGTATTGAGTGTGTAGATTTGGTAATTGGCATTCTTCTAATGGTATTTTTCAAAATTTAATTTTTATTGCCTTGTATAAGCGTTTAACAATCCTGTGCAATTATTTCAATTGTTCGTTAATCGTGTTTGAAGGAAACATCTAGTGTGAATAGTATTGTTGGAGATAAAGAGTCATTGTGTGTAATTTCGTACAGTGACGAATCTTTCGTATATTTTGTAAATGATTACGCGATCAATGAAAAAGGCAAAAATGATGAATAGTGAGAATAACGAAATTGTTAACATGGCGAACTCGCCAACAGAGGAAAACAGTATGATGGATAATGAAGTGGAAAACAATGTAATAAGTCGGGAAAATAGTCCGGAACCATTTCAAAATTTTTCTCAATCAGAAAATTCACAGAATCCGAGATTAACGATAGAAGATTCTGAAAGAGTATCGAACACAGATAGCTTTACAGCTATGACGAAGGAAACTGGTTTTGCGGGAAATGTTAGGGGCGAAAATAATTTTGAAACAGTTACCATGGGGCAGTTGATGAGTGCTATATTAAAAATGGAAACACGGTTTGTATCTGAATTAAAAACAGTGGGATCAAGAATAGGAACAATGGCAACAGAGATGGGAACTTTGCGATCTGAAATTAGAACTGAGATGGAAGCAATGACAACACGGTTATGCTCACGAATAGGGACATGTTTCAAAAATACGAATGACGAATCAAATAATGAAATTAGAGAAGAAGTACAACCGATTTTGAAGGCTCACAATAATAGCTTAATTTCAACAGAAATTAGACAAGAGGAACAGGACAGAGAACAGGAAGAAAAAGATCGCGTGATAGTACAGAAATTTTCAGAGTTAAATTTACAAGGTGCACAAGATAAGGAAGAAATAATTGAAGGAACCGAGGAATCCGTACCAAATGACAGAATAAATAACTTAACGCAACAATGTGAACAGTTAACTACGAAATGTGACAACACCGAAACACGAGTCGCGACATTTACAGAAGACGTAAATAGACAGAAAGAACAATTAAGTGACTCATCGGAAAGAGTCGAGGAGATCTCAGATAAATTGACAAGTGTTAGTTTAGCATAAGGGTTTGAAGAAGATAATTTGTTTCATTTACGGGATGCAACAAGAGAGCGCCAGGCGCGCGAACTTGACAATAATCGACTTTCGGACTGGGACAGACGCGGTAGGTCTTTGTCGCCACGAGGCGAAAACTTTGACTATAAACACTTTTTGACTGTCCGGAAATTTAAGATCTTCCGCAATTCTAAGAATGACATACATCCATGTGCATGGCTAGATCAATTTACGTACGCACTTGCGCCAAATTTGCCACTAAGACACAAACTGGAAATTATGTGCAGTTATTAATGTCCTCAGGGGATTCACTACTCTAAGTGAATATGTGCCGTAGCGAGCATAGGGCCCCGAGCTGTAGTGGTGCTATTTCTCTTTTAGTTTTCTGTACCGCTGCCTACTCTTTTACTATTCTTTGCATCTGTCAAAACAACTCTTCGACTATCAATCTATCTAGACAGTAGATAAACAATAACCGGATTTGACTATTTACCTAAATGAGATTTTGAAAATTACTGTTCTAACCTATTAAAGTCCTCAGGGGATTCACTACTCTAAGTGAATATGTGCCGTAGCGAGCATAGGGCCCCGAGCTGTAGTGGTGCTGTTTCTCTTTTAGTTTTCTGGACCGCTGCCTACTCTTTTACTATTCTTTGCATCTGTCAAAACAACTCTTCGACTATCAATCTATCTAGTGAGTAGATAAACAATAACCGGATTTGACTAATTTACCCAAAAGTGACTTTGGAAATTACCATGTGGAGTTACTGTATCTTCAGCAGCATTCATTCGTAGCTTAAACGAAATTTTACCTGTTTATATTCGTGACAAATTTATTTCATATGTTGACTTGACATTCTTATTGCTAAACGTTCTTGGAGTGAGCACAGCAAAATTTTGGATTCATTATTACGTATTTTTGCACGAGTTGGCATTACAGTAAACTTGGAAAAATCTGAATTTGGTCGTTCTCAGGTGAAATTTCTCGGTCACATTATTGCTACAGAAGGTATTCTTCCTGATCCAGAGAAACTAGATGCTATTCAGTTCGCAATGACATTCTTTTTAAACGAAAATCGGTCGACAACTCCGTTTGGTTAGTTTGTATTCCTGATGAGTGGGTCAATAAATTGATTTGGTATACGCATTTCAGTTATGCACACTTTGGTCCCAGAAAATGCTTTCATAAATTACGGGAAAATTGTTACTTCAGTAATATGGAAAAACGTATTCGATCTGTTCTTGCCAAATGCAAATTATGTCAAATGGCTAAGCCTCCAATGATTTCTCACAGAGCACCGTTGTTTCCCATCATTCCAGCGAAATTAAAGGAGATGGCTGCAGTCGATTTGTTCGGTCCAGTGGTTCGTTCTACTAATGGTTTTGCGTACATTTTCGTAGCAGTGGAACTGACCTCAAAATATGTGTGTTTTACACCTTTACGCAAAGCAACAGCTCGTTCAGTATCTAATGCTTTCATCAAACATTTTCTTAAAGAAGTCGGTCATGTTGATAAGGTAATATCAGATAATGGATCACAGTTTCGTTCTAAAATTTGGCTTCGTACTCTACAGCGTCGTAAAATTAAACCAATCTTCATCTCACTTTTTCACCCTCAATCTAACGCTTCAGAGAGATGGATGAAGGAAATCAATAAATTGTGTCGTCTTTATTGTCATCAGAATCACTGAACTTGGGATCAGTATCTTCATATTTTTCAAAACATCCTGAATGAACTTCCTAATGATTCAACTTCTTTACCGCCTATAATGGTATTAAAAAACAAAGCACCGACAAATCGCATTTCTGAAATCGTTCCATTTCCGTCTTCAAGGAAACTGCGGCATTCTGAAGTTGTCAACCTGGCTCTACGAAATATTGCGTCTGCGGCTGCTAGAAGAGAGAAATCAGCGAAACGTCCTGGTCGTTTAAAAATTTTTTCAGTTGGTCAAAAGGTATTAATTAAGTCCCACCGTTTGTCTCACAAAGGAAAAGGCTTGTGTCGCAAATTTTTTCTGCTTTATAACGGTCCATATAGAATTCGTAAAATTATTCATGATAACACTGTCGAAGTAGAAACTCTTAAATCTCGACGCTCTAAGGGAATACATCATATATCTAACGTAAAAATTTTTGTGGAATGACATACTTGTGAGAAACCAACAGTTTACGTAAACACGGAGAATGCAAGAGTACCGCGCTGTGTTTTGGCGGCGGCACATACTCAAAGCAACAGTGAAGTCTGCGCGCCGCACGAGGCAGTCGTTGACCGCAAACAATGACTTCCTACGTCACGCGCCTACAGCTGATCGAGCGCTCAGTGCGAATGCACTGACAGCCGTAAACAAATACACAGTTTAATTTCTCCGATTAAATTCAGTATAAAGCTATAGTGACTTGATGAATTATGTTATTAACATTCAGTATTTTTCAGGATACGGTTGTATAAAATATTTAAGAACTTCAGGTAAATTCTGTGTGTCTCCGACGTTAAGACGACTTGCTATCGAGAAATTTTCAGGAAGAATGTAATTTCGAAGAGGAAACTAATTAACTAAAAAAAAAAAGGTAACTATTAATTGAGTTTATTTTCAGGTAACAAATTTCCACTTAGGTACGTACTTTAGACGTAATTTGCTGCTCGCGATTACGTGATTCATACTTTGTGCTAATTTCATGTTCTATGAATTTACGTGTAAAGCGACGCGCTTGCGCACAATTGCTGATTTTTGTCAATGTTTATTAATGAACAGGGTTGTTATTTGTATATATTATGCATCGCTTGGCTGCTATGCTTTTTCACTGATGTCATATTTTTCTATTATGTGCCTGCTGTGCTTATTTATTTAAATTATAATTGTCACCTGATTAGTTGTGCTGATATGTATGTAAGTTATACTTTGTGATTTATCTGCTTGCGCCTTCATGTTTACTTATTAGGATGACACATGAACATTTATTTGCTTATGCTGATATGATGCTAATGACCTGTTTATTACGTAAGATATATGTTTACTGCTATGCGTATGGATTACATATTTACACATTTCTGTTTTGTTGCCATAACTGCTCTTTAATTTGGTGTATAGAAATGCTGATATACTGTGTATCAACATAGAGTTTAGGTCACACTATTGGATTAATTATAGATTGTTCGCTTGGCAGAGCCTCGTTGTAGGAATTGTGCTGCATCCACTTGTTGACATTCTGTTCTCTACTGGTATATTTACTCGCTATTGCATGTTTTGCTTACGCTCAGTGCCTTATATTTTTAAGATAAGAAAATGAACTGCTATAATTCGACGAACGACATTAGTACAAGAAAGTCATAGAAGTCACATGAGCTGAGGTTTTATGGAAGCTGTATAAATTTATGCTAATAGGAAGGAAGCTAACGACATGACAGACCAAAACTAGGTTTAGACCATTGACAGTATCACACTGCATTTTCGTGAGCGATTGAAATAGGAAGTGACACTTGACACAAAAAATACTCCACATGTTTGCTTCTGCTATGATTCTTGAAGTGGTGTACACACTGTGAAACATTATGATTACTCACACTCCGTAATCGTACTTAATTACTGAGAGTTATTCGAACTAAGTCTGTTAGAGGTCATGTATGCATTTCTTTGTTTATAATTTATAATGAGTAGAAAATTTGGGTCAGATGGATTACACAGAGGTTGTGTGTGGACAATGTGTCTTCGGATTGTATGGGATGCTGAATTGAAGTTGCATTAGGATTTTATCTGTACTTGTTCGAGGAGACTGACTAGAGGAAAGAGTTGTTATGGAAGTGAAATGATATTGGTGCTGAGGTTTATATTTATCGACGTATTATTATAGGTATTGAGAGTATATGAAGTTGATGATTATTGGAGTTTTTGTGGACAAGAGGTAAGGTAAATGATATTGATGATAAGAGTTACATGTATCGACGTATTGAAGAAGTATTAGTGACGTATTGAGATTAAGTTGATGATTATTGGAGTTTTGGTGTATAAGAGGTAAAGTAAGTGAGGAGCATATTTTTTTGTTGGTCTTATGGAACAAGGAGGATGAAGATAGCAGACTAGAACATTAAAATAGAAGGAAGATAGTCTATACACACACTTTGTTAAATAACTAAGCAGTATATACTTTTTTTTGAAGAGAGGAAGTAATTGCATATCGTGGCTCACTGACAGATGTTCAACAACAGTACATTTTGATCTGGCTTGGCAAACATTGGTCTTGACATGATGACTATGACGTTGACTAACTATTATTGACTATTATACATTGCTGCCAGTACTACTTGATACACATGATGAACATCAGATTTAGACAGAATTTCATTTACACAATTAACACTATTCAATTACACAGTAGTACTTAATGTGGATGAAAGATGAGTGAGTGTGTTCTGTGTGTTTTCCTTTACTAATCCTACCCACTTATCTCCTAAATATTATTTTATTTGTTTGTAGTGGCTTGCACTGACACCCATGAATATTATAGGTTTACTGGTATTTGTGTATTGTAATAGTTAATAGGACAATTATCTGATATCATTTGTGTGTTTGTTATGATTTGTATGTTACTGTAAAAGCACTGTATGTGTATTCAAACTATTGTTCATGCCTGGACTGTCTGATTAGTGAAGATAAATATTCTGAACTGTTACCTGCACTTTTCAACATGATGTGTGACATTTGGTCGTGTTTAATTTCTGCTGATGAACTGTGTGATCAGTGATTGTAAAAAAAAATTATGGACTGTTACTTGTACCTTTTCTTCATGATTGGTGCCACTAGGACATGTTTAATTTCTGCTCATAAACTCTGATAAACAGTGTGATCAGTGCTAGTGAATTTTTTGGAACTGCTTCTACTGAAATGATGTCACTTGTTGGTGTCTGCACCTGCTCTCAATATTGCTGGGTGCCACTGATGGACTGCTTCTACTGAAATGGTGTCACTTGTTGGTGTCTGCACCTGCTCTCAACATTGCTGGGTGCAACTGATGAACTGTTTTTACTGAAATGAAGTCACTTGTTGCTGTCTGCACCTACTCAACATTGCTGGGTGCCTCTGATGGACTGGTTCTACTGAACTAATGTGACTTGTTGCTGGGTGTACCTGCTAAACTCTACTGGGTGCAACTGATGGACTGCTTCTACTGAAATGATATCACTTGTTGGTGTCTGCACCTGCTCTCAACATTGCTGGGTGCAACTGATGGACTGCTTCTACTGAAATGGTGTCACTTGTTGGTGTCTGCACCTGCTCTCAACATTACTGGGTGCAACTGATGGACTGCTTCTACTGAAAAGATGTCACCTGTTAGTATCTTTTTTTTGTATAAACTAATCATTGAAAGTATTTTATGTGAACATTTGTATAAACTGATTTTTTGTATATTGTGTAGACTACTATGTAAAGTCACATGTATGAAAAGAAGTTGTATTGCTTGCTGTATTTCATATGTTAGGTTAGTGAAAGGTCAGTGCAAAGCCAAAATTTTTAACTAATTATGTGATACTTAGGTATTAATGTTATCTTTTATTTTTGTCTGTATTTTTCTGGACGAATTTGGTGGTATTTTCACCACCAATGCTGGCAAAAATACCATCAAATTCTGGCCTGTGGAGGAGGGGCATATGAAAGGTGGCTACACTGTGCCACTGCGCCAGAGATTGCGCCAAAGAGTACTATTAAGCCGTCTTCACAGTGCTTGTTGAGAGTTCGTGGCAGTCAGTGGTTGTCGGGAGTTCGTAGAAGTCAGTGCTAGTAGAGAGCTCGTAGAGGACAGTGTGTGTTAAGTTCGTGCCGAGATGTGCTAGTGGGCACTGCTTGTCGTGAAGTCGGAGTAAGATGTTGTAGTAAAGAGTGTTGTTCCATGTTTTATGCAGTTATTTGATGGGAGAGATAGCAGATGTTGTTGTAATGATCAGAGTGCATTTCGTGAATATATATGAAGGTAAAAACTACAATGTTCTTTTATTATTTGTGTATCTGAAATAATGTGTCACTACAGGTTCAGTCAACAAAGCATCTGGCTTGTGTTATTGTATTAGAGTGAATTCTGGTTTTCTTGCGTAATTATAGTTTTCTAATTTTCTTTTGTCACGTCAGCATAGTTGGTATTTAAAAATTCTTGTCTTGTTGGAAAAGAACCGTGCCAGATGTGGACGTTGAGTCACACTCCCACATACAGAACAGTTACTCTTGTGCTTATTGGTGTTGTAGGTTTTATAGTTGCTGGGGACTTAATTAATTAACTGTGTTTACGAAAATTTTCTTACATTGTTTGTTGCAGTCAGATTGCGTAATAATTCTAGTCAGGGCCAACCGATTACGAGACACAGCGTAATCGGACATACAGCTACTAAAAAGAAAAATCATTTTCAATCTTGCATTTAATTAAGCCCCCATGCAATATACTACACTGAAGCTTCAGAGAAACTGGTATAGGCATGTGTATTCGCATATAGAGATATGTAATACGGCTCTGCGGTCGGCAACGCCCATATAAGACAACAATTGTCTGGCGCAGTTGTTAGATCGGTTATTTCTGCTACAATGGAAGGTTATCAAGATTTAAGTGAGTTTGAACGCGGTTTTACAGTCGGTGTTCGAGCGATGGGACAGAGCATCTACGAGATAGCGATGAAGTGGAGATTTTCGCGTACGACCATTTCACGAGCGTACCGTGAATCCGGTAAAACATTAAATCTCCGACATCGCTGAAAACGGAAACCACGACGACTGAAGAGAATCGTTCAACGTGACAGGAGTTCAACCCTTCCGCAAATTGCTGCAGATTTCAATGCTGGTCCATCAACAAGTGTCAGCGTGCGAACCATTCAAAGAAACATGATCGATATGGGCTTTCGGAGCCGAAGGTCTAGTTGCGTGCCCTTGATGACAGCATGAAAGAAAGAAGCAAGAAGAACGCCTCGCCTGTGTCCGTCTACACCGCCATTGGGCTGTTGATGACTGAAAACATGTTGCCTGGCCGGAGGAGTCTCCTTTCAAATTGTATCGAGTGGATGGAAATGTACGGGTATGGGGAGAACCTGATTCATCCAATAACCCTGCATGTCAGCAGGAGACTGGTCAAGCTGCTGGAGGCTCTGTGATGGTGTGGGGCGTGTGCAGTTGGAGTAATATGGGACCCCTGATGCGTCTAGATACGACTCTGACAGGTGACACCTGTCTGTGCATTCCGACGGACTTTGCGATTCCAGCCGGACAATGTGACGCTACACACGTCCAGAATTGTTGCAGAGTGTCTCTAGGAACACTCTTCTCGGTTTAGACACTTCCGCTGGCTACCAAACTCCCCTGACATGGGCTGCGTGGTGTAGCCGTGCCGTCTAAGGCGACCTGTCACGGTTCGCGTGGCTCCTCCCGTCGGAGGTTCTTGTCCTCCCTCGGGCATGGGTGTGTGTGTGTTGTCCTTAGCGTAAGTTAGTTTAAGTTAGTTTAAGTAGTGTAAAAGCTTAGGGACCGATGGACTCAGCACTTTGGTCCCATAAGATCTTACCACGAACTTCCAATTTTTCCCCCCTGACATGAACATTATTGAGCACATCTGGGATGCCTTGCAAAGTGCTGTTCAGAAGAGATCTCCATCCACTCGTACACTTACGGATTTATGTACAGCCCTGTAGGATTCATGATGTCAGTTCCTCACTACTTCAGACATTAGTCGAGTCTATGGTACATCGTTCTGCGGCACTTCCGCGTGCTGGCAGCGGTCCTACACGATATTAGGCAGGTGTACCAGTTTCTCTGTCTCTTCAGTTTATTAGCTCGCTTTCTTGTCTTGCGTACGATGGAGGGTACTTTGCGTGTAACTTCTTTTTACCGCATTCTCTGTTCCAGTTGAAGCTGTTAGTGGTCTGCTACAGACGATAGTATAATTAACGAACTTTAATTAAGGTGATTACTGGAGCAGATCAGTTCTCCGTTCCCCGCAAGCGGTGAGATCTGTTATGCACCTACCTGTCAGCTGCTGTCCCGATCGCGGCTAGCACCGAACTTCGCTTTGTACGCCCTTATATACACTACATATATACTCTTATTATGCAGCGGCCTGAAGATGGCGTGGTGAAATGTCCGAACTGGTAATCAATAAAATAAAATAAATTAACATCTCAGTTACACGGCTGATGTCCCCTGACCATAATGAATCAACAGAGATTGAACTTCTTTTCTTCTAGGAGTTCAGTCGATTGTTAATTGGAGTAATGAACGGAACAACAGGGGAAGCTCCAGACCAGAGAAATTGCGTCCGTTCTCGTAAAATCAAAGTCTATTGTATTTCCAACACCACACGAAAAGAAGGTGAGGCAGCCTGAGTTAAAAGCGTGACGGTACATTTATACAAAGCAGTTCCTGTCTCTTCTTGCTGCAGGTCAAGAATATTTCACAGAAAATATTCAGTCAATAGTAAAGCCTTGAATTAGCTTGATCCAGCTCCTGAACTATGAGAGAATGCGAGGAGAGAAACTGCGGTTGCCGTTGATTATCGGCAAGGAAGGTAACGGAAGCGCGGGCAGGTCATACAATTATTCAATAATCATCTTAAATACTAGGCGTGCCGAACGATCATCAGCATAACTGCGAACGCCGGTGAATATAGAAGCTGGCAGTACTTACTATGATCTTGCGAATGGAAAGACCACGGTGGAAAATGGTGGACTAAAGTTACTTAGTGTGACGGGAATTCGGCGGAAACGACGTATGTCATTCCGCGGCGAGTAGCCGTGGTCTGAATTTGCAGTTAATGGCTGGCTAGGCTCTGCCGATAATCGCCACCTTGCGGTATTGTGGATTTAATTGAATCTGCGCTCCGAAAATTCGTCCGCTCCTACAAGCCCCTAGTCCGCTGGTTAGTCAAGCCGACGGTGGTCTCCTGTGGTCGATGGAAATTAATTTGAGATCGTATAATTAAACATTAATTACAACGGTTTTACAGATAACTGTTTTATCAGCTGGAGCAGCATATCAAATGGAAGGTAATTTAACGAACAACCCGAATCTTGAGTCAATATTGTTGATATAATTTAATGTGCGCTCTCCTATTGTCACTGAGCTGTACCACGTGACAGTATAGGCTGGTGAAAGGCACTGCGGCCAGTCCACGGAAAGGCTGCACTCTACACAACAGCAAATGGCCCATGACAAGGACGGTTGCTGTTAAGCCTCTGTATGCTTTCGACTCTAATTTTTAGCTTCTTCATCTTTCCATGAGATATACATAGGAAAAAGCAACATATTGGTCCAGCCAGGTGAAGACAATCGGAAATAAATCTGAATTTTGTCACATGACTACTGTAAACTCATCAAAAAGTTCGAAATCGATAACAAAATTCCGTAGACACAAGACATGAAGCGCGAAAATAATGATTTAAATAAAATGTATTTTAATATACCACGTTTCTAAACCAGATACCAAAGTAAAATATTATTTCTCTAATCCCCATAAGGTCTCATGATCCCTCATAAATATATATCTGAAATTTGTGATTGGAATTTTTAATAGCTATCAAAACACTTGTACGATTCAAAACGCAAGGTATGGGGCACGTACAATACATAACTTAAGCATGAATAGTTCACCTCCTTATTTCCACACTAATTCATGGCCTCCAAACTTATCTATTGCATGTGGTTCACATTTTCGTTTCAAATCTCAGAAGTACTTTTATAATTATTACAAATTCACAATCACAAATTTTCTGGGCTATTTATATGGGTTTACAAATATATTTTTGAATACGAGAAATTATATCATAACCTAAAGTCTGACTTAAAAATCACAGGTATGCTAAAATTTATTTTTATTTAAATAATTATTTTTTTGTCAAACTGATTTTGTACCCGATTGTGTAGCTTGAGCTCTGTACATGCATTGCACAAATGCTTCACGGAAGGAAGAGGTTAATAAAATGTTTTCTGTTTTAATATATACACATGTACAAGGCAAAAGGAATTCTAGCACGTTTTTTGAGAAATTTCCCACTGGAGCATACTACCAATGGAAAATTTAAAATTTGTAGCAGATGGCATAATGATTCTAATGTCGACAGTGTACATTTCCTGTAAGGACCTCGATGACAAGGTAAGAGAAATTAGGGCTCGCATGAAGCCATGTTGGCTGTCGTTTTATCCTCGTTCTATTTGCGAATGACTAGTAGTGGTACAAGATACCGTCCACCATCACCATACAATGTCTTGGATGGGATGTATGTAGATGTAGATTTCATTTGGAGCTAGCCAACCTGTATTTCGTTAAAAAATACAGTTTTTTTATTATGTAGATAACTATCACGCTAGATTCCTTTGATACAACTGAATAAAGCGAATTTTATGTCATACCCTTTCTTCTTTCGTTTTTTGGAAAGCATCGTCAGTGGCATGTTTTGAACATAACGTAAAGAAAACAAGTGTACATTGCCGTAGTATGCCACCAATGAAAATTAGAATGACACAAAGTGAAGAACAGCTCTAGAACTGGAACAAGAACTCACACATAGTACCAATACAAACACAGCCACCGACAATCGTAAAGGTGAAAGGTCACAATACGTTTTCTCTGCGAAACCCAAAGACTGTTATGTTAGTGACATATATTTTCAAAGTAATGAATAATTTTTTTACGTTTCACAGTAGCTTTCTGTTGTTGTCCTTAGTAACATTTAAAACCCTAGAATTACCAAATTACGTTTTTGTACATATAATTTGGCATTACGTATTTGTCTCCTGACCAGACTTATGTCACACTAGCATCGATTGTGATCCCCGTTTATCACAAAAATATTTGTACACCCACTAAAATATGTGCGACACATAGTACGTTTTTAACATGTGATTTGGTATTGCTTCTTTGTCTCCTGACCAGGTTGATATCAAACTATCATCTAGTACAAACATGTTACTACACAAACTAAAAGACGTGCGATTTCTCCAACGTGTATGTACTAATAAAGATAAATGAAAGCTTATGGATCAGGATGTTGTATTATGAATCATTGTGTTCCATCTATTAGCTATTTGCAATTCTCAAAATAATTGATAATGTGAGTTGTAATCACTAACAAGAGGCTTCCGAGTAAACGAGTTCCGATAGAATGCTTTGTACGGCTGATTTTACTGTATTTCCTTCTAAAATACTGTTGAAAATTGTTAATATTTACTTGATAGAAAAAAGAAAAAATTAAGAAAGTGGATTTTAGTCCCTCACTTTTTGTTCCTTAGTTGTATCAAATGCGTTGGCTCTCTGTCACTGCGTTTCACACACCTACGAGCAACTAGCTGTTGATTCCTCCTGCCTCTGTTCGTTGCCATTCGCAACAATATTTTATAGCCCTCTGAACACGTATGTCTACTTTAATAATTTTCATACCATTTCTTAATTCCCCCTGGTTTTGGATGAGTGGGAACAGGGAAACAACATCACTGAAACATACGTTGTATATAAGGATGCGGTACCCGAAGGAATGCAGCAAAAGAAACAAATAATGTGGTTTTGTTGCTTGAAGATAAAAGTAATAATTGGAAAACCATCATGGGAAATCCAGAAACGGAGGAAGAGGAAAGTCATGAAGGAGGATAATGCTATTACAGAATCAATTTAACCCATCGCCTTCACTGACGAAGAGAATTAATTAGGACTTGCATATACCAAAATGGTTTCTGAAGGAGGACGTAACTGTGCAGAGGACTGAGTTGTTCAAATCATCAAATCAGACAAATGTGAGGTGTCCTGAAAGGAACTAGTTGTTTAGGCTTCATTAAGTAAGAGATTACTTTATGGAATGTCATGTTATAAAATAATAACATTATAATGTATAATTTTTTACTTGTAAACCAAGTTTTTGCAAATTTTATAATTTACAATTTTTGGTAACGCTGACTGTCTTAATAAATCATGTGTACAGTATAGTATGAAAAGAGGTTTGTATTATGCTTGTAAAGTTAAATAATGTAATATTTATTTTTGCCAGTATGTGACTTCGCCTAGTTGGCAACTTGGTGTGAGACTTTTGATACATAATCCGTAAAAACGCGTAATACACAGAAAAATATTGATTAACTTAGAATCCTTAGTTGTGCCACACAACTCATTATAGGTTCTATCATAGTTTAATGTATACAATTTGCTTAAAGCTCTAGAAATCACGGTCTTCGAGAATCAATGTCTCGATATGATGTTGTCTGGCTGGGATAAAACCTTTTATTTCCACACATGCAGCTTCTAATCAAACTGCTTGTCTATGGAGTATCTTCTCAGTAGTGCTACTAGATTTGCGGTTTCCTGTCAGAAAAGTCATAGTTCGTAGCAACTGACAGGAGATCATTCAGTGACGTTTGCAATTGCACCAAGGAAGTATTATAGGTGATTTGTTGTTTTAATCTACAGAAACGCCGTAGGAGGAAATCTGAGCAGCTCTCTTAGAATGTCTGCAAATTGTGCTGTCGTATGTCGTCTAATAAAGTCATCTGAAGAGCAAAAAGAATTTCAAAATGATTTAGTCAAGATATCTGCATGGTGCGAGAAATGGAGCTGTACCCTTAACAATAAAAAAAGGGATCATCCACAAGAACAGGAAAAAATTCCTTTAAATTACAGATACACTTTAAATAACACAAATTTAATGATTGTAGCTTCAGCTAAATGCCTACGGATTGCAATTACAAACAACTTGAGTTGGAACCATCACACAGGAAGTGTTGTGGGGAAGACGAACCAAAGACTGCGTTTTATTTGGATAACACTTAAACGATGCAAAAATTTGCTAAAGAGACTGCGTACACTACGCTTATCCGTCCATCTCTTGAATTCTGCTGCACGATATGGAGTCCTTATGGGGTAGGAGTCACGCAGGACATCGAAAAAGTTCAAAGAAGCGCAGCTATTTTTGTAATATCACAAAACAGGGGACAGAGTGACATGGATGTTATAAGCAAAATGGAGGTGGAAATGATTAAAACAAAGGCGTCGTTCGTTGTGGCGACATCTTTCCAGGAAATGTCAACCAGCAACTTACTCTTCCGAGTTCAAAAAATAGTTTTTTTACTTATGTCTATATGTGGTGGAATGACTATCGTAATAAATTGAAATCAGAGCCCTCATAGAAAGGGTTAGGTGTCCATTTCTCCACTTGCTATTCAGCACGGAAACGGCCGAGAAAGAGTAGGAAAGTGGTCCTATAAACAATCTACCATGAACACTCTGCCAAACGTGAGTTTCAGAGTAGTCATGCAGATGTATATGTAGATGTAGAGATAATCAGCGTACAGTCTCGTTAGAATAGAAATAAAACTGAAAGAAATGTAGAGCTCATCGACAACATTCACTTTAGAAATATGGCTCTGAGCACTATTGGACTTAACTGCTGAGGTCATCAGTCCCCTAGAACTTAGAACTACTTAAACCTAACTAACCTAAGGACATCACACACATCTATGCCCGAGGCAGGATTCAAACCTGCGACCGTAGCGGTCGCGCGGCTCCGGCCTGTAGCGCCTAGAACCGCTCGGCCACTTAGGCCGGCTGTCACTTTAGATTCAAGAAAAAGCTCTCAGAGGGCAAGTAACGCTAACTAGTTTGGTTGAGACCTAAAATTTAGGTAATCGGTCAACAAAATTGTCCCGGTTTTATATATCACAAACACTTCCTTTTTTGTTTACCGGTATTGAAATTTTATCCCCACACGTCACAAATGGGCAGGGGGATGGGCTGTCAGTGGTACAGCCAACGCGTTCTTCAGCCGACTGATAATATAAAATTAAACGAGACGAAAAATAAGAAACAAATATCGAGATATTTATGTTGAATTTAACACTGTTTAAAGGTGAAAAATAAAATGGATGGTTATAGACATATGATAGATGACTTGTTGCACCGGTAGGTAACAACAGTAATAATAAAAGGTAAAATGAAACACAATAAGAGCAGATTTAAAACGTTTCAAACATGTTTCCGAAAGAGTGATACTTAAAAGAAGCACTTTCCTGCTTCTAGAAACTGGAAGGACTTGTCATGGGGTAGGGAGTCAGATAGGGAAGGGAAAAGGGTTGGTCAGTGAGGAGGGTAGGAATGTGGTAGTGTAAGGATGGAGCACAGGTGCATAGCAGCGATGTGATAGGGGTGGGTGTTGGGCCAGAAGAGGGTGGAGATGTGGGATAATAGCTGACACTAATAGTTGTTGAGAAGAGGCAGGTGAGGTAAAAAGGGCAGATAGGGGAGTGAAGAAGCCTTCAGAAGGTGGAATGGGTAGGGTAGACCCATGACTGGTAGGACGGGTAAACGTCAGGGCGGAGTTCATGATCTGGGAGGGGTGAGATTGTGAATATTTCGGAGGGCGTGTTAAGACGAGGGTTGGAGGGATGCTTTGGTAAGGCACTGCAGCATATGAGGACTGGAAAGAACACAGGAAACGATAGGAACACTGAAGTCGATTTTGTAAATGGTGAAGATTGTTTGGAGGTGTTCAGTGTGAGTGAGGTGAGGTGAGACGTGTTGAGTAGCTGGTAAATAACCCTTGAGGGGGAGGTAAATGGATATGGAAAGCGAGGCGGAGCGTATGGTATTCCAGAATCTGGAGGAACTGTTAGAACTTCAGTAGGGTGGAATCCATGCGACATTTTCATCACACAGGATGGGACCGATCAAGGATTTATAAGTGTGGAGGACGATGGAGGGGTCCGATTTCCAAGTTGATCAGTTAGTAGGTTTGTTAGTTTCTGTTGGATGGTAAATAGGTATATTTCCACGTTAATTGCCGGTCGACTGGTAGTCCAGGACATTTTAGTGTATTAGCTTGTTGGGTAGGACGGTCATAAATCATGGAGACGGAAGATGCAGGTTGTGCATCATATAATTATTGCTTGGGTTTTGCAAGGGCTGATCTTGAGGCGCCGTTGGCTACACCAGGGAGTAACCTGATTGAGGTGCTTTTGGAGGAGTTTTTGGGATTTCTGGACTGCATGACAGAGGGCGAGGAAAGCGGTGTCATCAGCATAGTGAAGGAGGTAGATCTCAAACACTATGGCCGAGGATTTAAAACTGGAGCGTACCTGTATTCGGGTTTTGAGTATGTTAAATGATGGTGTAATTTTGGTACCGAGTGAGTCACCTGGGAGATGTTCAGCAACAATGACGTTCAAACTTCGCTGTACTTACCAGATTTGTGTTTCCCATAGTTCCTAGAAGTCGCTAAACTCATATGCCGCGACGGCCCCTTTAAAAAGGAAGCACCTCCAAAGTCCCTATAATAAGCGTACATCGTATGGTGAGCAGCGCATGTCTTCCCACCGGTAGCCACCTTAGCACTGCCGCACTGTGACAGCGAAAGCGGGCAATGTCGTTTCGTGGCACGACGAGGCAGATTTAGTCGCGGATGGGTGTCGTAACGCTAGACACAACCAAAAATTACTGACACTAAGAACAAAAGTTCGTTTATCCACATTTAAGTAATCGACCAACATAGAAGCAGTACCATAAGCAGTAGAACACAATCTCAGGAGGAGCGCTGGGTGCACTGTCTTTCTATGTAGGAGGGCTCAGGTAGGTGGCACGGCAGATGTCGTACCATGTGCACTAAACTCAGTTAATCATAAGAATAAACCTGATTCAAACAAACACAAAAGCGATGATTGGTTAGCAGCCGTAGCACACGTACACTGGGGTCGCTACGCTCTTGGCAGTAGATCGGATTTATCTATCAGATACATTATGACCTTATGCTAAGTTGTGGTAAATGAAACACTAAAATATTCTGATGTGTTAATTGCTATCTAAGATTTTCTTAACCACGCTTCAGCGATGTAGTCTTTACTTCAAAAATTGTGTGTAGTCGGAATCTCTGTACTGTTGTGCTCTGATTGTCGCACTGTTAATACACAGTGCGAAAATGGCTGATGTTGCTTCCCTCCCCATCGTGAATCATGCGCATGGAACACTATTAAAAAGTGTGAGAAACAAGTTGTTATCAAAGTTTTTAAAGAAATAATCGGCTTTGAAGTCCTCCGAGGAGCTGCCTAATACGTTATGTTATTTTTTTCCACAATTGGTGCATTACTGAATCGACAGCATCGACGAATGATAATCTACTAGTGTCCGTGGATCAGTGGTTTAAATCTCGCTAAGCTATTTCTATTTCCGTTCAGTTTGCAAAATAAAGGGCCTCTAGTTTCAGATCACACATTATAAGCCAAATTCCAGTTATCATTGCAAATACAAATTATTAATTATCGATATTTTATAAAGGATTGTTAATAAGGTTGTTTAAATAAAAGCAATGTAAATGTTTGTGATAAAAATGAAAAATCAAATACTCTTTATTTGGACTATATCCATTGTTTTAAACCACAGATGTGGTCACATGAGGCAAAGTGATCAGCATCCTAGAAACATGAAAAACAACAATTTTCGCAGCATCGAGCACATTATACAAATACCGCATTTTTGCTGTTGCTGCCATACCGTTGCAGTATGAACGGAGCACAACTGATATGCAACTGATACGGAGCCAAGTTAAGGGATTTATCGTGAGAAATAACAGGACAGTTTAGCTGCTACATGTACTGAAACTAAATGCACGAAACTTTGTCGCACGTCACTGACGAACGCTTGTGAAAAATTACGTTCTGCTTAAGATAGAAATTTTCATCAATATTCTTTTTAATTACAGTACTATGTTAGCTAAGATCGAGAGCATGTTAAGTTTTCCGTCTGGTCGCCTAAGAAGAGTTTTGCCGAATTTTATGTCATTCTCTTTAAAAATTAAATGACTTTCGAAGCTATGTTGGTTCTCTACTCGTTTTAACTGCAGCTGTTCACGTCATTGCAGGTTACTTGAACCAGCTGGCTGACAGTGTTATCCTGGTTAAATGCGCCAGTAAAGTTATTACGGTATATTGGTAATTTTTACTTATGGACCGCCAGCAAAGCTTTTGCCCCGTATCATCACTCAGTCGATGTGCGAGTAACATACAGCATAAAGATTATCCTTATTATCAGTCTTGATTGTACTGTAGAGATCTTTGCTTCCGATCTATGCTTCCGCTACACGTGAAACGAAATCTAATGAGATTTCACCATACGTGGAAGCCTACATGGTGTGCCGCGGTGCGTATCCAACTGTTGTGCATGTTTGCTTGCATGTCTCTATGACGAAGGTATCTGTACCGCAGGTACAGTCACATCGGAGGGTTATCTAAGTAGAGAATATCAGAAGGCAGAAGGGATAAAATACTGGGACTGAAAACTTACCTACAACTTTTACAGGAACAGGATTGTTGTTATATGACTTGAGGGTCATGAAAGGAAAGTAGTAGTTGGCATGAAAGGAAAGCTGCAGCTGAGAAGTCAGTGATCCTCTACTCTGTGTTATTCAGTACATACGCTGAGCAGGCAGTAAACCAGAGAGAGATTTGGAAAGCGAATGGAACTTAAGGGAGAAGAAATTGAACCTTACGCTTAGCTGATGACAGTATAAGTGTGATACGACAAAGAAGTGGGAAGAGTAACTGAACGGAATGGATACTGTCTTGACAAGAGCTTACAAGATGAACATCAACAAAAGTAAAATAAAGTGTAAGTTTTCTATAACACTTTATCAATAAATTTGAGTACTGAATATTGTTTCTTCAAAAACTTTCTTATCGTGTAATCTGCTGAGCAGTACTTACTACTGGTTGGCCTTTTGTTATACATGTGAACAATGTTGTGAAACAAAACTTTAAACTTAATGAAAAGCTGCATTTGAAACAATGAAAATGATCTAATTATTTACCAAAAGGAACTAATTGTAAGTTTGGTCCCATAGGAACTTACTACAAATTAAAAATTAAACTGTGTGCTCAATGAAAACTGTTTAACTAAAACTCAGTGCTGTAGTACATTATGGAATTTACATAACATGAAGCGCGATGTCCAACTTGAAACATCCACAAAAATAAATACTGCTCTACTCAGAAGAAAATAACTGTTTGAAATTACCTGCCCTGTAATACAAGTAACTTAGCTCATGCCCAGCAAACTGTTTTGTGACTGATATAGTGACATTCTCGAAAGCAAGTAGAAATCAGCAAATACATCAACTGAAGAAAACAAAACTACTCACTACTAAATTTGTTTATGCTTGTCAGAAACCATCTGTGGCTTCGTGTGGGGTAACGTGCAATGCATACACGACAAAATATTTTAAGTTTCACTAAGAATGATGGAGATTTTTGAAAAATTAAACTTTGATCATTAACAAGAAGAAAGTACTACATAACAAGGCTTTAAGAATTACGAAATCCTTCCATTACGCAAAAATTACAGACATTTCAACCAATTGCAGTATTTGTGCCATAACGAAAACAGGCACATCAACTTAACACTAATCACATATGTTATTAGTTATGTGGGAGAGAAGTATTTCCTTTAATTAATAGTTCTGACAAACAAACATTTCATTGTTTCGCGTGCTTTGGTTACATTGAAAAAATTCCTCCAAGGATTTTCTCCATCAATTGAATCAATAACATCTGTTCGTAAACAAGTTTTCATTTCCTTAATAAAATATTCGTGATAATTTCTCTCAGACTCAGAAATATTAAATCTCTTCTCTAAAAAGTCAACTGCTCTATACTGTTCCTCAAACACAGAACAACGAGAAAAGAGAAGCGCAACTCCCGTGTTAAAAGAGGGAGACACAGATCTATAGCAGCGCTTCTAGCGTTATGGAGATGAATTAAATAGGATAAACATTGCGGGTTGTATCCGTCGTAGCTGATGTATGTTGTAGGGTCTTTTTTTTAATTTTCTTATCTCAGTTTTCTGGTATGCTATGTAATTATGTTGGCTAGCATCAGAATAAAATAATTTAAACACAGTTATAGCACACTGCAGTGCAGCAGTTACAAACCTACTATTCAGGAATATTTGCAGTCCAATGTAGCTGCAACAATTTTATTTCACTTCAGTTATTTAAACTAAAGGTTTGTTTCGACTTACTGTCAGTATCAAATGTTGCACCTAGTTCTTATGACGCACAAAACATCCTGGAGCTTTTATATGTTGATAGAAATCAATATAAGTGTGTCAGTTTACAAGTCAGTTTTTGACGCTTGCGTCTGACAGTTGCTGCTCTTATGAGGTTTTTTTGAGCAGCAACTGTCAGGCACAAACGTCAAGAATAGGCATACAAACTGACACACTTATATTGATTTCTATCAACATATAACAGCTCGAGGACGTTTTGTGCGTCATAAGAACTAGACTGAACACTTGAAACTGACAGTAAGTCGAAACAAGCTTGTAGTCTAAATAAGTCACAAGCTAAATAAAAATTGTAGAAACTAAATTGGACAACCAATATTCCTGAACAGTGTCATACTTCGACGTCTTACAAGTTGCGGGGTCAATGGAGGAAAAAAACCTATTATTGAGCAAATTGGCAGTTAAAGAAGTTCAATTAAGAAATCTTTATCACAGTGTTAATTAATGAAGAATACTGAAATTTGTTACAACTATCTTTCAGGACTTCCACAACTGACCATTGATTTCTTAAAAAATGTTCCTACATCTTACGATTGTACATGATTAAACACAGAAAAGAAAACATCAATATTAATTACCAAAAATAGGAACGGTAGATAAAAACATTGATATGAAAACAAAATTTACTTTCCATTTCTCAAGCACACAATAAAAATTTCACTATTAACAACAGTGTCATCTGATTCACTAAAGATAATAGCAATTTCACAAGGAACACCTGCCATATATTTCGGAAACACATGCGTGTTTGGCCTATGCCTAGTTTTATTCATAAAATCTTCTTCGAAAAAGTGATCTTCACAAACAAAATAAGTAGCACAGTTCATATCAGGTGAGAGTTTACAAACACTTTACTTCAGCAATTCTTGAGGTTGTTTAGGAAACCTGTTGAAATGCTTGTTGCTAACATTCTCTGTTGAACCCATGTAGTATCTAGATTAACAGTCAGAATTTACAGAAGCATTTCAACGTCAATTTGTTGTGTTGAATATTCTGTAAAAACATAAAATTCTTCATGAAATAAAATTACTACTGTCATATCAATGTTATTTAAATAACAAACGGAAACCACACAGCTTAATTCATGATAGAAGAGAATACGTTTCATTTATAGGCAATGAGATTATTTACTGAAAATTAAATGTATTACCTTAGGATTAATTGTGGACATTTTTTTCAACAGGAAATCTCTTAGATTCCATGGCGAACTTTATGCCAATTAAAGTAAAAAAAATGTTTATAATGAAGATCAATAGTATGTAAATATGAAAGAAATACAAAGACGACTGTAACCTTAGACTTCAGTACAGAGCAAGACGATAGAATACCAACAAACGCCATTGGACAGCTCTCATTGGTCAATTGCAGCTTCGTTTGACCCCTAGCGCCTCTAGTGGTGTGGAAGGAATTACGTGGCTTGTGGCCTCTTCTCCCATATAGCTTTCAGACCCGTGGCCTCAAATAAGGATGACCCAGTGCTACACAGCTGACTGGCGAGCAAGCGAACCTCAGACTACCTTAAACACAGAGTAAAGGATACTATTCATTATTCGCGCAAAGCGCTCATTCATCTTTGTCCCAGTACACTACATGTGAATTATTTACAGTGACACAAAACATATGAAAACTGTGCTGGTCCTCTGGAAACGAGAAACATTTATTCATGGTCGACATGAAATGTTTAAGTATTAATTCTGTGTACAAAGGAGTGCTCTGTAGTAAAGATACTGGGAACAATGAAAACTGTAGAAATAGATTTTCATAATTTTTTACTATGGTTTGAATCTTACTACGAGAAATACATGGATGAAGACATATGAATCCTGAAACGCGTTTCTGGTAGGTATATGCTGTTACCGACAGCCAAACCACTTATTTCAGTAGCATTAGCATCCTTACGTGTACGAAAAATTGAGTACAGCACGAGTTGCAATTAGTGTTTTTGGCCCCCATTTGCAAGACGGCGGAATCTTTTTTAAATTACTCCTGTATTATTCGGCTTAAAGCCAGAAGGAGATGGTTTGAAACTAATTTCTTGAATAAACTGGCTAAAGTCAAATTAATTTCATTCATTTTGCAAAGAGTAGTACAGATATCAAAACAGATTCTAATGGTTGCCGCTTCACGACTATCCTTTGTTAGAGTGACGAGATTTTTCACAGTTAAGAAAGTTCTCAGCTTTGAATTAATAATAAGAATACCAGCAAAAGGTGTTTCTCCACGCAAACCTACGAAAGTGTAAATTATTATTCATACTAAGACATTTCATCACAACCCTAAGATATTTATAAAAGAAAACGATGAAGGTGCTTCACACTGATCTAGTCGTTATTTCTTTTATATCAATACACATACTCTTAAGTCATTTATTTATCGGGAAATTGAATAGAATTATCTGTCCGTGGTATTAAGTTGTTCAAAATGGTCCAAATGGCTCTGAGCACTATGTGACTTAACATCTAAGGTCATCAGTCCCCTAGAACTTAGCACTACTTAAACCTAACTAACCTAAGGACATCACGCAACACCCAGTTATCACGAAGCAGAGAAAATCCCTGACCTCACCGTGAATCGAACCCGGGAACCCGGGCGTGGGAAGCGAGAACGCTACCGCACGACCACGAGCTGCGGACAATTAAGTTGTAGTGAATGCGTTGTGCGTAGCCTGATATGATCTTATGATGTGTTATGGTCATATGGTTCTAAGCACTGTGGGACTTAACATCTGAGGTCATCAGTTCCCTAGACTTAGAACTACTTAAACCTAACCAACCTAAGTACATCACACACATCCATGCCCGAGGCAGGATTCGAAACTGTGACCGTAGTAGCAGCGCGGTTCCGGACTGAAGCGCCTAGAACCGCTTGGCCACAGTGGCCGGCTATGATGTGTTATTAACAGCACAAGTGTACTTACACCTGATGTTCAATGACGCGTACACACACACACACACACACACACACACACACACACACACACACACACACGACACTCACGCACGTAAAATACAACACAATGTCGCTACAACAAATATACCTTATAACAACCTTACAAAGGGTAATGAAATGCAGTCACATTAAATCAGCTGCCGTTGAAAAAATTAAATTATGGAATGAGATACTAACAGGTGAGATATAGACTACTGTTAGTTTTGCTATTTGGGCTGCAAAATAATTGACGATGGCAGAAGTAGAGAGGTAAGATGCAGACTGGCAACAGCACGAAAAACTTTTCGGAAGGAGGACTTTAGTATCATCTACTGTAATAAATATTTTTCTGAAGCTATTTGTTCGGAGTGTAGCCTTGAATGGGTGTGAAACATGGAAAATAAGGTTCACCAAGATGAGAATAGAAGCTTCAGTCATGTGGTGCAGCGGAACAATGCTGAAGATTAGTTGGGTGGATCGAGTACTTCATGAGGCATGGAAGGATAATTGAATTGATAATGGAGGGAAGGGAGACGTAGGTCTTGAGGGATAAATCTCTCACACTACTCGTCCGGAGCGCAGAATGGTATGGGACTGAATTATGGAGTAAGGAAACAGTTAAAATTAAGAAATGAGAGCTTTTGGTAGGTCATGGTTGCAGTAGGAGAAACCTGAAATTGGTTGGACACCAAATTCTGAGCTTCTGCACAGAACTGATGAGGCGAAAAACGTCATGGGATACCTACTAATATCATGTCGGACCCCTTTTGCCCGACTTAGTGTAGCATCTCGACGTGGCATGGTCTTAACAAGTCGTTACAAGCCTCCTGTAGAAATACTGAGCAATGCTGCCTGTACAGTCGTTCATAATTGAGGAACTGTTGCCGCTGCAGGAATTTGTGCACAAACTGACATCTCAATTACGACTGATGGGATTCTTGTCGGACGACCTTCGTGGCCAAATTATTGGCTCGAAGTGTACAGATGTTCTTCAAACCAAACGCGAACATTTGACATGCATTGTCAGCCTAAGATATTCATTGTTGTTTGTGGACATGAAGGCCATGAACGGTTGCAAAAGGTCTGCAAGTAGTTTAGTTGGCCTAGAGTGCCCTGTTCATTCCATGTAAACCAGCCGACACCATTATGGAACCAACACTAGCTTACATAGTGCCTTATTGGCTACTTGGATACATGGATTCGTGGGGTCTGTGCCACACTCGAATCCTACCATCAGCTCTTACGAACTGAATTCGGGACTCATCTGATCAGGCCACGATTTTCCACTCGTCTAGGGTCAACCGATACAGTCACGACTCCAGAAGAGTCACTGCAGGCAATGTTGTGTTGTTAGCAAAGGCACTCGCGTCGATCATCTGATGCTTGGCCCATTAACGCCAAATTTCGCTGCATTATCCTGACACATTCATAGTACGTCCCGCATTGATTTCTGAAGTGATTTAACGCAGAGTTGCTTCTCTTTTAGTACTGGCAACGCTATGCAAATGGCGCTGCTCTTTCTCGTTAAGTGAAGGCCGTCGGCCACGGAGTAATCGACGCTGAGAGGTTATGCCTGAAATTTAGTATTCTCGGCTCTCCCTTGACACTGTGGAACCCAGAATAGCGAATTCTCTAACGATTTTCGAAATATAATGTCCCATGCGTGTAGCTCCTACTACCACTCTGCGTTCAAAGTCCGTTAGTTTCCCCTGGCGGATTATAACCACGTCGGAAACCTTTCCACATCAATCACCTGAATACATATGACAACTCGTCCAATGCACTGCCGTTTTACACCTTGTGTACGCGATACTACCACCATCTGTACAAGTGCATATCGCTGTCTCATAATTTCTGTCACCTTAGTGTAAACTGACTATAAGAAGGAACAGCATGATAGGACATTTGTACATCGGAGCTTAGCTCCATTTGTGTTGAAAGAGGTGTAGAAGACAAAAGGACAGATTTGCATATAAGTTGAGATAATATAAAACGCAAAGTGACAAAAGCAAGATAAGCGTCTCTGAGAGAGAAAATTTTGTTATTTTGGTTGTCTTTTCTGAAGGTACGCATTTTTAAGGAGTGTAGCCTAGTACAGAAGTGAAACGTGCACATAAACAGTTCAGATAAGGAGAGGATCGAAGTTTTTGAAAAGTGAAATGGAAATGCCGTGTGGGTAGCGTCTCCCGTCGGTTAGACCGGTCGCCTGGTGCAAGTCTTTCGATTTGACGCCACTTCGTCGACTTGCTTGTAGATGAGGATGAAATGATGATGATAAGGACAACACAACACCCAGAACCTGACCGAGAAAATCTCCTACCCAGCCGGGAATCGAACCCAGGCCGTTAGGTATGACATTCCGTCGCGCTGACCACTCAGCTACCAGGGGCGGACTTTCTGAAAAGTTGTGCTACAGATGAAAGTCGAAAACTGCATGGGGAGATCGAATAACTAATAAGGATGTTTCATCTTGAGGGAGATCAGTAGGCCTCTGGCAGGTTTGATGCGGCCGCCACGTATTTTCTCCTGCGGCAAGCTATTCCGTCTCAGAACAGCAGCTACACGCAACGTCCTCAGTTACGTTTTGGATACACAGTGCGAACATTAATAAACACGACGAAATCCAGGGACGGTTCCCTACAGGAAATGGAGAAAAAAATGTTCTATGAACATGTGTCCGGAAATGCATCGTTGCCACGGTAGATGGCACTGACGAATTGAAGTTCCTTTGACAACATGACGTGTCTGTAGCTCACAGATGACGATTATGCAGACTGATGCCAGTTCCGGTAAAGGTTGCTTCGTCACTAAAGAGGACTGATGACAGAAATACCGTAAACGCAATAGTCCGGTGCAAAAACCATAGACATCCTTCCCGTAGAGAGAAATCCGCTGCCGATAGGACTTGCACTTGTTGTAGGTGACATGTATAGTAGAGATTGTCCTGTAGGATACACAAATCGTACATTTGCGTTCACTGTATTGACGGTCCACTTGTCTGGCGCTTGTATTAGGGTTCGTCTCAATATCCTGCAAAAGAACCCTGTCCTCCAAACCTGCACGGTCGTCTGTCTGAAAGGACCCAGGATCACACAACGCCCAAAAAGGGCTTAAAATGTTGTGTGATGTGGTTTTGTCTAGTTTTGCCACAGCCACGCTGCCTCTTGATCGTTTCCTACTGACTGATCGAACACAAACACCACATTGGCTTGTTTCTGACATGAATACCGGACCATTTTGCAGCTTACAGCACGCTGCGTCAGACACACATCTTGCAACACACACCTAACACACGGCACGTGGTCGGAGGAACTTTCATTCGTCAGCGTCATCTAACGCGGCAGTGATGGATTTCCTAGCACCTAGGACATTTTTCCTCCATTTTCAGTCAGGAAGCCGTCACTGCAGTATGTCGGTTTTATTAATGTTCAACTGTATTCCAGTCTCTACCTTCCATGCCCTTTTCGCCCTCTACTGTTCCCTTTTAGCACCGTGGGAGGATTCCCTGATTTCTTGACACAGGACCTGTGATCCTGCCACTTCTTCTACTGACTATTCAACACATTTTTCTACCCTCGCCGATTACACACTGAGCTTCCCCATATATAATTTTACCATTCCACCTAATTATCAACATACTTCTATAGTACAACAACTCAAAAGCTTTGTTTATCGTCTTTACCGCTTTACTCACAATCCATGATACACTTCACTAGAATGCTGTACTACACATGCACATTCTCAGAAATATCTTTCTGAAACTACGGCCGATGCTATTACATTGCAGGAAAAAAATTAGTACAACTGGAAAAACGACGTCAATTTTGATCTGGTGACGGCATATGCCAACTTGTTGATACAATAATTTACCAACAGCCGTATGTATTGTAGAAATTTATTTTATTTTATGAACTTCTATGTGCTACCAGTTTCGGCGTTACATTGATGCCATCTTCAGGTCCCACTCGTAATAGTCGTAAAATCAATATACACGGAGGGAGCCATATAACTGGATCCGTGAATCAAATTGTCCTGCAACAGCTGTGAAGCAAGCAGGCATCTATACCACGGAGCTGCACTATTAGTTCGTACAGCCAACTGAGCGAGTTTGGAAGAGGTCGAACTGCGGCCTTCCGAGTGGCAGAATGACCCTTTCGGGGAATTGCCACACAAACTGGACGTGCTGCGTCAGTTGTGGAATGATGCTGGTACCAGTGTTCACGCGAACATTCTCACACCAGTAGATGGAGTTCTGATCGTCCACGCAACACAGATGCCCGACAAGATCGTCGTATTGTAAGGGCAGCAGTGACAGATCGTGCAGCTACTACAGCACAGAAAATACAGCACAGGAAAGAGGGCTTCTGATCCAAATATATCAACACGAACTGCTACGAACCGGTTATTAGGTACGGGCATACACATCTCTAACCTGTCTTCAACTCACGTCACAGCATCGACGTGCACGGCTCGATCTGTCCCTCGAAGAATCACTTTGGAAGGTGGAATGGCGCACAAGCGATGAAAGCAGATTCTACCTGCACACAAGTGATGGTGGTGGGCGCTGTCTAGTAGAGTGCATTCATCCGTGGTCTGGCGTGCGGTAACCTACATTTCTAGTTTACTTTTGCTGTTTCTGGACAGGACGATACGTGCAGAATGTTGTTAGACCAGTTCTTTTGCCGTTCTTGCAACAAGAAGGTTGATGTGTTGTTCAAACGGCTTAATGCTCAGGCACACATTATACGTGAAACTCAACGTGGCCTACAAGAAGTACAATAACTTCCCTGGTCAGCATGATCTCCTGACTTGTCTCTAATCGAGGACGTATGGGATACGATGGGACGAGAAGTGACTCGTGCGACTCATCAACCAACAGCTGTTACATAACAACGTGAACAGGTCGAGCAGGCGTGGCGTAACGTATCCCAGGAAAGTATTCGCCATCTATAAGAACTACTGGATGTTAGAGTTAGTGCCTGCATTGCCACCCGTGGAGACTATACCACGTACTAATACGAGTGTTTCAGCGTAGTGTCCTTATTATATCGTTCTTGCTTCGTATATCTTACATTGTTTAGCTTTCAAGATAGCAGAATTCCTTCACTACTAATCTCATTTGTACCACCTTTCGTCTTCACTTGCGCAGACGATAGCAATGTAGTCAGCGAATATTGTCATCGATATTCTTTTAGCCTGAATTTTAATCCCCCTCTTGAAACTGTTATTTCTGTCATCGTTCCTTCCATGTAAACAGTACAAGAGAAATACAGCATCCGTTTCTTACATGTTCTTTAATCCGAGCTCTTCGTTCTTGGTCCCCCACTCATACAGCTGCTTCTTGGTTCCTATACATACTGCATATTACTCTGTTTCTCTGCAGCTTACCTCATTTTTCTGAAAATTTCTATCCTTCACTGTTTTACATTGGCGAAAGCTTGTCTAGATTTTTCTTTAGTCTTGCTTCCATTACTAACCCGAACGTCAGAAATGCTTCTATGTTCTCTGTAATTCAATACTAAGATGGCATTCTGTATCATACGTTTACTGTTTTCCAATATTTACATTAGGTTCATATTTCTGATTTCCTAACAGAATGTAAATCTTCATAATCTACATAATACAGGTGGTTATCTGTTAAAAGATGTATTACTGCATGTTCTCCATCGTGGTAGAGAGGAGTTTCTTCCTGAGATTTTATCTATGAGGTTTAGAGTCCAGTTGTGGCTTGAATTTATGAAGTTATTATAGAGAGTGAAGTGCTTCTTTTGTGATGTTGGAGAAAACAACTGTGTCGTTTGAAAAGACAAAACACTGCAAATTTTCATGTAGTCTGCCAGTAGTCTCTTTCTTCTTTCTCCCAAGTCTCGATCGCTTCTTCTAATATAAGACAACATTAGAGGGGATAGTACACCTCCATGTCAGAATACTGTTTTAACGTCAGATGACTCAAACGTTTTGTATGATAACCTAACTTTTGACATGGTATTACTTAGTTTCTACCATTTGTTTGATACGTGCTGTGGTTTTTCTGTCTTTTCTGAATCTGAGTATAACGTTATCGACAATTAGTTCATGACATCACTCGAAGCGTAAATGGTTACCAAGGCGTATTTTACCTCTTAGCAACAAATAATCCTAGACATATAGCGAGTATCATGACGAATACAGGGATTAGTGACTACAAGGCAGTTGCTGCTAGGCTGAATACCATAACATCCACAACCACCAAAAAGAAACGCAAAGTATTTATAAAAGCTGATAAAAGTGCTCTTGAAGCCTTTTTAAGAGACAGACTTCACTCCTTCCTGCCTGACCATGTAAACGTAGAAGGGGTGTAGAATGATTTCAGAGAGATAGTATCGACGGCAATTGGGAGACATATACCACATAAATTAGTAAGTGATGGTACTGATGCTCCATGGTATACAAAACGGATCAGATCGCTGTTGCAGAAGCAACGAAAAAACTATCCCAAATGTAAAAGAAGGCAAAATCCCCAAGATTGGCAAATAATTTCCAAAGACGGAGTAAACATTCCCGAATTCCAATCAAGAACAACTACCAAGATGAGAAACATAGAAGTAGATATCGTCGAGGTTACAAAGCAGCTTAAATCACTTAATAAAGGCAAGACATCCGGTCCAGATTGTGTACCAGTCAAGTTCCTTTCAGAGTATGCTGATACAATAGCTCCATATTTAGCAATTATACACAACCGGTCGCTCACAGAAAGATCCGTACCTAAAGACTGGAAAATTGCTCAAGTCACAGTAATACCCAAAAAGAGAAGTAGGAGTAATCCACTGAATTACAGGCTCATACCACTAACGTCGATTTGCTGCAGGGTTTTAGAACAGACACTGTGTTCGAACATTATGAAGTACTTCGAAGGAAACGATTTTTTGGCACATAGCCAACATAGGTTCAGAAAGTAACATTCTTGTGAAACACAACTAGCTTTTTGTGCTCACCAAGTAATCGATTCCATATTTTTAGATTTCCAAAGGCTTTCGACACCTTTCCTCACAAGCGTCTTCTAACCAAATTGCGTACCTACGGAATATCGCCTCAGTTGTGCGAATGGATTCATTATTTCCTGTCAGAAAGGTCACAGTTCGTAGTAATGGACCGAAAGTCATAGAGTAAAACAGTGTTAATATCCGGCGATCCCCAAGGAAGTGTTATAGGCCCTCTGTTGTTTCTGATCTATATTAACGACATAGGAGACAATCTGATTAGCTCTCGTAGATTGTTTGCAGAAAAAGGTGTCATTTGTCGTCTTGTAAAGTCGTAAGATGACCAAACTTAATTGAAAAATGATTTAGATAAGAATCTGTATGGTGCGAAAAGTGGTAATTGACCCTGAATAAAGAAAGATGTGAAGTTATTCACATGAGAACTAAAAGAAATCCGCTAAATTTTGATTACATCTGAAGGCTGTAAATTAAACTAAATACTTAGGGATTACAATTACAAATAGCCTAAATTGGAACGATCACATAGATAATGTTGTGGGTAGATCAAACCAAACACTGCGAATCATTGGCAGTATACTTAGAAGGTGCAACAGGTCTACTGAAGAGACTGCTTACACCACGCTTGTTCGCCGTTATCTGGAGTATTACTGTGCGGTGTGAGAACCGCACCAGGTGGGCTGACGGATGACATCGAAAAAGTTCAAAGAAGCCTAGCTTGTTAAGTGTTATCGCGAAACAGGGGAGGTAGTGTGACAGTCATGATATGTCCATTGGAGTGCCAATCATTAAAACAAAGGAGTTTTTCGTTGCGACGGATCTTCTCATGAACGTTCAATCACCAGTTGTCTCCTCCGACTGCGAAAACATTCTGTTTGCACCCACCTACATAGGGAGAAATGATCATCACGATGAGACAAGAGAAATCCGTCCGAGAGTGGAACGGCAGAGAGACAGTTTGAGGGTGGTTCATTGATCATTCTGCCAGGAAGGTTATTATGAGTAGCATAGTAATCACGCAGAAGTAGATGTAGATGTAGATCAGTTCTGTGGTTTTTCTATCTTTCAATCTGTGTGTAATTTTATCGACGATCTTGACATTTGAAACAGCTACTGTGTGCATGACAAAGTAACAGTTCGTCTTTAAATGTGATGTGGATGTTTCATGTATCGTTTTTCTTATAATCTTGTTCGCTATCAGCCTGACTGTATTAATCGGAATGACATTTTGGAAATCCATGCCACTTTTACGTAGACTTGGGGGAATTCCTGTTAGCCTGGTTTTAATTCTAGCTTCCATGCCCTCATCCTTGTGTCTTTCCATAATTTGTATTTGCCGTAACTCGAGGAATATCTGTGCTCTGAGAGGCATTCAGAATCAGGCATCTAACTTCTAGCTTGTTGGAAGGATCGCTATTGAGGATGTTCACAAATAACGCGCTAGAGCTTGGTTTAGGAAAATATGGTTGAATATATCGGCTTCGACTCATTCTCAGGTTGAGTCTGAAAGGTCGAAGACTCTGAATACAGACTCTTGATGATTAGAAATAATTATTCCATATTTGATCATAATATTTCTTTTCTTAGTGTGAAAATACTAGAAATGGTTGTCATCAGTTTTAAATAAAAGGCATCATAGATTCTTTCGTGTGATGTGCTTAGTACTAGAGTGGCTGTGTATTTATTTTCTTTGATAATTTGCGTACTGAAATTTTCCATCAAAATATTAATGTGGTGGCGTTGTATATTGGAAATCCTCCATTATTTGTGTCTTTTTTCATTCAAATTATTTGTTTTTACATGGGCACTGATTAGTGGATCTTGAATTAGTCTAATGCGATCGTTAGTTGCCTCAGTTTGCCGGTCCTAAGAAGCGTATTGTTGTTCAAAGTGCCAATAGTATATTTGCATTTTGGGTGACGATATTTGGATGAGTCCCATACATTCGCGCATTATTACCTTATGACTGCAGAATCCGATGAGAGATATAACCTAGTGCACTTACTAAGAAAGTAGAAGATAATGGGGAATGAATGCGATTCAGCCTCATCATTTTTTTACTCCAACCGTTCCCCTCTACGTGGGCTTTGAACTGGTAATAGAAACTACTGAGATTCGCGATACCATCATTAATTACTGCAGTATACTTAATAACTCCAGTATTTGACAAGAGTGTATTTTCTTTCTTTTTCAGACGCAGTTCTGCTGCATTTACAACTTTTTTTTAAGGTCATTCCATCTGTTCGTTGGAGCGTCATTATTCAGCTACGTATTACAGCTACGCAGTCTGAGACTTCCCTTCAATTTGCCTATTTTCCAATATTTCTTTTTAATTTTCTTTATTACAAATAGCATTCCATTTAAAAGGAAGCTAAGGTCACAGCCAGTGTTAGTATCGTTACAAGTTTTGCACTCTTCAATTTGGTTCAGGGGTGTTTGTTTTACTAACATAGTCAAGTAAGTATTAATACTTTCGTGTTACGAAATCTTTCAAGTATAATTTCCTCGGGGAGGAGTCTCAAAAATTATATTTGCATAGAGCAACTCGTATATAGCGCATAAGTTTCCCAGGACAGAATTCACCTGTTACTTATCATCCTACATCATCACCCTCATTACGATTACATTAATAAAAAAACAATACACAAACATGTTGACAAAAATGATTTCAGGGGAAGTAACGTAACTTACCGGAAGATTAAATGACAGTATGGAGAAGTAAAAGGTGAAGTTCTTTACACTATAGGCGCAGACTGAAAACTTCATTGAAGTGCGGAAGAAAGAACAGACAGATGGAAGAAGTACACCAAAGACCTGTACAAACGAGAGGAACTGTCCTGTAATGTGATATAAATGACAAGGAAAATGTGGTTGTTGAATAGGCGATTCAGTAATCCAATCAGAGTTTTACAGAGTATTGAATAGTCTGAGGTCTAACAGATCAACAGGAGTTGATGATAGTAAAATCCTTGATTGGATAGAACTAAAGAGTTGTTTGAAATAATGTCGAAAATACATCAAACCGCTAAGATTCCATCATATTACCGGAACACAATTTTTATCACATTGCCACACGAGGTTCTTGGTGATAAAAATGAAAACTATTAGACTGTTACTTTGAAACGCCATAATTGTAAACTGCTGAGCTGAATAATGTGCAGATGAGCAAAGAAAGAAAAGTGAAGACTTACTGTATGAAGATGAGTTTGGTCTGAGGGTAGGAACATACAGGAAAAACATTTCTTACAGTGGGCTTAGTTGTGGAAAGGAGGTTGAAATAAAATTTAATGTTTTCCTAACATTTCTGAATTTATAGTAAATCATCAGCAATGAAAAGTGGAGTAAAAAGTTCACATTATTGAAGATATGAGGTTATATACACGGACAGACAACTTGTCTAGAACACCTGCAGAACCAAAGTGGTAATAATAACAGTGGAAAGTTGAGGAATACGAATTTGTGTTAAGCATGTAAACCAGATTTTATGTTTATTACCACTGTTCTTCAACTTGTTCGTCGAAGAGGCACTGAAGGAAGTAAAAGAGAACATAGGACGAGAAAGAAAAATCAAATGACATGACCTTTCTGGCTGAATGTAAGGGACACTCAGGACATCTGATAAAACAGATGGACAATATATGTATTACAAAATATGACCTAAGGTTAGACGTAGCACAAACTAACGTGACTAAGTATTAAAAGGGTGAAAACCCACATCCTTAACATCAAAATATGAATCAACACAGTAGCTGAAGAAATGAAGCACTTCTTCTATTTATGATATAAAATTAGAAGAATCAAAACAGTAGTTCAAGAAGTGAAACAATTCTTTTTCTTAAGACATAGCACAAGCGTTTGTGAATATTCCACACAGTTTCTTTCTTTGCAGTGAGAAGTGAAACAATTCTTCTGTTAACATGGCATCCTTTAATGGCCCAAACAAGTGGAGCTCCGAAGGGGCCAGGTCAGGTGTGTCAGGTATGACAGCCGTGGATGGTCTTCTCCAACCGCTGCAAATCGTGGAACTCCGCCGAACCGCCTTCTGGTGGCCTCACCCTCCGTGCCCAGCGACTAACTGTACTTTTGTCGACAGCAGATGCCCCATAGACTTTGTACAAGCGTTTTTGAATATTCCCCACAGTTTCTTTCTCAGTCAATGACGGCACATTGCTTGTAACGTACATCACCTACAGACACCATTTAGAAAGTGTCCTGCAGCTACGGAATCTGTCGGAAGTGACGGAAACTTGACACGCATACTCAAGAGGCTTCAAATAATACATACGTAACATTTCGCATTCGTAGCACTGTTTTCGGCTGAAAAAAAATGCGGTGCATTACTTTCTGGGCAACCCTCGTAAAAAATAAAATTAGAGACAATGACAGGTTCATGGAACGTATCAAAAGAAGATTGGTACAGATCAGGGAAGCTTTTTTTAAAAACATTTCTGGTGCTATCAAGTAATGATATTGAAGAAGTAGTTCCTTAAAGTGCGCGTTTTATCACACGACTGGAAGAAATAAGGCTGTCGGAAATCAGAAGAAGAGGAAAGTAGAATTACTTCAAATATGTGCTATCAAATAATGTTACAAATTAAATGGAGAATTAATTATAACGAAAAGTTACACACGTCCGAAATTAAGACCATTGCAGAAGGGCGGTACATTCTGCAGAGGTAGTGCGTGTTCTGGGTTTTCTGTAGACACAGATCTGCTATGATAGGAATAACAGGTGCATATCAGTATGCGATTGGAATGGCGCGGCAATGGGAAACGCAATCCAGAGCTGGAGTAAGCTGGAGAGTACGATTCTTCTGAGCAAAATGTTGAAACTATACACATTCATCATTTTATTCTGGCAGTATGTGGATCAAATGCCATGACGCGTCCAGCCGCACTGAAATCGTGCCAACAATTTGGTCCCGGCAGCACAGACGTGACGTGACTGATGCTGATGGGAAAGGACTGCTATCGATATCGACGTCGAACCGAGCTGATTCGCAGCAGTCGGACGTTTCTCAATGTTGAAGACGTTAACACAGCGTTTCTCGAATAGCTACATGATCGAGGGGCGAACTCCTATCGTCGAGGATCTGAAGGCTTCCATACACTCCTACCGTTGTTTAAAGAGACTTCGCGATCACGTTGAAAAATAGTGCACGTATCTGTCTTTCCTTGAAGTGTATTTCAGCATTCAATGAAAGTTGTTTGACCTGTCATAATAATATGTAACTTACGTTTTGAAGTCCCCTCGTAAGTTTATGGTGATTCAAGAAACAGTAGAGAGAAGATATATCAGGGACAGACGGTTGACAGACTACGCAAAACAGATTGTGGAGGCTACTGGCCATAGAAATTAAATAATTAGCGCAAAATAGGAAATGGTGTAAGACAGCACCGAAAGACTAATGAAACACAAGGCTCAATAATTAACAACTGCATCTGTTACGTTGTTATGAGACAAAACTTGTCCTGGTTGCCAAAGTTCCGTTCGTGAACGTGGATTTACGGACAGAATGCATTAATGGATTTTGTTCATTATATGGCCACGAATATCGTATTGAATGTTGTTTTGGCTGACATTTATGTACCTTTCCTCAGTTTGTGACACATTTTGTCAAATCAGAGATGAGTCTGACATTTCAATGATGGTAGGAAAGATACTGCTGTATTGCTGAACGAATATCACTGATAAATACTTAATGTTGTGTCGTAATTATATTACCAAACATATATATTCAAAGAATGTAACATTACCGATGAATTCCTCAATTACAAACCTGGAAGTATGAATCTCCACTTATATTGTAAATAATGAAACATAAATCAGCCGATCGAAAATCTAGTACAAAGTCGGAAAGGAACCAAAGTGGTATCTCAGTTGGTGACAATATTAAACGAAGGTTGGCAGCAAAGTAGGGACAATTACATTCTCGATTCCAACGCTCTGAGTCACAGTTAATTGAAACACATTGGTAACCTGACTGCTAATATTATTGAGTAGCAGCTGTGGCCGATTATTCCGGAATGCCTGCAACTTATTAATATTATTCGTATAAGTTTTTTATTTGAAGGCTGATATTTGACTCTTTGCGGTACGTGGTATCACTCAGAAATCAGCAAATTATGCTTCCGTAAGGCATTTGTTTAATGACATATTAATGAAAACTTTCGTAGCATTCTGCTTTATTAGAGACAAGGCTAGCAACTGCTACTTCGCTTATGTAGATTATATGATCTGTATATATTGTTTTTGTTTTCTTTAAATCCTAGAATATTTGATTTACCGTGGCTCTTCCAGTCTGGTTTGTGAATACCAGCCAGCAGAAAAATAATAATAGATAATGATAATAGTAAGTGATCAGTTTAAAATACAAACTTTGGGCGCTTGACAATGGCTTTTTGGGTAAGGTTGGTTCATGGTAAGTTTGACCGTGAGTGATTTTTCTGAAAATATTTCTTTATCGGACTTCGTAGATTCAATAACTCCAAATATTTGACTTGTGCTGGACCAATTGTAACACGGAACCTATAGCCTTGACAAGACCCCGTTTAATTGGAAGATACGCATAAAAGATACGCAGGATAAAATAATATCACTGTATTTACAAAATATTATACGAAATTAAATTACACAGACACTTACATTAATTCTGATGCTTTGTGCAACTGTGAGTACGAATAGTGAGATTGCCTCTCAGTAACATAGAATTATGGCTGTTTGCCAAATAATTATCTGCAGCGATCGCAGATATGCGTCCGATCTGGACGGATTCAAGAACAAAAAAGGTGCTGTCTTCTCGGCAAGACAACCGAACTGCGTAATTATTCTAATGTTTCAGTGGTTTCACGCCACAATCGATACAACCCCTTATACTAATTAATATCTTAAGTAATTCTTTATTTATATTGTGATCTTATATACACTTTTTATGTTGTTCGCGAACTGCATCATCGTCTAAACTTTCCACGCTAAGTAAGGCCACACAAGCATGGCCTTTGCAAATGTACTTCTGACCAAAAAGCGATCCTGGTAGCTTGAGTCTGAGGCCCTTGTTAATTCTGACTTTTGAGTTTCTGTGGTGATATTTCCATAGAAGATTTGATCCCCTAATACTTATTTCTTTATAAGTCAAATACCAATTTTCATATACTTTTTTAACATAATGAAATATTTTCATAAAAATGTTCATCCCGTTTTTCTCCCCTTAGGGACTAAATTTACAAAGACACTGAAACATATTTTTTATTTCTAACCAAGAAACCAAGTAAACATTTTCATAGATTTAGCTTTAAAAATGCTTTTAAAATGAAATACTTTCATAAAACACTTCATACCCCTATTTCACCCACTTAGAAGTTGAATTTACAAAAACACTGAAACACATATGAATTTATTTTTTATCCGGGGAACCAAATAACAATTTTCGTAATTCTCTCTTCAAAATTACCTTTTAGCGACATATTTTCAAAAAGCCTTTCGTTCCCTTAGGAGTGGAATTTCTAAAATCTCTTCTTGAACAAGGTCTACAGCATAAGATCACCATCCTTTCCGAATTTCAAGTTTCTATTCTTAGTGGTTTGTCAGTCAGAAAATTACCTTTTATGCATGATTTTAGAGGTACACAAAGGTTCGCGACGCTAAGTATGGAACATTCTGCTAGGTCTAACAAATTATGCGTAAACGATGGATCAAGAAGAACAGTTTCATTACGAAATTTCTGCTGCACCCCAACGAAGGACGTAATTTATCAAGCGCTCTAGTCGAAGTAGGTATAAGCCAATTAGCTGACACTGAGTGAAGCCCAGTTAATTAGTTGCTCCGTACATTATAAGAAATAAACGCTTCATTCAGCGGACGATCGAGCGAACCACCAAATAAACAGTTCGTTGCAGATCGATCTGAGGACGTTTAAAGCAACAGTAAAATATTTTTGTTTTCTTTCTGCAGCGTCAGGTCATGTATATTGCATCATCAACAGTTCCGACTTCTTAGGTCACCCTTTGATTATATGTTTGAAGAGAAACTAAAAAAAATGAAAGTAATTAAATTAGTGATAAACTAAATTACTAGCTAACCTCAGATTCCATAGAGACCTACATGGTCGTTTAAAGCAACAATAAAATTCTTTTATTTTGTTTCTGCAGTGTCAGGTCATGCAAATTGCGTCATTAACTGCTCCGACTTCTTAGAAGGTCATCTTCTGATGATCTGTTTGAAGAAAAAGTAAAAAATGAAAGTAGTTAAAATACTGATAAATTAAATTACTAGGTGATCTCAGATTCCATAGAGACCTACATGCGCTTGAATGTTTTAATCATTAACTCGTCGAAATACTACTGTAAAGCCAAGTTGCGGTAAGAGGCGGGTCTCTAAATTTGATGCGTATTTCATTTAAAATGTGATTCAAAAGACGTTTTGTTCCAGACACGTACAGCTTTCTTAAGTGGTGCCTTGTGAATGTCACTTTCATAATGCGTCAGGTCACTGGCATCTACTTTTGTAAGACAGTGTGTAGGACTAAGGGTAGGGTAACAAAATTCCATCAGCTGGGAAAATTATTCAGTTGTTCAATTTCTACCAGCAACGGAACGTTGTGCTCACGAAACGCACTGTCTATAATGTGAAACATAACAGTATAAGGCGACTGTAATGAGTGAAAAGAGAGTGAGACGCTGTTGTCTTGGACCTAAGGACGAGTAAGCATTCACAACTATCACAAAGGCTCTGCTGCCTTGGATCCGAGCACATGCAAGCACTCACAGTTAGCATAGAGGTGGGGGTCTCTGGCCAGTCCGATTATCTTGTAGCGTGTTTGATTGCAGACGTGAAAGAAAATCTTTCAATAATGACAGAAAATTTCTCTAGCATTTGCAAAATATTCTGAAACACGGCTGCTAGGAATCATGACTGGAAAATTTGTGATCTTCGTGGATGATGGGTGACGGTTGTCCAAAAGAGATATTCGCAATTTCAGTATACAATTCATGTCCATTACATTTTAGTATACAATTCGTTAAAATTCTAGATAGCGAACTTTATGCAACATATGTGAAGAAATTAGCTCCAAAATATCAACAACGGTGATTGTGTATAAAAAGGACACAAGCATGCATTTTCTTAAACCATTAACAAATCCGAAATTTTTCTGTGTTCACTCATTTCTTTAAAGGTGGAGTTCTAAATCTGAACCCCTCGTCCATATAGGAATTCTTGTTTAATTTGTGTTTATTAGTCAACGTACGGTTGGTTACTAGATGTGGTCGTGTTTCCACCAAGTTCCATTCCAGGTCCTTAAATGGTAAAGTTAACATTCGATTACATGTCTCATTTCCTGAACAGTAGACTGTGGAATAGTACAATAGCTAAATAACTGCTGTTAGCCTGATGTGAGCACGTGACGTTCTGAGCAGAAAGGAAAGTCGTGGTAATACTGAGTCAAGTCGACATTCAAACGTCTGTGCTCCAGTTTCCACGCCTTCAGTTCTTTCATTATGTGAATATTCAACCAACATACATTCTTTACAAATATTCATTTATAAATAATAAGTGTTGTCGAGTAATGAAAATAATCGTACCCAGTCATGACTTTTTCCAACTTCTCCTTTGACTTTTGTTCCTAACATTTGGCCCTTGTCGTCGATAATCTTTTATAGACCAAAGAATATGTGTAAACTGGAAGGAAATTCCATAAGACGCATCCATAGTTCTCTGCATGTACCAATTAGAAGTGTCGTAAGTAAAAGTATTCACCTTGACACCCCAACAGGACTCGACACGTTCGGTGGATAGTCTGGTAAGGGGGAGACTTACCACTGAGACATCCGTAGAGCACTAGTGAACTGTCTATCAAAAATTGCAGAGGCTGTCATCCTATCTGTGCAAGATCTAATCGATATAGTGGGAGTAGAAAGGGTCCCAGAGAGGATAAGGGAGCAGTCCATACGGTTGCATCAATACCTACACCTCAGAAGCATTCAGAGACACCTGTAAATGGCCGCACTAGTAGCCACAAAGTCTTCATAACAACAGGTACGGTGGAGGCGACTTTACCCATAGCGGCTATGAGATCACTGGTTCATGATGTGAACTAAACACAACAAGAGCAAAATGTATGGATCAACACAAATAATTCCAGTCACCAGCAATGTGCCGGTCATTACTTGAATTGCGTAAAAATAGGAAAGTACTGGGATACCATGCCCGAGATCCATAGTTCACCTGCTGCGTATATTTAGTCCACATAACAATACTAGGCAAAAAACTCAGCTCGTCGTAACCCTGTTGAAATAGATGTAAAGTTAGCAGCGGCCGCTAATTATCTAGTTTAAAACTCTCTCTTAACGCATGTATGCCTTGAATATACGTACCATTCTTCCTTTAACGTCACCAGAAAATAATAAAAAAGGTGGTTTGCTACGTCTGCTAAAAAAGCAAGAAAAATGTTTGTTTCCTAAACAGTTCACCTTACTTTTCCACATAGTCTCCGGTGTGGGATATACACATCATCTAGCTTTTTCATCCCATCTCAAAAATTTATTCCGTCAAATTCTGCAAAATATTTGTTGACTGCAACTATCACCTCCTCGTTTGATGAAATTTTCTTCCCAGCAAGCCGAATTTTCAAGTTACGGACCAGGAAGAGGTCATCTGGGCTAATTCTGGTGAATAGGGTGGGGGAACCAATTCAAGGCAGAAATTCATGCACTTTCACCATTGTTTTTGCTGATCTGTGGGATAGTACATTACACTGGTGGAACTTTTTTTCACACCAAACTTGGCCTTTTTCAGTCAACGCAAGTTTCCAACGATCCAATGATGAAGCATCATATGGTCCAGCTATGGTTCTGACGTTTTCCAAGTAATCTATGTGAATTATTTCTTGGCAACCCCAAAAACAGTGTTCATCACCTTACCAGGTGAGAAAATGGTCTTTGCCTTCTTCGGCGTACTCTAATAAGCCTTTGTACATCATTTGCACTGTCGTTTTAATTCTGGTGTATGATAAGGGACCAGATTTCATCAAAAGGCGCCCATCTCATATATAGCTTCTTCATAGCTAATTGTCCGTGCAGGCTATCATTCACTCCGTCAGTTGAGATGCCTACAGGATCAGAAAATTCAGAAATTTTTATTTCGCGGTCTTGCGTTAACATTGGCGTGTCCCAAAAGCCGTAAAGCGCCGACGCCACACGGCAACACAACGCCGTCGGGTTGGTTGGCACCTCAGCACCCGCGACTCCACGACGTTCCGACTCCGTCATTTGCAGCGTGACCTGCAGAGAGCCTTCGCGTACATCGGACAAAAGAACAGAGGGCGTGTAAATCAGCAAGAGAGGTCACTCACACCACGAACCTTTTTCTGCTCTTGCCTATGTCAGGGGCAGCCAATCAGGAAGAAATGTACCTCCACAGTGCGTGTATTAAGAGCCACATCTACGACATTACGGCAGTTAGACTACGCCAGCCACAAGAGTAATTCTTCTCCGGATCCAGCACCGCCAAACGCACGCCGCCGCCGCCACCGCCTCCGTCAAGGGACCTCGGAACCAGCACGCGAGCCTGTTGACATTCTGCTAGACTCACTTGGCAAGACTGTAGAAACTGTGAACTCGTACAGACTGTCACTTGTTAATATGTTCCAATGTGCTCCACTCAAGGAGAGCGGGGACTAGTTGATAGTCAATTAATAGTGAACGAACTCTGACTGTGAAAGCCTTCCTTTTGTTGTTCCAAGTACTTGAGTTTAGCTGTGAACTTATTTCCCTGTCAAGAAAGAGTTACTAATTTGGTTACTTGTTTATTTTGGCGGTCAACGAAGACAATGTGTGTTGAATTCATTGTGTTCTTAAACACAGAAGATGAACTATATACTCGTGTATTTCTTGTAGAAATGTTCAAAGTTCAGGATACTTCAGTTGGGGACGAGGATTTAATCCAATTGTCTACGCAAAACGGTTAGGGTGGCCTAGCTGTTCTAGGCGCTACATTCTGGAACCGCGCGACCGCTACGGTTGTAGGTTCGAATCCTGCCTCGGGCATGGATGTGTGTGATGTCCTTAGGTTAGTTAGGTTTAAGTAGCCCTAAGTTCTAGGGAACTGATGACCTCAGATGTTAAGTCCCATAGTTCTCAGAGCCATTTGAACCATTTTCTACGCATAAGTTGCAGCTAGTGCCTGCGTTCAGTCAGCTTTCACCAAGGCAACTGCCGCGGAACCTTAGGACCTGATCCAAGAAGATAAAACACACAAACGAACTACTTACTGGTGGACCGACACGCAGCTCTCGCCCAGTCCATGGCCGAGGTTGGCGGACAGTCAGCTCAAGTTTACGGTTCCATCAACAATGTCCGGCCGCCGCCACTGCATGTCTGGGAATTCGATCGTGCTACATGGCACGGGTGGAACAACATTTTCTGGTCCGCAACATCACACCGGAGACACTACAACGTGTATTAGGAGGGCCTTTCTGAAATTATTTTAGTGTAGCGTTGTGAGAAATGAAACGAGAAGATTATAAAATTGAGGCAAGAGTAGAATGGAAAGTGTTGATAAGCATCGCTACACAAGAATGCTGAAGAATGGAAGATGTTTTCGAATAACTAACGAGAAGCCAGTGAACAAATTTGGTAAAAATTTTGGATTCAGCCTGATTGAAGGAAAGTATTGGACGATACGACACAAGGTGTAAGGGTTCAAATGGTTCAAATGGCTCTGAGCACTATGAGACTTAACTTCTGCGGTCATCAGTCCCCTAGAACTTAGAACTACTTAAACCTAACTAACCTAATGACGTCACAAACATCCATGCCCGAGGCAGGATTCGAACCTGCGACCGTAGCGGTCGCGTGGCTCCAGACTGTAGCGCCTAGAACCGCTCGGCCACTCCGGCCGGCAAGGTGTAAGGGAAATAGTGTTTTATCCATCTACAGCAGCTGCAGTTGTAAACATCGGAATGATCAGCAGTCAGCTGCACAAAAGAAATTTTATTTCTTAACCGGTTTCAGGCACTCCATGTGCTTCTTCAGATGGTTGTAAGTATCGCATTATTTGCGGCTGCCAAAATTAAGATGCAGCAGCTGTCGTCATGTAGTTCATAGTGCCTGTACTGAAGTGGTATAAAGAAGTAGTATATGTTGCCCGCATTTTATTGGTGACAGTCTTGTGAAGAAGCTCACTAAATGCCTGAAACCGCTTAAGAAATTAGATTTCTTTTACGTGTGTGGCTGATGATTATTACGAGGCTTGAAGGAAATGCTAATTTGATAATGGAAGGAAATGGGGAGAGGGGGGGGGGGAGGGCAAAAGTTTCGAATGGGGACGGAGATCTCGAAAAAAGTAGGCACGTTCAAATGCACCTGGGCTGGAGTGAAATACGGAAACATCAAAAACGCAACACATTACTGTGCATAATGCGCCCTTTGGTATCCCAAATAGCATCCAGTTATCTAGAAATGGATAAATACAGGTCTCGAAATGGATAAATACACATCCTGTATGGGTTCAAGGAAATGATGATTCTTCCTGCAAAATAGGGGCAACTCTACCTAACGATGGTGGAGATGAAGGGCGATAACGCATATTTCTCTCGAATGTAGACCACAAAGACTCAGTAATATTTACAAACGTTGGCTGTGGTGGCTGGGAGAAGTCCAACAATTCATCCTCTTGCTCACAGATCCGGTCCTGGACTATGCAATCTGTGTGAATAGTGGCACTCTGGTCTTGGAACACAGCGTCACCATTGGGGAACAAACATTTTACAATGGGATGTACCTGATCAGCAAAACTGGTAACAAATTCCTTGGCAGCAATACGACCTTACTGAGTAACGTGGAGCCCATGGACTCCCACTGTATGGATGCCCAAATCATCACCGAACTCCAGTCCGATTTTCACTCTCGACCGAAAGTAGGAAACAGTGTCAGACAAGACTCACCCAACAAATCAACTCTCTTCGATTGCTCCGTAGTTCAGGTCTTACGGCTTTGGCACCAAGTTTTCGTGTCACGGACTTTTTTTTGCTGACAGGGTTTACGAGTGCGACATTGAGTTCTGCACTGACCTTTTGCAGGTCTCGTCCTCATTTTTCGGCACAATCGTCTTCAATGAGCGACTGTCACTGTCATTCAGCACACAGTTTTCTCCTCGTTGAAACTTAGTGGATGATGTTTTTCCGCCTTTCCTGTATGGAGTATGTATCTTCGATATGGTGCCTCTTGAGGCCCCAAACGCTTCGACTCCCTTAGTTGTGGAAGCATCCACCATACGTGTACCAACAATTAGCCCACAATTCAATTTCACTTAGCTCCGTTATAATGCACTCACAACTATACAGAACTCTGTTATGACTGACATTGACACTTGCAACGTACTGAGAACATTACTTAGGTGCCCTCCGTGGTGTATTGCCACTTCCTCGGACGAGAAATGAAAATCAAAAATTAGCTCCAAAATTCGGAAAGATTTCCCCAAAACAAGTTCCAAATTCCATGAAAAATGAACAAGCAAACAAATTTCTGGTTAACACTATTATTTGGATATTAACCAGTAATTGAATCAGGAATCTAATACTTAGTAATTTATTGACATACTAAAGAAAGATAGCATTCCAGTAAAATCAAACCCAAAATCAAAATCATAGTAAATCGCAAAACATTATAATTAAAATTCGCAAAGTAGATCCAACATTCCCAAAGAATACTCCATGTGAGTATTCTTTGAGATTTGTGAGTAATGGCTAAGGATAATTCAATCCATTGTCATTACGTTATGAGAGTTAGCCAAATCAGGTCATACTTTTGAATATTCGTATATGTAGGCGCAATTAGATTGTTTTTTTCAGAATTGATTATTGCGATCTACTATGACACAGTGAAACGATACTTTGACTTCAAATATCACGTTATTTAGAATTCAGATAGAGGACTTGAATATATTAGACAGAAGTGACTTTTAATTAGATAACCTGAAGTTAACATTATTTAGGAAGTGAACACAGATAGACAATTTCATTTGTAATAACTAATAGACTATGGAACTTGGCGATAGTTACGAAGCTTATAATTTATAATTTCCCCCAACACCTGGAAAAGCATCTTCCTCACGTCTCTGTTAGGAAGTGACTAATATTGTGTAATAAACCAGCATATCGTGTCAATTCACGCAGCTTTCATTCAAGTTTTACAATATTATTTATAGAGATAACGTTCTGCGGTATGACTTGACTGAAGCTCGGCGCTTATATAAAAACTCCTTGACGTTAGGAATTAATAACACTGTTACGACTGATTATAGATTTGAGATTACAACCAGTCTATAGGGAATTTGGTGTCGCTGGAACTGATTTGAACTTATCATTAATATTTAAATAGCAACTGATAAACCATCGATTATAAACGATTTAATTACGACATTTGGTGAAGTAAATATCTCGCACAAGTCGCGAGTTCAGTTCATCAATGTTCTGTTTTGTAACGTCGATACCGATACATATGAAATAACATTCTCATTGCTCTACTGCTGAGTGTTAGCCAAGACCGAAGATCAGAAGGACGTTTCAGTGGTCACATACGACAGCACAACCTGCGGGCTTGGCTAGCATCTACACTTACGTTCAAGCATGAATTTCTGGCCATATTTCCATATTTTTGACTAAAGCCTGAAAGTAGCGTGCCGTAGTTTGCGCTGGTGCGGAAACTTGCACAGCACAAATTGGCGTGTAGAGCTGTATCAAGACAGTCTTTCGGCTGAAGACCTCAGTAATAACACAACGAAATGCTAGACCGGCCCTCGAACCCAGATATTTTCTTTTCATAGACATGTTCGTTAGACCGCGGGTTCAGACTTTCTGGCCGGTTTTTCGCTGAGCTGACATCCTGCTCGTAAAGTCCATATTCGTCCTCCGCTCAATTCATTTTAGCGAATCTGAATCAATTAACATTATGTAAATGTTGATAGTAAAATCTCGCTCCTTAGTTGGTGCCATATTCTCTTTAAAACTTCTTCAATGACTGACTTTTAAATCCATCTGTAAGGATACTGTTTGTTACTACACTCCTGGAAATTGAAATAAGAACACCGTGAATGCATTGTCCCAGGAAGGGGAAACTTTATTGACACATTCCTGGGGTCAGATACATCACATGATCACACTGACAGAACCACAGGCACATAGACACAGGCAACAGAGCATGCACAATGTCGGCACTAGTACAGTGTATATCCACCTTTCGCAGCAATGCAGGCTGCTATTCTCCCATGGAGACGATCGTAGAGATGCTGGATGTAGTCCTGTGGAACGGCTTGCCATGCCATTTCCACCTGGCGCCTCAGTTGGACCAGCGTTCGTGCTGGACGTGCAGACCGCGTGAGACGACGCTTCACCCAGTCCCAAACATGCTCAATGGGGGACAGATCCGGAGATCTTGCTGGGCAGGGTAGTTGACTTACACCTTCTAGAGCACGTTGGGTGGCACCGGATACATGCGGACGTGCATTGTCCTGTTGGAACAGCAAGTTCCCTTGCCGGTCTAGGAATGGTAGAACGATGGGTTCGATGACGGTTTGGATGTACCGTGCACTATTCAGTGTCCCCTCGACGATCACCAGTGGTGTACGGCCAGTGTAGGAGATCGCTCCCCACACCATGATGCCGGATGTTGGCCCTGTGTGCCTCGGTCGTATGCAGTCCTGATTGTGGCGCTCACCTGCACGGCGCCAAACACGCATACGACCATCATTGGCACCAAGGCAGAAGCGACTCTCATCGCTGAAGACGACACGTCTCCATTCGTCCCTCCATTCACGCCTGTCGCGACACCACTGGAGGCGGGCTGCACGATGTTGGGGCGTGAGCGGAAGGCGGCCTAACGGTGTGTGGGACCGTAGCCCAGCTTCATGGAGACGGTTGCGAATGGTCCTCGCCGATACCCCCGGAGCAACAGTGTCCCTAATTTGCTGGGAAGTGGCGGTGCGGTCCCCTACGGCACTGCGTAGGATCCTACGGTCTTGGCGTGCATCCGTGCGTCGCTGCGGTCCGGTCCCAGGTCGACGGGCACGTGCACCTTCCGCCGACCACTGGTGACAACATCGATGTAGTGTGGAGACCTCACGCCCCACGTGTTGAGCAATTCGGCGGTACGTCCATCCGGCCTCCCGCATGGCCACTATACGCCCTCGCTCAAAGTCCGTCAACTACACATACGGTTCACGTCCACGCTGTCGCGGCATGCTACCAGTGTTAAAGACTGCAATGGAGCTCCGTATGCCACGGCAAACTGGCTGACACTGACGGCGGCGGTGCACAAATGCTGCGCAGCTAGCGCCATTCGACGGCCAACACCGCGGTTCCTGGTGTGTCCGCTGTGCCGTGCGTGTGATCATTGCTTGTACAGCCCTCTCGCAGTGTCCGGAGCAAGTATGGTGGGTCTGACACACCGGTGTCAATGTGTTCTTTTTTCCATTTCCAGGAGTGTATAATCCAGTCAGTTGGTTGTTGATGGTTGGAGGTCTGATGTCACAGTTACAGGTAGCCTGCACAAATCAGTTATGTTGACCACTGATGCAGCATATACACGGAACGTGATAACCCCTTCAGCATCAACTAAGGCCTGAAGCTGACGCACTGAAGCGGCGAAACTGATAGCTACACAATAAATAAGACTATAAGGACGGCTGTGGGCGTTTTATTTTCTTACACAGGATGAATCCTTTTGAAGACTGGTATAAGGGGTACATTTATTAATCAGTACAATGTAAGAGACTTCTACCGACGTACAATGAATGTGTTTGACCGCTACCACACTGCTGGAGAATATGAAGTTCAAATGGTTCAAATGGCTTTGAGCACTGTGGGACTTAACATCTGAGGTCATCAGTCCTCTAGACTTAGAACTACTTAAACCTAACTAACCTAAGGACACCATACACATCCATGCCCGAGGTAGGATTGGAACCTGCGACAGTAGCAGCACTGCGATTTCGTAAGGAAGCGCATATAACCTCTCGGCCACAGTGGACTGCGAATATGAAGTGACATGTGGTTGTGGCAAAGTATATATTAGCAAAACTGGATGGACGATAAAAGAACGTCAAAAAGCACGAATGCCACACGCGTTTAAGGCAAAATGTAAAATCAGCAGTAGCGGAACACCAATAACAATGTGATCTGGTAATGGACTTTAAGAACATGTGAGTGATAGCCAGAGAAAAAAGTGTTTATAGAAGGAAAGTCATTCAGACGGTTGAACTATCGAAAAACGGCTTCAATTTCAGTAGAGAAGATCGCCACAGGCTTCCGTCTTTGTAGCTATAGGCTATCGCGAAAGTAAACACCCAACCACGGCGAGCGGTAACACAAACAAGTGCCACGAAACAACAGGGGCGTCAAAACAATAATAGAGTAGAACCTCACTAATCCGACCTCGGATGGTCCGACTCCGTGTTTAGTCCGCCTATCCCATTTGTGGTGTTTGTTTGGACTTGTCAATCACTCATCGTCTGTGATACATATCAGACGGTACTTGTCGATGATGGGTGCGGTAGTTAGATCAGTTTTAGTAAGAAATAATTTGCACCTAACTGAATCAGTAAGTGTTACTTTCGACACATGTTTTGTAAATTACTGACATTGTTCTCCTTACATATTTATTTATTTAAAACTAAATTGTGGCATCAACTAAACGTAAACATGTGACGCTTCTATTAGCGGAGAAAACGAAAGTTCTTAGGCAAAGGTGATTGTCTGGAAAACATTGCAGGTAAGATAGGCGTTGCCGTAACAACTGTTAAAGACGGGAGAAAAATTAGGAGAACACTTGAAATTCGTACAATGACGGCTGATAATAGGAAAGAACTGAAAATATCCAAGGAGAACCAAAAGAGAAATTCAAGGCAATACTTTGTGGGTGTGGTTTGAGCATGAGAGAAGAAAAAGAACTTCGTCATCTGGGCCAATCATAAAAGAAGAGGCACTGGTTTTCTATGAAAAATTAGATGGCGACTATGGAAACTAAAAGTTTACATGGAATGATGGCTGACTGTGTCGGTGCCATTCGAAATGTTATTAATTCCAGTGAGAAGTTGTCTGGCGGCGAAACAGCTGCCAATGAATTTTTTTCTAAATTCGAAAACTTAGTTCAAGAGTTAAAGCTGATCGCTGATCAAATGTATAACATTCATCAGTCTGACCTAAACTACAAAATGCTCCCTACAAGAAATTTTGCTATATGAGGTGAGTCAGTTGTGTGTCAATGCAGTACTGTAATAGAGTATGTACAGTTGTTAAAATTTCACTCACAATAACAATATTGTACTGTACAATACAGTCGTATTTTACAGTACAGGCACTACTGTACATTACACTTTTGTAGAAGTTTTTTTTAAGTGTGTCGACGTCATCTTTTCATTTTGATGCTGTTTTAACATGTAAATATATTTCAGACAGCATTTCCAGTCGAAAATTAAAGTTGTACCGTACTGTAATGTGATATAGATAAAAAAATGTTCCTGTGATAATCCGACGTGTTCTGCGTTCCGACTATGCTCCCGGTTTCTTAGGGGACCTATTGGCGAGGTTTTGCTATATTTTGGACTACCCTTCTCTTCCAGTATCTAAAGTCAGCATTTATCAAACGCCGGCGGCTCTGCAATAGTAGCCTGAAGATTCCTCCGGAAATGGGTAGAATAAATAGCCTTTTATAAGTGAACAAAACACTATCTGTCGATAGAATTTAGCCACCCAGATGCACCAGTGGAATTCTGATGAAGATCCCAGCGAAGGGATCGAAACATCGAGCAGTGAAGGAATTTGAAAGAGAACAAGACGCAACCTAACGACCCAGAACATTTTATCATCAATGAAAACTGTGACAAACTTTATTTAAATGTGTTTTACGCCATAACTTCAAGTTCAATCGAAAGTCTGCACTGTGGCGTCTTTAAAGCGGGAATGGGTTCGCCACAAGATACAGGTGCTGCAGACGCCGTGCACTCGGTAGAAATCTGCTTACATTACGGAGATACTGAGTCTGTGAGCTTTTAAGCACCTCGTGCCAATTACCACCTGCGCCGGCGCAGAAAGGCGGCCTCGCTATCACTCACCCACCCCCAACTGCGGCGGAGAAAGCGCTTCACTTTGCGCATTGTCCCCGCCACCCTGTCTGTCTCCGCCATTTGCAATTCTTGCACCTGCCGCAGGGCGAGCAATGGGCCAAAGTGGCTTGTTGGGGCGGCGCGCTTTAATCAAAGGAGGGAAACTTGTGAATGGCACGGCGCGGCTTTGAAAGTCTCAGACTCGGCGTGATGAGGTCTTTGGTTTACTTCTGTCTTCATTTGTCCCTAAAGAGTCTTTGAAACCGCCGGCCGCGCTAATGCCTCCTGATCCCCCCCCCCAGGGCGAACTAATTAGCGAAGTTACGGCACGTCTCTTCGGCTGCGCTGTTTTTGCTGCCAACCTCTAAAGATTCCTACTCAGTTTCCCTTCCAGCGATCCGATACCGAGTACAAACGAGGAAATCTCTCGGTCGCCGATAACGTTCTCTGCGTTTCCGCAACTGCCGAGGTACAAAACAAGAACAGTGTATTGGGGGATCCAAAACGCTACAATGTCGTCCTATCGTTGGAACAGTCGTGTTCATTTATTTATAAGAGCTTGATATACAGGTATTAAACACTTCTAAATACACGGACCGTAAAGTCGTGACATTCACTTAGAGGAATTCTGTCTTGCAGGATGGAGAAAACAACATTATATCAAACTTTAGAAATGGACACAAACACTCTTGACATTTATTTCGATGATTACCAATCGATTCTCAGAGCCACATACCATGATGGTAGGCGGTGGTCGTGAATGTAGCGTGTGTTGTAACTCCATGAAAGTAAACTTTGACTATCGTGAAGTTACAACAACCGCTCCATTCACCACCACCGCCTTCATGGTTTCGACGTTCTTGGAATTAAAAGACCCCTCCATTCGCCGCAATCGCCTATCATAATGGTATGGAAATGGAAATGAGCGTTTGGCGCCGTTGGCTGGGAGGCCTCCTAATGGGGCAGGTCCGGCCGCCTTGGTGCAGGTCTTTTTACATTCGACGCTACATTGGGCGACCTGTGCGCCGGATGGGGATGAAATGATGATGAAGACAACACCCAGTCCCTGAGTGGAGAAAATCCCCGACCCAGATGGGAATCGAACCCCGACCCGTACGACGGCAATAAGTCACGCTGAGTACTCGGTTGTCGGGGCGGACATCATAATGGTATGAGGGTATGAGAATGGTCAAGAACTGACAGAAACCGTTTACCGTCTAAATAAACGGTTTTGCTGTCGAGGTTATTTGTGTACATACACTACTGCCCATTAAAATTGCTACATCATGAAGAAATGCAGATGATAAACTGATATTCACTGGACAAATATATTATACTAGAACTGACATGTGATTACATTTTCACGCAAATTGGGTGCATAGATCCTGAGAAATCGGTACCCAGAACAACCACGTCTGGCCGTAATAACGGCCTTGATACGCCTGGGCATCGAGTCAAACAGAGCTTGGATGGTGCGTACAGGTACAGCTGCCCGTGCAGCTTCAACACGATACCACAGTTCATCAAGAGTAGTGACTGGCTTATTGTGACGAGCCAGTTGCTCGGCCACAATTGACCACACGCTTTCAGTTGGTGAGAGATCTGGAGAATGTGCTGGCCAGGGCAGCAGTCGAACATTTTCTGTATCCAGAAAGGCCTGTAACGACCTGCAACATGCGGTCGTGCATTATCCTGCTGAAATGTAGGGTTTCGCAGGGATCGAATGAAGGGTAGAGCCACGGGTCGTAACACATTTGAAATGTAACGTCCACTGTTCAAAGTGCCGTCAATGCGACAAGCGGTGACCGAGACGTGTAACCTATGGCACCCCATACCATCACGCCTGGTGATACGCCAGTATGGCGATGAATACACGCTTCCATTGTGCGTTCGCCGCGATGTCGCCAAACACGGATGCCACCATCATGATGCTGTAAACAGAACCTGGATTCATCCGAAAAAATGACGTACACCCAGGTTCGTCGTTGAGTACACCATCGCAGGCGCTCCTGTCTGTGATGCAGCGTCAAGGGTAACCGCAGCCATGTGGTCTCCGAGCTGATGGTCCATGCTGCTGCAAACGTCGTCGGACTGTTCGTGCAGATGGTTATTGTCTTACAAACGTCCCTATCTGTTGACTCAGGGATCGAGACGTAGTTGCACGATCCTTTACAGCCATGCGGATAAGATGCCTGTCATCTCGTCTGCTAGTGATACGAGGCAGTTGGGATTCAGCACGGTGTTCCGTATTACCCTCCTGAACCCACCGACTCCATATTCTGCTAACAGTCATTGCATCTCGTCCAACGCGAGCAGCAATGTTGGAATACGGTAAACCGCAATCGCGATAGGCTACAATCCGACCTTTATCAAAGTCGGAAATGTGATGGTACGCATTTCTCCTCCTTACACGAGACATCACAACAACGTTTCACCAGGCAACGCCGGTCAACTGCTGTTTGTGTATGAGAAATCGATTGGAAACTTTCATGATGTCAGCACGTTGTAGGTGTCGCCACTGGCGTCAACCTTATGTGAATGCTCTGAAAAGCTAATCATTTGCATACCACAGTATCTTCTTCCTCTCGGTTAAATTTCGCGTCTGTAGCACGTCATCTTCGTGGTGTAGCAATTTTAATGGCCAGTAGTGTATTTAAAGGAAATTTTTTGAAATACTTCTAGGAAGTAAATGAATCATAGATCCACAGCTGTAAATGACAGCCGTCAGCGACGACCGCGAGGAAGTGTGTGCATTTAAAGTTATCTCACCTACTTGTTGTTACGCTACAGAGCGCAGTTACCAACTAAATTACCTGCAGATAATGGTTTCAGTTGAAACGTCAGTGAGGTTACTAAATTCCTATCCACGGTTGCCTACGCCTATACGCAAATTTTCTGTAACTTTTTCTGCGTAAAATTTCACTATGAAATTAGTTACTATCAGTAATCTGGCGTCAATAATTTGTTAAGATAATATGCTACGTTACAGAAACATCTTTGCTGTAAGATAGTCATGTGGCACTCTAAAGTGCAATGTTAGTGCAAAGTGACCTAAACTGGATTCCCCCTCCCCTTTAAAGGGTACCCCCTAGTCGCTTGGTTTCGCATTTTCCTTAACACCAGTGGGATCAAGTTTCTAGTCTGAAGAGGGGTGCACAAGTCGGCCGCTTCACTGCTTCACTTGTTGATCACCATTTCGCCATTACATGTTTTGCTAATGGTGAAAGTTAAACATCGTGCTATATTTTTCGTTATTTCTACAACAAATTGCCTAGTGATCCTCAAAACCTGTAAGTGTTTTTGAACAGTGAGGCATAAGCATAATGTTTATGATTAAACTGCTTTGTTTAAATGTTTGGTTGAAATGTACTCCATTAACAAATTGTAGAAACTAGACTCTAGTCGCGTATACTGGACTCTCTTCATTGCTTAAACCATGTAAAGTAACACATCGTGTTACGAACCCCCCCCCCCTCCCAAGAACGCCATGTGCAGTGTCTAGCACTCTAGTGCGTGGGCGGCCACGCAGTGTCGGAAACAAAGGATCAGTCAAGAGTAATTATTAAATATGAAATCAGGTGACAGATTTGGGACTTTTTGACGAAGAACAAATCGTTGCTCTATCCGTAATTTGCATATCAATTTTATTTGGAACTATCTAAGTATTCTACAGCGAATGAAGCATCTAAATAATTACGGCAACGAAACACATCTTGTAATAATTATTTTTCTTCACACAGAGGAATCGAAATTTGTAGACAGATCTCTCCTGCTGTCGTTTTGAGAGGAATTAATAAATTGTTCAAAATGGTGGTGGCCGTTAAACGATTCAATGTCAAACCGAGCTTCTTCTTCGTCTTGAGGTTCGCACGAGCACAGAACATCCCGCCCCCCCCCCCCCCCCCCCCCAATGGCATAGAGTGCCCCAGGTTAAGAAACTACTTGGGTAAACGAAAGCGGCCAGGTCTGCGGATCAATAGGTGACAGCTAGTCTCTCGAGCACCCAGGTTGTTGGAACCGGAGCTACTTTCAGCCATAGACACACTAGCGTGAGTTGCCGACCAGGCAACAAACGACCTGATCTTCCCGCTCCAGCGACATTGGCTCTGAGCACTATGGGACTCAACTGCTGCCAGCCACATTCCGGAACATGGTCTTGGAAGGTCTCGCCTGCGACCGCCTATTGCCCATTAGTACGCGTTGCGTGCGATGGGAAAGCATAACGGTTCGTGATTTCGGGCAAAGTCTAATAATGATGCTCGGATTCGATCGCCGTATTTCGCGTTAGGAGAGTAGCCGTGCTAGCCATGCGAAGAAATGAACAACGACCCTACTTACACGGAATCACTGATTTGAATAAATACTTGGGGAAAGTGATAGAAATCCCATCACAAATATAAGATTTAGAAATTTTGCCACCCTCCCCCCTCTCCTCTCGCCACCCCCTTTTGTTGTTGAAACTTAGTCCTCATGGTTCAGGATTTTCACTCCGAAGTGTTCTCAGTTCAACTTACGTAGCTATACGTGATGCTATCTCTATATTTCTATCTCTGTTTGACATTCTGTGAACGTGTCTATGCCAGTGGAGGCTGACATCGGTCTAGAGTACATTGTTCCATACTAATTTCGGTTGTCTGTTACGGCTGATGTGGATGTGATAGAGGATGGTGGATTCCTTCTAGGATGGACAGAGGTAGGAGTGCTATGCAGCAGTAGTCTCACTGATAGTGTGTAGTTTATTAGAGGAGGCAGTATAATACCACATACTGTTCCATCTTCAGAGTGATATGTCTTTGATAATATTTCTAAATCTTATATTTGTGATGGGATTTCTATCACTTTCCCCCAGTATTTATTCAAATCAGTGACTCCGTGTAAGTAGGGTCGTTGATCATTTCTTCGCATGGCTAGCACGGCTACTCTCCTAACGCGAAACGCGAAATACGGCGATCGAATCCGGTCTATCCCGATGGCCTATCAGTATTTATTTCAGCCGCTAACAGTGGCAAGCTCTTTTGATCCAGACCGCCTGGGATACGGAAAATGAGGCATTCAGTTTAGACGTGGTAGCGCAAGTAGACCCTTTACTTTTTCATATTTTAAGACTGTTTGTATTAGTACACGTTCTTATTGTCTTGCAGATACCAACAGCATAATGGGAAAATGTGACTAAAGTCTGTCTAAAATGCCTAGTTGCCTGATGCAGTTCAGAAAAAGAAGATGGCTTGGAAGATGGCCGGTAAAAAAATTAATATTTCAAAAGTAACACTTATGCCATAGTTCAACATGAAGTACACCTGAAGAAGCAGCAAAAACAAAAATAGACAGACCTACGATTTTGGGCACAGATATCGAGTAAGAAATGTTTTACTATTGTCTTTCTTTGAAAGCTGCTTTCTTTGGGCGTGTGAAGGAGTGCTGTACAGTTCGCAGAGAGAAATAACACTGAGATCTCTCTCAAAGACGAAATTGTTGGTAAAAACTGGCTTAGTCTTTCTTACAATTTATTCTTTTTATTAACAACGCGTTTCGCCTTCGTGGGGCATCTTCAGATTATATTAAAATTTTCCTTTTACAACATTTTAAAAACCTTAAAACGGCTTCGTGCTGGACTGAAGCACCCGTCGAGTGCGATGAACCTGCAGAGACTTTAATGAAGTTTTACCAGGAGACCAGAATGGTGTACCATTCTGGTCTGCCTAAGATAGTCTGAAGATGCCGTACAAAGGTCAAACGTGTTGTTAACAAAGGAACGAAATCCATTACGGTTGCTGTACGAGACTGCCAAAAGATGTGGAAGATACTTTTTTTTAAACGCCACAAAAGCAAACTGTCAGAAATAGAGTCTACAGTAACATGTTATAACATGGCTCTTGGGCTGAGCAAAGAAAACACTGAGAAATTCCATAACCTTCTGAAAGGTTGTGCACCACGTACGAAATAAATACACTTTCAACTTCGGTAGGCCAACATTCATTGCGCTACATGGCCACAACACATACATGTTAAGATGGAGTGGTTGTGAATACAAGTTCACAGACGTCATGACATGGAGCTGTAAGGATCTCGGATGTAGCCCTTTGATTCTCAATCCACACCGCTTGCACCAGAGTGTGCTGTTCCCTCAGACTGTTGTTCTGATGAGGGCTCCGTGGAATCCCACGCATTCTTGATCAGGGAGAGATCCGGTAATGCAATCGGTCATCCCACAGTATCCGCAGCTGTGTGACCGGGAGGTGAAGCCAGTATGAGGACGAGAGTTGTCCTATTGAAACAGGGCATGGGTGTGAGCTTTCACGAACGGCAGAGTCACCGTTGCAGGACTGCTTCCATGTGCCGTGCAGTTGTCATGAAGCCCACTAGGAACATTAAAGGTGAACGAGCGTCCATAGAACGTATAAAGGGCGATCAAATGAAACCTGGTCACCAGTGTAAAGTAACGGTAACGATTATATTAACTCAAAAATGTAGTTGGAAGAAGTGAAATATTTAGGTCATATCATCAGTAAGGACAGAGTGCGAACAGATTCGAGGTTGGTACAGGCTGGAAGGGAATTTCAGGAGCCGAAAACAGTTAAGGAAGTGCAATCATATGTCGGAATTTGCAATTTCTATTTAAAGTCTGTGAAGGGTTTTTCCGATTTAGCACAGTCATTGACGTGATTGTTATGGAAGGGTGTGAAATTTGAGTGGACAGAAGAGTGTCAGAAAGCGTTTCACAAACTGAAAGAAAACTCAAGTCTGGTTCTTATGTTTCCAGATTTTGAAAATGAATTCATTCCAGCATGCGATGCATCGAATCAAGCATTAGGGTGTGTTTTTAGTCAGGAAATTGATGGGAAAGCACATCCTGTAGCCTATGTGTCTAGGCAGTTGAATGCAGCAGAAAAGAATTCCTCAACAACAGAGAGGGAGCTGCTTAGCGTAATTTATGAAATCACATATTTTAAATATTATTTATATGGGAGAAGATTACGGGTAGTGACAGATCATGCTGCGTTGAAGTGCTTGTTGGGGTTGAAGGATCCGTCCACTAGACTCGCTAGGTGGGCAGTGAGGTTTAGTGAATTTGACTACAAGGTGGTGCACAAGCCTGGGAAGAAGCACGGTAATGCGGATGCACTGAGTAGAAATATGGCAAAAGCAGAAGTCATAGGCTATGACCTAGCAGTATGGCAAGAACGAGAGGACGCTGACAACGACTGTAAATTGTATCAGACACAGCTACAATTTAATATGTAAAACGGTCTTCTTTGCATGGAAACTAGGTTAGGGCCAAGGGTAGTAGTGACAGCTAAGCTGAGAGATGTAGTTTTAAAAGAACCAAATGGTCACGTGTTACCTGATCATGGTGGGTGTAGAGCGACGAATAGGAGAGTGGCAGAGAGGTATTGGTGGAGAGATAGGAAAGGAGATGTGGATCAGTGTGTCAAGAATTGTACAACATGTGAGCAGAGAGCAGATTTGAGTCGGAAATGGATAAAGCTACAATAGCCGAGTGGTGTTAACTAGACTTCTGCAGGGGTAGCTGAGAGTGTGTGGGATGTACAGGGAGTGATAACAAATCTGCTAGAAGCACTGCATCACGCATTGCGAGGCCAGATAAGTACCGATTTGTTACTGCGAGACCAATATTTACGTGGGTTGTGCAAGGTGCAGAAGGAACTACCGTCTGGGTTATATTTCACAATGGAGCCCAGAGAGCGAAATTTGCCGTTTTTCTACCATGTTGCAGCAGTAAAGGTAACAACTGACTGCGCACGAGTGTATATTTTGGTCCAATTCCCAGTTATGGAGAAAAACGCGAGGTTTCAATGTTACACGGTCTACCTGTATCCAGTGAAGTAGCGAGCGTTGAGCAATTTTGTAGAAGTAAAAACTATGGACGTATTGCTGATCTCGGCAATTAACAGCCGGGACGCTGAGATGACAAGGGAGGAATTACGGCGCTGCCATAGACGGAAGCGAACGGTATGTCCAGCCAGGGTGATAAGCATCAATCTGGACACGCGCACAGTGCAGTTATTCTGAACCAGGAGGAAAGAAATAGACTGTCTAAGGGACATCGTGGAGCCAAAATTGAGCTTACAACGGGTCGAAATGCATTGGATCTTCTCCACCTACAAACATTTGACAGTAGTAGCAAGTTGTTTTGAGCAGAGAGTATTTGCAGAAGCAAAACGTATAGAACTCGAGGGGAGCGGAATTTTAATCGATGAAACTGCTTGTAACGTAGTAGAACCAACCTTCCATCTGCAAGCATCAGTTTCAGGATTCATGCAACTGAGTGTTACACAGCCACAGCTGTACTTACCAGAAGCAACTTTAGAGTTTTGCCAAGGCAGAATCTGACCTTGTTAAATCAAACTCTGGAGTCAGGTCTGTTGAGATCCATAAACCAGTTCATTTCAGAGCAAGAGGAGTGTATATTAGCCGAACAGCTTGTGCAGCATGTCGCTCAGTATAGGGAATGGCAACGACAAGTAACAATCGTTTTGAGCATCTCTGTGCCAAGTGCCATCGCAGCTTTAACATCGTTGTGTGTTGTTTTCATTCTGATGAGGCGGAGAGCCGATAAGAGGGGACCGACAGTAGTCCAAATCCCAGTGGATCGGATACCGATGGCGTAAGATGGGTAGGTAACGGGTTGATCGAGCATTAAGTGGATTTTTTCCTCCAGTAGGGAATTTTTACGTTTTGTTTCTTGTCATGTGTTTTAAGAGAACTAGACCACATCTAAGTTTTCCAGTAGTAGTCGTAAATATGTCATAAGTACGTGCCATAGTTAAGAGTAGTTAGAGGTCGATCTGGGGACCGGATCATTCCCAAGGGGGATATAATGTAGCAGCACCACCGCTTACGATAGAAAAAAGTTAGATTCGGTGCAGTATTTCTGAGCGCACAATTTACAGCCAGGTGCGGGCCTGTTGACAGCAACTATGATTACCAGTAGTTTCGAAGTAGAATGGAGGCCACAGGGCCGTAGAACCGCTGAAAAGTGTAAACGCAGCAGTTTGCATGGCGCAAGTTACAGGTAGAAGGGGCTCACTGGCCCAGCCTAGGTGTTATGAGTACATGATTTGGAGTGGCGCATTAGCAAAGCAGAGGTGCAAAGCTGTATATAAATAGGTGCCGGTTTTCTGAGGATTCGATTGTGGCAGCTCTCCTGGATGGTGGGGCGTGTCGCACCACCAGCTACATGCTGCAGCAGATGGGGCGCTAGCGTTCCAGTCCATGGTGGATCGCTGGTTCGACACTCTGAGGTCAATGCGGGGTCTGTAGCCAGCCAGCAGCGGGCCCCTCGACGGCTTGCTACCGCGGGCAGTCTTGTTGGCTCCCAACACATGCTGGAGGCATCCCGAGGCGACGGTAGCAGATTTGGCTGTCAGATCACAGGCGCTTGTTTTCGTCCGCGATCTTAACCATGATGGCGAAGAAGCACGCAGCAGGTCGCCCTGTGGCTCCAAGCAAGCGGCACTGAGGCAACGGGGACGACGGCTGCTGAGTCCGCTGCCGGCTCATCCTGACACCGTCAAAACACCGCCTCTGTAAACGGCCAGCACGCCACGGTACATTGCATGGGTCGCTGAGGTAGCCCTTCTGCGCCAAGATGTTTTGCAGACATTGAAGCGGCGTCCTCGGCATCGCGGAACCCTGTGACGCAGGCAGAGAGGAACACGGCACTGTAGATAGGAATAATAAAACAACTGAAGATCACGGACGAGTTTAATACGGCGCATCCTGACAGGTTACATCCACGTCCAACATTCCTCCACTGCATGCCAACATCTACATTTGGCAGTGGCAGCTATGATGAATAGGTTTGCACAGGAGAGGAATTCGTGGCAGGCCACATCAAACCAGTCAGAAGACTGATGACCAAAGAAAAAGAAAAGGCACTCCATGGGTATCAGCTTTCAGGGCATCCTGATGTCTCTGACGATAAACCTATTTAAGTGGACCCTCAGCCTTTCTTGTTGCCATTCTATCATGGCAAAGTTCATTTTTAGTAAATTAATATTTCTTTGAGACTATATATGTGTATTTTCTCTAAGGTAGGGGGACTTAATTCCTTGTTCATCAACATCGGCAATGTAAGTTATTATTTATTTACATTAAACCTCAAGTTTCTATTTGAAAGGCTTTGTTAGAGAATGGCTCATGTCCGTTGTTATTTGAAAGTAAGTTTAGAAATTTGTGCTGTGCATTATTGGGTACTGTTTGTTTATGTTATCCAGGGGCATCTGTATGTTGGTAATCCGTCAGTTCTAAGTTATTGGTCCTGTTGCAATTTTTTTAAATAACTTGTTACTTGCAGTAATTGCTCTGTTTGTTACAATGTATTTCTTACCTTATATTAAATATTATGACAAAGTTTATGTACGTGGTAATGAAGGCTGGTTCATAAGTTATTTGCATGTGTTAAACCAGTGAATGAAGCGTTTGAAATCCTTTAGCCTCAGTTATTCCCTCAAAGTCTTGTGGCCAGTTAACAGGCCGTGACTTCTCATTACAATTTTTTTCTTGTGCCTCACGAAAGGGCCGCGCTCAGTTCTTCCAGTGTGACGACCTCAAGAGTTTGTCGTCTCCATGTGATCTCCCCGAAGGCAGCTGGTCGTACAGCACGTCCTCAACGTCATTATCAGGCCTCTGATTGGCTAGATGGAAAGCTCGGTAATAATATGTGACGACGCTGAAGATGGCGTCACGTGTCTCTTCACATTGCCCGTCTGCCGCAATAACTGCCGTGATGAGTCGCCTCTAACAATATCTGCCTTCTCGAACGACATGATATGGTGAAGCATGTTCGCCAGGGACAGAAACCGCGTGCCTTCCAGTTTGGCCGCTGTGATACGCAGGAGCCGCCGCTGAGTTAGGTGACCGGGTGTTTGGAGCTCCGGCGAAGGTGGTTGCGACGACAGTTCATCAAGGTCGCGGAGTAAGACTTAGAGGTCGACCACCGCCAAAACGCCCTGTCGCACCCCCGTGCCATGAGCGTGCAATGAGTAGCTGGTTTGGCGCAGTGTATCTCCCACTGTATCCCGGAATATTAGACAGACGTCGTCGTTCACATCCGTGACAGGTGTCAGTGATAGCTAGATGACAAGCTGCTCCACGGAGAATCGAGAAGTCCATGGCGCTCTACTATGGCCTGCCTGTTGTGGCAGGATCACGACGCAGGTGAAGGCCTGGTGGTTGGTGAACGCGGTGAGCGACAGCACAGCACTGACGGCGCTGCTCGAAGACCCGTCTCATCCACTGCGGATAAATGTTCCTGTATCGTGCAATGATAGGTCCCTGACAATCACGTGGAGAGTCTGACATGTAACATGGTGAGGTATCTGCTGCTCAGGGCGTAAGACGCTGCTAAAGTCCCCACCCACCATTAAGTGCTTCATGTTGCCCGGAAACAATGGAGCCACCTAGGTAAAGTAGTAAACTCTTCGCTCCCTATATTTTGCCATCCCAACCTTGACGTAGAGGTTCATGAGACCGACCGCACTGATTGTGAGCACAACGCCTCGGACTGATGACAAATAATGTACAACACATAACAGTTTGGCTGTACCACCATCAACTCCGGTAGCTGGGTTGCTGTAAAAAGTGCAGCCATAAAAACGGAGGCGCAGATCAGTGACGACCCTTTCGAAGAAGCATTATATCAATGTCTGACTCCCGAATCATGCCTTTTAACAGCTGAATACCATGGAATTAATGCCGACATTGCCTGTACCTGTCCAACACACCTGGATCGTTGGATAGTAGGATGACGTATGTCGCAGTCGTTTGAGCCACTAAGGGCCATGCAGCCCGGCTGAGCGTCCCTATCACTGACGGATGACGTTCGTCTGTAGTCTTAGCCACATCATAGTCGGGCTACCCGTCAGTGTGTTGCGCATGCCGCGCGGTATTAGCCGAGCGGTCTGGGGCGCTGCAGTAATGGACTGTGCGGCTGGTGCCGGCGGAGATTCGAGTCCTCCCTCGGACATGGGTGTGTGTGTTTGTCCTTAGGATAAATTAGGTTAAGTGGTGTGTAAGCTTAGGGACTAATGACCTTAGCAGTTAAATCCCATAAGATTTCACACACATTTGAACATTTTTTGTGTTGCGCATTGTGAAGCTGCCATTGTCCTTGGGCGGTCAATGCTGGCAGCAAACCAGGAACCAAAAAGGGTTCAAATGGCTCTCAGCACTATGGGACTTAACATCTGAGGTCATCAGTCTCCTAGATCTTATAACTACTTAAACCTAACCAACCTAAGGACATCACACACATCCATGCCCGAGACGGGATTCGAACCTGCGACCGTAGCAGTCGCGCGGTTCCGGACTGAAGCGCCTAGAACCGCTCGGCCACCGCGGCCGGCAAAACAGGAACCGCTGGGTGGAGTCGTTAGCTCAGGCCGCAGAAGAATTATCCTCATTTATAAGGTGTTACCGTCTTGTGAAGTGTTTCGTGCGGACATCTTCTACTCTATCAGCGTCTGGGCGAGTTCTGTTTGCGAGAACGCACTTCCACATCCTGGGAATTACGACGAACAATAGGTACCTCTCGTCCGAGCTTGAATCGATCTTCAGGAGCTCCTTCTCTTCACACCGGTAAAGTGCAGACGGGATCGCTGCAGTCCAGCATATCAACGGTTCTGAAGCAGGACGAGGCATTGTAGGCGCAGAAACTAATCCCTCGGGGTTCGGTAACTGGAGTGGAACAAAGTCTGCGTTCGTCATGTTCCTTGCTGCATGAACTTAGGTAACACATAGAGCACTCGCTTGCAAAGCAGGCGTCATGTACGCAAGAAGTATCTGGATGAGGCCTCTCTGCAGGCATTCGGATCGAATGTGGCCCTCCTGCCTCCTCCCAGAATAAGTCCGCAGCGGACCGTCATAAATGACGATCGCTCCACACCCACCAAAGGTCACGTAAGATGGAATGTGTTTGGGCAGTTCACTTCGGATCTGATTCACTCCATTCAAAGTCGGAGACGTCTCGAACGTGTGCCACCTTTTCTCCACGTGACTTAATACCTTTCCATGAGGCCGCAGGGCGCCCAAAGTAATGGTCGGAACTTCAAATGGCAGTTCGAAGATTCGTATGATTCGAATACCGTGTCTCCCGGCTACAGTGGCCGAGCGGTTCTAGGCGCTACAGTCTGGAAGCGCGCGACCGCTACTGTCGCAGATTCTAATCCTGCCTCGGACATGGATGTGTGCGATGTCCTTAGATTAGTTAGGTTTAAGTAGTTCCAAGTTCTAGGGGACTGATGACCTCAGAAGTTAAGTCCCATAGTGCTCAGAGCCATTTGAACCAATACCGAGTCCTGTATGGTCGACAGTCACTTCCCGCCTCCCCCCCCCCCCCCCCAACCCACGCACCCACCAAATGTCGTCCGAGCAATGGAAACGATATCCATCGGGGAATGACGAATAACCCAATCGCTCGCTGCTTCAGCTACGAATTTCGGGTGAACCCTGCCGGAGACGATCGGGAGACGTACCCTGAGGAATTCCTGTTGGTCGACGTGCATTACTGCGCGCAGGAAACGCTCTACTTCGTACGTCTTATTGCGTGTGTACTTGGCATGGAACGTTAATTTTATCGTGACCTTTCAGTACGAAAGCGCCAACGTCGGTCAAGGTGATGTGTTGACACTACAGTACCACTGCTCGCACGAGTAAACAACGGTCCGCTAGCGAAGCACCGCTGTTTACTCGTGCGAATAGTGGTATTGCAGTGTCAACAAATCACTCCGACGGACGATGCCGCTTTCGTATAGCCACGATAAAATCAACGTTCCTTGCACAGTACGCACGACATGCGGATTACGTCGTCGACCGCAGCGCCGCTCGGAGCACCACGCACGTCCGCTACGCAGCACGGCTGAGAGCCGAGGCCGCTCGGATGCGGACTGCCCCTCAAGGTACGTACCTGAGGACGCCTCGAACTGCCCAAACTCGATTTTATAGAAATCGGTTGGTAGTTGCTTCTTCCTTTTTCACTTATGTTGAAGCCTTCCTTATTCGTCCCCTACACATCCTGTCAACATGAATCATATCGATGAAGGGAAGTTTGCACGTTCGCCTTATTAGCATTATAGTTCAATTCTTTTATCTTGGCGGTTCGCGCATGCCCGCCCAGACGCGGGAGATTGCTGCGTTGCCAGTTGCACGCGCTAAGCAAACTTACGTTTAGGGGGGGAACGCGCAGTTTATGAAGTAAAGCCACTACGGCCGCATTAATCATTTCGCTGCTACAGAGACGTGCTCCCCGCATTCCGCGCTGTGCGCGATTTTGTCACCACAGCACTGCTCGCCTGTGCAGACACATTGTGTTCCGACTGCTTTGACACAATTATCATTCGATTTCACAAAAACTATTTGGTCCAAAAATTTGATTTTTGCACATCTTCTTGACTGATACCTTCCCCCCATAAATGACTTAATTTTGTTTCGATGTTCAACGCAGTTATTGTGCAGCATTGAATGTAGTAAACCATTGCACGAAATTTTGAAGAGTTTGCAGAGGTAAAAGTCCATAGCGTATACTTTCCGTATGGTCGATTTTAGTTGCCACTAGAAATTTCAAAAAATTACATGCGAACAAATAAAATTCATGAAGTAAGACACTTCGATATTGTTCTTGAATAAATAAGCACCGTACAAGGTTTGAACTCAGAACCTTTCGCTTAGCAGCCAAACACTTCAACCATTACGCTACCGCAGCTCGTCAGCCAACAGACTTCCTGGAAGATTGTAAAGTATGACGCAAAATACTGACAAACACTGTTGGTATGACTATGAATTACTCCAGGTTTCGTCGAAGTACAATAGGAAATAAACAATTACCGCTGTTCTTTATTGCGAAAAAGCGGTTAGAGAGAATGATACAAACACCTTTCCTTGCTATCGCCTAAATTAGGAGGCTTATTGCTTGTTTGGTTCAATTAATTAATAGAATATGAAGCAATTGGTATAAGGAATACTTTTTCCAAACTTTCTGTAAAAGAAATTCTGCTATCAAGACACTGCTTTTGTTCAATTACTTTATATATGACTGAATGTTTCTAAAACTGAATAAACTCGTCCGTGCTATTCACTGCAGTCGAGCTCTGGCAGCGTCGTTCTCTGTTCTTTGGCTGACTGTGTTTTGTGACGTCAGATGCGCAGAACGAACGTAAACTCGGCCGCCGTCGTGAATGACGCCCACTTTAGTACATAATTTTCAGTTCACAAACAGTAAATTTGCTTCGACAGCCCTAGCGCAACAGGTATTTCGTTATCTCTACTGTATAACAACGTTAGGAGACTGGATCACTATCAATACTGGGTGGTTTCAGATACGAAAAGAATTTCCGTTTCGCTACGTATGCGTGTCTAACACAAATCACTCCTGAGGACAGTCAGATTACGTAATAATATTACTTCCTTTGGATTTCATCGACTTGGCTTATAGGGAATTTTTAATTAGAGCAGTTTTAATCAGACCTTTAATGTCGATTACCTGTGATGTAACATCCAATGTGACAGACACCATGCACACTGACAGTACTTCTTCATCTGGAGCTCCGCCGGCAGCGCCGATAGTGGTGGACCCAAGCACACGTTTCGGCTTACAAGTGGTACCAAGTGGTCTTTCCACATGAGTCCTGGTTCAGAATTACAATGGACGTGTTATTTTTGGTTCCGTGCAGAATTAACGTTGCCGTATTGCACTAGCCATTATCACACTGTCCCAGAACCTGGCCTGAGGGTACGGACTGCCACTGGGCACATAGTACGACCACCTTTAGTTCGCACAGTCAGTAATTTAGATAGCTGGTGAAGGTCTGTGTCTGTGTCCTACCTTTGAAGTCACTACGTCGTAAACATTCAACCACATGTTGTTCCTGCTGTTCTCCAGAGATCTCACTCACTGAAAACTTCTGGTCATGGGTCGCCTAGAGATGTGCACTCCAACGCCCGCTCTGGTAGATGCAGCAGAGAATTAAGTACCAGCATGTGTTAGCCAAGCTCGGATCGATTCGATGCTTAGCCGGATCAACGTCGTTGTTGGTGGTAGACGTGGCAGTTCTGTGTACTACAATTCTTTCCCTATCTGCCACAGATCACCTACATTCCGGGTGGTTATAATGAAAGTGCAGCTACGGACTGAGGTCCTGTGTAGGCTGCAATTATCAAAAAAAAAAAAAAAAAAAAATGGCTCTGAGCACTACGGGACTTAACATGTGAGGTCATCAGTCCCCTGCAACTTAGAACTACTTAAACCTAACTAACCTAAGGACATCACACACATCCGTGCGCGAGGCAGGATTTGAACCTGTGACCGTAGCGGTCGCGCGGTTCCAGACTGTAGTGTCTAGAACCGCTCGGCCACTCTGGCCGGCGTTGTAATTATCATTTGGCAGGAAACGTAGTACATATGCTCATGCGTTAACACGGAACAGATTTACATTGGAAAACAAATTAGTTTTACCAGAGGTTGAAGATACCGCTTCAGTTGTAAATTTCTTTTATTATCACGACCGGTTTCGGGCTCTCATAAGCCCATCCTCAGGTGTCGCACTGGAAATAGCAAGAGGCGGGAGATAATTTTCACATGCCGCAACACATTAAAAGAAAAGACCAAGAAATTTCTTAAAAAATAGTTTTAAAAATCTGTTAAAGAAAGCCGGCCGGTGTGGCCGAGCGGTTCTAGGCGCTTCAGTCTGAAACCGCGCAACCGCTACGCTTTCAGTTTCGAATCCTGCCTCGAGCATGTGTGTGTGTGATGTCCTTAGGTTAGTTAAGTTTAAGTAGTTCTAAGTTGTAGGGGACTGATGACCTAAGACGTTAAGTCCCATAGTGCTCAGAGCCATTTGAACCTTTTTTTTTTTTTTAAAGAAAATTTCGAAACCGCCGGTCGGGCTAGCTGCTGTGAAACCTGTGTCAATGCGAAAGTTCAGTTTTGGCCACTAGATGGAAATCTGCCGCTGTGCACAGTTTGTATAACGGTACGACATCCGCACTGTCATTTGACAATCCATAACTTGTTACACTTATATGGATATGGTGTCTGTTCTTTCGGTCATAATAAAGAGTGTGTAGGGTAGGGACACTACGAATGTAGTGTGTGGACATATAAGGTGAGAATGCGAGTCTCGCGGGAGGCGTGCGCGACATAGTCCCTGCAGTCGCACTATCCTCTGTGCCCTCGGTGGCTCAGATGAGGAGCGCCGCGGTCCCGTGGTTAGTGTGAGCAGCTGCGGAACGAGAGGTCCTTGGTTCAAGTATTCCGTCGAGTGAAAAATTTATTTAGCGTTACCGCCTACCACGCAGGCGGCCCGGGTTCGATTCCCGGCAGGGGACAGGGTGTTGTGTGTCCTTCATCATTATTAAGCGCATTTAAAAAAAAGAAAAACAAAATCCGGCACGGTAGCTCAGCGCGTTCGGTCAGAGAGCTGGTTGGCCTCTGTAATAAAAACTGAGTGGAAGGATCAACAAAACGAACGATAATGGATGTCATGTGACGTCCGCAACGAGCAAACCCAACGATCAACAACGAATAAAATGAAAAAGAAAAAAATGGATAGAGCATCTGCCTGTAAGCAGGAGATCCCGGGTTCGAGTCCCACACGGGGCACACATTTTTATCTGTCCCCGTTGATATATGTCAACGCTCGTCAGCAGCTGAACGTATTAATGTATAATTCTAGCCGTAACTTGAGTGATAAGTATGGCTATCGGGAAGACAGACTGTAAATGAAACATTTTTACATAAACCGCGGCAACAGCGATGCTAAAATGAGAGAGTGTCGCTTACTTAAATGGCTGAGGAGAGGCCTGAGTCTTTAAACAATTTAAAGAAGATGATAATGAAATTCGAATACACGAGTGAGCTTGGTGTGGCACCTGGAAGAGGGAAAGATCGTATCCCGGTGGGAGTTATTGACGAGCTTGCTGTTGCTGTAGCTGACCATGCAGCGTTCGCCTCGGGTAGTGCTAGTGTTAGTGCTCGTGCAGTGTCACGAGAACTGTCCATACCATGGTCAGCAGTACGGGAAGTTATTCGGTCAGTTTGACACTAGAACCGTACAAAATTCAGGCGATGCAGCATCTGAAACCTTAAGATCCGCAGCAACGTTTGTAAGGCCGGAAATGCATATACTTCTATCTCCATATATTGTACTATACATTTTTTCCTTATTTTGTTACCTGAAATTATGACATTTCTGTGTCTTTATATATTGTAATTGTTTTACTATTTGTATATATATATATATATATATATATATATATATATATATATATATATGCATTTATATCGATGTATAATTGGTTTGTTTTGTAAATATTATTTGTATTATTACGTTGGGTCTTGCCTAGGGAAAACTATGCTATTGAACGATTACATCGATAGGTCGTGTGGAGAACCGAAGTGTTTAGGATCTTTGGTAGTGTTAAATCTGCGGCGTGGAGCGCGGGCAGAGCAGAGTCTGGCTAGGGTAGGGCGGTGGAGCAGGTGTGTTGTGTGACGCTCCCGCGAGTTGCTGCGCTTTCGGGGTTTGGCAGCACGTAATTGCGGTCGACTTGCTATGATAGTTTCTGACACGGTGTCGCGGACGGGAAGCATTAGCTGGCGCACATCAAGAGCCCGTTTCGCCTTGTGGCCGTGTCGAGAAGAAGGCGCGCCAACATCCAGCTTCTGCAACAGCGACGGCAGACAATAAGTGATTGTCGCCACCTCCTCGATCGACGACTTCAAACCGTCAATCAACCAACAAGGAAGACTGAAAGCATGTAAAGTTTTAGAACGGTATGGCGGACCTCAGCTTTTCAAACTGTTCCATTTGCATCACAAAAGTACAACAACTTAGCATGAACCTTTGTTGCTCATTGTCCCAATTGCATTACCAAGCAGCGTTCCTTCCTTTTCCGGAATGAACCCAAGTGTCGTTGAAATTCAAACGCCAGCATTAAAGTAATATCATTGCATTTCACTGCTTTAATTTCAAAGTTCAGCTTAAGTATTCCTAGCTGGCTACCACAACCAAACAGAATTATATTTAGATTACACAAGCACAAATTAAGAGTGCGAGTTTTGTTACCATATTTTAGCTTACCTGTGACTGCAACTCAGCTTGGTACGTACTAAATTTACTGTTGTTAATTGTTCAAAATAATTTAATTCAAGTTCAAAATTAAATCTCTTTGTTCAAAATTGCGTAGATTCAAGTTGCTTTTGAGATGATTGTTGAGGTAGCCCAAGACTAACCTTATTTTATTTAATTTCGCAGTGCTTCAGAAACAAAGTTCACTATTAATTTCAGTCACTAAATTAACTTTCAATTTTTCCGGTTTTATTAATTCTTTTCCTAAATGAAGTCAGAGTGTAGCGAAATTTATTACTTCTAATAAACATTCAGTTTTCACACAAAACGTGTCAACCCTCAGTTGCCACGCTTTTAGTGCTAATTATAAGTGCAATAGCCTTTCTTTTTCAGTTATTATAGTAGTTGTCCATAGCACTGGCGACCGTAATTTTCCTCAAATCTCAAATATCTAATTACCACCAATTGATTGTTAACGTAACGACCGCACACTTACTTTCTTTATTAACTTTACCCTTTTCCAAAATTAATTTCCACGAATTTCATTTGCATTTTTCCTTTCATTTAGATGTAACCCTTCCTCCCTCTTTACCGACAGATTAACTTCGGTGACGATTGCTTTTCCCAAATTTCCATTAGGTACACGCGGTTTAATTTTTCACTGTCTTTAAGGTCGATAAGTGAGGGGGGAAGTTACACGTTCTAGCACAGATCGAAGTTGATGACATGCAACCGGACAATATTCTACGTAGTGACAAAGCGTATTTTACATTACAGGGTGCAAAGAATACACAGAAGTGCCGAATTTCCGGTTCTGTTTAACCGTCTTTGGTGTACGAAGAGCCATTGCACTAGTCGTATGTGACTGTGTGTCGGCGCATTCTTCTCTGAAGAGAATACTTCCAAGGGGGTCTGTCAGGTATAACATGACGTATGCACGTAATTCAGATTGTAACTCCTGCTTTGGAAGAGCGCAGCTGCGTGGAAACCTCAGTTTTTATGCAAGATGATAACACCTCATGTCGCTCCCACAGTGAAGGATATTATTGTGACATGTGCTCTTGTGCCAGTATTCTAGATAATGACATAAATATTAAACACCGTTGGTAGCGTACCGGGTAATATTAAACAACCATAAAGCAAATCGCTAAAGGGGCCCCTTTTGCGATTTGTTTTATAATTGTTTAATACTAGCACTAGGGCTCATGTCAACCACTGTTTTTTTAACTCTTTCTCTTTTTAACAATATTACTTTTGTCGTGTTCTTCTTTTTATTGATTTTTATTACTGTAATGCCCCTTATACGTTATAAGCTTATTACAGACTTCAACTTTTGTATCCCCCTTTATTTTTGCTGTTTAAATTAATTATTGAAAATTACTGTAGCCCACATTAGCGACGTCTGGTGAACTTACAACACAAACGTCTTGTGGCTACTGTATGGCAGCTTGTTTCAAACAGTAGTACTACTGACAACTTCACTCGTGTATGTGATGTTATTTATATGTATTTGACGATGACACTATGGCTGCAGTACATTAGGACTTGGTTTTTATGAAACAGGTATGCCTTTTCATATTTAAAGCGCACAAATGTAAATTTTGTCAGTACTACTTTTCATTATGGTCTATGTATTGTTCTTAAGCTGTATACAGTTTGCGAGTGTATTTATGTTTCTCCCATTTTTGCTGCAGACCTGACGATGGTCATTATAGACCGAAACCGGTAATCTGATAACAAAAAGTTAGTGACCATAGAGGTAAATTAAAGGGAACTGTGTAAGCATCGGTTAATAATATTTCCAAAACTATCTTTCTCAATTGTTTTCCCTTCCTTACCCATTTCCCGTTCCTAACCCATTGCGTATGGACACATCTCTATACGTCTTTCTTCCATTCACAGGCCCAGATTTGCCCCTGATCTCCAAAAAGTAGAACAAATTTCTTTTCCAGTGTAAATTGGTTACGCATTAGTGCATTAGAATATCTACGAAGTTTCGCTGCCATACGATTATTACGGCACACACTGGACCTATAACCACTCGTTATTTAATCATCTATTCTTCACGCTGTACCTATAACCACAGTAACTATAATTTAGATTTTTTTAAAACTGTTACTCACGTTGCAGTTTTAATTATCAGCGGTGTATGAGAAATAAACGAAACATTGCCTAAGGATGCGAATCCTAAAACCTATAGTTGGATGTGATGGAAACAAAAACTTAAAGGCAACAATAAAAGAACTCAGCCTGGGATTACCGAACTCTGATGATGAATTCCAGCTGACGGCTTACTTCTCAGTATTTTGAAAAATAAGTAACGTTGCAATAGTTCACCATATTGAAATCATGGTGGTCTTTCTGGTGATCTGGCTAACAACTCTGTACTAAATCACACGCCTTTAAACTATTTCACGTTCCGTATGCCAAAACTTACGCCATGTAATTCAACTCAGAAAATGTCAAGAGAAACGTGCCTGCAGAATAAGCCAAGTACAAAGACATTTGAAGCAATAATTTCTGCAGACATGTATGAGAGGTAACCCCTATAGTATTATTAAACCAAACAGTAATTGTAATCCGAGTGTGCGCCTCGTCAACGGAATGAAAGCTGTCACATACAGCTCCTGCGTTCATTACATGTAGCAGAGTCTGCCCGAGGCGCCTTGGCTCGTGAGTGTATGCACACAAGTAATAATTACTCGTGCAGAACAAACAAAGGAGCATTTCAAATTAAAAAGCCACTTCACTAAGCTTTTAGACACTGTGCCAGAATTAGTTATTGTTGTTGCAGCAAGTGCTTCTATCTCCACTGGCAGCTGAATAAGAGAAGTCATTAAATAGGTCTGTGTTTTTCCTTTCCAAGCTATCACTAGTTGACTAGAATCAGAGGATGTATTACAATACCATGAGCGCTCAATCAGTGCTTTCTTGCAATTCACTGGAGAAACTCAACAAAACAGTGTAGTGGTGAAAATACTTGATTCGCATTCTGGAACAGTACGATTCAAGTCTCAGTGGCGCTCTCCTGATATGTTATTCACGAATCCCCTAAAACACTTCAATCAAATTCTGATATGGTTCCTTTGTTAAGCCAGTTTACTGCCACTAATCACGTCGCATTCCATGTTTGTTAAAGGACTTGACAGATTGAGATAGTCTGTGAACAACTGTCGAGTTCCTAGCCCCACAGAGTGTCTTTGACGTACTTCTGTATCACCATTTAATGAAGAAAAGAAGCATTTGCGGACTGATGGACCGGCCTCGCTGTTATATTGAAGGCTTTGAGGTGTACACTAATGTGACAAAAGTCATGGGATATCGATGTGCCACATACATATGGCGGTAGCATTGCTTACATAAGGTATAAAAGGGCAGTGCGCTGATATATTGTCATTTTTACTCAGGTGATGATGTGGAAAGGTTTCTAGTATGATGACGGCCACACGACGGGAATTAAAAGACTTTGAACGCGGAATGGTAGGTGAAGTTAGACGTGTGAAAAAATCAATTTTGGAAATAGTTAGAAAATTCAATATTCCGAGATCCACTGTGTCAAGAGTGTACCGAAAATATCAAATTTCAGAAAATACCTCTGACCACAGACAACACAATGGCAGACGTCCTTCACTTAACGACCGACAGCAACGGCGTTTGCGTAGAGTTGGTTTGATTTGCGGGAAGAGCCCAGACACAGAGGTCATCGGTCTCATCCGATTAGGGAAGGATGGGGAAGGACTTCGGCCGTGTCCTGTAAAAGGAGCCATCTCAGCATTTGCATAAAGCGATTTAGGGAAATCACGGAAAACCTAAATCACGATGGCCGGACGCGGGATTGAACCGTCGTCCTCCCGAATGCGAGTCCAGTGTGCAAATACTGCGCCACATTTGCGCAGAGTTTCAGTGCTAACATTCAGCAGCACTACGTGCAGTAGCCGCAGAAGTCAATATGAGACGTACGACGAACGTATCCATTAGCACAATACGGTGGAATCTGACGTTAATGGGCTGTGGCAGCAGACGACCGACATGAGTTCCTTAACTAACAGCGCGACACCGCCTGCTGGCCCTCTCCTGGGTTCGTAACCATATCACTTGGACCCTAGATGACTGGAAAACAGTGTCCTGGTTAGATGAGTTCTGATTTCAGTTTGTAAGAGCTCGTGGGAGGGTTCGAGTGTGGCACAGACTGCACGAAGCCATGGGGCTGGTCGTAGGTTGTGTTTCACAAATGAACAGCATAGAGACAGAAGTTATGACACTTTCTGTAGGACCCGACCATCATTTTGCGTGACAATGCTCAAGCACGTACAGTGCAAGCTGTTACTGATTTGTTTGACTGATGGGGCTACTAAGTGCTATACCACCTACTGCACTCCCCTGATTTAAGCCCTCGTAAGTTCAACTCGATTTCTAAGCTGAAGGAAACACTTCACGGCATTCGCTTCAGAACTGCTACAAATTCGAACTGTCAACACAAATGGCACTACTAAGTGTATCCTACGACTTTCACATCGCTGTCAACGGGTTATACACAATGCTGATGACTACTTTGAAGCTCAGTAAAATTTTGAAACACGTATCTATTTTGTACGAGCTGTAAATAAATAGCGGTTCTAGGCGCTTCAGTCCGGAACCGCGTGACTGCTACGGTCGCAGGTTCGAATCCTGCCTCGGGCATGGATGTGTGTGATGTCCTTAGGTTAGTTAGGTTTAAGTAGTTCTAAGTTCTAGGGGACTGATGACCTAAGATGTTAAGTCCCATAGTGCTCAGAGCCATTTGAACCATTTGTAAATAAATAGTTGCCACTATTAAAGTTCCAACCTTCGTATATTCTTGGAATTAAATAGTTGACAAGAGATTTTCATCGCCCGCCTCTCTCCCTTTAGATGAGATTTGGTGAGATTATACGGAACGCCCTCCCCCCTTCAGCCATTTTGGGAGTCACTTAATTGATAGTAAAAGTGATCAGTGCTGTTTTAAATAACACCACCGGCAGTTAAAAACATATGCCGTAAGAACTGGTACAGCACTGCTGAGACGATTATGCATCTGTCGCTATGTGACGTGGCCTGTCAGAAGGTATCGTAGAGATTACGTGCGGTGTGCAAGTCTTACCCTCACCTGGGCTGTACGGTAGTATTCCGCTGTCGTCCTGCAACGTCAGTTGCAATGCACAATCGTACCATCCATGATTTGGAAGCATTTTACGTAGCGAGGTAGCCATGAAGTACAACGTTCCATTAAGAGATTAGAAACCCGACCAGGCACAACCAACTTGCGACATCATACAAGGAGAAAACATCCAGTGTGCTTATAGGAGGAGAAGCTAAATTTGATTGGTATTTGTATAATTTTAGTTACGTGTAATGCATGTGTGATAGCCTGCCGATGTGGCCGAGCGGTTCCAGGCGCTGCGGTCTGGAACCGCGCGACCGCTACGGTCGAAGGTTCGAATCCTGCCCTGGGCATGGATGTGGGGTGATGTCCTTAGGTTAGTTAGGTTTAAGTAATTCTAAGTTCTAGGGGACCGATGACCTCAGATGTTAAGCCCCATAGTGCTCAGAGCCATTTGTTTTTTTTTTTTTTTTTCACTTGGGATAACAAGTGAACCCTCAATACTGTGGTTGTTTCAAGGTGAAAAATTGATACCATCCGAGAGTGACGATGCAGGGAAGTCTTCAGTTTGTGACTTTCGTTCTCGCCGTCACCGTGCCCGTCTTCTTCACCTTCACAGTCTTTGCTGGAGACAATGTGGCCGATTCCAGTCGCAGATTCAATTCCACATTTATCGCGATTTCCTACTCTTTCGCCTTCATTAGAATTTTTAAATCTGTGTTCGAAGTCTAGGATTATTACTCGAAGTAATAGCAATAAAAAACCTTAAATCTATTACTTCAGAAACAGGTTATTTTTGAGGGGTTTTAACAGTCAGGTTAACCAGAGTAACAGAAAATTGGTTCCAGAATGAGATTTTCACTCTGCAGCGGAATGTGCTCTGATATGAAACTTCCTGGCAGGTCAAAACTGTGTGCCGGACCGAGACTCGAACTCGATACCTTTCCCTTTTGCGAGCAAGTGCTCTACCAATCGGTTAACTCAGTTTTTTTATTACAGAGGGCACATTACCCTCTGACCGAACACGCTGAGCTACCGTGCCGGCAAACCAACTGAGCTACCCAAGCACGACTAATGCCCGCTCCTCACACCTTTACTTCTGCCAGTATCTCGTCTCCTACCTTCCAAACTTTACAGAAGCTCTCCTGCGAACCTTCCAGAACTAGCACTCCTGAAAGAAAGGATATTGTGGAGACATGGCTTAGCCACAGCCTTGGGGATGTTTCCAGAATGAGATTTGAAATGCAGGTTGCAAAGCGCCTTTTGTTGCTGCGTTTTTATCACATCAATTAGACGCACATTGTATAATGAAGGAGTCAGCGATCTTGAAGATCCCTACAAAAAATCACATTGACCGTAAATTGCAACTGGCACTTTGGTAAAATTTCGTTTCGATTCACAACTGAAAATTCACTCCAATTTTCTATATTAGTTCATTTGCATCATATAGTCTTGTGAAATCCGCTGAATCGCATTCAAGGGCCCTGTGTAAATAGAAACTGATGATATATAGGTAGAGACAGGCGCCTCCATCACGTCATGTAAGAGGATTACCACACCACTGCCAGTAGCGGAAGTACAGGAAACGTGTGCTGTAGAGCCATGAGGAGTACAAGAAGTTGCGAAATGCACCTCCTGAAGCAGGGCAACATTAACGTCCACAGGTTGTAGAACTTCATGGAGTAATGCCAGTTTGCTGCACACGCAAATGTTATTGACATTCACCGCAGATATACGATAAGTTTGAAAAGCTGCCATCGGAAGTTGAGTGGACAATGAAAAGATGGTGGAAGCACGAAGAGTTCCCGCTAGGTCGCCATGGAAGGGAACATCACCGCGACAGGGAGGGAGTCGACTCCACCAAGGGGGTTCCATCGCACTGTAAACATCCACGACGTCCATCCTCAGCATCGATGTCGTGCGCCTAGGAGACTGGAGCCTGAGAGGGCCAGTTCAGTGGAATACTTTCAGCGAAACCCACATGCAGTGCATCAGACACAGAAAGGGGACCAACGGCACCAGATGCAGGTTGCAGAAGGTCGGAATCCACACGTGGATGCTGACCAGAGGTAGTGGTTGGCACAGACATCGTGTCGTCCTGCGTCAGAGCACCGCAGACGGCACATCATCAGAAAGAGGGTAATCGTCCCGTGCACATATCCGATGGAAGTAGTCATCAAATGGGGCACGACACTGTCTTTTTCATTCCCTCAGCGACTCTTGCTTCCTTACTGTTCCGTGTTGGATAACTGACGACTATCTTCTGACTTGTGGAGGTCGGTAAAGCTCAGTAATCAACAGCCATGGGATCGGGACAGACGACTTGTTTCTGCTGTCTGCGGCAGTGTGGGAAAGACAGGCAGAACGTCCATCATATCGTCGAGAGCAGTCGACGCCAGTGATGATTCTTCAGAGTAGGTGCAGCAGGCAGACCCGCCGCGGACAGATACAACAGAGGTAATACAAGGGCGCCGCAGGGAGAGCAATGTCTCCGATCGCCGTCTAAGCCAGTTTGTGCCGAGACATTCCGAATGACTGAATGAACATGTCATTCCTCGGTACAATCTGAACGAGTTCGCAGCTGGCCATTCTACATGATGACAGCCGCCAGTAACCAAGTTGAGCCGTGCGTGGCTCATGTTCCCGCCATCGTGTATTTTACACCCTGTTTTTAACGTACTTCCCCCCTCACTACGTCAATTTAAATTACTGGTGTCACTGAGTTGCTGCTTTGCCTGACCGTGAGCGGCGCTAGCAGCGCGTATCAATGTATCCACTCTTGCAGTATCTCTGCTCGACTGTTAGTACTTCCTGGTCGTTGTCTGTCGTAAACCAGTTCGGGTCTCGAGTTCGGGCTGCCAGTCAGTTGGAACGCCTCTGGAGCGCAGACCGGACCTGCCAGTCGGGGAGACGGAATTGCGGCACTAGTGCAGTCGGGTTGGAGCAGTGAGGCCTGTGTCGACATAGCTCGCCCGACCATTGCTGCCACGCATCACTTGAGTCTGGCCACGGTCTTGGTGGATCGTCGGTCGGTCGTCCTACCTTACGACGCGTTTTGGCTCCCCGATCGTTCATGAGTCGGCTGTGTGTGTGCGCATCAGCTCTCGATTTGTCTTCGTCCATGCTTAGTTACTGCTGGTTACCGTTCAGGTCTTCGTGCAACTGTTTGTCAGGTTGTGTGTGTAGTTGACGTTATTTTCACTGACCACTATGTTGTCGGTATTCTGAGGGCAGTCGGTCGGTTGGTGCAGACCAGGGAAGACATTTCCGTGCCGTGCAGGCGGCTGAGTCCACCGGCGGTCCCTACACAGTGTTGGAGCGTGTGTGGAGCAGTCTGATCACTACGAGCTTCGTGGCTTACCGACCCAGGACGTCAAAGTTGAGTGGTGTGTTAAGTACCCAAGCCACGTCCGTTCATTTTGTGTCGTTCGCTCCAGTGGTTCGCTGTTGGGGAGCTTTTCCTGTGAGCAACACCGAGTGTTTGTAGTGGTGAAATCGAGCCGCCGTGCGGTGGAATTAAATATATTGGTTCACTTCCATTAACGTGCACCAGCGGAATTTTCTGCCTTGTAACCGTTAGTGTTCCGGTTACCTGCCCTGGCCACTAACGTAATTTCAGGCAGCGTCCCTTCCACACCTGTTGTCGCTGTCCAACATGATGTTTAGTTTTGACAGCTTAATACATAGTTTATTGTGGATAATCACATCCATAACAGTTTGGTCTTTGAGTTTTTATGTACCGATCGGTGGCAAGCAAGTCGTGTGGTCGGTCGCTCTGTGACTGTCTCTTGGTTGAGTTACCGACGGATCAAGTGTAGCTGGGCCCACCACCTGTCTCGCCTAAGTGAAAGTTAATATTTAGAGGGCAGCCCCCCCCCTCCCTCCCGGAGGGGTCTGAGTGCCGTTGTCTATAATGTCCTTTTCATGGGTGTTTAGTGGTCTGTTGGTAATCTATTATAGCCAATGCTTTAAGAGAAAAAAATGTTGTGTTTTATGTAAATCAATTTATGTAAATCAATTGTAGACCTTCAGCCGCTTAAATTCTAATTCTTAAATTTAGTTATTTTCGTTGCGTTGCTTTTTCATTCAGTGTGGGTTCGGCCATTGAAAACTTAAAGGTTAAGGTAGTTTTGAATTTTTGGAAAACTGTTTTAATTGCTTATCTTCGGTCACTTGAAATTTATCTTGTTGCTTTTTAAGATTACTTGTTTGGAGGCCTTCAGCAGTGAAAGAATTCGATTTTTAAACTCGTAGTTGTAAAGGTTCGGCTATGCACCGTTTTGGTTTAAAGGAGCTATTAAATTACAATAAACTACAATTTTGAAGTGAAACTGACCGACGCCGGCCGAAGTGGCCGTGCGGTTAAAGGCGCTGCAGTCTGGAACCGCAAGACCGCTACGGTCGCGGATTCGAATCCTGCCTCGGGCATGGATGTTTGTGATGTCCTTAGTTTAGTTAGGTTTAACTAGTTCTAAGTTCTAGGGGACTGATGACCTCAGCAGTTGAGTCCCATAGTGCTCAGAGCCATTTGAACCATTTTTTTGAAACTGACCGACACCTTATTTGGCCCTTTCCGCAATCCTAATCACTTGTTCTGCCCAGCGGGTTTAGCGGCCGTTTCACAAGTAAGAAGGCGCGTATTTCCTCATTTCAAGTTTAGTCTGACGGACACGGTAGGTTTCGAACGTCTTCCACGTTTCAGAAACGTGATTGACAACATTTCGTATGGTAGAAAGGCAGCTGCCACACCACCCAATGGGAAACCAAACAAGAGTTCGAAAATCCTCAACGTCTGGAGGCCAAAACCAGCATGATCAACCGCGATAGCCCTCTTATGGAAGCGGAACTTGACATCCTTCATTCTCCATCTTGATATACGCAGTGCAACTGATGATCGAAAAATGAATTCCGAAATGATTTAGCGGTGAGAGACGCATACGTCGCGTACAAACCATTCGACTTCATCGACTTCTGGTTCTGCATGACCCAGAGGAAAAGATAACTTAATCGTCACTTGGCGGTAGGGAAACGCCTTGATGGTCGATGAATAGGGATGCGAAGACAAGTTGTTACGCGGAAGTAAACAAACGGGCTCTCGCTCGCAAGCACCAAAACAGGCGAGACGCAAACAAGACGAGTTCGCCTCAACAATGCCGAAGGCAGACTGCCTCGTTAGGCTATCGTTACATGACTCTCTGCCCGAACCAAATTTCTATCTTTCATCAACCATATGTATGCAGCCTGTACTCATACATTCATAATGTATATTCCTGTACGAGGGAAACATTTTAATAGAAAGTCGCGTGGTCGGTGTCGGCTGATAAATACGATATGCAGTGCCCATGTTGTTCAGAAGTGCGGTGCAAAGTTCCTTCGGACACGCATAGATGTTCGAAGGAACAGACAGTGTGGTGACTGCAGCCTTTTCTGGTTGACGACATAGGGAAATTTGGGTGTGGCCGTGATTCGTGATCAGAGAGCCTAATGGTTTCGGTCAGAGGGTTACCTACCCTCTGTAATTAAAAAAAAAACAACGACGAACTTGAATAAGCGTCCGCTCCGAACAGATAGAACGAACAATCCCGGTTCGGCAGAACTTTTCTTTGTCGCGATTCCATTTTACAGCCTATCTTCTTCCATATTCGCAAACGCAAATACCTTTTATATATTTTATAACGTCTGTGCTAGACGCAGTGGCTGTTTCTTCGCACACACTTGCAGGTCCGAAGGAACTTTGCATCGTACTTCGGAACAATACAGCACCGCAGCACCGTAGCAGCTTAGCAGTACGTGCATCCAAGCCGCTGACAAGAATAATATAGAGAAGAATAGAGAGAAAAATAGAGGATGAGTTAGATGACGATCAGTTTAGCTATAGGAAAGTAAAGGCACCAGAGAGGAAGTCCTCAAGTTGCGCTTGGTAACGGAGGCAGCGTTGAAGAAAACTCAAGACGCACTCATTGCAATTTTCGGACTAGAAAAAGTGGTCGACAATGTAAAATGAACCAAGGAGGAATAATAAGAATTGAAGACAAATAACGAAGTGGCCAGTTTAAAAACGGCGTAAGTGAGGGATGTGGCTTTCGCCACTACTGTGCAATCAATACATCGAAGAAGCAACGACCGAAAGTAAAGGATGGTTCAAGAGTTGGATTAAAATTCTGGGTTACTGGATAGCAGCGATAAGATTCGTTGATGATATTGCTATCCTCAGTGAATGTGAGGAAGATTTACAGGATCTGTTGGATGGAGTGAACAGTCTAATGACTACAGAACATAACATCTACATCTACGTGATTACTCTGCTATTCACTATAAAGTGCCTAGCAGAGGGTTCATTGAAACACCTTCATATTGTTTCCCTACCGTTCCACTCTCGAACGGCACGCGGGAAAACGACCACCAAAATTTTTCTGTGCGATCCCTGATTTCTCTCATTTTATCGTGATGATCATTTCTCCCTATGTAGGTGAGTGCCAACAGAATCTTTTCGCAATCGGAGGAGAAAACTGGTGATTGAAATTTCATGAGAGGATCCCGTCGCAACGAAAACGTCTTTATTATAATGATTGCGACTCCAATTCACGTATCATGTCTATGACACTATCTCCCCTATTTCGCGATAATACAAAACGAGCTGCCCTTCTTTGTAATTTTTCGATGTCATCCATCAGTCCCACCTGATGCGGATCGCACACCGCACAGCAATACTCCAGAATAGGGCGGACAAGCGTGGTGTAAGCAGTCTCTTGAGTAGACCTGTTGAACCTTCTAAGTGTACTGCCAATGAATCGCAGTCGTTGCTCTGCTCTACCCACAACATAATCCATGTGATCGTTCCCATTTAGGCTATTTGTAATTGTAATCCCTAAGTATTTAGTTGAATTTACAGCCATCAGATGTCTGCTACTTATCACGTAATCAAAATTTAGCGGATTTCTTTTAGTACTCATGTGAATAACTTTACACATTTCTTTATTCAGGGTCAGCTGCCACTTTTCGCACATTACAGATTCTTATCTGAATCATTTTTCGATTAGTTTTGGTCATCTGATGACTTTACAAGACGATAAATGACAGAATCATCGGAAAACAATCTAAGACTGCTACTCAGATTGTCTTCTATGTCGTTAATATAGATCATGAACCATAGAGGGCCTATAACACTTCCTTCGGGAACGCTGGATATTACTTCTGTTTTACTTGATGACTTTCCGTCTATTACTATGAACTGTGACCTTTCTGACAGAAAATCACGAATTCAGTCGCACAACTGAGGCGATACTTCGTAGGCACTCAGTTTAGTTAGAAGACGCTTGATGGAACGGTGTCGAAAGCCTTCTGTAAGTCTAAAAATATGGAATCAATTTGACATCCCCTGTCGATAGCATTTATTACTTCATGATTATAAAGAGCTAGTTGTGTTTCGCAAGCACGATATTTTCTGAAGCGGTTCTGACTGTATGTCAATAAATCGTTTTCTTCGAGGTATTTCATAATGTTAGACTACAGTATATGTTCTAAAACCCTTTTGCAAATCGACGTTAGTGACATAGACCTGTAATTCAGCGGATTACTCCTACTTACCTTTTTGGGTATTGGTGTGACTTGAGCAATTTTCCAGTCTTTAGGTACGTATCTTTCTGTGAGCGCGTGGTTGTATATAATTGCTAAATATGGAGCTATTTTATCAGCATACTCTGAGAGGAACCTGACTGGTATACAATTTGGACCGGAGGCCTTGCCATTATTAAGTGATTTAAGCTGCTTTGTTACACGGAGGATATCTACTTCTATGTTTCTCATCTTGGCAGTTGTTCTTGATTGGAATTGAGGAATATTTACTTTGTCTTCTTTGGTGAAGTAGTTTGGGAAAACCGTCTTTAATAATTCTGCTTTAGTGGCACTGTCATCAGTGACTTCATCGTTGTTATCGCGCAGTGAAGGTATTGATTGCGTCTTGCCAGTGGTGTGCTTCATGTATGACCAGAATATCTTTGGGTTTTCTGCCAGATTTCGAGACAGCATTTCGTTTCGGAAATTATTAAAAGCATCGCGCATTGAAGTACGCGCTATATTTTGAACTGCTGTAAAACTTTGCCATTTTAAGATTAAATCGGAAAAGACAAAGATATGAAATGCAACAGAAATGAGAACTTAGAGAAACCTAACGTCAAAAGTGGGGATTAAGAAGTAGACGAAGTTAAGAAATTCTGGTACCTTGGAAGCAAAATGGTCCATGACGGACGAAATAAGGAGGACATGTAAATTGAGCTGAACAGGCAAAGAGGCCATTTCTGGCCACGAGAACGGTAAAAGCTGTAGGGGTAGACAGAGATTTGACTACATCCAACAAATAATTGAGGAAATAGGGTGCAGATGCTATTCTGAGATGAAGGCGTTAGCCACAGCAGACAAATTCGTGGCGGGCCACATCAGCCTAGTCCGAAGAGTAATGAAAAAAAAAGAAAAAGATACTGCTGTCTATTGGGGAAAGTAATCTGAGTATACACCATTCGTTCTGGAACCAACGCAATTTCAGTAGAAATGGAATAATGGGCGATAGAGCATCGTATGTTCAAGTAAGATACTTTTGTCCTAAAGGGTGGATCTGTCGTTGCAACCCAGTCGCTATTTTAGTCGCACAGTCATAACACAATCTTACGAAGGGCTACAACAGTCAGAACATCAAGGCATATTCTTACGAAGAACTGTAAGAAGTGAGAATACCTGAAAACATCGCGATCGCTCGAGAGACAATCATCAGGGGTACGAGACGATAAGCGGGTCAACACACATACTACTTATTGATGCACCGTGACTCAGTGATCAAAATGTTACATTCGGATTTTCAATTCGACGTGTATAAAATCCTGGTGGTGCAGTAGATTGATAATAAAAGATTCTGACTACGGTAAAATTTCGGTGTTGGCTATGAAGGAATCTTTGAAGATGATCTAACAGCAGTATCGATTATGAGCGATCTATCGAGTTTGGGCCCATGGAAAGACTTGCTTGGTTCATGAAACTGCGCTTCACTCCGCACACGTGACTGGCTGGTGTGACATAGCTACTGAAGGTGAAAATATACGGTCTTTTGTGCAGGCTGGCCGACAACTTACAGTGACAATGCAATTTATATAAGATGGAGGATAAATACGGAGAGTGTTTATTTTGAAAAGAACGGTGCGGCACAGTACACTATAGAAGCATCCACGGCAATTGTGAAGAGCGTTTTTCTTTGACTCGCCATGCCTCTTTTCAATGACGTGTCATGTCCACCACGGCCAGCAGACTTATCCTCTTGCGGATTTACGTTTAGGTAGGCCATCGACGTTGACAGTCACAGAGGGCGGGCCTATTAGTTATAGGGAGCTCCAACGTTAGGCGGGTTATGGAGCCCCTCAGGAAAATAGCGGGTAGGTCGGGGAAGAATGCCAGTGTGCACTCGGTGTGCTTGCCGGGGGGTCTCGTCCGTAATGTGGAGGAGGCCCTTCCGGCAGCTATTGAACGCACTGGGTGTGACCGGCTGCAGATAGTAGCACATGTCGGAACGAATGACGCCTGCCGCTTGGGTTCTGAGGCCATCCTTGGTTCCTTCCGGCGGCTGGCTGATTTGGTGAAGACAACCAGCATCGCACGCGGAGTGCAAGCTGAGCTTAATATCTGCAGCATAGTGCCCAGAGTCGATCGCGGTCCTCTGGTTTGGAGCCGTGTGGAGGGTCTAAACCAGAGGCTCAGACGACTCTGCGACTATAATGGTTGCAAATTCATCGACCTCCGTTATTGGGTGGAGAACTGTAGGGCCCCCCTAGACAGGTCAGGCGTGCACTACACACCGGAAGCAGCTACTAGGGTAGTAGAGTACGTGTGGCGTGCACACGGGGGTTTTTTAGGTTAGAGGGACCCCCCCTTGGGCGAAACGATAAAATACCTGACGGCTTACCAGAGAGGACATTATCATCGTTGATAAAGAACGTCCGTCCTCAGAGACCAAAAACAGGAAAAGTTAACGTAATATTGGTAAACTGCAGGAGTATCCAGGGCAAGGTTCCTGAATTAGTATCTCTTATTGAAGGAAATAGTGCGCATATAGTATTAGGAACGGAAAGTTGGTTAAAACCGGAAGTGAACAGTAACGAAATCCTAGACACAGAATGGAATATATACCGCAAGGATAGGATAAACGCCAATGGTGGAGGAGTATTTATAGCAGTAAAGAATTCAATAATATCCAGTGAAGTTATTAGCGAATGCGAATGTGAAATAATCTGGGTTAAGTTAAGTATCAAAGGTGGGTCAGATATGATAGTCGGATGCTTCTATAGACCACCTGCATCAGCAACCGTAGTAGTTGAGCGCCTCAGAGAGAACCTGCAGAACGTCGTGAAGAAGTTTCGTGATCATACTATTGTAATAGGGGGAGACTTCAATCTACCAGGTATAGAATGGGATAGTCACACAATCAGAACTGGAGTCAGGGACAGAGACTCTTGTGACATTATCCTGACTGCCTTGTCCGAGAATTACTTCGAGCAGATAGTTAGAGAACCAACTCGTGAAGCTAACGTTTTAGACCTCATAGCAACAAATAGACCGGAACTTTTCGACTCCGTGAATGTAGAAGAGGGTATCAGTGATCATAAGTCAGTGGTTGCATCAATGACTACAAGTGTAATAAGAAATGCCAAGAAAGGAAGGAAAATATATTTGCTTAACAAGAGTGATAGGGCACAAATCGCAGAATATCTGAGTGACCACCATCAAACGTTCATTTCTGAGGAAGAGGATGTGGAACAAAAATGGAAAAAATTCAGAAACATCGTCCAGTACGCCTTAGATAAGTTCGTACCGACTAAGGTCCAAAGCGAGGGGAAAGATCCACCGTGGTATAACAATCATGTACGAAAGGTACTACGGAAACAAAGAAAGCTTCATCATAGGTTTAAGAGTAGTCGAATCATAGCTGATAAGGAAAAGCTGAACGAAGCGAAAAAGAGCGTAAAGAGAGCAATGAGAGAAGCATTCAACGAATTCGAACATAAAACATTGGCAAACAATCTAAACAAGAACCCTAAAAAGTTTTGGTCATATGTAAAATCGGTAAGCGGATCTAAATCCCCTATTCAGTCACTCGTTGACCACGATGGCACCGAAACAGAGGACGACCGAAGAAAGGCAGAAATACTGAATTCAGTGTTCCGAAACTGTTTCACTGCGGAAAATCGTAACACGGTCCCTGACTTCAGCCGTCGCACGGACGCCAAAATGGAAAATATTGAAATAAACGATATCGGAATTGAAAAACAACTGCTATCACTTAGTAGCGGAAAAGCATCCGGACCAGACGAGATACCCTTAAGATTCTACAGTGATTATGCTAAAGAACTTGCCCCCTTTCTATCAGCAATTTATCGTAGATCGCTGGAAGAACGTAAAGTACCTAGCGACTGGAAGAAAGCGCAGGTCGTTCCCATTTTCAAGAAGGGTCATAAATCAGATGCGAATAATTATAGGCCTATTTCGCTTACGTCAATCTGTTGTAGAATAATGGAACATGTTTTGTGTTCTCGTATTATGACGTTCTTAGATAATACAAATCTCCTTCATCATAACCAACATGGATTCCGCAAACAGAGATCATGTGAAACTCAGCTCGCCCTATTTGCCCAAGAAATTCACAGTGCCGTAGACACTGGCGAGCAGATTGATGCCGTATTCCTGGACTTCAGGAAGGCATTTGATACGGTTCCGCACTTATGTTTAGTGAAAAAAATACGAACTTACGGAATATCGGACCAGGTTTGTGATTGGATTCAGGATTTCCTAGAAGAAAGAACACAACATGTCATTCTTAACTGTTCAAAATCTGCAGATGTAGAGGTAATTTCGGGAGTACCGCAGGGAAGCGTGATAGGACCTTTATTGTTTACAATATACATAAATGACTTAGTTGACAACATCGGTAGCTCCGTGAGGCTATTTGCAGATGACACGGTTGTCTACAAGAAAGTAGCAACATCAGAAGACTCGTACGTACTCCAGGAGGAGCTGCAGAGGATTAATGCATGGTGCGACAGCTGGCAGCTTTCCCTAAACGTAGATAAATGTAATATAATGCGCATACATAGGGGCAGAAATCCATTCCAGTACGATTATGCCATAGGTGGTAAATCATTGGAAGCGGTAACGACCGTAAAATACTTAGGAGTTACTATCCGGAGCGATCTGAAGTGGAATGATCACATAAAACAAATAGTGGGAAAAGCAGGCGCCAGGTTGAGATTCATAGGAAGAATTCTAAGAAAATGTGACTCATCGACGAAAGAAGTAGCTTACAAAACGCTTGTTCGTCCGATTCTTGAGTATTGCTCATCAGTATGGGACCCTTACCAAGTTGGATTAATAGAAGAGATAGACATGATCCAGCGAAAAGCAGCGCGATTCGTCATGGGGACATTTAGTCAGCGCGAGAGCGTTACGGAGATGCTGAACAAGCTCCAGTGGCGGACACTTCAAGAAAGGCGTTACGCAATACGGAGAGGTTTATTATCGAAATTACGAGAGAGCTCATTCCGGGAAGAGATGGGCAACATATTACTACCGCCCACATATATCTCGCGTAATGATCACAACGAAAAGATCCGAGAAATTAGAGCAAATACGGAGACTTACAAGCAGTCGTTCTTCCCACGCACAATTCGTGAATGGAACAGGGAAGGGGGGATCAGATAGTGGTACAATAAGTACCCTCCGCCACACACCGTAAGGTGGCTCGCGGAGTATAGATGTAGATGTAGATGTAGACCACAGAGCACAATGTCCACGCAATCTAGGAACTGATTCGTAGCAATCGCAGATTTTCCATCGATGATTACGTTCACACAACGTTTCTTGAATGGCTCCATGACCAAAGACAGAAGATCTGTAGTCGAGGAACTGAACAAGTGGTAGAACTTTCTGATTTCTGTTTATAGAGAATTTGCGACTGTGATGACACATTAATAATACGTAACATACTTTTGAAGTCACCTCGTACATGACATCAAGTCGCTTTAAACAACTAACGGAACGTTTTTCGTTCAGTTCCTTGACTACAGAAATCCTCTCCTTGGTCACGGAGTCATTCGGAAGGAAGGAAAGAAGATTGGGTTTAAGTCCCGTCGACATCGAGGTCATTAGAGACGGAGCACAAGCTCGGATTGTGTCATGGATATGGAAGAAAGTCGCCATGCAGTTTCAAAGGAACCATCCCAGGATTTGCCTGGAGTGACATAGGGACATCACGGAAGAAATAAATCTGTATGGGCGGAGGCGGGTGTGAGAGTCATGCGGGGACCGCTGTGTGAACATGGGAAACCTCGTCGCCCCCAGACGTTCTTTCAGACTACATGGAAATGGCATGAAGCAAGATCTGTACACACGTCTGTGCAGCGCTGGTCGAATTGACACTATTTCACTGCACCAGGAGCCGACTTTGCGTTTGATGCATATATCGCCAGAATACCACGGTGAATCTCTACGCAGTTTTAATACTTTGTCGACAGGAATCGCATTATCCAACGTACTTCAGATCTGGAGTACGTTTCCATTCACTGCGTCATTTCGCTTTCAAACTGTGATGCGCCTGTTATCCGTGCAGCTACGGAACTCTAGTCGGCGGGAAAGAAGAAACTGACAATGTGCGACTATTATTGTGCCGCGGTCTCGGCGTGGGACGTCGTGTAGATTCGTTTCTGCAGTCCCTATTATAAAAACCGTTGCGAACGAATATGACTCAAAACTAGAGGTAGTGGAAAGCTGAAAATATCAATCCCACCTGGACATTCCTTCGTATACTGCTTAGTGTTTATTCGTACTTTTTAGGAAAAAACTTCACGATTCAGTTTGTCGTCCAAGTGGATATGTAATCATTTTAGTGTGTATTCGCGTAAAATCAACAAACTCGCACATCGTCATGGCAAAATCAGCGAATACAGAGATGGCAGCGGCAGTCGCCTTCATCTCACAGAGATTCCCTAGTAAATAACTTAGGGCAGTGGGAGACACTGTGTAGTGATACATAGTTTGTATTGTGCCGCCAAGAACTTTCCCGCCTAGACGATGACTAGTAGAGTACGATATATGGTATGTTATACAACAAATTGGATTACTTTCGTATTGTAAAATTTGTTTTTGAAAAACGACTAACTATACGCTTTTGTTTTATTGCACTTACGTCGCGGAAATCTGATCAGCACTAAAGACTGTTCTTCGCGCGACTCGGGATTTTTCACGTCATCGGATAAAATATTCATTTGGTCGATGGCCGGCCACTGAAAAATGATGCTTGAAGCCTTCGCAACTCCCGCGGCGATTGTTATTTTTTTTACTTGGCTTTCAGAGCGTATGTTACGATGACTTCCGGTAAAGATTACGAAGAAATATATTTTCCGAACCTGCATACCATTAGAGAATTAATGATATACAGTCAAAAATAATTAAATATATAAAAGAATTTTCGGTGAATACCTGACAACACACGGTGAATGTATAATTTAAACTGCTTCAAGAAGCCCGCGCAGTGTCACATTACTCACGTTATACAGAGTGTTCGAAATTCGCGTTACGGATTTCTAGGGCCTGTAAAGGGGACTGAGTACATAATAGTCTGAACAGGACTCAATGTCTAGAAACGTCAATCCAACGCCGCTACAGAGCGTCACATTATAGGTGCCGGCGCCTGTAAATGTATATACAGGGTGGTCGGAAATTCCCGTTACAAACTTCTAGGAATGTAGAGGGTAGTGAGTACAGAACATTTTGAATAGGATCCCATGTCCGGAATCGTATCGTTTCCGTTCTACGACAGTTTCAATTCAGATGTGTACCTGGTCAACGTCTGCTTAGGGTAAGAGAAACGTCTCAGTGTTCCCTGTCCTGGTATGCAACAGGGTAGATACGATGACGTGTACTACGTCAAATGATCCCCAGATGTCACTTATGGTCTGTTTTGCTGTGAGACCGAGTCAATACCTGTGCATCACCGATAGAGGAAACATGGTGCAGTACACGTTTGCGGAATACACAGACATGCTCCTAGTGTATGGCGAAGCTGGAGATAACGGAAGAGCTGCTAGTCGGCTGTATCACGAACGTTTCCCACACCGTCACACTCCATCGCACAAACTGTATGCCCAAGTTACACAACGGCTACGAGAAACGGATACCTCCACCGTGAGGAGGCAGGACTGTGGTGCTCCACGGCGACGCCGCACTCTCAAATTTGAAGAAGGTGTACTGCGTAGCATTTAAGATAGCCCGTCGACGAGTTCGCTAACAATTGCGCGTGCAATGGCTGTTAGTCACAGTACCGTCTTGGACGTCCTGCATGAGCAACAATTACATCCGTACCACTTATAAAGGGTACACACTATGGGTCCAGCAGACTTTCCACAACGCGTCGCCTTCTGCACATGGTTCCTGCACCGTTGCATCGACGCGGCCCTGTTTCCACGTCGAGTTCTCTTCACAGATGAATGTAGGTTCACAAGGGATTGTGTTCTGAATGCTCGAAATAGCCATATCTGGGCGGACGAAAATCCTCATGCCACGCATGTTCAGGGATTTCAAGACAGGTTTGGAATTAACGCGTGGGCAAGTATTCTGGACGGTCATGTAACTTGACCGTACCTCCTTCCGTCCAAGCTCACGGGTCCCGCATACTTGTTCCTCCTACGACACGTACTGGACCCGTTCTTGGAAGCTGTGCCATTGAATGTCCATCAGGAAATGTGGTTTCAGCATGATGGAGCACCACCTCACTGTTCACTGGCTCTCCGGAGACATCTCAACAGACGGTATGGTGAAAGATGGATAGGCCGTGGTGGTCTAACCGCGTGGCCGCCACCATCGCCGGATTTAACCCTTATGGACTACTTCTTGTGGGGTCGTATGAAGAGCGTAATTTGTGATACACTTGTAGAGACAGAGGAAGATCTGCTGGCACGAGTTCTGGCCGCTGCACAAGACACTGAAGAGACACCAGGTGGGATGGAGTGAGTGTACCAGAACAAGCGTCGGAGGTACAATGTGTGTAACAACGTTGGTGGTCCCCACATCGAACCGCAGTTGCAATGCATCGGTACGTTGCGACTGGTGCCGTAGATGCTGGGTTCTTGTTGTTGTCGACTAACGTAAACCATAAGGTGTAAGTTGTAATGGAAATGCGTAAGTTATAACGGAACGAGTCAGTATTCTTTTCAAATGGATTGTAACAATTGTACTGGGTCACGCCTAAGTACATTCCGCACTTGGGTGTGGATGAGATAATCATCTGCATTGAAACTGTCGTAGAACGGAAACGTTACGTTTCCGGTTATAGGTTCCCATTCAATAAATACGAAACATTTATTTTTTATTAAGTGATTTGTTTATAATTGATTAAATCAACGTGTGTGCCATGTTTTTATTTTCAGTGACAAATTCATAGTTTTATTATCCGACGTTACTACATTTACATTCGCCTAATACTATGATGTTCGTGCGTTTAAGAGAGAGTTCGACATTTCATTACGTGCGTACTGTCGTTTGCATTTGCACCAGTTAACATATTTGTAATAGTTTAATCTTGTAAGGCTACTTAAATATTATTTCAAGTTTGTATACAGGAAAGCGCTCATGGTGTGTCGACCGAAACTGGTTATTAAATAAAGAATTTCATCTGCAGCTCGAGGAATTACTCCTGATATTTTTCAAATACTTACGAGCTGTAGGTCTACCTCCAGAAAATGCACTCTAAAAATTATAAAAATAAGACGGCCGGACTACGAAGGGATCATCCGAATGGTCTGAAATCGATAGATGTGATGTACATATACAGAAAAAGTAAATGATAACAGTTTCAGAATAACTGATTTATTCAAGAGAAAGAGTTTCACGAACTGAGCAAGTCAATAACGCGATGGTCCACCGCTAGCCCCAATGCAAGCAGTTATTATGCTTAGCATTGATTGACAGAATTGTTGGATGTCACCCTTAAGGATACGGCACCAAATTCAGTCCAATAGACGCACTGGATCGTCAAAATTCCGATCTGGTTGGAGGTCCCTGACCGTAATCCTCCAAACTTTGTCAACTGGGAAGAAGTCCGGTGAACGTGCTGGTCAACGTAAGGTTCAGCAACCAGTAGAACCTCTCGCCGTGTGCGAGCAGGCATTATGTTGCTGAGATGGAAGTCCAGGATGGCTTGTTACGAAGGGCAACAAAACGGAGAGTGCTGTAAGGGTGCCCCAGATGACAAATCAAGGGGTCGTCCTATCAGGTGAATTAGCACCGCAAACCATCAGTACTGGCTGTCGGGCCACATGGCAGGCTACAGTCAGGTTGGTGTCCCACCGCTGTATTGGGCATCTCCAGACACGTCTTCGCCTTGGAATCTCATTTGCTGAAGTAGAATTGTCTTCAGTGATGATCCTGTTGCAAACTGAGCCCAGCAAACTACGTCTGCAGACACCCCATACAGCAGTGCGATACCAATCTGTCTGCCGCCCACCATTCAGTACGGCAACCTGGAGTGAAGGTCTTCTCATGTAAGCTCAGGATGCCCTCTCATGAACGGTAAGAACATAAGGCGTAGAGTGGCGTGGATGACAGTAAAAAAGTCGTGCTATGAAAAGAAATGGCACCCCAGAGCATCACTCTTTGTTGTCATCCATGGCACAGTACAGCGGTACGTCGACGATTTTCTATGTCCTGTTGTCTTGTCCTTCTTTTCCTGTCTCACATTTTAGGAAGAATGCCTGCACGCACACGAAGAGGGTTTCTATTACTTCTCTCCGTGATGTAGAACCACTCCTTGGCCAGCAAAGTCGCAGAACCTCTCTCCAACAATGTTTGGAGCATTGTGGGCAGGGACCTCTAATCATCTCTGGATTTTGACGAGCTACGCGTCAATTGCACAGACTTTGGCACGAAATCCTTCAGGAGGACATCTAACAACTCTTATCAATCAATGCCGAGCCAAATAATTGCTGGCATACCTCAATTTGTGAAGGTCTTTCTCTTGAATAAATCATCCAGCTGTAATCATTCGTCTTTCTGTGCATTTATATCATATACACCGATTTCCGTCCCATTCGGATAATTCCTTCGTGGTGCATTGTCTCTCTCTCTCTCTCTCTCTCTCTCTCTCTCTCTATATATATATATATATATATATATATATATATATATATATATATAGGGTGAGTCACCTAACATTACCGCTGGATATATTTCGTAAACCACATCAAATACTGACGAATCGATTCCACAGACCGAACGTGAGGAGAGGGGCTAGTGTAATTGGTTAATACAAACCATAAAAAAATGCACGGAAGTATGTTTTTTAACACAAACCTACGTTTTTTTAAATGGAACCCCGTTAGTTTTGTTAGCACATCTGAACATATAAACAAATACGTAATCAGTGCCGTTTGTTGCATTGTAAAATGTTAATTACATCCGGAGAAATTGTAACCTAAAGTTGACGCTTGAGTACCACTCCTCCGCTTTTCGATCGTGTGTATCGGAGAGCACCGAATTACGTAGGGATCCAAAGGGAACGGCGATGGACCTTAGGTACAGAAGAGACTGGAACAACACATTACGTCCACATGCTAACACCTTTTTATTGGTCTTTTTTACTGACGCACATGTACATTACCATGAGGGGTGAGGTACACGTACACACGTGGTTTTCGTTTTCAATTACGGAGTGGAATAGAGTGTGTCCCGACATGTCAGGCCAATAGATGTTCAATGTGGTGGCCATCATTTGCTGCACACAATTGCAATCTCTGGCGTAATGAATGTCGTACACGCCGCAGTACATGTGGTGTAATGTCGCCGCAGGCTGCCACAATACGTTGTTTCATATCCTCTGGGGTTGTAGGCACATCACGGTACACATTCTCATTTAACGTACCCCACAGAAAGAAGTCCAGAGGTGTAAGATCAGGAGAACGGGCTGGCCAATTTGTGCGTCCTCCACGTCCTATGAAACGCCCGTCGAACATCCTGTCAAGGGTCAGCCTAGTATTGATTGCGGAATGTGCAGGTGCACCATCATGCTGATGCCACATACGTCGACGCGTTTCCAGTTGGACATTTTCGAGCAACGTTGGCAGATTATTCTGTAGAAACGCGATGTATGTTGCAGCTGTTTGGGCCCCTGCAATGAAGTGAGGACCAATGAGGAGGTCGCCAATGATTCCGCACCATACATTTATAGTCCACGGTCGCTGTCGCACTACCTGTCTGAGCCAGCGATGATTGTCCACGGACCAGTAATGCATGTTCCGTAGAATCACTGCCCCGTGGTTTGTGAAACCCGCTTCATGGTAAACAGGTAGAACAGCAACGCATTTTCTGTTAATGCCCAGTGACAGAATTGCACTCGATGATTAAAGTCATCACCATGTAATTGCTGATGTAGCGACACATGAAACGGGTGAAAGAGGTGACGATGCAATATGCGCATGACACTACTTTGACTCAGTCCACCGGCTCTCGCAATGTCCCGTGTACTCATGTGTGGGTTCATGGCAACAGCACAGCTAACACACCAACTGCACCCGCTTCTCCTGTGACGGGCCTGTTACGGACCCGTTTGCGTGCTACGACCATACCTGTTGCATACAGTTGGCAGTAGATGTTTTGCAATGTGCGGCACGTTGGATGTTCTCTGTCCGGGTACCGTTCTGCATACACCCTGCAGGCTTCAGCTGCATTTCGTCGACACTCGCCATAGATGAGTATCATCTCCGCCTTTCCAGAGTTCGAATACACCATGGTCACAGTTCCTACAACACTACACTATCACAGACGTCTGGTAACACGGTGTACTACAGTTGGTCTGCGTGCGGAGACGAATGCAGAATAACAATAGCAGCAAGCGTTACATGCGGACACTGCGACAGGTAGACCAAACCACAACAGTGCACTACAGCCACACTCGTAAACACGGTCGTCATCGTAAACATGTCCCTGCAGATGCTGCTCGCCGACCGTGGCCCGTGTTTGTTACAACACGCAACTGAACGTCGGAAGTTTCAAGCGTCAACTTTAGGTTACAATATCTCCGGATGTAATTAACATTTTACAATGCAACAAACGGCACTGATTACGTATTTGTTTATATGTTCAGATGTGCTAACAAAACTAACTGGGTTTCATTTAAAAAAACGTAGGTTTGTGTTAAAAAACATACTTCCGTGCATTTTTGTATGGTTTGTATTAAACAATTACACTAGCCCCTCTCCTCACGTTCGGTCTGTGGAATCGGTTCGTCAGTATTTGATGTGGTTTACGAAATATATCCAGCGGTAACGTTAGGTGACTCACCCTGTATATATATATATATATATATATATATATATATATATATATATATATAAATGTCCATGTAAAAATGAAAACTACTTACGTGTTTGGCGTAAACCTTTTTTATTTTTCTCCTTTTAGAGTTATACACATATACACTTCGTACAACGTTGTTCTAATTTATCGATCCCTTTCGAATAATACGAATTGTCCAAGTCTGCAAAGTAGCTGTTAGTTGGAGACACCTCCTCGTTTGAATAAAATCTTTGTCTCACTAGCCATTTCTTGAAATTGGGGAACAAATAGTAGTCCGAGGGAGCCACGTCTGGAGAATAGGGGGAGGGGGGGGTGTGTGAAACGAGTTGGAATCCTATTGCCATTAATTTTGCGACCAGAACTGCTGAGGTGTGTGCTGGTGCATTGTCCGGATGGAAAAGGACTTTTTTGCGGTCCAATCGCCGGCGTTTTTCTTGCACCTCGGTTTTCAAACGGTCCAATAACGATGAATAATATGCACCTGTAATAGTTTTACCCTTTTCCAGAGAGTCGATGAGGATTATTCCTTGCGAATCCCAAAAGACAGTCGCCATAAACTTTCTGGCCGAAGGAATGGTCTTTGCCTCTTTTGGTGCAGATTCCCCCTTGGTAATCCATTGTTTAGAGTGTTGTTTGGTCTCAGGAGTATAGCAATGTATCCATGTTTCATCCACAGTGACGAAACGACACTTAAAGTCCTGCGAATTCTGCCTGAACAGCTACAAACGATCACTGCAACACTTCACACGATTCCGTTTTTGGTCTAGCGTCAGCAATCGCGGAACCCATCTTGGGGATAGCTTTCTCATGTCCAAATGTTTATGCAAAATATTATGTACCCGTTCATTCGAGATGCCCACAGCCCTAGCAATCTCACACATCTTAACTCCTCTGTCATCCTTCACCATATCATGGGTTTTATCAATGATTTCTGGAGTCGTAACCTCCACAGGGCGTCCAGAAAGTTCAGCATCACTTGTGCCCATATGTTCTAATCGAAGGTGCAGTCACCGTAACGTTTATCAAGCTTCTCTTTAGTCTCCTGAGGCGTTTTGCCTTTCATAAAGTAATGTTTAATCACCACACGAAATTCTTTATCGTCAATTTTTTGACAATCACTCGATTTCCTTGATTCACACGAATGCCAAACACAAAGAAATAGACCAATATATCTGAAACTTGGTGTGCGTTCTTTCCAAAGATGCTGCTAACTAAACATGACCTTGATACGTGTCGATGGTGCCATCTCTCGGACTGTGCACGGACTTTTCAAACGCCCCATATTACAGTTGTTGAACAGAGTTGGGGCGTAAATGCGCTTTAGTGACGATCATGCCTAGGTTTACTGTAGCAGAACGTGTGGAGAATCCTGCATTGTGTCCCTCCGTGTGCTGCGTCGGCACTCGTTTTGTGCTGTGGTACTGTGCGAGGCGGCTCCATCAGCCAGCAGCAGCGCCAGCATACGGAGGCGGAGGCGGCGTCGGCGGCGGTGGCAATCTGCGCCTTGCCGCGCTTGCAATTACCGCCGGCGAATAAAACCGCCGGCCGCGCCCCGCCGCTAATGAAATGCGCCTTATGGAGCCGTCGAGCCATCAGGCGCCTGCTGCGTCTGGAAGGCGCGGCTCCCCCGCACACAGTGGCCATTACACCGCTGCGCTGCCGAGCGGGAGAGCGCACAGTGGCCGCAGGAGTGCTGCTTTATCACCGCTATCCGGGGGCCACAAGTGTTGAAACGAATTCTCATATACATCAAATATCGCATTATCACTTGGCACGTCATCTGTGGTGGACCAAGTAGACCGTTTTGCAAAAGTCAGGGACGAGAGAGACAACGTAACGTAACACACACACACAAAATTGCTACACCCCTTCAGAGATTTCCGTTTATGAGGGTGAGTCAAATGAAAACCTTAAATATTTTTTGTTTTACATATTATTTATTGTACAGAAGTGGTACAAAGCTGTATCACTTTTCAACATAATCTCCCTCAAGTTCGATTCAAGTCCTCCAGCATAAATTCATTTAGAGAAAAAATTCTTTTGGTAGTCCGAGCAACCACTCATGCACCGCGTGGCGTACCTCTTCATTGAAACGGAAATTCTTTCCTCCCATTGTGTCTTTGAGTGGCCCAAACATACGGAGCAAGGTCTGGTGAATATGGTGCTTGAGGAAGACACTCAAAATGTAAGCCTGTGATTGTTGCAACTGTTGTACGGCCAGTGTGGGGCCTTGCATTGTCATGTTGCAAAAGGACACCTGCTGACAACAATCCACTTCGCTTTGATTTGATTGCAGGCCGCAGATGATTTTTTAGGAGATGTGTGTATGATTCACTGGTGACAGAGGTCCCTCTGGGCATGTAATGCTCCAAAATGACGCCTTTTTCGTCCCAAAAGAGAGTCAGCATAACCTTCCCTGCTGACGGTTCTGTTCTAAACTTCTTTGGTTTTGGTGATGAGGAATGGCGCCATTTCTTGCTCGCTCTCTTCGTTTCCGGTTGGTGGAAGTGAACCCAGTTTTCGTCTCCAGAAACAATTCTTGCAAGGAAGCCATCTCCTTCTCGTTCAAAGCGCCGAAGAAGTTCTTCATAAGCATCAATACGTCGTTCTCTCATTTCAGGAGTCAGCTGCCGTGGCACCCATCTTGCAGACACTTCGTGAGACAGGAGCACATGATGCACAATGTGGTGTGTCGACCCATGACTAACCTGTAAACTTCTTGCAATGTCATTCAGTGTCACTCGGCGGTTTTCCTTCACTATGTCTTCAACTGATGCAATGTCCTGTGGAGTCACAACTCGTTGTGCCTGACCTGGACGAGGAGCATCTTCCACTGAAGTCAGACCATTTGCGAACTTTCTACTCCATTCATAGACTTGCTGCTGTGGAATACATGCATCACCGTACTGAACCTTCATTCGTCGATGAATTTCAATAGGTTTCACACCTTCACTACGCAAAAACCGAATAACACAACGCTGCTCTTCCCTGAAGTCGCAAGTGGGGCGGCCATCTTTATACTGATACTGCGACGGTATGTGTGCATCTGCGCTATGCTACCACCTACAGGCCATTCTGCAGGCTGTTTGTAGCACGCTTACCAACTTACAGGATAACGATGCGAAATTTCGATTTTTTATTACAAAGTTAAAGTTTTCATTTGACTCATCCTCGTAACTCAAGATCAAGATTTATTGTTGCAACAGTGCGTGTGGAGTACATGAAATGATTATTTTTACACATCAACAGCACAAGCTGTTCTGAGGTATTAATATTGACCCATGCTACGTCACCCATAACAGTACGTGGCGTAGTCTCCACGTGCGGCAATGCAGCTGTTGAGCCTGACGTCCAGTAGATCGTACAGATGACGGATATTGTTATGCCACTTCTGCTCCAGCTATACACTTAGTTCTGTAAGAGTTGTTGGTTGACGACTTGCACAAGTCACTTCTTGCCCCGTCATACCCAACACGAGCTCGATTGGAGACAAGCGCAGAGATCAAGCAGGCCGGGGAGGTTACTGTACGCCTTGCACAACACGTTGGGTTTCACTTTCAGTGTGTGGGTGAGCATTACCCTGCTGAAAATCTCGTCACCTTCGGTTTGTAAGAATGGCAAAAGAGTGGGTCTACAATCATTTTGAAAGTAATGAGCTCCATTTAGCGTCTCCTCCAGAAACACCAAAGGTGAACGGGAGTTGTAGCTTACCGCACCACAGACCACAAGGTCTGGACTGAGGCCCTCGTGTCTTGGACGAATGTGCTCAGCAGATGTATGTCGTGAGCGCAAACGACCATCACTTGCATGCAGGTAGAAGCTGCTTTCATGGTTGAAGACCACGGCGCGCCATTCCAACTTCCAAGTGATCTTTTGACGGTACCAACCGAGTCATCCACGTCGATGTCCTTGCTGAGTGGAAGACGGGCTAGATGTGTGCACGCTCGTAGTCCCACTACAAATAACAGCTTCGCAGCAATTCGTGTTGACACGTCTAGGCTCATAAGGCCTATTTTCTGTGCTGATAGCTGCTGCACTTACAACAGCACGATCCTGCAGGACGTCTGTGCTTCACTGACGTCCAGAACCTCATCTAGGGTACTTTCAGTATAATTACTGAGATGCATCAATACGCCGCTACTAGGAATAACAAGGAAGCTCCGGGCAAATGGGGGCTCAACATCATTCGTTAATGCATATTTGAATTACATTTGAATTACAATTTTTTAAGATTACAGTATTCCACATCGATGAGCAAACTTAAACGAATGCTCACCCCATCCAGCCCCATCAAATTAAAAAAAATCTAAATTGAGAGCACTACAAGGTAAAGATCTAGGTATCGCAGGTGGCGACTACTGGGAGACGTGGCAGATGGATGGTGTGTCAGGAGGCACTCTCCCAGTTTTCTTCTCAGGGAAGAGAAGGTAGTTGTAGCCTGCTTACTCAGGTGGGCGCAGTACAAGAAGAATTACTTTTAACCATTTTCTGAAAATACACGTCTCCTTTAGCGATGCTACGGCGGTCCTCTGTCGCTGCTTGCCCGCGACACCTACTCACGAAGTGGATGATGCGTATCCACCCTCCGCACTCGAAGAAGGTGACGCGTGTATATGTGGCCTACACACGCCGGCCTAAGAGATCCTCGATCCCCTCCTGTAACTGTGGCTCATCTCTGCTCTCTGATCCACGATGACGGTTGCCGTGTGGTCGAGAAGTGCTCCGACCCCGGCTTACAGTGCAGGTAGACCCCGTGGCTCCGCTGAAGTGTCAGGAACGCTGGTGTCCTGGCCCAAGTCGACACGGAAGACCCACAGGCCTTCCATCTGCGTTGGAAGCTGTCAGCCGCGCTGATCTCGTGACTGGTGCTTACGGAAAGGAAGACGTCTCCCTGGCAGCTGTTGGCGGCGTTGAGTACAAGCAGGAAATTTATAACAGACTTACACCCAGAGTTAATACCGTGTCAGGAAATGGAGTACGCGTGTCCTGTACACCATCGATCGTCTGACCTACTCTCCTCTGAACTCACATGCTGGAGTATTTATAGTGTGATATATTGGCTAGTGTTGACCCTAAGTCACTCTTAATGACCGCATAGGCTTTCCTAATACGAATGTATCAGCAGTTCATATCGCGCCTTCTTTGCTTAACACATTTGTTATACAACTGACTGGTCTGTAACAATATTCAGTACGCCTTCTTGCGTTAGCAACGCGGCTTCTTACTTCAGTAACAAGGTGATGTGATACTTCTCAGTTGTATTGCTTTACTAAGCTCTAGCTGATGCAGCTGCCAGTTCGCGCAAAGCGCTGATGCCCTGCTTTCCGCCTGACCTGCTACCCTGATGAAAACGCAGTCGTTTCGTGTCGCGCTTGTTAATACTCCAGCAAAGAGCACAATGGGCTAAAAATGGCTCTGAGCACTATGGGACTTAACATCTATGGTCATCAGTCCCATAGAACTTATAACTACTTAAACCTAACTAACCTAAGGACAGCACACAATACCCAGCCATCACGAGGCAGAGAAAATTCCTGACCCCGCCGGGAATCGAAACCGGGAACCCGGGCGTGGGAAGCGAGAACGCTACCGCACGACCACGAGATGCGGGCAGCACAATGGGAATGAGGGCTCGCAATTATAACGGAATGATACAGGATTGGTACGTAAAGTATGATGAAATTTATCAAATGAACATTTGAACATCTGGGAGTAAAACTACATATTTTTAACGTCAATTGGCTTTAAATAAAATCAAACAATTTTTAAAGACATTTAGCAGTGCCTGAAGTAATGTACAGCAACTTACAGTTACACCAAACTGAACCTAATTCGAGTACATCCAGTGACATTTAAATCAGATCAGACAGTTTTAAGAAAAGACGTATACAACAACTTTTCCAAATTATTTGAGCAACCTTCTGGTATTGCAAGCGGTTCGCACTGGGAGGTACAACCTGTGACACGCCACAAGGACACGGCCAAGTATCCCAAATTAACTGGTTCTAAAACATACACAACACTGTTGTTACAAACACAATAAAATTAAGTAGAGAATAACCAGGAAATTTGGAAATTTGTGGTAAGCTCCCATGGGACCAAAGTGCAAACTGCTGAAGTCATCAGTCAAGGTGTTGGCTGTTTGCTGTTGTTTGTTTATTGAGTTTCCGTGAAGTACTACTTTTTGTTAGTGGTAAGTGTGGAAACTAAACCACAGAAGTAGCCTAGCAGTAACACATCTGTAAAAAGAAAAGCCCAGAATCTAGTCGAAATATGTCTGGGCGTGAAAACAAAATACTCGTACATTAATGGGTTATTTCTTGGGGAAGGAGTACTTATTAAATATGATACTCCTATACCCCTAGTGCTGAAGTCAAACGACTTTTTTCTGTGGGCAAAGACACTTTGTCACATTAAACGAGCCTCGCTCTTGGTGGAAAACTTAAGTATGTTCATCAAGGGAAATATCGGATACTATCTGATCTTCCTGTATTTTGGTTCTTCCGAGATTTGACATTGAGAACCAAATGATTGAAAAACTAAATGAGTATATAGTTAAAGTTCTTGTATGTCCATCCTTGTGCCTGGACGTCTGGCGGACTACAGTCTTTCACTATTGCAAAAAAAAAAAAAATAAATAAATAAATAAATAAATAAATAAATAAAAAACATGAAACATCTGCAGCCGTACTTATGATGTCATATTTTGTGTAGCTACCATTTCAGTGCGCCATCTTTAGGCCTTACATGATGCTAAGGGGTTACCACGATACATATAGATGATGCAGTAGTGGCCAACAACTGTGATATTTTCTCTCCAAGAGATACGTCGTCTCTCTTGGAGAGAAGATATCACAGTTACAGGTAGTCTGCGTAAACCAGTTGTTGGCCACTACTGCATCGAATATATGGACCATGATAACCCCTTCAGCATCATCTAAGGCCTGAAGATAGTGCACTGAAGCGCCGAAACTGGTAGCTACAAAATACACTCCTGGAAATGGAAAAAAGAACACATTGACACCGGTGTGTCAGACCCACCATACTTGCTCCGGACACTGCGAGAGGGCTGTACAAGCAATGATCACACGCACGGCACAGCGGACACACCAGGAACCGCGGTGTTGGCCGTCGAATGGCGCTAGCTGCACAGCATTTGTGCACCGCCGCCGTCAGTGTCAGCCAGTTTCCCGTGGCATACGGAGCTCCATCGCAGTCTTTAACACTGGTAGCATGCCTCGACAGCGTGGACATGAACCGTATGTGCAGTTGACGGACTTTGAGCGAGGGCGTATAGTGGGCATGCGGGAGGCCGGGTGGACGTACCGCCGAATTGCTCAACACGTGGGGCGTGAGGTCTCCACAGTACATCGATGTTGTCGCCAGTGGTCGGCGGAAGGTGCACGTTCCCGTCGACCTGGGACCGGACCGCAGCGACGCACGGATGCACGCCAAGACCGTAGGATCCTACGCAGTGCCGTAGGGGACCGCACCGCCACTTCCCAGCAAATTAGGAACACTGTTGCTCCTGGGGTATCGGCGAGGACCATTCGCAACCGTCTCCATGAAGCTGGGCTACGGTCCCGCACACCGTTAGGCCGTCTTCCGCTCACGCCCCAACATCGTGCAGCCCGCCTCCAGTGGTGTCGCGACAGGCGTGAATGGAGGGACGAATGGAGACGTGTCGTCTTCAGCGATGAGAGTCGCTTCTGCCTTGGTGCCAATGATGGTCGTATGCGTGTTTGGCGCCGTGCAGGTGAGCGCCACAATCAGGACTGCATACGACCGAGGCACACAGGGCCAACACCCGGCATCATGGTGTGGGGAGCGATCTCCTACACTGGCCGTACACCACTGGTGATCGTCGAGGGGACACTGAATAGTGCACGGTACATCCAAACCGCCATCGAACCCATCGTTCTACCATTCCTAGACCGGCAAGGGAACTTGCTGTTCCAACAGGACAATGCACGTCCGCATGTATCCCGTGCCACCCAACGTGCTCTAGAAGGTGTAAGTCAACTACCCTGGCCAGCAAGATCTCCGGATCTGTCCCCCATTGAGCATGTTTGGGACTGGATGAAGCGTCGTCTCACGCGGTCTGCACGTCCAGCACGAACGCTGGTCCAACTGAGGCGCCAGGTGGAAATGGCATGGCAAGCCGTTCCACAGGACTACATCCAGCATCTCTACGACCGTCTCCATGGGAGAATAGCAGCCTGCATTGCTGCGAAAGGTGGATATACACTGTACTAGTGCCGACATTGTGCATGCTCTGTTGCCTGTGTCTATGTGCCTGTGGTTCTGTCAGTGTGATCATGTGATGTATCTGACCCCAGGAATGTGTCAATAAAGTTTCCCCTTCCTGGGACAATGAATTCACGGTGTTCTTATTTCAATTTCCAGGAGTGTAAATTACATCATAAGGACGACTGTAGGTGTTTCATTTTCTTACAAATAATTAATTTTTTTATCTATCAGCGGTGTCCTACCTAAACTTATTGAACCAAAATTTTTGTCTATGCGTTAGTAGTACGTTTGATGCACTTGCTCATTTCACTACAGCCACAACAGAAAATTTACTCTTACGAGTTAACGATTAACTTCTGATAAATCTCCTGCGAAGTAACGCTTTAATGTTTAACGAAGTCAACTATCTTAGTAACGGATTAAAATAAGCAAAGTTAACTTTGTAATCAACGTTGCGCAGCTATGGTAACACTCCATTCAGCTTTCTAGAGTGGAAAGAAAGTTTACACCTCATATGAGTCATGCTTTGATGAAAAGTAGAGCCATCAATACAAAAAAAGGAAATGCCCTGAAAGTAGTAGAAGATGGTAATCACTTTACCACAATTTTTTACGTTGCCTTGGACATCAAGTGTTAATCAAAGACATCGTCGGCAGTGCCCCAGGGAAGTGTGACAGAGTAGCCATTCTCCACCATGTAAACAATTAAACAGTCTCACAGGTACGGTGTGCAGCAGTCTGTTTAATGATAACACTGTGGTGGTGTCATCTTTGAGTACCTGCACAAAGATACAGGGTGAACTGGATAAAATTTGTAATGGGGCTTATGAATAGCAGCCTGCTCTAAAAGTGAGCAAATGTAAGTTACTGAAGATGAGCAGGAAAATTAGTCATTTCACGTTGGAATGCAGTTTTAGTGGTGTGCTGCCTGACACAGTCATGTCGATTAAATATGCAGGCGTAACGTTGCAAGGCGACATGAAATGGAACGAGGATATAAGTCGGCTGTCGGGAAGGCGAGTGGTTGACTTTGGTTTATTGGGACGGTTCTAGGAAAGTGTAGCCCACCTATAAAGGAGACTGCTCGACTGTTTGGGAACCCCACCAGGTCGGATTAAAGGAAGACATTGAAGTGATTCAGATCGTGCCCTATTAGATTTGTTCTTTGTACATACATATTTATACTGAATGAAGGTGGGACACAGTTGGTATAATTTTTATTAAAAATGAAATTCCTCCAGCTGTAATTTGTTGTTGCTGCTGTTGCCTTCAGTCCTGAGACTGGTTCGATGCAGCTCTCCATGCTACTGTATCCTGTGCAATCTTCTTCATCTCCCAGTACTTACTGCAACCTACATCCTCCTGAATCTGCTTAGTGTATTCATCTCTTGGTCTCCCTCTACGATTTTTACCCTCCACGCTGCCCTCCAATACTAAATTGGTGATCCCTTCATGCCTCAGAATATGTCCTACCAACCGATCCCACCTTCTTGTCAAGTTGTGCCACAAACTCCTCTTCTCCCCAATTCTATTCAATACCTCCTCATTAGTTATGTGACCTACCCATCTAATCTTCAGCATTCTTCTGTAGCACCACATTTCGAAAGCTTCTATTCTCTTCTTGTCCAAACTATTTATCATTCACGTTTCACTTCCATACATGGCTACACTCCACACAAATACTTTCAGAAACGGCTTCCTGACATTTAAATCTATACTCGATGTTAACAAAATTCTCTCCTTCAGAAACGCTTTCCTTGCCATTGCCAGTCTACATTTTATATCTTCTCTACTTCGACCATCATCAGTTATTTTGCTCCCCAAATAGCAAAACACCTTTACTACTTTAAGTGTCTCATTTCCTGCTCTAATTCCCTCAGCATCACCCGACTTAATTTGACAACGTTCCATTATCCTCGTTTTGCTTTTGTTGATGTTCATCTTATATCCTCCTTTCAAGACACTGTCCATTCCATTCAACTGCTCTTCCAAGTCCTTTGCTGTCTCTAACAGAATTACAATGTCATCGGCAAACCTCAAAGTTTTTATTTCTTCTCCATGGATTTTAATACCTACTCCAAATTTTTCTTTTGTTTCCTTTACTGCTTGCTCAATATACAGATTGAATAACATGGGGCGGAGTCTACAACCCCGTCTCACTCCCTTCCCAACCACTGCGTCCCTTTCATGCCCCTCGACTCTTGTAACTGCCATCTGGTTTCTGTAATTAAGATTTTATATTTACTTCGCTACTGGTTTCGACGTTGCGTCAACGCCATCTTCAGACCTGTACACTTTGATGAAATCATTTGTGTGTGGCTCAGTCTAGCAGTCCGCGGTGAGACCAACACGTGCTCCACATGGATGGCGGGCAGTAACCCAATTGAGTTGTTGGCTGAAGTTTTGATCACAGTACGAGCATTACCGAAGTGCTACGTGAACTCAAATGGGTATCCCAGGAGAGAAGAAGAAATTCTTTTCGTGAAATACAACTGAGACTGTTTAAAGAAACGGTTCTTGCGACAGCCTGCAGAACGATACTACTACCACGAGCATAGATCCGTGTAACCATAGCCCAGAGTTAATATTTGCTAGGAAAGCGTGTAGATAGTGATTTTCCCCTCGCTATATTTGCGAATGGAACAGGAAAAGGAATGACTAACAGCGGTAAAATGAGGTGGGGTAGCGATATGCACAAACACAGATGGCAGTAGAACGGCGCACGCAAGATGTAAAAGGCCAGCGCATTGGCGGAGATGTTATTTGTACTCAGGTGATTCACGTGAAAAAAGTGTCTGACGTGAAAACGGCCGCGCTACGGGAAGTAACAGACTTGGTGGAATGCTAGTTGGAGCTAGGCATGTGGGACATTACATTTTGGAAAGTGTTGGGGAATTCAATATTTCGAGATATATAGTATCAAGAGTGTCCTGAGAATGCCAAATTTCAAGCATTACCTCTCACCACGAACAACGCAGTGGTCGACAGGAATTCACTTAACGATCTAGAGCAACGATGTTTCAGTAGCGTTGTCCGTGAAATAACCACAGAAATCAATGTGGGACGTACGTCGAACATATCCGTTAGGACAGTGCTGCGAAATTTGGCGTTAATGGGCAATGGCAACAGACGACCGATGCGAGTATCTTGGCTAACAGCACGACATCGATTTCAGCGCCTCTCTTGGAGTCGTGACCATATCGGTTGAACCCTAGAAGACTGAAAAACTGTGGCCTGGTCATATAAGTACCGATTTCAGTCGGTAAGAGCTGATGTTATGGTTCGAATGTGGCTGAGATCCCACGAAGCCATGGACTCACTTTCTCAACCAAGCACTACGCAAGCTGTTGGTGGCTCCATAATGTTGCGGGTTGGATGCTATGGTCCACTGAGCCAATCATTGACTAGAAATTGTTATTTTCGGCTATTTGGAGACCGTTTGCAGCCATACATCCGCTTCATGTTCCCAAACAAAGATGAAATGTTTATGGATGACAATGCTCATTGTCACCGGGCCCTGGTTGTCCGTGATTGGTTTTGAGCCATGTGCGGCTCGCGTTGATGCCGTTCATAGCTTGGCATCTTGTAATAGCGATAGTGGCGTCTCGTTTTCTTAGTGTGTACACTGGCGCCAGTACGTTTGCTCCCCTTGTCTGTCTGTCAGTGGTAACACCAGTGCTTATCGATAGCGCGTACTGTGGTCCCATCTTTGGAGCGGCCGCTAGTATTTCCGGATCGTCGTGTGTCGAGTGAATTGAGTTGGGACGGAGCAGCAATTAGGTCGGACAGCCTGTACTCGCCCGACCGCTGGCGACACATATGCACTGTCCGACGGAAGGATGTGGTCGCGAGAGCGCACGACCACGTCAAGGACCGGATTCGGCGAGTTTTAGTTGAATTGACGGTGATATTCGAGTAGTGCAACTTATACTGGAATCTTTCCGGTGCCTCGGTTTAGTAGACACGACAGTTGGTTGGTCGTTCGGTCGGTCGTCGCAGCGGACGACGTGCATTGGACTTCTGACCGCTTCTGGCTTCTCTGTGTTTATGCCGACTAATAATTCGTCCGTGTTGTTTCACAGTGACTCGGTTTAGTATTGTGAATTGTTGGTGGAATTGTTTCCCGGATCCGTGTGTATCTTGTGGTTTGGAATGAGCAGTTATTTTAATGCTGTCTGCGTACTGGATTTGGTGAGGAGTTGCGAACGGAGGTCAGGTCGGTTGGGGTTCAGCAGGGAGCAGGTCCGTGTAGCACGTGGGCAAGCCGGTGCCGCCGGCGGCGTGCTGCCACTGCCAGTTCTAGGAGGGGTAGCTGCGAGAGCTGCGACTTCGTTGCACACCGAACCCTGGAAGTTTAAGTTGAGTGAAGAGTTAGTTGCTAATGCAACCGCGACTATTCTGAGATCTCGCCTTTGGTCGGAGGGTTGTTGCTGCCAGGGCCGCTGAGCTTGTCGGCAACGAGTGAAGTGTTTCCAGGCGGTGAAATATTGCAGCGATCTTTCTCTATTTGTTATTCATCATTGAATTTAGTATTACTCTTATTAGTGAAGTGCAACCAGCGGTATTTTCTGCCTTGTGGCCGCTAACGCCCCAGTTACTTGCCCTGGAGTGTAGCGTACTTTTTCGGCAGTGTACCTTTCCTCGTCATGTTGATGTTGCCTGACACGGCCTCTTGTACTGCACGCTACATATTTTTTTCGGAGGTCTGTCTTGGTTCTAGTGTTTCCTAAAGACGTAGTGCTGTCTGTCTCTTCGACCTTGCCCAAAAATACTCCATCGCTGTACCGGTGATCAGACGTTAGGCAGGTTAGTTAGTCGGTCGGTCGGCGCTTAAGCTGCCCCTAGTTTGTGTTGCTATCCTGTTACGTGAGTACAGCTCTTGGCTGCTTGTCTCACCTTGCCCTATGTTGGGTTACCTTCCAAGGCCGACCCTTGGAACACTTGCTGAGAATCGCTTGTCCTGATTCCTTAGACTGTGATGTTTGTTTTAAGGCTATTTGTAATTTTCTATTATTGTTCTGTGTGGCCTTCAGCCGAGCAATAACTCCACTTGTTTTGCGATAAGGCCTTCAGCCGTGTTACAGTAAGTTTTTTAAGCAAACTTCCTTTAAAAGAAAGGTATTTATTTTAAAGGTGCTATTTGGAATTGTTCTTCTGATAATTCATGCCTTCAGCCGTTTGTAATTTGAAATTATTTGTGGCCTTCAGCAGAGTAATACTTTCACTTCTTTTATAATAAGGCCTTCAGCAGTGTTACAGTTGTTTTAAAACTAAGCTTTTATCTTCATATGTGTTATTTGGAGTTGTTCTTCTGACTTCTAATTCAGGCCTTCAGCCCTTACACAGTCAAGTGTCTGATTTTTATAGAGATTGTTTTAAAATTTTAATTTCTCTAAATAAAGTTTACGTATTTGTTGCGCAACCGAGAGTAACTGATTACGGCCCCGTCCACAATCGTAACCTTATCCTGCCCCCTTTTTCTTTTCTTTTTTTTTTTTTTTTGAGGAACCAGCTTTCAGGTTTGAAGAACGTTCTAAACAGTCTGAGTGAATGGTTTGACCAACCGAATAGACAGATATAAACCCTGTCGAACATTTATGGGACATAATCGACAGGTCAGTTAGTGCAAGAAACCCTGCGCCGACAACACTTTCTCAGTTATGGACGGCTATACAGGCAACACTGCTCAATACTTCTGCAGGGGATCTCCACCGACATGTTGAGTCCACGCCAGGGCTAGTTGTTGCACTACGCCCGGCAATGGGAGGTGCGACTCGATGTTGGGAGGTATCCCGTGGCTTTTGTCAACTCAGTGTTTAAGGTTCTCTCTGCCATACGCCGTATGTAGATAGTAGATGCTAGTGTTGACTGATGTAATGGAAGAGTTGGAGCAGAGATAAAAATGCGTATGTTCAAAGACGCGAGTTAAGAAAACCACAAAGTGGTCCTACGTCTGTGTTGAAGGTGAAACGTCCCCTTTGAACAATTATACACGACTGTCCTTAAACTGACACACAATATTTTGTTAGCGCAACGCAATCTGACTTTCAAAATTCCCTACAAAAGAATGGCCCTGACTAACATTAAACTATACCTTTCACAAATCACTTACCTCACAAAAACCTTCGCTACTCAAGCTACTGCAATACAGCGAGCGCCACTACTGCCAGCTAAATATAAGATTCAAACTATGGAAGGCACTAACTACTGATAGGGATAGTTAGCAAATGAAAGATATTAATAGAGAACAAACAATGTATTTACCTTGATATCATCATATACAAATATAGCAGTTCATGACAAATTTCAAAACTCCGCCATCTCTCTCCCCACATCCACCACTGCTGGCGGCTCACCTCCAACTGCGCAACGCTATGCGCTGTTCACATCCAGCTGCCGCTGCCCAACACTACAATGGCGAGTATTACAACAATGCAAAGCAGCCACAGACTGCACACAGCACAGCCAGTGATTTTCATACAGAGGTGGCGTTACCAATAAAAAAACCTAAACAGCCTACTTACAAAGGGTGATTCGAAAAGTAGGAAGAAGTCTCTGGAGAACCCACGGACTGGTAGCCCTGTCTGGTGGCTGGCAGTGTGTGGCTTCGGCGTCGCCGACAGGTCGGCAGGTGCTCGACCCGTGGGTGCCGTAATCAGCGCTAATTTGATTAGCCAGATTTAATTAGAACTAGTAGCGGCGCACAAAGGCGGGTTGTTACGCCCCGACGAGAGGTCGTTAGGAGCGTACGCCGAGCCGACGCGCTCGAGCAGAAATCTCGGCACGCAGCCAAGTTCGCATAACAGTTTTCTTTCAGGTAAGAGGACGCCAAGGGCACAGAGGCTGTAGTGGGAAGAAATTGAAGCGTCACCCATCCACCAGTGTCAGCCCAGTTTGCAGGTGAATATAAGTTTAATTTAGTTTTGTTTATGTATTTTTGTAATATTTGTAATGGTTGTGAAGTGTCTAAAGTTTCTGTATTTCTTTTATGTTTCATGTACGGAGAGGGCGGCGCAACGAACGGAGACAGCATCTTCGTTGCCGGGACCGGAGAGAAAATTGCTGGCCACTATACGTCGCGGGTCGACAGCCAAAGAGCAACAGAAGATCCTGAAACCGAGTTGTTGCTTCGTGCTTCTAAAAATTAAATAATTGAGAATTTGTAATGTTTTGTACAACAATGATATCTTAGGAAGTTTAATCTTATTGAACATGTTAGGTTTGTCTCGTCAAGGCTCAGGTTCACGTCTGTATGTAGGAAGATAATAAACTAGTGGCTGCTACTAAAGTTGAAATACGTGTTCCGAGGATTTATTTATGAAGATTTATGTGAATGAATTAATAATATATTTGACAAGATTATTGAATTTTGACAGCGTTCATCGCGACTTTGAATCTCAAAAAGTTTATTCAATGTGGTTCTAATATCGATTAAATCAGATAACGTGTATCAATATAATTTCTGAGGAGAAACAAACGACATCTAAAATTGAAAAAGTTTGCGCAAACCGTTAGGTTTGTCTCGTCAAGGCTCAGGTTCACGTCTGTATGTAGGAAGATAATAAACTAGTGGCTGCTACTAAAGTTGAAATACTTGTTCCGAGGATTTATTTATGAAGATTTATGTGAATGAATTAATAATATATTTGACAAGATTATTGAATTTTGACAGCGTTCATCGCGACTTTGAATCTCAAAAAGTTTATTCAATGTGGTTCTAATATCGATTAAATCAGATAACGTGTATCAATATAATTTCTGAGCAGAAACAAACGACATCTAAAATTGAAAAAGTTTGCGCAAACCAATAGGACTGAGTGACGTAATTCTGCGCATACGACTCAAATGATGTTTTACAGTTTCGTTCAAGAACATCTAAAAAGAACATAAATAATTTTGAAGTGGGTTGTAACTGACGTAGGTGACGAAGTCTACACATGGTCATATGTCGAAAGAAAATCATTTATAAGAAACTTACGTCGTTGCACTACAAGGCCCCGTCTCGATTCTAAGACTTGAGAGACGGTTCGGCAGAAACGAACGCGCAGGACCAGCGGGTGCTCTGGCGGCCAGGTCACAATTTGGTAAAGTACTTGTATGCAACAGATAAACAAGTAGATGCAAGTATTACCCGACCACGATATTGCTGCTCTTGGCGTCACAAGGCCTTTATAGGAGACACACGGTGATGCTACAGTAAGCCGGCCGGTGTGGCCGTGCGGTTCTAGGCGCTTCAGTCTGGAACCGCGTGACCGCTACGGTTGTAGATTCGAATCCTGCCTGGGGCATGGATGTGTGTGATGTCCTTAGGTTAGGTAGATTTAAGTAGTTCTAAGTTTTAGGGGGCTGATGACCTCAGATATTAAGTCCCATAGTGCTCAGAGCCATTTGAACCATTTTGTTACAGTGAACAACTACAGTGACGACTAAGGAAAACGCTCAGCTTTTTGAATGATTTCAAGACAGTTGTGCTTATAGTATCAAGTAGTTCAGCTCGTCTTCGTGGAATAGTACGATAAAAACTAACGACAAGCCGACCGAAGCGCCCTCACTCCGAAGAGAAATAATACTGTGATCGACTGCAGTTATATCGACTACGCTACTATTTACCTGCACAAGTGTGAGCGTGTCATTATAGCTCAAACCAATCATAGTGTGTGGACCTTACGTCCCAAAATTGTTAAAAACTGTGGGAATAGATCATATCTGTGGAGACAAAGCCTGTCACGTGTCACCGCAAATCTGAAACGGGAAACTTGTTACCCTATATTACTGTTTTTCAGGTAATGGGGTACTCCTACCCAGCGTCGAGGCGCAGTGGTTACCACGGTAGGACGAATGTTCATGTCGTCCATCAGCATTCCTAACTTCAGCTTCCCATGATTCCACTAAGGTTTTTATGAAAAATTTCAGGAATGTTCATTAGAAATGACGCGGCAGATTTCCCACCACATCCTTTCCTTATTGACCTCCGCGGCAGTTGCGTTAATTGCTTGAAAAATACAAGAAGCAGAATCATTTTACACTGCTGCATTTATACCAAAACACGATTGGGTCTTAGAACCATCTTCAGCTGGCATAATGAATTTATAAATTCATCTTTATGAAGATACTTATGAGTATATTTAGTCAAATGAAGGTAGACGGAAGGTTTAAACGCGTCATGGCATACATAGAACTATACAGTCCAGTCATATTAAAATGACCATCTGTCAAAACCCTGAATAACGACCTTTTGCAGCGTACACCGCAGCGATACGTGCAAGAAGAGAGAAACTGGGGCTCTGGAAGTTACTAACAGAGATATGGAACCATGCCGACTCCATTGACGAGGCCAGGTGCTCTACGTTTCTCGTTTGACGAATCATGATTCGAACAGCCTGGTCGAGGTTTTCCCACACATTCTCGATTGGAGTTAAAGCCGGGTAGAGTGTGACAAATTGCATTGTCCTGCTAGAAGATGCCATCGTGCCAATGAAAAACTGCATGCATAGGTGGACAGGGTCCCCAAGGACAGATGCGTACTGGCGTTGATCCGCCGTGCCCTTCTGGATGACGAGATCTCCCACGAAATGCCACAAAAACATTCCCCAGACAATAACGCTCCCTCCTCCAGCTTGGATGTTTTTCTATCAGGCGCATCACGCAGCACACGCCAACGGACATCTGCCAGATGGAGGATAAAACGCGATGCATCTGAAAAGCCTATCTATTGCCACTCTGTGGATGTCCAGCTGCGGTATTCGAGTATAAATTCCAGCCTCCGTCGCCAATGAATAGCAGTCAGCACGGGTGCAAGAAGCCGGCGCCTGGTGTAGAGGACCAAACGCTGCCACCTGCAGTCTATCAGTGGTTTTGCCCATTGACGTCGAACGTAGGTGGTGATCACCTTAATTGGATTCACTCATAATAAGCAGTTATCGGCAGTAGTCCTTTACAGGCGATTATAATGACTGGAACAAGAATAATCATTATAATCGGTCGATCTTAATGCAAAATTCTTCTTCTTTTCCTTCTCCTCAGCGATCACAGTGTAACTAGGCTGTTTAGGTTTTTATATTGGTAACGCCACGTAGCACTCTGTATGAAAATCACTGGCTGTGCTGTGTGCAGTCTGTGGCTAGTTTGCATTGTTGTCTGCCATTGTAGTGTTGGGCTGTTGGCTGTTAACAGCGTGGTTGGAGGTGAGCCGCCAGCAGTGGTGGATGTGGGGAGTGAGATGGCGGAGTATTGAGAACGGATGATCTGTACAGAGACAGTAAATTTGTAATATTGGATATCATGGACTGATATAGATATTATGATTTTTGAACACTATTAAGGTACATACATTGTTTGTTCTCTATCAAAATCTTTCATTTGCTAACTATGCCTATCAGTAGTTAGTGCCTTCAGTAGTTTGAATCTTTTATTTAGCTGGCAGTAGTTCTAGTAACGAAGATTTTTGTGAGGTAAGTGATTTGTGAAAGGTATAGCTTAATGTTAGTCAGAGCCATTCTTTTATAGGGATTATTAAAGGTCAGATTGAATTGCGCTAAAAAAATATTGTGTGTCAGTTTAAGCACAGTCATGTATAATTTTTCAAAGGGGACGTTTCAATAGTCCATGCAGACCACGCGCAGCATCAACTATCTGCTTCCACCGCCTTCTGTCTCTCGCAGTCTCTCTCCACCCAGCGGAAATTCCTAATGTTGCGATATCTTTCTCTATGTCATCTTTCCACTTTGTACGAGGTCGGTCCAATAGTCTTGTTGCCTGGAAAGTTTCTTCAAATGCTTTTTTGGTGTTTCTGTTGTTTTCCATTCGAGCCACATGTTTAGCCCTTTGCAATCTCCTACTCTTTAATTCCTGGATGAGAGTGGGTTGTTTCATTAGCTGCTAAAATTCATTGTTCTTTCGAATTCTCCATACGCCATTCTCCGACAGAAGTCCACAGATTTTTCTCATTACTTTTCTTTCTAAAACATTCAGTTTTCCTCTTTCATCCTTTGTAAGCGTTCAGCTTTCTGAACTGTACAGTACTATGGGGCAGATGATAGTGTTGTATATCTTCATCTTTGTGGTGACTGAAAAAGCTTTACTTTTGAGTGGTTGCATAGTGAGTACAGACATCTTGACCCTGAGGCTATTCTTACGTTTATATCCATTGTTATGATATTTTTACTGTTGAAATGTGATACAAGACATTTAAACTGAAGAACTTTTCTGAATATAGAATGTTGGTCAATTTCAAAGCAAGGATTTGGGGTTATGACTCGACCTATTTCCATATATTCTGTTTTCTCTTGGTTAATCAAAAGCCCATTAATGCAAAGATGTAAATTGTAAAACTGAGGCCGTTCTTTAACTTTTAGTAGAAACTTAAACATTGTTACGAATATTCTCAGATTGTTATTGTTATGGTTTCCCGTCCACAGGTAGACTTGATGCATTTCCGACGCAAGACTATCCTGTGCATTCCTTTTCATGTCTACTAACTACAGCAACCCACATCCACGTCCACCTGATTACCGTAATCAGGGCTTGATCTCCAGCTGCAATTTTCAGCCCACTCTCTTGCCTCTCTTACTAACTAGACCATTTCTTGATGCATGAGCATACATTCAGTTAACAGTTCCCTTATTTTAGCTAAGTTGTCTGAGCAATTCTCGAATTCGATTACGTATCTCCTTAGTTTTCGATCTACCTATTTACACTTCAGCATCCTTGTGCAGAAACAAATTCCGAAAGTTTCTGTAGCCTCCTTACGTGAACTGTTTATCGTAGACGGTACTGTCACACTGCGTCTTCTCAGGCATTTTTATGGATGACAATGCACTACCATACTGAACAGCCCAGGTGGCGACGCTCTTGGAACGAGGAGATGAGTGGCAAAATGGCTGGCCCGCCCGTTTCTCCAACTCAAATCCCATAGAGAAAGTGTGGGATGCGTTGTGGAGAAGTACTGCAGCACGTCCTATGCACTGACGGCCACCCGGCAGTTGTCAACACCACTGGTGATGGAAAGGACCCCCTACCTGTGTCTTCCCACGCCAGCCCTGATTTCTCTTCATTTATTACGATGATCCTTTCTTCCTGTCTACGTCGGCGTCAACAAAATATACACTTCAAAAAATGGTTTGCATCACCTCAATTCCGAGAGTTCCGAAACCTGTACAGAAAATTGGAATAGAGATCGGCGTAAACATCATTTCCGCCCTTTTTATTGCTCAAGAAAACCACACATTACATGTTGTACCACCATAGAGCGAGCTCGCCAGAGGTCGTGGTCCAGATTGCTGGACACATCGATACATACCCAGTAACACGTCATTTTGCATTGATGCATGAATATATTCGTTGTGGCATACTATCCACAAGTTCATCAAGTCACTGTTGGTCCAGACTGGACCACTCCTCAACGGCGGTTCGGTGTAGAGCCCTCAGAGTCACATCGTCCGTAAACAGCACTTCTCAGTCTATGCCAGCAATGTTCGATAGGGTTCAAGTTTGGAGAATATGCTCAATACTCTAGTAGAGCGATGGCATTATCCTGGAGGAAGTCATTCACAAGATGTTCTTGATGGGGGTGCGAATTGTCGTCCATGAAGACGAATGCCTCGCCAATATGCTGCCGATATAGTTGCACTATCGGTCGAAGGATGGCATTCACGTATTTTACAGCCATTAAGGAGCCTTCCATGACCACTAGCGACGTACGTCCACCCCACGTAATGCAACCCCAAAACAGCAGGGAATCTCCACTTTGGTGCACTCGCTGGACAGTGTGTCTAAGGCGTTCAGCCCGACCGGGTTGCCGCCAAACACGTCTCCGACGATTGTCTGGCTGAAGGCATATGCGACACTCATCGGTGAAGAGTATGTGATGTCAATCCTGAGCGATCTATTCGAGATGTTGTTGGATCCATCCGTACCGCGCTGCATGGTGTCGTGGTTGCTAGGATGGACCTCGCCATGGACGTCGGGAGTGAAGTTGCTCATCATGCAACCTATTGCGCAAGACCTCTTGTGGCCGCACGAAAATCATTATTCATCATGAAGGCGTTGCTGTCAGTTCCTCAGAGCCATAATCCGTAGATAGCGGTCATCCACTGCAGCAGCAGCCCTTGGGCTGCTTGAGCGAGGCATGTCATCGACACTTCCTGTCTATCTCCTCCATGTCCGAACGACATCGCTTTGGTTCACTCCGAGACGCATGGACACTTCCCTTGTTAAAAGTCTTTCCTGCCACAAAGTAACAATGCGGACGTGATCGAACCGCAGTATTGACCGTCTAGGCATGGTTGAACTACAGACAACACGAATCGTGTACCTACTTCCTGGTGTAATGACTGGAACTGATCGGCTATCTAATAGGCGCTGCTCATGCACGGTTGTTTACACCTTTGGGCGGGTTTAGTGACATCTCTGTACAGTCAAAGGGACTGTGTCTGTGATACTGTATCCACAGTCAACGTCTGTCTTCAGGAGTTCTGGAAACTTGGTAGATGTAGAAACTTTTTCGATGTGTGTATTTTCTCATTCGGAGTAGGAAATTGGTGATTGAATTTTCGTGAGAAGATTCCGCCGCAACGATAAACGCCATTCTTATAATGATGCGCGATAATACAAAAAGTGCTGCCCTTCTTTGAACTTTCGTGATGTACTGCGTCAGTTCTATATGGTAAGGATCCCACACTGTGCAGCATAACTCCGAAAGAGGACGGACAAGCGTTGTATAGGCAGTCTCTTTAGTAAATCTACTACATTTTCTAAGTATTCTGTCAATAAAATGCAGTCTTTGTTTGCCTTCCCCACAACATTTTCTATATGTTCTTCCCAAATTAAGTTGTTTGTAGTTGTTATTCCAAGGTTTTTATTTGAATTTACGTCCTTTAGATTTGACTGATTTAACGTGTAACCGAAGTTTGAAGGATTCCTTTCAGCATTCATGTGGATGACCTCATATGTTTCGTTGTTTAGGGTCAATTACCAATTTTTACAATATGCAGATATCTTTTCCAAATAGTTTTCCAATTTTTTTTTATCTTCGGATGACTTCACTAGACGATACATGACAGTATCACCTTCAAACAACCTAAGACGGTTGCTCCGATTGTCTCCCAAACCATTTATACAGATAAGGAACAGCGGAGGGCTGTAACACTAACTTGGGGAACGCCAGAAACCACTTCGTTTTACTCGATGACTTTCCGTCAATTACTACGAACTGTGACCTCTCTGACAGGGAACCACGAATCCAATCACATAACTGAGACGATATTCCATTAGCACGCAATTTCACTACAAGCCGCTACAGTGTCAGAAGCCTTCCAGATATCTAGAAATACCAACATTATGGCTAGCAGGAGAACACGTTGCAGAGCAGGCATTCCCGTCCGTGGTGATCACACATGGCATTAAGAATCATGACCCGTTTTTTGTAGCGTCCAGGAAACAATAAAAAATCGCGGCGACTTCATTGAAATTATTATACTTGAATAAATGTGTCATTTCTGTTCGTATCATTGAGTATTTCCTTGTTATCTTTAGTACTGTACTGTACTGTAGCAATTCTTGATACGTATGGTCTAAGTTTTCGGAGTCATGTTACTTGGCAGTGCCACATCATGAGAAAGTTATCTTCGTCTTTAAGTTTTGCGCACCAGTATAATTCAACTACTGTCTATTACACTTGTTTTGTTATTGTTATGTGCATGTGCTATCTTCTTTCAAAGACATTATGTATTCCATGCAACTACTTTCTATGTGTGTGAATTCCTAAGGGACAAAACTGCATTGGTCATCGGTACCTAGATTTCCATACTACTTAAACTAACTTAAACTAACGTACGCTAAGAACAACACACACACCCATGCCCGAGGGAGGATTCGAACCTCCGGCGGGAAGGGCCGCGCAGTCCATGACGTGACGCCTCAAACCACGCGGCAACTCCTCGTGGCCAACTACCTGCTGTTAGATTCTGACTTTCAAAGAGTTTACTCCGGTCAACATTGTCAAGGCTTTACATTTGCAAATGCTATAAATGTAGGTTTACCTCCTTTCAACGTATTTTCTGAGACAAGTTGTAGGGATAGTTTTGACTGGTGTGTTCCCACATTACGGTGAAAGCTAAATAGATATTCCCCTAGGTCGGCCTCAATCCAGTTTTGCATTCTTCTTTAAATAATTCGTGTCAATATCTAGCACTCTTGTGTATTTAAACTAACATTTCGGTTTTTTTGGGAGAGGGAATCAATCTTCTTGTTTATGTGTAATTGCCTGTCTCATATATCTTGCACACATTGCGATATAACTTTGTCACGTCTCGTTATCCCAAGGATTCTGAAGGAATGTCTTCTTCTCCAGTGAGGTCTCGTTTCCGCGGATATCCTCATCGGTGTGCACTTTTATCCTCAACCCTTATATTATTGCGAATTTCTGCAAATATCCTCATCTACGCAAAGCTACAGTAGGTGGTGTACTGGAAATGTTACAGGTGTCATAAAAGATGAGAAATTCAGACAGTACGAGGGCTATTCGGAAAGTAAGGAACAATAGGTCGCGAAATGGAAACCACAGTGAAAATCACAACTGTTTTATTTGCCACAGTTAGCTACAACTTCCAGCTGCTTGTCTCCATAGCCGCCGATCAGACTTAGACGTTTGTCGTAGCGTTGTGTCAACTTTGCAATACCGTTATGGAAGGCAGCCACCAGTGCTTTCCGCCAATTCTCTACGCTGGCCTGTGCCAAAATGTTGTCTTCATAGCCAGCGGTTCATGTGGCAGAGATGTGGCAGAGATGAAACTCAGAGGGACACAATTACGGGTTCTATTGTGAGTAATCGAACATTTCCAATTGAAAACGATGCAGGCTCATCTTCATTGCCCCTGCAGAATGCGGCTGAGAATTGTCTTGAAGAAGACAACACAGGACAGTTATGTTGTCTGCATAGAATCAGGCGAAATTTCTCACTAGACCCTCGCTTTTGGCGGGAGACACTATTGTTCTATGTAACTTTATGTGCTCCCTGTGTGCTCAGAACTAAAAAGAATGACGTAACGCGATCGACGGGCATACTAGGGACACTGCCCAACACACCTGTGCAAAACTTCATCGGAGTTTCACTGTGGTTTCCATTTCGCGACCGATCGTTCCTTACTTTCCGAATAACCCTCGTATCTCACTGTACGGACTTTAGCTTGTAATGCACTCGATGTTACGCTCTTGTTGCCGTCGGGAAGAGGACCTCCGGGGCATGCAACCAAAATGCTGCTGCTGTGTGCTACGAGAGTAAAAATTCTTGACGCCTGCCGAGTGGGTTATCTGCTGTTGAGAAATTTCAAAGGGACGCAGACTCACACTGTGAACCGCAGAAAAAGAGATGTTATCAGATGGAGGGGCGGAACTGACAATTGGATGTCTCCACAGGACGTAGTATGGTGGTGGTGGTTTTTGGGGGAAGGAGACCAGACAGCGAGGTCATCGGTCTCTTCGGATTAGGAAAGGACGGGGAGGGAAATCGGCCGTGCCCTTTGAAAGGAACCATCCCGGCATTTGCCTGGAGCGATTTAGGGAAATCACGGAAAACCTAAATCAGGATGGCCGGACGCGGGATTGAACCGTCGTCCTCCCGAATGCGAGTCCAGTGTCTAACCACTGCGCAGGACGTAGGAATCCAATGTTAATTGGACGACATGTACGAAGGGGGTTCAATACTTATTACAACACTTTTTTTCTGAATATAGGTTGGTTTTATTCAGGAATTCAGTACACCATCTTATTCCCCACTCTTTCATCCTACAAAATCCTATTTCTCAACGTGTATTTCAGTTCAATGCGACAGCCTTACGCCACGGTACTATGAGGACCTGTATGCCCTCCCATGCGATGTCGGAGTCAACATCTTGCATCAATAACGTACCCATCACTCACTCACTTGTTCCCGCGGACCGTATACTTCATTAGAGCAAATAGATGAAAGTCGGAAGGTGCGACGTTCGGCCTGTAGAGCGGAAGAGGGAGAACAGTTCAGTTTTGTGAGCTCCTGTCACATACGCAGACTTGTGTGAGGCCTTGTCATGGAGAAGGAGACGTTCGTTACATTTTAGTGGCGACGAACACATTGAAGTCGTTTCTTCAATTTCGTGACGGTAATACAGCTGTGTTCGGCCGGATGGCACGCGGGAGATCGGACAGGTTTGCCTGACCTCGTTGCCGTAGTGACAGCGGCCACGCCCCACGACTCACCATGCTTTTGTTCACTCCCCGGTCTCCGTAAATATTTTTCAAGCACCAGTGAACATATGCAATGCTCCGGCCTTGCACCAAAAAAAGAAACTCAATGGCAGCTCTTTGCTCAGAATGCACCTTCGTTACAGACGCCATTTTGAAGTCTACGAACAGCGCCGCCACCTATCGAGACTTCACCAAACAATAAGAGATTGTTCCACAACATATTCTGCATTTTTTCATTCGATATTCGCCGGTAAAAATGCGTTGCATTCCTTATTGAAAACCTCTCGTATTTTGTCTGCTGAGGGGGTGCTTGTTAGAAATAGCCATGTAAACTCTAATGTGGCGTCCTTTTGAAAGATTTGTGGGAGCGGTTACGCATTAAAGATGTTTTGAAGATGGAGTGGAATGAGATGTTAACGGGTGCAGGGGCTGAATGACGGATGTATCATCGGGACACAGGAAATCCATCCTTAATTAGCAATATTCAGTTCAGCGAGTGAAACAATTCCACATGGGGTCTTCCTTTCCTAACGTGGGTAATGTGGGTGGTACAAGGTACTTCCGAAGGATGGCAGACAATAATTTGCTTGGTCTAACACCCCAAATGTAGAGTCCCTAATGACATCCCTTTTGACAGCAAAAGATATAAAAATTACGCTACTGGCCATTAAAATTGTTACTCCAAGAAGAAATGCAAATGATATACGGGTATCAATTGGACAAATAAATTATACTAGAACTGACATGTGATTACATTTTCACGCTATTTGGGTGCATAGATCCTGAGAAATCAGTACCCAGAACAACCATCTCTGGCCGAAATAACGGCCTTGATACGCCTGGGCATTGAATCAAACAGAGCTTGGATGGCGTGTACAGGTACAGCTGCCCATGCAGCTTCAACACGATACCACAGTTCATCAAGAGTAGTGACTGGCGTATTGTGACGAGACAGTTGCTCGGCCACCATTGACCAGACGTTTTCAATTCTCTCTCGAGATGGAGAATGTGCAGGCCAGGGCAGCAGTCGAACATTTTCTGTATCCAGAAAGGCCCGTGCTGGACCTGAAACATGGGGTCATGCATTATCTTGCTAAAATGTAGGGTTTCGCAGGGATCGAATGAAGGGTAGAGCCACAGGTCGTAACAAACGAAATGTAACGTCCACTGTTCAAAGTGCCGTCATGCGAAGAAGAGGTGACCGAGACGTGCAACCAATGGCACCCCATACCATCACGCCGGGTTATACGCCAGAATAGCGACGACGAATGCACGCTTCCAATGTGCGTTCACCACGATGTCGCCAAACACGGATTCGACCATCATGATGCTGTCAAGAGAACCCGGATTCATCCGAAAAGATGACGTTTTGTCATTCGTGCACCCAGGTTCGTCGTTGAGTACATCATCGCAGGCGCTCCTGACTGTGATGCAGCGTCAAGAATAACCGCAGCCACGGTCTCCGAGCTGATAGTCCATGCTGCTGCAAACGTCGTCGAACTGTTCGTGCAGATGGTTGTTGACTTGCAAACGTCCCCATCTGTTGACTCGGGGATCGAGACGTGGCTGCACGATCCGTTACAGCCATGCAGATAAGATGCCTGTCATCTCGATTGCTAGTGATACGAGGCCGTTGGGATCCAGCACGGCGTTCTGTATTACCCTCCTGAACCCACCGATTCCATATTCTGCTAACAGTCATTGGATCTGGACCAACTCGAGCAACAATGTCGCAATACGATAATCCGCAATCGCGATAGACTACAACCCTACCCTTATCAAAGTCGGATACGGGATAGCACGCATTTCTCCTCCTCACACGAGGCATCACAACAACGTCTCACCAGGCAACGCCGGTCAACTGCTGTTTGTGAATGAGAAATCGGTTGGAAACGTTCCTCATGTCAGCACGTTGTAGGTGTCGCCACCGGCGCCAACCTTGTGTGAATGCTCTGAAAAGCTAATCATTTGCATATCACAGTATCTTCTTCCTGTCCGTTAAATTTCGCGTCTGTAGCACCTCATCGTCGTGGTGTAGCAACTTTAATGGCCAATAGTGTAGTTACCCTGACCTTGACGGTAGCTACTGGCAACAATATATTAACACTATCGAAAGTTTGACCAACAGAAATACTAGGGAACTGCTGTTTGTGAATGAGAAATCGGTTGGAAACGTTCCTCATGTCAGCACGTTGTAGGTGTCGCCACCGGCGCCAACCGTGTGTGAATGCTCTGAAAAGCTAATCATTTGCATATCACAGTATCTTCTTCCTGTCCGTTAAATTTCGCGTCTGTAGCACCTCATCTTCGTGGTGCAGCAACTTTAATGGCCAATAGTGTAGTTACCCTGACCTTGACGGTAGCTACTGGCAACAATATATTAACACTATCGAAAGTTTGACCAACAGAAATACTAGGGAACTAACAACATCTATTCCATGGAAAGAACTAAATGATAGACTATCAGATGATCATTTAATCTACGAAGCATGTAACACTAAATAAAGAATTCAAAATATCTGCTTTACGAAGGTTAAAACCAAGAGGAGATAAAGTGATCAGAGATAACATTTATGCAAGAAAAGAGTTGTAGCCGCATCGAGCTGTAAGTTCGCTAAGACTACAATGAAAAACTTCAATAGAAATGTTAATTCACTCTCTTGTAGACGTCGCGATAGAAGCACGCTATTAGACGGATACTAGATTCTTTCAGACCGATCTGGTATTTTAAAGTTTTTCTAGTATCTTCTTGACGTATTAGTCAAAGATGGAAGAAAAGTGATAGAACATTTACCGTTTAGCCAGACAACGGGACAGATATTATCCGCGAGGGAAAAGTAACTCGTGGTACACTCAATCAATTCTGGGACTTAGTCGTCGTGATCGGTGTTCGTTACGACACAGCAATATACCAAACGCCGACATATACTCTACAAATAGATTTGAGTAGGAAACATATACACGCACTCATGAAGAATTCACAGGTGCGCCGTGTTTTCAGAAGCTGCAGTCAACTCAGAATTGCTGATGTAAATAGTAGCTTGAATTCCTTGAAGCCGCGAGGAGTGACTGCGAGGTTTGAGGCGCCCTGTCACGGACTGCGCGGCCATACTCGCCGGAGGTTCGAGTACTCCTTCGGGCATGGGTGGGTGTGTTGTTCTTAGCACATAGGATAGTTTAAGTAGTGTGTAAGTCTAGGGACCGATGACCTCAGCAGTTTGGTCCTTTAGGAATTCACACACATTTGAACATTTTGAATTCCTTGAATGACAGATCGGAGTGCTTTCTAGTGCACTGGTTAGATAATTCAGAAGTTCAATAAACTCAGTTATAACATTAATACTTCGTGTCGCCTACATCATTTAATTGAACTTTATTGTGAAACTGTGAAATAATTATTTTCTTGAAGGAAGGCCGTAGCTAAAGATGATTGAGTGACATTATTAACTGTGAACTGTATTTGAACATTTTATTACGACGCTTTCTGTACGTTATTTAGAGAATACATTATCTCTGGATTTACAACGTAGGAGTTGTTGAATTAGCACCGTAGCGACGCATTAACGACGCTACAATACTTGAGTTTGAACATTCATTTGCAAACCGGGCACACAAAGTACTGTTATCAAGTTTTGCGTAAGCTTATAAGCTCATCGCGAACACGCGAAGGATATTTGGTTTATTGTTTCAGATAAAGGGAGTTGTTGCGGTACTGAATGGTGCAGTTTCTGTGTGTAGCAGCAAAGAAGACAGACATCCTTCGAACACCATTGCTTCAATTATAAGCGAGGGCTGCGTACACATTTCGGCATGCTGCTCCATCGATACGCGGATATCTGTTAAAGGGATATAGTATCTGAAAGTAACGAAACAAAGCGAGGAGTTCGTTTTAACAGTTACAGTTCGGAGTTGTCGCGACCGACGGACGCCGACCTGTGTCAACCAGACTTGAACATTCATTTCCATGGATCCGACACACACACACAAACACACACACACACACACACACACACACACACACACACACTCGCCACATTGGCCAGATGAGGAACGTAAGCTAGCCAGTCGGACGTGTGGCCACTCTTGGGGTATAGTTCAGGAGAACGCCAAGAGATTGTCCGCAAAGCATATTTCTCGTCGAGACGTACACTGTAGAGCTAAAGAAACTGGTACACCTGTCCAATATCTTGTAGGGCCCCCGCGAGCACGCAGAAGTGCCGAAACACAAGTGGTATGGACTCGGCCAATATCTGAAGTAGTACTGGAGGGAACATGCCATGAATGCTGCAGGGCTGTCCATAAATCCGTAGGAGTACAAAGGGCTGAAAACCCTTTCTGAACAGCACATTGCAAGGCATCACAGATAAGCTCAATAATGTTCATGTCTGGGGAATTTGGTGACCAGCCGAACTCTTTAAACTCGGAAGAGTGTTCCTGGAGCCACTCTGTAGCAATTCTGGACGTGTGGGGTGTCGCATTGTGCTGCTGGAATTGCCCAAGTCCGTCGGAATGCCCAACCTCCCCCCCCCCCCCCCCCCCCGCCCCTTCCCGACATGAATGGATGCACGTGATCAGACAGGATGCTTACGTACGTGTCACCTGTCAGAGTCGTATCTAGACGTATCAGGGGTACAATATCACTTGAGTTGTACACGCTCCACACCATTAGAGCCTCCACCAGCTGAAACAGTTCCTTGCTGACATGATGCAGGGACCATGGAATGATCAGGTTGTCTCCATGCCCGCATAAGTCCGTCCACAATATGAAACGTGACTCTTCCGACCAGGCAGCATGATTCCAGTCATCAACAGTCCAATGTCGAAGCCGTCGGGGCGAGGCGTGTCGTGCAGTCATCAAGAATACACGAGTGGGCCTTCGATTTCTAAAGCCTGTATCGATGATGTTTCCTAGAATGGTTGGCACGCAGACAATTGATGGCCCAGCATTAAAATCTGCAGCAACTTTCGGAAGTGTTACATTTCTGTCACGTTCTTCAGTCGTGTCGGTCAGGGTGGCAGAGCGGTTCTACGCGCTACAGTCTGGAACCGGGCGACCGCTACGGCCGGAGGTTCGAATCCTGCCTCGGGCATGGATGTGTGTGATGTCCTTAGGTTACTTAGGTTTAAGTAGTTCTACGTTCCAGTGGACTGATGACCTCAGAAGTTAAGTCCCATAGTGCTCAGAGCCATTTGAACCATTTTTTCTTCAGTCGTCGTTGATCCCGTCCTTGCAGGATCTTTTTCCGGCCACAGCGATGTCGGTGATCTGATGGTTTACCGGACTACTGTTATTCACGGTATACTCTTGAAATGATCGTACGGGAAAATCCCCACTCCATCGCTACCTCGTAGATGCTGTGTCCCATCACTCATGCGTCCACTGTAACACCGTGTTCAAACTCCATTAAGTCTTGATAACCTGCCATTGTAGCAGCAGTAATCGATCTCATAACTGCGGCAGACACTTGTCGTCTCATATGGACATTGCTGACCGCTGTGCCGTATTCTTCCTGTTTACACATCTCTGTATTTGCCTATGCTCGTTTCTTTGGCGTTTCAGTGTAAAAGAAGACATTTTTCGTGGAGCCAACTAAGGTCACATGTGCTGCCTAGAGTCCAGACAACACACTTCGCTTCTGAGGGTCGTCCGCCTACCCGCCAGCATCTGAGATTCCGCTCCGGCGCTGCCAATCACACGCAACGTGCCGCACCGACTCCAGAGCCGCCCCCAGCAGATGTGATCAGACGCGCTGCACCACGTCTTCTTCCGTGACACCATCAGAACGATCATTTACCACTAAAATGATCTATAGTTCTGTCATCAAATTTTTCCTGCCAATTCCGTCTGTGTCACAGCAGCCAAGATTTAAAACTCTGGTAACGATCCTGAGAATCTTGCTATTGATAATGAGCTAATTACTATTTCCTTTTCACCAGTAAAAGTAATTTGTAAGTTGGATCTGTGAAGCCGAAGCTCAAAGTCTCTTTTGTGCACTGAAATACGTGTTTGTAACAAGCCTGCTTTACGTTCTCACGGCTGGCGCTCCTGGTCCTTCTGTATAATATGCAAATGCCCCAAGTATTGAAGTTCCTCTCCTGTACTATGAAAAGATATTGTGATTCCTCTCTATTACGAGGTCTCGCCTAGAGACCGCAGCATTACCAGCGCGATATTTCCCCTTACTTTCGCACACGTGGTACTAGACGCCAGGCAAAATTACAATTCAGACAGCAGGTGACTGTTGGCCATCGTTTGAAGCAGTTGTCGAAAACAAAAGAACCGAGTATGGTGCAGTGATGAAATTATTCGAAACATTTGCGTATTATTAATGTGTGTGGCTGCTCTTCACCTTCAGTTGCCACAATGAAGAAATGTTCTGGTTCTGGTTTGATGCGGCCCATCACGAATTACTCTCCTGTCTCTCCAGTGCCGACCTCTTCATCTCAGAGTAGCACTTACAACCTACGTCCTCAGTTATTTGCTAGATGTAATCCAATCTTTGTCTTCCTCTACAGTTTTTGCCCTCTACAGCTTCCATGCAAGTAACTCCATGATGTCTTAACAGGTGCCTTCTACTTGACGGTGTTTTCGACTTATTTCTTTCCGTTTCTGCGCAGAACCTCCTCATTCCTTACGCTATCGGGCTACCTAATTTTCAACATTCGCCTGTAGCACACATCTCGAATCCTTCGATTCTCTTCTGTTCCCACAGCCCATGTTTCGCTATCATATAATGCTGTGTTCCAGAAGTACACTCTGAGAAATTTGTTCCTCAAATTAAGGCGTGTGTTTGATATTAGCCGACTTATCTTGCCCAGGAATGTTCTTTTTTGTCATTTCTGACCCCTACTACATCTAGATTGAACCTTTGCATTTCCTTTTCAGATGTTCTTCCTTCCCTACTGCATTGAAGCTTCTGACATTCCACGCCCCAACTCGTAGAGCGTTATCATTTCGTTGATTATTCAGTCTTTTTCTCTTGGTCACCTCCCCCTTGGCATTCCCCTCCCGGAGATCCTAATGGGGGACTATTCCGGAATCTTTTGCCAATGGAGAGATCATCGTGCCACTTTTTCAGTTACAGGCCACACCTCCTATAGATACATGTTACGTGTCTGTAATGCTGTGGTTTCCATTGCCTTCCGCATCCTCATGCCGTTGATCATTGCTTATTCTTCCATCTTTTAGGGGAAATTTCCCACCCCTAGGATAAGAGAGAGCCCTGGAAATTTGTCCGCTCGTCCGCGCTCTGACAAGGCCGTTGGCTTAATGAATGTGACTTCTTACCCCGGAAGTCTTTATCCTGCAATGCTGATTATTAATAAAAATTCAAGCGGTGGCGGGTTTCGAGCCGGGGCCGAAGATGTTTTGATTTCTACTTAAAGTCACTACCTGTAGAGCATGGGTGCACTGCACCGCAACTCATTCGTAGCCGAGTTTAAACGTGGCAATGAAAGCGTCATGGCAATACTCGCGAATGACATCCAAAATGTGCAAGGACACCGAAAACCATCAACAGAGTGCATGATATGATGTTGGAAGGTCGGCGTCTTGCACGAGGAAATGAACATGAGATAGCTTTGCTCAAAATGAGTGCCACTGGTGCTCACAGACGCTTTCGCAAGACACTTTACGAGAAGTGCCTGGTGCGTTTCAAGAATAGCAAAAGTGACTTTTGCGTCGATACGTTACAGTGGTTGAAACATGGTTTCCCCACTGCACACACGAATCCAAACAGCAGTCTAAGTCTGTTGAATCGATGCAGCCGGCTGTTCAGCTCCAAAGAAGGGCAAGGATGGTACCATCAGTGGGAAAGATCATGGCGCCGGTATTATGTTATGCGAAAGAAATTTGTTGATTGTCTTGAAAGAGGTAAAAGCATAAACGGAGAATAATACAATCAACATCTAATGAAACTAGACGGAGGCACTGGTGAAAACAAACCCAGCTTAATGAAGAAAAAAAGAATCATCTTCCATCAGGACAATGCACGTGTCCACAGAAGTATCTTGGCAATGGGGAAATTGAGGGATTTGCAATGTGAAATGCTGGAACAACCACCTAGTTCCCGAGATTTGGCTCCTTCGATTCCATTACCAAAACTGAAGAAATTTCTCACTAGTCAGCGCTTTTCGTTGAATCAAGAAGCCATAGCGGCTATAGACGAGTACTTTTCAGCACTCCCGGAGGAACAATACGGAGAGGGGCCAACGGCACTGCAACACAGATGGGTGAAATGTATTGATATTAGAGGAGATTCTATTGAAAAATAAAACATCTCTGAAAGCATAATTTGTCGTTGTCAATATAAGGCCATGAACTTTTCAAACAGGCCTGGCAATTTGCAAATGCCGCAGTCAAATGCAAAAACTTCGACCACTACAAACTTTTCCCTTAGCGTCGGGGTGCAGCTGACACGAAGGATGTGTCTAATTCATAGGTTCCCAACATAGTCCGCAAAAGATTTACAATTTCGAACTTTGATTCGTTTTAAATTATTACTGCCTTGTTAAGCAGGCTGTGTAGCACCGCGCTATAGGTGAGTATAGTGAGCGCGAGTGGTCGGGAGGAGGGGTGAGTTGTCAGCATCACAGCATGGGACGCAAAATGGCCGCGCTGTTAGAGGCGCCATGTCACTCCGCGACCCATCCCGCCGGAGGTTCGAGTCCTCCCTCAGGCATGGCCGTGTATATTGTTCTTAGCATAAGTTTAAATTAGTTTAAGTAGTGTGTAAGTCAAAGGACCGAAGACCTAAGCAGTTTGGCCCCTTAGGAACTCACACACATTTGAATATTTGAACAGCATGGCAAGAGCTGGTAAGTCATAGTCTTGCTCGGTCATGTCGGTCGTTTAACTGGCACAAAGTCCTCACCATTCTCATCAATTTACGAATTATGTAAAACACGTAAGACAAAGAACAAGTAAAGAAAGCTGACCCAGAAGGATGTAAGTTGCAGTAGTTATTCGGAAGTGAAGATGCCTGCACAGGATAGAGTTTCTTGTACAGCTGCATCAAACCAGTCTTCGGATTGTGAGACCTGAGTTTCTTCTGGCGTATACAACTTTCAAATAACTTCCGGGAATTCAGCCAGGTAACACTTTCAGCGACCGCCGATATTTCGGCGGGAGAACACCCCGCCATTTTCAAGGCAAACTGCAACGGACAGGCGGCGTACATGCAACTTTAAAACCTCCGTGCTCGGACTGAAGCAGGATTGATAACACACACACTGAACACTAGTGCCATCAAAGATGACCAAAGTCAGAGCTATCGATAGTGAGACTATGAATTCGCAGGTGAGGTAGCATTGACTCTGTCTGACAAGGGAGTGAGACGGATTCCAAACAGAGTTTAAACAGAAACCTCCATCCCTGTTAACGAGGTTGCTCGCTGATTTAATCTCAACTGCCTCCCTAATAACACTGTCCCAATAGCTGGACATGCATGCCAATATCTCGGTGTTATTATATAACGTGGGGTGACCAGTATCCAAGCAATGTTCGGCGATGGCAGATCTACTTGGCTGCTGTAATCGTGTGTGCCGTTTATGCTCAGTACATCGGTCCTCCACGGTCCTGATAGTTTGACCAATATATGCCATGCCGCAGCTACAAAGAATACGATATACACCCGCCTTACGCAGTCCAAGATCATCCTTAACGGATTTTAAAAGTGCTCTAACTTTAGATGGAGGTCGGAAAACACATTGCACACCGTATTTCCGTATAATACGGTCTATCCTGTTGGACGTGTTTTCTACGTAAGGCAAAAAGGCAGAATTATCATCAATCACCGGATGTTCAGTTGGTCGATAGCGCAACGCACGTTCAATCTGTCTATCACTATAACCATTTTGACGAAATGTAACTTCAAGATGGGACAGCTCAGCTGGCAATGTCTCAGCGTCAGAAACGACATGTGCCCTTGTACTAAGGTACGAAGTACCCCTTCACGCTGAGCCGGATGGTGACAAATATTAGCCTGTAAGTACAAGTCGGTGTGAGTACGTTTCCTGTAGACTGCATGTCCCAATGATCCATCATCCTTCCTCCTAACCAACACGTCAAGAAAGGGAAGGCAACCATCCTCTTCCACCTCCATCGTAAAACGAATGTTCGGGTGGATCGAGTTCAGACGTTCTAGGAAGACATTCAGATTCTCCCTACCATGAGGCCAAACAACGAAGGTATCGTCAACGTATCTAAAGAAACAGGCGGTTTTCAAAGGCGGCGACTCCAATGCACGCTCCTCGAAGTCTTCCATAAACAAATTTGCGATCACGTAACACAACGGACTACCCATCGCGACTCCATCTCTCTGCTCGTAATACTGGTCGTTAAATAAAAAGTAATTGGATGTCAACACATGCCGAAAGAGATTAGTTAATTCAGCACCAAACCTGGCCTCAATTAACCGCAATGAATCAGACAGAGGAACACGAGTGAAGGGAGAGGCCAAATCGGAACTCACTAAAATATCAGAGTCATTCAACTGCGGTCCTCCTAACATGCGAATTCATAGTCTCACTATCGATAGCTCTGACTTTGGTCATCTTTGGTGGCACTAGTGTTCAGTGTGTGTTATCTTCCCTGCATCAGTCCGCGAACCGAGGTTTTAAATTTGCATGTACGCCGCCTGTCCGTTGCAGTTTGCCTTGAATGGCGGGGTGTTCTCCCACCGAAATATCGGCGGTCGCTGAAAATGCTACCTGGCTGAATTCCCGGAAGTTATTTTAAAGTCTTCGGATTGAAGATAATAACAACGACAACAACAACTTTAGGGAGGGGGGGGGGGGACTCGTCAGTTTCTGTACTGATGGCGCTCCAGCTACGTTCCGATCTAGCGTCGTTAATAAAACAGAACAATACTTCAACGTTTACAACGCTTTGTACCACATATAGTCAGCGTTAACTTCCCCTCCTCCGGAATGCCATGAATACGGTAAATGTTATTAAAAGCTGTGCCTTCAACACATATCTTTAGAAGAACTCTGCACTGAAACGGACGCCAACCATGGGGCTCTTCACCTTCACTCAGGCTGTCGAAAGGTAAAATTCTTAAAGGATTACGAAAATTAAGAGGAGATGTTGAAACTGTTTCTAGGTGATAAAATATGAAAGACTTGCGAGAGCAGTTTTCTGGTCTGATATCTCACGCATTTGCATGATCTTCTGTATATTTTCACTCATTTGTCTAAATGGAACCTCAATTGCAAGATTCCAGAAACTGGCATTAGAAGATGTTGAAAGTAAGCTTTTTGTCTTTATTTGCAAACTTCTGTTACGGATAGGCAAAACTTGCAAAAACTGTTACTCTACATTAGCGACATTAAAACAGTCTGTGATGATAAAAAGCGTGAAACAAGTAGCGAAAACATGCAAGACAACATCAAGAGTCATCTGCAAATTTTGGCTGATGAATTCAATAATTACTGCACATATTTTAACAAAACTGACTCTGAAGTTGACCAAAAAGTGATTGATTGGCAGCCCATTTACCACTAATATTGCACAAGCTGCAGAAGAAATTTCCTACACTAAATTTTAGAAAACTTCTTTCAATATCTTGTACTTTTCTGCATTACTTATTTATACAAAGAAGAGTTTTCTACTTTGCTGGTAATGAAACGTAAGTCCAGCAATAGACTGAAAGTAAGTGATGATATGTGTGTAGCTCTGAGCAATAATATTAGACCCAGGATTTCCAAACCTGCAAGAAAATGCAAGGTCAAGAATCTCGTTGGTGCAACCCCAATTTAATTTTCTACTAAAAGTGTTGTGTTCTCTAGCATAATAGTACTGTTAATGCATGTTAATTTTTATATTGAAACCTTGAACAAAGTTTGCTTGTAAACAGACCATGTCGCAGTTGGTGAAACAGTTTATTTTACTTGATCATTGTTGCCCCTGTTAACAACAAACAAATCAAAGTGGGCCCTGGTCAGGAAGAGGTTTAGAACTCCTGGTCTACTGGTACAGGGCACAGCACTGTACTGGACGAAAATATGAGGTCTGCGTAAAACCTCTTTCGCTGGTGTGGGTGTGTATACTGCAGCGTTTCCGAGGTGCTGTAGACGTGTATATGCACGCCACTTGGATTTCCGTAAAGTGCTTTGTACCTCTGTATTGGTCCTGAGCCATCGATCGCTCACTGCTGCGGACGAGATACTTCCATAACTCGGTGAATAAACAAGTTTGGCGTATTTATCATACAACATTATGGCCTCATTGCGTGCTATCATTTGCAAAAATATCTCGAATTTTCTATGACATATGATGATTATTATGACCGCATGATTCGCGATGCGCAAAGGTATGAATGAGCGTGCCCTGAGCGACCTTCCTTCGGATATAAAACCCAATAACTCGACAACAAAATGAGATATCATGTTGCTTTCAATTTTAAATAAAATTTCGTTATCTTACGTATTGCACTGTATTGACTAAAATCGTCCTTTCGAAAAGTTTAAACAATGTGTTGTTACCTCCGCAATATCCGTAAGATTTCACGTAGTGTTACACTTAATCTGATGGACACCAAAAAGAAATTCAGTTCTTTAGTGAGCAAAGTTATCGGACAGTAAGACGTCCCAAAATTAAATATTTCATCTAACGGTTTTCTGAAATTCGGTAATAAGGATTTGATAGTAGTCAGCAAGTCCGAACGGGCAGAACTGCGCACGTTGCGCTCGACCGTCCGTCGGATATAAAATCCTGTGACACGAAAACGAAATGGGGTGTCTCTCGATATACATACATCAAAAAAAGTTGTGCATCACCTCGGTTCCGAGAGTTCTGGAACCTGTACAGAAAACTGGAACAGAGATCAACATAAACATCATTTTCGCTCATTGCTCTTGAAAACCACACATTGCATGTTGTACCACCATACCTCTAATACCGAGTATCACGTCCTTTTCTTGATGCATGCCTGTATTCGTCGTGACATACCATCCACAAGTTCAACAAGGCGCTGCTTGTCCAGATTGTCCCAATCCTCAGCGGCGATTCGGCGTAGATCCGTTAGTGTGATAGGTGGGTCACGTTGTCGTCGTCCATGAACATGAACATGAACATGAAAAGTCTATCCCAGGCATGTTCGATAGGCTTCATGCTGGCCATTCTAGTCGAGCGGCGTCGTTATCCTGAAGGAAGTCATTCACAAGATTTGAATGATGGAGTCGCAAAGACTCTTCTATGAAGACGAATGCCTCGCCAATATCCTGACGATATGGTTGCGCTATCGGTCGGATGTTGACATTAACGTATCGTACAGCCGTCACGGCGCCTTCCATGGCCACCAGCGGCGTACGTCGGCCCCACATAATGCCACCCCAAGACAGAAGGGAACCTCCACCTTGCTGCACTCGCTGAGCAGTGTGTCTAAGGCGTTCAGCCTGACCGGGTAGACTCCAAACATGTCTCCTAAGATTGTCTGGTGGAAGGCATATGCGACACTGACACTTATTGGTGAAGAGAACGTGATGCCAATCATGAGCGGTCCATTCGGCGTGTTGTTGGGCCCACCTGTATTGCGCTCCATGGAGTTGTGGTTGCAAAGATGGACCTCGCCATGGACTTCGGGAGTGAAGATGCCTGTATTGCGCTCCATGGTGTCATGGTTGCAAAGATGGACCTCGCCATGGACTTCGGGAGTGAAGATGCGCATCATGCAGCCTACTGCGCACAGTTTGAGTCGTAACACGACGTCCTGTGGCTGCACTAAAAGCATTATTGAACATGGTGGCGTTGCTGTCGGTGTTCCTTCGAGCCATAATCCGTAGGTAGCGGTCATCCACTGAAGTAGTAGCCCTTGGGCGGCCTGGGCGAGGCATGTCATCGACAGTTCCTGTCTCTCTGTATCTCCTCCATGTCCGAATAACATGGCTTTGGTTCACTCCGAGACTCCTGGACACTTATCTTGTTGAGAGCCCTCCCGGGGACGAAGTAACAATGCGGACGCGATCGAACCGCGCTATCGACCGTCTAGGCCTGGTTGAACTACGGACAACACGAGCCGTGTATCTCCTTCCTGGCGGAATGACTGGTACTGATCGGCTGTCGGACCCCCTTCGTCTAATAGGCGCTGCTCATGCATGGTTCTTTGCACCTTTGGGCAGGTTTAGTGACATCTCTGAACAGTCAAAGGGACTGTGTCTGTGACACAGTATCCACAGTCAACGTCTATCTGCAGCAGTTCTGGAAACCGGGGTGATGCAAAACTTTTTTGATGTGTGTATTAGCCGACCAGTGTGGCTGAGCGGTTCTTGGCGCTGCAGTCTGGAACCGCGCGACCGCTACGCTCGCAGGTTCGAATCCTTCTTCGGGCATGGATGTTTGTGATGTCCTTAGGTTAGCTAGGTTTAAGTAGTTCTAAGTTCTAGGGGACTGATGACCTGAGATGCTAAGTCCCATAGTCTCAGACCCATTTGAAACATTCGATGTGTGTATTATTTAAGTTTCATTCACGGCAACGTATCAGCTAAATTCAACCCTACGCAAAGCTTACAGAGTGTGTTTTTACGACCGTGAACTCTCTAAGATTTCGTGCAATGTCTTACTTAATTTGATGCTGCATAGTTAGTTACGACAGATAAAGGAAAGAAATTCAGTTACGTATTGAGTGAAGATATGAGACTGTAAATTGTGCAAAAATCAGTTTTTTCGTCCAGCAGTTTTCGAAAACTCGGATGACAGGTGTTTCATATCGGCTGGAAAGCCCCTCTCAGCACCGGAACCAGCATTTGGCGAGCTGTTCAGCGACAACAAAAGCCGTCTCAGCACGGAATGCAGAGAGCACGTCTGCACCAGCGAAAGGGCCAACCACGTCGTATTAGCGGACGGGGAGAGGTGCGCAGCGTAGAATCCGTCGGGTGGGGTTGGTCCGCTCGAATGTTTGCTCTGTAAGCTGCAGCGCGGGCCGCAGATGCAGTCGCGCCGCCCTAGTCCCGCGCTGCGCACTGCCGTGCCACGCCGTGTTGCAGCGGCGGCCGCAGCGGTTATCGAGTTCCGCGGCTCCGACAGGTAGCGAGCGGGGCTCGCTCGCATAATTCCGGCATTAAACCGGGCCCTGCCCATATCCTGCCCTTACCGCAGGCCAACGCGTTTAGTTCTGCGGTGCCGCCCAGCCTTTTCGGCCCCGACCCCGGGCCGATAGCCTCGCCAAATTCAGGAATTGGCAGTAACCTCGTCTGCCTGGCCATTACGCCCGGGTCGGGCACTCACGCCGCTGATGCTCGAGCTGAGGTTTCGTGAGGGCACAGGCTGTCGGCCTGCACTTTCTCCTTACCGCTTGATGGCCTCCGTTTATCACGTTACCTACACTATGCTCTCAATATGACAAGCACGGAAGTTTAACGAAACGAGAACCCACGACACCGCTCACTACGGAGCAACCACGGGCAGTGGCGTTTGACAACAAACGGCTGCAGATTTCTGGGTAAAGTAATTCGTCCACAGTGATTAAAATGTTTTATTAAAACGTAAATGTCATGTGACTAACGCCTCCCGTTGCGTAGACCGTTCGCCGGGTGAAAATCTTTCGATTTGACGCCACTTCGGTGACTTGCTCATCGCGTCAGTGGAAAAATGATGATGATGAGCGGAGAAAATCTCTGACTCAGCCGGGAGTCGTACCCGGGCTCTTACGATTGACAGTCTGTCACGCTGGCAACGTTTTTGCATTTTGTTCGTAGTTGATCGTTGTGTTTGGTCGTTGCTGAACTCCCAAGACATCCGTTGAAGTTCTTTTGTTGATCCTTCCACTCAGTTTTTTTATTACAGAGGCCAGCTGGCACCACTCAGCTACCGGGGACGGACAATGCCTTATTTATGAAAGCAGTACAGGACTCACGTGTAATGCAGTGACATAGTATTCCCTCCGTACCATCCCTGTGTATCCACTGCCTTTGGAGACTTCGCATTGTCGAAATGCTTAGCAGAAAGCAAGCGATATCTGAAAACAGATAATTTTTAGTGTCTGCATGGATGATGTAGGGCGGTCAGGAACATCCTGTAAAGCTTGTGAGAAGGTTGGAAATAGAGAGTTCTTAGAAATAACTGTTAAGAAAAAAGTTCTATAGGTAGCGCTGTTTCCGATTTAATTAGCATTGAAGTTAGGCAGTCAGGGCGTTGCATGCCCAAATTCAAGCAGACTGTCAGCGACAGTGCTGCCAAACGTGTTCTTCGTTTTGTTTCCTCGAACGAAACAAGGGAGTTTGTATATGTGCAGGTTCGAATCCTGCCTCTGGCATGGATGTGTGTGTTGTCCTTAGGTTGGTTAGGTTTAAGTAGTTCTAAGTTCTAGGGGACTGATGACCTCAGATGTTAAGTCCCATAGTGCTCAGAGCCATTTGAACCCTTTTTTTGTATTTGTGCCGAGGTGTTGTTCCAATGCAGTTGGAAAGCCTCTGCAAATGCTGTTTGAGTTTAGGGGAATGCCAAGTGGGCTGAGCTGTGAATGGTGGATTTGGATTAAGGTGGGAGGCGGGCTAGAGTAGTCTGTAACAGGGTGGATTAGCACATCTACCTAGAGAGAAGCAGACCAGGGTTCAAATCCTGACATTGGTACATATTATCTTTAGTTATTTCAGTAAGTGTATATACTCGTACATCGTAGATGAAAATGCCTCTAGAGCCATATAATTTCATTTGAAGAGGAGAGCGTTACAAATATTTGACTTTGGCTGGTAGCAAGAACTGAACCCGGGCAAGCGGCTCATATGTCTCGTGTGCTACCATCTACACTATGAGAACAACTTACATTAGTTGTATCAGTTTGTGTAACAATTTTATCTGCTAATCATTCGTTCATCTTCTGTAATCTTATTTATGCAATCGATCTTAAGCAGAAGTGTTCGTTTAGCTGTGAATTTACGCAGAAGGATGTGATACGAGAGTGACGAAGGTAGGCTTGACGCACACTTTTCACTGCCTTGAACATGATGGTATTTGTATCGCTCTCCTGTTGACTTTGAGGACACAAACGAAGAATATATCTGGCAGGATGCTGAAATTTGCATGCGCAAAGACCTTATTGACTAACTTCAGTGCTCATGAAATCCCAAACAGTAAAATGTATCTGATTTATTTCTTAACAGTTGTCCCTCAGCGCGACGTATCCCACAAACTTTTCAGACTGTTTAAGATCACTCTGTATATATACCCGGTGTGTCTCCAATGGGGCCGCGCGGCGTAGCAGCGCGGTCTCTGGCGCCTTATCACGGTCCGTGCGGCTCCCCCCGTTGGAGGCTCGAGTCCTCCCTAGGGCATAGGTGTGTGAGTTGTCCATAGCGTACGTTAGCTCAAGTTATATTAAGTAGTGTGTAGGCTTAGGGACCGATGACATAAGTAGTTTGGCCCCATAAGACCTTACAACAAATTTCGAAAAAAATCTCTCCACTATGTTGACAGGCGTATTTTTCTGGTGTTTCGACAGATATTAGCAACTTAGTTTTTGCAACGTATAGTTGGAGTCAGTCAAAAAGAATTCTGCTCATAACGTCATTCATGCGAAGCCCAGCCTCAAAGAAAAGCGTCGGTTTGTATCCCATTACGAACAAAATGGTTTCTAAATCAGAATTTTACGTGCCCATTTGATAGAGCCGTCCCAAATTAGCCTAGTGCGTTATTCATTTTATCGATATGAATTAGCAAGTAACAGGAAAACCTGAAGAATAAACAGAACTCCAGCACCGACTGAGCAGCGCTTCTGCATGGCAGTAGCAGTCATCGTAAGACAGGGCAGTCATGTCTTCCTTGTATACTACTTGCCCTTCGTGATTTACTGCCCCTGTTAATACACATCGATAAAAGTAATGTCACGCTAGACTAATATGGGCCTACCCTCTCAAACACCACGTAGAATTCCCCTTGAAAAATCATTTTGTTTGTAATGCGAAATAATCCGATGCTTTTCATTGACCCTTGGCGTCGGACGAAAGACGTGGTTATCAAAATTTGTTTGGGCTGACTCCAGCTACACTTTGTAAAAACGAAATTACAGATACCTGTCGAAACGCCAGAGAAATTGTGCCTGACGTTTCTTAGGAGAGTACCACACATAAAGATTGATTCCCCTGCCATTACTGCTGGATTTTATGCTGTCTGTAGCATTTTTAAATATCACACCGAAGATATTCATAGTCTCTCACTCGCTATGTGCGGGCTATTAGTCCTACAGAAAAATGAGGAGGAAATTTAATGTAGTTTAAATTTGTACTGGAATTATAGGTTTTCGCTGAAGGCAACAGTTTTCAAATTATTCAACAAAAAGTTAACTTCTGTATGTGTGGTGTGCATACTGTAAGACCTTCGGTACACACACCATCAGATTATTTGACTTGTCGCTCTAACGAAGTAGGTGAGTGTCAGTAATATGTCTCGTGGTCTTATAGTGGTGTGTTTATCTTCTGCCATTAGGTCAGACGATAGAAATGCCACTTGCACGCTTAGAGTAACAGATTGACGGTGACCAACTTTAAACAGAACTTGATTAATTTTCACATAAATTTATTAAAATAATAAAAAGCATAGACATTACGTAACTTGATTCTGGATGCTGTTTACAATTGACAATCTGAAGTTCCTTTGGTCTTGGTACGTTAATCTTATTCTCACATATCTCTGATACTTGACAAAGTGTCTATTCATTTCTCTTCATGGCTATGTACAGGAATATGATAATCTTATTAGGTGCAGACTGAAACATGACTATAGACTGGTACAGACTAATGTAGACTGGTACAGACTGGTGCAGACAAATGCAGACTATCGCAGACTGACTAATCGGAGGTCTCTACAATCGTTATAATACCTCGTGTGTTCAGGTATCACTGCGCGAGTGTGATCTGCGAGAAGAAAAGGTTCTATGTTAGCAGCAATCTCATTGGCTGCGTTACATATTAATATGCGGATCGGCGGAAGCAGAATTTGGTCCGTCTCTAAGGCAGCGCCATCTCGTAGTGCAGAGATGAACGAGCGCTGCGCCTGCGCTGTTGTGCTTAGCGGGGCGCGCTCTAGTGAGAAAGTTGTGTACGCACTGAATATGCAGAACTATGTACACAACAATATGCTTTTCTTGAATAATTCGAAAACTACGGAATCTAGAAAAAACTCATCCCAGGACTAACTTTAACTGCTTTAAACTCCCTACATAAACGTCATATTCAATTTTTTTTTTTGTGTAGGACTAGTAATCTGCGTGCAGCAAGCGAGATAACATGAAAATCTTGTGCATGGTATATGAAGGTGTTGTTCATTTCAGGAAACCAAGCGGTAGGGGCAGCTGAATCACACTGCATGTTAATTCGCTTGTGCATCTTATACCTGTATATAGTTGTGCTATATTTGGTACCAGTACAGTATATAAGCATATAACGTTCATGGACTGTTTTTATATATGTAGGCAGTTATTGGAGTGTAGAGAGTGATTTAGCTAAGATGTTCTCATCACATATTTCCTAAACAGTATAAGATACCGTAATTCTGTTTTCACCTAAATGGATTAAGGAAAGATGCTGACTAAATGATGTATAACATCTTTTCATAGGTGTACTAATTACTGAGATGTCTGTGTCAATTTTGGTTTTTCATATAGAATTTTAGTATTTGCACTACTAATATCGTTGTTCGGAAAGAGACAGATTCGATGGCGTTTCATTCAAAATCTCATAAATGGTTTTGGTAAAGGTATAATATTCAGAACTTATGATGCATAGGTTTTAAATATGAAAACGACTGCTGCGTTTTGTGGAAATTCGTAATTCTGTGGTGTCAGCCAGATGGGACACGCCAGTGCGACACAGCTAAGGGTTTCTACGTGTAACATTAGAACACTTTCCAAAGGTTTAATTTAAGAGGACCTGGACGTCAAAATAACTGAATAAACGAAAAAAAATTTTGGCCACTACCTGAAAGACAGTTTTCAGCCGTATGAAATAATGTATGGTTTGTTAACTTTTAAATTGTTACTATAGTCTTAAACGCTCGTTGAACAAATGTCTGCACACTGGCTTCAGGCAAGGAATATAACCATAAACATTCCGTGTCTGCCACAGTCATGGAAACAATAAAGCCAATATACAGGGACCTTGCACATAAAAAATTGCATAGCAAATGTATACATGGATGTAAACAAAACCCTAATGAGAGTTTTCACGGCTGCGTGTGGCAACGAGTAAGAAAAACAGTGTTCGTTGGATGGACAGTACTCAATATGGGTGTGATGGATGCTGTCATCTGTTTCAGTGCTGGTGTAATCAGCAGGACAAAAGTAATGGACAAATTAGGCATCCAGACAGGAAGTAATATGATAGCTGCTCTGACTGCCACAAATCGTCAGCGGCTAGTTGAAGCTGAAAGGGCTGTGGAAGCCACCACTAAAGAGTCCAGAGTAAGGAAAAGAATCCTAAAGAACACGCTGCTAAAGAAGTCTACAGAGGATAAAGAAGCAGCTGGTCAGCAAGATTATGCTTCTGGAATGTTCTGAAAGAGGCATACGGTAAGTAAAAAACACTGTGAACATTCTTTTCTCATTTTCTCGAAACTACATTTTCAGAACATTAGGTACATATAACTCCACAATGGTTTTATCTATGTCCACCAAATTTCTCTCAAGAGAAGACTGGCATAGTATCTTTGTATCATGCCTAATACAGCGCAAAAATGATCTATGTTTGTCACTGTGTATATAATTTTAGCGGTACTTTTTAGACAAATTTGTAATGTGGTATAATAAGGGTTTTTCTATTTCCTCAGATATACTCAAAACTACAAAACTAGAGGCATAATGTGTTCCTATGAATGTTGACAGCAGCCTACCACAGTCTGAATGCTATTAGACTGATTATGGACCAGAAAATGGTACCAGAATGGGAACGTGTGTTCTAACAGCATCTATAAGGCAAAATACTGTAATTATTAAGCTGTAACAGATATTTCAATAAATTGTCTTTTACAGCTTGAGAGAATGTCATTCATTGTTGGTAAAAAAGCACAACTTGCTCCACATTGCAGATCAAGACTAATGTGGACTGAAAGCGAAACATAAAAATGCAGCCCGTTCACGTCCAGGTGCCCTTAAGACAGCTCCTTATCACGACTGGCTGCAAGCGACTGCTGCGACACACGAACAGGAAGATAGTGGACGTCTCTAAGGATGATTTAGCAGTTAACTACTTTAGTAATTCTGTTTTTCCTTAGCAGAACATCGAAGGAAAGGTACACCCCAAAAATCGGACTGATTTCTAAAATTGAGCTTAGAGATAGAAAGTATAATAAATCATAGCTCCGTATCATAGGCTAATCTTCGACATGCACAATTACAGGGGTTAGACAAAAATATGGAAAACCGCGAGATATGCGTACTTGAAAATAAATTCCGATGATGACTAAGCCTTCAGGTTACCGAGTTTTATTTAATCACTTGCGGCACCTGCGGAATGTCTTCAAGAGGTTGCAAGTGTCAGTTGTCGACAGTACAATGTTCTTCGTAGTTGCGAGTGCCAAGTAAATTCGCACAGAGGCAAATTGATTGCAGTAGTATGGTAGGTGCTTTCGTAACCGAGATAGCCCAAGTGGTTGGTAGTTCAACTGGCACCGAATCGAAGCGAAAAAGAACATCATCCGCTGAGTCACAACGCGGATGAATGTGGGTGATGAATGATCGTGACAGACGTTCATTGAAGAGAATTGTGACAAAAATAAGAGGACCACAACTGCAAAAGTCACTGCAGAATTGAGTATTGCATTCGCGAACCCTGTCAGCGCCAAACGACAAGAAGGGAGCTCCAAAATCGGAGAACTGCAGGAAGAACTATAATTACAAACCACACATCACTGATGTAAATGCCGAAGCCGTAAAACCTGGGATATGGAGCACTGGAAGGAAGTAATTTGTCCGAATGAGACTTGATCCATACTGTTCAAAAATTCTGGCTGAATTTACGACCCAAGGGTGAAACACAGTCAGCTGTACCACGATATTCCATGGGCCCCAAGGATAGTCTGCAAGGTTACATTACTGCCAAAGACCATGTTAAGATTTTGGCTGATACTATGGCACAATGTTTGTTCAACTATCGTGATGTGTTCCAATACGACAGGGCCCTTTTCACACTGCTGACATCGCGCAGGGCTCATTTTGTGAACACGAGGGTGAATTTTCACATCTCCCTTGGCACCACATTCATCAGAGCTGAATATTATTGAGCCTTTGTGACCTACTTTGCCAACAGCCTTTCCACAGTTGTAACATCGGTTCCCGTCAAATCACCGAAGTTAAGCGCCGTCGGGCTTGGCTAGCACTTGGGTGGGTCACCGATGGGTTTGCCGAGTGCTGTTGGCAAGCTGGATGCACTCAGCCCTTATGAGCCAATTGAGGAGCTACTTGACTGAGAAGTAACGACACCGGCCACGAAAACTGACAACAGCCGGGAGAGCTGTGTGCTGACGATATGCCCATCTGTATCCGATGACGCCTAAGGGCTGGGGATGAGACGGCGGCAGGTCGGTACCGTTGGGCCTACATGATCTGTTTGGACGGTGTTTGTTCGTTTGTTTTTTTCTGATCTACTCTGGAGAGAACTGTGCATGATCGCTATCTAACTCTGTTATCGTTACCTCAACTTACCGGTCTTTTGGAGGAAGTATAATGTTGGATTTCTTTGACAACCACGCAGGATCTATGTTTATCCGTTCCGAGACTGCTGGAAGATGTTTTTCATGCCAACAGTTTTCCTGCGCCACAATGGGCATGGTAATGTATTGTATTTCGCATTTCCTATTTTTTCGTATTTTTGTCCACTCACTGTACATTGCAAAATTACAACCTGCCAAAAAAGGAATTCGCAAAAGGGTGTGGCTATAAATAGTTCTTTCAAAATCCAAGTATAGCAATACACGTTTTCTGTCAGTTGTGTAAAGACTTTCAGATAGACTGAAGAGTTTGTTTCATATAGTTACACATTTTGCTACACTGCGATATTTTAAATCCACTTTGATTATCCTGAGACGATCAACTTGTCTTGTAACTGAAATAATTGTTTGCAGCTTCGTCATTAATTCCATCTGTTTTTTTTTTTTTTTTTTTTTTTTTTGATGGTGACTAGTTTCGGATACGGATGATTTGAAAATAGACAGAGATATCAGACACTAATCACCATCAAGAAATAAGAAATAGATACTTCTCAATGCAAGTCATGACGAAGCTACAACCATTGGCTCTTATTAATTCTTTGGTTTTACCTCAGACCAAAATTTCAACGGCGTCAAATCAGGTGACCGAGCATGCAGGTCAACTAATAACGCCTTCACGTCCTATCCCAGTGAACAGGAGGATGCTAGGTGAGCGTTTTGCTATCCACAAGCGAGTAATATGCCGGGAACCCGTCGTGCTGCCATCGACCTCTGTACAGCAACAAGCACGTTTGCAGTGTTGTCGAGCACATTAGGCCTGCGGTCTCATTTACTGAAGTAAAATTCTCCTCAGTGATCAGTCCTTAATAGAACTGACCTCCGATGGCGAGGAAAACGTGTCTGGATACTCCCTGGAACGTGTTGGGATAAAAAAAAAAATGGTGCAAATGGCTCTGAGTACTACGGGACTTAACTGCTGAGGTTATCAGTCCCCTAGAACTTATAACTTCTTAAACATAACTAACCTAAGGACATCACACACATCAATGCCCGAAGCTGGATTCGAACCTGCGACCGCAGCGGTCGCGCGGTTCCAGACCGTAGCGCCTAGAACCGCTCGGCCACTCCTGGGATGCCAACCCCAGTGTCGCCCGCCATACGGCCCCACATACACGAATGACGGTCTGTAGTGCCATTTCGTTTCATAGCAGCACCCCTTTGTCATCCGCGGCTCCCTTCTGGCACAGAGGTACGTCGACAATACTCTATGCCCCGTTTTGTTGCTCTTCATGTCGAGGCATTCTGGGTTTACAGTTTAACAGGGTAATGGCTGCCCACATACGGTCAGAGTTTCTACTGCTTGTGTTCGTGCATGTCAAACTTACCTTAGCCAATAAGAATGCTTGGATTATTGTGGGCAGAGCCCTCCAACGAACTCGGTATTTTGACGATCTAACGCGGCAAATGGAGATCATCGAACAACTCTATCAGTTAATGCAAAGTCGAATACCTGCTTGCATAAGGGCCAGAGGTGGACCAACGTGTTACTGACTTGTTTAGTTTGTGAAGCTGTTTCTCTTGAATAAACCAACAAATTTGTCTGAAATTATAATAATTTGTTTGTCTCTACATGTACATCACATTTACCGACTTCTGTCCCATTCAGGGTATTCCTTCGTCTTTTCTTTCTCTTAGAGTGTATAAGGTTTTTTTTGAGCAAGTTCGCAAATGACAATCAAGTTATCTTGCGCACCATTTCCTCTCCGCTTTACAGGCTCAGGCTCATACGTAGGTCCAGCTCTGTGGAGGCATATTGATTGGCAGCTGGTGTGGATTACCATTTCATTTCATGCCACTGACGCAACACATATCTTTACGATCAGATAGGAGAGGGACTGCTGGAGCTACGCATATTGCCATCACTTTCCGAAGTTAGTCTTCTCTTTCTTCTTCCTCTTTTCTTCTTTTACACATCGAAGATTGTGCCTCTTCTATCTTCACGTCTCGCTGCCATCTTGTTGTTGGTTTTCTTACGTCCCGCCTTCCTCTTCTCTGGTACAGCATGGACTGACGTGGCATTCTCTTCATACTCTTTCTCAGTAGGTGATGTTTCATATCTTTTTATTTACTGGAACCTTATCACTGATATTATAAAAACCTAATTGATTCCTAAGATCCTCATTTCTTACATGGTTTTCTATGGTAACACCCCTTAGTATCGTGAAAAATCTCGTTTCTGCTGCTTCCAGTTTACTATGACCGTGTTTCAAGATATCGATGAGACACTTCCGTATAACAATTTCCATCCGTATTTTGCCCTGCCATTTTTTTTTATCGTTCACTCGTTTACTGATATTTGTTCATCTTTTTTTCTGTATTGTTGACCTCATCATAACCTATATCGCACCCTAAAGAACTAAACCTGAATACTTGGTCCGGTAGGATATTATCTATTATCATGAGGTGGGTATTTCCCATTATGAGATTTTACTTTTCTTTATTAGTATTCGTGGCTTATATTGCATTTTCCTTAATTGATGTTGTTCATACACTGCCCTTTGTAGCGCACTTTCTTCCAAAATTGTTACATCATCTGCGTATGCATGGATAGCAACATATTTCTTCTGTTAATTTGTATACTCCGATTTACTTCCTGTCTTCAGTTCTTAATGAAATATGACATTCGTGATAGGCTACGCTTATTGGTAGTGATTTCTTCATTTTTATTGTTATTATTTTGTGTCCTTGTATAAACTTTTTATAGCTTCAGTGAAATGTGTAGAATATGCACATTTAGTCATAATGTCCCATAGTTTCATTCTGTTCAAGTGTCAGAGGATTTTTCGAAGCCAGTGAAAGCTATTTGTGTTTATATGTTGACTTCTCCTCTTTTCTTTGAAATTTTTCTCATGATAAATATATTATCACTGACCGAACTCCTTTTCAAAATGCACTTTGTTCTTGTAATAGGAGAGCCGCTATTTTAGGTTTTTACACGAATCTTAATTATTTTTGCAGATACTTTATGGGCTGATTTTGGGAGACTAATCCCTTTATAATATTCGTGGTAGTTTCTTTTTACCTTACCAAAAATGATATAACTACTGATATTTTCCAAGGTTTCAGTATTCTACAACAGTGTAAACATTCACTAAACAAATGTAATAATTTAAAATCAGATAGAGGACCGCCATATTTCAAAAGTTCTATGATAACAGCACATATTACACATGCTTCTGTGTTTTGATACTTTTTAAAACTACTTATAACTCTTATATTGTGATTGAATACACAGTGTTAAATAATTCTAAATCTTCTATTTACCACATTTTTTTTATAAAAAAATTTCCACTGATCTTCACTAGTTGCTTTTAGTTATGCATCACCTTTCTCTGGTTTATTTCAGTCTTTCACTAATTCACAGACAAAAGGTTGCCACCACTGTATGTCTTATTTTACTTTAGTCATAAAATAATCACATGACTGTTGGTGTGCTAGCCTACTTATTTCTCTGAATGGTTCCGTTTTTGCTTATACTCGTCTTCACTTTCAGGTGATTCATTCTTCTGGACTTTCTTGTGAGCTCTACCTCTTTCTTCAACAGCCTTCCCGATATTTTCGTACCAAAACTGTAATCATTCATTTTTTCTTAGCTGCTTCTTTTCTTCCAGTGCCTGGATTATATCTATTTCTTTCATACTTTGCCATTTTTTCGCTGCATTCCGAACAGTTGAATTTTCAAGCAAATACTTTTGCAACATGTTTAGAAAAAAGTGTTCTAAGGCTTCCTTGTTCTGTAAGGTACAGTTTAAAGGTATTTCAAGCTTAGTTTGTCTTCTCTGCCTGAGATTCTTCCACTTACCTTAGTAACTGCTGTGATGACTAAACAGCGAACGGGTCAGATATAACTTCTACGGGTACATCCTGAACCTAGAGCTCCATGCAATCTTATGTATCTAATCTCGTGTATCTCTTTATTCCTAAAACAGTCGTTAGTGATCTGAAGCCCGTTGAAGACTAAAAACTGTCTACATTCTTCACCATTACTGCTGATGTGTTGGTATATAAATGTACCCAAAACCCTTGAAATAGGTATGTTACCTACTGTAGCATTTAACTCTCCACAGATGGGAATCTGATCTGTCATTTCCTTTATTTAGGACCGTTTGCAGTTCACCATAGAACAGCTTTCTTTCTGGTTTCTTCGCTTCTTCAGGTGCATATACACCTAAGATGACTACACATACTCTGTCAGTTTTAAATTTAGCAGTATTCCATAAATCTTATTTTCCATTTGGTAATGATTAGGATGGCCACTCCACAATTCGCTCGTATGCCTTGTGGTACTCTGCTGTATACCAGTGTATTGTAATTAAGATCTATTGTACGTTTCAACCTTTTTGGTTTTGTTATAATAGTTATATTAATTTGCTTACTTCTTAATTTATGACCTAACTCAAATTTTCTTCAGTCCATCTTATGTTCTATGTAGCTTTTTTGTCCTGTCTGCTATACCTAATTGTCTATCTTTGACTTGTCTAGGTCATCCCCACAGTCCATCCCTTTTTAGCTGAGGCTGTGTGTTGTGAAGAGAGACAGTATGTATAAAACACCCCTGGCCGAGTTACGAGCGCAGCACGGGTTAAGCGTGGTTAATGGGGCTGCTTCCAAACCCTCTGACTAATATTTCGGATTATATTCCTAGGGAGATCGTCATTACCAGGCTCCGAGCTCTGTCTGTTCTGAATATATGTTTTCCGCCTTTTATACTGGTTTGATGTTATGTAGCACTCTGTTGTGACATCTGAGCAGTTGACATCCTCTTCACAAGAGGATGAAACTGAAATACACCCTCGGGCCTCACAAATTAATACCGTCAGTGCAAAAAAAAAAAAAAAAAAAAAAAAAAAAAACAAGAGTTGACGTAGAGAGGCAAATAAAATCTAGAATCTAGCGCAGGTAAGTGGATGTAATGGTATTCTTAGCTAAGGACCCAACATGGGATTATTTGTTAGCTGCGTTCCGTTATCCGTCTTCTGCAATTTCTACCTTCTGCATTTCCCTCTCGTACCATATATGATATTCTCTGACGTCTTAACTAATGCTCTCCCATCCCACCTGTTATTGTAGTCATCGTTTTCCATATATTACTTTAGTTGGAGAAACTCCACATAACATCCTCATTCCTTATCTTCCTGATTTTCAAGATCCTCCTATACCACAACATCTCATAAGCTATGATGAATCACCTCCGTATATGCTCGAAATGGACGTTCTCAGAAATTTGTTCTTCAAATCAAGGACTATATTTAATAGTAGTATACTCCACTGAGAGAGGAATACCTTTCTTGCCTCTACTGGTCTGCTCTTATACCCTTACCCCCATCGCCCCCTTTTTTCATCTGCTGTGTGACACTTTTGTTTCAGCATAGTAAAATTTCATGGTCTAATTTGTGGTCCCCAACCTTGACACTATCGCTAAACTCTTATTCTTATTCTGCTTATTACTTTCGCCTTTCTTCTGTTTCATCTCTATCCACAGCATGTATTCATTAAACTGTCCATTCCATTCAACAGGTCATGGAAGTCTTATTCACTTTCACTATGTATAGCTATGTCATCAGCGAATCTTCTTCTTCTTTTTCTTGCGGGTTCTTTGTGCCTAGCACTGTTACTCCACCCCCAGTTGCCATCTTCTTCTGTCTTGACTTTCGTCGTCATGTAAGGTGTCGAACAAATTACACACCTTACATCGATTTCCAGAAACAATTCCGGTAAACTCGAAATGTCACACAACATAGTTACGTGAAAATGTACGAATATTATCGACAGACAAAGCAAATACACAAACCAACATTTCATAAACGTAAACTACTAACACTCACAATAGCAAATGCACACAAGTAATTTCCCCAACCCACGTTACGAAACACAGGGAAAGGAGAATTTTATGGTGGCACGCCATCTCGTGTGGCTGAAACCCTCGCCACGGCACACCTAGCGGACACAATGAGAAGCTGCAACCACCGTATAACCTTCCAGCAAAAGCAACCTTTTGCTCTGCTTTTAACGACGACCCTTAGGAAAGCCTTTCTACAGGAACACGGCAGGAGATCACAGATAAACGTCTGGAGAAACCCAATCAAAGCACTGGTGACTCACTGTAGCCATCTGCGTTAAAACTCGTGTGAAAGAAAAACAGTTTATCTCAGTATTACGTAGCGGAAGTTAATCTCTGCTCTACAAAAGAAACGACACCTGTGATAGGCTACAAAAACTCTAGTGGGTGGATGTATATCAAGTACAAGCGCCCTGATTGGTCAGAAAGAAAACGCATGGCCATCAGCTTTGAAACTGGCAAATGGCAGAGTAATTGGCTTCTTCTCTTGCAGAAGATAGTAACGTGTCTGAACAAGGCGGCTCAGGCCACACTGAGACGATTGTGAGAGTAATTATGTGAACACTTGTTCACAGGTTCGTCTTAACTCATAAGGAGCTAAGCTGCAAAGTCTCATAGTACGGAGAACCACACTGAGCATTGACAGTTAACGCTTGTGACTGGTTTGAGGGCAACGACATCCGCGTTATTCCAGCCAAATAGCATGTAACATGTCAGTTATTGTATCTAGGGAATAAATAGGAGTCTAGGCTTCACCGAAAATGTAGGAAATATATCAGACTGGTGTTTAACAGTCGAGAGAAATTTAGAATAGATTTTCAGATTCACAGCCGCCACTGCCAATTCCGACGCAAGGTCATTACACACGGTCTCGCCACTTCAGGAACTGAATTTAATTGACACTCAGAACTGTGGTCATCTCTGTCCCTCCTAATTTTTGTACATTCAACCATCGATTGTAATTGAACATATTCATGACTGTCAGGCTTAACTGAAGCAGAAACGTGAGAAGTCCGATAAACCAAAAGGACTGATTGACCACTGTAGAGCTATGAATTGTTTTAATTCTGTATTTAATTTTGATTGCTCTTTACCCACCACCATTCAGTTCTGGGTATTTTCATTGTGCACTTTAGCGTAATTGATATGTCTGGCTACAATTGTATTTAATTTGCTTATATTTTTATCGACCCACAGACATAGTCATCAACAATCTAACCGTTAAAGAATCCTATAATAGTTAGCCGGCCGCGGTGGTCTTGCGGTTCTAGGCGCTCAGTCCGGAACCGCGCGACTGCTACGGTCGCAGGTTCGAATCCTGCCTCGGGCATGGATGTGTGTGATGTTCTTAGGTTAGTTAGGTTTAAGTAGTTCTAAGTTCTAGGGGACTGATGACCACAGATGTTAAGTCCCATAGTGCTCAGAGCCATTTGAACCAATAGTTAGGAATTTCGCTTCACAGTTGTGAACAACCAGTATCAATATTTTACATCCTGTACGTAACTTTGGTAACTTTGCTATGTCGCAAGTCATACTTAGAATCAAAATAAACCTTAATAACGAAAATCTAAGATTTTCATTTTTGCTAACATATACTTTTGCCTGAACCCATACACTAATTTCTGTTAATGATAACGTTTCCTTTACAGGGAGTGTAGTGGAACTGGCATTGGGATCATAGTCTGATTACATCACTGTCCGTACTGCTGCACTCTTCTGAACTTTGCATGTGTCTAATGGTATCTTCCTACCTCACAGGCTCTAGGTTCAACATCAGATTCCTAAAACATTCACAGAGAGACCTTGCACGACTGTGGTAGGAAGATCGATCAGAAACAGTCCCCAACGTGTTAGAGTTATTCTTACTCCTTGTTTACATTGCCACCTCTGCATCATTTTGCTATTTGCGTCATAGGCGACCCCTCTTCTTCCACTGAGATGGTACCCATCATAGTATCCATTTGGTATCCTGCCTTCATTTATCCTATTCGTAAGGCCAAACCACATTTTTATTTCATAGATCAGAGTTCATTGCCTTTGTTACAGATCGTCCTTTATTAATCCTTAACGTCCCATATGCGGTGTCACAGGCTGCTAGCATTTATTGCTACTCCGTTGCTAACGCACAGAGGTGGGTATGAGATTACGGCGTTATCTAGTTGTTCTTTCCCGAGGCAGAAATGATTTCCTTCGTCAGTAGCCACTTCAATGTGACATGAACCTATACTACAAAGTAATACTGCTCCTTTCGTGCTACCAGTCTCTGAGATCGCACATGGGACATTCCGTTATGGTTGGTTGGCTCTGAGCACTATGGGACTCAACTGCTGAGGTCATTAGTCCCCTAGAACTTAGAACTAGTTAAACCTAACTAACCTAAGGACATCACAAACATCCATGCCCGAGGCAGGATTCGAACCTGCGACCGTAGCGGTCTTGCGGTTCCAGACTGCAGTGCCTTTAACCGCACGGCCACTTCGGCCCATTCCGTTATGGGTTTAGTAGCCGAGTCTTTATCTGCTGTTCATGTCAACAGGCTGACTTTGAGGATACTGTTTTAAAATGGCTAGAGGACTGTTTAGAGAGTCATGTCGGGGTTGATAGTGACAACGAAATTGAAAATGAATACAAGTCAAAATAGGAACAGTGCAAAAGTGAAGACGAATTTGTTTTGTCGTCTGTGAAATCTTGAATGAAACAAGTGATCAGAATGATGAAGAGAAATATTTAGAGGGTGCATCCTTAGCTGAAGCTTCTGCTAGAAATATATTTAGTTGAAACAAATATCGCTGGTCACCTAAGTCTCTTCCAACGATGGCCAAGAGCGTCATTTTTTCTGAAGCTGGACATAAGTGGGGTGAATGCTTTTGTCCTTTACGGTTCCTAAAAGGGCAATACTCAGGTGGGCCACTTTTATTTTTTGAAGAAGCTTGCAAACTTGTTGGTGACACCACAGATGAAAAGCGAGTCAACAAGTATCACATAGCCCGTCAACATCGAGTATTCATTCACCGAGTTTTGGGTGTAGCAGAACCAAGAGAAGAAGACTTTGTAGAACGATTGGAAAAACTCAGTACTTCCTCCACCTGTGACCCAAGAAAAAAAAGAAATGTATTGTATTGTCATTGTTGCAAGAAGTCAATCTAGCTCGATTCCTCTACAGAAGTTTCCAGCGAGTGCAAAGATAACCTCAGAGAAGAAAACAAAAAACCTGAAAATTACTAGTGTAATTTTAATTTTTTGAATGTCAACGGAGTTTTTTATGTTTTTATGGTTACGAATGTAATAAACAACAAAAATATAGCAAAAGTAAAATTTAGACTGCAGGGTATTTGGATTTTTACAGCATTAACATAACCATGTAATATTATACACATTTTGTGCAGTTTTTTGTTTAAATGTCTTTTTTCCGTTAAAATGAGCTTTAAAATTCGTTTGAATATATTTTTTGTGTGGCATTAATGTAACCTTTACTATCAAAACTGAATAGTTTCACTGAAACGGCAATTTTTATGTCTATGTAAACGTAGCGGTCTCTCAGACCGCACCTGGGTCAGAATGTGATAAAAAATGACCTAGGGTTAATCCTGCTAGTGATTTCATCATGGGTTGTGCCCTGATTTTTAAATAATTTTAAATAATAGCCGAAGATATTTTGCCTTTTCCGCACCTACAGATATTTCTCTGTCTACATACGAATTATTTACTTTTTCTGTTCCAACAGCCAAGTACTCACACTTCTTCATTTTCATCTTCAGACCAGCCTTATTTTATTCCTCTTTAAGCTTTCATATAGCTGAGATCATTTTCATCTTCAGCTAGTGCAGTCTGGTCACCTGTAACATATAGGCTAAATATTTTTCTGCCCTCTACTGTCGCTCCCTTAACCTGGCATTTTCTAGGTCTGCAACTGAAAGTGGGTCGGTGACAACTCACATACCTGTTGCAGAATCTTATTCACATAAAAGTCTTCTGTCCAACTATTCCCAATCCTTACTCTCGCTGAGCTATCTTCATATATTTGCACAGCAACCCTTAGCAACCTTTGATCTAACTCCATCTCTTTCAGCTTTTCCTACAGTTCGTTGGTAGGTACATTATCATGCACTTTCTCTAGGTCAAAAAAGTCAACATGCGCCTCCAGTCCAATCTTTGTTCGTTTTCCACATATTAGTTTCATTGTGAAGATGTCCATTACCGATCTTCCAGCTCGGAATCCTCCTTGCTCTTCTTGCTGCTTGTGACTTGTTTCCTTCTCTACCAGATCATAAAAATAACCTTCTAGTAGTTTTTCAACGAAAGAAATCACTGCCAATCACTTTACGTACCGGTCTTATGTCTGGTTTAGTATTTTCCATTTCAGTGGAACATTGTCTCCAGTTAGTACCGTTTCAGATAGCCTCCTTTGCATCACTAACAATTTTGGTGGAGCAAAGTTGAGCAATTCTGTGTACATTGATCCATATACTGGTTCCCTCTTCATGTTGCAGCTCTTCAGAGCCTGTTGAGAAACTTCTATATCTAAACGCAATAAATTCTCCTGTAGCGTCCGCACTTCAGATTTATGTGAAAATTCAGTCCGATTTTCATGTAATAAATACACTACTGGCCATTAAAATTGCTAACCCACGAAGATGACGTGCTACAGACGCGAAAATTTAAAGGACAGCAGGACTATTCTGTGATACGCAAATGATTAGCTTTTCAGAGCATTCACACAAGGTTGAAGCCAGTGGCGACACCTACAACGTGCTGATATGAGGAAAGTTTCCAACCGATTTCTCATACACAAACAGCAGTTGACTGGCGTTTCTTGGTGAAACGTTGTTGTGATGCCTCGTGTAAGGAGGAGAAATGCGTACCATCACGTTTCCGACTTTGATAAAGGTCGGATTGTAGCCTATCGCGTTTGAGGTTTATCGTATCGTGACATTGCTGCTCGCGTTAGTCGAGATCCAGTAGCTGTTGGCAGAATATGGAATCGGTGGGTTCAGGAAGGTAATACGGAAAGCCGTGCTGGATCCCAACGGCCTCGTATTACTAGTAGTCGAGATGACAGGCATCTTATCCGCATGGCTGTAACGGATCGTGCAGCCACGTCTCGATCCCCGAGTCAACAGATGGGGACGTTTGCAATACAACAACCATCTGCACGAACAGTTCGACGACGTTTGCAGCAGCATGGACTATCAGCTCGGAGACCGTGGCTGCGGTTACCCTTGACGCTGCATGACAGTCAGGAGTGCTTGCGATGGTGTACTCAATGACGAACCTGGGTGCACGAACGGCAAAACATCATTTTTTCGGATGAATCGAAGTCCTGTTTACAGCATCATGATGGTCGCATCCCTTTTTGGCGACATCGCGGTGAACACACATTGGAAACGTGCATTCGTCATCGCCATAATGGCGCATCACCAGGCGTGATGGTATGGGGTGCCATTGGTTACACGTCTCGGTCACCTCTTGTTCGCATTGACGGCACTTTGAACAGTGGACGTTACATTTCAGATGTGTTACGACCCGTGGCTCTACCCTTCATTCGATCCCTGCGAAACCCTACATTTCAGCAGGCTAATGCACAACCCCATGTTTCAGGTCCTGTATGGGCCTTTCTGGATACAGAAAATGTTCGACTGCTGCCCTGGCCAGCACATTCTCCAGATCTCTCACCAACTGAAAACGTCTGGTCAATGGTTTCCGAGCAACTGGCTCGTCACAATACGCCAGTCACTACTCTTGATGAATTGTGGTATCGTGTTGAAGCTACATGGGCAGCTGTACCTGTACACGCCATCCAAGCTCTGTTTGGCTCAATGCACAGGCGTATCAAGGCCGTTGTTACGGCCAGAGGTGGTTGATCTGGGTACTGATTTCTCAGGATCTATGCACCCAAATGGCATGAAAATGTAATCACATGTCAGTTCTCGTATAATATTTTTATCCATCGAATACCCGTTTATCAACTGCATTTCTTCTTGGTGTAGCAATTTTTATGGCCAATAGTGTACATCATTATGATGTAACTTTCCATTGATAACCTTTCACCCTGTGTTTTAATCCCACTCTTGAAAGTTTCTTTTATTACCTGCATTGCTTCTTAGATGTCCACTAAACAATGCCGACTGTTGTTATCGTGTGCTTCAGTATCAGGCAGGTACGTGGCAGCGATGCGGTATTTAGTCGCAGCGGCACAGAGTCCGTACGCGCCAGGTAGCAGCTGTTGGAGTGCACAGGCGCGGCCGCTCCTTTGAGTGGAGCGCGTGTTGCGCAGGGCAGCCTACCGGCCGCCCCTGCCCGCGTCACGGATCGCGACCAATTTAATCAATTAGCCGGCGGGCCGCGCTATTAGGCCAAATGAAGTCTTGGTCGTGGCGGCCGGCACGCTAATTTCTGGCGCACAAAGGCTGTCGCGCCGGGGTGGCCCGTTCACGCGCCTGTTTACAGCGGCTCGCTTTCAGCGGCGGGGCGTCTGCATCGTGGCTGCCCACGCTAATACCGCACGTGTTTGTGCCGCGCGTACATGTGCCGGACACGGCTACATACGTTCACCTCCGACATTCTCGATCGCTAGGTATGCCCGTACCAGTTTTGTGTCACACTGTACCGAGAATATTTCCTTATTAGGATTTATTTCTAATACCACAGTGCGACAGTGAAATTTGCCGCACAACAAAAATATATGGAACACACAAATTGCGTTGCGATTCAGTACATCAGTCTCCAGCCAGACGTTCTCCTGGGTTCAAGTTTCGTGTTTGCGACGCAAAACTCACAGCTAATTGTAACCCTCGCACCCTCGTATTGACGATGGAACACACAAACTGCGTCGTGATCAAATACATCAGCCTCCAGCTGACTTGTCGCCAAGCGACTAACGCAGCCACGGTCACCGGATGGACGTTCACCTGGTAGTCAAGTTTCTTGTTTCCGACGCAAAACCGACGTTTAATTGTAACCCTCGCACCCTCGTATTGACGATGGAACACACAAATTGCGTCGCGATTCAATACACTCAGTCTCCAGCCGACTTCTCTGTAAGCAGTCTTTATGAAGTTCAGTACCCGGATAACAATGGTGAAAAACATTGTTCGTTATCACCTAAACTTTCTTCTCGAAACACAATTTAATCTCTGCGGAGCTTCGTTATTTATTATTTGGCGGCATTCATCACATCCTGTTATTTTAGGAATACTGCCTAGTGGTGGGGGTAGAGAGGGGAAGGTGAGCTATCCACTTGGGTTGCATCAGTCAATCGGTTATCGACGATCGACTATCTCACTGTGTGATCACAGAGTATCGATTCTCGATGTGTGTACATCCGCTAACGTGAAGAATATTTTTTGTTCGTGTTCGCATGTTTCTTACAATCAGCGATGTCTAGGAAGTGCGTTAATTCACCAGATTTTCTGTGTTACGTGTGTGGCGCGTTTACGACTAAGTCTCAAAGTCATCTCATTTCACCGATCTCAAAAAGGCATACGAGTTGTATTTTGAATTAAAGGTAGATAGGTGTAAACGTTGGGCACGATATAAACTACTGAACTCCTCCCGAACAGGCCATGAAGGCCCAACAGTACTGACAGGCCGCCGTGTGACCCTCAGCTCATAGGCGTCACTGGATGCCAGCCTGTGAGGCCGAGCGGTTCTAGGCGCTTCAGTTTCGAACCGCGCGACCGCTACGGACGCAGGTTTGAATCTCGCCTCGGGCAAGGATGTGTGTGAAGTCCTTAGGTTATTTAGTTTTAAGTAGTTCTAAGTTATAGGGGACTGATGACCTCAAATGTTAAGTCCCATACTGATCAGTCATTTGAGTCGTCACTGGATGCGGATATGGAGGGGCGTGTGGTCAGCACATCGCTTTCCCGGTCGTATGGCAGTTTCCGAGACCGGAGCCGCTACTTCTCAAACAAGTAGCTCATTAGTTTGCCTCACAAGGGCTGATGAGTTCACCCCGCTTGCCAACAGCGCTTGACAGACCGGATGGTCACCCATCCAAGTGCTTCCCAGCCCGACTGTGCTTAACTTCGCTGATCTGACAGGAACCGGTGTTACCACTGTGGCAAGGCAGTTGGCATGGGCACGACACAGATGTCGCCATTTAAGAGGGTGATAGCGTGAAAGCAATCCATCTACGCCGTTTTCCGTACCGCAGTTGTGGAGGGAACCTAAAGACCGCATTACAGATTGCTACTTTTGTTTAACGACGGTAAAATAATTCTCATTAATTCAAAACACATAATTTCTTATCCAGATTTGAAATCTGCAATTCATCAAGCTCTGACCCTCACGTAATTTCAAAACCACCAATGGAATATACACTGGAAGATGGCACAAACTATGGTAGTGACAAACCAAAACACTGGAAGATGAAACAAACTATTGTAATGACAAACCAAAACATCACGAAGGTCATGGAGATCTTGCGCAGGTGCCATCTGCAGCTCGTATACAAACAAAGCCGTTGTTGCAAGCCGAATGCAACGACCTAGTAAGACATCTAAATTTTTCAAAGAGGCAAGTAGAATTACTTGGGTATCGTCTTCAAGAAAAGAACCTATTACAACCAAACTACAGCGTGCTCTTTCCTCTTTTTTTTCAATGACAGAGAGTTTGGTACATTGTAATGACATAAATGGTCTGCTTACAAAATTTGGAATGATTCACAATCCAGAAGAACGACGCCTGGTTATAGAGTCCTTAAAGAATAGTCTCAGTGGCACATCGCGTTCAGATAAAGAAAACGTACGAAAACATGGAGCTACTTCTGAAGTATACTGGTTGTTAGATTCACAAATGGAAAATCTGTGTGATCTCAAAGTTTTCGAACTTCTGGAAATGCAGACTGGTTATATAAAATACTGCTGTTTCTTCTGTCGCTGGGATCGTAGGTCAAGGAGAGACTATTATGTCGTCAAAGAGTGGTCTTTGGGAGAAATTTTCAATCCTGGTGGAAAAAGGTGTCACATTAATCACTTGACGGAAAAGACAGTGTGCTGTTACCACATACCATCCAAAATTGGAATTTTGTGAAAGCAATGGACAAAATAACCAGGGTTTCCAATTTTTACTGTCTAAATTTCCTGCAGTTAGTACTGCAAAACTTAAAGAAGGAATTTTCATGACTCGGTGAAAGATATTACCTTCGAACAGTTGCTGACAGCTACTGAGAAGTTAGCTTGGCTTGCTTTTAAAGATGTATTCTGAAATTTCTTGGAGAACGTAATGTTTGAGAATTAAAGGGAACTGACGGAGTACATGGTGGACGGTTACAAGGCTACAGTCTGCAACACGTCTCTGAAATTACATTTCCTACATTCCCACTTGGTTTTCTTTCCACCAAATCTTGGAGATGTCAGTGACGAACATGGACAGCGATTTCACCAAGATATCGCTGCCACGGAAAGACGGTTTAACGGAAGTTGGTCACGAAACCTTTTGGCGGATTACTCCAACAAGAAGTTTTACCATCCACCCACAAATGGAAAGTTTCCAGGAAAAGTCTCTAACAGTCCTACAAGAAGTTTCACCACCCACCCACAAACGGAAAGTTTGCATCGAAAGTGTCTAACTTGTAACTACATTGCAAGCTTTATTCAGCTTTCTCGTACTACTTTCATTTTATTTTGTGTTTTGTAATAGAAAGAATTACTTTTGTTGCATGAAGACTACAGATTTCTCCTGTACTGTTACTGAGTCGTTTCCAAGATTTGCCGAAAGTGGTATACGTGGCGCATGATGGAACATTTATGATTTCATTTTCGCAATCAGCATATGTTATTTAGTAAAGAAAACTTACTTTCATCTCGCGGTAAGCCACGAAGTTCAAACTTATCGCACTGCGTAACAGTTATATAATGAAAATAACGTAAAAGTCATTATAATTAACTTAGTAAGATTAGTAAATACACTAATTTCACGTGTAGTTATGTGGAAATATTCTCTAAATCTGCGTTTATAGCATCTTTAGATGAAGAGCAAACTTTGGGAAACGTTGATTGGACTACACTAGTTGATTTTGAAGGGAACAGAAATAAAACATTGGATACGGAAAGGTTACTGTGTTGGAGCATTAGTCCGCAGCTTTTTTCCGTAAGTTTAATAAACACGACATATACATGTATCAGAGACTTTTGTCATCAATAATATTTTCTCCTTGACTATTTACCACAGTCTGCCTACGCTGGAGTAACTTTTAGATTCGGCGAATGTAGAAATCTCGTGATTTGAGATGAAGAACACGTCTAACGATGTATGGAGTGCATTTCCATGCGGAAAGGTAGTTCTTTGATGGTTGATCTACAGAGAGCGAAAAAGCTGAAAATTTGATGGCGTAGGATCAGGTGAATATGGTGGGTGCGGAATGACTTCCCGACCCAAATCCTGTACAGTGTTTTTTCAGTCGAGCAGAACGTGGACTGGCGTTTTTTTGTTTGGTCATCAGTCTACTGACTGGTTTGATGCGGCCCGCCACGAATTCCTTTCCTCTGCTAACCTCTTCATCTCAGAGTAGCACTTGCAACCTACGTCCCCAATTATTTGCTTGACGTATTCCAATCTCTGTCTTCCTCTACAGTTTTTGCCCTCTACAGCTCCCTCTAGTTCCATGGAAGTCATTCCCTCATGTCTTAGCAGATGTCCTATCATCCTGTCCCTTCTCCTTATCAGTGTTTTCTACATATTCCTTTCCTCTCCGATTCTGCGTAGAACCTCCTCATTCCTCACCTTATCAGTCCACCTTATTTTCAATATTCGTCTATAGCACCACATCTCAAATGCTTTGATTCTCTTCTGTTCTGGTTTTCCCACAGTCCGTGTTTCACTACCATACAATGCTGTACTCCAGACGTACATCCTCAGAAATTTCTTCCTCAAATTAAGGCCGGTATTTGATATTAGTAGACTTCTCTTGGCCAGAAATGCCTTTTTTGCCATAGCGAGTCTGCTTTTGATGTCCTCCTTGCTCCGTCCGTCATTGGTTATTTTACTGCCTAGGTAGCAGAATTCCTTAACTTCATTGACTTCGTGACCATCAACCCTGATGTTAAGTTTCTCGCTATTCTCATTTCTACTACTTCTCATTACCTTCGTCTTTTTCCGGTTTACTCTAAAACCATATTGTGTACTCATTAGACTGTTCATTCCGTTCAGCAGATCATTTAATTCTTCTTCACTTTCACTCAGGATAGCAATGTCATCAGCGAATCGCATCATTGATATCCTTTCACCTCGTATTTTAATTCCACTACTGAACCTTTCTTTTATTTCCATCATTGCTTCCTCGATGTACAGATTGAAGAGTAGGGGCGAAAGGCTACAGCCGTGTCTTACACCCTTCTTAATACGAGCGCTTCGTTCGTGATCGTCCACTCTTATTATTCCCTCTTGGTTGTTGTACATATTGTATATGACCCGTCTCTCCCTATAGCTTACCCATACTTTTTTCAGAATCTCGAACAGCCTGCACCATTTTATATTGTCGAACGCTTTTTCCAGGTCGACAAATCCTATGAACGTGTCTTGACTTCTCTTTAGTCTTGCTTCCATTATTAGCCGTAACGTCAGAATTGCCTCTCTCGTCCCTTTGCTTTTCGTAAAGCCAAACTGATCGTCACCTAGCGCATTCTCAATTTTCTTTTCCATTCTTCTGTACATTATTCTTGTAAGCAGCTTCGATGCATGAGCTGTTAAGCTGATTGTGCGATAATTCTCGCACTTGTCAGCACTTGCCGTCTTCGGAATTGTGTGGATGATGCTTTTCCGAAAGTCGGATGGTATATCGCCAGACTCATGTATTCTACACACCAACGTGAATAGTCGTATTGTTGCCACTTCCCCCAATGATTTTAGAAATTCTCATGGAATGTTATCTATCCTTTCTGCCTTATTTGACCGTAAGTCCTCCAAAGCTCTTTTAAATTCCGATTCTGATACTGGATCCCCTGTCTCTTCTAAATCGACTCCTGTTTCTTCTTCTATCCCATCAGACAAATCTTCACCCTCATAGAGGCTTTCAATGTATTCTTTCCACCTATCTGCTCTCTCCTCTGCATTTAACAGTGGAATTCCCGTTGCGCTCTTAATGTTACCACTGTTGCTTCTAATGTCACCAAAGGTTGTTTTGACTTGCCTGTATGCTGAGTCTGTCCTTCCGACAATCATATCTTTTTCGATGTCTTCACATTTTTCCTGCAGCCATTTCGTCTTAGCTTCCCTGCACTTCTCATTTATTTCAATCCTCAGCGACTTGTATTTCTGTATTCCTGATTTTCCAGGAACATGTTTGTACTTCCTCCTTTCATCAATCAACTGAAGTATTTCTTATGTTACCCATGGTTTCTTCGCAGCTACCTTCTTTGTACCTATGTTTTCCTTCCCAACTTCTGTGATGGCCCTTTTTAGAGATGTCCATTCCTCTTCAACTGTACTGCCTACTGCGCTATTCTTTATTGCTGTATCCATAGCGTTAGAGAACTTCAAACGTATCCCGTCATTCCTTAGTATTTCCGTATCCCACTTCTTTGCGTATTGATTCTTCCTGACTAATGTCTTGAACTTCAGCCTACTCCTCATCACTACTATATTGTGATCTGAGTCTATATCTGCTCCTGGGTACGCCTTACAATCCAGTATCTGATTTCGGAATCTCTGTCTGACCATGATGTAATCTAATTGAAATCTGCCCGTATCTCCCGGCCTTTTCCAAGTATACCTCCTCATCTTGTGATTGTTGAACAGGATATTCGCTATTACTAGCTGAAACTTGTTACAGAACTCAATTAGTCTTTCTCCTCTTTCATTCCTTGTTCCAAGCCCATATTCTCCTGTAACCTTTTCTTCTACTCCTTCCCCTACAACTGCATTCCAGTCGCCCATGACTATTAGATTTTCGTCCCCCTTTACATATTGCATTACCCTTTCAATATCCTCATACACTTTCTCTATCTGTTCATCTTCAGCTTGCGACGTCGGCATGTATACCTGAACTATCGTTGTCGGTGTTGGTCTGCTGTGTATTCTGATTAGAACAACCCGGTCACTGAACTGTTCACAGTAACACACCCTCTACCCTACCTTCCTATTCATAACGAATCCTACACCTGTTATACCATTTTCTGCTGCTGTTGATATTACCCGATACTCTTCTAACCAGAAATCCTTGTCTTCCTTCCACTTCACTTCACTGACCCCTACTATGTCTAGATTGAGCCTTTGCATTTCCCTTTTCAGATTTTCTAGTTTCTCTACCACGTTCAAGCTTCTGACATTCCACGCCCCGACTTGTAGAACGTTATCCTTTCGTAGATTATTCAATCTTTTTCTCATGGTAACCTCCCCCTTGGCAGTCCCCTCCCGGATATCCGAATGGGGGACTATTCCGGAATCTTTTGCCAATGGAGAGATCATCATGACAGTTCATCAGTTACAGGCCACATGTCCTGTGGATACACGTTACGTGTCTTTAGTGCAGTGGTTTCCATTGCCTTCTGCATCCTCATGCCGTTGATCATTGCTGATCCATCCGCCTTTAGGGGCAATTTCCCACCCCTAGGACAAGAGAGTGCCCTGAACCTCTATCCGCTCCTCCACCCACTTTGACAAGGCCGTTGGCAGAATGAGGCTGACTTCTTATGCCGGAAGTCTGCGGCCGCCAATGCCGATTATTTATCAAAATTTAGGCAGTGGTGGGGATTTTTTTTTATCAAAATTTAGGCAGTGGCGGGGAACGAACCCGGGATCGAAGACGTTTTGATCATCAATCGATGACGCTACCCCTTTTTTTTCTTTTTTTTTTTGCTTTAACTATGATAATTGACTGAAAATTAAAAAAATAAACTTTTCACTCAAGGGAAGACTTTTTTTTATTTATTTTTCTTTAACTACTTTTTTTTAATGAGGTGGGGGAGGGCGGGGAAGGCAGAGCGATCAGGGGTCGTAACCCGAGGCCTGGTCGCAGTGTCCCCCTCGTCCGTCAAGGAATCAGGGATGGGAAGGGGAAATCTTTTGTGGGAATTATTATTTATTTATTTATTTTTATTTACTGTTTTAATACATTCTTAATGTGGTTTTACTTTATACCACAACAAAAATAAATGTATGTAGCACCGCATCGTGCTCTGAGAAAAAGAAAACAATATCTCGGCACGTTTCTTCTCCGAGGTAATGTATATGGGGAAAACGAAAAAAAGTGCTTCATACAGAATGCAGAAGGGTGTGTCGTTACTCTCCTTACTCTTCATCATCCAGGTACGTCTTCACGTATATCATGTTGTTCCACCGAGAATCGAACTTTGTCATGTCACCTCACTCAGTGGGTATCTTCTCCTACATGTTGATGATCCAGCTGCGTGGAGGGTCGCGTAGGGCACTCCCTAAGTAATTAGAAAAATACTGTCTGTATTTTGGGTTCCGTACGATCTTGCAATGACGTTCTTGTAGGTAGTTCCAAAAGTCTAATACATCTTTAAGTCCATCGTGAAATAGGTAGTGTACCGCATGCGCACGGATCCACGTGACAGCGTTGATCTTGGCGCGCGGGAAATACTGTTGATCCGGAAATAATAGAAACCGAGGTGTAATGTGTTCCGGAGTCATTCGTAGAAAATACGACAAAATTTGTCGCACCAAGCGCCATACGTCTTCTGCCGCGCCACATGTGAGACGGTGTTCGTCCGTGTCTGGTATCCCGCAGTCTACGCAGAGAGGCGATTCCACCATGTTTATCTTGTGTAGGCGTGATCGGGTGATCTGTTTACCATTGACTGTGATGTACCATGTGGATCGGACGGCTGTGTCCAGTGGAATCGCGTGAATCGTCTTCCACACCACCTTCCAATTAACCTGAGGGCTTTTGGTCTCCACGATGTTTGGTGGGCGCCTCTGCTGTAGGACATGATATATATCCCGCGCCGACGCCTGTTTCGTCGGTGGTACTGCGATACGGACATAGCTGTGTTCAATGTAAAAGTTCCCGAAGTTGTAGAAGGGTGGGGGTATGTCTTGCGTCGTCAGTGGGGGCATAATGGAGGGCGGAGCTAAGGACTCCAACAGCAAACCTGTCAAACTTTCCGGGTGGTGGCGCCACAGCTTGATGTGTGAGCTGACATATAGGGCCACAGCTCTGTCATGGACATGGACTAGACCAAGACCTCCCCTTTCTGAGGAAGGGTCAGTGACTCATAACTGACTTTGAAGAGCATGCCTGTACTGACGTAGGCTCCGAATGCCGCTAATAGACGTCGAGCCATCAGTAACGGTATTGGGAGAACACGCGCTATGTGTGGAAGGCGCGATGCGAGGTAAACATTGACGAAGTGTGTCCTTTGGAGAATGTCGAGGGTCCGCAGACGAAGGTTGAAGATCTGGACCCGAATTTGTTGTAATAAGCGGCGGTAGTTAAGAGCCGCGGTGCGCCGTATGTCGTCGTGAAACTCTATTCCGAGACATTTGATAGTGCCACGAAGCTGTAGGGGTTCGACACACGCTGGGGTCAACCCGTCTCCTATGGCCATGGCGACCGATTTGGCGACGTTGAGACAGCTGCCGGAAGCCACACCGTACGTGGTAATCCATTCTAGTGCTCTGTTGACATCGTCGCGATTGCGGAACACGAGAACCAGGTCGTCTGCATATGCTGTACAGCGAAATGTGACGTCACGTAGGGTAAGACCGGTGAGGCGTTGACGGAGACCACAGAGGAGCGGTTCCAGTGCCAAAGCATATAGTAACGTCGACAAGGGGCAGCCTTGTCGGACGGAGCGCAAAATCGGGAGGGACTGCGAGAGACGCCCGTTAACGAGCACTTTGGAAGTCGCCCCTCGGAGTAGGCGCATCACGACGTCTGTGAATTGCTGTGGGTACTGCATGTGCTGGAGAACGGACGTTAGGTACGCGTGATCCACTCGATCAAAAGCTTGGCTAAAATCTAGTGATGCCAGCGCTCCCGGGATGCGGCGTGCCCTGGCTAGGGCTATTAAGTCACGGAATCGACACAGTGCTGTGTGGATGTTGTTGATACCCCCTAGGGAAGTCTGATCTGGCGAGATGACGTAAGGTAGGGTCGGTCGTAGACGGTTTGCTAATAGTCTGGTGAATATCTTCATGGCGTAGTTGACGAGTGTTAGCGGGCGGTAATCTTGTATTCGAGCCCCACCTTTAGGCTTGTGAACCGGTACCGCGGCACCGTGGGGGACATAAGCTCCCGACAGATGTCTGTTAAGTTGGGAGCCAGTAAATACTGGAAAGTTCTATAAAACTCCACAGGGAGCCCATCGGGGCCAGGAGACTTATTCGCCGCTCCTTCACCGATGGCGTCGATAACTTCGTCTTCCGTAATGTCGTTCAATAATTCAGTTTGTAAAGCCTGTGGGACAATGCTGTAAACCAGTTGTGAGACTGCTGTCACCGTCGTCGGGTCGGAACATTGAGCAGAATAAAGTCGTGCGTAATGGTCGAAGAAGGCTGCAGCAATATTGCGTTGTGTGGTGTGATGATGGCCGTCCTCGGTGGTGACGGCATGTATCAGCGCCCGTCTTCGCAGTGTACGTTCTCGGATGACGTGGTACATGGTGGGCCGTTCCGTTGCGAGTCTGTCTTGTGTCCGCGCTCGGACGATCGTCCCTTCGAGGTGTCGGCGCATCTGGGCTACGATCTGTGCTTTCGCACTCTGAACTGTCAGCTGTCGTTCCGGTGTGGGTGGCAAGGAGGCGCATTCGCGAAGGACGGTGAAATAAAAATCAAGGGTCTGCCGCCTCCAAGCAGCAGTCTCACGACCATACGTAATAAAGGTTCACCGTAGGGCCGGCTTGGCGCAGGTTAACCACCAACTAATCGACGTAGGATACGTTGGGAGGCGGCGGACGCACAAACTCCACGTGTCTTCGATGGCGCGTCGACAATCCGGAGAAGCGAGATGAGCAAGATTTAATTTCCAGGGATGTCGGCTGCGCCACACCCGTTGGCGACGAAGGGTGACGGCACATATATAGGCCTCGTGATCAGAAAAGGCTACTGGCCATACCTCCGCGGCACTCACCGTTGCCGCGAGAGAACGGGAGACGTAAATCCTATCGATGCGACTAGACGAGTGACTCGTGAAATGGGTGTATCCCGGTCTATTTCCTCGGACATGTTCCCATGTATGTACTAGCTGGAGATCGCCGATGAGTGTCCCAAGTTCGGGGCACGGTGAATGGCGTGGTAGCTGATCTTTAGGTGCTTGGGTGCAATTGAAATCGCCCCCTAATATCAAGTCATCGTGCCTGCCCTGAAAAAGCGGTGCTATTCCTTCTGCGAAGAAGAGCGATCGGTTACGACGGCGATTCGTTCCGGAAGGGGCGTACACATTGATAAACCGGACGCCTTGCACCGTTACGGCCATTCGTCTAGCGTTGGGGAGATATCGGACTTCGTCCGCCTCGAGGCCCTCTCTGAGGAGAATGGCGACTCCACTGTTAGTTGGCGAGGCGTGGGACACATGAGCCGTATAACCATACATACCCGGGAAATCGGCGACGAAGACTTCATGGAGAAAGACAATGTCAACGTCTGCTGCATTGAGCATGTCTTGGAGCAGCGACAACTTCGTACGTGTCCGAATGGTGGTAATGTTGATGGTCGTCAAGCGATAGGTTTGTAGATCGTCTCCTGCGGTGGGGCCTGCCGTCAGTGTCGCCGTAAAAGGTGGGGCCCGTGATCTGCTGGCCGCGTCCGTGCCATCATCTGTTGCTACTCGGGAGGGGCCGAGGTGCGGGAGGAGAGACCCCTCTCCTCATCCACCACAGCGGTCGTAGAATCGTCTTCAATGTAATCCGCCCAAGGGCCGTAAGTTAACGGTGGCTGCGGTAGAACACTTGTGGGCTGAGTGACTAAGGGTGAATCCGCAGTTGTTTCCGGTTGTGTACCAACGGCGGGCGCTGTGCTGGCCATCCGTTTGTCCGAGAGAGCGGAATCGAGTTTGTCAAAACCAGACAAAGTGACAGGTGAGGGCGTTCTCGTGTCATCCATTTTCCTCGTCGTTTCGTCGGCCGTCCGGTCGTCAACTGGAGAAGACGTCCGCTGGAGGCAATCGTCTGAGGGTGTGTGACGTCGCTTTATATGTTTTCTCGGTGACCTTTGTTTGCGGACGTGGGTTTCTGTGTCCGAAAGAGTTTGTGGTTCCCGTATAGCATCCCCCTCAGGGAGAAAGGCAGTGGTCGCTACAACCCTAGCGTCGAGTTCCATTCTCTCGTCCGAATCTTCATGTGGAGTCGATGGGCGGCGTTCTTCAACCCCTGCAGACACCGTAATGGTGTTGGTCAATCCAGGACCGGCGACAGGTGCGCATTCTAACGCTTCCTGTCTGCCGGGGGGGTTGTCGTCTGTCATGACGGTCGATCGTGTCACCTCTGCGTAATTGAGGGGGAGGGCCGTGAGCGGAGGAGGTGGTGTGGTGTCATGCAATGGAAGTTGTGTAACCCGACGTTGAATACACGCCGAGCGCACATGACCCTCCTGGCCGCAACCAGAACAAGTACGAGGTTGGCCGTCGTACATTATTATTGCTCGACAGCCACCTATGACTAAGTAGGACGGCACATGTTTCTTTAATTCAATTTTCACTTGTCGGACGCCGTTGAGGACTTGGTACGTCTCGAAGGTGTTCCATTTTTCGGCCACGTGGCTAATTACCGTCCCATAAGGGCGGAAAGCTTAGGTAACTACGTCCGGTGGTACTTCGAAATGGAGTTCGAAGACTCTTAGTGTGCGTAATCCTAGTCCAGCATGGTCAACAGTAACCTCTCCGATGTGACCATCGGAGTGTTTGAACTTGAGAGTGTTCGCGCATCTGTTCACAACTGCGTGACATAACTCGTCGTCGACCATCTTGACGTAAACGACGCTACTTGTGATGGGTAGGTGGATACCGATGATGTGCTGTGGTTGGTATTTGAACTTCGTCACGGATGAATCGTTCGACTTCAAAGGCTCGTGGTCGTGCGTAGTCGGGCTGGAGGCTGATCTTGATAGTAGCTTTTCTGTACGAATGAGCCACGGCGACTCAGTGTTCACGGACGCGAGTATTAGCTGCGGCGAGGAAGTAAACTACGCGCGCTCGTGACTCTGCGGACGGGACCGCGACTCTGCGGACGGGACGTAAACAAGGCGTCCTCGCCGCTCACCGGCCGAAAGCAGACTTTGAACCCGGGACCGAAGACGTTTTGATTATGAATCAAAGACGCTACCTCTAGACCACGGGTCACTTTACCCAGTCTCCCTAGTCGTTGTTCTTGGACTGTGTCTCCACAACGTCTCAGTCGTTGACAATAAATATCAGCAATGACGGTTACGCGTCTGAGAAGCAATTCGTTGTACACCACACCGTCGCTGTTCCACCAGATGCTTAATATTATCTTTCGTGGATGCTCGTAGGTATTTGTGTGGTGTCTAGGAAACCTGCGTATGCGATTCGCTAGACAAACATTCAAACAAGTCGGATTAATGAGTTTTACTACCGTAAGAAGACTAAAATACTTAAATTTTACACAGAACATACGAAATAAGCACTCTTCTTCAGTATGGGCAATTTCAAGTCGATGCTATATAGAGAGTACAAATGAAGTGATCTAGCGTTGATGCTGCTATACAAGTGCCTTATATTGAAGCTGCTATTGAACTGGGTCGTCACCAGTCGGTCGCAGCGCTTATGTCCTCTTCACATATTGGGCCGCTGCTGTAGCGTTGTCGTCCTGGAGGGAGTGGCTGTTAGTGTGCGATTGGCTGACTTCTTCTCACAGCCTTCTCTTCTCTGTCGTTCCCGACTAGCCTGCCGGCGCTTGAGTTTACACCATAACATTCATCCTCCCCCCCCCCTTCCTAAAGCGATGGACCGTCGTCGTATATGGATCACGACGACGGCAGGGGAGGCATGAGGGACCGGAAGCTGTGGCTGCATCGGACCTCATACTTCCGGTCGTGCTCCGCTATCCGGCCTGCGCTCTGGGGGAACATACGCGTCCACCTCCTGAGGCCCATTCCCAAATGTAGAAGGCGTGCTGGCGTGGGCGGGTCTAGCTCAACCGCTTGGACGAGAGGAGGTGAAGACTCCGTCTCCACGGCGTCGTCCCGCGGTGTCGTGATCACACCCTCTGGCGATTTCCAGGGCTGCGCTGTCCTCTGGATCCGTGAATCTGGGGAAGAGACATTGAAAGATGATCGTGTACATGTGTACATGATAGAGGCAAAGTCGATTTTGATGTCGGGGCTGCAAGCCATCTGGACCTGAAATAAGATACACGGAAGCGCCAAGTCGACGGACTGTCTCGCCTCGCGCCCACCGTCTGCTGCCGCTAAAAGCCCTGTAACAGACAATATCATGCGGTGCGAAGCGATACTTGTGGCCTTCCTTCGGCGCCGCATGCTGAGGAGAGTGGAAGAGGTGGAGAAGCGTCTGATGGCAGCGGCCGTGAAGGAATTCCGCCGGCGATGGTCCATCCTGTGGATGCGAACGAGAGGAGGCGAAAAACAGTTTCAGTGCTTGATTCCTGGTGTGTGCGGTGCGAAGTTCGGCCATTTACTGTTTGAAGATTCTGAAAAAACGTTCGTCTTCGACGTTTGACTGTGAAGGGAACGGTGCACTAGTTAGATGCTGTATGCCATTGCGTTCACAGAATGTTTCAAATTCATTTGACTTGAACTGAGGACCGTTGACCGATACTATGAGTTCAGGCAAACCTTCGAGGCAAAAAATAGAGGACATCGCCTGTGTTACGTGACGTTGTCGAGTTCTTTGGCACAGCAAAAGGAAACTTGCTATAAGAGTCTACCACAATCAACCAACGAGCGTTGCAGAAAGGTCCCACAAAGTCTTTGTACACACATTGCCACGGTGATTGCGACTTATGCCAATCAGAGAATTTTTGTGGTGGGGCGGACTGATTTTCCGCACACGCGTGACACTTTTCCATTTAGGTGTCCATACCCCGCCAAGTACAGTTTCGACGCACTAATTGTTTCGTATGAACAATCCAACAATGTCCTTGGTGAAGTTACTGCAACACTTCTTTTTGCAAAGCTTTGTGGATCGAAGTACGTGACTGTCCACTGTCATTTTGAACAAGAATCACACCTTGCTATATACCGAGGCTATGCCGACGTGCAAAATATCGCCTTACCACTGGGTTCTTTATGCTATGCAATGAGCTAGGCCAAGATGTGCGAATGTGTGTTTGCAAAATGTTCAAATTTGAATCAGCTTCCGTGGCTTGTGCAATTTACCGATACTTCAGAGGAAAGGGCTGAAGCCATTCAGAATTCTTAGCAACAATGTAACAACAAAATGCAGCAGAAGCATCAAAGTCTCTATCAGGGCCAATCAGAAGACGTGAAAGTGAGTTCGCATTATCATGTTGAGCTGTCAGACGATACGCAATCTCGTACTGGTATTGAGACAACAACAAAGCCCATCTTTGCAATTTTTGGGCAGTTCGTACAGGAACCGCCTTCTTCGCATGAAACAAGGACTACAATAGCTGGTGGTCCGTTACTAAGTAGAATTTTCTGCCGTTCAAATGTTGGTGGAATGCCTCTTCCTCTGTTTGTGAGTAGTTACCCTGAGCTTTGGAAACACTTTTGATGCGAATTCAATAGGCCTATTATTATCACCAAATCTGTGAGAAAGTACTGCACCAATTGCATAAGAAGAAGCGTCAACTTGCAACATAACTGATTTGTCAGGATCAAAGTGAACCAAATATCGATCACTGAGCAACGCTTCTTTAAGTTTTTGAAAAGCTTCTTTCAATGATCTGTCCAAACAAAGGGTACGTTTTTGCGACGCAAGCGATGCAATGCAGCTGCGATCTGTGCAGCATTCGGTATGAACCGAATATAATAGTTCATTTTCCTTAAGACTGAATGCAACTCTGTGACGTTGCGAGGAACTGGCAGGTCACGTATGGCTAAGAAATGTGACTGAATAAGATGTACACCTTGACAGTTTATGACACTACCAAGACACTGCGGCTCAGGTTTTAAAAAATCGCACTTGTCCAGCATACAGTTTAGTCCTGCATTAGATAATATAAGAAACAAAACAAGAAAATTTGTGATGTGTTCTTCAGGTGTACGACCTGCTACGACAATATCGTCGAAACAGTTTGATCAGTTTGGTACTTGAGCAGTCAGCTGTTACAAATACCGTTGGAAAATGGCGGGTGCGGAAGCACTGCCAAAAGGCAAACCCAAATATTTAAACAAGCCCAAATGAATGTTCACAACGCACACGGATTGAGATTATTTATCTAGAGGTATTTGAAGATATGTGTCGCACATATCAATTTTTCAAAAGCAGCGACTAGAGCCTAATCTGTCCGTGAGAACCTCTGGGCGTATCAATCGATAAATATCAATAGCAGTTTGTGGATTGACTGTAGACTTGAAATCAACACAGGGGCGAATACAACCTGAAGGTTTGGGGAGCAAGACTAGTGGACTTACCCTCTGACTAGCAATAGCTCTGCAATCTTGCAATTCTCTAAGTTCAGCAGCTACCTAGTCCCATAATGCAATAGTAACAGTTCTGGCCCGGCAAAATTTCGGCTGAGCATTGTCTTTCATAGTAATATGTGCAAAAAAGTGTTAGCCTTCCCTAAACCTTCAGAATAGAGTGCAGGGAATTCCTTTAACAAGCTACCTACACTGTCTTTGACGTTGAATGCTGTAACTGACAAAACATTGTCCTCAATGTTAGTCAAGCAAATCAAACGAATCAAGGCCAAATATGATCAAGGGCAAATATGTTCTCACAATTGCAAGAATGTTTCACAGTGATAGTCAATGTTCGCGATACGCGACAGGCAAAGTACATTTTCCAAGAACGGGAATGTCTTGTCCATTACAAGCCGTCAGGTGCGAGCTAGACGTAGACAGGCGCAGGGAGCCTAACGGTTCATATGTGTTACGATTTAGCAATGTAACAGTGGGACCCGTGTAGAACTGAAATTTCACAGGTTTTCCACTAATGTGGAAATGAACAAAAAGTTTGCTGGACTGGCGTAGCACTGAAGAAATTGTTCGCTTGGTAGTTTTGTTATTGATTGCATCAGGCTTCGAATACACTGCACTGATTACATGGGCCTTGTGACTAGATTTTTGTGAGTGGGCAGAATTCTTATGTCTGTTCCATTGCTAACATATGGATTGTAAGTGACGTTTCTTGGGACAAGAGTAACACTGTGCTTGTCTGGACGGATAGTCTCGTCGACTGTGCCGTGAATAGCACCAAGGGCATGACTTTATTGTGCTCACCTCTTCTGAGAGCTGTTTAGTAAATATCGAACCATTCGACCACAAATGTTTCTTATCCATTCAAAATTTCCAAGTTTACAAAGAGAATAACAAGACATTATATCACACCCAAAAAATCGGGTAACCTAGTACGATAAAGTGCTACAGGAATTGTGGCCACTGAAGTACAAGCTGGAATATCTGCCGATTTCTAGAGGGATCAATCGTGGAACACATGCGCAGTGTTGCTGAGAGCTGTCGCTCATATAAAGATATTAGGAAAGCGTTCCTTAGAACATACTGGTTGCAAGACAAGCAGGAAAGAATCAACCAGGAGTTCATTCTGGGCCAAGATTTATAAGTGGCAGGATTCCATAGTCTGGTGACGTTCTTTGAGTCGCTAATCAAGAAGAAATGGTGTGAATCTTCAGGTTTTGGCGGCGCAAAGACTGTTCCAATAAGTTTTGGGTGTGCAGCCGCAAGAAATATCCTTCTTCTTCTAATATTTCGGCTGTATGACGTTCAGCCATCTTCAGAGTCAGCCGCAAGACCGCCGCTCCAGTGCTCGCTTCGTCCCTTTATACTGTTGTACCGCGCGACTGCGCATGCGGCCACAGATGCAAATGCGCCAGAGACGTTGGTCGGTGGCAGAGACGTGCATAATGCGCGAGTTGTATCTATGACTCCGCAGTTGATCTTTGTTGGCATATCGATATATCATTGTGAGCTGCACTGTGACGACGTCTTTGCGGGTTTATTACAGCAAGTGCCGGATTCCAGGATTTATCAAGATTGAAGCCACTGTCTCTATTAATTAAGTTCGTCGTCAAGCGAATTTCAATTGCCTCCTTTACAATCGAGTCCCAAAAGGACGGTGTAGTTGCCAAAATTTCGACGTTGTCATACAACATACTGTAACCATTATCAATACAGTGCTCTGCCACTGCCGACTTGTTAGGTTGTAAAAGTCGTGTGTACCTCTGGTGTTCTGTACATCTTTCTTGGACAGTACGAGTTGTTTGTCCGATGTAAGAAAGGCCACATTCACATGGAATTTTGTAAACTCCAGATTTTCGGAGCAGCAAATCATCTTTGACGGAGCCCACGAGTGCAGCTGTCTTAGGTGGAGGACGAAAAATCACTTTCACTTTGTGTCTGCCGAGAATGCATCCCATTTTTGATGAGAGGCTACCCACATATGGCAGGAAGGCCATCGATTTAAAGGTTTCTTCATCTTCTTCTGCTTTCTTTGTGGCCTCTTTCGGTTTCATTTTCAGCGCCCTCTGTATTTGTCGTGGAGAGTACCCATTGTCTTCAAACACTCTTTGTAAGGGGAAAGTTCATCTTGCAGACTGCTTTCGTCAGTGAGTCAAAGTTCGGAGAACACTCATTGTCTGGGCAGGATGGTGGCAGCTATTTGCACGTAAATACAGATCGGTGTGTGTCGGCTTCCTATACACTTCATTTCCCAAAGTGCCATCCTCTCTGCGCCGAACCAAAACATCCAAGAATGGAACGCATCCCTCCTTTTCAATTTCCATTGTGAACTCTATTTGATCGTGGAGGGAGTTCAGATGTCTTAAGAACAGACGGACGGAGTCGCCATGGGTAGTCCCTTATCCCCTCTGGTGGCCAATTTATTTATGGAGGACTTCGAGGAGAAGGCGCGTGAATCTGCTGACTTGAAACCCACGGTATTCTGGAGGTATGTTGATGATACCTCTGTAGTTTGGCCCCATGGTGAAGACAACTTGCAAGACTTCTTAAGACATCTGAACTCCCTCCACGATCAAATAGAGTTCACAATGGAAATTGAAAAGGAGGGATGCGTTCCATTCTTGGATGTTTTGGTTCGGCGCAGAGAGGATGGCACTTTGGGAAATGAAGTGTATAGGAAGCCGACACACACCGATCTGTATTTACGTGCAAATAGCTGCCACCATCCTGCCCAGACAATGAGTGTTCTCCGAACTTTGACTCACTGACGAAAGCAGTCTGCAAGATGAACTTTCCCCTTACAAAGAGTGTTTGAAGACAATGGGTACTCTCCACGACAAATACAGAGGGCGCTGAAAATGAAACCGAAAGAGGCCACAAAGAAAGCAGAAGAAGATGAAGAAACCTTTAAATCGATGGCCTTCCTGCCATATGTGGGTAGCCTCTCATCAAAAATGGGATGCATTCTCGGCAGACACAAAGTGAAAGTGATTTTTCGTCCTCCACCTAAGACAGCTGCACTCGTGGGCTCCGTCAAAGATGATTTGCTGCTCCGAAAATCTGGAGTTTACAAAATTCCATGTGAATGTGGCCTTTCTTACATCGGACAAACAACTCGTACTGTCCAAGAAAGATGTACAGAACACCAGAGGTACACACGACTTTTACAACCTAACAAGTCGGCAGTGGCAGAGCACTGTATTGATAATGGTTACAGTATGTTGTATGACAACGTCGAAATTTTGGCAACTACACCGTCCTTTTGGGACTCGATTGTAAAGGAGGCAATTGAAATTCGCTTGACGACGAACTTAATTAATAGAGACAGTGGCTTCAATCTTGATAAATCCTGGAATCCGGCACTTGCTGTAATAAACCCGCAAAGACGTCGTCACAGTGCAGCTCACAATGATATATCGATATGCCAACAAAGATCAACTGCGGAGTCATAGATACAACTCGCGCATTATGCACGTCTCTGCCACCGACCAACGTCTCTGGCGCATTTGCATCTGTGGCCGCATGCGCAGTCGCGCGGTACAACAGTATAAAGGGACGAAGCGAGCACTGGAGCGGCGGTCTTGCGGCTGACTCTGAAGATGGCTGAACGTCATACAGCCGAAATATTAGAAGAAGAAGGATATTTCTTGCGGCTGCACACCCGAAACTTAATGAAACAAGAAGAAATGATTTTTGGACCAGGAGTACAGTCCAAAGGAATTTATGAGTCACTGTTATGTCAAACTGCCTCTGCACTACCAACAGCTCCTCATCGGAAGGTTCGATTCCATTTGCCAAGGCTCGTCAGGAAGGAACGACAACAGACGAAATGGGAGAAATTATCGATCACAGGGAAACAACAACAATTAGAGTGAATAACCAGCAAAAAGGAAACTGAAGAGAACAACTAAATCGAAATTAGTTCCAGCAGGATACTGGGGAACCACATAAAAGAAACTGAGAGAACAACAATCGATGGCAGCAAGAAAACAACAAGTTCATAATATCCGGATTAGGCCTCCCAACTCGTCACAGGGAAAACCCCAAATAGTGGTTATCGACAACACATTGTCCTGAATGCTAAGGCCAGCCAAATCAACGAATCAAGTCCAAATATGGTCTCACAATTGCGTGATCGTAGCCCAATGAAAGTCAAAGTTCACGTATGGGAGCGATACATCGAAGGCAAAACAGATTTTCCAAGAACAGGAATGTCTTCTGCATTATAAGCCATCAAGCGCATGCTGGTTTTAGACAGGCGCAGGGACCCTAACGGTTCATATGTGTAGCGATTCAGCAATATAACATAGGCACCCGTGTTCAACTGAAATTTCTCACATTTTCCACTAATATGCAAATAAACAAACAGTTTGTTGGACTTACATAGCGCTGAAGAAACTGATCGCTTGCTAGTTTTGTTATTGCCTGCAGCATTCTTTGAATACACCGCACTGATGACATGGGCCTTGTGACTAGATTATAGTGAGTGGGCAGAATTCTTATGTTTGTTCCATTGCAAACATATGGATTGCAAGTGATGTTTCTTGCCACAAGCATAACACTGTGCTTGTCTGGACGGGTAGTCTCGTCGTCTGTGCCGTGAATAGCACCAAGAGCATGACATAATTCTGTTCACCTGTTTAGAGAGCTTTTTACGTGGCACGGCGCACGCATGCCGCTGCTGCCTACTGGGCTAATTGTAAGTAAGAGACGACTCAACCGGACAAATTGGTGGCTGTTCCGATTTATTGGCTGACACGGCACATGAATCATACTGATCTAGAATTTGCACTACGTGCTGAAATGATGGAACTGACTGTTTAAAAATCTGTTCTCTAAGTCTGACATCAGTTACACTACACACAATAACATCACGCAGCATAGCATCTGAATATAAAGCATCTGAATATAAAGCACATTTGAATTCGTATTTCCTCGTCATATCTTGCAAATCTGTTACGCACTCGCGTTAATTTTGATCTGACCTTTTCTTGAAACGAAAGAATTGTACCTAGCTGCCACCACAATCACTTGTTGGTCATAATAGTTGGGTAGAGTATCTAAAACCTGATCATAGGAAAGTTCACTCGGAGTGGCGTTAGAAAACAATTTCTGAATAAGGTGAAAAAGTGCACTTCCATTGACAAAAAGTAATGTAGTTTCACAGTACATGGTAAGTTGTGAGCAATGATGTGGGCTTCATACTGTTGCAACTACTCGAGCCATTCGTCTTCTTTTTCGTTAATCTTGTGAAGAGGCAGTTTGGCACTCAGAGCTACAGTTGTTGCTTGTGCCGCTGCAATTCTGGCTTGGTTGGCGAGTAGCTGCTGTAACGTTTTTAGAAGCATGGCTATCTGCTACGTCTGAAACTGAAACATCTGTGTCATCAGCGTTGCATCTATTGTTTGCAGCTGTGGTGCCTGAGAGGGGGGTGGAAGAGGTGGGTTGCTCACTGTGGAATAGGCGAATGCGATAAACAGACAATACAAGCAAAATAATAAGCACAGAAGCAAAGAAAATTTCTGCAACGCCTACCTGAAAACACTCAAAAGTCCATGACGAAACAAAATTCTTGACAGCCAGGCTCCGGGTTGTCACTATGGGATTCGTTCACCTCTCATCGCCAAATACGTGGGGTCTAGAAATCCTGCGTATTCGGTTCGCCAGACAGTCATTCAAACACGTGGTATTATTCAGTTTTATTACAACAAGAAGATTATAATATTTAACTTTTGCAGTTACACAGATGTGTCGCAAGCAAAGGCTGACATACGAAATAAGCAACCTTCTTCAGTATAGACAATTCCAAGTCTGCGTTACATAGAGAGTACAAGAGAAGTGATCTAGCGTTGACGCTGCTATACAAGTGCGTCATCTTGAAGCTGCTATTGAAATGGGTCGTTACCAGTCGGTTGGGGCTCTTGTGTCCTCTTGAAATAGGGGCAGCTGCTGTTGCGTTGTCGTCCAGTAGGGAGGGGCTGTTAGTGTGGGATTGGCTGACTCTTCTCACAGCCTTCTCTTCCCTGTCGTACCCGACTGACGTGCCGGCACTTGACTTTACGCTGTAACACTTTGCATGGAGAGTTTCTGCTTTGTTTTGGCTCAACCACTTCTTTCTTCTCCTTATGTTAGCATAAAGACACCATTTGTCGTCACCAATAACGACACAAGATACTAATGGTCGATGCTGTTCACGAGACATCTGACGGCGAACAAGCAGAGATCCACATATGGCCATGATTTTTGTGATTTTGGTTTAGAACATTCAGTATCCATACACCCCATTGCATGCAAATGTTGCACGATAGTGGAATGTTCACAGTTCATCACATTTGCCAGTTATCGAGTACAGTGACATGGGTCATTGTGGATTAATGTGTTTGCATGATCTTCACCAAATCTTGAAGGTCTTCCTGAGTGTGGAGAGCCACTAACGTCAAAACTATCCTCCTTAAAACGGGAACACAATTTTCATGCCATCCTCTGTCCAACTGTATTATCCCCATACACCCTGCAAACGTTTCTGGTTACCTCCAAGGCTGTCATCCCTCTATTGAACAATATGCCGGAAACACTTCGATTTCTCCACTTGGCACTCCATTTTTTGGTCTCCACAGCTCCGCTCACTATCTCCAGATGACAAAACAACAACATGTGAACTCATATAGCACCAGTGAATAAAAAATTAAAAAATGGCAATCGATAAATAAACCCACAGCAACCGGAATACCAACAGACGAAACAAAAACGCTACGAACTTACGCACAAACCTAATATTTACCACTTGCGCAGAGACCAGACTGCTTGTAAGAGTTTAAGGACGTAAAAGTTAGGCCCATGTCTGACAAGGAAGTGAGACTAGGTGGCAGCCTATCCCCGAAGTTATTGAATCTGCACACTGAGCAAGCTGTAAAAGAAAACAAAGCGAAATTGGGAGATGGAATTAAAGTTAAGGACCTGGAAGAGCAGGTGTATGGGTGGATAGCGCCTTCTGAGGAGATTAATAGATGGATATCAGCGAAATAAGAGAAAGGTAATTAAATGTTTCCTAATTATGTACCGTAAAGTCGAGTGATTGTAAGAAAATACAACAAGACTTAGACAAAATGTCTAGTCGGTGTCATAAATAACGACTAGTTCTAAATGTGGAAAAATGTAAGTTAATGCAGATGAGTAGGAAAACAAACTTGCAACGTTCGGTTACAGTATTAATAGTGCAATAGTTGACACAGTTGCCGGCCGGTGTGGCCGTGCGGTTCTAGGCGCTTCAGTCTGGAACCGCGTGACCACTACGGTCACAGGTTCGAATCCTGCCTCGGGGATGGATGTGTGTGATGTCCTTAGGTTAGTTAGGTTTAAGTAGTTCTAAGTTCTAGGGGACTGATGACCATAGATGTTAAGTCCCATAGTGCTCAGAGCCATTTGAATTTGAACACAGTCAAGTTGCAAAGCGATATACGACGCTGGTGCGATCTATTCTTGAGACTGCTCCAATGTCTGGAATCCGTTCCAGGTCGGACTGAAGGAAGACATCGAAACAATTTACAGACAGGCTGCTTGATCTGTTAGTGGTACGTTCGAAGGACATGTAAGTGTTACCGAGATGCTTCAGTAACTCAAATGGGAATCCCTAGAGTGAAGACGTCTTTATTTTCGAGAAACACTGTTGAGGAAATTTATAGAACCTGTGTTTGAAGCTGACAACAGAACGATTCTACTGAAGCCAACATACGACGGGTGTAAGGACCACTAAGATAAGTCATCATAAATTAAGGCTCATGCAGAGGAATATAGAAGTCGTTTTCCCCCGCTCTATTTGCGAGTGGGACAGGAAAGGAGACGTCTAGTAGTGATACAGGGTAATCTCCGCCACGCACTGCACGTTGGCTTGCGGAATATCTATCTGGATGTAGAATTACACCAGCCATGGTGAAATAATTAGACTAGGAAATAAGACTTGTAAAGTAGTAGATGAGTTCTGAAGGCAGAGTAAATTACGACGATTAAAATAGAGAGGAAGTAAAATGCAGAATGGGTAACGTACGAAAAGCACTAAAAAAAGCCCTTTTGTTAACATATAATATAAATGTAATTGTAAGGAACTCTATTGTAAAGTGGCTTGTCTGTGGTATACCACTGTACAAAAGCGAAACACGAACAGTAAGAAGTTCAAAGTAGCAGAAAACAGAATATTTCGAAATAGTGCTGTAAGCTAGAAGGAGGTACTGAATCGAAGTATGGAATTGGGAAAAAAGAAATTTGTGGCAAAACTTGACTAAAAGAAGTTATCTGTTGAGAGGACACATCCTGAGGCTAGAGACATCTGGTCATGGAGTGAAGTGAGGAGGTTAAAAATTGTAGAGGAAAATTAAGGAGTGAATATAGTAAACAGATTCCAATAGATTTAGGTTGCTGTAGTTACGCAGAAGTGAAGACGCTTACATAGTGTGTAATAACACGAAGAGCCATTTCATATCAGTCTTTTGACTGAAAACCACGACATTCTATATGCAATATTTTTAAGCCATAACTCAACACTGTATATTCCGGTCTTCTTTCAATCTCTACGTTAATTTATTGGAAAAATCCTAAGGAAATGCAATCTGAAAACAAAGGAAGTAGGTTACAGTACACTTGTTCGCCCACTGCTTGAATACTGCTCACCGGTGTGGGATCCGTACCAGATAGGGTTGTTAGAAGAGATAGAGAAGATCCAACGGAGATCAGTGCGCTTCGTTACAGGATCATTTAGTAATCGCGAAAGCGTACGGAGATGATAGATAAACTCCAGTGGAAGACTCTGCAAGAGAGACACTCAGTAGCACAGTACTGGCTTTTGTTGAAGTTTCGAGAACATACCTTCATCGAGGAGTCAAGCAGTATATTGCTCCCTCCTACGTATATCTCGCGAAGAGACCATGAGGATAAAATCAGAGAGAGTATAGCCCACACAGAGGCATACCGACAATCTTTCTTTCCACGAACAATACGAGACTGGAATAGAAGGGAGAACCGATAGAGGTACTCAAAGTATCCCCCGCCACACACTGTCAGGTGGCTTGCGGAGTATGGATGTAGATGTATAATCTTGTCATCTCCACGTTACTGCCACATAAATTGGCCAGTACAACTTGTTTTGTATATGCCAGCCCTTCTCTGACCTCATTGTGTTTCCACTCTACTAACATATGCATCGCCAATTCAACGACTCCTAGGTGCCGGAGTAGACATCTCGCTGCACTGTATCTCTTTGTAAAGATTTTTCACTAACTTCTTAATCTTCACATTTTATGTAAATCTTCTTCATTTCATACTGAACCTGTCTATTCATTTTCTAGCTGTCTTTGATAATGTCTCATTTCAAATGATTATAATTTATTCTCCTGCGTATTTCCAGTGGCCGCAATGATGTGCTACAGACATATTCAAGAACCTCTTCCTCAGTTCCTTATGAATACTTGTTATTAATAGAAACTTTTTATTGAAAAAACCTTCGTTGTCCTCCAACTTTAAACGTAGCTGACGGCAGCAACCAAAATAAATATGCAGTATGTAAAGTATCATCATCATTTCATCCCCATCAACGCGCAAGTCGCCGAAGTGGCGTCAAATCGAAAGACTTGCTCCCGGCGAACGGTCTACCCGACGGGAGTCCCTACTCACACGACATTTATTTATCCTGAAGCTTAATGTCGGTAGCCATCCACCACTGTTTAAAAAAGATGCTTCTTATGGAACTGCACACTTCGCAGGTCCAGCAGCTTGGTGTTTGGCTGTTGCGCGCGTGCGCACACAGGAAGTTACACTCGAGACTGCGAGGGGAAAGAGCAGTTCCGCTACCCTAGAGGTGCTGATGATGGTAATTTTTTTAGCAGTGCGTTTGTTGTGCTTAAAAACCGTGTGTCATATTCTAGAATATGGTAATATTTATAATTATATTATTATTATCGTCTAGCTGTTATATTTGATTCCTTTTTGCGTACTTTTATTTTGTAGAATGTAAACTTCCACTGCCGGAAATGTCACAATTAGTAAAATGTTGCGGGCTATTATGCCATGGTCGAATGGATTTCACGGGCATTTCGTCCCCATCTGCGTAGGACATTTTCAAGAGGGAGTCAGTAGCAAGCCAGGTCTAATTCGGACATTCAACAAAGCTACGATCCCGCTTGAAAATGTTCTCCGCAGATGGGAACGAAACGTAGGGTTTTAAGGTGAAATCCATTCGACCACGCCATAATAGCCCGGAACACTTTATTAAATGTGTTCTTATATTATACAGAAAATCATAACCACGGATTTGCTTCTCCTTGAGGTATGTTCTATGACTATAGACGTATACGACAGCTGAAGTTTTCACAACTGTCTCTCCGTGGCAAACTTAGAGTTAAGAAAATAGATCGCACAACACCCGATGTTCTAATGTCACTCTGGTATAAGAAACAACAAAAAATATAGTCGTAACTTGAATTCTGAATGACACTAACTGGAAAACTGTTATTCTGGCTGTGAAGTAAAAAATGCACTGTTTTTCTCTGTGTTTGCTGTTTACAGGTGATTTACCGTGGACGCAACATGGTTTTAGAAATATAAAAAAAAATGAAAGAAAAAACTGGAGAACACGAGAAGTAAAAGAAGCACGTTGATGATGTAGTTTCACCGTAACTTTTAGGAATCTTGAGACATATACACTTTCAATAAATTAGCATAATATAAAGATCGTACATGTTTGTTACCCTTTACATAAGTTTAAAACAAATATTAATCATTCTCTAGAGAAGCACCCCCACTAATTTTAGCTACGAGGCGCAACTGTTCCTGAAGCACTGTTCTAACATTAGGTAAATTTAAATAATTAAATATAATTATTGACCGTTCGGTTCTAAGCCACAAAGGCAACGATAAATGAATGGCATAACTGCCAAAACATAGACTCTCACTTTGGGTGTGTTCAACAAAGAGTTTTCTCTCACAAACGGCAAAACTAAAACATTATTGTACACTGGTTATATTAGTATCAATACTTACCTCCAAAGCCAGTGAATATTTTGAGCTTCTTCATGAGTTACCACTTCACATTTCCTGCTGTGGACTACTTGGCTGGAAACTATTTTTACTAACTTTGTTTTTGAAATCTGTCTTACGGGACCGATTTTGTAGACATAACCTTCCAAAAATAAATCAAAGGTAACTTATTCCTTTTCTTTCTTAGTTTGATCCTTCGTGAAAGCTATATCTGCATTATCATGAAACTTAATGGGAAACATATTTTTAATGCAGAAGGTATCTTACTAACACCTGACACAGGATAGGATATTCAAGAAATGAATTATGTGTCTTACAATTCAGAATGACTCACAGAATGATAAATATATAATACATACGTACTCGACTAAAGACAAGTAATTATGACTTATGTAGAAGATTTGACAGAAGAAATTAGGTAGTGATTGTGGACACAGTGTCATAAAATTGCATATGTCGTATAGTAAGGGAAAATATATCTAGAAATCGATTCATGGATCTTTGAAATTGACATACCGTTTCGTTCTAGCATAATTTACGAATAACCCCACATTACTAACTCAATGAAAACAAAATGCTTTGGTTTAACAACAAACGCAACTATGCTGAGTTATGACATGTAACTACTGAACTTTTCTGCGTAAGAAAGTGTACACAAATTTATTGTCACTCTTTCACTACAAGACCTCGGTTCTGCATATTGTTTTCCTGATGTATTAGTTGTGACGACATAATGAGTTATTTATTTCTTACTGCTACAACACTTCTTGTGTGCTGAACGCTACTCGATCACAATCTAAACAGTATAATGCATCATCAAATATTTCACCGTGGACAGCCAATATTATTTAGGAGACAACAAAACCTACCTAATAATGTGTGCTATTTAATTTTGTCGCTGTGTAGCAGTTAATCTTTCGTAACTTCTTTCCATTATCGTCTGAGGTACTGAATATGAAGTTCCTTTCCACAGTGCATGGCGAATTGCAGCTATATATGTAGTTCAATTTATCTCGAACTCAACTGACGCTCTGGGTCATTCCAAGGATGATATTTCGAATATGAACTGTGATCAATCCAGTGCGTGCCAAGTGTTGAAGCCACAATGAAATGTCCTACAATTCGTAAAACTAGCCTTATCTTGATGAAACAGAGGAGGCCCAGCCCTTAACTGTCTACAACTTTTTTAAAATTTAAGTGTTTATTAGAGCAATGAAGTAGCTTTTCATAACAACGTCCCTATTAGTTTTTGAACCATGTCAAACGGAATACTCAAACATGTGAATGGAGTCAGCTATTTTAGTTTAAATTCTGTTCACTGCAGAGGAAGTATTTGTAATACAATAGCATTATTTTTGCTGTTACATATACAGAAGTACATCTTTTTTTCTTTTTTTTTGCATTGACAACAGTGTGATATTATATAACAGTGAATCATTTTACTAACTGTTTAGACAGGGAAACGAGTTAATCTGAGAGTCATCATACCGTGACAAGTGTGGAAACAGAAAAGGGAGAGAAGGTTTATGGAAGTCGTGCACTCATCTGTGAAGCATCATAACGAACCAGTGTGGTTGTTGCCAACCCTCCTTTCCTCCCTAATGCCTTCCCTTCGTTTTTTTCTTTTTTTTTTTTTTTGTCTTTTCCAGCAGCGCTCACGTTTCGTTTTTGGCAATGGCGCTGGCATAATGAATGAGTCACAGAGGCTGCCGGGTGCCGCTGTCGGTGGAAAGCTTTACGATTTCATCAGTTTTTCCGAAGCCCCGCGGCTAATTCGTGGCCGCGAGGTTCTCGCGAGCGGCAGTGGCGCTGCGCGGGTTGCGTCACGGCAGGGGGCATTACTCACGGCCCAGGTAGCTCGCAGCGTGGTGGCTTAAACAGTCGCCCCCTCACCACCCCCTCCTCCCCCTCTCCCGGTGCTGGTGGCTGGCTTACCCACTCTGCGCCTTCCGCCTAACTCAATATGCGCACTGTGGGGCAAAAAAGGATTTCGCTGTAACGCCGTCAGACTTACAGCTTTCTGTCGGTGAAAAAAAGGGAAAAGGGATCTCTTTTCACTTCTTTTTACTCAGTTGTCGTCTGTGCCCGAGTGCCTGTGCGTAGTATATGTGGACTGGGTTAAATTGTTTGTCTTCAGTACTTTCACCCGTGTCTTTTTGGCAGGACTGTCCCGAAAGTTTTTTTGCAGAAACACACGGACTCGTCTTTTGAGAAAGGTTCACTTCCTTTACGAGCTACTATGAGTTTTGCAGCTTTCGAGCAGAGAATAATTGGTCGGCGTGCATTTTAACGTCACTTCAGTTCCTTGAAATTTTGAGTGTACACAAAAGCTTCTGACGGCCATTGGCTGTGTTAGAAGATGACTCGAGCGAAAAACTCAGCTTAGAGAAGTACCGAGTGAGTCAAACTTTCAGGACAAAATTACATGAATGATAAAATTCTCTGGTGACACTGGTGACCGCTATTAAAGAAATCATATTAGCGACTGATATAGGATAAAAATTCGGAATTACATACTAGACTAATAGAAGGAATAAGGTTCTGAAAAAATAACGCATGTCAGAGAAGAAAGGAAGATATAAGAGGCAGATTACCGTAGGCGTGAAGAGCATTCCTTCCCAAATTACTAGTATCAGACTCTGTCCACAGTTTAAGAGATCGTATATCCGGAGCATAGTACTGTATAGGAGTGGACTATTCGCTAGGGGAACAACTGGTAAATAAGGCAGTCGATGCTTGTGAGATGTTGTGTTACAGATATTGAAAATTAAATGCACTGACAAGAGGAGTAGCTTAATTCTTCGTAGAAAAGATCGGTAACATGCGCTTTATTAGTGGGGCCAAAGTGAGACTATGATGTCGTCACCATAACATTCAGGTATTATCTCTGACTACTAAACCGTTAATTCCACTTTCGGTGCGAGAGTCCAGGTATATTTCAATTAAAATTACAAGCTGTCTCGTACGACGACATTCGACGTTAGAAACTACCAATAATTTGCCAAGGCTTTGTCTGAAGAAAGAACCAGAAGTGGACAGAGGCCTTTGCTTCTGAGATAAGTAACTGTCCGTAGATATGTGAGAATCGTAAAATTGTCAAACGGTATGGTGAAAGACCTAAATATTGTTGTATTAAAGACGTAAAAGTCATCCCATGCAGCAACTGAATGCTAATGTTTTCCTACGCTGATAGATGTTAATGTATTGTCTTATTTTTGTTCTATAATACTCTATATTATCGCTTTTTAGTGGATCTCTGTGCAGTCCTAAACAACATTCTTAGCCAAAAAAGGTTCGATTAGAACAATATATGGTATCACTGTGCAAACTTCGTTCACAAAGATGTTACAAAGTCTAGGAACTACTACTTGTAATCCTCATCCTAAAAGCTACTGATTGAAAATTTGATTAATAGTATGGTCTCATTCAAAGTGGAATGAATATTTCAGACTGTAATGTGAGGAAGTATTACTGAACTTGTGCGTTTCTGGCGCCAGTTTCCATCGATCGTCATTTTTATCTTTGAGTCGACTTCTATGCTTATTTGTCTTCTGCTCATCTTTGGCGGGGCAGATATAACGGAAGCGCGTGCGCTCTGCTTGAGGGGGGGGGGGGGGGGTTGTGTCTGGATCGGTGGTGAGCGAGAGTCACGTGGGACTGTGTACATAGGCAGGACAACAAGAAGACGAGTGAGACAAAGAAGGAGCGGGGCCAGCGGCTACGGCGTGTTGAGTCGTGAGGACAGATCTACTGCCCATGGTGATTTGGTTTTCCTAGAGGTCGGAAGGATAAAGTCCTTTGAGTCTGTTATGAGCAACGCCGGCCGATTGAATTGGAGTCGCCGAGTTGCTTCGGTGGGTTGCGTGAGGCTTGATTGAATATATCAGTGAACTAAAAATCCTTTGGAACTCTTTTAGTTGTTCATCACTTATCTCGGTGTCGTGACTATCTTGAGTGCAGATGAAGTGTGGCTACGCCCAGCCAACCGACATGAAGCGTGGTTAAAGACGTAGCTAGAAGTGCAACGAGTAGTGAGTAAGTTCGGCTCTGGCGTTTCAAGACATGCCGAGATACGTCCTCTATTCTACCTTGTAGTTTATTTGGTAGTTTGGCGTGTAAATACGCGCAGAGATAGTTCTTGTCATCGTAACTTTAGGGCATGTTTTTAGGGAACTTATTCAAAAAATGGCCCTGAGCACTATGGAACTTAACTTCTATGGTCATCAGTCCACTAGAACTTAGAACTACTTAAACCTAACTAACCTAAGGACATCACACACATCCATTCCCGAAGCAGGATTCGAACCTGCGACCGTAGCGGTCGCGCGGCTCCAGACTGTAGCGCCTAGAACCGCTCGGCGGGAACTTATTAATCAAAGTTGAAGGGCTCGCACTGGCTAAGTAACCCACGGAGGCTAATTTGTTTCTGTTCAGTGGTATCGATCACCTGTTCTCTAGATACGATTGTTTAGTTTATGTCTCAGAATATTGTCTGCCGTTTATGTGTGTTGTGTTATAGATAACTGGCAGCGGTCGGCGCGAGCATACTGGTAGCAGAGCACCACAGGGACAGAGAGATATTTAAGGCCCTGTCCTCTCCTTTACATCTGGGGTCATTTGTCACTGTTGCGTGATTACATTTTTCCGGTGGAGAAATATAGCATCTGAAGTTCAATTGCAGTGCAAAGTTGAGTACATTTCTATGTCATTTCCTGTCTCGTGGATCTCTCGTATTGATTTGAATTCTTGGTCTGATAGCGTCTATCGCTAATTCACACGCGAGATTGAAGCAAACTCATTTAAGTGGTATTGTCATATGGTCATGTTCTAGTTGTAATTATATTCTACGAATATTAATGGTTAATCAACTGAGTAAGTAAATTTGAAGATTGGTTTGCTCAAAATTAAAGGACCTCCTTAATCGTTTTAGTCATTTGTATATAGTTTTGTTTAGGAAAGTTAGCTAGCCAAACCTTAAAAGATCTGTGTTCTTACCCTTAATCTGTTCCTCAGCTGATTGGAAGTAATGAGAGTTCTGATGGGAATTGTATGGACATTTGTACTATTTAAGTAAAGCTTTACCTGAGTATATTTACCTAGTCATATTCAAATTTCAACTTTTATGGGTCTTGTTCTGGTGAAAGAAATTTGTTTATTTGTCCAAGTGATCTGGCCATGTAAGACAGTCTCCTGTATTGTTGTGATTCTGATTTTATAATGCTTTTGATTGTAATAAAATCTGTAGCAGCTATAACGGATTACTCTTGTGATTTTGGTGTGTCACTGCCATTACACATTCCAATTATTGTTCTGAATGTCTGTTGAAATCATAAGCACCAATGGCCAATTATATTTCATTCAGACTTCTGAATTATAGCTCAAGAGTGTTTAGTGTTAATCCGAAGATAGCAGAGTCACATAATAAAGTTTTAGAAACAATAAACGTGCTGTTGTAGGAGAACCTATATGCTTCTAGGAGTAGCAATAGAACCTCTCGGACGTGGGGCTAGACAATTTTTTACATCTCTTCACTAAGCTGAAAAGCTTGGACAGACCAGTAGTAAACAATTCATTGACGAATATGTCAGGCAAGTAAAAAAAATAATAATAGTCTTCTAGTCAATCGCCTACATGTTACTGTACCCGATCAGCCACAAGTATCGTAATCCACGAAAATAAAAGAAAGACATTAACAAAATCGAGCAATTTGTTACATATCTAATTATTCCTCTCTGTTTCCAGTCAATATAAAGATGAAATAATGTCAACGGTACTAGCGAAAACAAGGTCAAATGGTTCAAATGGGTCTGAGCACTACGGGACTTAACATCTGAGGTCATCAGTCCCCTAGAACTTAGAACTACTTAAACCTAACTAACCTAAGGACATCACACACATCCATGCCCGAGGCAGGATTCGAACCTGCGACCGTAGCGGTCACGCGGTTCCAGACTGAAGCGCCTAGAATAGCACGGCCACACCGACCGGCTAAACAAGGTCACATCGTGTCTCGGCTTCACGAGTGGCTGTTACCTACCCACAATCGGTGTTCAGTGTGCGGCGGCCACGTGCCTCTTGGTTCTTGCTCACCTGAAGATGGACTTACTGTCACCCGGAACCATTCGTAATTGAAGCAATAAATATACTTACAAATGAAAATGTTTAGTATATGATTTCACGATCCTCAGTTGCGGATATCCTGTTAACAAAGTTTTATGGAGTATTAACGAGATCAGTTCTTAAACCAATTCGGAAAGGTCTGCTAGAAAATGGCCAGTCAACCAGAAGAGTGAAAATTATCCTCAACTAGCAAAACTTGATTCTTTTTTGGGTATATGCAATTTGTTAAATTTAATGTTAATTAGTCTGCAATCACCAGACCACTCGATCAATGGTTCCAATGGCTCTGAGCACAATGGGACTTAACTTCTGAAGTCATCAGTACCCTAGAACTTAGAACTACTTAAACCTAACTAACCTAAGGACATCACACACTTCCATGCCCGAGGCAGGATTCAAACCTGCGACCATAGCGGTCGCACGGTTCCAGACTGTAGCGCCTAAAACCGCTCGGCCACCCCGGCCGGCCCACTAGATCATATATACATATCACTAGATCTATATATTAAGTAGATAGTTTCTAGAATTTTGTGAAGCTATCAGACTCACGCTTTTCTTCTCTTTACCTGAGCCAACAGCCCAAACTGGCGAATATTCTACAATAGCAACGAAAGCAAAAGCAATGTCGAATGGTAATATATCGAATGACACAGCTGAATTAAGTTAGGAGAAGTAACAGTACTTTTAATTCGACTGAGTTTTTCCTTGCAAAAGTTCTACCAAGGATTAGACAATGGGTACCATGGAATTCACTGAAATCGAAAAATACCAATAGCCGATCTTCACAGATTCGGTGAAGTGTAGTAGCGTTAATAGAAATAAATCTTGCCATACTGACGTACGCCACTACAGTTCAGACACACTCTTCCAAGTACTTCGGCACGGACCAGTCGTCTACTATGATAAATGAGATGAGGGGCCTCTTCTTTAGAAGAAAAATAGTAGCTTTTGTTGACTATTAGGAATAAAATTTGGTATCCTAAAGGAACTAATTTACTTCGAGCTTACTTTCAAGCGTCCAGTTTGGGCCTTTTTGTTTGTTCAGTTATAACAGAAATTGAAAATTATCTGTTAAGCAAACTGAGTGAAGCTAAGTTAGATGGTTTCAGTAAACGCTTCCCTACAAAAATGGTATTGTCTTTGAAATATGTAACAATAATGCTAACACAAGGATACAGCCAAGTTCACAGCTAAAGGAACGGTCATTTGTTGAATCTGTATGGTTATTATCTACTTTTAAGTTTTGGTACGCTATTCAAGCTGCTACTGGTACGTAGCGAAAAGCAATTTCATTTCCGTCTACCGTCTATTATCCAGATCTTCCCAACGTTTTGTACTGTTTAACACAAATCGTAACAAGCGAATTTCTAAATCTTCTGTCTTTCCTGATATGTAATACACAGGAAGCTACTCATGTTAGAGGGTATGGCGCACAATTCGCTCAGGTATAATGCAAGCACTCTTTCAGTTCTTTAAAACGCTCACTCATTGTAGTTTCACTGCTTACATTATCGAATGAAATTAAAAGAGGATTTTGACTGTCAGCAGGACCTGTTATGGCACTGTAGACACACAAGGTTTTTTTATCTTACCACACAGATAAATTTTCATTTCCCTGTATTATTTACGCCACAAAGCTGTTCATTAAATGGCGTCAGGAAAGGCATCCGGTCATCAACTGTCACTATTGGTGCGAAAACTAATGTAACATGTCCGATCACGTACAAACGGGTAAAGGAAAGGAAAAATAAGAAGTAATTAGGGTTTCATCAAATTGTACGCTGAACTGTTGTGAGCGACGGGGATCAAATATGTTTCTGCTAGCGAAATCATTAAATGCCACTTCCCGCCCATAAATATGTTTGCAATCAGTTGATGTGACTGTACAAGAACGTCGCTCATGGTGTATTAATGCTCTCTTACAATGAGTACCTTACATGCCACTCAGTGGGTTGTATCATGCCCCCACGTCGCCCAAACTTTCGGTACGTCTTACAGTCACCCGGGCTCCGATACTCTAAAACATACATACCAACTGATCCCATACACGAACATTTACAGCCATTGCGGGACCCGTCCCTAGGTCATTTACCTTTAAATGATAACTAGCAATGTAAGCTCAGATGGCAGCAAGTTTTCTTAACCACAGAACGGAAAAAACAAAACAATTATTTCCGACCTAATTAAATGTGTCAAAGATATTTACAACTAGAAGTCTTCGACTATGAACATTACGGGACCCCACAAAGACAGAATGAAGATAACACTCGCACGTGATAAAGACAGAACAGAATAATAACTATTTTAAAATGAAATAACTCTTTAAACAAAGGCACCACATGCACCCAAAAGGAGAGATCACGGCATTAATAATTAACTTAAGCCTGGGGAAGGAGCAGTTGAATTAGCAGTTTTTAACACACGAGAATTGCACAACAGGCCATAAACTGTTATTAATTCTTGCAAGGTTTACAATCCTAAATGGCGACAAAAACGCTTGCCTGCCAACAAGGCTACACAGCAAAATAGTTCATTCAAAGGCTTAAAACATCTGTTAACAACTCTGTACAAACATACGTAAGGCGGCATGCATGACAACCAAATTGTTACAAAACTTGGGCTCTGGCACAAGTGAACAGAACTCGAGTTGCCACACGCAACTCGCAAGTAATACCAAACCTTGTTTACGGAACCGTCACCAAAGTATAATTGTCACACAAAAACTTAAGCTACACAGGAGACACCTCCTGAGATCAGAAAACTGGCCTAAATATACAATGCCGTATCAAAGATCCACCTTTAAAAAAGGAAACTCTAAAACTAACACTCTGTAAATCTGCAAAACAATACCACTTCAACTTAGGAAGGCAGAGAAATGATTGCAGTTCTACAGTTACTGTTGTAGCTCTCAAACTCTAGATAACACGGAATCCAAAGTTCCGTGGTGATGATAGTGCTAACGACCACTTATGAAGGGATACGCGCGTGAGCACAACGATACAACGTCAGACGGCTCAACGCCGAACATGAACATCGACAAGAAAGAATGGTCGCGGAGCTGCTCACCCGACCTGATGCAGAAAGGCGACGGTGGATACGAGGAAGCTTGCAGAGGCCCAACCTGCTCCCATTTGCTCGAGATTAAACTGATTTCCTAAACAATCTCCCACGAAAGAGTTCCGCAGATTAACGGCGGATGTGTTCCTGCTGACCGGACGACGCCAACTCAGTCCGTTTATGTTGCCTTCCTAGCCACCAAGGAAGCAAGCCCATCGTACTCGGGCCAACATTAGGCAACGAACCTACGGATCTACAGAAGAGGCCCAAACGGGCACAACACAGACCGACTCGACCATTACTGTCTCCGTTAAGCCACTTGCTCTCTCTCTCTCTCTTCGCGAAACACATCAGTGACTGCCCAAGTCGCTCTCACTCTCTCGACTCACTCCCGCCACATCTCGCACCCTCTTCTCTAGCCAAAGATAACGAGTGTAAAAGCCTGACAGGAGATATCGAATTCTTCACGCCTCAGTTCAGACATAATTTGGATCTCCACTGAAGTTGTCATTACCGTCAAAGCGCGTGTAACACTATGTACTGGTACTACATGAAAAATATTTCATGTTAGGATTCTGCCAGACACTACCAGTGTCGGACCTAAGCGAAACATGGGTCTTTTCTCACGTTTCACCGAACTTCTCTGTGGAGACACGTGTCTCAGGGCATGATTAACTTCGTTTTAAAAAATTTACTTTTGGCTCCAAAGAATCCAGAACGAGGTCGAACTTCAAATTAGGATGTTAGCCGCCAGACATATCCTACTTGTCAATCTGATGCTTGTGGGCAATCTATACTACATCTGAATATATTATTCAATGCGAAAAATTGGCCAGGTTTGAGTAGGACTCGCGCACTGAGGGTTCTGTACAAATTTAGTTACGTATATACACTGAAGAGCCAAAGAAACTGGTACGCCTGCCTAATATCGTGAAGGGCCCCCAAGAGCATGCAGAAATGGCACTGCACGACGTGGCTTGAACTCGACTAATGTCTGAAGTAGTGCTGGAGGAAACTGGTTCCATTAATCCTGCAGGATTGTCCATAAATCCCTAAGAGTACGAGTGGTGGAGTTCTCTTCTGAACAGCACGTTGCGAGGCATGCCAGATATGCTCAATGATGTTCATGTCTCTGGAGTTTCGTGGCCAGAGTACGTATTTAACTCATAAGAGTGTTCCTGGAGCCACTCTGTAGGAATTCTGGTCGTGTTGGGTGTCGTATTGTCCTGCTGTAATTGCCCAACTCCAGTCGGAATGCAAAATGGACATGAATGGATACAGGTGATCACACAGAATGCTTACACCCATAAGTGTCGTATCTAGACGTATCAGGGTCCCATATCACTCCAATTGCATACGCCCCACACCATTACAGACCCTCCACCAGCTTGAACAGTCTCCTGCCGACATGCAGAGTACATGGAATCATGAGCTTGTCTTCATACACGTACACGTCCGTCCGCTCGATACAATTTGAAACGAGACTCGTCCGCCCAGGTAACATGTTTCCAGTCATCAGTAGCCCAATGTCGGTGTTGACGTGCCGAGGCGAGACATAAAGCTTCGCCTCATGCAGTTTTCAAGGGTACTCGAATGGGCCTTCGCCTTCGAAAGCCCATAACGATGAATGGTTCGCACGATGACACTTGTTGATGGCCCAGCATTGAAACTTGCAGCAATTTGCGGAAGCGTTGCTCTTCTGACACGTTGGACGATTGTCTTCAGTCGTCGTTGGTCCCGTTCTTGCAGGATCTTTTTCCGGTCGCAGCGATGTCGGTTGATGTTCGGAGATGCTGTGTCCCACCGCTCTTCCGCCGACTATAACATGACGTTCAAACTCACTTAAATCTTGATAACCTGTCATTGTAGCAGCAGTAACCGATGTATCAACTTCACCGGATACTTGTCTTACATAGACGTTGCCGACCGCAGTGCCGCATTCTGACAGTTTACATATCTCTGTATTTGAATTGGGGTGCCTATTTCTTTTGCGTTTCAGTGCAGATAGCTCATCCATTCTGGGAATCGAGAATCTTGAGCATATTTTTTTGTTATCAACACTGATACTAGCAAGATATCAGTCACAGGATATCCAAGATTTTCGAGGCTTTTTTAATTTCATTAATATAAATGTGACATAAAATCATGCAGGACGCAGACGAGTATTATTGCGATAACCAGCAGCTCTGCATTCAGGCAAGTAATGGTTTATTTCTCATATGACGTGATTCGTAATTTATTCATCATCAGACTATTCTGCGAATATTTATTTCACATACAACTTGAAACCTCGTATCTGCCTGCAAAAATCGCTACTGGATATCTAGTGATGGATAAATTCCAAAACTCGTCATAGGTGCAATAAGGTATTCGTCGCCTGACGTTTGACTGTTACTATTGCGATCCAGTCAACCTGAATGAAGAATTACCGATCCTTTCAGCTTCAAGTTTGATTGTCCAACAACAAAAGACAAAAGAAATATTTTTTCGTGTGATATAATTACAAATTAACGGTTTACGGATTTTTTCCTTTATTTGTACTGTGAAAACTTGCATCTTGCCAAATTTCATGATGGTAGAACAACGAGAAGTACCCTATAGCTTTTGATGAGAGAGTTTGCGAATATGAAAATGTTTGACTTAAATGGCCGTAAGTTTTGGTAGTATTGACTTAGAACCTTACCATTATTTCAACGCCAAGGAACTATAAACCTTAGTGTGTGACGTCTACCTATTTCTGAGAAAAAGTGGTCTTAACAACGGATGAACAGACAAAATCAGATAAGAACTGACAAAAAATTTCTTCTCGTGTGATAAAATTATAAATTTACAGTTTTCGGATTTTTCCCTTTGGTTATACGGTGTAACCTTGCTTCTTTCGAAATTTCATGACTCTAGGTTAACAGGTAGGGCACTACAGTTTTTGACGAACGAGCTTGCGAGAGTCAAAAAATGTGACCTAAATGGCCACAGTTTTGATTTCATTCACTTAGAAGCTTTTTATTACCCCGCCAAGGGCCTATAGACTTCAGTATGTGGGATAAATTTCAGCTTCATACGTCTACCCGTTCATAACGGATGGACGAACAAACGGAGAGTCAGATAAAAGAGGAAGAAAACAATTTTTACGTGTGTTGTGATTACAAATCTGCAGTTTTCGAATTTTTTTCCTTGGCTGAAACATTATTTTTTGCCAAATTTCATGAGTCTAGAACGAGGGGAAGTACACCATAGGTGTTACTGGGAGATTTTGCGAGCATTAAAATATGTGACGTGAACGGCGGTATCTTTTGATTGGATTGACTTGGGAGCTTCAGTTTTTACACCCCCCAAGGGACCAGAGGCCTCAGTATCGTACGTAAATTTCAACTTGATGCGTCTACACCCTCGTGAGAAAAGGGGCTTTTAACAGTCTTACAAACAGACGGGGAACAATTCGATCGTATAATATTTGTGTTTTACCAACTGAGGCACGGAAACCCAAAAAGGAGAGAAGTACATTATTCCATAGCGAATAGAAAATAAAAGTACAAACACCTTATACTGTGACCGCGCATATCACGTGCTCGTTTTAACTTTATGACTTTGTGTTAAACCTGAGGTAGTATATTGAAAGGCCTTCTAGATACAAGCGAAATTACTGTAACACATTCGGAGAAATTTGGAACTCAAAGTGATTCAGACATCTGCTTCTGCTGGCTGGGTGCTCTCTCTACAGTCATTTGAATATCGACACGGCGCCACTTGGTCCCGCTGCAGCAGGCTCTGACAGGCCGCTGGCGCTGCTTATTAGCATGTGTTTATGTAAACAGACGCGCTTCTTGCTGCTACCCGGCGCTATGTCGGAGGCGGGCCGACACCTCTTGACGTAGGCCGCAGCTCCTGCCGCCGACAGCTCCCATTTCGCCCGAGATGATGCTCGATGATAAACTCACGTGCTTATTCCTGTTCTGTTTTTGGCGTTCTAAGTGGTTACCAAATGGTTCGCATTGTGTATTACTCGACTAAGCGGAATCGATGGCCGGGTTGCAGGAAAACTAATTCGGCCTCCTGTCAAGGTACCACCACGTTGCAGTTAAAAGTGATGCACGTTGTAATTCGCGGTAAAGATGCCTTTGCAGGCGTAAGTGACTAGAGCACTCAGTCTGCGTGGCGAGTGAGCGGCAGTCGTTCCCATCACTTCCTATCCACGCTGTTATGACGCAAACGAGAGCACACTGGAGATGTTTCTTACCGCGAAGAACGCCAGACGTGTTATCCGCCTTGGTTGCTGCTCTTCCTGAAGTGACCTGCTACCTCTGACGGACCGTGCTCCTCACCGTGACCTGTGACCATAGCGCTCTCAAGAGGGAGTTGCCTGCTGCAACTGCACTTAAAATACAGAGCTTTTTTTTTTTTTTTTTTTTTTTACGAACATGGCCACGTATAAAACAGCTGCAGTAACTACGGTAGCGATCGTCGAAGAAGAGCGGAGAAAATCTCGAAGAAGATTCCGGACTAGTCGACAGCCTGAACACCTGTCCAGATGGAGAAGTGGTCAGCGCATCTGCTTAGTAAGCAGGAGACCTGTGTTCGAATCCAGGTGCGGCACGGATCGTTCCGGAAGAAAAGACAGGTGATCTCTTCAGCGCGGATCGTGCACGATATCTTTCAGGGATCGGTGAAATGTCGTAAGAATGAGGATAATGGGCAAGCGGCACTACATCAGTAGTGTGTGGGTAGGTTGAGAATTTGGATGTGATGAGAGGTGTGTTAAGGCAGTCCGCGCAATTTGTAACAACCTAAATATAGAACCCATAATAACCACCCTTATTGTTGCAAAAGAAATAGCAAAATTAGTCATTCTGACAGTGAGGCCAGCTATTGACAACAAAATTTACACTCTTGTCAGTTTGATTAACAGGGATGTTATATAAATACTAATTATTATGATAAAGAAAGGACTGAATGAAAGAATACTATCTGATACAAAACAAAAACTTTAAAGAAAAAATCGACCAATGATAACATTTATCCTAGAAGAGAGAGAGCTGTAGCCGCATCGAGCTGTAAGTTTGCTGTGACTACAATGTAACTCGGCAATGGAGATGTTAACTTCACTTCTCTCTTGTACGCGGACGACAGTAGTACGCATGTTAAGCGCTGCTAGATTATTTTGAAACTGATATGAAGTTTAAAGTTTTACGATATAGCCTGGAAATATTAGTCAGATGTCGGACTAAAGTAGGATCATCTCTACCGTCTGGACAAATAACGGGATTTTGATGTATGTGGCAGAAAAGCGAATCGTGTGATTACCGATTTGTGATGGGACTTAGCCTTCGTGATACTTAATAGCCACGAACCTCAAAGGACACAGAAAGAGACTGATCGCCGACATAATCTCGATTCTTAGACTTGAGTAGGCTACAACTAAACGCAGTCACGACGAATTTACAGTTTCGCCGTGTTGTCAGAAGTTAACGTCAAGATCAGAATTACTGATGTTAACATGTGCAATTTCTTGAATGACATATGGGTGTGTGTGCTCAGCATAGGGACAGACAATAATTACGAAGAACAATAAACCTTAATTCAACTTTAATTCTCCGTGTCGCCTACATCATTTCGTGGACATTTAAAGTGTATTCGTGAAATTAACAGATTATTCTGGTAACATAAAAGTGCCAAGTGAATTAGTGATAATTTAAATGTGAACAGCAATAACTTTACACCAAAATTACGACGCATTCTGAACATTGCTCAAGGGTATGTTATCTCTGGAGTAGCGTCGTGCAGTTGTTGAATGAGCGACGTAGCGACGCCTTGACGACGGAATAATAATTAACAAATTAATATCCTCGCCAAGTTCATAATGTGGCCTCGACTTGGGTGATGGAATGATGATTCAAGAAACTGTTTGTTAACATTTGAATAACCATTCTCAAACCGGGCATAAGAACTATAGTCAGAAATTTTGCGTAAACTGAAGGGTCTGTCACGAACACGAAAGGGACATTTGGTTATTTCATATCAATGGAGGCATCGCGTTATGGAGTGGTGGAGTCGCTGCATTTATAAGTGAAGAAGATCGACAGACATCGAACACAATTGCTTTCATTACAAGCAAGGGCGGCGCACAAACTCCGGCGTCCTGCTCCATCGAGACAGTGATATCGTTTACGAGATACAGTACCTGAAAGTAACCAAACCACCCGATGAGTATCTTTTTTTTTTTTTTTTTTTTTTCAATAGTTACAGACTGACTTTGTCGTCATCGACGGACGGCGTTCCACGTCATCTCGACGGGGACACCCGTCACCAACGAGCCGAGAGAGAACAGCGCCACCAGTTCGAATGACTACTATGTCCGTATGGTGCAGTAGGCAGCGCATATGACAAGTAAGCAGGACACCTGAATTCGACTCCCCGTGCGGCACAAATTTTCAGCTTTCCCCAGTGATTTAAATCAGTGCCCCCTGACAGCTAATGTCATTAATTCCTTTGTTTATTGACTCATGAATATTGGCTGCGGAATCGAAACTGTGTCTGTTCATTCAGACATATCCGAAAGAAGAGACACGACATGTACATTGAAGCGCCAAAGAAAGTGGTGTAGGCATGCACATTCAAATACAGTGATATTTTAACAGGTAGAATACGGTGCTGCGCTCGGCAGTGCCTATACAAGACGACAAGTGTCTGGAGACTAGAAATCTACTCTGTAGGAATCTCCATGGATTTCGAAAAAGACGATCGTGTGAAACCCAGCTCGCGCTATTCGTCCACGAGACTCAGAGGGCCATAATACGGGCTCCCAGGTAGATGCCATGTTTCTTGACTTCCGCAAGGCGTTTGATACAGTTCCCCACAGCTATTTAATGAACAAAGTAAGAGCATATGGACTATCAGACCTATTGTGTGATTGGATTGAAGAATTACTAGATAACGGAACGCAGCATGTCATTCTCAATGGAGAGAAGCCTTCCGAAGTAAGAGTGATTTCAGGTGTGCCGCAGGGGAGTGTCGTAGGACCGTTGCTATTCACAATATATATGTAAATGACCTTGTGGGTAACATCGGAAGTTCACTGAGGCTTTTTGCGGATGATGCTGTCGTATATCGTGAGGTTGTAACAATGGAAAAATGTACTGAAATGCAGGAGGATCTGCAACGAATTGACGCATGTTGCAGGGAATGGCAATTGAATCTCAATGCAGACAAGTGTAATGTGCTGCAAATACGAGGGCAGTTCAATAAGTAATGCAACACATTTTTTTCTGAAACAGGGGTTGTTTTATTCAGCATTGAAATACACCAGGTTATTCCCCAATCTTTTAGCTACACAACACTATTTTTCAACGTAATCTCCATTCAATGCTACGGCCTTACGCCACCTTGAAATGAGGGCCTGTATGCCTGCACGGTACCATTCCACTGGTCGATGTCGGAGCCAACGTCGTACTGCATCAATAACTTCTTCATTATCCGCGTGGTGCCTCCCACAAACATATGGAAATCCGACGGTGCGAGATCGGGGCTGTAGGGTGCATGAGGAAGAACAGTCCACTGAAGTTTTGTGAGCTCCTCTCGGGTGCGAAGACTTGTGTGAGGTCTTGCGTTGTCATGAAGAAGGAGAAGTTCGTTCAGATTTTTGTGCCTACGAACACGCTGAAGTTGTTTCTTCAATATCTGAAGAGTAGCACAATACACTTCAGAGTTGATCGTTTGACCATGGGGAAGGACATCGAACAGAATAACCCCTTCAGCGTCCCAGAAGACTGTAACCATGACTTTACCGGCTGAGGGTATGGCTTTAAACTTTTTCTTGGTAGGGGAGTGGGTGTGGCGCCACTCCATTGATTGCCGTTTTGTTTCAGTGATGAACCCATGTTTCATCGCCTGTAACAATCTCTGACAAGAAATTGTCACCCTCAGCCACATGACGAGCAAGCAATTCCGCACAGATGGTGCTCTTTATGGTGCTCGGTTAGACAACGAGGGACCCAGCGGGAACAAACCTTTGAATATCCCAACTGGTGAACAATTGTGACAGCACTACCAACAGAGATGTCAAGTTGAGCACTGAGTTGTTTGATGGTGATCCATCGATCATCTCGAACGAGTGTGTTCGCACACTCCGCCATTGCAGGAGTCACAGCTGTGCACGGTCGGCCCGCACGCGGGAGATCAGACAGTCTTGCTTGACCTTGCGGCGATGATGACACGCGCTTTGCACAACGACTCACCGTGCATTTGTCCACTGCCAGATCACCGTAGACATTCTGCAAGCGCCTATGAATATCTGAGATGCCCTGGTTTTCCGCCAAAAGAAACTCGATCACTGCCCGTTGTTTGCAACGCGCATCCGTTACAGACGCCATTTTAACAGCTCCGTACAGCGCTGCCACCTGTCGGAAGTCAATGAAACTATACGAGACAAAGCGGGAATGTTTGAAAATATTCCACAAGAAATTTCTGGTTTTTTCAACCAAAATTGGCCGAGAAAAAAAATGTGTTGCATTACTTATTGAACTGCCCTCGTACATAGAAATAAAGATCCTTTATCATTTAGCTACAATATAGCAGGTCAGCAACTGGAGCCCGTCCTACCTTATTTTTATTTACGGATTTTGGGGATTTGCTACATGTCCTCGAGTGCTGTACTTGCTCCCTTTAGGCTGGCTTGCCCACTGTTCTCCCTCACTCCGTACTCAAGCTACTAAATTCGCCATCACCTCTCTGTGTGAATTCGACTTATGCATGCCATGTTTGAGTGTATTCAAATCGTATTTTCCCATTACTATAAAATGATTAGCATTTTGGTGATCTCGTCATTATTGATTGAGTGTGAAATTAATTTGGTTGTAATGTGTTCTATGGCACACATTAGTATCCACTGAGGTCGAATATCGAGCCTGACCTTTAAGGTGGCAACTTCTTGCTTGTCCGGCTTGTGCATGAACTGTAACATCGGGCATGATCGTGATAAGCAAACGCCAGCGGTCCGGCGACTGTCGACTTGTTTTCTATAGTCACAGTGAAAGGTCTTGGTGAGAACCAGCACTTTTCTAGGAAGAAAGAATTTATTGTTCTGCTGCGTTGGCGATTAGCGCTCACGTATTTTCTGTTACTTTTAAGTTTACTTAAGTGAACTTGTTTGAGGTTCTTGTTAACAGCTTGCTGTTTAATCAAATTAATTCCTGTGTTTGGTCAATCCTGTTAAACGATTAACCGGTTAATCATCTCTTATTTTTTCTTTTAATTATACAGTAATTGTAACAGAAATGGGTCGGTGTTTGGGGCAGGGTTTGCATTTGATATTCTTGTGTTGGGCCTTAAAAATTTACTTAGTTAATGTTCAGCCATTTGTGAATTATATGTTTGTTTGTTTTCCCTCGCCTTCCCGAGTTGGTCATAGCGTTGGACCCGTTGGCCCCATAGTGTTGTCCACTACGCGCAGATTCACCGGGCGTGGAACGTGTGTGCGGCGAGGTGTTCCGCCTGCTGTCTAGCGGCAGCCACTGAGGCGGCCTGGCCTCCTCGCTTATCAGGGCACCCCTCCACAAGTTGTGTTCTTATGGCATTAAGTTTTATTATGACTTAAGTTTTATTAAGGTGTCACCTACCTCAAGACATCCCAGCCAAAACTTGCCTCTGGGAGCTCGGCCTTGTCTTGTATTGCTGCGTTACCTTCCTGTTTGCTAAACTGCTAGCACCAGATGAGCTCTCAAGTTATTTTAATGGTAGTCCTGAACTTGTGAAATTTTTCCAAATAAGGGCCGCGTTCCTTCTTTGAATCTTACTATCTAATGAGTGGTTTTCAAATTGTTATGGTAATCCTCTTTTTGCAATTGTAAAGTAGTCAGATTTGCCTCGTTGAAATCTTGCGTATGCCTAAAGGGCTCTCGAACTGTATTTTTATCAATGTTAGTCTTTTTATTTTAAAGAGGTATTACTTGTCCTGAAAAAGAAAAAAATATTGTAAGTTTGGTCCTTTTGGTTTGTGGCGTTCGCTGTGTTATTCAGTGGTTTGGTATTTAACTAATTTGTAAATGAAAATGGTAATCTTATTTCATTACAATGAGTAATTACTAAATAATTTTTTCTCCCGGCTAAAGATTTGGTCAAGTTGCTAACGAACTCCAAGTTAACGTTGTGTTAAAGTGTTGTCTGTAAGTTGTGTAAGTGTCAATAAATCACAGTTCATACAACAGATTCTATAAAACTATTGATTATGATGGCAACAGTTATCTTCAGCAAAATGGGAATTAAAACCACCGAATATCAGCCGCGCACAACACTGACGTATGTTACCTGAAACAATATTCTTCGCAACTCGTGCGTAATTAATTTCGGCTCCATACATCAGCAAGAAAAGTTCGTTATGGATCGTGCTATGAGCACTGTTTTTTAAAGAACCAATCTGATTCGAATTATTTTCATTAAAATGAGTTCGGGACCACCGGTGTACATTTATTTTTACACATTTTTTTTTACCTTCGGCATTTATGTCTGCAGAGTTGCGTAATTTGAATTTGCCGCTGAGATAATTGTTAAGATGGCGGCAGACAATTGATAGAGACTTTCTATCATTACAGCAAATTTCCTTTTAACAGGATAAGCATTTGAAATGCTTATTAAACTTTGCTTTCATATTGTGCACTATTTAGACTAATTGTCATCAAGCAAACCTTTGATACTTTCGTAAGAAACACAGATAAAAACGCGATACAAATCGTTATCATCAATGGCTGCGCTCCTTGCAGCGGAAAGAAATAATTAACACAATGATGCTTATTGAGAGAGGAATTAAAGTTACAAATAATTATTCACTCATATTTATAATAATAATGAACCCTATTCTCAAGTAATAATTAACAGATAATTACAATTTCTTAACAGACCTTAGCTTGATATGCGGCTTGCGTCCGCAACTACGAACGCCAACCAGCAAAAGGTAAAACAAAGGAAGACAAACGCAGATCATAAAAGGAATTTACAACTATCATTGTCTTTGTATGATACACATCGATATGCCCAATTAAATCATAAAATATTATATAAATAATTAATATTGATCAACGTTTTATTTGGCTGTTTTTTCATATGTGGGCTAGATAATGTTTATAACTGTTAGAGACATAATTTCCTCTCGTCGCGCAGTAGCTAAAATTTATCTCGTAGATGTTACAGGTTCACCATGATGAAATCAATCTGAGAGTTACCATTGATTTATACTGATGTTTTTAAGTATATCTTGTTAAATAAAGGATTACCAGCTACTGCGAAGCAACACTTGGCCTTCCGTAAACTCAGCCTGCACCTTCCTCCTGCCCGTTAGGTTGTTGCCGTATGCTGGGGCGTTCACTGAGATCTCGAGGCGTGCAAGAGCAGTCCGTGCCGTTTCACTGACCACTGTGCACTGTGTCTGGATGGCACAGCGCCTCTGCCTACTAAGCAGGAGACCTGCGGTCGAATGGCGTTCTGGCACAGAATCTCTGTTGATTCATAATGGCTGCGGGATCGAAATTGTGTCCAAAAGAACAGTCATCACAGTACAGGGTGATTTTTTTCCACCGAGTACAAGCTCTAGGAGTTGATCAATGAGAGGATACGGATACGGAATAAAAAAGACCTAATGAACTTATGGCTCAAATTGGCTCTGAGCACTATGGGACTTAACATCCGATGTCGTTAGTCCCCTAGAACTTAGAACTACTTAAACCTAACTAACCTAAGGACATCACACACATCCATGCCCGAGGCAGGATTCGAACCTGCGATCGTAGCGGTCGCGTGGTTCCGGACTAAAGTGCCTAGAATCGCTCGGCCACACCGGCCGGCAATGAACATATGTCCGGAAATGCATGGTATCCTTCCAAGAGACCAATTCTTCAATCATACTTAGTTACAGAGACAGCTGTCTAATACGCGCTGTACCATGCAGCCAAAGTTACAGTATGTGTTGAAAATGGTTTCCAAGTGCCTCAACGCATGCGTGAACGCGCCTAGCGTGTTCTGGCTCACATGTTCACATCGGTCAGGTTGCATACGAACAAAGTCAACATGAATACGCCGCTCCAGTGTCGTCACATGTGGAGTGGGTTCCGCATATGCGATACATTTGAGATGCCCCCATAACCAGAAATCGCACGGGTTGAGATCCAGTGAACGAGCAGGCAATGCAGCTCGACCCCCCTCGTCAGATCCATCGACCAGGGAAGAAGCGATTGATATGCGTCCAGACGTTAACGACGAAATGGGCTGCAGCGCCATCCAGTAGCAGCCACATAACTCTCAGAATCATCAATGATACTTCTTTCAGATCAGGAGGCAAAGTCACCCTTAAGAAACGCCGATAGTTTTGGCCTTTTAGGCCACGTCCCAAAATACAGCCGCCATTTATCCCTGGCCACACATTCCGGCTCCACCGACGCTAATGATTCGCTGTCACCATACCATGATGGTTCTGCATACGATCCCACAGATGACTGTCATGGAAGATGAAGGTACCACTCCACGTAAAGGTGGCCTGATCTGTGATGACACAAATCCCGGAATCGTGGAAGCCTGGTGAAGAAACCGTAACGAAACTGCTCCTGGAGTGGAAAGTCTGTCGCTAGTAAGCCTCGCACACGCTGTAAGTGATAAGGGTGCAACGTCCCCTTAGAAAAATTAATGAATTACTGTGCTGATAAACATCTTATGTTATTTGATTTTCAAACAGCTGAGCAGAACTGAACATACTCAGACATTTCTCGCTCTTTACCTATTCTGATCAACACTAAACTGACACACAATATTTTTAGCGCAACGCAATCTGACTTTGAAAAATCCCTACAAAAGAATGGCCCTGACTGACAAAAAACCTATACCTTTCACAAATCACTTCCCTCACAAAAATCTTCGTTACTCGAACCACTGCAATACAGCGAGCGCCACTACTGCCAGCTAAATAACAGATTCTAACTGCTGAAGTCACTAACTACTGATAGGCATAGTTAGCAAATGAAAGATTTTGATAGAGACCAAACAATGTATTTACCTTCATAGTGTTCAAAAGTCATTATATATATATATATATATATATATATATATATATATATATACCAGTTCATGACATCCAGTCCTACAAATTTACTGTCTCTGATGGACACATGTCCAGATAATCCGCTCTCAAAAATCCGCCATCTCACTTTTCCCCACATCCACCACTGCTGGCGGCTCACCTCCAACTGCGCAACGCTACAAGCTGTTAACAGCCAACTGCCCAACACTACAATGGCGAATATTACTCCAACAATGCAAACCAACCACAGCCTTCACACAGCACAGTCAATGATTTTCATATAGGGCGCTACATGGCTTTACCAACATACAAACCTAAACAGCCTACTTACATAGCCCCCATGCTCCCCACAAAAAATTTTACAAATTGTTTTGGGCAGTGGCCAATAATAATTTGATAAAATTTTTCATAATTACAGCAAGAAAGATATCAAATGACACACAGCCTACTTACAAGGGTAATAACAATTGTTCTGGAGAATGTTTCACACAGTCGTCTGGCTTACCCAATACTGACGGGCCAACTGCCTGGTACTAACGCGGCAGTCGCCTTCCACACTGTTAATCACATTTTCCTCCAGTTCTGGTGTCAGAACATGATTTCCTGCTTCCTGAAACGATCATGTCTCAGACAAACGGCGATACACTGTTGCTATCATTGAATGCTGTCATTGTTGTCGGCGGGGATAGGTCTCCTGATACAACCTTGCTGCCGCTGCCCTTTGCCATTTGCTTTTACGTAAGTAAACAACATGTCGGCAAGCTCTCGATTCGAATACGGAACCATTGTGTACAGCGTTGTATCACATCTACAAAAAGGTGAGCCACCAAGAGAAGTCAGTGGGACACAACATTACCCATTACTATATGCAGAAGAGGGAGCTAGGGCGTGACGTATGAGGAATACTACCACCCTCTAGGAGGAAAAAATGCACACTGTAGCTGTGGCTGCATGGTACAGCGCGTGTTAGACCAAAGTCTCTCTAACAAAGTGTGATTGAATAATTGGTCTCTAGCACGGAAACCATGCATTTCTGGGCATAAGGTCATTAGACCTTTCGGTTCGTATCCTCTTAGCGATCAGCCCCCAGAGCTTGTACACGGTGGAAAAATTGACCCAGTATAATGGCAAACGGAATGTACCACAAATCCATTTGGCAGAATTATATTATGAAATACGCAATTGATAATTAAATACTTACCTAATTTGGTTCAGCTGTATTTCTACCGCCATCTCGTATTTTTCTCAAAATTTTTGTTTTCCGTTCCTTTCAAATGGAGACACGTTTTACTGTGAAGGATGAGCCAGACAGTAGGAGATTTTACTTTATTATATGAGCTTTCAAACGGTAACTTCAATTTTCCATTACGGCCAAGCCATGGTCGGCAGTATTAGCTGCCTGTAAATTCTTCGTTCCCACGGTCTAATAGCAGGAAGTCAGCACCGAGGAAGGGCAACTTGGCCACGCGCCTCCCTCACTTGTTTACGAGGTAACGCCGCCCCAGGCGTCGCTTAGCAGGCAACGCTCTGGAAAGTTCCATGCCACCCGCACGGTTTGCTCGGTCCTGACCAATCAGGGTGCGTCGAATATACCCGGTCGCTCGCTCTCTTGTATTCTTGCTCACCCGCGAGTCGGATGCGCGCCCTGTAGCATTGAACATCTCCCGCTTCTCCCGGTGCTGCGGCGCTGTGGACTTACGTTTTGGCAGACAACAACTTTCGGTAGCTTCGCGAACTATGTTTCGCCAAACTCTACGCTCTGGCTCACCCTTACCTTCCTAGGCCTATGTAACCCCTTTCTACATGCTTTCGCCAATAAATGGCCTTTGTCAAAAAATCACCCGATTCATTTCATAACGCCCACCGCCAGCCCATACGCCCATCCTGAACGTTAATTTGTCAAACACGCAGGATAACAACTCGCTTTGACAAAAGTTATTGTGGTAACTCTTGCTGTTAACATAAGCAGTGCTCTTCCTCGATTGATTCTATTAACACATCCCTTAATTCCCAGGACCTCATGCTAGTGACGTTCCCCTTTTTGTGGTATAAACTGCACCCGACAGCGAGGGAACCAGTCAGTGAAGTGGACGTAGACATAATGGAACTAACCCTGTCTTGCTCGGAAAGCGCTCTTATTTTTAACTAGCTTAGCGTCCCATGCTTCGCTCGCTTAGACTGTGTAGTCTGCACAGATTTTTTTTCCCTTTAATCGGATTTTTATGTTGTTCACAAATTGCAACACGTTCTAAACATTTCACGTTAATTAAGGGCATTGAAGCATGATCTTTTCCGAAAAGCGATTTTGGTAGCTGGAATCCAGAATTTTAGTTCATCATCCCTTTTGCGTTCTTGTAGAGATACTTCCATAGAGACTTTCATCCCCTAACAAGTATTTCTTTACATCTAACCTAGAAGTGAAACACCAGTTTTCATTGACTTAGCTTAATTTTCTTGAATACTAATAAAAATTTTCTTACAACTTTTCGTTCCCTAATTCACCTACTTAGGGCAAGAATTTCCAAAAGCAGTGAAATACATGGTTTTTTATTTTTGTTTTTTTATTTCTCTCAGAGAAGCCAAATACAAATTTTCATACATGCTGCTCTGAAAGTGCGTTCATAGTGAAATCATTTCGTAAAACGTTTCATTCCCTATTTCACACCCTTAGGAGGATGAATTTCCAAAAACACTGAAACACGTATTTTTTAAATTTCTATCAGAAATCAAATACCAACTTTTATAGGTGTAACATTAACGTACCTTAACAGTTTCTTTACCAATGGTTTATTTTCACCCGCTATTTTATCCTCTTAGTGGTTGAATTTCCTAAAATTCTGAAATACGTGGTACGTGGTTTTCTTAATCGTACCACACATACACACCATATCTTAAATACCATAAAAGAGGAAGCGGGATGGAAACATGGTTGGTAGTCACAATTTATAATTGAGACAATTTATTGACATTACGCATTTAAGGAATTTGACAATTACAAATTGTGGACGAGCCACTAGATAAAGCTTTGCAAATACAGTAGTTAGAAATCCCACGTACTTACTACTCAAATTAACAGTCCCTCATTAAGAAAAAAAATTACTGTGAAACTTCAGAAATTCAAACTCCCATATAGGATTTCGCTCAAAAAACATATAATAAAAAGAATGGCCAGTAAAGGGTGACTTAATGACACTAATGCCAAGCTACGATCCAATTATATAACATGATAGAACCACTTAAATAAAAAAAAAAACTACAGCAGAAACACTGATCTTTAACGTGCTCAGATGAGTTAGTAAATAAAATAACTAGAAAGAGCTGAACAAGGAACTCAGCGGATGCTATGCAGCTTCAGGTTAAGCCAGATGCCAAGCCGTAAGGAAATAGATTCATACACGAACAGGCTACATACAATATACATTTTATATATTTTCAAAAACAGACATAATGTGTTATGGGATAAGAGCAATCAGTGATTTTATAATGTTACTTAAAATCCGTCTTTATTGCAAATTTTTTTATTCATATGACCGGTTTCGGTTCATTCAGAACCATCTTCAGATGTGTAAAAATAATGATACTAATTTACTATTTCACGGAAGCAAATCTTTTCCATCCTATCTAGTCAAAATCAAATGTACCAGAACGTACCTGATATTTCAGTTACAGGAGTAACCCGTCCGAATCCAGCAACTTACACTTGCTGCGTCACATAAAATTGGTTGGCATAGTGCACGTCATTTATATTAATTATAACACTACTACCGACAGGTGGCGTCTGGTACGTTTGTTACATTCCATTTGCACATACTGTATTCAGTAGATCTTTTTTTATTTTATATTAAAATACTTAATTAAAATATGCAGATGTCATGGTTAAAATCTGTACCTATCAGAATTTAAAAACAGTAAAATTATCATTTTTATACGATCTAAAAGACATGGGGCGATTTCTATATCTATGGTGCTGGTGTGAACTTGTTTTCCTCTACGGTCTGCTTCCGTGGTTCCCGCCATTTCGGCCACGGGCAAGAGGGCCGCACAGGAGGGCCCCGTCAACGCCGCCAGGCGCTGCACGCGTCTTCCGGCTTCTCCACCGCGCACCATCTCCCATCCCTCGGCCTGGATCTCCACACGCAACAGTTGTCATCTTAGTAGGTCGTCATAAATGCTAAAATAGGCGTTATGATTTAATTCGCTTTGCTCGTTGAGGATTAAATCCGGATCTTTGTTTTTGTGGGTGTATATTTCAATTTCTTCCGAAATGTTAAGAAACCGTCCCTTATGAGCTTATGCAGGATGTCTAAATTGTGTTCAATGTTCGTGACTGAGTGCTTTGTCGCACCCATATGCGCCCCAAAAGCTGTTTTGTTTTGAGAGTAGGTTTGCTCTCTGATCTGGTTTCAAAGTTCCAAACAGTCTGCCCTATATATTGTTTACAGCAGTCATTACATTTGATCTTATATACACCTGAATCCTGAAATTTATTCCTACTATTACATATTCTATGCCGGAGCTTCAATTTTAACGTGTTATTTGTTCGGAACTCTATTTTAACGTCGGATTTACGAAAGCATTTTTTAATTTTATCTGTAATTCTGCCATTGTAAGTGAGAGCTACATATTTTTTCTTGTTGTTCCTCTTAACTGAGACTTGACTTCCTGCTATTCGTTCCATTTGCCTATTCTTTATCTTCCTATAAATAGTCATCACCTGCTTACACGTATATCCGTTCGCTACGGCCACTCGTTTTAAAGTGCTTAACTCCTTTTCTACTTCCTGTTGGCTTAGTGGCAATCTTGGCAGCCTGTATGCCATCGAAGTAAAATATGCCCATTTGTATCGCGGTGGGTTTGTAGCGCTCATTGATAACTAAATCTGTACACGTAGGTTTTCTAAATGTGCTAAATTCATGTTTCCCATCTATCTTTATTAGTGTTAAATCTAAGTAATCTGTACGGTTGTTTTCTTCAAATTCCATGGTGAATCTAATTTTCGGATGTTGAGAGCTCATTTTTTGTGCTAAGTTTTCGATATCATTTTTATCTCCTTTGTGTAATAAAAAAGTCGTCAACATATCCCCTGTAATATACAATTTTCTCAGCTATATTAGGATTTTCATCAAAGAATTTGTTTACTAAGTGATTTTAAAAAATGTCAGCCAGCGTCCCAGCCAAACTGTTCCCCATTGCCAGCCCTTCTTTCTGTTGATAAATTTTACCATTGAAAGTAAAGTAATTGAACGACAAGACTTGTTCCAACATTTCCACTAGTTCAATCACTTCCCCCATTGCCAATTTACCATGAGTGAGGAGATTGTTCTTAATGATCTCAATCGTTTCTTTTACGGGAATGTTTGTGTACAGATTGGTGATATCCAATGAAGCTAGTGACGCATTCTGAGGTATAAGTACGTCTTTAATTTGCTCGGCAAATTCGTAGCTGTTGCTAATGTTGAAAGTCTGAAGATATGTATATGGCGCCTTCAATCTGTTATTTAACTCTTTATTTAATTTATAACTTGGGCTGCTGGTATTATTCGCGATTGGGCGAAACGATTTTTCAACTTTATGGAGCTTTATTTGTGACTGTAATTCGGGGATTCGCGGATTCATTACTTTCAGTTTAAACTTTTCCTCCTCTGTGAATAGAAACACACTGTTATCTATTTGCTTCCTTAGTGCTGTTTGAAATGTCTTGGTTGGATCTTTCTTCACTTCTACTATTCCGTTTTCCATAAAGAACTTTTCAGTTTTCTCTATATAGTCTGTATCATGTATTAAAACCATAGTGCCGCCCTTATCTGCCTTTGTGGCGATAGCCTTACGTGATTCTAACTTCTTGTTTAAACCCTTAAGAGTTAGTAGTTCGTTTCTGTTCTTGTGAGCAGAGTGCATTTCATCTATAATCGGCTTCTTTACTTTAACTGCCGTGTGTCTGTTCGTATCTATTCATATTTGCGATATCACACGCAATTTTCACTTCTGCGACAGTCGTTTTTATTGTATTTGAGTTAATTGCGGGATTTAGGTTATATTGCAGCCCCTTATTTAAAAGATTCTGCTCATCCTTTGTTAATTCTATCTGAGTTAAGTTTACGACCCTCTCACCAAAAAGAATGCAGCTGTTTATACGCCGTTTCGTTATCAATATTAAAATCTACACCTAGGTTAAAAAGCTTCTTCTGATGTCTGTTTAGAGTTAATTCTCGCTCCTTGTCAATTCTATTTTCAATCTCTCTGCTTACGTATGTGAACTGTAATGGAGATAAAATGTCACCTAAAATCAAGTGAAGGTTAAAAGCTTCTCTATTTAACTTGTCTTTCATTTTATATGCTTCTCGAATTTGAGTTTTAACCCATACTACTTCACTTCTACGTTTTACTATTTGTGCTATGTTTGAAATATTCCTGATTTTTACTTTTGCGTAATTAGGAGTAATCCCTGCGTCTAAGCATGTTTTGTTCAATTTTATTTTCAAGTTTTCTTTCATTATCTTTGTCCTAATACGTAACAACTTGGTAATGCATCCCGAAGCCTGACGTGGCACAAACTTTGCAAAAACAGACATAATGTCTTATGGGATAAGAGCAATCAGTGATTTTATAGTGTTACTTAAAATCCGTTTTGATTGCAATTTTTTTTATTCATATGACCGGTTTCGGTTCATTCAGAACCATCTTCAGACCCGTAAAAATAATGATACTAATTTACTATTTCACGGAAGCAAATCTTTTTCATCCTATCTAATCAAAATCAAATGTACCAGAACGGACCTGATATTTCAGTTACAGGAGTAACCCGCCCGAATCCAGCAACTTTCACATGCTACGTCACATAAAATTGGTTGGCAGAGTGCACGTCATTTATATTAATTATAACACTATTACCGATAGGTGGCATCTGGTACATTTGTTACATTCCATTTGCACATATCGCATTCAGTAGATTTTTTTTTTATTTTATATTAAAATACTTAATTAAAATATGTAGATGTCATGGTTAAAATCTGTGCCTATCAGAATTTAAAAACAGTAAAATTATCATTTTTATGCGATCTTAAAGACATGGGGCGATTTATGTATGTATGGTGCTGGTGTGAACTTGTTTTCCTCTATGGTCCGCTTCCGTGGTTCCCACCATTTCGGTCCGCTCAGTCGTCTGATGTCCATCGCCGCGGGCAAGAGGGCCGCACAGGAGGGCCCCGTCAACGACGCCAGGCGTTGCACGCGTCTTCCGGCTTCTCCACCGCGCACCATCTCCCATCCCTCGGCCTGGATCTCCACACGCAACAGTTGTCATCTTAGTAGGTCGTCATAAATGCTAAAATAGGATATAATATCAAATGTAATGGCTGCTGTAAACAATATATAGGATAGACTGGTAGGAACTTTGACTCCAGATTCAGGGAGCACACCTACTCCCAAAACAAAACAGCTTTTGAGGCGCATATGGCTGCTACAAAGCACTCAGCCACGATCATTGAACACAATTAGGCATCCTGCATAGATCTCATAAGGGACGGTTTCTTAACATTTTGGAAGAAATTGAAATATACACTCACAAATGTAAAGATCCGGATTTAATCCTCAACAAGCAAAGCGAATTCAATCACAACGCCTATTTTAGAGGTCTTACAATCTAAATATTTCAGTTCAAATAGTTCAAATGGCTCTAAGCACTCTAGGACTCTGAGGCCATCAATCCCTTAGACTTACAACTACTGAAACCTAACTAACCTAAGGACATCACACACAGCCATACCCGAGGCAGGATTCGAACCTGCGACCGTAGCAGCAGCGCGGTTCCGGACTGAAGCGCCTAGAACCGCTCGGCCACAACGACCGGAAGATATTTCAGTAAAACGCCCTCTGGTAACAAATTAATCAGTCAGGTAAAACGCCATGTTTCAATAACCTAATTACAACTTTTAAAAATAAGAGAATTTATTGATAATCGGTTTACAGAAAATTAATAGACACCGTTGAAAGGCTAGAAACAGTAAATACAAAATGCTTAAACTAGTTTCCTCCATTGGAGCAGCAGATTGAGGCACTACAGTTAACAGCAGCGAAGGTTGGCAATATCAAGAAGGATCAAGTTCACACAAAATGTGGCTGCAGTGTTCTAAAAATAAAACACAAGCATGCAAATTTAACTACCTGGCCAGTTGCTTTAAAGAATGGAGACAGATCCTTTCATCTACATTCAGAAATTAGATAGTACATCACAGTGGCTCGCTATTTTGGACTGGTTGTCAACTGAGGTGCCCAATAGCAGACACACAGAACCGTACAACGAGGGCCCCTTCCGGACTTCTTTACAATGTACACACATTAACAATAGTAAAAGTCTTATGCTCTCCTGCATCGTCCGTAATTATATTAATAAAGTTCCTAAGAACACTGGCACATACACACAAATCAACATGACAGCATAGACAAGAATCTCTGGAGAAAATATCTTAAGAGCACAGTTCACTAGAATAATGCTAGCGTAACACAGGAACATTGTGTGGGTATTAACGAGCTATGCACCTTCAATACGCATGGCACCACTAGCTTGGTACAGTTAACAAGAAAATTCAACAGATGTGACACACACACATACACACACACACACACACACACACACACACACACACACACACACACGTACACACCCTAATACATTTAACTGACGAACCCACCCACCTCCGATAGTATGCAAGGCACAGAAGACACACTTGCAAGGTGCGACGTAACCAGGATGTCAGGTCATCCGGATACCTGTTTATCAGGTTTAAACTGCTGCTCAATGCTGGAGGCAGGTGCCCACCATAAATATTCCTGCATTTTGAGACGAGAAGACATTTCACGACAGGTTACCATCCATCTAATGATCGAGGGACTCAGATCCACATAGGAACTCAGCACCAATACTCTGAGACCGGGCTACCACAGCCTATGGGAAGGTAAACACGTCTGCAGCACCAGTGGACCCCGATCAGCACAATGTGACTCCAACAAGCCAACTCCCCTCACATACGAGGTGCTACCCAAAATATGCGAGAATTGCATTGAACCAGTCAAACCAGTAGCACTACGACATTCCGACGCCAGATTTCTCGAGGTACACGTCGTAGATACTGAGGCCCCCTGAAGTCGTGAGTTGCAGTGATGTGTATATGGACGTGTTTCAGTGCTTCTAAGGATTCTGAAATGGATAACGTGAAGGGGTAAAGGATTTGCATGAATTCTGTTTCAAGTTGAAGAAAACTGGAGCTGAATCCCATGACAAGCTGACAGAGATATTTGGTTAAGAGAGCACTCAGCCAAGCAAAAGCATTGAAGTGGTTCAAGCTTCTCAAGGATGTCCGAGAGTGCGAGGAAGACGACAAACACTCCGGTCGATTTTAACGTACAGAACACCAGAAACGATAATGGAAATGCATGGTGTGATTCAAGAAGGCCGAAAGCAGACAATTCACAAGGTTTGTACCAGACGGGCTGTCGTACTGTCTTACAGTACATGTCAATGAATTCCAGCTGATGAACTGAACATGAGACGAATTGGAGCGATGTTTCTCTCCTGCTCAGAATCGGCTAGCTGAACCTCAGAACTCAGACGTGTGCAGAAGTGCAACAAAGAGGTCGTGAGAGTCCAAAAGTCATGGGTTCACGGTTATAACACTGAAACGACGCAGCGATCATCATAATGGAAAACATTACCTTCTTCAAGGCCGTAAAAAATCAATACAAGTTCACAGTAACATGTAGTCAATGCTGACAATTGTTTCCGACATTTTGGAAATAGTACATAGGGAACAGTCTACAGGTGTGCTGCTGGTCCATAGTGCCAAATGGACACAGTATTTCGGCGATCAGACATGTCGCCATCGTCAGGTGAGAAATAGTTTGGAAATGTACTTCAGTCACGTTTACATGAGAAGCACGTAATGATGATCCACCTGTACGACTGCACGAACGTGTCCGGTATCGATATCCGCTTTTCTCTTTCTCAGTGCAAACAACAGTGCTGAAAATCTGGTATCCATTAGATAAGCTACCGCCAGCTGGGGAATGTTGGGCATTAAATATGTGAAATGTGTGTTTGTCAGGGCAGCATATAGCAGAACCCTGTACAACGTTCGCCTACGCAGTGTTTATGTACCTAGAGTGTTACCAGTTCGAGGCTCTGGTAATCCATACCTCCGACTGGTGCCGACTTGTACGAAAATGATAGTACCCAAGAAGAACCTGTTGGTAAAACATTGAACAGGCGGTAAATTGTGTCTTAATGGCGTAAGGTAATTATCACGGTGAATGTGATGGACCCAAAAGTACGTGTTATGACGAAAGTAGAGAGACCTTTGGAGAAAAGAGAAGTAGCTGTATTACTATCAAGAGCTCAGATGAAACGCCTATGCTAAGCAAAGAAGGGAAAGCTAAAATGTGAAAGAAATCTGAAGAGGGCCTCTAGGTGTGAAATGGACTTAAAGACAATATTATACAAAATCATGAGGATGTAAATGAAAATGATTAGAGAGATATGTCACTGCGAGAGGAGAGAGCACTGAAAGATGTAATTCGAAGCAAGTCCCCTGGAATACATGAAATTCCCACAAAATTATTGAGGTCGTTCGAAGGGGGATCAGTGACAGAACTAATCTGCCTCGCCTGCAGCACAAGTGAGACAGGCGAAATACTCTTGAACTCCACGAAGAATGAAATAATTTATATCACAAAGAAGGCAGGTTTTGACACATGCGAATATTACCAAACTATCATGTTAAGAACTCATGGATGCAAAATACTAACACGAATCATTTACAGAGGAATGGAAACACTCGTTGACGCCGACTTTCTGGAAGATTAGTTTGGTCTCAGGATAAAAATAGGTACATACGATGCAATAACGACCCTACGACGTATGTTAGAAAATAGGTTCAAGACAGCGTTTGGGAGTGTTGACTAAAATACATGATTTGTAGTTCTGAAGGCAGCAGAGAGAGAAGTATATTTACTACTTGTATGGAAACTAGACTTTAATTCATAAGAATCGAAGTACATGAAAGAGAAGCAATGGTTAAGAAGGGAGTGAAACAGAGCAATAGTCTATACATGGTGTTAATCTGGCGGCACATCGAGCAAGCTGCGAAGGACACCAAAGAGCAATTAGAAAAGGCAATGAAAGTTTAGGGAGAACAAATGTATTTTTTCTTTGCCGATGAAAATCTAATTCTGTCAGTGACAGCAAAAACTTTGGTAGAGTTGTTGAATGGAATGAGTAATATCATGAAAAGAACTTATAAGACGAATGACAACAGAAGTAAAGCAAATATAATAGTATGCAACCGAATTAAATCATGTGGTTCCTGATGGAATTAGATTAAGAAATCAGACGCTGAAGATACTAGAGGACTTTTTCTAATCTGACTGCGAAATAACTGATGGTGGCCAAAGCAGAGAGGATGTAAAATGCTAACTGACTATAGAACAAAAAGTATTCCTGGAAAGGAGGAATTTTTAAACATCTAATATAAATTTGCGTGCTAGGTAGTCTTTTCTGGTGATATCTGCATGGACTGTACCTTTGTACGAAAGAGAAACGTGGACGATAAGTAGTTCAGCCTAATAAACAATAGAAGCTTTTGAAATCCGGCGCTACAAAAAAAAAATAAATAAATAAATAAATAAACAAAATAAAATAAAAAATGCTGGCGAGAAGGAGGACAGATCTAGTAACTAATAAGAAGATACTGGCTCCAACCAGAAATAAATTGTTCCATACCTAGCCAAAAGAATCGATTTGTTGATGAGACAGATCCTGAAGCATGAAGAAAGTGTCAGTTGGTCAGTTGGTAATGGAGGGAAATGTGAGGAATAAAGTTAGTAGGGGGTGATCAAGGGATGAATACAGTAAACAGATTCATCTGGATGTAGGTTCCAGTACTTTTTCAGGGATGAAGAAGTTTGAACAGGAAAGATTTACATGGGGAGATGCATCAATGCAGCCCTCGGACTCAAGACTACAGTAACAACAACGGCAACAAGATGACAAAAAGACGTGAGATAACTACCTTGCCCAAGCAATTATTTATTATGGCATTCAGACACATCTGATAGGAAACTAAAAATCCACAGATATTCAGTAAAAACTTAAAGTAGTTCCTTATTATCCACTATTCTACGATTTATCAGGTTATTTGGTATCGAAGATAAAATCACAGTTGCCACTAATATTAACATTAATCAGATTTTTCGCTTCCCCATTACATAAAATGTTGATAGTAGCTTCTGAAATCAGTCAAGTTATATAAATGCTTCGAGCAAAATATTCCTCAGAGACGTATCAACAAACTGTCCTCTCGTTGGGAGAAATGTGTTTGTCGCCAGGACGTCTGTGTTGAGAAATAAATATGTAGACATGAAGAATGAAGTAGCAGAATGTTGATAACGTCTGATTTGTTTAAGAAATTGTAAGACATTTTACATAAAAAAACCAGAGGCATTACTTTTCAGCAGACCATGAGTATTTGAATGAGGCTCACTTTCTAACCAAATAAAACGTTATCATGCATAAGTTAATATAAACCTTAATAAAAACATGGCATGTTGCCATCAGGTACAACTTTTAGAAATAAGAAATGCAAAAAGTATTTATGTGAACCTAAGTGATCTACATGAAATCAAAGAGTATTTTCTTCTCATTTGTTTGATGCTGTTTAATTTTATGTATTATTCACCAGATTTAAATTGCCTTCTGTTTAGTTGAAGACCAGTTTCAGTCAGTCTCTATAATACATAATTTATGACAGAAAAAGTTACATGTCTAACATTGACACACTTAGGAAATGTGTAAGGGTGTATGATATCACATGCTTGTTTCACAATACTTGGAAGTGTGGAATACATTAGTTCTGGTTAGCTTCATTGAGTTGTTTCAAACGAAACGCCAGTATCACAGACCAATTCAGTTGCAAGCAGTTTGCATCAGTGTGTGTCCATTGCTGTTTTAAACATAGCTGACATTAGCAACCATAGATACACTTTCAGTAAATGATGTAAACTGCCAGTTGGTAGCATAAACCTTATGTAACCGACTGTTGGATACATCTTTTACTAAAAATTCATGACAGTAGAAGTTTTGGTTTATTTGTGGCGTAGTTTAAAGTGTATATTCAAACTGAATCGATAAATGATAATTAGTACCAAGGCTAGAATTCGAACCTGGGTTCCCTGCTCACTAGGCAGATGCACAAACCACTACACCACCATGGCACAGTGGCTTTGCACAACTGCACCCTAGCACACTTCTCTGCTTAGTCCAAAACCCCATTTACACCTCACCTCATTTGGTATTGGATTGTGGAGCGAGGCATGCTAGGGTAATATGGGAAGTTGTTCAAAGCCAGTGTTCCATGGTGGCGGAGTGTTTAGAGCGTTTGCCAAGTAGGCAAGAGATCTGGGTTCAAATAGCTGCCTTGGTGAGTAGTCGCTTCAGTCTGCGTATATACCTTCTAGACGTCTGAGACTTTAAAAAGTCTCTGGAATCATGTAGCTCCGTTTGATTAAAGCAGCTATGGCTGCGTATCTGGCAGGATCCAATGCTAAGGTGCTATTCCAGTTCAAATAGAAACTTTCGTACTGCGAATTTAGGGGGAATACCAAGTGTGCAGAGGTGTGAATGTGAATTAGGATTTATTAGGAAGTCGTCCTACGGTAGACTGTGCTTTTGTGTAAAGCCCTGTACGACGGTGGCGCAGTGGTTATCTTATCTGTCTAGTGATCAGCAGACCAGCGTTAAATACCAGTCTTGGTATAAATTTCCATTCTTAGCTTCAGTCTGCATATATACATCACAGACGTTTGTCAGTTAAGGTCTCTCGACTCATAATTTCATTTGATAACTTAGTGTCCTTGTACCCACTTCTTACGTTAATTAAGAACTAGAGTTTCGGAGCATTGTGGAATGCTGCACAGAAATCGTGACGAAGAGTCACACAGTTTAATATATTAATTTATTGTGCAGGTTCCTTGGAATCAATTTTAGTATTTTTCAGTGTAGTACTTGTGAGTAAATTTCGTCACTCGAAGATGATATCTTCGCAGGGGGCCACTCTCCCATTCTCGGCATGGTCCTCATCAACCTTCCTGAAAATTCAGTAAGGTACTAAATGCTCCCTAGGTTCCCCACTTCCTAATGTCGCCGCCCTGCACCTGCCAAGCCCCCAAAGTTCCATTACAGCACCACTGCGGCCTCATCAGCCCGTCGAGGCTTCTATACACATATTGTGAAATGTTTCACATATACAGTGTAGCGTGGTTGTCATTTTTCAGTTCACGATTTTTGTTTGAGCCCTGTTACCATTGCTAGATAACTTATTGTATGAGCTTCGCACTCTTCCTAGAAATTGAAAGTTATTTAATTTCTGTCAGATATGGAGCGTGTCTGGTTTGCACAGCAGCGTACATTTTGGTCTGCAGAAGGTATTTGCTGTCTTTCAGCAGCAGGAAATGGCAGCATCCTTCGAAATGCTCAGTTTTCGCAAAATGATTGCGTTTCCCTAAATGTTATTACGGTCAATTCTTGGTGCTAATCCTAACTCACCCTGTATATGAGAAATGCGGAGAACAGTGTTCTCGTGTTTTACAGCAAAATTAGTTTGTACAGAAACTATTGAGTCTTATTTCGACCTCTTCCAGCTATTTCATTCCGCTATTTTCGTGCCAACTGTATCACGTGACTCGTCACGAAACGTTTTCATAGTTTCCTTTTAATTTCCGCAAAAACATGAACATTGCTAATTATTTTCTTTGTTTAACTGGTGATTGCCGTGCATAACTTGTTCTCTCTATAGCAAGCGCTTACTCCTACATTGCAAAGCCCTTCCCGGAGCCAACCAGTTCACGTTTGCGGCAGGCCTTTTTCCGGCAAAAATTTAGAAACAAGCACCTACTTTTCAGCAGGTAAGACGTTTGACGCATTTCAGTTCAGGAGCTTAACATGAATGCAGCGTGTGCGCATTAAGCGCCGAATAATTGTTTTGACGAACTGAACGAAAACACGATGTAGTATTGGGATAACCAATTGGTAAGGAAGAGATCAGGCTGTGATCGACCCGAAGCTTATTCGTGTAAGAGGTGATAAGCCATTGCATTTCTCTGACCTCTGAACAGAATTATCCAGCCAGCTTTAGAGAGTCATATATTTTAACATGGATTCCCAACTAAGATGCAACTCGATATATTGACATTAACACACAATGGTAGGGATGAAATGAGTGGCACACAAAAATATAAGAGCGACCAGGACACGAAACCTTTGAATCCAAAGGAGCCCAGTTTCTTGAAGAATGCATTATCACTGAAGAGATATGGATGTTAACACAAAGGCTAAGACCAAACAGTAATCTGTACCTTAGAAACCACCATCCGTGTTACGAATGGAGAAGACAGGTGTGAATTATTCAGAAGAAAGTAATAGGTCATGAAAAATAGAATGAACGCCTGAGTATAAGTAATGCACTCAGTTAGAACGGTATCTACTCGTAAATGAAGCCCAAGTTCGCTTAATACAGTCATCACGGTCCCGTAACATCCAAGATACATATCTGATTTGCCATGTGCGATTTATTGCTCTTTCTGGAAATTAAATTTGTGTTAGACGCTCAATTTCAGACGAAACAATAAGTGAAAGTAAAACTGAACTATTTCCTATGTAGAGATAGAGAAAAACGACGTACATAGAGATTGTGAAGAATGGAACGAATGTAGTTTTTTGTGGAGCGAAATACTTCGTGAAAAATTTCAACACATTCTATAAGTACACAAAGTTGCAATATCAGTCTTGTTTCTTTCGCGCCATATGTAAAAACAAGCACATGAACCCATAAATAAATAATCTCTCTCTCTCTTACACACACACACACACACACACACACACACACACACACACACGTACATACACACACACATGAAGAGAAAGAATGGGATGAAGTGATAGAGGGTGAGAGATAAAGAACAATAACTTACTAAGTGAGGTGAGAGGTGCCATTGCGAGCATGCTGAGACTGATAACCATTATTGCTTCCAATTAATGAAACTTCGTTATCTACTGTTCATAAAATAATCTTGCACACTCTTTCATTTTTGTGTTCAACACCTGAATTTCTCTAATGACTCGGGTGACTGACACCATACATGTCGCACTGACCATTTAGCCTTACACTACTATGTTGGCGATAAGAGCAGATTGAAGATTTGAGGTTTGACTGACATGGCATGACCTAATAAGTTAAAGGGAGACTGACATTAGGTAGGTTACTAATTTCCACACCATTCCGTAATGTAGTGTTATCCGTACTCACTGTGTTGGGACGTATTCTGTTGCGCAAAAAAATTTACAAGGTTTTCACAGTTGCTTTACACTTGTAATATTCTAAAAAATTAACCAGTAATAACTATGTAGTTACTGATAAACCCCTGTAATTACAAAAAAGGGTCTGAGCGTTCCTCACTTAACAAAGACAGATTTATGAGTCGACATTAACACGTAAGGATGTAATTCTGGATGTTGCTGTTCTATTAATACTTTCTGGACATATTGCACAGCAAAGAATGTGTTACATATCTTGAATAACGTGGTCTAAAGCTCCGTACCTTGTTAACTCGACATAGCCATGGAAGCCACAAGAGAATAACAGAGGTCGCGTGACGGGCCTTTCCCCTCCTATTACCATCCACTTGAGAGCGATTGCACACGCATCTCGTGCTTAACATAATCTCATTCTGCATACTTTATTTTACGAGACTTCTACAGAGGAACAGTTCAATGACGCCGCTTCTTCTGCCGAGTTTTAATCTCATCGTTCTTGAATTGTACGGTGCATGTCGCAAAACCTGATACAGAATTCATTACCCATTTTGGGTTACACCTCACAATGGAATCAGCATCGAAACAGCATATTCACTTACGGTACGCTGTGTTGGATGAGTGTATAATTACACACTTTTTCTGGAATAGAATCAAATAAGTTCGAAGTTGGTATGAACATATCTAAACTGATTTTTTTTGTCACTCCCCTGAGTTCAGACTTATTTTCGTATCAACAGTGTTCTGCTATGCGCCTTATCATGAATTTCTCACCTGTGCCAGCCTCTTCATCTCATTGTAGCTCTTCCACATAAATTCCTCAAATACGTGTTATGTGTAATTCAATTTCTATCCTTCCCCTTACTTTTTGCCCTCAGCACTTCCCTCAGTTAGCAAGGAAGTTATTTCTTGCTGTCTTGTGTACCACGCCTCTTTTATATATGACTGTAGAGTGCCTTATCCACGACATGCATGTTACGTATTTTGAATGGAACTGAAAAAGTTATCCACGCTGTACTAACTATTTAATTTATACTAAGCTGATTCACTTGATGTCGGGTTGGTTCTCTCTTCTCGGGGGCACGTAAATGTCTGCGTTTCTTGCTTGTAACGAAGAAACTGTACTATTTCCTGATCTATTAAGTTGTGTAATTCACAATTTAATAAATAAAACCAATTTCTTCACCTGATTGTCTGTATTCCTAATAACTCGGATGACTGATAAGAACAGTCATACTGCTTCCATATTAATATTGTTATATTTGCTCACATGAACTGTAAAGTTTCAACTGCTACGTCTGCACGAAACATGTCCGACTACTTCCACTGCCTATCCCAGACTGCTTACTATGAAATCTACAATGTAATTTCTTGTTACAGCAATTCAAGCGTGACTACTTTCTAGCACTGTTCTCACCAGCTGCGAGCAAGAAGGAAGGAGATAATGTTCACGTAGCCTAAATATTTCAATCATTTACAAGGATATTCAACAAAATTTTCAATTTTGTATAAACTGACGAGTAACTATTACAAAAGTATGTGTACTTTTATAACAACTATTTTATAAAAATTGGCATATTTATCTATACGTTAATTTCACAATATAGATGTTAAATTTGTATTCGATAAAAAGGTTATTTTCAAGCTATAAAGATCGAATTTTTACAGAGTTTCTGTTTTATTTACACATCAAGCAATAGATACCAACTAGTATCGGCGATTTCATATTACGTATAAGGGTTAATAACATCACACTAAACACATGTCTCCTTACCGTGTCCTTTCTACTTGTCATTGTGTTCCACATATTCTTCTCCTTTCCGATTCTGCAGAGGACGTCCTCATTCCTTATCAGGCCACCTAATTTTCAACAACCTCTTACAGTAGTACATCACAAACACTTCGATTCTCTTCTTCTCCGATATTCTAATAGTCCATAATTTACATCCACACAAAGCTGTGTTTCAGACGTCTGTTCTCAGAAAATTTCATGTTCAAATTAATGCAGATGCTTCATAGTAGTTTTATGTAATGATCTTACGACAGAATTAGTAAAGATTTTGAAGTAATAACGTGCACTGACGCTCTTCTGACGGAGCAGCAGCGTGTGGGGAAGCTATGTGAAGAATTGCAGCTTCCTAATCTAAATTCTTCTTTAAGGGACATTAATGGTAACTAGTAATATAAAATTTAAATTTTATCGTACCCCTATAGGTGGAAGGACAACCGCCATATGTCTTAAGGTACAAACTGATTGAAGATTCAGTTACTGTGACGCATACTAGCTGTAATGGATAAGCTATGTAAGATACTGCATAGTATAGAAAAGTACAGATACTGCAGATATCATACTACTGTTGCATGTCTTTTAATCATACCACATTGTCACATGAACAGCAATGATTAATTTTCCAACCTGTGTATCGGAACACTGACTCTGCGTCTAGGGACAGAATATCTATATGCCGAGGACTGTCTCTAAGGCATTCAGAACCACTCCAGTGGAGTTACTATATGTGTCTTTAGGAATATACCTAACATATATCGCTATTAGGTACAAGGAAGATGCTTACTGCTCATCGAAATGAAATCTATAAAATGCACAAAAAAAAATGTTCTTAAGGGTCATCAACTTCCTAAATAAAAAAAAAGAAAGAATATTGTGTGTACATGGCAGAGTTAACGAGAACCGACGAGTTTACGCTCTATTCTCGAACATCCAGGAAAACTTTCAAGTGCACTCAGCCAATCGCAGTCGGTGTATTGTTCAGCTTCTGGATGGACACGGACCTTTTATCAAAGGATTAAGCGACTCAAGCTCAGAGAGACATACGATAATGAAGAAATGATGGAGGTCCAGAATACGTTTTGTCTCCTTGACGACCGTTCAGTGTACGTTGCTCCATTTGGTCCTCTACAGCAGACGCCTGGTTCGTGCACCCATGCAGGCTGCTGTCCATCGCCGACCTAGGCAGTTCGGTACCGCTGCTGGACATCCATTGAGAGGCTAGAGGTGGGCTCTTCATATGATTCATGTTTTATGCTTCATCTGACTGAAAGCCATTGATGTGTAAGGTGTGAAAAGCTTGAAAGCGAACACTCTGGGTGCGTTACGGTCTGGGAATGTTTCAGTGGCATTTCCTGGGTGATCCAGTCATTCTGGAAGGAACTGTGGATCAACGTTTATCTTAGAAGATGATGCTCATATGCAGTCTGTGTACCCTCGGCACAATCTCATCTACCAGCAGGACAATGTAAAAAGTCACACATCTCACAGTGTTTAGAATAGATAAATGCAAATGACCTTCAGAAAGTAACGCTACAATTTTTTTTAACTCAGTGCAGGTTGGTTTTGTTCAGGAGATGCTAAGACCTTACGTCACCTTACTGGCATGGCCTGTATGGTATCAGTCTACTTGTCACTGTCGGAGCGAACGTCTTACTGCAATAACCTCCCAAGAATCCACGTATCTCTTACCGTGGAATGCACCCGTCATTGGGCCAAACAGGTGGAGGTCGGAAAGTGCGAGATCCGAACTGTGGGGTGGATGAGGATGAATAGTTTTGTAAACTTCTTTCGGATGCGTAGGATTGAGTGAGGCCTTTTGTTGTCATCCATTTTTCTGGCACGTTTGAACATTTCAAAGACACAGCTGTGTTTCGCCGGTGCGCACGAGGGAGAGCAGACAAGTTGGGGCGACCTTGTTGTGATGACGACATTCGCCTCACCCAAAGACTCGCCGTGCTTTTGTTCGTTAGTTGGTCTCCATAGACACTCTAAAAGCGCCTATGAATATCTGCGATGCTCTGGTTTTCCAACAAAAGAACCTCACTGACAGCTCTCTCCTTCAAATGCACCTCCATTGCCGGCCGGAGTGGCCGAGAGGTTCTAGACGCTTCAGTCTGGAACCAAGCGAACGTTACGATCGCAGGTTCGAATCCTGCCTCGGGCATATATGGGTATGATGTCCGTAGTTAGGTTTAAGTAGTTCTAAGTTCTAGGGGACTGATGACGTCAGCTGTTAAGTCCCATAGTGCCCAGAACCATTTTTTGCACCTCCATTACACATGTCATTTTGTTTTTGTTGTGTACATGGTTCCGCGTAGTCAGCGCGTACACAACTTTCCCAACAGAGCGCGCCCCACTAAGCACAACATCGCAGGCGCAGCGCTCGTCCGTCTCCGCACTACGAGATGGCGCTGTCTTAGAGACGGACCAATTTCTGCTTCCGCCGATCCATGTACACTCCTGGAAATTGAAATAAGAACACCGTGAATTCATTGTCCCAGGAAGGGGAAACTGTATTGACACATTCCTGGGGTCAGATACATCACATGATCACACTGACAGAACCACAGGCACATAGACACAGGCAACAGAGCATGCACAATGTCGGCACTAGTACAGTGTATATCCACCTTTCGCAGCAATGCAGGCTGCTATTCTCCCATGGAGACGATCGTAGAGATGCTGGATGTAGTCCTGTGGAACGGCTTGCCGTGCCATTTCCACCTGGCGCCTCAGTTGGACCAGCGTTCGTGCTGGACGTGCAGACCGCGTGAGACGATGCTTCATCCAGTCCCAAACATGCTCAATGGGGGACAGATCTGGAGTTCTTGCTGGCCAGGGTAGCTGACTTACACCTTCTAGAGCACGTTGGGTGGCACGGGATACATGCGGACGTGCATTGTCCTGTTGGAACAGCAAGTTTCCTTGCCGGTCTAGGAATGGTAGAACGATGGGTTCGATGACGGTTTGGATGTACCGTGCACTATTCAGTGTCCCCTCGACGATCGCCAGTGGTGTACGGCCAGTGTAGGAGATCGCTCCCCACACCATGATGCCGGGTGTTGGCCCTGTGTGCCTCGGTCGTATGCAGTCCTGATTGTGGCGCTCACCTGCACGGCGCCAAACACGCATACGACCATCATTGGCACCAAGACAGAAGCGACTCTCATCGCTGAAGACGACACGTCTCCATTCGTCCCTCCATTCACGCCTGTCGCGACACCACTGGAGGCGGGCTGCACGATGTTGGGGCGTGAGCGGAAGACGGCCTAACGGTGTGCGGGACCGTAGCCCAGCTTCATGGAGACGGTTGCGAATGGTCCTCGCCGATACCCCAGGAGCAACAGTGTTCCTAATTTGCTGGGAAGTGGCGGTGCGGTCCCCTACGGCACTGCGTAGGATCCTACGGTCTTGGCGTGCATCCGTGCGTCGCTGCGGTCCGGTCCCAGGTCGACGGGCACGTGCACCTTGCGCCGACCACTGGCGACAACATCGATGTACTGTGGAGACCTCACGCCCCACGTGTTGAGCAATTCGGCGGTACGTCCACCCGGCCTCCCGCATGCCCACTATACGCCCTCGCTCAAAGTCCGTCAACTGCACATACGGTTCACGTCCACGCTGTCGCGGCATGCTACCAGTGTTAAAGACTGCGATGGAGCTCCGTATGCCACGGCAAACTGGCTGACACTGACGGCGGCGGTGCACAAATGCTGCGCAGCTAGCGCCATTCGACGGCCAACACCGCGGATCCTGGTGTGTCCGCTGTGCCGTGCGTGTGATCATTGCTTGTACAGCCCTCTCGCAGTGTCCGGAGCAAGTATGGTGGGTCTGACACACCGGTGTCAATGTGTTCTTTTTTCCATTTCCAGGAGTGTATTAATATGTAACGCAGCCAATGAGATTGCTGCTAACGTACAACCTTTTCTCCTCATGGATCACACTCGAGCAGTGATACCTGAACGCTCGAGTTATTATAACGAGTGTACAGACCTCCGATTAGTTAGACTGCATTAGTCTGCATTTGTCTGTAACAGTCTATAGTCAAGTTTCAGTCTGCGCCTAATAAGATTATCATATTCTTGTACATAGCCATGAAGATAAATGTATAGACACTTTGCCAAGTATCAGAGATATGTGAGAATAAGATTAACGTGCCAAGACCAAAGGAACTTCAGATTGTCATTTGTAAATAGCATCCAGAACTAAGTTAAATAACGTTTATGCTGGTTATTATTTTAATAAATGTGTGTGAAAATTAGTCAAGTTCTGTTTAAAGCTGGTCACCGTCAATCTGCTACTCTAAGTGTGCAAGTGGCATTTCTATCGTCTGACCTAACGACAGAAGATAAGCACACCACGATAAGACCACGAGACATATTGCTGACACTCGCCTACTACGTTACAGCGACAAGTCAAATAATCTGATGGCGTGTGCACCGAAGGTCTTACAGTACGCACACCACAGTTTGCCTACGTATAGCGCCGCCAACGGAATTTCATGAAACTGCAGGGGCTAAAGCGGGAACGTTCCACGGTGTCCCACAACGAACTCCTCATTTTCCCAACCGAAACTGGCTAAGAAAATAAATGTGTTGAATTACTTCCTGAACGCCCCTCGTAACTGCTTAAAAATTTACATAAACCATTTACAGTTGATATCAAAAACGAAGTAAAAAGGCACATCAAGGAGAATCGGTGTTGTGTGAAGATATTTGAGTATGAAGATGCACTAACTGCGCTACAGTTCGCGCGTAGCTCACGTTGAGATTTGGGACGTCGGTCAGTCATTAGTGCTCGGAGGTGTGTATCCACCTGGACCGCACGGGGGTAATTTCTGTGGATACATACGTGCACACACGAACTCATGGGGAGATGGAGATATGGAGAGAGACGGATAAAGAGGGAGAGAGGGAGAGACAGCACCTACTGGCGATCGGCGAGAGGCGGGCGGCCTCCACGCGCTCGGATTTCAGGGGAGTGCTGCGATAATGACGGGTGCTTAAAGCTGTGGACGGCTCGCCGGCGAGGGAAGTGATTAGGCGGGTTTGCGGCCGCAGACTTTAATATTCATAACGCCAGCAGCAGCGGCTGCGGCCGGGCTAGGCGCGACGGAATTGGCTGACCGAACCAGAGCTGCTGCCGTCTCAACGCTCTCTCCTCCAACATCACCAAAGTGACCGCTACGAACTTACGGAATGTTTCTTGAAAATTCGTATTCTAATGTTATCAGTATGTGTTTTTAGACACAGTGTAATCGTAAGTAGCGCGTAATTCTTCGTCGACAGGCGATCAGGGCAAAAGGTCTCCAGATAGGCCGTACCTGGACGTAGTGAGACTTTCTCGAAAGCTAGTAAGGAAGGTCTAACAAGGCGAAAGCGTGAAATATTTTTGAAACAAATTTTTTTTAATAAGGAAAAGGAGTATTTGATTTTCAACTTTTAAACCTTCACTTACAACTGTGCGTGCTTTGGCAACAAAATGAGCTAACCTCTAGGCATGAAAATAAACTAGATACTCTTATAAACTTATTACTTCTCAAGACCATGCTGAAAGGATGAGGAATGGTGAAGTGAAACAAAAATTTAAATCTTACGATACTCAGTAACTATGACCAAACGAGCAAGCTCTCTTTAATAAAAGCATGTAATTCCACCCTCAATTCGGATTGGGTAACAATGTAATCAGAAACGTATTAGCTCACGTCAAAATGCCCGTAGATTCTATAAAAGCTAAGAAAACAGAACAAACGAGACCAGCCGAAAGAGGCCACAAAATTCTAAGTGACGAGCAAATTAATCTACTACTAACGTATATGGAGTTGCTCTATGTCGCTACATTAACCAGAAACTAAAACATCATGGTTGTTACATATGCATGGAATTATAATCAGAAAGCCAAAAATTTCTTCTTGGAGTTAAATAAGTGATAATGCAATAAATAAACGTCATATAGTAGTCAGGAAATCTATACATAATAAATAATTTTTATTTAGTGATAAAAAAGATGAAGACAGCTTGATATTGACTATTTCCAGAACGTGTCTACGTCTACATTTTATGACACACAACTCTAAGACTTATATACCAGTAATTAACCTTGTAGATAGATGTAGCTATTTACTTCAGAGAAACTCCTTTAAACTACTAATAGAACATTATACCTTTCAAATCAATTGCAAACCACCAAAAGTGATTAGACACAAAAGTGGCCATAGCAGATAAGTGTACTACTATTCCCACCTACGAAACGACAACAACAATTAGAAGCAATTTCTCAACGCACTAAACACTTTTATCGGGATAATCTATTGAAATAATACGGAGGAAGAACAACTTTTAGTTTACAGAACAATAACTACCATCAAAATGACGGATTAGCCTTGAGATCTCCATTGGCAGGTTCACTTGCAGATATTTTCGGCAATCGGTTGAAAAACAGATTTTTCGTAGATCACTTCGAACTTAAGCATGTGTATTTACAGGCTGGCCGGGATGGCCGAGCGGTTCTAGGCGCTACAGTCTGGAACTGCACGACCACTACGGTCGCAAGTCGAATCCTGCATTGGGCATGGATGTGTGTGATGTTCTTAGGTTAGTTAGGTTCAAGTAGTTCTAAGTTCTAGGGGACTGACGACCTCAGCAGTTTAGTCCCATAGTGCTCAGACCCATTTGAACCATTTTGTACGTACAGGCAATATGTTGGTAACGTTCACATCTCATTCTATGGCTCTCAACAAGGCAACGACTAATTTCCAAATGCTTTCATAACACCCTGGTCACAAAAAAGGCACTCTTTCCATCAGTACGTCCTGCCGAAGTAGGAAAGGAAGTGTTATCGGAATATAGTCCAGATTAACGGCTATAACAGCATAGTAGTTGTTTAAACTTAATCTTCACGAAGTCTAATTGACACAAGGCAAATTGCCGCAAAATGACGAACCACGTATGAAATAAGTTGTATCGTTTCCTTTCTACAGTCATATCACATTTACACTGAACAATATTTTAAAAAAAGTATAAAGTACACGTCGCATGCTAATGGCAAATTTCACGGATATCTCTTATAACACGCAAAATTAACACAACCTAGGTATTAGCTGCGGAAAGATTGTTTAAATGCACGCACTTCGACGCACTCGTCGCAGATTATCTGCCGTTTATTGGCCGTAAATCCAAAACGTAACATTTCCTACCTATCAACATATGGAAAATTTTGCTCAGCTCGTCGTGTTCTTGGTTTGCTTCAGCTTGGTGTATCCATGTCTCCCTATTTTTCCTATGTAAGATGTGATCCCTTATATCGTCAACATTTTTCATGTTTGTATACAATATGTGGATAACAGCGGATGGTGAAACAGGTAGCGACTTAATATCTTTCCAGTAATGACTATTAATTCTGAAGTATTTAATTTTGTAGAAAACCGTCTACTGACAGAATATTTACAACATGCTAAGTGGCAGCCAAGTATTTCTTCCCGACTGGCTGTACAAAACCGAGGAACAATATTCTCGATGGAATAACTTGACCTGCACGTGTTTTGACGTCTCTTTGCGTTTCATCTAGTGAATAACACGGAATTTAATACCACGGTGCATCCTTCACCCTGCCAACAATGCTCTTTTGTGTATGGCTGAGGGAGTTTTATCCTGTAGCCTTCAAGAGACAGTGAGATTAATTAATTAGCTGCAGCGGAACTTGCAGTTATTTCCTAGACGTGTTTCTGCCAGGTCTGGAAATTTCTCTCTCTTTCGTCTTATTGCCACCAGAATTCATACGTTCTTCGTTGTATATCTTGCTGTTCGCTTTATTTCGCAAAGAGTCGAGTTGAAGGCTGAAAAGAAGAAGCCGAGACTCAGTCGTGGATAGACGTTGCTATGGTTTTATCAAATTTTGTCTACACGTGAAGGGTCAGGGGAAAAAACCTGGAAAGTCAAATTTTATGCAACTCGAACAAAAGCGATTTCAGTGTTCGAACTGTGACTAAATGGACATAAAAGTACATACAATACCTTTTATTTTATAAATTAAAAGTCTTGGGTTTGAACTGTGACTACATGATTGTAAAAGAACATCAATGCTTTTTATTTCATAAATTAAACGACTTGGATGCATCTAGTGTCGAAATTTCGTTGTTGGCGTCCAGAGTGTTCTCAGAATGAAGTAATTTTCCAAAATATAGTCAAACGTCACTCTGCAAGGGTAAAGAAACAGGTAAATCGAGCTAAACACAAGCAATAAATCCACAAGAATCACGACTAAACGAGCTTCTAGTTATGATAATGCAACGACAGTACTCTTTTCATGTATATTTATATGACTGAAGAACATCATAGCATTAGGACGAAGAAACTTAGTCAGACTTTGTAAATATTTATATTTTAGCCTGTAAATTCGAAAGAAATCTAGAATAGAGAAAGGAATTTTTCAAGTTAGATTACAGTAACAGTCGATAACTGCGAAGCTGTTGTGCACTAGACGAGTAGGGAATTCTGGAGTTAAACGTACCAATATAAGCAGGTATAGGGCAGTTCGAATAGCCGATCCATTGGTTGGCATTGTCATGATCTCTTTACGATTTCAGTTTTAATTCTTCCTCGATACTTTGTTGGACTGTTTACTTATGGCATTTGCTGGATTCAGATGATATTATCTTAACAGACTGAGTTTTTAAAGGGCACTTTGTTAAGCACTTTTAGTCGAACAGCATTTTACAGCTCTTGATTAACCCTGACCACAGTAAAAGGAGATTGTAAAAGGAAAAGGAGATTGTTTACATCTGGATACTTCGATCATTTCCGTTAAATATTATGGTGTTTTTATCAGTGCCTCGCGTTACATAATCCAATATATTTGTCGCACTCTAAGTTCGAATGGCCATGCAAAATGAATGTAATTTTAATGTTCTTCAGGCCAGTAATTTGATTGTGTAGTACATAATGAATGAAGGGGATAACTGTGATGTTTTTATTCTGACCACCAGCATAATCACAAAATGTGTAGAGTGTCCCAAGGGGAGTGGCTTGCGTTCGTGGATATGATAGGAATGGGCTATTAGAAGTAAAAACGTCCGGTATATATGGGCCTAAAGCGTATGCTGTAAGGGCTAGGAGCAAAAAAATGGTTCAAATGGCTCTGAGCACTGTGGGACTTAACATCTGAGGTCATCAGTCCCCTAGACTTAGAACTACTTCATGCCCGAGGCAGGATTTGAATCTGCGACCGTAGCAGCAGCGCGGTTACAGACTGACTAGAACCACTCGGCCACAACGACCGGCGAGCTAGGAGCATTTGTTCATTTTCATTACTATGAAATCCATTTCTTCTACTGAACAAGTGCTCATAAACATCTTTTAAGGTACCGGTATGCATTTTAGAACGCATGTTTGTTTATAAGGCAATTTTTTTGTAATCTTGGTCCATAGTATTTCCTCCCAAACTATGGAAAGCAAATAGCTTGCAGCTGAAGAGACTTGTTTTGCAGTATCGAAGACGTGCTAATAGCGCTTAAAGTATTACCTTCGTAGCCCACGTTTACTGGAGGTATTACTCCATATCACCGTTTCTTGCACCTCCCTGCATGTTGCCCTAGGACATATATTCCTGGGACACGTTGTACAGAGCTCATCATTGTTCTTATCCAAGACATGGCTAATGAAATGAAACAGGAAAGATGTCACTTCATTTGCGCCATTTCGCGATGAATTCAGGATAAACATTAGAAAATATTCGCCTGTTGCAAGAATATGGATATTCAACGAAACCATCGAAAGTTGCCCCTTAAAGTAAACGCCATTGGTTACTATGTTTAGCACAGGTATATTTTTCTGCAAAATCTATGCATATAGCTACTTTTATTTTTTTTCAGTTTACTGGAGGGAACAATTGCATCAGAATTCTGTTTGCTCTGCCCTTTCGTGGCCGGATGAGTCACTGGTGACTTGGGTGATTCTTTCTCCTGAAAAACTGACTTCCTTGGTTATTTCGCCTAACAAAAGAACTTCGAAAGCTAATATCTCTGGCCTCGTTCCTTTTTTTTCTTTTTTTTTCACCCAACAAATACGTATGATCAATCTGAATCGAGCAGTAGCAATAACTCACTTTCGAAAAAAATGTGACTGAACTTATTATTTCCCCTGGCCCTTCACATCATTAAAACGAAGAACATAGCATATACAATCATGTGAAACTGAAAATTATGAACTTACGTCATAACAGCTTTAGGGTGAGATGCATTGTGTACTATTTCATATCGCTGCAGACCTCCGTACATGACACAGTGTTCACGCACACACACACACACACACACACACACACACACACATACGTGCAAGTACGCTCATTCATGCTATCAGAAGAGACCAGCGGAAAACATGCATAGCGTTATTACGATTCCAGCGCATTACAACAAGTTATGGAAGGCATAAAATTATTATTATTTGTATTATTACTAATCGTACTATTCTCGTTTGGACCCTGCTTCAACACGATATGTTGAGTTCTTTTTTAGCTATTCTTTGTGCTCGTATTACTTTCATTCCCACATAATGGGATCTTTTCAGTCCATTTTGGGTTCTTATGTCAGTCTAAATGTACGGTCATGACACTGTTTCAAAAATATTTCAGAGTGGTGTAACAAGTTGTTATTCCTGCATCTTTCAGGTCATTTTTAGTTCTGCCGTCCATTTAATCGTTTCAATTTTAGCTTCATAGACCAACAATTTTTTAATTAATCGTGGTGTTTCTATTTTTTAAATATTCCCACATAATTTTCACCTAATTTTTGTAATAGCTGAAATGCTATGAAGGTTTTTATTTGCTTTTATTCTATGTGTTCCTTCTTCAGAACAATTTCAGTTCTGAAATTTACTGATCGATCTTTGTTCTCCCTTTCGATTTTCTTCAGTGACTCTCCTCCTCTGTTTCATATTTTTACTACTCCATTTATTTCACAAAGTAATAGTGTTATTGTTCAAATAACGGGTATGCTGTGCGTGACGTCGTCGATAACCTCCGATATTTCAACGGTTGACCACCAGTCATTTCTTAGCCGAAACTGCAGCAAGTAAGCGCTGTACGAGAGAATTTATAGTCTGGGTTTGCAGAGGAATTCAGAAATGATGACACACACGTTCATAAACGGTACACTTTAGCGCCACCACACAGCCAAGAATGACCAAGCTGTCGCTAGGAAAAGTTATTAAACACCAGGTGAGATGGCATTACTCTGTCCCTCTGTTTTTTGACAAGGCAGACAGCAGCATTCCACACAAAATTTAAGCAAAAACCTTATCTCTTTTTACAAGGTTGCTTGCTAATATAATTTCTGCAGTTTTGGTTCAAATGGCTCTGAGCACTATGGGACTTAACAGCAGTGGTCATCAGTCATCTAGAACTTAGGACTACTTAAACCTAACTAACCTAAGGACATCACACACATCCATGCCCGAGGCAGGATTCGAACCTGCGACCGTAGCAGTCACGCGGTTCTTTACTGCGCGCCTAGAACCGCGAGACCACCGCGGTCGGCTTCTGCAGTTTTCTTGACAACCCTACCGCAATAGCTAGAATTGGATGCCACCGTCTCCGAGTTATATTCCCAAAGATGACAGATGCCAAAACAGTGTTCTGCGGCTGACGATTTGCTCGGCTCTTGTAATTGTGCGTGACACTTATGTTCAGTGCACCGGCCCTCCACTGTCTTCACAGTCTGACCAACATATGAGATGCCACAAATGTAAGGAATAGGCTTTACGTAACCCTGATTATCTTTAACGGGACCAAAAATGACCATCATGCTAGATGTAATCCAGATAACACATTTCACGTCATGTTTCAGCAAAATACGACCAATTCTGTTGGAGATACTCCATGTGTTAGACAGAAAGGAGGTAGGTCTTGATTCCCACTCGGTATTATCCTCACACACCCGGTGCCCGGTTGGTCGATACCGCAACTTGCGTCTCATCTGCGTCTCACTACATCACTTGTAACGAAAGATGATGTCAAGATGGGTTAAATGGGCCACAAATTCTCGGGTCTGTAATGAAGTGCGCTCTGTGGATCAACGTTCGACGTACATCCTCACGCTGGGGCGGTTGCTGACAGATATCGTCCTGTAGATATAAGTCTCTGTGAGTAGGCTTCCTATAAACAGCATGTTCCAACGCACCATTACCATCAGCCTTACTCCTAACCAACAGATCAGGGAAAGGAAGGCAGCCATCCGTTTCCACCTTAATCTTGAAACAAATATTCGGGCGGACTGAATTCAGGTCTTCATAAATTATCAAGTACCCTTGTAAATTGGGATGGAAGTTTTTCTTTAAATTCTTCGTGGAATCCTACTCTCCCTAGTCAAAAAAGTAGAGCGACAAACTTAATGCTACCTCACCTCTTCTTCAGTAATTGTAACTGTCGATACCTTCTAGGTTCGGTCATCTTTGGTTGTGTGGTGGTTATAGTGTTCACAGTGCGTGCGTGTTACGTTTCCGTGATTGCTCTGCAAACCGAGGTTTTCAAATCCCCTGTTAGTAAGTTGCAGCAATTTTTCCTTGAACGTGACTAGGCTGCTACCAGTCTAAATATCGGCCGTCGTTGATGACGTCAGCCGGCTGCATTCCCGTAATTTATTTCAACATTATATGCACCGGGGAGACTCGGGTCTGATAATGTTATTGTATGAATGAATTTTAGGAGTCTAATTCCTATTGGTTCTATGGCTGTACCGTAAATCCATAAAAAACAATGCCCGTGTCTGGTGGTAGCAATGGAACTACAGTAAAAATTGCTGCATGTAAAACTATCAGCATCATCTACAACGAGAGTGTATCAATGACGAGGAATCGAACGGTCAGCTGCGGACTGGAGATGATAGGGGGAGTAGAGACAGATACACATATACAAACAACACATACGTATATGTTTTATATAAAGTGTTTCTCTCTGTAACCCACAAAACAATGAATCAAATGAAAATTTATTTAGAGAAGTAAATGTAATAAGCGCTTCTATTCCTGCGGAGCTATGTACGTAGTTCTTTTACTTATTTCCAGAATGTTACAGCAACAAGTTATAGTTTCAAATACAGTTTTTTTTTATATTTTATAGCTGGTGTAGTTAAACCAACTGTGGACAAATTTCAACAAATTTTAGTTAGGGTGTTAGAGGCATTCAATCTCACGGCATAAGCTGTGGCTGCCTCGTTGACATCGTGACGACAATCGCCGATTTCCAACAGCGTGTCGACGTATTTCTTGAGTGTGTGTGTGCCATGTTTACTCCATGTCTGTATCCAAGTCTATCGAGCCCCATTTGCGGATTCTGACTTGCGATAGTGTAGCAGTACATTCTACAGTCTTACGTAACACGAGTTCAACGAACATCAGAACCTGCCTCTTCTCGAACTTACTCAAAAGACACACAGCGGTCCTAAAAATTAGCGCCACTCTTGTCGGTAGATTCTTTTCCTCTGCGCATGAACTTCTAAAAAGAATCAAGGAGGGACTGCTGCGAGAACTTTTAAACTAGACTCCGAAGGAGAAATATGCGCTTCCTCGCTCGATGCAGTTAGGCAGCAGGCCACATGAACAAACATATCAGGCACTGTCTAATAGATGTTTATGTGAGTGCTGGAGCCTCTGAAGCTTACGGAAGATAACCGTTATCGAGGATTAATTTTTATTGCGGTAGTGCTAGTTGCGCTGACTACTCTGCCTAGAAATAATTCGAAGCTCCCAGTAGGGGAGTCGGAAACAAAGTGAAAATTCACAGATTTAGTGAGTAAACCCTACGTGATATTATTTCGGTTATTATTAAATGGTGTGGAATTTAGAGGAACGCACTCTGACCTGGATGCATCCACTAATTCGTTTGGATAGGGTATTATACAGCCGTTGTATCCTCTCCTGAGACAAACTGACCACATATGCTGTATCTGGTCATCTGATAACGATACTGGCACTGAGTTGACGTCCGAGATGGTCGCACTCGTGTTCTATCGGGGGAAATCTGGAAATCTTGCTCGTTACAGCAGTTCCTCAGTATCATGCAAACAGTTCATTGATACATGTGTCATGTGCGGAGGTGTATCATTCTGTCCGAAAATTGCACCACGATACAGTCGCATGAGACTAACACATGAAGACATACGGTATCTATGATGTGACATTGTGCCGTCAGAGATCTCTCGGGCATCCTGGCTGTGACCTGAAGCCACACCCGATAACTTCCCATAGCATGACGCTACGGGTATCACCAAACTAGCTGACGATGGTCTTCCGGATAGTGCAGAACCGTGGTTCATCGCTGTACATTCCCGGTCATGGCATCACTTGAAAATCAGCCGTTTGTTTTGTCGTGTTACCGGTAGCCTGCGAATGGACTGGTTATTCCCTAGTCCGATTAATGCTAGTCTCCGTCTGATGGTAAGGGACGATTAAAAACTTTGCAGGGAGTCGAGTACTTGTTCTCGGATAGAAGGCACAAATGTGAAGGGATCCCTATGCTCTTGCTCTCCAATACGAGGATCCTCTTTTTTCGTGATCATTAGTCAAATGAAACCTTGACGACAGGTATACCTGCGCTCACGTTGCCAGTAGTGCAACACAGGACCGTTGTCACATCTCAATGCTCCACAAATACCCATATTGCACAATTTCACCAGCTAACCCAATGGAGACTCAAAATAAAGCCCCTTTCAAACCCTCTCAGGCACTGATAACGCTGTCTCACGCGGGTACTGCGTCGTCTCCGTGTCCTTCACCGTGATCACTGAACATCTGTAGCCCTGCACGCCCCTTATATGTCCTACCAGTACAACACTAGTGCACTCTGGTGGCCCCTCTGCCTGACACAGATAAAGCTCTCATCAATTACTAAATGCCGATGGTACTTACTCGAAACAGGCTACATTGACATCCGTCCACGTCTTTTTGGTTCTTCTCTCTTTTCGTCAGTGTACAGAGCACCATTGGGTAGCACTAATTTACACTCTGTGCCGAGTTAAGAAATTATCCTTGCTGCAGACGCTAAACGCTAAACGTTCTGTTGCCAATGGCAGTAACATCTCTGCTATGGCATCTCTTCCTCGTTGTCCCCTTATCTGTGCTTTCTATTAACGATTATTTCCATTATACAATTACCCGAGCAGTAGCTGACATACTGACGTATAATGATGGCACTCTTCCATGTACGTTAAATCTACATATCTAAGATTCTTTTTTACCCATTTGAGCCATGCTGCGGCTCGCGTTAGTGCTGTTTGTAGGTTTCCGCCCTCTCTTGGAGGCCAGACGGTATCGTTTGGTTGGCATGGTTGCGGTTGTTTGTATTCTACTCGTGTTGACTGGCGCCACTCTGTTTCGCAAGCGTTGCCTGTCCGCTAGTGGCAGCAGCGGTGCTTATCGATATGTAGTAACTGTTGCTCTATCTTTGGGGCGACGTCATTGTTTTGCCGGGTCGTGTGAGTGTGCGAGTTCGGTTGGAGCTGAGGAGAAATCAGGTCTGCGCTGTACGAGAAACACGCTGGGACTGCTGGCGGCACACATAGACTGCAGTATGGAAGGGTTGTGGCCACGAGGGTGCACGACCTTGTCGTAAACCGGATCCAGCAAGCTTTAGGGTGAGTGCATTTCAATCCAAATAGAAGAACGTCCACCATTGTGATATCTCGCGATTCTCCAATGACTTTGGTTGCTTCTCGTAGTGTCACTGAGGCAAAGAGCAGCGAGTGGAGTGCTTGGGGAAGGCGGATCTGATTAGCTTTCCTCGACTTCTTACTACTATTTACTTCGCCCAACTTGTTACAATTTGTTAAGTTCAACCAGCGATATGTTTTCTCATCTGGTGGCCGCTAACGCCCCAGTTACCTGCCCTGGGGTTAGTGTATGTAACAGCAGTGTACATTTCCTCGATTTGCCGCTGCTGTCCGGTAAGGTGTGAAGTTTTGACAGCTTTCTTGATTGTAGGTTGATTGTAGGCCGGTTGGTGATTTTTCTACTCTGGTAATAATGACTCCTTCTCGTTTTGGGCGCTCTAAACACAGTATTCTGCATGTAGCACAGACCACTGGTTCTGGCTTTGCAGTATTGTTCCATAGTTGCATTTAGTTTATCAGAAGTCAGGCAGCTTCAGCAAGATTATCATTAGTCGTTCATTAGACTACCACTAGTCTGAGTTACCATTTTGTGAAGTGAATGCAACTCTGGGCTGCCTATCTCATCACTCGCGAAAGTGTTTGCTGCTGGACCGTCTCAGAGGTCGACTCCTGGAGCACCGTCTGAACCAGTTACTCGTTTTTTTAAATGAACCTTTGCTATTGTATTTGATGTTTTACAGCATGTATCAAAATTCTTCTTATATTATTGCTGTTCCTCGTGTGTAAGGCCTTCAGACGTGATTGCGGTCATTTGCTTTAAAATTCTAATTTGGTATTTGTATTTTAGCATTAAGCCTTAAAACCTTATTTACTGCCGTTCCTGGCGTCTGATGCCGTCCACTGTGTTTGTGGCGACTTGCCTTTAATATTTCAATTCCTGTAATTGGTAAGTTGCAGCGAGTTTTAAACAATTCTTAATTTATTGCCATTCCTGTCGTGTAAGACCTTCTGCCCAGATCGCAGTGGCTTGCTTTTAAAACATTATCTGTTGTATCTGTATTTAATGGTATTTTAGTAAATTGTAACTCACTGAAAACACTATTATTTACACTGTTGTTTATTCCTTCATTAACAACGTGTGGTATTTTTTATTTATTGTTCAGTCTGGAATTGCTGATTTAAAATAAATTGTGTGTAACTGTGAAAGGCAACCAATAGTAACTGATTACGGCCCCGTCCACAATCGTAACCCAATCCTGTCTTCCATCAGGTTTCACCGTGGCTTCCATTGTCCAGTCACCTGAGTGGTACCTGACACAGATATTCCTGTAATGATCTTCTATAATGTAGAAACTCTTCCATGCCCTTTTAACAGCAGTTAAGCTGTTCAAACTATGTGATTTGCACTGAAGGACCAAAGAAACTGGTATAGGCATGCGTAATAAAATTCAGAGATGTGAAACAGGCACAATACAGCGCAGCGGTCTGCAACACCAATATAAAAGAACAAGTGTCTGGCGCAGTTGTTAGATCGGTTACTGCTGCTACAATGGCAGGTTATCAAGATGTAAGTCAGTTTGTACATGGTGTTATAATCGGCGCACGCCGGCTAGAGTGGCCGAGCGGTTCTAGGCGCTACAATTTGGAATCGCGCGACCGCTACGGCAGCGGGTTCGAATCCTGCCTCGGGCATGGATGTGTGTGATGTCCTTAGGTTAGTTAGGTTTAAGTAGTTCTACGTTCTAGGGGACTGATGACCTCAGCAGTTAAGTCCCATGGTGCTCAGAGCCATTTGAACCATTTTTGAATCGGCGCACGAGCATCGCCGAGGTAGCGACGAAGTGGAGATTTTCCCGTACGACCATTTCACTAATGTGCCGTGAATATCAGGAAACAGGTACAACATCGAATCTCCGACATCGCTGCGACCAGAAAAAGACCTTGCAACAACGGGACCAACGACGACTGAAGAGAGTCGTTCAACGTGATAGAAGTGCAACCCTTTTGCAAACTGCTGCAGATTTCAATGCTGGGCCATCAACAAGTGTCAGCGTGCGAACCATTCAACGAAACATCATCGATATGGCCTTTCGGAGCCGAACGCCCATTCGAGTACCTTCGATAACCGCACGACTCAAAGATTTACGCCCCGCCTGGGCCCGTCAACACCGTCGATGGACTGTTGATGACTGGAAACCTGTTGCTGGTCGGACGAGTCTCGTGTTAAATTGTATCGAGCGGATGGACGTTAACGGGTATAGAGACAACCTCATAAATCCTTGGACCCTGCATGTCAGCAGGGGGACTGTTCGAGCTGTTGGAGGCTCAGTGATGATGTGCGGCGTGTGCTGTTGGAGTGAAATTGGACCACTGATACCTCTAGATACGACTTTGACAGGTGACACGTTCTTGACTATCCTGTCTGATCACCTCACGTCCATTCATTCATGTCCATTGTGCAGTCCGGCTGACTTGAGGAATTCCGCCAGGACAATACGACACCCAAGACGAACAGAATTGCTGCAGAGTGGATCCGGGAACACTCTTTTGAGTTTAAACACTTCCGTTGGCCACTAGACTCCCCAGACATGAACATTATTGAGCATATCTGGGATGCCTTGCAACGTGCCATTCAGAAGAGATCTCCACCCCGTCGTACTAGTTATTTGAAAATTTGATCCGCTATTATACTGCCTTTCCTTTCTGGTTTATACCCGATCATTAATGTTCAAATGAATCAGCTCCCCGTCTTAAATACAGCCGGAACCATTGTACTAAGGCACAGGTTGCTGTTAAAAAAGACAGGGGCCTCGTGGTTAAAAGAATTTGAACCCCTTTTGACTATTTTTCGACCGTGACTGTCTCAAGAAATACGTAAAGTTTCTTTTTTTCTTTTTTTATAAAATTACCGCTACCAGTCACAAACTTTGTCAACTATTGTATTACTTATTTATTTAGCGACATGTTTCGAGGAAATACCTCATCTTCAAACTAAATTACATTACAAAAACAACGTTACAATAAGGTCGTACTTACGTTACATAGTCTTTTTATAAATGCTGGGCATCCTGTGGAAGAAGAGAAAACTTAGTAAGAGGCGATGTCACTTTGGAAGCTGGACTGATGTTTGCACTAAAATGTTTTGTAGCGGTCACTCACTTTGTTCTTCCGGCGTAGCCTTGTGGTTAGCTTTAGGTGTTAACCGGTTCAATTCTTTGGTGGTAACTGCATTAGTTACAATCCGAACAACCTGTCGCACTAAGCTGTACGTTGCTGCCTTTGAAAGACCGAGTCATTACTGGTGTAATTTAGTTAGATCTTGTGGTTCCGCCTAGTGAGTTCTCTTGTAATAAGTGTTCAGAAGTAATGTTTTAAGACGTTTCTTCAGAGCGGTCTTAATAACTGACAATTAGTTTAACTTTGAAAATATTAACAGCCAACTGTCATCAGGGCTTTAGTCAAAAGTTTAGTTAAAAGGGACGGTTTGGGATCCAGTCGCACGTTGGTTGTCGATTGAAATTAACCGGTTGGTTGCTTTGAATTAAGCCTTATCATTATTATATTGTTTCCTGATCTGTTTAACCTTTAAGCACAGGTGCGCATCTTAACCCCGACTCTCTCGACACACAGCTTTTAAATTAGAATTTACGTTATTTGTATTGAATAACTGAATCAGTCTTGTCATCAATCGTGCTTAAATAGTTTTCCTGTGTTGCAGAAGGGCATTTAATAAGACAGACCGCGTCCAGCGCGGTAGTAAACACCGCTGTTTCACCCGATAACTGGCTGGCTGCAGGTCCGGCCGTCTTGTAATTATTAGCATATTGTTTGCTGTTTTGATTTCTCTTGCAGAAGCTTATTCGTTTTGTAAATTTTTTCATGGTGTTAAAAAGAGTTTATGATTATATATTGTTAAATAAATAGGTTGTGTGAAAACAAAGTTATATTGGTGGGCCTTCCCTTCCACGTTTTCCATAATTCCCGTGAGTACCACGTATCAATCTTTAACAAGTCATTTCAGTAGATCCGTTTTCACAAAAAAATAATCGACAATAGTCGTAGTTTACGTTTAGGTATGATTTTGTATGAATATTATCTTTGATACACTACTTTGTCAAGTTAATAAATTACCTGTCTCAATTGCGTTCTAATCTGCAAGAGTCATCTAAACAGATAACCGCAAAATTTAATGTCATTGGATACTCAGTCCCGTTCGTGACAAATATGAAAACTTGAAATTACTCATAGATCTATCAACATATTTATCGGAGCTCTAGAACATATCATTCTGGTCCAGTACTACAAAACGATTTTGAAAAAAAGAAAAATAATATTTCGTTGTATACAAAAGAAGATGTCACAATGTGTGCGTAAAAGTAAAATATTTTTGAAGAACAGTAGCATAAATTAAGGCCAGTCCTACCACCCTAGCGGTCTATATTTTATTACAATTGGCAAAGGGACTGTTATGTCAAGGATTAAGTAAATAAACTGAAGGAGGTATTACGTATTGCTGCTGTCTTCAATCAGAAAAGTAATTTCGCGCAGCTCATCATGTTAGTCCATGCTGCGCAGCCTTCATCTATTCGACCCCGCTACCTGTATTGACACTTTGGTACTCTCTACAATTGTTACCTCCCATACTTCCCTCGATTATCAAATGCGCGATTCCTTAATGCCTCATGATGTATCCTATCAACCGATCTCTTATTTTGCTCAAATTGGGCTGCCGGTTTCTTTTTTACCTCAATCCAATTCAGTGCTTCTCATTCGTTATTCGATCTACGCATCTAACCTTCAGCTTTCTTCTGTAGCACCACACTTCAAAAGCTATTACTCTCTTCTAGTCTGTACTGCTTACCGTCCACGTTTCACTTCCGTACAAGGCTGAACTCCACATAAATTCCTTCAGAGTAGACTCCCCAGAGTTTAGCTTTATTTTATATGTTAACATATTCTTTTCTGCTTTGCCCAGCGTCAACTATTTTCCAGTCCAAATAGCAAAACACATCTTCTGATTTTAGTGTCTAAATTTCTACTCTATTTCCTTAAGCGTCGCACAGTTTTGTTCGACTACATTCTGTTATGATTGTTTTACTTTGGTTGACGTTATTCTACAACCTCGTTCCAACACACCATCCATTCCGTCCAGTCGCTCTTCCAAGTCCTATGTTGTCTCTGGCAGGATTACAATGTCTTCAGTGAACCTCGAATATATTATTTCTTCTCCCTGAATTCTTGTTCCTTTTTAAAATTTCCCCTTGGTTTCAATTACTTGATGCTGAATGTACAGGTTGAACAACATTGGGGAAGGCTACAAACCTGTCTCACTCCTTTTCAAACTACTGATTACCCTTTATTCAAAAATGGTTCAAATGGCTCTGAGCACTGTGGGACTTAACAGCTGTGGTCATCAGTCCCCTAGAACTTAGAACTACTGAAACCTAGCTAACCTAAGGACATCACACACATCCATGCCCGAGGCAGGATTCGAACCTGCGACCGTAGCAGTCGCGCGGTTCCGGACTGCGCGCCTAGAACCGCGAGTTCACCGCGGCCGGCCACCCTTTATTCCTTCGACTATTACAACTGCCGTGAGGTTTTGTGCAAGTTTTGTGGAAGGATATAACATAAATAGTATTAATGTAAACGTCGGTCACAACACTCTATATTAAATTTACGCCCTCGAAGTCACTACGATTTTGACACAGATTCCAAAAAATTTGTTTGGCAATAATAATGAAATCGGCCTCTTCCGTTCATGCGTGATCACTCAGAAGAACTATATGTAGCAATGGATACAACACTGTGTTATAACATAAGTTTTACATTTTTAAACTGACCTTGCTGATATTGTCTCTTGTCTTTATAAATGGATATCCGGCGAAATTTACAATTCAGCTCCTATACCTTTTCTAGGAACAGTATCAAGACGGAACTTTTACAATGATAAAATTAAAACTCACGCAGCCTGTAGAGCGATTTGAACATTTTCCCCTTACATCTCCGTCGTCATCACACTGGTCCGCTAGTTCTGACCAAAATGGTAATAATTGACCACTTACACAGATTTTATACATTCATAGAAAGTTTTCATTTTCGTTACAGTTCAGATTATTAACATTTATGAGAATACTACAAACAGTTTATTTCACACAGCTAATTATGAATTAAATGCAAAAATATTATTCACGAAAGAAATAATAGAGAAGTGTCAGAAATGTTGCACACAGGTCTGGTATTGAGAAACTTAGAACTACAATGAAGCTTCCGTAATACGCTCTACAGAACGCAATATTATATGCCCAGTTTTAATATAGGTAACAGTATCATTCAGTCGTTATTTATATATTTCACCCATCACAAATCATCATAGTTCATTGACACAGTAATGAGAGAGGGAGCGAGGAAAGCTACAGGTGTATATCCTTTTGGATAGAGATCTAGCTCGGGTTAGACTTGGATCGAAGATGAAACAGGCTGTGGCGTTCTTTTAAAAATATTCGGATGTACTGATATAGTGAAACCACAGGAAACGTTAATGTGAATAGTCAGAGGGAGATTTTAACTCCAATGTCGGTAAATGCCGATTTATAATGGTCTTCCTTCCTGACCGCGCCGTGCTGATCGAACTGTGTGGTGACTTGACGTGCCCTAGACGATTACTTCCAGTGCTTTTTCCCGAAAGCGTCTAACGACTACATCATGGGGTTCAATATCCGACAAAATACTTTACATTCATTAGGGGCAGTGTTACACAAGAAAATAACAAATAATCCTGCATAAACGTATATCTAAAAGGCTTCATTTTTTAATTACTAATCCTTGAATATTTTACAAAGGTATCAAGTTATAAATTCATAATAATGAACAGAAGCATGTTTCACATGCTTTACACATGGTTACACTTGGTGAATCATGGAAAGTCACTACTTTTCAAACTCCACCGGACGATGTCGAATGTTTTCACAGGCTTCCATGTTAGACTGATGTTGCTTCTCTGTATTAGGAACGCTTGTGGCCCAATCGGTTGTTTGAGCCGAATCACAATGCAGGCTGTATAATTTTTCACCTCACAATAATGAATCATCATGGTCGCATCTCGAACACAGGAACTGGAGGTTGTTTGCAATTCTCCATGCATAAAGCATAAAATTCCCCTTATTTACCACGATTGATGCTGTAGAAAGTTTAGAAATGTTTTGTGAATAGGTTCCTCGTATGTGTCTATAAAAAGTGACTTAAGAATAATTGGACTAATAAGTCACCTACAATTCCAGCATACGCGTTAACCTTAAACTGCTGACTTGCGTATGCGGATTTTCTGCGCCGGGAAATTCTGTATGTGAAAATGTGCTATACTATAAAACTGAACTATTTACAGCTCATAACAAGGCTGAAGATAGAAACAACATATTTGCTGTTTGTGCTACAAACAACTGACAAGCTTCCCACTGGTGTTGATGGGCAAATAAACTCTGCTTCACATTTTGAAGGTGATAAGGATACATGAATTAACCGTGAAGCACGCATTAGTGTGGTTTATATTTTCAGCGTGTAACTTCGTATCAGTAACCATCCGTATGGATGTACATACTGCAAATATGATACTGTATTCCTCGTTCACCGTCATGTTTAAGGAATTATCGCGCACTAACCCTTTTTTGTAGAAACCCATTGGCGGGAAAATATATTTATTACCAATAGTGTCGGAAGGAGTTATTTGTCTGGCACTTAGATATCAAATAGAGACATTGTTTATACCTTTTTGGCGATAGCATATTTAGTTCCATTAATAAATCTTAAACGAAGGATTCTCATCCATTTCATAATACTACCATTCCTCCGTTATTGTCTGTGTGTGTGCGTAAGGAGTCCGTCCCTAAAGAGTTTTTTTTTCTTTTTTTTTCTCTCTAAGCTACGGACGTCAATGTTGCGCCCACTGTAACCATTGCATCTGAGGTAGGACAAAGAAAAATCTGTTCCCGCCGGATCACATATTTCAGTGAATAGAGCCTAGAACGACTGGAAGAGACAACATAAACTGAGGTGACAGAAGTCATGCGATAGCGATATGCAGATATACAGATGGCGGTAGTATCACGTACGCAAGGAATAAAAGGGCAGTGCATCGGCGGAGCTGTCATTTCTACACAGGTGATTCATGTGAAGAGGTTTCGGCGTGATTATGGCCGCACAACGGAAATTAACAGACGTTGAACGCGGTAGGCTAGTTGGAGCTAGACACATTGAGCAGTCCATATCCGAAGTCGTAGGGAATTCAATATTCCGATATCCACAGTGTCAACAGTGTGCCGAGAGTACCTCTCACCACAGACAACACAGTGGCCGACGGCGTTCACTTAACGATCGATAGCAACGGCGTTTGCGTACAATTGTGAGTGCTAACAGACAAGCAACAGTGCGTGAAATAACAGTAGAACTCAGTGTGGGACGTACGACGAACATATCCGCTAGGATAGTGCGGCGAAATATGGCGTTAATGGCCTAGGGTAGCGGATGACCGACGCGAGTGTCTTTGCTGGCAGCACGATATCACCTGCAGAGCCTCTCCTGGGCTCGTTTGGACCGTAGACGACTGGAAAACCGTGGCGTGGTTAGATGAATCCCGATTTCAGCTGGTAGGGTTCGAGTGTGACGCAGACCCCAGAAACCATTGACCAAAGATGTCAATAAAGCACTGTGCAAGCTGGTGGGGGCTCCATAATTGCATGGTAAATGTTTCCATGGAATGGACTGGGTCCTGTGGTCCAACTGAACGGATTATTGACGGGAAATCTTTATGTTCGAGTACTTCGATATCAATTGTAGCCATTCATTGTCTTCACGTTTCCAAACAACAATGGAATTTTTGTAGATGACAATGTGTCGTGTCATCGGACCGTGATTGTTCGTGATTGGTTTGAAGAATATTCTGAACAATTCGAGGGAATGATTTGGCCACCCGGCTCCCACGATATGAATTTCATCGAACATTTATGGGATACAACCGATAAGTCAGTTCGTGCGACAATTCCTGCACCGGTAACACTTCCGCAATAATGGGAGGCTCAGTAATTCAGCAGGGGATTTCCAACGAAATGATGAGTCCATGACACGTCGAATTACCGTACGATACCATGTAAAAGAAGGTCCTACACGGTATTATTATCTTATGACTTTTGTCACCTCTGTGTGTATCGGAAGCGTTGCTATGTTAATTCTGTATGTTACACCCGTAACTTTAAAAACAAAAACAAAAAACAAAAACACCTTATAGCATTGCAATATGACAGCATATTTTGCAGGTAAAACATCTCAAAATTGCGCTTCCGCTACACATTTTGGTGATTCCAATTGTGGTCAAATTTTTATGAACCAATCTGTAAAGACACAGATACAAGTATGCATAAGCAGGATAGTGTCTGCTGCTGAAACATTCAATATAATGGTATCAGCTTCGAGTAGCACACATCAAAAAATTTGTTTAGTACCGAAAAGGATAAGTTGCAATTCTTTTGTCTTGTCTTTAACATAAGGCAAAACAAGAAAACGAATAATTAAATGCTTAGTGAGGATACTCATATTGGGTGAAAAGTGCCCCCAACGAGGATGATTATTACAAATGTGTTCTCTAAACGAAAGGAAACACCCTACCGCGAAATGACGTTCTACTCCCTGTCCTGTAGTCAAACAACAGCGCACATAGATGTCCTGAGCGTAAATGCGCGTCGCATATTGAGTATAGCTCCAGGAGCTTATGAACAGTTTCGAGGCGCAGTGGAAAAGCCGAAGGTCAAACTAATATCGGACGTGAGGCGAAACCTCACCATATCACGCCGAAGTTCATCGTATGTGGCCAGCCGTTCGATACGACCTGCTAAGGACATGTGCAAACAGGCAAACTCAACGAGCGAAACGGGTCCTGCGTGCCGGGACTAACGTTCCTCAACGTGAACGACGAGCTATCAACGGAAAACGGCAACTTTCGCTGACTCAGAAAGAACAAAAAGTAATAATGATAAGATCACAACAAAAGACGTAGTCCATCAAGTTCTAAATCTCTCTCTGTTACTATGTAAGTATATGGTTTAGAAATATGTTTGCAAGTAGCCCACTGATGGGTGAGCCCATAGGTAGGCTATCTTTTTGAAGATAGAACTATTTGTTGAAAGTAAAGTAGTTCTGCTCTGTTATAATCTTTAGGGTGGTTTCTGTTTCATCTGTGTGTGTACCTGTTATTTCCCCTTGATACTGCAGATGTTTTTTCACCATGCTAATTGTTTCTTCTACTGGCACATTTGTGTACGTGGATGTGATGCCAAAATTTCTAAACCAAATCGAAAACAAAATATTCAATGAAGTCATACATCCAAAACAGTACAAGATTATGTACTGGTACTGATATGTAGATGACATCATTTGCTTGATTGATGAAACAGATACCAGAATAATTACAAGGTGACAAATACAGTTCACCCAAAAATAAAATTCACCATTGAGACAGAAGAGGAAATGAAGCTTAATTTCTTAGACATTACCAACACAGAAACAACAACAAATATAATTTTGGAATTTGCAGGAAACCTACAGCCACAAGTACAACCATTCACATCATCTCCAACCACCCACAGGCACTCAAACTCTCAAGTTTCAGACACATGCAACACAGGCTCAACAGAACTCTACTGGACAAACTCAACTACACACAGGAACTAAATACAATACACCAAATAGCCAGAGAGAATAAAGAGATAAAACCATCAACAAATTACCAGTCACAACAAAGAACAAGAACACAAGCTCCAGACAAACACAGGATACCAGGAACACCTACAAAGAGTACAGCATGGCACACACTAACATATAGTAACAAAAACGTACACATGGTGGGTAACATACTGAAGAAATAAGGGCTAAAAATATCTTTCCACACAAATAACACAGTACAGAAGAATCTAAGACCTAAGAACAATTCTGCAGACAAATTCTCCAAATCTGGACTATATCAGTTAACCTGTAGTCAGCCTACATAGGCTAAACATGCAGAAATTTCAAAATGAGGTACTCCAAACGCCTCAGAGCCCTAAGAAGTGATAGTACACACTCCACTTTTGCAGACCATCTAATACAGGAAAACGACAACCCATAAAACATGGAGACTGATAAGATACTCCTCAGAGAAAGCAACAGCCTCTATCAAAAACTCACAGTAGAGGGGAACTACCACATACAACAGCAATAATACATGGAAAGAGAGTCCTGAACGAAAATACAACACAGACTCCACACAAAAAACATAAAAAAACAACTTCTGTTTACTGGGTTCTCAACCCACCTCTCTTTCCATCTCTCTCTCTCTCTCTCTCTCTCTCTCTCTCTCTCTCTCTCACACACACACACACACACACACACACACACACACACACACACACAGAGACACATTCAAAATTGGCGCCATAACAAACACAAGACCAACGATGAACAAGTGAGCAACGACAATAACATGACAACTCTCATTCAGTGTGTTGTTAGAAGTGTCTGTGCAGATCACCTTTCGCGACATTTTGTGTAAGTTCATGTGAGGTGAAGTAGTGAGCGGAAATTTGTGACAAATTGAGTGAAAGCAATTCACTAAACAGCATCTGATTGAGACATCAACCATGGACACGAAACAGGACGGAAAATTTATGTACAGAAACGTACATAACCTCTATCCTCGCAACAGCTCTCCACAAATACGTAACAATTTTCTTCATGGCTAGTTTCCAGATGACATGCTGTCAAAAAATCGACGAAAACGAGCACTAAAATCGATGTATAACAATACAATTCAGTTAGCGATGTAATTTTAGGGTGAGTGTCCAAACAAAACGAAGAAAATTACAAATATTGTATTTCTTTTACCTATAGTAGTTAAATTATTACACATGTGATATTGTACTTTACAGTAATAAAATTTGACCCACAGTTGAAGACACATTGGTATCGAAACATGTCTGGGTAAATATAAAAAATAAACTAATTGTGTTTGCGTAAGGCTGATTTCCAAAACCACTCAGTTTTTAGCTTTTAATGTTTTACTGTGCCTTATTCTGGCTTGTATTATTTTAATTTGTGCTTCTGAAGATGGCTAGATTACTGTAGCTGAAACCTGATTAAAGACCAATAACATTTCGCAACTGCGGTCAGTATTTTGACATGTTGATGGAATTAGGTGTATCATTGAATTAAAAGTAGCATGTTTATGGGACACGGGGTATCGAGCATTGGGCGCTATAACCATATCTGTGATGGTAGGCTTCCTACAACGCTTGAAAGTATGAATACGGTAACTAATGTCTATGGTTAGATCTAAATAATGTATGAAGTTAAGCTCAACTCGGCAAAGGTCCCGAGTTCGAGTCTCGGTCTGGCCCACAGTTTTAATCTGCCAGCAATTTCAGTATTTCCTTTGTCTGACAGGACTGCTATAATATTAAAAATGGTTCTAATGGCTCTGAGCACTATGGGTCTTAACTTCTGAGATCACCAGTCCCCTAGAACTTTGAACTACTTAAAGCTAACTAACCTAAGGACATCAGACACATCCATGCCTGAGGCGGGATTCGAACCTGCGACCGTAGCGGTCGCGCGGTTCCAGACTGAAGCGCCTAGAACCGCTCGGCCACCCCGGCCGGTTATAACATTATTGTTAGTCATTTCCTTCATGAAATTGTTTAATACTTGTTGTTCTTCAGCTGATAGGGCACTAGAAACAAGGTTAGGTATTCCCAGTTCATGGGCTATGAGATGTTTAGTGGAGATGTCCTCACCTGATGCATATTCTAATTGTTATTCTGGGACTTTTTGTGATGGAGTCTATTTGAAATCTTTTCCCAGTACACAGAGTTCATCGTTGATAATTTTTAAGTGTGAAAGATTAGTTACATTATCTGCAAATTTTTGCTTTTGAAATGGTTTCAAACGTTTGTTAGCACTGAATAGTTTATTAACTTTAGCCTTCTATTTTTCACACGTGGTAAACATGACGTCATTAAATTCTTGTCTCACTTATCTGTCCAATATATCGAACTCCACTAGGTGTAAAAGGGTCAGAATTCAATTGTGCGTTAATTTTATGTGTGTACATATGTCATCACGAATGCTTATCACCCTTTTATTTCTTCTTTGATCCATGTTTTACTTTTTAATGTCTACTGCCTTTTTAGAAGCAAAAGTATTCCATCTTCATCCAGTGTTGGATGTCTAGGTATGTGGGTCATATATTGTGCTTTTGGACAGATATGGCTAGACAGTTTCAAATATTGCTCAAGCATTTATAAATACAACAATACAAAATTCACTGTGAATTTTGAGCACAACTTCATGCATAATTTAGATCCAACCAACTTCAGTGACTGTATTCATACTTTCAAGAGCTGTAGGAAACCAACCATCACAGATATGGAAATAGTGGCCAATGCTCAACACCCCATGACCCATAAACATGCTGCCTTTCATTCGATTATACATCTACATCGCCGAGTATCCATTCCCATGAGTGAAGACAACTGCAATGGAATTAAATGCAATCAAACCAATAGCATCACACAATGGCTATCCTTCTGACTTAGTGGACTCCATAATGCACAAAAAGCAGAAACAACAAGTATCCTCTCTTCTTTATCCTGTCCTTAACCGACCACCTCACGAACGCAATAAATGGTGCACAGTTCCATACGTAGGAATAGGCTCTCTGGATATAGACAGAAAGCTTAACTCAAGGAGTGTAAAAATATTATTTTCTGTGCGCAACATTGTTAGACGCTTTTTGCCAAATAGGAAAGGCAGAACACCAAACCTGGAAAAGAGTGGAGTATACAAAATTACTTGTAATTGTGGCAAATTTTACATACATCAGTCTGGCAGCGCAATATGTACCCACTTGAAGTAACACCACAGAAGTTGGAAACTTAGAAAAGGAGACTATACATTTACAGACCACCTGCTTAAAGAAGGACATAGTTAGAAGGTGTAACATGAAGTATTACGTCACGTCCTTAATGGAAGAAAGTTGAACCATTTTGAAAAAATGGAAATTGATAAAAACATGTCCATCAACCCAAGCTTAGTACTGAATGACCACACACAGTTCCCTTACTGGCCACTTCGAACTGCAGATGCTGCTCATAATCTCTTCCTGGTCATGTTGTAAATTACACTTCTTACGGACGTGCCCTATTTTCCTTTATTTCAGACGCTATAATTTATCTCTCTGTGTTAAAAAATTTACTTTGTGTGATCACAGATGCTTCACTCACCTGCTTAACTATTACATCTTTTTTGTTTCTGATTTAAGACGTATTGAAGACAAGTTTATTTTGCTCAGCCACATCATTGGAGTATGTCACCACAGTTTATTGTGCAACTGTTTTCTTCTGTGAACAATTTATCTACAGTTCATTAGTTAATGCGTCACATATTTTACATTAGTTAAAAAATCTTACATCACATTTACACTGGAACACTCCCTCTTATTTTATTCCTAATTCTATCATTAATATTTTTCATCTCCAGGAATAGAGGTACTCTGTAGATTCACTAGTTTAAAGTATTTGGCCCAAAAAATTACGCTGCACAACGTACTTATCTTTGTATCTGATGATAGCGTAAGAGTCCAAAGACCGTTTAGTTAACAAATAATAAATACTGTGTTGCGTCTGCTTCATTCATAAGGATTTGCTTAACTTCATCCACTTCATTATCAACAATTCTTATGTTAAGTTTCTTGCGGCGCTCATTTCTGCTACTTCTCATTATTTTCGTCTTTCTTTGATTTCTTTCCAATCAGTTTTCTGTTTACATAGCTTCCGAGTATGCCCAATACTGTCAAGATAAATAAAAGAAAAACGTACATTTACTGTTGACAGATATTCTTGTAGACGGATATTGGTATACTAATACGTACAGTAGCGTATTAATACTGTAAAATAGTGGACGACGCAGCGGTGATATGCATATCTCTGTTCTAGCATTGTTGTCCTCTAATCTCAGGTGGATTCTCAGTGGATACCGCCAAGGTTTTAGCTAAGCGTTCAACAGCTTATTTCATTAATTCAGGAGTTGAAGAACCGATTAATGATACTATATGTAGCTTTTGGCACTTAGAATCAATCGTAATCACGCTCGATCAAGAACGATTAATGAGTTGGAAAGAATAAGCGGTACTAAATGAGTTTCGCGCAACGTACTTGCCTGCAAACAGCGGCGAGTAGTTGGCCTCCATCGAAAACCCTCTGTCGTTCTGTCCAACAGCTTTCACAGTACCTAGAGATTTTTTTTTTTTTGCCTTACACAAAGAACTAGGCAGAACTGATGACCGAAAATGCGTTTACAATAACTTAATGTTGGACTGTATTAATCATGTGGTATTGGCTCCTACTTTAGAACCTGCTAATTAATTTTATATGCCTCATAACTTGGTCAAGCGAGAGAAATAGGGGAGCACAAAATGGCAAATAGTTTTTGATGGATGCTCGCACGAACAAGATGTCCGCCCTCCTAACGACACTTTGGAAATCAGACCTAACTTGTTGCCTGAACCGGTTGAAGTCCTTTAGAAGTTCAGTCGCAGAAACAATGCAGTGATTGCTGTCATTATTACAGCTCTCTCTGTACCCTGACGATAGAGATCTTACTACATTTCCCTGGTACAATATCAACACTAACAATGTTGAAGATCGCGTTAATGCCCTGGTATGCAGCCCGTTTCTGCTTTGAGCGACCAACCGTGAACTAGCAGACACTTGTCTGTCACAGTTCCCAACAGCTGCTGTCTTACTAATATCTCTGCTGTCAGGTTGATTTAGCGTAGTCAATACAGACTCTGGTTCGAGGGGTCGATGTCATACTTCCTTGTATTCATGACCCCTCTGTAACCGCCTCTTAAATACTTAGATTTGTTAAAATAAACTTCCTAAGGCTGAGAACATGCGTAAGTAACAAAGTAAGGGCTTGCGCTCTGGCTTCCAAATTAGATCACTTCTATTAAAAATGTGGTGTCACCGCCAGACACCACACTTGCTAGGTGGTAGCCTTTAAATCGGCCGCAGTCCGTTAGTATACGTCGGACCCGTGTGTCGCCACTATCAGTGATTGCAGACCGAGCGCCGCCACATGGCATGTCTAGAGAGACTTCCTAGCACTCGCCCCAGTTGTTCAACCGACTTTGCTAGCGATGGTTCACTGACAAAATACGCTCTCATTTGCCGAGACGATAGTTAGCATAGCCTTCAGCTATGTCATTTGCTACGACCTAGCAAGGCGCCATTACCAGTTTCTATTGATACTGTAAAACATGTACCGTCAAGAGCGACGTTCACCATTTATGAATTAAAGTTAAGTATTGCACCAGCTACGTCAGTTTTTTCTAAGTCTAATTTCCTTGTCCTGTTCCAGACCTCACGTCAGCCTGCGTGAGCTAAAACGCGTGCCTTTCGGCTTCCTCTAGTAGTACCATGTTGGCTCTCTTGCCAACCCACAACATTTGGCGACTAGGCCAATCCATGTTCATATTGATATTGCCCTGATTTACTTGTGTAACGGCTTCGCCACAATCTCCAGATGTACTGTCCGAATTTTATCGCTTACAGAATCAGCAGACGCAGGCCTTACTGGATGCACTTGGACAGCTCGTCCAGGGTCAACGTGCAATGCAAAACGATGTGGCAGCTGCCGCTCCACCGCTAACGCAGCCACAACGTGCAGTTGCACCAACTTTTTGTCCTTTTGATGCTGAACTGGAAAGCTGGACGGAGTGGTCATGCCAATTTGGATTCCATCTCGCCGCCTACAGAATTCAAGGTAACGACCGGCAGCCTTTCTTATTATCTTCAGTCGGGGTGACCACGTACCATGTGATAGTCAAATTATTTCCCCAATGCGACGTAGCAACTCTGTCCTACGACGAAATTTTGTCTGCATTAGATGCATATTTCAAAGAATCAGTCAATGTAGTTGCAAAACGGTATACGTTCTTTCGTACAAAACGTACGGCAGGTCAGACTAATAGGGAGTGGGTTGCAAACTTGCAAGGCCTTACTAGGGATTGTGCTTTTGAGTGTCAATGTGGACTCCCTTATTCAGATACTATGGTGCGTGATGCAATTGCACATAACGTTTCTGATGTTTGTATAAGGGAACAGATTTTGAAACTAGTCAGTCCCTCCCTTCATTGACATATTGGATCGGCAGGACACACTTGACTTTGCTCAGGAATCATTTGAAACTTCACCACCCGTGTGTCAGGTTAACCGGCGCGCCGGGCGAGCTGCACGGAACAGTAAACAGTCCTCGCGCCCGGCCGTGCCAAAGCCGCCTGGCTCTCAGCCACATGTGCCACGCAGGCAAGCAAATGCAGTGCTAAAATCATGCCTGCAGTGTGCTACTAGACATTCGCCTGAGAATTGCCAGTCACACCAAGCTATTTGCTTTTTCTGTAATAAAACAGGACATGTTCAAAGTGTTTGCCTGAAAAAGCTCAGATCGGAAGCTCAAATCCATTCCAGGCCCTTTGCTTCGCGCCGGAATCGAAATCGAACCAAGGATACTCCAGCTCGCGAAACTTCACCCATGGAAATTCATGTAGTTCATGCCACTCCGCCCAGTGCCACTCTCTCTAACAGTGACTGTGTTCGTCCCACAAATAGTGTGCGTCGACATCGCCGGAACTCCCGTCATGTTGCAAGTGATTTTGTACCAGTGTCAGTTCACATTGCATGAGACAGACGCTCTTGTCGTCAGCAGGACAATAAACTTTTTGTAGACTTGGACATTAACGGCAAAGTGATACCATTCCAGCTCGATACCAGAGCTGCAGTTTCACTGATCAATCAGGACATGTAAAAACAGCTTGGCACACCTCCGTTGCGTGCCACAAATGTTAAGCTTACTAGCTATTCCGGTCAGCATATCCTTGTGTTAGGACAGTGCAGCCTTCTTGAAACATACAAGGGACAAACAAAACTAGTGTCATTTTACGTCCTTCGTTCTTCTGCTGCAGTCAACTTGTTTGGTTTCGATTTATTTCAGTTGTTTAACTTGTCTATAGTAACTCAGGTCCTATCAGTGAACCAGACTGTGCCTTCAGACAGTGTTTCTCGTCTCTGTGCCGAATTTGCAGACATTTTTGCACTGGGCCTCGGTTGCACTAAGAACTATAAAGCACATTTGGAACTGAAAGTAAACGCGTAACCGAAATTTTTCAGAGCGCGCAATGTTCCCCACGCATTGCGTGATGAGGTCGCAAAAACATTACACGATTTCGAATCACAAAGTGTAATTGAACATGTGCAGGCTTCTCTCTGAGCATCACCCTTAGTAATTTTGCAAAAACCTTCCGGAAAATTGAGACTTTGTGTGGACTTCAAGGCAACAGTGAATCCACAACTAGTGACTGCCACTTTTCCTTTACCCCACCCGGAAGATCTTTTTGACAAACTGTGCCCAGGTAAATTTTTTTCGAAGTTGGACCTAGCAGATGCGTACTTGCAAATACCGGTGGACGAAGAATCCCAGCGCGTTTTGGTGGTTAACACGCATCTTGGTTTGTATCGATTCAAACGACTGCCATTTGGGTGTGCATCAGCCCCTGCATTGTTTCAGCAATATCTACAAACTGTTTGTGCGTCGTTCCCTACTGCAGCAAACTATCTGGACGATATTGTGATCTCCGGAAAGATGGAAGAGGAACATTTAGCCAACCTCAGAACATTATTTTAGCTCTTGCGACAAAATGGTCTTCGCTTGCGGAAGGACAAATGTGTGTTTTTTACTCGTGAATTACCCTATCTGGGACATGTACTCAACCCCCAAGGCATACATCCTAGTCCAGAGCACCTCCGTGCCATACAAGACTTGCCTTCGCCGCAGAATTTGAAGCAGCTACAGAGTGTGCTGGGAAAAATTAATTATTATAGCCGTTATATCCCACACGCCTCTTCCATTTCAGCTCCGCTTCATCGCTTACGCCGTAAAGGTGTTCCGTTCGCCTGGACGACGGAATGCGAACGCGCCTTTCGCCAGTTGAAATCGGCGTTGCTTTCCAATACTTGCCTTACGCCATTCGATCCCCAGAAGCCCCTTTTGTTGATGGTGGATGCATCGGATTTCGGGATCGGTGCTGTGCTTGCGCACAAAGATGGTTCGCACGATCGCCCTATTGCCTTTGCGTCCAAATTGCTCTCGTCTACGCAAAGAAATTATTCACAGGTCGAGAAAGAAGCATTGGCTCTCGTATTTGGTGTTACAAAGTTTCATGATTTCTTGTATGGTCGTCACTTTACCATCATCACAGACCACAAACCTTTGACTTCGATTTTTCATCCGATCAAGCCTGTACCTCCACGTACAGCGCAGAAATTCATTCGCTGGTCTATTTTCCTCTCGCAGTACCGCTACGATATCTTGTATCGGTCCACTGCTAAGCACGGTAACGCCGATGCGTTTTCCCGTTTGCCTGTTGCTGAGGATAGAGCATTCGATTCCTCCGAACTTGCTTGCATGTTCATTGATTCGGAAACCGATGACGTGGTCGAATCGTTTCCGATTGATTTTCGTCGTGTTGCTACAGCCACAGCTGCCGACCCTGTCCTTGCTACCGTTCTGCGTTTTGTTGCTACGCAATGGCCCTTGTCAACGTCACGGATCGGGGATCCGTTGGTTCGCCGATTTTTTGCTCACAAGGAGACTTTTTGTACGACGTGGTCTTTTGCTGTTGCGTTCTGATAATGATCAGTCCAGGGTCGTGGTTCCACGTTCGTTACAGTCCTCTGTCTTACGGCTTCTCCACCAAGGAGAACGAAACAACTTGCTCGTCAGCACTGTACTTGGTTCGGAATCGACGCCGCGATTACGAATATGTGCTCTTCTTGCATGGTGTGTGTCGAACAACAATCCGCACCACCGCGGAAATTTTTTGCATGGCCAAAAGCCACTTCCCCTTGGCAACGCTTACACATCGATTTTGCTGGTCCATTCTGGAATGCTCGATGGTTGGTTGTGGTAGATTCGTTCAGCAATTTTCCTTTTGTTGTCCGGATGTCTTCCACGACGTCATCTGCCACCATCCAAGCGTTATCTGCTATCTTTTGCATTGAAGGTCTTCCACAGACTATTGTTTCCGACAATGGCCCACAATTCATGTCCGCAGAATTTCAGTCATTCTGCAAGGCCAATGATATTCAACATCTGACGTCCGCGCCGTTTTCGCCACAGTCAGACGGTGCCGCTGAACGATTGGTCAGGACTTTCAAGTCACAGATGTTGAAGTTGAAAGAGTCTCATTCTCGGGAGGACGCGTTATTGCTCTTTTTGTCCTTTGGACTTTGTAGAAACTAGCAGCAAAAATGTTGTTAAGAAGACAGTGAAATTAATTTTGGTAACATCTAGGACATCATTACTGTATCGTGTAGCGCATGAACACAATTTACTTACAAGAGACACTGTCAGCGACAGCGTGAGTTTACTTGTACTCCATCGCCAGGATTTTAGATCCGACCCATCACCCTTGTATGACCGAGAATATTCCCTACGTCCCGAAATCTTGTTAATACCAGCCCTTACTTACCCTTCGTCTCATCACCCAGCTCGCCGGTACGCGGTAAAATGTTACTTTAACCTTTAGGCTAATATTTCCTTTGGAGCCGAGCAAAATGTATTTTTGCATATGCTTTTCTGACAGCCAAGTTTTATCACTATACTGAAACGCTATTGTCCTCAGCACACAAGAAAAGCATTTTAAACAAAAGTTCATTCTCGATCTTTTGTATTTGTTCCTGCAATGGCTCTGCATAGCATTATGAAACCTTTGTAAATTATTACGCTTTCTGAACCAAAAATCAAGTGAGATGACAAGACAAAGAATGGACGGACGTCTCTGAGCCAGAATAACTAATTTTTTCACGGAGATCGCTATGTATTTTTCTAGCAGTTGAGTATACTCGCCTGTTGAAGTTTCTACGTACAGTTCTACGCACTAATTATTGTCAAAATCGTCTAATACCCAAATGTCCTTTTTCACTGAGATCCCGTTCTGCGAGAATCACATCACGTGCTCACCTGTAGAGATTCTGCCGATGTTACGTCACTGTTAATACGGAATACTGTGGGTTCCGAAGTATCTCAAGGTTGGGTTGCACAAAATTCTTATAATTCCTGGCTTCTCCACTGTTGTCCAGATCAGCAAACAATCTCCAGTACGCTCAATACAACAATTTTAGATTGTTTTCGAATGTCTTTTCAGCCTTCATCAGTGAAGACATTTATCATTTCACACTCTTACGGTATTTTATTTTTATTTCGGAATACTTTTATATTTTCACAACAAAATATATATCACATACATCTATAAATTTGACAATGTTCAAACATTATTTTCAGTGGTTCTTTTTTTTCCACAGGATGAAATGAAAAAGTATTTTCCTTCAAAATTTTTTTGTAACGTTAGTTTTTACTTTCAGTCGTAGCAGCTGGTAAGAATTTTCTTTTGGGAAGTAATCCATTATATTCCAGACCACAAACAGAGATATTTAATATTTTTCGGTATTTTTACCAACAATTGAAATTATTACTAACTGGCAACGCTCTAAGACTGTGAGGTCACCTTTAGGTGCCTATTTTCGTAATGGCCGCTGTCGTGACTGTAGCTAATCAATGCAGACAAAGCATTTCTTTCATTAACTTTAGCATTGTGTATAAACAAGAAGATGGTAACAAGACGGAGGCCAGGCAATGCTTGAAATTAAGAGAACAATACACCAATGAAAAGATGCTAATGGAGGTATTACACCCAGAACGTGATGATTTCATCAGTTTTCTCCAAACGGGTGTCAAACTTTTAGTAACTGAGTTACAACAGCCCCACATCTATACTACAAAGCGATTATTTCGGAACTCAAATCCCGGAACCCGGATCCCGGAATCCGCAACCCAATACCAGTAGCAGGCTGCTTATTTAACAGCTTTCAGGAGCAATCAAAGTTTTGATTTTCGGTATATCACGTTGTTATTCACCGATTTTAAAATTTTAAAATGCTGCTATACTCTACTCGTTAAGAGGTGTAATCTAATGTTTAAATTTTAACACAGTAAGACAAATACTCTTAAGCGCCAAAAATACTGACATAGGCACGCTTATTCAAATACAGACATGTGTAAAGAATCAAAATACGGCGCTGCGGTCGGCAACACCTATATGAGACAACAGGGGTCTGGATCAATTGTTAGATCGGTTACTGCTGCTACAATGGCAGGTTATCAAGATTTAAGTGAGTTTGGACGTGGTTTTATAGTCTGCTCGTGACGGGACACAGCATCTCCGAGGTAACGATGAAGTGGAGATTTTTCCGTACGAGCATTTCACAAGTGTACCTTGAATATCAGGAATCTGATAAAACATCAAATCTCCGACAGCTCCGAAAAAAGATCCTGCAAGAACGGGACCAACAACGACTTAAGAGAATCTTACAACGTGACAGAAGTGCAACCCTTTCTCAGATCTCAATGCTGGGCCATCAACGAGTGTCAGCGTGTGAACCATTCATCGATATGGGCTTTTGGAGCCGAAGGCCCACTCGTGTACACTTTATGAATGCACGACAGAAAACTTTTCGCCCCTCCTGCGCCCGTTAACACCGACACTGGACCGTTGATGGCTGGAAATATGTCACCTGGTCGGACGAGTCTCGTGTCAGATTGCATCGAGCGGATATTACTTCATCTTCTCCTTCCCCACTTCTTCATCCCCTCACTATATCTGTCCACCTCCTCCTCCCCGTCTCTGGCCACATTCTTCTCACCCTTCTCTGTCCATCGCCCCAGTATCACTCACACCCCCATCCCAATGGGAGGTTGGCGGTTTTTACCGACATGGTATTTCTTTAGGAATAGTAAGAAATCGATAGACCAAGTTTGGTTGAAATCGATCCAGCTGCATAGGACAAGATTTTGGAATTATATGACCTCAATTGTGCACGTATATCTCTGATTCTCTGCTGTTTTACACTTTACTACCCTAGAGAATATACTAGATTTACTGGCTCGCTGCAATGCTGTTTCTCGCGACCTGGCTGGCACAATGGACAGCAAAATAAGAGGCAAATTGTATTTGATAGTTTTAAAAGTCTTCCAGTGCAACTAAATAAAGAAAATGAATACCAACAGGTCATTTTCGAACATTTTTCGTCACCCCTTCTCACCCACACCCCTATTGGTAGTGGGGAATACTATTTCATGCTCTTCGATTTCTCTACTTCTCGAGATGCTGATTCTCGTCTGTTTCGTTTCCTCGCCGTTTTGTTTGTTTTCACCGTTTTGCTTTAGACCTGGCAAGATCGCCTCTTCTTCTACTTTGGGCATTGTCTAACATAAAAATCAAATCAACTTTCTGTTCACGAATACACTGAGTACACTTTACACTCTTTATTTTCGATTTACATTCAGTCACTGTATCAATTTGACTATTCACACTTCACTATTTGTTTTTATTCATTCACTGCACTACTCTTTCGGTTTATTCCTTCGTCACTGATAGGAAACTGACGTTCGAGCCAACGTCAACTCTTCAACATTGGATAGCCCCACTAGTGGCGGAGCCCACAACATACCAAAAAAGGCTTCGAATGCTCCACAACATTCAAGACTGTTGTTGAATGTTCCACAATGATCTGGGATGTTCCAGGATGTTCCCTAACACTCTGGAATCTTCCCGAATGTTACATACTATTTCCAAACATTCGAGAACGTAGCGGACCATTGTTGAAGATTCGGGACCATTCTGGAATACTGTGGAATCCTCTCGAATACTCTTGAATTTTTTTGGAATATTATCGAATACATTCGATTGTTCTGGAATGTTCTAGAAATTTCTGCTGAGTGAAAATTCCCAGCCCTTATATCTTCAAAAGTACTCCCTTCAGATAAAAACGGGAACCTTCTTCGTGGGTGGGGGATGGTAGCTATTATGCCGTATAACTCCCTTGATCGTACCGGGACTCGTTTCTGAGTTTTGCGGCACGCACGTTGTGCACTTACTTTTAAAATATATGTTGATTATTCGTCCACTGTGTGGAAACGAGAGCACTTGGCGACTTCCAACAAACTTTAAACGTAAATCAAAACCTTTTGGAAACTTTTCTCGCTATCATCTGTGCAAAGTGAAGAAAAGAAAAAAATTACCGCTTACTACATTTTCACTCTCCATGCAGTAAAACTGCAGCATCAGGCATTACTTCTTAATTTATTGCTTGTTAAATACTAACTCTGTTCGCAGCACGGTTTGCAGACTGCATCCACAAATACTACTCAATGCACGTCCAAAAATATAAACTTGTCCGACACATAGGTCAGGACATATGACGTCATAAAAATGGAGTTGCGTGAAAAAGTAGCTTTTACTTAAAACGCAACGCAATACATGCAGACTACACCCATCCAGTTCTTGATAATGAGAACACTAATAGACTTCCAAGAAACTTTATTTCAAGCCTTTCCCCAAATTTTTCTCGCTTAGATATTGCAAGTCAAATGTTTAACACATTAAGTCACTCGTAAAGTAATCACACATTTGCAGCTGTTTCATACCAGAAGGGTACGATTCTTTAAAGAATCGGGAAAATACTGGTTTAAAAATAAGACACAAGTATGTGAAATTTTAATCTCTTTTACTTGATTTTCTAATGACAGTTCATTAAAATAGCACAACTTAGGAACATGCCCATCGTCCGTTGAAGAATCGCAGAATTTAATTTTTTTATTGCGATCCTGCTTGTACGCTTTGTGAAGAATATTAGTTTTTTTTTAACTCTTCCTACGTAATATATGGTTGGAAAAGACGCAAGGCGTCTACCATTTTTCTTCACCCTTGATCGCAGTTTCCTCACGATTGATAAATTAACAAAGTGTCCTACATCTTGTCAAATCTGCCCTCAATCAAAATTTCTCCTAAACACGTTGGCCACGCTCTATGTTCGACAAACACGTCCTACAACGCCATAAACGATCAAGTATTTGAGAAATCCAGTAAAGTTTTGGAAATTGTTTGATCGTGTACTGTGGCTTTAACTCGAACTCGGCCCTTCAGTGGAGGGAAGTACAGGGTTCCACAAGAAATTCATGCGACGACGATATAAATGCCTGTTGTGCCCTAATGATAGGGAGTGCGTAAAGTTATGGGTTTAGGAGTAAGCATTGGAAAACGGTAGACCGCAGGAATCAACTGTGAAACGCGTCACTGTTTTCGTAATGTAGTCAAGATGGAAAATGGAACTGTCTACCGCGGGCTATGTTGCGTGTAACACTCTGAACAGACAACGTTATTATAAGTGTCACAGATTTCGTACTGTGATAGTCATTGAACTCCTGGAAGTTCAAGCGCCAGTTCATCCAACGTACTTGAGTATATTCTTATGGACTGTAATTTTTCCTGGATCACGGATCCGGCTGTGTGAGTTGTATTAATGCTTGATCAGTGAAAGTGTAACTCTGAGGGTGTTTATTTATTGCTGTAGGCGACAACAGACACGACGTTTCTAATGGACCACCGATGGTGGCCATAAAAATTTATTTCAAATCATGGGTACGCGGTTTAGTTATCTGAACTGTTGTATAACATTACCGCTAAGTGATCAACGGTCTACTATTATGACGAATTTACGTATGCTTATATATGAAAATGTTGCAGAACAATGTCACTTGCTCGAGTCACGCTGTTCTCTATGCGACCGGCGGACCTACAGGGTGTTACAAAAAGGTACCGCCAAACTTTCAGGAAACATTCCTCACACACAAAGAAAGAAAATATGTTATATGGACTTGTGTCCGGAAACGCTTACTTTCCATGTTAGAGCTCATTTTATTACTTCTCTTCAAATCACATTAATCATGGAATGGAAACACAAGCAACAGAACGTACCAGCGTGACTTCAAACACTTTGTTACAGGAAATGTTCAAAATGTCCTCCGTTAGCGAGGATACATGCATCCACTTTCCGTCGCATGGAATCGCTGATGTGCTGATGCAGCCCTGGAGAATGGCTTATTGTATCACAGCCGTCCACAATACGAGCACGAAGAGTCTCTACATTTGGTACCGGCGTTGCGTAGACAAGAGCTTTCAAATGCCCCCATGAATGAAAGTCGAGAGATTTGAGGTCAGGAGAGCGTGGAGGCCATGGAATTGGTCCGCCTCTACCAATCCATCGGTCACCGAATCTGTTGTTGAGAAGCGTACGAACACTTCGACTGAAATGCGCAGGAGTTCCATCGTGCATGAACCACATGTTGTGTCTTACTTGTAAAGGCACATGTTCTAGCAGCAGGTAGAGTATCCCGTATGAAATCATGTAACGTGCTCCATTGAGCGTAGGTGGACGATGAAACTAAAATGAGCTCTAACATGGAAATTAAGCGTTTCCGGACACATGTCCACATAACATCTTTTCTTTATTTGTCTGTGAGGAATGTTTCCTGAAAGTTTGGCCGTACCTTTTTGCAACACCCTGTATAGCAGCTGGCTGTTGTCTCTGTACTCTTACGCCGATGCGACAATGACCTATTTTCTGGTCAGCAAAGTCCATGCAGCCAAAAATAGTCACAAAACCGCCACGTTAACATAACTTCAGATTGCACAGTAGAACAGTAAAGAGAGTTCGCTGTACAAAGATCATACCGCCAGCAGTAATTAATAGTAGAGCGGTTTTGACAATAGAACAATGATACGAGTATGAAGCCCGAAGGTAATTTGGTAATATAAATGAAAAGCACAAAATTACAATGCAGGTTTCGTATCGGTCCGGTTTCGTAGGTGAATGATATCCAAAGAAACTTACAATTAAGAGCTGACAACGGCGTCGTTGACAATGATAAGTTCCTAACCCAAGGTAAAAACACAACAGGTGGTCTAGTTTTCGGATCAGGCTGGTTCCTGGGAAGGACATGATCCACACGACTTATAGGACAAACTGGATATCAGCGTCTTTTAAATATTTCAAAACCCTCCAGTTTGGCCGAGTGCACCAATGTGTTGCTTCCTGGACTCGGGTAGGCGCGCCAGCACCGGATCAAATCCGCCCAGCGGCTTAACGACGGAGAATGGTTTTTAGGCGGTTTTCCACATCCCACTAGGTGAATACCGGGCTGGTCCCCACGTCCCGCCTCAGTTACACGGCTCGCAGACATCTGAACACATTCGCACTATTCCTTGGATTACACTAGACAGAGACAGTTGGGGTACACTAATTCCGTTCTGGGGGGTACAGGGTGGCGGTAGGAAGTGCATCCGGCCACCACTTAATTAACCTTGCCAAATCCGATTAACCATGCCGACCCTGCGTCATTGCAGGAAAACGGCACAGGCAAAAGAAAGAAGATATATCGACCCGGCGACCCTGTGAAGTAACCTAGTAACACCGTAAGGAAGACGAAGCCTTCGATTTCTTTGTAGACGGCTGCCTGTGCTGCCGAGTAAAGGCCAGTATGACATCGTTCAGAACCGCCAACTCCTTGATAATTTTCATCTGGCGTAGGTGGGTGTCGTAAAACTCTTGTCCCAGCCTCATGCTGATGAGAAAGGTCACATTACGTCTACGATCCTCCTGAGGTAAACCATGGCCGAGAAGAGACGTTCGTTTCTAAGGCCGCCATTGCAGTGCTGGGATACATGCCACTCACAACTGCGGTGCAATGATACGACGGAAGCCAAGGGGCTCCCCACTAAGCTCGCTGAAGAAATGAATTGACTTTTGGTAATGTTCTACCCTCAGTTCATGCTTGCACTGTATAGCGTCAAGATCACTGCTCCAGACAAAGTCTCACGCAATTCTGATAGAAACTGGAACTGAAATCAAAACTTTAATTGGTGTGGCAAGGCGCAACCACTGTATATACTGATTCGTAACACACTGAAGCACCAAAGAAACTTGTACAGCATTTGTATTCAAATTCAGAGATATCCAAACAGTTAGAATACGGCACTGCGCTCAGTAACTTCTATATAAGACGACAAGTGTCTGACGCAGTTGTTAGATCGGTTACTGCTGCTACAATGGCAGACTTAAGTGAGATTGAACGTAATGTTATAGTCAGCGCACGAGCGATGGGACAGCATATCCGAGGTACCGATGAACCAGGGATTTTCCTCAACGATTTCACGAGTGTACTGTGAATATCAGGAATTCGGTAACACATCAAATCTCCGACATCGCAGCTGCCGGAGAAAGATCCTGCAAGAACGGGAAGAATGACGACTGAAGAGAATCGTTCAATGTGACAGAAGAGCAATCCTTCCGCAAATTGCTGCAGATTTCAATAGTGGGCAATCAACAAGTGTCAGCGTGCGAACCATTCAACGAAACATCATCGATAAGGGCTTTCGGAGTCGAAGGTGACTCCTGTGCTCTTGATGACTGCACGACATGAAGCTTTACACCTTGCCTGGATCCGTCAGCACAGATATTGGATTGTTGATAACCTGGAACATGTTGCCTGGTCGGATGAGTCTCGTTTAAAAATGTATCGAGCGGAAAGACGTGTTCGGGTATGGAGACTACCTTACATGTCAGCAGGGGACAGTTCAAGCTGGTGGAGGCTCTGTAATGCTTTGGGGCGTCTGCAGTTGGAGTGATATGGGACCACTGATATGTCTAGATACGACTCTGACAACTGATACGTACGTAAGCATCCTGTCTGATCACCTGCATTCATGTCCATTCAGCTTTCCGCCGGACTTGGGCAATTCCCGCAGGACAATACGACACTCCAAACGTCTATAATAGCTACAGAGTGCCTCCAGGAACACTCTTTTGAGTTTAAACAACGCCGCTAAGTACCAGACACCACAGACATAAACATTATTGAGCATATGTGGGATGCCTTGGAACGTGCTGTCCAGAAGAGATCTCCACCCCCTCGTACTCTTCTGAAGGATTGATGGTGACAGTTCCCTCCTGCACTACTTCAGGCATTAGTCGAGTCCATGCCACGTCGTGTTGCGGCACTTCTGCGTGCTCGATGGGGCCCTACACGATATTAGGCAGGAATACCAGTTTCTTTGGCTCTGCAGTGTATATGAAGATTAGTGACACAATTGCATTCTTATGACTTGCAGTTGGTGATCATTAAAGTTCATTATTTGAAGTGGTGGTTTGTTAGAGTTTTCTCCCGAACAGTAAATTGCTTAGTGTGAAAAATATTGGTGAAAGTAAAAAAGTATTTATTCTTTGGAAAAGCTAGGAGTTCCGTGGGAAGTTGCAGTTTTGGGTAACACTCTTTTCACAGCACTTTCCTCTAAAGTGACATCATTTTGACGTCACGCGCAATATCGGCGACCGCAGAAACTGCCATCGGCTTTGGTTAGCTTTTGATACGGGCCTCTCACAACATTTTATGCACGCGTATTGGTGATTTCTAAAAAGACGTTCACTTTGGTATCATTTATTATAATTATTGTTATTATTAAACTCACAAAATGGTTAATCTACGGTTAATGCCTTCACAGAAGGGTGCTCTCTCTGGATTGTTATCGTCAATAATTTTCAAATTAAGCGGAAAAATCTTGTATTATAACTTGCAGCATGCCACTTCAAGGCATCGGAGGATTCAAAATTTATCAGAAATACATCATATTAAATAGCAGGCAATAACGAACAAACTATATGAGCCTTCAGGAGATAATATGACAACCAAGACAAGAGGCAAATACCACATGCTTGTATGCTAGTGTAATGGACATTGTGATGGTTTCTGGAATCGAATAATGTGGCTTCGCATATTGCTACATGCAGTTTTTTTTTTTTTTTCATGTTAGCGATGTTGACACATTCTGGGACTTTCTTATGGATCTAACATAGTTATTTTCCGCAATATTCGATGCTATTTACATTTTCATCTGATTAGAGAACAAAGGATAAGATAAATATTGACCGACTTCCGAATATGTGGTTAGGCAGAGACCTAGGCGGAAACCTAAGTGTACAGGTTTAAATAATGCGGTGAAAACAAGCTGTAATAATGAAATTACAATGAAATGAATACCCTTAGCTGCATACAGGCGTTTATATAAGTCACCGCGGACGGTAGAAAGTGTGTGCCCCGACCGGGACTTGACCCAGGGATCTCCTGCTTACATGGCAGACACTCTATCCATCCTTTTTTTTTTTTTTTTTTTTTTTGTAAAAATCTTATTTTGTTCGATATTGTTCGTTGCATTTGTTCCGGTCGGACGCCCCATGACACCCATGTAAGATTACTGTTGATCCTTTCACACAGTTTTTTTATTACAGAGGGCAGCTAACCCTCTGACGGAACACGCTGAGCTACCGTGCCGGCATTTTTTGCGCCAACTGGTCTCGATCCACAGACACTGCAGACAGAAACAACGCATGCTACCGCATTTTTAAATCTCATTTTGTTCTATATTGTTCGTTAAATTTGTTCGTGGCGGACGTCTGATGACACTCGCTTTCAGGTTGTTCGTTGATCCGTTCACTCAGTTTTTTATTACAGAGGGTAGCAAAACCCGCTGACCGAACACGCTGAGCTATCGTACCGGCGTCCATCTGAGCTACCGAGGTCACAGATGTAATAAACTTCGTATTCTTTCTTCTTACAAAATATTCCGCTCTGAATTTCCGAATATGTGGCGATTTCAGAGTGTCTGGTTAGTCAGGAACCTCAAAGGACTGTTTAAATTGCTGAGAGTGAACTGAGGAGCATTAACATTCATATTCTTACCTGCCAAAAAGCCGATGGCAGTTCCTGTGGTCGTCGATATTGCGCGTGATGTCAAAATGACGTCACGTTTGCAAGAAGTGTTGTGACAAGTGTTTTAACCTGCAGTTTTACCATGTAGGTACCTTCTTGATTTTAGCAGTCGTGCGCGACCTCTCTACACTAACCCCACTACGTCAGATACTAGAACATTTCAAGGCTCGAAAGGTAGCTACTGAAAACAGCGATTATCAGGGGATTTAATTTAGGCCTCTTTTGTCTGATACTTGACCTGAATCGACGACAAAATCTTAATGCATCCAGGTTGGCGTAGGCACGCCAGTGGAATAAAACCCCTCCCGATAGCAAATTTGCCACATGCTTTCAATTTTTTTTATAGACTTGTAGTAGTTTGTAACAACTGTGGTGAAAAAATCTTAAAAAAAAATGGCTCTGAGCACTATGGGACTTAACTTCTGATCTCATCAGTCCCCTAGAACTTGAAACTACTTAAACCTAACTAACCTAAGGACATCACACACATCCATGCCCGAGACAGGATTCGAACCTGCGACCGTAGCGGTCGCGCGGTCCTAGACTGTAGCCCCTAGAACCGCTCGGCCACTCCGGCCGGCGAAAAAATCTTCCGGAAAGTGACTGTTTCACTATCAAAAGTGAATAACACCGCAAAGAATCGTATCTCCATTACTTTGATAACAGTCTGTAATACCGTATGTATGCTAGAGGTGCAAAGGCGTGCGAACCCACACACACTCACACACACACAGAGTGAGAGAGAGACAGAGAGAGAGAGACAGAGAGAAGCCTATACGCGCTTGCCACGTACGCAGGCACGTGCGTGGTGTAGTAGGTGGCTAACATATTTCAGAGAGTGGACAGAGTCCGTCGGAACGCGGAGTGCGAGCCACTAAATTCGGGCGCAGACAATTTCATCTTACACCGTGCGCCAGGTAGCGGCCGCAAACGCTGAGTTACTGCTCCGGAGCTAAATTACTCGGGCGATTTATACCGGCGGCGAGGGAGAGGTGCAAATCACCCCGCGCGCCGCGCGCCGCTGGGGTGCGGTGTGGCGCTGCGGTAACGCGGCTGACCGGCGCTTTCCTTGGCGCGCGCTGCCGCCCGGCCTCACCTGCGAAACAAATGACGGCCGCAATTGGCCGCCGATCGCGCACAGTGGCGCCTCCCGGCCGGCTGCGGCCGCGCCGTGCAAACTAACCTAATTACCGCGCGCTCGCTGCCCGGCCTAACTGTTTTACAAAGTGTGCTAACACGCTCGTTGTAATTAACGCTGATGTATTAGCCGAAATTAAGTAAATAGTGCTGCAAACGCGTTCCAGCAAGCGAGTTGCGAAATGCAACACGGCGGCCGCTTTCAATGAGATCACGGTACAACTTACTAGAAATGTATGTCCGCTTGTCCTGGTGTGCGGTAGCTGTGAAAGCTCTCGACTATCCGGGATAATGCGAGACTACTCAGGTAATCAAAATATACGGAAGTTACAAAATATACATGTCTTTACTGGAAACTGTTTACTGTATGTATTAAACATTGTTACATGTGACATTTGAAAGTCCTCTGCATTATTTATCTGTTACCCACAGCAAATTGTCAACGTATTTACTAATTTATAATTATAATACAGTGTCCATCATATAACTTGCTTTCAGTTTTCTTCCAGGAAATAATTGTTCATCTGTTATTTGGCCTTGATTTTTTCTTCATTCACATTTTCTTGACGTCGATTCTCATTCTCAGGAGAGTGAAAACATCGATATAATCGAACTAAATTTGTCCTACATACCATACTCTAATAATACATCAATACATTTCAGTGCGCCATATGCATGTTAACTGGCCTTCGATCTCTTCCTCCATCAAATATACTTTGTCTGCTATATCTGTGTCCACTCGGCTGCTGAAATACTGGTTAACAAGCATCTCCATTTAACCACTCGTAAATAGTTTGCCATTTTCCTCTTCACAACAAGCAATTTCCACAAGATCATTGAGAGGCTAGCAGTATCACAGTCCTCCCTACCAAAACAATGCATTCCTCCTAGCAGTATATTTTCTTCTGTGCTGGGCGCCAGCACAACATATGGCATAGAGGTTACGAGAGTATCGATAGAAACCAACGACAAGAGTCGCTGGAAACGCGCCACCAACGCCCTCTGAGGCGCCATTTTTTAGGATCGCACCCGCGGACCGGAGGGTCAGTTTAGCCAGTCAGTTAGTTAGTTGGTTGGAACCTGTTACGCCAGTTGTTCGAGTGTGTACGCCACGGAATTCCAGTCTGTCGCCGAGACAAAGCTGCAGACTTAACCTCTAGCACAGAGACAGGTAGCACATAGTAACTTTATAGTAAACATAGTGGAACTCTACTTCAGCAGCAATGAGGCTACGTTGACTATATAGAAGAGAGCTTGTACCACAGCACATGGAAACTTAAAATTAAGTAGCTCTTTGTTTATGAATAAGGAACCTAGTTATTAATTGCATGCAGTTTGTGTTATAGAACGAAGATACCGGACACCAGCCAACCTTCTCTCCTTGCTTCCCATGGTACAGCCCTATAGAGACAGCGAGACGACACAAAAGAGGCTAAAGGAAATACAACACCTATAAACAACGAGAAAGAATTGTGAAGAGAACCGTTCAAGAAAGACTCCTAAACCATTTTCTTTTACTATCACTTCATATGTGGAGTCCCAGCAAAGGCTTACTCTACCAATATGAAGTTGTTGTGGCCTGTGTGGCGCAACGAGGACTTGACAACAATATTGTTCTGTTGTAATGAGGAGGGCGGGGTTCCCCTAATTAACTTCTACAAGGTTGTTGAGAGGGAGTAAAAAATGTTCAAATGTGTTTGAAATCTTATGGGACTTAACTGCTAAGGTCATCAGTCCCTAAGCTCACACACTACTTAACCTAAATTATCCTAAGGACAAACACACACACCCATACCCGAGAGAGGACTCCAACCTCCGCCGGGACCAGCCGCACAGTCCATGACTGCTGCGTCCTAGACCGCTCGGCTAATCCCGCGAGGCTGAGAGGGAGTAAAGCCTGTTTCCTTGTTCAGGGTCGCTCCTGGGGAGCATATAAGGATATCTGACAACGATGGTGATCTGCCGAAGTAGCAAGATGATATATACTTTTAATTGTCTTTAAACAAATTTGTTCACCATTAAATACGTTTATACGAGAGCTGCCTAGCCAACGATCCCACTGAAACGTATTTTCTTATTCTCTCGCTCGTTTTGGACAAATTATTAGCCCTACAGAAAAACGAACAGGACACTTTTGTAGTAAATTGAATGAGCTAAATTTTGCACTGGATATGTTCTCACTGGAGGCCACGGTTTTGGAGTTATTCCATAAAAACCCGTTTGAAGGTAAATTTTGTACGTTTCTCTTGAATAATTCGTAAACTACGGGCCTATAACGAGAATGTACCCCAGTAAAAAAATTAGCTACATTAAATTACCTACTAAAAGGTTCTTTCAATTTTTCCTGTAGACTAATAGTTTGAGTATAGCGAGCGGGAGAATATTAAGATCTTGCACGTGGCATTTGAAGGTGTTGTGGGTTGCATAAAACACAGCGGCAGGGGCAGCTGAACCTTCCTGTACATCAGTTACATAAGGCCATCACTCTACGAAAAGACAGGAACCACATATCGTTTTGCTCTGATTACATTTAGAAGCACTGATGTGGCTACCTAACACAGAGACAAGTGCAGTCATAGCCACTCGCTCTGCTGTTGTCTTATCCAATGGCCAATTGGTCTTCTCTACTGGACACAAGGTATGTGGAGCTAATTGTTCTTCCTAATAGATTTATACCGAGAGCCCTACTTGAGAAAGAGACCAACCGTCCTTGCTCAATGCTAATCACTGAACTACCTCAAATTCTCGTAATACACTCGCTACCTTTGTATCAGTAACGTTTAGTTAGCCGAATTGTTACTGTTTTCTTGTAGCTTAGACTGCTACTGCAGCTACGACTGTAATTCTGCTTGTCACGGCTTCGACGATTACTTGACACCATTTCATTGTAACTCCGAATGATTGTCACTGCTACTGCTGTCCATTTCCGTGGCAGTTGAAGGCCTTTATTGCCGGCTGTGATGCCTTGAATCCACTTTGCCTTCATTACCACCTTAATTTTCGTAAATTCCATCTCTGCATGTCCGTGTTGACTTACTTCAAGTGAGTAGAATTCCTGGTCGAAACTTTCCTACGTTGAGTAACAGACGTCCCGGAGCTCCGCTCCCTGTCGCCTAGTGGTATTTACGCCACTGTGACTGTCATGGGGGGCAGCGAGGTGCAGGGCTTCTGCGGGGTACGTCACCGCACTGATTTAGTGTGTAGCGAGTTACGATTCCAGACTACTTTAAACTTCGTAGCAGGGTATTTAAAGAGACTTAGACTCTCGATAACATCTTACAAAATTAAGGTCTTCATTGGGTATATTTTCATAGACTTACTGATTTCCCTTCAGTTTTCAGTCGCAGCCAAGTGTTCGCCACGAATGTCGGACAAGGCAGATAATACCAATGTCCCGAGATCCCTTCAGGTTCCCTATTTCCCGTGATCTTCGGACTGTTAGCTCCAGCCCATTGTAAGTTGCAATTATCAAATGGAAGCAACAGTTGATAAATATTTTGATGTGTTAATGTGGAACACAATTACGATGGAAAAAAATTAGTCCCAATTTTGGTCACCAGGTGCCAATATGGCGCTGTGAATACAAGAAAGACGTATAGAAATGTGTCCATATGTAGTGGATTAGGAACTGAACGTGGGCAGAAAAGTTCAGACAACCCTAGAAAGTATAAATTTGATTTTGTCATTAACCGCCGCTTCCACAATTTGTTAAATATGAGCACCAAAGACGTCTAACGAGATGCTGCATCTGTAGAACGACGTGATCAAGAGTGGCTCGCAGGTGTTCCGTGGATTATGAGAAACGTTTCCCTGTATGCTGGCCTTCAGATCAGGTACATATCGAACGCTTTGCCTGCTAAACACGTCCTTTTCTTTTCTTTCCTTTTTTTTTTTTTTTTTTTTTTTTTTTTTTTTTTTTTTTTTTTTTTTTTTTTGACATATCCCTAGACCCAAAAGTCACAACGATTCAGATCAGGTTATTTTGCAGACCATGCGTCTGGAAAACCTCTCATGATAACGCGTTCGTGAGTTGTTGCGTTAAGCAGATCTTTCACTTGACAAGCGAGATGAGGTGTTGTCGCATCTTGCACGAAAAGAGTGGTTTCCACACAGTTGTACTCTTAGAAAGCAGGAATCACATTTTGTTCAAAAATGTGTGTGAATTCCTACGGGATCAAACTGCTGATGGCATAGGACCCTAGACTTCCACACTACTTAAACTAACTTATACTAAGAAAAACACACACACCCTTCCCCGAGGGAAGACCCGAACCTCCGCCGAGAGGGGCCGCGCAATCCGTCACATGGCGCCTGCAACCGCGCGGCTGGGAGATGAAGAAGCTTGCACAGGGTAGACTAGCATGGAGAGCTGCATCAAACCAGTATCAGGACTGAAGACCACAACAACAACAACAACAACATTAGACACATTATCTAAGAGTCGATAATTCTGGTAGAGCCTACTGCTTTGTTTTATTACAGTGTAAACCATCTTGACTGAATGACAGTTGGCTAAGTGTCAAATTGTCTTGGTAAAAGAAATTGCTGTTACAAGCAGGTGACCTTTTTTAGTCTTTGGACTCAGCGACCGGTAGGACCTCACAGGTTAGGAGCAATTTACTTTCTTTGGTAGTTGTTACATTTTTACAGTACCTGTTTATCTTAGTATACATTGAAATAGCGTGCTCATCAACATAAACAGTGACAAACCTCTCGATAATATTCGCTGCATCCATAAATATAGAAGTCCAGCTAGTCATTGACGTAGTTCGAAGTACTTTTTAGTAAGTAAATATACAGCTTTATACGTGAAATTAACACATAGCCAACTTTAAGTTTGAAACGTCCCCTTAGAAAAATTATTGAATTACTGTGCTGATAAATCTCTTACATTATTTGATTTTGAAACAGCTGAGCAAAACTGAACGTAGTCAGGCATTTCGCTCTTTACCTATTCTGATCAACACTAAACTGACGCACAATATTTTTTTGCGCAACGCAATCTGACTATCAATAATCCCTACAAAAGAATGACCCTGACTAAGGTTAACCTATACCTTTCACAAATCACTTACCTCACAAAAATCTTCGTTACTCGAACTACTGCAATACAGCGAGCGCCACTACTGCCAGATAAATAAAAGATTTAAACTACTGAAGGCACTAACTACTGATAGGCATAGTTAGCAAATGAAAAATTGTGATAGAGAACAAACAATGTATTTACCTTAATAGTGTTCAAAAGTTATAATATATATAGCAGTTCATGATATCCAATATTACAGATTTACTCTTTCTGTCCAGATCATCCTCTGTCAAAATTCTGCCATCTCACTCCCCACATCCACCACTGCTGGCGGCTCACCTCCAACTGCGCAACGCCACGCTGTTAATAGCCAACTGCATAACACTACAATAGCAAATTCCAACATTGCCACCCAGCCACAGACTGCACACAGCACAGCCAGTGATTTTCATACAGAGCGCTAGGTGTCGGTGGCGTTACCAATATAAGAACCTAAACAGCCTACTTACAAGTTGTGTAATTTTGCCTCAATTCAGAATTAATACAATACAGTGCAATTCCTTGTTCTACCCAGTCATTAAGTAACCAGTGAGGTTTGAAGTGGTATTTATGATGTGCACATCATCAGGAATGTAAATCCTGTTATATATCTTTGAATATTACTTAGGGATAAGTGCAAATAACACAGGTATGTGGCATATGTCAAGTACATAAAATAATTTAAGCAAATAAAAGAATCAAAAGATTTCCTGTTAAATAGCTCATTTAAATTTAACATAATATAAAGAGTAGGGATATCCTACTATTTGTTAATGGTTGATGAGGTGCAATTACAAACGTGAGTGCACTGTGGTATTGATTCATATGGCTGTAATCTTGGTGCTATAAATCTTATTTACGTGTTATAGTAGTGACATCTTATTTGTAAAAAAGATGACATAGTGATGTTAACAACTTAGTCAGCAACCACATATGAAAGCTGCAAGTGGGGTAATTCCTATTTCTTAACAACAAAGATAACTGTGACGTTAATGATCAGTGTTACTTCTTAGAGGAATAATAAACAATTCAGAAGAGACACAAGGTCTAGAATACTATATATCATTCATTGAAGACTGTAGGCATGTGGAGTATAAGTGCAAAGGGGGGGGGGGTTGTAGAAGGATTGATGGAAGAGTTATAAAATGACTAATGAAATGAAGAGGAAACGATTATAGTGGGGTTTGGATGTGGTGGGGACTAAAGGGTAACTAACAAAGAAATAAGAATAAAAATGTGAAAAGAATGACATTTTCCTTTTTTTGTGATACTAAAATCACAACTATTTAACACATGAAATACTAGGATATTGCATGGGGGCTTAATTAAATTTTATTATGCAAATAATTTTAATTTTCGTCGCTGTCTGTCCGATTACGCTGTCTCGTAAACGGTTGGCCCTGACTGATATTAGTACGCAATCTGACTGCATAGAATAACAACAAAGAATGAAAGAAAACTTCCGTTAACACAAATAATTAATTAAGTCCCCAGCAACTATAAAACCTACGAAACAACAAAACGCAAGTGTAACTGTTCTGTGTGTGGAAGTGTGATTCAACGTACACATCTGGCACGGTTCTTCCTCAATAAGACAAGGTAATTTAAGCACCATTTACACCGAAGTAATTAAAAAAAACAGAAATACTATAATTGCACATAGAAACCAGAATTACACTCTAATACATGAACACAAGCCAGATGCTTTGTTGACTGAACCTGTGACCAAGAGACATTGTTATTTAGCACGTTTGAAATAAAAAATAAAAGATTTTCTTTACCTTCATATATATTGACGAAAAATACACTCTAATCTTTACAACATCCGCAATCGAACAGCATCGGCTGTCTAGCCCATCAGAACAACTGCATACAACATGCTCACAACTAGTCACGGCTACATCAGAACTCCTACTGCCCACTTCTCAATAAGCACTCTCCACCACGTCTTCTCGACAAGAACTCTCCACTACCACATCTCAACAAGCACTGCCAGTGGAGGCGGCTGAATAATACTCTTTGGCGCAATCTCTTGCGCTGTGACTCAGTGTAGCCACCTTTCAATATATGAATCCACACAGAAAGTATACCGATACATACTTAAGCCAAACCTTCACTTTGGACACATCATTCCCACACAATTCCCTAACATGTACTATATTTGGTCCTAGCTTTAATATTTAAAAGTGCCCATTTACCATAGATGTACCTTAAAAAAATAAAATAAAAAATGAGTGAACAGAACAAGGAATTGCACTGTATTATATTAATTCTGAATTGAGGCAAAATTACACAACTTAGAGTTGGCTATGTGTTAATTTCACGTACAAAGCTGTATATTTACTTACTAAAATGTACTTCAAACTACGTCAATGACTAGCTGGACTTCTACATTTATGGATGCAGCGAATATTATCGAGAGGTTTGTCACTGTTTATGAGCACGCAATTTCAATGTATACTAAGGTAAACAGGTACTGCAAAAATGTAACAACTACCAAAGAAAATAAATTGCTCCTAACCTGTGATGTCCTACCGGACACAGTCCAAAGACTAAAAAAGGTCACCTGCTTGTAACAGCAATTTCTTTTACCAAGACAATTTGACACTTAGCCAACTGTCATTCAGTCAAGATGGTTTACACTGTAATGAAACAAAGCAGTAGGCTCTGCCACAAATATCGACTCTTAGACATTGTGTCTAATAGTGTATTTTAATACGACAGTATGCCTTCCCAAGCAATTTATGACACTTGTAAGTAAGCATTACAAATACGGATTTTTATGCGGTTACCGGTATATCACTTGTTATGTATTTCACTGTTATTGTCTAGCCTGCTTTCAGAAAACACTTGATAATGGCACCCTGAAGCCGAAATCATGATTGTGTAAGTGTAAATGAAGCACTGTAAATAAACATAATGAAGATAGCAATATCATCAGCCAATATTATCATTAATATCCTTTCACCTCGAATTTTAATTTCAATCTCGAACTATTCTTTTATATCCGTCATTGCTTCTTCGATGTATGTAGTCAACAGGAGGGGTGAAGGACTACATCCTCCTTCTAACATCCTTCTTAATCCGAGCACTTCGTTCCTCTTGGGTCTTTTACATATTGAAAATTACCTGTCTTTCCCTATAGCTTACCACTAATATTTGCAGAATTTCGAGCGCTTTCTCAAGGTCGACAAATCCTATCAACCTGTCTTGATTTTTCTGTAGTCTTGTTTCCGTTGTCAACAGCAACGTCGGAGCTGCCTCTCTGGTGCTTTGCTTTTCCTAAAGTCAAACCATCATCTAACACATCCTTAATTTTATTTTCCATTCTTCTCTATATTATTCTTGTCAGCAACTTGGATGCGTGAACTGTTAATCTTACTGTGCGATAATCTTCGCACTTGTCAGCTCTTCCAGTCTTCGGAATTGTGTGGACGATGTTTATCCAAAAGTCATATGGTATATCGCCAGACAAAGGGTTCTACATACCACACAGAATAGCCGCTTTGTTCCACTTCCCCCAAATATGGTAGAAAGTCTGATGGAGTATTATCTACCTCTTCTGCCTTCTTTGATCTTAAGTCCTCCAAAGTTCTCTTAAATTCTGATTCTAGTGCTGGGTCCCCTATCTCTTCCATATCGATTGCTATTTCTTATTCTATGGTGTGATCAGGGAAGTCTTCCCCCTCGTAGAAGCCTTCAAGGCATCCTCTCCACACTTATCAGCGTTCTCCTCTGCATTTAATTATTGAATCCCCATTGCTCTCTTAATGTTACCAGCCTTGCTTTTGGTTTCACCGAAAATTGTTTTGACTTTTCTGTGTTCTGCGTCAGACCTTCCAACAATCATTTCTTTTCTTATTTGTTCACGTTTTTCATGCAGTCAAGGTGCGTTAGTTTCCCTTCATTTCCGATTTATTTCCTTCCTAAGAAACTTGTATTTCTGTATTCCTGAATTTTCTTTAACATTTTCATACAACCTTCTTTCATCGATCAACCGAACTTTGTTTCTGTTACCCAGGATTTTTCTTTGCAACGTCTGTTCCTCTCCAAGTGAGCTGACTGCTGAGCTATTCATTATCGCAGTAGCCTTAGAGAACATCAACCGCATCTCTTCATTCCTTACTACTTCCGTACCCCAATGCTTTGAGTAATGATTGTTTCTGACTTGTTTCTCAAGCTTCAGCCTGCTCTTCAATACGAAATTGTAATCTGAGTCTGTTTCTGCTCTTGTGTATTCCTTATAACCTAGGGTCTCATTTCGGAACGCTGTCTGACTATGATGTGATCTGACTGAAATTTTCCCGAATCTCCCGCCGTTTTCCAAGCTAACCTTCTTCTATTGTGATTAATGGACAGAGTATTAACTGGTATTTATTTCAGAACTCAATTAATCTTTCTAGTCCCTCATTCTTAGTACCACGACCAAACTCTGCTGTCACTGTTTCTTCTGCTTCTTCCGCTATAAGAGCATTCCAGTCCCCGATGACTATTCGGTTTTCATCTCTCTCTATGTGTTCTGAATAACCAGTTTGTGGTGTCACCGCCAGACACCACACTTGCTAGGTGGTAGCTTAAATCGGCCGCGGTCCATTTAGTACATGTCGGACCCGCGTGTCGCCACTGTGTGATCGCAGACCGAGCGCCACCACAAGGCAGGTCTCGACATACGGACTAGCACTCGCCCAGTTGTACGACGACATTGCTTGCGACTACACTGACGAAGCCTTTCTCTCATTTGCCGAGAGACAGTTAGAATAGCCTTCAGCTAAGTCCATGACTACGACCTAGCAAGGCGCCATTAACCGTATCTGAAGATAGTCTTATTTGTATTATCAAGAGCGATGTACCACAAGGATGGAATAAAGTTAAGTATTCGAGGAGCTGCATACTTTTCTTATTAGCATTCACTACTTATCCTGTTCCAGAATTCACGCACGTCTGCGTTAGATAGCGTGCATTTCGGCCTCCTCTATCTACAAGGTGTTGGCACATTTGCCAACACATCACAGTTCAATATCACCATATACTTTCTCTAGCTCGTCATATTCTGATTGCGACGTGGGTATGCATACCGTAACTATTGTTGTCGATGTTGGTTTGCTGTCGATTCTGATGAACAGTGAACTGTTCGCAATAACTTACTTTCTGCCCTACCATCTTATTCATAACGAATCCTCCTCCCGATACACCATTTTCTGTTGGTTGATATTATCGTATAGTCGTCCGATCAGAAATCCTAGTTTTCTTTCCAATTCATTTCACTGAACCCTGCTGTATGCAGACTGAGCTATAACGTTTCCCTACCACGTTCAAACTTCTGCCATTCCACGCCGCAGCTCGTAAAACGTTATCTTTTCTTTGGTTACTTAATATATTTCTCATGGTCACCTTCCCTTTGACGACCCCTCCCGGAGATCCGAAGGGGGACTAGTCCGGAATCTTTTGCCAAAGGAGAGATCATCACGACATTTTTTCGGTTACACGCCACATATCCTGTGGATACACGTTTGTGTCTTTAATGCAGTGGTTTCCACTGCCTTCTGCATTTTTATGCCGTTAATCATTGCTGATTCTTCAGCTGTTAAGGGCAGTTTCCCACCCCAAGGGCAAGAGAGTTTCCTGAATTTCTGTCCAACTCCTCAGCACTATTTGACAAGGCCGTTGGCTGAATGAGGGTGACTTCTTATGTCGAGAGTCTTTGGCCGCCATTGGTGACTTTTAATCAAGCACAGTACTCCTTGACTACGCAATCGGTATCAAATATTAAAATAAACTTACAACTGTCTTCGAAAAAGTTTTGTCTACATAAATGTGTGTATAAACAGAACAACAGTCACTGCTAACCTATTAGTCGTTATATTGGTAAATAGCTTTCTTTTGTCATTTAGATTGCTCAGAGAGTGTGTGAGACATTTCAACTTGCACTTAAGAATGGCTATAAAGACGATATCATGACTGCATGAATTAAATGAATAGTAATTCACAATTTAAGCGCGGAATTTCGTTGAAAACGGCTGCGTGTGTAGCAGGAATGCCTCGAGCCCCCGGATACACTTGCTCGTATTCGTGTACTGGTTCTCGTTTCTGAGCCAGTCGAGTACACTTCTACGCTACAGCAGACGCAGGTGAGGAGTGAGCTGTGGCGGAGACTGACTAGTCGAGTCTACGAACACACAGAGACGGCGAGCTCGAAGATGACGTCACAGGACTCACTGGCGAGTCTGAAGCGAGTGTACGGATCTCACTTCTGATGTCTATCAACTATCTGCAGTGCTGGAGAAAGTCAGTCTCAACGCCAGTTCCACTCAGTCACTGTCGTCTTACCATAACTGGTGCTGGAGTCCGGAGTACGACGTTGCTTCTCTCTGGTCGACTACAGACGTTGGAAACCTTTCCTCTGGATATCTTTGCTACCGTGGTCACTGTCATACGGAACACTGTGAATCTGCTCACATAATTACCAAGTATCTCCGCTTCATTGTGTGATGGACACTGCACTTGCGGAACTTCCACTGTCAGCCCCTTAAAGTTTTCTTGGGGACTTCAGAATTCACGACTCAGATCGTATTATTATTTGATGGCCAGTAAATACTGTCAAACAGAAAAAATGTTTATTGTCGCTGTTGGTTTGAGAAATTTTCTATTTGATTGTCAGGCTCATATAATCATAGTCTAGTACTACGTTTTAATCTTCCTGCTAATGTCCTAGTTGCTTCGACGTCCTGTGTCAGATGGCTGTAGCAGGGAAGCGTTCAAAACTGGCGTCTGTCATTTAGGTGAGTACAAAGCAGGAATATATCATTAAATTCATCACTTCTCACGCAACTGTCACAATCGAAATATGGATCAATGCTTGCTAAATAAAGATGGAGACGATGAAGTAGACTTCAGCAATGCGAAGAAATGCTTACTACGTTTCAGAAATGATGTAAAGGCTGTGTAGGACAACCCATGCCCCAATCGATCCTACTCTGTTCTCATCGCTCATACTGAACCGAGTCTCAATCAACTCTTATGTGATGAATGGCGAGTTACGAACAAGGAATTTTGTGAACGGCTTGAAACGCAAAATCCAGGGCCTTTTCTACTTCTTTAATTACCACCAGATTATCGCTCACATTTGACTAACTGAAAAGCACGTAACAAGTCAAAAGTTATCCTAAGCATAGACAAAAAGGGGCAATGTAGGTTATACCAAACTTTGGGAATAGTTGCAAAATTTTTTCCTTATCCCTCAAATCGACGCCGTCATTGGTAGGAACCATACTGTTATCTTAAAATCACCAACAAACATTTTAAATCCAAAGTTATGTGTAACTAAAAACACACGAATTAGATTAAAATAAGTGTCTTACTGTGTAACTGCAAAGCATTTTCTAGTCTGTGTGATATATATACATATCAAAAAAAGTTTTGCATCACCTCGGTTCCGAGAGTTCAGGAACCTGTACAGAAAATTTGAATAGAGATCACCATAAACATCACCTCCGCTCTCTTTATTGCTCATGAACATCGCACATTTCATGTTGCACCACCACACAGCAAGACCTACAGGGGTGGTCGTCCAGATTGCTGTACACACCGGTACCTATAATATCCAGTAGCACGTCCTTTTGCATTGATGCATGCCTGTATTCTTCGTAGCATACTGTCCACACTGTTGGTCCAGATTGTCCCACTCCTCAACGGCGAATAGGTGTAGGTCCCTTAGAGCGGTTGGTGGGTCACGTCGCCCATAAACAGTCCTTTTCAATCTATCTCAGGCATGTTCGATAAGGTTTATGTCTGGAGAACATGCTGGCCACTCTGGTCGAGCGATGTCGTTATCCTGAAGGAAGTCATTCACAAGATTTGCACGACGGGGGCGCGAATTGCCATCCATGAAGACGAATGCCTCGCCAATATGATACCGATGTGATTGCACTACCGGTCGGAGGATGGCATTCGCGTATCGTACAGCCATTACGGAGCGTTCCACAACCACCAGCGGCGTACGTCGGCCTCACATAATGACACCCCGAAACAGCAGGGAACTTCCACCTTGCTGCACTCGTTGGACAGTGTGTCTAAGGCATTCAGCCTGACCGAGTTGCCTCCAAACACGTCTCCGACGATTGTGTGGTTGAAGGCATATGCGACACTCATCGGAGAAGAGAACATGATGCCAATCCCGAGCGGTCCTTTCGGCGTGTTGTTGGGTCCATTTGCATCGCGCTGCATGGTGTCGTGGTTAGAAAGATGGACCTCGCCATGGGCGTCGGGAGTGAAGTTGCGCTTCATGCAGCCTATTGCGCACAGTTGGAGTCGTAACATGACGTCCTGTGGCTGCACGAAAATCATTATTCAACGTGGTGGTTGCTGTCAGCGTTCGTCCGAGCCATAATCCGCAAGTAGCGGTCATCCACTGCAGTAGTGGTCCATGGGTGGCATGAGCGAGGCATATCATCGACAGTTCCTATCTCTCTGTATCTCCTCCATGTCCGAACAACATCGTTTTGGTTCACTCAGAGACGCCTGGACACTTCTCTTGTTGAGAGCCTTTCCTGGCACAAAGTAAAAATGGGGACGCGATCGAACTGCGGTATTGACCGTCTACGCATGGTTGAACTACAGACAACAGGAGCCGTGAACCTCCTTCCTGGTGGAATGACTGGAACTGACCGGCTGTCGGACCCCCTTCGTCTATAGGCGCTGCTCATGCATGGTTCTTTACGACTTTGGGCGGATTTAGTGACATCTCTGAACAGTCAATGGGCTGTGTCTACGATACAATATCCACAATCAATGCCTATCTTCAGGAGTTCTTGGAACCGAGGTGATGCAAAAGTTTTTTGATGTGTATAAAGTTATTGTGCTATTAACCAAGGGACTAATTACAATATGCAAACAACACTTCAAGGAACTTCTAGACTGTTTTTCAAAAGACTTTTAGTACTGGACTCATGTACATTTTGATTGAAGTTAGGAAACATGCTAAGAAGAAATTACAGTCGAAATTTTTCTTGTAATTCACTAAAATGCAATATGTATTGTTATAATTAAATATCTGACAATTTTTATTGTGAATGAGACTGTTCTGTAACGAGATTCGTTTTCTGGCTAATGACAGTTTCCTTTACGATTCATACTATGTCTCATTTTGTATTAGGATACATGTCAAATTTCATTGTATTTCATTAATTTTATGGTTTTAACAATCACAAACATTGTAGCTATATATGTATAAGGCCCAAACGAGAACACTGTTGTATGTCAGTTTTGCACAAACGTTCGGTGTGGCCACTGTGCAGGTCTGATTTGTAAGTATGTAACGATTCTTTAAAGTACTCGCTGTGCCAATTTAGCTCAGCTGTGCTACTGCTTGTTTGTTATCTGGATAACTTCAAGATGGAAATAAATTACTTCAAAATTCAAAAACATGTGTGGCTCAAATTAATTTGAGAAAACTTCTTACTCTGGTCAGTTGTTGTTATATTCTGTTTTGGACTTTCTTTCATACATCAACAGCAGCTTATTTTTAGACGCAGATCGCTCAAGTTCACTCACCCCATCATTTTCTGCAGGTACTGATATTTAACTGGATAGCTCCATGAATTTCTATTACAGCATTACATCAACGTAATTCAGTAACCTTTTATAGTTCAGTTCCTTTACTGACGTCCAAGTATTTGATCCCAGCCAGTTTTAGTTACGTTAAAGACAGTAGGAACATTATTAAAATTACTCCACTCCGTACCTACAGAAGTGGCACTGGTACAGCAAACGTAATATATCTTTAGACACAAAGAAAAGAACAAAGCAAAAAAAAAAATAAAAGACAGTCTTGGTTGCACAAGGTACGTTTATTTAGTATTCAAGTGTGAAGCGTTTCGCCTGTTATAACCATCATCACACAATCGATAAAAACTCCTGCTAATCGTGACCGAGAGGCCGAACGTAATTAAAACACCCATGAACCGGAATGTAGCAGCCACATATTCACAGCCACTGCTTGATTACGTCACTGATAAAATTCTTCCCAATCGTGACTGAGACTTCAAACGTGATTAAGAGTCACAAAAACTGGGAGGAAGCTAGGCACTGTGAATGCTTCATTACATTACCCATGAAGAAACCGCCCCATGAACACAAATTTGGTCTCTTTACAACATTGTGAGCACGCGCTGTCATGCCGCCAACTAGAGTGGCTGTTTCCTTCCAGTTTTTTGGGCCTCTTAATGACATTTTACCGGGCATGGGTGTGTGTGTTGTTCTAGCATAGGTTAGCTTAAGTGAGTTTAAGTAATGCGTAAGTCTATGGACCGATGACATAAGCAGTTTCGTCCCTTAGGAATTCACACACATTTGAACATTTGACATTTGACCCCTCAGTTATGGAAGAATTTTGTTGTTCATGTAATGACGCATTGACTGTGGCTATCTGGTTATTACCTCCCTGTTCTATGGGACATTTTATTACGTCGAAACCTCGGTCACTATTAGCAAAAGTTTTTGTAGATTGTTGATGATGCCTATGAAAGGTGAGAGCCATCACATGTGAAGACCAAATAAACCTATCATGTGCAACCAAGACTCTTCCTTTCTTTTGTATGTGTAGGAACGTTATTGTTTCTCTTTTACGGAAACTTTTCAGGTTGAATGTCGACTGAACTGCCTTAGGAAAGATATTGCGCAACTTTCGTTACCGCAAAGTGCGTGCGAGATGGTACCCGCGGATGATGTTTCCACAATAACAGTAACAAATACAAGTCTTGTAATGCAGATATATGAAGAACTGCTGGACCAATACGTGGCTGAAGGTGAAAGTTTTCTGGACACCAGCATCACAGCAGAAGAGATGAGACGTTACTACCGTGAGTCAGAGTTCAAAATACAGTTTATGGAGCAGCGAAATGCAAATACAGCAACAAGGAAGACGTTCAAGGCATAGTAAAGCACTCCATCTTCAGGCTACAAGTGGCCCATCGCAACCATCCGACCGCCGTGTCATCCTCGTCTGAGGATGCGCATAGGAGGGGCGTGTGGTCAGCACACCGATCTCCCGGTCGTTATGATGTTTTCCTTTGACTGCAGCCGCTACTATTCAGTCGAGTAGCTCCTGAATTGGCATCACGAGGCTGAGTGCATCCCATAAAATGGCAACAGCGCATGACGGCCCAGATGGTCACCTATCTAAGTGTCGGCCACGCTCCATAGCGCTTAACTACGGTGATCTGACGGGAACCGGTGTATCCCCTGCGGCAAGGTCGCTGCCTAAGGCGTAAGTAAGCGATGCAATCATTAAGATGTGATTCTTTCTTATCACTTGTAGCCTAAAGCAACTGTAAATTCAGAAACTAGGCTGCCAGCCCTTAGTTCTAGAGTGAGATAGAGAGGAAGTCAATGTTTCACTTCCAACTACACAATGCTATGACTCACAACAGTTTTGTGGCGATGTGACTCACTGCCAAATCTGGATGGACTGCAAGACAGTGGCTAGCCTTATCTGGCTCAGTTTTCATGCCATTTTAAATTTTACTGTTGTAATTTGTGTATCTGCTGTAGTTTCCATGAAAATATTTGAGAGGTGCTAGTTTCGGAATGACCCTCGTACTCACATCTCTCTCCCTCTCTCTCTCTCTCTCTCTCTCTCTCTCTCTCTCTCTCTCTCTCTCTGGTCCAACGTGACGCAAGGCTATAGTGGCATCGCTTGGTAAACCCCTTGACGCCTTGTCTCCAAGAATCTCTCTCTTGGGAACGGTGACTTGCTTGCTGCAAGCCTATGCAGAACAAACTCTTAATCTGGTCGCTCCACCGCAATGGTATGTGTCCTCTAGATCTTCGGCCGCCGACTTCTCCTTCTATGGTTTTCTGTGGATTGCCTCTTGCCTTCTGGGACCGTGACAAAAATTTTTCAACTGATTTTGGTTTTCAAGAGCCGACAGTCTTGTTTTGATGCCGTGCTGTCTCCAGATCGATTCATTAGTTCCATGTGCTGTCTAATATATTCGATGTAGTCTTCTAACGCACCACATCCTGCGACAATCCGCGGTCTTCATGGTCCAAGTTTCTGTTGTATTGGTCGCCATAAGGAATATTAAATTTCGGAAGAGAGTAAGCATTGTCTTTGTAGTGATGGGGGTGTCAGACCAGATGCAAGCAAGGATTGCTGTGGAATCTGTCGCAATCGAAACGTAACGAATGTGTTCGTTTTAACAACATTGTATCTGAGGTTTACCGAGCGAGATGTACAAGTAGTGGTCGCTTTCGGAAGGACGCCATCTATATTTTCTTTTTCTGTGATTGTATTGGATTTATTAATGCCGGTTCGATACAACCAGTCTCTATCATTGTTCGACAGTAGCGATATTTGATTGCCTGCGATTAAATTTCGTGTTGAGTTTTAATGCGTCTATCGAGACTGATGGTCGCTCTTCGAACAGCTGGTATGGGATTCAGTTGTTGCTATAAGGTGTAGTTGCCACTTCAACAAAAGACATTAATTTTTATCTCTGACGATTAGCTTCATAACTCACAGTGCTCACCTTAGTATCCTCTATACTACGTATGAATTTGCTCCTAAAAGTTTCGTTATTCTGCTTTTCTTGTTGGACGAGGTAACTGAATAAGGCAGCAAAATGTTTGGGCTGGAAATCTTGATACTAAACGAAGGTGTGACTCTGATAAACTAGAAATACGAATGGGAAAAAAATCCTCAGTTATGTAACTTGGTTGTACCTTGAACAAACGTATTGAAGATTACTCATCTCCACTGTAATATCAGTGCAAGTTTTCCGAAATAAATCGTCTTCGATCTGATGGAATTACAATTTTTTGAGACACACGGGCCTCAGTAATACCTTCGGTAATGATAGAAGCCTAAGAAATGAATCAAAATTTGTCCTCCAGTCAGAACTTGAACCCAAGTCTGCTGCTTACTAGGCAGATGTGTTAACAATTACACTACCATACTATCATAGCAGCGTGGGTACGGCACCTCCACCAACTACCCTAGTCCAGTGCACTCCCTGAAACCTCTTTGTAACTTATTACTTTTCTTTTCCTATCGGCTACTACCACCACCAGATCAGAACTTAACACTCTGAAACAACTTTCAGTGTGCATCAATGAAATTTTTGACTAAGACGTTCAGGGTCTATCAATAAATCCTGCTCCTAAAGCTTATGAAGAGATTTATTGGTAAGTTTATTAACTTTGTTACATCAGAAACAGAATTGTCATTATAAAAATATATTTAGCAGTCCAGACTGTTTAATTCGCAAAATTTCCTGAATGAATACCGACTCATTCAAGAACTTCATTAATCCATTAAAAATGTGTATAAATTAAGCCATCGTCAATCCGAAGGTTCGTCTGAACACCACAGTACTTTACTTTGCGTGGTCCAATTGGAGGTGGGCTACCCTAGCTTGTGTCTCACTTGTCTTACTCAGACTAATATAGGAGAACTTACAGATGAATGTGGAGTCCAAACCTTGTGGAAGTCTGGCTTGTCTGACGTGAAATCGATGCCTCAGGTGAAAGAGGTACTGTCAGAAAAAGGTCGTACGACCGTCCAGGGATCAAACTGCGGACATTAGACTTTCAGTTCGGCAAATTATATGACATTTTAAAACTGACTGGATTAGATGAATCATAAACGAGATACATTAACTGCGATCTCATTCCTTTACGACCACTGTTCAAGTCAGGCACAACTTGATGCTGTTGCATGTGATACGTTTTGAACTGCTTCTGATGGAATTGCGACAGTGAACCGCCGAGCCGGCCGCTGTGGTCGAGCGGTTCTAGGCGCTTCAGTCCGGAAACGCGCTGCTGCTACGGTCGCAGGTTCGAATCCTGCCTCGGGCATGCATGTGTGTGATGTCCTTAGGTTAGTTAGCTTTAAGTAGTTCTGAGTCTAGGGGACTGATGACCTCAGATGTTAAGTCTCATCGTGCTTATAACCATTTGAACTAACCATTTTGAACCACTGAGTGTAGACACTTCATTTACACTGAGGGGATAAAAGTCATGGGATGTCTCATACTATCGTGTCGGACCTCCTTTTCCTCGGCATAGCGCAGCAACTCAACGTCACACGGGCTCAACAGGTCTCTGAAAGTCTCCTGCAGAGATAACAGCCATGCTGCATCTATAGCCGTCTATAGTTGCAAAAGTGTTGGCGGTGCAGGATGTAGTGCTCGAACTCTGACCTCCCGATTGTATCCCGTAAATGTTCGATGAGATACATGTCAGGGATCTGGGTGGAAAATCATTTGCTCGAATTGACCAGAATGTTTTTGAAACCAGTCTCGAAAAATTGTGGCCTGGTGACATGACATCGTTGTTTGGGAACGTGAGGTCCATGAATGGCTGCAAATGGTCTCCGAGAAACCGAAGATAACTATTTCCAGTCAATGATCGGTTCAAGACCCACACTGTTCCATGTAAACACAGTGCACATCATTATGGATAACCACCAGCTTGCGCAGTACTTTTTGGCAACATGGTTCCATGGCTCTATGGGGTCTGCACCACGCTCGAAACCTACCACCAGCTCTTACCAGTCTGGACGCGTATGACCAGGCGAAAGTTTTCCATACGTCTAGGGTCCAATCGACATCGTCACGAGCCCAGGAGAAGAGCTGCTGGCGATGTCGTACTGTTAGCAAAGACACTCGCGTCGGTCGTCTGCTGCCATAGCCCATTGACACCAAATTTCTTCGTCTGTCCTAACGGATACGTTCGTCGTACGTCCAACACTGATTTCGTGGTTATTTCACGCAGTGTTGCTTGTATGTTAGCACTGACAGCACAACCCAGATGCCGCTGCTCTCGGTCGTTAAGTCAAGGCCATCGTCCATTGCGTTGTCCGTGGTGAGAGGTATTGCCAAAAAGTTGCCATTATCGGCACACTCTCGACACTGTGGATCGTAGAATCTAGAATTCTCAGACAATTTCCGAAACGGAGTGTCCCATGTGCCTAGTTATAACTACAATTCCACGTTCAGAGTCAGTTAATTCACGTCGTGCGGCCATAACCATGGCGGAAACTTTTTCACATGGATCATCTGAGTACAAATGATAGCTCGGCCAATCCACTGCCTTTTAGTACATTACGTACGCGATGCTACCGCCATTTGTACGTGTGCATACCACTTTCCCACGACTTTCGTTGCCTCAGTGTATGTTTGCAGTTTTATTGAATTTACATCGTCTTGTGAGTTCGCTTGGTCAAGTTTAAAGCTGTTTCCGTTCTAAATCTTTAGAACAAAGAAGGCAAATCATTCCCTGCGTGAGGTCTACAAAATAACCGGCACTGACTGCAATAAACTGTACATTGTTCAGACGGGCCGGGCCATATCTACAAGGCTGACCGAACATCAACGCAGCTGGAGATTAAATAAATCAGACTCCACCTTTACTGAACATGTGCTCAAAGAAGGACACAAATATCTAACACACACACACACACAGGTGCTACATATAGCCAACAAAGGCACGAAACTCAGCCTACTAGATGGACTTGAAACTGACAAACACTTAGCCCTAAATCCTCAGCTAGTCCTGAATGACCAATTGCAACTGAACACATCACCAATCTTAAATTTTACGCAGTAAAGTAAACCTGCTACTAACCACAAAGTGTCCCAATAGTATACAAATCCACACCTCAATATAATGTAATACACCTTATGTGTTTACATTCATAACTGGAACAATGTAATATTTGGTACACATCAATGCACAATTTTTCTAATAACAAAATTTAACATCCAAAGAAAACATCGCTGTTGTACAACCCACAATTAGTGTCGAGTGCAACTGTGCACAACAAATACCAAAAAATGTAATTTTGTAATAATGTGTATTCTAAATAATTCTAATTGTTGTCATACATGGTACTGACAAACCATGAAATGCGATTTATTGTGTTAACGAACAGTTTTACAGAACAAAAAGTCATAGACCCGTTTGGCAATTCCAAAGACAAAAAAATGGTTCAAAAGGCTCTGAGCACTATGGGACTTAACATCTGAGGTCATCAGTCAACTAGAACTTATAACTACTTAAACCTAACTAACCTAAGGACACCACACACATCCATGCCCGAGGCAGGATTCGAACCTGCGACCGTAGCAGTCGCGCAGTTCCGGACTGAAGCGCTTAGAACCGCTCGGCCACTGCGGCCGGCATTCCAAAGACAATACCACGACTAAAGATCGTATGTAAGTGCGTTGTATCTTAGTCCACATTGTTTCATTCGTAAGAACACAGGCTCCAGTAGCTATCTGAAGATGACCTACTAAGCCGATAACTAGTTCATACAAATAAAAATCAGTGTACCAAAAAACAGCCTAAGTGTATTCAACCCTCAATTTGGAGTTGTTTTATCAAGAAGCAACGGAAGGATCCCTAAATAAATCATTAGTCTCCCGGCTTATTCTTAGAACGCAACCTATGAGCAATCCTCGTTTCGCGTTTCGGAAATCTCTTGCGGTGTTTATTTTATGATTTGCGGTGTGTGCACCACCGTACTTTCCCCCGCAGAGAAGGTGATAGTGATGTTATATGAGCAGCCACGTGTTCACGTGTGCTGCTGCGCTATCAGTTCCTCGATCCGCTCCGCTCGCACGACGCCGTTTGCGTGCCCCAGGAACCGGCGCTCGTCATTTCTGCGTCTCGCGAGCCGCTCTCTTTCCGCAGCCGCGGACCGAGCCCCTTAACTTTATGACCGGCGTCGTTATTAGGACGCCCCAGGTGCATTATCGTCTCAGCCCTTTCCGCCCCAACGGCTGCCTCGTGCAGAGTAATTGGCTCACCGTCTTACTGCGTAGGAAATCGATTCCACTGCGGCTGGCGTCTCCTGCGAGGCAGAAGAGACACGCCGCGGACGGAGACGGGTCTCATCTCCACAACTGGGATCCTTATCTTATATTCGCACGAGATCTGGACTGTCTAGAGTTGTCTTCGGAATGGTGTATTCCAGGTACAGATCAAATTTTTCGTCCTGGAAGAAAAGGAAGCCATTTGCAATACGGTTATCGAACTGAAATTCTGTGAGGCAGTTTTGGGCAATCATATATACCGTTTTAAGAATCTGAACATACACACGTATCGGGAGTGTTAAGTAAAAAACCAGAAAAAATGGCTCTGAGCACTATGGGACTTAACATCTATGGTCATCAGTCCCCTATAACTTAGAACTACTTAAACCTAACTAACCTAAGGACATCACACAACACCCAGTCATCACGAGGCAGAGAAAATCCCTGACCCTGCCGGGAAACGAACGAGGGAACCCGGGCGTGGGAAGCGAGAACGCTACCGCACGACCACGAGCTGCGGAAAAAAAACTGTAAGAGTTCCATTCATTTACATATACAGATAATAATAATAATTTCGTACTGCTCGATGGTCTGGTGCGAGTGTTTCAGTTGGACGCCACTCCGGCGACTTGCGTGTACCTAACCTAACCCAATTACCCAAACGGGAATACCAGCTCTACAGCTTAACGTGGAATCCTAATTGGGTGTCGTTTCTGACGACTCCTCACGTCGTCGACAGTTGACGGCTAGGTTAAAACGAAGACTGGAACATCAATGATCGGACTGAGACTCGATCCTTCGACCCTTTTATTTCATTTTTTCGTCATTGTTCTCGTCATTTGGTCTGGGCAGAAGTCACAAAAAAATGGTTCAAACGGCTCTGAGCACTATGGGACGTAACGGCTGAGGTCATCAGTCCCCTAGAACTTAGAACTACTTAAACCTAACTAACCTAAGGACATCACACACATCCATGCCCGAGGCAGGATTCGAACCTGCGACCGTAGCGGTCGCGCGGTTCCAGACTGTAGCGCCTAGAAACGCTCGGCCACTCCGGCCGACGCAGAAGTCACATGACACACTTTCAAGTGCAACGCTGAATACTTCACTGAGTTTATTTGTTGTTTTATTTATTTATTACAGACGGCAACCAGCCTTCTGAGCGGACACACTGAGCTACTGTGCCGCCACCACTAGAGCACCGCCCACATGACCGATGATAATATACACTACTGCCCATTAAAACTGCTACACCACGAAGATGACGTGCTACAGACGCGAAATTTAACCGACAGGATGGAGATGCTGTGATATGCAAATGATTAGCTTTCCAGAGCATTCACACAAGGTTGGCGCCGGTGGCGACACCTACAATGTGCTGACATGAGGAAAGTTTCCAACAGATTTCACTAGCAGTCGAAATGACAGGCATCTTATCCGCATGGCTGTAACGGATCGTGCAGCCACATCTCGATCCCTGAGTCAACAGATGGGAGCGTTTGCAAGACAACAACCATCTGCACGAACAGTTCGACGACGTTTGCAGGAGCATAGACTATCAGCTCGGAGACCATGGCTGCAGTTACCCTTGACGCTGCATCACAGACAGGAGCGTCTGTGATGGTGTACTCAACGACGAACCTGGGTGCACGAATGGCAAAACGTCATTTTTTCGGATGAATCCAGGTTCTGTTTAAAGCATCATGATGGTTACATCCGTGTTTGGCGACATCGCGATGAACGCACATTGGAAGCTTGTAATTGTCATCGCCATACTGGCGTATCACCCGGCGTGATGGTATGGGGTGCCATTGGTTACACGTCTCGGTCACCTCTTTTTCGCATTGACGGCACTTTGAACACTGGACGTTACATTTCAGATGTGTTACGACCCGTGGCTCTACTCTTCATTCGATCCCTGCGATACCCTACAATTCATCAGGATAATGCACGACCACATGTTGTAGGTCCTGTACGTGGCTTTCTGGATACCGAAAATGTTCGACTGCTGCCCTGGCCATCACATTCTCCAGGTCTCTCATCAATTGAAAACGTCTGGTCAATGGTGGCCGAGCAACTGGCTCGTCACAATACGCCAGTCACTACTCTTGATGAACTGTGGTATCGTGTTGAAGCTGCATGTTCAGCTGTACCTGTACACGCCATCCAAGCTCTGTTTGACTCAATGCCCAGGCGTATCAAGACCGTTATTACGGTCAGAGGTGGTTGTTCTGGGTACTGATTTCTCAGGATCTATGCACCCAAACTGCGTGAAAATGTAATCACATGTCAGTTCTAGTATAATATATTTGTCCAATGAATAGCCATTTATCATCTGCATTTCTCCTTCGTGTTGCAATTTTAATGGCCAGTAGTGAAATAATAATTTCGTACTGCTAGATGCCCTGGTGCAAGTGTTTCAATTGGACCCCACTTAGGCGACTTGCGTGTACCCAACCTAACGCAATTATGCAAATGGGAATAGCAGCTCTACAGCTTAAAGTGGAATACTAATTAGGTATCATTTCTGGCGACTCCTCACGTCGTCGAGAATTGGTTCAAATGGCTCTGAGCACTATGGGACTCAACTGCTGAGGTCATTAGTCCCCTAGAACTTAGAACTAGTTAAACCTAACTAACCTAAGGACATCACAAACATCCATGCCCGAGGCAGGATTCGAACCTGCGACCGTAGCGGTCTTGCGGTTCCAGACTGCAGCGCCTTTAACCGCACGGCCACTTCGGCCGGCGTCGAGAATTGACGGCTAGGTTAAAACGAAGACTGGAACATCAATGATCCGACCGAGACTCGATCGTGCTACCTGTCGGTATTCAGGAAAGCGCTCCAACACTTTTCTTTCTTCATTATTTCGTCATTGTTCTCGTCTTTTGGTCTGCGCAGAAGTCACATGACACACTTTCAAGTTCTACGTTGAACACTTCACTGAGTTAATTTACTGTTTTATTTATTTATTAAAGAGTGAAACCAGCCTCCCGAGAGAACACGTTGAGCTACTGTACCGCCACCACTAGAGGCCCGCCCCCAAGACCGACGATAAATAATTCATTTAGAGGCTTCAATGAGTGACTTTTCGATTATAAATATATGTCTGACAAATGGCCGCAATCTTTTGAGTGTACTGAATTAGAATCTTAAATTTTTTACACCGTAATCCTTACATTTCACATAAATTTCAACTTCATACTTCTATCCGTTCCTGACAAGAATAGGGGTCTTAACAAAAGACAGACAAACGGACCGACAACAAAGTGATCCTGTAAGAATGAGCGCTGATATGACACTTCCTGCCAGACTAAAACTGTGTGCCGGACCGAGATACAAACTCGAGACGTTTGGAATGTAGGAAATGAAGTGCTGTAGGAAGTGAAGCTCCGGGGTCGGGTCGTCTGTAATTCTTGCGCGGCTCAGTCGGTGGGAAACCTGCCCTCGAAACCCAAAGGTCCAGGATTCGAGTTATCTCTGGCACACAGTTTTAATCTGCCAGGAAGTTTCTGATCCTATAAAATTTCCGTTTTACCGACTGAGGCGCGGAATCCTAAAAAGAGTCGGATATCTGGGGAGGTAGTAGCACCTACGAACAGTGAAAAACAGTTTGCGGTGTTGGGCGCTGTCTGCGATATTAGGGGTTTGAAAAGGTGTTGATTGAGGCTCTGTGCGATAACACTGGTGGCCCTCTCTACTGATACCAGGATGAGCTCAAGGCGTTAGGCTTGTGTTAATGTTGTCAGCTTTCACGTAACGGCTAAAGAAGAAACAGCCGTCAGGAACTCAGAATGAATAAAGCTGCTTCTCGTGCAGTTCCCTTTCTGTTGTACATGTCACATAAACTCCTTTCCATCTGAAAATTACGAGCTGCATCCCTCACTGGGACTTCCAAAATGAACGCCATGTTGGTAACATAGCCTCACTGGTTTTCCCAGTGTCCCATATCATGCTACTTTACTTTGAATTTCTGTTTATCAAATTGTTTTCGTTGTGAAAGTGGGATTCCACATCTATGTACCACAATGTACTTTCCTCTATTACTCGCATTTATTAACGCTGTTTATACTCAAATATTCTTTTTTGGTAACTATAATCCAAACTACTGCCGAAATCTGTTCCAAAAAAATCCTAAATATTGTTTTCCTAAGTATATTGCCACTTATCGTAGGAAGATATATTCTACTTTTCCATTACTTTAATCAGTTTATGAACACTTTGTCAAATTTTGCCATGACTTCTCAGTTTACATTCCTCTTTTTTCTGTGATGCTCACGTTACTGACATTGAAATTCTTCTTTGCGGTATTTCTGATCTGGCTTGTTGATAATTTATTGTTTTGTGTCAACTCATAAATACATAGTCTAGTTTTAAGACTATGTTGTGAGGACTAAATTTCCAGAAAAACATTTCATTATTTTAAATTATCGATTCCTCCCATTCTAACTAGTACTCCTTGGTGTCAATGGAAACTTCACAGAACGCAATCTCTTGTACAAGGAAGCATCTTCAAAAAAATGGTTCAAATGGCTCTGAGCACTATGGGACTCAACTTCTGAGGTCATCAGTCGCCTAGAACTTAGAACTACTTAAACCTAACTAACCTAAGGACATCACACACATCCATGCCCGAGGCAGGATTCGAACCTGCGACCGTAGCGGTCTCGCGGTTCCAGACTGTAGTGCCTAGAACCGCACTGCCATACCGGTCGGCAAGCATCTTCCATAAAGATTCTCCACACACGCATATTCCGATAGGTTATGGAACGACAGCTGTTAGCATTTCTTTCTGTGGTCGGGATGACACATTCAGCTGTATTTATTGCCCTTATTTAATTGTCAATCAATTTAGATGTTACATTACAAATCTGAACGTTTCTTTTTTATTCCCGGTACAAGACCACTAAATACTCTCACTCTCAAGGCTATCCCATTACGCTTCTACACCCTACTGAGTACTCACATGTACAGTTATTCACTTTGTATGCCTTCAGTACTTTTATCTATTTGTACAACCATGCCATACGCTCTCTAATATTAGTGTAGTTATTATAAATATTATGTAATATACACACTATCCACAGCTCTTTTCACTTAAGATTTTAACACACTGCTGGTCACATATACATATGAAAACAAGAACAGTTTCAGTTTAATGTGATTGATGTAAGATCAGTTCTATATGTAACTATAGGCAATTGATACAGCATTTTGTCAGTTATGACAAAGATATATGTACTGTATTCAGGGAGCTGAACATGCTATTTTGTAACACTAGAATCGATTGCAAATTACATAAGACCCATGACTAAAAATGAAGTTGCCTGCCCTAATGCATAAGGAATATGCGGAGGTTTGTTTGTGGATCCAATACACTTTCTCATTAGAACCTATATTGTCGACGAACATTTATAACTCCTTGCTGCGTAATGAGTAAACCATTAAATTTTGGGCATGCAGGCGCGTAAATACTATTTCTTCCACTGATATTTCGGCCACGTATCGTCCGGCCATCCTCAGAGTGAGTCGCAAGACGGATGAGAAGGTGCCAAGAGCCGCCTCACATACTCCACAGCGGCGGTACTGCGCATGCAGGTCGCATATGCTAGTCGACAACAAAGAGGTATACTTAACACACACACCACCTGTGTTGAAAGCGTTGCTATGGGAATCCCCCTCTCCCCTCTGGTAGCTAATTCATTTATGGAAGTTTTTGAGGACAAAGCGCTGGACTCGCAAGATTTAAAGCAACGATCTTCTGGAGGAACGTGGACAACACATTTATAGTTTGCCTCACGGGAAGATGAATCACATCGATTTCTTGAGCATCTGAATTCTATCCACGCTAGTATCAAATTTACTATGGAAATAAAAAAGATGGTTGCCTCCCTTTTTTGGTTGTTTTCGTTCGTCATGCAGTTGATGGCTCATTAGGATATGTTATATATCGTAAATCAACGCATACTAATCTACACTCCTGGAAATTGAAATAAGAACACCGTGAATTCATTGTCCCAGGAAGGGGAAACTTTATTGACACATTCCTGGGGTCAAATACATCACATGATCACACTGACAGAACCACAGACACATAGACATAGGCAACAGAGCATGCACAATGTCGGCACTAGTACAGTGTATATCCACCTTTCGCAGCAATGCAGGCTGCTATTCTCCCATGGAGACGATCGTAGAGATGCTGGATGTAGTCCTGTGGAACGGCATGCCATGCCATTTCCACCTGGCGCCTCAGTTGGACCAGCGTTCGTGCTGGACGTGCAGACCGCGTGAGACGACGCTTCATCCAGTCCCAAACATGCTCAATGGGGGACAGATCCGGAGATCTTGTTGGCCAGGGTAGTTGACTTACACCTTCTAGAGCACATTGGGTGGCACGGGATACATGCGGACGTGCATTGTCCTGTTGGAACAGCAAGTTCCCTTGCCGGTCTAGGAATGGTAGAACGATGGGTTCGATGACGGTTTGGATGTACCGTGCACTATTCAGTGTCCCCTCGACGATCACCAGTGGTGTACGGCCAGTGTAGGAGATCGCTCCCCACACCGTGATGCCGGGTGTTGGCCCTGTGTGCCTCGGTCGTATGCAGTCCTGATTGTGGCGCTCACCTGCACGGCGCCAAACACGCATACGACCATCATTGGCACCAAGGCAGAAGCGGCTCTCATCGCTGAAGACGACACGTCTCCATTCGTCCCTCCATTCACGCCTGTCGCGACACCACTGGAGGCGGGCTGCACGATGTTGGGGCGTGAGCGGAAGACGGCCTAACGGTGTGCGGGACCGTAGCCCAGCTTCATGGAGACGGTTGCGAATGGTCCTCGCCGATACCCCAGGAGCAACAGTGTCCCTAATTTGCTGGGAAGTGGCGGTGCGGTCCCCTACGGCACTGCGTAGGATCCTACGGTCTTGGCGTGCATCCGTGCCTCGCTGCGGTCCGGTCCCAGGTCGACGGGCACGTGCACCTTCCGCCGACCACTGGCGACAACATCGATGTACTGTGGAGACCTCACGCCCCACGTGTTGAGCAATTCGGCGGTACGTCCACCCGGCCTCCCGCATGCCCACTATACGCCCTCGCTCAAAGTCCGTCAACTGCACATACGGTTCACGTCCACGCTGTCGCGGCATGCTACCAGTGTTAAAGACTGCGATGGAGCTCCGTATGCCACGGCAAACTGGCTGACACTGACGGCGGCGGTGCACAAATGCTGCGCAGCTAGCGCCATTCGACGGCCAACACCGCGGTTCCTGGTGTGTCCGCTGTGCCGTGCGTGTGATCATTGCTTGTACAGCCCTCTCGCAGTGTCCGGAGCAAGTATGGTGGGTCTGACACACCGGTGTCAATGTGTTCTTTTTTCCATTTCCAGAAGTGTATATTTACTTGCCAGTAGCTGTCATCACCCTTCACAAACTGTACGTGCCCTTTAGACCTTAGGGCACACGGCACGCTATATATCCGATAATGATAATTTGGAAGAAGAGCTTATACATATTAAGAGCATTTTTAAAGTGAATGGATATTCCCATCAACAAATTCACAGGGTATTCAATTTGAATCCTAGAACACAAGTGCGTGATCTGGGAGAAGAAAGTAATACCATCAGAAAAAGAGCGATTTTGCCTTATGTGGGTGCTCTTTCGTGGAAAATAAGCCGTATTCTCAAGAAACACTGTGTTAATGTTATTCTCTGGCCTCCTACTTAGGTTTCAGCCTTACTTGGTTCTGTAATGGATGATTTACCGCTCAAATAAGGCTGTTATGTTTTTGACAAAATGTTCGTCGATAAGAGACAAAGAAACCTTTGAAGGTACCTTGGTATATAATGATGCCACATCAGAACTAACCAGTACATCCACTTCGTAAGGCGGGTGTGTATCAGATTCCTTGCGAGAAATGTGATATGTCTTATATGTCAGACAGCTCATACCGTTTATTAGAGGAGCGTGGAACAAGGGAGATACACACGCTTACTACAGCCAAATAATTCAGCCGTGCCAAAACATTGTATACGTATGGGTCATTCGATGAACTACAGTGACATGAAGATTTTAACCTCAAACTCTTCCTTGTGAGAATCTGTTTTAAAGGAAGGTAAATATATTAGGTGAACCAGGGACTTAGTAAATAAAGATAATGATTTTAGTCTGGATAAGGCATGGAACCCTGCTCTTGATGTAATGAAATTGCAGAGAACTCGTCAAGGTGTTACCACCGCCCAACTTCCATCGATAAGTGAATCGAATGTGGAGTATGTAAGGCCGAGCTTGGCACCTTGTCGTCCGTCTTCTGAATCACTCTGGTACGCGGCCAAAACATCAATACAAGAAATAATATTTGCACTGCTGCATGACCGAAATTTAATGGATATGCAGCATAATGGAATTGCAGCACAAAAATCTTTTCAAGACAGCTTGTTCAGAAAGCCCCCATGGTCTCTAATGGGAATTCGCGAATGTAAATGTATGATCACACATGTGTTCATCGGTATTAACTAGCTGCATGGAGCGAGTGGTGGGAATAAAATTTTCTAAAGGGTAGAATAAAAAAAGGTACGGTTCAGTGACTAGACAAATCTCCTCAAAGTGTCACCTTCTTTCTCGTTACTTCATCACGGTGTGTCTTCAATTGATTGACTGAATAACTGCGTCAAATGCCATTTACGATTTCACTGATCAGTTATTCGCTAGCCGACCGAGATAATACATCATATAATGTTTTGTTTGTCTTAAAATTTGCGTTCCTTAGAAGTTCCTTCGGTTCGGTGTGCGAGGAAATGTTAATATCCGAACAGCGCAAGAAAGGTTGGCAATGATCTTCGGTGTTTAACAACGCAGAGCGACACTAGAGGACTTTTCGATGTTCCAGAAACAAACAGTGATACTTGATATGGCCTACGACGAACTCATTCTCTCCTGAAATAAGTCAACACATGTCATCGATAGCAAATTATACTACCAATATTACTTTCCTGATTTACCATACCGACAAATACAAACCTTGGCTCTAAAAAAATTTTTAGTAAGTAAATGAATACATTCTGACAGGGAAACCCGATCTATTGTAAACTTCTTTTGGATTTCACGAGGATAACACTGGCAAAATACACTATGTGATCAAAAGTATCCTGACACCTGGCTGAAAATACTTACAAGTTCGTGGCGCCCTCCATCGGTAATGCTGGAATTCAATATGGTGTCAGCCCATTCTTACCCTTCATTCCATCTTCCACTCTCGCAGGCATACGTTCAATCAGCTGCTGGAACGTTTCTTGGGGAATGACAGCCCATTCTTCACGAAGTGCTGCACAGAGGAGAGGTATCGATGTCGGTCGGCGAGGCCTGGCACGAAGTCGGCGTTCCAAAACATTCAAAAGGTGTTCTATAGGATTCAGGTCAGACTCTGTGCAGGCCAGTCCATTACAGGGATGTTATTCTCGTGTAACCACTCCGCCACAGGCTGTGCATTATGAACAGGTGCACCAGAGTGTTGAAAGATGCAGTCGCCTTTCCCCGAATTGTTCTTCAACAGTGAGAAACAAGGAGGTGCTTAAAACATCAATGTAGGCCTGTGCTGTGATAGCGGCACGTAAAACAACAAGGGGTGCAAGCCCCCTCAACGAAACACACGACCACCATAACACCACCGCCTACGAATTTTACTGTTGGCACTACACACGCTGGCAGATGACGTTCACCGGGCATAAGCCATACCACACCCTGCCATCGGATCGCCACATTATGTACTGTGATTCGTCACTCCACACAACCTTTTTATACTGTTCAATTGTCCAATGTTTATGCTCCTTACACTAAGCGAGGCGTCGTTTGGCATTTTCCGGTGTGATTTGTGGCTTAAGAGTAGCCGCTCGACCATGAAATCAAAGTTTTCTCATCTTCCGCCTAACTGTCATAGTTCGTGCATTGGATCCTGATGCAGTTTGGAATTCCTATGTGATGGTCTGGATAGATTTCTCCCTACTACACATTACAACCCTCTTCAACTGTCAGCAGTCTCTGTCACTGAACAGATGAGGTCGGCCTATACGTTTTTGTGCTGTGCGTGTCCCTTAACGTTTCCACTTGACTATCACATCGCAAACAGTGGACCTAAGGATGTTTAGGAATGTGGAAATCTCGCGTAGAGACGTATGACACAAGTGACACCCAATCACCTGACCACGTTCGAAGTCCGTGATTTCCGCGGAGCGCCCCATTCTGCTCTGTCACGATGTCTAGACTACTGAGGCCGCTGATATGGAGCACCTGCCAGTAGGTGGCAGCAGAATGCACCTAATATGAAAAACGTGTGTTTTTGGAGGTGTCCGGATACTTTTGATCACATAGTGTGTGTATTCATAAAAGAAAATTTGCTCCATTTTGATATAAAGTTGATTGTGATTCTCCGCTATCACTGGAAAATGCAATAAAATAAATGCAGGAAAATGGAGGCTTTCTCTGTTGTTCATTACTTCCCACATTGTCTGTTCCCAAATATTCCCATTTTCCTGTACTCATTAAGCTCTTTTGTTTTATTGAAGTTGTCTATGTATTCCATATAGACTGTAGTTTCAATTGTTACAGCTCTCTTTAAACTGGTACTAGTTTTACTGTCCATGTTTAACACCTCTTGCAGTTGTCTCGTCAAATACTGTATATATTTTACTTGGTTCATTTATTTAATGCAGACTGTTACATAGCTGCAGTTCTGAATGTAATGTTAACGTTTAAGTGCCTTACCACCACACGTTCAAAGATTGCATTTACTGTATGATCCCTTTAACGCCTCCATGTCCCTACATTTATTTATTTCTGTTTATCTTATTGATATTGCTTAAGTTCCTTATGTATTCTGTAGTAACATTGACAATTGTTTCTTCTTTTATTTGGTGTGTGTGTCAATCTCCATGTTTTATACCTCCTGATGTAGCTTTGTCAAGTATTAATTTAATTTTATTTTATTAGTTTCGTTTTTTAATAGAAACAATAGACACAACAGTTAATAGAAACAACTCCAGAAGCTTCTGTCAGACATTTAAATCAAAACTTAGAGGTTACTCATCACCCAACATCTGTTTCGAAAATGATCAGAGCAAATTGATTATGAGCAACAAACAGAATTGTGAACACGTGGCTAGATAATTCAAGGAGTTGCTCAACTGTGACCCACAACCAGAAAAATTAACTTTCCAGAAACCACGAAACAAACTTCCTGATTCCACCCCCACCAGATGAAAAGGAAATACGAGAGATCATCAGAGGCTTGAAAAACAACAAAGTGTCTGGCAAAGATTTAATTGTTGCAGAACTTTTGAAGTACGTAGGAGACAGTTTCCTGGAACGACTTGAAAGACACTTTCAAAAATCTGGCTCACGAGAGAGATCCCAGAAGGATGGAGAGATGCTGTCATTCACCCACTGCACAAGAAAGGAGACAAATCCAATGTCAATCATTACAGAGGAATATCAGTTACACCTGTAGCATACAAGATCATTGCCATTGCTCTCAAACATAGAGTAGAACAACACATAGATCAACAACTTGGTGAATATCAAGCCGGCTTTAGGACAGGAAGATCGCGTGCAGAGCAGATCTTTACCATCAAAACCTTAATCAAAACAAAGACACTAGCAGCTGATAAGAAAGTGATCATGACATTTGTGGACTTTAAAAAGGCGCACGAATCCGTAGATAGAGACACATTAACAGAAGTGCTGAAAGAATTTGGAATAGATGATAAGACAACGAGGCTTCTTCACCAAACACTAACAAACACCCCATCATAAATTAAATTTTTAGCCGTGTAGGATTAGCCGAGCGGTCTTAGGCGCTGCAGTCACGGACTGTGCGGCTGATCCCGGCGGGGGCTCGAGTCCTCCCTCGGCCATGGGCTTAGGATAATTTAGGTTCAGTAGTGTGTGCTTAGGGACTGATTGCGTTAGCAGTCAACTGCAATAATATTTCACACAATTTGAACATTTTTTTAAAATTTTTAGAACCGTCAGAGCCCTTTGAAATCAAAACAGGTTTAAGACAAGGGGACAGTCTCTCTCCAATCTTGTTCAACTGTGTCTTAGAAAAAGTTATCAGGGAATGGCGAAAAGAAATGAGTCAGTTCAAATTTCCAGATGGAATCAGGCTAGGCCGCAAACGATCTGAGCTTATATTTGAATGCCTCGCGTTTTCAGATGATACAGTGTTTTTTGCAGAGAATCTACAAATTGCAACTAAACAGACTGAAGTCCTCAAAGAAACAGCAGTGAAGGCATGATTTATAATATCTTTAGAGAAGACACAATATGTGAACACAAATGCCACTGATCCAATCTGGACAATTAGGACCAAGTATGGCGACATCAAAAGAGTTCGCAGGTTCAAGTACCTAGGAGAGATTTTGACTCCAAACTACAGTGAAAAGGCAGCAATTGAAGAACGGGCAGGACAAATGGAAATAGCATTCAGATTGGGTCAGAACACATAAAATCTAAATCACTCTCATACCAGGCCAAATTCCGACGCTACAGCACAGTCGACAGACGTGAATGTTTATATGCATCTGAGACAATAGCCAGGAAGGGACTTTCAGACTAGGAAAAGAAAGAAATTCCTAAGAAAGATTCTTGGACCCAGACAAATATTAAATGAATTTACGTTCCGCCTATGATCAAATCAACGATTTGAAAATATCACCATCACAATGAAGAAAAGAAGATTGTCTTTCTATGGACATTTTAAAAGAATGGAATCAGAGAGGCTCACCAACAAGATTCTTCTCTTCCAGGAGAACAGGAAGACACAAGTTCCATGGGATCTAGAAAAATTCGGGATCACGGCAGAAGTAATTGTGAACAGGCATATCTTTAGGAAAAAGGTTGCGGAGGTGAAAGAATTCTTCGAGGAGAAAACAAGGAAGAACAGAGCTTACTCGGCAGAAGAACGTGCACGAGTGAGCCACCGGATGAAGGAGTACTGGCGAAAGACGAAGGAAGAGAACTTTAGAAAGTGAGGGAAGTTGTGTAAACGTAGGTCATATATGTCTGTAACGAAAATAAATAAATAATAGAAACTGTTATGTAGGCATGCTGTTCCTGTTTTGTGTTAATGTTTTTCCTGTCTACTCCATATTTATTTGTTTACTGTTGAATTTTTACTTCTTCATTGCGTTACCACAACACTGTGAAAGACGTTACTTACTGTATGTATTTGCTTCAGTCTGGACGTGTTACTTCTCTTCCAATGTTGTTTGTAAACATTGAAACTGCTTTGGTGACAATACTCAGTAAATGTCTGAAGATGGCCTTGTAAGCCGAAAACCGGTTAACATAATAAAAGTTATATCGTAGAACAAAAGCAAACTGGCCCTTAAAATAATGATCACACTATTTAACTCAGACGCATGAAAGTCGCTTTTAGATTATTGTGTGTAGTTTAAGACTCAACAGAGTATAAGAAACAGCTACAGCAACTGTCTCCTGATTCAGTTTTTCTTTGATTAATAAGAAGCACAACGTAATATGAGAGTTGTCATTTGTTTGTATTTGAACCAAATATTATTTACCACTCGTCGTTTTAAAAACAGAAACATTAACTTAGGTTTTTAATCCAAAGCTTAAGTAGGTGCTAAACTTTGTTGGAGGTTCCGACCTACAGCTTATTTCGTTCAGGGGTAATGATACCAGAAAACCTCATCCCGACATTTGACAACCATTTAAAAATATTAATACAAGTTTAACATCAAGACATGGTGCTTCACACATCGAGTACTCTTCTATACGTCTAATGTTTGAATTTTTTCTCTACTGACATTGTGAAAAATGAATGGCTCATGCCAACTGCAAGGGTGCTTGCAGCACTGAGATCAAAGTGATCCTCTCGGACGGAATGCCCACAGATGTTACGTGGGGATATTCCGTGGTCAGCACAGTGGTGTCAAAGCGAGCCTGCATCCCCTCACGTATGTATATTCCGCTCCTGCTGTTAATATGCGAGAAATCACTCCGACCAGTTGCTATTAGTTCAGCTTTCGAAGTTCCTGTACACTATCTGGCCACCTGTTGCTTGTGTATCAGATAATACTGGACTACTGATTCTAATTCGATTTGGCTGTTTCTATAACTCTGTGTAATACCTCATATCACAACGAAACCATGCGATACGGAAGGATGCAGTAATTCAGCGTGTCTCGTGAATGGGACGCCATCGTATCTTGAAACAGCATTGAAATGACAGACAAGTGATGTGTGGGCAAAGACCACTTTTAATCGCAGTAAGGTCGTGGGCGGCAGGTGAATGAGACACTTCGTTTCTGAGATCATACGGTCATTGGACGTTTTACATAAGACCATGTCATGTGTATCGTGTGAGCAAGAATAAACTCCCTTACGAAAATTGTTTATAACATTACTAATATTGAACTAATTTTCATAAAGCAACAATGTTTTGTTCCTTACAGTGGTAGAGTTGTTATGCATTGCAACAATTCCACGTAATCAACGACGTCATCAGTCACTTTCCGCAGACGTAAAGGGATGACTGCGACAAATTTCTGCAGATAATCCAGCGGTATGTCTCCAATAACTTAACGAATTCTCTCCTGCAATTCATCAAGAATTTTATTTTCTTGTGATAAAGTTTTTCTTCCGTTCACTCCTGCGAGAAGAAGTCGCTGGGCATTAGGTCAGCACTCCTTGCTAGTCCTCCAAGTGGACCATGTTGACCCAACTAGGGTCCCGGGAACTGGATGTGGGTCCATGCACTGGCAGCCTTTGCAAAGTGTGTGGGAGGGGGGGGGGGTGGCGTCTTGCATATAGATTAGATCGTTGTAATTCTCCTACGTGGGAAGTGGATTATCTTTAGTCATATCAAGTCACAGTTCGGCATTTATTGTTCCTCGCCTGACATATGGATCCACAGCTTTTGTGGACGTCATCCTGCACCATACTGTGATCTTTGCACAAGACTGGCTTTTGTCAGTAATCATCCTCAGATGATTAGCCAGTAATAGGAAATTTGCTGGTTAACACAACCCCCCATTTTAAGATACAGTTCCATTTGACGCTATCGAAAATACAGGACTTTTCTTCACATAACGCATCATCTTCTCAAAATTTCCAGCTGATGCTGATTGTCTTCTGGCTCTAGATAACTGCTAGCAGTAAAACGGATTAAATACGTGAAAATTTAACACGCGCTTTAGACATTTTCGGGTTAAACCACTCCCACGAAGCTCTCTCACTCGCCCCACAGTTTTCTTTCCAGATTGTAAGTAATGTACGTACCAAGGGTGGCTGAAACCTATCCAGGAGTTCGTAGCAGTTTTTTTATCTGCGGCTTTGGCGCGTACGTATATGTTACAAATGTTTCACATATATTTAATGTATTTCAGACATATTTTTACACATATTTCATCTGTATCCGTAGCGAATTTCGCCCAGTAGTTTCTTTTACACGTAGCTCAATGTTTATGGTGTCATATCTCCTGAACCATGTGCCATACAATGATACAGTTTCGTAGGCACATTCAGATATGTAGATACTGTCTGCGAAATGTGCTGCGAGTAGAGTTAGTAACAAAGAAATAATAATTTTAAACATCAAGCATTTTGAGGCTGTATTTCAGTCATGTTAGTGTTCATATTCTCACATCTCCTCAACCGTATGTCCTAGAATGATATAACTTTGTAGGCATATAAAGTCTGCGAAATTAGTTGTGAGTAGAGTTAGTAGCAAAGTGGTAGTGAATATAAACGTCATATGTGATGCGGCAGTTCTTCACGAATCTCATTCCTTGTGACGTCACATCTCCTGATCTGTATGTCATATAGTGATCTTGTAACCTTCCCACAAATTTTTTTAATGACAATAATTGGATGAAAATGCAAATAGAGCCAAGTGTAACCTCCCCGCAAAATTTTGAAAAGAAAATATTTAAACGTGAATACTCATCGTGCCAAGTGTAACCTCACCGTAATTATTTTTAAATGATATGAATTGAATAAAAAAATGCAAATAGTGCCATATGCTAGCTTCCCACTGTAATAAAACTCAATGATAATAACAATGTGCAAAAACATTAACTCCCCACAAAATTAACGTTATAATCAACCTGATAAATTTTATATGGTCATCTGCGCTGACCTTAGGCCCTGTGCAATAATCAACCCGATAAAATTGATTCTGGGAGGAAAAGCAAAGGAAATATTGTTTCAATTGTAATGATTATTTTCTTAAAAAGATTGCTTTGAGAACAAAATTATTATTGGGGCAATTCTTGAACAAATTAATTACAGTTAACACACATTACATTATCAGATGCGCGCAATGCTGCTTCATTGCCTTATTTAAAAAAATATACCTCGTCCCGAACCTTGACCAGAGACCCATGTCGACGCCCGCCGACTCCTCACACACAACTCCGACTGTCTCGCGTGCTACTAGCACTGACTATGTCATCTCGCATGCGCTACTACTCTCGAACTGAACTACATGCTCTCGCGACTCGCTACGTACAACTGCACTCACGCGCGGTCAAGCGCAGACTAGCAACGATAAATAACTCTCTGGTCAGAGATTCTGTCATGCCTCGCCATCGCTGCTACTGAATACATACGTACATACGTGTTTCATAACCCTCCACTGGGGAAGGGGGGGGGGGGGGGGCAAAAATTTGGCAGCGATGGTTAGTCATTTGGACTTGCCATGAGCAACAAATTTTTTCTTGACTAATATTAACTTTACAATCACAGAATATACAGATGTAGAACATGACGTAAATATGGTGCACATGCATCAAGTACAAAACATATTAAACAGTGACAAAATGTGAGTACAAAACAAATGACATAAGTGCACACGCACTGAAAAACTCTTTAGCATTTTCACAACAAATAAACATAATGGCAAAAAATCATGTTGATAAGTGACATAAGTGCACATGTACTGTAGTTCAGCAAATCGAAAAAAAATATGTATAGGCCATGAATATTAATGATGTTAGCAAAAACTGATTTTCACTGTGTTACAAGAATTAGGATAGGAAAGGGAAGGATTGCATCATAGTTGTAGCACTTTAGGTTGCACGCAGCTGCACTGAAAGTCCATATCTTTCCACAGAAGTACAACACCAAGTGAGACAATTTGAAGTTCTTTTCCCAGAAGTATTTATCAGCGCAGCCAAGACACTGAAATGTCGTAGTAATATTCCATGTTTTCATTTTGGCAGTACATTAGGTACACCAAACAGTGGGACCATAATAACGTCTCCATCGCTCACGGTGGTGGACAGCATGTCGTGTCAACACCACGCTCTTACAAGGCACACCAACGTAGAATTAGTGCAAAAACCAAATATAGTGCTCCATGATCAGGAGGATGTACAGGACAAATGGATATTGCAGTAATTCAGGGTAGTGAGTTCAGAAGGTGAAGGACATTAAGTCACATACTAGTCTTCATTAGGAATTACATTAGTAGTTTGCGGCATTCACAGCCCTGTTATTGAACATTTCTGTACCATGTATTTAGTATTACAGAAAAATGTTCATTAATTGTTTTACATAGAATATTTGCACCCATTCTCTAATTACAAATCATCAGAAGTCATTACTTAAAACAGGAGGTAGTCAATAATAAGGTTGATACTCTATCATTGGTCATCCCAATACAGTCATCATTTCTCAGTTACAAAGCATTATTAATTAGTAGCATTCATTTTCCAGTTACAAAACATTATTAATTAATCATTTGCCATTTCAATATAGTAATAATCAGTAGCCTTCTTTTCCTAGTTACAAAGCATTATTAAATAATCGCATTCTTTTCCCAGTTATAAAGCATAACGAATAGCATTCATTTTATAGTTACAAAGCATAATTAGTAGTATTCTTTTCCTAGTTACAAAGCATTGGTCATCTCTATACAGTAATTAGTAGTATTCATTTCCCAGTTACAAAGCTTTATTAATTAATCATCATTTCCCAGTTACAAAGCATTATTAATTAATAGTATTCATTTTCCAGTTACAAAGCATTATTAATTAATCATTTGTCATTTCAATATAGTAATAATCAGTAGCCTTCTTTTCCTAGTTACAAAGCATTATTAAATAATCGCATTCTTTTCCCAGTTACAAAGCATAATGAATAGCATTCATTTTCTAGTTACAAAGCATTGGTCATCTCTATACAGTAATTAGTAGTATTCATTTCCCGGTTACAAAGCATTATTAATTAATCATTTGACATTTCAATATAGTAATAATCAGTAGCCTTCTTTTCCTAGTTACAAAGCATTATTAAATAATCGCATTCTTTTCCCAGTTACAAAGCATAATGAATAGCATTCATTTTCTAGTTACAAAGCATAATTAGTAGCATTCTTTTCCTAGTTACAAAGCATTGGTCATCTCTATACAGTAATTACTAGTATTCATTTCCCAGTTACAAAGCATTATTAATTAATCATCATTTCCCAGTTACAAAGCATTCTTAATTAATAGTATTCATTTTCCAGTTACAAAGCATAATGAATAGCATTCATTTTCTAGTTACAAAGCATAATTAGTAGCATTCCGTTCCTATTTACAAAGCATTGGTCATCTCTATACAGTAATTAGTAGTATTCATTTTTCAAGTGACATATTATTCATAGCTGATCAGCATTACTCAGAACTCTCTTAAACTGGTATCATTATTTGGGGCTGGTAATACATTTTTTTGTTAGCAATGCATTGCGTTGGGTAATTATAGGGGAAATGAAGAGAGAAAAATTTGCTTCTGGGTTGTTGGTGTAAATGAAAATCTGTAACGCCATTCGTCATAAGTCAGCTGTGGCAAGATTATGAAACAAGTAGAGTATATGTAATCACATTCATAGATGACATAGATTTAATGAACAACTGCTTATAGCACATTAATTTCATAAATAATTTCTCCTGCAAAAATATATAAAAATGGATTATTAAGCTGAAAGAAGAAGCGCATTTTATGCTGAAAAGTAGTGAACTTCGAATTAACAGGTAGTGAAATGTATATAAAAATGTGTTCCATAGCTGTCCTTTCCAAAACCTTCCGTCATTATACTATGCAATATAACACCTGCTGTCAAAACGAACTGCAACAAATACTTAAATAACTATATACAATAAATACATAACTTCAACAATATCCTCATCTGTAAAGAAAAAACTTCATTATCCATCACTTCATTACTTATATTATCATATTTCCATTATTATCATCACCTGTAAAGAAAAACTTCATTATCCAAAGTAACATATTCTTCATCATTATTCATCAGCATTCATTATCATCTGCAAAAAATCACTTCATTACTCATTACACAACTATTCCTTATCTCTAGCATATTTCATCACTAAAACTAAGATGTGTAGTTCTGTCTGACAGCCTGCATCAATCGCTTCGTATTCTGAAAGAAAAAATTAGTTAAGACTGCTATTCTACGATGTTTATGGTATATTCTTGTTAATGCTTGTTAATTCTGATCCATTTACTCTTCCTCATAAGGTTTTTGCATCTTCTTTCGTTTATTTCGTAGGTGAAATTCCCATTTCTGTTTAATTTATTTCCTTTACACGTTATTTCCTTCTGAAAATGATGAACAAAGATTAATGTCTTGCATTTAAATCATATACCCATTAAATAATGACTGGTTTATAGTAACATAATTTGAGCATACAGCATACCATGACAGAAAACGTAATATGTCAAAGACAGTGACAGTGTTCAGATGCAAAAATGTACACAGAATATCACAACGCAGCAGCAAAAAAAAAAAAAAAAAAAAAAAAAAAAATGTAAAACAGTCATGATGTTGAGATATTATAGGGCAAAAAATGTCAAAGTCAACTGGTGTTTGCTATATCTTAACCATTTCATAGTGCATACAAACAAAACATGAAACAATCATAAGAAGGACAAAATGTGACGTTCGTTGTGTTCAGCTTGTATGTTGTGTGGTTAATAGAGGCGAGAATTAAAGACTTTAATGGAGAGAAAATTTAATAAAAATTGATATGTCACTAGATAGCATTGTATAATTATTCATAAGATACGTAATTCCTCTAAAAAAAAAAATGTGCACAGTCTGATATGTAACGACAAGAAGAGCGACCTACTAACCTTACCTTGCTGGGCACTTGCCAAGAAAAAATACGATAATCATCAGTAATTGTTCATGTGAATATACTGCATAAGTGATCATAAAAATTAGTAAATGGCATTACAGTGTGATAAATCATAAAGTATGTTCATTCAATAAAGGGTTTATTGTTGGAGACATGGTGATTGCCTTTACTTTTTCTGGTTCTCAGAGTTTCGACGTGTACTACATTGGGGTGAGGAATGCTGCGAATCCGATATGGACCTGCGTATAGAAGTTCAAATTTACTGCACTTACCTTTTATTCTGCTGGATAAATAGTGTGTACGTACTAATATCTTCTGTCCAATGTGAAAGTCACGGCGTATACAAACTTGTTTTTGCTGTCTTCTCCGGCGCTCTGCGGCACGTTTGATGTTGTTCAGCGCAATGTCAATTATTTCGTGGTGTCGTAATCGACGAGATGTAGGAAAATTTACTAATTCTGTAATTTTGTTTGGTGGTTCAACGTTTTTCAGTATAACAGACGGAGATAGCATAGTGGATTCATTTGGAATGGAATTAATTACATCTTGGAATGAGAATATGTGTGTGTCCCAATCAATATGTCTTTTGTGGCAGTATATTCTACGCAGTTTACCAGTTTCTTTCATTAATCGTTCACAGGGGTTCGAAGAAGCATGGTACTTGGATATATAGATCAGAGAAATGTTTCTAGCTCGTAACATGCGTGTCCATATAGCAGAACGAAATTGTGATCCATTATCGGAAATTACTTTCAACACATGCCCTACATGAAATAAAAAACGCTTTACAAATGCTTTCGAAACGGTTTTAGCAGTAGCTTTGCGTAACGGAGTGAAGGTAACAAATTTTGAAGTGAGTTCAACAGCGACAAAGATGTAGCGAAAACCTCTATTGGTTCTGGGAATCGGACCAAAAATGTCTACTGCGGCCATATGTCTTAATTTAACAGGTACAATGGGATATAATGGAGGAATATGTGAAGTGGTGTCTGACTTAGCTTTCTGGCAAATTTTACATGACGCTAAAACTCGTCGTAAACGTTTCTCCATGTTGGTAAAATAACAGTTCTGTCTCAGTATAAGAAAACATTTTCTGGCTCCGTAATGTGCGTAACTTAAATGAATGTACCAGCTTAATTTGTTAACCAGTTCGTCAGGAATGCATAATAACCAATTGTTGCTGTCGGGATGAGAGCGGCGAAACAGAATGTCATTGCGTACAGTGTAATGGTTTCTAATGGTAACATTATTCTTATCTTGCCAAAGGTGTTTAATTTCTTTCCACACGTTGTCTTTATTTTGCTCTTTTGGTATGTCCTGTAATGACGATGAAACAAAATTTTCAAATGCAACTTGCTGAATGTACATGACGCTGAAATTTGCTTTGCAGAAATTGGTTGCGATGTCTTGCTGATTGTTGCTGAGAGAACGAGATAGTGCGTCTGCTATAACATTTTGTGTGCCGGGAATGTGAACTACTGTAAAATTAAATTCCTGTAAATAAAGCTTCCATCTACTTAATCTGTCGTGTGTGAATTTAGCTGAAAGTAAAAATTGTATCGCTCTGTGATCTGTGTAAACGGTGGTATGTCTGCCATAAAGGAAATGTCTAAATCTCGTGAAAGCCCAAACAACACATAATGTTTCCAATTCTGTAACGGAATAATTTCGTTCAGCAGGTGACAGAATGCGACTTGCAAATGCGATGTTTTTAATTACTGTAGAGCCATCTTCTTCAATTTCCTGAAAAATATGTACCCCTAAAGCGGTGTTCGAATTGTCGGTTGCAATGGAAAAATTTGTGGTAAGATCTGGGTGTGATAAAAGTGGTGCATTCAACAAAGCATGTTTCAGGTTCATAAATTCAGAATGTGCTTGCTTATCCCAAGACCAAATAGTGTTTTTACCTGTCAATTGGCATAATCTAGGTGTGTCTAAAGCAGAGTGATGAATAAATTTACGAAAAAAGTTAATTAGTCCCAAAAAGCTGCGTAATTGTTTTTTCGTCGTAGGAACAGTAATATCACGTAAAGCTTGAAGTTTTTCCGGATCAGGCGCAATGCCTTCTGCTGAAATTACGTGTCCAAGAAATTTTATAGAAGTTTTGCCAAAGTGCGATTTACTAAGATTAACTGTAAGTCCTTGTGCATGAAAAGCTTGCAACAGTTGTTCAAGAATCAGATTGTGTTCACACCAGTTAGCTTCTGCAATAAGAATGTCGTCTACGTACGTCGTAATTCTGTCTTTAAGTTCTGTCGGAAGTATTGTGTTCAAACCGCGAATAAAAGCTGCTGAAGAAATAGTTAAGCCGAATGGTAATTTACAAAATTGATAACAGTCACCAAAACAGAGAAAAGCTGTATACTTTCTGCAGTTCGGATGGAGCTGAATTTGCCAAAATCCCGATTTCAAATCTAGTGTGGAATAAATAGCAGTACCATGAAATTTCTGTAGAAGTTCCTCTAGTGTCTGTGGTCGATCTGTTTCATTAATAATGTCATTAATGTGACGCGAATCAAGTACAAGGCCAAGTGAGCCATCTTTTTTCTTAACAATATGCAGCGGGTTTATGTACGGACTAACTGCCGGTTCTATAATTCCTTGGTCGAGCATATCTTGCAACTCTTTTTTAACTTGTTTTCTGTGGATATATGGAATGGGATAGTGCTTTGCTTTAAATGTGTCGTGCTGTTTGACTTGAAATTCATACATAAATCCGGACATAGTACCAGGAATGTTGTCAAAAACTGCAGCTTGCTCTAAAAGAATTTTGTGTAGTTGCGTGCGTTCGTCGTCTGTATTTGCACTGCTTTGTTTAACTTTATCAGAAATCATCTGCATTACGTCGTAGTCAGCTTCGTCTGGAGTGTTATAGTTATGTACGTACGTATCAGTGAACAATGTGGAATTACAGTCTATGTTTCTTCTTCTGCCGATAGTGAGTGCTGAAGTTCTAAAGCCAATTGCACATTTTCATCCTTCAACATTAAACAGAAATTCTGAAAATCAACCACTGCGTCGTGTTGTACGAGAAAATTAGTACCTAAAATAACGTCTGTTGTCAATAAAGGAACAATCCAAAAATTTGAGTGAAAAGTATGACCTGCAATACAAAATGATAAATGCGCCTGTAATTTTACATCCACTCCTTTACTCGATACTGCTCCTTTCACTTTCGTTTTGCCTAATGGTAATGTAGGATACGTATTCTCTTTGTTACACTCATTGAAAGTTTCTTCATTTATTACTGACATAGGTGATCCGGAATCGATTACTGCTGAAAATTTCGATGAACCTATTTTAATTTCGATGACAGGATGTGAAATGGTTTTTTGAACAACTGGTCTTTCCTGCAAAAGAGTGTCTCTGATATCGTCAAAAGTAATTACATTTTCGTGAACAACATTCTGCGTGTCTAAAGTAGTGCTTGTGTTACTGGAAGATGCGACCTGTACAGTATCTAGTCAGATTCTATCTGACGTGTTATTATTATCAGGGGGATTCTGTGGCATTTCTACTATTTGAACTGACCTATTACTTCTTCCAGACGTGTTACGCTCTGGATGATACATACTGTCGTGTTCATTCATGAGAATATGTTCTTGTGGATAATTTTGCTGTTGGTATGACCGACTGTTGTTAGATGTACGCTGAAAATTGTCCTCATTATTTTTACGTCTGTCGTAATAGTCATTCCTATACGGTGCATTGCGATAGGAATTGAAATACTGTGTTTTCTGTACGTAGTTGTTCCTTTGCTGCCGTGCGTTACTATTTGTTGTACCTGGGACTATACGTGCACGTGGCGAAACATTAAAGCCTGGTTGACCTTGTGCATTCCATTGTTGGTTAGGTATGCTAACCGGCTGACTTTCATGCTGTTGTGGTGGAAAACGTCTATTGTTACTAAAATGTGGTTCCTGTTGCTGAAAATTTTGACGATATAGATAATTAGAATTTTGCCTGTTATTAAAGTTCTGTTGGTTGTCATTCCTAAAGCGTCTATTACTTTTACTATTGAAATTACGTGACTGATCGTAATTACTGTAAGTTTGTTGACTTTGCTTATTATATGAAAAGTTTTTGTTTAAAAGAATAATCTGATTGCTGCACTTCTAAAAGCTGCAGCAGATCCCTGAATGCCGAAATATTTTCTTTTTGCTGACCTGTTAAAAGTGACACTCTTAATGATCGTGGCAATTTAGAAATGTATAATTGTATAAGTGCTGATTCACTATAAGGTTCACTTAAATACTGATTTTGTTGGACCATGTGCTCAAAAAATTGCGTGACAGTGGAAAAATTTGAGTTCTCATAACTTGGTAAACTAATTAATTGATCCTTAATTCTGCGCTGTGTCGTCTTCGACCAATATGCTGACAGAAAAGCATTCTGTAACTCTTCTACTGAATAGCATTGCCTCGCGATCGGTCTCATACGAGTTGCCGGTTCGCCTTCCAAAAAACTGCAAATAAATACAAGTTTATGCATAACGGGCCAAGTCGGTGGAAAAGCAAAGCTAAATTGTTGAATCCAATCCAGTGGGTGGATCTGTGTTCTGTCATTTTTAAATACTTTAAATTTTCTCACTGACAGAAAATGTTTGTAATCAAAATTATCGTCTCTGTATGATACAACAGGTTCAGGATTGTAAGAGAATCTATTTGTATGTGTCTGTTCGGAATCTAAGTCGCGTACTCTCTGTACATTACCCAAATTATACGCACTGCGTGAGTCTGAAAAATGTTCACAAAGTGGTGTCTGCTGTGATGCGTTATTGACTGAAATACTTTTCATCTCTGTTACTTCTTGCTGTAAACTTGACGATTTTCTACGCAATGTGTTATTAGATGAATCTATCTCATTAATTGTCTGCTGTAAATTTTGGAATTCAGGTGTTTGGTTAAACGAAATCGGTTCAGTATCGTCTGATTTATTGTCATTAGTACTTTCGATAACATCAATACGACTGGCCAATTCATCATATTTTTCAGTCAGTATTGTAACCTGATCATCATTTTTAGTGTCAGTAGTATTAATCTGTTTTTGTAATTTACGTGTGGTTTCGTTCAATTTTTTAACGTCAGCTTTCACGACATCGGAATCCTGTGTTAGTTCTAATTGTTCGAATCTGTCTATCACTGTCTGAATATCTGCTATGTGTGTATCTGTTTTTGATTTAAGATCGGAAATTTCATCACGTAATTCTGTGTTCAACTGTTTGGTGGTATTAATTTCGTTGGACACTGTAGCAATATTGTTGTCTACGTATGTCTTTGCTTTCGTGAACAATTTACGTTTGTCTTCCTGTCCCTGTGCAGTGATTGTTTCCATGACTTGACGTTTTACTTTATTTTGATCCTGAATAAAGTTGCGGAAACGCGTATCACTGTTTTGTATGTGGTGATTAAAACGTTCGTCAATTTGAGTGTTCTGTTGGTCGAATTTCGCGTCTATCTTTGCATCCATTGTCCGCGAAAGTTCTGCTGTCATTGCTTTAAACTCGTCGCGTAATTGTGTAGCTTTTTCAGAGCATTGTTTAGCGACTCCGCTAATTTCGTCTCTAAGTGTTTCTGTTGCAGCTGTTTGCATTTCCCTTAATTCCTGAGCAACAGACCTAATTTCTTCGCTACTTTTTCTTGAACAAGCCTCAATTTCCTCACGCAACTGTTCCTTAGTATCATGACATTGCGCAGCAATGTCTCTAATTTGTTCACTAAGCTGTCTGGAATTGTTGTCTAATTTTTCATTTAGCTGTCTGGAATTGTTGTCTAATTTTTCATTTAACTGTCTGGAATTGTTGTCTAATTTTTCATTAATGTATTGTTTGAGTTTTTCGTTATCTTATTTGTTATCTTCACTCTGTTGTCTGACCTGTTCACTAAGTTGTTTGTGATTTTTGTCTTGTCTTTCGTTCTGTTGTTTGGAATTGTTATCTAGTTTCTCAATACGTTCATTAATTCGTAGAAACAATGCCATAATTGGATCCAACACAAAATTAGCATTTCTATTCTCTGTGCTGTTTAATGGTGGATCTGGAATTGTCTCGCATTCTGTAACCATTTGGTTATTCTGAGATTTACAAAAAGGTTTGCCAATCGAATGTACACTGTCGGTCACTATTTCGGAATTAAATGGATCCGTCGTACTTTCAGTACACTGTCCATTTTCATTAGAAAAATTTGTCTGTACGTTATTTGAATTTTCCAAACCGGGTGTGTTAAGCTGGGCAGCACTCATTACAATAGGGCGCCCCACGTCATCAATTGTCGTCAAATTAACAGAGGAGACAATTGAGTTCGTTTGTTCATCAGTAAGATAAAATTAATGGTTGGAACGCACTGATTGTCAGTGAATGCAGGATTGTCATCATTACACTGCGTGTCACAAGTACTATCGTTGAAGTTATTTAATTCGGTTATTTCATGCATAATACCTCGCGATACACTATTCACAGTCTTTCGCGGCATTTTTACAATAGTCACAATTATTCACAAATGAAATAAGCACAATGCAAAAAGCAACAAACAGAAATAAAACAGAGCAACGAATTGCCGATGATCTGAGGAAAGAAAGTCATAAAATTAGTAAAAGCGTTGCACCAAATGCTAATTATATTAAGTAAATAAGAGCAGATATCTGACTACTTTTCAGAAGATTCTCAAAGAAATACGATCCTGGACCGGATGTCGCCAAGTGTAACCTTCCCACAAATTTTTTTAATGACAATAATTGAATGAAAATGCAAATAGAGCCAAGTGTAACCTCCCCGCAAAATTTTGAAAAGAAAATATTTAAACGTGAATACTCATCGTGCCAAGTGCAACCTCACCGTAATTATTTTTAAATGATATGAATTGAATTAAGAAATGCAAATAGTGCCATATGTTAGCTTCCCACTGTAATAAAACTTAATGATAATAACAATGTGCAAAAACATTAACTCCCCACAAAATTAACGTTATGATCAACCTGATAAATTTTATAAGGTCATCTGCGCTGACCTTAGGCCCTGTGCAATAATCAACCTGATAAAATTGATTCTGGGAGGAAAAGCTAAGGAAATATTGTTTCAATTGTAATGATTATTTTCTTAAAAAGATTGCTTTGAGAACAAAATTATTATTGGGGCAATTCTTGAATAAATTAATTACAGTTAACATACATTACATTATCAGATGTGCGCAATGCTGCTTCATTACCTTATTTAAAAAAATATACCTCGTCCCGAACCTTGACCAGAGACCCATGTCGACGCCCGCCGACTCCTCACACACAACTCCGACTGACTATGTCATCTCGCATGCGCTACTACTCTCGAACTGCACTACATGCTCTCGCGACTCGCTACGTACAACTACTGCTGAACTCTCGCGCAGTCAAGCGCAGACTAGCAACGATAAATAACTCTCTGGTCAGAGATTCTGTCATGCCTCGCCATCGCTGCTACTGAATACATACGTGTTTCAATCCAATTGTGCAGATATACTCAGTGGTACATATGAGTTCGTCTGAAAAATGTGTCGCGAATATAGTTAGTATTAACGAATTAATATATTTAAACGTCATGCCTAATGAGTCAGTTTTCCTGGATGAAGAGAGAAATTGTAGTAATCGACTAACCTTCTTTTCATCATTTTTTGGGGGCTGTCAGCGAGCCAAAGTTTCGTAAACGTCTGAAATTACACTGATCAGCCAGAACATTATGACCACCTGACAGACAGCCGGCATGTCCACCTTCGGCATGGATAACAGCGGCGCCGCGTCGTGGCATGGAAGCAGTGAGGTCTTGGTAGGTCGCACACACAAGTCATCTAATTCCCGTAAATTCCGGGGAAGCGGGGTTGGGGGGGGGGGGGGGGGGGGCGATGAACTCTGATGCGAAGTTCAATCGAATCCCAGATGTTTTCGATCGGATTCAGATCTGGCGAGTTGCGGGATCAGTAATCAACTGGAACTCACCAATGTGTTTCTGGAATCACTCCCTCACAATCTTTGCCTTGTGACATGGTGCATTATCCTGTTGAAAAATGCCACTACCGTCGGGAAACATGATCGTCATGAAGTGGTGTACGTGGTCCGCAACCAGTGTACGCCACTCCTTAGCCGCCATGGTACCTTGCAGGAGCTCCAGTGGATCCATGGATGTCCATCTGAATGTTCCCCAGCGTAATAGAGCCACCGCCAGCTTGTCTTCGTCACGCAGTACAGGTGGCAAGCAGCTGTTCACCTGGAAGACGCCGGCCGAAGTGGCCGTGCGGTTAAAGGCGCTGCAGTCTGGAACCGCAAGACCGCTACGGTCGCAGGTTCGAATCCTGCCTCGGGCATGGGTGTTTGTGATGTCCTTAGGTTAGTTAGGTTTAACTAGTTCTAAGTTCTAGGGGACTAATGACCTCAGCAGTTGAGTCCCATAGTGCTCAGAGCCATTTGAACCTTGAAGACGACAAATTTGCACCCTCCCATCGGCATCATGAAGAACGTCTCGTGATTCATCAGACCATGCAACGCCCTGCCCCTGTGCCAACGTCCAGTGGCTGTTGCTGTCGTAGTTGCCTATGTTAACATTGGCACATGCAAGGGTCATCAGCTGCGGAGGCACATGGTTAGGAGTGTTTGGTGTACTGTGTGTTCAGGCACACTTGTACTCTGCCCAGCATTAAAATCTGATGATGGTTCCGCCACACTTCGCAGCCTGTCCTTATTTACGAGTCTGCCCAGTTTACGAAGTCCAACACCTGTAATGAGGGGTGGCCGCCCAACCCCACAACGCCTGGTTTCACCTTGGCTTCGCTCTACGTTGAAGACACTCACCACAGCACTCCTCGAACACCCGACAAATCGTGCAGTTCCCGAAATGCTGGGCCATCACAGTCTGCCCTCAGTCAAACTCAGAGATCGCGCGCCTTCCCGTTCTACACAAGGAAAGCACGCATACTAATACTACATGCATCGTCTGACTGGTAGTTATTCCTCGGTAGGTGATGCTGCTATCACCTGAACGTTTGTATCGATAGTGGGTTGGTGGTCATAATGTATAAAGTTCGTTGCAAGTCACAAAATATTCTCATTCACAAATACTGGATGAATAAAGTTTGTTAATTCGCGCGTCGTGGCTACAATTCTTTTTCATCCGCATCGCAGACTATTGGTAGGACAATCGGCGAGCAGCCATAACGACTAGAAACGCATCGTCCATAACGGTTGCAGAATCCGCTATACATTCTCAGCTTTAAAATGATGACAAATCTTTTTATTCTTGTAGAAACAATCGGGAACATGAGAAAACCTACATCAGCAGCTGAACCCGTGCCCTGTTGCAAAGTGGAACGAGTCACCTCCTGCAGGAAACACATACATGAGCCGAGCGGCAATGCAAGCCATGAGCAAGTAACGGGATGCGCACCTGGCAGTCACAGTAGGCAGTAGGGCGACAGGCAGGTGTAGCGGTCTGCAGGCCTGGGTAATGGCCCACGGGCGCCCCAGACGTCCCAGACTGTAGTAGCGTTAGTCTGTGGTTTCCCTACGTATTGTGTGCTGGTTTAACTACACTTCTGCGTGCTCGTGGGAGCCGTACACGATATTAGGCAGGTGTATCACTTTCTTTGGCTCTTCAGTGTAGTTAAACCAGCACACGATATGCGTTTTCGAGCACATGTTTACTGGACATTTTTTTCTTGTTTCGGTCCATATTACGACTTTCCAAAATATGGAAAGCAAAGAGCTTGCGGTAGAAAAGATTTGATCCACAGTATCGAAGATCAAGAGGCGACTGCTGTGGCCGAGCGTTTCTAGGCGCTTCATTCCGCAACCGCGCTGCTACTTGTGCGTGGATGTGTGTTATGGTTTAAGTAGTTCTAAGTCTAGAGTATTGATGACCTCAGAAGTTAGGTCCCATAGTGATTAGAGCCATTTGAACTATTTGAAGATCAAGAATTGCTCATAACTCTTAAGACATGCGATTTAGACCCCATGTTAATTGACTTTTTGTTTCGAATGATCATTCCTGTTGTATCCCTGAATATTGACCACCAGTTCTGAAACACCCTGTGCATAACGGGATCATCCCAGCTAAATCCATGATAGAAATGTAACCACATTGCATGTTTTAGCACATTTTGCATCCTTGAAAGACTTCAGCAATGCATTTGCTGAAAATATCTTTATTATACTGTTATCTTATGTGTATGTTATGAAAGCAACATCTTTAAGTATTGTCTGTACTCATCGTCATAGAAATCGTGGCATTCGCAATGATGTTCACACCTTGAAATGCCATTGAGAAATGCTCTGGGTTTTTCTCAACACCTGTGAAAAACACATATATATGGTGGGAAAATACGCCGAAATGTGGGAAAATTGAGGGAGAATGAGAGACTGCTGACATAGCTGCTTAGTGCAGGAACATTCTTACACATGGGAATAAGCGTGCAACATCAAGAAGAATACGGGAAAAAGTAGTCATGGAAGCATGGCGAACCAGGGAATGAGTGATGATCATGGACAGCTGGAACAGATTTTGTAACATGGATGACCATCAAATGTAGAGTAATTAGTTTATGTATGTCCGATCACAAGCCCAGGTGAGACCCCAAAGTTATCGGCAACCACCTTATAGATTTTTATAAAGTATCAGAACATGTGATTACAATAAACTTATGTCCTCTTTAGCTGAAGAGAATTGTCTTACCAGCTTGGGCACTGCAATATGGATCACGTGATCTAAATTGACAAAGAGCTGTGTTAAAGGATGCTAGAAACTAGATGGAGTAATCGGTTGAAAGTGGTTGTTAGAGGCAGGATTTAATGGCAGACTGATGACACTATCTAGAGAGAGGGAAATGTTGTGGCAGGACATCTATCGCATATTTAACAACTTTTTTTCTTTGTTCTCTCGGGCTGTATCGGTTGTGTCGTATAACCTGCTTTAGACTTGTATACAACTGCGTGTTCTGCAATCGTTAACAGCAAACCTTCCCATATCACAGCCAGCAGAGGACTTCCAAAGCGTGTGTGATGAATTACGTCCACCAAACCGAAGGAAAACGTATTTCTGCACCCTCCTGTACACGAACAAAGATGTATGCGAAATACTCTATTTTCCTGCCATACCTTGGACATAAATCCAATCTTAACTTTCATAGCTGCAGTGATTCTACGTCAGTGACAGGGATTTGTGAGGCACTTAATTCCTGTGTATACATTTGTTGGACAGTTGTTGGGTGTCTTAAGAATAAGGGATAAATTTTAAATCCAATGTCACTTATTGCTCTACATGATGAGTTTTTAGAGAGTTTTTTTCAAGCGTCTCATAAGAAACTTTATTTGATTTACGAAGATTTACAAAAGTGATACTAAAGAAAATACTTTCCACATATGCAATGTACTCCTGGATTTGTCTTTAATATTGAGCACGATATATGACTTTCAGCTCACAACCTTCTTCAGCAAAAATTGAGAAATCATTAATTCTGCTGTAGTTGCTGGCAAATAACTTTTTTGTGATTCAACTTTAACTTCACTTCTCAAATCACATTCCACGTAACATCTTCATTTTATGTCATAATGTCTTTTGAACGCCGTGATCTGATTTATTGGAAATTTCTTTTGCTAATTATATTTCTGCAGTTTGTTGTAAGCCTCCCTTGGTCATAAACAGCAATACAGGTGAAATACTTGTTTTTTGGATTGTGGGTAAGACGCTGCTGCAATAACTGCAGCTGTTGTAGAAAGGTGGAAAACGTCTTCCAGTAGTCTCTTGATGCATAAGTTGCAAGTGTGCAGCGGTAGATGCATATCGGATCGAAGAACTATTTCATATGCTAACAACAAGCTTACTCAGAGTTAATCCTAAAATACTTTGGATGACTTTGGACGTGAATCAGCATCCCATAAACATCGTAGGAGACGTTAGATTAAGAGTCTGGTGCTGTTAATTGTTAGGAACCACTAAGTTCATTCATTTTGTAGCACTGCAAATACGAACAAATCGCGTACTTATATTAAAGAGGCATGCATAGACGATAGTGTTAGCAGTCTAAGAAAGATTCTGAAGACTGAGAGATATGTCGGTTGCATTCTCATTTTTGATTACTTACATGTTAGCAGTGGGAGGGGAAGACGTACTGGCATGTGCATAAATATTTGACTGGGGCCGAGTCGGTAGTGTAAGGCTGTAACGCACGAGGCAGCGGCAGCCAACAAAACAATGACGTGCGTTCTAGCCCCTGCATTGGGCCTCTGCGACAGCTGGCTGGCTTCACCCAGCCAGTTGTGAATAGACTGTCTCTTGGAGAAAGCTCGTGGTTGCCTTCGGTCTCCGTACACTTGTGGAAGCAGCCAGGCCTTGGTTGCATTCTGAAACAAATTTCACGATGAATTTCGACAGCTTGCAGTACGTGGGGGAATTTACAGTCTGGAGGAACGTACAACATTTCTTCAGATTAATAGATATTACTTTCTGCCACATTATTTTGTAAAACACAGCATGTCTTGACGAAATAAATCTCGGGTGAACAGCCTGGTATGAGTGTTCATAGGACACAATATTTCGGCAATCGACCACGATGCCATCATCAGGTGCGCAGATGTACTGACCGGCGGTGGGCCTGCGCCATGTATATATAGGACAATCCCCCTCCCGCTCCTCCCTCAGGCCCTCCTATGAGTCGGTCAGGTCCAGGTACAGTTTCCGTTCTCCCGCAGTCTGGGCGCTGCGTCCTAGGTCTTCTCATTCAGGAGGGTCTGCCGGCACCGCTCTCGTTACTCTTTCCTCCTCCCCCCAAGTCGGTACACTCTGGGAAATACCCTTTTTATTCTTAATCTGGGTGATCGCGGGTTCCCACGCCTTGCTGAGGATGTAACCGCTGTCACGATTTAGTTGTGGCTCCCTTACTCTGATCTCTATGGCTTCTTTGATGACACAGTCCCAGCATTTGGAAGTCTGTGTCAGGACTTTGGTTTGATCATAATCCATGCTGTGGAGTTCCGACAGGCAATGCTCAGACTAGTACGTCGGCACTCATCTGACTCATCAGACTGTTCATTCTCCTCAGCACATCCTGTAATTCTTCCTCACTTTCACTGAGGACGGATAGCAATGTCAGCGAATTACCTCATTGATATTCTTTCACCTTGAATTTTAATTCCACCCTTGAGCCTTTGTTTCGTTTCCGTCGTTGCTTCTTCGAAGTATAGGTTGAACAATAGGGGCGAAAGACTACATTCCTGTTTTACATCTTTTTTAATCCGATTACTTAGTTCTTTGTCTTCCACTCTCACCGTTCCCTCTTGACTCTTGTATATATTGTACATCATCCGTCTTTGCCCACATTAAGAGTTTCATAATCTTTGCACCTCCTTAATTCCACTTGTTCCCTTTTCCCAAAACTGTCCAGTCACATTAATGTGATCATCGCTTATATCAACAACGTACAGTAACCACTCACAGACGGCAGGTGACCAGGTGATAGCAATGTAGGATATACAGAGTGCGATGACTGGGGGGGGTGGCACAATGAAACAGTGAAGTCGTTGTCTCAATGCCGAAACAGATCGATTTATCTGACGTCAAAAAAAAAAAAAAAAAAAAAAAAAAAAAAAAAAAAAAAAAAAAAAAAAAAAAAAAGTCATCAATCGCTTTCGGTCCAAGGGTGGAGGAGGCATCTTTGAAATGGCAAAATCTGTAAACGGTTCACGTGGCGACGTGGTTAAAGTACATCTTGCTTGAAAAAAAGGTGCCTTCCAATACCGGCGATGAGGCAAATACGGTGCACCACGGTCTACGGATGAAAATGGTGAACGACGGCTGCGGAAATGTGTACAGACGAATAGAAGTGCAAGCGTTGAGAAACTGAGCGCCAAGATAGACCAAGGGGCTAGCGATAGTGTCTCCTCAACGACCATTCTGTGAACGTTGCTATGTACGGGACTCCGACGGAGGCACCTGGTTCACGCATCTATTCTGACTGCAGTTCATCGGCAGATGAGGCTGAAATTTACACGCCAGTAGCGCAGCGGGAGATCCACTGAGTGACCACAATTCGTCGTTTCATATAGATCACCTTTTGTACTCCAGCGGACAGGTGGCCGTTGGCATTTTCGGCGTAAAACGTCTGAAAGCGAACACCCAGTAACAACCGTCGGAGTGTTGTGGCCTGGGGAAAGTTTTTCTTATCAGTCCCTGAGTGATCTCGTCATTCTGCAAGGCACATTGGATCATCATAGGTACTCATCTATTCTTGGTGACAATGTCCGGTCGTACTTGCCTCGGCACGATCACCAGGACGACAATGCAACATGTCGTACAGGTCGCAGAGCATGTGCGTGTTCGTAGAGCACTAGGATGAGTTTACCATACTCATCCGACCACCAAACTACCTGGGTTTAAATCTGTTGTGGTTAGAAGGAGAGCCAACATCGTGTTACTAGAGGAGGCCGAAATGCACGCATTTTAGCTCACGCAGGCTGGCGTGAGGTCTGGAACAGGACAAGGAAATTAGAATTTAGAAAAACGGACGTAGCTGGTGGAATACTTAACTTTGATCCATTAATGATGAACGTCGGTCTTGACGGTACATGAATCAATATCAATAGTAACTGATAATGGCGCCTTGCTAAATCGTAGCAAATGACGCAGCTGAAGGCTATGCTAAACTATCGTCTCGGCAAATGAGAACGTAAGTAGGCAGTGAACCATCGCTAGCAAAGTCGGCTGTACAACTGGGGCGAGTGCTAGGAAGTCTCTCTAGACCTGCCGTGTGGCGGCGTTCGGTCTGCAATCACTGATAGTGGCGACACGCGGGTCCGACGTATACTAATGGACCGCGGCCGATTTAAAGGCTACCACCTAGCAAGTGTGGTGTCTGGCGGTGACACCACAAAATCCAACAGAGAATCTGCGAGTCTATTTTGATTGGGCTGTGGATCCTCAACCGAGAAACTAGAACATCTGGTCACAACACTGGGGTTGCCATGGCTCCACGTCCTTCTCGGTACCTTCCTGAACTTCAATGACTTCGTTCCTGCACGTCTCGCAGCGGTGCCTGCTGCAAAATTTGGTTATTGAGGCCTTCGACCGGTGTTTACATTAGTGTGACTGGACAGTGAATTAACTAATCATCTCTTTCTGAGACTCAAAATTCGGTATTTCGTTGCGGTTGCGAAGGTCGACTTACGTCTTCACATAAATTACAGTCATGAGTATTTTCATATGGCTCGCATGAAGAAAGCTCTATGATTCATATGTAATTCATGGGTTTTGGTTTGAGTAGTTAATATAAATGAAGAGAACAGCTTTCAAAGTGTACCTCTCTACTAGTTGTAAACACCGAAAATTCTTGGGTGCTAATGCGAATAAAACAGTGAAAAATAATCTGTGTGAGACTATCGAAAAGCGCAGTGGGAACACTAAGAGTGCTGAGTGAAGTGCATTTTTGATTTACTTGTAATATTTTACCGTTGTCTTTGGTATCAGTAGTCCTAAAAGTCTTCCTACCCCACATACTTCCTTCTGTAGAGAATGGCGCACTATTAGTTAACAGCACATCGGTTAAATGAACTGTCACATGCTAACATGGCCTCAGGAAACGGTAGCCACATAATACTAGAAGCCACTCAGTCATATTCTTGGTTATGGTGGGAAAGATGGCACATAAATCATGTTAAGTGCTATATGGACTTCTGCCTGAACAACACACTGAAAGTTTTCCACCAAAAGCAACTCATTGTGCTGCCAAGGATATAAAATATATAGATGCCAGACTTAATGTTCTAGAGACATTTATGTTGATTCAGGAGAAATATACCCAGATGAAAGTTACATTATACAACCGTTTCAAGGAAAATTTCAACTTGCATTTCGGAAGTCCTCAAGTAGACTGCTGCTGCACATTTGAAGAGCTGGACATAAAAATGAGAAGCTCCCACCTTGACAACGTTGCAAAGTGATGTACCACTAGAGAGCTAATGGTTCACAAAAAAAGGCCCAAGAATTTTATACTAAGCTTACAATGAAGATAGAAGAACAGACGAGTTCCGTGTACTTCTATTAGTTTTGACTACACGGGAAGTGTCCATATTCCACGGATTCCTGTCCAGGATACATCTGAACAGCACATATGCATTTTTTAATTCATGACATTTTAAAAAAATGAGGTGGAGGAGAGAATAAAAATCATGTTGTAACGAGGCTCCTATTGGCATTGACTGACTGTAACCGGTTTGAGAAAACAATACAATTTCTATGTCAGGGGACACTCCTTTCTCACTTGTGACAGAGTTTTCAAAATAATCAAAAGAGAACTTAGAAAGCGTGACAGGTTCCGTACGACACGCAGACTAACAAAGTTATAATAAATTCCAACAAAGACCAAAATTATATTTGGGACAGAAATTGATGCCATAGATATACTGGATTACAAGACTTCATGGCAGCGATATCACTTTTATTTCAGTTGATACTTTCCTTACAAATGTTCCAAGAGCCACGAAAATCCACTTTCTTATCAGTAATACCGTGAACTTTACGTACAGCCCAGGGATACCTTTGTAACACATTTGTACTTCTTGGTCGTTACTAAAGCTACAGATGAATGCATTTATTAAGGGAAGAAAACAATGACTGCTGCAGGAAATCTCGAAACGTGTCTGAAGGACCTCGGCCATCGATGTTAAAACTTTTGTAATAGACACAATTTTTATGTTTTTCACAATTTTAAATGGAAACTGACACTCATACCAATATTGCGCTTCACTAATTTTTTTCAAGGAGAAAAACAAGAACGGTTTAAGTGCAGTAACATTTTTAATGCTAGAAACTGGGCTGGAATGACTGAGGCCCTCTTAACATATGAAGAAGTGCCACTATTCACCCATCAGTTACAGGACAGAAAATTCATCGTCCTTCAACCCCTAGGGGATTCACGTACCGATGAATTTTATCGTCTGTTGATTAAGTGCTTGTTTCACATTTAGAAAGTAACACTTGCATAAAATATTTTAGTTACTTCGAAGATGGTGCCACACTGATGCTTCTGTAGCAGAATCCACTGTAGCCCCCCCCCCCCTCTCACCTCCACCACCACCACCACCACCATGTCGCTGGAGCGCCGCTTCTGTCTCGCTGCTCGCATCTGGGCCTGCTCCGCATCTGGCCCTGCGGATGAGGCTGCCGCGATGTTTCATGTGTCAACAAAACGGAGCGGACAGGTGGTTTGCCCGCACGGAATGGAGACGGAATATCAAACACGCCGGAGGCCGGCTCGCACTGCAGGTCCCTGCTGTGTCGCTGCCGCACCCTGAAGGAACCCACTGCTTCCATCAGCTACACTGGAATGTGGCTCTACGTACAGCAGGTAGCACGCGTAACAAAAAGTAACGAACATGTTGGATGCGGTCCCAGTTACAAGAGTAATGTCCAGAAAATAGTATATTTTTTGATCCATGTACGACTTGCTCATAAACAGATCAATGCCCCGTTCATCGGAATGATTTTTACAAAAAAGGAAAAATTCAGTAGAAACATTTTAATGAAGAATTTTACCTCTTTAGTAAGCGAAAGACAGAATCGCACAACCCTCCCGTTTGAATGAATCTGGTTCGAAGATAAGCTTTGGAAGCGCCTCCGTGATCGAAGAGAATACATGTCGAGCAGACGGAGGTGACAGTCGTATAGCGTTAAATGAATACTATATAGATGGTACAATTTGGATCACCTGCGCATTTTCAAGTGCGTTTATATGACATTCATCAAGAATCCTATATTTGCCTGCAGGTATAATGTCTTCAACATGTTTGGGTAATAAGCTGCCGTTGTTCCCAAGCTTTTTTGAACATGTTTGGGTAATAAGTTGTCGTAGTTCCCAAGTTTCGGACTGGTTTCAACAACGTTAGTCACTAATCTCCCATTGTTTTAGATATTTTCTGCCGTTGACGATTGCAAGCACTGCATGTATGAAAATAGTGCCAATTTTTAACTATCAGCCACAGGCCGAGGAACTGAACTCGGAAATTTTTAACGAGTTTGTGACAAAGCAAGTGGATTGTTCTTATCTGTTACGTTCTTTCTACCATGAATAACCAAATTTTTTCCCAATTTTTATTTCGTTTGCAATACATTTAACTGTTGCCGTGTAGTACGTATTTAAAAATCTCACAATACTGTTTAGACTTATTTTAAATTAAATTTATTAATTAGATATTTAAAGCGTTCTTACACCATTTGCGTGATTCGTTTTATTAGGTCACATATAATTTTAAGTTAAAGTTAACTGAAGTTCATTATACATCATCAAACAAAAACACTTCAGATAAAACTGGTTTTTTATTGTGTCATCGGTCTTCTGGATGGCTCGATGCAGCCTCTCCTGTGGCACTGTCACAGTAGTACTTGTACTCTCCTTGCTCAATTATTTACTGGATGTATCCCAATTTCTGTATTCCTCTAGTACAATGGAAGTTCTTTAGTGATGTCGTAACGGATGTCCTATCATCTTGCCCCTTCTCCTTGCCAGTGTTTCCCACATGTTCCCTCAAACCTTGTCTTAGCACTCCATCTAATTTGCAACACATCTCAAATACCTCCATTCTCTACCGTTCCGCTTTTGTCACCGTCCATGCCTGAAGCATACAATGCTGTTCTCCAAACGCAGTCCCAGAAATTTCTTGTCCCAGAAATTTCTTCCTCAAATTAAGGCCTATCTTTGATAGTTGCAGACTTCTTTTCGTCAGCAATGCCCTTTTTGCCAATGGTAGTCTATTTTTCATATCCTCCTTGCTCCGTCCATTGTGGGTTATTTTGCTGCCTAGGTAGCGGAATTCCTAAATTTCGTGATCACCAATCTCAATGTTAAGTTTCTCCCTGTTGTCATTTCTGCTACTACTCACTACTTCCGCCTTTCTTCAGTTCACTCTCAATCCATATACTGTACTCAACAGATTGTTCATTCCATCCAACATATACTACAAGTCTTCTTCAGTTTTATTGAGGACAGAAGTGTCATCAGCGAATCTTATCATTGATATACTTTCACGTTGTATTTTAATACCCCTCTTGAACCTTTCTTTAATTTTTCTTCTTCGATATACCGATTGAACAGTAGGGGCGAGGGGCGAAAGTCTTGCACTTTTTTTTAACCCCAGCATTACATTCTTCATCTTCCAGTCTTCTTACATGTTGGTTCTTGTAAATACTGTATTTTACTTGTCTTTCTCTGTAATATACCTCTACTTTTTTCAGAGTTTCCAACATCTAGCACCATTTCGCATTGTCGAATGCTTTTTCCAGTTGGGCGAATCCTACCTTACGAAATGTCTTGATTTTTCCTCGGTATTACTTCCAGTATCAGTCACGATGTCGGAACTACCTCTCTCGGGCCTTTACCATTCCTAAAGCCAAAATGATCGTCCTCTAGCAGATCCTGAGTTTTTATTTCCAGTCTTCTGTATATTATTCTTGTCAGTAACTTGGATGCATGTGCTGTAAACATGATTGTGCGATAACTCTCGTACTTATCGGCTCTTGCAATCTTGGGAATTGCGTGGATGATGTTTTTCCAAAGTATGATGTTATATCGCTAGACTCATACATTCTACACACCAATGTGAATAATCGTTGATTTGCCAAGTCCCACAATGTTCTTAGAAATTCCAATGGAATGGAATGTATCCCTTCCGCCTTGTTTGATCTTAAGTCGTCCACACTCTTTAAATTGTGACTCTAACAGTGGATTCCGTATCTCTTTCCTGTTTCTTCTTCTGTCAAGCGGTCAGACCAGTTCTCTCTCTGGTAGAGGCACTCTTTTCATCTGTCCACTCTGTCCTCCGCTTGTAATTCCCATTCACACTTAATCTTACCGCCCTTACTTTTAATTTCATCGAAGATTGTTTTGACTTTTCTGTATGCTCAGTCAGTTCATCCAGCAATCACTTATTTTTCGATTTCTTCACATTTTTCCTGAAGCCTTTTGGCCTTAACTTCCCTACATTTCCTATTTAATTCATTCCCGAGTGAATTGTATCTCTCTACTACTGAATTTCGCTCAACATTTTTGTACTTCCTTGTTACTCTCGATTTCTTCTTACCTTCCTTCTACATATGTTTTTTTCCCAACGTATGTGATTGCCGTTTTTTGAGGGGTCCATTCTTCTTCAGCTGAACTGCCTGGTGAGCTATTAATTATCGCAGTATATGGCTTCAGAGAACATCAAGCATACCCCTCTTGGTTTCTTAGTACTTCCGTGCCCCACTTCTTTGCGCGTTGATTCTTATACATGGGGAAAGGGTTACACACTATTCTAAAGATAAGAAATCCGACTTTTTTTTTTTTGTAAATTTCGACTTTTCTGCAATAATTAAAGCTGAAGTTCTGAACCAGTACTATTCTCCGGCGCAGATTTTGTGATATTTCATCTTAGATTCCGGCTTCGACTATATACTTTTGTTACTTAAATTTTCCATGACCTATAGAAATAATTTACGTACTAGTTAATAATTTCTTATTATTTATTATCGTTTTCACTATGGTGGTGATTGATATAAACGAGGGGAATCACACTGCAGAAGAAAAATATTATCCACTTACTTTTGTGATTTTGTAACCGGCAAACTTTTTTGTAAATCAAAATGACATTTTTTCTTGTAGTAACTTAAAAACAAGGCAATTCGAATCAGGCCAAATTTCAAAGCATAATATAGATTCAAAATAACAGTGCATTCTGACGTCCATCTCTAAGTTATCGGCCGTCACCTGAAACAGTCCGCTTTTAGAAAGGTAACAAGTGATTTGTATGTCGTAGAGGCTCTGCTTGCTGACTTACGGCACAAACATGCACTTTCTGTACTGTCCAGTTTCTGAAAAGTCTGAATATCTACCTTTTGCAGTGCAGACCACTGCAAAACTTACAGGATGAGGGTCAGTGACGTGGAGCCATGTAGACTACAGTGCAGTGGCCAGCTGCGCTAGGCTACTCGGTTGAGGATCAATGGCGCTAACAGTCCGATCGTGGTGGTTCCAGAGACTCTAGATTGCGTTTCTATCGTGAATCATGGGAGTACAGTAAACTCATCCTGGTGCTCTTCGAGCCACGCACGTACGTTATGAGCTGTGTGACACGTTGCATTGTCTTGCTGGTAGATGCCACTGAGCAGGGGAACTGTATGCAGGGGTGGATACGGTCCCCAAAGACAGATGCATACGTTTGTTGATCCATTGTGCCTTCAGTAATGACGAGTTGAAACGGGGAATGACGTCCGGCCAGAACCCTTCTGACGATGGTTGCAGAGTGCTTTCTTTCAGATGATTCACGCCCTGCTCGCCAACGGCCATCTGCCCGATGGAGCATAAAACGTGACCCAGTCAGAAAAGGCCACCTGTCACCACTCAGTGTACATCCTGTTGCTATACTGGAGTGCCAATATCAGCCTTCGTAGCCGATGAACAGCAGTCAACATGGGTATAGGGACCAGGCGCCTGCTGTGGATGCCCATAAGTAAAAACGTTCGCTAAACGCCTTTGATGAGACACAGTTGGTAGCCCCTCGGTTCATCAGGCTTTCAGTTGCTCATCACTGAATTATGGATTCGCTCGTATACATTACCGTAGCCGTCGTTCACCCCTGTCCTCTATGGCTCGTGGTGCGTAACAGTTGCCTCAGCACCGACTTTGGGTAGCCCCCATATGCAAAACAAAGAAAACAAAAAAAAAAAAAAAGTTCAAATGGCTCTGAGCACTATGGGACTTATATTCTGAGGTCATCAATCCCCTATAACATATAACTACGTAAACCTAACTAATCTAAGGACATCACACACATCCATGCCCGAGGCAGGATTCGAACCTGCGACCGTAGCGGTCGCGCGGTTCGAGACCGTTTCGCCTAGAACCGCTCGGCCACTCCGGCCGGTGCCCCATTTGCCACTCACGGTATTCTTTAACCACTGCGGCAGACGAACAGTTTACGAACTTAACAGTTTCGGAAATGCTTCCACCCTTGGCCCGAAAGTCAATGATCATCCGCTTTGGATTTCAGAAAAAGCGCTCCATTTCCTCGCTAGGTCACCCCTCCACCTCCCACCTCCACCTTCCAAGCTCAAGCTCCCCCCCCCCCCCCCCCCCACTCTATGTATATCCTTCACTGTTAGTACTGCCACCTGAGGTCTGTGAGTGATCATTGCACGTGGACATCGAACACAGGAGGTGATCACGTTAATATGAATGGAAGATGTATAGGTGGAAATAGCGTTTCGAAAACATTATCTAATTACTTTTAAGTGAAGTCTACAATCTAAATAATTTGACTTTTTAATTGAATTGCGTTGCGATTAACAAGCACTGTGAACGTTTATTGTCATCGTAATGAGTGACTGTTGAACCAGATGATGTTAATTATCAGCAGACGTGAATGAACTATCGCAGTGTAATTATATCTGATGAATTACTAAAGGAATGTGATAAATATGAACTGTGTCTGTTCAGATAAATCTGAACTGTTTATCTTTTGTCACAGTTGAAAACTGCGCTGGCCTGAAGACTTGCACAAATTTTTTTTTAATACTGTAAAAATTAGTCACCTTAATTAATAACTGAAATTCGCCTGCACTAGAATGATTTTTGTGAGTTTCATGTAAAATACGCTGTGGTGTACATTTTTGATCAAACACCATCCGGCTCTCGTTTAAGTTTCAAGCTTCGAGGTAACCCATTTTTGTGCTACTGGGGACGAGTATACGAAAGTGAAGGCAGTTGCCTTGCAATTTGGGGAAGAAGCATGGTTCATTGTCACTACAAGAGACTCACAAGTCAACATTTCTTCCAAAGATTGGATTCAGGCTACATTATATATCAGAGAATAAGGAAGAAATGCAAAACTACTACAAAAATGGGACTGGAAATTTGCTAGTTTTTTATCCTGCCTGGAAGGCGGCGCGTGGGTCTGCCCCTGAGATCTGTAAAATAGGCCGAATGAAGGAAGCGAGTATGATCAGGTGAGGTAAAGCACTTAGGCACTGCAAGTTCAGTTAAGGCACCTTTACTGGTGTATAAACATATACAAACACATTACTTAACTTTTGCCTGAGGAGGACGTAGGTGTGCAACCAAAGTCCAGGTCTACGTAACTGCACAGTTCTCAGTAGCAAGCTAAGTTGAAGCGATGTTTCCAGGCCGTCTGCTCTTGATCAACTGGGGAGAAAAATGAGCGGCGCTCATTGAGCTCCACAGTGTCGGCTAGAAGGCACTGTGGTCGGCGTAGTTCGTCCGCTTTCGTAGTGCCAACCTACGAACGTGCACCTACGTTGTGGCATCGCAACTATCGATACCACAGCTAGGTCAAGCCATTTTCAGCAAAGTAAAGATTTTTAGGCACCGTTTCTCTATGTGGAAGAATAGAAATATATTAGAGGGGAAGAAACTGAGGACAATTTCAAAAGCAAGCACTGAAGCACAAGAATCTAATCATTTTGTGGATATATTGTACAATGACGAAAAACAGAAAACGTATGCAGTGCTGAAATATTGTGTTGGAGGCAACAAGATGCGCTTGAAAGCACACATAAAAAGCAGTACCCACTTTGGCAAGCACACTTTAGTCAACTTATTAATGGTTTGGAGTACCTTCATAGCAAAGGAACTGTTCCCAAGGTCATGGAGAAGTTTGGTTTTGAAAGTTGAACAAACATTCAAGAGATCAGATCTCGGTGTTGCGGAGTCATTACATCAGTTTGCAAAAGATGACAGATCGTCAAATAATCGAAGATTTCCTGCTTTCCAGTCACCCGGAGTAACTAATGGTCATGAGAGGTTTTCTAGGTTAAAGGTTGACATTTGCAGCGAAGGAGTTACTTTACGTGACATCACTATTGGCCAGTACCCTCTTGAAGGTGTCTACATCTATAGGTGGTTTGAAAACTTTGGAAACGGTGTAAGAGGTGTATATTTCTATTTTGTATTGTCAAACCACAGTTTATGAAAGATGTTTATATTTTATTAATAGGTTTAAGTAGGAATTATTAATATTTGGCATGTTGGAAATAATTGTGGTAGCATGGAATGTCTGCACCAAAGTATTGTTGGCAAGAGAGGCCGCACATTGATATAATTTTAAAAAGGTCGGGACAGACCGCGTATGGATACATTTTAAGAAAAGAGCGGGAAAGACCACGCATTGATACATTTTGTAATGGTAGCAGGGATTGTCTGCACCAGAAAACATTGTTGGCAGGAGAGACCGCACTTTAGCCTTCGTAGGAAGTCAGTAGTAAGTAGAGATGGGTCGAACTCGTTCATTCCCGTGAACTACTTCATTCATTTCACTCTTTGCCGTGAAGCGTTCAAATGAAGTAGTTCATTCATGAAGTACGGAAGCCTGGCGAAGTTGCCCAGTTCGCCGCGGCTATGCTCGCTTCGCCTCGCTCGTACAATAAAGCTTCGTAATACTTCATAATTTTACCAACAGATGGCCGAACTATGCAGTAACGTGCACGCAACGTTTTACACTCTTACAGAGTCTGAGCTAACTTAAATAGAGCATGGTCGAAGGGGACAAAGGAAAGATAAAACAGAGAAGCCTGTCACATATAAAGAAGGTATTACATTTAATTTTGCTCGACATTTTCTCATGAAGCGCCCAAAAAAGTCTTTATCTGCCAAGTGAAACATTATTTGTTGTATTCATGGACTGAAAACTAGGGCTACCAACGAAATGCAGTCCAATTTTATGTTCCTTTTAAAATTTAATCCAAAATAGAATGAGTATGTTTACCACTGTCACAAAGTCTATATATCTGCGTTAAGTAATGATTCAGAAGTTTTCCTGTAGATTTTATTTTTGTTGAGAATAATAACCCTCCAGATTCAAAACGTAAACTGTCACCTGTAGTCATTAGCACGATTTCAGATAAAATCCCTCTTTGAGTGTTATTAACAAACCTTTTATTTTCATGTTGGCAGTGCGTGCTCACACAGCCAGCCTCTTCATTTGTATCTGTAATATTCATTTGTCCGCAAGCCCTGCCAACGGTAGGCTACCGGTAGACGCGAAGTATAACTGAACTGCACAAATAGTCACGGGTAATGATGTCAGCACTGCAGGAAGCAGCTGACGCTGCCTTCCCCTCGCCCCTCACATCCACAACCCATCGAAAACGTATCGTTTCCCACAAACGCCGCGCGATTCGTCGACAGGCAGTAGAGGGGAGAATGAGTGAGGTAGCGCCGATGTAATGGGATGAGGGAGAGGGGAAGAGAGTGAGTGAACTAGAAAAAAGTGTGGAGTGTGTTATCTACGAAGAGTTTGAAGTACCAGTTCATTGAAATTGAGTGGTTAGTTCACACTTCACTGGAGTGAAGCGTTCATTTGAACGATTCATTCGCGAGCTCCCCATCACTAGTAGTAAGCGAGAAGTGAAGCGAGTCGGTAGCAGGTCTGAAGCGAGAGGTTGAGAGGAGCGGTGTGCCTGCCAGCCACGAGCTATGATTTATAAGAGATTATAAACGGATGTACAGAGACATCAACTGACTATTATCACAAGAGGAACTAATATTATTGATTTTTTTTTTTTTTTTTTGAGAGTCTCAAGACTGCTGAAAGCATGTTTGCGCAATGTTAGTTGTAAGATTATTGTAAAAAGTAAGTCCCATTTGAACGTTTGTAAAATCATTTCATTCAGAATATAATTAATTTTTGCCAGCAATATTGCATTTCTGATTATAATCCATCCCAAAAACCATCAACGTAAAACCTTGCAAAATTTTATTGTTGTCAAGAAAAAGTTTAACTATGAATTACGTAACTTCAGTCAAATTAATTAAAGAATAACGTCAGCTTTGCTATTAAAGAATATCGTCAGCTTTGGTAATAAATACAGCCACTTATTATGAAAGCCCACCAGCAGCTAATAGAGTATAGTAAAACAGAGTAAGTGTTTCATGCGCAGTTCGATGTAACAGTCAGATGGCGATCCAGCAACAGTAAAAAAGGTAAGGAACAGTTTTGGGTTATTACAGATAATGACTGAGGGCCACGACGACGACACATTCTATGTTTCGTCGAAATAATCAGAAAATCACTTTTAATAAGCAGCAATTAAATTTGTATGCGAAGATTGAGAAAGAGAATAAATTTCAAAGGGAAGATTTCATTTGTTATTATTAAGCAAGAGATAGGAATCCTAAGGAAATGTTTCGTAGGTTATTGTAGAAGGGAAGGTTGCGTAACAAAAGAGATATAGAGGAGACGGGAAGGTTTCAACGGGAAGTTTTCAGTGGAAAATTAACTTTACAATTTCGTGACATATTTACTAAGACGGCTGTTCGCAAAAGATCCAGAAAAGAGGCTCTCTCTACAACACATTACATAAACGAATCGATCTGTGGAGCAAATTCCTGTGTCAACTCTTCGTGGCGATGATAAGCATACGACGACAGTTTCACCGTATCTACTGGAGTTCCATTATGGGGAAGAAATATCTGGCACCGAAAATCATGTCGATGATATTACGGAGTACCAACTTAGTCAGGAAAGAAAGTAGCTACAAGGACCGTTGACAATGAACGTCTTATACAATTTTTCGCAAGCTGCTAGCGACGGTAGTGAATATGGGTGGAAACGTCCGATCCACTGCATTTGTGTGAAGAAAGACCCGCTTTGTGAGCAATAGTATCACCTACTGTATTCTGAAGTGGATTGGATCTGAGTGCGTATAGGCAAAACGTAGCCGTCGTTGCCTTCAGTGCGGAAGGAACCGGGCTCGATTCTCGGTACCTCGTCGGATCTTTCTTCTGAGGTTGAGAGGACTGATAACGGGCTCCACTCAGCCCTTGTGAGGAAAAATGAGAAGCTGGTGGAGGAATTCGTCAGATGCTTATCACATGTCTTACGGTCATACATCACTCCTCGTACTAAGTTGTTGGAAGAAGTCTGAGAATCGGAACAGGCCTAACGCCTAATCCATGAGCCTAATCCAAGTAGTTTTGGGCAGCCGTGTAGGAAGTAGACCTCTTCATCTATCTATCAAGTGCGAAATTGTAAAACTGTGTAAGTACCCGCTCAATGTGGCCCACTAATTTGAAACGTCTTATATTAGCATTTACGATGTTATAAAGAAACAGTATATTTTGAGCACATCTGTTCTCTCCCTACAAAAATACAGTCACTTCTGTAGATTTTACTCACATGTTGAATTTAAAGCATTAAGCGGGTTAGTGATCCAAATGTACATCCACCATAATGGAGAAAAAATTTGACGCGTGCTTGCAATAAATACTAAACCAGCTCGTTCGGTACATATTCTGATGCTAATCACCTGTCGTCATAATTATTTATTTCAAAAATAGGTCACGAACTTCTGCAGTTGCAGTACTATGAATTTATACATCAAATAATATGCATCACTAATAGCATCGTACAAACCACAACTGGCACTAATTAACACAGTGGACAGGCTACATCAAGCTAAAACTGTCAACAAGGCCGAAACTATTTTTAGCACAAAACGGGTACAGAATGTTCTGGGTGGTCTGCGAAAAGATAAAGATACGACTAAGTATCTCACTGAAATTTGCGCTCCACGTGTATAGCTTCATCATGTGTTTATTTTTTTAATTTTTTAATTTTATTTTTTTTTCCAAATTGCGGACAACCGCAGCCAAACTTCCACATTTGAACGAAACAACCCGCATTGGCTGTACAACACTTTTTATTAAAAGGCACGAGCGTTTCCGCGGCCCTAAAGGAGACATCCTCAGATGATTAAGACGATCCCTTATAAAGGACCTCTAGTTTGAGTACCAGAGGCAACAATTTTATGCGTGCTTTTGTATTTTTATGAATAACAGGAATATTATTACTTTGCTTAGTGGTTTAGCATAACTGGTCTTGAGATCGACCCTCAAAGGCGACGTATATTAAAAATTCCATATCTGCAATTTTCTTCTGATGAGATCGATTACTCCCATTTCTGTTGCAGCCGTTTCCCCCGGCCTTCTCTGCACTTCCGTTTATTTCATCCCAAGGTGGTTTATACTGCTGTATTCCTGTCTTTTTCGTAACATTTTTATACTTCCCTCTTGCGTCGGTTAGTTACCCAAGGTCTTTTTGCATACACTTTCCTTCAACTTATTTTTGTCTGTCGAACTTCTATGATTGCCGTTTTCAGAGATGTCCAAACCTCTTCAACTGAACTGCCTACTGTGGTGTTCATTAACGTCGTATGTATTTCATTTGAGAACCTGAAACGCATTTCATCATTCCCATTTCTTTCCACACTTAAGCGTTTCATTTTCTGAAAGTTAACTCTACTATTTATCATTACCGAATTGAGATATGAATCAATACCTGTCGCTGAGCACGGCTTGTAATCCTGTACTTGATTTCGGTATCTCTGTACCACCTTTACGAATTGTGCTGGAATGTTTCCGTGTCTCAGGTCTTTCTCCATCTCTTCCTGAGATTTTTGAAGTGTATTCGCTATTATTAACTTTATTATTCTCCTTAATCCTGCTACCAAGCCCGTATTACTCCGTAACTCTTTCTCCTAATCCGACACCTACTTCCGCGTTCCTTCGCCTAGATAATTTTACCATGTCCCTTTAATCATCGAATTACCCGTTCATTATCGTCATATACTTTCTCAAACTGTTGACCTTCTGCCTGCGATGTCTAAATGTATATCGGTCTATCGTTATTGGCGTTTATTTAGTGTCGAATCTCATGAGAACAAAATTACTACTTAACTGTTCACAGTACTTAACTATCTGTTATGCATTCCTATCGATAGCGAATACTATCCCCATAAAACAATTCCCTGCTGCTGTTGATAATACGCTAGACTTGTCGGACCTTCAATACTGTATTTTTCTTCCTTCTATTTCACTTCAATGATCCCAAGTACGCCTAGATTGAGCATCTCCATTTCCTGTTTCAGATTTTCTATCCCCCCTAACATATTCATTCTTCTGACATTGTACGTTCAGATTCGCAGAATGATTAATCAATCTTTTTCTCATGTTAATCTCCCCTACAGCAGTCCCCTCCTGAAGATTCGAATGGAGACTAATCCGGGTAATTTTGTCAATTCAGAGTTCAGGTTATTAATTTTCAATTACAGGCTACATGCTATGTGGATACACATAACGTATCTTCAATGCAGTGGTTTAGATTGCGTTCTGCAGCTTCATTGTGTTCATGATTGCTTATTAATCAGCCTTTTAGACTCGGTTACCCTCCCCAAGGGCAAGAGATTGCAAGATTGCACTGAAACTCTGTTTCTCCTGTCGTTTTGGCAAGCAGTTGACAGAATGAGGTGACTCCGTATACTGGAATCTTCAGCCCCCACTGCTGGCGATATTTATTCAAAATTTATGCAGCGGCTAGGATCGATCCCGATATGCAGGATGTATTCATTGATAGCTTAAGACGCTGCTCCCAGCCCACGGATAAAATGAAAGCAAAATACATGTTGCTATTATTCTGTTCTACATACGTTTGAATTCGTATGACGTCACAAGCTATACCAGCATTACTTTGCAAATCAAAGCCGACGTCTACTATCAGTAACATCTGTCCACCGCTGTTCCATTAAAGGGGTGGTTCTAAACTTCCACTACCAAGATGGCGATATGGGTGTGTGACAGCGGCATCCCATATCCCAAAAACGAGTATATTACCAGAATGACAAATGCTCCTATCATAGCACAAAAGAAGGCGAATACACCTGTGTCCCGGTCAGAGTAAGGAATGTGGAAGAAAGGATCTAGCTTATCATCTTAACTGGCAATTTAAAAGACATTTAAATCAAAACATCTCGACATATTAGTTCGTTTCTACTTGTTAATCTTATTACCCACGTCATGCAGTAAGATGCACAGTGTCAAGTAAAGTAAAATAATACATGATGTCATGTAATATAACATGATACATGTCATCATGTCATTTAACACTGCATTTGTCACGTCGTGCAACATCATACATGTGTAATTGAAGTTTAGGATGCATGCATTCTAGGTATCGGATACTTCCTATGACTAGTGCACCTAGAGTCCCGTATGATTCGTATTGTATATGCATCCTACTCTCTAGAAGTACATAAATTTGTGTCTGTTTGTTCATACCCATCATAATATAGGTAGCAGGGGTTGGGTTTGTGGCAGAAATTGTCTCCTCGGGGAAAAAATCTACCGCCCCCACCCAGAAAACAAAAAATGGTTGTAGCGCCCCCCAGGAACAAATCCAACCGCAGAAATATTGTACACCCAGAAAATATGTTTTAGCAATTAAATGTATGCTCTTTAGCCATATGACATACAGGGTGAGTGTTAAGAAAACCGACGAATTGCATGGACGAGTTCCTGATGGGAAATGGAGAAAAGGGGTCCTATGATCATATGATCGGAAACGGACAGTGCATACAACGACAACAAATCGTCCCCGATCACAGTAATGATCTTCATCGCATCCGTGTCACAACAAATGGCGATTACGCAGATTGATGATGCCAGTTCTTGTGAAGGTTTCTTCGTTTGTAAAGACAACTGATGCCAGAAATCCCATAATTCCGATGTCCTGGTGCAAAAACCATCGACGAAATCCTTCCCGTAGAGGCAAATCCGCTGCTAATAATCTTTGCACTCGTTTCAGGTGATAGGGAGAGCAGCGGTTGTCTAGCAGCATAACGTGATCGCACTTTGGCTTACACCATGTTGGTGAGCCATTTGCCTGGAACTTATTCTAGGATTCGTCTCAGTATCCTGTAGATGTAGAAACAGATCCTCCAGATTTGGTTTACGCACAGTCCGCCGTCTCCGTGCACGTTCGTCTGTCTGAAAGGACCCATGATCACACAAACGTCCAAAAGGGCTTTAAATGTATGATGTGATTGGTGCCCAGAGTAATTTTCATCCGTCAGCCATCTAAAGTGGCAACGATTCACCTCCGGGACACGTTCATAGGACTTTTTTCCCTCCATTTACAGTCAGGAATCAGTCCCTGTAGTTGGCTGGTAAATCTTCTGGATTTTGGGCACAGGATCAGTGACTTCAGCCCATAAATTGCAAAACACAAATGTGCCAACACCCTGCAGTTAGAAGAGCTCACTGCGCTGAGGAAGTAGGATTAACTCGCGGAAAAGCGCTAATGTGTCAAGATGTTTTGATTTAAATGTCTATGACACTGCCAGATAAGTCGAAAAGTTAGTTCCCTTTTATTACATCCCTAACTCTGCCCCGGATATATCCCCCTTGTATTGTGCTACTACAGGAACATTTTTCATTTTGGTTCCTAATTTTTACTCTGCCGCTAAATGTTGCTACAACCAGTCCGAATGGAGTGTGATTATGATTGGCTTAAATAAGCTGCAGAACTGCGAAACAACGTATGTACGAGAAAATACTACCAAATTTTCATGTCTGCACGACAGCTGAAGATCTTAGGTCTGCTTTGTCAGAAAATAAATTTTCTACAAGATAGCATAGCAGTTTTTGAAGATTTAACGTACATGTTATGTGCTAGTTTGGACCGCTATATCATCGCAACCGATAAAAGTTTCACAAAAGAACGGGACGATCATTAATTACATGTGTGTACCTTCTTACAAAATTTGAACTGATCGCACAACTTTTAAAGACAGAAGTGCCGCGTGTAAAAAACCTCACAAAAAACGTTTTTGCACGAAATCCTAATGAAGCTACATTTTTAAGAGGCAGTTTTCAATTTTACCGTAACAATGCGTTTTTCCGCAGCTTCAGTTCAAGTAAGAATGAATTTTACGTGCTTCATATAGCTTGAATTTCTACCATCGTAACTCGACAACGGATAAAGATTATTGGATAACAAAATCGTTTTGACTTCATTCATTTATCGTGCAATGTTTGAAACGATTCATACAAGTACAGAAGTGGCGCGCTTGACAAACCACCGAAAAAAACGTGTTTTTATAACGTAGAATTCATACGGAGGAAGACTTTTAAAAATGGTTCAAATTCATCCCAGACCAAAATGTGACACACCTCCAGTCGGAAGTTATTTAAGGGTGACAGTTTTTGCACCTAAAATCCGAATGTTGAAAATCCAAATGGCGCCATTAGCTGAGCATTAATCTGAGTCCAATTAATATCCTTTGCAAAATGAATTAATCGATTCGCACAGTTTTCCTGGGCTCCAGCTCCGGTTAGTCCTTCTAACGTTGATTAATATACTGTAATGGAGCTACAGTAAGACGGATGTTCGAACGGCAGTACAAAGGCCGCTATTCCGGAATATACCAGAAACTTTTCACCCCATATTCTTAACAGAACCTAACACCAAGACCATATCCACCTCTCTCTTTCCTCGATGTAACGATACATGCGAAAGTTTGCGTGTGGGTACGTTTGTTACTGTTCCACGCTGGAACTGCTTGATGGGTTTGGGAGGCATCTGGAATGGAATTACATTACGTCCTTAATTAACACATAGGCTGCATTTAAAAGTCAAAGTGTTTAGTACAAGATATTTATTGATTTGAAGAACATAACGATAAACGTGGAGCGATAATTACTCTTACGGAAACCTATGTACTCTTTGACCTTTGAATTGTAAGCTGTTTGTGAAAATGCTTTTGTCGTTTAATATGTCGTACATAATATGATTCTGCGCAATGAATACAGTGTGTATATGACCCTCTGAACGTGAAATCCATACTTCTATGCAAGCCCACTGCATTTTAGCTGTTAAATCTCAGGCGTATCTTACAGATTCTGAGACGCATAAAGAGTCACTGCGGAGGTGCCATTTATGACCTGTACGGCAGAGAGACGCCGTATCTTTACATGTAGAACGTGGTAGACTTTTAGTGAGAATGGATTTGATTTGACATGTGAGCATATCCGCTGCTAACAGGAGCACCCGTGTGGCCAGCTGATGTCGTTGCTAATAGAAATATCATAAAATCTGCATTGCACCGAACTAGAAACAACTTATTTTCTGTTTTCGTTGACTTAGTATGTTTGCTACTCCTTCAGGCTGATGTGGCTGGACGATTTTGGATTAACTCTGGAATGCAAATAGCCTGTATCCTGAACTAACACATACACTGCTTTTCATTTCGAGAGAAATCACTGTTACCGTGAGATGGTCTACATGACTACTGTTCCCATTGGATGGGTAAGATGAATGTAAAGTCATTTATTACATTTAACTATAGAATGAATGCATTAACTTTAGCAGAGAAATTAAATAACTATTTCGACAAATAAAATAAGTACGTACATAAATCTAGAATAGTAGAAATGTGCCTATAGAATAAAATCATCACTAAAACCCGTAACAATATGATGTATGCTCATGAAAATATTTCACAGCACGTAGAATGTTTTGGAAGTGTATTAGTTTGGCTTATTAGCGGGATTCCTAAACACTGACTTGGCTTTTCTGTTTGGATTTCACTGATTTAAAATTTTTTGGTAGATTTCGTATTGATACTTCAGAAGAATTAATATTGAGAATTGTATTATGGATGTTAAGTTGTGAGCGATCGGTCAACTTCTCCCAACGTCTAAAAATTTGGGATTTTTTTCGACGTCGCGCGGTTTACTAGAACGCAAATGGCTCACGCCTCAGTATCTCGAAGGGATAACTTTTGTGATGTTCCATATGTTTGGATAGTGAGTTTCAGCATTAACATTTCTTTATAAATACCCAACCAGTATGTGATAAAATTAACAACGTTTCGAAAATTACAGGCAGCCTTCAGTATGGTGATTACATGTAAAACGGTCACTATCTAGAAGAATTTTATGGAAATAATTTCGGTTGAAGTAGACTACGTTCATGTAAGTTTATTTGTTCTCTGTTCCACTCCTTCCCGCTACATTCGTTTGTAAAATACGGTTGTGTCAAGGATTTCTATACTGAAACACAAAAGGCGATACCTCTTTTTACTCACGATGATACAAAAACGACCGGCAAAAGATGTTTTAGCGCATTCCTTTTTACATATTTTGCAGGTGTTCGTCTTTATCGTGGTGCACCTATTGTGCCATTTCACGTACAGTACACAGCTCTGAGCGGACACTATCAATTTGTTGATAGTGATCCCGGCGGGGAGAAGGCAGAGCGCGTCCAGTGTGTTTATCATCCACATAATTATATTGTTAGATAGCTCCCGTAATCCTGGTGCTCCCGAGCATTGCGGCAGATACACAGTCTCAGCATAATAGCCCATAATTCCCAGCTTTGCGGTCGATCCGTGGGATAACGGGCAAACCGGCGCAATGCAACCTAATAGACTTGCAAGTTACTCTGCGGCTTAAAACACGACCAGTCTTGCGAACTCGAATCCCGAAACAAAACGACAGCAGATAATGTCCGCTCTGTTGTTGTACTAGCTATTCAGTGTGCACAGGGGATAGCACGTTATTTCGTCCATCCAGATGAACTCGCAAATCACATTTGAAGTATACAGCAGAGTGATTACAATCTTTACCAAAATCATTAACTACAGCACTGAAATCCTATTCATTAGCTTCAACCAAACGCTGTCGGATGTCACTCATTCATTAGATTTGAAACTCAAGTTACATGAGAGCACACCGATGACTACAGAATGGACACCTCACGGTACATTAAGCTCAAGTTCGAACGTACCATGTCACGGAGGTCTTAAATACTAGTAAAGACGTGACACATGAAATCCGTGACTCCTTGCAAAGAGGACGCCTTCTCATAGAACACATTTGTTGAATAGCTTCTATTACGGACAATTTGATGACTATAGAATCGAAAAAAAACGCTTGTAATTTTCTAATGGCGGTTTTTATGATTTTCACTTTGTGACAGTGTGACAGGCAAAGATTATACTATACGGTGCTCTCACATCTTTAAGGCACCCAACGAGAACAAAATATTATACCCACTTCCATGGATGCTAGGGTGAAATTTATTCTCGACGGCAGTAAATACTCGTATATTTTCGTCATGCAGCATAATGTATAAATACATCCGTTGTCAAATACAAAATAATGCGTCAAATGTAGAAATACTTCTAGAAGTCACTAGTCTTGACCGAGTCGCAAATAAGTTAACTTGTTCGCAAATATTTTCTCATGTCTTTATGTTGTAAGTAGGCTGTTTAGGTTTTTGTGTTGGTAATGCCACGTAGTGCTGTGAAGTTTGTTGATTCAGAATGTACAAAATCACCTTTAAAATTTTGATATTGTGCATAATTATTCATCAGAATTTGTACTCAAGGTCTAATTGTAATTGATGTGAAAAAGTGTTTGAATGACCGACATTGCCAATCAGAATGTTGCGAACGTTACGAGAACTATCAATATTTAATGAAGTGTTCTGCGATGTTTAAATTCGTTACTAGGGTCGGTAACTGAAAGTAGCTTCATTTGTTGTTACCTTTCTAAGCTGACATTCCGTCCCTGTACACGAACTAATGGTGCAGCAAACACTGTATGCTATCAATTCATTGCGTTCGCATTTCCATGTGCAGTGCTTTGCAAAATAAATTGGTCTCGGAACAGACCGATACATAGTATGAACCAGGAAATATTTAATGGATGTTCTCTTAATGAACGTAATATCAGTGCATCGTGTAGTCAGTGTAATGGTGCGAAGCTCAATTACCTCTCTCACCATTGTTCCATTGACGCGTCATTATACATCATTAGCTCGGCATCATTACTATTCCATTTACGTCAGTACTGTTTCCACGGGTCCCTCTTTTCCGTAATAGACGTTTCCACAAGTTTCACATTGGGCAAATCATTGTTTACCTTTCTCTTGAACTATATGATTCTACTGAGTGTTTCTGTGGGACTCCGCCCATTCCGTTTGACAGTGCTTTCAAGTCTCCTTGCCAGTGTGTCGGAATGAGCCTGTCAGATTCTAGCATGGTAATCATTACTTAACCACATTGACCGGTTACGCGTGCATTTTCATTTACTCTAATAAATAGTATTTCTTAATTTTTAGGAACATAATTACACTTACAAGTTCTTGACGATTATGGATTAACACTACTTCACTGAATTAACTTTACTCTTACATTGTAAATATCAGCATAAGACAGATTTTCACTGTGTGTCAGTGATTCGATATCCAAAAGGAGACAAAGATGTGCAGCTGGTCATTTGAGATCCATAGTTTCGCTATTATTCGATTGCGAAAGTGAAGACTATTTGACGTTACAAACAGGTGGCCCTCAATATTTTCTCAAATTCTTTGAAAGACTAACAGTTCAACCAAAAGAGTAATACACATCTTAAATAATATCAGTTTAGGAGGAGGAATCAAATGTTAAATAATATTTGTTTAGGAGCTTGTCTTGTTCGGTGACGCAGGAATCTTGTATCTGCTCCCCTATCTACATCTACATACACATAGATAGTCCGAAACCCACTGCATGGTGGGTAGCGGAGGCTACACTGTACCACTACTTGTCATTTCTCTGTCTGAACGCCACTGTAAGAGCCCTAATTTCTCGTATCATGTCTTCATGATCCATACGCACGATGTATGTTGGTGGCAGTAGAATCGGTGGGCAGTCAGCTTCATATGCCGGTTCTCTAAATTTTCTCAATATTGTTTCTCGAAAAGAACGTCGCCTCCCCTCCAGAGATTCCCACATGAGTTCCCGATGCTTCTCCGCAACACTTACCTGAGGTTTGAACCTACCGGTCAAAAATGTAGCCGCTCGCCTCTGAATGGCTTAGATATCTTCGCTCAATCCGACTTGGTACGGATCCCAAACACACGAGCAGTATCACAAGCTGCGACATTGTCGCGAATAAAACAGTGACTCGTATATACAATAAGTTGCCTTTAATTTACGTCTATGATCACAAACTTTTTATTAACAGATTACCGGTTTCGGCCTATAATAACCATCATCAGATCTGTTTTATAAAAACAAAGTCCTAATGTACTGCACCTATAGTGGCATCGTCAAAATGTTAAATGCAAAATCAGCACCAGCATCGTCAAATATATATGAATGACATCATATGCAAGAGTCATGTTGTGCTTCTGACAACATGAGTCGTGCATATGATGTGATTTATATATATTTGACGATGCTGGTGCTGATTTTGCAATTAACATTTGACGATGCCTCTATGACTGCAGTACATTATGGCTTTGTTTTTATAAAACAGATCTGATGACGGTCATTATAGACCGAAACCGGTAATGTGGTAGTAAAAAGTTTGTGACCATAGACGTAAATTAAAGGAAACTCGAGCAGTACTCAAGAATAGGTTGCACCAGCGTCCCATATGCGGTCTCTTTTACAAGTGAACCATTCCTTCGTAAAATTCTCCAAATAAACCGAAGTCAACCATTTGCCTTCACTACCACAAATTTCACATGCTCGTCTTGTATCTTCCTACTGTCACTCAACTTCGACACCTTACTGTTCACTACGACATCATCAGCAAATAACTGCACATCGCTTGCCCACCCTGTCCGCCAAACCATTTATGTATACAGAGAACAACAGTGGCCCTGTCACACATCCCTGTGGTACTCCCGACGATACCCTTGTCTCTGACGAACACTCGCCATCAAGGACTATACAATGAGTTCTATTATTTAAGAAGTTTTAATATTTTTTGTTGTTGTGGGATCCAAACCTCTCTCACACCGGCCTGATTTAGCTTCACTGATCAGAATAGTAAAAAACGTGCGTATATTAAGGGTATCTTCATTCACAAAGCCAGCTTATCACATTCACACACTTCAATACTGTTCTATCCTGATTAAATTGAGCTTAACTTAAATTCCTTAAGGCAGTGAAGCAACTTCGAAGTCTCGGTGCGACGAAAATTGTCAGTCGGTCTCCTGAAAACATTTGTAATAATTATTAACTTTCGGTGATCACATGGGGAAGACCGGAGATCTGCTGGTAGGACCGTGTTAGCCTATTTATTTGAACTGGATATCTTGAGCATACAAAACGGCAGGTTCGTTCAGTGTAAATCAGACGCCGGCCGAAGTGGCCGCGCGGTTCTGGCACTGCAGTCTGGAACCGCGAGACCGCTACGGTCGCAGGTTCGAATCCTGCCTCGGGCATGGCTGTGTGTGATGTCCTTAGGTTAGATAGGTTTAACTAGTTCTAAGTTCTAGGGGACTAATGACCTCAGCAGTTGAGTCCCATAGTGCTCAGAGCCATTTTTTTTGTAAATCAGACGTTCCCCACTGATCCCGTGAAACACAGCGTAGTAAGCAGACACTTTCAATAATAATCAGTTAAATAATACGCGAACACACTTACTTTAGTTTAGTTCATGTATAAAATTCCTTCTCATACAGAATCTCATCAAGATGGCGATTAGCTCAACAACACATACATATACATCCTCCTTCTTTCACGGCTAATCGGCAAGATCTCCTTCATTCTTTTCATGAGAGAAAACATAGATAGAAGATAAGATATTCCACGGAGTAAATGGACGCGCCAAGGAATAATAGGGCTTGAAACTACTTTGCATTGATAATCATCGTATGTTAAAGTTTAGGAATCGCTAAGATAAGAAGAGATATTTCGAGATATGTACTGAGTTATATAATTTATAAAATTTCTGAAAATATCGCGGAGAGACCGCTGCAAGAGACATTACAAAGTCCTAGAGCAACTCACATGTCTGTGAGCTTATTCTATACGCTCGTACTTTCGTTAACAGCCTGCAGCGGTGCACCTTTGAAGTACTCTCCAAAACGTGGAATCTACCTATTGTCCTTCATCCATATTTCTCAGTACATTATGTGAGAAAACAGCAAGCTGAGTTTCGCGAGAGCGATGCTTTCTATGACCATGGTGATACGTGGAGTAAGCTTCTCAGTCTCAATAAAGTTTGTTAAATTCGAATTAACTATATGTTCGAGGATTCAGCAGAAAACAGAAGTTAGGAATATTGGTCTGTAATTTTGCGGATCCGTTTTTTACCCTTCTTATTTATTGGAGTCAATCGCGCTTTTTTCGAGTCGCTTGTAACTTTGAGCTGGACGAGAGATTCACGATAAATAATAGCCAGGTACGGAACCAATGCCGTAGAAGTACATAATGAATTAACTCGAAGAGAACGGTCTATTGACACAGTCTTCATGGGTTTAGAAAACATCGTTCTTGTGAAACACAACTATCTCTTTATTCGCATGAAGTGTTTAGTGCTAATGAGAAGGCATTTCAAATCGATTCCGTATTTCTGGATTTCCGGAAGTCTTTTGACACTGTATCATACAAGCGGCTTGTAGTGAAATTCCGTGCTTATGGATTTGTGAATTTCTGTCAGAGAGGTCACAGTTCGTAGTAATTGAAGGAAAGTCATCGAGTAAAACAGAAGTGACTTCTGACGTTCCCCAAGGTAGCGTGTGTGAAATCTTATGGGAATTAACTGCTAAGGTCATCAATCCCTAAGCTTACACACTACTTAACCTAAATTATCCTAAGAACAAACACACACACCCATGCCCGAGGGAGGACTCGAACCTCCGACGGGACCAGTCCCCAAGGTAGTGTTATAGGCCCTTTGCTGTTGCTTATCTATATCAACGATTTGGGAGACAATCTGAGCAGCCGTCTTAGGTTGTTTGCAGATGCGGTCGTTTATCGACTAATGAAGTCACCAGAAGATCAAAACAAATTGCAAACGATTCAAAAAAGATATCTGAATTGTGCGAAAATTGACAGTTGACGCTAAATAACGAAAAGTGTGAGGTCTTCCACATGAGTGCTAAAAGGAATTCGTTAAACTTCGGTTACACTACAAATCAGTAAAATCTAAATGCCACAAATTCAACTAAATACCTATGAATTACAATTACGAACAGCTTAAATTGGAAGGAACACATAGAAAATGTTGTGGGGAAGGCTAACCAAAGACTGCGTTTTATTGACAGGACAGTTTCTGTGACAGATCTACTAAGGAGACTGCCTACACTTGTCCGTCTTCTTTTAGAATACTGCTGCGCGGTGTGGGATCCTTACCAGATAGGACTGACGGAGTACATCGAAAAAGTTGAAAGAAAGGCAGCACGTTTAGTACTATCGCGAAGTATGGGAGGGAGTGTCAGTGAAATGACACAGGATTTGGGCGGGACATGATGAAAAGAAAGGCGTGTTTCGTTGCGAAGGAATCTTCTCACGAAATTCCAATCATCAGCTTTCTCCTCCGAATGCGAAAATATCTTGCTGACACCGACCTATATAGGGAGAATCTATCACCATGATAAAATAACGGAAATCAGATCTCGTACAGAAACGTATAGGTGTTCATTCTTTCTGCACGCTATACGAGATTGGAATAATAGAGAATTGTGACCGTGGTTCGATGAACCCTCTGCCAGGCACTTAAATGTGAATTGCAGAGTATCCATGTAGATGTACATGTAGATTCGAGTACCCTTAGTGAAATCGACATGAGGTTCCATCCGCACCTTGTGATTTGTATTATTTCAAATATTTCAGTTGTTTCTATATGTTAGGTATGCTTTATACTACGTCATTCATACGGGAGTCTGGACGGTATGTTTGTACGATTCTCTTGTGTGAACGATTTCTGGAAAACGAAATTTAATATTTCAGCTTTCGTTTTGCTATCTTCAAATGGCACAGCATGCTGGTGAACAAGGTACTTAATGGAAGCCTTAGATCGGCTTAGTGATTTTAGGTAAGTTGAGAATATTCTCAGGTTCTCTGCCAGGTGTTTTGCTAAGGTGTGACGGTGGTAGTTGTTGTATGTTTCGTAGATAGATCTCTCCAAAGACGCACGAATCTCTATTAACCTTCGCTTGTCGTCATTTGTGAGTTCTCTTTTGAACTGAGAGTGCTGCAGCCCCTGCTTCCTTAGCATCACCCAGATTTCGTTACTAAACCATGGTTCGTCTTTTCCGTCCTTCATCTACTTACTAGGTACATAACTCTCCAGACTACGATTTACGAACTGCTTAAACTTTGCCCATAATTCTCCTTCATCCAACTAACTGGAACTATATGATGAGAATTCACTGTCTAAGTGGGTTGCTAGTTACCGTTTATCTATTCTGTCTAGCAGAACACTCTCCTAACTTTCTTGACTGATTTATTAGGTTTCGTAATCATAGTTGCTATAATGACATCACGATCGCCAATCCTCGTTTCAAAACTGACATTGTCGATAAGGGCAGGCCAATTTAAGATACAAGGTCTAAGATAATTCCATTTCATGTGGGCTACCGAGCAAGCAGCTCAAGACAGTTTTCAGAAAACGTAATTTCGAATTACTGTCTGTCTGTAGCCCCCCCAATTAATTCGTAAACATCCCGGTCTGTACTCAGCAGACTAAAGTCACCTCCAACTGGTCTGCATGACCTGGAGATACACGCACTACTGACCATAGATTTTCTTTGAATGTCTCTAAAACTGTTATGGTAGAATCGAGTTTCCAGTAAAAACATCCACCGATTTACCTGGTTTCACTTGTATCTGTTACACACGACCAGATGAGTTCATTGTTAGACTCAGCTTTGACCTCAATAAAGACAACTTATTTTTGTCAAGTGCAATGAAACCCCCCCTCTTTTTATTGAGTCATTAGTCTTCTCACTGGTTTGGTGTGGGCCGCCACGAATTCCTCTCCCGTGCCAACCTCTTCATCTCAGAGTAGCACTTGCAACCTATGTCCTCAACTATTTGCTAGATGTATTCCATTCTGTGTCTTCCTTTACAGTTATTGCCATCTACAGCAGTAGTATGGCAACAGGGGCACCACCCCAGCTTGCTTTATTGATAAATTTATTCAAGGTCGCGGGTCAAAGACAACGGCGATAGGTGTGGCAATATCACAATTAAATCATCGCGGGAAGTTCAAATTTTGGAGGGAAAATAGGTCAGTTGGACTACCTCCACTAACCTAACCTCATTCCTCCCTCCCCTCCCCCCCCTCCCCCCTCCCCATCAACCATAAAATGGAGGGGAAGTTCACATTTTGGTGGAAAAACATCACTTGGGCTAGCTCCACTTACATAAGAAAGTGGCAGGAGAATAGGTCACTAATGCTACCTCCACTAACCTAAGTCACCTGGCCACCACGTCTTCCTTGAAATTCTCCAGGAAAAGACTCAGCATTTGCTGGGCTGCTGGATAAGATGGACATAAGTCTTCATTTTACTTGCAGTGATTATTTAAACAATTTGAGTTGTCATAGGCAGTAGCTCCATCCAGTGTGTTCACCATGAGGTCCGGAGTCCCACTGACCCAGTACACAGTACCGCCACCAGAGGATACTGTTGTCCCATGGCAGTCTGGGGAAAATGGTGGGAAAAGGAGTCAGTCTGTGTCCAGCTGCTGAGAGAGGAAGGAGTGCACTTTATTTGTTTTGGAACAATTTATGGAGACAGGTTTCACATAGATTATTTATTACAATGATACAAAACACTTGCTCTGATGTGCTTGGGGTCACAATAAATAGCCTCCAGACCTGCAAAGTAATCATAAATTGTCGAAATATAGCACTACACTGATGTACAGACACGGAAACAACTCGTAAGTTGTCAAAATAATGCATGTATAAGACTCTGCGAACACACTCACTAATTTTAAACCCCCTGGGAAGGTATTAGGTTAGTGGAGGCAGGCCAATTGATCTATTTTGCTGCCAAAATTTTAACTTCCCACCATGACGTCATTGTGACATTTCCTCACCTATCACTGCCATCTTGAATAAATTTGGGAACAATGCAACTGGGGTGGTACACAGCTTACAGACATGCAAACTACTCGTAAATTTTCTAAATAATACAGTGCATTGGTGCACAGGAACGAATAAAATTATTAACAATAATGCATGTATTACACTATGGAAACACACTCACAACGCTTAAACAACCTAAATAATACAGTGCACAAACACTCATTCCACATAAAACAGCTTTCGAACTATCGTTAAGAAATCGGCGAACTGTTCCCTACAGAGTTCCAAGGTGGAATAATGCATTCTTCCCAGCGATCCTAATGGTACAGCTCGTCCCACATGCGAGATGCGTCTAGCCACGCACATGTTTACTGTGGCTGACTCATAGCAATCAGAGCTGTGGGTCCAGTGCTGAGATGTTTGCATAGCGGCTCACCATCGCAGTTGCAGCTAAAAGGTTGTCAGTGTTACACTGATGCCATATATCTGTGCGAATATGAGCAAAGTCTACCTCTTGGAAATTGCTAAGTATCGCAGAAATAGTTAACAGTCGCTTTTGTTGTTGTAGAATCTTGTCTACAGGGAAATTCTCGCCCAGACAGGATCTCTTTTCGAAAATAGTCCAGGATAACACCGAACACATTCTTCATAATGATCCTAATGAGGCATCCCGCGCTACTCTTCCTGGAAATTGTGACGTCCTGCTTTCAACATGTGTCTCACAAATGGTAAACGTTCTCATTGCTAAAAGCTTTCAAAAATTGTTCAAACGGCTCTAAGCACTATGGGACTTAACATTTGAGGTCATCAGTCCCCTAGACTCTGAACTACTTATACCGAACTTAACCTAAGGACATCACACACATCCATTCCAGAGGCAGGATTCGAACCTGCGACCGTAGCAGCAGCACGGGTCTGTATTGAAGCGCTTAGAACCGCTCGGGCACAATGGGCCTAAAAGCCTTCATCATGTATGTCGACACCTGGGAAAACACCGTTGATCATAAAAGCATTCATGCTGTATGGAAAGAGAGCACAGATGGGAAAATCACAACAATGATGCAAACAGAACTCGAAGCACTGACGGGCAGATGAGAAAAATGGCCGGAATTTTCGATGTCCTACAGCTCTGGAGATGTCTCAATGCCACAGTGGCGAATGAGGGACAGCATCCCGCCATAGACACCTAGCCATGTCTTCCTAGGATCAGTCTGTAGAGGATCCTCTGTCTCGGCACAAAGGATGTCTTGTAAATGAATGGAGCATTTACTGAGTTTATCCGCCAAATTACTGATGCAGCCGGTGTGGGAGCACTGTCCGCGTTTGTTTTTTTCTTTTTTTTTCTACAGACGAGACTTTCAGTATAAAAACTATTTAGTACAGATCGAAATATTGCAGTGATAGCTATATCTTGCAAAAGTGGTCTACACATCGTCAAATACAGGAAGGCACTTCCTCAATTACGCTTCTATGCCACTGACGACGGAAGCTTGAATATTTCAGCATACAATGTTACTTCTGCATCACGCAAATAGCTGGCGACCACCAGACACTCGTACATATACCGCGAAGACTGTTGTACAAAGGCTGGGTCGCTTGCCCATGGCACAGAGGCGTCACTGTTTTTGGTCCCAAACTGCTTGCTTTCTTGCTTTCTACACCCATCTCCAGACTCTAGGATTACAAGAACACATGTATTTTCACTTGGTTTGCCAGAATATTATATCATTTACGAGATACTTCTCGATATCAAGCACATAGCAATATCGCTTGCATAGCAGTATCTCTTTCACAATATAATTCCGTAAATATAGACTGGAAATTGTTTCTCTAGAAACCCGACACTTTAGCGAGATACAGCGCGCTGTAAACCACAGAGTAACTAAACACCTATCCCGTCTACAAAGGTCTTTACATGAAAACTCGGAAAAACAGAGTAAACTGATATTTCCACTCGCGAAAAGCGGTGTCAGTGATATAACAGATTCCAAATCATCCGTATAATTTACAGTCAGCTAAGGTGTTTCTCATGTCTTTAGAACCAGCAAACGTGTCTTTACCCTTCTTTCACCTGCTAGATACGCACACCACAATCGATGTTCTCTCAACTAAATAAGGATGGGAAATGGGCAGAAGCAGTCATTCGGACAATTTACGTGGGAGGGAACAATGGTTCAGTGCAAACACACGTCCATATTGAATCTTCTCAAATTTCCACGAAGAACACACACGATCACAAAGGCTGTCCAAAACATACTGAGCATTAGTTCGCTATTCAGCCGTCCAGAGGGCAAGTCTTAGGTCAGCTACATGAGCAAAGCTGCAAGTGATAGTGCAGAGTCTGAGCGATAGCTGCAAGATGCATATGGACTATCTAAAATTTTACTGTAGCAGATAGTATCTAGAAAGAGGAGTCATTTCGAGATATGAGAGTGCCAGAAATATGACTCACTACTGGCTGTAATCATTCAAAGACTTCTCTATAGGATCTAATGCAGGTATATGTGGTTGAATGGAAAGACTTTATTCCAAATCGCAGACAGCAGTTCTACCGGATACCGTAATACTACAGATTAGCTTGTGTACATTTCTTACGACCTCAACCAGCATAGCATCTACTATATGAGATCCTTCTAAATCAACCATAGCCTATAAACCAGTGGATGTACGGGGTGGTCCAGTGATAGTGACCGGGTCAAATATTTCACGATATAAGCATCAAAAGAAAAAACTTCAAAGAACGAAACTCGTATAGCTTGACGGGGGAAACCGGATGGCGCTATGGTTGGCCCGCTAGATGGTGCTGCCATAGGTCAAACGGATATCAACTGTGTTTTTTAAAATAGGAACCCCCATTTTTTTATTACATATTTGTGTAGTACGTAAAAAATTTGGATGTTTTAGTAGCACCACTTTTTCCGCTTTGTGATATATGGCTCTGTAATAGTCACAAATGTATAAGTACGTGGTATTACGTAACATTCCGCCAGTGCGGACGGTGTTAAAATGGACAGTTTACCAATTGCGGAAAAGGTCGATATCGTATTGATGTATAGCTATTGTGATCGAAATACCCAACGGGCGTGTGTTATGTTTGTTGCTCGATATCCTGGACGACATCATCCAAGTGGCCGGACCGTTCGTCGGATAGTTGCGTTATTTAAGGAAACAGGAAGTGTTCAGCCACATGTGAAACGTCAACCACGACCTGCAACAAATGATGATGCCCGAGTAGGTGCTTTAGCTGGTGTCGCAGCTAATCCGCACATCAGTAGCAGACAAATTGTGCGAGATCGAGAATCTCGAAAATTTCGGTGTTGAGAATGCTACATCAACATCGATTGCACCCGTACCATATTTCTAGGCACCAGGAATTGCATTGCGACGACTTTTAACGTCGTGTACAGTTCTGCCACTGGGCACAAGGGAAATTACTGAACGATGACAGATTTTCTGCACGCGTTCTATTTAGCGACGAAGCGTCATTCACCAACAGCGGTAACGTAAACCGGCATAACATGCACTATTGGGCAACGGAAAATCCACGATGGCTGCGACAAGTGGAACATCAGCGACTTTGGCGGGTTATTGTATGGTGCGGCATTATGGGAGGAAGGATAATTGGTCCCCATTTTATCGATGGCAATCTAAATGGTGCAATGTATGCTGTTTTCCTACATAATGTTCTACCGATGTTACTACAAGATGTTTCACTGCATGACAGAATGACGATGAACTTCCAACATGATGGATGTCCGGCACATAGCTCGCGTGCGGTTGAAGCGGTACTGAATAGCATATTTCATGACAGGTGGACTGCTCATCGAAGCACCATACCAAGGCCCGCACTTTCACCGGATCTGACGTCCCCCGGATTTCTTTCTGTGGGGAAAGTTGTAGGATATTTGCTTTAGTGATCCACCGACAACGCCTAACAACATGCGTCAGCGCATTGTCAATGCATGTGCGAACATTACGGAAGCCGAACTACTCGCTGTTGAGATGAATGTCGTTACACGTATTGCCAAATGCATTGAGGTTGACAGACATCATATTCAGCATTTATTGCATTAATGTGGCATTTACAGGTAATCACGCTGTAACAGCATGCGTTCTCAGAAATGATAAGTTCACAAAGGTACATGTATCAGATTGGAACAACCGAAATAAACTGTTCAAACGTACCTACGTTCTGTATTTTAATTTAAAAAACCTACCTGTTACAAAATATTCGTCTAAAATTGTGAGCCATATGTTTGTGACTATTACAGCGCCATCTATCACAAAGCGGAAAAAGTGGTCCAACTAAAACATTCATATTTCTTTACGTACTACACGAATATGTAATAAAAAATGGGGGTTCCTACTTTAAAAAAACGCAGTTGATATCCGTTTGACCAATGGCAGCGCCATCTAGCGGGCCAACCATAACGCAATTGGCGGCGAGCCCATCCCTTAGTAAATCTTGCTGCACAGGTCTACAGCCGTACAGGGTAGCTCCTCATCACGACAGGGCTCCAGCAGAACAATGCCGTAATACCTGCCACAGCTACAACACAAGCCCGGGTAGGAGCGACACTAAAAGAATGTGTCTACACAGGGCAGTTGTAAACTGAGCATTGTGTGCAGAGCCATGCGTAATAAAAACTCACCAGTTTTTGTGTTCGCTGATATTGTAAGAAGGTCAGTGAGCCACTTCTCTTGGCATCTTCTGTTATATAAGAAAACCCTGACATGGATTGTACCTGTTCACTTGTTGCCATGGGAAGAGACATGAATTCAGATAAAATAATCTTTTCCCCCTCTGGAAAAAGTTTAAAAAAACAGTAATTGGCGGTTTCATTTTTTTGAGAGATGCAGGTTTCTTAACTCTTGCCCTGGTTCGACATCAGTTCGTGCTGCCGTGTGGGAAGGGAGATTTAGCGCCTCTAGAGCCCTGTGACTAGCTCAAGATGGTGTGAAGACAGTGCTGTTCGTGCATTTTGTGGGAAACGGGTTTTTTTCTGGATACATGGGAAGCTCTCGGGTGCAGAACTTTGGTCTTGTAAGCACTTCTGGTCGACGTTCTGGCATGTGTGGATGGTACTTGGGACCTGTCCTGAGACTGACTTCACTTGCGACTAGTTTAGACTGGGGAGTCTGTGGTGAAGTTCTTACTGTGTGAAGTGTGACTTCTAACTTATCGGACTAGTTGCTTGCCAAGGGCACACTTATCCATTTTTGATTTACCAGTCTTGATGTTTGGTATTCGTGTGTGCTCTGTCGTATAAGTGAGCCAGATTGGTCCTTGCTCCGACCAGCGAACGTGTGTGTGTCACACACTGAAATCTACCCTCATTTCAGGGCTCTGGTAGAGAGTAAATTGTGATCCGTCTGCCTGATCGCTACACCGTGAGGTTTTTGCGGTTCTTTCTGGGCACAATCGATTCACAGGTGCAAATACACTCCTGGAAATTGAAATAAGAACACTGTGAATTCATTGTCCCAGGAAGGGGAAACTTTATTGACACATTCCTGGGGTCAGATACATCACATGATCACACTGACAGAACCACAGGCACATAGACACAGGCAACATAGCACGCACAATGTCGGCACTAGTACAGTGTATATCCACCTTTCGCAGCAATGCAGGCTGCTATTCTCCCATGGAGACGATCGTAGAGATGCTGGATGTAGTCCTGTGGAACGGCTTGCCATGCCATTTCCACCTGGCGCCTCAGTTGGACCAGCGTTCGTGCTGGACGTGCAGACCGCGTGAGACGACGCTTCATCCAGTCCCAAACATGCTCAATGGGGGACAGATCCGGAGATCTTGCTGGCCAGGGTAGTTGACTTACACCTTCTAGAGCACGTTGGGTGGCACGGGATACATGCGGACGTGCATTGTCCTGTTGGAACAGCAAGTTCCCTTGCCGGTCTAGGAATGGTAGAACGATGGGTTCGATGACGGTTTGGATGTACCGTGCACTATTCAGTGTCCCCTCGACGATCACCAGTGGTGTACGGCCAGTGTAGGAGATCGCTCCCCACACCATGATGCCGGGTGTTGGCCCTGTGTGCCTCGGTCGTATGCAGTCCTGATTGTGGCGCTCACCTGCACGGCGCCAAACACGCATACGACCATCATTGGCACCAAGGCAGAAGCGACTCTCATCGCTGAAGACGACACGTCTCCATTCGTCCCTCCATTCACGCCTGTCGCGACACCACTGGAGGCGGGCTGCACGATGTTGGGGCGTGAGCGGAAGACGGCCTAACGGTGTGCGGGACCGTAGCCCAGCTTCATGGAGACGGTTGCGAATGGTCCTCGCCGATACCCCAGGAGCAACAGTGTCCCCAATTTGCTGGGAAGTGGCGGTGCGGTCCCCTACAGCACTGCGTAGGATCCTACGGTCTTGGCGTGCATCCGTGCGTCGCTGCGGTCCGGTCCCAGGTCGACGGGCAAGTGCACTTTCCGCCGACCACTGGCGACAACATCGATGTACTGTGGAGACCTCACGCCCCACGTGTTGAGCAATTCGGCGGTACGTCCACCCGGCCTCCCGCATGCCCACTATACGCCCTCGCTCAAAGTCCGTCAACTGCACATACGGTTCACGTCCACGCTGTCGCGGCATGCTACCAGTGTTAAAGACTGCGATGGAGCTCCGTATGCCACGGCAAACTGGCTGACACTGACGGCGGCGGTGCACAAATGCTGCGCAACTAGCGCCATTTGACGTGTGTCCGCTGTGCCGTGCGTGTGATCATTGCTTGTACAGCCCTCTCGCAGTGTCCGGAGCAAGTCTGGTGGGTCTGACACACCGGTGTCAATGTGTTCTTTTTTCCATTTCCAGGAGTGTATGTAGAGAAACTTCATGGATTTGATCAATCAAAGCCTGCTCAGCATCAGATCAATTCAGCTTGCGTTATCCACATTTTTGGGCCAGACTACTTGACTCACTGATCAACTAGTTAAACTGTCTTTGCCAACCATGGGCCACCCAGTGGAGTGGTTAATCATCTGTTAGTTGTTTAGGAAATTCAATCTATAGCTTGTTTAGTACAATTTGTGTCTTGTTTGGTAAAATAAATGTTGTTAGTACACTAAATTTTGCCGACATTCTCAATCAATTAAATTGCCCAAACATGGTTCCTTTCAATACAATCATTGAGCCAGAGACAGATCTTCGGGAAAAGCTGGAGAAACTCCTGCAAAATTTCCATGGTGTTACGGTTTTTTCATCTCTTGACTTGCAGTCCAGTTTCTGGCAAATTATGCTCCACCCAGACAGGAAATACACGGCGTTCCTTGCATTCGAGAAATTTTATCGATTTAAACGTCTACCATTCAGGCTAAACGTGTCTTCATCTGGCTTCATCAGAGGACTCGACAGCATCTTAAAGGATTCCATTACGTAAAGGATCACCATCTACGTGGACGACCTCTTGATATTGGAACCGACTTGGAGAGGACACAATGCCATACTCAGAGAAATCCTACAGACTTTCACAGAATGCGGCGTAACGGCCAACATCACTAAACCATTAACAGGAACCTCATGAGTAAAATTCCTTGGGCATATCATTACCGCGAAAGGAATCACACCAGACCCGGAGAAAATAGAGGCTATTATGAAATTTGCCACCCCAGCAACCAAGAAACAACTACGTGGCTTCCTTGGAAACGCAAATTTCTGTATACGAATCGTCCACGTGAAGAAATTAGCGACACCGCGGCTATGCCGACTCACAGGAAAAAAGACGCCATGGGAATGGGACGATGTGGCGGAAGATGAATTCAAAGGTCTCAAGACCGCGCTGATTAATTCGCCTTCATTCGCACTCCAGTCTGGAGGAGGACTTTTGCATGACTTCAGACTGCTACTACTCTGGGATTGTTGCAGTGATTTTCCAACGATATCAGCAAGGGGGAAACGTGGTGCAAAAAATCATTGTTTTGGAAACTGAGTCCTCAGCAAGTGTGAAAGAAATTATTCGGTGACTGAGTTAGAAGCTTTGGCGGTTGTTTTAGGCTTCGAGAAATTTCGTTTTCTCTTCTATTGGAGAAAAACAAGAGTATTCACCGACCACAAACCCTTAGAATTCCTACTCCCCAGCGAAAGTCTGAAACAAACGTCTAACGAGTTGGGCACTCTTGCTCCACTAGTATGACTTTTCGATCATAGGCATACCAGGGATGGGGAACATCATTGCGGAAGCGTTGTCACGCTCACCAGTGCGGCTAGAAAAAAGTGGGGTCAACCCACTGGAAGGCGAACACTACAGCTTGTTCTATAAGAACAAGGTTGCATTGGAGAGTTATGTAACCTCGAGCTTCAAGGACATCAGAAAGGAGCAGGACAACGATCCAGGTCTATTTGCTCTAAAACAGAGGGTGATAGACAAGAGGAGATGAAAACTAAGGCAGTTTCACTTGGTACGAAAAGGCATTCTGTTCCTTCAAAGTGAGGGAAAAGGGGCGCCCTGCCGAGTTTGAATTCCAGATGAACTGGTGAGCAAGATCATCTGGCACACACACCTAAGTTACGTACAATCTGGTCCCAGGAAGTGCTACTTAAAATTATGCAAACTGTGCCATTGCAAGAATATGGACGGAAAAATCCGGAGGGTTTTGGCAGTCTGCAAAGTGTGTCGGAAGTCTAAGCACTTCACTGTGACAACGCAAGAACCTCTATATTCTATCATCCCATCAAAGCATCTTGCAGCAACAGATTTAATGAGCCCACTCGTGCAAACAAATAGAGGATACTGGTACATCCTTGTGGTAGTAGAGCTGACGTCCAAGTATGTCATTTTAACCCCACTCAAGAAAGCAACTGCGCAGTCAGTATGTAGAGCATTTTGTAAGGATTTCCTCACGCAAGTCTGCCATGTTGACAGGATCACCTCCGACATCGGACCTCAGGTCCGGTCAGAGAAGTGGAAAAAGATGTTGCGGAAACACAGAATCAAACCCATATTCCCTTCCACACGACATCCGAAACCGTCGCCAGCAGAGAGAGTGATGAAAAGTCTGGGAAACCTCTGCCGTATCTACTGCGCGAAGGGACATACCACCTGGGATATTTTCCTACGTGACTTCCAGGACGTAATGAACGAGTGGCCACACCGTGTTACTAAAATGGCACCAGTAACAGTTCTCAAGAACATGCAACCTACAGATCTCATCCGTGAAGTTGTAAATTTTCTCCCGCGAACTCGAGAACAATACCGACAAGCTCTTGACCTTGCGCTCAGGACATTGCTTGAGGCAGGAGAGAAACGGAAAGACAGTTGGGACAGAAAAGCACCCGAGAGAGAGTACCGAATTGGCCAAAAAGTGCTCGTTAGAAGTTTCCGTTTATCTAACAAACAGAAACAGCTGTGCCATAAATTCTATCCTATCCATTATGGACCTGTCCATGTCCGGAGAACCGCTCACTTGAACTCTCTAGAGCTCGAGACCTTGAAATCAAGGAAATCTCTTGGCATCCACCACATATGTCATGTCAGGCTATTAGTAGCTTAAGTGTACATAGTAGATTTATAGATCAGAGAAGGTGCAGTATGTAAATAGTCTCCATGGATGAACAGTTTAAAGTAATTTAATGTTGAAATTGTGTTGCCTAGCGTAGGTTTCCATTTGTTGTATTTCAGTGTTATTTTGTTTGTTTGTCATTTCCATTAGTTTTCAGCCTGAGTCCTTGTTGAATGTGGTTAAATGAGTTGCATATTTGTGACATCTTCATGCCAACATTGACTGGAAGTTGGCAGATTGAATTCAAATTCCGTTGCCAGTTATACATCATCACTAATTGGCGCTTTTTGTGGCATATCAAACCAGGCACGTTGCAATGCTGAGTACTCCAAACAACTAAGTACTGCTATTATTTCTTTGGACCTCACAATTGTTGTCCGCTTTCTGCAACTGAGCACCGTACTCTGTCGCACCATTCACATTTATCACCATGGTCGATGAAATTTTTTCCGTTTACTTTCCGTGGTTACTTGTACACCATCCAAAGGACGGATGTACTTCACTTGATGTTCTTCGTGGCGTCAAGACGGTAACTCGTGCCATAGAGCATGAGCGTCTCGACTTCCGGATCTGTTTCGTACGGTGTTAGCAGCCCATGCTTTGGGCACGTGTCGACGCTAAGACACACTGTGTTATGAGCGTGTGTATTCCCGATCTTCGAATGTGTTTTGTATGGTGTTAGCAGTCCACGCTTTGGGTGCATGTCGGCGCTAAGACTCGGTGTGATATGAGCCATCGCCTGTCATGCGATGTAGCCTGTCTCGTGGTGGAATTTTGTGCAGTCGGCGAAATATTGTGTATGGGGAATTAGCACGGACAAGTGCAAGTCATGGTGGAGTGGCGAACCACCCCAGACCCGGAAATAGGAAGCAGAAACGAAATGATGGACGTTGGATGAGACTTATACTAGAAAAAATATGTATGCATCTATAATTCAGTATGCTTTTCTGTGATTTCAGCAGCAGTGATCCTGACAGAGGAGACAGGAAGCATCCTTGTATGTAAAATTTCGTCTACATCATAATAAATGCCACTTCAAAGATTTCAGCAGATCACCAACTCTTGAGCGAGCAGACACTTCATGACCACTTCAGTGTCAGCGGACAACAACGCTGGACATCGAAGAATAAAACAGGAATATACAACGAATAAAACGCATGAAAATTCGCTAAGATAGTATTAGCAAAGGTAGTGGCATAAGTTAGTATTTAGTATTGGGGGAAGTCTGCAAGTTTGGTGGAAGTATAGAAGTAGTGCCAGCATATGATTAGAGTGCGTGACAGGAGTAGAACTAACCAAAAACTAACAAAAACACGTGCTCCACAAACAAAGACACCTCACACCACACAATTTACATCCATACAACGTTAACAGGGCCCTGCAGTAAATTAAATTTATTTTTGGATTTGCATCCTTGGTAATAAAATAAATAAACAAACATATTAAGTAAAGAAAAAGTTGTATTCATAACTATTTTCTTTTATGTAAATGGATTATATCAATGTAATTACGTTTTTGAAAGGATATGGCACATGAACACCCTTAAGGATTGTGCAGACTCCAGAACCAACACGGCAGACTCGAAGACATGGCCGACGCCAGGCTGTGAGGGGCGATGGGAGTGGGGAGATGTAATGAGTCACTTGTAGCTGCCCAGGTGAGTGGGGAGCAAGATTGCCTGCTGTGACAGAACTGGGCCGTGACCAGCTGATGTGCCTATGTCATGCAGCCCAGTTGTCTACAGGTGCAGGCAGCACATCACAAGCCATCGCAGACAGCGGGACGCCACCATGTGCCGACAGCAACCCCCTAGCGGCCAACTGCCCGCCAGACCACTATTCGAGGAAGAAGAAAGTCATGTGGCAACACAGTCGGCGCGCGCGCTGAGCCTAACTGACTCAGTGGGGTGCTGAGAGTGATGTGTCCCGTCAACAACAGGTGAGCTAATACAATGTCATTTGCTGGCAGGCGTGTTCCGGTGCAGAGGTGAGTGGGAAGAGCTGGGCTGCCCCACATTTCGCCAACACTGGATGGATTTCTGCACCCGGTGATGGGTTACATGTCAAATGCAATGCTGTCACACCAGTCGCTGAACGCTAACTGCTGCCAGACCAGGATTACACCAAGGGTCCAGCTGAGGTCCACAAGCTGCCCAAGATTCCGGTTGCTGCCCCCGATACTAGATGCTGCGATACAAGAGGAAACGCCAGAGACGTCTGTCGCCACTTCTGCCACCTCATGCACTGAGTGAGACGCCATTCCACTCTGGCGCAAATTGCTGTTCCTCAGCCCTACCAGTCACAGTTTGTGCGAGTGCATAAATGCCATGTTTTCAATTATAAAATTTGTCTCCCAAGGGACTCTTGTAGAGGGAGTGATAGGATACCTTTCTGCAATATCGTTATGTAATATCTTTTTGTGTTTTTGTATTTATCAGTTCAACTGTTTTCATTGTGAGATATATGTTCTTCCTGCACATTTATTAATTTATTTATATGTATATAAAATACAGTATGCTCGTGTTTCATTTCTGCAGCAGCAATCCTGAAAGAGGAGACAGGAAGGATCCTTATACTATTTTAAAATTACATGTACACAATGGTAAATGAGACTGCAAAGATTTCAGGCAAATCACCAGCACCTGAGTGAGTAGACGCACTTCCTGACCACTTCAGCATCGGCAGATAATACCGCCGGACATCGAAAAATAAAAGAGGAGTATACAAGGAATAAAATGCATGAAATTTCGTCTGTGTAGTATTAGCAAAGGCATAGGATAGTGCAATAAGTTAGTATATAGTATTGGGAGAAGTCTGCAAGGTTAGTGGAGGTATAGAGGTAACGACAACATAAAATTAGAGTGCGTGACAGGAGTGGAACTAACCAAAAACTAACAAAAACCCGTGAACCACAAACACAGACACCTCACACCACGTAACTTACTTCCATACAACGTTAACAGGGCCCTGCAGTCAATTAAATTCATTTTCGGATTTGCGTCCTAAGTAATATAATAAATAAATAAACATATTAAGTAAAGAAAAAGTTGTATTCATAATTATTTTCTTTCATGTAAATGGATTATATCGATGTAATGACACTGTGAGAGAATATGGCACATGAACACCCTTGAGGATTGTGCAGACTCCAGAACCAACATGGCAGACTTGACGACATGTTCCACGCCAGTCAGTGAGGGGTGAACGGAGCACTTGTAGCTGCCCAGGTGAGTGGGGGGGACCAGATTGCTTGCTGTGACAGAACTGGGCCGTGACCAGCTGATGTGCCTATGTCATGCAGTCCAGTTGTCTACTGGTGCAGGCAGCACATCTCAAGCCAGCGCAGACAGCGCGACGCCACCATTTGCCGACAGCAACCCCCTAGCGGCCAACGGCCCGCCAGATCGCTATTCGAGGAATAAGCGACTCATGTGGCACAACAGTCGGCGCGCACGCTGAGCCTAACCGACTCAGCAGGGTGCCGAGAGTGATGTGTCCTGTCGACAACAGTTGAGCTAATACAGTGTCCTGTGGTGGCAGATGCGTTCCGATGCAGAGGTGAGTGGGAAGAGCTGGGCTGCCCCACGCCTCGCTAACACTGAATGGATTTCTACACCAGGGTATGGGTTGCACGTCGAATGCAATGCTGTCACGCCAGCCGCTGATGGCTAACTGCTGCCTGACCAGGATGACACCAGGGGTCCAGCTGCAGTCCATAGGCTGCCCAAGATGCTGGTAGCTGCCCAGACACCAGATGCTGTGAGACAAGAGGAAGCGCCAGAGACATCTGCCGCCACTTCTGACACATCATGCCCTGAGTGAGAGGCCATTCCACTCTGGCGCAAATTGCTGTTCTTCAGTCCTACCAGTCACAGTTTGTGCATGTGCACAAGTGCCATCCTTTCTATTGTAAAATTTGTCTCCCCAGGGACTCTTGTGAAGGGAGCAATAGGATACCTTTCTGTAATATCATGATGTAATATCTTTTTGTGTTTTTGTATTTATCAGTTGAACTGTTTTGATTGTGAGATTTGGTTTTCCTGCACATTTATTAATTTCAATATACTTGTGTTTCATTTCTGCAGCAGCAATCCTGAAAGAGAATACAGGAAGCATCATTATACTATTTTAAAATTACATGTACACAATTGTAAATGAGACTGTAAGTATTTCAGGCAAATCACCAGCATCTGAGTGAGTAGACGCACTTCCTGACCAGTTCAGCATCAGCAGACAACACTGCCGGACATCGAAAAATAAAAGAGGAGTATACAAGGAATAAAATGCTTGAAATTTCGCTGCTGTAGTATTAGCAAAGGCATAGGATAGTAGAGTAAGTTAGTGTATAGTATTTGGAGAAGTGTGCAAGGTTGGTGGAGGTAGCACCAGCGTAAAATTAGGGAGCATGGCAGGATTATAACTAACCAAAAACTAACAAAAACACACACACACACACAAACAAAGACATCTCACACCATATAATTTGCGTCCATACAACATTAACAGGGCCCTGCAGTCATTAAATTTATTTTTGGATATTGCGTCTTTAATAATACCACAAATGTAGACAAAAAGATAAAAAATATGAAGTGAAAAAATGTACTCTTCATAATTTTTTTCTGTACGGTGATTTTATCAATGTAATGACATTTGTGAGAGAATATGGCACTTGACCATACGTGAAGATTGTGCAGACCTGCCATTGCCCTCTTCAACCAACATGGCAGATAGGATGTCACGGCCCACACCAGCCAGCGACCCACCATGCTGTTAATCGAGGGACAAGTGAGTCGCGTGGCACCACAGTGTCCCGTCGACAAAGGGCAAGCTAATCCAATGTCCTGCATTCTGATGCAGAGGCAAATGGGAAAGTAGGGTAGTCCCCCGTCCCACTAATGCTGAATGGATTTTTGTGCCGGGGGGGGGGGGGGGGCGGGGAGGCGAGTTGCATGTCAAATGTAGTACTGTCATGCCATACCCTGATGGCTGACTGCGAACTGACCAGGATGAGGTCAAGCATCCAGCTGTAGTCCGGAAGCTGGCAAAGATGCTGGATGCTGCCAAGACGCCAGATGTTGCCAAAGATGTCGACCGCAACTTCTGCCACATCGTGTGCTAAGTGAGAGGACATTCCACTATGACGAAAATTGCCGTTCTTCAGTCCTACCAGTCACGGTTTGTGTGTGGGCTTAACTGCTATTTTCTCAATTCTTATGACATTTTCAAGCGTAAATTTGTCTCCCCAGTCACCCTTGTAGAGGCTGTGAGAGGATACCTTTCTGTAATATCATTATGTAATATTTTTTTTAGTTATTGTATTTATCAGTGAAATCTGGTTTTGCAGGACAGAGTGGATCATGTTGTGGAAAGGAGCCCAAATCAGTTGCTGCTAGTTGCACAAATATAAAAACTTTATTTGCTTAAAACACTTAATCACACTTGCTCTTGGATATTCAGAAACAATACAGCTAAAGGACAGGACACAAGGTATTAAAATTGCGTTAAGGAATACACATGGCTGAAGGCCTTAGTTACAAGATAGAAGAACTGAGGGCTTAAGGCCTGGATAACAAGAACTCCAGTAAGAAAATTTTAAAAAGTTTTTGAATAAAGACCTTTCAAATCTTAATTTAAGTAGGCTGAAGGCCTTATCTTAAAATATTTCACATAAGGTTTGGCTGAAGGCCATTTACTGAACTCTAAAACAAACTAAATTAATACCCAGCTGAAGGCCTCGTACAGTATTTGAGACTAAAGAAAATCACAATCCCAAGCAACAGAACAATGGTGCTCAGAAGTGTTCCAAGGGTCAGCCTAGGGAGAAAACTCTAACAACAGTTTAGGTGAGAGAGGCAACCAAGCGTATCACTAAATAATCGGGTGGTAGCACGACCTAGGGAGGCTGACGAACCAACCAACAACATAATCAATTCCCTTCCACCCGACCAACGGCACAACAACCGAAAATATCCAAGCAGCACTACGTCTTGACAATTGGCGTCTAAACACAGTTGAGGAAGAATAACCACACAAAAATAAAAAAATAATAATAACAACAAGGCTGTCTAACTACACAATGTGCTCGACAGCATCAACATGGCGAGGAAAACACACTGCCAAGAAACCACGCTAACGATCAGGGCAGGTAACCGGAACATTAACTGCCACATGGCAGAAGATATGCCGGTGCACTTCACTAATAAGTTACAATCATTTCAATAATTAAACACAATACAGACAGACTGTGCTGCAATATTTGCCGACACCAGCACAACATACATTGCTGCTTGTGGGAACAGCCCAGGAAGCAACAACCAGCAATGTACAAAGACATATCATGGCACTTGAGGTTTCGTAACAGGTTAACTGATTACTCAACTCCATTATCCAGGTTTGGTGGGCGATGAACCTTGCAGCTCTCGCAGCTAGTGCCTCACAAATCCGACCACACGTGCCCCGGCCTGACCTCACGCCACGGAGAGTTCCTCGCTGCTCTGTGGCAATCGACCTACTGGCTACTCCAGTATGCAGGCAGCATTCATCTGCTCAGCAGAAGTCACAGGAGCTACAGTTCCACGTAAACACTTGCACCCAGAACTCCAACAACCCTACAACCAATCACCATGGAACAACAAGGAGAAATGACACGTCACCCACAGAGAGAGTTTCCATAAGCGATCAGAGACCAAATACACGTCATACGATGAGACGGCCGACCGCGAACAACGAAGGTCATCCCCACTAAAGTTAAGAGTGTTGTCAACGGTCGGGCAAGTCTTGGCTGTCTGGAGCTCACTGCAGCTCCAACCCAACTCAACTCGATGTCCATTGGGAACTCGGAGACATGGCGACCCGGGTACAGTGGCTTGGACCCACCCATGCAGAGATACCTCTTGCCCATCAGCGACGACATCTCTCCACGAGGAAGGAACTGACTCACGTCCGGCAAGATGACAGACTGAAGAGGCCCAGATACGGTCAAAAGACCAAATGCACTTCGCCAAATGAGACGACCATCAAAAGACCAAATGCACTTCGCCAAATGAGACGACCAACAGGCGATTGTTCCCACTCCAGTCTCTTTCCATCGGACAGTTCATGTGCGTGGCCAGCGGTCGGCAAGTACTGGCTATCCGCACCTCACTGGTGCTCCATCCCCGACTGAACTCCAGACATACGACGACCCGGAAATACTAGCGGTCGCTGCAGAGATGGTATGATAGTGCCCTTATCGATAAGAGCTGCTGCTGCCACTCATGGGCAAGCAAACCAGCAACCTAGTGATGGCAGTAAGTCGAATTAACAGAAAAATGAGGCGACAGAAACACAAAATCCATATGACGAGCAATAAATGGCATGACCGGGAGCCGCGCTGAGCTCAATCAGTTGAACTGTTCTTCCTCCACATTTATTAATGCTCTTGACAATGATTATGTGCCTGTATTTGTTTCCATGTCGTAGAAAATAACACACAAATTTACACAAACAGATTTCACGTGTTATTTCCCTGTTCATTGAGAATTTCAGAATGTATGTGTTTGTTGATTGAGACCACAAGAGTGATAGAGCATGGGTAAATCAACGAGCAGAAAACAGTTCATACTCCAGGACATTGTATATAACTAGGGACATTAGAAATCTCTGATGACACAATATGGTGTGAGTGGGTACATTTCTTTGCTGCAAGGCCTTTTAAATGGACATCAAATGTTTAACAGAAGCCTGTGAAGTAGCAATGACCCCTGGGTCTAACGTAACTCACAGCAATGTTTACATGCACTTTTGCTGGCTAGCAGCTTCATGTGAGTGAATGACCCCTGTAATGAATGAGGTCAAGCTAGGATGTGTTTTAGCCATGGGCAATCCTGATTGTGAAAGTTACCTTTTTCGCACACATATCGGTTATCAGAATGAAATTCTCCTACTATTTTCAAGGACTTCCTCTGGTTCATGTCACATTTAATAATATTGAAGTGAGACACCACCAATGCAGAAATCAACAGCAGGAATGGGGCAATGAGAGAGGACAAGTTACTCTCTAACGTATTTTTCACATATGGAAACTATAAAGATTTTATTACAACATGATGCATCTTGAGCAAGGCTCCCAAAAGTTAATAGCCTGAGCAGACTTTGATAGAGCCTGGTAGGGCGCTAAAAGCAAGAGGTATTTTTAAGATTCTTAGCTCATAGAAACAGGTTGTTGGGAGTTGAAAGCAATTGGTGGCAAGTCCATCCCTCAGTAAATCTTGCTGGGCAGGTCTACAGCTGTACAGTGCAAACCGGGCAGCCCCTTGTTGTGATAGGCCTCGAACAGAACAATGCCGAAATTCCTGCCACAGTGCCAGCAGAAGCCTGAGCAAGGGCAACATTCTAAAGGAACACATCTACACTGGGGAGTCATAAACCGGGAATTGTGTGCATAGTCATGCATAATAAAAATTCACCGGTTTTCATGTTCGCCAATATTGTAAGAAGGCCAGTGAGCCACTTACCTCAGCTGCCCTTGTTGTATAAGAAATCCCCGACATCTGAGGAACTTTAGAGATGGAATCTTTATTAGACCTCTTAGCTAGGACTAACAAGCTCCAAGGCCCTAGCGATTTAGAAAAAGATCTGTGAGATTGCATCTGATCGCTTGTTGCCATAGAGTAAATCATCATTTCCCCCTCTGCGAAAACTTAAAAGTAAGCCAGTAATTTGCAGTTTCTTTTCTCAGAGATGCAGGTTTCTTAACTCTTGCCCTGGTTCGACATGAGTTCATGCTGCTATATGGGAGGCGAGATTTACGGCCTCTAGAGCCTTGTGTCATTCATGCACTTACAGGGAAAACGGAATTTTTTTTGATAGGTGGGATGCTCTCTGGTGCGAGACACTTCTGGTCGAAGCTCTGGCATGTGAGGTTCGTACTTGGGACCCGTCTTCAGACTGACTTCACTTACTAGTAGTTTAGACTGGGGAGCCTGTGGTGGAGTTCTTCCTGTAGTGACAGTGTGGCTTCTAACTTCTCGGACTAGTTGTTTGCCAAGGGCACACTTATACATTTTTGGTTTACCAGTCTTGACGTTTGTTATTCTTGTGTGCTCTGTCATATAAGTAAGCCAAACTGGTCTTTGATACGACCAGCGAACGGGTGTTTCACAAACAGAAATCTACTGTGATTTCAGGGCTCTGGTAGAGAGTAAATTGAGATCCGTCCGCCTGATCGCTGGACTGTGAGATTTTTGCGCCATCTCCACCGCACACATCTCCACAGCTGCAGATCACATCGCTGCACAAACTAAACTGGGTAACATACTGAAGCTCTGGCATTATCAGGGCGTACTCACCACTTGTTATCAGCTGCATTTGTGTAGAGAAACTTCAGTAGAATTGATCAATCAATGTCTTATCACAATCCGGTCAATTCAGCTAGTGTTATCGACAATTTTAGGGCCAGAGTACTTGACCCTCTGATCACCTAGTTAAACTGTCTTTTCCAACCAGGCGCTACACAGTGGAGTGTTTAATCATCTGTAAGTTGTTTAGAGAATTCAATCTGTAACTTGTTTAGCCCGCATCTCGTGGTCGTGCGGTAGCGTTCTTGCTTCCCACGCCCGGGTTCCCGGGTTCGATTCCCGGCGGGGTCAGGGATTTTCTCTGCCTCGTGATGGCTGGGTGTTGTGTGCTGTCCTTAGGTTAGTTAGGTTTAAGTAGTTCTAAGTTCTAGGGGACTGATGACCACAGCAGTTGAGTCCCATAGTGCTCAGAGCCATTTGAACCGTTTTTTTGTAACTTGTTTAGCACAATTTATGTCTTGTTGGGTAAAATAAATGTTGTAAGTTCAAAAATGGTTCAAATGGCTCTGAGCACTATGGGACTCAACTGCTGAGGTCAGTAGTCCCCTAGAACTTAGAACTAGTTAAACCTAACTAACCTAAGGACATCACAAACATCCATGCCCGAGGCAGGATTCGAACCTGCGACCGTAGCGGTCTTGCGGTTCCAGACTGCAGCGCCTTTAACCGCACGGCCACTTCGGCCGGCAAATGTTGTAAGTACTCTAAATTTTGTCAACATTTCCAATCAATTAAATAGTCCAAACGAGACAACTTTCGCCGTTTTCTAGGGCGATTCTGTCTAGGGGCGCGTGGCGCGCAGCGGCATTGGTCTGTAGTGGGAGTGATTCATGTTTCCCACTACCGGCAGGAGCTGTCCCAGTGGAAAGCCCGGGTGGGGCACAGAAATGTAGCTGACCTAAGTCTGTCGCCCTCTGGACGGCTGGATGGCGAACTAATACTCAATATGTGTTGGACAGCCTTCGTGATTGTGTGTGTTCTCCGATATGGACGTGTATTTGCGCTGGACTATAATTCCCTCTCATGTAAATTGTCTAATTTACTGATTCTGCACATTTCCTGCCCTTATTTATTTGAGAGAACATCGACTGTGGTGTGCACATCTAGCAGGTGAAAGACGAGTGGAAGACACGTTTCCGGGTTCTCTAGACATGAGAAACATCGTAGTTGGCTTTATAAATTATAAGGATGATTTGGACTCAGTTATATCACCAAAATCGGTATTAGCGAGTGGGGATATCAATTTCCTCTGGTTTTCTTTTCGTGTTTTCATGTAAAGATCTTTGCAGACAGTTTGTAGTTACTCAGTGGTTTACAGCACGCTGCACCTCGCTAAAGTTTTGGGTATCTAGAGAAATAATTTCCAGTCTATATCTTCGGAATTATACTCTGCAAGTGGTACTTATAAAATAAATAAATAAATAAAATTAAATTAAATAAAATATTAATTGTTAGTTATGTATGATAGCGATTGGTTGTAATTAATATTTGCTTATCTGGAACGTGGACGTTTAATTATTTGGTATCAGACGCTTGACAATGGCTTCATCGTAAATGCAATGTTATTCGTAATTGACCATGAAATGAGACTCAAATAATCGGACTTCGTATTTAAATCATTTCCAAAGACTGCTGCGGTAGGTGCGGACTCAAAATTTCAATATTAGAATAATTTGCCTGCCATGTCAATACGTCGTACAGAGGTGACTGTCTGCTAAACATAAAAAAGTTTACACAGTTAGTTAAATCAGATATATTCAACGAATAAGCCTACAGTTAAATAATTCTACTTACTTTCATAAATATAAATTCTTTACAGAATGGAGTGCCTAGTAAGATTACAACTCGCAGTGTTCTTATATAACATCAAATATGGCGGTGTGCCAGTTAATAAAATATACGTGCTTCCAGCCTCAGCTATTCTACAAGACCTCCTTCTTCTTAATGAAACATAAGAGTGTCATAATTATATTTTGTTTTATCAGCGGCATAGCGCTGCAGTTCTGTGCCATAGGCTTTATTTATTTGTCAGGGATTAATTATTTAATTAAGATTTCGTGTTTCCGAGGAAACTCACGCACGGCATGCAAATGTGCCTTTATATACTGCTATATAAGCGATATTGCTATGTGATTGATATCGAGAAGTATCACGTACAATATATAATATTCTAACAAACCATGTGGAAATACAAGTGATCTTGTAATCCTAAAGTCTGGAGGTGGGTGTAGCAAGCAGGTCCGGGCCAGGAAGAGTGATGGATCTTTGCCGAGGGGAACCAACCCAACTATTGTATAACAGTCTTCGCGGTATATCTAAGGGTGTCAGGTGGTCCCTAGCTATATGCAAGATGTAGAAGCGATGATTTTGCATGGCACAGGATACGAATGGCGTGTTTACTACATCGATACAGTATGTGGTGAAATATAACCGAGTTGGAGATCGGTTTCAGGCTGAAATATTCCAGCGTCCATCATCAGTGGCAGAGCAGAGAAATTGAGGAAATGCCTTCCTGTATTTGACGATCTGTAGACCACTTTTGCAATGTTTAACTGTCAGTGCAAATATGGCGATCTGACTAAATAATTTTGCCGCTGAAAGTCTCGTCTGCAGGGAAGAAGGTGGACAGTGTTCCCATGCCGGCAGCATCAGTAATTTGGCGGATAAATGCAATAGGAGCTCCATTCATTCACAAGACATCCTTTGTTTTGGGACAGTGGAGCCTCTACGGACTGGTTCTAGCAGTCTGAATTTTGGAGGGAAAATAGGTCACTTGGGCTACCTCTTCTAACATAACCCCCTTCCCCCACCCCCTCCCCCTTCCCTCTCTCCCTCTCCCACAGAAAATGGCGGGAAGTTTAAATTTTGGTGGAAAAAGGGTCACTTGGGTACCTTGACTAACCTAAGAAAATGGTAGTTAGATCGGCACTTTGGTTAACTCCACTATCCTAAGTCATCCGACCTCCACCTCTTCCTTGGAACTGGTGGGAAAAGGGCTCAGCCGGTGCTGCACTGCTGGATAGGACGGACGTAAGTCTTCACTTTCATGCAGTGTTTGTTTAAATAATTTTAGTTGTCACAGGAAGTAGCACCATCCAGTGTGTCCACCATGAGGTCGAGAGTCCAACTGACCTACTACACAGTACTGCAACTAGAGGGTGCTGTCGTCCCACGGCAGTCTGGGGAAAAATGATGGGAAAGTACTCAGCCGGTGTCCAGCTGCAGGAGAGAGGAAGGAGTGTACTTTTATTTATTTTTTCAGTGGAAGCTGGAATAGTTTATTTAGGGATGGATTTCTCATAGTGTATTTATTATGCTGATACAAAACACTCGCCCTGGCGTACAGTGGGTCACACAGCCTGCAGTCATACAAACTACCCGTAAATCATCGAACTAATGCAGTATGCTGATGTACAGACACGTAAACAATTCGTAAATTGTCAAAATAATGTCTGCTAAAACGCTTACTATTTGTAAACTGTCGAAATAATGCATTTCTCAGCCTACAGACATCCAAACTACGCGTAAATTACCGAAATAATACAGTACACTGCTGCATAGACACATTCAGTACGCGTAAAATTGTGAAAAAATAGTACCTGCACAATGCTGCACAAACTCTCTCACAACATGCGGTGCACATACACTCTTAACATGTAAAAACGTTTTCGAGCTATCGTTAAGAAATTTGATGACCACATATCAGTGATCTGTTCCCTACAGAGCCCCCAAGGTAGCTCGCTCGAGCCGTTCCCACATGCGAGATGCATCTAGGTGTGCACATATTCAGCTAGCTGATGCATAGCTTTTGTATTTGAGCAGGCCTAATTGCTGAGCGAGAGATGTTTCCCTAGCGCCTCACCATTTCAAGCGCAGCTAAAAGGTTGTCAGTCATATACAAATGTCACATGTCTATGTAAATAACAGTCAAGTCTCCCTCTGGACGCCCTATAGAATTCTCTTGCAATGCTTCCCAGAATAACAAGGGATGCATTATTCCTAGCAATCGTAATGGGAGAGCTCATCCATTACGTAGCAGTTACTTCTCGGAATCTGTAAAGTGTTGCAGAAATAGTTAACGGTCGCTTTTGTTACTGTAGGAGCTTTCGTTATCACTCAGCTTGTATTCATGGAAGTTCTTGTCCTAACTGTTTTTGTGGAAAAAAAAAGTTAAGAAATAAGACAGGACCTGTTCGCGAAAATAGCCCAGAATAACACTGATTGCTTTCTTCCTGAAGGTCCGAACGAGGCATCATGTGTTACCCTTCCTGGAAATCGTATTGTCGTGCTTTCAACATACATCGCACTAACAGTAAACTTCTCACCGCCAAAAGCCTTCATCATGTGTGTGCACGCTTGCTAAAACACTGTTTATCATAAAAGCAGTCTTGTTATTAGGAGAGGGAGACGGTGGTCGCATCAAGCTCTTCCAGGAAATAGTGACATTCCATAAAAGATTCTCATTGGCTGTACATTCAAATGAAGATCTCTCATTGGTCGCCTCAATCTATATATAAACCCACAACCAACCTCCATTGTCCTCTGGCCACTGCTGTTCTCCTTGTTTTGTGTACCATCATCTCTGTGTGTATGTGGTTTTTTTTTTCTCCCCAAGATGATTAGAGGTAGCAGCAGCGATTCAGAGTGTAGCAGCAAGAGGCATAGAGTTATGGAGACAGGATTACCGCCGACCGGTGTGGCTGAGCAGTTCTAGGCGCTACAGTCTGGAACCACGCGATTACAACGGTCGCAGGTTCAAAACCTGCCTCGGGCATGGATGTGTGTTGGTTCAAATGGTTCTGAGCACTATGGGACTCAATTGCTGTGGTCATAAGTCCCCTAGAACGTAGAACTACTTAAACCTAACTAACCTAAGGACATCACACACATCCATGCCCGAGGCAGGATTCGAACCTGCGACCGTAGCGGTCGTGCGGTTCCAGACTGTAGCGCCTTTAACCGCTCGGCCACTCCGGCCGGCCTGGATGTGTGTGATGTCGTTAGCTTTAAGTAGTTCTAAGTTCTAGAGACTGATGACCTCAGACGTTAAGTCCCATTGTGCTCAGAGCCATTTGGACAGGATTACCAAGTGGGTAAATTATTTGTATTTTGAGGGTAAATTTTCGTGTGTATGTGAAATTCGCCTTATTAATTCCGTCTCCTTGTTAGAATACAACTCCAGGATTTTATCTTGGAGTGTGAGGCGAGACAGGAGGGGCTGGACCATGGTAGACTCTCGAAGCCCAGCTTCCTGTGATGGGTTCACAGCAAAGATTGCCATGCGAGTATAATTTTCATGGTAATTTTTTCTTGTATAGTAGTGATTCAAAATTTTCTTGTTCCATACTTCTTTTTCAGTTTATATATATTGTTTGTTGTTGTTGTAGGCGAGACAGTCCAATTGCCAGATGCTAACTCTGATGGGGATGATGACATGCTTGAATGGATAGGACAAAGGTACACTGTACTACAAGAGAAGAAAAGGCGCTGTGATCTGGCCCTTTCAGATGATGATGCTGATGACTTCTTTGAGAGTGTGGGGACTCGCCCGATGAAGTGTTAATGCCTTGGAGCCAGAGCGAAAACGGTAATTATTCACTTTGCTTAATACGGTGTCCTCGTCAGAATTGTTTCATTCACCATACCAGCAGCAGTAAGCATTGTACTTATCAATTATTTTTGTTACCTCTTCTTCTACAGCGGTTGAGCCTCCACAGCCGCAACACAGTGTGGCGGACATGAGGTTGGTGGCTATACCTTCTTCCTCTCCAGAGTGGCGCCCAGTAAGGAACACATCGTCTGTGAGGGCGCCGCTCGTCGCCGTGAGCAAAGCCGCCGCCACCGCTATCGCCACAACTCCGGCACCGCCGCTCTGGTGTCCGAGCAACAAACCATCACCCCTCAAACCAACGCATCAGGTCTGCACAGCAACAACAACAGCATCGGGAACCATCACCGCAGCCTGGCTGTTCCCATTGGCCTGACCTGGTAGCACTGCAGTATCCCCACCGTCATCATCATCATCATCATCATCATCATCATCATCAAAGCAGCCTCGTCAAAATCGCCGTAAAAGCAAGGCATGTGTACCGCAGTGCATACAGACTTTCCCCTCCCCATCGCCATAAGCAACGGGGTGAACGCAGAATAGCATTAATAGTAACAAAGAAGATCCTGTGCCTAGAGGCATCAGGTCAGTGATACCACACCACAGTTATAATACTCGGTACCTGCAGACGCCTTTGAGAATCGAGAACCCAGATGCAGGGTATCGCGACCCTGTTGGTTTTCTAATTGCGTGCCTTCCTGTCGTTGAAACGGAGCTTCTCAAAGTAATCAATGATTACGTTATCCTGCCATTAAAAGGATGTGCAGAGTGCAGTGCGGTGCTTCGCATCGAACAATCGCACTATCTCTCTCCCCCCCCCCCCCCCCCTCAAGTTGCTTCTGGTGTTGAAGAGAGAAGTCTTTATTGTATTGGGGGGGGGGGGGGGAGGAAATGGCGTGATAACGCGTAGCACATCAATCGCCAAGTGGTTCCCTAACTATTCGTTGAGTGCTACATTGGCCTGGTTTTCCGCGATGGAAGTCAGAGGTCAGCCGAAGCACTCAGTCGAATACTACACCTGGACATCCATACACATGTCTATGATCTGGTAAATGGAGGGTCAAGCTATATGAAGCTCCCTAAAGGTATCGCTAACAAGAGGGCACGCATTAATGTCGAAAATAAAACCGATGAGGCTTGTTTTGCATGGTCAATCCTGGCTTGCAAAAGAAACTACTATTGTAGGGATCATCCTGAGCGTTCCAGTACATAGCATGCAGGTGATAATATTCGTGGGTTTAACATTTTAAAGAACACAGTTCTAATTACATTAAACAGCGATATATAATTATTGTAAGTAAACTGGAAGCAGTCTTGATCGCATAATTTTTTTTAATGTGGTGACCGGTTTCGATCTCTACAGTACACCACCATCCACAAGCAAGAGGGTTGCCACGTCTGCCGCCTCCGACAGACATCTATGGCCTGAAGATGATCTCATAACAAGATCGAAACCGATCACTACATTAAAAAAAAAATTATGCGATCAAGTCTGCTTCCAGTTTATTTATAATATTCGTGGGTCTTATAACTTTGATAGTATCGAGTTCCTCGTCAAGATCCAGGCCATGCCTAAATTTGAGGCGCACAATACCTTAATATCGGTTCACGTTTATGGCCTGGAGAAGAAAATCAAGTCAGATGAGCAAGATAAGCATATTGTAGTCGGGACCCTATATTTCTCAAAATCTGCCGGAGAGCCTAAGTTGCATGTAAACACGCTGATCTTCTCTAAAGGTGATAATTATCACTATGTTTGGATCAAAGTCATGTCCTGACTCCTTTCCTCCCAACTATCACTACACTATCGTGTAAAGCATATTCGCTTAAAGTGCCTGAATTATTTCTGCTCAGAAAATTTATTAGTGGCGTATCTAGTAAATTGTGCTTCCAAGGTCACGGTACCTGTTATTATGCCTAATGGAAAAAATAAATTCTTAAAGTTTAAGAATGCTCGTCACCAGGAGCGATGCCCGTTTATAGAGTACGCCGACTCTGAATGCCTCTCCACCCCTGTGACCCATTGTGAACGTGACCGTACAGCCTCACATACCACCTTTACAGAAAAACACGTACCACATGCGGCAGTGTACCAAATTGTATCATCCTATGATTCCAGTCTTAACCGCTACAAATCTTATATCGCCGATAATCCTGCGGGTTGGCAGCTCGCTGCGCTCGAAAAAATTTCATGGGAAGTTGGTAAGTTTTACAGCAAGAAAGTTCTCATGACCAAATCGAAGGAGAATGAAGATTTCTATAATAACGCAGTTGATTGTTATATTTGTGGCCTCCCGCTAGAAGGAAATACGGAAACTCCTCGTAGCGACCGCTGTCGTCTAACGGGGAAGTTCCATGGCGCAGCTCACAATGCGTGCAATTTGAAGTAAAAGCTACCAAGACACACACTAGTTTTTTGCATATTTTAAGCGGGTAAGACACTCACTTTCTAGTTGAGCACTTGGCTGGGAGAAAAATAAGGACGACGTCCTACCTGAGAGCATCGAGAGATACATTTCATTCTCCAAACGAATGACGCCAAGAATGACGCTCCGCTTCCTTGATACTCTTGAATGTATGAGTTATTAAAAATGTACTAATGTGTGTGAAATCTTAAGGGACTTAACTGCTAAGGTCATCAGTCCCTAAGCTTACACACTACTTAATCTAAATTATCCTAAGGACAAACACACGCACCCATGCCAGAGGGAGGACTCGAGCCTCCGCCAGGACCAGCCGCACAGTCCATGACTGCAGCGCCTTAGACCGCTAGGATAATCCTGCGCGGCTATGAGCTATTATCCGTCGCATTCCATACCAGAATGAGTTACTGTTTACCGTTCACAATAACCTGCCACATGTCCACAAAGTAGCCCATAATCATGCAGTAAATCGCTTGTACTCTGCAACTTTTCTATCCTCCAGATCGTCCATGAACAATCCCGCATTTCCAAAACTATGCAGATCCGCGGGTGATGCAGAGACGTTTGTTTTAAGGGTTAATGTTAAGCTGACATTGCATGTACGGTCGATCTCAGCCCCATTGAGTTCATAGCGTATCTCTTCGAACAGGAATGCTGAAGCGTTACGTGTAAGCTTGGATCTCTGTGTACCGCTGCCGTCGTTTTTCTTGAATGCACGCTGTAGATATATGAAACTCTTGCATGGGAGCGTTAGTGCATCTTGGTACTGGATGACAATCCTAATGGCATCGTTCTTCTTAAATGTGGTAGAAGCATAAAGTATACGTGAGAAGTATTCCTAACGTGCAATTCTCTTATAATACTCTACTGTACGGGTTATATTGAGAGAGGACGTCATTGCGAAGTTTCAAGCCAACTGATTAAAGAAAGTCGTAGTCAACACGTGTTGTCACTTTGCAGTTCGGCAGCGAAGTAACGTGCAGTGGATTGTGTGCACTGGTCTTATACCGTACGCCCATCCTGCCGCAGATGTAAACGTACAATGATTTCCTCACCACGAAAGTCAACAAGTTGATTATTCTGCTCCACAATACGCAGCTCCCAATAGTCCAATGTCTGAGCTGTCACTGGAAGGTATATTGCATTGCCAGGAATCTTATACCCGTTGCAACTGAGGGAAAGAATCCGTAAATAGTATGAATCAGACTTTCTTTGAGAAAGGAGTTCGTTTCATTGTTACACTCGACTTGGGTTTTGTTGACGGGAAGTATATCAACAGTCTGATCTGACTTGTAAAATTTACTAGGATCCTTCAAGACCTGCCCTTTTGTGGAACTCAGCAGGCACCCTATTGAACCTTTCTGGCTAACGTCAATTGTTGCATTTACCGTTCTTATTTCACATTTTAGTTTATTGATGTTTGCACGTAGCTCAATACCTTCTCCAGACTGTTTAAAGACTTCATTTAAATCCTCGATATCGTATGCACCCGGTTCTATTTCCACAATGTCTTTTTCAGCATTACTATCCAGACACAGTTTGTTGTTAGTCTCGACCATATTTGGGATGCTGTTTTACGTCTCCAGTCCACTCAATACAATACTCCATTCACCAATGCTCAAATCAATTGGCGGGAAGTAATTTGCATGCAATACAAATGATCGTTCTTTTAACGTCAAAGTGTATGACGTTGCATCTGCATCTCAACTGATGAAGTAATGTTTAATGGTCCTCCTTATATAGTTCGCCTCTTCTTCTTCGTAAACGTCAAGAGAAATATGATGCACAGATATCCGCAGAGGTATGTACTAAAGTCCTTATAGCGCCGAAAATTGTAGAACACACGTCTTCTGTGAGTGGAGTATCATTGCAATTCTTCTGACGTTTGCAGGTCACCAAATGAGCCGAAATAGTAGACGGTATCCGCATTTTTCATAACATACGAGACCCAGTGGGTGTCGAGGCCTCCAGCAACACCTAAATTGACAATATCACAATCACCAATTTTCCACATAGTCTTCGGTAATGTATCCCGCATAAACACACCACGGAATCTTGGAATGTTGCAGTTTTTTTTTTTCTTACAAACTTAAGAAGATCAGTATTTGTGAGTGGTCGATCTGGTAGGATCGCTAATGGGCTTTTTTTATTTATGAATATACTAAGCCCTCTCCTGTACGGTTTCAAGTGTAGTCCTTTTCCAATATCTGCTGCTTCCATCATACGGTTATGTCTACTTGCCTCTTCTAACTGCGCTTGGGAGTTTTGGGTCAATAACTGCAGCACCACCAGCGACGGACCCTACCGACGAAAGCGCGGAGAGGGCTTGGATGAGAAATCGAAGAAAACCACCAGATGTCTTGGGTATTGGTAGAACTTGAGGTGCCTTAACCGATCCTCTTATTCTTCTTCCCCCACCTTCCTGCTTCTGTGCGTCTTTAGCTGCGTACATTGCTGTCAGGATACAGTTCTTCAAACAGCTCTGCTTCTCGCCCTTCTCCTTCTTCTTGTTTAGTGCACAACGTGCAGCATTCATTACTCGCTTGAAATTCATCACTCCTAAACCCAACTTAATTTTTCCACGCATTGTTTTATCAATTGCAAATGCTGCGATTCGTTGACCTATACCAATATCCTTTCTTCTTCGTATCGCTTTAGCCTTATCAGCTAAAATCCTATCTGCAATGTGACGAATTGAGAGATCTTTTTTTGCAGCGTATGCAGTGTCATGTTCCATACATGTTTCGTCGAGCAAATTAATCTCCTTATCGTCTCGTGCCAAGCGTTTCTGAAGCTTTGTTCCAGGTCCAGAGTAGTTATACCTCGGAATGTTATAGTGCTACAACGATGAAAAATAATATTACGACGATGTCAAACCTGATTTTCATGATATAAAGAAGAATTGACGATATTAAAAATGTAATTACAATTTTATTATTTTAATTTTTTTGCTCAGTGAATCAAAGACTTTCTAGTGCACGGAATAAACTAGCATTGTTTGTACTACGAAACTATATATGATTGTTAAGTGAGAACTGATTCTATGTAAGACATTTTGTCTGGGCGGATTTTGTTCTCGTACTGGTCGGTAGACAAAGAAAAGTTTCTTAATCGATGTATGTAATGTGAATGTATAAAAGCTATAAAAAGGAGAGAGAGAGATAATCCTTGCGGACAATCACCATATTGTGTAAGAAAAGGTAAATACAAGTTATTCAAAACAAATATCTCTAAAGTGTATTGTCTTGTGATTTCTAAAGACTGAAAATTGCGGTGTTTAATCTAAACCTGTCCTGAATAACAGCGAAGAACATTTATGTCATCATATATTTTCTTCGTTTGACCACGGTTGTGATTCGCATGTTACTTTTTGTTACGCGACGTGTTAACAATATTTTCATTACACGCGCAAAAGTGCACACAGCTTTAATCGAACCTGCAATTTTCTGAAATTATAACTCTTAATCAGTACAATTACGCGAATACCGTCTAAATCGCAACCGTGATCACAAAAGTGTTTCCTGGACCTGATTTTTATAAATGTGTAGACTTGATAGGGAACAGCATTGCACCATCGTTGGCTCGCAACAATTCAAAGAAAACAAAATATGGACTGAACAACTTTAAATTTCAACGCCGTCAGCGTTACGAAATCTGAACGACGTAAGTTAATTAATTAAATATTAACAGGAAGAGAATTATTAAATTTTGAAGATTAAATCATAGCAAGAATTTAAAGCATTTAGCATCATTACGTTTCTTTGCATTAGTATTTGAGTATCAGATACCATCATATCTGTTTAAAAGACAGTGCGTAAATAAAATTGCCACTTTTTATAATTATTATTATAGAAATTCAATGTGTCGTACCACAGTATGCAGTAAATGAAGCAGTCAAAAAGGAATACAAACGTCTCAAAAATGAGATCGACAGGAAGTGCAAAATGGCTAAGCAGGAATGGCTGTAGGACAAATGTAAGGATGTAGAGGCTTGTCTCACTAGGGGTAAGATAGATACTGCCTACAGGAAAATTAAAGAGACCTTTGGAGAGAAGAGAACCACTTGTATGAATATCAAGAGCTCAGATTGCAACCCAGTTCTAAGCAAAGAAGGGAAGGCAGAAAGGTGGAAGGAGTATACAGAGGGTTTATACAAGGGCGATGTACTTGAGGACAATATTATGGAAATGGAAGAGGATGTAGATGAAGACGAAATGGGAGATAAGATACTGCGTGAAGAGTTTGACAGAACACTGAAAGACCTGAGTCGAAACAAGGCCCCGGGAGTGGACAACATTCCGTTAGAACTACTGATGGCCGTGGGAGAGCCAGTCATGACAAAACTCTACCATCTGGTGAGCAAGATGTATGAGACAGGCGAAATACCCACAGATTTCAAGAAGAATATAATAATTCCAATCCCAAAGAAAGCAGGTGTTGACAGATTTGAAAATTACCGAACTATCAGTTTAATGAGTCACAGCTGCAAAATACTAACACGAATTCTTTACAGACGAATGGAAAAACTGGTGGAAGCGGACCTCGGGGAAGATCAGTTTGGATTCCGTAGAAATGTTGGAACACGTGAGGCAATACTAACCTTACGACTTATCTTAGGAGAAAGATTAAGAAAAGGCAAACCTACGTTTCTAGCATTTGTAGACTTAGAGAAAGCTTTTGACAATGTTAACTGGAATACTCTCTTTCAAATTCTGAAGGTGGCAGGAGTAAAATACAGGGAGCGAAAGGCTATTTACAATTTGTACAGAAATCAGATGGCAGTTATAAGAGTCGAGGGGCATGAAAGGGAAGCAGTGGTTGGGAAAGGAGTGAGACAGGGTTGTAGCCTCTCCCCGATGTTATTCAATCTGTATATTGAGCAAGCAGTAAAGGAAACAAAAGAAAAATTCGGAGTAGGTATTAAAATTCATGGAGAAAAAATAAAAACTTTGAGGTTCACCGATGACATTGTGATTCTGTCAGAGACAGGAAAGGACTTGGAAGAGCAGTTGAACGGAATGGACAGTGTCTTGAAAGGAAGATATAAGATGAACATCAACAAAAGCAAAACGAGGATAATGGAATGTAGTCAAATTAAATCGGGTGATGCTGAGGGAATTAGATTGGGAAATGAGACACTTAAAGTAGTAAAGGAGTTTTGCTATTTAGGGAGTAAAATAACTGATGATGGTCGAAGTAGAGAGGATATAAAATGTAGACTGGCAATGGCAAGGAAATCGTTTCTGAAGAAGAAAAATTTGTTAACATCGAGTATAGATTTAAGTGTCAGGAAGTCGTTTCTGAAAGTATTTGTATGGAGTGTAGCCATGTATGGAAGTGAAACATGGACGATAAATAGTTTGGACAAGAAGAGAACAGAAGCTTTCGAAATGTGGTGCTACAGAAGAATGCTGAAGATTAGATGGGTAGATCACATAACTAATGAGGAGGTATTGAATAGGATTGGGGAGAAGAGAAGTTTGTGGCACAACTTGACTAGAAGAAGGGATCGGTTGGTAGGGCATGTTTTGAGGCATCAACGGATCACAAATTTAGCATTGGAGGGCAGCATGGAGGGTAAAAATCGTAGAGGGAGACCAAGAGATGAATACACTAAGCAGATTCAGAAGGATGTAGGTTGCAGTAGGTACTTGGAGATGAAGAAGCTTGCACAGGATAGAGTAGCATGGAGAGCTGCATCAAACCAATCTCAGGACTGAAGACCACAACAACAACAACAATACCACTGGCATTTTGTCTAGAGTAACACCACCTCCTCTAACGCGTCTCCTACGCAGTGAAGGGTACGTAACTTCAACTGGGACTCTACTAGTACATTCGTTTCTTACTTTCAGTATTTGGAGAAACTACATGAACTGTGCTCCAATCTCAAAAGGTATTGTAGTGATGTTGACAGCAATGAGAAGATCGTCTGTAACAACCTGACAAATCATGTAGATGTAGTTCATGGCATAAATACAAGAAGTGTCAATCTCTCTCACTTGTGAAAGCAATGAGTGAGGCGTTGACCTGGATAACTGAGTATCAGACATTACCGCAATCACTTTCATCAATGTTCTCTTCACACGCCCTGTCGTGAGGGAGTTGCAAGATGTGGACTACTCACTCGACTCGTATATCCAAACCTTCCCCTCGTTTCGTGTCGCTGTCGTCCTAAGTGAGTAGGATGTTGTATTATTGTTATACCAGCATATATGCCCGAAATTCTCCATTAAAAGTCCATTATCAAGCTACTAATAGGATTAGGTAATAATCTTATTGACATATTTTAGAATATGATGGGTAAGAAGGCAAAGTACTTCCTGGACCAAACATCCATACTGGCCATTCCTCAGAGTGTCTCAGCTGGAAGCTCAAATGTTGGTGGATGAAGCCACACACCTATTACATGGCAGTACTATATGGCGGCAAGTCCTTCTCCCGTTACCAATGACATTAAAAACACGTGACGAGTTATGCCCTTTCCATCCCTCCCCTCCCCTCTACCGCTGCCCTCCCCACCACTCCTCCAATCAAGGCACCTGCCTTTGAAGTGAGAGAGCGATTCACAGCATAGTATTTTAATGGAAATTACGCAAGCTTCCTTTGAATTGGCATCAAGTCCTCAGATATGAAGTATATATTTTTAAAAGTAAGCTTCAATTGAAGTGCGCCTTTTTCTAATAAATTTGGTATTTGCTGAAACACACACACACACACACACACACAGTAAGTATAAAGAAAATCTACAAGCAGCAAGTTGGAGGCATCTAAAATAGCAAATCCTACATGCATAAATTTATCATAAACTGTGTTAAGTATGTTGTGTGTGCATAAATAAATTTTCTCAAATACGACACTGCGCTTAAAATTCAGGCTTGCACCAATAGTAGCAGCTCCACATCTACCTTTCTAACTCGTTGTTAGCTTCACATTACTAATGTTTCGCACATTGTGCATCGTTTCCCCGAAAAAATAAAAAAAAACTGTTATTCCTAAGGTTAAATAAATTTTTTGGAATTTTTTTTATGGGTTTCTTACAATTAGTGCTGATATACTTTGCATCCATAGAACTTGACAGGATGACAATGTCTTGAGAATTCTGTGTAGAATATGATAATCCTTCAGAAACTGCCTTCATATTCCATAGCAAATCATATAGTTCTTCTTATCATATAACGTGGAATTGAGCTTCTTTCGAACACCTGGATTGTTGGAACTACATGGTGGTAACATATCCTTTGCATATAATGGTAGAATAGAGTGGAGTTCACGTACATTATAGCATACTCAGTCTCCACTTGTAAAATACACCGAAACAACTTATTACATCAAATTTCCCACGTATTTCTGTGCAACATAAGAGAATGGTAGGTATTACAACAGACTGCTAAGATCGGATTAGATGGTGTAAGATTCATCCATATTTTTCTCACAGTCAGCAATGAACGATACTAATTCTGATGCCATACTCAACAAATTGTAATTGATCTATGTCTGTATTAAGTTGATATTTTGGATTGGTGTATACTTTCAAAAGGTGGTGACCAACAGCAAGGACATATTTCACAAATGTCATGTTACCGCCTTCAAATGCGGATAAAATTCGTTATTTACACAATACGTTTTGGCAAACTGACATCAAAAGGTTCATGACGCTGTCAATATTTTTATGAACCTGATGATGGTCAGTCGACTGAAACTGGTTGACTAAACAAAGATATTTATCTGCAGATTAAGTTGTAATAAGACATTTTTCATTTACATTATAATTTTTCACATGCCGAGCCAGCTGGTAACAAATAACGGGCTGGTTCTAATTTCTACGTTTACTGCAGAGCGTGCACAAGTTGTTAAACATGTCAGCCAAAATCAAGGCGTTGGATTTCAGTCAGAGTAATCACCTAATCCATTGCATTCAGATAAAGTCCATGCTTTTTGGTAATCCTATTCTTTGATAGTTGTGTCACCAGCAAACATGTAGATTCCGCAATAGGCGGTAATTATTCTTCCTGACAAATTGATTCGTCAGTTACATGCTTCTAAGGATAATTATCTTGTCGACAAAATTATACCGCTTGTCATTGGGAAATATCCGCTTGTTATTTTCAACTCTTCGGACTTGAAATATAAGACGTATTTTTCCAGACAGCTTGCCAGAAAGTTGAAGGAATCTATAAAACTAAATTTTATGTCGATATCATACCACACTGCGAAAGATTAAATTTTTCCGTGTTTGCCACTTCACGGAAACATGTATGAAACGTCCCCTTTGAACAATTATACAAGACTGTGCTTAAACTGACATACAATATTTTTAGCGCAACGCAATCTGACTTTCAAAAATCCCCACAAAAGAATGGCCCTGACTAACAGTAACCTATACGTTTCACAAATCACTTACCTCACAAAAAACTTGGTTACTCGAACTACTGCAATATAGCGAGCACCACTACTGCCAGCTAAATAAAAGATTCAAACAACGAAAGGCACTAACTACTGATAGGGATAGTTAGCAAATGAAAGATATTAATAGAGAACAAACAATGTATTTACGTTAATATCATCAAAAGTCATAATATATATAGGAGTTCATAACATCCATTCTTACAAATACCAAAACTCCGCCATTTCTCTCTCCACATCCACCACTGCTGGCGGCTCACCTCCAACTGCGCAACGCTACGCGCTGTTCACATCCAGCTGCCGCTGCTCAACACTACAATGGCGAGTATTACAACAATGCCAACCAGCCACAGACTGCACACAGCACAGCCAGTGATTTTCATACAGAGCGCTACGTAACATTGCCAATAAGAAAACATAAACAGCCTACTTACACATGGCGTGGCTTTACTTTCGTCGTTTCTTCCACTTGTTCACAGAAGTTCATGATTGTTGTGTGTGCATCGCAACAGAACAGGTTGTGAAACACAAAAATGGTTCAAATGGCTCTGAGCACTATGGAACTTAACTTCTGAGGTCATCAGTCCCCTAGAACTGAGAACTACTTAAACCTAACTAACCTAAGGACATCACACACATCCATGCCCGAGGCAGGATTCGAACCTGAGACTATAGCGGCCGCGCGGTTCCAGACTGTAGCGCCTAGAACCGCACGGCCACCCCAGCCGGCTGTGAAACACAAAAGACACTATAAAATTAGGTCTATAATTTAAATTACATTTAGCATGGGCAGCACCAGGAAATCTGCCTGTAAAATGGCAGTGACATCTGCTTTGCACTTCTGTCTGCTTGGAGTGTTCCTTCCAGAAGTGGCAAATTTCTGCTGTTGAAACGTGTTTTTCTCTTACGCACTAATGATCATCTGCTTGTTTTGCAACAAGTAATTTTTAATGTGTTCTGCACGGAAGGGTTTGGCTATTAGCTAAACCCTTCCGTGCCAGCAGCACTTCAGTGCAGCTGAAAATTTGTATGTTCTTTGCTGTAGCTGCACTGCAAATAGAATGCAAGTCTATAGAGCTTGTGGACACGAATTCGCTGGCAACACCTCGTCGCAGGAAGCTTTCGACGTCTGAATGTAATAACAAACGTTGTCTTCACCAGTTTGTTATACAACTTCAATTTTATTAACTGGTTCCCTACTTTGGGGGGTGTCATTTCTCAAAGGCAGTCCGATTTTCTTTCGACTGAAAATATAAGCAGCGGTCGCATACTACAGTACGATAATGAAAAGGAGTAATGCTATTACGTGCTAGGCTGGAATGTTTTCTATGTAGCGGTAACAGAAATGCTAGATTTCTGTGTTTGTGATGGACAGCGTTAAGAAATTCACATATTTCTAGCATTTATGATGTGCCGATACTTAGAATGGAACCACTTTAAACCCTCTTAATGCTGTCCGAAGTTCCTATAATAAAACATTCATGCACATAGTACCGTATGCCATACGCAATAATTAATACATCTATATTGTTCTTCTCAGATACTTCAGCATTATACAGTTGAGTAAGAAGTAAAATGTTTCCAGAGTATAATCTGAAACACTGTACACATGATAGTTTGCTGGGTAGAGACCAGCAATAATGTACCATTTGAAGCCATAATGATCGATGACAGAGTCAACATTCATCAAAGCTCTTTTTCTCTGCATTCACATTTTGTAATTTTCTGTATATTCCCCGACAAAATCCTTTATTTACATATACGTTAATGTAAATTTGTTCTTTCAACACCTATTGGAATCGTGACCTTGGAAAGCTATCGGTTTTTTAAATCAGTATTGATGTTGGTTGAATACCATACACGAACGTCATCAGACAGCTGTGAAGATATGTTCTTGGTATTAATATACTTTTCCCTAATTCTTCCTCTCTTGGACAAAAGGCATTTACAAGCTAACGAGATATTTATTTTAATAGGCCTATTCACCTCCCGTACACTCTTGGTGAAAACTGGAAGACATAAAGTAATATTTTATTTGCCTTCTTTAAACCAGTCATGATTGGCCAGTAAACACTATTTTTAGAAGCTGAAACCACACAACAAAGCCATCCTAGGCTACCAACGTCGATTTTAACACGCTTCATAGATGCTCAACCAACCAAACACAATTACATATTTTACTTAGTCTCGAAGTCTATGACGTCCACAAAGTTTATGTTACCGAGAGGCTGCAGTTATCTTCTTCCTCTTCCTCTTCCCTCAAGTACTAGCCACAGCAATTCTCCACCTGCAGATTCCCCACTGCTTCTTCTGGATACTGGATGGTGACTGCTTGCAATTTCTAGATACTGCATGCAAAGTTGTTTGAGTTATGGCAAGTACGTAATCTGGTTACGTCTTAGATATGACAAGGAATTCAACCGAGCTGGGTATGTAAAAAATGCCAGAAAGATGATAGACAGCATAACCAGTAAAGTTTTAGGAAGAACATGAAGAAGACCTACATTTTTTTTTTTCAGAGTGTTGCTCTATGGGTCGAATTATTTTGCGGTCAGGTGTATTTTTCCGAGAGACAATTGAAGGCGATCGCCCTCTCCAGCTGCTCCTGCAATACTGAATGAGAAAAAATCAGTAAGTTACAATGAAGTGACCAAGTAAGGTTTCATCACCTAAAGTATGAACTGTCTGGTCGGGATGGTGCATGAATTTGTGTGGCTGAAATGAAAAGAATGAGAGAACACAGTCACTGTGAAAAATAATGTAGTATATTCAACTTAGTGCAATGAACCCTCACCTAAATCCTTATACAAGTCCTCAGATAATGCCGGGACAAATTAAACACCTCAACAGTTCAAAATTCACGTCCACCTTGCAGTCGGCAGAATTAAACGTAAGTCTTGAGGGCAGTTCTATTGCATAACACTCGTAAGGACAGTTGCAAACGCGCGACGACGACACTCCACTGCTACTAGACTGAAGCTACTCAGCAGGGCAGACTGCTGTCGGGCGGCCTCTTTAATCTTGCGAGCAGTAGCGCCAGTGGCGGCTCAGGTCAGGAGGCGAGGCACACGTGCAGCCGGCGGTTGGGCGGCGTAGGTCGCTCTCGCTGCCGCTGTCGAACAGTGGAGCCTCTAATGTCAACCCCTGTACAGGAACGATTGCACCCTGTTTCATATAGCCCGCACAGGACTCGGTAGCAGATGCGCCGCAACCAGTTTTCGCCCAAAGCGCTGGGCCGTTTGTTCGGAAGGGGAGGCCGTTTGTTCGGAAGGGGAGGCCGACCGTGTCCGAAACCTTTCGGCTGGTAGGCGATGACAAAATCGAGGCGCACGCCCCACAATCTTTCTCAAAAGATTTTACAGAAACTATTCTGTAAAAAATTCACTTTTGATTTATTTATAGCTTTATATGCGAGGTTCATGATGGCGTGCCCATCATTTCGCTAATGATCACAGTTATTGTGATACTTACGTGGAAGTAAGACACTGTGCGAAATTCGAAAAAGTTTGTAATGAAAAGTATAGGTCGATATGATTTTGTGTTTCGTGCATACTATGTAATATGTTGCAACATATGAAATTTATGTAAAATATTTAATTTTTCTTTAAACTTGGCTGGAGGTCTCTATCTGTCACCAATCTCGAGAAAACTGATGTGACATAGCACACTTATCACGCTACGCAGAGTTAAATGTCTACAGCATTCATCATATTTCATAAACTCTTTGAGGTATCGAAATCAGACAATATCACCCAGAGAGGAGAGTATTTTCCATTATGGTTGTTATCCAACTAACTACAGACTTTTTCGATGAAGGAATGCAATTTTTGAAGGTCATCGATAGCTGGTGAAATGAGAAATGCTATGGGGTTTGGAGCAACATAAGTAAAGACATTAGAGGTTAATTTTGTACGAAGAATGTGCTTTCCACAGTTCCTCATTTAGTAAACTTAATAAACCACCTTTTTAGAATTCTTTTGCAACTGCATCTCCACAACATGTTAGTGAGGTGAGATGGTGTAAACTCCGCTGTGTTTTTAAAAAAGAAGCAAATTTTGAAATGGCAACCAGAGATATGTGCTGTTTTTACTCCAAATTCTCCACCCATAATACTTCTCTGAAAGTTGCAAATGGTTAAGAAGCCAGGCGAAAATAAATCGCTGCAGTTTGCGCGAAATTCTTTCTAGATACTAACCAAATCTGAGATGACAGTACATCTTTTCGAATAGCCAGCATCCAAGTGTAGGTGTGGAAGAACTCCACTTAATATTTATAGAAAATGTGAGCTTAGGCTTTAGTGTAGAACGGCTCTTCCCCTCCAGCGCATGAAATTTCTCCTACAGGTCTGCACATGACCCCCACCACGACGGCTCTCCCTATGTGTGCCCTGCCATCTGCACATTTAGCTGCCATGACATTCTGCATGCACGATATCGACAGGCTACGGTACCACACATGGCAAGTAATCAGAAGGTCAGCAACATAAGATTTTTAATTGTAAAATACGTATTTGTCAGACAATATTTTGCTCACAGTTGTGTCCTTCAAAGAAAAGTCGTTGAATGATTTAAACGGTTCAGGTGATGAGCATAAACACCTTCCTCGAGCACAAGTTCTCCATTTATAACCCCTCTCTCCTCCGTCTCCCTGCTGAGGCAGCCAAATAGTACTGAACAATTCCAAGAAGTTCTGAACCTTCTACTGAATCAGCAACTGGTGAGGGCGGAGATTTCATGGAATTTCTTATCTCGTGCTCCCATCAGTATCCACATCTGGGGAGCGTAATGCAACTCCAAAGGCGTGTGTTGAATCACTACTGTCATCATGTTTTGGTTCACATTTCACGCAACAGCAAACAGATACGGAGTTTCAAGGATCTCAAAATGAAGGTCTTGCTTCCTCGTCGCTGTGTTGCAAGCACTACGTTGGCTGGCGATAATTATAATTTCACACTGATATTGACTCTGTTGTCTAATGCTCTCCAGTAGGCGGAAAAACATCACAATATCTGTAGGAATCTCTTAGTGAGCACAGCTATCCGTCAGGGACACAGTCATCCATTAGCAGCTGCTTCCAGCCCAAACGGGCTCTCAGAGGAGGCATACTACTGTACTCTACTGTACAGGAAATCAAGCAGAGCCGGATCAGACCACTTAGAGGATGTAAGCTGGAACAGAAGGCAACGTCAACACTTATTTTCTGGAGAAAATGTAATATACGCAAACAGCAATGTGTCACAAAATCCTTTGCTACGCTATAAATGAGTGTAGCGGCAGTAGCGTTCAGACTCTACACAAGAAACTCAAGGAGGCAAGGCATACTGCGAGAGAGACCAGATTATATAATCTAGTCAACGAACGAGAATTCTCTCTGGTGTGAATGGTAGGCCAGTGCGGGTAAGGTACATCTACATCTACGTGATTACTCTGCTATTCACAATAAAGTGCCTGGCAGAGTGTTCAGTGAACCACCTTCAAGCTGTCTCTCTAACGTTCCATTCTCAAACGGCGCCCGGGAAAAACGAACATTTACATTTTTCTGTGGGAGCCCTGCTTTCTCTAATTTTATAGTGATGATCATTCCTCCCTATGTGGGTGGGTGCCAGCAGATCGTTTTCTCAATCGGAGGAGAAAACGGATTATTGAAATCTGATGAGAAGATCTCGTCGCAACGAAAACTGCCTTTTGTTTTAATGATTGCCACTCCAATCCACGTATCATGTCTGTGGCACTATCTCCCCTATTTCGCGATAATACAAAACGAGCTACCCTTCATTGTACTTTCTCGATGTCATCCGTCAGTCCCATCCGTATCCCCCACCACAGCAATACTCCAGAATAGGGTGGACAAGCGTGGTGTAAGTAGTCTCTTTAGTAGACTTGTGCCAATGAATCGCAGTCTTTGGTTGGCTCTACCCACATCATGTATGTAATCGTTCCCATTTAGGTTATTTGTCATTGTAATCCCCAAGTATGTAGCTGTATTTTGCATCCTTCACATTTGTGTGACTTATCGCGTAATCGAAATTTAGCGGATTTCTTGTAGTAATCATGTGAATGACTTCACACTTTTCTTTATTCAGGGTCAACTGTCACTTTTCGCACCATAGAGATATCTTATCTAGATCATTTTGCAATTCGTTTTGTTCATCTGATGACTTTACAAGACGGTAAATGAGAGCATCATCTGTAAACAATCCAAGTCCGCTACTGAGTTGTCTCGTATGTCGTTAATATAGATAAGGAACAATGGAGGGCCTATACACTTCCCTGGGGAACGCCGGATATTATTTCTGTTTTACTCGATGACTTTCCGTCTATTACTACGAACTGTGCCCTTAAAGTACACTCGGTTAGGTTCGATTTGCATTTACTTGCACTTGCTTGTGCTGCAATAGTGTCAATCTTTAACGAAGAGTTAAAAGAAGTTCACATCCTATATGCTTCAGTGCTAGAAGTACAGAGAGATTTTTTTCTCCATCTTTTCTTTTCGGTCGTTGACACGTGTTGAATGACCGATGAAGTGCTCTGAAGGAAATGTAGTGTTACCGATGCAAGACTTTAGGTTACGAAGGTCCAACCGTTATCAAAGAAATCTACAGCACAAATGGTGAGTATGAGAAACATAATTGGCAGAATACTGCAGAACCACTCAAAGATGCAATTGGGGATGTGACAAGGTGACATATTCATTATATGGTTGCATCAGGTGGAAACGGAGTGAATCAGCAGAAGCTTCGAACTTCTTTTATCGGAAACGAGGAGCGTCTGAACTTTCCTTGAAAGTAGACAAGTGCAAATATGTGTCTCTTGTATTGACTAAAACTGAAGAGTTGCGACAGATGATCGTTCTGTTTGTCTGCTTTCATAATATCTGCTGTTAAATGGCTGATCTATCACTGTTATATTACAGATTTTTGCTGATAAATAAAAATGTTTTACTCTTTAGCAGATTTTATCAAGTAGGCTATATGACAGGTCGCATGTATATTTCACACTCCATTAAGCACATTTTTTGACAATATTTTTGTGGTGTCACCGCCAGACACCACACTTGCTAGGTGGTAGCTTAAATCGGCCGCGGTCCATTTAGTACATGTCGGACCCGCGTGTCGCCACTGTGTGATCGCAGACCTAGCGCCACCACAAGGCAGGTCTCGAGATACGATATAGCACTCGCCCCAGTTGTACGACGACATTGCTAGCGACAATACGGACGAAGCCTTCCTCTCATTTGCCGAGAGACAGTTAGAATAGCCTTCTGCTAAGTCCATGGCTACGACCTAGCAAGGCGCCATTAGCCTTACATAGTTTGAGAATTATAGTATAAATGTCTCAAGAAGAACGCTGTAGTCATCCACTAATAAAGTTAAGTGTAAAGCAGCTACGTACTTTTCTTGCTACCATTCAATAGTTATCCTGTTCCAGAATTCACGCCCGTCTGCGTTAGATTGCGTGCCTATCGGCCCCCTCAAAATAACACTGTGTCGGCACTTCTGCCGACACATCATTTGGCGACGATTTAAAGTGTTCTTTCTGATGGCTTACATTTACTTGTGTCATGGCTTCGCCAGATGTACTGTCCGAATTTTATTGCTTGCAGAATCAGCAGACGCAGGCGTTATTGGATGCCCTTGGACCGCTCGACCAGGGTCAACGTGCCATTCAAACCGATGCGGCAGCCGCCGCTTCACCGCTACCGCAGCCACAATTCGCAGTTGCACAGCCTTTTAGGAACTACGACCCGGCGCACGAGTCGTGGACCGAGTGGTCCCGACAGTTCGCCTTCCACCTAGCCGCCTACAGAATTCAAGGTAATGAGCGGCAGCCGTTTTTGCTTTCTTGTGTCGGTGTGTCCACCTACCGTGTGATAGTGAAATTGTTTCCCCGACGTGACGTAGCAACTCTGTCCTACGAGGAAATTTTGTCTGCTTTAGATGCCTATTTCAAAGAAACAGTTAATGTGGTTGCAAAACGGTATACGTTTTTTCGTACAAAACGTACGGCCGGTCAAACTAATAGGCAGTGGGTAGCAACATTGCAAGGACTTACTAGGGACTGTGCCTTTGACTGTGACTGTGGCCTTTCTTATTCAGATACAATGGTACGTGATGCAATTGCACAGAACGTTTCTGATGTTCGCATACGGGAGCACATTTTGAAACTAGTTAATCCCTCCCTTCAACAAGTGATAGACATATTGGATAGACAAGACACACTTGACTGTGCTCAGGAATCTTTTGAAACTTCGCCAGCAGTGTGTAACATTAACCGGCCCGCCGGGTGAGCTGCGCGGCCCGGTCAACGGCCCTCGCGCACACAAACGAAGCTGCCGCCGCGCTCTAAACCAGGTGTGCCGCGCCAGCCCACAAATGCAGTGAAATCATGCCCGCGGTGTGCTACTAGACATTCGCGTGAACATTGCCCGTCACGCCCAGCTATTTGCTTTTTCTGTAATAGGAAAGGACATGTTCAAAGTGTTTGCCAGAAAAAGCTCCGATCAGACAATCACAATCATTCCAGGCCCTTTGCTTCGCGCCGGAATCGAACCAAGGACACTCTGGATCGTGGACCTTCGCCCATGGACATTCATGTAGTTAATTCCGATTCGTCCAGTGCCACTTTCTCTAACAGTGACTGTGTTCGTCCCACAAAAACTGTGCGTCGACGTCGCCGGAAATCACGTCAATTAGCAAGTGATTCTGTACCAGTGTCTATTCAAATTGCACAAAACAGTCGCTCTTGTCGTCAGCAGGACAATAAACTTTTTGTGGACTTAGACTTTGAAGGCAAAGTGATACCATTCCAGCTCGATACCGGAGCTGCAGTTTCATTGCTCAATCACGACACGTACAAACAACTGGGCGCATCTCCGTTGCGTGCCGCAAATGTTAAGCTAACTACATATTCCGGACAGACAATACCTGTGTTAGGACAGTGCAGCCTTCTTGCCACATACAAGGGACATACAAAACATGTGTCATTTTACGTTCTTCGTTCTTCTTCTGCAGTGAACTTGTTTGGCTTAGATTTATTTCAGTTGTTTAACATGTCTATTGTAAATCAGGTCCTAACAGTGAATCCACAACTAGTGCCTGCTACTTTTCCTTTGCCCCGCCCGGAAGATCTTTTTGCTAAACTGTGCCCGGGAAAATATTTTTCGAAGTTGGATCTAGCCGATGCGTACTTGCAAATACCGGTGGACGACGAATCCCAGCGCGTATTGGTGGTTAACACGCATCTTGGATTGTACAGGTTCAAAAGACTGCCGTTCGGGTGTGCATTCCGTCCCTGCATTGTTTCAGCAATATTTACAAACTATTTGTGCGTCGGTCCCTACTGCAGCAAACTATCTGGACGATATAGTGATCTCCGGACAGACAGAAGAAGATCATCTTGCAAACCTACGAACGTTATTTCAAGTCTTGCGACAAAATGGTCTTCGCTTGAGGAAGGACAAATGTGTGTTTTTTGCTCGTGACTTACCCTACCTGGGCCATGTCATCAATGCCCAAGGCATACATCCAAGTCCAGAGCACCTCCGTGCCATACAAGATTTGCCTTCCCCTCGCAATGCGAAACAGCTGCAGAGTGTGTTGGGTAAAATCACCTACTATCATCGCTTTCTTCACAATGCCTCTTCCATTTCAGCTCCGCTTCATCGCTTACGCCGTAAGGGTGTTCCGTTCGTCTGGACGACGGAATGCGAACGCGCCTTTCGCCAGTTGAAATCGGCGTTGCTTTCTAATACTTGCCTCACGCCTTTCGATACCCAGAAACCCCTTTTGTTGATGGTAGATGCATCGGATTTCGGGATCGGTGCTGTGCTTGCGCACAAAGTTGGCTCGCATGATCGCCCTATTGCCTTTGCGTCCAAATTGCTCTCGTCTGCGCAAAGAAATTACTCACAGATAGAGAAAGAAGCTTTGGCTCTCGTGTTTGGTGTTACTAAGTTCCATGATTTCTTGTATGGTCGTCACTTTACCATCATCACAGACCACAAACCTTTGACATCGCTTTTTCATCCGAACGAGCCTGTACCTCCGCGTACAGCGCAGAAATTCATTCGCTGGTCTATTTTCCTCTCGCAGTACCGCTACGATATCTTGTATCGGTCCACTGCTACGCACGGCAACGCTGATGCGTTGTCCCGTTTGCCTGTTGCTGAGGATCAAGCATTCGATTCTTCCGAACTTGCTTGCATGTTCATTGATTCGGAAACGGATGAAGTGGTCGAATCGTTTCCGATTGATTTTCGTCGTGTAGCTACCGCCACAGCTGCTGACCCTGTCCTTGCTACTGTTTTGCGTTCTGTTGCTACGCAATGGCCTTTGTCAAAGTCTCGGATCGAGGATCCGTTGGTTCGCAGATTTTTTGCTCACAAGGAGAGACTTTTTGTTCGACGTGGTGTTTTGTTGTTGCGTTCTGATAATGATCAGTCCAGAGTCGTGGTCCCACGTTCGTTACAGTCCTCTGTTTTACGGCTTCTTCACCAAGGACATTGGGGTATAGTGCGAACGAAACAGCTTGCTCGTCAGCACTGTACTTGGTTCGGAATCGATGCTGCGATTACGAATATGTGTTCTTCTTGCATGGCGTGTGCCGAACAACAATCCGCACCGCCGCGGAAAGTCTTTGCTTGGCCAAAAGCCACTTCCCCTTGGCAACGCTTGCACATTGATTATGCTGGTCCATTCTGGAATGCTCGATGGTTGGTTCTGGTCGACACCTTCAGTAATTTTCCTTTTGTTGTCCGGATGTCTTCCACGACGTCCTCCGCCACCATCCAAGCGTTGTCTGCTATCTATTGCATTGAAGGTCTTCCGCAGACTATTGTTTCCGACAATGGCCCACAATTCATGTCCGCAGAATTTCAATCATTCTGCCAGGCCAATGGTATTCAACATCTGACATCCGCGCCGTTTTCGCCTCAGTCAAACGGTGCCGCTGAACGATTGTCCGGACTTTCAAGTCACAGATGTTGACATTGAAAGAGTCGCATTCTCGGGAGGACGCATTGTTGCTCTTTTTGTCTTCGTATCGCTCTCAGCCCCGAGATGGTCGCTCGCCGGCTGAGTTGCTCCATGGTCGTCCTCATCGCACCTTGATGTCTTTGCTGCATCCGCCGCATCAGGTTCCTGTGCAGCGGCAGACTCCTGCTTTTGCTCCAGGCGACGTTGTATTTTATCGCAACTATCGAGGTTCACGGCGTTGGCTCGCAGGGCGCATTCTTCGCTGCCTCGGCCGCGCGATGTATTTGGTTTTGGGGGCCTCTGGTGAGGTGCGTCGGCATCTCAATCAGCTGCGCCTCTGTCGTCGCACGGGATCTGCCGCTCCCCGTCTGCTTTCAGCGACGGTGCCGTCCGGTCAGCGCCCTGGGGACCCATCTACTGGCTCGCCTCATCCCCAGGTGTTACCGACGATGCCTTCCCTTTTGCCCCATGGCGACGCGCCGCCGCCACCGCCGCCGCCGCCGCCGCCGCCTGTTCTCCGGCCGGCGCCACCCGCAGTGGACGCTTCGCTGCAGCCGCCAAGAGCCCCCCAAGGTCACGCGCCGCCGATCGCTTCCCGTGACCAGCTGTCCTCCGCCATGGAACTCCCGCCCGCTCCGGACCACATGACGTCATCGCGCGTCGGCTACCCCGACGCAATGGAGGTCGACCCTTCGGCCCCTCCTGTCTCTTTACGGGCGCATACACCGCATGTTGACGTGCACCCTGGACTAGATTTTCAGGCGTTTCCTAGCTCCCCTCGGACCGAATGGCCGGGTGCGGGTGGCACAGCCTCGCCTGTTGTTAGGCTCCCCACCTCATCGCATACGTCATGGGGTCCTCCCCACGGCGGGCGGAAGCCTTATAACACGACCGTTCACCGATTTGCGGGGGAGGAATGTGGTGTCACCGCCAGACACCACACTTGCTAGGTGGTAGCTTAAATCGGCCGCGGTCCATTTAATACATGTCGGACCGGCGTGTCGCCACTGTGTGATCGCAGACCTAGCGCCACCACAAGGCAGGTCTCGAGATACGATATAGCACTCGCCCCAGTTGTACGACGACATTGCTAGCGACAATACGGACGAAGCCTTCCTCTCATCTGCCGAGAGACAGTTAGAATAGCCTTCTGCTAAGTCCATGGCTACGACCTAGCAAGGCGCCATTAGCCTTACATAGTTTGAGAATTATAGTATAAATGTCTCAAGAAGAACGCTGTAGTCATTCACTAATAAAGTTAAGTATAAAGCAGCTACGTACTTTTCTTGCTACCATTCAATAGTTATCCTGTTCCAGAATTCACGCCCGTCTGCGTTAGATTGCGTGCCTATCGGCCCCCTCAAAATAACACTGTGTCGGCACTTCTGCCGACACATCAATTTTCCTTATACGTCTTCAATAAAATCCTTGAAGTGCTTTGCATATGTCACTGCAAACATCAGAATGTACTTTAAATACTGCAGAAACTGAAATGCGGAAGCATCGATCACGTAAATTAATTCAGTTACTAATATAGAGAGCGTAAGTGGTAGCCTTTCTTTAGATTGTGTTAGTGGCTAGAAACTGGTGTTCATATTTTAAATTTCCAAGTCACTTGTAATGAGAAGCCATCGAGAAACAACTGACGTATGTTTAAAGTCTTGAAATAATGCTAAGGTAAGATTGAGCATCAATTCAGTGTTAGGAATACTTAATCGATGCACTGAACTCTTATGTCCATATTTAGACACCTATATTTCCTTTTCCTGAAACATTTTGCCTTCTTCGTCAAAAATAATGTACTCGTCATTCAAAATAGTAGTCTCTCCTCTCTGAATACGAACGTTTTACATTGTGGCTCTAACTATAAAGTATTGTACCCTTCGTGCCGATTTTTGCTTAAAAAAGAAGGAAAAACAACAATATGACCTATAATTCAGCGTTCATAAGCTATATTTCATGTTACATTCCCTATAGTGTAAACTCTTGTCCACAGCTACAAGCGAGTGGTAGCGAACACTTGCGAATTGTCTGCGACTCACGTGAATGCCTCAGGAGGCTAAGAGTTCAGAGGAGTTCCAGAACTAAGACTGATGTGTCCACAGAAGTGCCGACACAGTGTGGTTTGAGGGGACCGCAATGCACGCTATAAGCTCACGAAGGATGGAGTGAGGTCTGAAACAGGATACGTAATGAATGCTATAAAGAAAAGTACGTAGCTTCTGGAATACTTAACTTTAATCCATCCTTGTGGTACATCTGGAGATTGTGGCGATACAAGTGAGACTCTTTAGATACAAGCTATCTAAGGCTAATGCCGCCTTGCTAGGTCGTAGCCATTGACTTAGCTGAAGGCTATTCTAACTATCTGCTCTGCAAATGAGCGAGGCTTCGTCAGTGTGCATCGCTAGCTACGTCGTCCGTACAACTGGGGCGAGTGCCAGTACGTCTCTCTAGACCTGCGTGTGGTGGCGCTCGGTCTGCTATCACTGAAAGTGGCGACACGCGGGTCCGACATGTACTAATGGACCGCGGCCGATTTAAAGCTACCACCTAGCAAGTGCGGTGTCTAGCGGTGACACCACAAAGACTTTGCAGCAGATAATGACGACGCTCCTCAAACACCGGCAGCCAATGGAGTTCTCCGCTAGGAAGAAGGAGCTGCTCCGCGAGGAAGTTTTCTACAACCAGTCGCAGAAGTGGATTCTGTAATGGTGGCAAAAGGTTAAAAATGAGTTTTTCTCCCTCCTCCATTTCGCACATCTTTATAGTGTGTACGTATTGATGTACCATGTGATCTTAGGCTCTGTGGCATGTAAAACCTCCAATATTTGCACCCCTTTTATTCCGTGAACCACTCAAGGTATCGGAACAAGATTTCTGGCAACTTACAATTACATGCTCAGACTGATTAATCCTTGCATCCAACACGTATTCATTACTTTTTCTTATTGTAACCCACATGCTTTTAAGTAAATTGAAACAGAGGCTATAAATATACGCAGATCGTTAAGCCTGCATTAAGTAAAAGCAATATATAAGAGTCTTCAGAAGATGTTCAATCGTCATAACCTCGAAAGGTGGACATACACCATGTTAATGTGCAGTATTGCAGTTTTACTGCATCACGAGTCAATCGAAAGCAACAGGGAATAATCCATATGGTAATAAAGTGAAAACTCAATTTTGAAATCTGCTATTGCATATGAGACCATTCGATCAGTTGACGGATGCTCACAAAAAGTACATTTGATGGATTTGAAATATTTCACGTAATTATTGAATGGGATTTAGCATATCAAAGAGCATGCATTGTATCTTGTTATTAGCTCTCGAGAGATCGTATTTGATTTCACAGGAGAACTGAACATATAGGCTGAATTGCAGAGCGAATACTACGTACCCTTCCTGGATACATGACAGACTGTAGTGTATAAGGTAGCGCCCAGGTGTAGGCCTTTCTTATCTGAGAGGATGCTGGTGACTGCTGACAAGTGTCGTGGTGTTTGAGTGGATCCTGCTTGAATTAAATTGAGCACGTTAAAGAGCGGTACTTAAATGCATAAATTTTTTGCAACAAACTCGTAGTCAGCCGCAGCACAGAGATGCAGAGAGAGGCATTCGATTTCATAGAATATGCTTAACTGTTTCCTACGGTTTTGCGCACCCGAATTTAGTTTCCTTGCTTATGCATTTCTCGGAGCTTGGATTTCTCCAAGGTCATGTTCCTTGCGAATGGAAAAAAAAAACAAAATACGATGCTGCATCGGCAATACAGAAATAAATGACTAATGAACACTAATCACATTTTTTATACATCGGAACATGCTGACACAGCGTGGTGGTGTATTTTAAAAGCTGGGAAACTCACTGCGACTAGCTTTGCCTTTAATATTGCACTATCAGAGATGTCGCCACCATCATAGTCATCATCATTATTAATCACTTCCGTATTTTTGCACTCAAAACGTAACTACAGCTCGCCCTACGTATTAATAACGTAAACTATATATTTTGCCAATAAATTACCTGTTTTGATACATTAAACCATGATGACTGATACGTTTTCTTTTATTTTCCCGAACAGTGTACTGTATCTAGCTTGCCAATCACTCAGCACCTATTTGTTCTGGAGGATCATGTATTTGGAATGTCGGATGGTGCTCGAAGTAGCATGGTTACTTCGGGTGATTTCAGTTTAGCGTGAACTATGAGTTTAATACAACTTATGCAAAATGGTTCATGGAAAATCACCGCCATCGCAGCTTGGGCACCGCTGGTGTGCGACTGCCTACAGTGCCGATTCGTATACACAAATTTATTTCACCTGAGTCACGTGTCTATTTGAATGGTTTGGAGGAAGTGAAGTGCGTTAAAGACTTTTTGCCAGAATATACTGTTCATTATATACTTGCCAAAGGCTGCCCCTGACTTACCGTTCCCCAGTCGAAAATGTGTCGAGAAACACGTATCACACTGGAGAGTTAGCTACGATGTTGTTGGAACAGTGGTGGTATTATTGTCACTGGCAAGATTTTTCAGATGATTTCAGTGAGCAGAATAGACTTAATTGTTGAACAATGAGAGAAAGATTCATCACTATCATGGTTAAGTTGAGGATATATTTTTCATATCGTGTACAGTTTGCTCCTAAACTGAGTACCATTTCGATTATATGAAGGCACATACAGCAGTCAAAACTTTGCTGAGAGAGCATAAAATATGAAATACTTTGTTCACTGGAATTTCTGTTGTATCTGGATCCCGCTCCAGCTACTGCCGGTTCTGGGTGTTACTGTGGAATGTGTCAGTGTTAGTTGCAGAGGGTGGCCGGATGCCCTCCCTGACACCACCCCTAACCCCCCGGAATGGAATAAATGTACCGCAGCTGTCTGCGTCTAGTGTAAGCCTTGGAACAGCGCGAGCGTCTGAAAATGTCTGTCAGTCGTGTAACTGAAGTAGAACGTGGGGACCAGCCCAGTATCACCTAAGGGGGCGTGGGAAACGGCCTAAAAACTACGTCCAGGATGGCAGGCATACCGGCCTTGGTCGTTTGGAAGGCGTCATCATCCTCGATTAAGAGTAATCGATTGTCATTCTGCTGGGGCAACGTCGACATCCACATATTGTCCAACTTTAAAACTTCCTCTTTTCTGTTAAAATTATAATGGTGTTTGTGAATCTTTATTGCTTCTCTAAACATGCGCGCATGATAATTGGATTTTCGTGCTAGAAAGTTTGTCTCATTAAATTTAATTTCGTGGTTCCCATCTCGAAAAACATTCTCAGCTACGGCTGATTTTTCGATGTGTCCTAAGTAACAGTTTCTTTTATGTTCGGCTAAGCGGGCCCTCTCAGCCCAGCTCTTTCCAATTTATTTATGGAGATTTTCGAACAGCGAACGCTGCAGACTGCCAGTAAAAAGACCGCTAAATGGTACCGCTATGTTGATGACACATTTGTAGTGTGGACTCATGATGAAGAAGAGCTGGATGTCTTCTTGGTGCATCTGAAGAGTATTAGCCCGAAGATACCGCTTACAACGGAGAAAGAGAGCAACGGTCAACTCAATTTCCAGGATGTATCGGTAATTAAACGGGTGGATGGGAAAGAACACTCACACGGATCAATACCTCCACAAGGAATCAAACTATCATCCTAGGCAAGAAAGTGGTGGACAGAGCCAACAAAATCTGCGAGCCGGCTTACTTGTAAGATGAATTAAATCACTTACGGTCAGCCTTAATGAAAAATGGATATACCAGCAAGGAAATTGATCGAGCCCTCCATCAAAGACGAAAAGAAGCCAGGAGTCAAGAGCAACAACGGTCACCTACTGGAAAAGTTTTCCTACCGTTCATTAATAAAGTCACGGACCGTATCGGGAAAGTCCTGGCCAGATATGGGATCGAAACAATCTTAAGACCCACCAAGAAGATTAAGGAATATTTAAGAACTGCAAAAGCGGCCGACAACCCCTAGCAACATCTGGGGTAAACAAAATGTCATGCAGTTGTAGACAAGTATATATTGCAATAACGAAAAGAAGTATAAACACCCGCTTAACCGAACATAAAAGAAACTGTCGCTTAGGTCACATCTAAAAATCGGCCGTAGCTGAGAATGTTTTTGGAGATGGGAACCACGAAATTAAATTTAATGAGACAAGCGTTCTACCACGAAAATCCCATTATCATGCGCGCATGTATAGAGTAGCAACAGAGATTCACAAACACCATTATAATTTTAACAGAAAAGAGGAAGTTTTAAAGTTGGACAAAATATGGATGTCGACGTTGCGCCAGCAGAATGACAATCGATTACTCTTAATCGAGAATGATGACGCCTTCCAAAGATAGGCATACCGTCGGCTTCACGTGACGAATAGTGGCGCCCTATATGCGTTCCATAAATGTGAGAATACATGTAGCCTCGCTGGCAGCAGCCGGACGACCTCAGAAGATGTGTCCCGCAGATGGAGACGAAACGTTAGGTGGAAATTTTATACATCGATCACGGCCTCTCAGCCCGTAAGTTTCACCTGAAAACAATACCGGCCGTGAAAGTCTACACTGTATGAATTTGATCATATGTGGTAGGTTCCTTAGTTTCAAAACATATACAGTTATTATATGATTATTTTATGGATAGTTCTTGTGACATGCTGCCAATTATTACAGCACCTTGAAATGCCTTAGCCTATTTATTGTAGCGTGTGCAATCTACTGTATGGCGGTCCTATACCCTCGCACCCACCACAGGTTTTGGACTCACACGCCCTACCCCCTTTTATATGTGGAGCTATCTACTATGTATCAGGAATGCTACAAATCACTTGCTACATTCACGTTAATGTGAATGTATTTTCAGCTAGAATTGCCTACTTCACGTTAATGTGAATGTATTTGCAGCTAGAATTGCCTACCTTATGCAATATTACATGCCACTAACAACCACAACTACATAATGTATCCGATCCAAACATGAAAGAGTATATGCCATTCAGTACATATATGTAAGATCAGGGTGAAAGTTAATGTTCGAGTGAAATGCTAAGCCATGGGTCATGTTTACAGTAATGAAGATCTTACCAAACGAATGTGGCGTCTACACAAGCCACCATAATTATCATTTCTAACAAATGGAAAATGTCATACACTATATTGCCCACTGCCTCAAAGACTGCTAAGGCCATATTCATTATTGTATCATAAGGCACTGCTGATGGAGTTTTAGCATCAACTCCAAAACATACACATACATATAAAACATCTACAAGTACTCATTACCTATGTACTACACATCTTTACTGTAATCCATATCCATAGACATATGTGTCTAATGGGTGCAAACACTTACCACCTCTAACAGTACTAATACATTGCAACATCAACCTCACAGTATACTGCTGATCAGTAACCATCACATTTTAGAAAACAGCACATTCCTTTCCTTCACTATCTCAGCTGTACACTTCATACATTATATTACATTTTTTAAAACATTACAAAATCTGCTATACTTCAATTCTACTGCCCTTTAACCTTCACCCTATATACTTCCAACTCTTCAAGAATATATAATTTGGCACCTTTTTTGCATTCTGTGAAATGCTCATAGTATTCTCTATAGTACCTGGCGCTTGCCCTCATTTCTTACATGATGCCCATAATGCATTCTGTTCAGTGGCCTGATGGGCTCTTTATACCATATCTCAAAACTCATATCCATTTCCCCTACGTAACACTTACAACAGAGATCACGTTGTTACTTGTAGACACCTGCATTTTCGATTTATTGAATTTTTGCCCTTGGCTCGGTTACATAGCGTTTATCTAAATCTGTTCTTTAATGGACCCAATGTACTGTATAATTTTTTCGTTTTTTGCGAATACAGAAATTTGTTGGTGTCTTCCCTGCAATAGTGTAAACTAACATACTTAGTCTATTTATTAAGCACATGCTTCTTTTGTTTATGCTTACAGTACAGACTGTATACAACTTCAGCTATTTAACTGTTGGCAACGTCTACCTGCTCAAGCATATGAAGTTCAATGCCTATCTCCATCCAGTCTAACGGCAGTATTCTTACAGATGGCATCATTGCATTACAGAATGCCATCTTGTGGTGTCTAGGGCTAATATCGATAACAGTGTCAGTATGGGCCACGTTTCTGCAAACTGCAAACCCTAAACTATTCTCTTTCCTTAACACTGTGAGGTCTAGGAAATTTTCCTTTCTGATTCATGCTCCAGCGAGTAAGTGACAAAAATCATCTTCGAAGTATCCAGTATTTCTACTGTGATCTTTATGGAGACGAATGTATCATCAACATATCTGTGTGGGATGACCCAGTTCTGAATTCTCTGTGAAAACCTTCCTTTCCAGTATGTTTATACAAATATCTGTCATGAGACCTGGCACCGTGTCACAGTACAATGCATAGAAATCAGCATATAACTGTTTGTATACTGAAATATGGAAAGCTATTACTTCTGATAACATTGGCATTGCATATATGCATGCACTATACTTTTATAATACGTTAATATTTTATTCACCTTGTAAGAAACAAAATATTCTTTTTTAATAAGAAAAATTTTAATGCATGATATGGAAGAAGGTAAGGGGGTCAATTCCACAGCCCTCTAATTGTATGAGACAGTACAAATTAGCTACACAAAATTGTGCTGTGGTGTATCTGTCAATGTACTTGTGGTTGATTCCTTCCTGAGCAAAATGCATTTTTCTTATATTATTAATGCCCTTATGGTGCGTGCATACATAATCGTGTGTTACACTTGTTCAAATGTATATGACCAAGGTCTGCACACCTCATGGTGGTGCGTAATATTTGTAAGATGCCCTTTTGGTAATGTAGCCCTATATAATGATATATTACCAGCATTTTATTAGGTTTATATGCTTACCACCCTCCCCCATGAACCATGGACCTTGCCATTGGTGGGGAGGCTTGTGTGCCTCAACGATACAGATAGCCGTACCGTAGGTGCAACCACAATGGAAGGCTATCTGTTGAGAGGCCAGACAAACGTGTGGTTCCTGAAGAGGGGCAGCAGCCTTTTCAGTAGTTACAGGGGCAACAGTCTGGATGATTGACTGATCTGGCCTTGTAACACTAACCAAAATGGCATTGCTGTTCTGGTACTGTGAACGACTGAAAGCAAGGGGAAACTACAGCCGTAAACTTTCCCGAGGGCATGCAGCTTTACTGTATGATTAAATGATGATGGCGTCCTCTTGGGTAAAATATTCCGGAGGTAAAATAGTCCCCCATTCGGATCTCCGGGCGGGGACTACTCAAGAGGACGTTGTTATCAGGAGAAAGAAAACTGGCGTTCTACGGATCGGAGCGTGGAATGTGAGATCCCTTAAACGGGCAGGTAGGCTAGAAAATTTAAAAAGGGAAATGGATAGGTTAAAGTTAGATGTCGTGGGAATTAGTGAAGTTCGGTGGCAGGAGGAACAAGTCTTTTGCTCAGGTGAATGCAGGGTTATAAATACAAAATCAAATAGGGGTAATGATGGAGTAGGTTTAATAATGAATAAAAAATAGGAGTACGGGTAAGCTACTACAAACAGCATTATTGTGCCCAAGATAGACACGAAGCCCACGCCTACTACAGTAGTACAAGTTTATATGCCAACTTGCTCTGCAGATGACGAAGAAATTGATGAAATGTATGATGAGATAAAAGAAATCATTCAGGTAGTGAAGAGAGACGAAAATTTAATAGTCATGGGTGACTGTAATTCAAGAGTAGGAAAAGGGAGAGAAGGAAACATAGTAGGTGAATATGGATTGGGGCTAGGAAATGAAAGAGGAAGCCGCCTAGTAGAATTTTGCGCAGAGCGTGAGTTAATCGTAGCTAACACTTGGTTTCAGAATCATGAAAGAAGGTTCTATACCTGGAAGAACCCTGGAGATAGTAAAAGGTATCAGATAGATTATATAATGGTAAGACAGAGGTTTAGGAACCAGGTTTTAAATTGTAAGCCACTTCCGGGGGCACATGTGGACTCTGACCACAATCTATTGGTTATGAACTGTAGATTTAAAACTGAAGAAACTGTAAAAAGGTGGGAATTTAAGGAGATGAGACCTGAATAAACTGAAAAAACCAGAGGTTGTACAGAGTTTCATGGAGAGCATAAGGGAACAATTGACCGGAATGGGGGAAAGAAATACAGTAGAAGAGGAATGAGTAGCTTTGAGGGATGAAATAGTGAAGGCAGCAGAGGATCAAATAGGTAAAAAGACGAGGGCTAGTAGAAATCCTTGGGTAACAGAAGAAATATTAAATTTAATTGATGAAAGGAGAAAATATAAAAATGCAATAAATGAAGCAGGCAAAAAGAAATACAAACGTCTCAAAAATAATATCGACAGGCAGTGCAAAATGGCTAAGCAGGGATGGCTAGAGAACAAATGTAAGGATGTAGAGGCTTATCTCACTAGGGGTAAGATAGATACTGCCTACAGGAAAATTAAAGGGACCTTTGGAGAAAGGAGAACCACTTGCATGAATATCAAAAGCTTTGATGGAAACCCAGTTCTAAGCAAAGAAGGGAAAGCAGAAAGGTGGAAGGAGTATGTAGAGGGTCTATACAAGGGCGATGTGCTTGAGGACAATATTATGGAAATAGAAGAGGATGTAGATGAAGATGAAATGGGAGATACGATACTGCGTGAAGAGTTTGACAGAGCACTGAAAGACCTGAGTCGAAACAAGGCCCAGGGAGTAGACAACATTCCATTAGAACTACTGACTGCCTTGGGAGAGCCAGTCCTGACCAAACTCTACTATCTGGTGAGCAAGATGTATGAGACAGGTGAAGTACCCTCAGACGTCAAGAAGAATATAATAATTCCAATCCCAAAGAAAGCAGGTGTTGGCAGATGTGAAAATTACCGTACTATCAGTTTAATAAAGCACAGCTGCAAAATATTAACGCGAATTCTTTACAGGCGAATGGAAAAACTGTTTGAAGCCGGCCTCGGTGAAGATCAGTTTGGATTCCGTAGAAATCTTGGAACACATGAGGCAATACTGACCCTACGACTTATCTTAGAAGAAAGATTAAGGAAAGGCAAACCTACGTTTCTAGCATTTGTAGACTTAGAGAAAGCTTTTCACAATGTTGATTGGAATACTCTCTTTCAAATTCTAAAGGTGGCAGGGGTAAAATACAGGGAGCCAAAGGCTATTTACAATTTGTACAGAAACCAGCTGGGAGTTATAGGAGTCAAAGGACATGAAAGGGAAGCAATGGTTGGGAAGGGAGTGAGACAGGGTTGTAGCCTATCCCCGATGTTATTCAATCTGTATACTGACAAGCAATAAAGGAAACGAAAGAAAAGTTCGGGGTAGGTATTAAAATCCATGGAGAAGAAATAAAAACTTTGAGGTTCGCAGATGACATTGTAATTCTGTCAGAGACAGCGAAGGACTTGGAATAGATGTTGAACGGAATGGACAGTGTCTTGAAACGAGGGTATAAGATGTACATCAACAAAAGCTAAAAGAGGATAATGGAATGTAGTCGAATTAAGTCGGGTGATGCTGAGGAAATTACATTAGGAAATGAGACACTTAAAGTAGTAAAGGAGTTTTACTATTTGGGGAGCAAAATAACTGATGATGGTCAAAGTAGAGGGGATGTAAAATGTAGACTGGTATTGGCAAGGAAAGCGTTTCGGAAGAAGAAAAATTTGTTAACATCGAGTATAGATTTAAATGTCAGGAAGTCGTTTCTGAAAGTATTTGTGTGGAGTGTAGCCATGGACAAGAAGAGAATAGAAGCTTTCGAAATGTGGTGCTACAGAAGAAAGCTGAATATTAGCTGGGTAGATCACATAACTAATGAGGAGGTATTGAATAGAATTGGGGAGAAGAGGAGTTTGTGGCACAACTTTACTAGAAGAAGGGATCGGTTGGTAGGACATGTTCTGAAACATCGAGGAATCACCAATTTAGTATTGGAGGGGAGCGTGGAGGGTAAAAATCGTAGAGGGAGACCAAGAGATGAATACAGTAAGCAAATTCAGAAGGATTTAGGCTGCAGTAGGTACTTGGAGATGAAGAAGCTTGCACAGGATAGAGTAGCATGGAGAGCTGCATCAAACCAGCCTCCGGACTGAAGAGCACAACAACAACGACATGCTTACCTGATAAACATTATTTTGTTTTGAATGCAGCCTTCATGACATGAATGATGCTCAATATGGTGCTGTGTAATGGTTACTTAATGCCTTGCTGTGGGTTTGGTACCAAAGGTTACGAAAATAACGTAATTTGTAACGCTATAAGGGTTTTATGTCTTTCAACTTACTTTGTTTTTAGACAGTACGCAGCTAACAAAGAATAATGAACAGCAAATTTTAGGGTTTAGCATCTACATCTACGTGAATAGTCTACAAATCACGTTTTACTACCTGGCAGAGGGTGGGGTGGGGGGGGGGGGGGTTGTTCACCCAACAACCTTCACGATAACTGACTATTATTACCGTCTCTTACAGCTCACGGAAAAACGAATATCAATATCTATCCGTATGAGCTCAGATTTCCCATATTTTTTTTTTTTTGATGATCGTTTCTCCCTATGTAGGTCGCCGTAAACAAAATATTTTCGTGTTAGGAGTAGATAGTAGGTGATTGAAATTTCGTGTGAAGATTACGTAGCAACGAAAAACGCCGTTGTTTAATTGATGTCCACCCCAAATCCTGTATCATTTCAATGACACAGTCTCCCGTATTTTAAACTTGACTGATTTATCTTGTAACCGAAGTTTAATGGATTCTTTTTAGCGGTCATGTGAATGACCTCACAATTTTCGCTATTTGGGGTACAATGCTTATTTTTGCACCAGGTAGATATCTTTTCTAAACCGTTTTGCAATTTCTTTTGATTTTCTTATGACTTTACTAGTCGATAAACGACAGCATCATCTGCAAACAACCTAAGACGGCTGACCAGATTGCCTGCTAAATCGGTTATATACATAAGGAACAGCAAAGGTTCTAAAACACGTGATTTAAGTTGCTTCACTACTCCGAGGATATCTACTATTGTTTGCAGCTGTTCTTGATTCGAATTCTGAAATATATACTTCGTCTTCTTTGGTGAAGGAATTTCGGCAGTCTACGTTTAATAACTCTGCTTTGGCAGCATTGTTGTCGATAGTGTTTCCACTGATATTGCGCAGAGAAGGCATTGATTGTGTCTTGCCGCAAGCATACTTCACATACAACCGGAATCTCTTTCGATTTTCTGCCAGGTTTCGTTGTGGAAACTATTATAAGCATCTTGCGGTGAAGCCCACGCTAAATTTCAGGCTTCTGTAAAAGATAGCCAATCTTGGAGACTTAATGTTCGTTTAAATTTGACAGGTGTTTTTCGTTGTTTCTGGCACAGTGTTCTGACCTGTTTTGTGTACCAGGGAGGATCAACTCCGTCATTTGTTTATTTATTTGGTATAAATCTCCCAACTGCTGCCGATACTATTTCTTTGAATTCAAAGTACATCTGGTCATTATTAATTTGGAAGGAGTGGAGACTGTTTCTCAGGAAGGCGTCAAGTGAATTTTTATCTGCTTTTTTGAATAGGTATATTATTCGTTAATTTTTTTATGCAGGACAGTAATGCTAGGTACTATATCATGCTACAAAAACAAAGGGTTGTACACAAAAAGACGCGCTATGTCCTGGCCTCCTGGCTTTGTGTGTTCCATTTGGACACTGTGTTATTTTGTAAAAACAAAAAAAATTAGTATTTCCTGTAATGTAAATTTGATATACTTATTTGGATGCTAAGTTATTTTGTTAAACAAAAATTCAGCATTTTCAATAATGTAAGCTTGATATTTCTGCACTTTTAAAAATCTTATCAATAAATGACAGTGGTTGCGGAAGCACCATAGAAAACCACCAAGCACATATGCACATGCACATATGTATGTGGGCACACCTGCAAAGGTGTCCTGTTGACTATTATGGCTAATATTTTTCAGTTGGTTGTCTCAGTCAGTTGCAACGAGCACATAGGCTAAGATCAATGAGGGTATTGTTTCCCATTGTATTTTTTTCTGTACAGAAGCTCTTCATGCCCTTTGGCTCCACATTATGTGAATAATTATGGCTCATAGGAAGGTATGTCTATAGGTATATGTGTATCTGTAATATGGACATACATAATGTTTGTACTCATTATAGTAAGACATGTAATTTGTAGTTTAAGGTGTGTGGCTTGATAATGGGCTTGTCATCCCAAAACCGCTGATCACTACAGGTGAATTTTATAGCAGTGCAATTGACATGGACGAAGTAAATAATTATTTAATTTCCTCAGTACTGACCAGCCGCGGAACTACGATCCCCTGGCAGCCTACCTCGAATAAACAAGTTTGCGGATAATCAGGCTGCATGCAAATGTAGCAGGAACCTACTGGAAGAAATGACTTTTCCTTGCAAGATTCATTGCTAGAATTGATTTTAACCGTAAATGTTTGTTGTAGAATGTGGTTTCAAAAGATGCAGAAGTGTATATTCGTAAAAGTTTTTTGTAGAATGTGGTTCCAGAATATGAGGAAGAGTGTAATAAATCTAACAATGCTAAACTTATGAAGAATAGGGCGTAGCTCGTGTGGATAAAGTCAGAGGTGCGCGAAGCGTATGGTCTGAAGGATAGGTTGAATAAGGAAATTTATAAATTACATTTGGAGCTGTCTAGTTGTTTAGCATTTTTTACGATAAAGTATGTCAGTAGGTAGCAACTTTGCGTAAAACTATTAAGATGAGACAAGATGTTGAAATTAGACGTTTACGTAGTGTTGAATGTAACAATAATGACAACACTGACGAGAACGTAGTTACTAATCATTTTAATCACAGGGTGGTGAAACGGACAGATACTGTATCCAGTGAAAGGGTAATGCTGCTACTAAGTAATGGACTGCAGTTTGTTTCAACAGCTAGGGTTTCTGAGGGTCATATTGCGGAAATAGTCAATTTCTGCATGCGGTACGTTCACTGAGGTAGTGGAAGCAAAACTAGCGCTTACAGCACAAAAACTACTGAATAATGAAGTGGCTTGTGGTCACACTGGGGCAAGGTGGACAAAGATATGAAGCTTGTTAATGGCACCCATAAAAAGTTACACAAGAAAAAAGCCATCATAATAAGAGCCAATAAAGGTAATATCCTTGTTGTTTTGACAGAGACGATATAGTGTTTAAGTTAAACAATTTTTGGAAGAATACAACATAAAGTCGGTAGCGAAAGACTCCACAATTTTTTTTCAGATAGCACTTAAGAAGAAGTTGGAGGCGTCACAGTTTCTCTTGCACCCTCGGGAGAAAGGGAGACTGATTTTTATGAACTACTCTGTCCCACCTTTAAGGGCACAACTGAAACTGCGTAAGGAGGATAACAGTAAGATGGTAATAATTAATGGTACATATTCGCCCTTAGCAAGATTGAATAAATTGCTGTATAGGCAATTAAAGGAAATCTGTAAGTACGATATAGATTACAACGTTGTTAGTAGCATAATCTTTGGGAATGAGGCGAAGGGGCTACAAATTACAGACATACAGACGATATGTTAATCGCATCATACAAATTCGTGAATTTATACACTAATGTTCCTACTAATGGTACATTGTACATAATAAGAGACGGTCTGGTCTGCCACCAGAGAGGAATGTGGGGAAAGTAGCCGAGTTCATTAATTTGCTGAAATTTAGTTATACTATAATTATTTCTAGTTTGATGGGAATGTGTATCGGCGATGTGACGATGTAGCAATAGGTAACTTTCTATCAGTTCTCACTGCGGGCATTTATGCAAACGTGCTGGCAATGAAGGTTTTTCAGAACGGTGGAATCAAATCGTCTTTAATAGACGGTACATTGATGATGCATTCATCACCATAAAGGTCACAGTAGAAACACTGGATAATATGACGACGGTATTTAATTCACATCATAGGAACGTGGTATACACGCTAGATCATGAAGCAGAAAGGAAAATTAATTTCCTAGACCTTACGCTCTCCAGAAAAGAATTATTTAGCGTTAAAAATTAACAGGAAACCAACTCATGTAGACATGATTACTCATAATAGCTCTAACCATCCTAGACACCATAAGATGGCATAATTCAAAAGTGACACACAGAGGCAAACTACCATTGGATGAGACAGAGACAGACACCGAACTCAAGACGCTCGAGGAGATAGCTGTTGCGTGGTTGCAGATCTGAAGTTGTAAACAATCTGTACAGTAAGCATAAACAAAAGAAACGTATGCTTTCATAAAGAGATTAGGTACGTTACAGTACACTGGCAAGGGGAAGTACCAAAAAAATTGTTTCCTGCATTCCCAAAGAGATGATAAATTGCATATAGGATGTCAGGTCTATTAAAGAGTAGACTAAGGTATGTACTAGGTAAATCAGCCTAGGAAAAAATTACCTTAAATTCGAAAACGCAGGTGCCTACAAATTACAAGGTGGTACCTGTGAGAAGTTCTACATAGGGCAGACAGGCAGCAGTTTCGAGATAGGATATAAAGAGCATATCAGCTGGCTGTAGAGAATGAGTTATGGACAGCGTGTAAGAACTGAGGGGTTTACTCCAGGTACCACAGAGAATACGATGACCATTTTACACAGGGCCAAAAAGTGTCAAATTAAATATTCTTGAGGAGCTGGAATCATATAGGGCGAAGGTGAAAGAGCCTAGTAAACTGCTAAATGAGCAGGCAGAAGTTAAGTATAGCAGAATTTTTAAAGTTTTTAAAAATGTAATCTAATATATGCAGCGTATGGTTCAGATACTATAGTAAGGGAATGTACTGTTATGTAAATGGCAGTGGTTACTGCTCACCAGTATATTGTGAGCTGGATGTTGCAAGGTATTAGTACCTTTAGAAGTGGTACAGAGTTTGCATCAATTACATGTGTGTGACTGTGGATATGGATTGCAGTTAAGATGTGTAGTACATAGGTAATGAGTATTTGTCGATGTTTTGTATGCATATAACGTAATTATATGTTTAGGAGCTGATGATGAAACTCCATCAGCAGTGCTGCAGGATATAGAAATGTATATGACTATAGCGAACTATGAGGTAGTCAGTAGTATAGTGTATGAATGTTTCCAATTGTTATAAAAGATAAGTATGGTGGTTTGTATAGGCGCCACATTCGTTTGGTATAAAGTTCATGATCGCATGTGCCTGTAGATATGATACATGCCTTGGCACCTGACTAGAACTTTCACTGTCACCATGACCTAACATATATGTACCACTGTCTACACTGATATACTCTTTCGTGTCTGAGTCAGATATGATTTGTTACATAGTTTTGGTTGTTAATGGTATGTAATGCCGCCAAAGGTAGGCACTTACAATAGAAAAGGCATTTAAACAGGTGTGAATGCAACAACTGATCTTTAGTGTTCCTGGTACATAGCACCTAGCACCAGATGTGTTACAGGGTTGGGGATATGAGTCCAAAAGCTATGATCAGTGCACAGTACCGCCATACAGTAGACTGCATTGCACTGCGAATTACAAGCCTAAAGCATAGAACTTTGTATGTAATAGCTGTTTATGTACTGAAATAAAGGAAGGTACCACACATGACGAAATTGTTGGCTTTACACATGTATATGCACCAGATATTTTAATACATTCATATTATATTCATGACACCTTGTAAAAAGCATTATTTTTGTTCCAATAAGACAATATTTAATACATAATAAGAAAAGTCGTAAGGTGTTCGATTCCACAGCCAAACACTGTATGATACAGTACGCACTGGTAACACAAAAATGTACTGTGATGTATACATTAGCGGTACTTATTGTTATTCCCTTTCTGGGTGAAATGCATATGCTGTTACATAACTCGTCTTCTTAAGGTGCACACATACATAACCGTTTGAGACACTTGTTCAAACATGTGCGACTAAGATCAGCACACCTCCTGATCGTGAATATTATTTGTAAGATGCTCTTTTGTAATGTAGCCTTATGTAGTGATATATAACCAGCATTTTATACAATACTTTTACCTACAATTATGAATGATGATTGTGTCAGATGATGCTCAGTATGGTGCTGCCTAATGTGTATTTAATGCGTTGCTGTGTGTTTGGTACGAAAGGTTATACTAAAAATGCAATTTGTAGAGCTGGAAATGTTGTACGCCGTTCACCCTATTTTATTTTTAGATAGTATGTGGCCAACAGACTATAACGAACAGAATATTTTAGGCTTTAGTACTGACTCCCTGTATGCAATGTTGTAGTGCTTGGTACTATACTATGCTGCAAAAACACAGGGTTGTATAAAGGAATAGGCTGTTGCATGTGTATGCCAGTATGCCTGAGAACGACACCTACAAAGGCGTCCTGTACGTAACATTTGTCAATTTTGTTGCGTCAGTCAGTTGCAACACATACAAAGGCTAAGATCAATGAGGGTACTTATTGCCCACAGTATACTTTCCTGTACAGAAGCTTTTCACACTGTTGGCACCAAAATGTTTCAAATGGCTCTGAGCACTATGGGACTTAACTTCTGAGGTCATCAGTCCCCTTGAACTTAGAACTACCGAAACCTAACTAACCTAAGGACATCACACACATCCATTCCCAGGGCAGGAATCGAACCTGCGACCGTAGCGGTCGCGTGGTTCCAGACTGTAGCGCCTACAACCGCTCGGCCACCACGGCTGGCTGTTGGCACCATATCGTATGAATAATATCGGCTAATAGCGTCGATAAGTATATCTGTACCTGTAGTATGGTTGAAATGGTTCAAATGGCTCTGAGCACTACGGGAGCCGGCCGAGGTGGCCGAGCGGTTCTAGGCGCTATAGTCTGGAACCGCGCGACCGCAACGGTCGCAGGTTCGAATCCTGCCTCGGGCATGGATGTGTGTGATGTACTTCGGTTACGTAGTTCTAAGTTCTAGGGGACTGATGACCTCAGCAGTTAAGTCCCGTAGTGCTCAGAGCCATTTGAACCATTTTGGTGCTTCAAAAAATGGCTCTGAGCACTATGGGACTTAACTTCTGAGGTCATCAGTCCCCTAGAACTTAGAACTACGTAACCTAAGTAGATCACACACATTCATGCGCGCGGTCTGCGCGGTTTATAACGATATGTTTACGTAATGTGTATACATAAACATACAGTTATAAATGTCCCCGTTCGTAGTCGCTAATTATAACAATATGTTTACTTTTGTGCTGTAACATATAGCTATAATCAGCGGTGGAAATATATTTGCGAACGCCGACCGTGTGCGGCTGTCTCTTGTTGGATCGTCTGATCAGTCGGAAGTTGCATTGCAGAGGAGAGTAAATGCCTATTCAAAATATAATTAATTTTGGATAGCTCAACATGAATTTCCTAAGGGACCGTAGTTTATCATGCATTTACCAGTAGAAAATATTTCGCCGCATGCAACTTCCGTCCGATTTCGATGAAAGAATTCGTGACTGTGAACTCTCTATTTGGCAGAAACATAAAGAAAATTAAATAACATCATAAAGGAGTGAGACATAGATTCTATAATAAATAAATAGTCCATACACCAGTTCCATTTAACTGTGAATTTATGACAATTGATAGATGAACTTACACTGCAATGAAGGATTTAACATGGATGCCGTTTTGACTGGCACTTCTCTTCTCGTAATGAAAATAATTCCATTGACGTTTTCACATACACGTCGCACAATAAATCTACTGCTATGCAGTATTGCACTTTCAGTATTGCACTTTTACTTAACACTAAGATAATATTATTTTTAACGATAATAATACGGCGCCAAGACATGCGCGTCCGACACAAGTTACAAGAGACAAGAGAAAATGAGTAACTGTTCATCGAGAATATCTCGTACATCAAAAAAATGTGTAAAAGTGTTCATCTTCTGTGCGTTTTTCGCGCCGTGGTTTTCAAAGTCAGTAGCTCACTGCATCTCTGACGGCGCTTCGACAATAAACAACTTACGTCACAGTTCGTTCACCTTTTACATTCTCGCAACATTATTTGCTAACTGTAGCTGTTGCCGAGCGACTGCTCGATTAGTGAATGATTTAAAATGATAAGGCAATCACATAATGTTACAGATTCCAGACTGTAGCGCCTTGAACCGCTCGGCCACCCCGGCCGGCTCTGTAGTATGGACATACATACTGCTTGTATACATTATTTCAAGATATTTATTTAGTAATTTTAGGTGTGTGCTTCGAGAATGGGCATGTCAGCCCAGAACTGGTTAACGACTATGGCTAAGTTTTATACCAATGCAACTGAGACGGAGAAAACAAAAAAAAAAAAAAATCCTGGTTCCTGAGTACTGAGAAATTGTGGACCTACCATCTCGTGTCGGATAAGCGAGTTGAGTGTGACTGTGACGTCACTGAGTGATCCGCCCAGTGGCTGTCGCCGAGACGGCGGTGGGGGAGTTGGAACAGGAGGCGGGCGGGCACGCCGGCGAAATGAGATTTTCGCGGCTGAGTAAACTAGACGGGGCGTGGAGTGACGCCGCCAGGCAACGGGCCATTAAGGGCGGTGGTGAGGAGCGGCGGGCAACGCGACCACTTGCCACTCGACGCGGCTCGTCTCAGCCTCGCCGCCGGCCGACTCCGCACAGCCGGAGATTGCTTATAGCCGGCCCCGGCTTTGTGTCGGCTGCGCCCACAAGGCCTGTTCCATCTCCCGCGCAGTCGGGGTAAAACTTTACAGCCACTCCAGTGCCGAAAACATAAAGCCGACACGTCGGGCGGTGAAATATTGCGGCTACCTGTCAGCGAGTAGCAGCGCCGCACTCGGCTGGCCTCCGAGGGTAACGACAGCTATAGCATTGTAAATTAAATTCATGTACGACTGGAAGAAGAAATCCACAGAATGGTGCAGTTATTAGTAGTATGTTAGACCTATGAAGGTGACTATATAATTTTGAATTGTCAGGTTACCTTCGATTAGGAAAGTGGGTGCACTCAGCGACTGTGATTTACACTACTGGCCTCTGTGCCAAGGGCAACTGACCCAGCCTTCTTCGCGGTATATGTAGGAGTGTCTGGTGGTCGCTAGCTATATGCGTGATGCAGAAGTGACTTCGTATGATGCAGGATAGGAGCTGCATGATTACTACATCGATATGGAATGTGGTGACATATATCCGGGTTGGAGACCGGTTTCAAGTTGAAATATTCAAGCTTCCGTCGTCAGTGGCAGAGAAGTGTAATTGAGGAAGTGCTCTCCTGTATTTTACGATGTGTAGACCACTTTTGCAAGGTTTAACTATCACTGCAATAATTCGATCTGTACTAAATAGTTTTGATACCGAAATTCTCGTCCGTAGAAAAAAAAAAAGGCGGACAGTGGTCCCACACCGGCTGCATCAGTAATTTGGTGGGTAAATTCAGTAAGAGCTCCATTCAGTTACAAGGCATATTTTATGCCGGGACAGAGGAACCTCTACAGACTGATCCTAGTAAGAAGGGGGCAAGGTGTCTGTGGCGGGATGCTGTCCCTCATCCACCACTGTGGCATTGAGATATCTCCAGAGCTGCAGGACACCGAAAATTCCAGCCATTTTTCTCATCTGGCGGTCAGTGCTTCGAATTCTGTTTGCATCATTGTTCTGATTTTAACATCTGTGCTTTGACAATGCTTTTATGATTAACGGTGTTTTCCCAAGGGTCGACATACACCACTGGGCATTAAAATTGCTACACCACGAAGATGACGTGCTACAGACGCGACATTTAACCGACAGGAAGAAGATGCTGTGATATGCAAATGATTAGCTTTTCAGGGCATTCACACAAGGTTAGCGCCGCTGGTGACACCTAACACGTGCGGACGTTTCCAACCGATTTCTCACAGACGAACAGCAGTTGACCGGCGTCGCCTCGTAAATAGATGTTGCGATGCCTCGTGTAAGGAGGAGAAATGCGTACCATCATCTTTCCGACTTTGACAAAGGTCGGATTGTAGCCTACCGCGATTGCGGTTTTCCGGTTTTCGTATCGTGACGTTGCTGCTCGCGTTGGTCGAGATCCAATGACTGTTAGTAGAATATGGAATCGGTGGGTTCAGGAGGGTAATACGAAAAAAATGGTTCAAATGGCTTTGAGCACTATGCGACTTAACTTCTGAGGTCATCAGTCGCCTAGACCTTAGAACTAATTAAACCTATCTAATCTAAGAACATCACACACATCCATGCCCGAGGCGGGATTAGAACCTGCGACCGTAGCGTTCGCTCGGTTCCAGACTGTAGCGCCTAGAACCGCACGGCCACTTCGGCCGGCGCGGGTAATACGAAATGCCGTGCTGGATCCCAACGGCCTCGTATCACTAGCGGTGGAGATGACAGTCATCTTATCCGCATGGCTGTAACGGACCGTGCAGTCACGTCTCGTTCCCTGAGTCAACAGATGGGGACGTTTGCAAGACAGGAACCATCTGCTCGAACAGTTCGACGACTTTTGCAACAGCATGGACTGTCAGCTCGGAGACCATGGCTGCGGATACCCTTGACGCTGCATCACAGACAGGAGCGCCTGCGATGGTGTACTCAACGACGAACCTGGGTGCACGAATGCCAAAGCGTCATTTTTTCGGATGAATCCAGTTTCTGTTTACAGCACCATGATAGTCGCATCCGTGTTTGGCGACATCGCGGTGAACGCACATTGGAAGCGTGTATTCGTCATTGCCATACTGACGTATCACCCGGCGTGATGGTATGGGGTGGCATTGATTACACGTCTCGGTCACCTCTTGTTCGCATTACGGCACTTTGAACAGTGGACGTTACATTTCAGATGTAGTTACGAGCCGTGGCTCTACCCTTCACACACTGGACTCGCATTCGGGAGGACGACGGTTCAATCCCGTCTCCGGCCATCCTGATTTAGGTTTTCCGTGATTTCCCTCAATCGTTTCAGGTAACCACCACCACCATCTACCCTTCATTCGATCCTTGCGAAACCCTACATTTCAGCAGGATAATGCATGACCGCATGTTGCAGGTCCTGTACGGGCCTTTCTGGATACAGAAAATGTTGAACTGCTGCCCAGGCCAGCACATTGTCCAGATCTCTCACCAATAGAAAACGTGTGGTCGATGGTGGCCGAGCAACTGGCTCGTCACAATACGCCAGTCACTACTCTTGATGAACTGTGGTATCGTGTTGAAGCTGCATGGGCAGCTGTACCTGTACTCGCCATCCAAGCTCTGTTTGACTCAATGCCCAGGCGTATCAAGGCCGTTATTACGGCCAGTGGTGGTTGTTCTAGGTTCTGGTTTCTCGGAATCTATGCACCCAAATTGCGTGAAAATGTAATCATATGTCAGTTCTAGTATAATATATATGTCCAATGAATACCCGTTTATCATCTGCATTTCTTCTTGGTGTACTGTTCCGATTGCGAACCTAGCTGCATTCAAGGCACGGATTGCACAACACATCCTGAACTTGATCGCGGAAGCACTTTAATCAGTTGTGGAAAATGAAGTTCTTCGATTTCAACTTGTTGCAGAAAACGGTTGGCAGCATATTGAACATGTTTTTCACACGGAAATTAATAATCTTATTTGATTTTTATTGATGCTATTTATGCCGTTTTTGGCCTCAGGACGATCAAAAACCGATGTAAGTGACGCTTTTTATGCGATTTTTGGCCTCAGGACAATTAAAAACCGTGAGTTTTATGCGGATTTTGGCTTCAGGACAATTAATAACCGATTTTTCCCATCCGATGTGATATGACCTTGCCATGGCGGATGAACTTACGTAACTAACAGTATTACGCCTGTACTCCCACTCGCACTGAGAAGTACAGTTTGTTTAACGTCAAACGTTAACTTTATGCATTGTTGTATGATTCTTTTTTCATTTGTAGTAGACCACTATAAAATTATGATGCTTGTAGCGTCATCTATTGCTACATTTTTAACTATTTATTTTTCTTCTGCCAAACGTTTTCCCTCTTCTCCGATAATATTCAGTTGCAATTTTAAGTCATTCTGACCAGTGGTGTTATTTCTACAGCGGTTTGAAAGATTAGTTTTAATTATAATCACGCTGTACATTCACACCCGTCTTCTAGGGGTAGCGTCTTTGATTCAAATTCGGTCCCGGGTTCGATCCCCGCCACTGCCTAAATTTTGATAAATAATCAGCATTGGCGGCCGAAGACTTCCGGCATAAGAAGTCAGCCTCATTCTGCCAACGGCCTTGTCAAAGAGGGCGGAGGAGCGGATAGAGGTTCAGGGCACTCTCTTGTCCTAGGGGTGGGAAATTGCCCCTAAAGGCGGAAGAATCAGCAAAGATCAACGGCATGAGGATACAGAAACCACTGCATTAAAGACACGTAACGTGTATCCACAGGACATGTGGCCTGTAATTGAAGAAGTGCCATGATGATCTCTCCATTGGCAAAAGATTCCGGAATAGTCCCCCATTCGGATCTCCGGGAGGGGACTGCCAAGGGGGAGGTTACCATGAGAAAAAGATTGAATAATCAACGAAAGGATAACGTTCTACGAGTCAGGACGTGGAATGTCAGAAGCTTGAACGTGGTAGGGAAACTAGAAAATCTGAAAAGGGAAATGCAAAGGCTCAATCTAGATATAGTAGGGGTCAGTGAAGTGGAAGGAAGACAAGGATTTCTGGTTAGATGAGTATCGGGTAATATCAACAGCAGCAGAAAATGGTATAACAGGTGTAGGATTCGTTATGAATAGGAAGGTAGGGCAGAGGGTGTGTTACTGTGAACAGTTCAGTGACCGGGTTGTTCTAATCAGAATCGACAGCAGACCAACACTGACGACGATAGTTCAGGTATACATGCCGACGTCGCAATCTGAAGATGAACAGATAGAGAAAGTGTATGAGGATATTGAAAGGGTAATGCAGTATGTAAAGGGGACGAAAATCTATAGCCATGGGTGACTGGAATGCAGTTGTAGGGGAAGGAGTAGAAGTAAAGGTTACAGGAGAATATGGGTTCGGGACAAGGAATGAAAGAGGAGAAAAACTAATTGAGTTCTGTAACAAGTTTCAGCTACTAATAGCGAATACCCTGTTCAAGAATCACAAGAGGTGGAGGGATACTTGGAAAAGGCCGGGAGATACGGGAAGATTTCAATTAAATTACATCATGGTCAGACAGAGATTCCGAAATCAGATACTGGATTGTAAGGCGTACCCAGGGGCAGATATAGACTCAGATCACAATATAGTAGTGATGAAGAGTAGGCTGAAGTTCAAGACATTAGTCAGGAAGAATTTAAAAGATATAGACTCAGATCACAATATAGTAGTGATAAAGAGTAGGCTGAAGTTCAAGGCATTAGTCAGAAAGAATTTAGAAAAGCTTTGGAGGACTTACGGTCAAATAAGGCAGAAGGGGTAGATAACATTCCATCAGAATTTCTAAAATCATTGGGGGAAGTGGCAACAAAACGACTATTCACGTTGGTGTGTAGAATATATGAGTCTGGCGACATACCATCTGACTTTCGGAAAAGCATCATCCACACAATTCCGAAGACGGCAAGAGCTGACAAGTGTGAGAATTATCGTACAATCAGCTTAACAGCTCATGCATCGAAGCTGCTTACAAGAATAATATACAGAAGAATGGAAAAGAAAATTGAGAATGCGCTAGGTGACGATCAGTTTGGCTTTAGGAAAAGTAAAGGGACGAGAGAGGCAATTCTGACGTTCCGGCTAATAATGGAAGCAAGGCTAAAGAAAAATCAGGACACTTTCATAGGAATTGTCGACCTGGAAAAAGCGTTCGACAATATAAAATGTGCAAGCTGTTCGAGATTCTGAAAAAAGTAAGGGTAAGCTATAGGGAGAGACGGGTCATATACAATATGTACAACATCCAAGAGGGAATAATAAGAGTGGACGATCAAGAACGAAGTGCTCGTATTAAGAAGGGTGTAAGACAAGGCTGTAGCCTTTCGCCCCTACTCTTCAATCTGTACATCGAGGAAGCAATGATGGAAATAAAAGAAAGGGTCAGGAGTGGAATTAAAATACAAGGCGAAAGGATATCAATGATACGATTCGCTGATGACATTGCTATCCTGAGTGAAAGTGAAGAAGAATTAAATGATCTGCTGAACGGAATGAACAGTCTAATGAGTACACAGTATGGTTTGAGAGTAAATCGGAGAAAGACGAAGGTAATGAGAAGTAGTAGAAATGAGAACAGCGAGAAACTTAACATCAGGATTGATGGTCACGAAGTCAATGAAGTTAAGGAATTCTGCTACCTAGGCAGTAAAATAACCAATGACGGACGGAGCAAGGAGGACATCAAAAGCAGACTCGCTATGGCAAAAAAGGCATTTCTGGCCAAGAGAAGTGTACTAATATCAAATACCGGCCTTAATTTGAGGAAGAAATTTCTGAGGATATACGTCTGGAGTACATCATTGTATGGTAGGGAAACATGGACTGTGGGAAAACCGGAACAGAAGAGAATCGAAGCATTTGAGATGTGGTGCTATAGACGAATGTTGAAAATTAGGTGGACCGATAAGGTAAGGAATGAGGAGGGTCTACGCAGAATCGGAGAGGAGAATATGCGGAAAACACTGATGAGGAGAAGGGACAGGATGATAGGACATCTGCTAAGACATGAGGGAATGACTTCCATGGTACTAGAGGGAGCTGTAGAGGGCAAAAACTGTAGAGGAAGACAGAGATTGGAATACGTCAAGCAAATAATTGAGGACGTAGGTGGCAAGTGCTACTCTGAGATGAAGAGGTTAGCACAGGAAAGGAATTCGTGGCGGGCCGCATCAAACCAGTCAGTAGACTGATGACCAAAAAAAAAAAAGACATTCATTCACTCATCGCGCTCTATAGACCCCATCAAAGGACAACTTTCACAGGACTTTAACGAGACAAGGTATACACCAACATAAGAAACAGACATCATAGAAGTATAATCTTCAAGTTGTATTAACAGTAAACTATCTCTACACTGCTTAATGATATTTACTTCGGCTGGCTTAATTTAATCAAATGAACTTGAACGAAAGCTGTTGCTTTGAAGGAAGCCCAGTTTTACAATATGGCTGCTGTTCATCTACTGTTAGTAGCCCTATCACAATGGCATTTATTAAAGGCTGTATCTTTAGATGTAGAAGTTGTGAGTCCCATTTACAGTAGAATATCACTTATTGCGCAACTTTACACCAAACAACGCAGCTTACCATGTGACTACCATAACAATTCAATTCCACAATTAACACTGGGAAACACAATCAAAAGGTCAATTTTCGAAATCCCACATTTGTCTCCCACTGCGGGACGCAAGTTTGAAATTTGGTTTAAAGATGACCACAACCTTCCTCTGCAAAGGTACAAGAGCGTGCCACATGAGAAAGTACAGATACGTGTGGTGTCTGTTCTGTCGGACATGTCCGACATAACAGACGCCATTCATATCTACAAACCGATGGATGTGACTGCTGCTTGATGAAAAAATTTCGATTCGGCTGCACAACCAACGTCCGACCCCCTACGGGAATCACGAATCTGCGTATAGGGAGTTATGGGTGGAGCTCGTCGCGGTGCTGCAATTTGGACTTCTGGTCTGACGTAAAACGCGTCTGGATGGATGAAGCGTTACGGCAACCGTTCTAGTAAAGCGGAGCATCCGTGTTCGAGACCCGATCGAGTACAAATTTCCTTTTTTCGCCGTTGTATTACCGCAGTATCCTGCGTGCCTGGAACCCATTATTTTCTTCCTAGCTTTCTCCCATCCTGCTTGTCCGCAGCTCGTGGTCTAGTGGCTAGCGTTGCTGCTTCTGGATCACGGGGTCCTGGGTCCGATTCCCGGCCGGGTTGGGGATTTTCTCTGCCCGAGGCCTGTGTATTTGTGTTATCCTCATCATTTCATCATCATCATCATCATTCGTGACAGTGGCTAGATTGGACTGTGTAGAAAGAAAAATTGCGTAAAAATTGACACTTTGTACAGGTGCTGATGACCGCGCAGTTGAGCGCCCCACAAACCAAACTTCCATCGTCCCATCCTTCTTCTTTCCGTTCCTTTCGTCCCAAAATATTCGCGCACATAGGAAATGTAGTAGGTTCCAAAATGGTTGCCTGTCGATGAATGGTTGCCTCTTTACCGAAATATTTTTGAACTGCGCAACGAACGTGCACAGGTGACCTGAGGTCGTTGCCGAACGCGGGGTGGGAGCTCTTAGAGAGAACTTCTGCCGTTTTCCTCATGCATGTGCCAATGCACAATCCCCCAGCGCCCGTGACCGCGCGTTAAGAGGGCGCGAAGCATGAGGGCTGGAAAAGCATATATAAACATTCCTGTTTCAAATCGTGTTCCAATTTTGTCGAATGGTTTTGAAAGCACCCCAGCGATTCCACATTGTATACCAAAGCGGTCAGATGACGATGTCCTTAGAGAAGGGTTGAATTATATGTGAGATGTCAGCAGTGGCAAAGGTGATAAAAAATGTTGTTTTGTAGCCTATCGTACTACGAACTATCGTTTGGATCGCGAAATTTGTCGGAACCAACGCCCCAAAAAAAAAGGGTGATTTCATTGACGCCTTTGGGCGTTGCTTCTGAGCCGCAGTGTGTCTGAAACGTTTTCCTCGGGCACCTTGCTGTCTGAAATGTTTTCCCTGGCCACCTTGCCGTCTGAAGCGTTGCCAAGCCCGAGGGTGACATCACAGGGAACAATTCCTTTGTATCGTTACTAAGGAAAGTTATGGGCACCTTTGAGCTATGGTTCGAAATTCTGCGTCTCAGTGGGAGACAACTGTGTGGTTTCGAAAAGTTGAACGTTTAACTGTGTTGCGTAACGTTGCTATTCAGATAATTCGTGCAAAAGGTGAATAGTGGGGTAGGTTTCTAATTTTCTTTTAAACTGGCAGGGATTTACAAGGCATTCCTTTATGTTAGATAAAAGATTGTTGAATATTTTTCCTTCAGAGTACATACTTCCATTCAGATCAAAGGAGCAATGTCTAAGCGAAAATTATTTTTACGTATTTAGATACAGCTCAGTTGAAACTGATTTTCACGATCAACAACAAAACCCATTGATGAGTAAGTGTATCGCGAAGTGAGTTAAGAACTACAATAGTCATAAACAGTTTCTAAGATGTACATTCACTTAATTTATACATCTTTATTGTTCGCTTCTGCTGAAAATACGTTTAATTTGCTTAAAGTTCACTACCTCAGGAGACAATTCAGTAACACAGAATGAAAATAGATAAAATGAATCAACCCTCTTGTCTTTCAGTGAACACAATGGGAGACACTGAAAATAACTGAACTGAGTAGTTTATTCATATGTTCTCTCCATTGTAACTACTTATACAGCTAGCCTCCAAATAATTTTGCACCCCTTGGTTCGTCGAGTATATAACCATTAATGTCTAATTCTGGTGATAGGTCATTATTGATCGTTTTAAATTGCATAATATGAGACTCTGCGACATTAAGACTTAAAGTATTAGTTGTGAGCCATTTGCAGCCCTTTTCACCTCTCGTCCTGAATGTGTCTGCTGGGGCTGAGTTTGTATCCTTGATTGGTATGCTGGTGTTATCAGGAAAGATTACAGTCCTTGAACAGTCGTCTAAATTCGAAGACGATACACACAAGCCAACTATGGTCTCACCAAGAGATTCCCGCTCTCAGAGGGGCGAACGGCGTTGTGCTAAGGCACGGTGCGCAATCGCAACACGACTAGCGAAGCCCTATCTCCAAAAATTAACCGTCTCGTTGTTAGTGACGTCAGTGGACAAATGTTGCAGTTTAGACTGTCAGCTGACCATCCTGGACGCTGCTGTGTCTTCTTCTGGTGCACATAACGTGGCAGACATGGTGCCACATGCATACCTCAGGTGAGCTATTTCGAAAGCCATGTTGAATATACTATCCTCATGTGTGATTCCCTAGAACAAATTGTTCAACGTCACCTACCAACCTGTTTCTTTTTCGAGTCTTTCACTGTGTCTTTTTCAAAATTATTCTGCCTTTATTTTTAGTTATTAATCCATTCTTTTATGGAAAACTTTGTAGCTGAAATTACTGGTGTAGTACTGTGTGTGGTTGTGTGTGGACTGAAGCAAAAGAAAAGTATGGAGTGTACCAATGAGAAACAATTGTTACAGAACACTTTTTACAAAACTGCTCCACAATCCTACCGACAAAATTTATTCTGGTGAGGAGATCCAATCTATTTATATTATTAACACATACCTTGAGTTTGTTAGCTAGCTATGAGAATGAACAAGAACTCTAAGGGCAGTATAGCTTGCAAACCATAAAAACATTTATGCTGAAAGCCAGGATTCTGTCAGAAAGGGGCTGGGAACAGAGTGTTGTTGTTTTTCCGACAAATGAGAGAACGCGATGCAGCGCTGTGACTGGAGCAAATCAGGAGAAACTGCCCTGTATGCTGTAAACTTTAGGTGTGAGAAAAAGCCTAAACAATTGTCCTTTAAAAGTATAAGATCTGCATAAGCCGAAAAAATAACATGACACACTCAGAGTGGGAGATAGCTACTGTGGACCAAAAACGTGACAGATGTAGATGTTTAAATTTTATAAGGAGGTCATGACAGATAATTTCATGCCGGTAGCACAGACTCGTGAGTGTTTATGTACAGACTTTTCTGTTCCATAAAATGCGAAAGTACACATATAGTAAGAGACAATTTCTGTCTACATCCCCTCTCCAGAAGGGATCAGAACATTACTGGGTACTCAGACAGTTTCGTTAAGAGTAGAAAAATTTTTTCGAGTGTTATAAACTTTTCATTGGTCGAATCTCAGAATGTACAGTGGTAACGGCTAGAAATAGCTAGAAATAGTGAAACGTCCCCTTTGAAAAATTTATACAAGACTGTGCTTAAACTGACACACAATATTTTTAGCGCAACGCAATCTGACTTTCAAAAATCCCTACAAAAGAATGGCTCTGACTAACATTAACCTATACGTTTCACAAATCACTTACCTCACAAAAATCTTGGTTACTCGAGCTACTGCAATAAAGCGAGCGCCACTACTGCCAGCTAAATAAAAGATTCAAACTACAGAAGGCACTAACTACTGATAGGCATAGTTAGCAAATGAAAGAATTTAATACAGAACAAACACTGTATTTACCTTAATAGTCATAATATATATGTCAGTTCATAATTTTCCAGTCTTACAAATTTCAAAAACTCCGCCATCTCTCTCCCCACATCCATCACTGCTGGCGGCTCACCTCCAACTGCGCAACGCTACGCGCTGTTCACATCCAGCTGCCGCTGCCCAACACTACAATGGCAGACAACAATGCAAACTAGCCACAGACTGCACACAGCACAGCCAGTGATTTTCATACAGAGCGCTACGTAACATTGCCAATAAGAAAACATAAACAGCCTACTTACATAGCCCCCATGCTCCCCACAAAAAATTTTACAAATTGTTTTGGGCAGTGGCCAATAATGATTTGATAAAATTTTCCATAATTACAATAACAAAGAAATCAAAGGCACAAACTTATTGATACAATGTTGGTCAAAAGCTAAAATTTTCTCACAGTCCATAAAGACAGTCTTGATCATTCATCACAGTAACATTGCAGTGTTTTTCTCAAAGTCTGAGCAGTAAAAGAAAATCCACATGGAAGTAGTGGATTTCCATGCAGTCTTGAAGAAGTAGTGTTGTCCTTCCAACAGAAAGACAGTGCTGACTCTTGACATGCCGACAGATAATGTGCCACAACAGAGCAAAGCCACAGCAGAGTCATTCGACGTTTTGAAGAATATTGGTAGGTAGATCATCACAGAGTAGACCCACTGTAGTCCTGGTAGAGAGTATGGTATTGGTGGGCCACCAGAGGTGCAGACCCACTGCAGTCCTTGTAGAAGAGTTTCGCAGATAATATAGGAAGTCCATAACCAACACTTGTGCACTCACAAAGTTTTTGGAACTGTCCTTAGAACCAGCAATGCTGTTATCCAGTCCCTTGCTGAATTATTAACACACGTGCAAACACTAACAGTCCCTACTTCTCACATATTGCCCATATACTATGACCAACAGAAATGTGTGCAGTGAAATGGAACTTACAAGTTACTTAATTTGATGACCTGGTGTCAATTACAATTTTATAACATAAGAATACAATAACAAAGGTACAAAATACATCATTAAAGAACATAACAATACAGATAACATTTGTAGTAAAACAGGCATTACAAAAGAATAGAAATAGACATATACGTCAGTGTTACAGGAATTATGACATGAGTACATACATAAAAGATCAGAATAACTTTCGAAACATCAACTTCACACATGAGCATTAAAACAGAACAGAATGAATAATGTCTAAACATCTTTACGAAGAAAATAACATAGTATTTGAAAAATTCTACTCAGATAAACACATAAAGACAGGAAAAAGACAAATACACAAAGATACATAAACACATGGCGGAATAATACGAAAGGAAAGACAGGGTTCGTTTTCAGGGTAACACTTGGTACTGCAGTCCAACCCAAAACTTCATTCCATAGATCTTTCGTCTTATATCAAGATTTGTTTCCACCAAAAAAAATCCTATCCAAGCATGCTTTCTGTAATTATATGTTCACATATTTCTTACCTCATTATTTATTTTCCATTATCTTACCTCATCATTTATTTCCAAGAAAATCCTACCTAAACCTGTTGTCCCTAAACTCTACTTTTTTGGTTCATATCCTCTTTCAAAATACTTTTTTGGCCAAACCATTTTCTTATAACTTCTCAATGCATTTCTTCTGATTCATCACAACTTGTTGTCTTAAATAGTCTCCCCTCTCTTAAGCTAACTTAAATCTACTGAGCTCAGATATATATACCAAGGGACGAGCCAATGCAGCAGTACATAACAAATTAACACAAACATCAATGACAAAAAATTCAAATTTGCAAAGCAATTGCAATATTACAACTAATATAAGGCAATCTGCAGCAAACAAGAAAATTAAATCAGTATTGAAACTGGCTTAACAGAGTAATACAAAGTGAAATTCAGTAGCACTATGCCTGGCAAACAGCAGCAGTAAATGCTATAATTTATACCTAAGCATGACAAAGCTCAAGCAGAAAAAATAGTACACTAAAGACAACAATGCAGATAAGGGAAATGTCTATTCACATCTTAATATCTATGTAATTAAAGTGGTGCACCACAACTATTTCTACAAAAGAAATTGCCAAGTACTTGAAAAGAAAATTATATATGCAGTTACTGTTATTAGTCCCTTCTTATTGTTCTTTCCATTCCAAGAGCTCCTTTTTCGAAGAATGTGGATCATAAAATAATTATTTAATAGATCTGTTGACAGAAAGTGTTCACATTAGCAAATGCATTTAATTTTATTTTATAAAACCAATGCTGCAACACAACTGGAAACCAGATATCAAATGAAATAAGCAATTACGCAGACCAAAGCATAAAAATATCATTCAATAGTCATGTGACATTTCATAAGTTAGTAGAAATTCTCTCAACTCTCGTAGAAAGACGCTTGTCATAATCAGGTGTGCAGATGTAAGTATCTTTCCAAGTAATGAGCGTGTCGTATTTGCGATGCTTTCTACAAAGGAATGTCAATAGCGAGGATAATGGCCTCCCTTTTTTTCTCCGCCTGTACCTCTGAAAGGGGCACACGCTAATGGCTTTTTTCCAGGCGACTGTCGCCCAGCTGGGTGCCCACAACGCATTACGTGCAGGTGGTCACTTAACTTTCTTACCGAAATATTTACGACAGCAGTTTCCACTACAGTGACAGTCTCATATGAAAATTTCACAGGTCAAAAATTTACGTTACAAATGTGTAGGAACAAAATCCTATGAATATAACGGTGTGCAAAAAATTTTCGCCTGCATTGTGATACATTCACGCATTTACACACATTTCATAACTCTTAAAGTACGATTCTTGGTTTCCAACAACCTTTTTCACAAACCAAAGTCCCTAACCACTACTCATTATTCCTTACCTTATTATACATATACATATTCGTCGACACTTCTTCAATATTTCGTCATAACAAATACATAGCATAATCAAATTCCTCATATAGCATCAGCTTATTGATCATAAACATACCTCAGCAGCATAATACACATCGTCGTCGTAAAAACAACATCATAACACCTCAGTCAAATCTCAAAAACGTCGTAGCTTTCTGCAATAATTTCAAAACCTAAAAAAAATTCTCTGCTCATTGCAATAGTGTCATCCACCTCAAACGTACCTTAAAAATCATGATCTCATACCAAATACATCATTCAATGCTCTCGTAGTATCACAATGGTTCCGAAAAAATATGAGCAGTTCACAAAGTACAGACAAAATACAATTTCGTAAGTGTGAAGTTCTCCAACTGTGTAATTACGTAAACATCTGTCACTGACATCGTAAAAAGAGTTTATCTCTCAGTTAAATGATCAGATAGCTGTGTAATTATGTGTTAGAGAAATACAGTACCAATGTGTAAAGTTGTGTAAGCAAATACCATATTAGCTAGGGCTCCTTGTGCTTGCCAAACACGTGATACACAAAGTAAGCGTGTACCCCCCTGAGGATTAATGTAATTATACCCCCTGGTGTTACAGATTATTGCAATGGAATGAAATGTATCACGGAAAAACTCTGTATCATTGTACTTCAAATATTTTTAAAAATAAATGTTTTAAGTACAAAATTAATCACTCAAATACATGTACTGTCGCGCTAAACTGTGCGTCTTGTTGTAAGATAATCTCTGTGGAAGTGTCGTAGTTATCGTCCTCCGAAAGCTAAGTTCTGCAGAAGTCAATGTACTTACCTCATGATAAACAAAAGTGAAATGCTTTGAGTATAGATATCTTAGTTACTACGCTTATTGCCGTGATGAGGAAAGTACTGTGCTGTAACGTATTGTGTCCTACAGAAAAGGCTGTCTACTTGTAGCTACAGCACAAAAGTCACTACTAAAACATGTTTTACTTTCCAGAATAATGCAGAAAAACTGTGCAGATATAAAACAGAAACACCGCAAAAGCAACATTGTAAATTGTCACTCATTAGTAGCGTCGTGATAAAACCGTGTAGTTGTCACATAAACTCCAGAATGTATTTTCATGTAAACCAAAATGTTGCATTAAAATCTCATTAGCAGTACCGGTATATGTTCTAAGTATGTGAGCCTTATAGTCGTTACGTAATCGTGCAACTACCAAGCAAGAATGTACACACACAATAACACTGTGTCATCTGCTCACAATAACAATGCATTCGTAATTTCTGTTTAAATAAATTCTCTTGGTTCTTGACTGGATATTTGCCTTCAAACAGTGTTGCATGTTAACAGTTTCTAAGATTGAAAAAGAGTACTAGTAACGTGAAGTGAAAAATTTTATAGCAAAGACTAAGTTAAAAAGCAGATTATCTCTCAATAAATGATTTTACATGTGAAATGTGGTGTAAACCTTTACTCCTCCTAGTACGCATTGTTTCAACTTCGACGCAATTATCATGTGGTATACGTCGGTAAAGAATACTGGAATTTTTCTTAATGTTAGCGTCTATGTTATTTTTCTCTGAGCCAGCCGGCGCACGCGGCTGCCTGCGGTGCGAGTCATTGTCTGTCTCTTTGTTGGCGCGCGCCGTTATTGGGATTAGGAGACCGAACTTCTACAAATTCACCTTGCCCAGAGGCCCAGCCCTGTTTAAATCCCGCCAGTTCTGATGAAATTCAGGTCCGTCGTTATGACTATATCGTCTGTCGTCATGTCGGTAGTTCCTGTAGTTTCTTTCTTGTCGGTTAAGTGGTGGAGAATTTCTTCCTGAATTATCACTGCACGGTGGACCGTTGCGTCTGAAGTTATTCTGTCTCTCGTGATAATAATGGTTCTGGTTGCCAAATTGTCTGTTTCTATGATTGTCTCTGTCATATTCATTACTGTGGAGAGGTGATCTTTCCCTGTAATTATTACTACTCTGCCAATGGTTGTTGTACGGGTGGTATCTATTTTGGTCACGATTTGCGTTGTAAGAATAGACCTGTCGTGTCCAGTTATTGTTTCTGTCGTCACAGAATTGTGACGGATGTGACCTGTAGTGATTGTTTTCCTGTTTTCGCATCCCGCGACTGTCTGTGTCAATTTCTAATTCTTGTAAGAGTCCCTGAAAAGCTTCAATGTCGTCTTTGCATCGTCCTGCCAAAATAATATGTCAGAAATGTTCAGGTAATTTGATTAAGCAAATGCGGATGAGTTCTGAGGGGCTGTATGGGTTTGGAAGATACTGATTCTTATGCAACACATCTTCAAAATATTTCACAAGACTGGAAAATTCAGATTGTTCGAAATGTTTCGTCATTATGATGCTATGTTTTACTCGGTCTTGTGTAGCTTGAGACCAATATGCTGAGAGGAAGGCATGATAAAAATCTCCTTCACTGTGACAATCGTGAATGACCGATCGCATTCTTACAGCTGGTTCATTCTCCAAGTAGCCACACACAAATTCTAACCTGTGCTCCAATGACCAGTTGGGAGGAAAACAATGAGAGAATTGATAGAGCCACGCTTGTGGATGAATGTCGTTGGCAGAATTCTTAAATGTTTTGAATTTACGTGTAGTAATGAAGAGCTTATAGTCAAAATCATCATGTCGGCGAGTCGCATGTCGGTCATTGTTACGTCGTTTCGGCGGTTCCATCTCAAAATTCGGTGTACCTTACCAATTTCTTTCATAATTTCCGAAGTGCCCCGTGTTATTATTTTGTGGCTGTTCCGTATTTCTATGTCCCTCTTCCCGTATTGGGGCGCGAGTGTCCTCTGAAATACGTAATTCTTGTATTACCTGCGTCAACTGATCTTGTACTTCCCGGATTTTTCTTTTGTACTGTGTATTGATTTGATTTTGATTTTGTTTGAATTTTCTAATTTGTTCATACTCTTCTGTGTCAGTGAAGGCTACGGGTCTTGTGTCATTCAGATCATCATCTACCTTTTGTAGATAAATTAGTGACCTGATCCGAAAGTTCGGCTACTTTCTCCAATAGTGAACACATTTCATCAGTGTGTTTTTCTGAACCAAGTTTCAGAGTGTCCATTTGTGTTAAAATCTAATCTACTGTGTTCTTAAAGTTTTCCAGAGTTTTTGCAAGTTGCGTAACCGAATCGGTAGATGCAACTGAGTCAATTTCAGCCCACACGGTCTCATGATGTTCATGAACAATGGTTTGCAGTACTTTTATGGCTGCTTCGTGATTCTGTAATGCATTTTCATGCCGCGAAAAAATAGGTTGAAAATGCTCACAAATTTGTGTTTTTACGTCATTACAGACTTTTTGACAATTCGATTCAATGTTATGTAACTCAGTAGTTAAATCTTCACGTGTTTGTTCAAGCGTGGTGTAAAGATTTTGTTCCATTGCGTCTAACTGTTGCTGTGTTTGTCTCTGGTATTTTTCCATTGAGTCTAACTGTTGCTGTGTTTGTCTCTGATTTTGTTCCATTGTGTCTAACTTTTGAAGATTTTGTTCCATTGTGTCTAACTTTTGTAGCCTTTGTCCCATTTGTTGCATTAACTGTAATAACAGTGCACTGGTGTCTGAAACATGTTCCTCGGTGCTATTCGGCACTGCATTTGAACCGGCAATATTCGCATTCTGAGAAGCAGAAAATGTGTCTTGATTTATTTGAGAAAACGGTGAGGACGCAAAACCTGAATCTACAGTATTTGCAAGATGTGTCCTGTCATTTCGGAATCCTGAGGCGAGCTGTTGCCGACCGATCGATCGATAATGCTTCCCTGTTCACTAATTGTTTCACTGCCTACACCATTATTTGACGCCCGCTCCATTTCCATACGCACGGTTACCAAATTACTACTTTGAATATTTGTTAATTCATTACATGGTGGCGTTAACACACTGCTTTCGTCTTCACTGTTATTTCTCAGTTTACTTTGGAGCCTAGTATTACGTTTTTCACACGCCATTATTGTCACAATATTTCACACGACAACACAGAAAAACACAATTTGAAGAGCAAAAATAGGGGAACACATTAACATAGCACTGAAAATAATATCTAGTTAATTGCAAGCGCAGCTGCGAAATACTTGGTGCAAATTAACATGCGTGCCACACCTGTTTTACTGTACAACAATGAAAGACTGCAACTACAAAGGAGATTCTCTCTACATTTACGCGCTAGCAATAAACAAAATCTACACTAATTACACAAACTACAAGAAAAAATCAGAAGGTTCCAGTGAGGTATCCTCGGCTAAGGGTCGACATATGAAACGTCCCCTTTGAAAAATTTATACAAGACTGTACTTAAACTGACACACAATATTTTTAGCGCAACGCAATCTGAGTTTCAAAAATCCCTACAAAAGAATGGCCCTGACTAACATTAACCTATACGTTTCACAAATCACTTACCTCACAAAAATCTTGGTTACTCGAGCTACTGCAATAAAGCGAGCGCCACTACTGCCAGCTAAATAAAAGATTCAAACTACAGAAGGCACTAACTACTGATAGACATAGTTAGCAAATGAAAGAATTTAATACAGAACAACACTGTATTTACCTTAATAGTCATAATATATATGTCAGTTCATAATTTTCCAGTCTTACAAATTTCAAAAACTCCGCCATCTCTCTCCCCACATCCATCACTGCTGGCGGCTCACCTCCAACTGCGCAACGCTACGCGCTGTTCACATCCAGCTGCCGCTGCCCAACACTACAATGGCAGACAACAATGCAAACTAGCCACAGACCGCACACAGCACAGCCAGTGATTTTCATACAGAGCGCTACGTAACATTGCCAATAAGAAAACATAAACAGCCTACTTACAATAGCTAGATTTGTGGAGAGTGCAGGCAGAATAGAGTTCCTCTCAGGGAACGACAGAATCCACCTCAGTCCTGCAGAGGAAGATCTCCTTAGAGCTGAGTACAGATATTGGGGCTGAATTTCGGATTCTCAGCCACTACAGCCTCTGCATCAGAAACGTGGTGAGCTTAGGCCGCAATTGCGTATGCCTTCTTGAAGGGTCTCTGAAGTTGTTCGTTTCAAGATAAATTTTCGTTCTTCTGAATCACTTCTTATGGCCAGCTAGTTGCACTCAGCGTGCACATGTAGTGGTGCTTGTTCATACTTTTCTAGGTCTTTTCATTAGGCTATGAACATGTTCAAGAATCGCTGGAGATTTCCGTAAACACAATTATTGTGTCGGTCTATCTCAAATCCACCCACCTTTGGCATCTTGTACTCGATTGTAACTATTTGTATGGGAAAGTCGCATATATGGGAGGTTTTTTTTAAGTAGTTTTTAGAGCAAAATGGATTCCATTTATGTTAGCACAAACACTAAATATACTTTCTTTAATCCACTAGAAGGATGATTGTGTTCAATTTCTGCTTTTGTTATACATTTACATTAGATATGCTGCAAAACAAATAATGTTGCAACCTGTCTCTTTTAAAAATGAGTTCTAATTTGCGGAGGTCTCATGACCATTATATATAAACCAAGTAATTATATGTTTGGCACCTGTAACACCTTTAACATCTTCCCATTGTGATCGTCTGAGAGGAGCCTGCACAACAGATGCACTCCGCATCTTCAGTGTTGTCGCTATCTTCGCTATCATCAGACACTTCAATTTCATCTGCTTCAGACTATGATTACGATTCAGTGATCCTCCATTGCTTGCCAAACGGTTTGCCATGAGCAGGTGCATGGTTTAATGCTCCGCAAGTACCACGTCCTGCTTTGGCGTTACCACCCTTTGTTTTGAGTCCACTAACTGATATCTATAAGGGGATCCATTGATCAGCTGAGTAGAACCAGTGTGGGATCTTCTGGAACTCATTTGGCTTCTAATTTTTGGAAGAGGGCTGATGTCAGTTGCCATGACAAATCTGGATCTCGGAGTTTGAGAACACTTTCTTCAGATTCCAGTGAACCAGGAAAGGCATTTTTGAGATCCCTACGAAGATCCGTCTTTTGCATCCTCATTACCAGGTGAACTACTCTCAGAAGGATCAACCAATTGTTCTACAAAAGCAAATTCATGGGGTCGTAAATTCTGACGGATGCATGGGAAAGAACGTCCCTTCTGGAAACTGCTGCTGTTTCTGCTGTTGTTACTTCTACGTAAGCCTTTCAAAAGATGTCGCTTACCTGGTACACAGTTGAGCGCTTCCGAACTGGTACTTGATCCAGCTCTCAGTCACCAGAGCGTAAAACGTCTTTGGCGTCCCCGTAAACGAAAATTTCCAATGGCTGCATTTTTTGGATGCTATGTGGTGGTAAAGACAAAATGGAGACATGGTTATCCCTGGAAAACCTAGTCAAGTCAATATTTCTGACATTGGTGAAGTGTCCGTCAACGTTGAGAATCGCAGGGTCATCTTTCGCCGGTTTCATATGGAGTAAGAAGTGGCGAAACCATTGTGTAAAATGTCTGTTTGAAACCACCCTGAAGCATGACATGCATTAATAGAAACTAGAGGAGCACTATCTATTAGTCTCACCTTTATATTCTTCCGTGGGAAGATCATCAGAGGCGGTATGAAGTACCTCTAAGGGCTCATGCGTGTCACTACAGTAACGAGTAAAAAGGGCGGAGGTGATGCTTATCTTCATCTATATTCCAATTTTCTGTACAGGTTCGGGAACTCTCGGAACCGAGGTGATGCAAAACTTTCTTTGATGTGTGTATATTCATTATCATTTGGGTCACCCCTATTTGATTCAGAAATTCAATTAGTAATCGATTTCTCAACTTTTCCTTCTCATTTCATATGATCTCGTGAGTAGAGATCGGTTCACTACACAGACCACAGGGTTCCAGTCTCATAGCATCCTAGGCGAACGTTAAATGATCACCTAACACCGCAAATAATAATTTGACGACCCTGATCCGGGATCTTTCCGAAGTCTGTAGTTTTCTGATGTGCGTTCACACACAGTTTGAATACTTTAACCATTTATTACTTTCTAAAGCCAGAAAAGTACATGCAAACATCGTAATACATTGAAGAGCTAAAGAAACTGGCACACCAACTTAATATCTTGTAAGACCTCTCGCGAGCATGCAGAAGTGCCTTAACACGACGTGTCATGGACTCGACTAATGCCTGAAGTAGTAATAGATAGAACTGACACCTTGAATCCTCCAGGGCTGTCAATAAATCCGTAAGCGTACGAGGAGGTGGAGATCTCTTCTGAACAGCACGTTGCAAGGTATCCCAGATACGCTTAATAATGTTCATGCCTGGAGAGTTCGGTGGTCAGCGAAAGTGTTTAATCTCGGAAGAGTGTTCCTAGAGCCACTCTGTAGAAATTCTGGACGTGTGGGGTGTCGCATTGTTCTGCTGAAATTGCCTAAGTCCGTCGGAATGCACAATTGACATGAATGGATGCAGGTGATCAGACAGGATGCATCGTACGCATCACCTGTCAGTGTCGTATCTACACGTATCAGGGATCCCATATTGCTCCAACTTCACACGCCCCACACCATTGCAGAGTCCCAGCCACCCTGAACAGTCCCCTGCCGACATGTATTCATGAAGTTCTCTCCATCCGTACACGTACAACCGCTAGATACAATTTGAAACGAGACTTGTCCCACCAAGCAACATGTTTCCAGTCATCAACAGTCCAATGTCTCTGCTGACGGACCCAGGCGAGGCGTAAAGCTTTGTGTCGTGCCGTCATGAAGGGTAGACGAGTGAGCCTTCGGCTCCGAAAGCCAATATCGATGATGTTTCGTTGAATGGTTCGCACGCTGTCACTTGTTGATAGCCCACCATTTAAATCTGCAGCAATGTGACGAAAGGTTGCACTTCTGTCACGTTGAATGATTCTCTTCAGCCATCTTTGGTCTCGTTGTTGCAGTATCTTCTTCCGGTCACAGAAATGTGGGAGATTTGATGTTTTACCGCATTCCTGATATTCACTGTACAGTCATTAAATGGTCGTAAGGGAAAATCCCCACTCCATTGCTACCTCTGAGATGCTGTGTCTTCGCTCGTGCGCCGACTAGAACACACGTTTAATCTCACTTAAATCTTGATAACTTGCCATTGCAGCAGCAGTAACCAATTTAACAACTGCGCCAGATACTTGTTGCCTTATATACGCGTTGCCGATTGCAGCGCCTTATTCCGCCTGTTCAAATATCTCTGTAGTTGTACACTCATGTCTATACCAGTTTCTTCGGCGCTTCAGTGTAATAAAGACTTCAAGTAACTAGTGTTGTATTATTTTACAAGCACTGTGCTAATGTGTGCCTTTGTTACAGCAGGAAGAGCGAAGGTGTGTACAGTCAGTCGTTTTCCTGAGTCCCAATGCTGAAATTTTAGGGATCTATTTATTTGTGTTTGTGCTTTTAGTACGTATTTTATTGTTTCTCTTTCCGTACAAAAGACAGAAATTTCTTAATAGGCGAGAAGTGTTTTCTTTGAGTCAGCATTCCGGCATGTGAAAGTTAGTCCATGTTTGTGCTTGCATTTTGGCATGAATAAACGAAGAACAGGAATTAGCTAATCAATCACCTCAGGGAGTGAATGACTAGCGGTATCGTACTCAAGAGATTTGAACTAAGGAAGGTCAGAATGATAATTTGCAAAAATTAGCGGTAATAGACAGTGATGAAGCTAGTATGCTGGATAGTGGGGCCCAGTTCGAAAGCCGGCCGGGTTGCCCAAGCGGTTCTAGGCTCTTCAGTCTGGAACCGCGCGACCACAATGTCGCAGATTCGAATCCTGCCTCGGGCATAGATGTGTGTGATATCCTTAGGTTAGTTAGGTTCAAGTAGTTCTAAGTTCTGGGTGACTGATGACCTCAGATGTTAAGTCCCATAGTGCTCAGAGTCATTTGAACCCAGTTCGAAGTTGAATCTTTGTGTGAGGTAAATACTGTCACAGGCAATGGAAAACTCCGAAGCTTCTGGGTTCAAGAAAGCATCACACTGCGTAACAAAATTGTGCGACAACCCCTCCAGATTGAGCACTTTCTGATCGCCACTACTTTCTGAGTGAAATGGGGCTCGAAAATAAACGATTACACGAGGAAATCTAACACCCATACAATGAATATGAAGAAAACTTCGCAGCACTATCGCGATAAATAAGAAACAAAATGAAAATTTCGTAGTACTAACGTTGGAAATAACAACACGATAAGAAGAACAATGAGAGTTACAAAAAGGTAGATGAACGTTGTAAGGGTAGCTAGAGTAGAAATTAGTAGATCAGGCAAAGTGGATAAAGATACATTTTATAGAAAATAGGTAAAATGTTGCGAGGATAGAATAAATGCTAGCGGATCGAGTAAAAGAGAGCGATGAGAGGATCATGGATAAGGATCAGGGAGAAGATAAAAATGTGAAATCGAAACGAAAGGCACAATGGATGAACTGTATAAAGTAGTAGACGTCGTCAGTGAATGGCAAGGAGACAAGACAGGTGAGGTAACGAAGTTCAAGCAACAAGTCGAACAGTTGTCATTGTGAAGTGACATAGAGTCAGATATGACCATGCCAGATAACTTAGTAGATCATACAGAAATAATCGATGTAACGCCAATTCTGCAAATGTGTGAAGAATTGATATCGAGTGTTACGAGTTCTGATTTATTCACCACCCCAGTAACTGGTGTAATCGCGCAGACCATATTAGTAGAACCCGTCAAAAGTAATAGAGCGAAAGTCGCGGAAATGTGAAAAACTATTGTCGAACCGGATGAAGCAGGACAAGTTGCAGATGAACTGCTCACCAAAATAGAACGGTAGGGTGCCGAACTGGTAGCATAAACTGAAGAACACTTTGCAAACACCCATGAAATTCAGAAATAAAATGCAAGGAAAGTTGAAGGATACGTCATTGAACTAGAAGAGGGTAGAACAGTGCCACCAAGACGAGAAGATATTGATTGAAAAGAGTGACGAAGATATTCAGAAGACCGGAACAACATTAAAAACGATCGCGCAAACGGGATCTATAAAGCATTTAACTAGAAATTTTAAAGTTGTTTGCGTAGTGGAAAACTACAAAGAGATTGGAATGAAGCCAAAATAATCCTAATACATAAGGAAGGTAGTACCAGAGATGTAAAGAACTATCGGTGCATCAAGCTTCTCTCCGTACTGAACAAGGTTTTTACTAGAATCTTGACTACCAGATTCGGCACTCCACTTGACCTGGCCTCTCCTGCCGCAGCTTCAGTTCTCCCTCGGCCATGGGCGTGTGTGTTGTTCTTAGCGCAAGTTAGTTTAAATAGTGTGTGAGTCTAGGGACCAGTAACCTCAGCAGTTTGGTCCCTTAGGAATTCACACAAACATATACTTGACCATATTCAGCCCATTGATCAAGCTGGGTTCCGCGCAGTCTTCAATGCATCCGGCCATATTCTCACTCTACGAGAAATAATTAGCACAACAACTAAGTACCCTATACCCTTTAGCTTTGTTTTTATAGTTTTTTAAAATATATTCGATTCGATTAGTCATCCAGCCGTATTTGAGTTTCTAACCGAACTGGGAATACAACATGGCTGTATTAAAGTCTTAGGTGGCTTATAAAAACCTCCACAGGATTTGTGAGTATTGTTGAATAAACCAATTAAATTTTATTGAAAAGGGTGTAAACAAGGTGACTCTGCATCCCCAAAACTATTTTCAGCGGCACGAGAGAAAGCAATGTCTAAATTGGAAAGCAAAGGGGAGCCACGTTCTGGGAAAGAGATTAAATAACCTGAGGTTTGCTGATGATTTTGTTGTATCTGCAAAGAATGTGGAACAGCTTCAAATAACGGTTAGTGAACTTGCGTTAGTCTGCTCCGAAGCTGATCTGACAATGAACTGTGACAGGCCAAGATCATGATAAATGAATGAAAACGGCAGGCTGGAAATATGCAATTGCAAAGGATCGCAGAATATGTCTATATGGATCAACGGGTCAACTTGTAAATATAAAAGTAGCCTTAAAACCGGAAATATTTTGACATATTAAACTAGGCTGGCGAGATTATAGAAGATACTCTTCAGCTTTGATGTCTAAGGTGTCGGCTGGACCGAAGAAAACATTACATACTGCCAGTAATAACTGTGCAATATGGACATTAAATGAATTCATTGTTAGAAAAGTAATACTGACCCAACGAGTAATGGAAATATCAATGTTGAGCTATAAAAAGAAAGCGAGAAATATTTTGCCTGATATCAGGAATATAAGAAATATAATGGAAATACTGAATATAATGGAAATACTGAATACCTTGAAACGGCAGTGGGCTGGTTTTGTCGGTCGAAGAAAAGATAGAAGCTGGTCGAAACAAGTATTAGATTGGAGCCAAATGTACCGAAAAAGACCAAGGGGAAAACCACCGGATGGATAAGACACAGACATAAGACAGACATCCGGACTGAACTGGCAACGGGTAGATCAAGATCGTCAGAAATTGAAGGACCAGTAGGGATCCTAGCATGCTTCTCGCCGGTTCAAAGAGGCCACACCACCAAGTGATCGAATTGGCTGATGATGATGATGATGAAAACAAGAAAGTTTGTTATGCCAGAGGCAAACCAGTATCAGCTCTTTCACGTTTCTGATCTAACACGATTTTCCGTGTTCCAATTACTGTAGGCAGAGTTCCGTTATATAAATATGTCTCCCATGAATTTCAAACGGATTTTGACATTTATTTGAATTACCCTAGGAAGGTAGTTATCTAGTTCATTTCATTCCATTGAGACATCGCACAAATGTTGTAAACTTGTAACGTTCTTTAAAAATAACTTTGTGTGATCCAAATTTACTGTGTGATGTGTTGTTGAGCAAATGGTGTGCTTAATCAGTTTTACTGTAATCCAAAGAAAAATTTAACAACTTAATGTGCGATGAAATCAGTCCCTCTGAAATTTACTCAGTCTCGTGAGCACCGAGTTCTATTGACCTGTGCACTAAACTGATAAAATTTCCTATGCAAATAAACGATGAAATATATTTTCCTTAGCTCTTGAGTCGCAACGGATGTAATATTGGTATTCTGTTCTCTTCACAGTAGGCATATAAAATTTCGGTCTTGGCTCAGCGAAGTGGAATACCAATCGTAAAATAGCTTCATGGAATTAGTGTCACACGACATGGTAGAGGATGAGGTACTGATAACAGGATATGCAAAGACCGAATTCTCCATTTTGAAAATTGTATTCAAAATAAAGTTTCTCCTTCACAAAATCTAATATGAAACATTTTACATTACCTTCAAAATTAGTGAACTTCTCAACTGTTCTACAGTTCTCACTTACTGACGTACATAAAAATACTTGGATTGTTACCTGAAAATGGTATGACATCGTTTGACAAAATAGATCCCAAAATTTAATTTGTATCAGGATTGCAAAATACACAAAATATTACAAACCGGGCATACCAAATCAACTTATACCTAAAATATGATGGCAAATACTTGGTTCCTACATTCAAGGGTCAGTACTGTAAAATTAGCAAAAGCCACATTGCGTTGCTGCATACTTAAAACTAAATATACAAAATTTCATTACCTTACAAAACTGCATTATGCTGCGTCCATAGGCCAACAGGTAAATTGTACCTTAAAGTCTTACATCGTACCTTTAGCAGAGTGCAATGGCAACTGCTACTGCGCTCTGCGCACCCCTACTTACAATCGATTCTGCCACTCAGACAACATCCTTGGTTCAGTGGTGTCAAAGATACAATCTCTTCTATATGTGATAACCATTACATGTCATTTTTCATGAAACATATTTCAAAATCGCGCTCCACGTACAAGTGGGCCCCTCACAAACTGCATTCTGTCACGTTTACGTAAACATATTTTAATTGCTTTCCCCAAGAAAATACTGCAGTCGGCAAGAACTTAATCTAACGAAAGCTCGCTATGGAGTCAGGATTCGACCGTATTAATAAACAGCACAGGCAGATCTGCTGTCATATGTCCGTGAAATAACAGTAGGAAACCTCAATCCTCAGATTGCAGTCGCCAATTCGCATTGGGCAACCAATCATCGGCAATATTCAGAACCTACAAATAGCCTCCGGTATACACTCCCTGCTACGGTCTGCTCATAGTAGCCCAGTGACAATTTAGAGCCTATCAAATGTGGTCGGTTCTTTTCTGAAACCGTTGGAGAAACAATATGAGTAAGCACAGGTTTACCCAATAATCTATAACTGGCGCAATGCAGCTGCATTAGGCTCGAGATGTCGGTTATTTTGGAAGATTAATTAAAGTGTAAATGACATGAAAGTACACCGAGTAGGACTTTAATTAAATTGGTACTGATACCAGAAGCAGACGTTGATACAACGTATGCACATGGTATGAGTTCGTAGTATAATTACTAAATCACTTTCGCCTGCTAGGTGTGTCATAGTGCCATTTTGTCATTACACACAGAGTCCCATGCAACACAGATACGCCTAATATTTAATATACACTTTCGTGTACTGATAAGATTTCAAAAGGTGATTGAATATGAAATTATGATTATCTCTCGATTAACATTTGTAAGATTTCCATTCATCCGAATTTTAAATCAAGTGTTGAGTTTGTTAATAGGAAGTCTTTCCCTCGACAGTTCAACAAGTGTGAGGTATGATGATGCAAAACTTGTTACTCTATCCAGCGCATAATTTAGCGAAATAAGCCGATTAATAAACTGGCTATTAGGATGAACGGATATGATACAGCGTGAAGAATTTGACAGAGCACTGAAAGACCTAAGTCGATACAAGGCCCCGTGAGTAAACAACATTCCATTAGAACTACTGATAGTCTTGGGAGAACCACGCGTTACAAAATTCTTCTATCTGGTGAGCGAGATGTATGAGACTGGCGACATACCCTCAGACTCCAAGCAGAATATAATAATTCTAATCCCGCAGAAAAGAAGTGTGGACAGGTGTGAAAAATCACCAAACTACCAGTTTAATAAGTCATGGTTGCAAAATACTAACACAAATTATTTACAGACCAATGGAAAAACTGTTAGAAGCCGACCCCAGGGAAGATCAGTTTGGATTCCATAGAAATGTAGCAACACGAAAAGCAGTACTGACGTTACGACTTTTGTTAGAAGATAGGTTAAGGAAAGGCAAATCTACGTTTCTAGCATTTGTAGAATGAGAGAAAGCTTTTGGACGATATTGACTGAAATACTCTCTTTCAAATTCTGAAGGTGACACGTGTAAAAAATAGGGGGCGAAAGGCTATTTACAGTTTGTACGGAAACCAGATGGCAGTTATAAGAGTCTAGGGCACGAAAGGGAAGCAGTGGTTGAGAAGGGAGTGAGTCAGGGTTGTAGCTTATCTCCGATGTTATTCAATACGTACACTACTCGCCATTAAAATTGCTGCACCAAGAAGAAATGCAGGTGATAAACGGGTATTCATTGGACAAATATATTATACTAGAACTGACAAATGATTACATTTTCTCGAAATTTGGGTGCATGGATCCTGAGAAATTAGTACCCAGAACAACCACCTCTGGCCGTAATAACGGCCTTCATACGCCTGGGCATTGAGTCAAACTGACCTTGCATGGCGTGTACAGGTACAGATGCCCATGCAGCTTGAACACAATACCACAGTTCATCAAAAGTACTGACTGTCGTATTATGACGAGCCAGTTGCTCGACCATCATTCACCAGACATTTTCAGTTGGTGAGAGATTCGGAGAATGTGCTGGCCGGGGCAGCAGTCGAACATTTTCTGTATCCAGAAAGGCCCCTACAGGACCTGCAAGATGCGGTAGTGCATTATCCTGCTGAAATGTAGGGTTTGGCTGGGATCGAATGAAGGGTAGAGCCACGGGTCGTAACCCATCTGAAATGTAACGTCCACTGTTCAAAGTGCCGTCAATGCGAACAAGAGGTGACCGAGACGTGTGAGCAATGGCACCCCATACCATCACACTGGGTGATACGGCAGTATGGCAATGACGAATACACGCTTCGAATGTGCGTTCACCGCGATGTCGCCAAACACGAATGCGACCATCATGATGCTGTAAACAGAACCTGGATTCATCCGAGAAAATGACGTTTTGCCATTCGTGCACCCAGGTTCGTCGTTGGGTACACCATCGCAGGCGCTCCTGTCTGTGATGCAGCGTCAAGGGTAACCGCAGCCATAGTCTCCGAGCTGATAGTTCCTGCAGCTGCAAACGTCGTCAAACTGTTCGTGCAGATGGTTGTCTTGCAAATGTCCCCATCTGTTGACTCAGAGATAGAGACGTGGCTGCACGATCCAACCTATTTCTCGTACACAGACAGCAGTTGACCGACGTACTGACATCCCTCCATGAAGCATTCTCAGAAGCAAACAGTCGGCGCAAAACGAAGTTCCTTTGAAAATGTGTTTCGGCCAGGTATAATTGCTTCTAAAAATTAAGATCCTACACAAGCACAGGCGTTCATCGTGCTACTTATACAACACAAAAGAATGTAGGGATGGACTCGTTATTTCGCAGGGTGAATTATATGAAAAACGACCAGAATAGAGCGCCTGTATCCCGGCCTGGACAATGCTTGGGTTGCGGCGTGGACTTATCGCGTCATTTCATTCTCTTTCTCCCCTGAGACCCAAGTTGAAACTTGCACGGCGGTGTTTCGGGACGTCTAGTCACTGCCCTGCGCTTCTCTTCCGGCATCGTCTCACCATGGACCCAGCTAAACACAGAAAATATCACCTGCGTAACCGTCACTGCTGAACAGTAGGAATTAATGTAAAAGGAGATTGCTTAACACCGGCAATCACTGACGTTAAGTATTACAAGCGTTAAATTATTAATAGATGGAAATAGAATTCAGATAGCAAGGACTTTAAGCCAATTATGAATGATACATAAGACGTGTCATGCCAGCAGTGAACTTGCGTGTATCAGCACATAATGTGGCATGAAGTGCTGTACTTGTCCTCGGATGGCAGGCGTCGATGTGGAGCGGTTATTCCTTGTCTGGTGCACAGTCCAGCAACGTGCGACGGTGTTCATGCCCCTTATATACTCACCCAACCTGGTGATAATAATAAACACGAACAACAATAATACGATCTGGTGATCTTCCTAGCTGCCACAGAAAATTGCAACTTGACCATTTACATACCTGCGGATTGTGTGTACGTGTACAACGTTACCTTGACATTCGTTCATGTTTTCTAGTCATTTCACTTTCTTGTTAGGCAGTGTAGAGAAAGTTAAGTGCCAATTTTGTTGGTCGCAGTTTGAGTTTTCGAGATGACAATTAAAACTTTACGTCTGTGCTTCATAAGTCATATGTTTACGAAGTTGAAAAATGGTTGAAACGGCTCTAAGCTATATGGGACTTAACAACTGAGGTCATCAATCCCCTAGACTTAGAACTACGTAAACCTAACTGACCTAAGGACATCACACACATTCATGCCCGAGGGGATTCGAACCTGCGACGTAGCAGCAGCGCGGTTCCGGACTGAAGAGCCTAGAACCGCTCCGCCACAGCGCCCGGCTTTACGAAGTTAATATTGACTCAAACTTTCTAGAGTCATGTGTCATATGTCATCTGTTCATACCACCTTCACCATCGCCTCCAGGGTTAACTGTAGTGGGTTTTGTTACCAGTTAGGCTAGTGTCCTTAAGAACTATGGATTTGACGTAAGTATCGTGAAGTTTAGATGTATTTTACGTATTATTGCTTTCACCCCGTAGTTTCACCCTCGTTCTGATGACGTGTTACTTCCAGTGCAATTCTTTCCTGCTTCTATGTGATGTATTCCAATTTCGGTTATAGTAAGTAAATGCGTTCCAGGGGTATCCTGTAACACATCAAAGCACCCATCCATCCATCCAACTGCATCCGCGTAATTTAGATGACAAAAATCTGATATTAATTCACTTTTCTCACATTCCAATCCCAATGAGTAAGGATGATGGAAGGCAACAGTAATCATTCGGTACGTATCTCCTTAGAGTCCTCATTTTCCATTTAGTAGTGGAGTTGGCCATTGGGTGAATCACTGTAGTGTTGATGTTAGAATTCATAGCCTGCAAAGTAATATTCGGTCTTGAAATTGTTATTTAACGCATTTGCAGTTCACTAAACACTAACTACACGAACGGAATAAAAAATTCTAATCAACGAATTGGCAAATTAACTTTCTGTGAGACCTCAAGATAAGTTAATGAAATAGCTTAGATCACAGAAACAAATCGGTATATGACGGTGTGCCCAGCCCAAGTCTTTAATGTTAGTAGTATTGAAGCCAGCACTGTGCATCATTGGCTCAGTAAATTTCAAGAAAGATCGCCTTATTTGCAGGACAAAGAAAGGGCTGGACGTCCTGTAGCGGCAAAGATGGAGTTGAATATGCAAAATTTTAGCAGACTGATTCAAGATGATCATCGAATCACTCAGAGAGAAATTGCAGGCATAATTGGGATTTCACAAGAACGTGTAAGTCATATTATTGATTTGCTTATCCATCAGAATATCTAGGCACGTCGGGTATGCCGGATGCTAGCGTTGGAAATGAAATGGCACAGACTTCAAATTTTCCAGAATGTCCTTTCACGCTACGTGAAGGAAGTTGAAGTTCCGCTTAATTAAACTTTAGCACGAGACGAAACGAGTTAACACCCATAAGAAGCGAAACTAAACATCGTTCCGTTCCTATGGGACCAAACTGCTGAGGTAATGGGTCCTTAGGCATACACACTACTTAATCTAACTTAAACTAACTTAAGCTGAGGACAACACACACCCATGCCCGAGGCAGGACTCGAACCTCCAACGGGTGGGGGAGGGGGGGGGGGGGTGAGCCGCACGAACCGTGGCAAGGCCCCTGAGACGGCAGGGCTACCCCACGCGGCAGGACTTTAGAGAGTGCTGGTCATCACTTACTACAACCTACACACTTGGTGCCAACTGTCTTACATATCCAGACTGAGATTTTCACTCTGCAGCGGAGTGTGCGCTGATATGAAACACTCTGCTGCAGAGTGAAAATCTCATTCTGGAAACATCCCCTAGGCTGTGGCTAAGCCATGTCTCTGCAGTATCCTTTCTTTCAGGAGTGCTAGTTCTGCAAGGTTCGCAGGAGAGCTTCTGTAAAGTTTGGAAGGTAGGAGACGAGGTACTGGCAGAAGTAAAGCTGTGAGTACCGGGCGTGAGTCGTGCTTCGGTAGCTCAGATGGTAGAGCACTTGCCCGCGAAAGGCAAGGGTCCCGAGTTCGAGTCTCGGTCGGGCACACAGTGTTAATCTGCCAGGAAGTTTCGTTGTCTTACATATGTTTCCGATAATGAAAGCTTTCCAGGGCATCACTATGTATCTCATTAAGAAGTTGAGAGAATTGTGCGAAGCTGCCAGTATTATAGGTGTGTCAATTTTTTCTTTGACGGTTTCAGTAGGTGTGTTCATCCATTACAGAACTTTATTCAATTATCTAGTGATTATATGACGAAGAGCACACACTAGGTGTTATGTCTGCGGTTTGTTTATTAAAATATTTCCATTGAAACCCAAGTTACAGTGGAGGATTCATTACTTTCATTAAATCACCATTCGTATAAATCAATAGCCTAGTAGCTCAAAAACAATGATATAATGATCATCGACAAAAATGAACGCCCTAGTGAAATTGTCGTTCCTTTGTGGGTTTTATTTTGCTGGCGATAGGACTAGTTCAAGGTATATTCCCCTGTGTAATGTTTCGTCTTGCAATGCTGGAGACATCAGCAGAGTCTACAAGTTATATATAATTTGAAGGTCAAGCGGGCAGAAAGGAAAGGGGACTATTAGTGTCACCTGCATCGGTATTGTGGAATGAATCGACGGCGAGTAAAATGTGAGCTGGACCAGGATTCGAACGCGGGATCTCTTGTATACTAGCCACCTAGCTTAAACGCTGCGCCACGTGAATACAGTTCACCGCACTTACGTTGGCTATCTCGGTGCATCTCTCGGCCGACCGACATTCCCACTTAGCACCACTTATCCGCAGACGCTTGTAACGCCGGAAATGCATATCCTCCTATTTCCATCTATTGTACTATAATTTTTTTCGTTGTTTTGTTACCTGAAGATACGACGTTTCTGTCTCTTTGTATATTGTAATTGTTTTTCTATTTGTATATATATGCATTTATGTCGATGTATAATTGGTTTGTTTTGTAAATACTATTTGTATTTTTACGCTGGGTCTTGCCTAGGGAAAACTATGCTATCGAACGAATACATCGATAGGTCGTTTGGAGAACCAAAGTATTTAGGATCTTTGGTAGTGTTTACTCTGCCGCGTGGAGCGTGGGCAGAGCAGAGAGAGTCTGGCTGGAGTAGTGCGGTTGAGCAGGTGTGTTGTGTGACGCTCCCGCGAGTTGCCGCGCTTTCGGGGTTTGGCAGCATGTAATTGCGCTCGACTTGCTATGATAGTTTCTGACACGGTGTCGCGGACGGGAAGCATTAGTTGGCGCACATCAAGAACCCGTTTCACCTGGTGACAGTGTCGAGAAGAAGGCGCGCCGACATCCAGCTTCTGCAACAGCGACGGCCGACAATGAGTGACTGTCGCCGCCTCCTCGACCGACGACTTCAAACCTTCAATCAACCAACAAGGAAGACTGGAAGCACGTAAAGTTTTAGAACTGTATGCCAGACCTCAGCTTTTAAAATTGTTGCATCACAAAGTTACAGCAACTTAGCATGAACCTTTGTTGGAAATCGTCCCAATTGCATTACCAAGCAGGGTCCCTTCCTTTTCCGAAATGAACTCGAGTGTCGTTGAAATTCAGACGCCACCATTAAAGTAATATCATTCCATTTCACTGCTTTAATTTCAAAGTTCAGTTAAGGTATTCATAGCTGTCTACAGTATTTAGATTACGCAAGCACAAATTAAGAGTGCGAGTTTTGTTAGCATATTTTAGCTTACCTGTGACTGCAGCTCAGCTTGGTACGTACTAAATGTTACTATTGTTAGTTGTCCACAATCATTTAATTCAAGTTCAAAGTTAAACCTCTTATTTCTAAATTGCGTAGATTCAAGTAGCTTTTGAAATGATTGTTCAGGTAGCCCAAGACTAACCTTATTTTACTGAATTTCGTAGTGCTTCAGAAACAAATCTCACTATTAATTTCAGTCACTAAATTAACTTTCAATTTTCCGGTTTTATTAATTCTTTTGTTAAATTAAGTCAGAGTGTAGCGAAATTTATTACTTCTGACAAACTTTCAGTTTTCACACAACACGTGTCAACCTTCAGTTGCCAGGCTTTCAGTGCTAGTTATATGTGTATTAATATTTAATTTTCAGTTATTATAGTAGTTGTCCATAGGACTGGCGACCGTAATTTTCCCCAAATCTCAAATATCTAATTAACGTCAGTTAATTGTTAATCTAACGACCGCACATTTATTTTCTTTATTAATTTTACCCTTTTCTCAAAATTAATTTCCACCAATTTCATTTGCATTTTTCCTTTCAGTTAAGATGTAACCCTTTCCTCCCTCTTTACTGACAGATTAACTTCGGTGACGATTGCTTTTCTCAAATTTCCATTATGTACACGCGGTTTAATTTTTCACTGTCATTAAGGTCGATGAGTGAGGGGGAGGTTACACGTGGCGACCGTGACAGGACAGTCTTCAGATGTGAGGTTGTTCTGGACACGAATTTTATATTGTGCAAACCTCGTAACAAAGTACTGGTTACAAACAGGCCGTTACGTCAGCGAGAATAAGTAGTGGGAGTAATCCTAATTATATTTGAGATTTGGCATTTATATTGAAAATTGTTAAAATGAGTGGAGGCAACAATTACCAAAATTTGGTAGACTTGGGTACGGAACAATCTGTCGAACAGTGGGAAACGCGCACCGTGGAACCTGTTGTTCAGGGGCAGGTGGCTAGCATGAAAGACGCGACCGCTGAAACGCAACAAAGAGCAGAAATGGAATTCCAAACTTTAGAAAATGTTTCGGAATCGGAAGTGATAATCAAATCTGAACCCCTTGAAGACGAATCCGGAGGGACAATTAAAGAGGCACCCGCTACGGAAGTAAAACCGTTGGTTTCTGGGAATTTAGCTGATTTATTGAATGTTTTGACTAACGAAATCAAGGCTCGGTCTTGCTAGATAGGAACTCAATCGGCAGAAATTAAAGCTCAGGCTGCCAAGCAAGAAGCTCAGTCTGCCAAGCAAGATGCTCAGTCTGAGAAAATTGACAGGAAGCTAGACAATCAGAACAAAGCTATTAGTGTTGTTAACAACAATGTTGGAGTTGTTAACACAAAAGTAGATAAAATCAAAGAACATATTGTTGTGATTAATACCGAAATCGGTAATCTTAAGCAGGAAATGATAGGCGTTCAGGCGGAAATTTTGAGCATAAATACTCGTTTTTATTCCGAAATTAGCAGAATCGAGAAAAGTGTAGGAGAAGCAGTTGCTCCGATCATCGAGAATAAGGTGACGGAACAAATTCAGTTAGTGGATAAAGAGGATCAACAGAAGGTGGAAACTTTAAAGGCTTTGGTATCCGAAGTAGATACCAAAGTGAGGAAACAGGCTAATGCCTGCGAAGAGAAAAAGTGGGAAGTGGAAACGCTTGCGACAACCACTTGCCAAGTAATTACGAGAGTTTCGGAATTAGAAAAGAAACTTGACGAAAAACAGAGCTATGTGACAATCTGTGCACATAGTTCGGAATTGTTGACGAAAGAGGAGCAGTTCGACCCCTTGCAAAAAGGCGGTATACACGCGACGGATTTCATTAAAAATTGTGTAAGAGTTTTACCCAGATCATGGACTAATGAGAGAAAAATTAATGCTGTTATTGACGTGTTGGCTGGTGATGCCAAGCGTTGGGGCTTAAACCTCAACATCACGAACCTGACTTTTGACGAGTTTAAAAATTTCTTTCTGGCTGAATACTGGTCAGAGCAAAAACAACAAAGTGCCTCGTGCGAATTTGTCGTATCAAGGCCTTTCGATGCGAATTCACACGGCTCGATGAAGGAGTTTTGTGAGGGCTGGATCCGCAAGTTGGAATATTTGCGTGATAGCCGCGCGGAATCCGAAATAGTCTGGGAACTCTACAAGAAGCTTCCAGATGATACAAAACGCTACATAGGAAGCAATTACAGGACAATCAATGATTTCCTGGAAAGAGTTGAGGACGAGGACAATTGGCGCAATAATCGCGACAGTGGTAGAGGCCGTGGTAACAACAACGGGTACCACAGCAATCACAACGATAACTATGGGAGTAATGCATACCGCAATCTTGGCAGCAATAACAATAGTGGTTCGGGCCGTAATGACAATCGGTACAATGCAAATAATAACAGGAATGACGGAAACCAGTATCATACTAGCGAGATAGAGGCTTCGCAGAATAGTAATAACGCCAGAGGGTGTGTGATCAGCCGCCTCAGCAGCATCCGGGGAGCATATCTGCTGGGACGAGACAGGGAAACCATTAGCCGCGCCGGTGAGGGGCCGACCGGGCGTGGAGAAATTTTGGCGGCCCAATAACAGTAGAAAACCGAGGTGTCGCCGTTATGAAAATTCCGTATGGAATAATCAACGGCGGGAGAGTGTGCCAGTGTTAGGAGAAAGGAGTGTGCCTACAAGTAGTAGATCAGCTGTAGATGCGGCAGTAGAAAATACATTCACTGTCAGTGAGAACAATTTAAGTAGTATTCCGGAAATCGATTATAAAGTGGCAGCTGTAACACCCACAGCGGAACTGGAGATTGAGTTTAAGAATGATTCGCAATTGTTGACAGAAGATCGGATGTCGGATAATACGTCCGTCATCGAGCGAGGTGATGCAGAGAGGGGTAAGGTCTGGTTAAGGCAGTTCGGTCGCTTATACGACGAACTAAGAGATTATAGAGGAGAAGTGTTCAAGGGGAGCGGGGGCAGGATTTGCCGCGTCTCGTCCCGCAGGAAAATAGTGTTTGTGAAGTGAGAGAAAGTTCTGGCCCTAACCGGTAGACTCTACCAGAAATTGTTGATGTTAATGGGGAGCACGAGCAAGATTCGTCGTGTTTCGTCCCGCAGGTGTTGGATGTTGAAGTAGTAACGGAAAGTTCTGGCCCTAACCGGCAGACCTTACCGAAAGTTATGCTGGTAGAAGTAGCCGACCCATCCGACGCAAACCTCCAGTTTAAACATTGCGAGAGTATTAAGGAGAAAGATTGCGACAATTTTAGTGACAGCTGGACACGATTGGTAGAAAAGCACATAGATTACAGCGTGTATGAGGTTAGAGCTGACATTATACGGTCAGACGATAGCAGTGTGCGTTGCGCAGATCCTGAGGAAGTAATTGCAGATACTACTGGGCACATTACTCCAGGTAGATTGGCAGATGAGATCAATCTGACCAAAGAGGAATCAACGAAGATGACAATTAGTGAATTGATAGCAAAGCAACACTCACTAGTTGACGAGTTACAGGAAAGGGTTTCGGTATTGGAGGCGAAGCTACAGACTAAGCCTCAGGACAAACGTGTTGAAATTAAAACTGTATGTGAACAGAGGCTGAAAATGCCGCTAGATAAGCCGGATTTACGATCAAAGCCAGATGGTTTTTTCTGGAATGAACTGGATATAGACGAGGATTTATTGTGGGAAAATAAAGAAACAGTCGAGGATAAGTGTAGACAGATAGTAGTGTCTGTTAATATGCACGGCCTACAACTAAACGTGTTGATTGACACCGGTGCAGAATTGAGTGCTGTATCTGGAAAAATATTTCAGTTACTGAAAGACAGAGCTGGCATCGTAGATATGCCAGTAATAGGAGTGAAAATTATCGGTGCTACTGGGAAGGCCAGTAAACCGGTCACAATACAGATTTTTGTCCACTTCGAGATATGTGGGGCACGATTTGAACAAGAGTTTGTCGTCGTGCCAGACTTAACTACGGAAGTAATTATCGGGTTAGATTGGCTATTAAAGTACCGTGCAGTGATTAATTGCGAAAGCAAAACTTTGACATGTACGTCACAAGATAAAACAATAGTAGTTAGTTTTGATGAGGCGGGAGACGGTGTGTATAGGCAATACCAGCCTATACACATTGTTAACTGGCCGGATGCTGTTGAGGTAGGTATGAATTTGAACTACTGTAACGTGAGGAATCTTGGCATTGACAATAGTGTAGAAAGTGAATTGGAAAGTATTGTAGACGGTGTGTCAAACGTAACATACGAACAAAGACGAGGCCTGTATGAAGTAATAATGAGGAATATGAGTGTGTTTTCAGACAAACCGGGACTTGTGGAAGGATATAAATGCAAGTTGCATGTAATTCCTCACGAACCATTCTTCGTGAGACCGTATGCTATACCGCTGTCCAAAAAGGAAGCAGTGCAACGGGAGATAGATAAGATGATCGAATGGGGAGTGATTGAAAGAAGTACGAGTCCATACAATAACGGTTTGGTCATTGTAGCAAAACGGGATGGTAGTGTGCGTATTGTAACTGACGCGCGCACGTTGAACAGGGTCGTTCAACGCGAAACAGACCGACCAGAGAGTATGGAGGAGATTTTGCAACGTTTTCATGATGTTAAGTTCATGACTAGCCTCGATCTGACGGCTAGTTACTGGCAAATACAACTCGAAGAAGAATCTAGGCCATACACCGCCTTCTTGTTTGCAGGCAGGTGTTATCAGTATAGAGTACTGCCGTTTGGACTTAATATATCTGCGTCCCTATTCATCAGGGCCCTAGATAAAGTGCTCGGCCCGGTTTTGAGTTCAAGATTAACTGTATATGTTGACGACCTATTGTTGGCCAATGCCACTTGGCATGATTATTGCGACCTGTTAGATGAAGTTTTTAGAGCATGGCGCCGTGGCGGAATGGACTCTAAAGCTAAAAAAATGCGAATTTGTGAAGCAGGAATTGAAATTCTTAGGGCATGTAATTACCACTGCTGGTATTACGAAAGACCCGGAGAAACTAGAGGCAATAAGGAATTGTCCTCCACGCAAGTCTAGGAAACAGTTAAAAAGTTTTCTAGGGCTCACAGGATTTTACCGTAAATTTGTAAAAGGTCAAGTGTTTAATGGTTAAAATTTGAATAACCTCTTACGCAGAAAAGTTCCGTTTATGTGGACTGATGGGTGTCAGGCCGCTTTCTAGACATTAAAAGACGAGTTGTTAAGATCTAACATACTATTTCATCCTGATTTATCGCTACCCTTCCATCTGGGAACGGATTCGTCGATTTACAGGGTGGGGGTAGAACTGTTCCAAGAAGTTGGTAAAGGAGAGGATAAGGAACACCGGACGATAGCGTTCGCGAGTCGAACTTTATCAAAAAGTGAGCGAAACTGCACGATTTTTGAGAAAGAGTGTCTCGCTATCGTGTGGGTATTCAAGAAGTTCAAGGTTTACCTATGGGACCGTAAGGTGATTATTCATACGGACCATAAGGCGCTCACTTATCTGAAGGATTGTAAACTACATCACGAAAGACTGACTAGGTGGTCGCTGTATTTACAGCAATTTAACTATGACATCTGTTATGTAAAAGGAACTGACAATTGCGTAGCGGATGCCTTGTCGCGGTTGCCCGAGTCTAATCAAGATTTATTGAAAGATGAGGCAGATAGAGTGGTCAAATTATACTATTTTAAAGAAGCTGAGGGACATAAATTAATAGTGAACATCTGTAATAATCTACGTCGTCATCAGAACGAGGGCGGTTGTTTAAATATGGTGAAAACCCGATATAACGAAAGGAGTCCAGGAGGAGAGAAATTAAGGAAGTATTACAAGATATACGATCATATCTTGTACATACGTAAGGGTGAAAATATAAATATTTGGCGGGTATGTTGGCCCACCAAATACGTCACGGAAGTAACAGACTACTACCATTTGGCTTATGGTCACTGTGGACCAAAGAAATGTGCGGAAAAGCTGAGTGAAGTAGTAGATTTTAACAACATGTTAAAACGCGTTACTGACAGAGTGAAAACTTGCGATTTATGTCAAAAGGTGAAGGTTACCAACTTTACGAGTCATGGTCCTACGCAAAGTATAAGGCCTAACGACACCTTTGAATTACTGTGTGTGAACTTGTACGGACCTTTGCCCAAATCATCAGGAAACTTTGCCTACATTTTAGTAGTGCTAGAAGGTCTTTCCTAGTTCATCAAACTATACCCGATTAGGAAAGCTACAGCCAAAGTGGTCTATAGCAAGCTTGTAAACAATTATTTTGTTCATATTGGTAAGACCAAGGCGATTCTATCAGACAATGGGGCACAATTTACTTCTAAGTTGTGGAATGAAGGCATGGCAAATAATAGGGTCGAAGTGATCCATATTTCAGCTTATTGTCCGGCTGGAAATCCCGCTGAGAGGTATATGCGCGAGCTAGGCCGACTTTTCCGTACCTATTGCCATCACAACCATAAGGCATGGGGCAAATATGTAGCAGAATTTGAGAGAATTATGAACACCTTGAGACATGAATTTACGGGATTTTCTCCAGAGGAAATCCTGTTGGATGACAGAAGTAAAAGTTTAGTGGAAGAGATAATCAAATTCCCTCCGCGGATTGACATTAGTATTGGTGTGAAAAAAGATCGTTTGCGAGAAATAATGAAGCTAAAAGCCGATGCTCGCATACGTCGTCATGACGCTAAAGCGCGTTTTTCTAAGTTTGCAGTCGGAGACTTAGTACTTGTAAAAGCTCATGAGAAATCGAGCGAGATAGACAATGAAATCTCTAAATTTTAGTTTGTTTATAATGGACCATATAAAGTCATTGGTATACCTCACACATATGCTTATTGCTTAGAGTATCCAAGCTCTGGAAAACTATTAGGTATACGGAACATTGTAGACTTGAAATTGTACCAACCTAGGATTGATTAATACCACAGAATGGGCAATTTGTACAGTATGTAAATATAGAGTGTAAGATTGAAGGATTTGCTAGGTTGCCATGCTTTTGCCTGACCAAGACGTCATTAAAGAAATTGTGTTTAATAAGTAATTAATTTTAATTAAATGATTTAAGAGTAACTGATTATTAATCAATTGAAAAATCCAAGCTGCTAGTTTAAGTTTTCACCTGAGTCACATTAGATTAAGGAATGTAAATATGATTTTGTAACTAGCTGTCCGGTTACATGAATTGTGTTTCACTAGTCATTGCCGATGTACTTAGACGCTGTTTTAAGTTTCAGGCTAGTACGTGTGTGTGATGATGGACAGTGTTAAGTTATCCACTGTGATAGTATTAATGGACTCCTTGAGATTACTCGGGAGTGAGTTTTTCCGAAAGAATTCAGTGAAACGGACGTTCTGGAAATGCCGTTACACAGGCGAGTGAGATCAAGCGTGCCGCACAGGCGGGCGCAACAATACTGGCGAGGCGAAGCCGCTGGGGCCTCTTGTGCCGCTGTCGGCTCTTGTGCCGCTGTCGGCATTCTTTGTACTTGCGGGTACGGAAGGCGAAGTTGTTTTTCTTCCCGGACAGCTGATGTAAAGGAATTCTGTTGTCAATATATATGTTTTTTTACGATCTGCTGTATATTATTTTCTTGTTTAGCGTTAAGTGGACTCTCATGGCGAGAATATTAATTATGAAAAGGTTATATAAAATGTGTATTCTATGTAATTAATTATTAATTTGGGTATTTTGATCTACCTGTTTTTATGACCGTGAACTCTGATTAATTTTGTAAATAGCATTCCATTTCTTGATACTGTTAGGAACTTTGATGAATTTAGAATAGCTAAACCATTTTCTAAGTTTTCTATGAATTTTAATGTGTTGTCAACCAGTTTTCTTTTGTGTAAGATGACAGAGTGGAATAAGGTTAGGAGTGTCTCCACTCAATTACTATGGTCTAAAAATTGGTTTATGGTTAATTAGCCTAATGCTAAAATTTCTTGACGTTTTGTGCATATGCATTTCCGCTGTTTTTTTTTCTTTTTGAGACATTTTCTGAGTCTGTTTAGGTCACACGAACATCCTCAGACAATGTGGGGCACGTGTAACGCCGGAAATGCATATCCTCCTATTTCCATCTATTGTACTATAATTTTTTTCCCTATTTTGTTACCTGAAGATTGACGTTTCTGTCTCTTTGTATATTGTAATTGTTTTTCTATTTGTATATATATGCATTTATGTCGATGTATAATTGGTTTGTTTTGTAAATACTATTTGTATTTTTACGCTGGGTCTTGCCTAGGGAAAACTATGCTATCGAACGAATACATCGATAGGTCGTTTGGAGAACCAAAGTATTTAGGATCGTTGGTAGTGTTTACTCTGCCGCATGGAGCACGGGCAGAGCAGAGAGAGTCTGGCTGGAGTAGTGCAGTTGAGCAGGTGTGTTGTGTGACGCTCCCACGAGTTGCCGCGCTTTCGGGGTTTGGCAGCATGTAATTGCGCTCGACTTGCTGTGATAGTTTCTGACACGGTGTCGCGGACGGGAAGCATTAGCTGGTGCACGTCAAGGACCCGTTTCACCTGGTGACAGTGTCGAGAAGAAGGCGCGCCAACATCCAGCTACTGCCACAGCGACGGCCGACAATGAGTGACTGTCGCCACCTCCTCGACCGACGACTTGAAACCTTCAATCAACCAACAAGGAAGACTGGAAGCACGTAAAGTTTTAGAACTGTATGCCAGACCTCAGCTTTTAAAATTGTTGCATCACAAAGTTACAGCAACTTAGCATGAACCTTTGTTGGAAATCGTCCCAATTGCATTACCAAGCAGGGTCCCTTCCTTTTCCAAAATGAACCCGAGTGTTGTCGAAATTCAGACGCCACCATTAAAGTAATATCATTCCATTTCACTGCTTTAATTTCAATGTTCAGTTAAGGTATTCATAGCTGTCTACAATATTTAAATTACGCAAGCACAAATTAAGAGTGCGAGTTTTGTTAGCATATTTTAGCTTACCTGTGACTGCAGCTCAGCTTGGTACGTACTAAACGTTACTATTGTTAATTGTCCACAATCATTTAATTCAAGTTCAAAGTTAAATCTCTTATTTCTAAATTGCGTAGATGCAAGTAGCTTTTGAAATGTTTGTTCAGGTAGCCCAAGACTAACCTTATTTTACTGAATTTCGTAGTGCTTCAGAAACAAATCTCACTATTAATTTCAGTCACTAAATTAACTTTCAATTTTCCGGTTTTATTAATTCTTTTGTTAAATTAAGTCAGAGTGTAGCGAAATTTATTACTTCTGACAAACTTTCAGTTTTCACACAACACGTGTCAACCTTCAGTTGCCACGCTTTCATTGCTAATTATATGTGCATTAATATTTCATTTTCTGTTGTTATAGTAGTTGTCCATAGGACTGGCAATTGTAATTTTCCCCAAATCTCAAATATCTAATTAACGCCAGTTAATTGTTAACGTAACGACCGCACATTTATTTTCTTTATTAATTTTACCCTTTTCTCAAAATTAATTTCCACCAATTTCATTTGCATTTTTCCTTTCAGTTAAGATGTAACCCTTTCCTCCCTCTTTACCGACAGATTAACTTCGGTGACGATTGCTTTTCTCAAATTTCCATTAGGTACACGCCCTTTAATTCTTCACTGTCATTAAGGTCGATGAGTGAGGGGGAGGTTAAACGTTGTCCATGTCCTTCATGCTTGCTTCTTTGAGATTCCCGCAGGAAGTCAGACGTAAATGTGTATCTGCACTGAAAGTGATGGATTCGTTGCCCATCGAGGCATCGAGTGGTGTCTGATCTTTCGGGCATGTCCGAAAAACAGACACCACACATTCATATCGGAGGCTATGAGGATACAAAATGCAACACCAGATTCAAACAACCTCAGCTAGCCGAACCCTTGACGTCATCGGACCACAGCCTATGTTCATGGAATCCCACCAACGTGAGCTGTGGAGCTTGTGTCTTGTGACAGCCAGAGCGAGAGCACCAGCAGCAGCGAGTACTGTTTGTATAAAGCGTTTATTTTGCATTTTGTTTACGACCTTCCACTAAGGAAGGGATTCTATTTGTGTTTATCTGCTCTGCATAGTAACTAACAGTTCTTGATAAAACTTTACGTAGTTTTCGTGTTAGATTTCTTAGTGTTTTCTTGATCGTTTAGAACAGAAAGCGCCCTAAAACCGTCTTTTGTTTGTTTCGTGGCCGTTAGCCACTAGTCACTTGAATCAGCAGTTGTCTTGTGACAGCCAGAGCGAGAGCACCAGCAGCAGCGAGTACTGTTTGTATAAAGCGTTTTTGTACTTATTTGCTGCGCTTAGCTTTTAAATAGTTTTTCTGGGAAAACCTAGCGTAGTTTTCGTGTCTCGGATTTCAGTGAGTGTTTCTTGATTATCAGAGTAGCTCATCAGAAGATTATCTTGGGAATTTGTCACCGTATAGAGTAGGGTAAACATAGTCATGTGTAGGGACTGTGGTTGTTGTGAGCGGACGCAAGGAGAATTGGCCACTCTTCGGGGGCAGGTGGAGGCTTTGTCTGTTAGGCTCATCGAGCTCGAGGCGCAGGCGTCGGCTCGTAGTGGCGTTGGGGCAACTGTGGTGAGACCTATGCCTACTTCGGTGGCCTTGGAATCACATGGAACCCCTGATGTCGCTGCGTCTTCCGGCAGTGAGCATCTTACCGGTCAGCCATCACTCCAGGGTGAATGGCGGACAGTGGTGGGCTCGCGCGTGCCTGGCCGAAAGGCGAAGGTGGAATCTGGCCGCGTGGCGGCTGCCTTACCCCTTTCCAACAGGTACGGGGTGCTTCCTAGTGGTGATGACATCGTTTCCGAGCCACCACAGGATGCCTCGCCTGTTGGGCCAGTGGCCGATTCTCCGGCAAGGTCCCGACAGTCACAGAGGGCGGGCCTATTAGTTATAGGGAGCTCCAACGTTAGGCGGGTTATGGAGCCCCTCAGGAAAATAGCGGGTAGGTCGGGGAAGAATGCCAGTGTGCACTCGGTGTGCTTGCCGGGGGGTCTCGTCCGTAATGTGGAGGAGGCCCTTCCGGCAGCTATTGAACGCACTGGGTGTGACCGGCTGCAGATAGTAGCACATGTCGGAACGAATGACGCCTGCCGCTTGGGTTCTGAGGCCATCCTTGGTTCCTTCCGGCGGCTGGCTGATTTGGTGAAGACAACCAGCATCGCACGCGGAGTGCAAGCTGAGCTTAATATCTGCAGCATAGTGCCCAGAGTCGATCGCGGTCCTCTGGTTTGGAGCCGTGTGGAGGGTCTAAACCAGAGGCTCAGACGACTCTGCGACTATAATGGTTGCAAATTCATCGACCTCCGTTATTGGGTGGAGAACTGTAGGGCCCCCCTAGACAGGTCAGGCGTGCACTACACACCGGAAGCAGCTACTAGGGTAGCAGAGTACGTGTGGCGTGCACACGGGGGTTTTTTAGGTTAGAGGGACAGAGGGACCCCCCCCTTGGGCGAAACGATAAAATACCTGACGGCTTACCAGAGAGGACATTATCATCGTTGATAAAGAACGTCCGTCCTCAGAGACCAAAAACAGGAAAAGTTAACGTAATATTGGTAAACTGCAGGAGTATCCAGGGCAAGGTTCCTGAATTAGTATCTCTTATTGAAGGAAATAGTGCGCATATAGTATTAGGAACGGAAAGTTGGTTAAAACCAGAAGTGAACAGTAACGAAATCCTAGACACAGAATGGAATATATACCGCAAGGATACGATAAACGCCAATGGTGGAGGAGTATTTATAGCAGTAAAGAATTCAATAATATCCAGTGAAGTTATTAGCGAATGCGAATGTGAAATAATCTGGGTTAAGTTAAGTATCAAAGGTGGGTCAGATATGATAGTCGGATGCTTCTATAGACCAACTGCATCAGCAACCGTAGTAGTTGAGCGCCTCAGAGAGAACCTGCAGAACGTCGTGAAGAAGTTTCGTGATCATACTATTGTAATAGGGGGAGACTTCAATCTACCAGGTATAGAATGGGATAGTCACACAATCAGAACTGGAGCCAGGGACAGAGACTCTTGTGACATTATCCTGACTGCCTTGTCCGAGAATTACTTCGAGCAGATAGTTAGAGAACCAACTCGTGAAGCTAACGTTTTAGACCTCATAGCAACAAATAGACCGGAACTTTTCGACTCCGTGAATGTAGAAGAGGGTATCAGTGATCATAAGTCAGTGGTTGCATCAATGACTACAAGTGTAATAAGAAATACCAAGAAAGGAAGGAAAATATATTTGCTTAACAAGAGTGATAGGGCACAAATCGCAGAATATCTGAGTGACCACCATCAAACGTTCATTTCTGAGGAAGAGGATGTGGAACAAAAATGGAAAAAATTCAGAAACATCGTCCAGTACGCCTTAGATAAGTTCGTACCGACTAAGGTCCAAAGCGAGGGGAAAGATCCACCGTGGTATAACAATCATGTACGAAAGGTACTACGGAAACAAAGAAAGCTTCATCATAGGTTTAAGAGTAGTCGAATCATAGCTGATAAGGAAAAGCTGAACGAAGCGAAAACGAGCGTAAAGAGAGCAATGAGAGAAGCATTCAACGAATTCGAACATAAAACATTGGCAAACAATCTAAACAAGAACCCTAAAAAGTTTTGGTCATATGTAAAATCGGTAAGCGGATCTAAATCCCCTATTCAGTCACTCGTTGACCACGATGGCACCGAAACAGAGGACGACCGAAGAACGGCAGGAATACTGAATTCAGTGTTCCGAAACTGTTTCACTGCGGAAAATCGTAACACGGTCCCTGACTTCAGCCGTCGCACGGACGCCAAAATGGAAAATATTGAAATAAACGATATCGGAATTGAAAAACGACTGCTATCACTTAGTAGCGGAAAAGCATCCGGACCAGACGAGATACCCTTAAGATTCTACAGTGATTATGCTAAAGAACTTGCCCCCTTTCTATCAGCAATTTATCGTAGATCGCTGGAAGAACGTAAAGTACCTAGCGACTGGAAGAAAGCGCAGGTCGTTCCCATTTTCAAGAAGGGTCATAAATCAGATGCGAATAATTATAGGCCTATTTCGCTTACGTCAATCTGTTGTAGAATAATGGAACATGTTTTGTGTTCTCGTATTATGACGTTCTTAGATAATACAAATCTCCTTCATCATAACCAACATGGATTCCGCAAACAGAGATCATGTGAAACTCAGCTCGCCCTATTTGCCCAAGAAATTCACAGCGCCGTAGACACTGGCGAGCAGATTGATGCCGTATTCCTGGACTTCAGGAAGGCATTTGATACGGTTCCGCACTTACGTTTAGTGAAAAAAATACGAGCTTACGGAATATCGGACCAGGTTTGTGATTGGATTCAGGATTTCCTAGAAGAAAGAACACAACATGTCATTCTTAACGGTTCAAAATCTGCAGATGTAGAGGTAATTTCGGGAGTACCGCAGGGAAGCGTGATAGGACCTTTATTGTTTACAATATACATAAATGACTTAGTTGACAACATCGGTAGCTCCGTGAGGCTATTTGCAGATGACACGGTTGTCTACAAGAAAGTAGCAACATCAGAAGACTCGTACGTACTCCAGGAGGACCTGCAGAGGATTAATGCATGGTGCGACAGCTGGCAGCTTTCCCTAAACGTAGATAAATGTAATATAATGCGCATACATAGGGGCAGAAATCCATTCCAGTACGATTATGCCATAGGTGGTAAATCATTGGAAGCGGTAACGACCGTAAAATACTTAGGAGTTACTATCCGGAGCGATCTGAAGTGGAATGATCACATAAAACAAATAGTGGGAAAAGCAGGCGCCAGGTTGAGATTCATAGGAAGAATTCTAAGAAAATGTGACTCATCGACGAAAGAAGTAGCTTACAAAACGCTTGTTCGTCCGATTCTTGAGTATTGCTCATCAGTATGGGACCCTTACCAGGTTGGATTAATAGAAGAGATAGACATGATCCAGCGAAAAGCAGCGCGATTCGTCATGGGGACATTTAGTCAGCGCGAGAGCGTTACGGAGATGCTGAACAAGCTCCAGTGGCGGACACTTCAAGAAAGGCGTTACGCAATACGGAGAGGTTTATTATCGAAATTACGAGAGAGCACATTCCGGGAAGAGATGGGCAACATATTACTGCCGCCCACATATATCTCGCGTAATGATCACAACGAAAAGATCCGAGAAATTAGAGCAAATACGGAGACTTACAAGCAGTCGTTCTTCCCACGCACAATTCGTGAATGGAGCAGGGAAGGGGGGATCAGATAGTGGTACAATAAGTACCCTCCGCCACACACCGTAAGGTGGCTCGCGGAGTATAGATGTAGATGTAGATGTAGAAGAGACCTCTACCTACTTTATTTGGCGCTAAGACCATCAAGGTGTCTAACTTCAATCATTCTTTTCTATTTAAGTTATACTTGTGCTTTTGAATTTCTATGGACTCTCTGATTGGATCTAGATAAAACCATATTATCGGAGAAACGAATTTTGTGGCTCTCTAGTGTCAGTGCTCGATCTGCTACTGCGGATTCATCTGGGTTTCCCAGTTGACAGTTTCTGTTATGTTCCTTAGGTCTGATGTTTATTCTTTCTATAGCTTCTATGTACAAAAATGTACAGGGAGAGACAGGATTATAACAATATAAATCACTCAGGAATAAAATAAATAGGAAATTCAGTGAAGCTAAGCTGAAACGTTTGTTGGAAATATGTGAAGAAATAAAAAAAAAGAAATGATCACTGGAAGGACAGACTCACCAAATAGAAAAGTAAAAAAATATTCAGTGAAACTATAAACAAGGGTGATGACAATAAGTATACAATGGGAATGCCAGTGTTAAACCACACAAGAGAGAGCAAATAGATTGAAAGAGTAAACTGATGGCCTCTAGGAAGACGAGGAATAGTCTGATGATGCGACAGCAGAAAGAAATTGCTGTCGATGGAAAAGAGATAGGGGATCCAGTACTAATGTCAAAATTGAATTAGATTTGGGAGGCTTGAGATTAAGGCTCAAGGGATAGACAACATTCTCGCTGAGTTTCTAAAATCGCTGGGGGGAAGTGGCAAACAAAACGACTGATCTAGCTGGTGTTTAGAATCTATTTGATTGGTGCTATACCGTCAGACTTCCGGAAAAGCATCATCCATTCAGTTCCGAGAACAGCAAGAGAATGTGAGAATTATCGTACAATCAGCTTAACTGCTCAGGCATCCAACTATTGACAACAACAATAATATACCAGAGAATGGAAATGACAATTGAGGACCTGCTGATGACGATCATTTTTGTTTGAGGAGGTAAAAGTTTTCGACAGTGAACAATGGTGCAAGATGTTGGAAATTCTGAGAAAAAGAGGAGTTAGCTATAGGGAATGACGGATTATGTGAAAAATGTACCAGAACCAAGAGGGATCAATAATATTAGAAGACGAAGACTGAATTAAAATTGGTGTAAGAGAGAGATGTAGTCTGCCGACCCTACTATTCAATGTACACATCGAAGAAATAATGACGAGATAAAAGAAAGGTTAAAGGGTGGAATAAAAATTCAGGGTGAAACGATAACGATGATAAGATTCACTGATGACATTGCTAACCTCAGTGAAAGTAAAGGAGAACTGCAGGATCTTTTGAAATAAATTAAACATGAAATGAGTACAGTATATGGATTGAGAGTTTATTTATATATTTAGCGTGTAGCACAAATCGCATTTTATACAGGACACCTGTCAAGTACATAAATTCGTAAATAGGAAAGAAGAAGACAAATAAAAGTTACAGACAGATCATAAATATGCAAACAAAAATTTGGACATCAGTGTAAGTAATGATATAAGTATACATATAAAGCCACAAAAGTGTTAGTCATTGTACAACAAAGTATGATGCACATCACCCAAACTTGTGTCAAGATTACTAATATAACAGATAGCCTCTCAGGTCTCATTCAGGAAACCAACAGTTGGCCACGGCACTTTCTAACAGGGCAGTCCCTGCAGGATGTTTGGAATCATATGTCTGTCTGCAGCACGAGGAGTAACCGTGTGCCGTTTATACTCCACAAAGTCTCCGTGGTTCCTTCTTATCCTGTGTAACTCGGTTTACACTCTCCTGGCAAGATCAAACCCTTGCCTTTTTCGCTTATCCACTCGATCTCTCTGGGGTGTCTCAATAAATCCATTTCCCATTCTACCGGATGTTTCCATAGGGGCGTACAAAACTTTAACAGCACACAGAGGATGCTCCACAGAACAATTTGAGGTAGGGGACCTGAGGTCGAAGAAGACAGTTTAAGGAGATAACAGGAATAAAACCACATTACTGTTTACTATTTATTTATATTAGTTACAGTTAACTGCAAATATCGTCACTGACGGAATGAGGGTACCATTTGTACTGTATCTCACAAAATGTGCCGATCTGATGGCCATCAACCTCAGTGCAAACATGACATCGGCGAACAAGATTCTGACGTACCCTGGCAAATATTCCTGGTGTGTTTCGAATCCCAGCTACAGTTGTGCCAACTAATTCTATCTCCGTATCCACTCAAGCACAAGTGACTTTAGGTATCCCCACAGGAAATAATCAAGCGAATTCATGTCGAGTGATCTCGCAGTCCATGTAATATAACTTCCGCTTTAAATCCAGCGACCAGTAATACAGCGTTCAGATGGCTGCTGACATCCACACAGAAGTGAGACAGTGCACCGTCATGTTGTATCCACATCTCACGAATAGCCAAAGATATGTTCTCCAGCGACTCAGGTAGAATTCATTGCACGAACCTCAAGTACAGGTGGTCATACAGTTGGCCAGGTAGACTTCCTAGTTATCAGGCTCGTCCTCCTTGTTTCCTTGCAGGAAACGAAGAATTTACGTGTAAATAAACGGCACAGTACATGTAGACGAGTACGCGTGTTAGCTGTAAATAAGCTGGAAAACAGTAATGTTAGACAAAGCGGTAGACAAGTTTACTTCCACATCTCCTTAAGCTGACTCCTCCGACACCAGGTTGCCTAACTGAAGTTCAGTGGTGCGTCCCCTGTGTCCTGTTTCATTTTTGCACGCTCTAACGGAAACACGCGGTATACGCCAACATTCTATCCTGTCGAAGTCCTCTCGCTGCAGGCCTACAGCGAGACGACTTCGACATAATAGAAAGTTGGCTTAGAGATTGGGAAATATCTCTACTGACACATCTTGGAGAGATCTATCCAAAAAAGTGCCAGTGGTTGATCTTCCTAAGACTCAGAGTCAACAGGAGAAAGACAAAAGGGGGGGTTGGGTTGTTTGGGGAAGGAGACCAGACAGCGAGGTCATCGGTCTCATCGGATTAGGGAAGGATGGGGAAGGAAGTCGACCGTGCCCTTTCAAAGGAACCATCCCGGCATTTGCCTGGAGCGATTTAGGGAAATCACGGAAAACCTAAATCAGGATGGCCGGACGCGGGATTGAACCGTCGTCCTCCCGAATGCGAGTCCAGTGTCTAACCACTGCACCACCTCGCTCGGAGAAAGACAAAAGTGATGAGAAGTGTCAGAAATGAGAATACGGAGAAGTTTAACATCAAAAGAAGTGGTTACAAAGTAGACGAATTCTGCTACCTTGGAAGCAAAATTACCCATGACAGACGAAGCAAGGAGAACATAAAGAGCAGACTATCATAGGCAAAGAGAGCATTTATGGACACGAGAAATGTGTTCATATCAAACATGGGACTTAGTTTGAAGAAGAAATTTCTGAGAATAGACATTTGGAGCAGATCATTGTATAGTACTGAAACATAGATAGTAGGAAAACTGGAACAGAAGAGAATCGAAACATTTGAAAAGTGATGCTACAGAGAAATGTTGAAAATTAGATTGATTGATGTAAGGAAGCATGAGATTCTCATCAAATCGGCGACAAAAGTAACTTATAGAAACCACTGGCCAGAAGAAGGAGCGGAGTGGTAGGACATGTATTAGGACGTCAAAGAGTAGCCTCCATGGTAGCATTGACATTTGCAGAGGAAGGCAGAAAATGGAGTAGGACAAATAACTGCGGACGTAGGTTGCAAGTGTTACTCTGAGATGTAGAGATTGGCACAGGAAAGGAGTTCTTGGCGGACCACATAAAACCAGTTAGAAAACAGATAAGTTAAACTGTTCGGCTTTCTACTCTACTATCTGAATCTTTATTGCCTTGATGATGTCTCCAGTATTGTGAGATGAAACATCAGGAAGAGAATTATGCCTTGGACCACGATCTAGTGCCTGTACACCAGAACTCACCAACGATGCGAATACTGGCCACGAAATCCTACGTTGTATGAAATTAGGGTTGTGTAGATCAAGAGCTAGCTACACTGTATGAAATCACTTTTACCTCAAAAATTTCCAAATACTCTGTAAAGTATTAAGAAGGGGAAGGTGCATCCGTCTAACGAGAAACGATGTTACTATAAGTTTCTTTCATTTGCTTCGTTTAATTTGTGGCTGTTGTTCGGCTGCTACGCGATACCGCTTAATCGGCGGTAGTCACGGGATGTAACGTCGAAGTTTCCGAAATTGCCGCGAACGCCATCAGTTCCCGCAGAACAGCGCGTTGCGCTGGCTCGCGTAATTATGAACAGTGTAACGGAAGTTGAGGTAGTGCGGTTAAGCCGCACCGGGAGTGGGAATCACGGCTCGGGAACTTGGCGTGGAAGGGGCGTCTGCCGAAGAGCGCCGCGTCTGCCGCAAACTAGCGCCGCTCTGACATCGGCACAGAGGCGGCGCAGGCGGGTGGCAGCCAGCCAGCCCTGTGTGTGCTGCGGCACAGCCTGCCGCCCCTTACTGCGCGGGAGTGTCGTGTGCAGGCAGCGTTATCAGCCTAAAGACGTCCTCACACGGGACGTGTTTCTCACCGAGAAGCGCACATGTGTATTTGTGCAGATCATTATAAACAATACTTACAATGCAGTTATCTAATTCACAATCTGGAAAGTTAAGTGGATGAATAAATAAGTAGATATTGAATTGCGATCGATACTTGCGATCGATTCAAGCACTGGCATAGAAAGCAATCTTGCAATGCTTTTGACCATTAGCTCTAAAATGCCCACAAAATCGAACATATTTGTTTTGTAAATAAAACCGCCTTTTCTTCTGCAACTATAATTTATTTCTACCAGAAGTTTTTTTTTACTCTGAGACATCTTTGGTGGGATAGTTTGTTGGCATCTGCGTTTCCTCTCATCTGCTCTGGAGCTCACACTACCACTTCATTTCCGAAAAATAAGCACATATTTGTATTCCGAACTTTTTCTTTCACACTGTTTACTATGTTCTCCCCTATTTTTTTGGTGCCTATCACTATTTTGCCAGCAGATATACACTACTGGTCATTAAAACTGCTACACCAAGAAGAAATGCCGATGACAAACGGGTATTCATTGGACAAATATTTTATACTATAACTGACTTGTGATTACATTTTCACGCAATTTGGGTGCATAGATCCTGAGAAATCAGTACCCAGAACAACCACCTCTGGCCGTAATAACGACTCAAACAGAGCTTGGATGGCGTGTACAAATACAGCTGCAGATGGTGATCTCCACATTCCTTGAGAAAAGACAGCTGAATTGTTGACAGTAAGTATTTAATCTTCGTAAAGTGATGTGCTGCCTTAGTGGCACCACTTCAATTAGGGTGAACATCCACTTGCCTAAAAAGTTGTAAGAGGGATCCTCATTGGTTAATCTTAAAAAAAGACAGAGAAGGGGAAGTCAGGGTGCCAGTCTCTGATACATCCAGACGTCGAGACTAATTAGAAACATTAACTGAAGAGTAGGAGTGTAGGTTAAAAATGTTTTAGAACTGTATGCATGAGAGTGAAACAACCGGTTAATGTTGTAAGACTTTTGCTGGAGGGGTGGGGGGAGATTTATCGCCAAGCTTTCCACAGAGCGTTTTCCATTTCCACATTGGAATTGTGTGGTCGAGAGGACAGAAGAAAGAACTCTTTGCTGGTTGAAAACACTTCGGCTGGAGGCAAAGAACGATACACCTGATCTGGGGAAATGGAAGCGAGAACATTGCCTGCAGATGTAGAGAAGGGATGTTCTAGCAATTGGCAGCTGAAGTGTTGCAGACAGCAGCAGATTACCACGCTCATAACATTTCACACTACTGAGTGCAAAATATGGTAAGAAATCACATCCTGGGCGAGCAGGTTACGAGAATCGAGCAGATTACGAGAATTACGGAGCCTTTGTAAGCGTTTTATATGTATAGTTTTGCATTCTTCTGGCAGATTCAGACATTCACTGTATGCCCAGCACAGGTTTGTCATTCTGAAATCATATCATACACTACGATTTTACTCCATTCACCAGAGCTATCCACTCCTTACCAGGGCATTGAAGTGCTAGATTCGTACTATTTCATGTATAGTCTAAATAACTGTCAATTTTCATATCTCTGCATTTCTTCGGATCGAAAAGATTCTGTGGTAATTTCTTAAACATGCATGTTTTAGCACAGAACTTTACACTGAGGTTGCAAAGGCATGGGATAGAGATATGCACATATACAGATGGCGGTATATCGCGTACACAAGGTATAATAGGGCAGTTCATTGGCGGAGCTGTCATTTATAATCAGGTGATCCTTGTGAAAAGCTTTCCGACGTTATTACGCCCGCACGACGGGAATTACCGAACTTTGAACACGGCGTGGTAGTTGGACCTAGAAGCATGGGACATTGCATTTCGGAAATCATTAGGGAATTTAATATTCTGAGATACACAGTGTCAAGAGTCTGCTGAGAATGCCAAATTTCAGGCATTAATTCTTACTACGGACAACAAGGGGCCGAGTGCCTTCATTTAACGACTGAGAGCAGCGGTGTTTTCGTAGAGTTGTCAGTGCCAACAGACAAGTAACACTGCGTGAAATAACTGCAGAAGTCAACGCGGGAGGTACGGCGGAAGAATCTGATACAAAAGGGTGACGAAATTTGACGTTAATGGGCACTGGCAGCAGACGACCAACGCGAGTGAGTGCCTTTGCTAATAGAAGGATATCGCCTGCAACGCCTCTCCTGGGTCGTGACCATGTTGGGTGGACCCTGGACGACTTGAAAACAGTGGCCTGGTCTGATGAGTCGAGCTTTCAGTTGGTACGAGCCGTGGTAGGATTCGAGAGTGGCGCAGACCCCATCAAGCCACAGACCCAAGTTGGCAACAAAGTGCTGTAAAACTGGTGGTGGCTCCATAATGTTGTGACTGTGTTTACATGGGACTGGATTTTCTGTTCCAATTGTACCGATTATTGATTGCAAATCTTTTTTTAGGCTATCCGGAGACCATTTCCAGCCTCTCAAGTACGTTATGTTCCCAAACAAAGATGGAATTCTTATGGATGACAATACGCCATGTCACTAGACCACAACTGTCCGTGATTGGTTTGAAGCAAATTCTGGACGACCTTCGAGCCAATGATTTTGCCACTCAGATCGTCCAACATGAATCCCATAGAACATTTATGGGACATAATTGAGAGGGCACTTAATGCATTAAACCCATACTGCTAACAGTTTCGCAAGTATGGACGGCTGTAGAGGGAGTATGGCTCAGTATCTATTCAGGGACTTCCAACGACTTGTTGAATGCATGCCTGATCGAGCTGGTGCACTACGCTGGACAAAAGGAGGTCAGACACGATATTAGTAGGAATTCCATGACCATTGGCATTCATTGTATAATAAACAGGAATTAATGTGGACCACTGCTTCATTTCACAGTTAGATGACCGCCCTGTTTGTTACCTGTTTGCTGGGGCCCGTTCTGTCCTGTTAGTTATCCATTCAAAACACCTTGCATAGAATACATAGGAGTCCATGGGGAGCAATCTGTCTTTCAGTCCAGCGGATATGGACCATTCTGACATCCACAACAGTTTGTTGAAAGCACAGTGGCAGCTTTACAGTATCATCCTGCCCCATTTGTCGGAGACTAGCAGCAAGCAGACTAAGGTGGCATGCCATTAACTGGACAACACAGGTAGTTGCATTGGTAATCGTGCAGTGACTGGAGTAGTTAGATTCTGTAGGTTCTGGACCACTAGACCAACTTATAAAAAATACTAAATTACACATTAACGCTCACAAATTTTTATTTTCCATAAGATTGATCTAATGATCCAGAACCTACAAAATCTAACTACTATCCCTTTTAGCTAACAATAATATAATATAATATAATATAATATAATAATAATAACTATAATATAAAATCATTTATCTTGCATACATTTCCCATAGGTGAATGTAATGTAAATAAATAAAATAGGTAATTAACTATTAATTTTAAAAAAAGACTTTTACATAACATTTTCTTAGCCCCATAAAAATGTCCTATTTTCGACTTTTGTGAAAAACGTGTTTTTCAAATATTATATTAAAGAATAAGTATATATCATTATTTACTTTCCGCTTTAGCAGCCATAAGATTATTATGAGCTGTTGTTTGTAAATGTTTTTTGAAGGAAGATTTATTTATAGTTCGACCACATTTACAGGTAACTTTAATTTTGTTACGTTTCTTACAGCATTCTTTACATACATATTTATATCTACCTGTTCGATATTTATCTTTATAAAATTTGCCAATACTTTTTTTAATCATACATTCACTACACTGTCTTAATTGTGCCTTGGCACAGATTAAAGTCTAATTTAGCTGACGCTTTGTGTTGTCCATTTAAACATTATAAAAAAAATTTTCCACTCTCTGAAAACTGCAAAACATCCTCACAATGACCTACACACTTGTTCTGTGTTTTGCACTCCTCTGACCCTATGTGCACAGCACTACACAAAGACTAAGTTCTGAATTAACAGAACTGCTTCTTTTATTTGGGCTGTTATTAAGTACATATGTGAGTGTGTTGGATATTTTAGCGAAATGGCTAGCACTCTTCACACAAATACATTATAACGACTTTTGATATGTATATACAGTTGGAGATCTACTAACAAAGTATCTTCTAAAAATCGACTTCTTTTTCAATCTATTTCAGGAACAAAGTCATTGTTTTCTTAACTTTATTCAAATTTAAAATTGGAGAACAAGAGTGAACAATTGATGAATGCGATTTTGAATGACAAAATTAAAAACAAAAATAGAGAAAATTACATCTAAAGTAAAGTATGTTCCCACATAAAAGTAAATGGAACTTACTTCAGTGCCATTTGTTGACAGAAGTTAGAATCCAGTTAGTTCAGACTAATGCTCACAGATGTCTGTCTAAGTACAGTTAGATACATATAAAATGAAGTACAGTTTCATACATGCAAAATGCATCTACCATGATTCAGCGCTTTTGGACTTGTGATTTTCTGTACAATCTCAAGACCATGAAAATTCGTTTTTACTAGAACTTTTTTATGTTTAGAGATATTGGAAATGTGATTGCACTTTTGGTTAGGCCCTTTTCCTCTAAAAGTTTGCTACCAGTAATCTACAGAAGTAAGTCTGGTTGCGTAACTCACAGGGGCATGGGGTGAAATACTTTTTGTTAATTTCTCAGTCAAATATTAAACGATTTTAAGAATTCAAAGTGCTAACATAATCTACATAAAAAGAGCAATCTAGAAAAAATGTAATAAAATAAATCGAAAATCATTTAATAAGTAAGATACAAAAATTTTCGGTTTTTATTTTTTCTATCTTTCTTAATATGTTTCAGAACTGTATTTATCCAAGAAGTTACCACTTTTATAAATTTTTTTAGTTTCTCATTCATTTACAATCAAATAATGACAAATCAACTAATTGATTAATTTTACAATTTGTTTGAAATGTAACAAATACGAAGTATGGCATATCAACTTATGTAGCATTATAGTAATTTGTAATATTTACTTCAAAACTATTTTTAACAGATAATCTGGCAAAGTCTTGTGTTTGAAGTTCATAAAAAGAAATAGGACTTTCCGGATTTTTAAGAATAATTTCACGTTGTTCAAGTTCATAATTTGTTTCATATTTAACAACTGGTATTTGAATTTACATAGATTCTATACCTATTTTTCCTTCTTTAGGAAGTGTATCTTTTATTTCAATTCCAGCATAATTTTTATCAGACCAATGTAAAATTGCATCTCCAGAAGACGAATTACGTGTAAAAATTACAGTTAAATCTCCTTCCCACATAATTATATTAAAATCTTTAAAAAATCAACCTAGTAATGATAGTGGATAAAGAACTTCATTTCTTTTACTATTTATTTTCCCTGTATTAATTATATGTCCTTCTGAACTTATTTTGTCAGTGACAGATGAAGTAAAACAGATGAAGAAATAAAAGGATGTTCAATTCTAGATAAAATATTATTTCCTCTCTTTATCATTATAAAATCTGACAGTATTGCTACATAATCATCAATTAATTTTTTGTTTGATTTTCCATCATAAGTTGGATAATCTGTGCCATCATTTCCAATAATACTAAAATTATTAGCTGCATTGCCATATTTAGCAACAATTGGTTCTTTAGCTTGTGGATCTGCAAACAATTGCAAATGCAGATATAAACAAAAAGAAAGCTGATAAAGAATTAGAAGAACAAGAAAGACATAATTTAGAAATGGAAAAGAAAGCAGGAACTGGAAACAAAAAATATTTCGAAAAAGTAATTAATAAATATCCTAATGCATTAAGTAATTATGATATAGAAAAACTTACTAAGTAATTAAAAATTAAACACTTTCATGGTGTATATATGGTTGATGAATTAACAAATAAGCCATTTAAAATTGAATGTGGTATAGTAAATTTAGATACATCTGATAATCCTGGTACACACTGGATGTGTTATTATAAAAATGAAGATAAAAAATTTGTTTTTGATTCATTTGGTGGTAATATACCAAAACACTTAGTTAAATATCTTAGAAAAAATGAACTATATTACAATACAGAAAGAATACAAAATGTTGATGAAGTAATATGTGATCATTTCCGTTTATTCGTTTTAAAATTGTTATGTGAAAATTATAATTTTAATGATATTTTAGATTTAATAAATGGACATTTTTGGAAATAAGATACATCTAACTATACAAAATGATCATTACAATTTCATTAAAGTTAGAAAGTATTAAAAGTATCGAAAATAGTATTAAACAACCACAATCATCAATGGTTCCAAAGACAAGTAATGCAATAAAACAACTTCATGAAGAATTCTATGTTGTTTTTAAAGTAACTACAGGATATATAGGTTTTAAATGTAGAAGACTTGCTAATGTAAATGACCCAATTGATGCAAAAGATGTAGTTAACAAACAATACTTAGAAAAAGATTATGTTACAAAACCCAAATACACAAACCTATTAACACAATTTAATATTTAATTTACCAAAAAAGAAATAGAAAAAGCTTTTTCAAATTATTTCACAAAAACAGATTTAATTCCATACTTAGAACAGTTAAGCAATCTTAAACAAAAAGTATATGATAAACAAATAATTGAATTTACTTTTATGACAGTCGGTGAAGAAAAAATGTATAATTTTGAATATCACTTCATACTTAAAAGAATTATTATTGTTGGTAAAAATATAAATATAGATTTAAACTTCGAGAATTATGACTTAACAGTCAGTGTAGCTGATAAGCTATATAAAATAAATAATAATATTCAATCAATAATGGTACATAAACCAAGTTTTATAACTGTAATATTAAAGATTTTCTTAAAACTGTTCCTGTAGATGTAAATATAATTGTATTTGATGGAATAATTTAAAATTTAAACTTTAATAATTTTTTTATGTATATAAATGGAAAATCATACTTCACATGACTATCACATTTATTGCTTGAAATGTAAAAAGTTTACTGATACTCATTATCCGTATAGAGTGACAAAAATGAAAGCCAAAGAATTGAAGGTCTTTGTGCACTTTGTAAATCAAAATAGAGTCAATTTGTTAAAAAATTTTTGTAGATGAACAAAGTGCTAAGACTGCTGAAGAGGTCATTGGTGAAGGTACAAACAGCAATAATGTTTATGAAAAGATAATTAATGAATTACATAAACCAATGAGAAAGAATTTTAAAAGAAGAAATGTTATTTCTTTTAGTATAGATGATTTAGTTGAAATGGATTCAGGTAATTTAACTGGTATTTCTAAAATAAATAAAGAAAACAATTTTTTATTGACTATTATTGATGTCTTTTCGAAATTTGCTTGGGCTGTTCCTATTAAAGATAAAACAGCTGAAAATATAATTGATGTTTTCAAATGAAGATTTATAGATACATGACCCAATAATTTACAAACAGATCATGGTAAAGGAATCTATAACAAAGAATTTAAAGAATTAATGGAGTAATATAACATTAATCATTATTCTACTTTTTCAGAATAAAAAGCATCTGTTGTTGAACGTTTTAACAGGACACTTAAAGAAAAGAAATTTTCTTTACAAGGAAATTATAAATGGATAAATTTAGTTAAAGATGTAATTGATGAATATAATACCACAAAACATTCTATAATAAAAAAGAAGCCAATAGAAGTAAATGAATAAAATTTGGAAAAAGGTGATATTTAAAAAAAGGTGTTAAAATGAGAATTAGTAAACTCAAAGGTCTTTTGGAAAAAGGATATAAAGCTAATTGATCAGCAGAAATATTTGAAATTGAAGATGCTATTTATTCTAATCCAGCTACATATAAATTAAAAGATATAAATAGAAATTTTTGTGAACAAGAACTTCAGAAAGCGAAATATCCAGGTGTATACTTAGTTGAAAGAGTTTTAAAAAAGAAAGATAATAAAAGTTATGTTAAATGGTTAGATTTTGATAATTCACAGAATAGTTGGATAAATAAAGATAAAGTTATTCACAATATTGAAATAGTTCATATGACAGTCGATCCTTAAATTTTCTTTCATTCTTTGATACAGATTTATTGAATTAGGATTATAATTCAATCTTAACATATCTTCACAATTTCGATGTCTACCTTCGATTTTATGTAGTTGTTCTGTAAATGTTTTCGTTGTGTTCTAATGACAAAATTATCATATTCACATTCATAATCAAATATTTTTAAGAGAATGAATGTCCATCTTAATTTTTCATTAATTTTTTTTAGAACTACATGTGGTAAAAAACTATTTATTTTTTCATTTCTTTTACCTATTATTTCTGAAGCCATATTAAGTGTTTCTCTCAAATTCTGAATATGATCATTATAATTCTGTCGTATTTTCATTGAATTATTTCTGTGTTAAACTTATTCAATTCTTGTAGTTGTTGTATACAATTGTCTTTGTGTTTTATTTGATATTTATAAGCATCAATCATCTCTTTTCTAATCTTATATTCACCATGTTTTCCAATTGATGGTAAAACTTCATGATTAACCCATCTTTTATATTCTTTAACTTCTTCTTTGTTTTATTTTAAAAATTAAGAATAGAGGCCACCTTCATTGATAAAAATAGTAGAATTTTCATTGCCTTTTAATTTGTGTAAATTGGAAGGGTTTGAATGTATTAATAATTTCTTTTCATCTTCATCAATATGCTCATAAGCTTTATCTGTTTGACTATATTTCAAAAGTACAGCAACATCTTTGGCATAAACCATGTATTATTCTCTTCATCAACAATCATTAAAACTTGCTTATTATTGTAAGAAAGCTTATTGTTGATGATATCTACAATCGATTCCATTTAAGAGTAATATTTTTTATTAGTTTTGCGAAAGTAAATAGTATTTGAAATTAGTAGATGGTATTTCTGATTAAATTGAATTAATGAATATCAGTTTTTTATAAATCTGAAAATGAAAATAATAATAAATATAGGCTGTAAATAAATTTTTCATAAAGAATGTATTGATTAATGGATAATGGAAAAAGGAAATTGCCCACTTTGTAGAAAAGTTAATAAAAATAAAGAACCAACATTAAAAGATATATTAGCTGCACTTGATTCTTTACCAATAATTACAAGCTATTTTGATCCTTTATTTGATAGAAATCGTCAATTTAGAAATCTGATGATGATTATGATGATGATTATAGGTGATGATTAGATTTTAAATAGTTTATATGAATAATTAAAAATATAAAAAAATTACTTTTTTACAATTCTAATAATTTTTTTTCTATATAAATGTAGCACGTTCAAGTTCGTTAACATTGTACCCCAAAAACCAAATTTTGTGAATATTGTAATACAGAGAAATCAATTGATAAATTCACTTCACAAAAGAATATTAAAGGTGGTTATAGAACTATATGTAGACCATATTAAATAAATAACATGAAGAAAATTATATTCAAAATCGAATTACTTGTGTATGTGGAAAAAGGGTTGCTAAATATTATTTTGAAGAACATTAAAGATGAAATCCAAGTGAAGAAGAACCAAAAATGGAAAATGAAAAAAATCTAATTCTACGATGAATAATGAACAAGCAATAAGTGAAGAAAAAAAATGTAAAATTTGTCAAGAAATTAAAGATTTAAATTGTTTTATAAAAATCCATCACATAAGGATAAACATAATAATAAATGCTAGAAATGTACTTTAGAATATATTAACAATAAAAAGCTTTAACTTCAAATAATAATCCTTATGATTAATTATCTATCCATCTGCATAATAATTATCATTTTATTGACAAAAATAATTTTTACAAATCTAATGAATTTTTTTGTGTTAAATAGAAGAGCAAACTAATTGATTCTTAAATTAAATGATAAACTACTTGCAAAAAACTAAGTAATTGTTAAACTAAATAATAATCCTTATCTGTCTATTAAATAATCATCATTTTAGTGTAAAAATATATTTTAGAAATCTAATAAATTTTATTTGTGATAAATAGAATTGCAAAATAGAAAGATACACTGCTGGTAATTAGAACAACTTGCTAATCAACTACAATAATTTCCTGTTGTAAAACTTCGTGAATATGTAGAATAAATAATTTATGGGGTTTTCAAATTTATGTAAACCTGATTAAATAAATTTTATTATTAGTAATGGTTCAATTATTATTAACAATCATCCAAATATTGTTAGAAATAATACATCTGAAAATAATACTAATTTTGTTAAAAATAATACATCTGAAAATGATAAAAATAATGTTGCTGAAGTAAGTAAAAATTATATAACTGAAGTATGTAATAATTATAAAATTTTTGTTAATATTTATATATCTGAACACAGGTCTAAGACTGCAACAGCTGTCACTGAAGAAGTAAGTGATAATCAAACAAATGTTGATAATAATAATAAAGCTGAACCTAGTGAAAAACTTTGGAAATAGTTACCATTTTATGATATTAATGATGTTTTTCTAACTAAAGAAGGTAAAGGAATATTTCCATTTTCTTCAAATATATTTGTAGAACCAAAAGATAGAAAAATAAATAATGATTACTTAGTTGAAAAGGGATTTGGAAACAGATTACAAACTATAAATTTAGAAAATAATATGCATGTACTTGATCTTAATCATTTCATAAATGCAGTGAAAACAAAAAATATTGAGGTTGTTAAAGACTATTGGAAAGTATATCATAGTGTAACGATAAATTTTAATTTATATTGTGAATATAAACTGCAAAGTTCAAGAATTTTGACAACAAACACCAAACTATACTATTTTAACAGAAAAAGATTTTAATAAAAAATTGAAATATTGTAAAAGAAATATTTTAGGGAATATATCTAATTTTCAAGCACAGGGATCTGGATGGTAATTAAATAGAATAATTGCCTTACAATTAGCAATTAACAAATATGTTCCACTAAGAGGATCATCTTATATTGAGTTACCAGATAAAATTAAAAATAAGAATCATGTGTTAATGCAATAAATAATGATCAAATGTGTTTTCTGTGGGCTATAAAATCAGCATTGTGCCCTGTAGATGATCATTCTCATAGAATAACAAAATATAAAAAGGTTGACTTATCTAGATAAAAAATTGAAAATATTGAATTTCCTGTACTAGTTGATTGTATTCCAAAAATAGGCAAGTAATTAAAGTATGCATTAATGTTTATTCATTTGATGAGGAAGTTGAAAATCATCAAGTGTATCCATTAAAAATAACAAAATATGAAAATTAAAAACATGTAAATCTACTTTATTGTAAGAAAGATAATAATTCAATTTATTGTTATATAAAAAATTAACTTAGACTTGTATCAAGTCAAATTACCAAACATGAAACAGTAAAATTTATTTGTGATTTACGTTTACTACATTTTAATAGTAAAGAAAAATTAGATGAACCCAAAAAAATTGTTTAACTAATAAACCATTAACAGTTGAAATGACAGGTGAAGGAGGAGACTTGTATCAAGTCAAATTACCAAACATGAAACAGTAAAATTTATTTGTGATTTACGTTTACTACATTTTAATAGTAAAGAAAAATTAGATGAACCCAAAAAAATTGTTTAACTAATAAACCATTAACAGTTGAAATGACAGGTGAAGGAGAGTCTGTAAATTTTAGAAATTATCAAATTACTAAAATTTTCCATTTGTTATTAATGATGATTTTGGAAGTTTACTTTTAAAGAGAGATAATTGTGAACCAAATCCCGAAATATCAAAAACATGAACCAAGTCGATTTTGTTATTTTATATATATATATATATATATATATATATATATATATATATATATATATATATATATATAGAAATTATAAATATCCTGTTGTTTATAGAGGACCAAATTGTCATAAAAAATTTATAGAATGTATAAAACAAGAAGATGAAGAAATTGGAAGAATTTATTCTGAAACTGAAGAAATGAAACCACTTACACTTGACGAATATAAAAAGTTTCATAAATCTACCATTTGTACACTATGTAAATGTCCTTACACAAAAAAGACTAAAAAGGTACATCATTATGATCATATTGCTCCATTATGTAATAACTGTAATTTAAAACTAAATCAACCAATTTATTTGCATAATTTATGTGGTTATGATTCTCATCTTTTAGTAAAAGAACTTGATTATGATGATACAGAAATAGAACTAATACTGAATAATGAAAATAAGTATATTAGTTTTTGTAAACATAAAAAAAAATTAAAATTAGATTTGTTGATACATTTAGTTTTATGGCTTTTTCACTTGATATACTTTAATCAAATTTATAGAAAAATCAATTTAAAATATAAATAAGTATATTTCTCCCGACTTGTTTAACATAGTAATTAGAAAAAGTGTTTATCCATATGATTACATGGATTCTTGGAAAAAATTTGAAGAAACACAATTACCAACAAAAGATAATTTTTATGAAGTATTAAATGATTGTGATATAAATGATGAAGATTATGAACATGCAAAATTGGTTTGGAACAAATTCAATATAAAATATCTTGCTGAATATCATGATTTATATCTTAAAACTCATGTATTTATGTTAAGTGATGTTTTTGAAAATTTTAGAAGTACTTGTATGAATACATATAATTTAGATCCATCATTTTACAGCACCAGGCTTATCTTGGGATACAAAGTTAAAAATTACTAATCAAAAACTTGAATTATTATATAACCATGTTGTGCTTCTAATGGTTGAAAAAGGAATTGGGAATTGCATAATGTTTAAAAAGATATGTAAAAGCAAATAACAAATACTTAAAATATTATAATAACAAAGAAATATCAAATTATATAATGTTTCTAGTTGCAAATAATGTTATGCAATGAACCAACATTTACCATATAGCAGTTTTAAATGGGACGAACCAAATAGATTTAATTCTACAAAAATTAGTGAAATGTCAAACAATTGTCAAGATGGATATATATTTCATGTTGATCTAGAATATCCAAAAGAATTACATGATTTACACAAAGGTTTATCACTAGCTCTTGAATCAAAACTTGTTCCAGGTAAAAATGTTAGTAAATTAATAACTACTTTAGATGAAAAACATAATGATGTAGTACATCATAGAAATCTTAAACAATATTTATCTTTAGGAATGAATCTTACAGAAATACACAAAGATTTAAAATTTAAACAATCTAGTAGGTTAAAGAAATATATAGATCTAAACACACAGTTATGAACAAAAGTCACATGACATTTTGAAAAAGATTTCTATAAATTATTGAATAATTATGTATTTGGTAAAACAATGGAAAGTTTAAGATATAGACAAGATATTAAATTAGTTTCAGATAGTAAAGTACGTGATAAACTTGTAGGTAATCCACGCTTTAAACATAGAACTATATTTATTGAAAACCTAGCTGCTATTCATATAAATAAATCTAAAATAATATTTAATAAACCTATTTACGTTGGATTAATTGTACTTGATTTATCTAAAGAATTGATGTACGATTTTCACTATAGAGCTATGAAACCTAAATATGGAGAAAATATTTAATAATGTTATCAAGATACAGATAGTTATATTTACAATATTAAAGCCGAGATTTCTGCGAAGATATGAAATCAATGATTGATTATTTTGATACAAGTGATTATCCAACATATAATATACATAATATTCCACAAGTAAACAAGAAAGTTGTTGGTAAAATGAAAGATGAATGTAATAGAAAAATAATGGAAGAATTCTGTAGTTTAAGAGCAAAGATGTATGCTTATAAAGTTGGTGATGAAATAGAAAAGAAATCTAAAGGAATTAAGAAATGTGTCTTTAAAAACAAAATAACTTTAGAAGATTATAAAGATTGTTTATTTAACAATACAGAACAGTATAGAAAATTTGATTTAATTAAAAGTGAAAAACATTAAATATATAAAATTCAAGTAAACAAAAAAGCACTAAGTCCTCATGATGAAAAAACATATGTTTTGGAAAATAGAATAGATACATTACCATATGGTCAATACCTATTATGGAAAATCTAATAAATAGTTATTATATATAAATCTGATAAAAATTTATTCTATATAAATGGAGACTATAATCAAGAAGCTTAATGATGTTAGTGTCTCAAAAGGGATTAAAAAAATAACTGAACTAGCGATTAATGGTTTATATCATGTTACTGTCTATGAATATTTAAATACTAGATAGGGAGAAAAAAATATGTATCGAACTTAATAATGATTTTAAAGTTATTTTAGCAGATAGCTATTACAAATTAGTTGATCCTTGGGAACTTGAAATTATTAAAAAAGGACAAATGAAACTGAAATATAAAGGAAGGAAGAAACTTAGTAATAGAAATATTGAATTTCACAATGTGAAATTTAAAAAAAATTATTTTTCTCATTAATTTTATTTAATTTAAATGGACAACAGTAAGCATCAGGTAAACCACACTTTAGGCTGTGCCAAGCCACAATTAAGACAGTGTAGTGAATGTATGATCAAAAAAAGTATTGACGAATTTTATAAAGATAAGTATCGAACAGGTGGATATAAATATGTATGTAAAGAATGTGGTAAGGAATGTAATAAAAATAAAGTTACTTGTAAATGTGGTATAACTATAAATAAATCTTGCTTCAAAAAACATTTACAAACAACACTTCATAATAATCTTATTGCTGCTAAAGCGGAAAGTAAATAATTATACATACTTATTCATTAATATAATTTTTGAAAAACACGTTTTTCACAAAAGTTGAAAATAGGACATATTTGGGGCTTAGAAAATGTTATAAAAATAGTAGTTAATTACCTAATTTATTTGTTTACATTATATTCACCTATTGGAAATGTATGCAAGATAAATGATTTTTTATTATAGTTATTATTATATTATTATATTATATTATTATTAGGTAAAAGGGATAGTAGTTAGATTTTGTAGGTTCTGGATCATTAGATTAATCTTATGGAAAACGAAAAACTGCAAATGTTAATGAGTAATTATATTTATAAGATTGGTCTAGAGTTCCAGAACCTACAAAATCTAACTACTGTCTGGGATTAATGGACACGCAATGAAAGACCTCACATTGTGTTCATTGATGAATCATGGTTATGCTCAACTCACGATGACCACCGTTGGCGAGCATGCTCGCAACCCATAGTATGCTCTCATTCTTCCGATGATTTAGAGAGGTGCTGTGGTGTTACTCTTGGAGGGTAAGGAGCTTTGGGTATAACTTCAGGTGAAGGTTGACAGTGATTGACAGAACTGTGATGGCACAATAGTATATTATGCACATCCTGTGTCCTCATGTTTGACCTCTCATGCGGCAGTATTGTGTTGCCATTTTTCAACACGACAAAGCTCATCCACTCCAGGAAAATTATGAACTATCTGTGTTGAGGTCCTCCCGTGGCTGGCAAGATCCTCAGATCTGTCACTGATATATTTATGGAACCACCTTGGATGTCAGTCCTGAGCCAAAGTCAGTATCCAGGATATCATAAACCAGTTACAAAGGAGGTCGGCCAACTTGTCGCACGAAAGGATAAACCTCTTTATGACACACTTCCCAACCAGGCGGTCATTTCGTCCAGGTCAGCTGGTGGGCAGCTTCATACAGGTGAGTGGGCTCATACTACCACATTCTGTAAGTCTGACTACTTTCTGCTCACTGCAGTGACATCACATAGACTCTCAACCTGTGGAATTTCATTTTATTGCTTCCTCTCCTTTTGAGTGGTTCACTTTCATCTGTCAAACAATGTATTCAACTTTCTATGTGATATGTTTCCCAAACAATGAATGATGATGATGATGATGATGATGATGATACTTGGTTTGTGGGGCACTCAATTTGCTGTTATCAGCCCCCATACGAATTCCCAACCTTTACTCAGGCCAACCTCGCCACTTTCATGAATGATGATGAATGATGAGGACAACACAAAGACCCAGTCATCTTGAGGCAGGTGAAAATCCCTGCCCCTGCCGGGAATTGAAGCCGGGGCCCCCTGATCTGGAACCCAGAACGCGACCCGAGACCACGAGCTGCAGACAATGGACCATGGAGAGCTTCATTGTATAAGTCTGAACAGTGACTGACCATGAAACGTTTCACCTTCGTACCATGTCAGAGTAAAATGACGTGGGTGGGGGAGGTGTTGAGGACAAATAACAAAGCAGTTAGCCGAAAGATCCACCATGTATGATTGTTTCAAGAGCAGAATAAAGAGAGATGATGTGTAGCAAAAACTCTCCCAGCGATGGCTGGTCTTGACGGTCTTCCATAACTGAGTCAGGTTTCGGTAGCATGCATCTGCAACAGTTAGCTGCTTACGGTCATAATCTGTCAGCACTACATTATGGAAACAAAAAAAAAGAAAAGAAAGACTACGCATCATTTTGACCGACTATATTTTTATATTGGTAATGCCACGTAGCACACTGTATGAAAATCACTGGCTGTGCTGTGTACAGTCTGTGGCTGGGTGGCATTGTTGTAATATTCGCTATTGTAGTGTTGGTCTGTTGGCTGTTAACAGCGTGTAGCGTTGCGCAGTTTGAGGTGAGCCGCCAGCAGTGGTGGATGTGGGGTGAGAGACGGCTGAATTTTGAGAGCGGATGATCTGGACCTTTGTCCATCAGAAAGAGTAAATTTGTAATATTGGATATCATGGACTGATATATACATTATGACTTTTAAACACTTTGAGGAAATACATTGTTTGTTCTCTATCAAAATCTTTCATTTGCTAACTGCCTATCAGTAGTTAGTGCCTTCAGTAGTTTTAATCTTTTATTTAGCTGGCAGTAGTGGCGCTCGCTGTATTGCAGTAGTTCGAGTAATGAAGATTTTTGTGAGGTAAGTGATTTGTGAAACGTATAGGTTAATGTTAGTCAGGGCCATTCTTTTGTAGGGATTTTTGAAAATCAAATAATGTAAGAGGTTTATCAGCACAGTATTGCATTAAGTTTTCTAAGGGGACGTTTCATATAGTTAAACCTTTGTCGATTTCGTCGAACTCACATGTATCCATGTTTTCTATGCTCCTTTTTCTGATGTTATAATAATACAGTCGTCACCTGTCCGGGGAAATTAGGCGGCCAGCTAAGTGATTTGGATGGACACAACATGGCTGTAACATTTCCACAGTTACCCCAGTTCAGCGGGACTTACGAACGTGTGTGACCAATTGCGGTGACCAGCGGCTGACGACCAATCCAAAATGTCGTCCAAGACCTATGACTGATTTACACTTTTCCAACTCCGCATTGTTTGCGACTTCGAGAACTAGGACCTAACCTCCTCTTGCGATTCCTGGATATTCATAGAGAGATGCTTGACCAAACGGAAGCGCGGTCGGCATGTATGGAAATAGGAGTGACGCTAATCGATACGAATTATGATGGGAATGGAACGAAGGTGACATCTAAAAATACACTCGAAAATAAAAAATACGACGCACCACGAGGGAATAATGCGAATAGGACGGAAATCGGTAGATGGGACCTACAAATAAAAGATTACAGTTTCATAAAAATTGGGTGGTTTACTAAAGAGAAAGATCTTCAGAGAATTGTAAAAGTCAATAACGCGTTGGTCCACCTCTGGGCGTTATAAGAGCTGTTGTTTGGGTAGTTATTGATTAACAGAGTTATTAGGTTTTCTCCTGAGGTATATCGTGCCAAATTCTATCCAATCGTTGCGTTAGATCGTCAAAGCCACGAGCTGGTTTGATGGCTCTGCCCACAGTCCTTCAAACGTTTTAATTTTGTGTAAAATTCGGCGACCTTACAGGCCAATGTAAGGTTTTCCAAGAAAGAAGACAAGCATTTGACAGTTTCTCCATGTGTGGGTGGGCACTAACTTGCTGATATTCAAGCCCAGAAAGGTTTGTATGAGGGGCAAGAAAACGGAGCGTAGAATACCATCGAATCTCCACTGCGCCGTAAGGGTGCCGCGGATGATAACCAAAAGGCTCTTGCTATGAAATGAAATGACAGCCCCATTCCACCTCTCTTGGTTGTTGGCTCATACGATGGGCTACAGTCAGCTAGGTATCCCACCATCCCACTGCTGTCAAGGGCGAATCCAGAAACGTCTCACTGTCTTGAGTACAATTATAATCAGTGATGAGTCCCTCTTCGAAATGACCTCCGATGACCAATCAAGAGTTGTCTGGGCACGCCACTGATGGCGGTGGGATACCAACTTGACTGTCCGCCTGCTTAGCTGGGTGGTAACGTACGCGCCTACCATGCACTGCACACGGATTCGATTCCAAGCTGGGTTGGAGATTTTCTCCACTCGTGGACTGGGTGTTGTGTTGTCCTCATCATCATTTCATCCTCATCACCCGCCGCAAGTCGCCCAATGTGGCGTCGACTGAAATAAGACTTGCACTTGGCGGCCGAACCCAAATGCAACTCCAGGCCTACAATGCTATACGATCATTTCATTTCACGAGTTTGACTGTCGGTGGACATACGGACCGATAACAATGAATGATTGTCAGGGGTGCCATTTCGTTTCATAGCAGGTACCTTTGGTTGTCATCCGCAGCACCCTCGTACGTCGACGATATTTTACAACCTGTGTTGTTATCCTTCATGGCAGTCCACCTCGTGCCTACATTTCAGCAAGATAATGCCCGCCCGCACACGGTGAGGGTTTCTACTGCTTGTCTTTGTGCTGCCAAACTCTACCTTGGCCTGCAAGTTCACGGGATATCTCCCCGTTGAGAATTGGACCATTATGGTCAGGGCCCCCTAACCAGCTCGGAAATTTGACGATCTAACGCACCACGCGCCAATTGGGCTGAATTTGGTACGATATCCCTCAGGAGGACATTTAACAACTCCTTCAATCAACGCCAAGCCGAATAACTGTTTGCTTAAGGAGTAGAGGTGGATCAACGCGTTGTTGACCTGTCCAGTTTGTGAAGCTCTTTCTCTTAAATGAATGATGTAGTTTTTTTAGAATTTGTAATCGTTTGTCAGTCTGTACATGTGCATCACAACTACTGATTTCCGTTCCATTGGGATAAATCCTTGGTGATGCATATTTTTTTGTCTTAGAGTGTAATTAAATATAACCCACGTCAGATGTATAGATTTCAGAGTTAATTCGTATTAGCAATAAAACCATAAAGACCCCCTTATAAATTCTCCGACAAGGTAACCATCCTTTTACAACTGCATTTGTTGTGAACAGATAACAGTCACGATAGTTCCTCTTAGTTATCTGCCCTCCTCCCTGACTTTCTACAGCAAAGAACAGTCTGCTACATTCCTTGGCCTCTTACATGTGATTTAGAGTGAGCAGACATCAATGCTGCACTACATTTAATACGCAGACATTTGTAAACTAATCAGGACGCAGAACATGTTAACCGTACGAGAAAGTATATGACCCCTTTAAACCGCCTACGATGTCTTTTATAGCTTAACTGAAGTCCATTGAATTCTGGGGGCGCCAGTTAGTCGCCGATGAATTCGGAGGAAGTAAGAAGTTTTAACGAGCAGCAACAACTGCCTGATTTGGCAGAATTACATTTTATCAGAGGAATAAAACAAAGGAAACCCAAGTGTTCCAGTAGGTACATCGTAGGGGATTGCGACAAGTTAAGAGCGTCTGCACGCACATAAAGTAATATTTTCTTATGTGGTTCACAATTAGTCCCTTTTCTTTGTGTTACATGTAACGTTTTTTTCATTTGATCTTTTTCTGCTTATCTTCAGCGGTATGAGGCCGAGGAATGGTTAAGATTGCTGATACTTCAGAAGATCCTCTATGTAACATAGGGTCGAAGGTGGGGCCAGCAACGTGTGACCACTGAAAGGTAAAGAATATCTTATTATATTCCTTCAGTTTTGTATGTTTTCTTCGTAGAGCCCTACAGATATTACAGTGTCCTACCCTAGTCAGAATATCATAAGGGAAGCTTAAAAGCAGGTAACTGTTTTAACTGTACGATGAAGTCAGCAGCGAAAGATACGTAACCAGACACTGTTTTCCGATGTATCCACACCCCAGCTTTCAGCCATCACTCTGAGAAAGGATGCTGTAACTCTCAGAAACGTAGGTATATTTTAGTATATTAAGTATTTTATAAAATAATACGACTTGTACTCAGAATGCTTTTAATAACACTGTTTTTTCCCTTATTTCAACAAATAGGACACACATTTATACTTCTCTTCGGTTACCCAAGTTCAATAAGTAACGAATTCAGCTGGCCTAACAAACCGGACAATTAGGGCTGTAACGAGCTATTGCTGATCTGAAGTTCACTGTACAGTGAAAAAGGAAAAAGCTTTGAAAAGCTTCTCGACCAAAAAGACCCTTTAAGTGTTACTTGGCAATATTAAATAATTAGTTATTCGGCATCCAAAGGTGTCTTCCACACTTCTTAGGTCACTGCGACTTCAGATATATGGACCCCTATTGCTTCTGCCAGTTTTCTGATGGTATTTCCTATCTTTTTGATACGATCACTATTTTAGTGTTTATCTCTTTACATCGAGGAAAGGATGTCCTTAGCCCACCTACAGTCCATTCGTTTAACTATGTCTCCTAATCCACCACCATTTCGTTTTCATTACAGTTGCCATCACATGTTCCAGTCGGACTCTGAAGTCATTTGTTTGTTTTCCTACCTTCTCTTGACGACATTTACCAGCTTTAAAACATAAACTCAACCGTATAAATGTTATCACAAGACAGAATTACAGCAAGTATTGCACATACACCCTTAACACGAGTGCATCAGGTACTCAGTGAGAAGAGGAGATTAGTAAACGCAGGAAAATCTCATGACCTCAAAGAGCACAAAATTATTCCTACTATGGTATTTACTTTCGTGCAACGTTGAAACGACAGTAATTAAGACGATTGTACAGCTCCTACACACCGATGGGTCCACCACTGGACACAGTAAAATGCTGCTACTCAGACAGGAGACACACAGCTACGTATCGTAGATGGCTGAGTCACAGAACCAGTGCATGAAGCAGACTTGTGAAGTTTTTCTTTAAGAAAGTAAGTAACACGCTAATATTGGAAATAAAATAAGCTTCTTTTTCGTTCTCTCCACGCTGACATCATTTACTATCAGGTTTGTTACGTTTGTTTGGATCCAAACTTGATCCAGATAGTAAGTTTACATTTTGTAACAGATTCCTTTTTCGTCAAACGATAAAGTTTAGAGAGGCACATAATGTGGTAATATTTGTTGCATGATTAACGTCATAATTTCGTGTAGCAACATAGATAATGAAACACTTTTTTAAATTATGTTTTTCTTTAATGACATCCGTAAACTCTCGAACAACAGCGTAACTTGGTAGTTTTTAGAGTGCAATTACCAATCCAGGCCACCTTGTACCATGACTGTAGCACAGCTGTCAGATAGCGCTGCGAAATATCTCAATACTTTCATTAAGGGGGTATGTATTGGATTTTGGCCCAAAAAATCGATTTTTTCATAAATTTTACTTTCTTGATTTACACAGTTTAATCTATGTTGTGTGTGAGTTTTATCGCGACAGTGGCTTCAGAAATGCTTTTCAATTGTTCAACTGATTAACTCTGCAATGGCTGCCACTCCCACGTTTTCTGGCATTTGGGAAACTGTTTACTTTAGAGGAATTTTTGTCAGTGTGAAGGCTATTTTCCTTCGATCTTTGGCTGACATCGATATCTCTGGCTGACATCTATATCTTTGCTGAAAGCTTTCTTGCATGTAGTTTATTTACGTTTTGACAATACCAACACATATTAGTAGGTGGAAGGTTGAATTCGCAAACCTCTACGTGAAGTCAAGATTTGTCTAAAATGGGTGGTGGAAAAACTCCGTTTAGGAAACGGTTTCATGAAAATCAGTTTACCAGCAAAAAGAGGAAGCAGCTCGCAATGTAGAACATAAGCGCTCAGCTTCAACATCGAAACTTGGAACAATAGAACTGTACAGGTGTGTGAATGATGTTGATATGGATTCCACTCTATTCAGACTTATTGATGTAGAGACTTTCTGCCAGGCTATAAAGTTTTCATGTTCATGTGTTAGCTGTAACAAGACGGAATGAAAGAAGAGTAGGAATAGCTTATGATTTTAAATTAATTTGTAATTCGTGTGGTTTGGTTTTTCATTTTCCTCCTCCAAACCAACTGACACTGGTATCTATGAAAGCCATTTTAGGTTATCATACTCTCTGAGATGACTTGGACAGAGCAGGGAAGGAGGTAATTTATTGTGTGGTTTTCTAAACATGCCTCCACCTTGTGCAAGGTTTGAAAAAATAAAATAAAGGAATGTCTGATGCTGTATGCGATACTGCCAAAGTTTCTATGTAGAAAGCAGTGGAGGAATTGGTGGAAATAAACCAAAAAGAGAGAAATTCTGGGGTAGATATTCATGACAGTGAATCTCTTACAAATGTTACTGACCTGTGTGTATGTGTGGGACATGGATGAAAAGGGGTCACACGTCTCTGTATGGAGTTGTATCTGTTATTGGTATTGACTCATGTAAAGTTGTAGATGTAGAAATTATGTGTTAATGCTGCCACAAGTGTGCAACAGAGAATATGTCCGACAACGAAGACAGTGAGAAATTGTGGCAAGAAAATCATGCAGCAGCATGCTCTAATAATTATAGCGGCTTAAGTGGGGCATGGAGGCTGCTTCAGTTGTGAGGATGTTCTTCAGATCTGAGGACCAGGATGGTGTTAGATGTGCTAAATAAATACCTTGGTGATATGGACTCCTCTTCGTTCAAAGCTGTAATAGATAAAAATCCGTTCAATGCAACAACAGAATGTTGTCGCTTGGTGGTAGGCTTCACCGCTTGCTGCAAGAGAACAAGGGTGAAGTACTTGGGGATGGAAAACCACCAGGAGGAATAGGTAGGCTTACTCTGAAAGAAATTGATTCCCTTCAGTTATTTTATGGGAGAGCTTTATGAAAAACACGCAGAATTTAGAGGCAATCAGGCATGCTGTGTGGGCAATTTTTTTTCACAAACTATCCACTGACCAAACACCAATGAACAATCTCTGTCCGAAAGACGATTGGTGTAAGTTCAGCAATAGAAATGAGACGCATTCACATGAACATTCATTACCAGAATCTATTATGAATGCAGTTAAGCTCACATTCAGGTTTATTGCAAACCCTGATGTACTGAGACGGCCAGGGTGACCGAGCGGTTCTAGGTGCTAGAGTCTGGAACTGCGCGACCACTACGGTCGCAGGTTCGAATCCTGCCTCGGGCATGGATGTGTGTGATGTCCTTAGGTTAGTTAGGTTTAAGTAGTTCTAAGTTCTAGGTGACTGATGACCTCCTAAGTTAAGTCCCATAGTGCTCAGAGCCATTTGAACCATTTGAACCTGATGTACTGAGGAAGTGTCTTCACGGAAAGACACAAAGTGCAAATGAAAGCCTCAATAATTTAAACTGGATTGGATGCTCAAAAAGGACATTCTGTGGACTTGAAGTACTCAAAATAGGTGTCTATGATGCAGTCAGTTTTATGTTACAATAACGGAAATAATGGCAGAATTGAAGTGCCGAAGAGATTTGGTATGGATCCTTGTGTATTTACAACAAAAGCATTTTACACCATCGACGAGAGCAGGATCAAGAAAGCTAACAGGTCAGTGTCTTACTTGCAAATACGGGCCAGGCAGATTCGAAGAGGGGAGAAGAGAAACCTGGAGGATGAGGAGTATCAGTATGAAGGATTTAAAACAGAAGAAGCTTATTACATCTTTGAACCACATTTTCTCCTTTCTACATTTTTTGCGTTATTAGAAGCCTTTTCTCAAAAAGTATAAGCGCTAATGCTATGAAATTTGCAGGAACTGTTCGCAACGTGTTGCTGTCTCCCTGAAACTAAAAAAAAGAAATCCTGCAATTACATACTGATTTTAGATGATTGTATGTAGAAAAAAGCTAATTTTGGATGTGCAAAATTATAAACTCTGTTAATGATACAATTTGTGCCATCAATTAATAAGTGTAGTTTGGTGCTCTAATAATCTTCTCAGGACATTACAAAATGAATTTCAGATTAACTGAGTGATTAGAATTTCAGTTATGGCTTTTTATAAAAAATACAACAAAAAATTAAAAATTAAAATTCTGACAAAATATTAATCCTGCAGATCTTATTATATTTTTCCCTTAAAACACAGCTCTTTTCCTTTACACATGCAAAGTTTTGGACTTGTACATTAATAGATAGGACAATCATGATTTTTAAATATTTACATTTTCCGTTATGTCCCCCCTCAACAATCCGCACATCGCTGTGCTCGGTTTTTAAGTGGAATTTAAAGTAGCAGTATATTGCACCATTAGAAGAAAAACATTGCTTCCGTGACTCGGTTAATGCAAAAGTTAGTAACATTAACTGTTTTAATAGAATTAGTTGCCCCTCTCTGGGCTCTGTTTTGGCGAAAATCTCGTTTTTGTGTCTTAAAAAGTGTTTGAACAAGAGCAGTCTTCTAACAGGGTGCCTTAACCGTCCGCAAGAAAAATAAAACGGAGATTAGATAGTGACTGAAGGAACCAGAATGTCACATAACATTTTTGGGTGTATTGTTGTGTAGCTCATGAACTATGTCATAAGACCATAAAACTAACAAACTGATATGTAAAATGATCACACCATAAAATTTATCAATGTTGCTAGTACAAGCGGCCTATGTTAGTTGTAAAATGCGCAAATCGTTTCGTCGTGAATCATGGGCAGGAGGATCGCATTTTGTCTGTCAGGAATACTCTGTGAGTCTTGTCGACTGAATGTGGCATGCTTTTGTTCTACGTACACCTCATAGATTGTCAACACAAATCAGTATTTCTACTGTATGGTTGGTTGTTCCGACATCCACGCATGGCTGCGTGCGCTGACCAAAGACGTTTTCCAAAGGGTGAACCTGCTCACATTCTACAGAGTGTAAATTCTTCTTTTCATATTTCCCAGCGAGCCAATAAACATGCATGACACAAATGCAAATGAAATATTTTTATTGTGATTCACAAAGGCATAAATAGAGGTTCACTTGTGTGGACCTAAGGTCTTACTTATAGTGAAAAAGGACTGATCTTTGTTTCATATTTTCTTTCGCCTTTCTTCAGCAAGAATATTTTATTTATCAAAATATGTATTTGATTTGAAACAGTAAATTGTATTTGCTAATACACATACAAAATAGAATATTTAATGTTAATATTTTTGAACATTTGAAAATTTCCAACACACGTTTTTGTTCATGCTCTAAAAAAACTGCCGGCGGGAGTGGCCGAGCGGTTCTAAGCGCTACAGTCTGGAACCGGGCGACCGCTACGGTCGCAGGTTCGACTCCTGCCTCGAGCATGGATGTGTGTGGTGTCCTTAGGTTAGGTAGGTTTAAGTAGTTCTAAGTTCTAGGGGACTGATGACCTCAGCAGTTGAGTCCCATAGTGCTCAGAGCCATTTGAACAACTTCTTCAGTGCAAGAAAATAATAATCATTCAACAATTTCTGTCAAATAATATCTTGCTACTGCCCGTAAATAAATCTTTGCAGTACATCTTATGATAATCTTCAAAACACGATATGAGACGTTCCACAGTTGATGCACATGTCTCTTTTCTTGGAGTTGCCGTCATCTTTCCTGCATTTTGAGGTGTCATTGCTTCAACACATTTTGTTATTTAGCCAACACTGTGAAACCTTTCTTCTGAAACTGGTTGCAAGACAGCTTTTCTTGGCTTTTTATTCGCATCATATATATCTTCACTGTCGGAGGAATTCTCTGTACAAGGATGTTTTCTTCTCCTAACTACTGGCACGATAGCCTAACGTTATTATTTCTTATCAGTGAGTATCATGAAGCTGAGCAGAATCATCTTCAGTCAAAACTGAGAATTCGTCATCTTCTAAATGAGATAATTCCGCATTGCTCTCGTCCATTACAAGTGTAATGTCTCTTGCAGCGGTCTCTCCGCGTTATTTTCAGAAATTTTATAAATTATATAGCTCGGTACACATCTCGAAATATCTCTTCTTATCTTACCGATTCCTAAACTTTAATATACGATTATTATCAATGCAAAGTAGTTTCAAGCCCTATTATTCCTTGGAGCGTCCATTTACTCCATGGAATAGCTTCTCTGCTATCTGTTTTCTCTTACGAAAAGAATTTGGGAGTGCTTGCCGATTAGCCGTGAAAGAACGAAGATGTATATGTATGTATTGTTGAGCTAGTCGCCATCTTGATGAGATTCTGTTTGATAAGAAATTTAATACATGAACTAAACAAAACTAAGTGTGTTCGCGTATTATTTAACTGATTATCATTGACAGTGTCTGGTTACTACGCCGTGTTGCACGAGATCAGTGGGGAACGTCTGATTTACACTGGACGAACCTGCCGTTTTGTATGTTCAAGATATCCAGTTACTTCAAATAAACAGGCTAACACGGTCTTACCAGCAGATCTCCGGTCTTCCCCATGTGATCACCGAAAGTTAATAATTATTACAAATGTTTTTTGGAGATCGACAGACAATTTTCGTCGCACCGAGACTTCGAAATTGCTTCACTGGCTTATGGAATTTAAGTTAAGCTCAATTTAATCAGGATAGAACAGTATTGAACTGTGTGAATGTGATAATCCTGCTTTGTGAATGAAAATTCCCTTAATATACGGATGTTTTTTACTATCCTGATCAGTGAAGCTAAATCAAGCCGGTGTGAGAGAGGCTTTTAAATTTTAGATCCCACAAAAATATTCAACAAGGTGCTGCGTCCTGGTTTTAAAAGCAAGAATTAAAAGTTCGACACCCATGGACCATTGGTCTACAAGCGGAAATATAGGCTTATTTATGGAGAAAAAAAACAGTAATGTACCGAGGGAATGAAGAGCTTAATTGATCTGCTGTATCTTTGCTTAAGTCCATGACGACTGATTTTATTACGTTTTCAGTCTCCTGTCTCCTCCAGTAGGCGTCACACATATTTTGGTGTGATATAAGGTCTTTCTAGTCTGCTAATGCCTTAGCATCAACAGTATATTGACTGTGTAGTCTGTCGGTTGGAGCGTTTGGGAAATGAGACCGTGGTCTCATGTCTGACTCCTGGTCAGCAACTAAATGGTTTCTCTGGTGGAAGGAGATCCACCCACCCAGTGATGGCAAACAAAAAGCTGCTTGTTTATAAAAGGAATGAAACTGATGCGCAAGCCGGCGAAGTGGCATTACTTTGGAAGGTTTGCACCAGGTGCGTGACCCACGTTTATTTATTAGCAGAAAGAGCATTAGCCGTTACTATGTCAGATTAGACAACGAGGTGCTTGATGTATTAAAAACTCTTATCTATCCTTTGTAAGATTTCATAACAGTTCTCCAGTTCCACAGGACTTAGGTCTAGACGGTACAGAAGCAGTAGTTGGAGAACAATTTTCTGGAAAAATTTTGTCAGCTGAGTAAACCCAAGGAGGTTGTCGATTCTGATTAATGGGGAAAATTTCGGTTGTACTTGTGTACACATATTTTTAATTTTTTTCTGTCCTGTTCTATATGATATCCGAAGTTTTCCTGTTTTACTCACAGAGGATAAGTTGACACGAAACCGTACTGTGCATTCGTCCGCCATCGGGGCGGATTGTCAAGAGCCTGGATTGACGGCCAGGTCGGAGATTTTCTTCGCTCTGAGAGTGCGCGTTGTGTTATCCTTACGTTCGTATTGTCATAATAGACACTACACTATTGAGATGGCACGTACCAAAAGCATGTTAAACAAAATTCAAGAAAAAATTAGAAAAAACCTCTGCATTCACAATTGCTGTCAAGCGTCAGACGCAGTACACGGCTATACCCACAGGGGGCGTCATACACCACGTTCCTCTCCAGCATGGCGCCGCTAAGTTATCATCGGTTTTAACGCAGATCACTGACAGCCGGAGCTACATTATGCTTTTGTCATGCGACTTACTAACAGTTCAGTCCATTCCCCGTTAGTTACATCTACCGACAAACTGGGTGCTGGTACCATCGACTATTTTGTTCAACTGCCACATAGTTCACATTTGAACAGCCTTCTGCTGATCGCAGATTTCGGTAGTCACAACACTTCACTCGGGCAGTTGTCGGAGCTACCATCGTACCATATGCAGTTGTCACGGTTCCAGTTCCAGTCGCAGAACGTGGGTTGCCACACAACTATCAATGAATCATCACACAGACAGCGCCGAATGTCGTAATATCAGTATATGATACATTAATAGAAATATGAAACTGTCACCGACAGCGGTCCTGTTAGAGCAAGTAACAGATTCATTACATAGTTAGCCAACGCTCACTTACGCTAGATTGGTGTACAAAGCTTTTACTTCAGTACATCGTCTCGTCATCAAACTAAATTTGAGTATTTATTATGTACACTCTTTTTATAAATGATAGTTAATAATTTCTCATTGTGCTGTCAACATTATTCTTGTATTAATGTAGCATTTTCCTGTTAGTTGACAGGTGCAGTGCGCAAGAACGTCACCTCAATCCTGCAACTACTTTTTGTGGTAGGGGGCTCGCTTCCTGATACCTTTACCTTCTGCACCAAATGATTTTGATGAATACGGTAACAATAATGGAACGTTGGTTGGCGCTCTTGTTGAAAACACTCTTCCCACACTGGCGCTTTGCCAACAATTTTTCAGTGCACTTTGTATGAATCCAAAGTCTGTGTAAATACACCTTTGGCTGCTTTAATTAAGATGCTTTACTTTTTCACAAAATATATAATGTGGTTGGTGCTTTTGCTCAAAGTTTTTTCGTTTGCCTATCTGCATGTCCAGATCTGTGCTACAAAAGCTGTGAAGTTTTCACAAAGATGGCATCTGCTTGTAATATTCATAATTCCGCAGAAATAGCTGTCCAATAACACATTCCCAGAAAAAAATGCATCACCTACAGCGACCAGTAGAAGTAGAGTAAAGTGTAGTTCACTACTGAAGGAGTAGATGGTAACAAATTCAGATTAAATGAGGCACACATGTCACATTAGAGGATACCCAAACAGCTCCATCAGTACACGGTGTAGCCCCGCTGGCAACAACGCAGAAGTATATTCTCGCAAGCAAACGCTCTTACAGGTGCTGAAAGGCATCTTGCAATAGCTAGCGCCAAGCGTCTTGCGCCTTTTGTTTCAATTCGGCAATAGTATTTGCAGGCCCCAGACAAAGAGTAAGTTCCCACTTCATCGTTTCCCACATGTGTTCAGTTTGCGTGAGATGTGGCTGCCTCGCTGGTCAGGTCAGTTGTCGTTCCGTTCACCACTAATAGAAAGTTACGCCGCAGCAGCCGTATGTGGAAGTGCAGTGTCCTGCTGAAAAAGCACATGATTGTAGAAGAGACAGCAGCAGCTGTCCCAGCGTTGTAGCGAGTACTGGTTACTTTACCCTCCAGAAGCAACTAACTTGATCGCGAGTTGTAACTGTTGATCGCACATTCCATGAGGCCTGGAGCTGAACCTGTGTGTTGTGAGCGAATGTACTCTGCAATAGACAGCTAACCAAGAGCACACCATGCCCGGTTACACCCACCATTCGCAAACAAACGCCATATATTCCGACTACTGAAGACCACAGAGTGACATTCCACCCTCTACTTAACTTTTCACGGCACCGCAGTAGCCCTGCTTCACGATGTCATGGTTTCAGTGGTAGCCTGGCCAGAGGCACTTGTGAGCTGAATCCTGCGGAAATTAGACAATGGCACAGGAGACACAACATGTGTTCGTATTTCGTCCCTGGATATGTTTGGTGTGCCACCGCTGTTCGTGCGTCGAGCTTGACGTCCGTCTGTACTACGCAACGTCGAGAGTGTCATCTAAAAGTGTGGTAATTCTCCAGAGAGCACTGTTGAGAATAGTGACACACCACCGATACATTGTGACCATCACGTGCAGCAGTTCGTCAATACGTCCGACGAACTTCTCGTGGGCCCACAGTGCGACCCAGTTCAAATGGCTGAAGCTGTTCAACAGGCGTAAGTACTCTTCAGTGAGGCGTAGCCCCACCCCAGCATTAATGTTGTAACACTGTTAACCTATAAAAACACAGTTACTGCCTGTGAAGTCGAAGGGGAGTGTGCACAGACAGACGTCCTGAGCGCCATCTGATTTCCGATGATCGTGACAAATGAATCAGTGACAGTACAAGTCCTCAGTATGAGTATATTTACCGTGGTTCCACTGAACACGGTCCCCAAGGGTTTTGTATTTTATTCCGGTAGTGTATACCGTCGTTGAAAAGTATTAATTGTGTGTATTTTCCCTATTCTGCATTGGGACAGAAACCTGAACACTGCTCCATACCACATTAAGTCTCTCCTTCCGTAACTTGGGCACCATTTACTTACCTAACGCTTGTTTGCCAATATTTGACTGAACGTTCCATTGCTTTCTCTCGTAAGTGGGCTGCTTCTGTGTTGGCAGTTTTGTGTAGTGCTTTGCATTGGATCTCTGACTGCGCTTTCTCTGTAAGAGACTCTGTGGCTGGTTGGACTCGTTGTTGGAAGTTAATCGCCAGCAGTGTTGGGCAGTTGGAAGTTAGTCGCCAGCAGTGATGGAAGTATTGTTGGGCAGTTGGAGGTAAACAACCAGCAGTGATGGATGTTAGATGTGGGAAGTTAGCATTGATACAGGCTAGAGGTCTGATGTGTTAGCAAAGGCTAAAGATCTGGAAGTCTCCAACTTGGAAACTGAAAATTATTCATGATTATATATCTTTGTACTGGATGTCAATGACGATCTGTATTCGTGTTTGAAGTGGATGTCACATTATTAAGGTAAAAAATACATTATTGGGTCTGCTACGAAATCTTTCCTTTGCTAACCACAGGCCTATTAGTAGTTAGTGGCTTTAGTAGTTACAATCTTTTATTTAGCTGACAGTATTGACGCTCGCTGTACTGCAGTAGCTCGCGTAATGAAGATTTTTGTGAGGTAAGTGCTTAATTAAATGTACAGTTTATTTGCAAAAACAGACATAAAGTCTGATGCGACACCGCAATAACTGGTTATACAATCCAGAATGAGATTTTCACTCTGCAGCGGAGTGTGCGCTGATATCAAACTTCCTGGCAGATTAAAACTGTGTGCCCGACCGAGACTCGAACTCCGCTGCAGAGTGAAAATCTCATTCTGGAAACATCCCCCAGGCTATGGCTAAGCCATGTCTCCGCTATATCCTTTCTTTCAGGAGCGCTAGTTCTGCAAGGTTCGCAGGAGAGCTTCTGTAAAGTTTGGAAGGTAGGAGACGAGATACTGGCAGATGTAAAGCTGTGAGTACCGGTCGTGAGTCGTGCTTCGGTAGCTCAGATACAGTCTGCCGCCGGCAGTGCTGCGAGGCGGTCACGCGCCAGAGCGCTGCGGGCGAGGCGCGCACGGTGTGTTTGTGTTTACTTCGGCCGCTGTAAGTGCCGTTTTCCTTCTAGACCACCATGGCGCACAACTATCGGAAGAAGACATTACGTTTCAACTTTTGTTCCGACTTCGCCCGACCCAAGGCCCTGGAGGTAGAACGGTTTATACGCGATGAAGTTAAAATACCACCAACGGATCTAATTGGTATCCACTTGTCCATAGTTAGCAGTACCGTCTACGTCAAAATGATCAACGATGCGGCGTGCGACAAGGTGCTTCAAGAGGCAAAACGTGGACTGCGCTTCTGTCATTCCGACGGCAACGTCGGACCCGTTACCGTCGATCACGCAGGTCTCGGCACACGGACGATAAGGATCTTCGAACTGCCGTTCGAACTACCTGCAGACGTAGTCATCGAGGCGCTCCGTCCCTATGGCAACGTTCTGGAACATGTTGCCGAACGATGGGTCCAATTTCAGACCTATCCAGTTTTAAACGGTGTCAGACAGGTCCGCATCGAGTTGCAGAAACACGTGCCTTCCTATCTACGTATCGGAGGCTGCCGTGCCATTATAATGTACGACGGCCAACCTCGGACCTGTTCCGGTTGCGGAAAAGAAGATCACCTACGGTCTGAATGCATTCAACGACGTGTCGCGCAGCTCCCGTTGTCGGAAGCGTCCGTCACACCCACGATGACCGCCCTGCCGGTCACTTACGCAGCGGCTCTTGCCACGTCTACAGTTTCGTCCAGTCCGTCGCCCGGTCCTTCCGATCGGCACGTCCCACCGTCCCAGTCACCAACGGACGGTACAGACGTCCCACCTGACAACCTTGCCGCCGAACAGGCTCCCGCACCGGACGCTGAGGAGACCAGTACATCTTCACAACACCTGTTTGACAATTTCATTGTACCCACCGACGCCTTCGAACCAGGTCGACGCTCCTCCTTGCCGTCGTCCGACACTGAGGAACACGTGCGCAAACAACGCTCGCCACGTAGGCGCAAACGCCGTCGCCGTTCACCCACGGGCTCTCAGAGCGTTGCCACCCGCGACGACGAAGACGATACCCAAGCAGCCGACATTTCCACGCAGAGGCCGGCGGACAACTTTCACGATGAACAAGACGTTTCGCAGGACGGGACCACTATGGAGGTCGCCACGCACAATGTAACGATCGGTGCGCCGGTTGAGACGCCTGTCTCCCCGCCGACAACTCCGGATCTCTCTCACCACGACGCAATTCCCATGGACATTGGACAGACCCACGGCACAGGAGCATGGGCCGACGACATTGAGGAAGGTACGCCCCCTCCTCCGGATGAGTTACCTCCGCCGGACGAGGCTACCTGTTAACATCAAAAGCGAGGCATTGCAGCTGATGGGACAGGACTTCCTGTCGGTGCCCTCCTCTTACTTCCCTTGGTGATGGTAGATGCGCGTCCACCACCAATGAAACAAACCAATGAAACAAACATACCGGTTTGCCACACTGAACATCAACATGATCGGCGCTGCACCCAAGCTGCAACTCCTATGTGACATGCTTCGGGCCTCTGACGTCGACGTCGCCCTTCTTCAGGAAGTACGCGTTGCCACACTACCACCAGTCTACGGCTACGACTCATACACGTCCACATGTGATCAATCAGGGCGTGGAGTGGCTTTCTACATACGCGAAGGAATCCCACTCACGGACACGACAATCCTTCCCTGTGGAAGAGGCATGGCTGTTACCATCTTCGACACGCGCGTCATCAATATCTACGCTCCGTCTGGCTCCACGAACCGTCGGCAGCGGTCCACTTTCTTCGGACATGACGTGGCGCCCCTGTTTTCTGGACGCTATGATCGCCTTATCATGGGAGGCGATTTCAACTGTGTCCTCCATCCACAGGACCAAGTACCTCGTTATTCGCCATGCCCGGCGCTGCTCACCTTAATCGAAGATTTTCATCTAGTGGACGTTTGGGAGAAAATTCATGGCAATACCCCCGGTTTTACCCATTATACAGCACATTCTGCGAGCAGACTGGACCGGTTTTATATCTCTGCTCACCTCGGCAATGAATTCGCCCAAGCTGAACGATGGCCCCTTGCATTTTCGGACCATTGCGCCGTCATTTGCTCCCTGGCTCTGCCACCTCAGTCAGTGTGGCGCAGCAGAGGTTACTGGAAGCTTAATACCTCCCTCCTTACTGATCCACACTGCCGACAATGTATTGCCACTACATGGGCGTCTTGCGAAAGACGCCTTCCGCAGTACACATCCACGTTCCATTGGTGGCTCAAATGTGCCAAACCTGCGATCAGAAAGGCCTTCATACAATGTGGCAAGGAAGCAGCAGCATGGCATCGCGACACCACAAATTTTCACTACGCCGTCCTCCGTGAGCTCGATGCGCTCCCTCCATCACCTGACACCCACAGGGAACGACAACGTACTAAAGCTCGTCTCCTATCTCTTCAACGTGCACGACTGCATGGTGTCGTGGTGCGTTCCCGACGACAAGACCTCCTCCACGACGAAACCCCATCCACAATCCATGCCGCATCCGACCATAGTCGTCGACGTCGGCTTTTCGTCCCCAACATCACGACCTCCGATGGTGTTCACCACACAACACAGGCGGCGGTCGTGTCCGCCTTTGCTGAACATTATCGCCAATTTTATGATGATGAACCGATGGCGACGCCCATTCCTGATGATCTCCGTCCTTCCCCTGATCGGACTCTCACCGTAGCGGAGTCAACGTCCATGATGTCTGCAATCACCGCAGAAGAGGTGGTAGATGCGATCAACAAAGGGGCCAAGAACAAATCACCCGGACCAGATGGTCTCCCAGTGGAGTTTTACCGGGCGTTCACCACCTTAATGCTTCCTCGCTGGACGGAAATGATTAAGGAACTCTTTACTCCGTCCTTCCCAATTCCATCTGAATTCGTCACTGGCATTCTTCTACCTGTGCCTAAACCGAAGGGAGGGTCTCATGTCTCTGCATATCGCCCCCTTACACTACTGAATGCAGACTATAAAATCTATGCACGCCTCTTAGCAGCGCGCATACGCACCGTCTTACCTACGGTCCTTTCACCTGAGCAGACTGCACGTGGTTGTGGGGCCACCTTACAAACAGCCCTAGGAGAATGCCGTGACCTCATTGCACTGGCGTCGGTTTGTCGCCTTCGTGCGGCACTGGTATCCGTCGATTTCACGAGTGCCTTTGATCGCGTTCGACACCCATTCCTCCTCATGGTGGCGACACGTATGGGGTTCCCTTTGCTTTTTGTCGATGCCATTCGCCGGTTACTCCTTCCCGCGGTCTCGATGATACAAGTCAATGGGAGGCTTGTAGGACCGATTCCTATACGCCGCTCTGTGCGTCAAGGATGCCCTATGTCTACTTTACTATATGCCATTGCACTTGAGCCCCTCATCACTGGACTTACCTCTAGACTGCAGGGCCTCACTTTGCGTGACCACACCTTTCACTGTCGGGCTTATGCGGACGATCTCCTCTTTCTCACCTGCTCCTCCACGGAATTCAATGACGCCATCCAATGGATCCACCAGTATGGACGTCTTTCTGGTAGCATTCTTAATGTCCGTAAATCGACTATGATGCACATTGGGCGCGGCCTCCCGGCTATGGTGCCGACCCCACTCCCAGTTAGTGCCACCCTTCGTTACTTGGGTATCGAATTTACGAGCTCCACACACCGCACAGTGGCCCTGGCTTACCGGCGGCTTTTGCAGTCGATTCGGCACCATGTTCGCGGTCAAGTGCACCGTAACTTAAACCAACTCCAACGTGTGTCCTATGTCAACATCTATGTCGCCCCTAAACTGGTACACGTCGCCCAGATCCTCCCAATGCCGTTACTCCTTGGCCGCCGCATCCAATCAGCCTTTGGATATTTCGTGTCAGCAGGGGCACTTTTCAAAGTCCGCGACAACACTCTAACACTGCCTCCTGAAAAAGGTGGCCTCGGACTCGTCAACGTGCGGGCACGCTCTTCTGCACTCTTTGTCCACACTCTGTTGCGGCACTGGCAGGGGCCGGTCCCGTCCTTAACACGCAGTCTCTTAGATCTCCTCCGACCAGCTTCTCTCGATCCACCGATCAATGTGGCACCTATTTCTCCATTATTGTACTACGTCGCGAATTGTTTCATAGAACTCAGCTACGTTCGGGCCGATCTTCCAGTCACCCGTCCTCCCCGTACAAAAGATTATTATCGTTTGTTTATGCTGTCCAACCCTTGCGACCCCATGGTGCTACAGCATCCTGACATTAACTGGCGCACGGTTTGGGGGTGTGTGCATGCACCCTTTTTACCGTCGTCTGTGTCTGCACTCTGGTATGTTTTAGTCTACGGAAAATTCCCGACTAATAGTCGACTTTATCGCATAGGACTGGCCACCTCCCCACTCTGCCCTGACTGTCAGCTCGAAGACACCGACGAGCACCGTCTTACGTGCCCCCTGAAACAAAACGTATGGCTCCTCATCCAACGAATCGTGGGCTTTTACCTCCGTGCCCCGCCAACGACGGTAACCCCGGATTTCCTGTTGTTGCCCCAGACATTTCACTACCCTCTTGCTAAGCACCATACCCTAATCTGGTTTCGAGGACAGGCTTTAGAATATCTCTTTCGGAGTGGTCCGCATACAGTCCTTGACTTCTGGTACAAAGTTGTGACCGCGCGTAGCACCCTCACCCGAAAACCATCTTACCGACAAACTTTTGCCGGTTATCTCCGCAGCGTCTTCCTTGACCCCCCTCAAAGTTGGGGTGTACCATGCCTACCTGTCACATGATGCAACACCCTTATCCACGTTCTCATGCATCGACCAAAAACAAACACAATTTTTTTTTTTTAAAGGAAGAAGACAGAATATGTTATATTTTGTTGTATTTAATGTTTTTTCTTTTTTAATATTTTTTTTTGTTTAACTAACAGTCATTTGTTTATTTTTAAATGGTGCCTTGAAGAACTCTTGCATAGTGAATATATATGTACTTTTAGTTTGTTCAATGCAAATTTTTAAACAAAAAAAAAAAAAAGTGGTCAGCGCGACAAAAAAAAAAAAAAAAACATATGACCGGTTTCGGTTCCTCTAGAACCATCTTCAGATCTGAAATGAGAATGATAGTAATTTACTATTTCACAAATGCAAACCTGTTTCATCCTATCCGATCAACATCAAATGTAACAGAACGTACCTGCAATTTCGGTTACAGGAGTCACCCGTTCACAAACAGCAATCTTTACATGCTGCGTCACATTAAATTGGTTGGCACAATGCACGTCGTTTAAATTAATTATAAGGTTCTTACCGACGGGTGACGTCTGGTACATTTGTTACATTACATATACACGTACTGTATTAAGTAGATTTTTCTAATTTGCTTTTATCTCGAAAAATATTTAATGAATATCTGTAGTTGTCAATGTCAAAATCTGTACTTGTCAAAATTAAAATACACAATAAAATTATCATTTTTTTTTACGATCGAAAACAAAGGGCCACTACTATATCCATGGCGCTGGTGTAGACTTGTTTTCCTTCATGGTCTGCTTCCGTGGTTCTCGCTATTTCCGTGTTGTGACGCTAGCCGTTCAGTCGTCTGATGTCCATCGCCGTGGGTAAGAGGACCGTGAAGCAGGGCCACGTCATCGACGTTGGGCGCTGTACGCCTCTTCCAGCTGTTTCCCCGTGAAACATCTCTCATCCATCGGCTTGGACTTCTATACGCAACAGCGATCATTTCAGTAAATACTCATAAATACTAAAATAGGCGTTATGATTAAACTCGCTTTGCTCGTTGAGGATAAAATCGGTGTCTTTCTGTTTGTGGGTGTATATTTCAACTTCTTCTAAAATGTTAAAAACCGTCCCTTATGAGCTCTATGTAGGATGTCTAAGTTTTGTTCAATGTTCGTGACTGAGTGCTTTAAGGTAGCCGTATGCGCCCCAAACGATGTTTTGTTTTGAGAGTAGGTGTGCTCCCTGAATCTGGTTTCAAAGTTCCTACCAGTCTGCCCTACGCATATTTTACAGCATTCATCACATTTGATCTTATATACACCTAAATCCTGAAATTTATTCTTACTATTACATATTTTGCGCCGGAGCTTCAATTGTAGCGAGTAATTTGTTCGGAACCCTATTTTATTGTCGGATTTACGAAAGCATCTTCCAATCTTGTCTGTAATTCTTCCACTGTAAGTGAGAGCCACGTATTTTTTATTGTTGCTCCTCTTAACTACGACTTGACTTCCGTCAATTTGTTTCATTTGCCTCTTCATTATCTTATTATAAACATTCATCACCTCCTTGCATGTATATCCGTGCACTACGGCCACTTGTTTTAAAATACTTAGTTCTTTTTCTGTTTGCTGTTGGTTTAGTGGCAATCTTAGTAGCCTGTGTATCACCGAAGTAAAATATGCCCATTTGTATCGCGTTGGGTGACAAGAGCGCTCATTAATAACTAAATCTGTACACGTATGTTTACTGAATATGCTAAATTCATGTTTCCTATCTTTCTTTATTAGTGTTAAATCTAAGTAATCTATACGGTTGTCTTTTTCAAAATCCATAGTGAATCAAATTTTCGGGTGTTGAGAGCTCATTTTTTGTGCTACGTTTTCGATATCATTTTTATCCCCCATACGCCCCTCCCCCCTCCCCTCTCCCTCTCCCCTCCGCTCTCCTCTGCCCCTCCTTCCTCCCCCTCACACTCACCCCATCCCCCACCCCCTCCCCCTCTCCATCCCCCCATGCCCCCTTTCCCTCCTCGCCCCTCCAACCCACTCTCTCACTCTTTTGCTACAGATAGTGTAATATGGGAGTGCTACGGTCACAGCGGCCTCAATACACGAAGAAGCGCAATGTGTTCTGTGATTTCATGAAACATTGTCGTGCTTTACAGTTCAGCACAAGCTCCTAAGTATTTATGGTCAACATTCCCCAGATGTGAAGAGCATCAGAGGATGGTAAGAAAAGTTTAAAGAGATTGGCAGCGTTGGTAGACTTGCGATGTGTGAGGGATGTGCCTACAGCATTTCAGTAGTCTGCGTAAATCGACGCTTTGTGTTTCCAGAGAAATTGCCACACCTCAGAGCACTTTGGTGGAGATTTTACAGATACGGCTGTATGTCTATGCAAACAAGGTGGAGGTACTGCAAGCTCTGCAGCCATATGATAGGGCTAGAACTGATGAGTTCGCTAGGAACGTGATGGAGATGGAACGAATGGATGCTGACAACACAGTCTGTTTGTAGGGAGCACATTGTGCTCATGTGGGAGCGATCTACAGGGTGAAAAGTATTTAAACCGAAAAACTCTGGGAGGTTGTAGGGGACATCAAAAGAAATATTTTTCCCTAATGACGTTTTTTCCTATGAGGAGTATTTAAACCGGTAGAGGAAGATTTCTCTGGCGGCAAATTAATTAAACCAACAAACACTTTTCCATTTTTTTATGACCAAGAGACAACAACTAGGTAGCAGATACGGTCCAATTAAACAGTCTCCAACTTCACCGACCCACACATTAACGAATAACCGCACTTGATGAGCGCTAGTACCTGTGGCATGTGGGTTATCCTCACTCCAAACATGCGTATTATGCACGTTGAAGACTCCATCACGCCCGAACGTTGCTTCATCGGTAAGCAACAAAGAGGATGGAAATTTAGGATGCATTTCACACTGTTTCAGGTACCACTGCGAAAACTTTGCTCGGGGAGGATAATCAACTGGTTCCAGATTGTGGGCACTCTGTAAATGAAATGGACGTAAAATTGCTCTCGAAGGACTGTTCTTACATTCGTCTGGTTCATCCCCATGTGACGTGCAATTGCACGAGTGCTGATTGAAGGATCCTGCTCCACATGCTGCAAGACAGCTTCCTCAAATTGCACCTTTCTCACCGTGCGACGGCATCCCTGTCCAGGTAATCTGCTAAATGACCCGGTCTCACGCAGACGTTGGTACACAGCAGCAAAGGTCGTATGATGAAGGATACGGCGATTAGGATATTGTTGTTGATAAACCCGCTGTGCAGCTCGTCCGATGTGGTGCGCTATGTAGTACGCACAAACCATATCAGTGTACTCACTCCAGGTGTATCGATCCATTAGTAACCAGAGACAATGGCTCTGAGCACTATGGGACTTAACTGCTGAGGTCATCAGTCCCCTAGCCGGCCGGAGTGGCCGTGCGGTTCTGGGCGCTACAGTCTGGAACCGAGCGACCGCTACGGTCGCAGGTTCGAATTCTGCCTCGGGCATGGATGTGTGTGATGTCCTTAGGTTAGTTAGGTTTAATTAGTTCTAAGTTCTAGGCGACTGATGACCTCAGGCGTTAAGTCGCATAGTGCACAGAGCCATTTGAACCATTTGAGCCATCAGTCCCCTAGAACTTAGAACTACTTAACAACTAACCTAAGGACATCACACACATCCATGCCCGAGGCAGGATTCGAACCTGCGACCGTAGCGGTCGCGCGATTCCAGACTGTAGCGCCTAGAACCGCTCGGCCACTCCGGCCTGCCCAGAGACAATGCACTACTACACTGGTGGACAGCAGTTGCCTACAACTGAGAGTGTAACACGCCCTCTAACTACTGAAGATCGTAATACGGCCTCTATCAACTGAAGAACGTAATACGGCCTCCAACGGTTTAAATAATCCTCTCAGGAAAAAATGACATTAGGGAAAAATATTTGTTTTGATGTCCCCTACAACCTCCCAGAGTTTGTCGGTTTAAATACTTTTCACCCTGTAGATGCTTGTAACGCAAGGTTTGCCTTGATGTTGTAACCTGTATGTCTCCTAAGATCCGATGATGGCGGCTTTAGTTTCGCCGAAACCGGTAATCATGGAATAAAAATAATACCTGCGATCTTGGCTGCCAGTTTATTGTGTTACACAGTCTCTTTTTCCAGATAAAGTGACTTTTCACATATTCGGGAAAGTAAAGAGACATAATGTCTACATCTGTGGCTCGGAGAACCCACACAGTGTGGTACAGGAGATAGGAACATTCACAGAGTCTACTGCGTACTTGCTTCGGCAGTACATATACTAAAATTGGAACGATACAGAGAAGATTAGCATGGTCCCTGCGCAAGGATGACACACAAAATCGACAAGCGTTCCACATTTATGCCGGCACGGTAGCTCATCAGCGAGTTCGGTCAGAGGGTTAGCTGCCATCTGTAATAAAAGAAACTGAGTCAACGGCTCAACACTGAACTTGAACGAGTGTCATGGGATATCCGCACCGATCAAAACAAAAAACAAAACAAAAAAAACTGCGACAAAAGACTATCTGGAATTGTTGTAAAATCACGCTGCACCTCAGTCACAGAAATTTCCATCATGGATAATGTTTCAACAAGATGGTACACCGTCACATTGGGGGTAATTTGTTCATCACTTCTTCAATGAATTGTTTCTGGTTAGATGGACCAGTAAAGATGGTCCTAGTCATGGTGACCACGTTCGACAGACATAACGCTTTTTATTTTAAGGATGAAGCGGTATGTTCAGCAGTTCCTGATGTGACAAATACGTGTCGGTGACGGAACATATGTAGGCAAAGATATGAAGAGAAATTGAGTGTCACCTAGATGTTCTACAGTCAACAAACGTAGAACATGTGGAACTGCAGCTGTAAACAACTTCATTTGTTAAGCTACCATTTGGATGAAACTTACAACTGTATTCATTAAAAATACACGGTCTGAAAAAACTGCAGTACCAAAAAGTCACTAATGTAGAGTTATGAGCCTTCGGCAATACATTTATCTAGGTATGATATTTAAGTAATTAACACTGCAAGAGCACGGGTTAGTGTCAGCACGAGATAGCCATTGTATATGTGAAATGCTGGTAGCTCAATAACCGGCGTAACCACCAGAAATTGAATACAAGCAGGCAAAAGTGCGTGCACAGTTTTGTATAGCTGGCGGATGTCAGATTATGGGATGGAGTTCCATGTCAGTTGCACTTGGTCGGTCAATACCAGGATGGTTAATGCTTTTTATTGATGACGCTGGAGTTGGCATCTGATGACGTCCCATATGTACTCTTCTGGAGAGCAGGCCTAGGTAACATGTCGACGGTCTGCTGAGCACGTTGGGCTCCAGCAGCGGTAGATGGCGAACGTTATCCTGTTGGAAAACACCCCCTGGAATGCTGCACTGCAAAAGATCGAATCACCAGACTGACTTACAGATTTGCGGTCAGGATGCGTGCAATAACCACAGGAGAGCTCGTGCTGTCATATGAAATTGTTCAGACCACAACTAGAAGTGTAGGTCCAACAGACGGGTTGGTTGCAGGGCGCTCACCTTGCCTCCTAACCAACTCATGGCCGTCATTGTCATCTCCACCGTGGCCAAAAGTGAGCTCTCGCTAGACACCAATGAAGTAGCTAATGGCGATATTTTCGGGTTAGTGGATCAAATAGCTCTGAGCACTATGGGGCTTAACATCTGAGGTTATCAGTCCCCTAGACTTAGAACTACTTAAACCTAACTAACCTAAGGACATCACACACTTCCGTGCCCGAGGCAGGATTCTAACCTGCGACCGTAACAGCAGCACGTTTCCGGACTGAAGCGCCTAGAACCGCTCGGTCACAGCGGCCGGCGCCGGGTTAGTGGAATGTACTATGCAGGGGCGTTTGGCTCGGAAATGTCCTAGAAATACCCGATTTGTAACAGTTCGTTCTGTCACTGTGGTGCCAACTACAGCTCACATTGCTGTTCAGATGCAGTACCATGCACCAGGCCTTTACACTAAACACGGTGGTCTTCCCTCTAGGTAGTGCCACATGGCCAGTCGTGTACAGTGGCTACATTCCTGCAGAACGAACTTCCAGTTTCTCGTAGCAATATTACAAGGCCCCTTAAAATCTCGATGAGGTGTTGATAACGGCCGTCTTTGTCAACTTAAAGACATTCTTGACTAACATAACTCACCACGTCCAATCTCAAAGGTAACTAAAGCTGGCGACTGCTACAGCGTGTATTTAAAGCTACAGCGTGTATTTACACGACTGGCGCGGAAGACATCATCTATCAGATGTAGAAACACGCCTACAATTTTCGTCTACGTCGCACACCTCCGTCTTTGCGTTGCGGTTTATTTTCCGTTAGTACTTGTAATCGGAGACAGTGTTGTTTTGGCAGAAGAGCCAACACCGTGTTACTAGTGGGGACCGAAATGCACGCGTTTTAGCTCACGCAGGCTGGCGTGAGGAGGAAAGAACTCTACTGACATGAGGTCTGGAACATGCCAAGGAATGAGAATTCAGAAAGCGGAATAAATTAAAAATGGTTCAAATGGCTCTGAGGACTATGGGACTTAACAGCTGAGGTCATCAGTCCCCTAGAACTTAGAACTACTTAAACCTTACTAACCTAAGGACATCACACACATCCATGCCCGAGGCAGGATTCGAACCTGCGACCGTAGCGGTCGCGCGGTTCCAGACTGAAGCGCCTAGAACCGCTCGGCCACCCTGGCCGGCGGACGAAATTAGTTTGATACTTCAATCCATTAAAGATGAACGTCGCTCTTGACGGTAAATTATTCACAATGTTATCTCCTCAGGATACATAGTAACTGAATATGGCGTCTTGCTAGGTCGTAGCAAATGACGTAGCTGAAGGCTATACTAAACTGTCGTCTCTGCAAATGAGAGCGTGTGTAGACAGTGAACCATCGCTAGCAAAGTCGGCTGTACAACTGGGCCGAGTGCTAGGGAGTCTCTCTAGACTAGACCTGCCGTGTGGCAGCGCTCGGTCTGCGATCACTGATAGTGGCGACACGCGGGTCCGACGTATACTAACGGACCGCGGCCGATTTAAAGGCTACCACCTAGCAAGTGTGGTATCTGGCGGTGACACCACAGAAAGAGTTTAGACTCGCTCTGTAGGTCGGTGTCTACTCAGATAGGCAACACACAAAGTCCTTGTGACGGCCATTAACTCTGCTTCTGCCCTCTGGCCGAGAGTTGTTGAATGCAGCAGCTGCCAGCCGCCAGCGGGTGCCGCGGTGCGAAACGCGCCAGGGTCGGTACCCGTGGTGCTGTGTGGGGTGTTGGCCGCTAACGGTGCGTGAAACAGCGCGACCGCCGACGCGCGCAACGAGTCCGGGATTTACGTTCGTGCGCGTAGGCGGGTCCAGGTGGCTCAACCGCGGTCGCCGCTGCCGAGACCAAATCGGGGCCGGCAGGAATCTTTGATGAGCCGGTGGGACGTCACAGGCTCGTAACTGCCGGCCGCGCCGTAACCGTTACTGCAGTTTTCAGAGTCCGTCATGCAATTTGCATGTGAATGCGGCGGCCCCAGCGCGGCGCCCAACGCGCGCAGTCCGTATACCCTGGCGAACGCGGCGAGCCGCCGTGCGTCAGGTCAGCTGCCGTAATGCCCCAGACTCGGCCCGCGCCGGCGGAAACTCTTCCCCTCGTGGGCGGAACCAGCTGGCAATGTCCGGCCTCCGGTGCGGCGCAGTAAATGCACGGTGGAGCATGGCGCAGCGAGTGCGCGACTGGGAGCGCGTTCCCAGAGTGTATTTCGCATGCTGCACGCGTCGTCCGTCCTGTGCAATATACGTAATTCACCCGACGTGAGTTGCCTTTTAATGGCGAGAAGGAGGAGTTTAGCTGCGAAGCAGCAGCGACGTCGTTTTTCGTGCCGTGAAATTCATCAAAACAAAGATAAATTTTAAAGATTTCCATATCTTGTATCCATAGTGACTTCCGTCAGACCTAACCAGGTTAACAAGTACATTCCTAGATTCTTGAAATCCGTTCGTCACTTTATTGTCCACTATAGCTCAATTCTTTTATCTTGGCGGTTCGCGCATGCCCGCCCATGCCAGGAACTGCATTGCCAGTTCAGCGCCATAGTATAGTATAGTTCGCAAACTTACGTTTTAGGGGTGAGCGCGCAGTTCATGAAGTAAAGCCACCACGGCCGCATTAACCCTTTCGCTGCTACAGAGATGTGCTCCCCGCATTTTGTCATCACTGCACTGCTCGCCTGTGCAGACACATGGTGTTCCGACTGCTTTGACACACTTTATCAATCGATTTCACAAAAACTATTCGGCCCAAAAATTTGATTTTTACACATCTTCTTGACTGATACCTTCCCCTCATAAATGACTTAATTTTGTTTCGATGTTCAACGCAGTTATTGTGCAGCATTAAATGTAGTAAACCATTGCACGAAATTTTGAAGAGTTTGCAGAGGTAAAAGTCCATAGCGAATACATTCCGTATGATCGATTTTAGGTGCCACTAGAAATTTCAAAAAATTACATTCAAACGAATAAAATTCATGAAGTAAGACACTTCGATATTGTTTTTAAATAAAGAAAATATTACGCAATCAACAAGGTTTGAACTCAGAACGTTTCGCTCAGCAGCCCAACACTGTAACCACTACGCTAACGTAGCTCGTCTCTCAACAGACTTCCTGGAGGAGTTTAAAATATCACGCAAAATACCGACAATCACTGTTGGTATGACTATGAATTACGTTTCGTCGAAGTACAACAGGAAATAAACAATTACCGCTGTTCTTTATTGCGAAAAAGCGGTTAGTGAGAATGATACAAACACCTTTCCTTGCTATCGCCTGAATTAGTAGGCTTATTGCTTGTTTGGTTTATTAATTAATGCAATAGGAAGCAATCGGTATAAAGAATGATTTTTCCAAACTTACTATAAAAGAAAGTCTGCTATCAAGACATTGATTTTGTTCAATTACTTTATGTATGACTGAACGTTTCTAAAACTGAAGCCATTCATCCGTGCTCTGCACTGCAGTCGAGATCTGGAAATGTCGTTTTCTGTTCATTGGCTGACTGTGTTTTGCGACGTAAGATGCGCAGAACGAACCTAAACTCGGCCGCCGTCGTAAATGAGGCGCACTTTAATAACCGAGAAACGATCGTTACGTACAGGGTGAATCACGTAGGACGTGACAACTCTTTTATTTCGGGAATAGTTCCAGATATCGAAACATGTTAATGGCGAGAGAAAAGAGTTTAACTGCGAAGCACTATCGATGTCGTTTTCACGCCGTGAAATTCATCAAAACAAAGATAAATTTGCCGGCCGGAGTGGTCGTGCGGTTCTAGGCGCTACAGTCTGGAGCCGAGCGACCGCTATCATCGCAGGTTCAAATCCTGCCTCGGGCATGGATGTGTGTGGTGTCCTTAGGTTAGTTAGGTTTAATTAGTTCTAAGTTCTAGGCGACTGATGACCTCAGAAGTTAAGTCGCATAGTGCTCAGAGCCATTTGAACCAACCAAAGATAAATTTTAAAGATTTACACATCTTGCATGCATAGTGACTTTCTTCAGCCCTATCCAGGTTAACAAGTAGATTCCTAGATTCTTGAAATCCGTTCGACACTTTATTGTCCCTAACAACCGAGAAACGATCATCAAATACAGGGTGAATCACGTAGGGCGTGTCAACTCATTTATTTCGGGAATGCTTCCAGACATCGAAACATGTTAATGGCGAGAGAGAAGAGTTTAACTGCGAAGCACTATCGATGTCGTTTTCACGCCGTGAAATTCATCAAAACAGAGATAAAATTAAAGATTTACACATCTTGCATCCATAGTGACTCTCTTCAGCCCTAGCCAGGTTAACAGGCAGAATCCTGGATTCTTGGAATCCGTTCGACACTTTACCGTCCACTAACAACTGAGAAACGATCATCACATACAGGATGACTCACGTAAGACGTAACAACTCTTTTATTTCGGGAATAGTTTCAGATATCGAAACGTTGTTTTCGGCAAGTTCAAAATTACTCCAAGCGCTACGGGACTTAACATCTGAGTAACCTAGACTTCGAACTACTTAAGGACATCACACACATCCATGCCCGAGGCAGGATTCGAACATGCGACTGATACAGCCGCGTGGTTCCGGACTGAAGCGCCTAGAACCGCACGGCCAGAGCGGCCGACTTTTTGCAAGTGATAATACACTAAGGGAAATGTATGTGATAAAGAGTCTTTACTTTTCTATAGCTCGAGATATTGACACAAGTATGATTTTTGTAATAGAATGACATACTTTTCATAACTACATTCAGCAGCTCTTGAAAAAGACTGTTACAGTAATACAGAACTTGTTAATATTGACATTGAAGGCTATCGGAAAAGTGTTCGAGAAAGTACTGAAACTGGAAAGCAATATGGCTCTCGAGGTGTAAACACAGCCCTCAGCACTGGCAGGCTCCGTCGTTATACGTGTTTTGTACGACTTCGTACACAGCGGTAAGGATAGGTGGGCTACAGAACGGTATGGCAGCTGTCGTCGCTAGTAAGCTGAACAAGAGCAGAAATGGTTAGCGAACAAGTTACACAAAAGACAGAAGGTTTAATCAACTTGCATTTCCCCAATAATACAAAGACTCATTACAAATAATGCAGCAAGGGACAGAGTTCAGCTGTAACAACGTCAGCAAGGATGAGGCTCTCCGAATTAAGGCACGAACGATGCTGTCGGTCGGAATCGCGACTATGTGACGTCTGCATAGCATCACGTAAGGAAGAAGCTCCAAGGGCGTCGGCTGTCTGGCTGCTGCAGCCCGTCTTATACTGCTGCGGCTGAGGGCGTTCATGGTACCATCAGGTGGAGTAACATCGGACGGAATTTTCATGTTCTTTAAGGTAACTTCGTAAAAAACATTAAATTCTCGCGACAAAAAGTGCGAGATATTTTGGATGACACTGGCGAATAATACGATCAAAAAACTTAACTCAAAAATATTTTTAATTAGTCAGAATCTGAAACTTCCTAGGCAGATTAAAACTGTGTGCCAGACCGCGACTCGAACTCGGGACCTTTGCCTTTCGCGCGCAAGTGCTCTACTCAGTTGGTAGAGCACTTGCCCGCGAAAGGTAAAGGTCCTGAGTTCGAGTCTCGGTCCGGCACACAGTTTTAATCTGCCAGGAAGTTTCATATCAGCACACACTCTACTACAGAGTGAAAATCTCATTCTAGTCAGAATCTAACAAATAAAACTGTCGGATGTTATCCCTTTGATGGGGTAATTTCAGATATTCATTGAATTTCCACCCACAGGTCCATATTACCCTCTAATGGAGTAATTTCGGACAGTGCCTAGAAACATACTTTACATGTTTAGAAAACATTTTTTTACAGATGGTTACAAAATATTGTACACCTCTTCAGTAAACATGTGAAACATATTTAGAAAACTTTCACAGACATATTTATAAGATATTTCGTTAATAAATACAGTTTACTCGTACAACAAATGAATAATAATCTACAATATGTTCTCAGTGAAAGAAAAGTTCCCATTTTCTTCTCATGGAGTTTGCAATTTGACCTTCGTCTACAGTATCATAGTCTGGAAAAAATAGGAAAGATAAACATAGATTTGCTGCCTCCATATGGACACTGAAATCTGACTTGCATTTCATTTGCGCCAACTTCTGTTGCGATTCCGACAAACTGCCTATTTCGCTGTCCCCAATCATGTGTGAATAATCCACAAGAAGAAAAGCTTTCACTTCCAGAACTGCCTCCTCTGCTCTGCTGCTCTCGTCACCAGTGGGTATTGGATCATTATTCGCAAGCAATTCAGACACTGAGTCACCATTATATCTCTTTCTCATATCGATGCCTAAAATGGATTTTCCTGGGGCAACATCTAATCTTCGCTTTCGTTGCCCACTTGCGTTATTTTTCATTCCACAGCGAACATTCTGCAGCATATCTTTAAAGCTCGAAGACCAGGCTTCTACTGAATTGTTTTGAGAATTATCTCCATCATTCAATTTTCAGAGGTCTCTTTTAGGGTCCAATGGATTCGATCCTACTGCACGGAATGCACTTCTTATAGTGTCTTCTTCAGTTTCTGACACATTTTCAAGCGTTTCCTTCTAAAGTGACTGGAAAGCATCTTTCGATATTGGCCCACGGGAGCCTTTCTACCATTGCGTACGCACTGCCCGTCGAGCAGAAACCTACGTCTAATGGCTGTAAAGTATGAGTATTTTTTGGTAGCAACAAAATAAGAGATTTTATTCTTCTCACATTAATTAATTGAGAGAGAGATGAAGTCCCATGCTTCTTTACAGAGCGTAGTGGAACGATGCGGGAGACCCGCACCGCCTTACTAGGCAAGGTCGTGATGGAGGTGGTTTGCCGTTGCCTTCCTCCGACCGTAATGGGGATGAATGATGATGATGAAGACAACACAACACCCAGTCATCTCGAGGCAGGAAAAATCCCTGACCCCGCCGGGAATCGAACCCTGGACCCCGTGCTCGGGAAGCGAGAACGCTACCGCGAGACCACGAGGAGCGGACATTCATTAATTACTCGCAGCGAAATGTGACTTGAAAGGTTGTCTCGTATCATAGCTTTCTCCTCCTCCATTGACTTCAACTAAGGCAGCTGCTATAGTAATATATCGGTCTTCAAATGTAGACAGATCAAGCCACCAACTTTTGCGGTTGTAGGGTGTTCCTTTGGTATCTACTTCTTGCCAGGTATCCCATAAATGCTCCGATTTGTAGACCACAGAGGAAGGTAATAGCGACAGCCATCATTACTGAAATACTACTCTTAGAAAATTCTAAGATCCTATCAGGATGTTTTGCTCCCTTTTTATCACATGCTTCCTCCCAGGATCGCCACACAGATTGGTCTCATCATAATTGATTACATCTATGGGATCAATTTTTCCATTTTTTTCTGGATACACTATTTCACTGCCTCATAACACACTTCAGCACGTTGCCTTTTAATGTTCTCAGTTAGCTGGACGCTTAATATGGCAGAATGGCGCTGTAAGAATGAACGCAACCACTCAATCCCTGGAATGTTACAAGGAAAGCGTTTTCCCCTTTGTCCACATTTATTAAGATATCCTTTCACTATGTAACATCATCAAGAACTTGCTGACCCATACGCCATTGGAATGTGCGGGCAGTGCCACATCTCCAGGAAGACAGAGGTCAGCGCCCTCAGTCGACGCTGATGTAACTAGTTGCCCATTTCGGTCGCAGACTTTGAGAGCATCAGTACTGAGTAATAGGAAGACATTACTTAGCCTGCGTTCTGTGAGTAGTAATAGATTGTCAGTGTTATTGCATGTAGGAGGCACAGGAAGTGAATTTTTTTTTCTGCCGTTAATAGAAATAAAGTTTTCCATTACTAATAAGTGCTTTGTACAGAAGATTTTGGGTTACCGCCACCAGCCATCGCAACTTCCCTTCTTCCTTGTTTGTGTCGGTGCTGAGTGCAACAGTAACCAGCACTACAGATACCACAATATTGAGCATGACAGGCCTACACTAGTAACACAAAACCACATTTTGTGTACGATGTAGTGTTAGCTACGAGTTTTGCTTGTGTAACTACGCCATATGCAAGCTTCTGGCGAATCAGCTGGGTCTTAGGAAACTATTTCATATGTGTCTACCTTGAGAGACTTTTGTGGAAACAACTACAGTTTCGTCAGGCAGTTTTTCATTACCATTTCGCAACATTTCTTTGACATTCACCGTATAAAAGTAGCATGTCAACCTGCTCTTCATTGGTAGACATGTCTACAAGCAAGGAATGTTGAAACAGATGTGATTTGCCGACAGACGACACAGTTCCTGGTACTTGTGCAGTTCAGACAAATAAACAAACGAAAGGCTGATAGAACGATGTAGCCTGACGGGAGCGTGTTTACAACGGAATAGCTGATTACGGCCGACTTGCTTTCGAATTTCAAAATATTTCTCTGATTATTCAGCGAAGAGATTCAACCCAAAACCTAACAACAAGTACATCACACTGTGTGCATGTCACTCTGTGTTGTTGTCTGTTAGCACTGACAATTCCACGCAAACGCCGCTGCTCTCGATCGTTAAGTAAAGGCCATCGGTCACTGTTTTGCCCGTGGTGAGAGATAACGCCTAAAATTTGGTTATCTAGGGACAGTCTTTACAGTGTGGATCTAGGAATATTGAATTCACTAACGATGTAAACCTTTTCACGTGAACCAGATGAGTACAAGTAACTGACGCTGTCCCCGATAATAATGCGATAAGTGTAATCATCTGAAGAAGGGCGGTAGGTGCCTAAAACCAGAAAGAAATACGATTTCTTTTGTGCAAGTGGTTGCTTGTTTTATCGACAATGGAAGAGAAAGTCTTCCAGTACAACAAGGTTCCTAGAGAACTACATTGGAAGATCCTTTTCACAGCGAAGGAAAACCCACCATCTGTTTAATTGGTTTGTATTACGTCATAGGAACGGAAAACTCATAGGAGAGGACATTGGCTTTGAACATTCTTTCAGAATATTAGTTAACGACTAGGCATGATTAACCAAATATTTTAAAAGTTGAATCATCCAGTTGAATAATAGGAGAGGAGAATAAATAATAGATGCAATCTAGCTTTTACCAGTCAGCAATGTTTTCGCAGTGTTTGCAGACGCATTAAATTAAATTACGCTGTGAAAATGAGCAGAACGTGCCTCGGTATAACATATTACAGATACGCTGTGAATTCCTTAACGTTATTAATATACTACACGGAGTGGCCGACGTAGGCTATAGACTCCTTTTAACACAAATATCTACATTCACAATGTCCTGTTAAGGTAACTTTCCACTCCAGTTCTTTACTGCGAAGATACGAAATCCGAATCAATGTACAAAATAAGATATATGATACTCTTTAAGCGTAATACTAGTTCATTCTGCCGAATATTGTGCTAAAGGGAATAATTTAATCTAGTTACAATGGAAGGGTTGTGTACGACATGCTCTGCTTGTGTACTTGTACACAAGCAACCAAGTTAGCATGGCGAGGTTTTTTTATCATCCGATCACTAAGTTTTTTAATGATTTTGTGCAGGGCCTCAGTTTTTATGTGTCTGCACATCTCAATTGTTATTGACACTCAAAGATTCGCTGTTATGGCACTTCCAGACACACGCCAAAGTCATGTACAGCGTGTCCTCATTATTTTTATATATTTTTTTAATCCTGTTGTAAACTATCATAGTAAGTGAACAGCAGATTGCCTGATGATGATTTCGCCATCTGGGAACATATAAACAAGCAACAAACGGAATATGTAATTAATTGGAATATTATACATATCGGGATGAAAGCATGTAAAATATCGTGAATTGCTATGTGTGTTTCATAAGAGATTCTGATGAGTTCATCCTATATTAAATGATCATAACGCTTACTTGCGGTGTAACAATTATCTCGAATTGAGCATCGATGTAAATGTGTGTCAATTGCGTTATAAGGACGACATTGCCAAAAATAAGTTGAAAGCTTACTATTGTCTTGAAACAGCTACAAACATTAAAATTATGAAACAAATTTTATCTTCATTTTAGCCAGTCTTCAGACATAATTCCCGGATAATGCTTCTGCTCCGTAAATTCTAACGACAATGGTACTGCTTTCGCAAGCGCAAATGGGAGTTTCGTTTAAGTTTCTGAAATAAACAAATTGACAGATTTTGTCTACGAAAGCTTTTGCCTTGAAGAGAAAACTCGTGAGAGGCAATGAATTTGCCATCTATATACTAAGAAATTAAACACTCTATATACTATGAAATTAAACATTCACGATAAGAACTTTAAACTCCTTAAAGAGAATGTGGAAATTTAAATAGAAGAGGCTGATCTGGTGGTGTTGTTGCTCCAAAATGCACGCAGCAGTAAACCAGAACTTATTGAGTTACTAACAGATGCAAATCTAGCTAAAGACAGCACAGTAACGCATGCCTTAGCGTAGCGAAAACGGTTAGAAATGGACCAGGCACCGTAAGGAAACTCAACACAAGTGCAAGCATATAAAGCCATGTGGTTGCAAGTTCGGACAACGCAAGCCTTTTGATGTAATGAAAAGGCAAACACAAATTGTGCTAGAAATTTATGCTCACGTTCAAAATTCGACACGCTATATGTAACCCATTGAAGGTTATCACAACTGGTTTCAAACACCACACAAAAATTGTCAACTATGTATTTATACAACAAGAACAAAAAATGAAATAAAATCTTTCTTCATGTATTAGATGGGAAAGAGTTTAATTACTACCAATTTCACGGATATGTTGAACGTGAAACGATATCGCAACCTGAAGCACTTTGACAGATGGCAGCACCTTGCCAGCTTTCAGCTGCAAAGTGCGCAAACAACTGCAGGTGAAAACAATAGCCGTCTACAGTGCTACGCCTACACTGAGGCGGTTGTAAAGAGAGCTTTTAAAGTCACATTATCAGAATGGGTGTTGTCCGCCACCGGTAGCTGAGTGGTCAGCGCGACAGAATGTCAATCCTAAGGGCCCCGGTTCGATTCCTGGCTGGGTCGGAGGTTTTCTCCGCTCAGGGAGTGGGTGTTGTCCTGATCATCATCATTCCATCCCCATCGACGCGCGGGTCGCCAAAATGGCGTCAAATCAAAAGACTTGCACCCGTCGAACTGTCTACCTGACGGGAGGCCCTAGACACACAACATTTGTTTATTAGAATGGGTGTTGATATATTGCCAAAACGAATATAAAGAATAATTTCTTAAGATATTAATTAGTGTAAACGGCTGTATCGATTGTGGCGTGCAACCGCTGAAACATTAGAATAATTACGGAGAAGACGGCACATTTTCTTTTTTTTTTTCTTGTAGCGCTCCAGATCGGACGCATATGTGCCATCGCTGCAGGTAATTATTTGCCCCACCAAAATTATTACTATTTTATTGAGACGGAATCTCACTAGGCGTACTCATAGTTACACACAGAAACAGAATTAATTTAAGTGTCTATGTAATTTAATTTAGTGCAATATTTTGTGAATTCAGTGATATAATTTAATCTTGTGTTTTATTTATGTTGCAAGCTATTGTTCCAATTAAAGGGCGTCTTGGTATGGCTAAAGGTTCCGTGTTACAAATATTACGAATGTTCCAGCACAAGCCAATGCCTTGGAATTATTCAATCTACGAAATCCGATAAAGAAGTATTTTCAGAAGAGTCACTCACGGTCAGACTTACAAAGAACGGACCGTACAAAAACAGCCATTGTCAAGCGCCCAAAGTTTGTATTAAGGACAATTAGACATTTGTATTCTGATCAGATAGTATTACCATTACCTATTATTATTTGTCTGTTGTCTGGTATGATCAAACCAGACCGAAAATGCCGATAAATTGAAACTCTTATAAAGTCAGGTAATGTAATCGATTGGCGTATACGGGCTAAGCAGGTGTTCAAAGTTCATTACAATTGATAGATGTCTTCTTTCGCCGACACAGCTATAATTTGCACATGCTTCTGGTCTTATCACAAAGGTAAAGTAACTGGATATGCGACAAAAGTATCTATTCTCTATGAACTTCACTCAGAAGTAACAAGATCTGCAATACTGAAAGTGATACACGTGTAATGTGCAGATTAAGCCAAAACAATGCAACCGCCTCATCCCTTAATATAAAGCAGCGTGTTGAACCCACAGATCTCCATCGTACGTCCGCGATTTACGACCAGACCATCCACACTGTACAACAGCCGTCCCTAGGGTGCATTCCTGTCCGACCACGTTGTGTCAAATTGAATTTTGGCGCCATGTCCTCTAATTGGCTCTACCAAGACAAAGACTTTGCATACCGTAACACAACAGGCGACACAATTCTACGGTACTTCAGGCCTTCCAGAGTAATGCTACCTGGCAGAACTACGATACATACAAGTTATAGACAGAGGACAAGCAGCTGGCATGCTTGCGCGCTTATGATAGGAGTCACCGAGTACAGCTGAAGCCTTTGGTAGTTTTCTAGTGTCTTCATGCAGTAAAGGAACAGAATAAAGTCTACAAGAACAGAAGAAAACATAGACATAGTGCGCAACAAATTAAACTAGAACTCATTGGTCACTGTCATTTAATCAGCAGTTCTAATGCAGAATTAGCATCAAAAGAATAAACTAATGTGGTAGTTACACAGAATGACACATTGTCAGTGGAAATGGGTCAGACAGATCTAAGCAAGACACTTAAGCCTCATACCATATAACGATATGCTGCTTTTCACTTGACTGTTCATAATTACGCTTGACAGTGTTAACAAAGTGTGTAAGGAGGAAATATTAAACTAAGAACACTTAGGAAACATATCTATAATAGAACATTGCAAGAAAAGGGGCAAATTATTCGCTAGGACATGGCGATCTGAGTAGCAGTTAGCTTGTCACTGGAAGGAACAGCAAAATAGTAACAAGCAGCCTAATCTAAATACGCATAATAAAAATCCATGTGTCTTTGTGCATGTTGCAAATCTCCTCTTAAACCATTGGATGTATTTCAGGCAACCTAGTACACATAACTTATTGTCTGGAAAGAAACACTGTGGGCATAAGAACCAGTTAGCTCAAATTGGGATGGGGTGATATGGGATATGGAAAAAGGGAGGGGGCTGTAAGAGATGGCTGTAGAGAGAGGAGGAGGACAATGACAGAGAGTTGGGCTCGAGAAGAGCCATTGCAGAAGACGAAGAAGTCAGTAGTTAAAAACGTTCAAGATTCATGTAACATACCGTATGTCTCAAGATTACTTGTTTAGCTTCCTTTTGTTTGTTGTGTATATGTTGACAATGTTTTTGAACCATTGAAGTTAGTGGTGACGGGGAAAGGCGAGGGGGGGGGGGGGGAGGGGACGACTGAGAAGCTGGAAAGAAAGAGGAGGAGAGGGAGATGGACAGAAAGAGGGGGAAAGGAGGAGATGGACAAAGAGAGAGGGGTGGTGGGCAGGGGGAGGGGGGTAGAAGGATGGAGTGTGGAGCTAGGTGGAAGAGAGAGAGTGTGTGGGGATGCATGACGAAGTGGGTGAGATAGGTGGAACAGGGATAGGTTGCGAGTGGGCATGTATAAGAGGTACTGCGTAGGAGGAGGCAGTTCAAAGAGATATAGGGTATAAGAAGGCAAGTGGAAGAAGGATGGGTTGTGATGTAGCAGATGAAAGAGGGGAGAGAGAAACGGGAAGGCTTAGACAAGGTGGGAAAATATGGAGTATATTGACACACCAGTCAACATATATAAAAGGAAAAGGGCACAAAACATCAGTTTCTAAAAAGTTTCTGTTTCATAGATCCGTAATAATTAATTTTCCTGTCATGTTTAAAGTTAAGAGTTTGGCAGAAGGAGAATACCCAGCAGGAATCAAACGAACATCATTGTTAGTGAAAGGCTTCCGTTTCTCATTCACGTTCCCTATGGCGCGGAAGAACCGAACAGAATAGGTCAACAGTTTAGAGTCAGTAATTTTGTAAAAAAGCGTGTGGCCAGAATTTCCGCTTATACTACCGATATAAAACACATGAGACAGTTATTTGTGCATATTGCTGCCCTTTCTTGTAGACAGCACCGAAAATTTAGTTGCTACGATTAAGAATGCTGCAAAAGAAATCACAGTTGAAGAAGTAATTGTGTTTGGATTTGCAAAAGGAAACAAGTGCTCTGCCAAGTTCGTGACTTCAGGTGATTCCGGAAGCCCGCTGCTGCTGCGGTCGCAGGTAGAATCATGCCTCGGGCATAAGTAGTTCTAAAACTACGGGACTGATGACCTCAGATGTTAAGTCCCATAGTGCTTAGAGCCATTTGGCCTTCAGCTGGTCAACATCATCGAGTAGGACCAGCGTTAGTCAAATCTCAAATGCAAATGTACTTATGTAAATTTTAAACATTGGATTTCAAAAGAAGAGTTTGTTAATTAGTGTTTAAATGTTTCAATAATGAATGACGAATGTAAATTATCAAGCACTCAAGTTGAATAAATCTTTTCATCATTCATGTAATAAATGGAACAAATATTTAACGTGTTGCAGTTTGATGAGCCCTCTGTGAGAGGAATCAAAGAACCCACAGTTGAAGCCAGACGATAGTAGTTTCGTCTGGACGTTACAAGGGTCGCATGCATCGTGGCAACAGAACGTCACCAAAACCGCCACTGCACGAAAGATTCAGCATAATTAACCATGAACTCCTTCATACGGCCTTTTTGCATTACGCAGCAAGCATTTCCAACAGGACTGGCCGTATTTTGCGGAAATGTGGTGTGAAATGTGTTTTTCGACCACCTTCTAAGATTAAGGATCTGTTGGCGTCCGTAAAAGATGATATTGGTTTGCGTAAGGCTGGTGTCTATCGAAATCCTTGCAGTTTTGACATGTCATATGTTGGTCCGACAATCAGGACTGTGGATGATCGGTGTATTGAGCATAAGCGTCACACACGCTTACAACAGACGAGCAAATCCGTTATTGCAGAACATTGCCTTGACACCGGTCATCCTATGGAATACAACAAAACGGAGATTCTGGCTTGCACGTCCAGCTATTGGGGTAGTGTTATTAAGGAAGCTGTTGAAATCAAACTATCATGCAACCTTATAAACAGAGATGGTGGATTTTGGTTAAATGCTGCTTGGAATCCGGCTCTGTCACTCTTCAAAAAAACAGATGGAGAGAATTAATGCTACCTCACCTGTTGATTAATAGTCACTATCGATATTTCTGATGTTGGTTATCTTTGGTTGTGTGTTGACTCTGCGGTTCTGTGTGTGGTATCTTCCTTGTTTGTCCTCTGCGAATGGAGGTATTAAATTCCCTTGCACATTGCTTCTTCCTTGCAGTTGTGCCTTGAGAAGGGCAGGGTGTGCTCTTGTCGAAATATCGGCGGTAGTCGACGGCGTCACCCGGCTGCAAAACCGTAAGTTACACTACTGGCCATTACAATTGCTACACCACGAAGATGACGTGCTACAGACGCGAAATTTAACCGACAGGAAGAAGATGCTGTGATATGCAAATGATTAGCTTTTCAGAGCATTCGCACAAGGTAGGCGCCGGTGGCGACACCTGCAACGTGCTGACATGAGGAAAGTTTCCAACCGATTTCTCATACACAAACAGAAGTTGACAGGCGTTGCCTGGTGAAACGTCGTTGTGATACCTCGTGTAAGGAAGAGAAATGCATACCATCACGTTTCCGACTTTGATAAAGGTCGGATTGTAGCCTATCGCGGTTGCGGTTTATCTTATCGCGACATTGCTGCTCGCGTTGGTTGAGATCCAATGAATGTTAGCAGAATATGGAATCGGTGGGTTGAGGAGGGTAATACGGAACGCCGTGCTGGATCCCAATGGCCTCGTATCACTAGCAGTAGAGATGTCAGGCATCTCATCTGCATGGCTATAACGGATCGTGGAGGCACGTCTCGATCCCTGAGTCAACAGATGGCGACGTTTGCAAGACAACAACCATCTGCACGAACAGTTCAACGACGTTTGCAGCAGCATGGACTATCAGCTCGGAGACCATGGCTGCTGTTACCCTTGATGCTGCATCACAGACAAGAGCGCCTGCGAAGGTCTACTAAACGACGAACCTAGGTGCACGAATGGCAAAACGTCATTTTTTGGAAGAATCCAGGTTCTGTTTACAGCATCATGATAGACACATCCTAGCCGGCTGGGGTGGCCGAGCGGTTCTAGGCGCTTCAGTCTGGTACCGCGTGACCGCTACGGTCGCAGGCTCGAATCCTGCCTCGGGCATGGATGTGTGTGATGTCCTTAGGTTAGTTAGGTTTAAGTAGTTCTAAGCTCTAGGGGACTGATGACCTCAGATGTTGAGTCCCATAGTGCTCAGAGCCGTTTGAACCGTAGACACATCCGCGTTTGGCAACACCACGGTGAACACACATTGGAAGCATGTATTCGCCATCGCCATACTGGCGTATAACCCGGCCTGATGGTATGGGGTGCCATTGGTTACACGTCTCGGTCACCTCTTGTTCGCATTGACGGCACTTTGAACAGTGGACGTTACATTTCAGATGTGTTAAGACCCATAGCTCTACCCTTCATTCGATCCCTGCGAAACCCTACATTTCAGCAGCATAATGTATGACTGCATGTTGCAAGTCCTGTACGGGCCTTTCTGGATACAGTAAATGTTCGACTGCTGTCCTGGCCAACACATTCTCCAGATCTCTCACCAAGTGAAAACGTCTGGTCAATGGTGGCCGAGCAACTGGCTCATCAAAACACGCCAGTCACTACTCTTGATGAACTGTGGTATCGTGTTGAAGCTGGATGGGCAGCTGTACCTGTACACGGCATCCAAGCTGTGTTTGACTCAAAGCCCAGGCGTATGAAGGCCGTTATTACGGCCTGAGATGGTTGTTCTGGGTACTGATTTTTCAGGATCTATGCACCGAAATTGCGTAAAACTGTAATCACATGTCAATTCTAGTATAATATATTTGTCGCAGGTTCGAATCCTGCCTCTGGTATGGATGTGTGTGATGTCCTTAGGTTAGTTAGGTTTAAGTAGTTCTAAATTCTAGGGGACTGATGACCTCAGAAGTTAAGTCCCATAGTGCTCAGAGCCATTTGAGCCGTTTAATATATTTGTCCAATGAATACCCGTTTATCATCTGCATTTCCTCTTGGTGTAGCAATTTTAATGGCCAGTAGTGTAGTTTGGAAGTTTAATTATGGACACCCTCTAATATGAAATTCGTTCTATTAATACTCTGCAGAGCAATCAAACGACAATGTGTACAGATCTTACAACTGGGAGAATTGAATGCGGAAATACTGGGCACGTGGTAGTGTTGCGCAATGCAGAGATCGAGCATAGGCAAACGTTTGTAACTTAACAACTTATTTGTTCGTTGCATTTGGCGAAAGTGCAAAAAGGGAAACGCTGGTATTGGGTGTGTAGTTGGTGGCTGCGCCCCGTGCAGTGCCCGCCGCTAAATCGCAAGTAATCTCTCCCTGCGGCCTCTTCAGCCACAGTTAATTAGCAGCCGGCGACTGTCTCTCGCGCGTGGCCCTCGCCACTGCGCATGCGTCGGTTTTGCGCACGGCACGCCCGCACGCCCCGCAGCAGCGCCACCGACGCCCCCGTTCGCACGTATCGGAAAATTGTCCAACAGCCGGAAACAGGAACACACCACTCTCGCACCGCGCCGCACAACGCGATTACGCGCAGTGGCTTCCAGAGAGTGCGGCGGAAATTCGCGTTTTCGGCGGCAAATACGCGTCGGATTCATTTGCTGCTAGATGTCATCCGATCTTTTCTGCTTTTTCTTTTCTTTTTTCCGATTTCGGTTCGCTGCTGGTGGGAGAACAGCAATTCCGGAATCAAAGTACCTTTCCCCCGCGTGCTACGCTACGGCACGGGCAAGGGATTACATCTGAAATTCTAGCTCTTAATGGCCACTTTACAAATACTGATAGTCCCAAATTTTTATCAAAACTGTGCCAATACAAGGCGGACAGAAACTATTTTTATATTGTAAGACGCCTGCACAATAACATATGGACGTCTGGGTCTGCTCATGAAGCCTGCTCAGATAGCTGAAGTTGTTAAGTCTCGGTTCGGCACAAATTTCCAATGCCGCCGTACCATTATACAGTTAAGATGGTCCAAATTCGCAGCTGCGAATATATTTCATATATTTAGAGAAAATAGAAAAATAGAAACAAAAATAACTTCAGTATTGCCGCAAGCTCTCCTCCTGTCCTTCAAAAATTCCATTTGTAGCGTTAATCACGTCAGATGTGGTTAATGCCAAAATCTGGGCTCAATTTCAATCTGCCAGTAGGAGATTGAAATTGATATCTGGGACAAGGTCTATACTGGAAGCTATCAGGTAAGTTCCCACTTTCACCCGAATGCATGTGAGCACAGAGGAAGTAATTCCGTCTGTTCCAGCAAAGCACTGATTGCCATTCCACAAACTCTTTCGAAAACATTGAGTATGAATTAGATAAAAGTAACTTTCAGTGGCAGATACATAAACGTAAAAAATATATCTAAGAATGAATAATACTAAATATAAGGCAGAAATAACAAAAATTAACGATGAAAGTGATGAAACTTCAAGAATATTGACGGATGAGATGTATTAAATCGCTAGAGGAAAGACGGTTCGAGAGGATGGTGTTTCCATAAAAATGCTTCCATAGAAATGTCGAGGAAATAAATGAATAATGTACAGAATCTTCTTCGCGAAAAAGATAATTCTCCAGAACAGGAAAAGTGATGATGTTGCTGTTCTTCGAAAGGAGATGGACAGATAAGTAACGAAAACTCTTTACCTACGAGCCTTTTGTTTACAATACACTAGACCGACACTAAAGTAAACACGAAAGGTGGAGAAAATCATTCATTATAACAATGTAAAGGAACACGACAGGAAATGTGTGTGAAATCTTATGGTACTTAACTGCTAACGTCATCACTCACTAAGACACTACTTAACCTAAATTATCCTAAGGGCAAACACGGACACCCATGCCCGAGGGAGGACTCGAACCTCTGCCGGGACCAGCCGCACAGTCCATGACAGCAGCGCCCTAGACCGCTCGGCTAATCCCGCGCGGCAAAGGAACACGCATTCCTTCTAAGTGAATATAGCAAACTAAACCAAACGCGAGAACGGAATGAAATTTTAGATCTGAGTTATCACTACTAATTAAGACTTCGTCTGCGCGTCAGTTGCTGATAAAATTGTACTGTTTCCAACAGTGCACACAACCTTCAGCAACTAATTGGACAGCTTTCTAGATCATGTTTGAAAATAGTCCTGAAAATCAATTAGAACAAGACTAACAAATTTATGATCAATACAATGGAAAAGAAAATATTGGAGTTAACAAATCAGTATAAAACTGAATTATGAGGTTCTTTATTTAATGCTTCTGAAAATTATAAGACTGACAGCAAAAGAAGTAAGAAGAAGATATAGATTTTAGCGTTTTGTGAGTAAATAATTGGAATCCATTATAACCGGGTTGTGTTCAACATCCTTTACAACAATGTCGCATAGCACGACAGAGCGTTTCGAGTTTCAAGGCTCCCTTCATCACGCTGTCAATATTCAAACTATCTTATTAAAACTGCTAAAACACACATAGCAACTTTTATAATATAAAATATACTAGAGAAAGAGTCCACGTAGTAGATGTGTATAGGTGTTGCATCATTTTCTGCTCCAAGCTTTCTCTTGCGTGTTATACGCTAACGTATTTCAGGTGTGTTTGATAACGATTTAAAGGTTTTAACCTCACCAAAAGTTTCAAGAGAATATTTTGTTCCAACTTAAAGAGCCTATTAGGAAAATATCCTTCTATTTTTTTAGTTTTTCCAAATTATGGAAGCTACCCTGAGGTTTTTGATTTATCGTGGCTTTTGCTGTCTGGTTTGAGTATATCGAAGAACAAAGAATTAATAATAAGTAATGGAAATAGTATGTGATCAGTTTATACAAACTTTGTTCGCTTGACAATGGCGTTTTGCGTAGTATCCGTTCATTGTAAATTGGACCGTGAGTGATTTTTCTTTATCGGACTTCGTTGGTTGAATAAGTCCAAAGCTACGGCTCGTACTTGACGTTTGATATAATTTGTATCACGGAATCTTTAGCCTTGCCATGACGCCGTGTGAATGGAACAATAGCTTGCAACATAAATAAAACACAAGATTAAATAATATCACTGTATTCACAAAATATTATACTAATTTAAGTAACATAGACACTGACATTAATTCTGTTGCTATGTGCAACTATGAGTACGCCTAGTGTGACTGCGCCTCAGTATATATAATAACGGCGGTATGGCAAATAATTATCTGCAGAGATGGCAGATATGCGTCCGATCAGGACGGCTTCCAGAACAAGAAAGTGCCGTCTTCTCGGCAAGACAACTGAACTGCGTAATTATTCTAATGTCTCAGCCGTTGCACGCCACAATCGGTACTAATTAATATTTTAAATAATTCTTTATTTAAATCGTGAACTTTTATCCATGTTTTTGCTACACATCCACGCCCATCCTGCAAATATGGATTTCAATTGCCCCATGAACTGCGAGGCGAAAGGACTGATCTGAAGAGCAATTCACCCTAAAGCACAATCAGTACAACATTTACATACATATGCAAATACAGTTCATGTTATACAATATCTGAATGAGGCGCGTGCGCCCAGAAGATTTCAATGTTGGTATTGCGACTGCTGCCCATGCGCAGTCACGTGTATTTCAGTGTGACAGTAGCCGTTAGTTGAACTCGCGACACGGTAATCACAGTTTATATACAGTTCGTAAGTGGGTGTGTGCAAGACATCACTGTGACAGGACAGTCCAACATGTTTTACAAAATACGCACTAACATCTAAAAAAGGTACAATAATCTTAAAACTACTACATATGTTAAAGCAAAATATATTTCATTATTGGTCATTGTATCTCATGGAAAGTATAGCATTTAAATGTCTCTCTGTTTTAGATTAGCTGTCCTTGTATGACGTGTGGTCCTTTGCAGTTCATTTACACAATACATACGATAATAATGCAAGGGTGAGCATTGTTTCGGTCGTTTGCCTAAAGTAAATGTTATTGCACATCGACGTCACTGTTCAGAGATTTCACAACCGATATGTGGGCATGTTCACTTGTTGCACTGTTTCTTTTCACTGATAACACTGCTTTTCGTAGGTCATGCGTCGCGTGATTGAAGACCAGTGGATTTCGATTTCACAACATAAGTTTCGTGAAGGTAAGACTTCGGACGGCAAACTACTGGCATCGATCCTCGATTTGTCCAGGCGAGAGTGGCCATCGTATGCCGAGAAGATTACATTCTCTAAAGTCCCATCCAAAATTCCTCCACCCGTGGAGTTGTCTTCAATGCTTTTGTGTGTCGCGAACGTAGGTCAGTGGTTTACCAGTTCGTTATTTTGCACACTTGCGTCGCGGTAAATGTCATTAGGCGATGCACTTCAAATGTTATTGCACAAATGTTATTGCACAGTTCCATCGCGCTCTCATTTTATCTGGCGATGTACAAAAATGTCTGTTAACAAGATTTTACATAAATATTCCATCGCAATCAATTTATTGGCGATGTATGGAGAATAGTTTTTTAACAATTTTTGCACACATACTTCGACGCGGTTTCAGGCATTGCGATGTATGCAGAATGTTTCTGAAGCAGTTTCTTTCATATAAATCTCGTGGTTTTACAAATTTTGATAAATACTACAAATTCTGATCACATTTACATACCAAAATAATTACACTTTGCTTTACTTCAATGTAGGTAATTGTATGTAAAATATTACATTGTGGCTTTATATGGAGTAGAAGTATTTACATAATCCTACAGACATTACAGATTTTGAACCAAATTTTGCATTCGCGCAATGATGTCACCTGAAACTGGAAAGATTAGACACAACATCTGTATACATCAGCAAACAAGCCCAAGTGCACATATACTAATGGACAAACGTCTAAAGCAACACACTAAAATCGAATCTGTCGAATTCTCGGGTTCGAGTGTGTGTGGAGTGTGTGTATGGCCTTGGCTTCACATAAACATGTGTTATTCAATATGAAATGCATCTAATCCGTTCCTAGGTGGTAGTGTTTGGTTGTTGTGTGGTTTCTGCATATGTCAATCGGTCATGAGTAGTCCTTGACCGATGGTATAGTTAGTCAAATATGTGTCTCAAAAATATTTTCACCACACTTGAGTAAGAGTCGTCATAACATTTGCGTTAAAATTTAGGCTGATGTTATTTACGTACCTTCGGCGAAGTCTAAATCTCTTCTTTCTTCTTCTGTTGCTGGCTGAATCAGCTGAAATAAAATTTCTTATGCTACCTAATTTCTGAGCAGTAGCACTGAGAGGTACGTGCGTTGTTTAAATATACAGTTTACTTACTCATTACTAATAGATACACGTTTACTGCTTAGAATGAAATACTCTTAAGTCCTGATGATTCTATTTGTTTCTCTGTTCTGCAACAGGTAAGGATGCGGTATGTTGACAATTACGTATCGACCGTCGTACAGCAGACGCCACTTCGCGTTGCGCCGATTTTGTGCAGAAGATTTGTGGCGAGTACGCAATAGCACTTGCATGCCTACCATGTATTCATGCTTTCGCTTGCTAGTACTAGTGTAGATCTGTTTCTTTCATTGGCATGCTGCGTCAGCGACGTTAGTACTTCTCTTATCTTTTCATCATGCGACAGCTGCTGAAGTGAAAGCTTTGCCAGCGGATCGCTCCACTCATTTGATTCTTTACGGTCGAACATAAGCATGTTAGGTGTATAGGTTGTGTCATATATATTCAGGTTGTTGTGAACTTCTTCAAATAGTGACAAATAACTTACCCAATTAGAATGCTGAGTAGATATATATATGTGCTTATCACTCTGTTCAGATCTCTGAAACTTCGCCAGTAGGATTTGATTGTGGTCTGCAGTTCGAGATAAAGATGACTTTAATCCTCGAGCGGGCGCGCTGTTGTAAAAAGTACATCAACGGTTTTTATGCCTATCGATAACTTTATCTTGAGCTATCGCGCCACCCCTTCCACGTATTCCAGTGCTGAGTTTGCTCGATGATGTTAAGGCGATTTCAGTTCCTTTGATTGGCTTTCTCGGTTTGTTTTGTGAATTGTAAGCAACGTGGTGTCGAATGTTGTATAAAGTACAACGCGCACCTGCTGGTGTGACGGTTGCAAGCTTTGTTTCAGCAGTTAATATACAGAGGTAAGTTAATAAAAAGATAACTGTACTTATTCGTTGTCTTTTATTTTGTATAGATGCACATTAAACGTTAATTTGGTTAAACTGAGATCTGAATTTATTTATTTATTTCATTTATTTTGTTGTTTTATTTCATTTCAAGGGTGCATAAGACGAGGAAATTCGTAAAATATTCGAAGAAAGTGATGATGAAGCCCATCCAGACTTTTGACATTTGGAGGAAAGTGAAGTGGATTTGAATGATGAAAACATTGAATACGAGGACTAATGCTATGAATTTCAACGTGTCGATGGTAATGATCTAGAAGAGACAGCAAATATGCGGGAGTTTTTCATTGGGAATGACGAGCGTTGGTGTAAAAGCGAATGTGCTAAACGTCAAAAAGCAAGAGAAAACCATTGTGCAAATTCTAGCAGGTCTAAAGAGAAATGTGATGGTTATAATTGATGAAGTTAGTGGGTTTCTGAAAATAATTGACTTTCACATTACTGGTTAAATCGTAAGCTATACAAACACTTATATAAATAGACAGCAAGAAACAAATTAGTTCTCCCTCAAAAGGGATAATAAAATGACATCTAGACACGGAATAATGTCTGTATTTGGGATTCTTTTTTGACTGGAACAATAAAAGTTCATCGTCCTAATGTACTAGTATTCTGGGCGGCAGATGGAACAGGACTGCATCTGCTTAGGGCTGCAATGAGTTGAAAAAGGTTTCTGTTTCTTCTACGCTGTAAGCGGTTTGATTGCATGGAAACTAGGAAACTAAAAACGTCAGGAGAAGAACTGATAAGATGGCTGCAGTTCGTACAGTATTGGACGCTTTTGTTGCTAACTGTCAAAGTACTTCATCCTCGGTGAATTCACCACAATAGATGAAATGCTTCACCCTTTTAGAGGCCGCTGTGGATGTACCAATCAAACTAGCTAAATGTGGGATAACAATGTTTGCACTATGTGATGAAAAAAAAATATTGCAGTAATCTGGAGGTTTACTACGTCTTGCATCCAGAACGGTAATATTATCACCTAATTATCCTGCAGTTATACTGAAGAGACTTGTGATGCTTACATAAGACCCTACCGGGAACCCCATAACTGACAGCTGGTACACAGGCTACCTTCTGTCTCAATATTTTCTGCAGAAGAAAATCACTTGCATTGGTACCATGAGGAAGAAGAGACATGAAATTACTCCAGAAAATCTCCCAAACAAGACGAGGAACTGAATGTGTAGTGTTTTAATTTCAGCATGATAACACCATAAGTTCCTCCTGAAAACCGTGTTGAAATACTGTCGTCCATTATGCGTAACACTGCGGCAATTGACGAAGAAACAAACGTGAAATTATAACTGACAATAATGTGGCAAATTGTGGAGCTGATGTTTTGGATAAAATGCGTGCCTGTTACTCACATTCAGCAATTGCAAGGAGATGGTCACTGGCTAATTTTCACTTTTTTAACGTTGCTGGAATTAATTCACAAATATTACTTTCCTTCAAACAGCGAGAAATAACTTCCGGAAGACGCATTTATCCCAAGAAGCTAGCCCAAAGTCTTATGAATGAACAACTCGTATCTAGAGCTCAACTCAAATCATTGCCAGTCGGTCTCAAAGTATTTGTTATGCAATTTATTGTTAATGCATCGACTTTCGAAGATAAGCATGCTGGATCTCCAGCAAAAATATTCGTGACGTTTATCCTTTGTGGACGTTAGAACATCTGGTCCCCATCAATTAAACGTCATAGGTAAAATAAGTGTCATGAAAGTGAATACATGTCATAATAAGTGGCTAAATTGTTATGGAAAGAACTAAAAGCGCAAAAGCTTTTGTTATAAATGTTGAAGACAGTGAATGTGAACTGGTTTCTTTAATAAATTATAGTTTGTTCAACGTATCCTTGTTTTTATTGACAAAGGTCGATGTTGTAAATTTTACAACGCGTGCCTGCTCGTGTGACAAGAGAAGGCGCGCCTGCCGGAAGGTTAATGCTATTGTCCTTTAAGAATTTACGCCATTTGTACCCCGTGTAGTACGTAGCGTTGTCAGCCGAAATTGCCTTGGGTTTTCCCACGTTAGGAATGTAGTGTCACGTGAGAATAATTTGATGATTGCGTTAGCAGTTGTAGATTTTATGGCGTACAGCTTAACATGTTTAGGAAGTATGTCATAAAATGCCAAAATATACTTCACACCACCACTACTTGCTGGATGGGACCACTTATGTCCGTACTTACAGACTCCAGAGGTTTACTGGGTAGTATGGAATGTAGATCTGTCTTTGAAGATATGTTCTGAGGTTTAGATTTCTGACAGATATGCATGTTTTAGGTATTTTGTGAATTTTTCGTCTCATATTAGTGAAATAACAATACGTGCTACGTTTTGCATGACACTTCTTCGTTCCAAAATGTTCCCAAACTAAGTATGCCAGATTAAGTTGTGTTCAGAGTCCTTGGGAATACACACACACGAGTTAAAGCCATTAGGATGACGACGATAGAATAATAAGTCATTATATTTATGACAACAGCTAGACAGTGGAAGGTCAGGTTGATCTATGACTTAAGTACTTACCTCGTTCCAGTGCGGATCAGATGCTTGTAAAGCTGCCGTATTTCTACACAAATCAATGTAATATTGGTAATATTGTTTGGCCTGCATTAGGTGTGCTCTGAAGTCGTTCACATTATAAGATCAGTGTTACAATCATCCATACCTTGTGGAACACGGGACAAAGCATCAGCAATGATGTTGTCTTTACCTTTGATGTATACTATCTCAAATGATTCATTCTGCAGAGATAAAGCTCAGAGCGATAGCCTAAGATGTACTAACTTAAATGTTAACAAAAATGTCAGAGCTTGGTGATCTGTATAAATTTTCGTGTGTTTACCATACAAACAGTAGTTAAACTTTTTGAAAGCCCAGACAATAGAAAGAGTTTCAAGTTCAGTGGTTGAATAAGTACGCTCATACGGCTTGCAAATCCAATGATCTTTAGCATTTCCTGTTCGCCGTTCTTAACTATTTGGAACAGGCAACAAACCAAGCCACTGCATGACGCGTCACACGTCATACCAAAATCTAAACGAAAGTCTGGATGGTCTAAAATATTTGCATTCACCAATGCGTGGTTAATGTTATCAAAATCTGCTGGCACTGCTCAGACCAGATCCATACCTGATTCTTCTTAAGTAAATCTAGGAGATGTTTACTGTTCAATAGCTGTTGTGACAAGAAACATCGAAAGAAAGAACAGAGTCCTTGAAACGACTTCAGTTGATTTTTAGTGCGAGGCCTAGGAAGATTCCTAATAGCGTCCAACATACCTGGATCAGGGCGTCTACCTTGTGCATTAACTATGTATCCATGACACCTAATCTCTGGTTCCCGGGTTCGATTCCCGGCGGGGTCAGGGATTTTCTCTGCCTCGTGATGACTGGGTGTTATGTGATGTCTTTAGGTTAGTTAGGTTTAAGTAGTTCTAAGTTCTAGGGGACTGATGACCATAGATGTTAAGTCCCATAGTGCTCAGAGCCATTTGAACCATTTGAACACCTAATCTCACAACAAGCAAATTTTCATTTCTTGAGGTTAGCTGTTACACCAGCTCGTGCAGATTTATCGAATATTTCCAAGGGTGTAAAGATGTTCATTCCAAGTCTTAGTAGCTGTCCTGAGATCATCGAAATAACGTGTAACAGTCTCAACTAACTCGTCACCAAACTCAGTATCCAAAGCGCCTGAAATGATGCCCAGTCCGAAAGGAAGAACATAGTATCTACATGTTTGCTCCCCGAATATGAAAGCGGTGTATTTTATGGAATCAGTAGTGATTGCGACTTGCCAAAAAGAATTTGTCAAGTCGATGGTGAAAAGTACTTAGCATCTAAAAATTTATATAATTGTTCCTCTACATTTTCTGATTTAGTGCGCACAGGTAGTACAATTTCATTTATGGCAGTTGTGTCCAAAACAACTCTAATATTTCCGTTAGGTTTCTTGACAGCAAGTAATGGACTACAGTAGGGAGATATGGAAGGTTCGATGATCTTCCACTCTAACATCTGTTTAAGTTCTTGCCACACCGGAGGTCGTTGAGATAGTGGTACAATATAGGTTTTGTGATAGAAAATTTGGTGAGGCTTGACGTCAGTTTTATCATCATATGTCTTAAGACACCTAGTCGTTTAGTAAAGACCTGTCTACTCTTAGATAGTATTTGATAAAGTAATACCAGTGGTTTCACTTAATTTATGGCTAATCAGTGTTATTAAGCCACCACATTCTGTATCAGATGCTAGTGTATGTATGTTTGTTTCGTCGCTCTCTTCCAAAAATAGAATTTGTACCCAGTACGGTACTTGTAACGTTTGAGAGTCCTGGTATCCAAGTCAAACATGATTTAACTGCCCTTATGTCTAAGGCAACATTCACGTTTCGAGAAGTCAATAATACTGTCCTTCTCATATTCTTGTTGTTGTTGTTGTTGTTGTTGTTGTGATCTTCAGTCCTGAGACTGGTTTGATGCAGCTCTCCATGCTACTCTATCCTGTGCAAGCTTCTTCATCTCCCAGTACTTACTGCAACCTACAGCTTTCTGAATCTGCTTAGTGTATTCATCTCTTGGTCTCCCTCTACGATTTTTACCCTCCACGCTGCCCTCCAATGCTAAATTTGTGATCCCTTGATGCCTCAGAACATGTCCTACCAACCGGTGTCTTCTTCTTGTCATGCTGTGCCACAAAATCCTCTTCTCCCCAGTTCTATTTAATACCTCCTCATTAGTTATGTGATCTACCCATCTAATCTTCAGCATTCTTCTGTAGCACCACATTTCGAAAGCTTCTGTTCTCTTCTTGTCCGAACTATTTATCGTCCATGTTTCACTTCCATATGTGGCTACACTCCATACAAATACTTTCTTCCTGACACTTAAATCTATACTCGATGTTAACAAGTTTCTCTTCTTCAGAAACGCTTTCCTTGCCATTGCCAGTCTACATTTTATATCCTCTGTACTTCGACCATCATCAGTTATTTTGCTCCCCAAATAGCAAAACTCCTTTACTACTTTAAGTGTCTCATTTCCTAATCTAATTCCCTCTGCATCACCCGACTTAATTAGACTGCATTCCATTATCCTCGTTTTGCTTTTGTTGATGTTCATCTTATATCCTCTTTCCTAGACACTGTCCATTCCGTTCAACTGCTCTTCCAAGTCATTTTCTGTCTCTGACAGTATTACAATGTCATCGGTGAACCTCAAAGTTTTTATTTCTTCTCCACGGATTTTAATTCTAACTCCGAATTTTTCCTTTGTTTCTGTTGTGATTTGGCAATACAGCCAAGCCACTAGGAGATAGCCGAAAGGCACGCGTTTAAGCTCACGCAGGCTGGCGTGAGGTCTGGAACAGTAAAGGAGTTGTGTCTAGTAAAAAAAGTACGTAACTTCTGGAATACTTAACTTTAATCCATAATTGGTAAACATCGGTCTGACGGTACATGCATCACAAGATTAATAGCAAATGATAATGGCGCCTTGCTAGGTCGTAGCAAATGACGTAGCTGAAGGCTATGCTAACTATCGTCTCGGCAAATGAGAGCGTAATTTGTCAGTGAACCATCGCTAGCAAAGTCGTCTGTACAACTGGGGCGAGTGCTAGGAATTCTCTCTATACCTGCCGTGTGGCGGCGCTCGGTCTGCAATCACTGACAGTGGCGACACGCGGGTCCGATTTAAAGGCTACCACGTAGCAAGTGTGGTGTCTGGCGGTGACACCACAGTTTCCTTTACTACTTGCTCAATATACAGATTGAATAACATCGGGGATAGGCTACAACCCTGTCTCACTCCCTTCCCAATCACTGCTTCGCTTTAATGCCCCTCGACTCTTATAACTGCCATATGGTTTCTGTACAAATTGTAAATAGCCTTTCGCTCCGTGTATTTTACCTCTGCCACCTTCAGAATTCGAAAGAGAATATTCCAGTCAACATTGTCAAAAGCTTTCTCTAAGTCTACAAATGCTAGAAACGTAGGTTTGCCTTTCCTTAATCTTTATTCCAAGATGAGCGTAAGGTCAGCATTGCTTCACGTGTTCCAACATTTCTACGGAATCCAAACTGATCTTCCCCGAGGTCGGCTACTATCAGTTTTTCCATTCGTCTGAAAAGAATTCGCATTAGTATTTTGCAGCTGTCACTTATTAAACTGATAGTTCGGTAATTTTCACATCTGTTAAAGCCTGCTTTCTTTGAGATTGGAATTATTATATTCTTCATGAAGTCTGAGGGCATTTCACCTGTTTCAAACATCTTGCTCACCAGACGGTAGAGTTTTGTCAGGACTGGCTCTCCCAAGGCTGTCAGTAGTTCTAATGGAATGTTCTCTACTCCCGGGCCTTGTTTCGACTCAGGTCTTTCAGTGCTCTGTCAAACTCTTCACGCAGTATTGTATCTCCCATTTCATCTTCATCTACATCCTCTTCCATTTCCATAATATTGTCCTCAAGTACATCGCCCTTGTATAGACCCTCTATATACTCCTTCCACCTTTCTGCTTTCCCTTCTTTGCTTAGAACTGGGTTTCCATCTCAGCTCTTGATATTCATACAAGTGGCTCTCTTTTCTCCAAAGGTCTCTTTAATTTTTCTGTATGCAGTATCTATCTTACCCCTAGTGAGATAAGCCTCTACATCCTTACCTTTGCCCTCTAACCATCCCTTCTTAGCCATTTTTCACTTCCTGTCGATCTCATTTTTGAGACATTTCTATTCCTTTTTGCCTGCTTCATTTACTGAATTTTTATATTTTCTCCTTTCATCAATTAAATTCAATATTTCTTCTGTTACCCAAGGATTTCTACTAGCCCTCGTCTTTTTACCTACTTGGTCCTCGGCTGCCTTCACTATTTCATCCCTCAGAGCTACCCATTCTTCTTCTACTGTATTTCTTTCCCCCATTCCTGTCAGTTGTTCCCTCACGCTCTCCCTGAAACTCTGCACAACGTCTGGTTTAGTCAGTTTATCCAGGTGCCATCTCCTCAAATTCCTACCTGTTTGCAGTTTCTTCAGTTTTAATCTGCAGTTCATAACCAATAGATTGTGGTCAGAGTCCACATCTGCCCCTCGAAACGTCTTACAATTTAAAACCTGGTGCTTAAATCTCTGTCTTACCATTATATAATATATTTGATACCTTCTAGTATCTCCAGGAATACAACCCTCATTTATGATTCTTCAACCAAGTGTTAGCTATGATTAAGTTATGCTCTGTGCAGAATTCTACCAGACGGCTTCCTCTTTCATTTCTTACCCCCAGTCCATATTCACCTACTATGTTTCCTTCTCTCCCTTTTCCTTCTTTCGAATTCCAGTCACCCATGAATATTAAATTTTTGTCTCCCTTCACTACCTGAATAATTTCTTTTATCTCATCATACATTTCATCGATTTCGTCATCATCTGCAGAGATAATTGGCATATAAACTTGTATAACTGTAGTAGGCGTGGGCTTCGTGTCTATCTTGGCCACAATAATGCGTTCACTATGCTGTTTGTAGTAGCTTACCCGCACTCCCATTTGTTTATTCATTATTAAACCTACTCCTGCATTACCCCTATTTGATTTTGTATTTATAGCCCTGTATTCACCTGATCAAAATCTTTTTCCTCCTGCCACCGATCTTCACTAATTCCCACTATGTCTAACTTTAACCTATCCATTTCCCTTTTTAAATTTTCTTACCTATCTGCCCGATTAAGGCATATGACATTTCACTCTCCGATCCATAGAACACCAGTTTTCGTTCTCCTGATAACGACGTCCTCTTGAGTAGTCCCCACCCGGAGATCCGAATGGGAGACTATTTTACCTCCGCAATATTTTACCCAAGAGGACATCATCATCATTTAACCATACAGTAAAGCTGCATGCCCTCGGGAAAAATTACGGCTGTAGTTTCCCCTTGCTTTCAGCCGTTTGCAATACCAGCACAGCAAGGCCGTTTTGGTTAGTGTTACAAGGCCACATCAGTCAATCATCCAGACTGTTGCCCCTGCAACTACTGAAAAGGCTGCTGCCCCTCTTCAGGAACCACACGTTTGTCTGGCCTCTCAACAGATACCCCTCCGTTGTGGTTGCACCTACGGTACGGCTACCTGTATCGCTGATGCACGCAAGCCTCCCCACCAACAGCAAGGTCCATGGTTCACATATAATACATCTAAACAAATAACAAAATTAGTAACTAGGATTCTGAACCATGAGAAATGACCATTGTACTGTTACATTACCTATCTTAATGGTCACAAAAACCTGTTTCATAACTCTACTAGACTTATTACCTACGGCAGCTAAAATCTTTTGAACACGGAGCTCTGGTACAGGTTCAAATTCAGACATTTTCTTATAGAAACTATACGACAGAACACCAACTGCCGCTCCTGTGTCCAGAGCAATACTGATTGGAATACCCAGTACGATACCATTTGTTGTAGCTAAAACTATTTCATTGCTAGGCGGACGACACTGTATTTTTCTGCAATAGTTCATCAGATAAGCTCTCATCATGATTGTAGCGAATAAATAACAGTGGTTGCTGCTTAATACTATTTGCTTTATAATCATTGTGTTGTTTATCAGTCGTTGTATCAAACAATGATCTGATATTGAAGTCGCTCCCCGAAACCTTCTTCAGCCACGATCTGGGGCACAGTAGTGACTGTCTTTAGTTTGATTTAGTCGTAATTGGTGCAGGTGATGGTACAAGCGGGGGTGGAGTTTCACTTGAAACTTCTATTATGTTTACATTAGGGTATCGTGTATTCCACTCTCCAATCTGTTGTGGCTTTTGTGGTTGAGCGCCTTGACTTCCTGCTGATTGGTGGGTGAAGCCCAATTTTGATTTTATACAGGCTGTAGCGGCATTTGCAACGGACCTATGTTGATGTTGTACTGAGTTGGTGGACCAGTATTTTGGTACCCATTACCGTAGTTACTGTTCCAGTTTTGCTGTAGATTTTGTACAGGCTGATAATTGTTTCTGTTTTTGTTGCGTTTTTTGTTGTATCCGGTTCTGTTATTTCAATTATAGTTGTTGCGGCGTCTATTGTGTTGGTTGTCACTTGTTGTGTATGATATGTTATGATTATTCTGCATAATTGGGTGTGTCTGCTGATTTTGATATGTGTATTGGTTTGCAGAAGAAAGCTGCTGATTCTGCTGCTCTACGTAATCGTCACTGGCCGTCGCACCAGGATTAATTTGGCTAGTCTGCGGGTTTTGCATGTCTCTGACGTCAACATTGTGGCAGCTGTTGAGGAGCGTTGGAGCGTTGATACTCATACAAATTATCAACAGAATCAAGCACAGTCAGAAAATATTCTGCATCATTGTCTGGAATGTGCAGTAACTTCCCTTTTATGTTAAAAGGCAATCTGGCTTTCAGTGTGCGGTGTATGTCGCGCATAGCTACAGGTTCATCAAGAAAGTGGCCTATATTCAAATATTTCTCAAAATACTGGCACAAATTGTTATGTTTAGCATTTAAAGGCTCTGGTTCCACAATCTGTTTCCTTAGACGTTCTTGTACCGACTGCGAGCAAAATTTGGCTAAGAAAGCTCTTTCAAATTGCTCATATCTCACGTGTCTGTCGGCTTCATTATATGCCCCGACTGCTGCGTATACGTGGATGTAACCTACAACGGACGAAATTCTCTTTCGGTCACTCCATGCTCTTGGAAATGCATTTGTAAATGCTTTCAGAAAAATTAGAAGATATGCAATACGTTTTCCTGGGATGAAAGGTTATAATTGCCGATGTTTAATCATTCTTCTTCTTTGGCACTGTCATGTCTATTGCTTTCACTGTAATTATTGTAGTGATCGACTGGAATGTATTGTGGCGATTGTAATTAGGTGTCATGTGCACGCTTGTGTAAAGTTGTTGCTGTGAAGTGTGTGTTGTGTACGGAGGACACGTGTCATACATTACCAAAGCGAGCACTTTGATTATGAGTATTATTACACTCCAGTCGTATGTCATCGTTTAGTTTTTTCTGTGGTGGTGCATTGGATTGAACTGCCGCAGATATGACATGATTATAATTTTTAACAAGTTCGGCTACGGTGTCGTGTACAACCGTCGGTAATTTTTCCTCTATACATTGGTCGAAATATTTATTTTTCTGATCAACCCAGTCATGAAATTCTTTATTTATGTTGGCAATATAGTTGCCAGTGTGTAATTGCAGTTTGTCTGTAAGTTGTTTATCCAAAGTATTAACTTTGCCTTCAATTACAGTAATGCGTGTTTTTATTGAGTCATGAACTGACGGATAAGATTTCACTTGAGTGGCACAGCTTCCCACGTAGCGTTTAAATGTTTGCCTTCAGTGTGAATATCTTTTACGTCTCCTGTGGTTTTTTCCTGCTGTAATTTGAATTCGGAATATTTTGAGTCAAGTTCGGACACTTATTCGCTCAATCTCGTGGTGATCTCGTCTACTGTTTTACACAAAGTATCGTTACAAGTTTTTAGTGCTCTTAATTCAGTCAATCACGTCATGTCGCGTTGTTAAAACAGTCATGTGTTCGTGACCATCTTTTTTGTTTTGAGTCATCTAATTTTTGTTTTCAGTCATTAGATTTTGTATTGATGTGATGTCATGTTTGTTTTCAGTCATTTGATTGATAATAGTGTCAAACATGCTGGCAATATTTGTCAACTGGAAATGCTCCGCCCGCGCCACGTCGTTTGACATGACGCCACGAACAAGAATGGGCTGGATTTAGCTATTTGACTAGTGGTCAATCTATTTACGAAAGTTCCGTCACTAGGAATGTTAACCGCTGATTGATGGTTACTGTTGGGGTCAACTCTGGAGACATTGTCAATGTTTTGTACAATGTCAAAGTTGTATTCGGTTTGCGTTTCTTGTCTGTCGTGTTCCATTTTTGATAATTGTATACGCGTTACCACCATGCTACACGTAATGTATATTGCTAGAAATATCTTTACACACGTTTGAGCATAAATTCCTGAAATTAATTTCGTATCGCAACAATGATGGCTTCACTGAACAAGAATTGCAGTTAATTGTGAAATAATCAACATTAATGGCTGCTTGCCACTTTTGCGTTGCACATAATACAATTCGGCCATTTTGCGGAATGGTATGACTGTATTGTTGTAAGAAATCGTATGATAAAAATAATTTGGAATACGCGATCTTGCATAAAAACTGACTGCTACGATTACGGAATATTTTCACAAAGTTGGTTTTGCTGTATATCCACGCCCATCCTGCAAATGTGGTTTTAAAGGTTCGTTGTAGATGTTTGGTGAAGGGTGAACATAAAAGCATGAAATAACTTACATTTCACAGAAATTTTCGCGCTATATCTTATTATCGCTGTTATAATATATCACTTTTAACTCTTTTTGTGATTATTTCCAGATAAATATTTTGGATTACTATTCCTTTGTTTAATATGCTCCCAAGCTCAGAATACTCCATGTAAAGAAATCGGTGGCGCTGCGTAACGGGTAAGGCAATAGACACGATTCCGGGAGCTTTGGGTTTAAATCCCTAAGGGGGCATCTAGATACAGTATTCTTATGACGTTTCTAAATAACTTACCGTAAATGCCAGTATTGTTCCTTTGAAAAAAAAGCACAGTTGATTTCCTCCCAAAACCTGAGCGTATGCTCACGTCACTCCCTAATCAAATGGTTCTGAGCACTATGGGACTTAACTTCTGAGGTCATCAGTCCCCTAGAACTTAGAACTACTTAAACCTAACGAACCTAAGGACATCACACACAGCCATGCCCGAGGCAGGATTCGAACCCGCGACCGTAGCGGTCGCGCGGTTCCAGACTGTAGGGCCTAGAAAAGCTCGGCCACCCCGGCCGGCAGTCCCTAGTCGTGAGAGGTTTAGAACGTAATATCCCTTCCATTATTCTGTATTTCAAAGACTTTTGTTGTTAACAGAAGATTGATCTACATATATCTATAAGAAAAATTTTAGTTTGGAATATTTCGGCGTTATCGTCTGACGTACCTTCTGTGTTGTTGCTAGTACGATATTTTCTGTAAAATGCTGGATTTAAATTTTCAGCTAATTTGATGGTGGAATGGTACAGAATGCGCAGTATGCAGTCCTTAGAAACAAATGAGTCTAGTTTTTTTTTCCAACCGTTCGGCATTAACTTACCAAAACTTTACATTCGTCAAATTACATCTTGTTCGCTATGAAAAGAGGAACAAAAGGAAATTAACGGCACGGAGATGTTCAGTTTTTGTAGAAGTGCATAACCGACGTGTTTTAGCAGACTAATTATGTGTGTGTTTCGCCCTTGTGGTTCACAACTCTCAAACATATTCTACAACTTTAATTCCACTCAATTTTTTGATTAGCTGGACTTGAACGTAGAACAGACATTTCGTAACATGATGAAATCATTTTATTCAGGCACAATAACGTTCCGAATAAGTGAATTCCGAACGATACGGAAGACAAAATTAGTTATACGAATGGGAAAATTGTGTTGATTTTCAGCATCAGGTTTTTCAGTGAGCGAGCATTTTTGCACGAAAGTCGTTCCGTATAATTAGTATTATTGGCAATAATTGCACGAGGGAACACAGCTATTAGCGCGTCATTAGGTACATTAACGTATTGGTAACCCGCAGGGGTTTTTAAGCAGCTGGTTGATTAAAAATTAAAATATTCCGAGGTTCTCGATGTCGGCTGCAGGGAAACGCTGTAATATATTGTTTGGAGGCCGAAAGAGATGTTTTAGATATCATATGAACTCTGTGACGTATGCAAGAGACACAGTGAAAAAATTGTGTCTTTTCAGGTGAAAACAGTATTTTGTCTTTTCTTTACACAGTTCCGAGAAGAAAAATAAGTGCAAAATAAATGATTTACGAAAACAGAAAGCATATATCGTGTCTGTTGTAAGAACACTGTTTTGATCTCAACACAGAGTGAGGACAGCGATTCCAATTTACGGATAAATGTATTATTCAATACGTATTTTGTTAGAAATAATTTTTATTAGGAAGTTATGTTATGTGGCACTATGCTTACAGTAGAACATCGACTATTGTTAACGTTTGTGCTTGAATATGGTACAATAAATACAGTTTCATTTTGTTTTTCTCAATTACTGAATAATAGTGTTCGAATTTGAAGAAGACGGAACAGCGATGGGGACAGGAGTGAAAGATGTACTTATTTTTGAAAGGAAGTGCGGTATAAGGTCTGAAATTCAAGAAGTATTACACACGGTCTTTCAAAAAATTTCATCCGATTTTAGATGATTAGATTCTCCACATGAGTGAATTTAAGAAGTTGGGGTGAATTTTAACGTACGCATCTAAACGAAATTATGTTTACTCCAGTTGTAATTGGCGGTTCATATAACTGTCACTAAGGGTCTTCTTGGCGAAACTAGGACGTTCGCTCACGCTCCCGTTCATTACCCAACGTAAGTAGGAATGGCGATAACTAGGTTCCGGACTTTAATGGCAAGTAACATTGTCTTCTGAAGTTTAGTGCGAATTTTACAGCAGTTCATGCACAAATCCAAGTACTGTAGTATAGCAAAACGTATTTTTACTGTGCATATAAATGGATATTTACACCCTGTTTTTCGGCCAACTTTTGCCGTATAGGTCATATTTCGGCCTATTTGTCGTATCTGCAAGTACACAAGAACAAAAAAATTGAAAATGTTGCTTATATGACGATATTTCATATGATATTGTCAAAAATAAACACAAAAATTACTCCAGAGCTTTATTTATCAGTACTATAGTGGACAAGCAACGTAACACTCTAATAACCGGCCGCAGTGGCCTAAATGTTCTAGGCGCTTCAGCCTGGAACCGCACGACCGCTACGGTCGCAGGTTCGAATCCTACCTCGGGCATGGCTGTGTGTGATGTCCTTAGTAATAAGATTAAAAACAGCCGACCAGTTGCAAAGGATAAAGTAATCTTTACCTAGGTTTCGATAGATTTAAATCTATCTTCTTCAGAAGGCGGCAGTATTACATTAACATGGAGTGATATGTCATTGTCGTTTTTACAAACATCTGCATAGCTCCATTAGTCCAAATAAAATATAGCCCTGAGAATAGGGTTTGTCAGACAAATAAAAATAAGTACATGGAAGTTGGAGAGCGCTCTCCAACTTCCATGTACTTACTTTTATTTGTCTGACAAACCCTATTCTCAGGGCTATATTTTATTTGGACTAATGGAGCTATGCAGATGTTTGTAAAAACGACAATGACATATCACTCCATGTTAATGTAATACTGCCGCCTTCTGAAGAAGATAGATTTAAATCTATCGAAACCTAGGTAAACATTACTTTATCCTTTGCAACTGGTCGGCTGTTTTTAATCTTATTACGTGGAACCGTTGCTGTTGCGCAGCTATGTTTAAAATACTGATGTCCTTAGGTTAGTTAGGTTAAAGTAGGTCTACGTTCTAGGGGAATGAGGACCTCAGTTGTTAAGTCCCATAGTGCTCAGAGCCATTTGAACCATTTGAACACACTGGTCGGTTCGTTGACGTAAGGCGTTGTTGCGCGGGGTCGACTAAACGCTCTCGAAGCCATCAAAAGGGGCTGTAATAAATATCGCACGTGTGGTCATACTTTTTATTTTGGATGCGGACTCAGTATGGTTCAACAAACTGGAAGTGAAGTCCTCCAACAGCATGAAATTGTGAGGGTTTGTTCATGATTGTAGAGTTCTTTAGCAAAGACGGGGAAACATTGTTTTGTAAACCACGTGAAGTGAAAGTTAGTGCAGAAAAGCGTTTAAATGTGCAGTAACACTGCAATACAGCCAAACACAGCAGCTATGTGAAGAGAAGTGCAGAAAATGACAAAAGACGAACGCCGTTATTTGAGCAGACAGATCCATCTTTAGCCACGCAACCATTCTTCAAGTACTTGTGCATGTCTTGCAACATTGCACTGGAGAGGCTGAAGAATCCACGCTTCAGACAGTTCTTGGAGAGATACGCAACACTTACAGTTTCAGACCAGTCTGCATCGAGAAAGAACTATATATGCACGCGCTGCGAGGAAGTGTCCAACCTAATACGAATTTGTGTTGCAGACCAAATAGTCTAGATGTGCATTGATAAAACCACCGATGCGAGTGGGTCTGGTTGGTGTTCTAGAAGCTGACAGGCGTGCAGAAATGTTCCTCTTAACGTGTAATGCCCTCAGCAGTTGCCACTCCTTTTGACAACTCTATGAAGCTACGATGGTCAGATGGTGTGAACAAACGCAACGTTCTGCTGTTAGTGATAGTTGGTGCGTCACACATGTGTAATACAGAGTTGCAGAAGAGGTGCGCTCAGATTACACTGCTGTGGGCGAATTAATTTCCTATGGCAAGAAAATCTATGTCCTAGATCCGCTACAGGTGCAGAAATTCATGGAACAAGCATCTTCGGGAGGACAACGGTTCAATCCCGCGTCCGGTCATCCTGATTTAGGCTTTCCATGATTTCCCTAAATCGCTCCAGGCAAATCCTGGGATGGTTCCTTTGAAAAGGCACGGCGGACTTCCTTCCCTGTCCTTCCCTAATCCGATGAGATCGACGACCTCGCTGTTTGGTCTTCTTCCCCCCAAACAACCCAACCCAACAAGCACCTTCACTCCCCCTCCACCGTAAGCCTGTTCTTACACGATAGCTCAATACTGCTGAGTACCACTGCACCAACTGCACCAAAATGTAGATAATCTCTTATGAGCTTAACAGCGATGAATCAATGCTATAAAAACTGTGAAAACGGTTCTTACAGATCCCTTGTCTGGAAAAACAGGCATACACCAAAGCCAAATTTTCAGATGTATAAAAAACCACCACACGACTGGAAGCTGCTGGTACTGAACTGTGTCACGCCATGGATATTGTGAAACATCTACAGACTGATTTGTATCTAGCTGTGAAAGTGAACAATAAATTCCAGAGTGTTCTCCAGCTGAATGCTGGTTATTCTACGATACGGAAAAATAGTTACAGTCTTTCAAGGAATGCATCAACATTTGAATACAATGAACCAAAGCTGGTCTGCCTTGAGTTCACCGCTCACAAATACGCTCCTGCGAAGTCCTGGGATGCGGAGAGGTGATTTTAAAGAGGTACAGAACCACTCTCATTGATTACTGTGTATCTCTGAAAACTGAAAATTCGGAATACACTTTATGATCCAGTGCTAGATTGACAGGACGTGTTAACTAATTTGAAATACTTTAAAGAAGTGGTGTGCAGAAATAAAAACATGGTTTCATTACTTGGACAGGTGTTACTGTTTTCACATTACTTCGAATTTTCTTCAGACACATGCAGACATTTCAAAAATAAGTGCTAATTCTGCTTCAAACATTGCAAAAAGGCGCTTCTATACTCACAAATTCTCAGAAGTGGATTTTGTAACAGGAATGATTATAAGAAACACGAATGATTAAAATAAATTTACACAAAGATATATTTTATTTTTTAAGCTGCTGCTTAGACATATAAGCTTTAATTCACAAATGCTTATATACTTCGTTTTTCTTTCTTTCTTTTGTGGTTAAAATCCGGGCCCTGACGAGAGCACAGAAACACGAGACGCAATGAACGTAGTCCACAGACACTTTCTCGTCATGCTAGCTCAGAGTTACCACTGGCATTTAAAAGCATTTCATAGCAATGGACTATATTTTCGGTGGATTTACCATATAAGTTGTACGAGTACTGCGTGGTACTGCTGGTCTAGGGGTAGTGTCTTTGATTAGTAACTAAAACATTCTCAGACCTGGTTTCTAACCCTGCCCCGCTCAAAATTTGAATAAAAATCGTCAGCATTGGCGGGTGAATACTCCCAGCGAAAGAAGTCACGCTCATGCTGCCAATGGCCTTGTTGTCAGAAGATAGATGAGCGGACAGAGGTTCATGGTGTAAAACTGTCCCGAAAAGTGGAAGAATCAGCAATTATTAACGGCATTAGGATTTAGAAGGCAATGGACAGCGCTGCATGAAAGACACAAAATCTGTACGTATAGGACATATGGCCTGCAATTGAGAAAGTGTTATGATGATCTCTCCAGATGCAAAACATTCCGGGGTAGTTCCCCATTCGGATATCCAGGAGGGTATTGCCAAGTGTGAGGTGATCACGAGAAAAAGACTGAAAAACCAACGAAAGGATAACATTCTAAAAGTCGGGGTGTGGAATGTTTGAAGTTTGAACGTGTTAGGTAAACTTGAAAATCTGAAAAGGGAAATGCTACGGTTAAACCTAGATTTAGTGGCGGTCAGTGAAGTGAAATCGAAAGAAGATAACGCTTTCTGATCAGATGAGTATACGGTAATATCAACAGCAGGCAGCAGAAAATGGTTTAACGGGAGTAGGGCAAGAGGTCAGTTACAGCGGACATTCCAATAGTAGGGTTGCTCTCGTCCTAATCGATCGCACACCAACATCGACAACGATATTTTGGGTCTACATGCCTAAGTCGCAAGATGAAGATTCAGAGGTAGAGGAGGTGTATGAGGATACTGAATGGGTAATTCAGAACGCAAAGGGAGATGAAAATCTAATGCGCATGTAGGCCTGGAATGCGGTTGCAGGAGGAGTAGAAGAAAGGGTTATGGAAGAATATGGTCTTCGTACTGGGAATGAGAGAGAAGGAAGACTTGCTGAGTGCTGTAATAAATTTCAGCTAGTAATAGTGAATACTCTGTTCGAGAATCACAGGAGGAGGAGGTATACTTGGAAAAGGCAATGAGGTACGGAAAGATTTCAGTTAGAGATTTCGAAATCGGAAACTAGATTGTAAGACGTACCCAGGAGTAGATTTAGACTCAGACCAAAGTTTAGTAATGATGAAGACTAGGCTGAATTTTAAGACATTATTGCGGAAAAATCAATAAGCAAAGAGGCAGGACGTGCAAGTACTAAGGAATGGAGTCCTCTGAGGCTACAGATGCAGTAATAAGGAATTGCTCAGCAGACAGTTCAGTTAAAGAGAAATGGACATTTCTAAAAAGGGCAATCACAGAATTTGGGAAGAAAAACGTAGATGCAAAGAAGGTAACTGCGAAGAAAACATGTGTAACAGAGTAATACTTCAGCTGATCGATGAAACAAAGAAGCCCAAAAGTATTCAGGAAAATTCGGGAATACAGAATTCAATTCGCTGAGAAATGAAACAAATAGGATGCACAGTGAAGCTAAGACGAAATGGCTGCATGAAAAATGTGAAGAATCGAAAAAGAAATGTCTATCAGGAGAACTGACTCAGCAAATAAAAAGTCATAACAACCTTCGGCGAAATTAAAAGAAAGGCTGATAACTTAAAAGATGCTACGGGAATTCCACTGTTAAATGCAGAGGAGAAAGCTGATAGGAGGAAACAGTACACTGAAGGCCCTTATGAGAGGAAATATTTGCCTGATATGATAAAAGAAGAAATTGGAGTCGATTTAGGAAATATTGGGGATCAAGTACTAGAATAATAATTTAAAAGAGCTTTGGAAAACATAAGATCAAATAATGCACAAGGGATAGATAACATTCTATCAGAATTTCTAAAGTCGTTGGAAATAGTGACAACGAAAGGATAGTTCATTGAACTGTGACAGAAACCAGAACAACATGGGACTGATGTATGGGGACATGTTTTGAAACTATGAAATAGTGCCTTGATAATGGCTAGGCGATAGCCGGAATGTACATTTGGTTTAATGAAATCTGAAAGAAATGGGCGACTGATTGCTGTGCTCCATCAGTTTGAAAGTAATAGAAAATCTTTGGGAACTTAAGTGGGAACCCTTGTAAGAAGGTCAAATATTTCTCACAAAACACTATTGGATATGTTTATAAAATTGTGTTCAATAAAGATTTAAGAGCACTGAGAAATCAATATTGTATATCTGGGCAGCGATCATTAAAATAAGATAACAGAGTTTAGGGAAAATGCAGAGGTATATAGACAATCATTATGGAAGTGTCTTGTGGATTGTGTGGTTTGATTTAAGTATAGGCTGTTCGTGTATGATGTTGTTGTCTATAGGAGGGCAAATCATTAAGCTGTAGCAAACTGCACGAGGAACTGCTGAAGATCAACGATTGGTTTAGGAACTGGCAATTGACCCTGAATGTAAATAAATGTAACTGTTGCACATAAATATTCAAAGAGTTCCGGTATTGTTGGACTACACTATTTGCAATAAGCGACTAGAAACAGTAACAATAGTAAAGAGGGGTTACTGTCCAGACCAATCTAAAATTAAATGATATAATGGTAAAAACTGTAGGAAAATCAGGCTTGTAAGAAAATCAAATGCCATGCTGAGGTTCACTGAAAAACTGTCAAGGAAAGTAATTCATCCAAGAAAGAAGTGACTCACAAAATAGTAATAAGAGCAAGTCATTTTGAGTATTGCTCGTCAGTTTTGATCTCTCATTAGGTTGGATAAATACAGGAGTTAGAGAAGACCCAACAAAGAGGTGCACGTTTCGTCACAGGCTAGTTGTGGACAAGCTTATTAAACATCTGTGGTAGATGTTACATGAGAACTGGTTTATTTTTCTCGTTGTGATATCGGTCCGCATAGTCTGTGACAGATTGAGGGTCGAGATGATTTCCTTTCTAATGGAATGGATATGCTGCATCAATGATCAAAGTCCAAGACAGTGACTAAGAATAATAAGCTACACTACACTGAAATGAAACACTTTTACCACTATGACAGTTGTGGTATGTTGGGCTGAGATGGCTTTCTATTTAATAGAATCATACTATCGCATTGTTGTGGAAATCCAAGAGAATCAGCTACAATATTGCGCTGAACTACCTCTAATAACGAAACACTCACAATGAATGCAGTACCATTTAGAATGCATAGCAGAGAAACCCTTACGAGAACTGCATGAACAGATATCAGGAACCAGCAAAACTACAACTCACAGGTTCACACGTGTAGCAGAAAAATGGTCGCAACGCCGCAGATGTAATTAATGTGTTTGGTAGGGAAACGTGAATTACGCCTTGTGGCTGGTCGTCGTATCTGGCAGTTCGTGTCTAATGAAAGGCATGTTACAAGGATGTTACATGCATCAAAACGTTCAGAAATGTTTCTATAAATGTACTGTAATATTCGTCTTTCAAACAAATTATCTCGTTTGGGTTTTTTATTTTACATTTGGCACAGTGCTGGAGATGTCTTGGATATGAACTGCAGCATGGTTTTTAACACGATACTGCTACATGCGTGTCTTAAGAGGTGAACATTGTTACACAAATAAACCACACAACATGCAAATACTTCAATACTTCAATAATTTTAAGAATCCATGTTTAGTAGTGATGTCATAGTGTCAGCCATCTTGAGTTATTAATTATATTAACTGGGTAGTCAACACCAGCAAAAAGGGTAACAAATTATAGTGATAAGTGTAGTGTTAATCAGTTAATAAATTAGATAGTAGATAAACACAGTCCAAGCTGCCTACTAGAAGAGCGGGAGGGGGTGGGGTGTTGGAAACTCTCTAAACATACTAGGTCAGCAGCCCAATGAATAACATAACAGCCCACGATTTACGCCTTATGCAACTGACTGAGAGTTTGGGGTGAGGCTGGAGAGGAGGGAGAGGAGGACATAAATCACTGGTAGGAGAAGGTAAGAATGAAAGAATGACAGATCACTCTCGTGTAAAACGCTTGGCTCCAACACTTTCAGTGTACTCTTAACACCGCTCTAAACAACAAGAGTCCAATTGTTATAAAAAGTCTTATTGATGTTTTTTGGGATTGGCCCATCATCAGAGTATCATAAACAAACTTGATATGAAGTACCTCGTGGCTGAACTGGCTCGGGGTACAGTTTGTATTATTTCCAGATTTCCAGTGATGTCAATGATGACACTGTAATGCAACACAGAATATATCCCCCTCGCACATTCCCTAATCCCCCCCTTCCCCACACATATGACGTCACATTGCATGTAGGCCAATCACCCTATCTACGAAATGGCAGGTAATTTAAAAACGCTGGGAAAATCAAAATAGCCGAATTGTGCTGAAGAGTTTCCTCCACCCCTCTGTCATAAAATGGCACAGAATTGGAAAAATCCGAGATGACGAACTGTCTTATCAGTGTGAAACAAGAAAAACGGAAGATTTCTTCCCAAGATGCCAAACTCTGTGTTACTGATGCAGCCTCTATGATTGACAGGCCACCTAAACCCAAACTGTCAGACACTGTGATAATGTTGCAGCCTGTGTGATTCGCACACCACTTAAATCGAGGTTGTGGACCTGAGTATATTGACACAAACTGCAAGAAAATACGTTTAGAATTCAAGATTGTCATCCAGGATGGTAGATCTTGGGATACTGGTGCAGTCTATGTGGTTGTCAGATCGCCTATGTTTACCACGGGTCGATGACATCAGAATTCAGTATGGCAGACCTCAGGATATTGGTGCAGTCTCTGTGGTTGCCGTATTTAATGTGTTCTGATTTTAGAGTGATGTCCTAAATATACAAAAAACTAAGTTGCCCTAAATCTGAAACTCACCCAACTTGCATGTTTAAACATTTTCCAGCATAATTTTCGGGCCTCTGAGCTGATTTCAAATACTTTGAAGCTGTTTTCTATTTAAAAATTTACAATAGGATAGAATGCAAAAATTGTTGTATTACATGTAAACTCTTTTTTTCTGTGTAGACCAGACTTCTGTGGCTCCAACCTACTGGGGAGTATGGGCGGACATGATTTCTGCATGTTGACTAGATTTCTGCACGATGACGAGATTTCCACTCCAACATATCGGGAGCTACTTCAGGGCACCTATATGCATGCTGACTTGAGTTTAACTGCTGCTCAAATGTAACACTGCATAGTCTATGTAAGGGAGATGTTTTTCTGAAGGTGAAGTAAGCGCATAAGATGATAAAAACATGAACATACACGTACACAATGAACAGTAATAAATATTGAGCGAAAGGAATGGGTTAGTACATGTGATCAGTTGTGGGACTTAGATTTTTCTGCCTGGAGCTGGCGGAGCTCTGAAGATGCTTCATATTTATCAACCATTTACTATGGCGCACAGAGCATGAGTTCTAGTTCACATCATGTCTAGTAAGACTGGATACTGTGGGTGTAATGATTGTGACACCACAGAAAGTAGGATAGTTATTTTAGATGAGCATCAGTGTAAGTTCATCATCTTGGATCGCCGTCTAGGATTCTGATGTTTCTGGTGACGTCCTCAACTGTCATACTGAACTGCTATGGTCCGACATCTTGGGCTTTCATCTGGCATTTTAAATTTAGTTGTCATGTACGGTTTACACAAGTGTCCATCTTGGATTCTGTCCTTAGTACAAGTGACCTACTTCCGCTGTGACATCGTGGATAAACCCTGTATCATATGGAAACCCTGCCAACGTATATGCTGCACCAGCTATGGAATGATTGTAGGCTATGAATAGGGCCTACAACTGGTGCATCAGAGGGTGACAGGGAAAACCCATTAGGATGAGACTTTGTGGGAACTAAGAGATTTTTGGTAACAGTACAGAACACTTGTGAAATATATGATGTTCCATATTTATCAGCACGTTCGGTATGAAAGTGAAGCAAAATTTGCACTTATCTGTCGTGTTGGATCTGTGGTCTGCCCTAGAGTTCCTGCTGAACGCTGCAGTCGGCATTCATTTGGAGAATTTTCCTGTAACATAGTGATTTAGTGGATCATCTGGTGCCAATTTTGCAACAACAGTGGCATTTATCACAATTCTGCTGTAACATGTAGCATTTCATTACAATTTTGCCGTAATATGAGACATTTTGTTAAACTTCTGCTGTGACATTTTTCATGATAATGTAAGAAATGTTTGGACAGATACAGGCTACATATTTTTAAAAATGTATGTAGTGTATGTAGGGTAAATGGTGTTAGGAAAATTATCGAGAATTTATTGACTGATTTTTTACAGTTTTTCACAGTACTCAAATAAATATTCTGGCAGGCTTAGAAAAGTTGCAAAAAGTTCTTGACCGAATAAATTCATATTTTTACCCAATACTCTAATAAGCATTTCGGCAGCAATTGGCTGTATACAAATATATAAATACGTATTTATTTATATACAATATAAGAAGGCAAACTTTGTTGGGGAAAAGCTCGAAAAGTTTGTGACCCATGTATATCAAATATTTACATGACACTGTAATAAACAGAAGGAGGTGAATCATATATTATTTTAATGTCTATTGTAGCACAAATCACTAAATGTTCTTGATGAAATTACTTCATATTTTTACATGACACTCTCATAAAATTTTGTATCGACATATGTTTCATATTTTTGAGGTACAAAAAAGACAAATATGTACAATATGGATACATTGTTAGAAGAAAATCTTGAGAAGTTCTTGGCAAATTTACTTCCAATTTTTACTCAGTGCAGTAGTAAAAATTTATATTGACGCAAGCTACTTTTTGTTTTAAACACCAAATGTCAGCTTTTCTGTTAAAACTCACTGTGAGAAACAAAAATTCTGTGCTGTACTGGGTTGTGCTGCGAAAATGTGTTCTGTAGTCAACTTTTCCACAGTTAGTTTTTACTATGCTTACATGGTCTTTAAATGATTAGACAAATGGTTTCTGTGAAATATATTCTTCCATCTTTATAGAGTTTTTAATATAAATTTTATTCACATCAAAATGCTGTTTTGCTTTCTTCCTAACAGTTGGTTTCAACAGAAAACAGGAGAGTAGTTTCTATGACTTATGAAACGTTTCGTTAGCAATAAAAATAGACAAGATGGAAGAAAAGATGTACGAAGGAGTGAAGGCAGGGGGAGGATGTGGGAGGGGGAGGTTGGAAGTGGACAGATAGAGAAAGAAGTAGGAAATGGACAGAGATAGGGAGGAGGGAATGGAGAAAGATATGGGGAGGAGGCTATGGAAGATGAGAGGTGGGAGGAGTAGGAGGAGATGGACAGAAAAGGGGCCAGAAGGTGATTAGGACGTATAACCAGTTCCCATACATATCAGCATTTGTGAAGCACTGACAGTTTCGCTCGTGTTTGTACATTGGTAATTAACTATGTTCATAAGCTGTATGACCTACTAAAATGTCCCTATCACAACCATAATTAAATGTCACATTTAAACAAATCACAAAGATCGTGTGACATGTATTGAAGGTGCAAGCTTGTGTGAACGAACTATGGTTGAAAAACATCTGCGGGAACCTTGCGGGTTTTCATTGGACTATGTGTAAATATAATGGCAAACTGTCAGATTCTTTCCTGATCACTGTAAAAACTATCCAGACTTTACTGGGGCTGTACAAACCCAGTTTTTTATGTTAAATGACATTGTCTACATAAGATTATAAAGTAAAAATTTACAGTGAAGCTTTTATAACCCGAAAGTGCCTTCAGAAAGATATATTTTAGTAGTACTGAGTAAGCTACAGCAATGGAGCAACGATACAACTGAAATCTGCTTTCATGCAAATTAAATCCTTGATTATTGGAAATGTTCCAAGACTGATTCACAATGACAGCTCTTCTCTCTCTGCATATTAGCTAGAACAGAAGTAAGTGTTCTGTATATTATCATTATACAAAGTAATAACGATTTTATAGAAATATTGCATTTATTTTAGCCTCACATAAACTTACGGTATTTTCCTGTTCAGTGAAATATCGAATCATAATTATTGATCTATCACATTTTTATAGTATGTCTCACAAGTGTGGTAATGTTAATTAACTTATGTGATGAAGTGTTATCTCACAAATTTCAATGTATTAAATACGGAAATTTATTGAAAGACGTCAGTTTCACAAGAAATATTCAGCATTGAATGATTTTATCATCCTGAACTGAATACAACAGTCAGTCACATATAATTCTTGGAGAGCTTCCTTGGGAGAAGTATTTTGTATTTTATAAGAAATAATTCGAAGGTAATCATACCACTAAAGAAATGCTTCAGTGCACACTCCTGGACTGCAGATAGCGTTCTAGACCAGTGTGTTCAGCGTTCATACATCAGATGGCGTTTCACTCGGCCACAAATTACATCAAATTTTTTCATCTTCAAATGATGTGCACAAGAAGGTTACTGACGGCTATTGCCATAAAATATCGTTCTTCTGCCATCTTCTGTGTTTTCAGCATGTTACATCTATATATACATCTACATCTACGTGATTACTCTGCTATTCACAATTAAATGCCTGGCAGAGGGTTCAATCAACTACCTTCAAGCTGTCTCTCTACCATTCCACTCTCGAATGGGGCGCGGGAAAAACGAGCACTTAATTTTTTCTGTGCGAGTTCTGATGTCTCTTATTTTATCATGATGATCATTTCTCCTTATGTAGGTGGGTGCCAACAGAATGCTTTCGCAACTGGAGGAGAAAAGTGCTGATTGAAATTTCATAATAAGATCCCGTCGCAACGAAAAACTCCTTTATTTTAATGATTGCCACTCCAATTCACGTATCATGTCTGTGGTACTATCTCCCTCGTTTCACGATAATACAAAACGAGCCGCTCTCCTCTTAACTATTTCGATGTCATCCGTGCATCCCACCTGATGCGGATCCCACACCGCAAGGCAATATTCCAGAATAGGGGGGACCAGTGTAGTGTAAGCAGTCTCTTTAGAAATCTCTTGCACCTTCTAATTGTTCTGCCAATGAATCGTAGTCTTTGGTTTGTTCTACCCACAACATGTCTACACGATCGTTCCAATTAAGGTTATTTGTAATTGTAATCCCCAAGTGTTTAGTTGAATTTACAGCATTATGATCTGTGTGACTTATCGCGTATCGAAATTTAGCAGATTTCCTTTAGTACTTATGTGAATAAATTCACACTTTTCTTTATTCAGGGCCAATGGCCACTTTTCGCACCATACAGATATCTTATCTAAATCACGAATCCAGCCACACAACTGAGGTCATATTCCATAGGCACGCAGTTTGGTTAGAAGACGATTGTGAGGAACGGTGTCGAAAGCCTTCTGGAAATCTAAAAATATAGAATCGATTTGACATCCCCTATCGATAGCATTTATACCTCATGACTATAAAGAGCTAGTTGCGTTTCGCAAGAACGATATTTTCTGACCCGTGCTGACTATGTGCCAGTAAATCGTTTTCTTCGAGGTACTTCGTAATGTTCGAATACAGTATGTGCTCCAAAACCCTAATGCAAATCGACGTTAGTGATATGGGCCTTTAATTCAGTGGATTAATCCAACTTACCTTTTTGGGTATTGGTGTGACTTTAGCAATTTTCCAGTCCTTAGGTGCGGATCTTTCTGTGAGCGAGCGGTTGTATATAATTGCTAAATATCAGCATTCTATGAAACGAACCTGACTGGTATACAATCTGGACCGGAGGCCTTGCCTTTACTAATTGATTTAAGCTGCTTTGCTACACTGAGGATATCTACTTCTATGTTTTTCATCTTGGCGGTTGTTCTTGATTAGATTTCAGGGATATTTACTTCGTCTTCTTTGGTGAAGGAGTTTCTGAAAAACGCGTTTAATAACTCTGCTTTAGTGGCACTGTAATCAGTGACTTCACCGTAGATATCACGCAGTGAAGGTATTGTTGCGTCTTGACACTGGTGTGCTTTGTATATGACCAGAATCTCTTTTGGTTTTCTGCCAGATTCCGAGACAGAGTTTCATTGTGGAAATTATTAAAATCACCTTTCATTGAAGCACGGGCTATATTTCGAACTTCTGTAAAACTTTGCCAGTCTTGGGGATCTTGCGTTCTTTTAAATTTGGCATGCTTTTTTCGTTGCTTCTACAACAGCGATCCGACCCGTTTTGTGTACTATGAGGGGTCAGTAGCATCACTTATTAATTTATGTGGTATATATCTCTCAATTGCTGTCGATACTATCTCTTTGGAATCATTCCACAACTTTTCTACACTTACATGATCAGATCGGAAGGAGTGAAGACTGTCTTAAAAAGGCGTTAAGAGCATTTTTACCAGTTTTTTTAAATAGATGCATTTTCCATTTCTTTTTGATGGTTGTGGTTGTTAAGGTATTCAGCCTAGCAGCAACTGCCTTGTGGTCGCTAATCACTGTATTCGTCATGATACCCCTTTTTATCCAGGATTATTTGTTGCTAAGAGGTCAAGTATGCTTTCGCAACCATTTACGCTTCGAGTGGGCTCATGAATTAATTGTTTAAAATAATTTTCTGAGAAAGCATGCAGTACAATTTCGGATGACTTTTTATGTCTGCCGCAGACTTTAAACATATAATTTTTCCAGCATATCGAGGGTAGATTGAAGTCACCACCGACTATAATTGTATGAGTGGGGTACATATTTGAAATGAGAGTCAAGTTTTCCTTCAGCTGTTCAGCAACTATATCTTCTGAGTCGGAGAGATCGGTAAAACGATCGAATTAATAGTTTAGTTCGATTGTCGAGTACAGCCTCTACCCATACTATTTCGCAAGTACTATCTAATTCAATTTCACTACAAGGTAAACTACTTCTAACAGCAATAAATACTCCATTACCAACTGTATTTAATCTATCCTTTCTGAACACTGTTAGGTCGTTTGAAAAAATTTCGGCTGATCTTATTTCCAAATTTAGCCAGATTTCCATACCTATAACTATTTGAGCTTTAGTGCTGTCTATTAGGGCTTGGAGCTCTGGTTCTTTCCCAACACAGCTACGACAACTTACAACTACAATACCGGTCGTTTCTACAACTATCTTACAGTGTTTTACCTGCCCCCTTTTAGATGGACGCACTTTCTGTGGTATCCTGAGACCCTCTAACCTAAAGAACCGCCCAGTCCCTCCCACACAGCCCCTGCTACCCATGTAGTCACCTCCTGTATGTAACGGACTCCTGTCCTGTTAAGCGGAACCTGGAAACCCAACACCCGATGGCGCAAGTCAAGGAATCGTCAACCTACACTGTCACAGAACCGCCTGAGCCTCTGATTCAGACCCTCCACTCGGCTCTGCACCAAAGGACCACAGTCGGTTCCGTCGACGATGCTGCAGATGGTGTGCTCCGCCTTAATCTCACAAGCAAGACTGGCAGTCTTTACCACTTCCGCTAGCCACCCGAAACCAGAGAGAATCTCCTCCAATCCAAAGCGCCACACGTCATTGGTACCGATATGGGACACCACCTGCAGTTGGCTGCATCCTGTACTCTTCATGGCATCTGGAAGCGCCCTTTCCACATCCGGAACGACTCCCCCCGGTATACACCTGGAGCGCACGCTGGATTCCTTCCCCTCCTTGGCAGCCATGATCCTAAGCAGCCCCATTGCGCGCCTAACGTTGGAACTTCCAACTACCAGCAAACCCAACCTCTGTATAATGGCCAGACTTTCTGGGCAGAGAAGCTTCTCTGGAACAGGGTAGACGACTGCATCCGGCTCAGAGTCTTCTTCAGCCACAGATAACGCCCGAAATCTGTTCGTCAAACGAATCAGGTAGGCCCTACGATCGGCCCCTCGGAGAGTCTTTCGTTGCCTGCCAGACTTTGGAATGATCTCCCACTCGACCACAGGTGAGGGGTCAACCTCAGTGCAGGCAGTACCCGGGGCGTCCACAGCAGTGGAATGATTGGGGGACAGGTGGGTCGTTCTCAACGTCCCTCGCATCCCCGCGTCCAACCCCTTACAATGCTGTCCCTTGGCAGCAGCCTCATGCTGTGTGATGAAAGCCAGCACTGCCTGAAGCTGTGTGCGAAGGGTCACCAACCCAGCTCGCATCTGTATACAACAATCACAGTGCCTATCCATTTCTGAAGTCGCTCCTGTTTGAAACTCGTAAAAGTATGAAATAAACGAAACGGTGTACTCACCTTATTAGCAGCAGGAACTCGAGTGGCTCTGTCACTGATGGTCTAATGACAGTAATTCTTCTCATCACTTCTGTGTTAAGCTATTAAACATTGGTATTGGATATAAAAGATTGACTTGTTTTTGATGGATCTGCGAGTTCGCTGTCGACGAGATCTGCTTGTATAACAACTGATCCTTACTATCACACATTAATTAAGGTGGAGGATTTTAAAATATAGTATGTGAATATTTTTTTGGCTGCTGAGCTGTTGCTCATATTCTCACCAGAGGATGACTATCTGGACACTTGCAATAACACTGCACAGTAGGAAGTACGTTTAGTATACATGTGCTACTGTGCAACTGATATAATTTTAAAGTTAGGACAAGCGGGTCAGTAAGGAAGTCCAGCCGAGTTTTCGAATTTTTCGCTATTTTTCAATATACTCTAAAGCATGAATGTACTCCTTGCATTTTCAAATTTCCTGCCATTTTAACTTACATCACGTGAGCTATAATGTCAGAAAGAATATGGGGGTAACTAAGTGCCACCACACACTAGTGGCAGTAACAGGAGTTACAATCATGGATTTCTGAATTTCCCACGATTTTTAACTTACAACAGGCGAGCTTTGTGGTGGTGTGAGAGAAAGGAGATAGCGGTCTCCACATAAAATCATGCAGCTCAGTCAACAAGATGCCTTCGGTGTACTGCAGCATCCCTGTGTGCATGACTTGGGCTAGATGAGTGCTGCACCCAAACCCCTCTGTCGCCATGGACCACATGGCCCAGTGTGGAAAAAATATTTAAGTAAAGATGAAGTTGTTTCCTTACTAGCCTATCGTAAATGTACAAACACTACAGATTTTTAAACCAAGGGCTGGTCAGGTTTTGGTTCCAAACTTACGGTTATAGTTTAAACAAACAGCTGTGTGAGTTTTAAACTTAGGCCAAGTGGAATTCTTTTTGTATTCTGGAAATAATTCTAAACTTAGAAAACTTGAAATTTAGTAATAGTCCCAAGTTCCACCACTTGAATTTTGACATCATAGGACTGGAAAAACACAGTAAATTTAAAAACAATGCAGGTTGCACCAATACCCCAGGTCAGCCACCTTTTATAGTCATATTGTATTCTACACACGATGTAGGTAGCTCCAGTATCGTCTGGTCTGACATCCTGGAATGCCATTTTCGGTTTAAGTTATGTGTCAGCCATGCAGGCTGTACCAGTATCCCAGAGCCTGTCATCTAGGAGTTTTTCAATAGGACCCCATTCACGATTTTTTTAATTTCTCACAAGTGTTTACAAGCGATCTGAGATGCGAGATGGGTGGGAGAAGTTTTATTACAAACTGGGCAATTCTGAATTTCCTAACATTTTTTAATTTCCTGCCAATTAATGCAAAGGGCAGTTGTTCTATGTCCACAGTGACATCAGGGGTATGGGGGAAAAGTGGGAGACGGAGGACGGTAGGGGAGGTTAGGAAAACTGGAATTTTGCATGATGATGTCTTCGATTGTGTCATCGTAAATCCGGCAACACTGAAAACTTCACCAGAACCCTGTCATCCACGCCACTTGGATAGTGTTTTCTTCTTCATTCAGTCACACACTTATTTCTCGAGATGTATTCGAAGAGAGAATCATAGGTCAAGAAAACAGATCGGAAAATATGCAAGTAACATAGTGAGATTATTTAAATTTTTAGGCTAAATATGAAATAGGCTCCAGTCCAATGAAGATTAGCTCATTAAAGGAAATGGTATAGCAATAGAAACTGTAAAAGGAAACATTGGGGGTGTTAGAAAGGTTGGAAGAAACTTCTTTGTGAACATCATGATGACATGGGCTCCATTTTAACAGCCCAAATCTTTTGCATTAATGAGAAATCAAAAAATATTTAAGATTACAGAGCATCAAACGCAGCGAATTAACACTTCATGTAACCGATATTCAACTGGGACACCAAGGAATCGTCAGTGTTATAACGTAAGGATGTGTATGGGAGGGGGGTGGCGGAAAATTGTAGAGGGAGGCCTTAGTTTGTCTCTGGTAAGCGCCTTTAAACCAATGTTGATCCCAGCAGTACTGCAAAGATGGTAATGCTCGGACAGAATAGACTTATATGGAGATCAGTATGAGGACAACACCATAACAACATGGTCCAGGAACATGTACAGAAACTGCATGTTTGTTAAGTTCTTTGATGAGTCTTCGAAAAGAAGGGGCCCGTTGATACCAACAGTATCATGAGGAATTGCTTGTTGTGTAGAAAGATAGTGTAGTGAATGGCTTTGAGGCAGATAGATTGGGCAAATCGATGGAGGTGAGACTTATGCTGCGATAGTACAAATGTGTCAGAAAATTGCAGCATTAAATAAATTCACAAGTGTGATGGGTTGGAACAACTGGTAAGAACGCTACTCGCACTAGGCAAGTGACTAGGTTCAAGAATTGATAGCGCAGTTTGCGTAAACATTCAAACCTGTCCATAGGCCCCTGCAGAGCAATCCTTAGCCACAGAATACACAATGTCATCGGAAGGACGAATTAAAGACTGGAAACCTTGCAGCAGAATATACGGAAGAATAAGAAACAGTTATGGTCAGTTAAGTTACACGTAAAACAGATGTACGTGAGAAGCACATTCTGCTGGAAAGAAGGTGTAAATGCATGTTGAATTCTTTGCATTTGTAGTCCTACAGAACGCCTTCGACCAAATAATTATTAAAATTATAGGTTTGCAGACTTTAAAAGACTGAGCCTGAAGTATAGAAACAGACTAATAGTCTACAACGTCTATAAAAATAAAGCGCGAGTAATAAAAGTGAAATATGAAGAAAGTGAAATGTGAAGAAACTGGAATAAAGCAAGATTTAAGCTTATCACCACTATTGTTCAAATTATAAGTCGAAGAAGCAATGAATCGACGACATGAAATTTTCGGTAGGGGAAGAAAAACGCAACAATAACACATGATAACGTTCACAGATGATAGAGCCAGGTGTAAGAAAATGTTGAACGGATAGAAAATGGCTTAAGTATAAGCAAAGAAAAAAAATAACGTAACTGTATACATGTCGGTAAGGAAATGGAGAAAGTGTACATATGTATGGAAGTGAATTAAGGACATTGGAATTCAAATGGTTCAAATGGCTCTATGCACTGTGGGACTTAACATCTGAGGTCATCAGTCCCCTAGACTTAGAACTACTTAAACCTAGCTGACCTAAGGAAATCACACACATCCATGTCCGAGACAGGATTCGAACCAGACACCGTAGCAGCAGCGCGGTTCCGGACTGAAGCGCCTAGAACCGCTCGGCCACAACGGCCTGCACATTGGAATTCTGAAGAGCAAGAGACTACAAGTGTTTCAAATTGGTTCTATGGTAGAATGTTAAAATTAATTGGGCGTCAATGATACAAATACAGAAGGTGAGGAAGAAGGGCAACGGAAGATATTTGGGCAATGAACAGATTCGTGGGACCTCTTCAACACAGCAATAGCGAACTTCACTCTGAAGGAGCAGCAGAGAAGACGGCTCAAAGCCCGCTTAGAAGAACGGCGAGCTGCCTACGACCCAGGCGCAACGTAGTTTCGATTGAGCTGCAAAAGGAGCCACAGAGAGCCGGGGCTATGTTACGCTACCGTATTATGTCACACAATGGATTCGGAGTGAATATTCATCCACCAAACTTAGATGAGACACGCGGCTCTACTTAGCTGCATGCTACCTCAAGGTAGCACCATCAAGGCAGTATTGCAGCGAGTGTCACATGGACAAATGTATAGCCACCAAGATGGGTCACTACCATATATTATAAAGGTAAGTTAACTACTCATTGGGTTCGGGACTATACATTTAAAGAAAGATCAGTAAATACTCTGCATACTCCAGTTGAGTATTACCTTGTCCAGTCACATTAATGTGACACCTTGTCGAGAGCATGAATAACCACCTTTTTCAGCGTGGACCGCTGCGAGACGTGCATGAAGTGCGTTAGTGTGTTCTGCAAGGTTCCGACAGGGTTGCAGAGGCGTGCCGATCCAGTTCCGCCGGCCGGTGTGGCCGAGCGGTTCTAGGCGCTACAGTCTGGAACCGTGCGACCGCTACGGTCGCAGGTTCGAATCCTGCATCGGGCATGGATGTGTGTAATGTCCTTAGGTTAGTTAGGTTTAAGTAGTTCTAAGTTCTAGGGGACAATTGACCTCAGAAGTATAGTGCTCAGCGCCATTTGATCCAGTTCTACGGACAGATGTGCTACGTTTCCCAGTTGACGATCGATAGCGTGAACAGCCAAATCGAGATGGTCCCACAGATTCTTGATTGTACATTAAATGTATTCACAATTGCGAATAAGGACATCCATGATCTGTAGAATGGAATGACGACAGTAAAAATTTGTGCTGGTCCGGGACTCGAACTGGGATTTATCGCTTACCGCCAGCGGTGGCCTTACCATTTGGCTATCCGTGCACGATCCACGGCCAGACTCGAACTCGCATATGTCGTCAAACTTACGTCTACGACCTGTACTCGTACATCCATAACACACGTTCCCGTACAGGTCAGACGTTGTACTAGAAAGTCGCTTGTCCGATATCGGCAGAGAAATATGATATTGCATTACCTGTGTTATTCTGATTAAGATGAAGAGTTTTCAAACATGCATCGATGCATGCATGTATGCATGCAATATCGTATTTCTCAGCCGATACCGGGCAAGCGACTTTCGAGTACAGGGTCTGAATTGTACGGGAACATATACAGGGTGGTCCATTGATCGCGACCAGGCCAAATATCCCACGAAATAAGCGTCAAACGAAAAAACTTCATAGAACGAAATTTGTCTAGCTTGAAGGGGGAGCCAGATGGCGCTATGGTGGCCCGCTAGATGGTGCTGCCATAGATTAAACGGATTTTTTTTAATAGGAACCTCCATTTTTTATTATATATTCGTGTAGGATGTAAAGAAATATAAATGTTTTAGTTGGACCACTTTCTTCAATTTGTGATAGATGGCGCTGTAACAGTCACAGACACATGGCTTACAATTTTAGACGAACAGCTGGCAACAGTTAGGTGTTTTTAAATTAATATACAGAACGTAGGTGCGTTTGAACATTTTATTTCGGTTGTTCCAATGTGGTACATGTACCTTTGTGAACTTATCATATCTGAGAACGCATGATGTTACGGCGTGATTACCTGTAAATACCACATTAATGCAATAAATGCTCAAAATGATGTCCGTCAACCTCAATACATTTGGCAATGCGTGTAACGACATTCCTCTCAACAGCGAGTAGTTCGCCTTCCGTAATGTTCGCACATGCATTGACAATGCGCCGACGCATGTTGTCAGCCGTTGTCGGTGGATCACGATGGCAAATATCCTTCAACTTTCCCCACAGAAAGAAATCCGGGGACGTCAGATCCGGTGAAAGTGCGGGCCATGGTATGGTGCTTCGACGACCAATCCACCTGTCATGAAATATGCTATTCAATACCGCTTCAACCGCACGCGAACTATGTGCCGGACATCCATCATGTTGGAAGTACATCGCCATTCTCTCATGCTGCGGAACATCTTGTAGAAGCATCGGTAGAACTTTACGTAGGAAATCAGCATACATTGCACCATTTAGAATGCCATCGATAAAATGGGGGCCAATTATCCTTGCTCCCATAATGCCGCACCATACATTAACCCGCCAAGTTCACTGATGTTCCACTTGTTTCAGCCATCGTGGATTTTCCGTTGCCCAGTAGTGCATATTATGCCGGTTTACGTTACCGCTGTTGGTGAATGACGCTTCGACGGTAAATAGAATGCGTGCAAAAATCTGTCTTCGTCCCGTAATTTATCTTGTGCCCAGTGGCAGAACTGTACACGACGTTCAAAATCGTCGTCATCCAATTTCCAGTGCAAAGAAATATGGTACGGGTGCAATCGATGTTGGTGTAGCATTCTCGACACCGATGTTTCTGAGATTCCCGATTCTTGCGCAGTTTGTCTGCTACTGATGTGCGGATTAGCCGCAACAGCAGCTAAAACACCTACTTGGGCATCATCATTTGTTGCAGGTCATGGTTGACGTTTCACATGTGGCTGAACACTTCCTGTTTCCTTAAATAACGTAACTATCCGGTGAACGGTCCGGACACTAGGATGAAGTCGTTCCGGATACCGAGCAGCATACATAGCACACGCCCTTTGGGCATTTTGATCACTACACGATATCGACCATTTCCGCAGTTGGTAAACGGTCCATTTTAACACGCGTAATGTATCACGAAGCAAATACTGTCCACACTGGCAGAATGTTTCGTGGTCCAACTAAAACATTAATATTTCTTTACGTACTACACGAATATGTAATAAAAACTGGGGGTTCCTATTTAAAGAAACGCAGCTGATATCCGTTTGACCTATGCCAGCGCCATCTAGCGGGCCAACCATAGCGCCATCTGGTTTCCCCCTTCAAGCTAGACAAGTTTCGTTCTTTGTGGTTTTTTCGTTTGACGCTTATTTAGTGAGATATTTGGCCCAGTCACGATCAATGGACCACCCTGTATAAAGGATTTACAAATAAAGGTCGTAGACGCATGGTTGACGACATATTAGTGTTTTGGTCTGGCTATGAGTCATACACAGATAGCCAAATAGTAATGCGACCCCTCGCGATAAGCGGGAAATCCGGTTTAGAGTCCCGGTCTGGCACAGATTATAGTTTTCGTCATTCCATTCTAAAGCTGATGGTGGTCCTTATTCGCAACTGTGAATACATTTACTGTATTTCAAAACGGCTTTGCATAGTAATCAGAATAACATAGGCACTGTAATATCGATTTCTGAGTGGGTTTTTATCCGCGAAGTTTGGTGACCGGGGCAGTAGAGGAAACTTCGAACCACACAGGTACATTGCTAGCTGTGTGATACGTTAGTCTCTTGCTGGTAGATGCCGTCATTCAGAGGAAAAACAAACAGCATATAGCGGTGGACGTGGTCACCAAAGACAGTTATATATTTGTATTGATTCGTTGTGTCTTCCAGAATGACAAGCTCACCCAAGGAATGCCACGAGAACATTCTCCAGACAGCATCATTCCCTCCCATTCTCTAGACCCTTCCGACGGTTGTTGTAGGGTGTCTGCTTTAAGACATTTCACGCCGCACACACTAACGGCGAACGTAAAACATAATTTACCTGAAAATGCCACCTGTCGTAATTCAGTGGACGTTAGCTGCGGCATTGGTGTCCAAATTACAGCCTTCGTCTCCGATGAACAGCAGTGAGCATGGGTGCACGAATCAAGTTATCCCCTGCAGAGGGGGCTCACATGCAGCGTCGCTGAACGGTCTTTCAAGAGTCACTGTTGGTAGCCCCTTTTATCTGGGGTGTTAACTGCTCAACATTTGCATGTCTATTCGCCTCTACAGTCAGTGTAATTCCTGTCATCTATGGCCCATGGTGTACCACAATTGGCTTGGCGCAGGTTTTGGATAGCGCCGTTTTGCCATACTTTAACCATGACGACACGCGAATAGTTTATAAACTGAGAAATTTTGTAAGTGATTCTACCATTGGTCCAAAAACCAATGGTCATTCCCTTATGTAGGTTAGATAAATCACTTCGTTTCCGCATTACTGTTATCTGAATAACGCTCCCCCCCCCTCCTCCCCTTCGCTCGACAAGCCTTATATACAGTAATCGGCCGTTGTGGCCGAGCGCTTCTAGGCGCTTCAGTCTGGAACCGCGCGACCGCTACGGTCACAGGTTCGAGTCCTGCTTCGGGCATGGATGTGTGTGATGTCCTTGGGTTAGTTAGGTTTAAGTAGTTCTAAGTTCTAGGGGACTGATGACCTTAGGTGTCCATTGAACCATATATCGTCCACTTCTAGTGCTGCGACCTGCCGTGTGTCAATGGTTACTGCATGCTGACGTAGAACGTAGGCGGCGGTCACATTTATGTGACTGGACTGTGTATAAGACTCGTATCTGTCATTGTAAACCTGTGTTTCCATGTTTTTCTTCCCTAGCCCTCGCCTAGTCCTATTTGGCCCTGTGACAAAGTTGTATAGTTTCTGTGTGGAAAGAAACCAACTGATAACAGCAACTAGATCGATGATGGAGGGCTCCCTTCCTGCCACATTTAAGTGTTTGAGGCCAAGTGCATTTGATGAATATATCACCCTGATACCGCTCACAGAACTGCTGTGGCGTGACAGTACACACTTTTCTAGCAGGCTCCTAACTCTGTCGTAATAACGCGACGCTGGGCAGCGTCAGACCTGGGGCAGTAACTTGTCGGGTTCTCCCCACGGCCGTCGTCTGCTGCGGTCGCAATATCGCCGGCCGTGGACACGGCATACGTCTCGCGGTTCTGATTTAGTGGCGCGCGCGGTCCGCCCTAAGCGTCTTCATATTCTTCCCTCCCCTCCCCTCCCCTCCCCGCTCCATCCCTTCGCGTCCCACCCCGCCCGTCGCTGGAGGGTGTAAGGCGACGTGTGGCGGCTCGGCGCCGTCGCATATTACCGCTTGTAGCGGCGCCGGGGTGGCGGCGATACCGCCGTAGACAGATTTGTGAGCCACTCCTAGCCTTCCTGTAAAGCAAGTGGGCTCAGGTCATGGCCTCCGATGTCCTACGGTAGCCTCTCCCAGCGCTACAGCATGACCCTACTAGGATGAAGTATGAAACATTTTGACATTTTTATCAGCTGTACACGCAATGTCTGTATCGAGCCTGCGATCATTTTCAATAGAACTTTATTCGTATCTAGACAACTCAATGCTATACAGAGATAGCAATATTAGCGCTTTCGCCCTAAGCCCCACGTAGAATCTTGGCAATCAAACTGAAGAAAGCTTATGCGACATGGAGATGGCCAATCATAACGTAATAAGAGTCTTGGCTCAAGGCCAAAGAAAGGTCCAACGGCTATGCTAAACATCTTTCACCCTTTAGTTTACACACGTTATTTAAAGGAGACCGAAAATTTTTTATTAAGAAAACTTTTCAGTGTTTTAATAAATATAATTACAAGGTTTAAAGAATTCAATTATGAAAACATGAAGCGTATCTACAGGGGTATTAAAGGGCTTGAGAAAGGTTTAAAATTGCCCAGTTCTTAGAGGAAGTGGTAATCACTAAAGAGAAAAAAAATAAGAGCTTCCTTAAAAACGTCTTTTCAAATCCTTTAAGACTCCCAACGAGTTCAGAATGTTAAGCAATAGACAAATAACAGGAAAAAAACTTCTAACCATTTAAAGAAAAACAAACATTTAAGCGACACCCCCCAGTGTATTTACAAGGCAACCTTTCAGTTATGTATAATTACTGTACAGGGTGATTCAAAAAGAATACCACAACTTTAAAAATGTGTATTTGATGAAAGAATCATAATATAACCTTCTGTTATACATCATTACAAAGAGTATTTAAAATGGTTTTTCACTCAAAAACAATTTCAGAGATGTTCAATATGGCCCCCTCCAGACACTCGAGCAATATCAACCCGATACTCCAACTCGTTCCACACTCTCTGTAGCATATCAGGCGTAACAGTTTGGATAGCTGCTGTTATTTCTCGTTTCAAATCATCGATGGTGGCTGGGAGAGGTGGCCGAAACACCATATCCTTAACATACCCCCATAAGAAAAAATCGCAGGGGGTAAGATCAGGGCTTCTTGGAGGCCAGTGATGAAGTGCTCTGTCACGGCTGCCTGGCGGCCGATCCATCGCCTCGGGTAGTTGACGTTCAGGTAGTTACGGACAGATAAGTGCCAATGTGGTGGCGCTCCATCCTGCTGAAATATGAATTGTTGTGCTTCTTGTTCGAGCTGAGGGAACAGCCAATTCTCTAACATCTCCAGATACTGTAGTCCAGTTACAGTAGCACCTTCGAAGAAAAAGGGACCAAAAACTTTATTGGCTGAAATGGCACAGAAAACGTTCACCTTAGGCGAGTCACGTTCATACTGAGTTGTTTCCCGCGGATTCTCAGTGCCCCATATACAGACATTGTGACGGTTGACTTTCCTGTTAGTGTGGAAGGTTGCTTCATCACTAAACACAATCTTTGAAACGAAAGATTCATCTGTTTCCATTTGAGCAAGGATAAAATCACAGAAATCGATTCTTTTAATCTTATCAGCTGCAGACAGTGCTTGAACCAATTTCAGACGATAAGGTTTCATAACTAACCTTTTTCGTAGGACTCTCCAATCAGTTGATTGTGGAATTTGCAGCTCTCTGCTAGCTCTGCGAGTCGATTTTCCTGGGCTGTGATCAAATGCTTGCTGGATGTGTGCTACATTTTCATCACTCGTTCTCGGTCGTCCAGAACTTTTCCCTTCGCACAAACACCCATTCTCTGTAAACTGTTTATACCAACGTTTAATACACCACCTATCAGGAGGTTTAACACCATACTTCGTTCGAAATGCACGCTGAACAACTGTCGTCGATTCACTTCTGCCGTACTCAATAACACAAAAAGCTTTCTGTTGAGCGGTCGCCATCTTAGCATCAACTGACGCTGACGCCTAGTCAGCAGCGCCTCAAGCGAACAAATGTACAACTAAATGAAACTTTATAGCTCCCTTAATTCGCCGACAGATAGTGCTTAGCTCTGCCTTTTGTCGTTGCAGAGTTTTAAATTCCTAAAGTTGTGGTATTCTTTTTGAGTCACCCTGTATAATATCAAAGTCTCAGTGATAGCGCCACGCTTAGTAAAATCTTACAATCCCTAACAATTAAACAAGGAAATACTTAAGGTATTAACCATTTAAGAAAACAACCATTTGAGAGACAATTTGCTCATGTACACAAACTGCTTTACGTAACTCTTGACTCGGTGAGCCGGTTTCAGAGCCGTCGCGGTTGGTTATCGTAAGCCTGAACATCCTTCCACCCCATCCGACCGGCGTCGTCTTCTGCAAGGCGTGGCCCTCACGCTGGAAAAACTAGAACACACTAAGGCATGTGTTAATGGTCGGTTCCTTACCACTTGTGCTGAAGTAGTTTTAATAAATACAGGCAGGAGGGGAATATAATTTCGGTGCGAAACAGCCTTTGTGTAACCACATTCAATATGAAAGCACAGGTTCAAAAGGCAAAGAGCAGAAACCATGGCCCGCAACCCCAACGCGCCCATATAGAACCAAAACACAGGACAGACACTACGGAACCCAGAATAACTCAAGGTTAAACCAAACAGCCGCCCAGCAAGTTAACTTCGGAGAAGAGAGCAACTTTCGCAGCTCAAGGGTGGAGTTTACAGATACACACCCATTGACTTGAAGACGTCAGGAAATATCTATGAAAGAACACCAGGTGAATCTTCATATCAACTGAATAAATTTGAAACAACTGCTACCAAGTCGACACTATCCTGCCTCATTCTTTCGCGGATTCAGCTAAACCATAAATCAGAGTTTTGTAACCAACTGGGTAAAGCTGTTAGAATTGAGGCTGGGCAGTAGTTGTTAGCATCAGACCCAACCCCCCTTTTATGCAATGGCTTAACAATAGCGTACATCAGCCTATCTGGAAAAATGCCTTGTTTCGGTGAGCTACTACAAACGTGAATGAGAATCCTACTTATCTGTTGGGAACAAGCTTTTTGTACTCTGTTGGAAATGCCATGTATTATATGTGAGATTTTACTTTTGAGTGAATTTATTATATTCCTAATTTCAGTAGGCTGAATTTCAGTTTTACCAAATTGCATAGGTATTGCCTCTTCCATACACTGTCTTGCATTTTCTAATGAATAGCTGAATCCTATTTTCTCTACAACACTTAAAAAATGATTATTAAAAATGTTTTCTGCTTATGACTTCTTTTTAACAAACCTTTATTGAGTTTGATAGAAATACAGCCTTCCTGTGCTCTCGGTTGCCCTGTTTCCCTTTTAACAATATTAAAAATTGTTTTAATTTCATTGTTAGATTTGCTAATCTCAGACATAATGCACATACTTCTAAACTTTTTAATAAATTTCTTAATACAGTTCAGTACTTTTTATAATGATTCACTGCTTCTGGATCACTACTCCTCCTAGCTATAAGATACATTTCCCGTTTCTGTTTATAAGGTATCTTTATCCCTTTAGTAATCCATGCCTTTTTATATTGTTTCTTACAACTATATTTCACTGTTTTCTTAGGGAAACTTTTCAAATATATACTCACAAAGGTATCATGAAATAGGTTAAATTTTAAATTAGCATCAGGTTCCCTGTACACCTCATCCCAGACTAACTGTTACAAGCTTTCCCTAAAATTTTCAAGCGTTTAATCGTTAATTGAATGCACTATTTTGGAGGACTGTTTTGCATTACTGTATGGAACTATGTCATATACTGTAACTAGCCGTGCATCATGATTAGACTGACCATTATTAACAGGAAAAGGTTTTATTTGATTACATTTATTTTGGTCTATAAAAACATTATCTATCAGTGTATTGCTTTCCTGTACCACCCAAGCAGGAAAATCAATAACTGACATCAAATTGAAAGAACCAACTTATACATCAAAGTCAAGTTTTCCATCGCACTTTTTCAGAAAATCTGTTTTGAAATCCACACTTGCCTGCTTCCCTTTGTCTGACAGATAGCGCAACAAAGAATCCAAATTTTTGCAAAAATAGCTGAAAATTTCCCAGTGGCTACAATTATAAAAGTAACATCATTCAGTTTAAGCTCACATGCGCAAGCTTCTATGTGTTACTCTACACAAAAATTTTAGTTTCCAAATTTTTCACACTAGGACAGATTTTAACATATATGGAAACTCCTCATCTCTCCATAGTGTCTCTGCTTACATCTGCTAGGAGCTTATATCCACCTACGTGTACTACTCCCATACCTGAGACAACATGATGTTCAGACAGGCATAGAACATCTACTCCACCCTCCGTTTCAAATTGTTCTAAACAAGATGCTCATCTATTTTGCTTTTCAATTCCCTGATATTCTGATGCAATATACTAACATTATTTTTCCCTGTGCTTTTATGAGATTCTTTTGACATACTAACATTATTTCTCACTGTACTGTTTTGAGAGTTTTGTGATATTTTAACATCTCTAGTACCTGCCTGTCTGAGCTTCTCATTAAGCTTAATTTCAGTTAACGTTGGATAATAGGACACAGCACAGCATGAATGTGAAAACACCAGTCGCCAGAACAACAAGTAACACAGGAATATTCAACGCAAACAAAACAGCCAAGACAAGCATACAAAACAACACTGTAACATCAACAACCAAACAAGAGTACAACCATAGTATAAATTGTGCATAAAACCAGTAGGATTTATTCATAGTGGAAGTACCCATGATTCAAACAGACAAGAATGTGAGACAAAAACTATAGAAACAGACAAACAGGAACGTGACGTCACAAAGACACAAACTACTAAATCAAATAACATACCGAAAATATCGACATATCAGATAAACCAAGAACTCATGCACGGGATACCCGTCAACAAGGATCAAGGATAAACAAAACTGCTACAGACTCGCCGATAGCAAACACAGACAACAAATACGACCTGTTGTAAGACACAAACAACAGAGAACAAATAACAAAGGCAAAAATGACGACCCCAGAAGTATTAACGACGAATAAAAATGTGCAAGCCAGAACATCACAAGATTCTAACAATAAAAAGCAACACGATAAAGCAACAACAATTGACTACAGCGACCTTGAGAAGAATCTACGCTTAAGCTGGCTGGAAAACGGAGAGGCACTTCAAACTGCAGTACGATTAGTAACACGACTTAATCACCCACAAAGAAATAAAATATGTTACCCGACCACGGAACAGACTGGTCCAACGAACAGAACACTTACGACGTGACAAATAAAAGCTCTGCAAACCCTTGGGGTTGGAATGCACACGGAAGACAGAGGAGTTTGACCTAAATAACGTCTACAAGTACTTATTGAGAGCACCTGGGTGCTTTTAATTTCAACTTAAATAAACTAGAACCAGTAGCTATGCATAAATAAGACATCTCCCCGTTCTAAAGATCATACAACTAAACTGTTTGAGGAGTACAATGGTTGGCTTAAGACTAAGCAAGCAAGTTGATGTACGAAGTACAGCCGTGTGTCGCTTGTTAACAGGAACCCTATATGCGCAACGGTATGGGCTCCAAAGCGGCATTCGTGGTAACAAACAGTAATTACAGCGACAAAATTAACGCAACTATGTATCGAACACTTTGTAACAGCAAAAATTACACTGGGAAGGGAATCATGGGTCACATCACTACGCACACAGTACTCATTTGACATTGAACCCCTTGCATACTCGATTGTGGACATAGCGGGTTTCTCCAGGGGTGAAAGACTACTTATTCTATCGGAAACTAACACAAACTCAGCATTCTGCCATGCTGATAGGACAAAAGACTAGTAATAACGGACACCATAAATGAGTGCAGTCCTTTTGTGCTCAATAAGGCAGGGTAAGCCAAGAAATACCGTGGAAAAGCCGAAGATATAAGTACCGTAATTTAATTGGTAAGCGAAACATCTGTAACACATATCACAGGTACACGACAGAGCAACACACAGCGATCACAATTATACACATGGCTACACACATAAACACAAAAACAGTCACTGAACAACACCAGCGATTGCTGCTGAACAGGGAAAACTGGAAGACACTAAGAGATACTATGCAAGAATTCCCCTTGCGTACCAGGGAGGAAGTACTGATTACAGAGCACACTGGTCTACTACAGAGAGCTCAAATCGCTGAAATCCCAGAAATCAATGACATACGTAAACAACGTATACCGTGGTAGACACTATTAACAAAACTGAGGAAGGACTCACAAGATAAAAGTGATACTGCCAATGAGCAAAGACGACACAAGAAAAACAAGTCGGCCTGCAGCAATAACTTGAAGCCAAACAGCGGTACGAAAACGAAGTACAAAAAGAATGGCTGGACCGTTGGGACAATTTTGTCAGAAGGAACTTACAGAATAACATGTGGGGAGAGCCTTTCAAAACACAAACTGAGAGAATAAAAACATAAACTCTAATGGCAGCATTAAAATGACCAAACGGTACAATGACGCAAGGCCGGAGATAGGTGGCAGAAGACCTGCTAGACAAGGTACTACCAGACGACGAAAATTCACGCGACCAACACCACCAAACAGATGCACGCAGACAAATGGACATTAACTACACAAGTGGTGGAACCAATACTCCCTTCGCTTGAGAGGAAACTGCGCCAGCAATAACAAAACTTGAAGAAAGAAAAGCTCCTTGGCCAGATGGACTCCACTGAGCAACCATTAAAACTGCTGCACCACAGATCGTCCCCTACCTGACGGGCTTACTTAAAATGATGCCTGGCACAGAGAATGGTATTCACAGAAAAGGGGTATCATGTCTGCAGCTTTTTCCCGAGCTGGCGTAGAATTTGTGCTGTGTTGTCATAGCCGGTTCAGGGTCGTATGCGCTGTGAGTCTGTCACACTGTAAAGTAACACGTTCAGAAGTCCCTTGTTGTCCGCAAGTGCACATGGGTGCTCAGCTAAGGCCAATCCGATATAGGTGTCCTGAGTACAGACCAAGGATCATGAGGAAATGGACCCTGTCACGTGTAGTAGGATGTATATGTTTAAGTCTCATTCGTTGCTTGTTGCTGTCCACACAAGTGGTGGAACCAATACTCCCTTCGCTTGAGAGGAAGCTGCGCCAGCAATAACAAAACTTGAAGAAAGAAAAGCTCCTTGGCCAGATGGACTCCACTGAGCAACCATTAAAACTGCTGCACCACAGATCGTCCCCTACCTGACGGACTAACTTAAAATGATGCCAGGCACAGAGAATGGTATTCACTGAAAAGGGGTGTCATGTCTGCAGCTTTTTCCCAAGCAACAAGCAACGAATGAGACCTAAACATATACATCCTACTACACGTGACAGGGTCCATTTCCTCATGAACCTTGGTCTGTACTCAGGACACCTATTTCGGATTGGCCTTAGCTGAGCACCCATGTGCACTTGCGGACAACGAGGGACTTCTGAACATGTTACTTTACAGTGTGACAGACTCACACCGCATACGACCCTGAACCGAACATGACAACACAGCACAAATTCTACGCCAGCAGGACGAATGGAGCATAACGAATGACATAACCGATCATGTGCCGCATACGTTACACGAGTTATACAAACAAGAACAAACACATGCACAAATAAGAGCAAACACACAAACACGGGAACAGAATACTTAGAATGACACAGTCACAGACGCACACATAGAAACAGACTCAGATGCTGAAATTGAAACAAACGGTAAGATGTATACCCAGAGCCAGATCTGAGACAAGAGTACATTAAAGGATACAGAAATGGATCAACCGTCATTTCATTATGTCTACGTCTTGAGTGATACGTGTAATTTAAATTGTATAATTGTTTGTTAAACTTAAGTAAAATAATACCTGTAATGAAAACAATGAAACCAGTTATTAAACATAGATAAGGTTTCACCTTACAGACAACATAGACACCATACACACAACATGTAGATAGGAAGAAACCAAAGATTCACAAATAATATACCAATTATGTCCTATGAAAAGCACTCATGACCTGTAACGAACATAATATAAAAGTAGTACAACACAGATGTGTACACAAAAATTTATCAAATGAGTGCAAAAGATATATTTTGTACGACACCTCGAATGTGACAAGACACGATGATTTTCCGTGCCCTTACACCCAAGATAGCTGTATGGTGGGCTCTCGTGTAACGTATGCGACACATGATCGGTTATGTCATTCGCTATGCTCCATTCGTCCTGCTGGCGTAGAATTTGTGCTGTGTTGTCATAGTCGGTTCAGGGTCGTATGCGGTGTGAGTCTGTCACACTGTAAAGTAACATGTTCAGAAGTCCCTTGTCCGCAAGTGCACATGGGTGCTCAGCTAAGGCCAATCCGATACAGGTGTCCTGAGTACTTTCCTATTGTCTTTTATTTCTGCTTCTTAAATGCAAGATTATTGTTATTTTAGAAAAATTTTCCGAATTTATAACGTGTAATAAAATGATAAATGTCTTAACGTATTTCCACGTTCCTAAATTTCTATTTTCTATTCATAAACCGTTAATTTTAAGATCTTCATTTCTTAGTTACGTTTGAGTCTACAAATATTTAAAGCTGTGATATTATTAATCATTATTAAAAGTAGGAAATATCAAATAAGTTTCACTTTCTGCACACGAACAAATTCATATTGTGAAAATACGACCTTTCTTAGTAACTAGATGGCAGTTCATTCGTAAATGGCAGCAGCAAATAAATAAATAATAGATCCTCCCAGCTAACGAAGGATGAGGACAACGTAATACGTAATTGTAAAGAACACTAAACCACACGCAGTCCAGAGAAACTAGCTTGTGAAGAAGTAACTTGTTGTCATCATAGGAGGCTGGTGTCAAAGTTTTTTGTTCGAACGGCCGCTGAAGAAGGAGGACGAACGGAATCGTCAGACGAGAGGTGCCGGGAGCTCTCATTTCTATGCAGCTATTTGCATTTCCTCTCTACAAACGCTGCCCATTACTTCCCGTCCTCTTAAACACAAATCGTTTAGCTACCACAAAAACAGTACTTGGAAGTGGCTACCCACGAAAAGAATTGGATATAGTCTTTGAGTTTATTGGAGCCGACTAACGAGGAAACTTTCAAAGCAGCCTACATTGAAGCCACTGCGCCACTTGTTTCACTGAGTAAAAAAAGAAAAACAACTGATTTAACTGCTGTCAGCACTACTGTTTTACAAAACTGGAATAATTTGATTTCTTTATATAGTCACAAAATCGTTGTAACATATCAAGTTGTTAGCAGTTAAAATTCAAGCACTTCCTCTCATGTCAGCTAAAGAAGATGTGCGTAAAACTGCATATTGTAACATATATTCAGTTTAATTTTCTCTCCTATATTGCTGTAGGCGTCTCGTAAATGGGCAGGAAATCTGATGCCAATGAATTCAACTGCAGTTGTTGTTGGATCGTCATTGCACTGATTCATTTCTCAAATTACGCTATTCCATTACTTCCTCGTCTGTGAGATCATAAACATTTCCTTAGTTAATCTACATCAATACTTCGCAAGCCACCTGAAGGAGTGCCGTGAGGGTACTTCTTTTACTACCAACTGATCCTCCTCTGCCCTGTTCCACTCGCGAATGGCGCGTTGGATGAATGACTGTCGGTAAGCCTTTGTATTAGTTCCAATTTCATAGTGGTCATTTCGCGATATTTATATAGGAGGAAGTAATGTGTCGTCCGACTATTCCCGGAAAGTATCCGATGAATCTAATAAAAGAGCAGTAGATATGGTGATGTGTTAATGCGGAACCGATTTACACTGGAAAAACTGAGTTCCAATTTTGGCCACTAGGCACAAATCTGTCGCTGTAGAGCGTCTAGTCGTCATCTCTGGTGTTTATATTGAACAATCTGTGAAACCAGCGGTTAATAAATAATATCAACATTATACGCTTCACACTTGTATGACCATTTCTGCCGACGTCCCATTCGTAATCGATTATGCTTGGAAACATTTCTGTATGTCTGTCATGCACTCACAGCGCCATATTTGCACCTGGTGGCCACAATTGGAACTAATTGTTATCCAGCGTAAATGTGTTCCACATTAACGCATTAGAATATCTACGAAGTTTCGCTGCCATGCGACAGTTAAATTACAGCCTACATTGGATATATGTGTGCAGACGCGTTTTAATTACGCGGGTTACGCCGCATTCTTTTTCTTAGCCGAAAACAATGCTACGAATGCGAAAAGTCACTTATGTGTTATTTAACATCATCTGAGTGAGCACGCCAAGTTCCCCTCACTTCCGACAGATAGCACAGCTGCAGGACATTTTCAAAATGGCGTCTATAGGTGATGTGCGTTACAAGCAGCGTGCCGTCATTGAATTTCTCACTGCAGAAAAATAAACTGCGAGGAATATTCACAAACGCAAAGTTTATGGAGCATCTGCTGTAGATAGAAGTTCTGTTAATCGCTGGGGGCGGAGGGTAAGGTCATCAGAACGCTGTTTGGCGGAACACCATGATTTGTAGAGGTGGGGGAGACCATCCACGGCTGTCACACCTGACACGTTGCAGAGAGCTGATGTTGTCATTCGCGAGGGCAGACGCATTACGACTCGGCAGTCGCGCTGCATCTGTAAATCAGGAAAGGAAGTGTGGATGCAGTTATCCGTACTCTTGGATATTCAGAAGTGTGTGCAAAATGGGTCCCGCGATGTCTAACTGTGGATCACAGATCGCACAGGAAAAATATTTATCTTGCTTTATTGCAACGTTTTGAAGCTGAGGGAGATGCCTTCTTGTATTGGATTGTGACCAGTGATGAAGCAACTGCTTCCACCGGTAAGGTGATGATCACCGCGTTCTGGGACTGTGAAGGTCTGATTCTCATTGAGAGGCGGTACTATTAATTCAAAAGCATATGTCAACACATTAACAGAACTCAAGACAACTTCGTCGTCACAGCAACCCAGGAGATGCTTTGCTGCAAAACGATAACGCTTGGTCCCAGATAAGTCTGAGGACTGCCGAACACATCGCAAAACAGGTTGAACGGTGTTACCCCATCGACGCTATAGCCCTGATATAGACCCCCTGGACTTCCATGGTTTGGGTCATTAAAGGATACCATTCGTGGAATACCCCTGAGGACGATGAGGGGGTGATTAACACAGTGAAGCACTGGCTCTGCCACCAGGACAAGGATTGGTACCGACAGGGCATATACACTCTTGTTTCGTGCTGGAGGTAGGCATTAGATCGGGGTGGAGATTATGTGGAAAAATAGCGTGTGTAGGTAAAAACACCATTCTTTGGTGTGTGTAATTCTCATTATATTCAACAAAGAATTGTTGAAAAAAATGCGGTGCATTACGTTCTGGGCAAGCCTCGTATAACCACGCGGCACTTTCTCGAAGTATAAGTAGTGAACCTCTCCGTGATGCACAATACCTCTCTTGAAGCGTCTGCCAAGGGAGTCTGTCGAGCAACCACCCCACGACGAAACGCGCCGCTCTTCTCTGTATGTTCTATCAGCCATACCTATTAAGGGACCCAGACTGTTGCACAGTACTGACGAATCCGTCGAACAAGCACCTTGCAAACCACTTGTTTTACTGATGAGTTACATTTCCTCACTATTATTCGTATGAACCTCAATATGACGCCGATTCTTTCTACTTCTTGATATTATAAACATTTTTTGGCTCTGCACTCAGCAATCGTGTATACAAATAAATAAAATCTGACAGTCAGCCAACAGGTTGCAAACAACTTTTTTTGTAAAAACACATTAACCAGGTTTCGATAGCTCTAAGAGTATTTGCATCAGCGTGATAAAAGTTATATGAACGCACATGACAACTTGAAAGGTGGCTACACTGAGCCACGGCGCCAAAGATTGCGGCAAAGAGTATTATTCAGCCGCCTCCACTGGTAGTGCCTGTCGAGGACTCGTAGTAGTCAGTGCTTGGGGAGAACTCGTGGGAGTCAGTGCTTGCTGAGATGTGATACTGAAAAGTTCTTGTTGAGATGTGATAGTAGCGAGTCGGTGTGGAGAGACTGTAATGTCTAGAGTGCTTTTCATCAATATAAACGAAGGGGAAAAAAATTTTTTTTTTTCTTTTATCTCTCATTATTTCAGCGTTCTGAGTAATGCGTCATTACAGGTTCAGTCAACAAAGCATCTGGCGTGTGTTCTTGTATTAGAGTGTAATTCTGGGTTTCTTGCGCAATTATAGTATTTCTAATTTTTTTTCTATCACGTCAGTATAAATGGTATTTGAAATTTCTTGTCTTGTTGAAGAAGAATCGTGCCAGATGTGTACGTTGAGTCACACTCCCACACACAGAACAATTACACTTGTGCTTTGGTTTCGTAGGTTTTATAGTTGCTGGGGACTTAATTAATTAATTGTGTTAACAGGAAATTTTCATTTCATTCTTTGTTGTTGTTCTATGCAGTCAGATTGCGTAATAATACTAGTCAGGGCCAACCGATTACGAAACAGCGTAATCGGACAGACAGCTACAAAAAATTTAAAAAGTATTTTCATATTCTTTAATTAAGCCTTCATGCACGTGGCGACCGCTGCTTCGGATCGTCCCTTGGAATTCTTCTGATGGTAAAAATAGTAGACAGTAGCATTGTTGTAGTAATTTGTAGTGTAGTAATTGTAGTCTATTTTGCATGTGTAGATTTGGTAATTGTCATTCCTCTAATGCTATTTCAGAATTTAATTTTGCTGTCTTGTATACGCGTTTGACAATTTAGTGCAATTATTTCAGTTGTTCGTTAATCGTGTTTGAGGGAAACATTTCGTGTGGATGGTATTGTTGGAGATGAGGAGTCATTGCGTGTAATTTTCGTACAGTGACGAATTTTTTATGTTTTGTAAATGATTACGCGATCGATGAAGAAGGCAAAAATGATGTATAGTGAGAATGACGAAATTGTTAACATGGCGAACTCGCCAACAGAGGAAAACAGTGTGATGAATAATGAAGTGGGAAACAATTTAATAAATCGGGAAAATAGTCCGGAAACAGTTCAAAATTTTTCACAATCGAAAAATTCTCAGATTGCGTGGTTAACGACAGAAGAATTGGAGCAGTTAATGAGTGCAATATTAAATTTCGGATCACAGTTGGAATCTGAATTAAAAACAGTGGGATCTGAATTAAAAACAATGGGATCACAGTTACGATCTGAATTAAAAACATATAGGGGAACAATGGAGCAGTTACGATCTGAAATTAAAACAGAAATGAAAGCAATGACAACACGGTTATGCTCACAAATAGGATCAATTAAAACCGAGAGGAAAGCAGTGGGATCACAGTTACGATCTGAATTAGAAACTGATATGGGAACGATGGAAATACAGTTAGGCCCACGAACAGGGACATGGTTCAAATACATGAAAGACGAATCAAATAAAGAAATTAGAGAAGAAGTACAACCGATTTTGAAGGCTCACAATAATAGCTTAATTTCAACAGAAATCAGACAAGAGGAACAGGGTAGGGAACAGGAAGAAAAAGATCGCGTGATAGTACAGAAATTTCAGAGTTAAATTTACAACGTGCAGAAGATAAGGAAGAAATATTTGAGAGAATCGGGGAATCCGTATCAAATGACAGATTAGATAACCTAACACAACAGTATGAACAGTTAACTACTAAATGTGACAATACTGAAACCCGAGTCGCGATACTTACATAAGACGTAAATAAACAGAGAGAAGAAATAGGTGATTCATCGGGAAGAGTCGAGGAGATCTCAGATAAATTGACAAGTGTTAGTTTAGCAGAGGGGTTTGAAGAAAATAATTTGTTTCATTTACGGGATGCAACAAGAGAGCGCCAGGCGCGTGAATTTAACAATAATCGTCATTGGGACTGGGTCAGACGCGGTAGGTCTTTGTCGCCACGAGGCGAAAACTTTGACTATAAACACTTTTTGACTGTTCGGAAATTTAAGATCTTCCTCAATTCTAAGAATGACATACATCCATGTGCATGGTTAGATCAATTTATGTACGCACTTCCGCCAAATTTGCCACTAGGTCACAAACTGGAAATTATGTGCGGCTATTAAGTCCTCAGGGGATTCACTACTCTAAGTGAATATGTGCCGTAGCGAGCATAGGGCCCCGAGCTGTAGTGGTGCTATTTCCCTTTTAGTTTTCTGTACCGCTGCCTACTCTTTTACTATTCTTTGCATCTGTCAAAAACAACTCTTCGACTATCAATCTATCTAGACAGTAGATAAACAATAACCGGATATGACGATTTTACCCAAAAGAGATTTCGAAAATTACTGTTTGGACTTACTGTACCTTCAGCAGCATTCATTCGTAGCTTAAATGAAATTTTACTTGTTTATCTTCGTGACAATATCACTTCATATGTTGACGACATTCTTATTGCTAAACATTCTTGGAGTGAACACAACAAAATTTTGGATTCATTATTACGTATCTTTGCAAGAGTTGGCATTACTGTGAACTTGGAAAAATCTGAATTTGGTCGTTCACAGGTGAAATTTCTCGGTCACATTATTTCTACAGAAGGTATTCTTCCTGATCCAGAGAAACTAGATGGTATCCAGTTCGCAATGACATTCTTTTTAAACGAAAATCGGTCGGCAACTCTGTTTGGTTAGTCTGTATTCCTGATGAGTGGGTTAATAAGCTGATTTGGTATACGCATTTCAGTTATGCACACTTTGGTCCCAGAAAATGCTTTCATAAATTACGAGAAAATTGCTACTTCAGTAATATGGGAAAACGTATTCGATCTGTTCCGGCCAAATGCAAATTATGTCAAAAGGCTAAGCTGCCTACAATTCCTCAAAGAGCACCGTTGTTTCCTATCATTCCAGCGAAATTAAAGGAGATGGCTGCAGTCGATTTGTTCGGCTCAGTGGTTCGTTCTGCTAATGGTTTTGCGTACATTTTCGTAGCAGTGGAGTTGACGTCAAAATATGTGTGTCTTACACCTTTACGCAAAGCAACAGCTCGTTCAGTATCTAATGCTTTCATCCAACATTTTCTTAAAGAAGTTGGTCGTGTTGATAAGGTTATATCAGATAATGGATCACAGTTTCGTTCTAAAATTTGGCTTCGTACTCTACGGCGTCGTAAAATTAAACCAATCTTCATTTCACTTTTTCACCCTCAATCTAAACGCTTCAGAGAGATGGATGAAGGAAATCAATAAATTGTGTCGTCTTTATTGTCATCAGAATCACAGAACGTGGGATCAGTATCTTCATATTTTTCAAAACATTCTGAATGAACTTCCTAATGATTCAACTTCTTTACCGCAAATACTGATATTAAAAAACAAAGCACCGACAAATCGCATATCTGAAATCGTTCCTTTCCCGCCTTCACGGAAACTGTGGCGTTCTGAAGTTGTGAACATGGCTCTGCAAAATATTGCATCTGTGGCTGCTAGAAGAGAGAAATCAGCTAAGCGTCCTGGTCGTTTAAAAATCTTGTCAGTTGGTCAAAAGGTGTTAATTAAGTCTCATCGTTTGTCTCACAAAGGAAAAGGCTTGTGTCGCGAATTTTTTCTGCTTTATAACGGTCCATATAGAATTCGCAAAATTATTCATGATAACACTGTCGAAGTAGAAACTCTTAAATCCCGACGCTCTAAGGGAATACATCATATATCAAACGTTAAAATTTTTGTGGAATGACATACTTGTGGGAAACTAACAGCTAGATGTAAACACGCAGAGAGTACAAGGATACCGCACTGTGTTTTGGCGGCGGCACATACTCAAAGCAACAGTCGAGTCTGCGAGCCGCACAAGGCAGTCGTTGACCGCAAACAATTACTTCCTACGTCACGCGCCTACAGCTGATGGAGCACTCAGTGCGAAGCCACTGACAGCCGTAAACAAATACACAGTCTAATTTCTCCGATTAAATTCGGTATAAAGCTATAGTGACTTGATGAATTATGTTGTTAACGTTTAGTATTTTTCAGGATACGGTTGTATAAAGTATTTATGAAATTCAGGTAAATTCTGTGTGTCTCCGACGTTAAGAGGACTTGCTATCGAGAAAATTTCAGAAAGAATGTAATTTCCAAGAAGAAACTAATAAACTAAAAAGGTAACTATTAATTGAGTTCATTTTTCAGGTAACATATTTCCACTTAGGTATGTACTTTAGGCGTAATTTGCTGCTCGCGATTACGTGATTCATACTTTGTGCTAAATTTCATGTTCAATGAAATTACTTGTGAAGCGACGTGCTTGCGTACGTTAACTGTTTTTGACAATGATTATTAATGGACAGGGTTGTTATTTGTATATATTATGCATCGCTTGCCTGCACTGCTTTTTCACTGATGTCATATTTTTCTATTATGTGCATGCTGTGCTTATTTATTTAAATTATAATTGTCACCTGATTATTTGTGCTGATATGTATGTAAGTTATACTTTATGATTTATCTGCTTGCGCCTTCATGTTTAGTCATTAAGATGACATATGAACATTTATTTGCTTATGCTGATATGATGCTAATGACCTGTTTATTACGTAAGATATATGTTTACTGCTGTGCGTATGGATTGCATATTTACACATTTCTTTTTTGTTGTCATAACTACTCTTTAATTTGGTATATAGAAATGCTGATATACTGTGTATGAACATAGAGTTTAGGTCACATTATTGTATTAATTATAGATTGTTCGCTTGGCAGAGCCTCGTTGTAAGAATTGTGCTGCATCCACTTGTTGACATTCTGTTCTCTACTGGTATATTTACTCGCTATTGCTTGTTTTGCTTACGCTCAGTGCCTTATATTTTTAAGATAGGAAAATGAACTGCTATAATTCGACATAAACGACATTAGTACAAGAAACTTCATAGAAGTCACATGAGCTGGAGGTTTTATGAAAGCTGTATAAATATATGCTAATAGGAAGGAAGCTAACGACATGACATACCAAAACTAGGTTTAGACCATTGACAGTTATTACACTGCATTTTCGTAAGCAATTGGAATAGGAAGTGACACTTGACACAAGAAATACTCCACATGTTTGCTTCTGTTTGCCATAATTCTTGAAGTGGTGTACACACTGTGAAATATTATGATCATTCACACTCCGTAATCGTACTTAATTACTGAGAGTTATTCGAACTAAGTCTGTTAGAGGTCATGTATGCATTTCTTTTGTTTATAATGCATAATGAGTAGAAGATTTGGCTCAGATGGATTACACAGAGGTTGTGTGTTGACAGTGTGTCTTCGGATTGTATGGGATGATGAGGTTTGCATTAGGATTTTATCTGTACTTGTTCGAGGAGACTGACTAGAGGAAAGAGTTGTTATGGAAGTGAAATGATATTGGCGATAAGGTTTATATGTGTCAACGTATTGAAGAGGTATTATTGAGGTATTGAGATTATATGTAGTTGATGGTTATTGGAGTTTTTGTGGACAAAAGGTAAGGTAAATGATATTGATGATAAGATTTATATGTATCGACGTAAGAGGTATTATTGAAGTATTGAGATTATGTGATGCTGATGATTATTGGAGGTTTGGTGGATAAGAGGTAAAGTAAGTGAGGAGCATATTTTTTTTGTTGGTGTATATGGAACAAGGAGGATGAAGATAGCAGACTAGAACACTAAAGTAGAAGGAAGATTGTCTATACACACTTGTTAAATCAATAAGCAGTACAGATATTTTTTTTTTTTTTTTTGTAGAGAGGAAGTATTTGCATATCTTGGCTCAGTGAGAGTTGTTCAGCAACAGTACATTTGATTTGGCTTGGCAAACATTGGTCTTGACATGATGACTATGATGTTGACTTAACTATTATTGACTGTTATACATTGCTGCCACTACTACTTGATACACAAGATGAACATCAAATTTTGACAGAATTGCATTTACACAGTTAACACTATTCAATTACACAGTAGTACTTAATGTGGATGAAAGATGAGTGAGTGTGTTTTGTGTGTTTTCCTTTCCTAATCCCAAATAATTAGTCCCAACCTATCTCCTAAATATTATTTTATTTGTTTGTAGTGGCTTGCACTGACACCCATAAATATTATAGGTTTACTGATATTTGTGTATTTGTAATAGTTAATATGACAATTATCTGATATCATTTGTGTGTTTATTAGAATTTATATGTTTAGTGTGTAAAAGCATTTGTATGTGTATTCAAACTATTGTTCATGCCTGAACTGTCTGATTAGTGATGGTGAATATTATGGACTGTTACCTGCACTTTTTCAATATAATGGGTGCCACTTAGAAATGATTAATTTCTGCTGATGAACTGTGTGTTTAGTGATAGTGAATATTATGGACTGTTACTTGCACTTTTTCAACATAATGGGTGCCACTTAGAAATGTTTAATTTCTGCTGATGAACTGTGTGATCAGTGATAGTAAATATTATGGACTGTTACTTGCACTTTTTCTACATGATTGGTGCCACTAGGACATATTTAATTTCTGCTTATAAACTCTGATGAACAGTGTGATCAGTGATAGTGAATATCATGGACTGCTCTCTGGACCTGCTCATCATTGCTAGGTGCAACTGATGGACTGTTTCTACTGAAATGAAGCCACTTGTTGGTGTCTGCACCTGTTCAACATTGCTGGGTGCCAATGATGAACTGCTTCTACTGAAATAATGTCACTTGTTGCTGTCTGCACCTGTTCAACACTGCTGGGTGCAACTGATGGAACTGCTTCTACTGAAATGAAGTCACTTGTTGGTGTCTGCACCTGCTCAACATTACTTGGTGCCACTGATGAACTGCTTCAACTGAAATGATGTCACGTGTTGGAGTCTGCACCTATTCAACATTGCTGGGTGCCACTAATGGAACTGCTTCTACTGAGATAATGTCACTTGTTGGTGTCTGCACCTGCTCAACATTACTGGGTGCCACTGATGAACTGCTTCTACTGAAATGATGTCACTTGTTGGTGTCTGCATCTGTTGAACACTGCTGGGTGCCACTAATGGAACTGCTTCTGCTGAGAAATGTGACTTGTTGCTGTGTGTACCTGCCCAACATTACTGGGTGCCACTGATGAACTGCTTCTACTGAAATGATGTCACTTGTTGGTGTCTACATCTGTTGAACACTGCTGGGTGCCACTAATGAACTGCTTCTACTGAAATAATGTCACTTGTTGCTGTCTGCCCCTGCTCAACATTACTGGATGCCACTAATGGAACTGCTGCTACTGAAATAATGACTTGTTGGTGTCTACTGAAATAATGTCACTTGTTGGTGTCTGCACCTGTTCAACATTGCTGGGTGCCACTGATGGACTGTTTCTACTGAAATGATGTCACTTGTTGCTGTCTGCATCTGTTCAACATTGCTGGGTGCCACTAATGGAACTGCTTCTGCTGAGAAATGTGACTTGTTGCTGTGTGTACCTGCTCAACTTTACTGGGTGCCACTGATGAACTGCTTCTACTGAAATAATGTCACTTGTTGCTGTGTGTATCTGCTCAACATTACTGGGTGCCACTTATGGACTGTTTTTTTTTACCGAAATAATGTGACTTGTTGCTGTGTGTACCTGCTCAACACTACTGGGTGCCACTGATGGAGTGCTTCTACTGAAATGATGTCATTTGTTGCTGTGTGTACCTGTTCAACATTGCTTGGTGCCAAAGATGGAACTGCTTCTACTGAAATAATGTCACTTGTTGGTGTCTGCACCTGCTCAACATTACTGGGTGCCACTGATGGACTGTTTTTTACTGAAATGATGTCACTTGTTGCTGTGTGTACCTGTTCAACATTGCTTGGTGCCAAAGATGGAACTGCTTCTACTGAAATAATGTCACTTGTTGGTGTCTGCACCTACTCAACATTGCTGGGTGCCACTGATGGATTGTTTCTACTGAACTAATGTCACTTGTTGGTGTCTGCACTTGTTCAACACTACTGGGTGCCACTGTTAGAACTGTTTCTACTGAAATGATGTTACTTCCTGCTGTCTGCACCTACTCAACATTGCTGGGTGCCACTGATGGATTGCTTCTACTGAACTAATGTCACTTGTTGCTGTGTGTACCTGTTCAACATTGCTGGGTGCCACTAATGGAACTGCTTCTACTGAGATAATGTCACTTGTTGGTGTCTGCACCTGATCAACATTACTGGGTGCCACTGATGGACTGCTTTTACTAAAATGATGTCACTTGTTGGTGTTTGCACCTGTTGACCATTGCTGGGTGCTACTACTGGAACTGTCAACTACTTGTTTCTTGAACTATGGAAAGCATGTTATGTGAACATTTGTATAAACTGATTTTTTGTGTATTGTGTAAACTATTATGTAAAGCCACATGTATGAAAGAATTTGTATTGCTTACTGTATTTTATATATTAGGTTATTGAAAGGTCAGTGCAAAGCCAAAAATTTTATCTAATTATGTGATATTTAGGTATTAATATTATCTTTTATTTTTATCTGTATTTTTGTGGACGAATTTGGTGGTATTTTCACCACCAATGCTGGCAAAAATACCATCAAATTCTGGCCCGTGGAGGAGGGGCACATGAAAGGTGGCTACACTGAGCCACGGCGCCAGAGATTGCGCCAAAGAGTATTATTCAGCCGCCTCCACTGGCAGTGCCTGTCGAGGACTCGTAGTAGTCAGTGCTTGGGGAGAACTCGTGGGAGTCAGTGCTTGCTGAGATGTGATACTGAAAAGTTCTTGTTGAGATGTGATAGTAGCGAGTCAGTGTGGAGGGATTGTAATGTCTTGAGTGTCATCAATATAAACGAAGGGGAAAAAAAAATTTTTTTTTCTTTTATCTCTCATTATTTCAGTGTTCTGAATAATGCGTCATTACAGGTTCAGTCAACAAAGCATCTGGCGTGTGTTCTTGTATTAGAGTGTAATTCTGGGTTTCTTGCGCAATTATAGTATTTCTAATTTTTTTTTCTATCACGTCAGTATAAATGGTATTTGAAATTTCTTGTCTTGTTGAAGAAGAACCGTGCCAGATGTGTACGTTGAGTCACACTCCCACACACAGAACAATTACACTTGTGCTTTGGTTTCGTAGGTTTTATAGTTGCTGGGGACTTAATTAATTAATTGTGTTAACAGGAAATTTTCATTTCATTCTTTGTTGTTGTTCTATGCAGTCAGATTGCGTAATAATACTAGTCAGGGCCAACCGATTACGAAACAGCGTAATCGGACAGACAGCTACAAAAAATTTAAAAAGTATTTTCATTTTATTTAATGAAGCCCCCATGCAAACTTTTAAATTTTCGGCAAACACTGCTATTGTCTAATGACCTGGTTTTGTTCCATGAGTCAAGAATATAGAACTGTTTGCTGAAAACATAAAAGTTGTCATGTGAGTTCATAGAACTTTTATCATGCTGTTGAAGATAGTCTTAGAGCATCTAAACCTGGTTAATGCGTATTTATAAAAAAAGTTGTTTGCAACCAGTTGGCTGATTGTTACATTTTATATATTTTCTACCTGTTGTTTTATGTGATTCCACTTAAGGTCGCTCTGGATAGTTGCTTCTAGATATTTTGCTATTTATAGTGTTTCCGGCAACTGGCAATCAGCAGTGTAGTTTTGCAGTAGTGGATTTCTTTTCCTATACACGTGCGTTGGTCAGTGTTCCCTTGATCCTTCTACAGCTGGCTCACAGCCGTTGCAGGGATGGCCGATTCTTATGCTAACAGTGTGTGTGCCGGAATTTATGGGATGGATACCCCCAGTACCACGTCGGTAGAAGCGTCAAGAACGATTGCTTAATAGGAACATTCTTTACTGTTACTTGCCGGTCATTCAGTACTTGGATGACAGGAACGCAAGAGTTGGACGGTACTAATAGGCAGCGAGTGGCTTTTGCTGAGACAGCGGAATCCTGCTGCAGGAAAAGAGAACCTGGAGGAGGTGGTGCCTTTGCACCGCTACACGAATATCAGCTGAGCGACACAGCGAGGCCATACTGCTGTGCTAGCGTACATAGCACTTGGCCTGTACTGCTTGTAAGAAACCGTTCACGCAGGACGTTCGTACAAACATACCGTCGTTTGACCATCACGCAGTTCCCGTATGGATGACATAGTAAGAGCCATTCTTGGCACAGAGAAACGACTGAAAGATTTGAAAACACCGGCTGCTGGTGGCCGAGTGGTTCTAGGCGCTTTAGTCTGGAACCGCGCGACAGCTACGGTCGCTGGTTCGAATTCTGCTTATGGGTGTGATGTCCTTAGGTTAGTTAGGTTTAAGTAGTTCTAGGTTCTAGGGGGCTGATGACCTGAGATGTTAAGTCCCATAGTGCTCAGAGCCATTTTTGAAGATTTGAAAACAAGTAAATAGCCAGCTGCACATGGAATCCCAGTTTCGTTTTAAAAAGAGTACTCTACGGAACTGTTCCCTTATTCAGCTTGCATGATTGAGAATATCTCTTCCAGAGCAAAGGCCTAGACTGCGGAAGAAAGCGCTGTTGTCTCTTATACATACGACGAAAAAAAGGGGAACCCGCGAAATTATACATCAGTGTCCTTAACAACGGTTTGCAGCAGAATTCTAGACCATGTTCTCACTTCAAATACAAAAAAAAAAAAAAAAAAAAAAATCCTTGACGCGGAAAGATTTCTGTCCTCTAATCAACACAGTTTTTAACAGCATTGCTCGTGCCGAACTCGGCTTTCCCTCTTCTTACGTGATATAATACGAACAACGGATGAGAGAAACCACGTAGATTGCATGTTTCTAGATTTCCCGAAACCATTTGACGCGATATCCCACCGCAGACTGTTAACGAAACTAGGAGCTTATGGAATAGGTTCGCAGTTATGCGAGTGGTTTGAACATTTCTTAATAGAATCCACTACGTTGTCGTCAATGCTGAGAGCTTTTCAGAGACAAGAATATCGTCAGGAGTGCCCCAGGAAAGTGTGATAGTATCGCTATTATTTTTTTCTATACAAAAGATCTGTCGGACAGGGCGAGCAGTTATCTGTGGTTGTTTGCTGATGATAATGTGCTGTACAGGGAGGTGACATTGGTAGGTGACTGTCAGATGATACAAGATGACTTAGACAAAACTTCTAGTTGGTGTGATTAATGACAGCTAGCTCTAAGTGTAGAAAAAAGTTTGTTAATGTAGATGAGTAGGGAAAACAAAGCCGTAATTTTCGAACACAGCACTGGTAGTCTGCTGCTTAGCGCAGTACTAAATGAAACAAGCAAGTAAGGATTGTAGTAGGGAAAATGTGGTACTGGAAGAATGATAGGAAAGGGGAACACGTATAGAACGCTAGTGCGACATATTCTTGGGTATTGCTCAAGTGTCTGGGGTCCACACAAGATCGGATTAATGAAAGACAGCGAAGCCATTTGAAGGTGAGCGGCTGGATTTGTTACCAGTAGGTTTGAAATACACGCAAGTGTTAGGGAGTTGCTTCGGACATTCAAATGGGAATCCCTTGAGGGAAGGCAGCATTCTTTTCAAGGAACACTATTGCGAAAGTTTAGAGATCCGGAATTTGAAGCTGACAGCACAATAGTTCTACTGCTACCAAAGTACATTTCGCCCAAGGACCATGAAGAGAAGATATGAGGTATTAGGGCTCACACGGAAGCGTGCAGACAATCATTTTCCTCGCTCTGTATTTGCAAGTGGAACAGGAAAGTTGCAGGGTACCCTCCGCCACGCACCATACTGTGCTTGCGGGGCATATACGCATATGTAGATGGTGAGGCGCCCTGAAAAAAAAAATCCCACGACCTTCATACGATGGCCGGAGTGTCCGGCAATGGCACCCACTCGGCAGTGTTGCCTTTTCTGCTAGAGTTGGAAGCTTAGAACCACCAGGATTAAATGATAGTTTGCTTGTTATTGCCTTCGTGTATTTGGTGACCCTCCTCGATGAGACTCTAGTACCGTACTCCAACGTTCAGCATTTTCACCGACTCAAAGACTGTGGTGAGGAACTGCAGGTTGTGGAATAAATGCTGTTACCGCCTGTGCTGAAAGCGTTAATACCCTCTCTGGGTGGGTATGTTATGGCAGGAGCTGTAGTCAAGATGGCGAAAGAAGATCCCTGGCAGTTCGCAGCGCTTTTGCCAACTTTCAACTGAAAAGAACTAATGATGTCAGGCGGAAACTGTATCTGTCTACGCAACGGTGACAACAACGTGGCGTTGCCATAGAAACGTTTAAAAAATCGCATTATAGTGTTGGTTGAGGTAGGTCCACGAAGCTTTCGCACCCAGCCGACTGTAACTGTCAGGGATCAACTCATAACATCTAACAGTCCACCACTGACGGCAGATCGTCATGTTGCAGGGTTCTATACCATCATTATTGCAGCATCGAATTGCGGATTTACGTCGGTGGCAGGCCCACATAATCCTTGGCTGATTGTTAAGGCTTACCTGAAGCTCGTCTGCACCAATTCTATACTCACAACAAAAACATTCAATCTAGACCTCAACATAAATTTATTTCTTCTGGTAAATGGGTTCAATTAAAAGTAACTGTCTTCACACATACATGCAGCATAGTTACATGAAAAACAAACACACTGAAGCACCAAAGAGACTGGAATAGGCATGCGTATTCAAATATACAGATATGTAAACAGGCAGGAGACGGCACTGCGGTCGGCAACACGTACATAAGACAAGTGTCTGGTGCAGTTGTTAGATCGGTTATTGCTGCTACAATGGCAGGTTATCATGATTTAACTGAGTTTGAACGTGATGTTACAGTCGGCGCACGAACGATGGGACACAGGAACAAACTGCTACAATGAAGTGGGGATTTTCCCGTACGTCCATTTCACCAGCGTACCGTGAATATTAGGAATACGGTAAAACCTTAAATCTCCGAAACCGCTGTGGCCGGAAAAGGGTCCTGCAGGAACGGGACCAAGGACGACTGAAGAGTTCAACGTGACAGAAGTGCAACCCTTCCGCAAATTGCGGCAGATTTTAATGTTGGGCCGTCAAAAAGTGTTAGCGTGCGAAACATTCAACGAAACGTCATCTACATCAGCTTTATGAGCCGAAGGCCTACTCATGTACCCTTGATGACTGCACAACACAAAGCTTTACATCTCTCCTGGACTCCTCAGCACCGACATTGGACTATTGATGGCTGGAAACATGTCGCCTGGTCGGACGACCCTGGCTTCAAATTGTATCGGGCAGATAGACGTGTACATTTAAGGAGACAACCTCATGAACCCACGGACCCCACATGTCAGCAGGAGACAGTTCAAGCTGGTGGAGGCTCTGTATTGGTGTGGAGCGTGTGCCATTGGAATGACATGGGATCCCTGATACGTCTAGATACGACTGTCGGATCACATACCGCAAATTCATGTCCATTGTGCATTCCGACGGACTTGGGAAATTCCAGCAGTACAATGCGAACCTCACACGTCCAGAATTGCTACGGAGTGGCTCCAGGAACACTCTTCTGAGTTTAAACACTTCCGCTGCCCACTAAACTCTCCAGACACGAACATTATTGAGCATATCTGGGATGCCTTGTAACGTGCTGTTATCCACCCCCTCGTACTCTTACGGGCCCTACACGATATTAGGCATATGTACCCGTTTCTTTGGCTCTTCAGTGTACATACCGTTGGTGATATCATGGAACCAGTACACAGGGATAATGTGTGTGGCAAAAGGCACAAGTCATCATCAAATTATTACTGCCCAATACTGTCATCCCTATAAATACAAAAAGGCATTTCTCACCATAGTCTCTAACTCAAAGTTAAAGCTACATTTAGATAGTGTCTAAAGTGAAAAAACAATGGCTAGAGACAATTATTACAGTTGGGAAGTCAACGCTATTTTCAGTGAGGTGAAACATTGACCCACAAATACAGAGTGGTCACAAGCAGTATGAGGAGCTTGTAAGGGTGCTGCAGTGTAGGTTGCGCTGAGAAATAACTATTGACAAAAATTGGATACGTTGCATCGTTTCCCAGTCTATTCGCATTGAAGTTAACCAATCACGCTTCTGCACACACAAGTGACCTGCCAGATACAATTACTGTCACTTGTTGTCAAACCGTTGATGATAGCTTATGAGATCTGTTCAATGAACCAACTGATTTTAAAGGAAAACATTTCAGTGATCTACTTCTCGATACGTGATAATGAGTAATTACTGCTCTTCTGCTCAATAAAATATTTCTGGGTTTGTGACCGCATTGTCAATATACATAAAACTACCGACGTTTCTGTTCCTGTTGCTAGGTACGTTCTTCACGGTGCTTTTGTAAACAAAACCCAGAAAAGTTTTATTGAATGTGACAATGGCCACGGAAGTCTACGTTTATACTGGTCTTCTGCTTTAATTTGTTTATTCCTGGTGCAAACTTTTTCAAATTTTTGGTATTCAATACTTAGAGTTGTAAGACGTGTATATTTCTATTGTCTGTTGTCAAACCACAATTTATGAAAGATGTTTATATTTTATTAATATGATTATGTAGGAATAATTAATATTTGCCATGTTGGAAATAATTGTGGTAGCAGGGAATGTCTGCACCAAAGTATTGTTGGCAGGAGAGACCGCGTATTGACACATTTTAAGAAAAGAGCGGGAAAGACCGCGCATTGATACATTTTGTAATGGTAGCGGGGATTGTCTACTCCAGAAAGCATTGTTGGCGGGAGAGACTGCACTTCAGCGTTCGTAGGAAGTCAGTAGTAAGCGAGAAGTGAAGCGAGTCGGTAGCAGGTCTGAAGCGAGAGATTGAGAGGAGCGGTGTGACTGCCAGCCACCAGTTATGATTTACAAGAGATTATAAACGGATGTACAGAGACATCAGCTAACTATTATCATAAAAGGAACTAATATTATTTAATTATTTTTCTGAGAAACTCAAGGCTAGTGAAGGTATGTTTGTGCAATGCTAGTTGTAAGATTATTGTAAAAAGTAAGTCCCATTTGAGCGTTTGTAAAATCATTTCATTCAGAATATAATTAATTTTGCCAGCAATATTTCATTACTGATTATAATCCGTCCCAAAAACCATCAACGTAAAACTTTGCAAAATTCTATTGTTGTCAAGAAAAAGTTTAACTATGAATTACGTAACTTCAGTCTAATTAATTAAAGAATAACGTCAGCTTTGCTATCAAAGAATGACGTCAGCTTTGGTAATAAATACAGGCACTTACTATGACAGCCCACCAGCAGCTAATAAAGTATAGTAAAATGGAGTAAATATATTCATGTCGCAGTTCGATGTAGCAGTCAGATGGCGATCCAGTAACAGTGAAAAAGGTAAGGAACAGTTTTGGGTTATTGCAGATAACGACTGAGGGCCACGACGACGACGCATTCTATGTTTCGTCGAAATAATCAGAAAATCAATTTTAATAAGCAGCAATTAAATTTGTATGCAAAGATTGAGAAAGAGAATAAATTTCAAAGGGAGGATTTCATTTGTTATTACTAAGCAAGAGATAGAAATCCTAAGGGAATGTTTCATAGGTTATTGTAAAAGGCAAGGTTGCGTAACAAAAGAGATATAGAGGAGACAGGAAGGCTCCAGAGTAGCATAGTTGTCATCCACATGTATGTGACACATCTTACTGTGTTTTTAGTATGGGGTGCTTTTTGCAAGTTTTTACTTTTTTTCAAACTTAGATACTACTACATAGGTGTCTAATTAAAGAAAGTATTGACGTACAGTTTTGGTTATTACTGTGTCTCCTCTGATTCCTAGCTCTTAGAACCAATGTACATTTCATGTTGCTCACCACTGCATTCAAATGCAACGTAATTAGTTTGTGTAGCTACGTGACTGACGACAGATTTTTATTTATTTTTAGTTCACAAGTCTATTTCCATATGACAAAACCAAGGAGCAAATCTCCATGGCCATGAAACGAGTCATTACACGAAAGTAACACAAGTAAAATGAAATGTAGACGAATGGCATGCAGATGACAAGCTGCTACTGTAAATATGAGTATTACCTCTATCAACAATGCAACATGGGAATTGATTTATTTTTTCCAGGAATTCATCGATATATTTGAAGGAATGATCCTTGAGCAAATCCTTCAGTTCAGACTGGAATGTGAGGAGATTACTGTCAACCCTTTTTAATTCATATGAAAGCCTAATAAAAAGCGACGCAGCAGAATATTTGCACAAATTTCTGCACAAGACTCAAGGAGGTGCGGTCTAAATGTAGCTTCGATTTCTGCCTGGTAGTAACTGTGTGAAAACTGCTAATTCTTGAGAAGAAGCTCGTACTGTCAACATCAACGCATTGAAGAAAATAAATATTCAAAGGGCAATGTCAGAATTCCCAGACCTAAACGGGGCTCGACAACAGGTTTGCGAACTTTACACGACTTATTGCTCGAACTGCCAGATTTCAGAAGAGAATGAAGATAAGCAATGTAGACTAATTGTCGTGTTGGACTCTCACTTATTGCACATACTGTTCTAATTGAAAATATAGCAGTATTTAGACTTTGAATAAGATGCTGAACATGGGCTACCCATGACAGTTTACTAATTAACACCACAACTAAAAATGTGAATTGTTCATACTCACTAATCATATGCCAATTCTTCATAAACAGAACAGTATTTGATGGACTGTCTTTGTTGAACACAACATACATCAGTATCAAGCTAAATGCAGGAGTAGAGGGAAATATTTCAGATTCAACTGTCATATTAGAAGGCACGTAACTTTACACAAACGTGTGCGCGCGCACACACACACACACACACACACACAGACAAGGAACAGCAGCGATCCCAGCACGGACCATCGAGCACCCAACCCCTCTCCCCCCAAATTCCACCTCCACTTAACAGTATTCCAGTCATCAGCCACCTTACAGCCGTTCTCATTGCTGTCGTGAATGACCATTTGTCTGTAGTTAAAGTGTGAAGGAAACCGATTGTCATTAACTCCTCTTATTCTATAACGATTCAACTTCTCCAGTAATGTCTTATAATCCGCACAATCAAACTTATCCCTTTCTCGTTTTCGATAAAGCAGTTTTACTATTGAGTGCTGTAATCGTTCAGGAAACAGATCATTCCTGAAGGCAAAATCACAGATACGGCTAGGTACTGGGCTAACATATGCATCAAAGTGCTACAGTAATTTGCTAGTTACCCCACTAATTCTACGCGAGTCCTTAGACTTCAGCGATATGGTTATTGGCTCTGTCTCCTCCTTGTCAATATTATGGTGGTGTATATCAAATAGAAGCCACGTTTTAAGTGAGTTACACGATTCTCTGTAGAAAATAAGTTTTAGTTTAATTCACCAGATATATTCAGAAATTGATTATTAAATACTGCACATAATCTGACTTAGCGGTAACAAAAACATATTTACTACATACTGAATTTATCTTCTAAGCTTATGCTGTTGACCAACCAAATCCTTCACGACTGACCATACAGTTTTAATTTTATCCTAAGAATCATATACGCCATTTGCATACTACAAGCCTTTTGCGTTCCTAAAGATATTTTAAGAGCGTTACAATAATGATTCGAAAGAACTACTGCAACTCGATTGCTACTATCCCCAACCTTTCGATATAATTCCCAATTTGTTCCACATCATATACTAATGCCATTAGGCACCTGCCTGGTTTGCCTGTTTGCGCCAGTACGCATCTTAAATAAACGTTATAACGGGAAGCAACTTTCAGAGAGCAAGAGAAATGTGTAGAAGGAAGCAGTATATTTATCGCTTACGTTATCTGTTCTATAAACTTCCTGCCACTCTTGCTCTTTAATGAGGTGTCAAAATGACTTTGTTACTGCTGGATTTTTAGAATAGTTTGTAACTACATTAAACACGTGTGCGCGAGCACGAATCCTGTTAATGTTAAAATTTGTGCATTGTGGTCTGAAAGGCCATTTACACTTTTACTTGCAAATTGTGCCTCCAGTAATGAAGACTGAACGAAAATGTTGTCTATGGTTGTGCCACATTTCTTCTGCACTCTGGCTAGAAGGAATGCACTCCGCACTAGATAATAGAATTGAAGGAGATCTTCCAATATTCTTTTCCTTGCACAATCACTTTTCAAATTAAATTTAAAGTCACCGTGTTGTTGTTGTGGTCTTCAGTCCTGAGACTGGTTTGATGCAGTTCTCCATGCTACCCTATCCTGCGCAAGTTTCTTCATCTCCCAGTACCTACTGCAACCTACATCCTTCTGAATCTGCTTAGTGTATTCATCTCTTGGTCTCCCTCTACGATTTTTACCCTCCATGCTGCCCTCCAATGCTAAATTTGTGGTCCCTTGATGCCTCAGAACATGTCCTACCAACCGGTCCCTTCTTCTCGTCAAATTGTGCCACAAACTCCTCTTCTCCCCAATTCTATTCAATACCTCCTCATTAGTTATGTGATCTACCCATCTAATCTTCAGCATTCTTCTGTAGCACCACATTTCAAAAGCTTCTACTCTCTTCTTGTCCAAACTATTTATCGTCCATGTTTCACTTCCATACATGGCTACACTCCATACAAATACTTTCAGAAACGACTTCCTGACACTTAAATCTATACTCGATGTTAACAAATTTTTCTTCTTCAGACACGCTTTCCTTGCCATTGCCAGTCTACATTTTATATCCTCTCTACTTCGACCATCATCAGTTATTTTGCTCCCCAAATAGCAAAACTCCTTTACTACTTTAAGTGTCTCATTTCCTAATCTAATTCCCTCAGCATCACCCGACTTAATTCGACTACATTCCATTATCCTCGTTTTGCTTTTGTTGATCTTCATCTTATAACCTCCTTTCAAGACACTGTTCATTCCATTCTACTGCTCTTCCAAGTCCTTTGCTGTCTCTGACAGTATTACAATGTCATCGGCGAACCTCAACCTTTTTATTTCTTCTCCATGGACTTTAATACCTACTCCGAATTTTTCTTTTGTTTCCTTTACTGCTTGCTCAGTATAGAGATTGAATAACATCGGGGAGAGGCTACAACCCTGTCTCACTCCCTTCCCAACCACTGCTTCCCTTTTGTGCCCCTCGACTCTTATAACTGCCATCTGGTTTCTGTACAAATTGTAAATAGCCTTTCGCTCCCTGTATTTTACCCCTGCCACCTTTAGAATTTGAAAGAGAGTATTCCAGTCAACATTGTCAAAAGCTTTCTCTACAAATGCTAGAAACGTAGGCTTGCCTTTCCTTAATCTATTTTCTAAGATAAGTCGTAGGGTCAGTATTGCCTCACGTGTTCCAACATTTCTGCGGAATCCAAACTGATCTTTGCCGAGGTCGGCTTCTGCCAGTTTTTCCATTCGTCTGTAAAGAATTCGCGTTAGTATTTTGCTTTAAATACATGCTTTAACGGTCGTAAGTCTTAACTACCTTTGAGACTGGACGTGGTGAGCTGACGTTAGTCAAAAATGCCTTTGAGGCAACAAAAACTTTATTATTAACACCTCATTCTCTTAAAACAGGGCGTCTAATAGGGCTACGAAAGCTGGAGTTCGTTCTGCAATAACCTGGACTTATGGTCTGGGATGCGATTTTGTATGGCAGCAGGAGTACTCTCGTGGTTGTCCCATGCAGCCTGACTGCAAATTTGTAAGTGAGTTTTGGTGATGCGACCTGTTATGTAGCCATTCATGAAGGTCATTCCAGAGGGTGTTTTCCAAGAGGATAACGCACGCCCATGTACCGTTGGTGTAACGCAACATGGTATACAGAGTGTCGACATATTGCCTTGGTCTACTCGATTTTCAGATCTGTCTCCAGTCCAGCACATATGGTACATCATCGGTCGACAACTCCAGCGTCATCTACAAACAGAATTAACCGTCCCTGTATTGACCGACCAACAGGCACGGAATTAAATCCCGCAAACTGACGTCCGGCATCTGCACAACACAGTGCATGCAAATTCGCATGCTTGCATTCAACGTTTTGGCGGGTAAACCGTTTAATAATGTATTAGCATTTCACATTTGCTATGGTTTATCTCTCGCTTAAATTAAACCGTGATCTTGCAAGGTTAATCTCTGTTACCTAGAGAGACGCATTCCTGAAATTTCGTTGGTGTACGTATTTATTTTGTGGTGTTCCTTTAATTTATATTTGTGGTTTGTAGTAGCTTGGTATTATGTTTCTAGTTACAGGATGAGGGATTTTTCTGTTGACACTTTCTGTTCGAATTTTTTTTCGATGGTTGGTTACTCTACGAATTACGTGAATCATGTACTGGTTGTCTTGAAGAACCTGATTTTGACATACGAGATTGGAAGTACTCAGAAAGTGTGAAATAATGTAATTATTATGTGTCAATGATATAAGTAGCTGAAATCACTAGTTAACTCAGACTGATGTACGGAGAGCTGCTGTCTTACATACAGAATGTAGGAAACAGTTTGTATGTGATAGAAGTGTGACTTCATGAGATTTCGATTCAGAGTATTAAATCGTTTCGACCAGAAATTAGGCACAATCAACGACTAAAATGCATTTCACATTCTAGCTAGTTTTTTAAAGTCTAGTATCCTAATGCACTAGCCAAACTCGTTAGCTAGTGCTTAAGTTCAACACTGAACTAACGTTTTAGTTACAGGCACTCGTCAGGTTCCAAAGAACGGCCATCGTCAGCTGTTTGACTTGCAGGGGATGAAGAAACTGCGGTGCCGTCTTCCTTTAGGCCACTTACACGACGGAGATTTGATCACGCGACTTGTCCTCACAGCAGAGTCGAGTTCTTCATTTAACAAGCAGTTCCCGTATGTGCATTTTTCATGTCCTTTCAAGGAATGTTGTGCTCTTTCCAGGTGTGAAAATTTCTGCCGTGGAACTTCTCATGACTGAAGGAGAACGTCGTCCTGTAATTTTGTATTCATGAAATAAGGACTATAGCATTAAGATCGAAATCGTAATGCTTGTGAATGTGCAAACAATGTGATCCTGACTTCGAAACTAAAACTGTATCGGAGAAAAAGGAATGTGGAGTGTATTATTTTATTTATTACTTACTAGAATACATTTTATGTCTTGTTCATTTGTCAAGGAATAGCACCTTCAGTGCTCACAAAGTGATCGGGGAACTTGTCCCGTACACTCGTGACTTCTTACTTGCGTGGTGTCGTACCTCTTTTAAACCAATCAGTTCTAAAGTTTCACCCAGCTTCAATCCACCTGGTTAGTGAACAAAGTTGTGCAGCACACCACACGCTCTAATTAATACTGCACAGAACAGTATACGAAAAGTACAACCTGTGTAGTGGAACGCTCCCGGTAAGCTTTAATGTCACAGACATTCTGTAGTGGTTAAGGAACTTTGCTCAATTTTCTTTCACTGTCTTATATAGTGTAAAAATAAATAAGTGGAAAAAGGGAGCGCATCATTCTCTTGAATAATACACATCGGATGAATTCAGTTCATTCGTAAACGTCTGTGACTTCTGTGCTTTCTTTTCAGTAAAAAGCGAAGAGCAACACTTTCCCATCAAAATTTGTCTGCCACCGCTGCTGTCACCTCTCTATCGAACTCAAACAGAAGAATATGTCGAAGATTATCCGATTTCTGCACTTGGCACTTCATTATCTATCGTCCACAGCTCCACTCGCTCCCTCCAAAAGGCGGAAAGATAATATGCAAGCTAAAATAGCAACAGTCACCTACAAGTGAAAAATTAAAATAGTAAATAAACCAATAGCATCCGGAATACCAACATGTACAACTGAAACGTTTCAAACTTATGCAGCAACCTAATATTTACACATTTGGCGTGGTGCACAATTTCTTCTATAATGTACTTGTATTTCACAACAATTGAATTTGATATAACATCAGCCCATTGTTAATTTACCGAAATGTTTGGGAAATGAAGTACGGCGAATCTTGATAAATACCACCTACTCAAATATAAAGCACTAACGAATCCCAAAAGTGATTTTACCCGTACGAATTTATTCATCGTTTCACACAACATAAGTGTGAAATCAGTGAACTTAAATAATCACTATAAAATGATTCGTTACATTAAGAAAAAGTGACACACTTAATTGATCGAACGACTACAAGACAGTAGTTAGATATTCAGGAAGTTGGCATAAAATGTTTACATACTTACATACTACACCGACCCGCGTTCTGATTTTAATGCTTCATGAAGTAAAGGAAGTATAGCGAAAAAGTGGAAAAATCACAACAATGTATGATTGAAATGGTTAAGACAATTTCTGCAAAACGGTTCCAGAAGAAACAATGCGACCAACAAACTTTACAAGAATGTTATGATTGTTGCTTAGTTCGAGCTGATGTACCGTGCCCAAACGCAAGAGAAACTTAAACATCCAGATCAAGATGGCTGCAACTATAAAAAAAATGGTTCAAATGGCTCTGACAAGGGAACCTCCCCATCGCACCCCCCTCAGATTTAGTTATAAGTTGGCACAGTGGATAGGGCTTGAAAAACTGAACACAGATCAATCGAGAAAACAGGAAGAGGTTGTGTGGAACTGTGGAAAAAATAAGCAAAATATACAAACTGAGTAGCCCATGTGCAACATCAAGGATGATGCGAACTCAGGAGCACCGTGGTCCCGTGGTTAGCGTGTGCAACTGTGGAACGAGAGGTCCTTGGCTCAAGTCTTCCCTCGAGAGAAAACTTTACTTCTTTTTATTTTCGCAAAGTTATGATCTGTCTGTTCGTTCATTAACGTCTCTGTTCACTGTAATAAGTTTAGTGTCTGTGTTTTGCGACCGCACAGCAAAACCGTGCGATTAGTAGACGAAAGGACCTGCCTCCCTAATGGGAACCGAAAACATTAGATCGGAGGGTCATAGGTCAACCGATTCCTCCACAGGAAAACACGTCTGATATATTATATACGACACTGGTGACCGCATGTGCGTCATATGACAGGAATATGTTGTCGACCCACCAAACTTGTACACTTGGCGAATGGGTAAAAAGATTCTTCTACCTTGCCCGACTTAGCTTTTCTTGTGGATGTGATAATCACTCCCAAAAAAGTGATGAAAACATAAGAGTTTGTCACGTAAACTGCAACAAATGAATGCAACAGTTTCACAGTCGTACCGTTTTCCCTGTGCTCTGTCAAAACATATGTTTTTAACGTTTCAAATTTTTCGGTTTAGGTGTAGCGTCCCCATACTACGGCGCAGTTACCTCACATCGGACGGACGGACGGACAGATAATAATTGTCTCAAAATAAAAATTAAACTTTTCACTCGAAGGTGGTCTTGAACCAAGGACCTCCCGTTCCTCAGCTGCTCAGGCTAAACACTTTTCTTTTTTTTTTGTTTAATCTCATTTTGTTCCCTTGTGTTCGTTGCATCTGCTCGGGGCGGACGTCGTACGACATCCGTTGAAGTTCGTTGTTGATCGATTAGCTCAGTTTTTTTATTACAGAAGGCTGCTAACCCTCTGACCGAACACGCTGAGCTACCGTGGCGCCTGAAGCACAGGACCACGGCGCTCCTGAGCTCTCCGGTCCTTGATATTGCCTATCATGCACATGGACTACTCAGTTTGTATATTTTGCTTATTTTTTTCATAGTTCCACACAACTTCTTCCTGTTTTCTCGATTGATCTGTGTTCAGTTTTTCAAGGCCTATTCACTGTGTCAACTTATAACTAAATCTGAGGGCGGTGCGATGGGGAGGTTTCCTTGTGAGCACTACGCGACTTAACTTCTGAGGTCATCAGTCGCCTAGAACTTAGAACTAATTAAACCTAACTAACCTAAGGAAATCACACACATCCGTGCCCAAGGCAGGATTCGAACCTGCGACCGTAGCGGTCGCTCGGTTCCAGACTGTAGCGTCTAGAACCGCACGGCCACTCCGGCCGGCCTGCAACTACCGATGAGGAATGAATAAATAGGTCACTTAAAAAGAATGGATGGCGTTCCCGATAAAGATACCTATGTATGAGAAAAGGGAAATGTGGGCATTGGGAATAAGTGGATTGGAGGACTATCGCTGTCAGTAAAAAAAAATTTAAAAAAAAGTAACTAATTATCACAGTCTGATATTCGACGACGGAAAACAATCATTGATTACGGCAGTTTTGGCCAATGCTGAAAAAACTCAGAATATATTGGAAAGTGAATAAATTCAGAATTTTTTTGTTGTTGGGCAGTGCTGTTTCGCACGCAATGATCAAAGTTACTCTACAATTTACTCCGATTATTGTTTTTGTTCCATTACTTTCACTTTTTTATAGCAGATTTTTACTTTCAGACATTGTCGAGGCACATCGGTTCGGACAGTGCCACCAATGAACACGTGCAGCCGTGAGCCAGGTGGGACGTGACGCGTTCGCCTCGTGTGGGCAGCACACACCAGGAGCCGCCACGTGATGTGGCAGAGAGAGCGACCGCCGCGGCGGAACTGCGGCCCCAGATAATGTTTGACAGCTGGCCGGCTGTCAACACTGCCGTGGCTCGACACACACCAGCTGACGGCCGTCACGCCAGGAGGTGTGCAGCCTGATGTGACGTGACGTGACGTGATGTGATGGACACACCTGGTGCTACGGTGGACTCTGCACGCGGTCAGCTTCCATGGAACACCCAGGCTGATCCATCGAAATATCTCAAAATTCTCCTCACTCTAACATACTACTAACGTAATACAGTGAAGCGCCAAAGAAACTGGTATAGGCATGCATATTCAAATACAGAGTTATGTAAACAGCCAGAATACGGCACTGCGGTCGACAACGCCTGTATAAGACAACAAGTATCTGGAACAGTTGTTAGATCGGTTACTACTGCTACAGTGACAGGTAATCAAGATTTAAGCGCGTTTCATCGAGGTGTTATAGCCGTCGCACGAGAGATCGGACACGGCATCTCCGAGGTAGCAATGAAGTGGGATTTTTCCCGTACGACCGTATCACGAGTGTACCGCGAATATCAGGAATCTGATAAAACATCAAATCTCCGACATGGCTGTGGCCGGAAAAAGACCCTGCAAGAACGGGACCAACGACGATTGAAGAGAAAGCGTTCAACGTACAGAAGTTCACCCTTTCGCAAATAGCTGCAGGTTTCAATGTTGGGCATTCAACAAGTGTCAGCGTGCGAACCATTCAACGAAACATCATCGATATGGGCTTTTGGAGCCGAAGGCCCACTTGTGTACCTTTAGTGACTGCACGACACTCGCCTGTGCCCATGAACACTGACAATGGACTGTTGATGACTGGAAATATGTTGCCTGCTCGAACGAGCCTCGTTTCAAATTGTATCGAGCGGATGGACGTGTACGAGTATGGAGACAACCTCCATGAACACCATGTCAGCAGGGGACTGTACAGCGTGGCTGAGGATCTGTAATGGCATGCGGTTTGTGCAGTTGGAATGAAATGGCACCCCTCGATACGACTCTAACAGATGCCACATACGTAAGCTTCCTGTCTGATCACCTGCATCCATTCATGTCCATTGTGCATTCCGACAGACATGGGCAGTTCCAGCAGGATAATGCAATACCCCACACGACCAGAATTGCCACAGAGTGGCACTCTTCTGCTGGACACCAAACTCTCAGAGATGAACATTATTGAGCATATCTCGGATACCTTCCAACGTGCTGTTCAGAAGAGATCTCCACTCCTCGTACTCTTACATTTATGGACAGCCCTGCAGCATTCATGATGTCAGTTTCCTCCAGCAGTACTTCAGACGTTAGTTGAGTGCATGCCACGTCGTATTGCGGCACTTCTGCGTCCTTGCGGAGCCCTACACGATATTAGGCAGGTCTTTCTTTGGCTCTTCGGTGTAGAAGATAACTTGCCGTACGAGGTAACAGTGGTACTATAGTGGAATTAAAATTATTTGATAGCTGCCTTCCTCCAATCAGAGTGCTGATCGTCACTGCCGAACTTTCCACCGCTTACCAATCCGGCACAACAAATATTCAGTTCACTTCCAGTTCCTTGTCTGGCTTTTTCTCTTGATGTGTTTGGATCTCGAATCCTTTTATTACGCACTTCGTCATAGATGATAACCAAAACCATAAACAACACACACACACACACACACACACACACACACACACACACACACACACTAAAGATGGTAACGAAATACACATGTTTCGTACACTGCGTGTACAAACACTACAGGACCCTTTCGCACAGGACGAAATTCAGAGTTCAGGGCCACATACTCAATTATTATCGCACAGATCGGCCAACAATAGATTATTTTCATACGACATTGCATGAGGCTAACATTTTGAAGTTAATGAAACATTGTTCCAATTGGTTCTATACGGTGATACAAATAACACCATTAAATGAAGTACTACGGTAGCACAGTCGTTAAGATACAGTCCGCATATGAAGATTGTCATGTATTCGAACTGCTACAGATAATATAATATTTTTTCGTTTCTAAGTCTTTATGAAAATGACTTATTATTGTTTTTTCAATTAATTGGAGTACATATAATTTTTATTCATAATATTTTTCTCATAATTTTTGCTGTCTCGAATTTTTTGCTTCCTATCTTTCCTGGAATCTGCCTGTGTCGCATATATCCTGTAACCGAGTGCCAGCCAGGACTGCTCATCCTCTGGTATCGCACCAGCACGTGTTGCTAGTGTGAAGATATTTTCACGCAATCGATGACAACGAGAAGTTAGAGTTCGCTTTTACTGCTGAAATTGGAATTTTCCTGTCTTGAGTTTGCTCGTAGAGGTCAGCCTCAAACGCCGTGAACATAGCGAGCGTGATTAATAGTTCTGCCGCAGGTTGATGCCTGTCATTTTCTAGGCTGCATTGCACATAACGAGGCTGTGGTCAGGTTAGAACACGAGTGTAAATTCGCGCCTGCAAAACGCGTCATCTGCCACAGTTCAGTCACTGATCACTTAAAATCACTTGTGCAGAGAACAGTTGTTGGCAACCATTAGGCCGGCCGCGGTGGTCTTGCGGTTCTAGGCGCTCAGTCCGGAACAGCGCCACTGCTACGGTCGCAGGTTCGAATCCTGCCTGCATGGATGTGTGTGATGTCCTTAGGTTAGTTAAGTTTAAGTAGTTCTAAGTTCTAGGGGACTGATGACCACAGATGTTGAGTCCCATAGTGCTCAGAGCCATTTGAACCATTTTGGCAACCGTTACGAACAGTGCTCCGCGTTACGTGAACAACACTTTAGCTCTTGTGACGGTACCCGCCGTATTTGTGTCGGCTTTAACCGAGCGGCAGCCAAAGTGGCAACACTTCAGACGGCAAGTGACAGACTTAAACTGTCAAGTAATGTTAATCGAACTATAATAATGAACACACGAGGTGTGGCAATAAAGTTGGGATGGAGCGCCAGTGATCTCCGGACAGCCAGTACTTGCCGACCGCTGGGGACACACACATGCACTGTCCGACGGAAGGAGACTTGTGTGGCGACGACAGTTGGCAGGTCGTTCGGTCGGTCGTCTCATCGGGCGGCGTCTATTTGGTCTTCCGATCGCTTCTGGGTCCCTTCTATTGATCATCTTGCGGGATTTGGGTCGGTTCCTTGCTTGTGTAGAGATGTTGGATGGCCAATGGGCAAGTGTTCTCTCTGCATGGCTGGGTCCGAGCCAGTGTCTCCGGGTCGTCGCGTCTTTTAGTCACAAATACTGTGCGCCGCCTTCATCCGTCTATTAATTTAGTATGTTTTAATGTTAAGATAAGGCCTTCAGCCTCTCTTAAATTAAAACTTTGAATTTTCCTGCTTAAACTATTTCTTTTTACAAAAAGGGGATTATGCCCTTTGGAATGTAGGCCATCAGTCCTCGTCTTACTATTCAGTCTCTTGCTCCCTAGAATTTTAAACCCATTCGGCATATCATTAGGGGTGATTCAAAAGTAGCCGTACACACTTCCTGGGCGCAATGTATGCACCAAAATAAGACTAAAATGTTAAGTAATGTTTCGTCTGAAGCTACTTTGTTTCCGTGTTACGATCCATATTGTCAGTTGTGGTAGGCTTTACATCATGGTATGAGAACAACCCTGAACCGATAGATGAAGATTCGACTGTAAGTACCCGCCGTGTAAGTGCCACTGCAGGGGCAGACAGCTTTTGCCAGTAACAACGTGACCTGTAAACAGCGCTGAGAGGCAGCTGGCCGGCAGTGTCGGAGAGAGAGGGGCAAGATGTCAGATAGTTGCAAGTAGAGGAAGGAAGGGACACTTGGTTTAACGTCGCGTCGACATCGAGGTCATTAGAGACGCAGCACGTCCTCAGATTGTGCCAAGGATGGGGAAGGAAATCAGCCGTGCCTTTCAGAGGAGCCATACTGGAATTTGCCTTTAGTGATTTAGAGAAATCACGGAAAACCTAAACGAGGATGGCTGAAAGCGGGTTTGAACTGTCGTCCTCCCGAATGCGAGTACAGTGCGCCACCTCGCTCTGTCATATAGTCGCCCTGTGCGAGTTTAGACTTCTCGTATGGACGGTAACCTCTATGAGTGACGTCACTACTGGCGGCGCGGCAACATGAGCAATCAGACCTCAGTCAACCACTTGACAATGGCAGAGGAGATCACTTCCGAAAGCTCATGGGTGGTTAACCACCTGATGCAGGTTGAAACCTGAGAAAATTTTATAAAAACTAACTATATTAACATTCTACATTCTTCATATCTGCATATTTATTTTTGAGAGAAGTATTCCTGGTAACGAACCCATTTCTCCCAACGAGAGACCAGTTTGTTGACATCGACCCTGTAGAATGACTTTGTTGACGGATCCACAATCTCACCTCTGCTGGCACTGCTTCATCACTGTCGAAGTGCTGCTCTCACCAGATTTCTTTAAGTTTTGGTAGCACTTCGAGTTCTGTCACCCAGATTGAAGTTATCACAACGGTGTATTTCATTACCTGCGTGAACAATCCAGTGTCGCACGCTGCTGATGTCAATAAAATCATCACCATACACAGCTATAGCTCTTTTATGGGCTATCATTCTTCTATGGATTTAAATTGGAGGCACATTTCCTGCGTTTAGAAACTCTATTATAGCACGTGTGTTTAAATTCGGAAATTTGATGGCCAGGAGAGTGTGGTAAGCACATCATGGTGTTCTTCGTACCAAGGATGTGCACTGCGAGCTTTGCGACAAGTTGCGTTGTCCTACTGGTAGATACCATTGTGCCATGGATGGACATGATTCCCAAGGCTAGAAGCATACTTGCGTTGACCCACTGTGCCTTCCAGAACGAGGAGATAAGCGGGAGACTGTAACGAAAAAATTCTCCTCCGGCCTGGACTCTTCCTACGACTGTTGTAGCGTCTTTCCTTCCAGACGTTTCACGCCATACAAGTCCAATGGAGCATGAAACGTGATTCATCTGAAAAGGTCACCTGTCGTCACTCTCTGGACGTGCAGTAGCGGTACTGCTATGCAAATTCCAGCCTTCATTGCCTATGAAGGATGCATGAAACAGGCGCGTGCTGCGGAGGCCCATATGCAGTAAAGTTCGCTGAACGGTCGTTGACCAGACGTTGTTGGTGGCCCCCTGATTCATCTGGGTGGCGAAATGCTCAACAGTTGCACGTCTGTTTGCCCATACATATCTCTGCAGCTATCGTTCACCCCTGTTGTCTATAACCCGAGGTGAACCACAGTTGCCTCTGCGCCGGGTTTGGATAGCGCCATTTTGCTATGGATGATATTATACTTTAAGCATGGTGGCACGCGAACGGTTTACAAACGTCACCATTTCGGAAATACTTCCAGCATTGCCCCGTAAAATAGTGATACTGCCTGTCTGACGTCATATAAATCTCTCCGTTTCTGCATTGCAACAACGACTGCACTTACTTCGGAGTTCCACAGACACGCTTTCTATACTCTCCGTTGCTAGTGCTAGCACCTGGTGAGCCGTGGCGGGACTGGCGCCTGGGATATCTTTGGCTTAGGCACTATCGATTCCGTATGGCAGAAGTTTGTCTTTGGAGCCTGGGACGGCTCAGGGTATAGCGGGCAGTACCGAGTGGAAGCGGGAGAACAACGTTGCCCACGGCACACGGAAGTGCGCGTATTAGCGATTAGCGAGACGATGGGGAGACGACAGCGAGCACGGTGTGCCTGAGTACGGGTGGCAGTAGCGCTCGATCGTACTGGGGAAAGTAACAGCGGACCGGCTCTTTAGCTTCTTGGCAACGTCGTGAAGCTATGCATGTGCTCGCTTCCTTGAAGGAATACGCTGTTACTATCGGACTAGGCAACGTCTGGCGTCTTCGCCACATCGATCCTACCAACGATTAGTGAAATGTAAGGATGATTGCTCTTACGGCAACAAAGTGTTGCAAGGACTGTGATGTGATATTTCATGCGTCTTTTTAAGTGTGTGTTTCGCTCCTTAATAGTATTGTTCTTACTTCAGCTGTCAAGTGTAAAAAAAAAATAAAAAAATAAAAAAAGATGATACGTGTACGCAGCCTTACCGAGCGATATATATTCTGTGTCTAAAGATTGGCGTGTGGTACCTTACAGGCCAACATAAGATGCTCCATGTGATGCTTGGGTTTTAATGAGCCAGTTTCGTTTGCATGATTAGTGTACGTGGTTCTGCTTAAAGGAATCAAATTAGTTTTATTATTGTCAATTTTAATTAAGTAGTTTTCTGTATAAGTTTGAGTATTAAGGTGAAGGAAGGTTTGTTTGGTTCCCTGTTGTCGCTTCTGATTTATGTTTCAGAGATCGGAAGCAGTGGGCAACCGAAGTGCAGAGTCTCCCCTTTTAAATTACTAGCGGGCGTACGGTGGTGGACTTCGCCTGAGCACGCGTGTGCTGTTTGGTTCCGATTTCGGCGTTCTGAACGGAGTGGAAGTACAAACGGAGTCCTCATCTTAATTCGAAGATAAGTACTCAGTCACCTCCACCGTTCGTGGCCAAGCTGTGGCCTCACAATCTCGGGCCTCAGTTATTGTACAAGCTGCAGTTTTTTCTAAGCTTGTGGTGGCTCTGCAAGGTTTCCCGGGTTTAATGTTTTAAATATTTGTCTTAAGAATTTTGAGGGATTTATAGAAGAATGTGTCTTAATTGAAACCATTTATTAAAAAAATTGCGGTGCAGTTAAGCCTTAGTGGCGTATGTCAATTTTGATGAGGAATATTAGTGATCAGATTGTCTATAACCTTGTAAAGTTGTTTGGTAATATCCCGCCCGGGGGGGGGGGGGGGGGAGGAGGGGGGGTGCTTTTCAATCTATGTGGAAATAATAATTGATTGCTTGGTTATTTGATGTAAAGTTTATTATTTAATGATGTACTTGGCCCGAGTGGCGGTTTTTTTAAATGTTTGCAAAGAGATTAATTCGCTTGTGGTTTCATATAACAAGCAGTTTGTAAAATTTGCTTGAGTGGCGAGTTTTTAAATGTTATCAAAGAGATCAATTCATTTGTGGTTTTATAAGAAGCTGTTTGTAAAGTTTGCCTGTGTGGCGTTTCTTATAGAAATTATTATCTGATTTATGATTGTAATTCTCTTAATGATTTATCTATGATGCAAATAAAATATGCAAATGTGCAAATACGCAAAATATGCAAATATAATTGATCACTGTATGGGTCAAGTCATTCCACTCCATTTATAGTAAAGGTTAGGAATTTGCAGTTCAAAAAGAAATAACGTAGCACCTCGCATCTGTGAATGGATACTGCACGTTGACATCAAACATAGGCGGTGTTCAATTACTGTAATAGGACCGTTTAGGTACGTTTCACACCACGATGTGACAGGCTATATTTGAGAGCCCTCTACTGGCAAAGGGTTGTAACTTTCGTCAGTGAAGCCGGGGAAGGTTCGGGATTAAGGTGAGCACCTAAACGGTATAATATGCACGGCATGTAATACTTCAACCGATATTGAGAACTGGTTAAAAAAAATTCGGTGACATTACTTTTCAGCAAGCCATCGTAGAAGACGGAAATCTAGTGGAAATTGCGTCCAAATTTATTACTGAGAAGTTTAAGAAGATACTTAAGGAGTTGTGGCGGCTTTAATTGTGGCGGGAATGGCACACCGCTGGCGCCACTCACTACTTGGGCTGATCATATGTCGGAAACTAGGGTTTTTGGTCGAGGCGTCTGTTGTTTGTCTTTGGCGGGCTCTGCCACTGACAATTAGCTGGAGGGAACGTATCTGGCATGTTGTTGGTTTTGGAGGACTCCTGCATTCGGTACAGGGCTCAAGAAGCCGCGAGTGGTTAAATCGGTCGGAGGCAGGGCTTGCCGGCTCGATTAAGGATTGATAGTTGCGGGCAGAGCAGCGGACGCCGCGTGCAACCTGTTTGGAAAGTTCCTGGCCAACTCCGAAAGATTAAAATCTACGGCACCTGGAAGATCACCTGTAAGGATTGGAAGCTGTTGATACGTGGTACTTACTAGAATTAAGGAAAACGTAGAAGGGAGGACCCACCAATATGACTCTCTTTTCACACTACCTGTTTATTTAACAACATAAAACCATAACTGTTTCTTTTACGAAATGAACAACTTGACAAAATTTACAAGACGGCCAGACCGGCAGCCCGCCCCTTATCGAGTCAAACAGTAGTGTTTACTATCGCGCTTGACAGTCTCTCTTATTAAATGCCCTTCTGCAACACATCAAAACTATATAAGCATCACTGATGACAAGAGTGATTCAGTTACTCAAAACAAATGACGTAAGTTTTAATTTAAAAGCTGTCTGTCGAAAGGTTCGGGATTGAGTCGCGCACCTAAGCAGATCAGGAAACAATATGCCAATGATAAGGCTTACTTCGAAGCAACCCACTTCTTAATTTCAATCGACAACTAAGGACCGATTGGATCCCAGCCCGTCCCTTCTGACAACCGTATTTTGACTAAAGCCCTGGTGACTGTTGGCTGTTAATATTTTCAAAGTTAAACTGATTGTCAGTTATTAAGACAGTTCTGAAGGAACGTCTTGAAAAATTACTTGTGAACACTTTTTACAAGAGAACTCACTCGGTGGAACCACAAGATCCAGCTAAAATAGATCAATAATGACCCGGTTTTTCAAACACAGCAACGCGCAGCTTAGTACAACAGGCTGTTAAGATTATAACTAATTACTGAAAAATATAATTACAGTCAACGAATTGAACCGGTTAACATCTAAATCTAACCACAAGGTTCGTGTTTGGATCAATGGCAACCTGTGCCTTAGTGCAATTGCTGAAGCTGTATTTACGACCAGGAGCTGATTCATTAGAGCATTAATGATCGGGTACAACCCAGAAAGAAAAGGCAACATAAAAACGGGACAAATTTTCAAACGACAACTAGTGTCTTACAAGGGGAGGCCGCCAATTGTGAAATTCAGATTCGATTCATACTGCGCATAATAAAAGCTCATGGCCAGAGGTGTAATGTGGCAAAGCACCAAGATGCACTTCTCAGCCGTTGTCGAGAAAATCGACAGTTAAAAGAAACCGTTACGGTGAAATACTCTCTACGATTAATAGATTTCTACAGCATCGTGTCGCAGCGGTAAGCGCTCGGGTTCGTAATCCGAAGGTCGCCGGATCGAATCTCGCGCCATGCAACTTTTTTTTTAGTATTTGTTTTTTGTAATTCAATATATATATATATATATATATATATATATATATATATATATATATTTCCCGGCAATCAGTTGCAACAATAATGCATATAATACGTTGTTGAAAGTCGTTTGTCGTGGAAAAACTGGCGACTTCGAACATCATTATGTTTTCCGCAAACAAAGTTGTATTTCACAAATGTTATTAATTGTCTTCATAATGTTAACCATGTATAGTTAACGGAAGACGTAGAAACGATATTCCGAAACGAATACGTATAGCGTAAGTCAAACGTTCGAATTAGAATGGAGACCCCACGAACACAAATTTGCTGTGGCAGGTATGAAATATAAACTCCGTTACACTTGAAGGAAAGATGTTGAATGGGCCGAAACGAACCGCCGCATAACAGCGTAGTTGCCCGCTAACTTCGAAAGAAGGTAGATGCGGTCCCTAGCGCCACTTATAACATCGTCGAAAATCAGTGCGGACGAGGGAGCTTTGGTACACCCTGTTAAAAAAATGGAAAAATGGAGGCGGTACAATTGGAGAGCGATCCGCCTTCACCAACATGCATAAGCAATTCATTAAAAAAAAAAAAATATATATATATATATATATATATATATATATTTGAATTACAAAAAACTAATAATAAAAAAAATTGCAAGGCGCGAGATTCGATCCGGCGACCTTCGGAATACAAACCCGAGCGCTTACCGCTGCGCCACGACGCTGTGGAAAATTACTAAACGTAGAGAGTATTTCACCGCAACGGTTTTTTTTACCTGTCGATTTTCTCGACAACGGCTGAGAAGTGCATCTTGGTGCTTTGCCACATTACACCTCTGGCCATGAGCTTTTATTATGTGCAGTATGAATCGAATTTGAATTTCACAATTGGCGGCCTCTCCTTGTTAGTGCAATACTACGGTCTGTATTTACGATCAAAGAGCCGACCGCGTGAAACTCTAAGGGTCGGGTACAAACCAGAAAATAATAAGCAAAGGCAATATAATATCGGGACAAATTTTTAAAAGACTACTAGTGTCTTAGTTCAATACTACTGTCTACATTTACGACCAAAGAGCCGACTGAGTAAGACTCTGAGGGACGGGTATAAACCAGAAAATAATTAGGAGGGCTGGTAGACAATGACACAAATCGCCACGAGGACTACAGAATGTTACTCCTCTTATCAGCAAGCAGTTCCATGGATACACGGTGCGTCGCCGCGGTTACTGAGTGGTGCCGATGACAGTCAGGCAGAAGAGAGCAACCAGGCCACGAGCGGTCGTCTGACATGAATGTTGTCAGCCAGCCGACGGAATGTTGGCCTGCTGCTTGTAGTCGACGCTGCCCCCGGAAAAGTACTCCGGTATCTTCGCTCTGCGCAGGCCCTCCTTGCGCAGCTCGTGGCTTCGGCCGCTCGGACCTCGTGACCACCCCCTGTCGCGACGCTACCGCCAATCACTAAACTTCGTCCCGGTCTCGGGCCAGCGAATCCCGAATATACATCGGTAAGCAAAGACCTACTATAGACACAACCCACAGATACCAACGTTTCCTTATATATATTGACAATGGGGCCGCAAGAGGCGTAGTCGATACTGCACCTTAGCTAGTGGTGCCAGACAGAAGTCTACTAATTCAATGGCGCCACTGCCCAGCTATAACACCCCTGCTTGGAATCCTGGAAGTCAAGGCTCCTTCACACGTTAGTGGAGCTAAGTGTTGGTTTTTTATTGGTACTTGTTATCGTAAGGCCACGTCTATGTTAATGTGGAATTAGACCTGTCATATTAACAAGCCTCCGAGTGATTGTGTGGGTAGCCATCTGTCAGTGCAACTAATAATAATTTGTTGTTCAAGGCCAAATTCAGTGCAAGTGTACGAGCATTCTCTGTTGTAAACCGAGTTAACGAAACTGAAGTTGTAACATAGTCCGCGTCAGAGACAAGGCGCTTTTTATTGATGAGTATGCCCTAGTGATTGGATTTGCAAGCACTGATATGTCACCTTCTTAATTTCCAAATAATTTTGGAATGTTAATCTTGTGACTTGTATGCGTAATCACATCCGGAATAAGTTAATATTGCCTAAATTCCAAACATTGTCGTTTGTAGCCTTATTTGGGCTGATTACTTTCCCTTCTGATGTGTGCTGGGAGAATAGCTTTGGCAGCGGAAGACGCGTTCCTGTTTCCTGGGTCCAGAGCAGAGACATGTGTTCATTCTGATGTGGCGATACTTTCATCGTCTAGGTTGGTCCGTAATCTGGCGTCTCTACCACCCACCTCGTATTGGCTCAAATTAAGTAAATTCGTTTGATACGTTCCACGGCGGAGCGCCGCCAATTCACTCCAGAGCTATTGATCCATTCAGTATTGTAAGAACATAAGCTACGATGCACGTTCAGCATCTCCAACGTTCTTTGTCATTATACTTGCTCTTTCACTATTTGTTTAAACCTTACACCCTTACTACTAGTTCTGGAGTGTGTTAAGGTTTAAAGTCCTTTGCTTATTAGTATGAACTGTTGTGTTTTTCCTTTGTTATCCATAGTCATTAGGTAACTCCATTAAATGTAAAACTTGCCTCCTTGTTGACTGTTGGCTGTGAAAGCCATCTGGTGCAATTTGCCACCTTATCTTGTACTTTGGGGGATTGCATATTTATTTAAGGCTCACTGTTAATATTTCTGCTGGTGTGTACCAGTTGCGAGTCAAATTTAAATTCCATGTCTTTCCAGCTTATCTTGTATTTTGGGCGTTGTGTATTTTATTCTTAAGGGGTTGTGTATAGATAGTTAAGGGCTTTCCGACAGCCACGATCAGTGGCGTGACTTGTTATTCTTTCTGCAATTTAGATGGGCGTTGTCTGTTTAAGGTGCTATCCATGCTTGAGATCTGCAGGTACCTTTAGTGGCAGTCATTTGTAACTCATCTTACTGGTGAAACTCAGTTTTTTGAAACAGCTTGCAGTCGTACCTAATTGGTGTGACTTCTTGCTTATCTTTGGGGACATTAATTCGTGGTTTCAAGCCCTGTTATTAAAGGTATAATCTGTTAGTTTGTTATTAATGAATTTATCTTGTTCGTGTTCTTTAAATTATTGTAAGTGTTGATATTCTTTTGACGTTGTTTTTAATCTACTATCATAATAATTGTTGTTAAACAATAAAGTGTATTCCATGAAATGACAAGTGGCATCGGAAATGACTGGGCTAGCAGGACAGAGCGGATTAGGTTGTGGAAAGGGGCCAAAATAAGTAGCTGTCAGTTGCACTCAACATACAAACTTTATTTATCAACACACAATATTACAACAAGGATGAAAAACATTCAAAACCTTAATCGACCTCCCTTAATTAACTTTAGATCGGCTGAAGGCCAGACCCAAAATCAAGACACAAGGCCTAAGCAAGAAATGGAAATACAAGGTTCTTTTGGAGGTTTCACTCTACAATATTTTCTAAATCTTCACTCTAGACAGGCTGAAGGCCTTGGCAATTTAATTTAAATGGAACTTGGCTGGAGTCCACATATTAAGCAATAAGAAGAGTTAGAATCAAAAGGCAGAAGGCCTTATCTTAAAACATTTCATGCAAAATTCGGCTGAAGACCCCTTACAAAATAATAATAATCTTACGTATTAGGGGAAGACAAGAACATTAATTTATGAGATATTAAAACTCAGCTGAAGGCCGCACATCAGCAAATACTTTAACGGCTAAGTCCTAGAAAGAAGAGATTCAATTTTAAAAGGCAGAAGGCTGTATCTTAAAACATTTCATACAAAATTCGGCTGAAGGCCTCTATAAAGAATAACAATCTCATGCCTTAAGGGCAAAACAAGAACTTTAATTTAAGAGAAATTAATACTCAGCTGAAGGCCACACATCAACCAAATAACTAAAAACCAAACATGGAAATTACTGTGTAACACACAAGGAACGGCGCTCAGAAGTTTCCAAGGGTCGGTCTGAGATCGTATCACTAACGCCCGTTTAGGTGAGACAGGCAGCCTGTCCAACGACTTTTTATCTGAATGCAACCCAACCGGCAGACAGCCGACCGACCAATAAACAAAATCAGTTCCGCTCCACGCAACCAGAAAAACGATCACAAGAGTTCAATACGACACACAGAATATTGCCACCCACAACGGCCAACAAGACCTCAGCTGTAGGACTACACGCCGCGTTGGACAGCAACAACATGACAAGGATAATACACTGCCGAAAATTACGTCAACGACCAGGGCAGGTAACTGGAACGACAACGGCCACAAGGCAGAAGATACCGCTGGTCAACTTCAAAAATAGGGAATAAATTAAGTTAAACTCCACAGGAAAACGGCTGGAATCTTAGCCGACTTGAATACCCAAACGTTGTTGCTCGCAGGAATGTCCCAAAACCTACAACAAGGATCAAACGAAGAAATGTAAACAGTTGGGGCTCAATATTAGGTTAAGTGAGGACTCAACTTTCATGTCCAAGATCGGTGGGCGACGAACTTCTTATCACTCGCAAGCAGCACCTCATACGCCAACCTCGCGTGCACACCGCCAGCGGTCCCAGCAAGATAACGCGCGACAGAGACTTCCTCGCTGCTCCACGCCAACCGATCGACTGATAACACACCTCCCAGCTGGAAACTATATGCGCCACACCAAAGACAGTACAGCAGTACTAGTATTGATACACGCTACTGCTGCCACTCACAGAGAGGACACCAACATGATCACGATAACCGTAGGAGAAATAAAACCACAGTACTGCAACCAAGGTTTAACCCAAGACAGGCATGACGAGCCAGCCACGGGTCAACAGCCACCTTCCATGTGTTTCTCATTAAAATTATCCCAACCCTTGTTGTGAGGTATCACTTTATGATGACAAAGGGGTACTTTTGCAAGATGTAGCAGTGACAGCTAAAAAAACTGAGAATAGACTTGATATCATTTCAGACAGTTTACGATCTGGAAAATCGTAACTTTTTAGTCAGCATGTTTAACATCGCCAAGTATTAATATTGACACATCTTGCTCCAAGAAATGTGAATTTTACTAACAACCATATGATTGAACATAAATGATGACACACAACTTGATATGGTAAAAAAGTTCAGTTCCATCTTAGTGGTTTCCATAGTCCCACAAAGAAACGAATGTTAAGTAAATCCCTGTAGACTACCTAGTGTTTTGACTATTCTTACCTTAATCTTTTAGATACTCTTTTGTCAGGTGTTATTGGATACAAACGTCTATTTGACGAATCCTTCCTTAGATGTTCTTTGACTGGATCGAGGACTTAAGTACAACTGGGAAATATTTAAGGTAAAGAACTCGCGGAACTATTTCATTTCTTGCATACCACTGTGAGATATGTCTTTCGTTCCAGATTTATACACAATTTTTATATGTTAGCTAGATTTCGTTCGTCGCAGTGCGTGACCTGAAGTCAAACAAATGTAAAGTATCCAGCGTCCACATTTTCGATGCTAACCCTCCGAATGCTATGTGATGGGTTGCTAAATGTCAATTATCACAACAACTATGACGAAAATCGAAAAAAAGGCACTTCAACATCAAAATGTGATGATAAACTATAAGATACAAAAAAATCAACTTCGTGTACCAATTTATTTCCTCATAATCGATTGATAGATTGACATGCATTACATGCTGAAGAAAACACGCAAACCTGAAACAAGTGTTTTCCAGTTAATTAAAGAGAAAGGAGGACCTCTATCGAAAAAGGGCACTCCAGTAGCCGCTGTAGCTTTGCGTCATTTACATAAAGTACATTCCACAGCCTTCACGGTAAATGATGACAGCCAAAACAGTTGCAGGATAAAGATTTATTAAAATTCTTGACCAAGGTTTCGGTATATATAAATATACCTTCATCAGAAGTAAAAAATTTAAAATTGCATCCTGCAATGGAGATTAATAAAACAATTGTGCCAAAAGCGTCGCCAATAGTTAAGACATCATCTCCATTTGTACAACACGATTATGGCCTCAGGGTCAATACGAACACAGTTTACCACCAGTTGTACAAATGCAGATGATGTCTTAGCTATTGACGACGCCTTTGGCACAATTGTTTTATTAATGTCCATTGCAGGATGTAATTTTAGATTTTTTTACTTCTGATGAAGGTATATTTGTATATACTGAAACCTTGGATAAGAATTTTAATAAATCTTTATCCTGCAACTGTTTTGGCTGTCATCATTTACCGTGAAGAATTTCAACAGTTGCTGTTTCAGCCATGTTTAAAATCTTGACTTTCTACAACAAGAAAATACTCTTTTTCCTCGCTTATTGCTATCACCTATAGGCCACAGCCGTTTCGTGGGAACCACTCGTTCATGTTTCTGACGTGAACGTCAATCGCACATCAGTGAGCACGGCTCCCAGACGCGTCATAGGAACTGTCCCTGTACAAATAGATTGGAGCTAATGCGTTGCGGTATTGTCCGTCTTCCTGCTAACGTGAGGTCTTCAGAAGCCCGGTCTGTCCTGAACTGAGGTATAATGTTCATCAGCTAGGAAAAAAAGAAACATAACTGTACTACACGCGTCAACGGACTGCATGAAATTGATAGCCTCACACCTGTAAAGCGTTTCTTTTTTCTAGCTGTGACTACTACAAAACGAAGCAAAATTCTTGAATGTAATATCTGTTGTGTGTTACCACTTCGAGTGCACAGTTTCAAACGTTGCGCAAGTCCCTCGCGCCATCTGGCGTCACTCTCACGGTGGAACGGAGCTGCTATCAGCTGCTTCCGTGAGAGCGTCACTCCGATCCTCTCTGGAAGATCCCAGACGATTCCGTTGGAAATATATACGCAGATTACTGTACCTACCTCGGCAGTCAGTGATTTGAACTCGAGATGACGATGGCGTAGTCAGTTATCGAAACCTAGAGTAATTTATTTGAAATGACGTGGCCTGTAAACCGAGAATATTTTATTCTAGCACACAATTCCAAAAATAAATTTTGCAATCCACTGTGTTGAACTACGAATAAAATAGAGTTGTAAGCAGTGCACACCAGGAAAGTTGTCTCAAGACACAAATGGCAACGTCGCGTGGCACATCGTAACGCAAGTGATATGTTTAAATGTTTACAACCAGTTTAAATGTTATATGGAAATCAAGGAAGTATGTGTGTGTGAGTGATTCAATATGTACCAGAGGCTTGCTGAGGTAATGAATAAGAAAAAAATACACATGATGACGTGTTACAGCACTTCTCTTGTGATTAGCACACACTTTGGTGCACTGATGATTCTGTTTTCCGCAGTTCTTCGCCGTGGGCTATTTATGGCAGAATTATTGGCCGTGCCACGCAAAAAACTGTGTACACATCTAGGTTTGATTACAGGGAAGCAGGAAGCTGAAAACTAGCAATCTGTTACGCTGCTGAAAGATCCTACTGTGTGTAAACGAAGCAAAGTTGTTTAAGCTTTTCGAAAAATATTTTACTTGCGGCATGAAAAAGAAAACACCACATATTTTGGATTCCCATGTTTTTCCGCTACGCACTTGGTCACTATATATTACAATAATTCAAACCTGAGTAACTAATTTCCCGCTATTCGGAGAATTCGTAGTGAATTAAGAGTGCAAAATGTGACTGCTAAAATTGCAAAAATTAGCATCCTAAATAGTCCTCATATTTCTAAATGCGTCCCTTAACCACCTGTTGAAGTAATTGTGTTTCGGAACCTTGTGTATTCATCTGAAAGGAATTTCTAAATCCCACTGAATAAGACCGTGCCCATTCCTTTATAATCTGTAAAAGGCCTCTTTCTCGCCAGTGGAGATTTGTTTTCTAGTCGTATGTATAATTTTAATGTATTCAAACAAATAATCTCTGAATGCGTTAAGGCATGTGCACACTGGCATACTGAACTCGTTGCGTGAAACACGTTCCGTCTATAATCGACAAATGTATGAAAGTGTCGCGCTGTGCAGAGCTGTGGATCCAAGGAGATCTGTCATTCACAGATAAATAACAATGACATCATTTTCACAGTGGCAGTTGACTGTTTCTTCATAGGTCCGCCAATTTTCCACATGATATTTATAAATTCTATACACAAACTTTCCTAGTAAATCAGTCTGTCTGTTAACCATGGCTTTACCAACGACGGCAGGAGTAGCGGGGGAGAGGGGGGGACGCTTTCTAGGCCCACTGATTCGGTATTTATACTCGTTTTTCGTATATGAAATTGAAAGCAAAGTTAACTGTTCATTGCTGCATTTATAACTGAGTAATTACAGAATTTGTTAGTTAAAATACACTTATTTGATTTTATTCTCCTTTTGCCTTAGACGTCCAATACCCCCCCCCCTCCCCCCTCCAGCGGTTGGTAATACCAGCGAATGATTTCAGGTGATTGGGACAGTATCAATATTTAAAATGAAACGAACTTTTGCATTGAGGCTTCAAATATATTTTTATGAAGTCGATCGTTTTTATTTTTACGTTTCTGCTGCTGGTGAACGATGTTTAAGTGATAGTTCTATTGAAAAAGTTCTTGAAGAAACCTTGAACGAATCAGATTCAGATGAAAGTGAAGTGTATCATAAACCGGATGAAACTGGAACTGATTCAGCGTCTGAGAATGAAGATGAGGCTCAGCCCAACTCACCAGATGCTAATGATAGATTCATTGTCAAAAGCGAACGCGAGTGTGATACGAAAACATTTCGATAATACGGACGTTCTGTACTAAATATAGTGCGAGGAGGAACAGGGGTAGGACAACAAGCAAAAACTGAGTCTCAAAAAGAGATCATAGGGCTCATTCATACATCTCATGTTATGAATCTAATAAAACTACAGTCAAATAAAGAGGCTTGTTGATTAGGTATTCAACACACCGATGAAAATTACTTACTTTGTTATGAGGGTTCTTACTAATCATAAGTTCAAAGCACGACAGTAAGGTACCTGTCCAAGATTTATGGTCTATGCTTCAGGGCCGACAAGTGTAGAATGGGTCAATTAGTCGGACCCGATTTTTTGAATTAACTAAAATATTGACGTTTAATGATAAGAATACAAGCGAAATTCATTGGCAGACTGAGAAGTTCGCTCCAATGAAGAAAATTTTTGAAAGCTTGAATTCTTGATTTCCATTGTATTTCATTCCTAGTCTACACAGCACAATGGATGATATATTGACTTTGTTCCATAGGCGCTCCCCAATCAAGGTGTTACTAAAAGAAAAGCCTGGTTATTCTTATTAGGATTTGTCTGCTTCTGAGACTGCATTTATGATCAGCACGGACGTCTGTACAGGAAAGTCCGAAAATGTACAGTATGTAAATGGACCAATGAATGTTATAAAGAGACTAATAAAACCTATTGAGAAACCAGGCCGCAGTGTTATTACGGTTCGGTACTAAACTTCAGTGGAGCCTGTTGAGACTCTGTGGAATGATTTTCACCTCACGCTTGCTGGCACCCTGCGGTCGAACAGACGGTACATACCTGAAGCGCTTAAGACTACAACCGGCCGCAGTGAGTCGTGTGAAGTTAGCACCCCTTTTTCGAGAAATATACATTTTTTTCAGAGTTCTTGATAGATTTGGCATAGTTCTAGAGTTCTTTGTACAAAATTTCAATAGTTCTGCAGAATTTAGCGAAGAAAACAACAATATTCGAAAAAATTTTCGTATCGAAAACGTTCTTTGGCAATTTCCGCAAAATGTAAATAAGTACAAGAGTTTTGAGCACAGTTCTGAACAGAGCTCCAAGAGTTCTTTCGAAAATCCATGTAACGTTTTTTTGTGCAGCTAATAGTTTACGAGATAATTGCATTTTAATGAGAAAATCTTTTCACTTACTGTGAAGTTGGCACCCTTTTTTTCAGAAATATATATTTTTTTCAGAGTTCTTGATAGATATGGCATAGTTCTAGAGTTCTTTGTACAAAATTTCAATAGTTCTGCAGAATTTAGCGACGAAAACAACAATACTCGAAAAAATTTTCGTATCGAAAACGTTCTTTGGCAATTTCCGCAAAATGTAAATAAGTACAAGAGTTCAGAACACAGTTCTGAACAGAGCTCCAAGAGTTCTTTCGAAAATCCAAGTAACATTTTTTTGTGCAGCTAATAGTTTACGGGATAATTGCATTTTAATGAGAAAATCTTTTCACTTACTGTGAAGTTGGCACCCTTTTTTTCACAAATGTATACTTTTTTCAGATTTCTTGATAGATATGCCATAGTTCTAGAGTTCTTGGTACAAAATTTCAATAGTTCTGCAAAATTTAGCGACGTAAACAATATTCGAAAAAATTTTCGTATCGAAAACATTCTTCGTCTATTTTCGCAAATTGTAAATAAGTACAACAGTTCTGAACAGAACTCCAAGAGTTCTATCGAAAACCCAATTAACATTTTTTAGTGCAGCTAATAGTTTACGAAATAATTGCAATTTAAGGAGAAAATCTTTTCATTTACTGCGAAGTTGGCACCCTTTTCTTCAGAAATGTATATTTCTTTCACAGTTCTTGACAGGTATGCCATAGTTCTAGAGTTCTTTGTACAAAATTTCAATAGTTCTGCAGAATTTAGGGAAGAAAACAACAATACTCGAAAAAATTTTTCTATCGAAATCATTTTTTGTCAATTTTCGCAAAAATTAAACTGGTGCAACAGTTCTGAGGACAGTTCTGAACAGATCCCCAAGAGCTCTATCGAAAATCCTAATAACATTTTTCTATGGCGATAATAGTTTGTGATAAATTGATTTAATGTGGGACACACTTTCTCTACAGAAAATATAAATATATTCGTACAACAGTTCTGATGACAGTTCTGGACACCACGTGAAGAGTTCTATCGAAATTCCTAGTAGAATTTTTTAGTGCAGGTAATAGTTTAAGAGGTAATCGCAGCTTAATTAAGAACCCCATAAGAGCTCCTACTGTGAAGCTGGCACCCTTTTTTTCAGAAATATATATTTTTTTCAGACTTCTTGATAGATAGGTCATAGTTATAGAGTTCTCGGTACAAAATTTCAATAGTTATGCAGAATTTAGCGAAGAAAACAACATTGTATAACAAAGCTGATTCAGGAACCCTTTCCTTTTGATACAATTCTTCCTGTTGCCACAATAAATCACTTGTGCATAGATTCCAACTGTACTGATCATTACAAAAATACAACCATTGACCAGCGGCGCACATTTCTTGCAGCGTTGTACAAAGCATTCGGCTTATTCGCTGTGAAAATACTACACTTAACGCTATTTTAAAATTTACGGTGGATGGCTTCCGTTTATCTACAATGTCAGCATCTATCGAATTATCTTCATGCAAACGTGATGCCTGGATCACTCACTTCCCCTTTTAGGTACGGAGGAAACTAGAGTTCAGTCTTGTGGAAGTCAAAAAAGGAAATGTGGGCAGCCCTTCTTTTACTGATAGCAAACTCTAGAGAAATCTCCACACTTGTTTTTCTTCATCATGCCAACAAAAGAAAAACTCTCCCTTCATAGCTCTATTATCATTCCAGTACTAGTAAACCAGTTGTCCGCTTTCACATTTCGACCTGACTGATATATAGGTTTACACAGTCACAAAACAACATCAAATTGTTTATTGCTCAGTTGGTAAATCCTTCTGGTTGCAACACAGCGTATATTTCCAAATTGTACAGGTAAAATACTTAAGAATCCACACTTAAGAATCCATACTCGTTTGTTTTGATTGATACATATTGGCGAAAACTGTACCTTCCACAGAATCCTTCCAGCTTCTTGCCTACTGTAACATTTTCTCCAAGGGTGTAAGATTTGTGGTAGTTGCGTACAAACACAGTAAATATTTCCCGAATAGCTGTTAGCTTGTCTAATTGTTTCCTTTCATCAAGAATAGCGCGACTGTAAAATCTAAGGCTCTCCAGAATAAATTTGAAACGTTTTATGTTCGTTTGCGAGGTGAAATTTTTCAATGCCATCACCATCAGTTCCACACAGATCTTCCAGGCTTTATCTGTTACTTTTGTTAACAACAATTAAAAACAAGAGACTGATGAAGGCTTTCAATTCAATATCATCTATTGATTTTACCCCTCTCTCACGCTGAAATGAGGCTCTGATGCTCTCAAAATTCTGATTGGAATACAAAACTACAATAGACATATATCGTTATCTATGAGGTAAATACAGCATCACAAATGCTGCTTTGGCTGCACCTATTGGTACAGGTAAATTTCGAATAATATTATGCTCTTCGAACAATATGCTTCGAATTTCTTCAACATTATCTAGTACTTCCCACTCAAAATAATAAAATTCCTATAAAATAACGCAACCAGGCGCAGTGTATTAATCTGATATTTGACGTTCAGACAGCGGACACTGACTATTAAACAGTTCAAACAGAATTTAAGTGCAGTTTACATTCTGGATTAGCTTTGTACTACTTACTACGTTGATAAACAAATAAACTAATCGCTGAAATGAAATACGAAAGGGCACAGTGGATAAAAACGAGCAATCGGCTCATATCTCATCAAGAGAGCATTAGCGTCGATACTGAATCATACATACAACAATGAAAGGCACACATGAAGTGTATATTTTTAGAATCAGGAAGAACCAGATGAATTTTATCACGTAAAACAGTAATTGTTTTGAACTCTCATGACATCCAGGACCCACTAACAGCTAAAAATATGCCCAGGACCCTCATGGATGAAAGTTATATTGCAACATCACCAGCCGCTAGGATACATAAAAACATGTGCTGTGTGTAACGAATAAATTTGAAATTGATGTCGTTAATATTGTTGCAAACATTTGTTCTAGTTAGAAAGGAAGTGTGGAAGTTTGATGAGTTAGACTACAGCGAGAGTTAAAAGTCTTTACAATGTATAGAAATGTAAGTATATTTACTGAATATATCGTACAAACGAACTAAGTAGTATGTTTAAATCCTAATTCAATACATGACTGATAGAGGTGTTATAATGTTGAGGGGATACAGTATTAAAGTTAATAAGAAGTTCGAAATTTGTAAATAAGAACCTCGTTTATTTGGTCCTCAATAATCCGGAATTCCGGTTTATCCGGATTCATATTTTGTGTACCTTGGTATTTTTCTCTTTTTTTTCTTATAACACGAAGATGTGTAGTCGGTGAGGTACATGGGCTGCTTATCACCAGGCCGGTAATTTAGTCTAGTACTGAGTGATAAGGAACTCGGAGTGTGTGAATGACATTGTTTCTCAAGTATTGTACATTAATATAACGGTGTATTGATGCCCATCAAGTAAGTTGCATAGTAACCACGCCAACAGCACTCCACCACAGCTCATTGTACCTCTGGTGCGATTCTCGACAGGTGTGACACCATCTGGTTAGTGGCGCGTGTGAATGTATCTGCTCCCTCAGCCATCTGTTTGTTTTGCACTGACGAGCCTTCTCTCCTTGAATCATTTAAGCGTGCACATCCCACGCTTCCACCTACAGTTACTACAGTCAGTCTTAAGAAGGTGTACCGGCATTTGTATAGTGCTGAACATTTAGACTTTTTGTATTTAGTAGAATATACATCCGGTTTTCGATTTTCGGTTTTCCAAAATAAAAGTGAGAATTTACGATCGTACTCATAGCTGTACTTCCAGCAGTACTTCATCTCCTGCGTTCCCAATTTCGTAGAAGTTGTCCTACGAAAATTGCAGAAGAAGCACTCCTGGACGAAAGGATATTGTGACGATATTCTTTGGTCACAGCCTGGGGTTAGAGACCCGGTCCGGCACACAGTTTTTATCTGCCAGTAAGTTTCACATCGGCGCACACCCACTGCAGAGTGAACACACAATCTATTTCATAATCTACTGGCACCATAAAAATGTTATGAGGGTTTTTAAAAGAACTCTTTCGGTGCTATCCAGAACTGGCAGCAAAAGGGTTGTGCCAATTTATTATAATGTAGACCAAGTGGGTCTCTCGAAAATGCTATTATCTCATTAACTGTTATCCCCACAAAAAATGTTATTACAGTTGTCGGTAGAACTCTTAGGGTCGTATTAAGAAATGCCGTCAGATCTTTTGTACGAATTTATTACTTTTACATGACAAAAGTGAGTCCCACATTAATTATCTCATATAATGTCATCGTCACAAATAATGTTATTATAGTTTTTGGTAGAACTCTGTGGGTGATATTCAGAACTGTCATCAGAACTATTCTACGAATTTTGCTACATTAGATAAAGTGAGTATCAGATTAAAACAATTATTGTATAAACTATTATCGCCACAAAAATGTTCTTATCATTTTCAATGCAACTCTTCCGGTGCTATCCAGAACTGCCAACAGAACTGTTATACAAATTTATTTTTTCCAAACTGACAAATAATTTTTTACCATACCAAAATTTTGCCGTGTTATTGTTTTCTTCCCGAAATTCTGTAGAACTATTCGTGTTTTGAGCAGGGAAATCTAGAACTATTGCATATATATCAAGAACTGTGAAAAAAATTTATATTTATCGCAAAAGGGGTTCAAACTTTACGGGAAATGCTCATAAGCATTCCTTAATAATGGCAGTTACTACGTAAACAATTACCTGCACAGAATATGTTACTAGTTTTTTCGATAGAAGTCTTACAATGCTATCCAGAGCTGGCATCAGAGCATACGAACAGACATAATTTTTTTTCTTTGAGTAAGAGTGCCCCACAATTAATCAATTACCATAAAAACTATTACAACCACAAAAAATGTTATTATGATTATAGATAGAAGTCTTGACGTGTTAACCAGAACTGTTCATCAAAACTGTTGAACGAATTTACTTTTTCTGTGGAGAAAGTGGGTCTAACATCAAAGCAGTTACCGTATAAACTATCATCGCCACAAAAAGATGTTATTAGGATTTTCGATAGAGCTCTTGGTGTTCTGTTCAGAACTGTTGTACGAATTTACTTTTTGCGAAAATTGACAAAGAATGTATTCGATACGAAAAATTTTTCGAGTATTGTTGTTTTTTTTCGCTAAATTATGCAGGACTATTCAAATTTTGTACAAATAACTCTAGAACTATGACATTTCTATCAAGAACTCTGAAAATATATATATATTTCTGAAGAGAAGGATTCCAACTTCACAGTAAGTGAAGAGGTTCCCTAATTAAATTGCAATTATATCGTAACGTGTTAGCTGCACAAAAAATTGTAATTAGGATATTCTATAGAACTATTGCGGTTCTGTTCAGAACTGCCCTCAGAACTGTTGTCCGAATTCGCTTTTTGCGAAAATTAATAACGAATGTTTGCTATACGAAATTTTTTTCGAGTATTGTTGTTTTCTTCGTTAAATTCTGCAGAACTATTGAAATTTTGTACAAAGAACTCTAGAACTATGCCATATCTATCAAGAACTCTGAAAAAAATATATATTTCTAAAAAAAAGGGTGCCAACTTCACAGTAAGTGAAAAGATTTTCTCATTAAAATGCAAATTATCTCGTAAACTATTAGCTGCACAAAAAAATGTTACTTGGCTTTTCGATAGAACTCTTGGAGTTCTGTTCAGAACTGTGCTCAGAACTGTTGTACTTATTTACAATTTGCGAAAATTGACAAAGAATATTTTCGATACAAAAATTTTTTCGAATATTGTTTTCGTCGCTAAATTCTGCAGAACTATTGAAATTTTGTACAAAGAACTCTAGAACTATGGCATATCTATCAAGAAATCTGAAAAAGTGTACATTTCTGAAAAAAAGGGTGCCAGCTTCACAGTAGGAGCTCTTATGGAATTCTTAATTAAGTTGCAATTACCTCTTAAACTATTACCTGCACAAAAAAATTTCACTAGGATTTTCGATAGAACTCTTCACGTGGTGTCCAGAACTGTCATCAGAACTGTTGTACGAATATATTTATATTTTCCGTAAAGAAAGTGTGTCCCATATTAAATCAATTTATCTCAAACCATTATCGCCATAGAAAAATGTTGTTGGGATTTTCGATAGAGCTCTTGGGGTTCTGTTCAGAACTGTCCTCAGAACTGTTGTACAAATTTAATTTTTACGAAAATTGACAAAAAATATTTTCGATACGAAAATTTTTTCGAATTTTGTTGTTTTCTTCGCTAAATTCTGCAGAACTATTGAAATTTTGTACAAAGAACTCCAGAACTATGCCATATCTATCAAGAACTCTGAAAAAAATATATATTTCTAAAAAAAAGGGTGGCAACTTCACAGTAAGTGAAAAGATTTTCTCATTAAAATGCAATTATCTCGTAAACTATTAGCTGCACAAAAAAATGTTACTTGGATTTTCGAAAGAACTCTTGGAGCTCTGTTCAGAACTGTGCTCAAAACTCTTGTACTTATTTACATTTTGCGGAAATTGCCAAAGAACGTTTTCGATACGAAAATTTTTTCGAATATTGTTGTTTACTTCGCTAAATTCTGCAGAACTATTGAAATTTTGTACAAAGAACTCTAGAACTATGCCAAATCTATCAAGAACTCTGAAAAAAATGTATATTTCTCGAAAAAGGGGTGCTAACTTCACACGACTGCCGCAGTGTACGCGCACCCATCTTCGCCTATACTGGTTCTCAGACACAGTGACCACCAGTTACTCTCGCATCAATTCTCGTTCGTGAGAAACCAAAGCGACTGCTGTTAATGCTTTCGACTTAACACTCAGAAGGGGTGATTAGTGAAGACTCAAAAAAGACTAACGTAAATCTTTCTATAATTCTACAACATGAGGCGTGGACACCATAGACCAGATGGCAATACATTACCACGCTAAGAGAGGAACAAGAAGATTGCCTATGTCCATCTTCTACACTCTCATTGATATAGCAGCAACAAATGTACACTACTGGCCATTAAAATTGCTACACCACGAAGATGACGTGGTACAGACGCGAAATTTAACCGACAGAAAGAAGATGCTGTGATATGCAAACGATTAGATTGTCAGATCATTCACACAAGGTTGGCGCCGGTGGCGACACCTACAACGTGCTGACATGAGGATAGTTTCCAACCGATTTCTCATACACAAACAGCAGTTGACCGGCGTTGCCTGGTGAAACGTTGTTGTGATGCCTCGCGTAAGGAGGAGAAATGCGTACCATCACGATTCCGACTTTGATAGAGGTCGGATTGTAGCCTATCGAGATTGCGGTTTATCGTACCGCGACAGTGCTGCTCGCGTAGGGTCGAAATCCAATGACTGTTAACAGAATATGGAATCGGTGGGTTCAGGAGGATAATACGGAACGCCGTGCTGGATCCCAACGGCCTCGTATCACTAGCAGTCGAGATGACAGCCATCTTATCAGCATGGCTGTAACGGATCGTACAGCCACGTCTCGATCCCTGAGTCAGCAGATGGGGACGTTTGCAAGGCAACAACCATCTGCACGAACAGTTCGACGACGTTTGCAGCAGCATGGACTATTAGCTCGGAGACCATGGCTGCGGTTACCCTTGACGGTGCATCACAGACAAGAGCGCCTGCTATGGTGTACTCAACGACGAACCTGGGTGCACGAATGGCCGAACGTCATTTTATCGGAAGAGTCCAGGTTATGTTTACAGCATCATGATGGACGCATCCGTGTTTGGCAACATCGCGGTGAACGCACACTGGAAGCGTGTATTCGTCATCGCCATACTGGCGTATCACCGGGCGTGATGGTATGGGGTGCCATTGGTTACACGTCTCGGTCACCTCTTGTTCGTATTGACGGCACTTCGGACGTTACATTTCAGATGTGTTACGAACCGTGGCTCTACCCTTCATTCGATCCCTGCGAAACCTTACATTTCAGCAGGATAATGCAATACCGCATGTTGCAGGTCCTGTACGGGCCTTTCTGGATACAGAAAATGTTCGACTGTTGCCCTGGGCAGCACACTCTCCAGATCTTTCACCAATTGTAAACGTCTGGTCAATGGTGGCCTAGCAACTGGCTCGTCACAATACGCCAGTCACTACTGTTGATGAACTGTGGTATCGTGTTGAAGCTGCAACGGCAGCTGTACCTGTACACGCCATCCAAGCTCTGTTTGACTCAATGCCCAGGCGTATCACGGCCGTTATTACGGTCAGAATTGGTTGTTCTGGGTACTGATTTCTCTGGATCTATGTACCCAAATTGAGTGAAAATGTAATTATATGTCAGTTCTAGTATAATATATTTGTCCAATGAATACCCCTTTATCATCCGCATTTCTTCTTGGTGTAGCAATTTTAATGGCCAGAAGGGTCTACTCAGTTTTGCTTCTTAACTTTACAGACTAAAAAGAATTTGCTAAATCACAGAAGAGTTCTTCTCACTAACTTAGGTCTTGAACTAATAAGGCCTCAAGTATATAAACGGACCCGAAATGTGCATGGACTTCAGAAGCCAGTAGTAATGGTACTGGAGAGCAGCGCACAACAGAGGCGCAGCTTCACTATGGAACTTCACCTTCAACAGCAGAGGCAGGAACACGTGGACGGTACCCCCTATACTGCCAAAAAGCTGCATCTAAAAATATCAAGTACTACAGTTTGGGAAAACCAACTTTTACCTGCCCTCATAGCCGCAAACAAGTGTGTTGGAAACACAGCAAGAAGACCGTGTTGTGTCAAAAATAGGTTTCAGATGAGACCGTAAATTCTGTAAAATTCTGTTTTGTTCGTGTGGTAGATTGAAATTAAATAGTTGTTTTTTTATAAGAGAACACAGCTATGAGCATTAATGGAAAAAATTATGCAAATTGAATTTTATGATTGGTTGATTTTGTTCCAATCACAATTAAATTTTATATTATCCAGTATACAAAAAAATCTCTACGCACCTCTAAGTGTGATCATTGGTATCAGAAGTAAATAAAATTGCATTATGATAAATTAAATTGCCAATCTCTTTCTGGGCCTTCTAGTCGTCAGAGGGTTTTGCTTTTGCTTCATTCACAGCAGAATCAACATTCTCCAACTGTCACTACACGATACTGCTAGTGGATTCTTGTACTATGGCTCTTCAATCGGAGGGTATAGAGACGAATCTTCGTGATCAGATGAGCCGTAGTTCGGGTTTCTCTACAATGGTTCCTGATATCCACAAATGCACTCCAAGGAAATACACTGACCCGAACCCACAAAACTTTGCCTTGCACTCTCGAAGTCTCTGCACGTGACTTGTGGAACCTGATGTCAAGCCCACTTTATCTGCTGTTTTCCATTACACACTGCCACTTGTCGATTTTCAGGTTGTGTGTCTCAGTGCAACTGATTACTTTTTTTCTTTATTTGCAGTGAGGAACAGCGTATACTTAATTTAACAGTATGGGTCTCATTTTGTTAATGAGTTAGTGCTTTTTGACAGCCGTGACTGGAAAATCGATTTAAGCTATACATTTGCTTCATTTCAGTCAAACATTCACTTTCAATCTCGCGTGCCTATTTCAAGACCACGTCCGTGTGTCCATCGTATCCACAAGAAGCCCAGGTTAGTACTCCATATTTATTCAGCTACAAATCGGATTTCAGGAGCATTTCAGTTCACTGCTTGGAAGTTTCCTCCATACCTTTCAACAGAATGCTATCGTGAAATTCTATAAATGAGCGTATTTTTGCTTCATGCCCTTCGCACCGTTTCCAGAGAGACATCTTCAGGCTCTGGCACCTTGCATAGGTGCGATGATCTTTACAGTACTTCACCAATGAAAAGAGAAAGCAGTGGATTTAAGTTTATTGTTTTATAATGGGTGACGGATATTACTTCAAGCAAAATAATTTAGAGACACATTGCTTCACAAATGTAGTGGAATTAGTTTACGAATGTATTTTTAATTCGTACGTTCACGCAAAGTGAAACGACAAAGTAGGTATCAGGATATGTTACATTGGTTTTATAGTCGTTCTGAGGAACATAGTTTCTCATAACTCGAAAGCTTTCTATGGAAGCGGCTAGTTATTCATTACACGGTGCAAATGAGGTTATAATCTTGTCACGTTGCGGCCGTAAAAGTCTCAGAACTGCACCCGAGGGAATTTTACTCTCGCAATAGCGAAGCGCTTCTTCTACTCAGCTAAAGAAAATTACAAAAAATGACTTCCCAGTCTTACACTTAACTTTATTAATTGCGATGGTCCTGTGTAAACAGTTCATTTCAAAACAGAGGTAATATTTTTTCTCCAGAGTCGCACGTATTTTTTGTAAAGTTCCTCAGGTCTGTTGATTGTAAACGGTACGGCTTCCTCAGTCAGATTCTGATATTGACATATTTTGCCAACTGTAGCGTATAATTCATAGCTCTTTTATCTGATATATTGTATGACATAATAAACTCCCTACAACAATGACTGTAAAGATTTATCTAGGTAAGATTCAGCTTTTCTTATACCATTATTACATTATTTTACGAAGTTGCATCCGTTTCCTTTTTATGTATATCATTCCTTATACAGCGTTATCTGATAAGAGCAATTTCATTGTCCGGACTATGGCTCATATCTCCTCAAACCTGGGCGCCTCTTTCTATTTTCACTAATACGTCATCAATTACATGAAATGCAAATACTAATCATCTACAACATCATGCAGTATAACTCAACGTCCCCTAAACCGTCTTAGTAAGTCTAAAATGATATCGTACACATATTCCCTGTGAATGGTTGTACAATGGTTCTTAGTTACTGGGAAATTGTGTATGAGACCTTTACCTCCGCTTGATGACGTTCCAGAACTTTCTGTGTACCGCAAATCTCCATGAAATCATAATAAGCGTAGAACAAACCGCCATTTTGTCTCCGCTTTCCTGCCCTTCGTGTACGTCGATATTTCTTTTATAATGATCATGCCCAATTTCCACCATCGCAGACATTTTTATTTATACCATTCAGAATCTGATAAAATATTTATCATTCAGACCACAACACGTGTTATGAGCTGAGGTACCTCGCGCCATAAACGAATCGTGATTTCTTCTACAAAGCTGACTATATATGCACATATTTTCATATAATGGCCACGTAGTATACACTCCCTTACTCTATAAAGTCTCTAAGACAACATAAATTGTCGAAACTAACTACAGTGTTTTGATAGAATACATAGTAAATTTCTTTATGAAAACAGTGGAGGGCAACCTGGGAAAAATCGTTCCTCATACAGGTCCATTCCGAAGTTTCGAACGAACACTAATGACCTAAGCCATGAGGGAATGTTTGTTCCTTTATAGTGTCCCCCATTTATACATTCATTTTTTAAAGAAACGGAGGTTTCAGTGACCGTACTTCTAAGTCGCTGCTAACAAGGAAAAATTTATAACGACTTTTTCCATCGCTATGACGTATAATGCAACCCATTTTCTTTGGCAGACATACAGTTTTTTTCAATAAATTACAGTAGTTCAAAAGAATAATAATCTTTTGCATGCTGCGCATTAAGTTCTTTTATTTACCTTGTGCATCCAGACGGGATACACTTTAGTTACAAGGCATCTTCAGGATTTTCCTGAAATATTACATGATTTATTTCGTTTTCATGTACAGGTTAATGTTTACATTTGTATTTTACAGATTTACAACACTTGGTTGAGGTTTTTATAACACATAGGAAAACTCTTACAGATCAGTGTCTGATTCATTATTTTTAAGCCAACAACTTTCTCTCAGTTGGCAAACTAGCTGAAAGTTTGCACATTTCTTTATGGTTACTGTTTTCAACGTATAGTAATTTTAATGTCATTTTCTGTGTGTATAGTGTCATTTGTTTCTGTAGCTTTTCCCAATTTTCACAGGTTTTGCTTTCAGTTGTTTTCTCTGTGAATATATGTGTACTGACGTAAGTTCTGTTGTCATTATGTGTGTGTTTGCGCGCTTTTTTACTTGTTTTTTTAAATTCTTTATATATTTTTATTATTTTTATAATAGTTTTTTACATAAATTTATATTTGGGGAGAGAAATGGAATTAGTTATCGTATGTTGGGAATACTGTTTATTGTATTACCCATATCTACTTGGTCATTTAGTTGTATCTTCCCTGCAGCCGTTGTTTTGTATATGTGGTAATTTTCTTGTCAGTTTAGGAGGTGTATTTCATTATTTATTTGGATTCTAACTATTCTGATGTCTTTCTCTCTTGTAGTAGGTTTGTGCTTACTTTCTCTTAAACGTTCTGCAAACTTTGAGTGGCTTGTTCTTTATTTCCATGCTCTGATATGTTCTTTGTACCAGGTGTCGAATGGTCTGCTGTTTTCTCTTGCATACTCCCCATCACGTATTTTGCATTGCGGTTGGAACATTTCTGCTTTTTGGTTGATGTGTGTGCTTTTTGTTATTTTTGGAATTATTGTACGTTTCGATTGAACTGTCTATTTTGAATGCTATGTTGATGCCTTGGCTTTTGAAATTGTTTGTTACTTTATGTGTGAGTTTGTGCTTGTAGGTCATTGTGCACCATCTTGAATCTCCTTTCTTGTTTTCATGTATGGTTTTGTCATTGTTTTTCTGTTGCAGTGTGTGCTTGTTTGCGTGCTGTTGTTCTTTGCTGAACATGTGTCATGTTTTCTGACTGTAGTTGTTGTTTAAATTTTTTGTTTGATTTTGTGACTAGATCGTTCTGGTAGTTTTCTGTGCTGAGTGGTACTGTGTTGAATCAACATAGCATGTACCTGTGTGCTGATTGCTTCTGTCAGTGTGAGTGATCTGAAGTTTGATGTATGAGAGTGTCCACTGTTGTAAGTTTACGGTAAATTTCAAAGTTATGGTGATTGTTTTCTGTTTTATTAGTTGTATCTAGAAGTTTATGTGGTTGTCTGGTTCTAATTTCCCTTGTGCATCTTACGTTTTTGTATATTGTGTTAATATCTGCATGCTACTAATCAATTTTTGCTGTTAAACTAAGGATATCATCCATATAGCTGATTCAATAAAGTATGTTGTTATTCTTAGTGATAATGCTTCTAAAAGACAGGTTTTCTATTGATTTATGAAAATGTTGGCTTGAACACCCGACACTAGGGATCCCATTGTTTGCCCATATTCTTTTAAATACTACTAATTATTAAACTGAAAGTAGTTCTGTTCGTTTATCAGTTCAAACAATTTGTCTATTTCTGTGATGTGATCTTCTGGTAGTTGGTTGTTATCCTTAAGGTTTTATTCTTTGTTTTTTTTTTTTTTGTTTCTGCTACTGGTGTGTAAGAGTATGTCAAAAGAGAGATGGGTAGTTCTGTCAGGGATATTTATATCTTTTATGAGTTGTATTAACTGTGAGACGTTGCTTATAGCTATGTCTTCTACTATTTTAACGGTTTCAAATAGCAATATCAACATGCGTAAAGATGCCTGGTATCTGAGGTGAAACGCGTCTGGGTGTACAAGACAAAAAAAAAAAGCAACTTGATGTGTGACATCTAAAAGGCGGGGTTCTTTTGAACTACTTTAATTCACATACAGCTGCCGTAAAATGAGCCACCGCGAGAAACTTCTATATATTTATTAACATGTATTCCATTCTACTCAACTAACTTTTTTGGGTCATCAATCTTCTGGCCGCCACGAATTGGTCTCCTGCGCCAACACATTCATCTCAGGGTAAGTCTCTGTCTGCCCCTACAGTTTTTTACCTTCTACAGCTCCCTCTAGTACCATGGAAGTTATTCCTTGATGTAGTAACACATGTTCTAACACCCCGTCCTTTCTTCTTGTCAGTGTTCCCCACATATTCTTGTCCTCTTCGATTCTGCAGTATGTCTCCTCATACGTAACCTCCTCATTGCCGCTTGTTTACAATATCCCCCTGTAGCACTATTTTCTAACTATTTCTTGGTAACTACAAGCGTATATTCCTTATTTTGCAAGTGAAACAAACAAGCAGTTACAACAATTAATGTTTGAAAAACAAAGAACGCAACCAAGTGTCGCCTTGCAGTTCGTTTCAATACGTTCGATCTACTCGTAGTTGTCAATGAACTTGCGTTACCGGTGATTAAGCCAGTTGTGGGAGTAAGAATGTGAGCGTCAACAATTTTGTGACGCTACACCATCTCGTGAGCTGATATACGTAGCGCTGTCTTTTGACGAAAGTGGTGGAACTACACAATCGTAGTGAAGAAAAGGGTTTTCTTTGTGTTTCAGTAACCGTATTGAAACGAACATTTTACAAGAGCTCATTGGCACCCTTCTGCCGAAGTTACAAATAAAATGTCAATTCAATAGAAAAGTTTGCTTTTTAGAATGTTGAACATGGCTGTAGTTCGGCAACGGTGCACGTAGGAACTTGGCCGTACTGGAAAATAACAGCCAACAATTTGCAGAATCAATACTTATTACCAGAATGGACATAGACTCGTAGAATCACATATTGACAGAAACAGCTACTGGAGGCGAAAGGCTGTTGTCTAGTACAATGTGCGTGTCAACCACAAAAATCAACAGTTAAAATGCACATCTGAGAGTAGTAGCCCAATGCATTCACGTCTTAGTTTGCTCACGTCACTAGCCACGTATGTGCCATACTAAATGTCAGCTGGACACAATGTCACTTTTTTTAAAGCCTTACGACAAAGCCCTACAGCACTGGGCTACACCTTCAGACATGCATTTTAACTGTTCACATTTGAGACTGATAAGCGCATTGTACTAGACAACGGTCTTTTGGCTCTCTCATCCATTTGTGTCAACAAGTGATTCCGGCAGTCTATTTCCCTTCTTAAGAGGGCACATTCGTATTTGTCGAAATCATGGTAAGGAGTTAATTAACCTTCAATTCTGTTACTAATTGGCTGTTAGTTTCCAATCCTATCAAAGCTTTGCTTGTTTCGAGAAACAAACCAACGTTTTCCGTCGTCAAACAGATTATGAGCAGTATTTATCGCCCTAACTCCAGCTAAACAATGCAAAAACCAATTTGCAACTATATGCTGCCATAGTACAGGAAAAGCTGCTGATACGCTCTTCACAGGAAGGGAGTAATAACATCTTTCATGACGCATGCCTACATGTTATTTTCGTGTAGAACTGATCGTGTTTGATTCAGCCCATAAATACCAGAAGACTTTGTAGAACTTCTTTAGACAGAAACCGGCCGAAACGTGGCCTGTATCGCCCAATGTGACAAATGTGATCTAGCTAAGAACTAACCGCTCTGCCTATGTTTATGGAATAAATGTTGTAACCGAAGGGCTGTGGACAAAATACACTACAAAAATAAAAAAGATCGCTTTTCTAAAAAAAAAAAAAAAAAAAAAGGAAAAGAGCCTGTCACTTTCTCCCAGTGCGACGCAGAAGTGTGAAGACTTTAAAGATGACCCTGTCAAAAGACAGCTATTAACTGATTCATAGGCTGTGGTGTGCCAACCAACCATTTCGACACATCTCAGAGAGCTGCTACGTCGCTGAACTATTGGCTGCTGGCAGCCATCGAGGTCCAAGGAGATTCGAAAAGGATGCCTGTCACATCGCTGTGTACTGAATGCCAATCTCTGTACTGCAACATTTCTAAAGTGGCCAGCGATGGTGCACGGGTGTATAAACGCCCTTTGCTGCTTCAGATCACGTTCGAATTTCGACTAATAGTTCTGAAAGGCCTCTAGAGGATCCATGTTGTATATCAGAGCAAAAATTGCTGTCAGGCTACACTCCAAGGGCGATAAATCACGCTCAATATCCATAGAGAAGGGCTGAATCGTCCGGAAGTTGTCAGCAGTATCAAAGGCCGCCAAGAACGTCGTTCGGTTGCACGTCGCCCTGGGAATTGTCGTTTTCGGCTCGAAATCTGTGTAACTGAAGATCTAAGTGAAGGGGCCTCTTTATGCCACGTCACGAGGACTTCCCATGTCGATTCTGTGCGGCGGTATGTCTAAAATGTTTCCCTCGGCCACGCATAAGATTACCACGTGATTTTAATGTGGGGCGTCACGATTATGACCTCCACTGCAGAGGTATCGAGAGAAGAGGTGAGATGTGGGTAAGGAGAATGTGACGACATTCCTATCGTGTGACAAGTTCGCGGTGGCATTGAGGAAAACTGTTGTGAAATTTGGTGCGAATGTGATATCATTAACCCCCCTAGCAATAGCAACGCATTCTCCATAACGCGCATTAACGGGGGGGGGGGGGGGGGGGGGGGGGGGGGGAAGGAGTACTTCTTGTTCACCTTAAAAACAACATAGTATTTAAATTAGAGTCCAGAACTTGAAAATATTTTTTGCACACTCCCAGCAATACCAACTTTCAATAATGGGTACCGCTGAATGCGTGGGTGGTGGGGGGCGGGGTACCCTACGAGCACCACAAAAAATTGAAGAATACGAATTTCTTTAACTGTTGTTGACTTACACTCACAACACAATATTTAAGGAGCTACTGATGTCTGAATAAGGTTTACAACCTGAAAATGTTGAATATGACATTCATTTAGGAAAGTGGAATCTACTATTAAGATTTAAATTTTTGGTTTAACCTTAACTAATAAATCTACAACATTTAAGAAATCTGGTAGAATAATACATTAAAAACAGTAAATATCTTTTCAAAAAGAAAAATGAATCATCTGACTGCATTAAAATATTATAAAAAGTTGGCGTAAAGAAACGCCCTCCACCCCCCCCCCCCCCCCCCCCCTCCCTTCTCCGGTTGGTATTGCGAGGGTTAACCCGCCTTACATTTCTCATCAATTACTGAGTTTTGGCCTATTTTTCGTATGTGTGGAAACGTTGCTGTTTGAAACGTCGCCCAGCTGCAAGATAACGATTTTGTACCATTATAGAGGAATATTATAGACACCCTTGGACAAAATTTCACAGTTCTCCGTCGCAACGGAGGACAATCATGGGATTTCTAAACGTGACCCTTTAACTCTTTTGCGCAATTTATTTACACTTCGAAAACTGTTGCTTATAGATAAGACGCAAATCAAATCTTCTGAACTATTCTCAACGCTAAACGTGTCTGCCAGTGCGCTAAGTATGCATACTGGAAACATATCTACACATAATAACATTAGCGACCATCTGTCTTCCAGGCTGACTAAAGGTACAGCTCATGTGTAGAAACTCCTGTAAGCTCATGAACTCGACATACAGCATATGCTAAACCACAGCACTGTTTTAATCAATCAAAAAAGGAATTAATATGTAGGCCTATTCTTTGTCTAGAAATATAAATGAGTGATGGAAGTGATAGGTAGAGGCAATACGCAATAGAATCATGATTGCAACTGGGGCGTCATCCACAGACACAATACCTAGAACCGTCGACTTCCAGGTTGTGCCTAGATTACGTGAGGAGGAAACTTGCGTAGACCTAACATCATTTTGGCACAGACCACAGCGTAACGTTACTAGCTATAGTCGAGAAACTCTATTACGGTGAGACTAAACGCGGGTAAAGTTTGCGAGAAACTGTGTTCCTGTGTACTCGTGTGATGCGATGACGGAGTTAACTAGAGGGTAGCATTTCGCGCAGAGAGTTTAGTGGCTGTCAAAGACACTCTCATCAGGACGTGTGCAATATTGCGTACATGGCAGGGAACTGCATGCTTCCACTCCTGTATCAAACTCACTGCGCACGTTGTTTCCACACCGACAGAAGTCGTGCTTCACTGATTTGGAAAACAATGTTACTCTCACATTTGTGGGATGGGTGCTTCAATCTACATTTCCAATAAATAAATTCCATTTCATCTCTTCATACAAAGTATCGGTTATTGGCATAGGTATGGTCTTTCGAATACTACTACCAAATATTACATTACACAAAATGATAGAGGTTGTAACAAAACACGTTCCGTCTTTAGATGTACTAAACGATTTCTCATTTTCGTCTTGAGTAAAATGGTTGGTAGAGGTAACTTCGATGCCACTGTAACGCACCAGGTGATTAAAAAGTCAGTATAAATTTGAAAACTTAATAAAACACGGAATAATGTAGATAGAGAGGTAAAAATTGACACACATGCTTGGAATGACATGGGGTTTATTAGAACAAAAAAAAAGTTCACAAAATGTCTGACAGATGTGCGTCGTTTGGTGATGATCGTGTGCTCAGCCGCTACTTCCGTCATGCTTGGCCTCCCAGGTCCCCAGACCTCAGTCCGTGCGATTATTGGCTTTGGGGTTACCTGAAGTCGCAAGTGTATCGTGATCGACCGACATCTCTAGGGATGCTGAAAGACAACATCCGACGCCAATGTCTCTCCATAACTCCGGACATGCTTACAGTGCTGTTCACAACATTATTCCTCGACTACAGCTGTTGTTGAGAAATGATGGTGGACATATTGAGCATTTCCTGTAAAGAACATCATCTTTGCTTTGTCTTACTTTGTTATGGTAATTATTGCTATTGTGATCAGATGAAGCGCCATCTGTCTGACATTTTTTGAACTTTTGTATTTTTTTTGTTCTAATAAAACCCCATGTCATTCCAAGCGTGTGTCAATTTGTACCTCTCTATCTATATGATTCCGTGATTTATTCAGTTTTCAAATTTATACTGACTTTCTGATCACCCGGTACTTTTATTAAAAACGGCTGTTCCTGGTGATTTAAGGATGATTCATCACATAAATACACTCTAAGACAAAAAAGAGAAAGAAAAAGCGACGCACTACGAAGGTATTTTATCTGAATGGAACGGAAGTCGGTAGACGTGTCGTACACGTACAGACAAACGAATAAGTACAATTTCAGAAAAACTGGATGTTTTGCTCAAGAGAAAGAACTTCTCAAACTGTGGAAGTCAATAACGCGTTAACCCATCTCTGGCCCTTATGAAAGCAGTAATTCGGATTGGCACTTATTGACGGAGTTGTAGTATGTCCTCCTGAGGGGTTTCATGCCAATTCCATGCAATTGGCGCGTTAAATCCCCAAAATCCCGAGCTGGTTGAAAACCCCTCTCCATAAAACTCCACACTTTCTCAGTTACGGAGAGATCCGGCAATCTTAATGGCCAAGGTTTGGTTTGGCAAGCACGAACACGAGTAGTAGAAATGGGTCGGGGATGGGCTGGCATTATCTTGTAGAAATGTCAACCAGGAGGGTTTGCGATGAAGGGCTACAAAACGGGGCACAGAATGTCGTCGACATACGGTTGTGCTGCGGATGACAACCAGAGGGCTCCTAATACGAAATGAAACCGCACCGCAGACCACTACTCTGTCAGATGTTGGGCGACAGTCCGGATGGTAACTGAGTACAGTCCGGGATGCCTCCAGAAACGTCTTCATTGATCATTGGGGCTAAAGTCGAAGTTCCACCACGGAGGTAGAAAAAGAAGGGAAATGGCGCTATAGGTTTACGCTGTACATTGTTTTGAAGCAAGAGTGGGCGTGGCCTGCCGCCATCTTAAATAGCCCGAAATATCAGCAGACTGCTGTTTACGATTGCTTCTTGTTCATCCTCTCTGTCGTGTGCACGCAACGGCTGTTTTAAATAGTTAAAATTATAGTACTTGTATGAATAACATAATGTCACAATGGCAATTTTTGAACGTTTTCATGTTTTTAATGCGCATTTGCTGTAGTAAACGACACATGTGGCCCCGTAAATGTATCTAGTTTTCTGTTGATATGTTACGAATAGGCCTAACCAAGAAGAGAAGAAAGTTATGTGAAAATCATGGTTTCGTAATGGATTAAATTCCACTTTTTCAGTGTTTGTATCGATAGCAAATTAAGCTGGGGCTTCGAAACCAGTGCTTGTGTGCTTACTGATACTGTTTATTATTATTTACGTTTTCAGCTTTCAACTCATATTCACAATATTTTTACTGTTTACATTTGCGGATAACTTATCAATTTTTTCTTTGCTAGCCCATACACGTGTGCAATGAGGAAAGAAGCAAGGCATGCTATCGTGTCTTGTGCATGTCAAAAAAGTGAGCAATTATTGAAATATTGAAGAAACAGAACCGCATGGAGGTGTACCGTGCAGAACAGAGTTCATGTTTTATTAGATTGTCAGTGCGTCAGCTTCACTGTCGGTTATACATCTTCTGTCTTTCAAATCTTACCTATGATGTGTCATTCAGTGTGTAACCCATAAAAGAAATTTACTGGTTAAAAAAAAATCTAATTTTTTAAATATGTTCCATCACTGAGTAGTACTATACACGTGATTGAAAGATTGCCTCAAACGGTTACCTTCCGTAAAATGTATATATTGCTTTCACATTGATGTGTAAGTAGGCTGTTTAGGTTCTTATATTGGTAACGCCACCACCCCCTAGCGCTCCGTATGAAAATCACTGACTGTGCTGTGTGCAGTCTGTTTCTGGGTGGCATTGTTGGAATTTGCTATTGTAGTGTTCGGCAGTTGGCTGTTAACAGCGCGTAGCGTTGTGCAGTTGGAGGTGAGCCGCCAGCAGTGGTGAATGTGGGGAGTGAGATGGCGGAGTTTTGAGAGCGGATAATCTGGACAGAGACAGTAAATTTGTAATATTGGATATCATGGACTGATTAGATATTATGACTTTTGAACACTATTAAGGTAAATACATTGTTTGTTCTCTATCAAAATCTTTCATTTGCTAACTATGCCTATCAGTAGTTAGTGCCTTCAGTAGTTTGAATCTTTTATTTAGCTGGCAGTATTGGCGCTCGCTGTATTGCAGTAGTTTGAGTAACGAAGATTTTTGTGAGGTAAGTGATTTGTGAAGGGTATAGGTTATTGTTAGTCAGGGCCATTCTTTTGTAGGGATTATTAAAAGTCAGATTGCGTTGCGCTAAAAATATTGTGTGTCAGTTTAGTGTTGATTAGAATAGGGAAAGAGCGAAATGTCAGTACGTTCAGTTCTGCTCAGCTTTTTGAAAATCAAATAATGTAAGAAGTTTATCAACACAGTAATTCATTAATTTTTCTAAGGGGAGGTTTCATATGTCAACACTTAGCCGAGGATACCTCACTGGAATCTTCTGATCTTTTCTTGCAGTTTGTGTAATTAGTATAGCTTTTGTTTCTTGCTAGCTCGTAATTGTAGAGAGAATCTCCTTTTTAGTTGCAGTCTTTGATTGTTGTACAGTAAAACAGTTGTGGCATGCATGTAGATTTGCACCAAGTATTTCGCATCTGCGCTTGCAATTAACTAGATATTATTTTCAGTGCTACGTTAATGTGTTTTCTTATTTTACTCTTCCAGATGTGCTTTTCTGTGTTATCTTGTGAAACATTGTGACAATTATGGCGTGTGAAAAACGAAATACTATGCTCCAAAGTAAACTGAGAAATGACAGTGAAGTCGACAGCAGTGTGTTAGCGCCACCGAGTAATGAATTAACTGATGTTCAAAGTAGTGGTGGCTCTGAGCACTATGGGACTTTACATCTATGGTCATCAGTCCCCTAGAACTTAGAACTACTTAAACCTAACTAATCTAAGGACAGCACATAACACCCAGTCATCACGAGGCAGAGAAAATCCCTGACCCCGCCGGGAATCGAACCCGGGAACCCGGGTGCGGGAAGCGGACTCAAAGTAGTAATTTGGTAATTGTGCATAGGGAAATGGAGCGGGCTACAAATAATGGTGTAATCAGTGAAACAATTAGTGAACAGGGAAGCATTATCGATCGATCGGTCGGCAGCAGTTCGCCTCAGGAATCCGAAATGACAGGACACAATCTTGCAAATACTGTAGATTCAGGTTTTGCGTCCTCACCGTATTCTCAAATAAGTCACGGCACATTTTCTGCTCGTCAAAATGTGAATGTTGCTATTGCAAATGCACTGTCGAAAAGCATAGAGGAACAGATTCCAGACACTAATACATTATTATTGCAATTAATGCAACAAAATCAGAGACGAACACAGCAACAGCTTCAAAAGTTAGACACCACGCTTGAACAAACACGTGAAGGTTTAACTACTGAGTTACACAACACTGAATCGAAATGTCAAAAAGTCTGTAATGATGTAAAAACAAATATTTGTTAGCATTTTCAACCTATTTCTTCGCGGCATGAAAATGCTTTATAGAATCACGAAGCAGCCATAAAAGAACTGCAAACTCAGGGGGTACACGCCTACTTTGTGTGCTACGCGTGTAGCGAGCGCTAGGAGCCCTAGCTAATATGGTATTTGTTTATACAACTTTACACAACGGTACCATATTTCCCTAACACATAAATTACACAGCTAACTCATCATTTAACTGAGAGAGACAAACATTTATTTTACTACATCAGTGACAGATGTTTACGTAATTACACAGTTGGATAACTTCACACTTATGAAATTGCATTTTGTCTGTACTTTGTGAACTGTTCATATTTCTTTTTGGAACCATTGTGATACTATGAGAGCTTTGAATGTCGCATTTGGTATGGGGTCATGATTTTTAAAGTACGTTTGAGGTAGATGACACTATTGGAATGAGCAGAGAATTTTTTTTAGGTTTTGAAATTATTGCAGAAAGCTACGAAGTTTTTGAGATTTGGCTGAGGTGTTATGGTGTTATTATTACGACGACGATGTGTATTATGCTTTTGAGGTATGTTTATGATCAATGAGATGATGCTATATGAGGAATCTGATTATGCTATTTATTTATTATGATGAAATATTGAAGACGTGTTGATGAATATGAATATGTACATGTGTAATAAAGTAAGGAATAAGGAGTAGTGGTTAGGGACTCTGATTTATGAAAAGGATGTTGGAAACCAAGGATCGTACTTTAAGAGTTATGAAATGTGTGTATATACGTGAATGTTAGTTACCACAATGCTGACTAAACTTTGTGGACGCTGTTATATGTGAGATTTTGTTTCTACACACTTCCAATGTAAATTTATAACCTTTGATTTTTTAATTTTTTATGAGACCGTCACTGTAGTGCAAACTGCTGCCATAAATATTTCAGTAAAGAAGGTAGATGATCTTGACGTAATGTGCTGTGGAGGCCCATCTGAGCGACAGTCGCCTGGAAAAAAAGGCATTAGTGTGTGCCTTTCAGAGACACAGGTGGAGAAAAAAGGAGGCCATTATCCTCGCTATTGAAATTTATTTGTAGAAAGCATCGCAAATACGACATGCTCAAACTTGAAAACATATGATTACACTGTGGAGCTCTTAATTTATGACATTTACTAAAATGCCTAATGAAATGATGAGAAATATTTTACATCTATTGTCTTCCTAGTTGAGAGATTGCTCATTTCCTTTAATATCTAGTTCCTAGTTGCACTGCAGCATTGGTTAAAATAAAATTTAATAGATGTACTAATATAGATATTTTATGCCTGCAGATCCAGTAAATAATAATTTTATGGTATACTTCCAAAAAAATGAGGGAGCACAAAAAGACATTTCCCTTCACAGAAACTGCATACATAATTTTCTTTTCAAGTACTTGGTAATTTTTTGTAGAATAAGTTGTGGTGCACCATTTAATTACATAGACATTAAGATGTGAATAGACATTTCCCTTATCTGCATTGTTGTCTTTAGTGTATTATTATTTCTGCTTGAGCTTTGTCATATTTAGATATTAATTATTGCATTTGCTGCTGCTGTTTGCCAGGCATTGCGCTACTAAATTTCACTTTGTATTACTCTGTTAAGCCAGTTTTACTATTGATTTATTTTTCTTGTTGCTACACATTGGCAATGTAAATAATTTTTTAGTAATGATCGCCTAAATGGTGTAACACATAGGCCTATCTTTCCAACAATATCCTGTTTTCTTCTTTTCCCAGAATATTTCTCGCCAGTAACTGTCAATCTGTCAGGAATAACTAAAAACACAACACTTGGAATGTACGTCTACTTTGATCATCTGCTTCCCTTTACATTTCAATTTCTTTTTGAGGTTTCCAAATAATGTAGGTATATACCATGCATTGTCATGTACCAATAGGTAGTTAGTTTATGCTCTGTGTATCATTTGCAAGATAGATCATAAAAATGTTGAACGGGTCAATTTATATTAGCATCAATTATTTTAAATATGCCTCCATATTGATCATTATTAGTGTTTTGTTTTTTTTTATTGAAGAGAGACAGATATTAGTAATTCCTACTCATCACCATTTACACATTACAATCGTAGATAGGCTTTTGCGTAATCGGACGAGTGGTCAAAGAGAAACTTTTTCAATTTAGGCTCAAATTTTACTCTGCTGTCTTTCAGGCATTTTAGATGACATTTCAGATCACTGGCTAAGTGATCAGAACTTTTGACTGCAGCTTTCCGAGCCCCTGTTTGTGCCACACACTATCTTAATGTGATAGTGTTTCTTTTTCTTTCTGGTCTTGTAATTCTCTACGTCATTGTTCCTGTTGAAATGCAGTTGATTATTTACAACAAACTTTGTGAGGGAATAACTGTACTGTGAAGCAGATAGATTGCTATTCACACACTGAGCAGCAAAGGAAGCAAAGCATAAACACAGATTGAAACAATCATACACACAGAGCTCTCACACCCAAGGTAGCTGCCTCCGGCTGTTCTAATCAGGATATTTTTTATTTAAAGGAAAAATCAACAATTACGGGCGGGAGGGCGTAAAACGCTGCATCAACAATTACGCGAACACGTAGCCGTGCGTAGTGCGGGGACGAGACCGTTCATTCAGTGTGGCTCAGATGGCGGGGCATTTGCTGCCTGGAAGACAATGAGAAACACAGGAAAAAGTGAAAGTAACCAGGGCAACCATAATCCACCTACCTAAAAGAACATATTGCTTGAACGGCTTCACATATGAATGAAATATGATTCTGTTAAACTTCAGATTACGATTGGATCGATTAGTAAACCCGTAACCGACGCAAGCTAACATGTTTGATAAAACAATTACATCTCCGCACAGTAGAAGCACCAGGTGCTATTTAGGATACGACCATGAAAGGCGATAGATATCACCAGTTGTCGAAATTGGACACGGACACATCACAGTGACATCACGGGAAAGTAACACCTCGGTGAATCATGGAAGTATAAATGCAGTGAACCTATTTTGGTAAACATTTTTGGAACAGTGATCAATAGATTATTATATTTTGACTAAAGTTCAGTCTTGATCACGCCATTTATGTTTCAATGACATAGGTAACCGGTTTCGGTTATTTTTACATAACCATCATCAGACCCATGGCTCCCTTAGGATGGTAGGCGGAGCTCTCCTCAGCTGCTACGACTCAGTTAACTTCGTAGCAGCTGAGGAGAGCTCCGCCTACCATCCTAAGGGAGCCATGAGTCTGATGATGGTTATGTAAAAATAACCGAAACCGGTTACCTATGTCATTGAAACATAAATGGTGTGATCAAGACTGAACTTTAGGCAAAATGCAGTGAACCTAGTTCTTGGGCTACATAAGATAGCGAAGGACAGCTTCAAGTTTGTGACGTAATGACAACTCCCTTCATCTTTTATCTCCACGTGCAGGATGCATATCTCTACAATCAGACTGCCGATCGTCAGCTGACATCAGATTGTTACGAGTTGTCAATATGAATTCCCAACGATAAACATTATTAAAGTACATTAGTAAAGTCACGCCAGTTTTCAATTTACCGTTCTATATATGTTGTTCAACAGTTATTCCCTACTAACACCCCAGATTAAAATTACATTCTGTGCTGTAAAAGTCTGTTTTAAATGCCAGGGCTTTACCTCGTCTCATAACAAAGTGTGTTAATAGAACTACTTTATAATCAGTTAACTACGACCTGAAATCAAGACTTCTTGCAGACACATTATCTAAAGCCAGATCATCACTCATTCTGTAAAGCTGATAATGACTTGATTCCAATCATGGATCATTTATTTGTTTGTTGATAGTCTTGCATAATAACTAAAGTTCCCGCCAATGAAATTCTGAATTCTAACGGATCTAAACTACTAACATTAATAAGCCAAGACGCATCAAATTAACTAGCTTGGTGAAAGAACTTCTTCGTATAACTTACTTCCAAATTTTTCGTATGACAGATTTGCATTTTCAGAGATCGTTATTGTTACAGTAACCCTTGCTAAATAGTAATTTATCTCTTTATCTGTGTCACTTATATGTAGTTCTTTTGCACAAACTTAGAGACATTTTATCTAACAGATGGGATGGGTTGTTTGGTGGTGGAGATCAGACAGCGAGGTCATCGGTGTCATCGGATTAGGGAAGGACAGGGAAGGAAGTCGGCCGTGACCTTTCAAAGGAACCATCCCGGCATTTTCCTGGAGCGATTTAGGGAAATTACGGAAGACCTAAATCAGGATAACCGGACGCGGGATTGAACTGTCGTCCTCCCGAATGTGAGTCCAGTATGCTAGCCACTGCGCCATCTCGCTCGGTATGTCTAATAGATGATCAGATAAATTAGTTCAGGACGGAAGGAGTCTGTATAGGTGTTGGAGTAAATGGACAGTCGTGTGTCGTTTTAATCACAACAGTTCCAGAAATATTTTGGTGTATGTCTGCTTCAGAATTATTACGTGTTACGTGCTGAAAGACATTTTCAAATTTTACAAGATAATTGACAGTGTGGGGGGAAGGTATCTGCAGATTATTTGCCTGTATGGCACTGGCTATCATTATAGAACACGCAACGGAGTGACAGTGCCTGCAACGATTCATAAACGGTCTTGACAGAACAGCAGCACTAAAAAGAAGTTAACAACACTTTAGTTTGTCAGCTCAGCACAAAACCCCGAGGAAGGCCACTTGTAATACAGTCTTAAAAGTCAGACAATTTTGTATATTGACAATGCGGTCAATAGCCCAGGAGAACTTTATTTACAGTTATAACGGCTGCGGAAGCCCACGCTTACAAAATTTTAGTTTTACCAGGTCTCGACACCAACTATGAATGTCTTCATCAGAAACTCCACAGTTATCTAAAAAGATTATAAATACCCATTAACATAGAGATAAACTAAGAAATAAACAGTTTCTTTCCAAACAGATTTATCCGTAGATTGTATCCACAAGGAATAACTGACGAGCAAATGTAAGAGCAATAACGCTCTCGTTACATAAAATACTTCATTTAGAAATTCACATTAAAACCACGCAATGTTAGAAGCACTGTAACTGACCTAAGCTGGTAACTGCCTGCGAAACTGCAAGTATAGCTACATGGCGTAGCACAGTACACGCCGCTAAGGCCTGCGAGAGATAACATTCGCTGGAGGTGGCATCAGACTACGAAACTCACATTCTGAAGTTCCCACAATGTGAACACGAAACTGGTCTCGCCATCTAGTAACAATCCAAGAACCCAGCCGATTACTTTGCAAAAAATATTTAAGTGTTCATATCACACACCAGAAGCCAGTATTATGGAAAATGAAAACTCTATATAGGACAGTGTAACAGCAAATGTTAGGTGCATTTTTGCGAGAAACGATTATAATGTAATGAAACTACAGTGAGGGGAAAAATATACTTCAGAATCTAGTCTGAGAAAAAAGAGGAGCCAACTTTAGGCATTTCTAACACAATTTTTTTTTTCTGTTACGTAACTCCAAGGGGTCGTGAATTGTGTTTGCACTGTTCAGTCGGTACAGCTCTGGCAGGCGAAAGACAAAGTTCTCCAAATTTCCTTTACTTTACATCTGTGGTCACAAATTTTTTGTCATTAGACTACCGGTTTCGGTCTATAATTACCATATTCAGATCTGCAGCAAAACATGGGAAAACATAAATACACTAGCAGATTGTCTACAGTTTAAAACAATAAAAAGACCATAATGAAAAGTACACTGCAATACATGTACATTTGTGCGCTATAAGTATGTTAGAACTGGTATGCCTCTTCATACTTAAGACGCACAAATGTACGTGTATGGCAGTGAACTTTTCGTTATGTTCTAATTTATTGGTTTAAGCTGTAGACAATATGCTAGTGTATTTATGTTTTCCCATATTTTGATGCGGATTTGAAGGTGGTTATTATAGACCGAAACCGATAGTCTAATGAGAAAAAATTTGTGATCACAGACGTAAAGTAAAGGAAATTTGTTCTATATTCGAACTTGAGGCAGCTTGTGAGACCAAGATCTCTGTTTCATGTCCTGTTCTGGCACACAATTTTGATCCTCCAGGAAATTTATAATCGGGGCACACAGTGCTGCGGAGAGTAAACTCATACCGGAAACAATCACCTACACAGTGGCTAAGCCATTTTCCCGCAATGTTGTTTCTTCCACGAGCACTAGTCTCGCAAGGTATGCGGAAGAACAACCGTGATGTTTGAAAGTTAAGAGACGAATACCTGGCGAAGGTGATGCAGTAAGGGTGCGTCCTGAGCCCTGCTTGGGTAGCTCAGTCGCTAACATAGAAGGCCAAGGCACTTAGTTAGAGCCCGGCACAAAGTCGTAATCTGCTAGGAAGTTTCAGATCGCCACACACTCCGTGGCACAGCGAAAATTCTTTCAGAATAAAATGCTAATCTCAATAACATTGTACGTCGTAGCAGATTCATTTACGTAGGAATGATATAGACATTCGGAGTGGTTATAATTAAATTGTAGCTACTCACAGAAGTCCAGAGTGGGCTGTAATTATAGTATGTCAGGGAACGTGGTAGACATTCTAATGTGTTAAGACAGAATCGATTTACGCTGGGAAAAAAAATTAGTTCCAGTTGTGGCCACCAGGTGCAAATCTGGCGCTATTAATGCAAGAAAGACCTATAGAAATGATTCCACATACAGTATAATGGATTAGGAACAGGAAGTGAGCAGAAAATGTCAAACGAGTGAGAAACACATAATTATGGTTTCGTCATTAGCAGCTACTTATACTGTTTGTTCAGTTTGAGCACCAGAAACTTCGACAAATTGCCGTACAGCTACAAATTTGCAGCTAGAGGGCAAAATTGGAACTAATTTTTTACAAGTGTAGATCAGTTCCCGACTAACACATTAGCATATCCACCAAGTTTCGCAGCCATAAGACAATTGTAGCCCACAGTGGACCTCCATGAGCAGCTGCACTTTAATTACAACGACAAAGATTGTGTGGTCTCCAAAAGTTATATTCTAAAAAATTATCCGTTTTATCATAGAGTGATTACAGCTTTTCCTTACGTCAGGTGTTCTCCAATAAGTCGTCAATGAAAGACCAATTCAGAGAATACGCCTTAACAGATAAATAGGGCATTTAGTCAGCTCGACATTTTGCTGCACAAAACCATGCACTGAAATCACCCCTGTGGGAGAGCTACAGTAGCTCATCGCAGTATAAACGGAAACCGCATTTCGCTGCGCCTGAGTCGTATTTTCGAAGCCGACCGCGGCAAAATGTCGATATGTGAATGAATATCCCCGCGTCACACGGACAAATTCCGTTTTTAATCTCTTCTCTGGCTATTTACACTGGCAACAACGTGTTATCGTAACAAATACACACTGTCAGTGTTTATTGATATGCTGGCTCTTTCAAATCGCGGGCGCTGTTTATGCAGGAGCAGCCAGATTACACATACCGCTCTGCAATGCGAAGTAAATGAAGCATTTATTGCACACGTATTAAAATATTGAATCAACAACGCGTGCGGTGATTTTGACAAACCGTATTACGTGGACGTGGGGGAAGGGGGATAGGGGAGGGGGGGGGGAAGCTGAATTGTTAGACTGGAGCGACGAATTCATACGTAGTTATATCGGTGGGAAGAGCAGCTTAAAGATCTAATTTGCAACGAGACCCGTAAGTGGTGAACGATGAGGGATTAGGTACAAAGTAAAAAAATAATTATTACAGTCGCAACAGTCTTCTCCGACTGACGACATCCTGCAGTTCTTTTAGATTTTGAAAGGCGTAATCTTCCTAAGCCATATACCTAGTTAACCAATGTTCAGCAATTGAATTCATTACGATTTTTACCTTCCACTGTCAATCTTTCTTACAACCGCTGCACTAATAAAATTCAGTCAGTGTCGTTTTAAGAAACACGTCGCCTAGTGTTCATCGTCGGTCCTCTTTCTACTTGCTCAGAACAAGACATGAACCTTAGAAAACTACGATAATCCGAAGGACTCTCACCTGATAAACAAAGTAAAAGCCTACGGAATATCAGACCAGATGTGTGGCTGGATTGAAGAGTTTCTAGCAAACAGAACACAGCATGTTGTTCTCAATGGAGAGACGTCTACAGACGTTAAAGTAACCTCTGGCGTGCCACAGGGGACTGTTATGGTACCATTGCTTTTCACAATATATATAAATGACCTAGTAGATAGTGTCGGAAGTCCCATGCGGTTTTTCGCGGATGATGCTCTAGCATACAGAGAAGTTGCAGCATTAGAAAATTGCAACGAAATGCAGGAAGATCTGCAGCGGATAGGCACTTGGTGCAGGTAGTGGCAACTGGCCCTTAACATAGACAAATGTAATGTATGGCGAAAAGAAGGATCCTTTATTGTATAATTATATGATAGCGGAACAAACACTGGTAGCAGTTACTTCTGTAAAATATCTGGAAGTATGCGTACGGAACGATTTGAAGTGGAATAATCACATAAAATTAATTGTTGGTAAGGCGGGTGCCAGGTTGAGATTCATTGGGAGAGTCCTTAGAAAATGTAGTCCATCAACGAAGGAGGTGGCTTACAAAACTCTCGTTCGACCTATACATGGGTATTGCTCATCAGTGTGGGATCCGTACCAGGTCGGGTTGACAGAGGAGTCTTGTCCACACTAGACAACACGCGATAACGGCCCCTCCGATGGAGCAGAGCCGAAAAACTCATTGTCTGGAGCACTGATCTCAAATACTCAACACGTCAAAAGACAAATAACACGCGCAAAGTATACTGTATACAGAGAAGTTCTGCGAAAAGAATATTCCATTTGTTGTAACTCTTTTACTTTAAGTTTCCTACATAGTGTCTACATAAAAAATTTATAAAAATTATACATCTTTAGCAACAAATGGATAAACATTTTTTACGTAGATAATGAGTGTTACAAACATAAGTGTTATAAACATTCTGTTAGATTCGGACCATTTACAATAAATGAAAGTAATTATCACATAACGCTTCCGGGCTCAGATGCCGTGGTCCATACATAAAACTCTCCCCTGACGTTTCGCCTTCCGCACAGTATCTCAGCCTGGAAGTGTTAAGTGATGACAATACCTGACGTGAAAGCCTTCATTCTAGAATGAAAGTAATTGTTTGTTCATAAACAAACAAGGCAGCATTCTTGCGCAAGTGCGCTCACACTAAGTGACAACGAGTTCTCGTCGGATATAGTTTTAACAGTTATTTATACCTGCTTGTCAGAAATGTCATTTTGCATTCTTTAACAAAGATAGTTTCCGCCAACACATGTGACTGACCACATTTAAATTAGCCGTTATGGATGTCTTTGCTGCCTTGTTACCAGAATTCCTTAATGTTCTTACCTGAACAAATCCGATAGATGTAAAGATAATTTCCAGAGTACACGAAGGAAGTGAGATAGGACCGTTATTGTTTATAGTGTATGTGAATTATCTAGTAGAAAGCGTTGGATGCTCTTTAACACAGTTCACAGATAATGTAGTTATCTATAACAGAGCAGCACCAGCAGAAGACAGTGTCGATTTACTGAATGACCTGCCGAGCACTGACAAATATTGCAGCCTCTGAAAGTAAGTAAATGTAACATATTTCGCACACACAGGAAAAGAGAGCCACTACTGTATGGGTACTCTATTGATGAGAAATTGCTGGCAACGGTATCTACGTTGAAATATCTAGGAGTAGCTATCCGGAACGACCTTAAGTGAAACGACCACATAAAACAAACAGGAGACTGAGATTCTTGGGAAGAACTGTAATGAAATTTAACTCGTCCACGAAATAAGTGGCTTATAATGCGTCTGTTCAACCTATTCTTCAGTATCCTTCATCAATATGGGATCCTTACCAGGTACGACTGATAGAAGAAAGCCGGCCGGTGTGGCCGAGCGGTTCTAGGCGCTTCAGTCTGGAACCGCACGACCGCTACGGTCGCAGGTTCTAATCCTGCCTCGGGCATGGGTGTGTGGGATGTCCTTAGGCTAGATAGGTTTAAGTAGTTCTAAGTTCTAGGGGACTGATGACCTAAGATATTAAGTCCCATAGTGCTCAGAGCCATTTGAGCCATTTTTTGATAGAAGAAATATAGAAGATCCTACGAAGAGCGGCGCTTTTCGTCACGGCATTGTTTAATTGATGCGAGAGCGTTCCCGAAATGCTCAACAAACTCTATTGACGGACGTTACAAGAGAGGCGTTGTGAACCACCGAGAGATTTACTACACAAATTTCGAGAAACCACTTTCCAAGATGAGACGGGAACTTACAACTTCCTTCCACATACATCACGCGTAATGACCACGGAGCGTAAATTCGGTAAATTAGAGCCAGTACAAAGGCTTACCGCCATGTGTCTTCCAACGCGCCATTCAGCAATGTTCAAATGTGTGTGAAATCTTATGGGACTTAACTGCTAAGGTCATCAGTCTCTAAGCTTACACACCACTTAACCTAAATTATCCTAAGGACAAACACACACACACACACACACACACACACGCCAGAGGGAAGACTCGAACGTCCGCCGGGACCAGCCGCACAGTCCATTCAGCAGTGAAACAGGGTGGGTGGTATCAGTTAGTTGTATCAGAAACACTCTCAGCTACACACTAGGACGTGGCTTGCCGATTATAATGTAGAAATATATGTAGATGCATATTAAAATTTGGAGGGTATTAAAGTATGTAAAGAAAATGATAGTGAAATGTTACGGAGACATGGCAACATGTCGTCTTTGGAATTATGTGAGATGTCATAAGCGCACATAATCTTGATATTCGTATAAACAAATATTCAGTTATAGTTGAAACAAAGTAACCAATTTTGAAGAAATTGAGTTAGATATCGGTTCATACCCTTTTGATGTAGATCGTGCATGCAAGCCTGTGTTATTGTAGCCGAGCAAAAGTGAAAATTTGTTTGTGAATGAAGTGTCTTTAACGCTGTTCAGTATAGCTGAAGGTGGCAGTACATACAACGGTCAACGCAAATTGTAGACTAATCAGAGCAAGAGAAATTAGTATACAGGCTGCACACCTTTAAATTATTAAGTTAAACGAAAAGAAATAAATATTACGCTTTACATAAAATCCAACAGTAATCTTAAACAACTGGTTAAGTTAAGTGGGTACACAATGACACCGGCACGAATCACAGTGACCCTTTAAGGCAAGTAGGCTAATGGAATGGAACGCTGATGTGGCGTATGCAGATGTTGGCCACAACAAGCGGGGAGAGATTGGTTGGGTGCGACAGAGCAAGTGAAGCGAACTGCAGCCATGAATCACGGAGATAGCCGTGAGTCACAGTTGCAGCTGCGCACTTTCTCAGCGGACTCGTGGGAACTGTTGGCAGTCACGAGCTGCGGCGGAAACTCTCCTGGCGGGCCGCAGTAATTCAATTAGTTGTTTATTGTTCACTTCCAGAGGTGATTTTAGCTTAGGAAACTGAAAGACTTCCACCACTTTGGAACCGGAGGTGCAAACTAAAACAAGCCCATATTGCTGGACCATGAACACAATTTAACAATGTGGTCATATGACCAGCTGGATGACATATTTAGGTCAACTAAACACAGTGGCTGGATTAAAAGAAGCAAACAGATTTGTAACAGTGGACTGGCGCTCTTTCAGTAAATATTGTTTGCGAAACCAAGCGAACGACACAGCAGAAAAAAGTTTACAATCGACATGTAGGTTCATTAGACAAAACAGCACAGTCGTATCTCTGGAATGTTATAAGGGGGTAGAAAGGGCACCAGGCGGTCATGAGACCCTCCAACTTTGACGTAGGTCACGACAGTGAAATGATGTGTATTGCAGATTTCAACTGGATGGAGTCAGCGCAGTAAAATAGGTGCACTTTGAGAGACGAGAGAATGCAAAAGAGCAGGTATCGTGTTTAGACGTACCCGATGCCTCTTCGTCAATGAATTACCCTACTTGTTGGTGTATCAACGCGAACCCTCCGAAGTGTGTGCAAGGAATTGTGTGCCACACACAGCCTCGTAACACGATGTCTATGAGACTTCAGACATAACATTAGACTTTCGAAAAAAACACCATCCACAGAATTCCAAACACAGCAAGTGTGGGAACCATCACACAGTCAGCTTAACACCTCATGTATCCAAGCTGCTGACACGAATAATATGCAGATGAATCAAAAAGAAAATTGAGTGTCTATTATATGACGATCAGTTTCTCTTTTGCAACGATAAAGGCACCAGAGATGGAGTCCTGACGTTCCGCTTGATAAAGGAAGCATGACTGAAGAAAAATCAAGACGTATTCATAGGACGGAGAAAGCGACCCTTTGGTGTAACAAGTTTCCAACTGACGAAGTCGAAGAAAAATCAAGACATATTCACAGGATGGTAAAAGTGACGATGTGGAATGAATTGTTCCACCTGAGATAATCGAAGAAAATGAGTTGTTGCAATGTCAATGTTCTCTCTCACTTTTGCTGCTATAGATCGTACTCGTGTTGCAATCGGTTGAAAAATAGCCGAGTTGCAAGAATGCCGAAATACCAACAATATCACTTTGTTTCATTCGTTGGGATGACAAGGCTCTTGTTGACAGATATAACTTAATTTTTTGTAATTGGATTTTTCTCTTGTAAGTAATGATAAATAAATTTGAATATAAGCGTACTTATTAATTTTAACTAATCATATCTTATCATCCTAAAAATACTAGGATTTAAACGGGATTAATGTCTATAACGTAAATTATTCATTTTTGGAAGTAAAGAAGGATAACAAGGTAAAAGAAATTGGCTATTATAAACTGACTAGAGAAACAAGGTAGAGGTAGGTGCCACGTGAAAATGATCTAGATGTTTGATTAGCATGATCACATACCAATTTATTGTAGTTTTCAGCAGTTTTGCAAAGAGTGCGGTAGGGGAAAGCTCAATAGAGTTAAGTTGCACTCCCTTTATTACAATGTTTTCGCAAAAGCTCTAAATAAACTTAATCAGGAATGCTGGATAGAACTGTCGTCCTCCTGAATGCGAATCCATTGTGCTTACCACAGCGCTCACACGCTCGGCTAGTTTCCAGTTAGCAAAGAACAGCATACTTCGACAACAGATCCAGCAATCTTCTTCGGGTTCTGCGAGTTTTGCTGTAACGTCTATACGCCGCGTGGACTTCAGATTGTGAACTACACTGGAGAGAAACTGGTACACCTGCCTAATATCGTGTAGGGCCCCCATGAGCATGCAGAAGTGCCTCAACACGATGTGGCATGGACTTGAGTAATGTCTGGAGTAGTGCTGGAGGAGACTGACTCCATCAATCCTGCAGGGCTGCCCATAAATACGTAAGGGGATGGAGACTTCTTTTGAACAGCACGTTGCGAAGCGTCCCAGATACGCTCAATAACGTTCAAGTCTGGGGAATATGGAGGCGAGCGGAAGAGTGTATACTCAAAAGAGTGTTCCTGGAGCCACTCTGTAGCAATTCTGAACGTGTGAAGTGTCGCATTATCCTCCTGAAATATCCCAAGTCCGTCAGAATGCTCAATGGACACGAATGGATGCAGGTGATGAGACATGAGGCTTCCCTGCGTGCCTCCTGCCAGAGTCGTATCTAGAACTATCAGGCATCCCGTATCACTCCAACCGCACACGCCCCACACCATCACAGAGCCTCCACCATGCTGGCATGCTCCACCTGCAGACATACCGGGTCCAACGATTCGTAAGGTTGTCTCCATATCCGTACACGTCCGTCCGATCGATACAATTTGAAATGACTCGTCCAACCAGGCAACACGTTTCCAGTCACCAACAGTCTAATGTCGGTGTTGACGGGCCCAGGCGAGGCGAAAGTTTTATGTCGTCCACTCGTCAAGGACACGCGACTGGGCCTTCGGCTGCGAAAGCCCATATCGATGATGTTTCGTTGAGTGATTCGCACGCTGACACTTGTTGATGGCCCAGCACTGAAATCTGCAGCAGACTGCGGAAGGGTAGCACTTCTCTCACAATGAACGATTCTCTTCGGTCATCATTGGTCCCGTTCTTGCAGGATCTCTTTCCAGCCGCACCGATGAAGGAGATTTGATGTTTTATCTGATTCCTGATGCTCACGGTACACTCATGAAATGATCGCACGGGAAAATCCCCACTTCATCGCAGCCTCGGAGATGTTGACTCCCATCGCTCGAGCACCGACTGTAACACCACGTTTAAACTTACTTAAATCTTGATAACCGACCATTTTCCGCAGGAACCGATCTAACAACTGCGCCAGTCACTTGTTGCCTTACATAGGCGTTGCCGAACGCAGGGCCGTATTGTGCCTGGTTACATATCTCGGTATTTGATTAGGAATGCCTATACGAGTTTCTTTGGTGTTTCAGTGTATTACTGTTGGTCTCACGCTACTATTCTAAACATTCTGCGTGGTGTCTGTTTGTTTTATATCGTATCTCCCTACCACTTTCGCGCAACGACGCTCTGAGCGTGTTTTTTAGGGAATTGACTAGTTTGAACCTGGGACCTGTTGCTGGTAAGGAGACGCCAGACCACACATGACATGTGGAATTCAGAAGAGGTCAGTGAGACTAGCAATGATATAACCAAATACTTAATTATTTCAGCGTCAGCTCCACTGCACTCCCTGTAAAAGAATCTTAATACTAACTAAATTTAGTGGAAGGGGTTCAAGGCTTTCGTATTTTTAGTTAGCTGGTAAAATAACGTCGAAGAAGCAGTTAAGTTTACCACTGGAAATTTTATTCTACTCACAAAACATTGTTTATAAACTGCACCATTGATAAAAGGAAATGTTTTAATACAGGATGGTAAAAACCAACTGCGTTCAACAAAAATGTGAACGAATATTCCCTGAATGGGTTTCCAAGTTCTACAATGGATCGAAGGATGACCTATGCCATATCACATCTATAACCTAGGTTTAAATTAAGTTTCACAAGAGAGAAAACTATGAAAATGGTCTACAGTGACCCTCAATTATCTTTAATTACTTATCTAACTTGTCGTAAATTACAGTGGCTGATGTGGCTTCTCAATAATTATATAACAGAAAAATCATCGCGTTTCAGATCTTTACTTCAAGTGGCAAATGTGAACACCATGATCTTTAATTGACGATCGACACTAGCATTACGAAAAAAGGGGATGTAACAGATGAGACTTCTGCAGTTCTGAGAGAAGCTTTATGCTCTGTTATGCGGCATCGCGTGCGTTCATTACCTTGTCGGTGTTCGTCAGGGGGCGGCGGCCGGCACAGCTCCGTCCAGCTCGCCCTCTCGGAAGTAACTCTGAAGCAACTCTCTCCTAACTTCTCATTACTACAATTTACCGAAGTTGGTTTAATAAAAACTATCTGGCTGTGTTTTCATCTGACTAATCAGGGTGTCAATGTTAACCTTAATCTCTGCCTACAAAAATTCTGTCTATCCAATGACAAACGTTATACTTTTCGTGGTGGGGCAATGTTTTTAAAGTTTGCAACGTAACAGAGACGCGAAAAAGCCTCACGCTAAAACTTGCAGCTGGTGTGGTCCTTTTAGCGTTATCGTAAGATCTGTACTGTTCTTCTGGAGGGCTCTATCTTTTAACATGGGCTGGGGGGTGGTCCTAACGTAACAGAGACGCGAAAAAGTCTCACGCTAAAAACTTGCGGGTGGTGTAGCCCTTTTTGTGTTATCGTAAGATCTATACTGTTCTTCTGGAGGGCTCTATCTTTTTACATGGGCTGGGGGGTGGTCTTGACGTAACAGAGACGCGAAAAAGTCTCACGCGAAAACTTACGGGTGGTGTAGTCCTAGCAGTTAGCTGGCGACGTGGGTGTCCGTCCGTCCCTTATCGTAGGGCCTTTCAGCATGACACGGTTCTGCTCTCGGCTTCTGTTCCCGTTTCTGCCCTCGGAACTGCGTCAGTCTCACGGTGGGAAGGTATGACATGCATTTAGGCATTCTTGTGTTAGTCTGTGGAATTCCATTTGCTCACTCGTTACTCGTATTACTTTGGTTAATTTAATGTCACGATTTATTCGGAGCTATGTGACATACTACCGGATTTGCTTATCATGTCAGGGTTTTCATGGAAGGTGTTGGATTTGTCTGACACCTTACACTATTTATAGCCGTGTTTAATACCAGACACCCACTTCGCTTATTGATGCTCATTAGTTTTTCAGAGCTCGCATTGACATTCCCCGAAACGCAAATTCTCTTCGAGGAACAGACTTTCAGAACAGTCGAGGAGAGATGCAAGGAACAACTGGTGCATACCAGACGAAAACAACTAAGCAAATCAGCTGTTGCGCAGCACTGCCTCGAATGTAGTCACGAAATGGAAATAGGACGGGAGCAGTATCTTGTGCAAATTCGAAGTCTCCACGACAGCGTAATTAAGGAGTCTGTTTAAATGAAGACCTCAGGACACTTATCAAACGGGACGGTGGTTGCAACTTAAATAACACAATTAATTAAGATCTCGCCGTCTGTCACATCCACCAGAGGTAGAAAATGTTGAGAGAAAATTTGCATGTCACGGAATATCAATGCGAGCTGTGAAAAAAAAAGAGCATCAAAGGATGTAGTGGGCACTGGGGATCGAACTATAGAGGCGTGAGACCAATAGTAGTTCACAGTCTGGTAGAAGTCCAGGTAGGGAGTACACATAACAGAAAGACTCGCAACACGTGAAGCAGGCGGCTGGGTCTGTTGTCAAAAAACTGTGCAGAAAATGGAAACAGCAACTCGCCAAAACACCCTGAAGCTTATCCGTCGTGGTAATTACTTTTCGGCTCATCCATGTATGTGCAATTTCCACCAGGATTCCTCTGTTCATAAATTATTTAACATGAAAGTCCACGTAACTGACTCTGCGTTGCTATCCCCAACTATTCTGCAACTGTGGAAACGACCTGCGGACGCAATACAGTTGTCTAATCCGGCAAGAAGAATTGAATCTGTACCATTTGTTTCAGATAATTTTTGTGCATCTAATTTCCATTAATATGACGTGTTACTTTCTTAGAGGAATTGTGGAGTAAAATTAATCTAGCTATCATATTTTATTCATTTATTTCTCCTAGCCATAGATGCACAGTCGGTGGAAATAGTCCTTGAGACGTGCGCTATTATTAATGTCAGGCGGAGAGACCTTCGTGAGAGTTCTCCCGCGACAGATTAAAGGTAGGCGTTGAGGTGCATGGAAGAAGATGCGAAGCCGACTAATGAAATCGGGGAGTATTTTCCTCCTGATTTACGAGTTACTGTTGTGCTAAACAATCTATTCAAATAACTTTTGCGTAAGCGATTTGACTGTTTGTTGCTTTCCTGAGAGAGCTAATTGGAATACTTCTGGAAAGTGTCAATAACTGCTTCTTATTAAACTTAACTGAAGTGCGCTCGGGAAGTCACTGTGCACTGTACTAGCGACAAATACACTGCTGGCCACCGTAAATGCAACACCCTGAAGGAAGCATCCGAATCAAGTGAAATTTACACCATGAGTTTGCAGCGATGAGATATGCAACTGATTAGAATTTCAGCGCTGACGCACATCACGCGCGCCTGTGGCGCCACCTCATAGTGCAATTTAAGGCTTGGCGATTTTGACGAGTGTACGTTAGGGACGTGTGTTTACCTTGTGGTTGTTTCACAAGACGATCAGTTATGCCTCGTAGACAACAGCGAACATCTTTTGATCAAGTATCCGAGTTCGACAGAGGAAGGATAGTGGCTTACCGAGATTGTGGATTATCATACAGAGAAATCGCTACTCGTGTTGGACGAAACCAAACAACTGTAATGCGGATATGTGACCGTTGGATGCAGGAGTGTACGACGGACCGACGTGGTCGATCGCATTCACCTCGGTGCACCACCGCACGTGCTGATAGGCAAATTGTGCGCATGGCAGTGACGGATCGCTCAGTGACATCCCGAGCCATAGCACAGCACATTGCGTCTGTAACGCATCATCCAGTGTCTGCGCGTACCATTCGACGCCGTTTACAGCAGAGTGGTCTCTCCGCAAGACGTCCATTGCTTCGTCTACCATTGACGCAGAACCACAGACGTCTCCGTTGCCAATGGTGTGATGACAGACGGATGTGGACGTCAGAATGGAATGACGTTGTCTTTACTGACGAGGCACGCTTCTGTCTGCAGCACCACGATGGTCGGATTCGAGTGTGGAGACACCGGGGAGAGAGGATGCTGAACAGCAGCATTATGCACCGCCACACTGGTCTTGCTCCGGGTATTATGGTATGGGACGGTATTGGATATTACTCTCGCACGCCTCTAGTACGCATTGGCGGTACTTTAAATAGCCGGCGCTACACATCCGAGGTGCTGGAGCCAGTTGTCCTTCCTTACTTTCAGGGCTCGGCCACAGCCATATTTCAACAGGATAATGCGCGACCACACGTGGCACGCATTGTCCAAAGGTTCTTCGTCAATAACCAGATTGAATTGCTTCCCTGGCCGGCTCGCTCTCCGGATCTTTCGCCGATAGGAAACATGTGGTCCATGGTTGCTCAACGAGTGACCCAGATTACATCCCCAGCTGCCTCACCAGATGATCTTTGGCAACGTGTGGAAGCTGCTTGGGCTGCTGTACCCCAGGAACACATCCAACGTCTCTTTGACTCAATGCCGAGACGTGTGGCAGCGGTGATCTCCAACAATGGCGGCTACTCTGGCTACTGATTCTGGCAGGAACCACATGTCACAGACGTCTGTAAACGTAATCATTTGATACTTGGTCAACATGTTATCTACAAAATAAATTTTGTTGTGCTACCTCTTGTATTTCTTGGTGTTGCATTTACGGTGGCCAGCATTGTATGTAGATTGCGTAGGAAGCGACAAGGAAAGTTGACAGAACTATTTATTCAAACATACTCGTATTTAATTTTTTTTTAAAGTTTGTTCTACTGTTGTGAAAGGCATTACTGTTTAGTTCAGTTGACGAAGGTAATTAAATGTGATGTATAGTGTTTACATGTTGAATTTGCTCTTAAATTATGGTGCTTTCAACTGAGGAACATATTTTCTTGTTGAACATGTATTTCTACAAGGAGGTAAAGACACGGATTCAGTACCAAAGGCATTTGTTGATTAATTTTCGGAAACAGTTGAACCGAGTCGTAACGTTCGTCGACTTACCGAGGCGATTCGAGAGGCTGAGTGCCGGATGCTGAACGGAATGGAGTAAACGAACAGATATCATTGAACAATTCTGGTCCTATGCAGCCGATGCCGGCAGAATCGTTGCGCAAGCTGGCGTAAGGAAAGATATCGGGCTTGCAACCGCACATAAAACGGTTAGGCAGACATTTAAATGGGCTACATCTACATCTAAATGGATATTCTGCAAATCACACTTAAGTGCTTGGTAGAGGGTTCACCGAATCACCTTCACAATAAATCTCTGTTATTCCAGTCTCGAACAGCGTGTGGAAAAAGCGAATGCCTGTATCTTTCCTTGCGAGCTTTGATTTCCCTCATTAAAACAAAGGATGATGATAGTTTCTCCCTATGTATGTCGGTGTCAACAAAATATTTTTGCGTTTGGAGCAGAAAGCCGATAATTGAAATTTAATGAGAAGATTCCGCCGCAACGAAGAACACCTTTGTTTTAATTATGTCCACCTCATATTCTGTATCATGTCAGTGAAACTCTCCCGCGTATTTCGCGATAACACAAAACGTGCTGTTCTTCTTCGAACTTTCTCGATGTACTCTGTCAACCCTATCTGGTAACGTTTCCAGACCGCAACAGTACTCCGAAAGAGGACGGTGAAGTGTAGTGTAGGCAGTCCCTTTAGTAGATCTGTTTTTTCTAAGTGTTCTGCCAATAAAACTCGTCTTTGGTTTGCCTTAACCGCAACATTATCTACGCGTTCTTTCCAGTTTCAGTTGTTCGTTACTGTAATTCCGAGGTATTTAGTTGAATTTGCGGGTTTTAGATTTGATAGATTTATCGTGTAACCGAGTTTAACGGATTTTTTATAGCACTCATATGGATGACCTCACACTTTTCATTATTTGGGTTCAGTTGCCAATTACCGCACCGCACAGATATCTTTTATAAATCGTTTTGTAATTTGTTTTGATCTTCTGATGACTTTACTAGACGATAAATCACAGCATCTTATGCAAACAACCGGAGACTGTTGCTCAGATTTTCTAAATCGTTTGTGGTTCCTGTACAAAGTGACCGTAACTGAAGAATTGAAAGGTGCGGACCATGTAAAGCGAATCCGTTTCCACAAACGATTTACATCTTTGATTGAGAAGAATATCATTGACATTATTGGTGTCACCTTCTACACAGTCGATGCCTGGTTCCACCTCTCTGATCATGTTAACACAGTCGATTATGGTCAACGTAGAACCCACGTGCTGTCCTTGAAACGACACTGTTGATTGGTAAATTGGAGTCTGGATAGGAATATTTAGCCGACACATTAATGGATCTTTATTTTTTTTAAGAACCCATAAAGAGTGACCATTGTTGTTAATCCTGCACGATTTCATTGGCTAAGGAAGACAAATGAATTATTCGCTGTTTCAATAAAATGGCGCTACTGCGCACATACCTAACAACACTTTGGGGAGGAGGTCATCTGAAAAAAAAAAAAAAAAAACTGCCGCGCGGGATTAGCCGAGCGGTCTAGGGCGCTGCAGTCATGGACTGTGCGGCTGGTCCCGGCGGAGGTTCGAATCCTCCCTAGGGCATGGGTGTGTGTGTTTGCCCTTAGGATAATTTAGGTTGAGTAGTGTGTAATATTAGGGACTGATGACCTTAGCAGTTAAGTCCCATAAGATTTCACACACATTTGAACATTTTGAACAAAAAAAACCTATGTCCCGCTCACGCACTCTCCCCCTCCCAGCTGTCCCATCTCGTTAGCAGGACCGGAGCGTAATCTGCCATCTGTAGTGTATCGCAATTGCCCACGCACACTTTGTGCCTTAAAACTGAAATAATTGTATACGTGAGAAGAATCTCACGATCAGATCTGCAGAAGGGGTTGTCGATAATATTAAGCGGGTTCAGACATGTATATATCCCTCTGGGTCTCATTTTCATCTCATGTTACTCCACAGTAAATTCCCGAACTCCTTTCATTAGTCTGACAATCACTTAATTGCATCTTATACCAGTCTGTAATGTTTTGGTGGAACTACATGTGCGAAACATGGCCGGAATGTAACTTTTTGTCGTACAAGACAAGTGAGGGTACAAAAACCGACAGCCTCTTCTCTACTGTGACTCTATCGCGAGTAGCAAAAAACGAATCTGTCAGTTTCACTCTTTCTCTCTTTTTTTCCCGCCGGAAGCACTTTCACCACTGGGGTGAACAATTACCGCCGCTCACTATATCAACGCCGATCGGCAGCTTATCAGATCGACAGCCGCATTAAGCCGGTCCACCAATCACGCCCGAATGTGACAAGCCATAGCACGGCGCTGACGTAACGGATCACCGCCATAGTCTCCTCCGGCTGTGTGAATTATGACGCACTCCGTGGCATCCCGGCTCAACGCTGTTGGCCACGCGAGCCGTGCGGTCGGAATGTGTGGTGCTGCACCACATCCCTACCTGGCGCTCAGGCAGTACTGAGGCAGGTTGCATTATGCGTACACAGGCAGCAGAAGAACGTATCGACGTTGCGCATCTTCGCTGTATGGAGTCTGTTCCGTCGTCACTGAGATCATCCGTTTCTTAGCCAGCCATATTCCTATTTGATTTGGAACTGTTTAACATTTCCATGTTTAAGATCTTTTCTTATAATGTTGTTTTTTTTATCTTAAATCTGATGTCTGATGTGATGCCGATCTTCATGCTACTCCGTACTGTGCAAAACCCTTTATCTCAGAATAACTTCTGCAACTTACGTCTGTCTGAATCTGCTTGCTGTATTCATCTCCTGGCCTCCCTCTACTATTTTTACATCCCTCCCCCCCCCTCCCCCCTCCCCCCCCCCCACACCCACCCCCCACACACACACTTCCCTCTAATACAAAACTGGTGATCCCTTCATGTCTAAGAATGTTGTGTTCTATCAATCGATTCCTTCTTCTAGTCAGGATGTTTAAGAAATTTCTTATCTCCCCAATTCTGTTCAGTACCTCATTAGTTACATGATCTACACATCTAAGCTTCAGCGTTCTTCTGTAGCACCAGATTTTTAAATTTCTGTTCTCTTTTTATCTAAAATGTTCACTTCCATACATGGCTACATTCCAGACAAATACTTTCAGAAAAGATTTCCTAACACTTTTAACAAATTTCTGGTCTTCAGAAATACTTTCTCGCCGTTCCCAGTCTACATGTTATATCCTACCTATTTCGGCCATCATCAGTTATTTTGCAGTCCAAATAGCAAATCTCGTCTACTACTTAAAGTGTCTCATTATCCTTGTTTTCCTTTTGTTGATGTTCATCTTATATTCTCCATTCAAGACACTGTCCACTCCATTCAACTGCTCATCCAAGTTCTTTGATGTCTCTGACGGAATTACAGTATCTGCAGCTAACATCAGAACTTTTATTTTATCTCTCTGAACTTTAGTTCCTGCTCTAAATTTTCATTTGGCTTCCTTTACAGCTTGTTCAATGTACAGATTGAATAACATCGAGGAAAGGCTATAACCCTGTCCCACTCCCTTCTCAGCACTGCTTCCACTTCATACACCTCGACTCTGCAGTCTGACTTCTGTACAAGTTGTAAATAGTCTTTCGCTCCCTGTGTTTTACTCTCGCTACCTTCAGAATTTCAAAGAGAATATTCCAGTCAATATTGTCAAAACCGTTCTATAAGTCTAAAAATGCTATAAACGTAGCTTTGCCTTTCCTTAACCTATCTTGTTAAGATAAGTCATAGGGTCAGTATGAATCCAAGCTGATGTTCCCCGAGGTGGACATCCACCAGATTTTCCATTCTTCTGTAAAGAATTCGTGTTACTATTTTGCACCCATGACTTATTAAATTGAGAATTCGGTGATATTCACATTTGCCAGCATCTGCGTTCTTTGGAATTGGAATTATATCATTGTATAATACTGTTGTATTTTTGATTTAGGAAGTTGTATTGTTTTACACATGTGAAAAAAGGATTGACACGTTACCGAATGGAAGATGGCAATCTTATAAATCCTTACATAATGCCGGCCGTTGTGGCTGAGCGGTTCTAGGCGCTTCAGTCTGGAACCGCGCGACCGCTACGGTAGCAGGTTCGACTCCTGCCTCGGGCATGGATGTGTGTGATGTCCTTAGGTTAGTTGGGTTTAAGTAGTTCTAAGTTCTAGGGGACTGATGACCTCCGATGTTAAGTCCCATAGTGCTCAGAGCCATTTGAACCATTTTTTTTTTTTTGCCTTACATAATAATTACAGTGTTCACAGTACCAGTTTCGGAAGCTGATTTTCATCTTCAGGAGTGACAGCTTCGTCATGTTATATAAAAATTCCAGTTATGAACTTCGAACGTCATGAAGTGATATGAAATATGTCTATGAATTATATATCATGTCGTTAATCATTACAAGAGACAAGTTAAAATATTGCCGGGAGGGGGATGAATAAAGGCCATGGGCATTTTCAAAAAGTTTTAAAATTTTAAACTCTTATAAACTTTCTTTGTACCTTTAAGGTATTCCTTTTAAAAAAAGCATTTAGCAACCATAAATGGATACAGAGTGTGCTGTTATCTACCTCGCTTCGTCCATAGCCATTTTTTGGTCCCGTGCCCCCACTTCCCGTACCTCTTTCTTCCTTGATTCGTAATGGAATAGTATACGACAATATTTATTTTCAATCCGTTTTACTGTGTGGCGACATGGTGCATAATTCATTGACCAATTTCGTGCTACTTTATGATGTGTGAAGTGCTTAACTGGAACTGTTAAGTATCGCGACGTAGGTGTTACTGGATTAATCACATCAGGAGACGGCAGTAAATTGCCGAAACTTGTGATGTGAAGACACTAACCATTAAGCAAGCTTGACGTAATAACCTGTTGCATATAAACGTCTTTTCAACCAGATTTATAAATTTTTGTCGTTCTTAGTCAGCAGTTCAGGGATAAGAAAGCATTGGGCTGTGGTGGAATACTATCTATGACACTAAAATTATTTGGTTCCAGTTCATTAAGAAAGCTGACTGAGTTAGTTCATGGACCAATAATTTGACCTCAGCATCTACTAAATAGCAAAAATGATTCAAATGGCTCTGAGCACTATGGGACTTAACATCTGAGGTCATCATTCCCCCAGAACTTCGAACTACTTAAACCTAACTAAACAAAGGACATCACACACATCCATGCCCGAGGCAGGATTCGAACCTGCGACCTTATTGGTCGCGAGGTTACAGACTGATGCGCCTAGAATCGCTCGGCCGCACCGGCCGGCTGCTAAATAGCATTCGAGTACATTTACCTAAGGGTTAAACGTGAAATAACGTCAACACTGTAGGTCAATTAGTTTTATTAGACATGTTATTAAGGTAGTAACGAGAGTAGTAGTAAGGAAATTTCAAAACAAAATTTAAGAAAATGCTGAAGATTACCATTTCGGTTTCAGAAATGCTAAGGGAACAGCAGACGCTATTATAGGTTGTCTGAGTATGATTGGAGAAAGAGTGATACAAATGAACACGGAAGTGTACATTTGTTTTACCGACTGGGAGAAGATTTACGATGGATCAAAATTTAGTTTACTGCCGCGAGTTTTCAAATATATTGGTTTTCAATACATTGATGAGATAGAACGTTAGTAAATCTGAAAGTGACAAATAGGGAATGAGGAGATGGAAGAGGTGAGCGTTGGAAGGATTGTAAGGCAACGATGCTCACTGTCACCGAAGTTATTCAACATTATTAAGAAGAACTGATAGCAGGTGAAAGAAGCACTGTAATTGGAAGAGAATGGATAAAGGCTATAAAATATGAAATGAAAATTAATGTAAGAAAGACAAAAGTGATGGGAATAAGCGAGACGGACACTTCAGTTAACATAATTTTAGACGGAAAAGAGTTAGAACAAATAAATTTGTACGAGGGAAGTTTAATAACGTGGAACAGAAGCCGTACAGAAGAGTTAAGGAGGAGGATATCTGTGGGGAAGAGAATATTTCAAATTTGAAGCAGATACTAAAAACTAAATGATTTCCATTGTAGCTAGTGAAAAGATGTGATGAATGTTATGTCTACAGAATAACATTCTGTTACCAATAGCAGTGAACCATGGACAGTTAAAAAGGACGAAGAAAGACATCTAGAAAGTTTTAAAATGTGGCTATGGAGAACAATTCCTAAGGCGAAATGGAATGACAGACATAAGAATGAAGAAGTAACGAAAAAAATAGGGGAGAAAGAAGATTGTTAGAAGTCTTTGCTGGAACATACACCGCGTAGGAATTGTCTGTAACCAACAATGGTGGAGGGATAAGTAGAAGAATTGAAAGGAGGAGACAGAAAGAGAATTGGATTGTTGGAAGACATTAGAGGAGGACGAGCATACAAATGTATGAAGAAAGATACTGAAAACAGGACCCAATAGACAGCCTCCCATTGAAAACTGTTGTAATACAAATACACTACACAAGAAGAAGTCAGGATGTACTTCCATGTATTGTTGTAGATGAAGCTATTCCTGTATGGATGATTAGTTTTTATGAGTTTCCAAGCATTGGAGAACAATGAGGACAGGGCGAAAAGGCACCACCAACAAATGGCTAGCCTTCGTGATATACAAATAAATGCACTTTTAATGGCTGACCTAATGTCTGTAGAGGAATCCAGCAACTGACTGTTAGAATTGTCGACTCATTTCAGTGATGGTTGCAATACCGTATAGGCGATTACCCTTTCCATCCATTGCGGGCCATCTTTGAATCTAGATAAAAATTCCAATATGCAGAGTTAATCAAGCTACCTATATGTTTAAATGAATACAATCGTTTGAAGTGTGCCTGAATGGCAAATTAGGTACCAACAATACGTTAGCCACAAAATTCGATCAAATAAATCCTGTAGTAAGTGTTTATAACAATGATTACATAAAGAAGGAATATCGAACAAGATAGTATTGATTGAGAATTCATCGAGAAAATTCCATCTAAAAAGAGCACACTTCATTCTACAATCCTAATACAACACCAAAGGGGAAACACGAGGATAAAAACTGAATATATTTCTGAATCTAACAGTAACAAATACAAGATATTACGCTTCTTTCTAATCTACCGAAAACCTCAGTGTGGAGATATTACCAAAAGTCAGGAATCATCTTAGCTGTAGCAGGACAAGCAGTATTGATTTTGTTCGCTTATTAACAAAGCAATGAAGTGCCTCTCAGACAACAATGAAATCAAGAAAAAGTTAAGTATTTCAAAAAAAGTAGTATCAACCAATGGACATAAAACAGCATTTCAACCTAAGTCATATTGCCTTGTCACCAACAAAGACCAAGTATTCGATTATATGGTGGCTGTTGCATAGGACTAGGTGTTTACTGACCTTAGTCCACGGTCTGGACCTACTATTTTTGATATTTAGTTACAGGAAAGTAATTTATTATGCAGAAAGATTTCTGCGACAATGAGAATCCAGTGAAATGCCAGATGAAGGGAAATGGTACAAGGTATGATCACAATGAATTACTGGACAAAATACAAGACATAGTGAGTATAAAGAAGACTGAGAATGTAATTATCGAGGGAGTAGAGCATTTACAAAAGATACAGAACAGAATTTGGAAGAAAAGATGATTAACAGAGAATGTGAAGATGGAGGCAGAGGAAAAGCTAAAGCCAGGGAACATGGCGCCTTAAGCCGTGCGGTCACTCCGTACGGCTGACTGATGGACTGTTGGAGCAGACTAGTGCGTGGGGGAAGAAGAATTTGATTAGCGAGAAAGAGTTCAATATGATTGAACGGAATGTAGTAGTGAATGCAGTAAAGAGAGGTATTCGGAGTATATGTCCTGGAAGCTTCTTAGCTGTGTGCAGTAATTTTACTTGTATTTTAAACCATCTGTTAAAAATAAATTTGCACCCAATAGAGAGCTACACCACCTGTTGTTTTGAGGTATGTGCAGGATGATAGCCCTTAAAGATGGCCAGGAAAGAATAAAATTAATTTGTAGAAAACATCTTAAGTAGAGACAGTATATCATGGTGGTGTGAAGTTAGAGAAAGGTGCAAAACTTTTAAGGAGTTTTGTAAAAGTGCTTTTAGAAGAATATTGGTCCAAATAGAAGCAAATAAAGATCAAGACTGATCTCAAGAAGGCATCCAGTTAAAGAACAGGTGGAAAGTCAGTGAGAGAACATTTCGAGAGCTTGTTGAAAAAAATTAGAGTACCTGAACAGCCCAAATGATGATGAGGAGATAGCTGAAATGTTCTACAGAAAACTACCAATTAGCATCAAACAGGTCTATAAAATATGAAGTTCTGAAAACTGTGACGAATCTCTTAATCTGGACTGACTGAACAGATAATGAAGTAGGAAAAGGATTTAACTGCAAAAATAGAGTGCGAAGTTAGAGGGATCATTGGCATTATAGTTGCATGAGAGGGAGAAACGGACTCAGAGCCATAGGCTGAGGAAGGTATCCAGATATTAGTGAAGTAAGAAAGAGCTGAAGATTCTGGATGAATAGAAAGAGCAAGAAAATGAATCGTTTCGTAGTATCTTAGAAGATGGGGAATAAATTCAGAATAGGTCTGCAGCTAAAGTGAAGAATAGGTGTTGTAAAGGAAAAAAAGTGAAGAGGTAAAAGTTGGGATCGCAATAAGTGGCATTCTTTTCTTGTATATGAAGAAGAGTAAGACAGTGATACTGATGAAGAGAGTAATAACGATCAAAACAACAGCTGAAAGCCAATAGAGCAAAATGTGACTATTTTTGCAGAACGAAAATGTAGTAATGCCGCGTCCTTTTCCTGAGTTAGAGTGTAATTCATGCTAACAACTCAGCAACCGATAATCAAATGCTTGAGGTAACCACCGTTTGTCAGGGTGCCATTGAAATATCATCTGTGAAATTATTAACTGGACCAGGAAAAAGCCTAAGATAATTTTGAGCACCATGGCTTGAAGTCTCATATAAAAAAGCTACAGTTGATAATTTTACAAGAGGGTGCACTTCTAATAATCCACGAATGAAGTGGTGAATACGTGCCACTCGCTATGGAATCAGTACAGTAAGATCAGTTCACTTGAAGGAGTGACGGAATGGCGCAAACGAGCTATCAGTACTGGACCTGCCCATACACACAAAGTGTATTAAGTTGACCTCTTCGCCGGAGTATTAACATATGCTCTCCAACATCTGCTATCCAACATGCCTGCAGTCAGTGGAGTAACATAGCCAAGTAACATGGTGTAACTGGTAGTAAAAAGTCGTAAACGACACGGACCCGAGACGTCTTGGTCTGTCAATGACGGTTTCAAGACCAACAGAAATTACTGCCGCTGGTGATTCAAGGTCCATCTCCACTAATTCCCGAGCGTTCATAGCTAAGGGGAGACATACAATGGATATTTGAGGTCGGTCATTGCTCAGCAAACTGCACCTCAGAGAGCCCAACAACAGGGACACTAAACAGTTGTAGACTGGAGACATGTAATGTTGACCGACGTATTGTGATTTTGGTGATTTTGACTCAATGATCCAAGGTGTCAAGCGTACCGACCTCCCAATGAGTTACTCCCCCCCCCCCCCTTCCCCGTCAGCAGAAGGTGCATTTCAGGCCAGAGGTCGTTCTGTGATGTTTTTACAATGTTTTTCGTACCATGACATGAATCTAATCATTCAAGTATCAGTTGAAACGAGTAAAGGCATTTATTTCAGCATTCCCAGTGACCAAATATTGACCTTTTTGTATATCTTCATGATATCGTTTATATGTTGACAGCAGGTGTGTTCACAAGTTTGCTCATATACACTCTAAGAAAAAAAAGAGACGCACAATGAAGGTATTATCCGAATAGGACGGCAATTGGTAGATGTGATGTACATGCGCAGACAAACAAATGATTACTGCACAAACAAGTTAATAACGCATTAGTCCATCTTTGGCTGTTATGCAAGCAGTTATTCGGTTTGGCTTTGAGTGACAGATTTTTTGGATGTCCTCTCAAGGGAAATCATGGCAGATTCTGTCCGACAGGCGCGTTAGATCGTCAAAATCCCAACTTGGTTGGAGGGCCTTGTATGTAATGCTTCAAACGTCTTCAATTGGGAAGAGATCCAGCGTCCTTCTTCGCAAAGGCAGGATTTGACAAGCACGAAGGCAAGCAGTTAAACTCTCGCCATGTGCGTTCGGGCATTATGTTGCTGAAACATAAGCCCAGGATGGCTCACCATTATGCCAACCGAACGGGGCGTGGAATATCGTCGACATGGTGTTCAGCTGCAAGGGTGTCGCATATGACAACCAAAAGGGCCCTCCTAAGAAATGAAATTGAGCCCCAGACCATCAATCCTGGTTTCCGGGCCGTATTTCAACACTACTCTTGCGATAGCAAGACAAGTCACCAAACCTGTTGGTGGTAGGTCGTCAGAGAGGTTGTTGGTGGAGACACGCATGTCCGTCGTTCTCGCTGTAGGTATCTGAAATATACTGACCTTCGTCGTTGAGATGACGATGTCCCCTCTGCAGAGCAGAAGCGCTGGTTTTGAATTCGCTTGGCTCAGGATCTAGAGGAATGGCTGTAACAGTGTAGAATGATGTGACGTCTGACAGGAGTTAGTGGTCGAATAATAATGAGCAATGTTTTTGAAGGGATGCAGTTTTTGATTCAGATAATTTGCTTTGTAGTGGTTTACAAAACATGTTTATACAATCACTTACCATCCATCTACGCTGTATGCAGATTAAAATGATCTCATACTCGCATATCGCACCGAAACAATGACAGTTACATTCAGCAAACTCTGAACAGCGCCACATTTTAACAGGTAACGCATACTGTACCGCTATCGGCGGGATCTATACCTGACACGTGACTGCAGGAAAGTGATACCTTTGTTTTGGAGCAATCAGAGCCCTCTCTTTTGTTGTCTGTATGTATGTTGCTTTCTAGGGTCGACCAATGGCCATCTTTTTATGTAGCTGATGCAATGCCACATCACCAGGGACACTGTGCAGGACACAGATTGTTTAAGCTCTCTCGCTCTCTTACAATCCAGTGGCAACATATTGCGAAACATTGCGTAAACTTAGGTATCACTCTTTGAATACCACCTGTTAACATAATCATTATAGTATGACGGGTGACAGTAAAGTTGGTATCCCAAAGCTGTCCAAAGCGTCTACAGACACGTCTTCGGAATCCTCCTGACTAGAGTAGGTCTGCAGTGATGAATCCTACTTCGAACTGAACCCCGACGGCAAGAGAAGACATGTCTGGAGACAACCTGGACAGCAGTAAGATAACAGACTAATTCTTGATATCAATCAATTACTTGCGGTGACATTTCATAGCAGGATCCCTTTGGTTGTCATCTGCGGCACCCTTCCAGCGCAGCGGTATTTCGACGGTATTCTACGCCCAGATTTGTTTCCCTTCATGGCAGTCTATCCTGGGCTTACATTTCAGTAAGATAATGCTCGACCGCTGATGGCGAGTCTCTGCTCCTTGTCTTCATGCTTGCCAAATCCACTCTTGGCCAGAAAGGTTGTCGTATCCCTCCCCAATTAAGAAAGTTTGTAGCACTATGGGCATGGCACTCCAACCAATGGAGGATTTTGACGATCTAAGGCGACAACTGGATAATATTGGCACGATGGTTCAGGGAGGACACCCAATAACTCTATCAATCACTGACAAGACGACTAATTGCTTGAAAAAGGCCAGCACGTTACTGACTTGCTCCGTTTGAAGAAGCTCGTTCCCTTCAATAAATCATCCAGTTTTTCAGAAATTGTAGTCATTTGTTTGTCTGTACGTGTAAATCACATCTATCAATATCCGTCCCATTTGGATAATCCTTTCGTGATGCATCTTTCTTTTGTCTTACAATGCACATTCGTTTTTCACAAACAGGTGGGTTCCTTATCTCACTTCGACTGACACCCAAATCATCCTATCTTGCGCTCACACAAAATTTTTGGGACTGTCTGGAAGAAGTGGTGAAACGTAACTTTCCAAGATTTATTTATGATTGAGTGTCTTCGGCAGATTAGGGCGTACCGGAAAAAAATTGACTGTCTGCCTCACCGAACTGACGCCATTTTTAAGGCTAGAGGCATTTGCGCAGTGACTCCTAGGGGTTATTATTTTTTATGCGTTTTGTTAATAACAGATTAGAAAGAGCATTGTAAATATATTGATCCTAATGCGAACTTTTGGAATAGCTCACCACGATCATCATTTTCAAACGAAAACTACACGAAATATGAGTAGTGGTTCGAGCATCGTAGAGACTAACATATATTCACCAAAACGATTTTAGTATTCATTTACGAGCCGGTTTTAACAGTACACGCGTAAAGTTGGTTGGATAGTCATTCATAAATGTTCAGTTTATGCTTCGCTCACATGAAGTACCTCTGATATAAATCTTCAGAAATTTTAATATGTATACGATACAAAATGTGGAAGTGGAATATCGATGATGCTAAACAAGTAATAAATTCAACTTTATGATTCATATTTTTGGGGTGATATACGAGCTCTTGTGCAGTTAGTTATGCAGTGTTAACGGGAGCTGTTGTTTACGCTAACTTATCTAGGGTACAAACAGTGAAACAAGACGACCGCCTTGACCATACCGGAGACGAGTACAGTAAAGTCATCAGATTTCACTCCCTCTATTTTCAGTCCAGTCGACAACAAGATTGGCATAACACAGCAGTCGTCGCTAGGTGCTTACAAAATACGTCTCCAAACAGCTTCAGTTACACATACATTTAAACATGAAATCAAAGGTATATAAATTCTTTGTGTCAATTTTTTTTAGGCATCTGTTGGTCAAAACTGAGTACGAGGTTTTCTGTGATATTAACACTACCTGGAGAAGGTAGGTATTACAATGAATAGCACATAATGATAACGTTCAGCGCTTGGTCTGGCTACAAGCTTCTGATTACCAGCAGATGTCTCTGCCTGTAGTATAATCCAGTCAATAAATACAGTATAATGATAGGCTACACCAGTGATACATGATAGTTACTATGTCATTAGTTCGAGTCCTCCCTTGGGCATGGGTGTGTGTGTGTTTGTCATTAGGATAATTTAGGTTAAGTAGTGTGTAAGCTTAGGGACTGATGACCTTAACAGTTAAGTCCCATAAGATTTCACACGCATTTGAACATTTGTCATTAGTTATGTTACGGACTGACAGATATTCGTAACTTGTGCATAATTCATAACGTTAACATCTGAACAGTCATCATTTGGATATGTCGCTCTTGAAATTGCGATGTTTGTGGTTAAAATCATCGGATATAAGGTCAAACAGTTATGCAAAATACTGTTTCTTCATTTGACCCAAAAATATTTCAGCAACTCTGCGCCATCATCAGTGGGTATTATTTATTCAGAATCTGTGAAATTTGAACAATCTTAAGTGATGAATAATGTATGAAAATAAGGTTAAATACCGTTTGCTTTTGCCATTGCCTTAATTTTACATTTTAGGTTTATACGTGACTATTTGTACAATACCATGTACTAAAAGTGTGTCATCTGCAACCAAACGATATTAATGTGAGTTTCGGTGGTGAGTTAACACTTCACTCTGTTTCAACGTAATTTTATTCTATATTTTCGCTATTACGTTTTGCTTTGCTAGATCCTTCTCATGAGTTATGCAAAACCGTACATAAATAGTACACATATTTTTCAGAGTTTTGTTTGTAATGAAAACTCCCCACATAGCCAAAACACAGTGTCAATTCTGTTATTATGTGCCCCATCTCCGTCGGAGTTTTCTTATTCTCCGGTGGGTTTTGTGCCGAATTTGAATTTCTTCTGGTTTCTGTCTCTCTATCCCCTTCTGTGCGCTTGTGTGTGTGTGTGTGTGTGTGTGTGTGTGTGTGTGTGCTTCTTTTCTGCACATGTTGTCTTTTCTGCAAAGTTTCTTTAATGGGTTAAATAGTGTGCCTCTGCAGAGGCCCTCTTTTACTTCTGCTGTTGCCTTTTGCATGCACATACACATACACACAATAGCACACACACTCTCTCTTTCACGCGCGCTCGCGCGCGCGACAGAGTTTAAGAAAATTTAAATCCGGTGCCATTTCTGAAGTCTATAGACGTTAAGTCTGCGACGTCATGAAATTCCTGTAGTATCTCATCATCACCTTAGTAACACCTTGTTACAACATACTGTGAGTTTTAGCCTGTATCTCCTCTGGTCAGGTTCATAGTATCCTTTATGGTTTAACAAACAATGCCTTGTTTTCTTTAAAACGGAACATCCTCACAAATGATTTGATAGCCCTCAGTCCTCCACCGAAAGTATTCTAATGAAGCTTCTAATTTCTCCGCCTCATCTACTGTCTGTATGTCACAAGTACCTTCACTAATTTCTTCACACACGTTTCTCTTCTCTGACATGCTCTTACATCGGTTTAATTCACTAATATTGTGATTCACGCACACTTCTCTCCCGCTCCCTAGAATCACTCTTCAGACACCCTACTTGAACAAAAGTCCATCTAAACAATCATTAAAGATGAACCCCAATCGTATGATCATTCACACAGAATGACACTGATATTTTCTTCAGCTCAGTACCACGCAGAAACTGATTTAGAAGGTTTATCCCTAGAGTCTCTTCTACAGTAAGATGCTGGAGGACGACATGATACTACCGTCATAAAGCGCCTACGATTTCCTATTACTCGTGATTCCCAAAAAGATAGATGAATATGGTAAAAGGGAAGGACGGTAGCAGCTGATTACAGAAAACTAAATGACGATACTGTCATCACAGTCTTCCAACTCTCCACGTACAGATGAAATTTTAGACACACCTGGAAAGGAAAAACATTTTTCAGGGATTGATTTGGTTAAGGGAAACTATCAGGTATTACTAGATGAAAAAGACTGAGAGCTCGCTGCCTTCAGCACACCATCCGCTCATTATATTTACAAGACAATGAAAATAGTATTCCGTTCTCCAACCTTCACGTTTCAAAAATTGATGAATTCGGTTATCATGGATTTACAATGTGAAAAGATGTTTATTTATTTAGACGACGTCGTAATTATCGCCCCATTGCTAACGCAATACCCGATTGGGTGATGCTTTCGAGACGCTAAGGCAGCACAACTTGAAGTTGCAGGTGGATAAACGTGAATTTTTTAAGGAAGGAGGTCACGTATCTGGGACGTATCTTAAACGAATATGCGTTAAAACTAGACCCAAACAAACTACTTTATAAATACAGGGAAAATGTTTTATGTTGTTGTTTACGTGTTTACCAAAGTGAAGTGGAATACGAACTTTACACAATGCAGAACGTAAAAAGGACTAAAATCATTAACGAATAATATCTATACTGTCATTTATAGAGCTAAGGTATTTTAATTACAACAGAAGCCAGTTCCAAATTTGTTGCCAATTAACTAATAACACATTTCTCTTATGGAGGGGGGAGATGTCTATATTGACGACACAATGACTTGTAAGTTGTTATGAGTGGGTCTTTGGTGTGACGTCATAAGCGAGTGACTCTGTGAGATCGCTCTCTAAGTTTTTATATATTTTTAGGTTTCAGATACATATTTTGACGGTTTTTGTGATAATATTTACTGTATAAGTGACTAATTAGTGGTTTCTTCATTCCCCTCTGCCTTTCTTGTGTTGTGACCTGATATTTGTGAGTGTTTCGTATCGAGCAACGTAACCTCTTACATGTGTTTACATTCCGCGCTGACCAGTTGCAGCTGTAGCGGCGCATCGAAAGCTAAGTACTAAATAATTGTTTGCGTGTAGTGGTTTATTTAGGAACTTTAGTAGTCTTCAACCGGTGTTTTTCGTGTTTTATGGTTTAATAATTTCAGAAGAACCTTTTGGGAACTGCTTTCAGCTTCGTTACTGTGTCATTAGACGTTTGATTCTCTTTCTGTATCAGTCTTTTGTTATATTCACATTTGCTGTTTGTTAATACTGTTAATAATAGTAGTTACTTCCCTTTTAGAGTAAATTTGTGATTATTGTAGTCAGGTTTTTAACATCTTCTTATTGTAGTAGCGGAACTTAGAAAAAGTAAAATTTTACCATGAGCGAGAAGTGTGGGCTTTGCCGTAGGTTCGTGAGTAGTGGATTGCGGTGTGAGACTTGTTCGAAGTATTTTCACTGGGGGGAATACAGTGGGGAAGCCAGTGGGCATTCTGGTGAGATCCTCTCCTGGAACTGCAGGTTATGTAGCAAGAGTAAGTTGATAGAGGAGCAAGAGCGTAAGATCTGTGCCCTTCAGGAGCAGTTGAAAAACGCACAGGAGGAGCTAGACAGGATGAGGAGGGAGAAGGGGGTTGGAGAATGGGAGCTGGCTGTTGGCAAGAGAACTGCTAGGAGAAGGAGATTTTCAGATAGTTTTACTATTGGTGTTTGCAATAGATATGACCAACTGTCAGAGTTTAGTGGAGAGGAATCTATAGTAGTTATAGATGTAGGAAGTATGCAGCAGACCTCAGCAGTTACGGTGGCTACGACAGTTGCAAAGTCTAACAGAAAGAAGAAGGTTCTGCTGTTAGGTAGTTCTGATAGTAAAGGTGTAGGCCAGCAGTTGCAGGAAGTGTTGGGGAGTGAGTACCAGGTCACCAGCATTGTGAAGCTTAATGCAGGATTGGATCAGGTGACTGTTAACATAGGAGTGTTATATAGGGATTTTACTACAGAGGATCAGGTAGTGATTGTGGGTGGGGCTGGTAATAGTATTGATAGGGATGGGGAGTATGACATAGATGGTGACCTGGAAAAGATAGCCACTCAGACTGGCAACACGAATGTGCATTTCGTGGAACTGTTTCAGCGTCACGATCGGCCTCATCTTAATACAGCCGTCAGGCGTAATAGCATGAGACTGGGGGGTGCGCTGATGACAGAAGGCATGGGTCGCATTTCAGCGGTGTCGGTGGAGTCCATCAGCAGGACGGGTTTCACTAGACATGGCCTGCAACTCAACAGGTATGGGAAGGGGAGGTTGGCAAAGCTTATAGGTGACAGCATAGGTGGGGTTGGTGGGATCATTAATGGGAAAATTCCTGCAGTAGTGGGTGTTAGAGCTGCACCTTTTTTAGACTGAAGTCAGCTGAGAGGTATTCCTGCTTAAGGGAAGTCTCCCTAACAAGGAACCACTTTTGACAAAGCTTAGGTATCCGAGTCAATTAGTATATTTCAACAAAATATACAAGGTATTAAAGATAAAGTTAGTGAACTGCTTATAGATGTTGACTCTGAAATTATTGGTATATCTGAACACTTTTTAAATAAGGCGATAATTCAGAGGCTTCCTTTACCAGGATACAGGTTGGCTGGCAGCTTTTCGAGGAGCTCTTTGCGGTGTGGGGGAGTAGCCATGCACGTGAAAAACGGCATCCTATTTGAGTCAATTGATGTTTCAAAGTTCTGCACTGAAAAGGTGTTTGAATGTTGTGCGGGTGTGGTTAAATTTGGTTAAATTTAATGGAGCTAAACTTCTAACTGTTGTTATTTATAGATCCCCAGACTCCGATTTCACAACATTTTTGCTAAAGCTAGAGGAGGTTCTTGGTTCACTTTATAGGAAATACAGAAAGTTAGTTATATGTGGCGACTTCAATATTAATTGTATAAGTGACTGTGCAAGGAAGAAGATGCTGGTAGACCTATTTAATTCATATAATCTTATGCAAACCGTATTCTCTCCAGCGAGAGTGCAAGGGAACAGTAGAACAACCATAGACAACATTTTTGTTCATTCCTCATTACTAGAAGGGCATTCTGTTAGCAAAAAGGTGAATGGCCTTTCAGATCATGATGCACAAATTTTAACTCTAAAAGATTTTTGTGCTGCAACACGTGTTAAATATAGTCATCAGCTGTTTAGGAAAGCTGATCCAGTTGCTGTAGAGACCTTTGTAAACCTTATCAAGGAACAAGAGTGGCAAGATGTTTATAGCGCTGATACAGTAGACGATAAATATAATGCTTTTCTCAAGACTTTTCGCGTGTTCTTTGAAAGTTGCTTTCCGTTAGAACGTTCAAAACAGGGTACTAGTACAAACAGGCAGCCTGGGTGGCTGACTAGAGGGATAAGAATATCTTGTAGAACAAAGTGGCAATTATATCAAAACGTTAGAAACAGTCAAAATCTAAATGCAGCAGCCCATTACAAACAGTATTGTTAGGTACTTAAAAATGTTATTAGGAAGGCAAAAAGTATGTGGTATGCAGATAGAATAGCTAAGTCTCAGGATAAAATTAAAACCATATGATCAGTCGTAAAGGAAGTGGCCGGTCTGCAGAGACAGGTTGAGGATATAGAATCAGTGCGTGGTGGGAATGTCCGTGTTACTGATAAGTCGCATAATAGTACAGTATTTAATAAACACTTTCTGAATATAGCAGGTGAACTAAATAGAAACCTAGTCCCAACAGGGAATCATACAGCGCTCTTAGAAAAAAGTGTTCCGAGACTGTTACCTGAAATGTTCCTCCATGACACTGACAAGAGGGAGATTGAGTTAATAATTAAATCACTAAAGACCAAAAACTCTCATGGATATGACGGGGTATCTTGCAGAATACTGAAGTATTGTTCTATGTATGTTAGCCCAGTACTTAGCCATATCTGTAACTTTTCCTTTAGGAGTGGTCGGTTTCCTGACCAATTAAAGTATTCGGTAGTGAAGCCACTTTATAAAAACGGAGACATTGATAATGTTGACAATTTTAGACCTATTTCTATGCCATCGGTGTTTGCTAAAGTTATCGAGAAGGTTGTATATACAAGGTTACTGGGGCATTTAAATTCACATATTTTGCTGTCAAATGTTCAGTTTGGTTTTAGAAATGGTTTAACAACTGAAAATGCTATATTCTCTTTTCTCTGTGAGGTTCTGGACGGATTTAATAAAAGGTTGCGAACGCTAGGTGTGTTTTCTTTGATTTAACGAAGGCTTTTGACTGTGCTGACCACAAAATATTACGGCAGAAGTTGAACCATTATGGAGTAAGGGGAGTAGCTTACAACTGGTTCGCCTCTTACTTTAAGAACAGAAAGCAGAAGGTAATTCTCCGCAATATTGAGAGTAGAAGTGATGTTCAGTCCCAATGGGGCACTGTTAAGTGCTGGGGTCGGTGCTGGGGCCACTGCTGTTTCTTATTTATATAAATGATATGCCTTCCAATATTACAGGTGATTCAAAAATATTTCTGTTTGCTGATGACACCAGCTTGGTAGTGAAGGATCTTGTGTGTAATATTGAAACAGTATCAAATAATGTAGTTCATGAAATAAGTACATGGCTTGTGGATAATAATTTGATGCTAAATCACAGTAAGGCTCAGTTTTTACAGTTTCTAACTCACAGTTCAACAAGAACCGATAGTTTGATCAGACAGAATGGGCATATTATAAGCGAGACGGAACAGTTCAAGTTCCTAGGCGTTCAGATAGATAGTAAGCTGTTGTGGAAAGCCCATGTCCAGGATCTTGTTCAGAAACTAAATGCTGCTTTATTTACCATTAGAACAGTATCTGAAATACGTGACAACACGAAAAGTAGTCTACTTCGCATATTTTCATACGCTTATGTCGTATGGTATTATTTTTGGGGTAATTCTTCTGATTCAAAAAGGGTATTTTTGGCTCAAAAACGGGCTGTTCGAGCTATATGTGGTGTAAGTTCGAGAACCTCTTGTCGGCCCCTATTCAATAGTCTGGGAATTCTGACAATGCCCTCACAGTATATATTTTCTTTAATGTCGTTTGTTGTTAGCAATATTAGCAGCTTTCACTCAGTTAATACTAGGCAGAAATCAAATCTGCATGTGGAATGCACTTCCTTGACTCTTGTGCAGAAAGGAGTGCAGTATTCTGCTGCATCCATTTTCAGTAAGCTACCACAAGAATTCAAAAATCTTAGCAGTACCGCAAACTCTTTTAAGTCTAAACTGATGAGTTTCCTCATGGCTCACTCCTTCTATTCTGTCGAGGAACTCCTGGAAGAGCTAAAAAATTAAGCAAATTCCGGTGTTACATTGTTGATTTTCTTTATTTAAACTTACTACTTGTCACCTGAATATGATTTTTTATATTTCATTTTATCTGTTTCTAATATCGTGTTATAATTTTATGTATTGACTCGTTCCATGACCATGGAGACTTCTCCTTAATTTGGTCCCACGGAACAATAAATGAATAAATAAATAAATAAATAAATTAAGGCTGTCGGGAGTCATCAAGGGCAATCGAAGGTAGGAAATCAGAGACACAATGCAGAGGGCAGGCAAAAGTTTAGGTTACCGGAGACAAATAGTAACACTACAGCCCTGCAAATAGCAAACTCTCTGGGCAGATGACCCAGGGGAAAAGATCAGATAATTAACTTGTAACTCCATCCACCGTCTAGACGCTGTTGTAAGGCGTCACTGCAAAAGATGATCTTGTAAAGGCATGTCTTAGCAGAGCCAGCAAACTTAATGCCTGCTCCTAAGAACTGCAACGTCAGTTGGTTTACACAGGTTACAGTGCTATTACAGCAGCTCCTACCCATATAAAAGAGGGAGGGTGGGACCAAATGGCGTAAACCACTGTCGTTGCTGGCAATAATAGGAGTGCAGCGATGATTAGCTTTCAGCTGAACGCTGTTTATATCAAACTTGCAGTTTGTTCGTGTAAAATCCAGAAGCATCCTTACCTACCGGTTAGGAGTAGGGGAGGAATCTAAATATGGTTGGGCAGGAGCGCACTGGAGGTGCAGAGCGATTCGACAGTTTGGCCGAAGCTTAAGTGCCTTTGGTTTGGTGAGTTGATTGTATGAGGGGAAAAATTGTGCACCACCACGATTCTTTAAAAAAGCATTTTTTTTTTTTTGTATTCAGGGGGAACTCTCAGTCATATCGCTGGGGCGTTGACTCCGTGTCACTCGAGGCCAGCCTCGGTAAGCTCCGAAACGTCTGTTTTCCTCACTTTGAATGCTGCTTTCCAGTTTGTACTTACTGTGCTGCTAGTGTTCGCTTCTTGTATTAGCACCCGCCCCTTGGCTTCAGATGCTGGCTTTTGTTGTGCACCGGTTTCTTTCTTTGCTTTTACTAACGATTAGAATTAGCTTTCAGTGTATTAGTTAGTCTGATCGCAAATAAATTGTGTTAGACTCATGAATTCCATGAGTCTCCTGCAACAATCATCCTGTCGAGTCCCAGAATCTGCATCTCTCCTAGGTCCCATGTGACAGCCTTTGGCGCATATCCAGGTCACATACCAGCCTTCTCTGATGGCTTCTCTTTCTGCCTTGTTCAACACCAGTCGGTATTCGCAGATTGACCACAAACCCCCAGTCTTCGCTCTATACTGTGTCAGGACATGAGAAAACTTGACAGTCTGTCTATAATACATTGTATAATTATATCTTCATTATTAGTATTTATAATAGGGGACCTAACAGTAGTCGTTCACTCATCTCTACTATTTCCCTAATTTCCCCAAAATTTATATGCATCACCTGCCTTTCCTTTGTACTCATTTCTGTAATATCGTCAGAATTAGCTGCCTCACTCTTTAGTAACAGACTACTGTTTGCGTTCTCCCTCAAGTTGCATACATTACTGCGTAGGTCTAAACCACATATTTTCCCCAGATGTGGGAATGGTGTGAGAGATCTACAATACAACGTCGACCATCGTAAGCTTGCCGTAGATGCCATGTGTTTTGCCCACAGTTGTGTGCTCTCCTTCACTTGCTCTAGTTACACATTCAATAGTGTCCTCATCTCTCTCATAATCAAAAAAATACAGCAGCCGATTACTCCTGTCATTGCCATATCCACATTTTGGAGCACCTGCCCACTCTTGTCCTTCATGTGTGCGATCCTCAACACTTCTGCCACATCTTAGCTCCTGAAGTAAAGTCTGGAACGATTTAATACCCTGCATGTGCCACCCCACAATAATAATCTCCCTTTGTAGCTAGTTTATGAGTTGTACCAGGGATCTTCATCTCAGTTTGAGGGGATAGTATGGGGAATCGAGGCATTCGCTCCTCTTGACCACTTAAGTATAAAACAGAATCACGGAAGTCAGAGTCATTACAGTCAGTCGGGTAGTATGCTTAGCTTGACATAATATTGTATGGTTTGTGGCGAGAACTCAGCTATGAATGCATCTCTGAACTTCTAAAATCTCTCTCAGTCATGCATGATTAGCCTTATCTGTGATGCTGGCTTATCACACAGATGAATGTAGGCTATCTGGATCGAAACATGTGACCCCCAAGATAGTAATACCGTGGGTTCGACTTGCCGTATTCTTGCTCAAGGATGTTGTTCATGTGATGCTTCGGGATAAATGGTTGACTTTTATACGTATACAAGGCGACGCATATCCTCATTGTCGCCCACTTCTCCCAAATCTCACCTAACTACAGGTCCTGCACGAGCACTTCATATAGGACATACACTATCCTCCAGCTCCCACAATTCGTCATCCTCTGTCCTTTGCCTCTCATTACAATCGTTATGCCATCTGGGCCTGGGGTCGAAGGGGTATGTAAACATACCTCAGTCTGCGGTAACGCACTTTTGTTATCAACAGCTCACTGCAGATACAGTAAATTCTCCTGCTTGCACCAATTTATTTAGTTCTGCTTCTATTTGGACCTCAGGAGAGACTGTAATTGCTCGTTGTTATCTACTGCAGTAGGCTACATCTGGTCTGAGTCATCATGATTACATGATGATAAGTGTTCAACAATGGTAATAAGATCTCCAACCGGTTGACTTTATGAATTTCGTCCTCTTCGTCTGACACCCATATGCATATATATTTTATGACCTTCCTTTGCTCCATACATGCTTCCTCAACAGTTTCGCAAATTACATAGCCATGCTTTATGAAAGCACAAGCTGAGGTCATATTCCATGGCTTTGACTCTTGCCTCTAATTGCTATATCATCTTGTCTTATGCACACTTGCTTCACTTTGTTAGCTAACAAGGTCTTCCTTTGACTGACTTAATTCTTATCGGTTCTAACTTTACCAATATCTTGTCAGAGCTACTCTGCAGTAGACGAACTTTCAGCAGTCCAATATCTTGTCAGAGCTACTCTGCAGTAGACCAACTTTCAGCAATAAACAGATCCATTGTCCATCCCTGTTCCTCAAAACATTTCTCATTCCTCTATAGTTCATGGTGTTTTTCGCTTCGTCTCTTTTCTGTTTGTTCTGTTTCACTATTACTCGCGTAACAACTAATGTGTGAGATAAAATATGTTACTACGAAAAGAGACCCGAAATACCTTTTAGTGATGCTGTGCTATGCCTTTCTTTGGATCATTAATTTTCAACAAAACAAAATATATTATGTTCTTATTGTTCTGGATCTGGCTTTCTATTAAAGGAACATTTTTTCGTTACTGTAACTCGCCATAAAGTTCAACATATCTTCCTTACTTTATAGTCATTTAAAAGGTTAATGAAAATTACTTCGTTATCAATACTGATGTTACAGTACGCAATGATTGTTCAACATCATAATTTTGCAGTGGATTTTTGTTAACAGTAAAACAACAATAAGTACATCGACTAACACGAGGACATGAGACTATTATCGGAGAAAAAAAAATGTTTTTACTATAAGGTTGCCAGACCAGAACTACGCACAGCAAGATTTCTTTTATGTGATGAAAGTGAATTATCTTTTTGCACTGTTAGTAATACATTATCTGCAGCCCGCATCAACTTGTACAACACATCATAAAATCTGCTGCTCTGCTCTGCAATTCCGAAAGCTGAAAGAAATAATTTTACTTCACTATTACCTGCCCGCTTCTTTGCGGTATGATAGATTTCATTTATTGCAATTTGAATGCTCCGCGGCAACGGCTCGTTCGTTCGTAGCGCAGCTCTGCACCACGAATAATATTTAAATAACTGAAAATGTCTTAAAGGGATGGGATAAAATACCAGGCAAGCTTATTACAAATCATAATGCAAGGTTTCACTAAGTAACTCTATTCAAAACACTTAAACAATTCAATTAATTACACACCTATCCAGAACTTTACTTAATGGCGTCCCTCTTACAACTTTACAAAAGAATGCTACGCTCGTGTACAATATAACGTCACAGGCTATCCTACTCACGTAACTCCAAGAAGACGACAGAGACATTAATGTTCGTTCTGTATTATTTATACTAGTCACATATTCTCATCTTTGTTTGATATTTATCTTCTGTGGCGGTTTCAGTACTCGCCGACACAGATATTATCTAAAATAAATAAAAAAAAACAGTACATAATTTTATACAAGAACAAAACATGACACACAATGTTTTCTCTCTATTACATAATATGTCTTTTGCTAAGAGACGTTACAATGCCCCCTGGCAGCAACTGACTAACGTTAAGAATGTTCGGCAATATGCTGCCACTAACGTCCGTTTTGTCATTGTTTGTCACCTTATTTGGAATATTCACTCTTCACTTATTTGTTATTTGCACTATAGTTTTAATCACACTCTTTATGGTTTTCTCACACTTTACGAGGTGACCGTAAACCTAGTCCCAGGGTCATTACAGTTTTCTGGCTCCCCCATTCGGGCTATGTGCGGTCAGAAAACCTGGGAAAACTGCGCCGGAGCCATGGTCATCTCGCCTGGTTTGTCGTAACACGCAGTCTGATTGTTCATCAAAAACGGTTGGCATTTATCAAATGTTCAAAGATAACAAAGGTTATTTATGATAAAATGTTAAACTTTTAGTCCCCTTGTTGAAAATGTACCTTTTACTCTGTTTCACATTCGTGGTAATATTTGTGTTCTGTGTCACCCTAAAAGTCAATCATTAAATAGTTTTACAGTAGTGTAATGGATTTTCTCTACACTTACTCACGACAAATGTTCTACCATGGTATGTCATTCGTGTCAGTTTGCTTCACTAATATGACGAAAACATATAACATACATCATCGAACAAGTGAATGTTTTGAGTTTATACACAGTAAACTAAAGACAAACTGTTTTTCACGAAATTTCGCGTCCTATAAATCATTTTCATGTTAGTACATTAACAGCGTAGTTGGTAATTTTCGGTTGAATGTCGACAATGTCGTACGGAGCGGGCGGTACGAAGCAATTGTTACGTAGCGTCGGCTGGAACGCGGCGTGCCAACGACCGCTGGGGTCTACGACCTGCTCACCGTAACAGCGACGGCGTGCTGGGGTGGCGCCCGCGCAGTCGCGAACCGCGCCGAACCATTCACCAATGTCGGCGTGTTGCAGTTGTTTCCCGCGACCGGCTGGCGCACGGCACTCGTCTCTGCTTCTCCGCATGGCTCCCCGTCATAACGCATGAAACAAATATTCCACAACGGTGTACTGTCTTTAAGGATACAGATTATTAGCTGTGGAAGAAAATGCAACTTGGTTAAAAGCGTTTATTGTTCAGTAAGCCGTCGTTTCGCTGGTATGCACAGGATGTTTTGGCGTGATAACGGGTTTCTTGTGGCTTCACAAGTGAATCGCGTTGTGGCACTGGTATTCAGGGTTCGTCACATGCACGTTGTACTACACACTTTCATTTGTTCTCGCGGTCGATACGCTGCCAGAGCGTCTCTCAACACGCGAAAATGTTTCGGTTCACACACACTAAATGTTTCCGTCGAGCGATGTTTGTTTGAATCGACTCCGAACGGATCACTAACTACCGTTTTTACACACAGTAAATTTACTGTTCGTTGAGCACTGCACTATGACAGATATTCACTCAACACTTGACTTGTACCGACGTATATATTGGTGCAGATACAACAGTCATTTTCTGTCCCTGCTACACACAATATTCCGTCCTTTCCTGGATTGTTTATGCACACAGTTTATTTTTAATGCATATCAACTGTTCTTAGCATAATCACTCTCATCTACATTGAGTCCATTGTGTTTACCATGTCATTACACACTTTTAGTACTATTACTAGGCATATATGGCTTTTTTGTAATTATTAACAGGTGTGTGATTTTTGGTACATAGCTTTCTTTTCCTTTTTCGGTGTAGCTTGCCAGGTTATCACCCATCTAGCAAACAGATTTTACCATGTGCATGACAGCTGGACTTGGGCATATTGCTCAATAAATACTTCATTTAGTATTAGTATTTTTTTTAACTGATCTGTCCTACAGGACTAAACTGTAGTTTCCGCATTGATTGACTTGATTCGTGTACCGCGTAATTAATATTCAAGGACGTGTGCCAAGTACACGGGCTTCGATTGAAGCATCGATACATACAAAGCGTAGGTTACACGGGACGGGTTTGTCTTTGATTGAATTCTGCTCCAGTGTCGTTCTCAGATCACTATTGGCAGTAAACGTTGCATCACATAATTGTTTCGTACTACAAAGTCAATTTTTGTCCAGTAGAGACTCTCTCTCAGGGTTCCTTAATTCTAACACAATTACACCTGTTACATTACTATATGAGATCTCATTATTAATTGTACTTACTTACTACAAATGAAAAATGATTCAAGAAATTAATCATTATTTTATCAACAAAAAGATTGTTCATTGCTTGATGAGCATATAGTATTTTAACGACACTAATTGTCTGTAAACAAAGTCTTCAATTTGCATGCTGTTGCTCAGTTTACTGATTCTACTTTCATGCTATGCTTACTTATTTATGTTTTACTTCCTCAAAATTTTAAATACACACAAATTCTTTCTTAAAGCTAACGTACTTATACTCTAAAACACAACTGAAATCTTCTCATAACTACTACTATTTACATCTGATAGGTCAATGAATAAATAATTTTACTATCCCACTCTAACATCTTTCAAATCTCTTTAGCCACTACCTCCCTCCTCGACCAAGGGATGGAGTAAGATGCGCGACAGTATGTTTTGTGGGGCATGACCTCTATGTGATAGTGGTACCCCTTGATTATTCCTGGTCGGTCGGTAAATACCATGATATATATATCGATAGCAGCTGCGTCAACTGTTGCTTTTGTATGTTGCTTAAACTTTCAGATTCCTGTACTTTGGCTTGAAATGAATCAACATTTGTTTCAGAATTTCTATCTTCAATACTAGGATAATAGAGATCTGCCACATGTGAATAATCATCGAGGTGTAGTACCCAGGGGTTCCTACATTTGATATTTATTCGGTTACGACATAGCACAAGTACGAGTACCTCCTTCGATTTCATCATAGACAACTCAATCCTCCTACCTTTATTAACTATGCTTAGTTTTCCCGAGGAGAGGTCGATCACTGCGTCCCTCTCACGGAGAAAATCTACTCCCAGAATGCAGGCCACCTTTAACCCTTTAACAATGAGGAACGAGCTCACTACGGCTTCGCCCTCCTTACAAATCTCCACCTGCACCTGGTACTTAACTAAGTGGCTCTGTGCACTTATAGCTCCAGACACCTTTCAATTATTAACCGGGAAAGTCGGTATGCTACGTCCCTCCCCCGGCGCTTTAAACAATTCTGTACTCATTACACTCAGTGAGGCACCTGTGTCGATGATTATATTCACGGCAACATCATTGATTTTCGCTTCTATTATGGCTTGCACATTTTCGTTGCTATCTTTCTTACATTCATGCGGTTCGGTCAGTAGATCTTTATCCATACTGATACCGTCGTTGTATCGCAGCATATGTATTCCAGGCATATTATTGTCATTCGTGTTGCTCTCACTCCACTCCTCGGCCAGCGATGGAAAGCATATCGTGGCCGATTCTAGTTTGTTGGATGGCTTGCTTGCGAGGTACTTGGACGCTATTGTCCGCGACCTCTACTATGTGTACGTTTTGATTTGTAGGCCGCCACGACTGCGCAATAGGCGCGTTTTGCAGTGGTGGTCTGTTGTTATCGTACCGGTCATTACCTTGCCGTTCTGGGCTTGGTCGCTGATTCTGATTCCAATTTCGATTACTGTCGCTGTATTTGCTATGCCACTGACCTCGCTCATTTTTCCAGCGGTTGGTCCCTGGCAGTCCGGAATCGTACCGGTCGTCAAATCGACGCTTTTTATTATGGGACGGTTGCCCATACCCGTTCTGACTTCTACTATTATTACCATTTTGTGAGTGCTCTTGCCGCTTGTTACCACCCCCACCATTTCCATCGTTGTGGTTTTGTGCATTATTATTTCTGTCATGTTTACACCCTGATCCATTATTCCGCAAGTGATCACACGCTGCTTTTGCGTCTTCCTGGATTAAGTCTATTGAATCTAGAGCAGACAGGAAATGTTCCATGTCGCTTTCTGGTACGTGTATTAATTTCTCTTTGATATGAATGGGTAAATGTGATTTTAGGAGTCTTATTATGTCCCTTGGTGAGATAGGCTCATCCCAGTAGCGCGTTTTGTTTATATACTTCTCGAAATACCGTCTCAGATTCCCAAGACGGGGTGAGTACGGTTCGGGATTATATACTTCTTTTCTTAGCCGCTCTTGTATACAAGGCGACCAGTATTTCGACAAAAACGCCCTTTCGAACTGTTCATACGTCATGCAGCTGTCAGCTACTTCCGTAGCCCACAACGCTGCATCACCCTGAATGTATGACATTACGTATTGAATTTTCTGTGCTTCATTCCACACACTAGGCAACATATTTTTAAGGCTTTTTATGAATACTACTGGGTGTACTGACTTCCGTTCAGTAGTAAACGTTTGAAACTGCCTATTTCTGATCAAACTTTCTTCAACCAATATTTTTTTACTACACTGGTTTGCTCCTGGGACATAGGGTGTGTGCTCCGAACCGAAGCTACAGCTCTTCGCATTATCGCATAAAGATTCACCATTGTTGCGTCGCGTATAAGTTTGTGCGTTGCCAAAAACATTGGCTGTTGGCGACATAGTTTCATGTTCAAGATGTTTGCTGCTCTGTGCTAATATTCGACTCATAATTCTGTTTCATACAGAGAATCTCTTTTTTCATAATTTCTAACGATTGCACAAGTTGCTGGTCCCGCTCAGCTTGCTGGCGATCCCGCTCAGCCTGCTGGGCAAGAAACTTTTCCTCTAGCTGGCGATCCCGTTCAGCTTGATGGGCAAGGAAATTTTCTGTTAACTGGCGATCTCGCTCAGCTTGCTGTGCGAGAAAGCTCTCAATTTTTTCGTCCTTTTCAGCTTGTTGTTGCGCAAATTTTGACTGGTAATACAGCACGCGCTCTAATATCGCCTGAAGTAAATACCCACCAGGCAGATTACCACTCTCTGGTTCCTGCTTTTCTGGGGGTGGTGCTATTTCTTTATCTACATCTCCTTGAGCACTGGTGGGAGGTGGCATCACTTCCTGTGCCCCTGCCCCCACTTTTTCGCATGGTATATCCTCAAAGAGAGTACTTGTACTGCTTAATGCACCCGTTTCTACATTTGCTGCACTAACTAATGGCTGTTCCTCAGTATCCATATTGCTCGGACGTTGACTACGCAATTTAACCATATTCATAAATTACCTACTCGAACACAAGATCTGACAGTTTTGCCACTTGCACACAAAATATGTTAATTTATCTACAATACACTGCACACTAAAAATTACTATCTACACTCAACTTTGCCCTGTCATAAACACTAACGTCAAACTACGCACACCACTAGCGGTATGAGATCAGTTCACTGGAGTTAAGCTTCTAAAAACAGGACAACTACACTGTAGTCTTACCTTTAGTTTATCTGATTTCGGGTTTCGGCTGCCCCCGGATTATGTAGTCGTTACAGTTTCTCAGTACTATCAGGATCTTTTCCTCTGACTCGCTTGCAGTGGTGCGTTTTTTCATGAAAGAATGTTTGTACATTCATTAATACATGGCATTAATCATGATACACATACATACATTTATCACTAAGTACATACATGTATATAACAATAGACAATGAAAGAAAACACATAAAACAGTTATTTTTGTGGCCACTGCAAATTCGGGCCCCGCGTTTTTGGGCGACAGTTTCGCTTCGTCTCTTTTCTATTTGTTTTGTTTTACTATTACTCGCGTAACAACTAATGTATGAGATAAAATATGTTACTACGAAAAGAGACCCGAAATACCTTTTAGTGATGCTGTGCTATGCCTTTCTTTGGATCATTAATTTTCAACAAAACAAAATATATTATGTTCTTATTGTTCTGGATCTGGCTTTCTATTAAAGGAACATTTTTTCGTTACTGTAACTCGCCATAAAGTTCAACATATCTTCCTTACTTTATAGTCATTTAAAAGGTTAATGAAAATTACTTCGTTATCAATACTGATGTTACAGTACGCAATGATTGTTCAACATCATAATTTTGCAGTGGATTTTTGTTAACAGTAAAACAACAATAAGTACATCGACTAACACGAGGACATGAGACTATTATCGGAGAAAAAAAAATGTTTTTACTATAAGGTTGCCAGACCAGAACTACGCACAGCAAGATTTCTTTTATGTGATGAAAGTGAATTATCTTTTTGCACTGTTAGTAATACATTATCTGCAGCCCGCATCAACTTGTACAACACATCATAAAATCTGCTGCTCTGCTCTGCAATTCCGAAAGCTGAAAGAAATAATTTTACTTCACTATTACCTGCCCGCTTCTTTGCGGTATGATAGATTTCATTTATTGCAATTTGAATGCTCCGCGGCAACGGCTCGTTCGTTCGTAGCGCAGCTCTGCACCACGAATAATATTTAAATAACTGAAAATGTCTTAAAGGGATGGGATAAAATACCAGGCAAGCTTATTACAAATCATAATGCAAGGTTTCACTAAGTAACTCTATTCAAAACACTTAAACAATTCAATTAATTACACACCTATCCAGAACTTTACTTAATGGCGTCCCTCTTACAACTTTACAAAAGAATGCTACGCTCGTGTACAATATAACGTCACAGGCTATCCTACTCACGTAACTCCAAGAAGACGACAGAGACATTAATGTTCGTTCTGTATTATTTATACTAGTCACATATTCTCATCTTTGTTTGATATTTATCTTCTGTGGCGGTTTCAGTACTCGCCGACACAGATATTATCTAAAATAAATAAAAAAAAACAGTACATAATTTTATACAAGAACAAAACATGACACACAATGTTTTCTCGTTATTACATAGTATGTCTTTTGCTAAGAGACGTTACATGTTCCCACTTATATTCTACATTCAGTTTTTCGACATGTTTCGGATGTTCCACTTTTTACTACCGGAATTATTCCTGAAGAATGCTTAGATCAAACGATAGTGAGATCAGCTTCTCTGCGGCACTTGTTCACATGGCCAGGGCTGTATTTTGCACAATGTGCTGGCCGATGCTATTGTCACATCCTCTCGTCTGGAGTCTGGAGATGACATCGTCTCTTGCATCTGTGGACTAATTTCCTCATTCCTTACACTCTTCGCATACAGTTTTGCAATGTTTTGCTGCTTTTGTACGTGTCAGACATAGTGGACTCGCTATCCTACATCGCGAAATCAACAATCTCATACCTTCTTTTCCTCACTGACAGTGGTTTCTTTTACTTCTGCCGAGTGGTTAAGCTCATTCCTACCAATTTACTATGCAGTTAACTAAAGAGATTTCATTAGCACCGAAAAACCACTCTATGTTTCCTAATACCTAAGACTCTTAATCAGTCGACACACACACATACGACTCATGACAAACTGTACATGCCTATGACGCATTACATAATGCACACACATACACAAGCACACACACACACACATACACACAAATGTTATACATTTAAACAAAGAGAAATAAATCTTAAAATAAACAAAAGTTCTAACAATACACTCTGCCAAGCAACAACCTAATGCAGTTACGCAACACCATTTAAGGGAACATATAGAAATACGTCACTCCTGGGCTTAGAAAAACAACTCCCTCACATCTGACTGTTTTATGGAAGTTCGAAAGGTACAGACAGTCCTCAGCATGAAAACTGACCTTGTGCCCTTGGAATTTATTTCGACTTCCTATCCCCATTTCTCTTAGGTATAGTCACGCTCATCACGATCAACACCCTATACGCCAATCGGACGAATTACAAATCACACAATATAATTAGCTCAACAAAGTAGCTGATAACAGAGGTACTTCTAACGCACAATGGATAAATACAACAGAAACTTTCTGACTACTCGATGAGCACACAGGAGACACGGAAAATAACGTCATGGACAGTGCAGTATTCCCTGTCTATCATTAGTCTAACACGCATAAGGTACAGCTTCCTTTCCATACCGTGCGCTCAAAGCTCATATTCAGTTTATGTTGCGTGGGGTCATCGGAACAACTATATGGTGAAGCGATAATGAGAAACCAGATTATGATTACTCATATCGGAATCTACTGATCACAGAGTTAACGGACAAATTAACATAAAAGTGGAAACATTTGCAGAAACAGTTCCACGCAAGAATGTATAAAATTAATCTGACCTATACTTCTATAAGTGTAGCCATGTATGGAAGTGAAACATGGACGATAAATAGTTTAGACAAGAAGAGAATAGAAGCTTTCGAAATGTGGTGCTACAGAAGAATGCTGAAGATTAGATGGGTAGATCAGATAACTAATGAGGAGGTACATGATAGGGTTGGGGAGAAGAGGAGTTTGTGGCACAACTTGACTAGAAGAAGGGATCGGTTGGTAGCGTGGAGGGTAAAAATCGTAGAGGGAGACCGAGAGAAGAATACACTAAGCAGATTCAGAAGGATGTAGGCTGCAGTACATACTGGGAGATGAGGAAGCTTGCACAGGATAGAGTAGCATGGAGAGCTGCATCAAACCAGTCTCAGGACTGAAGACCGCAACAACAACAACATACTTCTAAAAATAATCCCTTAAGAAACAATCATTCATGTACAGTACGGAAATAGTGAAGGCAAAATAATCAACCACTATCCGCCATGTGAGGATTGGAGGACTCAAATAGGAACCAGAGGAGGTGCATATGCAAATCATCTATTCGCTTGACCAGTTTGATGTAACAGGTTAAATACTAGCCAAGTACCAAACTGTATTGGAGAGTGCTAGGAGGTACACGTAACTGGACTAGTCCAGTCGATGATCAACACATACAAAGACACAAAGATATAAAAATCATTAACAGACAGGAACTTCTTTCAAATGTGTGTAATGATCTACCCACGTTACAATGAGTTTGTGGGGCTGTTCATCCAGTATTCCAGTAGTGTTCGTATTCTGAACATCTGACTGGCTGACGGCCAAATTTCAGTCCAGCTTCCAGAAACTCAGAATCTGCAAAACAAATGTGCATTATTCATGTATGTAGTTATTTCCTTAATTCTACATCAACTACATCTACATATCTACTCCTCAAACCTCCGTAAGATGCGTGGCAGGAAGGTACCATCTGCCACTACTAGTCATTTCCTCTCCTGTTCCACTCGCGAATAGAGCGAGGGAAAAACGACAGTCTGTACTCCTCCGTATGAGCCTTAACTTCTCGTATTTTATCTTCGTGGTCTTTACGCGGGATGTATGTTGGCGGCAGCAGAATCGTTCGGCAGTCAGCTTCAAATGCCGGTTCTCTAAATTTTCTCAACAGTGTTTCTCAAAAAGAACGCCGCCATCCCTCTTGGGACTCCCAATTCAGCTCCCGAAGAATCTCCGTAACGCTTACGTTTTGTTCGGACCTACCCGTGACAAATCTAGCAGCCTTCTTCTGAATTACTTCCTTCAATCCAACCTGGTACGGATCCCAAATACTCGAGCAGTACTCAAGAACAGGTCGCACTAGCATCCTATATGCAATCTCCTTTACAGGTGAACCCTTTTTCCTAAAATTCTCCCAGTAAACAGAAATCGGCCAGTTGCCGTCCCTACCACAGTTCTAACATGCTCGTTCCACCTCGTATCGCTTTGCAACATTACGCTCAGATATTTACGTCTGAACTTAACAAATCGCCAGCCACGATGTTAACTACTCAAGGCAGTGTAGAAGCAGTGCCACTTGCCCTATTAGAACTTCCGTCAAATGTTATGATTAGCTGACAAAGCTCCTCGTTCAATGTACAGTTTGCAGATATGCTTCTCACTCCCAGAGTACAGGTTGCAGATATACTACTCTACAACCAAAGATACGACTTCTTGATCGGACGAGTCCATGGTTGTCTTTGAGACATGCGAATTACTTGCACCTTGTACAATGAGACGGAGATACATAACAAGCGAGGAGCTGGGCGTGATAAGGTTCCAGGCCACAAAAAGTACACTTTATCCAGAAGAGACTGTTTGTTATATAAGAGTTTCTCCAAGCTGTTTGCTAAAAGTTTCTTTTACATTTGAAATTAAGAAGCTCAGATAAATCCAAGGAATGACCAACAAATAATTAACATTTGAGTTTTAGCTGAAATTAGTATTTGCGAGGTAGTGCAAATCTTGAACTCTCTCAGGTGATGCTCCCACTATGAAAATACAACAAAGCCCAGTATGACTTTAGTTATTACTAAAACAGACAAAAACATTCCAGTTAACACATTTTCCCAAAAAGTACATCAGGCATTAAAAACTATTTAGTTACTGGGTCAATTAACACCGATAAAGGAAGGAAATAGGTACAGGCAAGGAACTACTATAAAAAGTGTTACATGTAGACCAGAGATATATTATTTGATCAGTCATAAGCAATCGAGTAAACTACAAATCTCAGGTAGCAAATTACACAGCTTGACTTTCAATTGAGATTACTTAAGCTAGGCCGGCGGTGGTGGCCGAGGGGTTCTAGGCGCTTCAGTCCGGAACCGCGCGACTGCTACAGTCGCAGGTTCGAATACTGCCTCGGGCATGGATGTGTGTGATGTCCTTAGGTTAGTTCGGTTTAAGTAGTTATAAGTTCTAGGGAACTGATGACCTCAGATGTTAAGTCCCATAGTGCTCAGAGTCATTGAACTTAAGCTAGTTTTATGAAAGAATATGCAAAGAAAATTTAAACACGAATAGCTCACGTAAAGCAATAACAAATAAAATAATTATGAGTAAGAAAATTAGTTTCATAGAGTCATGACAAGTAATATTCATAAATTACGAGCAGTCTCATACCTGATGGAGGGATATAGAAGTGACAATACGAATTTTACCACTATAAGTTCGTCCAGCCGGTAAATCCTGTAAATAAAACCGGGGTAAACTCAGAGCTAAATCTCATAATATAAAGAACACTATGTGGCAGAGAACAGTTACGAACAGCAGCTCAAACTAACCACACATAATGGAGAAGTCCATATACAATACAATTCAAGTTTGCCCATGATTTCTATTGAGCCAAATTGCAGACCGAGTTCCAGGGTTGGTTTTAATCAAATCCGAGTTATGTGCTTCTCGGACATATAAACTGATAGAATACCAACGCAAACTCGCCCGAAACGGTGTTCAATTTCGGCACTTTCTCATATTGTTCATGTCCCACGTGAGTGCCACCAATTGCCTTGGATGGCCATTCTCCAGTTAACGGTGGTCAGTGACTGAAAGCACAGACTGCCGTTAAGTCGGCGTGGCAGATTATGCGGATGCACTTTAGCGAGGCGCGAGGCAAGAGGTAGCGTATCTACATTTCAAAAAACTTAAATAATGGTTTCGATTATATATCGAGACCGCACACGGAGTCGATACATTACTTGGAAGATACTTGCAAGGCACAGCTTTCACGCGGAAAAGTGGAAACTGTATAGCAGGACAGCGAACTGTAGCCTCCTTCTAGAAAATGAGTGAGCTATATCTTAAGATATCGAAATGAAATTTTATATCATCGTTTACATGAAATGAACACATTTACTGTTAAGTTCCTTGGATTATACAAGGTGATTCACGATGATATGCAGATATATTAATAGGTTATTCTATAAGTAAAACTAAAGAAAAAAGTTCATATAAACATAGGTATAGAAATGTTTAGTTACGGAGTTAAAGCTAATAAAAGATTTTGCGTGAAATTTGGCAACTTCGCTAGTATGAAGCCATCGCAAAACTTAACGAGGTTAAAGTATAGCAGTATTTCCATTTATTTTGTTGTTATTGATATGGTGAATCTAATAAAACGTATTCCAGACGTGTATCTCCAGTAGTTTTCAGAACATTCTGAGAAGCAAAGAAGTGATTTCGTACATTTTTAGTTTATTAACTTCTTTGCCCAATTTGTTTCTTAAATTCCAGACTATTGCACAAAGAATTCAACAGAAGTTGCACAACTCAAAGCGAAGGGCAGGATGTGCCGGATGTAAATGATGCACTTTTTGTTTACGACAAGGATACATATTATTGTACTTGAGTGTACGCCATACTTTACATTGTGAAATGTCTAACCGTCGACAGATACGTCGTGTACCGATACCCGGGCTACGTTGAACAGCATCCATAATGTCCTCATCATAGTCTTAACGTATCGAGCGCTTGTACTGATCATGATCGCTAAGTAGAGAACCTGTCTCCCGTAACATTCAAAATACTCGACTAATGGTTCGTGCATTCGGAATCCTCCGAGTTGGATAACATACGTGATATTCGTTAATTGCAGCCGTAGCATTACCATCAGATTTGCCATAAATAAACACTATAGCGGCGTATTCCTCTGCCGTAAATTTGCGATAGCTTCATATTAGCGAAGTTGCTAACTTTCAGACGAAATCTTTATTAGCTGTAACTCCGTAACTAAACATTTGCGGACTTATGTTCATACGAACTATTTTCTTTAGTTTTACTTGTACAGTAAAATATTAAAATATTTGCATATCTTCGTGAAATATCCTGTATATATTTAACTTTTTCATTGAATTTAAAAGTTCTATTCTCAAAAAGTAAGATACTTAGATGATATTTACATTTTACTCTAGAACTATTCAAGACATTTCTACAAAATTTTCTCGTTTATTCTTCTTGCATATAGTAAGTTTCTCTCACGAGGTTTTTTAATATATCGAATAAGAGAATTTTAAAAGTTTTTAATTATAATTCTGTAAATGTAACACAAAATCCATGCGAAATTACAATCACTTTCCCCATTTCTCAGCTTAAACTCAGACTATCAAAATTTACTCTTGAGTAAAACATTAATTGGATTTATAGAAATAAGTGTACAAAATTTCATAGTTCTAGCCTTCATATATTCTGAAAAAAAGGTACATCAACAGTAAAAACATAATTTTAAGGAAATGCAAATTAATATTCAACCTAATATTTTTTTTCTTGTTTCACTTCTTCAGAAGGCCCCAGACTTTTATTCAGGGTCCTTCAACGCGTCTCCTCTGGTTACTTACTTTCTGCATTCCTTCCTTTACCAGATCTTCAACTGACTTTGCAGCTGCAGAGAGGCGCTGAAATCTATCTTTCTCAAAATGCGTTGAGTGAAATTACTTACAGTAAAGACCGTTCCCCCTAATACATTCATACTCCCTACCTTCCTATCATTAAATACAAGAAATGAATCATAAGTTGCATTTCTGTCAACTGCAGCAGACGGAAGACAGTAGCACATGGAAAAAGAAGAGCTGCTTCTTCATAAACAAAGCACCTGGTTTTTTTTATTGTTTCTAAGATACGGATCTGAGCCACAGGCGATCTATAATACCAAAGTGTGTAAAATACAGCCTCCTAGATCCATCCTGTGTAAGTTTCCATGAAAGTAATCCACGGAATCTTTGTTCACCGAGGTTGAAGTAGTGCTTCATAAAGTGGGCGTGGCTGGCAGGTCGAGTCACACATGTAATTATTTTTATGGCACTTCGGATGAGATTTCACTACAGAAGCTTTGGAAATTTATCGTCCATTAGGTCTATTAATATATAAAAATAATTTAAGGTTAGTATTTTCTGGGGAGATGTACGTGAAATTGACCGAATATGAATCTAAAAAAACAGAAAAATGACGTTTTCGTCCGATTTCATGTACGTCGGGGGAGACGTACGTGAAATTGACCGAAAATATCAATTTTTAATGTTTTTAGTTTATTTTGTGTTTTTCATGGACGTCGATCCTTAACCACTGTGAAATCCCGCTCTGTATGTGTGCACTGGTTTAATAGTAACGTTACATATTTAGCCATAGATTTAATACTTATCAGAGAATTATTAGTACGCAGAGTTGGAGCAAAAGGGTGTTGCAATTATTTTATATATTCTTTTCTTTTTCGATGGAAAGGAACCTTTTGCTTTTATGTCCACACTTGGGACTGTCTTGAGTTGTTTGGCAGTGCTTCATACGGTTAGATTGTTATCTTGTGACACCGTGCTGTTTGCCCGGATTTGTGCAGAACGCAAGGTGTGCCGCCAGGGGAGAGCTCTGCCTTATCGGGGGCGCACCCCGGCTGTTGGCCACCGTAATTCAGCCGGCAGCGGAAACGATGCTTTTGTCGCGGCGGCTGTGCGCCGGGCGCAGCGCGTGTCAGATAAGGCGGAACGGCTACGACGTGCAAAGCCTCTGGCGGGGCAGGCGCGTCGGCACGTGTCGAAGAAGTGGCTGCCGGAACGGGATGGACTCGGCGCTATCTGGAGGCGGCCCCGCCCCCAGATGGGAGGGTGGGGGCCGCAATTGCCTGACGCCGACGCTCTGGGGCGTCGCACACCCTGCCACAGGTGACGCGGCGCCAGGCTCCTCTCGCCGGTGTCGCCCAGTGGCCCAACCTGAGGCTCTGTTTAAATAAGGTGTTGCCAATCTTTTATCCTCCGATTGGCGCCGTCTGCAGTTCATTATTAGATGAAGTTACGTCACGTGACACTTCTAGGCATGTTGGAACCTCATATTACCCGCGGAGCATGTGACGGGTCCCTCTCTTAAAGAAAGGGCTGAAATTATTTAAAAGTTTAAGTTTCCCTTTTACACCGAACGTGAAAGTTCAGTGAAATTTATTATGGTTTGTAGATGGCATATGACTCCATAGACCTTCAGCTTCAAAAATTCTAAGTAATCAGCTTCATCCAACACTAATTAAAATAATATACCTTATTTTAACCACCACCGAATCAATAGTCAGGTTTAGAGGAGACATTTCTGAACCACTCCTATAAAAACAGCCTTGTAGGGGTGACTGTCTATCGCCATTAATATTCAACTTTGTGCTAGAATAGGATATACCGGGAGATCAAAAAGTCAGTATAAATTTGAAAACTTAATAAAGCACGGAATAATGTACATAGAGAGGTAAAAATTGACACACATGCTTGGAATGACATGAGGTTTCATTAGAATCAAAAAAAACACACACACAAAATGTCATGTCCGACAGATGGCGTTGGACAGCAAAACGTCAGTGACTGCGCATGACAATCGTGTATAAAAGTAGCTGTAATGAGAGAGAAAATCAGATGCGCCAGCAGTCCCACCATGTTGACATTACCTGAAAAGGCGCTTTTAGTGAAGCTGTATTATCAGAATTGGGATTAGTTCAGCTGTACGATCCTATCGCCATAGGAAGGGGATTCGAACGGGTAAAGATCCATTGACAAATGCAGCTGTGGCGAGAATGATTTCGAAGTTCAAAGCCACGGGTTGTGTAGACGATAGACCCCGTAGTGGCTGGCCGAGCACAAGGCGTAATGCTGCTGAGACAGTTCAGGAAGAAATGGAGACCGTAGCGGGTTCGTCTATGCACGGAGAAGTCAGCGCTCGTGCAGTCGCACGTCGCACCGGCATTCCACACACTACTGTTTCGTTGGCACTGAGGCGTACCCTCCGATGCTATCCCTACAACATCGATCGGCATCATGAACTGTTACCTGGCGATTTAGTGAAGCGGAGGGCATTTGCGGTGTCGGCGTTTCAAGAGATGGCGAAAGATGACGATTGGTTGAGTAACGTGTTGTGGACCTACGAAGCTCATTTCACTCTCCGAGGTCAGCCAACGCCCACAACTGCAGAATTTGGGCTACCGAAAATCCTAGAACTGTCGTGGAAACTCCATTGCACGACGAGAAAGTCACGGTATGGGTTGGATTTACCACATCTACCGTTATCGGGCCTTTTTTCTTCGATGAAATGCGTGATTCTGGTTTTGTAACTGCTACCGTGACGGGTGAGAGGTACGCCGATATGTTACAGAATCGCATCATCCCCAGCCTGGCTGATAAACACCTGCTAAAACGTACGATGTTTATGCAGGATGGCTCTCCACCCCATATCGCTAGACGCGTGAAAGATCTCTTGCGCGCGTCGTTTGGTGATGATCGTGTGCCCCAGCCGCCACTTTCGTCATGCATGGCCTCCCAGGTCCCCAGACCACAGTCCGTGCGATTATTGGCTTTGTGGTTACCTGAAGTCGCAAGTGTATCGTGATCGACCGACATATCTATGGATGCTGAAAGACAACATCCGACGCCAATGCCTCACCATAACTCCGGACATGCTTTAAAGTGCTGTTCACAACATTATTCCTCGACTACAGCTATTGTTGAGGAATGATGGTGGGTATATTGAGCATTTCCTTTAAAGAACATCATCTTGGCTTTGTCTTACTTTGTTATGCTAATTATTGCTATTCTGATCATATGAAGCGCCATCTGTCAGACATTTTTTGACCTTTTGTGTTTTTTTGATTCTAATAAAACCCCATGTCATTTCAAGCATGTGTGTAAATTTGTACCTCTCTGTCTACATTATTCCGTGATTTATTCAGCTTTCAAATTTATAATGACTTTTTGATCACCCGGTATAATAAGAGAATGGTACAAGGAAAACCAAATGACACAAGAATTGAATGAAATATTACAATATTAAACTGGTTGGATTTGCTGATGATCTAGTTCTCCTAGCCAGCAAAGTCCAAGAAAACAGACAACAAGCAACGTCGCTAGAAGAAATAAGTTTGGTAAAACAGAGTTTATGCTAAATGATACACGACTTGAGAGCAAAAACACAACAGATGAGCAGGAATTCACAACTGTTAATAAATTCAAGTATTTAGACGACATTTGTAGACTCATTGTAGGATGTGACAACCAAACGACTATTCACGTTGAAGTGTAAAATTTATGACACTGGTCAGATACAATCCGGAAAAACATCATTCACGCAATTTCGAAGATACCAAGATCAGACACTAGCACCGTCAATTTAACAGCTCATACATCCAAGATGCTGACAAGAATAATATACAGAGCAATGCAATTGAAACTGACGATCTGTCGGATGACGGTCAGTTTGACTTTAGGAAAGGTAAAGACATCAGAGAGACAGCTGTATCTTTACCGTTGATAATGCAAGCTAGAGTGAAGTAGGATTTTGTCGGCCTGAAAATGCGTTCGACATTGAAAATGGAGAAAGGTATCCGAAATTCTGAGAAAAATAGGAGTACGCTACAGTGAAAGACGGGAAATATGCAGTATGTACAAGAAACGAGAGGGAACAACGATAGTGGACCAAGCGCTATGTGCTCAGATTAAAAAGGGTTTAAGTCAGGGATTTATTATTTTGCCCCTGTACATCGAACAAGGAATGACAGAAAAGTAGATAGGTTCAAGAGCGGGATTAAAATTCAGGGCGAAAGGATATCAATGATAAGATTCGCTGATGTAATTGCTATCCTCAGTGAAAGTGAAGAAGAAATACAGGATCTGTTGAATGCAATGAACAGTCTGATTTGTACAGAATAAGGACTGAGAGTAAATCGAAGAAAGACGAAAATAATGAGACGTAGCAGAAATAGGAATGGCGAGAAACGTAACATCAGAATTGCAGATGCCGAAATAAATGAAGTAAACAAATTCTGCTACTTAGACAGCAAAATAACCCATGACAGACGGAGCCAGGAGTACATAAAAAGCAGACTACCACTGGAAAAGATGATATTCCTGATCAACAGAAGTCTACTAGTATCAACCAAAGGCCTTATTCTGGAGAAGAAGTTTCAGGGGATCTAAGTTTGGGGCACAGCAGTGTATGGTCGTCAAATATGGACTCTCGAAAAACCGGAAAGAAGAGACTCGAAGCATTTGAGATGTGGTGCTACAGACGAATGTTAAAAATTACGCGAACAGATACGGTAGGAAACGAGGAGGTTCCTCACTGTGGTGTGCGTTCTGTAAGACTTTCGGTACACACACCATCAGATTATTTGACTTGTTCCTCTAACGAAGTAGGCGAGTGTCAGCAATATGTCTCGTGCTCTTATCGTGGCGTGTTTATCTTCTGCCATTAGGTCAGACGATAGAAATGCCAATTGCACTCTTAGAGTAGCAGATTGACGGTGACCAACTTTAAACAGAACTATATTAATTTTCACACACATTTATTAAAATAATAATAAGCCTAAAAATAACTTAACTTGGTTCTGGATGCTATTTACAATTGACAATCTGAAGTTCCTTTGGTCTTGGTACGTTAATCTTATTCTCAAATATCTCTGATATTCATTTCTCTTCATTGCTATGTACAGGAATATGATAATGTTACTAGGCGCAGGCTGAAACTTGACTGCAGACTGGTGCAGACTGGATAATCGGAGGTCTGTACACTCCTTATAATACCTCGAGCGTTCAGGTATCACTGCGCGAATGTGATCAGCGAGGAGAAAAGGTTCTACGTTAGCAGCAATCTCATTGGATGCGTTACATATTAATACGCGGATTGGCGGAAGCAGAATTTGGTCCGTCTTTATGGCAGCGCCATCTCGTAGAGCGGAGACGGACGAGCGCTGCGCCTGCGCTGTTGTGCTTAGCGGGGCGCGCTCTATTGGGAAAGTTGTGTACACGCTGACTACGCGGAACTATGTACACAACACTCACAGAATCGGCGAGGAAAGGAATGCTTGTAAAACGCTGACAAGAACAAAGGACAAGATAATAGGACTTGTGTTAAGACAGCAAATAACTTCCATGTACTAGGGGGACAGGTAGAGGGTAAAAACTACGGAGGGAGACAGACACTGGACTATATCCATCAAATAATTGCGGACGCAGATCGTAGTTGACTGAGATAAAAATTTTGGCACTGGATAGGACTTTGTGGTAGGCCACATCAAATCAGTCAGAACACAGATGACTGAAGGAGAATGTGGCATAATAACGTACAACCTAATAGAGAAATCTCATGGCAAAATACAATAAAAAATTGAACGAAGCAAATTACGTTACCAAAAAGGAATACAACAAAAAACGTCTATTGACAGCTGCAATACTGAAGCATTATAAAACAATTACACAATCACATACTACGTATGCTGCAGAAACTATATTAAAAACAACTAATACAGCAGAATTTTACAGAAAACTCAAGAGAGAAAAATAACTAATTAGGAAATGCATAAATAGACAGTATCGAGGGAGTGGGCATTGGAAATTCAACAGTATACAAAGAGACAGAATCGGTAATGAGCAAGATCAGGAGGAAATGCATTTCATTCGTTGTACATCTGATGAAAGCACCACAAAACAGAATTAGTAAGAGAAGAAAAACGTAAACATTGTAAAACAAACAAACCAGACGACAAACATGGATCAATAATTCAACTACACGTTGGATGCTCCCAGACGAAAAAAGAAAAAAAAATCTGAAAAATGAAGAAGTATTGAACAGATAGAAGAGCAAAAAAGGGGCAGAAGAATAAAATCCAGTTCATATAATTATAAATTGTAAGAACCTTCGACTAACCAATGTATTATCGAAATATATTGTGTTACTGAATAATAACAACTCCTTTTGTAAGCCCAAGTGTAACTGAAGAACATAAAATAAATAATAATTATGGTTTGTCTCCGGTGAATCATCACTGTAAGGAGCGTAGAGGAAGACCCCCCGCCCCCTTGAACATTAGAGTTACCATTGTAACAATGATAACTGGAGCAACAGAAATCACATCTCATTACATTGAATCATGATCGACCTCCCGGCGCCGCTAAGAAAACCACAGAATGCCAAAAGTTGAAATAGAGAGTAAATATCTGTCTCAGTTTCAGACAGTAATTTCACGCTGTAAATTAAAGGAAAAATACACTGCTCAGAATTAAATGGGAATGAAATGAAAATACTTTTACTTCGGGTCACCACGTAAAGTTAAACAAGTGTTCACTGAGTTAGACTCTCAATATATATTCTTCGAAAAATACTATAGGCACTGCGTCTCATAAAAATAACTTTCTGACAGTCTTTAAAACAATACCTATAAAACTGTTATGGTTCTGCTGCAGTTCTGTATCGGTAGGTCCAGGCTGAACATAATGCAATGGCTGATTACTACAATTTTAGAACTGTTTTCCTTTTTTCCGTGACAAAGGTGGAATGTGGCTGCTATGCCTCATACACCGTTGTTCAGCGATTCCATCGCATCCACATCAGTTTCCTCATTACTGAATTCCCCACGACGCGAAACTAGGGGCGGCTCGGATATTTTTAGACGCGAACATGAAACTATTTCTTTTTGCAAAACCATTAATAAAAAAAATGTCCCACTTATCGCCCCTCTTCCACGACTCAGTAACAGTTTCATGTTTATTTTTCTAGCCCTGTATTTGAAAATAGCGTTTTAGCTGGGAAATAAAGAAAAAGTGACTGACTGGACCGTTAAAGAACAGGTCGCGTTATGTATTTTCGGCAATTTTCAATGAAATAACACCACAGTGCTGTGCTTCCGACTGCATTTTTCGAGACGAGAAGCAAGAAATTTTTAGAGAGGACCGCAGAGAAGAGAATGGAGCAAAAAGAATTTTTATTCATTAAAGTAAGTAACACTGATATTTTAAACTGGCAAACAAATGTCACGTAAGAAAGAACTGCGATGTTTCTACTCGAACTCATTCGTGATCAGTGCTCATGCGTAACGACGAGAGGCAAAAAGCTTTGAGCCAATTTGTCACAAGCCCGAATACGATAAATTGACAGTTATCCTCTCCGCGCATTATATGCGTTGCAGCTTCCTCCTAGGTGTCGTGGTTGCAGTGTTGTGAAGACATTATGTATCCTTGTCGCCGGCGGGTAGGGGTCCTCTCTCAGTTACTCAGATATCTAATCCTCTGTAACGGCAGACTGATATTCTGAGTGTCAGAGTGTGCTTAGCAGTTAAATGACGAGTCTGTAAGTTGCGCAGTAACGATTGTTATTTGAGTGGCCACGTGCCTGTCACATATAGTGGTCACGTTCTGCGGTCTCCAGAGGGTTAATATGTTCTAACTACATTATAGACACGCGAATACAGCATCCTTTGATAATTTAGTGCAGTAAAGCGAGTTCCGGTCAGCATGGAGTGTACACGGCTAGGTGTGTAGCGTTTTGATGCCTTTAACAATCTGCTGATGATTGGGAAAGGTTTTGGAACTAGTTCAAGCATGCTGGAGAAGTCACTCGGCTACTTTCATAAAGATGAGCATACCATGTGTTGGATACATCGGCGATATAATAGTATAAAAATAGGTTAATTCTTTACGCGAGACATATTTTATTACACAGAATTGTTTTAACCTTTATTTTAAAAATGGTAACTTTTTTTTCTTTAAATAGTGATTTATCATGATTTCTCCTGAAAGTGGTTACAAGGAATTACAGCTCTACGTAAACAGTGCATTGCACAATTCTGGCCCTTGCGCTACCAGTTGCTGTCCCTCTTGTGATGATGAAGATGTTCTATACGGTAAACTTTGTGCATCAGCTGATCAGTTATGTATTACTAGTCTCATTACAAATGTAATTAAGATTTCTGCTACAGGACTTGAATGTTTTTAATACCTTAATTGTTGTAAGCAATTGGTTTAAAGGCTTGTGGTTATCACACGCTGGTTAGTGGAGATACATAAAATGAAACTACTTTTCTGTTTGGACAAACTTTGTTTCCAACTGATTCATTTAGTGCCAGAATTCGTTTTTCTTCATGTTCGCTTGCAGTAATAAGTTGTATCTTGCGATTATTTCTCCTGTATTTAACCATTGTGTGGAGGCGAAGACTGACCTGGTTTCCAAACTGCTGTGACGAATGCCTTCCTTTTTTTAAATTTTTTAATTGACTAACTAGGATCACATAAGAACTTCAATTCTTCTTCTTTCCTTGTTGCTTTCTGTTTTTCCAAGACTGCTTCCTCTTCTCCCCAAGTTGTCTTTTACTTTCTTCTGTACATGTTGCTCGTGATTTCTTATTTCCTCTACATTGAAGGCCTTCTAAAATTAAAATTTATATGATATCTTTGTAGATCCTTTCTTGTTTCTGGAATCCGTGCTATTGTCGATTTCTTCTTTAAGAAATACAGGAATATTTGTTTTGTGAGGCTGTTCTCATTCAACCGGTAGAGGTGTCCGAAAATAGTAATCTTCTTTTAGCCATTACTTCTGATATTTTCTCTAGATCTCTTTATTAGTTCTCATTTTCCAGTCATCTGTAGTTCGTTTTGCACGCATTATTTGTCTAACTATCCTTCTTTGAAATATCTCTATTCTTTTCAGTTGATAGTTCATTGTAGACAGTCACGTCCATACAAACATTCTGATCACACCACTGTGGCACAGTGGCTTTAGTTCTGTTTTTCTAGACACTCTTTTCTTGTAGTAAATATTGTTTTTCAAACTATATGCTCTCTTTATCTTTTTAACAGTTTCCAAGATATTCGAATTTACTTATCACTCTATTTTACCTATTTCTGTTTCTACGACTTTTGGTCGATGTTTTATATTTGTCATGAACTTAATTTTTTCACCTGTACTTTTAAGTCCAGTTCCATTTGGCATTTCTTCCAAAAGATTTACTTGAACAACTACATCTGTCAGATATTATGAAAGTATTGTAAAATCATCTGCAAAGGCCAGACAGTCTATCTTAATTCCATTTCTTTCACTTCCTAGAATTATTGGTTCAATTTTGTGATTCTTTAACTCCAAATTCCAGATCCTTATAATTTTTTTAGAGCTCAGTTAAACAGTAAATGTGATAAACTATTTCCTTCTCTAAAGTGGGTTTATTTCAAATATCTGAGATACCTCTTCCATAAATTTAACTTTACATATCGTATTTGTATGAGTTTCACGAACTATATTTACTAGTTTCGCCTTAACACCAAATGCTCTAACGATTTATTTATTCCAGAATGAGATTTTCACTCTGCAGCGGAGTGTGCGCTGATATGAAACTTCCTGGCAGAATAAAACTGTGTGCTCGACCGAGACTCGAACTCGGGACCTTTGCCTTTTGCGGGCAAGTGCTCTACCATCTGAGCTACCGAAGCACGACTCACGCCCGGTACTCACAGCTTTACTTCTGCCAGTATCTCGTCTCCTACCTTCCAAACTTTACAGAAGCTCTCCTGCAAACCATGCAGAACCAGCACTCCTGAAAGAAAGGATATTGCGGAGACATGGCTTAGCCACAGCCTGGGGGATGTTTCCAGGATGAGATTTTCACTCTGCAGTGGAGTGTGCGCTGATATGAAACTTCCTGGCAGATTAAAACTGTGTGCCCGACCGAGACTCGAACTCGGGACCTTTGCCTTTCGCGGGCAAGTGCTCTACCATTTGAGCTACCGAAGCACGACTCACGCCCGGTACTCACAGCTTTACTTCTGCCAGTATCTCGTCTCCTACCTTCCAAACTTTACAGAAGCTCTCCTGCGAACCATGCAGAACCAGCATTGCGGAGACATGGCTTAGCCACAGCCTGGAGGATGTTTCCAGGATGAGATTTTCACTCTGCAGCGGAGTGTGCGCTGATACGAATCTTCCTGGCAGATTTCTTTCAGGAGTGCTGGTTCTGCATGGTTCGCAGGAGAGCTTCTGTAAAGTTTGGAAGGTAGGAGACGAGATACTGGCAGAAGTAAAGTTGTGAGTACCGGGCGTGAGTGGTGCTTCGGTAGCTCAGATGGTAGAGCACTTGCCCGCGAAAGGCAAAGGTCCCGAGTTCGAGTCTCGGTCGGGCACACAGCTTTAATCTGACAAGAAGTTTCGATTTATTTACTGTTTATCTGTACACCAAATCTAACGCTTTTTTATATCTACCAATGATACTATTATGGATTTGCTGGTTAACATTCTGTAGCTAATTATTGATTTTAACTAAATAAATCTGTTCTGTGCAGGATGTTTCCTTTCTGAAACCTCCCTGACATTCTCTCAGTTGTTTGTCTAAAGTTTCTACAACTCAGTCAACGAGAAATTTTGATAATATCTTGCATGCCACTGGCAGAAATGACATTCTTCTGTAATTGTTGACATTTTGTTTGTCTCACTATTGATGTAGCAGGTAAATTAACACTGTTCTCTACTCTTCTGGAATTTTGTCTGTTTTCCAGATACGCCCAAAAATCAGTTTGCAGATCATTTATAACTTTTGGTTCTGACCGTTTCAATAATTCTGGTGTAATGAAGTCTTCATCAATTCCTCTGTTGTTTTTGAGTGATTTGATGATTTCATGAATTTTTTGCTCTGTTGATGGGAAATTATGCTCCAGATTTTGTGGTGTTGCTGGAAGTTCCAATGGAATTGTTGGTAGCAGACATTTTAAGAGTCTGTCAAAAAGTTTTGCTAGTATTTCACAAATCTCTTTGTTATTGAATCCTGTTTTGCCATTTTCATCTTTGAAAAAAGTAACTGACATTTTATACCCTTCAAGTACATGTTAAGACTGTGGTGAAAATTTGTAGTATCATTTTTTTTGTAAAATTTTCTTATATTTCCTTAAGCTGAGATTTTTAGAGGGTTCTTTTGTTTTTCCGCATTATTTATGATGTTTCTTTTTTACTTTAATGTATGAATTCCTCTAAATGTTGTTTTTTCTTTGTACATATCCATTTTCTCCCTTTTTGAGCTCTTTGTTCTAGTGCATCTTCACGATCTTCAGTCCACCATTGCTTTTTTTCTTCTTTGCCAGTCTTAAAGTCTGATGTTTTAGTAATTTGTACCTGAAGTTCATGGCAGTCACCATCTTTTGCTGTCTGAATTTCATCTCTAAATATTTCTGTATTTTCTGTTGTAATATTAGCTATATTGGAATTGTATCTGATTACCTTCCTGGTTGCATTTTTGGCTTTAGATGGGAGAAATCGTACTTAAATCTTAGAGAGATAATGATCTGAACCAAATTCCTGACTTCTGAATACCGTAACATTCATAATTTCCATGGCATTCCTATGTGACTCAGCTGAAATTCTCCAAGGTTTGGGTTTGGAGATATCCAGATTTTGGATTTTCGAAGCAGTTCCCGAGAATGTGTGAACATCAGTTTCAACTGCAACATTTTACATGTATTGATCAGTCTTTCAACTTTTTTTTGTTCTTCAGTGTGCTGGATATTGGCTACAACATTCTTAAGTACATTTTTCTTTCCAGCTTGCCCATTAAAGTCACCGAGAAGCAGGTATGTAGGAGATTTCCGATTCTAGACGATTCCAGAACTGATTTACTTTATGCAGATTTCTTCTGTTATAGTCATTTACGCTTACATGGCTATTTATAAGGGTATAACTTCAAAAGGAGTCTACTGGGGCATACTTGTACCTGGCAGCCGAATATGATAATAATATTAATGTAAACTAAACTGAAACTAATATACTATAAACGATGTTTGCCTCTAATAGGTTTTATAAAGCAGATCGCTGACTGTGCACGACTGCAGAGCCAAAGATACTGCTTCTGGTCTGAAACTTATTGTGGGAGTAAGACAGTGCTTGATACACAATTGTAGGTAGCTGTCTGTGAGCGAAAGAGGATGGAGTAGACAGTTTCTTTGATGTACTCTATATAGCTACCAAGTATTAGATTAATGTAGGAATTATGAGAACATGTGAGCAGAAGTGTTCATGCAGACAAGGTAAAGATCTTAAATAATTTGGATTTCTTTTTTGCCAGCATATTAGTATAGATAAGTTGGCTGATAATGTCTAATTGTTGAGTAACCCCAAAATGATCCTAAAGTGACTCGTAAAATGGTTAGTTAGATATTTCACTTTTGTAATGTTTCTAATATTTGTTAACAGAGCTGTATGTAATTTGATGATTTGTGTTTATGCCCTTTTAGTGAGGTTGGATAATAGTTGCTGTATAAATCTCATTGTCTGTGGATCAATTAGTAAACTGTAGCTTCAACTGCCGTTATTTATATTGCAAGTTAAGTTTGGTTCTTCAAAAACATCCAACAATTGAAGCTATATGTTACTAATTGATCCACAGACAATGAGATTTATACAGCAAGTATTACCTAACGTCACTAAAAGGACATATATACAAAACATGAAATTACACATAGCTCTGTAAACAAATCTTACAAACATTACAAAAGTGAAATATCTAACTAGCCTTTTTATCAATCAGTTTATGTACATTCTGGGGTTACTCAACAACTACAAATTATCAGCTGACTCATCTGTACTAACGCTCTGGCAAAACGAAAATGATAATTGTTTAACACCTTTATCTTGTTTGCATGGAGACTTCTGCTTACATGCTCTTGTAATTCCTACATTAATACAACACTTGGTGGCTTCACAGAGCACACACACACAGACACACGCACACACGCACACACACACACACACACACACACACAGGAAACTGTCTACTCCATACTCTTTCAATCACAGACAGCTACCTACATCTGCGCGCCAAGTGCTCTCTAACTCTAACAATAAATCTCAGATCAAAAAACGGTTCAAATGGTTCTGAGCACTATGGGACTTAACTGCTGAGGTCATCAGTCCCCTAGAACTTAGAACTAATTAAACCTAACTAACCTAAGGACATCACACACATCCACGCCCGAGGCAGGATTCGAACCTGCGACCGTAGCGGTCGCGCGGCTCCAGAATGAAGCACCTAGAACCGCTCGGCCACTCCGGCCAGCATCTCAGATCATAAACAGTATCTTTGGCTCTGCAGTTGTGCACAGTCAGCGATCCGGTTTGTAGAACCTACCAGAGACTACATCGTTTATACTATACTAGTTTACATTAATATTGTTATTGTATTCGGGAGCCACATACAGGTATGCACAATAAACTCCTTTCAATATTTATTCTTGCACTTTATTGTTAGCATGCACGTTCTTTCTGATTTCGACGAAAATTCTGTTATTGTGTCTACGATATTCTTGCTTACATAACATGATACTCCAAACATTAGCATGTTTTCCGTAATTCTTACTCCTGATTTCCCTTTACACATTATGTAATGTTGTGTGCCAACTACATTCTCATCTGAGATTCTCATTTCCTGCACTGCTAAAATTTCTATATGGTTCTTCTGTAGAAATAATTCCAATTCCTTCTGTTTCCCAATTTTCATAATAGACTTAACATTTAACGTTCCAAATTAGTAACTTTTTTAATTTAAAGTTAGAAGGCTTTTCAGTATAGTGCATCTCTTCAACACCGCAAATTTTGGGATTCCCTAGAACGCTAGGTCCCATTACAAGATGTAATGGTGGATCCCTCATCAGAGTTACCATTTGGGGTAGTGCATTCATTGTGCAAACTTTCCATTTTGCGATCTGAAGTTGTAAATTGTAGAGAGTAGTCATCCTGGAATTCAAAAAGCAAGACCACTTTGTTATCCTGGAATATTGCTGGTTCAGTCGCCATTAAGATGTGGTACAGAAGCTGTTGAGGTACCGCGACTAACATATTGAGTGAATGTTCTTTATGACTGTTAAATTCAAAATTGTGCAAGAATTCAGATTAATGTGTTTCCTGTTATGCTTATTGACTTCAAGATTTCAAGATAGTTTCGTGAAGTTGGTTCAACTTGGGGTAAATGATTAGAGATTAACGATCTCTGCTATTACCTTTGATGCTAACTAAATTAAAAGTTACAATAAAAGTTTGTGAATTTCTTTCTTAACTGAAGTTTTCTTTCACATGGTACCTTCTGCTCACCCAAATTATCGCGTGCAATTTCGTTCTTAACATTTAGATGCTATTTATTTGTCTGCTAATGAAACATTTCAGTATAGATCACAAGGCTGAGCCCACTGATTTGATTACTCTTTTACTTTTTTCGTTCTTAATGATAATTTCTTAGCTGTCGTATATGTTACCCGTCTGCTTGCGCTAACAATGTAAATGCTTGCTTCGAACGCTCAGAAACACTTGAAACTGTGCTTAGTATTTAAATCACAGGTCTGAAAAACCTGTGGTATGCGCCACTCGCAAGCAAAACAGTGCTTCTTACCATGAGAGACATGGTCTAAGAGAGGAATAATGTGACGGGAAGAAACAAAATTAGTATACAAAAGGATCAAAATGACACAAATTCCCAAGTAGTGAATTATTGCTGTATTCCCCACTGCTTAATACAGTTACGCTGTCTGAGCGATAATTTTTGGACCTGACAGTTTCACACAGCTGTTCAGTCTTCAGAGAACACGTCTGACATTTCAGTGAAGTAGTCAAAGGAAAGTGCAGCGTAACAATATGAACATCTGACCACAGCGAATTTTCACAATAATCACATCTGGATTCAAGCAGTTTCAATATCAATGGTCATACTAATTACATTTTCAAACAATAATATTGACATTGTAAGTGGCTTTAGTCAGATGTTCATATTATTCTGTTCCAATTTTTTTGACTTCATGGAAATGTCACGCTTGGAGTTTGGAGACTACGTGACACTATCAGGCCAGTAGAAAAATCGTTTGCTCATATATCGTAATTATTTGGAGCAGAAGGAAATTTATCAATAAGGCACAACACTGAAATATGTGAGTTTTTGGTCCCATATTATCGATATTGTGTTTCCTTTGAATAAATTTCTCTCCTGGTAAGAAGCGCAGTTTTACACGCCAATGGCTCATAACACTGCTTTCTGAAGGAGCTATTTATATTCTAAGCACATTTTTATGTGGATCTAAACTTTGGAGGTGACGCACTTCCCTTGTTAGTGTATCATTACAATAAACAGTGTAGCAGCGGCCGCCGAGCCGAGAGGATGCGCAGCAGAGCAGCAGCAGCACTTGTCTGATAAACTGTAAATTAAGTTAGGCTTTGTTTTTTTCATACGCTTCTGCAAAGAAGTGAACTGTGCGTGTGTATTTTACTGTGTACACTGGTGGTAGTTTTAGTGCTGCGTAAGTCTTGTGAATATCCCTTTGTAGGGCGGAAGAATCAGCAATGATTAACGACATGAGGATGCAGAAGGCAATGGAAAGCACTGCATTAAAGACACGCAACGTGTATCCACAGGACATGTGGCCTGTATTTGAAGAAGTGTCATGATGATCTCTCCATTGGCAAAAGATTCCGGAATAGTCCACCATTCGGATCTCCGGAGGGGACTGCCAAGGGGGAGGGTACCATGAGAAAAAGATTGAATAACCTACGAAAGGATAACGTTCTACGAGTCGGGGCGTGGAATGTCAGAAGCTTGAATGTGGTAGGGAAACTAGAAAATCTGAAAAGGAAAATGCAAAGGCTCAATCTAGATATAGTAGGGGTCAGTGAAGTGAAGTGGAATGAAGACAAGGATTTCTGGTCATATGAGTATCGGGTAATATCAACAGCAGCAGAAAATGGTATAACAGGTGTAGGATTCGTTATGAATAGGAAGGTAGGGCAGAGGGTGTGTTACTGTGAACAGTTCAGTGACCGGGTTGTTCTAATCAGAATCGACAGCAGACCAACACCGGCAACGATAGTTCAGGTATACATGCCGACGTCGCAAGCTGAAGATGAACAGATAAAGAAAGTGTATGAGGATATTGTAACGGTAATGCAGTATGTAAAGGGGGACGAAAATCTAATAGTCATGGGCGACTGGAATGCAGTTGTAGGGGAAGGAGTAGAAGAAAAGGTTACAGGAGAATATGGGCTTGGGACAAGGAATGAAAGAGGAGAAAAACTAATTGAGTTCAGTAAAAAGTTTCAGCTAGTAATAGCGAATACCCTGTTCAAGAATCACAAGAGGAGGAGGTATACTTGGAAAAGGCCGGGAGATACGGGAAGATTTCAATTAGATTACATCATGGTCAGACAGAGATTCCGAAATCAGATACTGGATTGTAAGGCGTACCCAGGAGCAGATATAGACTCAGATCACAAGAAGTGGGATACGGAAGTACTAAGGAATGACGAGATACGTTTGAAGTTCTCTAACGCTATAGATACAGCAATAAGGAATGGCGCAGTAGGCAATACAGTTGATGAGGAATGGACATCTCTAAAAAGGGCCAGCACAGAAGTTGGGAAGGAAAACATAGGTACAAAGAAGGTAGCTGCGAAGAAGGGTAACAGAAGAAATACTTCAGTTGATTGACGAAAGGAGGAAGTACAAACATGTTAGGGGAAAATCAGGAATACAGAAATACAAGTCACTGAGGAATCAAATAAATAGGAAGTGCAGGGAAGCTAAGACGAAATGGCTGTAGGAAAAATGTGAAGACATCGAAAACGATATGATTGTTGGAAGGACAGACTCAGCATACAGGAAAGTGAAAACAACCTTTGGTGACATTAAAAGCAACAGTGGTATCATTAAGAGTGCAACGGGAATTCCACTGTTAAATGCAGAGGAGAGAGTAGATAGGTGGAAAGAATACACTGAAAGCCTCTATGAGGTTGAAGATTTGTCTGATGTGATAGAAGAAGAAACAGGAGTCGATTTAGAAGAGATAGGGGATCCAGTATTAGAATTGGAATTTAAAAGAGTTTTGGAGGACTTACGGTCAAATAAGGCAGAAGGGATAGATAACATTCCATCAGAATTTCTGAAATCATTGGGGGAAGTGGCAACAAAACGACTATTCACGCTGGTGTGTAGAATATATGAGTCTGGCGATACATCATCTGTCTTTCGGAAAAGCATCATCCACACAATTCCGAAGACGGCAAGAGCTGACAAGTGCGAGAATTATCGCACAATCAGCTTAACAGCTCATGCATCTAAGCTGCTTACAAGAATAGTATACAGAAGAATGGAAAAGAACATTGAGAGTGCGCTAGTTGACGATCAGTTTGGCTTTAGGAAAAGTAAAGGGACGAGAGAGGCAATTCTGACGTTACGGCTAATAATGGAAGCAAGGCTAAAGAAAAATCAAGACACTTTCATAGGATTTGTCGACCTGGAAAAAGCGTTCGACAATATAAAATGGTGCAAGCTGTTCGAGATTCTGAAAGAAGTAGGGATAAGCTATAGGGAGAGACGGGTCATATACAATATGTACAACAACCAAGAGGGAATAATAAGAGTGGACGATCAGGAACGAAGTGCTCGTATTAAGAAGGGTGTAAGACAAGGCTGTAGCCTTTCGGCCCTACTCTTCAATCTGTACATCGAGGAAGCAATGATGGAAATAAAAGAAAGGTTCAGGAGTGGAATTAAAATACAAGGTGAAAGGATATCAATGATACGATTCGCTGATGACATTGCAATCCTGAGTGAAAGTGAAGAAGAATTAAATGATCTGTTGAACGGAATGAACAGTCTAATGAGTACACAGTATGGTTTGAGAGTAAATCGGAGAAAAACGAAGGTAATGAGAAGTAGTAGAAATGAGAACAGCGAGAAACTTAACAACAGGATTGATGGTCACGAAGTGAATGAAGTTAAGGAATTCTGCTACCTAGGCAGTAAAATAACCAATGACGGACGGAGCAAGGAGGACATCAAAAGCAGACTCGCTATGGCATAAAAGGCATTTCTGGCCAAGAGAAGTCTACTAATATCAAATACCGGCCTTAATTTGAGGAAGAAATTTCTGAGGATGTATGTCTGGAGTACAACATTGTATGGTAGTGAAACATGGACTGTGGGAAAACCGGAACAGAAGAGAATCGAAGCATTTGAGATGTGGTGCTATAAACGAATGTTGAAAATTAGGTGGACTGATAAGGTAAGGAATGAGGAGGTTCTAAACAGAATCGGAGAGGAAAGGAATATGTGGAAAACACTGATAAGGAGAAGGGACAGGATGACAGGGCATCTGCTAAGACATGAGGGAATGACTTCCATGGTACTAGAGGGAGCTGTAGAGGGTAAAAACTATAGAGGAAGACAGAGATTGGAAGACGTCAAGCAAATAATTGAGGACGTAGGTTGCAAGTGCTACTCTGAGATGAAGAGGTTAGCACAGGAAAGGAATTTGTGGCGGGCCGCATCAAACCAGTCAGTAGACTGATGACCAAAAAAAAAAACCGCGGTTAATCGCGGTCTTCTCCTTTAGAGCAGCTCAGACGACTCTACGACGGTATCGGATGCGAATTTCTCGACCTCCGCTATCGGGTCAGAATTGTAGGGTTCCCCTTAATAGGTCGGGCGTGCACTACACGCAGGAAGCGGCTGCTTGGGTAGCGGAGTACGTGTGGCTTGCACATGGAGCTTTTTTAGGTTAGAGAACTCCTCCCTTGGGAGCAAAGAGAATTTTCCTGTTAAATCAGGCACAGCAACCTCTGAGAATCTTGGTCCTCTCAGATCAGAGAAAAGATTAATATGATTTTAGTAAACTGCAGGAGCATCCAAGGAATGGTCCCAGAATTAGTATCGCTTACTGAATGTTATAATGCACAGATAGTATTGGGAACTGGAAGCTGGTTGAAACCAAACGTCAGTCCTGACTTGCGAACGAGTCTGCTGTCACCAACTGTATGTGGTGTACGCATGCGTATTCAAATACAGAGATACGTAAACAGGGAGAATACAGTGCTGCGGTCGGCGACGCCTATATATGACACAAGTGACCGACTCAGCTGTTAGATTGGTTACTGCTGCTACAATGGCAGGTTATCAAGATTTCAGTGAGTCTGGACGTGTTGTTACAGTCGGCGCTCGAGCGATGGGAGACAGCATCTCCGAGGTAGCGGTGAAGTGGGGGTTTTCCCGTACGATCATTTCACGAGTGTTGTGTGAATATCAGGAATCCAGTGAAACATCCAATCTCCGACATCGCTGCGGCCTGGAAAAAGAACCTGCAAGAACGGGACCAACGACGACTTAAGATAATTGTTCAATGTGCCAGAAGTGCAACCCTTTCGCAAATTGCTAGAGAGTTCAGTGCTGGGCCATCAATAAGTGTAACGTGCGAGCTATGTGTCTAGATACGAATCTGACAGGTGACACGTACGTAAGCATCCATTCATGTCCATTGTCCTTTCTGACGGACTTAGGAAATTCCAACAGGACAATGCGACTCCGCACATGTCCAGAATTGCTATAGACTGTCTCCAGAAACACTCTTCTCAGTTTAAACACTTGCACTGGTCACCAGATTCCCCAGACATGAACATTATTGAGCATATCTATGATACCTTGCAAAACACTGTTCAGAAGAGATTTCCACCCGCTCGTATTCTTACGGATTTCTGGACAGTTCTGCACGATTCGTGGCGTCAGTTCTCTTCAGCACTGCTTCAAATATTAGTTGAGTTCATGCCACATCGCGAGGCGGCACTTCTGCGTGCTCGCGGGGGTCATTAGGTAGGCGTACCAGTTTCTTTGGCTCCTCAGCGTACACTGTATGCCTCCTACGGGGACGTATAGACAATCGTTTCTCTCTCACTCTGTTTGAGAGTGGAAGAGGGAGGAAATTAACAGTAGTGGTACGGTGGCTTGCGGAGTATTTACGTGGATGTAAATGTAGGTGAATCCCGCGTCGCCACTAAAGGCAAGGTAGTTATGCATTATCTTTTATGAAGAATGAAGTGTGTATCTACGTCGTGTATGGATGACTGCGATAAGTGCATGTAACCTGTACTGTTTGTTTGTTTTGTTATGGCTCTGGCTCTGAGCACTATGGGACTTAACTTCTGAGGTCATCAGTCCCCTAGAACTTAGAACTACTTAAACCTAACTAACCTAATGACATCACACACATCCATGCCAGAGGCAGGATTCGAACCTGCGACCGTAGCGGTCGCGCGGTTCCAGACTGTATCACCTAGAACCGCTCGGCCACTCCGGCCGGCTTCTTGTTATGGATGAAAGGAAAGGAAGGGAGAGCGTGAAATCCGGTGGCGCCCCACAGCTTTCTCCTCTCGAATAGCATCAAGGGTGCCGGTTTAATGTCCACAGCCAACGTACAGACCATGTTCCACAGGATCACATACCCTCAGTACACGAAACACTGGCGAGCGGTTTATAGTTTAATATGGGAAACTGGCGGAAAGAATGGTGATCGGGAACCTTCCTATGCCACCTCTCCTCCCACTGTCGACTAGTACTGACAGCGGCACGTATTCTTACTTCCGAATCGAGCGCCAGTGCAAAGGTGTGCGTTTGCGGCTTGAGGTATGGAGACCGGTACTTCTTTAACAGGGTCGGCTAAATATACCGTAGCGGTCACTTCAAGACCAGCAGTTCGAAGTGTCAAAATAATTGCTACTGTCCATACGGAGCTCTAGTAGAACCAGGTGGGGATTAACACGAAATTAACAAAGGTAGTCGCAAACTTCTAATAGTGACATTCACGTCACAAATCTTACAGGAAGCGAGAGAGGAAAACAGCTCTCGAAAATCGATCAAGAAAACTCAGTCAACTTAATTGTGCCTTTTGTTTGAATTTTTTGCTGTAACGCCATGTGTTTCAGGTGAAAAAAATTCGTGTGCTCTGATTTTACTGTGCGGTTCGTTGCATACAAATGTGTCTGTAATCAAATGTGGTTCATGAATATTTTCGACAGAAAATGGACTTCAAAAACTAACAGTTTAGCTGCACTTTAATCATATACACGATAAATAGCTCCACTGAGTTCAGTGCCACCTGTGTTCCAATACAGTAGATGAAGTGGTGCCAAACAGGACACTTGAGTTTTGCGGCTATGTGATGCTTTTGACAGAAGCCAATCTATCTGGAAGATCTGTGAAATGATCAGATAAGAGAAGCAGATGTAGATCATAACGTATATGTGTGGAATTCAAACTTTTCTACTTTCAGTGAGAAGGCGATAGGTGTGGTGTATTAATTTGCCCTTGGGTACTGTTCTGCATTGCCAGCTACTAACTCGCATAGACTCGCTTCAGGAAATGGGCGAATTATATTCAAATTCGTACATTGGACATTTTCATTCGCCGCACGTCGCCTCTTGGAGGGTAAGTCTTTCACTGCATGTGCAAGGTTCGTGAGGAATCCTGACTTGTCCACGTAACACCTAGGACCTACACTTTCTAGTTGATTAACCCAAAGGAACAGCAACAAAGGCAATACATACGCTACGATTAGGCTCGACCACGCAGCTACAATGTATTTACTTACATTCCCTGCCAATTGCAATGATTGTTTCTGGGATAATTACCAGCACTGTCTAAAGAATAGGAACCGAATCAATTTCCAACGACAGTGTGGTTGCGTCATAATACATGGGCAAACCAATGATAATCTTATTCTAGTTTAGTCCCTTAGACAATGGAGGTAAGGATTACGTTACCTCAGCATGGGAAGCCAGCATCAAAAGTGACTTCATATATCTGGAACAATGATCTACTTTAGAATGAATCTACGGATACGAACTCACAATGGGATTCAGAGAGGTAGGAATTAAAGAGAGGATACAGCCCATTGCTCAAACTACAATACATTGCAAGGAACAGTAGATAATTCATTTGATACTGTGACTATTGGTCGCAGTTTCGAATCCTGCCTCGGGCATGGATGTGCGTGATGTCCTTAGGTTAGTTAGGTTTAACTAGTTATAAGTTCTAGGGGACTAATGACCTCAGAAGTTGAGTCCCATAGTGCTCAGAGCCATTTGTTTTTTGGTGACTATTGGTGTTCGGTATTCCAGCTACGGACGTTACAGTGGAAGTTGGAATGATCGGTGACTACGTAGCAGCCGACACCAGGACAGTAAAAATCACAAAACACGCTCAGCACCGAGCGAGGTGGCGCACTGGTTAGCACACTGGACTCGCATTCGGGAAGACGACGGTTCAATCCCGCGTCCGGTCATCCTGATTTAGGCTTTCCGTGATTTCCCTAAATCGCTCCAGGCAAATGCCGGGATGGCTCCTTTGAAAGGGCACGACCGACTTCCTTCCCCGTCCTTCCCTAATCCGATGAGATCGATGACCTCGCTGTTTGGTCTCTTCCTTCAAACAACCCAACCGAAACACGCTCAGCATTCATTTTTGAGAAACTAAATTGGTGATCTGGCACCTACACTATGTGATGAAAAGTATCCCGACACCTAGCTGAAAATGACAATTTCGTGGCTCCCTCCATCGGTAATGCTGGAATTCAATATGGTGTTGGCCCACCCTTAGCCTTGATAACAGCTTCCGCTCTAGCAGGCATACGTTCAATCACGTGCTGGAAGGTTTTATGGGGAATGGCAATCATTCCTCACGGAGTGCTGTACTGAGGTATCGATGTCGGCCGGTAAGGGCTGGCACGAAGTCGGCGTTCCAAAACATCCCAAAGATGTTCTATACGATTCAGGTCAGGACTCTGTGCACGCCAGTCAACCACTCCGCCACAGGCCGTGCATTATGAACAGGTGCTCGCATTGAAAGATGCAATCGCCGTCCCCGAATTGAACTTCAAGAGTGGGAAGAAAGAAGATGCTTAAAACATCAATGTAGACCTGCGCTGTGATATACACGCAAAAAATAAGGGGTGCAAGCCACTTCCACGAAAAATATGACCACACCATAACACTACCGCTTCCGAATTTTACTGTTGGCACTACACACGCTGGAAGACGACCATCACCGGGCATTCGTCATACCCACACCCTGCCATCGGATCGCGACATTGTATAAAGTGATTCGTCACTCCACACAACGTATTTTCCACTGCTGAATCGTCCAATGTTTACACTCCTTACACCAAGTGAGGCGTCGTTTGGCATTTACCGGAGTGCTGTGTGGCTTAACAGCAGCCGCTGGACCATGAAATCCAAGTTTTCTCACCTCCCGCCTAACTGTCAGTACTTGCAGTGGTTCCTGATGCAGTTTGGAATTTCTGTGCGATGGTCTGGATAGATGTCTGCCTATTACACATTACCACCCTCTTCTTCTATCGTCGGTCTCTGTCAGTCAACAGACGTGGTCGGCATGTACGATTTTGTGCTGTACGCGTCCCTTCACGTTTCCACTTCACTATCACATCGGAAGCAGGGGACCTAGGGATGTTTAGGAGTGTGTAAATCTCGCGTACAGACGTTTGACACAAGTGACAGCCAATTACCTGATCATTTTCGAAGTCCGTGAGTTTCGCTGAGTGTCCCGTTCTGCTCTCTCACGATGTCTACTGACTACTGAGGTCGCTGATGTGGAGTACCAGACCGTAGGTGCCAGCACAATGCACTTAATATGAAAAAAGTATGTTTTTGGGGGTGTCCGGATACTTTTGATCACATAGTGTAGCTGCGTCTGAGCATGTCGAAAGAGAGCTATTGCAAAAGTAACTACCGATATCATAGCCACCACGTAAATTACCACGAGCTAACGCAACAACTGGAATTCATTATTTTAAGCCCAATGCGAAATAATTGAAATTCACCGACCAAATTAAAAGGACGTAAAATGAACCGCACCTCACATGTGATCTTGCTGATACCATTAGGTTTGAATTCGACCTAACTTGTAAAATGCCAAAACGACTTAATATGTAACTCCATGTTGCATCAGAAACGTGTGTACTCACTGAGTGCCTGTGTCTGCGTGGCTCTCACGAAAAAATATGTCCAGAGTCAGTTCTCTATGGAGGGGCGGCAACTGACCAATCGCTGCCGCCAGCTGAAATAGTAGGCGTCTAAGCAACCAGGGGGACTGAAAAAGGTGGTGGTCACTGCCTCTAGGTTCTTCCTGAAGAGGGAAAAATTCCAGAATGTACTAGCAGGATCTGCCCGGGACTGTACAGGGCCAATCAAAAGACTCGATTCTAAAGAAGGTGGTAAAGCTGGCTTTTGCCGTTGAGAATTCTTTCCGTCAAGAAGGCACATAGAAATCCGACGAACTCTCTCCTGACTCCCAGAGAAAAACAGACTGTAACTTCATCTAATTTGAAGCTACGTCGCAATGTTCTGGTAATAGTAATAGGCCAGATAACGACAACGTTATGAAGATGTGCTAATATAACTTACTCCTCTCAACGGTACAACTGAGAAAGTGGAAAGCATTAGCACCAATGTAACGGAAATCATGGAGGAATGTAGTGAGAGGTAATAAAACAACGCTTGAGTACCAAATACGAGGGCGTGCTGCAAAACAATGCCTCTGAACCCGTGATTTGAAGTCTCTTCAAGATTTTTAAATGAAACGTTGTTAACACTCTACATTTTTATTCATCACGTCTAAGTATTGACAGTCGTCTGCAGCAAGAGATCTCCGAATCGTAGCGCGTAACATAGCGGTGTATAATGTTAACTACGTCGATGCCTAAGCAACAGCGTGCTGTACTCGAGTTTCGAATTCGAAGAATTCCACGCATGGAGCACCCTCTGTTTCAGCGAGACAATACCAGTCCACACAGAGCGCTGCGGCATCTGCAGAATCCAATGCTTTGGGTTCAGTGTCATCGACCATTCTTCGTAGACCTTTAACTTCGCACCATCTGATTTGCATCGTTTCCAGAACCTAAAGAACACCTTCGAGGACTTCGCTTTGCTAATGATGAAGCAGTACAAGCGCCAACAAAGTCAAACATTCTACAGTGACGGTAACAACGAACAGGTCCCTCTTTGGGAGAAATGTCTATGTCTCTAGGATGACTATGTTGAGAAGTAGATACGCATAAAAATGTAGAATGCTACTAACGTTTGTTTCATTCAAAAGACTTTAGGAGTTTTCATATAAAAATATGGAGGCATTACTTTTCAGCATGCCCTCGTGCATTGTTAAAAGTGGAATAAGATCTGAATTGTAGTCACATTTCTATGTTTTTATCAAGTAATCTCCGATGATTGGTACCAGATCTCTAATTGCAGTACAGTTAGTAACAAACCACGTACCGTATCATACCGTCAACAGCATACCATAGAAAGTCCAAGAATGTTACACTGCGCGGAATGGGAAAACATCTTACTGAATGTGGCTCTCAGTGTATTACAAAAAGTGGTTCAAATGGCTCTCAGCACTATGGGACTCAACTTCTGAGGTCATCAGTCTCCTAGAACTTAGAACTACTTAAACCTAACTAACCTAAGGACATCAAACCCATCCATGCCCGAGGCAGGATTCGAACCTGTGACCGTAGCGGTCGCGCGGTTCCAGATTGTAGCGCCTATAACCGCTCGACCACTTCGGCCGGCTCAGCGTATAACAATTTCACAGAAACGCACTTCTGAAAAACAAACTGCTATTATTTCAGTTATTGTTTTGTTTCTTGGTACACAGTGAAAGTGTTTACCTACTTTTATAAGGCTAATTATTTGAACCCTGTTCCCCCTGAATCTAAACCAAAGCATCTCTGCAGAGATGCAAGTGCTGCAAAGCTTTGACAGCTTTATGTTTCTGAAAATTCTGCTAAGAATTTGAAAAACTTAAAGTTAGTAAAAACGTAGCTTCCGCGTGCGAATGTAATAGTCAAACTTTTTGTGCAATTTCACTCAGACAATATTTAATCACGTTACAAAAAGCTGAACGCGGGCGCCCGTCGAAAATGTCGTATCTGACTGATTCGTGCCGCTGCCCTCGGCCTTGTGGGATCATGTGTAACTCCACTGCTCCCCACGGGAACAGAAATCATTTCGTTTGGATCGCGGTAAATTTGGGGCATCATTTTCCGACGTCAGCTATTGCATCCGATTGCGGGCACTCTAATTTGACGTTATTATCGCTGACAGTTTTCTCATTCAGAGATCGCCGATAAGCGCTGCTCAGTAACCAGCAGCATAAAAGTATCTCACAGAGCGTGTGAAAAAATTCGTGTTCAAATAAGCCTAGAGAACGGAAAAATAGATAACTTATTAAACCCACTATAGAATCTAAAGTCAAAATATATTAGGTAAAGAGGAGGATATCAGCTAGTGTAGTAATATACCAGCAGCAGACCAGTTTTATATGAAAACTAAAGCTAGAGAACAAATTCAGACAGTGACAAATCCAGGCTGGAATAATGACAATATTATGAAAAGGGTAGATTGCTACTCATCATATAACGGAGGTGATAAGTAGCAGGGAGGGACAACAAAAGAACTGCTAAACAAGCAAGCTTTTGGCCCAAAGATCTTCTGAATTAGACAACATAAACACACACATCACGCGAACGCAATTTGTAGACTCATGACCACTGTCCCTGGCTGCCTCGGCCGAAAGCTTACTTGTTTACCAGCATTTTTGCTGTGCCTTCTGCGACTCAACATCTCCACTATATGGTCAGTAACAACCTATCCTTTCCATAATAAAGTTGGAGAATATCTCTTCAGTGACGACGGCACCCTGATTTTGGGCGGAATCCAGTAAGTGTAATAGTTCTGAAAGGAACGAGCAGTTTTGCAAATTTACAAAAACGTCCTTCGATTTAATCAGTGCACAACTCAGTTTATTTTGTGGAAAAAAAACGTAACGTTTCTTTCTCCGACGTGCGTGTTACGTAGTACCTGCTGAACTCTGAATTTAGAGAAGCCTTATATTAAAACGGAATGTCAGAGTGTAAGCTGTTGAGTTCCCTACCGTAAGGAGAAACTCTTGGTGTGATAGAAGTTACTAAATATGCATAGCTGGAATCAAAAGTTAGGGCCGCTTGAGAAACTCCATGAAATAAGAACAGAGGCAATATCACATCCACCGCAACATTTTGTACTAGCTGTCGACAACTTCTAGTATTTAATTTATATAGGTGGTTGAGGAAGGTAAACTTATTTTTGTATCAGAAACCAAAGCTATTGACCGTTGGAGGTACTGCGTGAACAATGGATGTGAGGAATATGTGTGTAAACTACTAATGTTTCACGGCTAATGATGCTTGCCTAATCGAAAATGGTTACCATGTTTTCTTAATTATGACGAATGTTGAAATTTTGGTGGACTTATAGCCTAAGAAATGAGGAGGATCTGCAGAGAATCGGAGAGGAAAGGAATATGTGGAAAACATTAACAAGGAGAAGAGACAGAATGATGGGATATCTATTAAGGGAATGACTTCCACGGTACTAGAGGGAAAAAAGGCACAGATTGGAATACACCCAGCATATAGTTGAGGACGTAAGTTGCATAAAGAGGTTGACACAGCAAAGGAATTCGTGGAGGCCGCAACAAACCAGTCAAAAAAAAAAAAAATATTCATAATACACCACCTTTGACGGACTGAAGAAACTAAGTGCTACATGCTACCGACAGTCCTACTGAATAGGCAGTAACATTGCATTATCAGTAAACAAATATTGGCTGCAAGTGTATTAACCTCTTCACTTGTAAGATAAAAAAAAGTTCGCAGGAAACTTTTCTTTCCACGATTGATGCAAGTCTCTTATCTAGCAATTTCTCCCAGGTTTGCTGCATTTTGAGCCATTCGTCGCCTCAACAAACTTTGATATGAGGCCAACGTCGTAGAACCTAACTTCTGAAATTGTTGCAGCACAACTCTTCTCGGCTTTTCATTCAAAATTTTTCACGATCTGTCTCTTCACTGTTAGAGGAATTCACTGTGCAAGTACATCTTCTTCTCCCAGCCATTGTCACGATATCTTAATGTCCTTATTGTTTACCAGTCAGTTTCATTAACCTCAGCAGGATATTCTTCAGTAAAAAGTAGTCATCTTCCGAATCAGATAATTTCGCATTGCTGTTATTACGAAGAGCATCCAATTGCTCATCAGCTAATATTTCATGCATTGCTGTAGACTGTAGAAATAACTGTTACTTCAGTATTCCGTAATCGAAGACCAAATTAAAAGTTGCAAATATTCATTATCACCTGAAGTGCACGTTCAAGGACCTTTACGAACTTGGCTATTTCGTAGTAATGAACAAATTTATACAAATCGGACATAACTCTCAACATGTAGAATAGTCATGCGAAAGTTAGATAAAAACGCAGATTTTCAAGCTAATATTTAGGCACAATAATTATTTGCAAACCATCGTAGAAGTTGCCATGTTCTGCATACGACCGGCTCTAAGTTAACACAGGAATTGGTCCTTGCCAGGTGCTGCAGCTTGGTTTTAGAACTAAGAATTAGAAAGTCCACATTCGCGTACCATCGGTCTATAAGCGGAAAAATACGCCTGTTTACGGAAAACAATAATGAACGACGGTCTACATGTGTGGAACGAGGGAACGAACAGGCTAAGAGTTGTACGCAGTACCTAAAGTACAGTAAACGACATAGAACTAAAACAAAAGTGGATACTGTTATGTCTTCCTTTACACGCTGCATGGTTATTTAGTGGGCGCAGGAGCAAAGAAGAGATGCAGTTCATGAACAGAGAATTCAGGTATTAATTTATTCTATATCGAAAATCAAATAACAGAAACAACACATTAGTTTATTGCTTTGATTGCAGCGCCAGTTGCTAACAGTAGATCCGAATGTGGGAATATAGAAAGATACAAAAGAATTATAAATCAGTCAATTTTCACTACGATATCAATTCAGAAGAAGTCGAACCCTGGCCACTATGCAAGTCGGTAAATGTTGTTCAGGTGGAAAACACACAAAACGTTCGAACTTAAGTACATCTGCCGCTGGAGCTCCGGAGAGGGGATGCTTGCTCTCATTGTCAGTGGTGTAATCGTTCGTGCAGCGCCCTCGTAAGTGGTGGTGGCTGTAGGAAACGCGGCACGTAACTGGCTGCACGAGTATCTGAAAGTGCGGCCGACCGGATCGCAGCCGATACCGTACATACAATACCTGTGTTTCTCACAGACGACTGCAAAATATTCCAGGATGAGCCGGAGCAGCGTTAATTACAGCATGGCGTCCACTCTTGGTGGCAGACATTCAATACAGCTCTTACCCTGTTCTCTTAATTGAACGGACTCTTTCTCGCATAAGTCGTCGGTGAGAAGGCTCGAGGCCTGGCGTGTGTCGATCTGGGCATCTACGTATCTGACATCACCATGAAAGGGCGCAGAAATGTATCGTATGGGGACGGGCGGGAGCACTTCTGGCACTGCCAAATGTCGCCGAAGCTGCAGACGGGTTTCTCAGCGTTTGATTTCAGCCGCCGTAATGTGCCTGATTTTTCAAGGGTGGCGCTTTCTCCCAGAATATAATGCGACATTATGTGCGGATGCTTGAACGTATCATAGGCGTACAATGCCACCAACACACAAGCGTAATCTGTAGTTCAACTGCGTGCGGGGTGAACAGGGGTGGAGCAAGCGTCGTTCCTTCTGAGACTCCAGAGATGGTGGATGGAGGAAATCGCTGTTGTATATATCTTTGCTCTCTGTCACACGACACGAATATCTCCTGACGCATTTCACGTCTTTACGTTGGGACGACGGTGAAGAAGGTAGTCCCAATGTGTGTGACATCTGGGCGGTGCTTCTTTGATACACGAATGAAAGACAAAATACCTGTAGAAATCATTATAAAAAATAGCAAAAATAGACACGGAGGTGGCAAAAGTCATGAGGTAGCCATACGCACATATAGAGATGGCGGAAGTATCACGTACGTAAAGTATAAATGGGCAGCGCATTCGCGGAGCTTTCATTTGTACTCAGGTAATTCATTCTGAAAAGGTTTCCGATATAATTATCTCCACAAGACGAGAATAAACAGACTTTCAAAACGGAATGGTAGTTGAAGTTAGCCTCATGGGGCATTTCGTTCGGTAATCGTCAGGGAATTCAATATTTCGAGATCCACAGTGTCAAGAGCGAGCCGAAAATAACAAATTTTAGGCATTATCTCTTAACGCGGAGAACACAGTGGCCGTCGGCCTTCGCTTTAGAATGGGGAGCAGCAGCCTTTACGTAGAGTTGTCAGTCCTAATAGATAATCAACACTGCGCGAAATAACCGCAGAATGGTACCTACGACGAACGTATTCGTTACCACATTGCTGTGAAATTTGGAGTTAACGGGTTATGGCAGCATACGAGCGATGCGAGTGCCTTCGCTAACAGCACGATATCACCCGCAGCGCCTCTCCTGGGATCGTTGGATTCTAGGCCACTCGAATATCGTGTCTCGGTCAGAGGAGTCCCAATTTCAGGTGGTAAGAGCTGATGGTAGGGTTCGAGTGTGGAACAGATCTCACGAAGCCATGGTCCCAAGCTTTTAACAAGGCACTGTGCAAGCTGATGGTGGCTCGATAATGGCGTGGGCTGTGTGTACATGGAGTGGACTGGGTCCTCTGGTCCTACTGAACCGATCATTCACTGGAAATGGTTATGTTTGACTACTTTGAGACAATTTGGTGCCATGTTTCCACACAACGATGGCGTTTTTGTGGAGTCAACGCGCCATTGACACCGGGCAACGGTTATTCGCGATTGGTTCGAAGAACGTTCTGGACAGTTCAAGCGAAAGATTTGGCCATCCAGATCTCTCGACACGAATCCCATCGCAGATTTATGAGACTTAATCGAGAGGTCAGTTCGTACTCCGGAAGTACTTTCGCAATTATGGACGGCTATAGACTCATCATGGGTCAGTATTTTTGTAGAGGACTTACAACAATTTCTTGATTCCATGCAGCGTCAATTTGCTGCACTACGCTGAGCAAAAGGTGCTTCTACTCGATTTTAGGAGGTACACCATGACTTTTGTCACCTTAGTATACTTTACAGTAATGGCGACGGACTGGAGTGAGTCTCACATAGTAGTTCATATGATGACTGAACGGTAAATACAGAGCGTGTCGCTGGGTAGATAAAATACTAACGGGAAATTGTATTCCGAGACAAACATCTTCTATACACAAAGGACAAGTGCAAACCAGCGTTGTGCGTTCCTACATCTAATAGGTAAAAGAGACATAATGATTTATTATGACACCGATTACTACGTTTCTATCTAATGTGAACAATGGCAGAACACTGCTTTGGAACGTACTGGAAGTTCACTGAATGTCAAGAGAAACTTTTAAAAACATTTATCTGACATCGGTAGCCCAAACAGGAATCTACATCTACATCTACATCTACATGCATACTCTGCAAATCACAATTAAGTGCCTGGCAGAGAGTTCATCGAACCACCTTCACAATTCTCTATTATTCCAATCTCGTGTAGCACGCGGAAAGAATGAACACCTATATCTTTCCGTACGAGCTCTGATTTCCCTCTGATTTCCCTTATTTTATCATGGTTATCGTTCCTCCCTATGTAGGCAAGTGTGAACGGAATATTTTCGCATTCGGAGGAGAAAGTTAGTGATTCCGTCACTACGAAAAATGCCTTACTTTTAATGATGTCCAGCCCAAATCCTGTATCATTTTTGTGACACTCTCTCCCATATTTCACGATAATAGAAAACATGATGCCTTCCTTTGAACTTTTTCGATGTACTCCGTCAGTCCTATCTGGTAAGGATCCCACACCGTGCGGCAGTATTCCAAAAGAGGACGGACAAGCGAAGTGTATGCAGTCTCCTTAGTCGGTCTGTTACGTTTTCTAAGTGTCCATTCAAACATTGCTGCGCAACTGCACCGTGTTCTGTCGCATTACTCAATTATTAGCAAAGAGATTAACACTCCAAGTATAGTCTAAACATGTGCATTCTCCTTTCAGTTTTACATAGAACCACAGTTGATTAATTTATGAAATAAAAGCTTCAGCTACTGTTAACTGTCTTACTAGGATTTTACCAATCACACTGATCTTTGAACAGCTACACTCTAAACATACTACTATTACAATAACACTGAAAATTTGTAAAGCTGTTCTTGTCATTAGCGAGCGTGTATATTAATTTAAAAACCATGCAAAATATACACTCAACTTTTAACCTAATGCTGATAATTAAAAGCAATTAACTTATTAACCACTGCCCACCCCTTTGACCGGTCTGTTTCTCAAAACTTCAGACAACGTTACTCTTTCTCTCTGACTTTACACGAACAAGACAGCAAATCTGAACACAGTTTACCAAATTACCAAACGTCTGCTTCAGTATGGCAAGTCCTTCTTCCTAGACCGTCAGGTCCCACCTGTATTGAACCGAACTACAATACATTTTAATTGTGTTTGTGAGAACAATCATGTGGTTATTAAATCTGCTGATCCCCCAGTTTCATGTACCGTCGGTACATGTAGTCGAACTTCAGCTGTACGCTCCTTTGTCTTCGCTGGTGCCAACCCTCGCATGTTGATATAGGATAGTCGCGCAGCAACTTCGTGATACACCTTCCGTACCCGCGCTGTCCATCTCGCCACCAGCTACACAATCCATCGCCCAATTTGCTGCGTGTGTCAGTGCCCGGCGATACCACACTGCTTGGCTGGATGAGCCCTCTCTAGGTGACCACAGACCTATTTGCACACAGCCACGCCACGCTCGTGTTCGTCGCTCTGTCTGCAAATCCTCTCTCCTACTTTGCTCTCTCTGCTCTCAACAACACTCAGATATCAATTATAGAGACCAGATGTTTTGCTCATGTCTCTGAAAAACAGCCGAAAAACTGCGCCTCGTCCCCAAGCTAGCAAGATCGATACTTCGACACAGCTCATAATTCGGTGCGCCACACGCGGAAATTAAACTCGTAAGCGTTTGAGATACTTGCCGTACTGGAGAGAGAGCGTTACTTTTGTCTTCACAAATGACGTATGTAAACGTTGTTCACACGAGGATAATGTACTCTTAAAAGGAACAATTACGCAGATTTCAAACTACCTGATGGCTCAACACAAAAGTTTTATCTCAAGTACAGATAGTGTTGTGGATCAGTGGACAAAGTTCAAAACCATCGTACAATATGTGTTAGATGAGTATGTGCCAAGCAAGATCGTAAGAGATGGAAAAGAGCCACCGTGGTACAACAACCGAGTTAGAAAACTGCTGCGGAAGCAAAGGGAACTTTACAGCAAACATAAACATAGCCAAAGCCTTACAGACAAACAAAAATTACGCGAAGCGAAATGTAGTGTGAGGAGGGCTATGCGAGAGGCGTTCAATGAATTCGAAAGAAAAGTTCTATGTACTGACTTGGCGGAAAATCCTAAGAAATTTTGGTCTTATGTCAAAGCGGTAGGTGGATCAAAACAAGATGTCCAGACACTCTGTGACCAAAATGGTACTGAAACGTAGGATGACAGACTGAAGGCCGAAATACTAAATGTCTTTTTCCAAAGCTGTTTCACAGAGGAAGACTGCACTGTAGTTCCTTCTCTAGATTGTCGCACAGATGACACAATGGTAGATATCGAAATAGACGACAGAGGGATAGAGACACAATTAAAATCGCTGAAAAGAGGAAAGGCCGCTGGACCTGATGGGATACCAGTTCGATTTCACACAGAGTACGTGAAGGAACTTGCCCCCCTTTTAGCAGCGGTGTACCGTAGGTCTCTAGAAGAGCGTAGCGTTCCAACGGATTGGAAAAGGGCACAGGTCATCCCCGTTTTCAAGAAGGGACGTAGAACAGATGTGCAGAACTATAGACCTATATCTCTAACGTCGATCGGTTGTAGAACTTTTGAACACGTATTATGTTCGAGTATAATGACTTTCCTGGAGACTAGAAATTTACTCTGTAGGAATCAGCATGGGTTTCGAAAAAGACGATCGTGTTAAACCCAGCTCTCGCTATTCGTCCACGAGACTCAGAGGGCCATAGACACGGGTTCCCAGGTAGATGCTGTGTTTCTTGACTTTCGCAAGGCGTTCGATACAGTTCCCCACAGTCGTTTAATGAACAAAGTAAGAGCTTACGGACTATCAGACCAATTGTGTGATTGGATTGAAGAGTTCCTAGATAACAGAACGCAGCATGTCATTCTCAATGGAGAGAAGTTTTCCGAACTGAGAGTGATTTCAGGTGTGCCGCAGGGGAGTGTCGTAGGGCCCTTGCTATTCACATGATACATAAATGACCTTGTGGATGACATCTGAAGTTCACTGAGGCTTTTTGCGGATGATGCTGTGGTATATCGAGAGGTTGTAACAATGGAAAATTGTACTGAAATGCAGGAGGATCTGCAGCGAATTGACGCATGGTGCAGGGAATGGCAATTGAATCTCAATGTAGACAAGTGTAATGTGCTGCAAATACATAGAAAGATAGATCCCTTAACATTTAGCTACAATATAGCAGGTCAGCAACTGGAAGCAGTTAATGCCATAAATTAGCTGTGAGTAGACATTAGGAGTGATCTAAAATGGAATGAACATATAAAATTAAACGTCGGTAAAGCAGATGCCAGACAGATTCATTGGAAGAATCCTAAGGTAATGCAATCCGAAAACAAAGGAAGTAGGTTACAGTACACTTGTTCGCCCACGCTTCGTTACAGGATCATTTAGTAATCGCAAAAGCGTTACGGAGATGACAGATAAACTCCAGTGAAAGACTCTGCAGGAGAGACGCTCAGTAGTTCGGTACGGGCTTTTGTTGAAGTTTAGAGAACATACCTTCACCGAGGAGTCAAGCAGTATATTGCTCTCTCCTACGTATATCTCGCTAAGAGACCATGAGAATAAAATCAGAGAGATTAGAGCCCACACAGAGGCATACCGACAATCCTTCTTCCCACGAACAATACGAGACTGGAATAGAAGGGAGAACCGATAGAGGTACTCAAGGTACTCTCCGCCACAGACCGTCTGGTGGCTTGCGGAGCATGGATGTAGACGCACTTCATAGTGTGGTAGGAAAACTGCCATTTCAGTATTCCTTAACAGACCGAAATCGTGATGAAGAATAAGTGTAGTTATTAACATTATAGGAGGAACATGTTGTCATTTCTAAAATTGGGACTTAAATGCAAATAAATAGAAAGCAATTAACAAAAGTAAGACAAGGGCGATGAAATATACATTCATTTTCAGAAAGAAAGAACATCTTGAACGACTAGACACAGAACATTCACATTCACAGGACCTGTACATTAATATGCTCTATAGAAATGAGCAGCTTCTCAACCATGTCGGCCAGCGGGTTCAAGGTCAACATCACTTACCGGTAATATGTGCTAGCAGGTCTCGTTGTCGCTATAAACTGAAAGGAATGGATCAGTGTGACTTGAGCAAACGTGCAGGATGCCTCGCAGATGTATCCGTGAACCGTACCGTCTAATCGGTGAGTTTGAAAGAGGACACACTATTGGCATGAGAGAACGTGATGCATCCATTCATCCATCGATCCACTGCTGCTCGTGTTGAGATCTAGTGTTTCGGCAGTACTATGGATGTGTGCAGAATGGTTCACGGAAGGCCGTAGAACACGATGCGATAGGTCAGGTCGCTCCACCCAGGTCCCTCGTAAAGATCGACACCTCATCCGCATGACATTCAGTACAGATCTGCGTCATTCTCGGCTTTGGCGCAACAGGGGAACAGTGTAACACATTGTACACTCTGGTGCAACGGAGTAATAGTGCAACACATTGTACGCAGTCAGTGGTGACAGTCCGTCGCCGTTTACTACGGCATGGATTATGTCACTTCTCCTTCTATCTCAGACGAATGTGCAGAAACATGCAGGACTGCAATGGTGAATGGAACGACGCCACTGGGGATCGAAATGGCATCAGATAGTGATTTCGGACGAACCCAGATTATGTTTGGTTGAAAATGATGGCCGCATTTTGCTTCGCCGCAGATACAGGAAGTGGCATCGCAGTAACTGCATTCGCACAGGACATACAGCACCAACTCAAGGCCTTATGTTTATGGGGTGCTATTGGGTACACCCACAAATCACAGTTGGTGCCTGTCGAGCCCATTGTGATCAGTGCGACCTACGTGGATGTTATCCTACTACCCGTAGCCATAATCTCTCTGCACAACATCCCAGACGCCATTTTCAGCAAGACAACGCACAACCACATGTTGCAGCACGAATCGTGCCTTCTAGGATTCGATGTGGTGAAACAACGGGTGCAGCGCTGTGACCCAATGCAAACAGCCACAGATGAACTTTGGAACCAGGCGAATGCAGCGTGGATGGCTATACCACAGGACGCTATTCGCGCCTTAAACGCGTCAATGCCATCACGCATGGGAAAATTTATCAGGGCCATGGTGGATCCCATGACTGCTAGGCAACGGGACACTTGCTGAACCGAGGCTACCCAAATACTAATCATTCCTGCAGAACATACTGATGTACATACTAATGTACATGTCCTGTAAATATGAACGTCCTATCTGTAATCGTTCAAGGTGTTCCGTTTTTTTCTGAACTTGAGTGTAGTATAACTAAACCATGCAATGCTAAAAGTATTACACTTGGAATTAGATACATTAAGTTGTATAATAATTTTGCTATTTTGGCACAAAAATAATTGATAATGACAAAAGCAGAAGGAAATGAAATGTAGACTGGCAACAGCAAGAAAAGCGTTCTTGGAAACACCGAATATAAATTTAAGTGTTACAAAATCTTTTGACTTTACTTCGTAGTCGATAGTGGAAATGCAGGCGTGTGACGATCTGCAATTACAAATAGTTTAACCTCTTGCTGCAAGGATAGTTTTCAGTTCCTTTATTGCGTGATAGATTTAGGGAATATTAGCCCCATCTTCAGGAGCAACTTGAAATACATATTTAATTAATGTTACGTATTATTTTTGCAGAATCGGAACTGACTGTCACTATCCCGAAATGATTTACGAAAAAAAATAATTTTAAAAGCATCCTTGCAGCCAGAGTCTAATTTATTTATGATTTCAAGAGTGAGATTTTTTCTTAAGTTACAAAAAATGGTTCAAATGGCTCTGAGCACTATGGGACTTAACTTCTGAGGTCATCAGTCCCCTAGAGCTTACAACTACTTAAACCTAACCAACCTAAGGACATCACACAGATCCATGCCCGAGGCAGGATTCGAACCTGTGACCGTAGCGGTCGCGCGGTTCCAGACTGTAGCGCCTAGATCCGCTCGGCCACCCTGGCCGGCTTTTCTTAAGGTATTTACCTGAAGTGCAGCCTTATAAAAAAGTGAAATGTGGACGATAGTTCAGACAGCAAGAGAATAGAATCTTTTGAAATGTATATTGTATGTAAAATGGATAGATCGAATAACAACACTGATCTCGAAAATTAAAGCGACGAATGGCTATTTCTCCATGTTGTCTCTAATTCTCGTCATAATCAATACAATTGCCAACAGATGTCCGTACAATCGTGTTCTGCACGGAAAAAGACATTCCGGTCAACGGACAACCACGCCAGCGATGACGTCAGGGCACCTATCAAACGGAGTAGCGTTTGCCGGATAGTCCCACATCCACAATCGCTTTGTATACAGTCACCTACGGTGTTGTATGGCACAAAGAAGACACCTACCAGACTCTCTGTGATGGAGGGCCATAAGAAGAATGGAAGCAGGACAGTCGCAAACTGATGAGGCCCGATGGCTTAATGCGAATCGTTCTGTTGTTCCTCGCATGCGGTACCAATTTACAGAGACCAAAAAAGTGTACCAAAGGGAGGGGCAGGGCCGACTACGTGTGATATGAAAAAGAGAGGACCGTTATTTGGATGTAAGGCCACGACAGCACGCCTTAGTACTGCAAGGCACCTAGCATCTGACCTCGCAGCATGTACTGAGACAAACGGTGTACAGAAGGCTTCGGAAGAGTGGCCGTTATTCTTGGAGACCTGCTGTATGTGTACGCCTGATGAGTCTTCACAGAAGGGAACGTCTAGAGTGGAGTCGCCAAAATGCCACCTGGGTTGTCCAAGATTGGGCCAATAATCTTTTCACGGATGAGTCCCGATTTGGTCTGGAGTTTGATTCTCGACGGATTTGCATCTGGAAGGTACGTGGGACACGATTTCGGGGCCCAAACATTGTGGGAAGAGCCAATAAAAGGTGTGGGCAGGGAGTATGTTGATCACTCAGACACCTCTTCAGGAAACTGTACGGGTGAATCGGCAAGGTTTAACTGCTGTCATATATCGTGACGAGACCTTGGAACTCATGTGCAGTTGTTGCAACGTGCTGTGGGCCCAGACCATACTGATGGACGATAATGGTCTACTTCATAGAGTACGGAAGATATTGCTCATATGGCGTGGCCTGCTCGCTCTCCCAATACGAATTCCATAGAGCATGTAAGTGATGGACTAGGCAGATGGCTTACATCACGTCAGCATCCACCAACCACTGTCCAAGACTGCGAACAACTCTCTGGGAAGAATGGACATCGTTGTCTCAACACGATGCCTCAACTAATGGTTTCATTCACAGCATGCCCCATCGTTGTCAGACCTGTATTGCTGACAGAGGAGGTCACACCCCAAACTGAGCACATAACCTGTTGTCGGAATGTGTGTGCAAATCCGTTAAGTTGGAATAAATGAAGAAAATTTTGGCCCATACATCAAACTTTTGGGGCTCGATTATCAATGAATCTGTGGAAATAAGATAGTCTGACAACGAGACTCTCATCAATAGAGATAGCGGTTATCAGTTAAACTCTGCTTGGAATCGTGTTATAGAGAAACTTCGTAGTCGACTTAGTTATCTGCATAAAGATGGAAATCGACCTGATACCGATACGCCAGGCTTTCACCGTGGAGGGCGCGAGGCGCAGCGCACGGAGCCGTTACGAACTCGCACGCTGAGCAGCGCATGCGCAATGTCACCTCAGTACGGCTTTAAATAGCGGAGCTCAGCGCTTACTCGCCAGTACTACTACAGTGGCATTCACCTGGAGATGGCCAGAAGACTCTGCGCCGAAATATCGTGGCAGGACGTTACTGATATCCGGCAGTACGCCGGGAAAGCTTTAAACATCACAAGAACATTTTTTTCTACCGTTATGCATATTGCAGTTGTTTGTTTCCTGTCTCTTTACATTGTTCTACTTTAATATCATCTTTTCATACTGTTTTGTTGCAAAGTAAACAACCTCACTAAATTTCCGTTTGTTCCTTTAATTTTGGATACCAGTGTAATTATAGCAAGACATGACTAAAAGAAGGCATCGGCTGAGAGGAAATGTGATGACGGATAAAGGAATAATCAATTTGTTTTTGGAAGGAAGTATGAAAGGTAAAAACTGCAGAGGGAGACGAAAACTTGAACAGAGTAAGCAATATGAAATGGACGAAGTTATACAGCGATGAAGAGGCTTGCACAGGATAGACTAATCTGGAGCTGCGGACTTCGTAATACTGTTCTACACATTTAAGTTACAAAATATATTCGGTTATCTCGAGTTGTACATTCTACCTCAGTATTCATAGCATTATTTTTGTTCAACAAAAAAAAAATGGTTCAAATGGCTCTGAGCACTATGGGACTTAACATCTGAGGTCATCAGTCCCCTAGAACTTAGAACTACTTAAACCTAATTAACCTGAGGACATCACACACATCCATGCCCGAGGCAGGATTCGAACCTGCGACCGTAGCAGTCTCGCGGTTCCGGACTGAAACGCCTAGAACCGCACGGCCACCGCGGCCGGCTGTTCAACAAAAGAAAAGAAAATTTTCAAGGTACACCTGACATTACTAAATAAAGGAGAAGTAACCTTATAGTAATTTTATTTCGAAAGAAACACTTCGGAAAATTCCTCTGTTTAACTTAAACAATCTGCGTCCATACCTGATGCAGTACATAACGATAAAATTCCCGTATTTTGACTCTTTGTCTCCCATACTTAATTCACCTCTACGAAAGAAAAATAATTTCAGAAGAGACGGGTGTCAATCATGTTGACAAATAAGCGGACAAAATACCATCCTTAAATGCAGCTCCTTGTCAGAAATATAATTCATTTATTCTACCAACAAATTAACTTCTCTGATCAGCTGGGTGCGTCGAGATGCGCGGGAGAATTTTACTTTTTGTCAATTGCTGGCACAGTCCACCGCGTTTCAAAATCTTCGCTCAGGAACCCTAGCAGAAAACTGTGCAGGACACAGACACTGCTACATCTGTAGACCAGTTTCGTACCTGTTTCATATGAACTGCCTTACCCAGCTTCCACGAGCGTCGATAGCTCCAATTCATGATGACGAATAGAGTTTTTATATATGAAATTACTAACTAATCATTAACAACGTTCATAATATTTGTCTATAGCTTGCTTTGGCAGGGGTTTGGCGTTTTATCAGCACCTCAAACGAAAATCAATAGTGCAGATGTAATAAATGTGTGCAATATTGCGGATAATATTTCTGTCTAGTCGACCATCCTACATTAGTGATGACAGTGCCAATTCCCGTATCTTATTTACCAACGCAAAAATGTCCCAAGGTTCACTCCTCACTCCTCACTTATACGAGGGGCGTTCAATTAGTAATGCAACACTTTTTCTTCTCGGCCATTTCCAGTTGATGAAATGTGGAATATGTTGTGGGACATCGTGGAATATTCCCGCTTCTCCCCCTATAGTTTCATGGAGCTCCGATAGGTGGCCTTCAAAATGGTGTCTTTAACGGAGATGCATTCCAAGTAGAGGGCTGTCATTGAATTTCCTTTGGAGGAAGACTGGAGTATCGCAGATATACACAGGCGCTTGTAGAATGTTTACAGAGACTTAGCAGTGAACAAAAGCACAGTGAGCCGTTGAGCGAAGCGTCTATAATCATCGAAACAAGCTCGCGCAACCCTGTCCGAACTCCCACATGTCTGCTGGCCGCACACAGCTGTAACTGCTGCAATGCTGGAACGTGCAGACATGCTCATTCGGGGTGATCGACAGACCTGGAGAACAACTGGACGTCCCTGTTGATAGCGCTGACGCACGCGTCCTCCAGATGGTGTTTGTGCATTGGGTTCCTCGGCGCCTGATGGAAGACTATAAAGAATAATGAGTTTGTCCCACGTACGCAGTCAGAACATTAGGAGGTTATTGATGTAGCAAAGCGTTGGCCCCGGCATTGACCGGTAAGGTAGAGTAAGATCTTCGCATTAAACAGAGATTACGTTAAAAAGTGGGATTTTGTAGCCAACTGTCACGGTGTATTGGAATCCTGAATAAAACCAACCTGCTTTCGGAAAAAAATGTGCTGCATTACTTATTGAACGCTTCACGTATATCCCTTACACTACTGAAGTTCCCAAACCAACTCCTCTCATCTATCTCCACAAATACTCCGATGACACCGCCTTCCTAGCCCTCTACCCAATGCTCCAGAAATCTAAACAGTTTCTCCAGCTTCAACTTTCTGATGCTCATGATAAAACTATCCAAAATCGAGGCAACCGTTACAGAATGAAATCAGACAGCTTCCACTTGGCGAGTTTGCTTAAACATTTAAGACACTTTCAATGAATTAACTGACATTCTAAAATAGCTAAGACTATTCTCCGATAGTGAAATGCCCCTATGCTAACTACCGAAGAGTAATCTGTTGACGAAGTATTGTTGACTCTGCTCTCGCTACGATGCTCGGAACAACTTCCGCAGATTCCCGCATACGAAACTGTGCAGGCAGAATCGGCCAATCCATAACATTGAAGTCACAGGTGATTGTGCTGCGGTAACTAAAATGAGCCTTTCCAATATGTTGACAGAATGAACAGTGTACAGAAGTGGCATTATTCCATTGACGGGAGGAGACACTGTGGACCTCACTGAACTGCAATGACGTCCTTGACTTATACCTTTGTTACACACGAGGTTGTATTTAGTAGCTCCCTGACGTCAGAAGCGTAACGAGACAAGGGGTGTGGGTACTTCATCCCGCGTTCTTTGGCTGGTTCAAATGTCTCTGAGGACTATGGGACATAACTTCTGAGGTCATCAATCCCCTAGAACTTAGAACTACTTAAACCTAACCAACCCAAGGACATCACACACATCCATGCCCGAGGCAGGATTCGAACCTGCTACCGTAGCGGTCTCGCGGTTCCAGACTGTAGCGTCTAGAACCGCTCGGCCATTGCGGTCGGCCCGCGTTCTTTCATAGCTGTTTCAATCCCAGCTGGTAAAAATTAAACGACCCTGGCCCGCTTTGCAGGAACAGTAGATAAAAGGTAACTAGGATTCTAAACTGATTACCCGTCCAATATCCAAACGTTTATGGCATCAGCATTGTTCCTACTTACAGTGATTTATTTGTTGCTTATTGCGGAAGATGGAAATGTATCATAAATGGCTCCAGGCACATGCCCGATGGTTCCTTTGAAAGGGAACGGACGACTTCTCTCCCCGTCCTTCCCTACTTCGATGAGACCGATGACCTCTATGTTTGGTCTATTCCCTCAAACAACACAACCCAACCCAAGGATATCACAAATCTAATAATAAAATAAAAAAGAACAAAAGAATGTTGATGAATGAGATATTATAACTGAGCAAAAACAAATATAGCTATCCAGCATCTGGTCCACTATATACGTACGTGTAATGTCACAAGCCTAGGTTGGCTAGATGTAGGAGTAGGTTGGATGACTAGGGCAGAGGCAGGGGAGGGAACGCGAGCTGGATCAAATTCACACACGAAAACTCAATATTTTGCTCTCGCAGCCACGTTTTGCAACTCCTTCTTTATCTCTCTTACCGATTTTATGAAGTGCTGTGATATATGTTTGCTGAAATTTCAGTTTCTTCTTTGGCTCAGGACCGTCGTGTTACCACGGTGTGTTTGACATTGTGGAAGACTAAACCAGTCCCTTTTGTGTGCTGCTAATTATCGCATACGATACAGAACACTTACTGTGCTGTGTTAAATGGTGTACTGCAATGTTTACATTCATATAACAAGAATGCACGAAAGTTGACCGGTGTACAAGGAACTCTTGCAGATAAATCAGGTACTGTGCTGTGTTAAATGGTGTACTGCAATGTTTACATTCATATAACAAGAATGCACCCGGTGTACAAGGAACTCTTGCAGATAAATCAGGACTTAAAACTTCATAAATGTCTTCTTTATGCCTGTAGTCTTAATTATTTACTTATAAACGTTATGGAAATTGCGATGTGATGATTTTTACAGAGGTTTTCTAAGTTGTAGAATTCTCGGGTTGCCGGCCGGCGTGATGGATTCAGGGGCCCTGGAGATGGCTAAGAGTCTGTTAGCAGAAATACACACATAAAAAAAAATTTGCAGCACTTCGGTTCCCAGAATTTCTGAGGACAGACGTTAACTGTGGATATTGTATCACAGACACAGGCCCTTTGACTGTTCAGGGATGTCACTAAACTCGCCCAAAGATGTAAGCAAACATGCATGAGCAGCGCTTATTAGACGGAGGGGGTCCGACAGCCGATCAGTTCCAGTCATTCCATTCATTCCACCTAGACGGTCAATATCGCAGTTCGACCGCTTCCGCAGTGTTACTATGTGCTGGGAAGGGCTCTCAACAAGAGAAGTGTCCAGGCGCCTCGGAGTGAACCAAAGCGATGTTGTTCAGACATGGAGGAGATACCAAGAGACAGGAACTGTCGATGACTTGCCTCGCTAAGGCCGCCCAAGGGCTACTACTGCAGTTGACGACCGCTATCTACGGAGTATGGCTCGGAGGAACCCTGACAGCAACGCCATGTTGAAAAATCCATTTCGTGCAGCCACAGGGCGTCGTGTTAGACTCAAACTGTGAGCAATAGGCTGCATGATGCCCAACTTCACTCCCGACTTCCACGGCGAGGTTCATCTTTGCAACCACGACGCCATGCAGCGCCGTACAGATGGTCCCAACAACATGCGGAATAGACCGCTCAGGAATGGCACCAGGTTCTCTTCACCGATGGGTGTCGCATATGCCTTCAACCAGACAATCGTCGGAGAAGTGTTTCGAGGCAACCTGGTCAGGCTGAACGCCTTAGACATACTCTCCAGCGAGTGCAGCAAGGTGGAGGTTCCCTGCTGTTTTGCGATGGCGTTATGTGGGGGCGACGTACGCCTCTGGTGGTTAGGGAAGGCGCCACGATACGTGAATGCCATCATCCGACCGACAGTGCAACCATATCGGCAGCATATTGGCGACGCATTCGTCTTCATGGACGACAAATCGCGCCCCAATCGTGCACACCTTGTTAATGACTTCCTTGAGGATAACGACATCGCCCGACTAGAATGGTCGGTATGTTCTCCAGACATGAACTCTGTCGAACGTGCCTGGGATGCATTTAATGCGGTTGTTTATGGACGACGTGACCCACCAACCACTGAGGAATCTACGCCTAATCGCCGTTGAGTAGTGGGAAAATCTGGACCAACAGTGCCTTGATGAACTTGTGGTTAGTATGCCACGACGAATACTGGTATGAATCAGTGCAAGAGGACGTGCTACTGGGTATTATAGGTACCGTTGTATACAGCAATCTGGACCACCATTTCTGAAGGTCTCGCTGTATGGTGGTACAACATTCAATATGTATTTTTCATAAGAAAAAAAAAAAAACGGAAATTATGTTTCTGTTGATCTCTATTCCAATTTTCTGTAGAGGTAGCGGAACTCTCGGAATCGAGGTGATGGAAAACTTTTTTTGTGTGTGTATCCTAGAGTAATTATGACGTGAGCTGGCCGGACACTCATCAGGGTTCTACAAATTGTGTGGAAATCGTTAACACAGACTGCAAGAGGGACTACGTAAGTGTTGCATTAAAGCTAAAGACACAAATTTGTCGCAGTACAGGGCATTGTCCTTCACAATACCATTAAATACAGATACAGTGAATCGCAACACATGACTTGCGCTGTTGGCTTGATGCCATAGCGCGAGGTGCTTGTGTCTGACGAGTGAACGAAATGGCGAACACACGTGAGAGACACTGACGTGTTCTGATCTGTGTGCCGAACAGCTGAACTCCTAACAGCAAGGTGATGAATGCCTATAGCAAGACGCCAGAGATGAGGCTGCTGCTGCTGGTAGATTTGAAGCTCAAATTGAATCGACAGGACGTGGTGACGGCGTATCCTTCTATGGTCTAGCTAGTGCCCCTTTCCCGTAAGTTTCCGACGTGAAAAAAATGGACCCATTGCTGTTTATATGGAGGACTGGCGCGAATGCCTCCCTGCTGAGACAAAGGAGCTAAACACGTCTTCTTTGTAGACAGAGATTTTCTATTCTGGCAGGGTTCCAAATGTAGGAAAAGCAATTCTCTCTGACCGCTACACTTCTTCTACGAAGACGAACGACTGTTTCCAAATTGAGTAGTTTTTAACATTTGCCAACATTTTGAAGAACGTGTTAACTCCTGTCAAAGTTACAAATTTCGGTTCCTCGGCGTCTTAGATATCTTTACATGAAGTCCCATTTGTCTCCAAAATTTCGTCAATAGTTTAAATAGCGACTGAATTTCCAAGGAACTCGAAGTAAAACTGATACCGGAATCATTGGAGGAAATGGCAACAAAACTGCTATTAACATTGATGTGTAGAGTGTATGAGTGTACGGTGTATGTATAACGTATACCACTAGATATATACCGTCAGACTTTCGCAAAATCATCACCCACACAATTTCGAATACTGCAACTGCCGAATAATGCGAGAATTAACACACAATCTGCTTAACACCTGTTGCATCCAAGTTTCTGACAAGAACAATATTCAGAATAATGTAAAAGAAAACTGAGAATCAGTTAGATGACGATCAGTTTTGCTTCAGAAAAAGTAAACGCATCAGAGAGTCCATTCTGACGTTGTGACTGACAATGGAAGCTAGGCTGAAGAAAAATTAAATCGTGCTCATAGGATTGGTTGAGCAATGTAAACCGCAATGTAAAATGGTGCAAGGTGTTCGAAATTCGGAGAACAATGGGGATAAACTGCTGGCAAAGAAGTGTAATATACCATCTGTACAAGAACCAGGAGGGAGAAATAGTAGTGGAAGACAAACAATGAAGTGGTCGGATTAAACAGGATGAAAGACAGGGAGTAGTCTTTCGCTCGTACTGTTCACTCTGCACATCAAAGAAGCGATGATGGAAATAAGACAAAGGTGCAAGAGTAGGATTTAAATTCAGGGCAAAAGGATATTAATACAAGATTAGCTGATGACTTTGCTATCCTATGTGGAAGTGAAGAAGAATTACAGGATTTGGTGAATGGAATGAAGAGTTCAATGAATTCAGAATATGGGTTGATTGTAAGCCCGGCGATCACAACGGAGAGGAAGTTAAGGAATTATGTTGTCTAAACAGTAAAATAACCCATGATGGATGGAGCAAGGAAGACGAAAAGGGCAAAGTAGCACTGGCCAAAACGGCATTCCTGGACAGGAGAAGTTTGTTAGTATGAAACATTGCTCTTTTTTTAGGAAGACACTTCTAAGAACGTGCGTTCGGAGCTCAGCACTGTGTGGTAGTGTGACATGGAGTGTGGGAAAGTTAGAGTAGAACAGAATCCATCTGAGATGTGATGTTACAGAGACATGTTGAAAATTAAGTGGACTGACTGGGTGAGGAGTGAGGGAACTCTCCGCAGGACTGTTGGGAAAAGAAATGTATGGAAATCACTGACAAGGAGATGGGACAGGATGATAGGACAATTGTTAAGGCATCAGAGAATAACTTCTATGGTACCAGAGGATAAAAACGGTAGAGGGAGAAAGAGACTGGAATCTTTCTTTCTTTGTCTGAGCCTTGTCCCACAGTTACGCAGGGTCAGCCTTGGTTAATCAGATGTGGCATGGTAAGTTTAAGGGGTGGCCGGATGCCCTTCCTGCCGCCACCTCGTACCCCCTGGGAAGGATTTAATGTACCTGAGGTGTCTATGTCTAATGTAAGCCATGGAATAGTGCGAATGTGTTGCAAATGTCCTGTGCAACTGAGGCGGAACGTTGGGACCGGCCCGGTATTCACCTATGGGGATGTGGAAAACCGCCTAAACACCACATACAGGCTGGCCGGCACACCGGTCCTTCGTCGTTAATCCGCCGGGCGGATTGGATCTGGGGCCAGCGCGCCTACCCGAGTCCAGGAAGCAGCGCGTTAGCGCTCTCGGCTGCCCTGGTTGGCTAGAAAGAGAATGGAATATATTCAGTAAATAATTGAGGAGGTAGTTAGGTAGTTTACAAATGCTACTCTGAGATGAAAAGGCTGGCAACACGAGAGGAATTTGTGGTACGCCACATCAAACCTGTCATAAGACTAATGACTCAAAACAAAAACAAAAAAAGAGGAAGGTGGAAGTTAGGGATATATATCTGGGTTATTCGATATTAAGTGTTGCTAATGTGTCGTCTGAAATATTTCTTAATTCCTAATCGACTCTCTCTTTGTTTACGGCGTTGTGCGATTCGTCACGACGCGGGCCTGGAAAGTTTCGTTCTGTTACAGGAGTTACAGAAAGGAAAATGAAAAAAAAAATGCGTTTCTGTGGTGTTACTTGCAGAGGACCTGCCCTCTGTGCGCCAGGGACGTGGAAAGGTGAGAGAGCGGCGTGGCAGCCGGCGGCTAGGCGCGGGATTCTGCGTTGACAGCGCCGAGGTGTGTACAGAGCGGAGGGCGCGCCGCCTGAATTTTTAAGCCGGGCGCACAGTGGCGGCAGCTGGTAGGTGCTTGTTAGCGCCCAGTGTGCCAGCCCGGCGGACACCTCGGAGGCCCCTGCTGAATTAAAGAGCAGCCGGCGCCGGCCAGGGGCCGACAATTTGCTAACGAGTCTCGGGACAGCCGTGTCCCTCGCGAAATCACTGACTGCCGCCCGCGCCCGCCGTAATCGCCGCTCACCTGCCGCAGGCGCGCACTGATTGCATCGTGCCTTCCACTTCTGTCTTCGTCCCAGTCACCGACTTTTCCACGTCCTAATACTGAGTGTTGTCAAACTCATTGCAGCTACGAGGGCATGCTGAAAAATAAACCCTCCAAATTTTTTTGCGTCAAAGCTCTTGAAGCTTTTTAAATAGACAAATTTTATTAACTTTCTACATTTATTTATTTATTTATTCTTCATGCTTACATATTTGTTTCTCAATGTAGTCACACTAGCGACGAATATACACTCCTGGAAATTGAAATAAGAACACCGTGAATTCATTGTCCCAGGAAGGGGAAACTTTATTGACACATTCCTGGGGTCAGATACATCACATGATCACATTGACAGAACCACAGGCACATAGACACAGGCAACAGAGCATGCACAATGTCGGCACTAGTACAGTGTATATCCACCTTTCGCAGCAATGCAGGCTGCTATTCTCCCATGGAGACGATCGTAGAGATGCTGGATGTAGTCCTGTGGAACGGCTTGCCATGCCATTTCCACCTGGCGCCTCAGTTGGACCAGCGTTCGTGCTGGACGTGCAGACCGCGTGAGACGACGCTTCATCCAGTCCCAAACATGCTCAATGGGGGACAGATCCGGAGATCTTGCTGGCCAGGGTAGTTGACTTACACCTTCTAGAGCACGTTGGGTGGCACGGGATACATGCGGACGTGCATTGTCCTGTTGGAACAGCAAGTTCCCTTGCCGGTCTAGGAATGGTAGAACGATGACGGTTTGGATGTACCGTGCACTATTTAGTGTCCCCTCGACGATCACCAGTGGTGTACGGCCAGTGTAGGAGATCGCTCCCCACACCATGATGCCGGGTGTTGGCCCTGTGTGCCTCGGTCGTATGCAGTCCTGATTGTGGCGCTCACCTGCACGGCGCCAAACACGCATACGACCATCATTGGCACCAAGGCAGAAGCGACTCTCATCGCTGAAGACGACACGTCTCCATTCGTCCCTCCATTCACGCCTGTCGCGACACCACTGGAGGCGGGCTGCACGATGTTGGGGCGTGAGCGGAAGACGGCCTAACGGTGTGCGGGACCGTAGCCCAGCTTCATGGAGACGGTTGCGAATGGTCCTCGCCGATACCCCAGGAGCAACAGTGTCCCTAATTTGCTGGGAAGTGGCGGTGCGGTCCCCTACGGCACTGCGTAGGATCCTACGGTCTTGGCGTGCATCCGTGCGTCGCTGCGGTCCGGTCCCAGGTCGACGGGCACGTGCACCTTCCGCCGACCACTGGCGACAACATCGATGTACTGTGGAGACCTCACGCCCCACGTGTTGAGCAATTCGGCGGTACGTCCACCCGGCCTCCCGCATGCCCACCATACGCCCTCGCTCAAAGTCCGTCAACTGCACATACGGTTCACGTCCACGCTGTCGCGGTATGCTACCAGTGTTAAAGACTGCGATGGAGCTCCGTATGCCACGGCAAACTGGCTGACACTGACGGCGGCGGTGCACAAATGCTGCGCAGCTAGCGCCATTCGACGGCCAACACCGCGGTTCCTGGTGTGTCCGCTGTGCCGTGCGTGTGATCATTGCTTGTACAGCCCTCTCGCAGTGTCCAGAGCAAGTATGGTGGGTCTGACACACCGGTGTCAATGTGTTCTTTTTTCCATTTCCAGGAGTGTATTTCTCCCAACGATTGACCAGTTTGTTTCAAACGTCACTGTAGAAAGTTTGTCTTTCTTGATGGAGCCAAAAGCTCACCTCTCCTCGCACGGGTTCATCACTATCAAAGTAACTTCTTCAAAAGCGCTTTTTAAATTTTGGAAATGTGGTATCATAGATCGACACCGGCCTATCTGGCGTCTCACACTTGCTAAAGGAAACACAAATGTCCGACAGACGCCGATTGCAATTGCACGAGCACCTGCAGGTCCAACGATGCACGCCCGCTGAGCCACGAGTTCAGTGGCCCCGGACACGAGCGCCCTCTGTTGCTGCTACATCGGATGAGGCCGGCGGTAGCTATACGGTCCAGTCTCAATCACGGTCTCCAACAGACTTCAGTCTTAGTAAGCCTTAGTAATGGAAGCCTCACTCTGCACAAAGCTCTTTTTCCTTCTTGTAATAGCTGAACTTTATTGCTGTTTGTTGTTTTGTAAAGTTTCTTCAGAATGCTTGGAGTAAGATACAAATTAAATAAAACTTCTGTTTACTGTGTTTATGTGTTCGCTAATAATTTCTGCTCCTGTCCAGCTTCCCTACGACGACAGCTGCGGCACCACCATGTAACCCTCCTCTACATCTACATCTACATCTACATCTACATCTACATCCATACTCCGCAAGCCACCTGTCGATGTGTGTCGGAGGGTACTTTGAGTACTTCTATCGGTCCTCCCCTCTATTCCAGTCCCGTATTGTTCGTGGAAAGGAAGATTGTCGGTATGCCTCTGTGTGGGCTCTACTCTCTCTGATTTTATCCTCATGGTCTCTTCGCGAGATATACATAGGGTGAACAATATACTGCTTGACTCCTCGGTGAATGTATATTCGCGAAACTTCAACAAGAGATCGTACCGAGCTACTGAGCGTCTCTCCTGCAAAGTCTTCCACTGGAGTTTATCTATCATCCCCGTAACGCTTTCGCGATTCCTAAATGATCCTGTAACGAAGCGCGCTGCTCTACGTTGGATCTTCTCTATCTCTTCTATCAACCCTATCTGTTATGGATCCAGCAGTGGGTGAACAATTGTACTGTAACCTACTTCCTTCGCGTTTGGATTGCATTTCCTTAGTATTCCTCCAATGAATCTCAGTCTGCCATCTGCTTTACCGACGATTAACTTTATATGATAATTCCATTTTAAATCACTCCTAATGCCTATTCCCAGATAATTTGTGGAATTAACTGCTTCCAGTTGCTGACCTGCTATATTGTAGCTAAATGATAATGGATCTTTCTTTCTATGCATTCGCAGCACATTACACTTGTCTACTGACCATTGTGTGTGAAGTAGTACATAACAGCAAAGAGATGAAAGTAAGATGGGGCCAAGTGAGTACCACATGGAGGATGACAGATGACAGCGAACCCAAGATGTCGGATTGCTGGAGACGTCGCAGCACTCGTGTGTGTTCTGGTATTTTCATGCTAAAGGGGAGAGTGCTCTGTGTGTGGACCAACTATTCGAATTCGTTCTTTTAGTTTTCTGAGGGTCTCGCTATACCTTGGTATCGTGTTGCTTTTATGCATAAATTCCAAATGTACCATACCTTGAACAGCCCAGAACTCTTTGAGCATAATTTTACCAGCTGATGGCACGGTCTTGAACGATTTTGGCGTCGATGATCTTATGTGGTAGAATTCCATTGATGCTCTCTCGTTTTCAGGGTCAAAATGGAGGACACAGTCTTCCCCATTTGTCACAATGTTGTTGTGGTTCTCCATGCCAGATGAAATCTTGAAAGTTTCAATTTTTATTTTTTTAATTGATCTTAATCTATGCATTTTCCCCTTTACAATTACATAAAATTGCATTATTTCTGGTTTAGTCATTGATTTAAACAAAACAGTGTATGGGCGTGACCATTTTCCAAGAATCTGAGCAGTTGAACAAGGTAAGATTACTCAGTTGATTACGAAATGGGGATTTAGACTCTTTCAAACCAATTGAAGAAGAGAAGCAAAATGGAGAAAGAGTAACTATCATTAAACTAGATTATATAGGTCACGTGCAAAAGTGAACGGATATGAGGCTAGGACGACTGATAACTGCATACAATGGACCGAATTAGGAAAATGTCAGATGGTTAGATGGTAAGAATAAACCCACTGAACCTGTCTTAGATAAAATCCAAAATTATTATGGTATGGCCGTAAGGTAAAATGTTGGTAGCGTCGAGGATATGGGAAAAGTTGATGTGGAGTTATGTTTCACCTCTCTTCAATAGGCGATAACCTCATTTATGGCCTGTGACCTTTAGAAAGTGATTCATGGTGCAAATAAAACAGAATACAGTATTGCAGGGCAGTGTGGAGGGTAAAAATCGTAGAGGGAGACCAAGAGATGAATACACTCAGCAGATTCAGAAGGATGTAGGCTGCAGTAGGTACTGGGAGATGAAGAAGCTTGCACAGGACAGAGTAGCATGGAGAGCTGCATCATACCAGTCTCAGGACTGAAGGCCACAACAACAACAACAGCAAAATGGTGAGAAATCTGTTCACAAACCAGCTATTCTATAGAGGAGATCTTCAAATAAACTTTCAGGAATTCGTCAGATATAAGACTACTGAGGAAATATCATCATGGCCGCATCTAGAATACTAGGTTTGGTTTGTGGTAAGGTTCTATGGGATCAAACTGCTAAGGTCATCGGTCCCTGGTCTTAGACACTACTTAATCTAGCTTAAACTAACTTACGCTAAGGACAACACACTCACCCAAGTCCCAGGGAGGACTCGAACCACCGATGGCGGAGGGGGAGGGGAAGGGGGAGCCGCGTGAACCGTGACAAGACGCCCCAGACCGCGCGGATGAGTCCATCAACAGCGTAATCTGCGCCAGAATTTCCAAGACAGTGTTTGTCAATTTGTACAGTACAATTTGATGTCTTTGATGCAGTGGTAATATACAATGAAGGAAATGCTGTGAAGTGTGAAGTCCTGCAAATACTGCTACAAACTGTTGGTCATTTGACAGTGAAACAAACCTTAAATTTAGATTAAGAAACAGTTAGAGCAGCAGATAGGTCTATTAGACACCTTGAAACAAGGTCAAGAGAACGCAGAAGGGCAGGAAGAAGGACACCGCAATATTTGCAAGATGGGATGGAAGAGGATACAAACAAGTCATCTTGTGAGGTGGAATATACTCACAACGTTAATGGCTGTTTCCGATAAGTGGTATGTCTTAAGAATAAACTTCCTTGTTTTGATGTGCCCTTTTTACGATAGTAATTATCTTAAAACTAATCAAAATTTTTAGAAATACTGTTTTTAAAGTGTTAAGAAATGTGAACCTACAAGCTATATTTTCTGCAATTTTTTTTTTTAATTTCGAATAGTATATGATATAAGGTACCTTTCTTATGAATAAATTTTGCGTTACTTAAGATAGGAACTACTAACATTCCCGTACCGTCTTAAGGAACCAATCATGCTCAAAACGCAACACTAATTGTTGACACATGTCCAACCTCTTCTGTTTCATGCCAGGAGTGAACTTTAGCGGCAACCATCGTGCGCACAGTTTTCTGTACTGCGGTTCTGCTATAATGGCCTGATACTCTCTCTTGATATTCCGTAGTTACCTGAGAACTTTGTTTTTGTTTTACCTGAGTAATTTGCCTGATGTGTTAATCTACACTTTTCCGATGAGTGTCGTCGGTTGCCGTACGCGGCCATCCACTCAGAGCTCTGTCACACACATTGAGGTCACCACTACCGTTTCCTTCATTACGAGCACTTTACTGATATTGATACAATCATCACCGTACACAGCATTCATTCTTGTATGCATTCGTGTTGGAAACACGTTTTCTGCGGTTAGAAAATCGAATTTCAAATGGAGACACGTTTTCTGCGGTTAGAAACTCGATTAGCGCACGATGTGACGTTACACACCGTCAGTTCGGGGCCCCTCAAGCGACAGAGGGTACAACTCGAGTCAAAAAAGCGGGAAAGTCGACAGAATAATTCGCATGTCATAAAAAATTCGGAGGTATTACTTTTCAACACGCCCTCGTACATTTTAGGTACGAAGGTTGGCACTTCGATATTTATTAACAACTCATACAAAGCAGATACATGTTCGAAAGTCTTAGGCCTCTTCAAAGCAGTCATCAGCATTGTCAGATACGTGGAATTCATAGGACACCTTGACTGGTGGCACTCTCTGGCGTCTCCTAAACTCGAGGTTTATAAACAATTAAATTCTGAACCCCATAGATTACGCTACAAATCTACCTTTTGGATATCATAACATGATGACTTAATTAACCTGGACGCTGTCCATTCCTAGCGTTTGGACCGAGGGTTTCCTTGTGCTGCCACTGTGTTAAGTGTGCCAAGTGCCAATTCAAAACATGTTTCCGTAAATAACGTTTATTATGTGAACACAGTTAACATTCAGCATGACAATTAACAAGATTCGGTTATGATTTTCCAGTGGTGTCAACCTAACTTTTGTAGACAACTACAAAAAACGTACGTATTGTCAGTCACTCGACCTATGACAATGGTAACTCACCCTGGCCTTAAATATCAATATTTAAGCATGGGTCTCCTCACCAGTTCAGGGGTGTGATTGAATGGACATCATAACTTTGGAATTAACAAAAAGAATATGTCATCTATAAAACATATTATCCTATTTGATCTTTAGATGTTATAGATCCTCAGTTCATGGAAACAAAATATGGTGTGTCGAAATTAACTGGTTTTAACATTCTAAATCTGGACTTATTACTCTCTATATCCGGATCACGCTCCAGCTGCTGGCCGGTGTGGAAGAGCGGTTCTAGTCGCTTCAGTCTGAAAACGCGCTACCGCTACGGCCGCAGGTTCGAATCCTGCCTCGGGCATGGATGTGTGTGATGTTCTTAGGTTAGTTAGGATTAAGTAGTTCTCAGTTCTAGAGGACTGATGACCCCAGATGTTAAGTCCCATAGTGCTCAGAGTCATTTGAACCATATTTTCCCGCTCCAGCTACTGCCGGATCTGGGTGAAGACGAGTCCTCTCCATTTGGCTCGGTCCTCCCACCACTTTTGTTCCTCCACTTGCTGCCAGGTCACACCTCTCCTTTCCACAGATATTCTCACTCCCGTTTTCCACCGTGTTCATGGGCACCCTCTAAATCGTTTTCCACCCATCTTTAATTCTTTCATAATTTTGGGGAGTCTCTGCCCACACATCGTCTTAACATCTCCGTACCATCTTATTCTCTTTTTTTCAATCTCTTCTCTCATACTTTCTTGTTTAAGGTCCTTTCTGATATCTACATTCCTTACTTTGTCCATTCTTGTTTTTCCCTTAACTGCTCTGAGAAATTTTATTTCCTCTACTTGCAGCTTGCTCCAGTCTCTTTCTGTCATTGTCCATGTTTCAACCTCCATAGGTGACAATAGGGAAGTAATAACTCTTATACATAAGGAGTTTCGCTTTTTCTGAACCTTCCTTATTCCAAATCAGGGGTTTTATTGTTTGGTAGAAATTGCCTCCCTTCTGCTCCTATTAATTTCGTTGGTTATTCTTCCATCGCTAGACATTTCACTCCGTGAATAAGTGAAACTGTCTACCACTTTGTGGGGTTCTCCATTCAAAGTAATACATCCGTTGATCGGTTCTAATTTTTTTAATCCATACCTATTCATTATTTCCTTCTACGCATCAAGTTGTAACTGAACATCTACCTCTTTATCACCCCATATTACCATATCATCTGCAAAAATTATCTTTTTGACTTCTTTTACTGTCTCTTTAACTGCACTATTCACATCCTCCATCACAACATTAAAAAGTGCAGGAGATAGCATACTTCCTTGTTTAAGTCCTTGTCTTATTTCGAAGTATTCAGAGTTCCCCAATGATGTTCTAATTCTACAACTGTCTCCTTTTTACATTGTCTTTATTATATTAATGTATCCATCTTCTATATCTATTTTCTTCATTTCTTCCCAGAGTCTTTCCCTGTTAACTGAGTCATATGCCTTTTCTATGTCTATAAAAATCATTATCACCCTTTTGTGATACTTCCAACTTTTTTCCATCAGTTAGCGGATGGAAAATATCAGGTCGATTGTGCTTCTTCCTTTCCCAAATCCATGCTATTCGTCACTCAGTTCCTGTTCTATCTTTTGACTTATTCTATTTAGTAAAATTCTTTTAAAACTCTTGGCTGTATGACGCTTGAGGGTTATTCCTCTGTAGTTTTTACAAAGTCTTTTATTACCTGTTTTGAAAATGGGAACAATGTCTCCTCTTCTCCAATCTTCAGGTATTGTACTATTTCTCCACACAATTGATAGTACTCTAAACAGGCACTGCATTCCCACTGGATCTTCTGCTCTTATCATGTCCACTGATACTTCATCAGGTCCTGGGGCTTTCGCCCCATACATCTTCTTCACAGCTAATTCTATTTCTTCACATGTAATTTGTTCTAATTCTGCTTCCCAACTTCTCTCAATTTCTCCATTATTTGTTGTTTCCACGTGTACCTGCTCCTCAGCATTTAACAGTTCCTTAAAATGTTCTTTCCAGAGATCTTTTATATTCTCTGGATCTTCAATCACAGTACCATCCTCTGTTTCCATCTTTACTTGTATTTCAGAAGTCTTCCTTTTATTTTTCATCATTTTATACAACATTTTCTTTCTGCTCTTCACTTTATTACTTACTACATGAATCCTAAAATACAATTTCAGAAGGACTGTGTGATATCTATGTAATAAGGAAGCAATTAGAAATGTATTGCTGTTGCGTAAGTAGGCTGTTTAGGTTTTCTTATTGGTAACGCCACGTAGCGCTCTGTATGAAAATCACTGGCTGTGCTGTGTGCAGTCTGTGGTTAGTTTGCATTGTTGTCTCCAGTGTAGTGTTGGGCAGATTAATGTTAACAGCGCATAGCGTTGCGCAGTTGGAGGTGAGCCGCCAGCAGTGGTGGATGTGGGGAGAGAAATGGCGGAGTTTTGAAATTTGTAAGACTGGATGTCATGGACTGCTATATATATTATGACTTTGGAACACTATTACGGTAAATACATTGTTTGTTCTCTATCGAAATCTTTCATTTGCTAACTATGCCTATCAGTAGTTAGTGCCTTCAGTAGTTTGAATCTTTTATTTAGCTGACAGTAGTGGCGCTCGCTGTATTGCAGCAGTTCGAGTAACGAAGATTTTTGGTGAGGTAAGTGATTTGTGAAAGGTATAGGTTAATTTTAGTCGGGGCCATTCTTTTGTAAGGATTATTGAAAGTCAGATTGCGTTGCGCCAAAAATATTGTGTGTCAGTTTAAGCACAGTCATGTATAAATTTTCAAAGAGGACGTTTCATATGTCGACCCTTAGCCGAGGATACCTCACTGGAATCTTCTGATTTTTTCTTCTAGTTTCTGTAATTAGTGTAGCTATTGTTTATTGCTAGCGCGTTATTGTAGAGAGAATTTCCATTGTAGTCGTAGTTTTCATTCTTGTACAGTAAAACATTTGTGGCATGCATGTAGATTTGCACCAAGTATTTCGCAGCTGCGCTTGCAATTAACGAGATATTATTTTAAATGCTATGTTAATGTGTTTTCTTATCATGCTCTTCAAATTGTGGTTTTCTGTGTTGTCGTGTGAAATATTGTGACAATAACGGCGTGTGAAAAACGTAATACTAGGCTCCAAAGTAAACTGAGAAATGACAGTGAAGACGAAAGCAGTGTGTTAGCTGCACCGTGTAATGAATTAACTAATCTTCAAAGTAGTAATTTGGTAATTTTGCATAGGGAAATGGAGCGGGTTGCAAATAATGGTGTAGGTAATGAAACAATTAGTGAACAGGGAAGCATTATCGATCGATCGGTCGGCGACAGCTTGCCTCAGGAATCCAAAATGACAGGACACAATCTTAGAAATACTGTAGATTCAGGTTTTGCGTCCTCGCCGTTTTCTCAAATAAGTCAAGACACATTTTCTGCTTTTCAAAATGCGAATGTTGCTGGTTCAAATGCATTGCCGAATAGCACTGAGGAACATGTTTCAGACACCAGTGCATTGTTATTACAATTAATGCAACAAATGGGACAAAAGCTTCAAAAGTTAGACAAAATGGAACCAAATGTTCAAAAGTTAGACACAATGGAACAACACCAGAGACAAACGCAGCAACCGTTATACACAATGGAACAAAATCAGAGACAAACACAGCAAAAGCTTCAAAAGTTAGACATCACACTTGAACAAACACGCGAAGATTTAACTACTGAGTTACATAACATTGAATCGAAATGTCAAAAAGTCTGTAATGACGTAAAAACACAAATTTGTGAGCACTTTCAACCTATTTTTTCGCGGCATGAAAATGCATTACAGAATCACGAAGCAGCCATAAAAGAACTGCAAACCATTGTTCATGAAAATCATAACACCTTGTGGGCTAAAATTGACTCAGTTGCATCTACCAATTCGGTTACGCTACTTGCAAAAACTCAGGAAAACTTAAAGAACACAGTAGATACGATTTCAACACAAATGGACACTCTGAAACTTGGTTCAGAAAAACACACTGAGGAAATAAGTACACTATCGGAGAAAGTAGCCGAACTTTCGGATCAGTTCACTAACTTATCTGCAAAGGTAGATGATGATCTGAATGACACAAGACCTGTAGCCATCACTGACACAGAAGTGTATGAACAAATTAAGAAAGTCAATCAGATCAATACACTGTACAAAAGAGAAATCCGGGAAGTACAAGATCAGTTGGCACAAGTAATACAAGAAATACGTATCTCAGAGGACACTCGCGCTCCAGTACGGGAAGAGGGACTTATAAATAACACAGGGCATTTCGGAAAGTGTGAAAGAAACTGGCAAGGTGCACCGAATTTTGAGAGGGAACCGCCGACACGACGTAACAATGACCGAATGCGACTCGCCGACACGATGATTTTGACTATAAGCTGTTCATTACCACACGTAAATTCAAAACATTTAATAATTCTGGCAACTACATTCATCCACAAGCGTGGCTTCATCAATTCTCTCATTGTTTTCCTCCCAACTGGTCATTAGAGCACAGATTAGAATTTATGTGTGGCTATTTAGAGAATGAACCAGCTGAAAGAATGCGATCGGATATTCACGATTGTCACAGTGAAGGAGAATTTTATCATGCCTTCCTCTCAGCATATTGGTCTCAAGCTACACAATACCGAGTAAAACATAGCATCATAATGATGAAACATTTCGAACAATCTGAATTTTCCAGTCTTGTGTAATATTTTGAAGACATGTTGCACAAGAATCAGTACCTGTCAAACCCATACAGCCCCTCAGAACTCATCCACATTTGCTTAAACAAATTGCCTGAACATTTACGACATATTATTTTGGCAGGACGTTGCAAATACGACATTGAAGCTTTTCAGGGACTGGTGCAAGAATTGGAAATTGACATTGACAATCGCGGAACGCGAAAACAGGACCACAACAATTACAGGTCACATCCGTCAGAATTCCGCGATGACAGAAATAATAACTGGACACGACAAGGCTATTCCTACAACGTAAATCGTGACCAAAACAGACACCACCCGTATGACAACGGTTGGCAGAGTAGTAATAATTACAGGGAAAGATCACCTCTCCACGGTAGTGACTATCACAGAGACAATCAGAGAAACAGACAATATGGGAACCAAAATAATTATTATCAAGGGAGACAGAATGACTTTAGACGCAATGGTCCTGCGCGCAGTTACGATTCAGGGAGAAATTCTCCACCACGTGACTGACAAGAAAGAGACTATGGAATCTACCGACATGACGACAGACGATATGATCGTAACGACAGACCTGATTTGCATCAGAACTGGCGGGATTCAAACAGGGTGAGGCCCTCTCGACAAGGTGAATTTGTAGAAGTTAGGTCTCCAAATCCCAATGACGACGCGTGCCAACAAAGAGACAATAGGCAATGACTCACACCGCTGGCAGCCACAAAACGTACTTCTGAAACTGACGACGCAGCTGCCGTAGCTAGTAATTACGTAAAAATGGAAGATATTAGGGACATCTTACGCCAGGAACACGACATAAAACATAACAACATTGCATATCCTGTGATTCACATTACAGTAAATGACGTAAAATTTACGGCAGTACTTGACTCTGGCAGTCCCATTTCAGTAATTAGTGAAACAGCCTTTAGCAAATGCAACAAATCGAAGGATGCCCCACACATCCGTTACGAAAGAAAAATTAAGAGGTGCAGTCGTTGGAAAAAGTGTAGATGTACGCCAACAAATCTATTTAGAATTCTTTTGTCAAAGCCACAGCTTCTCTATGAACTTTCTTACTGTTCCATTATTGTCGACGGAAATTATATTGGGAGTAGACTTTTTGAATGAATACAAAGCAATCTTAAACTTTAACGATGCTGAAATAAGTTTAGAGAAAGAAGGTAAGTCAATAGCTTTGCAATTTGAAGATTGGCTCTCAAACCATGACGAGGAAATTAATCGGCTTTACCTCCTGTTAGGCAACAGTTAGGAATTTTCGGCGGAACTTGACACTAACAATCACTCTCCAAGTACTGACAGGGATGATATCGACGGCGTATTTGATACTAACGAGTTAATTCAGAATAAAATTCAAACAATTGAGAATTGTAATGACACTGATAGGCAGGAGCTTTTTGAGATTTTATAAGCACGCTCCACACTTTTTACTCACAAAACAGTATCAATCAAGGGATTTCAATACCAATTTCGAGTTCGTGAGCATACTAAATTTTGTGTTAGACCATATGTAATTCTGGCACATTATAGGGGACGTGTTAGAACAGAAATACAATCTATGCTTGACGAGGGCATTATTGAGCCTACAGTTAGCTCATACAACAATCCATTACATGTTGTTGAGAAGAAAAATGGATCGATCAGGCTTGTCTTAGATTCGAGACAAATCAATAGTATCATTATTCCTGAAACAGACAGGCTGCAAACGTTGGAAGAACTTCTTCAAAATTTTAATGGTGTAAAAGAGTTGTCTTCTATTGATCTCAGATCCAGCTTTTATCAGATCGAAATTCATCCGGAATGTAGAAAATACCCAGCTTTTCTTTGTTTCGCCGTTTGTTATCAATTTCGGAAACTTCCTTCTGGTTTGAACAGTTCTTCGGCAGCATTCATTCGTGGGCTAAATTCCATATTACCTGATTTCTTAAAACGTCACATCACCTTATATGTGGATGATATTCTAATAGCAGAAGCCTCATGGGAACAGCATAATCGCATCCTCTACAGTTTTTTACGTATTTTTGCAGAATCTGTAATTACAGTTAACTTCGAAAAGTCTGAATTCGGTAGGTCAAAGGTGACGTTCTTGGGACTTATTATTTCTTCTGAAGGCATTCAGCCGGATCCTGAAAAGTTGGAAGCCATCAGAGCCATTCCAGTTCCATCCACAAAAAAACAAGTCCGCACTTTTCTAGGTCTCGTAAAATTTTACCGTCGTTTTCTGAATATGCAAATTCTAGTTACGCCAAAACTTTGTTCTCTCACTGGAAAAAATACTATTTGGAACTGGGACGAACAAGCACAGTTGGAATTCTATTCTTTGAAAGAAGCGCTACTTAACGCGCCAATACTAGCTCATCCAGATCTGTCACAAGATTTCTGCCTTAGCACGGTTTCTTCTAAAGTCGGGCTTGGTGCCCATATATTTCAAGAAGCCATAGAAAATGACACTACTGTTCAGTAAAGCATTGCTTTTGCTAGCCGAGTGCTAACAAAGTCTGAAAAAAATTATTCCGTTACTGAATTGGAAGCTTTAGCTATCGTTTGGGCATATAAAAAATTCTGTTTCTTTCTTTCTGGTAAGCACGTAAAAGTATACAGTGATCATCGTGCATTACCATTTATTATATCTTAAAAATTAAATCATGACAGGTTAAAACGTTGGGCACTGTTTCTGCAAGAATTCCACTTCACAATAGTCTACATTCCCGGCAAGCAGAACATTATTGTGGACGCACTGTCACGCGCACCGGCTGGGCTTGAGAAAAGTAACACAGAAGGTGACCTCGAAAAAAATTTCAATATTCTTTACAGTCAGAAAGTCGCCTTTGAAAACTTCATCACCACATCTTTAAAGGACATTGCTCATGAACAAGATAAAGATCCGATTTGGAAAGACATCAAAAGCAAATGGCATGAAAAGACACACACACAGATTCGGCATTATTATCTGATTAGAAACAACATACTCTTCAAACGCTGCACTGTTGATGACAAGCTATGGGTACTTTGCATTCCTGACGATTTTGCCGGCCGCGGTGGTCTCGCGGTTCTAGGCGCGCAGTCCGGAACCGCACGACTGTTACGGTCGCAGGTTCGAATCCTGCCTCGGGCATGGATGTGTCTGATGTCCTTAGGTTAGTTAGGTTTAAGTAGTTCTAAGTTCTAGGGGACTGATTACCACAGCTGTTAAGTCCCATAGTGCTCAGAGCCAACCTGACGATTTTGTTAATAAGCTCATTTGGTACATTCATTTCAGCTATGCACATTTTGGCCCACGAAAATGTTATCATATTCTTCGAACGAGTTGTTATTTTAACAATATGGAAAAGAGAATTCGAAGAGTCTTGTCTATTTGTAAACTTTGTCAAAAGGCGAAACCATCTACTATTTCACATCGTGCTCCGTTGTTTCCTATCATTCCTTCTAAATTAAAAGAATTTGCTGCTGTTGATCTCTTGGGACTCCTTGTCAGAACATCGAATGGATTTTCGTATGTTCTAGTCGATGGTGAACTTACTTCAAAATTTGTTTCTTTCACTCTGTTACGTAAAGCCACTGGACGGTCTGTATCCAACGCCTTTGTTAAAAATTTCTTACGTGAAGTTGGCCACGTTGCTAAAGTCATTTCAGATAACGGACCGCAATTCAGATCTGCTGTTTGGTCACGCCTGCTTCGGAATCATAAAATCAAACCTATTTTTATTTCATTGTACTCACCACATTTGTAACCCGTCTGAACGGATTATGAAAGAAATCAATAAGCTTTGCAGACTTTATTGTCACAGAAAGCATCAGCACTGGGACAGATATTTACACTTATTTCAAAATGTGCTGAATGAAATGCCTCATGATTCCACTGCTTTACCACCTACTCTTGTACTAAAGAATGAAGAACCACCGAACAGAATCAGAGAGCTTGTACCTTTCCCGAATACACGTAAACTTCGACACAAAGACATAATTGATTTGGCTCTTAAAAATATGAAATCTGCAGCAGACAAAAGGAGAAAACTACACGGTAAAGCAAATGCAAAGAAATTGTACATTGGTCAGAAAGTTCTTATTAAAGCTCATTCATTGTCACATAAGAAGAAACACCTGGAGTCACAAATACTTTCTAGTTTACAATGGACCTTACAGAATCCGACGTATACCACATGATAATTGCGTTGAAGGTGAAACTCTGCGTACTAGGAAGAGTAAAGGTTTACACTACATTTCACATGTAAAACTGTTTATTGAAAATTAATCTGTTTTTTTTTTTAACTTATTCTTAGCAATAAAACTTTTCACTTTACGCTACTAGTACAATTTGTCACACTGAGAAACTGTTAACATGCAACAATGTTTTGGAGTTAACTATCCAGTCTAGAACCTAGGGAACATTTTTAAACAGAAATTACGAATGCATTGTGTGGTGTCACCGCCAGACACCACACTTGCTAGGTGGTAGCCTTTAAATCGGCCGCGGTCCGTTAGTACACTTCGTGACCTGCGTGTCGCCACTATCAGTGATTGCAGACCGAGCGCCGCCTCACGGAAGGTCTATAGAGACTTCCTAGCACTCGCTCCAGTTAGTCAGCCGACTTTGCTAGCGATGGTTCACTGACAAATTACGCTCTCATTTGCCGAGACGATAGTTAGCATAGTCTTCAGCTACGTCATTTGCTACGACCTAGCAAGGCGCCATTACCAGTTACCATTGATGCTGTAAAATATGTACCGTCACGAGCGATGTTCACCAATTGTGGATTAAAGTTAAATATTCCAGCAGCTACGTACGTTATTGGCTATATTAATTACCTTGTCCTGTTCCAGACCTCAACACATTGTTATAGTGAACAGACGACACAGTGTCGTTATTTGTACATTCTTCCTTGTTAGTTGCACGATTACGTAACAACTATCAGGCTTACATACTTAGAACATATACTGGTACTGCTAATGATTGGTTTACTTGAAAATAAATTCTGGCTTTAAATTACTTTCTGTGAGATACCAGATGACACAGTGGTTAGTTTATGTGACAGCTACACGATTTTATCACGACGCTACTAATGACTGACAATTTACAATGTTGTTTTTGCGGTGTTTCTGTTTTATATCTGCACAGTTTTTCTGAATACTTCTGGAAAGGAAAACATGTTTTACTAGTAACTTTTGTGGTGTAGCTACAATGAGACAGCCTTTTCCGTAGCACAACAATATGTTACAGCACAGTACTTTCTTCATCACGGTAATAAGCGTAATAACTAAGATATCTACACGCATAGCATTTCCCTTTTGTTTATTACAAGGTAAGTACATTGACTTCTGCAGAACTGTGCTTACAGAGTACGATAACTACGGCACTTTGACAGAATTATCTTACAAGATGCACAGTTTAGCGCTACATTACACGTATTTGAGTGATTAATTTTGTACTTAAAACATTTATTTTTAAAGATATTTGAAGTACAATGATACAAAGGTTTTCCATGATACATTTAATTCCATTGCTGTAATCTGTAACACCTGAGGGTATAATTACATTAATCCTCATGGGGGTACACGCCTACTTTGTGTACCATGTGTTTGGCAAGCACAGGGAGTCTTAGCTAATATGGTATTTGCTTATATAACTTTACACATCGGTATCATATTCCTCTAACACAGAACTACACAGCTATCTGATTATTTAACAGAGAAAAAAACATTTTTTTACTACGTCAGTGACAGATGTTTACACAATTACACAGTTGGATAACTTCACACTTATGTAATTGTATTTCGTATGTACTTTGTGATCGGTTCATATATTTTCGGAACCATTGTGATACTATGAGAGCTCTGAATGATGTATTTGGTATGGGATCATGATTTTAAAGTACGTTTGAGGTAGATGACACTATTTAAATGAGCAGAGAATTTTTTTAGGTTTTGAAATTATTGGAGGAAGCTACGATGATTTTGAGAATTGAGTGAGATGTTATCATATTATTATGACGACGATATATATTATGCTGTTGAGGTATGTTTATGATAAATAAGATGATGCTACTGTATATGAGGAATTTGATTATGCTATGTATTTCTTATGATGAAATATTGAAGAAGTGTCAACGAATATGTATATGTATAATAAGGTAAGGAATAATGAGTAGTGGTTAGGGACTCTGATTTGTGGAGAAGGATGTTGGAAACCAAGAATAGTACTTTAGAATTATGACATGTGTGTACATGTGTGAATGTATCACAATGCCACCGAAAATTTTTTGGACACTGTTGTATTTATAGGATTTTGTTTCTACATATTTGTAACGCAAATTCTCGCCTTTGGAATTTTTTATATGAGACTGTCACTGCAGCACAAACTGCTGTCGTAAATATTTCGGTAGGAGAGTTAAGTGACCTTCACATAATGCTTGGTGGGCACCCAGCTGCGCGATAGTCGCCTGGGAAAAAGCCATTAGTGTGTGCCTTTCAGAGGCACAGGTGGAGAAAAAAAAGAGACCATTAACCTCGCTATTGACATTCCTTTGTAGAAAGCATCGCAAATATGACACGCTCATTACTTGAAAACATATGGTTACTTGTACTTTGTGCTACTTACTAAAATGCTTATGAATTGATGGGAAATATTCGTACATCTGCACACCTGATTATGACAAGTGTCTTTCTACGAGAATTGAGAGAATTTCTACTAACTTATGAAATGCCTCATGACTACTGAATGATTATTTTATGCTTTACTTTGTACATAGTTGCTTATTTTATTTGATATATGTTTTCCAGGTGTGTTGCATCATTGCTTTTATAAAATAAAATGAAATGCATTTGCTAATGTGAACACTTTCTGTCAACAGATCTGTTAGATAATAATTTTATGATCCACATTCTTCAAAAAAACAAAAAAAGGAGCACTTGGAAAGGAAAGAACAGTAAGAAGGGACTAATAACAGTAACTGCATACATAATTTACTTTTCAAGTACTTGGTAATTTATTTCGTTGAATAAGTTGTGGTGCACCACTTTAATTACATAGACATTAGGATGTGAATAGACATTTCCCTTATCTGCATTGTTATCTTTAGTGTACTATTTTTTCTGCTTCAGCTTTGTCATGTTTGGTATAAATTGTTGCATTTGCTGCTGCTGTGTATCAGGCATAGTGCTGCTGAATTTCACTTTGTATTACTCTGTTAAGCCAGTTTTACTACTGATTTATTTTTCTTGTTGCTGCACATTGGCTCATATTAGTTGTAATGTTGCACTTTCTCTGTTAATTTAGGTTTATTGCTGCTTGCTTTGCCAATGTGCGTTTTTTTGTCATTGCTGTTTGTGTTAATTGTTTTGTGCTGCTGCATTGCCTCGTCCCTTAGTTTAGCATCTGAGCTCAGTATATTTAAGTTAGCTTAAGATGGGGTAGACTATATAAGAGAATGAGTTGCGATGAATTGGAAGAAATTCATTGAGAAGCTATACGAAAAAAGTACAGAAAGCAGGTATAGATAGCACTTTTTGAAATAATGAAGAACGAAGGGAGATCTCCAAGAAGTAAAGAAAGATTTGGTTGCAAGATACTGCAGTAAAATAAACCCTGTCCTTTCCCTTTCTGTTATTCCGCTATGTGTTGGTGTACTCCTGTATATTTGTGTTCTTCCCGTCTTTATGTGTTTAGCTGATATGAGTTATGTTTTGGAATTTTTCTAATAATATGTTATTTTCTTTGTAAAGGTGCTTAGACATTATCTGTTCTATTGTTTTGCTCATGTGTGAAGTTGATGTTTCAAAAGTTATTCTGATCTTTTATGTATGTACTTATGTCATAATTCCTGTAACACTGATGTATATGTTATTTCGATTCTTTTGTAAAGCCCATATTATTACAAATGTTATCTGTATTATTATGTTTTTAATGATGTTTTCTGTATCTTTGTAATTGTATTCTCATGTTATAAAATTGTAATGGGCACCAGTCGAGCAAATTAGGTATCTTGTAAGCATACATTTCATTGCACACAATTCTGTTGGTCATAGTATATGCACATTCTGTGAAAAGGAGGCGAAGGACATTTCAAAAAAATTTTTTGTGAGTGCACAAGTGGTGGTTCATGGACTCGCTATATTCTCCGCAAGACTCTTCAGTGGTGATTGTGCACCTGCACAGTCACATCAGATGGCTGCTAGCCATCTCTAAATGGACTACAGTGGGTCTACACCTTTGATGACTGACCAACACCATTATTTCTACGAGGACTGCAGTGGGTCTGCACCTCTGGTGGCCCACCAATACCGTAATCTCTAACAAGACTACAGTGGGTCTGCTCTGTGATGACCTACCTACCAAGACTCTTCAAAACTTCGACTGACTCTGCGGTGGGTTTGCTCTGTTGTGGCCCATTACCTGTCAGCATGTCAAGAGTCAGCACTGTCTTTCCGTTGGAAGAACAACACTACTTCTTCAAGACTGCATGGAAATCCACTACTTCCGTGTGCATTGTCTTTTACTGCTCAGACTTTGAGAAAACAAGCTGCAGTCTTACTGTGATGAATGATCAGGACTGTCTTTATGGAGTGTGAGAAAATTTTAGCTTTTGAAACACATTGTATTAATAAGTGTGTGCATTTGATATCTTTCTTACTGTAATTATGAAAATTTTTTTGAAATCTGTATTGGCCAGTGCCCAAAACAATTTGTAAAATTTTTTGTGGGCAGCATGGGGGCTATGTAAGTAGGCTGTTTAGGTTTTCTTATTGGTAACGCCACGTAGCGCTCTGTATGAAAATCACTGGCTGTGCTGTGTGCAGTCTGTGGCTAGTTTGCATTGTTGTCTCCATTGTAGTGTTGAGCAGATGGATGTTAACAGCGCGTAGCGTTGCGCAGTTGGAGGTGAGCCGCCAGCAGTGGTGAATGTGGGGAGAGAAATGGTGGAGTTTTGAAATTTGTAAGACTGGATGTCATGAACTGCTATATATATTATGACTTTGGAACACTATTACGGTAAATACATTGTTTGTTCTCTATCAAAATCTTTCATTTGCTAACTATGCCTATCAGTAGTTTGTGCCTTCAGTAGTTTGAATCTTTTATTTAGCTGGCAGTAGTGGCGCTCGTTGTATTGCAGTAGTTCGAGTAACGAAGATTTTTGGTGAGGTAAGTGATTTGTGAAAGGTGTTAATGTTAGTCGGGGCCATTCTTTTGTAAGGATTATTGAAAGTCAGATTGCGTTGCGCCAAAAATATTGTGTGTCAGTTTAAGCACAGTCATGTATAATTGTTCTAAGGGGACGTTTCCGTTGTTACAAAATGGAATTACGTATTACCAATATGGATTAGTGTAAAGAGCCTTATGAATGGACACATGGTCCAGGTAAGCTGTAATAATACAGCCCACCTGGACTATGTTTTCTTTCACAAAACAGTTTGAGGCTGTGGACCCATACAAAAATAAAATTTCAAAGGTTTGTTGCTAGTCGTCTTGATCAACGTTCCTAAATAATCGATAGACTACTAAGATATTACATCGCAAGTTGCGTTCATAGTTTGAGTGGAACGGTTTATTAACCGACGAATCTTTGCAATAGCTACGAAGCAAATTCGATGAGGTGATTCCTTCATCTTAAGAATTAAGTACAAGTAACAAGGTCTCGTGATTGGGGAGCATGGTAGATGATGCAGCACTTTGCAGCCCCACGGGTCAAGTAAGTCAGTCACGGCTTACGTTGTATGCGCCCGAGTGTTGTCCTACAATATGATGGGTAGGTTTTTCTGAAAGTTTAGCTGCCTCTACAATACAGCGCATTGACGGTGGGCCGTTGGAAACTGTTTGCTTTAGGATAACAACATCACAGACGTACACAGAATCACGATATCTTTCACATCTCTCGGGATCGGACAAACTTCTGATTGTCGTGTTGAAATATAATTATACCATTCGCTTGGTGCTGTATGATTTGCACCATGCCTTGTCCAGTGTGAGTACATGGAGTAGTAATGCGTTTCTCTCTCGTTCAAAGGTTCAAAGTGGGTGCAAGCAAGGTCGTATCGTAACCTTTACTGCATTTGCGTCAGCTCAAGCAGACGTCACCCTGATGCAACTTTTTCGGGCCCGGGTGTTGTTTATAATGTCAAGCGCAGTCGTATGCGTTAGTTGTGTCTCTCGGCCCAGCTCACAAATCGTTTGGCATCGGTCACGGTCCAGTAACACGGCGAGGACGGACATTTATTCTTCACTTACAAGAGGACCATCTGGTTGATGAACGTCTGATATGGCATCCCTCGTAGAAAGTTTTGCTACTGTTCTGCAAGCAAGGCAGATTCCCTGCAAGCCTCTTGAAGACATTAATGACCCTGTTGTGCTATAAGTCGTCCGGCATATAAAATTTTTACCTAAATCGGTTGATCCTCTTACCAAAACTTCGCGATGACACTGCGTCTGATCGTCTCCTACACGGGGTTCATTATAACTAACGTGGGCAAAAGCGTCAGTGATTCTCTTGCCTTGAGTCTCTGTTGTGGTGTTGCCCCGACTATATTTCCAAACCTCTCATCATTCTAAAAGTACAGTGCTGAAATGTTCTTTTTTTTTTTTTTTTTTTTTTTTTTTTTTTTTTTTTTTTTTTTTTTTTTTTTTTAAGTGAGTATTCAGAGCGTCAGAGAAGAATTGTCGGTCAACAAGACACGGGGAAGTTAAACAAGTTGAATTTTCGGATGTGTCAGATGAAATGAAATGATCGTATGATACTAATGGTCGGATGACCCAGTCTGCGGTTGTTCGGCCTCTTTGTGCAAATTTTTCTGTTTGACACTAATTTATCTACTTGCACGTCACTGAAGATAACCTGATTTTTTTTTAAAGTTGACATACTGACAACTGGTAATACACGAAATTTGTAAATGTTCGCTGTTGTTGTTGTTGTGATCTTCAGTCCAAAGACTGTTTTGGAGCAGCTCTCAATTCTCCTCTATTCCATGCAAACCTTTTCATCTCCGAGTAAGTACTGCAACCTGCATACTTCTGAATCTGCCTACTGTGTTCATCTCTTGGTCTCCCTCTACGATTTTTACCCACCACGCTTCCCTCCAGTACTAAGTAGGTGATCCCTTGACGCCTCATAATGTGTCCTACAAATCGATCCCTTCTTCTAGTCAGGTTGTACAACAAATTTCTCTTCTCCCCGGTTTTATTCAGTAGTTGTTAAGTGATACACCCATATAATCTTCAACACTCTTCTGTAACACCACATTTCAGAAGCTTCAGTTCTTGTCTAAACTGTTTATCGTCCATGTTTCACTTTCATAATTGGCTACACTCGATACAAATAGTTTCAGAAAGGACTTCCTGCCACTTAAATCCATAATCTGTGTCAACAAATTTCTCTTCTTCAGAAATGTTTTTCTTGCCATTGTCAGTCTACATTTTACATACTCTCTATTTCCACCATCATCCGCTGTGGCCGAGCGGTTCTAGGCCCTTCAGCCCAGAACCGCTCTGCTGCAGGTTCGAATCCTGCCTCGGGCATGGATGTGTGTGATGTCCTTAGTTTAGTTAGGTTTAAGTAGTTCTGGGCAATGGCCTTGCCGCAGTGGATACACCGGTTCCCGTGAGATCACCAAAGTTAAACGCTGTCAGGCGTGGTCGGCGCTTGGATAGGTGACCATCCAGGCCGCCATGTGCTGTTGCAATTTTTCGGGGTGCACTCAGCCTCGAAATGCCAATTGAGGAACTACTCGACCGAATAGTAGCGGCTTCGGTCCAGAATACCATCATAACGACCGGGAGAGCGGCGTGCTGACCCCACGCCCCTCCTATCTGCATCCTCCACTGAGGATGACACGGCGGTCGGATGGTCCCGGTAGGCAGCTCGTGACCTGAAGACGCTTTTTAAATAGTTCTAAGTCTAGGGGACTGATGACCTCCGATGCTAAGTCCCATAGTGCTTGGAGCCATTTGAACCATTTTGAACCATCATTAGTCATTTTTCTTCCCAAATAGCGGAACTGATCGAATACTTTGTCTCATTTCCTAATCTAATTCCCTCAGCATCACCTGATTAAATTCGACTACATTCCATTATTCTCGTTTTGCTTTTGTTGATGTTCATGTCATATTCTACTTTAAAGGCACTGTCCATTCTGTATATGTTCATATAATAATTTAATATGTCACGATGTCTTACATATTCAAAAAATATTCAATTAGTTGTTGCAATCTTCAGTTGTGCTCAATCTGCTAAAAAAGCTTCGCATATTTATCAAAACAGTTAGGGACTTGGAAGATCATGAAGTGCCGGCCGAAGTGGCCGCGCGGTTCTGGCGCTGCAGTCTGGAACCGCGAGACCGCTACGGTCGCAGGTTCGAATCCTGCCTCGGGCATGGATGTGTGTGATGTCCTTAGGTTAGTTAGGTTTAACTAGTTCTAAGTTCTAGGGGACTAATGACCTCAGCAGTTGAGTCCCATAGTGCTCAGAGCCATTTGAACCATTTGATCATGAAGTCATTTAACATATTTCAACGATTGTACATCATGTACTCACGTGGTAAAAAGACTTAATATGACAATATGATGAACATTCAATGAAATAAAGGAGCTTTACAAAATTGTGGAAATACTGCGAGATATGCATTCTAGAACAGAAATTCAGATGCTATGCAAGAGTGCAGCTTGTGAATGCATTACGTTGGAGCTAAGATAATTCAAACACTGGCAAGTTCTTGGTACTCCTATGGTGGGTGCTTCCTTAGCCATGAGAGGCGAAGTGTTTGAAAATTCAAAAGGCGCAGAATCGATGAATCGATGATTTATACCACATTCAGGGAAAGAGGAGAAACATCATCCTCTAAGGCACAACACGGACGAAACTGATAGCTGCAAGAGTCACAGCAGAATTGCCAGATCCAAAACAACACAGTTGAGCTCCAGAAGCTGGAAATTTCAGGGCCAGCTGGAATTCGAGAACAGCTCAGAAGTGATGAAAATGCCTGAGAGATTGCAGGGCACTCTGTCTTTTGATTCAATGTTATGCCACTTCATGTTTGCAGAGAATATAATCTTTACTGAGATTTGACTTCATACATAATGATGAAATGGTGGGCATTAGTTAATGGCCTTGTTTGCATGCTCTAGGGAAGGAAATACAGTAAGCTTTACCTGCGATGAAAAGAACAGGGTGCCGACTTAAATGACTGGAGTAAAAGCATGGCACTGGTGGGCCGACAAACCTCGTATTTCTGGGGAACGGTGAGGAGACAATTCCAGACGGCCGCGTGCCACGGTCACATTGTGCAAAACACATTAAGTGGACACCAGACGGGAGGCTGGCGTCCAGGTATATGGGCCGGTGCCGAGAAGTAGCCGACAGCGCATTGTAGGATGGGAATAAAGCAGAGGATGGGCCCTTGTTAGGGAGCAAGCCATCAAAAGAAATGTAAACGTTCTGCGATTTTCCGTGGGACACGTCCAGACGACCAGACTGTTTCAATACCTGTTGTGAAAGCGCGAGACTTTTGGCGAGTTTATGGCCGTTCTTTGGAAACTTTGAAATGGACAGAATATGGGAGATAACAAGTTGTTTATAGAGGGTTGTGCTCCCATCCTGTATTTTGTTATCAGAAGACATGGAAAACGCGTGGGAAAGAGGCCTCAAAGTTGAATATTTTTTCCGTTTTGTGCCAATTACCTTCAAAGTTTCTGATTGGTCGAATCGGTTAGCAGTGTAAAGACCATTCTCCGAGCTTAGAATGCCGGACTCCAGCTCGTGATTGGCTTGTGCGAAAGTGGGGGAGGCCAAAAAGAGACATGTGCTTTAGAAACCGAGTTGAGGAGCAGCGTGGAGAAGCGTGGAGAAAGGAAGAAGGATCACTCTGGTACAAGTCTCTTGTATTGGCGCTTCGCTAGTAAAGATCACAGGTCTCTAACTAAATGGTGAGACTTGTGTCCTTTGCTTGTGTACGGCTTAGAGCCTGTGCCAGTCACCTTCTGAACCGTCAGAAGTACTGCTCATATCATCACGGTCACAACGAGTGACACATGCAAATACTTATTTGTCTTGTGTCGGCCGTCTAAACATTTGACTTATTCCGACACACACAGTCGTGGCACGAAGTCAAATTGGTTTGGCAGACCAGCAAACGGGTCCACCTGCACACTGGAATCCATTGGGGTTTCAGAGACTCATAGGGAAGTATCTGCATTCTAAATTAACCGAACGCGAGACCACATACTTGCATTTTTCGGGAACGCGCATTTAATAACAGATTTCCGCCGTTCATGACTTCAGTTGCCGAACGCATCGTGGTGTGCCACCTTGACCAGCAGGAGGGTAAAGTATTCACTGCTGTGATGCAGGGCTATAATATATATTTCTCAGCACCCTGTTCTTTCGAACCATATTTTCCTTTCTTTGTATGGTAGAATATAGATGCTTGGCGGTGGCATAGTTTGGTGCCATAATCTGGATTCACGTGCATGAAGTCAGATAGAGCAATTAGTGTTCTGGTTAGTGTCGTGTGTCGATCTCCAGTGGATCACTTTGTCCAGTATAGATCTCATGTTACTATGGCGCTTCTTAAATAAAAATGTTTGTGTGATGTTTCTTTAATAATTTTGCTGTCTTGTCATGTTTAAGACGAATAAATTGAGTGTAATTGGACTACAACATCTACCTGAGTTCAAATTAACAGTTCCTTCCCATTTTATTATTGCAGTCTACATCCGATACATAAGGAGCAGCTTGTCACTTGGTGGATAGTTTACTTCATTAACAACGATCTACTTCCATGTCCATAGAAAAAAACGTGGTGCCGAAGCCATAAAACCTGGTCTATGCAGCAATGGAAAAGTGATATGTGGTCGGATGAGTGTTGTTTCACACGCTTTCCACCTGCTGACCGAGTTTACATACCATGTGTGAAGTATGGCGGGGGTTCGATGATAATTGGGATGAGCACATCGTGATATTTCATGGCCCCCTTAGTTACTCTGCAAGGTCGCATTACTGCCTACGATTCTGCGGCCATTTGGGATGATTAGGTCCATCCCGTGCACAGTGTTTTTTCCTCAGTGGGAATACGGTGTTCCAGAACGAGAGGGGCCCTGGTCACAGAGCTCGCATCATCCATGACATACTTTTGTGGGCACGAGGATTAATTGTCGTTACTCTCCTTTCCTTTTTTCTTTCACATCTACTTCCGTAGGATCAAATTGAGGAGTAAATCTCCGTGGTTATGGAGCATGTCTGTACATAAGAGAAATGTCGTAGTGATTAGGGCCTCCCATCAGGTAGACCGTTCCCCAGGTGCAAGTCTTTCGATTTGACGCCACTTCGGCGACTTGGGCGTCGATGGGGGTGAAATTATGATGATTAGGACAACACAACACCCAGTCCCTGAGCGGAGAAAATCTCCAACCCAGTCAGGAACCAAATCCGGGCCCTGAGTGAAAGCAGCAAATTTTTGGGAATAAGCTGATACTGTTAACAAGGAACTACATTAAAGAATATATATATTGAGAGGCCAATGTCAGAATATCCAGACTACTGAACAGGGATCGACGAGAGGTTCGCGAACTTATGGCACTTATTGCCCAAACTGCCTGTTTCTAAGCCAAAAATATCCTTTGAGAACGGAAAGAGTGTCCAGCGCCACACCTCCAGAAAGACAGAGTTTAACTCCCGGTGTCAGCGCTTATTTAAGCAGCCGCCATTGCTGGTCGGCCCCAGTTCGGTTGCAGACTTCGAGAGCGTCAGTAGTGTTCAGGTAATCCTTAAGTTTTATGTACAGATCATCTTGGATTCTTGCCATTGGCCACCACAACTTCTCTCCTTCCTTGTTTGTGTCCGTGCTGACTTGCAAAGTAGGTGACACAACGTATTGAGAGGCCAATGTCAGAATACCTAGAATAATGAATAGCGGTCGACAAGAGGCTCGTGAACTTACTGATTGGCCCAATCGCCCTTTTCTGAGCCAAAATTACTATTCAGAATGGGAAGAGTTACCCCAAAATATAATACCATACGTCACAAGCAAATGAAAATAAGCAAAGTAGACGACTTTTCGTGTCGAACTGTTACTTATTCAGATATTGTTCTAATAGAAAAAATGGCAGAATTAAGCCTTTGAACGAGATCCTGAACTGACAACAACGCAGTCAGTCTGAACATCAAGAAACTTGAACTGCTCAGTTTCACTAATCATATGCCCATTCTGTGTAATTATGTCAGGTTTTGTTGAAATATGTATTAGAAATTGTAAAATAACTAACACTGAATTAGCGTAGCTTATTTTCTACAAGCCATGAACTTATTTCTTCAACTGCACTAACTGTAACAGTGCCAGTGTTGCCCACAATATCCTTTACTACTTAGCTAGTTCATCAGCAAATAAGAAATATTTTACAATCACTTGCAGTACGATCAGGCATATCAACTAATGAATAAGGAATATGAGTGGCCCCAGCATTGATCCCTGCCCCCCCCCCCCCCCCCCCAAACAATTTAACTGTACCCGATTCGGATCCCACATCAAAACTATTCTCATTACTATGGTGAATGACCTTCTGCTGTCTGTTCTTAAAGTAAAAGGTGAACCAGTTGTGAACTGCTCTTTGTATTCCATAATGATCCAGCTTCTGGAGCAATATTGGTGCTCAACGCGAAGAAATGTTCAAATGTGTGTGAACTCCTAAGGGACCAAACTGCTGACGTCATTGGTCCCTAGACTTACACACTACTTAAACTAACTTATGCTGAGAACAACACACTCACACCCATGTCCGAGGAAAGACTCGAACCTCCGACGGGAGGGGCCGTGCAGTCCGTGACATGGCGCCTCAACCCGCGCGGCCACTCCGCGCGACTGATCAGCGCAACCAAACGCCTTAATTAGATGAATAAAGATGTCTATCACTCGAAATCCTTTATTTAATCCATCCATTACCTCATAGAGAAAAAAATGTAGCATTTTCACTTGTTAATAAACTTGTAAAACCGTACATTTTACAGAAAATTATGTGAAACGAAATGATCAGTTATGCTTACAAACATAGCCTTTTCAATAGCTTTAGCAAACACCGATGCCTAGCACAGCACAGATCTCAATATTGTAGGACATTAGTTTTCTGCGTTGCAGACAAGGGTGCATGATCGCTATTCATATTCATCATCGTTACCAGAACGAGACACTGTTTTCGGGACGAACGGCGTAAGATTTCATTGAATCCTTACACGTCCTATATTTATCCATTGCGAGACGAGTGGAAGCTGTTTTGAAAGCCTACAATTTTCTTGCACCGTGTTATGCTTGGCAGTAGGTTGTCTTTTGTGTGTTTCCATTCTTTTTTGTGTACCCCTTGTGTGTATAGGGACTTAATTACGTTTAAAGTGCCTAAATACATTTGCTTATATCTCTGTCCGAAAGTTTTTATTGTATTAAGCACGACTGAAAATGGGACCTACTTACCGAAACCGGTAATGCGAATGTTTTTGATATATTTAAGGGATCGTAATGTAATAAATTATTATGTATGAGATGAAATGATTCGGAAAATAGAAACACCCAGTCTCCAAGCGAATAAAACCTCCAAGCTGGTCTAAATTCTTGCCAGAACCTCAAGATCTAGTGGTGCGATAACTGGAAGAGTGGATGTGATCTTTCATTTTGAAGTGGTTAAAGAGATGAGCAAATACAGTACCACGAAATTAGAGTTAGGGAGCTACGTAAGCAATAAAAGATAAACAAGAAAACATCATATAACACACAAGCACTGCCTCAGAGAACTAAAATTGGACATCAAAATTCAGTAGTGGAACCAACAAACATGTATGATTCTGTTTTAAGCTGCACAAGGAAGCTGAACGACCAATATTTGAGATAAAGGAAAGAAAGATCGAGACTAAAAGTTGAATTCTGACGAGACAGAGGAGGAGAATGAAGAAAGGACGATCAGTGACTACATGGCAACTAGAGATGGAATGCAAACATCCAGTAATATTGGAGAATAAAACCGGCTGATACTTTCCAGAGGACCATTCCGTTATTTACCTCGAACGACTGAGGGAAATCACCGAAAAACTAATTCTGAAGAGCCAGCCGGGGATTTGAACTCCCGCCCTCCACAGAACGAATCCTGTGTCTTAACAATGTTCCACATCGATCGGTGTCATCGAGGATTGGGAGGAAGTTAGGAGCTTGAATGGAGAGGAACAGCCCCTTGCATTGGCGGAATGTCACAATTCTTCTTGCCAGTTTCCCATAACATTTAGTGCTCTTGCCTACGCCAGCCGACTGCCGTATTATGGGGCATCGTACTCATCATACTGTCATCAGTCTGCAACACCATATAGTTAGCAGACGACAGCTTTAGTCGTAGCTTTCTAAAAGAGACCCTCAAATTGTTGTTGACCTAAGTCATGAACTGACAACATAGGGCGTAAAACTTCTTGGCAGATTAAAACTGTGTGCCGGACCGAGACTCGAACTCGTGACCTTCACCTTTCGCGGGCAAGTGCTCTACCACCTTAGCTACCCAAACACGACTCACGCGCCGTCCTCACAGCTTCACTTCTGACAGCAGTGTGAAAATCTCATTCTGGAAACATCCCTCAGGCTGTGGCTAAGCCATGTCTCCGCAATATCCTTTCTTCCTGCAAGGTTCGCAGGATAGCTTCTGCGAAGTTTGGAAGGTAGGAGACGAGTTACTGGCAGAAGTAAAGCAGTGAGGAAGGGGCCTGAGTCGTGCTTGGGTAGCTCAGTTGGTAGAGCACTTACCCGCGAAAGGCAAAGAGTCTCGGTCCCACACACAGTTACAATCTGCCAGGAAGTTTCATATCAGCGCACACTGTGCTGCGGAATGAAAATCTCATTCTGGAAACACAGAGCGCAAAGCGCGCTGTTCGGATCCTTCCACCAAAAAAAGATTTTTGCTAGAACAAGAATTTCTCCGGGATTTTTCACGTAACTAGAAAGTACGACGAAATCAGATCTATGAATACATATTTTAATTTAAGGTGCATTTAAGAACGCACGCATTGATCCCAACGCTAACAAAATCTTGCTTGCGGTCATCACAATAAATGAGAAACAGGTGTATGTCTGTCACAGTGATCTTCAGACTCCTCTTATTATTCTACAGAGAAGACGGCGTTTTATGTCATATAATCTACAGCCACTGTTCATGAAGGCCCTAAATATATTCTTGCAGTAGTTTCTGCTTGTAGAAGTAATAGTGGTGCTGTGCACGGGAATGCTCAAGACAAATTTGTTCAATTATGGATAACAGCAGTGTGGCCCCGTGATCATGTGCTATTGTGCTATAGTGCACTGTAACTATCGCACTAAAATTATGGCATTTATCTTCAAATACGAGGTGGAGATTGCAGTAAAATTACATCACTTCTTTTCGAATACGTGCTCGTGTGCAAATAAAATTGACAAAAGCTTTTTAGGTAGCGCTCTCTCCGTGATATGAAGGAACTAGTGTCGAGTGCAGAAATGGTCGTCAGTCGCACTACGTTCAACACGGAGAAGGACGCTACTGTCTGTTTTAGATTGCACGTGTTCTGATGTGATGTCATCCCTGCCTGCACTAAGGGTGCTATATTGCTTACAGCACCAGTCAGCATTTTTCTTTTAAAGTGCGTGTAAGGTATTGAGCAAGCAACGTCGCCTGTTCTGTTGTTGATCTGCTGAAGAAGCTCTTTTTCAGTAGCTCTTTACAGGAGAATGTAAAAGGGTTAGATAGACCAACTCCACATTTAAATCCTACAAATGGAGAATGTCGGACAGGGGTCACGAACTTGGCTCAAACTATGTGAGCAGAAGCACGTCGATACCCCTTTCTAATTGTTTGTATATTTCACCTGAGTGGACCATAGGAAAAGGTAAATTAGGCTCTGCCAGACGGAGTGGCCGAGCGGTTCTAGGCGCTACAGTCTGGAACCGCGCGACCGCTACGGTAGCAGGTTCGAATCCTGCCTCTGCCGTGGATGTGTGTGATGTTCCTAGGTTAGTTAGCTGTAAGTAGTTCTACGTTCTTGGGGACTGATGACCTCAGATGTTAAGTCCCATAGTGCTCAGAGCCATTTTAAAATGGGCTCTATTGATTTATGAGCAGACTATAAGTGATTTTTAAGCAATACTTTGCTTACAGGTGCCGTGGAACAGTGAACAAGGACGCTGATGCAATTTGTCGGCTCGGATTCGATTGTCACTCCAATATTTTCTCTTCTGTATTTTATTTCTCGGAATATTAAATTATTAGTTATAAAATGTAACTATATTTAAATAGTATAGTTTACAGACGTAAAATTAATGTATTCAGTTTAGATAAGATTACTACCTTCGTAAGGCAAAAGGCTCTACATTGTGCTAAAAAAAAAAAAGGGAATATATGAGAGAATTTAGTATGAAAGTATATGAAAAGTGTGACGTTCGCAATGCACTTTCTTCCCTTTCACGTTTGTTATTCGGGAATGGTGATGCCTAATCATAGGGGCAGTTAAAGATCTAGGACACATTACTCCATTAGTAAAAAAGACATATTGGAAATCATAAACACATAAATAAGATTACAATGAAATGAACCCCCTTAGCTGCTTACAGGCGTTGGTATACGTCAACGGGGACAGATGAAAATGTGTGCCCTGTGCGGGACTCGAACCCGGGATCTCCTGCTTACATCGCAGACGCTCTATCCATCTTTTTTGTTCGTTATTGATCGTTGTGTTTGGTCGTTGCGGACGTCGCAAGACATCTTGTTCAAGTTCGGTGGTTGATCCTTCCACTCAGTTTCTTATTACAGAGGCCAACCGGCTCACTGGTCGAACACACTGAGCTACCGTGCCGGCATAAAAGATATATAGGAGACGGTAAGGTTTCAAGGGGAACCAGCCCGCATTCGCCGAGGCAGATGGAAAACCGCCTAAAACCCATCCACAGACTGGCCGGTTCACCGGACCTCGACACAAATCCGCCGGGCGGATTCGTGCCGGAGACCAGGTGCTCCTTCCCGCCCGGAATCCATCTGAGCCACCGAGAACACAGAGGATAGCGCGACTACAGGGATTTATCTCTGGCACGCCTCCCGCGAGACCCACATTCTCAACGTATTGTCCTGCACTACATTTGTAGTGCCCCCGCCCATTATACTCATTACTCGTGGCGCGTTGCCGATTCCCGTAAGAGTTCGGGCACTGTTTGTGCATTCGCACACAAGATGAAGATGGTCCAGTCGCCGGTGAGCCGTAACTATATACAGGGTGTTACAAATGGGTACGGCCAAACTTTCAGGAAACATTCCTCACACACAAATAAAAGAAGATGTTATGTGGACATGTGTCCGGAAACGCTTAATTTCCATGTTAGAGCTCATTTTAGTTTCGTCAGCATGTACTGTACTTCCTCGATTCACCGCCAGTTGGTCCAATGGAAGGAAGGTAATGTTGACTTCGGTGCTTGTGTTGACATGCGACTCATTGCTCTGCAGTACTAGCATCAAGCACATCAGTACGTAGCATCAACAGGTTAGTGTTCATCACGAACGTGGTTTTTCAGGCAGTGCAATGTTTACAAATGCGGAGTTGGCAGGTGCCCATTTGATGTATGAATTAGCACGGGGCAATAGCCGTGGCGCGGTACGTTTTTATCGAGACAGATTTCCAGAACGAAGGTGTCCCGACAGGAAGACGTTCGAAGCAATTGATCGGCGTCATAGGGAGCACGGAACATTCCAGCCTATGACTCGCGACTGGGGAAGACCTCGAACTACGAGGACACCTGCAATGGACGAGGCAATTCTTCGTGCAGGTGACGATAACCCTAATGTCAGCGTCAGAGAAGTTGCTGCTGTACAAGGTAACGTTGACCACGTCACTGTATGGAGAGTGCTACGGGAGAACCATTTGTTTCCGTACCATGTACAGCGTGTGCAGGCACTATCAGCAGCTGATTGGCCTCCACGGATACACTCCTGCGAATGGTTCATCCAACAATGTGTCAATCCTCATTTCAGTGCAAATGTTCTCTTTACGGATGAGGCTTCATTCGAACGTGATGAAATTGTAAATTTTCACAATCAGCATGTGTGGGCTGACGAGAATCCGCACGCAATTGTGCAATTACGTCATCAACACTGATTTTGTGTGAACGTTTGGGCAGGCATTGTTAGTGATTCTTGATTGGGCCCCATGTTCTTCCACCTACGCTCAATGGAGCACGTCATCATGGTTTCATACGGGATACTCTATCTGTGCTGCTAGAACATGTGCCTTTACAAGTACGACACAACATGTGGTCCATGCACGATGGAGCTCCTGCACATTTCAGTCGAAGTGTTCGTACGCTTCTCATCAACAGATTCGGTGACCGATGGATTGGTAGAGGCGGACCAATTCCAGGGCCTCCACGCTCTCCTGACCTCAACCGTCTTTCATTTATGGGGGCATTTGAAAGCTCTTGTCTACACAACCCCGGTACCAAATGTAGAGACTCTACGTGCTCGTATTGTGGACGGCTGTGATACAATAAGCCATTCTCCAGGGCTGCATCAGCGCATCAGGGATTCCATGCGACTGAGGGTCGATGCATGTATCCTAGTTAACGGAGAACATTTTAAACATTTCGTGTAACAAAGTATTTAAGTCACGCTGGTACGTTCTGTTGCTGTGTGTTTCCATTCCATGATTAATGTGATTTGAAGAGAAGTAATAAAATGAGCTCTAACATGGAAAGTAAGCGTTTCCGGATACATGTCGACATAACATATTTTCTTTCTTTGTGTGTGAGGAATGCTTCCTGAAAGTTTGGACGTACCTTTTTGTAACACCCTGGACATGTCCGAAAGAACAGATACCATCTTAGTATGTACATAAATGAGAAACTTGATCATAGTATATTGTGTAAAGCTAACAGCGCAACAATATTACGTCGCGCCTACCATGATGACATGTTGAAACAAAATCTCTTTCTTTTGTTATACAACAGCACGTTTGTAATATTTGGCACGTGATTGCTTTTGTATGGTTTCTGTGAGAGAGAGACAGAGAAAGTGAGTAAGTGCATGAGCGCATGTTCGTGTGGTTAGGGTAAGTGAGGGTGGAGCACTTCCGGTGCTCATTTGTCTGGACAGCAATTCAGGCGCATTAGGCAGCAGTAGAGTGGTTAAGTGGCAGAGTTACGCTACAATTAGTAGGCCTCGGCGAGCTGTCTAGCGTTGTGGTCGGTACACTAGATAGCGGTGGGAGTGGTAGGAGGGGGTGGGGGTGGGGGTAGCGCTGGCGTCGTTGGGACTGTACTGTGCTGTGCTGTACAGTACTGCAGTGTGCGTGTGTGTGTGTGTGTGTGTGTGTGTGTGTGTGTGTGTGTGAGAGAGAGAGAGAGAGAGAGAGAGAGAGGAGGGTCCACAGGGGCCACGCAGAGTGGCGCGGCGGCGGCAGAATTTGTCGGCCGATCAATAAATCCAATTATTCGGCGGCGATGGCGTGACGTTTAATCATGCTGACACGCCAACAACACTTGGCCGTATCGCGCGCCCCGCGTCGCTTTGTGCTCCGCAAAGTTGCGATGTCGCGCTGCAGACACGCGCCCAGCCCGTTTATGAGTTTCGCCCCTCGAAACTGAATTTTCATTCACTCACATGTGGAACGGTCACGTAGCGAGTTAAAGGATTTGCCACCCATAGAATGAAACAGTTTCCATTACTCTCTCTCTCTCTCTCTCTCTCTCTCTCTCTCTCTCTCTCTCTGCGTGTTTGTGTGCGTATGTGTGTGCCAGTGTATACATCTACGTATCTTTCTTTCTGTACTGTGCGGCTGGTCCCGGCGAAGGTTCGTTTCCTCCCTCTGGCATGGATGTGTGTGTGTTTGTCCTTAGCGTAATTTAGGTTAAGTAGTATGTAAGCTTAGAGACCGATGACCTTAGCAGTTAAGTCCCATAAGATTTCACACACATCTGAACATTTTTTTTCTTTCTGTCCCGTCTCGTATCATTTCTGTAAGTGACTCTTTACTCATCTCTTTATCCATTTATCTTCCTTTTCGTAGCGTACATAAAACACTGAGTGTTTCAAAATCGTCTGATTCCACAAGAAAATATCTTTTGCATGAATGAAGATAGAAACTAGAGGTAAATTGTCGGTTAAGCTTCTAAACTGAAAGCTTATTTTGGCATCAGTTGTATGTTGCCAGTTCATTGGCTGCCGGAACAGGTCTCAGTGCTAAAAGTACCGGGTAATCAAAATGTCAGTATAAATTTGAAAACTGAATAAATCACGGAATAATGTAGATAGAGAGGCATAAATTGACAAACATGCTTGGAATGACATGAGATTTTATTAGAACCAAAAAAACACAAAAGTTCAAAAATGTCCGACAGATGGCACGTCATCTGATCAGAATAGCAATAATTAGCCTAACAAAGTAGGACAAAGCAAAGATCATGTTCTTTACAGGAAATGCTCAATATGTCCACCATCATTCTTCAACAATAGCTGTAGTAGAGGAATAATGACGAGGCATTGGCGTTGGATGTTGTCTTTCAGCCAATAATCGCTAAGCCAATAATCGCACGGACTGAGGTCTGGGAACCTGGGAGGCCAAGCATGACGAAAGTGGCGGCTGAGAACACGATCATCACCAAACGAAGCGCGCAAGAGATCTTTCACGCGTCTAGCAATACTTTTTTCTTTTTTTTTTGGTTCTAATAAAACCTCATGTCATTCCAAGCATGTGTGTAAATTTTTACCTCTCTATCTACATTATTCAGTGGTTTATTAAGTTTTCAAATTTATACTGACTTTTTGATCACCCGGTAGATCGCTAACTCAGTGTCCATCGAGATACACAGCAACAAAAGATGACTAATGATTTCATGTCGTCTGCAGCTGTCATTTTGTATATGCGCAGTGAGAGAGGAGAAGGTTGTTGCATCCGGTTTATGACGACAATGCACACCGAGGTCGAGCGGTCAGGACTTACCGGGTGCGCAAAAAATGGCTCTTAGCACTATGGGACTTAACTTCTGAGGTCATCACTCCCTTAGAACTTAGAACTACGTAAACCTAACTAACCTAAGGACAGCACACGCACCCATGCCCGAGGCAGGACTCGAACCTGCGACCGCAGCGGTCACGCAGATCCAGACTGTAGCGCCTAGAACCGCTCGGCCACTCCGTCGGCTTACCGGGTGCGCATTCAGAACTGCCGTTAAATGACATAATAGAAAATTTGGTCAAAACAGAGAACACAGTCCGATGTACGGAATACAGAGGACCAGAAGTTACCAGGTGTAGGCCAATCTAGAAAGACGGACAACGAAATAAGTGGGTAACGGAAGGGGAAGCGGTTCATGTCAATTTCTGCTGGTGGCCGGTAACGGGGCGCAGAGCCAGAGGTTCAGCCTCCCCAGAAAGACATCTGTTCTCGTCGATGCCTGGATCACAGGAGAGTGAAGCAACTGTGTTCTCCTCTGTAGAACCCTCCAACGTCCATACAAGTGACCTTAACCCACTCACGGTATTGGCTAAAACAGGTGGCGTGAATTTGCTAACATTTTCAGCAGAAGTCTGAAGGCATCTCGTGTCAGCAGCTTGAACCAACCAGAACTGCCTCGCTTCTGAAGGGCAGGCAACTTGTGCCACGCAGGTACAGACGAAGCTGCTCTGAGAGAAACCTTGTGAACATTTGTTTGGGGGCTTTGAAATAAATTTTTAAACCAGTTCCCGAAATACTCCTTGACTGGCTGCCATTCTGTACACTTTTCCTTTATTGGTTGTACGTCTGTACAATCTTGGTTTTGGATAATCATTTAGCATCTAAATCGGAAGAGCCATATGTTCAGTGCATTAGCAGTCACTCAAGAAATAACCACAAGAAAAGGTCGGATCCCAAAATATGATACAAAAAATATAACTTACTTCACAAAAAGTTAATCAATAGTACATTACTCCAAACAAGTCTCCTGTTTAAATTTGGAAAGCGGCCACGGTTTGTGTGTCTATGAGTGCACGTCTCGTATTAGTCATAAAATTGGAAGCACCACTCCCATTCATGTGGAGGACGTCACAGTTTTAAAAATAATATTTATTTCAAGTTCCATCGCACTCTACACACACGTTACGGGCGCACAATGCTTAATGCGGCTAAGCAACTATCAAACAGCTGTTGCAAAGATCTTACGTTGTAGAGTAGTTGTTTGACAACATTAAATATCGTGCGCCCATATCGTGTGTGTAGAGTGCGATGGAACTAGAAATGCATGCTCTTTTTAAAACTCTGATGTCCTCCTGCAACAATGAGAGTGGTGTGTACAATTTTATGACAAGCTACGAAACATGCAGTCACAGGCACAAAAACTGTGGATACTTTTTAAATTTGCGCAGCAGACCTGGTTGCCTTAATGTGTCACTGATTAATTTTTTGGGAAGTACTTTATATTTTTCGTTGCGTTTTAATTGGATATGACGTGTTTTTATTTTTAATTCTGAAGTGCTTGCTAATGCGTTGAACGTATGGTGCTTACGTATTAGATACATCGTAATCGTCTGTAACCGAAACTTCACAGTCGTACAACCAACAAAGGAAATATGAAAGCTGTTGTTGGCAGGTATCATGTACACAGTTCATCGCAGCTGCTGAATGAGTCCCAGTGAAATTCATCGACAAAGGGCGTATTGGTTTCTTCGTTTTCCACATTTTCAATTCATTTATAACTGTGTGTCTGTGGCGTAATTTTTATTGAGAGCTGGACACTGCACATGCTACAGTGTAAGGGGCGTAAGAATCACGCATTGCACCTCTGGGCCAAGGTCCCTGATCTCACTGTGTTGTTTTTGTTGTGATCATCAGTGCGAAGACAGGACTGATGCAGCTTTCCACGCTAATCCACCCCGTGAAAGTCCTTTCATAAAGTCCTTTCATCTCTGCATAGTTATTGTGAGCTACATCCATTTGAACCTGCTTACAGTTTTCGGGCTTTTAACTTCCTCTACAATTTGTATCTCTCCTATTTCCTATTCCCCAATTTCCCTTCATTACCAAGCTTGCGATTCATTGACTTCTCAGCATGTGTCCTATAAACCGAGCACTTCTTTTAGTTTAGGTTTTGCCATAAATTTCTTTTTCGCCGTTTCGGTTGAGAACCTCAAGAGTCGATCTTCCTGGGTAATCTTTAGTATTCTTCTGTAGCAACACATTTCAGAACGCGCTATTTTCGTCTGGAATAAAATGTCCTTTGTTTATCAGCCACATTAAGCGGTTAAAATTCTCACATTATTCTCTTCATTTCTGAGCTGACAGTCGTCCACGTTTTATTTCAGTACGAGGCTACACTCCAGCCAGATACTACAGAAAATGCTTCCTAACACTTAAATTTATATTTCATGTTTACAAATCACTCTTATTGAGAAATTATTTTCTCTTACTTGGCAGTCTGTATTTTATATCCTCCCCACTTCTTCGGCCATAACCACTTGTTTTTTTGCCCAAACAGCTAAACTCATCATCTACTTATGTCCAATTTCCTATCCTAACGTCCTCACCACTGACTGATTTAACTCTACTGCATTCGATTACTGTTATTCTACCTTTGTAGTCTTTCATCTTCTAACCTCTTATTATGGCGCTATCCATTCTGTTCAACTGTTCCTCCAAGTACTTAACCGTCTCTGAATTTCAGCTTCGTCAACAACTCTCGAAGTTTCTATTTCTTCTCCCTGAACATTAATTACTTTTCCTAATTTCGGCTTCGTTCCCTTCAGAGCACCCTCAATGTACAGACTGAATGACATGGGATGCGGGCCACAACCCTTCCATTCCTTCTCAACTACTGCTTCCTTTTCACAATCTTCGACTCTCCTAACTGCAGTCTGGTTTCAGTACAATTTTAGATAACTTTCTGCTAGCTGTATTTTACCATACGTACTTTAAGATTTTCAAGGAGAGTTTCTCTCAGAATGTAAAAATACTGTAACCGTAATTCGCCGTTCTTTAACATATCTTCTAAGATAAGTCATATGATCAATATTGACTCGGGGGCGTACTGTGTTTCACCGGAACCCAAACTTATTTTCCAAGAGATCGGCCTCTTATCAGTTTTTACATTCTCCCTTATCATAGGTCGGTGTTACTACTTGCTTTCTTCGGAATTCGACTTATTGCATTCTTTTTCTAGGGAGCTGAAGTTACTTCGTCTTTACCGCATATCTTGCACACAAGGTGGAACGACTTCGTTGTACCTGGTTCTCACCATACGGGAGTGTCTTCTTCCTCTTGGATTTGTGTCGACTTAGTCTTTCGGTGTGCAGTGAGACTATTCTCTAGCTTTCCATTTATTTCATCTGCATTTAACGTCCTCTTCGCCTTTTATAATTTTACCTTAAAGTTCATTGGCTTGTAAGCCTACCTATATATTCCAACTTTCAGCCTCCCGTCATTTCATAAATTATAATTTTCGAGGAGATCTTTTTGTTGGGGTATGTGAAAGACTCCACGTATGTGTCTCTCCACTGGACAACTTTTGGTCAACTGTGATGTTGCATAACAACAGCAGTGAAAACAGAAACTTTAGATATGCAGGCAAAAAATGGGGCGAGCTTGATAATCGTCTGGATGATTTTAGGGTGTAAAGTGCATGGCACAATGGACATTCGTCACAGATAAAGAAGTCAAAAGTACTCCAAGGTCGTATTTCCTGTATTTAAAAGATATGCTTATGATAAATTTGATGGTTCTTCAGAAAAAACTTAAAATTTTTAGTCCTACGAGTAAATTAAAATTCCACCAAGCTAAATTTGCGTCAGTCTAGAAAGCAGGTACTGATACGCTCTTTCCGTAGACAGTACACTTGCGGTAAATGATTATGGAAAGATGCAACACTTGAAATGGACTCGGCTTCTCTCCATATCTTGCAGCATTCACAAACACTCTACGACAGTGCTATGGAATTAGCGTCTCTCGAACAAATGCTATAGCTGAGAATTCTACGTTATGATAGGACCAGGTTACAATCACATTGGATGTGACTACTGGTCTGACAATACGTTTCTATTTGTCATAAAAGTTTATTGCAGGGCGTACACAACTAAATCCGAATTCAATTTACTCAGCTCAGCCAGTCACTAGGCTATGAAAAACAAAGATAGATAAACTACCTTAAAGCCTATTCACAGTTTCTGGCGATTGGATTTTTAAGTAGTACCCCAATGATTCAATAACTTTTGTGGACTACAATAGATGTACAGCTTTAAAAATACAAGAAAAAATTATAAATGTACTATGCTGTACCTACAAAGCAGTCCTACTGGATCACAATTTAGAATCAGTTACCAAGGATTTTGAATGGAATGAACACGCTAGTTATCACTCACAAGAGCACATCCCAAATATAAATAAACGACCTTTATGAAACTTGGAGGTATGTAGAAGAGTCCAAATAATGCGATACGTATGTATTACTTTTTGCCTAATTTCACTTTTAAAGGGTAAGAGCAACACAGAAAGGTAATTTTGGATATTAGGATTCGAAGGAATATCTCTGAAACCTCGATAGATAAAAAAAATACCTCACGTAAAATTTGCAGTGTAATTAACATTGTTGAAATCTGTATTCACAAATTGAAATTTTTCAAAATATCCCACCAGCATTAATCCAATTAGAAATATAAAATCTTTTGTTTCAAAACTAATTAAAGGAGCTTTCATGCTACATGCATCCATGTAACGTTTATTATAACTGTAAGTATTTATTATACGTATTTTCTTTTATGTTTTAAATTGTTATTTTACGTTTTACGTGTACATTCACAAGTCTTTCCTGTTTCATAGTTTAACATACCACGTATGTGCCTTTCGTTAGTCGAAAATAGTGAATAACTTATTATTATGATACAGAATCATTACAGTAATGAGAATCTATAAAGAAATGTTTAAAACGTTATCTTTCCTTACAACATACACCTAAAATGGGAGAAATTTCTTCACATAATACACACGAAGGACAGGGCAAGATGAAACAAAATTCAGCAGGATCCTCAAATTGTGACAGGTGATTCTCTAAGTATCGTGATTTGTACCTGGCATATTTCAGTACACTGGTAACCCCTGAAGAAGAGAATTGATTATGTGGTAGTGTTTGCAGCTTGATTACATTGTTTCTCAAGTGACATCATAATCATTCAGCAAAACTATACATGGAAGTCTTCTCGAAAATTCTTCCAATATCGAACATCATATGGGTCTCACGGCTGTGCCTGTGGCGTCGAGCCTTTTGGGATCACCATACGAGTACGTTCCTTGGTCTCAGCTACGACGCTCAGAATGGTTATTCACAATGACCACCTCCCTTTCTATGGTTTCAAAAGTAACTGATGGAGAGTTTGGACCGAGGGTTCGAGAATCTCTATTTGAAGCCCGAAATGGTATTGTTACAGCATCGAAATCTAGCAAACTAACGCCGGGCCAGGTCAAAAGATATTTGAAACAAGTTCTCTTTCCCAGTGTGGGAGAAAAATCTGTATTAGTGTTAGATTCTTTGGGTGGTCAACGTGGAAAAACCGTTTTGTGCATGGTATCCCGGGACAAGGAACTTGTTCATCTGGTGATCCAAAAAGTTTCGCTGGGACAGGTACATGTGTTGCTCATATATGACATTCGACATTGGAAGAAATTTATGAGAACTACGTTGGAATCCACTGTGAGCAGCGATCATACAGAGTTTTAATATTAAAAAAAAGACAGTGACCAGTCGAAAATTGCGTCCTTTGTTGGAGGAGATCCAGGTTTCGACTACTATATAGACATCCTCGGTGTAATTTATTACAAGTGACATAGGTCCTACGGTGTCGGAGTATGAACACTAATAAATAACGTGGACATATGTGTGACTGACAGAGAAGAGAGCCTTTGCTTCAAACTTCCAAGCAAGGGCCTCACTTGTCTCTCAGTCACATGTATGCCCATTTCATTTATTAAGTAGCTGCAATGGTGATGACACTTAACAGTCGATTCTAGGTCTGCTCCAATAAACGACCGATTTTGTGACTGATTGCTGTCCTTTTCTTAATATCGAAACTTCGTGAGACTATTTTTACATAATGTTCTGCTGAATGATTATGATGTCAATCTCCACTTGATTAAGATTATAATCAAGATTCATGGACTATTACATAATCAATTCTCGTCGTCAAGGTTTCCCAGGATACTGAAATATGCGTGGTACAGATCAGGATATTTAGATGATAACCTGTCGCAATTTTAGAGTCCTGCTGAATTTTGTTTTAAATTGCGTCGTCCCTCATGCGAATTGCTTGAAAAAAATTCTTTATTTTATGAGCATGTTGTAAAGAAAATATAATATTTTAAGAGTTTCTTTACAGATTATGATTACTATAAAGATACTGTATTGTAATAAGGAGATACTTATTATTTTAAATTAACAAAGTACAATTATGTGAAATAATAAACTAAAAAAACAAAGAAAAAACGTTAACGTAAACCGCAAATTGTCAGTTTCAGACACAAGACAAGTATAAGCAAATTAAATAATTAGAACAATAATGAATGTTTAGACGTAGTGTACAGTTTATTTTCCAGAAATGTTATTTCAGATACCAGCCGTATGTGACGTGAAAGCTGCTTCAGTTTATGTTGAAACGAACGTTTTCATATTTTCAAACTGATTAATGGTAGTGAGGTAATTTGTTAAATTTCATATTATTAGAAAAGTTGGTTATACAGTTTTTCAAGAATGTTAATTACATTTCGGCTTTTACATGAGATACGTTTTTCATCTGTCAAGGTTTCGAAGGTATTCCCTCTAAACTTAAAATGCCAAATTACTTTTTGGGGCGTGTTTTACCCCTTAAAAGCGAAAGTGAGTAAAAACTAAACCATACGTATTGCTTTGTTTTGACCCCTCTACATGGAATCCCGCTCTCTGCATAGTCAAATAACAGAGAAACAAAGTTAAAGCTGCTTTCTCATATGTTTCTAGTCTTTATTCGCCACCGATTATTTCTGGAATCCGCCCGGACACATGTGGAAGTTGATCGGATCCGTCTCGTGAACTGATGATAAGGGATGGGGAACTGACTGGATCGGATGTGGTATTTAGGCAGTTTCCCACATCGAAATGGGTAAATAGCGGGCTGCTGCGCAAATACACACTACGCAGACACTTAGCAAAAGTCACCACTCTTGACCATGAGATCTATATTCGACGCAGATGGCTCTGTACAGTTTCCTTTTCTGTGAGAGTCGTGGCGTCAGGAAGGGCATTTAAACGTAGCTAACACTACCAAAATAGATGTTTAACAATGCTATTCCCGTAAGCAAACAGAACAAGGTGAAAAAGAAAAGAAATAGAGAAATAAGATGGATAATTTCTGGAGTTTGTCATATTTGTCTCTCTGTTGGCACTATTTGTTTACAATGTTTTTTTTTTTTTTTTTTTTTTTTTTTTTTTTTTTTTTTTTAAATGCCTCGTTATGGATCTTGACCAACATAGCCCCACCTGCTGATGCTTTAAATTTCCTTGTGCTGCACTCTCCCGTTGCATTTGTGCCTTGGTAATATCGCCGAGTCCACCTTTCGAAATATCGACCCACCGCTAAGGAGAAACAAAAGGTTTCAAAAGAACTAAGCTGATTCACGTTAATTGTTTCTTTTGCCCACGTGTCAACCTGAAGGGTTATTCTCTTAAAATCTGTTCTATGTATTATACATTCTGTTATTTCCATCCACACCACATATTTTCATATTTACGTTTTCTTCGTCACCACGATGCTTTATCCTTGATTTCGATGAGGAGTATTTCACCAGAGTATTTTTATCCCACAAGCAGAGCTCAATCTAATGTGATTCTATCAGTTTTAGTTACTCAATTAGAAAAATTTGTGGAGAAGAATATTCTATTACTTGGTTCAAACGCTGAAGAAAGCGATCATGGCGAGCGTGAGGCGAGGATCAGGGGATTTGAAACTTCCCCTTTTTATGTAAAGAATGACTGCTGGTAAACGTCTTACGTTATTTGATTTTCATATAGCAGAGCAAAACTGAACGTACTCAGGCACAAGCAGAGCTCAATCTAATGTCATTCTATCAGTTTTAGTTACTCAATTAGAAAAATTTGTGGAGAAGAATATTCTATTACTTGGTTCAAACGCTGAAGAAAGCGATCATGGCGAGCGTAAGGCGAGGATCAGGGGATTTGAAACTTCCCCTTTTTATGTAAAGAATGACTGCTGGTAAACGTCTTACGTTATTTGATTTTCATATAGCAGAGCAAAACTGAACGTACTCAGGCAGTTCTCTCTTTACTTATTATTATCATCACTAAACTGACACACAATATTTTTTAGCACAACGCGATCTGACTTTCAACAATCCCTACAAAAGAATGGCCCTGACTAACAATAACCTATACCTTTCATGAATCACTTACCTCACAAAAATCTTTGTTACTCGAACTACTGCAATACGGCTAGCACCAATACTGCCAGCTCAATAAAAGTTTCTAACTACTGAAGGCACTAACTACTGATAGGCATAGTTGGCAAATGAAAGATTTTGATAGAGAACAAACAATGTATTTACTTTAATAGCGTTCGAAAGTCATTATATATATATATATATATATATATATATATATATATATATATATATATAATTTAATGGCACAGAATTAAAGAAGTTCCCTTTTTCTGACCGACACACTTCCAGATCGTCCACTCGTAGTAGCCTCTCAAAACTCTGGCATCTCTCTCCACATCCACCAGTGCTGGCGGCCCACTTCCAACTACCCAACGCTACGCCCTGTTCACAACCAACTGCCTAACGCTACACAAGCGAATATTCCAACAATGAGTCCACCCAACCACAGGCTGGCCGCGGTGGCCGACAGTTCTAGGCGCTTCAGTCCGGAACCGCGCGACTGCTACGGTCGCAGGTTCCAATCCTGCTTCGGCCATGGATGTCTGTGATGTGCTTCTGTTAGCTAGTTTTAAGTAGTTCAAAGTTCAAAGGGACTGATGACGTCAGATGGTAAGTCCCGTAGTGATCAGAGGCATTTGAACCATTTGAGCCAGCCACAGACTGCACACAGCGCAGTCAGCGATTTTCATACAGAAGACTACGTGTCGTTACCAACATAGGAACCTAAATAACCTACTTACAGATTTAAAGAGGCCACGAAGAAAACACAGAAATATATGAGTCGATAAGAGCATTGTCCGTGGGCGCGTGAAAGTTAAGTTTCCTGGTTTGAGTCCCCGATCAGCACACAATTTCGATTTAGCAATTAGTTTCAAAGCAAATGAAAGCTTTTCGCTTATCTGGACGTTTCAAGCCAAAATTAACGTGAAATTCGTAACTGATATGTATCGCTTTCCTAGGTCTACATTTACGCTCCTCAAGACATTTAATGATGTGTGGTGGATGGTCAAGAATCGTTAACAATCTCACCCTTGTGTGGGAAGAAGTAATACGTCGCCTGCCTCTTCTTGGAAGTTGATTTCTTGGAATTTTAACAGCACCCCATGTTGTGATGCATAACGTTCCTCTTCTAACTGGAAGGTCATCTCAGTGACGCTCTCGTCATTGATGATCAAACAAAAGAAGAAGGGCGCCGATCATCTGTCGATCTTCTATATTCTCGCTATTGATGCAGCTGAGAAAACATCACTGATTGCGAGCAGTAGTTAAGAAGTTAAACTATTCATGTCAATTACAGTTCTTTAAGAGACTTCCAATAAACCATAGTATTGTATAGTCCTTTTACGATTACTTTCGGTGAGGTCGTAAGGCTTGAAATCGCTCCGTATTACCGTATTTCCAACTTCTAAATTAATTTTTAACGGTGACTGTAGGTTAAGTTAAGCTTCAACTCTTTTCTTACTCAACAACAGACAAACGATGGTCCAGCGATGGGAAACAGTCTTTAAAGGTTCTAAACTGAAATTTTTGTCTTATATCTGGAAAACAAATTTTCAGCCATTTACCCATGTCACACAAACAAAAGCACATGTCATAAATAGAAAAGATATGTCGGTAACTCCACCATGTTACTTGAAGGAGGAAACAGAGCATCGAACACCTAAAGCCACATTCAATGAACTACATCAAAAAATCAGCTTCACCGTTGAACACGAAGCCCTTTTTGCCTGTGCTATTCTTCTTTATATGTCCTTGCTTCACCTGCATACGTCATTTGGTTCTCGTAGTAGCTGAATTTCTTAACTGAATTTCTTAACTTTGCTTACTTTTTGTTTCCCAGTTTTGATGTTAATTTGGGTTGGTTCAAATGGCTCTGAGCACTATGGGACTTAACTTCTGAGGTCATCAGTCCCCTAGAACTTAGAACTACTTAAACCTAATTAACCTAAGGACATCACACACATCCATGCCCGAGACAGGATTCAAACCTGCGACCGTAGCGATTTCGCGGTTCCAGACTGTAGCGCCTAGAACCGCTCGACCACTCCGGCCGGCGTTAATTTGGGGCAATAATCCCATTTCTGCTACAGGAAGCGCACCCACCCTCCTTATGATGCTAATATTGCAAAAATCCAGAATAATATGCCGACTCCGTGGAGACACGGTATATGGCCATGCAAAAGAAAAAAAAGAAAAAACAGAAATAACGTCTACGAAGCTGAAATGAAATTTGGTAGCAATGTGAAAGGATGTAGGAAGTTAGAGATATTAAGAACGAGCAACATTAGGAAAGTGTTAAATATATTTAACATAAGAAACAAAACTGAGGACTGCCGGCCGCTGTGACCGAGCGGTTCTAGGCGCTTCAGTCAGTCTGGGACCGTGTGACCGCTACGGCCGCAGGTTTGAATTCTGCCTCGGGCATGGATGTGTGTAATGCCCCAGGTTAGTTAGGTTTAAGTAGTTGTATGTTGTAGGGGACTGATGACCTCAGATTATAAGTCCCATAGTTCTCCGAGCCATTTGAACCATTTGAACCAAAACTGAGGACAAGAGAAGAAAATGGGAGGAACATCTCCACGTAATGAATAGCGGCACTTTACCTTATAAATTCGGAAAGAGTAAAGCGGTTAGCCGAAGAAGGCTGGGAAGGCCACTGGACGTGACGGGATACCAATTCCATTCTACACAAACTACGAGAAAGAACTTGCCCCCCTTCTAACAGCCGTGTACAGGAAGTCTCTAGAGGAACGGATTGATTGGAAAAGAGCACAGGTAGTCCCAGTCTTCAAGAAGGGTCGTCGAGCAGATGCGCAAAACTATAGACCTATATCTCTGACGTCGATCTGTTGTAGAATTTTAGAACATGTTTTTTGCTCGCGTATCATGTCGTTTCTGGAAACCGAGAATCTATTCTGTAGGAATCAACATGGATTCCGGAAACAGCGATCGTCTGAGGCCCAACTCGCTTTATTTGTTCATGAGACCCAGAAAATATTAGATACAGTCTCCCAGGTAGATGCAATTTTCCTTGACTTCCGGAAGGCGTTCGATACAGTTCCGCACTGTCGCCTGATAAACAAAGTAAGAGCCTACGGAATATCAGACCAGCTGTGTGGTTGGATTGAATAGTTTTTAGCAAACAGAACACAGCATGTTGTTCTCAATGGAGAGACGTTAAAGTAACCTCTGGCGTGCCACAGGGGAGTGTTATGGGACCATTGCTTTTCACAATATATATAAATGACCTACTAGATAGTGTCGGAAGTTCCATGCGGCTTTTCGCGGGTGATGCTGTAGTATACAGACAAGTTGCAGCATTAGAAAATTGCAGCGAAATGCAGGAAGATCTGCAGCGGATAGGCACTTGGTGCAGGGAGTGGCAACTGACCCTTAACATAGACAAATGTAATGTATTGCGAATACATAGAAAGAAGGATCCTTTATTGTATGATTATATGATAGCGGAACAAACACTGGTAGCAGTTACTTCTGTAAAATATCTGGGAGTATGCGTGCGGAACGCTTTGAAGTGGAATGATCATATAAAATTAATTGTTGGTAAGGTGGATGCCAGGTTGAGATTCATTGGGAGAGTCCTTAGAAAATGTAGTCCATCAACAAAGGAGGTGGCTTACAAAATACTCGTTCGACCTATACTTGAGCATTGCTCATCAGTGTGGGATCCGTACCAGGCCGGGTTGACGGAGGAAATAGAGAAGATCCAAAGAAGCGCGTCGCGTTTCGTCACAGGGTTATTTGGTAAGCGTGATAGTGTTGCGGAGATGTTAAGCAAACTCAAGTGGCAGACTTTGCAAGAGAGGCGCTCTGCATCGCGGTGTAGCTTGCTATCCAGGTTTCGAGAGGGTACGTTTCTCGATGAGGTATCGGATATATTGCTTCCCCCTACTTATACCTCCCGAGGAGATCACGAATGTGAAATTAGAGAGATTCGAGCGCGCACGGAGGCTTTCCGGCAGTCGCTCTTCCCGCGAAACATACGCGACTCGAACAGGAAAGGGAGGTAATGACAGTGGCACGTAAAGTGCCCTCCGCTACACACCGTTGGGTGGCTTGCGGAGTATAAATGTAGATGTAGATGTAGAAGGGCAAGGAAGAGATGGTCACAGTAAGAACTGCAGTAAAGAACAAATTAGTTGTCTTATTCTCGAAGAACAAATGCTTCGGAATTACACAACGGCTCCGATATTCGAGCGATTTTGTGAGTCAAGCAGCAACCGAAAGACACTTCACAAGCTGCGTCTGTATGTTACAGGTCTTTTTTTCTGTAGCTGCTGATTGGTGGTGACGTCACTTAGCTGGAAGTGCACGGGACGAGAGGATTTTGCAGTGAGATGCCGCCTGCCGACCCCCCACGACCAGCAAGCACGCACGCACTCGCTCGCACCCCCACCCCGGGTAGCCCTGCGCTCTCAGACGTCCCATTGTGCCAGGCCGCCGGCTAAATACGGCCGAAGCACGGCAGGCGGGCCACACAATGGCAGCGACACGCGAAATAATACTCGCGGCGCCCGCCGCCTGCAATCAGCGCCCGAGGTCCGTCGGCCCGCTAAGCGCCGCCCCGCACAGTGGCTGATTGCGCGCCGCGCTGCGGCGGCGGCCGGCGTGACCTGAGCGCTAATGTCCGCCCTACGCTCCGCGCCACTTGCTGGCGGCCGCTAAAAACGTACCGCCTGTGTCTAGGGGATTATTTCGGGTGCACTTTGGACGAGCGCACACAAAAGGCTGCATACGAGTGTCGTTCAGTACAGCCTGAGTACTGTAGGTGTGGCGTCGACGTTATATTGTTCAACGTCTGTATACTGCCCCCTTTCGAAGGTGAGCAGCGTACTCTGGCTCGACAAACTACAACAGGCGAGATTTTGCTCCCCTTGCGAATCAAACGGCACACCACGCCGCTGTCCACACTATTAATCGTAAAATCACGGTCCGGTCTTCCCATCGGGCCCCACTCGGCACCTCAGTTAGATTGGAGTTTTATTTTGTCCTGTGGCGCTCCCGCTTTCCGTTAACGAAGGTTAATCTTGATTCGGCACTCCGTACGACGCTTGGCACCTCAGCAGGCAAGTCGGAGCCACCTTCGCGACTAAACGGAAGCCATTGGACTGAGAGGTCTGGTGTTTTTCATATTGTTCATAAATTGTTGTTTTGGTATTAAGTTGGCTGAAGTTTCCACAAAAGCCTGCATACGAGTGTCGTTCAGTACAGCCTGAGTACTGTAGGTGTGGCGTCGACGTTATATTGTTCAGCGTCTGTATACTGCCCCCTTTCGAAGGTGAGCAGCGTACTCTGGCTCGACAAACTACAACAGGCGAGATTTTGCTCCCCTTGCGAATCAAACGGCACACCACGCCGCTGTCCACACTATTAATCGTAAAATCACGGTCCGGTCTTCCCATCGGGCCCCACTCGGCACCCCAGTTAGATTGGAGTTTTATTTTGTCCTGTGGTGCTTCCGCTTTCCGTTAACGAAGGTTAAGCTTGACTCTGCACTCCGTACGACGCTTGGCACCTCAGCAGGCAAGTCGGAGCCACCTTCGCGACTAAACGGAAGCCATTGGACTGAGAGGTCTGGTGTTTTTCATATTGTTCATAAATTGTTGTTTTGGTATTAAGTTGGCTGAAGTTTCTTATGTACTTCCCGGCATTTGGTCTGTTGTTCGGCTTGGGCTAGGTCTCGTTATTTTAAAAGTCGGTCCTTGTTTTGGCTTAGTACGATTTTGATTCACTGCCTGGTGGTTCTGGTAGTACGCCGGGTCGCTGTGGTTGTGTTGCATTTTGTATGGGGTTGTGTGTTCGGAGCTGTGGAGTACCATTTGTGTGAACTGCTTCACTGGGGAGTACTGATCGGGCCATTCTTGGTCCCCTGTTGTATGAGATTGCAGCATATTTTTTATCTTTCGTGAAGTGATTTTTTTAATATCAATCAAAAATCATAAATATTTTCAGTCACTGTAAATAATAATACTTAAATTATTGAAGAACTGCGAATTTAAATATCTGCAGGTATTATGTTAATGTTTGCAATCATATAGTCGGCGAGGCTGTGGTGGCGCAGTCGACTATCACTAGGTGTAGTTTACATCACGCAGCTACTTCCTTACATCACACCACACCACACCACACTAAAAAGTTTGTTCCCTTTGAAACATCCCCTTAGAAAAATTAATGAATTACTGTGCTGATAAACCTCTTACATTATTTGATTTTCAAACAGCTGAGCAGAACTGAACGTACCAAGACATTTCTCTCTTTGCTGATTCTGATCAACACTAAAGTGACACACAATATTTTTAGCGCAACGCAATCTGACTTCCAATAATCCCTACAAAAGAATGGCCCTGACTGACAGTACCTATACCTTTCATGAATCACTTACCTCACAAAAATGTTCGTTACTCGAACTACTGCAATACAGCGAGTGTCAATACTGCCAGCTAAATAAAAGATTCTAAATACTGAAGGCACTAACTACTGATAGGCATAGTTAGAAAATGAAAGATTTTGATAGAGAACAAACAATGTATTCACCTTAATAGTGTTCAAAAGTCATTATATATATATATATATATATATATATATATATATATATATCAGTTCATGACACCCAGTCTTAAAATTTACTCTCTCTGATGGACACACGTCCAGATTATCCGCTCTCAACTCCGCCATCTCACTCCCCACACCAACCACTGCTGGCGGCTCACCTCCAACTGCGCAACGCGACGCGGTGTTCACATCCGACTGCCCAACACTACAATAGCAAATATTCCAACAATGCCAACCAGCCACAGACTTCACACAGCACAGTCAGTGATTTTTATATAGAGCGCGACGTGGCGTTACCTGCATGAAAACCTAAAAAGCCTACTTAGACCTTTTACACTGACTTAAGAGATTTACAGAATATTCGTCATCGCATGAGGTTAAGTCATCAGTCTTCTGCCTGGTTTGATGCGGCCCGTCACGAGTTCCTCTCCTGTCCAGCGTCTCAGAATACCTACTCAATCATCTCATGGATGTATTGTAATCGGTCTTCAGCTCCAGTTTCTACCCTCTACGCCTCCCTCTAGCACCATTGAAGTTAGCCGGCCTAGGTGGCCGAGCGATTCTAGGCGCTACAGTCTGGAACCGCGCGACCGCTACAGCCGCAGTTTCGAATCCTGCCTCGGGCATGGATGTGTGTGTTGTCCTTAGGTTAGTTGGGTTTAAGTAGTTCTAAGTTCTAGGGACTGATAACCTCAGATGTTAAGTCTTATAGTGCTCAGAGCCATTTGAATCATTTGAACCATGTAAGTTAGTCCGTGTTGTCTCAACAGATGTCGTACCATCCTGTGCCTTTCTCTTATCAGTGTTTTCCATATATTCACGCGAGGAACCTCCTCATCGCTTAGCTTATCAGCCCATCTAATTTTCAATATTCGTCTGTGAAACCACGTTTCAGATTCTCCGATTCTCTTCTTTTCCGGTTTTCCCACAATCCGTATTTCACTACCATACAATGCTGTGATCCAATAATACATTCTTAGAAATTTTGTTACTCAAATCAAGCCCTACATTTGATACTAGCATTGGCCAGGAATGACCTTTTCGCCAGTGCTAGTCTGCTTTCTATGTTCTTCTTCCTCCTTCCGTCATGGATGCTTTTGCTACGTATGTAGCAAATATCCTTAACTTCATCTACTTTGTGATCACCAATTTTGAAATTAAGTTTCTCGCTGTTAACATTTATGCTACACCTCATTACCTTTGTTTTACTTCGATATGCTCTCAATCCATTTTCTGTACTCGGTGAGTACAGAGGAGAGAAACAAAAGTTCTTTCCTTTCGGCAGGTACCGTAATTTTACTTCACGTTCACTGAAGATACCAATGTCAACAGCAAATCTTATAGCTGATATCTTTTCACATTGAATTTTAATTCCACTTTTGAACCTTTCTTTTATTTCCCTCATTGCTTCTTCGATGTGTGGATGGAATAGTAGGGGCGGAACACTACATCCCTCTATCTTTTTAATCTAAGCACTTCGTTCTTGGTCTTCTACTCTTACTGTTCCCTCTTAGATCTTGTACATATTGCATATTACCGGTCTTTCTCTATAGCTTACTCCAATTTTTCTCACAATTTCTAAAATCTTAGCCGAGCGGTCTATGGCGCTGCAGCCATGGACTTGCGGCTGGTCCCGGCGGAGGTTCGAGCCCTCCCTCGGGTATGGGTATGTGTGTTTGTCCTCAGCATACTTTAGGTTAAGTAGTGTGTAAGCTTAGGGACTGATAACATTACAAGTTGAGTCCCATACGATTTCACACACATTTGAAACTTTTTTTTCTAACATATTAATCGATTAGACATTGTCTAACGCTCTTTCTAGGTCGACAAATCATATGAACGTGTCTTACTTCAGTCTTGCTTCCATTATCAACCACAACGTCAGAATTGCCTCTCTGGTGACCTTATGTTCAAATTCTCTCTCACGCTTCGGGAAAACTATTAGTCCTACAGAAACAATGAACAAGAACTTTTTGTAGGAAATTCAGTGTAGCTAAATTTTGTATAGGGATTCATTTCCGCTAAAGGCCGTAGTTTTAGCGATATTCACGAAAAGGATACGAAAGTGACCTTCAAACGCATCTCCTCCCCTACATTTAGCCCTCACTGGTCAGGGTTTCTTGTTTGTTGTTCGTGGCACTCTACAAACATTTGCGACTCCACGAAATATTTTGTTCTTGATTGGCTGGCCTTATTTCGCTACCGGCTTAGTCGAGCACATACAAATCGTAAAACAGACGTTTGTGTAAATTTTACCAAACAGTTTTGTGAATTTTAACGCATATCATAACAATTACATTTTTGTATTCGTCAGACCTTCTGACTACGAAACTACTGTGCTTGTAAGGGTTAATTTTGAATCGAACTGACAACTTAATTAGTGTTTACAAAAGTCATCTCCCTTTTGTCACCCTCACCGCCACGTTTAATATAACAATGTTAACGAAGTAGCCGACTATGCTGGAGGTGTAAGTGCTGAATGAATAGGGGCCAAAAAAATGCCGAATATCACGAACAGTTCGTGTAGTCGGAAGATCTTGTACAGTGGTAGGAGAAAGTGCCACGAACAACATGCTAGAAATTCTGACTGATGAGGGATGAGTATGGGGGTGGAGGTGCGTTTGAAGGTTTCTCTTGTACAATTTTCTTCAATAACTCGAAAAACATGGCCTCTAGCGAATAAATATTGTACCTTAAACTTCCAACAAAGAGATCCAGTGCATTTTTCATGCAGGGCTAATAGTTTGGAGTAGCGAGTGAGAGAATATGAAAATCTCGTACGTATTTGGCCGACATAACATTACGTCTTTAGGGGCAGTTGAGTCACCATGTATGTATTCTTGACTGTAGTGTAAAATTACATTCAGCAGTTTACAATTGATTTCTAGTGTCTCCTGAGTTTTCGTAAAGCAGTACCACACACGTACGAATTACAATCAGAAAAAAAATAAAGAAAATGTAATAAAAAAACCATAGCTACTTTACGTAAGTCTGAATGCAAAGACGGCGTCGTGGGTGTAGCTCCCGAAATACATCTCACATAACTATAAAATGTTAATATTAGATACATAAAATATTATTTAATTGACTTTTGAAATTACGATGAGCACCAGAAACGGTAGTATGTGCGTTCTATGTGCGTGGTACAAGTTGTTTCTTGCCTTTAGTCCTCTGCAAATCTAAATAGGTGCAATGATTTAGCCACATTTAAAAGGATTTTTGTGCTCCCGCGGCGACCAGATTCGTTATCACCAATAACAGCAACAGCGACAGCATCAGCATTGGAGTTTCTGTACAAGTTTTCTTCGTGGAGATGGGACAGAATAGGTTCAACAGTCTTTTGACCGCTTTGATGTGACTAAACTGAAATTTTGTCTCTCGACCGCTTTGATGTGACTAAACTGAAATTTTTGTCGTATATCTGGAAAACAAATTTTCACATGACTAACGTCAAATGCTTAAGACATTAATTCATTTGTAAAGCAATCAGACGTTTTAAGCAAAAGCAGCTTTTTCTAGCACCTCAATGTTTATAACGTAATAGCTCCTTAATTGTGTTGTACAATGATACAACTGTGTTGCGAATAGAGTTAATAAATTAAAGCGCCTCGTCTGATGCTGAAATTTTGTGGTCGAACGGCGGAAATGTAGTAAGTCATAAACTTTTTTCCTATCCTTCCTTTGTGGGGTGGGAGTGGCGTTGTCTCCGAGAAATATTTAGAAAATGTATAAAATTAACTGTTAAATTTGTTGGAAATGATTACAGCTGTCATTCTCAAATAATGGACGAAAATTATCCGGGTAATTTTCGCGCCTTGAGCTACGCTGCCTCAAGACACATATACACTTACTAATTTTAATAACATAGAAATAGAAATCATATGTTATTCCGACGATGCAGTTCTGCTGTCAACAGTGAATGTAACTTGCAGAAACTTTTACGTGTATTTAACGTGGCAGCCCGAAACTTAAATACGGTCGTATCCACTCAAAACACCAAAGGTGTGACATCTCTGGAACCAATAGGATGACATCAGTGAAAATATCGAAAACGAAGTTAGAGAATAAGTAGCCTTAGGAAACAAAGTGTCACGGTGATTAATTGATACTATTTGGAAAAACAAGCATAGGGGAAAAGATGCAAAGGCAAGAATATACAGAACAATAGTGAGACCAGTATGAAGTACGCAGCTGAGACCAGACTGGAAACATCAAAAACAGAGAGAATCTTAGAAACCACGGAAATGAAAATTCTGTGAAGGATTGCGGGGAAGAAACTGAGAGACAGAGGAATAAACGAATGTATTAGAGAAGGATGTAAAGTGAACTCCATTACTGACTTGGTACACTCTAGCATTATGCGTGGTGTCTGTTGTTCTATGTCGTGCCTCCCTACCATTTTCGCGCAACGACGCTCTGAGCGTGATTTTTAGGGAATTCACTAGTTTGAACCTGGGACCTGTTAGGTAAGGAGACGCCAGACCACACATAACATGCAGAGTTCAGAAGAGTTCAGTGAGACTAGCGATGATATAACCAAATACTTAATGATTTCAGCGTCAGCTCCACTGCACTCCCTGTAAAAGAATCTTAATACTAACTAAATTTAGTGGAAGGGGTTCAAGGCTTTCCTATTATTAGTTAGCTGGTAAAATAACGTCGAAAAAGCAGTTAAGTTAACCATTGGAAATTTTATTCTACTCACAAAACATTGTTTATAAATTGCACTATTGATAAAAGGAAATGTTTTAATACAGGATGATAAAAACCAACTGCGTTGAACAAAAATGTGAACGAATATTCCCTGAATGGGTTTCCAAGTTCTACAATGGATCGAAGGATGACCTATGCCATATCGCATCTATAATCTAGGTTTAAATTAAGTTTCACAAAAGAGAAAACTATCAAAATGGTCTACAGTGACCCTCAATTATCTTTAATTACTTATCTAACTTGTCGTAAATTACAGTGGCTGATGTGGCTTCTCAATAACTATATAACAAAAATCATCGCGTTTCAGATTTTAACTTACGTAGCAAATGTGAATACCATGAGCTTCAATTGACGATCGACACTAGTATTACGTAAAAAGGGGATGTAACAGATGAGACTTCTGCAGTTCTGAGTGAAGCCTTATGCGCTGAAAAATTCGGCATCGCGTGCGTTCATTACCTTGTCGTTGGTGATGCAGCGTCAGAGGGCGGCGGGCGACGCAGCTCCATACAGGTCGCCATCTCGGAAGCAACTCTTTTCTAACTTCTCCTTACTACAATTTACCGAAATTGATTTTAAAAAAAATCTGGCTGTGTTTTCATCTGACCAGTCAGGGTCTCAACGTTAACCTTAAGCTCCGCCTACAAAAATTCTGTCTATCCAATGAGAAACGTTATACTTTTCGTGGTGGGGCAATGTTTTTAAAGTTTGCAACGTAACAGAGACGCGAAAAAGTCTCAGGCTAAAACTTGCAGCTAGTGTGGCCCTTTTAGTGTTATCGTAAGATTATGAAACGCCCCCTTTGAAAAATTTATACATGACTGTGCTTAACCTGACACACAATATTTTTAGCGCAACGCAATCTGACTTTCAGAAGTCCCTACAAAAGAATGGCCCTGACTAACATTAACCTATGCATTTCACAAATCGCTTACCTCACAAAAATCTTGGTTACTCGAACTACTGCAATACAGCGAGTGCCAGTACTGCCAGCTAAATAAAAGATTCATACTACGGAAGGCACTAACTACTGATAGGCATAGTTAGCAAATGAAAGATTTTAATAGAGAACAAACAATGTATTTACCTTAATAGTCATAATATATATAGCAGTTCATGACAAATTACAAAACTCCGCCATCTCTCTCCCCACATCCATCACTGCTGGCGGCTCACCTCCAACTGCGCAACGCTACGCGCTGTTAACAGCCCAGCTGCCCAACACTACAATGGCAGGCAGCAATGCAAACCAGCCACAGACTGCACACAGCACAGCCAGTGATTCTCACACAGAGCGCTACGTGGCGTTACTAATAAGAAAACCTAAACAGCCTACTTACATAGCCCCCATGCTCCCCACAAAAAATTTTACAAATTGTTTTGGGCACTGGCCAATACAGATTTGAAAAAATTGTTCATAATTACAGTAAGAAAGATATCAAATGCACACTTATTAATACAATGTTGGTCAAAAGCTAAAATTTTCTCACAGTCCATAAAGACAGTCCTGATCATTCATCACAGTAAAACTGCCGTTTCTTTTCTCAAAGTCTGAGCAGTAGAAGAAAATGCACACGCAAGTAGTGGATTTCCATGCAGTCTTGAAGAAGTAGTGTTGTCCTTCCAACGAAAAGACAGTGCTGACTCTTGACATGCAGACAGGTAATGGGCCACAACAGAGCAAACCCACCACAGAGTCAGTCGAAGTTTTGAAGAATATTGGTACGTAGGTCATCAGAGAGTAGACCCACTGTAGTCCTGGTAGAGATTACGGTATTGGTGGATCACCAAAGGTGTAGACCCACTGTAGTCCTTGTAGAGACGGCCAGCAGCCATCTGTTGCAACTGTGCAGGTGCACAATCACCATCGAAGAGTCTTGCAGAGAATATAGCAAGTCCATAAACCACCACTTGTGCACTCACAAAAATTTTGTTTGGAATGTCTTTAGAACCAGCAATGCTGTTATCCAGTCCCTTGCTGAATTATTAACACACATCTAAACACTAACAGTCCCTACTTTCCACATATTGTCCATATACTATGACCAACAGAAACGTGTGCAGTGAACTGTAACTTACAAGTTAATAATATGATGAACTATTGTCAATTACAATTTTGTAACATAAGAATACAATAACAAAGATACAGAAAACATCATTAAAAACATAATAATACAGATAACATTTGTAGTACAGGCTTTACAAAAGAATCGAAATAATGTATACCTCAGTGTTACAGGAATTATGACATGAGTACATACATAAAAGATCAGAATAATTTTTGAAACGTCAGCTTCATACATGAACATTAAAACAAAATGGAATAAATAATGCCTAAACATCTTTACAAAGTAAATAACATATTATTAATGTAAATTATATTTGAACATAACAGTATTCCTCATCATAGTGAATGTAGCTTAGTATTAGAGGAAAAAAAATTACTATGAAACAGTACACATAGACAGGAAGAAAACAAATACACAAGGGTACACAAACACATAGTGGGATAACACAAAAGGAAAGGACAGGGTTTGTTTTCAGTGTAACATTTGGTACTGCAGTCCAACACAGAACTTCATTCCATATATCTTTCCTCTTATTTCAATATTTGTTTCCACCAAAAAAATTCTATCCAAGCATGCTTTCTGTTAAAAAAAAATGGCTCTGAGCACTATGGGACTCAATTTCTGAGGTCATTAGTCCCCTAGAACTTAGAACTAGTTAAACCTAACTAACCTAAGGACATCACAAATATCCATGCCCGAGGCAGGATTCGAACCTGCGACCGTAGCGGTCTTGCGGTTCCAGACTGTAGCGCCTTTAACCGCACGGCCACTTCGGCCGGCACGCTTTCTGTATTTATATGTTCACACATTTCTTACCTCATTATTTATTTTCCATTATCTTACCTCATCATTTATTTCCAAGAAAATCCTACCTAAACCTGTTGTGCCTAAACCCTACTTTTTTGGTTCATATCATCTTTCAAAATACTTTTTTATTGCCAAACCATTTTCTTATAGCTTCTAAATGCATTTCTTCCCATTCATCGTAGTTAGCTTCTTATATAGTCTAACCCCTCTTAAGCTAATTTAAATCTGCTGAGCTCAGATGCTAAACTAAGGGACAAGGCAATGCAGCAGCACAAAACAATTAACACGAACAGCAATGATAAAAAATACAAAAGGCAAAGCAAGCAGCATAAATTAGCAAAGCAAATGCAATATTACAACTAATATAAGGCAATGCACAGCAAACAAGAAAAATAAATTCGTAGTAAAACTGGCTTAACAGAGTAATAGAAAGTGAAATTGAGTAGCACTATGCCTGGCAAACAGCAGCAGCAAATGCTGTAACTAATACCTAAGCATGGCAAAGATCAAGCAGAAAAAATATTACACTAAAGACAACAATGCAGACAAAGGAAATGTCTATTCGCATCTTAATGTCTATGTAATTAAAGTGGTGCACCACAACAACTTATTGTAAAAAAAATATTACCATGTACTTGAAAAGAAAATTATGTGTGCAGTTACTGTTACTAGTCCCTTCTTATTGTTCTTTCCTTTCCAAGTGCTCCTTTTTTTAAGAATGTGGATTACAAAATTATTATTTAATAGATCTGTTGACAGAAAGTGTTCACATTAGCAAATGCATTTTATTTTATAAAAGCAATGCTGCAACACAGCTGGAAACTAGATATCAAATGAAATAAGCAACTATGTACAAAGTAAAGCATAAAATAATCATTCAGTAGTCATGAGGCATTTCATAAGTTAGTAGAAATTCTCTCAATTCTCGTATATAGACACTTGTCCTAATCAGGTGTGCAGATGTAAGAATGTTTCCAAGTTATGAGCGTGTCGTATTTGCGATGCTTTCTACAAAGGAATGTCAATAGCGAGGATAATGGCCTCCCTTTTTTTTCTACCTGTGCCTCTGAAAGGCACACGCTAATGGCTTTTTTTTTCAGGCGACTGTCACCCAGCTGGGTGCCCACGACGCATTACGTGCAGATGGTCATTTAACTTTCTTACCGAAATATTTACGACACCAGTTTCCGCTACAGTGACAGTCTCATATAAAAATATTTCACAGGTCAAGAATTTGGGTTACAAATCTGTAGAAACAAAATCCTATAAATATAACAGCGTCCAAAAAATTTTCGCCAGCATTGTGATACATTCACGCATATACACACATTCCATAACTCTTAAAGTACGATTCTTGTTTTCCAAGAACCTTTTTCACAAACCAGAGTCCCTAACCACTACTCATTATTCCTTAGCTTATTCGTCGACACTTCTTCAATATTTCATCAGAACAGATACGTAGCATAATCAAATAACTCATATAGCATCAGCTTACTGATCATAAACATACCGCAACAGCATAATACACATAGTCATCGTAATAATAACATCGTAACACCTCAGTCAACTCTCAAACTCGTCGTAGCTTCCTCCAATAATTTCACAACCTAAAACAATTCTCTGCTCATGTCAAAAGTGTCATCTGCCTCAAACGCACTTTAAAAATCGTGATCCCATACCAAATATATCATTCAAAGCTCTCATAATATCACAATGGTTCCGAAAAAATATGAACAGTTCGCAATGTACAGACAAAATACAGTTTCATAAGTGTGAAGTTATCCAACTGTGTAATTGCGTAAACATCTGTCACTGACGTAGTAAAAAGAATGTTTGTTTCTCTGTCAAATAATCAGATAGCTGTGTAATTCTGTGTTAGAGAAATATGGTACCGATGTGTAAAGTTCTATAAGCAAATACCATATTAGCTAGGGCTCCTTGTGCTTGCCAAACACATGGTACACAAAGTAGGCGTGTACCCCCCTGAGGATCAATGTAATTATACCCTCAGGTGTTACAGATTACAGCAATGGAATGAAATGTATTACGGAAAACCTTTGTATCATTGTCCTTCAAATATCTTTAAAAATAAATGATTTAAGTACAAAATTAATCGCTCAAACACATGTCCTGTAGCGCTACATGTGCGTCTTGCTGTAAGATAATCTCTGTGAAAGTGTCGTAGTTATTGTCCTCTGAAAGCTATGTTCTGCAGAAGCAGTGTACTTACCTCATGATAAACAAAAGTGAAATGCTTTGCATATAGATATCTTAGTTATTACGCTTATTGCCGTGATGAGGAAGGTACTGTGCTGTGACGTATTGTTGTCCTACGGAAAAGGCTGTCTCCTTGTAGCCATAGCACTAAAGTCACCACTAAAACATGTGTTACTTTCCAGAATAATACAGAAAAACTGTGCAGATATGAAACAGAAACACCGCAAAAGCAACATTGTAAATTGTCACTCATTAGTAGCGTCGTGATAAAATCGTGTAGCTGTCACATAAACTAACCACTGTCTCATCTGGTATCTCACAGAAAGTACCTTAAATCCAGAATGTATTTTCCAGTAAACCAAAATGTTGCATTAGAATCTCATTAGCAGTACCAGTATATGTTCTAAGTATGTGAGCCTTATAGTCGTTACGTAATCGTGCAACTAACAAGCAAGAATGTACACACACAATAACACTGTGACGTCTGTTCACTATAACAATGCATTCGTAATTTCTGTTTAAATAAGTTCTCTAGGTTCTTGATTGGATATTTAACTTCAAACATTGTTGTATGTTAACAGATTCTAAGTCTGACAAAGCATACTAGCAATGTAAAGTGAAAAGTTATATGGCAAAGACAAAGTTCAAAAGCAGATTATCTTTCTATAAATGGTTTTACATGTAAAATGCGGTGTAAACCTTTACTCTTCCTAGTGCACAGAGTTTCAGCTTCAAAGCAATTATCATGTTGTATACATCGGTAAAGAATGCTAAAATTTTTCTCAAGGCTAACGTCTTATGTTATTTTTCTCTGAGCCAGCCGGCGCAAGCGGCTGCCTGCGGTGCGAGTCATTGTCTGTCCCTTTGTTGGCGCGCGTCGTTATTGGGATTAGGAGACCTAGCTTCTACAAATTCACGTTGTCGAAAGTGCCCTGCTCTGTTTGAATCCCGCCAGTTCTGATGAAATTCAGGTCTGTCGTGATGATTATCTCGTCTGTCGTCATGTCGGTAGATTTCATAATTTCTTTCTTGTCGGTCATGTGGTGGAGAATTTCTTCCTGAATCGTAACTGCGCGCTTAACTGTTGCGTCTGAAGTTATTCTGTCTCCCTTGATAATAATTGTTTTGGTTCCCATATTGTCCGTTTCTAAGGTAATCTCTGTCATATTCACTACTTCGGAAATTCGATCTTTCTCTGTAACTATTATTACTCTGCCAGTGGTTGTCATATGGGTGGTGTCTGTTTTGGTCACGATTTGCGTTGTAAGAATAGACTTGTTGTGTCCAGTTATTGTTTCTGTCGTCACGGAATTGTGACGGATGTGACCTGTAGTGATTGTTTTCCTGTTTTCGCATCCCGCGACTGACTTTGTCAATTTCTAATTCTTGTAACAGTCCTTGACAAGCTTCAATGTCGTCTTTGCAACGTCCTGTTAAAATAATATGTCGTAATTGTTCAGGTAATTTGATTAAGCAAATGCGGATGAGTTCTGAGGGGCTGTATGGGTTTGTCAGGTACTGATTCTTGTGCAACATGTCTTTAAAATATTTCACAAGACTGGAAAATTCAGATTGTTCGAAATGTTTCATCATTATGATGCTATGTTTTACTCGGTCTTGTGTAGCTTGAGACCAATATGCTGAGAGGAAGGCATGGTAAAATTCTCCTTCACTGTGACAATCGTGAACGACCGATCGCATTCTTACAGCTGGTTCATTCTCCAAGTAGCCACACATATATTCTAATCTGTGCTCTAATGACCAGTTGGGAGGAAAACAATGAGAGAATTGACGGAGCCATGCTTGTGGATGAATGTCGTTGCCAGAATTCTTAAAACGTTTTGAATTTACGTGTAGTAATGAACAGCTTATAGTCAAAATCATCATGTCGGCGAGTCGCATATCGGTCATTGTTAGGTCGTGTCGGCCGTTCCATCTCAAAATTCGGTGCACATTGCCAATTTCTTTCATAACTTCTGAAATGCCATGTGTTATTATTTTGCGGCTTTTCCGTATTTCTAAGTCCCTCTTCCCATGTTGGAGCGCGAGTGTCCTCTGAAATACGTAATTCTTGTATTACCTGTGTCAGCTGATCTTGTACTTCCCGGATTTCTCTTTGGTTCAGATTTAGTTTCAGTTCCCTAATTTGTTCGCTCTCTTCTGTGTCATTAAAGACTACCGATTTTGTGTCATTCAGATTATCATCTACCTTCGTAGATAAATTATTTAGCTGATCCGAAAGTTCAACTACTTTCTCTGATAATGAACTAATTTCCTCCATGTGTCTTTCTGAACCAATTTTCAGAGTATCTACTGTGTCCTTTAAGTTTTCTTGAGTTTTTGCAAGTTGCGTAACCGAATCGGTAGATGCAACTGAGTCAAATTTGGCTTGCAAGGTCTCATGATTTTCATGAACAATAGTTTGCAGTTCTTTTATGGCTGCTTTGTGATTCTGTAATGCATTTTCATGACGCGAAAAAATAGGTTGCTCACAAATTTGTGTTTTTACGTCATTACAGACATTTTGATATTTCGATTCGATGTTATGTAACTCAGTAGTTAAATCTTCACGTGTTTGTTCAAACGTCGTGTCTAACTTTTTAAGATTTTGTTCCACTGTGTCTAACTTTTGAAGCTTTTGCTGTGTTTGTCTCTGATTTTGTTCCATTGTGTCTAACTTTTGAAGCTTTTGCTGTGTTTGTCTCTGATTTTGTTCCATTGTGTCTAACTGTTGCTGTGTTTGTCTCTGATTTTGTTCCATTGTGTCTAACTTTTCAAGCTTTTGTCCCATTTGTTGCATTAATTGTAATAACAATGCACTGGTGTCTGAAACATGTTCCTCAGTGCTATTCGGCAGTGCATTTGAACCGGCAATATTCGCATTCTGAGAAGCAGATAATGTGTCTTGATTTATTTGAGAAAACGGTGAGGACGCAAAACCTGAATCTACAGTATCTGCAAGATTGTGTCCTGTCATTTCGGAATCCTGAGGCGAGCTGTTGCCGACCGAACGATCGATAATGCTTCCCTGTTCACTAATTGTTTCACTGGCTACACCATTATTTGACGCCCGCTCCATTTCCCTATGCACAGTTACCAAATTAATACTTTGAATATTTGTTAATTCATTACATGGTGGCGTTAACACACTGCTTTCGTCTTCACTGTTATTTCTCAGTTTACTTTGGAGCCTAGTATTACGTTTTTCACACGCCATTATTGTCACAATATTTCGCACGACAACACAGAAAAACACAATTTGAAGAGCAAAAATAAGAGAACACATTATCATAGCACTGAAAATAATATCTAGTTAATAGCAGCTGCGAAATACTTGGTGCAAATCTACATGCATGCCACAACTGTTTTACTGTACAACAATGAAAAACCACAACTACAAAGGAGATTCTCTCTACAATTATGCGCTAGCAATAAACAAAATCTACGCTAATTACACAAACTACAAGGAAAAAATCAGAAGATTCCAGTGAGGTATCCTGGCAGGGTCGCCATATGAAATGCCCCCTCTGAAAAATTTATACATGACTGTGCTTAACCTGACACACAATATTTTTGGCGCAACGCAATCTGACTCTCAGAACTCCCTACAAAAGAATGGCCCTGACTAACATTAACCTATACATTTCACAAATCGCTTACCTCACAAAAATCTTGGTTACTCGAACTACTGCAATACAGCGAGTGCCAGTACTGCCAGCTAAATAAAAGATTCAAACTATGGAAGGCACTAACTACTGATAGGCATAGTTAGCAAATGGAAGATTTTAATAGAGAACAAACAATGTATTTACCTTAATAGTCATAATATATATAGCAGTTCATGACAAATTACAAAACTCCGCCATCTCTCTCCCCACATCCATCACTGCTGGTGGCTCACCTCCAACTGCGCAACGCTACGTGCTGTTAACAGCTCAGCTGCCCAACACTACAATGGCAGACAACAATGCAAACCAGCCACAGACTGCACACAGCACAGCCAGTGATACTCACACAGAGTGCTACGTGGCGTTACCAATAAGAAAACCTAAACAGCCTACTTACAAGATCTATACTGTTCTTCTGGAGGGCTCTATCTTTTAACATGGGCTGGGGGGTAGTCCTGGCGGTTACTTCACGTGGTGGGGCAATGTTTTTAACGTTTGCAACGTAACAGAGACTCGAAAAAGTCTCACGCTAAAACTTGAGGCTGGTGAGGCCCTTTTTGTATTATCGTAAGAGCTATACTGTTCTTCTGGAGGGCTCTAGCTTTTAACATGGGTTGGGGGGTGGTCCTAGCGGTTTCGTTTCGTGGTGGGGCAATGTTATTTAGGTTAGCAATGTAACACAGACGCGAAAGAGTCTCACGCTAAAACTTGCGGCTGGTGTGGCCCTTTCAGTGTTATCGTAAGATCTATACTGTTCTTTTGGACGGCTCTAGCTTTTAACATTGGCTGGGGGGTGGTCCTGGTGGTTAGCTGGCGACGTGGGTGTCCGTCCCTTATCGTAGGGCCTTCTAGCTTAACACGGTTCTGCTCTCGGCTTCTGTTCTCGTTTCTACCCTCAGAACTGCATCTGTCTCATGGTGGGAAGGTATGACATGCATTTAGGCATTCTTGTGTTAGTCTGTCGTATTCCATTTGCTCACTCGTTACTCGTATTACTTTGGTTAATTTAATGTCACGATTTATTCGGAGCTATGTGACCTACTACTGGATTTGCTTATCATGTCAGGGTTTTCATGGAAGATGTTGGATTTGCCTGACACCTTACAACACAAGAAAAAGAATGAGTGGAACGATCAGATAGACAGGATGGGTCAAAGGAAGATAGTGAAATAATAAGAAATAAATCAGCAGTTGGTACAAGAAATGTTGGCCGTCTAAGGTAAAGATGGAGGGGCTGCCTCAGGGTAGACTGAGGGGTACTGAAGGAAACAGGCTTTAGTTTAGGAAGAAAGGAGGAAGATGAAGAAGAAGAATAAGATAATGGACTTTTTAACCTAAGATTATACCTCCCAAAGGTTATATCGCCTAATAAGTAAGTTACAACAGCATTTTAAATATTTGAGTTCGGTCAATAGTGATATGAAGTATTGAAATTAAAATTTTTATTGCCCCTGGGAGCCGTTAGATAGGCAGAATTCAGCAGAACTTTGCACCACATACTGTACACTAAGCACTATTTAGTAATACAGATCTTTTCTCCTGTAAAATTTTTATTATCTTAAATGACCACATAATTTTCAACAGTCTTCGACAGCATCACATTTCAATACTTCCACTTCCTTCTACGTTCTTTTAATCGTCTACGTTTCACTTCCGTAGACCTCTTTGTTCTAGACGTGGATGATCTGGATCATCTTCCTAATTTCCATATAAATATCAGACACCAGTAGAGATCTTTTATTAGGTACACCTTTCTCCGTTGTGCCAATATACTTCTGACAACATCGTCGTTATGTCAACACTATGTAAACCTGCTACCTAGGCGGAAAAATTCTTTTATCTTTTCCACAATTCCGCATCAGATTTGGCTCAACGAATTAATTTAATTTAGTAATATAACAAACTGCGTACTGAACAAAGAAGAAGCCTTATGGAACATCACCGTCAAGGAAAATTGGAAAAAAATAAGAAAACGTTGAATGTATGATTTGCGTTATAGGTACATACAAATATACGTACAGGTGTACAAGTTCAAATATGAGTAGCTAGCTGGGTGTCTATTTATTCCATATTTCTATTATTCCATTCCCACCTCCCATCTCTCTCTGTCCCTCTCCTCCCCCATTTCCCTCTGTTTATGTCCTCCTCTTCCATTTCTATCTCCATCTGCTTCCTTCTGCTCCCTCTATCTGTCTCCTCCTCTATCCATTCTCTGTCCATGTGCTCCTCCCCAACTGCCCATCCACCATCTACTCTTCCCCTCTGTCCCCCACTCCCCCTCTTGTAAGGTACCCCTTACTGCCAGATTACATTCTATTTCCTTATTTTCCTGATTTACATTTCATATGACGTCTGCAGATATCAGTAGCATTCAATAAACTCAGGCAGTGCTGCAGACGCTTATCAAGGAGTAAGAATTCAGTCCCCACATTGGCTGGAGTAGTCGCTGGAACATCTGGCATTGACGGTAGAAAAAAAAATGTACAAATGTATGTGAAATCGTATGGGACTTAACTGCTAAGGTCATCAGTCCCAAAGCTTACACACTACTTAACCTAAATTATCCTAAGGACAAACACACACACACCCATGCCCGAGGGACGACTCGAACCTCCGCCGGGACCAGCCGCGCAGGTAGACAGTGGGATGAAATTGTGTGGCTAGCTGTGAGAAAGAGAGTGATGTCAGCGCTCGATACGTAGGAAAACCGCAGCTACGCTGGCGCGTAGCTGATCAACAGGTTGAATCAGTACTAAATGTTACAATAAATTCTGACATATGTTTTGGCTGTGCGGTTCTAGGCGCTACAGTCTGGAGCCGAGCGACCGCTACGGTCGCAGGTTCGAATCCTGCCTCGGGCATGGATGTGTGTGATGTTCTTAGGTCAGTTAGGTTTAATTAGTTCTAAGTTCTAGGCAACTGATGACCTCAGAAGTTAAGTCGCATAGTGCTCAGAGCCATTTGAACCATTTGACATAAATTTCGATGTAAATAATAACCTAGACACGGATGAACAAATCCAAAGCACACCAGCAGTCGAAATAAATTCTGTTAAGAAAAATAATGTCATTAATGAGATAAAACTGTGATGAGTCACCCTCGATTTTAATCAAAAAATTCGATGGAACTAGATCAGCATTGTCTGATAGAATAAAGTCAGTACATAAGTTTGTAAAAATTGATATTAACAGCTGTTTGACTGTGTAGCTTATATTCAGCAGGAAGTCAGTGATTTTACTTCCAGAGACTCCGTTATCTTTGCTGAAAGTGTAGAAGCAAAATTAAATTCGAAATTAAGAAATCGAATTGCAGTAAATAACAATATTAGTCCAGTCAAGATAGTCAATATAAAAAAAAAAAGCTGAAAATGGCGAGAAACTCTCAGTAATATGTCCAGAATAATATACAACAACTGCATTTTCGGAAAAATCCTACATCTTGGCATTTTCGAGTTTCAATGACAGTGACGATTCATGCTTGCACTCCAGCTACCTGCGTGCATTTTCTGACGCAGCTCTCAATGATGATCTTGATCATTAAAGATATGGAAGAAGTTGAAACTTGACTCAGTAATAGTTTCAAACAAACACACTTGGACTTTCTGTCGGGAGAGTTATCTGTTGACGACGTTCTTTCGTCATAGTTCATCGCCCAAGCAACAGATTCTTTCGACTCAAAACTGAAGCGCCTGAATACATCTCCTGGACGACGCACTTGGGTGGGATACTTCGAACTGATAGGTGTCACGATACTGTTTATCGCAGCCTAACGTTCGGGAGACTGGGCTCCATACCTGTTCTGCGTTCAAAGCATGATCCCGTTTTCCACTCCACGGGGCACTTCGGTCATGCGAAATACGATCACATCTACCTACAGCAGTCGTCATTATGACATCATTACGACTCCCTTGGAGTACCGTCGATTAGTCAAGGAAGGCTGCTTCACTGTCCGACGATCTGAAATGTTCTGGTCCGTCATATGGACTGACTCATATGGACTGACACGAGCGTAACGCAACTGTTGATGAGAAACTTGAACACGACGGGTGGCCTCACGCATGGGCGCCGACAGTCGGATAACGTGTTCACTTGATGGGCTGGTGCCATGCCTGCATGTCCAGACGTAATAGATGCCACAGAAACTTTCTGTGGAGTGTTCTTTGAAACCTCTGACCAACATTCGGAGCTAAGAGAGTCTCGCAGAGTTCTGGATCACGTAGATTTTGGGAAGATACTGAACTGGCTCGGTCACACAATCCTTTTGACGGATTTAACAACCTTCTAGTGTCCGGGGTTACCGATGTGGTAGCCGATGACAGTGTTTCCTGATACGAAGCTCTTTCCCTCGGTCTGCTAGCAATGAAATCAATTGTTAGCGATTTAATGACACTTTCCTAAAAGCGAAAGGAAAGCGTAAAGTCATGAGTCTTGCGTCAGTGTCTATAACGTCTAATATCAACAAGGCCCCGGGAGTAGACAACATTCCATTAGAACAAATGATAGCCTTGGGAGAGCCAGGCCTAACAAAACTCTACCATCTAGTGAGCAAGATATGTGAGACAGGTGAAATACCCTCAAACTTCAAGAAAAATATAATAATTCCAATCCCTAAGAAAGCAGGAGTTGAGTGAGGCGAAAATTACCGAACTATCAGTTTAATAAGCCACGGCTGCAAAATACTAACACGAATTCTTTACAGACGAATGGCAAAACTGGTAGAAGCCGACCTCGGGGAAGATCAGTTTGGATTCCGTAGAAATATTGGAAACATGAGGCAATACTGACCCTACGACTTATCTTAGTAAATAGATTAGGGAAAGATAAACCTACGTCTCTAGCATTTGTAGACTTAGAGAAAGCTTTTGACAATGTTGACTGGAATACTCTCTTTCAAATTCTGAGGGTGGCAGGGGTAAAATACAGGAAACAAAAGGCTATTTACAATTTCTACAGAAACCAGATTGCAGTTATAAGAGTCGATGGACATGAAAGGGAAGCAGTAGTTGGGAAGGGATTGAGACGCCGTTGTAGCCTATCCCCGAAGTTATTCAATCTGTATATTGAGCAAGCAGTAAAGGAAACAAGGAAACAAAAGAAAAATTCGGAGTAGGAATTAAAATCTATGGAGAAAAAATAAAAACTTTGAGGTTCGCCGACGACATTGTAATTCTGTCAGAGACAGCAAAGGACCTGGAAGAGCAGTTGAACGGAATGGACAGTGTCATGAAAGGAGGATATAAGATGAACATCAACAAAAGCAAAACGAGGGTAATGGCATGTAGTCGAATTAAATCGGGTGATGCTGCCGGAATTAGATTAGGAAATGAGATACTTAAAGTAGTAAAGAAGTTTTGCTATTTCCGGATCAAAATAACTGATGATGGTCGAAGTAGAGAGGATATAAAACGTAGACTGGCAATGGCAAGGGAAGCGTTTCTGAAGAAGAGAAATTTGTTAACATCGATTATAGATTTAAGTGTCAGGTAGACGTTTCTGAATGTATTTGTATGAAAGTGAAACGTGGACGATAAATAGTTTAGGCAAGAAGAGAATAGAAGCTTTAGAAATGTGGTGCTACAGAAGAATGCTGAAATTAGATGGATAGATCACATAACTGATGAGGAGGTATTGAATAGAATCGGAGAGAGGAGAAATTTGTGGCACAACTTGACTAGAAGGAGGGATCGGCTGGTAGAGCATACTCTGAGGTATCAGGGGATCACCAATTTAGTTTTGGAGGGCAGCGTGGAGGGTAAAAATCGTAGAGGGAGACCAAGAGATGAATACACTAAGCAGATTCAGAAAGCTGTAGGTTGCAGTAAGTACTGGGAGATGAAGAAGCTTGCACAGGATAGAGTAGCATGGAGAGCTGCATCAAACCAGTCTCTGGACTAAAGACCACAACAACAACATCAAAGACACTGCTCTACGCAATAGCAGCAAGGCCTTCTTTTAAACAGAGTCTGACATTGGCTGTACTGCAGACTTTTGGAAAGCAGTCCGTCAAAGTAACGTTTGATTTAGCCGCACTTCCACCAACACCCCAAACGGCAAAACAGGTGAGGAATGCATTAGCTTCATTAATTTCGTCTAATACGAACACAACCATCGGATCCTTAACTGATGTGTATCATTACCTTTAACTTCAAGCGTGGATGGGAAAAAGGAATGGTAATGGGGCGTTCTTGCCGATCAGCTTACACGAATTCTTGCTGAATACGAATCGGAACCGGAGGAAATACTTCACATTTTATCCTGCAACTGTAAATCTGGTATTGAAAACAGGTGCGTATCACGGACAAGCGACTTAAATTGACTGAGTATGTGAAGCTACTGCGTTGGCCATGGATGCACAAATCGGGTGGATTTCGCGGGCTCTTAAGATCGAAGACGACTGAAGTGTTTACATAAAAACGTTAAGTAACCCCAATATTGTAAAAGGTTGTATCCATTGTTTTTTTTTGTTCTTATAGAAACAATTCTAATGCTAGTTTCTTTTTCAGATAACGTCATCCTGTCATTAATTTTTGGCCAATGAGTGAGAATTGCCTATTAGAATTTTTAACAACACTGCCCACTAACACGGAAAAGCATTGTATTATTGTTGTTGTTTTGTCTCGTCTCATTCAAATTTCTTTTGTTTTTATTTTACGTTGCAACATTATTCGTAATTAAAAAGCCATCTACAACGTATGATCAGAAGTTGCAAAACATTACTTCTTTTTAAGCTCTAGCTGAATTAAAATAAATGTTATTGTTTCCAGAATGAGATTTTCACTCTGCAGCAGAGTGTACGCTGATGTGAAACTTCCTGGCAGATTAAAACTGTGTGCCGGACCCAGACTCGAACTCGGGACCCTTGCCTTTCGCGGGCAAGTGCTCTACCACTGCAAGTACCGTCAGAATTGAAGCTATGAGGAGAGGTCGTGAATCGTGCTTGGGTAGCTAAGTTGATAGACCACTTGTCCACGAAAAGCAAAGGTTCCGAGTTCGAGTCTCGGTCCAGCACACAATATTAGTGTTCCTTGAAAAGTAAAGCTGTATACTAAATAATTTTATCGTTTTAGATGGTAAAGGTGATTAAACTCATTAATTTTGCGCCAATATGAACCCGATCGGACGCTTAGTTCCGTTAGTAAGTTAAAACTCGAAAATTCGAAGATGGTGACGGATTTTCGCCAAAGTGAATTTTTTTGGGATTTTGATCTGGACATTGTTCTGACCTATTCTGCGATGTTTCAGCTTGTTTTTCAAATGTCCGGCTTAGTGTCTAATTTGACTGGACTACAGTGGAAATACTAACAAAGAAGGCCATTATGTACAAAACGTTACTTTATGCTAATTTGCTGCTAAGAGAAAAGTGCAGAAAGTAAGTAACGATAAGAATGGAAATGTTGTTAGTGACGACTACATTACTTTTAGTAAGTAGGTTACACAATATTGTCACTAAGAGAAAAATATGCCAAATCTGCAGTCATAGAAGGAAACCTGGGGATAATTTTAAGGCTTCATTTCAGGTGGTTGCTTTGCTAAAGAAAGTAACGAAAGTAACTGTTGGAAGGGCGGATGATGGGCATCAAGAAATAAAGGGAACGGAAACAGTAATATGGTAAGCGATGTCCCCACAATTTAATGAAAGATAGGACAATGATTTTCCCAGAAAAGGAGGAGGTGAGAAACGAAGGGGATCACGTTTTTGCGGCTGTAAACTAACAAGGAGAGGACGCCTGCTCGTCATCGCCGAATTAGGCCAAATTTATGGCACATGTAGGGCGTGGAGGGACAAGAAAGTGCCCCAAGTGGAAACTCCAGATGACCAAGCATTTAGGAAATAAAAGGAATTTTGATGCGGCTCTATCACCACGTGGAGCTTATGAATTGTCTCTGTGGAAATGCGCTTACAAAGTGGTGTGTGGCTAAACGGTAACAGATCGGATTGCCATTGAACGGGTCGCAAGTTCGACTCCGCTCGATGGTGGATATGTTTGTGCTCCTTGGCAATGCGTGCACTATTGACATTACAATTAATCGCAACATCATGTAGGTTATTTTATTAATTTATATAAGCACAAAAAGTATAGGCATAGGATGAAACGCGGGACTGCAAACATTTAGAAAGGGATTGTAGTTAACGCATACACGGGAACGTCGTGTATGTAAATCGATACTTCCACTCTTTTACAACTGATCAATTACATGTACCGGTGTAATATTCATCAAAGAAACAGGGCAAGCAATAATTTTGACCGCATCTTGCGCACGTTATAAACGCCGTCTTTTTGCAGTGACATGGTTTTTTTTTAAATGTCTCCATATAAAAATAAACTTGATTGACATTCTGAAAATAGCCCCTTTCATCGCACAGTCCAGCAGCGAACCACGCATAACGCAGCATGTCGCTGAATACGTGTGAGGATAGCTAGTTATGTATAATGGAATGTAGTTTGATGCAAGCTTCTCGGGAAGTGATTTATTCTCCTTTCTCGATGAGTAAGTGTAGTTTTGACATTTTATTAGATTTTTTGGCTATGGTTCAAATGGCTCTGAGCACTATGCGACTTAACTTCTGAGGTCATCAGTCGCCTAGAACTTAGAACTAATTAAACCTAACTAACCTAAGGACATCACACACATCCATGCCCGAGGCAGGATTCGAACGTGCGACCGTAGCGGTCGCTCGGTTCCAGACTGTAGCGCCCAGAACCGCACGGCCACTCCGGCCGGCATTAAATTTTTTATCTGTCAATAAAAATATACATCACAAGGTTGAACTAGTGGCGTACAATTGGGGAGAATTACTTTGATACAGCAGTGTGGAACCGTTCGTCGTATGTTTATGGATTTGTTTATCCTTCCCACGACTCAGTCAACAGAAGATATTTATTCTCTTGCATGTAGGGCTTCATCACATCAGATAAATATTTTTTGTACAAGTCTGTTGTCAACTGTGACTTGTCGTTGCACCCAATAACACTTCGCACCGTAAGGCATTGAGATGGCACTGTATGTCTCGTGCGAATGTAGTCACTGTGCTGTCGCTCCCCCTGCCTGCAGTGATCCGAAATGCGGCAATCATTTTCATACAAACAGAACTTAGAAGTAGTATAACCAGGCGATTTGTGCCCCACAGTTCCATTATCCAACGATGCGAGTACCGTTATCCAAAATTCTGGAGGAAAGATAGGGCACTTCAGGTATATCTACTATCCTAAGGAAATGGTGGAAAGGAAAGGGCAGTTGGGCTACGTCAACTAACCTAAGTACCTTCTTCCTCGTAACTGGCTGGAAGTTTGAATTTTGGCGGGATGGGTTCTAATGGCTCTGAGCACTATGGGACTTACCTTCTGATGTCATCAGTCCCCTAGAACTTAGAACTACTTAAACCTAACTAACATAAGGACATCACACACATCCATGCCCGAGGCAGGATTCGAACCTGTGATCGTAGTGGTCTCGCGGTTCCAGACTGAAGTGCCTAGAACCGCTTGGCCACTCTGGCCGGCTAAGATAGGTCAATTGGGCTACATCTACTAACCAAAGAATATGGTGGCAAAGAAATGGCACTTGGATTACCTCCGCTAACCTAACTCACCTCTTCATAGGAACTGCCTTTATTTGAACAATTAGACCCACTAACACCATCAATTGTCTTCGCCATCCTCTTGGAAAATTTTGCTCTACGACCTTACTCCTGTAGCCGACGGGAGTTAGTATTGTGTCGCCCCCAAGAGATTCTGCTCATTTCGAATATTATTTCTCCAAATTTGTAGAAATTTCTTTACATTTGTTTAAATGTTTATGAATTTGTTTGAATTTGTTTAAATTCATAATCTACCTATAGTATTAATTTCATGTTATCGCCACAAGATTCTGAGACACCGGTTTTAGGCGTTTTAAAAGGTGTGTTACATGCAATCATTCAGCTCTGGACATAATTCTTGATTTAAACAATTAGAGCTACTACCACTATCAAGTGAGTTAGCCATCCTTTTGGAAAATGTGCACGAATTTTGCTCTAATAGCTTACTCCTGCAGCTGAGGCGAGTTAGTATTGTTTTGCCTCCACTAGAACCTACTCATTCAATTAGAATGTAATCTGTTTAAATTTGTATAAATTTATTATCTACAGCAACTCGAATATCTGTTTAATTTTGTATAAATTTATTATCTACAGCATTAGTTCGTGTTATCACCACAAGCGGCTGAGATATCGATAGCTGTATTACAGGCAATCATTTAGCTAAGCATTAATGCCTGAATATTGGAAAGTAAGAGTATGGTACTGCAAGTAAATGCTTTCCTCAAGAGGCAACTGCCTCCGACCAAAGAATTGACCTAGTTCGCCGCTACTACAGCACTTCGCGATATGTCACGTTCTCGTCCGGCTGTATGTGTGTCGCGCTCCCATCCCAGGCGCGTTCATGTCCATCAATAATAAGAATGACAAACCGACTAGCCTACTTTCAGAACCACCGACGTCTGCCGGACACAAAAAACCGATTGTCCCTAAGAATACTCAGTTCCGCCTGTGCCAGCCCTAAGCCTGGCGGAAGTCCCACAAAGCTTTATATAGGCAAGAAAAAGAGTCTGCTACGCTTTCAACTACCTAGTTTCAACTACTTTTCAAAGTCATCCAACCAATCACTTCCACATTTCCTATGTAAATCAAGCAACGTATGTCACCTAGTTTATTTATTACACTCATACAAAACACTCACCCCGCCGGCAGTCTGGAGGGGGGAATTGTTGTGAGAAAGGAATCACCCTGATCTGTGCTGCTGGGGAGAGGAAGGAGTATATTTATTTTTTCGAACTGTTTATTTAGCTCCGAATTTCATCTAATTCATTTATTACGCTGATACAAAACACTCACCCTAATATGCTTGGAGTCATAATATACAGTTTACAGACCTCGAAACTACTCCTAAATTCTGCATTACACTGATGTGCAGAGACGCAAACAACTCGTAAATTACGAGCGCGAGCAGTGGCTAGCAACCTGGACTCGCATTCGGGATGATGACAGCTCAATCCCGCGACCAGCCATCTTGATTTAGATTTTCCGTGATTTCCCTAAATCGCTCTAGGCAAATGACAGGGTGGTTCCTTTGGAACGGCACAGCTGACTTCCTTCCCTGTCCTTCCTTAATCCGATGAGATCGATGACCTCGCTACCTGATCGCCTCCCACAAACAACCCAACTACTAAGTTACATAAATAATCCATTACACACCATGCAGACGTGCAAACTACTCGTAGATCACCGAAATAATCCATGGAAACACGATCACAATGCTTAAACACTCGAAAATATTTCAATGCACAAACACTCAGTGCAAGTAAGAAAACCCAACTTATCAACCACTCAAATCAAGATTCTGCTGGATGAAAGCCTAAGTGCACCCTCTAAGACATTGAAACTCTCCAGATTTGTCCTAAGTACACAACTATATGCATAGCACTGCACAAGAATTGCTTAAAAACTCAAAACTGGTGATATCCTATTGGAAAAAAAATTACACCACCAGGGACAGAAACACTCTACCCTACACCTACAAGCTAGGGGGGAAAAACGTACAACTGACCACGTGCCAGTGTTGGACACATAGGGGTTAAAAAGAAGTGTGTTACCTACAAGCATACACCATCTTACACTACTTGAGGTCAGTGTTCAAAACACATGCTTACTAAAATATCACCCTAACCAAAGCCAATATGCGCTATCACAGCTGATGGAAAGAAAAATTCATCACACTACTGGGCGAAATCGTGGTCTTTAAAGACTGCATTCTCATCCATCTACAATCACAAACTATGGAATGGAGCTACTACGCCCACAGTCTCCCTGCCCTTGCAGCTCCTGCATTAGCAAATAAATCCTTGTCTTATAGCAGTTCCCGTTTCCATCAAATGGTCAAAACAGAGTTCTCTCGCAGTAACCCAGCTTAGCCGTTTCTACATGGGTTGCAGAAAGTTATAGATATATTTTCCTTCGACTCCTTTTGAGTTCCATCTTAAATTGGAACGATCTCATGCATAAAGCTGGAGAAATGACAGCAGTTGCATGGAAGCTACCTAAAACGAGGTTCAAATTTACTGTATGAGATAGTTTCAAGAAAGTGACTCGTTTCGAGATATGAGAGTGCTAGAAGTATGATTCAATAGTGGCTGTAATCAATAAACGACTTCTCCATAGTATCCTACGCAGGTATGTGCTTCAATGGGAGTACTTGATTCCAAATCCCATTACTCTCCAGCGTTCACCGTGTATATTCAGTGTTACAGTATTTGTCTGGACAGAAAACCACTTCATTCAGAGGTAATTCTGTAACTCGATTTGTAAAAGCGGGTATGGCTTTCAACGTGGATACTTGTACGTCCATGTAGAACCAAGAACGTTCGTCATTTGCTGTATTTTTTTAACTTCTCGCTGTTTGTAAAACGATTAATTCTCTCTTTATAGGACACAGTAGTACCACTCGCAAGAAAAGTTATTAGACATGTCGACCCATGGTTGATTCTCAGTCCGTATTATTTCATATCGCAGACAATCAGTTATTGACAATGTATTATACTTAGTAGTAGGGGATGTGTGATAGGTTCCCCTTTAGCTTGAGGGTTATAAAGTATGTGTTTGTGTTCGGGACATGTGCGAATGAAATGACTATGTCCTGTCGTAAGGGAGGTATGTACGGATTTGACGTGCGGTACTGTGATGACGAAGGGAGGCGTATGCAATGTCATAAGAATGGTAAATATATTTCTATTTCCAGAGCTACAGCCGTCAGCAGAGTGTATTTCCGAGGTGGAAGATACGTTTGCCACCTCTCTAGATATGAGAAAGACTTTGTAAATTGTAAATTGTAGGGGGTGATTTGGAATCTGCTACATCACCGACATATGTATTCACGAGTGGAAATACTGGTATCCACGTAAATGTCTTTGCAGATGTGACAAGTGTCTCAATCTAACGTAAGAAACTATACTAGTTTTGTTCATAAAACAGGACTTTGCCTATTTTCGTGGAAAGAGGACATTGATTATGGTCGGGAATGTTTTGCTTTATTATAGGAGTCTATCTGATGTTATATAAAGAATCGAGCGGACGACACCCATACAAGAGCACTGCCGGAGCGTCTTACGTGACGTGAAACAAAGCCTAAGAAAGAGAAGCACTGGGCGCCTGTCCTGTTTATCTATACCTGGTATCGAGAAATTACAGTTGGGGGTGCGCGATTCACTTGGTGGGAGTTTCACCTTGGTGCCAGAGCAGGGCCGCACGGGGCAGGAGAGTGTAGGCGTGGTAGCTCCAATCCATAGCTTGTGATTGTAGATGGATGAGAACACAGTCTTTTGAAATGACGATTTCCCCCAGCAGCGTGATGAATTTTTGTTTTCCGTCAGCTGTGATACTGTGTATTGGCTTCGATCAGGATGAGTTTTAGTAGGCTTGTCTAGTGAACACTGACGTCAAACTGCATAAGACGGTATATACTTTTAGGTAATACACTTTTTTTAAACTCCTATCTGTCCAACACCAACATGTGGTGAGTCGAACGTTTTTCACCCATAGCTTGTAGGTGTAGATGTAGGTTTGAGTGTTTCTGTTTATGCTTTCGAGTGCTGTAATTTTTTTTTCCCAACAGCATAACACCAGTTGTCAGTTTTTAGATTTTAAGTCATTGTTGTGCAGTGCTATGCATATAGTTGTGTAATTGGCACCGATCTTTGTGATTAGGGTCGATTTTGCGTAAGTTTGGAGTGGTATAATTTCCTCCCAGGAGAACAGAAGCTGTATGGTACAGTTAGTTCTGGCGATACTGAGCCGTCCTTGTGCAGTGCTATGCATATAGCTGTGTAAATAGGACCGAACTTTGTGACTAATTATGTAATTAGGATGCATATTTGGGTCAATTTACCGAGAAAAATACATAAAGTACACAATCTTAACCTTTGTCTCGCGCATCTGGAGAGTTTCAATATCTTAGGGGGTTAACTTATGCTTTCCATTCGTTGGAATCTGGATTTGAGTGGTTGATAAGTTTGGGTTTTTTAATTGCACTGAGTGTTTGTGCCAAGAATTGTTTTTAGGTGTTTAAACGTTGTGAGCGTGTTTGCATACATTATTTTGGTGATCTAGGAGTAGTTTTCACGTCTGAATAGTGTATAATGGATTATTTCGGTAAATTAGGAGTTGGGTGGTTTTGGGGAGGAGACCAGGCAGCTAGGTCATCGGTCTCATTAGATTAAGGAAGGACAGGGATGGAAGTCGGCTGTGCCTTCCAAAGGAACCATCCTGGAATTTTCCTGTGGCGATTTAGGGAAATCATGGAAAACCTAAATCAGGATTGCTAGTCGCAGGATTGAATTGTCGTTCTCTGGAATGCGAGTCCAGGTTGCTAGCCGCTGCGCGACCGCGTAATATACGAGTTGCTTGTGTCTTTGCACATTAGCGTAATGCATTATTTAGAAGTAATTCCAATGTCTGTAAACTGTATATTGTGACTCCAAGCTTGTTAGGGCGAGTGTTTTGCATCAGCGTAATAAATAAATTAGGTGAAATCCAGAGCTAAATAAATTGTTCAAGTAAATAAATGAAGTATACTCCTTCCTCTCCCCAGCAGCCCAGAACAGGCTGATTCCTTTTTCATTTTTTCGTACCAATTCCCCCCCCCTCCAGACTTGGGGCAGGGTGAGTATTTTGTAGGAGTGTAGTAAATAAAGTAGGTGACATACGTCCCTTGATGTATGTAGGAAATGTGGAAGCGTGTGGTTGGATGACTTTGAAAAGTAGTTGAAACTAGGTAGTTGAAGGCGTAGCGGCCCCATTTTCTTACCTACATAAAGCTTTTTGGGACTTCAGCCACACTTACAGCTGGCACAGGCCTAACTGAGTATTCTTAGGGACAATCGGATGTTTGAGTCCGGCAGACGTCGGTGGTTCTCAAAGTAGGCTAGTCGGCTGTCGTTATTATTATCAATGGACATCAACGCACCTGGGAAGGGAGCGCGACACACATACAGCCGGACGAGAACGTGACATATCGTGAAGTGATGTAGTAGCAGCGAACTAGGCCACTTCTTTATTCAGAGAGAGTTCCTTCTTGTGGAAAGCATTTACTTGCAGTACCATACTCTTCCTTTCCAGTGTTCAGACATTAATGCTCGGCTAAACGAGTGCCTGTAATAAAGCTATCGATATCTCATCCTCTTGTGGTGATAACATGAAACTATCGCTGTAGATAATAAATTCACACAAATTTAAACAAATTATATTCGAATTGAATGTGTAGGGTCTAGTGGAGGCAACACAATACTAACTCCCCTAAGCTGCAGGAGTAAGCTATTAGAGCAAAATTCGTGCACATTTTCGAAAAGGATGGCTAACTCACTTGACGGTGGTAGTGGCTGTAATTGTTTAAATAAAGATTTATGTCCAGAGCTGGAGATAACCCAATTGAACTATGTTTCCGCCATTTTAGTTAACGGTACTCGCATCATCAGCTGTCATCAAGGCCGGCAACTTGGATAACGGTACTTTGGGGCAGAAATCGCCTGGATATACTGCTCCTGGATTTGTCCAAAAGCGCTGATGCCATTCCTGTCCACAACGACGTCGTTCCATACACCACTGCCATCTAGCATGTTTCTGAACTTTCGCCAAAGGTAGGCAGAGAAATAAACATATGAAATACCCATATACTTCACATAATCTACCACACATAGTATAACAGTGTTATATAGTAAGCACTAAGCAGCAGGAGCTGAATGAGCTCCACGAGAGACTAGCCGAGCGGTCTAAGGAACTGCAGTCATGGACTGTGCGGCTGGTCCCGGCGGAGGTTCGAGTTCTCCCTCGTGCATGGGTGTGTGTGTTTGTCCTTAGGATAATTTAGGTTAAGTTGCGTGTAAGCTTAGGGACTGATGACCTTAGCAGTTAAGTCCCATTAGATTTCAGACTCATTTGAACATTTTTTTTTCCACGAGAGGCTAGAGTTAGGTGCGTTATGGCGTTTAAATGGCCAAGGCAGCTGGAGAGATGCTAACAGCCTCAAAGTGGCATGACCTGCGTCTGAAGTGACCAGTGTGCGGGAATGAATGAACGCAGCTAAGATGTAATGAAGGACGTGTCTCAATGCGTATGTTAGTAAACAAACTATGTGACAGGTATTGGCCTTAAGGAACATGGATAAATTGTTTTCTTGTTGGGATCTATTATTTATGGTTGTGTGATAAAGTGAAGAATAATTCAATAAGATATTTAGTAATAGGCTCAGAATCTGGAAAATGAATTTGAACGACTCAAAATGTTAGTGTGTCATATGATTAGTTGGTTGTTTATTGTGGAATAATTAATGCATTTAACAACAAATATGTTAGGAAGGTCACTGGACTACAGTAGTCTTTGCTGCATTATTGGTCACAGTGGGGTGCTGGTGCAATGGCTAGCGTACCTGCCTAGTAAGCAAGAAGACCTGGGATCAAGTCCCGACCAAAGTACAAATTTTTAGTCATTTCTTCAGCTTCCACCATTATCATAGATGAAGATGAGACTCAAATGTCTTGATGAAAATTTAATTACATCAAATCTATAAATATTAATGAGTTAATGAAATTCATATTTCAAGAGTCTTTTTGAATTTCGCACTTTGTCGGAATTAGAAAATAATTATCACAGTATTCGGTTTGGGAAAATCTCGTTTCTAAAATATGTTTCGGTTTCATGTATCCGTACTAAACTGAATAGTGGATGGAAAATTCAGAGCACACGTAACCAGACAGCGCGCACTAAGAGCCAAACTGGATGAGGAGTCAGCAACAAGCGACGCAGTTGCACATATACGCAAATAACGTCTGTAGTCGGGGAAACACAGGGGAAACACATCACCTAGGACCATTAATTCGGCTGGTGAGTAACAGTGTTTCAAGCAAATACAATGAGTCAGTGTCTTGAGTTCTCAAAGAATAACTTTGGGTTGCAAATGCGAAAATGAATAAATAAATAATAAAAAATAAATAAAAACTGTTGTGGTGAACATCAATGGAACGAAGTACAGAGCAATGAAGTTACTGTGTGTAATGTGATTGTGCATTCTATTTTGCTTCTGTATAGTGTAAATTGTGGAAAAATTCTCCATTGGATTTCTGTACAACGACCAACCAGCCACTGGAAAATGTGAGCCAAACATTCTACTACTCTTCATAAAATTTTGTTAAGTCAGACAATGTTTTGCTGATCATATTAGCATCTTTCATATACCTAATCAATGTTAAGAAACTGATATTTATAGTCTTTGATATTGTGTTATGTTTTATATGGTGTTTGTGTTCCATAATTCTCAACTAGAAATAGTAATGATCTTAGAATGTTATGGAAGAATGGGACACATAATTCAAACATTCTATTAACGCAGTAAACCGGAAATCTAAGAAAGTCTGTTTATTTCAAATTTAACGGGAAATTAGACTCCGTGCTTAAAACTTTAAATCAATACAAATACACTCCTGGAAATGGGAAAAAGAACACATTGACACCGGTGTGTCAGACCCATCATACTTGCTCCGGACACTGCGAGAGGGGTGTACAAACAATGATCACACGCACGGCACAGCGGACACACCAGGAACCGCAGTGTTGGCCGTCGAATGGCGCTAGCTGCGCAGCATTTGTGCACCGCCGCCGTCAGTGTCAACCAGTTTACCGTGGCATACGGAGCTCCATCGCAGTCTTTAACACTGGTAGCATGCTGCGACAGCGTGGACGTGAACCGTATGTGCAGTTGACGGACTTTGAGCGAGGGCGTATAGTGGGCATGCGGGAGGCCGGGTGGACGTACCGCCGAATTGCTCAACACGTGGGGCGTGAGGTCTCCACAGTACATCGATGTTGTCGCCAGTGGTCGGCGGAAGGTGCACGTGCCCGTCGACCTGTGACCAGACCGCAGCGACGCACGGATGCACGCCAAGACCGTAGGATCCTACGCAGTGCCGTAGGGGACCGCACCGCCACTTCCCAGCAAATTAGGGACACTGTTGCTCCTGGGGTATCGGCGAGGACCATTCGCAACCGTCTCCATGAAGCTGGGCTACGGTCCCGCACACCGTTAGGCCGTCTTCCGCTCACGCCCCAACATCGTGCAGCCCGCCTCCAGTGGTGTCGCGACAGGCGTGAATGGAGGGACGAATGGAGACGTGTCGTCTTCAGCGATGAGAATCGCTTCTGCCTTGGTGCCAATGATGGTCGTATGCGTGTTTGGCGCCGTGCAGGTGAGCGCCACAATCAGGACTGCATACGACCGAGGCACACAGTGCCAACACCCGGCATCATGGTGTGGGGAGCGATCTCCTACACTGGCCGTACACCACTGGTGATCGTCGAGGGGACACTGAATAGTGCACGGTACATCCAAACCGTCATCGAACCCATCGTTCTACCATTCCTAGACCGGCAAGGGAACTTGCTGTTCCAACAGGACAATGCACGTCCGCATGTATCCCGTGCCACCCAACGTGCTCTAGAAGGTGTAAGTCAACTACCCTGGCCAGCAAGATCTCCGGATCTGTCCCCCATTGAGCATGTTTGGGACTGGATGAAGCGTCGTCTCACGCGGTCTGCACGTCCAGAACGAACGCTGGTCCAACTGAGGCGCCAGGTGGAAATGGCATGGCAAGCCGTTCCACAGGACTACATCCAGCATCTCTACGATCGTCTCCATGGGAGAATAGCAGCCTGCATTGCTGCGAAAGGTGGATATACACTGTACTAGTGCCGACATTGTGCATGCTCTGTTGCCTGTGTCTATGTGCCTGTGGATCTGTCAGTGTGATCATGTGATGTATCTGACCCCAGGAATGTGTCAATAAAGTTTCCCCTTCCTGGGACAATGAATTCACGGTGTTCTTATTTCAATTTCCAGGAGTGTAGTTTGATGAAAAAAATATAAAAAGACCTAAATTGTAAAGTCTACTCCTAAGAACCGTAAGAACACGATCCTAGTATTTCCAGAATTGCGATTTTATTTGTAGATTACACAATTTTGAAAAGAAATTATTGAGAGGGTTGTGAAAGGTGTCCTTTATTTTCAGATTAGATTTCATTTCCTTATTTTCCAGATTTACGAGTTATATCGTGTCTGCAGATATCAGTAGCATTCAGTAAGCTCAGACAGTACTGCAGAACGCGTAGCAGGGACTAAGACTAGTGACCCACGCTGGCTGGAGCAGCTGCTGGAACATACGGCGATGCAGGTGACGGTGGAGTGAGGTGCTGTGGCTAAGTATCGTTCAACGCACGATACTTAGGGACACCAAGCGTTTCTGCCGCGATGCAGGTACTTTTGTTTGATAAATATGTACCAATAGAAGCTACATTTTCCACTACAGATATTAATAGAAGCCTACTGGTCATTAACAGATTCTTACAACAATATTACGACTCGATGAAGCAGCCATTTCTAACAACAGATAAATAATGTTTAAGATAACAGAATTATGCGAACAGCTACGATACTTCTCGACTGTAATTAGACGTTCTAGACTGCCCGCCATAGTTGCCAGTCGCCAAGCCATCAGTAAATACACTCCTGGAAATTGAAATAAGAACACCGTGAATTCATTGTCCCAGGAAGGGGAAACTTTATTGACACATTCCTGGGGTCAGATACATCACATGATCACACTGACAGAACCACAGGCACATAGACACAGGCAACAGAGCATGCACAATGTCGGCACTAGTACAGTGTATATCCACCTTTCGCAGCAATGCAGGCTGCTATTCTCCCATGGAGACGATCGTAGAGATGCTGGATGTAGTCCTGTGTAACGGCTTGCCATGCCATTTCCACCTGGCGCCTCAGTTGGACCAGCGTTCGTGCTGGACGTGCAGACCGCGTGAGACGACGCTTCATCCAGTCCCAAACATGCTCAATGGGGGACAGATCCGGAGATCTTGCTGGCCAGGGTAGTTGACTTACACCTTCTAGAGCACGTTGGGTGGCACGGGATACATGCGGACGTGCATTGTCCTGTTGGAACAGCAAGTTCCCTTGCCGGTCTAGGAATGGTAGAACGATGGGTTCGATGACGGTTTGGATGTACCGTGCACTATTCAGTGTCCCCTCGACGATCACCAGTGGTGTACGGCAAGTGTAGGAGATCGCTCCCCACACCATGATGCCGGGTGTTGGCCCTGTGTGCCTCGGTCGTATGCAGTCCTGATTGTGGCGCTCACCTGCACGGCGCCAAACACGCATACGACCATCATTGGCACCAAGGCAGAAGCGACTCTCATCGCTGAAGACGACACGTCTCCATTCGTCCCTCCATTCACGCCTGTCGCGACACCACTGGAGGCGGGCTGCACGATGTTGGGGCGTGAGCGGAAGACGGCCTAACGGTGTGCGAGACCGTAGCCCAGCTTCATGGAGACGGTTGCGAATGGTCCTCGCCGATACCCCAGGAGCAACAGTGTCCCTAATTTGCTGGGAAGTGGCGGTGCGGTCCCCTACGGCACTGCGTAGGATCCTACGGTCTTGGCGTGCATCCGTGCGTCGCTGCGGTCCGGTCCCAGGTCGACGGGCACGTGCCCCTTCCGCCGACCACTGGCGACAACATCGATGTACTGTGGAGACCTCACGCCCCACGTGTTGAGCAATTCGGCGGTACGTCCACCCGGCCTCCCGCATGCCCACTATACGCCCTCGCTCAAAGTCCGTCAACTGCACATACGGTTCACGTCCACGCTGTCGCGGCATGCTACCAGTGTTAAAGACTGCGATGGAGCTCCGTATGCCACGGTAAACTGGCTGACACTGACGGCGGCGGTGCACAAATGCTGCGCAGTTAGCGCCATTCGACGGCCAACACCGCGGTTCCTGGTGTGTCCGCTGTGCCGTGCGTGTGATCATTGCTTGTACAGCCCTCTCGCAGTGTCCGGAGCAAGTATGGTGGGTCTGACACACCGGTGTCAATGTGTTCTTTTTTCCATTTCCAGGAGTGTAGATAGTTTTGAGGTAAACAGTGATACTTTGTTACATTATTGTCAGACAACGGAGTTTTCGTAAATAAACACATCCTATGGGCATCCATGAACTTTATTTCAACCATTACAACTTACCACTTCATAACATACAAATTACAGGACAGAGATTTGCACTTTGCAAAGAATCCAGTGGCGCCTGATACCGCTTCTGCGGGGGACGTCAAGTGCTAGAGCTCTATGTCAAAGCGGGTAGGAAGAAATCCTGCGCGATGACGCGATGACTCACTAAGATAATCCAAAGGTGTAAGTCCCGAACGAAAAAGCATGGACACTCACACTGTACGCCACTTATGCAATTCTCTACGGACTCACTGCCTAAACTAAGTTACTTCTGGAGGTTTAGTAAAAAGTGGGGGAGCGGGATCTTAACCTCTCTTTATCTATCTCCTGATCCTCCTGTCCATCTTGTCTCCCCCCCCTCTCTCTGTCCATTCTCTCCTCTCACTTCCTCCAGTCTTCCTCCTCCTCCTCCTCCTCCTCCTTCCTCAGTTCATTCCCCCTTCTTTCTTTCCTCTGTCCACATCCTTCTCTTTCCTCTCTCCGGCCATCACCGCTCTTTCCCTTTCACTATCCATCTCTCCCCCCCCCCCCCCCCCTATCTCTCTATCCGTTTCCTCCTCCTTCCTCTCTCTCTGTCCATCCCCTCTTCCCCCTATCTGTGTCCATTGCTCCTTCCCCCTGTGTGTCCATTTCTCTCCGCGTTATCACCCCACCCCAACAAGAGGATTCGGTTGCTACTCTCCCAATATTTCTTTCAATTTATTAAGTATTATGTATATCAAGTTGGTTGAAAACGATATAACAGAAACTTTTTACTCGTGGCTTTGACCGCATACGGTCATTTCACATAGATTTCGCATATATTTAACACATTTCCATACTGTTTTATACATGGTTCACTTGTATCCCTACCGAATTTCGCCCTGCAGTTTCGTTTCCATGTAGCTGAACGTTTATGACGTCATATCTCGGGAACTAAGAGTCGTACAATGATATAATTTTGCAGGTACATTCAGTAGTATACGTGAATACTGTCTGCAAAATGTGTCGCGAATGATGTAGTATTAAAGAAGTAATAAATTAAAACGTCATGGATAATGCGGCAGTTTTAATGAGTGAACGGCGAAAATGTTGTAAGCGATAGACTTTTTTCTTTTCATCATTTTGTGGCGACTTTCAACAAGAAAGAGTTTCTTAGTTTCGAAATTGTGTAAAGTGTAACGAAGTACTCTCATTCTCAAATACTGTATGAATAAATTCTGGGTATTCTCGCATCGTGAGCTACATTTCTTTTTCACCCCCAGCCCCAAGCCTTTGATAGGGAAGCGAATCTTCCCCAGCAGCGATTTTTTCTAAGCGGTAAGCGATACATGTACAACGTTTGGCTGAAATCAGTCCAGTGGTTTATTTGGAGTTGTGAAACTTACATAGATACATTTAGATGATCTGTATGGATTTTTCAAAAATGGTTCATATGGCTCTGAGCACTATGGGACTTAACTTCTGAGGTCATCAGTCCCCTAGAACTTAGAACTACTTAAACCTAACTAACTTAAGGACATCCCAAACATCCATGCCCGAGGCAGGATACGAACATGCGAACGTGGTGGTCGCGCGGTTCTAGACTGTAGCCCCTAGAGCCTCTCGGCCACTCCGGCCAGCATGGATTTTTATTTCACTTTTTATACAATATATATTACAAAGCTAGACTGCATCCAGAAACGATCCCTGGGAGAATAAAGAACAAAAAAAGTCATACGGACATGTGGCTGGAAATGTAAGATGTCTCTGTCACAGGGTATTTGTTAATTCGTCGCGCCTGTACCGTAAGATGTAGTGCACTGCATACTGTGATTAGAGCAGCATTAGATAAGCTGGGAGCCTCTAAGCGAGCGTGAACATAGCATAGCAGAGACTGACGCATATATTCTGCAACCGAATGGCCTCACATGCAGAATGAATGCGTTGTTCCAGGATGTGTACGAACGGAATGGGCTCTGCATACATGACTGGCTTTGAGATGCCCCACAGGTAAAAAATCAAAAGGGATTGAGGTCCGGTGACTGGATATGCCATGCGATTGGACTACCTCATCAGCCGGGGTAGATGTTGACGAGATATTTCCACATGGAAATGGGAAAATGTGCTGGAGCAGCATCATGTAGCAGCCACCTTACCCTCCGTGCCAGCAAAGGTACATCCTCCAGCAAGAAAGGGTCTCACACAGGCTGTGCAGATATAAATATCTTGCTGGTGAGGTATTGTGAAAGGATGGCTATACCACGAGGACCACTTCTCTCTTGAGTGTGGTGTGAAAGCACTAAGGCTTAGACGACGTTTCCAGGTGCGTGGTGTGTTCTCAGTGTGCTTTCAATAACTGAAACGTACACAGTCAAATATCTTCACCTCTACCTTCAACTGAGTGCACCTTCCTCGGAACGTACGAGGGACGTTTGGAAAGTAAGTTTCATCATTCTTTTTCACTCGGAAATTTTACTGCCAAAAACAAATACTCCACAGTATCATGAACTACACACCTTTCACTACTTTTTCGACATAGTCGCCACCGACATTGAGCTATTTGTGGTAGCCTAAAACCGGTTTAAAGAAACCGGTCAGGTAAAGCTCTGTGTCCTTTGATGTAAGGAATTGTTGCACAGCCTGGTCAATCTCAGCTTTGGTTTCGAAGTGACATCCCGGGAGTGTCGCTTTCAATGCAAGGAACAGGTGAAATTCATCCTCCAGATTCTGCCTTTCTTCTCTGAACATGCAACACAAGCGACCAATCATTTTACAAGACATAACCTCTTCACCAGCCACGGTCTGTAGGCAGTCATGGATGGTGGTGACACTAGTCCCATGTGCCCATTCATATCGGATAACAGCATGCACTTCTATCGCCGACCACGTTGTCAGTATACGATCGTCTGCCATTGTGATGTAGACACCAATAACCTCGAACAAGTCGGTCTGCTGTCATACTCTCTTCTTCCGCGCTCTGTGCATTCGTATTATTCCTCCGCTGACGCCCATTCCGTTGCTGAACCAGCAACGGGTGTGGGTTCATATGGTTGTCATTTGTGCCACCTGGTGTACCAATTCCTCTTTCAAAAACAAGGACGAGACTTACTTTCGGAAAGTCCATAGTACTTCTGGTCATATGTTTAAATTGCCGTTTTTACCTGCTACATCCCCGGGATAGTTTCTTGCAGTTTGCCCCCTTTCGGCAAAATCATCCTCATACTACCAGGGTGAAATGAGCCATGGGCGACAGTACTCGATAGTAAAATCAGAAACCTTCCAGCGCTCATGGGTCCGCAAGCTATCTGCGACAAAATGGCGAATGGTGCAGTTATGAGCTGTCACTGAATACAGAATCAGATATTGTTCTAGTTGGGTCACATATGCTTGAAATGTAAGCTTTTCAATTACGTTCCCATCTAACTGACTCAAATTTTGGCCACGGTCCATGGCTGGGGAATGTGACATATGCACGGTGGACCACTAGCACCATTTGTTGCTCATGGAAGTCGGCATCTAACGCGCTAACGAGATACAATATGGATTGCTCGAGTCGGACTTGCAACATCAGATAACGTTCGGATTTTTCTGTGTGGAATCATCTCAAAAGTAAAGTGTAAAGCACTCCGTTTGAACTGGATCAGCGGATTGTACACCATAGTCAAAATTAATAAATGATCAGGCGGTGTTTCAAAGCATTGCATCCAAATACGGGGACGACATGTAGAACTCCTGCTATAACAGCCATAAGGGTAATGTTTGACAGTAACTCGAAATTTAGGACAAACTACAGCGAGAGATGCTTCTAATAATTTCTGCAACGAATCTCTGTTTCGAAATCTGGCACAAAACCCGAAGAGGCTCTGGTCGTGTGTAAAATACAGCAGTGGCAAGACTCAATCAGTACCTTCACTCGGCGATACGAATAGTAACACTATCGATTGCAGCGCCGCTAAAGTGCAGTTATTAAATACAGAATGCAGAAATTCCTTCACCAAAGAAAACGAAATAAATATTCCAGAACGCGAATCTAGAACGACTCCAAACATTAGTAACTTGACAGTAGATATCCTTAGTGTAACAAAGCAGCTCAAATTACTTAATAAAGGCAACGTCTCCGGTCCAGACAGTTTACCAGTCGGGTTCCTTTCAGAGTATGCAGATATAGTAGCTCCATTCTTAGTCGACAGATGTATTTCTAAAGACTGCAAAGTTGCAAACGTCACACCAATACCCAAGAAATCAAATAGAAGAATAATCCGCTGAATTACTGACCCATATGCTAACATCGATGTGCAGTAGCATTTTGGAATAGATAATGTGCTCGAAGTATCTGAATTACCCGGAATAACACGAGTTACTGTGAAACAGCCAACACGGATTTATAAAATATCTTTCTTGTGAAACACAACTATATCAGTGCTATTGACAGGAGTTGTCAAATTGATTCCTTGTTTCTATGTTTCCAGATAGCTTTTGACGCCGTTCCTCACAAGCAACTTTTAATGAAATTCCTCGCCTGTGGAGTATCGTCTTAGTCATGCGACTGAATGAGGGATTTCCTGTCAGAAAGGTCACAGTTCATAGTAACTGACGGAAAGTCAGCGAAGTTATATCTTGCTTCACCACGGAAGTGTTATAGACCCTGTAGTGTTCCTGATCTACATAAACGATTTAGGAGACAATCTGAGTAGCACACACAGATTCTTTCCCGATGATGCTGTCATTTGCTGTCTTATAAAGCTATAATGTGATAAAAAAAAACGTTGGAAAACGATTTATACAACATATCTGCGTGGCGCGTAAGATGACAATTGACTGTAAATAATGACAAGGGTGAAGTCCAACACATGAGTACTAAATGGAATCCGTTAAATTTCTGTTACACGATATATCACACAAATTTAAAGGCTGTCATTTCACCTAAATACTTACGAATAACAATTGCGAATAACTTAAATTGGCCTGTCAGTGTGGCCGAGCGGTTCTAGGCGTTTCAGTCTGGAACCGCAAGACCGCTACGGTCGCAGGTTCGAATCCTGCCTCGGGCATGGATGTTTGTGATGTTCTTAGGTTAGTTAGGTTTAACTGGTTCTAAGTTCTAGGGGACTAATGACCTCAGCAGTTGAGTCCCATAGTGCTCAGAGCCATTTTTGAACACCGGCCGGCCCATTTTTAGTAAGTTGGACTGGAAGTAGCTATGGAAACCTACACTTCTGTTTAGGTGAAGGTACATACCGTCATGCTGTTTCTCTTCGCATTCCGCCTCTTATGTCTGATGAAGCGCTGTGGCCGTCTTTCCCTGCCGATTGCGATGGCCATACCATCGTCGGGACAGTTAGCCCCATCGTAAAACTTTGTTTATTTTTTTGTTTTGAGGGGAATTCACACTGTTTACTGATACAAAATATGTACGTTCACAAGATTGGTTCAGTAAAAAGCAAATGGAGAGAAGGAGTCTATTAACAAAGTAATAAATGACAGTTTTCAGCAAGAAAAAGTTCTAAAGAGTTTCGTACTGCAAGGAAATCCGTAGCACTAAGTATAAAAACGGACTGCGTTTCAAACACTGCAGTGAGTCCACGCTCCTGTTTGAGTTTATTGAGTTTAACCAGTGACAACGACTTCTGTGATTTCTATAATTTTCTATACAAAACTTATCTGTAACAAATAGTTTTATAAAAACATCAGCGATGTATACACGTAGACTGAAGCGACGAATGAAAATACGTACCAAGGCGGAGATTCGAACTAAGGTCTCCGGCTCACTAGGCAGATGCACTTGGCACTATGCCACCCTCACACAACTGCACCGACTACCAGAGCACGCCTCCCTCCTCAATCAAAATTGCCGTTTATGTGGCAGCCCACTTGGTATTCCCCACAAACTTTAGCAGCATTGCAGAGACTCTCCAACTGAGAGTACCAAGTGGACTGAGGCGTTAATGGGAATTTGGACCGAGGAGTACGTGCAGCTGTGCAATGCCACTGTGCCAGGGCAGGGTAGTTGATAGGACATCTTCCTAATGAGCAGCATACCTGGGTTCGAATCCCAGCCTTGCTCCAAATTTTCATTCGTCGCTTCAGACTGCATATACACATCATAGATGTTGGAGACTTGAAAAGGTCTCTGGAACCATACTCATATAGCTTCGTTTCAATAAAAACGTGTTAAGATTATTGGATACTCTTTTAATACTATTTCCTCTTTGTTTCCAATGTTTTTTGCCCAGCTGGGGATCTATCCCTTGCGTGTGTGGCTACCTAAGCCTGATACAAGAGTGAGATGGCCAAGTGATAAATAATTTTAAAATATGAAACTTCCTAACAGATTAAAACTGTGTGCCGGACCGAGACTCGAACTCGAGACCTTTGCCTTTCGCAGGCAAGTTCCAGAGCTCAAGTCTCGGTCCGGCACACAGTTTTAATCTGCCAGGAAGTTTCACATCAGCACACACACCGCTGCAGAGTGAAAATCTCATTCTGGTAACATCCCCAGGCTGTGGCTAAGCCATGTCTTCGCAATATCCTTCCTTTCAAGAGTGCTAGTTCCGCAAGGTTCGCAGGAGAGCTTCTGTAAAGTTTGTAAGGTAGGAGACGAGATACTGGCAGAAATAAAGCCTTGAGGGCGAGGCCGCAGTCGTTCTTGGATAGCTCAGATGGTAGAGCACTTGCCCGCAAAAGGCAAAGGTCCCGAGTTCGAGTCTCGGTCCGACAAACGATTTTAATCTGCCAGGAAGTTTCATATCAGCGCACACTCCGCTGCAGAGTGAAAAATCTCATTCTGGAAATTTTAAAATATCGTAGTTAGATTGATATTTCGTCTAACTATCTGAAAGAAGTCCCATTTTGTTTTCAACAATATATAAGGCAATATATGAAAATTTTCCAGTTTTTTTTTTGGTGTACTAGGGTTTGAAATTGGCATATGAAAAACTCATGACCATCTACCACTGTTTTACTCTACAGTTTATGTGGTGTCACCGCCAGACACCACACTTGCTAGGTGGTAACTTAAATCGGCCGCGGTCCATGTAGTACATGTCGGACCCGCGTGTCGCCACTGTGATCGCAGACCTAGCGCCACCACCTAGGCAGGTCTCGTGATACGAGAGTGGACTCGACCCCAGTTGTACGAGAACCAAGCTACCGCCCAGTTGTACGCGAACCTAGCTATCGCCCAGTTGTACGAAGCCTTTCTCTCTCATTAGCCGAGAGACAGAATAGCCATCAGCTAAGTACTGGCTACGAACTAGCAAGGAGCCATTTGTATCAGTGCCTATAGCGTACGAGTATTCAAGAGAGATGTATTCCAAGGAATCAATAAAAGTTAAGTAAAAAGCATCTACATACTTTTCTTCGTATTCATTCATAAGTTCTCATGTTCCAGACTTCACGCCCGTCTGCATTAGTCTAGCGTGCCTTTCTTTTGGCTACTACCGTGTGGCGTAACAGTCTTGTTACGTCACTACAGATTGGCGACGAGAAAAAGAGTTTGTATTAATTCATTTGCCACGTTGGCGCCGCTTTAAAGTGTTCTGATTGCTTACATTTAATTGTGTCATGGCTTCGCCACATTCTCCAGATGTACTGTCCGAATTTTATCGCTTGCAGAATCAGCAGACGCAGGCGTTACTGGATGCCCTTGGACAGCTCGTCCAGGGTCAACGTGCGCTGCACACCGATGCGGCCGCAGCCGCTTCACCGCTACCGCAGCCACAACCTGCCGTTGCACCGCCTTTTAGGCACTACGACCCGAACCACGAGACCTGGCAAGAGTGGTCTCGTCAGTTCGCATTCCACCTTGCTGCCTACAGAATTCAAGGTAATGAGCGGCAGCCGTTTTTGCTTTCTTGTGTCGGTGTGTCCACATACCGTGTGATAGTGAAATTGTTTCCCCGCCGCGACGTAGCAACTTTGTCATACGAGGAAATTTTGTCTGCATTAGATGCCTATTTCAAAGAAACAGTTAATGTGGTTGCAAAACGGTATACGTTTTTTCGTACCAAACGTACGGCCGGTCAAACTAATAGGGAGTGGGTAGCAACATTGCAAGGACTTACTAGGGACTGTGCCTTTGCATGTGACTGTGGTCTTTCTTATTCAGATACGATGGTGCGTGATGCAATTGCACAGAACGTTTCTGATGTTCGCATACGGGAGCAAATTTTGAAACTAGTTAATCCCTCCCTTCAACAAGTGATAGACATATTGGATAGACAGGACACACTGGACTGTGCTCAGGAATCTTTTGCAACTTCGCCAGCCGTGTGTAACATTAACCGGCCCGCTGGACGCGCTGCGCGGCCCGGTCACCGGGCCTCGCGCTCGGACGCACAGCGACCGCCGCGTGCTAAGCCAGGTGTGCCGCGCCAGCCCGCAAATGCAGTGAAATCATGCCCGCGGTGTGCTACTAGACATTCGCGTGAACATTGCCCGTCACGCCAAGCTATTTGCTTTTTCTGCAATAAGAAAGGACATGTTCAAAGTGTTTGCCAGAAAAAGCTCAGGTCAGACAATCACAATCATTCCAGGCCCTTTGCTTCGCGCCGGAATCGAACCAAGGACACTCAGGCTCGTGGACCTTCGCCTATGGACATTCATGTCGTTAATTCCACTTCGTCCAGTGACACTTTCTCTAATAGTAACTGTGTTCGTCCCACAAAAACTGTGCGTCGACGTCGCCGGAAATCACGTCAATTAGCAAGTGATTCTGTACCAGTGTCTGTTCCAATTGCACAAAACAGTCGCTCTTGTCGTCAGCAGGACAATAAACTTTTTGTGGACTTAGACTTTGAAGGCAAAGTGATACCATTCCAGCTCGATACCGGAGCTGCAGTTTCATTGCTCAATCACGACACATACAAACAACTGGGCGCACCTCCGTTGCGTGCCGCAAATGTTAAGCTAACTACATATTCCGGACAGAAAATTCCTGTGTTAGGACAGTGCAGCCTTCTTGCAACATTCAAGGGACAAACAAAACTTGTGTCATTTTACGTTCTTCGTTCTTCTTCTGCAGTGAACTTATTTGGTCTAGATTTATTTAAGTTGTTTAACATGTCTATTGTAAATCAGGTCCTATCAGTGAATCAGACTGTGCCTACAGACAGTGTTTCTCGCTTGTGTGACGAATTTGCAGACATTTTTGCACCGGGCTTAGGTTGCGCTAAAAACTATGAAGCACATTTAGAACTGAAGGTAAATGCGCAACCGAAATTTTTCAGGGCGCGCAATGTTCCCCACGCATTGCGTGATGAGGTCGCAAGAACGTTACACGATCTCGAATCACAGGGTGTAATTGAACGTGTGCAAGCTTCTCTCTGGGCATCACCCCTAGTGATTTTGCCAAAACCTTCCGGAAAATTGAGACTTTGCGTGGACTTCAAGGCCACAGTGAATCCACAGCTAGTGACTGCTACTTTTCCTTTGCCCCGCCCGGAAGATCTTTTTGCTAAACTGTGCCCGGGAAAATATTTTTCAAAGTTGGACCTAGCCGATGCGTACTTGCAAATACCGGTGGACGACGAATCCCAGTGCGTATTGGTGGTTAACACGCATCTTGGATTGTACCGCTTCAAAAGACTGCCATTCGGGTGTGCATCCGCCCCTGCCTTGTTTCAGCAATATTTACAAACTATTTGTGCGTCGGTCCCTACTGCAGCAAACTATCTGGACGATATAGTGATCTCCGGACAGACAGAAGAAGATCATCTTGCCAATTTACGAACATTATTTCAGGTCTTGCGGCAAAATGGTCTTCGCTTGAGGAAGGACAAATGTGTGTTTTTTGCTCGTGACTTACCATACCTGGGACATGTCATTAATGCCCAAGGCATACATCCGAGTCCAGAGCACCTCCGTGCCATACAAGACTTGCCGTCCCCTCAAAATCTCAAACAGCTACAGGGTGTGTTGGGTAAAATTAACTATTACCATAAATATGTGCGCAATGCCTCTTCCATTTCAGCTCCGCTTCATCGCTTACGCCGTAAAGGTGTTCCGTTCGTCTGGACGACGGAATGTGAACGCGCCTTTCGCCAGTTGAAATCGGCGTTGCTTTCTAATACTTGCCTTACGCCATTCGATCCCCAGAAACCCCTTTTGTTGATGGTAGATGCATCGGATTTCGGGATCGGTGCTGTGCTTGCGCACAAAGTTGGCTCACATGATCGCCCTATTGCCTTTGCGTCCAAATTGCTCTCGTCTGCGCAAAGAAATTATTCACAGATAGAGAAAGAAGCTTTGGCTCTCGTGTTTGGTGTTACTAAGTTCCATGATTTCTTGTATGGTCGTCACTTTACCATCATCACAGACCACAAACCTTTGACATCGCTTTTTCATCCGACCAAGCCTGTACCTCCACGTACAGCGCAGAAATTCATTCGCTGGTCTATTTTCCTCTCGCAGTACCGCTACGATATCTTGTATCGGTCCACTGCTAAGCACGGCAACGCCGATGCGTTGTCCCGTTTGCCTGTTGCTGAGGATAAAGCATTCGATTCTTCCGAACTTGCTTGCATGTTCATTGATTCGGAAACCGATGAGGTGGTCGAATCGTTTCCGATTGATTTTCGTCGTGTCGCTACAGCCACAGCTGCTGACCCTGTCCTTGCTACTGTTTTACGTTTTGTTGCTACGCAATGGCCTTTGTCAAAGTCTCGGATCGAGGATCCGTTGGTTCGCCGATTTTTTGCTCACAAGGAGAGACTTTTTGTTCGACGTGGTGTTTTGTTGTTGCGTTCTGATAATGATCAGTCCAGAGTCGTGGTCCCACGTTCGTTACAGTCCTCTGTTTTACGGCTTCTTCATCAAGGACATTGGGGTATAGTGCGAACGAAACAACTTGCTCGTCAGCACTGTACTTGGTTCGGAATCGATGCTGCGATTACGAATATGTGTTCTTCGTGCCCGGCGTGTGCCGAACAACAATCCGCACCGCCGCGGAAAGTCTTTGCGTGGCCAACAGCCACTTCCCCTTGGCAACGCTTGCACATTGATTTTGCTGGTCCATTCTGGAATGCTCGATGGTTGGTTCTGGTCGACGCCTTCAGTAATTTTCCTTTTGTTGTCCGGATGTCTTCCACGACGTCCTCCGCCACCATCCAAGCGTTGTCTGCTATCTTTTGCATTGAAGGTCTTCCGCAGACTATTGTTTCCGACAATGGCCCACAATTCATGTCCGCAGAATTCCAGTCTTTCTGCCAGGCCAATGGTATTCAACATCTGACATCCGCGCCGTTTTCGCCTCAGTCCAACGGTGCCGCTGAACGATTGGTCCGGACTTTCAAGTCACAGATGTTGAAATTGAAAGAGTCGCATTCTCGGGAGGACGCATTGTTGCTCTTTTTGTCTTCGTATCGCTCTCAGCCCCGAGATGGTCGCTCGCCGGCTGAGTTGCTCCACGGTCGTCCTCATCGCACCTTGATGTCTTTGCTGCATCCGCCGCATCAGGTTCCTGCGCAGCGGCAGACTCCTGCTTTTGCTCCAGGCGACGTTGTATTTTATCGCAACTATCGAGGTTCACGGCGTTGGCTCGCAGGGCGCATTCTTCGCTGCCTCGGCCGCGCGATGTATTTGGTTTTGGGGGCCTCTGGTGAGGTGCGTCGGCATCTCAATCAGCTGCGCCTCTGTCGTCGCTCGGGTTCTGCCGCTCCCCGTCTGCTTTCAGCGACGGTGCCGTCCGGTCAGCGCCCTGGGGACCCATCTACTGGCTCGCCTCATCCCCAGGTGTTACCGACGATGCCTTCCATTTTGCCCCATGGCGACGCGCCGCCGCCGCCGCAGCAGCAGCAGCTGCAGCAGCCGCCGCCGCCGCCGACCGCATTCGACGCTTCGTTGCAGCCGCCACGCGCCTCCCAGGGTCACGCGCCGCCGATCGCTTCCCGTGACCAGCTGTCCTCCGCCATGGAACTCCCGGCCGCTCCGGACCACATGACGTCATCGCGCGTCGGCTACCCCGACGCAATGGAGGTCGACACTTTGGCCCCGCATGTTTCTTTACGGGCGCATACACCACATGTTGACGTGCACCCTGGACTAGTTTTGCAGGCGTTTCCTAGCTCCCCTCGGACCGGATGGCCGGGTGCGGGTGGCACAGCCTCGCCTGTTGTTAGGCTCCCCACCTCATCGCATACGTCAACATGTGGTCCTCCCCACGGCGGGCGGAAGCCTTATCTCACGACCGTTCGCCGATTTGCGGGGGAGGAATGTGGTGTCACCGCCAGACACCACACTTGCTAGGTGGTAACTTAAATCGGCCGCGGTCCATGTAGTACATGTCGGACCCGCGTGTCGCCACTGTGATCGCAGACCTAGCGCCACCACCTAGGCAGGTCTCGTGATACGAGAGTGGACTCGACCCCAGTTGTACGAGAACCAAGCTACCGCCCAGTTGTACGCGAACCTAGCTATCGCCCAGTTGTACGAAGCCTTTCTCTCTCATTAGCCGAGAGACAGAATAGCCATCAGCTAAGTACTGGCTACGAACTAGCAAGGAGCCATTTGTATCAGTGCCTATAGCGTACGAGTATTCAAGAGAGATGTATTCCAAGGAATCAATAAAAGTTAAGTAAAAAGCATCTACATACTTTTCTTCGTATTCATTCATAAGTTCTCATGTTCCAGACTTCACGCCCGTCTGCATTAGTCTAGCGTGCCTTTCTTTTGGCTACTACCGTGTGGCGTAACAGTCTTGTTACGTCACTACAGTTTAAATTTCATCTAGCTGTGTTACTTGGCAGTTACACACGTCGCAACAGTTATTTTCACGCTTAAGTTTAGCACACCAATGTGTTTCATACCAAACGTGAGATTCTGAAACGCGTAATTAATGTAGAATACGAACAGATTTACATCGAGCTATTGCAACGTACCGCTGTGTGCGAATCTTCTACAGTCACTAAAATTTTTTCAGAATTTAAGTTTACGAGAATATTTGAAGGGATGGACAGTTTATTTTGACATTCATTCAACATACAAACTTTCACAGTCGTTTTGGAATTCCTTAAGTGACAGAGAATTGCAGTAATTCAAATCCTGAAACGAAACGGAGAATTATATTGTGCTGCAAAAACAGTGTAAAAGCTTCCACCTTGCCAGAGAAACCTAGCGGCCGGTATGGGAACACGTTGCTTAGCATGCACTGCCGACAATGGTGATCACACGCAATTAAGAACCATATCCCGTCTTTTGTAATGTCCAAAGGGCAAACATGAATCACGGTGACTCCAGTCTAATTATTATCTTATAATAGAAGTGTCAGTTCTACACGACACATTGCGTATTCCTTTCTGTTGTCTTCTGTATTACGCTGTTGCAGTTCTTTCTGTGTACAGTTCAAATTTCATGAGGCTACGTTACGTGACAGTAATAAGTCTTGCAAAAGTTGATTTCGCCTGTAAGTTTTGCTCACCAGTGTGTTTCACATCACGCGTTATGAATATGATACACAAAAAGACTTACGGGGGTGGCATTCCGACGAAAACTGTGTGCAGGTCTTCCAAAATCGCTATTTTTTTCAGAATTTTTCCTTTCGAGATTATTTGAAAGCATAAGCTGTTTATTTTGCCATTAATTCAGCATACAGACATTAGCAGTCCTGTTGGAACTCCTCAGTATCGGAAGACTTCAATATTTTGAATACCGAAAGGAAATAGAGAACTACATTGTGCTGCAAAAATAGTGTAAAAGCTTCAACCGTGCCAGAGAAATAGAGTCAAGCCAACAGAAAATGGAGTGAAATCGTGCTACATTTGGCCATGCATTCGGTGGCAGTTTACTGCGGACCTCATAACTCTGGGGCTGTCGATGCCAGGAAACAGTGCTGTCGTGTTTCAAATGGCCGTACAAGCGTCTCGCTGACGTCCGCCGTGATTCATGCCGCCCCCGTAAAGCCACCGCAGAGCGACAGCAACAAAAGGCCGGCGATAAACCTGCTGCACGCGAGCCGGCCGCACCCGGAATACCAAACGGCGAAATTGCTGCCGGCGGCGCGCCGGCGTTCCTCGCTGCTGCCGTGTTCTCCGCTCTGTGCCAGTTTCTTCCCACCTACGCCGGGTTAACTGACTGCGCTGACAGGAATGCGTTCTGCAGGTGCCGGCGAAATACCTCTATCGGGCGAAAACTGGGCCTCGTAATGAAAATAAACAAGGAGTTAAGTTCTTCACGTCCGCTCGCGTGGTACCAGCAGTAACCACATAAAACAGAGCTTCCATGCAGGTACCGCCTATGTAGCTAATAAATGCGTTTTTTTCTTCCTTTCGCCACACGCATTGCTTTTCACTGTTTCAAAATTTTGCCACTTGTCTAGAAGCTAAACATATTATGAAAATTTTTTCGTCAAGTGTAGCTTATTTATCAAACTCTGGGGAACTTTTTGCTTCTTGCGTCCATTCTTCCTTTCCTTCTTGCATTTGCTTATGTTATCGCGGTATACATTTCATAACAACTATCTCTCTCCAGTGTCAATCTCCGTTGAACAGAGTCAGATGATTTCGGACAAAGCGTTGTACACTGAGTTGACAAAAGTCGTGAGATAACATCTAATATCGTGTGGAACCTCCTTATACTCGACCTAGTGCAGCAGCCGGTCCCGTCATGGACTCAAAAAGTCGTTGAAAGTCCTCTGCGAAAGTACTGAGCCTGTATTGTAACCATACCGTCCATGAAGCAAAAGTGCTACCGGTGCAGGATTTTGAGCACTAAATGACCTCTCGATTGTCTCACAAATGTCGTACGATTTTTGTGGCCAAATCATTCGCTCGAATTGTCTAGAATGTTCTTGAAATCAATCGAAATCAGTTTCGCCCCAGTGAGTTGGCGTATTGTCGTTCACAAAACTTCCATTGTTGTTTACGAACATGAAGTCCGTGAAACGGTCACCACAGAGCCGAAAACAGTCATTTCCCGTCAATGATTGGTACAGTTGGACGAGAGCACCCAGTCCATTACATGTAAACACAGTCCTATGACTATGGAGCTACCACCAGGTGGCACAATGCCTTATTGACAATTTATGTACATGAAATTACAATGAAATCCAGACTATTAGCTGCTTACAGGCGTTGATAAATATCAACAGCGACAGTTGAAAATGTTTGCCTCGACGGGAACTCGCACCCGTGATCTCCTGCTTACATGGCAGACGCTTTTTCCGACTGCGCCATCAAGAACTCAGAGGATCGTGAAACTGCAGAGACTTATCTCTGGCATGCTCCACGTGAGACCTGCGCTTCCAAATTACTGTCCACGCACTACATTTGCAGTGCCCCTGCCCACTTTACTCATTACTCGCGGCAGTCAATTTACCAATTCCCGGAAGAGTTTGAGCAATGTGAGTGCATGCGCACTCCAGTCCCGGTCGGGGTACACATTTTCAGCTGTCCCCGTTGATATTTATCAACGCATGTCCTGCTAAAGGTCTGTATTTTATTGTAATTTCATTCTTAGAGAGCTGCAAGCTCACCAATGGTATCAATTTTTTCGGACATATCCGAAAGAACAGGTACCATCTTCATATAGATAAGGCTTACCGGCCAATCATCTTCTCCAGTGCGGATGCACTCAAATTGCTCAAAATCTAACGGGAATCGATAGATTGACTGCCGGTAGTAATTATAGTGGGCAGGGGCACTAAAATTGTAGTGTGTGGACAGTAAGTTGGAAGTGCGGGTCTCACAGCGAGTGTGCTAGAGATAAGTCCCTGCAGTCGCACTCTCCTCTGTGTCCTCTAAGGCTCAGTCAGATAGAGTGTCTCCTATGTAGGCAGGAGAACTCGGATGCGAGTCCCGATCGGGGCCAACATTTTCAGCTGTCCCCGTTGATACTTATCAACACCTGTAAGCAGCTAAAGGCCTGGATTTCTTTGTTCAGACTTGTCCTAAAGAACAGATACCATCTTCATATATTTGAGTATATCGTTTTGTTGAATCTGCGCCACACTCGAACGCTACCATCAGCTCTTACTAGCTGAAACTGGCACTCATCTGTCCAGGCCACTGTTTTCCAGTCATCTTAGGTCACGAGCCCAGGATAGGGGCTGAAAACGATGTCGTATTGCCAGCAAACGCACTCGAATCGGTCAACTGCTGCCATAGCCCATTAGTGCCAAATTTCGCCGCACTGTCCTAACGGATACGTTCGGCATACGTACCACATTGATTTCTGCAATTATTGCACGCAGTGTTTCTTTTCTGTGAGCACTGACAACTCTACCCAAACTCCCCTGCTCCCCGTCAACTGAAGGCCGTCGGCCTCTGCGTTGCTCCTAGTGAGAGGTAATGACTGAAATTTGCTATTCTCAGCACACTCATGACTCTGTAGATATCGGAATACTGAATTTCTTAACGGTTTCGAAATTAAATGTCCCATCGCCTACCTTCAACTGCCTTCAACAGCCGTCTTGCGGCCATAATTCACATCGGAAACGGTTTCACATGAATAACCTGCGTACAAATGACAGCTCCATCAATGCAGCGCACTGTACGTGATACTACCGCCAACTGCATACGTACATATCGCTAACCCATGACGAGAGCTATTGGACGAGAGCTATTTCTAAACTCCAACGTTTGTGACAGCACACTTTGCCGAACTACGGTGTGAACTACGAAGGAAAATGAACACGCACGAGATTTTGAATGAAAACAACGGCGCACTTCGGAGTGACAAAAAGATATCTTTTCGTTGGTAGCACTAATTTAACATTGGGAGTGTTGTGTATTGGCCGTAAGTAAATGAATACTTACTGTGACCACCGCCTATGGTCACAGACGGAAGATGGCAGCAGTATCAGTGGAGGATTTATAAAGCTTGTCCGATGGACGCGGAAATCAGTGCAGTGATTGTTGTAATGCGGGAGGGAGCGATTTATCTGACGTACAAACTGTTATGATCATTGGCCTTTTGGCCAAGAGTGGAAGTATTTCCGAAACTGATATATTTGTAAATTGTTCGCGTGCCACTATGGTTTAAGCATACAGTGCATGGCAAAATACTGTCCAAACCGCCGTCGAGTCAACTGTGAAAACACGGGTCACACACTCATGCTCATAAATTAAGGATAGTTGCAGAATGTGGTGCCACACAACGTGCACTACACAAAACTGGCGCTAATAGCGTAGGTACATAGGGAACACACACGACACAGAACTGTAGGTCCACAGTATTGGTGATAAGTTGAGAAAACCGTCCCGAAACACATGTGCTACAAAACGCCACTGTGTCCTGTGCATGTACCCCGACATCAGTATGGGATATGATCACCATGCACACGTACACAGGCCGCACAGGGGGTGGCATACTCTGGATCAGGTGGTCGAGCAGCTGGTGGGGTATTGCCTCCTATTCTTGCACCTGTGCCTTTCGGAGCTCCTGAAGTGTCATAGGGGTTTGAAAACGTGCAGCGATATGTCGACCGAGAGCATCCCAGATGTGCTCGATGGGGTTTAGGTCTGCAGAAAAGGCAGGCCACTCCATTCGTCTGATATCTTCTGTTTCAAGGTACTCCTCCACGATGGCAGCTCGGTGGGGCCGTGCGTTATCATCCAGCAGGAGGAAGGTCGGACCTACTGCACCCCTGAAAAGGCGGACATACTGGTGCAAAATGACGTCCCGATACACCTTACCTGCTACAGTTCCTCTGTCAAGGACATTCAGGGGTGTACGTGCACCAATCATAATCTCACAACACACCATCAAACCACACCTCCATACAGGTCCCTTTCAAGAACATTAAGGGGTTGGTATCTGGTTCACGCCGGATGAAAACCCGGCGAGAATCCCTGTTCAGAATATACCTGGACTCGTCCGTGAAGCTGGGAGCACTGTTCCAATGTACTGTCTACTTCACACCAGGCTTTACGGGCTCCACTGTGACCAGGGGTCAGTGAATGCACCTTGCAGGTCTCCGGGCGTCGTCTGTAGACTCTGTGTCTGGAGACAATTGTTCCATTGGCTGCGGTAAGGTCCCGAGCAAGGCTACCTGGAGTACTGTGTGGCCGTCTGCGGGCACTGATGGTGAGATATCGGCCTTCTTGTGGTGCTGTACACTGTGGACGTAGCGCCTGGACACGTTTCCTGTCTGCTGGAATCGTTGCCATAATCTAGAGATCACACTTTCTGCCACACGGAGGGCCTGTGCTACGACCTCCTGTGTTTTGCCAGCCTCCAGTCGCCCTAGTATTCTACCCCTCATAAAATCATCAATATGTGTTCTTTGAGCCATTTTCAACACACGGTCACCAGTAGCACGTCTGAAAACGTCTGCACACTTACTCGCTGCATCGTTCTCTAACATGCACCAATACACCTCCCTATATGGACTGCTGCCAGCGCCACCGTGCGACGACCGCAGGTCAAATGCACCGGATGGTCATACCCCGAGGTGATTTAAACCCGCAAACCGCCCACCAGAACGTTGTTTCACCATGTATCAGCATTATTCTTAATTTATGAGCATGAGTGTAGATGACAAGGGTGAATGATGGCTGCGGAGATATTTACGGACAAGTTTATTTGCAACTATTGAGCAACTGACCGCCCACACAAAACAAGGGGCTACCAACAGTGTCTCCGCAACGGCACTTCAGCGAACATTTCTGCGTATGGGCCTTAGCAGCAGACGCCTGGTTCATGTACCCATACCGAAAATTGTTTGTTGGCGACGAAGACTAAAATTTGCACACCGATAACACATTTGGATGTCCACTGAGTGGTAAAAAAGTGACCTTTTCTGATAAGTCACGTTATATCCCCTATAGGCATGAAACACCTGAAAGCAAACGTCGGAAGGTTACAGGCCGGAGGCGGGTGCGATGTGGCCTGGGGAATGTTTTCGTGGCGTTCGCTGGATGATCTCATCTTTCTGGGACGCACATTGGATCAACACAAGTACGAATGTATCCTGGGGACTATGTCCACTCCCACATGCAGTTTGTTCTTCCTCGGAAAGACAGCTTACGCGTCACACTACTTGCAGTATACATGCATGATTCCAAGAGCACCAGGCTGTGTTTACCGTACTCCCCTGGCCACCATACTCCCCAGCTTTACACCCTATCGAGAAACTGTAACACCATCCCTGTCGGGCTCCTCAACCGAGAAACAGGATAGCTGCCCACATTATTGGAGTCGGCACGGCTCCACAGCCATGTCAGTACCTCCATGAAACTCACTAACATTCTTCTTGCACTTCTCACAACGGCCCGCATTGCCGAAGGTGGTTTTCAGGATTTTCACAGGTAGTCACGTTAATATGACGGACGGTGTACAATTGATATCACTCTCTGTATCGTAGGCTCTGACAATGTCTAGCCCACGTAATAACAATGGGAATGTTAAAATACTACAGCGGTACACTCAGGTTGTATTGGACAACGTAATATCAATATATACTGATCAAAACAGTACGCCTTCGTCACTAAGTGGTCAGCACTGCTGGCTGCCATGCGGAAGTCCTGGTTCGATTCCTGGGACTGCCAGTGATGTTTTCCTCGTTGACAGGATGGCCAGCGGGTGCACTCAGCCTCCCTGAGACCAACTGAGAAGCAGCTCGGCCGATTAGTAGCGGTTTCAATGTCAAGATACCCAACAACGACCTGAAGAGCGGTGTGCTGAATATAAGTCCCTCCAGACCATATCCGATGGTTGACGATGATACGGCGGCGGGTCGAGCCCTATTGGCCGCTCTAGAGCCCGAATACGGAGTTATTTTTATACTGGACAAAACAGATAACTTAAAATCTTGGATATTTACGGTTTTTTCTTTAACAGGTGAAGAAGGAGAAGTCAAGACACAAATAGGATGAAAATAAAATGGAGGATAGCGTAAGAAAAGTCAGGTTTCTTGAAATGACAATCAGGGAAGAGAATGGATAAAGCTGTTCCAGTAAGTACCTTAGATGAAAGATTTACGTTGAAACAAAGAGCTGATCTCTAATGTTAGATTTCTCGCTGCTCTCATTTCTGCTACTTCTAATTATTTTCGTCTTTCTTATATTTACTCTTAATCCATATTCTGAATCCAGCTTAACGAAATAATAACATTTTGTCTGAGAACATTCATTGATTAACAGGAATTAGTATTTTACTAACATGCTAAAAATTTAGGTAACGAGCTCATGGCTTTGAGAGAAAATGAGTTCTTAAATATAATGCACGAATAAGCAGAGCAGCCGAAAGGAAAGCATAGGTTCAATAAAAGAAAACTGAACGTGAAAGTGTAAACACATGAGGACTTACGGCTGAGTACAGCTGAATCGCAGAGCTTGAACCGAGTAGTAGGTTTCAGCAAAGATCAAGCTGACTGATTCTTTGGCAGGCTATGTGAGCTGATGGGTTAGCGCAAGTTCCTAGCGTATACGAGCCAACTAAAACTCTTTTGCAGCAAAAATGATTCTTCAGACTGGTTACTGTGCTAATAAGCCTAGCATGGTAGGGATAAACTTCATAAAAATGACTTTTTTACACTTTGGAAACTTACGACATTTATTTTATTCATTTTTTTGAGTCATCAGTCTTATTGATTTGATGCGGCCCGGCAGGAATTCCTCTCCTGTGATAAACTTTTTATCTCAGAGTAGTAGTTGCAACCTGCGTCCTCAATTACTGTAGCATGTATTCTACCCTCTGCCTTCCTCTACAGTTTTTACCCTCCATAACTCTTCTAGTATCATGGAAGTTACTCCGTGATATCTTAACAGATGTCCTATCATCCTGTCTCTGCTTCTTGACAGTGTTTTCCCTATACTCTTTTCCTCGCCTATTCTGCGGAGAACCTCCTCATTTCTTACCTTGTAAGTCCATCTAATTTTCAGTATTATTCTGTAACATCACATCTCAAATGCTTCGCTTCTCGTCTGTTCCGATTTTCCCACAGTTCGTGTTTCAGTACCATACAATGCTGTGCTCCAAACGTATATTCTCAGAAATTTCTTCCTCAAAAGAACTCCTCTATTTGGTATATATTTGTGGCGAGGAATGCTCTTTTTGCCGGTTTTAGTCTGCTTTTTATTTCCTCCTTGCTCCACCCATCGTAGATTACTTTGATGCCTAAGCAGCTAGGTAGCTAAGAACCTTCGTGATTACCACTCTGATGTTAGGTTTCTCGCTGCTCTCATTTCTGCTACTTCTCATTATTTTCGTCTTTCTTATATCTGCTCTTAATCCATACTCTGAATTCAATAATCTGTTCATTCCATTCACAGATACTGTAATTCTTCTTCACTTTCACTGAGGATAGCGATGTTGTAACCTCCCCACAAAAAATAATTATTTATAGCATTCACATTCAGCGTAACCTCCCAATAAATAAAAAATATAAGTATATAATTGACATTTAGTGTAACCTAGCAACAGAAAAATTCCGTAACCTAGCAATAATAAAATGTGGCTAATCTCTCAATAAAATTGTGGCTCACCTATATCCTTTCAATAACTGACTGACTGTGAATCTAAATTGGTAAATTAGGACGTCAGCAGTGCTGCGTCATGGCCCTGAAAGATCATACTGAATAAATTAAAACTTCTTACCTCAATAAGGTCGCCAGATAACGCATATATATCAGCTCCTATAAGAAATTTTTCTGGCACAGCCCAGTGCAATGCTGGCCGATAGATTTGTCATGTATCAAAGGACACAACTGATTTTTCTTTACAATAATGGGGGTGACCACGGATTGGAGAAATTAGTAAATTCTTTAAATTGAGATGAATGATTGTCAAAAGTTAATTTTTATAAGAAAGATTATTATTAAGAGATTTTTTGAAAAACATTTACATGGGACTTGATATTACAAAAGTACATATGCGCGAGGTTGCTTTTACCTTATACTACAACGCTCGGGCACCACCATCGCTCCCCACGACCGGCCCAGCCAACTGCATACACACGACTGCAGGTAACTACTTACTCCTACTGCCACTGCTCTTACTGCATACACCACTGCTCTCTGATCTGAGATTCTCTTATAGCTTACACATCACAGGCAGTGCATGAGCAATCCATCGAAATTACATCTGCTCGGGTGCACTAGAAACAAATTCCTTAATCATGGACTCCTAGAATGTCATTGATATCCTTTCACCTCCACTTTTAAGCCCACTCTTGAACCTTTCTTTCATTGCCGTATTTCTTCGATGCATAGCTTGAACAGAAGGGGCGCAAGGCTGCATTCATGTTTTAGGTGCTTTTAAATCCAAGCACTTTGTTCTTGGTCTTCAGTGTCATTATTCCCTCTTGGTTGTTGTACATTTGTACATCACCCATCTTTCCCTACAGCTTACCCCTGTCTTTCTGAGAATTTCGAACAGACATTATCAGACGATTCTTCCAAGTCGATACTATGAGAGAGACTTGATTTTTCTTCAGACTTACTCCCGTTATTAACCAAACGTCAGAACTATCGCTCTAGTGCCTTTATTTTTTATAAAGCCAAAATGTTCGTCATCTAACATACCTTCAATTTTCTGTTCCATTCTTCTGTACATTATTCTTAGTTCCATATGCTGTTAAGCTGATTATGCGATAATTCTCACAATTATTGCCTCTTGCAATCTTCAGAATTGTTTGGATCGATAGCGTTCTCGCTTCCCACGCCCGGGTTCCTGGGTTCGATTCCCGGCGGGGTCAGGGATTTTCTCTGTCTCGTGATGACTGGGTGTTGTGTGATGTCCTTAGGTTAGTTAGGTTTAAGTAGTTGTAAGCTCTAGGGGACTGATGACAACAGATCTTAAAGTCCCATAGTCCTCAGAACCATTTAAACCAATTTTGTTTGGATCATATTTTTTCCGAAAGTCTGATGGTGCGTCGCCAGTTTCATACACGGGAAACACTGACGATAATAGCCATTTTGTTGCCGCTTCCCTCCAATTATCTTAGAAACTTCAATGGAATGTTATCTACTCCTTCTATCTTATTTCATCTTAATTCGACAAAGCTTTTTTAAATTCAGTTCTAATACTGGATCCACTGTCTCTTCCCTGTCGCCTCGTGTTTCTTCTTCTATTACATCATCAGACACGTTCTCCTCGTCATAGAGGCCTTAAATGTACTCTTTCCACCTGTTCACTCTCTTCTCTGCATTTAACAATGGATTCCCCTGCACCATCAATATTACCGCTATTGCTTTTAACTTCATTGTCGAGGAGTTCCTTGAAAAATTAAGATGGTTCCTGTGTTATACTGTTGACTGCGTTCACATAAATTCATGCCTAGCCTTTTTTGTGGGGGGAGGGAGGTTCACATACTTTTATTTTACCTGTTATTACTTTTATTTTGTAATTTCATATACTGACACGTTCCAATACGTTGGAGATTCGCTTGTCAATGTGGTCCTTCGGAATTATACTTGTAAAATAAAAAAACACGCAAGTAAATTATTTTGACTCTTTTGAGTTAGTCTTCGGACAATCATTTCGCCATAGCTTCCCTGCACTTCTTAGTTATTTCATTGCTAAGTGACTTGTATTTCGGTATTTCTGAACATTTTTACATTTATTTGTTTCTTCGATCAACTGAAGTATTTCTTCTGTTAACCATGGCTTCTTCGCAGTTGCCTTCTTGGTACATAAGTTTTGCTTTCCAGCTTCTGTGATTGCCCTTTTTAAAGGTGTCTACTCCTCTTCAACTGAATTGCCTACTGAGCTATTACTATCACAGTAGCTATAGCCGTACACAACTTCAAATGTATCTCTTCATTCCTTAGTATTTCCGTAACTCAGTTCCCTGCACATCCATTTTTCCTGACTAATCTCTTGAACTTCAACCTACCCTTCATTATTACTAAATCGTAATCTGAGGCTATATCTGCTGCTGCGCACGCCTTACACTCCAGTATCTGATTTCGAATCTGCTCCTGATCATGATGTAATTTAACAGAAATCTTCCCGTATCTCCCGACGTTTTCCAAGTACACCTCTTTCTCTTGTGTTTCTCGAACAGAGTATTCACTATTAGAAGCTGAAATTTATTGAAGAACTTAAGTGGTCTTGTTGCCTTCCCTCTCATTCCTAGTACAAAGCCCATATTCTCCCGTAACCCTTTCTTTTACTGCTTCCACTACAACCGCAATTCAATATTACTTTCTTTGTTCCTGTATCCCTGCTTGTTACGCTAGCATGTATACCTGCACTATTGCTGTCGGTATTGGTTTGCTGTCGTTTCTGATGAAAACAATCCCATTACACAACTGTTGACAGTAACTCACTTTCTGCCCTACCTTTCTTTCATAACGAATCTCACTCTCGTTATACTGTTTTCTGCTGCTCTTGATATTACCCTATGTCTGGCTAACGAAAAATCCTTGTCTTCTTTCCAATTCTCTTAACTAACACCGTCTGTATCTAGATTGAGCCTTAGCATTTACCTTTACAGATTTTCTAGCTTCCCTTGGTCCCAGGAAGTTTCAAAGGAGAATGGACTCCATTAGTGTGCACTTTCGAAAATTTGTCAGGGTGTTTCAGTTATTCCTGTTACCTATGTTCCTCTTGCTCTGTTCCACAATTTCAGCAACATGCATTTCCACCATGATGCAACACGTCAAAATTAATCACATTAACATATATGTGTTTGATACCTTTGTTTTCTAGATCTGATAAGTTTACTTTGGTTCCGGAAATATTGTCACCATAACACAACATTTTCGTGCTCGTTTTATTTGAAGAATGTGTAACTTTAAGCGTATTTCTTTTCGGCTATCTGGCCGTTCGAATAACAAGTAAAACAATTTTTTGGTCATTGTCAGTGGCTTGTCAGTTGGTAGTGTTTGGCGTTACCCGCGCTAGGAAGTCTGACGTTCCAGTGTTATAAGTAGAGACGAAAGCGACAATGGGAGAAACAAATAATACTAACAGACATTGGAGCTGAAATAAATTGTTTCTCCGATATGATGCATGCAAGGGTGGAGTCAGAACATTGTTAAAACACTGTTAATCAAGGGGAGTTCAACACGCTGCTCGTAAAATTTTGTTTGTGTCAATTACGGTAAGCTGAATACATTCGATCTGAAACTCCCGCCACACGATGCTATTCTCTCATTGGTCCGTCATGGTTTTTTTCTTGTCAGTTATTGTTAGTACAGGGCTATTACAAATGATTGAAGCGATTTCATAAATTCACTGTAGCTCCATTCATTGACATATGGTCACGACACACTACAGATACGTAGAAAAACTCATAAAGTTTTGTTCGGCTGAAGCCGCACTTCAGGTTTCTGCCGCCAGAGCGCTCGAGAGCGCAGTGAGACAAAATGGCGACAGGAGCCGAGAAAGCGTATGTCGTGCTTGAAATGAACTCACATCAGTCAGTCATAACAGTGCAACGACACTTCAGGACGAAGTTCAACAAAGATCCACCAACTGCTAACTCCATTCGGCGATGCTATGCGCAGTTTAAAGCTTCTGGATGCCTCTGTAAGGGGAAATCAACGGGTCGGCCTGCAGTGAGCGAAGAAACGGTTGAACGTGTGCGGGCAAGTTTCACGCGTAGCCCGCGGAAGTCGACGAATAAAGCAAGCAGTGAGCTAAACGTACCACAGCCGACGGTTTGGAAAATCTTACGGAAAAGGCTAAAGCAGAAGCCTTACCGTTTACAATTGCTACAAGCCCTGACACCCAATGACAAAGTCAAACGCTTGGAATTTTCGGCGCGGTTGCAACAGCTCATGGAAAAGGATGCGTTCAGTGCGAAACTTGTTTTCGGTGATGAAGCAACATTTTTTCTTAATGGTGAAGCGAACAGACACAATGTGCGAATCAGGGCGGTAGAGAATCCTCACGCATTCGTGCAGCAAATTCGCAATTCACCAAAAGTTAACGTGTTTTGTGCAATCTCACGGTTTAAAGTTTACGGCCCCTTTTTCTTCTGCGAAAAAAACGTTACAGAACACGTGTATCTGGACATGCTGGAAAATAGGCTCATGCCACAACTGGAGACCGACAGCGCCGACTTCATCTTTCAACAGGATGGTGCTCCACCGCTCTTCCATCATGATGTTCGGCATTTCTTAAACATGAGATTGGAAAACCGATGGATCCGTCGTGGTGGAGATCGTGATCAGCAATTCATGTCATGGCCTCCACGCTCTGCCGACTTAACACCGCCCGCATCTCGTGGTCGTGCGGTAGCGTTCTCGCTTTCCACGCCCGGGTTCCCGGGTTCGATTCCCGGCAGGGTCAGGGATTTTCTCTGCCTCGTGATGGCTGGGTGTTGTGTGCTGTCCGTAGGTTAGTTAGGTTTAAGTAGTTTTAAGTTCTAGGGGACTGATGACCATAGATGTTAAGTCCCATAGTGCTCAGAGCCATTTGAACCATTTGAACTTAACCCCATGCGATTTCTTTCTGTGGGGTTATGTGAAAGATTCAGTGTTTAAACCTCCTATACCAAGAAACGTGCCAGAACTGCGAGCTCGCATCAACGATGCTTTCGAACTCATTGATGGGGACATGCTGCGCCGAGTGTGGGAGGAACTTGATTATCGGCTTGATGTCTGCCGAATCACTAAAGGGGCACATATCGAACATTTGTGACTGCCTAAAAAAACTTTTTGAGTTTTTGTATGTGTGTGCAAAGCATTGTGAAAATATCTCAAATAATAAAGTTGTTGTAGAGCTGTGAAATCGCTTCAATCATTTGGAATAACCCTGTAGTTTGAAGCACATTATGCGTGGCCCAAATATACTCGTCTTCTTCCAGTGTGACCCAGGTCAGCTAAAAGGTTGGGCACCCCTGATCTAGAGACTTTACACAAGAAACTAGTTAAAAACGTACACCCAAGCTTGATGTTTTCTTCTACAGCAATCTTTATTAGGGTTCAATGAATCGACCGTTTAGCACAGTGGTCTCACTGCAGCCCGCGGGACGCATGCAGCCCACGTCATTTGTTCGTGCATCACATCATTCCCAGCCGCATTTTATAATAATGTTCTTCTAGCAACAAACGGCACAATCCAGAAACATCTTAAGATTGTGTTTTTCTCGCTGAGTAACAAACAAAAATATTTCCAGAGAGAGGATGCCCCATATGAAAGAGGCCCCACAAACAAACATTTGCTTAAACTACGCTTAAGGGCTTCATATAAAAAACAGGAAATGAAATGAAGTGAACATGTCATATCTTGTTCTTGGAGAAATAAAGGTGAATCGCAGAAGGTATTGTAAGTGACTGCCTTCAACTTGTAAGTACAGTTGGACACAACGGTGCAGATTCTTGAATGTTGCTTCCAGAACCTCTGAAACTGACTGGATTTCACGGGTGAAGTTCTCTCTTAAATCTTCCAAGTTGTGTGGTTTGTTCCTGTAGACCTTATCTTTTACGCCATTCCAGAGGAAATAGTCAGTTGATGTCAAATCAGATGACCTTGGGGGTCACAGTCCTTTCGAAATCACTCCGCCAGGGAAAAACGAATCGTCCTAAGCCATGGTCATTGGAGACGTGTGACATGTAGCGCTGTCCTGTAGGTACTAGCCGAGGGTAAGTTCTTCGTCGTACAGCTAGTTCACAAATTTCCAAAACAGTTCTATGAAAGCTGAACTCTTCACAGTAATCTCGACAAAAATTCGTCCGATGATGCGGCGCTGTAATATTGCACAGAAAACACCAAAATATTGAGAGTGCAGGGGTAGCTCGACCAGTGCATGCGGATTTTCATTTCACCATAAACGTGTATTCAGAGAATTTACGTAGCCAGAGAGGTAGAACCACGTCTCATTACTGACCTATGTGTACTCCAATATTCCTGGCCTCTCAGCAAAAATTGATGAAAGCAACAGTAAAATGTAATGCGTTTGTCTTCCTGAATAACTGTAAACCTGTATGGAACATGCCGGTTGTCCTCGCAGTTCTGTGACGTATGCTCCATGACTTTCCACATTCCTGAGATAAATGCCGAACAAGCTTCGCAGGAGAGGCCAACAATCATTGTTTCACGACAGTCACTTTTTCTTCCGATAATGGCGGCCGTCCCCCGCCGTGAAGATCCAACCCTTTCCTACTGCTCTCCATGTTCTTCACTGACTTCTGCATGCAGCGTTTAGACGGTATGCTGGTCACCAAAGTGTTCGCTAACATGTCTTAATGGTGCCAGTAATCCAATATTGTTCCACAAGAAACACGCGTTCTTCAACAGAAGAGCGATACATTGTCACGAAACACTGAAAACTGAACTCCAAAGCCGGCCGAAGTGGCTGTGCGGTTAAAGGCGCTACAGTCTGGAACCGCACGACCGCTACGGTCGCAGGTTCGAATCCTGCCTCGGGCATGGATGTTTGTGATGTCCTTAGGTTAGTTGAGTCCCATAGTGCTCAGAGCCATTTGAACCATTTTTTTGAACTCCAGCCACAGCGACGGGCGTAAACACACAGTTGCGTCAAACGTGTTACAGAGTGCAGTGTTGCCACGTCAAACGTCACAAATTACACGGTGCAATTTCAGCGGAATTACCACACATGTCTGTGGGTCCCCTTTCGAATGTGACACCCTATATAATACATAAGATTAACTGACGTTAATGAATTCGACCGTGAGTTGTATAAAGTTTTGCCGTTTACCTCAGGCGCTGAGGTAAGTAACGCGGCGTCTGCGGATTAATAAAAGTGAGATGGGAAAGTCTTCATGGTTTGTCTGCCAGTGCTGAAAACACACGAGTGTGCGCAACTCCCACCACTCAGCTACTATGGCTTTAAATTAGGATGTAAGTAACTGGATTCGTGAATGCCCATTAGAGAGATTTTGAGGTGTTTGATGTAAAGTAAGTCATTTATACTATTCTTGTTACCATACTTGTATGGAGAGTAGGACTGTTGATATTTTTAAAAATATTGGGAATAGGAAATACCGATATTTAAAAAATGTCATTATAGCCACGTATTATATCGAACAAAGAATAGATATATCGAATTATAAAAATATCGGCTGTACCTAGGAAATATACGGCCAGTCTTAGAGATGTGTATTTATGTATTGATTTGATATTAAATATTCTGTAAACCAGCAGACTAGCAGCCTGCCAATCCGCCTTAGAGCGTGAACTGGAAGGAAAACGGTGCACGTTAACCCTTCTCGATAACCACTTTGCTAATAACGGTAACTCCATGTAAGTGGCACAATAAAAGGTGTCCGATGGGCCCGTTGGTCGGTTTCTTCACATATCGGATTTTTCCGGAGCACTCAATGTCGACTTCCCTGTATTTTTTTGTCTTACATTTCTGCCAACGCCTGCAACCTAGTTGTTGCAGTGTCAAAATTGCGTGGTGAAGCTAAACATTGCAGCTTCTGTTGGTAGCGTGAGCACCGATTGCGTCAGCATTTCTCCTCATATGTCTCCGCCTACAGCAAACACCAGTTTTGTCATTCAGAATTTTGTTCATCATTTTCAGCAACTGTTTCTGAAGAATGCCGATATGAAGAAATAGCACACTAGTAGTTCACATCGGAAATCCTGTTATCCTATTCACAACGCCACCCCCAGTATAATCGGACTTCTTCGTGCCACCATCACTTGCTTCACACAGTCAAAGAGAAAGACTGGACGTGATGAAAACTCAAAAAGTTGCAAGACTCATTCACGTAGCGAAAAAAATTACTTTCTACTACAATTTCAAAAGACCAATTTCAAATATGTACCGAAAATTGCGGAAAAACATAACATAAATAAAAATGTCCCCAGTGCTGTTCAATTGTGCTCCTGAAAGAGTTGTTCGAGAATGGAGAAAAGCAGGTGCACCAGCACACAGACTGGGACCAAAACGTAAGGGCACAGAATTAGACTGTTTAGCATTTGTTGACGACATGACACTGATCGCCAAAGACATTACCGATGCACAGAAACAGCTAGAATTATTGCAAGAGCAGGCAGCAAAAATAGGATTGGAAATTTCATTTCATAAAACAAAATTTATGACTGACATCAAAGATGCACCTTCTGATCTCAAAATTGGTAATAAATACATCTCTCGAGTAAAAGAATTTAAATATTTAGGTGAATGGATTGCAGGAAGCTGTAATGGAAAGAAATCTCTCGGATCAAGAGTCCAGAAGATGGAGACGGCGTTTCAGTTAGCAAAAAACGTTTGCAAGAAAAAGTTTCTCGTGGAACTGCAAAATACGACATTACACAAAAGTAATTAAACCCGAAGCACTCTACGCATCTGAGACACTAAATCTTCAACACAGAACACTAAAATGAGAATTGGAAGTGAAAGAACGTAAAATAATGAGGAAAATCCTAGGACCAAGAACTAAAGGTGGTGTGCATTATCCAGAACCCAATGCAGAAATATGTAAAAATATCTCCAAAATAACAGACACAATGCGCATGAGAAGAATCCAATTCATGGGGCATTTAGAAAGAATAGACTCAAACAGGTTAACGCACAAAATCCATACATTTTTAAAGAACAAAACTACAAGACCAAACTGGTACAAACAGACGGAAAAGACCTGAGAGAATTAGGGTCTCCAAATGTACATAACAGAAACGAAATTAGAAAAATCACGAACTCACGGGGTTTTGAGGAAGAAGACAGAAAAACTAACCGACATACGTGGTCTAGGCAACGAAAGCTAGCCCATTCGTTGCGTATGAAGGAATACTGGGTGAAAACGAAGGCTAACAAATGTTGATTACGCGTGGTCCTAAGTGATCCATCCGCAAAGAACAGTAAAATAAAAATATCGGAATTCGATTATGACGTTTCGTTATCGATATATCGTGGAAATAAACATCGCTGTTATATATCGATACACATTGATAAATATCAATATATCGACATATCGGTATTTTATCTAAATCCCTAATGGGGAGTAACAACGTTCTAGGATATCTATGTTTGAACACCCCTTTTGAGCTACAAACGTAGTTCCTTCTTAATTGGGAGTTCTTTCCATGGATGACTAATGTTGACATCCGATCGGGAAAAGTGGCCACACTACTCGTCGGGAAGTGCGACGGAGATGTTTTTAGACAATAAGAGTTAAGTTATTTCCATGATGCACACCTAGTACAACGCAAAAAACTGACTTCTAAACCCTTTCCCATACACCGCTATCATCCGATTCTATCGTTTTTTGACAGTTTTGAGTTAGGTAACTTAGATGATTTACACTCTTTTTTCTATTTTATTTGGCGTTATACTAAAGTCGGGCTGAAAAGGGACAGCTGCAAAAAATGTTCAAATGTATGTGAAATCTTATAGGACTTAACTGCTAAGGTCATCAGTCCTTAAGCTTACACACTACTTAACCTAAATTATCCTAAGGACAAACACACACACCCATGCCCGAGGGAGGACTCGAACCTCCGCCGGGACCAGCCGCACAGTCCATGACTACAGCGCCTTTAGACCGCGGGACTGCTGCAGCCGGTTAGTTTTCTTTCATACACTAGGCTTTGAAGATGCCTATAAAATGCGCCCGGAAATCAGGAAAACCAATGCAGGATCCTCTTGAAATGGCACTAGCCAAATTATCGGTTTAGGCATGGAAAATTCGTCACTATGTAAATATTCATAGAAATGCGTTTAGTTGCTATACATTATTTGCTTTTTCACCTAAGAATTTTTTGTATGGTACCTTATACTATGTAGGTTCAGAATGTTTCAGTGGTCATCTCCTTTCAATAACAATGGTTTGTGGGAAATTCAGTTTCTTTTTGGGTAGCCACTTTAACCACTTAACATCCCCCCCCCCCCCCCCCCCCGGTCCTAACGTATACGACTCAAGGTGTCGCCCTAATATGTCAATATTGGATCTTGAGCAAAACAGTTGGATGACAATTGGTCTAGAGTATTTCTTGGAGGTACTGTTGGTGATGAGATCTCTCTGCACTTGTTCTGATGTCGCGACATCGGCTGTTGCGAACCAACGCCCAAACAGAGACGAATATCTACGATACACGAGTGAAACATGAGTTCCCAGCATAACATCATATAACACGAAACAGTTCGAGATTAACTCCATAACTGTATACATTTACGCATACACCTACGTCTCGAAAGGAACTGAAATTTTAGTGTAATAAATTAGCGCGGCCGGCCGAAGTGGCCGTGCGGTTAAAGGCGCTGCAGTCTGGAACCGCAAGACCGCTACGGTCGCAGGTTCGAATCCTGCCTCGGGCATGGATGTTTGTGATGTCCTTAGGTTAGTTAGGTTTAACTAGTTCTAAGTTCTATGGGACTAATGACCTCAGCAGTTGAGTCCCATAGTGCTCAGAGCCATTTGAACCATTTTTTGAAATTAGCGCGTATTTCAAGATTTCAAGCACTTTATGAATTCCAGCAAACTCTTAGTGAAATTTCATACCTTCACTAACCTTCTCTTGCTTCCACGTTTAAAGTCAAATATTTAACACATTAACACATTTGTAAAGGAATCAGACGTTTAAAATCATTTTATGCATGAGTTAGATTTTTTGAAGAATCGCGGGTTTACTCGTTGTACAAATTGTACAACAACGCGGTCGCAGATGTCGGTAGCTCTCGCATTATACAGCAGAGACACACACACACACACACACACACACAAACACCCACACACACACACACACAAACACATACATACTGCGGCCTGCTATTGGTCTGACAGCGGCTGACCCCTCAACTTCGTTAACGTAATTTTTTTTACTTAGCTTTCCTTCCTTCCTTCCCGGAAACGAGAGGAGGATCCTGTAAAACGTATTTGCTTTGAGAATACATTACTGGAGCTATGTTTGTTTATTAAAGTGAATATTTGCCTAAAAAATAACCTTCTGTGTCTCGTCTTGCGGGTCTTTACATAGTCACAGTGAGGGGTTTGCGGCCGGGGGTACTACAAAGTCTGTTCACTCTGGCTACACAATACACGGTATAGTACCAGTAGCGGCACCTCCCAAGAGGCGCCCAACCGTTCGCTTAGCATCGGAGATTCCACGAGGGTCTCGGTTGTGGGGGGTCGTCCTTCGTGTAACAGCGTCTCTCTCTTACTTTCTCTCTCTCTCTGTCTCTCTCCAAACAGCACTGAAAGCTACCGACGATTGCGGGAGCGTTGACCTCTCCCCTCCCTCCCTCCCCCCCCCTACACACACACACTCACCTCCATCCCCACCATCCACACACACGATGCGTAGCTGCTTCCACGCAAGTGCAAGAAGGGAATCGTTGATATTGAAAAATATTGAGTAAACTATTTTCGTGGACACAGGCGTTTTTACTGACACCGGTGGTACTGCAGACAGGGTTCCACAGATGTTCGCCAAATCGTCTTTCGAGTCAACAGTTATTTTCACTTAGTTGGATGTTTTCCTCCAGCTTTCCTGTTTTAATGCCAATCTTTCAATCCCTATGTACACTACTGTCCATTAAAATTGCTACACTACGAAGATGACCTGCTACAGTCGCGAAATTTAACCGACAGGAAGAAGATGCTGTGATATGCAAATTATTAGCTTTTCAGAGCATTCACATAAGGTTGGCGCCTGTGGCGACACCTACAACGTGCTGAAATTCCTAATTTCCAACCGATTTCTCATACACAAACAGCAGTTGACCGGCGTTACCTGGTGAAACGTTGTTGTGATACCTCGTGTAAGGAGGAGAAATGCGTACCATCACGTTTCCGACTTTGATAAAGGTCGGATTGTAGCCTATCGCGACTGCGGTTTGTCGTATCGCGACATTGCTGCTCGCGTTGGTCGAGATCCAGTGACAGTTAGCAGAATATCGAATAGGTGGGTTCAGGAGGGTAATACGGAACGCCGTGCAGGATCCCAACGGCCTCGTATCGCTAGCAGTCGGGATGACAGGTCTCTTATCCACATTGCTGTAACGAATTGTGCAGCCACGACTCGATCCCTGAGTCAACAGATGGGGACATTTGCAAGACAACAAAAAACCATCTGCACAAACAGTTCGACGATGTTTGCAGCAGCATGGACTATCAGCTTGGAGACCATGGCTGCGGACGCTGGATCACAGACAGGAGCGCATACGATGGTGTACTCAACGACGAACCTGGGTGCACGAATGGCAAAACGTCATTTTTTCCGATGAATCCAGGTTCTGTTGACAGCATCGTGATGGTCGCATCCGTGTTTGGCGACATCGCGGTGAACGCACATTGGAAGCGTGTATTCGTCATCGCCATACTGGCGTATCACCCGGCGTTATGGTATGGGGTGCCATTGGTTACACGTCTCGGTCACCTCTTGTTCACATTGACGGCACTTTGAACAGTGGACGTTACATTTCAGATGTGTTACGACCCCTGGCTCTACCCTTCATTCGATCCCTGCGAAACCCTACATTTCAGCAGGATAATGCACGAAAGCATGTTGCAGATCCTGTACGGGCCTTTCTGGACACAGAAAATGTTCGACTGCTGCCGTGGCCAGCACATTCTCCATATCTCTTACCAATTGAAAACGTTTGGTCAATGGTGGCCGAGCAACTGGCTCGTCACAATACGCCAGTCACTACCCTTGATGAACTGTGGTATCGTGTTGAAGCTGCATGGGTTGTACCTGTACACGCCATCGAAGCTCTGTTTGACTCAATGCCCAGGCGTATCAAGGCCGTTATTACGGCCAGAGGTGGTTGTTCTGGGTACTGATTTCTCAGGATCTATGCACCCAAATTCCATGAAAATGTAATCACATGTCATTTCTAGCACAATATATTTGTCCAATGAGTACCCGTTTATCATCTTCATTTCTTCTTGGTGTAGCAGTTTTAATGGCCAGTAGTGTATATACATGTTCTTAGTGAACGATAACAGACAACTGGGAAATTTTGATAAAAGTGATGGCTGTAATGGCACTGAATGACAATGGAGCTGAAATTGGGAGGAAGTAAAGTTGAAGAACTGGAATAAGCAACGTTATCTGGTCCAGTTAATAATATGACATAGCTCTGCTTTTCTGAAAGGGGACAAAGTTAAATTTTTTGTGGGCGCATTGTGGTATCATGACAGCCATTGTCGTAAAACTGTCACATATCATAAATCTGCTATTTTAGTCTGTGTTACGCTTCAGTGATATTCGGTTTACTGTTACAAAATATTTGTCACTGAAAGGAAGTGTGCGAGAAATAAAACACTTATCTTCTGATAACTGACGTAACGAATTTCGTCCTGAATCTAATACTCCTAAAACAATATATGGGAAGAACTGTCATGGTGGGAAAAAACATAGCGCATGACCGTAAAATCAGCAAGAACTTTCTTTTAATTTAGGTGTAACTGAAACAAGTCAAAAATCGTAGTTGATATAACCGTTATTGTGAATGAAAATGAGATATTTACTTTAAACGCTTTTGCATTTAAAAAATTCTTAATATTACTCTGCTCTGTCCAGACCAGTTCAACGTTGTTGGCGTCTAGTGGGACAGCCCCGTATACATGGGCAAGATGTAGGTGATGTTTCACAAAGTCGTCCTCGGTCATCCCCTTCCCTCGCCCTACCACCCCGCCAGTGACGATGCAAATTTCCGCCTTCCAGGGCGGGCTTCGCAGTTGAAAGAGCGCGGCAGGAATGTGGCTGTAAATACAGTGAGAGTCGTGTACGAAGGACAGTAAGCGGTGACTGAATCGCTCACGTCTTCCGTGCGCTGAAACTTCTGAAATGACGCCGGTCAAATTGTGGATGGAACTACTGAAATGTGTATGTCCATATTTGTGTTATGATACATGTTTAGTTTTATTCACTTGAGACATAGACAATAGTAGGATTTTCTATACTGTTTTTTTAATGCAGGTATGATGTCTGCATTCAGTTTTCACTTGAGTTTCCCTCTTTGTCAGTGGAGCTGTATATAAAAGCAAAGTCTGAGACCATGAGTAGTGAACAATGACATACAATGCTTACATTCAAATCTACTAGCAAGGCAACATGTTTTTCAGACGGCCAATGACACAGTGCGGACTTGGTCGACATGGAAGGGGGCGAGAGGAGGGGCTGTTTCCTCCCCCATCCCCACCTCATCAGTCGCTGGCTTTCTTCTCAGCTGCCCGCTCTCGCTCTCTCTCTCTCTCTCTCTCTCTCTCTCTCTCTCTTTCTCTCTTTTAAGTTAATAAAACACAGTGTGTACAGAATGCAATGGGCGCATACAGCGTGCAGTTTCTCTCTTTGCTAGTTGACTGGCCCACAGCTTCTACCTTTTTTCTTTCCAGAATGCAGCTACTTGCACATTAAAACGTCTACTTACTGCGGGGTATGTGGTCTGTTGTGTCAGGACCCCAGAGAAATTTAATAATAACTTAGTTACGAGAGAGAAGTTAAAATTGAAAAGGTCTAGCCAGCAGCTCCTGAACAAGCGCTTCACGCTGCGATACGGAGGCTAGCAGACGCGCCTTTAGGAAAGTGGAGCAAGGGAGCAAATGCGTAAACATGACACTGGTAGCCGACCAGTGTTTCCAGACTTTGGGGGACGATTCCACCCTCGGACACAGTAGGCCTGCCGTGGCAGAATACCCAAATAGAACGAAAAATAAGTTAGGGAAAGCGGGGCCGATCTTTTAAAAAGCGTATATAGCGTATACAGGGTGTTACAAAAAGGTACGGCCAAACTTTCAGGAAACATTCCTCACACACAAACAAAGAAAATATGTTATGTGGACATGTGTCCGGAAACGCTTACTTTCCATGTTAGAGCTCATTTTATTACTTCTCTTCAAATCACATTAATCATGGAATGGAAACACACAGCAACAGAACGTACCAGCGTGACGTCAAACACTTTGTTACAGGAAATGTTCAAAATGCCCTCCGTTAGCGAGGATGCATGCAGATACATGCATCCACTGTCCGTCGCATGGAATCCCTGATGCGCTGATGCATCCCTGGAGAATGGCGTATTGTATCACAGCTGTTCGTCAGGATAGAAGTCAGGAGCGGAGGGCGTTGTAAAATGAAAATTAATTGAGTGGAATGGACCCAGTTTATTCTTGTAATGATGGTACAGTGGTGCCTACGTAGGGCCGAGCAGCCCCAAGAGGGGTTGCCGTCTGCTCATCAGAGAGGCAGAGACTACAGGAGCGACTACTCGGGGCCGAGGTCAGAAGCTAAGAGAGCGCGGAGCTGTTTCCAAGCCGCCCTCGCCGCTCCCGGCCGCGTCCCCACGTGATCACACGATTAGTCTCTGATTGGAGGATTGATTCCGCCAACGCGCCTTGCTAGTAGCGTACCCCCGTCAGCGCAACCAACCCGTGGGACTTGAGTCTGACCGAGGAGCACGTGGCAGGAATGTGCCGACCATGGTCTTCCGGCCAGCACCTTCCACCACAGTATGCCCAAGCCGGCTACGGCCGAACATTTTGCATTGAAAATTTATTTAAATAAGATTTTGTCGGCAATGATCCCTCTTGGGGGTCTCCTACCTGCACACAGCCGTCCACAATACGAGCACGAAGAGTTTCTACATTTGGTACCGGGATTGCGTAGACAAGAGCTTTCAAATGCCCCCATAAATGAAAGTCAAGAGGGCTGAGGTCAGGAGAGCGTGGAGGCCATGGAACTGGTCCGCCTCTACCAATCCATTGGTCACCGAATCTGTTGTTGAGAAGCGTACGAACACTTCGACTGAAATGTGCAGGAGCTCCATCGTGCATGAACCACACGTTGTGTCGTACTTGTAAAGGCACATGTTCTAGCAGCACAGATAGAGTATCCCGTATGAAATCATGATAACGTGCTCCATTGAGCGTTGGTGGAAGAACATGGGGCCCAATCAAGACATCACCAACAATGCCTGCCCAAACGTTCACAGAAAATCTGTGTTGATGACGTGATTGCACAACTGCGTGCGGATTCTCGTCAGCCTACACATGTTGATTGTGAAAATTTACAATTTGATCACGTTGGAATGAAGCCTCATCCGTAAAGAGAATATTTGAACTGAAATGAGGACTGACACATTGTTGGATGAACCATTCGCAGAAGTGTACCCGTGGAGGCCAATCAGCTGCTGATAGTGCCTGCACACGCTGTACATGGTACGGAAACAACTGGTTCTCCCGTAGCACTCTCCATACATTGACGTGGTCAACGTTACCTTGTACAGCAGCAACTTCTCTGACGCTGACATTAGGGTTATCGGCAACTGCACGAAGAATTGCCTCATCCATTGCTGGTGTTCTCGTCGTTCTAGGTCTTCCCCAGTCGCGAGTCATAGGCTGGAATGTTCCGTGCTCCCCAAGACGCCGATCAATTGCTTCGAACGTCTTCCTGTCGGGACACCTTCGTTCTGGAAATCTGTCTCGATACAAACGTACCACGCCACGGCTATTGCCCCGTGCTAATCCATACATCTAATTTGCATCTGCCAACTCCGCATTTGTAAACATTGCACTGACTGCAAAACCACGTTCGTGTTGAACACTAACCTGTTGATGCTACCTACTGATGTGCTTAATGCTAGTAATGTAGAGCAATGAGTCGCATATCAACACAAGCACCAAAGTCAACATTACCTTCCTTCAATTGGGCCAACTGGCGATGAATCGAGGAAGTACAGTACATACTGAAGAAACTAAAATGAGCTCTAACATGGAAATTAAGCGTTTCCGGACGCATGTCCACATAACATCTTTTCTTTGTTTGTGTGTGAGGAATGTTTCCTGAAATTTTGGCCGTACCTTTTTGTAACACCCTGTATAAGGGCAGCTTTGAGCAGTAGACAGCAGATAAATGGAGTTAGCGCAGAAGAAGGAGTGAAGCAGCGTAACGACCTTAGCAGACGCTACTCGCCTACGAGATGACGGATTACTCGAGAGCACACCTGCAGCTGTTGGATAAGTAGTAAAATTTAATTGTTTCATTGGAATAGTATTGGACAGAGGCAGGCTGTCTCTGTCTTCAACCAGTTTACTTATTAGCGGGAACAGGTGACTGTCTGGACTTGCCTCCTGGAGTAAATAGACGAAGAGGCTGAGTAGTACCTGAAGACCACACGGATGGCTTAAGGGCATGCGGGCGTCTGGCTGAATCTATAAGAAGAACTCTGTCATTCAATTAAGGGGAAAGGTTCTGGCACCTCACTGTGAAATGTGTTATACAGGAATAAACTTATGAGGTATATAGTTACCTAAGTCAGCATGTTTAGCCCTACTCTACCTACAGTTATCCCTACCCCTCCAACACCCTTAAGTAGCCTAGGATATTCTGCTCCCTCTCAGCTTCGCTATAACAGCAATACTTAAGGGAATACAAACCCACATCGTCGTCAACGTCCTGATTACGCTACAGCTGTCCTGATTAGAATCCACATTAGCAACCGGAAGCTGTGCAGGGACGCGACAGTTGAGAAAACGACATTCTCTGTATCGTCTCAAGATATGGGCAGTGATTCATTTACGGAAGAAATGGAGTTATCGACAAGCAGAAAGGGTAAGTAATAAGGAGGGCTCATTTGAAAAGCAGAACGTCCACACTACAGAAACTGTCTCACTTTCTGTCAACAGCTAGCAAAATTACATAGAGACCGTTTTCAAACATGAGAATGTCGCAACAAACCTTGCAGTATATTTCAAATCACAGTGAACTACAAATAGATTCGACCCGACGCTGCTAATACAATTTACGTCGAAGTGCAACTGGTGCACATATTCCGTCATTTTTTTTATCTACTTCATTTGCTATATCTGCCACATGTCGATTTTTGTCCCAATACGTAGCGAATAAAATTTCTGGTGGAATAATGGTCCCAGTTTCTAAACACCATTACACAAAGTGTTATCGGATTGGAAGCAGGTGTGAGGGTATGCATGACTCCTGTCCCATGCAGCTCTGTGTCACGAACCAACTGTTCTAAGTTCATATCCAAAATCGTCACCCACTGCTCACCACACACGCTGATGTAGGCATACCGTGGCCGCAGCTGCTCAACGAGTAGCAACTAGCCGAAACCTCCGGTGACCTTGAGCCCAGCCGGTGACGACAGAGTTTTCTGGGCGGCCTGGCAACATCTGTGCTCGGCTGGGGTGGATGGCGGCGGGCAGTGGCGCTACAGGTTTACTGATCTCTCAGACAAGAATCACTGCAGAATTATAGCTCAACAGTATTTATTACTAAGCTTTCAGCCTGGGCAGTTGACAGAGATCATTCACTATTATTGAATCCGTAGTGCTATAGTAGTCCTCACGAAAGTCCCATTTAGTATCTTGCCAGTTACTGATAATTTAAAATGTTGGCTAAAATGTCCAAAAAATATCGGATATCATAATTTTTAGTAAAGAATGTGATGGAGTACTTTTCAAAAGAAAATTGCTATCAGTTTTTTACGAAATAAGGTAAAAACTAACTTTACAAGACATTTTAAAGAAATATATTACGTTACATCAATCTGAGGGAAAAGCCAGGAACACTAACATATTTCCACTCAAAATATGTAGTAACATTCTCAAGGTTTAGCGATAGATCAGACACGTATTTTACGGCGAAAAAGTAGACTAGTCAGAGATAAAAAATAACATACCGAAAGAGGTGCGAAATTATTTAGCTCATGTTACCAAAATTGTCGTCATCGATGTATTTGCCTTCTGTTTGACCCTGTAGAATGTTCCAGCCAGAAAGAAGTTAAGAAAACTCTAAAATTAAATTTCGTAAGATGTGAGACATAACTGCTGTACCACGTGACTTATGAACGCGAGAGACTCCACATGTGCAGCGCGCAAGGACGTGCTAGCCGCCTCCACGACTCTGATTCCTAGGCCTTACTAGGACCGAGAATATTCCCTAATTACTGAAGAGACTCTATAAGCAGCTGTAACAGTATCTTCGTCATTGCACCCATCACCCAAAACATCAATATACACTATACAGATGTAGAGCCTACGTGTAGGTACTTTCAAGCTGACACTTCCCTTGGAGTCTTCCCAAATATTTTTGCCTTTATGACTTCGCGAAACGCATGTTTAATCTCTATAAACTTCTGGCCTTTTGTCCTCCGTATGCTGTACATGTACGATGTTCAAAACTGTACCTTTTCGGAGGCAATATTCTTTCGCTCCACACGAAATTTGTCGGTCGTTACATTTCTAGAACTTAAAGCCGATATCTTGTGCAAGAGGAATAGTGGACATTTCTTAGCCCTCATTCTGAATTTTATGTTGTAGTTGGGCACTAACGTGGCTGGCAGTGGTATACTCTCCTCTGCTGTGGTATTCTAACAGTCCTGAAGACTACTTCTTTATTAAAATCGTCCTTTTGGGTAAACGTACTTTCCCGTTTGCACCCTCTTTCGTGGCGAATCGAAGATAGCACTCACACCTATGGCTTCTGCAGCTACGATAATCTTAACATGTCACAACATGCTTTCGCCGTCAGTTTTTGTGTTTGGGCAGTATACATACACATGGAGGCATGATTTTACACATTAATATTAAACACGATAAAAGGTATTTTGTCGCGCGGGATTAGCCGAGCGGTCTCAGGCGCTGCAGTCGTGGACTGTGCGGCTGGTCCCAGCGGAGGTTCGAGTCCTCCCTCGGGCATGGGTGTGTGTGTTTGTCCTTAGGATAATTAAGGTTAAATAGTGTGTAATCTTAGGAACTGATGACCTTAGCAGTTAAGTCCCATAAGATTTCACACACATTTGAACATTTGAAAAGGTATTTTGAAGTGATTTTGGCGAAATTTTGGAAATCATATGTTTCTGATTACGGAAATAATACTCCTGCTTCCAAGAATCAAAGTGTTAAAGTAGTGTCAAAGCGAGAATTACTTATTTCGCTATGAACACAATACTGCTCCACAGTTCTGACTGGTAGCAGTCTGCAAGAGTCGGGAGATTTCATGCAGTAATCATTTGTAAATTTTCGTTGCCAACTGTGCAGCGTACCATTGGCCTTTTTCAACTGCACTGTCGTATGCTTTGTTGCCGAGCTGTCGCTGTTTCTATTTCGTTACGTTATTTTCACTGTGATTTTTTTGTTTCGAACATGAGAGATGATACAGTTGGTGGCGCACTGCAGGGTTACCTACTCAAGTTCATGAAACGAAGCCGGTTACAAGGAGATCGTAGAAGCTCAAAATACAAATTTCTGTTTCCTGCACTGCATTCTTACAGTACATGGAGGCAGAGTTTGTTTCTCCCCTCGTCCCATCTCCGCAGCAGCACAAAAAAAAAAAAAAAAAATGGTTCAAATGGCTCTGAGCACTATGGGACTAAACAGCTATGGTCATCAGTCCCTTAGAACTTAGAACTACTTAAACCTAACTAAGCTAAGGACATCACACAACACCCAGTCATCACGAGGCAGAGAGAATCACTGACCCCGCCGGGAATCGCAGCAGCACACCCTGTCGCTCTTCCCGCTCCCAGCAACAGCCGCTCGTCAAATCGCCGATTATTATTTATAGTTCGCGAGTAGTAGCGAAGACAAATGTTAACGGCGCCCAGCAGAGCTGAATAGTTTGCGTGTGAAGGTTTTATACATTTGGGAAAGCAATATTTTAATGTGTAAATTTTGTGATGTTTGTATCGAGTGGGAGAAAAAGAAACAATGTCTCAAAACATTGCTTTAAAAATACGTAACATTTAGAACAAGGGTCTCCAACCGTGGTGAGCGTGCCGCATGCGGTCCAAAGTAAGTGTCAATGAGGCCCAAGAAGTGAGAGTCTACACACGATCCGGAGAAAAACGTAATATTTCTTTTATTTAAAGTTACGATAAGTACTAGTACTACTCCAGTGTGGTCCAGGTAAGTTGAAAAGTTGGACATATCCTGGTCTAAGGCTACATTTACGCTGCAGCTTCGCTGATGGAACGCTGAAGCTCAAACGCTGTGTACACTTGTAGCATTTTAAACAGTTGCCATTCCTCCACACACACACATTTTCAGACGAAGAGGTGGCTGAGATCCATAACATGTACGTGCGTGCTAATGGCAACGCGTGGGAGGCACCGTGATGGTATCAGTCAACGAAGTTTTTCCATCAGCGCCTGCACGTGACCGGTTCATTTGAATCTAATATGCAGCATGCACGTAGATCAAGATCAGTGCCGACATCACGAATCGAGGAGATTGTATTACGACGAACAGACGCAATGTCGAGCACAAGTGCTGGAAGAATTGCAGCAGCAGAGCGCATTTCGCCACCACATAGCACATACCACTTGAGAGACAGTCGTACCCGTATCATGGACAAAGTAAACAAACTTTGGCCGAATCTGCATTTTCAAACCGGGTTGCCTTCTGTCAGCAGATTCTTACACAATATTGGATTGATCCATAGTTCCTCGTGAACGTCTTTTATAGCCGAAGCATGCTTTACCCGAAACGCTATTACCAACATCCACAACGCACCGGGTTGGTTTTAGACCCTTCGTGTTACCTATTAAGGCTGGGGCCACAGTTGCAGGCTGTGTGGAGCGTCAGCTGCACGGTAAATGGACGCATCGCTATGTGCACACGAGAACGGAAACGACACAGAGTTTTCCACTACGCCCATCACGTCATCTCAGCTCTTACCAAATGAACTCGAAAACAAGTCGGAAAACACTATTTTCGAAAAGCGTGCAAGTTTATTTTGGTTTTCTTAATAAAGCTGTTTTAGCGCATTGAAGATTTATAACGAACATGTCATCCTTGGCATAATTACTTAATTTAGATATCAGTTAAAGGCGCGTCGACGGTGGAAAGACATCAGGAGATTTTAATATGAAAAATATTCTTGTTACTTGTATTCAGGATTTGGTTTGGCTGTGTCGTTAGAGGCTATGTATTACCGCGACAATAGTGCGGGCTTCGCGGTTTGGTGTATGAGTGGTCTTTTTTTTTTTTCATCTTCGCGTTTGTAACGGTCTCTGAAACCAGCAACGATATTTGTTTTCTTACTCTACAGAAATATTTGTCGTTTTTTTTTCTTTCTATAATGGCATTTCTATGGGTGTGGCTAGGCTGGGCCCTAAGACTACAGCTTACATTGATGTAAGTGAACGAGCAGTAATGACGTGACGCTTCAGGCTTTCCCGGCGAGATCTTGACATGTGGAATCCAGCCGTAGACCCGATTATTCCACAAGCTGTAATGACATTTAGAGAGGAAAATCGCTAAAAGCGGACACCCATTTCGTTTTTTATTTTTTTTTAAAAGGAAACACAATCTAGTTTCAAAGTAGGTGCAATACGGGCGTTGCATTTGAGGTTGGATTTTTTCAACAATTCTTTATTGAATATAATGAAAATTACACACACCAAAGAAAGGTGTTTTATCTACACACCCTATTTTTCCACGTAACTTCCATCTCGTTCTGTGGCCTTCCTCCAGCGCGAAACAAAGGTTTGTATGCCCTGTCGATACCAGTCCTTGTCCAGGTGGCGAAGCCGGTGCTTCACTGTGTGAACTTCCTTTGTTGATTGACAGACGCAGCGCCAACTGGCGAGTCGTAATGCGTCTGTCTGCACGAATGACATCAGCTCGTTGGACCATGGAATGTTCAACTGTCGCGACACAGCTCCTGTGCTGCTTGAAGCTCGCACACTGAGTCCAGCACTCTCAGCCAAGGCAACACTAACTTCTTCAGCAATTCGTGGAGCAATTGGCATCGGCCCCCCAAGGGGCAATTCCCCACGCGCCAGTTAATACTAAATTCCGAATCATATTATTCAACCCCGATGCGTCGATACTCGCATAGAGCAGCAGCGCTACTGCTGTTGTTTTGATAAAACAGCTTTACGAGTAGAGCCCTGCTCACCTTGTCCGGATCCACGTCGACTGTCTGCAACTGTAATGGACAGTGATGCTTGTGTTTCAGCCGTACGTCGCCGTTCAAGTAACGGCGTCTAACGGCGATTCATGACAGCAACACTATTGACAAAGGAAATCCTAGAGAACACTGTCTGAACATCATCCCTAAGAAGTTGGGTTCTCCGCTGCAATATGATGTTGTTGTGGTCTTCAGTCGTGAGACTGGTTTGATGTAGCTCTCATTGCTACTCTATTCTGTGCAAGCTTCTTCAGCTCCGAGTAACTACTGCAACCTACATCCTTGGTACATTGGCTCAAATAACGAATGTTTGATTATAACCACACTGTACATTACCCAGTGTCTTGTGTATTTCTAATTCTAATTTCAGATGGGTCAGACATTTCTTCCGCCAATGGTGCTTTAGATTTTCTGTATATTAACGTTCCTTGTAAAATATACCGTATTTTTCTATCTATTCTAATTCTTTCTCTGTATATAGAGCCTCTCTAAAATCTACAAACCTTCAACAACGTGCTTTAGCTTTTCGCCATCTTTTTGCAATGTTACCCTCTGGTGATTGATTTGGTGTTCAAAACACCTCTCCTAATGCGTACCTCGAAGTCTTTTAATATACGGACACCTCTTGTTTACAGAACAGACACCAGTGCTAGAATGCCGGAACGACAGTGAGATAGGACACTTTCTCGTTCGTGTCGACAAAACACAGCGGATCTTTTTCAGGTTAATGTGCTTCCTGTGTTTTCCATGCAGAATAGAAAGTCGCCTTGTGGTAGTTGATTTTATGGTAACGTCTAGAGATCTACTGCCAAACCAAAGTCGGCAACGCGAATCCATACCACAGACACAAGTGTAATCCGTAACTACCAATGGGGGGTACGCCAGAAGACAGACCCTCAGGATAGCAATTCCTGATATCATCTGAACGAGTCAGTATCATAGTGAAGGATCATCGAGTTTTTAAGGTTCCAGATGAACTTGTAATGTTATAAATGTTGCATTTTGTACTGCAAGAGAACAGTTTGTTACTTACATTTTAATACATCAAGCAACAACACCCTCATTGGCATTGTAGCGAGAAGAAAGTACTTCTCTGGGCGGTATCACTAACCTGGTGTCTTGCTGCTTCAGTAAGTCCTTCGTAGCACAGTAGTAGTGCTGAGTCGCCAGGTTCCATGTAGGTGGTGATCCGGCTGAAGTGGTGTTTAGGGATGCCAGTTGTTAATTGTCAACAACGTTTGTACTATAATTGTTTTAATACAGAAAATGATTTCTCACACACGTCACAGAATCAGCATTTGCAATATGGTGGCTCTGGACTACACCGTTATATTCGGCCCTTTACACACATTAACATCGTTTTCTGACTTTACAAAATCATAGACACTGCCCACGACACGTGGCGTTCTTATAACTAATAACTGCACATCATATCTTGTTTAACATCTGAAATCTGCACTCGCGACCGTTCTTTTAGAGCCGCCCCGGTTACTCGACCGTGCGTTTTGAGTGGCTCCTCGCGACTGACTCACCCTGTCTTCCTGAAGGACAAGAGAAACCACCCCACCTTTCTCTCTCAGCCAATAAGGACACTTCTCTCGTTTCCTATATCCTGTCCCCACTAAGGTTGCACAACATTGCCTCCTATGATTTCATCACTAATGCTCCTTGCTGACGCTTAATTGTAAAATGTACATGTAGTCTGGCTGCTACTGACCATTCCCGATCGCATAAATATGCATAATACTTGGCTTAAACACGTGAAGGGAATGCACATATGCATTACACAATATGCATTACAAAACAATGCTTTCAGTCAGGGAGTTCTGTGGCAAAGAAAGAACTTTGTCAAAATGAAGTACATCTTTTGTTCATTAATGTAATAAAGTGAAGTAACAGACCAACTTCGTGTGTTCTAGACTGACGGGGCTTCTCCGAGATCAACCAAAGAACCTACAGTTCATTAAAGACGAAGGTAGTATCTCTATGTAAATTGAAGGGGGATCACTGCTATCATCTGCAGCGGTACATTAAGCGGAATCAGCGACGACGTGTGAAAATGTGCATAGGTCCGCGATTCGAACCCAGGATCTCATGCTTACTGAGGCAGTTGCGGTAATCACTGCGCCATCCGGGACACAGAGTTATCGCAACTGCACGGACTACCTCGGTACGCCTCACGGCCGATCCACACTAACAACCAGCGCCACCTCTCCTCAGTCCCAGTCCATTAATCTCCTGTTCGGTACTTACAGATTCCCATTGGAGGTCCGACGTATTTGTGCATTCGCACTGAAGAAAGTGGATCCATTGCCTAGCCAGGCTTTTCAATTATTTCAATGAAATTTCTTGTAGTCACATTAAATAAGTGCTTTGCATTGAAAACTGGTTGCTTAACGAAATATATTATGCAAGTGAGATTGTGTATGTAGTTGTGTTTCCTGCAGCGTGGAAAGCGGAAATAAACGACCTCAGAAGAGCACTAAAAGCGGATGACAGCAAATGAGAAAGGATGGGCTCCTAGCCATTTCAGTACCAAGCGAAGTTGGTGAAAGCGTCACTCAGCTCATAAGCATAACTCCTCGGCCCTTTCAACAGAAATATGCGAGCGAAGGAGGATGCCCGCTCCTTAGGAACAGAATTACTTCGTCCGACCCTTTGTTCGCCGTCGCCGCGTCTTCCACCCCCTCCCCCCACCCCCTCCCCATCCTCCTCGGCGGCTTCATATTGCTCAATTCCTTTTAGCCACTCTCGCCAGGACTGGCTGAGGGCCCGTTGGCGGATTAGATATCGGAACGTGGGATACATTCCGTCGCCCTCTTCCTCTAGAAACCTCCTCCCCCCACCCCCACTCCGTCCCCCACCTTTTCCTGTACCTTCGTTCCGACCTCAATTTCACGTCGAATATTGGATTTCAAAATTGAGGAAGTCAAGTGAAAGAAAGTGGTTAAAAAGCAATAGCTCGTCCGCGGCTGGGCGCGGTGCGGTGCGCTGGGTGCTGGGTGCTGGGTGCTGGGTCGCCGCCTCCGGCCGCCGCCCCTCGCAGATCCGCCCCCGCGGCGGGGGCGGTGGCTGCGACGGAGAAGATATATGATGTACAGGCGGCCAGGTCGGTGGCGCCGCCTTATAAATTGATGGGTGCCGCCCCAACGTGCAAGCCAAGCGAAAAGCTGCGCCGAGATTGCCGGCCTGCGATGTGACCTGCAGGCCCTAATGCGCTGCCCCGAGGTGGGTGGCGGCTGGGAGCGACTGCGAAAGGCCTTCAGGGCAGACCGGGGCAGCGGGGGCAGCGGGGGCGGCGCTTTACTCCTTAGAGCCGATACGGAGCTGACAGCCTACCTGCTGTAGGCTACCCAAGAGTCCCAATGTAAAATCTAGACATCGTCCCATGTCCCACGTGTCGCATCATCGTACTAAAATCTATTTAATTAAGTGAAGGAAGACATGGATAAACCAATAATACTAAAATTTACCTGTAGTCTGTTAAATAAAGCGTGGTCGGCATTACACATTTACGGTAAAAGATGTTATCTTAGTTCTTTCAGGGCCCAATAGAAGGGTCCACGTTTCTGAAACAAACCGCTTTCAGCTGTATACGAACTTTCACGGGAACATACTCAACTTTAAGGCACATTGGCAATGATTATTGTACCTCACATTTGCAAGGCACAATGGACCCTCACTTAAATATTTCTACACCTATATTGTCCGTATTGCTCCTGAACTTATACGTGCATGTTTCTGAAATAAATAGCTTTCAGCTGTGTCTGAACTTTTACAGGAAAACGACCAGTTACTAATCACATTTTCAGGTCTACAGCTACAAGATTGGAAACGTACAGTCGACATTATGAAAGATATAAATACCTAGCCCAATAAGTTATTGTTTTATTATTATCATTCTTCCTTCGGCTAACAGACTGAACAGTAGGAATGGAAGAAGACTGCATCGCTGTCTTATACTCTTTCTAACCAGAGCATTTTGTTCTTGGTCTTCCATTCTTATTGTCCCCCCCTTGGTTCTTGTATTTGTTGTATATTACTCTTCTTTCCCTATAGTGTACAAGTATTTTTCTCGTAATTTTGAACAATCTGGTACACATTAAAAACACCTAGCCGTATTTGATATTATCTAAAACCATTTGTTGCTCCATACGTCCTATAACGTTACTTGGCTTTATTTCGTATTGCATCCATTGTCAAGTGCAAGCAGCTCTTTAATGCGTTCACCTTTGCAAATGCAAGCTGATTGTCATATAACATCCATTATCTACCTATTGGCACTTAATATCGCACTGAACTTGGTTCTGAAGTTTAAAGGTGTCTAACAGGCCCACATAGGAAGAGTTCGCTCATGCCCTAGGCCACGAGAAACTACGTAAATTCATCAAATCGCAGATCAGTGATGGATCTCAACAAGATTAAGTGACTGAGTTTTTTTCTGAGTTAAACGGTGTGGGTGTGCGTTGCGCGTTGTTTTATTTACTGTATTTTTAGAAGACAGCAGCGCAATTTGAGTCACACTTGTAGTCAGATAGCAATTAATGAATGCACGTATCTTCAGTCCACTATCATACTCCTGCTGCTATAAAGATAGGAACACTTCCGTCTTTTGCTACTGAAATTTATTCTTGAGTACCACACATGTAATGCTTGCCCGGTTAGCCGTGTGGTCTAACGCACGACTTTCCGGGCGGGAAGGAGCGCCTGGTCCCCTGAACGAATACGCCCGGAGGAATTGTGTCGAGGTCCGATGAGCCGGCCAGTCTGTGAATGGTTTTTAGGCGGTTTTCCATCTGCCACGACAAATGCTGGCTGGTTCCCCATATTCCGCCTCAGCTACACAACGTCGGTGATTGCTGCGCAAACAAGTTCTCCACGTACGCGTACACCACTATTACTCTACCACACTCGTCTGGGGTGAGACGTTCCCTGGGGGGTTCCACCGGGGGCCGAACCGCACAATAGCCCTGGATTCGGTGTGGGGCAGCGGAGGGATGAAGTGGACTGTGGTAGTCGTCGTGGGGTTGTGGACCACTGCGGCTGCGGTGGGGATGGAGCCTCTACGTCGCGTCTAGGCCCCCGGTTAACATACAATGCAATACCAGACATGTTTCACGTATTCATTTTCAGCATCTCCAGTGGCCTATATTATGAAATAATTTAACTATACAAATTTTGATGTTAGATTTTGTAGTGATTCTTTGGCAGTTTTTGGAGCTAGTTACACCTATTTACAACTTTATGTTCAATTGCATGGTTTTTGTGTATTGTTCATGCAGATACTGTTGTTCCATATGCTCCAAATGCACATAGTATAGGTTTCATCCAGTCAATATTTCTAACCTCTACTGCAGAAAATTGCATATACTTACACTGTTTTGTTCACATGCCTTAGAGCTGACTGAGGGGTCATGGGAATTGACTGAGAGATCCTGGGAGAGATGAATGGGGTTTTCAGTTGGAGATTGAGGTAGAGTGGATGGTGAGACACTGTATGTATGTGTGTATGTGTGTGTGTGTGTGTGTGTATATGTGTGTGAGTGTGTGTTTCAATCTTTTATACTTTATTTTTGTTTATTTACTTTAATTTTATTTTTAAATATAGTTATGATAGACTAAGAATTAGGTTGAATATTGGTTTTTTATTGTTACTCTTTTGGACATTGAGAACATTTTTTTCACTTTTATTTATGGGCCACTGTGTGAAATACTCTTCCTGGGGAATGAGTATTCCCTTTCTTTTGCTGTTATTTTGTAAGACTGACATATCTGGGTTTCATCCTAATGCGATGGTGATTTTCCTTTAATAGATGTTCAGCGTATATGGAGGCTGTGTATACCCTTATATGTTCTTTGTACATGATGTTAAAATTTCTTCCACTCATCCCAGTAAATTTAGTTGTACCTACTGTTAGTTTTTTTTGTATTGTATCAGATGACCTGAAGTATATTATTCTAATTTTCTTTTTTTTATGATGAAGCTACTAATTTTGTATGTGAACTTGTGGTATGTCATGGAATTCAGGTTTTTTGTTGTGGCCTATGTCTTCTGGTGCGAGTGTGCATTGTGTTTTATTGTTACTTGCTGGTATATTTGAACTGTTTTTAATTTTGGTGTCTTAGACCTGTATTTTTTTAATGGTCTCATGAAGTTGATGTACTTTGTCGCTGCTATATCCATTGTTTTCTGCTGTATTAATAATCAAGTTTAGTTCTTCTTGATAGTTATTTTTGCGTAAAGGTATTCTGCACAGTATGTACACCATATGTCTGATGGATGCAAGCCTTTGAGAATGCAGGTGATTTCATTCCTGCGTGTCCGTTGCTTGTTGCTTTCTGAAAACGTTGAAGCTGTTTCTGTATTTAAGTTTTTTGATTTTGAGATCTAAGCATTGTTTTGTCCCTTCCGTTTCTGCCTCCATGATAAATTGAAAGTTATGGTGAATGTTGTTTATTTGTCTGTATAAACTGTTTATATGAACCAGTGATTCCTCTATGAAGTATGTGATTCCATCTACATATCTGTACCAGTATATTACCTCACTTTTTTATTTCTATTATTTCTGTAAAAAACTTCTTTTTACTGTGGTTCATGAGAATATTTATAGTATGTGTGAGAATAGACTTCCCGTTGGTAGGCCTTCTTTCTATAAGTTCTTCTGTAGTGAAGTTTGGAATTTCTCGGTATCTTTTCAATTTTTCTCTTAGTATGTTAATTGTATCATAAGGTGGAATTGAAGCGTCCATGACTTTCACATCAAAGGACATCAATTTTACAGCTGATATGATGAGTGTTTATTTTATTTTTTAAATTAATTCCAATGAGTTTATTACACTTTGGTTATTCTCCAGTTTGAAATGTGCAGTTAGGTATTTGTGTGTTAACTTTGTAATGTGGTAAGTGGGAGCACCCCTGAAATTAATAAATGGTCTCACAGGAATGTTACCTATACATTTTTCGGATTTGCTTCTGAGTTTTGGTGTTGCTGGCTTCTTTTGCGCTGTTTTTAGTATGGTTTTAACATCTCTTAGTACGTTGGTCAGTTTTGTTTGTAATGTATTAATTGGATCAGACTTCAGTTTTCCATTGTTTTATTTCTGTAACAGTTATTTTGTTTCTTTGACATATTCCTGTATATTCATTGACACTATACCGTTACTTTTATCTGATTTTATACCATCTCTCCCCTTTCCTCAAGTCTCCTTCTTTATTACCTTAACTGTTTGTGGTTCTTTGTTATCTCTCTTTTTGTTACTATTGATTTTCTTGTTTTTGATGAAGTAATTTATTTGATTTCCTATCACAGCACAAGTTTAATCAGTTTATTTCAAATACTACAAAATATTAGTTCCAACTACTATCAAGAAGTTTTCAAGTCCAGCGTCAACGGTAGTTTTTCTTCCTCACCCTAGCAGAATTTTTCCCAGAGCAAAGCAGTTGCACCGCTCATCTCCGGACTCCGTTTGTCTCACTTACGCACATCAGACTGCCGGTCCTTGGAATTGCTTTTCTCTCCAGTGCCCATCAGAAAAAGATTTCAATAGATAGAACAATACGTTGTATCATCAACATACTGTTGTCTTCGGCAGTTAACTCGAAATGTGGCGTTGATATTTCCCGAATCGAAGTAGTCACGGCACACTCAAGACATGCTGTCATGTGAAAATTCCGTTCCCTACACAACGCTGTACTCGTAGATGGTGTCCTACGGGGAGGGAGGTGGGAGGGGCATTATGCCGTGTTGAATAGGACCTGACTACGTTGTAGTTATGCAACAAGCTGAATTATTCAGTTCGTCACTGCCACAGGATCACTATCTACAACATTTTTCTACAGTTTAAGAGAATCAGACTGATATGGACGGGAAGTAAGATCATTTACTGTGGTCTAAATATAGCAAGGGAATTAAAACTTCTAAGTTCCAAGAGAACAACAGCTACCGATTTCATAAATGGATACAGTACCTTGTGATGGCCATAGTACAGCAGACATTGGACAAGTTTGTGGATACACTTTTAAATGTCGAAGAAAAAAATAAAATGGCTTCTCTCCTTTGCTCAAAGACTAGGGACAATTTCCCCACTTTCGTATGAAGCATGGGACTGTCCTCATCAATAACTGAGACTTCTTGCCAGGTGCAGTCTGTACTTGTTTCAGTTTAGTACTGACAGTAGAATCATCTATTTGTGGTGACAATAACTAAATAACGAGTTTCCTTAACTTTACACTAGTGCATTAAGATTATTATATCATTATTGTGAATATTATTATTATTCTATATGTTTCAGTTGCTTTATTTCAATCTCACTTTCAGGTAACATTCTCCACTTCTCTTTTCCCCTCTGAGCAACGTGTGTGGTGGTCACACAATTAATTTCTCCCACCTGAGTCGAAAATGTGTGCAGTAAATAATACCAACACAAAACATAGTTCACAGAGGAATATTTTAGTAATAAATGCAACATTTGCATCCAATCTATAAGCGACCTGTCGGAGTCCTACACACTTTAATTCATATAAAGAGCTCTATAATATTATGACAACCCTTGATAGGTCCAAACAGCGTGAGTAGGGTCTGATGCTTCAATTTCTAGTGCTGTTATCGTTGAAATCACTAGCTCAAACGGAAGGGGATAATTCTATCTACTGGAGCCAAAATATTGGTTCATATTCTCACTATTTATTATATCTTAAGACTAAAGAATTAAACTATACAAGGTTACACAGGGTGAGCAAATGAATGAGGGAAACACAATCATTAATTCAATATCCTTATGTGATTACTGCACAATACAGTATAACCTCAGTTGGTGGGCCACAAGGGAGAATAAATGTGGGAAAATAATTTAAGGGCATCACCTCTAATAATCGAAGTCACAAGGATTGTACATATCCGTAGGATCAAAACAGTTGCATCAGTCAACATTTATCCTGGGAAATGGATTAATCAAGCATGAAAAAGGAGCCAATACCACCCATTCAGCACTGCGTGAGTTATTCTTTCAGGGGCTAAGTATGTGGGCTTGATCAGTTAAGCTGTGGTCACTTCACAGGCTCTGTACGTAGAATTTAGTGAATTTAGTTGAAGCTTTGCAAGGCAGCTCTTTCCACTGATGAGTTGAAGCCACGTCTCAGCTCTGTGTAGACCTCCTTCGGAATCTAGAAATCTTCACGCGTACTTCCTTCCACGGCCATCAACGGAATGCTTCACCTCTGCTTCCCTCTGTTAATGATCAGAATGATATCCAACGGACTTCGCTTTTGAGCATCACTTAGCTCTGCATACAAAAAAGCATAGGTCTGCTGTAGCCAATCACGTTGTAGCAATAAGTTATCCACCAATAAAGTGAGCAACTGTTTGCAAGGGGTATCCCTGTGTGTGGAATTATGGAGGACACAGCTTGCAACATATGCGGGAATTAAAGAAGTAAGTATTACGTTTCATGAATATTAATATCAGTTACTGAAGATAGCAATTGATAACAGCAATGATATGACATTTTCAACTGTGACAGTAATGAACACGAAATATGAAATGATAAAGGTCTTTCTTGTTTACTAGTTTTATGTCGGTAGACACCTATAGTATATTGCGTTAACTTCGTGATGAATAATAAATTAAGATTAGCTTTAAAGTCCCCTCGACAGTAACAACTTCAGAGGAGCACAAGCTCTGATACAGAAGGATGTGCCGGCCGGTGTAACCGAGCGGTTGTAGGCGCCTCAGTCCGGAACAGCGCTGCTGCTAGGTTGCAGGTTCGAATCCTGCCTCGGGTATTCATGTGTGTGATGTCCTTTGGTTAGCCAGGTTTAAGTAGTTCTAAGTCTAGGGGATTTATGACCTGAGATGTTAAGTCTCATAGTGCTTGGAGCCATTTTAACCATTTCGAAAGAAGGATGACCTTACAAAGATACCATACTGGCATTTGCCTTAAGACATTTAGGCAAACCGCGGAACCTATTTCTAGATGGCTGGACGGGGATTAGAACCGTCGCCCACCAGAGTGCGCGTCCACTGTGCTGTAACAGTGGCGCCTCGCTCCGTCCCGAATAAAGTAAAACCCTCGACACCGCTGAGGACGCTTGCCAGCGCAGCTAGACTGAAACTATGAACTGCATTGGCAATCGATAGCAAGATGCAGGGCTTTCACTACTAGGCCACTGTTCGCTGAACAATGCGTATTGTTCGGCTTCTCAGTGGTAGTTCGATGGCGGGGACATTCATGCGTTTGAAACATTTTCCCCGGCTGTCAGTAATTCTCCTCAGGATATTGTTGTTAACGAAAATTAGTTACATACAGTTTACCCATTGAAACTCATAAATCTACATATCGATAATCGTGAAGAACTAACCATAGTACCCGGAGTCACAATGCGTGTAGTGCGGCGTAGCGGTTGGCGTCATAAGTGTCGTGCTGCCGGTCGCCAGTGCAAAACCGACCACCAGTAGTTTTTTGCTATTTATCATTTCTCGAAGGTTACCGAAATTTTTTATGTTTGTATACACTGGGAAATTCGATTTTTGTGTAAATAATAGTTCTATTCTGGGTGGCTTTCATAATAAACGTACTTTCAGTGTTAGGTGTTGCACTTCATTGACGACCCAGCTGACACACACACACACACACACACACACACACACACACACACACATATGGACATCCACACACACTATCACACGTTGCTGCGCGAGACTTTTTAAATTTAGAATTCCTGCCCTTCGGACTGAAATCATGCAAACAATGTCGCATAGTAATGGTCATGTACTTAACAGATCAGGCACAGTATAATGTGCCTTTTGATTACTATTAAAGTAAGCATTTATTCCACGTTAGACATGTGCCACATAACAGAATAGTTCTAAAGTATTAACTGCTGAGATAGGAATACAAGTATTGTTAAACAGTCCTAATTTCTTGTGAATCTAGCAACAACACTGAACTACTTCGCGACTCATCATAGGGGAACTAAAATGTCCTTCACAGAATAATAAAATGTCTCTTACAGTCAGTACAATGAAAATCAATTATATTGACGATTTGGCTTTGGATAATATGATCGTTTAATGTCCTAGAGTCAAATAGAAGCAAAACTTCGGCCTCACAATGAGTCCCATGTAACAGTAACATGTTACTGGAAGTTAGCTAGGTCTAAATTCAGTAGTTAGTCACCAGTCTTTCTGACTGGTTTAGTGCGGCCCACAACGTATTCGTCTTCTGCGCCAACCTTTTCATTTCAAAGTACACTTTTACCCTACGTCCTCGCTTATTTTCTGGATGTATTCCAGTTTCTGTCTTTTCTTACAGTTTTTTACCCTATATATTACCCTGTAGAACCATGTCTTAACAAACGTCGTATCATCGTCTCCTTTCTTCTTGTCCATGTTTTCCTTGTGTTAAGGAGGGAACTGGAGTAGTGTAGTCAGCACACCTGTGTTACCTTTACTGCTAAGGTGGCGTAATGGGTAGCAACCTGCCCATCACGACTACGAAATCTCCGCAAGTACTCTCCATTACTCCATTTATTAATAATCGACGCAGTGTGAAAGCAGACACTATAAAGGAATCTCTTACAATGTTAAAGCTGATTCATGTAAGTGATACAGGTGTGGGACTAGTAGGAGAACTTGGCAACACAGGATCAAAGAAATTTCTTAAAAAATAAAATAAAAGAAACGATTAAAATTCAATCATTTCCAAGATGAACCTACAGTAAAAAAAGATTCCTTTTATTTAAATAGGAGAAGAAAAAATGCTTGTCATATAGATTAGTTTTATGGTGTCACTGGCGAAGAAATACATTTTATGCAACCAAAACTAAAAAGCCCCTAAATTCAATTCGCCATTTACACACATTCAAAATATTTGCATCACCTCGGTTCCAAGAGTTCGGGAACCTGTACATAAAATTAGAATAGAGATCAACATATCATTTCCACCGTTTTTATTGCTCAAGAAAACCACACATTGCATGTTGTACCACCATACAATGAGACCTTCAGAGGTGGTGGTCCAGAATGATGTACACAGCGGTACCTCTAATACCCAGTAGCACGTCCTCTTGCATTGATGCATGCCTGTATTCGTCGTGGCCTACTATCCACAAGTTTATCAGGGCACTGTTGGTTCAGATTATCCCACTCCTCAATGGCAATTCGGCGTAGATCCCTCAGAGTGGCTGGTGGGTCACGTCGTCCATAAACAGCCCTTTTCAATCTATCCCAGGCATGTTCGATAGGGTTCATGTCTGGAGAACATGCTGGCCACTCTAGTCGAGCGATGTCGTTATCTTGAAAGAAGTCATTCACAAGATGTGCACAATGGGTCGCGAATTGTCGTCCATGAAGACGAATGCCTCTCCAATATGTTGCCGATATAGGTGCACTGTCGGCCTGAGGATGGCATTCACGTATCGTACAGCCGTTACGGCGCCTTCCATTACTACCAGCGGCGTACGTCAGCCCCACATAACGCCACCCAAAACAGCAGGAAACTCCACCTTTCTGTACTCGCTGGACAGTGTGTCTAAGGCGTTCAGCCTGACTGGGTTGCCTCCAAACACGTCCAAACACGTGTCCGATGATTGTCTGGTTGAAGGCATATGCGACACTCATCGGTGAAGAGAACGTGATGCCAATCCTGAGCGGTCCATTCGGCATGTTCCTTGGTACATCTGTATCGTGCTGCATGGTGTCGTGGTTGCAAAGATGGACCTCGGCATGGACGTCGGGAGTGTCTTAACACGACGTCCTGTGGCTGCACGACAAGTATTATTCAACATGGCGGCATTGCTGTCAGGGTTCCTCCGAACCATAATCCGTAGGCAGCAGTCATCCACTGCATTAGTAGCCCTGGGCGGCCTGAGCGAGGCATTTCAGAGACAGTTCATGTCTCTCTGTATCTCCTCAATGTCCGAACAACATCACTGTGATTCATTCCGAGACGCCTGGACACTTCCCTTGTTGAGAGCCCTTCCTGGCACAAAGTAACAATGCGGACGCGATCGAACCGCGGCATTGCCCGTCTGGTCATGGTTGAACTATAGACAACACGAGCCGTGTACCTCCTTCCTGGTGGAATGGCTGGAACTGATCGACTGTTGGACCCCCTCCGTCTAATAGGCACTGCTGACGCATGGTTGTTTACATCTTTAGGTGGGTTTAGTGACATCTCTGTACAGTCAAAGGGGCTGTGTCTGTGATACAATATCCACAGTCAACATCTATCTTCTTCAGAAGTTCTGGTTACGGGGTAATGCAAAACATTTTTTGGTGCGTGTATGTTTACTAAAGGAATTTTGTTACTGTATGGAATTGGAAGAACGACGGAATCCAATTTATTTCGTCGCTTCCACGTTGCTATTTTACTATAAAAAAAAAATTTAAAGCAGGTCATGGATCGCTGGTCGCTGAGTCGCTGAGTCCCGCCTTGGTCATCCTGTTTTTTTTTTTTTTTTTTTTTTTTGTTTAATTTGAAGTTCCTACATCTCCTAATTGTAAAATTGATCATAATTTTTATTAATAATGTACACCTCCTCATTTCTAATTACATACTGTACGCGAAATTCCTGTTTTCATTTCATATATAAATTTCTAATTATCGATATTTTCTGAAAGATTGTTAATACAGGTTGCTTAAATTAAGGAAAAAAGTAAGCAAGGAGACCAAGGTTCAAGTCCCGGCCACGGCACAAGTTTTAATTCATTTCTTCAGTTTACATCATTATCGTAGAATTACTGTAGCTTTTTTTTTCTTTGTCACATAGGATAACAATGTCATCAGCGAATGTCATCACAGATATCCTTTCACCCTCAATTTTCATTTCACTTTTTAAATATTCTTTCATTTCCGTCATTGATTCTTCAATGTACAAATTGAAAATAGGGACAGATGACTGTATCTGTGTCCTGCACTGTTTTTAATCCAAGAAGTTCGTTCATGGTAAGCCAGTTTTATTGTTCCCTGTTGGTCCTCGTACAATTGTATACTACCCGTCTTTCTCTGTGGCTTACTACTATTTTCGCAGAATTTCAACAATGTTACACCATTTCACAGACTCGAAGACTGTTTCTAGGTCGACAAATCCTATGAGCGTATATCAGTTATCCATCATTTTGGCTTCCGCTATCGAGCGCAATGTCCGAACTGCCTCTCTGGCACCATTACCTTTATTAAAGCAAACTGATCGTCATCTAAAAGACACTCAGTTTTCGTTTCCGTTCCACAGCATATCATTCTTGTCAGCAGCTTGGATGCGGTAGATGTTGATCCGATTGTGATATAGTTTTGAACGTATTTACCCTTTCATTTTCGGAATAGTGTGGATGATATTTCCGAAAGTCGCATACATTCTATACACTGACTTGAATAGACGTTTAGTTGCCACAGTTTTAGAGACTTTTATGGAATGTTATCTATCCCTTCTGCTTTATCTGGTCTCACTCTAGAATAGAATCTCTTATCTCTCCCCTTTGATTCCTGTTTCTTCCTCTGTCAAGTCATCAGACAACTTCTCCCACTTCCTTTGGAGTTGCATTCATTGTACCTACGTCTGACTATCAATCATCTGTGATTGCCCACTTTAGAGAGGTTCATACCTTTTGCATTGAAAGGCCTATTGTTTATCACAGTCTCCACAGGAAGCAGCTACACGGGTAGCGGGGGCTGTGTGGAAGGGACTGGTTGGATTTTAGGTCAGACGGTCTCAGGGAACCACAGAAGGGGCGTCCGTCAGAAAGTGGGCAGGTAAAACACAGTAAGGTAGTTGTAGAAACGATTGGTATTGTAGTTGTAAATTGTCGTAGCTGTGTTGGGAAAGAATCAGAGCTCCAAGCCCTAATAGAAAGCACTGAAGTTCAAATAGTTCTAGGTACAGAGAGCTGGCTAAAGCCGGAAACAAGTTCAGCCGAAATTTTTTCAAACGTTTTAACTGTGTTCAGAAAGGATAGATTAAATACAGTCGGTGGTGGAGTATGTATTGCTGTCCGACGTAGTTTGCCTTGTAGCGAAATTGAAGTGGACAGTTCGTGTGAAGTAGTATGGGTAGAGGTTATACTTTACAATCGGACTAAACTGTTAATTGGGTCGTTTTACCGACCCTACGACTCAGAAGATACAGTTGCAGAACAGTTCAAAGAAAATTTGAGTCTCATTTCAAATAAGTACCCTGTTCATACAATTATAGTCGGTGGTGACTTCAATCTACCTCGATGTGCTGGAAAAAATATACGTTTAAAACCGGTGGCAGGCATAAAACGTCATTAGAAATTGTACTGAATGCTTTCACAGAAAATTGTTTTGAACAACTAGTTCATGAGCTCACTCGAAGCGTAAATGGTTGCGAAAGCACACTTGACCTTTTAGCAACAAATAATCCAGGACAAATAGTGAGTGTTGTGTCGAATACAGGGATTAGCGACCACAACGCAGTTGATGCTAGGCTGAATACCGTTACATCTACAACCATTAATAAACACAAAGTATATCTATTTAAAAAAGCTGATAAAAATTCTCTTAATGCCTTTTCAAGAGAAATTCTTCACTCCTTCCGATCTGGTCATTTCAGTGTAGAAAAGTTGTGGAATGTTTTCAAAGAGACAGCAATTGAGAGATATACACCACACAAATTAATAAGTGATGGTACTGATGATCCCCCACGGTACACAAAACGGATCAGGTCGTTGTTACAGAAGCAACGAAAAAAGCATGCCAAATTTAAAAGAACGCAAAATCCCCACGATTGGCAAAGATTTACAGAAGTTAGAAATATAACGCGTACTTCAATGCGAAATGCTTTTAATAATTTCCACAACGATATCCTGTCTCGAAATCTGGCAGGAAACCCGAAGAGATTCTGGTCATACATAAAGCACACCAGTGGCACTACGCGATAACAACGGTGAAGTCACCGGTGACGGTGCCACTAAAGCAGAGTTATTAAATACGATTTTCCGAAACTTCTTCACCACAGAAGACGAAGTAAATATTCATGAATTCCAATTAAAAAAAAACTGCCAATGTGAGAAACATAGAAGTATATATCCTTGGTGTAACAAAGCAGCTTAAATCACTTAGTAAAGGCAAGGCCTCCGATTCAGATTGCATACAAGTCAGGTTCCTCACACAGTATGCTGATAAAATAGCTCCAAATTTAACAATTATATACAACCAATCGCTCACAGAAAATTCCGTACCTAAAGACTGGAAAATTGCTCATATCACACCAATACCCAAAAAGGGGAAGTAGGAGTAATCCGCTGAATTACAGGCCTATATCACCAACGTCGATTTGCAGTAGCGGTTTGGAACATATACTGTATTCGAACATTACGAAGTACCTCGAAGAAAGCGATTTATTGACACAAAGTCAGCACGGATTCAGAAAATATCGTTCTTGTGAAACACAACTAGTTCTTTATGCTCACGAAGTGATGAGTGCTATCGACAGGGAATGTCAAATTGATTCCATATTTTTAGATTTCCAGAAGGCTTTCGACACCGTTCCTCACAAGCGTCTTCTAACCAAAGTGCGTGCCTACGGAGTATCACCTCAGATGTGCGACTGGATTCGTGATTTCCTGTCAGAAAGGTCACAGTTCGTAGTAATAGACGGAAAGTCATCGAGTAAAACAGAAGTAATATCCAGCGTTCCCCAAGGAAATGTTACAAGCCCCCTATTGTTCTAGGAGACAATCTGATTAGCCGTCTTAGGTTGTTTTCAGATGATGCTGTCATTTACCGTCTTGTAAAGTCATCAGATGATCAAAACGACTTGCAAAATTATTTGGATAAGATACCTGCATGCTGCGAAAAGTGGCAATTGACCCTGAATAAAGTATAGTGTGAAGTTATTCACATGAGTACTAAAAGAAATTCGCTAAATTTCGATTACGCGATAAGTCACACAAATCTGAGGGCTGGAAATTCAGCTAAATACTCAGGGATTACAATTACAAATAACCTAAATGGGAACGATCACATAGATAATATTGTGGGTAGAGCAAACCAAAGACTGCGATTCATTGGCAGAACACTTAGAACGTGCAAGAAGTCTACTAAAGAGACTGCTTACACCACGCTTGTCGCCCTATGCTGGAGTATTGCTGTGCGGTGTGGGATCCGCATCAGGTGGGACTGACGGATGACATGGAAAATGTACAAAGAAGGGCAGCTCGTTTTGTATTATCGCGAAGTAGGGGAGATAGTGTCACAAACATGATACGTGAATTGGAGTGGCAATCATTAAAACAAAGGCTTTTTTTGTTGCGACGGGATCTTCTCATGAAATTTCAATCACCAGTTTTCTCCTCCGATTGCGAAAGCATTCTGTTGGCACTTACCAACATAGGGAGAAATGATCATCACGATAAAATAAGAGAAATGAGGGGTCGCACAAAAAAATTTAAGAACTCGTTTTTCTCGGTTGCCGTTCGAGAGTGGAACGGTAGAGAGACAGCTTGAAGGTGGTTCATTGAACCCTTTGCCAGGCACTTTATTGTGAACAGCAGATAAATCACGTAGATGTAGATGTTACCGAACTTCAAACACGAGTCATTATTCGTCAGTGCTTCGGTATCGCACTTCCTTCCAAACTGATTTTTCTGGCTGAGCCGCTTAAATTTAATTCTACTTTTTGTCATTACTAAACTATGACCGTAATCTGTATCAGCTCTGGGTACGCTTTACAATCACATCTGATTTAGGAATCTCAGTCTGACCATGTGATAATAATCCGGCTGGAATCTCCCCGACTCTCCTGGAATTTGACAAGTATACCTCCTCCTCTTGTAATTTCCGGAGTATTCGCTGTTACCATCTTAAATGTATTTTGATCTGAATTAGTCCCTCTTCTCTGTCATTCCCGCTGCCCAGCCCATATTCTCACGTATTCTTGTCATCTACTCCTTCCCCTACAACCGCGTATAAATCGCTATTGATTATTAGATTTTTTGTTGCGTTTACATACTGAATTATCCGTTGAATATCCTCATACTTCCCTGTCTCTTCAACCATTGCCTGTGACGCCGGCTGAACAATCGTTGTCAGCGTTGGTTTGCTGTCTAATCTGATGAGAACAATCCTAACACTGGACTGTTCACAGTAGCTCACTCTCTATACCAATATGTAGTAATAATATTTTTTGCAAGTGAAGTGAGACGGAAAAAAGTATGAAAATGTCGAGTGACTACAAAACGCCTAAAGACAGTGTTTTAAGCGAACAATCACGAAAATAATAGTTTTAAAAACAATGACAATAACGATTCATTTGAAAAATAAACGATATCATTGTACTGATAAGCGTTCTTCTGGGGTCTTCAACCGATTTATATACGTAAAGGCTCTCTCTCTCTCTCTCTCTCTCTCTCTCTCTCTCTCTCTCTCTCTCTCTCTCTCTGTGTGTGTGTGTGTGTGTGTGTGTGTGTGTTTGGCTTCCGAAGCGTTATTACGTACGCTGCTTATCCAGATACGTATCGTAATATACTGAGCTGATGTGATATAGATAATAAGTTAAAGTTTGAGTTGAGTTTTATTTGTAGAAGTATTAAACCTATTCCCGAGAATGAGATTTTTACTCTGCAGCGGAGTGTGCGCTGATATGAAACTTCCTAGAAGATAAAACTGTGTGCCGGACCGAGACTCGAAGTCGGCACCTTTGCCTTTCGCCGGCAAGTGCTCTACCATCTGAGCTACCCAAGCACGACGCATGCTCTCCTTTCCAAACATCGCCCAGACTGTGGCTAAGCCATATCTGCACAATATCTTTTTTTCCGGGAGTGCTAGCTCTGCAGCGTTCACAGGAGAGCTCCTGTGAAGTTTGGAAAATATGAGACGAGGTACTTTTTATTAAACCTATGTCAAATAATCCCAGTTTCCACAATTACAACATAGTCTGCAGTCGCGCGAAAACAGCATCGTTGGATCGCTGCAGTCCGCCGTCATAAGGCAGCAGTTTAATAATTACATTATTGTTTCTGACAAGGGAACCTCCCCATCGCACCCCCCTCACATTTAGTTATAAGTTGGCACAGTGGATAGACCTTGAAAAACTGAACACAGATCAATTGAGAAAACAGGAAGAAGTTGTGTGGAACTGTGAAAAAAATAAGCAAAATATACAAACTGAGTGGTTCATGGCAAGATAGGCAACATAAAGGACACTAGGACCGCAGGAGAGCCGTGGTCTTGTGGTAACGTGAGCAGCTGCGGAAAGAAAGGTCTTCGGTTCAAACCTTCCATCGAGTGAAAACACTAATTTTTTCATTTTCAGTTTATGTGACAAAATTCTTATGTTTTCATCACTTTTTTGGGAGTGATTATCACATCCACAAGAAAACATAAATCGGGCAAGGTAGAAGAATCTTTTTACCCATTCGCCAAGTGTACAAGTTAGGTGGGTCGACAACATATTCCTGTCATGTGACGCACATGCCGTCACCAGTGTCGCATAGAATATATCAGATGTGTTTTCCTGCGGAGGAATCGGTTGACCTATGACCTTGCGATCGAATGTTTTCGGTTCCGATTGGAGAGGCACGTCCTTTCGTCTACTAATCGCACGGTTTTGCGGTGCGGTCGCAAAACACAGACACTAAACTTATTACAGTGAACAGAGACGTCAATGAACGAACGGACAGATAATAACTATGCAAAAATAGAGAAAGTAAAATTTTCACTCGTAGGAAGACTTGAACCAAGGACCTCTTCTTTCGCAGCTGCTCACGCTACCACGGGACCACGGCGATCCTGAACACACGTTGTCCTTGATGTTGCCTATGTAGCCCATCGACTACTCAGTTTGTATATTTTGCTTATTTTTTCACAGTTCCACACAACTTCTTCCTGTTTTCTCAATTGATCTGTGTTCGGTTTATCAAGGCCTATCCACTGTGCCAAGTAGTAACTAAATCTGAGGGGGGGGGGCGATGGGGAGGTTCCCTTGTGAGCAGCCTTACTATTAGCGCAAATTATTTAATAATTTTTCTTCTGTCAAATCCGTAGATCTGAACCAGGTAGTGTGATGACGAGTTTGTCAATCTTTTGAGGGTACTGTGTATAATTAAACCCTGGCCTGTACTACGTCTAAAGGAAGACGACTGTCTCTACGGTACCCCCTAAATCGTGAGCCTTAAATAAGAAAAATAAGAAGTGGCAACTTCTATATGCAAGGCCTTATGAGGTAAGCGGTATCCCACATGGGTATAATTACTTACTAGCAGGTGTAGAACGTACTAAAAATCAATGAGTTCTACCCGTACAATGATTTGAAACAGTATTTACGCTGATGACATGTAGATAGTAGTTGTAAGTTGTAGCGTAGTACACGTAAGTAATGTTATTTTTCTCAACCATTATTTTGCGTAAGAATGTTGTTGCCAATGTGTTTTAATAAACACTAAGTGATTATGCAGACAAGTCTACAGTGCCTTCTCAATATATTACCGAGTATTTAGTTGAAGATAGTACACAATTTGGAGATACTTAACTAAGTTATCTTTAAATCGAGTAATTTCCTTAAAAATCAGTAAATTCACTAATTAGATGTATTTTTATTACAATTTCTTTGGATGTTTCTGTAATGATATTTATGGGTTGTTTTGAATTTTATATAATAATAGTAGGGAAGGAAACGACTAAAGATAATAACCTATAACTTGATGAGAAGAATCAGTACACGAATGCAACATTAGTGTCTTCTCTACTGTCACTTGAAGTAATGAAACCGTATAGATCTGTTGTATGTCTTCTACATACAGAGCTTCCTTGTTGACGTCGTATTTGCAGAAACTTCTTATGCGATTAAGGATCGGGGAGAGTGTTTTGATTTACCTATAGAATATGCATTGTCGCCGTCAGAAATGTAAACTCAGACGAAAAGTATTAACTACAAATGGAAGTAAAGCATTACTGTAAATTCAGGCCAGAGTCTATAAGGCAGGTCACCGTGATCTAGTGATCGATTATTTGACATGGTGTTACATAAAAGAATTAAACATTGTATGCTACTGTTTTATATACAGACGCATTTGCAGAAACGTGTTAATCACTCTCTTACGTGTGAATCGTGGAAGATAAACTTCTTTGTAAATACATGGATATAGAATATACTAATACGAACTTTATGAAGAAGTGTGTTAATGGCTCAGAATCGTGTGAAATGTATGTTAACTGAGATTATTCAAACAGTAGTTATGGAACATGGTGCGACATTGAAAGTTTACAGGGACAGGGTTAAGGCGACGTCCTGTACTACACAATGATAACTAAGATGTGTTTTACCCACAGCGTTAACGTCAGAGCTAGTTCAGAATATAATGCTTTATTCTGGGTTTATTTCATGCACCGTGTCTGACGAAGTTGTCCAGCATAAGCGGAGTACCACCAGGCGCGAACGAGACGACGCAAAACGAGACATTTACGCCAGCAGTCAAGCTGATGAAAGCTGAGGGTCCTGGATTCGATGCCGTTTTCCAGCCGGGCGTACCCCACGCCAACTGCAGCAACACTCTCAAGGACGCGGCGACAACCTGCAGACGGCAACTAAGACTTCGTCAGATTTTATTGTAAATGTTCTTATCCGAACAATCAGAAATCATTTGTATATAACGGAAACTACTAAGACGGGCCAAACATAAACCATAAAATTTGTGAGACTTAATAACGAAACTGTTTCTTCGTACAATATTTAGGTAAACAATGTACCAATATCTTATACGTATGCTTCATGTAAACTGTATATTTTTTAGATTTTCAACGTTATCAGGAGTAAAATCTAGAATACAACGTACTACGGGTGAGGATGGACTCCGTCGTGGGTTTCTTGGGTTTCCCATTGGCCTCCGAGCGAATGGGGAAGCCATACAGCAATACATTGTCCCAGGCAAGAGAATAAAAATCTGTATCCATAAATCTAGCACGTAGTAAATATTTCGCCGAACAGCAATAATCATAATGTAAGTCTTTGTAAAGAAAGACCTTACACGAATGTAACGAATGAACTTAAATGAATGTGAATTGATAACGTGAAAACTGAACCATAACTTGGACACTAGTGGAATAATGACGAGTGTATTGTTGTTTAGGAACTCTCGTGGAACGCCAACAGCGAACATTGAAAATTTGTGCCAAGAGCTTTCCAGGGAGCCATATATCTTCCCCATACCAATATGCAAAATTGCTCAAATGGCTCTGAGCACTATTGGACTTAACATCTATGGTCATCAGTCCCCTAGAACTTAGAACTACTTAAACCTGACTAACCTAAGGACATCACACAACAACCAGTCATCATGAGGCAGACAAAATCCCTGACCCCGCCGGGACACAACCAACATGCAATAATAATAGTTTTGTAAGTGAAGTAAAAAAGCTATAAAAATGTCGTGATCATGAAATGCTTAAGGACAGTGTTTTATGGGAACAATTACGAAAATAATAGTTTAAAAATGAAGGAAATAATGATATATCTCAAAAACAAACGATCCTATTGTACTGAAAATTGTTTGCCTGCAGTCTTCAGCAGGTTCATGTATGTAAAGACTTTCTCTCTCTGTCTCTCTCTCTCTCTCTCTCTTCTCTCTCCCTCTGTGGTTGTCTTCCGAAGCATTATCATGTACACTGCTTATCGAATTCTGTAGTGTAATTTACTGACCTGATGTAAAAATGATATAAGTTAAAGTTTGAGTTCAGTTTTATTTGTAGAATTGTTAAATCTACGTCAAATAATCCCAGTTTTCACAATTATAGCATTTTCTGCAGCTGCGCGAAAACAGCATCGCTGGTGCGCTGCAATCCGCCGCCATTACGCAACAATTTAATATTTACTTTATTTTTCTACAAGCGCTTTTCTATCAGAGCAAATTATTTCATAATTTTTCTTCTAACAAAGCTGGAGACCTGGACCAGGTAGTTTTATGACGAATTTGGGAATCATTTGAAGGTATTGTGTGGAATTAGACACTGGACTGTAGTCCGTCTAAAGGAAGACGAGTTTCATTACAAAGAGTGAACTTCATATTTGACCCAGAAAATTGGGGTAAGCAAAATGACAGTTAAAACCAAATCTATTTTCACGAATAGTTATCAAGGTGCATTAGGTCATGTTTCAACGTGTTCCAAAGACATTGAACGTTCGTGGCTTAGAATTTGCGTAGCGTTGCTAGATTGTTTTTACTTTTTTATCAATTGTAGCAATATTATGCCATATACAGACAATTTCACTGAAATAATAATAGCGGTATTTAACTAGCATAATAATAGCAAACTATAATATTAACACTTTTTCAAAGAATGTATAAAATGTAATTTAAATACAATATAGGCACATTAAATCTCTTCCCCACTTTCCTATTCATAATGATTCCTAACCCGTTATACCACTCTCTGCTGCTGTTGCTGATCTTTCCGTTTCACTTCACTGACCAGTCACTACATCTAGATTGCACCTTTCGTTTTTCCTTTCAGATTCTCTAGCTTTCCTATTAGATTCAAACATCTTACACTCCATGCTCCGACTCGTAAAACGTCATCCTCCCGTAGGTTATGCAATTTTTTTCTCTTGGTCACCTCCCCCTTTGGCAGCCCTTTTCCGGAGATCCCAATGGGGGCCAATCCGGGATCTTTGCCAATGGTGAGATCATCATGACACTTTTTTCAATGACAGGCCATATATGCTGTTGAAACAAGTTTCGCATCCTTAATGCAGTGCTTTCCACTGGCCTCAGCATCTTCATGCCGTCGATCGTTTCATGTCTTCCCCCTTTTAAAAGCAGTTTCCCACCCGTAAAAAAAAAAGCAGTGCCCTGTAATACTGTCCTCTCTGCCACCCTCTTTGACAAAGCCGTTGGCAGAGCGAGGATGACTTCTTAAGCTGGAAGTCTTTCGGCAACCATTGCTGATGTCTTTTCTTCAAAACTGAAACAGTGGCCGGATTCGAAGAGCGGACCCACGACGCTTCGATTGGTAGTCGAAGACGCTACCCAGAGACCACTGATTGACTTTACCGGAATAACCCACCGCAACTCCGGTACAGTGCAGCTGAGCACCTCAATTGAACAGAAACACAGCTGTCACGTGCAGGGAAATCTACTCAGTTAACTATTGGAAGAAAGAAAAGGCCACAAGCGTCTACAATCTGGTAGCGGTTGTAATCCATAAAACTGTCGCCCAGTTTGTTGTTAGAACCTGTTGTGAGCTCAAATGTAGCGAAGTATCTCGAACAGATTGTCCTTTTCCATGTCAAGGCACGAGGAACCCTAAAACATCGGTAATTTAAAACCAATACCGCGGTTTTCTCACATGACACATTGAAAGCCTTGTATCACCGCAGTGAGGTAGTTGAAGCCGTGACGACGTCTGAGAGGCGTTTGTCTCATTACTATACATGTGCTTATTATCAAAAGTGCTATCATATGGGGTATCAAGCAGGATTTGTGACTGGATTGAAGAGTTCTGGTTTGGGACATCTGGGATGAAATGTCATCGAACGATGTTGAAGTAACTTTAGGTGTACCATTTTTTCGTTATCATTCTCATCAAGTTGACTTATTCTAGCCTTTAAAATTCCATGCACGATATTCTTTTTAGTTTTTTCCTATCACATGGTATGTTGACTAGTATTTTAATGAACCAGCCTACGAGTTCTGACATTCAGACTTTGAGCTCTAACATTTATTCATTTGTATGTGACAATTACAAGATTCACTGGTCCTTTCACACTAATCTCCATTTCCTGCTATCTGGCATGGTAATTTGTTTTATAGTTGCAGAAATATTATTGTATTGGATGGGCCAAAAGTCACTTTCCAACGTAAGCCATTGAAAGCAATGAGATAATCTTGTTTATTTTTGATAACTGTATATGGAAACCCAAGAGTGCACAGCTACATATATTTTCAGATAATTATTAATATAAACGGCAGAGTGCCCTGCCATCAGTTCAAACATTTCTTACATTATTCACCGCTGAGTCTAACCTATTGCAAAGATGTTTCCTAATAAAGAAACAGTTCTTGCTACAAAGGTGGTTATAATTTAAATAATAAGTGAGTGGAATAGTAATTACAACACTGTTCATCTGCAAAAATGGATGTCTGCAATTTACGGAAAGTACCCTTAAAATTTTACAAGCTGTTACCCACTGCCTTAAAAGGTCTACTCGTAGGCAGTCTCTCGAAAAGGATATCTCCAGAAGTTATGTGCGGAGAATCTTACATACATGGGCTATTGGGTGACGATCCAGATGGCAGGCTTCGGTTTTGCGAGACAATATTAAATAAATTAAGGGTTGATAACGAGTTGTTTTCTAATTTGGAGGGATGAATCAAATTTCCAAATTATCAGGTCGTGTTAACAGGTACAAACTGTTTGGTTAATCTGGGTACCGGTAGTAACTTTTGGGCCATCCTGTATAAGCCCCTAGAATAGAAAAAGTGACGGGAGATTATGAGATAACGTTTCGCTGATTATAAAGCTATTAGAGACGGAAGGCAAGGACTGACAACGAGTGATACCACGTCGTTTCAAGAAAAACTGTCCACGTATTTGCAGCCCTTGATTTGGGCAAACCACGGAGAACTTAAATCCAGATTTCGCATTTGCGAGTTCGTCCACAGTCTCTTTCGATATCGAAAAGGATGATAGCTTTTCAGACTCTATAGTTTTATTCGAGCTCATAAGGACAGAAACTTGACAGATGGTGTTAATGTTAATACGACAGTAAGTAACTATATTTTAGCGGGAAATCCGACCTTTGAACAAGAGTTTATTCAATGAATGACCAATTCTTGCAGAAAAAAAACACGAAGATAATAGATTGTCAGAAATCAAAGTTGATACATACTCGTCTGTTTTGCATGGAAAATTGGAATTTCAATCATTAAGGAATGAAGTATTCTAGAAATGGTTCCAGCAACAGGCTCCAACAGCACCATTCTTCAAATTATCAAGAGAACAGTTGTATTTCACAATTTGCTTATAGAAATATATAGTTCGAAAATACTCATATTACCACTCGTAGGTAGCAGCAAGACAGAAATGATGCTGATCAAATATGAAAGAAAAAATGCAGAACAAATATGAATATTTATACACTGCACTGTTTCATTCTTTTAGCTACAGTTTCTCAGTTTTAACAGGAAGAAAGACTTCATCAGATACGATCCACAATTTAATTATATCGACTCTCCCTATTTAAATCAGGTAGTTTATTCAACGAGCGAGGAGAAAGGCCCTAGCCTCAGATTTTTCCTTACTGTATTTTAATTCGGTCACGTAATACAAGCTCTGCTGGAGTTACAGAACTTGCGTATTTCTTTGTTACCTCCCATGAATTTTAAACAGGAACCGAATTCGGCGGCAGTTACTTCGAAAAATTAAACTTCGTTATAAAACTTCTATTGCTTCTCATATAGTTTTTTGCAGAGTTCGCTGTGTTGTTTCTTCAAATAATTTTATTTACGTACAAGAGATTGGATATTTTATGACCTATTCGGAAACACAGGTGCGAACTTCGCATACATAAAATGTTATGAAGAAGTAAGGGAAAATAAACTTTCGTTCGTAGCTTCATTCGAAAAATCGTGCTGTACCCGACGTGGCACAAACGAAACTTGACCACCGTCGTGACACAACATTGTGTTTAGAAGTGTAGAACTTTCATGCGTAGAGTGGGTTCTTAATAGAGGAATAATGTAGCTCGCAAGTTCCTTTCGTAGATCAAACCACGGTAATAATTTTTAGTGAGATTTTCATTACTTTGAGAAAAGAGAAACTGCTGTACGATCCCAGTTCAAAAAATGGTACGTGCTGTCTAATATAAGTATCACTTAATCATCGGTTTAGTTATGGTCACACATTTTTAACACGGATTATCTACACGAGACTCGTACTACTATTGGAATTCGATACAAGTTGGATGGAATATTGCGATTTAACGTTCCCTCAGTGTCGACCTGGGGAAAGATCAGTCTGCGTTTCAGCGAAGTTATGTAGGAGCAGGAATCCACGGTACTCTACAATTTATCTTAGAGGAAGGTGTGATTAATTCCAAACTAATTTTTACAGTAGTAGTAGATTTAAAAAAACAATTTTTACCGTTTTGATTGGAATACATTGCTTCGAACTGCGAAATTATCATTAGAAAAATGCAGTGAGCTAATTGTCGCCTACAAGTTACTTTCACAGAGTAGTCAGAGGAATGAAAGTACATAACATGGAGGAAGTAATTAAGAAGGGATTAAGGGTTGTAGCCTCTCCACCACTTCATTTAATCTGTACACGGAGTAAGCTACAAATGAAACGAAGGAGAAAACGGGAAAGGCAATTCAAATTCAGGGAAAAGAGATAAATCCTTTAACATTTGTCAATAACATTTAAATTGTGTCCGAGACAGCAAACTACTTGTTGAAATGCTTGAACTGCATAAATGGTGTCTGCGAAAGAGTTTGTGATGTGAAAATAAATAAAGGAAAATCAAATGTAATGGAAGGACTGTAGTTGAATGATGTCAGGAAATTCTGACGGAATTAGATTAGGAAATGAAACGGTGAAGTAGTAAAGTACTTTTGCAATGAGGGCAGACGTAAAGAGGATATAAATATCGATTGGCAATAGCACGATATGCTTTCGTGAAAAAGATACATAAATTAACATCGAACACAAATTTTTTACGAAGTCTTCTCTTAAAGTAAGCAATCTAAGTGAAGTATAGTAGGAAAGTACTTAGTTTAGTTTCATACTCCATGGGTCATTCTGCACGATAAATCGTAATGATGTGGAACGAGTCATTTTACATTCACATCGAAAATTAATTTCTAAATAACATCCTGAATATTTAGAAGCTTTTACTTTTTTTCCTACCCACTGCCTTGTAGATATTACAATAACAGATTCGTCTATGGGAAAGAAGGATTGTCTAGAAAAATCTTTTTTTTTGTCTTATATTATCGAATAAGTGATCAAAAATTTTTATTGCACCATTGTGCACCCATTTTGCTAAAGACAACCTTGACGTGGAGTAATGAATGTTATTTTTACTTTGGTATTATAATTACGTACGTACATCATTGTTCTTTCTGAACTGTAGTGGATTATTTACAACGTAATTCATGAGGGAATATAAAAGCTGTCAAGCAGTACTCAGAATGCTCACCTCCTTAAACACATGTCTGCAAATTAAACACCACGTATTATTCATACAATACGTTTTCGAGAAACGAAGACATTCTTTCTTAAAAATGAGTTACCCAGAACGTTGTTCCATGTGACAATAATGAATGAAAATTTGCAAAATGTTTCAACTTTGTGGTTTGACTCCCAAAGATTTACAGAATTCTAAATGCAAATGGGTGGGCAAACTAAATTGTTTTAGGTGATCCAAAATTTGCTTTTTGCAGTTTACATTCTGATAAATATCAACATATAAGAATTTTGAAGCTTCAACGCTATTTACACTACTGACCATTAAAATTGCTACACCAAGAAGAAATGCAGATCATAAACGAGTATTCATTGGACAAATATATTATACTTGAACTGACATGTGATTACATTTTCACGCATTTGAGTGTATAGATCCTGAGAAATCAATACCCAGAACAACCACCTCTGGCCGTAATAACGGCCTTGATATGCCTGGGCATTGAGTCAAACAGAGATTGGATGGCGTGTACATGCACAGCTGCCCATGCTGTACCACAGTTCATCAAGAGTAGTGACTGGCGTATTGTGACGAGCCAGTTGCCCGGCCACCATTGATCAGACGTTTTCAATTGGTATGAGATCTGGAGGATGTGCTGGCCAGGGCAGCAGTCGAACATTTTCTGTATCCAGAAAGGCCCGTACAGGACCTGCAACATGCGGTCGTGCATTATCCTACTGAAATGTAGGGTTTCACAGGGATCGAGTGAAGGGTAGAGCCACGGGTCGCAACACATCTGAAATGTAACGTCTACTGTTCAAAGTGCCGCCAATGCGAACAAGAGGTGACCGAGACGTGTAACCAATGGCACCCCATACCGTCACGCCGGGTGATACGCCAATATGGAGATGACGAATACACGCTTCCAATGTGCGTTCACCACGATGTCGCCAAACACGGATGCGACCATCACGATGCTGTAAACATAACCTGGATTCATCCGAAAAAATGACATTTTGCCATTCGTGCACACAGGTTCGTCGTTGAGTACACCATCACAAGCGCTCCTGTCTGAGATGCAGCGTCAAGGGTAACCGCAGCCATGGTCTCCGAGCTGTAGTCCATGCTGCGGCAAACGTCGTCGAACTGTTCGTGCAGATGGTTGTTGTCTTGCAAACGTCCCCATGTGTTGACTCAGGGATCGAGATGTGGCTGCACGATCCGTTATAGCCATGTGGATAAGATGCCTGTCATCTCGACTGCTAGCGATACGAGGCCGTTTTTATCCAGCACGGCGTTCCGTATTACCCTCTTGAGCCCACCGATTCCATATTCTGCTCACAGTCATTTGATATCGACAAACGCGAGCAGCACTGTCGGTACGATAAACCGCAATCGCGATAGGCCACAATCCGACCTTTATCAAAGTCGGAAACATAGTGGTACGCATTTCTCCTCCTTACTCGAGGCATCGCAACGTTTTACCAGGCAACGCCGCTCAATTGCTGTTTCTGTATGAGAAATCGGTTGGAAACTCTCCTAATGTCAGCACGTTGTAGGTGTCGCCACCGGCGCCAACGTTGTGTGAAAGTTCTCAAAAGCTAATCATTTGCATATCACAGCATCTTCTTCCTGTCGGATAAATGTCGCGTCTGTAGCACGTCATCTTCGTGGTGTAGCTATTTTAATGGCCAGTAGTTTATTATTTCCTCGCCCTTAGATGTGCAGAACTCAATATGTTGTGTCTTTTTAAAGTTGAAGGTAATTTGCCTGCCTCTGTCAACTTCTGATCCCAACATATCCATCAAAAATTAATACACTCCTGGAAATGGAAAAAAGAACACATTGACACCGGTGTGTCAGACCCACCATACTTGCTCCGGACACTGCGAGAGGGCTGTACAAGCAATGATCACACGCACGGCACAGCGGACACACCAGGAACCGCGGTGTTGGCCGTCGAATGGCGCTAGCTGCGCAGCATTTGTGCACCGCCGCCGTCAGTGTCAGCCAGTTTGCCGTGGCATACGGAGCTCCATCGCAGTCTTTAACACTGGTAGCATGCCGCGACAGCGTGGACGTGAACCGTATGTGCAGTTAACGGACTTTGAGCGAGGGCGTATAGTGGGCATGCGGGAGGCCGGGTGGGCGTACCGCCGAAATGCTCAACACGCGGGGCGTGAGGTCTCCACAGTACATCGATGTTGTCGCCAGTGGTCGGCGGAAGGTGCACGTGCCCGTCGACCTGGGACCGGACCGCAGCGACGCACGGATGCACGCCAAGACCGTAGGATCCTACGCAGTGCCGTAGGGGACCGCACCGCCACTTCCCAGCAAATTAGGGACACTGTTGCTCCTGGGGTATCGGCGAGGACCATTCGCAACCGTCTCCATGAAGCTGGGCTACCGTCCCGCACACCGTTAGGCCGTCTTCCGCTCACGCCCCAACATCGTGCAGCCCGCCTCCAGTGGTGTCGCGACAGGCGTGAATGGAGGGACGAATGGAGACGTGTCGTCTTCAGCGATGAGAGTCGCTTCTGCCTTGGTGCCAATGATGGTCGTATGCGTGTTTGGCGCCGTGCAGGTGAGCGCCACAATCAGGACTGCATACGACCGAGGCACACAGGGCCAACACCCGGCAACATGGTGTGGGGAGCGATCTCCAACACTGGCCGTACACCACTGGTGATCGTCGAGGGGACACTGAATAGTGCACGGTACATCCAAACCGTCATCGAACCCATCGTTCTACCATTCCTAGACCGGCAAGGGAACTTGCTGTTCCAACAGGACAATGCACGTCCGCATGTATCCCGTGCCACCCAACGTGCTCTAGAAGGTGTAAGTCAACTACCCTGGCCAGCAAGATCAGTTTCAATTCCTGTATTTTACTGGACTTAGCACACATCAAGGTCTCTGATCTTTTTACGGAATGGGTGGTACTTTGGAATACTGACAGATTCAGAAATTAAGTATAAAGTTTTTACCAGTTTACCAATGTTTTTTTCTACACATCATCATTACGCACATAGGTTATAAAGAAAGCATCATTCGGGACTCCACAGTTAAACATAAATTGTTCCATACACTTGGTTAATATGAATTGGCAACACTAATGGGAACAAGTAAGATATCACAGCCCGCCTCCTGGAAATAGGGAGCTGTGTTAAGGAAAAGGGGAGGAAGCACTCAATGTCCTCACGTCTGTCCACAAGCAGAAAACCAACATTAGTAACATTGCATTCTATTCTTATTCCAACGAGCAGAGAGCAATCATCAGCAGGTCATTGGCATGCACTGGGCGTGCTGCGGTATTGCTGCAGTCAGCGCCCAACCGAGAATAAAAATCCTTAAATCATCAACCGAAAGAAGTTTACCGTTCGCCAGGTAATAAGGGTAGTTTAATGCACCTGCTAAAGCGATTGGTTCCACAGATTCGCAATAGTGGAACGTGGGACGGATGGTAAGGTAGCGGTCGAAAAATCGCACTGTCTCAGTTAAATTCAGTAGAAGGGAACTAGGAATAATCGAGGAAAGATACAGGATTCAGTCAACACAGCGCATCATGATCTGCACTGTAAACGAGGCGGCTGGGCCCTGCTCGCATATCGGAGAGAATGAGGTAGACTGACGATCAAATTCTCGCTACCTGCAAGGAAACCAAGAAATGAAAAATTAATAGGAATTCCTACCATCTATAGCTATCTGTTTCACTTTGCACAAAACATGTTCCGTTTGAACATCACATATATACTCTAGCAACATATTGTAGGCACAAGGCAGGCTGAAGACGAACTTTTCATAGACGGAACTTCCCGGAGGATTAAAACTATACTGGATGGGAACTCGAACCCGAGCCATTCGTCTCTGTCCCGTTCTGGGTCAGGGTTTTAATCTACTGGGAAGTTTCGTATGAGCACACACTTCGCTGCACGCGGAATGTTCATTCTGGACTTCATACAGATGGGCCGCTTGGAGTGGCCGTTCGGTTTGAGGCGCCATGTCACGGACTGCGCGGCCACTCCCGCCGGAGGTTCGAGTCCTCCCTGGGGCATAGGTGTGTGTGTGTTGTTCTTAGCATAAGTTAGTTTAAGTAGTGTGTAAGTCTAGGGACCGATGACCTCAGCAGTTTGGTCCCTTAGGAATTCACACATAGATACTCACGTGAAAAGCTGACCGGTTTCCATTTCCGAGATGGTCGTTGGTAGACGCACTTTGCTAGGGTCGCTTAAGTCAGCGGATTTCACCATTTGTGGCCCGTATTGTCGCCAGATGGTTCCCCATTCGTCTCTCTTCCTCTCCTAAAAAAATGGTTCAAATGGCTCTGAGCACTATGGGATTTAACATCTGAGGTCATCAGTCCCCTAGACCTAGAACTACTTAAACCTAACTAACCTAAGGACATCACACACGTCCATGCCCGAGGCAGGATTCGAATCTGCGACCGTAGCAACAGCGCGGTTCCGGACTGAAGCGACCAGAACCGATCGGCCACAACTGCCGGCGTTCCGTTCTTCCTCGCCGAAACACGTGTCCTCTGTTCCAGCAGTTGTATTCAGTTTGACGGCGGGGAGTGGGCGTAATGTTTTGGCTCATCGGTTCTCCAATCTTGGTTAATACTGTAACTGTTCTACTTCAACAAAAGGGAGACATACGACGAGACACAGGGAACTACGTAACTGTCAACGTCTTCTTCTCAACGTGAAAAACATTCACTAAAATTATCAGAGAAACTATTTTAATCGACCAAATGAACAATCTGACTTTAAAAGTCTACAAATTTTAGGCACAGTCGCCTTTCTATGAAGAGATTTATAAAAGGAAACAATGAATATAATCAACAAATTTACTTGGGATTCATATTGTTTAAAAATCTTTCGATGTAACTTCAGCAGGATCTTACATGCAGCCTTTGAGGAAGTAGGCGTTGGTGTTGTGATGGTATGTTGAAAAGTGTGTATTGCTACTTCTTTTACTGGACTTCCTCACGATAGCTGGAATTTCAGAAAGGCCAGTATATTGCATATCACCAATTTTATCAAATGGCTCAAATGGCTCTGAGCACTATGGGACTTAACATCAGAGGTCATCAGCACCTAGAACTTAGAACTACACCTAACTAACCTAAGGACATCACACACATCCATGCCCGAGGCAAGATTCGAACCTGCGACCGTATCAGTCGCGCGGTTCCGAACTGAAGCGCCTAGAACCACTCGGCCACCGCGGCCGGCACCAATGTTATCCTTAGCAACTGTAGTCTATCATGGTTACTACTGTTACTTTGGTTTGCGGTTGTTATTCAATCAGTTCCCTCATGATGTGGCATTTAATATTCATTGGTTTAACGTGTGTTACTCACTCTTAACAACTACAACTAGAAGGTGCGTACTTTAATGTCATTTAGTGTCCCACGTTCTCTCCATCAGAGGGTCCTTGTGTACCACGTCGTGGAAAGAAGCATCTGTCTATCCCTGTCATCCAAGTACGGCAGAAAGCTAAATAGGTATAATGTCCCGGCTAGTGGAAATACCCATCGAAAAGCAGCTGTTTCTCAGTGGGATCATCGAGTGTGGTAGTATATTTGAAGCCAGCTCCTAGCAGAAAACTAAACCAGTGTTTCGCGAATGTCAGTCAGTCAGTGTCTTGACCTCTATATAAAATCTGTTTATGTGAATTCGAATGTGGGCTTGATATTTAGGAAAGTTGGAACTCCTCCATCTGCTACCATGAAAAAAAAATGTTCACGTCTTTTTCTTTCATTTTATTTTCATTATAGTTGTACAGTAACTCGAGAAAAACACAGTAGCATGTGAGAATGTTATTTACGCAAACTTTCACTTACATTTATTGTTCAGTCGTCTCTACTGATCTTCCTGATGACAGCTATGCAATTAATTTTACTGGAAGCTTACTTAATTAAAAATTACAGAAAGCTGAAAATCTTGCTTTAAGAGGTAATGGAAAAATTTCTTCAGCTAATGAGCAGAGTATGAAGTGCAGTTGTAAGTTACTTAAAAGTAGACATTTCACTCTTTCTGGAAACATACTTCTAGTTACTTGAAATAACTGATATTGAAAGTTGCCTATTTTGCCTCTGTGCTTCTTACATTCTTATATCATTATCTATGTATCTGTTATAAAGATATGAAATGAAACGATTATATAACAAGCGATGAAAAAGTTTCTGTTTGAGGGCGTTGCTGCAACGTGTATGCGCGACTTCGATACGGGTATATAAGCACCGACATGTAGGCAAGGGGTTAGTGTGGTATTCGTGTCTTCCCGACGTGCGTGCGGCAAATATGACGGCGTCATTACCAAAAAGTCCAAACAAGACCAATGTGCTGTTATCCCTTCTTGACCTCCAAAGAACAAAAACCAGTAGACATCCATCGGAGAGTGAAGAATGTGTATAGGGCAGCACCTTTGTCGAATGGCACGCCAAGATGTGCTGCTACTGCTTCATGATGACGCACGTCCACGTACCACAAATGTTGTAACGCCGAAGTTACGCCAATTCAAGTGAAAGACGCTCACGTACACGCCATGTAGTCCTGATCTGTCCCCATGTAATTATCACTCCATCGTTCTCTTTAAAAAGGGCTTGAAGGTTCGGCGATCCCTGTCGGACGGGGATGTGCAGCAGGCAGCGTGACACTGTATTTTGGCAGAAGGGTATCTTCAACCAGAAGCCTCTGTAGGATGATGGCCTTAATGCTGATGGCGATTCTGCCTGATTGACATACAGATTCTCGACTGTGTGGCACTAGAACGGAAACTAATATTCGGAAGGACGATAGAGAACTAGTAAATATGAGTAGAATTTCAGTGAGCGGAACTTTTAAGTGAGATAAGTAAACTTTCTATCATTTCCACGCTTACTTGTGGCATCTAGTTCCTTGCGAATGTCTGAAAAACTAAGATCTGCATTCACCTCGCCTTGTTTATGTCGGGTTCCGTCTCGTATGAAATATGTTAATGGGCTGAAAGTAATTTTTCATAGCCGGCGACCAATCATGTTGGGTACTTTTTAAAGTTGATGTTCGACGAAATGACAATTTGTGGGAGGGAGGCCACTTGTTTGACTACAACCAGAAACGACCTAATGTGACCTTTCTGGCTACATTTGTTCACACGAGGTTGCTGTCTCTTTCTACACATTCAGTAATGCTCCAATTTCGTATGTTTCCTGACTCCCCGCTGAAGTATTAACGTGACATGTGAGGAGCGGACGGTGAATTTAAATTCCTGCTGAGTGATGAGAGAAGGGTGACAAGTAGGGAAAATTTTTTTAACATTTAATAACTAATTGAGTACCCGGCGTTGTCCTGGTACGTACTTGTCTCAATTCTGTTAGTTCACTTTTTCCTTGCCCTTCTCTCTGTCCACCTACTTCAAACCCCACTTTCAGCCTAACCCCTCCTGTCCCCTCCTACCCTCTCTCTGTCCACCTCCTCCTTTATATGTTCATCTTCTCTTGCCCGCTCTTATTGCCGATCTCGTTCTCTATCCATCTCCTCGTCCCCTTCTCTCTCTGTCTGCTTCCTCCATGCCTCATATCTCCCGAAATATATTTCGTACCGTGACGTAATTTTGTGGGTACATTCATCAGTATATACATACAAAAAATTGCAACCAGTAAAACTGACCGGTTGCAGTTTTATGTATGTACATTCAATTAACAGTCACTGGTTCTAAAATATCCGTAATGGATAAGCTTAATCACTAAGCAGTATACATGAATGCTACCTGTTATATGCGAGTTAGTAGCAAAGAGGCAATAGATGCCCGATGTGGCACTTTTCTGCTCGAACAGAAAATAAGTAGGAAGCGGTAATATTCACTGAAGAGCTAAGAAAATTGGTACATCTATCTAATTCGTGCAGAACCCCAGCGGCACGGTGAAGTGCCGCAACACGACATCGAATGGACTCGACTAATGCCTGAAGTAGTTTTGGAGGAAATTGACACCATGAATCCTGCAGGGCTGTCCATAAATCCTTAAGAGCAGGAGGGGGTGGAGATCTCCTCTGAACAGCACGTTGCAAGGCATCCCAGATATGCTCAATATTGTTAATGCCTGGGGTGCTAGGTGGCCAGCAGTAGTGTTTAAATTCAGAAGAGTGTTCCTGGAGTCAGTCTGTAACAGTTCTGGACGTGTGGTGTGTCGCACTGTCCAGCTGGAATTACCCAAGTCCGTCGGAATGCACAACGGACACAGGTGATCAGACAGGATACTTATGTACGTGTCACCTTTCAGAGCCGTATCTAGAGATATCAGAGGTCTCATATCACTCCAACTGCACACGCCTCACACCATTACAGAGCCTCCACCAGCTTGAACAGTCCACTGCTGACATGCAGGGTCCATGGATTCATGAGGTTGTCTCCATATCCGTATACATCCATCCACTCGATACAATTTGAAACGAGACTCATCCGACCAGTTAACACGTTTCCAATTATCAACAGTCCAGTGTCGGTGTTGACAGGCCCAGGCGAGACGTAAAGCTTTGTGTCGTGCAGTGAGAACGGTACACGAGTGGGCCTTCGGCTCCGGAAGCCCATATTGATGATGTTTTGTTGAATAGTTCGTACGCTGACGCTTGTTGATGACCCAACAATGAAATCTGCAGCAATTTTCTGGAGGGTTGCGCTTCTCCCACGCTAAAAGATCCTCTTCAGTCGTCGTTGGTCTCTTTCTTACAGAATCTTTTTCCTGTCGCATCGACGTCGGAGACTTGATGTTTTACCGGACTCGTGATATTCACGGTACACTCGTGAAATGGTCCTACGGGAAAATCCCCACTTTATTGCTACCTCGGAGACGCTCGTGCGTCGACTATAACACCACATTCAAACTCACCTAAATTGCGAAAAACTGCCTTTGTAGCAGCGGTAAGCGATCTAACAACTGCGCCAGACACTTGTTGTCTTATATAGGCTTTGCCGATCACAGCGCCTTATTCTGCTTGTTTACGTATCTTTGTATTTGAATACGTACCCCTACACGAGTTTCTTTGACGCTTAAGAGTACTGTTTTCCTTTCATCGTTTTGTAGGGCTGTCGCGAAAAATAGTTTCGTAAAAGTTAAAAATTATGTGTAAAATTTGCTGCAAGTCACTAAGTATTCTTGTTCTCGAATACTTGATAGTGCGCGTAGTAGCTAAAGATTTTGCTACCTGTACATTATGCAACAAATAATGCGGAAGAATGGAGCAAACACAACGAAGAGCGTATCGCCTGTAATTGTATCGTGTTGCACATATCAGCCAAGAAAAATATTTTCATAAATTTGACTAAGTTCAAAAGTCAAAACAGTAAATAATTTTGAAAGGATAAATATTTTCCCCCTATTCGCGCAACATTCTTCAAATCAATAAGTATCTTGAACTACATACTTTCAAGAGCAGCCGACGTTCTTCTTCAGAATTCAAGTAATCAGTTTACCAAATTTCATCGAAATGGGTTCAGTGGTAAACTGAAACGTCATGATGATGCGGCAATTTCTCGCACATCTCAATTTTTATGACGTCATATACCCTGGACTACGTGCCGTATATAAATGTAACTTTGCAGGTACATTCAGAGGTATATTTTAACACAGTCTGCAAAATGTGTTGCGAATACAGCGAGTAGGAGAGATGAAAGTAAATTAACATTTTATGCCTGATGCGACAGTGAGTACCGAAAATGTAGTAAACGATAAACTTCTTCCACCCATGATTGTGTGTGTGCGGGGGGGAGAGGGGGCGAGACGGGTGTCAGTGAGAAAACGTTTCGTAAAGGTTTGAAATTATGTGTAAAGCTTGTTTCAAGTCACTAAATTGGGTGAATAAAAAAAAAGACATATGCGTGTTGTAGCCTGCACAGATTTTTCACTTCCATCCCTTTGATAGGTAGGTGGTTCTGACCCGCACAGCGATTCTTTCCAGACGGTAAGCGATATGGAAACCAAGTTTGGTTGAAATCGGTCCGGAGATTTCGGAGGAAATGTGGAACATATACACATACGTAGATACACACATACCTACGTATATTCAAATAATATGTGTGAATATCTTTCTTACTGTGATATGATTTTGATGCAACATAGCCTATACGGTGCCTTTAGTTACGCTGAGGTTATCAGTGAAAAACCATTAAGAATTCATAAAGAAGAGATTAGCGGTTACAGACAGGCAGGTAGACAATGTCACGATATCTTTTTTCCATGATTCGATTTTTCTGAACTAAAGCCTGTACAGTGCCCAAACTATGCACTGGTTACCAGCGAAAACAAACAAAAAAACACGACGGTTTCAAAGATTTATTATTCGTATAGATTTTGGAAAAGATCTATTTGACGGTAATAATGCTTTAGCAGGTAGCCAGCTTCGGGTTACGAGGAATGCAGCTGCTTGGACAACGATCTGAATGCGATAGAGGTACGGAACAGTGGTCTAAATACCACAGCATCCATAGCGCAACCTGGTCTCACAAGAAATAACGAAAACTGTACATCGTAATAGTGAGCCACTGCATTGTGTTCGTTCTAGACTAATGTCTCAATTAACTGTACTCGTTACATTATAATGTGTTTACAGTTGCTCCAACGTAGAGCTATTGCAATTATCAGTATTTCCTTATAGAATGTGTGGAAGTTGTTAACACGAGTTGCAGTGACTGTAATTTTGTTTGAAGAACATAGAGGTTTCAGTTCAGTAAACATTGGTTCTTTTCACTTGGTGAACTGATATAATAATATTCTCATTTTACGCTCAGTAACTTTGTGCAGTGGGTAGTTGGTTTAAAAATCCTTGTGTACAGCTCAGACATTTATTTACTATTTTCACTACAGCCGACACATTCGTCGCTAGAGAACTGCAACTGTAAGTTAATTAAAAGAATTCTAATATATCGTTTATATTTCAGACCAAGTTTCACTTTTTGTTAATACATAATTAGTTTCGACCCGTTTGAATCATCTTCAGATCTATGTAGTTGCTGCGGCAAGCTGTTATGTCTCTGTCAGAATTACACTTCAGAGTACTCACAGAGTGGCACAGAGATGACATAGATCTGAAGATGATCCTGGGAGATCGAAACTATTCATGTATTTAAAAATATGTACAACTGCGACTGAAAAATAATTGATATAATACAACTGTTTTATTTACTATTTGATTTGTCATTTTATGTTCCAAGGTCGTTAGCGGCGCTCTGAACGGCGGAATATTACTGAATGCAATCAGATGCGAATTCTGGGGCCTCCGTTACGACTTTAATACATTTCCCAGGGGATCTGTTTACTTAGACTCCTTATAGCGGTGGATCATCTGAGGCAAATAATAATAACTTCAGCGCTCGGGGTGAGAGGTAAAACTTACCATATATTTCAATAAATACAAGCCTTATCCCATTTTAAGAAACGGAGCAGCCAAAATTCTAATCGTCTAACTCCCGCAAGACCCATATGAATGCGTAAATTCGAATGACGTAGTCACTGTTTTAGTCATACTATTCTTTCTTTCTTTTGTCACAAAGATTATGACAGCGCCGAAAATGCGGAAGTGTTCACGAATTTTCTCCTGTATGTTACCTGATTATTACAAAAGACTTAGTAATGGAGTTTCCAAACGGACGCAGAAACAACATCTACATCAACATGTACATCTACATCTACATGTACACCTACACTGACACTCCGCAAGCCACGGTACGGTGTGTGGCGGAGGGTACCCTGTACCACTACTAGTCATCTCCTTTCCTTTTCCACTCGCGAGGGAAGAACGACGGTCCATATGCCCCTGTATGAATCCTAATTTCTCGAATCTTACCTTCATGGTCCTTACGAGCAATGTATTCTTAGTTTTTTTCAAGACACTGCACCAGATTTGTATACAAATAATTTAGAAAAGCAGAATGCAACACTAACCTGAGGCATTACACTTCTGCAGTATCTCCATAATTTTATTGCAAATCCAGTATTTTAGTTTCAGACTTTTTGACTTCACTTATGATATTTTCATTCGTGGATTTTGTTGATGTCAGACTTTTAGGTAGTTTTACACGTCATACATTCACATTCTTGGACACGCATTGGCAGGAACTGAAAGACGATGAGCAGAGATATAGGTCGTATGCTTATCAAAACCTGACTTGTATGACGTCCAGATTGTCAGCGTAGTGGTATAACCACTGCACCATTTATACTGATCAGACTAACGGCAGACTGTCTCTGAACCGCTTCAGGGCGTCTGAGAACTGTACCCTGCAAAAAATGGCGCAGCTCGGGTCTTTACAACATTTTGAAGATTATGCTCTCCGGTCAAGTTAGAAGTACAGTACAATGAAGGCTTGTACTTAAAATATATAACGCGCTTTATTTCTTTGTCTAGGATGTCGAGCCCTTGCTATACGGGTAACAACACATTTGAGTTTTCTGCCCGTGATTTTGTGTTGCATTCATGACAACTCATTTACCTGTCAAGTACTAGCCCACTCCCCTCATGGAGAAGTTTGGCTTTATGTTACCACAACGGTTTGCCCAAATCCATCAGCAGAGTCAGCAAGAAATCCCTGTCTCGCATCGCTTGAGATGATTGGCATCTGTCGACAGTTTCAACAAGCATTCCGTTTGTAATATGCAGGTTACAGAACTTGCCGATATAAATCAAACGTTGCGTGATAGTGGCGAGGCAATTATTGTTGCCAGCACGGTGCTGTGTTTCCGTCCACTTGATTACCACCTGAATGGCAGTAGCAGTCGGCAACTTGTATTGTAAACTGCACCCCAACACGATATAGCGGGCAAGTAATGCTGAATGAAGATGGTGGCGATCTGAGCGACAAATTTCTGCTTTGTATCATGCCTTGCGATATTTCTCAGTTCTTAAAAAAGCTTTTCTCTCGTACAGACTAATCACTGGTTAATTTCAACAATACTGTCTTGCTAAAAATTGTATTATGAAATACGCAGCTGCTCACTATCTTCGATTGAAGACAATCGATTTCGATCAAGCATCAAAGCATCTTCGGATCTCCTGCACCTAAACGATAAAACCAAATGAAAAGTGTGCGCCGTTTTAATACATAATAATTGTATGTATAGACAATAAAAGTAGAACATCACATATTAATATAAGAGAGACTTACAAAATCTGACTATAGACTTTGCATAGATCTAAATATTTCCATTCTTTCCTTTTCTCTTTTTTTACTTAGAAACAAAAGTAAGTGCCTATCTGATGTTCTCTTTTCAAATAGCTTGTAATTACGATGAGCAAAACTGTTTCAACATATAGGGTGATTCAAAAAGGAAAAGCAGATTTCAGTTATATATTGCAGACAAACTATGAAAGAAAGGAAGATATTACGCAAATCACTGGATAAAGGAAGGTTCAAAGTCTTATTTTCGTACAAATGTGATTACCACGCGTTGATCGAGAAATATCGACACAGTAGTCGATTTAATTCCACACATGAATCAACAGCTCCCGGTTTACTGAATTGACAGCTTTAACAATTCGTTTTCTCAGACCTTGAAGAGTAGCTGCTGTAGGTGGGACAAAGACTCTGTCACCTATGTATCCCTACAAAAAAAGAAACCGCAATGTCTGAGGTCTGAAGGCCTGAGAGCTCAAAAACAATGAACAAGATCTTATTGTCCACCTCTTCCAATCCAACGTGGTCGTATGGTGGCAAGATAACGCTGCCCCTCTAGGTGAGAGTGACGCCGGGCGCCGTGATGCATTAAAATGAAACCATTGGAATCTTTGTGATACTGAGGAAACAACCAATTTTACAGCATGTCCAGGTATGACATTCCTGTCACAGTTTCCTCCACCAAAAGGGAAAAATCCCTAAAATTTGTGAACAGAAAAGGTACAAAATACATTCAGTTTCGGTGAGTTTCTTTCATCTTCATCGACGGCGTCAGGATTTTTTAACCCTCATGTTCTTACATTCTGGCGGTTTACTATATCGGACAGATGAAATCTTTATTTAATAATGAAAATCACCGAGTATCCGTGAAAATTAGATGTTATTCATTTTGTCTTCACTATCAGTTTCGGCAATTCATTGTGCTATCTTCAGGCTCCATTTGCAACTTTCAAAAATAATCGAAACTGGCATAATGTCAGTTGCAGTCACGTCTTTGGAGAAAGAACTTTAGCTAAGAATTCACGACATCCAGGAACATATGGGTCCAGTACGCCAATTTCGATTATTGTTGAGAATCGGAAATGGGGCCTGGGGATTGTATAATGAATTGCAGAAACTGGTAGCGAAAATAAAATAAAAAAGCATCTGCACTGCACGGCTGTTTAGCGAATTTCGTTGTTAAATATTTGACTAGCCGCTTCCCATGTCCACAATGGATAAACAGAGACGACAGATGAAATTTCGATTCGTCCGAAAAGATGAATCGTTCGGAAAAAGTATCCTCTGTTATATAGAAGTGAAACGCTAAATTCATACCTTGCTTTATAGTCACCGGGACGCACTTACTGCAGTGACTCCAAATTGTAAGGCTTCATACGCAACCGTCGTATCACAACACATCACCCCGTTGTTTGAGGAACTTGGAGATCCTGCCCTGCAATTCGTGTGGGCTTCCGTGGGCTCCGTGTAAACGCATCTCCTATACGCTCGACATCATCAGACGCGTGTGGTCGACCAGTGCTCTTTCCTTTGAATATGCAACCAACTTCCAAGAATTTGTTATACGAGTCACAATTCTGTTTGTGCATAGGCGAATTCTTGTTGATTCGAAGACAGAATGCACGTTGCACGCTAACAGTTGATTAGCTTCGCGGAAATTCCAACACACAAAATGATTTCTCTTGTGATGTAGCCGCCAGCGCAGCTCTGTCAAAACTTTGAGACTTCCTCTATCCAGTGAAATGCACAGTGTGTTTCTATCTTTTATAGTTTGTCTGTAGTAAACAACTGAAATCTGCAATGCCATTCAGAATCGCTCTGTGCTAAGACATATCCTGTGCCAATATTAAATTTAAATTGTATGCGTTAATCTCGGGAAAAAATTTGTATTTTGTTTTGGAGGACGATCTCAACTACTGGAAGGCCCAAGAGTCCTGCCACCCATTCGTTTTTTATCATGATGTATATTTATACTCCATATGCCTTTTCTTTCTTTTCAGATGGCTGACGCAAGTAACTACTGTGTGGAAGAACGTGTTATAGCAAGTGCATGGGCTCATGAACGTGTACAGACCGGGAAAACCATAAAAGATGCCCCACGGGAATTTGCTACACAATTCCATAAGGAAACTCCACAAAAGCGAACGATACTGCGATGGCAATAGAAACTCTTCAGAACCGAGTCCATTTTAGATGGAAAGAAGATAGTCTATCATCAACAAATCAACAAACATGTGCGGAAGCGCCGAATTCTGTGACTTTATCTCCCGTAAAATCATTGCGGAAAAGATCTGCTAAACTTGGAATTCCAAAAACGAGTTTGCTGCCACACATTAAAAAAATCTGGAATTAAATCTTTTAGCCAACATTCCCAAGTCAGTTGAGTGATGAGGACATGCGGCGAAGTTCTGCAGCTTACTCGAGATTATTCGATATGTTTGCGAGACTTCCACAGCGCGGCGAAGTTTTCTTCTCAATTGAAAGTTCAGTTTACCAATTTTGTCGGAATAGAGGTTTTTTCCTGTGGCAGAGAAAACCCATATTATTATGAGAAGTTAGAGAATAACACATTATGATCCAGGTTTCAGTGCTCAATAGACATCTCATAAGTTCGTATTTCTTTGACAGTGCAGTGGATCAGCAATCTTACTTGCAAATGTTGCGTGAACGGCTTATTCCAGATCTGAGACTGAACATTCTTGGTGACACTAGGCTTCAGCATTATGGAGCTCCTGCTTACTACGTTCTCCGTGTTCGGTAGACAGGGAGAGGTTCAGTGCATCTGCCAGTCCGATTGAGTGACCGCCAAGGAGTCCAGATATGACATTATGCGACAGTTTCCTGTAGGGAACAATTAAGCAGCATGTCGCCAAACAACGATACCGGTCAATTGACGAATTAAAGAAACCTGTTACGAAGACATTCAAGGAATTCACACTGCCTGTGCTCTGGAAAATTTCACACTGGACATGGCGGCGCATTATTTTGTGCCGCGACAGTGATGGTACCCACACTGAAGTTCCGCATCACTAAACAAGCTGGAACGTAAAGTATCAAAATCTGTCAAATATCTGCTATGACGTGTTCGAAAGAAATAATTAAATAAATACAAATCATGACCAAAAAGATGTGGTGACAGGACTGTAGGTAAGACACACATTATCCTTTCAGCAGCGGTAGTGCGCCGTAAAGGGTTGATTTAGATTGTTTTCGTGAAACATTAAATGTTCATCGTGAACAGTACAGTGTGAACAATATAGGCGATAATTTACGTTAACTGGATTATCTTCGGCGTCTGTAAAAAAGTTGTCTGTAGGACTTGTGGACGTCTGAGGAATTTGCGACAGTACAAAAACAGTGGGCATTTATAAGAATTTATTATTTAATTTTTCCAGAGAAGTATGAGAGACGCTGAGTTTCAGTAGTTCGGGTCAATGTTGCAAGTGCTCGCTAGCCGTTTACCGTCGACTTTAACCTGTAAAAACACCCCACCTAAAATTCCCGGAGTTACTAACTACTTGGGACTGCCAGAAGGCGCAGGAAGCTCTGTAACGGTTTTGCAGAGACGTGGGCGGCGCAATTTAGGTGCCGAAACTTTCTCAGAAAATCAGCAAGCTGATAGCATTTAAGGAAACTGATTTCGAATTATCATTAATAATAATTAAATCCCATCAGCTACTCAAAATCCAGAGAGTTTGATAACAGAAAATTGATGATCTAGACGATAAGAAAAAAATGGTTCAAATGGCTCTGAACACTATGGAACTTAACATCTGAGGTCATCAGTAGCCTAGAACTTAGAACTACTTAAACCTTACTAACCTAAGGGCATCACACATACCCATCCCGAGGCAGGATTCGAACTTGCGACCGTAGCGGTCGCGCGGTTCCAGACTGAAGCGCCTAGAACCGCTCGACCTCACCGGCCGGCGATAAGACAACAGTATCAACAGCTATAATTTTGAGGGACAGCCACCTTGTGACTGTATGGCTATCCAAACGCGGCGTGTAGACAGAAACACTCGTCTCCCCTCCCTGTGGCTACTCGGTACCGGAGGATGAGCAGGCCATCTCGATAGTTGAAGGACGTCGATGTAAACTAGTTCTAAATTCAATAACTTTCTTTTCTCGTCCATTCTCATAAGATGAATCACTCTTTCAATCGTTACAGCGTGAAAGGGATCTAACAAATAGGTGTATGTTTGATAAGGCCCCGCGCAAAATCGTGGTTTGAAGGATCTTGGTGCTCGGTTCCTATTTCAGCTAGGAACGTGGGGCGAAAGTTTTTGGTTCAGCACGGACCAGAGGCTATTCGTATTGCCATTCAAACTGTAGCTATGTTACAGCATTTAAAGCAAGGTATGAACGATGAACAGGGGCTGATATCCGGGCAAATTTGCTAATCTTTAAATTCCTTTTACAAAAGATGTTAATTGTTCTGAAATTAGTCACGAGGGTTTAAAGTCAAGGTAAACGTAGCACGTAAAATTCATCCATTCTAACGACAAAACTGGACACTTACTTTAAAAATCAAGCTCCACACAGATTCTATGTGCAAAAAACTCGTTTTTTGTGACTTTTGTTGAGCGCCAGTTATATTTTCCAAACTACGTAAAATACAAGCTTTTCTGCGAGGTTCTTGAAGCACTTCATTTCTGACTTTTAACTTGTACAAACTGTTTCACAGTATGCACGAAGATAGGTGAAAGGATAAAGTGAGAACTAAAATTTTCTTACACGGGAATCTTTATCTGTAATCGAGATGCTATGGTTTAAAGTCGAGGTAAATGTAGCACATGAAAATCTTTCTTGTGTGAGCTGAATGCGCAGAAACGATTTAAAGTGACTGAAATAAACAAAAAATGCTTTCTTACCACAAAATTGAAATCTTTTTTCTAGAATCTGGCTAATTTCGGATTTTGCATGCTAAAAACACGTTTTTGTGTTTTTTAAGCGTACGATTTGTATCTTACAAACTTGTGCGAATCGGTTTCAATTTTGGAAGAAAGTAGACAAACACATGTAATTAACGGTCTTCCTGGTGTTTTGTGACAGCTTTATCCGTTACCACGACCTAATAAACATGGTTCTAAAGACAATAAAACAACTTATACCGAATCAGTTATCGCCCTGGTGAACAAAACTACATATGTCGCCAAGCTAAGGCGGTCTAATGTCAAACTTGTGGTAGAGCAGAAGTTGCAAACCAGAATGTAAAACGCTGCTATCATAGCACAATAAAGTCGAATATGCCTTGGGCAGAGTGAGGGATGTAAAAGAAGGGAACTAGCTTCTAACCTTATCTGGCTGCTTTAAAGACATTTAAATCAAAACATCTTGACACATTCGCGCTTTTAAATAAGTTAACCCTGCTTCCCCAACGCAATGATCTCTCTTAGCTGGGAAGTGTTGGCAATTTTGCATCTTACAAATTATAGACTAAAGACCCCAATCTTGTGCCCAGAATCTATAGGATTCACCAGCAATAGTAAACAACGTATAGTATCATATGGCTGGAGTGCAGATGTGTAACAGCTAAAAATGTTTTCCTGGGTGGATAAAATTTCTTGGGGTTGATGACATTATGTTTCATGTTACTTTACCTGACATTATACATCATATTACATGGAATGGCTACTAATATTAATAATTACTGTACCGTATGTCGAAAAGCTGCTTTATATCCCTAACTCTGCGCAGGACCTATTCGCCTTTTTTGTACTATGATAGGAACTTTTTTTATTCTGGTTATGTATATGGCTAACAAACCGAAAGTATTGTCACCGGCAAAGGGTTAAAAAATAGGTGAATATATGTCCTGCACTGAAGCTGTGATGATTTATCACATTGATGGTAGTGACAGAAATAAATCGCACATTTATTTCATCTAGTGTTTTTATTGCAGCACGCACCAACGTTCCTAGCAGTCCGTTATTTAATATATTAGTTGAGATTGCCGAAATACTATTCCGAATACCCGTATTAAGTTTCTCTTACCCGACAAGTCTGTCTTTGTACTGTTCCAGTATAACTGTAGTGCACGGAAGATTCTATTTATTGAATAGTCAGAAACGTGGACATTATCCAATCAGTGGTTGTAAGAATGTGCTCTTACGGACAAATTTCACCTCTGTTTTGGGAATGACCATGTTGTCCACGCTTGTAGGTGGAAAAGGGGAGCTGTTACAATTTAATTTTGCTATAAGAGATTTAGTGTTATTGGCGATTTGCTGGAAGCGGGGTCATTCTAAGAAGTTTGTGTTTTTAGTTGACATCAGAGTAACGATTCCTGCAGTTAACGAGCTTCGTTCACAATAACACACGAGGAAAGTATCTTAATAAAACTTCGCAAATCATTTGCGGCAGTACACCAGATTGCAACGTCTCTCGACTTTAAACACAGAAGCGAGGTCAACAGCCTGCTTAATACGACATGAGAGTTACGTACAAAACAGCTGCATTTGAGACATTCTACTCAGATACTAAACTGAGGTGCAATAATTTTCCTGACAATGTTTCTGTAACCTCATTGTTGACTTGTCACTTCTGGCTTTAAATAATAGTAATATCTATAGTCAGTTTAGGTACACAGCTCCAGTACTGAAAAATGATTAGGGTTAATAAAAAAAATGTGTGCCATTTGCTTCAGTAAATTTAATACTTTTACTGTTGTTATTCCTCGTATGTCCTATCACAAATGACCTCTGACATTTTTTAAAAAAATCACTTGTTCCGCAGGGCCAAAATACGCTGCTCCAAAGTGAACTGCTATGAATGAGAATACCAGTACTTCGTCTACACAACGTCAATACACTCTTTCCTGTTATCGGGCTCCATCTGTAATTAGAGAGCACGCAGATACAGCTTCTGCATAACAAAAAATTCTTCTGATTTCAGTAGACTCTTTTTCCATTCCATTTAAATAATAAAATTGAATGACTTCATCATCCTAACATGAAAGAAAGCACTCGTATATCACTTCTCATTTTTAACAACAGTCCAGAAAATAAGGCAATCTGTTTCATTTAGCTTTGTATAGCATCAAAATAATCTGTTACTTCAATCTCACACGTAGAAAACTATTAAATCAGGTCCGAGGGTACTACAGTTAAGATTTTTAATATTGGTAAATTACGAAATTCCTTAAAATAATATCCCTTTATCTATCTGCGTGCAATATTTTACTTGTTTTATAAGCCCAGCAAGGCAGAAGGTATGAGAAACACATATTACTGGTCTAATAGTATACAATGACTTACTAACGATATTGCCTGCATATATGACTTTCGTTATACTACGGATAAACAATATACATTATCGTTATGAAGGAAAAGTTATCGTTTAAACTGTATTTGAAAAAGTTCCATCAATGTACATGCACAATTATAATACGGATTACATAGTTCCCAGGACACCACCTATTCGTTTTCCATCGAAACAAAACGAGATTTCAACTTTGAAGAAAACGATTAGCATTACAAGAAAGAATTCCATTTTCAATAATTTTTATATACCCCTTTCGGACACGTGTAAACTGGTTTCAAGTAATGCGTCTCGAAGCACTAATAAATTCTGGGTACGAATTCACGACGAGTTAAAATGAACATTATCCCATGTTACATAGTAACGTGTAATGGGAACTACTGCTACATGGGAATTTTTGTTGCTTTAATGCAAGAGACATCCAACTTGTTGTTAAACAGTAGATTTACAGTTAAAGCCTAAGCAAAAACTTCTTTCGGCCCTCTAATGCACATACGGTTCGCTATTTATATGTTCGAAGGGATCTCCTCTTGGGAGGGTATCACAAATTAGTGCAGCACTCTGTACGGGACGCTTCGACCGACCGTCTCCTCAGTGAGGACATAACACGATGTAAATGATAAAACTGTTTTAAATATACACCGTAGATATACAAATTCTTAATACGTGAAAGTGACCCAACCCGGTTTCGCACGGGTAGCCTTAAGTATGTACGGAGTAGCCAATTCTGTTTATGGGATTGGAATAAAATGATTCAGAGCACAACGTTAAGTAAGTGAATATCAATATTTTCATAAAATCCACACGTTGTGAGCAGTGCACTACACGAATGTTGTCTAGAGGCATAAATGTTATTTGTGCCATACAGAAATGGCATTTAGAGTGACAGCTCATGGCAATGATGGGAGCACATCGCGATGCAAGTAGTATGTTTCCAGCTAATGTAAATGTTGTGTGCGAATCATGGGTGTATATGTGTGTCAGTAATTCAGTTTGTATCGGAGGCTAGCTAAGGTGGCACAAATAAAAGAAAAAATATCAAAAAATTCTCATGAGTACTTGTTAAGGTCGTGTTATAGCACATTTCTTGTGCAGCACAGTCATGCTTTGTTGAGACTCACTGCTGCAATTCTTTGTAGTGAAAACTTTATGGCAGACTTCATCGTGCCACGCAAAGAATCGTGTCCACATGTAAGTGCGCTGGTGAAACAACATACTGCATGTACACGAAGCAAAGTTGCTGGAGTAGTTTTTCGGAAATTTTGAATTTGCATGTTTTCCCGTTACGTAATTGTTCTCGTACTATTTCAAATTGTGAATGTCATATCATTCGTTATTGGCCATATTTATTAGGAGTAATCCACTGCTCCTTGTTCGAAGAAGTTATAGCGAAGTAAGGCTGCGAATTGTGATTTCCAACGTGAGGCAAGCACAAATTGGCAGTTTGAAACTGCCGTCATATTTCAAAATGCGTCCCTCATCCAGCTGTGGAAGTATTTTGAAATCTTGTGTAAAAATGGTTCAAATGGCTCTGAGCACTATGGGACTTAACTTCTGTGGTCATCAGTCCCCTAGAACTTAGAACTACTTAAACCTAACTAACCTAAGGACATCACACACATCCATGCCCGAGGCAGGATTCGAACCTGCGACCGTAGCAGTCGCGCGGTTCCGGACTGAGCGTCTTAACCGCGAGACCACCGCGGCCGGCGAAATCTTGTGTATTCATCCGCAACAATCTGAAGGCCTAAACTTCGTTTTCGTCGTTCGAGATTCGTGTACCAGTCTTCTACGCAATTTTAGAGTGTCCAAACAAATACTGTCTTTCGGCCCAGCCCGCAGGGTATCGTTTTCGCATCTACGTTTGACTCAATGAAAACAGAAAGCCGAAAGTTGAGTGATATGCAGCACTAATGTAAAACTTTTCTTTATATGTAAACGAAGCAAAGCTGTGTTTCTATTTATACATAAAAAAAATTGAAAACCACAGGTTTTGGATTCACGTGTCTCTTTTCGCTGTGCAGTTTTTCTGAAACGATTTTAATCACCAAGATGTCATTTAGGTGACTGGCATGTATCTAACTTGTTATTCAGCCATGGAAAGGGGGCTACACTGAAACATTAAATCCGAGGCACGTTTTGTTTCTGATGAATCTCCACTGCTCCTCTTTCGAGCTATGGCGGCTGCTCGCTAGCTGGCAGTGACAATTTGTACGAAATATTTATAAGTTATTAACAAAACCCTTCTTCGTGAATCAGTGGATGTATTATTCAAAAGCGGATCAAAATTCACCAAGTAGTCCTGGGACTACCTGCACAAATACAGACGGATACGAGGAGCAGGCTTTATATATTTTTATATTTATAGAGAGAGAGAGAGACAGAAAGAGAAGAGTAGGAGACCTTTATTGCATCACGTACCACATTGCATTACTGCACACTTACGACGTATGGCTATTTTCAGATGCTCTTCCGTCGGCATTTGAAAATGGTCATAGACAAAAACTTGGTGGTAATTCAGCATGATACACCCTGCAATAAAAGTCATCTCGTATCAAGAATTCGATTGAAATTACACCGAAGCGATGGACCCACATACGGAGAAAATAACAAGTTGTATTTGTCGAAAAGTACGGAATGATCATTCCTAAGCATTATGTTTGGTTAGCTTTACAATAAATTGTAAATGTGTCAATGGCTCGTGGAAGTGAACTAAAATGGGAGTTAGCGACTTGCAACCTTTTTGGCCTCGTGAGCACGCAGGCCATGCTGAATGTGGTGTCACCGCCAGACACCACACTTACTAGGTGGTAGCCTTTAAATCGGCCGCGGTCCGTTAGTATACGTCGGACCCGCATGTAGCCACTATCAGTGGTTGCAGACCGAGCGCCGCCACACGGCAGGTCTAGTCTAGAGAGACTCCCTAGCACTCGCCCCAGTTGTACAGCCGACTTTGCTAGCGATGGTTCACTGCCTACATACGCCCGCATTTGCAGACACGATAGTTTAGCATAGCCTTCAGCTACGTCATTTGCTACGACCTAGCAAGGTGCCGTATTCAGTAATTAGAATGAATACTGAAAACAATGTTGTGAATCACGTACCGTCAAGAGCGACGTTCATCATTAATGGGTTAAAGTTAAGTATCAAACTCATTACGTCCGCTTTCTGAATTCTAATTCCTTGTCATGTTCCAGACCTCACGTCAGTATAGTTCTTCACTCCTCACGCCAGCCTGCGTGAGCTAAAACGCGTGCATTTCGGCCTCCACTAGTAACACGGTGTTGGCTCTTCTGCCAACACAACACTGAATAATATGTGATCAATATTTGAGGATTTAGCGCCTGTTCTTACGGAGAAGTTGCATAGTTTCCAAGCGAAATACACATCCTTCATATACTTTGAGCCTCTAATTTTTTTCATGTATGGTATTTCAGACACAAATTTAGAAACAGACTTGGCATTATATATTTTAAATTTCAGGCAGAAAGGTTGTTTCCAAATAAAGATTGATTATACTTAATATCTACTTCCACGTCTATAGTCTGTAAACAACTCTGAAGTGTACGGAGGAGGGTTGTCTCATACTATGACTCTTTAATGTTCCATTCGCTAGCAAAATGTTTCCTTAAACGCCTCTTGTCTTCGTGATCCCAACAGGTGCGAAATGTAGAAGATTATAGTATATTTCCACGTTCCTCGCACACATATCCTAATGTGATGTTTTGTGGCCGGACGATAATCTTGCAGGTAGGTGATAGTACCATAAACAGAGTCTCTCTAAAGCTATCGACGTGATTCCAACTTGACGTTTACAACAAGCTCTTGAAGCTGACGTCAGTGATACGATGGCATACACTTGCGCACTTTTTCAGCGAACAATCTTCTTTCTTTCACAATAGTTTAAGGATGTAACACTGGCCAGGCCTTTTATTCAGCTAATTTAGAAACTTGTTCTACATCTTCTGGAGGCCACTGACTCTCCTATCGAGCTACTTGTTTGAATTGTTGACTCTGCATGAAGTATATCACCACTCAGGTCAAAGCTAAACTCCGCGACATTTGCTTATAGTTCAGTTGAGCAACATACTTCATCTTCTTCAGGACTGAGGTCGAAAATGGACTTTCCCTACCCCTTTTTATGATGTCTCCTTTCGTCCTCCATATCGGATTTCCACATATCCGCGGTCTGCTCATGCGTTTCAAAATGGTTCAAATGGCTCTGAGCACTATGTCCTTAGGTTAGTTAGTTTTAAGTAGCTCTAAGTTCTAGAGGACTTATGACCAAAGAAGTTAAGTCCCATAGTGATCAGCGCCATTTTAAACTTTTTTTTTTTACTTCGTAGTCTTCTTCTCTGGTGGAATGAAGTCTCACTTCAGATTTCCTCTTCGAAATTATGTCATTGCAACCATTGTATTGTCTGTGATGAAATGAATATAAGCGCACCGGTTGCACTATTATTGTTCTCTAAACTGCCACGACCAGTTTTGGCCGAAGGGTCGTTTTCTTAATGGCTACCTGCGCAATACTGAAAACCAACGTACAACGGAAGTAGTTGCCGGACAAAGTTAATAACAAGATAGTCAAAAACAAGTTTAGAGTGGGGAATAGTGCTGTACCTAGAGGGTAGTGTACCTAAGAACGTGTGATATTTGTCAGTCGGTACTTTAGTCTAGTGACTGGTTTTAGAATCACATGAAATAATGTCAACCACATACGGCCATAGGCAGTTTCCCTCATATTCTATAGTTTTGTTGTTATTTTTGCGGTTTTTTCCGTGTAGCATTTGTAAATAGGAGGGAGGATCGGAATGTAACGCACAATAATTTTTTCTCCCATAGTGTTGCAATTCGAATCTTGAAATTTCACAGCGATTTAGCTTGAAGTTTGCGCTGCAGAGGGTATTTTGTTTTAGTGTGCAGCTCTAGCGAGGGAAGCCTAAAATACGAAACAGACGAGTTGTGAAGACCAGCGAAGTGCAGTTCGATATTTGTGGGATGGGCCGTAGCAATGTCTCCAGGAGGTGCATTCTCCCAAGCGGGCAGTGTCAACCATAGTGGTCCGCCACGCTCCCGGCGGCCGGTAACAGCAGCAGTCCCGCAAAATGTCGGAGCCATGCGGCAGCAATTTTGAACTACAGGAGAGTGCAGCTGCGAACATTATTGCAGCATTTGAACGTCTCCTATGATACAGTATACGATATTGTTCATGACATGTTGAAATTTCGTAAAATTTGTGCTAGCTGGGTGTCTAAGATCCTGATAGACGACAATTCGTACAACGGCCGGCGAATGATGATAAGCTTGGACACTTAAAGCATTACGCAACAGAAGGGTATGACTCTCTGAAAGGAGTCGTCACTGGTGATGAGTTGTGGGCATACCACTACACGCACGAAACCAAGCCGGCAGCTATGGGGTAGAAACGTGCAGGTTCCACAGTACGAAAAGAATTCGAAGTGACTCAGTCTTCTAGGATAGTGCATTGACAGTGTTCTGGGATATGCTTGGCGTGTTATTGGTAGACTCTGCTGAACGCGGAACCATTCTGAATGCTGGAAACTACATTAAAACTTCGGTTAAGTTGCACCGTGGTCTTCACGATGGGCGCCATAACATTAATCCTAACGGTGTCAAAACCTCTTCATGAAAATGTTCGCCTCCATATTGCTGCTCCTGTTCGTGAGAAAATCGCCAGATTTGGGTGGGAGGTGCTCCAGCATCCACCATACAGTCCGGACCTTGCACCATCGGACTTTCATCTGGTTGGTTCCAAAAAAACAACTGCATGCGAAAGTGAAATCAGCAGTCCGCAGTTGGCTATACTCCAGTCAAACAGACTTATACAAACAGGACATATTTAAACTGGTACCACGATGGGACAAATGAGTTGAGAACGTTGGTTGCTATGTAGAAACGTAAGTTCATTTGAGATTGTTTTGTTTCGTTACCTATTAAACATTTTGATAATAAAATTAATGTGCAATACTTTCCAATCTTCCCTCATATACCCGGGGCTGAACAGTATATTAAGGATTTGATGAATAAACCGTTAATTTATCACTTACAGAACTTTTATGGCAAGTAAAATTCTATATATTTATATAACACGTGGACAGTTAAGCCTTAGTTCCTCGGTCATGAACCGTCTTTTACCTTCAAACAGAAGTTCCTCTACCATGGAACACATGACATTAGCAAACGAAATGAGCTTCTTTAATGTCTTAACAGTTTCACCTGTCTCGAAAATGGAAATCTGTGTTAGTTCCAATGGTTCCAGTCTCAAAAAATGTTTAAATTGTAACTGGTTCTTGATAGTACTTTCACTTAATTTGATTGAGTTACCAATCATTGGAGTGTTTTAGAATAATAATATAACAGATTGACATTAAATACAGTATTGACAAGATGTGGCGATTTCAGCGCTTTTAAAATTCAGTATCACAGTTGTTCCTAGACTGACCATGTTGCACCTTGGAATACGTTTATCCGGAGTAATTTTAGCTATTCCAGAAAAACACTGCAGAAAATAAAAAGTGCATGCCGTCATTTAATGGAAGAAGGAATTGAAACTTTTATAGGGCTATCTAAAGAGGAAAGTATGAAAAGTCATTCAAGTTTCAACAACCCTCCGTATAAATAACGTTGTACAACAATTCGTCCATTAATGTAATCAAAGCAGTACAAGAAGGTAATCGATGTTGTATAGCATCTCGTCCTTATTTTAAGAAAAAAATACATATAACGTTAACCCGCATGTCTATAATTGTGAGAGTACGCCACTGGACTGGTGGAACATGTGAAATGACGGTACTGAAATAGGGAAATGTTACAAAAAGGACCAGTAGAATGCAGGTACGGTAAACAGTAAAATTTTGGTGAACTTTTCGTATGTCCTGTAGAGACGAGGTACCCAGAACAAAAGAAATAATTTTTTTAGATTATTTATTCACATTTTAAGCAGAAACCTTCAATCCCCTTCAAAGTACGCTTCACATGCACTAATACACTTGTTTAATCTTTTATTCCATTTTTCAAAACATTCTTTAAATTCATATTTTTTGATGCTTGACAGTGAAACCCTCGTTTTTTTCTTCACCTCAGCAACATCAGCAAGGCGGTTTCTTTCATGACTCTTTTCATAAAACAAAAAAAAAGGCTTTCGCACGGGGGAAGGTCAAGTGAGTATGGGAGGTGACGAAAAACAGGCGTCATGCCATTTTTTGGCCAAGTATTGTCGTCCAAACAGGGCTGTGAGAGGAGGGGCTTTGTCATGACAGAAAAACCAGTCACCTGACATCAACAAATCAGCCGCTTCCGACACACATTACTGCACAATATTTTAAAACTTCCAAGTAGAAAGCCTGGTTAACTGTCGGAGCCAGCGAAACATACTCTGAATGGACGACTCCTATTACATCGAAGAAACATATCAGCATTGTCTTAATGTCTGATTTCATCTGATGAGCTTTTTGGGGCGAGGCGACTTTAAAGTCTTCCAGTGGCTTAATTGTTGCTTTTATACGTGATCGTAGGCTTAGCACCAAGCTTCGTCACCTGTAGTAATCTTTTTCAAAAAAAAGGTTTGGATCATTTGGGAACTCGTCTTTCAAAGTACAGCATGCTTCTATCGACCTTGCTTTTGTTCAGCAGTCAGCAGTCGTGACACGAATTTGCCAACCACCGTTTTCATTCCCTAGTGTTCCATCACAATTTGTTGCACTGAACTCCAAGTCACTCCCGATAGCTCCACAATTTCTTCAATGGTCCGTCAGCGACCTTCGTTGACGACTGCACGAATCTTTTCAACATTTTAATGTGTTAGGGCCGTGGAAGGACGACCAGAACGAGTTTTGTCATAAATTGACATTTCAACATTTGTGGAACAGGAATACCACTCAGACTCTTGAGTTTCCCCCGTGGCATCGTCCTTGTCACCGTTTTTATCATTCCAAGAGTTTCTGTTCCACTTTTTCCTAGCAAAAAGCTGAATTTCACCGCCGCATGCTGTTCACGAAAACCGCACAGGCCATGAAGGCCCAAAGGTACCTACTAGCCGCCGTGTCATCCTCAGACCACGGCCGTCACTGGATACGGATATGGAGGGGCATGTGGTCAGCACACCGCTCTCCAAGCCGTATGTCAGTTTCCGAGACCGGAGCCGCTACTTCTCAGTCAAGTAGTTCCTCAGTTTGCCTCACAAGAGCTGAGTGCACCTCGCTTGCCAACGGCGCTCGGCAGACCGGATGGTCACCCATCCAAGTGCTAGCCCAGCCCGACAGCGCTTGACTTCGATGATCTGACGGCAACCGGTGTTACCACTACGGCAAGGCCGTTGGCGAAAACTAGCCATAGCAAAACCGATTATCACGCATAAGTGTTGTCAGTGTAATCTCTGCCGAAACTAGTCTCGGCCTACTTCAGCGACAGGCTCTCGCCTTATTGACTCTAGAATGCTCGATCTTTGCGATCCCAGCTCCAAAACGCCTTAGTACAAAAGCTCTTCCCACCAAAATATCATTTTTGTTACGTTAATGTAGCTTGACAATACCTAATTTTGGTTTACAATGGTGTCGCAAGGGATGGGCGACAAACAAATTATCAATGTCCTTCGCTGTATAAAATGTCCACGCAAGCAATGGACATGGATCACAAGACCGGGTCTACTAGTGTCCGTCTCCTACTGTCCCGCCGAGGCTGCCAGGAGCGGCGCTTATGTTCTCAACGTCTAGGTGCCGCTCCTATCGTGGTGTCGTCGTAGTCAGCGTACTATTGGCCGACGTCGTCTCGCAGACTTCTCTGCTCTTGCGTTCTTCATCTTCATGCTCGCGCTTATCGTTACGCAGGGACGTGTAATATGTATAATTTTCTTTACTCGTGGAGAAGTTGCTTTACAACATTACTTATTTTACTGTGATGTGTTATAACATGTATCGAGGAGATTTTGAACAATATAATTTACTTTCCACGTGGCTTTTGCTGATATAAGCTGTTTGTTTTTAGTCATACAACCAATTTTGTTGCACTTTTTCTTTCAGTATTGAGCCAATAGCCCTCACCTTGTAGTGCCAATTAAGAGAAAAGTAAAAGTGCTAATGATGCGTTTAATTTGACTTCAAATCAGTACTCCAGCTGCGAAACCTGACCCAAATTGCTCCATATGCTGGACAAGAAACTAACTATAGGTATCGCTTGTAGTGCGACATGCTTCAATAAACACTCTAGTGGTAAGGCACGTGTAGAGCGATATGTTTTTTTTCTATTAAATTAGACGAAACTCAAAATATTTATCTGCTGAAGAATTTGCAGTAAAATCGTAGAGCTCGGGTCTGTTGTAGAAAGCAGCCGATTGCTCACCATACGAGGAGCAGAAAAAAATGGTCAAATGGCTCTGAGCACTATGGGACTCAACATCTCAGGTCATAAGTCCCCTAGAACTTAGAACTACTTAAACCTAACTAACCTAAGGACATCACACACACCCATGCCCGAGGCAGGATTCGAACCTGCGACCGTAGCAGTCCCGCGGTTCCGGACTGCAGCGCCAGAACCGCTAGACCACCGCGGCCGGCACGAGGAGCAGAAAGTAGGTTAAATGCTGGAGTAGAGCCGGCCACTGTGACCAAGCAGTTCTAGGCGCTTCAGCCCGGAACCGCGTTGCTGCTACAGTCGGAGGCTCGAATCCTGCCTCGGGCATGGATGTGTGTGATGTCCTTAGGTTAGTTAGGTTTAAGTAGTTCTAAGTTCTAGGGGACTGATGACCTCAGATGTTAAGTCCCATAGTGCTTAGAGCCATTCTGAACCGGAGTAGAGAGTGGAAACATAGATTAGTCTCTCCAAGGAGGATGAGTGTTCGTAGTGACGAGTAGAAGCATTAGGTTGAGCGAGGGTCAAGATGAATCCAGCTGCGAAACAATATCCACAAGAATAGCTGATGTCGACCGATTTAGATTAATAATAGCGTGTTTTTACTCACCGAGAGATTCAGACACATCCGTCTTACGGTCATTCAAATATACCCTGGTCTTGGGACATTCCCCATGCATACGGTAGTAGTAGATGACTTTAGCGTGCCATGTAGCTACAGGAAAAATTATGTATACGTTATCGTCGTGCGGAACTATACTAGAAACTTTGTCTGATAGCTGTCTCGAACAACTAGTCCCATAAATCGCAAGAAATATTGGAAGCTTCCTAGATTGTGTGTGTTGTGTATTAAACCGAGGATCTAGAAACGACAGAGAGGCTTCGTCCCGGAGTAGCCATCAGTAATTCACAACCCCACAACAGGCCACAGTAGTCCACCCACCCCACAGTCGCCCCAAACCAAACCAAACCCAGGGTTATAGGCTTTGTGATGTTACAAAATAGAAGTGATGTTGTTATTCAATGGAAAGTTGGAAATTGAGATTTAGCTTACTGTTTTATCAATCGCAATTGGCGTAAGAATCATGGATTGACCATTGTCATAAAATATTGCATTATGAGATGTGAATAGTTTTTACTTGCAGTTTCGCGTGGCTTGAGGCAGTCACAACTAGCGTGCTATTGATTAAGAAGTTGCGTTATCGTCTTTCTAATTACTTCATGATCGTAGATACGATCATACATGGTTGTGAAGTTATTGTTATGACAAAAAATTTCCTAAGGGACCAGAAAGTTCTTAAGGGCGCAAAAACAACTGTAACATCACACAAAAGAGAAATTCAATATTAAAGCTGATGCAAGAAGACGATAAAACAGTTTTCTTTTTATCAAGGTAACACGCACATTGGACTGCTGATCTTGGAGTCTGTAATATTAGCAAAATGCATAATTAAAATGAAAATAATACTGAGGAGATAATAGAAATGAGCACTGCTAAATGATTCAGTATTCCCAGAACAAATATTTATTATAACTAAAACATATATCGTACCTTAAGCTTAATACTACAATGACGGTAGATTTTTATGTCCATATCATGTCCATTGAGCGCTCTTTTATATAGCCATTGTCCTCTTGAGTCGCTCGTGCTTCGTCACGGTAAGTTACAACAGTTCTTCTTCCTACACTTCACTCAAAACTTAGACGGAACACGTTTTTATTTATTTAGTAAAAATAATTAGATCAGACCGCCACAAATCTGCGTCCGTCTTACTCGAGAAAAACAGTACAAGTCTTCTTAGCGCTCAAGGCTTCATTTGTTCTCCAGCGAACAAAATAGTGAAGGATCGCATATCCATCCGTACTTTTCTGTTTATATTGCCGCCCAAAGACGACGAATTACATTATCTAGAAAATTCCACCGTCGCCATGCGACGCCTTATTATACATTAATCATTATTTACAAACAAGTATTTGCCTTCTGGCTGAAAGTATTAACTACTCGTATTTGTTGTTTTAATGAAGTCAAAAATAGCGAATATCTCATTGCCTCCCATGAGGAGAGAGGGAATGCCGAAGGATTACCTCGATCCTCATGTCCTCATGAGATATTCGTGATTTTTTTGTGTGACATTTACATAATGTTACTGGCGTACTATGTACTTAAATTGAAATCACATTTATAAACATATATCAGATATTTATCATTTTTCAAAATAAAGTTTTTCATTCTTTGTTCATCAGTCACTTCATTCCATAATACCAAGACTAACATTTATGTGCATATTTAAGTTTGGTCCATATTTGCTTATAACAATAAGTGAACGTTCATTTCGCACTTCAGGGGATAGAATTCAGGAATTACTTTCTCTTGAGCTTAACAACTAATACATGAGTACAGTGAGTGCTTATTTTCACTAAACTAGAGTGGACAATGTGTTAGCATCTGTTGACTCCTTGTGGTTCAATTACAGTTTAATAACGTAGCACTACACTTCGTGATGCTTTCACTTTCTGTGTTAGCTGTCTACGGCGTTCATCATGCAGTACATCTGTCCTTTCCACTGTGGTGCCAGGAATTCAAGTGGCTTCCCGGGTTTTTATTTACAATATGAAACAGAAGAAGTGGAAAATTGTTAGTATGACTTACAAGCTACTGGATACATTTATTAAGGATCGGGACTGGTCTGGAGTTTAGGGTCTTCCTATAGTGCACATTCATTTTCTTTGTCCATCAAGAGACAGGGTTATAATTCATTTTAGCAGTGTTCAGGAGTGCCGGTATTAATGGCTTTAAGGTCTGAGTAATCTAACAATCTACTTCTCACTCATCTTAACTTTAACTCAAGAAAATTGCATAATTTACATATGAAAATGTAGTCACACAAGTGTACAAATGTCTTTCCTCCAGTATGTACGATGGAAGTCATGGCGGTTAGCAGTTTAAAGTTTGGATTGTTTCGTCACCCACACGTCAGCCACTCACAGCGGCTGCACAGTGTTGCGTGAGCTCCAACACTCAGTATCCGTTCGCGCTCAGGCTGTAACAGAGCTGGTGGTCGTCGAGTGCTCCTTTTTTTTGTGAACTTCGTATCACACGAGTGCATCGATACAAACACCTCGCGCGCGTTTTCCATCGGAGGAGCCAGACACTGAAGCTGCCTCCATACTTCTCTGTCAACTGCCTCCCATGAGGCTCACAGGTAAGTGACGACGAATGTTTTAGCTGTCGCTGCACTTAGAACAACACTGAACTTTGCGTTGCACCTGTTGTCGTAGCCTTGACTTCTTTTTACACTTGCAGTACAACACTACAACTAATATACAGTGAACAGTTACTTTTATTATGCACGTCGCACTTTAGTGTGCATCTTCACACAGCATTCGTGCTTAGTTCCTTCGCCGATAGAGTTCATTTACAAAACAACCAATTTTGCAGGTTTCCTCCATTGGTACAGAAAGACTTATATTCTACTATTTACAAAATATCACTTACGAGCTAATATTTACAATTAATGGTCACTCCTTTTGTTAAGTCCAGTGAACAACTGCTTTATGAATGGACTCTTTATATCTCAAGATTTGCTTTCACTAGTGAACCTAAAAATATTCTTTCAAACTTTCTTTTAAGTGCTCATCTCCTCATTATGAAAACTACAGGTTTCGCAACACTCGTTGCATTTATTCTTTAGTGCACCCAAGATCATTTTCTACTGCCATATCTACTACTTAACGAGTACACATTTAACGCTGAATCTTTTTTTTTTCTTTTTGTGCTTGCCAATTTTTTTTTATATTTGAGGGCAGACTGGATAACAATAGTTCTCCCTCTTCGCTTCATGTACTCAGCAATCGTTCTCTGTTAAAAAAAAAAAATAGGGTAACGCGTGTCTACTATTTTTCGCATGAATGGAATTACCGACAGTTCACTGGGTTTACGCAACCGGTCCATAACAAACATTACCAAAGCTAGCGAAGTTCATCACGCTACGTGTCTCATTTCTCATAAGCACTGCTTTGCTTCGAAGCACACGTGCCTTTTACAAGTCGACCCTTGGTCTGGGTTAATGAACCAGGATCAAAAGGAACGGGCAGAAGGAAAATGGATTTCATAAGAGGAGTGTCTTAGGAGACATTTTTGCAATAAAATCTGCACGTAAATAAAATTATCTTAATAAACATAGGCACATATATAAACTTCAACCTCCTTCCTTACAGCATGCTTTGCTACTTCTACGTCTTACTCAGGTTATAGTCAATATTAAGTTTAAATATCACTGCATTGCTTGTTCTTTAGATTAGCCTTCAATTAGGGTATTGAATGGTCGCTAGATTACACTACAAATCTTCTGAAGATCTTTACTTGAACTTATTTATGATACAGGGGGCTTGCTGTGTGGTTATTTAGTAACTCGATTCTACTGAAATCAATTCGTCAGCTAACATTCCTCATATACTCTTTACATTGGGCTCAGATCACAGGGAAATAGTTTACTTTCATAGCAATTAGTGGCCTCGTGGAGTACTTACGCTACATTATTGATGCTTCATGGTTTGCCTCTATTTGTACTGTATTTCACCTTACTTAGTTTACTACAGCTTATTGTCTCCTTGCGTGAACACATGCGGGTTACCACTTGTTTTTCCATTTAACAGCACGCTTTAACTGAACTTTAAGCTATTTCTTCTACTCCTGTCCACTGTCTGGAGTGTTTGAACATGTACCTTTTTTTTTAAGCAGGTAATTTGGGCTTTTACTACAGAACTTCAAGTACTTACATTACTAAAAATAAATCTATAAATATTCTTGTACCTTGAGAGAAGTGCTTATTTACGCATCCTCCTCCATTTCTCACCTTTACATATTTTATTTAGCTCCGGGCAATCACCTCGCAAGCACTTTTTTTCTTATTACTAACTTAAAATTAAATTGAAATTCTTGGTGCAACCTCAATTTCCTGCTTCAGCTTGTTGAAGAAATATCAGTTCATGTCCATCACTATAAACAATTTTTCCATACATAGCATTTAATACTTAAAGTTTACATGTAGTAGCCGTTACTATGTAGTCAGTGCGCTGTTCAACACAATACTTATCATTAACAGTTCACACAAGGAAATTTCCAGTACGCAAGAGGTAAGAAACCAAAACAGATGCTATCTGCAGTTGAGGCTGTGTCTGTAAACTAACTCTCTGTTTCAATGGACCAATCGCTCCCGATATGGAGCAGCCCTGAATCGGCAATGATAAAACTTTTGAAACAGAAGACACCTGTCTGAAGAGACACGGTGACATGACATTGATGTTTGCTCCTGTATCAACAATGGCTGTGACAGGAATGTTGGCAATAGAAATCTTAATCGAAGCCTGGACCTGTTCATCATAAATGTCATTAATGTCTTGAGCTTCTAGGTCAGGTGCAAGGTCATCTCGTAAGTCGGTCTTATGGTCGTACCGTATCGCATTAACATACTCAGAATCAGAGTATTCGTTAGTACCCCCACTGGAACCGGCAGCGACCTCTAGGAGGCTGAAAGGTGCTGCCTCTAATTTTCCACAGGATGTTTAACCTGTTTGTCATTCATGGCCTTAAGTGTTTGTTCCGTTTCATATTGGTGCTGGTTATGTGGTACAAATGCCGGTGTAAAGGGGTAAAATCCACTGGGTGCATTCACTTGTGAATAGAATACTTGAGAAGGCTGATGTCGCCCGATCTTTTGGTTGCCGGCAAAACCATTTCCTTGTGAAGGAAAGTTCGCATTTGGTGCCATTTGAAAATTGTTCCGCGGTCCTCTATCCTGTGAATAGTTGTTCTTATGTTGTGCTGGGTGGCCTCCGCCTTGCCCATGCCACTTGCTATATTTCGACCTATAACTTTGATTGTACACTGGTCCATTTGAAAAATTACCACTAATTTGTGGAGAATTTCCATGCTGCTCAGGCGCAGAATTAAAGGGTGGGTTTCCGTACTGATGTTGTACCTGGTGGTTGTAAATTGGGTGGTATCTCTGCTGATTACTGTAATTGGTTTTCTGCTTCCGTTTAAAGTTATTGCCGTTTGCGTTTTGATAACCGCTGGCAGGTTGGTAACAGCGGTCGCAGTAGCTCGCTCTCTCCTTGGGCGCATTGTTGTCCGCGTGCGATGCACTCTGCTGGCTGCCAGGGAAGAATTTGCCGCTGCCAACCTTGGAGCGCACATCCTCGCTAATTAAATCTAAGGAATCCAGCACAGAAAGGAATACATCCGTGTCTTCTTCGGACACATTTACTAATTTCTCTCTAATAGACACAGGGAGTTTGCTTTTGAGAATCATAATTACGTCCTTGGAAGAAATCGGAGAATCCCAGAATTTAATTTTTGCTAGATACTTCTCAAAGTATCGCCGGAGACTTCCATGCTTCTCATTGAAAATTTCCGCACCATACACCTCCTTCCTTAATCTTTGCTGTACCCCATTACTCCAAAATTTTGCCAAGAACATTTTCTCAAACTCTTCATAATTCCTACACGTGTCTACCATTTCCGTTCCCCATAATGCTGCATCACCAGAAATAAAGCCAGTGACGAACTGAATACGCTGTCTGTCTGTCCAGCTCCTGGGAAATATGCCGGAAAAATTCTTTAGGAACACGATGGGGTGTATTTCTCGCTTCTGCGGATGAAAAACAGGAAAAGTGCGATGCTTAATCACACTTTCCTCTTGCATTAAACTCACAATTGTGGGCGGATCATTTATTTTCCCTACTCGGGACTCAACAGGACTGTTGTTTTGCATGTAATCAGGCGGTGAACGATAAGGAGTTGACTGACATTCGTCACCGTCTAAAGAGTTGTTCCCTATAGTTTGCGTATGTGTGTGCGGATTTTCTACCCAGTTTCTCAGCATTCTGACTTCGTCCACTACTTGCTGCTTCCACTCGGGAAGATCCCGTGTGAGTGTCCTCCGAATCTGTCCCAATTCAGAAACTACTGTGTCTCCCGACTTACCAGGAGCAGCTAAGATTTCGTAAGTTACATCCTTGACAGTCTCCCTAAGCTCCTCCCTGACCTTCTTTTCGATAAAAATATCTTTACCCTTTATCCATTCACTGTAGTGTTCCGACAATGCCTCCGCGTGTGCTTTCACGGTGCTCTTAACCTGTTCTTCAATATTGATTGAGTCTATCTGCCTCGACAGATCCTCCACTACACCTTCAATGTCAGATACTGCATTTCTAACTGAGTTTATTTCTTTGGTAGCTGCCTGAATTTTTGTGTTTAATGTTCCAGATACTTCAGCTATTTCACTTTTCACCTGTTTCTGCATTTTCTGAATTTGATCACTGATCTTAGTTTGCACCTCACCCAAATGGGTATTTAATTCAGCCGTAATTTCTTTATGCAGATCTGTTTTGATTGTGCCTAGCTGTGTTTTTAATGATTCGCTTACAGCATCTAATCGGGCGTTAACAGTCTCATTTTGTGTTTTTACTGATTCGCTTACAGCATCTAATCGGGCGTTAACAGTCTCATTTTGTGTTTTTATAGTCTCATTTACTGCGTCAAACTGTTGTTTCAGCATTTCCATTAACGCACCGAGGTCATTTGTAGCTGCAGCGGGAAGAATTTGGACTTTAGGGTCACTTTCCCCTATTACAGACATGGTTAGTTCGGTTTCCACACGGGAACCTACCGTTCGCGATCGTAAAGGGTATGGAATACTATTAACGTCTTCACTCCCGTCTCCTGTTGTCACCTGTCTCTGTTTACTATCTGCCATTTTCGTTAGTAAATCACGTGCTACGTAAGGCTTTCGTCGTTTGTCAGTGACGTGGTGAGTCCGCTAAGAGCACCACTCTCGCGTGAGCAACAAATGAAATTCTATCTGGCAAGAAGACAAGATGGAACCTAACCGTTTCAGACAAATGAATGAAGATGCTCTTCACTGCAAATTGCGCACACTATCCACCATGTTGAAAATGCAATACAGGTATACTAACAATGGGGAGAAATAATTTCTATTATCAGACTACGAAGAATTTTACTTTGAAAGATAAAATAAAGCAGATTTTCTATAGCGGGAAGGAGATAGAAAGGATGTGGATCGACTTGGAAAAGCAACGTTGCTACTGAAGCACTACACTGCGTATGCAAAATTCTGACTTACTTTTTGATGGCTTGAATACCGCTATGTTGTCTCAGCAAATTCACGTCTCTTTTCTTTTCTTTTCTCTCGGTAATTAAACTGCATTATTGACCGTTATTCTCACAGAGATACGATGTGTACATGAAACGACAGAACATTTATTAACACAAGCACATAGAAAATTTTCCAAGAATTTGAACTAATTTTTGGTCAAGTCCCTGTTCGGGCGCCAAGTGTGATGTTACAAAATAGAAGTGATGTTGTTATTCAATGGAAAGTTGGAAATTGAGATTTAGCTTACTGTTTTATCAATCGCAATTGGCGTAAGAATCATGGATTGACCATTGTCATAAGATATTGCATTATGAGATGTGAATAGTTTTTACTTGCAGTTTCGCGTGGCTTGAGGCAGTCACAACTAGCGTGCTATTGATTAAGAAGTTGCGTTATCGTCTTTCTAATTACTTCATGATCGTAGATACGATCATACCCGGTTGTGAAGTTATTGTTATGACAAAAAATTTCCTAAGGGACCAGAAAGTTCTTAAGGGCGCAAAAACAACTGTAACATCACACAAAAGAGAAATTCAATATTAAAGCTGATGCAAGAAGACGATAAAACAGTTTTCTTTTTATCAAGGTAACACGCACATTGGACTGCTGATCTTGGAGTCTGTAATATTAGCAAAATGCATAATTAAAATGAAAATAATACTGAGGAGATAATAGAAATGAGCACTGCTAAATGATTCAGTATTCCCAGAATAAATATTTATTATAACTAAAACATATATCGTACCTTAAGCTTAATACTACAATGCGGTAGATTTTTATGTCCATATCATGTCCATTGAGCGCTCTTTTATATAGCCATTGTCCTCTTGAGTCGCTCGTGCTTCGTCACGGTAAGTTACAACAGTTCTTCTTCCTACACTTCACTCAAAACTTAGACGGAACACGTTTTTATTTATTTAGTAAAAATAATTAGATCAGACCGCCACAAATCTGCGTCCGTCTTACTCGAGAAAAACAGTACAAGTCTTCTTAGCGCTCAAGGCTTCATTTGTTCTCCAGCGAACAAAATAGTGAAGGATCGCGTATCCATCCGTACTTTTCTGTTTATATTGCCGCCCAAAGACGACGAATTACATTATCTAGAAAATTCCACCGTCGCCATGCGACGCCTTATTATACATTAATCATTATTTACAAACAAGTATTTGCCTTCTGGCTGAAAGTATTAACTACTCGTATTTGTTGTTTTAATGAAGTCAAAAATAGCGAATATCTCAGCTTCCTAGTTTCCAACAGGCGAAATCTTCTCAAGAGTGTCACCAGTGAGAGACGGCTTAACGACCATAATGGTGTTACAGAAACAACCGTCACCAAACACAAAGTGTGCGCTAGGAGAATATTTATGTTTGGTCAAACTGATGGACAGTCAATATCAGGCTATTTTAAAGGACAATTGAGAACACATATTTTAGATGTGGCAAACGCAGAATAATTGTAAGTCTCGATACGTATGTTCCAAGTAGAGTTATAAAAGACAACAATGACCCGTCTTGATTTAACATTTGCATTCGGAGAATGTAGCGAAAACATTGTTTCTCGTTGCAACAGGAATAGCAGGGATACTGATAGAGCAAGGTTAATAGCAACTCCTTCATCAGTGTCGTGTGAAAAGTCTACAAAAATTTCCACAATCATGCACTATTGCCAAATTTATCACAATATTCCAGCAATTTCTGCTGATACGTAAGGTAAATGCGTGGATCCAGACTTTCCATTCAATCTCTCGTGCATCCTTCTTGTGTCGGAACTGACTACAGGAAACAGAAATAAAAATTAAATTTCGCATTTAAATATGAACTGATTCAGAAAGATGGTACTGTGTCAAAGTTTGGCCGTCGCACAGATTCACCTGTGAGTGCATCCGCATTAGAACACCCATATTGAGATACAGTTCAAGCTGCCTAAGGCGGACAATGCAGTAGATCCTGAAGGAATTCTAGTGAGCTTTATCACTGAATGCGCCACGGAACTAGCTCGTTTTTTTAGCTCTCGTATTTATAGAGACGCGCTTGCTTAGTAAATACCTCCACGCGACTGGGAAAGTGCGCAGATCACTCATGTTTACAAAAAGCGTAAAAGTCTGGATGCTAAGAATAACAGACATATCGCTGGCGTCACTCTGTTCCAGACTATGGAGCGTATTCTCAACTCAAGCATTATACCGTACCGTACCAAACTGCAGATCCTGAGATTAAGCCTTCGCATAAAGATAGAAAGGTGCACAGTGGAATTTTAATTTACAGTAGTGTCTAGGAAAAAATAAACGACGCACCACGAAGAAATTGTCCGAAAGTGAAGGAAATCGGTAAGAGTGATGTACATATACAGACAAACAAACGATTGCAATTTCAGAAAAATAAGATGATTTATTCAAGAGGAAAAGCTTGATAAACTGAGAAAATCAATAACGCGTTGGTGGACCTCAGGCCCTTACGCAAACATTTTTTTCGGTTTCGCACTGAGTTTTAGAGTTGTTGAATGTCCTCGTGAGGTATATCGTGCCAAATTCTGTCCAATTTGCGCGTTAGATTGTCAGAATCCGGAGCTGATTGGAGGGTGCTGCCAATAATGCTCCAAACTTGGTTGAGGAGAGATCCGGTAAGCTAGCTTGACAACGTAGCATTCAGCATGCACGAAAATGAGAAGTAGAAACACTCGCCGTGTGGGTCGGGCATCATCTTGCTGAAATGTGAGACCAGTGTGACTTCCCATCAAAGGCAACCAAATGGGGGCGTAGAATATCATCGATGTACTGCTGTGCTGTAAGGGTGTATCGGATGGCAACCTGATATGAAAAGAAATGGCACGATGGACCATCATTCAGACTTGTCGGGCCGTATGGCGGCCGACAGTCGGGCTGACATTCCACTGACATCCGCAGCCTCTCCAGACACGTCTTCACTATTCATCGGGAGTCAATTCGAGACAGTTTATTCCAGTCAATGTGATTCCAGGCAGATGAGGAATCTGGAAACGTCCTGGAGAGTGATGGAAGACCAACCTGACTGTCGCCCGCTGTACGGTACGACAACCAGAAATTATGGCCTGTAGTGCTGTTTCTTTCATAGCAGGTCTCTTTTTGTTCTCAGCACCCTTACAGCACAGCGGTACATCGACGATAGTCCACGCCCTGTTTTGTTGCCCTTCATACAAGCCATCCTGCGCTTACATTTCAGCAAGATAATGTCCGTCCGCACATGACGAGAATTTTTACTGCTTGCTTTCGTGCTTGCCAAACCCCACCCTGGCCGGCAAGGTAGTTGGATCTCTCCCCACCCCAACTAAGAACGTTTGGAGCGTAATGAGCAGGTGCCTCCAACCAGCTAGCCATTTTAAGGATTAAACACAACGCACCAGTTGGCGAAGATTTGGCACGATGCTCCCCTAAGGGCATCCAACAACTCTGTCAATTAAGGTCAAGCCGAATAACTTCTTGGATAAGGGCCAAAGGTGGACCCACAGTGCCGGCCGAAGTGGCCGTGCGGTTAAAGGCGCTGCAGTCTGGAACCGCAGGACCGCTACGGTCGCAGGTTCGAATCCTGCCTCGGGCATGGATGTTTGTGATGTCCTTAGGTTAGTTAGGTTTAACTAGTTCTAAGTTCTAGGGGACTAATGACCTCAGCAGTTGAATCCCATAGTGCTCAGAGCCATTTGAACCATTTTTGTGGACCCACAATGCGTTATTGACTTGCTCAATTTGTGAAGCTCGTTCTTTTGAACAAATGAGCCAGTGTTTCTGAAATTTTAACCGTTTGTTTGTCTGTACACGTACAATCTACCTATTACCGTCTCATTCGGATAATCCCCCCGCGTTTTTTTATATGCGTGTATAAACAACCTCATGCAAGCAATTGCGTCAAATGAGCGGGCTATTCCCGTCATCCTAGATTTCCGAAAGGCGTTAGGTACAAGGTCATATGGTCCACTAGTAACTAGTACTCGATCACACGGAGTATGTCGGCAAATATGACTAACTCGAGAGATAGTTGACTATCGAAACCCAGTACGTTACCTTGACGGTGAACATTCCACAGAAACAAATGTAACATCGTGTGTTCACAAAAAGGCTTAATAGTAGTCCAGAGTTTCTGTACACGTGAATGATTTATTCGATAGTATCAGGAGCACTATAAGACTGTTCACTGGCGATGCTGTTGCGTACAGGTAAGTATCGTCTTCGGGCCATAGTACGGAATTGATTTGGCGTAGAGAATGGCGCTCTCTACAAGTGCTTATAAACGTAAGATAAAGGTTATAGCAAAGAAAAAGAGCCAAATAGCATTTACGAGTACAAAAAAGCGAAATGTTATTGAACGATCATGTAGAATCAGCATTAGCAAAAGGGAATGGAAGATTTTCTGTAAGTGTTCCGGAGTCCTTCATCAAGAAGACATGAGAATGGACGTCGAATGAATTTAGAGACGAGTTGTTGGGATCAGGTCGGTACAACCCATATGAAGGTATAGCAGAAGTGCTCAGGTAACCTAAATGGCAAGCCGTAGAGCAGAGACGACGTAGTTCTCACGGAACCCTGGTTTGCATGTTTATAAAATTTGTAAGCGAAAACTATACCTACTGTCATAAATTGTGTAGTGGCTTGGGCATTATTTACAGGGACTATACAAAAATATGGAAGCACAAAAAACGCAGCATACTGTAGGGTGTCAGGCAAATCCAACACCTTCCATAAAAACCCTGAAATGATAAGCAAATCCAGTAGTATGTCACATAGCTCCAAATAAATCGTGACATTAAATTAACGAAAGTAATACGACTAACGAGTGAGCAAATGGAATACCACAGACTAACACAAGAATGCCTAAATGCATGTCATACCTTCCCACCGTGAGACAGACGCAGCTCCGAGGGGAGAAACGAGAACAGAAGCCGAGAGCAGAACCGTGTTAACCTGGAAGGCCCTGTGACAAGGGACAGACGGACACCCACGTCGCCAGCTAACGGCTAGGACCACACCACCCGCAAGTTTTAGCGTGAGACTTTCTCGCGTCTCTGTTACGTCAGGACCACCCCCCAGCCCATGTTAAAAGCTAGAGCCCTCAAGAAGAACAGTATAGATCTTACGATAACACAAAAAGGACCACACCAGTTGCAAGTTTTAGCGTGAGACTTTTTCGGGTCTCTGTTACGTTGCAAACTTTAAAAACATTGCCCCACCACGAAAAGTATAACGTTTCTCATTGGATAGACAGAATTTTTGTAGGCGGAGCTTAAGGTTAACGTTGAGACCCTGACTGGTCAGATGAAAACACAGCCAGATAGTTTTTTTTAAACCAACTTCGGTAAATTGTAGTAAGGAGATGTTAGGACAGAGTTGCTTCCGAGACAGAGAGGTGAGCGGAGCTGTGCTGCCCGTCGCCCCCTGACGAACACCGACAAGGTAATGAACGCACGCGATGCCGCATAACAGCGCATAAAGCTTCACTCAGAACTGCAGAAGTCTCATCTGTTAAACCCCCTTTTTGCGTAATACTAGTGTCGATTGTCAATTAAAGGTCATGGTGTTCACATTTGCCACTTGAAGTAAAAATCTGAAACTAGATGAATTTTCTGTTATATAGTTATTGAGAAGCCACATCAGCCACTGTAATTTACGAAAAGTTAGATAAGTAATTAAAGATAATTGAGGGTCACTGTAGACCATTTCGATAGTTTTCTCTCTTGTGAAAAAATTAAACCTAGCTTATAGATGTGATATGGCATAGGTCACCTTTCAATCCATTGTAGAACTTGGAAACCCATACAGGGAATATTCGTTCACATTTTTGTTCAACGCAGTTGGTTTTTACCATCCTGTAATAAAACATTTCCTTTTATCAATAGTGCAATTTATAAACGATGTATTGTGAGTATAATAAAATTTTCAATGGTAAACTTAACTGCTTTTCGACGTTATTTTACCAGCTAACTAAAAATAGGAAAGCCTTAAACCCATTCCACTAAATTTAGTTAGTATTAAGTATCTTTTACAGGGAGTGCAGTGGAGCTGACGCTGAAATCATTAAGTATTTGGTTATATCATCGCTAGTCTCACTGAACTCTTCTGATTTCTACATGTCATGAGTGGTCTGTCGTCTCCTTACCAGGTCCGAGGTTCAAACTATTCAATTCCCTAAAAAACACGCTCAGAGCGTCGTTGCGCGAAAGTGGTAGGGAGACACGATATAGAACAAACAGACACCACGCAGTATGTTAGAATACTACCGTGCCTAATACGGTGTAGGCATTTCATACAGCTTCCAGTCTTTTCGAAATGGACAAATATAGGTCCTGCATGGTTTTTCTTAGGGAATCTGACTCTATCCTTTCTGAAAAATGATGGGGAAGTTCAGCTGATGCTGAAGGAAATGGATAGCAATCAGGCCCTCATCCTTCCAAAGTACACCAATAAAGCACAAATATATTGAGATCTGCTGGTTGTCGTGACCAGAGGAGTACTGAAAATTCATCTTCGTCCCCACAAAACAAATCCTAGACGATTCGGCTGCGTGAGCAGCGGCGCTGTCATCTTGGAACACTGCATCACCTTTAGGTAACAAGTACTGTACCATGGAATGCACTTGATCAGACAAAATTGTCGCATAATGCTCGGTACTAATGTGCCCTCGTAGAAAAACCATGCCACTCATGGAGTACAAAGATACGGCTGACCAAATCATCACCACACCTCCTCACTGCTTCCAGTAAACTCAGCCAAAGTTGGAAACAGTGTGAAACAAGATCCATCCGACCGAACGTCTTTCTTCCATTGCTCTACAGCACAGGTTTTATGGCTTAGGCACCACGTTTCCTATTTACGGTAATTTGTATCACTGACGAGTGGCTTCTGAATTGCAGTTCGTCCTGCAATTCCCTACCTTCGTGTTGAGTTGGTGCTGAGAGAGTTCGACAGTGCAGCATTCAGTTCTACAGTGACTTTCGCAACTGTTGTCTTATTTTTCGTCGTAATCTTCTTCAGTGATCCTTTGTCGTGATCACTTAGCCGGTGATGTTTCCGGTTTCCTTGTATGGTATATAAATCTTCGATACGGTACCTTATGTATCACCAAACACTTCGTCTACCTGGCTTACAGAAGCACATACCGTGCGAGCAACAATAATTTTTCGGTATTCGAAATCACTTAGCTCCGATAATATGCACTCACAACTATAGCTCTGATATTGTGCACTAACAGTTATAGCTCAGATAGTAAGCACTGACAACTATAGGGAACACTGCTCTGACCACGAGTGACACCGCCGCATACTGAGGACATTTCACACGCAACGTTTGTGTTCAAACACAACATCATAACCTGCAGGCTTGGACAGGAACTGCATTATCTCCAAGCGCACATTTTTTGCAATGTTTCCATATTTTTGTCCAACCTCTGCAAGTCACGTAGATATCACGATAAGAAGGGAAAGATAATCGCTAATACTTATATGACGTGTCCTCCGTCACGCTCTGTTCTGTGACTTGCGGAGTATATAGGGTGATTTGAAAAAAATCTGGAAATTTTTATTATGTTGCGGGAAAAATTTGTGCTGAGAAATAGCCGTTAAGAAGAAAAAGTCTATATGTTGCGAATTAGCTATGAAGGTAGCCACTCAGGCCGTTTCGCGCGCAAATTCAAGCGGCCCACAGTTCGACTGAATTGAGACATTCGTTATGAAACTATACACACTATTCGAATGACTTTCCGTGGGGCCGAACGCAAAGCCTTTCCGGTTAATTTGACAAGCAGGTTCCAGGTGCTGTCTGTGCCTGACAGTTGTCATTTGCTGATAGCCCACGAGACTGCTCAGCGTATGGCTCGGATCGATCCTTATCACTGTCCCATGGTCAATTGTTGTATCGCTGTCTTTTCGGTTTTCGGAAACCAAACGAAGAACACTTTTGACGACACCGTCTCTCGCAGGCCGCTTGAATTTTCACGCGCAACGACGTGTTTGGTTACCATCAATGCTAATTACTTCTGAAACGACGTAACCTATCGAATTTTTTCCCAACAGTTATTTCTCAGCGCAACGTACCCTGAAACACTCTTACAAGCGTTTCAGATTCTTTCTGACCATCCTGTAGATGAACTTCTGGTATTACGAAATCTCTCTCTCTCTCTCTCTCTCTCTCTCTCTCTATATATATATATATATATATATATTCCAGGGTGGTACGTTGGGCAACATGTAATAACTGATATTCCAAAACAGTTACCTATACTGTGTGGCTTCTGAGAACACAGCCTAGATTTGTGACATATGCAAGCAAATGAATATGAAACGAATCATCTGTACTACATAAACATATAATTCTTCAGAATTTTGTTTTGAAGTTAGTAAACGTAACAGATCTCTTATCGAATAAAATTGTGTTCTCTTTCACTGATAAGCAATTCTTTTAATAATTTAAAATAAGAGCAATCTCAGAATTGTATTTCATGTACTTACAACATGTTTCTTTCCCCAAATTCACATAATTATATAGCATTTTCCGTACTTAAAACTTTTTTCCCAAAATTTACATAATTATCTGCATTTTCAGCAATTCCACATTTACCCACTGTTCCATATTAGACTCCAAGAGCCACTTTTTGAAAACTTTTTCCTCTGTGACAAGCTTTTTTAACAGAAATATGTATAGTTATGGCGAAACAGCTGAATTTTATAATTAAATGCATTTGCCAGCTAATAATTAATTCAATTTGGATATTACTCCAACGACATCTATAGGCAGATGCAGGAATGATAAAATCCAATACATGTACTTGTATATGGCTTCCAGGAGATCTTTTACGAATATTCTAGTTTGTAAGATGTAACCAATGAAAAATGTTACCGTGAAACATCGCGGCAGAGCGCATAAAGACATTCAGTGCTACCATGCACAACTCCTAAGTAGGTTTCAGTGCGTTGAGTGTCCGCACCCGGTAGCTGAGTGGTCAGCGCGACGGAATGTCAATTCAAACGGCCCGGGTTCGATTCCTGGCTGGGTCGGAGGTTTTCTCAGCTCAGGGACTGGGTGTTGTGCTGTCCTTATCATCATTTCATCCCCATCGACGCGCAAGTCACTGAAGTGGCTTCAAATCGAAAGACTTGCACCAGGCGAACGGTCTACCCGACGGGTGGCCCTCGTCACACGACATGACTATTATAGTGCGTTGAGTCGCTTTAAAGTGACGAATTGTACGAATCTTCTTCGTTTCTTTTTTCTTTTGTATTTCGTCAAGTAAAAGTTCATCTGAATTGAAACATTCGTTATCAAACTGTTCACACTATTCGAATGACTCCCTGTGGGGCCGAACGTAAGACCTTCCCAGTTACTTTGACAAACAGGTTTCAGGTGCTGTCTGTTCCTGACACTGTGCCTCAGCCAGATTCAGTCGCTTGTACTGTTTCAGAGGAAATCTCTCATCCTGCAAGATACGAGCACACAGTGGGTGAGATTATTGGTAGTTGGGAGCTCCTGCATTAGACGTGTTAAGGAACTCCTTAGGGACATGGCTGCCAAGGACGGGAAAAAAGCCAATGTGCACTCCGTGTACGTATTGGGTGGAGTCATAACAGCCGTGTAACGGGTCCTTCTGGATGCCATGAAGAGTACAGGGTACAGCCAACTGCAGGTTGTTGCTAACGTCGGAAACAATGATGTTTTTCGCTTAGGATCGGAAGAGATTTTCTCTGGTTTCGAGCTGCTATCAGAAGTGGTAAAGGCAGCCAGTCTTGCCTGCGAGATGAAAGCAGAGCTGACCATTTGCAGCATAGTCGACAGGTCAGATAGCCGAATGGAGGGTCTGAATCAGAGGCTCAGACAGTTCTGCGACCGTGTAAGCTGCATATTCCTCAACTTGCGCCATAGGATGTGGGGTTTCAGGTTCCGACAAATGGGTCAGGAGTCCATTACACGCAAGAGGCGGCTACACGTGTAGCAGGGGCTGTGTGCGTGGACTGGGAGGTTTTGTAGGTTAAGAGCTCGGGGAAACACAGAAACGGCTTCAGTGTGAAAGGACGCAGGTCGAAAATACGAACAACGTAGATCTAAGAACCATAGATATAACAGTTGTAAATTGTCACACGTACGTTGAGAAAGGACCAGAGCTCCAAGCGCTCATAGAAAGCTCTGATGCTCAAATCGTTACAGACAGTGTAAGCTGGACAAAGCCGGAGAAAAATTCAGTCGAAATTTTTGTGAAGGAGTTAAGGGTGTTCAGAAACAATGGGCAAAATACAGTTGGCGGTGGCGTATATGCCGCTGTTATAAGTTATTTACCTTGTAGCGTTAGAAGTAGATTATCTTGTAGTGAAACTGAAATAGATACTTTCTGTGAACTAGTATGAGTAGAGGTCATTCTTGGCAACCAGAATAGAATAATAACTGGATCCTTTTACCGACCTCCGAATCCACATGATAGATTTGCTGAAACTTGAGTCTAATTTCAAACACGTACCAGACTAATACAATTGTATTTGATAGTGAATGCTCTACCGTTGATATGTTCGCGAAAATACATGTTTTCCATCCGAAAGAGTATATAAAATGTTATCCGAAATTGTGCTAAAGGCATTCTCTGAAAATTATTTCGAGCAATTAGTTCATGAGCCCACTCAAAAAGTAAACTCTTGTGAAAATACACTTGACCTCTCCACAGCAAATAATTCTGAGCTAATTACGAGCATCGAAACGGGTACAGGGATTAGTAAACAAAGGGTTGTCGTAGCGAGACTGAATACCATAATTCGCAAATCCTCAAGAAAGAAGATAAAAGTTCGCTTGACGCCATCCTTCCAAATTAACAAAATAAACCTAGATCAGATGTGGCTTGTAGCCTACACAAAGAAATAGTATCGACAGCAGTTGAGAGATTTATATCAAATTAATCAGCAACAGACGAAGCTGATCCCCCTTGGTACGCAAAACATGTTCGAACACTGATGCAGAAGCAACGAGAAAAGCATGCCAAATTTCAAACAACGCAAAATCCTCAAGATTGGCGAACTTTTACAGGAGCTCGAAATTTAGTGAGGACATCAGTGCGAGATGCTTTTAATAGTTTCCAGAACGAAAATTTGTCTTGAAACCTGGCAGAAATTCCAAAGATATTCTGGTTGTACGTGAAGTACGCTAGCGGCAAGACACAACCAATGCCTTCTCTCAGCGCGATAGCAATGGAAATACACTATGTGATCAAAAGCACCCGGACACCTGGCTGAAAATTACTTACAAGCTCTTGGCGCCCTCCATCGGTAATGCAGGAATTCAATATGGCGGTGGCCCACCCTTAGCCTTGATGACAGCTTCCACACTCGCAGACATACCTTCAATCAGGTGTTGGAAGGTTTCTTGGGGAATGGCAGCCCATTCTTCAAGGAGTGCTGCACTGAGGCGAGATAGTGATGTCGGTCAGTGAGGCCTGGCACGAAGTCGACGTTCCAAAAAAATCCCAAAGGTGTTCTATACATTCAGGTCAGGACTGTGCATTTACTGGCGTGATGTATGGCTTATGAGCAGCCCCTCGACCATGAAATTCAAGTTTTATGACCTCCCGCCTACCTGTAATAGTACTTGGAGGTGAATCATGATGCAGTTTGGGCTTCCTGTGTGATGGTCTCGATAGACGGCTGCCTATTACACATCACGACCCTCGTCAGCTGTTGGCGATGTCTGTCAGTCAACAGAAGAAGTCGACTTGAACGCTTTTGTGCAGTACGCGTCCCTTCACGTTTCCAATTCACTACCACATCGGAAACAGTGGACCTAGGGATGTTTAGGACTGTGGAAACCTCACGTACAGAAATTTGACAGAAGTGACATCAAATCACCTGACCACGTTCGAAGTCCATGAGTTCCGCGGAGTGCTCCATCCTTCTCTCTCACGATGTCTAATGACTACTGAGGTCGCTGATATGGAATAACCGAATAGCCGGTAGTAGGTGGCAGCACAATGCACCTAATATGAAAAACGTATGTTTTTGGGGTGTTCGGATACTTTTGATCACATATCTAGTACTATATAGTAATCATAGCCTTCCGGAATTCCTTCAACTAAGAAGAGGAAGTAAATATTCTAGAATTCGAATAAAGAACAACTGCCAACATAAGTAACTTAGAAATAGATATCCTCGGAGTAGTGAGGCACCTTTAGTCACTAAATAAAATAAAATCTTTCTGTCCAGACTGTATTCCAATTAGGTTTCTTTCAGAGTACGCTGATGCGGCAGCTCCATGTTAAATCATATACAACCGCTCGAGGAAAGATCTGTGCCCCAAGACTGGAAAGTTGCTCAGGTCACACCAATATTCAAGCAAGGCAATAGGAGTAATCCACTAAATTACAGGCCCATATTATTGACGTCGATATGCAGCAGGATTTTGGAATGCATACAGTGTTCGAACATTATGAATTACCTCGAAGAGAACGATCTATTGAAACACAGTCAACAGGATTTAGAAAATATCGTTCTTGTGATACAGCTTTTTACTCACATGAAGCACTGTGTTCTGTTAACAAGGGATTTCAGATTAATTCGGTATATCTAGATTTCCAGAAGGCTTTTGACACTGAACCTCACAAGCGGCTTATAGTGAAATTGCGTGCTTATGTAATACTGTCACAGTTATGTGACTGAGTGCGTGATTCCCTCCCAGAGAGGTCACAGTTCGTAGTAAATGAGTGGAAGTCATCGAGTAGAGCAGAAGTGATTTATGGCGTTCACCGAGGTAGTGTTATAGGCCCTCTGCTGTTGCTTATCTACATAGCCGATTTCGGAGACATTCTGAGCAGCCGTCTCAGGTTATTTGCAGATGACGCTGTCGTTTATCGTCTAGTAAAATCATCAGAAGATCAAAATAAATTGCATAAAGACTTAGAGAAAATATCTGTATGGTTCGAAAATTAACAATTGACAGTAAATAATGAATAGATTGAGGTCATTCACATGAGTGCTAAAAGGAATCCGTTAAACTTCGGTTACGCGTTAAATCAGTGAAATCTAAAGGCCGTAGATTCAACTAAATACCTAGAAATCACAATGACGAACAACTTACATTGGAAAGAACACACAGAGAATGTTGTGGGGAAGGCAAACCAAAGACTTCGTTTCATTAGCAGAACACTTAGAAAATGTAACAGATACAGTAAAGAGACTGCCTACACTGCAATTGTCCGTCCTCTTTTGGAGCACTGCTGCGCGGTGATTAACGGAGTAGATTAAGAAAGTTCAGAGAAAAGCAGCACGTTTTGTACTATCGAGGAATATGGGAGAGAAGTCACTGACATGATACAGAATTTGGGATGGACGTCATTAAACAAAAGTATTTCTCGTTGCGGCGGGATCTCCTCAAGATATTCCAGTTACCAACTTTCTCTTCCGAATGCGACAAATTCTATTGACGCTGACCTACATTAAGAGAAGCGATCATCATAATAAAATAAGGGAATTCAGAACTCGCACGGAAAGTTATAGGTGTTCGTTTTTTCCGCGTGCTGTTCGAGAGTGAAATAACAGAGAACTATTGTGAAGTGGTTCGATGACCTCTCTGCCAGGCACTTAAATGTGATTTGCAGAGTATCCATGTGGATATAGATGTAAATCGCTTAAATTTATTAGCAGTCATTTGATTTGAAATTTATAACGATAAACGATAGGAGAATATCCGCTGAAAAGAGAAAGGTAAGATATATCCGCAGTGCGCATTGTAAGTGGAGGAGGGCTGACTCCTCTGAAGATCAACGCTGAGGTACCTTTTTCATCGAAACGCCACGTGAAAGTCATACACGCAAGACCCCTGCCGATTCTGCGGCCACAGTTGGTAGCCCTGCTAGCCGCAAGTTACATAGGGATCGTGCGGCGTACCCTGGTGGTTCTTCCAGCCATTCGCCGCTCCATTGACTCCCTGAGCTACTAGTGTTCCCGTGCCCCTCCCATATCTGTCCCCCACCCACAGTTCCCTACGAGTCGCCTACACGAGTCACCCAGACACTTCCAGTGAGTGAACGTTCCTATAACTTCTGCCCCACCGGAGATTGCCGTAGTGCTAAAGTGGCTTAGCTCGGCCTTAACGTGTTCTTAGCCGTATTCCCTCTGTGAAATATTCTGAGGTGAGATCGAAAATCAAAAATGAAAGGCGTCTGGTTCTTACGACACGACCCGGACCCACAATGGAAGATGGATTTTGTCGACAAGTTGTTGCATGTAGTGCTTAGACGACCTTTTCACACAAATGACGCAGGAAGAGAAATCAATATGACCAACTCCGAAAACTATTGTCTCTCGTTTAATTGTAGAAACTTGTTGTTGTTGTGGTCTTCAGTCCTGAGACTGGTTAGATGCAGCTCTCCATGCTACTCTATCCTGTGCAAGGTTCTTCATCTCCCAGTACCTACTGCAACCTACATCCTTCTGAATCTGTTTAGTGTATTCATCTCTTGGCCTCCCTCTACAGTTCTTACCCTCCACGCTGCCCTCTAATACTAAATTGGTGATCCATTGATGCCTCAGAACATGTCCTACCAACCGATCCCTTCTTCTGGTCAAGTTGTACCACAAACTTCTCTTATCCCCAATCCTATTCAATACTTCCTCATTAGTTATGTGATCTACCCATCTAATCTTCAGCATTCTTCTGTAGCACCACATTTAGAAAGCTTCTATTCTCTTCTTGTCCAAACTATTTATCGTCCATGTTTCACTTCCATACATGGCTACACTCCATACAAATACTTTCAGAAAAGACTTCCTGACACTTAAATCTATACTCGATGTTAACAAATTTCTCTTCTTCAGAAATGCTTTCCTTGCCATTGCCAGTCTACATTTTATATCCTCTCTACTTCGACCATCATCAGTTATTTTGCTCCCCAAATAGCAAAACTTCTTTACTACTTTAAGTGTCTCATTTCCTAATCTAATTCCCTCAGCATCACCCGACTTAATTCTACTACATTCCATTATCCTCGTTTTGCTTTTGTTGATGTTCATCCGGTTAAAGGCGCTTCAGTCTGGAACCACGTGACCGCTACGGTCGCAGGTTCGAATCCTGCCTCGGGCATGGATGTGTGTGATGTCCTTAGGTTAGTTAGGTTTAATTAGTTCTAAGTTCTAGGCGACTGATGACCTCAGAAGTTAAGTCGCATAGCGCTCAGAGCCATTTGAACCATTGATGTTCATCTTATACACTCCTCTCAAGACACTGTCCTTAAGATGAGTTAATTATTATCTGTTACTTAATTGTAGAAACTGAAGGTGAGTTTTATAGCATAAAACTCTTCACACCACGTATCTGATTTTAATAACAGATATGTGTGACTATGATGTTCAGTGGAAGTCCACTGATCGTTCTTTCTCAGACGATGGTTAGAACGTGACACAGAAGTACCAGCAAAGTTACGAGAGGAGCAGGATTCTTGGCTAGTCATTGCTTGCATAGATCACAACTCACTTTAACCCTCAATACCAGTCAACGGAGTCGTATCCTCTTTCCATTTTGTGCCGTTTATGCTTCATCCCTATCCACGTCGATTACATTTTTTGTTGCTATGTTTTTATGCACACTATAGGAATGCTTTGTTACAGGAGCTGGTGAGTAGGTAAGATCACAAAGCATATTAACTGAACTACTCGCCAGCTGGTGTTACAGCGTAAGAACGATCGTGTCTTATTCGAGCAGAGAGACAGCGTGGGATTCACCTATCACGCTGGGCGTCAAGGAGTGAATTTCATTACTTAAGTTTAGTGTTTAAATATTGACACACATACTCAACCGTGCTTTCACGGAGAACTTATTAACAGGAATTTCAGTACCACTCTATGGTAATTACAAATTTTAGTTACTGTCAGTGCTTATTGATGGAGAGGATGGACCCACCACAAGGGCACCCTTTTGGGACAGGAGCCAATCTCCTAAGATAGCCCAGTACTAGTCTACTATCGGTTTATGAGAAGGTAATACCTCTACCCGAATACGTGTATAAAATCGGATCTCATGAAGAAATTGTTCAAATGGCTCTGAGCACTATGGGACTTAACATCTGAGGTCATAAGGCCCCTAGAACTTAGAACTACTTAAACCTAACTAACCTAACGACATCACACACATCCATGCCCGTGGCAGGATTCGAACCTGCGACCGTAGCAGTCACGCGGTTTCGGACTGAAGCGCATAGAACCGCTCGGCCACCGCGGCCGGCGATCTCATTTAAAGATGGAACAGTTTATTCAAAATTGCCTTGGACAGCATACTTTTGCGATGTTGTGTTAATCCAAGGCAGCCTAAGATTGGTTTGCGAGGTGGTAACAAGCAAAGTAGTGTGTGAAGTGCAACTCCGTGTCAAGATGGAATTAATTGTTAAAGTTGCCTCGGAAAAATATTTGTGGATTTTGTGAAACTGTTTGTGACTTTTGCGGGGCTTGGGAACTAATGACTAATGACCGGGAATTTTGTTAATAATATTAACGGTAGATTGCCGCTAGAGATAGTTTTACTAATTTTACGATTGAACTAATGAAACAAAACTGGTTGTTATTCTAACATTTTACCATTCTCATTATGCTTAGCATTTGAAGCTACTCACTTGGCTTATTATGCGCTGTTGATTGCACAACCGTTAGAGCTCGCGATCGACGGAGAAGAAAGTACTTGGGGCAGTGTCTACAAGACGCGAGGTAAGCGAAATGACTAAAGTTCAGTTACGAGAAGTGCTGGACGGACGCACTCGACTTTCACATGTAAATGGCACATAGCATTATCGTGCGTCCCCGTGTACGCACTATCGCAGACAATATTTCGAACATTCATTCCGCCGTCAGCTGTGACAGTGTTACACTTAGCATCCCTGGGCCTGGATGAGTGACTTACGTAATACTCATGTGATAGTGCTACACACACATACATTCGTGTACACACAGCGTAAGACAGCAGCAAGTCTTACGGAAGAAAGAATGCTCGACAAGAAAGCCATTATCAAGTAAATCGAAGTTAACTGAATGCAGCAAGGCGGAAGTGAGAATATGCATCAGGCATTTTAAATCACTTAGGTCATGCACTTAGTAACACACGTCCCACATGTGCACATGCATGTCAAAAGTGAGACACGCGGTATTATCATTCGTGACACTTCTACATCACAAAAACGAGCTGATTAGCAGACTCTCAAGGTTTTCAGCACAATCAGCAAACGGCAAACCTGCAGACGTTGCATTGTCTTTCCAATCCTTGGCCGATGCGAACGATGTGTAACGATGTGAATTAAGAATGAATGTTGTAAGGTGTCAGGCAAATCCAACATCTTCCATGAAAACCCTGACATGATAAGCAAATCCAGTAGTATGTCACATAGCTCCAAATAAATCGTGACATTAAATTAACGAAAGTAATACGAGTAACGAGTGAGCAAATGGAATACCACAGACTAACACAAGAATGCCTAAATGCATGTCATACCTTCCCATCGTGAGACAGACGCAGCTCCGAGGGGAGAAACGAGAACAGAAGCGGAGAGAAGAACCGTGTTAAGCTGGAAGGCCCTACGATAAGGGACGGACGGACACCCACGTCGCCAGCTAACTGCTAGGACCACACCACCCGCAAGGTTTAGCGTGAGTCTTTTTCGCGTCTCTGTTACGTTGCAAACCTTAAAAACATTGCCCCACTACGAAAAGTATAACGTTTCTCAAAGGATAGACAGAATTTTTGTAGGCCGTGCTTAAGGTTAACATTGAGACCCTGATTGGTCAGATGAAAACACAGCCAGATAGTTTTTTTTAAACCAACTTCGGTAAATTGTAGTAAGGAGAAGTTAGGACACAGTTGCTTCCGAGACAGAGAGGTGAGAGGAGCTGTTCTGCCCGGCGCCCCCTGACAAACACCGACAAGGTAATGAACGCACGCGATACCGCATAACAGCGCATAAAGCTTCACTCAGAACTGCAGAAGTCTCATCTGTTACACCCCCTTTTTGCGTAATACTAGTGTCGATCGTCAATTAAAGCTCATGGTGTTCACATTTTATGAAACGCGTGAGATCGTATGAGCGCATGTTGACTCTAGTTGGGCGCGTGAATTGCTTTTAAAACAGAAAATAAGGGATTCGGAAAGATTAGCAATGGCAGATCGAGACCTTGACCGAATTGAGGTAGAGACCCAGCATGAAAATGGACAGAGAATAGAGGACAGTACAACAGACGAAGCAGTATCGCGAGAAATAGGATATATAACGCACCATAACGAGGATAATGTACGTCAAGGCATAGAAAACGTAAGTCAGCATACGACAGAGGAGCATGAAAGTAGAGAGGCAGTCGATGAGGATTCTAACTTGCGTCTTGAATACGAAGAACCCATATTACAAGTAATCAGAGCTCTCTCACCACAGAGTACAAGGAATGCGAGCAGAAACGTGTCACAGCACAGTTCAATGCAATCGGTTGCAAACCAACACTTGGGCGAAAACACAGAGCGTAGGACGTCGGAAGAAAACGGAATAGGACCCACCAATCTGGCATAATTATTACAATTGATGACGGAAACCATGATAAGACAAAATAAATCAATTGCGAACCTAATTAAAATTCAGAATGCAGAAACCACGAGACAAATGCGTGAGATTAAAGAACAAAACAAAAAAAATCAATTACACCTAAGTCATAAAGAAGACGAGGCAAAAGAATCTCGAGAAGTGATAGGAAACTTAATAACAGGTCACAATCAATTGAGAACAGACATTGACAAGGTACAAGCGGTCGTACAAACATTGCGTAATGACACTCAGGACGAGATCAAAACATTACGTAACAACACCCAGGGAGAAAAGAAACTAGAGAAACGGAAAATCGTAATTACTAGACAAGCAGCCGGTACAGCGCGTAAAGTTGTTGAAATCAGAGTGTTACACAAACGTATCACAAAAGCAGCGCTGAAAAGATACGATAACCGCATAGTCAAAATAGAAGCACAAACGAAGCGACAATTTCAGAAATTGCGAACAGAGTTGCTGCAAACCATTGAAGAGCGTAGTGAACAGGATCGAACAAGTACAGAGTCTGCAACCACATCCGTATCTGTAACAGCACCGGAAAAACAAGCAATGATCGAAGATATTACGCATTTGCGGTTCCAATCACAGGCGGAAAGTAACATACGTGACAATGGAAAGCCAGGTCGCGAAGAGTACAGTGCAATGCATTCAGCTACACGTTCACAACCGATGGAAGAAAATTATTGCTTACCACTCCAACGATACTATGCAAGAGTAGGCGAAAGTTACAGTGGACATTATCCAATGGATCTACCACAACCGGAAAGAACGACGGGAGAAATGATCAGAAACAAAAGTGGCGAAGAATCGCGTATTTCATATGGAACTATGACGAAGTACGACAACGATCATTTCCTCACAGTCAGAAAATTTCAACACTTTCGAGAAGGAAACTCCTTATATCCACGAACTTTAATTGATCAATTCCGAGTAGGATTACCAGAACACTGGACGCTAGCACACACATTAGTCTTTATATGTGCACACATGTCAGGAACAGTCACAGAAACCATGCAGAATGTTACAGCGACATGCCGATCGTACAAAGATTTCAGAGAGAAGTTTCTATCACGATATTGGTCCAGCGAAGCACAGTACAGAGTGAAGTACGAATTATTACAGAACCCATATTTTGAAAATTCAGGAGAGAAGGGTCCCGTGAAATTTTTCGAAGTAATGGCAAACAAAAATCAATGCTTAGATATACCATACAGTGACGGAGAGTTGATTAAATTATGCGCGGTGAAGCTACCATTGAAATACCAGCAATCATTAGTAGGTTGCGGACGCACTGACGTCGAAGCATTTAAAGGTATTCTAAGGGAACTAGAGTTCATATTTTCGGAAGATGACGCAAGAAAAAGACGAAGCGCACGTGAAAATGAAAGCAAAAAGCAGTGGAATCCACAAGACACAGTACGAAGAAACTATAATTACCAACCATATGATAACTTCGCACCAAGAAACGACAAAAGATTTCAACAAAGAACCGGTTATGGATTTAGAAGAGAATATGGCAATAACTATAATTCACCCAGGAACGGCAACAACTATTACAGAGGGAATAACGACAATCGGAACGGGTACTGGAGAACCAATAGACCGACAAATTATCAACAAAGACACCACTATCAACAAGCTGAACAAGAAAAGGGAATACACATAGAGGAGGTGGAGGTAAGACCACCAAACCCCGATAAACGTTCGAATTGACAGCTAAGCGCCCATGCCAAAGAGAATGACGCACCGATCCAGGACAATTGCAGCACTTTGAACAGAGAAGTAAAAATCTTATCACGGGAAGAGAAGAAGGAAGCAACAAATCCGCAGGGATCAGATGAAAACGAAAACAGGAAAATAACAAAATCGTGTTGGGACGAAATTAATTGGGAGAATACCGACGAGGAAGATGAATTACCAGAGGAATGCACAACGAATGTAGGAGGAAAGGACGAAGTAATGAGTATTGCAGAGCTATTTGAGATGGAAACTAGGGAAATCGAATTCATTGAGGATAATGCGCAGTCGACAGAAGTTGAAAATAAGTTACTAGTGGGCACACAACCCAACGTATATAATGAAGGAAGTTATGAAGCGATAATTAGAGCATTTAGATGCGATTATGTGGAAGTAGCGACGAAGAAGGAGAAGATAGGCGATGATGAGGAAAAAATAGAGGATGTTGAAGAAAGCGTAAATGAAGGAAGAAATAGAGAAGAGGAAATAAAAGAGAGAGAAGTAGGAGTCGAAGCTTATCCTACAGAAAGTACGAATTCACAAGGGAAATTCCTAAAAAGACTCATGTATGATCCAGTGGAGGATTCGTTGGTGCAAGAAGAAGAAGAACAGAACCAACCCTTTCAGATTCAACCAATTGTGAAGGCCATGGTAAAGCATAGCCCAGTCAATATTGTAATTGATAGCGGAAATGAACTGACTGCGATCTCAGAAAATTTATTCATGCAGTGTAATGCCAATGAGGGATTGCCAGTTCTGAAAACACGTAAGATTAAAGTAAGACGTCCTATTAGAAACTATGCTGTGGAAGTTACGAGACAAACAAGGTTAACTCTTTCGTGCCAAGGTCAAAAGATCGAAGCCAACTTCGTGATTATACCTAAACTAACTGTAGATTTGATTATAGGTGCAGATTTTTTAAATGCGAGACGAGCAATAATAGATATGGGGAAAGGTAGCGTAACATTCGGGAATGTCACACTTCTCTTTGAGCAAAAGCTAAAATTAGAAGAAATACCAGTTATAAACAAACAATTAAGAATGATGCGAGATAAAGGGGATGAAGAATTAGAATGGTATGCACAAAAGGGGGAATCGCCTCAACTCATGTTAGAAGTCCACAAAGAAATCGACGAAAAATTGCAAGAAGTTCAAGGTATTTTGGTACACAGTAAAAGAGAATTAGAGGGTATTTTACGAGATAAAGCAGATGTATTTTTACCTGAGACTGGCATTATTAAACACTTTCAGTACAAGTTTGAAGATTAATTTTATTACTGGTAAACAATGAGCACAATTTTTCAAGATTATGTTGCAGAAAAGATCGTCAGGAGAAAGAAGAATGAAGAGAGAGAATGGTGGGAAAAAGAAAGTAGTTTCAATAATGACACCAATAGTACCATAGATTAAGGTGAAGGGATAAAGCGTAGATAGTCTAACAGCATAAAATACTAAAATGCTATACACCACGACACTACACAAAAAATAAAATATAAAACGAATTTGAGGATTTCTTGTAGAAGTTAAGATTCAAAATATCTTAGAATTGTAACATGGAAAGGGCCTCGAAATTTGTAAAGCTTTTTAAGAAGGCGTAAAACAATGTAGGTACTAGACATATGTTAGATGATTATAAGTAAAACTGTTTGTAAGAACGATTGTAAAAAACTCCAGCAAAGACCAGATGCAGCAACCCACAAGTTGCAACGTTAGAAGTATCAAGAACGAAAAGGAGTAATTAGCAAGACACGATTCCTACAAGGCAGAAGTGTTGAGTGAAGGGAAAGGACAGTGAGACCAACAGAAGGCCCTTGTAACTGAAGTGGGCAATAAATTTGACCACTAGGCGGAACCCTGCTGGAACGAACACAGAGCCGCACAGTGATGGAGCCCTGCAGAGACGGGACGCCGAACGTTGAACACCGGAAAGGTCTCCAAGCGTCCCCACTCAGCAAAGCGAGCAAAAAACGGCCCGACGAGAAGAACGCTTGAGCAAGCCACCACTGGCAAAAAATATGTGTAAAAGTCACACTACTGCTATTAAACAGCACGCTGATGCACGAAACTAAAGAAAACGTCCACAAAAGTAGAAATGACATTTCCAAACCATTTATCAAACTGTTACTAAGAGGAGAACTTCAAAGCGACTAGTTATCAATAAATATTTCCATATCCTGCCCAGAGAAGAACCAAGAATCAAGTAAGAAGCAGAGGAAAAGCAGGAAGAGCAGAAGTTGAAGATTCACAAGATTGAGACCAAGAAAGAAGATGGGTGAAGAATAGACGACATACCTTCCCAAATCCCTATCCTATTGTAAACTAGTCGTCTGCGAAGTATTACAACGAAAAACGACCGCTTTCAGCGACACATAATGATGAATTTTACGCATACAAAGCCAGTAAACCACGAGATTCTGCACTCACAGCTCCATTCCATTATGGGACCTCCACAACAGCAACACACACTTGCAAAGCCAACAAGGAACGACGAACGAAGCTGTACATCAAATACTTGCCCACATCCATATCGCTCAAGTCCATCACCTTCGTGCAAAAACATTCGCCAGCCTCATGCTTAAACATTCATAGGATTGTGTGAATGTGTGAAATCAAATTATGTGATGTAGGAATTGTGCAAAAGAAATGTGTAAAAAACTAAATAAGTTAAGCGCACCAGACAGCTAATAATCTGCAAAATAAAAAATAGACTATCGATAAAAATAAGTCATTAGTTCTGAAATGGACCGTATATAAAGAAAAAAAGTAAGGCATAATAAACACTAAAACTATATGCCACTTATTTTCTCCTCATAAAAGTAAAAGAATAACTATGGTTTACTTATTTTCTCCCTATAAAAACAAAGAATAAGAAATTATCTTATTGGATGTTTTCCCTTTTTTTTAACATTTGTACCATTTGTTAGGATAATATCTCAATACTTGTGTATGTATATTTCTTTGTCAAAGCAATTCTTGGAAATAATTCTTATTTGTTATTGTAACAATGTTGAAATGAGTGTTTAGAAACAAAAACATTTTACTTGTACATGATATTTAGAAATTGTGTTAGGAACAGATTTTACTTAATTACTACCTTTATAAAAACAATATTTCTAAGAAAATCGATGTGAAAAACTCCTCACTTTCGATAACAAACTTCTTAAAAACCAAACTTCACACTTAAATAAAGAAAGAAAATAATTAAAAATTGATAATAGCATAAAAATATTCTTCTCTTGTCATTTTTAATTATAATGTGGAAGCATATAAAAATATAAATTAGTAATACAAACTAGCATAGAACAGAATATACAGAATAACGTGGCTGAACAGTAGGCAACAAAATTTAGATAAAGCAATAATTTTTGACTGACTTAGACAACAATTCAATCATTGCCTAACTTCAGAGCAAATATTAAGTTCGAAGGGTGGTGATATGTAAAACTCTGACATGGTAAGCAAATCCAGTAGTATGTCACATAGCTCCAAATAAATCGTGACATTAAATTAACCAAAGTAATACGAGTAACGAGTGAGCAAATGGAATACCACAGACTAACACAAGAATGCCTAAATGCATGTCATACCTTCCCACCGTGAGACAGACGCAGCTCCAAGGGGAGAAACAAGAACAGAAGCCGAGAGAAGAACCGTGTTAAGCTGGAAGGCCCTACGATAAGGGATGGATGGACACCCACGTCGCCAGCTAACTGCTAGGACCACACCACCCGCAAGTTTTAGCGTGAGACTTTTTCGCGTCTCTGTTACGTTGCAAACTTTAAAAACATTGCCCCACCACTAAAAGTATAACGTTTCTCATTGGATAGACAGAATTTTTGTAGGCGGTGCTTAAGGTTAACATTGAGACCCTGATTGGTCAGATGAAAACACAGCCAGATAGTTTTTTTAAAACCAACTTGGGCAACTTGTAGTAAGGAGAAGTTAGGACAGAGTTGCTTCCAAGACGGAGAGGTAGGCAGAGCTGTGCAGCCCGCCGCCCCCTGACGAACACCGACAAGATGATGAACGCACGCGATACCGCATAACAGCGCATAAAGCTTCACTCAGAACTGCAGAAGTCTCATCTGTTACACCCCCTTTTTGAGTAATACTAGTGTCGATCGTCAATTAAAGCTCATGGTGTTCACATTTGCCACTTGAAGTAAAAATCTGAAACTCAATGAATTTTCTGTTATATAGTTATTGAGAAGCCACATCAGCCACTGTAATTTACGACAAGTTAGATAAGTAATTAAAGATAATTGAGGCTCACTGTAGACCATTTTGATCGTTTTATCTCTTGTGAAACTTAATTGAAACCTAGATTATAGATATGATATGGCATAGGTCATCCTTCGATCCATTGTAGAACTTGGAAACCCATTCAGGGAATATTCGTTCACATTTTTGTTCAACGCAGTCGGTTTTTACCATCCTGTATTAAAACATTTCCTTTTATCAATAGTGCAATTTATAAACGATGTTTTGTGAGTAGAATAAAATTTCCAATGGTAAACTTAACTGCTTTTTCGACGTCATTTTACCAGCTAACTTAAAATAGGAAAGCCTTGAACCCCTTCCACTAAATTTACTTAGTATTAAGATTCCTTTACAGGGAGTGCAGTGGAGCTGACGCTGAAATCATTAAGTATTTGATTATATCATCGCTAGTCTCACTGAACTCTTCTGGATTCTACGTGTCATGTGTGGTCTGACGTCTCCTTACCAGCAACAGGTCCCAGGTTCAAACTAGTCAATTCCCTAAAAAACACGCTCAGAGCGTCGTTGCGCGAAAGTGGTAGGGAGACACGATATAGAACAAACAGACACCACGCACAATGTTTAGAATGTATGAGAGACATCTGAAAGGGGACTGTCCCATTTTTCAATGTCAATTTTCAAGAAATTTTGCCCATAGACGCAAGGGAAGTTGTGAATTTGGTAATTGTACTCAACCTCTGTCGTATCGATACAAGCATATTCTTTTTCTTGACACTACAAATGTTGGTCAGAGCGGTTGCTTCATTATAAAGCGTAGCAAGGAGTACGTGTTAGTCCATCTGGCTATGTACTTCGTTTGAAGAGGGTGAAAGCTTGCCTGCCGTGTTGTGTATGCAGCACTATTTTTTAAGAAAGGAATTTTTAATAATATGTTTCTGAGGAATATTGAAGATATGGACCAAATATTAAAGAAAGAACTACGAACTCAGGTGTTAAGGTAATCCAGTTTTCTCATATTTTCCCATATTCGTAACTGTGTAGTTTCTTATTGTTCGGATATTGTGTAATTTAGAAATCGCTGTAGAAATTATATAATGCAACATATGGTTTTGTCTTATAGCTGAAACAAGTGTTAAGGAACGTAATTGTACACAGGAGAGTGATTAGGAAATGTTTTGCTAACTTGTGTAGTTGTGTGAACTTTATGAAAATGTGTAGTGTTGTCATGGCTTAATAAAGCATAGGTTAACTTGGAGCCTTTGTTCGAATTTATCAGTCGTGAAATTCAGTCCTATACTTTCATTTACTGTTACCATTGTTTGCACACTCGCGTTGCACACCGCGAGCTGCTTACGGAGAAGTTTTGTGAAAATTGGTGAGATACCGTCTAGCATTGCACATCACAAGTACGGTAAATGAAATTTAATTGTGTCAGTCACATCATTATTCTTTATGGTGAAAGGTTGCAGAGCAGCGCTCAGGTAGGCCAAGAAATTTAATTATCATCAATGCTCACATCCGCTGCAAGGTACAGTGATTGTCGGAAAGTATTTGTGAAAACATCGTATATGTTGAGAGGGTTAACCCAGTAGAAGATCTCAGTAAAGTGCTTTCTTGTGATACTACAGTCATTTTCATCACATAGTCGAATGTGCTGATTTTTATGTTCATTTGCTCTGTATCAGAATGGCAATTCAGGACCAATGCTTGTTAACAAGACTAAGATAAAGATTAACAATTTATCGGGATAACATTTTACACTGAATAATTTTGTTTTGCAGTCAGCGTATATAAATTCCATTGAAAACGGATTTCTTTCTCGCAGGCGAATTGTTTGATATACAGGAGAGAGTGGATTTCGCATCGTGTAGCGTAAGCTTCACATATTTCCATTGAATATTGGATATTAACACAGTTCTGTTGTATTGCACTGAGTTTTACGTATTTTGATATCAAAATAAGTTTTACCAATTTTTCGGATACCAACCCGACATAAAAATACAAGATTAGAACATATAGATTACAATATAGTTTCACACAATGCGCAGGAGTAACGTCAAGCGACGTTTCCATGGAAACCACTCTAAGCATTGTCGAGTACCTATAAAAGACAAGAGGTACAACAGGACTCCTCTGCTTTCCTCACATCAGTTCCATATTGAGTTCGTACCGTCGTTGTGGAAGTTGAGTGCCATTCCTGCTGATTGCGACTGCGTAACAGTCGAACAAAGCGTCGCAGATGCAGAGAAGTCACTTACACAGAGGACCCGGAAAAGCGGCAGCTACGGTAAGGCGACACGCTGGATCAACTGCGTGCGAGACTGCTTCCTTCGAGGATGTCACCTGACCAATGTTTTGGGAAGATATGTCGCCGAAGCTTCCGAAAACTCTGCCGTTTCCACGCGAAAAATTGGCGTCGCGCCTGCTGTATTTTACTATCTACATGTCCTAAGTGCGTACAAAAATATTTCTTTATATCTCCGTATTAGTATCCATTTCTTCCACTGATACAAAAAAAGAATGATTTATGTTTGTGTCTGTAGTATTTATATATGTATTGGCGTTCGTGTCCTACTTTCTACAAGTATATTTGATTTGTATCCCTATTTACAGTAGCGTTTTTGCTGTTTACATTAGAGTCTATTTATTGCATTTGTTTTTGTATTTTGTGTCATTTTTAATGCTTCTATAGTTCTTATATTGTACCTGCATATATACTTGTAGTTGCAGTTGTCTTGTATTGCATTCACCGGGCATTCGCCATACCCACACCCTGCCGACGGATCGCCAAATTGTGTACTGTGATTCGTCACTCCACATAACGTTTTTCCATTGTGCAATCGTCCAATGTATACGCTCCTTACACAAATCGAGGCGTCGTTTGGCACTTGCCGGCGTGATATATGCCTAATGAGCAGCGGCTCAACCATGAAATGCAAGTTTACTCACCTCCCGCCTAACTGTCATAGTACTTGCAGTGGATTCTGGTGCAATTTGGAATTCCTGTGTGATGGTCTGGATAAATGTCTGCATATTACTCATTACGACCTTCTTCAACTGTCAGCGGTCTATCAGTCAACAGACGAGTTCGACCTGTACGCTTTTGTGCTGCACGTGTCCCTTTACGTTTGCGCTTCACCATCACATCGGAAACAGTGGACCTAGGGGTGTGTAAAGTGTGTGGAAATCTCGCGTACAGACGTATGACACAAGTGACACCCAATCACCTGACCACGTTAGACCTCTTAATAGGTGCACCATACCTCGAGTAGTTCCGCGGAGCACCCTTTTCTGCTCTCTCAGGTTGTCTGACTACTGAGGTCGCTAATATCGAGTACCTGGTAGTAGGTGGCAGCACAATGCACCTAATATGAAAAACTTCCGTGTTTGGGGGTGTCCGGATGTTTTTCATCACATTATGTAGGTTACTATTACTTTGCTACATCTGTAATACATATGAAAATTTTCTGCTCGGCATTTTTCGCCTGTGTGTGACCCACCAACCTACACATTTTACAGTAGGCCGAATATTTTATTCCCGCTTCTGTCTCGGGAATCTACGGAGACATGGATGACTTCTGAGTGACACCTTCTTTATTCCCTACAAAGATCAGTATAAAATTAATTATGACTGCGACCACTGTAAAGGTGTAATGGGGGCACACCATTATTATTTCAGTATCAAATCGAAAGAGGTGCACCGCTGGTCTTTTCTGTATTCGGAAGCACTTTCACAGGCACGAATTGTTGGTGACAGTAGGAAAAAAGTGGAACTGTAAGCGAAATTCACGACACAAAACAGCAAATGGCGACGCATGCTCAATTTTAACTCATTCCTCTTTTGGAATAATTCAATCCATTTCAGTTCTATTCAGTTCAACGTATTTCTTCTAAACCTACTGTTGCTACGCTATTCTACATCACTCAGTCTGGTACGTACGTGCCTCGGCAATCCTCGAGTCTAGGCATACCGGTGTAGGTGGATATAGCAATCCTTCTTTTCTTTTTTTTTTGTTATATATATCTTCGAAATTTCTCTTAATTAAATTTACATGTGCCTATGATTATCTATTATTAATGGAACGCCTCCTGTGACCTGTTGATATTATTTTGATATTCAGAGCGACCACTTGGTCTTATGGACTGAAAGTTAAGCAGTTGCCTTTTGGATGTGCTATTATATCAGCTTTAGTCTTCAACTTTTGGTCAGTTACAATCGTTTGCAGATCGCAGTCTGTCTGCCGTCTCTCTCTTTTTGAGAAAGGGTCCATCTCAGAACGACATGATCGACGAAACCTTCCTCTCCACATTCTCAGACTGGTGTATTAGTCACTGGATGCAGATGTTTGGACTATTAGGGGGGGGGGGGGGCTGTTAATAGGTGCACCATACCTAGAGTAGGGGCAATGTCGCGCAGTTTAAGCCTGTTCTTGATGCGTGGGAATATGCTGTAAAAACGCCCTGCAGTGCTCAGATTGCCATTCATCTAACTTCCAAGCTCGTAAATGTCTTTTACCAATAATATGCGATCCTGTTATCTCGTACACACGATCACGTTGCTCACGCCGCAACAAATACAGCGCTGCCTAGTAACGTATCATGAGATATATCGGACATATCCGGAGGATCACCAGTAAATCCACTAAAGTTGAAGTGCGAAAGGCAACGGTGAGCCTCAGATGTACGCTTTTCTGAACTTGTCACGGTATTGTTTTGTAGCTGCCTAGTCTAAGGCAATGCGCCGGGAGCAAAGCCCACAATGGCGCTGAAGATACTGTAGCTTCGTGATATGAGGCGCCATATCCAACGGTAACATAACAGCAGAGCCAAAACTGGCGGTCTTACGCCTAATTTTGCGCGCTTTTGAGAAACAGATTTTAAGTGTTCTAGAAAAATTCTTTTCTCGTCTAGAAAAATGTCTAAGTGTCTAATAACAGTACTGTATTTTACAGGTATTCCGTCAAGTCCCAGAGAAGGATTTTTGGCCGGCCGCTGTGACCGAGCGCTTCAAGACTCTTCAGTGTGGAACCACGCGACCGCTACGGTCGCAGGTTCGGATCCTGCCTGGGACATGGGTGAGTGTGATGTCCTTAGGTTAGTTAGGTTTAAGTAGTTCTAAGTTCTAGGGGACTCAGGACCTCAGATGTAGAGTCCCGTAGTGCTTAGAGCCATTTGAACCATTTTTGGAAGGATTTTTGGCAAGAGAAAGTCTTCCTTTCAGACGTATGTTTGTTGTATTATGAGCAGCTATAGAGAGTTTGCTACTCTTGCACAAATGCTGCATCTGTGGAAGCTGATTATTCGCCTTTTCCTCAAGTCTCGCTCTGGAGTCTTCAGACACAACTACTAGGGTGTCATATGCGTATGCAACAACTTCTGCCGCGTCTAAGAGATGTAATAGAGATTCAGTACTAAGATCCCAAAACAGTGGACCACTTATGAAGACTTGAGTACAACGATTGGTAACCTTTTCGATTATCCTGCTCTACTGCGCAAGCCACTGGATGCTACGTCCATTGCAGTGAACTACAAAGCTCTTATAAAGACATTTGTGGACCCCGAGATCATGTAGGCGTGCTATCATCGCAGGCCTCCAAAGACTGTCTAATGCGCCTGCGATTTCAATCATGAGTGCGACCTCATACTTCACTGTAGAGTTCTCTACAATCTGAAGAGCTCTATTAACCGCATCATGCGTAAACTTCCTTTTTCTGAATCTATATGGACACTAGTTTAGACCCACGAGCTCATTTTGCACCTGTAACCGATCACAGGGCAAGCGTTCTTGAACTTTGGTCAAGACTTTTAGTAAACAAATTGGTCTATAGCTTTTCACTGATGCCGGGTCTATATCCTTTTTTTAATTACCACGGTTCTAGCTGTTTTCCATATCGCCGGGATCTTACGTATTCACAACGTCTCATTCAGTAATGCTGTCAAATATGGCACTGTCAGTGGAGGCACTTGTCAACTATTAATCTTAGCTACTGCCATGCGGTTAGCTAAAGTGACATCTATGTTAGTATCTACACCTGTTCGAGCCTCGAATGTACTCTGATGGCCTTCTAGATTTAAAACAATATGGCCGAGTACCTGTACTGCGTCCTCTAGTATCCCATCTCAAAAACACCATGTAGTTACAAGTACGGTACTTTGAGACACGTTTATGTACAGAGATCACTGTAACGTTGGAAGTATGAAGCGCCGTGTTTTACTGAAACGGGAGAACATTTCTGCTAGTTAGACACAAACTCTTGAAACGTTAGTGGTAGTATACCTAATAGGATATGTCGTTTTGACTAGCACAGAAACTTTACGGGTAGTATGAAAACTACTTACGAAACATTAATCAAGGGCAGTGATAACACCATCATTTACACAGTTCAGAGTAAAAGGAGGATGCAACGACCGGTTACAAAAAGAGTACATTGTCGGTTTACAGCAGCTTTCTGATGTAAATAGTTTTCACGGGTTTGTCGCCGGATCACGTTGTGGAAATTCCACAATATTTCCTCGGAGCAACTGTCCGACATCTTCAGGTGGTTCAACCTTGCTCGTGGCTAGGTATGACTGACGGTTATCTGCACACCGATGCCCCGTTTTTAGAACACGCGAGCGAATAATGCGCAGCCGTGGAAATCGCGCATGCGCAGTGATTTGCCATATTCAAACTCCCTCTGCCGAAAATCTCAGAGCGGCTCTCCCGCGCGTGCGCTGTACGCTGTGTTTGACAACACTGCGGTCAGACGTCACTCACGAACGGCCCTCCTAGGCCAGTGTTATGACGGGCCTGTTATCGAAGAATCTTGATTTTCGCGTCTTGATTTAATAGCAGCGAATGCAGGGTTCCAGGCTGTGCTCAGTTGAAATCCCGTATCCTTTTTGATGAGATTATCGGCTGTGCGGATATGTATTGCTTCCTTAACGACGCAGTCCCAGAAAGATAATGCCGGGGGTAAAACTTCCGTCTTTTCATAAATCATACCATGTCCTGTATTCAGGCAGTGTTCCGCAATTGCCGACTTTACCGATTGACGAAGGCGTGCATGACGCTGATGTTCATCGCAGCGTTCTTGTACTGTGCAGCATGTGTGGCTTATATACGCTGCCCCCCACATTGTGGAATTTGCACAACGTGACCCGGCGGCAAACCCGTGAAGACTATTTACAACACATCCGCTGGGAAAGCTTGAACAGTCACAGCTCTTTGATGGTTGGCAATATTGTGAAATAGTACATTCAGTTTATTTCAAGGCGCTAATGGTATCTTGTGTTTTCTTGAAATACCGTGAAATTTACCTTACGTTTTGGACGCTTGAACAGCAGTTAATTCCCCATTTTGAAAAGTGGGAATTGGTAACGCAGCATGCACAACTTTCACCAATGCTACAAAATTCGGAATTAGCAAGGAGAGTGTTAACACCACCTTTCATAAGGACCTGATTAAGAAGAAGACGCTTCGATCGTCCCCAAGAAACCCTCATTGACAGCTTCCATCATCATCCTAGATGTTGACAACTACTTTGGTGAACTGAGATTTTATTGAAAGCACATAATGGTATTTTCTGTTTCCTTAGTATGTGACACTCATCTGAGCACGTTGTTAAATCGTGTCGGCAACTAATAAGTCTGGGTTTTGAACACACGGAATTGAAGGTGTAAGTGGAAGAAAGAGATAACCCTTGATTCATCTTCATCATCTTCATCTTCTCTTCAGGAATTAGGCAGGAATTGCCTGTTACGGTGTCCATCTCTGCCGGGGTCTTCCTCTGTCACTTCTCACATGGCACTCATAAATCCTTGCCTTTAAGGGAAGTCTCTCACTCTCCATTCTTTGTAGATATTCCTTCCATTTTCGTCTGTAATCTCGAATATTATCAATGAGGCAAAAGATTCGCAGTTCTTCTCAAAATGGTTCAAATGGCTCTGAGCACTATGGGAATTAACTTCTGAGGTCATCAGTCCCCTAGAACTTAGAACTACTTAAACCTAACTAACATAAGGACATCACATACATCTATGCCCGTGGCAGGATTCGAACCTGCGACCGTAGCGGTCGTGCGGTTCCAGACTGTAGCGCCTAGAACCGCTCGGCCACACCCCGGCCGGCGCAGTTCTTCTCTAACGCCTTGATTTTTTAGCATGTCTTCTCTTGTGCAACCTATAACACGTATAAGGAATTTCATTTCGTGTGCCTGAATCCGGCGTTGTTGCTTCTTGGTAATCACCCAGGTCTCACTTTCATAGAGCACTGTCGGAACTCCATCAGCTTTGTAAAATTTAATTTGAGTGTCTTTTCCTGGTTTTGTTTTTTAGGTTTCTACAAATTGTTCCGCATACCTAGCTGAATTTACTAAGCTTAATTTCAATATCTCTGCTGTATCCATATGTCATTTCATATCCGAGGTAAATGAAATGGTTTACTTGCTCTAAATTCTTCTGATCTATCACTATTTTTGTTCCGATAGTGATAGACCAGAAAGAGATAACCCTGAATTTCGTAAGTATTTAGTCTGATAACGTTGTCTCTTTTCGGCGGAAGAAAGTGGTAACTCTCAAATTCGCAAAGGTTAATCTGATAATGCTGTCTGTAGTGTATTATGTACTGTTAAAAATAATTTCGTTAAGTGCAGCTAAGAAGCGCGGTGTTTTATAGAACTGTTTTGCCTTATTGTATTTATGACCCTGTCGTTGAATTTAATAAACCATACAATACATAATGACTCAAAAATATCGCCCTTGTGAGTTAGCACTTCTTTCCAACGATATCTTCCGTTGACCACACATCATGTAAAACGTTCATAAAAGCTACAAAAGTAAATAGTGTGTTTGTGTAAGTCATGACTGACTTGTAGTAAACGTAAGTGCAACGTACTTGCGAAAACTGTGATAGGACAGCTTACGAAACGAGGGTGGAGCCCCTCCACGCCACACCGATGTGGTGACCATCTCAAAAGATCTATTGTCACCTCCAAATTTGTTAGTTACTAACGGAGGACTTCGCGGGATTTGAAGCCGTGCGTCTGGGTAGGATTACCCACTAACACGACCGCATCGAGGAGATAGATAGTGGACGTGTAGTGCCCTCAAAATTTTAAGAAAGTCTGGAGATACTTGTGTTCCAGCCGTTTCGAACACGCGTTATTTTAAAGTAGGGCGTAAGGATGAGCATGGGATAATGCACCCATTTATTGTTTGTGCAGGCGAAACTGGAAGGGAGATAATTCGTCGGCACTGGCAAGTGTTCAGCGCGACCTGCCAAGAATAATCAAATACGGCCCGGAAGCTCCGTGGCCGGCTGCAAAGAGTAACGTAGCTTTGTATTGTTGAAAAACAAATGCAGTGACTCGAGATAGTGACTTTATTAGACGTTGAACTGCTGTTGAGCGTACGTGGACTGGGCGTGGATAGTCAGCCACGATAAAAACTTATGTATTAATTGAGTTCAAAAATGTGTAATTAACTGCTTGTGGGTGCCCTGTAATGTGTGGGCTTACTTTATAAAGTTTAGTTGGTTTTTTTTGTACAAAGTGGAAATAAATATGTTCTGGTGCATTGAATGATATTCCAAGAGTAGCGCATTTTTTTAATTAAGAAGAGAGAGAGAGAGAGCGAGAGAGAGAAAATTTCCCCCTCGTAGAAGTGAAATCTTCGGAGAAGCGTCCGATGCTTGTAACGTTCCCTGGCAGCACACACACTATTAATAAAATGAGATGACACACAGAATTGCTGAACTCGAGCGCGCACATTTGCAAATGCTTAACAACTGTGGCACGCCTGTTAGGAACGTGTACTGTAGTCAGAGCACTACGTACAGTTCATACCAACAAAAAAGCAATTCGTATGTACTGTAATTGTTTAACAAAAAATATTATTTAATTTTGTGTAAAGGACGTTGGTTATCATTGTCATATTTTCTGTAATAATGTTCTCGGTCTATTTATGATTGTAATATTTCTATACTCATAATGTAATTACGAAATATGTTAATATCTGCGATGAAAAAATTTAAAATATAGCCACAGAGGAAAATAATGTTGTAAGATTACAAAGAGATATTCATTATCAGCAATACCATAAAAAGCACTACATAAAGTGCATTCTTTGTCGTCTCCCTCGAGAGCTGAGAGAGAGAGAGAGAGGAACCTGTGACGTAGCATTATATGAATGTGTAGACTTCATTTGTCTGTATCTATCTTTAGCCGCCATTAGAGGACAAATTATAAAGGTGTGTAATTTTAATTATTGTTGTGGTCTAAATACAATATAATTTATCAAAATTGTGTATTACTAATGTAAATTAGGTTGCCCATGTCATCTATAATATTTCTTTAAAAAATTTTCAGCACTTTTACCGATTATCGTTGGTGTTGCTGGGCTGTGCCGCGACCGAACGATTTGCAATGGCGGCACATTTAAAAAATTGTTCCGCTATAAAATTAACCAAACCTGTAAATCGGGAGCAGGTAAAATTAGCAGTGAATTACGAAATATTCTTCTCTTACAGCGATCCTGAGGCTGACTGAATTTATTACTGGTTTTACATTTGTGCATTCATAGGCGGATAATTAACGTTGAATTTGTTAATCTGTTGGTTCTTTCAGTTTCTAAAGCAAATAACTTAAATGTATAGTGAAGTGAGTTTTGTCAATGATAATTAAACGTTGAGGTCGGCTTGGCAATATTTAACCATTTTATGCTAACAGAGACAGTCTTGTGTTCCATTGCTAAGGCCGGGAAAGAATTCAGTAAATATTTAAAAAACCACTGCATTTTGAAAATGTGTGCCAAGGCCGAAATACGTAAAAAAATTAATTTAAATAATGTTCAAAGTCATTATTGTTATTAGCCAGTTAGTCTGAATTTATCAGCAGGAGATGGTTGCTAAGGTTCACGTAATTTTAAATGTGATTAATTCTGTCTAAATGAATATTTATTACCACAGGTAAATAAGGGGTTCTACAACAAAGTTCGTACTGAAAGAGTAAATAACAAAATATTCAAAGCCATCTCTTCTCCATTTTCATCCATTCATATTTACATAATAAATATTTTTTTTTCATTAAACTGGCGCCCAATAACGCGGGGTCAGAATAAGCAGTGGCCACAAAATATCCGTGAGATAATTAGGGAATTATTGTAGTCGAACTTTGTTGGAGAACAGTTAATAATTTTTTCATGTATTGTATGTATTGTCTAACCAATATTGTGTGGTAATACCGGTATATGATTTTTTACATGAGAACACTATATACCCAGAGGCAAGCTGAAGAAGAGAGCTCAGTATATCAAAAAATTAATTCCCTACCACAATACCAGGGGGCAGCTGCACCAAAGATAGATCACCAAAAGGTAAAGCTACAGTGTAGTTGTCCTATGGGTAGGAAAGTAGCCTCATTGCGGTGTTCTCGGATCATTAGTGGTGTGCTTGTTGTTAGTGTTTTTTTTTAAATAACAGGACATTTGAGTAGTTAGTCATCGTAGTATATAATAAGTGTGTTTCAACAAATGACCATTTCTTGTGTGATTATGTCAGTGAAACCTGAATGTTAGGGTATTTAGTTCAGATTTTTTCTTTTGTTGACTATGGTTAGATTGCGTAGTCAGAAAAATATAAACATGGATAATGAACAACAGTTAGCAAGCAGTGATACCGAGTTCGAAAGTGGGGCACAAGGTAATGTTAGTGGCGTAGTTCAGGAAGTACAATGTGAGAATCTGGGGGCAGAAGGGCAAGAAATGTTGCCACTGTCAGCCAGTGATTCAGTTGAAAGTAGAAACACTGTGCCACCCACACGCACAAGACACGGACCAGAGAGTGGTGAGGTGTCAGAAGTGCAATCATTAGGAGTTATGTTCGAGCGCATGCTCAATTTCCAAGATACGTTTATGCATGAACAAGCAGAGCGTGATCAATGCCAGCATGAGAGAGACTTGCAGTTAATGCAATCTTTGGAAGCTATGCAAAGTGAGATTGTTAGTTTGAGACAAAACTATGAAACCATACCCAAAGCGGTGCAAGAACTGAGCGAAAGAGTAGATAATATCCAGGTGGCTAACGCCAGTATCGTAGATGAAATCAGTGTACTGGCTAACAGGATGGAAAAATTAGAAACTGACACAAGTCAAGCAATAGAGCAGAAAATATCCGAACAGGCAAACAAAATTGCAAAGGAATTTATGAACTGGTTGGAGGTAAAAGACACCGACCTTAATCAAACAATAGACGAGAAGGTGCACGACGTGATTGAGGCCAGAGACTTGGGCTCCAATGCGGATGCGCAGGACCTAAGAAGGGCGGTGCACACTGACACCGCTATGACAGCGGAATGTCAACTGTCGTCTTGCGGAACTGGAAAATAGCTTATTGCACGGCGACGCACAGGCGTGTGTAACGCCAGCCAGATCCAACGATGATAGGCGTATAAATACAGCAGTGAAAAATTGCGACTGCGAGACAGAAGAGGCAACCAATGTTAGCGAAACAAAAAAATGTCACTCCAAAATAGTGATTGAAGAAAGCCTGACTAAAAACCGACAGTTCCAGATCTTTACAACGGAGAAGAAAACTGTTCACCCTGTAGTATTTATCAAGGGATTTAGAAACATTTTGCCCAGTGTTTGGAGTCATACACAGAAAATACAGTTCGTTATTTCTTACATATAAGGAGATGCTGCATTATGGGCAACCGAAGCAGCTGACAGTTGCGACACATATGAGCAATTTGAAAAGGCATTCTTGGAAAAGGAGGTTCGATGACCGATATGAAACAGGCCCACCAAGCAATAGTAGATGGAAAAATGCCAGGGGGCCGTGGAACATCAATACCTATAACGATGCAAACCGAGCTTGGCCACAGAATCAGAGGCCCAGTCCGGACCGGCAAAACAGTGAAAGATATGACAATAACCGACCGCCACCACAAAATGCGCCAATTGCGCAACCGTGGCGGCCGACGCAACACAACTTACACATAGTGGAGGTCAGCAACACAGAGCAGCCAGACCCATCCACCAGTAATAATCCAACAAACTACACTCCTGGAAATGGAAAAAAGAACACATTGACACCGGTGTGTCAGACCCACCATACTTGCTCCGGACACTGCGAGAGGGCTGTACAAGCAATGATCACACGCACGGCACAGCGGACACACCAGGAACCGCGGTGTTGGCCGTCGAATGGCGCTAGCTGCGCAGCATTTGTGCACCGCCGCCGTCAGTGTCAGCCAGTTTGCCGTGGCATACGGAGCTCCATCGCAGTCTTTAACACTGGTAGAATGCCGCGACAGCGTGGACGTGAACCGTATGTGCAGTTGACGGACTTTGAGCGAGGGCGTATAGTGGGCATGCGGGAGGCCGGGTGGACGTACCGCCGAATTGCTCAACACGTGGGGCGTGAGGTCTCCACAGTACATCGATGTTGTCGCCAGTGGTCGGCGGAAGGTGCACGTGCCCGTCGACCTGGGACCGGCCGACCGCAGCGACGCACGGATGCACGCCAAGACCGTAGGATCCTACGCAGTGCCGTAGGGGACCGCACCGCCACTTCCCAGCAAATTAGGGACACTGTTGCTCCTGGGGTATCGGCGAGGACCATTCGCAACCGTCTCCATGAAGCTAGGCTACGGTCCCGCACACCGTTAGGCCGTCTTCCGCTCACGCCCCAACATCGTGCAGCCCGCCTCCAGTGGTGTCGCGACAGGCGTGAATGGAGGGACGAATGGAGACGTGTCGTCTTCAGCGATGAGAGTCGCTTCTGCCTTGGTGCCAATGATGGTCGTATGCGTGTTTGGCGCCGTGCAGGTGAGCGCCACAATCAGGACTGCATTCGACCGAGGCACACAGGGCCAACACTCGGCATCATGGTGTGGGGAGCGATCTCCTACACTGGCCGTACACCACTGGTGATTGTCGAGGGGACACTGAATAGTGCACGGTACATCCAAACCGTCATCGAACCCATCGTTCTACCATTCCTAGACCGGCAAGGGAACTTGCTGTTCCAACAGGACAATGCACGTCCGCATGTATCCCGTGCCACCCAACGTGCTCTAGAAGGTGTAAGTCAACTACCCTCGCCAGCAAGATCTCCGGATCTGTCCCCCATTGAGCATGTTTGGGACTGGATGAAGCGTCGTCTCACGCGGTCTGCACGTCCAGCACGAACGCTGGTCCAACTGAGGCGCCAGGTGGAAATGGCATGGCAAGCCGTTCCACAGGACTACATCCAGCATCTCTACGATCGTCTCCATGGGAGAATAGCAGCCTGCATTGCTGCGAAAGGTGGATATACACTGTACTAGTGCCGACATTGTGCATGCTCTGTTGCCTGTGTCTATGTGCCTGTGGTTCTGTCAGTGTGATCATGTGATGTATCTGACCCCAGGAATGTGTCAATAAAGTTTCCCCTTCCTGGGACAATGAATTCACGGTGTTCTTATATCAATTTCCAGGAGTGTATATTCAGCTGAGATACGCTCTCCATCGGCGGCTGAGGTTTGGAGTGAGAGCAGCCCGACACAGAACAAAACATCGGAAATTTGTATCCTCAATTATAATGACGGGGTACAGATGGGACATGAATTAATTACTGAACCACCCACGTGCATAAAGGAGCACAAAGACAAAGTACAGGCGACAATAGAGATCAAAATTAACAATATTGATGTGCAATCAATCGTAGATACAGGTGCTACTGTCAGCGTCATGAGTATGGACTTATTCAGGGTACTGGGGAAAGAAAAGCGTATGCTGACTTTTCCTGTGAACAATTGCAAAGTCACTGGAGCCATCAGTGCACAGCGACAAATAAACTCCAAGTGCAGGTAGAGATGTATATAGGGGGAGAAGCCATAGCGCGCTCGTTCCTGGTAGTAAAGGGTTTAAAGGTAGCCTGCATTTTGGGGATAGATTTTTTGAGAGAAAGGGACGCAGTAATCGACCTTTCTCGGGGAAAATTAAGTTTGATGAACACAGGTAGGAGGATAGAATTGTCCATGCTCAGATGTGAAGAGGTACATGTGCCTAATTGTAATGCTATTAACATAAAATGTAGGAATCAGTGGATACTACATTTAGACAATCATTCTCTAGGACGAAATCTCTATTATCCAGACGTACAAGCTGATCAATTAAAAGCAAATGTGGACGCACTTGTGAACAAAGTATCACAGTCCGAAAATTTGAACTCAGTGCAACAGCAGGATTTGGTACAGTTATTATCTAACTATGCAGATGTATTTTCAGAACGACCAGGAATTGTTAAGGGATATCAATACAATATCGAGGTGAAGCCTCACAAAACCTACTGTCGAGCCTCATACTCCATTCCTTGGTCCAAGAAGGAAATAGTAGCTATCTCTTAGCAGATCCCCAATCAGGGAGAGTACGGGGACTGTATCCGCGTAAGGATGTGAAAATATTCCTACAGTAAATGGCTAATAGTCCTATGTGTTATGCGTAAAAAGGTACACCCTTCTTTTGGAAATGAATGAACATTGATGATGTGTGATCTGTAGAGATAATGTACTAGTGTAGAAGTATTTAGTTATAAGAATATGATTGACTTTCTCTTTTGTTTATCATTATTTGTGTTATGTCTTCTTTTTGATTAGTGTTAGCTTAAACATGCTCTAAATGTCTGCACAGATAACCTGATTAGTGCAATTATTTGTAGTGTTAAACTGTGACAGAGATCAGTCAGGAGGAACATTTTAGTAGTGATTAGTTTGTCTACTGCATGATATTCTGTTTGTGTGTCAAACTTGAAATATTACTTGGTACAGTCTTTTCTATTATATATATATATATATATATATATATATATATATATATATATATATATATATATATATATATGTGTGTGTGTGTGTATGTAGATGTCAGATTGACAGGTCCGAACCCGGAATAATATTAATAATATGAGACCCTGAGAACTTTATTTTCAAACCAGTATAATCAAAGAGAATAATGCACCCAGTAGTGACCCGAGGGCACCATGGGAGGCAAACTTATTGCAAATTTAAGTAACGCAAAGTTACGCACAAAAAAGCTCCAATTGAAGCATTTGCAGATCGAATCAGTAAAAAAGAGCTAGCCTGATACAGTCCAAGTCAGTTTTAGCCTACAGAGACTACACTGTAGTTACGAAGGACCTTGCAAGTAAAGTGAGACATAATTTCAAAGGAGTTATGGAACAATGTGCCTGAATCCGGCTGGAATGCACAAATAAAATCTACTCGAACATAAATATAGGTGATCTTTGGACAAACTAATAGGAAATTTTAATATTTATTACCATGTACGCAATTATCACACACCTTGGTAAAGAGCGAACAAAGAAGTTACGAATGTACTGTTACAAAAAATTGCACAACGGACATTGTAACTGAAAAAACTTAAAAAGTGCAGTATTGTGTGGCAGAGACAGACAGTGACTGTTAAAACTGCAGCAATACGTCACAAGGTTGTTTTGAACAAGCAATGAGAGACTGTATCATCTCTGTGTGTGCAAGTGGACAAGGAACTAACACGACACGAACAGTGAGCCCATAATAGACGGTGGACCAAGCTAGTGTCAAACTATAACTTGTACTGCGCGTGTGTACAAAAAAAATAATTCTTTGTGTATCAAGGGACGCCAGGAAAGCGCATTGACTACAGAGATACATTTTGTTCTAAGGTGAAAACTTGCATGTGACTAATGACAAGTCACGACTTGGTGAAAAAATATTGTGTGCCCATAAAACGTGTTACTGTGACAACGAAACATTGTGCAAACCAGACTAGTGAAGGCCTACTGAATAATAACTGCCAATAACTGCGTGCATTCTTTCCCACAGCAGGAAAAATGCCCATAAGAATAGTACACTGTTTGTGAATTTGTTGCATGTTTGCTGGAGCACTCCAAGAAGATGTCACACGGGCGAGCTGATATACAACGCGCATCCGGCTACTTCAGCCATGCAGCAGCCTGTAGCAGATCAGACAGCCACACGCCTCTCCGCGCCGTAGCTGTCAACACCGGGGGCGTTGACCTACACGGAGTAGACGCGCCGCGCCGAGCGCCGCTCAACAATCACTCCGCACCGCTCACCAACTACAGCATTATTGACGTATTACAAAATATTTACATAAACTGCATAACATGTCAATGAACTCGGTTTTTGACAAACATTGAACACTTATTATGTATACCCGTAAATTGACGAGAGAAAATGAACACTAACAAGTGTAGGAGATGGATTTGTAACATGTGGGTAGTGAGAACATTATGAAAAGTGACGTTGTACTAAATGATTTCAAAATACTAAGTGATATATCCTAGGACAAGTGACCTTGCAGTATATCGCAAAAATGATAATTACGAGTTGTTAAACACACACAACAAACTTTCGTTGAACTGTATCTGACTGTGAGTGTTATGTAACCGTTGATGACAAACTGCTAGATCATTTCAAGACAATGACTATTAAAGAGCAAGATTAATCATGAACCAACTGGGATGGCTGGGCTTCAGCACAGTTTTACCCAGGTTTCCTGTCTGCCTTCGCCCAAATGGGGGATCCATGAACACATATAACCATGGGACTAATTAAAAGAGCCATTCCATAAAAAAAAAAAACAGAATTGTAAAGAACGTTACTGGCACCATTGTGTCAAAGTATAGAAACTCTTTGCCAAATGTTGCCAGGGGGCTATGTAACGTTCCCTGGCAGCGCACACACTATTAATAAAATGAAATGGCACACAGAATTGCTGAACTCGAGCGTGCACATTTGCAAATGCTTAACAACAACTGTGGCACGCCTGTTACGAACGTGTATGGCAATGAGAATACTACGTACAGGTCATACCAACAAAAAAGCAATTTGTATGTACTGTAATTGTTTAACAAAAAATATTATTTAATTTTGTGTAAAGGACGTTGGTTATTATTGTAATATTTTCTGTAATAATATTCTCGATCTATTTATGATTGTAATATTTCTATACTCATAATGTAATTACGAAATATGTTAATATCTGCGATGAAAAAATTTAAAATATAGCCACAGAGGAAAATAATGTTGTAGGATTACAAAGAGACATTCATTATCAGCAATACTATAAAAAGCACTACATAAAGTGCATTCTTTCTCGTCTCCCTCGAGAGCTGAGAGAGAGAGGAACCTGTGACGTAGCATTATATAAATGAGTAGACTTCTTTTGTCTGTATCTATCTTTAGCCGCCATTATAGGACAAATTATAAAGGTGTGTAATTTTAATTATTGTTGTGGTCTAAATACAATATAATTTATCAAAATTGTGTATTACTAATGTAAATTAGCTTGCCCATGTAGTCTATAATATTTCTTTAAAGAATTTTCAGCACTTTTACCGATTATCGTTGGTGTTGCTGGGCTGTGCCGCGACCGAACGATTTGCAATGGCGGCACATTTAAGAAATTGTTCCGCTATAAAATTAACCAAACCAGTAAATCGGGAGCAGGTAAAATTAGCAGTGAGTTACGAAATATTTTTCTTTTACAGCGATCCTGAGGCTGACTGAATTTATTACTGGTTTTACATTTGTGCATTCATTGGCAGATAATTAACGTTGAAGTTGTTAATCTGTTGGTTCTTTCAATTTCTAAAGCAAATAACTTAAACGTATAGTGAAGTGTGTTTTGTCAATGATAATTAAACGTTGAGGTCGGCTTGGCAATATTTAACCATTTTATGCTAACAGAGACAGTCTTGTGTTCCATAGCTAACGCCAGGAAAGAATTCAGTAAATATTTAAGAAACCACTGCATTTAGAAAATGTGTGCCAAGGCCGAAATACGTAAAAAATTTAATTTAAATAATTTTCAAAGTCATAAATGTTATTAATCAGTTAGTTTGAATTTATTAGCAGGAGAGGGTTGCTAAGGTTCACATAATTTTGAATGTGCTTAATTCTGTCTAAATGAATTTTTTTATTACCACACGTAAATAAGGGGTTCTACAACAAAGTTCGTACTGAAAGAGTAAATAACAAAAATGTCAGAAAGTTTAGTTGAATGTTTTTTTTGGTTTTTTTTCTTGTACAAAGTGGATATAAATATGTTGTGGTGCATTGAATGATATTCCAAGAGTAGCGCATTTTTTTTAACTAAGAAGAGAGAGAGAGAGAGAGAGCGAGAGTGTGAAAACTTCCCCTTCGTAGAAGTGAAATCTTCGGAGAAGCGTCCGGTGCTAGCAGAAGACATCGGCGCTGCAAGAAACCAGAACCAGCATTCTTCAACAAGTAAGTCCACGAAAACGCTTAAACCGTATAGAGAGAGCTTAACATTACACCGGGCCACCGCAAGAACATGGCGACCATAATGAAAGGACCTGAGAAAGAAGGGGAAATATTAAAGAAGTTATAAGAAAAAGAAAAAAAAAACTGTTGGGAGTTGCCATAGCAACCAATAACAGCGAGGCTGAAGAACGATTCCACGATACTTTTCCATAAATATCATGTTGATAAATGGTTAAATGATTAAGGGAATCAAGAAAATGCCACAACACTGCAGTTAGTCTAAAATAGCCGGCGCCGCCGTCTACAAACGCTGACGCCGCCGCACACCAACGCAGACGCCGCCGTACACCAACGCCGACGTCGCATCACACCAACGCCGACGCAGCCGTCCACAAAAGCCGACGCGGTCGTCCACCTACGCCAACGCAGCCGTCCATCGACGCTGACGCCGCCGTACAACGGTGCCTACGTCGCCTTCTACCGACGCCGGGTGAGCTACTACTGACCTTTGATTGTTTGTGAAGTGTGGGGGGTTGTGGAAATAAGCGAGTGTACTTTTAATGATAACTAGATTAAAGGCAAAACAAAACACAATGGAAAGGGAACATCAATCCGTATAGTCTGTTGGGGCTAAGGGAATTGAAAAACAGGGGCCACATTTAGGCTAATTAATGAGGTTTATCAAAGCGCAGGTGGAATCACAGAACACAAAACAGGACGAACTGAAGGCAGAATTAAACTCTTGAGTTAGATTTGCAAAACACATAACTAGAGTCTCAAGTTAATATCCTAAGTAATCAGATGCAAGAATGCAAAAAAAGAATTGAAAAAAGAATTGTCCGATTCCCTGAGTGAACAGACAAATATTTTATTTAAGCATTTAGAACAAAGAAATGAAGCTAATCTAAAAGGTTTAGTTCAAAAATTAGAATATGACGTAGATTGTAAATGTAGTAATATGGAAACACAATTTAACGAAAAATACGACTCTTTGAAAAATGTATTTTAAGGAACCATTTCAACTCGGGCACAGACGATAGTTAATTTACCGAAATTAGATTACGTCTCGATTTTTTAAGAAAGAGAAAGCAAAACAAAGCAATTAACACCGCTCTCTTGTCGCAGCCAGTAGGCATCTACACTCTCACAAAAAAAAAAAAAACATTCTTGTCATTCGTTGTCCTAGAAGGACGTAATATTTTGTGTGGCTCCACAGTTAGCCATATTGATATTTATTTGCAGAAAAGAGGCGCAGAATTAATAAGACGCTCTCATTTGTGAATTATCTGCAATTATTTACTTAGAATTTTATGTAAGTGTCACTTATATCGTAATGTATATGTTAAAATGAATATATATTTTATTTAATCATATGCTTTTCTTTGTTTTAGTAGTTTTACTAACTCCATTTTCATGACTGAAGCTGAGGTCAGATATCAGACTTTGTCTACAAAAAATATCTAATGAGCCCTGGCTACATTCCATACATCTTCGGACATGCGAAGTTCGATAAATTCATGGCGTAAATTTTAATGTCTCAATTACTTAAACAAACAAACCATTATTATTATTATTAATTATATATATATATATATATATATATATATATTATTATATATTATTATTTTATTTTTATTTGTTAAACTGGCGACCATGACAGGACTCATTATTGTATCTGTACTACAACTAATTGTTGGTTTTCATGTATATCCTGACCGGCAACAACCTATGTGACGAGAATATTGAAGAAAACGAATAAAATCTGGAGGCAATTTGGACTGGAAATACAGCACTCGCGCATCCACAATTGATTCCAAGCACATTTTTCATTCAAAATTATTTTTCTCAGCATTAAATTCAATATTCAGTTTCCATTCAGTAATTTTTTTCAAATTCCGCGAAATCTCATTATTCAGACGATTACTTTCCGATCCAACAATATGGCCGACATTGTACATGATTCAAGCAAAATGGCTACTCACCATTAACATGTATGCTACTTTCGATCTTTAAAGTCATCTCTCAATCATTCTCAGTCATTTAAATACACACATAGGTCGTACATTTTCAAACTACGCGTTTAAACAATCTTTTTTCCTTGCACAAAATTTATTCATGATATGATAAAAACTCGACACCAGTACACAATGAAACAATAATCAAGTAACGCAAACATGGATACACACACACTTTCACACACAGAAATTAATACAGACCCGCAAACACTGAAACACGTATGTATTCAGTAGCAGCGATGGCGAGGCATGACAGAATCTCTGACCAGAGAGTCATTTATCGTTGCTAGTCTGCGTTTGACTGCGCGAGAGTTCAGCAGTAGTTGTACGTAGCGAGTCGCGAGAGCATGTAGTTCAGTTACGAGTAGGAAGTTGTGTGAGGAGTCGGCGGGCGTCGACATGGGTCTCTCGTCAAGGTTCGGGACGAGGTTTATTGTTAAATAAGGTAATGAAGCAGCATTGCACTCAGCCAATAACATCTGTTAATTGTAATTAATTTGTTCAAGAAATGCCCCAATAATAATTTTGTTTTCAAAGCAATCGTTTTAAGAAAAGAATCATTCCAATTGAAACAATATTTCCTATGCTTTCATCCCAGAATCAATTTATCAGATTAGTTATTGCACAGGGCCTAAGGTCAGCGCAGCTGCCCTTATAAAATTTATCAGATTCACCTTAACGTTAATTTTGTGGGGACGTAACATTTTTGCACATTTTTCTTATCATTGAGTTTTATTACTGTGGGAAGCTAACATTTGGCTCTATTTGCATTTTCATTCAATTCATATCATTTAAAAATAATTACGGGGAGGTTACACTTAGCACGATGACTATTCACATTTAAATATTTTCTTTTATTTTTGCGGGGAGGTTACAACACATCAAAATAACCCGCTACACACAAACACACAAACGCCGACAGGAGCAGTTCAGAAACAAACCTGAGAGATCACGTCACGTCTAATGACGCAGCGGGGGCAAGCTCATTTTGCATTCAAAATTTTGCCGCTATACTGAATTCCATTTTGGAAAGCATATCAAATATTAAGCAAGATAATGACGAAAAATTATCACAATTAATGACAGACAATGCAGCTTTCAGAAATGACATAAAATCAGACTTCACCTCACTGACTCAAAAGGTAGATGAAATTAATAAACGTCTTTCCAAACAGGTCGACGATCTTACGAAAAAGTTTGACAATTTAGAGTTACGACAAAGCTAATCACATCCATGAATTGACAAAAACCTGTGAAACTATTAATTGCAAATTAGAATCAACCATGCACGCATGTGACTAAATTAATTTAAAGGTGAATATAATAGAAACAAACTTAGCTGACATTCGCAAACAGATTCACACAACGATACAGAGAGAGGATGAACCCCATTTCTCTCGCATTAACTCACAATTTAAAGAATGGACAGCACACAAAGACCAAATTTTTGAAGAATGTATACAAAACAAATTGCCACATATTGTGCACGATTCTGTAGCGGAATACATGAACAACAATAGACAAGTAATCGATGACGATATGCAAACAAACACAACTCAATGCCAAGCACAACAGAATAGTACATCATTCACTACCTCACTGTGTGATACAGGTTGTTGTGTGGAATCTACGTCAGTCTCGTGTATAATCTGTATCTTGTAGCCAGAACAGTGCTTGTTTTGGTCTACTAGTCGAGTGTCCAAGTTCAAAACTACATCTCTGCCTTCATACTTAAAATAACAAATGCCTTTGGAGAAGTCTATAGTGCAGCCCTTGTAGTAGTAAAGAGAACAATGAACTATATACCCAACAATTTTTTACAAAGTGATTAAGCACAAGTGAATACGAACTGTGAAATGAATGTTACAGTATATGTATACGTGTTACAGAGACAGTTTTACGCGCAAGCAACATTAGACCGTAGTAGCGCACTGGACTCTGAAACTGAAGTTCGCGGTTTCGATTCCGCATAGAATCAAATATTTTTATTTTTTCTTTTCACTTTCATTTAACTTCTATGTAAATATTATTTATGTATTTGTATAGATTTAAGACTTTTATGTATGTTGAATCTGTGGAACATGATACTTAATAACTTATGATCCATGACATGACAAATAAAGAAAATAGTCAACAAATTGCTCAGCTGAAGATGGTACACCTTTGCCTTCGCAATTTGGGGGGCAGTTTAAGGAACCATTTGCACTCGAGCACAGACGATAATTAATTTACCGAAATTGGATTACATGTATCGATTTTTTAAGACAAGAGAAAGCAAAACAAAGCAATTAACACCGCTCTCTTGTTGCAGCCAGTAGGCATCTACACTCTCTTGTCAATGTTCAGAAACAAGATAAGTTGCTCCCCCTAGTACAGGCGCAAATTTCAGGGGTCGAATCACGGGTGGAAACCGTAGAACAGAGCTTCAAAGAAAAGTTAATGACTGCAGAGCCTATAAATTTGAATGGCTTAGAGGAACAAGTAGAAGAATTAATAGGACGATTTAAGGAAAAGGGTATCATCTTAAAGTTAAGCACATCTCACTTTGCGAGGCAGGAATTAAATTTTTTAGGACACATCGTGGGAGTAAAAGGCATTAAACCAGACTCCGAGAGAATCGAGTCTATTAAAAACTGTTCATCTCCTCTAAACGTTAAACAACTAAAAGGGTTTCTGGGAATGGCAGGTTATTATCGGCGCTATTTGAAAAGCCAAGAAATGAACGACCCTAGACTATTAAGATTATTACGTAAAGGTACATCATGGAATTGGACCAAGGGACCCAAGAAGCCTTTGACAAACTAAAACAAGCTTTAGTAAATGCGCCTATCTTACAACATCCCGCAATGAATGAACCTTTTAAGATAGAATGTGCTCCCTGCCGCCGTTGGATCAGCAGCTGCCAGCAGCAAGTCGTATACTCCTAGCTAACTTATTTGTTACATAGTTTAATTCTTAATTTCTTTACGTGTTTTTGGGTATTTGCATTGTTTAATTCATAAATTTCGGGCGTATTATAGTATTTGAGAGTTGTAGCATTACGCTTTAGTGTTTACTTCGTAGATGCTTACTTAAATTGCGTGTGAGTTTCGTATAGGAGGTGTAATTTCGAGTTTTAGTTACTGTAATCGTAAATTCAGGCAGATTGTAGCGCAGTCGTTAGGCATTTGTACAGGTTAGTTAATACATTCTTTGCGTGTTTCCCTTGCGTTATCTAGGCACGGACTCGTGTTTCAGTAACTGTTGTTCAACATCGATTAGAATGGACAGGGACTGTGATTGCTGTGTTCGGATGAGGGCTGAGTTGGCATCCCTTCGCTCACAGCTGCAAGCGGCGCTGACTTCGGTCGCATAGCTTGATGCTGTTGCCAATAGGCACCACTGTGGGGGGCTGGACTTGTGTATCACGGGGATGTCAACCTTGTCCCGTCTGTCCCCAGATCAGTCTGCCGCTGTGGTTGCCCCGGTTGCTGCCCGCAGTGGGGCTGAGCTCTCGCCTGTGGTTGATTGGGAGGTCGTTCCAAGGCGTGACAGGCAGCGAAAGACGTCCCTGAAGGGTGATCAGAAAGCCTCCCCAGTGCGTCTGACAAACAGGTTTCAGGCACTGTCTCTGGCTGAGCGAGATGCAGCTGCCTGCTCTGTTTAAGAGGATGATTCTCAGCCTTCAAGGTCCGGGCAATCACAGAGGCCGGGCTAATTGGTAGTTGGGAGCTCCAATGTTAGGCGCGTAATGGTCCCCTTAGGGATATGGCGGCTAAGGAGGGGAAGAAATCCAATGTGCACTCCGTGTGTATTCCGTGTGGAGTCATTCCTGATGTGGAAAGGGTCCTTCCAGATGCCATGAAGAGCACAGGGTGCAGCCAGCTGCAGGTGGTGGCACATGTCGGCACTAGCGACGTGTGTCGCTTTCGATCTGAGGAAATTCTCTCTGGATTCCAGCGGCTATCTGATTTGGTGAAGGCTGCCGGTCTTGGTTACTAGATGAAGGCAGAGCTCACCATCTGCAGCATCGTTGACAGAACCGACTGCGGACCTTTGGTGCAGAGCCGGATGGACTGTCTGAATCAGAGGCTCAGACGGTTTTGCGACCGTGTTGGCTGCAGGTTCCTTGACTTGCGCCATAGGGTGGTGGGGTTTCGGGTTCCGCTGAATACGTCAGGAGTTCACTACACTCAGCTGGCAGCTAGACGGGTAGCGGAGGCTGTGTGACGTGGACTGGGCGGTTTTTTAGGTTAGAAGGCCTCGGGAAAGTACGGGGTGGGCTGCAATCTCAAAGGGTGCATGGCAAATACAGGACGTGTTTGGATCAAGGAACAGTCGGAATTGTAGTTGTAAATTGTTGTAGTTGTACTGGGAAAGTCCCTGAGCTTCAAGCGCTAATAGAAAGCTGAAATCGTTATAGGTACAGAAAACTGGCTAAAGCCTGAAATAAGTTCTGCAGAAATTTTTACCAAGTCTCAGACGGTGTTCAGGAAAGATAGATTAGGCATAATTGGTGGTGGAGTGTTTGTGTCTGTCAGTAGTGGTTTATCTTGTAGTGAAGTCGAAGTAGATACTCCGTGCGAATTGGTATGGGTGGAGATTATACTTAACAGCCGAACTAAATTAATAATTGGCTCCTTCCACCGGCCCCCAGACTCCGATGATATAGTTGTTGAACAGTTCAGAGAAAATTTGAGTCTCGTAACAAATAAATTCCCCACTCATACGGTTATAGTTGGTGGGGACTTCAACCTTCCCTCGATATGTTGGCAAAAATACATGTTCAAAACCGGTGGTAGGCAGAAAACATCTTCCGAGATTGTCCTAAATGCTCTCTCCGAAAATTATTTCGAGCAGTTAGTCCACGAACCCACACGAACTGTAAATGGTTGCGAAAACACACTTGACCTATTAGCCACAACCAATCCAGAGCTGATAGAGAGCAGCATGACTGATACAGGGATGGTGATCACAAGGTCGTTGCAGCTAGGCTCAATACCGTTTCTACCAAATCCACCAGAAACAAACGCAAAATAATTTTATTTAAAAAAGCAGATAAAGTGTCACTAGAAGCCTTCCTAAGAGACAATCTCCATTCCTTCCGAACTGACTATGCAAATGTAGACGAGATGTGGCTCATATTCAAAGATATAGTAGTAACAGCAATTGAGAGATTCATACCTCATAAATTGGTAAGAGATGGAACTGATACCCCATGGTACACAAAACAGGTCCGAACGCTGTTGCAGAGGCAACGGAAAAAGCATGCAAAGTTCAGAAGAACGCGAAATCCCGAAGACTGGCTAAAATTTACGGACGCGCGAAATTTGACACGGACTTCAATGCGAGATGCCTTTAATAGGCTCCACAACGAAACATTGTCTCGAAATTTGGTAGAAAATCCGAAGAAATTCTGGTCGTATGTAAAGTACACAAGCGGCAAGACGCTGTCAATACCTTCGCTGCGCAGTGCAGATGGTACTGTTACCGACGACTGTGCCGCTAAAGCGGAGTTATTGAACGCAGTTTTCCGAAATTCCTTCACCAGGGCCGGCCGGTGAGGCCGTGCGGTTAAAGGCGCTTCAGTCTGGAACCGCGTGACCGCTACGGTCGCAGGTTCGAATCCTGCCTCGGGCATGGATGTGTGTGATGTCCTTAGGTTAGTTAGGTTTAAGTAGTTCTAAGTTCTAGAGGACTGATGACCACAGAAGTTAAGTCCCATAGTGCTCAGAGCCATTTGAACCATTTGAACCTTCACCAGGGAAGACGAATGGAATATTCCAGAATTTGAAACACGAACAGCTGCTAGCATGAGTTTCTTAGAAGTAGATACCTTAGGGGTTGCGAAGCAATCAAATCGCTTGATACGGGCAAGTCTTCAGGTCCAGATTGTGTACCGAATAGGTTCCTTTCAGATTACGCTGATACAATAGCTCCCTATTAAGCAATCATATACAACTGCTCGCTCACCGATAGATCTGTACCTACAGATTGGAAAATTGCGCAGGTCGCACCAGTGTTTAAGAAGGGTAGTAGGAGTAATCCATCGAACTACAGACCTATATCATTGACGTTGGTTTGCAGTAGGGATTTGGAGCATATACTGTATTCAAACATTATGAATCACCATGGTTTCAGAAAACATCGTTCTTGTGCAATGCAGCTAGCTCTTTATTCGCACGAAGTAATGGCCGCTATCGACAGGGGATCTCAGGTAGATTCTGTATTTCTGGGTTTCCGCAATGCTTTTGACACCGTTCCTCACAAGCGGCTTCAAATCAAGCTGTGGGCCTATGGGGTATCGTCTCAGTTGTGCAACTGGATTCGTGATTTCCTGTCAGGAAGGTCGCAGTTCGTAGTAATAGACGGCAAATCATCGAGTAAAAGTGAAGTGATGTCAGGTGTTCCCCAGGGAAGCGTCCTGGGACCTCTGCTGTTCCTGATCTATGTAAATAACCTGGGTGACAATCTGAGCAGTTCTCTCAGGTTGTTCACAGATGATGCTGTAATTTACCGTCTAGTGAGGTCATCTGAAGACCAGTATCAGTTGCAAAGCTATAAGGTGTCAGGCAAATCCAACACCTTCCATGAATACCCTGACATGATAAGCAAATCCGGCAGTATATCCCATAGCTCCCAATAAATCCTGACATTAAATTAACCAAAGTAATACGATCAACGAGTGAGCAAATGGAATACCACAGACTAACATAAGAATGCCTAAATGCATGTCATACCTTCCCACCGTGAGACAGACGCAGTTCCGAGGGAAGAAACGAGAACAGAAGCTGAGAGCAGAATCGTGTTAAGCTAGAAGGCCCTACAATAAGGGACTGACACCCACGTCGCCAGCCAACCACCAGGACCACCCCCCGAGCCCATGTTAAAAGATAGAACCCTCCAGAAGAACAGTATAGATCTTACGAAAATACTAAAAGGGCCACACCAGCTGCAAGTTTTAGCGTGAGACTTTTTCGTGTCTCTGTTAAGTTGCAAACGTAAAAACATTGCCCCACAACGAAAGGTAACCGCCAGGACCACCCTCCAGCCCATGTTAAAAGACAGAGCGCTCCAGAAGAACAGTATAGATCTTACGATAACACTAAAAGGGCCACACCAGCTGCAAGTTTTGGCGTGAGACTTTTTCGCGTCTCTGTTACGTTGCAAACGTTAAAAACATTGCCCCACGACGAAAAGTATAACGTTTCTCATTATATAGACAGAATTTTTGTAGGTGGAGCTTAAGGTTAACATTGAGACCATGATTGGTTAGATGAAAACCCAGCCAGATAGTTTTTTTTAAACCAACTTCGGCAAATTTTAGTAAGGAGAAGTTAGGAGAGAGTTGCTTCCGAGACGGCGAGATGCGTGGAGCTGTGGCGCACGCCGCCCCCCGATGAACACCGACAAGGTAATGAACGCACGCGATGCCGCATTTTTGGGCGCATAAGGCTTCACTCAGAACTGCAGAAGTCTCATTTGTTACATCCCCATTTCACATAATACTAGTGTCGATGGTCAATTAAATCTCATGGTATTCACATTTGCTACGTGAAGTTAAAATCTGAAACGTGATGATTGTTCTGTTATATAATTATTGAGAAGCCACATCAGCCACTGTAATTTTCGTCAAGTTAGATAAGTAATTAAAGATAATTGAGGGTCACTGTAGACCATTTTGATAGTTTTCTCTCTTGTGAAACTTAACTTAAATCTAGATTATAGATGTGATATGGCATAGGTCATCCTTCGATCTATTGTAGAACTTGGAAACCCATTCAGGGAATATTCGTTCAAATTTTTGTTGAACGCAGTTGGTTTTTATCATCCTGTATTAAAATATTTACTTTTATCAATAGAGCAATTTATAAACAATGTTTTGTGAGTAGAATAAAATTTCCAATGGTAAACTTAACTGCTTTTTCGACGTTATTTTACCAGCTAACTAAAAATAGGAAACCCTTGAACCCCTTCCACAAAATTTAGTTAGTATTAAGATTCTTTTACGGGGAGTGCAGTGTAGCTGATGCTGAAATCTTTAAGTATTTGATTATATCATCGCTAGTCTCACTGAACTTTTCTGAACTCTACACGTCATGTGTGGTCTGGCGTCTCCTTACGAGCAACAGGTCCCAGGTTCAAACTAGTCAATTCCCTAAGAAACACGCTCAGAGCGTCATTGCACGAAAGTAGTAGGGAGACACGACATAGAACAAACAGACACCATGCAGAAGGTTAGAGAATGGCGACCCTGTCAGGATGGTAAAATACCATGATTGTAGGTCGACCACATGCCTAACTAGGTCAGAAAAATATCTTGTTGAAAAATTTTTGTAACAAAAATTTTTTTCCTAAATTTATAAGTAGTCGAAAACAGTAGCAGCGATAGATAGTAAGAAAGTATTCAAAAGAACGCAAGATATTCTAGCACAGACAATAGCATACTTAAGTTATAATTTTAATATTGTTAGAATTAAGTTTTCTCTCCAATGCAAGCGCATAGGTGGCGGATACATCGTTGACAAGTTGGTTCTGACCCAACAAGTAAGTGAATGGATAGTTAAGTCGTGTGTGCAAAAAGTTTATGAAACGCGTGAGACCGTATGAGCGCATGTTGACGCAAAGTAGGGCGCGTGAATTGCTTTTAAAACAGAAAATAAGGGATTCGGAAAGATTAGCAATGGCAGATCGAGACCTTGACCGAATTGAGGTAGAGAACCAACATGAAGATGGACAGAGAATAGAGGACAGTACAACAGACAATGCAGTATCGCGAGAAATAGGACATAGAACGCACCATAACGAGGATAATGTACGTCAAGGCATAGAAAACGTAAGTCAGCATGCGACAGAGGAGCAGGAAAGTAGAGAGACAGTCAATGAGGATTCTAACTTGCGTCTTGAATACGTAAACCCATAGTACAAGTAATCAAAGCTCCCTCACCACAGAGTACAAGGAATGCGAGCGGAAACGTGTCACCGCACAGTTCAATGCAATCGGTTGCGAACCAACACTTGGGTGAAAACACAGAGCGTAGGACGTCGAAAGAAAACGCAATAGGACCCACCAATCTGGCAGAATTATTACAACAAATTACGGAAACCATGAGAAGGTAACATAAAGAAATAGCGAACCAAAATCATTTTCAGAATGCAGAAACCAAGAGACAGTGCGTGAGATTAAAGAACAAAACAAAACAAAAAAAATCAGTTACACCTAAGTCATATTGAAGACGAGGCAAAAGAATCTCTAGAAGTGATAGGAAACTTAGTAACAGGTCACAATCAATTGAGAACAGACATTGGCAAGGTACAAGCGGACGTACAAACATTGCGTAATGACACTCAGGACGAGATCAAAACATTACGTAACAACACCCAGGGAGAAGCCAAGAAACTAGAGAAACAGATAAACGTAATTACTAGACAAGCAGCAGGTACAGCGCGTGAAATTGTTGAAAAGAGTGTGTTACGCAAACGTATCACAAAAGCAGCGCGGAAAAGATCTGATAACCGCATAGTCAGAATAGAAGCGCAAACGAAGCAACAATTTCAGAAATTGCGAACAGAGTTGTTGCAAACTATTGAAGAGCGTAGTGAACAGGATCGAAGAAGCACTGAGTCTGCAACCACATCCGTATCTGTAACAGCACCGGAAAAACAAGCAATTAACGAAAATATTACGCATTTGCGATTCCAATCACAGGCGGAAAGTAATATACGTGAAATCAGTCAGCCTGCACAGCGACAAACACGTTTCGAAATTCTTGATGAACAAACGGCACCACAAACACATGCAGAACCACAAATGTATGTTTCAAGACAGTTTGGACCGTGCAATGAAGCAGCCCGGTTAGCCAGACAAGATACCGAACCAATACGTGACAATGGAAAAGCCAGGTCGCGAAGGAGACAGTGCAATGTATTCAGCTACACGTTCACAACCGATGGTAGAAAAATATTGCGTATCATTCCAACGATACTACACAAGGGTAGGCGAAAGTTACAGTGGACAATATCCAATGGATCTACCACAACCGGAAAGAATGACGGGAGAAATGATCAGAAACAAAAGTGGCGAATAATCGCGAATTTCATATGGAACTATGACGAAGTACGACAACGATCATTTCCTCACAGTCAGAAAATTTCAACACTTTCGAGAAAGAAACTCATTACATTCACGAACTTTTATTGATCCATTCCGAGTAGGATTACCAGAACACTGGACACTAGCACATAAATTAGACTTTATATGTGCACACATGTCAGGAACAGTCGCAGAAACCATGCAGAATGTTGCAGCGACATGCCGATCGTACGAAGATTTCAGAGAGAAGTTTCTCTCACGATATTGGTCCAGCTAAGCACAGAACAGAGTGAAGTACGAATTATTATAGAACCCATATTTTGAAAATTCAAGAGAGAAGAGTTCCGTGAAATTTTTCGAATTAATGGCAAAGAAAAATCAATGCTTAGATGTACCATACAGTGACGGAGAGTTGATTAAATTATGCGCAATGAAGTTACCATTCAAATACCAGCAATCATTAGTAGGTTGCGGAGGCAATGACGTCGAAGCATTTAAAGGTATTCTAAGGGAACTAGAGTTCATAGTTTCGGAAGATGACGCAAGAAAAAGACGAAGCGCACGTGAAAACGAAAGCAAAAAGTAGTGGAATCCACAAGGCACAGTACGAAGAAACAATAATTACGAACCATGTGATAACTTCGCACCAAGAAACGACATCAGATTTCAACAAAGAACCGGTTATGGATTTAGAAGAGAATATGGCAATAACTATAATTCACCCAAGAACGGCAACAACTATTACAGAGGGAATAACGACAACCGGAACGGGTATTGGAGCGCCAATAGACCGACAAATTATCAACAAAGAAACCAATATCAACAAGCGGAGCAAGAAAAGAGAATACAGATAGAAGAGGTGGAGGTAAGACCACCAAACCCCGAAAAACGTTCGAATTGACAGCTAGGCGCCCATGCCAAAGGGAACGACGCACGGACCCAGGACAATTCCAGTACCTTGAACGGAGAAGTAAATACCTTATCACGAGAAGCGAAGAAGGAAGAAACAAATCCGCAGGGACCAGATGAAAACGAAGACAGGGAAATAACAATATCGTGTTGGGACGAAATTAATTGGGAGAATACTGACAAGGAAGATGAATTACCAGAGGATTGCACAACGAACGTAGGAGGAAAGGACGAAGTAATGAGTATTGCAGAGCTATTTGAGATGGAAACCAGGGAAAGCGAATTCAATGAGGTTAATGCGCAGTCGACAGAAGTTGAAAATAAGTTACTAGTGGGCACACAACGTAACGTATATAATGAAGGAAGTCATGAAGCGATAATTAGAGCATTTAGATGCGATTATGTGGAAGTAGCGACGAAGAAGGAGAAGATAGACGAAGATGAGGAAAAAGTAGAGGACGTTGAAGAAAGCGTAAATGAAGGAAGAAATAGAGAAGAGGAAGTAAAAGAGAGAGAAGTAGCAGTCGAAGCTTATCCTACAGAAAGTTCGAATTCACAAGGGAAATTCCTGAAAAGACTCATGTATGATTCAGAGGAAGATTCGTTGATGCAAGAAGAAGAAGAACAGAACCAACCCTTTCAAATTCAACCAATTGATAAGGACATGGCAAAGTATATCCCAGTCAATGTTGTAATTGATAGCGGAAGTGAACTGACTGCGATCTCAGAAAATTTATTCACGCAGTGTAATGCCAATGCGGAATTGTCAGTTCTGAAAACACGTAAGATTAAAGTAAGAGGTCCTAATAGAAACAATGCTCCGGAAGTTACGAGACGAACAAGGTTAACTCTTTCGTGTCAAGGTCAAAAGATCGAAGCCAACTTCGTGATTATACCTAAACGAACTGTAGATTTGATTATAGGTGCCGATTTTTTAAATGAGAGACGAGCAATAATAGATATGGGGAAAGGTAGCGTAACATTCGGGAATGTCACTTCTCTTTGAGCAAAAGCTAAAATTAGAGGAAATACCAGTTATAAACAAACAATTAAGAATGATGCGAAATAAAGAGAATGAGGAATTAGAATGGTATGCACAAAAGGGGGATTCGCCTCAACTCATGTTAGGAGTCCATAAAAAAATCGACAAAAAATTGCAAGAACTTCAAGTATTTCGGAACACAGTAAAAGAGAATTAGAGGGTATTTTACGAGATAAAGCAGAGGTATTTTTACCTAAGACTGGCAGTATTAAACACTTTCAGTACAAGTTTGAAGTAAAACAGCACAAACCATTTAGAGTGCCATCCTATACAATCCCATTAAGCTACAGGAATAAAGTATTCCAGGAGATATCTAAAATGTTAGATTATGATATTATTGAACCAGCTACGTCCACGTATAACAGCCCGCTCCATATTGTATAAAAACGAGATGGGAGCATCAGGTTAGTGCTTGATTCCAGACAGACCAACACAATCATAATCACTGGGACAGATCGCCCAGAAAAATTAGAGGAATTGATACAAAACTTCCGCGGTGCTAAGATATTTTCAACAATTGATTTACGGAGTAGTTTCTGGCAAATAGAATTGGCCCCAGAATGTAGAAAATTTACAGCATTTATCGTATTCGTTAGATGTTACCAGCTTAAACGATTGCCATTTGGTTTAAACATATCATTAGCAGCGTTTATTAGGGGATTTTTGTACTATACTCAGTCCTGAAATTTTACAAAAAATTACTTGTTATGTTGTTGGTGTGATTATAGCAGAACCCTCTTGGGAACATCACAACGACACATTAAATCAGTTTTTACAGATCATGAAAGAGCATGGGGTCACAGTAAATATAACAAAATCTAAATTAGGAAGGCGAGAGGTCAAATTTCTAGGACACATAATTTCAGAGAAAGGGGTAATGCCCGACCCAGAAAAACTAACAGCAATCAAAGAATTCTGTACTCCATATAATAAGAAAACTCTCAGTGGATTTCTAAGTCTCACCAGATTCTATAAAAAATTTATTTGGATCGACTCTCTCGCAACACCACGCCTATGTGTATTGACTGGAAAAAACACACCATGGGTATGGGATCAACAAGCCAATGAAGAAATTTTAAAAGTGAAAAACGCACTACCAACAGCGTTTAGCACATCCTGATCTAACACAACATTTATGTATGGCCACTGATAGCGCGAAAACAGGTTTAGGAGTTGTTTTATTCGAAGAATACGAACAGGCAGGGCTAACATCATATAGAACAATTGCATTTGCCAGTCGTGTACTCACAAAAAGCGAGAGAAACTATTCAGTCACGGAGCTGGAAGCATTGGCCATTGTATGGGGCTTCCAACGTTTTCGATACTTCCTATTCGGAAGAAAACCAAAAGTATACACTGACCACAAAGTATTAGAATTTCTGTTTTCCGCTTAACTAACTCATGGAAGGTTAGCCAGATAGATATTAATACTACAAGAATTTGGCTTCACTATTACACACATACCAGGACCAGCGAATGTATTAGCAGATGCTTTATCACGATGTCCACAGGGTGCATCCAACAACATAGGTTTGGAAGCAGCAGAACACCAGTTTACAATGTACTATATAAAACAAGTACCTTTCGAAAACTACATTACGACAGCATTGAAAAACATAGGCAAAGAACAGGACAAGGATCCCGAAATACTAGGAATCAAACACAAGTGGAGAAGTAAGGATTTTCCAGACATTTGACAGCACTATCTCGTAAAAAAACAATGTTTTATTTTTTAGACGAAATGTTTCAACGAATGAATGGTTAATTTATATCCCAGATGAACTAATTAATAAGTACATATGGTATATATAAGTACAAATGGTATATATATTTAAGTAATGGCCACTTTGGACCAAAGAAATGCTTTTTAAAAATAAAGCAAACAAATCATTTTCCTAATATGGAAAGACGAATTAGAACAGTATTACTCCATTGGAAAAAATGTATTAGGGCTAAACACGTCACTTTCCAAACCAAACCACCTATGTTTCCAATAATCCCTAAAAAATTAAAACAAATAGCTGCAACAGATTTGATGGGGCCCCTCCCATGCACAAAAATGGATATATTTTCGTATTTGTCGTTTCCATGCACAAAAAATGGATATATTTTCATATTTGTCGTTTTGGAACTTACTTCTAAATATGTTACCTTGACACCATTAAAACGGGCAACAGATCTTACTATAAGTAAAGCATTTAGACAAGATTTTCTCAGACAAGTAGATCGAGTGGAACGAATAATTTCGGATAATGTCCCACAATACAAATCAGTGCAATGGCAGAACACGTTAAAACAACACAAAACCCGTCTATATATCTAAGTACAAACCTAGCATAAATCCAGCAGAACGATCTATGAAGGACATAGGCACTTTATGCAAAAGATACAACACTTGGGATATATACCTTAAAGATTTTCAAGAAGTAATAAATGAAATGCCACATAGCACTACACTACTACCTCCAGTTACTGTACTTAAAAATATTGAACCCCCAAACATAACCAGAGAATATGTTAGATTTCCTGTTGTTCCACGTAGACAGGACAAACAAGTCATAGCAACAGCACTCTCCAACATCAGAAAGGCAGCCATTAAAAGAAAAGAAAGAGGAGAAAGAGGAGATAGAATAGCAATTAAAAGAACATTCTCAGTAGGCCAGAAACACCATCTCTCCAGCAAACAGAAACACAAAATACATAAGTTTTACGATGCATACAAAGGACCTGTCATAATTAGCTGAATTGCTCACGATAATGCTGTGTAACTAATGAACCCAAAAACAGGCAAAACCTTAGGACTTCACCATGTGAGCCATATCAAAAAGTTTGAAGATTAATTTTATTACTGGTAAATAATTAGCACACTATTTCAAGTTTATGTTGCAGGTAAGATCATCAGGAGAAAGAAGAATGAAGAGAGAGGAAGGTGGAAAAAAGAAAGTAGTTTCAATAAAAACATAAACAAAAATAATACCAGTAGTAGCATAGATTAAGGTGAAGGGATAAAGTGTAGATAGTCTAACAGCATGAAATACTAAAATGCTATACACCACAGCACTACACAAAAATAAAAAACGAATTTGAGGATCCTTGTCGAAGTTAAGACTCGAAATATCTTAGAATTGTAACATGGAAAGGGCGCCGAAATTTGTAAAGCTTTTTAAAAAGGCATAAAACAATGTAGGTACTAGACATATGTTAGATGAATATAAGTAAAACTTTTTGTAAGAACCATTGTAAAAACTCCAGCAAGGACCAGATGCAATGACCCACAAGTTGCAACGTGACAAGTATCAAGAAAGAAAAGGACGTAATTAGCAAGACACGATCCTACAAGGCAGAAACGTCGAGAGAAGGGAAAGGACAGTGATCAGTGCAGGGACAGACAAGCAAAAAACCAGACTTTCACCGCTCATAAACCCCGGGATGCCCCCACTCAGCGGAGTGAGCAAAAAACGGCCCGACGAGAAGACTGCTTGGGCAAGCCACCACTGGCAAAAAAATATGTGTAAAAGTCACACTACTGCTAATAAACAGCACGCTGATGCATGAAACTGAAGAAAACTTCCACAAAGTAAAAATGACATGCCCAAACAATTTATCAAATTGTTACTAGGAGGAGAACTTCAAAGCGACTAGTTATCAATAAATATTTCCATATCCTGCCCAGAGAAGAACCAAGGATCAAGTAAGAAGCAGAGAAAAAGCAGGAAGAACAGAAGTTGAAGATTCGCAAGATTGAGACCAAGAAAGAAGATGGGTGAAGAATAGACGACATACCTTCCCAAATCCCTATCCTATTGTAAACTAGTCGACTCCGAAGTATTACAACGAAAAACGACCGCTTTCAGCGACACATAACAATGATTTTCATGCATACAAAGCCAGTAAACCACAAGATTCTGCGCTCACAGCTCCATCCATTATGGGACCTCCACAACAGTAACACACACTTGCAAAACCAACAAGGAAGGACGAACGAAGCTGTACATCAAATACTTGCCCACATCCATCTCACTCAAGTCCATCACCTTCGTGCAAAAACATTTGCCAACCTCATGCTTAAACGTTCATAGGATTGTGTGAATTCACGAAATCAAATTATGTGATGTAGGAATTGTGCAAAAGAAATATGTAAAAAACTAAATAAGTTAAGCACGCCAGACAGCTAATAAATTACAAAATAACAGTCATTGACTATGGACTTAAGTAAAAAATAGACTATCGATAAAAATATGTCATTAGTTCTGAATTGTACAGTATATAAAGAACAAAAGTAAGGCGTAATAAACACTAAAACTGTATGCTACATATTTTCTCCTCATAAAAATAAAAGAATAACTATATTTTACTTATTTTCTCCTTATAAAAACAAAGAATAAAAAATTGTCTTGTTGGATGTTTTCCCTTTTTTTAAAAATATTTGTACCATTTGTTAGGATAATATCTCAATACTTGTGTATGCATATTTCTTTGTCAAAGCAATTCTTGGAAATAATTCTTATTTGTTAGTGTAACAACGTTGGAATGAGTGTCTAGAAACAAAAACACTTTATTTGTACAAGGTGTGGCTAGAAAAAAACCGGACTAGTACTGGTGAAACAATAAAACGAATGCAATAAGGCTGAAATTCGGGTGGCCTGTCACGTGGCTCTCGCTCCGCCTGCTGCTCGAGTTTCATCTGCCTCCTGCACTCAGTCTGCCCGTGGCGTCTGTTTTAAGTAGTTGACGTTTTGTCTGTGCGTCGGAAAATGTTGAGTGTACAGAAAGAACAGCGTGTTAACATCAAATTTTGTTTCAAACTAGGAAAATCTGCAAGTGAAACGTTTGTAATGTTACAACAAGTGTACGGCGATGATTGTTTATCGCGAACACAAGTGTTTGAGTGGTTTAAACGATTTAAAGATGGCCGCGAAGACACCAGTGATGACACTCGCACTGGCAGACCATTGTCAGCAAAAACTGATGCAAATATTGAAAAAATCGGTAAACTTGTTCGACAAGACAACAAGTCAACTCCTGTTAACTCAGTCACTGCTCTGATTGTTAAACGGCGATCTTGTCGAACAAGTTTACCGATTTTTTCAATGTTTGCATCAGTTTTTGCTGACAATGGTCTGCCAGTGCGAGTGTCATCACTGGTGTCTTCGCGGCCATCTTTAAATCGTTTAAACCACTCAAACACTTGTGTTCGCGATAAACAATCATCGCCGTACACTTGTTGTAACATTACAAACGTTTCACTTGCAGATTTTCCTAGTTTGAAACAAAATTTGATGCTAACACGCCGTTCTTTCTGTACACTCAACTTTTTCCGACGCACATACAAAACGACAACTACTTAAAACAGACGCCACGGGCAGACTGAGTGCAGGAGGCAGATGAAACTCGAGCAGTAGGCGGAGCGAGAGTCACGTGACAGGCCACGCGACTTTCAGCCTTATTGCATTCGTTTTATTGTTTCACCAGTACTAGTCCGTATTTTTTCTAGCCACACCTCATACTTGATGTTTAGAAAATGTGTTAGGAAGAGATTTTACTTAATTACTACATTTATAAAAAAAAAACAATATTGCTAAGAAAATCGATGTGAAAGACTCCTCACTTTCGATAACAAACTTCTTAAAAAACAAACTTCACACTTAAATAAAGAAAGAAAATAATTTAAAAATAATAATTATAATAGCATAAAAATAGTATTCTCTTGTCAATATAAACATATTTTTGAGAATATAAAAATATAAATTAGTAATACAAACTAGCATAGAACCAGGATAACGTGGCTGAACACTAGGCAACAAAATTTAGATAAAGGAATAATTTTCGACTGACTTAGACAATGATTCAATCATTGCCTAACTACAGTGCAAAAATTAAGTTCGAAAGGTGGTGATATGTAAGGTGTCAGGCAAATCCAACACCTTCCATGAAAACCCTGACATGATAAGCAAATCCGGCAGTATGTCACATAGCTCCAAACAAATCCTGACATTAAATTAACCAATGTAATACGATCAATGAGTGAGCAAATGGAATACCACAGACTAACACAATAACACCTAAATGGTTTTTATCATCCTTTATTAAAATATTTCCTTTTATCATTAGAGCAATTTATAAACAATGTTTTATGAGTAAAGTAAAATTTCCAGTGGTAAACTTAACTGCTTTTTCGACGTTATTTTACCAGCCAACTAAAAATAGGAAAGCCTTGAACCCCTTCCACTAAATTTAGTTAGTATTAAGATTCTTTTACAGGGAGTGCAGTGGAGCTGACGCTGAAATCATTAAGTATTTGATTATATCATCACTAGTCTCACTGAACTCTACATGTCATGTGTGGTCTGGCGTCTCCTTACCAGCAACAGGTCCCAGGTTCAAACTAGTAAATTCCCTAAAAACACGCTCAGACCGTCGTTGCGCGAAAGTGGTAGGGAGACACGACATAGAACAAATAGAACAAACAGACACCACGCAGAATGTTAGAAAGCGATTTAGAAAAGATTGCTGTATGGTGTGGCAGGTGGCAGTTGACGCTAAATAACGAAAAGTGTGAGGTGATCCACATGAGTTCAAAAAGAAATCCGTTGGAATTCGATTACTCGATAAATAGCACTTTTCTCAAAGCTGTCAATTCAACTAAGTACCTGGGTGTCAAAATTACAAACAACTTCAGTTGGAAAGACCTCATAGATAATATTGTGGGGAAGGCGATCCAAAGGTTGCGTTTCATTGGCAAGACACTTAGAAGATGCAACAAGTCCACTAAAGAGACAGCTTACACTACACTCGTTCGTCCTCTGTTAGAAAATTGCTGCGCGGTTTGGGATCCTTACCAGGTGGGATTGACGGAGGACATCGAAAGGGTGCAAAAAAGGGCAGCTCGTTTTGTATTATCACGAAATAGGGGAGAGAGTGTGGCAGATATGATACGCGAGTTGGGATGGAAGTCATTAAAGCAAAGACCTTTATCGCCACGGCGAGATCTATTTACGAAATTTCAGTCACCAACTTTCTCTTCCGAATGCGAAAATATTTTGTTGAGCCCAACCTACATAGGTAGGAATGATCATCAAAATAAAATAAGAGAAATCAGAGCTCGAACAGAAAGGTTTAGGTGTTCGTTTTTCCAGCGCGCTGTTCGGGAATGGAATGGTAGAGAGATAGTATGATTGTGGTTCGATGAACCCTCTGCCAAGCACTTAAATGTGAATTGCAGAGTAGTCATGTAGATGTAGATAGAAACTGTGAACTCAGATCACGGTATTGCAGCAGAATTATTCCAAGGGGAATGGGGGATAGAAACCTGTGATCATAGATCTATAGCGCTTATTAGTCACAGCTTAAAGAAGCATGACCGAAATTATACAGCTAGCGAGAGCGAAATGCTAGGGATAGTGTGGAGTATACAAAAGTTCCAAATTTTGATATGGGGTTCGGAAATCTACATGTATACCGACCACCAGGCTTTGTCATTCCTAATGAGTATTTGATTATTACACAGTAGACTAATGAGGTGGATGTTGTTTTTACAAGAATATGATATTAAAATACAATATATAAAAGGATCAGAGAATATAGTACCCGATGCTGTACTGCGACTACCTCCAAACATGAAAAGATCTACAACGTACAGAAGAACCTGGCGTAGTTTTCGCGATCAATTTTATAACAACAGAATATCCAGCAAGGGAAGTATACGAGGTAGCCCAAACGATAACGGAAAATATTAAACACGACCCTCATGCCATGTGTATAAGAGAGTCATTACCGGTAAACAAAACGGAACAGTGGAAGGCAACAAATCACAACTTTTCTGGAGAAACAGTAAAGAGTCAAGCTATTGGCGGCTGTGTATACCACAAATAGCAGAGTCTAAATTAATACAGTACATTCATAGTGGATGTGGCCACTTTGGAGTGAGAAAGTGTATAGCTCACATGAAAAAGTTTTATTATTTTAAGCGATTAGGACGTAGGGTAGCTACTACTATTAAAACGTGTGACATCTGTCAGAAAGCTAAGGAGAATAATACTCATGTAAAGTATAAGATGTATCTTTCCCTCAGGCCACATTCATATACTTCTATCGCTGAAGTCCTTCTCTTTTCCGTAATTTCTAAAAATCTTAAATTACAACCTTAGTGGGCCGAAGAATCAGGACGCACGATCACACTTCCACATCAAACAATTAAATACAAAGACGCAGACAAGTAATAAGCAGGGAGATGTAACAACCGTCTCAGATAAGAGGGGAGGTAGTGCTCAGGAAGGGCTCGAGCACGTGTGCTAAGTAATGACGGTTGCACATGTCAAGTTAAATGGCATAGTAAGCTTAAGCTAAAGGAAGAAGGGGGCATGAAGTGTATATCCACCTGTGTTCGTAGCTATAGTAGTACAAAGTAATATGAATGGAGATAAAAAGAAATAGATATTAAGCAAGAGGTATCGAGTCAAATAGGTTTTTTATGAATAATAGGATTGTGCAGACCGAATAGCCCGATGAAAAGAAATAAAGTTACAACCATGGACGAAACATATTTAGTTATTAAGGCTATATAAGTGAGCTGTGAGCAATGAACAAGCGAAGAATTTAAGCAGGTAGGCTGAAGGACTCAGGAGGGGGAGATAAAAAGTTTTACCTGGAAATTTTAAATAAAATAGTGTGCAGAGGAGTACGAAAGAGGCAAGACTATGAATAATTGTTAGATAAGATAGGGAGGGCGCATCCGATATAGATGAAATGAGAGAAAGAGAGGCAGGTAGGCAGACCCAGAGGAGACTGACCTATACTGTGCAGGCAGGGACACCAAAAAGGGATTGACTTGTACCACGGTTTAGTATAAATGGAAGGGGCGTACCTACCCAAAGATGAGGAAGAAGATGTTTCCATAGTATCAACCCTTATGTGGATTGGAACCCAAAGGGAAAGGATGGTATAGTAACCTGAGATTGTAGTGGAAAGTTTCTCCTGGTAAATTTGAATTCTAAAATTTTTTAAATAGAAAAGACGAATCCTGCACGAGGAGATAGAAAAAAGAGAAAACCCCAGTACAACTTATTTTTTTCAGACCCGGAAACCGGTGGTTATAATTCCAACAGCTTAAAAAAAAAGTAAAGACTGGACTCAGAATAACGCCTGAACTTTGAAAGTGGCTAAGGGGAGGGATTTATTTTGGCTCAATCCTGGAAGCAAGAGTAGATAAATCTATTGGAAATAGCTAATACTTATTGGACTATTAATTTATCATACTACTATATCTATGAAGGATTTTACCAACAGCTTAATGAAATACCGGAGATGGAAGAGAGTTTTGTACCTAATGTTCTTATGCAGTACAAAGTTAAAAGATAAGTGCTAAGAAAAAAATATTAAAATATATGTTGTGTGCAAAATAACGAGTGTTCTAGCTAAGGGGAGGGATATGTAGTGCCCCCAGAATTTTAAGAAAGTCTGGAGACACTTGTGTTCCAGCCTTTTCGAACACGCGTTATTTTAAAGCAGGGCGTAAGGATGAGCACGGGACATTGCACCCATTTATTGTTTGTGCAGGCGAAACTGGAAGGGAGATAATTCGTCGGCGCTGGCAAGTGTTCAGCGCGACCTGCCAAGAATAATCAAATACGGCCCGGAAGCTCCGTGGCCGGCTGCAAAGAGTAATGTAGCTTTGTATTGTTGAGAACCAAATGGAGTGACTCGAGATAGTGACTGTTTATTAGACTTTTTTTTTTTTTTGTACAAGGTGGAAATAAATATGTTCTGGTGCTTGAATGATATTCCTAGAGTAGCGTATCTTTTAAATAAGAAGAGAGAGAGAGAGAGAGAGAGCGAGAGAGTGAAAATGTCCCCTTCGTAGAAGTGAAATCTTCGGAGAAGCGTCCGGTGCTAGCAGAAGACATCGGCGCTGCAAGAAAGCAGAACCAGCCTTCTTCAACAAGTAAGTCCACGAAAACGCTTGAGCCGTGTAGAGAGAGCTTAACATTACACCGGGGCACCGCAGACGATGTTGTCCGTGCGTCTTGGTAGGTTTACCCACTAAAACGGTCGTATCGAGGTGATAGACGTTGAACAAAAAGCGAACTAAGCGTGGCGGTTTCAGGGGCAGAGGAAAAAAGTGCCAAGACAAGCGCCAAGGGACGTAAACCTCTGCGATAGATTGCTAGGGTAGTAAGAGCAGTAGCGGTTTCTTGCTGTCTGCGACAGATGACGCAATGGTAGGGTGGTTGTTAGTTTGGGATATCGTGCAATGGTCGGTACCGTCGTCATAGCTAAGATCGTCTATCGAGATGAGGTACTGTTGGGGTGAGCACCTGCGTAGTCTCGTAGGGCATTTGAGGCATCTGTACCTGTAACATGCCAAAAGTTGTCATAAAAGTGGTCCATTCGTCCTGAATCGAGCACTGTGTTGGGTTCGTTTGCGTTTGGTCTACAATATGGCTTTCCTGCGTTGGTCGGCTGGTTTACACCTGGCGGTGCCAGTTCATTTTGCTGTGCTGCACGGATTCACCAGTATTTGTCATGTCTGTGTGTTGGTGTTATCCATTGGTGGTTCAAATGGCGCTGAGCACTATGGGACTCAACGTCTGAGGTCATCAGTCTCCTAGAACTTAGAACTACTTAAATATAACTAACCTAAGGACGTCACACACATCCTTGCCCGAGGCAGGATTCGAACCTGCGACCGTAGCAGTCGCGAGCTTCGGGACTGAGGCACCTAGAACCGCTAGGCAACCGCGGCCGTTTATCCATTGGTCGTTAATTGCCCTTAAGTAGTAGCGGTTTTGGGCGGTTTTGTTACGAAGCCAAAACAGACAGTGGATAATATAGTGGGTGTTCCAGGAGGAGGGATTCATATTCGGAGATATGACAGGAACTACCATTGGAAGCAAAAAAGTCTAATAAACATGAGAACTTGGGCTCTAGAATGCACACCTTAAGCCCTTTGGACACTTCTTCGTCTTCCATACTGTGAATCGAAATTCTTCTATCGCAAGTTCTTTGGTTTCCATACTTAACGAGGTGGTAGTATGGGCCAAAACTTAAAAAAAAAATTGCCCAGTAAACACGGGGTCTAAAGAGCACACGGTAAGAGCGGTGGGCATGTGTTCATCTTCGGTATTGTGAAAGAAATCTTTCCTACTGAACAAGTACTCGTAGCTCTTAAGGTGGGAATTTTAGAACCCTTGTTTACTGGACAATTTTTTCTTGTTTTGGCGCATACTACCTCCTCCCAAAATATGGAAAGCAAAGAGCATACACTTGAAAATACTTGTTTCACAGCAGCGAAGATGAAGTGCTCATAGCTCTTAAAGTATGCATTTTAGAGCCTATGTTTACTAAACTTCTTTGCTTCAGATGATCATTCCTCCCATGTCCATGAATATTGTCCATTCCTCCTGGAACACTCTGTATGTGTGGTCGTATTGTCATTTTCTGTCCCTCTGCATGAAAAAGAGCTTGTATACAGGGTGTGTCAGGAAGGAAGGTACATGCTTTGAGGGGTGACCGTATTGGTGATTCTGAACAAAAAACTTCGTATGGACCTGTGCCCTATTCCGAATGGTTTTGGAGATAGAACACATTTAATATCACTTTCGTACGTTTTTCTTGAGTAACTCGAAAACCGCACCCTCCACCGAAAACGTGTCTCAGTACAAAATTTTAAAAAAATATTAAATTTCCTACAACAAAGATCGTATACATTTTTGCTCTAGAACTAATGGTTTGTGCGAATATAGCCCGAGAATGTTGTAAAAACTCGCTCGGTGCGATGCGCTGTAGCTTACGTTGTTTTAGTAGGCCATTTTGAGGTCGTTTCCCGACTTGATAGACCACAAGTGTCCCGAATCAAACTGTTCGTCTCAACTTGCCCTACAATACCGTGGTACACTGTAAGCAATGACAATTTTGGTAGTACAGAAAATAATACCTGTGTAGCTGTAGACGAACTGATCGAACCACGGGGAGATTAAAACTGAGCTGCCTTGAGCAACATTTCTGTGAGACTTACCTTTCGCTTGCGACATATAGCAAGTCTCATTTTGCCACTAAATATTAAAGATTATATTTTGTATGACAGTGAGGCAATGAAGAACGAATCTGGATGGTGTCCCAAGCAGTGAAACTTTGAACTGTTTGTTGCTCTACGCCTTGAAATATACCATGGAAAAAATAATTATGAAAATGTGTGAATATTATTTCAACCTAATGTGTTGATGTCAATTGACAAACAAACGGGCTAAATGGCGATTAAACCAAAAATGAGGAGACGTGGAAGGGGGGGGGGAGGAACTGAAAATCGAATTTGCCCTGGGTTACTCTAATTACGCCACGGGGCAAATATATTTTCAGAGATGCAAAAGAAAAAGCTTGAATGGTACCTGGTATCAAACAGGCGTTGAACACCATAACAAAACCATATCAGTCAATCGTCTGCTGTGGCCACAATCGACGATTTCATTTCCATGTTCGCACAGTTAACTGCCAGACACTGCTAGATTCGAATACTAGTCTCGATTCTATAGGCATTCGTCATCGAGAGTAGCGGAGAATTGACGCCTCAATTCCACTTCAAGAAATTTGGAGCAGTATTATGAAGAAATCCAGGGATATATAGTCTGCGGCACGTAGCACAGCGCCAAAGACGTACGGAAGCAGTATGAAATGGTGAAAACTGTATATACTATCACAAAAGAATATATCTTCTCACTCAATATAGTTTTGTTTGGATCTAAGGTGAATAACTCATCTCGAGTGGTAACTGTAATCCCTCTCGTAATGCAAAGGTGAATAGTATAAATCCAGACAGCAGATGAAATTCGGCGTCTTCTTGTTGTATTGGGAAGTTGATTGAGCACATGATCAACAGTTGTCTATTACGGATTCCCGAGTCAGGCAAAGTACTGAGCCATGTCTAATGTACGTTCAACAGACATCGTTCGACACTCGACAGCCCGACCACACTGGAGGTGGCGATAGAGGTGACCTTTATAGGCAAGCAGTACTTAGTAGAACGATATTCGTATTACGGATAGGACTGTTAAATTAGCAATTGTCAGATTTTGGTCGCTTCATATAGCAAACTAGTAATATATTTGCGGACCAATATTCGCAAAAAAATGCTATCTCTTCGGTGATTGCAAAGGTGTTACAGTTTACGAGACAGTATCAGTAGTAATAATGTGTCCGTTCTTGTTTGTTTGTGAACTTCTTTATGTTAATCTGTTCTTTTTTGGTCTTTTGGCGATTGCTCGTTAAGTACAAATGATACTCGGGAGTTTGGGCGGAAGCCACGAATTTTACATTCTTCCCGAAAACAGGGTATGTCTTAATTGTAACTATAATAATCAGGTCTTCATTTCAGTCTACAGACACCAGCTATTGCTTTAAACAATCAGATTACGCGGGTCTAGTATTTGACATGAAACTAAAGTGGTCATCACACTGTCAAGTTCTTGCATGAAGTGTTTTAGTAAGATTACAAGGCCATGTCTTTGACAAGAAGAAATTTATGAGAGTGTACAGGGTCCACAGAATGGTTGCGAGAAGGAGATCGCCAGATTCCCACGTGGTACTAAACGTTCATAGATCTTTCTCAGTCTAGCCACGACTCCGTAGAAGGTGATGTAGACAACGAACAGAGTGAATAGTTGATCTTATTCACCCGTAAAGCAATTTTTAACATAACACTTCTCTGCATTACATTAGTGAATCGGTGCGTAGGATCCTCCTATCTATTCTGTGCAGACCTCTAGTTGATGTAGTTCTCATGGTGCATTGGATTCTTTCGGAGATGTATCTAACTGTGGAGTGACAGAAAAAACAGAAACTTTGACCAAAAATATGTGAGGGAAGCCAATTTGGACAGTCGATTCTAATGTAATAACAATAACGAGAGTACAAGATCGACGAAACATTGTGTTATTCGACTGCTTTTACCGAGGAAAACTGAGAACATCAACTGTTAGTCCGGGAGTCAGTGATCAAAAAGTCCAACAATTATATACTACTTGCTGTTGTAATATGTTTTTATTGAGGATTTAACAAACAAACGGCTATTATCATCAGTGTGGGATCCGTACCAGGCCAGGTCGGGTTGACGGAAGAGGTAGAGAAGATCCAAAGAAGAGCGGCGCGTTTCGTCACAGGGTTATTTGGTAAGCGTGATAACGTTACGGAGATGTTTAGCAAACTCAAGTGGCAGACTCTGCAAGAGAGGCGCTCTGCATCGCGGTGTAGCTTGCTGGCCAGGTTTCGAGACGGTGCGTTTCTGGATGAGGTATCGAATATATTGCTTCCCCCTACTTATACCTCCCGAGGAGATCACGAATGTAAAATTAGAGAGATTCAAGCGCACACGGAGGCTTTCCGGCAGTCGTTCTTCCCGCGAATCATACTCGACTGGAACAGGAAAGGGAGGTAATGACAGTGGCACATAAAGTGCCCCCCGCCACACACTGTTGGGTGGCTTGCGGAGTATAAATGTAGATGTAGATCGACATATCTGGAATCTGGGACCTACGATGCCCGTGCAATTTCAAACGTGTAGTAAAATGTAATGTTCAGAAACTACTTTATAGTAGGTAAAACATTTTTATGCATTCAAGAAAATAATTTAGACAGCTATGTTTGATGCTTTTATAATGTAAAAGTCGCTGTACTTCCAATATGTTGCCGAAATTTCTTCTAGGTACGTTCGTTATATAGCATCTAAGCTGAAAAGCTTTAAATGAATGGATAATAAAACAGTGTAAATATTCTGCTCTGAAATATCCCCTCTTTCTAGCGCTCTCGTATAACTCAAGCAGTCGAGCCTTTTGTTGTCTCCCATAAACACTTTAAACATCACATTCCGTCACTATACTCCCTACAGAAGCTCTTTTGTTCGTTTCAGTATCAACTTGACATAAACCACGAAGACTACTTTTAGTACATTCCTCATTCTAATATTATTTCACAACCGTACCGCTCGGAATACGAGAGGAGGAAGGCAGAGAATTCCAGCTCTGTTGTTGATGTGAAAAGCGAGCCGGTAAGGCAATACCGGCAAGCGAGCCAGAAATCCATTCTCCCTGTTGTCTTTGAGCAAAAGAGACAGTAATATGATCTGTAAAAAGGGCTCGAGTGCCTTTTAGCTCTAGATCTCGCCGTATCTGTTTATACGTCGTGCTGAATGAACGTGGGAGATGCATTCACTGGATTACAGGGACGAAGAAAGCTCCGGTATATTTGCGAGGAACCTTTCACTCTGTTTTTACGAACGAAATTTTTTCCTTCTGCCTCACGCAATGTTCATCCGTGGCTTACTTACATCTCCTACTGTGTACACCCCAATGTTGTTAATCTTATCGTTATTCTACTTATTTAGTGTTAAAAGGCAGAACCCATTATTAATTGTAATTGTTTGGAAGAACTGCTGTCGTTTCCTGACACAGGATGGAGGGAAGTTTGGGGATTTGTGGTCAATCTGCAATTTCCGAGCGGTGATGTGCAAATGTAGAAAGATAAAATCCCAGTGAAGGCACGGTGATGACCTGGATAAGCGAGGAACACTGTCACAAGGCACCGAGATACAGATTCTGTCATTCGACAGGATGCTCGCAGCAGGAGCCTCATGGAATTCAAGGGTCTGATTAACACTATACAGGGTGGTCCATTGATAGTGACCGGGCCAAATATCTCACGAAATAAGCATCAAACGGAAAAACTACATAACGAAACTCGTCTAGCTTGAAGGGGGAAACCAGATGACGCTATGGTTGGCCCGCTAGATGGCGCTGCCATAGGTCAAACGGATGCCAACAGCGTTTTTTTTAAATAGGAACCCCCATTTTTATTACATATTCGTTTAGTACGTAAAGAAATATTAAAGTTTTAGTTGGACCACTTTTTTCGCTTTGTGATAGATGGCGCTGTAATAGTCACAACCGCATAAGTACGTGGTATCACGTAACGTTCTGCCAGTGCGGACGGTATTTGCTTCATGATACATTACCCGTGTTAAAATGGACCGTTTACCAATTGCGGAAAAGGTCGATATCGTGTTGATGTATGGCTATTGTGATCAAAATGCCCAACGGGGGTGTGCTATATATGCTGCTCAGTATCCTGGACGACATCATCCCAGTGACCGTACCGTTTGCCGGATAGTTACGTTATTTAATGAAACAGGAAGTGTTTATCCACGTGTGAAACGTCAACCACTAACTGCAACAAATGATGATGCCCAATTACGTGTTTGAGTTGCTGTCGCGGCTAATCGGCACATCAGTAGCAAACAAATTGCGCGAGAATCGGGAATCTCAAAAACATCGGTGTTGAGAATGCTACATCAACATCGATTGCACCCGTACAATATTTCTATGCACCAGGAATTGCATGGCGACGACTTAGAAGGTCGTGTACAGTTCTGCCACTGGGCACAAGAGAAATTATGGGACGATGACAGATTTTTTTGCACGCGTTCTATGTAGCGACGAAGCGTCATTCACCAACAACGGTAACGTAAACCAGCATAATATGCACTATTGGGCAACGGAAAAATCCACGATGGCTGCGACAAGTGGAACATCAGCGACTATGGGTGATCCACCAATGTTACTCCAAGATGTTTCACTGCATGACAGAATGGCATTGTACTTCCAACATGACGGACGTCCAGCACATAGCTCGTGAGCGGTTGAAGCGGTACTGAATAGCATATTTCATGACAGGTGGATTGGTCGTCGAAGTACCATACCATGGCCCGCACGTTCTCCGGATCTGACGTCCCCGGATTTCTTTCTGTGGGGAAGTTGAATGATATTTGCTATCGTGATCCACCGACAACGCCCGACAACTTGCGTCAGCGCATTGTCAATGCATGTGCGAACATTACGGAAGGCGTACTACTCGCTGTTGAGAGGAATGTCGCTGCACGTATTGCCAAATGCATTGAGTTTGACGCACATTATTTTGAGCATTTATTGTAATAATGTGATATTTGCAGGTAATCACGCTGTAACAGCATGCGTTCTCAGAAATGATAAGTTCACTAAGGTACATGTATCACGTTGGAACAACCGAAATAAAATGTTCAAACGCACCTACGTTCTGTATTTTAATTTAAGAAACCTACCTGTTACCAACTGTTCGTCTAAAATTGTGAGCTTTATGTTTGTGACTGTTACAGCGCCATCTATCACAAAGCGAAAAAAGTGGTCCAACTAAAACATTCATATTTCCTTACGTACTACACCAATATGTAATAAAAAAGTGGGTTCCTATTTAAAAAAACGCGTTGGACCTATGGTAGCGCCATCTAGCGGGCCAGCCATAGCACCATCTGGTTTCCCCCTTCAAACTAGACAAGTTTCGTTCTTTGTAGTTTTTTCGTTTGACGCTTATTGCGTCAAATATTTGGCCCTGTATATTTGCGATCAGACTAACCACTCTACTGATGGCTAATTCAACACATCAGAAAAAGAAATGGAGGCAACTGGTTGCAGTACAAAACTCTGTGTCCGAAGCCACGGGGACAGGTGCTCACAGAAGTAGCCGACATTAGCAGCACGTTAAGTAGAAACTTGATAGCACTACTACAAGTGCGGAAAACAGATATATCGGAGTTTACCAAGCCTTGCCACGAGCGACAAGGAATCGGCGTCCCAGCGACCTGCCTGTGAACACTCCATGGGTTCAAGAACATCCTTTTTTAAAGAATCGTGGCGGCGCACCATTTCTCCCTGCCTGTAGTGTCCACCCACCGATCCACCGGCACTTAATAAGCTTTGGCTAAACTGCTGAGTCGTACTGCATCTCCAGAGCGCCTCTGGCCAACCACATTTAAATTCCTCGTGCACTCCCACTCGGTAGGTAGGGATTTTATATTTACATTAACAAACTCCAAGTCTGGTAGCAGCAGCGTTCAGCTGAAAGCTGAACGTCACCGTCACTCCTATTACGACCAGCAACAACAGTGTTTTATGTTGCTTGTCTCCGACCTCCGTCCTTCTGTGGGTGGGGACTGCTGCAGTCGACTCTAACTTTTGTAAACTAACTAACGTTGAAATACTGAGGAGCAAGTATCAAGCTTGCTGCCTCTGCTAAGACGTGCCTTTTCGTGGCCATCTTCTACAGCAATGCCTTACGACAGCGACTAGGCAGTCGATGGAGTTACTCTGGGTAGGTGCCAGAGCGTCTGAAAATTGCACGGCGCTTGTGTTGCTATTTATTTCAGGAAACCTAAACGCTACCACTTTTCTCCTGCCCTCTGCATTTTGTCTCTGATTTCCTACCGTGGAGTTCCCTTGTTGGCTCCAAATAGCCTTGTACCTTCGTTACCACTGTAATCTTGTACCATTGGGATCAAGGGAGAGGATGTTGTTTGGTGGCCAGGCGCACACAAGCATTAATATGGTTATTTATTGACATGAACAGGAAGCTACTTATCTCTGAGAGAGTCCACATGTTGGCCGGCCGTGGTGGCCGAGGGGTTCTAGGCGCATCAGTCCGGAACCGCGGGACTACTACGGTCGCAGGTTCGAATCCTGCCTCGGGCATGGATGTGTGTGATGTCCATAGGTTAGATGGTTTAAGTAGTTCTAGGGGATGATGACGTCAGCTGTTGAGTCCCATAGTGCTCAGAGCCATTTGAACCATCCACATGTTGTGGTACAAGCTCTTCAAATAGTCCACGTTAGCCTCACTGCTGGTGACGTACAAGTCCCTCTATAGACACTACTCTGATCGCTATACACTCTCGTAGCCGGTGATGTGAACTGACAGAGGTTAGTGACTGAGCTAGTGACTTACACACTGAGCTAGTGAGCTAGTAACTGAGACTGAGACTGTGCCGTCCGGTCAACAGATCTAAATCCTTGCGGCCGAGAGGGCGTTGGCAGCATGTTGCTTGCGAGTCTGTCTTTGGCCTCTCTCCTGATAGCCGCACGTGGTACAGCGCCTACTGTCGATCTTCTTCCTACATCTTTACCGACCGCTGATCTGGCGACAGCTTACGCCAGCACAAGCATAACAACATACAAGTCATTTGTCGTCAATCCATCTCATTGTTCAGTATTGATAGTGTGACACTGATTCGCTTCTCAGGAGATTATCAATAATTACATTAGTTGCTTATCACTGATCGTCTACTCAGAAAATAGTAAATGGTCTTAATTTCACAAACGTGTGCCAACAATGCAAGATTCTTTGGATTAGACTGATGATGAAAATTGTCACCTCACAGAATCCAAAAGAAATGGTTCAAATTGCTCTAAGCACTATGGGACTTAACATCTGTGGTCATCAGTCCCATAGGCTTAGAACTACTTAAAGGTAACTAACCTAAGGACATCACACACATCCGTGCCCAAGGCAGGATTCCAACTTGGCGACTGTAACAGCAGCGCGGTTCTGGACTGAAGCATCTAGAACTGCTCGGCCACAGTGGCTGGCATAGAATTCGAGATCGATTGTAAACGTAACAGCTAGATGGAGACCAGTATAAAGTCCTTGTCATTATCCATATCTACACGAATAATCCGCAAGCCAGATGACGTTGTGTGGTGGAGGGTACTTGTGGTCCTACTATTTGAGCACCTATTCCCTGTCCACAGTGAGTGGGAAGAATGATTTTTGGCAAACATCCGCATTAGCTCTAGTTTATCGAATTTTTCAGTTACCGCCACATCAGGTTGTGTACCCCGAGTACAGTTACGTATACAAGGCAGTAACTCTCTAAAACCGTTAGCCTTCTCTACCATATAGGAATTCTTGACTGAATTCTATAACAGAAGTCTCGTGGAATAGAAGCGGCCATTTTTGAAGTGAAAACGTCCACAATCTAAACCTACAATCATCTGTAACATCACACGGATACCTAATTCTAAATAAAAATATCCCGACGAATGGGAATCTGAACAAAATCCTATTCTGCCTCATCAGCATGCATGATCTGTGGGCACTTAGATATCATTATGTATGGGTCTGAGAACAGAACTACAACCAGAATAATTACCAATGTTCGACGTCACTGTGCAATAATCAGACGGCAGGTGGCAGCACTAGCAGTGGAGGGAATATAAAGTGTGTTCGGGGTGGTGGAGTGGGAGAGGGGAATGTCACGGAAACAGTGCAATCATTATAGTAATACAGAACTGGAGCGATTTATCTGAGGTTCAAAAGAGCATGATCATTGGCATTTGGGACAAGGATGGAAGCATTTTCGAAACGACTAACCCTATAAACTGTTCGCGCGCCGCCACGGTTAAAGTATACTGTGCCTAGCAAAATGGTGCTGTCAAAAACAAAACCAACACCGAGGCAATTATGGTGGTGGTAAGCCCCCATGGGACCAAACTGCTGAGGTCTTCGGTCCCTAGGCTTACACACTACTTAACCTAACTAAAACTAAGTTACGCTAAGAACAACGCACACACCCGTGCCCGAGAGAGGACTTGAACCTCTGACAGGGGAAGCAGCGGGAACCGTGGCAAGGCACCTAAGATCCTGCGGCTACCCCGCGGGGCGAGGCAACTGTGATGCATGACGGGCAATAGATGACAGCGCTGAAAAACTGCTGCGGATATGTGAACGAGCGATTTGATGCGCAACTGCGCAGCTGTCTCTGCAACAGGCGCCTGGTTCATGCAACCATTACAACTGCCGTTCATTTTATGCTCAATTGGAGAGAAACGTCTGAAAGAAAACACCTTCCAATAATCGTCGTAAAGGCCCAGGCTGGAAGGGGTAGCGTTACGGTCTGGTGAATATTTTCGTGGCACTACCTGGGTGATCTCGTCATTTTTGAAGGCGCAGTGTATTAGCACAAGCTTCCAACTATCTGTGGGGACCATCTCCACCTTCAGAATGTCATCAACGAGCAGGTCAACGTAGCTTGTCACAGAGCTCGCAGTATACGTGCCTGGTTCGAAAAACACCAGGACGAGTTTATGGTAATCTCCTGGCCCTCAAAATCTCCGAATTTCAACCAAACGGAGAATCAGTAGGACCACCTCGATCTAGCTGTTCGTTCCGAGAAATCTGGTGCCGGCATGCCTCCACAACTCAAGCTGGCAGTTCAAATGGTTCAAATGGCTCTGAGCACTATGGGACTTAACATCTATGGTCATCAGTCCCCTAGAACTTAGAACGACTTAAACCTAACTAACCTAAGGACATCACTCAACACCCAGTCATCACGAAACTGGCAGTTATACACCGAATAAAAAACACATGTACGCCGAAGTGAAGGAACTTACACAACGCGACAAAATTGCTAAAATGGTGTATCTGAGTTGTATATTGCCTATCAAACATTGATTTCAATATTAAATACAATTATTGATCGAAATTCATAATTTCAATGTTATATATATATATATATATATATATATATATATATATATATATATATAATCAGTAGACTACGATAACATTGAAATATATTCAGATAGGGAAGCCAAGATGATGAATTGCACGGACTTCACTCATCCAGTATTTTAGAACGAGAACACTTAGTGACTTCCAACAAACATTGCGCATAATATCAAACCTTCTCGTAAAATTTTTCTTGCTCTCGCCCTCCACAAAATTAAGAAAATATTGTTTCCCGCTTATTATATTTTCCCTGTTCATGCTGTAAAATTTCAGCACCAGGCACGACGTTTAAATTTACCAGTATATCTTGTTTACAACTAATTCTATTATCAGCCTTTCTTTTCTCAGTCGGTATCCACCTATACCACTGAGTGTACCCGAAAAATTATATCACTGTACGGAACATAATTCGAGAGATACGGCGTTTTATGGGTGTGCATTCAATTCTTTAAACAAGCTGTGGTGGTGGTGGTGTTAGAGGGCTTTTATGGTTACCTATTTAATATGCTGCTGTGCACCAACTTTGACGATTTTTACTCTTATACTGAATAAGACCCTCAGAAAATAACAGCCGATGACAACTACCAATTAAGAAATAGTAACATGACACAAATTATGATTAACTTGTAATGATGCCACTACATTTAAAAAAGTTAAAAACGTAACAATCACTTCGAGGTGAAGAGCATTTTAAAACCATTCACAACATAGCTCACAGACTCGGTAAGCATCGGATGGTAATGATTTCATCGTCTCCAGTCGGGAGATGTCGCGAAATGAATATGCGATGAATTTATCCGCCAGGCACTACTGCCTACACGATGTGGGCAAAAATACGGAAACACGAAACAGACGATACATTACAGTGGCTAATACGGTGCAGGAAAACTGTTGGCATTCCAAACAGCTTCCAGTCGTCTGGAAAATTATAAATAAGGGTCCTGTATGGTATACAATTGAAAATTATACCTATCTTCCTGCAAACTGTGACAAGTTTGGTTAACAAAGATGGAGGTGGATACTGATCACGCGTCCTTCTCTCTAAAATCAACCACAAAGGGTCAATAATATTGAGATATCTTGACTGTGATGACCGGGGCAGGTGCGACAGTTCATCTTCATGCTCACAAAACCAGTCCTAGGCGATGCCAGCTGCAGGAATAGGGCCCCATTGTCTCTAAGCATAGCATCGCCATTGGGTAACAAGTATTGTACCATGGGATGGACCTGTCGAGCCAAAAGGGTCAAAGCGTCTTTGGCGTAGTGCGATCTTGCAGAGTAACTATTGGGTCTATGGAATGCCACGATAATGGTTGTCCGACTCATCAGCGATATCCCGCCCTGATAGTATCGTAAGCGTGGGATGGCGTACGTCACACATTAGCTCGATCATAAGTTGGAAGCTGTGAATCAAGACTCTTCCGATCAAATGACTTCCTTCCATTACTCCATAGACTAGGTTTCATGGCTTTGGCACCACGTTTTCATGTTACGAGTGCTTCCATCACTCGTGTGTAATTTTGGAATTCCAGTTCACCCTGCAGTTTCCAAAGTATGGAGCTCTCTTCATGTTGTACTGGTGATGACAGGGTTCGTGAGTGCGACATTTGCTTCGGCGGTGACTTTGGCATTTGTCGTCCCCTTATTTTTCGTCACGATCTTGTTCAATGAGCGTCCGTCACGATCACTCAGCACACACATTCGTCCATGTTGTTATTAAGCAGGTGAAGTTTTTATGATTTCCACCAATACTTTGAACAGACCGACGGTGTCGCAATGTCGCCCCTTGTCACCCGTTGTGGCCAATCTTTTTACGGAAGATTTCGAGGAGAGAGCACACTAGTCAGCCGAGTTGAAACCGACGTGCTTTAGGCGATATGTGGATGGCATCTTTGTCACCTGGCCCCACGGCAATGCGTCGCTGGATTCATTATTACGAAACCTAAATTATCTTCATTCAAATATCAAGTTTACAATTTAGATGGAGAAACACGGCGAACTGCCGTCGTGGACGTGTTGATGCGGAGGAAAGACGACGGCAGTATGGGTGACAATGTGTACCGTAAACTTGCACACACGGACTTTTTCTTACAGGCCACCAGCTGTCAGCATTCTGCACAACGAAACGACGTAGTTAGGACGTTGGTCCACAGAGCACGAATCATATCGGATTCTGACAGATTCTCTCATGAGCTACGCCACCTCCGTGCCATAGTTTTGGAGAATGGATATTCTGAACGGGAGATTCGCCGTGCCACACGTCCGGCGCACATTAGAGCAAGTGAGGAACTGCAAGAAAGTGATAAACAAAGAAGAATTCTCGTTTTCCATACGTCAGCGGTGTTTCTTCGAAAATAGGAAGGTTGTTAACGAAACTCAGAACTCTTTTAGGCTCAGTGAAAGATAATCTTGGTTGAAGAAGGCCTGGTGTCTATAACATACCCTGCAGGTACGAGATGTCATACACTGGACAAACTCGCACCGTAGAGGATAGAAGTGCCGAACACCGATGACACACGTGTCTGGATCAGCTAGAGAAATCTGCAGCGGCCGAGCATTGCCTCAGGACAGGGATACAAAAACACCGGAATTCTGTCGTTGACGTCTTCGTACTGGATGAGCATTATTAGAGAAGCAGTGGAAATTCGCAGCTCCACTAATCTGCATAACAGGGAAACATGATACCTGTGGTGTCACCGCCAGACACCACACTTGCTAGGTGGTAGCCATTAAATCGGCCGCGGTCCGTTAGTATACGTCGGACCCGCATGTCGCCACTATCAGTGATTGCAGACCGAGCGCCACCACACGGCAGGTCTAGTCTAGAGACACTCCCTAGCACTCGCCCCCAGTTGTACAGCCGACTTTGCTAGCGATGGTTCACTGTCTACATACGCTCTCATTTGCAGAGACGACAGCTTAGCATAGCCTTCAGCCAACACAAAAATACCAACTCAGTACGACATGGGATCCAGCGTTCGCCGTTTTAGAATCACAGCGAACACAAAACCAGAACTGTTGGTCCTAAGAGGGATGACGCTGCGTTGGCGACACAGATATTTGGTTGACAACGGCGTGGATAGAAACACGCCGACGCGGACAAGTATATCTGCAGGCGGCACCCGAGAGAGTGCGTTGGGGCGGCCGGCGGCAGCGCACAGTATGACTGACAAGCTTCTGCGCTTGCGTTCATCGTCCCACAGGTGTGTCTGTCACGCTACCGATACGCTTATCTCCGATATTGGTCATTGAAATCTGACGCGGTCACGCCTGCGCAGCTTCTTTTCTGATTGTCGTAAGCAGGAGGCTTCGGTCCCAGCCTGAACTGAAGATTTCGGTCAGTTGCGCCGACGAAATCAGGTGGATTTTTCACAACGACATCTGATGTCTCGCCAGAGAACCATATTTACAGGTAGTCCGTCGGGAAGGCTCAGGGAACACACCAACTACGTCTGCTCAAGAAACCAACTCAAAAACTAATCACAAAATCGGGACAAATCGATAGAGCTTGAAAGTCAGCCCTTATTTTAGAACCATATTACATTGTTCAGCTCTATGTAGATATCAGTAACATTCAATAAGCTCAGGTAGTACTGCAGAACGCATACAAGAGGTAAGTTTATAATTCCCACGGTGGCGGACGTAGCCGCTGAACAATCAGGTGTTACCAGTAGAAGGCGGGGTGTGGTGCTGTGTGGCTATCTGTGAGAATGACAGTTACACCATATTTATTAATTAAGCCACTTTTTCCGCTACAGTTATTAGGAGAAGCCTACTGGTCATAAGCACTTCCTCACAGACACAAGAAAGCAGTCGTTTCAGTAAACAAATGAACAATGTTTACGATAGTGAGACTGTACGATAGGTACGATGTTTCACGACTGCAATTACGAGATCTCACGCCTTAATAGCAAGTTGGTAATGAGATGCCTTCCGAACTAGCTCCAGCGAAAGACCATGCTCTCAATAAATTGCTAGTTTCGAGTTAATAAACTATATATCGTTTCATTATCATCAGGTTATGGTGTTTTCATAAATGAACGCATCATAGGGGATCCACGAACATTCAAATGGTTCAAATGGCTCTGAGCACTACGCGACTTAACTTCTGGGGTCATCAGTCGCCTAGAACTTAGAACTAATTAAACCTAACTAACCTAAGGACATCACACACATCTATGCCCGAGGCAAGATTCGAACCTGCGACCGTAGCGATCGCTCGGTTCCAGACTGTAGCGCCTAGAACCGCACGGCCACTCCGGCCGGCTCCACGAACATTATTTCAAGTAATATAGCTTCCCCAGCCATCACTTAGAATTACAGGATACAGAATTGTACTTTCAGAGAATCCGATGGCGCCGACACTGCCCCTGCGAGGGACATCAACTGCGAGGGCTTTGGGGCTAAACAGGTTAGAGTGAGCGTCACGAAATCTGTCACCTTAGGGCCACGGGCACACCTGCTCAACGCAGTCTGCTGGCGCCAGCGCTGAGATTCGCGTAGAACATTGCTTTGTTGCCGCGTGTGCACTGTTAACAGAACAGTAGGTCAGCACCAGCTGAGCTTCCTGTTTCCGTGCTAAATAGTGTGTTCACATTTGGATCCGGTCTTCCGTGGAACGGTGCACTGGCGTGTGAGGTGAGCAAAATGCAGGAAAGCGAACCCACACGTAGTGCTACTCCAATAGGTTTGTGTAAAAGGCGAAAAAATATTCAAAAGCAACCTAAAATTTTCGTATCGAACGTACTAAAGATTTTTTAGTGATATGGCCAACCGAAAAGAAGGGAGGAATGATATACATTTTGCACAAATTCATAAAATGACAGCAAAACCATGTGATATTTCCGAATCCGCTGTATTCCGTATTAACAGTGCAGTAACATAGGAAGAATCTGTAAATGTGAGCACGTGTTTTGATTTTCCAAGAAAGGGATATAGATGAAAACGGAAATTGCAGAATTTGACGATTTTCACAATAAATTAGTGCGTAGAACTGTACGAGGGGATACCCAAAAGAAACCGAACGAATATCTGGCGGGCAGAGCTTTTGCAGTACCGCGTTTTGCAGCTAGGCACACATAGAGCGAACATTCCACAGTCAGTAAGCCGAGTGCCACCGCTGAAGGAGGACTACTTTCGGCAAAATTTACAATGAGTTGACAAAATCCATGGGAAACCTCCTGCCGGCCGAAGTGGCCGTGCGGTTAAAGGCGCTGCAGTCTGGAACCGCAAGTCCGCTACGGTCGCAGGTTCGCATCCTGCCTCGGGCATGGATGTTTGTGATGTCCTTAGGTTAGTTAGGTTTAACTAGTTCTAAGTTCTAGGGGACTAATGACCTCAGCAGTTGAGTCCCATAGTGCTCAGAGCCATTTGAACCATTTTAGGAAACCTCCTAATATCGTGTCGGACCTCCTTTTAACAGACATAGTGCAGCACCTTGACGTGGCGTAGACTCCCGGTTTTGATTCAGAAAGTATAATTATGGGAAAAACTTTTTAATAGAATGCAGAGACATTGCAGAAGCAAGAATGAAATTTTATGTAAAATGCACCTACTGCATGCTGTCTTGTAGTATACTTAGGTAAAACTTGGGTTTCACAAAACCACAAGCATATATATTTTTCTCTGCTTCAACAGTAATACTGACTTGAAAGTACCTGCAGTTACCTTTGTACAGCGCATATCTGTGATTTGGGTGATGGATGCAATGATGAAGAGCCAGCAAGAGCTGTAAATAAAAAAAAATTGGAAGTGAGGAAATATTCCCGGTTGTAACAACGCGGGCCTTCGCTACTAAAATTATGGTAGCAGCACAAGTACTCCCTCGCAGTCGCGCACGGAGTCTCTCGTAATTAAAAAGCCTTCGGTACTTCAATGATACAGAAATGATGTCTCAGATGTCACCAAAATTAATTTCAACTTGTTCGCTGGAAGTCTCCACAGTGTCCAAAAGACCGCAAATTCATTGGCGATGACATCATTACACAGGGGGAACAGTTTCATACCACTCACGGTATTTTATTTCTTATGTCAGAATACTTTTGTTTTCACCATGTGTCACATACATCTATAGCCTCTCAGAAATTTCATATATTCTTTTCAGTCACTTCTGTCGCGTTACATACGTTGAAAAACAAACATACGTGTCTTCTTTTTTCATGGGAGCTGGAAAGAATTTTTTTTTTTTTTTTTTAAAGTACTCTATCATGTTCTAGACTACAGACAGAGACGTCTAAAATTTTTTCGGAGTTTTTACTAACATTTGAAATTATCACTATCTGGCAATACAGTAGGACAGTGAGATGACCCTAATGTGCCTATTTTCGAGACGGCCGGTGTAGGAAGTAGTCCTACGTGACGAATCACTAAGGTAATCCAAGGATGGTTGTCTTCATATCAACAAATCGCGGATGGCCAAGCATGGCCAATCATACTATACATCTTACGCCTTCATTTACGGATTCATTAACTAAACTGAGACACGCCAAGAGGTTTAATAATGCAGGGGGACCTTACAATGTCTGTTCTTTAAGAACTTAGGCCATAACCTCGAACTTACTCGGGAGAGACAATGGCAGAGAAAATTCGGGTGCAAAAACTTAATGAAAGCTTCAACGAAAACATATAGGCATGTACACAAATGTCAGACACTGTAACTGTAAGTAGGCTGTTTAGGTTTTTTATTGGTAACGCCACCTCTGTATAAAAATCACTGGCTGTGCTGTGTGCAGTCTGTGTCTAGTTTGCATTGTTGTCTGCCATTGTAGTGTTGGGCAGCGGCAGCTGGTTGTGAACAGCGCGTAGCGTTGCGCAGTTGGAGGTGAGCCGCCAGCAGTGGTGGATGTGGGGAGAGAGATGGCGGAGTTTTGTAATTTGTCATGAACCGCTATATATATTATGACTATTAAGGTAAATACATTGTTTGTTCTCTATTAATATCTTTCATTTGCTAACTATCCCTATCAGTAGTTAGTGCCTTCCGTAGTTTGAATCTTTTATTTAGCTGGCAGTAGTGGTGCTCGCTGTATTGCAGTAGTTCGAGTAACCAAGATTTTTGTGAGGTAAGTGATTTGTGAAACGTATAGGTTAATGTTAGTCAGGGCCATTCTTTTGTAGGGATTATTGAAAGTCAGATTGCGTTGCGCGAACAAAATATTGTGTGTCAGCTTAAGGACAGTCGTGTATAATTTTTCTAAGGGGACGTTTCATATGGCGACCCTTAGCCGAGGATTCCTCACTGGAATCTTCTGATTTTTTCTTGTAGTTTGTGTAATTAGTGTAGCTTTTGTTTGTTGCTAGCGCGTAATTGTAGAGAAAATCTCCTTTGTAGTTGCAATTTTTCGTTGTTGTACAGTAAAACAGTTGTGGCATGCATGTAGATTTGCACCAAGTATTTCGCAGCTGCGCTTGCAATTAACTACATATCATTTTCATTGCTATGTTAATATGTTCTCTTATTTTTGCTCTTCAAATTGTGCTTTTCTGTGTTATCGTGTGAAATATTGTGACAATAACGGCGTGTGAAAAACGTAGTACTAGGCTCCAAAGTAAACTGAGAAATGACAGTGAAGACGAAAGCAGTGTGTTAGCGCCGCAGAGTAATGAATTAACTAATGTTCAAAGTAGTAATTTGGTAATCGTGCATAGGGAAATGGAGCGGGCGGCAAATAATGGTGTAGACAGTGAAACAAGTAGTGAACAGGGAAGCATTATCGATCGATCGGTCGGCAACAGCTCGCCTCAGGAATACGAAATGACAGGACACAATCTTGCAAATACTGTAGATTCAGGTTTTGGGTCCCCAACGTTTTCTCAAATAAGTCAAGACACATTTCTGCTTGTCAAAATGTGAATGTTTCCGGTGCAAATGCACTGCCGAAAAGCATAGAGGAACAGATTCCAGACACTAATACATTATTATTGCAATTAATGCAACAAATGAAACAAAATCAGAGACAAACACAGCAAAAGCTACGAAAGTTAGACAGAATGGAACAAAATCTTCAAAAGTCAGACACAATGGAACAAAATCAGAGACAAACACAGAAAAAGCTTCAAACGTTAGACACAATGGAACAAAATCTTAAAACGTTATACACCACGCTTGAACAAACACGTGAAGATTTAACTACTGAGTTACATAACATCGAATCGAAATGTCAAAAAGTCTGTAATGACGTAAAAATACAAATTTGTGGGCATTTCCAACCTATTTTTTCGCGTCATGAAAATGGATTACAGAATCACGAAGCAGCCATAAAAGAACTGCAAACTATTGTTCATGAAAATCACGACACCTTGCAAGCTAAAATTGACTCAGTTGCATCTACCGATTCGGTTACGCAACTTGCAAAAGCTCAAGAAAACTTAAAGGACACAGTAGATACGATTTCAACACAAATGGACACTCTGAAACTTGGTTCAGAAAAACACACTGAGGAAATAAGTACACTATCGGAAAAGTAGCCGAACTTTCGGATCAGTTCACTAACTTATATACGAAGGTAGATGATAATCTGAATGACACAAAACCAGTAGTCTTTAATGACACAGAAGAGAGCGAAAAAATTAGGAAAATGAAACAAAATCTGAATCAAATTAATGCGCAACACCAAAGAGAAATCTCGGAAGTACAAGATCAGTTGACACAGGTAATACAAGAATTACGTATTTCAGAGGACACTCGCGCTCCAACACGGGAAGAGGGACTTAGAAATACGGAAAAGCCGCAAAATAATAACACAGGGCATTTCGGAAATTATGAAAGAAATTGGCAAGGTGCACCGAATTTTGAGATGGAACCGCCGAAACGACGTAACAATGACCGATATGCGACTCGCCGTCATGATGACTTTGACTATAAGCTGTTCATTACTACATGTAAATTCAAAACATTTAAGAATTCTGGCAACGACATTCATCCACAAGCATGGCTCCATCAATTTTCTCATTGTTTTCCTCCCAACTGGTCATTGGAGCACAGATTAGAATTTATGTGTGGCTACTTCGAGAATGAACCAGCTGTAAGAATGCGATCGGTCATTCACGATTGTCACAGTGAAGGAGAATTTTACCATGCCTTCCTCTCAGCATATTGGTCTCAAGCTACACAAGACCGAGTAAAACATAGCATCATGGTGATGAAACACTTTGAACAATCTGAATTTTCCAGTCTTGTCAAATATTTTGAAGACATGTTGCATAAGAATCAGTATCTTTCAAACTCATACAGCCCCTCAGAACTCATCCGCATTTGCTTAATCAAACTGCCTGAACATTCACGACATATTATTTTAGCAGGACGTTGCAAAGACGACATTGAAGCTTTTTAGGGACTGTTACAAGAACTGGAAATTGACACTGACAATCGCGGAACGCGAAAACAGGAGTACAACAATTACAGGTCACATCTGCCACAATTCCGCTATGATAGAAATAATAAATGGACACGACAAGGCTATTCTTACAACGTAAATCGTGACCAAAACAGACAGCACCCGTATGACAACCGTTGGCAGAGTAGTAATAATTACAGGGAAAGATCACCCCTCCACGGTAATGACTATTACAGAGACAATGAGAGAAACAGACAATATGGGAACCAAAATAATTATTATCAAGGGAGACAGAATAACTTTAGACGCAACGGTGCAGCGCGCAGTTAGACTCAGGGAGAAATTCTCCACCACGTGACCGACAAGAAAGAAACTATGGAATCTACCGACATGACGACAGACGGTATGATCGTAACGACAGACCTGAACTGCATCAGAACTGGCGGGATTTAAACAGGGCAGGGCCCTCTCGTCACGGTTAATTTGTAGAAGTTAGGTCTCCAAATCCCAATAACGACGCGCGCCAACAAAGAGACAATAGGCAATGACTCACACCGCTGGCAGCCACAAAACGTACTTATGAAACTGACGACGCAGGTGCCGTAGCTAGTAATTACGTCAAAATGGAAGACATTAGGGACATCTTACTCCAGGAACACGACGTAAAACATAACAACATTGCATATCCTGTGATTCACATTACAGTAAATGATGAAAAATTTACTGCAGTACTTGACTCTGGCAGTCCCATTTCAGTAATTAGTGAAACAGCCTTTAGCAAATGCAACAAACCGAACGATTGCCCCACACTTCCGTTACGTAAGATTAAATTACAAGGTGCAATCTTTGGAAAAAGTGCAGATGTACGCCAACAAACCAACTTAGAATTCTTTTGTCAAAGCCACAGCTTCTCTATGAGCTTTCTTATTGTTCCATTATTGTTGACGGAAATTATATTGGGAGTAGACTTTTTGAATGAAAACAAAGCAATCTTAAACTTTCACGATGCTGAAATAAGTTTAGAGAAAGAAGGTAAGTCAATAGCTTTGAAATTTGAAGATTGGCTCTCAAACCATGACGAGGAAACTAATCAGCTTTACCTTCTGTTAGACAACAGTTCGGAATTTTCTACGGAACTTGACACTAACAATCACTCTGCAAGTACTGACAGGGATGATATCGATGGCGTATTTGAAACTAATGAGTTAATTCAGAATAAAATTCAAACAATTGAGAATTGTAATGACACTGATAGGCAGGACCTTTTTCAGATTTTACAAGCACATTCCACAGTTTTTACTCACAAAACAGGAACAATCAAGGGATTTCAATACCAATTTCGTGTTCGTGAGCATACTAAATTTTGTGTTAGACCATATGTAATTCCAGCACATTATAGGGCCCGTGTTAGAACATAAATACAATCTATGCTTAATGAGGGCATTATTGAGCCTGCAGTAAGCTCATACAACAATCCATTACATGTTGTGGAGAAGAAAAATGGATCGATCAGACTTGTCTTAGATTCGAGACAAATCAATACTATCATTATTCCTGAAACAGACAGGCGGCAGACGATGGAAGAACTTCTTCAAAATTTTAATGGTGTAAAAGTGGTGTTTTCCATTGATCTCAGATCCAGCTTTTATCAGATCGAACTTCATCCAGAATGTAGAAAATACACAGCTTTTCTTTGTTTCGGCGTTTGTTATCAGTTTCGGAAACTTCCTTTTGGTTTGAACATTTCTTCAGCAGCATTCATTTGCGGGCTAAATTCCATATTACCTGAGTTCTTAAAACGTCACATCACCTTATATGTGGACGACATTCTAATAGCAGAAGCTTCATGGGAACAACATAATCGCATCCTCAACAGTTTGTTACGTATTTTTGCAGAATCTGGAATTACAGTTCACTTGGAAAAGTCTGAATTCGGTAGGTCAAAGGTGAGGTTTTTGGGACATATTATTTCTTCTGAAGGCATTCAGTCGGATCCTGAAAAGTTAGAAGCAATCAGAGCCATTCCAGTTCCATCCACAAAAAAACAAGTCCGCAGTTTTCTAGGTCTCGTAAATTTTTACCGTCGTTTTCTGAATATGCAAATTCTTGTTACACCAAAACTTTGTTCTCTCACTGGAAAAAATGCTATTTGGAACTGGGACGAACAAGCACAGTTGGAATTCAATTCTTTGAAAGAAGCGTTACTTCACGCGCCAATTCTAGCTCATCCAGATCTGTTACAAGATTTCTGCCTTAGCACGGATTCTTCTAAAGTCGGTCTTGGTGCCCATTTATTTCAAGAAGCCACAGAAAATGACACTACTGTTCAGAAAACCATTGCTTTTGCTAGCCGAGTGCTAACAAAATCTGAAAAAAATTATTCCGTTACTGAATTAGAAGCTTTAGCTATCGTTTGGGCATTTAACAAATTCCCTTTCTTTCTTTCTGGTAAGCACGTAAAAGTATACAGTGATCATCGTGCATTACAATTTCTTATGTCTTCAAAATTAAATCATGACAGGTTAAAACGTTGGGCATTGTTTCTGCAAGAATTCCGCTTCACAATAGTCTACATTCCCGGTAAGGAGAACATTGTTGCGGACGCACTGTCACGCGCACCGGCTGGGCTTGAGAAAAGTAACACAGAAGGCAACCTCGAGAAAAATTTCAGTATTCTTTACATTCAGAAAGTCGCCTTTGAAAACTTCATCACCACATCTTTAAAGGACATTGCTCATGAACAAGATAAAGATCCGATTTGGAAAGACATCAAGAGCAAACGGCATGGAAAGACACACACACAGATTCAGCATTATTACCTGGTTAGAAACAACATACTCTTCAAACGCTGCGCTGTTGATGACAATCTATGGGTACTTTGCATTCCAGACGATTTTGTTAATAAGCTCATTTGGTACATTCATTTCAGCTACGCACATTTTGGCCCACGAAAATGTTATCGTATTCTTCGAACGACTTGTTACTTTAACAATATGGAAAAGCGAATTCGAAGAGTCTTGTCTATTCGTAAATTTTGTCAAAAGGCGAAACCATCTACTATCTCACATCGTGCTCCATTGTTTCCTATTATTCCTTCTAAATTAAAAGAATTTGCTGCTGTTGATCTCTTGGGACCCCTTGTCAGAACATCCAATGGATTTTCGTACGTTCTAGTAGCTGTTGAACTTACTTCAAAATTAGTTTCTTTCACTCCGTTACGTAAAGCCACTGGACGGTCTGTATCCAACGCCTTTGTTAAAAATTTCTTACGTGATGTTGGACACGTTAATAAAGTCATTTCAGATAACGGACCGCAATTCAGATCTGCTGTTTGGTCACGCATACTTCGCAACCATAAAATCAAACCTGTTTTTATTTCATTGTACTCACCACATTGTAACCCCTCCGAACGGATTATGAAAGAAATCAATAAGCTTTGCAGACTTTATTGTCACAGAAAGGATCAGCATTGGGACAGATATTTACACTTATTTCAAAACGTGCTGAATGAAATGCCTCATGATTCCACTGCTTTACCACCTACTCTTGTACTGAAGAATGAAGAACCACCGAACAGAATCAGAGAGCTTGTACCTTTCCCGAATACACGTAAACTTCGACACAAAGACAATTGATTTGACTCTTAAAAATATAAAATCTGCAGCAGACAAAAGGAGAAAACTACACGGTTAAGCAAATGCAAAGAAATTGTATATTGGTCAGAAAGTTCTCATTAAAGCTCATTCATTGTCACATAAGAAGAAACACTTGAGTCACAAATTCTTTCTAGTTTACAATGGACCTTACAGAATCCGACGTATACCACATGATAATTGTGTTGAAGTTGAAACTCTGCGTACTAGGAAGAGTAAAGGTTTACACCAGAAACTGTAGCCATGCAACAATGTTTGAAGTTAAATATCCACTCAAGAACCAAGAGAACTTATTTAAACAGAAATTATGAATGCATTGTTATTGTGAACAGACGACACAGTGTTATTGTGTGTGTACATTCTTGCTTGTTAGTTGCTCGATTACGTAACGACTATAAGGCTTACATACTTAGAACATGTACTGCTAATGAGATTCTAATGCAACATTTTGGTTTACTTGAAAATACATTCTGGATTTAAAGTACTTTCTGTGAGATACCAGATGAGACATTTGTTAGTTTATGTGACAGCTACACGATTTTATCACAACGCTACTAATGAGTGACAATTTACAATGTTGCTTTTGTGGTGTATTGTTTTACATCTGCACAGTTTTTCTGTACTATTCTGGAAAGTAAAACATGTTTTAGTAGTAACTTTTGTGGTATAGCTACAATGAGACAGCCTTTTCAATAGTACAACAATATGTTACAACACAGTAATTTCGTCATCGCAACAATAAGCGTAATAACTAAGATATCTATACGCAAAGCATTTCACTTTTGTTTATCATGAGGTAAGTACATTGACTTCTGCAGAACTTAGCTTTCGGAGGACAATAACTACGACACTTCCACAGAGATTATCTTACAACAAGACGCACATTTTGCGCTACAGGACACGTATTTGAGTGATTAATTTTATACTTAAAACATTTATTTTTAAAGATTTTTGAATTACAATGATACAAAGGTTTTCTGTGATACATTTCATTCCATTGCTGTAATCTGTAACACCTGAGGTTATAATTACATTAATCCTCAGGGGGGTACTCACTTACTTTGTGTACCATGTGTTTGGCAAGCACAAGGAGCCCTAGCTAATATGGTATTTGCTTATACAACTTTACACATCGGTACCATATTTCTCTAACACACAAATTACACAGCTATCTGATCATTTAACTGAGAGATAAACATTTTTTTTACTACATCAGTGACACATGTTTACGCAATTTCACAGTTGGATAACTTCACACTTATGAAATTGTATTTTGTCTGTACTTTGTGAAATGCGCATATTTTCCCGGAACCATTGCGATACCATGAGAGCTTTGAATGATGTACTTGGTATGGGATTATGATTTTTAAAGTACGTTTGAGGTAGATGACACTATTGAAATGAGCAGAGAATTTTTTTAGGTTTTGAAATTATTGGAGGAAGCTACGACGATTTTGAGATTGGACCGAGGTGTTATGATGTTATTTTTATGATGACGATGTGTATTATGCTGTTGAGGTATGTTTATGGTCAGTAAGCTGATGCTATATGAGTTATTTGATTATGCTACGTATCTGTTATAATGAAATGTTGAAGAAATGTCGACGAATAAGGGTAAGGAATAATGAGTAGTGGTTAGGGACTCTGGTTTGTGAAAAAGGTTGTTGGAAACCAAGATTTGTACTTTAAGAGTTATGAAATGTGTGTATATGCGTGAATGTATCACAATGCTGGCGAAAATTTTTTGGCCGCTGTTATATTTATAGGATTTTGTTTCTAAAGATTTGTAACCCAAATTCTTGACCTGTGAAATATTTTTGTATGAGACTGTCACTGTAGCGGAAACTGGTGTCGTAAATATTTCGGTAAGAAAGTTAAGTGACCACCTGCACCTAATGCATCGTGGGCACCCAGCTGGGCGACAGTCGCCTTGAAGAAAAGCCATTGGCGTGTACCTTCCAGAGGCACAGGTGAAAAAAAAAGAAGGGGAGGCCATTATCCTCACTATTGACGTTCCTTTGTAGAAAACATCGGAAAAACGTCACGGTCGAACTTGATAACATATGATTACACTGTGGAGCTCTTAATTTATGATTTACTGAAATGCCTAATGAAATGACGAGAAATATTTTTATGTCTATACACCTGATTATGACTACTGTCTCTCTAGTTGAGAGATTTTTCTACTAACTTATGAAATGCCTAATGACTACTGAATGATGTTCTTATGCTTTACTTTGTACATAGTTGCTTGTTTCATTTGATATCTAGTTTCTAGCTGCACTGCAGCATTGGTTAAAATAAAATTTTATAGATGTACTAATATAAATATTTTCTGTCTATGGATCGAGTAAATAATAATTTTTTTCAAAAAAATGAGGGAGCACAAAACGACATTTACCTTCACAGGAACTGCATTCATAATTTTCTTTTCAAGTACTTCGTAACATTTTTGGTAGAATAACTTCTTGTGGTGCACCACTTTAATTACATAGACATTAAGATGTGAATATACATTTCCCTTGTCTGCATTGTTATCTTTAGTGTACTATTTTTTCTGCTTGAACTTTGTCATGTTTAGATACAATTTATTACCTTTGCTTCTGCTGTTTGCCAGGCATAATGTTACTGAATTTGACTTTGTATTACGCTGTTAAGCCAGTTTTACTACTGATTTATTTTTCTTGTTTGCTGCTCATTGCCTTATATTAGTTGTAATTTATGCTGCTTGCTTCGCCATTTGTATTTTTGATCATTGCTGTTTGTGTTAATTGTTTTGCGTGGCTGCATTGCCTCGTCCCTTAGTTTAGCATCTGAGCTCAGTAGATTTGAGTTAGCTTAAGAGGGGTAGACTATATAAGAAACTGACTATGGAGAATAGGTAAAGAATGCGTTGCAAAGTTATATGAAAAAGATTTGGGCCAAAATGAGTATTGTACACTGAGAAATAATTATATTGAAAGAAATATGAATAGAATACAGAAAGCAGGTATAGATAGGACCTTTTGGGAATAATGATGAATCAAGGGAGATCTCCAAGAAGTAAAGGAAGTTTTGTTTGCAAAATACTGCAGTAAAACAAACCCTGTCCTTTCCTTTTGTATTATTTCGCTATATGTGTGTGTACTCTTGTGTATTTGTGTTTTTCCTGTCTTTATGTGTTTAGCTAATACGATTTATGTTGTAGAATTTTTCTAGTACTAAGCTATATTCACTATGAGGAGGAATACTGTTATCCTCAAATATAAGTTGCATTAATAATATGTTATTTTCTTTGTAACGTTGTTTACAATTCTGTTCTGTTTCAATGTTCATGTGTGAAATTAATGTTTCGAAAACTATTCTCATTATTTTATGTATTTACTTATGTCATAATTCCTGTAACTCTGATGGATATGTTAATTCGATTCTTTTGTAAAGCCTGTACTACAAATGTTATCTGTATTGTTATGTTCTTTAATGATGTATTTTGTACCTTTGTAATTTTATTTTCATGTTCTGAATTTATAATCGTTTAGACACCAGTTCTTCAAAGTAAGTTACATTTCACTGCACACGTTTCTGTTGGTCATAGTATATGGACAATATGTGAGAAGTAGGGACTGTTAGTGTTTACATGCGTGTTAATAATTCAGCAAGGGACTGGATAACAGCATTGCTGGTTCTAAGGACAATTCCAAAAACTTTGTGCGTGCACAAGTGGTGGTTTATGGACTTGCTATCTTCTCTGCAAGACTCTTCGATGGTGATTGTGCACCTGCACAGTCGCACCAGATGGCTGCTGGCCATCTCTACAAGGACTACATTGGGGCTGCATCTCTGATGGTCCACCAATATCATTATTTCTACAAGGACTACAGTGGGTCTGCACCTCTGGTGGCCCACCAATATCGTAATCTCTACCAGGACTACAATGGGTATGCTCTGTGATGATCTACCTACCAATACTCTTCAAAACTTCGATTGACTCTGCTGTGGATTTGCTCTGTTGTGGCCCATTACCTGTCTGCATGTCAAGAGTCAGCACTGTCTTTCCATTGGAAGGACAACACTACTTCTTCAAGACAGCATGGAAATCCACTACTTCCGTGTACATTTTATTTTACTGCTCAGACTTTGAGAAAAACACTGGAATTTTACAGTGATGAACAATCTGGACTGTCTTTATGGACTGTGAGAAAATTTTAGCTTTTGACCAACATTGTATGAATAAGTGTGTGCATTTGATATCTTTGTTATTGTAATTATGAAAAATTTTCTCAAATCATTATTGGCCACTGCCCAAAACGATTTGTAAAATTTTTTGTGGGGAGCATGGGGGCTATGTAAGTAGTCTGTTTAGGTTTTTTATTGGTAACGCCACCTCTGTATAAAAATCACTGGCTGTGCTGTGTGCAGTCTGTGTCTAGTTTGCATTGTTGTCTGCCATTGTAGTGTTGGGCAGCGGCAGCTGGATGTGAACAGCGCGTAGCGTTGCGCAGTTGGAGGTGAGCCGCCAGCGGTGGTGGATGTGGGGAGAGAGATGGCGGAGTTTTGTAATTTGTCATGAACCGCTATATATATTATGACTATTAAGGTAAATACATTGTTTGTTCTCTATTAATATCTTTCATTTGCTAACTATCCCTATCAGTAGTTAGTGCCTTCCGTAGTTTGAATCTTTTATTTAGCTGGCAGTAGTGGTGCTCGCTGTATTGCAGTAGTTCGAGTAACCAAGATTTTTGTGAGGTAAGTGATTTGTGAAACGTATAGGTTAATGTTAGTCAGGACCATTCTTTTGTAGGGATTATTGAAAGTCAGATTGCGTTGCGCGAACAAAATATTGTGTGTCAGTTTAAGGACAGTCGTGTATAATTTTTCTAAGGGGACGTTTCATAACATAGTTATCAAGCCCGGGCTATTGTGCGGTAGCGAAATGCTAACACTCCGCAGAACTGGTGAAGACGAAAATTTAGTAACGGGAGAACGCAGACTTCTATGAAAGATAGTCGGCTAAAAAAGAACTGGTGGATACGGACTATAATAAAAAAAAATCAACCGAAAAAGGGTCAATACTCGCAGCAGACATAAGAAAAAGACGATTGAAAGTTTTGGGCATATTCACAGACTCCCGACAAAACTCACTCACAAAACTGCGACGTGCACAGAACAACTCAGAACCACAGACTTGGTCCAGCAATTCAAAATGGATTCAGAAAACCCTCAGTTTCTCAGAATTTTCCAACAGAAACTTATACAGACAAATATATTAGTAAATGGAAAGTATTGCCGGAGAATGAAACCACTACCATACTGGGGACAAAGTGTACTGAAGAAAGCAAAAGAATCTATGCAGGAAAAGAAGAATTGTTTAGAAACTCAGGAGACTGAAACATAAGAACTTTTTGTGTCCCCGAAGGGTCTGATCGCACCTAATAATAATAATAACAATAATAATAATAAGTAGAGCCAAGGAAACTGGTACTCCTGCTTAACACCGTGTAGGGCGCGCAGAAGTGCCACAACACGACGTGGTATGGACTCGACTAATGTCTGAAGTAGCGCTGGAGGGAACTTACACCATGAAACCTGCAGGGCTGTCCATAAATCCGTAAGAGTACGAGGAGGTGGTGGTCTCTTCTGAACACGTTGCAAGCCATCCCAGATATGCTCAATAATGTTCATGTCTGGGGAGTGGCCAGAGGAGGTATTTAAACTCAGAAGAGTTTCACGGAGTCACTCTGTAGCAATTCTGAACGTGTGGAGTGTAGCATTGTCCTGCTGGAATTGCCCAAGTCCGTCGGAATGCACAATGGACATGAATTGACGCAGGTGATCAGACAGGATGCTTACGTACGTGTTACCTTTCAGAGTCATATCTAGACGTATCAGAGGTCCCATATCACTCCAATTGCACACGCCCCACACCATTAGAGAGCCTCCACCACCTGTAACAGTCCCCTGCTGAGACGCAGGGTCCATGGATTCATGAGGTTGTCTTCATACCCGTACACGTCCATCCGCCCGATACAGTTTGAAACGAGAGTCGCCCGACCAGGCAACATGTTTCCAGTCATCAACAGTCCATTGTCGGCGTTGACGGCCCCACGCGAGGCGTAAATCTTTGTGTCATGCATCATGAAGGTTACACGAGTGGGCCTTCTGCTCCAAAACCCATTTCTACGACGTTTCGTTGAATGGTTCGCACGCTGACACTTGTTGATAGCCCACCATTGATATCTGCAGCAATCTGCGGTAAGGTTACACTTCTGTCACACTGAACGATTCTCTTCAGTTGTTGTCGGTCCCGTTCTTGCAGGATCTTCTTCCGGCCGCAGCGATGCCGGAGATTTTATGTTTTACCGGATTCATGATATTCACGGTACACTCGTGAACAGGTCGTAGGGTAAAATCCCCACTTCATCGCTATCTCGTAGATGCTGTGTCTTATCGTTCGGGCGCCGATTATAACACCACGTTCAAACTCAGTTAAATCTTAATAACCTGCCATTGTAGCAGCAGTAACTGATCCAGCAACTGCGTCAGGGACTCGTCTGATATAGGCGTTGTCGTTTCACTTCTGGACAGTAAAAACCACGAGATGTAATTGATTAATGTGAAGTTTGGAGGTTCTCATTTGAAACAAATGGTTTGTACGTTATTTGGCATCAGCCAGAACACATAGTAATACTCCACGTGGTTTCGGATGTATTCATTGCTCCCATAGCCAGAAATGCACGTGCACTTCCGTAAGTTGTACGTAACGGAACCGACACTCATAAAGCTTTTGCCGACCATAGGGAACACATGCTGTCAGCCTGTCGTCGAAGATATGCCTATTCGTTTAATCAAAAAATTTATTTTTAGTGGTCTGCTTTCATGGAATCTAATGAAGTGTATTTTGGTTAGAATTACATTCCACTTAGATTCTCTTTCATTCAGTGTACTCCGTAACAGAACTCAGTAACTTCTTAAACATGAGAAGTATTGTTAAAGATGTTAATTCAATGTACTCTTGTCTTAGAGCTCAGTAACTTATTTTTCGACAACCTTAATCATGAGCAGTATTGTTGAAAGATGTTGTTATTGTTGACAGGTGTTGACTAGTGCGACGAGGCAATAAATTAGCGTGGAATGATTTGGAAAATGAAACAGACTTCTTAACAACATGCTTCCAATAGCAGTGAGGTATGAACGTTAAATGCAGGAAGAATCCCGAATCAGGGGGCTGATCAGTAAGCAATGTAGAAATTCATATTTAACCCATTCAGACCCTCTCCCTACCCTCCTCTTACTGTGTCTTAGATGCAACAGAAATATTTTTTCCCAATGAAAATCTGAGGCACACATTTGTGAATGCTCAACGTTTCCATCATGCATAAGTGCTGCCAACTCTTGGGCATCACTGTCGAAATATCAGCAAGTCAATATAGCATTGCGCAGCAGATCGTGACCACCAGAATACGAGGATGTGGTTGGTTTGCAATATTCCACTCTGTAACTGAATATTATTATCATTATTTCGCGTGGCAATTACTGCATGATCAAATGTTCAAATGTGTGTGAAATCTCATGGGACTTAACTGCTAAGGTCATTAGTCCCTAAGCTTACACACTACTTAACCTAAATTATCCTAAGGACAAACACACACACACCCATGCCCGAGGGAGGACTCGAACCTCCGCCGGGATCAGCCGCACAGTCCATGACTGCAGCGCCTATGACCGCTCGGCTAATCCCGCGCGGCTACTGTAGATCATTTCAATGTTTATTACAGTAGAGAATATTTCGTAGTTAGTTATTTTAATCCATAAAATGAAGCCAAGCGTACAAAGTATGTTTTAAAGATAAGTACATATTTTTGTTTAAATCTTGCATCTCAAATCATTGAAAAATCACCTAAGAGCATTACCACATAAGTAACAATTTCCCTTCTTCCATAAAAAACTCATGTCTGAAACGACTAAAAAGGAAAAACTTTGTCTTTATCCACCAGAAAATGTTATATCCCCCCCCCTCCACCCCAAAAAAGGGCTATTACCACCATGCTTAAAACCACTGTTTTAGTAACTAGTTCACATCGAAGACCACGTTAGAAGAAAAATACGTATACTCACCAGTTTACACCCTGACAGTTACCACCATCTAGCGCAGAAAAACGGGGGAAAGCGAAGTCTCACAAAAGACGCTGAAATAATAGAATACGGTTTGAAGGTACACAGGACAAGCAGATCATTGACAGCTGCACCCAACAACAATTACACAACCTTGGGAAACAAAAGAGAAATCGGAGAGTGCAGCAGCTACAGTATTTCTTCTGTATAGTCGAGCATTATCTGGAAGTATTGGACGAAAACAGAAAAGGTGCTGAATGAAGGCCAACATATGGACATCTGCCAAAACGTCTAAACATACTTGTAGTATTGTAAACGACGACTGCTGTGCAATACGTGATGTCACAGTGTTTAGTACTCACCAATAACTTTGCAAATTTCTTGCCTTTTTGGAGAAATGTTTTCTTAATTTGGAACATAGCATGCTTTACGCAAAATTTCTTACTATACGAAGCGTTGCTCGGTCCACTGTATGTGGCGTAAAAGCGACTAACAACCTGAGACCACACAAAGGCAGTGCTACAGATTGCCGAAGAGTCGTACTTTCAAAATACCTACATGCCTACTAGGTTAAATTTTTATGTATCAGTATCGGGCTTCCTGGCGCTTAGCACAACAAACCTACGAAAATACGACGTCTCTTGGATAGATCGTTAATGCGCTGCAGCATTGAAACTCATATTTGATCAATAAGCTAATATAAATACGAAATCCACCAAATTGGGACGATAGTTTCGGAAACTGTGAAATCGATGTTGCGCTGTGCGATGTGCTTTTGCTACAAGGGCTGAGTGTAGCACAAATGATCTAGTTAGCCAATACAGCAAGCACGGCGGACCCGTTCTGTTCAGCTAATGGCAAAGTCGCTATTTCGTATCGCCCAGACACATACTGTAAAGAAATAAATAGATCTATAGCTTCATAAATAATTTTGGCTGTCAGAAATATTGGCTGCTATGTTTTTTTTCCGTCATAGGTATTGTTAGGCTGGGATGTAAGACGACATCTTAAATGGATGCAAATGGAGCAATGACACTGATACTCTTATCTGCGAGAAATATATGGCTTTTTTTATTCCGAATATGTCGTAGATTCTATATCGCGATTTCCGAAGGTATGGTGCGGCTTGGACGTAACGACAGAACTTAATCCTAGAACATTACAGGGAGGGACACTGTGACATTGTTACTAAACCATCTCAAATACACTCCTGGAAACTGAAATAAGAACACCGTGAATTCATTGTCCCAGGAAGGGGAAACTTTATTGACACATTCCTGGGGTCAGATACATCACATGATCACACTGACATAACCACAGGCACATAGACACAGGCAACAGAGCATGCACAATGTCGGCACTAGTACAGTGTATATCCACCTTTCGCAGCAATGCAGGCTGCTATTCTCCCATGGAGACGATCGTAGAGATGCTGGATGTAGTCCTGTGGAACGGCTTGCCATGCCATTTCCACCTGGCGCCTCAGTTGGACCAGCGTTCGTGCTGGACGTGCAGACCGCGTGAGACGACGCTTCATCCAGTCCCAAACATGCTCAATGGGGGACAGATCCAGAGATCTTACTGGCCAGGGTAGTGGACTTACACCTTCTAGGGCACGTGTGCGGGACCGTAGCCCAGCTTCATGGAGACGGTTGCGAATGGTCCTCGCCGATACCCCAGGAGCAACAGTGTCCCTAATTTGCTGGTAAGTGGCGGTGTGGTCCCCTACGGCACTGCGTAGGATCCTACGGTCTTGGCGTGCATCCTTGCGTCGCTGCGGTCCGGTCCCAGGTCGACGGGCACGTGCACCTTCCGCCGACCACTGGCGACAACATCGATGTACTGTGGAGACCTCACGCCCCACGTGTTGAGCAATTCGGCGGTACGTCCACCCGGCCTCCCGCATGCCCACTATACGCCCTCGCTCAAAGTCCGTCAACTGCACATACGGTTCACGTCCACGCTGTCGCGGCATGTTACCAGTGTTAAAGACTGCGATGGAGTTCCGTATGCCACGGCAAACTGGCTGACACTGACGGCGGCGGTGCACAAATGCTGCGCAGCTAGCGCCATTCGACGGCCAACACCGCGGTTCCTGGTGTGTCCGCTGTGCCGTGCGTGTGATCATTGCTTGTACAGCCCTCTCGCAGTGTCCGGAGCAAGTATGGTGGGTCTGACACACCGGTGTCAATGTGTTCTTTTTTCCATTTCCAGGAGTGTATTACTAATCCATATTTCATTCAAAAGAAGTCATAGTTTATAGTTTATGCACTAGTTAATTAAATTACAGGGTCTCCAATGGTATGTCACATACAAAATGATGTTTTGCACCCTATACTGACTATAGTACTCCTCAAAATATTGGCGTTAACCACGAACTGGTACCAACTGCAATCGTAAATTTTTGGAGGGGTTTAGTGGCTCTGAGCACTATGGGACTTAACATCTATGGTGATCAGTCCGAGGGGTTTAGTCATCTAAGCTTAAACCGCTGGGAGTGAAACAGTGCCTTTTATATTCTCAGTTGTTACAAATATTTGGTTGTTGTTATAATAATAGGTCGCTATTTCTACGAGTGTGGGTAAGCTGTTATCGGCTGTTTTTTTTTGTTTTTTTTTTAATATCAAGCAATGGATGATGGTGTGGTTAGGCTGGATCACAAGAGCAGAAAAAAATATATTCGTGGTGACAGACTGATGTGTAGGGTAGTCAGAAGTCTAGGTCAGGTTGGCATACGACAGTCCTGTACTGAGTTGGCGAAACCAACGAATGTGAAAGTAGAAAATATGGTTGTGGTGACTGACAGATGTGCAGCGAAGCCAGAGGTCTAGATTAATTTTGAATGCAACAGTTTAGTTGTGAACTGCCAAAGCCAAGGAATGTGAAAGCGGAAAATTTGGTTGTGATGACAGACTAATCTGTAACGGATCCACTGGTCTAGGTTGCATACGAAGCTATCTGTTTGTTAGTGGGTGAAAAGTGCTAATGTGAAAGCGTAAAACCGCGATTGTGGTGACGAAGCTAATGTTAGCCTGTGGAACAGCAGTGAAATGTATAAGTTATGCCGTGAATAATCGGCTGTTTTCGCGAATATGTCGAGACTTCCGATAGCGTGAATGGGCAGGAATGTAAGTGCATAACTTCAGTTATGTCACATTATCGTGCGACCAGTGCCGATACCGTACCGAGTACTGTGACGTATTACGATATTTGGCCCCATTGGAAGGCGACCGTCTGTTGTGTAGTCGTAGTTCAGGCAAGTGAGTGTGAGAATGAGTAAAACTGAACTGTAGTCTTGGTCAGTCGCTCATATGTGCTTCCACGCCAATTAGAGTGCCCGAAATGCAAGCTACATTGCAACTTCTTACTGAACGAGCATTCGTTTCGTTGCCGGCGCCGACGGAAGTTGCAGAAGCCCAAACCGTACTTGGTTCGGTGATTCGAGAATGATGATCCGAAAAATTTCAGACTTGCGCCGTGTGGGTCTCCATGTGTTATCCGAAGATGGTGAGACTTGTCACAAATTTCGGCATATCCATGTGTACGGTGACTGACTACGCTTCCTTCTGTCGTGAAGTGTTTATCGAGTGGGCGATAAACAATTCACAACAGTTAGGGGGTCATTGTTGAAACAGACGAGGCAATATTTGGGAAAAGCAAACACAAAAAAGGCCGTGAAATTGTAGGAAATTAGGTGTTCGGTGGAATCCAGAGAGAGTCGAAAAAATGCTTCCTTAATCCGGTTGAACTTCGGAGCAAGGAAGCGTTGTTCAGAATAATAAAAGAAAATATCCTCCCCGGAAATGAAGTACCAAAGGTTTTCAGGGCCTTAGAGTGAACCACAGTCTGAACTTTTTAGATGCGAAAGAGCATTCCGTTCACACACAGAACGTGGAGAGAGTGTAGTGGGACGTTAGAGGTGCCATTCCACGATATGGTAGAAAGACCAAACACTTCGCGGGTTACCTAGCTGAGTACATGTTCCATCGAGCACATCGCCAGTAATAAATGTTACATCATTTTTTTGTTTAAGCGGATAAACTTTACCCGCCCGGCGAAACTGTGATGTTATAATTGTTTTGAAGAATGTTGCAAGCACGACCAGCGGCTGCAATTCCGGGCCTTTCGGCGAAACCAGCGTCCTCAATTTCCTCAAAACTAAAGGTATATTACAGGATCGCTTTGCTTGGTACTGTATCTTTTGTACATTACTTTGTAATATCTACTTTATTCAAGTTTTGTCGTCGCTTGTGTGTTCGTGGCTGAAGACGTGAAGACGTGATTGGCTGATTACGTAACATATAATGTGCCCTGATTCTGTGTTGTGATTGGCTGAGGACGTCAAATGTTAGAAAGCTACTGCAAAAGCAGAGAGAGCTTCACTGCAAATTAAAACGTACACAGAGCCTCACAGACAAACAAAAACTAAACGAAGCCACAGTTAGCTTAAGGAGGTCTATGTACGAAGCATTCAATGAATTCGGAAGTAAAATCATATCTACCGACTTAACAGAAAATCCTAAAAAAAATTATCTTATGTTAAATCAGTAAATGGATCGAAGCCATCTGTCCGAAAGCCCTGTGACCATAATGGAACTGAAACAAAGGATGACACGGAAAAGGCGAAATAGTAACCATCTTTTTCATAGAACGACAAAAGACAGTAATCGAAATAAATGACCAAGTGACAGAAAAACAAAGACAGAAAAATTGTTCAACAGGGGAAAGGCCACTGGATACAGGGGTCAACGTAGACATCGAGTTCTTCGACTGCGGAAGGCATTCCCTACAGCTAAGTACTGCTGCAGAATACGAGTGTACTGAGCCCTGTCAGACCAGTTGTATGACTGGATTGAAGACTTTATTTGTAAAGATCCGTCTTGATCTCATAAACTGAAATTTTACAATTACTGGTTTCGACCATTTCCATCTGTAGAGCTATGAAACAAGCTGAAGCATAATCTACAACAAGTCTAGATATACGTGAAAATACAAATGTTAACATGATTAACGGTCATGCATACCAACCATACATACAATAAAAATATCCTGATGCAGCTATCAACGCCAATATCTAGATATATAGGTACTTAGTAAGTGCTGGTAATGGCCTAGGTACGTCTAGTATTTATACAAATAACTGAGGCCAGTAGAGGATAAGGTGCATGGGTAACCAATATTAACAGTTAACAAGCAGTGTGCGTAGTCATTAATTAAAATTAGGTCATATTGCAAAATGAGCGACAGACATCGACTCACATAAAGTAAGTGGAAACAGCAGACGGGAAAGAAAACGAAATGTTCGACATAAGCGAAATTTAATAGGCGTGTTTCTATATCTGAAACTGAAATTTCGCACCAGTCGCATAAGAGTGGCGCTAGTAGCTCCACTACGAGGATGCAAATCAGGTTTGCTTTAAATACACGCAGTAGCGGTCGTGAGCGTTAGTTGCCTTTGAGATTAAACGTATTGAGTTGCTGTCAGTCAGGAATGCCTTTAAGGTGACAAAGACGCCAAGTTGCTGTCAGTCAAGAATGTCTTTAAGGCGACAAAGACGCCATTATCAACATCTCACTGATTTTGAACGAGATTGTGTAAAAGAGTTACGAAAATTTGGATGTACCCTCGGCTGTATTGCGCAAAGAGTTGGCAGGAATGTAGCCACTGAACATTATTTCTGACGGCAGATGATCACGAGAGTTTTATGTGAGATTTGGAAAATTGCACGATTTCTTTAGCTACTGGGAGGGTCATAATTTTTTGGTGGGAGAATTGCTAATTACATTTCTCCAGCTCTCCAGTTTGTTGTCTGTTCTTACGTTTGGCATCTTGTACGCAGAATTGCAGTGAATGATTAGCTGTGTTACCATCATATGAGTAACACGTTTAAACGCCACAGATGTCATTACTACACCTTTTTACTCCATTGATTTAATTCTTCCTCGGATATACAGATTGTGAGATTCAGAATTAATGGTACTGATGTGGAGAACATGAATTTGCAGTAAGTTTTCAAAAATTTCTCAATAACAAAATTTCCTGTCCTGAGAAATACTTCACCTGGCGATTCCATGTATTTTTTTTTAAAAATTAAATGTGATGATATTGTACACATTCTGTTAAATATGTGAGGCAATAATATGCAACCTTTCCAATACGCTTATGCCTGCTTTGATTTTTTCTTTCTTTTTACAATTTTGTATCATGACAGTTAACTGTCTAAATATATAACAGGCTATTTCATGAATGAGGCAGATGACCAGTCAGAAGGGAGGGCCAAGTTATGTATATAACAAAACCTCAACATGGTAATGAGTGCACCTGGCAGAAAGTTTTCCAGTGTCACCTAACATAATAAAAAATGAACTGACTTGAGCTCTTTGAAAACAAAAAAGCACATATTCTTCAAATATTTTCATGTAATATGCACAAGTACTAGTAGGCCACAATATAAGTAAACCTATACTATTATAAAAATTATAACTGACAGTTATCTCACCTGTTCATTATTATAATCCTCTATTCATTCCATACATGCCTCCATGAAATGCTTAATTTGCCAAAGGTCTGTCTGAAGTGTAAATAATCCATGCTTAAGACTTAGTAGAAAATGTTTCCAAGTTCTTCAGTAATTGTAAAATATCTAAAAAATATTAATATATTGCACACTCATTACAGTACTTCATAGCTTTCCATACTATGTACAAGGTAAAACGCACTGGGTGTGTTTCCTCGCAGTAATGCCAAAAATTACTAAGCACAGTTTTTGAGAAGGTCGTAGATAGGCTTGTATTACTGTTGACATGCGTTTCCTACATTCCTCAAAATTAACAGAAATTTTTTTACAAAATTACTTCGTACCTGTGTGGTTTTTGGCCTGCGATTATTTCCTTAGGAGTACGAAAATACTTGTTGACTTCAATAACTACCCTCACTGGAAGTATCACCGGCTTCTACGACTTTTAACTGGAGTGCAGTTCTCAACTTCTGGGTTATCTATAGCGATAGCCCGTTAACTCCCGGAGAATAAGAACTGTGAGTGAATACGATGACTGCCACAGAAAAATACTGACTCTGACAGTTATTTCCATAGTCGCTCGAATTCCTTATGGTCGCTATTGGTACTACCCGCCCAAACTAGGTTGACAAACAGCGCGATTGCTCAAGGGAAGGACCGTAAATTTGAAATGCCTTTAGGGTTGGTGCTATCAGCCACCGCCATGGAATCAACTTTGCGCTGAATTTGTGAATATTAAGAGAGCACGAAAGACCAATACACAGCCAGCCGGAGTGGCCGAGCTGTTCTAGACGCTACAGTCTGGATCCGCGTGACCGCTACGGTCGCAGGTTCGAATCCTGCTGTAACATTACGAGTCAAGATAGCTGTAACGGAACTAGAATAACGTAAAGTTATCGTTAAAAACGCACGCCGCGCGATTTGTTACGGTTTGGTCGGTCATAATAATACTAACATGCTTTTGAATACAATTAAAATATAACGGCGATACCTGTTTGGTGTTATTGGAAATAATATGTAGTAAATTAATGAGTAAGGTAGCCGATCCTATAAGAAGATGTAAAATTGGGCATATTAAACGGTTTTGCTATATAGCGACTAAGCCGATGATACGGCGTCTTTTTTTCCGTTTACTCTTAGAAAAAAAACAAGTAAAAAAGTACTAATTGTGCGTTGTGAAAAATACAGGGGCGAGTTATAAATCGCTACGGTGTACAATCAGACTAACAAATCACAAATGGACATTTAGTTACACGAAATCGCGGATAGCGAAGTTTGGTCATTAAATTGAGTACACCTACAGGGAGGTCAATTCCGGGAAAAGTCTATTCGCATCTCACGAAGGACGCGGTATTGAGAGCGATTTTTTTAAATTATATCGCAGAGAGCGGGCTTCAGTTTATAAAAAGGAGAAAAGCTGTATCATTATCGTTGACTGTTGGTGTCAAGCAACCAAAACTGTTCATCAAAGTGTTTCGGTGAATGAGTGGTGAATGCGAAATGAAACTGTGAACGAAGTTATGTTAAATAAAACAGAAGAGACAAGACAGTTTGGTCGTATCTGTTATTATTCCATAAACTGTAACATTTCTTCTCGTTGTACTAAGCCTTTGTAGACGATCGTTATGACAATTTGTTTTGAAGGGATTTCGTTACGAGTTAAGTTTTGGGGACCTGGACAAGAGGGGATAGTTCGTAGATCCTGACTACTGCGGCTATTCTGGAATTAGGCACTACCGTGACCGTTGTGTGTTGTCAATGGCTTAAGGACATCATATCTCAGTCTCTAAGATCGTCGCGCCTGTCCTCTTCGTATAACGGTGCCTCACGGTAACAACGACAACGCCGACGACGTAGGAAGATACGGTAGAAGAGGCGCCACAACGTGCGGCTCGATCAAGGAGGATTGCTGCATCGAGTCGAGTGTCATCCGGATTCACGAACCCTAGAGTTGGAAAATATTGTAGCAGCCAGTGAATCTGTCCAATGAGAGAGGTATTCTTCAATAATCGCTAAAAGCGAGCGATACTACCAGGTATGATTAAAATAACTGTATAATTATAAAAAAAGGAAGTTGAGACTTGTGATTTTGGTAGATAAATACATAGAAATACATAGTGAAAATAAGTGTATGTCTTGGTAGTGAATAATCATGTCAAAACGAACGAAAAGAATGCATGATAATGTGCAGTTGAGTAGAGTAATGAGTAGAGAGAGAGAGGAAAGTGAAGAGGATATGGATGATGCATCCCATGAGCTCAATGTGGGACAGGAGACATGTACAGATAATAATACAGTTATTGATTTAGAGCCGTTAGGAGATTCAAATACAATGATAGGTGAAGTATGCAGCGTGGGAGAGCATAAAGATCCTGAGGTTTCGGAAGTAGATCAGCAAATTGATGCTCAAAATGGAAATATTAATCAAAAGATGTTTGATACGCAGGTATCAATAAATACTCAAATGGGTGTAATGAATGGAGGACCTGGTTCACTAGAAAAAGATAATTAGCAATTACAAGCGGACAATCAAAAGTAAAATGAAAAATTTGAGGCCAAATTTGGTTCATTAGAAGATAAAATGGATTCTTTGGAAAGCAAACTGAACACCTTTGATTATAAACTGGAAAATACTAAGAAAGAATTAAAAGCGGACTGGGAGACTCAATTACATGCGAAATTTGGAGAACTAGATGTAGAGTTTTCTAACACCTTAGAAAGGCAATATAATAATTTAATAGGAAAACTTCATGACGTAGAAAAGAAATATGAGGTAGTTTCGAAGAGTTATGATGGCCTGTCCAATAGGATGGTTAAGTGTGAAAGCAGCTGTTTCAATGCTAGCGCACAGATAGAAGAGCTTTCGAAACAAATAGTCGAGTTTGAGTCCGATGCTCGTAAGGTGATTGACAAGTATTTAGTAGATCAAACTAAAAGACTTGACGAAGATCAATCTGAATGGATAGAAATAAAAGGAAATAAAATTGTAGACAAGGTTAAGACTACTATTGGATCCCAGCCAAATGAAAATATCAATCAGCACCTAAGTAGAAATGATGAATTAATTAAGCTCTTCACTAGCGAAATTCAGAAAATAAAAGACGAAATAGTTGATGAGTTACCTAAATGGCAAAAGGAAACCAATCATAAATTGGCGGAGTTAGAACGAAAGTCATCACAATATTTGTTGACAGAGGACGAACGTTTGGAGAATAGGTCGAAAACAACCGAATATGTTATAATACGAAGTACAATTGTGGTGAAAATTTGCATTGGGAAACTGATGATTCGGTTGTTAAAGATGACGATTCTTTTGGTCATCGAGGATATTTGTCTTCTTTAAAGGTGGAGAACAGCATTTTTAAAAGCAGACAATTCCTAACATTCTCCACTGAAAAGAACAACCTGCATTCGAAAATCTTTATCAATAATTTCAAAAGAATATTTCCACGTAGCTGGTCTGAACATGACCGACTTTAATTTATAGTATCCAAAATTACCGGAGAAGCTGCATTATGGGCCGCCGAAGTAAGTGAAAGTTGCCATACTTGCGCTGAGTTTGAACAACTTTTTTTGGCTAAATACTGGTCGTCGAGTAAACAAGAGAAATTAAAAAAAGAGGTTTATCAACCTGACTATTTTAACAGTAAAAGGGGTACTTTAAGGCAATATTTTGAAAAGTACATAAATAAGTCACGTTATTGGAGTGATCCAATTTCTCACACGGAAGTGATCAGAATTTTGAAGGGAAGGTTGCCCATAAATATACGTGAAAAGTTAATAAATGTTCCTGACCACGATGTATAACAACTCTTGTCGGTGATTGACTCTATAGATATGATTATGGAAGACGCAAGACAAATGAGTAGTAATCTAATGTCGACTCACACTCATAGTAATACGAATAATTATAATAATAATTTAACGTATGATAACAATAATACTGAAAACCAGGTCAAACCCGCATCACAGGAGCGTGGACAATCTTCGTCCTATGGTTGCAATAAAAACAATGATTATAATAAATATAGAAGAGATACTTACTGTGCTAGAGGTAAACCTCGACATGGTGACGCGAATGTGCATAGTAGTGATATTAATAAGAGTAACAGGTACCCAAGTGATGAACCCAATTGTATTCGACATTGGGAAGGTAATTCGAAACATAATGTTCATCGGCAGGATGGAAAAAATGCCTCGAGTCCTCATCCAGCACAAGGAGTTATACCAATGGGCGAAGGAGCCTCCAATGTGCGACGGGGTGAATACCATAACTCGGATCATACTGTACGGATTGTGGAAGTTCATGAACCCCCACCGATGACTCAACGAGATAGATTAAACTAATACCAGTCACCAAATGCTTTCCTAGGATGACTGGAAAGGAGAAGGAAGGCAGACATCAATTTGAACTGAGAGTATTATGGTACAATAATGATCAGGATATGAGGAATGAATTAATTGAAGAAAAACCTGAAGTTTCTAATAAATGCGGACAAATTTTACAGACAATAATTCCAACAAGTATAAATAATGTTGATGTTGAAATATTAATTGATACTGGAGCGACAATTAGTGTCATGACGCGGGACTGTTTAAAACAGATAAGCGAGGGTAAAAATGCCCACTTCTCCTATCACAGGATGTACCGTGTCTGGAGCGTTCAGTGCAAAAATGCAAAAAGTTTTGAAACAGGTACGTGTCGACGTTACAATACGAGGGGCTCAAATAGAAAGTACATTCCTGGTTGTTCCTAAAATGACAGTACCATGTATCTGGGGTTTGGATTTTTTATGTGAGACCGGTGCAATCATTAATTTAGAGAAAGGTGAATGTATATTTAATTCCAGTGGTAATGTTTTGACAGCCACCCTGAGAAAGGGCCGAGTAATTCCAAATCAATTGTGTATGAATCTAATGGCAAAATATGTCAGTATTGATGATGAAAATGTGTATATCTGCCTTATTGAATGTTCTGAAGAAATGATGGATAAAATGTCATTGCAGGAAAGGTGTTAGAATATTTATCTGTTTTCCAAAGGGACGAATTGTACTACTTGTTGGAAGCATATCAGTCGATTTTTAGTAAACGTCCGGATATAATAAAAGACTTTGAATACCATATGAAGACGTATGCACATAAATCCTTTTGTCGTACTTCCTACTCTATCCCATGGACAAAGAAGGAAGTAGTCAGAAAGGAAATCAATAAAATGTTAGAATGGGGTAGTATTGAGCACTCAGATTCCGAATATTGTAACCCTCTTGTGGCGGTAATTAAACCCAATGGTGCTCCCTGCCGCCGTTGGATAAGCAGCTGAGCAGCAAGTCGTATACTCCTAGCTCACTCATTTGTTACATAGTTTAATTCTTAATTTCTTTGCGTGTTTTTGGTACTTGCATTGTTTAATTCATAAATTTCGAGCGTATTATAGTATTTGAGAGTTGTAGCATCGCGTTTTAGTACCTGAATAGTGTAAATTCGCGTAGTCGTTTGTCTACTGTTTTGTTTTGAACGGCCAGTGTCGGTTGGTCGCAGTCAGTGTGCTCCCTGCCGCCGTTGGATAAGCAGCTGAGCAGCAAGTCGTATACTCCTAGCTCACTCATTTGTTACATAGTTTAATTCTTAATTTCTTTGCGTGTTTTTGGTACTTGCATTGTTTAGTTCATAAATTTCGGGCGTATTATAGTATTTGAGAGTGTAGCATCGTGTTTTAGTATCTGAATAGTGTAATTTCGCTTAGTCTCCTTCCGCCGCCGAGCAGTGTCAGCAGTGCGCAAGTAGCAGCATTACTGCATTTACTAGGCAATCTTGTATTTTAATAACCGTTTAAATTTTGTCGATTTGTTTGCGCTCTCTGTAGATTAGTTCAGACGTTCTTAGCAAAACAGTTTTTAGCATGGATAGGAACTGCAACTGCTGTGTTCGGATGCAGGCTGAGTTGGCATCCCTTCGCTCCCAGCTTCAGGCAGTGTTGGCTTCGGTCACACAGCTTGAGGCTGTTGCCAATGGGCATCACTGTGGGGGTCGGGATGGGGGTTTGTCGGGGACGGCCAGCTCGTCCCACGCATCCCCTGATCGGACTACGACTGTGGTTGCCCGGGATACTGCCCGCATTGAGGCTGATCCCTCACCTGTGGTAGAGTGGGAGGTCGTTTCAAGGTGTGGCAGGGGGCGAAAGACATTCCGGAGGGCTGAACGGAAAGCCTCTCCAGTTTGTCTGACGAACCGGTTTCAGGCTCTGTCTCAGGCTGATACTGATCTTCGGCCTGACATGGCTGCTTGTCCTGTTCCAGAGGTTGCCCCTCAGTCTGCAAGATCCGGGCAGTCGCAGAGGGTGGGCTTACTGGTAGTTGGGAGCTCCAACGTCAGGCGCGTAATGGGGCCCCTTAGGGAAATGGCAGCAAGAGAGGGGAAGAAAACCAATGTGCACTCCGTGTGCATACCGGGGGGAGTCATTCCAGATGTGGAAAGGGTCCTTCCGGATGCCATGAAGGGTACAGGGTGCACCCATCTGCAGGTGGTCGCTCATGTCGGCACCAATGATGTGTGTCGCTATGGATCGGAGGAAATCCTCTCTGGCTTCCGGCGGCTATCTGATTTGGTGAAGACTGCCAGTCTCGCTAGCGGGATGAAAGCAGAGCTCACCATCTGCAGCATCGTCGACAGGACTGACTGCGGACCTTTGGTACAGAGCCGAGTGGAGGGTCTGAATCAGAGGCTGAGACGGTTCTGCGACCGTGTGGGCTGCAGATTCCTCGACTTGCGCCATAGGGTGGTGGGGTTTCGGGTTCCGCTGGATAGGTCAGGAGTCCACTACACGCAACAAGCGGCTACACGGGTAGCAGGGGTTGTGTGGCGTGGGCTGGGCGGTTTTTTAGGTTAGATGGCCTTGGGCAAGTACAGAAAGGGCAACAGCCTCAACGGGTGCGGGGCAAAGTCAGGACATGCGGGGACCGAGCAGCAATCGGTATCGTAATTGTCAACTGTCGAAGCTGCGTTGGTAAAGTACCGGAACTTCAAGCGCTGATAGAAGGCACCGAAGCTGAAATCGTTATAGGTACAGAAAGCTGGCTTAAGCCAGAGATAGATTCTGCCGAAATTTTTACAAAGGTACAGACGGTGTTTAGAAAGGATAGATTGCATGCAACCGGTGGTGGAGTATTCATCGCTGTTAGTAGTAGTTTATCCTGTAGTGAAGTAGAAGTGGATAGTTCCTGTGAATTATTATGGGTGGAGGTTACACTAAACAACCGAACTAGGTTAATAATTGGCTCCTTTTACCGACCTCCCGACTCAGCAGCATTAGTGGCAGAACAACTGAGAGAAAATTTGGAATACATTTCACATAAATTTTCTCAGCATGTTATAGTCTTAGGTGGAGATTTCAATTTACCAGATATAGACTGGGACACTCAGATGTTTAGCACGGGTGGTAGGGACAGAGCATCGAGTGACATTATACTGAGTGCACTATCCGAAAATTACCTCGAGCAAATAAACAGAGAACCGACTCGTGGAGATAACATATTGGACCTACTGATAACAAACAGACCCGAACTTTTCGAATCTGTATGTACAGAACAGGGAATCAGTGATCATAAGGCCGTTGCAGCATCCCTGAATATGGAAGTTAATAGGAATATAAAAAAAGGGAGGAAGGTTTATCTGTTTAGCAAGAGTAATAGAAGGCAGATTTCAGACTACCTAACAGATCAAAACGAAAATTTCTGTTCCGACGCTGACAATGTTGAGTGTTTATGGAAAAAGTTCAAGGCAATCGTAAAATGCGTTTTAGACAGGTACGTGCCGAGTAAAACTGTGAGGGACGGGAAAAACCCACCGTGGTACAACAACAAAGTTAGGAAACTACTGCGAAAGCAAAGAGAGCTTCACTCCAAGTTTAAACGCAGCCAAAACCTCTCAGACAAACAGAAGCTAAACGATGTCAAAGTTAGCGTAAGGAGGGCTATGCGTGAAGCGTTCATTGAATTCGAAAGTAAAATTCTATGTACCGACTTGACAGAAAATCCTAGGAAGTTCTGGTCTTACGTTAAATCAGTAAGTGGCTCGAAACAGCATATCCAGACACTACGGGATGATGATGGCATTGAAACAGAGGATGACACGCGTAAAGCTGAAATACTAAACACCTTTTTCCAAAGCTGTTTCACAGAGGAAGACCGCACTGCAGTTCCTTCTCTAAATCCTCGCACAAACGAAAAAATGGCTGACATCGAAATAAGTGTCCAAGGAATAGAAAAGCAACTGGAATCACTCAATAGAGGAAAGTCCACTGGACCTGACGGGATACCAATTCGATTCTACACAGAGTACGCGAAAGAACTTGCCCCCCTTCTAACAGCCGTGTACCGCAAGTCTCTAGAGGAACGGAGGGTTCCAAATGATTGGAAAAGAGCACAGATAGTCCCAGTCTTCAAGAAGGGTCGTCGAGCAGATGCGCAAAACTATAGACCTATATCTCTTACGTCGATCTCTTGTAGAATTTTAGAACATGTTTTTTGCTCGCGTATCATGTCATTTCTGGAAACCCAGAATCTACTATGTAGGAATCAACATGGATTCCGGAAACAGCGATCGTGTGAGACCCAACTCGCCTTATTTGTTCATGAGACCCAGAAAATATTAGATACAGGCTCCCAGGTAGATGCTATTTTTCTTGACTTCCGGAAGGCGTTCGATACAGTTCCGCACTGTCGCCTGATAAGCAAAGTAAGAGCCTACGGAATATCAGACCAGCTGTGTGGCTGGATTGAGGAGTTTTTGGCAAACAGAACACAGCATGTTGTTATCAATGGAGAGACGTCTACAGACGTTAAAGTAACCTCTGGCGTGCCACAGGGGAGTGTTATGGGACCATTGCTTTTCACAATATATATAAATGACCTAGTAGATAGTGTCGGAAGTTCCATGCGGCTTTTCGCGGATGATGCTGTAGTATACAGAGACGTTGCTGCATTAGAAAATTGTAGCGAAATACAGGAAGATCTGCAGCGGATAGGCACTTGGTGCAGGGAGTGGCAACTGACCCTTAACATAGACAAATGTAATGTATTGCGAATACATAGAAAGAAGGATCCTTTATTGTATGATTATATGATAGCGGAACAAACACTGGTAGCAGTTACTTCAGTAAAATATCTGGGAGTATGCGTACGGAACGATTTGAAGTGGAATGATCATATAAAACTAATTGTTGGTAAGGCGGGTACCAGGTTGAGATTCATTGGGAGAGTGCTTAGAAAATGTAGTCCATCAACAAAGGAGGTGGCTTACAAAACACTCGTTCGACCTATACTTGAGTATTGCTCATCAGTGTGGGATCCGTACCAGATCGGTCTGACGGAGGAGATAGAGAAGATCCAAAGAAGAGCGGCGCGTTTCGTCACTGGGTTATTTGGTAACCGTGATAGCGTTTCGGAGATGTTTAATAAACTCAAGTGGCAGACTCTGCAAGAGAGGCGCTCTGCATCGCGGTGTAGCTTGCTCGCCAGGTTTCGAGAGGATGCGTTTCTGGATGAGGTATCGAATATATTGCTTCCCCCTACTTATACTTCCCGAGGAGATCACGAATGTAAAATTAGAGAGATTAGAGCGCGCACGGAGGCTTTCAGACAGTCGTTCTTCCCGCGAACCATACGCGACTGGAACAGGAAAGGGAGGTAATGACTGTGGCACGTAAGGTGCCCTCCGCCACACACCGTTGGGTGGCTTGCGGAGTATCAATGTAGATGTAGATGTAGATGCAGATTGGTGTTGGATGCCCGAGAGATCAATAAGATCATTATACCTGTACAAACGCGACCGGAGAACCTAGCAGAGTTAGTACAAAAGTTTTATGGTGCCCGCTTCTTAACTTCTTTGGATATGCGTAGTTCTTATTGGCAAACTGGAATATCGAAAGAATCTCGAAAATGTACTGCATTCGTTTTTCTGGGCCGAAGTTACCAGTTTACCATCATGCCATTTGGGTTGAAAATAAGCGGTGGTGTTTTCATATCGGCATTAGATACCGTACTGGGCAGAGACCTTTCGAATTAAGTTACTTTATATGTGGATGATTTGCTAATTGCTTCTGAAACTTGGGAGGAACATTTGGACTTATTAAGAAGAGTTTTTGCGAAATTTTTGGAATACGGACTTACTGTAAATTTGAGCAAATCCAAGTTTGCTCATAACCAATTGAAATTTCTTGGACATATAATTACTCCTGAAGGGATAAAACCAAATCCTAAAAAGATGGATGTAATTAACAGATGTGGTTATCCGAAGAATAGAACGGAATTAAAGTCATTTATCGGCTTAGTTTCATTTTTTAGACGATTTTTCCCAAACAGTTTGGAAGCCAAGACTGTTTGTTACGGCTGTTAAGAAAATAATGTCATGTGGGAGTGGAATTCCGAATGCACGCAAGCTTTTGATAACATCCTCAATGCTTTGACTAATGCTCCACTGTTACATCATCCGAGACTTGATCAAGATTTTTATATTGCTGCGGATGCTTCTGAAACAGGATTGGGTGCCACTCTTTTCCAGATGGACAATCCAGAAGATATCAGTACCATCAAAATAATTGGGTTTGCCAGCAGGACACTCTCTAGCTGTGAACGTGCGTATTGTACTTCTGAATTGGAAGTACTGGCCGTGGTCTGGTCCCTTAGAAAGTTTCGCTATTTTATATATGGAAAGAAGATCATTGTATTCTGCGAACACAAAGCTTTTTCTTTTATTTTAACAGGAGGGATGTTCCATTCACGTTTAACCCGGTAGGCCTTGCTACTGCAAGAATATGATATTACGCTCAAATACATCACAGGGAAAGACAACATCATAGCCGATGCTCTTTCAAGACTACCGAAAAGAAAGAATGACGACGAGTGTGAAGAACGGACTATTGACTTTAAAGTCATGAATTTATCAAGGCAATATTGTGAGAGGCAGATTTCACAGCTATGTCGAAGTCTTCCACAACTGCAAGAAGATGGTAAGTTGTGGAAAGCCATTAGACATGCTGTTGAAAGCAAAACGCTAAGTCACTCTCAAAAAAAGTATCAATTAAAATCCGGAATATTGTATCGGAGGAAGGATGATTGGTTGGTTTGGGGAAGGAGACCAGACAGCGTGGTCATCGGTCTCATCGGATTAGGGAAGGATTGGGAAGGAAGTCGGCCGTGCCCTTTCAGAGGAACCATCCCGGCATTTGCCTGGAGTGATTTAGGGAAATCACGGAAAACCTAAATCAGGATGGCCGGACGCGGGATTGAACCGTCGTCCTCCCGAATGCAAGTCCAGTGTCTAACCACTGCGCCACCCCGCTCGGTAGGAAGGATGAAGAAGATGTTTGGAAAGTTTGTGTTCCAAATAAATATTTAGTATCACTAGTATGGTACACTCCCTTGAATTGGGGTCATTTTGGTGGCGCTAAATGTACAGCCAAAATAGCACAATACTGCTATCATCCAAATTTGGGACGTCTAGCTACAAATATTCTTAAGAAGTGCAAAATATGTCAGAAGGCAAAACCCATAAACTATTGTCAGAAGATAGAATTACATCCGATCATCCCACAACAACCTTTAATGTTGGTGTCATGTGATGTCTGTGGGCCATGTCCCATGACACGTGGACGGTACAAATATGATTTGACTTTCTATGATCTCTTTTCAAAATATGTGAAATTATATCCTTTAAAAAATCTCCACGTTCGACCCATCTTACGCTAATTTATCAACAACTATACAACTGAGCTCGGCTAACCTATAATGATCTTGACAGACAACGCTGCTTATTATACAAGCAAAGTATGGAGAGACACTATGAAAGAACAAGGAATCCAGCACATTTACATCTCAAGATTTTTACCCTTGTGGAAATCCGGTTGAGAGAATCTTCCGGGAGTTGAACCGATTTTTACGGACGTACATACCCAAACAACATTATAAATGGATTGATTGGATTTATGAATTTGAGAAAGTGTATAATGACTTACCGCACTTATCGACAGGTTATTCACCTAACCAAATAGTATTTGGTGAAAGTATTGTGCTAGAATGGATGAAGAAATTACCTGGATAGAACAAAAGATTACCAAGAAAGAAGATGTGGTGAAATAGGTCTACGAAAACCTGAAGCATCAAGCACAATTGAGAAAAACCCGTTTTGATAAAAATGTGAAGAAAGTAGTCACATATGATGTAGGGGAAGAAATTTTGTTGAGAAATCACCCAGAAGCATCATCCTTGAAAAGACTGAATAAGAAATGGCAATATTTATACACAGGTCCATACAAAATAATGAAAATACCTCATGAAGGGAGCTACCTCCTGGCAGATTGTGATACTGATATAATTAAAGCCTTGTTCCCTCACATAGACCTGAAGAAGTATAATCAATAATGAGCGAAATATAGATTCAAGAAACGCTGAATGATACCAAGACTACACTCAGAGTGGACTAAATAAAAGCACCAGTGGATAAATACGTACTTATACTAACTTACAAAGAAAATTAAAGAATATACCGAAGATTTCCATGAGATACCTTCTTGGTATCAGCAGCAATGACGACGCTGAAGTACGATTTATCCTCTCACCGAACAGCGAGGATGGATGATTTAAAAGTGGAATTAAGAGGAAAAGAAAAGGACCAAATCCTCTCTGGTTAAACAAGTGGCCAGATAAGGGTTTTGGCCTAGGATGCCAATCGTCGAACTCGGCTGTGATCCCTGCCTTGCACAGTCGGTTGAAGAACTGAGGGCTCCATCCAAGAAAAAAATGTGGTGTGAATATGAAGTGATTGGTGCGAAGTGTTTCTAAGACAACCTATAAACAACTGTGGAATTTAGTTAAGGGCATTTTGTGTAGGCCCACTATCTCAACTTAAATATTGTAGAATGTATGTACTGACTTGTTGAGTGAATCTGAGAGTGAGTGTATTCGCCGAAACAAATATCCTCTCCTGTCACAGTACACAAAAAATAAGCCTGTTCTGTTTGGAACCCTCTTCAAGACATCACAGTCTGGGGGGCCGTGTAACATTACGAGTCAAGATAGCTGTAAAGGAACTTGAATAGCGTAAAGTTATCGTTAAAAACGCACGCCGCGCGATTTGTTACGGTTTGGTCGGTCATAATAATAGTAACATGCTTTTGAATACAATTAAAATATAACGGCGATACCTGTTTAGTGTTATTGGAAATAATATGTAGTAAATTAATGAGTAAGGTAGCCGATCCTATAAGAAGAGGTAAAATTGGGCATATTAAACTGTTTTGCTATATAGCGACTAAGCCGATGATACGGGGTCTTCTTTTTCCATTTACCCTTAGAAAAAACAAGCAAAAAAGTGCTAATTGTACGTTGGGAAAGATATAGGGGCGAGTTTTAAATAGCTACGGTGTACAATCAGACTAACAAATCACAAATGGACATTTAGTTACACGAAATCGCGGATAGCGAAGTGTGGTCATTAAATTGAGTACACCTACAGGGCGGTCAATTCCGGGATAAGTCTATTCGCATCTCACGAAGGACGCGGTATTGAGACCGATTTTTTTTAATTATATCGCAGAGAGCGGGCTTCAGTTTATAAAAAGGAGAAAAGCTGTATCATTATCGTTGACTGTTGGTGTCAAGCAACCAAAACTGTTCATCAAAGTGTTTCGGTGAATGAGTGGTGAATGCGAAATGAAACTGTGAACGAAGTTATGTTAAATAAAACAGAAGAGACAAGACAGTTTGGTCGTATCTGTTATTATTCCATAAACTGTAACATTTCTTCTCGTTGTACTAAGCCTTTGTAGACGATCGTTATGACAATTTGTTTTGAAGGGATTTCGTTACGAGTTAAGTTTTGGGGACCTGGTCAAGAGGGGACAGTTCGTAGATCCTGACTACTGCGGCTATTCTGGAATTAGGTGCTACCGTGACCGTTGTGTGTTGTCAATGGCTTAAGGACATCATATCTCAATCTCTAAGATCGTCGCGCCTTTCCTCTTGGTATAACGGTGCCTCACGGTAACAACGACAACGCCGACGACGAAGGAAGTTCTAAACAGATGGCGTGCAGTCTCACAGTTATTTCCATGATCTATAGAACACCTTCCAGATGGTCTATCCCTCTACTTTGTAAGAAGATCTCGGATGACGAAAAAGCGTAGTAGAACTTCGGTAAACAGATGGTACGAGGCAGTAATAACTACTAGAATCAGATGAGCGGTTATTACAGTAACTGCTACTTCTCAGTAAACGATTGTTTCTCAGTTACGTCACTTTGCGCCTCCTTTACCGTCCAGCATCAGCAACGGGGGATGGAGCTTCCCCAGTGACAGCTAGTCGTGCTGGCGAAACATTTGAAAAGTCATCAAAAAAAAGTCAGTCGAAGAACCAGACACAGAAGCCAACAGGCAGCCTGTCATCCCGTATACTATTTGTCGTGCTCACATTGTCTCTGTAGACACTCGAATAATTTTAATACTATTGGTCATGTTAAAATTGTTGTTTCTTAAGCAACTATGATGTAAAAGAAAGTGTTGTATGTGGAAACCCTGGTACGATATAAGAGAGGGTCTGATGGCCCTAATCACACCAGGTCAAATAAATAAATAAATACAAGGTGGGCTTATACTTAGTAGTATCAAGACAAAAAATATGCCAGATTGACTTTAAGAAAAGTGTAAAATATTCTGTGTAACTGGCCTAACATTGGCCTGACGGTCTGCTGTGGAAGACATGAAAGCGAGAGGTGAAAGTGGTCTTCATCGTGCACAGCGTGAGCGAGTGATACGAACAGCGGGTACAGAGGGTTGTCTGCAACATTCGTATAACAAATGTGAACGCAATGCCGTTGTAGCATAATTTCAATTATTACGGAATACTTCGAAACAACTTGCTTTAGATAATACTCCACCTCCAACAATGAATACTTGTTGATCTACTTTCCTGCAGATACTAAATAAGCTCACAATTTTGTACACTGACAATCCCAAATCGGGTGCCAAAATACTATAATACAAAATTAAATATTGTTTTAAACTTCTTTTAACATTGATTAAAAATATTGGTTACAGGACCCATCAAATTCTATGAGCTGTAACGTAATGGTGGTCTCTTACGTTAATGAAAAATGGGAGAGTGGCTCCATCCTCCACAACTACACTCCTGGAAATTGAAATAAGAACACCGTGAATTCATTGTCCCAGGAAGGGGAAACTTTATTGACACATTCCTGGGGTCAGATACATCACATGATCACACTGACAGAACCACAGGCACATAGACACAGGCAACAGAGCATGCACAATGTCGGCACTAGTACAGTGTATATCCACCTTTCGCAGCAATGCAGGCTGCTATTCTCCCATGGAGACGATCGTAGAGATGCTGGATGTAGTCCTGTGGAACGGCTTGCCATGCCATTTCCACCTGGCGCCTCAGTTGGACCAGCGTTCGTGCTGGATGTGCAGACCGCGTGAGACGACGCTTCATCCAGTCCCAAACATGCTCAATGGGGGACAGATCCGGAGATCTTGCTGGCCAGGGTAGTTGACTTACACCTTCTAGAGCACGTTGGGTGGCACGGGATACATGCGGACGTGCATTGTCCTGTTGGAACAGCAAGTTCCCTTGCCGGTCTAGGAATGGTAGAACGATGGGTTCGATGACGGTTTGGATGTACCGTGCACTATTCAGTGTCCCCTCGACGATCACCAGTGGTGTACGGCCAGTGTAGGAGATCGCTCCCCACACCATGATGCTGGGTGTTTGCCCTGTGTGCCTCGGTCGTATGCAGTCCTGATTGTGGCGCTCACCTGCACGGCGACAAACACGCATACGACCATCATTGGCACCAAGGCAGAAGCGACTCTCATCGCTGAAGACGACACGTCTCCATTCGTCCCTCCATTCACGCCTGTCGCGACACCACTGGAGACGGGCTGCACGATGTTGGGGCGTGAGCGGAAGACGACCTAACGGTGTGCGGGACCGTAGCCCAGCTTCATGGAGACGGTTGCGAATGGTCCTCGCCGATACCCCAGGAGCAACAGTGTCCCTAATTTGCTGGGAAGTGGCGGTGCGGTCCCCTACGGCACTGCGTAGGATCCTACGGTCTTGGCGTGCATCCGTGCGTCGCTGCGGTCCGGTCCCAGGTCGACGGGCACGTGCACCTTCCGCCGACCACTGGCGACAACATCGATGTACTGTGGAGACCTCACGCCCCACGTGTTGAGCAATTCGGCGGTACGTCCACCCGGCCTCCCGCATGCCCACTATACGCCCTCGCTCAAAGTCCGTCAACTGCACATACGGTTCACGTCCACGCTGTCGCGGCATGCTACCAGTGTTAAAGACTGCGATGGAGCTCCGTATGCCACGGCAAACTGGCTGACACTGACGGCGGCGGTGCACAAATGCTGCGCAGCTAGCGCCATTCGACGGCCAACACCGCGGTTCCTGGTGTGTCCGCTGTGCCGTGCGTGTGATCATTGCTTGTACAGCCCTCTCGCAGTGTCCGGAGCAAGTATGGTGGGTCTGACACACCGGTGTCAATGTGTTCTTTTTTCCATTTCCAGGAGTGTATAAACAGCGGTGAACTCCACTATGGACATGACGTATACGATTTTGTGGCATCAGATTAAATTTGCAGATGGCAGCACAAGGTCGATACGGCAGATAGCTATTTCCTATGAAAAACAGCAATGTAATCACGCCATTTTGTTATGGGTGACCGAGGAAAAAGGTATCAAAGCATTGTTGAGAGTCGATTCGGAAACGCCTTAGAGAGTGAAATAAAGGGCGTCAAAGAAGCCATACGTTTCCTTGGGGCTTTCACTCCAGTGCACTTCAGACCGGAAACATTTCTCAGTGAGATGAGCAGCAGACGACGTTCTTGACAACCTTTGACGTCCCCGGTCGTTCCAAACCGTCTCTTAGAAGGTAGTCGTGCAGCATTCACACTGAACGTGACTTCAACCCTTTGAAGTATAGCGCTCTCGTGCACAGAGTGGAACTACTGAGAAACGTTCAAAAATATTAGTTGAAATTTGAACACGAACAGAAGCAGCAAACGATCTAATGATTTTGAGGACCTCATGTTTCATGCTTTCCTATGGCGTGATCATTTAGAGGTGCGACACTGAAATATGTGTGAAAACAACGGCAAAATGTTCTAAAGTTCTTTAGGACTCCTCAACTCACAATACGTTCAGTGGCACCAGCCCAAATTTATTACCACCAGGAGTACTGTCGAACTGGGGAAGAAGGGGGCGGTCTCAGACGGACCCTTTGCCATTGTATTCAAACATGTGTCAATGTCGCACCCCTCCGTTGTCACGTTCAAATTTCGTCGAATGATTTTGAACGATCCCTAGTGATTCCTGCCTGTGGTCAAGCTGCACTCGATCAGTGGGTGGGTGGGGGGGGGGGGGGGGGGAGAGTGCTCAGCAGCGTCGAAAGTTGTCAAGAACATCGTCACGTTGCACTGAGGAATGAACGCCCCAAGGAAAGATGTGGTTTCATTGACGCCCTTTATACCACCCTCGTGTCGATTCTCAGCGGCTGTGTGTCTGAAATCTTTACCTCGGCTACCCATAAGAAGACCGGGTGATTGCAGTGCTATATGTCATCGCCATCGCAGAGGTTTCACATGAATTGAGGGTAAGATGGGGTGTGAAGACCTCCCCATCGTTTGACATGTCCACGGTGGCGTTGACCAAAATTGTGGTGAAATTTGGTGCCAATGTGACATCATTAAGCGACTTTACCCGTCACATGCACTTCTCAGCTTTCATCGTTTTGTGCCATGTGTCGACAAATTGCTATCTGTAGGCTCTTCGTCGAGTCCAAGGATGAAGTCGCAGGTTGCAACACTTTTGCACCATTGTTGAGGAAGGTAACAGGCACCTTTGAGCCTAATTTCAAATTTCTGTGCCGGATTGGAAGACAATTGCTGGGTTTCGAAAAAGTGATACTTTCTGTTGCTCGGTGCATATGTATTATTTATGAAACGAGCAAATGTGTGCAAAGCCATGACTAAAACCCTGTTTTAATTGCTAGCACTCTTGGTGCACATATTACCTACCATCAGGAAATAAGAACCAGCAAATTCGAATTGAGGTGGGGTGATAATGTGGAGAGAGAATGGGGAAGGAAGAGATGGACACAGATAGGGGTGATGGCTGATGGCTCTGAGCACAATGGGACTTAACTTCTGAGGTCATCAGTCCCCTAGAACTTAGAACTAATTAAACCTAACCAACCTAAGCACATTACACACATCCATGCCCGAGGCAGGATTCGAACCTGCGACCGTAGCGGCCGCGCGGTTCCAGACTGTAGCGCCTAGAGCCGCTCGGCCACTCCAGCCGGCAGATAGGGGTGGGGAGGAGACGGTCAGAGAGGGAGGAAACGGGAAATGAACAGAAAGGGATGAGGAGGAGATGCAGAGGGAGGGGAGAGGAGGAGATGCACAGTGAAGGATGGAGGATGGACAGTGAGAGTGATTGGAGAAGATGGACAGAGGGGGAAGGAGAAGAGAAGGAAAGGAGGAGACGGAGAAAGAGAGGGCGAAGGGGAGACAGGGAGACTGAGGAGGAGGCAGAGGGGGGATGAGGAAGTAGAGGAGACAGGTGGAGATGAACAGAGGGGGAAAGAGCAGGTGAAAAGTGTGGTGTGCAGAAGATGGACAGAGAATAGGTGGAGGAGCAGATGGGCAAAGAGAGGATGAAGGAGCAGACAGACGGCGAGAGGGAGAGAGAGGAGGAGGCCTAATACAAAACTAAAATATATATACTTGCATCTTAATCTTATAGATGCTGAATATTAGCCCCATTTCTTTGTATTCTGGATGTGGGTTCTTCAGCATTCTCACCATCTCCTGCTGACATTCCATGACTTCGCGACAGAGTTTAACCTCTTCGAGGTCGACACGTGGCGCCAATGCTGGGTCAGTTTTCTCACGTAGCCGAAAGCGCGCATGGATTAGCGGAGGTTCCGATGTCAGTGCCACCTGTCGCAACAAGCGAGCGGTCACATCCCTAGTAGTCAAACTTTCGAAAAGGAGCGGAACTAGTGCGGGGTTGAAGTGTACGCCTTGGAAGAGAATTTATGGCTGGCAACTGACGGCGTACCGACAGCGGGCCGAATGAAAATCGGACGGGTCAGTCTGTGATGACTTTATGTCCTAGAAGTGCAGTCTACAGTGCACGGACTGTGACGGCCTCTTGTGCTGTATGCTCCACACAACTCGGCGTCCGAAGAACCAGTGCGAGTTTGATTTACTAAGTCCGCCCACTAAGCTGCACTGCTCACTCGCAGGAAACAGAACAGACAAAATTGCTAACACACAGTCACACTGGCAGGGGTTGGTTATAAGACCAGCCAAGATCTTAGGATTGAGGATTACACTGTCTATGAATCATTGTGCGTGTAGCTGTTTTACTACTGCTTGTGAGGTTGCTGTTAACATTATTTCAAACGGTTCCTCTAGGAGTTTTCGTGTCTAGAAAATTCTGTATATATGCTTTGATTATTCATTTGGTTTTGAAATTTAAATTTTTTGTGTATTTAAATTTTAATTTTGAAGGCTAAGTTATGAATTTTGAGTTATGATTTCGGTTATTCCAGGTTTTTTTTCCTTTCAGTATTTTGGAAAATTCGAGCAGGAACTGGTATTTGAAATGTATGTGTGGTTTTCAACTCACAGAAGTTTTGGCTTTATTCACAGTGAATTTGTTAATAGGCGCCTCTGTTAAAGTTTTTATGATTGCTGTGCTCATTAATAAAAATTTTTTTGGAAAATGTGGTCAAATGTGAGAGTCGTAAGTAAATGTTTCAGTTTGCCAGAACCAATAGATCCTCGATCCTCTAAAGAATCGTACTCCAAACTACAAATGAGCTTCAAAAGACGGACTGCCATACTGATGCGTTCATGTGTTCAAATGAAATAATCGTGTGGTATTACTGTCAGGGAGACCCCATCTGGGGTTGTTCGGCCGCCTAGTGCTGATCCTTTTATTTGAAGCAGCACCAGCGGCTTTCATATCGATGATGAATTAATGAATTAACTATTTTATATTAAGAATGTATGCAAGAAAATGTTTGGAAAAGGTTTGATATCATGATTAAAGTTTGTTGGAAGTCGCTAAGCGTTCTCATTGTGGAACACTGGATGAATACAGTGCGGGTAATTTCGTATCCTTTTGAAAGGAAATGTAGTTTTTCAAGCTTCTCAATGTTTATGGCGTCATATCTCCTGAACAGTGTGTCAAAAAGTGATATAATTCCTTAGTTACATTCAGCGGAAAATGTGTAACCCTCTGCCAAGCACTTATGTGTGATTTGCATAGTAGTCATTTGGATATAGATGTACCCACATACTCTCTTTGCAAGCTATGTTGCGTATAGTTAGTAGAAAAGATGTAGTAAATGAATTCGCCAAAGTGTGATTAATAGTTTCAACTGCATTAATGATGAAAATGTAGTAAGCGATAAACCATTTCCTGTCTTGGTGGGGGGGGGGGGGAGGAGGGGGGGAAGGAAGGGGGGCAACACCACAAGATGATTATTTCCTCCCTTCCTTTTATATGGAGTGTCAACGGAAAAAAATCTGTAAGGTTTTGAAATTTTTTGTAAAGTTTGTTGTAAGACGCTGAGTGCTCTCATTCTGAAATAATTGATAAACGTAATCCGGGTATTCGACCGCCGTCAGTTTCACTGCCTCAGGAGAAACACACACTTTCTGTGATACTTGCTACAGTGATAAACTTTTGACATCATATTATACTCCCTAATACGTAGATTATGAGAACATTTTAAATTTTTAAATGCGTCAATACGTGAAATACTTGAAACCAAGCTGTTATTGCTCCTGGAAGCCTATAGATAGGCAAACTGTAACTTGTGTTTGGTTCTGGGCAAGTAGTTCAGAAATATGTCAGTGGATCTGCAAACCCCAGTCACTTCAAGTCCTCAGTAAAGGCTGCTTCTAAATGAATAGTATCACCAGGCACCTTTATCAAAATACGTATTCTAGGGTTAGAAAGGCAACATAAACTGGTTCATTTTTTTGTACATACTTTCCGATAAGAAGAATCAGTGTGAGAATCACCTCTGTTGTTTCTATTATCCTCCTGAGTCGAAACTGATCTATCAGCGTATCCTCTACCTTTTTTTTCGGTTTTCCTCAAAACTATAGTTGGAGCCACGAACGATGGTGGTTGAATTTAATCTTGTTCTGCGCTTCTACGTCACGCATTGTGGCTTTTGCTGTGTTATTCAGTGGTTTGGTATTTAACTAAGTTGTAAATGAAAATGATAATCTTATTTTATTACACTGAGTAATTACTAAATAATTTTTCTCCCGGCTAAAGATTTAATCAAGTTGCTAAAGAACTCCAAGTTAATGTCGTGTTAAAGTGTTCTCTGTAAGTTGTGTAAGTGTCACTAAATCACAGTTCATACAACAGATTTTATACAACTATGGATTATGATGGAAACAGTTATCTTCCGCAAAATGATCATTAAAACCACCGAATATCAGCCGCGCACAACACTGACATATGTTACCTGAAACAATATCCTTCGCAACTCGTGCGTAATTAATTTGGGCTCCATACATCAGCTAGAAAAGTTTGTTATAACGATCGTGTTATGAGCACTGTTTTTAAAGAACCAATCTGATTCGAATTATTTTCAGTAAAATGAGTTTGGAACCACCGGTGCACATTTATTTTTACGCATTTGTATTATGTTCAGCATTTATGTCTGCAGAGTTGAGTAATTTGAATTTGCCGCTGTCATAATTGTTAAGATGGCGGCAGACAATTGATAGAGACTTTCTATTGTTAGAGCAAATAAGTAAATATTTGAAATGTTTATTACATGCTATAGACTACACTTTCTTTTGTGCAGCATTTAGACCTCATCAAGCAAACATTTGATTTGTTTCTAAAGAAAACACAGACAAAAACGCGATACAAATCGCTATCATCAATTGCTGTGCTCATTGCAGCGGAAACAAATAATTAACACAGATAATGCTTACTGAGAGAGGAATTAAAGTTACAAATAATTATTCACTCATATTTATAATAAGATGGAACTCTATTTTCAAGTAATAATTAACAAATAATTACAATTTCTTAACAGACATCAGTTTGATATGCGTCTTGCGTGCTGAACCTACAAAAGTCACCCAACAAAAGGTAAAAACAAAGGAAGACAAACGCAGATCATAAAAAGAATTTACAATTATCATTGTCTTTGTATGATACACATCGATATGTCCAATTACATTTTTTCATATCTCGAATAGAAAATGTTTATAACTGTTACAGGCATAATTTCCTCTCGTTGCACTGTAGCCAAAAATTTATCACGTGGATGTTACAGCATTATTCGACAACCAATGAGCTTTCTCAGACCTATGGCGTGAATATCTCAGTCAATGTGACTCGTCCCCTTAGAAAAATTAGTGAATTACTTTGCTGGTAAACCCCTTACGTTATTTGATTTTCAAACAGCTGAATAGAACTGAACGTACTCAGACATTTCGCTCTTTACCTATTCTGATCAACACTAAACTGACACACAATATTTTTAGCGCAACGCAATCTGACTTTCAAAAATTCCTACAAAGGAATGGCCCTGACTAACAATAACCTACACCTTTCATGAATCACTTACCTCACAAAAACCTTCGTTACTCGAACTACTGCAATACAGCGAGCGCCCCTACTAGGCATAGTTAGCAAATGAAAGATTTTGATAGAGAACAAACACTGTATTTACCTTAACAATGTTCCAAAGTCATCATATTTATATCAGTTCATGATATCCAATATTACAAATTTACTCTTTCTGATTGACACACGTACAGATCGTCCGCTCTCAAAATTCTTCCATTTCTCTCACCACATCCACCACTGTTGGCGGCTCACCTCCAACTGCGCAACTCTATGCGCTGTTAACATCCAACTGCCCAACACTACAATAGCAAATTCCAACAATGAAAACCAGCCACAGACTGCACACAGAACAGCCAGTGATTTTCATACAGAGTGCTACGTGGCGTTACCAATATAAAAACCTAAACAGCCTGCTTACAAATGCGAGCATTAAACGTGATCGCAAGTTATTTAGTGAATTTTTATTTCATTTGTTGCGAGTTGTCATGGTTGATAGTGGTGGTAAGCGACAAATTCTACACAAGCAAGCGAGAGACATAGTTTGCGGTATACACGCTCTCTTGAGGCGCAGAGCGCGTTTGTGCCCTTATCGCAACCGCCGCTTTGAACCGGCAACAGTGCATTACCCTTCTGTGTCCCGAGCTGTTCGAAACGCTATCGTTCGTGGATCGGGCTACAGTATTATGAGTATTGAAGATACGACACATATTAGCATTAAGTTTCGGTGATGTTCACATATTGTAACTGTCGCCTTGTTCAGTATGGGAACCATGTCGCATTTCTGGACGTCGGCGGCAACAAAGTACACCCTCCTGGTAAGGCTCATAGTCTTCTTCCTTCTTTCTTTTAGTGTTCAACCCTGAGGTTGGTTTGCAGCAAAGCGTCATTCCTCTCTTCTGTCTGCCTTCCTTTTTATTTCCATGTATGTGTTACATCCAGCATCATTCATGATCTGTTGCATGTATGATATCTTTGGTCACTCCTGCCTATTCCTTCCCTCAGTAGCACCTACTGCTATTGTCCCAATGATGTTGTTGTGTCGTTGGATGTGCCCTACAAGTTTGTCTCTTCTTGTTTGGATGTGCCAGTGTGGCCGAGCGGTTCTGGGCGCTTCAGTCTGGAACAGGGTGACCGTTACGGTCGCAGGTTCGAATCCTGACTCGGGCATGGATGTGTGTGATGTCCTTAGGTTAGTTAGGTATAAGTAGTCCTAAGTTCTAGGGGACTGATGACCTCGGCTGTTACGTCCCATAGTGCTCAGAGCGATTTGAACCATTTGTTTGGATGTGCCTCAACAGAGATCTGGTTTCCTGTACTCTTCTAAGCACCTCTTAATTTGTTACTTTGTCTCTCCAGCTGATCTTCATCATCCTTCTATAGCAAACATGTCCAGGGCCTCTAGCCGTCTTCTCTCTTCTCTCCCAATTGTCCAAGTTTCACATCCGTATAGGGCCACACTCCAAACGAAACTTTTCATGATACGTTTCCTTATTTTCAGACTCATGTTGTTGCTGGTGAGTATAGTATACACGGTAAATTCTAATATTACATCTAGAGCGACAATCCCAGTTTTGTTATAAAATAACAGCAATCGCACACCTGCGTGTTCCCTCGATATCTGGAACTGTAGGAGGTACCTGCGCCGCACTTGTTCATTAGGAATGTGGTACAGAGAAGCGTTAAGTGACCGGTGGCAGGGCAGAGTGACCGGAAGCACAGCTCGCGGCTGCGGCGGCTAGTGTGGTGTGAGTGTGTGGTGCGGGGTATGAGGTGTGAGGTGGGGGACGCGACGCGGAAAACGGCCGCTAGGGGAGCGGCGCGCTGTGCCCGGCATCAATCAGGCTGCTAATTGCGCGTGTGATGGCAGGCAGCGCCGGGCCCGCCCCCGCTGCCCGGGGGGCTGATTAATGGCGGCGGGGGCGGCGGCGGCGGCAGCGTCCGGCGGCCAGCGCGCCTCAACAGGTACGCGGGGAACGTAGACTGGCCGGTGGTGGGGAGGGGGGCGCTACCTGCCCCCCAGCCTATCAGTGGCATGGTAGAGTGAAGAAGTGAAACCTGCAGAGCCTATGGGATGTCTATAAACTAAAGGAAATGACCTCGTGGCCGTCGACAATAATTGGTGGCCGGGAGACTCCTCGCGGGGCGGTTCGGCCGCCGCTCCACAAGTTCTTTAACACCTCTACGGCGACTTGCGAGTGAATGACGATGAAATGATGATGAATGATACACAACACCCAGTCATCTCGAGGCAGGGAAAATCCCAGATACCGCCGGGAATCGAACCCGGGACTCCGGGCGCGGGAAGCGAGAACGCTACCGCAAGACCACGAGCCGCGGACAAGATGGAAATGCTTACTTAGGATGACCAAGTTCATCTTCTTCTTTTTGTTCGTGAGTAATGCGTATTTCTCCCGCGGGACCTTCCGTGGTGGCTTACCTGAATAAAACATTTTCGGCTTTCCAATTACGTCACTTCGAATAAAGCACTCGAGTTTTCCAGAACTGTCCCCGCTATCGACATCGGGAGTATAAAAAAAAAAAAAAAAAAAAAAAAAAAAAAAAAAAAAAAAAAAAAAAGGGCAGTGACTGATGGCATCTTCTTCACTTTTGCCATCGATCGAGATCTCCTATTCCTCCAACTTCAATAAAATTCAAAATTTTTGTTCAACATCTACGTTTATAACTGGAAATAATAACGGTGCTCCTTTTAAATGGGTGCGGTAGCAGAGTTTGCAAACTTCTAGAGAGGTCCGCAATGGCGCATGCGCGATTAGGCTTGTTTTGCAGCTCACAGCGGCTCCTGCCCGTCGCGGGACCGAGTGGCGTCATATGGACAGGCTTCTTCCCGCAAGCGCCGCTGTGTATCTCGTTTGAACGTTCCAGACAGGGACAGGAAAAACCTGTCGCCTGAAACCGCTACCAGTATTTCAGGCCTGAACAGCCGCTGTTTTTCGGTATTTGTTTGATCTCGTTTTTTATCAGGTACTTTTTATATTTATCTACTTATAGCTAGCATATCAGTTTGCCACAGCAGCAGTGATAAAATTCTTAGATCTTTAAAATAAAACTCTTTTGAAATACGAGTAATGTTTACTCATAAAATTCTCAACGTTTTGAAATATTGTATGTTTACAGAAATGGGAAAGTGATGAGATTCATTTTAATAACTATGCGGACACTTGTAAGCTAGCAACAAACACATGTCATCAGTTAGTTCAGCATTGTTGGGACAAAGATGTACCTCTTTACCTTTTAGCGCGGCTTATCGAATGGTACATGTGCACGTCTAGTGTGCAAGACTGCCTCCCTCATGGGGTAGATGATAGAAACTTATTATCGCCCTTGGATGTCCATTGTACTGCACAATAGCACGGTTCGGACTTCGTAAGATTCTTGTGAAATGCGATGGCAATGGGGTACAGTGCTTCATTAACTGTAGTAGGGGGAGGGGGCACTACAAACCTGCGACATCCTATAAGGGGAAAAGATGCACACGGCCTTTGGAAGAGCAAGCTTGATATATCGGTACTTACAATTTTATTGACGTATTATAAACTTGGGATAAAAACTAAACCATTAATTTTGCGGTTCTTCAGCGTGAAAAACTTAACCATTCAAAATGGACTCTGCGGCGAGGTCATCAGGTTGTGACCTTTCACTCTCGCTGTCCCAGCGCCCATCTCCTTCACCTTCGCCATCTTTTCTGGAAATAATGAGACTCATTTTCATAACTCTTCAATCGAGGTCTTCTATTCCTTCATCTTCACTAAAATTTTTTGATCTTTGCTCTAAGCCTACATTTACACCTGGAAATAATAACAAATAAAAAACAGAAAACCGTTTATTTCAGAAACCCGTTATTTTGAGTACTTTTAACAGTCAAGTTAAACTGGAGAGGAAAAGAATCGGTATAATCGAAAGCAGGTTGCTTCAGTGATGACCGCCATTCTTAGTTCCAGATGCTGCTATCGCGCCTGTATAACTCTAGATTACTAAATCCTCGTAAAATTTACGATTGCAGGAATGTATAAAACAGGACATTTTGTACTTAATCAGGTTTGTAACATGCCATTCGAGAGCTAATAATTGTAATTAACTAATGTGTAGCCTATAAATCATGACTTCGCCTGAATAAAATGTGAAGTAGTGAACTTGATGATTGTTTAGTACCAAAGTAACACGCCCCCCCTCCTCCCCCAGTATTTTCTAGGCTTAAATGGAACACAGTGTCAGTCCTGGTAATCAGAGATTTTCAAACTCCTCATGAGGATGGCGGAGATGGAAGTGATACCGCTTCAAAACTGTGAAGATTTTATTCATCGCGCATGTTCATGCCCACCCTGTAATCCGTCTCGACTAACACCTTAATCGAGACAACAATCACAAGCAAACTACGCCGAAGCTGGTTCGCTCTCCCTACCGAGGATTCCGTGACACAGATCCCCACCAAGGCCATAGAAATTTACTGGAAGGATACAGTTCAATAGTACGTGGGTACTCCTGTCACTCGTTGTCCTATCTTTTGCCTGTGAAAAGAAGTCTTCCTCTCGTCGAACGGCTGTAGACGAATGCTGTTGTCACAGTGTTTTTCCTACAGTGTTGTGTCCTCTAAGACCATCATACTGAAACGAATACCTAACAGACGTCTGTACCCGAAATGTTATATCAACGGTATGATTTGTTCACACAGGTGCCACCTACACAGCCCACTGATATTCAGTAATAGCTTTCTTGCTGCTACTTTGCTAAGTATTGTAGTATTTCGTAGGTATACGAGCTGTTGCTGACGCAAATGTGCTCTATGAGTGAATCTTTTGATTTTTGCTGATGCTGCCTGCTGAGGACTGGACTGAGAAACGACGGCGGAGCAAGCAAGCAAAAAAATTTGAACGATACGTAATTCTGTTACCTCTCCCTCCAATTCTTTTACTGCTTAGTTTGGCTCGATCTGCTGTCTAAATACACTCCTGGAAATTGAAATAAGAACACCGTGAATTCATTGTCCCAGGAAGGGGAAACTTTATTGACACATTCCTGGGGTCAGGTACATCACATGATCACACGGACAAAACCACAGGCACATAGACACAGCCAACAGAGCATGCACAATGTCGGCACTAGTACAGTGTATATCCACCTTTCGCAGCAATGCAGGCTGCTATTCTCCCATGGAGACGATCGTAGAGATGCTGGATGTAGTCCTGTGGAACGGCTTGCCATGCCATTTCCACCTGGCGCCTCAGTTGGACCAGCGTTCGTGCTGGACGTGCAGACCGCGTGAGACGACGCTTCATCCAGTCCCAAACATGCTCAATGGGGGACAGATACGGAGATCTTGCTGGCCAGGGTAGTTGACTTACACCTTCTAGAGCACGTTGGGTGGCACAGGATACATGCGGACGTGCATTGTCCTGTTGGAACAGCAAGTTCCCTTGCCGGTCTAGGAATGGTAGAACGATGGGTTCGATGACGGTTTGGATGTACCGTGCACTATTCAGTGTCCCCTCGACGATCACCAGTGGTGTGCGGCCAGTGTAGGAGATCGCTCCCCACACCATGATGCCGGGTGCTGGCCCTGTGTGCCTCGGTTGTATGCAGTCCTGATTGTGGCGCTCACCTGCACGGCGCCAAACACGCATACGACCATCATTGGCACCAAGGCAGAAGCGACTCTCATCGCTGAAGACGACACGTCTCCATTCGTCCCTCCATTCACGCCTGTCGCGACACCACTGGAGGCGGGCTGCACGATGTTGGGGCGTGAGCGGAAGACGGCCTAACGGTGTGCGGGACCGTAGCCCAGCTTCATGGAGACGGTTGCGAATGGTCCTCGCCGATACCCCAGGAGCAACAGTGTCCCTAATTTGCTGGGAAGTGGCGGTGCGGTCCCCTACGGCACTGCGTAGGATCCTACGGTCTTGGCGTGCATCCGTGCGTCGCTGCGGTCCGGTCCCAGGTCGACGGGCACGTGCACCTTCCGCCGACCACTGGCGACAACATCGATGTACTGTGGAGACCTCACGCCCCACGTGTTGAGCAATTCGGCGGTACGTCCACCCGGCATCCCGCATGCCCACTATACGCCCTCGCTCAAAGTCCGTCAACTGCACATACGGTTCACGTCCACGCTGTCGCAGCATGCTACCAGTGTTAAAGACTGCGATGGAGCTCCGTATGCCACGGCAAACTGGCTGACACTGACGGCGGCGGTGCACAAATGCTGCGCAGCTAGCGCCATTCGACGGCCAACACCGCGGTTCCTGGTGTGTCCGCTGTGCCGTGCGTGTGATCATTGCTTGTACCGCCCTCTCGCAGTGTCCGGAGCAAGTATGGTGGGTCTGACACACCGGTGTCAATGTGTTCTTTTTTCCATTTCCAGGAGTGTAAAAACAGAATTCAACAACAAGCCTTCTGTAATAAAATCTGTTCTTTTTTATACTTCACACTAAAAAAAATTGGAAATTTGTGGTAAGGTCTATGGGACCAAACTGCCGAGGCCATCGGTCCGTAGGCTTACGCAGTGCTTAATCTAACTTAAACTAACTTACGCTAAGGACAACACACACACTCATGCGCGATGTAGGACTCGAACCTCCGATGGGAAGAGCCGCGCGAAACGTGACAAGACGCCCGAGACCGCACGGCTACCCGGCGCAGCTTATACTAAAACCAATGCACAGTTGCTGTATTTCCACCCTGCCTGTAATGCACAGCATTGTAACCGTATGGAGAGGGAGGAAGGAGGTTGAAGGTTATAATAAACGCGACCTTTGTGCGGTAGTATAACTTAACTTTCTTATTTGCATGAATTATTTGCCCTGTTTTACTTCCGGGACATGGTAGGATGAGTCTAAATCGGAAATAAGTCGTATTTATTCGTTTAATCTACGTAATAATTTTGTTCAAAATGTTCAAATGTGTGCGAAATCTTAGTGGAGGTAACTGCTAAGGTCATCAGTCCCTAAGGTTACACACTACTTAACCTAAATTATCCTACGGACAAACACACACTCCCATGCCCGAGGGAGGACTCGAACCTCCGCCGGGACCAGCGCGGAGTCCAAGACTGCAGCGCCTGAGACCGCTCGGCTAATCCCGCTCGGCAATAATTTTGTTGGAGGCTTCGCTGCGAGAAATCCAGATAAAAATCATCGGAGTTCCGTAACAATGTATCTCAATCACCAGAAATAACTGCACAAGAGGAGTGTTGTTCCTCCGTATTACACTGAGGCGGCTGTAAAAGTCGGAGAGGTTACATGGTGGTCATTATCTCTGAAATACAGTGATGTGCTCCAAAGGAGTACGGCCGTTGGGCTTGGTGTGCTGAATATGATAAGGCACTATCCATATATGGCTGATCACGTACTTTCGACTAATTAGTGAAATGACACATCAATGTAAATGCAAGCAGGGATATTAACAATTTGTCTAATGACGGATGGTAGTTTGCACGATGATTTATAGGCCACGAATCACGCAAGGCGAATCTCACGAAAAATGAAATAGAGGTTACTGTGCTGTTTCACAAATTCGCTATTATGTATTTAATGGATTAGCATACTCGACCTTAAAACGACTCTCAACAGAAGAAAGAGAAGAATACCATATTTTCCACCGAACGTCAGACAGAAGTAATTCATGATCTTATGCAAGCGCCGGCCTCTGTTTATAGATTGTAGTCTAAAAAGGAAAATGAAACATGGAACTAGTAGGTGTCCCACATTTGCGCTTGTTAGCAACCGCCTCCTCACCGCTACTCACAGGCTTGTTATAGCTTTATGTTGTGTTAGTGTGAGCGTGCAAGTTCCAGGCTAACCCCCAGTGGTGCGCCACTAGAAACAGTGCTACTAAAGTTACGGACCTGCTACGCATACGCATGTGCTACACAGGGATCGTTACACATAACTGAGAACTGGATTTGTTGCTGCTCCCACTCATTTAGCAGTGCACTGGATACTTGTACAAGGCGAAACCCTGATTGCAAGGGTAGGTATGTCAATAAAAATGGTTAAAATGGCTCTGAGCCCTATGCGACTTAACATCTGTGGCCATCAGTCCCTTAGAACCTAAAACTACTTAAACCTAAGTAACCGAAGGACATCACACACATCCATGCCCGAGGCAGGATTCGAACCTGAGATCCTAGTGGTCGCGCGGTTCCAGACTGTAGCGCCTAGAACCGCTCGGGCTCCTCGGCCAGCGGAATTTCGAAATCTTGAGGACCATTTACGCTATAAAAATTACTTTGTGGCCAAAGCTTCAGCGAGTCGAGTAGAAGGGGGAAGCGGCGTCAAGTCGCAGTTCTGTCTCGGGTGCCACGCACCCGCTGTGCTGCCTGTTGTGTAGGAACGCCCATCGACTTGTGATGCGTGGCCGGCTGCACTCCTGAAACACTGCTCCCTGCCACTGAAATCTGTCGATCACAAAGTTATTTTAATCGCGGTATATGCCTGGTAATTCTTTTATACCAGTGATTTAGATCTAATTGCGTCTGTCGTAGCACACTTAATCGGCTGTGGTGACTATGAGTTGAATGCTTGGACTGCCAACTAGGGTCATTGTGAAGTATTTGCCGATGTATGTTTATCGTCTTAAACTGTTGTGAATGAAGCCAAGTGGAGTGGGTGGTTCTATCAATGTTGTTCACGTTTTTCTTTGGCATTTGCCTTTATCCTGCAGTTTCATAAGGTCGGGGTGGTTATCAACGGATTTGGCAAGGTAAATGCTAAGGGCTGGCTGGATGCCCTTCCTGTCGCCACCCTAAATCCCCCCCCCTAGTGCACCCCAGCTGTCTGCATTAGTGTGAACGTGTCCAGATGTCTGTGAGTCGTGTTATGAAACGTCCCCTTCGAACAATTATACATGATTGTGCTTAAACTGACACACAATATTTTCTAACGCAACGCAATCTGACTTTCAAAAATCCCTACAAAAGAATGGCCCTGACTAACATTAACCTATACCTTTCACAAATCACTTACCTCACAAAAATCTTCGTTACTCGAACTACTGCAATACAGCGAGCGCCACTACTGCCAGCTAAATAAAAGATTCAAAGTACTGAAGGCACTAACTACTGATAGGCATAGTTAGCAAATGAAAGATTTTAATAGAGAACAAACAATGTATTTACCTTAATAGTGTTGAAAAATCATAATATACATAGCAGTTCATGACATCAAGTCTTACAAATTTCAAAACTCCGCCATTTCTCTCCCCACATCCACCACTGCTGGCGGCTCACCTCCAACTGCGCAACGCTACGCGCTGTTCACATCCAGCTGCCCAACACTACAATGACAGACAACAATGCAAACTAGCCACAGACTGCACACAGCACAGTCAATGATTTTCATACAGAGCGCTACGTAACGTTGCCAATAAGAAAACATAAACAGCCTACTTACAGTGTAATTCAGGCGGTACGTGGGGACCACTTACAGGGACGTGGAAAACCGCCTAAAAACCACATCCCAACTGGCCGGCACACGGGACCTCTTCCTTAATCCGCCGAGCGGATTCGATCCGGGGTCGTCGTCCTACCCAAGTCCAGGAAGCAGCGCATTAGCGTTCTCGGCTAACCTGGCAGGTGTTCTTCACATCTTAGTAAATCCACAAAATTATTACTCCAGCGATTACAGCTGATATTATTTTGCAGTAGCGATGAAAGTTCATCTAAAAAATTCCCTTGACATTACAGTTTTGGCTTGGAGTGTCAAGCAGAAAGCATATGAGATGTACCTTCTGAACTACTGTGGTAGCATAAGTTTCGAAAAAGTTAAGAGCAACTTTTCTTTAGTAACTGTTTACATAATGTCTTTCATCAACTTCTGATGTTACTTCTAACGTTGTTACGTTTTCTTCTTGCAGGGAAATCAGTGTTGACGAGCTTGCTTCTTCATAAAGAGTTCTTCAAACCTCAGCACATGATGGAAAGTTGTGACTCGCATGCCTTTCTCCTCATTCATACGCGACCTACATTTCCTGTAGATATCTGTCAACGCTGGTTAACCTAATACACAATCGGAACTCCGGCAAGAACATTGACAATTCAAGAACGCACTAACTGATAAAAATCGACTTAAAGGATTGTATAACATTTATCTTGAAATAGTATAAGCGACCTTTAAATTTCAAGTAAGTAATTTTGGTAGTGGTAGTAAATTCCATTACTGTCTATACAAAGCAAAATGGACGACAGTAATATGGGCATGCATTTCTGTACTCGTCGAATAAGGTGTTTTATCAGGTAATTATTAATTAATTCGTTAAGTTGTGACACTTTCTTTGATTTTCTAAAAACTTCTTTTTTTGTTATGAAGCCATATGTAATATTTTTGGCCACTTTTCCACCGCAAATAACGCGCTTATATTTTTTACTTACTGTAATACAATACAAATTGTGCTCACGTCTTTCTTCCTTTAGATGTACTGGTGAAGGTGTCAACAGAAATAGTTTTAAATTTCCCATTTAAGTGCTCACTCATGAAGAAATTTCATACAAACATACTGTTGACTGACGTTGCACAAATTCCCGTACGGTATAGATTATATAGTAATAGGCATCGCTCGAGTTGAGAAGCAACTAAAAACAAATGTCGTGCGACTAGGGCCTCCCGTCGGGAGGACCGTTCGCCGCGTGCAAGTATTTCGATTTGACGCCACTTCGGCGACTTGCGCGTCGATGGGAAAGCAACAATGATGATTGGGACAACAGAACACCCAGTCCCTGAGCGGGGAAAAACTCCGACACAGCCGGAAATCGAACCCGGGCCCTTAGGATTGACATTCTATCGCGCTGACCACTCATCTACTGGGGGCGGATGAGAAGCAACTGAAAGAGCTGAAGAAATGTTGCCAAGTCCAGACGGAATCCCAGCTCGACTTTACAGAACTTACTCTAAGGTATTGGTCCATTGCTTATCTTTTGCACAGCACAAAGTCCGAAGTGACTGGAAAAATGAGCAGGTGACTGCTGTATGCAAGAAGGATAAAACATTGAGCTCGCAAAATTAAAGAATAAAAACCTTAGCGTCGGTTTGCTGCAGAATTCTCGAACTGTTGTGTACATAGTTCCGCGTAGTCAGCGCGTACACAACTTTCCCAATAGAGCGCGCCCCGCTAAGCACAAGAGCGCAGGCGTAGCGCTCGTCCGTCTCCGCACTATGAGACGGCGCTGCCTTAGAGACGGACCAAATTCTGCTTCCGCTGATCCGTGTATTAATATGTAACGCAGCCAATGAGATTGCTGCTAACGTAGAACCTTTTTTCATCGCGGATGACACTCGCGCAGTGATACCTGAATGCTCGAGGTATTATAACGTGTGTACAGACATCCGATTAGTCAGTGTGCAATAGTCTGTACCAGTCTGCATTAGTCTATAGTCAAGTTTCAGTCTGCGCCTAATAAGATTATCATATTCCTGTACATAGCCACGAAGAGAAATGTATAGACACTTTGTCAAGTATCAGTGATATGTGAGAAGGAACTTCACATTGTCAATTGTAAATAGCATCCAGAACCAAGTTAAGCTATTTTTATGCTTGTTATTATTTTAATAAATGTGTGTCAAAATTAATCAAGTTGTGTTTAAAGTTGGTCACCGTCAATCTGCTACTCTAAGCGTGAAAGTCGCATTTCTATCGTCTGACCTAACGGCAGAAGATAAACACGCCACGATAAGACCACGAGACATATTGCTGACACTCGCCTACTTCGTTAGAGCGACAAGTCAAATAATCTGATGCTGTGTGTACCGAAGGTCTTACAGTACGCACATCACACGAACATATTCCGAATTCTAATATAAGAAACATGCTTGAAACTGAAGAGCTTCTGTACACAACTTAGAACGGAATTAGAAAGTATTGCTCGTGCGAAACTCAGCTTGCCCTTTTCTCACATGATGTCCTCGGAACCGTAAATGAATGACGACAGGCAGATTCCGTGATCGTAGATAACCAGAAAGCGTGTGACACGACCGTTAATGAAGGTCCGAGCCCATGGATCAGGTTCATTGATATGTACGTGGCTCGAAGACGTCTTGTGTAAAGGAATGGAGTACCTTATCGTTGACGGCAAGCGTTCATCAAAGGCAAGGGTATCTTCAGTTGTTCGCTGGGGAAGCGTGATACAACCTTTCTTATTCTCTATTTACATAAATGATCTGACGGACAGTGATCACCAGTTTTCCCTTCTTTTCTGCTGACACTATAGTGTGCAGGAAGGTGTCATCTTTGTGTGACTGTGCGAGGATACAAGACGAATTAGACAAAATTTATAGTTGGTGTGATGAATGGCAGCTTGCTCTAAATGCAGAAAAATGTAAGTTTAACCTGATGAGTAGTAAAAGCTATCCCATAATACTCGAATACAGCGTTCGTAGCGTTCTGCTTGACACAATCACGTATATTAAATAGTTAGCCGCCGGCCGGGGTGGCCGAGCGGTTCTAGGTGCTGCAGTCTCGAACCGCCCGACTGCTACGGTCGCAAGTTCGAATCCTGCCTCGGGCATGGATGTGTGTGATGTCCTTAGGTTTGTTAGGTTTAAGTAGTTCTAAAAATGGTTCAAATGGCTCTGAGCACTATGGGACTTAACATCTATGGTCATCAGTCCCCTAGAACTTGGAACTACTTAAACCTAAGGACATCAAACAACACCCAGTCATCACGAGGCAGAGATAATCCCTGACCCCGCCGGGAATACGTTGTTCTAAGTTCTAGGGGACTGATGACCTCAGAAGCTAAGTCCCATAGAGCTCAGAGCCATTTGAACCATTTTAAATTGTAAGCCGTACTGTTGCAAGGCGATAGGATTTGGATTGAGCACGTAAGGACGGTAGAAGGGAAGGCTGTTGACTGACATCGACTTATTGGAAACATTTTAGCCAAGTGTGGTTCACCTGTAGAGGAGATCGCGTATAGAACATTAGTGGGCCCGTTCTTGAGTGCTGCTCTAGTGTTTGGCATCCGTACCAGAGTAGCTTTAAGGCAGACATGGAAGCAGTTCAGAGGAGGTCTGCCAGATTTGTTAGCCATAGATTCAACAACACGAGTTCGAGCCTCGGTCCGGCACACAGTTTCAATCTGCCTTGAAGTTTCATGTCAGCACACACTCCGCTGCAGAGTGAAAATCTCATTCTGGACACAAGAGTGTTACGAATATAATTCGTGATCTTAAATGGAAAAGTTCAGAGAAAACGATGTTCATAAAGAACTAGTGAGAAAATTTGGAGAGCTGTCATTTCTAGTTGACTGCAGAACACGTCTGCTGCCGCCAACGTGTATTTCACGTAAGGACTGCGAAGATAAGAGAAATTAGGTCCATACGGAGTCATATAAGCAGTATTTTTTTTGTTGCTCTATTTGCGAGTGGAACAGAAAAGGGAATTACTCTTAGTGTTACAAGGTACTCTCCGCTTACACTATACGTATGTTTGTAGGTGTGGATATAGATGAAGAGCATCCACGAATACTGTACTTGTTGGCTGAAAGAGCATTACATGGAGAAATACTCGTATTAGTGTCAGATGAAGAAAAGAATCCTGGAAAACGTGTTATAGAGGATTTGGGTTGTAGGAGTTACGTGGAGCTGAAATTGTGAGCAAGGAGAATAGATAGGACAGATAGCTTCAAACATGTCGGAAGTTGGTTAACCGTCTTTTGTAGATGGAAATTTTCAAGGTAGCTTATGAAAAGACACCCAAACAATATTTTGACGTAACGCTCTGCATCTCTGACAATTTCATAGGTAAATCATTAATTCTCTGGTGGACAGTGTGTCCGCTCATTAGGGGAAATATTGTTTGTGCAGGTTCCTAGTTACGCAGTCTGAGGCCTTGTAGCTTCATATCATCCGTTATTACAGAAAATGATAGTTCGATAAGTTTTACGTATGGGTAGAGAACTCCGTGAGAGGTTCTGTTCATATTAACATGGTATATTATAATTTTGTACCATAACGTTTCCGAAATCCTACAACTGCTGAAAGCAGATGGGGTTAGATGGATGACATTCCAGCTCAATGGCGATGGGCGTATGACGTGAGGAGTGGCCACTAGCCATATGGTCGCAGGTGTGACATCAGCAGGTAGTAGAGTGCCTGGCTCTGGCTCCTGTCTACTGCTCTATCGCATCATCGATCATCACTCTGTTATTGACCATTAAGCGAATGGATACGGACGCAAGGCTCGTAACGTCCTACGTACACTGATGGGACTGTGTCTGCGAAACACGTTTCGAGTTGAGTGGTAGTTTGCCGTTAAAAGGCTTGGAGTCAGCACTTCGCACGACCAACTGTGTACTGTTTTCTTAATGAGAGTTTTTTTGTGTTTCGTGGCATTATTAACACATTGTTATGTGTTTCTCGTGAACATTGATTAGTATCTCACCTGTCACAAGTACGTCGTGGTGGCCGCTGCGTTGTCTTAGAAAACCACTTGCACATCCAGGCGACAGTCACAGGTGTCCGCTACAGTGCTAAATAGATGGCAGTTATGAGAGTCGAGGGGCATGAAAGGAAGCAGTGGTTGAGAAGGGAAAGACACAGGTGTTTAGCCTATTCCAGATCTTATTCAATTTTTACCTTAAGCAAACCGTAAAGGAAATCAAAGGAAATTTTGGAGAAGGAATTGAAGTTTAGAGAGAAAAAATAAGAACTTTGAAGTTTGCCCTGACGTGCTGTTTCTGTCAGAGACAGCAAAAGACTTGGAGGAGCAGTTGAAATGAATGGACAGGGTCTTGAAAGGCGGGTACGAGATGAACGTTAACAAATGCAGATCAAGGATAATGGAAAGTAGTTGAATTAAATCATGCAGTACTAAGGGGAGTAGAGTAAGAAACGAGACAGTTAAAGTAGTAGATGATTTTTGTTGTTTAGGCCGCAAAATAAATGATGATGGCCGAAGTAGAGAAGAAATAAAATGTAGACTGACAATGGCACGAAAAGCTTTTCTGAAGAAGCGAAATTGGTTAACGTGGAATACATACTTAAGTGTTATGAAGTTTTTTAGAAGGTATTTGTCTGGAGTGTAGCCACGTGTAGAAGTGAAACTGAGCCGGTGCGGCCTGCATTTTGCGGTCTATTCTTGTTTTGAAATCTTTGGTGCTGTCCTGCCTTCATGGCCTTGCCTCTTGCCGGCTTTGGTTTTGGATTCGGAGAGGGAAGGAGTGAGCAGCGGACGCTTGCACAGTGCGCAGTCAGCGTGTTTGTTGCAGCGAACGTGTAAAGAGTGTACTGAGTCGGCTGCCGTTGAGTGCCGCACGTGGAAACTAGCTGGCGTTCCGACCGAGTTGCGGCCGTGTGGTGCTATTTGGCCGCTTATGCTGGAGGACGGGCAGATCTGCACGACTCGGTGGGGATTGCGAACTCAGCTCGAAGTAGTCTTCTTGTTACCTGTCGCGGACTCAGGATACTGACTGTTTCCGGCCACAACAGTTCGCTGTGATCATATTGCTGCTCGCGGCGTCTTCGTCAGTTTTGACTGTTCAATTAACAATTAAGCTCGCTAGTTATCTGTTTTGGGTCAGACTTGTCGCTTTGGCGATCCGGTACTGCCTCTACCTCTCAGTGTTAATGCTAAGTCATTTTTGTAAGTTTTAGCTTCCAAGTTGTTATCCGTTATCCAACAGTGCTCTGTACACTGTCTTACTGAAGGGGAATATTTTGTATTATAGGCTAGTTTATTTTTAGTTGAATTGTGATCAGAAGTTTGTTTTAATCACTGAGCCATACGGTTGTTTTTCTTCACTTGTTCCAAGGAGCCTAAAATTGTTTTTTTGCTTAAAAGTTACTTGTGCGTATTTATTGTTATTCTCACTGATAGTGATAGAAATGTAAGCAAGTTATCATTTCCAGAATGAGATTTTCACTCTGCAGCGGAGTGTGCGCTGATATGAAACTTCCTGGCAGATTAAAGCTGTGTGCCCGACCGAGACTCGATCTCGGGACCTTTGCCTTTCGCGGGCAAGTGCTCTACCAACTGAGCTACCGAAGCACGACTCACGCCCGGTACTCACAGCTTTACTTCTGCCAGTACCTCGTATCCTACCTTCCAAACTTTACAGAAGCTCTCCTGCGAACCTTGCAGAACTAGCACTCCTGAAAGAAAGGATATTGCGGAGACATGGCTTAGCCACAGCCTGGGGGATGTTTCCAGAATGAGATTTTCACTCTGCAGCGGAGTGTGCGCTGATATGAAACTTCCTGGCAGATTAAAACTGTGTGCCCGACCGAGACTCGAACTCGGGACCTTTGCCTTTCGCGGGCAAGTGCTCTACCAACTGAGCTACCGAAGCACGACTCACGCCCGGTACTCACAGCGCACACTCCGCTGCAGAGTGAAAATCTCATTCTGGAAACAGCCCCCAGGCTGTGGCTAAGCCATGTCTCCGCAATATCCTTTCTTTCAGGAGTGCTAGTTCTGCAAGGTTCGCAGGAGAGCTTCTGTAAAGTTTGGAAGGTAGGAGACGAGGTACTGGCAGAAGTAAAGCTGTGAGTACCGGGCGTGAGTCGTGCTTCGGTAGCTCAGTTGGTAGAGCACTTGCCCGCGAAAAGCAAAGATCCCGAGTTCGAGTCTCGGTCGGGCACACAGTTTTAATCTGCCAGGAAGTTTCAAGTTATCATTTACTTATAAGCGCAGCACTTCAAAACAGTTTTCTGCTTGTTTTCGGAGATCTATACGTGATTGCTGAAGATCGGATGGGTAGATCACGCAAGTAATGAGATACTGAATGGAACTGGAGAGACAAGAAATTTCTGGCACAACTTGACTAAAAGAGGCGATTAGTTAACAGGACACATTCTAAGACATCAGGGGTCACCAGTTTAGATTTGGAGGGAAGAGTATGGGATAAAAATCGTATAGGAAGACGAAGAGATGACTGCAGTAAGCAGATCCAGAACGATGTTGATTGCAATAGTTACTCGGAGCTGAAGAGGTTGGCACAGTATAAAGTAGCATGGAGACCTGCATCAAACCAGTCTTCGTACTGAACACCTCAATATCAACAACAACCACCTTTGTGCTCCACTGAAGCCAAAGATTAAATAGTTGATGGCATGTTTGGCCGGGAAACCTATCTGGCTTCTTCTGACGACTAGGCAAGTCTTTCTATTTGCCGCACTTCGACGATTTTCACGACGTTGATGATGAAATGTTGATGAGGACAACACGCAGTCCTTAGCAGATAGTCTCTCACCCGGCCTGGAATCGAAGTCAGGACCCCCTTTCCTAGTGGTAACCAAGCTAAAGGGTTTTTTGTCTCCTTTCTGTTGATTATTCTCTTCCTCGGTTTTTTGTCAATGGTTCTGTGCGTATGTCTCATGACACCTTTCAGATTCAATCGATGACATCAGCACTCACAAGCGGAGGCGATGATGATAGGGTCAAGGATTTATTTAAAACTTTGTGCACATTTAATACTCTATTGGGCCAACATAATGTGCAAGTACTTATAGTAAGGCCTAATACTTAGGCGATTTCGAGAAAATTTACGTGACGTTTTACGCGTCAGTGATGTACTGGTGCGTTGCGACATGTAGCTCGAGACAGCTGTGCTCAGGTAGTGGTTAGCCTTCAGGCTCCTTAACCGGTGGATCGCTGGATCGAGACCTATTCCTATGCTTCAACTAATAGTTTTTCAACAGTAGTCACATAAGTGTATTTGCATGAACTTCTTTTGAGTGTCCAATGATATTTGGCTGTTTATTAATTGCTATTGGTGCAACTAATATTATGCAACATTTCATTTCTATATCCAAGTTAAAAACTCTATCAAGCGTCTTCAAACTTGTTCAGATGTGACTGATGACAAATGACAAATTGTTTCTCGTCAATAAGCTATTAAAATATATTCAATCTTACATCGCCAATTTTCGGCACCGATGTTTACGAAAACGTTGCGTTATGCATTGTTTGCAGCCAGATTCTTGGAAGAAAGAGAAATGTTTCAAAACGTTAACAAACTTTGTTTTTCCTTAGAAACGCTGAAGATTTCTTGTGCATGTGTGAAAAAGCTATTCATTTGATGTAGATATCATTTACTTTTTCCGTATTTAAAAAGTATCGTCCTGAAACGTGTAGTGTGGAATCCGAGAATAGGTCGTACTTTACCCTCATATTTGGGCATATTGTAAACCCTTTTATTTTTGAATAAAGTTATTTAGACCTTTATTGATCGACGTTTGACTTGAGCTTTCCTAGCATGTCTTTCGTCCTTGAAACCTATGCCTGCGATTGAAGCGTCCAGGTGCAATGCAGTTCTCGGTACCTTACCCGATTGCAGGTATATCGGATTTCGGAAATCACGACGTGCATATATATTCAGAAAAACTTTATATGTTTGGTCTTTTACGTGAAGATAATAATAAATTTATTTGTCTTTGTAATAAAAATTGACAAACAACTAAATAACAGTGAAAATTCAATAAAACGTCATGAAAATACATATACCTGTTCATCATATTAACTTTCAGATGAAACATGTATGAAATAATGTGACTTGTGTTGAAAAACAAATGAGTTTAAAAATAGAAAAAAAGACATGAGCGGGACTCGACCCACCGATCCACCGATTACGGAGTTTGAACGCAAACCACATGACAGCCAGCGATCCGTGTTCAGAGTCGCATTGCACTGGTACATCACTGACACATCACTGACGCGTATAACTTCTCTTGCAATTTTTCTGAAAATCCCCTAAGTAGAGTGACTTATTACTTGCGTATTATGTTGTCCTTATCGACACCCAAATGAGTACAAGGCTCGAAGTAAATCCGCGATCCGAGCATCGTGGTCTCGTCTTGTCAGTTTTTTTTATTGCGGAGTGTGGTCTGTCCCCTGATCGAACAGGATGAGCTAACATGCCGGCAACATCACGACCACGAGCGGCTGACATCACTTACACAATGACAGTGATTACTCATGACTAACTTTGACCATAGATTGCTTTTATAACCCAGACATATTTATCTGATCTTACGACATCGATCTTCTTACTATTATGAACGAAAAGTAAGCAAAGCTACATGAAACCGAATTTCTTTTATCAGAAACGGGTATATTGTAGATGGTATGCCTTTCAACTGAATTTCCAAGCCATCTAGAGGGCAACCGACTGTTTAACGTAGACACCGAACTACGGTGCGTCTGTGTATTTTTAAATTAATAAATACAGTCAGAGGTGAATGAAGTGTTAAGTTACAGATAAAAACTCTGGAACTAATCGGGGAGTCAGTTAGTTACGTGGTTCCTAGAGCATTTGAAGGATTCTTTTATCGAAATGATGTGGAAAGAGTTTACAGGATATGCATTCATGATCAGTCGTAACATTAATTAATAAAAACTGTTTATGTCTTATTCTTGCAGCAACACTTTATATCAACTACCAGTTTTTAAATGGAAATTAGTTAACGGAAGAAACATGTTATGTTTGTGAAAATGATCAAACATTTTTGCTGCTGCTTATTTAACTTCTTTCTGGGCCATTCACAGCTTCAACAGTGGGTAATAAAGGTCATTTTTCCCTCTAGTATTGTAGGTAAGAACATCACTGGTGTTCTCAAATTGTAATGAGTTGTTTAAGACGAATTTCGTTAGCGAACATACGCATTGAGAGAGCGCAGTTAAAATGCTTAGCTCCTTATAGAGCCACGTGATATTCTCACTGCACGCTTTTGTGTAATCAATGCTTTCTGTGTAAGTAAAACTATTCCACAAACGTATTCCGTAACACATTATTGAGTGGAAATATGCAGAAGATGTCAGGAGATTGATACATTTGTTTCAAAGATTAGCGATTATACGAAGAGCAAAAGTAGCTGAACTTAATTTCAGTAATACAATTAAAACTTTCATAAATACGTACACCCAAAAATATGGAGCATACTAACCTATTAACCGACTGTTGCTCATGTGCTACATCAGTTCTTGGAACGACTCCATTTGTTGTACGGAATAGAATGTAATGTTTTTTTCAGAGTTTAGGGAGAGTCCTTTTTCAGAGAACCATTTAATAATTCGTTGGAAAATATCATTTACCAACTCTTCTGTCGCGTTCACTCTGACGGGATTTATTAGAACACTAGTGCACTCTGCAAAAAGTACCAATTTTACTTATTGAATGTTATGTGAAGGGTCATTGACATGCATAAGGAATAGGAGTGGAACCAAATCGAACCCTCTAGTACTCCCTTTGTGACTTTTTCCCCTGTCATTTGTACCTTTCCGACATTTTGAGACTTATTCAGCACGACATTTTGCATTCTATTTGTTAAGTATGATTCCAACTAGCTGTACACAAGGCCATCAGTTCCACTGAATTTGAGTTTTTGTAAGAGAGTAACATGATCTAAACAATCAAATGCCTTGGAAAGATCACAAAAGCTGACAACTGGCGATATACTACTGTTTAAGGCTTGTACTGTTTGAGGACTGAACGTATAAATTGCATTCCTAGTCGAGTATCCCTTCTGGAATCTTAACTGCGGTACGCTAAGTAAGCTTTTTCCACTTGAGTGTGTGACTACTCTTGACTAAAGTATTTTTTCGAATATGTTGGAGAAAGACGTCTGTAGGGAAATTAGACGAAAATAGTCTGTCTTGCCACGTTTCTTATGAAATGGAGTAACAATTGTATAATTTAACTTCTCTGAAAAAATTTCCTCTGCCAGTGATGCGTTGTAGATATCACTAAGGACTTATTGTATTGGAACAAATTGTCGGAATTTTGCTTGAAAGTCCATCAACCCCACACAAGCTTCTGTCTTTTAGAATTTTTAAAAATGTGTTAATTTCAGTGAGGATGTTGGTGCTACTTCTAGTTGTTTAAGTATTTGTGGAATGATTTTTTAGATGTATTCTCTTGCTTCTTCGGCTGAACCATTTAATCCTGTATTTGCTGCTGCTTTTAGAAAGTGATTATTAAAAGTACTTGTAACTTGTAAATTATGTCACATTGTCATTTAGTATAATTGTAATGGAATTTTGCATAGTGTCTGGCTGTCCTTACTTCCGTTTGACAATGGCCCACATAGTTTTAGTACCTCACCTTTTGACCCGTAGTACAACAGTACAGTAACAGCTGACCATATGTGCTGATGCAAGCAGTTCTCAGACTTATGACCACCTCTAATACTAGACGTACTCGAAACGAGAAAGTGTCGACATGATTTCGCTACCCCTCCTTGGATAAGTGGTTTCGACAACGCGCTTATTCATTTAGATTACCGAAAACAATAGAGACGCTATTCTGGGACATGCGAAATAGGCCTCGTTATTTCACGGGAACTGAAACTTACACTACTACGTCCTCCGAACTGCTGAAATTTCGTGGTCATATGGTGTTTAGAGGTTAAGAGAGATCATGCTGTATAATGCTTCGCTTGACTGCAGAGGTTGACTCTAGCAAGACTAATGTCCAGTAGTGAAATCGCACTGCATTTTGTAGAGTCCTGCTGTTTTAAATAATCGCCATTTCTCTCTTTGCAGCTTTAGGAGCCAAACTGACATGATTAATAGCAAGAATGTAAGTGACTTACGGGTATTCCAGTTAGCTGCGCTGAGAATACCGATATTTTTAATGACTAACCGTCATACAACACACAGTGTTCATCTCTCACTCGCCATCCATTGGTACGCCGATTTTACAATCATTATCCGCACTGCAACAGATCACAACTGAAAGTGTCCAGTACATAGCTAGTTACGAATAACGTCCCACGAATTCAGAAGTACAGAAGAGTGCATTCAAACAACATTTCAATGAAATAGAACATTTGCACTGTGCATGTAGAAATTATTACAGTTACATTACATTATTAATCATACGTGTGTGGTCAGGTATTAATATAATTAATACTGAAGACGTAAATTACGTATATCTTATGATCTATCCCCAAATTTGGCAAGCGTAAAAGTAGATCAGTTAATATTACTGAAATGTCTCAAAATTTGCGTTTCATAGGTAACGTACCGTGCGCAATATCACTGCATTTGGCATTACTTTTCAGTTATTGCCAGATGCACACGTATCAGTGATTCCTAAATTATCGATCATGTGAAGCCCAAACCGCTCTTGACATCCTGAAAGTCCTTGGACCTCGGCGGTCAGGTAGATCCATTATTCCTTGAACTGTAAACTCCAATCACAGAATTCTGACATAATCCGTAATGATGAAACACAGTTCCAGTATTCACCCTTGGTAAAGTAGCAGCTTCCAGTTAACATTTTTCTTGCCGTAAGATAAAAGGATTGTTAATAGTGTAACTGTTGTCCACTTCCATTCCATTTACTCCTTGCTCCCCTCTGACTGTTTTTTTGTCTGTTCCTCACATTCATCTTTTTTTTTTGTCTATAGAACATAACAGTTCGTGCTAATACTCATTTGTGTACTTTTTGGTCTTTACATTCTTATCCTTTTAATCTTTGAGTACAAGATAATACAAGGTTTGTTTGTTCACAGATTCTTTGTGTATTTTAAAATGCTTATGATTCTTCGTATAGGTATATATTGGTATAAGGTCTCATAATGGATCTAGACCGCCATGCGCTGTTACCATTTTTCGGGGTGCACTCAGCCTCGTGATGCTAACTGAGGAGCTACTCGACCGAATAGTAGCGGCTCCGGTCAAAGAAAACCATCATAACGACCGGGGGGGGGGGGGGGGGGCGCTGTGCTGACCACTCGCCCCTCCTATACGCATCCTCAACTGAGGATGACATGGCGGTCGGATGATCCCGATGGGTCACCTGTGGCTTGAAGATGGAGTGCTTCTTATAATGGCATCAGAAAGGGCATCCGGCCCTCTACCACTAACACTGCCAAAACCCGTAATAAGGATCCGCCCCATGAAGACACAGGTTTAGGCCAGGAAGAAGAGGAGCGAAAGGAGGAAGAAGTTAGCATATATTTGGAAAAACAGTAGTTGATTTTGTGAGCTATCTATTTATTCATACGTTGTCTGAAGATGGCCTAGAAAGGCGAAAGTCAGCTCGCAACTAATTATAAAATAAATATTATTACGGAACATCAGTACTATTATCTCAGTTCTTAATATATCTCTGTTCCTTCATCTTGGTCGGGGTGGCATGTTATCGAGAATGAGTCATCCACAAATGTAGAAGTAATCTCAGGTGTGACCCAGAAAAGTACATAGGAACTCTTGCTGTCCTAGTTATATATTAATGATCTTGTAGACAATATTAATGGCAACCTCAGGCATTTCGCAGATGATGCAACTGTGTAAAGTAACTGCTGTCTGAAGTATGGTTCACAAATGTTCTTTCAGATTTTGATAAGATATCTAAGTGATCCAAAGAGTGACAGCTTTCTTTAAATTTTCAGAAATGTGAGATGCTGAACTTCTCAAAACGAAAGAAACGTAAAATTCTGTGACTGCACTGTCGTTTGGACACATTTGGAACCGCTCAACGCATACAAAACCTGGGTGTAGAAAGTTATAGGAAAATGTAGGCTCAGCCGAAGATGAAGCAATTGGCAGACTACTAGGGAAACGCTATCAGTCTACAAACGAGGCTGCTTACTAAACACTCATGCGATCCATCCAATAATATTACTAAATTATGTGGGACCCGTATCAAATACTATTAAAAGAGGACACTGGAGGTATACAGAGGTGGATAGTACGAATGGGCAGAGGCTACTTTGATTCATGCGAAAACTTCATGTAGTTGTTGGAAAAGATGAACTCGTATAGTTTTGAGGGCTACCCCGTAAAAGCGTACTTTCAAGAACCATCTTTTATCATGGCTATGGGAATATGTTACAATATATCCTTGTCGGTCTGATATGCATCATGAAGACAAGGACTAATCACAGCACACACAGAGGCGTTTAAGCAATCACTATTTTCTGGAAAAAAGCTGTAATAACCGTACATTGAGAAGGATAATCTGTTAAGTACTTCAAAGTAAACCGCAAAGAATGGATGTAGAGGTAGGTAACATACTTTCACGTGATTCATCGTAAGATTCAATTTGTGTAACAACAGAACCTATTAAAGTAGAAGAAGCGTGATGATTTTTCCGCATGAAATGGTCCACCTGTCCATCCAGCACTGTCTTGCTACAGCCTAGCGCCAATTCTTCCTGGAAACAAAGACCAGCTCTGGCTACTGCAGTACCTCATGGCAAGTCTTCTTGAGATTCGGATTCAGAGATGAAAAAAGTTCAGATGTTACCACATGACCGAGGTGACTAATAACTTATTCCATTATACGACTAAATCTCTACAATATGCTCTTGAAATCCCACATTGCTCTCACAGATAAATTACACTCTGTTTACGCATATATTTTTGATGTTTATTTTCTGAGCTAAAATATTGTTTCCTCTTGGTCCCTTGAGAAGCGTATTACCTGAGCGTTACTGTAAATTAAATGATCCCTTTTTAAAATTTAAACAGCATTTCAAGTTTAATTATTTGTCTGCTGTTAGTCGATTTTGTTAATTGTCTGCGGGTTTAATTCTTGGTTTAATCCGCTTCCGACTGTTTTATTTTAATACTTTTGACACGAGTAATTTCACTGTTCCAGCATTGTCAAGTACCTATCTCCGATAAGTGTTAAAGTAATGCAATTGAAAACAGATCAAACGAAACATTATTCACATTCAGTTGTATAGTGTCAGACGGAAACAAATAACCTTCCTTACGATTATCTACAGTTGTTCACACCACTGTTGTTTTGATTGAGCAGCTTACCTTTTTAAATTCACCGGTAAAGCTTTTGCTTTGTGTTATCTTTGGTAAGTAGTGTGGCTGAGTTACGCGGTTGCATAAATATAAGGTTATTATTGTACCTGACTATACACAGCTGAAGCTCCACGGGACACAAAATGCAATAAGGTAAAGGCAACCACGGAAGAAAACGCTGCGTATTCTTTACATCAGGACTGTTCTTACACAGACTATAGCACCATAGCTCTACACTAAATGTCGTTGGATTTGGAAGTGCAGTGGCAGTTACCTGTAACTAGGGCCGTTGAAGTGGCACTATATGTTATGCCCGCATCCCACGTTTCACTAATATTCACACTGATCGTGGCAAGAAGGGTTGTTATTCGTTTCCCGTGTTTTCCATTTTTCTGCAAAACCCCACTTTATGACTCCCGGCCAGAATCAGTAGCACTGTGTTTTATCGTCGGAAAGAGCTTAACCAATGACTCGACAAAATTTACGCTACAAAGTTCTCAAACGCTTGCTTGCTCGTCACGACGCACCAAGCTGTGTCGAATCACACAATTCTCTCGGGCCGTGCGATTCGCCCCAAGAACCACCAGTCAGTCAGTCAGTTTAATGAAACAGTAGATAAGTAAGAAATGTAAACATTAAATCGAAGCAAAAGGCATCGAACTAAACCTTCCTGCTCAGTGATGACGCTAACTGACCTTGTCGCCCCAGTGGAATTTTTACTGGGTATCCTTCTGTATACCATGACTCTTAACAATTCCGTAACCTTTCATATCTTTCCTTCATTTAATTTAGTGCGTTATTTCTTCATTATATCTGACTTTTTTTGTGAATAAAGCCTTCTAGATCTCTTACGACGTTTCTGCTTCTTCCATTATCAGATCAGTACTAATGGGCGTCTACAGTTATTTATCCAAGAAGAGACGACATTCTAAAACTGCCATTTCATATAGAGTTAGCTGATTCAGTGCGTCAAAACAATGTGTCATACTCCAAGAAGTAAATATGGCAAGAAGTATATAAAATCTTATTGTATCTCAAAACGTCGATAGATTACACCTTAGAATTTTCGAGGTAGATTTCTTTGGTATCTACACGTTAAGAATATTTCAACACTACAGTCAGAGTAACAGCCTTTTATGTCACTCACATGAATATGAATGATACATTATTAATTTCCGGCCGGTGTGACCGAGCAGTTCTAGGCGCTACAGTCTGGAAACGCGCGACCGCTACGGTCGCAGGTTCGAATCCTGCCTCGGGTATGGATGTGTGTGATGTCCTTAGGTTAGTTAGGTTTACGTAGTGCTAAGTTCTAGGGAACTGATAACCTCAGCAGTTAAGTCCCATAGTGCTCAGAGCCATTTGAATAATTAATTCAGCGATGAAGTTGCATCCTTATGTGACTAAATTCAGGGTGTCTAACGAGTTATGAAATAAAATTAGCAAGATAGAAAATATTCACAAAAGAAATTTCTTAGTGTTGAAACTGAAAATTAAAAACGTAAAATAGAAAAAATATGTGATTGAGAAAACTGTTGAATATCAACAAAAATGACCAAAAATGCCACAATAATACTTCTCGAACCGGAGAATCAAGGAATAAACTTAAAAAACGCTTATTAAAGGCTATTTTACCTGAAAAACTTTACATCTGATAATATTATGAGATATATTGCACTAATTTCAAGCTTTGTATTTTCTCTTGGCTGGTAGAACTAGTCTTCAGGTAAAGGTGCTTGAAATGTACACAAAGTGTAACCCAGAGCCAATACTAAACTAGATGGAGAGCAAACTTCCAAAATCATCTTTGCCTTTTACCATTCTAGGACTGAATCAAGATATTCCCCATTCTTAAATTTGTCACATTACTTTGTAGCAGTCTCAGCTCAGCAGGATAGCAGAAGTAACTGTGTGAATACATGTGACTCCGTGTTGCACCTCATATAGCTTGAGAAGGCTTGAGAAGCACACAATGTCGTGACATACATTATGGACCCCGCACCTGGTAGTCAACATTAGGAGGTTGTCAGTAACTCATGTGACAGCCCTGCCAATCCGCGGCCAGCTCGAAGACACACCCTCTGCTGCACGAGCGAGTAGCCCCATCACCGAGCCGACATATGAAGACTCTGCACCGACACTAGCCCAGACTGATCCACTTGGAGAGCGGAGTTGACTCGATGCATAAGAAACCTAATAGCTAGCCTGACTTCTTAAGATTATTATCTATGACGAACCTGCTTGTGCCATGGAACTGTTGGAATACAGTTGGAGTTGCTGAACTGAAGTAAGTAAGCCATCGTGATAAGAACATTAAGCGTCTCCTCACCATTCTTCTCTCTGACGAAACGTCCACATATTCCTTGGAATCCACCCCTGGACCGAACCAAGACAAAATTCCCGAAGAGGACATCTTTCCGACATTGAGATTCCACCGATTTAGGGCTTCGTACACGTCGGCAAAAGGGAATCCTTATAGGATCACCTGGTGGTCCATCCGTCTGTCAGCCTGTCTGTTAGACTGTTAGAAACGATTTTTTTTATTAACGGGTAGAGGAATCAATTTGAAGTTTCTGTCACATACTAAGGTCTGTGGCCCTTGGCAGAGAAAAACTTGAAGCATTTAAGCCTATGCAGTCAAAAGTCACGCCCATTACGGATTATATTTTTATGCTCGCAGAAACATATACATATTTTCATTGCCTCTGTAGTAAACGTTAGCTTCTAAGTCAATGCAGTCAAAAGATACGGTCAGTTATGTGAAATATTTTGATTCTCACAAATTCACTTATTAAAGTCTATAGGGTTCTCTCTGTTGACCTAGAATCATGAACTTTGGCAAGAAGTAGCGTTTCAAAGTAAAAGTTAAGGAAAATACAGTAAATAGTTAAGTTTTAGTTATATGACACGAAAAAAATATTTTTTGTCACTTGCTGTCCGACTTCAAGGTTAAAATTGATACATTCTCGAAAGGTTTTTTACCTCAGCAGACGCTGGTAGCTGGGGAGCGTGAGGTGTTGATAACTGGATTACTGTAACTTACGAGCCAGACCCGCTCAGTGAAACCTGTAAGCGCATCAGTAATTCACGGATCTTGTAGGGGAGACAAGGGTATTTCTCCACCGACGGGTTTCGGTAGCGTTGTCGAAAACACGTCAAGAAGCGGTACATTCGGATAACAGGTGCTCTGCTGACTTACATAAATACTTCTCATTTTGGTAACAGATTCATTTGCAGCCCAGCAGCTCTACCAGTACGTAGAGGCTGCACCAGACAAGGAGACCACTTGGACCAGCCTGCACTAAGTCCACACCCAGACAGTGCCACTGTGCAGTGGGTAATCCCAAGCTCACTCCATCAGCAAGCCAGGCTCCTGTCTAGGGATAGTAGTGGGTCGTATACCATGCGTGGCAGCCGTCTTTCACCACACTTGTGTAGGCACTGCCGTGACACACGCCAATATCCGCTGGGACGCTGTGACACAGTCACTCATCGCAGTGTTGCCTACCATAGAAACTCTCTCTGCCAGCTTTGAATGCCGCTCGTGCAGGGGACTTATGGCATGACTCACTCAACAGGACTACAGGCAGTAACCTGAGCACTGTTATGAGCAAAGCGGGGAACGGATGTTGTAGCCAGCTGACTGAACACAAGCTGTTGAAGTGCGGGGCTGTCGTCGTTATCCTTCACCGATACCTACATCTACATCTACTTCTACATAAGAGGGCTATTCGGAAAGTAAGGAACGATAGGTCGCGAAATGGAAACCACAATGAAAATCAAAACTGTTTTATTTGCAACGGTTAGCTACACCTTCCAGCTACTTCTCTACACAGTCGACGCTCAGACTTAGACATCTGTCGTAGCGTTGTACCAGTTTTCAATTCCCCCGTTATAGAAGACAGCCGTCAGTGCTTTTAGATAATTTTCTACTCTGGACTGCAGCTCGTTGTCTGTGTCAAAATACTGTCTTCATAGCCAGCGGTTCATTCGAGTCGAGATAAATCTCAGGGGTCGCCAATTACGGGCTGTATTGTGGGTGATGAAACACTTCCCATAGAAAACGTTGCAGGAGCATCTTGATTGACCCTGCAGAGTGCGACTGAGAATTGTCGTGTAGACTGAACAGCATGACAGTTATGTGTATTGCATACCTTCAGGCGAAATCTTTCGCCAGGCCCACATACTTGACGGTTGACGCTAATTTTCAGCCACCTTTACATTCTCACTGTGGGCTCAGAACTGAAAAGAGTGACATTATGCGATCGACGGGCGTACTATACACAGTGCCCAACGCATCTCTGCAAAGCTTCATCAGATTTTCACTGAATTTTCCATTTCGCGATCAATGGTTCCTTACTTTCCGAATAACCCTCATAGATACTCTGCAAGCCTGGCGAAGGGCACCCTGTGCCACTACTAGTTATTTCTATTCCTGTTCCACTCTCAAACAGAGCAAAGGAGAAACGACTGTCTATATGCTTCCATATGAGCCCTAATTTCTCATATCGTATCTTCTTGGTCCTTACGCGCAGTATACGTTGGCGACAGTAGAATCGTTCTGCAGTCAGCTTCAAATCCCGGTCCCCTAAATTTTCTCAATAGCTTTTCTCGAAAAGAACGTCGCCTTCCCTCCGGGGATTCCCATTTGAGTTCCTGAAGGATTTTCGTAACACTTACGTTTTGTTCGGACCTACATGTAACAAATCTAGCAGGCCGCCTCTGAAATGCTGCTATGTCTTCCTTTAATCCGACGGGTACGGATCTCAAACACTCGAAAAGTTCTCAAGAATAGGTCATACCAGCATCCCATATGCGGTGTCCTTTACAGGTGGATCACTTTTTCCTAAAATAAACCGAAGTCGACCATTCTCCTTCCCTTTCATAGTTCTCACATGCACCTTCCTTGTCATGCCGCTTTGCAACGTAATATCAAGATATTTAAACGACTCGACTGTGTAGTACTAGTAATACTGTACGCGAACATTACAGATTTATTTTTCCTACTCATCCCCATCAACTTACATTTTTCCACGTTCATTATACCAACTGGAAATTTTGTCCAAGTCGTCTTGTACCTTGCCACAGTCACACAACTTTGACACCTTACCGCTTACCACGGCATCATCGGCAAACAACCGCAGATTTCTGTCCACCCTGTCCTCCAAATCATTCATGTAAATAGAGAATAACACACTTCCCTGGGATACTCCCAATGATACCCTTGTCTTTGATGAACAATCGCCGTCGAGGACAACATACTGGGTTCTATTATTTAAGAAGTCTTCGGGCCACTCACACATCTGTGAACTTCTTTCATTTGCTCGTACCTTCTTTAATAGACTGCAAATGGGGCCCAATGGCAAATACTTTCCGGAAATCTTAAGATATGGATTCTGCCTCTTGCCCTTCATCCATAGTTCTCAGTATATCATGTGAGAAAGGAGTCAACTGAGTTTCACACGAGTGATGCTTTCTAAAACCATACCGGTTCGTAGACATTAGCTCCTCGGTCTCGAAGAAGTTTAAGATATTTGAACTGCGAATATGTTCGAGGATACTGCAGAAAACAGAAGTTAGGGATATTGATCTGTTATTTTACGTGTCCATTATTGTCCCTTCTCATCTACTGGAGTCACCTGCGCTTTTTTCCCGTCGCTTGTGAATGTGCTGGGGGAGAGATTCACGATAAATTCAATGCAGGTAAAGGGCCAATGCCGTAGAGCAATCTAAGAAAAACCGAACTGTGATTTCATCCGCCCCTGGTGATTTATTTGCTATTAAATCTTTCAGTTGTTTCTCTACGCCAGGGAAACTTATTGCTGCGTCGCTCATATGGGAGTCGATTCGATGGTCAAATGGTGTGTTTGTAGGATTCTCCCGTATGAACGATTTCTTGAACGTGAAGTTTTAAACTTTGGGTTTCGTTTTGTTGCCTTCAACTGTCATATCTGACTGGGCAAAAAGGGACTGAGGGGAAGCCTTAGACCCGCTTAGCAATTTTACGAAAGATTAGAATTCCCTCGGATTCTCTGCCAGATTTTTTGCTAAGGTATGACGATGATAGTTGTTAGAAGCACTTACGAGTAAAATGAAGTGTTAATTGTGACAGCCGAGTCTTCCTGGCCACCACCAGCCTGCAATCCCCCGTCAACGCTCCGCCATCTGCAATAGGCACCATTCCAACCCTGGGTTCACCCACATCGTGTGGAAACAGTCAACCATCGCAAGCAGACAAATCGCTAATTACTGTCGTGATTCCGTTGTGAATCACAGGGAGGGGATGAATTTCTCGGGACTGGAGGTGGATGACGTGCTGCTGTTTTGTATATATTTTACTGTACAAGGAACCGAGAGAGAAGAGGCAAACGAGAGGAAAAACTTGTGGGGTATTATTTTGGTCAGAGCGCTGAAATTCCCATCTCACTCGGTGTTTCTGTAGATTTGCAGACAACTGCTATAAATGCATGAGAATTCTGTGATTAATAAAGAGCGTGACAGTTTCCAGAAGAGGACAAGTGCCCCTCTCTCCCCCGGCACCTTGCGGACGCCTGCCTATGTCAATACCTACATCTTATTAAATAACATTCACTTCCTTTCTCAATAAAATTTACACGTAAGCTGGTCGCAACTGCCATTATTAACACTTTGCCTTCCGCACGTCTCGTACAAATGTATTCGCTAGGCGCCAGCAGCGCTAAATTGGATAACTTAGCTTGTCTACGGCCGTTCTTGACGTTAACGGGAGATTATAAATTGTTAAGTATTACTAATTTCATCGTTAGTTCTCGTACGTTCACAGCCCTGATCCACTACTTTCATAAAATTTTGAAGGTTTACATTCGTAAATGAATACAAAATTTGTTTGTTTCATAAATTTGTTTATTTTCGTTGTCTTTGGTACTTAGTACTTCTCTTTCGTATGATATGCAGCAAAACAAAGATGTAGCGCAACTCCACAAGACTTGCACATTAAGTATGTTGTTCTACTTCTTTTGTTTTTGGAACATGCATGGCAGTTTCTTCGTTTTCGTTTATTCGTTTCGGAAATAAGTGTCAGCTGGTGTTGCTTTATGTGACCGGAAAGTCTGTCAACCGGGTCGTAATTAGACGTGCGCGGTGTAGTGGCAGCCTCCAAGTTTTGCACAGAAGCAGGTACATGGTCTTTTATCCACGAATCAGGCCCTTTCATCAAAAAATCGTGAAATCGGAGACTCTTGTGGTCTGTATTGAAATATTGCCATGTACGGAACTCATTACATAATGCGCAATTAAAGAGGTACATGCAAACCTTTTTTTGACCATTTTATAGTTTTTCTGTATACAGGGTAATAACTCAAATATCAGTCTGCCCGATCCATCACTGTTTTTGCTAAAGGATTTCCAGTGCTGGAATATACCTTGAATGAGGTAATGTATCCCGTTCTTGAATCACACAGCATCCGAATGAGTATGCCATATTTTGCAATTTTCGACGGATTGTAAACTTTAAGATTGAACCGTCCACGCCACGGTCTCATTCCTTCATCAACTGAGATGTTTTGACTTGCATTAAAGGTTTCTTTAAACTTTTGGGAAGAATACACAATTACGAATGACACTTTGAAAAGCCGGTCGCCATCATCTGGTTTATTGTTGCTGTCGGAAAAACTGTAAAAATGATCATATTTGTCTGAATCGGTTGCGGGACGTGGTTTTGCGAAATATCGGTGTGTCTATCAACGGATTCGTTGACCAATAATCATCGATCCCTGCTTTTTTTTACTATTCCCATAAGGATACGAAGCCCAAACCATTTTCTAAGTTCGGGTCCCGCAAAGTCGACAAATTTGGCATTTTTTATCCAGTTTCCTTGTACTGCAATTTTGACTGTAGCACTTGTTGGTTTCGTTGCTAATATATTCAAATAGATCGTTCCCAATACATAATTCTACGATATCCTCGACACTCTGTGTATCTTTGGAAAATATGTTTGGACCCGGAGATCCTTCAAATTTATTATTGGTCCTCGGTAAATCAAAGTCTGACGAATGTTAACTGGCTTCTTCTTCTGATTCATCCGAAACATCTGGCAACCGCAGTGTTCGCCGAATTCTTCTTGGACGTATTTCACTATCTTCCGACAATTCTGCTTCACTTTCATCTTTTTTATATTCAATGTCTTCTTCCCAATCGGCCAAGTCGTCCCGAACGTCAGACAAGACATCCGCACATTCATCGTTAATAATCGTATTGCCTCTTTCGTCTACCGTGATGAAAGGGCGCAAGTACTTATAAAAACAAAAATCTTGTTGGCGTTTGTAACTTATTGTTACTTAAACAGAACACCAACAGAACGCAAAAGATACTAAATGCTGTCGCCGGCCACTGCGCGATATTATGCTCACGACACCACCGTGTTGTCGCCGGTCACTGAGCGATACTATGCACGCCACACCACTGTGGTGTTGCCGACAGTTGAGAGCTACGGTCTTCAACTCACACGTCAGATATGGATATTTTACAGGATGGACACACTGATTCTCATCTGATTCTGTGGTCTGCGGCACTCTAGCACTAATGTTGCTGACAGAGGACATCCCATATTGGAAGCGCACGCTGAAGTTTCTTCTGTAGAGGTGTGTCCGAAAGAGACAATGATCGTAAGATGGAGGAGCCCATTATAAAAAAATAAAAAAAAAAAAATAAAAAAAGGTCTGAAGATGATGCCGTCGTGCCATAAACAGTCTAAATGCGGGGTACTCTGTGGAGATGGTACTGAATAATTCCTAGCAATCCATTCCGTACGTCACCTCCTCCACCATCCGTGGAGTGTCCTCGCCTCAACCTCAGCTACCCATCGCAAATGGTGTGTCTGCCTTGCCCTTGCCGCATTAGTCTATAAATGTGCTGCCTCTAAGTTTTGAGATCGCAGACAGTGAGCTGTTGTTACAACAATACCGGCGTGTGCACGGTCTCTATCTCGTCGTTTTCCCATGCCTACCGTTAGTTCCAAGTACGAAAGCATCATATACAATCTGATAACACGGCAGTCGCTTCTCAATCAGTGCTTTGTTGTATGGTGTGTATAGCTGGCTGACTGGTTCAGATTGTTCAAATGGCTCTGAGCACTATGGGACTTAACTTCGGAGGTCATCAGTCCCCTAGAACGTAGAACTACTTAAACGTAACTAACCTACGGACATCAGACACATGCATGCCCGAGGCAAGATTGGAACCTGCCTTCGTAGCGGTTCCAGACTGTAGCGCCTAGAACCACTCAGTGGCTGACTGGGATAAAATTTATGTTGAGGATGTATGCATCGATACTTCTCATCAGGTGAAATCTAATTTGTAACTACTTGTAGAAAGTAATTGCTTTTGCAGACTGTGCTATTTCACTCTGTAGAGCGCATCTCCTTATTGTCAAATAAACGATTTTAGACCAGTTGCCCATCTTCAAATCTGTCAAACTAAAATTAAGTTGCAATTGGTTCAAGACTTCTGTTTACAAGCTTCAAAAAGTTTGACCTAATTAGTTGCAAGTTTTGTACATATATCTTTTTTACATTACGTAGATACTTTTTAATATTGAACTGCAAGATCATGTCATAACTAAATGTATACTGCGCTGCAGTCTTTACATAATTCTTTTAAAGAAACCTAACTGGTGCAACGACTACAGCGCTGAAAAGTGCCGACTACGTGTAGAATATGGACTGAAGTAATTCATAGGTAAAAAAATGTCCCTAAGTATTGCATTTAAAACGTTAGTGCGACATTTAGTATCATTAGACATTCTAAAAGAATTTTAAAACCCCTTTTTTTGAAAATAACGGGAAGCGATATGCAGACTGAAATTGGAATTTTTTTATAAACAAAGGTCACGAGAAGTACCTAATTTTTGAATGTGTCAACTTCTGATAAACGCTTTGAATTCCAGAACATCGGGCTACCTCGAAACAGCATACTTTCGACGTTGATAGGAAGAGGAAAGTAAAGAACTTATTGCTAGTCATGACAGTGAGTTCTAATGTGTCGTTGAGTACGGCATCGTTAGAGATGACACAGAAGCTCTACTTATGGAATGTTCTGGAACAGAATCTGTTCTATCCTTTTGAGAGCAGCCGTTCTAGCGTTTGCTTAAGCTGGACAGGCAAATCATGGAGAACTAAAGAGGATTGTCTTAGAAAATAGGAGTCCAGAGCTATGTACGATCTCACTCGAAGACGCTTTGATAGCAATTAAAGATGTCACGTTGCAACCAGCGACTCATCAAGAAACATAAGAGATACAAACATAAGAAGAAATTTGTATCATGGTTAACTTGAAATTTTTTATTCCTTAACTCCAGGTTTGGTTGTGTCGTCACAGTCCTGCCGCTTCGGTGCAATCAGAAGATAAAGCCATTTATGTCACATACTTCGATACTCGCAGAATTATTCACTAAAGCCCATAGGGTACTTTCCGCTGACCTAGAATCACGAAATTAGCTAGTAAGCAAGATCACAGCAGAAGTAAATAAAAAATCAAAAATATGTTAATATGTAGCTATATCACACGAAAAAATAGTTTTGGTATTTTTATCCGACGTCAGACTTGAAATTAAAATATTAGCGAAAGTCTTGGAACTTCCGGGATCGATATCTCGCCAGTGTTAATGTCGATGAAAGATAAAAATTGCCAAGATTTTCGATCCCTGTGACGGTTGAACTGCCTACGTATATAATTTGTACGGAACACTCAGAGCGCGAGCACTACTCACACCTGGCCAATTTTGAAAGAGTACTCATACTTTTATGAATTACACTTTGAAATGGTTGCTTGAATGTCACCAATGATTTGAGTCATAGAACGATGCAGATTAAAACATATTATTTATTTTTTATTATTTTTATTATTTATTTCATTAACAGTGCAGGGTAACCCACCGCCTTGAAATGTAAGGCGGGTCGTATGCTTCTGTATCTAATAGCAAAGACTTCTCATTTTTACAGTCTCATTGGTATACAGTTGTTAATGCTTTTTTTTAAATGATATAAAGAACATAATATATAAAGATTTCTCTGAGGTTACAGCGAACTGAATGCTTAAGAATTGTTAAAATGGTTCAATATAATTTGTTACTACATAGTTGATGAGAATATAATTTATACAACGCAAATGTCAAAGACATATAAAAAAAGGAAATGTAACACAATAAGGGTGGTTAAGAATAACATTAAGTATATAGAGAGAATTGATATGCTGTATTTGGATGAGTAATACAGTCTAAGTAGCATGTTGGTTAGTAACGGACTATTTCTATCTATTTCAGATGAGAAGGTCTCGATACAACCTCGAGCTATTCTCACTTGAAATGGTTTGCGCTAATGTATGTTTGCACACAGTCTTAGATCAACCCCGCTCAGCTGCCTTCAACTAAGGGGAAAAAGAGAATCGAAGAGTTCGAGATTTTATGCTACAAAAGGATGCTGAAAATAAAGTGAGCGGATAACAAAGACAAGAGCGGTTTCATCTCCGGAAAGCAATTTCTAAAGAACACAAACCAGCCCAGCAATCTCGCACTTTTTGTTCGTCCTGGTTTTTAGAGTCTACATTCTCTTTCGCTTCCTCTTGCTGCACACACTGATCAGCCAGAACGTTATGACCACCTACCTAATATCCGGTATGTCCAAATTTGGCACGGATATCGGTGGCGACGAGTTATGATATGGAAGCAATGATGCCTTGGTAGGTCGCTGGATGGAGCTGGCATCTAGTCTGCACACAAAAAATTCCTAATTGCCGTAAATTCCGGAAAGCGTGGAGATGAGATCCGACGTTACATTTAATAACATCCCACATAAGCTGTATCGGGTTAAGATCAGGCGACTTCAGTGGCCAGAACCTCAACCGCAATTCGCCACTATGTTCCTCGAACCACTCCATCACACTATTGGCCTCGTGACTGGTACATATCTTGTTGAAAAGTGTCGCTGCCGTCGGAAACGTGACCGTCATGAAGGAATGTACGAGGTCTGCAAACAGTGTACGCTAATCCTTGGATGTCATGGTGCCTTGCACGAGCTCCACAGGACCCGTGGATGCCCAGCTGTATGCTCCCCAGAGCATAATGGAGCCGTTGCTAGCTTGTCTCCTTCCCGCAGTGAAGGTGTCAAGGAGATGTTCCCCTAGAAGGCGACGGATTGGCGCCCTCCCATCGGCATGATGAAGGAGGGATCGGGATTAATCAGACTAGGCAACGCTCTGCGACTGCGCTAACGTCTAGTGCCCATCGTCATGTGCCCTTTTCTGTCGTGGCTGCCCATGTCATGGTGTTAACGATTTGCCACAATTCGCAACCTATCCTGTTTTACCAATCTGGCCAGGCTATGACGTCCAGTTCCACGCCGTCTGGAAGTGGTTTCACATTGGTTTCGTCATATGTTGAAGATAGTCACCACAGCATTCCTCGAACACCCGATAAGTCGTGTAGTTTTCGAAATGTTCGTGCCACGCCTCTGGATCATTACTGTCTGTCGTCGGTCAAACTCAGGTCAATCGCGCGCCTTCCCCATTTTACACATGCACAACGCACTCACTGATACTACACGCAGCGATCTTGTGTCTGACTAGCACTCATTCCTTGCCAGGAGACGCAGACATCACCTGGACGGGTTGTTATCGATAATAGATCGATGGACATAATGTTCTGGCTGATCGATACATTCTGCATCTTCTCATTTCATAAATTAAATTAAGTATCTCTAGAATTTGTACCAGGCCTTATACAGTGAAGCTCCAAAGAAGGTGGTGTAGGCATGCGTATTCAAATGCAGAGGAATGTAAACAGACAGAATACGGCACTGCCGTCGGCATCGCCTATGTAGGACAACAAGTGTCTGGCGCAGTTGTTAGATCGGTTACTACTACTACAATGGCAGGGTATCAAGACTTAAGTGAGTCTGAACGTGGTGTTATAGTCGGCTCACCGGCGATGGGACACAACATCTCCGAGGCAGCGATGAAGTGGGGATGCTCCCCTACGACCATTTCACGACTGTACCGTGAATATCACGAATCCGGCAAAACATAATATTTCCGTCATCGCTGTGGCCGGAAGAAGATTCTACAGGAACGAGACCAACGACGACTGAAGAGAATCGTTCAACGTGACAGAAGTGCAACCTTTCCGCAGATCGGTGCAGATTTCAATGGTGGGCTGTCAAAAAGTTTCAGTGAGCGAACCATTCAATGAAACATCATCGATATGGGCTTTCGCAGCCGTAGGCTCAATCGTGCACCGTTGATGACTGCACGGCACAAAGCTTTATGCCTTCCTGGGCCCGCCATCACCAACGCTGGACAGTTCATAGTTGGAAATATGTTGCCTAGTCTCATTTCTAATTGTATCAAGTGGATGAACGCGTACGGGTTCGGAGACACCCTCTTGTATCCATGGACCCTGCACGTCAGCGGGGACTGTTCAAGTTGGTGGACACCCTATAATGTTGTAGAGGGTGTGCAGGTGGAGTGATCTGGGATCCCTGATACGTGTAGATACGACTGAGACAGGTGACACGTACGTAAGTATCCTCTCTGATCATCTCCATCCATTGGTACCCATTGTGCATTCCGACGGACTTGGGCACTTCCAGCAGGACAATGCTGTTGTAACCTGTTGTGAACGCGACCGGAACGGTCGCAGGGTGGCTGAGAAAGCGCGGCGGGACCAAACGGAGAGCGGCCCGCGAAAAAACAAACGAACGGAAAGGACGGACACGAAACAACGACGGAGGATGGAGAGAGACCTTACGACGACAACACGTAAGAAGAAACGGAGTGACAGAAACAACCAAACGAATCCAAGACGTCCACTAGTAAACAAATTGAGTTTCGATTCCCCCTAAAGGGGGCGGGCTGGCAGCAGCTTATTACGCCGCTCTTCAGCCTACAGAATTTGTTTTAAAAAGATGAAGATAATAAAAAAATAATAACAGTTAGCGATAAAATCGGTGACTTAAAGGTAAAATGGCAGAAAATTTTGGAACTTAAAACATAAAACACAGGGTTGATGATGCTAATAAAATACACAGGAAGCAGAAAAATAATAGACAGACAATTAAAAAACATGGCGACAGTCTGGGTTCTGTTCGCAAGAGATATAAAATGCACACCCAGTGACAGCATGATTTCTGTTCACAACACTGTGGAAAGAAGCACAACACTGAACACTCACTTAAAAACTGCACTAAAAAGTTGGCACAAATATGACATACCACACCTGAGAGCAGGTGGGGGGAAACTGGTCAGATGACGGGAAAAAAAGGGGGGAAGGAGAGGAAAAGTGAACGGGGAGGGAGGAAAGGAGCCAATGGAAGATGAGGAACCATAAGAGGGGTGGGGGTGCTGAGCAGACGGGCCAGGGAATGGGGAAGGCAGAGGGAGGGGAGTACAAAAGGACTCGGGAGGGGGGGGGAGAACGGAGATAGGGAGAGGGTAGGTCGGGAGAAAACACAGGATGGAAGGGGGGAGGAAGAGGGAGCCCAGGGAAAGGACGGAGGAAAGGAGGGGGGTGAGGATCAGAGTTGATAGGACGGATAAATGGAGGGAGAGAGGGCACCATCCAGGAGGGGGGGTTGATGGAAGCCACCTTGGAAAAGGAGATGTAGGGTGTAGAGATGGAGGGTAGGGGGGATACAACAGTGAAGGCATGGCAGGGGGCGGGGATGGGAGAGGAGAGGAGCAACCAGGGGGTGAGGGGGTTCAAGGCGGCAGGAGATGTAATGGATGCGGATATGTTCGAGGAAGAGGAGCAGATGCAGGAAAGGAATGAGACCATAGAGGACTGGCTGAGCGAGAGGCAGGCGCCTAAATACACTATCGGGGCACCGCTATTGGCCGCTGCAACCACGTGTTCCACTGTGGCGACCTCACACTAAATGCGGGCAAGGAGGCGAGCGCCGCCTCAGCTTACGGCGCGATGGTGCAGAGACCTCTAGGGGTCTTCGACGTCCTTGACGTCTGGCGGGGATTCAAATTCCACAGCGCGCGGTACCAAATGCTACACCCCACACATCCAGAATTGCTACAGAGTGGCTCCGGGAACACTCTTCTGAGTTTAAACGCTTCCGCTGGCCTCAGACATGAACATTATTGAGGATATCTGATATCCCGTGCAACATGCTGTTCAGAAGAGATTTCCACCCCACTGTACTCTCAGGGATTTATGGACAGCCCTCTGGGATTCATGGTGTCAATTCCCTCCAGAACTACCTCAAACATTAGTGAGTCTATGTCACGTCGTGTTTCTGCTCTCGGGGCCTCTACGTGATAGTACGAGGTTGTTCCAGTATTTTTACCGATGCCATCCTCTGCTTCCTTCACTACTTCATCTCACAAAGCTATCTATTCGTCTTCCAATGTATTCCTTTCCCCTGTCTAATGTAGCCTGTGAAACTCTCAAAAATCTCTGGTCTTTCAAAGAAGACAGGTTCCTTCTCCTTAATATCCTACAGTTTCACAGTTCCTTCAGTTTTAATCTGCAGTTTGTAACGAATAAATTGTAGTCAGAGTCCTCATCTCCTGATTCTGAGATCTCTGTCCAATCATTATATAACTAATTTGAAACTTTCCGGTGTCTCTTCTTTCAAGGTTCTTAAGGCAAGTCTTACAGACGATTAAAATATACTCTGTCAAAAATTCTACCAGGCAGCCTTCTCTGTTACTCCTTTTCCGTATTCTATGTCGTTCAGCTCTTCTTCGCTCTATTCCTTTCACTGCTGTCGAATTCAGGTAGTCCATTACAATTAAATTTTCTTCTCCCTTAACTATCCGAATAATTTATCACGTCACACATTCTTTCAGTGTCTTCATCATCTGTGTAGCTATGTTGTCACATAAACTTGTGCACTACTATGCTGGACATTGGCTTTATGTCTATCGTGGCTACGATATTGCAATCACTGTGCTGCTCATAGTACCTTACCTGCATTCCAGTTTTCGTATTCTTTATTATACCTACTCCTGCATTACCCCTACTTGATTTTGTATTTATAATCCTGACCAGAATCGTATTACTCCTTCCATCCAACATCACTAACTCCCATTATATCCAACCTGTAGCTATTCAGTTTCGTTTTTAGAATTTCTAACCTACATACCGGATTTAGGGATCCAACATTCCACACAAAATAACCGTTTTGTTTCTACTGATGATGACATTCTCCTGAGATGTCCCAACCCAGAAATGTGAATGGGGGACTATTTTAGATCCAAAACATTTTACCAAGGAGGACACATCAATATACACCCATACGGTGGAGCTGAATACACTCGGAAAAAACCACGGCTGTCGTTAGTCCTTGCTTTCAGCAAAGGACTGCTCCAAGTAAGTCGAACCTACTTTGTAGCAAAATCTAATCTGTAATCATGTGAAACACGGTAAAAATTTAGCCGTTACGTTACTTGTGTATGGCTTGGGTTTCATTTTACTCTTCTGTAAATCATGACATGGCCATTAGTCTTAACGTTATTGTTGCTGGTTGTTTCCTGAGCTCCTCATTTGATTTTTCTTTTACTAATGTGACTTACTCTAGATGTTATTAATTTCACTAGTAATTCAGTTTACAAATGGTTCAAATGGCTCTGAGCACTATGCGACTCAACTGCTGAGGTCATCAGTCGCCTAGAACTTAGAACTAATTAAACCTAACTAACCTAAGGACAGCACACAACACCCAGCCATCACGAGGCACAGAAAATCCCTGACCCCACCGGGAATCGAACCCGGGAACCCGGGCGTGGGAAGCGAGAACGCTACCTCACGACCACGAGATGCGGGCAATTCAGTTTACAATGTAAAAAGAAAAAGCAGCAATTACAATCTTATCTACAGCACTAACACTAGACCAAACAAAAACAACTTGGAGACTGCAGCTAGCGACAATGTGCTACTGTCGTGTCTCTGGAGTGACGTCTCAGCAGGCGGTCCTGACCTATGTAGTGCAATACTCTACGCCCGCCCCCTCCCCCCACCCCCACCCCACACCCGCTTCATTCTCCCACTGTAGAGCACCGTTCTTACCTCGTTTTATCTGGTGTATCTATTACGGCCGTAAGATTAGAGCCCAAATTTTCTTGCATTAATTCGTGATAAAATAAGTACTCGCCACTGACACTGATTCGTTGTTCATCATTTAGCATATAGCAATAATTCTCTGCATCCATATTATTTTTCAAATATTGTTCATGAAGCTGAAACAAAAGCTAAATGTTTCACGTAATAAAACGAAAACAATAGCATTTCGAGAAAAATAGCGTCTGATGAAAGTTGTTTTAGATAATTCTCGAAAAACTCTTATTTAAGCTGTTCTGTAAGTTATGATTATGACACTGATACTGAAAATGAAACACACAAGTTCCAAGCTGTCTATGGTGCCATTAGCATAAAATTGGATCATAATGTAAAGAAAAGTTACCGTCCTTAAATTCTATGAAATGACGGCGATTACTGTGTTATCTTTCGAAGCGAAAACAGGTTACAAGAAAAAAATGTAACTGCAGGGAGGAGGTTCCTTAGCAGGATGACGAAAGGTGCATAAGGAAATACACGATTACAAATGAAGGTATTAGAACAGAATTAAATATTTTCAACACGAATAATAAATTCAAAAACGAAAAACGGATACAGCACCTCACGAGAATGTCATATCACAGAATTCTGCAGTATAAGCCGAATGGGTAAAGAGATATTGGAAGACCTCAGGAAAGATGGGAATGACTATTTTTCTGATTTCAGGAGAACCGATAGCCAAATCCTTGGGTGGAAGATGATGGTGATGATAATGAAGCTGAGAAACTTGATTATTAATGGAACATTATAGTGCTTTGCACCTTATTAAGTGGACTCAGCGTTTTTTACATTAAGTGTCATACAAAATGTTCCCCAAGTTATTTAGTGTCAGAGCATGTGCCATTAATCCATCTCTTGTTGCGGTAAGAACTTTTGCCTCTTTTTTTGTCTCTTCGTTTCTTACATCGTCTGAAGATATAATTAACAAATTCTGCACTACCTCATTGAAATGTTAGTAATGTTTTCTTTCCTTCACTATGAGCGTCGTGAGCTGAACATAATTTAAACTTATTGGAGGAGGAGGTATGTGCGAGTAGTGATTCGGAAAGAAGCCGTGATCAAGTTTGCGAGTCGCTATCGGAACTGCAAGTGCACGACAACGTACGCGACGCATCTGATTAAGTAATCCAACTCTGCCAGTGATTTTAAGTTTTAATCGGAGTGCAGCGGAAGAAGAATCCGGGAAGAAGTTAGCAGACGGTGGAGAAGTGGGTCGACGGCTACCTGCGCGCGCAGCTGCTGTACTCGCACTAGTGGCCAACTGGCGCCCCGGCGGCACCGTTAGCGCAGCCGACGCCGCCGCCGACGCCGGATATTGCAGCCGGCCGCCTCTCGCTGCCAACTCGTAAAAAACAAACTTTGCCCGCGCCGTTACGGAGCCGCCCGGCGCGCCTGTGGTGCCGGCAGCCCACACTACAGGCCTGTTAACGGGGTCGTCCCCACCCCTGGCGGACCTCTTCCAGCGCCTGCGAACGCTATATCCAGTTGCTTCACTTATGCAGCACTTCTTTATTCTTTGCGCTATAGCCGAGACTTCGAGACAGAACTTTATACTGTAATTATTCTCCTGTTTCTGAGACTTGTGCGTCGCCTTTTGGATTCGTACATCGTTTATACCCAGCATTACTCCGAATTACCTCCACAGGATTCAGAAGATGTTAGCACGAAAAATACGACATACGGAAAATAGACGATTATCAATGGATAGAGCATCTCTCCAAGTTTGTAATTGAGTTACAGATGCTCACTGTGAGTACTATATGAGATTTGGCAAACTTTAAGAGGTGGCTCACATCCATTGAGGTCGCGGCTGCTTCTGCCCGAATGGGCACCACAACTGTCCGGTTAGGAAATCAGTTTATTGGTTTGCTTTTCTAGAGACCTGGAGCAGATGACTTTTATGCATATTCTGACAAACCTTCCCCACATTAGAAGACTCTACAACTATGACACGGCACGCATTACAAACCGAAACTTCATTAGGCGCTCTATCCGCTAATATGTGTCATTTACCTGTACATTGTACACTTTTCCGTAGTCGTCTTCTGAATCCAAGAGGGATTTATGATTAACCATGTTTATACTCACATGAAGAATGCTGGCGACGAAAAGGCTTCGAATAATGTAAGCAGGAAAGAGTTCTAAGATGTCGTCAAGAAGAGGCTATGTGACGATTCCTTGGTCTTATAAAAGGAATAGACCCTCTCTGCCGCGATATACAGGGTGAGCGCAAAGTCTTGCCCTCATTATAAAAATTTATAAGAGAATGACCGTTGGACATAATAAGTTACATTTGATGCCGTTACATAGGTTAGTGTTACTAGTTGCAACCAATAGATGGCGCTAGTGCTCCACAACACTGACGCGGTCTGTTAGGTCATGTTAGTTGCTGATAAAATGGCGTCGAAACAGGAGAAAGCGCAATGTGTGCTTTGCTTTCACGAAACTAAATCGCCCCGTGTTCAGCGTAAATTTCGGGGTTCTTATAGACGCAGCCCTCCTGCAGTTAAATCGATAGAGCAATGGTATGCAAAGTTTGACGAAACAGGCAGCGTTGAAGATCGTCCTTGTAGTGGCAGGCCTCGGGTGAGTGGTGCAACTGTTGATCGTGTTCGGCAATCGTTCCAACGGAGTCCGTCTAAATCAACTCGTCAAGCATCACGTGAACTTCATATACCGCAAGCAAGTGTTGTGAAGATTGTTCATGAAAGGCTTATGTTGCATGCTTACAAAGTGCAAATCGTGCAGGCCTTGCAAACGAATGATTTGCTGACACGTGCTGAATTTGCAACTGAGATTCTCAACAGGATTGATGGCACTAACGATTACTTAAATCGCATGTGCTTCACGGATGAATCCGCCTTACATGTCAGTGGAATGGTAAATAGGCATAATGTCCGTATATGGGGTTCTGAGTCTCCTTTCGTTACACAGCGAGACAGCGAAAAAGTGAATGTTTGATGCGACCTCATCCAAAACAAGGTTTTTGGACCGTTTCTCTTCTCGGAAAAATCCATTACCGCTAACATTTACTTGGACGTTTTTTAGCAGTTCATTGCCACACAGATAGAAGAATATCAACTATGGATAATTTTCCAGCAAGATGAAGCACACCCCTCCTCCCCCCCACTTGGCTTTGATGCGTAATTCCCTAGACGAAACATTTCCGGATCGGTGGATTGGAAGGAACGGTCCAACGTCCTGGCCACCCCGTTCCCAGACATTACGCACCTTGACTTTTTTTTCTGGGGCTATATCAAGGACAGAGTCTTTGTCACACCAGTTGCTGACGTCGACGAACTGAAGGCTAGGATACAAGCTGCTGTGGGTACTGTTACAGAACACATGTTACGAAACACCTGATGGGAACTGGAATACCGCCTCGGCATTCTCCAAGCTACCAAGGGAGCAAACGTCGACGTTTACTTACGTAAGTGGTCTTTAAGAAAACTAGTGACACTAACCTATATAACGGCATCAAATGTAAATTAAATTATATAGCCGGCCGAAGTGATCGAGCGGTTCTGGGCGCTACGGTCGCAGGTTAGAATCCTGCCTCGGGCATGGATGTGTGTGATGTCCTTAGGTTAGTTAGGTATAAGTAGATCTCAGTCTAGGGGACTGATGACCTCAGCAGGTAAGTCCCATAGTGCTCAGAGCCATTTGAACCGTTTTGTATATTATTATGTCAAACTGTTATTCTGTAATAAATTGTTATAATCAGAGCAAGTCTTAGTGCTCAGCCTGTATTACTGCATATGAATACACTAACTCCGTAAGTATATTCCTACGTGAAGCTGTATATGGAGGGCTACGCCGCATAACAGTTTGCAGTCGGTGGTTCGCTGGTTGTTTTGTTGGAAGAGAGGCCTACTTACGTCATGCCTTCTGAAGACGATGCCATCCCGACTGTAATTCTACTCCGTAGGTCGTGGCTCCTAACACTGCTATTTTCAATAGTGAAAGTACGTGTAGGGACTGGGTCGCTTCTGTCGTCACTACGACAGTATTCACTGTTATGGTTCAAAGAGAGATGGATGCTACTAGTAAGGTATACTTTTACTATTGATAGTGATAAGACGCATCGCTGGTTGTCGGATCTATTCTGGCAGGGACATCACCTAGATGCCTTCGTTCAACAGAGCCCCAGCACTACCCGTCACGCGCAAGAATGTAACAACTGAACCGTTGTTCGCGTTTCGCGCGTAGCCGTCGCCTGGATTTCAGCCGTACCAAAATTATACGAACAGTTTGCAGGATAAGGTGAAACATGAATTTTGAAGTTTTCTTTCAATGATGCTGTTGCAACAGTGAATGACTGTATGCTTTATTCGCGGAGGATGAGGATACTTTCACAAGAAATCATTGGTCAAATCAGCATCGTCATTCTGTGTCGGGGCGGGTTGCTCTCTCACTAGTGTATAAACCATCAGTCCACCTACCGGGATTGGTTTCAGGTTGCCGCCCCTTTACTCTCTCTCAGTAGATACTGGTTTAGCCGACAAAGCATCGTTGATGAAAATTCGACTAAATACCTACCACGCAAAGGCCACATAACGCCAGTCCAAGGCCTGTAGCTGAAGGTTAATTAAACTATCTAGCGTTCCTGAATCTTGCGTGACTCGTTTGAAAAAAAATGCCTAAAATTTCCTTTAAACTGATTTACTGTCCTTAAAACACAGAAAATGGCTACCAAGTCCGTATTCAATATCCCGACATCAATTATGCAATATTACTGATTGTGTCTGTCACAAGTTGACATCCGAAAGCTGCCAGAAGATATTTAGCGCGACCGGATATTTTGAACGCCCTAAGCAGACAATAGCCTACGACTACTTCAGAATTAACACATTCGGTCGTTCTGTAGGATTCTTGTAAATGTCCCGTAATCTGCACGAAACACACCACGCGGAGTTTATGTACGACATGAAATGTTCAGACGCATTTATTTCCTTAAATAGACCACTCACAAGACTCAAACTTTCACAAAACACTTAATACTGTAGCCGCTCTTCGTTAACAACACGAGAACCGATCAAACGCGCAAATCTCTTCATTTTGTCACAAATTTGACCAGCACGATTTAACACAGGTGTTTACCAGAAGACGGCTGCTGAGCGACGCTCTCGACCCACAGATTTGTGGCATAAAGCCCTACTCAAACGCGCGGTAAGTGCTGAATCACTATTGGCTAGTATGTTAAGCAGGCAATCAAATCATCTCGAGCACTTCTATATTCGCGGTATTTTCTAATTTCAGCCAATCAGATTACCACCCGTAATTTAGACTACAAATCTCGTAATTCCGATATTAAATAAAAGTTAAAGAAAACAAAATAAGAATATTTACCGCAAAATGAAATACTAACCAATTTAATACTCTACGCTACTTCTTGCTGCTTTTTACAAAATCAAGCTCACTCGGACATACTCATAAATTCTCAAACATTTACATAGTTTTATTAAAATATCACATTCTCTCTTGACGTATGTCCTCCATTCACTCTTTGTCTCTCCAAACCGTTCACACAACCAAAACATAATGAAACAATAATTTTCCAATTCACTTTTAATTACGTCAGAAAGCTTTGGTAATGAAACTAAAGAAAACACAGGCCAATCTGATTACATGAAAATATTCTCTTGGTTGTAGTTTCAGTTGATACTACGGATGAATACATTGTAGTCTTTAACTCAGTTTCGCTATGCCAGAACGGTTATTACGTGTTTTAGGTAAAAATTATATCTCCGAAAATATTGGAGTTACTGATCTGTAATTTTAACATTATTGTTGTGTTATCCATTGAGTTTAGTATACTAAGTATGAAAAAGGTCGATTAATATTTAATACTACTTCTTCAGGTTCATAGTGAGTATGTGTAACGTAATCCACGCTGCATCAGTCAAGTACACGGCCCGCCCAGCCCAGTACTACGAGCGTCATCTGTGCCAGCGTGAGAACCAAAATCTGCTCTCCTCCGGCTCCACAGCAAGCTACGCTTTCAATGCAAAACTGGGCTGGACGTATTATTGCTTGAGCAGCTACAACGGCCACTGTTGAATGTCATCGTGTGACAGATTAATTTGGAGAAACAATACAGCAATGGCAAACTTTAGTGTGCAACACAATAAGTTTAATCGTTAAGACGAGGGCAGTTGGATCTAGGCAGTGTTAGGAAGTCTGTTACTTACGAAATCAATAAACGAAGAAAGATGATATGTATTGTTGTCATTTGAAAGAAACGTTTCCTTTAATTTAATTTGAGGAACCTCATTATTCTTAAAATGAAGAGACTTGTTTCCACTTTAGGCAACACGGTCAATATTTCGTTATCAATCGTGTTCTTTTTTATACTCGCAAACTAAATTGCTGAAAAGAAGCATGAGCAAGAAATACAGGGGAACGGAGCCTATAAACCTCGTATAGTACACTCCTGGAAATTGAAATAAGAACACCATGAATTCATTGTCCCAGGAAGGGGAAACTTTATTGACACATTCCTGGGGTCAGATACATCACATGATCACACTGACAGAACCACAGGCACATAGACACAGGCAACAGAGCATGCACAATGTCGGCACTAGTACAGTGTATATCCACCTTTCGCAGCAATGCAGGCTGCTATTCTCCCATGGAGACGATCGTAGAGATGCTGGATGTAGTCCTGTGGAACGGCTTGCCATGCCATTTCCACCTGGCGCCTCAGTTGGACTAGCGTTCGTGCTGGACGTGCAGACCGCGTGAGACGACGCTTCATCCAGTCCCAAACATGCTCAATGGGGGACAGATCCGGAGATCTTGCTGGCCAGGGTAGTTGACTTACACCTTCTAGAGCACGTTGGGTGGCACGGGATACATGCGGACGTGCATTGTCCTGTTGGAACAGTAAGTTCCCTTGCCGGTCTAGGAATGGTAGAACGATGGGTTCGATGACGGTTTGGATGTACCGTGCACTATTCAGTGTCCCCTCGACGATCACCAGTGGTGTACGGCCAGTGTAGGAGATTGCTCCCCACACCATGATGCCGGGTGTTGGCCCTGTGTGCCTCGGTCGTATGCAGTCCTGATTGTGGCGCTCACCTGCACGGCGCCAAACACGCATACGACCATCATTGGCACCAAGGCAGAAGCGACTCTCATCGCTGAAGACGACACGTCTCCATTCGTCCCTCCACTCACGCCTGTCGCGACACCACTGGAGGCGGGCTGCACGATGTTGGGGCGTGAGCGGAAGACGGCCTAACGGTGTGCGGGACCGTAGCCCAGCTTCATGGAGACGGTTGCGAATGGTCCTCGCCGATACCCCAGGAGCAATAGCGTCCCTAATTTGCTGGGAAGTGGCGGTGCGGTCCCCTACGGCACTGCGTAGGATCCTACGGTCTTGGCGTGCATCCGTGCGTCGCTGCGGTCCGGTCCCAGGTCTACGGGCACGTGCACCTTCCGCCGACCACTGGCGACAACATCGATGTACTGTGGAGACCTCACGCCCCACGTGTTGAGCAATTCGGCGGTACGTCCACCCGGCCTCCCGCATGCCCACTATACGCCCTCGCTCAAAGTCCGTCAACTGCACATACGGTCCACGTCCACGCTGTCGCGGCATGCTACCAGTGTTAAAGACTGCGATGGAGCTCCGTATGCCACGGCAAACTGGCTGACACTGACGGCGGCGGTGCACAAATGCTGCGCAGCTAGCGCCATTCGACGGCCAACACCGCGGTTCCTGGTGTGTCCGCTGTGCCGTGCGTGTGATCATTGCTTGTACCGCCCTCTCGCAGTGTCCGGAGCAAGTATGGTGGGTCTGACACACCGGTGTCAATGTGTTCTTTTTTCCATTTCCAGGAGTGTATATATCACTAAATGTGTAAAGTAAGAAAAGACTTATATCTGATGAAACGATCAACGCCGCGTGAGAGCCTGCAAAAATCTATACGCCACTTTTACAGTCTTTGGCCACGGCAGTGAGCGCCGCGACGGTTGCGCTTAGTATCACTGAGGCGAATTTGATATAAAATCAAACGTTGCCTGAGGCACTGTTAACATTTATGTCAGTTTCAACCACAAAACTATAGCTGATTTGTCCGAAAACGAATTACCGTATTCGCGCCACCGAGCACCGAGCTAGACATTGTTGATCACTTCCTAAGAGTTCCTCACTTGGCCATACATGTTCTATTTCCGACAGTGTTCGGTCATCTCCCTGTCATTCGTCAAATCAGTTTGTGAAGATCAATTGATGTGACGAATGTCCCAAAATCTTAGTGCAAATCGGCGTTTGTGATACTGATGTGTAATTTAGCGAATCACTCCTATTTCCTTTCTTGGGTACTGGGTGGAATTGGGCAACTATCCAGTCTTGTGGTACAGATGTTTTTACAAGCGAGCGGTTGTATTTGATTGCTAAGCATGGAGCTATTGTATCAGCATATTCTGGAAGATACCTGACTAGCATAGAATCTGGACCAGAGACGATGCCTTTCTTAAGCTGTGTAAGCTGCTTGGCTACACCGAGGATATAATTGTATTAAAAAATATCCCGCATCCCACAATATCAAGGAAACTCTCAATTTGACTCCCTATTCCCTAAATCCACAAGTACCGAGCAGTTGCAGAATGCTTTTCAAGATACATTCATTCAGCCTATTAGCAAAAAGTGATCGGCCTTTGTGCCAGATTTCATCACTTGTAAATAATGAAGTACAGGAATTCTTTGTATAGGTCTGCGACCATTTTGCATTTATGCTAAAATTGTCCGCCTAAGTCGCACTTTAATTCTTCAATGGATAACACGTCTCGGTCGACTGCCGTCATCAGATCAAAAATTAATTATCATCGCATCATATTACGTCCAGTAATACCGGACCGTACCAATCGATACTGGGCACTATTACGTACTGTTTGCCGTAATACGATGATGCCAGTCTGCAGAAACGTGCTATCCATTCAACTATCTTTTCTACTTAACTTTGGATCGTACCAGGACACATTATTTATTACTACTTATACCACAATGACTAAAAACAACATAAACTTTTTCATGGGAAAGTCTCTGATAGCCTAGAGCAGAAATTTTTGCAACTGCTTTCCCCAAGACATAGCGGTCGTTCCAATGAAAATCTGCTATACTGTCTCACCTTAACCATCGTTATCATTTTCGCCATTGGACGAAAGCCTGATAAAGCTCTCCTCTAAGATTCTGTGCATTATGGTCTACTACCAACAGCCAATTTGACCCTCCATGTTGTCTAATGTCATCTACAACCTACTATCGTTTCGATCTTTTCGTACCACCTCGAATCCAGCAAAAATTTTACTACCGCCTTTTAGTCCGTCTAGTTACATATTTTAGTATCTCTTTTTACTCTCCTAATTACGTCATTCTCTCATATCTGTTTCCTGATCCACTTGTTTGTTTTGCTGTCTCTGTTAGCAATGCATTTCTCTATTGTTCACTGAGCCACCTTCAATTTGTTAACCGTTTCCGCTTTTAAAGTTCCCAAGTTCCCGTTATTTTGAGACTGGTAACAATGACTGCAAACTTTTAATTCCGGATGCATCAGAATATTACTTTTGGATACCTTATTTAGTTTATTAGTAGCAGTCAAGGCCAATATTGCACTGTTATACCTTTCCTTGACCATCCAATGGTTGTCTACATCTACTCTGAATAGAAGAAAAGTTGTCTAAGACGACATTCTTAATGTGCACTATAGTTTTGGATTTACCGTAAGACACAGCAATTTTGCGACGCTTTGAGCACTTTTTATAACGAAACCCGATACAAATATATAATGCGACATTTAATTTCCAAGTATACGGAATTTTATGATTCAGTTTTAATAGAAATAAAATTTTAATGTGGAATGAGATGTTCGTAATATGCAATATTAACTGTCATGAAATTACCACCAGGCTCAGGACAACATGGTAACATGAATTTTAAGACTGGGAAAAGATAGCTACATTCATTTCTCAGAAAGATAGGCTGAATTAGCGTTTCTTTTTGTCACAAAGTTTTGATACAAATTTTGTAAGTTTTATGAATTTTGTTTTAATCATACAGGGAAAATGTTTGCCACAATACTTGCCAGTTTTATGGGATTCATTTTTCTAATTTTATTACAATCCAAATAACTGTAGGCCTATCCTCACTGAAAATAAAAATAAAAAAAGTAATCTACATTACGGTAAACAAGGTAACTAAACAAAACTCTTTCACTCTTACTTATGGATATGTTCAGTGAAACCGTGTGAGAATAAATAAGTCACAGCACTTACATTTAGCACAATATCCTGTAAGCAGGGTAATTGGTTCAAACCGTTAGACTCTTACTTACTTACAGATTCAATAGTGTGAGAAGCAACAGTCATCAGAAACTTGAGACAATACCCTGAGCCACTGTAAGGTGATGAAGGGTAACTGTGCACAGGCTGGTAGCAGTACACGGTTGTTCCTTTCAGCTGGTGGCAACACTGGTTAACAGCTCTATCTAGAGTGGCAGTATGCTGCATGAAGAGAATGTGTGTAACTGCTTTAGTTATGTGGTTATTGTAGCGATACAGGTAAGAACTCATTTTTCACTGTTTTGACAGCAATTTTACCGTGAAGTTAAATAGGCATTCAAAGCCGTCAGAATAAATGAACGTGACTGGTTTTAATATAACTAAGGAAGCCATTTTTGTTAATTGGGATATTGCCGTTTGCAAACTGGTAGTGGTACAATCAGTATCATTTGTCGAACGAAATACTGGTATGGTTGGTCAAGTGTGCCAACCATATTCAAGCTGCGTGCACTTACCCTCCAAGTTTACTCCGTGTTTGTTAGATTAATGTTGTACAGTTTCACCGGACGTATGTGTCTGTTTAGAAATATTGTTTAAATCTCGTGGGAGTATTTATTTGTTTTTTTATGTATTTTCAGCGTAAATACAATGGAAAGATACAGAAGTGAAAACGACACATCATGTCACATCCAAGGCCAGTATTATGAAGCGAGAAAACATATTAACGAGGGAACCAGCCAGAGGGCTGCTGCGGAGGAAGTTGGTTGCAGTTAAGCAAAATTTTGACCTAATCCATGTGGATGGTGTCGTTAAATTTGATTAAGTTATATTTATCAGTCAAATAATACTTTATTTTTCATTCATATTAACTATGTTTTTCCGCAGCTAATTTCATTTTACGGAATGACACGACAGATGCTAGTGGAAGTAGCGTGTGCATTTCATGAGCAAAATGAGTTACAGCATCTCTTTAACATTGAGCTGCAGGCTGCAGAAAAAACTGGGTAAACCGTTTGTTCAAGATTATGGTCTTTACATACGCAGAGCAGTGAAATATAGGAAGAACTATAGGTTCAACAACGTACAAGTAGAAAGGTACTTACAGAATCTGAGAATGTCTAGAAAAGTACAATTTTCTCCTTATAGAGCTGTGCAACGCGGATGAGACTGGCGAGTCTGCATTAATTCTGAGCTTTTCCTAATTTGGTTGCTGCACTTCGATAAACATTTTAAGATTCTGATGCTGAACCCGTTCTAGTCGTTCTTGACAACCATGTCTGTTACTCTACTCTCCAGATGTAGAATTTAGCAGCCAATATCATACTGTATTGCTGAATCTGCAACTTCAAGAAAGTCATATGCTACAGCCGTTAGATTAAGTCATATCTGGAATGTTCAAGAGATTTTATGGGGAAAGAATTTAGGTATGGCATTGTAGCAATCCACGAGAGCTGTTACTCAAATGGAAGTGTCCAGTCTTCTCTGTGCGGCGTCTGAAAGAGTCGTAACTACTGGGAAAGTGTAGCCTTTTTTTTCGTGACACGCGTATTTATTCTTATAACCATGATGTGTTCACGGGAGAAGATTTCCTACCAGCCGAAACAACAAATATCGACTTGTCAGCGGTGAAATATCTTGATCAATTAGTAACCAATACTCAACACAATTGTGATTACGTCGATGAGGATGACGAACAGAAGAAAGAAGCAGGACATATTATCATCAATGAGGAAACAGGTCGATCATCAGCTACCAGTGGTCAAAGAAATCAAGCCTCCAGGCCCTCCATTTCACCTCGAATACCTATCAGGAGAAACAAAACCGGCGTTCTATGGATCGGAGCGCGTACTATCAGATCTCTTTGATAGGGTAGGTAGGTTAGAAAATTTAAAAAGGAAAATAGCTAGGTTAAAGTTAGATATAGTGGTAATTAGTGAAGTTCGGTGGGAGGAAGAACACGACTTCTGGACACTTGAATACAGGATTAAAATACTAAATCAAATAGAGGTCATGCAGAAGTAGGTTTAACAATAAATAAAAAAATAGGAGCGCGAGTAAGCTACTACGAACATCATAGTGAACGCATTATTGTAGCCAAGATAGACACGAAGCCCACGCATACCACAGTAGTACAAGTTTATATGCCAACTAGCTCCGCAGATGATGAAGAGATTGAAGAAATGTATGATGAGATAAAAGAAATCATTCAGATAGTGAAAGGAGACGAAAATTTAATGGTCATTGACGAGTGAAATTCGATAGTAGCAAAAGGAAGAGAAGGAAAAGTAGTAGGTGAATACGAAATGGAGGAAAGGAATACAAGAGGAAGCCGCCTGGTAGAATTTTGCGCAGAGAATAAATTAAACATAGCTAACACTTGGTTTAAAAGTCATGAAAGAAATTGTGTACGTGGAAGAGGCCTGGATACGCTGGAAGGTTTCATATAGATTACATAATGGTAATACAGAGATTTAGGAAGCAGGTTTTAAATTGTAATATTGTAATATATTTCGAGGGACAGATCTGGACTCTGACCGCAATCTGTTGGTTATTAACTGTAGATTAAAACTGAAGAAACTGCAAACAGGTGAGAGTTTAAGGAGATGGGACCTGGATTAACTGAAAGAACCAGAGGTTGTAGAGAGTCTCAGAGTGGCATTAGGGAACGATTGACGAGAAATGGGGGAAGAAATACAGAAGAAGAAGAATGGGTAACTTTGAGAGATGAAATAGTGAAGGTAGCAGAGGATCAAGTAGGTAAAAAGGCGAGGACTTGTAGAAATCCTTGGGTAAGAGAAGATATATTGAATTTATGTGATGAAAAGAGATTATATAAAAATGCAGTAAATGAAGCGGGCAAAAGGAATACAAACGTCTCAAAAATGAGATGGACAGGAAGTACAAAATGGCTAAGCAGGGATGGCTAGGGGACAAATGTAACGATGTAGAGGCATACATCACTGGGGGTAAGATAAATACCGCCCACAGGGAAATTAAAGAGACCTTTGGAGAAAAGAGAACCACATGTATGAATATCAAGAGCTCAGATGGGAAACCAGTTCTAAGCAATGTAGGGACAGCAGAAAGGTGGAAGGAGGATGCAGAGGGTCTATATAAGTGCAATGTACTTGGGAGCAATATTATGGAAATGGAATAGGACGTAGTTGAGGATGAAATGGGAGATGTGTTACTGTGTGAAGAATTTGACAGAGTTCTGGAAGACCTAAGTCGAAACACGACCCTGGGAGTAGACAACAACCCATTAGTGCTACTGATAGCCTCGGGAAGGCATCCCTGACAAAACCCTACCATCTGGTGAGCAAGATTTGTGAGAATGGGCGGAATACCCTAAGTTTTCAAGAAGAATATAATAATTCCAATCACAAAGAAAGCAGGTGTTGAGAGGTATGAAAATTAACGAACTATCAGTTTAATATGACACGGCTGCATAACACTAACATGAATTCCTAACAAAGGAATGGAAAAACTGGTAGCAGGCGACCTCCGGGATGATCAGTTTGGATTCCGTACAAATGTTGGAACACGTGATGCAATACTGATCCTGCAACTTATCTTAGAAGATAGGTTAAGATAACGCAAACCAACGTTTCTAGCATTTGTGGACAGAGAAAGCTTTCGACAATGGTGACTGGAATATCCTCTTTCACATTCTGAAGGTGGCAGGGGTAAAATACAGGGAGCGATAGACTGTTAGCAGTTTGTACAGAAACCAGATGGCAGTTATAAGAGTCGAGGACATGAAAGGGAAGTAATGGTTGAGAAAGGAGTGAGACAGGGTTGCAGCCTATCCCTGATGTTATTCAGTCTGTATATTGAGCAACCAGCAAAGGAAAGAAATGAATAATTTGGAGTAGGAATTATCATCCATGTAGGAAAAATAAAAACGTTGAGGTTGGCCGACGACAGCAAAGTACTTGGAAGAGCAGCAGAATGGAATTGACAGTGTCTTGAAAGAAGGATATAAGATGAACATCAAGAAAATAAAAGCGAAGATAATGGAATGTAGTTGCATTATATCAGGTGATGCCGAGGGAATTAGTTCAGGAAATGAGACACTGAAAGTAGTAGATGAGTTATGCTATTTGGGGAGCAAAATAACTGATGATGGTCGAAGTAGAGAGGATATAAAATGTCGATCGGGAATGAAAATTTTCTGAAGAAGTGAAGTTTGTTAATATCGAGTATAGATTTAAATGTCAGGAAGTCCCTCTGAACGTTTTGGTTTGGAGTGTAGCCATTTATGGAAGTGAAACATAAACGATAAACAGTTTAGACAAGAAGAGAATAGAAGCTTTCGAAATGTGGTGCTACAGAAGAATGCTGAAGATGAGATGTGTAGATCATGTTACTAATGAGGAGGTACTGAATAGAATTGGAAAGATGAGGAATTTGTGGCACAGTTTGACTAGAAGAAATGATAGGTTGGTTGGACATCTTCTGAGGCATCAAGAGATCACCAATTTAGTATTATGGGGCAGCGTGGAGGGTACAAGTCGTAGATGGAGACCAAGAGATGAATACCCCAAACACATTCAGAGGGATGTAGGCTGCAGTAGTTACTTGGAGATGAAGAAGTTTGCACAGGATACAGTAGCATGGAGAGCTGCATCAAACTAGTCTCTAGACTGAAGACCACAACAACAACAACAACAACAACAATCTATCACCAACATTCATGTTCTTCCTAAATGTCAAACTCTTAACAAAAAGAAACGCAGTGTACAGATATAAGACATTGTAACTTCTTCCGCTCATAAAAAAATTCTTGAGAACAAGCAAAGGTTAAAACAGCAAGAGGAGGGAACTGGAGGATGGTTGTAGGCAAAATATGCAAAGCAGCTCACCAAGACCAGTCTTAAAAAGATCAAGACGACGAGAAAACCGGGGAAACATGGAGGAACCAAGAGACCTTCAAATTCACAACAACGACAATTTGGAATACCGACATCAGTAGGGAACGGAAGCTCAAAGAATAACATTCACGTCAGTTCAGGATGTGGCGATTGTTGTGATGATAATGATTGGGTAAGGTGAATAGTGTGTGACGAGATACAGCATGAGTTAAGCACACCGTACGGAGGACACAAACAGTTTATTACTGTACATTTCACATTGTAAAATGTAAACGGTGAAATGAAATTAAAGAAAATAAATGCCTCAGAGATAATTGCACACTTACACGATAATATCAGAACACTTACCGGCATATGTCGCCCAAGCGTAGGCATTCCACAATTTTTGCTGTTACCCCTGCTTTGCTCGCATGTCTATAGTTTTGTCGTGATGAGAGAGGGTAAGTAAGCAAGTAATTTTAAGATATGTCTGTGTGTAGAGTAATGTAGAGACGTATGTATAAAAATGCATGTAGTTAAGGTATGTAGGTATATAATGGATGTATTTGTATTACTTTGCTGGACGTCGAATCTGAGACCAAGCGTTATATTTTATGATTATATAAAAAATCGTCGATTCGTTATATTCTTGTAGAAGTAGAGTTTGTACAGGCTTTCTGGCTCACTTTGTACTGGATGTGAGGTTTTTCCACCAGAGCACCACATACCAACCATTTCTCTCTTCAATATTAATGGTTTATGGTGCCTACAATTTTTATCCATCCCATCATCATCATCATCATCATCATCAGCCAATTCAATCATTAGATGATGTGGCCTCTTCGAGTCGTGGATTCAGGTAGGCTTTCAGAAGTCTTCTCCAAGTGGGACGGTCTTGGGCAGTTCTCTGCCAGATGTTACCAGCGATCTTCTTGATGTCTTTGTCCCATCTGTCTGGTGGTCTTCCTCTAGGCCTCCGGTGCCCTCTCGGACTCCACTCCAGTACTAGCGTCGTCCATCTGTTGTCATTTCTTCTTGCGACGTGGCCAGCCCACTGCCATTTCAAGTAACCTACTCTCTCTAAGATGTCATTAACCTTCGTCACAGACCGGATGTCATCTGCCCTTTCTTGTATAGCCCAGCATTGATCTCTCCATGGCTCTCTGTGCTGTCCTAAATTTCCCTTTTGTGAATGAGTTCAGTGTCCATGTCTCGCATCCGTACGTCATCACAGGAAGAATGCATTGATCAAATACTGCTTTCTTCAGATTTACTGGCATTTTTGATCTGAATACTTTTGAATTCTTCCCAAATGCTTGCCAGCCAAGCTTGATGCGTCGATAGATTTCTGGTCTTATGTCTCCCTTCATATTTATAATCTGGCCAAGGTAGACATATTCACTGACCTCTTCTAGTAGACTGTCCTTGACTTTCACATCTCCAGCTGGGACCCATTTGTTGGATATTACTTTTGTTTTGGAAAGGTTCATGTTTAAGCCAACCAGCTGACATTCCGATGCAAGATCTGTAACTAAGTTTTGGAGCTCTGCGAAGTCTTTGGCCAGTAAGGTAATATCATCAGCAAATCTCAAGTTGGTAAGCCTTCTTCCATTAATTCTAATTCCCTTACCTTCCCAGCTCAGCTTTGACATAGCCATTTCCAATACAGCAGAGAACAGTTTTGGGGAGATGGGATCGCCTTGCTTGACACCCCTCATGATGCGGAATTCTTGAGTTGATTCGCCGATGTTAACATAAGCTGAAGAATTCTCGTAGATTTTCCTGAGCACTTCAATGTATGCTGCTCCCACTCCTTGCTCACTCAAACCTTGGAGGACAGCTACGTGGCTAACGGAGTCAAATGCCTTTTCAAAGTCAAGAAAGGCAATGCAGAGAGGCAGTTGGTATTCATTCGCTCTGCTTATCACTTCACTAACGGTCAGAATGTGGTCAATAGTGCTAAAATTGCTTCGGAATCCAGCTTGTTCGATAGGTTGGGCTGAGTCTAGGGTGGAACTAATTCGGTTTAACAAGATCTTTGTAAAAATTTTGTACAAAATTGAGAGCAAGATGATAGGACGGTAGTTTTTAATATTGTGAATACTTCCTTTCTTGTGTATCAAAATAATCTTAGCCTTGTTCCACGATAGTGGGATTGAAGCATAGTCCAGGCAGGAAGTAAATACTTTTGCCAAGTGATTTATTGTTACCTCTGCTGCCAGTTTGAGGATGTCAACGCTGAGCTCATCATCACCCGGCACTGTTCCCTTCTTCATGCTATCTAGAGCACACTTGACTTCCGATGGGAGTATATCTGGAACACTAGATATATCATTTAAATTAGATACACTCAAATTTTCCCCTGGATTGCTATACAAATTGCTATAAAAGTCTCTGATGAACTTCAAAACCGCCTCCTTTTCAGTGATTCGACTGTCATTTCCATCGAGTGCGATAATCTGCTTTTTACCTATTGTGAGTTTGCGTTTGGCTGACTTTAAACTTGTCTTGTTCTCCAAGCTTGCTCGTAAGGTGTCTTCAGTGAATTTCTGTTTGTCAGTTTTCATTTCTCTTCGCACTGCCTTACATAGTTCGGAATACGCCACCATGTCACGATCGGTTTGGATTTTCATTTCTCTCCTCTGTTGTAAAAGGGTTTCAGTTTTGGCACTGAATTTCTTTGGTTGTTTATTTTTTTGGCATAGGCCACCGACTTCTTGTGCACTTGAAACAATCATTTCCGTCAAATCACAATCTTTAGTTACGTGGAACTTGCTTTGGAGGACTTCTTGGAATTTCGAGGAATGTTCTTCCAGGTTTTTGAGGTTGATTACCTTTCTCTTCCCTTTCATAAGTTTACTCCTTTCATTTCTTACATTGAGTTCGACCCTTGCTCTCACAAGACGGTGATCACTGCCAGTGTTGAACTGATTTAGCACTGATACGTCTTTTACAATCTGCGGAATATTTGACAGAATAAAGTCTATCTCATTTTTGACACTGAAATTTGGGCTCCTCCAAGTCCATTTTCGGTCAGGGTGCTTCTTAAAGAACGTATTCATGATGGACATACTGGTGTACTCAGCGAACTGGACTAATCTCTCACCTCTATCGTTTCGGTCGTCTATCCCATAGTTGCCCACCACTGTGTCGCCTTGTTTCTTGGTGCCAACTTTTGCATTGAAATCTCCAATGACCATCTGGAAGTGACAATCGCTACCTTTTTTACAGGTGTTATCCAGACTTTCGTAAAAGGATTCAAGTTCTTCGTCAGGGTGACTTGAGGTGGGAGCGTACACCTGAACAATCTGTATTTTATACCTATTCGACACCTTCAGGACCATTCGAGGTGTCCTGCTGGAAGTTCCTTCTAAGACAGATACTCTATCAGCAATATTCTTGTTGATTAAGAACCCAACTCCATTGAGTTTTCCTTCTGGGTCGCCACAAAAGTAAAACAAGTTGCCAGAGCGCAAACGGAGACAGTCTTCCCCTTTTCGGCGAACTTCGCTTAAACCAACAATACTCCAGTTGATTTTTGTAAGCTCTTTCTCGATCTCTTCTAGTCTGTCGTTACATATTAGAGAGCGGCAGTTATATTTACAGACGTGAAGAGTCTGTATCTTCTTCTCAGCACCACTTGGTGTTTGGGACATAAAAGTTGCTCCCACCCGGAGATCCGACTGTGGGGCTATTACTCCGGAAAATTTAACATTACTGTCACACAACATAACTCGAAGGTGAGAAGCATAATCGCCACGCTTGCTTCAGAACGGATTGGCGATATAATTTCCAGGCCGCCCCTGACATTGGGTACAGACACCTTTGGTAGGCCGCTCCACTAGAGTACAGACGCCACCACACCCATCCCATATGACGACTAATTTATGATTAACATAATCAGTTAACAGATTATAATCAAATGAAGCCTCATTAAGAGCCTCCCACGTTCGACATGTAAAGGGACGACGCCCTGTCTGTCGTACAGCATATAATGCAGCCGTCGTTGTGCGTCTACAAGCGTCGTGGAAGCTATAATAGACGCGTGACTCTCAGCGTCTAAAATACGACCGGCTTATGACTGTTCTAATGTGTCTGTAGCTCTTAAGGCCGCTTGATGTTCTAAATCCAAGTTACGGAGGATATGACAATGCTCTGAGGCTAGTTGGATTGGAAAAATCCTTCGCAGCTTGAGCTCTCTTTGAACTATGAGGTAAATCAGACATTTGCGAGACTGATAGTAAGAGTTTTAAATATGGCTCTCCGGTTTACCGTCCTATTTTATTGTTGTATTTCCACTAAAACTCTTCAGCTATGTCAGTTATTGTAGGAACTCAATGTCATAATCTATAGACATGAAGAGACGCTGACAATCGCGGCAGCGTAGTCTGCGTCCCACTGACGAACACCATATTTAAAAATGTTAATAGTATTGCAAAAGCTACAACTTTCTAAAATAGCCTATGATGTTGCTCAGGATTCCAGCCATCCCCAAGTCAAACGCCATTGTAATAGATTCAGCGGAAAGGGTCGTGAAAACGTAACAGACTATTACATTCGCAGTTAATAACACTGATGTTAGTATGAAAGTATGGGTTAAATACATTGAGAATTGAATAAACACTGCATTTATTTTGTTGAATCATATCACGCAAAACATATATACCAACAAAACCAATTTCACAAAAATGATGGAGTTCAAAAGTCAGAGAGTAAAAAGCCCTTTCAAAGAGTAACTATTGTTACATATTTCACATTATATTCTTCAAATCAGTAAGTATGTTATATTACACGTATCCTAAAGTAGTCTACGTTCTTTGTCAGCGTTCAAGGTATTTTTTTTTTCTTTATTGTAATTTTTAAACCTGTTACAGGCAGGCCAACAGCGGCATAATATGCCGCTCTCTGGCCACAGAGAACACAAGAGAGAAATATAAAGACAATTAGAGAAAAAATACGGTGGACATAGAAACAGAGACATACACTTTTAAAATACATGGAGCCATTCACGGGCGTAGAGTCCAAGATAAAAGTTGTTCAGACACTTGGACACACACAGAGACGAAAATTGTCACACGCGAACGTAGGAGCACGAAACGAATAACACTGAACCACTTGAGCACAAACGACGGCACACACAGAAACACGAGGCGTTGATCTCCGGCGCGCGAATGTTCACTAAACGTGTATGAGTCCAGGGACGTGCCAAGAGAGGAGGAGGGGGGGTAGGAGAGGGAGCGGGGAGAGCAGAGATGCCACGGACAGGGGAAATAGGGTGGAGGGAGGAAGTGGGAGGGGAAGCCTGGGGGAAGAGGGGTGGAGGAAGGGGGGGAAGGATGGAGAAGGGAGGGAGGGTGCCCAAAGGAAAACACACAGGAAGTGGGAGGGGAGGATCAAAGTTGATAGGAGGGGTAGATGGAGGGGAGGAGGACATCATCAAGGAGGGGGAGCTGGCGGGAGCCACCTTGGGAGAGGGTAAGGAGGGTGGAGAGATGGAGACAGGGTGGGACGTGGGAATACAGGTGCGGCAGCGGGCAGGGTGGGAGAGGACAGGTGAGACAAGCGGGTGAGGAGGATCGAGTTTACGGGAGGTGTACAGGATGCGTATCCTTTCAAGGAAAAGGAGGAGGTGGGGGAACGGAATGAGGTCGTTCAGAATCCGCGTGGGGCAGGGGAGACGGATGCGATAGGCGAGGTGGAGAGCTTGGCGTTCAAGGATCTGATGGGGTTTATAAAAGGTAGGGGGGGCAGAGATCCAGGCTGGATGGGCGTAACAAAGGATAGGGCGGATGATGGATTTATGGGTATGGATTATGGTGGAGGGGTCCAGACCCCACATATGGCCGGAAAGGAGCTTGAGGAGCGTGCCTTGGCTTGGATCGTCCGGAGATAGGGGGTCCAGGAGAGGTGACGGTCGAGGGTGACGCCAAGGTACTTAAGGGTGGGGGTGAGGGCGATAGGACGGCCATAGATGGTTAGATAGAAATCGAGGAGGCGGAAGGAAGTGATTTTTCCTACAATGATCGCCTGGGTTTTGGAGGGATTGACCTTGAGCAACCGCTGGTTGCACCAAGTGGTGAACCAGTCAAGATGGGATTGGGGAAGGTGTTGGGAGCGCTGCAGGGTGGGGGCAAGGGCAAGGAAGGCGGTGTCGTCGGCAAACTGGAGAAGGTGGAGGGAGGTAACTGCAGCGGCATGTCCACTGTATACAAATGTACAGAAGGGTGGAGAGGACGGAGCCTTGGGGCACACCGGCGGAGAGAAAAAAGGTGTAGGAATCCGTGTTATGGATGGTGACGTAGGAAGGACGGTGGGAGAGAAAAGAGCCGATCAGACGGACGTAGTTAATGGGAAGGGCGAAGGTTTGGAGCTTGAAGAGGAGACCGGAATGCCATACGCGGTCATAGGCACGTTCGAGGTCCAGGGAGAGGAAGATTGCGGACCGACAGGAATTAAGCTGCTCGGAAAGGAGATGAGTGAGGTGAAAGAGAAGGTCATCGGAAGAGAAGGACGGCCAAAAGCCACACTGGGTAACGGGAAGGAGGAGGTGCTGGTGGAGATGCTGGTGGATGCGTCGGGTGAGGACGGATTCCAGGACCTTGCTGTAGACCAAGGTAAGGCTGATGGGATGGTAGGAGGAGACAGCAGACGGCGGTTTACCAGGTTTAAGGAATATCAGGATACAGGAGATTTTCCACAGGTCAGGGTAGTAGCCGGTGGACAGGACAACATTGTAGAGACTTGCCAGGGTGGAGAGGGGAGAGACAGGAGCTTCACGGAGGTGGCAGTAGGTAACACGATCGTGATCAGGAGCGGTGTTGCGTTTTGTGCGGAGTGTAGCAATGAGATCCTGTGTAGTGATAGGGGCACTGAGTTCCATGTGTGCAATGTTGTCCAAGTACTGGAAACCAGATGCGAGGGGAGGGACAGAAGAGTCAGTTCGATCGCAGACACCCGGGAAGAGGGAGTAATCGAACTGGGGATCATTGGGGATGGAAAAGATATCGGAGAGGTAGGAGGCAAAGTGATTGGCCCTACTGAGGGTGTCAGGGAAAGAGTGATCATCATGGAGAAGAGGATAGTAGGGGGAGGGTTTAGTTCCGGTAAGGCGACAGAAGGCTGACCAGAACTTGGACGAGTTTACAGGTAGGGTAGCATTTAAACGGGTGCATGTCTGTCGCCTGTCACCAGTTCCAGCATTTCTTAGCCGCGAGAAAATTTGGAATGTGTCGCTGGAGTTGCCGGTGGCGTTGTAGTGTGTCCGGGTCATGCATATGGAGGAAGCCACAGTAGAGACGGCAGGATTCACGGAGGAGTAGGATGGCCTGTGGGGGTAAGGTAGGATGGTGGGGGTGGATGGCGACAGTAGGGACAGGGGCCACCACGGCCTCAGACAAGGTCTGCTGGAGAAAGGAGGCAGCATGGGTAACATCGTGAGGGTAGTGGCAGGTGAAGGGGTGGCTATCGACCTGGGTGGAGAGGGTATCCCGGTAGGCATTCCAGTTGGCACGGGAATAGTCATGGACGTACTTTGTGGGAGGTTCATTATGAGGGTTGGGGCAGGAGTGACGACCATCTGAAATGATGAGGAGACAGGGAGATGGTCGCTACCAATAGGCTCCAGAACATCCACCGTTATGAAGCCAAGGAGGTTAGGGGAGGAAAGGATAACATCGGTAGTGGAGTTGGATTCGGAACAGGTGTGCTGGGGAATGGGGATGAGGTCGCCTTGAAGGGAGGAGAGGAACCGATGCCACCGCCGTAACTGGGCGGCAGAACGACTATGGACGTTGAGGTCGGCGGCGATCACGTAGGAGGAGAAGGTACGGTCAATGAGGGAGAGGAAGTCGAAGGGAATAGGGGCGTTAGGGCGGACATAGATGGTGGCGCAGGTGACGGTAAGGCTGGGGAAGAAGAGACTAAAGATCAGGTGTTCAGTGGGGTCGGGAAGAGGTTGGAGCCGAACTGGGATCTGGCGGTGGTGACCAATGGCAACTCCGCCATGCGCAATCGGGAGGGGATTATCGGAGCGGTGAAGCAGGTAGGGCGAAGTGTGGATGGTGTGGTGGGGTTGGAGGAAGGTTTCATTGAGGAGGAAGGCATCCACATGGTGGGAGGCAAAGGTGTGTAGGAAGAGGTTCTTGTTGGCGGGAAGGGAGCTGATGCTGTTGAAAAGGATACGGTGCTGTCGTGCCATGACAGGGATTTAGACAAAGGTGTCAAGATGGGAAAAGGTGAAATGGGACTGGTTGTTGGAGTAGGTGGCATACATTTTTAGGTGGGAAACGGAATGGGTGGCGAGGGATATCTGTTGGAGGGTGTGGGGGCGCTGGAATGGGTGAACATTTTGGACAATGATGGTGAGGAATCTGATGATGTCCTCAGTGGTAGCAGGTGGGCGAAGGGAATTGCCGGGAGGGGTGGGGGCGTCCAGAGGGCGGACAGGAATGGTGAGTTCAAGAGTGGCAGGAGGGGGTCGGGCCTTACATTTCTGGGAGTAAATAGGATGAGGGAGGTTACAGGTATTACAGGAGGGGGGGGGGGAAACTAGAGATTGGGGCACTGTCGTAAGAAGTGGGCTTGCTTACAGTGCGGGCAGGTGGGGGCCTCGCGGCACTCAGATGTCGGGTGTGCATTATACCGCAAGCACCTCCGGCAGCAGAGGGATTGAGGAGGGGAATGGGAAGGGTACACTTGGTAGCGTTCGTGAAAGAGAAGGGCACCCTCCTTCAGGAGATGGTCTATGGGGGGGTTGTGTTCAGAAAAGACCCGCATAAGGTGGGTGGTGCTGGCTGAGTTGTGGATGCGGCGGTACGCACCTCCAGATGGGGATGCGGCTTGAGTTCCGCCAACACCTCCTCCTCCGTGATTGTCGGACTAAGCCGAGTGATTACAGCGGTGAGGGTCGGCAGGTGACGCAGGGGTTGGGGTTGGCGGGAGGGAGATGGGGAAGGAGCAGGGGTGAGGGTGGCATAAGGGCCAAAGTGGGTGACAGGGATGCGTGAAAGGAGATATGTGTGAAGGGTAGGGCTGGTGGAGAGGATGAGGACCGAATCACGGCAAGGAGTGAGGTGGGAGATGTGGGCACCGGGAAAATGCTGGCGAAGGAAGAGGGTGAGATTCCGGGCCTCAAGAAGGGAGGGATCAGGACGGGATAGGAGGCAGCAGTAGGAGGAGGGGGGAGGAGGAGGACAGGGGCAGGGACAGGTGGGGAGACATCCATGTCATCCTGGGCAGAGGCGGAGCCTTTTTAGATGCAGAGGAGGCAGGGGTGGCACTGGGGCGTTTGACAGTGGCGGAGGAGGTGTGGGGGATGGGAGCAACTGGAGTGGCAGGTCCCGGTGCTGGAATCGGCACCGGAGATGGTGAGGGCAAAGGCGATGGTGACAGCGATGATGAAGACGATGAAGAGGGCGAAGGGGAAAGTTGAGCATGGGCCGTGGCCCTCCGGGCCACCTCCCTAGCGGGTGCCGCGGAAACAGTAGGAGCAGAGGGAGGGAGTGGAGGGAAGGGATCAGAGGAGGCGTGACAGGGAGGAGCTGGGGATGGGGCAACAAAATGTGATGGAGATGGGAGATTGAGGAGTGGGGGATGGATTGGGGGGGGGGGGGGGTGATTAGGCACACCACGTGATAGTGGTGGCGGCGGCGGAGGGAGATGTGTATATGATGGCAGTGGTGGTGGCTGTAGTAGTGGTGGTGGGGGTTGACATGGTGATAAGGGGAAAAACACAGGACAGGACAAAGAAGCAAATGAGGGACAGGCAAGGCTACGAGAAACACAGAGTAAGAGGGATGGAGAATGATGAAGGAGACTGGGGCTGAAGCCACACTCTGCTGCTGCTGGCGGGGGGGGGGGGGGGGGGCACCTGACTGGGTGGCCGGTGGGGACGTCGCTGCTGCTGCCGCCGCTGCTGGTGCTGATGGCTGTCTGGGACCGCTGAAGGCTGGGACCGCTGCTGGCTGCAGGCAGGAACCACTGCTGGCTGCTGGCTGGAACTGCTGCTGGCTGCTGGCTGGGACTGCTGCTGGCTGCTGGCTGGGACCGCTGCTGGCTGCTGGCAGGAGCCGCTGCTGGCTGCTTGCAGGAAGCGCTGATGGCTGCTGGCAAGAACCGCTGCTGGCTGCTGGCTGGAACCGCTGCTGGCTGCTGGCTGCTGGCTACTGGCTGCTGGCTGCTGGCTGCTGGCTGGGACCGCTGCTGGCTGGTGGCTGCTGGCTACTGGCTGCTGGCTGTACCGCTGCAGGGTGGCTGACACCTGCAAGTACCTATAGCTTCGATTAGAGCCGGAAAGGCACAATTGAAGGGCTGTATCCTTTCGGATTACCGCCGGAGATGGTTCAAGGTACATCCATACCAAATTTTATCTAAATCGGATCAGCGGTTTAGTTGTGAAAGCGTAACAGAGAGACCACTTTCACATTTCTGGTATTAGTATGGATTATTATTAAAATTTTTCTACTACATATACGGGATGGTCCATTGATAGTGACCAGGCCAAATATCGCACTAAATAAGCATCAAACGAAAAAAACTACAAAGAACGAAACTCGTCTAGCCTGAAGGGGGAAACCAGATGGCGCTATGCTTGGCTTGCTAGATGGCGCTGCCATAGGTCAAACGGATATGAACTGCGGTTTTTTTTTAAAATAGGAACCCCCATTTTTATTACGTATTCGTGTAGTACGTAAAGAAATATGAATGATTTAGTTGGATCATTTATTACGCTTTGTGATAGTTGGCACTGTAACAATCACAAACGTATAAGTACGTGGTATCACTTAACATTACGCCAGTGCGGACGGTATTTGCTTCGTGATACATTACTCGTGTTTAAATGGACCGTTTACCAATAGCGGAAAAGGCCGATATCGTGTTGATGTATGGCTATTGTGATCAAAATGCCCAACGGGCGTCTGCTAAGTATGCTGCTCGGTATCCTGGACGACATCATCCAAGTGTCCGGACCGTTCGCCAGATAGTTACGTTATTTAAGGAAACAGGAAGTGTTGAGCCACATGTGAAACATCAACCACGACCTGCTGCAAATGATGATGCACAAGTAGGTGATTTAGCTGCTGTCGCGGCTAATCCGCACATCAGTAGCAGACAAATTGGGCGAGAATCTGAATCTCAAAAACGACGGTTTGAGAATGCTACATCAACATCGATTGCACCCGTACCATATTTCTATGCACCAGGAATTGCATGGCGACGACTTTGAACGTCGTGTACAGTTCTGCCACTGGGCACAAGAGAAATTACGGGACGATGACAGATTTTTTGCACGCGTTCTATTTAGCGACGAAGCGTCATTCACCATCAGCGGTAACGTAAACCGGCATAATATGCACTATTGGGCAACGGAAAATCCACGATGGCCACTACAAGTAGAACATCAGCGACCTTAGCGGGTTAATGTATGGTGGGGAATTATGGCAGGAAGGATAATTGGCCACCATTTCATCGATGGCATTGTAAATGGTGCAATATATGCTGATTTCCTACGTAATGCCGGCCGGTGTGGCCGTGCGGTTAAAGACGTTTCAGTCTGGAACCGCATGACCGCTACGGTCGCAAGTTCGAATCCTGCTTCGGGCATGGATGTGTGTGATGTCCTTAGGTTAGTTAGGTTTAAGTAGTTCTAAGTTCTAGGGGACTGATGACCACAGAAGTTAAGTCCCATAGTGCTCAGAGCCATTTATTCCTACGTAATGTTCTGCCAATGTTACTAAAAGATGTTTCACTACATGACAGAATGGCGCTGTACTTACAACATGATGGATGTCCGGCACGTAGGTCGCGTGCTGTGGAAGCGGTATTGAATAGCATATTTCATGACATGTGGACTGGTCGTCGAAGCACCATACCATGGCCCACAAACGTGCGGTGAACGCACTGGATCTGCGGTCCCCGGATTTCTTTCTGTGGGGAAAGTTGAAGGATATTTGCTCTCGTGATCCACCGACAGCGCCTGACAATATGCGTCAGCGCATTGTCAATGCATGTGCGAACATTACGGAAGGCGAACTACTCGCTGTGGAGAGGAATGTCGTTATACGTATTGCCAAATGCATTGGGTTTGACGAACATCATTTTGATCATTTATTGCATTAATTTGGTATTTGCAAGTAATCACGGTGTAACAGCATGCGTTCTCAGAAATGATAAGTTCACAAAGGTACATGTAGCACATAGGACCAACCGAAAAAAATGTTCAAACGTACCTACGTTCTGTATTTTAATTTAATAAACCTACCTGTTACCAACTGTTCGTCTAATATTGTGAGCCATATGTTTGTGACTATTACAGCTCCGCCTATCACAAAACAAAAAAAGTGGTCCAACTAAAACTTTCATATTTCTTTACGTACTACACGAATGTGGAATAAAAAATGGGAGGTTCCTATTAAAAAAAAACGGAGTTGATATCCGTTTGACTAATGGCAGCGCCATCTAGATAGCGGGCCAACCATAGTGCATCTCGTTTCCCCCCTCTAGCTAGACAAGTTTCGTTCTTTGTAGTTTTTTCGTTTGACGCTTATTTCGCCATATATTTGGCCTGATCACGATCAATGGACCACTCTGTACAAATTCTTCAAACACTCTGTTAGTTTTTTGAAAGTGATGTAGGGTATAAATATTGTAAACAAATGAAAACTAAGTGCGTGCAAAGGTCGTCTCTTAGCTTATGTTACATTTAGAAAAACGTTATAATGCAAGATAAAACATTGTCTTTTTTCTTTCTTTTTACTAAACCATTCACAGATCTCCCAAATTTCAGGCATCGGTGCTGTCACAGTGCTACCCCTATAACCTACAGAAATTACTTTTTTTGCTTCCAATACCTGAAAAAAATCTGGCAGAATGTAGGTCTTGTACTGAATGATCACCACATATAACTAATTTATACCAGCTTACACTCAGGCAGCCCGCTCTTCAGTGTTATCTGTAGTCGCAGAAAGTTTCCAAGAAATCTACAAAAATGTTTTTCCACCTGCATACAAAATGGCTTTGTGACCAGTTGAAGTGTAACGCGCGTAGTTGTTGGATCCATCACTAACGGCAGCACTACGAAAGAGAGCTGTATGGCGAATGTTAACCCGTATCACGGTATGTTGCCATTAAACAACACCTCAGTCACAAAGTTGATCAGTTTTACGATAGTCATTGTACTTTATTTTAAAATCTAATCATCAAAGGTCTCCCATTTGTTGAAGTTTCTTTGGACTACGGGCAAACATTACATTGTTATCAGAAAACTAGCTTTAGGTGTGAACCTGCGATAAGTTCACCTTTCTGCTGACTGTATGGAAACAAAAGAGATGCTCCTTTCACACGAGAAAATACACACATCATATATGCTCGTGCCTCGGAACGCTCGCTATGCTATCAGTAAGCAGTCCTTATGCTTGGACTGATCGCGATGTCCATATGTAATGTTTGTCCGTATACACGCGAATTGATATCCTGGGCGCATATATCGAGCGAGATTGCGCATTGTTTAGCACACTGGACACGCACTCAGGAGGACGATGGTTTGATTCCGCGTCCGGTCATTCTGATTTATGTTTTCCGTGGTTTCCGTAAATCGCGTCCGGGAAGATGCCGGCATGGTTCCTTTGAAAGGGCAAGGCCGGCTTTCTTCCTCGTCCTTCCCTAATCCGATGAGACCGATGACCTCGCTGTTTGATCTCTTCCCCCAAACAACCCAACCCACGTGGTGCATAAATACCCTTGTACTTTAGTTTTGTACTGGCTCAATAACCTTTCTATTTCTAGTGTTACACTTACTCGCTTCTTTTATTCTGTATGCTTCAGCCCCTCATTGGACATTCATTGAAAATATTTCAACACATATGAAATAAGCTTCCCTTTGAAAACGTAACTACTTTCTATTTCCATTAAACTCGTAACATATTTTATCACTTTTTAATAACGAATTTCTCTTTCGGTTCTCTTGAAGCCACCACGCCGCATAATTTGTCAATGAGACAAAAGCAGATTATTAAATATCTATGGATAATATATGAATTCATTTCTCACTGAACGTAAACACTCTAGATATTTTATATCAGTCAGAGATATTTTGCGCGGCATTCACATTTACATCCTGTCTGGTCTTTCATAGCCTTCTCAGCAGTATCTTATGCGGAACAAGTCCTTGCACATCACACCGCATCTGTTTTATTACGTCATATGAGTAGTACGGGAAAGTTTCGAATATGCTGCAACATACTCTTTGCGCAGCTCATCAAACCCACCATTTGCGAGCGTAGGAAATATTCAATTAATTCCTTATATTGGAGTTTGCCGCATGGCCTAATTCACACAAAAGGTGGAATAAATTTTCTTTCAAAATATAGTTTCTAGTTGTGGTTTATGTCCTAATACGTGGTACAACTGTCCTAGTACCTGGTACAGTGTCAAATTCTTTGTATCATGCGCTTCACAGTATTTCTCAGACTATAGTTATAAGTAAACGGCTGCCACAAAGGACGCAACTACTCACAAGGTTTACAGTGTTCGTAGGGAGCGCAATTTTTTTGCATTGAGAACTGAAACATCGATCACAATACATAACGCAAATGTTGCTAGAAATAAGTAAGAGAAAATTATTCACAATCAGGTGATTGGATTTCAGAGCTCACCCTTCTAAAGTCCTACAAGCGTCGATCCTCTTGTCGTTCAAAATTTGTACCTCCTTGTCTTCCGCCACCTTGTGCTCTGTGAATGACGATTGATGCATGAACCAGGACACAGAGTAATGGTCGTCCTGCGATATCCGTATCACTGCAAGCGTGACGTCACTGGTTAATCACGCGCGTGCGCAACTGAAAACCGTTGAAGACTTGTGGATATTGCAGTGTCCATGCAAATTAATGTGCCTGACGTATCTTCGTCAGGGGGATGAAGTATCGACATATTTATACGGTGTGTTGACCGCTCACTGCGTAAAGAGATCGGAGATGGTGTGACACTTTCATTAATGTTTTGCGACGTGACGGCTGGCCGGATATTGGAAGGAACATGGAGCTGATGGAATTGTTTCCCTCGATAACCATTATTTCCGATTAATCTGTAGAGTGGACGGAGTTTTCGAACGGTTGACACCCAACGATTCGATGAAGCAGTGCCCTTCACAGATACTGAATTACTTGTATGCTATCAGAACACGAAAGAGTAAAATGTATTAAACCCTCGCAGAGAAGCTGCGTGTTTTTATAGTTAATGACGTTTCTTTTACTATTGATAAAATCATTACGAACTACAGCTACGTGTTTTCGTTTCGCTTGTTTCTTCTTAAGCTGTGCTGGAAGCCGCTGTGTGACAAACACAACAAATACCGCGTGAGCAAATCACTTCTGGTTCAATTTAATGTTGATGGATGAACGAACGAGTGATACCAAGTGAGCTTCACCCGTCACCGTACTAGCAAGTAAGGCTTCTCCACAGCGTGTTATTATTTTGTTCTGCGTAAGAGTGTTGCGTCCAAATGCAAAAAGATGCAAATTATAAGTGTGAGCTGTCTACGTAAATTAAGAAAGACAACGCGCACGAGCCGCTACATGATTGTGGGCAAAGGAAAATGTAACAGAGGAGAAATAGCAAATAAGTCATAATCTATACCGAAAACAAATATGTTTTGGCAGAATGTAACAGATTGACACTTGTTGTGGAGATACAAGTAAGTAAAAGTAACAAAATTTCAGCAAGTACTATGATCACAGAATTTCAAGCTATGCCTGCACGCTACAAACAGTAATGTGTGAAGGAAAAGCCATAAGTGTTATCGTGAATACTTTCCCGCCTACTGTAATAGGAATCACTGTAGTTCTTACTTCGGCGGGGGACAGTTCAATATTTTCCCTGTCAATTATCTCTTGTTAAACCTTGAATGTAAAATTAATAGGGAAATTGTTTCCTTACATGCCTCTAATAATCGGACGTAGATCAATAGACCTATTTCATTACCTTATTCGACCACACGACCACATACGTACAGGGTTATACGGTTTTACTCACGGATGTTGTTTTATACAACCCGCAATTTCATATCTTGTGCCGGCCGCTGTGGCCGAGCCGTTATAGGCGCTTCAGTCTGGAACCACGCGACCGCTACGGTCGCAGGTTCGAATCCTGCCTCGGGCATGGATGTGTGTGATGTCCTTAGGTTAGTTAGTTTAAGTAGTTCTAAGTTCTAGGGGAATGATGACCTCAGATGTTAAGTCCCATAGCGCTAAGAGCCAATTGAACCATTTTTTTTTTTTCATATCTGGCCTTCAAAAACCATGGGCGAGATTTTCACACACGCTCAATCGCTATGCGCAAACTATACTGTACAAATAAATGATATCTGAAATCCTCAGGTGCCAACAGGTGTTGTTGATATACCTCGATGGGGACATCTGAAAATGTGTGCCCCGACCGGAACTCGAACCCGGGATCTCTTGTGTACATGGCAGACGCTCTATCCATCTTTTTTAACATATTTTTATTTTATTTTTAATTAATCTCCAAATATAAAACAGACAAAATCAAATCAATTCCTACGTGCACCGCCACTATAATTCTGCCATAAAAAAGAAATAAACTAATTCTGTTCAAGCGTTGCCCCTAACTATTCCCTCAAATTTTTTTTTTAAATTTTTTAATTTATGTATTTAGGAAACGTGTCCAAATGAGAATTCTAGTAACTGAGTGTTACAACAACAAAGGTGAAATTCAAAGAGTAAACAAAAAAATTGTAAATCACTTATGCAATTCCAGCGTGAAGGTTCTTCAATAAACGAGTCATCTGAGCCACCAAGGACACAGATGAATAGTGCGACTGCAGGAACTTATCCATTGCACTTTCCCGTGAGACCCACATTCCCAACTGTCCAAAATCTACACACGTAATGTACGTAATAGATATTTGCCCGTCCACTCATTACTCGCGCCAACTAAGGTCACGATTCCCGTACGAGTTTGGGCAACGTGTGTGCATTCGCTCAGACGAAGGTCAATGGCAGGGTAAGCTTTAAATATGTATGAAGATGGTAACTGTTCTCGAAATAACAGATACCATTCCTATAATAATGACTTTCCTTCTTAGCAATAAAATTTCCTTGTCCCAAAGAGTGTAGCGTATTTTTCCGGCATTGTGTGAACTGTCTGTACGTATCCCTAAGTTGTTTAGGTTTTTTGCTTCCCATAATTTTCATAGAGAAGATAGTAGCCAGTAGTAAAGACTAATCACTAAAAATCCTTATTACACCTTATGAAATTAGCTAGAACATTCCAGTATATTACGTCCACGTTGCGGAAGGTAAGGAAAAGCGAGTGTACTAAAGGTAATATGTGTTGAATTATTCGTCGATGAGTAGCACAGAGTATCAATATCGTGATGTACACATAAACCTACACAAGTTGTCAGAGCCTACCTGCTTTTCCAAGCTGTGAAAATAAGGATCCCGCAATAAATTCTTGTTTAGTTTTTGAGAAAGCATCTACGATGATAGAAAATAGCATTGCTGTCACCAATACAGTGTCAGATACATGCAAGAGCGCTTTTGATCGCAGCAACATGATGGCAGATTCATACATCATAGGTTCCACATCCGTCGTCGTATAACTTCTGGGAGGTTGGCGTGATATAGGGGTATAAATTGGCTCAGTGTACTATCTGTTTAAGGAAAACTGTCGCACAGTCAATGTACGCAGGCGGAATCACGTTTTTTCATCAGGTTTCCATCGTATATCACATATCGTATAGTGTTTGATCGAGTAGAGAGGAAATGGAAAGGTACTTCACTCCCATGTTCAGTGTTGGAGAACGGCATGGAAAGTGTCATACCACCAGGAAAAACCTGGTCGCTTAGAGGCACATGAGAAACCACCTCACGAGTTTAACATAATCAAATGACCACCACCATTGCATGCTTGAAACATGGGAACGATTATGCAGGACCGGTAAGTCAAGGTTCATGTTAATACGTGGCTGTGGCAGCGTGCGATTTCGTTGAAAAAGCACGTGAGACGACCCAGTTGACCTGTCGCCAAGGCACCTTGCATGCAGGTGATGGAGGTGAGCAAATCTCTTGTGGAGGATGTTATCATAAGATGAAATAAGGCACATAAAGTTTCTGCCACCGCGGCTCACCGGCGGAGGATATAGAAACTAAGTGTCGGATCACGTGCATCGATTTATCCTCATATCTTACACTTAAAGTGACCTGGGCCTTCAGCAGGAAAATGCGCCAGTCCTTTACTTGCAAAAGATCTCAGACAGAGGGAGACCTGGAACTTGCTGATTCGAGGCATGATGCCACGGCGTGGTAGGTCCCCAACTGCTTCAAACATCGAGATACGTAAACTGTCAGAATACGGCGCTGCGGTCGTCAACGCCTATATAAGAAAACAAGTGTCTGGCGCAGTTGTTAGATCAGTGACAGCTGTTGCAATGACAGGTTATCAAGATTTAAGTGGGTCTGAAGGTGGCCTTATAGTCGCCGCACGAGCGATGGGATACAGCATCTCCGAGGTAACGATGAAGTGGGAATTTTCCCGTACGACCATTTCACGAGTGTACAGTGAACATCAGGATTACGGCAAAACATCAAATCCCCGACATCGCTGATGCCGGTAAAAGATCCTGCGAGAACGGGGGCAACTAAGACTGAAGAGAATCGTTCAACTTGACAGAACTGCAACCATTCCGCAAACTGCTGCAGATTTCAGTGCTGGGCCAACAACAAGTGTCAGCATGCGAGTTATCCAAAGAAACATCATCGATATGGGATTTCAGAGCCGAAGGCCCACCCTTGTACCCTTGAAGTCTGCACGACACAAAGCTTAACGTCTCGCCTGGGTCTTTCAATACAGACATTGGACTGATGATGACTGGAAACATGTTGCCTAGTCGGACGAGTCTCGTTTCAAATTGTATCTAGCGGATGGACGTTTACTGGTATGGAGACAACCTCATCAACCCAGGGACCCTGCACATCAGCAAGGGATTGTTCAAGCTGGTGGAAGCTCTGTAATGGTGTGGGGCGTGTGCAGTTGAAGTGATATGGGACCCCTGATACGTCTAGATACGACAGTGACAGGTGGCACTTACGTAAGCATCCTGTCTGATGACCTGCATCCATTTGTGTTCATTGTGCTTCGAGACGGATTTGGGCAATTCCAGCAGGACAATGCGAGACCCCACATGTCCAGAATTGTTACAAAGTCACTCCAGGAACACTCTTTCGAGTTTAAACACTTCCACAGGCCACAAAGCTCCCCAGACACGAACTTTATCGAGCAAATCTGGGATGCCTCGCAACATGTTGTTCAGAAGATATATCCACCCATCGTACTCTTACGGATTTATGGGCAGCTCTGCAGGATTCATGGTGTCAGTTCCCACCAGCACTACTTCAGACATTAGTCGAGTCCATGCCACGTTGTGTTGCGGCACTTCTGGATGTCGCAGGGACCCTACACGATATAAGGCAGGTGAACCAGTTTCTTTGGCTCTTCAGTGTAATCATAGCTTTATATACTTCATACTGTTTCTTTTGTCACTACTACTGCTTGTAACGTCTATCTGTGCCATCGAAAATTTTTGTACGCCTTTTGAGACCGCGACTTATGATGTCCGGTTTTCATGTGCGAGTTGTAATCGATTCCGTATTTCAGGCTTAAATATTGTAAGAAGCAGATGTTACCATACAGAATGACGAAGTACTGTTTCTCGCAGCATAAAGACGTTCCCTCCAATTGTCCTGTAATTTGTACACTGAGTTAAGCTATTATTTATATTTATGTTTCCAACAGTTATCGTGTAAAATCCTTTCGTAGAGTATGGAGACAATCAAAATGGTACAACAGATGAATACTAATGTATATCATCAAGTTCGCAGTTGGGTACCTCGTAGGGGGGAGGGGGAAAATTGGGGGTATGAAGTATTTTTAATATTTTGGAAGACGAAATGCAACTTGCAACCAGCCCTAACGAAGTTCCAGTTACAATTCTGTTAAGGTCCTGCCTAATAACAACTTCTAATTTTTTTAAAAAAATAAAAACGCCTCACTAGATCTTTTCTCTTCCCTGTATATTAGGGTAGGTGAGGAGGGGTGGTGCCCCCTTGCCCGAGGTTATGGTCGCCCTAGCGTTCCATTAATGTAATGCGGACATGTGAGGGTCAACTTATTATGCGAAACCGATTAACGCATCTCATTTCAAAATATTCAGATTTTTTGCGCTCTACAGGTCTCTTTACTACCATGGGAGTTATTCCCTGATGTTTTAACAGATGTCTGTCTCTTCTTCCTGTCAGTATTTTCCATACATTCCATTCCTCTCCGATTCTACACAGAGCTTCCTCACTCCTTACCTTATCAACCAACTTAATTTTCAACATTCGTCTGTAGTACATCTCAAATGCCTCGATTCTCATCTGTTCCAATTTTCTCACAGTTCATGTTTCACAATCATACAATGCTGTGCTCAAAACGCACATTCTCAGAAATTTATTCCTGAAATTGATGCCTATATTTGATACTTGTAGACTTCTCTTGGCCAGGAATGCTCTTTTTGCCAGTGCTAATCTGCTTTTGCCGTCCTTCTTGCTTCCTCCGTCACTGGTTATGTTGCTGCTTAGGTAGTAGAATTCCTTAACTTCATCTACTTCGTGACCTTAAATCCTGATGTTAAGTTTCCCAATTTTCTCACTTCTGCTACTTCTCATAACTTTCGTCTTTCTTCGATTTATTCTCAGTCCAAGTTGTGTACTCATTAGGCTGTTCATTCCATTCAGCTCTTTCACTCAGGATAGCAATGTCATCAGCGAATCGTATCATAGATATCCTTTCACTTTGAATTTTAAATCCACTCCTGAACTTTCCTTTTATTTCCATCAGTGGTTCTTCGATGTACAGACTAAACAGTAGGGGCGAAACACTACAGCCCTGTCTTACACCCTTTATAATATGAACACTTCGTTCTTGACCGTCCACCGTGTTTACTCCATCTTGGGTCTTGTACATACCGTATATTACCCGTCTCTCCCTATAGCTAACACCTGTTTTTATCAGAATTTCGAACATCTTGCACCATTTTACGTTGTCGAATGATTTTTCCAGGTCGACAGATCCTATGAATGTGTTTTGATTTCTCTTTAGCCTTTTTTCCAATATCAGCCGCAACGTCAGAGTTGCCTCTCTGGTGCCTTTTTCTTTCTTAAAGCCAAACTGATCACCATCTAACACTTCCTCAATTGTCTTTTCCATTCTTCTGTATATTATTCTTGTAAGTTTCTTGGATGCATGAGCTGTTAAGCTGATTGAGCGATAGTTCTCGCACTTGTCAGCTGTTGCAGTGTTCGTAATTGTGTGGATAATATTTTTTTCCGAAAGACAGATGGCATGGCGCCAGACTCATACATTCTACACACCAATCTGAATAGCCGTTTTGTTGCCACTTCCCTCAATGATTTTAGAAATTCTGATGAAATATTATCTGTACCTCCTGCTTTATTTGATATTAAGTCCTCCAAAGCGCTCTATCTCTTCTACATCGACTCCTGTTTCTTCTTCCATCACATCAGAATAGTCGTCCCCCACATTCAGTGTCTCTTTCTGTCCATCCGCTCCCTCCTCTTCGTTTAACAGTGGAATTCCAGTTGCACTTTTAATGTTACAACCGAAGATTGTTTTGACTTTCCTATACGCTGAGTCAGTCTTTCCGACAATCATTTCTTTTTCGATATCCTTACATTTTTCATGCAGCCACTTTGTCTTAACTTCCCTGCACTTCCTATTTATTTCATTCTTCAGGAACTTTTATTTCTGTATTCATAATTCCCCTGAATATTTTGGTGCTTTCTTCTTTCATCGATCAACTGAAGTGTTTCTTGTGTTGCCCTTGGTTTCTTGACTATTACCTTCTTTGTACGTATGTCTTACTTTCCAACTTCTGTAGTTCCCCTTTTTTGAGATACCCATTCTTTTCCAACTGCACAGCCTACTTGGCTGTTCTTTATTGCTGTATCTGCAGTCTTAGAGAACATCAAGTGTATCTTACTACATCCAATCCCTGGTACTTCCATTCCCACTTCTTTCCGTATTTATTCTTCCTGACTAATCTCTTCAGCCTACTCTTCATCAGTGCTACATTGTGATCTGAGTCTATATCAGCTCTTGGGTATGCCTTACAATCCAGTATCTGATTTCGGGATCATTGTTTGACCATGACGTAATCTAGCTGAAATCTTCTCGTATTTTCCGCCCTTTTCGGGTGTACCTCATCCAATTGTGATTCTTGAACCGAGTATTCACTATTACTAGTTCAAATTTGTTACAAAAGTCAGTTAGTCTTTCTCTTCTCTCATTCCTTGTCCACAGTCGATATTTTCCTTTAACCTTTTCTTCTGCTCCTTCCCCTACAACTACATTCCAGTCCCCCATGACTACTAGATGTTCATTTCCCTTACATACTGTATTAACCTTTGGATATCCTCGTATACTTTCTATCTCTTCATCTAATATTACGACTTCGGTATGTATACATGAACTATGGTTGTCGGTGTTGCTTTGATGTCGATTCTGATCAGAACAACCCTATTACTGAGAAGTTCACAGCAACACTGTCTCCCCCCTACCCTCCTATTCATAAGGAATCCTACTCCTGTTACACTATTTCTACTACTGTTGATATTACCCTACATCCATCTGATCAGAAAACCTTGTCTTCCTTTGTTTTCACTTCACTGACCCTTCCTCTATCTAGATTGAGCCATTTCATTTCCCTTTTCAGATTTTCTAGCTTCCCTACCACATTCAAGCTTCTGACATTTCACGCCCCTATTCATAGAACGGTATCCTTTAGTTGATTATTCATGCTTTTTCTCGTGTTTACCTCCCCCTTGGCAGTCCTCTCCCGGACATCCGCCTGGAGGACTGTTCAGGAATCTTTTGCCAATGAAGAGATCATCATGACACGTTTTTCGATTACAGGCCACATGTCCTGTGGATACAAATTATGTGTCTTTAATGGAGTGGTTTCCATTGCCTTCAGCATACACATTCCGTTGATCATTGCTGATTCTTCCTCCTTTAGGGGCATTTTTCCATCCCAACGACAACAGAGTGCCCTGAACCTCTGTCTGCTCCTCCGCCCTCTTCGACAAGGCTGTTGGCGCAAAGAGAGACTTCTTATGCCGGAAGTCTTCGGATGCCAATCCTGATTATCACTCAAAATTTAAGTGGTGTTGGGTTTCGAATCCAAGATCGAGGACGTTTTCATCACTAATCACAGACGCTATCCCTAGAACGTAGGTCCGTACTTATCCTTCTCAATGAAACATTTTTATTTAAAAACCGTTTTATCATGAACCAACTGACAGTTACCAGGATTCTTGCGGAATACATACCAATAGTTAAGGTCTTTAAATTAAATTCATAATGTATAAGGACTTTGCATTATCAATAAAATTACTAACAGTAGTCAAAAAATGTCAACTGTGTAACACAATGTTTGCCCCATTACAAAGAGGTAATTAATTGAATAACCTGCGGCGGTACTCTGTCCCCCACAGCAGGACTTGAGTATAACTGCAACCAACATTAAATAAAAGACATTAAAGGGCTTACATGGTTATTCTGCTCTCATATATACAAGATACGGCCAAGCTGTTCAAAGGCTACCCACATGTAAGACCGAAACAACAGTAAAACGTCACTGATAGGCCACTATTAAAACTTTAATTCTTTAAAGAATAAATAAACTTAGTGCTCAGTTTGGCAAAAGAGTTTCGTGACACTTCCACAATAGCATTACAGTAACAGAAAAGCTGAGTCAGTTACTTCCTAATCCGGCGAACCCTACCGTGGCACGATGCCAAAAGAGTAACATCAAACTACTCAACTTGAGGCTGGAACGGGAGATTCGCAGAGGCGCGTGTGACCTGCTAACACCTAGTCCCCGTGCAGTGACGGGAAGACAGCCGAATCAGAACGAAAACGTGTCCCTGCCCAGGGCCAGCAGAACAGCAACGAGTCAACCGCTGCCGACACAAGGCCGACATCATATACCAAGCAACAAACAGCAAACAAGTTTAGTAAAAATTAACATACTTCAATGGGAAATTAGAGATTCACTTAATGAAATTTCAGTACGGGAGCGGTCTGCTCATAATACTGCATGTGACCCTTCCCAGCAATTACAAGAAGTAATACACAAGGTCATTTAAAAGAATTATTGCGTGATAATTCAAACAACGATATATAAGCTCAAGGTATACCGTTACTGGGTCCTCTTAGTGCTAATAGACACTGTAGTTGGGATACGCAACAAATGTAGATGGCCGGTTAAACTGTACACCTATAACCCGAAGGGCTCCTCAACAGGGAGAAAGAGAGCGAGCAAATAGACTCGCGCACATATGACCCACACGTGCGTACCTATTAGACTGAGCGTACACAACTTTAGTTACAGGCTAAATCTAATAACTCGTCCCAGAAAGGGCCATGAGGTCTACAACAAAAAGAAATTTCAATTAGTAGTATCAAATACTAAGCACTAATAAACCATGGTTTCAAGTAGAAGATTAACGCTGTTAAATAGTAGCTTGGCGCATGCTGAAAATTCCAGATTAAGACACACAGACCCAAAGGGATCACCGAGAGCCATAAATAAACTGAATTATTGGCCAGCTCACACCAGTCTGTAAGTACAACCTGTACTAAACAGTCTTCACAGATAATTTCAAACAAATGCCAAGAAGGCTAATAGCTTCAGGGCTGCAGGTAGGCCCCGGATAATACTGCCGTGCTGCTCGTCGCTGCTAACAAGTTGTTCAATATATCACTGCGTATTTACCCATTAAACTCGCTGGCAGCAACGATCAACGCAGCAGGAAAACGAGTCCCCCATAGCCCACTGGTCAATGCTGTTAACTCGCTGCGATCGCCAGTACGCCGAGTATTCAGGCACACACCATCCAGCTCCATGTGCAACAGTACTCACCAACCAACAGCCCTCCTCCTCCCCCCCCCCCCCCCCACCCCGCCCCACAGAGGCAACACACAACCCTGCAAAGGTGATACAACGAGGGTCATAGCTGGTGGAACGCACCCGCAAGTGGCGCCAGTAGGATTTTGCGCGCCCTGGCTGAAGCCGCCACGGCTCAGACAACACAAACACTCAGTCCCCGAGAGAAGAAATTCTCCGAGCCGGCCGGAAATCGAACCCTGGACCCCGCGATCTAGAGGCGTCGACGGTAACCATTAGACCATGATCGGCGGAAAACTTTCAGGTATATATATCCACTACTCAGCACCACATTCAGTCCACATTATTTTCTACTACCATCAGGGTCAAATGCAGGAACATTCTCTTGTAAAGATATTTAGGGTGTGGAATAGCCATTGTTAAGGGAAATAACAGGAATGATCATTCGAAGCAAAAAAGTCTAGCAAACATGGGCTCTATAAAGCATACCTTAAGAGCTATGACGATTTCTTCACCTTCGATATTGTGGAACAATATCCTTTTACTGGAGAAGTGCTCACAGCTCTTCGGGTACGTATTTTAAAACCCACGCATACTGGACTAGACTATCGAGTGAACAATATTGTGAGGAAGCTGGCTCGTCCTTATGTGCACAAGGGTGGTGGTACACACTTTCATTTGTGCACTCATCTACACTCAAGAGACGAAAGTCATGGGACAGCGATAGACAGTTATACAGATCGCGGTGGTATCGCATACATAAAGTATAAAACGACAGTGCACTGGCGGTGCTGTCATTTATAATCACGTTATTCATGTGAAAAGGTTTCCGACTTATGATTACGGTGGCATGACGGGAATTGATAGACTTTTAACGCGGAAATGTAGTTGGAGCTGGACGCATGGAGTATTCCATTTCGGAAATCGTTGAGGAATACAATATTCTGCGATCTACAGTGTCAAGAGTATGCCGAGAATACCACATTTCGGGCATTACTTCTCACCACGCACAACGCAGTGGCCGACGGCCTTCACTTAACGACCAAAAGGGTCTGCGTAGAGATTTCAGTGCCTACAGACAAGCACCACTGCGTGAAATACATCAATGTGTGATGTACGACGAACGCAGCAGGAAAACGCGTGCCCCATAGCCCAATGATCAATGGAGTTAACTCGCTGCGATCGCTAGGACGCCGAGTGCTCAGGCACACACCATCTAGCTCCGTGTGCAACACTACTCACAACCCAACAGCCCCTTGATTCACCTAGGTGGTCAGTTTCTCAACCGTTGAACGTCTAGTCGCCCGTACCCATTTCCGCAGCCGTGGTTCACCCACGTCGTCTACGGTCCGTGGTGCACCACAGTCTCCTCGGTGCTGGTTTTGGATAGCGCCATTTTGCCATGTACGCTATGCTTTAACCACCGTGGCACGGGAACGTCTTACAAACTTAGCCTTTTCGGAAATGCTTCCATCCTTGACCCGAAAGCTGAAGCTCATATCATTTTATACGTCAGATAATCGCTCCGTTTCCGTATTGCGACAGCGACTGGAATGTTTCGGCGATCCCCCCCCCCCTCTCTCTCTCCCCCCCACCCGGACGTTATATACGACCACCACTGTAGTTCTGCCTCCTGTCGTCTGTGAGTGGTTAATGAACGTCGAACAATTTGTATGAACAAATTTTGACGCAAGCTACGGATGTAAGCAAAGGCAATCCCTTTCACTTCTAGGAATTTTTTTTAGCATTTTACCATTTTTTTACTTTTTCAGTTGCTTACATTCAAAAACATTCTTAAATTCAAGCCTTTACGTTTTTAAAGTCTACAAGGCATCTGAGCCCAACAACTCAAAATGAAATTAGTGAGTGATTAGGGGACAAACCTAAAGGTAAGCTGCTAGAATAAAAGAGAGCATCACCGTTTTTTTCCATGATAATAGACGCTTTTTTATTGAGTCATCAGTCTTCCGAATGGTTCGAAGCGGTCAGCCATGAATACCGCTCCTGTGCCAAAGTCTCCATCCCAGAGTAGCACTTACACTTATTTGCTGGATGTATACCAATCTCCGTCTTCCTCTACAGTTGTTGCCCTCTAGAACTCCATCTAGTACCATGTCATTTCCTATCATCCTGTCCCTTCTCCGTCTCCGTGTTTCCCAAAAATTCCTTTCCTCTCAGATTCTGCACAGTACCTCCTCATTCCCTACGTTATAAGTCCACCTAATTTTCAACATTCATCTCTAGCACCACATCTCAAGGACTTCGATCTTCTTCTGTTCTGATTTTCCCACAGCCCATGTTTCACTACCATACAATTCTGTGCCCCAAACGTACATTCTCAGAAGTTTCTTCCTCAAATAATGGCTTATATTTGATACTAGTGAACTTCTCGTCGAGAGGAATGTCCTTTTTGCCAGTGATAGTCTGCTTTTGATGTCCTCATTGCTCCGGCCATCATTGGTTATTTTGCTAACTAGGTAGCAGAAATCCTTAACTTCATCTACTTCGTGACCATCAATTTCGATGTTAAGTTTCTCGCTGTTCTCATTTCTGCTACTTCTCATTACTTTCCTCTTTCTTCGATTTACTCTCCATGAATATTCTGTATCCATCAGATTTTTCATTTCATTGAGCAGAACGTATAATTCTCTTCCACTTTCACTCAGGATAGGAATGTCAGCAGCGAATTGTGTCATTGTTAACCTTTCACCTTGAATTTTAATCCCACTCCTGAAACTTTCTTTTATTTCCATCGTCGTTTCTTCGATGTACAGATTCAACAGAAGGGGCGAAAGACCACATCAATGTCTTAGACCCTTTTTAATCCCAGCACTTCGTTCTTGGTCGTCCACTCTTACTGTTCCCTCTCGGCTCTTGTATATATTGTATATTACCCGTCTCTAGCTATAGCTTATCCCTATTTTTCTCAGAATTTCGAACAACTTGCATCTTGCATTATCGGGCGCTTTTCCTGGTCGACAAATCCTAAGAATGTGTCTTGATTTTTCTTTTGTCTTGCTTTCATTATCAAAAGTAAGGTCAGAATTGCCTCTATGGCGCCTTTACCTTTCCTAAGGCAAATTGGTCGTCACCTAACACATCCTAAATTTTTCATCCCATTCTCCTGTATATTGTTCTTGTCAACAGCTTGTATGCATGAGCTGTTAAGCTGATGGTGCAGTAATTCTCGCACTTCTCAGCTCTTGCAGTCGTCGGACTTGTGTGGATGGTATTTTTCCGAAAGTCAGATGGTATGTCGCCAGACTCATACCTTCTACAAACCAATGTGAATAGTCGGTTTGTTGCCACTTCCCCCAATGACTTTAGAAATTCTCATGGAATGTTATCTATCCCTTCTGCCTTGTTTGATCATAAGTCCTGAAAAACTCCTTTTTTGTGATTCTAATATCGGATCCCCTATCTGTTCTAAATCGGTTCCTGTTTCTTCTTCTATCACATCAGACAAATCCTCCCCCTCATTGAGGGTTTCATTGTATACTTTCCACAGCGAAATTCCCGTTGCCCTCTTAATGTTACCAGCCTTGCTTTTAAGTCTACATCTACAGCTATATCTATGTGATTACTCTGCTATTCACAATAAAGTACCTTGCAGAGGGTTCAGGATTTTTTTGACTTCCTTGTATGCTGAGTCAGTCCTTCCGACAGTCACTTCTTTTTCGATTTCTTCACATTTTTCATGCAGCCATTTTGTCTTAGCTTCCCAGCACTTCCTATTTGTTTCATTCGTCAGCGACCTGTATTTCTGTAATCCTGAATTACCCTGAACATTTTTGTACCTCCTCCTTTCACCGATCAGCTGAAGTATTTTTTCTGTTACATATGGTTTCTTCGCAGTTACCTTCTTTATACATATGCTTTTCTTTCCAACTCCTGTGGTTACCCTTTAACAGAAGTCAATTCCTTTTCAATTGGGCTTCCTACTGAGCTATTCCTTACTGCTGTATATAGAGCGTTATAGAACTTCAAGCGTATCTCGTCATTCGTTAGCACCTCTGTATTCCACTTCTTTGCCTATTGATTCTTCCTGACTAATCTGCCGGCCGCGGTGGTCTCGCGGTTAAGGCGCTCAGACCGGAACCGCGCAACTGCTACGGTCGCAGGTTCGAATCCTGCCTCGGGCATGGATGTGTGTGATGTCCTTAGGTTAGCTAAGTTTAAGTAGTTCTAAGTTCTAGGGGACTGATGACCACAGAAGTCCCATAGTGCTCAGAGCCATTTGAACCATTTGATTAATCTCTTGAACTTCAGCCTACTTCTCATCACTACTGCATTGTAATCCGAGTCTATATCAGCTCCTGGGTACGCCTTATAATCCAATATCTGATTTCGGAATCTCTGTCTGACCATGATGTAATCTAACAGAAATTTTGCAATGTCACCCGGTCTTTTCCAAGTATACCTCAACCTCTGGTGATTCTCGAACAGAGTATTCGCTATTACTAGCTGAAATTTATTACAGAACTCAATCAGTCTTTCTCCTCCCTCACTCTTCGTCCCAAATCTAAATTCCTCTGCAATTATTTCTTCTCCTCCTGTCCGTACAGTCCGCAGCTCGTGGTCTAGCGGCTAGATTGCTGTCTAAGGATCACGGGGTCGCAGGTTCGATCCACAGCCGGGGTGGTATTTTCTCTGTCCGGGGACTGGGTGCATGTGTTGTCCTCATCATTTCATCATCATTCATGACAGTTGCTAGTTGCTAGATTGGATTGAGTTGAAAATGGGACTGTGTAGAAAATGAGACTTCATACGGGCGCTGATGACCGCGCAATAGAGCGCCCCAGAAATTAAACATCGTCATCATCCTCCTTCCCCTGCAAGTGCATGCCGGTTCCCCATGGCTATTAGATTTTCACCTCCCTTTATGTATTTTAATACCCTTTTCAGTATCCTCATATACTTTCTCTTTTCTTCATCTTCAACTTGCGACGTCAGCGTGTTTACCTGAACTGTTGCTCTCGGTGTTCGTTTGCAGTCGATAAGAACAATCCTATCGCTGAACTGTTCACAGTAACACACTCCTTGCTGTACCTTCCTATCTGTAACGAATCCTACTCCTTATACCATTTTCTGCTGCTGTTGATATTACCCTATACTCATCTCACCAGATATCCTTGTCTTCTTTCCATTTCGCTTCACAGACGGGGAGCAATTGAGAGACCTCCACGTGAACAGTCACTTTTTTCGCCTTCGAATGCATCTTCATGTGCCTTGATCACTGTCGGTGCTCCCTGGGCAACTAATTGGTCATTTACAATTAGGCAAACTCTCGCAGAAGGCGATTTAAAGATAATTCCAACAGCGATTACGAAATTAACAACAATACTAAACCCTATACAAACAGCACTGTTCAGACCCAACCTGGAAATGTGCTCGGAATATTGCAATTGAATGTTGAGGGACTGTCCAGAAATGAGGACGAAATAATATCTAAAATTTTGAGAGCGAATAGGGCGGACGTCTTAGCGCTGCAAGAGACTCATACTGAAGATGACAACGCTCTGTGGTTATAAATTAGTGTCCAGACTTAACGACCCTGAATATGGAGTTGCCACCTCTGTCCGCAACAACTTAAAGGATGTCTCAGTTAGTCTCGAGGAGAAATCAGACAAAGAAAAAGTGATGGTAGCTTTGATTCAGATCGGAAATATAAAAATAACAAATATCTACAAACCACCGAATAGCATTTGGCGCAAACAACTCCCAATGCTAGAACATCCTGCAATATATGTAGGCGATTTTATCATGCCGAAGAGGATGAAAATGGTAGTAGTCTGGCAGAATGGATGGAAGCAAACAACTTAAAGCTCCATTATGATGCAAAGGGAAAAGGTACATTCAGGTCTTGAAGATGGGGTACAGAGAGCACATCTGACCTCTGCTTATCAACTATGGACCCTTCGGAGAGCAGTAGCGGAACTATCATCAGAAAGGTCCTGCATGACTTTCCCAGAAGCCAACATCGCCCCATTCTCATCTGCTACGGGCTACACATTCCTCCAGTGCGATCTGCTCCTGTATCCCGCTGGAACTTTCAAAAATCAGATTGGGATAAATTTTCTAAATTCCTGGAAGAGTCAATAACACAGGTCCCTGCACTTCCAAAATCATATTCTAAGTTATTAAAGATCGTAGTATCTACTACCAAAAAGAGCATAGCCAGAGGATGCCGGAAAGAATACGTTCCTGGCTGGAATGAATCAACGAGCTGTTTAATCAATTTAAGGAAAGTGGAGACCAAGAAACAGCTACGAACCTTATGAATTCCTTGAATGATCAAAGGAGACAAAAATGGCATAAAGAAACAAGGGATTTCGATATCACGCACTCCAGTAGAAAAGCATGGACGCTGATTCACAATCTTAAGAAGACCCTTCACACAAGAAAGAAAACTCAACGGTCTCATGCGACTCAATCGCCAGTCTCTTAGTGAGAGTTTCTAAGTTCCCAACAGATAAAGCATATTTTCGGCAAGTAAAAAGAGAGCTTACGGAAGTCAAGAAATCTCTGCAACATAACCACGAATTCTCTTCTCCATTTACAATCACTGAACTGGAGACAGCCCTTAAGAATACGAAATGTAGAGAAGCTGCAGGTGCATATGGGCTTTACCCTGAACTTTTGGTGCACAGTGGACCGGTAACGCGAAATTATCTAGTTTGCCTTTTTAACGAAATTCTTCGTACAGCGACATTACCCAAAAAATTTAAAAGAACAAATATTACCGCTATCAAAAAGCCAGGGAAAGAGGGAACACTTCCGTCCAACATCTCTGCTTAACTGTGCTTACAAGCTATTGGAAAGAATGATTCTAAACCGAATCCAAGATCAAATTAATGCTATGATACCACCTGAACAAGCTGGATCCACACCTTGTAGAAGATGCTGTGAACAAGTGCTCTCCTTGGTGACACACATAGAATTTGGGTACCAAAAGAAACTTAAAACTGAAGTAGTGTTCATTGACCTGTCAGCAGCTTATGACATGGTGTGGCGTCAGGGCCTATTATTGAAATTCTTGAGAGCAGTACCTTGCAAGACTCTAGGCAACCTCTTAAGTAACATGTTAAGCAATAGGCGGTTGAAAGTACATCAAGGAGAAGAGAAAAGCAGATGGCATGTACTCAATAACGGATTACCTCAGGGCTCTGTTCTTGCTCCAGTGTTATTCAACCTCTACACAGCTGACCTGCCGAATTTGACCTGCTGAAAATTTCAATATGCAGATGACCTGGCAATTTCATATCAGAGTGAAGATCTTTCTGAATTTGGAAAACACCTACCGAACAGCCTTACTAAACTTTATGAGTATTTTGAGATATGGCAACTGAGACCAAATGTTTCTAAAACCGAGATAAGCCTGCTCCACCTCGCCTTTCATCAGCAAAGATCAGTCCACAGTTCGGCCCTCTTAGCACAGTCAGATACAACGAAAGCCCAAAATACCTGGGAGTCACTCTGGACAGAACGTTCAAAAAACACCTACATCAGTCGTCCGAGGAGCATCCAAGGAGCATCCCTTGCACAGGTATATTCTGAAGCAGAATACTGTGCACCTGTTTGGCTCCAAAGCGCCCGCATAGTGAAAGTAGACGTCCAACTGAACTCAGTTATGAGAGTAATTAGTGGTACAGTCCGATCTACACCTACTTGCTGGCTACCAGTGCTTTCAAACATCTGTCCACCAGACCTCCGTCGAAAGGCTGCTCTTTACAACCTCCAGGTTTCTGAAAACAACTCGATCCCTCTTCATGACGATTTGCTATCACTGCCCAGGTAACGCCTCAAATCTAGAACATCAGCATATGAAATGGGAGTCCAAATGCTATCCACAGTATACGAGCAGGACGCAGAGTGGAAACATGAGTGGCAAGCTACAAGAACCCGAAACCACGAACTTGTAGACAATCCAACAGTTCCAGTTCCAGGCTTCCATCGACCAAGGGAGGCGGGGTTCGGTTAAACAGATATCGGACTGAAGAGGGTAGGTGCAAATACAACATGCACAAGTGGGGCTTTTCAAGTGACAGTGTGTGTGACTGTGGTGACACCCAAACAATGAGCCACATTGTGAATGACTGTCCAATCAGACACTTCCCTGGTGGCATTGAGAAGCTCCATCAAGCATCCCACGAGGCACCCCGCTGGATCGAATCCATCAACATCCGAGTGTAGTCTGAGCCGTTTTAAAACTTGTGTACTATATACAATTTCATGTTCATTTTTATATATATTCCTTTGTTTTGCTAAATATGTATTAGTGTAATTGATGCATACGAAAATAATAATAACAATGAACTTCACTGACCCCCACGTATCGAGACTGAGCCCTTGCATTTCCCTTTTCAGATTTTTTATCCACTTTACCACCTTCAGGCTTCTGTCATTCCACGTCCCGACTAGTAGAACGTCATCCTTTCGTTGGTTGTTCAGTCTTTTTCTCATGCTCACCTCCCTTTTGGCAGTCCTCTGCCAGAGATCCGAATGGGGGACTATCACGGTCATTTTTGTCAATGGAGAGGTCATGACGACACTGTTTCAATTACGGGTCACATGTCCTGCGGATGCACGTTACGTATCTTTAATGCAATGGTATCCATTGCCTTTTGAATTCTCATACCGTTGATCATTGCTGATTCTTCCGCCTTGAGGGGCAGTTTCCGCCTCAAGGCAAGAGAGTGCCCTGAGCCTCTCTCCTCTCCTCCGCCCTGTTTGACAAGGCCGTTAGCAGAATGAGGGTCACTTCTTATGCCGGAGGCTAATGCTGATTATTAATCATTATTTAAGAGGTGGCGGGTTTCGGATTCGGGACCGAGTATGTATTGGTTATTAATCAAAGACGCTGCCTCTACACTACGTGTGGATACTACACAGGACACATCGAAGACAAGCTAAGCACTGTTCTGAGATATGCAGTAATAACCAATTCTGGAAATGGACAACCAATCCATATAGAAGCAAAAGAATTATTTCTAGGCTTTTATGGTTCAAATGGCTCTGAGCACTATGGGACTTAACACCAGAGATCATCAGTGCCCTAGAACTTAGAACTACTCAAACCTAACTAACCTAAGGACATCACACACATCCATGCCCGAGGCAGGATTCGAACCTGTGACCGTAGCGGTCGCGCGGTTCCAGACTGAAGCGCCTAGAATCGCTCGGTCACACCGGCCGGCTGGGCTTTTATGAAGTCATGAAACATAGTGCACCAGATTTAGTCAAGCAGGAGACTGAATTATTTTTATTGACACAAATATTGATTTAAGAAAGAGTATGTGTCAAGATTATGAGGGCCAGTGTGATGAATGGTATTTATAAGGCTGCACAAAAACAGACGAAGAATATTCAGCGAATTGCGGAATAAGTACATTGCACCAGTCATAATTAGAATTTAGTGATAAATTATGCCATTAGCAGTTGTGTGGAAGTACAGTTTTTTTCACAACAATACAAGACTTATAATTTTTTGGGAACAGCATTAACTGTTGGGATATACTGTCGAAATTCAATGGTGAATCGGAAACCGCCATAAAAAAGTTAAATCCGACTAGATGGTCTATTAGATTGAATATGATACCTGCGATAAAGCTTCGTTTTTTTATATAATCAGGGCATTATCAGAAATTGTACTGGAGAGTGCCAGTAATGGTGAGCATAGCAAAGCGGAAATTAATAAAACAGAAATGCCAGATTTCAAGTTCGTATTCGTTTGTGAATTCATGGACCAAATATTGAATGACGTCACTTATGCTTTCGAAATTTTATGAAAACACGATATCGTTTTGGGCGAGGCAAGTAGAGGTTTTGCACATGTTGAAACAAAATTGATATTTTATAGAAACGATATGAATCAATTAGTGCAAAGCCAGTGAAACTTAAAAAAAGATATAAATCCAAATTTTCGTGAAAAACAGCAAAAGAAAGCTAAAAAAAGTCTTGATGACTTAGCTTCTGACCACCGATTTCGAAACAGGGAATAAATATTTAAAGTTACTATTATCAAAAATATACCAGACACAATAATAACTGAGTTAAATACATTTTCTACTGACTTCGGTGCAGCCTATCAAATGTTTAATTTCCTAGCACCATCATTTTCCTCACTGCAGATGAAGCAATTTCAGTACAAAGATGTGATCAGCTCCAAAGTAAATATGTTGATGTAATAGGCCCTAATTTTTCACGTCAATTTATTAATACTTATACGACATGGACTTTTCAGTGATTGTAGAAGGAAGTTATAACTAAATGGGCAACGCTAGAATGCGACATTAGGGAAGTGTTTAACGCAATTTTATCATTTTATACAATACCTGTCACTTCTGCAACAGCTGAAAGATCATTCACCAAATTAAAAATAATCAAAAGTTATTTGAGGAATAGCAAGGGTCAAGCTGTCACTCACAGCAATCGCAGATAAAGCCGCATCAAGCCTACATTTAACTATCCTTATTGATGATTTTGTAAAAAATAAAGCCATAAAAAGATTGTAAAGTAAATGGTTAAAATAATACTGTCTACTTCGTTTTATTGTATACCTATATTGCTAACTTTAACTCACTAAAGCCACGAAAGCATGCCTCTTGCCTTCGACGCTTACCGACAATTACTGATCGCGAATCGTATTTCTAAACGGAATCAGGCTGATCGGTAAGGCGCTCTGGGCTCACATCGCACTAATTTAGCGAGAGAGATTTGCCAGCACTGACAATAGCTCGCCTTCCCGCACCTCTGTGTCACCAAGGACGCTCAAGTCCTGACTTGACAATTCCCAGGGTGCTTCGCCGCTAGGAACTATGTTTTCCTGGCTGAATAATATTTATTTAGTTTTTTGCTAACTTTTGCCTCCGTCTTTGTTCGTCTAGTATGGATCACCATTGAAAATTATCCGATGGATTTCTTCTATTGCTATGAAAGTATCCTGTATCCCTCGCAGGTCCAGATCCATCTGTGTGCACAATTTCATCCAAATCCTGCCAGTAGTTTTTGCGTGAAATCGAAAGAAACAGACTTTCACATTTACAGTATTATTAGGAAGTACGATTAAATATTATCTGCTGTGTTAGACATAATATTTTATTTAGTAGTAAGAAGGCTTCCCTTATTATACAATACAGTGGGCGGTAAGGAGTTGATCATGCAGGATTTTTGCATTTGTCAAGTATTGAGTTTAGTTTAAATTGTATCCCAGTTTCATTTTTGCCCCGGAGCCCTTGGTTACGTAGCTACGCCAATGGATTACAATATTCTCTTTGATTGTTAGACACAATAATGATTTACCAAGTGAACTGCAATATTAGTATAACAGGTAAAACCGTTACCAGCTTTTAATGAGCTTAAAAACAAGGTGGTAACATTCAGATGAGACAAGGAAGAAAGTTATTCAAAAATTAAAATGATAATACGCAAAATAAATCGCATCAAACTGACTGGAATCGCGAGAATAAATTACATCGTAGGTAGTACCAACAGAGGTCACTAGGTCACCACACGATCTAAAACTCGAAAATTGGGCTGAATAGTGCTGAAGTATTTTAATTATTTATTAGTTATTGTTTTTAGATATAACCTGTAGCCTAGAAGGTACTGCAGTTCGTGCTTCAGGATTACTTTTATTATTAATATCCGTGGTCCATTTCTCAACTGAAGTCTGAAAATGAGCCCGTGAACATATCGCGGCACTTTATTTTAACGGTCTGTCTTGATCACACAAACTTTTACACTTCACCATTACCTATTTCGGCCACTGTTATCTTCAGGTTTGTTACAAAGAAAAACAATGCTGTAGCCAAGTAAGTTCAGTTAGCTGAAGCAAAATCTATATCATGCGTGGCGATACATATGAAAAATAGAAAATATTTACATGGTTAACAGCTGTGCATACCAGCCATACATACCATGGATTATTCTGATGTAGGTATCAACGACGAATTCTATATGGACGTACATAATAAGTGTTGGTGGTGACCTGGATGCGGCTGTTATTTATATAAATAAATGAGGTCAGCAGAGGGCACATTAGTTAGGGCACATGAACAAACAGTATCTGGAATTTAATATTAGAATACGGCATGCGTAGACATTAATATAAATTATTTCACGTGATAAAATGAGCGACTGACAGTAAAACATGTACTGACATATAGTATGCGGAATTAGATCGGTATTTAAAATCCACATTCAAGGTGGAAATAGTAGTAATGGGAAGCTCCTAACGTGGTAAAGTAAGACACACAGTTGTGGAAAAGCCAGTAGACAAAGTTTAAATATAAAAAGGTCATTTACGAAACAGTGACAATTAACTTAAAACACCATAGTCGTTAATACATCCTCAATGGGACGCTAAAAGTCTTATGCAATTATTGGTTCTGAAACGCTCTGTTCAACTTACATTCAAAATTAAAACTTGGCAGGTGCATAGCTGTCATCGCAGAGAGTATCTCTATCCTGAAGATTATATTTGGAGGCCGACTTCTAGCCTTTCTTGTCATTCATACGGCTCTTTTCTCAGCCTCTCGCACCTTCAGTTGGCCAACTGACAGAAGCGCATCCTTCATGTTCACCGCAGATTATACGCCCATGTTAAAGCAATTCTTCGGGTTTTGAGGCCCTCAAATACTCCTCCAGTAGTTAGGACTCTCATGGATGCTTTTAGCAAGCAAGTTTTTGCTGTCTCTATGGTTAGGTTTTAAAACATCTGCTGCTGATGTTGGTAGAGGTTGGTTATGTCTGCTTTCATATCTACTTACTACCTGAAACTTCCTGGCAGATTAAAACTGTGTGCCCGACCGAGACTCGAACCCGGGACCTTTGCCTATCGCGAGCAAGTGCTCTACCACTGAGCTACTGAAGCACGACTCACGGCCGGCCCTCACAGCTTTAATTCTGCCAGTATCTCGTCTCCTACCTTCCAAACTTTACAGAAGCTCTCCTGCGAACCTTGCAGAACTAGCACTCCTGAAAGAAAGGGTATTGCGGAGACATGGCTTAGCCAAAGCCTGGGGGATCTTTCCAGAATGAGAGTCTCACTCTGCAGCGGAGTGTGCGCTGATATGAGACTTCCTGGCGGATTAAAACTGTATGCATTTGCCCGCGAAAGGCAAAGGTCCCGAGTTCGAGTCTCGGTCGGGCACACAGTTTTAATCTGCTGGGAAGTTTCATATGAGTGCACACTCCGCTGCAGAGTGAAAATCTCATTCTAGTTACTATCTGATCACAATGTTATTGCAAACGCACAAGCGTGGCCGTTGCTGGAAACAGGCGGCGACATTATACAAGTACAGTGGTGACTAAGGAAAACGCATGACGCTCTGAATGATTTCAAGACAGCTGCGAATATACTACGAAGTGTTGCAGCGTGTCTTCGTGAAATATCACATCAAAAACTCACCAAATCCGAGCGATGTGCACAATCACTTCCAGGTGCAATAATACTGTGGTCGACTGATGCGTATTTACACCATGACTCGGCGCCGTTTGGACAGAGAGAACGGTAGGCGTCCTAATGGTTCTCGCAGACGTGATGCCTTTAAACTCATACCTACTCTTCCTTATTCTGCCAATATTTACGACCTACACGGATAAAATGTAATAGTAAATAGAATAAGATTACTTCCTGAAATTAAGCGTCTCCTGCAAACTACTATGACAAGTGAGACGTACAGAGAACGCTGAACTGACGTTCCTGCATTCGCTTAGCATCAGGGTCATCAGGGTGAAAAGCTATGGATAAAACGTAGGTAGCGTAAAGACAAAAAAGTCTGGTGCCACAGTGATAGACAGACAGAGGGGGGCGTGTTGTTATGTAGAAACTCACTCTTCCGCATTAGCACGCATCAGACATACAGAACCATTCATATTCTAGTTCAGAGTGGAGTGGGGAAAAATTTACTATAGCAGAAAAAAAAGTCGTTACGTCGAGGGATTTTCACTTCACATTTCGCTTAAGTACTGCTAGTGGATGAAGGGTACTACGTTTCCTCCGTTGAACCTTTTTTCCTTAAACAGCTGGCGAGCTCCTTATGTATGTACTTGACGTAATGCAGGGCGGGCGTCCTGAAGGCGGATTTCGTGACAGGAGTCCTAACGCAGCCAGCAAAGCAGTTCCCGAAGGAGAACCGGGACACCAGGCCCTTGTAATGCTTCACGCACACTGCTCTCCGCTAAATGCCGGTAAATAATGACATGAGCACAAGTCGCATGATAAACGACGTTGCAGATGTCATCCGTCTCCGGCGTGGCGATATATTTCACCTGCTGCACGAGCGGCAAGAAAAATTACCATGGCCGACCGCGTACGCTACGTCTTTTTTTCTCTTATTTTTATAAAACTGCCAGACATAAATATTGCATGCTCTTCTGATACAGCTACAAGAGCAGACACGTCTGTTCAACACTCTTCAAACCGGCCAACTGAGAATCTCCATAGTGAGACACGGATAACATATGTAATACCGAGGGCGCTCAACATGCTGAGCTTGAGAGTCACAAAGGAAATTTACGTCCTGGTAGAGCAGAAATAGAATGTAAAGCAGATGCGCGTCTCAGAATAGCATTTTACTTTTGTTGCCACTGTATATTCACAACACTGAAACATAGCAGTGTTTGTCGTGCGAATGCGTACTAATCGCCGATTTTTCCGCAACTACTTCAGAAAAATTTGCGTGTTGGACACACCATACTTACAATTTGATGACTTGTGTCACGGTACGTCACATAAATGGACATTTGGAGAAAGGGCAAAGAAGTTTTCTTATGAGATGTGTGAACAATAAATTACGTAAAGACTACGTACGTCTGCGCGATGTATAACAAATAGCAAAGATTGTAAATTATTACAATAAAAACACAAATATCGATGCTTTGATCGAGAAAGGTCTCCTTTTTTGTACCGTCTAGAGGTAGGCCGCCATTGTAGCGCTGGATAATATTTAATGTAAGTTTGGTTGTAACTTAGCAAAATATAGTTGTTATTAGAAAGTGGGTATTATTGACTTAGTTGCCATCTCTCACCATCGCAACCATTAATTATAATTAACCAAATATTTACAGAACTTCATAGTGCAGGGAGCTCATCTCCCCTAGCAGGATTTTAGTCGGCCATTACGCTGACGATCCATGTTATTAAATGTAAATGCGAGACTTCTCAACTTTGACCTTTCATTAATTTCTAAGTTAAAGACAGCAGTGATAAATTTCATTTACTAAAATCCACAACACTGAATGAGTTCAGTATGTTTCATTTTTGCCGCCTAACGGCAGATGAGATTCTCTCCAGTTTTACCTTGCAAATAATAAACAAGACACATTGAAAATCAGTATATTCAAAAAGCTCCGCAATACCTCAGTTAATCTTTGTGACATGTGGTACATAAATAACCAGTAGCCCCTGAGACCCGTGATAATAATTACAGTTTACGTAAGAATACGCATATTTTCTTTTCTAAGTAGCAGCGCTCACGCAAACTATTTATTAGAAGGCGGTGAGTCGCGCGTTCTTTTTTTAAAGAAATATTATATCGTAAGCACTTCGGGGCAGTCGATGTCCGTACTAGTGTTATCGCGCTATAAGATAATTAAAAGTCTCATGTTAGCCCACCATATTTGAAGCCACCCCAACCAAAATCAAAAAGTATGTAATTATAAAAACAAAAACATATATAATTGTCCCGTGGTTAAGTTCCCCCACCACACGTACATATACACTTATACCGTGATAAGTGGCGCATACACAAACATACACATATACACTTATATCGTGATACTTGGTCCATCTTCTGACAGCGCAAACGACATACTACAATCAGTACCAACCCTTTGTTGGAGCCCTGTAAACTTGGTCACTGTCTACGATTTGGACATTACTGGTTCTAGGAAATTCAGCGAGGACTAGGCTCAAGGAAAAGGGAAGAACAAAAATCTAAAGAGAAAGGTGGACCTAGGTTTAGACAATGAGGAGAAATAAAAATTTCTAATTCAAATATTTGCTTAGATTTTTTGGGACCACTGTTCCACGAAAAACAGTCTCAGATCTGGCTACAGAAGTAAAATCTCATCACTAGATGGATATCCAAGCAAATTATAACTTATTTCAGTACACACAGTCGTCTTCATTTTCAACAACTTAAATGCGATCACGATTTTGTTTATGGATGTAAGTTATAATTTGCCTGGATATCCATCAAGTATGAGATTTTACTTCTGTAAGAGCAATAGCCGGGACTGAGACAGTACGTCAGATGTACATTTATTTCTAGAAAAAACACTTAAATCTCCGAAGCTATGTAAATGTGATAGTGTGCTGCAAGTCGACAAAAAAATACGTAAGCTGGCGACTCTATAAAATTATACAACATGTGACTCGTTCCTTTCGTAGTTGCGCCACAGCTTCTGTAGCGTCGAATGAAATCGCTCTCGCATCCAGAATCCAAAACCTCTTAACAGTGTGAGACGAACTATGTACTATTCCACAGATTTAATAGGGAACGCCTTCTCAGATTAATTCTCTATTCCGCTTTTGCTACGCTATCAAATCTCTGTCTGTCTGTCTGTCTGTCTCTCTCTCTCTCTCTCTCTCTCTCTCTCTCGATAAACTGATAAACTGATATACGCAATATAGGCATGCGTATTCAGATACTGAGACAGGTAAACAGGCACAATACGGCGCCACGGTGGTAACGCCTATACAAGCCAAAAAGTGTCTGGGGGAGTTGTTAGATCGATTACCGCTGCTACAATGGCAGGTTATCAAGACTTAAGTGACTTTCAACCTGGTGTCATAGTCGGTTCACGAGTGATGGGACAGATTCTCCGAGGTCGCTATGGAGTGGGGAATTTCCCGTACGACCATTTCACGAGTATACCATGAATATCAGGAATCCGGTAAAAGATTCAGATCTCCGACATCGCTGCAGCTGGAAAAAGTTACTTCAAGAATGGGACCAACTACGACTGAAGAGAATCGTTCAGTGCGACAGAAATGCTACCATTCCGCAAATTGCTGTAGATTTCAATGCTAGGCCATCAACAAATGTCAGCATGCGATCCATTCAACAAAGCAAAATCGATATAGGCTTTCGAAGCCGAAGGCCCACTCGTGTACCCTTGATGACTGCACGACACAAAGCTTTACGCCTCGCCTTGGCCCGTCAACACCGACATTGGAGTGTTGATGACTGGACACATGTTGCCTGCTGGGGCGAGTCTCGTTTCAAATTGTATCGAGCGGATGGACGTGTACGGGTATGGAGACAACCTCATGAATCCATGGACACTGCATGTCAGCAGGGGACTGTTCATGCTAGTGGAAGCTCTGTAATGGTGTGGGGCGTGTGAGGCGGAGTGACTGGGACCCCCGACATGTTTAGATACGACTCTGACAAGCGACACCTACGTAAGCATCCTGTCTGATCATTTGCATCCATTCATGGCCATTGTGCATCCCGACGGACTTGGGCAATTACAGAAAGACAACGCGACACCCCACACGTCCAGAATTGCTACAGAGTAGCTCCAGGGACAATCTTCTGAGTTTAAACACTTCCGCTGGCCACCAAATTCGCCAGACGTGCAGACATGAATATTATAGAGTATATCTGGGATTTCTTGCAACGTGCTGTTCAGAGGAGATCTCCACCCCCTCGTACTCTTACGGATTTAAGGACAGCCCTGTAAGGTTCATGTCTTGTTGCGGCACTTTATATATATATATATATATATATATATATATATATATATATATATATATATATATATATATGTGTGTGTGTGTGTGTGTGTGTGTGTGTGTGGCTACACTGCAGTTCATACGTATTAACTGTCTGGCAGAGGATTCATCTCAACCACCTTCAGGCTATTTCTCTACTATTCTACTCTCTGACTGTGCATGGAAACAAAAGAGCACTTAGTCTTTCAGTACATCCTCTGATTTCCCTTATTTCATTACGATGATAATTTCCACTAACGCAGGTTGGCGTGAGCAAAATATTTTGCCCATTCGGAGGAGAAAGTTGGTGACTGATTTAATCAGCATGTGGTCGAAGCCTCTCCCCGGGCTGCGTTTGTTCTTGATGTCTAATAAGGAAATGTGGTTCTCCCTTAAACAAATACAATTTTTTTTGTTTTTACTACCAAAACAAAATAATGCACACTGAAGATGGAGAAACTTCTACGAAACATGTATGGGTAGTAAAAACAAGAAAAACTGTTTTTTCTCAAGGCAGAATCGCATTTCATTATTACATATTAATGACTGAAATTTCGCGAAAAGGTCTCGGTGACACTCTCCCCTATTACACGATGATATAAAACGAGCTGCCCTCCTTTAGACTCTTCGATGTCCTCCGTCAATCCTATGTGATCCTACGCCGCTCATTGGTACCGTAGCAGAGTATGGACTAGTGCAGCGTAAGCAGTATCCTCAGTAGAGAGTATGTTCAACATCACCTTAACTACCAGATCGATTTCAGGCAAAATTTGTACACGTATCACTTGCTACCTGCAAAGAAGCACTGTGATAAAAACCACATACCTCTCAAAGGTGGGCGTATGGGTTGAAGAAGGGGCGTCACAAACTGCGCGCAAGTAGGCGACCATGTTCATCCATTATTTGAGAATGAGACCAGTTAGCCACTTGCAAAGAACTGTACGCATAATTTCAAGCCTTTCCGAAACTTTTTCTCGCTGACACCACCAATAAAATTATCAAACTTTCTCTCTTAATACATTTTCGCAGTTTATGCAGTAAACGTGCCGCATTACGCACGACATTTGAATTTATTACTTCTTCACTACTAACTCAATGCGCAGCACATTTTGCAGGCAGTTTTCCACGTATACCACTAAATATGCTTGCAAAATTATACCATTGTAGGGCACATTTTTCAGGAGATTTGGAATCTTGAACATTGAGATGCACGAGAAACGCAGGATCATGCGTGGCGCTTTAATTAATTAATTCTATGTTCTTTACTATGAATTTTATTCGCAGCATAGTTTGCAGACAGTATCCACACATACCACTGAATGCACTTGCAGAATTATGTCGTTATACGACACATACAGTTTCAGGACATACGGCTAAAACGGGTCGCAAATTACCATGATTAAACTCATCCATTATTTGATAATATTAGCAAATAGCAAACTGTAAAGATAATTTCAAACCTTTTTCTGGCTGTCATGCTTACCATCTAATACTTGACATTAACTCAAGTGTCATCAGAAGTTTGAAGCTGTTTTATACAAGGGAGTTCGATTGTTTAAAGAGTAGGGGGTTCATTGGTTACTTACTATCTGAATCGGAGCTCTGTGGGGCTAAGGACCATTTACATTCCATAGGGGTGAGAATAAAAAGGTGATGAAGTATAACACAGGAAGACCTAGGACATTGCTACCAAATGTGGCACATGGTTTATTATTAATGGTGTAAAAACACTGTGCGTCTATGACCCCGCATTACTACTAGGGACTTCGTCTGAATGAGAAGGGGTAAGGTAAAAACATTCATTTAGATACAAAAACAGCCAAAGTTGCAAGATTCACTTTTATTTAATTGATGACTGGTTTATGGGTTATCTGACCAACTTTCAAATCATCCAGACAGACAAATCAGCACTTTGCGAAATAGCATGTGATCCACTTCAAGATTACACTTATATGTATAGAGACATCATGCCTGACCATGTAGAGTTTGTTCTGTCACTTTTCATGTTGAACCTTGACTTTATTATACGTCCATGTATAACAATGACCTGGTTTACATGCTACTGCGGAAAATACTGTTTTGTCTGTCTGACTGATTTGTAAATGGGTGCAAGAAACCCGAACCTAGTCACGAAATAATTTAAAAAATGAATACTGCAACTCTAGCTGTTTCTATATCGCACTGGTTAAGAAACGTTGCTCTCCAGTAATTAATTCAGCATGTTAGATATTCGGAAAACTTTCGAAAATGATCTGTTGGTATTGTTTTCTGTATTTAATTGGTTTTAAATACTTGTAAAAATATAAAGTGCAAGCAGATTCAAAAGGATGTAGGTTGCAGTAGGTACTGGGAGATGAAGAAGCTTGCACAGGATAGAGTAGCATGGAGAGCTGCATCAGACCAGTCTCAGGACTGAAGACCACAACAACAACAAAGTGCAATTTGTCTCTCAGTTGTGCTATTCAGTGCATCAACCACTACAGCGGGCCAATAATTTTATCAACGTCTTTTGGCACCTAAGATGATGATACTTGGCTGAATATCTCAGATAAATTCAACATCATCTTTGGAGTCATACGGTGTAAATCAGGAGATGCATGTGCAATATTTGTTACATACTTATATGTTCAGTATCTCCTAATAAGCCCCCAATCGATTTCAAGGAAACTTGACACACATATTACTTTCTATGGATGGAAATGCGGTCGGGTGAAAACTAACAACCTCCCACTGGGCTGTGATATTTGAGGTGATAAAGGAGTGATGAACGGGGGGAGGGAGGTGGATCCAGAGAAGGGGGTTAAGAGATGGACTAGATGGACTGACAGAGGGGGTGGAGGAAATGAACAGAGTGAAGGGGGAGGAGGAAGTCGACAATCGATGGAAGAGGATGTGAACAGAGAGAGGGAGGGACGGGAGGGGGTTCGATACATCGACAAAGAGGGGATGGATGAAAGATGGGGGAGGAGGTAGATAAACACGAGAGCAGAAGATGGCCGGGATAAGGGGAGGAAGACTAATAGAAGACTAGAATAAATAAATACCCAGGCGACGCCAGGATTCTCAGCTAGTCAGTCGAAATAAACGCCGCCACCCTCCTGTTGACATGCGAGTCAGGGTTGTTAAATATCTTACTTTTCCATTGTCAATAATTAAAAGCTCAGTAGCAAAGCAACTGCTTCCATAAAGGTCCCGAGTTGTGACAACTGGACTGCAATATGTTCACCACAAACAGTCCAAGACCAACTCTAACTGGCCCCTAACTACTACTCGAGATAATTTACAAGCAACAAAACCACAAAATGTTCAATGGAAAGACTCACAAAAACACCAACACAAACTCATACAGCAACAAATGAAATGTTTTGGCATGAATTAACTCTAACATTTGAGATTAGGTTCAAGGAACACATGGCAGCACTAAAAAACAAAAAATACCACACATCAGCAATAGCTACCCACCTACATGAAACAAAACACCATGTTAACAACACAAGTATTAGCATCCTACACATCCAACCAAAAGGCAGAAAACTAGACATCCTTGAAACACTCCAAATATACAAACACCAAATGAAACAACCAGAATCCATCTTAAATGACAAAAATGACAATATTTACAATAGTATCATCTCTGTTTTCAGCAACTGCCTACACTCTTAAAATACACACACACACACACACACACACACACACACACACACACACACAAACACACACACACGTGCACATATCCTAATATTTACCATAAATATTGACAGCCGCCAAGAGTACAAGAGATTGACCTCATTCACAGATAATTCATCACACCAACAGCTTGTACCCCCTGTCAGCTTAAAACTGTATATACATCATCTACTGGCACAAATGTATATCTATCTGCATATTTTATGACATTAACCAGTGTATTACCCCAACCTTTAGGCAGCTAATATATGCAACATGTAATCTTAAGACTCCTTGCCATGTAAATGTTTGCTCTCATATAATCACTCCTTCCTCTCTCTCTCTCTCTCTCTCTCTTTCTCTTTCTTCAAAGAGTGTCATCTATGTATGATTTTACTGCTGTAGCCAATATGATCATTGTAATTGATGCCTATAACATTTTTCCTAATTGTTATTAGCAAGTATAAAGTTTAAGCCATTTTAACATTTCACCTGATTGCATAAACGAGTACGAATGTTTAGCTGTTTTAACCTTTCAAAATTGGATTTATATACCACCTGAAGTACACACACATATATTTGACACCTCAAAACAAACACCTCCAAATGGTTTAAACGATTATTCTGTAATAATGTTGTTACAATGTATATTCTTTGCACTTTGCGATTATGTCTTCTCTTCTGCTGTACGAACCTTGCATCCAGCTGATTCCAGACGCCATATTTGTTTACAAATGTGGCAGTATACATGTGAAGTGTTACGACAGAAAAAGGAACCTGTGACCACTGGAGGTACTCTAGTTTACATATTAAAGTTTACCATTAAATATCAGTATCATTTTTTGTCAAAAGTTATCCAAAACCATATTCTGAAATAGTGTCTTGTTTCTCCACTAGGCAGTGCCACAAGTTCCTCCAAATGTCGTAACACAACATACACACATATGTAATACTAACTAATGTAAATCCACCCGGTGATGGAGGTTTAAACCTTCGAAACGCGTCGTGGAAAAAATAAAACGGTGACTGGTAACAGTAAACTTGTTGTTTCATTTAATGTCAGTAACAGTCACGGTAAAGCCTAACCTAAAAATGTTCGCATTTAAAGTTAACTCTAACCTAGTCTGTCACTTTTATCTGACACCATCTCCAACTAGCGAATGTCTGCACGTAATGCTCTATTATGTTTACTTTTACCATTCGAGTCTGCGCTAGCTAATCCGCAAAACTCAGCGAAAGAAAGACGAATACACCTAAGCAGAATTCGACGCCCGCACAAGGGTACATACTCTCCAAAGTTATGTATGCTTTCCGTGATGGGAAAAGAATCTCGTTGATCGCGAAGGATAACTAACTAAAAATTTTCGAAATGATGACGACTTTGAAACACAAACTCCACCCAAGAATTCCCATGGCTTGCCACCTCAGTTTCACGAAGTCTGCGGTCGACTTTTCAAATTCGACAGTAAAAAACGATCCTCGAAATTTAGGCCTCTCAGCTAACCAGAATCATGAACAGGGTGGAAGCAATATTGATGTAGGCCTAGCAGTGGGAAGTACTCTAAGTGGAATCATTGCAGAAATTTTCATTAACCACACGGAAAATAAATTTCTCAACAACAAAGACATAATAACCCATAAAATAGTACACTATTGCAGATATGTTGATGACACATTCATTGTATACAATGGAACTGATGAAGAAATATAAACTCTATCAAACAGATTCAATAATTTACATAACAACATCCAGTTCACCATAGAACATGAGAAAGACAACAAAATCAATTTTCTGGATATGACAATAAGTAACACAGACCAAACCCTTAATATCAATGTACACAGAAAACCAACATACACTGACACAATCATTAATAAATCTTCCACACATCCCAACTCACGTAAACAAGCTGCATTCAGATACTTCTTAAACAGAGCACAGAAATTCCCACTTAATGCTGCTGATTATGAGACAGAAATGAACACTATTAAATACATTTTACGTAATAATGGCTATCACGAACATGAAAGAGACACACTATCACAATGCACAACTAAAAGTAACAACAAACAATGTGACGTGACTTCTTCACACAACATCCAAAAACCCAAGTACATAACGTTACCATATTTAGGCGTCATATCAGACAAAATAGCCAAGCTGTTCAAAAAAACAGGTATCAGGATCAACTTTGCCACCAACAACAACATAAAGGAGAAACTGATACATGATATCTCACATCCCACAGAGAAACTTAACAAATGAGGAATTCATAAAATTACATGCAGTCTTTGCAACAAATATTACATTGGCCAAACGGGAAGAAATTTTAAAACCCGCTTTAAAGAACACATTGACTGTTTCAGACTTGGCAGACCGAATGTTACAATAGACAACCATCTGAAAGTACTACATAATTTAGAAAAGAGCTGGAAAATGGACATCTTGGAAGAAATGGAAATATTCATCTATGGCCACATTTGGAATAACGAGACCCTGAATGAAATGACAGATTTCAAAAATTCGCATTTCTTTTCCAATTTCACTATAGTACTCCTAGAATAAAAGACACTTAACGTGACAGTCATTTGACTCTAGCCCCAGCAATAGTTTAGAAATACGTAAAATTAAATAGATTATATCATGATGTGATTAATAATATTGTAACAGGTTCAAATGGGCCTGAGCACTATGGGACTTAACATCTGTGGTCATCAGTCCCCTAGAACTTAGAACTACTTAAACCTAACTAACCTAAGGACGTCACACACATCCATGCCCGAGGCAGGATTCGAACCTGCGACCGTAGCGGTCACGCTGTTCCAGACTGAAGTGCCTAGAACCGCACGGCCACACCGGCCGGCTATTGTAACAGGTGCTCAACTTTTAATGTATTTCGCCAACCTACATCTGTGATACGATAACAAGACGTGCAGACGACATATAAACAACTGACACCACATAGATCGTCAAATCGATAGTAAAATCGAAACCAGCTGTATTTCGACCGCCATCTTGTCCACTGCACTACAGAACTGTTTGTGATGGTGTTTCCAAGATACTGCTATATTAGTGATAATTTGTGAAGAGTCACCAAGAGAGCCACGGAAATGGATACACCGCAACACATCACAACGAGACTGCCACGCCAGAAGAACAAAGTGACTGACCGTTACACAACATTTTTGTGAAAACATCAGCCCAGCTTCCAAAGTGACATCGCCTCTTACTAAGTTTTCTCTTCTTCCACAGGATGACCACAGTATTTTCGAAAAGACTATTTAGCATCAATAAGACCTTATTGTAAAGTTGCTTTTGTAATGCCATTTAGCCTGAAAATGAGGTCTAACCCTCGAAACATGTCGCTAAATAAATAAGTAATACAACAGTTGACAAAGTTTGTGACTGGTAGTGGTGATTTAAAAAACCTTTACATATTTCTTGAGACAGTCACGGTCCAAAAATAGTCAAAATGGCTTCAAATATTGATCATGTCCTGCTCCCAATTACCGCGTTTCTGCAAGTTGTTGCTTCCTATGAAGACATTTAGAGCTTTCCCTTGCTAGAAGCTGTCTGGGAAATTATTCGCTCTTAAGAAATAAAACTGAGCGAGGAGGTGCAGTGCTTAGCACACTGGACTCTCATTCGGGAGGAAAACTGTGTCCGGCCAGCCAGGTTTCGATTTTTCGTGATTTCCCTAAATCGCTTCAAGTAAATGCCAGGATTCTTCCTTTGAAAGGACACGACCGCTTTTCTTCCCCATCCGTCCATAATCCCAGTTTGTGCTCCGTCTCTAATGACCTCGTTGTCGACGGGACATTAGACACTAATCTCCTTATCCTACTACTTGAAAATTAAAGTCGTCCCAACTACAACCCACTTAAAAGCATTAGGGAAAAACCGACCCATCAAGTCCTGGCCAAATAAATCCTACTTCCCCCGGAAGCCGATTCCGTCGTAGAGGTTAGCTACAGGAATTTCGCACAGGAAACGATATTTTACAGATGTAGCAAATCTTTATGGTCAGTTAAAGCTTTCCTTTTACTTTTTAATTATTTTTGTTATTTAACTTGTATTCGAAATGATCCATTTCTTAATGTATTTCATAAAATACATTGCTTGTCAACATACCAGAAAACATTTTTGTAATTGTAATGAACATTTATATTTAGCGAAACCTCTGGAACTATGCAAGATGTTGCTAGGAAAAAATGGTAGTGATGAAGAGTTTATTACAAATGTGTCACAGCTACAGTACATATATTGTTTTACTACAAGTTCCAAGTTTGATTTTGACTTGTATTATGAGCGTATCTACAGAGTGACATTTAACCATCGTCACTGTATGGAGTATTCACTGTCAATTTTAGACATTTCTCATTAATATCAGGCACTTTCAGTGCAACTTCAGTAGTTCAGGTTTTTTCAGAAGAAGTCACAAAAAAAGTATATATATACATACTGCAACTGTGATAGATTTTTAACAAGCTCTTCGTCAAATTAACGGGTTGCTGGTCCTGCATCAACGAAATATTGAATTTTCGTAACGTAGTAGAAGCTTCTTCACTTGTTATCTGCCCACCATTTTGTCTTTCTATCTGATGAGCTATTACTGATAACATGTAAGTTCGAACCATCTGTAATTTTATGCCTTACTAATTACTGATTTTGCTATGATTAATCGATTTAGTTACTTAGAAAGAGTTGCCATCCTGTCTCATTATCATACATATAACCTGTAGTGTGTCTTGAACGTTTCTCAGCGGCAAGATACTATGGGTTGGAGGCGAATTGTTCCAGGGTGAACGACCGAAACTATTCGATCTATGTTGATCTATCACGGACAGGAGACATGAGCTGGCTAAATAACTGTGAATATCAATAAAATTCTCCAACAGCTAATTAACAACTTATCAGTTGCTATCAAGTTTTCGAATAAAGCACTTGTCAAACGGTTTGAATTCACGAAATCCCTGGATACATGGCACTGTATGACACTATCGTTTATTTTGGGAGATGCGTATGGGGCCTGAAGATGGCATAGTGGGATGCCGAAACTGCTTTCGGGACCGATGGAAACGCCACGTAACTGTTTGTTACACAGATGTTGGAGCATTTCAAACTCATTACTTCAGGATAAGGAAAAGTGGCGTAAGTGAATATGTCATAGGACGCGAGGTCATGAATTAGTAGTGGGTGTGAGGTACTTCTTTATTCCTCTCTGTTCCGGTACATATTGCGGTTTCAACATATTTCATACAGAGTGAACCTTCACTCCACCGGGTATTTCGATATTAAAACACCCGTGGTCTCCGGTTGCTCGTTACGGACTTTTTCGATGTATTCGGTTTGTTATACCTAATTACTTCAGTTTATGCGATAACTTCAACACAGTGGAAAAACCTGTAATATGCAATCCGGGAAAGATCCGCTTTCCCGTACCCATATCGTATTTACAGATGCAAAAATTCTGCGGTGTGGCTGCCGTCGTTGCGGGGGCGGATCGACATAGCATCACTGTCAGGTTATTCCCTTGCATTCAGTGAACCCACACACAAGGTGTATATCGGCCACCTACTCACGTGTAAAGCTCTCCCAGGTATCACTGTTAAAATTCAACTGACATTGGTCGACCAGTAGTGAGTGACAACCTGAGGAAAACATTTGGACGAATGGAAGAAAATGGATGTGGCCTTATAAAACATATTCAGAGGAAAAAGGAACGCAGGGCGGCCATCTAAAAGATGGAACTGTTGTCTGAACAAGTCTAAAGGCCTAATTTGCGTAATGTATATAATGTGTAATTCACTTAAATGCGGAATAAGGCGTTTGGCACTACAGCATGCCATTCAAGTTGTAAGTCGTACTGAAATTGTCTTTCAAACAAGTTACGAAGTTGGAGGTTCGAAATTTCGCCAAAATAAAGTAAGCGTTAACTTTCTAACATCAGAGAGAAAGACAAATACGTCACAAATTAAATACAATCTGTACGCTAAGGTTACTTCCTATTTTAGTTAACAGTTTTCTTGAATAATGGTGATTAGGATCAAAGATTTAGATATCGCTCAAAATAATCGACAAATCTTTATGAATTTCAGCTATGACAATCGATTCGCATGCGACAGCATGCAATACCGTAATATGTGCCAAAACGCCGCACATAAAAAAGGGATTCTTCTGCGCCTCCAGTCTCGGGTTCTGTTGGTGACAGAAAGGTAGGGTCAGGTGTTTTGGGATAGTCTTTCTATACCAAACAGAAGGATCACCAGTACAGGGTGAATATTACAAACTTTATCCTGCTTAGACAAGTGGAGCAAATCTGGTCTACGGCGGGGTTTAAGGGACGTACGGAGGCACCATTTGTTCATGGGCGGAACATCATAAAACCCCAAAAATATAATTTTAGCATTTTGAATACCAAAACAGAGCTGCGGATTCCAAGATGGCCATGCACAGCCGGAAATTTTGCGATATATTCTTACGATCCCGACATCGAACAACCCTGAAATTTGCATTAATATCTTTATTGCTTTCCGAGATACAGAAGTTCTAACTTACCCAACATATACAAGTAAAATACGCACGTAAAAATCGATAAGAAGTGAAATCAAAATAATGAATAACAGCAAAAAATTGCTTGCATTTTAAATGTTTACGTTAGGCATTTATCTACACAAGCCATCTTCCTGTTTTACAAAATTTTTGTCCGTTATCGAGGAACACCCCCAAAAGCGTGGTTTTGTGTACCAAAACCGGGGCGCAGATTCCAAAATGACTATGTACTGAAAATGGGTGTGATTTTGCGACCGAGCGAGGCTGCGCAGTGGTTAAAACACTGGAGTCGCATTCGGAAGGCCGACGGTTCAATCTCGCGTCCGGGCATCCTGATTTATGTTTTCCGTGATTTCCCTAAATCGCACCAGGCAAATGCCGGGATGGTTCCTTTGAAAGGGCACGGCCGACTTCCTTCCCCGTCCTTCCCTAATCCGATGAGACCGATGACCTCGCTGTCTGGTCTCCTCCCCCACAACAACCCAACCCATTTTTGCGACATAATCTTAAGATTCCGGTCTCAAACAACACTGACAATTTTGTTGATATCTTTATCGGCTTTCGAGATACATAGGTTCGAAGTTACACTATGTGTACACATACAGGGTGACAATTATTGATCTACATGAAATAAAATCGTCATAACCTTTTAACGTTTTACGTTAGAACGTTCAAACTGAACCATTGACCGCGGGGCATGATGGGAATTAGTATACGCGGTATGGTTTGTGTAGCGACGAAGCCCACTTTCATTTGTATGGGTTCGTCAATTAGCAGAATTGGCGTACTTGGGGACTGAGAATTCGCACTTCGCGATCGAGAAGTGTGGAATATCCAGTCACGGAATAATCAGTGCGATATTCCCTGATGGCATGGTGACTACCGAACGCGACGTGAAGGTTTTGGAAGATGATTTAATCCCCATTGTCCAAAGTACCAAGGTACGGTTCATGCAAGACGGAGCTCGACCCCATCGAAGCACTTTGGGGACCGCAATTTGGCTCTGAGCAGAAAACAGCCATTCAGGAGGTCATAGACAGATCCGATGTACCGACACTTCAACGGGTCATGCAGAATTTCGCTATTCGTCTGCGCCACATCATCGCCAATGATGGCAGGCATGTCGAACATAGCACAACCTAAATACGTATATCTGCAGTGATCTCTACAAGTTGAATAAAGTGTGTGCACGCTGTAGTTTTTGACTAATTTAGGTTTTTGTCATGTAGTTCAATAATTGTCACCCTGTAAAATCCGCACGTAAAATGCGATGTGAGGCGAAGATGTAGCTTATGTAGCACGCATAAATGTGCTGTAAAGTATCAGCATTATCATGAGAAAGGCTCTGGGAACCCCATGTTGCAGTAGTGAAGCTTATGCAAAATTTTTGTGCACGTAAAATACGGTCTGAGCTGTATAGTTAGTTTTGAATTATTCCAATTTCTCTTAAGCAAAGTATTAAAATTTTACTTACCACTAAAGTTCTTTTCTTATGAACAACAAGCCCTGCTGTAGGAGAGATAAAATGGAACCAGAAGAAAAATCCTACTATTGAATCACAAAATAGGCGAATGTGCTCCTGTTTGAAAGAGTCTGACTGGAGCGTGGGGCAGCGGCTGCCTCGTTCTACCTTCGTCAGCACCTATAATAATTTTCCGAAAGATTTTGGCATGTGAACGTGTTTGCTCATTTTTATGCTGCGAGAGAAGGAAGCAGTGGTAGTACGAAAGAGCAAAGTAAATAATACTGGAAGATGGTAGGCAATGGTTGTAGTACAGAAAGAGCGAAGAACACAACGGCAGTGCGATAGAAAGAGAGGGACACAGTGGCAGTGGAACATAGCTGATAGTGACATATCTCAGAGCCAGAGGAAGAGAAATAAATAGACGTAGAAAGGTGAATTGGGTGATTGTCAGTGATAATCAGGGAGACAATCTGTGACAATGATAACGAGGGAGAGAGAGAAGGTGACTGTGAGAAGAGAATAAATGAGGTAAAAGCAGTAACAGAGAGCAAGAGTGAGAGGAGCCAGGAGTAGTAAGACAAAATGAAGGAGACTGTTGCTATGAGTCAGGAGACAATGAGGGTCAGAGAGACACAATGAGTTGGGCCGAATGAGTGAGTGAGAATGGACCAGTGGGAGTGGATAAGTATGAGCGACTCAGAGCAATGGATTAATGCATGTGAGAGTGTTACAGTTAGGGGGACTTGAGTGAGTCAGAAGTGAGTCGCATGTTAAAAAGAGTGCGAATATGTTCGCATGCCAAAATTTTCGGCAAAATTTTTGAACGTGCTGATGAAAGTAGAGTGTCGTAACTCTAACCCCACTTTTCAGAAGCATTTTAAACTTTCTTGTGCTCTGATAGGAGCATTTTTCGACTGGTAACTTATTAATCTGATGATCGTACGTGTACCTCGTATCTCATTGTTTATCCGACGAACAATATGAAACGACTGAGAATATTAAAATGGCCCTTCATTTTACCCAATATTGATGGTACTGCAGTGATAAAAAGAGAATGCCGACCGCGGAGGCAGATCGCAAGCACCCCAAATCACGATATCTTAGCTCGATATTCTAGAAGCAGAAGAAGAAGAATAACATGAGAGAGAGAGTGCCATACATTGTCTGTAATGGTGTGGTATTGTTTATGAGTGTTCTTAAAATTTCAGTAGCATACATTACTAGGAAATAGAAAAAGTGTTTGGCTTCCTCGTAAATATATCTCGCGCAAAGGGCGAAATTAGAGAGATCATAGCTCAGCCGAAGGCTTACTAACAATTTCCGATTGTAATTGATAAGGTGTGAAGTGGCAACGGTAGAGAAAAAACTCTACGTCACACTCCGTAAGGTAGTTTGCGAACTATAGACGTAGATGATAGATGTTAGAACGAAGGGCTGCCATTACTGATAGCAAAAGGATGTACAGTCGTGGACAAATCGAGGTAGACCCCTCGCCTCTTCGTTATGCTGATCCACACAGCTTTAAAGTCTGCTACACAGCATAACAGGCAAGGCGAGGAAGTCCTACAAACATACTATGCACAGGCGTGAAATTGAAAAACTACCCTAACTTTGGCAGACTGTTTTCAATCATGTGTAAGACTATATTAATCCTGATAAGTGTGTTAAACGCAACACGTAAATGTAAGATATAAATGAAAGAAGAAACGCTAATTTGTATGAACTGTACTAATGAAAATGAATTTCAGCTTATCGAGGTAACATAACAGTTTTAGTAAAGCGAAGTACCCCAGATCCTTACGAATAGCCGCCCAGGGTGGCCGTGCGGTTCTAGGCGCTCCAGTCCGGAGCCGCGCTGCTGCTGCGGTCGCAGGTTCGAATCCTGCCGCGGGCATGGGTGTGTGTGATGCCCTTAGGTTAGTTAGGTTTAAGTAGTTCTAAGTTCTAGGGGACTGATGACCACAGCAGTTGAGTCCCATAGTGCTCAGAGCCATTTGAACCATTTTCGTTACGAATTAGCATAATATTATGCACATTCGGCCGTGAAACGGTCCCTGTCAACGTTCAGACCAGTCATACTGGATTACCGTTGCTGACGTAGCGTGAAAGTGTGCAAATTTAACAATGCGTAAAGATTCATAACGAAATTCAGTTAAAAATCATTCAGTGCCACACTTAATTCAATTATTGACAGAAGCGGAAAAAGTAGTCTGTAACAAGTATGAAATTCTAGAAGAGTTTCATATTGACATCCACAGGGCGCCGGTACACGATAAAGGTAACAATAAAACGTATTGAGGGCGCGAGAAATTCTTAAAATTGCTTTATTGATAGTTATCTGCCTCCATGGAGATTAGAACAGAAAACAAACCAGACCTCCCTTGCAGTAGCAAACACCTTTCACTACGCTAGCAGACAACCCAGGCAAACAGCTCTCTATTATTACCCCAGCCATGAATAAGCCGGCGATTTCGCAATGAAAATGGCAACATGATCTGTAGTTTAGGTTGCATAGAGCTTTCTGGTTTCAACAACATGAATTGTCTACCTTTATGTCACCGCTTATGTGACAATCATTCGGGATCTTTATCGTTTTAGGATTTAGTCACATACATCGGTAAAAGTGGAAACCTACTAGTCTCACTTTCTTGACCGCCTACCTGTGTACCCAAGCCATAAAACCCGTTTACTTCGAGTACGGATAGACATAATAAGCGGAAATCTATCGCACTTTCTTCGGTATACGGTCCCTTGGTTGTGTAAAAAAAGTGAGCTTCTACGTCAACGCAATCTAAAGATACGGCCGTTTATGTAAAGAAAATTTACGCGAAATGTCAAAAAATGGCTCTAAGTACTATGTGACCAACTGCTTAGGTCATAAGTCCTCTAGACCTAGAACTACTTAAACCTACCTAACCTAAGGACATCACACACATCCATGTTCCAAGTAGGATTCCAACCTGCGACAGAAGCAGCCGCGAGGTTCCTGACTGAAGCGCCTAGATCCGCTCCCCGAACGCACCCGGCGAAACCCTTGTCACCTCATGTATAATGATAATATACTCGTATACTGTCTAGTGAGGATAAACTGTATTCGCTAGCAACTCAGATCGCTTGATCACGGAACCTTTACGAAGCTTCATTCAAATTTTGTTCGAAGTCGTCTGCAATATCCACTTATAAACACCCTAGGAGCGTCGTATGCGATTACCACTTCTGAAGACGCTGGCAGATACTGCAGTACCATAACAAGTATTTAAGAATTTATTGTTATTGGTCCATGCATGACACTTTATTTCAGTATCAATTTAACGCAGCTAGGTGTTTGTCTATGGCTGAAAATAATGAACAATAAATAAATAGACAGCAAACAACTTCGATGTTCAAATCAAATGTAGCTCACATGTCGCAACTACAACGTAATTTCGTTGTTACATCTACAGGATTTCCCTGCAATCCAGAGTTACGTGCCTGGCAGAGGGTTCATCGAACCACATTCGGACTTTCTCTCTACCGTCCCACTCTTTAACAGCGTGCGGGAAAAAAGGACCACTTAAATCTTTTCTTACAAGCCCATTACTATGGTCATCTCTCCCTGTGTATGTTCCCGAGGAAATAATGTTTCAGCATTCACAACAGATTTTGGTGATTGAAATTCCGTGAAAAGATCTCGCGGCAAGAAAAACGTTTTTGTTTTCATGAATGTACCCCAATTCGCTTATCAAATCCGGGACTCTCTCTCCCCTATTTCGTGACATTGCAAATCGTGCTACCGTTCCTTGGAGAGCCTTCCCCACAAAATTATGTTTGCGAGCGTTCCAGTTCATTTACTGGGTAATGATATGAACTGACAGTATTTCGACTTGTTTTTTGTCATGTAACCCAAAGTTAATTGTTGTTACTGGACGCAGATTTCGTGTTTAATGTATTCCTCATTCAACAGAGTGCACTCCTCGTACACCACACGTAACTGTTTCAAAGTAGTAAATTGTTACTGACGTTACCAAGTTGCAGTGGTCATCTAAACTTGCCGTTTTGAAACAAAGGAATATATTATAGCGAAATACGGCAGCTAAGAAGCATACTATCCAAATAAACAAACATTTCCGGTTCAAGTCGTTGCAGTAGATATACTACACAGTAACGTAAATTAAGAGCAAAGCCCATTAGTAGATCAAAGTTAAAAAGGAACGACAGTAGCCATTGAGCCACTGCTTCAACTGCATTCTCGGGCGCAAAAGGTATCTGCACTATAGCAACAGTGCGTTGAAAACCATGACCATTGTTTTCTCGGAAACGGTCAAGTGTCTGCAGATAAGCCGAAACACATGTTCGCTTATTTTGTCCTCTACTTCACTGAGCAAAGTTCCGGACAATCAGCGTATGGCACCTGGCGAGTTCCCCTTGTTAGTCGAGTCGCTTCTTACGCCCGGTGAGAACTATGTATGCCTCAGAGTAATCTGCGCCACTTGGAAACACGGCAAGCGAGGATAAACACGTTTTCCTTCATGTAAGCCAACCCTCTACAGCTAAAATTCACGGAGTGCTCTACAAATTGTCTCAGATACTTCAGAAATGTTTCTTACGTTAGGCCTGCCGTATATGCAAAACGTAAACATTTCATTTCATGTAATATTTATCAGGATAAGACATGACAAGAGCGGACCACTCCGTTCTGAGAAAAATTACAGATTATAAGTTGCTCCACTATGTAATAACACGGGTATGGTCTTGCGATCTCTCGTTTATGCCACCGATTTCCGTGTTACACATACTTTGCCACTGCGGTGTGGCTGAAGTCGTGGAGGAGGCAGTCTGTTTTCTACTAGCGCTGTTTTCGCAGCAGATATTAACCGTGGCGAATCATTCAGTCAACGCTAAATGGCCCATCTGGCTGAGGCAGACAAGTGCGCTATAATAGCACTCCTTGCAGAGGTATTTTCAAATGGCTATATAGCAAGAACTGTGGGTCTTCACAAGTCGACGGTAGTCAGGTGGATTAGACGATAGGAAGAGGGTGGTAACCTGAATGGAAAGCCTCATGGATGTTGCCGTAAAACAACAGCAGCTCAGGATCGGCAGATATGCCGTTTCAGTGAGAACCAGCCATTTGTCAATGCACGACAAATTCAGCAGAGTTTGGGTCTCAATGTCAGCAGTAAGACCGTCACTCGTCGTCTAAGGGAAGGTGGACCGAGAGCAAGAAGCGCTGGTGTGAAAGAGACATTGACTGTTTCCCACAGAGAAGTCCGCCTTGCTTTTGCTGCTGAAAATGTTGACAAACCTCTCCAGTTTTGAAGGCGATTGATTTTCACGGACGAAAAGATTTTCTCTGCGCCATCAACCGGAAAAGTACTTGTTTACCGGCCGAAACGTGCTAGGTGTAATCGAAAATATATTTAGAGTTGCCGAAGGAGTGACAGGGAGTCGGTAACTGTATGGGCATGGATATCGGCCGAAGGGTGTGGTCTCCTGTTGGAAGTGGAAGGAAGACCCGACGCGCGCAATTACATATCGGTTCTGGAGAACGTGATGTTGCCTTTGCAAGATTCGGCGATGATCAGGTCATGTTCCAACAAGATCGCTCGCCTATTCATATGGCGCGTGTGGTTAAGAAGTGGTTCGATGACTATAGTAATATTACTGTAATGGAATGGCCACCTAAAGGAGCTGACATGAATCCCATTGAGAATATTTGGGCAGAAATTGTCAGATTAATACGGGAAAAGGGACAGTCACCGTCGACTCACCGACAGCTTTCTGTTGTGATTCATGGCGGTTTGAATGAGTTACCTGAATCTCCTAGTTATGTGGCTAGAGTTGTGGGCTCAATGCCCAACAGACTTCGAGCCGTTGTGGAAGCCGAAGGAGGCTATACGCGATAATAAGCAGCATCACCAGAGGTGGTTTTTTTTTCAGCCCTTATCCAATCGGCTGCAACAGATGTTTCAAGTTCTTTTTGCAGACTTATATTTTATATAATTTTGAGGAAACGCAGTATGTGGAATCTGGACAATCAAATTAATTCACAATAAGATATGTAATATTTAATTTACTAAGAGAAGAAATACGTTATATATTCATGTAGTCTCTAAAATATACATGACACACGTGTATATGCAAGAAGGGTAAAAAGCAATTCAGCACAAATTAAAATCATTGAGTAGAAGATCTCTGATGAAGGCGTAATTGGAGAGCGAACTTTGGGCTAGAAGGGGAGGTAAGGAGGGCCGAAAAAGAAGAGAGAAATCAAATACCCAATAGACTTCGAGTCGTTGTCGCAGCAGAGGGCGGTTGGTATATGCGATTCGGAGCAACAGTAGAAGAATAGTTTTACTTACTGATTTTTGAGGCTTTAATTTGTGACGGCTAAACAGTGCTGCTTCAAGAGACCCACTATTTGTCCACATGTGGCTAAACATCAGAGGTTCAAAAATGGTTCAAATGGCTCGGAGCACTTTGGGACTTAACTTCTCAGGTCAGCACTCCCCTAGAACTTAGAACTACTTAAACCTAACTAACCTAAGGACATCACATACATCCATGCCCCAGGCAGGATTCGAACCTGCGACCGTAGCGGTCGCGCGGTTCCAGACTGTAGCGCCTAGAACCGCTCGGCCACTCCGGCCGGGAAACATCAGAGGTGTAAAAAATTTTGAGAGGTGCCGAAGTTCTCTGGAACAGTAACGTGTTTTTTACAAGAAGATGATTTTTAGTTCATTTCATTTTGACAATTCATAGTGTGCTTTGAGATTCTAATCTATGATTTCATTTTATTATTATGTATCTTTTCTTCAGTGAAAGCGAACGGTAGTGAGTTTCAAGATATAAAGAATAACTGTAAGTTTTTAATTTGTGGAATAGCGTATTTAACAGTTAATATTTTCAACAAATCTGTAGTTATAGGACATATTAAGAAACAAGTAAAAATGGCATTGTGGAAAGAACAGGTTGGTCTCTAAAGGGTGACGACGGTCAAATAGTAATTACAGAACAATAGGTACAACTATGGGTAACAACTATTGTTGATGGTGAGGAGCCATAATCGATATGCCACTATTATGTAGTTGTATTCCTGAAGTTTATCCTAATCTTTAAAATTTACGTAGGAGCCCAGAATATTAATACACAGTATATAGCTCAGGAACCTAATCCCACTGCCTTTAATTTCATTCTCATGGATGACATTGAGACAGTAAATAACAAGAGGAATAACAAAACTCTCAGAATCAATATGGAGAATTCAGGTGTCCAGTGGACTCAAAAGTTTGCTATAATAGCGAATAATCGCTTTCACTGACCCCTTCATGCCTACGTTTTCTCAGTCAGACAATGTTTGAAACTAGGACTAGGAGGGTAAACCATTTTTTCACAAATTGTCAAATTGGAAGTCGAAGAGCAAGTTACATAAATTACAATAATAATAATAATGTCGTGTGACTAGCACCTTCCGTCGGGTGGACCGTTCCCCGGGTGCAAGTCATTCGAGTTGACGCCACTTCGGCAACTTGCCCGTCGATTGGGATGAAATGATGATGATGAGGACAGCACAACACCCAGTCCCTGAGCGGAGAAAATCTCCGACCCAGGTGGAAATCCAACCCGGGCCATCAGGACATTCTGTCGCGCTGACCACTCAGCTACCGGGGGTGGACATAAATTACGATGACAACAAACGTTTTTTTCAAGTAGACTAATCACTGTAGGCGTCCAGTGTTTTTATTGTGGCAACTGGCAAGGCCACCAACACACAATACCACTAAGCTATGAAACAACTGTAGCAAAACAGAGCATCCTCGTTGTCCCTGTGATGGATAAGACGACTGATTCGCAACATAAATGTCTATGTAAGCAGCAATTTCTGTTGGAACTTCCTGGACCAAATAACATTTCCTACGTCTTCAGGGCGAATCATGAAGAAACTGTAATTTAAAGGATATAAAAATATCGAGTGGATTTACTAACATAATTATGAACCACTCAAGAACGTAAACCGATGGTCACATAGTTGTCAAACGTATTCTACGGTGTTGTCATTGTCCACTAGACTAGCAACAGGAAGAAAACGTTCGCTCAGCTGAAGTGCTAGCACCGGCGAAGCTCGCGCTTCGAAGACGCCACAGCATCGTCTACCATCACTTCGTGCGAAACGAAGTACCTCAAATATAAGCCAGTATGTTGTATTCACATATCTGTGACTATGACTTAGCGCTAAAGTGTGGTTGTGGATAGTATGTATGCTCAGATTGCGAATCTAGCATCATAAATAAAGACGAGGGGAAATGAATTAGGCGTCCTTCCTCTTCCGTAACATCAAATATATTTTAGTTACTCTGTCTTAAACGAAATGCGCAGAAAATCATTCACCAGTAGTGAATAACTTTTTAGCAACACTAGATGACATTAACAGCTTGCCGGCGTGGGTTAGCCGTGCGTTCAACGGCGTCATATCGCGGACCGCGCGGCTACTTGCGCCGTTAGTTCGAATCCTTCCCTGGGCATGAATGTGTGTTAGGTTAGGTAGGTTTAAGTAGTTCTAGATCCAGGGGACTGATTACCTAAGCAGTTTGGTTGCATAGTTCTTAGAGCCATTTTTTGAACTTTCGCGTAAATTTTCTTTACATAAACGGCCATATCTTTAAATTGTGTTGACATAGAAGCTCATTTTTTTACACAACCAAGGGACCGTATAATTCAGGAAGTGCGATATATTTCCGCATATTATATCCACTCGTACTCTAGGTAAACTGGTTTTAAGGGTTGGTAGACAGATAGAAGGTCTAGAACGTGAGACTAGTAGGTTTCCATTTTAGCCGATTTAGGTGACGAAATCCTAACAATGAAAATAGCTACGACAGTTACTGAAGATGAGGGCCGCATAAATAATTCTCCCTACTCTTTATTCGAAATGTTCTAATTGCAGTCGATACATAAGCATATTAATCGGAGCTACGCTTTCGATCCAAATCATGTTTAAAGGAGTGTATATAAAATCCATTTGCCTACACACGTAGTAATTATGATCCCAGTATTACGGCCACCGCCTTTTAGAAGCGCGAGCATTCCCATTGCTAGCTAGCTTAAGAAACACTTTGTGTAATGAACGTTTTCTGGCTGTGGTGAATCTAATAGAGAATCCGAAACATTGTTGAATACGTTTGGCAGCTATGTTGCCGTCTGGTTTGTTTTCGGTTCTAATCTCGATGGAGGCAGATAGACTATCAGAAAAGCAATTTAAAAAAATTCTCTCGCACCCAATACGTTTTATTGCTACCTTTATTCTGTACCGGAGCCCTGTGGATGTCAATATGAAACTCTTGTAGAATTTCATATGTGTTACCGCCTACTTTTTCCTTTTCTGTCAATAACTGATTTGACTTAAGTGTGACACTGAATTATTTTTAACTGATTTTCGTTATGAATCTTCACGCATTGCTAAATTTGCACACTTTCATTGTAGGTCAGCAATGGTAATCCAGTATGACTGGTCTGAACGTTGTCACAGACCGTTTCGCGGACGAATTCGCATAATGTTTTGCTAATTCGTAACGATCTGCAGTACTTTGTCTTACTAAAACAGGTATGTTATCTCTATAAGCTGAAATTCATTTTTATTTGCACAGTTCATACTAATTAGCGTTTTTTCTTTCATTTATATCTTGTATTTACGTGTTATGTTTAACACACTAATCAGCATTAATATAGTCTTACACATGATAGAAAATAGTCTGACAAAGTTCGGATAGTTTTTCAATTTCATGCCTGTGTATAGTATGTTGGTAGCACTTCGTCGCCTTGTCTGTTATGCTGTGCAGGAGACTTTAAAGCTGTGCGGATCTGCATAACGAAAAGGCGACTGTGCCATGAGTGAGTGAAACACCTTTTTTTCCAAACAAAACTCACAGCGTATATCGACAACATCTGCACTGTTCTGCAGAAATTTTCAGTACAATACAGACGCAAAAGGCAGAAGGAACGAAGGGAGTTACTCTGTGATAACCCACAGTGACCTCGCTCCTCTTAGGTAAAATACTTCGAAAATATCTCTGAACGCTCTCAGAAATTTTGTGGTGGATTTTGGGGTTCACCTTGTTTAAGAAGTTGAGAGGATGTGGTCGACAAAACACGTTCTTAATATCTGACGTACATTAGATAGGATTAATCAACATGGATATTTGCACGTTGTGTAAGTATTGTTTCGACAATCATATTTTAATAATTTATTTTACACTGAGGTGACACAGGTCATGGGATACCTCCTAATATCGTATGGGACCTCCTTTTGCCCGGCGTAGTGCAGCAATTCAAGTTGGTGTGGACTCAACAAATCGTTGGAAGTCCCCTGCAGAAATATTGAGCCATGACGCCTCTATGGCTGTCCATAACTGCGAAAGTGTTGCCCGTGCAGGATGTTGTGCACGAATTGAGTCACCGATTATGTCCTGTACATATTCGATGGAATTCATGTTGGGAGATCTGGGTAAGCGAAATCATTCACTCGAACTGTCCAGAATATTCTTCAAAGCATTCGCGGATGGTTGTGGCCCAGTGTCATGGCCATCCATAAAAATAGCATTGTTGCTTGAGAACATGAAGTCCTTGAATGGCTGCAAATGGTCTCCAAATAGCCAAAAATAACCATTCCCAGTCAATGAGCCAGTACATTCCATATAGACCAGCCCGCACCATTATGGAGCGACCACCAGCTAGCATAGGACCTCGTTGACAACTCGGGTCCTGGTTTCGTGGAATATGCGCCACATTCGAACCCTACCATCAAGTCCTACCAATTGAAATCGGGGCTCAACTGGGCAGACCACGTTTTTCTAGTAGTCTAGGGTCGAGCTGGTATAGTCACGTGGCGAGGTCGTCTCCTGCCATAGGCCATTGACGCCAAATTTCGCCACACTGTACTAACGGATACGCTCGTCATACGTTCCACATTGACTTCTGCATTTATTTCACGTAATGTTGCTTTTGTGTTGCACTGACAACTCCATGCAAACGCCGCTGCTCTCAGTCGTTAAGTCTAGGCCTTCGGCCACTGCGTTGTGCGGGGTGAGAGGTACTGCCTGGAATTTGGTATTCTCTGCACGCACGTGACTCTGTGGATCTCGGACTAAAGAATTCTTTAAAGATTTCAAATGGAATGTCCCAAGCGTCAAGCTCCAACTACGATTCCGCGTTCAGAGTCTGTTAATTTCAGTCGTACTGCTATGATCTCGCCCGAAACCTTTTCACATGAATCACTTGAGTACAAGTGACATCTGCGCCAACGCCCTGCCCTTTTTTCTCTTGTGTATGCGATATTACCACCATCTGTATATCCGCATATTGCTGTCACATGACTTTTGTCATTTCAGTGTACACTGTACGATTATGTACATTGTTCTGCAGCTCTCTTCACTAATCATTACCGTGGAACCCTCTTGGTCTCTGCATAACTAGTACCCCCAACATCCATTTGAACCTGCTAGGTGTATCTAAGCCAGGTCTTCCTGTCTAAGTTTTACCCTTCCACACTTCCCTCCATTAACGTGTTGACATTTTGCCGCAACTGATCCCTTCCAATCAAATGGTCCCTATCTTTAGTCGATTTTTGCCATAAATTTCTTTTTCTTCAGTTCGATTCATTCATGGTTAGCTGAAGAAGTTTTTCCTAAGCTGCAACAAGGCTGGGTTGTATTGCACCAGATGTTAGCTGGATACCATCCACTTCAAGCTCTGTCCACGTGATGGGAGTGTGAACTTATCATTACGAGGTAAGGCCACGAACAAGCGTCGGTGACGCTGCCAGCTACCGAACGGCGAAGATGACGCTAACCACGGGATCGGAATCGCTTACGTGGGTCTCGGGGACGAGTGAAGTTCTGTCGCTCTTTTCTCAGACAGCTTTCGGACTGTTCAGATCTACCTTCCGCTCCTTTCCGACTATGAAGCTCCCATCCTGTACGAAAGATTTCAGACTTCATTTCTGTAACGTCATGATTCAGTTTCACACTATCTCCCAAACGTCGGACGCCCACCGTGCCCACCAGACCTTTATCCACTTGCACACCTCGTCATTGGTAATTCGATGTACTCTACTGTCTTTAGACATTCTTCATTCAAAGGCTTTTACTCTCCTCTTGTCTGATCTGAGTATCTTCCACTTTTGACTATTATACAGGGTGAGTCACTACCTGTTGCCACCTAAAATAACGCCGAAAGTATGATAGGAGCTGAAATGTTTGTGCGACAAAAGTTGCATGTGACAACGGGGGCCATACATAATATGACGTTGACTTTTTGTTGCTAATTGGTGTCGCTTCAGAGATAAGAAGGTCAACTTTGTTTTTTTCAAATGGGATGCTATAGTTTGATATTTATTTTCTGATTGCGGCTATCGAGACGAATCCAATGATGTGTAACAGTAAGGTCTTTAAAGGTCAACGAAGGTCAACGAACGTTCATTTACAGAAGGTGTTCGAAGTGATGACCATTGGTATCAATGCAGTGCTGCAATCTTCTTGCCATGGACTGAGTGGTATTCCTTATGGTATTCCTTATCACTTCAGTACTTATCGAAGCACATGCTCTGACAATTCTTTCTCGCATATCTTCAGGTACATTTGGAACGTCTTTATAAACAATGCCCTTTATGGATCCCCACAAAATAAAATCCAGAGGCGTCGAGTCTGGCGAACGAGGCGGCAACGACACATCTTCTCCGCGTCCAGTCCAACGATTTGGGTATGGTCTCTACAAATCGTTTCTGGCCATCAGCGAAAAATGTGCCAGACACCCATCGTGTTGGTACCACTTTCTGTTCTTTGTTCCTAAAACATTTCTTCCCATAACAGATCTATTGTTTCTTGCAGGAATGCGGTGTACTTCCTGCCATTAAGATTTCCGTCGATGAAATAGGTGCCTATAATTCTGTCTTCCAGAATCCCACACCATACATTCACCGACCACGGTTTTTTGTGTGCAACTTGCCGCAGCCAATATGGATTTTCAGTTGCCCAATAACTCATGTTATGCAATTTAACATTTCAATGGTTCGTGAATGTAGTCTCGTCAGTAAATAAAATCAAATCAATAAATTTGTCATCTCTCTGAATCTGAAGTTGAGTCCATCGGCAGAATTCAATGCGACGCATACAATCCGAACCAGTTAATTCTTGGTGGAGATTGATATGGTAATGATGATATTTATGGCGATGAAGAACACGAATAACACTACTCTGGCCCATGTCAGATTCCCATGCGAATCTCGAACCACTGTGGCGAGAGTACCAATTTCTGTTCCTCGTAAGTAACTTTCTGAAATGTGGGACTTAGGGAAGGCAGGAAAAGGTGGGGACGAGGCATAATAAGTTACTGATGGTTGCACAGTAAGCACGTACACTTTATTTAAAGAAATTTCTTAAAACAATCATTTTAAAAAATGGACTGTAACACCAGCTATATTGAAGGCTGGAGGCCTTATTACGACAGAATTCAAAATTATTTCTCGGCTGAAGGCCACAAGGAATACTTGAGAACAATTAGCGGCTGAAGGCCCGAATGACAAATGAGGAAGACAATTACACGTTACAAATACTAAAATCATTTTTAAAACAATCATTAAAAAATTGACTGTAACACAAGCTTACGCTGCTGGCTGAAGGCCTTATTAATAAAGAATTCAAATTGTTTGTCGGCTGAAGGCCACGACCAGTACTTCAGAACAATTAATGGCTGAAGGCCTGAATTACAAATGAGGAAGGCAAGTAAATGTTGAAAATACCAAAAACATTTTATAAAACAATCATTTTTAAAAAATTGACTAACACAAGATACACTGACAGCTGAAGGCCTTATTAAGAAGAATTCAAATTATTTGTCACCTTTAAGGCCACAGCAATAGGAATAGTTTAAACTAAATATTATTTTTAAACAATTGACACAATCAGACCAAATAAAGAAGGGAGTGATTCAGGACAGCGGTCCCGGCATGTCCTTGCGATGCCGCACCTCTCTGCTGCTCCGTCCCAACCAAACTACTTACACAGCAGACCCGAAAAACACTTCACGCCCTTCCAAAGACAGTACGGGTACTAGGTATCGATAAACGCTGCTGATGCCACTCTCGCGGACAGACAATGCCAGGAAACGCAGTGGCGCCAGTAAGCAGAAGAAGAAAACGAGACGCCACTATCCCTATTACAACATGCCAACCTACCAACAGCACCAACGCTAGACGCACACGGCTCACTTTTCTTTGCCGGATATGTTTCCGATGAGTTAAAGATTCAGTTGTTCTCAATTTATTATACACATGTTTAAATATACGACATGTAGGGTGAGTACGCTGAGGATATCTTTCAGCGTATGTATCTACTCTCCCTGAATTTCGTTAGCATTCTCCATAAATGATAAACATATCGACTTGTTCTTCGAAGTATTACATCATTTACAATCGCTTGATTCGACAAATGGCTCTGAGCACTATGAGACTTAACATCTGAGGTCACAGTCCTCTAGAACTTAGAACTACTTAAACCTAACTAACCTAAGGACACCACACACATCCATGCCCGAGGCAGGATTCGAACCTGCGACCGTTGCAGTCCTGCGGTTCCGGACTGCAGCGCCTAGAACCGCACGGCCACCACGGCCGGCCGCTAGATTCGACAATACTAGTCTTACCGTTCCTATTAATGTTGTATTGCGAAAACGTCAAATGGTGTTTATATGTCAATGGCACGTTAGATGGATCAGCCGTATTCGGCGAATATTTACTTTTGCACGATATGCGACAGAGAATAGTCAGAGCATGTGCTTCGGTAAGTGTCGAAGTGATAAGGAGTATTTATCATACTTTCGGAGTTATTCTTGGTGGCAGTAGTTCGCGACTCACCCTGTACGGTGCTACTCTCCATAAAAATATCTTCAGAAAAAAATTGCACTTGAATTTATATTCGATGTTAACAAACTTATCTTTTTCGGAAATCCTTTACTTGCTGCTACAAATCAGCTTTTATGTCCCCTCTGTTACTTTGCTGCCCAGATAGCAAAAGTCATTTACAAACTCATTTCTTAACGTAATTCCCTCTGCGTCGCCTGATTTAATTAGACTATATTCCATTACCCTCACTTATGTTGTCATCTTATAAGCTCTTTCCAAGGCACATTTCGTCCAACTGTTCTTCCAAGTCCTTTGCCGGCTCTGATAGAATTACGGTTTCATCGTCCATCCGCAAGTTTTTATTTCTTCTTTCGTTTATTTGCTAGGTCATTATCCGCAATAGCTCTTAAAGGATTTACCTTTTAAGCTTGAAAGCTCTCTATTTAATTTAAACAAAAGCGCCAAAGAAACTGGTATAGGCATGCGTATTCCATTACAGAGATATGTACACAGCAGAATATGGAACTGCAATCGGAAACGCTTATGTAAGATACTAAGTGTCTGGTGCAGATCGATTATTGCTGCTACAATAGCAAGTTATCATGATTTAACTGAGTTTGAAGTGGTGTTACAGTCGGTGTACGAGAGATGGGACACAGCATGTCCGAGGTAGCGATGAAGTGCGGATTATCCCGTACGACCATTTCACGAGTTTACCTCGAATATCAAGAATCAGGTAAAATATCAAATCTTTGACATCGCAGCAGCCGGAAAGAGATCCTGCGAGAACGGGAACAACCACGATTGAAGAAAATCGTTGAACGTGACAGAAGTGCATCACTTCCGCAAACCGCTGCAGATTTCAGTGCTGGGCCATCAACAAGTGCCAGCGTACAAACCATTCTACGACATACTATGGATCTGGCTATTGCAGCCGAAGGCTCACTCGTGTATCCTTGATGACTGGAAGGACACAAATCTTTACACCTTGCCTAGCCCGTCAACACCGACATTGGACTGTTGATGACTTGAAACATGTTGCCTGATGGGACGAGTCTCTTTCAATTTGTATCGAGCGGGTGGACTTGTGCGGGTGTGGGGACAACCTCATGAATCCATGGATCCTGCGCGTCAGAAGGGACTGTTCAAGCTGGTGGAGGCTCTATAATGGTGTAGGGTGTGTGCAGGTGGAGCTATCTGGCGTCCCTGATACGTCTAGATACTATTCTGACGGGTGACACGTACGTAAGTATCCTGTCTGATCATCTGCATCCATGCATGTCCATTGTGCATTCCGACGGACTTGGGCAATTACAACAGGTTAATGCGGCACCTCACACGCCCACAATTGCCACAGAGTGTTTCCAGGAACACTCTTCTGAGTTTAAAAAATTCCGCTGGCCACCAAACTCCCCAGACATGAACATTACTGAGCATATCTGGGATGCATTGCAAAGTGCTGTTCAGAACAGATCTCCACCCTCTCGTACTTTTATGGATTTATGGACATCTCTGCAGGATTCATGGTATCAGTTCCCTCCACCAGTACTTCAGACATTATTCGAGTCCATTCCACGTCGTTTTGCATTACTTCTACGTGCTCGCGGGAGCCCTACACGATATTAGGCAGGTGTACCAGTTGTTCTGGCCCCTCTCTGTGTATACATATGAAATACTGAATATTTTTTATGAAAATCCTTTCTCCCCGTGTAACGTGTCCTTATGATACCGTATTCAACGGCTGAGCAATAATGACTGCTGGTCGGCCCTTTATTGCGCTTGTGAGCAGTGTTGTGGAAGAGAACATTAATCTTAGACAAATTCTGATTTTGAAGTAATGAAAATGAAATTAATTACATCGAAAAAGAAATTAATTGTGGGCACAGAGAAAACTATTTAACTGAAACTTAATACTGAAGTACGTGATGAGAACTGCATGAAATGAAGTGCAATGTCTCACTTGAAATATCCACTAAATAAAATCTGCTCAACTCAGAAGAAAATAACTGTCCACTATTACCTCCTCAGTAAATTAATCTGCTTACTTAGCACTACACCTGAAAATTCTAACTACGTACTACTTGCTCATAAGAACACAAAGTGAGATCTGCCCTGAAAGAAATGACACCTCATACTCTGCATGCTATTTTGTGTCTGGTGTACTAACATTCTCGAAAGTAAATTAGAAACAGCAAATGCAGTAACTGAAGAAAAATAACCTACATAACACTAGATTTTTCTTTGCTTGTCAGAGACAATCTGTGGCTGGGTGTGGCGTAAGGTGCAATTCACACACGACAAAATATTTAAAACTTTACTAACAACAATGGAGGAGGATTTCATTTCGAAGAAAAGGTTCTTGAAATATTAGACCCTGATTATTGTCAAAACAACTATACATAGTAAGAAGACGCTAACAGTTACTAAATTCACTCATTACAAAAATTACAGACATTTAAACCAGTGGCGTTATTTGTGACATAATGAATCGAAAGATATCAAATTAACAGCAATCATGAATATTATTATTTATTTAAGGAGTAAAGATTTCCTTCAATTAATAGTTCTGAAAAACAAACATTTCGTTCTTGGATGCCTCCAACAATCTTCTCCAACCTACAGTCAAGGAAGTATTTTTACAAACAAGTTTTCATCTCCATAACAAAGGATTCCAGATAATTTCTCCTATATTCACAAATGTCAGACCCTCTTCTGTAAAACTCAACGGTTCGCTCCTTTGCCTCTAATGAGAATACCCTAGCACTGAAGAACTGACTGGCGACAAAGAGCACCACAGATTGCTTTAAACATGGAGTCAAAGATCTTACGACTACTCGTACAGCGCACTCATGCATATCTGTCCCAGTACAGTAAAGGCGAAATATTTACAATGGCAGAACACATATGAAATATATTTTTCGACAGACGCGTTTCGCTTTCATTTATAAACCTCCTTTTGTGACCATTCTGGAAAATATGAGTACATAAAATGTGTCTACATTTTGGTATTTATATACTTTTAGCAGTTCCACTTTATAAAATTTTCGTACAGTTTACTTACAGCGTTTTCGCCTTTCGTATTTGATTTCTGCAAAGCACTGTTTTTTTTTTTTTTTTTTTTTTTGTTTTTTTTTTGTTTTTTTTTTTTTTTTAATTCGTTCTCGGCGAAGGCTGAGGTAGGATGTAACTTGGTTGCACATTCTTTTCTGGCAATTTCGTCTTTCTAACCCAGTCTTTATTACATTGAGTTGGCAATTTTTCCGATTCACCTCAGTTTTGTAAATCTTCACAAAAGAGATAATACTGTATTTTTACATGTTCGCACTCGCCACAGCGTTTGTTAATTTGTTAGCTGTGTAGGTTGTGAGTGTTGCCTACTCTGTGAATACTGGTTTTTCGTCATTCTAATTAAATTCTTGCACAAGCATTTCACTACACGCATCCGCTTCGTAACGAAATCATTAGCCAGGTGCCACCTGTTTGTTGGTACTACTAATATTCAACCTCATAAATCACATAACTAATGTGGAGATACGGAATATAATTGAGGTGACAAGAAATCTGTGGCACAACTTGACAAAAAGGAGGGACCAGTTGACAGGACGCATTCTGAGACATCATGGGGTCAGCAACTTAGTACTGGATGGAAGTGTAGTAGGTAAAAATCTTAGACGGAGACGAAGAGATGAGTACAGTAAGCAGATTCAGAACGATGTAGAATGCAATAGTTACTCGGAGATGAAGAAGATCGCACAGGATAGGGTAGCATGAAGAGCTACATCAAACCAGTCTTCGAACCGAAGACCACAACAACAACAACAACAACAAATAAGCTAAAGGGGGAAAAATAGTAGTCGCTCCCTCAAAAGAATACTCTGGCTGTCTTGGAGCGCTGTGGCTAGTGTAGAACTGCACCAGAAGGCCGTGTGAACAACTGTAGCTAACGTAAGTAATGACAATGAACTGACGTGGCTGTGCCAGTCGGTTGCATAGAACCAGTCCAGAAAGATCGGTCGACGTCCAGATGCGACGCAATAACAGAAACCAGATAATGTGTTTACACGTTCCCATGAACACACCGTTAATGAAGCTGAATGCCTTTTTGGTTTATCAGTGAGAATCATCCCACATGTCTACAAGAAATAGTGTACAGCGAACCCCCTTGTTTCATGTGGTGTACGAAAACTGGTCGTAATGCATTCTAATCAGCATCGAGGGGTACGCAAGTATCACACCTAATCAATGACAGTTTCAAACCCTAGTGAAATTGCTCTTTTCAAGGAACTCCGGTCGATTTCAAACATTTTCCGACCGAATACTGAGAAGCGGACAGTAGGCGGTGGATATTTGGAGTCGAGTGAATCGCCGGAGACAGTTACCCACAACGACACAAGAAGCTGAATGTCTTCATTGTGTCAAATAATTCATAAAAGGGCAGCAGCTGACTCGAGGTATGTTCTGGCCGACAGTAAAAAAAAAGGCTCGACATCCATTCTTCGTTAAAGTCGACACAAGTAGTGTCGGTGGCAAGGATAACGATGAGTCTTTTTCAGTTAGTAATTTGGGTATTTCTGAATATTGTACATGTGAAGAAGCGTTTGCTGGAGATACAAATACACATACTCCTGTTTACATGGAGACGAATAGTTAATATCAATTAGGTTAATCGGATTTTTGGTACTACAGGATGGGTCAAATAAAAGTGGCTCGGAGAACAGAGTTCTAGGGTACAAAGAAACACAGCAGAAGAAACCAAATACAATACTAACCCGCAGATATCAGTTGTTGAATGAAACAACCATTCATCTATTGGAACTTTGGGGCCCTGGTCAACAAGTTGCTGAAGGCGGATCGAAGCTGGACTGTCGGAACTGCTTCAGTCTCATCCGAATTGTTCTGCAGCAGTTCTTCAAAACAATAAGGGTTGTTGCGGTACACCGTTGTGGGGAACTCAAATTAATCGCACACTAACAGATCAGGTGACCAGAGTGGCCAGCTGTGGCCGCGACTAGACTGACCTCTGCTAACAACTGCAGGCGTGAAGATCGCGTAATCGTACTGTAAGGGCAGTTGCTCCATCCTGTTGGAAGTAACTGCAGGCGCTTTCGTCCTCCGTTAATGCTGCCACAAAATATTTCACAATGTTGGCAATGTAGCTCGCCGAAGTCAGGTCTGATGAAACCTTTTAATCACGTAATGAGGTTTCGTAGAAGTTAAAAGGACTCTTCGCTGTCCAGACTCTGTAATTCTGTGAGTGACATGGCCACTCAAGTGAAACCAGGCTTCATCAGACATAAAGAACAGTTCCATATCCAAGCCATTCATTTTAATCTCAGTGAAGAGCAGCTCACAGAACTGGAGACGCCAAGGAGCAAACGCTATTTCAATTCATGAACAACAGACACTACTGAGTAGGGATGCATGCGAGTGTCAGCTGGAGTATTCGTCTGCATGATCGACGTGATATACCGGTCTGTTGAGACAGGCGCCAGGTTCATTTGGTAAGACTCTGAAGCCATTTCTGGTGAACTTTAGCCACATTTTACGGTTTGTGGGCACGTTTTGGAATGTTTCTTAACATGTTCAAAACAGATCCTGTCTGACGCCATTTTTGGATTAAGTGTTGCATGGAGCTCTCTGCTAGCACTTTGACACCATTAAACATCTCAGCAAACAACTGGCCATACCATTTACACGGCTAGATCACCGGACTTTCCACAAGGAATACCCACAGGGTGTGGCAATAAGCATACATCACGTTTACTCGTAACCGCGTTTCTGCGCTACCTTTATTTGCCCCAACATGTATTCTGGTGTATTTGATAAGCCTAGGAAAACAGTTGTAATTTATGCAACTAAATATGACAGAGAACCCTTTACAAATTGTAACGAAAGTTCACTTTTATTTAATGTTTGGTTGGCTAGGAGGGCCAGCTAAAATAAAAGAAATAATTCAGATAGTTAAGGGAGCCGAAAATTTAGTAGTCTTGGGGGACTGGAACTCGATAATAGGAAAAGGAAGAGAAGTATAGGTGAATATGGACTGGGGAAAGGAATGAAGGAGGAAGCCACCTGGCAGAATTTTGCACAGAGCATAACTTAATCACAGCTAACACTTAGCTTAAGAATCGTGAGAGAAGACAGTACACGTGGAAGAGACGTGGAGACACCGGAAAGTTTCAGATTGATAATATAATGGTTAGGCAGAGGTTTAGGACCCAGTTTTTAAATTATAAGCCATTTCCAGGGACAGATGTGAAATCTGACCACAATTTATTGGTTATGAACTGCGGATTAAATCAGAAGAAACTGAAAAAAGACAGGAATTTAAGAGATGGAAGTTGGATAAACTGAAAGAACCAGAGGTTAAAGAGGATTTCAGAGGGAGCATTAGGGAACGATTGACAAGAACAGGGCAAGGAATACACTAGGGGAAGAATGGGTAGCTCTGAGAGATGAAATAGTGAAGGCAGCAGAGGATCAAGTAGGTAAAAAGAAGAGGCCTAGTAGAAATCATTGTGTAACACAAGAGATATTGAATGTAACTGATGAGAGCAGAAAAATAAAAATGTAATAAATGAAGCAGGCGAAAGGGAGTACAAACATCTAAAAAAATTAGATCAACAGGGAGTGCTAAATGGCTAAGCACGAATTGATAGAGGACAAATGTAAGAATGTGGGAAGCATATGTTACTGGGGGTAAGATAGATACAGTCTACAGGAAAATTAAAGAGACCTTTGGAGAAATGAGAACCACCTGTATATAAATATCAAGAGCTCATATGGGAAACCAGTATTAAGCAAATAAGGGAAAGCAGAAAGGTGGGAGGAGTATATAGAAGGCCTATACAAGGGAGATGTTCTTGAAGACAATATTATGGAAATGGAAGATAGAGGGAGATGAGGAGGGAGACATGATACTGCGTGAAGAATATGACATAGCACTGAAAGACTTAAGTCGAAAAAGTCCCCGTGAGTAGACAACATTCCGTTATAGCTACTGATAGCCTTGGGAGAGCCAGCCATAACAAAATTCTTCCATTTGCTGAGGAATATGTATGAGACAAGTGAAATAACCTCAGACTTCAAGAAGAATGTAACAACTTCACTTCCATAGAAAGCAGGTAATGACAGGTGTGAAAATTATTGAATTATTATTTAATTAATATTTATTACTTAATAGGTCACGCCTGCAATATACTAACTCGAATCGCTTACAGAAGACTGGAAAAACTAGCAGAAGATCATTTTGGATTCTGGAGAAATGTAGGAACACGCGGAGCAATATTGAGTCTACAACTTCTCATAAAAGATCTGTAGACTTAGGGAAAGCTTTCGACAAGGTTGACTGGAATACCCTATTTCAAATTCTAAAGGTGTCAGGGGCAAAATACAGGGAGCGAAAGGCTAATTGCAATTTGTACCAAAATCAGGTGGCAGTTATGAGAGGCGATGGACACGAAACGGAAGTAATGATTGAGAAGGGAGTGAAGGAGGGTTGTAGCCTATCTCCGATGTTATTCGATCTGTATATTGAGCAAGCAGTATCTCGAAAGGAGGAAATAACTTGGACATTAATAAAAGCGAAACGTGGATAATGGAATGTAGTCGAATTAAATCAGGTGATTCTGAGGTAATTAGATTAGGAAATGAGGCGCTTAAAGGAGTAAATAAGTTCTGCTATTTGTAAAGCAAAATAACGGATGATGGTCGAAGTAGGGAGGGTATTAAGTCCTGACTGGCAATGGGAAGAAACGTCTTTGTGAAGAAGAGAAATTTGTTAACATCAAGTATACATTTAAGCGTCAGGAAATCCCTTCTGAAAGTATTTGTATGGAGTGTAGCCATATATGGAAGTGAAACATGGACGATAAACAGTTTAGTCAAGAAGAGAATAGAAGCTTTTCAAAAGCGGTGCTACAGAAGAATGCTGAAGATTAGATGAGTACATAACGTAACTAATAAGGAGATACTGAATATAACTGGGGAAAAGAGAAATTTGTGCTACAACTTGACTAAAAGAAGAGATTGGTTGATGGGACACATTCTAATGCATTAAGGGATCACCAAATTAGTATTGGAGAGAAGCGTGGGGGGTAAAAACCGTAGAGAGAGACCAAAAGATGAATACAGTAAGCAGATTCAGAGGGCTATAGGTTGCAGTAGTTAATCGATGATGAAAAGGCTTGCACAGTATACAGTAGCACGGAGAGATGCATCAGTCTTTGGACTGAAGACCATAAACAACAACAACAGCGTGTATCACTGTCTATTTTACTTTCTTCCCCAGAATTTGTATAATTTTCTTCTAAATAACCTTTATTAATTGCCTTATATCATTTAATTCTGCAAATGCGTCTTTTACTGTATCGTAAACAGTAATTTTGTGAATCATTTTTAAGTAAAATAGCCTCCAAACATTTTACTTGTTATTCGTCGTCTAGTAAACTATATAGTTTTTCTTTTGTATCTTTGTAATGCATTTTATTCTTGTGAAATAAATCCATAATTTTAGTATTTTTTATCATCCTCCATTTATTGCCGGCCGGAGAGGCCGAGCGGTTCTAGGCGCTACAGTCTGTAGCCGCACGACCGCTAAGGCCGCAAGTTTGAATCCTGCCTCAGGCATTGATGTGTGTGATATCCTTAGGTTAGTTAGGTTTAAGTAGTTCTAAGTTCTAGGGGACTGATGACCTCAGCAGTTAAGTCCCATAGTGCTCAGAGCCATTTGAGCATTTTCTTCCTCCATTTATTACTACAAAATTTTAGCAAAAATAATTGTATTTAAAATAAATCGAAGCACTAATTATTCTTAGAGATATAGCTCCTTGGGAAACAGATGGTATGTGTTTATACAACCAAGGAAATTACAGAAAGGCAATGGTTTCTGTTAGTATTTAGTTGGCTTCGCTCTGAGCACTATGGGACTTAACATCTGAGGTCATCAGTCTCCTAGAACCTAGAACTACTTAAACCTAACTAACCTAAGGACATCACACACATCCATGCCCGAGGCAGGATTCGAACCTGCGACCGTAGCAGTCGCGTGGTTCCCGACTGAATCGCCTACAACCGATCGGCCACCGCGGCCGGCAGTACTTAGTTATTTAGGATATAAAGTTTACAGCATTTACTGTGCAGAAGATTGAACTTTAATTCATCCTTGTTATATTTGTGGAGATTACTATTTTCGTAAATATATAGCAAGCGAAATCAGTTACTACTTACAATTATAGCACTTCCTATAATACAGTTGAACAACATACTTGTGCAGAATCTACAACCAATCGAAAAACTAAGTCATCAGCCGGCGCACCACACAAGTGCTGGAGCGTCACAGTACACAAGCAAGAAAATAAATGGTTCAAATGTCTCTGAGCACTATGGGACTTAACTGCTGAGGTCATCAGTCCCCTAGAACTTAGAACTACTTAAACCTAACTAACCTAAGGACATCACACACATCCATGCCCGAGGCAGGATTCGAACCTGTGACAGTAAAAGTCGCTCGGCTCCAGACTGTAGCGCCTAGAACGGCACGGCCACTCCGGCCGGCCACAAGCAACAGAAACGCTCATCGAAGTAGTTGTAGTCTCGACAAAATTAAGAGGTGGTTGAATACATGCACTTTCCCAGGACAGGCAATTCATGTCATAGCACTTGAAACTCAGAGCAAGGCGTTCCACCGGTCAGAGCTACACAACAAATCCCAATAAGGATGCAGGTGACTCGGCACACAATCCACGACGACCAACCGCCCAAAATCCACTCGCACAGCCTTCCGTCAACAACCGCCCATAGCCCGAAGCACTTGCACGCGGTAGGGTGGCTCAATTCCTGGTGCCTAGCGGAGCCGTCACTCCATTACTGCCCCACAGGCCAGTCCGAAACTGTCAGAGCACACCTCCTCAGATCCGTCCATGTATGCCTTCTAGTACCTGTAGCGGAGCGCTCAGTCAGAGTTAAGGAATACTGTTCTTGTTGTTGTTGTGGTCTTCAGTCCTGAGACTGGTTTGATGCAGCTCTCCATGCTACTCTATCCTGTGCAAGCTTCTTCATCTCCCAGTACCTACTGTAACCTACATCCTTCTGAATCTGCTTAGTGCATTCATCTCTTGGTCTCCCTCTACGATTTTTACCCTCCACGCTGCCCTCCAATACTAAATTGGTGATTCCTCGATGTCTCAGAAAATGTCCTACCAACCGATCCCTTCTTCTAGTCAAGTTGTGCCACAAGCTCCTCCTCTCCCCAATTCTATTTAGTACCTCCTCATTAGTTATGTGATCAACCCATCTAATCTTCAGCATTCTTCTGTAGCACCACATTTCGAAAGATTCTATTCTCTTCTTGTCCAAACTATATATCGTCCATGTTTCACTTCCATACATGGCTACACTCCATACAAATACTTTGAGAAACGACTTCCTGACGCTTAAATCTATATTCGATGTTAACAAATTTTTCTTCTTAAGAAACGCTTTCCTTGCCATTGCCAGTCTACATTTTATATCCTCTCTACTTCGACCATCATCAGCTATTTTGCTCCCCAAATAGCAAAACGCCTTTACTACTTTAAGTGTCTCATTTCCTAATCTAATTCCCTCAGCATCACCTGACTTAATTCGACTACATTCCATTATCCTCGTTTTGCTTTTGTTGATGTTCATCTTATACCCTCCTTTCAAGAGACTGTCCATTCCATTCAATTGCTCTTCCAAGTCCTTTGCTGCCTCTGACAGAATTACAATGTCATCGGCGAACCTCAAAGTTTTTATTTCTTTTCCATGGATTTTAATACCTACTCCTTTATTGCTTGGTCAATATACAGATTGAATAACATCGGGAATAGGCTACAACCCTGTCTCACTCCCTTCCCAACCACTGCTTCCCTTTCATACCCCTCTACTCTTATAACTGCCATCTGCTTTCTGTACAAATTGTAAATAGCCTTTCGATCTCTGTATTTTACCCCTGCCACCTTCAGAATTTGAAAGAGAGTATTCCAATCAACATTGTCAAAAGCTTTCTCTAAGTCTACAAATGCTAGAAACGTAGGTTTGCCTTTCCTTAATCTTTCTTGTAAGATAAGTCGTAGGGTCAGTATTGCTTCACGTGTTCCAACATTTCTACGGAATCCAAACTGATCTTCCCCAGTTCGGCTTCTATCAGTTTTTCCATTCGTCTGCAAAGAATTCGCGTTAGTATTTTGCAGCTGTGACTTATTAAACTGATAGTTCGGTAATTTTCACATCAGTCAACACCTGCTTTCTTTGGGATTTGGATTATTATATTCTTCTTGAAGTCTGAGGGTATTTCGCCTGTCTCATACATCTTGCTCACCAGAGGGTAGAGTTTTGTCAGGACTGGCTCTCCCAAGGTTGTTAGTAGTTCTAATGGAATGTTGTCTACTCCGGGGGCCTTGTTTCGACTCAGGTCTTTCAGTGCTCTGTCAAACTCTTCACGCTTTATCATATCTCCCATTTCATCTTCATCTACATCCTCTTCCATTTCCATAATATTGTCCTCAAGTACATCGCCCTTGTATAGACCCTCTGCATCCTCCTTCCACCTTTCTGCTTTCCCTTCTTTGCTTAGAACTGGGTTTCCATCTGAGCCCTTGATATTCATGCAAGTGGTTCTCCTTTCTCCAAAGGTCTCTTTAATTTTCCTGTAGGCAGTATCAGTCTTACCCCTAGTGAGATAAGCCTCTACATCCTTACATTTGTCCTCTAGCCATCCCTGCTTAGCCATTTTGCACTTCCTGTCGATTTCATTTTTGAGACGTTTGTTAAGAATCAAAATCTACAGGAGCCTGCACGTCTCAAACATCGTGCCGTTTGAAGCGCCGTTGAGGCCGAGTGCGACGTCGCAGGGCACCATACCTTTGCAACTGTACAAATGAAGTCCGTAGGTACCTTTGAGCCAAATTTCAAACTTCTACGTCATAGTGGAAGACAGTTACGGGGTTTCAAAAAAGTGATCCTTGAATTGTGTTGTGCAGTGTATTTGTGTGACGTATGGAGAAAGCGTTAGATACAGGGACTGGACAAAACTGTGGAAACACCACGAGAAATGCACGCTTGAACGTAAATGCTGATGCTATCCAAGCCTGCATGTTGGGCTGTAGTATTTAACCTGACCTCAATACGTTGCACGTGACAGTCCTGGTCAGAAATCTGAAGCTGTGAGTGCATCGTGTCGACCTATGTGAATTCGAAACAAGGCAAATTTTTGGTACTTACATGTTAGTTGCTTTCCTAACGAAGGTAGCCGAAGTAGTTGACGCTTCAAGGTACATGGTATATACGGCATCCAAGGAAAATGACGATAATGACGATAGGACTACAGAACTGGTTGACGTACTCATGAATCCTGTCAGGACCAAAATAACACGAAGGGTGCGTCCGCCCTACGGACAGAACTGCAGGGTGACTTGGAATCCCAAAACCACTGAGAGTGATTCATATGTTTAACAGAAAAACGTGATGTTTAAGCCATAAAATCCTGGATTTTGGAGGAATGGGAGAAAGTCATTTGGTGGGGCGTTTCCAACTTCTGGCCGAGTTTACCTCCCAAGAATGAAATAAGTGTGGGTTCGGCGATGATGTGGGTAGCCATATCGTGTTATTCCATGGACTCTGCAACAGCTCGTTACTGCTAAGACTTATGCTGCCTTTATGGCTGATCAGCTCCATCCTATGGTACAGTGTTTATTCCCCATGGTGATGCTGTGTACCAAGACGATAGGGCTCCTGTCTACACAGCTCGCATCCTGTAGGACTGTTTTTGTGAGCACGAGGAGACTCTGTCGCATCTGTTTTGATCACCACAATCACCAGATCTCAATATTATTGAGCGTTTGTGGTCCAGTTGGGACAGAAGGCTGTGTGGTCGCTATACATCTCCATCATTGTTCCTTACAGTTGCCACTATTTTGCAGGAAGATTGGTATAAGATTTCGATGAAAGCCATAGAGTACCTACACTCCTGGATATGGAAAAAAAGAACACATTGACACCGGTGTGTCAGACCCACCATACTTGCTCCAGACACTGCGAGAGGGCTGTACAAGCAATGATCACACGCACGGCACAGCGGACACACCAGGAACCGCGGTGTTGGCCGTCGAATGGCGCTAGCTGCGCAGCATTTGTGCACCGCCGCCGTCAGTGTCAGCCAGTTTGCCGTGGCATACGGAGCTCCATCGCAGTCTTTAACACTGGTAGCATGCCGCGACAGCGTGGACGTGAACCGTATGTGCAGTTGACGGACTTTGAGCGAGGGCGTATAGTGGGCATGCGGGAGGCCGGGTAGACGTACCGCCGAATTGCTCAACACGTGGGGTGTGAGGTCTCCACAGTACATCGATGTTGTCGCCAGTGGTCGGCGGAAGGTGCACGTGCCCGTCGACCTGGGACCGGACCGCAGCGACGCACGGATGCACGCCAAGGCCGTAGGATCCTACGCAGTGCCGTAGGGGACCGCACCGCCACTTCCCAGCAAATTAGGGACACTGTTGCTCCTGGGGTATCGGCGAGGACCATTCGCAACCGTCTCCATGAAGCTGGGCTACGGTCCCGCACACCGTTAGGCCGTCTTCCGCTCACGCCCCAACATCGTGCAGCCCAACTCCAGTGGTGTCGCGACAGGCGTGAATGGAGGGACGAATGGAGACGTGTCGTCCTCAGCGATGAGAGTCACTTCTGCCTTGGTGCCAATGATGGTCGTATGCGTGTTTGGCGCCGTGCAGGTGAGCGCCACAATCAGGACTGCATACGACCGAGGCACACAGGGCCAACACCCGGCATCATGGTGTGGGGAGCGATCTCCTACACTGGCCGTACACCACTGGTGATCGTCGAGGGGACACTGAATAGTGCACGGTACATCCAAACCTTTATCGAACCCATCGTTCTACCATTCCTAGACCGGCAAGGGAACTTGCTGTTCCAACAGGACAATGCACGTCCGCATATATCCCGTGCCACCCAACATGCTCTAGAAGGTGTAAGTCAACTACCCTGGCCAGCAAGATCTCCGGATCTGTCCCCCATTGAGCATGTTTGGGACTGGATGAAGCGTCGTCTCACGCGGTCTGCACGTCCAGCACGAACGCTGGTCCAACTGAGGCGCCAGGTGGAAATGGCATGGCAAGCCGTTCCACAGGACTACATCCAGCATCTCTACGATCGTCTCCATGGGAGAATAGCAGCCTGCATTGCTGCGAAAGGTGGATATACACTGTACTAGTGCCGACATTGTGCATGCTCTGTTGCCTGTGTCTATGTGCCTGTGGTTCTGTCAGTGTGATCATGTGATGTATCTGACCCCAGGAATGTGTCAATAAAGTTTCCCCTTCCTGGGACAATGAATTCACGGTGTTCTTATTTCAATTTCCAGGAGTGTATATTGGCTAATTCCGAGACGACTGGAAGCTTCTTAGAATGCCCAACGATTCTCTGATTGTGTTAAGCATAATAATGTGTTGTGTTTCGGCGTTGCCATATTTTTAACCTCTCTGTGTATTTGTTGAAGTGGATGCCCTCACTGCAGTCTCACCTCACTTAAGTAGCGCCTATGTCGTAAGCAACTTGGCTCTCTTCCAAGCAGACAACACCCGATATGTGTTGGAGGACGCAATACCTGCAAAGATGACGAGGTGATGCAAAAAATATTCAAAAGCTGCAAACGGTATACGAAGGGCTTTCAGTAAATAAGACAACAAATACTTTTTTATCATCCAGTTACGGCTGAAAACTGCAAATTATTTGTGTGAGATCGTGGAATATTCCCGCTTCAGTTTCATAAAATGCCGGTAAGCGTGGCGCTATACGAAAGCACGGTTCAGGCACAGAGCTGTCATGGAGTTTCTTTTGGCATCGTAGATATTCATAATCGCTTGCAGAATGTCCACGGAGACTTAGCAATGAACAAAAGCACGGTGAGTCGTTGGACGAAAGGTCTGTCATCATCGCAACAAGGTCACGCGAACTTGTCCTGTCTTCCCGCAGTGTTGGAAAGTGCGGAAAGTCTCATTTGAGGTGAGCGTCGGATCACAATGCAATATGTCGATGTACAAATGGACGTCTCTTCTTAGTGCACACACACTTTTTTGTTTGATGTCCTTTCACATGGTGCAACGATCAACACTGGTCTGTGCCACCCTCAGGAAATTGAAGAAACGATTTCAGCGTCTTCGACGATTCAAAAATACGAACGAGCTTCTCCATCACAAGGCAAGGCCTCACAAAGACAGCGCGTAAGAGAGGAGCTTACAAAACTTCGATGTACTGTTATTCCTCAGTCACCCTACAGCCCGGATTGCCGGCCGCGGTGGTCTCGCGGTTCTATGCGCGCAGTCCGGAACCGCGCGACTGCTACGGTCGCAGGTTCGAATCATGCCTAGGGCATGGATGTGTGTGATGTCCTTAGGTTAGTTAGGTTTAAGTAATTCTAAGTTCTAGGGGACTGATGACCACAGCTGATAAGTCCCATAGTGCTCAGAGCCATTTGAACCATTTTTTGCCACAGCCCGGATCTCGCACGTTCCGACTTCCATTAGTTTCGCCCAATGAAGGATGCACTCGGCGGGAAGCAATAAGTGGATGACGGAGAGGTTATTGATGCAGCAAGACTTTGGCTCCAACGGCTACCAATAGACTCGTATGACCCTGTTTTCTATTTCATAGTAAGATAGAATAACAGCTATAGGGCGCGAGTAATGAGTGGATGGGCAAATATCTATTAGGTACAGTACGTATGTAGATTGTGCACAGTTGGGAATGTGGGTCTCACGGGAAGCGTGCCAGGGATAAGTCCCTTCAGTCGCGCTATTCATCTGTGTCCTCGGTGGCTCAGATGGATAGAGCGTCTGCCCTGTAAGCAGGAAATCCCGAGTTCGAATCCCGGTCGGGGCACACATTTTCAGCTTTCCCCATTTAGCGATTGCTGGCACCAGTGTCCAGTTGTTTCGCGAAAAAGTATTGTGAACTGTCTGCTTAAATGAATAACGACACAGATAAGTAGATCTGGGCATAACTGTGCTTCTAGAAAATGTTGGTCATTTTGTGTACGAATCCTGGAGAGAGGATGTGCTGAGCCGAGGAACACACCAGGATAAAATCATAAGTCTACGTCACAAGCTAAGTGACGATATAGTTGAATTATTCATCAGCAACGCTGAGTCGTAAGCTATCGGGGTTAAATATAACCGATTTAAAAAAAAATTACGGAACATTTATTTCTACTCCATATTCATACCCTTTGCGTTCCTCAGAAGCCTCTTATGAGTGGAAGCAAAAGTTCGTAGTATTTATGACCACGATAAAAGGTTATGTTACAGGTGTAAAACATACTGAAGTATATACACAATCTGCCTTTATTAGCAGCTTATATTCTCTCATATGTCTCGAAGCACTGATGCTAAACTAGATGAGCAAATCACCTCCCAGGCTGCAAAGAATTACAATAGACGTTATAAAACCAAACAGACAAAAAAGTAACTTTTACTTGTTTTGACGTCGAGAGCGGTATACTTAAAAATCAATTTCATGAATTACATGTTGTGATTAGTTTTAATCGTGTATTTGTGATTTACAATCTTTATACTATTATGCTCTCAACTTCTACTTAACCAAGGGACTGCAAATATGTTGAAAGGTGACTGTGTGTGTTTGAAAAGGAACATGGACTCACTCATAGGTAGTGATCAACAAGCTGTGAAACTCTGACCATGGAAAATGAAGTATGTAATACTCAACAGAATAAAGTTAGCAAAGCGATCTGAGTCGAATATGGTATATAAAATAGTCACACATCACACGCTTCCATAAATTCACCGCAGCAGAGAGAATTAAGGGTCTGAATATCTTAATATTACATGTAGTACAGACTGAATTACTTAGTAAGTGGTTCTGAATAATTTAAAGACATGTTAGCCTTTCGCTCATAGCGTCCAGCAATCTTTTGGAGCAGTCTCCGTAGCCCTACGCATACAAATACGAAATGCAGAAAATAATTAACTAACAGAATGATCAATTAATGAGACAGTATCTGCCTATTTGCGTATTATTGTAACAGCTCAGTGAATCAGTGCCACCGCAAGTCTCTTATCAGCATCCAGTAACACAGCATACGTGGCCTTACAGTTCTCCGCTTAGCAAGCATAGAATTTCTATTTGTCATCAGTGCACCTCAGTCGTAGCTCAGTGGCCGCAGACTAAATTAACATAGTGGCTATGTCTGCGGCAGTTACTTCACGTGAGGCAAAACGAGATGGCTGGCAATCAGCATTTGATTATATACAAATAACGATGAAACCTCGGCGAAATGAATTCATGAGTTTAACCAACACGATATTGTCAAAACTATACAAAAAGAATTCATATCAACAAATATTGCCACATAACTCTCACGCAAAACTAAACTTCACCACTGAACAAAATTTGGATTGATATTGTTAAATTCCTTGCATACTGAAATATATGTTCAGTAGAATGAATCTCTTGTCAGACAAAGGCGACTTCCTTCTAATACCACTCAGCGTCGAATGTAAGTCTTCAACAAGAGCAGGAACCCTACTAGACTATTACTAACGCCTAAGCCCCTTCACACAGGGAAGTGACATGTCTTGCAAAATGCGAACGATTGCTATTGGATTAGAGTAAACCGACTCACCACAGACTAAATACCGGCACAGAGATTGGGAAAGAGATTTGCGAATGAGCTTGTATCAACATACTGAGACTGTTAGTATCAACATACTGAGACTGTCTGGAGCGTGATCTCATAATTATAATAAAATAAGTATTGCGATTCATAAAAAACGTGAAATATACTTTGAGAAAGTGAAAGTCCTAAGAAACAGCTACTTTTCAAAGTTTACATTGTGAATATCTGTGGCGGTCAGTTCTGTTGTATTTTGTCGAGTCACTATGCAACGCAATCAGGTGCTTGCAGCTGTATATAGAATCAAGTTTTTATTTAGTTCCCCAGTGTTTTACTTGTAGTGACTTGGCGAGACAGCCAAGCCACTACGAGGTAGCCGAAAGGCACGCGTTTAAGCTCACGCGGGGTGGCGTGAGGTCTGGAACAGTTAAAGGAATGGAGACTAGCAAAATAGGTACGTAGCTTCTGGAATACTTAACTTTAATCCATGATTGGTAAACATCTGTCTGACGGTACATGCATCGCAAGATAAATAGCAAATGATAATGGCGGCTTGCTAGGTCGTAGCAAATGACGTAGCTGAAGGCTATGCTAACTATCGTCTCGGCAAATGAGAGCGTAATTTGTCAGTGAACCATCGCTAGCAAAGTCGGCTGTAAAACTGGGGCGAGTGCTAGGACGTCTCTCTAGACCTGCCGTGTGGCGGCGCTCGGTCTGCAATCACTGACAGTGGCGACACGCGGGTCCGACGTATACTAACGGACCGCGGCCGATTTAAAGGCTACCACCTAGCAAGTGTGGTGTCTGGCGGTCACACCACATTACTATTCCCTTTTTTCTTTCTTTTTAAACAAAGTATCTGATGAGAATTTTATAAGAAATCGAGAACGGTTATAATACTCTTTGTGCGATCGAAAGCTGAAAGAAAAAGAATGACTTTGGTAAAATTTTACCGGAGGATGTTCATGCTCCATCCTGGAACTGTATATTGATAAAGCCTGTCGCCAGCACTCATGGAGAGTTATGATAGCTGAAAAGTCTTTCGCACAACCAAATACGATTTCGTTTCTACCACGGGAGAAATATTAAATATTTATCGTAACAGTGAAGTTAATGATCTAGATGTGGCGAATAAAAACTCTACCGACAAACATTCGGAGATGGGAGTATGGACTAAAACAAGGAAAGTATGGCTAGGAAACATGGTCTCTAAAAAGCATACCTGAAGAGCTATGAGCACTTGTTGAGCAAAAGAGACGTCTTCCACATTAGCGAAAATGAGCAAGTCCTCATAGTTCTTAAGGTATACACTTTAGAGTCCATGTTTACTGGACAGTTTTTTTTTGTTGTATTGGCTGATATTGGCTCACCTCTGAATGTTTTTCGGTGGAGTTCTATTTCATCTGCAGGTATCTGAACGCATGTAAACAATAATAATGGAAAATGAAACTATCAGCGCACAAGCTAATACAGACCACCACTACACTACAGATCAGACTGCACATCAACAAGAATTTCACTTACATCTGTGGTGAGTTAGCCAACACACAACCAGTCTGCCAGCCTCCAACTTAAGCTAGACCTCAGGCGGTACTTCATATCATTATGTCTCCATAATGAAGATTCAGCTTTTCAGACGAAATAACTAGCAATAATTTGAATGCAGACAAAGCAGAATTGCTGCACACATCTATAAAAGAATAAGTGGCAAAAGTGGAAAGCACAGACAGGGTCACCCACTGAGTACGAGTAACTTGAATAATTTTGTCACCACGACCGATATTATCATTTCGAACGAAATCATTAATAACGTTTCAACACAAAAGGTGCAGATGTACCATCCACATATATTGAGTTCTGTCACTCACTTTAGCCACTTGTAATGATATATGATGTAGTCTTTGCCACTGGACAATTCAGTCTGTTCAATATAGACGGCTCCCTTTCGATAACTTTGTAACTGCATTTGTGCGTGATTACCTGGAGCATCCAGACCGGTTGCTCAGGTTGGGCGGGTATTTCAGAGATGCGGCAGCGAGCGCACGTGTGTCTCAACCCAGAAAGCTTCTCAGTGACGATGACGCTCCTGTAAGTTGTCACATCTGAAAATAAAGCCGATTTTAATGTAAAATACTCAGTATCCTCTTTCATCATTCGAATAATGGGAATAATAGGAGGGCAGTGAGTTCCTTTGCAATATACACTCTGAAATTAAGGGTACGAAAACAGGAGCATTTGCGCACAATGTATGTTCTGGGTGATAACAATTAACCTAGCATGGTTTCCGAGTGCCGCTGTGTGGGCTGTAGACATCGCAGGACCCTGAACGTCTTAAGTATGTTCATTAATTAGTGCGCTCACGGAGTATGCTGAACAAGTAACAGTTCCGCTTTCTGCCAGCAGGTGAAAATATGGCGCTGTAGGCGCGACGCATGTTGAATTCGTTTGTGAAATAACTGTTGGTGTAAAGGGTTACGAAGGTTGAAGTTTTCCGTACGAAACGCAATGGCTATTTAGAAGAAAGATCGTGCAATGCTGCTAAAGTTGTTTTATCAGAAAGGCAGCTTTAGCAGGGCTCGTTTGCGGTAATATCACCGACAGAAACAGCTGCGGTGAAGTTACAGCGGCAATTAAGAAATCTGAAGAAACAAATGAAGTAGGCGGTGCAGCATAGACAGGGAGGTGGCCCATTCTCATGACAGTTGCTCATGGAAGTTGCTGTACCTGAAGCAGGCTGTGCAGTGTATGAATCAAATTCTGCAGGCAGTGCTTGAGAAGAAAAAAATGGCTCTGAGCACTATGGGACTTAACATCTGTGGTCATCAGTCCCCTAGAACTTAGAACTACTTAAACCTAACTAACCTAAGGACATCACACAACACGCAGCCATCACGAGGCAGAGAAAATCCCTGACCCCGCCGGGAATCGAACCCGGGAACCCGGGCGGGGGAAGCGAGAACGCTACCGCACGACCACGAGATGCGGGCTACTTGAGAAGAGTCACGTGAATTGTCTTTCCCTTGGTCGATAGTTCAAACGACTTTGCGGCGCATTTTACACTGGTAACCCTACAAGTTTCAGAAAGTGCACCAAATGAAGCCTCAAGATATGATACCCTTTCCTTCGTTTTTTGGTACACATAGAAGTGGATGAGATGTGGCCGGGAAATATTCATTCGAGAGACGAGGCCTATTTCGCTCGGCACGCTGCCGTAAATGCACAGAACTGACACGTCCAGGAATATAGACTACACTCGGCTGAAGTGACTGTATCGTGCCTTCACAAATTCCTTCATTCTCGGTCCATTTTTCTTCGAGAAGATGACACCTCGAGGTCATGTTAAGTGTACAGTGACCTCTGCACGTTATAAGGACCTCCTTGTACAACACGTGATTCTAGCTTTGCAAGAATGTAACTGTGTCCACACCGTTATTTTTATGCAAGACGGGGTGACACGACATGTCGCTTCCCACATAAGCGATTTGCCTGATTAACTTCGGCTTCATCTCAAGGCAATTTTAAGATGTGTGGCCATCCAAATCCTCCGACCTATGCCCACGTGACTTCTAGTTTAGGGGATGTCTGAAAGATCGTGTCTGTCAGGGATGTATCCGAACTCTTTTTGTTCTGAAGGACATCGTGTGGCGAACAACTGTCGACCATGCGGTGTTATGGATGCAGCAAGTTGCTGAGTCGGGAGACCATACTGAACACTTGTTGTAACTTATTACCATATCCCAATAAACGTGACAGAACCGCAGTTATCACGTGTTTGATCCTTCCTCCCTTTTCCTTCGACATAACCACTCTCCGCTTACAGCGCCATATTTTCAAATGGTGTCAAAAACAGGAACTATTGTTTTTTCAATATAATGGATGAGTGTCCAGAAAATATGTCTTAATGAAGACATATCTACTTAACAGTTATTTATTCTTTGCTACATGTTACCCTCCCGTGGTCTAAGGGTAGCGTCCTTTGATTACTAATCAAAACGGCCTCGGTCCCAGGTTCGAAACTCGCCACCACTTAACTTCTGATTAGTAATCAGCATTGGCATCCGAAGACTTCCAGCATAAGAAGTCACCCTCATTCTGCCAACGTCATGAGGATGCAGAAGGCAATGGAAATCACTGCATTAAAGACACATAAATTGTATACACAGGAAATGTGGCCGGTAATTGAAAAAGGATGGGGGCCGGGGCTAGAATGTCAGAATCTTGAACGTGGTAGTGAAGCTAGAAAATCTGAAAAGGGAAATGCAAAGGCTCAATCTAGATACAGTAGGGATCAGTGAATTGAAATCGAAAGAAGACAAGGATTTCTGTCAGATGAGTATAGGTAAATATCAACAGCAGCAGAAAATGTTATAACGGGAATAGAATTTGTTATGAATAGGAAGGTAGAGGAGAGAATGTCTTACTGTCAACAGTTCTGAGACAGCCTTATTCTTATCAGAATTGACAAGAAACCAACGCCGACAACGATAGTTCAGGTATATACGCCGACGTCGCAAGCCGAAGATAAAGAGATTGAGAAAGTATATGAGGATATTGAAAGAGTAATACAGTACGTAAAGGGAAATGAAAATGTAATAGTCATGGGGAACTGGAATGTCGTCGTAGGGGAAGGATTAGAAGAAAAGGTTACAGGAGAATATGGGTTTGGGACAAGGAATGAGAGAGGAGAAAGACTAATTGTGTTTTGTAGTTAATTTTTGCTAGTAATAGCAAATACTCTGTTCAAGAATCACAAGAGTAGGAAATATACTTGGAAAAGGCCGTATTATACTGGAATATTTCGGTTAGATTACATCAAGGTCAGACAGGTAAGGGCATGAGAGAGGCAATTCTGACGCGGCTGATAATGGAAGCGAGAATAAAGAAAAATCAAGCCACATTCATAGGATTTGTCGACCTTAGACAAGATGATAGGACATCAGCTAAGGCATCAGGGAATGACCTCCATGGTACTGGAGGGAGTTGCAGAGGGCAAAAATTGTAGAGAAAGACAGAGATTGGAATACATAGTTTAGGAAGTAGGTTGCACGTAATACTCCGAGATGAAAAATTTGGCACAGGTAAGGAATTCATGGCGGATCGCATTAAAACGGTCAGAAGACTGAAGAAAAAGAAAAAAACTTCTCCCACTGCCTGCCTCAAACTTGACATGCAGAAGTGTTGCCAACATCTGCATTCTAACGACAAGAAATTCAGTGCGTGGACGGTTAACCCTCATTTCTGGCCTAAAAACCTCTCATCTTATCGCGGTTTGTAAGACAGATGGCATTATCAAGGCAGTGGTGCGGAAGCTGATACTTGGGATGAGAGGACCTGTGTCAGGTCGCACGCCCGCGCTGGCCCCGGAGACGCCACAAGCTTTTGCGCCTTCATACCTGCGAAGAGAAAAGGCGAGCACTCGACCGCAGGACGCCGCCTCGCGCCCCAAGAAGTTTGTCGTATGACGCGGGAGATTAATGGAGCGGCTAGCCGACACCGGGATCCGGTTGCGCAGATGTAAGTGACTCAGAAACGAAAGAAAGATTAATGGCGCCTCGCCGGCAGATTCCCCCGGGGGCTGGAACGAGGCGACACGCCGCACTGGGCTACGTAGGCCGGCCGCCCAGCAGAGTGTGTGTGTGTCCCTGCTGCAGCAGACATACCTGGACTTTTCTGAGAAGACTGAGAGGTGCCATCACGGGGAGGTGTCCCGGAAGCGCCGCAGAGCCAGATAGAGGCAGCCGAGCCGACAGGTGGGGGGCAACGTGATGAAGGCGGGGGCAGATCGTGGGGCCCTGATGTGCACTTGTCGGCACTTCGTTACGCGAAAGGCTGGTGCCCTGTAAGTGCAAAACGGCGCCTGGATATCCTGGACTACTTTATCTGCTGGCTACAAGGGCTGTAGAGACTGAAGAGCACTCAGGTAGTTGGAATAGTCGAAAAGCTCAGGAGGCACGGTACAGTTCATGTACTTCACCACTCTCAATGTCTCGTATAACACAGTATCGCAGACAGTGAAGTCTTGAGGCAAGCAAATCTTGATGATACAGTCTGCAGAAACAACAGAGCAGACACCGGAATTAATCTGTTTTGACCAGTCCGTGATTACAGCTACATAGCGTTGTGGTCATTTAAAATGTCTGCCCTAAATATACCTGGTGATCAAAAAGTCAGTATAAATTTGGAAACTTAATAAACCAGATAGATAGGTAGATAGATAGAGAGGTAAAAATTGACACACATGCTTGGAATGACATGGGGTTTTATTAGAACAAAGAAAAAAAATGTTCACAAAATGTCCGACAGATGGCGGTGGACAGCAAAACGCCAGTGACTGCGCATGACAATTGTGTATAAAAGGAGCTATAATGAGAGAGAGAATCGTCCCCTATGAACGTCTCCATGTAAATGTATTTTTACCTCCATTTTCCCCCATTACTCTGTTTTATGTTCCCCTTTTTTATCGCCTTATGTATGTAACATTTTATTTTTGTTTTAGTTGTCATGTCACTCGGCTGAAGAGCGGCGGATTGTGCCGCTGACAGCCCTCCCCTGCCCATATGGGTCAGGGGAATGAAATCACAATAAAGAAATAAAAGAGAGAGAGAACCAGATGCGCCAGCTATCGCAGCATGTTGACGTTACCTGAAAAGGCGCTTTTAGTGAAGCTGTATTATCAGAATGGGGAATGTGCTAGTTCAGCGTTACGATCCTATCGCCATAGGAGGGGGATTCGAACGGGTAAAGGAGGCGGAGGAGGAGATTAGTGTTTAACGTCCCGTCGACAACGAGGTCATTAGAGACGGAGCGCAAGCTCGGGTGAGGGAAGGATGGGGAAGGAAATCGGCCGTGCCCTTTCAAAGGAACCATCCCGGCATTTGCCTGAAGTGATTTAGGGAAATCACGGAAAACCGAAATCAGGATGGCCGGAGACGGGATTGAACCGTCGTCCTCCCGAATGCGAGTCCAGTGTGCTAACCACTGCGCTACCTCGCTCGGTGAACGGGTAAAGGTCCGTTGACAAATGCAGCTGTGGCGAGAATGATTTCGAAGTCCGAAGCCACGGGTTGTTTAGACGATAGAACCCGTAGTGGCCGACCGAGCACAAGGCGTAATGCTGCCGAGACAGTTCAGGAAGAAATGGAGACTGTAGCAGCAGGTTCGTCTATGCACGGGGAAGTCAGCGCTCGTGCAGTCGCACGTCTCACCGGCATTCTATACACTACTGTTTGATTGGCACTTAGGCGTACCCTCTGATGCTATCCATACAAAATCCATCGGCATCATGAACTGTTACCTGGCGATTTAGTCAAGCGGAGGGCATTTGCGGTGTGTGCGTTTCAAAAGATGGCGGAAGATGACGATTGGTTGAGTAACGTGTTGTGGACCGACGAAGCTCATTTCACGCTCCGAGAATCTGTCAACGCCCACAACTGCAGAATTTGAGTTACCAAAAATCCTCACCATAACTCCAGACATGCTTTACAGTGCTGTTCACATCATTATTCCTCGATTACAGCTATTGTTGAGGAATGATGGTGGACATATTGAGCATTTCCTGTAAAGAACATCATCTTTGCTCTGTCTTGCTTTGTTATGCTAATTATTGCTATTCTGATCAGATGAAGCGCCATCTGTCAGACATTTTTGAACTTTTGTATTTTTTTGGTTCTAATAAAACCCCACCTTATTCCAAGCATGTCTGTCAATTTGTACATCTGTATCTACATTATTCCGTGATTTATTCAGTTTTCAAATTTACACAGATTTTTTGATCACCCGGTATATTCTGGGATATATATACGTGGACGAATAACAGTATTTTACACCGGTTCATTCGGAGCAACGATGATCTTATCTGCTGTCGCTACGTAAGGGGTTACCAGTAGACGATAAGTGGGAGATGTATTTGTACTGGGTGCAGGGTGTATGGGTATAAAGGAGAACGAAACTGCGGATGCAGCAGCCAAGAAGGCGCTCCGGCACCCTTAGTTCGTTCAGTGTGCTGTCCCCCTCTATGAGATCACTTCGTTGTGGCAGTACAACGTTATACGTCGATGGGAGGACGTATGGCTGGAACTGTGCGATGTTCCCTGCCAATTTGGACATTATAATCGCCAAATAATTCTACATCTACATCTACATCTACATCTACTTGATTACTCTGCTATTCACAATAAAGTGCCTGGCAAAGGGTTCAATGAACCACTTCATGCTGTCTCTCTACCGTTCCACACTCTAACGGCACGCGAGAAAAGCGAGCACTTAAATTTTTCCGTGCGAAGCCTTATTTATTTTATCGTGATGATCATTTCTACCTATGTAGGTGGGTACCGACAGAATGTTTTCGCAATCGGAGGAGAAAACTGGTGATTGGAATTTGTTGAGAAGATCCCGTCGCAACTAAAAACGCCTTTGTATTAATGATTGCCACTCCAATTCACGTATAATATCTGCGACACTATCTCCCTTACTTCGTGATAATACAAAACGAGCTGCCCTTCTTTGTATATTTTCGATGTCATCCGTCAGTACCGCCTGATGCGGATACCACACCGCACAGCAGTACTCCAGAATAGGGCGGACAAGGTAGTGTAAGCAGTCTCTGTGGTACACCTGTTGCACCTTCTAAGTGTTCTGCCAATGAATCGCGGTCTGTGGTTTGCTCTACCCACAATATTATCTATGTGATCGTTCCAATTTAGGTTATTTGTAATTTAATCCCTAAGTACTTAGTTGAATTTACAGCCCTCAGATTTGTGTGACTTATCACGTAACCGAAATTTAGCTGATTTCTTTTAGTACTCATGTGAATAACTTCGCACTTTTCTTTATTCAGAGTAAATTTCCACTTTTCGCGCCATACATATATCTTATCTAAATCATTTTGCAAGTAGTTTTTATCATCTGATGACTTTAAAAGACGGTAAATGACAGCATCATCCGCAAACAATCTATGATGGCTACTCAGATTGTCTCCTATGTCGTTAATATAGATCAGGAACAATTGAGGGCCTATAACACTTCCTTGGGGAACGCCGGATATTACTTCTGTTTTACTCGATGACTTTCTGTCTACTACTACGAACTGTCACCTTTCTGACAAATCACGAATTCAGTCACAAAACTGAGGCGATACTCCGTAGGCACGCAGTTTGATTAGAAGACGCTTGTGAGGAATGGTGTCGAAAGCCTTCTGGAAATCTAAAAATATGGAATCAATTTGACATCCCCTGTCGATAGCACTTATTACTTCATGAATATAATGAGCTATTGTGTTTCACAAGAACGATATTTTCTGAATCTATGCTGACTTTATGCCAATAAATCGTTTTCTTCGAGGTACTTCATAATGTTCGAATACAGTATATCTTCTAAAACCCTACTGCAAATCGACGTTAGTGATATAGGCCTGTCATTCCGCGGATTACTCCTACCTCCCTTTTTGGGTATTGGTGTGACTTGAGAAATTTTCCAGTCTTTAGGTACGTATCCTTCTGTGAGTGGGTGGTTGTATATAATTGCTAAATATGGAGCTATTTTATCAGCATACTCTAAGAGGAACCTGACTGACATACAATCTGGACCGGAGGCCTTGCCTTTATTAAGCGATTTAAGCTGCTTTGTTACACCGAGGATATCTACTTATATGTTTCTCATCTTGGCAGTTGTTCTTGATTGGAATTCAGGAATATTTACTTCGTCTTCTTTTTGGTGGAGCAGTTTAGGCACTGTCATCAGTGACTTCACCGTTGTTATCGCGCAGTGAAGGTATTGATTGTGTCTTGCCACTGGTGTGCTTTATGTATGACCAGAATCTCTTTGGTTTTCTGACAGATTTCGAGAGAGAATTTCGTTGTGGAAATTGTTAAAAGCATCTCGGATTGAAGTACGCGCCATATTTCGAACTTCAGTAAAACTTCGCCAATCTTGGGGATTTTGCGTTCTTTTAAATTTGGCATGCTTTTTTCGTTGCCTCTGCAACAACGATTTGACCCGTTTTCTGTACCATGGGGGATAAGTACCATCACTTATTGATTTATGTGGTCGATACTATCTCTTTCAAAACATTCCATAACTTTTCATTTATATGATCAGATCGGAAGGAGTGAAGACTGTCCATTGAAAAGGCGTTAAGAGCGTTTTATCAGCTTTTTTAAATAGATATATTTTGCGTTTCTTCTTACGGTATTCAGCCGAGCAGCAACTGTGGTCGCTAATCCGTGTATTCGTCACAACACTCACTATTTGACCAGGATTATTTGTTGCTAAAAGATCAAGCATGCTTTCGCAATCATTTGCGCTTCGAGTGGGCTCATGAACTAATTGTTCCAAATAATTTTCTGAGAAAGCATTCAGTACAATTTCGGATGATTTTTTATACCTGCAGCCGGCTTTAAATGTATAATTTTTCCAGCATATCGAGGGTAGATTGAAGTCACCACCGACTATAATTGTATGGGCGGGGTACTTATTTGAAACGAGAATCTAGTTTTCTTTGAACTGTTCAGCAACTATGTCTTCTGAGTCGGGGGGTGGGGGGGGGGGATGGGGGGAGGAAGGGGGGGGAGGTAAAACGATCCAATTAATATTTTAGTTCGATTGTCAGGTATAACCTCTAGCCATACTATTTCACATGAACTATCTACTTCGATTTCGCTACATTGCAAACTACCTCTGACCGCAATAAATACTCCACCACCAACTGTATTTAATCTATCCTTTCTGAACCGCTTGAAAAAATTCCGCTGAACTTATTTCCTGCTTTAGCCAGCTCTCTGTACCTACAACTATTTCAGCTTCAGTGCTTTCTATTAGGGCTTGGAGCTCTGGTTCTTTCCCAACACGACTGCGACAATTTACAACTAGAATACCAATCGTTTCTACAACTACCTTACTGTGTTTTACCCGCCCACTTTCTGACGGACGCCCCTTCTGTGGTTCCGTGAGACCCTCTAACCTAAAAAACCGTCCAGTCCCTTCCACACAGCCCCCGCTACCCGTGTAGCCGCCTCCTGTGTGTAGTGGACTCCTGACCTATTAAGCAGAACCCGGAAACCCACCACCCGATGGCGCAAGTCAAGGAATCTGCAGCCTACACGGTCACAGAACCGCCTGAGCCTCTGATTCAGACCCTACACTCGGCTCTGCACCAAAGGACCACAGTTGGTTCTATCGACGATGCTGCAGATGGAGAGCACCGCCTTAATCTCGGAAGCAAGATTGGCAGTCTTTACCATTTCCTCTAGCCGCCCGAAATCAGACAGAATCTGCTCCGATTCAAAGCGACACACGTCGTTGGTACCGACATGAGCCACCACCTGCAGTTGGCTGCACCCTGTAGTCTTCATGGCATCTGGAAGCCCCTTTCCACATCCGGAATGACTCCCCCCGGAATGCACACAGTATGCACACTGGCTGCCTTCCCCTCCTTGAGGCCTCATTACGCGCCTAACGTTGGAGCTCCCAACTACCAGCAAACCCACCCTCTGTGAAGGCCCAGACCTTGAGGGCCGAGAAGCTTCCTGTGGAACGGAGTGGACGACTGCATCCGGCTCAGAGACATCGTCAGCCACAGATAACGCCCGAAACCTGTTCGTCAAATTAACCGGGGAGGCCCTACGATCGGCCCAACGGAAAGCTTTTCTCTGCCTGCCAGACTTCGGAATGATCTCCCACTCGACCACGGGTGAGGGGTCAACCACAGTGCATGCAGTACTCGTTGAGGTCACAGCAGTGGACCGCTCGGAGGACACGTGGGACGTGCTTGACGTCCATAGCGTCCCCGCGTCCGATCCCCCACAGTGACGCCCCTTGGCAGCAGGCTCAAGCTGTGTGACGGAAGCCAACGAAGCTGTGAGTTAAGGGTCGCCAGCTCAGCTCGCATCTATTCACAACAATCACAGTTCCTATCCGTTACGGCACTCCTCCTGTTTGAATCTCCTAAAAACATGTAAAAAGCGAACGGTGTACTCGCCTTAGCAGTAGCAGGAACTATCGATGCACTCTCTTTGACGGTCTAACTGACTATTCTGTTTCTTGACGGAATTTGGTCTAGTGCCCTGCTGATTATTTCTCAAAATTCTTCTGTTTGCCATTTCCGTGTTCTGGTTTTTTGGAGTATTTGTGTTTACAGTAACATAAACATTGTTTGTTGACTCAAAGGTTAATGTGGAAAGTATTTCATTTGTGGATTTAAATTATATTATTGCGTTCAATAATTCTTATTTACAATGAAGCCTGTCCTACATTGTGTAATATTTTTCATAAGTACCTTCCGTGATTTACCTTTAAAAATTCGGAATTCTTCTGATTCAGAAGGCTGTTCATCAGCGTATCCTCTCTCTTACAGTGTAGTCGTCATAATAGTCTTCTTCTTGAGAAAATCTTTAAATATTTTAAGTATACCCGTTTTTAGAAGCGAGTTTACATTAACGGTGGTTACTTACTAAGTGGTCGGTGCTGTAGAACCTTGGCCTCCTTTGTTACCTGCTTCCATTCTGATCTGTCAGTTTCTTCCTTCTCCATTTCCTGACAACTACTACTTTGGGGTTCTCCTCAAAATCTACAAACCACCTTTCCTAGGATTCCCTTTCCCATTTTCTCTTCGCACTTCCTTCTTAGCACTCAGAGTTTCTGGCATTCTCTGTACATGACAAACCTATCTTACACATCCTTGCTTGATTTTTACTGCAGTACTAATCTATCCAAAAAATGTCTGTAGTTCTGCGTTTGTATTTATTCTCCAGGTTTCTTCCTCTCTCACTCCCCCAAATATCTTTCCCGAAATTCTTCTTTCCCACCTCAATAACTATCCTTCTCCCTTTGTAGTCGTCATACAGCCTTGCGAACTATACATTGCTATTAACGTAGTCAAATACATTTATATATATATATATATATATATATATATATATATATATATTTGTATTATTGTTAGCATTTCTGAACTTGCTTATATTCTTCAAGGAGTAGCAACATCAATTAAAGGAGTTTATATAAAATATATTCTTATGTTTAATGTAACGTGTTTGTGGTTTTTAGCAGGTTTCAGGATGCTCCGACTTGTCTTTTGCACAATGTTGTAACCCCCCGAAAGCAAATCCTTACATTTCCTTAGAGATGGGGGATTGGTTACTCCGTGGGGTAGAATCTCTTACAAAGTGCATCACCACGTTGAACACTTGAAGTGTCACAGGAACGAATGCTCTAAGGGAACAGCTTGAGGTTGTTAGCTTTGAGGAGAAACGTTTCAGCCACACCTCTAGCGATCGGACACTGATAACTTCGCCGCTTGCTACATATGAGAAACGAAGTTAATTTCACAGTGTTGGTTGCTTCAATCACGGCCTTTACTGTCGTTTAACTTTCCCTCTCGTCTTACAAGTCAGAAAGCTAAGCTTCCCTACTTTGTCGTCTCGATCATTTGGGTACTGAGCCACCACAGCCCAACAACAAGGCCTAGTCGATGAGTGGAGGGGCGGTGGGTTATTGTTTATTGTTATTATTTGCTGATCATATGGTACTGCTTGGAGATGAAACCATATCTCTCCCCAGAATACGGACTGAAAATCAACACACGAAGATAATTAAATACAAGCTACAGAGGATACAAAAGTGCGAACAACAGAAAATTTCATTAAAAAGCAAAGCTTTCTAGACAAAGCGACGGTTATTATGTAGCAAATTGGGGTTACAGTTAAGTGCCTAAAAGATTGACCAAATGCCTTGTTTGGCGTGTTTCTCTGTGTAAGATTGACACTGCAGAAGAAAAAAAGAGACAAAAGTGAAGTATTGCAAATGTGGTATTCGAGGAGAAAAAGCTCTCCAAAGCAAGGTTAAGAAAAGGAAAGCAGACTGAATCGGACATAGATTGTGAGGGAAAGGTGTTCTAACTACAGTTACAGGTACAGTGGGAGGACAGAAATAAACATGATGAAGAAGAATAAAAATGGTAGAGGCAATGAAAAAGGAAGATAACAGATTACGAACCAACTGACCTGGAACAAGACCAGAATAGAAACAGCACTGGTGTGAGGAACCTGTCAAATATTCAAAACGCCTCATGATGAAAGTTTTCCGAGAGGACCTAGTTTCGTTGGTCTTCTTTTCCATTTGTTTTCTGAACTGAAAAGAAATTTACAAAGGGAATTTCTATAGCATCGAACTCATTCAGAGTGTAACTGGAGCGTTTGCCGTCTCGTCTTATTGATAGTAATTACACTACAAGACAAAAAACAAAAACAAAAACAAAAAACAGTACTGGGAACTGACACGAATGAAACGGAAATCAGTAGATGTGACGTACATGTGCAGATGAACAAACGATTATAATTTCATAAACATTGGATGCTTTATGCAAGGGAAATACCATTACAAACTGAGCAAGTCAGTTACGCGTTGGTGCATCTCCAGCCCTTATGCAGGCAATTATTCGGCGTAGCGTTGATTAATAGAGCTGTTGGTTGTCCTCTAAAGGGATATCGTGTCAAATTCTATCTAACTCGGACTTTGAATCGTAAAATCACGAGCTGGTTGGACGGTCCTGTCCGTAATGCTCCAAACTTTGTCAACTGTGGAGAGTGCCCGCTAACTTGCTGGCCAAGACATGGTTTCGAAAGTACGAAGACGAGTAGAAGAACCTCTCCTCGTGCGTGGTCGAGAATTATCTTGAGACGCCAGACCGTAACTCTTGAGTGTGGGGCCATATAGCTGGCGACAGTCACGTTGGTATCCTGCCGCTGTCCAGGGTATCTCCAGATACGTCTTCGATGGTCATAAAGACAATTCTACTCCAGTCAGTTAGTTAACAGGTTGAAGGCATGTCTGGAGACGCCCCGGCCAGCGATTGGGTATCTACCAGACTGAATGATAAAAAACATTAGCCGACAGACGCCTGAAGTAGTATTATGCAAAGACGTACTTTGATGAACCAGTACTAAGTGATGAATCTAGAAATATGCTGCAGCCTTGTACACATCGTTCCCGTATAGAACGCGAAGACAGGGTTAGACTAAAAGTGCACACTGAGACGAATAACCAGTCATTTTTCATTTGTTCGTTACGCGAACGGATCTGGAGGAAACCCTAATTTGTTGTACAAGAGGGACTGTAGTATTTCCAACCGTTTTGTAGGTGTCGCAGGTACAGTGGTACTTCCGATAAAGCAGGTTTGGACTGTGGGATTCCTGACCACAGCCTCCAACCTCCTGATTTGCACTAATCGTTCACCAGCAGCCGATGTGTTGTCCCGTTCAGTCAGTCAGGACCCTTACCGAAAGCCTTCGTTTCGCACAGTTTCATAGGCGAAAGCCACTTGTGTGCTATACACTTCCAGTATTGAAAGTATTTACAACATCGACAGGGAAGCCGTGTCTTCAGAAAGATATAGTCGCCGCTGCCAGGTGATGAACATAGGAGCCGGCCGGGGTGGCCGAGCGGTTCTAGGCTCTACAGTCTGGAACCAAGCGACCGCTACGGTCGCAGATTCGAATCCTGCCTCGGGCATGGATGTGTGTGATGTCCTTAAGTTAGTTAGGCTTAAGTAATTCTAAGTTCTAGGGGACTGATGACCTTAGAAGTTAAGTCCCATAGTGCTCAGAGCCATTTGAACCATTTTTGATGAACATAGGAACTGTTTACGAATACAGTCCGGAGGGAGGAGATGCTGAAAAGTTGCAAATGGCGGAATTGTACCTGAACAAAAACGCTCTTGCTCACACTACGAAGCAGACGTGAAGATTATACGAAGAAATGGCAGTGCCTGTTTCCCAAATTATTAAAGAGAAATTTCAATATTTGAAAAATAAAGGTTTAGATTTCGTCGAAGGTATGGGAAATTAAGAGAACTCCAAGACTAAATATATGCCAGAAAGAGGAAGTAATGAGTCTGTTCAGTGTCACGGTTCTAATTGAGAGACTGAACTGAGCAAATTCATTTTGAAATTAACTGAGAGTTTTTGAAAATGGACGACGGACGAATTCAAGTGTTCGGTTCTGAAAAGCGGAGAGAGCCCTGAGTGAAAAAGAAACTTTTCTTATGGACGGGACATTTGGCAGCTATTCGAAGTAATTGAAACAACTGTGCTCCATCCAAGTTGATGTTGGAAGCACTGACGAAGAGGAGAGGGTACCTGTTCATTTATTTGCTTTGTTCTCAGACATAATTAAAAACACGTATGGACGACTTTTTTGTAGTGAAACGTAAGATGCCTGAGTGGTTACTAAGAACAGCAGTATTAGACTTTGATATGGCTACAATTAAAACCAAGATACAACGTTCCCTGAAACATTCCTTCCGGCTGATATTCTAGTTCAGCCAATGCGTGTGGAAGAAAATACAACAAATTGGGATTTAGCAGCAATTCATGGATAGGGAAGTCCGTTTTTCGCCATATGTGTGCTGAAATGGCACATATTCCACCAAACGGTGCTGATGAGGAGTGGATGGTAGTGGTGGAAGAAATTATGTGATGCGTGGTGTCTGTTCCTTCGAAAGAACGGACGCCATTCAGATCCGCAGCTGTGAAACTCTATAACTAAGTGGAAGAGGGATCATTGCTGTGAGGTTCCACGGGTCATTTAGCGGTATCAGCGGCGAGGAGCGAAAAAGTGTACCGTACAGGGATCTCCTGCTTACTACGCAGGTCCGGTAACCATTGTGCCATCCGGGACACAACGTTGTCTTAACTGCACGGACAATCTCGGGACGCCTTACGGCCGATCAACAGTCCCTCCGAGTGCCACCTATCCACAGTCCCTGTCCAACGCTATATGTAAATGGAAGGGGGATCACTGCTCTGTCAACTGTCTGCATGGTGTCTGTTCTTTCGAAGAAACAGACACCACACATTCATGTAATTGAAAAGCCTGGATGGGTAATGGATCCACGAATGCACGAAAGACGTCCGACTTTCTGAGGAAATCTCTGATTAGCGAACGGGGGTATAATGGGCAGGGACTGCGGGCAGGTGTTCCTCGTGGGAGTGGTAGTTACGAACCACTAAGTCGTTATTCCCTGACAATGTGGCATGATAGCCTTCTGTGGGGTATAGGAGAACTCGGAGTGCAATGTGATACTTAACGTTTAAAATTTATTGTAAGCTAAATAAACGCAAGAAAATGCTTCTTAAAGGTATAAATTCACCTTGAATTATAACCTTATGTAAATTCCTTGAACATTACTTAAAACGATAAATTTTTGTTTTTCAAAATTATTTCGAAGAATCGCTTACATATTTCCCGTTCTGTTCTACCAGTGGGAGCATAGACGTTGAAATTATTAGGAACATCATTTGAAAACTAATATATAAAGTTGTTTAATGAACAGTTTAGACTTTGGAATAAATTCGTTATTAAGAATAAGAATATTTTTTACGTCATTTTGAAAAATTACCTTTAATGCTTAGTAACTATCTGATAACTGTTAGCCTGCAGTCGGAAAACACATGGCTAAACTTTTTGCGGTCGAAAATGTCACGAGTTAAAAAGCCCACGGTCGGAAATCCCACGACATCGAACAATAGTACCCTGTGCCATATTCTTCACAGTGGATGCAGCATAGGAATATAAACGCAGATGTTACAATTTCATTAAGCTGTAGCGTTTCTGGGACGAAAAATACTGGGAACAATCGGCAGTTAACTACAACTAAATTATGCCTGATGTAGAATGCTTGGGTTACAAAAATTTGATCATAATAACCTTTAAGAAGTTTGATATTAGAGCTAATGGGGCAGAACGTCCACCTGCTTAGCTGAGTAATATCGAGCTTGCCTCCCATGCAGCGGGCCCGGGTTCGATTCCCGGCCGTCTTAGAGATTTTCTCCGCCCGTGAACTGGGTGTTGCGTTCTCCTCATTTTCATTTCATCCTCATCACCGACACGCAAGTCGTCCAATGTGGCGTCGACTGAAATACGTCTTCCACACGGAGGCCTAACTTCCCCGCATGGGGCCTCCCTGCCAGGAATGCCGTAGGATCATTTAATTTCTGGGCAGAACGAAATGAATTGGGACTTCTAGAAGTTTCTAAAAAGTGATTGTTGGAAGGACTGGCTCATCGAATGGGAAAGTCTAACCAACGTTCGGTGAAATTAAAAGCAGTGACGATAACATTAAGAGTTCTATGGGAATTACATCGTTAAATGCAGAGAAGAGAGCGGATAGGTGGAAAAATTCATCGAACACCTCTAAGAGTGCGAGGACTTGGTCTTACGACGTAATAGAAGAGGAAGCAGGAGTCGACAGGGTAGAGATAGGGGATCAAGTATGAGAGTCATAATTTAAAAAGCGCTTTGGGTGACTTTAGGTCAAATAGGGCAACGGGGATAGGTAATATTCCATTAGAATTTCCAAAGCAATCTGGGAGAAGTGGCAACAAATATCTATCCACTCTAGAGTGTAGGCTGTATGAGACAGGCGGTTTACCAGCAGACTTTCGGAGAAATCATCCACACAGTTCCTAGGCTGCAAGAGCCGACAAATATGAGGATTATCGCATAGACTGCTTAACAGCTCGTGCATCCAATAGCTGACATGAATAATGTACAGAAGAATGGAAATTAAAATTGAGGATCTGCTGGATGACGATCAGTTTGACTTTAGGAGAGGTGAAGACACCAGAGAGGCAGCCCTGGCGTTAGGGTTGATAATGGAGGCAACACTGAAGAAAATTCAAGACACGTTCATAGGATTCGTAGTATTATGCAAGATGTTCAAAATTCTGAAGAAAAGTAGTAGTAAGCTGTAGAGAAAATGGGGCAACGTACAATATGTATAAGAACCAAGAGGGAACTGTGAGAGTACAAGACCAAGAACGAAGTAATCGGACTGAAAAGGGTGTAAGACCGGGATGTAGTCTTTCACCCCTACTCTTCAACCTATACGTCAAAGAGGCAATAACGAAAGTTCAAGACAGTTGTAAGCATGGGATTAAAATTGAGAGTAGAAGGATATCAGTGATAAGATTCGCTGATGACGTTGCTACTCCGAGTGAAACTTAAGAACAATTACAGAATCTGCTGAATAGAACGGACAGTCTCATGTGCTGAGAGTAAATCGAAGCAAGACAAAAATAATGAAAAGCAGCAGAAATACGAACGGCGAGAAACTTGACATCAGAATTGGGACTCACGAAGTAGACGAAGTTAAGGAATTCTATTACTTAGGCAGCAAAATAAGCCACAACTGATGGAGCAAGGACGACATGAAAAGCAGACTATCACAGGCCAAAAGGGCATTCCAGGCCAAGAGAAGTCTACTACCATCAAACACAGGCCCTAATTTGAGAAAGAAATTTCTGAAAATGTACGTTTGGAGGACGGCACTGTACGATAGTGGAACGTGGCCTTCAGGAAAATCGTAACGGAAGGGAATCGAAGCATTTGAGATATGGTGCTACACAAGAATGTTGAAAATTGCGTGGGCTGATAAGGTAAGGAATGCAGAGGTTCTGCACAGAATGGGCGAAGAAAGAAATGCTGTCAGGAAGAAGAGACAGGATGATAGGACATTGCTAAGACAAGAGGGAATAGCTTCCATGGTACTAGAGGAAGCCGTAGATTGTAGAAACTGTATAGGGAGACAGATATTGGAATATATTCAGCAAATAATTATGGACATAGAGTGTAAGTGCTACTCTGAGATGAAGAGGTTGGCGCAGGAGAGGAATGCCTGGTGTGCCCCATCAAACAATCAGAAGACTGATGAATTAAAAAATAAACAGAAAAAAGAATTTAACGTAAGGAAATCAACGATGGGACGATATGTTCGTAAATCTAAGACTAGTCCTGACTAGAGAGTTGACAAATTAGATGGGAAATTCAAAAATGTTTTCACTGCAGGACAACTGATGTAGTGCATTAACAAGTTCTCGTTGTATGAATTAACTGCAGGATGCTGTTGCAAGCTCAGAGAAAAAGAAAGACGACGCAAGGAGCTCATAAATGTCAAGACTGTGAAGTCAGCTGCAAAGACCTCTTTGAGAAATTTAAAGTTAGAAAATGTAATTCTACACAAAACAGCCTTAAGAAGAATAAAAGGAAGAAGACGATGGAAGAACTAAATCAGACGGAGAGAAAGCTGACTGTCTCTACGGTGGAGAGTTTCACTTGATTTATAATGCGGGCTGGATAGCATGTGAGAAGTGTTTCGGGTGGGCACACAATTCGTATGCTGGCTTAGACAGTGAGGATGAGGAATAATTCGTAAATACTCTCAAAAAGGCTAACAGTTATCAGATAGTTACTAAGCATTAGAGGTAATTTTCTCATTTTTCAAAATGACGTAAAATTTATTCTTATTCTTAATAACGAATTTATTCCAAAGTCTAAACTGTTCATTAAACAACTTTATATATTAGTTTTCAAATGATGTTCCTAATAATTTCAACGTCTATGCTCCCACTGGTAGAACAGAACGGGAAATATGTAAGCGTTTCTTCGAATTAAATTTGAAAAACAAAAATTTATCGTTTTAAGTAATGTTCAAGGAATTTACGTAAGGTTATAATTCAAGGTGAATTTATACCTTTAAGAAACATATTCTTGCGTTTATTTAGCTTACAATAAATTTTGAACGTTAAGTATCACATTGCACTCCGAGTTTTCCTATACCCCACAGAAGGCTATCATGCTACACTGACAGGGAATAACGACTTAGTGGTTCTCACATTGAACTGTTTTGTGTTTGGCGTCGGTAGAGTACGCGTCAAACTTTTGACAGCTCACGTAGACAGCATAATGGTAATCCGATTCTGAAGACGCACAAAGCAGCCGTCTGTGCGGCGGCGACTCATTGAGTGGCAGGCCTGCCGACTGCCAACGTTGGAGCACAAAAGGCCACACGCCGGTCAATCAGGATAATGCGAGCGCTTAGCCGCCTAATCGATTAGAATCCCTTAATGTGTTGGTCTACAGAAAGCGGAGGGGTTTTCCGATAACGCTTCAATTAAGGCCGACCGCACTCTTGCCGAGGGTCTGACGTAATATCGATATCGTCCGGCGCCTGTCTTGTATGAGCGCCTCGTGCAGTCAGAAGGCGATAACGACTCCCAAGAGAGAATTTCGGCTTTCTATCGGCAAATATTACGCCATAAAGAGGGGGAATATAGAGATATTTTTTGAATTATTTCTGTAGGAAATATGAGGCGGAACAATCTCGCCAGTCGTTTGTTCTCGTACCCTAGTATCCCTCCATTTTTTACTGCTTTCATCCTATATAACTTTCTACCAGAGAAAATACAGGGTTTCTCAGATGATGGTGTTAAATTATGAATGATGAGGGACTGCGGATAATGTATCAGTTTGACATAGAGAATACTGATTTGGAAATCACCGATACGCAAGTGACAAGAGAAATTGAAAAAAAAGAATGTAATTATCGACTGTCGGCTGAGCTTAGTAAAACATAAAGTAAACGCATTGTTGTAGTTTCTTTGTTTATCGGCAAAATTTGTACCTGCCCCATATTGCCGAGCGGTTCTAGGCCCTTCAGTCCGGAACCGCTCTGCTGCTGCGGTCGCAGGTTCGAATCCTGCCTCGGGCATGGGTGTGTGTGATGTCCTTAGGTTAGTGAGGTTTTAGTAGTTGTAAGTTTAGGGGATTGATTACCTCTGATGTTCAGTTCCATAGTGCTTAGAATCATTTGAACCATTTTTTTGAAAACTTTGCATTAAATGCTGTATTTACAACAGCTGTTGAAAACAGTGTCCACTAGCTCGTACGCAAACACGACGCAAAATTGCACCCTTTGTCCGTGAGGGATATCATCTATTGTATTCTTTGTCCGTAGTGAAGTTCCGGTGCTAGTCCCAGTGGATTCTCTCCAGTTCCGCCATTTCAGATGACCGCGCGAGAAGAGTAGGGAGTGTCTGATGAGGGTATGACGAAACCTGCACAGGGACTTCGTTGTGTTTTCTGCAGTGCATTAACGAAGGTTCGTGTTCCAAGCGCTCATAATGAAGGCTTACATATTGATCAGTTTCACCTATTCCACAATTTTAACGCCAGTTTATTAAATTGCCGAGGGAACGATTCGTAGGATATCATATTCCACAAGCAGTATTACTTTGACTCAGTCACTTCCATCACAGGGTCCTTCCATTCCAGAATGACATGTTTGTCATTTATCTTCGTCCCTAAAAGTATCCCAGAATACCTGGTATATCATACTAAGTGCTGTCAGGTCTTCCACTTGAATGAGGAGAAATTACCTTCATAAGTTAAAGTGGTGTCCGAAATAACCAAAGAAAGTGTGATGGGATGGATATTTTTTCACGATGTATATGTAGGTATCTTGGAATGTAATGTTAGCGTCTCTCTGAATTTGGTAATGCACTTGAACAGAACAAATCATAATTTGGGAATACACTACTTGTGACCACTCATTTGAACAAGTCGCAGCTATAAAGTGTCTTTACTTCTTGCGCCACGTTTAAGATGGAACGATCAAAATAGGAAGGGCTTATTTCTACAGTGGTACAAGTCTATTACTTCGACTCTTCTGTCTATAATGCTTCTGACATTAATGTTCCAAACAAACAGAAAGAAAGGTTCATCTCTAGCAAGAAGCCATATGCTTGAATATTTCGGGTATCTCAGGTGCAAATTTTTTAGGACTTTGTGTCTCAGAATGAACGAAAATGGACTTGTATCACTATTGAAATAAACCCTTCATATATCTAGTTGCGGGCGAAGCAGATGCCCTACTCTGACTTACCGGAAAAGCCCTAAGAAAGTGTACCAATAATGAAGGAGCATACCTTCATATCGACTCTTGGAAACTGTTTTTTTGTACATTTATTGGATTAGCGGAAAGGATGGAGTGAATAAGGAAAAAAGCTGTCCGATTTCGCACGGGTCTGTTAACTCAGAAAGAGAGACGCTTTTGTGAAAGTTGGTACACAGCGCAAACACCCCCCGGTACCGGCATTTCAGTGTGTACAGGGGCAACACTCTTGTGACTGCCTCTCCTATTTCCAACATTTCGAAAGGTCACCTCATCAGAAACGCGGATATGTAGCTGAAGACTTTAATAGATGGAGGAGTCCTTTTGTCAACTTTAGAAGTCAAAATACGCATGATGATCATTGTGATACGTATTTAATTAGGTGTTAATGCAATAATTGATTACAATAACGAAGATAGTTTATACATAGTATCAAACGAAACTTGACGAACCTTCACAATACGCAATGATGAACCAAAACACTATCAACAGTCTGTTACCTCACTTTTTTTGTTTTTTGAGTCACCGGTCTTCTCACTTGTTTGGAACTCCTCACCTGTTCCAATCTTTTCATCTGAGAATAGCAATTACAACCTACTTTCTCATTTAATTGCTGGATATATTCCAGTCTCATCTCCCTCTACAGTTTTTACCGTCTGCAGCGCTTTCTACAACTTTGAAGTTACACTCCTGGAAATTGAAATAAGAACACCGTGAATTCATTGTCCCAGGAAGGGGAAACTTTATTGACACATTCCTGGGGTCAGATACATCACATGATCACACTGACAGAACCACAGGCACATAGACACAGGCAACAGAGCATGCACAATGTCGGCACTAGTACAGTGTATATCCACCTTTTGCAGCAATGCAGGCTGCTATTCTCCCATGGAGACGATCGTAGAGATGCTGGATGTAGTCCTGTGGAACGGCTTGCCATGCCATTTCCACCTGGCGCCTCAGTTGGACCAGCGTTCGTGCTGGACGTGCAGACCGCGTGAGACGACGCTTCATCCAGTCCCAAACATGCTCTATGGGGGACAGATCCGGAGATCTTGCTGGCCAGGGTAGTTGACTTACACCTTCTAGAGCACGTTGGGTGGCACGGGATACATGCGGACGTGCATTGTCCTGTTGGAACAGCAAGTTCCCTTGCCGGTCTAGGAATGGTAGAACGATGGGTTCGATGACGGTTTGGATGTACCGTGCACTATTCAGTGTCCCCTCGACGATCGCCAGTGGTGTACGGCCAGTGTAGGAGATCGCTCCCCACACCATGATGCCGGGTGTTGGCCCTGTGTGCCTCGGTCGTATGCAGTCCTGATTGTGGCGCTCACCTGCACGGCGCCAAACACGCTTACGACCATCATTGGCACCAAGGCAGAAGCGACTCTAATCGCTGAAGACGACACGTCTCCATTCGTCCCTCCATTCACGCGTGTCGCGACACCACTGGAGGCGGGCTGCACGATGTTGGGGCGTGAGCGGAAGACGGCCTAACGGTGTGCGGGACCGTAGCCCAGCTTCATGGAGACGGTTGCGAATTGTCCTCGCCGATACCCCAGGAGCAACAGTGTTCCTAATTTGCTGGGAAGTGGCGGTGCGGTCCCCTACGGCACTGCGTAGGATCCTACGGTCTTGGCGTGCACCCGTGCGTCGCTGCGGTCAGGTCCCAGGTCCACGGGCACGTGCACCTTCCGCCGACCACTGGCGACAACATCGATGTACTGTGGAGACCTCACGCCCCACGTGTTGAGCAATTCGGCGGTACGTCCACCCGGCCTCCCGCATGCCCACTATACGCCCTCGCTCAAAGTCCGTCAACTGCACATACGGTTCACGTCCACGCTGTCGCGGCATGCTACCAGTGTTAAAGACTGCGATGGAGCTCCGTATGCCACGGCAAACTGGCTGACACTGACGGCGGCGGTGCACAAATGCTGCGCAGCTAGCGCCATTCGACGGCCAACACCGCGGTTCCTGGTGTGTCCGCTGTGCCGTGCGTGTGATCATTGCTTGTACAGCCCTCTCGCAGTGTCCGGAGCAAGTATGGTGGGTCTGACACACCGGGTTCAATGTGTTCCTTTTTCCATTTCCAGGAGTGTATTTCGTGATGTCTTATCACCCATCCCCTATCATCCTGTCCCCTCTTCGTATCAGTGTCTTTAACATATTCCGATAATGCAGAGAGCCTCTTCATTTATCACCCTATCAGTCCAGGCAAGTTTCAACATTCAAATCTCAAATGCCTATATTCTCTTCTGTTCTGGTTTTCCCCGAGTCCGTGTTCACTACCATAAAGGTTTGTGCTACAAACATACATTCTGAGAATTTTTTTCCTCAAATTAAGACCCATGTGTGATGCCAGAAAATTTCTCTTGGCCAGAATGTCATTGCCATTGCTAGACTGCTGCTAATATCCTCCATGCTCCGTCCGTCATGGGTTACTTTGCTGTCTAGGTAGCAGAATTCCTTAACGTCATCTACATCGTGATAACCAGTCCTGATGTTGACTTCCTCGCTGTTCTCATTTGTTCTACTTCTCGTTTTTTTCATCTTTCTTCCATTTACTCCTAATCTATAGTCTGTACTCCTCAGACTATTCCATTAAACAGCTCCTATAATTCTTCCTCAGTCTCACTGAGGATAGCAGTCTTATCAACGATATCATTATTGATATCCTCTCACCTTGAATTTTGCTCCCACTCTTAATCCTTTCTTCTGAGTTCGTCATTCCCTCTTCGATTTACAGACTGAACAGTATTTCTGTCTGACACTCTCATGGAACGAAATGCAGCGGCGAATCTGCGTAGCACGGAGCTGGCGTCCAGAATCACTATGTGAAAAAAAACACCCGGACACCCCAAAACACATACGTTTTTCATATTAGGTGCATTGTGCAACCTACTGCAAAGTACTCCATATCAGCGACCTCAGTAGTCATTAGACACCCTTAGAGAGCAGAATGGGGCTCTCTGCGGATCTCACGGACTTCAAACGTGGTCAGGTGACTGGGTGTCACTTGAGTCATACGTCTGTAAGCGAGATTTACACACTCCTAAACATCCCTAGGTCCACTGCTTCCGATGTGATAGTGAAGTGGAGTGAAGGGACACGTACAGCGCAAATGCGCACTGGCCGACCTCGACCGATGACTGACAGAGACCGCCGACAGTTGAAGACGGTCGTAATGTGTAATATGCAGACACCTATCCAGACCATCACACAGGAATTCCAAAACTGCATCAGGATCCACTGCAAGTACTATGACAGTTAGGCGGGAGGTGGGAAAACATGGATTTCATGGCCGAGCGGCTGCTCACAAGCCACACATCACGCCGGTAAATGCCAAACGATGCCTCGCTTGAAGCAAGGAGCGTAAACATTGGACGATTGAACAGTGTAAAAACGTTGTGTGGAGTGACGAACCACGGCACACACTGTGGCGATCCGATGGCAGGGTGTGGGTATGGCGAATTCCCGGTGAACGTCATCGGTCAGCGTGAGTAGTGCAAACAGTAAAATTCGGAGGCGGTGGTGTTATCGTGTGATCGTGTTTTTCATAGAGGGGGCTCGCACCACTTGTTATTTTTTGTGGCATTATCACAGCACAGGACTAAATTGACGTTTTAAGCTCCTTCTTGCTTCCCACTGTAGAAGAGCAATTCGGGGATTGCATCTTTTAACGCGATCGAGCAGCTGTTCATAATGCACGGCCTGTGGCGGAGTGGTTACATGACAATAACATCCCTGTAATAGACTGGCCTGACCAGATTCCTGACCTGAATCCTACAGAACACCCTTGGGATGTTTTGAAATGCCGACTTCGTGCCAGGCCTCACCGACAGACATCGATACCCCTTCTCAGTGCAGCACACCCTGAAGTGTGGGCTGCCATTCCCCAAGAAACCTTCCAACACCTGATTGAACGTATGCCTGCAAGAGTGGAAGCTGTCATCAAGGCTAAGGGTGGACCAACACCTTACTGAATTCCAGCATTATCGATGGAAGGTGCCACGAAGTTGTAAGTCATCTTCTCATTTTCAGCCAGGTGTCCGGATACTTTTGGTCACACTGTGTATCTGTCATCGGCTGGCACCCAGGTATGTCTCATGGGCCTCAGGTCGGGTGAGTGTAGTGACGAGAATTAACGTCAACATCACTACCAGCCGGCCTGAGTGGCCGTGCGGTTCTAGGCTCTACAGTCTGGAACCGAGCGACCGCTACGGTCGCAGGTTCGAATCCAACCTCGGGCATGGATGTGTGTGATGTCCTTAGGTTAGTTATGTTTAATTAGGTCTAAGTTCTAGGCGACTGATGACCTCAGAAGTCGCATAGTTCTCAGAGCCATTTGAACCATGCGTATCAACACCAGTAGCCTTGTGACAGGGACAAGTCACCACCATCGGGGAATAAATTAAGAGTAAAGACATTCAGGCTGTCCGAGGTAACGTTCACGATCTCCTCAGCTTTCATGGTGCCTCTGATTACTACCACGGGTCCAATGGAACACCAGGTGAATGTCCCACATAACATAGTATTGCCCACAGTGGCCACCATGTGTGACGAGGTACATTTTTCCAGTAACTGTTCGCCTGACGGCTTAACCGGACACGGATTTCGGCCTGGGTAACGAGGGAAGTGATTCATCTGACGAAACGACACGTTTTCAGTCAACGATTACGCCATCTCGATGATACGATGATACCGTGCCGTCTGCAATCGTAAATGACAATGTCATTGAATCAACGTTGGAATAAATAGGGACATCTGTTGCAGAGTTCCATGATGAACAATGTGCGTTGAACGACGAGCTTCGAAGTACTTGCACCTTCACCAACATTTTATACCGTCGTCAGATTGGTCACAGGTAGCCGCAAATAGTTGAAATGGCTCTAAGCACAATGGAACTTAACATCTGAGGTCATCAGTCCACTAGACTTAGAACTACTTAAACCTAACTAACCTAAGGACAACACACACATCCGTGCCCAAGGCAGGTTTGGAACCTGCGACCGTAGCATCCGAGTGGTTCCGGACTGAAGCATCTAGAACCGCTTGGCTAAATCGGCCGGTCAGATCACCGCCTATCACGTTTTACAGAGTAGGTAAACCTCCAAGTTCTGTGATGACACATAGACGTCCTATTCCTTGTCGTTTACTCGTGGCTGCACCGTCCTTCAACCACTTTGCGTACATGTTCACAAGAGTAGCTCGACCAGCTTAGTAGTTTCCGAGATGTTCGCCCTGGGCCCTGGAAACAACAGTCTGTCACTCCAAGCGGCATTCATTGTAAGACAGTAGAAATAATGTTTTAGCTCAATAGTGTGTCACTGCGCTAAGGTTCTCTAACTATTTGCGGTGGATATGTGCAGACTAAAGCGAGGAATGAAAACTTGTACCAAGGTATGTACCCGAAACGAGTTCTCCTGCCCACTACGCCACCCTGGCACAGTGGCTTCGCACAGCTGCATGGACTACTCAAACACGCCTCCCTCCTCAGTTCAAATTCCCATTCAGGCTACAGTCCAGATGGTATTCACCCTAAACTCGAACAGCATTGCAGAGTGTCTCCAACTGTATTGGAAAAAACCGGCAGAAGACTCGGGTTCGAATCTCGATGTTGGTATTAATTTTCATTCGTCCCTTCAGTCTGCACATACAGGGTAGTCCATTGATAGTGACTGGGCCAAATATCTCAGGAAATAAGCATCAAACGAAAAAACTAGAAAGAACGAAACTCGTCTAGCTTGAAGGGGGAAACCAGATGGCGCTATGGTTGGCCTGCTAGATGGCGCTGCCATAGGTCAAACGGATATCAACTTCGTTTTTTAAAATTCGAACACACATTTTTTATTACATATTTGTGTAGTACTAAAGAAATATGAATGTTTTAGTTGAACCACTTTTTTCGCTTTGTGATAGATGGCAGTGTAATAGTCACAAACGTATAAGTACGTGGTATCTCGAAACATTCCGCCAGTGCGGACGGTATTTGCTTCGTGATACATTACCCGTGTTAAAATGGACCGTTTACCAATTGCAGAAAAGGTCGATATCGTGTTGATGTATGGCTAAAGTGATGAAAATGCCCAACGGGCGTGTACTATACAGGGTGTTACAAAAAGGTACGGCAAACGTTCAAGAAACATTCGTCACACACAAAGAAATAAAATAGGTTATGTGGACATGTGTCCGGAAACGCTTACTTTCCATGTTAGAGCTCATTTTATTACTTCTCTTCAAATCACATTAATCATGGAATGGAAACACACAGCAACAGAACGTACCAGCGTGACTTCAAACACTTTGTTACACGAAATGTTCAAAATGTCCTCCGTTAGCGAGGATACATGCATCCACCCTCCGTCGCATGGAATCCCTGATGCGCTGATGCAGCCCTGGAGAATAGCGTATTGTATCACAGCCGTCCGCAATACGAGCACGTAGAGTCTCTACATTTGGTACCGGGGTTGCGTAGACAAGAGCTTTCAAATGCCCCCATAAATGAGAGTCAAGAGGGTTGAGGTCAGGAGAGCGAGGAGGCCATGGAATTGGTCCGCCTCTGCCAATCCATCGGTCACCGAATCTGTTGTTGAGAAGCGTACGATCACTTCGACTGAAATGTGCAGGAGCTCCATCGTGCAGGAACCACATGTTGTGTCGTACTCGTAAAGGCACATGTTCTAGCAGCACAGGTAGAGTATCCCGTATGAAATCATGGCGGTGAATCGAGGAAGTACAGTACATACTGACGAAACTAAAATGAGCTCTAACATGGAAATTAAGCGTTTCCGGACACAAGTCCACATAATATCTTTTCATTATTTGTGTGTCAGGAATGTTTCCTGGAAGTTTGGCGGTACCTTTTTGTAACTGTATACGCTGCTCGGTATCCGGGACATCATCATCCCAGTGTCCGGACCGTTCGCCGGATAGTTCCGTTATTTAAGGAAACAGAAAGTGTTCAGAAACATGTGAAACGTCAACCACGACCTGTAACAAATGATGATGCCGAAGTAGGTGTTTTAGCTGCTGTCGCGGCTAATCCGCACTTCAATAGCAGACAAATGGCGCGAGAATCTGGAATATCAAAAACTTCGCTGTTGAGAATACTACATCAACACCGACTGCACCAGTACCATGTTTCTATGCACCAGGAATTGCATGGCGACGACTTGGAACGTCGTGTACAGTTCTGCTACTGGGCACAAGAGAAATTACGGGACGATCACAGATTTTTTGCGCGTGTTCTGTTTAGTGGCGAAGCGTCATTCACCAACAGCGGTAACGTAAACCGGCATAATATGCAGTATTGGGCAACGGAAAATACACGATGGCTGCGACAAGTGGAACATCAGCGACCATGGGTGATCCACCAATGTTACTACAAGATGTTTCACTGCATGACAGAATGGCATTGTACTTCCAACATGATGGTTGTCCGGCACATAGCTCGCGTGCGGTTGAAGCGGTATTGAATATCATATTTCAAGACAGGTGGATTGGTCTTCGAAGCACCATACCATGGCTCGCACGTTCACCGGATCTGACGTCCCCGGATTTCTTTCTGTGGGGAAAGTTGAAGGATATTTGCCATCGTGATCCACCGACAATGCCTGACAACATGCGTCAGCGCATTGCCAATGCATGTGCAAACATTACGGAAGGAGAACTACTCGCTGTTGAGAGGAATGTCGTTACACGTATTGTCAAATGCATTGAGTTTGACGGACATAATTTTGAGCACTTATTGCGTTAATGTGGTATTTACAGGTAATCACGCCGTAACAGCAAGCGTTCTCAGAAATGATACGTTCGCAAAGGTACATGTATCACATTGGAACAACCGAAATAAAATGTTCAAACGTACCTACGTTCTGTATTTTAATTTAAAAAACCTACTTGTTACCAACTGTTCGTCTAAAATTGTGAGCCATATGTTTGTGACTATTACAGCGTCATTTATCACAAAGCGAAAAAGTGGTCCAACTAAAACATTCATATTTCTTTACGTACTACACGGACATGTAATAAAAAATTTGGGTTCCTATATAAAAATTACGCTGTTGATATCCGTTTGACCTATGGCAGCGCCATCTAGCGGGCCAACCGTAGCGGCATCTGGTTTCCCCCTTCAAGCAAGACAAGTTTCGCTCTTTGTAGTTTTTTTCGTTTGACGCTTATTTCGTGAGGTATTTGGCCAGGTCACGATCTATGGACCACCTTGTATACGTCACGTATGTTTGACACACGAACACGTCTTTAGAATCGTACGGATCCATTTGATTAAAGCATCGGTTCCTGGGTGTCCGGCAGGATCCCCCGTTTCGTTCTATGCTGAGGTGCTATTCCAACACAGTTGGAGGGACTCTACAATGCTTTTCGAGTTTTGGGGGTATACCAAGTGGGCTGAAGCGTGAGTAGGCATTTGGATTATGGAGTTAGGAGTGCTAGGTTATTCCTTGGAGTTACTCCAAGTTGCGCCAGGTGGCGTAGTGGAAGCGTAGCTGCCTAGTGAGCAGGAGAAGTGAGTTCGAGTCCCGCTCGTGGTACAAATTTTCATTCTTCAGTCTGAGTAGCAGAAATGAGACTTGGAAAGGTCTGTTGAACCATATAGTTTCATTTGCTTTTATTTACCACATTTCTTCTAACCCATGTAGGAATACTAGGTATCCAGATGGCAACCAATAAAGGAATCGACACTGTACACCAGTAAAATTGCTTCCATCTACACTTATCAGCGAGAACATTGTGACTGCCGATCTAATAGCCATATAAACCCGTCCAGGCGATAGCAGCTTCACCTGGTGACACACGGAGGCTAGACACACGCACGGTGCATGTTGTGTCAGTGTGTAGAATGGAGAAGGGGCGCGATCTACCTGCGTCTGACAGAGGGCAGATTTTGATGCCTCTGAGGCTCGACACGAGCATTTAGGAAACTGCACAGCTTATGGTGTGTTCAATGAGAGTTGTGATGAGCGTCTTCAACACGTGGCGAAACCGAGTTGGAACCACGTCCAGACGTCGTAGGCTGTGCAAACTGGAAAAACAGTACAAGTGGCGAACTGTGGCGGAGTCAGCATCAGACTTTAATACTGGGCAAAGTAGAAGTGTGTGCACTGTATACTCATAACGACGGGATTCCGCAGCTGACGACCCATGCACGTGCGAATGTTATCACAGAGACGTCGGCAACTACAACTGAAACGAGCACGTGACGATCAGCACAGGGCATTGGGACAGTGATAGAGTGCTGCATTGTCCGATGAATCCCGATACCTTCTTCATCATGCCGATGGGAGGATGCGTCGCCTTCGAGGCTAACAGCTCCTTGACACCTGTACTAGGAACGAAGACAATCTGGCGACGGCTCCATTTGCTGTTGAGGAACATTCAAGTGGAAATCCGTGGGTCCAGACGAGCTCGTGTGGGGCACCACGACGGCCAAGGAGTATCGTACACTGGTTGCAAGCCATGACACCCCTTCATGACGATCATCTTACCCGATGGCAGCGGTTTTTTTTAACAAGATAATGCGCTATGTCTTAAGGCCAGGAGTCTGATAGTGTGCTACGAGGAACACATTGACGAGTTCCAATTGATGTGCTGGCCTCCAACTCGCCAGATATGAACTTGATCGAACACATCCAGGATCTGATTGAACGTGGCTCCAGAATACATCGCCCCCTGCCACGGAAATTACGTGAATTAGGCGACTTACTTGTGTAGATTTGGTATCCTATTAGATGTTTGGTCATAATGTCGTGGCTGGTTAGTTATTTACGACTGGTTCGTTTGACTCAGGTAGGTAGGAATTAGAATCCTTTTTGTTTTCTGTCGTCACGAGAGTGTAAGCTGCATTTCTAAGGCAAAGACAGCTCGCTTCATTTTACAAGTCCTATTAGGTGTTTTCTACAAAAGACATTTCCCCCACAGAGTAAGTTCCGACACATAACCAGGAAAACACATTCAAGGCATTGAGATCTACATAACGTCGTAACACCGGAAATTCCGGATGCATCGTACCTTCTACCAATGTATAATTTTTTTTGCTGAATTTTATGTAAATATTTGTAATTTAGATGCTTTCTTTTAATAAGTAAGGACATTGATTCACTGTATGTGTAAATTTAGGTAGAAGTGTGTTGACATTACATTGTATTTATCTGTGTCTTCCTGTGAAACTTATACGCTCTGCGAAAAAGACAAAGGAATTGTTATTTGCATCGACTAGCGACGATAATGGCAGAACTTGTGCATTGTAAAATCTTTGAGTAAGTGGTTGTTGTACGAAGCACACGGAGAGAGATAGACGGAGTTCTGCCTCGGGCATGGATGTTTGTGATGTCCTTAGGTTAGTTAGCTTTAACTAGTTCTAAGTTCTAGGGGACTAATGACCTCAGCAGTTGAGTCCCATAGCGCTCCGAGCCATTTGATTTTTTTTTTGTAGTATGTGGAAGTGTGGTGTTTACGCTCTCGCAGTAGAGTGTACCATTTCGGCTGCGTCATGTACGCGTGCCGGCCAGATGTCTAGTGGACGTGCGAAAGAGGTTGAATTAATTAAGATTGCCCATTCCTGTAATTAGCCGTGCTCCACAATATGCTACGTTCTTCAACAACAGCAGCACTTACAGCATCACATATTCGTCGTTACCTCCGAGTTAAGTTGTAAGCCCAGCACTGAAGTAAGACTATTCATCGGTAGACATTATTAACGGCTAACCCAGCAGCGCTGCTGAATGCGATTTGATTGATAAAATTTATTTAAATAATAATCAGTTAAACTCAGCACGATTGTGTCCTCATTGTCCTCAGACACTGTTGCCAGCCAGGGTATTGTTATTTTTTTTTTCGTCATAAGCTAACCGATTGTCATGAGAAACAAATTGAATAGTTTCAGCCACTTTATTAATGAATAATTTCACTTATAAGAATTTTAGCCTCAGTGTGCTTTCAATTAACTGCTGTACAACAGAGGCTTCAGTATATGAGCAGAGTAAAGCAATTTCATTTTTCAACTTTGAGAATCAATCACTCAAAAAAATTCAAATCTAAAGAAATTCTGAAATTAAAAGTGCAGAAGTTTTATTTATTTTACAAATAGCTTGGAGCACATGACTGTTTGGTTTAGTGCGTATTCTATTATTTGTTTCTGTTCAAGTCAGTGAAAAAAAGGCTCAGCCGTTCAGAGAATAATTTGAAATACAACTAACTGCAAAGTAAAAAGTTAGATGATGTTAAGTTGAAGTCACTGAAAACCATTGTTCACATAACGAAGTGAAACACTAACGTGGAGTTTAATTGCATATTTTCAAATCATTACTCGATTTTTTTTTTCAAAATTTAATGACTAACATAACGTAAGAGTAACTTTTCAGTTTTCTTTATCATTACACGCTCACTTAAAATTAGTGTCAAAAAAGTGACAACCTGCAGTTGGCACATCAGTTAATTATTTACTTTTCGTTGTTTAGTGTAACTTTTGGATTCATGATCAGTGGTATACCTTTTCTGTCCAGCGTTGTTCGCGAGTGAATGCACAAAATCTTTCCATATTATAACCCTGTTCGGTTCGATTACTTTTTATTTTTAGTACACTTTTCCATCAGAAGTGCCTGTTGTACACTTTCCTCCTACTTATCGGTATTATTTCTTCAGGATAGATAGCCTTATCCAATTCGTAAAATTCCATTAGGCATACACGCGATCCACAGTCATACTTTATATTGCAAGCAGGATAGGCCGATTAGTAAGGGGGAGGTTACATGTGGCGACCATGACAGGACAATATCAGTTTGATATTGTTCTGGGCACGAATTTGCTTTGTGCAGTTTTGTAGCGAATAATAAATTTTTGCTACAAAGCTACTCACCTACAATGACACTAAGTGGCAGAAATAAGGCGCACATTTAAATTTCACAGTAATCAGCAAACTGGGCAACTTGAATAAAATATGCGGAACGAGTAATTTGATTGTACCAAATGCAGAACAATCGGTCGGACAAAGGACGACCCAGGAAGTGGGAGCCATTGTTCAGAATTTGGCTGCTAGCATCATAGACGCTGCTGCTGAAAATCGAACAATGGCAGAAATGGAATTCCAGGCACTTGCAAATGCTACGGAATATGGAATAAAAATTAAAACAGAACCTTTTGATGACGGATACAAGGAATCTATTAAGACTGAACCGGTGTTGCAACCTGTGATTTCCGGAAATATAAATGATTTATTCAGTTTGTTAATCAGTAAAATTGATACCTAGTCGGCAGCAATGAATGCTAATATGGATGCCAAATCAGCAAAAATAGATGACCACAATAAAGCAGTTAAAACTGTTAACAGTAATATTGGAATTGTTAACACAAAGGTAGATAAAACTGGAGCAGAAGTAGTAGCATTGAGTACCGAAATCGGTAATCTGAAGTGTGACGTGGAGGAAGCCCAAACAATGATAGGAAACATAAATAGTCGTTTAGAAACTGAAGTAGGGAGGATCGAACAGAAACTGGTAGAAACTGTTGGTCCCACAATAGAGAGCAAGGTAGCTGAAAAAGTGAAAGGAGCTCGAGAAGAGGATGTAGGGAAAATAACGAGTTTACAGACTTTAGTATCTGATGTAGGTGCTAAAGTAAATAGACAATCGGTTGTATGTAATGAAAAGAAGCAGGAGATGGAAACGTTATCAATTACCACTTGCCTAGTAGTTACAAGGATAAATCAGTTAGAGAAGCGATAAGGAGAAAATCGGCACTAGATGTCACACCTCACACATAGCGCTGAAATATTAGCTAAGAAGGAGTGTTTCGAATCCCTTAAAAACAGGGTGGACTCCATGCTACCGACTTCATTAAAAACTGTGAAAGGGTATTGCCGGAATCGTTGACAGACGAGAGAATAATAAATGCAGTAATCGACGTGTTAGCTGTCGAGGCTAAGCGACGGGGTTTAAACCTCGATGTAACAAACATGACGTTTCAAGAGTTCAAAAATGCATTCTTGAAAGAGTATTGGTCAGAGCACAAACAAGAGTGTGTATGGCGCGATTTCGTAGTTTCGAGGCCCTACGATGTAAGCTTGCGCGGCTCAATGAAAGAATTTGGTGAAAACTGGATCCGCAAACTGGAATATTTGCGTGATCGGAAAACTGAATCGGAGATTGTCTGAGATCTGTGGAAGAAGCTTCCAGATGACTCCAAGAGATACATCGGCAGCAGTTTGAGAATAGTTGTTGCGGTTTTAGAGAAAGTAGAAGACGAAAACAATTGGTGGAATATCCACGAAAATTGTAAAAGCCGTGGTAATGGTAACAGTTACCTCCATAGTCACAACCAGAAGAGTAACCATGGCAATAATGGTAGCAACCACCATGGTAATAAGAATCCACAGCACTATAACAATAATGGTTATAGTAACAACAACAACAACAACAACAACAACAACAACTGTAGAATGATAGAGGCCAGTATCAAGTAAATATGGTACGTGGTCCTTGGAGGAATGATAGTAGACAGGAGCGGAATGATACATCACGGAGTCTGCTAGCAACAGGACTGTCGGAATTAGTCGGGGAAACAACTAGCCGCGCTGGCTGGGGTCCCACCGGGCGTGGGGAGATCTTGGCGGCCCAAACGGAAACCTAAACAATACCGCTGTGATAAATCCGAAAGTATAACTCAGCGATGGGAGAATGTGCAAGAGAGTAAAGAGAGCGACGCACCTAGAGTAATGATAACTGAGCTGGAAACGGGAAACGGCAGTGGACGCAGCTGTCACTACTCGTAAAAGTAATAATGATATTAGTGTACCGGTAGGGGAGAAGAAAGCGGCCGCTGTTAAAGCAACAACGGTTACGCAAGTTTCAGTAGAGTATGAGTTGCCAGTGGAAGTAATAGAGCCGGTTTCGAATAAAGTTTCCGTTATCGAGCAGGGAAAAGCGGAACGCAGGATGGTGTGGTTAGGTCAGTTCAGTCGGATGTACGACGAACTGAAAAGTTATAGAGGGTTGTATGGGAGGTGTGCTAATGGGGAGAGCGGACAGAAATTGATACTTCTCAGCCTGCAAGAAATTAGCGTTTTTGAAACGGAAAGGTCTGTACATGAACGGCAGGCTTGTCCAAACGATGTTTTTGAAGTAGCCAACCCCAGCGACGCTGGTCCTATTGAAAACCGAGGCGGATGTTACGAGGTGGGGCAACATGAATATGGCCATAATGACCAGCTACAACTAATTGAAAGCCACGCAGATTACAGTATCTACGAGGTCAAACCTGACGTTATACAGTCAGACGAGAGTGATGATTGTAGAGTGAGCTCGGAAGATGAGATAGAAATCAGAGCACAGTTCACCAAAAATCTTGGAAGATGACAACCATTTTTGAGAAGAATACCTACCTGACGTGACAATTAGCGAGCTATTGGTTAAACAAAGTTCATTAGTCGACGAAATTGGTAGTAAGATTACGGTGTTGAGACCAAACAAGTTCACCTACCGCAGGACAGACAAATAGAGATAAAGAAACGTTCAAATACAAATAATTAGAAAACCACTGGATAAACTGCTGTCGGCATCGAAACCGGACGGATTCTTCTTGGAACACCTGGATACAGATGAGGATTTGTTGTGGGAAGACCAAACCATTGATAATGACAGGTGTATACAGATTGTAGCGCCCGTTAATATGCACGGCCTACAAATGCAAATTGCGAGTGATGGAAGTCAAAATAATCGGTGCTACCGGAAGGAATAGCAAACCGATAAATCGACCTTATTGTGGGTTTAGATGGGTTGTTAAAATGCCGTGCGATTATTAACTGCAATAAGAAAACCATGAAGTGCATTTCCAAAGACAAGACTGAAGTAAATGTGTGTTTTGATGAAACGAGTAGCAATGTGAGTAGTGAATACAAAACTATTCATCTCGTTACTTGTCCTAATGAGATAGGTTTAGGCAGAAAAATGGAATACCACGGTATCCGCAATATGAGCATTGACCATTGTTTGGAAGACGAATTAGAGTTCATTGTAGACAGATTGCCAAATGCCCTGCCTCAACAAAAACGAGACCTGTATGACGAAATAATGAGAAACAAGAACGTGTTTTCAAAGAAACTGTGGCTTGTTAGTGGGTATCAGTGTAAGTTAAATTTAATACGGAATTTAATAGCGGAAAGGTCGGGGAAGAAGGCCAGTGTTCACTCTGTCTGCTTGCCGGGGGGTCTAATGCGAGATGTGGAGGAGGCCCTGCCGACGGCGATAGAGAGCACTGGGTGCACCCGACTGCAAATTGTTGCTCATGTCGGCACCAATGACTCCTGCCGTCTGGGTTCAGAGGTCATCCTCAGTTCGTACAGGCGGTAGGCGGAATTAGTGAAGGCGGAAAGCCTCGCTCGCGGGGTGGAATCTGAGCTAACTATTTGTAGTATCGTTCCCAGAACCGATCGCGGTCCTCTGGTATGGAGCCGAGTGGAAGGCTTAAACCATAGGCTCAGACGATTCTGCTGAGATCTGAGGTGCAAATTTCTCGACCTCCGCTATCGAGTGGAGAAATGTAGGGTCCCCCTGAATTGGTCAGGCGTGCACTACACGCCGGAAGCGGCTAGAAGGATAGCGGAGTACGTGTGGAGTGCACATGTGGGTTTTTTAGGCTAGAGAATTCCCTCCCTAGGCTCGACAAGACGTCTCCTGAGACGCGGCAAGGTAGGAGTAGGCAAAATGCAACAGGGAATAACAATATTAATGTGCTAATAGTAAACTGCAGGAGCGTCTATAGAAAGGTCCCAGAACTGCTCTCATTAATAAACGGTCACAATGCCCATAGGGACAGAAAGTTGGCTGAAACCAGACGTAAACACTAATGGAATCCTAAACTCAGATTGGAATGTATACCGCAGAGACAGGCTGGACTGTGAAAGGGGAGGCGTGTTTATAGCGATAAGAAGTGCAATAGTATCGAAGGAAATAGACGGAGATCTGAAATGTGAAATAATTTGGGTGAAGGTCACGGTTAAAGCAGGCTCAGGCATGGTAATTGAATGTCTCTATAGGCCCCCTGGCTCAGCAGCTGTTGTGGCTGAGCACCTGAAGGATAATATGGAAAATATTTCGAGTAATTTCCCCACCATGTTATAGTTCTGGGTGGAGATTTTAATTTGCGGGATATAGACTGGGAGAATCAAACGTTCATAACAGGTGGCAGGGACAGAATCCAGTGAATTTTTTTAAGTGCTATATCTGAAAACTATCTTGAGCAGTTAAACAGAGAACCAACTCGTGGCTATAACATATTGGACCTCCTGGTGACAAACAGACCCGAACTATTTGAAACAGTTAATGCAGAACAGGGAATCAGCGATCATAAAGCGGTTACCGCATCGATGATTTCAGCCGTAAATAAAGATATTAAGAAAGGTAGGAAAATTTTTCTGTTTAGCAAAAGTGACAAAAAGCAGATTTCAGAGTACCTGATGGCTCAACACAAAAGTTTTGTCTCAAGTACAGATAGTGTTGAGGATCAGTGGACAAAGTTCAAAACCATCGTACAATATGCGTTAGATGAGTATGTGCCAAGCAAGATCGTAAGAGATGGAAAAGAGCCACCGTGGTACAACAACCGAGTTAGAAAACTGCTGCGGAAGCAAAGGGAACTTCACAGCAAACATAAACATAGCCAAAGCCTTGCAGACAAACAAAAATTACGCAAAGCGATATGTAGTGTGAGGAGGGCTAAGCGAGAGGCGTTCAATGAATTCGAAAGTAAAGTTCTAGGTACTGACTTGGCAGAAAATCCTAAAAAATTTTGGTCTTATGTCAAAGCGGTAGGTGGATCAAAACAAAATGTCCAGACATTCTGTGACCAAAATGGTACTGAAACAGAAGATGACAGACTAAAGGCCGAAATACTAAATGTCTTTTTCCAAAGCTGTTTCACAGAGCTGCACTGTAGTTCCTTCTCTAGTTTGTCGCACAGATGACAAAATGGTAGATATCGAAATAGACGACAGAGGGATAGAGAAACAATTAAAATCGCTCAAAAGAGGAAAGGCCGCTGGACCTGATGGGATACCAGTTCGATTTTACACAGAGTACGCGAAGGAACTTGCCCCCCTTCTTGCAGCGGTGTACCATAGGTCTCTAAAAGAGCGTAGCGTTCCAAAGGATTGGGAAAGGGCACAGGTCATCCCCGTTTTCAGGAAGGGACGTCGAACAGATGTGCAGAACTATAGACCTATATCTCTAACTTCGATCAGTTGTAGAATTTTGGAATATGTAATATATTCGAGTATAATGACTTTTCTGGAGACTAGAAATCTACTCTGTGGAAATCAGCATGGGTTTAAAAAAAGACGGTCGTGTGAAACCCAGGTCGTGCAATTCGTCCACGAGACTCAGACGGCCATAGACACGGGTTCCCAGGTAGATGCCGTGTTTCTTGACTTCCGCAAGGCGTTTGATACAGTTCCACACAGTCATTTAATGAACAAAGTAAGAGCATATGGACTATCAGACCAATTGTGTGATTGGATTGAAGAGTTCCTAGATAACAGAACGTAGCATGTCATTCTCAATGGAGAGAAGTCTTCCGAAGTAAGAGTGATTTCAGGTGTGCCGCAGGGGAGTGTCGTAGGACCGTTGCTATTCACAATATACTTAAATGACCTTGTGGATGACATCGGAAGTTCACTGATGCTTTTTGCGGATGATGCTGTGGTATATCGAGAGGTTGTAACAATGGAAAATTGTACTGAAATGCAGGAGGATCTGCAGCGAATTGACGCATGGTGCAGGGAATGGCAATTGAATCTCAATGTAGACAAGTGTAATGTGCTGAGAATACACAGAAAGATAGATCCATTATCATTTAGCTACAAAATAGCAGGTCAGCAACTGGAAGCAGTTAATTCCATAAATTATCTGGGAGTACGTATTAGGAGTGATTTAAAATGGAATGACCGTACAAAGTTAATCGTCGGTAAAGCAGATGCTAGACTGAGATTCATTGGAAGAATCCTAAGGAAATGCAATCCGAAAACAAAGGAAGTAGGTTACAGTACGCTTGTTCACCCACTGCTTGAATACTGCTCAGCAGTGTCGGATCCGTACCAGACAGGGCTGATAGAAGAGATAGAAGATCCAACGGAGAGCAGCGCGCTTCGTTACAGGATAGTTTAGTAATCGCGAAAGCGTTACGGAGATGATAGATAAACTCCAGTGGAAGACTCTGCAGGAGAGACGCTCAATAGGTCGGTACGGGCTTTTGTTGAAGTTTCGAGAACACACCTTCACCGAAGAGTCAAGCAGTATATTGCTCCCTCCTACGTATATCTCGCGAAGAGACCATGAGGATAAAATCAGAGAGATTAGAGCCCACACAGAAGCATACCGACAATCCTTCTTACCACGAACAATACGAGACTGGAATAGAAGGGAGAACCGATAGAGGGCCGGCCGAAGTGGCCGTGCGGTTAAAGGCGCTGCAGTCTGGAACCGCAAGACCGCTACGGTCACAGGTTCGAATCCTGCCTCGGGCATGGATGTTTGTGATGTCCTTAGGTTAGTTAGGTTTAACTAGTTCTAAGTTCTAGGGGACTAATGACCTCAGCAGTTGAGTCCCATAGTGCTCAGAGCCATTTGAACCATTTGAACCGACAGAGGTACTTAAGGTACCCTCCGCCACACACCGTCAGGTGGCTTGCGGAGTATGGAGGTAGATGTAGATGTAGATGAACCATTCTTTGTAAGACCATGTGTGGTACCGCTATCCAAGAAGGAGGCTGTCCAATAAGAGACAGATCGAATGTTAGAATGGAATGTTGTAGAGAGGAGTTCCAGCCCCTGTAACAGTCCCTTAATAGTAGTAGTAAAGAGGCCATTCAACGTGAGACAGATAGACCAGAAAAAGTGTGGAAGAGATAATGCAAATATTTCACAAGGTACAGTTTATGACTAGCCTGGACCTTATACTGGGTACTGGCAAATAGCTTTATAAGAAGAATGTGGGAAATATATGGCGTTTTTATGTGCAGACAGGTGTTACCAGTACAAGCTAGAGACATTTTGCCTGAATATATCTGTTTCTGTCTTTATCAGGGCCCTAGATAATGTGTTAGGCGCTGCCCTGAGCCCAAAACTGACAGTGTACGTGGACAATTTGCTGCTGGCGAATTCGTCATGGCGAGAACATTGCGAATTGTTAGATGAAGTTCCTAGTGCGTTACGCAAAGGTGAAATGACGCTGAAACTGAAGAAGTGCGAGTTTCTGAAGAAAGAACTGAATTTTCTTGGTCACAGGTGACAACAGAGGGTATCACTAAAGATAGACGGAAAGTGGAGGCAATAAAGAACTGTCCTCCTTGCCGAAGACTAGGAAAATGTTAAAGAGTTTCCTAGGGCTCTCAGGATTCTATTGCAATTTCGTGCAGGGGCATGCGCTCAACGATCCAAACCTCAACAACTTGTTGCGAGGAAATACGCCATTTGTGTGGGCTGACGAGTGTCAGGCAGCATTTGAAAGACTGAAAAATGACTTACTACAGAATAACATATTGTACCATCCTGCTCTTGCATTGCCATTTGATATGGGAACGGACTCATCTAATTATGGCTTAAGAGTAGAATTGTTTCAAGAGGTAGGAGAAGGAGAAAATAAAGAACCAGAATAGTCGCGTTCGCAAGACGAACGTTGACGAAGTGTGAGCGAAACTATACGATTTCTGAGAAAGAAAAGCTCGCTATCGTGTTGTATTTCAGAAAATTTAAAGGTTATATGTGGGACCGAAAGTTGATAATCTACATGGATCACAAGGCGCTCACTTATCTAAAGCATTGTCGTTTACTACATGAAAGATTGACCGATGGTCTCTTTTCTTTTCTTTTTATTATGACATTTGTTATGTGAGAGGATTAGACATCTGTAAAGCGGACGCGCGGTCACGTTTGCCTGTCACATGCATGCCCGAGGCAGGATTCGAACCTGCGACGTAGCGGTCGCGCGGTTCCAGACAGAAGCGCCTAGAACCGCTCGGTCACCCGGCCGGGAAAACAGTAGAGAGCACCTGTAAAAACATGCGCCGTCATCTAAACGAGGACGACTGTCTAATAATTGTTAAGAACAAGTATGACGAAAAGACTAGCGAAGGGGGGAAAATGAGAAAGTATTACAAAATTTGTGTATCTTTTACATACGTAACGGTGAAGATAGCAATAACTGGCGAGTGTGTTGGCCAGCCAAGTACGTCACAGAGATAATTGACTACTATCATTAAGCTTATGGTCATTGCGAACCAAAGAAGTGCGCTGAGAAGCTAGCGGAAGTTGTAAAGTTAATAATACGGAAAAAAGAGTAGCTGAAAGAATAAAGACATGTGATAAGTGCCAGAGGGTGAAGGCAACGAATTGCACGAACCGTGGCCCCATGCAGAGCGTAAGACATAACCATGTTCTGGATTTGGTTTGTACGGACCTCTATGGTCCACTGCCCAAAAATTCAGGGAATTTCGCGAACATGTTAGTGGTGCTAGAAACATTTTGTAAGTTCATCAAGTTATATCCTATAAGAAAGGCAACAGAGAGAGAGGTTTATAACAGATTTGTTAATGATTACTTTGTGCACTTCGGCAAACCAAAAGCGGTTTTGTCCGATAACGGAGCGCAATTTACTTCCAAATTATGGAATAAAGGAATGAAAAGTAATGGAATTGAAGTACTACACATTTCGGCTTGCTGCCCGAGCGGGAATCCCGCGGTACGGTACATGCGTGAAGTAGGTCGGCTTTGCCGAACGTGTTGTCACCATAGTCACACATCGGTGGACGGTTACGTCGGTGAATTCGAGAAAATAATGAACGCCTTGACTCTTGAATCCACGGGCTACACTCCGGAAGAAATTCTATTAGACCGTAAGTCTAAAAGTTTAGTGGAAGAAATGACTGATTTCCCTCTGAAAGTTGATATTAACTTTGAAGTAAAGAAAGAACACCTACGAGAAATGATGAAAAAGAAAGTTGAAGCACGAATACGGCGTCATGACGCTAAAGCGCGGTTTGCCAAATTTGTTATTGGCGATCTTGTTAAAGCACACGAAAAGTCAAGCGAGATCGACCATGAAATTTCAAAATTGAAATTCATTCATAATGGACCATTTGAGATTACCAGTGTACCTCGTACTAACGCTTACTGTTTAGCTTTCCCTATATCAGGCAACCTGTAAGGTTCGCGTAATATTGTCTGTTTAAAATTGTACCAGTCAAGGACCAATTAGTTCGAAATGAGGAAAGAGAAACCAAGCCATTACGTGCTATTCTTATATTAGTGATGTCTGTGAGCTTTGCATATGTATTTATTATGTAAAAATTTTATTGTAATCTGTATGATGTGAGTTATTACCGATGCACTTAGACGAACTGTTAGTTTCAGGTCTGTGTACACGTATGCAATAACGGACAGTGTTGAGTTATCCACTGTGATGGAATTAAAAAGAGGACTGCTTGATATTGCTCGGGAGTGAGTGACAACAATTTGAGGTAGGTGGACGTTCTGGAATACCACTGGAAGCACAAACACGGAGATCTAGCGTGACGCTACGGCGCACGCAACAATGCTACGCTTGGACTGCGTCTTTGCCAGCTCTTGTAGCGTTGCGGCATTCTTTGTGAATGTGCGTGTGCAACGCGAATTGTTTTTTTTTTTTTCTTTTTCAGCGCCAGCTGTTAAAGGTTTTGATGTAAATGTTTATGTTTGGTATCGACGTTATATAAAACACACTCACTCTCGCAGTGCGAGAGGACACTTGAAAAAACTTCATGTTCGTTATACACATTTATATAATGAATTTTTGTAATTACTATTTCTTACCTGCTTCTGAATTTTTTACTATTCTTTACGTACCTTTAAATGATGCTTGAATTTTTCTATGTCAATATTGAGTATGCTTTCCATAATATTTGTAGTAATTTTAAACTTACTGATTTCTTGAAAGACATGTTTGTTTTTAAGATGTGTTGTCATACTATAACGTTTTGAGTAGTAATGACACAGGATTGTCATGTAAATAACGTGCCACCTACATAACTGGAATAAATATTTGAATTGGTAACCTAGCGATTAATAGATTTTATGCAGAAAAAACTGTTTAACTGTATGCGTCTGCATTTCAGTTTGTTTAAATTTTAGGGCATTCCCTGAATTTGTTCACTCCAAAACAAAGTCATGAAATGTGGGGCACGTGTAACACCGGAAATGCAGGATTCATGGCGCCTAATACCGATATATAATCTTTTTGCTGAATTATATGTAAATATTTGTGATTTAAATGCTTTCTCTTAATAAGTAAGGATATTGCTTTACTGTATGTGTAAATTTAGGTAGACGTCTGTTGACATTTAATTGTATTTATCTGTGTCTTCCTGTGAAACTTATAAACTCTGGGAAAAAGCCAAAGGAATTGTTATTCGCATCGACTAACAACGATAATAGCAGTGCTTGTGTGTGTAAAATCTTTGAGTAAGCGGTTGTTGAGCAAACGCGCGGAGAGAGGGAGAGAGATGGCTTCCAGCACTTGCAGTGTGTGTAAGTGTGGTGTTAACGGTTTCGCACTAGAGTCTACCATTTCGGCGGCATTATGTACGCGCACCGGCCAGATGTCTAGTAGCAGGAGTAACGACAGAGGACAGTGGACGGGCAAAAGGGGCTGTATTAATTGCGATTGCCCATTCCTGTAATTAGCTGTTCTCCACAAGATGCTACCGTCTTCAACAACAGCAGCAGTTCCAGCAACACAGATTCGTCGTCGGCTCCTAGTTTCGTCGTATGCACAGCACTGAAGTAAGACTGTTCATCGGTAGAAATTATTAACGGCTAACCCAGCAGTGCAACTGAATGTGATTTGATTGATAAAATTTATTTAAATAATAATCAGTTAAACTCATGGCGATTGTGTCCACATTGTCCTCAGACATTGTTGTTCATTTTTTTCCTTATATGCTAACCGATTGTCATGAGAAACAAATTGAATACTTACAGCCCGTTTACTAATGAATAATTTCACTTTTAAGAATTATAGCCTCAGTTAGAGTGCAGAAGTTTTATTTATTATACAAATAGCTTGCAGCACATGGCTGTTTGGATTGGTACATATTCTATTATATATTTCTGTTCAAGTCAATAAAATAAAGGCTCAGTTGTTCAGACAATAATTTGAATTCCAATTTGCAATGTAAGTAACTGCAAAGTAAAAAGTACTTGCTTTTTCTCTAAATTTGTTTGGTGAGGTTACGTTGAGGTCACTGAAAATCGTTGTTCATATAACGAAATTCAATAGTAAAATACAGTATAATTGCATATTTTCAAATCATTACTCGATAGCTTTTTTCCATAATTCAATGACAAACATAGCGTAAGAGTAACTTGTCAGTTTCCTTTATCATTGCATACTTATCTATAATTAGTGTCAAATAAGTGAGAACCTTCAGTTGGCACGTCACTGTTTAATAACACAAGTTTTTCTTTCCCATCATCTTGTATAGGATTTTTTTTCTAAATTGCCCTAGTGGGCTGGCGACCGTTATTTATTTCCTTTTCGTTCTTTAGTAGAACTTTTGGATTCATGATCAGTGGTACCCCTTTCCTGTCCAGTGTTGTTCGTGAATGAATGCACAAAATAACTTTCGTTTTTCCAAATTGTAACCCTGTTCGTTTTAATTACTTTTTATTTTTAGTAGAGTTTTCCATCAGAAGGGTCTGTTGTACACTTTCCTCCTGTTTATCGGTATTATTCTTCGGGAAAGATAGCATTATCCAATTAGTAAAAATCCATTGGGCATATCCGCGATCCACGGCGATATTTCATATCAAGCAGGATAGGCCGATTAGTAAGGGGGAGGTTACAACTTCCGCCGTTCTACATACGTGTTGCTGGCTGTTTTTTCTGTCAGAACATTACAGCCAAACTACCCCACAGTTTTGATGTCATAGTTCTGTCCTACATCATGTAGGATCGTTTAGACAGTGGAAGGCAAAGAGACCTGGCGTGAATGAGGTGAGAGTGCTTTTCTACTGTGTCACCTTTCGACAGCAGCGTACACTTGCAACTGGACTGAAACTAGTGACATCCATCGGCTTTGCAGAGGAAGCTATAAGTTTCTACAGCCGGAATTAATTGTCTGGCGTAGCGGTACTAAATTAAGTACACGAACTTTCCTGATGAATTAGTCTACCCATTAATGAGAACCATAAAAAAAATAAACCTACGGAAATTCCTGAGCTTAGCGTCCATGTCCAGAAAAAAAAACCGCAGCTTCGGCCTTTAATTTATGAAATCTGTAGATTAGTACCTCCAGTATTAAAAACGTTTTAGTTACTCAAAAAGATTGGAAACCCTAATGAAATAACTTCTAGAATGAGCCACTTTTAAAATTATGTTTGTTCAAAACATCTCCCATAGTGGAAAGCCCCACGTGGCTGAAAAAGAATTCAGTTCACGCTTCGTTACACGAAGGATAAAGAAACAGATGTACAGGATTGAATACTAATACCGCTGGCATGCTTCTGTTGCAGGATTCTAGAGCATTACCAAAATTACTGAAAGGGAAGAAAATTCAGAATGGATTAAGGGAAAGGTGTATTAGTGAAACACAGTTCACTTAATTGAAATAATGTATACTGCGACACACACTTTAACTAATATTTTATTGGCATGAGGCGTTTGGGAGCATGCCGCCGCCATCAGGTGTATTTGCAGTCACTTTTATATTGTAATTAAAATGAAGTGAGGTTAAGTTCCTTTGCTGTGTGTGTGTGTTAGGTTACGTGTCGAAAAAAGATGCATTTTTATTGGCAATTTCGTTGTCTGTAACAAAGAGCACAGTAACAAGTACCTCACAACTCAACGCTTTCACAGTCATTTTAACTAAAATGTAAAAGTGACTGTAATTGCACCTGACGACGGCAGCGTGGTCCCAAACGCGTCGTGTTATAGTTCCAAGTGACTGATGCATTACATACTATGTCTCGAAAATCTTACAATATAGTTGAAGCCCTCAAGCAACATCCTTATAACATTGATACTTCTAAGTTTACAGCGCACATTGATACCTTGAAAACAGAGGATGAATGTAGGTTGGTAGTGTGACGGGAAAAAGTTATAATGGAGCTTGGAGCCGGAGACTGAGCTCCAGGAGGGTAATAAGGTCACACTGGAGTGAGCCTACCTCCAACTAGCGAATCACATGCTGAGTGAACTAACATCGCATCTGCTTCGCAGCCTACCACATGACGAAATCAGGAGAGTCACAAGGAATTTCTACAGCCCACTTCTGATTACACAGTCGGTCATTGCCTCTATTCCAGATAATTTGGGGCAAAACACAAACGTAGTCACTACCACATAGTCGGCGGTGAAGCAGCAGCATTAAAACCCGCACGAACCAGCCCATCAGCACCGGATCAGCTGGGCAGCTGCGTCACATCCAGCCTGTGTTGCTCTCTGCTGTGCTGATGACACAGACGTAACTACAACCGTCGCGGCAGGAATCAGTACCCGCTGCTTCAGCTTATGTGTGCCAAGACAGACTCTCATTTTGCTGCTGTCTCAGAAGTACGACATGAGGGTCCAACAATCGCTGCACTCATTGAGGTATCAACAGAAGACCTCTGTGCTCTTGGCACTGGAGTTCGATGCAGCCAGAAACTCAGCAGCCACCAGGAAATTCGAGAATCGAGTTTTTCAGTTGTGTTGTTTTTGGGGGAGGAGACCAGACAGTGAGGTCATCAGTCTCATCGGATTAGGGAAGGACGGGGAAGGAAGTCGGCCCTGCCCTTTGAAAGGAACCATCCCGGCATTTGCCTGGAGCGATTTAGGGAAATCACGGAAAACCTAAATCAGGATGGCCGGACGCGGGATTGAACCGTCGTCCTCCCGAATGCGAGTCCAGTGTCTAACCACTGCGCCACCTCGCTCGGTCGAGAATCTAATGACTTGACTGCAGCAGCTGGTTATGTGTTCAGCAGCTGGGGTCCGAGACGGTGGGAAACGCTATGATATTCTCTTAGGCCACCATCGCACTATACGCGGCACCCTTACCTCAACTTGTCATAGCAATATGTGTGTACGGGCCAGTGCGGACATTGTGCCGTGTGTGGCTTGTACTGCGGTTTCGTAAGTGTGGCCCTATCTTGCATACCACGCCGGAGCCGGCTGGTGTGCTCTAAGCAACATACGATAAACGTGGGAAATTTTCCGCCACATATATCTACTTTCTTGGTGCTATTCTGGCTGTTTCTCTCCATTTACTAGGTCCACTTCATGATTTAAATGTTTTCATGGCGTATGGATTATGTATCCCGTTATCTTGATGTTCATTTCATATTATATGTGATTTTATGACTGATGGGTCATGTATTCAGCTACTTTTACATAATTTTTTATTACTTTTGGTTCAATTTGTCTGCCCTTTTCGTTCATTCGTACCTAATACAATGGTTTCTTCCTTCTGTAGACAATCTGATGATGCCCCAAAACGTTGAAACGCGTCATTGACATCAAACAGTTTTGCAACCGAGACTGTGCTTGTTCTGAAACACTTTTAAACCGGTTGCTGTAACAGTCTGCTACGATGGAATGGGAAAATTTTTACATGAATTTGCCTTGTCGGGCAACCAAGATGGCGGCGGCCTCCTTTCAGAAAATTAAATTCGAGATAACTACATTCACGATTATGAAGGCTTCGTAGCGAGAAGATAATCCCCTAGTAGCTGCTTAAACATCTTAGAATACGTGGAAATCAGTGTCCTAGCAAGGATGTACTGAAATGCGCCAGGACACTTATTGGTATTGAAATTAGATCTCTTTATAAAAAAAAAGATAGACTTAATGTTGCAGAGTTTGATGCTGATTTTTCTGCAGTAAAAATTCTATCTAAAGACGTCTTAGTTGATATGATGACATTTCTAAATGATGTTGTTTCGGAAAATAGTCAGTTGATCGCTGACACATGAACGAAAATTGCAGAAGATAGGGAAAATTTACTGTCGACCAGTTTGCAGATGCAGTAATGATAATACACACTTCGCCTCTGCTGAGCGTGTAGTAAATCTGACGATAATAGACTTTAGTACGCAGAGTGGGATTTATTAAATAAAGGGCTCCAATGTAACATCCAACCACAGCCTGATGATAGAACGGTTATCTCTCTGATGGCAGACTTAAGAATTGCTATAACAGCTACCACATGCAACATATCCGAACAACTAAAAATGATTTGTCAGGCCAGAGATCTCATAGAAGAAGTAACCCATAAAGCATTTCTTACTAAAGATCAGGTATTTTAAATTCTATTAATAAGAAGTGGAGGTTAGAAGAGGCATTAATTGTACGTGCTGATAAGGGAAATACAGCGGTCCTTTTTTATAGGGAAGACTGTATCGCTAAAACATTGAAACATTTTGAGGAGAACAACAGCCAATAGATAGATTGCGATCCCACTTAGGAATACGCGAAGGAGCTCAAGACGTGTATAGACAGTTGTCCTAGTAATTTGTGTCCTTACCTTATACCAAAAATGAAAGTAATGAATTCTAGGACATCGGCCCTTCGCTTCCAAATTATGACTAATAAACCTGGATTCTTGATACGTCTAATGATTAACAGTATGGGAAACCTAGGTAAACCTGTCTCTAAATACGTGCTACAGTCATTTCGAAAAAATTGTGTCTATGAAGAAAATTTGGCAATATCGAACCAGAAAAGGTTTGGTTCGCCTTCTAGATGGCAAAACTTTCCCACCTCAGTCCACTTTGCTCTGATTGGATATTAAAAACCTACATACTGATGTACCTCTGATGAAATGGTCCTGATCATAAAAGAAAATTTCCTCAGACATTGGCATCTGAGTTCAGACGAAACACCAGAGCCAATCACTTTACTTTGGCTGCTTACGTCCTACAATTATTTCGCTTCCAACGGTCAATATTACAAACAGGCTAATGGTCTGTCCATGGGCAATTGTTTAGCAGGGTGTCTAGCGGATATTTTTGTTAATTATCTCGAGTCTAAATATATGGGACATAACAATGGTCTTTCTCAGCAGCTACTATTTTATCGTCGGTATGTAGATTACATTATTATTGTCTTCAACAGCCCTATTTCTGACATTACGTTTCTGGTTGAAGAATTTAATGCCTTACACGAATAGATGATATTCATTTACGAAGCGATGGATAATAACAGACGCTTAACTACTTAGAATTGCAACTTCAGCTAATTAGGGGAACTATTTCATTAGCATCAGTATAATTATGTTCACAATTAACGTTCCCCGAGAGGTAGGTATGCAAGGTCGGGCGTATATATTGGAGTGTAGCAATTGTGAAAAGTCATATACATATATAGGCCAGACTGCCAGAAGGTTCAAGACCAGGTTCAGGGAGAACTTGTTAACTAACAAAGATCAGATTAAACAAATTCCGCATTTACTGAGCATCCAAAGACCATTGGGCACCAGTCCCCCACACTAGAAAACCTGAGTATACTACGCCTTGCTCAGAGCGGGAAGAAGTTGAATCTGCTAGATGAGCTGGATATTGTTAAATATCTCGATGTTGACAAAGACAGTTTGCCGAATGATCAACTGATTAGCAGCAATCAAATATATTACGATGCAACGTTACCGGTGTTCAGAATGTTACTGTAATGATTTTTTTACGTCGGCAGTATCACTCTCAGTTTTGTTGGATTTATGGGGGAAGATGGGTAATCGTATTTTAAAAGACGACTTTTAATAACTTTTTCGTCATAGATGGCTTTACATTTTTACATTTTGTAATTTGTGTTTATTTACTTTAACGACTAAGAATTTTTGTCTCCTGTTCGCGATGGTTAAACTGCCGCCAATCCTGGTATTCTGAAGTTTTATCTATTTAAAATGCATGCCCTAAGAACGTACTCCAAAATTTACCTGTTTTTCTCCCTGTGACAGAGCTTTAATCACATATTTTGATTAATTGTTTTTCATGTTTATTACCTATTCTTTATGTGGGGGTATTTTAATTTTGTTCTGGGTTTTATGTGTCTGCATTAGTTTGATTGTAGGCATTTTTATTACTAGAATGAAATTTTCACTCTACAGCGGAGTGTGCGCTGATATGAAACTTCCTGGCAGATTAAAACTGTGTGCCGGACGGAGACTCGAACTCGGGACCTTGCCTTTCGCGGGCAAGTGCTCTACCGACTGAGCTACCCAAGCCCGACTGACGCCCCCCCCTCACAGCTTTACTTCTGCCAGTACCTCGTCTCCTACCTTCCAAACTTTACAGAAGCTCTCTTGCGAACCTTGCAGAACTAGCACTCCTGAAAGAAAGGATATTGCGGAGACATGGCTTAGCCACAGCCTAGGGGATGTTTCTAGAATGAAATTTTCACTCTACAGCGGAGTGTGCGCTGATATGAAACTTCCTGGCAGATTAAAACTGTGTGCCGGACCGAGTTCGAGTCTCGGTCCGGCACACAGTTTTAATCTGCCAGGAAGTTTCATTTTAATTACTAATTTACTCATATTAGTTTCGGAAAATGTGCGTTACGCCGCTCTTGCGCGTATAGTGTAGCGCCTTTACCTCAACTATATGAAGATGGCATCTGTTCTTTCGGACATGTCCGAAAGAACAGATGCCATCTTCATATTCTTAAGGCTAACCGGCTGATGACCTTCTTCCGTGCGGATGCACACGAATTTCCTGAACTCTTAAGAGGCTCGGTTGATTGTCTGCCGCGAGTAATGGGTATAACGGCAGGGGCACTACGAATGTAGTGTGCGGACTTAAAGTTGAGAATGAGGGTCTCACGGGGAGCGTGCCGGCGATAAGTCCATGCAGTCGCACTCTCTTCTGTACCTTCGGTGGCCCGGATGGATGGAGCGTCTGTCATGTAAGCAGGAGACCCCCGGGTTCGAGTCCCGGTCGGGGCACCCACTTTCAACTGTCCACGTTGATGTATATGAACGTCTGTCAGCAGCTAATGGTATTGATTTAATTGCAATTTATCTCAACTTGCCAGAGTAAGGTTTGTGATCGCGTCAATACACACATTGTGAGGCTTGAACCGCGGTTTTGTAAGCATGGCCCTGTCTTGTGCTGCCCCGGTGGAACCCGCTGGTGTGCTCAGGCAACATACGATAAACGTGGAAATTTTTCCGCCACACATTTCTACTTTCTTGGTGTTATTCTGGCTGTTTTCTGCTTTCACTAGGTCCGTTTCATGGTATAGATGTTTCATGACAGGTGGATTATGTATCCGGTTACCTTGGTGTTTATTTTACATTATATGTGGTTTTATGACTGATGGGTCACCAAAATGCGAAAGTATTTATCATCCTGTCGGATTGACCAAAGCAAAGTTAGAGCGATAAAATTAGGCAAGGGAAATCGAATGATCAACAGCAACATGAATAACGTTGGAAGTGTCCACTTGTTATTTTATGGCTGTTATTCCTCAGACTGATTAGACAAAGCTTTCCTATGCCAGTGTCTTCAAATTCATCTCATCCAACGTTCTCAATTATTATACGTGCTTTTTATATTTCAGTCTCTGTCTTCCCCTGGAATTTTGCCCTCTCGGCCCTTTCTGGTAACATGGAAATAATTTCCTGATGTCTTATCACCATACCCGACTCTACTACAAGTTTGATAACAATGTATTACGCACTTCCCTATCAGAGCTAAGTATACCAATCATTACTGTGAGCCTTCTTACTTAGAATCGGGCGTGATCAGGATTTATTTTTAAATTTAAAGTTGCCGATGAAGTTCACATTACATGTCAATAATCGTTTCATGTCACATTGAATCCTATCACTTTCGTGAGCAAACCCATCTGTAGAGCGAGCCGCCAGAACTGTCTCGCCAACCCTGCACAACCCTCTCGAGCGAAAATCCATTACTACTGGACAAATATCTGTAGTAATTACACGCCACTCGTCAGAGAGACAAACAACCGAAAAGATGAAATAAAATAAATGATAAAAAAATACCACAAACACAACATGTGATCATCAGCTGTCATCCTGTCCCTTCTGTACTCAAGAATTTCCACATATTAATTACCTTGCGAATTCTTGAAGAAACCTTCCTATTTCTTACAGCTCGCTGTGCAACACATCAAGGACATACAAATAACGGAACCCTATACACAGAAGAAAATAATTAAATATCCTCAGTTACGCATTGTGCAATGGATAACATACAGAAAATATAACTTCAGCAAAAGGAGATTACAGTTGTAGATAACTGTGGAACAGCTTCGGGCAGCGTCTATAATTACCGCTTGAATAGAAAAAAAAGGGGAGCAGACGGATCCTTTCAGAGGGGAGAGCGTAATTCACTCTTCGGATATCGAGATCCTCGCCCTTAATTTCCTGCTGGAGATGGAGCGCCGATGGACAATTTTCGTCCCCAGCTCCGGCCCCTGCTGTATACCGCACACACAAGCGGTCCCCTCGCTTAAATGAACGCCACCAGGATAGCCAGCAGGGCGCTGAGTGACGCCCCGGTAATGGGTCGTCACGTGACCCCTCCTCCAGTGCTGCCAACCGCTGCCTAATGACTCCAAATCGGGCGGCGCGGCTGCCCGGTTTATCTGCGTCGTGTGTGCTCCGCCGCAGGTCTTTCTCCGCCGCCGCAGCTCGCAGTCGAAATTACGTCGTCTGCTTGAAGAGTGCTGGCGGAAATTACCCTTTCGGCTGTGGCGTTTCAGCAAGTTACTGGATTAGAAGGTCCCTTGCCTTTACGCTCCTTGCAGAAAGAAAGATACGTCTTCACGGGTGGGCCTAGACGGGTGGCAACAAATCAAACCGCAGACTGCTCGGTGACTAGGGATAGACAACGGTAACTTATTGCTGACATTTACTCTTAGGTAGCAGTGCGTAGTGAACCATGTCAAGGAATAGCTTTGCCAGTGTGTCCACATAGCGTAGCAAGTACGCAGTCTTTTGTGATTGAAACAGCTGATAAAACGTCAGTAGTGATGATTTTTGCTAGAAGAACTGTTTCTTTATATGGTGTCTGTCATGTAAACGAACTTGATCCAGCACACGTAATTATTGGTCTCTTGTTACCAATCTGAAGTAATGCCAGATCACCAGTGAAACGTTTCACGTCATTTGCTACTTGGATAACAAAGTGCTGAAAACATGAAAACTGAATCTTTCGTCGTAAGTGAGCCATGCTGCCTCTACAGCTGTCCATAATTGTGAAAGCGTTGCCGATGCAGGATTTTGTGCACCAACTGTCTTCTCGATTCGGTCTCATAAATGTTCAGTCAGATTCACGTCGGGTGATATGGGTGACCAAATCATTCACTAAAATTGTCCAGAATGTTCCTCAAACAAACTGAATTGTGTGCTCTTCACAGTTCGATTCCTCTGCCTCTTAATGTCGCTTGCAGCGTTAATTTCAGTTCCCGCCACGCGCCATCATTTGTTGACTAGCGATCCCAAGGGGGCGCTGTGTGCTCTGCGCGAAGCGGTTCCTCGTTGCGCGCGCAGCTGGGGGTGAGTGGGGAGGTTGGAGTGGCAAGTGGTCACGATTAGTGCGACGGTTCTCGATGCTTTGTCTAGTGTGGACGTGGCCTCGATAAGGTTACTTGCTCTGGGTCTGATTAGAGATGTCTGATTCAAGACGTTATGGAAACTCTTATCAGTTCTGTTTCCTCTACTTTGCCGGTGTGGAAGCAAGAATGTGTCTTGTTACCGGTAGCTATTCGTCAGAGTGTGCATCAAAGTAAGACCTATCAAGCAAGACTGTGTTCTGGTACCAGTAGCTACTCGTCGGAGTGTGCATCAATCAAAATAAGACCTATCATACACCTTTGTTCAGCGGTGGTCGACATTCACATCCGCTAAAACTGTGAACCAATAACCCGACCATATTACCCAAGTTATTCATCGTGACTGCTGTTGACTGGTCCTATCAGATGCTTTAGTATTTTCTTCCGTTTCTTCCGCTGTGTGCTGTTAGGTTCATTTCAGTGTTAATATTCAGCCCAATGTATTAGAAATGAATTCTTGTTCTCCTGTGGTTGACTCATGAGTTTGTTTGAATCGATAACCAGCACGTCCCATACAACTCACGACGCACGTCAAGCAACCAAGATAAATGTGACTTAAATTTGCATTTGTGTAATTTGTTTATCCAATTTTCTATGAGACTTTAGTGAATTAGTTAAATAACTATTTTACACATTGCACTGTGTAAAACTTGTCCCACCTGTGAAATGGGGTTTTGACATGTGATGTTTGTTTTTTGGGTTCTGGTCAATTAATGAGTTTAGTACTTTGCTGAGGTCAATCTTACCCTTTCCTTACCTGCCTCCGCTTCAGGGTGGGGTTTGATTCCTCAAGCTATCTTTAGGCCAGCGCTGGTTCATTAGGATACCCTTGATCTTATATACAGTTTTATATAGTTTGGAGAGTAACTTGTTGTAGTCGAGTTTAGTAAGTGGGCTTTACACGGCCAATGTGGTCCCAAAGTGATGGTTTTTAAGAGCAATTTGAAACCCCTTTTATATGCTGAATTGTTCAGGGTGAAACAGAGTTTTCTTACATATAGTTCATTGTGGTATTTCCATGGTTTAATGTATATGCCCCTTTTAATGGGTGCTAGATTATCCTGTCTCATTTAGTGTTTAAGTAAGCCCACTGAAATGTGAATCTCAAAATAAACTAACTGATCCGACTTCGTCTAACACGTGAATTTGCATAGTTCTCCGTGTTCTACGATTTAACTCGTGAAAAAGTGTTTCAGTGCTATAATGTGTACTAGTCAGATTTGAACCAAAATGTTCTCCAGTTTAACTGTTTATTCCATAATTTTCGTGGAATTTGAATTTTCTAAATGTGCACGCCTTAATCTATTTTCTGTAAATTGTTGCCAGTGTAGCTGTGACCTACCTAATCAATTGCAACACACAATTGTTGGTGTTTTAACCAGTTGTGTTGCAATAAATGCAAACTTAAAGTGAAGCTTTTGGGTGATTCATATTATCCGGTTCCTCATCCTCAGTAATGCTAGAATTAAACTTTTATTTAAAACTTGTGTTAAAATTTTTCGATGACTTACTGGGAGAAAAAAAAAGGAGGTGCTTGACAAACAACGAATAATTGTAGCTGGTATTAGGGATTGGCTGTAGTGGTAACTAAACAGCTAATTCTGAGAAAATACATGCCGTAACGTAAGTAATCATTAAGGGCACATTAAAATAATATAGGTATCATTTAGTATCCTTTAGCTGATTTAAATTACGTAAGCGCAGCACATCTCGACCTTAAATAATTAATGATTAGTGTACACTCAATTCGCAATTCACATACACGTCGTTTTCTATCCTGCGCAGCCAGGTGTGTTACCGCTGCTCTCGCGCTAGCGCTTGTATAGGAGGCGTGGTCGGCGGTGTTTGTGGCGCTGCTGCTGCCACCGTTCTGAGCCTGGACATGGCAGTGCAAGACGGCAGGAAGAGTCTAAGATTGACCATTACTCAAGTCAGAGTCTTACATTGACCAGCAGAAGAGCCAGAGGAAGAAATTGGGCACTGGACAGCAAATAGTGGGGTAGATTTGACTTCGTTCCGGTGGTGTTGAGAGACGGTCACTCGGAGAGGTCTTCAAGAAAGCAGTGTCTATTTCTTACGCTATGCACGACATAAGCACAGCCATTCATGCAATCGATTCGTTGCCCGCTGAGCAATTTGAGGCGTTCAGTTGATGGAGAGAAATGGAAAAGAAGTCTTCTCCAAGCTGATACTCCAATGAATTGTCTACGGGACCTCGCTAACAGTCAGTGCAGGACGTCTGGACTAAAATCAACTGCAGTGGTTGGTGCCTTTTTCTGGACGAGAGATGGTAATTCCAATATAGGCATAAATATGGGCTTCAAGATTACAAGAGAACCACTAACGGAGTGATTAATTGGTCGGTGGTGTGATGAAACGAAGTGCATGGTGAAGAGTATAAGCTACACAGTGAGTGTATCGGATGGTCTGTAATATTCCTCATTCTGAATGTACGTGGTTGTTGTGTGGTGGAACACTTGACGTGTGGAAGTTTTCTCTAAGAGTGAAAGCTATACTGAAAATGTTGTTAACACACTGTGAACATGATTGATTTTGTATGAACACAAGGTGACCTTGTTATTATTATGCTGTGTCACTGACTATATTTCTGCGAGCGTATCGAAAATCAACCTGCTATTTTACACTGTAAAGATGTTATGTCCTGTTCTTTATATTGTACAGAAAAATATAATCAGATATTTGCGTGGACAGTCCTGTAGATGACTGACAGTAGCTTTGCTTTAGTGATTAGTTGATCATGGGATTGGTCGAGGATCTACATGTAGTTCATTGCTAGTGTAAGTTGCCTTAATTAAATCAGATAACTGTGTTCTTGTTTGTTGTCCTGTTGTTAATTGTGGACATCAGTTTCGCTGTCGTTCTTTCTACCTATGACCAGTGGCCACATATTTTCATTGTAATTGCAAACTATGTATGCCCTGATTCTATCTGCTGGGGCGAAGCCTACATGAATTTTGTTTTCATTGTGATCAAAGTACTTTATGTTGTTATCCTCTTGCTGAGCCTTACCTCAAAGAACTGTCCTGGACTGCAAATTAAGTTCTGTTTCGTTGTCACTTTTCTTTTGTTAAGAGGAATATTTTATGTTTAATAAAGTCTTCGTAAAATTGAGCCCACGCCTACACAACCCATAGCTGAAAGACCACTCCACCCAGATACAACGCTAGAAACCCCATGATTCTCAGGATCGATTATAACCCGGATGTTTGGTGAAACAACAAAATCATTTATTTAATAGTCGTTGTTTATCCTGTTTTAATCAATTTTGTTGGCCATTTGACGTCCTCTATGTTGTTAAATAGACGAGGGTCGTTCAATAAGTAATACAGTACATTTTTTCTCGGCCAGTTTCGGTTGAAAAATTGCGGAATTTTTTGTGGGCCATGGCAAAATATGCCCACTTTTGGCCCTATAGTAAAACGAACTTCTAATAAGTAGCGGCGCCAAACGTAGCCTGCAAAACAGGTGTCTAACAGAGGTTCTTCCAAGCAGAGAGCTGTCACTGAGTTTCTTTTTTCGGAAAATCAGCGTAACGCAGATCTTCATAGGTTCTTGCGGCATGTCCACGGAGACCTGGTAGTGAATAAAAGCACAGTGAGTCGTTGGGGATGCGTTTGTCATCATCGCAACAAGATCGAACAGACCTATTTGATCTCCCTTGTGTTGGCCGGCCGCAGATAGCTGTGACTCCTTCAGTGTTGCAACATGCACATATACCCATTCGAGGTGATCGATGGATGACAATGAAACACCCCACTGTTCAACAGGAAATCTTTGTTGGTAGTGCTGGCACACACATACATGAGTTAGGTACTCAGCGTGTATCAGCTTAGTTTTTCACCACCTAACAGAAGACCACAAAGAATTTCCACCTGTTCTGCCCAATGAAGGATGCACTCTGCAGGTAGCAATATGTGGATTGTGTGTGTGTGTGTGTGTTGGGGTGGGGGAGGGTTATTGATGGTGCAAGACGTTGGCTCCAAAGTGGAGCAGCAGAGTGATACCATGTGGACATGGTAGTTATGTAGCATTGAGGTGGCTTATGGCCTTAACATTGAGCGGAGACTCTCAAAGACCTGCAAGAAGCATTCCTTCAGCTTGTCTGTCACTCCGCCATTTCTTGGGGCATTGTCTGTTCTCTTAAGCGACCATCCATCGTCAAAATTCCCTGTCTGGGGTTTACCCATTTCCGGTGACAATGTTCGCCTTTGTACCTGGACTTGCCCACAACGTTCACTAGCGACACCTGCCACAGCACGCCCTGAGATCTGGGACCACTTGCGTTCAGCCTAACAACAAATTCATTTACCTCCTACCAATACTGTGCAGCTGATGGCTCGCCTAAAAACTGGAGTACAAAACCCTGTGAACTTTCTGGGTGTAGTGATTGATGATATTCATATTGGCTCTCCAACCAGAACATAACGTCATCCTTGCACAACATTTTGGCAGTCCATCTGGCTGTTTTCTTCAGTTGAGTGAACCGTTGCGGTAACTCACTGGGAATGAAACCATACCTTTTTCTCCCCTTTATTATAATTTCATTCCCATGCCCCATATCGGCAGGTGAGGGCTGTCAGTGGCACAGTCAACTGCTCTTCAGCGAAATGGCTTTAACAAAAATACGAGGGGATCTCTTACATAAAAATGGGGTAAAAAGGGGGACAAAAAATACAGTAAATGGAGATGGTGGGAGTTAAAATATACACAAATACGGGGTCATTGGTGGACAATTAAAAAGTCGACATAAATTTAAATGAACACAGCAGGCAATTCGTTGCATACTTAAAATCACTGGAGTCAAACAATAGTTAAAAGTCTGCCACAGTATAAAAATCACACAGAGCGAGACACGTATAAAACAAAACCAATCGAAACAACGGAACACTCACAAAGAATAAAAACACCTGGTAGGGACCTGCCAAAGGACTGGTGGTCGGAAAGGAGGAAAAAAGAGTGGAGAGTGGATGGGGAGGGGAGGGGTGGGAGCAAGAGGAAAAGGTGGGGGACAGGGGGCGCACCAAGAGGCAGGCGGAAAACGAAGAGGGAATACAAGGCAGGAGGGGGTGCAGAGACACAGAAGGGGAGCACAGGAGGGGGAGGGCTCATAGGAGGGGGAAGCTGCTCAGGGGAAGGTAAGGGGAGGAAGGGAGCACTGAGGAGGCGGCAGGAGGAAGGTGGGGTTAGAATTGGTAGGAAGGGTAGACATCAGTGTGAAGCTCATGATCCAGGAGTGGTAGATGCTGGAAGTTTTGTTGGGAAAGGAGGTGGAGGGTGTGGAGATGGAGAGAGGGTGGGACACAATGGTAAGGGCGCGGCGATGGGCTGGGGTGGAGAGGAAGGGAGACACCGGGGTGGGGGCGGTCGAGTCCGCGGACAATATACAGGGTGCGTATGTGCTCAAGGAAAAGGAGAAGATGGGAAAGGGGATGAGGTTGTAGAGGATGTGAATAGACGATGGGAGGCAGATGCGGAAAGCCAGCAGAGTGCATGGCGTTCGAAGATTTGGAGGGCTTTATAGAACCTGGGAGGGGCGGAAATCCAAACAACGCTGTCATAACAAAGAATGGGCGGATCAAGGATTTGTAAGTGTGAAGGATGCGAAACCAAATTGCCGCGTTGGCTTCTTTATACATCGCCTGTGGGTGACTGTGCGAACGTAACTGCCCTCTAGCGCAAACCACGACAGCTTTCCGGTCATGAAAACTCGCGGAAACGGTAAATCTATGTCAAACGTTGTTGGCGCCTTTTGATGACCGAAACAAAAACCGTTGTTTTTAACATCAAACAAATCAGGGTTCCAACTCGTACTTAAAGAATCTCCCTTATCTCTGTTTATAATATTGCAGGTGGCCGAATTTCTATGGCTTCTTTGACTACTTAGTCCTAATAACGCGAAGCATGTGCAACCGCTTGTGTCTTATCATACAACATTTTACGTCCTTCTGTAAGACAATGTTCCGCAACCGAAGATTTTTATGGATGAAATAAACGCTTGTGGCAGTCGTGCTCCATGCATAGATCCTGGACCGAATGATTAGTCTTTCCAATATACGCTTTCCCACAATGGCAGGGAGTTTTATAGACACCAGGCTTCCTCAACCCCATTCGTCCTTTATTGAGCCAAGAGCACTCTAGTCTCAGCTCGCAGACGGAATACACTTTTAATATCAAATCTCCTTAAAATTCCTCTTACTTTTGAAGATGTACTGCCTTGGAAACGTAGGAACGCCACCGATTTGCTTGTACTTTCTGTTAGTCCCCGCGAAGGACCAGTCTATAGAGCACGACGGATCTGACTGTCAGTGTAACCATTCTGCTTGAACACTGCTTTCAGATGACCCAGTTCTTGCGTCAAACTATCTGCTTTTGAGATGGCGTAAGTTCTTTTTATGAATGTACATAAGACCTCTTTACGTTGGTGCTATGGATGACAACTTCATGCATGAAGGTTTCAGTCCATATGCGTGGGATTACGATAAACATTGTGTCCTAATGTCCCATCATTCCTCCCGTAAGTCAATACATCTAAAAAGAGATGATTGCCATCTTTTTAAACTTCTATCGTGAACTTCATATTGGGATGCAGACAATTAAAGTGATTGTGAAACGATGAAGAGCATCCCTTCCGTAAGGCTATACCTAAAATGGTATCGTCGACACATCTTCAAAAACAAGTTGGTTCTAAGAATGCTGTCTTCAGTGCCGTATCCTCAAAATCTTCCATAAATAATAATATTGTGTCAAGATGATATCATGTCCCAGCTAGAGACCCAATAAGAATATCATCAACGTATGGAGGGACCGATGACCAATCAACAAAAATGTATGGAAAAAGGCATTTTCGTTTGATGTGGCAATGCCAAATAATGTAGCCGAGTCAATTCTTGACCATACATAGTGCTTCTCCGCCGCATCCCACAAGTGCTTGGTGGGATTTTCAACAGGGAAACGAGCAGGCCAGTACATTTGTGGAATAACCTCTCAAGCCGAGCTCCTCCACTTACACTGGTCGAAGCGGTCACGGATCTTCAGCCATGAAAATTAAGTCACAGCTGAATGCATCCCTGAAAACTTCCAGGATGATGGAGTATAGTGTCCCAGTAACGTTGACCAGTAGGTGTATCATGTTCGATGATTTAGAAGTCAGTACACTCATGAAAGTCTCTCCACACCACAGCAACTGGACCACCAAAACGATCATATTCGACAACGTTCCTGGGTACATTATGTGTCCGCACCTCTCCCCATAGGAGGGTACATCCAGAATTACTACTTAGACTGAATCTGCTCTCACACGAGAAAAGCACACAATCGATCCCATTCCCTGCTTGTTCAGTGCAGATTTGAATATCACACAAAGTATTTTTTTTTTCTTCTTCTTCTTTTTCTTTGCACTGCGGCCCTGATGGGGCTTGGTCTCCTCAATAATCAACCTCAGGACATCTCTGTTCTCTGCTTGCCTCTTCCATCCTCGAAACTCCATCTTGGTAAGTCGGCCAACACCTTGTCCAGCCATCTAGCTCTTGGTCGACCATCCATTCTGCTTCCATTATTTCTACAATACTTTAAGGATCTGTCTATCTATTCCCGCAATTATAGTATCATCTGCATTTGCACAAATTTGACTGGATTTCATCGTTACTGTTGCCCTATTGTCTAATTTTTTAATATCAGACTACGCAGTTCTAAGTTGATTAGGACTGCAGAGAGGCGACCATCCTGTTTAACTCCATCTGTAAAGCTAAAGCTCTTGGTCATTTCGTTTTTCACCTTTATTTTCGCCTTTGGTCCTTCATTGTTAACTCAACTAACTTTATTATCTTGTAACAGACGCCCAACTCTTTTAGTACGCCGTACAGTGCTGACCTGTTACCACTATCAAAAATTTGTTTAAAATCAACCAACACGAAGTGGAGTCTATGTCATATTTATAAAATTTCTCCAGTATTTGTCTAATAAGAAACGACTGGTCACAAGTGCCTCTGTTTGGCTAGAAACAACAGACACAAATTTCATCGGTATTCTTCAGGTAATTCTTCACACTTTACCATCTTTAAATTCAGCACCCCAACAACATATTGCAGGCTGTATCTAATAAAGTTATGCCTCTATAATTTTTCACAAGTTAATTTTTCTCCTTTCCTATATGTAGGGTATATTGTCCAAGTTTTCTAGTCCTCAGGCATGCCTCAATTTCCCATGTGTTATTTATTAATGCATATATTCATGTATTAACGGATTAGCACCAAATTTTATAAGATCTGACACTACCCATTTTAAATTTGTGTATTACTGACTCCACCTCCTCCAGTGATGGTCTTTCTGCTTCTTTCCATTCATTTTCGTTTGTCTCTATCTTCTCCTCCTGTTATTGTCGATCTATTGACGCCTGGTCTGAGTTGATTCTGAGCACATTTTCAAACTGTTGTGCCCATCACTGCAATGTCTTTTGTTCGTCACTGGTTGTCTTGTTGTTATTGTTATTGTTGCTGTGGTCTTCAGTCCAGAGACTGGTTTGATGCAGCTGTCCCTGCTACTCTATCCTGTGTAAGCTTCTTCATCTCCGAGCAATTATTGCAACCTACATCCTTCTGAATCTACTTAGTGTACTCATCTGTTAGTCTCTCTCTAAGATTTTTACCGTCCACATTGCCCTTCAACATTAAATTGGTGATCTCTTGATGCCTCAGAATGTGTCCTACCAACCGATCCCTTCTTCCACTCAAATTTTGCCACAAAATCATGTTATCCCCAGTTCTATTCTGTACCTCCTCATTAGTTACATGACCTACCCACCTAACCTTGAGCATTCTTCAGCAGTACGACATTTCGAAAGCTTCTGTTCTCGTTTTGTCTACTCTTCCAAACAGGGCTACGCTCCATTCAATTACTTTCAGAAAAGACGTCCTGAGACTTAAATGTATACTGGATGTTAACAAATTTCTTTTATTCAGAAATACTTTCCTTGCCATCGCGAGTCTACAATTTATATCCTGTCTTCTTCGACCATCATCAGTTACTTTGCTCCCAAAGGGTTCAAATGGCTCTGAGCACTATGGGACTTAAGTTCTGAGGTCATCAGTCCCCTAGAACTTAGAACTACTTAAACCTAACTAACCTAAGGACATCACACACATCCATGCCTGAGGCAGGATTCGATCCTGCGACCGTAGCGGTCGCGCGGTTCCAGACTGTAGTGCCAAGAACCACTCGGCCACTCCGGCCGGCACTTTGCTTTCAAACAGCAAGACTCATCTACTACTTTAAGCGTCCCATTTCCTAAACTAATTCCCTCAGTGTCACCAGATTTAATTCGACTACATTCCATTACCCTCGTTTTGCTTTTGTTGGTGTTCATCTTATATCCTCCTTTGAAGACACTGACCGTTCCGTTCAACTACTCTTCCAGGTCTTTGCTGTCTGTGACACAATTACAATATCATCGGCAAACCTAAAAGCGTTTACTCCATGGATTTTGATTGCTACTCCAAATTTTTCTCTTGTTTCCTTTACTGCTAGCCCAATATACAGATTTAATCACATCGGTGATAGGCTACAACCCTGTCTCACTCCCTTCGCAACAACTGCTTCCCTTTCATGCCCCTCGTCTCTTACGTCTGCCGTCTGGTTTCTGTACAAAATATAAATAGCCTTTCCCTCCCTGTATTTTACCCCTGCAACCTTCAGAATTAGGAAGAGATTACACCAGTCAACGTTGTCAAAGGCTTTCTCTAAGTCTACAAATGATAGAAATATAGGTTTGCTTTCCCTAATCTATCTTCCAAGACACGTAGTAAGGTCAGTACTGCATCACGTGTTGTAACATTTCTGCGGAACCCAAACTGATCTCCCCGAAGGTCGGCTCCTACCAGTTTTTCCATTCGTCTGGAAAGAATTCGCGTTAGTATTTGAACTGATAGTCGGTAACTTTCACACCTAGCAACGCCTGCGTTCTTTGGGATTGGAATTACTCTATTCTTCTGGGAGTTTGAGGGTGTTTCACCTGTCCCATGCATCTTGCTACCAGATGGTAGAGTTTTGTCATGGTTGGCTCTCCCAAGGCTTTCAGTAGTTCTTGTTTCGACTTACGTCTTTCAGTACTCTAGCAAATTCTTCACGCAATGTCATATCTCCCATTTCATCTTAAACTACGTCCACTTCCATTTCCATAATATTGCTATCGCCCTTGTAGAGATCCTCTATATACTCCTTACACCTTTCTGCTTTACCTTCTTTGCTTAGAACTGGTTTTCATCTGAGCACTTGATATTCATACAGGTGGTTCTCTTTTCTCCAAAGGACTCTTTAATTTTTCTGTAGGCTGTATCTATATTACCCCTAGTGATTCATCTTCTACATCCTTACATTTGTCCTCTAGCCATCCCTGCTTAGCCAACTTGCTCTTCCTGTTGATCTCATTTTTGAGACATTTTTGCTCCTTTTCGTCTGCGTCATTTACTGTAGTTTTATATTTTCTCCTTTTATCAGTTAATTGTACCAGGCGGCTTCCTCTTTGATTCCTTACCCCCAGTCCATTTTCACCTACTTTTTTTCCTTCTCTTCCTTTTTCAACTGTCAATTTCGAGTCACCCATGACTATTCAATTTTCGTCTCTCCTAACTATCTGAATTATTTCTTTTATTGTGTCATACATTTCTTCAATCTCTTTATCACCTGCGGAGCTAGTTCGCACGAGAACTTGTGCGACTGTGGTAGGCGTGGGCTTCACTATGCTGTTCGCAGTAGCTTATCCGCGCTCCCATTTTTTTATTCATTATTAAACCCACTCCTGCTTTAGCCTTATTTAATTTTGTATTTACAACCCTGTATTCACCTGACCGGAAGACTTGTACCTCCTCCCACCGAACTTCACTAATTCTCACTACAGCTAACTTTAATCTATCCATTTCCCATTTTAAATTTTCTAACCTATCTGCCCGATTAAGGGAACTGACATTCGACGCTCCGATTCGTAGAACGCCAGCTTTCTTTCTCCTGATAATGACGTCCTCTTGGGTTGTCTCCGCCCCGAGATCCGAATGGGGGACTATTTTTCTTCCGGAATATTTTACCCAAGATGACGCCATCATCATATAACCATACAGTGGAGCTGCCTTCCCTTGTGAAAAATTACGGCTGTAGTTTCCCCTTGCTTTCAGACGTTCGCAGTACCAGTGCAGCAAAGCCGTTTTGGTTAATGTTATAGGGCCAGATAAGTCAATCATCGATACTGATGCCCCTGCAACTACTGCAAAGGCTGCTGCCCCTCTTCAGAGACCATCTTACCATTTTCATTTTTACATGCATTTTACGTGGGTTGAAATCTTTTGTTATATTTCCTGTTGTGTGGTAGAATTTTGCTGTCTTATTCTGTGATTTTAGTTCTATCTCTCGAAATTTGTCACTTCTTTTTCTTTTTTTGTATCCTGTGTCAATTACACCGTAATTGTTTATTCATTTCCACGCCCCTTCTTCCTGTATTTCTCTGTAGGATTCTTATTCTTGCTGTACTTTTATGTTCTATTGCTAGCCTACGTTCACCATCAAACCATTTGTTTCTTCCCTTTCTTCTTATGTCACTTGTTTCTTCTCCGGCCTCTTTCATCACTTTCTGGATCATTTTCCCTCTGTCCTGACTCGTCATTGTTTCCTCGCTGGCAGTCAGCACGTATTTAATATTTATTAGGTGCGTTTTCACAATTTCGGGACCATTTAGTTTTGCTATTTTCCAGTTATTTCTTTTTCTCATTACAGTTTTAAATATTACCTCTAACATCCCTCTCGCTATGGCTTTTACGGCATAGTGGCATGTACCACAATTTGGACCCCTACAGCTTCGTGCATCTGTGGGAGATGTGGCATACCGTATTGCTCGTCAGGTAAAGAGGTCACCTACATACAGCCGTCTTGCCACTGTGGAGAGTGATATTGTGTACCCAGCAGTCCTGTTTTTATGGTTGCAATTGCATCCGCTGTTCAACGTGGTCCGTTCTAGTTAGTTGCACAATGTTACGGCCATACACTGTTGTAGTTCACAACGGTTGACCAACTTCGGGTATCAATGACTGTAGCTCGGAACACTTATCATGCATGTAAAAAAAAAGTACTGCGTTCTGTACCATACTCCCCGACAAAACTCGTCACTATCCGTCCTTCTTCCAGTTTCTTGGTAGTTATTCCCCATGTGAATTCAAATGTTGTCTCCGGGACAAGTTGTAATGAAGGACACCACTACAGTGCACCGCCAAAGCTCATTCATCGATACACTCTGTTTACTGTTCCTAACTGACATGGTGTTGCGTGTTGCGAGGCCAGCGTCATTTGGCACTGTTGTCACGGTGACATGTCATCATGCGAAGTCTAACTTCTTCCTCAGCACCACTGGAAGACATCCGGCATCATGATCCCGTCCTTTCATTCATATCCACCAAGTAGTTAATATTTAATGTTATTTTCTCCATACCGTCCTTGAGTTTTGCAGAGAAAGGTATTTTCAACTACTTTCATGTCAGTGTTTCGTATGTCTCAGTTGTTCTGGTTGAGTTCTGCAGCAAGTTTTATTCTGTCATAACAAAAGACCACATTACGTTAGAAAGCGTTTCGTCCAAGGACAGGGAGAGAGAGAGAGAGAGAGAGAGAGAGAGAGAGGGAGAGGGCGATGCAGTAGTGTGGGAGGGAGGGCCACATTGTCAATCCTGAAAAGGTACACGGACCATTGAAATTGCATATTGCAATGAAGTCTGCTAACATTGATAGATACACAAATTGTAGCCCCATCTTAGGAAACACTGCCGGCTACTGTTGCATTTTAATACATTTTAGGACTGGAAGTGTTTACACTAGCCGAAGAATTGTCGCGAAATTGACTAAACACTAGTAGCGGAAGTGGATGGGAATGTCCTGCTATTACTTTCCTGTAGGAATACAGTCACCAAGGGAACGAGAAAATACGCTTCGTTTGTGCGTTATTTATTGAGTAGTCGATTTGATGCCAGAACTTTCACCCCTGAATTTGATACTTGATATAAATAATTTCCATTATTTTACCAGAACATCGAAAACTGGTTTTGAGTATAGTCGTAAAAGTAAATGGTGCACGAACTGGTAAGACCAATACAATCAGTCTGATGTACTTCTAAAGCACATGTCTCTTAGGGAAGTCTCTTGGTATCTCAAGTTTGCAATGCTTTTCCAGAAGAATTCAGTACGAAATTTCGACGTATCAAAAAATGTTTATGTTAGTAATTTCTTGTCGTTCAGCTGTACAATGATAGACCTATGAGTTTCATTGATGCGAAACACCTACAGTCCCTTACAGGATGGGTAAAGCAATGTATAAAAGGACAGGTGGCACGTTATCGTTCTTCAATATAAAGCCACATATTCTGAAGCTTGCAAGAACTTAGAACCAATACAAAACACATTTTTGGCTCACTGCTGCAAATGTTATACTAATACGACGATACCACAGAGAATGTTGTATCATAGATTGTCGTACCTTTGTGTACCGCAGTACTTGACAAAGAGATGAAGCACTCAGAAGGGGAGGAGGAAACGAAATGAAACTTCACAGACTGAAAGGATAAAAGGCGTTACTTCCGAGGTTACACAATCGAATCAAATTTACAAATTGCTCGACAATATAAGCCCACTTATCAGTATGATGTAGCATTTCATCTGGCCTGAATGCATGCACTGATTGTGAAGGATGTTACGTAACCGTTGTTTTCTATCCCACGGCAAGATAGGCCACAACTGTTGTGACTGGACGTTGATCTCATGGGTACTCGCGCTGGGATGGAGTAGGTGTCCGGGCTGCTCCCATGCATGTTACGTCGAAGACACTTCTGGAATTCTCGCTAGCCACACTTACACCTCAATAACAAGCAGACTGTACACAGAGACATATGTCATATGTGAACGAGCATTGTCCTGTTAAAAAAGGCACAGCGAAACTGTAGGGTGCGAGATAGCACACAAAGACACAGGATACCAGTGTTATACCATTGTGCCGTCAAGGTTCCCTCAATCGTTAACAGCCATGACGTGAAGTCATATATGATTGCTCCCTGCACCGTGACGCCAGGAGCAGAACTACGGTGTCACTCTAAACCCTTGAAAGTATCGGACTGCTCCCCAGGTCACCACCACATTCGTCTATGTTGGTCTACGGGAGCAGTAAACAAACGTGATTCACAGCTAAGCACAATGCGAAGCCATTCATCAGCAATCCGTGCTTCCCAGTAGTAATACCAGTACAGCCTATTGAGTTGTGGTGTTAACGGCAGCCTATGCATTGGACGGTAAATCCCAAATGCATCTCCTACTAGTTTTCGACCATCGGAGCAGGATAACACAATGTTTCAGGAAGCCCGTCATTTATTCTTAGATAACGGGCACAGACGTGAAGGCGCTGCGATGTCCATGATGCACAATATGGCCATCCTTTGTGATCGACAGACGACGCCTACTGGAACCTTGACGACCAATATGCCTTGCCCTCATGTTCCCATTCGATCTAAAATCGGCCTACACTGACATCGAATTCCCAGCAGATCCATCTTACGATTCGATCAGCTGGCCAACTGGATACAGCCAGTGAAGGACCTTTCAAACTCAGTCCGTTGCTAATAACGCAGTCTCACATACACTATGCGATCAAAAGTATACCGACATTTGGCTGAAAATGATTACAACTTCGTGGCTATCTCCATCGATAATGCTGGAATTCAGTGTGGTGATGGCACGCACTTAGCCTTGACGACAGCTTCCACTCTCGCAGGCATAAGTTCAATCAAGTGCTGGAAGGTTTCTTGGGTAATGGCAGCCCATTCTTCACGGAGAACTGCACTGAGGAGAGGTATCGATGTCATTCGGTGATGCCTGGCACGAAGTCGGAGTTCCAAAACGTGCCAAAGGTGTTCTATAGGATTCAGGACTCTATGCAGGCCGGTCCATTACAGGGATGTTATTGTCGTTGTACCACTCCGCCACAGCCCGTGCATTATGAACAGGTGTTCGAGCGTGGTGAAAGATGCAATCGTCATCCCCAAATTGCTCTTCAACAGTGGGAAGGAAGAAGGTGCTTAAAACATCAATGTAGGCCTGTGCTGTGATAGTTCCACGCAAAACATGAAAAACACGAGCACACCATAACGCCACCGCCTCCAAATTTTACAGTTGGCACTACGCACGCTGCCCGAAGACGTTCACCGGGCATTTGCCATACCCGCACCCTGCCGTTGGATCGCCACATTGTGTACCGCGATTCGTCACTCCGCACATAGTTTTTGCACTGTTCAGTCGTATAATGTTTACTCTCCTTATACCAAGCGAGGCATCGTTCGCCATTTACAGGCATGATGTGTGGCTTGTGAGCAGCCGCTCGACCATGCAATCCAAATTTTCTCACCTCCCGCCTAACTGTCAAGGTACTTGCAGTGGATCCTGATGCAGTTTGGAATTCCTGTTTGACGGTCTGGATACAAGTCTCCCTATTTCAAATTAAGAACCTCTTCAACTGTTGGCGGTCTCTGTCAGTCAACAGACGAGCCCGGCTTGAACGCTTTTGTGCAGTACGTGTCCCTTCATGTTTCCACTTCACTATCACATCGGGAACAGTGGACCTAGGGATGTTTAGGAGTGTGGAAATCTCACGTATAGGCGTATGACACAAGTGATACCAATCAACTGACCACGATCGAAGTCCGTGATTTCCGCGGAGCGCCCCATTCTGCTCTCTGACGATGTATAACGACTTTTATAGGTAACATATGTAAGTGATTAACATCGCAAGATCACAGGTTAAAACAAACGCCGGAGAAGCACTTGTAAATGTGACACGCTCGTGCATTAATATCCGCTGTAACCGCCCTAATGCTGAGTGTAGGCGTGCAAACGTGCGTGTACCGTCTTGTACAGGTGACAGTTATCAGTTTGTGGGTTAGACTTTCATATCTGCTGCACTTGGTCACGCGATACACGGACGGTTAATGTTGTTTGTAGATGTCGCTGAAGTTGTTGTCCGATGACCTCAAGTAAGTGCTCGACTGGAGGCAGATCTGGTGATCCAGCAGGCCAAGGCAACATACCGGCACTCTGTAGAGTGTTTTGGGTTACAACAGCGCTATGGGGCGAGTATCGTCGTTTTGGAAAACAACTGCTGGAATGCTGTTCATGAATGGCAGAACAGTAGGGCGAATCATCAGACTGACAACAAATTTGCGGCCAGGATGCTTGGGATAACCAAGAGAAATCACACCCCAACCATAGCTCCTGGTGTAGGTCCAGTGTGTCTAACACGCAGACATGTTGGTTGCAGGCCCTCACCTGGCTCCCATCTAACAAACACACGGCCATCATTGGCACCGAGACAGAACCAGCTTTCATCGGAAAACGGAACAGTCCTCCACCCTGCCCTTCAGAGAGCTCTCGCTTGGCATCACTGACGTCGAAAATGACGGTGGTGTGAGGTCAGTGGAATGCACGGTGACTGACTTGGAGCTGTTCTTGAAGTAGCCGATTTGTAACAGTTGGCTGTGTCACTGTGGTGCCAACTGCTGCTCAGATTGCTGTGGTAGATGCAGTATGCTGCGCAAGAGCCATACGCCTGCCATGATGGTCTTCCCTCTCGGCAGTGCCACGTGGCCGTCAGGAACCCGGTCTTCTTACGACCGTACATTCTCGTGAACACCGCTGACAGCAATCATGTAAAGCGACCACATTCCTGCCAAGTTCTTCTGCAGTATCACACATGGAACATCCAGCTTCTTGAACCCCAATTACAAGACCTCGTTCAAGCCCAGTGCAGTGTTGATAATTGCCTTTTCGTCGCCTTACGGGCATTATTGACTAACATAAACTCACCACGTCCAGTCTCAGGGATAATTAACGCTCACAACCGTTAGAGTGTGTACTGAAAACAAACCCGGTATGAATTCACACAGTGGCGCCAGTAGCGCCACTCTTGTGCAATGAGAGCGAAATCTGAACAGACATAATCTGTCAGATGTAGAACGACGCCTACCACCCTTCGCGTGTGTCATACAGCTCCTTTGTGTTGCGATGAAATTCATGGCTGTCTAATTTGCCGACTCCTGCATTACTGTACACACCAGACAAATCTATTTGCCTGAAAGAATGCATGGAAAGTTTCGAAGGCAGCCGATAATAATTTCGTTTCACCGCTCAGCTTACGTGATTTGAAACTGAAACGCTACTGGCGGGAGAAAGAGGAAGCAAGTGTGCCACGGAGAAAGCAGTATTTATTATCAAGGATAGAGGTAGACACTGTCCGGTCTTTCTCCCGAACACTGGGAATCTTTGGCCATATCTCGACAGATACTTCCAACACTTTGCCCATAATTCCGTGTTTAGGGGCTGTAGAGCACTAGACTGAACACTTGGCGCAGGCATTACCAAGGGAAGTTTTGTGGCAACTAACCCACCAGAACAGCAGCTACGGCAATTTTCTAACGAAAGCATTTAAGGGGAGGTTTACTATCTTTGGCCCGAAAAAAGCATGTACTTTGAGAATTTTTTCTCGCGATGTGTTATAGATATCAATGTCAAATTTCGTCAAAGTGTTTATTGGTATTTTCTCTACAAATTGGAATTTTTTCGACCGTAAATGTCGAAGAGCAAAGGCGAAAGTGCCGTCGGAACAAAACAAAATTTCGATGTGGACCTCCACGCGCAGTATGTCGCAGGTCAGCCGGCTCGTCTGAAATCAAAACTGAGTTGACTCGCTTAGGTTATTTGGACCATAGGAAGCAAAATAGCGCCCATTTGAAAAAAATAGGGTTTTTTCATCGATATTTCGACTTCGCCGGCCAAGTAAAAATATTCATAGTTGATGGATCGGAATAAAAGTAGTCCAGCTCCTAGACGATTTATTTAGCTTCATGGGAAACAAAGGATCATGCCAATAGGTTCAGTATATTTGAAGTTACTATACCGTGCGATAAAAAAGTTATTTCGAGAAAAACGCGTTTGAATTTTTTACTACATATAAATGCAATATTATGTAACTTACCTTCAATCTGCTATTCCGGGTCCATAAACTAGTCCTTCCTCTTCCTCATAGAAGGCGTTCTGCTCGATCTGTGCCATCCTGCGTTGCTCCAGAGCTGCTCGGACGGCCAGTGACAAGCAGTTTTAGGCCGCTTGAATTCGGCGGTCGTCCGAATGCTTGGCGAACTGCGTCGAAGAGAGTACCAGTGTGACGTCCATCGTTGTCATGGTCTTCAGAATTACTGAATACCCTTCGTTGAAGCTGCTCCATGCCAGGGAAGTCGCAGTCTCCACAGTCTTCGCTCCATAATGCAAATGCTTGGGGGCTAACTTCCAAACACACGCATTCAAACATTCATTTGAATTTTATGTATTTCCTCCAAAGCACCGGTACATTTACTCGTCCTGTGAAAGAAAAATCTGGTACGTGAAAAAGGCCGATTTCAGGCAGGTGCATTTTTTTGTTCAACCGCGAATAACAAACATGTCCGTTCCGTATTCGGAAGAACCGTTTCAGGGGTCGATTCTAAACACTTTTAGGGATCCAAAAATGCAGTTTAAAAAGATTGTTTGAACCAAAAGGTAATAAACCTCCCCTTAAGGTTTATTACTTAAATCTACAGATCGACGGCCGTTCCGCGGTGCATACACCGTGGTTAAACACTGTCAGACGTGGTACGCACTTTGATGGATGACCGTCCGGGCTGCCACACGCTGTAGAACTAGTGGCGTGCACACAGCCTCGTGATGCCAATTGAGGAGCTAGTTGACTGAGTAGAGCTCCAGGTCACGAAAATCGACAACGGGTAGAAGAGCTGTATGCTGAGACCACGCACCTAAATATCTACATCCGATGTCGCAAGTCGGTTGAGAATGACATGGCAGTCGACAGGTACTGTTGGGCCTTTCGAGACCTGTGCAGAGGGAGTTTAGTTTTAACTTTCGATATTTTACAATAAATTTACGACCTAAGGAATTGATGAGATAAAAAGATGAAGAGAACTGAAATCACTGAGGTATTCAACACGATATATTACCATTATTATGGGCAACTATATATTTTTTGTAAAAAAAAAAGTTGAGATTGGAGTCAGCTCACGATACAATAGGTATTTTAGTTTTCAAAACTAATGTTAGTATAAGCATATTTATTTGTTAGGCAAATGCAAGACAGTAAAAGAAATGTACCAAGCAAGACATATTTAAATAAAATAAAATATTTTACCAAACAACCAGCCTTACAATAAGAAATCTAAATTATCTTAATTAGCTGTTTGGTTTTTGCTTATACCCCACAAAAGGGAAGCTAACCGTAATACCTTCGTGTCTAAAGGTATCACTCTCGATACTTGGACTTTCGTTGCGTTCTTTGATCAACTTCAATTCGAACTTACTATTTTTGCAGAGTTATTGGTTACTATAAATGACAGGTGCATCTGTAGAACGACTTCCTCTGTCGTGGAGATTTGAACTTCTTTTCTGCCGAAAAAGTATCCACTGTCTTACCTTCTGCACCAGATCTCCCACTATTAACAGCTATAATCAGTCAATGCGTAACGAGAACATAAAAGTTACTTCTATTGAGTGCACTATTCGTGAATTCCGTGGAAAGATGGTACTTGGAATGTCTGGTCTGTGTTATAGACAATTTATCCCATTGTAATACGTTTCGTTAAACTGTTACATCTATAGTAAAGGTAGCAATGATTTCTATGTTGCACAAGGGAAACATAGCTCTAACATACTATGCACTATTTTTGCAAAATATTCGTAACTACACACATCAGAAATAGTTTTGCATCATCCCGGTTCCCAGGACTCCTGAAGACAGACATTCACTGTGGATATTCTATCACAGACACAGTCCCTTTGACTGTTCAGAGATGTCACTAAACCCACCCAAAGATGTAAACAACCATACATGAGCAGCGCTTATTAGATGGAGGGGGCCCGACAGCCGATTACTCCCAGTCATTCCACCAGGAAGGGGGTACACGAATCATGTTGTATTTGCAGGTCAACCATGCCTAGACGGTCAATATCGCGGTTCGATCGCGTCCGCACTGTTACTTTGTGCCCGGAAGGGCTATCGATGACATGCCGCGCCCAGGAAGCCCAAGGGCTATTACTGCAGTGGATGACCGCTATCTACGGATTATGGCTCGGAAGAACCGTGACAACAACGCCACAATGTTGAATAACGGTTTTCGTGCAGCCACAGGACGTCTTGTTACGAGTCAAACTGTGCGCAATAGGATGCATGATGCGCAATTTCACTCCCGACGTCCATGGCCAGGTCCATCTTTGCAACCACGATACCATGCAACGCGGTACAAATGCGCCCAACAACATTCCGAATAGACCGCTGAGAATTGGTACCACGTTCTCTTCACCGATGAGTGCCGCATACGCCTTTAACTGGAAAATGTCGGAGACGTGTTTGGAGGCAAGCCGGCTTAACGCCTTAGACACACTGTCAAAAAAAATGGTTCAAATGGCTCTGAGCACTATGAGACTTAACATCTGTGGTCATCAGTCCCCTAGAACTTAGAACTACTTAAACCTAACTAACCTAAGGACATCACACACATCCATGCCCGAGGTAGGATTCGAACCTGCGACCGTAGCAGTCCCGCGGTTCCGGACTGAGCGCCTAGAATAGACACACTGTCCAGCGAGTGCAGCAAGGTGGAGGCTCAGTGCTGTTTTGGGAAGGGCATTATGTGGCGCAAACGTACCCCGCTAGGGGTCATGAAAGGCGCTGTAACGGCTGTACGAGACGTGAATGCCACCTCCAACCGATAAACCGATAGTGCAACCATATCGGCAGAATATTGGGGAGGCATTCGTCTTGATGGACGACAATTCGCGCCACCATCGTGCACATCTTGTTAATGACTTCCATTAGGATAACGACATCGCTCGACTAGAGTGGCTAGGATGTTCACCCTATGGAACATGCCTGGGGTCCCAGCGGAGGTTCGAGTGGTGTGTGTGTGATTGTCCTTAGGATAATTTAGGTTAAGTAGTGTATAAGCTTAGGGACTGATGACTTTAGCAGTTAGGTCTCATAAGATTTCACACACATTTGAACATTTTTGAACATTTGAACATGCCTGGTATAGATTGAATAAGGCTGTTTATGGACGTTGTGACCGACCAACCACTCTGAATCATCTACACCGAATGACCGTTGAGAAGGACAATCTGGACCAACAGTGCCTTAATGAATTTGTAGATAGTATGCCACGACGAATAAAGGCATGCATCAATGCAAGAGGAAGTGTTGCTGGGTATTAGAGATACCGGTGTGTACAGTCTGGCCCACCACCTCTGAAGGTCTCGCTGTCTGGTGGTACAATATGCAATGTGTGGTTTTCATCAGCAATAAGAAAGGAGGAAATAATGTTTATGTTGATCTCTATTCCAATTTTTTTGCATAGATTGTGGAACTCTCGGAACCAAGATTATGCAAAACTTTTATTGATGTGTTTATTTTTAGAAAATAATCATGGTGTGATCCACCCTGTCTACACATTTTTACGAATATTTTGGAATGGCCTCAACAAATCGTGTAAAAAGTTTGTTGCTTACGTTTCACATAGCCATATTGGTAAGTAGTGAAAACAGAGGTAGTCGGCCACTGTGGCCGAGCGGTTTTGGGCGCTTCAGTCCGGAACCGCGCTGCTGCTACGGTCGCAAGTTCGAATCCTGCCTCGGGCATGGATATGTGTGATGTCCATAGGTTAATTAGGTTTAAGTAGTTCTAAGTCTAGGGGATTGATGACGTCAGATATTAAGTCACATAGTACTTAGAGACATTTTAAAACCGAGTCACGGGTGATTTCCCTCAATCGTTTCAGGCAAATGCTAGGATAGTTCCTTTGAAAGGACACAGTTGATTTCCTTCCCATTCCTTCTCCGATCCGCTGTGGCCGATGACCTCATTGTGTGGTCTCCTCCCCAGATCAACCAACCGACCGAGGCACCGCAATTCATTTGCTGCTAGTCTGTGTAACGACTTCCAGGACCAACAAAAATTTGATTTTTTTTATTTCATGTAATAGTTGACCTAGTTTAAAAATTTTAAATGCTGCCGTAATCTACTCATTAAGAGATATAATTTTACACGAAAGGTTTAAGACCGTAAGTCGAGTATTTCGAGTATTAAAGTTGGAAACTGCACACATGGCTTGAGGCAGGGAAACTCTTGAAAAGCAAATTATCCTTACGTTCATCCATTGTATGAGAATGGAAGGATTTAATGACCTTCAACAAAATGTAAACGAAATTTTAAACCATTTCGAAAATTTTCTCTTTCTATGACATCCTCAACAAAATGATGAAAAGGAAAACGGCTATAGGCTGCTTGATTTTCGATGTTAACGCCGTAAATCTTCAGCTCCATGCATAACTTTCATCTTATTATTTCTTTACTGCTAACTCTCATCATAGTAAGTTTTTCACAGAGTATGCTCAGATACTATTGAATGTTCCTAAAAAAATCGTATCATTGTACGACTGATAGTTCAGGAGATACGTCATGAGTATTGAGATGCGTGGAAACTAGTTTTTCTTAAAAGGGAGCTGTTTTTTTCAACGGGAGTTCGATTTTTTAAAGAAATACGACTTTGGTGGGCGATTACTCCTTATTACAGAAGGAAGAATACAAACAGTTAACGTCCCTTCGGGGAAGTCGTCATGAGAGATGGACTACATCCTTGCATTGCCGATGTAGATCAGCGGTGTGATTTTCATAAGAAACATTCCGGTATTTGCTTTAACAGATTTAGGGAAATCAGTGAAAACCTAAATCCAGACGAGTATTAGGATGTCCCTCTGCCTTAATGCGAGTCCTGTGCCTTTCCGCTGTGCCACGTCGCTCAACGCAGGATGTTCCGCCTGGAATATGAAACTCGTAAAACCTCTCAGCGTATACGATACAAACTGTGAGTTTGACGACAGAATAAACTACTGTCAGGCAACAGCGTGCAAGCTGGAGTGGCGCTGTAATCCCGTTAAGCCGATCGCACGGCGGCAGCAGACTGGGAGGGACACGGCAGAATATGAACCTTCCGCGCGGCGAGTCGCGTAGCGGGCGCGCAACTGTCGCAACTCCGCGAGCTCCCAGTCACATTGAAAAATGAACCGCTGCGGCGGTAATCTACCGCTATCCTACAATATATCACTGTCTGTCACAGCCCGGATCTACTCCACTCGCTTGTAACGCCCTATCGATTCTCGCCGTTACGCCCGCGAGCGGCGCGGTCACGGAACGCAAACATCAGTCGACAACAAACGCCAGTGGACGTGCAAATAAAGTTACCGTCGAATTCCCCTAGAAACTAGAAAATGACTTATTATTCGTACAGGCAAGCACACAGGATTTTCACAATTTGTGCTGCACCATTTATTTTACATGTAGCTACAGCGAAACAAAGTACAACGTGATTGAATTCTGAGAGAGATAGCGTAGTGGTAGCACAATGGACTAACATTCGGAGGGACGGCTGTTCAAACCCACATCCGGCCATCCTGATTTAGGTTTGCCGTGATTTCTCTAAATCGCTCGAGGTAAATGATCAGATGGCTCCTTAAAAAGGGCACGACCGATTTCCTTCCCTAATTCGATGAAACCGATGACCTCACTGTTTGGTCCCCTCCCACCACATCAACCAACCAACCTGTTCGTTCGTGGTATGAAGGACTTTGATGGGTCCAGAGACTGTCTGCACAAACTGTGGCAGTTGTGGCGCGTGCCTCCTGACTCCAACCGCGTGCTGATGTAGTCGACGCCGTAGAGCTGCTACTGCCACAGCTCTCGCGGCAGAGTAGAGACACGATGCGATATAACGTCAGTCCCCGTAGATTAACGGGAGAAAAAACCTGAAAAACTTCCGAAGTGCCGTTCCTCGCGTAGTCGTTGTATCTCAATTACAAGTCCCTAGCGTTTCCACTTACGCGAACTCGTATAATTGATGCTTTTTATTACTAATATTATTGTATTGTTAATTCCCCGGATTTGCAGAAGTTATTAATTCTTCTCTCGTTCGCATAGCACACACCACTGATTGCGAGGAAATATTTTAGTTTGTTTTTTTCTTACGCTGTTGTCTCGTCGCTATGGAATTGTTGTGCTGGTATGCAGCGAGATCGAGAGATACTCTGATTCAGTCTTTGTAAGATTGCGTCGTAGTACGAAAATATTTTAAAGTTCACTTCTCAACTACTGATGTGAATATTTGCACTTCAATGAAATAGTCTTTCATGAGTAGTCGTTGGTTTAGTCATTTATCAAACTATTTAATGATGTAGTCCGCACCGGGTATTTAACTGGTAACGAACAGTTTATTGTTATTTAGTCACTAAATACTTATAACTCCCGCACCACACGCTCACGGAATAGTTTAGTTCAGTCAGTCAGATTGAGTTATAGATTCTTGGCAATTATCACGACTCAACACTTTAGCGTAATTGTTTTATCTTCATGATGTGTACTTGGGTCCTACTAAAGACTAATTGCGTGTATTCTTTCATAGAATGTACACTTCCCCTTAAGGTCCATCTAATTTAAAGTCAAGTCAAATGTTCACTAATTCCGTTATTAGATTTCAATTAACCCGTAGTGCACGGTTAAATGAATCTATCTGTTCGTAGCTCAGTTCATAAAATCAGTTTCCTAAGCCGTGAATCCCGTCACGCAGCTAACACTTCTAAACTTGAAAAAACTCTCGCCACGATTCGCAATCTCAGTAATTCAGATCAGAACTGCTCTCGTACGTCTGCACTGGATGAGTTCTAGCAAGTGACTTCTGTGGAAGAGCATTGTAGGCGCAATGAATTTCTTCGTTGCGCTTACAACTCTTCCACATAAAAGTTCTCTGATGACATTACTCTGGACTTAGTTTTTGAGATATCAATTTCACGTTTGACACATGGATATTTGTCCACTGCTGAAATAGGTTTCTTCTTTCTCTTTCGCTAACAAATATGCTCAGTGGTGTACAATGTAGTTGTTGACAAAACTCTTTCGTGTTAGCTCACCGGAAAAGATGTCGTAACTGCCGAGATAACTTTCCCTCCTTCATGTTCTTTCTTAATTGACTTTACGGTGGTCGCTGGGGCGTTACACAGTCCAGCGATCAGTCGTCACAATCTTTTAAAATGAATGGGAATTACATAAGAGAAAGAGAAGAATTCTCAATTCGCATAAGCATTGGGCAATGTTTATTTGCTACGGAATTACGTTATAGTACTATGCAGAAAGAATTTAAACTTTTAGATGACAATGTGAGAGTAAAAAATTACAGTGATTGATAGACGGCATTCATTGATCCGTACATCAGGAAGCATTTCGTCCTAAATCTGCAGGCACGGAGCACTTGGAAAAATTGGTGGTACGAATAGTATAATTTCTGAAGTCGCACCGATTATTCCATTGTCAGTTGCAATAGTTTTCAATAGAAATGGACGAAGGCTTAAGTCAAGGGTCATGCCAGGAAGGATTTTCCTATTTAAATTTCACTAACTTGACTAGAAGAAGGGATCGGTTGGTAGGACATGCTCTGAGGTATCAAGGAATCACCAATTTAGTGTTGGAGGGCAGCGTAGAGGGTAAAAATCGTAGAGGGAGACCAGGAGATGAGTACACCAAGCAGATTCAGAAGGATTTAGGTTTCAGTAGGTACTTGGAGATGAAGAAGCTTGCACAGGATAGAGTAGCATGGAGAGCTACATCAAACCAGTCTCAGGACTGAAGACCACAACAACAACACATTGTTTAATTTACGAAGGAAAAAGAAATGCCAGAACGAAAATTACAACGTCCAGAACGGATTGCAGATTTCGCATTTTAGACAGACTTGACCGTACACTGCCCACAGACATTGCAACGTACCTTCTTATTAGATGCGGAAGCACTGAAAAAGAAAATCCTGTTGTAGAAGGGACGCATTCCGACAAAGACAGTCCAATTACCTAATCTCACTGTCGTTAAAGAAAGCATGAGGTTTGAAGAATTTTGTGACCTTGCAAAAATTACATCCATGGTTTCACAAATATTTTGAGGCCATTGTCAACCTAACATCTGTTTCCGAGACCGTTTGCCATTTCAATTGAGAGTGCCCCTGTACATGTGCAGATGTAACTGACTGACCTTCAAGGTAATTCCAGTCTTAATTACAAATCTTTTTACGTTAGAACTTTCCAGGATATCTACATTACTTTTCTCATGTAGATTTTTCAAGTCTCCGTACAGATGTTGCTACAGTGATGCAATATTTCGATCGACATATTTGGGTTAAAGACATTTTTCCGACTATGAAACTAAATAACTCGCGATTACGTGCCGACTTGAGTGCGAAACTCTGTGACGTTGTCTGCATCTGTCCATATGCTGACAATCTGTACAAGACACCCCCTAGCTTACAGGGGCCTATGCAGCTATACTCACTGCCAACGTAGAATGCATCAGCGTCCTCTCTAATTATCATAATTATTAAATCTTTAACGAAAATGGAAGATACAATGAAATATTCTTTCTAGTCCATGCACACATCAAGAACTTAAATGTAAAAGGGTGTAGGATTAATAGTAAAATCGTAAAACTGGAAATGCCCATGCCTTCTGGGGCGTGTTTCGGAAGCCATGTCCTAACGTACATGGTGTAGAATGAACCATACAAGACCACTGCACCCGTTATATTAAAGTAACGTTGAAATAATTCCAGTGAAACCAAAAGAATTGGGTTACAATGGTACGCGCTTTGATATTAATTTTTATATTCATACAATTCCAGATGGTCATATGATAGACAATGTTTAAAATACAACATAGATATAAACACACTCGACACTGAGTGAAACCCTGTTAAAAAACAAGTTACAAATATCCTCAATATTCATATTTAGGTAGAGTGACTCAAACTATGGAATTAATTTAAACGTATAAAAACCATGTAGATATAAACATGCATACAATACCTTTTAAAACCACCGTCGAAAATTCTTATAACCATACTTACATGAAATGACATTGAAATCAAGTATGCCATAAAGAGCTCTTGGCACATGAATCTGAAGAAACATTACTTCCTTTTGATGCAACTCATATTTGGCCTATAACATCACACCTTGCTATTATGAAAAGTTTCTTATCCAAACATAAAAGGAGACAAAGAGTAACTGCGTGCAGTCGTTCCAAACAGATTTTGTTCTTGCATGGTGTTCCGCTGCAACAGCATGCTAAGAGGACTTTGTAAACCATATTGCCCATCAGCCGGACTGATGGTTCTCATTTTTCGTAGTCGGAACCAGACGTGATGCGAAGTACGGCCGAAAGTGAGTGTATTTCATTGATCGTTGAGCCTACCTTTTATAAAAAATAACTCCATCTCCTCGAGTAGATGGAGCTTTCCTTTTCCACCCCTGTGCAACAATTTTAACTGATTTCAGACAAGAAGAGGCTTGTGCAGTAGCAATCAAATGTGCTACGTGATGGAGTCCCCATTCAAAACAATAGAATCTGTTATAAAATTATTCATTAGTAGTTTCAAACGCATGTTTTGAAGAACATAGCAAGTCACTCACTGGTGGTGTCCAAATTTACACTATCTGTTCAAAAGTAACCGGACACAACACGGAAGAGACCACTAAGTGTCATGTGAACCGTGAAAATTTACTTTCAAAATCATTTCTTAAAGAACTTATTTTATTTACTAGCGATTCATGAAGAACATTAACACTATGTGAGCGTGGAAGTAGTTGCCAAGCAATAACTGATAGAAACAAATTAAATTTCAGCCAATGGAAATTTTATTCATAAACGCCTTTTCAAAACAGATTTAAAATTTATAAAGAGAAAAGCACCCTCGGAATATCAAGTTACAATTTAACAAACGCGAATTTTTCTCCTAAAAGCTTTTCAAAACAGTTTTAAAGTTATAAGCAGAAAAACACCCTCGACATATCAAGTTACAATTATTCAGAGGCAGGATAAAAATTTTTTTGTTACAGTTGGAGCCTTCGGGCTGAGAAGCTTCCGCCCCCTTTCAACACGGCCGTAGTCACGACCGCTCACAACGACCTCTGAAAAAGTACACTAGTGCAAATCTGCAACACACCAGATTACTTTAAACTAAAATTTTTTTTAACAACTCACACAAGCACATTAACTATGCACCCCGTAAGAGGCATGGAAATGGTACAAACACTCACACTAAGAACTTATTTTCCACCAAAAGTGCAATTTGTTTTTAAAAGGGCTCTTACGGTGGAAGGGTGGCAACTTTATAAAAATGACTATTTAAATAAAAACCATTAAATTCAGACTTACATATAGTGTACTGTGGTGTCACCGCCAGACACCACACTTGCTAGGTGGTAGCCTTTAAATCGGCCGCGGTCCGTTAGTATATGTCGGACCCGCGTGTTGCCACTGTCAGTGATAGCAGACCAAGCGCCACCATGCGGCAGGTCTAGAGAGACTGACTAGCACTCGCCTAGTTGTACAGCCGACTTAGCCAGAGATGGATCACTGACTAATACGCTCTCATTTGCCGAGACGATAGTTAGCATAGCCTTCAGCTACTTCATTTGCTACGACCTAGCAAGGCGCCATAGCATTTAATAATTAATATTGTGAAGCATGTACCGTAATGAGAGATGTTCTACAATTGTGGATTAAAGTTAAGTATTATATCAACTACGTACTTTATTTGCTACTATTAATTCCCTTAACTGTTCCAGACTTCGCGCCAGCCTGCGTGAGCTTAAGCACGTGCCTTTCGGCTTCCTCTCATTGTGACTTGGCTGTCTTGCCAAGTCACAACATATTGGCGACGAAGATTTAACGGTCGTATTGCTCTAGTTTACTTGTGTCATAGCTTCGCCACAATCTCCAGATGTACTGTCCGAATTTTATCGCTTGCAGAATCAGCAGACGCAGGCCTTATTGGATGCCCTTGGATAGCTCGTCCAGGGTCAACGTGCAATGCAAAACGATGCGACAGCCGCCGCTCCACCGCTACCGCAGCCACAACATGCAGTTGCACCACCTTTTCGTCATTTTGATGCGGCACTGGAAAGCTGGACGGAGTGGTCACGCCAATTTGGATTCCATCTCGCCGCCTACAGAATGCAAGGTAATGAGCGGCAGCCTCACTTATTATCGTGTGTCGGCGTCCAGACGTACCGAGTGATAGTGAAATTATTTCCCCGACGCGATGTAGCAACTGTCCTACGACGAAATTTTGTCAGCATTAGATGCATATTTCAGGGAATCAGTCAATGTAGTTGCAAGAAGGTATACGTTCTTTCGTACAAAACGTATGGCTGGTCAAACTAATTGGGAGTGGGTTGCAACTTTGCAAGGCCTTACTAGGGATTGTGCTTTTGAGTGTGAATGTGGACTCCCTTATTCAGATACTATGGTGCATGATGCAATTGCACAGAACGTTTCTGATGTTCGTATATGGGAGCAAATTTTGAAACTAGTCAATCCCTCCCTTCAACAAGTGATGGACATATTGGATAGGCAGGACACACTTGACTTTTCTCAGGAATCATTTGAAACTTCGCCAGCCGTGTGTCACGTTAACCGGCCCACCGGGCGAGCTGCACGGAACAGTAAACAGCCCTCGCGCTCATCCGCGCAGCTGCCGCCAAGCTCTCAACCACGTGTCCCGCGGCAACAAGCAAATGCAGTGCTAAAATCATGCCCGCAGTGTGCAACCAGACATTCGCGTGAGAATTGCCCGTCACGCCACGCTATTTGCTTTTTCTGTAATAAAAAAGGACATGTTCAGCGTGTTTGCCAGAAAAAGCTTAGATCGGACACTCACAACCGTTCCAGGTCCTTTGCTTCGCGCCGGAATCGAACCAAGAATGCTCAGGCTCGTGAACCTTCGCCCATGGATATCCATGTAGTTCAATCCACTCCGCCCAGTGCCACTCTCTCTAACAGTGACTGTGTTCGTCCCACAAATAGTGTGCGTCGCCGTCGACGGAAATCCCGTCACGTCGCAAGTGCTTCTGTACCAGTGCCTGTTCACGTTGCACGAGACAGTCGCTCTTGTCGTCAGCAGGACAATAAACTTTTTGTAGACTTGGACATTAATGGCAACGTGATCCCATTCCAGCTTGATACCGGAGCTGCAGTTTCACTAATCAATAAAGGCACGTACAAACAACTGGGCACACCCCCATTACGTGCCGCAAATGTTAAGTTAAATAGTTATTCCAATCAGAATATCCCTGTGTTAGGACAGTGCAGTCTTCTTGCAACATACAAGGGACAAACAAAACTTGTGTCATTTTACGTACTTCGTTCTTCTTCTGCAGTGAATTTGTTTGGTTTAGATTTATTTCAGTTGTTTAACTAGTCTATAGTAAATCAGGTCCTATCAGTGAACCAGACTGTGCCTTCAGCCAGTGTTTCTCGTCTATGTGAAGAATTTGCAGACATTTTGGCACCGGGCCTTGGTTGCGCTAAGAACTATGAAGCCCATTTGGAACTGAAAGTCAACGCGCAACCGAAATTTTTCCGAGCGCGCAATGTTACCCACGCATTGCGTGATGAGGTCGCAAGAACATTACACGATTTAGAATCACAAGGTGTAATTGAATGTGTGCATCACCCTTGGTAATTTTGCCAAAACCTTCCAGAAAATTGAGACTTTGTGTGGACTTCAAGGCAACGGTGAATCCACAACTAGTGATTGCAACTTATCCTTTACCCCGCCCGGATGATCTTTTTGACAAACTATGCCCGGGTAAATATTTTTCGAAGTTGGACCTACCAGATGCGTACTTGCAAATACCGGTGGACGAAGAATCCCAGCGAGTTTTGGTGGTTAACACGCATCTTGGTTTGCATCGATTCAAAAGACTGCCATTCGGGTGTGCATCCGCCCCTGCTTTGTTTCAGCAATATCTGAAAACTGTTTGTGCGTCGGTCCCTACTGCAGAAAACTATCTGGACGATATAGTGCTCTCCGGAAAGACGGAAGAAGAACATTTAGCCAATCTCAGAACATTATTTCAGGTCTTGCGACACAATGGTCTTCGCTTGCGGAAGGACAAATGTGTGTTTTTTGCTCGTGACTTACCCTATCTGGGACATGTAATCAATGCCCAAGGCATACATCCCAGTCCAGAGCACCTCCGTGCCATACAAGACTTGACTTCGCCGCAGAATTTGAAGCAGCTACAGAGTGTGCTGGGAAAAATTAATTATTACAACAAATATGTTCCCCATGCCTCTTCCATTTCAGCTCCGCTTCATCGCTTACGCCGTAAATGTGTTCCGTTCGTCTGGACGACGGACTGCGAACGCGCCTTTCGCCAGTTGAAATCGGCGTTGCTTTCTAATACTTGCCTTACGCCATTCGATCCCCAGAAACCCCTTTTGTTGATGGTAGATGCATCGGATTTCGGGATCGGTGCTGTGCTTGCGCACAAAGATGGCTCGAATGATCGCCCTATTGCCTTTGCGTCCAAATTGCTCTCGTTTGCGCAGAGAAATTATTCACAGATAGAGAAAGAAGCCATGGCTCTCGTATTTGGTGTTACAAAGTTTCATGATTTCTTGTATGGTCGTCACTTTACTATCATCACAGACCACAAACCTTTGAGATCGCTTTTTTATCCGAACAAGCCTGTACCTCCACGTCCAGCGCAGAAATTCATTCGCTGGTCTATTTTCCTCTCGCAGTACCGCTACGATATCTTGTATCGGTCCACTGCTAAGCACGGAAACGCCGATGCGTTGTCCCGTTTGCCTGTTGCTGAGGATAGAGCATTCGATTCTTCCGAACTTGCTTGCATGTTCATTGATGCGGAAACCGATGACGTGGTCGTATCGTTTCCGATTGATTTTCGTCGTATAGCTACAGCCACAGCTGCTGACCCTGTCCTTGCTACCGTTTTGCTACCTTGTCAAAGTCACGGATCGAGGATCCGTTGGTTCGCCGATTTTTTGCTCACAAGGAGAAACTTTTTGTACGACGTGGTGTTTTGCTGTTGCGTTCTGATAATGATCAGTCCAGGGTCGCGGTCCCACGTTCGTTACACTCCTCTATCCTACGGCTTCTCCACCAAGGACATTGGGGTATAGTGCGAACGAAACAACTTGCTCGTCAGCACTGTATTTGGTCCGGAATCGATGCTGCGATTACGAATATGTGCTCTTCTTGCATGGCGTGTGCCGAACAACAATCCGCACCACCGCGGAAATTCTTTGCATGGCCGAAAGCCACTTCCCCTTGGCAACGCTTGCACATCGATTTTGCTGGTCCATTCTGGAATGCTCGATGGTTGGTTGTGGTCGATTCTTTCTGTAATTTTCCTTTTCTTGTCAGGATGTCTTCCACGACGTCCTCTGCCACCATCCAAGCGTTATCTGCTATCTTTTGTATTGAGGGTCTTCCACAGACTATTGTTTCCGACAATGGCCCACAATTCATGTCCGCAGAATTTCAGTCTTTCTGCAAGGCCAATGGTATTCAACATCTGACATCCGCGCCGTTTTCGCCTCAGTCAAACGGTGCCGCTGAACGATTGGTCCGGACTTTCAAGTCACAGATATTGAAGTTGAAAGAGTCGCATTCTCGGGAGGACGCGTTGTTGCTCTTTTTGTCTTCGTATCGCTCTCAGCCCCGAGATGGTCGCTCGCCGGCTGAGTTGCTCCACGGTCGTCCTCATCGCACCTTGGTGTCTTTGCTACATCCGCCGCATCAGGTGCCTGTGCAGCGGCAGCCACCTGCTTTTGCTCCAGGCGACGTTGTATACTATCGCAACTATCGCGGTTCACAGCGTTGGCTCGCAGGGCGCATTCTTCGCTGCCTCGGCCGCGCTATGTATTTGGTTTTGGGGGCCTCTGGTGAGGTGCGTCGGCATCTCAATCAGCTGCGCCTCTGTCGTCGCACGGGTTCTGCCGCTTCCCGTCTGCTTTCAGCGACGGTGCCGTCCGGTCAGCGCCCTGCGGACCCATCTACTGGCTCGCCTCATCCGCAGGTGTTACCGACGCTGCCTTCCATTTTGCCCCATGGCGACGCACCGCCGCCGCCGCCGCCTGTTCTCCCGCCGGCGACGCCCGCAGTGGACGCGTCGCTGCAACCGCCGGGCGCCTCCCTGGGTCACGCGCCGCCGATCGCTTCCCGTGACCAGCTGTCCTCCGACATGGACCTCTTGCCAGCTCCGGACCAGATGTCGTCTTCGCCAGTCGGCTGCCCAGCCCCGATGGAGATCGGCACTTCGGCCCCTCCTGTCTCTCTACGGGCGCATACGCCGCATATTGGCGTGCACCCTGGACTAGGCTTTCAGGCGTTTCCTAGCTCCCCTCGGACCGAATGGCAGGGTGCGGGTGACACAGCCTCGCCTGTTGTTAGGCTCCCCACCTCGTCACATACGTCAACATGGGGTCCTCCCCACGGCGGACGGAAGCCTTATAACACAACCGTACGCCGATTTGCGGGGGAGGAATGTGGTGTCACCGCCAGACACCACACTTGCTAGGTGGTAGCCTTTAAATCGGCCGCGGTCCATTAGTATATGTCGGACCCGCGTGTCGCCACTGTCAGTGATAGCAGACCGAGCGCCCCCACACGGCAGGTCTAGAGAGACTGACTAGCACTCGGCCAGTTGTACAGCCGACTTAGCCAGAGATGGATCACTGACAAATACGCTCTCATATGCCGAGACGATAGTTAGCATAGCCTTCAGCTACTTCATTTGCTACGACCTAGCAAGGCGCCATAGCATTTGATAATTAATATTGTGAAGCATGTACCGTAACGAGAGATGTTCTACAATTGTGGATTAAAGTTAAGTATTATATCGACTACGTACTTTATTTGCTACTATTAATTCCCTTAACTGTTACAGACCTCGCGCCAGCCTACGTGAGCTTAAGCGCGTGCCTTTCGGCTTCCTCTCATTGTGACTTGGCTGTCTTGCCAAGTCACAACATGTACAACAAGCTCTGCATTACACATATACCGCCCCGCAAGATGATAGGCAAGATAAAAACATTTCAGAAATTCGCCCTTTACCTTAATTCTATAAATTCGTTAACACCGAATCCGACAAATATGGCAGAGGCAGCTATTAACGTACGGCAGACCGACAGACGGACGGACAGACATACACACACACACACTAACTGCCTAACAAATGCAGACGAGAAACAAACCAGAAAACTGAGGACGAGAGACTGAACACAAGTAGAATTTAACGAGTAACTGAAACAACATATCACTAATCACTCTGCTATAGGACTGCTGGTTGGCTGTATGATGGTTCTTTATATATTTTTAATTTGTATTGAACCTGTGTAACCATCTCTTCGCGTTACCTTAGAGAATTATACTCGACTTTGCGTCCTGGCTGCTAATATACCAGGCCCATAAGAAATGGTATCTATATTTTGACCCTTATTTGATTAATTTGGTAAACAAATTAATTATTTCAGAAATGCGCGCAGCGGAAACTGGTGCGAGTTTCTCTAAGATAACACGTTCTGGGGTGGTTGTTTTTAAAGCCATCACTATAGCAGCTGGTAGCCTATCTAAATTCACATTGCAGATTATTTCTTTCATTAACTTTAGAAAATCGAACTGAATTAGATACATCCTACCCATTTCATGTGTCAGGTGTCTGGGGGAATATTTCTAAACTCAAATGCTGACTCTCATTTAATAGATTTATTTTCTACATTGATGAAAACTTTAGAAGCCGACACATTACAATTTTTCTTTAGTTACAAAACTTTTCTGAATAAGCGTTACCTCTCATGGGTAGGACAATGACAAAACGAAAACGCTACACGAATAATTTCATATATAACACATAATTTCATAATAACACAGGAAATACATAAGTGGGCCACACCGTCTTTAGCGTGAAAATCGTCATTCATTCTTTAAGACTCACTTATCGTCATGCATGAATTACACCACTAGAAATTTAAGGTAGGCCACTGCTCAAAGTAGATAACCTATATCAGAGAAAAGATTCTGGGCAAAAATGACGTACTATTGGTGCCAAAATGAAGTGCGAACTGTACTCACAAAGAAAGTACCAAAAATAATTAAATTTCGGGACATAAATTTCTCGATCTACCATCCGATACGCAATCTGCACTCATTGAGCCAAAAGTGAAGCTTATAACTCGGGAAATATCTACATGAACTGATGGTTCCTGTTGCATGCTAACTACCACAAAGCAAAATTTCACGAACACATTTCAGAGAAAACTATTGCAAATAAATTAAAACCGTACCTGTACCGATGAAGGTATGTTGAATGCGTGCTATGAGCATAGCCTGTTGTGAACTTTTAGCAATATTACCTTATTTCTATCTCACCAAATCTGCGAGCTGCTGTGCTTCCGCTTTCGGTCCGTCTCATGGCTGGCCCCACAGTGCTCTCCACGCGCCAAAATCCGTCCAGCGTTCCCATTCAAACGCAGTGGTGGGGAGACTCACCTCCTAACCCCCCCCCCCCCCCCCCACCACCAACTTTGTAACCTACCCTCGTGCCTGGTTTCATCTTTACTTACTGCTCTGGCCTACCTGCCGCTATTCTTGTAATGTTGGCAATTACTGCTATTCCCGTAAACTGTTCCCTTTGGTCCATGCTCCCGCTACATTTGACTTCCATTCATACCCATGCACACTCATACAGGATGGAACAAGGAGTATACATATAAACGGCATGTGACCTCTTTGTGAAGCGATGAAAAGAAATAAACAAATGCGTCAAACATTCCTTTCACCCAGCGAAGTATTGAAGCTGCTAGCAATCAAAGAAAAACTTATATCTCGACATAGGAAACATAATTACTTCCTACTGTAACCTGAGGCAAAACGAAAGTAATGCCTCAACTCAACTTCTAATAACTGCTATTTGTGGCGAAGACCTGGCGCAGCATCCCCAAAACGCTCTCCTCAACCGTCCGCTGCCAGCCGCTTCAACGGACGCAGGAAGGTGCGCCGATCCCCCGTCTCACGGCGTCGCAGCTCGCCCCCGCCAGACCAATGTAGTGGATTGACCCCTGTTGCTCCCGTGTTGGCCGCGAAGCCACTACGCCTCGCTATACGGCGCTGCCACTGGACTCACGTGGCGACCTCACATGCGCCGACGCTCCAGGCGGACAAATCATCTCGTGTCCCAGTGCGCGACCGACCCACCGATCGATCGATCCAACCGCCAATTCCCATTGCCTGAGCAAACTCGAGCAGACTGGCGGCCTAACACATACTAGCACTCCGGACGACAGACAGACAGTAACCGCCTCACCAATGCGGACGAGAGACAGACCCAGACTAACTTGACTGACCAACTGACCAGACTCGCCCAGACTGACAGAGTGCCCTGGCTGACCAACTGCCTCCGACTGACTCACAGACTCCCCTGGCGAGCTTATAGCGCCCTTTAAAAGCACGTGAACAGGCAACCTTTCCCCTATTCCACCAGAGGGAGACATTAAAGCTGCGGTTGCCACAGCGACGCCACCGCCAGGAACGGAGGGCGACTGCTTCACACTACGCGCTGCGGCGCGCTCTTCAAAACAGCAAATTCTACCACGGCTCATCACCAAAGGTGGGTTAACAAGTACAGAAGGAGGCGGGGAGTGTTGTATTGTCAGTAGAGGAGCAGCAGCAGCAGAATGAATCGTCAAGGTAGCTCAGTGACTTCGAATGTGGACGAGTCATTGGATGTCCATCAGCGTCGTTACAGCAACTGTAATCTCCACAGATCTACTGTTGGTGATGTGTTGATGATGTGGAAAGGCGAGGGAACAACCGCAGCTAAACCAGTACCAGGAAGACTCCGTGTACTGCAGGCCAGGGTGGCCGAGCGGGTCTGGGCGCTTCAGTCTGGAACCGCCCGACCGCTGCGGTCGCGGGTTCGAATTCTGCCTCGGGCATAGATGTGTGTGATGTCCTTAGGTTTAAATAGTTCTAAGTTCTATGGGACTGATGACCTCAGATGTTAAGTCCCATAGTGCTCAGAGCCATTTGAACCATTTGAACTCCGTGTACTGACGGACGGGGACACTCGAGCACTGAGGAGGGTGGCTGTAGGATTTCGCATGAAAGAATCACCTGAAGGGATCACTAGTCAGTCCAACAGTGCCACCACTAGCACAGCTAGCACAACGTAAGTAGGGACTTAGAAAGAATGTGGTACAGTCTTCAGGTAGTCCCTATAAGCCACACATATCTGCAGACAATGCTAACACACTGTTGATGTGTTGAAAAAAGTGACGGCACTACACTGCGGATACATGGAAGCGAGTAAATTGTAGCGATAAATCACGCCATACCCTGCGGCAATCCGATGATAGGGTTTAGGTGTGGCGAATGCTTGAGTAACTTTATATGCCATCATATTAGTGCCGAGGAAGTAATGTAACGGAAAAGGGCCGATTGTCGTGGTCAGGGTGTCGTCCTTTAAGAAAACGCTAAGTGCAGAAAGGTATTAACACAATTTACAACACTACGAACTCCGTACAGTAGAGGAACATTTCGAAGACGATCATTGAATCCGTATGACAGTGCACTCTCTCTTAAAGCAACTTTTGTGAGGCAATAGTTTGTGGACTTTAACAATCTTGAAATGGACTGCCTGAGCCAACCCTATATCTGAACTAAATTCAAAGCTTTTGGAATGCGTTAGAACTCTCACTTAGTTCCAAGGCACCAGTGCCCTTATAACTACCTTCTCTGACTTCGGCTCTTGAAGAAAATGGAATGCTATTCTCCCAAAGACAGTCAAATACGTCACTGCGTCCCGAGCACACTCCATGCCGACATAAATACGAAGGTTGACGCGTCCCACACCTGTGCCACCACTATGTGCGCGGATGATTCGGATCAAATACTGTGCTGTATATGTGTAATGTGGCTTTTTTCCTGAAACGTCATTATCACTGTTGGTGAATTCAGCATTACACGAAAGGAAGGAAAAGTTCATATGGACACTTACAACTGACTTTCTATATTGTTTTCAAGGGTTTTGGGCCGTATTTTCACTGCATAACACATGTCAGCGCGCATAAAGGTTATCAGTCTTTGTGTGGCGTATTCTAGGAAAATTTTTAAAGAAGCACCTCCAGTAGGAGGTAATCAGAAAATTATGTCCAGGAGGAGGTAATCAGAAAATTAACTCCAGGAGGAGGTAATCAAAACTGTAGCTTATTTTCAGTGAATTAACCAACTACTAAGCGCTGCCTTAAAATTATGATAAACAAATTATTTTTAAATTTCCACAAGCAAATGCACCTTTCTCAATATGTTGAATTATTTATAAACATTTACATATCCTTATTTCATAAGACGTTTGCAGACTGTGCCTAAAATACACAAATCAAAAACAGTTTTCCATCACCCCGGTTTTCTGAACTCCTGAAGATAGACGTTCACTGTGGATATTGTATCACAGACACAGTCTCTTTGAATGTTCAGAGATGTCAGTAAACCCACCCAAGGATATAAGCAATCATAAATGAGCACCGCGTATTAGATGGAGGGGGTTCGACAGCCGACCACTTCCAGTCATTCCACCAAGAAGGAGGCACACGGCTCGTGTTGTCTGTAGGAACTGTCGATGACATGCTTCGCTCAGGCCACCAAGGGGTACTACTGTAGTGGATGACCGCTACCTACGGATAATGGTTCGGAGGAACACTGACAGCAACGCCACCATGTTGAATAATGATTTTCGTGCGGCCTGAGGACGTCGTACTGCGACTACAACTGTAGCAATAAGCTGCATGGTGCACAACTTCACTCCCGATGTCCATGGCGAGGTCCATCTCCTCAACCACGATACCATGCAGCGCGGTACAGATGGGCCCAACAACATGGCGGGTGGACGGCTCGGGATTGGCACCGCGTTCTCTTCACAGATGAGTGTCGGATATGCCTTCAGCCAGGCAATCGTTGGAGATGTGTTTGGAGGCAACCAGGTCAGGCTGAACGCCGTAGACACACTGTCCAGCGAGTGCAGCAAAGTGGTGGTTACCTGCTGTTTTTGGGTGGAATCATGTGGGGCCGATGTACGCCGCTGGAGGTCATTGAAGGCCCCGTAACGGCTGTACCATACGTGAATGCCATCCTCCGACCGATACTGCAACCATATCGGTAGATTACTTGAGAGGAATTCGTCTTCACGGAAGACAATTCGCGACCGCATCATGCACATTTTGTGAATGACTTCTTTCAGGACAACGACATCGCTCGACTAGAGTGGACAGCACGTTCTCCAGACACGAACCTTATCGAACATGCCTGGGGTGGATTGAGAAAGGCTGTTTGTGAACGACGTGACTCACCAACCACTCTGAGGGATCTACGCCGTTGAGGAGTGGGACAATCTGGACCAACAGTGCCTTGATGAACTTGTGGATAGTATGCCACGACGAAAACAGGCACGCATCAATGCAAGAGGACGTGCTGCTGGGTATTAGAGGTGCCGGTGTGTGCAGCAATCTGGACCACCACCTCTGAAGGTCTCGCTGTATGGTGGTACGACATGCAATGTGTGGTTTTCATGGCCAATAAAAAGAGCGGAAAGGATATTTATGTTGATCTCTATTCCCATTATCTGAACAGATTACGAAACTCTCGGAATCGAGGCGATGCAAAACATTTTTGATTTGCGTATTATTTTGTTTTCGGGTAATTCGATGTGTGAGTATATACATCGAATTTTAAAAAGTGAAGTAACAATATTGGTAAAGTATTCTCTCATTTACGGAATTTAAAGAATTATATGCGAGTTAAAAAAAACATGGTTCTCATACAATAGCTGCTGGTAACAATACACGGCATACAAATTTGTCACTCTCTGGAGACATTACGTTAGTACCCTGTAATACCCTCTAATACTCTAATCTTGAGAATGTCCTCAGATAGTCGAGGAAGAGTTCACGAGTTTCTTCAGGTTTCCCATGCCTAACTGTAGCCACTCATTGCTGATTGGACCCCATAAATCTATCAGATTACAGAGATTTTAACTGTTACTTATCACTCTCGGGTCCAAATAATTCCATTTTTCTATGCAGTAAGTGTCGTGGGAATTAGTGGGCCAGTCTAAGAGCGATAGGGTGCCTGAGGAACGTATGGGGATAGTACACTGAACATGTGTCTTTTTGTCCTATTGGACGACCCGAGTGCGCACAGTGTACTCATTATGGACAAATAAAAGGTAGGACAACACTTAAGCAGCGAAAGTGCTGAAATAAACCCTCTGGTCCATTTTCGCGGTAACCTGCATGAGTGGGTCCTAGTCATGGTAGTGAACACAACAGCAAGTTATCATAGACTCACCTCGGGCCTCAATTACACGCACTCAGTCGGTTAAACACCTCATCGTGTCATCGCGACGGCGCGATCAAGACATGGCAGAATTAGAAAAGAGGCAAATTCGCAACTCGACCGGTCGCATCCCACGTATCCACACATCCATAGCATGTAGATGATTTCGCAAAATTTGCTAGGAAAGTGGCTGAATTAACCTTCATTCACTGACACCAGCAAATCGCGTAAACCTATAGTCAGTGACAAGGCATGACATTCGTCCGCGGTCACAGTAGGGTAGGATTTTCTACGATCACTGTTGTTACGGAGAGTTACATGGTTCCAGGTGGTACACCATTCGTTGTATACATGTTGGATCCGCCGTGTTACACCAACAAATTTGGCAGCTTCAATCACTGTATGTTCATGGGCAGTTCCTAATACGATAGCTCCTCTATCGCATCCTGTCACGCCTCTACTACTTGCAAACAATTTGCAATTCCAGCCTGTGAAACAAACACTGCTGGAGGCAATAAGAATTATATGTCAATGTATATATGTATATATGGGTACATTTAACTGCCTAAACTAGGATATCCAAACAAGTGAGCTTTATTAGAAAATAAATGAAGTAAGGGTCACTCAGAAACATAGAAACAGTGTGCACAGTAACAAAGGACAAAGATGATACGTCGTAAGGTTTTCATACATTTTCTGCTGTAGCAAATAATTCACCTTTATTGTACTGGGGAAAAAACGATTGAGTGCACTGCTCGAGTAGTGAATAAAATCCTTGACTCTTTGTTTAGTTTTGTCTGTGGTTCACTTGCTAGTCAGTCAGTTGTGCAGCACTGGGGCAGTCTTATTTGAGGCATAGTAGGGAGCTGTTGAGTTTTACAGAGAATGACATTTGTTATTTGTGAATCTGGGGAAACTGTGTGGAATTTTTGTTATGGAGATGCAAATTCGTTTATAAAGTTATTTCATTCTTTGTATAAATGAAAAAAAACCATGCCCAGGAATAAGATGTTTGTTTTTCAGATTTATTAACTGAAGGAAATCTTTGTCCCTCAGATAATTAACAATACTTATGATTAGTGTTAATCTGATCTCTATTTTAATAGGTTGAATGTTTGTAATTTCTATGATGAGAGACTTTCGCAACTGTTAGTCCTGTTATGTTATGCTAACCTTCTTGTCAATAATCAGTGCTTAATTTTTCTAGAACGATTTTCTTTAAAGTAAAACCCAACTCCACCATTCTTAGTAGGTTTCTAATATTTTGCCGTGTGTGCACTATACATTATACCACACGCAGCGACAGATTGTTTCTGACAAGCAAGAAAACAATTAGAGCAGATTATTATTCTTTAGCTGCTGCATCTTTTGATCAGTATTTGCTTTCGAGACACACTTCAGACACAAAATAGCATGTTCAGCATGAGGTGACTAAATTTTATTTCAGGACAGTACATAGTCATAATTACCAAGCATCGTGCTAAGGAAGCAGATTAATTTTCGGTGAATAGTATAGGAAATTTCATGCAATTATTTTTTCTGAGTAGAGCAGGAATTTATTTTAGTGGTTATTCCATGTCAAACATTGCACTTCATATCACGCAACTTTCGTAACGTACTTTAGTATTGAATTTCAGTTATGTAGCTTACAGTGAGCACACAATTAGTTCTTTTGGATGTTAATCAGATTCATTTTCACTATTTCAAATTCCGCATTTCATTAAGTTTAAAGTTTTCTTTCACGACATTGTTCACGTGCCCAACACAGGAACAACCAAAACAGTCAGTACTGTTTTGCAGTCGAACACGATACCTGAAGCACACGTTACACGATAAGGAAGTTTTTGAAAACAAAATATCCAGTACTCACACATATACATAAATTTTTATACGAAGCTGACAACGTTGTTGGAATCTCAAGATGAGAAGACTCTTGAACTCAGGTTATGGAACACTGAACGTAGTAACTGGAGAGACTAATATCACGAATGTTATAAGAAGTAAAGAGAAATAAGTGTATACGTAAAAGGAGAAGGTACTAGTATCTGTACAGACAACCAAGAGAGATGACTAACACAGTGTGTAGGAAATGATCCGCTACGTATTGCAGGTCACGAGAATCAATGCTGTAACAAGAGAAGAGGTGGAAGGAAACGGGATAAAACTGGATGACGACGGAACAGATTTATCTTTCAAACGGTGATTAATGATTCGAAGAAGGAAAAGGACGGAATAGTATGGGAACATGCATAAAGAAAAGTTGACTGATAGACAAGCAGATGAAGATGAAACTTCCTGGTAGATTGAAACTGTGTGCCGAACCGAGACTGGAACACGGGACCTTTGCCTTTCGCGGGCAAGTGCTCTACCACTGAGCTACCCAAGCACGACTCACAGCCCCTCATCACAGCTTCAATTCTGCCAGTACCTCGTCTCCTACCTTCCAAAAACAGTTTTAACCTGCCAGGAAGTTTCATATCAGCGCATACTCCGCTGCAGAGTGGAAATCTCATTCTGTAAATGAAGATGAAATTGTGGGTTGAGGAAACAGACTATCAAAACATATTACATCTCACACATCTATTCGGACACCGTTGACGAAAAGAGTAGAATTTCAGTCTGACTTAGTACATTAATCAAATTGTTAGTAATTAAAGAAGGTATACTGTTATGATTCTCGTCGTCAGTTGTTATGATGAGAGGTGGCCAATGCTAAATAGAATCATGTATTGCAGGTTTGGCAGTGGAGTCGGTAAGGAGCTTCCTGCATAGTCTGTATCTGCAACGACTGAAATAATTAGTAGTCGTTGGTAAAAAATAATATATATTGTACTTTACTTGTGTTACAGGCTTCTTCATATCTGCATACATATGATTACAAACATATACCTAGAGAGGCATTACTTACACCATACTTGACTAAGCGCCTTGTTGGAGGTTGCTTCCTATCAGCTAAAGCCTGTGCTACATTCCTAAATGACGTCCCGAGCAAGAGTGGACGAGAGCTCGCTGGATACTTGTCACAAGCCGCGGAGGGGTGCTAGTCACGACTCGCGGGTCCAGCGATATTTATTACGAACAGCGGTCTATATCTGAAATCGCTAACAAGTGCGGTATCGAACGTTGATACCACACATACCTTTGTCATCATTTAGTACATTTCTTTTAACAATTACAAACCAGTACTGATTTTTCAAGTAAATTGCTAATAACCATGGATTCTAAATTCACCCTTTTCCTATTCCTGTCGCGTATGGTTCGCGGGAAGTGCGATAGCTGGTAAACCTCCAAGTGGGCTCGTACTTCTGTAATCTTATCTTCATGACCTTTCCACGAGCTATACGTAGGCTGATGCAATATATTGGCTGACTCTTCCAGGAAGTGGCGCTCTCGAAATTTTGACAGTAGACTCTCTTCCAGCACTTGCTACTGGAACTGAACATCTGTGATGCTTTCGTGCTTACTGAATGAACCTGCAACGACACGTGTTGCTCTCCTTTGGCTCTCCTCTATTTCCTCTATCAATCATGTCTGGTACGAATCCATACTCACGTGCAGTATTGAAGTACTTGTCGAACGAGAGTTTCGTAAGCTACTTCAATCACTAACGGACACTATTTCCTGAGGATTCTTCCAGTGATTCTGGCATTTGCCTTATTCGCGATTAATTTTATCTGGTTGTTCCACTTCAAATAGCTCCTTGTGCATTTTATGGAAGTAACTACTTCCTGTGATTGCTCTGCAGTCGTGTTATAATACAGTAGCGAATCTTTCTGTATACCTACTCGCAGTACGTTGCATTTATTTACGTTGAGTGTCAATTGCCACTACGTGCCCCAAGAGTCGATCATGTGCAAGTCTTTCTCCATTTCGCTACAATTTTCTAGCTTCGCCACTTCTCCGTATACAACAGCATCCTATTAGAAAATTATGTCTGTTCTCTCGCAATGGTGTTTCCTCGTTCTTCTTCCTCCTTTTCATTGTATCTCACGACACAAATTGAGTTTTCACAACACGGGAACATCTGGTTCCACAGTGTGAGGCTTAAGTATGTTCAGAAATATTTAATTCATTGTCGGGAAGGAAATGCCCTGTAAAGTCATAGACTAATATTTAGCAGTAGCTTAAAATTTTTTGTCATAAGCACTTGCACTCGCCCTAAATATTGATAACAGTCCGAAGTAAAAAACCATTCTCTCTCTTTTTGCATGTGTTTACTGCAGTATTTTCATTTCATTTGCAAACAGCTACTGGCGTCATACTTTCTCACGCTCCAAATTATTGAAAGCAGAGTTATTAATTATTAATGATGACTGTCCACATATTTATTTCGATTGTTCCGAATTGGTTTTGTAATTATATGCAGTAAATTAAGCCGGCCGGAGTGGCCGAGCGGCTCTAGGCGCCACAGTCTGGAACCGCGCGACCGCTACGGTCGCAGGTTCGAATCCTGCCTCGGGCATGAATGTGTGTGATGTCCTTAGGTTAGTTAGGTTTAAGTAGTTTTAAGTTCTAGTGGACTGATGACCTCAGAAGTCCCATAGTGCTCAGAGCCTTTTGATTTTATTTTTTTTGCAGTAAATTATTCTCGGAACTCCTGGGAGATATTAGTTATTCTACTGTGATGTCACCAAGTTATGTAGGCATCTATTGATTCTTGTACACAATTCATTAAAAAAAGTAATGATAATTAGGAGTCATCATGTTTTACTGTAATTCTCTTCACTTTTAATCACAATTTCTCTCACACATTATATTAGAAACATAAGGATATAAAAAAAAAATCCATCTAAACAAACTGTGTGTGTGTGTGTTCTCATCGCTTTGACTTCGTTACACACACACACACACACACACACACACACACACACACACACACATCTAAACGAGCTGTGTAACGAGAACCTTCTCATCGCTTTGACTTCGTTACACACACACACACACACACACACACACACACACATGAGAAGGTTCTCGTTACACAGTTCGTTTAGATGTGTGTGTGTGTGTGTGTGTGTGTGTGTGTGTGTGTGTGTGTGTGTGTAACGAAGTCAAAGCGACGAAGTCAAAGCGATGAGAACACACACACGTGTGTGTGTGTGTGTGTGTGGACCATGTCCTGCGTTCGTGTCTTCGTCCTGCATCCACTTTTACCCTGACAATAAATTCCTAACCAGCATACTCTCCTCTGCAAAGTGGAAAATTGGTTTTGGAAGCAACGGGAATTATAGACATAACACGATATATAAAAATGAAATTTTCTAAATGAAGATTTCGGTTGTTCAAATGGCTCTGAACACTATGGGACTCAACTACTGAGGTCATCAGTCCCCTAGAACTTCGAACTACTTAAACCTAACTAACCTAAGGACATCACACACATCCATGCCCGAGGCAGGATTCGAACCCGCGACCGTAGCGGTCACGCGGTTCCAGATTGTAGCGCCTAGAACCGCTCGGCCACCAACAGCCGGCACTTCGATTGTAGTCTACAATTCACAAGGTGACAAAATACAGTCGGCCTATCTGCAACTTCCGGGACAAAGGATACGTTCCCATGCCGTGTATCGATACTTTATCCAGTGCTATCACGCTGTCTTTTTACGATAACTGTGGAGAGGAAAGTTCAGCCTAGTTGACTTTGGATATCAAAAGGATTTTTTTACATGTTTAGACTACACAGTCTGTACTGTCTTACTAAGAAATGATCGACAATCCATGTCAGCTGAAAGTAATAATCGTATGATGACTTCGTGTGATGGTCAAGATATCGAATTCACAAATTCTGTTCACGGAAAGAATTATTGCTTTGTGCATAGTTACTCCTATTTGTTCATATTGCGTTGCCAAATAAAAACTAAACTCCGTCAGAACAGGCCTCGAAAGGTTCAACGGTAGCGACCGACCACCGTGTCATCATCAGACTATATGCTTAATTGGATGAGAATATAGAGAGGCATGTTGTCAGCACACCGCTCTCACGACTGTTGCCAGCTATTTCCCAGTTAAGTAGCTGCTCAATTCGCCCCAGAAGGGCTGAGTGAGTCCTCCTTGCCAACAGCTCTCGGCAGAGATGGGCGGTCACCCACCCAATGGACAGCCAACCCCGAAAGTGCTTAACTTCGGTGATCTGTCAGGAACTGTTGTTATCGCTGTGGGAAGGCCGTTCCCATGTTAACATATGACGAGACGTTTTAATATCAGCAGCAATAGCTATTACATAAAAATTCGTTGCCATTTCTTGCGTCACAACTTTTGTTCACCTCAGCTCCCTAGTGAACTTGCGTACGGCGTACAGTTGAAGTCCCCAATGACAAGAGGTATGTCGGATTCATGAGCAGAAACTAAGGGGGAATGTTCAGTCTGCGATTTTCCATACCAAAACTATTTATTGACAAATCGCATTCCATACACATTATGTTCCAACCGTTTGACGTTCCTCATATGCAGGACTATCAATCAGAATATTTTCGAGCGTAAGTTATAGAAACTCACTGGAGTGCGACGCTATAAGTATCAGCGTTACCAAACCTTTTTCGGGATCGAGTATCCATCGCAACAACGAGATATTGCGATATTAAATTCTAATTTTGTAAGGCCAGAGTAAAGGTAAACTACTACACTATCCTCGTATTACACGACGAAATTCGGGAAGAATGGATTTGCTGAACCATATTATAAGTGGATCAGATGTTAAAATGTTCATTTACTTGTATATCATGCAGTACTGAATTCATGAACTTCAGCAGGTTAGGAAAATCGTATAACACCCTGAGTAATGAAGTAACTGTCGTAGCTTTCGCAGTGTTGCTTCTTATCGCTTAATCTGACGTTCCGAAATCCGAAGATCTGACCACTTCATTACACATACTACTTGAAAATAAATCAGTAAATGAAAAAAAATCTTAATTCTTAGGTGTTTATATCCGAACTAATTTATAGCACAAAAGTGGCATAAAACTGAATAGACTGACCACCATAACTTTAACACAGTCGCTCGCGCATTGTTCTCCGCGATATCGGCTTTGTTATATAAATTTGGTAACGGTAACGATCATGCTTTTCAGTTAAATAAAAGTCGTATTTATAGAAATATAATTATATCGAGGGACATGGGAAAAATTATAATTTGCATAAAACTTAGTTATAGAATGCGGTGGTAGGTGGCTTTTCTAATGTGGTGACAAACACCGGATTCCCTTCGTTCAGTTGTATCTGCAAGGAGTGCTATTAAAATTATTCATCCTTAGGAACTGTGAGGTACTTCACAAAAATCTGTTATCCCATATAAGTATGAAATTAAATGTCACCCAAGAGAGAACTTCACCTCTTACTTGCAAAGTGCTATCGTGAAGTTTCTAAGTGTGTATTTTGGGAGTGCAGAAGACAAGATAAATAAATGACAGGAATAAATCTAAAGTTAGTATGAAACAGAACAGCTGCTACGCTGCTCTTTAATACAACATTAAAGGGACAGCTCTCGGAGGAGACAATAATCCATAAAAGAAGGCTTCTGAGAGTGTCAAATCAACGGAAGTTACAGAAAGTTTGGCATTGTGTTCAAAGTGTGTCACCTGGGAATAGCCATCAGGTGAACAATGAATTGTTCTCCTCAACAATATAAAATTGCGCTCGGTAATTTATCAATAGATCAGCATCACTTTTCACTGATGGAAGCTGTTGAGAAAAACAGCACACAGTAGAACACAAAGGAAAATTGAAAACGTTCTACACGAACAGCTAAGGGTACTAAAGAAGACATTATTGACTTATAACATAAAGGAAAATATAGGAAAGACGGCGTGCTTTCACTGCCTTTGTGGATGAGAGGAGAACCATCGATTATGTGAAATAGAATATAATTATCGGAATCTTGAGGAGGAACAGGGTATAGCACACATGTAGGAAACTGTTTATCCGACTCAAACGGAGACTGTTATTCTGGAAAACGAAGAGTGACGCCTACATATTAGGAAACGTCTCATCAAATGTCGCCGCTTTTCTTTTAAATAGTTGTATCAACTTATGTGATGAAGAAGTAATGAATGAAGGAAAATGAGGCCATGTGAAGGAAACGAAATAAATCCTACTAAACAAGTTTGTAATTACAAAGGACATAGAACTCCAGAGAGAAAGCAGGCAAGTTTAGAATGAACGTCGAATAGAACGCGCAGCAGGTTTATCATTAATTTCGGTTAGGTCCTAACGAACTTCAGCATAAACAAGAACAACGAACACGTACCGCTAATATTCAGGAAGACAGTAAAAGAAGTGCAAGGATCCTGTCATCTAGGAAGTAAAATCACACAGCGCAATTCAGACTTCCTATTTCACACATTGTCCACACATTGCTAATGAAAATGCTTTACATCAGGAATACAGCTTTGTGTATAGTTACACACTGACCACGAGACGAATAGATTGCAGACATTTGAACTGTGATGCTAAAAAGGAAAGAACTAAATGGACTTATAAATTACGAAGTGATGATGCTGTGGAATGAAACAGACAGGAAAGAGTTGCTTGGAAAACCGTAATACTGTAAAAAAAGGGCAGTTACTGAGGAAAGTGCCTCGAACTCAGGACTCTCATAGTGAGGAGAACGTTGAAAGAGAAAGTTGGTACAGAATGTCTAAACAACATCGGGGATGAAGAAGCAGAGGTGAACGACAAAGTGCAGCCGTTCGTCACAGCTAGGATGCTGAAAAGAAAATTGTACTCATAATAGCATCGACATCTGGAGCTGTTAATTAGAAGTTGAACTTTTCTGCATACAGAAATGTGAACCGGAGCGTATTTGAGGCAGACGGAACATAAACACAGGCGAGTCCTTCGCTAGCGGACGTGGGTAACCTCTTAATGAATTGTTTACACAAAGCCGACAGGGTGCTGCACGAAGTACTGTAGAAGAAGCTGTCGTTCTACGGCCTCGTTTTATTCACATAGTAATGTACTGGCCGTAACCATGAATCTTACTTCCACAATTGGAGGCGGCGTCAGTGGCCAGTGTTAGAAACGAATTACGGTCGGAAGAGCCACGTCAGCAAGATTAACGAGAGGCATACGTCTTCTCAGAAATGGAAGGGAATGTCATTTCAGTGGCGCACATGTTTCCAGGCTCTGGATTTTTACTCTACTTATAAACTCATCAGAGGCGGAATGTTGAGTCTTTGTGCGAACTACAACTTCAGGACGTACCAGACTGGTGAGCTTTACTTCTTTGAGATTCATAAATCAGGCTCTAGCTGCCATGGAACTTCTAAGCAAGACACCTTTAAATTACTGACTACACACCTAGGGTCAGTTTGTTATTGAACGTTAACGCACTGAGCAGTAATAACGCTATTTCATTTCTAAAGCGACACAATATTTATTTGTTTACTTATGATCGCTTATTCGGCTTTTGTAGGATTATGCAGCAATATCTTATTGCGTATTCTTCCTGTTAAGAGTTTATCGCCCACGTAAAATCATACTTCCGTATTTGAGTCGAAGTGCATTTGAAAACAAGATTCATCATTATCTGTATAAAAGGACGAGGCACTCCATATAGTTACTCTTTTGAAATACGTGTCAGTACTGTACTCTTGTTTATCACTGTACATGAAATAGGTGTGACATTTCACAATTAAAGTTGTAAGCGTACCACTCCTTGGGAAACTGTAGCTCAGCGTTCATATAAGATTACAAACACAATTTCTGCTCTGCAAATAAATCCCCAGACAATGAATATGAGCCATTCAGGGAGCAACAGATTTCAAAGATTAAGTTTCGGGCAGGGCAAAACTCAGTAAAAACGTAACGGAGGAGGTCGGTGACTCAGAATCAACACAGTTAAATTTTGAACTAGAACGCTATACCGCGTCAAAGTATATTAAAATCGGGTCTTATGAACTCAATTCGTACAATACGAATGGAATTGTCATTTGTTGCCTACACTACCTAATAACATGTACGGTGGAAGCAATAGTTTGTGATGACGCCTTCTCTGTTGCCATAAGCCTCAAAGAACTGAATTTGCGATGTATTACCTGAATAGCTGAAAAGTTATGACAGAAGACAGGAGCAAACGTTGTTATCGTATGTATCGCAGCCCCGTGTAAATTGCAGCATAAGTGAATGGGACACGTCTTGTACGAAATTAATCTGAAATATTCAAGCATGGTGGTTGGTGAACGTGGCGGAATTGGTGACAAAGGGACGGTTAAGATAATGAATTTTGGGAAGGCCAAATATATGATGAATCTAGTATAGCGTATAACTAAACCAGATGTACATGTACAACCGTCATGGATAAAGACAAACACCGGATTCGAACATTTAACATCCCCTACTAATATCACAGCACTATTATCGTACCACAAGCGTATATAATAGAAATGTGCAAAATTTTCAAAAATAACGTTGAGAGTGAGAGTATCTGTTTGTAAGTCACTTGAATTTACAGGAGGTTAACTCAGAAAAGGATACCGATCAGCACATGTTCTGGTGCGATTAAAAGCGAGAACAAAGGCAAGTCCGACTGGAAAATGCAACGCGAATAGGACACGATTTCACATAGCTCCATACTCTCGCCGTATAATAATGTGAATACAGCCCGAGCTCTAGGAGATTGTTCCAGTCTATTATGCAGGAGGTTGCTGATCGACTGCGCCTACGATAGGTACATAAGAGTCTGAATCATTCTGCTTCATGCGCTGCACATGAATAGTGATTTGTACTTAAAGCTGCATGAGGCGCATGCACTATGCTTGGCCGGCATTGGTCAAAGCCGTGGCGTTTCCACAAAAGATACTCTCCGTCCCCTGTTTGCAGATATGTACCGCTCCAGCGGACAGTCAGGCAGTAACCGAACGTCTTAAAGCAGGCCGATATTATAGCATCAAACATCTTTCCAAAAGTTAGCTTGTCAAATATATTGGACATGGCGTATAAGGGAACTTCCGTCAAATGTTGCTGTCCGTTGAATGTATTTGAACAAATCAAGCTCCCCGCCTTAGTTGTGATCAAAGAAAGCGGTCGTCTTCCGTTTACTGCAAGCAGGTGGTATGTATAAACACAATACGAAACGGTTGGGTGTTGTGTATACGAATGGAGAAGCACATCCAGAATGCAAAGGATGTTGCATTTCGGAGCTTGTTGTGGAGATATAAATATGGAAATGCATCTTATAATCTGGAATGAAATAAAATGTTTTTCCTTTTCTTAGGCACAGAGTGAGAAACCCACTTCTTCTTCGCAGCGAGTTAGAATAATCTACAGTGACATTTGTGTAAGAAGTCACAACCAGGAAATATATTAGGAAAATTCATTGACGCCACTGATGGTTGTTTGTTCATTGAAAACGTGAATAAAAAAGCTGTTGTTGTTTCTCAGTGTCAGAAAACAAGCACGGTACGATTCATTGATGATGCAGCAGTGGTAGCTGAAAATGAATAGGAACTGAGTTTTGTGTCTAATGTAATACAACGTATTCTACCTTTAGATTAAGATATGCCCGTAAAGAAAATGTGTCACGCAAAACGAGGTAGGTACACCCAAGACACAGAAGCAAGGACAAGGCCAAAAGGTTTTTTATAGGAATCAATCGCAACTAATATGCAGGAATGTAGTGCAGTTTAGAATCAATCAAAATGAGTCAGAAGTTGCAAGAACCGCCCACATGTAACAACATCTATAAATGTCTCATTTTAGCTTGTTTGTCTGTAGAGGGTGGTAAAAGAGGCGTACAATATGACTGCCTGCGCTTTTCCATTCGAGTTTTCTGTATATTAATATACTCTGTGCTTGGACTATCTCAGTGAGTCGTCGTTTATGATTCTCTCTACCTGTTTTTCCGAGAAGCTCTCGAAGTTAATGTCCCTCACAGAAGCAGTATCAGCGCCATCGAGAACTCCATAAAGTGCAATTCTACTTCCTGTGATTCTAAGTAATGAAGCGGGAAGCTGTATTAATCGGAACAACGTTCAAAAGGAATGCCATTATAATGTATTTACTTGGTATACACCATAAACCGATAACGTCCATACTGCTATGATTAACTGAAAACTAACAGTGTCCTGAGAGCACGGTCTTACTACAGAAGCGAATAGAAGGGCATCCTATTGGCGACTGGGCACTGACAACTAAGGTGCCCAGCTGCACTTCGTACATACACTCGTGATATTTCGTAGTCGTTCGCACATTTTCATTAGCTTAAACGTAAATCATTTATTTATTAAGATGATCGATTTTTGTCACTGTAATATTGTTGCAAGGAATTAATTTTGTCCTGTAGGCTTCTCCTAATTTCTGTATTGGAAATAGTGACTTTTATTAACAAATACCTATTAAGCAAGAATACTTGCTTCACTGCAGAATAACTGTGCTTTACCTAAGTAACTCGCTGCAGATGTAACGGGCATTCTTATGTCTCGCCGCAGCGCCTCACATCACCGTACATTGGCAACGCCATTTGGTGCACCATCTCCTTCAGATAGCGTGGGAACTGAAATCTTATTCCCGACTGTATGCGTTCTACAGTCCGCTTTACTCACTGAATGCTACATGCTATCTGAAGAAGCGATACGAAATTGTCCAACTTGGAAGCAAGGAAACAAAATATGGCTTGAACAGAAGGTGTACCTTAGGAAAGTAAAGAAAATGTGGGCTGAACAGAAGCGTTACCTTTACAAAGTGCGTAAAGAAATTCGCGATACGAAAGATACTTGGGGTAAAACAGCAGAAAGAACTTGGCAAGCACATGATCAGTTTATCTTGAACTTCTTCTTTTTCAAAGAATTTTGATAGTGTAATACCACCCCGGTGTGAACACCGAAAGATCATACGCTTTCCTGATAGAAGAGCTCTCTTTATTTTGTTGTGCTCTTCAGTCAGAAGATTGGTTTGATGTAGCTCTCCTAACTACGTATGCCAGCCTCTTCACTCCGGAATAACTACTGCAGTCTATTCGTATATGATTTCGTATGTCCGTACTGCATTCATCTATTGGTATCCCTCTGCGATTTGTACTCCCCCTTCCGCCCCCTTCCACAAGCTTCCATCTAATACTTAATAGGTGGTCCTTTGATGACTCAGAATGTGTCCTACCGACCGAGCCTTCGTCTACTCAGGTTGAGCCTCAAATTTCTTTTCTCTCCAATCCTATTCAGTATCTTTTCATTAGTTAGTGAGCTACTCATCTAATTTTCATCATTCTTCTGTAGCACTACGTTTCAAAAGCTTCTATTCTCTTCGTGTCTCAACTGTTTCTCATTCATGTTTCACTTCCATACGTGGTCACACTTCATACAAAGCCTTTCAGAAAAAACTTCGTTACCTTTAAATCTGTATCCAATATTCACGAATTTCGCTCTTTCAGAAATGCTTTTCTTTCCATTGCAGGTCTACACTTCCATGTCCTCTCTACTTAGGCCATCATCAGTTATTTTTCTGCCCAAACAACTAAACTCATCTTCTACGTTAAGTGACTCATTTCCTAATTAGATTCGATCAGTATCGTCTGATTTAATGCGATTACATTCCATTGTCCATTTTCTGCTTTTGTTGATGTTCAACTCATATCCTCCTTACGTCCCCCTTTCAAGACACTGTCCCATTCAATTGCTCTTCCAAGTCTCTGCTGTGTCTGACAGAATTACAAAGTCATCGACAAATCTCAAAGCTTTTGTGTCTTGTCTCTGAACTTTAAGTCCTACTCCAAATTTTCTTGGTTTTCTTTATTGCTTGCTCAGTGTACAGACTGAATAATGTCTGGGATAGGCTGCAATTCCCTTCTCAGCAACAGCTTCCTTTTCATGCTCCTCTACTCTTATAACAGCCATTGACTTCTGTACAAATTGTAAATAGCCTTTTGCTCCTTGTCTTTGCCCCTGCGACCTTCGGAATTTTAGAGGAAGTACTCCAGTCAACACTATCAAAAGCTTTATCATGTGTTTACAAATGCTATAAACGTGGGTTTGGCTTTCCTTAACCTATTTTCTAAGGTAGGCCTTATGGTCAATATTGCCTCGCATTTTCCAACGGTTCTCCGGAATCCAAAGTGATCTTCCCAGAAGTCGGCTTCTACCAGTCTTTCCAGTGGTATTAATGTTTTGCAACCATGATTTATTAAAATGAGAATTCGCTAATATTCGCACCCGTCAGTACCTGCTTTCTTTGGAGTTGGAATTCTATATTCTTCCTGAAGTCTGAGGGTATTTCGCCTGCCTCATACATGTTTCGCACCAAACGGCTACCCGTCCCAAGGTTATCAGTAGTTGTGCCGGAATGTCGTCTACTCTTGGGGCCTTGTTTCGACTTGGTTTTTCGAGATTAGCTGCCCTATCAAGTTATTCTCGCAGTGTCGTATCTCCCATCCCATGTTCATCTCTCCATCAGAGCTCTCGATATTCATACAGCAAGAGCCATGTTCCCTTAATAGGAATACACGTCCATTTACGCATTTCAAAGCGAGCTGTCACTTGAGAAAGGCACACATACGAAATCGCTATCGTAAATAAGTTTATTAAGAGGCCAGGGGCGTAACTCCTCGTTATTTCTAAAATACTGCATAGGATATATGGCCCCAGGCTAAGAGAATTTTATGCCATGTTACTTTACACAAGCACTTTTCTCTATCAAGAGGTGTCATTTCTTAACCAGTATACACAAATTTCACTTAGTACACGGATTTGCGTACTTCGCATTATGTCCCTACAATCCTTAAATATTATCTCGGAGATTACAAACAGCCATTCTGCTATATCAAGGATACTTAAAAATTTTTTTGCGAAAGGCCTTCTTCACTACAAGCAGGAACCTTTCGACGCCTATGAATAAAATTGGTAAGGTCTGGTGGACTCATGTGCTTAAGTAGGTCAAAGGATGGTTTATGGAGTTTTGCGGAACTTAGGCGAGTGTTCTCTTGGATAATGAGTCGATATATCAAGAGCAATCGACGATGTGTCTTCCATGTTGGATAATGAGTCGACATGTCTAGAGCAATCGAGGACGTGTCTTCTACGTGTTTTTGTGGAGCCTTTACATGAAGTCATGCAGATTAAAACCATTAAGAGAGAGTAAGCTTTGGCAACCCTTATCTTTTTTTGTCACTTGCCACGTTGCTGTATATAACAGTCATAAGCTTTTAGTCTATACTGTGAAGACATTTGAATTTTAAAATACCTATCATGGTTGTGGGGCCGTGAACTTAAGGCAACGTTATTGTTTATACTAACTCCAGGCATCTTTCGAAGAAGTAACTTGTCTCTCTTCTCATTTGTTCGTTGGACGTGCAAGATGACACGGTGCAGCAAGTCATGACAATTAGGACAATACCTGCTGCAGACCAAGTTCGCTCCGCAGTTCAACACACCTTATAGACCCGACGGACGTTGTAGCGGACAAGTGCACTACCAATATAGAAAACAACAAAACTGTGCCAGACATTTTTTTATGTTTATGAAGCCGCTATGTATCTTTTGTTCGATGAGTTATTCTAATTACTGGGAGGGAGGAATTCTGAAGACGATTTCTTGGTACTCCAAAACGTGTCAATTTCGATGTCACCAGTTATTAAGCTGATTGAGTTGAATCATTTCCCTGTTACACTTTAAATTGGAGCCGCAACCTCGATTCCATCTTGCTGTCGAAACCTGACGCTTTGAAGTTGCAGTACAGGCCAGTGAGTAAGGAAGTTACCTTTTATAGTCAAATGTAACGTATCACGTTTGCAAACTACATCATTCCTAAATGAAAATATCGCCGTTATTAAATAAAAATTCAGGAAGCTCTCCTTACCCTCTGCGCCAGACATTTGAAAGCATGGGTGACGTCACGGATACAACTGCCACGGAGCTCGGCACAGGCGTACGCGCACGAACAGAAACGATTCGCTGCCAGTACTCATCTTCAGTCACTATCATGCAGCTCAATAATTCCTTCCAGTCCTGCATCATCTTCAGAGCCAGAATAACCATAATAACTTTGGTCGTCATTATCCACGCCACACAAACGTATTATTATTTTATGCACTTCATCTTCGAAAGAGATATCTTGCTGCACGTATTCTAGCTCAATCTTTTTAACGTGTTCCCAAAACGGAATCCAATCTTCTGTTGTCAGGGAATGAAATTTGTCCCCCCGCAAATTTTTAACAAATGTTATGTTCCAGAGAACGTTTCTAGAAGCTATCCAGTCCTGACAATAGACCGAATATTCCCTATTGGATCTAATTTCAAGTTATTAGAAGGAAGGCATAAAGCAACGGGAACAGCAGTTTATAGAATCTTATCGACGGAATACTCGACCGTCCTTGACTCAGTTCTTCCAACAAGCTGAATAGTTTTCAGCGTGTCATCCGAGAATGGGATGCGTTCGTTTGTCAAGCACATTTTGAAATTGTCGTCAGCGGAATTAAACGTTGGAGCTTTGTTTGTCTTAACGTTGTGATATGGAGCACAGTCGAGAATTAGTATAGAATTAGATTTTAAATTGGGAATCACCTTTTTTGTCTGCCACTTTTCATAATTCTTTGGTTCATGTGGTTGTGGTTATCTCCCCTTGCTCGATTTGACTTCCACATGAGAAGTGCAGTAGGAAGAAAGCCCACTTCACCGACTGCATGATTATTTACTAGGGTTTGATCCTTTGATATCGGTTTGAGGAGATTGAGCTGTATTACCAGTGCATGAGTACCCTCTTGTGTGTGGTGATAAAATGAAAATTTTATCAGTGTAAACAATGTCTCTGTTTTCCTTCCTAATTTTTTTTTAGTTGCTTGAGAAATGAATTCGTGCTTCTCGATTGCCACTTCTCTCTAACAATATAAGCCTGCTTCATTTTGTTTTTCTCCGGCGGTACCTTAATTTCTTTAATAATCAACCGACGCTTGTATCGTTACCTTCAATTCTTTTACGTTCTTTTTAATTCCTGTCACTGTAGGCATTCGGTTTTCAGCTAGATAAAAGTTGAAAACAATTCTCCTAACAACAGCTTCATCAAAACCAGCAATGTCTATAGTTATTTTGGGTTTACATTTTTACCTGTAGCTAGATATTTCCTTCCTCCACCAGATTCTGACAGTCTGCCTTCCCTTTTAATATTCTGGACAGAGCTACATGAAATACTTATCACCACTTTTCATAAACATTAAAACATTATATACAATATCCCCAGACTAGCTATACATTCTGCCTTACAGTTTTGAAGTACTAATAGGCGTCATAATTTCAATCTTAAGTCACTTTCTGCTGTTAATACAAGCACGTAAGAACACAAAGAACCTGTACTATGTTCACGACGGACATATGACTTGTGACAAACTGAAGGTAGCCAGATGTATTTGCACTGAACAGTACCTCTCTGCGCATGCGGAGGGTTATCCGGCAGTTCCATTGTACCCAACAGCGAAGGTTTCAGATACTTGACGCGGAAAGTACACAAAAAGCAATTGTACGAAATTATGTACAGACAACAAGTATGACCAAAGGTATGTTTTATGTTAATCGGTGTTGTTTTAACAGTATGCTCTACAGACATGTCAGTTCAGAAACACAATTTATTTCTTAACTGGTGGCTGATATATGTCCTACGTTAATGAACAGAACAAAACACCAGAATGAGCATATCTGTAGGCAGATATTGCAGAAATGGGATTACGTAAAATGAGCGTTTGGCATTGATGGCCAGGAGACCCTATCCGGCGGAGTTCGGCCACCGAGTTGCAAGCCTTATTTCCGGTGATGATGATGAAAAAAAACAACAACCAGTCCACGGGCGGAGAAAATCTTCAACCCAGGTGGGAATCGAAGCCGGTCCCCACTGCATGGAACCGGCCGGAGTGGCCGACGGTTCTAGGCGCCACAATCTGGAACCGCGCGACCACTACGGTCGCAGGTTCGAATACTGCCTCGGGCATGGAAGTGTGTGATGTCCTTAGGTTAGTTAGGTTTAAGTAGTTCTAAGTTCTAGGGGACTGATGACCTCAGAAGTTAAGTCCCATAGTGCTCAGAGCCATTTGAACCATTTTGAACCACTGCATGGTAAGCAAGCATGTTACGACTCAGCTAAGCAGTCGGAGAGGGGTTACGGATTTCATGTACGCCGATGTCTATTCCTCATATACTTTGAAAGGGGTTTCACTCTAAATAATGAAAAATGTGAAGTCATCCACATGAGTACTAAAAGAAATCCGCTAAATTTCAGTCACACGATAAATCACACAAATCTAAAGGCTGTAACTCAACTACATCTTAGGTATTACAACTATAAAACTTAAATTGGAAGTATCACGTAGATAATGTTGTGAGGAAAGTAAACTAAAGACTGCCAGTTATTGGTAGAAGATTTAGAAACAGTAACAGGTCTGCCAAAGAGTTTAACAGCACGCGTGTCCACATTCAACTGGAGTATTGCTGTTCGGTGTGAGATGTGCATCAGATGGGACAGACATACGTAAAAGTTAAAAGATGGGCAGCTCTTTTTGTATTATCACGAAATAGAGGAGAGAATTCCAGGGACATGATACGTGGATTGGGGTGGTAATTATTAAAACAACAGAGTTTTTTGTAGTGGGGAGATCAATGAAATTTCAATCACCAACTTCCTCCTCCTACTCCGAAATTATTTTGTTGGCGCCCAAGTACGCAGGGATAAATGATCATAATAAAATTAGAGGAATCAGAGCTCGCACAGAAAGATTTAAAAGCTCGTTTTCTCTCGTGCCTTTCGGGAATTATTAAAACAACAGAGTTTTTGATAGCGGCGAAATCTTTTAAGGAAATTTTAATCACCAGCTTCCTCCTCCAATTCCGAAAATATTTTGTTGGCGTCCACCTACATAGGGAGAAACGATCACAATAAAATAAGCGAAATGAGATTTCGTACAGAAATATTTAAGTGCTCCGCCATGCACCTATTGTGAATCTCAGAGTAATTATGTAGAACTAGATTTTAGATTCGCTTTTTGTATCAACAGTGAAATTTACGAGGAACTTGACAGAAACATATGACATACAGGGACAGTTAAAGTGCGACAAAAATCTAATAAAACTAATACGTCAGTAATGCAAATGCAATGGTTCCCTTAGAAACAATCAACGGGGAACAGTTGAACTATGCCTTGCGCTCAGTCGCAGTACATGAAACAGAAAAATAAAATACGGCGTTCTATCTGTTTTCTAAATAGCCAATGAATTCCAACGAGACATCGGTGTAATACACGCTCTTCGTTGCGACGAGACCACCGATCCGATGCAAATGAGAGCAATCACCGGAGGAAATGTTTTTTGAACAGACAGCACCTCCCAGTAACATCATTCAGCATACTAGAGGACACAACTGGCATTCCGGTCACATTAATGAGCTGGCAATCACCCTTGTGTGAAATTCACATGGTCGAATCAGGCAACAGCCGGTCCTGATGCTCTGTGGTTGACGGCCGCTATGCAAATTGCCCGTTTATGTAATCCAGCTTGAAGTTTCCAACTGTTAGATGCGTGCCGAATATTCTGAACAACCCAAGTGAATACATTAGTCCTGGGGAAACTTACAGCTGGCTGCTAGCGCACGGAAACAGCATTGTCAGATACTACCGGGAAGTAACGGAAATGCATGTCGTAAATTTTTCCGAATGTTTGATATTCTAGAGTACTAAATCACTACCTTCGCTCTCCTACAAATATAATTAGAGAGATCGATACTTTATGTTTTAGGAAAAATAACTTTTTCTATAAAACAGTAAACCAATGTCAATACACGTGAACTGTTCTTATGTAATGTCACCAGAATAAAATACTCTGACGGGCACTGTTCTTATGTAACATCACCGGAATAAAATACTCTGACATCAACTGTTCTTATGTAACCCCACTGGAATAAAATAGTTTGGAGTGCGAAACTTAAGGAGTGACTATAACTTTCGCATTAAGTGTCATTGCCAAGTAACATTGCTCGATGAAACTTCGACCATACATAGAAAGAACTGCTATAGTATACAGGGCGTTACAAAAAGGTACGACCAAACTTTCAGGAAACATTCCTCACACACAAAGAAAGGAAATATGTTATGTGGACATGTGTCTGGAAACGCTTACTATCCATGTTAGAGCTCATTTGATTACTTCTCTTCAAATCACATTAATCATGGAATGGAAGCACACAGCAACAGAACGTACCAGCGTGACTTCAAACACTTTGTTACAGGCAATGTTCAAAATGTCCTCCGTTAGAGAGGATACATGCATCCACTCTCCGTCGCATGGAATCCCTGATGCGCTGATGCAGCCGTGGAGAATGGCGTGTTGTATCACAGCCGTCCACAATACGAGCACGAAGAGTTTCTACATTTGGTACCGGGGCTGCGTAGACAAGAGCTTTCAAATGCCCCCATAAATGAAAGTCAAGAGGGTTGAGGTCAGTAGAGCGTGGAGGTCATGGAATTGGTCCGCCTCTACCAATCCATCGGTCACCGAATCTGTTGTTGAGAAGCGTACGAACACTTCGACTGAAATGTGCAGGAGCTCCATCGTGCATGAACCATATGTTGTGTCGTACCTGTAAAGGCACATGTTCTAGCAGCACAGGTAGAGTATCCCGTATGAAACAATAATAACGTGCTCCATTGAGCGTAGGTGGACGAAACTAAAATGAGCTCTAACATGGAAATTAAGCGTTTCCGGGCACATGTCCACATAACATCTTTTCTTTATTTGTGTGTGAGGAATGTTTCCTGAAAGTTTGGCCGTACCTTTTTGTAACACCCTGTAGTACAAAAGATAACTGAAAGCAATACGCAACGAGATGATCAGAAATGACATTTTTGTTCAATGTCAGTAATTACACTGAAGCCGCCGTCCATTAGAAATGGCAGCACATGATTCACAACAGGATGCGTGATCACCATTGACAGTAAAACATGTTCTGTAACGTGCTCCCATAGTGATCACCAAGTTGGTAAGGAAATTTTCTGATACGGCGTTCCATTGCTCCACCATCTCATTTGACTAGTGGTGGATGGTCACTGATACACGTCGAGATGCTTCAGTACATCTCTCCTACAAATCCCATACCTGCTCGACGGGATTTAAGTAGGGGAGAGCAAACTGTTTCATAACTAAACCACTTGCTTTTAAAGCGATACAACCACATGTCGAAACCTTTTCTTCTTCAAAAATATTTGTAGTCGTTGTTTAATTTTCTTTGAGTTATTAACCAGCACGGCATTCACTTCAGAGTAAGTGAAGAAACCGCCTAAAAATCTAACTCATATTGGCTATCAGAACCGATTGAAGGACCGTAGACAAGTTTCAGTTGAAAAGAAAGAACCAGTAAGTCAGTGAGTTCGCAAAATTAGAACATATTTTGTCCATTGTTATAAATCTGTTGCTCGCACAGTCTCGTTTCAGTCGAAGAACTTATATAAATAGTAATTTAGTCGTTACATAAAAAGACAATCACTGAATCGATTGCTTTCATTCAGCTGTCCTCGGACTGGCCTTAGCCGAAGGAATGAATTCGTAATTCAGCCGATACGTAACACTAGAAGAGGGTAACTTGACTGTTTTTCCAACAAGAGACTAAATCAATTGTTCTCATTAGGTTGCTCCATCACTGCGATTTACAAAGTCCAAAACATGTAGCCGGTAGTAAATTCTACATGTTAGCGTCCCTGGTAATGAAACTGAACATACTAGAACGGGAGATATTTATACAGAATACAAGGAAAAGGTGACTGTATAATAACTCGTTTTGATATAATTCACAAACTGCGACACCTTCTAAACTTTACTCGCTATATAAGGCCACAGAAGAGTCTTAGCAGAATGTGCTTCTGACGAAAATGCGATTCTAGTACCTGGAGTCGGAGGTTTTTGTTAAGTGTGCCTTTCGATTTCTTCTGACGATATTTCCATAGAAACTTTTATCCTGCAACACATTTTTCTTTATTTGTTACCGACAACTCAAATACTAAATTTCATACATTTAGCTTTGAAAATGTGTTTTAATGGAACAAAATATTTCACCCCCTTTCAAAAACACTGAAACCTTTATGTTTTTATTTTCAGCCGAGAAGCAAAACACAAATTTCTACAGCCATAGCTTTAAAAATGCATTCATAATGAAGTATTTTCATACAAGCTTTCATCCGCCATTTCACTCCCATTATAGAGTGAATTTTCAGAAATGCAGAAAAATGCATGGTTTTTATATTTATGACTGATGAATCCAAATAGCAGTTTTCGTAGTGCTAGAGTATGCGTTAATTTAATACCAAAATATTTTCAAAAAACTTTTCATCCCCAAATTCTCCTCCTGGTGGGAGAAATTTCGAAAAATCCCTTCTTAAACGATGCCTACAGTATGATGAACACCCTCTCCAAATTTTAAGTTTCTGTCCTGTATAGAAATTCAAAAGAAATAATTGTTGGAAGGGCTGACTTAGCACACATAAAAGTCAAATCAACCTTTTCTGGAACTAACAGCAAGGACGTTAACATTAAAAGTTCAAAGGAAATTCCACTGTTAAATGCAGAAAGGACATGAAGATTCATGTGAGGGAGAAGACATGTCTTATAACAAGAGTCGATACGGAAGAAATCCGGTATTCGGATCAGAATTTAAAAGAGCTTAGGGAGACTGAAAATGTAAAGCAAAAGGGACAGATAACATTCCTTCAGAATCTCTACAACCACTTGGGAAAGTGGCAACAAAAGAACTTTTCACGTTGGTGTGTAGAAATCATGAGACTGGAAATATATTATCAAACTTTCGGAAAAACATCACCCACAAAATTCCGAAGATAACAAGAGCCGACGAGACCTACCGCACAATCAGCTTAGCAGCTCGTACGGGTACATCAAAGTTGCTAACAAGAATAGTACCTATATGAAAAAGGGGAAATAAAAATGAGGATCTGTTGGATGACGAACAGTTTGGTTTTACGAAAGTTAAAGGCACCATAGAGGCAGTTTTGGAGTTGCGGCTGAAAATGAAAGCAAGAAGTAAGAAATATCAAGGCATGTTCGCCGCGCGGGGTAGCCGAGTGGTGTGAGGCACCTTTTGAAGGTCCGCGTGGCTCCCCCCGTCAGAGGTTCGAGTCCTCCTTCGGGCATGGGTGTGTGTGTGTTATCCTTAGCGTAAGTTAGTTAAGTTAGATTAAGTAGTGTGTAAGCTTAGGGACCCATAAGACCTTACCACAAATTTCCAAAATAAATTCAAGACATGTTTATAGGATATGTCGATCTGGAAAAAGCGTTCCACGGTGCAAAATGGCACAAAATGTTCGAAATTCTGAAAAATAAGGGTAAGCTATAGGTAAAGACGGATAATACACAGTAGAAAGCGTGAACATCAGGGTTGGATGACTGACAACGAAGTGCTCGAATTAAAGAGCGTGTGAGATGTAGTCTCTCGCACTGAATGTTCACTCTATTCACCGATGAAACGATGATGGAAATAAGAGAAGGGTTGCCTAGTGGATTAAAATTCAAGCAGGAAGGATGTTGACGATAAGGTTCGCTGACGACATCGCTATCCTTAGCGAACGTAATGAGGAATTACAGGATCTGCTGAATACAATGGACAGTCTAATGAGTATGGAATATGGATTGAGAATAAATCGAAGAAAGAGAAAAGAAACGAGAAGTAGCAGAATTGAGAATACCGAGTAACCTAACATCGAAATTGGTGAATACGAAGTAGAAGAAGATAAGGGATTTTTCTGTCTAGGCAGCACAATAGCCCACTTCGTAGGGAGCAAGGACGGCATAAAAAGGAGGCTATCACAGACAAAAAGGGAATTCCTGGCCAAGAGAAGTCTACTGGTATAAAAAATATGCCTTAATTTGAAAAGAAATTTCTGAGAATGTACGTTTGGAGCACAGCATTGTATGGTAGCGAATCATGGATTTAGGAAAACTGGTAAAGAAGAGAATCAGAGTATTTGAAATGTGATGCTACAGAAAAATGTTGAAAATCAGGTGGACTGATATGAGGCAGGAATGAGGAGATTGTCCACAGAACCGGGAAGGAAATTAATATATGGAAAAACCTGACAAGAAGGTCAGGATGATAGGGTATCTGATAATGCATCAAGGAATAATTTCCATGGTACTAGAGGGAAATGTAGAGGATAAGAAGTGTAGAAGAAGACATTCTGTAATAGATCCCACAAATTATTGAGGGCGTAGCATACATGCACAACTCTGAGATAAAATTTTGGCTCAGGGGAGGAATTCATGGCAGGCCGAGTCATGCCAGTCAGAAGACTGATGACGAAAGCATAAAAAAAAGTCCGTAGCGGTTTGTGCTGGGCTATGATGAGTCAGTCAGTCACTCAGGACATTTCCGTGTATATACAAATATTAATAAATGACAGTGTGAGACTTCGCGCTCTAGCATAACTATGCATTTGCTGTCACAGCAACCAATCGCATTAAAGGATGGCGCAATTTCTCACCGAATTTTGCTCGTTGACCTTCTGTGGTCTGCTGCTCACTCCACTTTCTTACATCGTATGTCAGCTAATGCATTCTCTCGCAACTATCGAGTGAATCGTGGGATTAAATATCATGGCTCCAAGAGACATATACACTCCTGGAAATGGAAAAAAGAACACATTGACACCGGTGTGTCAGACCCACCATACTTGCTCCGGACACTGCGAGAGGGCTGTACAAGCAATGATCACACGCACGGCACAGCGGACACACCAGGAACCGCGGTGTTGGCCGTCGAATGGCGCTAGCTGCGCAGCATTTGTGTACCGCGGCCGTCAGTGTCAGCCAGTTTGCCGTGGCATACGGAGCTCCATCGCAGTCTTTAACACTGGTAGCATGCCGCGACAGCGTGGACGTGAACCGTATGTGCAGTTGACGGACTTTGAGCGAGGGCGTATAGTGGGCATGTGGGAGGCCGGGTGGACGTATCGCCGAATTGCTCAACACGTGGGGCGTGAGGTCTCCACAGTACATCGATGTTATCGCCAGTGGTCGGCGGAAGGTGCACGTGCCCGTCGACCTGGGACCGGACCGCAGCGACGCACGGATGCACGCCAAGACCGTAGGATCCTACGCAGTGCCGTAGGGGACCGCACCGCCACTTCCCAGCAAATTAGGGACGCTTTTGCTCCTGGGGTATCGGCGAGGACCATTCGCAACCGTCTCCATGAAGCTGGGCTACGGTCCCGCACACCGTTAGGCCGTCTTCCGCTCACGCCCCAACATCGTGCAGCCCGCCTCCAGTGGTGTCGCGACAGGCGTGAATGGAGGGACGAATGGAGACGTGTTGTCTTCAGCGATGAGAGTCGCTTTTGCCTTGGTGCCAATGATGGTCGTATGTGTGTTTGGCGCCGTGCAGGTGAGCGCCACAATCAGGACTGCATACGACCGAGGCACACAGGGCCAACACCCGGCATCATGGCGTGGGGAGCGATCTCCTACACTGGCCGTACACCACTGGTGATCGTCGAGGGGACACTGAATAGTGCACGGTACATCCAAACCGTCATCGAACCCATCGTTCTACCATTCCTAGACCGGCAAGGGAACTTGCTGTTCCAACAGGACAATGCACGTCCGCATGTATCCCGTGCCACCCAACGTGCTCTAGAAGGTGTAAGTCAACTACCCTGGCCAGCAAGCTCTCCGGATCTGTCCCCCATTGAGCATGTTTGGGACTGGATGAAGCGTCGTCTCACGCGGTCTGCACGTCCAGCACGAACGCTGGTCCAACTGAGGCGCCAGGTGGAAATGGCATGGCAAGCCGTTCCACAGGACTACATCCAGCATCTCTACGATCGTCTCCATGGGAGAATAGCAGCCTGCATTGCTGCGAAAGGTGGATATACACTGTACTAGTGCCGACATTGTGCATGCTCTGTTGCCTGTGTCTATGTGCCTGTGGTTCTGTCAGTGTGATCATGTGATGTATCTGACCCCAGGAATGTGTCAATAAAGTTTCCCCTTCCTGGGACAATGAATTCACGGTGTTCTTATTTCAATTTCCAGGAGTGTATGTTACAAAGTTCATAATTTGTGTTATTATTTTTTTTTACGATGAGACGATATCACTATTAATACTCGATGGTGACATTACAGTATTCTGTGAAGGAGCTTCAGGAGTTACTGGATTGATAGAGTACAGATTGATAGGAAACCGAAAAATAAGGAAGTACTGACGAGCAGCAGTGACGCTTAGTCTGTGCTGTGCCTGGGGTGAAGGCATGTGGTGTGTGCTTTGACATGGGACAGCGTTCATTTTAACAGTGATCGGCAGAACCATTCTTTTTATTTTATACAAGCTTTATGCTGCAAAAATCTGACTGTAACTGATTATTAATAAATAATGCAAAATATCCTACAGAGACTGACTAAATACAATACCGAATCCAGGTTTTCTATTTTCACACATTGCAATTCTACCTGCCGGGTGTGTTTATTTCATATTAAGTCATCTATAAAAACTGCAGTTCATTTAGTTTAAATGATATTGGTCCTTTGGTAGTGGGACGATTTATAAGTAGATCACAACTGCTAAAGAAAGTGAAACTGATTTATTTAAGTTTTTGCTTCAACTGAAATGACTGAGAAGGTGAAACTTCTACGTTTTTACTTAAACTGCTGAGTGAAGCTGATGTACTGTCACTTTGCTTGTCTTTATCGTTTTAACACTGAGCTACAGAATTTTCCCTGACAAATACAGCTCATTCTATTCATTTATCACCCACAATGTATAAGGATAACGCAATCTGACTATTAATTAACACAAAAGAATGGCGCTGAATTAGAAGAAATCCTAACAATAACGCATATATTTTTTAAGTCACTTACCTCACAGAATATTTTCATGACACGAACTACAGAAAATACTGCAAGTATACAGCCAGGTAAATAGAAATATTCTAACTACTATAGGCCCTAACTACTAATAGGAATGTGGTTAGCAAAGGAAAGATTTTATTGCAGAGCGAACAATGTATATAGCAGATTTTACCTTAATCATGTGACATCCAGTTCCAAAAATTATATAATCGTCAATAATTCCATTACCCACATTTTACAATGCATGTCCAACCAATATTAAATCTCGATGACGGACACACGTCCAGACCATACGCTCACGCTAACACTGCATCTAACGTCCATCACTGCCTACTGTTAACTTCTGAACTGCGAGTCCGACCAGCCGCAGCGTCTCTTACAGAGGGTTCACAGCGCTGTCAGTGATATTAATTCAGTACAAAAATTGTTCAAATGGCTCTGAGCACTATGAGACTGAACTTCTGAGGTCATCAGTCCCCTAGAACTTGCAACTACTTAAACCTAACTAACCTAACGACATCACACACATCCATGCACGAGGCAGGATTCGAACCTGCGACCGTAGCGGTCGCGCGGTTCCAGACTGTAGCGCCTAGAACCGCTCGGCTACCCCGGCCGGCTATTAATGCAGTCTATCGGGCTGCATAGCGCTGTCAACATACAAACACATAAACAGGCTACTTACAAATGTAACCATATGCCTGCTTCCCCAGACGTGCCTCCTACACAAAATTATTGTACAACCCAGTCACAGTGATGTGACCACCAATTACCTTTGACGTCAGTGTGCAATAATAACCAACAAACGGCATGTAGTAACACTAAAAGTGGATGATATATAAAGTGTGTCGGGGGATTGCACAAAACAGTGTAGTCGTTGTCGTAATGTGGAAACACAACTATTTTTCTGAAAGGGCATGATCATTGGCTTTCGTGTCAAGGGTGGTAGCATTTCCGATACGGTTAGGTTGGTAAACAGTTCACACGCTACAGTGGTTGAAATATACCGAGGATGATGCTATCCGGGACTGGCTCTGAGGCAACTGTGGTGCACCAAAGGCCATAGAAGGCAGTGGTGAACGACGGCTGCATACATGTGTACAGCGAACAGACACTCAACTGCTGGCCTGACCAACTGATTGCCCAGCGTCACACAAACAACTGTTCAGCGAACGTTGCTGTGTATGCGCCTGCTGTTCATCGTCGAAGATGGTTAGAATTTTAATGCCTATACCACAACAGGATGTCCACTGAGTGGCGACAGGAAGCCTTTTCAGATAAATCACAGAGTCCAGGACAGAGGACGGAGTATAGTGGTCTGGGGAATAATTTCGTCCCATTTCTTCGGTGATAACATCATTCTGGAAGGCACAGTGGATTAACACAAGTATGAATTGGTCCTTGGAACTGTAGCGTCTCCTGGCCAATCGTCATAAAAAGAGTGTGACAGAATTTTTTCCGTGTCAACGTACAAACACATAAACAGGCTACTTACAAATGTAACCACATGCCTGCTTCCCCAGACGTGCCTCCTACACAAAATTATTGCACAATCCAGTCAGTGGGTCTTTTGTTCATGAAGCTTGAGATCCGCCATTAGGCGAGCTGTTGTAAAAAGGTGTGTAAAATTAATGCATTTTTGTTTGAGTACATAGACTTTGAGCAAATAAGTTCTTAAAATAATTTGTAAAGTTGCCAGACATTCGTCCCGTAAATAATTTAGACTTCTTCAGCATTTAATTTAGCGGAAGCCGCTGTACCAATGTGCGAGGGCAACTGCTGCAGACGCGGCACATTTAAAAAATATTTATTTCAGCCATCGCAGTCGTCTCGCCGGTAAAGCGAGGTAACATAATAACATTTAACATTTTCTTACAGCGTCCAGCAGTGCCGACAGACTATATCATATTATTCACTGCATTTCTCAGTTTTATTTGGAAGGTACTGTGCGACATGCTCTATGCGATCACAAAAATATAAGGAATAACTGTGTTATGTCTTTATCATTTTGACATTTTGTGGCAAGGTCTGCTCTGTGAAACTAAAGCAATATTTTACATTTTTTCCCTGAGATTAAGAGAACGCGGGCTAGCCGCCCGCCTGTTCTAATAAACAGTATTCAAAAATCCAATGCACAACGTAATCAACATTCAGTGCTGTGACGGTAATTTAAGTTTCATTACTGACTTTTCTGAATACGATGCAAGGTAGTGAGTTCAGATACAGTTTTCTTTCTTTCTTCATTACGTTGCATAGCAAGTGAATGTTTCCTACTTGATTATCCAGAGCAGATGTGGAAAAGCAACAATTTGATCCACAGTGTGCCACATTTAAAATAAAAGTGATTACTCTCTCTCCCACTCCATGTCTGAACTTAACATATGTGTGCTAGTGTGACTCATACAGCCAAAGTGAAATATTTACTCAACATTGCTCAAAGTTTCTTGCTTTTATGAAGAAAGAATTACCAAGTAAAGACAGTGTAATAACATTGAATCAAAACCATAGCATCTTGTTACAAATAATTTTGTGTACTGCCATCAGCTCTTAGTTTCAGTTTTATATCAGTCTGAAGATTGCAAATCCAAACTTTAATATCGTAAAGCAAAGTTACTAGTTACCATGTATTAACTTACTTGCTGCTACACATATATAATCATATCTAAATAAATAAAACCACAAGCCGAATAAAATTAACTCCAGTAGTAAAAAAGTGAGAGGAGGAGTAAGGGAGACGGAATAGAACCTAACCAGTTCGTTTTCCCCTAGCAACGATGGCATCTAACATCAGGATGACGCAACGTGAAACACAGCTCTCAGTACACGCGCGTGGTACGAAGCGTACCAAACACCTGATTTAAACCAGTCGAGAATCTGTGGGGCCACCTGAATCGACCACCATGGATCCTCACCCGAGAAACCTAGCGCAGATGGTCACGGCACTTGGGTCGGCATGGGTCCACATACCTTGCGGCACCTTCCAGAACGTCACTGATTCTCCTCCTGCACATCTGTGCTGCAAAATATAATAATTCAGGATTTTTACACATCGTCATATCAATATGACTCAAGTGTGTAGCTAGTGATGACAAGGGTAGTCAGTCATAAAAAAAACAATGTACGTTGACTGAGTTTTTACATCTTCAAATAATAGAACAGGTCTAATTACGTACTCATTCTCAGTGACAATTCTCCACTAAAACCTCATGTAATCCAGCTATCCTACTGTTTGCTCATGTCGGCTCAGTTCGAATTTAGATATAAATAATGCAAAGTCGTCTATAAATTATGCTGCATGCCAGTGTTGGCTCTGAACACTATGGGACTTAACATCTGTGGTCATCAGTCCCCTAGAACTTAGAACTACTTAAACCTAACTAACCTAAGGACATCACACACATCCATGCCCGAGGCAGGATTCGAACCTGCGACCGTAGCAGCGGCGCGGTTCCGGACTTAAGCGCCTAGAACCGCACGGCCAGCGCGGCTGGCTGCATGCCAGTGTCTTCGCTGACAATGAGCACTCACACGAAACTCATATGTTGAGGTGTGGTCATGTAAACACATTTCTGTACATCGTGAAAGGTTATCCCGTTCACTCTTCTAATAAACCATTACATATTAAATAATGTAGATGATCAAATACTCACGTTCACTTTCACGAGTCCATTTTCCTCTACTCATTTCCCGGATGTTAACTCTGTCGACATCAAGTTGTAACTCCAAAATGGTAGGTGCTACAAGCATTGTAACCGAGCCGCGATCATACCGCAGATAAAAAATAAAATAAAAAAAAGACTGACAAAAAAAAATGCTAGAACTCAAGGCTCACCGGGCACCCGGATAACCCATGCTAAGCCAAAGAGTATAAGTGTCAAAGACGCTGTGCTTGCAGGTGCCATAAATATTGTCATTAAGAGAGCAATCTCATGTGAATTGTGAAGTGCTGATGATAATGCAGACCAACATACACAAGGAAATGTAAACTGGTAGCAGAGATACTACCTATTTAACCCCTAAGTCATATGTTGTTGCGCTGACAACACTTTCTGCAAACCTTGTGATTGTGCTCGAAAGGCATATATGGTGCCGTCTTAGACACTGTTATATGGTGTGATTCCTTTTCATTGTCAGATCTGGAAGAATGGTCAGTAAGCAAGTTTTATTCCTTAAAGTACTTTGAACGGTCAGTATCTAACCTAGTCTAGTCTTTATACCTCCCTTTGCTTAAAACATACCTCCTATTTTCTCCAGTTGATGCATATTCAATTACTTCATATTGCTATGAAGTTTCATTCTGTCTTGTACTGCAGTTGCTACTATTGGTCTAAATATTTCCATCAGTGCTACAACAAATAAGCATACTAGCAAAAGACTAGTGACCCGAAGGAGACATCACACAGAAAAGGTGTAAAACTGCCTACTCCTTGGATAATGCCCTCAACTTGCAGACAGAGATTAACCACAACCCTCATAAGCCGCTCCTAGATGATTGGATCCTACAGAGCAACCATATTCCGCAAATGCTGATTTCAGTGTTTCACCAGCTGTTCCAAATGCAGCTGTCATAGACGTTTATCTGTGAGACTGACATCGGTGGAATTAAGAGACCACTCGAGTTGCGACAGGGTGCTTAAATGTTTGTCGAACCAGGAAACGTACAGTTCTATGAACATTGCCACTGACATGTGGGAGGACGGGAGTTAAAATATACCAGCTGGTTACATTCAGTTTTCTGAGTGCTGTAGTGCGGGCTGCATACATCATAGGACCACGAAACATCGTGGGTATGTTCACTAGTAGGTCGCTGATGGAATTTGCTCAACTAACTAATAGTTGTATTTACTACCACCAAGTGAAAATATGGCTCTGTAAACAGTCGTGATGTGGTGCTGGTGCAGGAAAAGTGGAGGAACCACGAAATACATGATAACGGTGGTTCTGGCACGTTTGTTAGAATGTGTTCACAAGTCACATGTTCAGTATGATGCCGTGACTCAGCAACATGCTGCGTTCGTAACACGACATTGTCGACAGTTGCTCGCAGTATATCCGATTTTAATCGGATCGATATGCCAGCGTATGCCATCTCTCAGATCACGAAGTGTCTGGATACATCTATCATAGAACTGGTCTTTCATATATCCCAATCGGAAGTCGCATGGATTTAGGTCAGGGGATCTGTAAGGCCACACGTCTTGAAATTTCCTAGAGATCTGCGGTCGTCAATGAAGGTTTCTCAAAGCAGATCTTTCACCTGGCAAACGGTGTGTCTTGTTGCCCCATATTGCATGGAAAGAGTGGTGTGGACACATCTGTGTTCTTGCAAAGCTGATGTCCTTAAAGAAAATCCGGCAAACAATGAAGGAGCTTGTGAAGGCACACTATACAGATGCATAAGCAGAGTGCAGTGCGTATTCCTGCGCAACATGTCGTAGAACCCTACATGCAACAGTTCTGTGCATTCACTGAACCGTTCAGAGTAAAATGTGCCTCGTCTCTCCAGAGTTTCCCTAGGCACATGTAATGCATCTCGAAGCATGCCAAAATACAAAGAACAAAGTCACGGTGATGTAGCCTATCTTGAACCTTCATCTGGTGCACATTCCCAATCTTGTAGCGATACAAGTGTAAAATGCGCCGGAAACCTTTTCAGCTGTTGACCAGGAGATACACAATTCCCATAACATAGCTCGAATGTTGGCTGTAGAATGTGAGACAGGTACTCCATGACCGGCTATAGATACAGGAAACTTCAACTACTGCCATGGGAATGAGCCGCCTCCCACTGCCTGCTGCACCACCTAATTCATTGGTTTCTTAAAATTTCTTGATCGTATCTGTTAGCCCAGTTATTTACACGGAGCCTCTTGGCAGGTGCTTCAGAAGACGATATTCCTGCAGTGTAGCGCTATAATTGACGCCTTTCTGATAAAACGACTTTACCAGAAGAACACTGTGTTTCTTCTCAACAGCCATTCTGTTTCGTATGGAAAACATCTTAACGTCCCAAAAGAAATCAACAGTAATCGTCATGTGACGAAGAGCATACTGACGTCGAAACAAACCACTTCGCATCCTGACTGTTTATAGCGCATTATTTCCACCTGGTGGCAGAAAGTGGAACTACTAGTTTTCCAGCATATTCTGTGAGAGCACCGATTACTGAACCTAAGAAGTTTCAGAATCCTAAGAGTAATAACGTCAATTTAATTAGAACCACCTGGTAATATGTGGTTCATGTTTACGGTATCAATAATGATACGGTAAGTGTAACGGTACGAATGTTTTGTTTTTCATCCAAAGTGAGAGAGATGTTTTCCTTCGTGAACTACATGGTCCCCCAGTTTCGATAAGTTCGTCGCTAGCCTTATTTCGGCTGCTCATTGGCACTTCCATCTTTCTTCGGTTTGCTCTCAATAATTAACACACACGTGCCTACGTGGGTCATTAGACACTCCCTGTGGAGTATTGTTTGTCTCGCATACACGTTGCGTCTCGGCACGTCTTCATTTCTGCTGCCTCAGGGGGTTTCCTACAAGGTGGCTCGCCCGCTTGCCGAAGTCTCTCACACCGAACACATCGTTAGTCGAAGGCAGGGTGAAGGACGACCCTGTCGGGTCGAGGCTTTCTCTTCTAATTACTTCGTTTCTCTCGCTATTAGTTCTGATCGTAGCTCCCAGATAGCATTGTCGCAGCTTACCGGCTTTCCATTGCAAGAACTCCGGCCGCCTCAAATAATGGCTGCATCCACGCAGATAATAACGGACAAATGGCCTTCGTTAGAGAAGGTCAGATGCATCTCTGCTCCTCAGAACATAAAAAGGAGCAATTAATCTCGTATTTTGCCCTGTAAGGGAGACACGTGTATCTTTATCGACGAGTCCATGCAATTCGTGGATAATGGAACATGACTCGATGTTCCTTTAAGTGTACAGAGATAAATTAGACTCTTTTGACGTCAAAATTCTGCTGCCACGTCAACTGAAATTTTGGGAATTTCGCTGAGTTTTGATTATTTCTAAAATCACTTACGGTGGCTGGGCACTTGTTTTAAAGCGAATTACAAAAGAAAGCTTAATTCCAGTTTGTGATCTCTGTAATCGAAACACTACTTTACGACGATATTCTACCACATTTTTAAACTTACTTCAGAGCATGTCCTAATGACCTGAACGCCGTGCGACATTTGTAATTAGATATACGCCCCAAATTCCAGGAAATTTCACGCGAACTTCTGAATGTGGGTAACAGCCTAACAAGATACTGATATTTCGGCGCCGAGACTGCATGCCATCATCAGGTTACCAAGACATTACGCAAAATCTCGAGGCAGCCTGTTATCGATATCCTGAATTTTTACCGAGATTTGATGGTACGATCTATAATGCGAGAAAGTTTCTTCAGCGAAATTTTTAACATACTCCGACATATCTGTTTCGAGGAAACCTTCTCCTTCGCAACCAAGTAAAACATCGATTCTGTGAAATCCAGCTCGCTGCTTTCACACGTGACATAGTGAATGCCATGGAGAAGCGAAAATCGAGTCCATGATTGTACACCACGGAATTGATACTGGTTAATTGGTACATCGATACCTGCTTTGTATTAAATGCTTTACAGAATATCGAACTGGGCAGTACGTAGCTTGTTTTCTTGCATGGATAGTCATCTACAGACACTGAAGTGATACTGGGTGTGCCCAAGGGAAGAGTAATATGATTGTTACAGTTCGTGTTATAAATTAATGACTTAGTCGCAAGCCCAACCTTTTCCCGGATGATACAGTTTCTTTTTCTAAGAGTAAAAATGTATTATTATCCATTTGGATCTCAGATAATGTTCAGGCTATCTGGTACTAAAACTGTCAACTAGCTCGTACAGCAAGGAAACGAAAAGTTGTGGCTTTCACTAAATATTAAAGCGTGTTACCGTGTGGCTACAGGAGTAATGAGTCACAACTACATTCCATAATCTCGTATCAAAGTCTGGCGGGAATACTGTGTCGAAGTAACGCGAAACAATCGCGTCTACAAAGGTGCATGTAAAGCAAATGACAAGCTTCGATTCATTGGGAGCGTACTGGAAAACTGCAGAATGCGTATAGAACATATACACAGCCCATACCTGAATACTGTTCAAGGATATGGATCTCTAAACAGTTCAAGCTAACATGGGCGATACCAATGGTGACAAGCTTGTTTTACTGTGATAGACGTGATTTCTGTTTGAGTCATCAGTCTTTGACTGGTTTGATGCGGCCCGTCACGAATACCTCTCGTGCCACCCTCTTCATCTCAGAATAGCACCAGCAACCTACTTTCTCAATTATTTGCTGGATGCATTCCAATCTGTGTCTACCTCTACAGTTTTTACCCTCTACAGCTTCCTCTTGTATAATGGGAGTCACTCCCTAATGTCTTAACATCCTGCCATCCTGTCACTTCTCCTTGTTAGTATTTCTCGCATATTCCTTTCCTCTACGATTCTGCACAGATCCTCCTCATTCCTTACATTATCAGTCTGTATAATTTTCAACAATCTTCTGTAACACCACGTCTCTAATACTCCATTTCTCTTCTCTTTCGGTTTTCCCACAGTCCATGTTTCATTACCATATAATGCTGTGCTCCAAACGTACATTCTCATAAATTTATTCCTAAAATTAAGGCCTGTATTTGATACTAGCAGACTTCTTTTGGCTAGGAATGCCCTTTTTGCCAGTGCTAGTTTGCTTTTTACGTCGACATCGCTTCGTCCACCATGCGTTATTTTGTTGCCTAGATAGCAGAATTCCTTCATTTCATATGCTTTGTAAGTAGGCTGTTTACGTTTTCTTATTGGTAACGCCACGTAGCGCTTTATATGAAAAATCACTGGCTGTGCTGTGTGCAGTCTGTGGCTAGTTTGCATTGTTGTCTGCCATTGTAGTGTTGGGCAGCGGCAGCTGGATGTGAACAGCGCGTAGCGTTGGGCAGTTGGAGGTGAGCCGCCAGCAGTGGTGGATATGGGGAGAGAGATGGCGGAGTTTTGAAATTTGTCATGAACTGCTATATTTATATATGATGATATCAAGGTAAATACATTGTTTGTTCTCCGTTAATATCTTTCATTTGCTAACTATCCCTATCAGTAGTTAGTGCCTTCAGTAGTTTGAATCTTTTATTTAGCTGGCAGTAGTGGCGCTCGCTGTATTGCAGTAGCTTGAGTAGCGAAGATTTTTGTGAGGTAAGTGATTTGTGAAAGGTATAGTTTAATGTTAGTCAGGGCCCATTCTTTTGTACGGATTATTGAAAGTCAGATTGCGTTGCGCTAAAAAATATTGTATGCCAGTTTAAGGACAGTCGTGTATAATTGTTCAAAGGGGACGTTTCAGCTTGATCATCAACTCTGAACTTAAGTTTCACTTTGTTTTCATTTCTGTTACTTCTCATTGCTTTCTTCTTCCTTCGATTTACTCTAAATCCATATTCCGTACTCATTAGGCTGTTCATTCCATTCAGTAGATCCTGTAATTCTTCTTCAGGTTCACTGAGGATAGCAATTCCTTCAGCGAATCTTATTGTAGATGCCGTTTCAACTTGAATTTTAATTCCACTTTCGAATTTTTCTTTTACTTCCATCATTGCTTCTTCGATGTGTAGATTGAACAGCAGCGGTGAAATACTACGTCCCTGTCTTACATTCCTTCAATCCGAGCACTTCATACTTGATCTTCCTGTCTTATTGCATCCTCTTAGCTCTTGAACATATTGTATAACACCGGTCTTTCCCAAATTTTTCCCCGCATTTTTTTCAGAATTTAGAACATCTTGCACTATTTATTGCCTCTCTGGTGCTTTTACCTTTCCTAGATCCAAACTGATCGTCGCCTAACAGATCCTCCATTTTTTTCGTCTGTACCTTATTCTTGTCATCAACTGGATGCGTGAGCTGTTAAGCTGATTGTGCGATAATTCTCTCATTTGTCGGCTCTTGCAGTCTTTGGAATCCTGTTTATGACGTTTTTCCTAAAGTCATATGGTATATCACCAGACTCGTACATTCTACGCACCAGAGAAAGTTGTGTTGTCATTTTCTTCAATGATTTTAGAAATTGTGATGAAATATTATCAATCTCTTCTTCCTTATTCAATCTTAAGTCTTGTTTTGGAGTGCAGCATTGTATGGTAGTGAAACATGAGCTGTGGGAAAATGTGAACAGAAGAGAAAGGAAACATTTGAAATCTGGGCTACAGCGAATGTTGAAAATTAGGTGGACTGATAAGGTAAGGAATGAGAAGGTTTTCCGCAGATTCGTCGAGGAGAGGAATATATGGGAGATGCTGACAAGAAAAAGGGACAGGATGATAGGAGAGCTTTTAACACATGAGGGGGTAGTCTCTATGGCACTAGATGGAGTTGTACAGCTGTACATTAAGACGGAAACTTGAGTACATCCAGTTGCTTTGAATGGCTTTGAGCACTATGGGACTTAACATCTGAGGTCATCAGTCCCCTAGATCTTAGAACTACTTAAACCTAACTAACCTAAGGACATCACGCACATCTATGCACGAGGCAGGATTCGAACCTGCGACCGTAGCGGTCGCGTGGTTCCAGACTGAAGCTCCTAGAACCGTTCTGAGATGAAGAGGTTAGCAAAGGAGAAGAATTTTTGGCGGGTCGCATCAAACCAATGAGGACTGATGCCGTTAGCTTGAATTTGTACTTTGATTTGAGTTTCAGAGAACGCCGTTATATAGTCATTTTATTGTGCTTTATGTCAACTAAAGCAAATAATTATCTGGTAACTTCTGTGATGACTTAGGCTTCAAGATTCTTTAAATAGTGTTACAATTTTTCCGTGGTTAGGTTAACCAACTGAGATGGTTGTTCACACTGTAGTGCTTTTATCATTAAGCACAATGGCCAAAGAGAACGCTCATTCTCTTATGATTCAGTGAAGGTAACGAGCATTGCACTCGTTTTTCACCCTTGATTATAAATCTCTTTACTGACGATAGCTTGTCTAATTCCCCTAGGATCAAAAGTTGGTTGTGTGTGTTTCATGAGTATTTGGCCACGACCTTGCAGTTTTCACACGTAACAAACAGAAAAATTGCATACATATGTCAATCATTAAGAAATTCCAATATAACGTCTTTCGGCTATGTATTTACACAGGTTAATCTGAATTATGTCGAGCTGTATTTGTTGTACAACATATTACGATTTGTATCTCGATTCAGCCACTACATAGGCCTACATGTCAAGCATACACTTTTAAATAATCGTCTTGGAAATGTTTCCGTGTTCATAGATTGGATTGAAATAAATGAATAAATAAATAAAATGACGGTGAAAAGTTCTAATTGTTTCTTGTCGATACATTCAGTATATATCTGTGACAGATTTCCTTGTATTACAGTTCTTCTTTTTTGACAGTCCCAAATAATAGCTTTCCCTCCACACTACTATTTAGTCAAAGGAACATACACTGAAGCGCCAAAGAAACTAGTACAGGCATGTGTATTCAAATACAGAAATACGTAAACAGGCAGAATATGGCACTGTAGTCAGAAATGTCTATATAAGGCAACAACTGTCTGGCGCAGTTGTTAGATCGGTTGCTGCTACTGCAATTGCAGTTTATCAAGCTTTAAGTGAGTTTGAGGATGGTGCTATAGTCAGCACACGAGTGATGTGGCACAGCATCTCCGAGGTAGCGATGAAGTTGGGATTTTCCCCTACGATCATTAAATGAGTGTACCGTGAATTTCAGAAATCCAGTAAAACATAAAATCTCCAACATTGCTGCGGCTCGGAAAAGATTGTGCAAGAACGGGACCAACAACGACTGAAGAGAATCGTTCAACGTGACAGAACTGCTACTGCAGATTTCAATGCTGGACCATCAACAAGTGTCAGCGTGCGAACCACTCCAGTTAACACCATCGATATGAGCTTTCCGAGCCGAAGGCCCACTCGCGTACCCTTGGTGATTGCACTCCAAAAAGCTTTATGCCTCGTCTGAGCCCGTCAGCACCGACATTGGACTGTCGATAACTGGAAACATTTTGCCTGCTCGGATGAGTCTCGTTTCAGATTGTATCGAGGGGAAGGGCGTGTAAAGGTATGGAGACAACATCATGAATACATGGATCCTGCATGTCAGCAGCGACTGTTCAAGCTGTTGGAGGCTGCTGCAGTAGTGTCAGTCCTAGTCGAGGGAAAGGGATTCAATGAAGGCGTGCTTGGGCTGGCAGAGTGTGGTAACAGTCGACAACCAGCGGGACAGGCAAGGTAAACATGGCACTTGCGGGCACGGAGCTGTTATGGCGGTATTGGATGCACGATTTGTTTTGAGTGGAGCAACAACGAGGCAGAAAACTGCAGTGTTTGCTTTAAGTTATTGCGATGTACGAGGTGGGCACTAGGCAAGAGCCAAGAGTGGCGATTTGTAAGTGGCTGACGTGTTGGAATTTATCCCTGCCATAGTTTTTGTCACTCTCTGACACTACGTTTGAATTGAGGGAGAAACCAATAGAGGGGCAATTTTAGCTTGGGAAAGAATGTGCCAGGTCAGTCGAGCATCGGGACAGACCTGTGCTGGTCTACGCTTATAGGGGCCAGTCTGGCAGCAATGTTATAAGTATTCTGCATAAACTTGTACTTTGTTTCCACGTACGTTCGGGCTATATTCCACCTCCGGCGACATAGCAGCGAGGCAGGACAGAACCACACCCGGGAACTTGGAGATCGCACGGTCTGCCTGAATGAGGGCAGTGACAGCGGCCTGCTGTGGGTCCAGGAGGGGCTCGGTTCCACTCGAGTCTACAGGGCACGTTCGCTTCCCACCTGGCGTATCGACGTCCGGGCGAAGCAGACGCTGCAGGAGGCGCAGCAGCGCTGCGACAGCGCCAGAGACGGCAGCGGGTGTTGCCATCCGGCAAGCACCACTTGCAGCTAGTTGTGGCACAGTGTCCAGGAGGGCGCGGGTTCAAGTCCGGTCTTGTCGTGGCAGCAGCGGAGGCCTGAGGGCCACGAGTGACCAGTACACCCACCTTTGTCTCATGGTCGGACACAGCAGGCCAAACGGGGCAAAGGGCGGCGAGGTCCAGGGACTGTAGCAGTCTCCAGAATTGCAGGCAGTGGAGCGGCGCCAGCGAACGGGAGAGCGCGGCCGACTTCCATCGGTGGGTGACCTTGATGATGGCAGCCGTGGATTCGGCATACGAGGAGTTTGCTGAGCTGGCTGGACTCACAGAACGCAGATGGCATGCCGACACTACGCTTCACCCATCGAGTACTGTAAATTATCGTAACAAACGAAAGTTACCGAATACCACTGTATCTCTCTGCACTGCCCCTTGACGCACTTGAACTTTCTCGGCCTCCTGACAAAATGCGGCGTGGTGGGTCCTGGCTTCAGCTCCGCCGTCTGGAGTCACGGGTTCGCACCCTCGACTCCACAGCAAGGCTCTGTAATGTTGTGATGTGCTGAGGTGTGTGCAGATCGAGTGATATGTAACCACTGACAGCTGATATGTACGGAAGCATCCTGTCTGATCACCTGCTCCCATTCACGTTCATTGTGCATTCTCTCAAACTTGGGAAATTCGAGTGGGACAATGCGATAAGCCACACGTACAGAATTGCTACAGAGTGGCCTTCTAAGTTTAAACACTTCCGCCGGCCGGTGTGGCCAAGCGGTTCTAGGTGCTTTAGTCTGGAACCGCCCCTTGACGCACTTGAACTTTCTCGGCCTCCTGACGAAATGCGACGTGGTGGGTCCTGGCTTTAGCTCCGCCGTCTGGAGTCACGGGTTCGCATCTCGACCCCACAGCAAGGCTCTGTAATGTTGTGATGTGCTGAGGTGTGTGCAGTTGGAGTGATATGTAAGCACTGACAGCTGATATGTACGTAAGCATCCTGTCTGATCACCTGCTCCCATTCACGTTCATTGTGCATTCTCTCAAACTTGGGAAATTCGAGTGGGACAATGCGACAAGCCACACGTACAGAATTGCTACAGAGTGGCCATCTAAGTTTAAACACTTCCGCCGGCCGGTGTGGCCAAGCGGTTCTAGGCGCTTTAGTCTGGAACCGCGCGACCGCTACGTTCGCAGGTTCGAATCCTGCCTCGGGCATGGATGCGTGTTATGTCCTTAGGTTAGTTAGGTTTAAGTAGTTCTAAGTTCTAGGGGACTGATGACCTCAGATGTTAAGTCCCATAGTGCTCAGAGCCATTTAAACCATTTTTTTAAACACTTCCGCTGGCCACCACAGTTCCCAGACATGAACGTTATAGAGCATACGGGGGATGTCTACCCTCTCTTACGGATTTATGGACAGCGGTGCAGGATTCATGGTCTCAGTTACCTCCAACACTACTTCAGACATTTTCAGATGAGATGAGTGGGTACTTACAGAAGAATTTTGTAAGGGGTAGTCAAATGAAACCACATCAGGTGGGAGGAGAAGTAAGTAAACTGTTTATTATTTCAAAAGTAATGGTCATAACAGCTAAGACATTTGTCCCACTGCGAGATAAGACGGCCAGTGCCTTCATGGAGAAATGTTTGCGGTTGCGAACAGAACCGTATTTGTATCCAGGCGTGTACCTCTAACTCCGAAGCCATGAATGTCTTTCTTCGGGCTCCAAAAAATGTAGAATTCGCAAGGAGAGAGATCGGGACTGTATGGGGAATGTGTAAGTGCTTTCCAGCGAAACGACTTGACCGAAAGCTATCGAAGTTGAGTGACTGTAGGCAACATGTCGGCAGACGTCATCCTGCAACAGAATGATGCCGTCCCTCAAATTCTTCGACATTCACGTGGACTTTTTGCAAAAATTGAAGGGCATCATCGAGCCAAACGTCCAGGAATGCTGACGGGCGATATGTTTTATTAAATGTACAGTGTTCACAGGTATGTAGAAACAATTTTAGCAGTGAATTATAATCAAAAGAACACTGACCAAATAAGTAAATCAGTACTTTAATGTTGCAAAACAGCTCCACAAGTGTATCAAGGACGAAATCGTAAGTGAACAACTGTCATATAAAATTGTGTCACACGACCTACTCAACATTGTAATTGATGGAAAACTATCTACATCCCACAAAGGCTGCTGTGTCGGTCATAATAAACAACGAGAAACAGCCTCAAAGCTGTAGAAGACAAAACCTGACATCAGTGTCTGGCCACCAGCTGCCTCCCTCCCTCCCTACAAATACCCCAACAGTCACACCCGCAGTCTAGAGTAAACAAAAAGTTCTCCGTTAATTTGTTTAAGACAATTTATTTGTAAGTTACAATTTTCTGCATGCGTAACGCCTGAAGGTGGCAGAACATGCTCGAAACTGGAACCAATATTTTAAATTAAACATAAAAAAATAAAAGTTACTGGTAGCAGAAAATACATGTAAATAATTATCCCACACCAACGCGGTTACCAAACGAAGCTGGTATGGTCACAATAATTGCTCTACCATTTCTGTATTTGCCACATTGAAAATATTCTTAAATGCCCTTGTTGATGGGTTTGAGGTCTGTGGTCCAAGGATAGAATGAATAAATTTTTTCGGGCAGTGCATCGAACAATAATCTGATAACAGTGGCAAAAACGTTTACAGGTAGCATAGGTTTTGAATAGTTACAAAAACGAAATCCTTTATGTCCACAGACGCGAATCACAATCTTCCCGCATATGTGCGTTGATAAACTATCTTCCTAATTCCATATTAACTCCTGATAATAGTGTCTTTCGAGACTATGTTACCTGTAGAGTAATAAGTCTAATAGGAGACGGAGCACCGTCAGGTATGTACAGTGTCCATGCTGCTTGCCTGGTAGCAGGTTATCACCGGGCAACGTCCACAGCCATCAGCAAGATTAGGATCGAACGCGCCTGCTATGTCCATTCAGGCTGTCACTTCCTGGATGATGGATAGCTGCCGCTATAAGATCAGCATTGTCCGTTGTATTAACTGTCAGAGAGGAGGATGTCGAACTACGTTTGGACGACTCTATATATTTGTTCTAGTATTTACACTCGTCGCACGAATCTTTCCTAACAATTCATTTGGTGTTCTGACAACTAAGTATCAAATTTCTGCTGGCGTTAGCTTGCATGCATGCTACAGTATTAATCTGACTGGAAATGGTGAATATTTAGTCGCTGAGCTGAAAATAGTGAATATTTAATCGCTTAGACACCATACCCTTCTGTGGCAATATTTTGATTACGAGCATTGAGTGCTATATAACGGTTTTAGAGAACCTCTACTCGTTCAGCACAGTGATCTATATGTGTTCCTTGTTTTCCATATATAGAGGAGTGACATCACAACCATTAACATCTCATTATGTAATAATGTAATAGACCCTCGAGAAAGGCTACATCTTCCAGTACTGTCACAGTATACATATTTTAAAGATCATTGCCATCAAAGAAGATTCAGCGAACATTATCGCATTCAATTGATTCACAAACATGGAAGGCTAATTTCCTTACATCGTAAAGGCGGACAAGTGTCAACCTTTGGAAGCGTGGTTGGTACGCACATTAAATACTAGTAGTATTATTCTCAATGCAAGATAAAGAAAATTCTTACTGCCACTAATCGAATTATTTCAAAACGTTTGGCAGCTGGGACATAGCTAGATAACACAGCGCAGCTATCAATATTACACCCATGTCCGTTATGAGGTTTTCGAGATCCCAGGGAAATCTTTTTCTGCTGTTGACAATTTCTAAACTATGCTGTGGTATGGACAACACGTAGACGTAGTGTAACTACAATAGTCTTGGCTGTTGTGGTTCTCAGTTATTTCCGTAGCGTTTGGAACATAGATTTCTAAGTCTATAATCTAAGAATTGGTGCAGCCAATATCACTGGTGTTATCACAATATAAATTGACTAACCAAGGACACGGTCGAGACACGGATACAGGGAAACAAATCTTGCCTAATTCATACTCGATGACTGACGGAATGTAGAAGGAGGTGAGTTGGTAGGTAAGTCTTCTGGGTTCTATAAATACGTCCGGCAATGACCCATACCATCGGATACTGACGAAAATAGAGTATTTTTACAGATAAGCTGTTAATTCGGTGCACAAGCCAGTACCTCATATAGGACGGTGAATGTTAAACATAAACGAAACTAACATCAAAATTACTTCAAAGGAATGCAATAGGATCACTAACATTTCAGTAGATACAAGCGATTCTTCAGACAGGCCATTCAGAATGTTCAGGATATTCCCTAAGGATTGCGTTTTTGTTACAGGAAAGTATGACCGCTGGACGATAGTGCGGAAATGCGTAAGGACTTTTGAAAATTTCATGTAGGGTACTGCAGTTCTCATGGATAAATGCAAAATAGTGCACATGACAGACAGAAAGAATCCGATGCTACTCCGTTACAAGCACAAACATAGGGCGTCTTACACAACAACTAAATATTAAGAAGTGCCTGTCGCACGAGCGCTCTGAAGTTGTTGTCTTACCGGCTGACAAAGGCAATGCTACAGTTGTTGTCTCCCATAAGGACTACAATGATAAGATTCAGAGCCTGCTAAATGACGATTCCTACCGGAAGATCAGCGTTGACCCTACAAAGAAGGTGGAGAACAAGATGAGGTCGCTTCTCAAGGACGCAGATTTACCGGAGGGTGACGCAAAGAAATTATTACCCCAAGGTCCGGTACCACCAAGACTATATGGACTCCCGAAGGTTCACAAAGAGGGGGTACCATTACGCCCCATTGTCAGCAACATCAGGGCACCTACATATTTGTTGGCCAAATACCTGACGGGAATATTAAGTCCTAATGTGAGTAAATGCCCTCATCACATCCGTAATTCCGTGGATTTTGTTAAACGCCTTGATAGCTTCAGGTTGGATGAGTCAGATATCATGGTGAGTTTTGACGTCGTTCCCTTGTTTACGAGGGTACCTCTCCGAGAGTCACTAGAATTGATTAGTCAGAAGAGCGACGAAAAGACCACTGAACTTTTTAGGCATGTCTTGACTTCCACGTATTTTCTTTTTAATGGAGAATACTACGAACAAACGGAGGGAGTCGCCATGGGTAGCCCACTCTCACCGGTGGTAGCAAATTTGTACATGGAGAACTTCGAGGAGGAAGCCCTGTCGTCATCCGAATGGAAACCTACTTGCTTTTTCCGTTACGTGGACGACACGTTCGTCATTTGGCCACATGGTATGGATAAACTCCTTGACTTCCTTACACATCTAAACACCATACACCCCAACATCAAATTCACTATGGAGACTGAAACGGAGGGTAAATTACGTTTCCTTGACGTCTTGGTCAAGAGAAGGGCTGACGGCACCATAGGTCACGGGGTGTATCGGAAGACAACGCACACTGATCAGTATTTCCACGCAGACAGCTGCCACCACCCTTCAAAGAGGAATGGGGTACTTAAAACTAGTACATAGGGCGCGCACTATCTCTGACGCAGAGAGTCTACCCAAGGAATTGGAACATCTGAGAACTGTATTTCGAAAAAAATGGGTACTCAGAGTGCAGATTCAACGTGCTCTCCGCCCAACCACTACAGCACAACCTGTGGAGATGGATGAAATCACGAGGGGGGAGGTAGGCACTGCGTTTATTCCATATACAGGTTCACTCTCGGGGAAAATCGCCCGCATTTTGAGGAAACACCGGGTCGGAACTGTGTTTTGTCCTCCGAATAAAACTCATGCACTGGTGGGGAGCCCGGTTTGAGGAAGCCCGGCGTGTACCAGATTCCGTGTCAATGTGGTAAGTCGTATATTGGTCAGACGATGCGTACCGTCGAGGATCGATGCCGTGAACACCAGAGGCACGCTCAACTGATGTATCCGAGCAAGTCGGCGGTCGCTGAACATTGTTTGTCGGAAAATTACGCTATGGAGTATGAACGCACGAGGATTCTGGTACAGACGTCGAGAAACTGGGATAGCGTTGTTAGAGAGGCCATCGAAATTCGCACCAATGACGACCTCATAAACCGCGACTGTGGCTATAATCTTAGCAAGGCTTGGGAACCAGCGATTGGGTTAATCAAGAGTAAATCGAGCAAACGTATAGTTGTGACGACCACGGCGGACAGAGCCACCACACCTCCGTCATTTCAGACGCCGTCACAATCTGTTCCACCGCGCGACCGTGGCGCGGGGCGCGGACAGCGGAGGGAGCGCGCCGCGGCCGGACGGTATTTAAATCGATCCCTGACGCGACCGAACCCACTTCCCTCTGAGCAGCCATAGCATACGGATCTCCGCGCCGGCAATTTCACAGGAGCTCAGTCCGTCAGTTCACCTGATGATGGCGACATGTATGATCGCCGAAATATTGTGCCCCGATGGACACTGTAGACTGGCAGTACACCCGTGGATATTTTGATTCTCATACATTTAATATGTCACTCCGAAACAGAGATTGCGCCGTTTGGAAACTTGCTCGAGAGTTCGAACCGTGTGTAAGTCCGAGACTCGAACCTGCAACCGATCCTTTCGTGAGTAACGATCTTAATTGCAGTGACAACATCGCACGCCAAAGACAGGACACTAAGTTTGAGTTCCAGTTTGTTGAAATGTTTCAACCTAGCACGTAGTCGATGCTGGAGAATGTGGTACCTATGTGTAGATGAAACTATAAGCGCAGGCCGTAAGTTGGACTAGGAAATCAAACCTGTCTACAGACGAGTGAGGAGGAACAAACAGATCGGTCGGTACCGTATACAGGTCTTTTTACAGTCTGTGAACCAAATCGACCTCCCTCGCTCTCCGCCGTCGCCCGCTTTTCCACCAGTCGTTTCTTTCTACTGTAAAATGGTAGAAGCCGATCGGCTGGAAGATAATATCGAGCCCCGGAGAAATGTAGGATCATGGGCGGGAAGGTGGAATAACAGACCCTATGACTTGTTTTAGAGGGTGTATTGAAGAGAGAGAAACCTAAATTTACAGCCTTTATAAATTTCGGAAAAGTTTTGCTTATGTCGAGTGGAATAAATTCTGTCACTATTTGACACTGTGAAAAAGAGAGACAAGCTATCTGATGTGTTAATATGCATGGGTTAAAAATCCTACGTCATGATAGCGAAATGTCTTTATTGATATCTAGTTTCAGTTCATTGATGGGCCATTTTGAGATGAATATGAAATTATTACTTTGTTCAGTGTACAGCCGTGGACAAAACGAGCGAGACCCCTCGCCTTTTCGTTATGCTGATCCTCACAGCTTTAAAGTCTGCTACACAGCATGACAGGTAAGGCGACGATGTGCTACCAACATACTACGGACAGGCGTGAAATTGAAAAACTGTCCGAACTTTGTCAGTCTGTTCTCAATCATGGTTGTGACTATATTAAGCTGATTAGTGTGTTAAACACAACACGTAAATATAAGATAAAAATGGAAGAAGAAACGCTAAGTAGTATGAACCGTACTAATAAAAATGAATTTCAGCTTATCCAGATAACATAACTGTTTTAGAAAGACAAAGTACCCCAGATCGTTACGAAGTAGCAAAATATTATGCGCATTCGGCCACGAAACGGTCTGTGTCAACGTCCAGACCACTCATACTGGATTACCGTTGCTGACCTACCATGAAAGTGTGCAAATTTAGCAATGCGTGAAGATTCGTAACGAAATTCAGTTAAAAATCATTCAGTGCCACACGTAAGTCACTTCAGTTATTGACAGAAGCGGAGAAAGTAGGCAGTAACAAGTATGAAATTCTACAAGATTTTCATATATACATCCACAGGGCGCTGGTACAGAATAAAAGTAGCAATAAAATGTATTGGTGGCGCGAGAATTTCTTAAAATTGTTTTACTGATAGTCTATCTGTGTCCATCGAGATTAGAACCGAAAACAAACCAGACCTCCCTTGCAGTAGCAGACACCTTTCACTACGCTAGCAGACAACCCAGGCAGACAGCCCTCTGTTATTACCCCAGACATAAATAAGCCGGCAATTTTCCGATGGAAATGGCAAAATGATCACCAGTTTCTGTTGCATAGAGCTTTCTGGACTCAAAAACAAGAATTTCCTACCTTTATGTCACAGCTTATGTGACAATCATTCGGGATGTTTATCGAAATAACAAAATACTATTATTAGCGAGTAAATTTAGTAGGATAATTCTGCACTACCCCAGGAAATAAACAGCTACATAGCTGCCAAATGTATTCTACAATGTTTCGAATTCTCCTTTAGACTCGTCACAGTCAGAAAACGTTCATTAGCCGAAGTGTTTCTTAAGCTAGCTAGCAATGGGAATGCTCGCACTTCTAAAACGTGGTGGCATTAATAATGGGATCTGAATTACCACCTGTATAGGCAAATGGATTTTATTTGTATTCCTGTAAACGTGATTTGGACCGAAAGGGTAGCTACGAGTAATATACTGATGTATCGACTGCAGTTAGAACATTTCGAATAAAGAATAGGGGGAATTATTTATGCGGCCCTCATGTTCAGTAACTGTCGTAGCTATTTTCGTTGTTAGAATTTCGTCACTGAAATCGGTAAAAATGGAACCCTAGTAGTCTCACTTTCTTGACCGTCTATGTGTCTGTGCATAGTATGTTGGTAGCACTTCGTCACCTTGCCTGTTATGCTGTGTAGCAGATTTTAAAGCTTTGCGGATTAGCATAACGAAAAGGCGAGGGGTCCCGCTCGTTTTGTCCACGACTGCACATCACCAGTAAACATTGCACATCGTTATAATCTGTCGAGCTGCTGAATTCCCCTTATTAAACTGAAGGATATTCTAGACGTGTACGTACCATAGGGAAAGGTTGTCATAACTTACAAACTACTCTTACAACGTAGGCATAAGGAATACATTTTACCAGCGATACGTCTCGTTTACAGCCGCACGTGAACTATGTAACAATTACCGTTGTCATCGCTTTGTATTACAGCACAAGTGTCACAATATGAACACTGGACTTACGCTGACGGAAAGAAAACGCAACACCAAGAAGTAGTTGTGCCACATCAACTAAAGTTGAGAGACGTGTTTCTACATCTGAAAGAGGACGTCAATTTAAAATTCGTACCACTCGCATAAGAGTGGCACAAACATCACCACAATGAGAATGCGGATCAGGTTGACTTTAAATACACGATGTGACGGTCGTGAGTGCACTTTATGTTTGAGACTGGACGTCGTGAGCTGATGTTAGTCAAGAATGTCTTTAAGGCGACAAAGGCGCCATTATCAACATCTCACTGAATTTGAACGAGGTCGTGTAATAGGCCTACGGGGAGCTGGACATTCCTTCTGCGATACTGCGGGAAGACTTGGCAGGAATATAGCCACTGTAAATGATTGCTAGCAGCGGTGATTACGAGAATGTACGGTTGCAAGAAGACCGGGCTTCGCTTGGCTAAGTTGCACTATCCAGAGGGAAGACTATGACTGGCATGGCATGGCTCTGGCTCATCCTACTGCATCTGCAGCGGTAATTTGGGCAGCACTTGGCAACACGGTGACACAATGAGGTGTTACAAGTCGGTTGCTTCAAGGACTGCTCCCGGCCAGACACCCTGTAGCTTGAAATACACTTACCCCAAATCACCACCATTTGCGACTTCAGTAGTGTCAAGCGCGAGCTCGTTTGAGACCATGGTGTGGGTGCGTTTTCCTATGAAAGCTGGTTCAGTGTCGATGCCGGTGATGGCCGTGTGTTTGTTCGAAGGAGACCATCTGAGGACGTGCACCCTATCTGTCTGCTTCCTATACACATTGGAGCTACACATGGCGTTATGGTCTGGGGTGGGGTTTCGTATCATAGCAGGCGCGCTCACGTGGTTATCCCACGCAACACTGACTGCATAATTTTCGTCAGTCTGATATTCGACCTGTTGTGCAGCCACTCATCAACAGTATTCCAGGTGTTGTTTTCCAGCGATAACGCTCGCCTACATACTGCTGTTGTAGCCCAACATGCTCAACAGAGTGCCGACATGTTGCCTTGGCACGCTCGATCACGAGATCTGTCTCTAGCCGACGATATATAGGACATCTTAGGATGACGACTCCAGTGTCATCCACAAACAGCTTTAATCGTCCCTGTATTGACCAAGACCGAACTCCATCCCACACACTGACACTCGACACTTGTACAACACTATACACGGACGTTCTTATGCTTGCTTTCAACATTCTCACAGTTACACCTGTTACATTGTAGCATCATTTCACAATGGCAATGGCTTATACCGCGCACGCATTAGTCTATGATCTTGCAATGTCAATCGTTTAAATATGTTATCTAAACATATGTATTTCCGAAATTTCATTACTTTACGTTAACAATTTCTTGATGTTGCGAATTTTTCCATCAATACATACATTTATAAGAAATGACCAAAGTTGTGGAAGTCGTTTGTAACAAGTGACAACATTTTACTTTAATATGTTCAGGCCTAGACGATCCCTCAGTTTGATAGGAGGTATTCAGATCTATAGATCATGGCGATGTGTAAAGCCAGGACCTGATGCACACTGAACGAAATAATAATTTTGTATTGATCTAAAGATGGCTCGTTAACGTGGAAAAACCAGTTACCTATAAAGATAATTTGCGATCGTGACCTAGGATTTTTAATCCATCCAGTTTGGAACATATTACTTGAAATTCTGCAGGGTACAATAACCAGACTGCAGATATAAAAGTCGAAGGAAATGAAAGGAAAGCAAGGAAACAGTGATGAAGAAGGGAGTTAGTCAGGGTTGTAGCCTACTCCCTATGTTACTAAAAGTGTGCAACGAGGAGACAGCAAAGGAGACCAAGAAGAAATTGGAAAAGGAATTAAAGCCCAGAAGCAGAAATAAAAATTAATGTTATTAGATAGTAATATACTTCAGCTGACCACAGCAAAAGCATTTTGAAGTAATTCAATGTAATCCAGTTGAATCAGGTGTGTGTGAGGGTAATTAGGTGAGAAAATGGGAGTCCAAGGACTAATTTTTCGATTCTAACAGTAAAACAAGTAATGATGCCGAAATGAAAGAGGAATAAACGGCAGACTTTCAATAGCAAGAGAAATGTAAGATAAAATTGCTAACATCTAATGTAAATTTAAATGCTTGGGACTCTTCTCTGAAAGTATTTAGTTGGAGTGTACTGTTATATGGAAGCGGAACGTGGACGATAAACAGCACAGACCAGAGGTGAACTTGCGTGAATACGGGAGAATACTGAAGATGGGATTGGAATATCGCATAAATAATGAAGAGGTGCTGAGGCGGGTGGCACAGAAGGATGTTTATGGCACAGCTTTAGTAAAAGGAGGACTTGGGTAACGGCAGTCATGCTGAGATATCAAGAAACTGTAGAATTCACAAATGTTGGGAAGTGCCGGAAAGGGATTGGGGGGGGGGGGGGTGAGGGGGGAGGGTGTTAAAGTTTTAGATGGAAACCAAGACTTGATTATTACGATCACGCTCAAATGAATGTAGGTTGCAGTACTTCTGCTGAGTTGAAGAGAATTGAAAAGCAGGTGGAACTGCATTCTACAGAGTAAAGACTACTGTTGCACTAGCAACAACAAAACTCAAATAAGCTTTAAAAGTGTTCCCTTCGTAATATAATTGACGGCATAAATTTTTTTCTAACAATTCACTTAAGTAACAGACACTGTGTTGTGCTTTAAATTTAATTTGCGTTCCAGGTGTACACAGCAGGCATTTCGTCAGTCGCTAACGAGTGAAGTGTCACCCCGTAACACCTGTCGACCTACAAACCCGCGCAAGTGCCTAGCGAAACGGCGCCGCCGTCGCTACCGCCTCTGAAGCGCGCGCGTGTGGTCGTTAACAGTTATTTGGTTACGCTCGTTTTCGCTCTGAGCAGTCACGATCGTTGCCAATAAAAGCGACCGCAATCATAAAACCCGCTAATGGACCGCATTAATTTGCTGTGCTTGTTAACGTTATTGTATGCTGCTTGCGTAATGACAATCACTCTTCGGCACCAATGCGCTGCGTAAAATCGAATACATGTAACATTCTATCAATTCCTCTCCCTCACCCCCTCCCCTACCCCTGACCACCACCAGCTATTTTCATGCATAACAGTTTTTAATATATTCATTGCAGTAAATATCACTCCACGAATATATTACTGGTCTCGATTGTTAGTAAAGCATAAACTATCTGCAGATGGATGTAGGTTGCTATTCCAGAACGCTTTACTGCGTGTACCCTACCAAACTTTAGTTCAAGCGGATCATTGATAAAGATATCGCAGAATGGTTAGACCGTTACAATTTTAGGCATTTTGAAAAATGTACAGCCCTGCATGAAATATCTCTGTAGGCAAACTTGTTTGAGACTTATAAAATGGACTGTAGTGCACGTAATACACATCACCTCGGCTCCGAGAGTTCCAGAACCTGGACAGAAAATTGGAATAGAGATCAACATAATTATCATTTCCACCCTTTTCATTGCTCATGAAAACCACCCATTGCATGTGGTACCACCATACAGAGAGATTGGTCCAGATTGGTGTACACTCCGGTATCTTTAATACCCAGTAGCACGTCCTCTTGCATGCATGCCTATATTCGTCCTGGCGTACTATAGTTTATCAAGGCACTGTTGGTCCAGATCGTCCCATTCCTCAACGGCGGTTCGGCGTACATCCCTCATAGTGGTGGTGGGTCACGTCGTCCATAAACAGCCAATATATCCCACGCATGTTCGATAGGTTTCATGTCTGGAGAATATGCTGGCCACTCTAGTCGAGCGATGTCGTTATCCTCAAGGAAGTCATTTACAAGACATGCACGATGGGGACACAAATTGTCGACCATGAAGACGAATGCCTCGCCTATATGCTGCCGATATGGTTGCACTATCGGTCGGAGGATGGCATTCACACATTGTACCGCCGTTACGGCGCCTTGCATAGCCACCAGCGGCGTACGGAGACTGATTTAATGTCACCCCAAAGCAGCAGGGAATCTCCACCTTGCTGCACTCGCTGGACAGTGTGCCTGACCGCGTTGCCTCCAAACACGTCTCCGATGACTGTCTGGTTAAATGCATATGCGACACTCATCGGTAAAGAGAGCGTGTTGCCAATCCTGAACGGTCCATTCCGCATGTTGTTGGGCCCATCTGTACCGCGCTGAATATTGTCGCGCCGGCCGGAGTGGCAGAACGGTTCTAGGCACTACAGTCTGGAACCGCGCGACCGCTACGGTCGCAGGTTCCATGTCTCGGGCATGGATGTGTGTGATGTCCTTAGGTTAGTTAGGCTTAAGTAGTTCTAAGTTCTATGGGACTGACGACCTCAGAAGTTAAGTCCCATAGTACTCAGAGCCATTTGAACCATTTTTGATGTTGTCGCGGTTGCAAAGATGGACCTCGCCATGGACGTCGGGAGTGAAGTTCCGAATCATGCAGCCTATTGCGCACAATTTGAGTCGTAACACGACGTCCTGTGGCTGCACAAAAGGCATTATTCAACATGGTGGCGCTCCTGTCAGTATTCCTCTGAGCCATAATAGGTAGGTAACGGTCATCCATTGCATATTAGCCCTTGGGTGGTCTGAGCTCGGCATGTCATCGACAGTCCCTGTCTCTCTGTATCTCCTTCATGGCCGAAAATCGGTTCACTCCGAAACGCTTAGACATTTCCCTTGTTGAGAGCCCTTCCTGGCGCAAAGTAAAATGCGGGGACGATCGAACCGCGGTATTGACTTGTTTAGGCATGGTTGAACTACAGACAACAAGAGTCGTGTACCTCCTTCCTGGTAGAATGGCTGGAAGTGATCGGCTGTTGGACCCCCTCCGTCTAATAGGTGCTGCTCATGCATGGTAGTTTATATCTTTGCGCAGGTTTAGTGACGTCTCTGAACGGGGAAAGGAACTGTGTCTATGATACAGTATCCACAGTCAACGTCTGTCTTCAGGAGTTCTGGGAACCGGGGAGCTGCAAAACTTTTGTGATGTATGTAGCTTCATAAAATTCAAACATTTCGAAGAAAGTATCCATATCTCGATGATAGAAAGAACTACTACTGTGTAGTACAGAAGGAGTATCTGAAAGATAAAAGCAACGAGGCGAATAGAGATGACAGTTTTATTCAGAGACAATATTTACTTTCAAGTGACTGAAATTTATAATGGCCTTGTGGAGATCACAAAAGGCGGGAAATGACGTGTGATCACGACGATCGACTGTGCGAGCACTGAAACGTGTTACCATGCTGGACACAATGTTGATAAGGAGTCTTGTGGTCTCCATTACTCTCACTAGCGCCGTAGACAACTGCTGAATGGCCGTTGGCATGTGAGGACGTGGTTTTGGTGGGTATAATTGAAACGTCCTCTTTGAAAAATTTATGAATGACTGTGCTGATAAAGCTATTACATTATTTGATTTTCAAACAGCTGAGCAGAACTGAACGTACTCAGACATTTCGCTCTTTACCTACTGTAATCAACACTAAACTGACACACAATATTTTTAGCGCAACACAATCTGACTTTCAAAAATCCCCAGAAAGAATGACCCTGACTAACAATAACCTATACCTTTTATGAATCACTTACCTCACAAAAATCTTCGTTACTCAAACTACTGCAATACAGCCTGCGCCAATACTGCCAGCTGAATAAAAGATTCTAACTACTGAAAGCACTAACTACTGATAGGCATAGTTAGCAAATGAAAGATTTTGATAGAGAACAAACAATGTATTTACCTTAATAGTGTTCAAAAGGCATTATATATATATATACATATATATATATATATATATATATATATATATATATATATAATTTACTGCCTCTGATGGACACACGTCCAGATCATCCGCTCTCAGAACTCCGCCATCTCTCTCCCTACATCCACCACTGCAGGCGGCTCACCTCCAACTGCGGAACGCTAAGTGCTGTTCACACCCAACAGCGCAACACAACAATAGTAAATATTGCAACCATACAAACCAGCCACAGACTGCACACAGCACAGTCAGTGATTTTCATACCGAGCTCTACGTGGCGTTATCAACACAAAATCCTAAACAGCGTACTTGGCGTTACCAACATAAAAACCTAAACATCCTACTTACATAATGCTGTATGGGCGTACTTAACTCGACGTATGAGTTAAGTACGCCCATACAGCATTATACCTACCAAAACTAGAACATCCGGACCACCAAAACGACCATGTTCAACTATTTTCCTGGGCCCATCATGTGATCACGCTTCTCACCATACGACGGTGAAACGCCCGCTGAATCACGCACGGCTAACGGTTAATTACTGTTGTGAAAAAGGCAGAGGGAGTTACGGTCGGATTCATTTCACAATTGTAATTTATTATCATTAAGTTCACAAATACACTTTTGAAAGAATTAAATTTGCTTCGCTGATGAAGGCCTCCAAACTGATGGTTTAGAATAAGTTCAATTTTGAAAAGACATGACACACAGTTAAATTTACGAATAAGGTAAATCGTATACATATATGAGTTGAGCATGCGGAGCGGCTGAAGGGCGCCGGATTAAATCTTCAAAATTCGAAATATACTATGATGGTTACTGAAGGCACAAGGCCACAATGTTTTAAGATGCTAACAGGGCTGATGGCCCGCAAGGTGCGCAGAAATTGATAAACAAACGAAATAAGATGGCTGAGCACCGCAAAGTTAAATTTTGCAAATTAAGGAAATATACACTGCAACAATCGGTAAAACAGTACATTAAGTTTAAAAATTTCCTTTTTGCAACACCAACGGTGGAAGGCCCACAATAACTTGTAAAATCTTTCAGAGGAAATTACAATAACCTTTCAAGGGCAGAAGGCGATATTGTTTGGAGTTGAAGGAAACTCTGAGAACATGTTTCCAGGGCTGAAGGCCCACAACTAACATCGCCAAATTAAAATACAGTTAAATTACAACAACATTAACACTGCCAAAAGGATAATTAAGAGAACGACACTCGGGAGTCTCCAGTGGATCGGTCTGCCGTCGTTCACTTAGGCGAGACAGGTGGTCACTCCAACTACGCTTGACCCGTCAGAAGCAAACCAGGGCCAGCCACGGACCGATCGACACAACGACTTACTTGCCATCAATCAGTACATGAGAACTCAAACAATAAATCTTAAGAACTTGATAATCCACAATGATGTATGTACTAGCTGTCAAAATTACACACCATGTTGGACAGCGACAACAGGTGAGGAAAGGATGCTGCCTGAAATTACGTTAGTGGTCACGGCAGGTAACCTGAACACTAACAGCCATAAGTCACAAAATTCCGCTGGTACAGTTGAATTTGAAATACGGTAATACAGTTAACTTTACCCAAAAAGAACACTGCCTCAATTTACGTCATGACCAGGGCAGGTAACCAGAACACTAACGGCCACAAGGCAGAAAATTCCGCTGGTGCACTCGACTATGGATAAATCAATTTGATCAATTCCACCTGACGTCGGCTATCTCGAACACTTCACTCGTTGTTGCTCACAGGAAAACCTCTACAACAGAAACGTCGGAACCAACAAGGAAATGCTCAAAACCACTCAACCTTCACGGCCTGGGTCGGTGAACCACGACGATCGTAGCGTTCGGCCAGCTCCACACACGCTCCGACACTGCGCAAGGACCACCGGCGGACCCAGGTAACTGCACCGCGTGGAGATAACTTCCCGCAGCAACCGACCGATCTGCTTCAGAATGCCGACAACATTTAAAATAGTCATCAGTGAAACTAGCATCAACTACACACACAAACTGACAAACACTTGCACGAAGACCTGAATGATACCCAATAGTAACTAAGCACGCACGAAGACAAATCGGGAAATCGATGTACACACACACACACACACACACACACACACACACACACACACACAGCCGACTCATGAACGATCGGTGAGCCAAAGCGCGTTGTCCGGTTGGACGGCCGACTGACGATCCACCAAGAATGTCGTCCGGCTCAAGTGATGCTTGGCGACAGTGGTCGGGCGAGCCATGTCGACGCAGACCTCACTGCTGCTCCAACCCTACTGCACTAGTGCCGCATTGCAACTCCCCATATGGCAGGTCCGGACTGCACTCTACAGGGTCAAAAGTATTTAAACCGACAAACTCTGGGAGGTTGTAGGGGACATCAAAACAAATATTTTTCCCTAATGTCATTTTTTCCTATGAAGAGTATTTAAACCAGTAGAGGAAGATTTCTCTGGCGGCAAATAAATTAAACCAGCAAAAACTTTTCATTTTTTATGACCAAGAGACAAGACATTAACACAACCCAATTTCAATTCCAGTAGATTTTCAAAAGTGCCTCCACTGATACGTAAACGAAGGTTACACCGTCGGATCATGTTGTGTCTGACATGGGCAAAAACCACAGAAGTATCCTGAGTTGTTCTTGCTGCAGCTACTACAATCCAGGCAATCAGATCATCTTCTGATGCAACAGGAGTTGCGTAAACAAGGTTGCGCATCTCTCCCCACACGAAAAAGTCCAGAGGGGACATATCTGTGGCTCAAGCAGGCTGTGGTACAGGACCACCTCCGCCAATCGACGTTTCTGCGAACCGTCGGTTCAGGAATCGACGCACACGACGACTGAAATGTGCTGGCACCCCGTCTTGTTGGAACCGCATACATTGTCCTGTAGGGAGCAGTACGTCTTCCAGCAATTCTGGCAATGCTCTGGCGAGAAAATGATAAAATTGCCTGCCATTTAATGGCCTAGTTAGCAAATTAAACAGCCCCTAACAGCCACCGACCCACACACTAACGGTGAACCGCAGTTGATGAGGGCTAGTCACTGTGGCATGTGGGTTATCCTCACTCCAAACATGCGAATCGTGCATTTGGAGACTCCATCACGCCCGAATGTTGCTTCATCGGTAAACAACACACAGGATGGAAATGTAAGATGCTTTTCACATTGTTCCAGGTACCACTGTGAAAACTGTGCTCTGGGGGGATAATTAACTGGTTCCAGGTTCGGGACACGCTGAAAGTGAAATGGACGTAACAATTGCTCTCGAAGAACTGTTCGTACATTCGTCTGATTCGTCCCCATATGACGTGCAATTGCACGAGTGCTGGTTGAAGGCTCCCGCTCCACATCCTGCAAGACAGATTCTTCAAATTTTGCATTCCTACCGTGCGACGGCATCGCTGTCCAGATATTCTGCTAAATGATCAAGTCTCACGCAGACGTTGGTACACAGCAGAAAGGGTCGTATGATGCGAGATACGGCGATTAGGATACTGTTGTTGATAAATCCGCTGTGCAGCTCGTCCATTGTGGTGCGCTACGTAGTATGCACCAACCATACTAGTGTACTCACTCCAGGTGTATCGCTCCATTAGCAAACAGAGACAATGCACTACTACACTGGTGGAAAGCAGTTGCCTGCAACTGAAGAGCGTTATACGCTCTCTAACAACTGAAGAGCGTTATACGGCCTCCATCGGTTTAAATAATCCTCATAGAAGAAAATGACATTGGGGAAAAATATTTGTATTGATGTCCCCTACAACCTCCCAGAGTTTGTTGGTTTAAATACTTTTCACCCTGCACACGCGTTCCAACCGACTGGCAGACCCGAACTCGTAACCCGAACCGCCCTGCTGGTACCTTACAACTGTCTGCACGACAGACGACAACCGGGAAGTAGTAGCAGTCGAGCCAAGATACTAAGAGAGGGGATATATCGATACGCGCTGCTAGCGCCGGTCACGGTCAGGCAAAGCAGCAACTCAGTGACAGTAGTAATTTAAATTAACGTAGTGAGGTGGAAGTACGTTAGAAACAGGGTGTAACTACATGAGGGCGGGAACACAAGCCACGCACGGCTCAGAGGATAGATCCAGATCCACTATTCTGATTTAAACTGCTCTCATCCAGGACGAACATATGAGTCTACTCTTCGTTGGTCCAATCCTTACGTTATTGGCAACATCGCGAGCGCCGCCACCGATGTGCAGGAGTCAACGAACTGGTCCTCGGGAAAAGAGACCACCGCTGTAGTCACCGTGTAACTGTGGAGTCTGACAGAGCATGCCTTGCAGTCCTGTTAAATGCAGTTCCAACTGCACCAGTTGTTTAACGCGGATCCCTTCTTATTTGTTCCACAATGTAGCGGTCATCTGCTGATGTAGTTGACCGTGGTCGACCACCTACTCTCCTTCGGGCAGCAGTGCCTTTGCTCAGAACGCTCCTTATGCACGTGAAACATAGCTGTAAGCATTACCAAATTCCTGGGCTACGAGCGTCACACTTAACCCTTCTTCCAGGTTCCTGATGAATCTTCCATGTTTGGTGTCATGAGATGTCTGTGGGCCATGTTATAATGAAGGACACCATCACCCTTCCTTTCGCAGTTCCTTCAAATGACTCGTGTTGTGGACCCTACTCCATTTAGAGTCAGTGTGTGCGACGTTCAGCATTCTGTGAATGAGATGGAGACGTCAGGAAACATGCGCCCGCACTTATATTCATTTCCACCGACTACTTAATATGGTATGTTACTTTGCCTATGTCACAATTAAGATTTGTAGAACAGTATATTTACGAATTGTGGCTATGAGATCTGTGCAACACCTATGTGTTAAAGGTAAATACCAAATCCCGGTTTACTGTTAGTTTATTACTAATCGGAGATCAAAATGCTTTTGTACTAGTGCTTTCCTAAATAAATATACACTGCTGAGTTTCAAAACGTCGACTCTTCACCTTTCGAAATACGAGGGGCTTTAATTTTTTTTAAAGCAGGTTAGTGTTTTTCCGATTTCCAAATCACCATATTATTCTTCACTGTTTTGGCTACAAAACGCTATTTTTTAACATATTCTCCGTTGAGTGCGATGGTCTTACGCCACCATACTGGGAGGGTCAGTGTGAACATGGTACCACTCCACTGGTCGACGTTGGAGGCAACGTCTTGCTGCATCAATAACCCCCTCATCATCCACGTACTGCTTCCAGCTATGTACATCCTCCATTGGGCCAGACCAATGGAAGTCGGAGTGGATGAAGATAAACAGTCCAACAAAGTTCTGTGAGCTCCTGTCAGGTGCGCAGTCTTGTGCAATGTCTTGTGTTGTCAGGAGAAATTTGTTTGTGTTTTTGAGGCGACGAATGCGCTGCAGACGTTTCTTCAATTTCCTGAAGGTAGCACAATATACTCCAGGGTTGATTTTGCACTATGATGGAGGACGTCAAACGGAATAACCCCTTCAGCGTCCCATCACTTTACGGGCTGAGAGTGTGTGGTTGAACTTTGTCTTCGGAAGACAGTTGTTGTGTCGCCACTCCGTAGATTGCTGTTTTGTTTCTGGTTCGAAGTGATGAATCCATGATTCATCGCCTGTGAAGATGTTCGATGAAAAGTATGTCACGATTAGCCTCGCAACGCGCAAGCAATTCCGCACGTTTCTCTTCATGATCTTCTGTTAGGAGGCAAAGAACCCTGCGGGCACACAGCTTTGAGTATCCTAACTGGTGGACGAGTATGTCAGCACTGCCAACAGAGACATTCAGTTGTGCAGCCAGGTGGCTCATTGAGACCTGTCGATCACCTCCTGTGAGAGTGTCAGCAAGTTCCAACACTGCAGGAGTCACAGCTGTGTGCGACAAGAAGCTGGCACACTAGAGATCGGTTAGGCTTCCACGACCTTGTTGCGAAATGACAGACGCCTCGCCAAACGACTCACCGTGGTTTTGCTCACTGCCAGGACTCCGTAGACATTCCGTAAGCGCCTATGAATATTTGCGAGAGTCTGGCTCCCCCCCCCCCCCCCCCAAGAAAAAAGTTGAGAAAAAAAACTTAATGACAATTCTCTGCTCGCAACGCATCTCCGTTACAGATGCCGTTGTTAAGGCTAAGTATAGCGGTACCAGCTGTCGGAACTTCATGAAACTACAGAGACTGAAGCAGGAATATTCCATTATGTACCACAACAACTCCACGTTTTTCAACGAAACTTGGCCGAGAAAATAGAGTGTTGCGTTACTTACTGTGCACCCCCATAGATCCAGCTGAAACGAACACTGGATAAAAAAAAAAAAAAAAAAAAAACAGTGACAGCACACTCTCCATGGTGATATAGAAGAAAGGACAACACTTGGTTACTGCAGTTGCTGAAATAAACTTTTCCGTCTCTACTCGTAAACCTAAATGACTTGGCCCAAGTGCTGGCAAGGAAAAAAATCCTAAAACTACTAGTCTGTATGCGTCTTCTACGCAATGGGGTTAAGTGCCTCATTGGGCCATCGCTGCACTCGATGACTCGTAAAGTCAAGTACTTACTGTGTTGTTTGGCTCATTGAAAACTAGCTGTTTCATGTTTCACTGAGAGTTATGTCCTTGGGCGATGTACGCAGTTCCCTTCGCTACGTTTTCTCGGCATTTGAAAGATGGATCTGCATGGCCTGAAAGCAGAAATTCCTGTCAGGATTGAAGCAGTTTTTAATTAACGATTTTACGTCGTTTTACACGGCTACGACCTCCACATTATTTTGTACAACTTCGTTCAATCTAATATAATGTTGTAGGCTTCTGCGGTCAGAGTCAGTTGACGTAAAGGTTTTCTAGCTTATCTAAAGAAATAATACTGGGTGGGCCAGCGTTTAGACCACGGTTACGGTGGCCTTCTTTTCGGTCTACTGTCCAGTTCTGTACGTCATGAAGCGGCACGGTGCCCAGAAGACTTTTATATCAATTAATTCAGACTAGTGAATCGGAAGGGTAGTTTTCCGAACGAGAACAGTGCACTTAATCGATTTTGTTGGAAGATCGCCTACCCTCAATCGAAAGGTTCATATGTTTATTAACACTCTGCCGTCCGGCGGCACAACAGTGGCGTGCGCGAAATAGCGATCAACGGCCGGCGACAGCACATTGTGTCGGGTGCGTAGTATTGCTGAGTGGCCGGCGATGACGTGAGCATAGTATAGCGCAGTGGCCGGTGACAGCGCTTAGTATCTTTTGTATTCTGTTGGTGTTTTGTTTTGGTAACAATAAGGTACACAAGTCAACAAGTTTTTTGCTTTTATAAGCACTTGTGCCCTTTCATCATGACGGACGAAAGTGACGATACGATTATTTACGATGAATGAGCGGACGTCTTGTCTGACATTCCGGACGGCTTGGCTGATTGGGAAGAAGACATTGGATATAAGAAAAAAATGGAAGTGAAAGATAGTGAATTAAGTCCAAGAAGAATTCACCGAACGCTACGATTGGCAACTGATTCGGATGAATCAGACGAAGATGACAGTGCACAGTAGTCAGACTTTAATTTACCAAGGACCAATAACAAATTTGAAGAATCTCCGGGTCCAAAATATTTCCCAAAGATACACAGAGCTTCGAGGATATCGTAGAATTATATAATGGGAACGATCTATTTGAATATATTAGCAACGAAACCAACAAGTACTACAGTCAAATTGCAGTAGAAGGAAACTGGAATGTCAACGTTACGGGACCCGAACTTAGAAAATGGTTTGGGCTTGCCACCCTTACGGGAAGTGTAAAAGAATGCAAGGATTGATGATTATTGCCCAACGAATCCGTTGATAGACACACCGATATTTCGCAAAACGATATCCTGCAACCTATTCAGGCAAATATTATAGTTTTTACGTTTCTCCGACAACAACAATAAACCAGATACTGCCGATCGGCTTTTCAAAGTGCAATTCGTAATTGATTATTTTTCAAAACATCTCGGTGGATGAAGGAATGATACCGTGGCGTGGATGGTTAAATTTTAAAGTTTACAATCCGTCGAAAATACTCATTCGGATGCTGTGTGATTTCCTCATTCAAGATATATTCCGGCACTGGACAGTCTTCAGCAAAAACAGTGATGGAACTATTGACATATCCTTATGGAAAGTGGCATCAGCTCTAAATGTATAATTATTATAACAGTGTAGAACTTGCAGATAAGTTACCTGAAAAGAAAATTCGTTACGGCAAAATAGAGGACTTCCGGAAAAATTAAAGTGCGCAAAAGTCAATGTGTTTGAAGCTTGTCATCAATGGAAAGGTGTACTCGCACAAGTGTGGAGAGCTTCGAAAACTAAAACGATACGAATGATCTCTACAATACATATTGCCACTTTGACTGACACTCGGAGCAAATGTAAAAAAAAAAAAAATTAATTACACAATAAAAAACCTGAAAGTGTATTAGACTACAACAAATACATGAAAGTAGTGGATCAGGCAGACCAATATTTGAGTTATTACCCTATAGGCTGAAAACTATAAAATGGTCAAAAAAGTCTTGCATGTACTGAAGTAAAAATGTTGTCATTGCATGATCTTTCCTTTCGGAATCCGCTTTGGTTTTCAACGTCCATCAACATCCCCACTACCCTGTCTTCTAGAATCCAACCCTACAGTTTACCAATAGAGTTTGTAACAAAGATTGACCGCTACGGTGGCAGGTTCGAATCCTGTCTCGGGCATGGATGTGTGTGATGTCCTTAGGTTAGTTAGGTTTAAGCAGTTCTAAGTTCTAGGGGACTTATGACCACAGCAGTTGAGTCCCATAGTGCTCAGGGCCATTTTTTGTTACAAAGATTCCGCGTTAATTTCTGCACATCTTCTTACTTCCTTTCTTATAAAGTGGATATAGATGTTGTTGATTCCATCCTTTGAGCACTTTTTCTCCCTCTTAATATGTAAGCATTAAACAAATTACTGAAATATTACCATAAAATTCTCAGTCCATATCTCTCTAAATATGTTGGTGTGATTCCTGTACCGTGAGATTTTCCATTTTACGTTCCTTTCACGTATCTTCCTCCTTCCGCTGTAGTTACTGGGTCTAGATCTCCCACAGATAATTTGTGCTCGAAATCCAGTCCTAATTCTTAATATCACATTCTCTTTTCCATATGTAATGTCTTGAAGTAATTTCCCATTCAAGCAGTTTTCTATAACCACGCTCAACAATGTTCAACGAACCCTGACCATAGCTACCTGATATCTCCCTGGTCTTTTTTTTATCTGCGGTTGTTTCTCCGCGTTTCCATTTCACAGTCACATCAACAATTGTCGATTTGTTCTGGGGCTTGAAATTCCCCTGACGGATTTTTTCCCTCTGGGACATCCAATGACTAGCGCTCACTCGAAGTCAGTAAGCTCTCGTGATCGACAAATTCTGCTGTTACTGCTTCTCTTATAACACAATAGTCATAGCCTCCAATACTCCCAGTCTCCTTTTACACTAGCGGGCCCACCTCTCGTGACATCTGCTAGTAGTTTTCACATTACTTAGGATAACGCTCAGTAATAGCGTAGCCGGACATTCAAGGAACGTGTATCGGTAATGTTATAAGAACAGTGTTACATCGATGTACGAATATCGCTATTTTCCCTACATTAGGCATTTACGCTCCATGTATTGAAGCCGTCTCTATTTGCATCGTGCAGCGACAAAATATTTTGGGTTCTTGAATGTGGGAGAATTGAACGCGCTCTACTCGCCAGCGAGGAGTTCTAGTGGTACCGTAGCTGGAGGCTATAAGACGCCACCTGCATTATTCACTGAACGAGCGGGGCGCGCCGCGACGCGGCGTTCCGGGGAGGGGGCAGCTGATGCGACGCAGACGCCAGCGCAACCGGTTCGCCGCAGTCCGCGGCCCGCCTAGTACTCCCGCGGGCCCCGCCACGCCGGCTTTAACTGCGAACTGCGCGATCCTGAGGATGCAACGACCGCCGAAACTGCGTCTCGCCTAATGCGGCGACACTCCGAGAAGTGAGTTTCTCCGCCAGCGGTGCGGAATCAATTCCCGCGGAATCAGAGATGGAAGGAACGAGCTCTACTCACGCATCTGTGCTACTCACAAAATTTTTCTGCTCTACAGGGTTGAAAACGTTTGAGCCTCACAGCACGTCTTATACACTACTGGCCATTAAAATTGCTACAACAAGAAGAAATAAAGATGATAAACGGGTATTAATTGGACAAATATATTATACTAGAACTGACATGTGATTACATTTTCACGCGATTTGGGTGCATAGATCCTGAGAAAACTGTAACCAGTAAAACCACCTCTGGCCGTAATAACGGCCTTGATACGCCTGGGCATTGAGTCAAACAGAGCTTGGATGGCTTGTACAGGTACAGATTCAGCACGATATCACAGTTCATCAAGAGTAGTGACTGGCGTATTGTGACGAGCCAGTTGCTCCGCCACCATTGACCAGACATTTTCAATTGGTGAGAGATCTGGAGAATGTGCTGGCCAGGGAAGCAGTCGAACATTTCCTGTATCCGGAAAGGCCCGTACAGGACCTGCAACATGCGGTCGTGATTTATCCTGCTGAAGTGCAGGGTTTCGCAGGGATCGACTGAAGGGTAGAGTCACGGGTCGTAACACATCTGAAATGTAACGCCCACTGTTCAAAATGCCGTCAATGCGAACAAGACGTGACCGAGACGTGTAACCAACTGCACCCCATACCATCACGCCGGGTGTATGGCGATAACGAATACACGCTTCCAATGTGCGTTCACCGCGATGTCGCCAAACACGGATGCGACAATCATGATGCTGTAAACAGAACCTGGATTCATCCGAAAAAATTACGTTTTGCCATTCGTGCACCCAGGTTCGTCGTTGAGTGCACCATCGCAAGTGGTCCTGTCTGTTATGCAGCGTCAAGGTTAACCGCAGCCATGGTCTTCGAGCTGATAGTCCATGCTGCTGCAAACGTCGTCTAACTGTTGGTGCAAATGGTTGTTGTCTTGCAAAAGTCCCCATCTGTTGACTCAGGGATCGAGAGATGGCTGCGCGATCCGGATAAGATGCCTGTCATCTCGACTAGTAGTACGAGGCCGTTGAAATCCAGCACGGTGTTCCGTATTACCCTCCTGAACCCACCGATTCCATATTCTGCTAACAGTCATTGGATCTCGAGCAACGCGAGCAGCAATGTTGCGATACGATAAACCGCAATCGCGATAGGCTACAATCCGACCTTTATCAAAGTCGGAAACGTTCAGTTTGTGTATGAGAAATCGGCATGTCAACACGTTGTAGGTGTCACCACCGGCGCCAAACTTGTGTGAATACTCTGAAAAGCTAATCATTAGCATATCACAGCATCTTCTTCCTGTCGGTTAAATTTCGCGTCTGTAGCACGTCATCTTCGTGGTGTACTTATTTTATTGGCCAGTAGTGTAATTTACCGATGACCACTCCCCCTCCCCTTCCCTGCCAATTTCCTGATTCCTTAAAGAATCGAACAACAACTCATTTCACGCACCTCGATGTTGATGATGTCATATTTCCTGAACTATGTGTTGTACGCTTACATAATTTTGCAGCTACGTTCAGTGATATATGTGGATTCTCTCTGCAAAGTGAGTTGTGGATACAGAGTTAGCTTTAAGGAAGTGATAGATTAAAATGTCATGTCTGATGCGGAAGTTGTACTGCATGAAGAACGAAAGTATAGTAAGATATACTCTTTTCCTTTCTTTGTTTCGTGGAGATGGGGGAGGGGGAGGAAAAGTTTCGATGTACGTTTTAAATTAAGTGTAGTGTTTGTTGAAAGTTGCTCAGCGCTTTCTTTCTCAAGTACTAGAAGATCATAGTCTGGGAAATTTGCGCACCATGAGTTATGTTGCCCAAAGAGATATTTCTAACTAGTGTACTTGACTTACTATGGTAAAGCTTTATTATGAGAGCATAACGTTTAATGAGTAGGTTATGACAGTATTTTAAATTTTTAAATCCAGTCAATAATTGTATGAAATACTGAAAATCTAAGTTGACGTGGCTGTGGAGACAGTTAGGGCGTCTGCAACTGGAATGGATTATTGCTACGAGTTTACTAATACTGATTCGCTCCCACTTCTCAACAAGTGAGTTTGTATTTCTGATAACATTTTCTTTTTAAACTCGCTAATATTTAAGAGAAGCACTGAATACGTTAGTAGGTCAGTGCACACAAGAAGAATATGTCCGCTGTAATGTAACAGGTCGACGGCAAAAGTATAAATATGAATTCATTTGTGGCATGGATCAGAGCAGAGAAACATTCACTAAATAGGTTTCATAGGAGTTCAACGTGCTATGATCCGCCGTCATACACGATTATGATATCACGGGAGCGATAAAGTTGAACATTTGTTAGAGTATTATTTATTTATTTAGCATGTGGTTTAGAAAATCTCATATGATCACATATAATATACGAACAGTAGTTAAAAAGGCCTAACGAAACATGAAAGCGTAAAAAATAGTCCCCTAGAACTTAGAACTAGTTAAACCTAACTAACCTAAGGACATGACAAACATCCATGCCCGAGGCAGGATTCGAACCTGCGACCGTAGCGGTCTTGCGGTTCCAGACTGCAGCGCCTTTAACCGCACGGCCACTTCGGCTGGCGAAAGCGTAAAAGCTTAGTCTGAAAAACTAAAGGTCATAAACTGTAAATGTAACAGGTAATTATAAATGTAACACGAAATGAGAACTTGATCCCCAGCCTTAGTGATATTATTCAATGAAGACATTTCAATCACACACGATCCAGCAACTTTAATGCGACCACGTGTCAGAAGTTTGAATAACCACCATTGCTCATACGTGCAGGAAGAGAGTCAGTGAGGTTTTGGAAAATACCGACATGGATATGGAGCCATGCCAACTCCATTAGAGGCGAGCTGCGCTATCTTTCTCGAGCGAGGATCCATGGCGCGAACAACCCGATCCAAGCGGACGCATAGGTTCTCGATTGGATTTAAATTTGGGGAGTCTCGTGGCCAGGGGAGTACGGCAAACTCGTCCTGATAATCGTCTGACTGCTCACGCGCACCGCGAGCTGTGTGACACGCTGCATTTCCTGCTGATAGATTCCATCATGACGATGGAGAAACAAACAGCATGCACAGGCGGATACGGTTCGAAAGGATCTATCATGCTTGTGTTGATCCACTGGGTCTTCTAGAATGATGAAATCACCGAGGGAAAGCCAGGGAAACAGCCCAAAGACTAAAACGCTCCTTCCTCCGGCCCGGATGTTTATGACGATTGTTGCAGCGCTGTACACGCCGACGACAACCTGTCCGATCAAGCACAAAAGGCAATTTGTCTGAAAAGGCCGGCCTTGCCCACTCAATGAACGTCCAGTTGCGGGGTTGGCATGAAAAATTCAAGCCTTCATCTCCGATGAACCGCAGTCAGCAAGGGAGCATGAACCAGACACCTGCTGCGAAGGCCTATATGCAGAAACGTTCGCTGGACGGTCGTTGAGAATACACGGTTAGTAATGTATGTAAGTATTTTTGCCGCTATTGTGTTCAGTTAAAAGTTCCGGGCTGAAAGGCTTGGTCGATGCATAAAGCTGTACCTAATATTTTATCTCAGGCTGCGGGAGACATCTTCAGACTTTACCTCTGAAGATGTCTTCCGCAGTCGGAGACGAAACGTTACGGTAAAGTTTTATGCGTCGACCACGGCCTATCAGCCCGGAGGTTTTAACTGAAGGTTGTTTGTAACCCCTTGGTTCATCTGGGCCGCCTGTTGCTGAACTGTTGCACGTCGTTTCACCCGTAGACATCTCTGCAGCCATCGTTCACCCCTGTCGCCTTTGACTCGTTGTGCACCAAAGTTGCCTCTCTTTAGGTTTAGGCTATTTTCCCACTCACGGAAGTAGCTTAGAAAATTATCCGTCTCGCAAATGGTTCCACACTTGGCCCGGAAGTCAATAACCATGCCCTTTTGGGCGTCAGATAAATCGCTCCATTTTCACATTATTGTACTCTAAGTGCTTGGCTGCACTGCACTGTTTTCCATGTCCCCCCGACACACTTTATATTCTCTCCACTGCTGTTACTGCGACCTTCCGTCTGTGAATAATAATTGGACGTCAACGTCGAACATAGGTGGTGGTCATATTTACCTGACTGGCTTTATGTATACGACGGGATCTTGAGTCAAACTGAAGCAGATGAAATGATGACAGAACTGGACAATAAAAAGGCATTCTTATGTGCTGTGGTAGGTATAGTCTCCATTGACACCAACTGACTTTTTGATGATGATGCCTCTTCCTATTGGCATAGCGAGTCTGCCGATATTGCGTAGATTCTTTTCTCTAGTTGATGCTGGTCCATATTTTGCGGTGTATGTTGAAGCACAGGAGTATCTCTGTGAAGCGAAAATCGGAGACACATATTGGCGAGGATCCCTCTCTACTGAATTTGTTTTGATATGGTTTGGTGGCAAAATTGGCAGCAAGTGACTGTCAGACTTTTAAGTACTGAGTGGTTCTGGAAAGCAGTATGACTATTTTCAAACTTTCGGACAAGTGGTGAATTGATTCCAAACGCTGGCTTTCTATTTTCGCGTATTCTCTGACAAGAGCACGGTTCTGTCTTATTTGGGATTGATGAAATTGCTTGAGTATTGATATCCAAGAGGAATGTTGCACGTAATTGCATATGGTGCAGTTTAATATATCTTCCTTCTTCGGAAGGACGCCATTGAGCCACTCTCGTCATGAGCGCTGAAGTACGAAGAGTAGAGATAGAATATCTTGATTTACTTCTAGACAATATTTCAGAATGCTGTTCCTGGTTGGAAGTGATGGGGTGTCTCCATTAGACACTACGTACAGCTTAGAGTTCTGTTCAAGAGGAGGAGGAGGAGATTAGTGTTTAACGTCCCGTCGACAACGAGGTCATTAGAGACGGAGCGCAAGCTCGGGCGAGGGAAGGATGGGGAAGGAAATCGGCCGTGCCCTTTCACAGGAACCATCCCGGCATTTGGCTGAAGCGATTTAGGGAAATCACGGAAAACCTAAATCAGGATGGCCGGAGACGGGATTGAACCGTCGTCCTCCCGAATGCGAGCCCAGTGTGCTAACCAGTTCTGTTCAAGGGCCCCTAAGGGATGTGTGAGTTTCAGTACGTGGAAGAACGGTGTCCTGAAACTGTACTGTAAGTGTTTGACTGCCCAGTCTGTCAAGTGGAAACATGGGACCTCACTTTTGTTTGGGCTAGGTTGATGGCCCCAGAAACTAAAGTACAGTTTTTCCAAAGACGTTCATCGTGCTTCACAGCCATTTGTGTTCTATATCAAAGAAGATTGAAACATGGGGTGGATTTCAACTTACGTATTGGGCTAACAGCAATCTTCTTTTTTCAAACGAATTAAGCCATTTCATCGGGGTATGTTTTCGCATACATGGATGTAGCGGGCGGACAAAGTAAAACTACCCTGTAAAATGTATCATGCACGTTAAGACAGGCAACCCAACTCACACTTCCTGTCTCTGGGGAAGGTGATTTAAGTTGGATTACCTGTTTCATGGTGCGTGAAATACTTCCGGGTCAGTTTTATTTTGTGCAAACGGTGCAACCTTAGAGTGCACTTTGCATTAATGTTTAGGATCAAGGTGTCCATCTATCGGTCACAAACGTTTCACGTGTTCCATCAGACGCACGACATGCATCGAGACAAAAATCAAACTCGTCTAATGCCTTTGCGAACTCGTCTGGACTTACTGTGCTCGCCGTTATTTGCAGCAGGTGTCTCATTTCACGCAAAGTTCTCGAAAGTGGAAGCTTACAGAAGGAGTCATTGACAATAACTAACAAAAGAAAATCCCATACCGTGACATTAGGCGACGCTGGAAGCCAATGGTTCACTGTGTGACGTGTATATCCCCTTAGTGTGATCATGGAACATACCTCTTAAGATGCCTCTAGAAGCTTCCTCCACGATAGTGGTCAGCACGAATACCTGACAAGTGCAACATCTTTTTGGCTGCAAACCAGCTTGCTCGATAGGGGTGTAAGTTAAAATTTGGTAGCTAGTAATCAGTTATGAAATACCCTCTACAGACGTTTTACGTCATAGTGAACTGAACGATCAGGTGGTTGCTGTTAGGTGTGTTACCTGTCTTATGGATGGCGACTATTTTCCCTCTCAAACGGATTCTAGGGTCGGTTCATATATTTTACGAGACCTATGGACAGTCAGTGTACTAGATATCTGCGGCAGTTAGGCGGAATCTCCAAGTGGATACTATCAAAACCTACGATAGCTATTTTTTTTTCGAACTCTGATCGCTTTTGAAATGCGACTCCACAATGAAAATCAATAATGTTTTATTTGCACATTTAGCTACACCTTACAGTTCCTTCTCTACACAGTCGTCACTCCGATTTAGACTTTTGCCGTAGCGTGGTGCTAATTTTCCAATGCCATTGTCATAGTTGCTACCAATTCCCTACGCTGGTCTGCAGCTCATTGCCTGTGCCAAAATCCTGTCCTCATTACCAGTGGATAACGTGAGCGATAAAATGAAATTTAGCAGGAGCCTAGTCTGAGCTGTATGCTGGATAATCGAACACTTCCCAATGACAATGCTGCAGGGGCGTCTTTGTTGCACCTGCAACGTGCGGCCGAGGATTGCCATGCAGAAAGAAACGCATCAGAATTATGTTATGTGGGCAGCATAATGTCAGAAGAAACCCATCAGCAGGCACTTCACACTTGGCAGGAGACAGTAATGCTCTAGTCATCTTTAAGTGCTTACCGTGTACTCAGAACTGAAAAGTGCGACGTGACGTCATATACAAGCATAACAGCGCCACTGCGCAACACAGCTGAGCAAACCCTCTTTGCATTTCCACTGTCGTTTTATTTTCTCAACCGATCGGAGATTGAATAAAAAAAAAATAAAAACAGTGCGTCAGGAATGCGTCTCCAAAACTTTCACCAGCCGTCGTCTGAAAGCTGGCTAGGATCTTCACATTTCACGTCATTTTAACAGAAGACAGATCAGAAACAGAAGACTGATCATTTACAATTTGTACAGTGAGTCCATTAATCACCTGAATTGTAAGAAAATGGTGTAAGACATCAGACACAGGACATCCTTCTCCTTCTCCTTTTTATCTTGAAGAATTTTCTTGGGAATGTCTATTTTACTTCTGCGCTTAATTTTTGAGGACTTTCGTCTTCTGATTTAGCTTGGCCGTGGTCACTATTTTTTGCGAAAAGGTTATTATGCAATATAACTGTGTTCCTCTTTAAAGTGTTGTTTTCTGCCTGATGAGACTTTTTGTCCACGATGTAATGTGTCTTTCACTCGAGTGTCTGTCAGTCCTGCTGAAGACCTTTTTCGTTCGTTCGCTCGCTTTTTTCTTGGTTGAGATTTCACAAATGGCCGGACTTCTCCAAGAACTGTAAAGCAATTCCGTTTACATATTGTGGCGGTTAAGTTGCCAGGCGTTGTTACTGAGAGGTCACACACCTATCATTGGGTTCTTCAACAGCTGGAGGGTCAGCTTCAGCAATTAAACCACAAGCAACAGTATTAGGGTATTTTATGTATGAGGGCAGAAAGTCATTACTGGTGAAAATATCAGAATGAGGAAATACCTGTCACACTGAATCCAGCCTGTATATTTTCGGGCGTATCTACATTTGCTAAACCAGGTTTTTCAACAACTGGGAAGTCGTATACTGCCAGTGATCGTTTGCTTACTGTCACCCACGCACCGCACGCTGAGTTAACGAACTTCTAAAGAGGCCATAAAACTTCTGTCTAAGGGCGGTAGCATTTGGCTACAGTGAGCTGAAAAAGAAAAACAGCTGGCACTCTGGTCCTTGCAATAGTCTTATAGTTCAGCGGGTTGTCAATTAGTACCAGGCAATGACGGTCTTTGGAACATCGAATATCTGATACAAATTTCTGTCATCCAGCCTAAGGGGTGAGTACTGCCTTCAAGCCCAACAGAACAGTATCTGTTAAAACGACGCTTGAAGTCAACCCTAGCTAAAGCCATAGTGCTAGTGATCTTCTTTCAGCAGATGTTACCATCTATAGAAATATATTTGTTTCACGCCTGGCATTACTGAGTCGTGTTTCACTAACAATTATTTCTTACTGAAGTGGTTAACAGAGGTTTTTAACTGTTTTGTTTCCCAAAAATATGTAAAGGTAAAGTTCAACAAAACTGTATGTCGCCAAGTTAAATATTAACAGATAGCATGCGACCTGATGTTTCAACCATTAACTGAGGAACATAATCGGCATTAATCATCTCACTAAACTATACGTCACAGCTAACAGCTATTATTAGTTCCATGTCCCCGAAAGACAAATTCTACCACTAGTGTATCTATTTAGGTCGTTTATAAATTGAAACTAATGACTGAAACTAATGAGGTGGCCAGTGTCCTCTTCCTCGCAAAGTGATGAACAATGAGGTAGACACTACTCCAGATATTTATCGTCAACCTAATTATCGGAAAAGAAGGCAGAAGCACGTCGTTGCAGACTTTGTCTTATACTGGCTGCGTCGAATTCGATTGCAAGCTATTACAGCTCACGTTTAAAAGTAAAATCAATCATATCATGAACTTATCCAATTTACGCCTCCGCATACTTCAAGTTTCACAACACAGTCTGCAGATCTGTTCCACAATGTGAAGCGTCACCTCACAAAGACTGAGTAAATATAATATACGTTGTACTTTGAAACGGAGCTGAAAACCTAACACTGCAAAATTCGGCAGGAGATTACAGCTTAGGCAGACCATAACAGAACAGAACACTGAAAAAAGGAAAAGAAGCAACTTGTGAAAATTTGCAATTAGGTAAACATGGTTTCATAAAATAAGATCATTTTAAGTAAACCAAACACTTTTTGGCCTTGTCTCACAAACTTTGTTATTATTGTAAGACTTAGATTTGTGTTATAAGTCCAGTTTCTAGTATACACTCGATCCCAAAGATGGCAACCAAGCAGATATAAACGTGTCAGCGTCTTCATCAATGGTTCTTGACTTAAAACTCTAAAAGTGATCTCTGTTACAGTTTTGACACAGTTACATTTACAGTCTGCAGTATTCACTTAGCAAAGCATTTAAAATAACTGTGATTAAACATATACTGGAGTAGAGCTACGTGCACACGAATGTAACTGTTGTCTGTTTATGACTGGAGGCACCAAGGTTTTTTTTCCAGGTGGAAGTTGTAACAGTGTATAAAGGGGTTGATATTTGAACTGAATTTGCTCATTCAGTAGCAAATGTGGGAATTTTAATTTCTAATATTTCTGGTTATTCAAATTGTTAAGCTATGAGAACGAACAACAAATACCAGTTTGCTTTCTTCTGTTAACATTTAACATTGTACCATACTGTCTTTCTTCAGTGCACATAATCTTCAACAACACATGAGAGAAGTGAATAGGTCCAGATCGAAAATAGGCCTGAAAACTAAGTAGAATAAGACTAAAATAAAAAGTATTACCAAAAGTAACAACATAATAACAGTTGACGAGTATTTTCAGTTATATGTGAATTGAAGATAATGACTGTGAAAGAAATAAACAGTAAAAGAATCATCCAATCCATTGTGTTTCTTGGAAGTCTAGACTCAGATAGTATTACCAATTTTGACCTTCGACATTAAGACGTGGGCTTAAATAGTTAGTTTTTCATTCAAAACTAGACAGTTTACAAAATGATACCACTCAGGGTATATTAATTTACAATGGTAACACTATTTTAAAATTAAGTAATTCTTGTAACATAATCAAATGATTAAGAATAAAGTAATATAATCTCTAGAAATATTGTGTAGTTGGTTTTTGTATTTATGTACCAGTTATTATGCAATACGCTAACAAGTTTACAATTAATTTAAAAAAGTCTTTTTACACTGTTAATTAGTATCGCATTGCTGGGCATAGTCCAAACTATACGTTATGCTGCACTACACACACACACACACACACACACACACAAAATGGCTCTGAGCACTATGGGACTTAACTTCTGAGGTCATCAGTCCCCTAGAACTTAGAACTACTTAAACCTAACTAATATAAGGACATCACACACATCCACGCCCGAGGCAGGATTCGAACCTGCGACAGTAGCGGTCGCGTGGTTCCAGACTGTAGCGCCTAGAACCAATCGGCCACACCGGCCGGCCACGCACACACACACACACACACACACACACACACACACACACACACACATACATACATACTCACACTTTTCGCTGGTATCAGGATTTTGATGACACATCCGCCATTCCCCCATTCTACTGAATTGTTCGTTTTGGCCCTTTGCCTATCTGAGAACACCTCAGCCACCATCTCACCATAAGGTATTAGATTTTGATGTCAACAAAATAGAAACACGTCAGACGTATTCATTACAAAGCCTGTGAATAGTATTTTACGGTTGGATGCATTGAATTGTGGTAGCTCACTATGCAATAGCACTTGTTTAATACAGGGTCGCCCGAGAACAGGATACGACTTTGAAACCTTATTGTGGTAGCATTAACGGAGTGGAAAGATACCCACAGTTACTTCGAACAGGATGGAGCTACTGGCCATACAGCCGGCCAAACTTTTGAGCACGTTTACACAGTCTTCACGTCTGACAGAGTTGTTACCAAAGGTCAATCTGTTAGCGCTTTAGCTGACCACCGAGGTCACCGGATGTGTCAGAGTGCTTTTACTTTTCATGGGGAGCCCTCAAGTCTAAAGCGTATCGCAACAACCATCATAGTCTTCAAGAACAGCAGCAGAACTTTTCTGACGAGTAAGCCGTGGCGACTGTAATTTTCGTGGCGTGGCATTCCGCGCGCGCCACTACCTTCTTGCATCGGCGTCGATCTGATCGTCGAGGAGTGTGTTGTTTGTTTGTTGAGGTTTGGGGAGAGTCAGTTGTCTGGAGGGCACGTGGCTGGTAAGTTGTTGCTTTTGCGGGCCTCCGGCTGTCCGGTACGGACCTCGAGAAGCCGCGAGTGGTTAAATCGGTCGGAGGCAAGCCTTCCGGCTCGCTTAAGGCCTGGTAGCGGAGAGATGCGGGAAGAGTTGAGTAGCCGACGTCTTGTATAACCTGGTTGGCAGGTTCGTGGCCATCTCTGCAGGATTAAATTTCACGGCACCTCGAAGACCAAGGCAATAACACTCCGGCTGGGATCCTGCAAGTGATGACTCCCTTACGCCTCAGTTAAGTACTGTTTTCTTGTTTCTCTGGATACTTGATATTGCAAGACCACGTCTGTGTTATGTGGAATTGGACCTGTTATATTAACGAGCCGGCAAGTGATTGTGTGCATCTTCATCGGTCAGTGTTACTGATCGCAGTTTGTGTTCCAGGCCATATTCGGTGCAAGTGTGCGAGAATTCTCTCTTATAACTTCAATGGAGGTGATTAAAATTGTAATACAATCTCCGCTGGAGGCAAAGTAACCTTTGTAGATGAGTATGCTTGCATCAGCGCATCTGCAGGTGCTGATACCTCCGCTTCTGAATAACAAGTAATTTTAAAGAGCATTAAATTTGTAACTTGTATCGGTAGTAGCTTGTCCGAATAGTTCAGATTCTCTGCATCTTAGGCATTCTCGTCTTTAGCCTTATTTACGCAGTTACTGTTCCCCTTTGATGTGTGTTGGCAGGGTTGCTTTGGCAGCAGACGACGCGTTCCTGTTTTCTCGGCCAGAGAGAGAGGCGTGTTTGCTTTCTGCCGCGGCGGCACTTCAATAGTCGCGAGGCGTGTGGTTGGCCGGCAACCTGGTCCCTCCACCAGCCGTGTAAGTAAAGTGGACCGTCTGATGCTTTCCACGGTGGAGTGTCACCGATTAAACGGAAACCAGTAGTCTGCTCTATTTGGTGAATTTTATAAACTCATGAGGTTTAAGCGTGTTTCGCAAGCCCCAAGTTCCTCCTCGCTATATCTCTCTTTAACTATTCATTTAAATCTTGCACTCTTATTACTGCTTCTCAGAGCGTTAAGTTTAAGGCCTTCTGCTTGTCAATATAAATTGTTGAACCTTTCTTTTGATCCACAGTCATTAGCTAACTCTACTCATTGTGAAACTTACCTGCTTGTTCGTTGCTGGCTGTGATATCCGTTTGCTGTAGTTCTCAACTTACATTGGATTTTAAGCAGTTGTATATTCATTAAATGTCATTTTCCACGTTTCTGCTGGTGGGTACCAGTTGGGAGTCACATTTAAACTGCATGTCCTCGAAACTTATCTTGTGTTTTGAGCAACTGTATTTATATTTCAGGGTCATTAACAATATTGAATGTTTGATTTTATGGGAAGGCACCAAACAGCGAGGTCCCGTCCGATGAGGGAAGGATGGGGAAGGAACTCGGCCGTGCCCTTTCAAGGAACCATCCCAGCATTTACCTGAAATGATTTAGGGAAATCACGGGAAACATAAATCAGGAACCTTGTCTTTCTGAATGCAAGTCCAGTGTGCTATCCAGTGCGCCACCTCGCTCGACCATTATCAATGTTTTGTTGGTGTGTACTAGTTGGGATTCACATTTAAATTGTATGCCTTCCCAGTTTTGTCTGTGTTTTCGGGTATTGTGTATTTTATTGCTTAAAGGACTTTTATTAAGGCTTATGCTTTGTTAAACGGCTTTCCAACAGCCACAATCAGTTACATGACTTGTGGTCCTTTCTGTATGTTGGATGGTTGTTATCCGCTTGAGTAACGGCTCGGCTTTCCAACAGCCACAATCAGTGACGTGACTTATGCTCCTTTCTGTATTTTGGATGGTCGTTATCCACTTGTGTTACGGTTACCTAAACTTGGAAATTGTTAGTACATTTAGTTGCTGTCATTTTAATTCACTGTGCTGATAAAATTGTTTGTTGAATCTACTTGCACACACGCCTAGTTGGTGTGACTTCTTTCTTGGTTTTGAGAACTGTACGCTTCTGGTTTCAAGCCCTGCTCTTAATGGAATAAATTATTAAAATCTGATTTAGTGAACTCAGCCTGTTCAAGCTTTTTTTGAAGATTGTGAGCATTGTCATTCTTTAAACAAGGTTTTTTAAAAAAACTGTAGTGATAATATTGTTGTTATGTAACAAAGTGTATCCAATGAAACAATAAATGAGGAAATATTTCGGTCCACCTTCCATTTGTTTTCCTTAAACCTATCACAAGCCTAGTTGTGGAGCATCAACGAGATTTCAGCTGTTCCACCGGTACAACTTCGATTCGCCTTCAGCAACTTGCTGATGGTGGTGGTCACTTTCGACGTCTTCTATAGCGAAGATAGTACTGTATTTCCTTTCCTCTGCTGTGTTCCTTTGTACCATGGAACACTGTTCCACAGACCACTTCTATTCTTTTCACCCATTATAAAATAATTTTCTTTCTACTAGTCCATTCTCTATGTTACCTAAATAGTCATTGACTTCTTAGTATGCTACGAATTACTCAAAAATGAGCTTCAATTGACTTTTTATGCACTTAGATTTAGTTGTCCCTTCAAACCAATTTGACAGTTTAAGATAAAATTTCATTCATTAGTAGAAAATGCTGTTATGTGTTTTCTGTTTGTTTACTCTTGATAACTGTAAGTTAACTCTACCTCTTGTTCCGTAATCATGAATGCTACTGTTTGTGAGATAACTGTTGATGTTCTTAACATGCGTAACAGATTAGTAGATCTACTCACATGGTGCAGCTAGAACCAGAACTGAGTAACAAGATCACTATACGGTGCTCTATAATGACCCTCTTCTGTATATTGATGACCGTTTCCAACTTTTATCTATGGCACACTCCAAAAATAATTCTGTAGCTACATACTGGGAGCTGATAGAAATATTATGCACTTGTAAAACACTGTCTGGTACATAATGAATGACATGATTCTAAAGCAGTGGTCGGCAACCTTTAAGTAAGCAAGCGACTTATAGTTGCAAAATGAAATGAAGATGGGCGGGGCCACACTTGTTAATAATTTTGCGTGCCTATTATTATCTAGATGATATCAAAAATACAAAAACATGAATATTTTTTTCACACTTTATTCGCCAAGGTTTATTAATGAGTAGGAAAAACGATAAAAAGAAAATGAGAGAAAAAGAAAAATTGGACGTCGAAAAAATTATTTGCACGTGGGAGTCGAACCAAAATTTAATGTGATTTTTGAGGCTGTACTTGACTGGCTATTCGTAGAATGTTTGCTGCCGTTTCTGTCGTAGAAATTCGCAGAATGGCATTCAAAAACTCGTCTGTGGGAGTAGAACAACATTTATTTTTCTGAAGAAATTTGCTCACATAAGTAAGTGTTCTCAAAACTTGTTACTAACTGATGAGCAAAACTAGATAGGTAATGCTTTAAAATTTATCAACATTGAAAAATAGTTCAAATGGCTCTGAGCACTATGGGACTTAACTTCTGAGGTCATCAGTCCCCTAGAACTTAGAACTACTTAAACCTAACTAACCTAAGGACATCACACACATCCATGCCCGAGGTAGAATTCGAACCTGCGACCGTAGCGGTTGCGCGGTTCCAGACTGTAGCCCCTAGAACCGCTCGGCCACCCTGGCCGGATATCAACATCGATTTCATAGAAAGACCTCGTAGTCATGTGACTGAAGTTGAATGACATTCATTTGTAGATTATCTGCACAACCTCAATACCACATGAAAAAGGGTTTGCAAAAACCTCCTCGAAGTCCCAAATTGTATCAAATTGCATCTCATTTTGTCATTTTTCCAATGTAAATTAATCCTTACTTCATGCACATTCTTTTTGCAATGTGGGGAATGGTCCAGCTTTTCCTCGTCAGTACATTTTATGAGGGCTTGTTTTCCATCTGGCACGCCTGTATCTCTGTGCGTAAATCAGATATTAATTAGTGTCTTTTTTTCTCCTTAAATCCTCATATTGAGTATATTTGGCACATTAGGTAAATCTGTAAAGAATCCAAGGTCTGTTAACCACTGAGAATCTGTAATTTCTGGAACACATTCGCCTTTATCTATGGTAAAAGTGTTGATTTCTTTTCTGAGATGAAAAAATCTTTTCCATACTGCATCTCTACTTGACTATCTCAATCAAGAATAATAAAGGACATCTCACTCAGCTGCTTCCATACCTGACACACTGTTGAAAGTGGCGATGTATCAACGTATTTCTTCCGATGAAGTTTATAGTGTATATTACGAATTCCTTTACGTCCTTCCATGCAAGAAGTTTGCAGCGTAATAGTTCTTGGTGAACAATACTACAAAATATAATGGAATATCGAAACCTATCTCTGGAAGTTTAATTCTACTCAACCGAGCCTTGTTTTGTCCACTCATGTTTCTGCCACCACTCACTTGTAACAATTACCAATTTTAGCCAAGCTAATTGCAATGGTATTAATTCTTGTTCTACGTGGAGAAGTAAAACTTACCATGTGCTCTTCCCGTCTACTCAGTCCTTTCAAATTACGTAATTGCAAAAGCTGCTCAAAAACATAAAAGCTTTGATCGGTTCCTCGAATAAATATTAGTAGCACTGCAGTATCTGAAACGTCATCATTTTCATAGTGTGCTAAAGAGAAACATTCAAATACTTGCACCTTTTCCTGAAGTTGCTAGCATAAATTATTGGCTAAAACTTCAGTACGTCGGCATCACGTTAAGGCAGATAGACGTCTCCAAAATTTGTTTTTGATCTGGAATACTTCTTCAGCCTTAACTGAAACAAATTGTTTTACTGGCTCGCTGTCAGTAAACGGCCGACAAGACTTCGCAAGTGGATCATCTACCCTTCACTTCGCACGTCGAAGTTGAACCTTAAAAACATTTCGTATGTTATTTCTTGACGATTTGAGTGCGTTAATTTTATTTCTCCGTAAATCATCAATAAGATATTAAAATTTTCCTTTGTGCTCGCTATCGTAATGGAGTTTGGCTTTCCATTCTTTTTTATCAGCCGCGTAGGGTAGCCGCGCGGTCTTGAGCGTCTTCTTACTACCCGCGCACCTCCCGCTGTCGGAGGTTCGAATCCTCTCTCGGGCATGGGTGTGTGTGCGATGTCCTTAGCGTAAGCTAATTTAAGTTAGATTAAGTAGTGTGTAAGCTTAGGCACCGATGACTTAAGCAGTTAGGTCCCATGAGATCTTACCACAAATTTACAAATTTTTTAAAACTGAAATAGCTTTTTGGCATTTTAAGCATAGAGAATTCCTAGACAATAAATAAAGACTTTCAATCTGTCCGTCTGTCCATGCATCATTAAACACATTGTTTTCTTCAGGTACCATCTTTTTTTCTTTTTTTTTAAAGCAATCAGTGAATGTTATTACACCCACAACTAGGAGTAAGAGCTGCAACAATAGCAGTATTATTATGTTGCAGACCCGTTATTTAGCTGTGTGAACTCAAGTGTGGTAACACAAAGAAAACAAACTCTCACACTCACCGAGATTCAAAGCAAAATAGTTGCACAACAATTCATTTCGCCCGACTGGCCGGCACTGGTAAGGCAGGGGCGGCAATATTTGTCGTCGTGGCTGCATTTCGTATTTTTGTTATTGTTATTCGCATTTCATTTTTGGCACGAAATTAAAATAATTTCGAATGATATGACCTTGAATTATAAAACCGCGGCTTACCGAACGCTGCTCTAAGGGCATAGCATGCTGATGACATTTTCTTTGTTAGTGTGGATGAGAGTTCATTCCCCTTCAGCTGACAGTCATTATTAGTTCTAAAAATTTTGTGTTTGCTATCCACTCTAAGAAATTTTCATTTTCATTTAATTTTACAGAATTATTTTCCTTCTACAAGCAGAAATTCATGCCTTTGTTTTTTTTTGCATTCAGTGTAAGTAATATGCATGACGATCAACTATAAATGTGCTTCAAGGTTTAATTTGCTTTCTGTGCTAGGAGTTCTGCTATTCTGTTTGTGATTACGATGTACTACCTGCAGCTAATAGTATTTTTGCCCTAGTTTTACACTACCTGGAAAATCACTGATATATATAAAAAACAATATTGGTCCTAAAATGCTGTCATGAATGACACCTTTGTTAATAAACTTGGGATCTCATTCAGTTTTCGCTAATAACTCTGCTTCAACTGGAGGCTACCTGTACCCTTCACGCTGTTTTTCATATGAAATCTGAAATAGTCACTGGTAATCCCTCTTATTCTTAATGCTACGTTAGTACATTTTTACGCGTAACGACGTCAAAGATGTTTGATAATTCTAAAAATGTACCTGTAACCCTTGAATTATTCTCTACTACATCAAGTACCTCTTTTTCTAGTACATGTATGGCTCTTGACTGTTTCAAATACTCCAAAAAGTTACCTGAGCTAAAAGTTTCTTTTTATGTCAGTTGGGGTCCTGTATTTTAGCTATGCATTCATTAAGCACCTGGATTAGTACAATGTGTTGTTTACCTTACTTCAGATCGTATGGCGATTAACATCATTATCTTATTTTCGGCATCACTTTTTTAATGGAAAACATTTGGTTTTGGGAAATTTTGCTGTAGTTTTTCTACTGCACCTGAAAAATATGCATTTATACAATTTGTTACAGAATTATTCATCGACTTACAAATGTCTTTCATCTATAACTTGTGGTGATTTTATTTTCCTGTTTTTGATTTTATAGGCTTCCAGGGTGTTTGCTTTTATTTTCAGCGTTAAGTACTGTTTTGTCATTTGAAGACTTCCCTGGGGAAAGCAACATATTCCTGTAAATCAGTTTGACGATGGATTAGGAACTCTGGTTCACTAAGAATTTTTTGTTACAGCAAGAAGATATTTGATAGTCGCAGGGTTACGTTATACTTGCTGTTACCTACTTGTTTTTACTGCACATTGTTATTGATGTGCATATTTTAGAAGTGGCTGTTCGAAGTTTAGCTTAAATATCGTATGGCACTTAGCGACTTTTGAATTTACAATGTTATCTTTACAAACTTCATCTTAGAATTTGTTTAATGGTACCACTGAAAATTAATTAAGTGTGGGTTTTGAAAGAGTCTTTACAAAACTGGAATCAATAGGAGAATACAGGGGATTATTTGTGGTACTCCACCCCTCACTACCTTTCGAGAAAAGCAGTGACCAGTAAACTGACAAAGTTTACTTTTCTTTACGTATTTTATTTGATATTTTGATTCCATGTATCTTGAAAATATAATGCAAATGTCTCATGGAGGCTTAAAATTTTTCAGTCTTCGTTTACTTATAACGTTCGTTACTGGAAATAATAACAACAAACAATCGAAAATCGGTAATTTCAAAAACTGTTTATTTTGAGCTGTTTTAGGAGTAAGGTTAAACGGCAGGATAAAAAAATATATATATATCCGAAAACTGATAGTTCAGCGATAACTGTGTTCTCTTGCTTAGCTACATCACAACAGTACAGCGATATCTTTGTCTCGCTTTAGCACTGGGACTACAATGAGTGACCTATAGTTTCACATTACGGTAGGATGTTATTCACACATTTTAAGAGTTCAAGATTGACTTTTTTGAGTATTGCGCACAATTTACTTCTCTCGTATCATTAATAATATCTACTTCTAAAACATTACAAAAGTTTGGTAAATCGTACTAGTAGGATATAGCACGGCAAAGGCCGCTGGTGCAGAATGTCCAAACCCAACCGAGGATGAAAAATAATAATATTAGGGTATATTGATAATTTACTTATGGACCGTCTGACAGCAACTGAATAATGCGCAGTTTTAGGGCCATACGCGTTTCACCTATATTTTCTTCAAGGCATCATCAGTGGCCTGGAATATGTACATATGTTTGCTATTTAATTTACATTTTGGTCACTGTACCTATAGGATATAAACAGTTCCTATTAAGTAGTAATGTTTTGAACTGTACTTACAGGTTGCATGGACGATTTCCTACATATTACGCTACTGTTGCATGTTTGGTGTTGTTCTTCTTCTTATCAATGCCCACTGGCGATTTTTGTCCCACTTTTCACAGCACTATGATTCGAACACTTGTTTCGACTCAATGTTTTGCTTTCTGTTGCCGACTGACATATGTTTTTGCCAAGGATCGAATGTGCTGCCGGGATTCTGCAGATTTTTGCAGAGCATCGATTAGTTTTCTTCCAGTTTCGTCTTTTGCTTTTCTTTTCTTACCGAACACCCTAGCCTGGTAGGGTCCACTTGGAACTTCATTTTCTGCTGTGGTCCGATTCTCAGCATTCTCAGGTGATCCTGATATGTGTATGCGACGCTCGAGTGGTAATATTCAGAAATTACAGGAGACTAAAATACTAATATGGCGTCTTTCTCGCAGCTGCAGAACCACTTTTACCGTTTAATCTCAGTTTTCCTCGTCTGTATGAATCTTTAAGGTTACGCCATTTCTTCTGTAACGATATACCTGTAAAAATGAAATATTATCATAGGTACCAATAATGTCTTTTCTTTGTAAAGGGAAGCAACAAGTAGTGATGTGTTAGATGGGTTCTCGCATACTATATGTGATAGGAACTGAAGGGACATACGTTAATTTAAAGAAAATGATTAGAACAATTCTATTTATTAGATTATCTTAGAAAAATATTTCAAGACATTTTGTTCAGAAAAGGGTTGTCTTAAAACTAATCTATTTCGCAGAAGTGTGAAATAATTTAGTGATTTCACTATTTCAGATATCTGGCAACTAGAATTTCATTCGTTGATTTGCATCACGCTTTTTGACTTGGAGTAACAACAATCAGGGAAAATGTAAGAAGGGTATGTTCATCAATCTGAATTGTCTTAAAAGGTGAATGGTTGTCAGAACCGACCAAAAATGACTGGATGCAAATAATCAAAGGTTTTGAAACTAAGACCAGTTTCCCAAATTGTCTCGTCGCCGTTAATGGAAAGCATGTGCGGCTGGTGAAACCGGAAAATAGTGCACGCTTTACATCCCAACGATACCCTGGTAGTAAGACCTTCAGCTACAATAAAATTCAAAAGCCAAGTAAGGACACCAATTCATAAAGTAAGACGAGCCTGTCCTACAACATTTAAAACGTAGCCTGAAACGGGACTGTAGTTGCCGTGAATGGCTTGCAAGTTAGGAAATTTTCCTACCCACCGGTACCTACGTTATCAACAGTGATCAATTAAAGAAATGTTACTGTTGGAATAGAGCAAAGCATAAACACTTTCCAAGCCGAGGGCGGCGCAAACAAAAGAGAAACACACTCTATCAATAGAGTGCACCTTACGACCGCCATTCATCAATGAAGTGAGACTAATGCCCCTCACCACAACTCAGCGGCTGTCAACCCCTTGGATGCTGGTCTGACGGCTCCTCACTATCTTTAAGAAAATGACGTACTTTCGTACTTTACCACAGAAAAACATGCACTCCGAGGTAAGTTCTGCGTTCATCCTGGGCCCCCAGAAAGAGCCACAATGCCTAGTCTTTCTTTGTGGCTTTGTTCCCCAGTACTCCAATATTCATGACTGATTCAGATACTCTCAATGCCAACAACCATTTACCTAAATCAGCAAATGTGCATTGCTTACCAGTAAATAAAACTCTGACTGGACATTTGGTCGCATTTCCTTCAGAGTACTGAGGATAGCCTCGTCTTCAAAATATCTACCATCACTGTGGTAGATATAATCTGTATATGATCTGCTGAAGATTCAGTCATCACTTGCACTCTGAAACATGCTGGTCAATGAGTTCCTTTCATCCTCAGCTCACCAAATTTTCTAAAAGAAATACCCTACAGAGGTCATCTTGTGCGCCACCACCATGCAGAACTTCGACAGTTACCCTACTTCCCTGGCTGACTGCTAAAGTATAAATAACTTGCTACACAATGTCATCTGTAATTTGGAATATACCAGGTGATCAGAAAGTCTGCAAAATTTGAAAACTGAATAAATCATGGAATAATGTAGGTAGAGAGGCACAAATTGACATACATGCTTGGAATGACATGGGGTTTTATTAGAACCAAAAAAATACAAAAATTCAAAAAATGTCCGATAGATGGCGCTTCATCTGATCAGAATAGCAATAATTAGCATAACAAAGTAAGACAAAGCAAAGAGAATGTTCTTCATGTTGTGAACGGCACTGTAAAGCATGTCCGGAGTTATGATGAGGCAATGGCGTCGGATGTTGTCTTTCAGCATCCCTATTGATGTCGGTCGATCACGATACACTTGCGACTTCAGGTAACCCCAAAGCCAATAATCGCACGGACTGAGGTCTGCGGACCTGGGAGGCCAAATATGACGAAAGTGGCAGTTGAGCACACGATCATGACCAAACGAGGCGCGCAAGAGGTCTTTCACGCGTCTGTGGGACTTTTGTGAACTTTGTTTTTCTTTTCGGTTCTAATAAAACCCCATGTTATTCCAAGCATGTGTGTCAATTTTTACCTCTCTATCTACATTATTCCGTGGTTTATTAAGTTTTCAAGTTTATACCGACTTGTTGATCACCCAGTATCAACCTGGTTTTGCAGGCTAACAGTTAGCCACAGTAACTTCAAAATTAGGTTAGTATTTCCACTCACCAGTGTTCTTACGTGGCCCCGTGATCGTACTTCTATTTTGTTTGTGATTAGTGTTAACTGATTCATTCTCCGCCTGCCAATAAAAAAATGAAATTTGTTGTGGCAACAACAGAATTGCCCCTTGCAATACCTGAATGTCCAGAACGAACTTGGGATCCAAGTTAACCAGATGCACACCAGAAACCACGATGTGATCCATGGGAGCTACATGTGAGAAATTTGTATGCAACATGGAAAGGCGTCAACTAACAGCATAACACCTTCCTGCACGTCAGAGAGCAACGTGCGGCAAACGTAGCAAGCGGAAGTTACCTCGTCAAATATCCCCGTGTTTAGGAGTACAGATGTCCACAACTACTGACATAACTGTCTTCCGCCGACTCGTTACGGATCTTTAACTCATATTGCATAAAGGCCTTTCGTAATCGCATCAATCCCAGGACCCTTCGTACCCCCATGGCTCAGCAAAACAACAGTAACATGGAAGAGCACTTCTTCCCTGCCAACATGTACAATCCCACTGAATAACCACGCAACCTGGTATAGAATGCATGTTGCTGGCAGTAGTAAATGACTGAGCCCAAACTGAGCAGAAAAATTAAAGAGTTTGAAAGGAGTCTACTGCGGCACACTTTCATGTGGCAGCAGAATATAATAAGAACATTAATATAAATTAAAATGAAACTAGTATACTATAAAAAATGTTTGTGTCTGATAGGCTTCATAATGCGAATCGCTGACTGTGCATGACTGCAGAGCCAAAGATATTTTTTCTGGTTTGAGATTGTCATGTTGGAGTAAGAGAGCACTTGGCGCACAATTGTAGGTAGCTGTCTGTGAGCGAAAGACGATGAAGTAGGCAGTTTTTGTGATCTGCTGTGTGAAGCCACCAAGTGTTAGATTAATGTAGGTATGTCAATATTTTTTAACATGGAAGCAGAAGTTTTCATGCAAAGTGAGGTAAAGATCTTAAATAATAATGATGTTTGTTTTGCCAGCGCGTTAGCGTATATGAGATGGGTGATAATTTGTAATTCTTGAGTAAACCCAGAATGTACATATACTGATTTAATGAAAAAGCTAGTTAGATATTTCACTTTCGTAATATTTGTAAGCTTTGTTAAGAGGACTATACGTAATTTGATGATTTGCATTTATGTTGGATTAGTGAGGTTACATAATACTTGATGTTTAAACCTTGTTGTTTGTGGATCATTTGTGAGTAATGTAACTTCAGTTGTCAAATGTTTTGAAAAGACAAACTATAGTTGCATTTTATTTTTGCTAAAAAACCAGTGTTAGTAATTCACCACAATCAGTACCGCCTCCCTGTCCAGGTCATATGTTTTTCTAGGAAGTTGGATTTTTCTGAAATGTTTTCATTTACTAGCCAAAAGAATTTCACGTACATTCAAAGTATTATGGCGGGAATTGCACACCTTTTTGCCTGTAGCTAGTACATTTTTTCATGAGTGCCCAGAATACACCGCGTTTCACCGTTGCTGTATTAGAGGTAAGAAAATGTAATTATTTTTTAAGTGCACAGGGACCAAAGTTATTAGTTTTGAACAGGGCCAGAGGATTCAGTGCAGGAGTGCAATGGAAATTAAACTGTTAAACGCAGAGGAGAGAGCGAATAGGTGGAAAAAGTACATTCAAGACGCCTACGAGAGGGAAGACTTGTCTGATATGAAATAAGGAGAAACAGGAGTCGATATAGAAGAAATAGGGGATCCAGTTATAGAGCCAGAATTTAAAAGATCAAATAAGGCAGAAGGGATAAATAACATTCCATCGGAATTCTTAAAATTAAGTGGTTCTAAGTCTAGGGGCTGGTGACCTCAGATGTTAACTCCCATAGTGATTAGAGCCATTTGAACCATTTGAACTATTAATTAACATAAAAGAGTGGCCCTGAATTAGAAAAATCCTAACAATAACCCATACAATTTCCTAAGTCACTTACCTCATAGGAAACCTTCATGACACTAACTACAGCAAATACAGAAAGTATACAGCCAGCTAAATAAAAAGATTCCAACTACTGTATGCTCTAACGACTAATAGGCCTGTGGTTGGCAAAGAAAAGATTTTATTGCAGAGCAAACAATGTATTTAGCAGATTTAATCTTAATCATGTGACACCCAGTTCCAAAAATTATATAATCGTCCGTGAAATCCAGTTCCAAAAATTATATAATCGTCAATAATTCCATTACCCACATTTTACAAACCGTGCCCAACCAATATTAAATCTCCATGACGGACACAAGTCCGGACTGTCCGCTCGCGCTAACACTGCATCGAACCTCTGTCACTGCTAGCTGTTAACTTCGAAACTGTGAGTCCGACCAGCCACACAGTCTCAGTCAGAGGGCGCACAGCGCTGTCAGTGATATTAATGTAGTCTATAGGGCTGCATAGCGCTGCCATCACCCAAACTCTTATACAGGCTACTTACAATCTGACTTTCCGAAAAATGTGATCCACATAATTCGGTAGAGTGCACAACCAGCTTAGCAGCTCATGCATCCAAGTTGGTGACGATGACAGTATACAGAAGAATGAAAAAGAAAATTTATGATATGTTGTATTACCACCAGCTTCCCTTTAGGAAAGGTAAAAGCACGAGAGAGGCAATTCAGATACTGCGGTCGATAATGGAAGCCAGACTAAAGAAAAATCAATACACTTTTATAGGATTTATAGACCTCGAAAGAGCGTTCGACAATGTAGAATGGTACAAGACGTTCGAAATTCTGAGACAAATAAGGGTAAGATGTAGGGAGAGACGGGTAATATATAATACGTACAAGAGCCAAGAGGGAATTATAAGAGCGGACGACCAAGAATGAAGTGCGCGGATTTTAACGAATGCAAGACAGGGATGTAGTTTTTTCCTCCTACTATTCAATCTGTACATGAAAGAAGCAATGATGGAAATAAAAGTAAGGTTCAGGAGTGGAATTAAAAATCAAGGTGATAAGATATCCATGATAATATTCGTTCATGATAGTGAAAGTGAAGAAGAATTACAGGATCCGCTGACTGGAATGAACAGTCTAATGGTTGCAGTGTATGGATTGAGAGTAAATCGAAGGAAGGCGAAAGTATTGAGAAGTGGGAGAAATGAGAACAGCAAGAAACTCAATATTAGTCTTGATGATTACGAAGTAGATGAAGTAAAGGAATTCTGCTAGCTACGTAGCAAAATAACCCATGACGTATGGAACAAGAAGGACATCAAAAGCAGGCTAGCACTGTCAGGAAGGGAATACCTGGCCAAAGCAAGTCTGCTAGTATCAAGCATGGGCTTTAATTTGATGAAGTTTCTGAGAACATACGTTGGAGCACAGCACTATATGGTAGTGAAACATGGACTGTGAAAAAATCAGAAAAGAGAATTAAAGCATTTGAGATGTGGTGCTACAGACGATTGTTGCAAATTAGGTGGGCTGATAAGATAAGGAGGCTCTGCATAGAATCAGGGAGGGAGGGAATATGTGGAAAACACTGACAAGGAGAAAGGTGAAACGTCTGTGTGAAGTCGTTTCATAATACGCTTGTCGAATTCGGTACAACTTATTCACTTTACTACCTGATTTTAGCTCAATTTATGAACTCTTCCAGAAAGACTGAGCACTGAAATAAGGCCTACTGAATTTTGTATGTGTATTTTAATGTGGGGTTTCGGTTTTGTTTTGTGGGAAACGCTGAGTTGGTCATCGTTCGAAGGGGAGCACAGGATGACCGACTTAGGTTTCCAATACCTGAACAGAGAGGTTTACCCACCTTAGTCGAAGGCTGTGTCGAAGGCTGTTTTTGTGTGTGAGGTTGGTGACGCAGGGCTACCCCTCTGGTAGCTTCCGCTGCACGGGGAGCTAGCTAATCTCGAAAGAGAAAAGGCACTATTCGGTGAACGATTGGTGAGTAGGGATCGTAGCTCTTAAGGGGGGTTTCAGGTGATAGCAATCAGGTTGAGTTAGGACTTCGTTATGTTTAACTGGTGAGATAATTAACAACTTTATCTGAAGTTAAATGATTTTTAATCTTATATTTTGTGGAAATTGCTTTTGTCTTTGTATGTTGATTTTGTGCCACGTGTTTGGTAATCAGTGACCCTTCTGGTCCACCACCGCTCCGCAATAGGCTTTATTTTAACAGTTTGCTTGTTTAATGAGCAACAATTTCGCCAAGATTATCTGTTCTTTCGTGCTCTTTCTACAAAGCAGCACAACAGTTTGAGTCAGAATGCACTACGTGCTCTAGTTCGGCCGTTTGCAAGCAGTAGACGCAGTTAGTATGTTAAATAATTATCGCACAGCCTTGTGTATTGATTAAACCTCTGTCCAGAGTAGAGCATGCGTAGAATCGTAATGCAAATCTCACTTAGATATTTTTATGGTATTAATGCAAAGGAGATGATAGTATAATTGGCTCCCACCCCCGTCTTCTGTGTTTCTTCTTGCTGTAGTTAAAATGTAGTTAAATATTTCGAGTCAGGCACCAGTTAAGTGTAGTTAGGATGTGCAACCAAATATTTAGTAACAATAAATAATTTACGTGGGAGATAAATCTTTTGGTGTCGATCTTACCTCCTTACTCTGATTTACATTCCTGAATTAATCAAGCTGCTTCATGCACGACGTGGAGTGCTATTTATCTGGCTGCTGAAATAAATTTGCGTACTTGTAATTAAATTATTAGAGTAATTAAACTAATAATTTTCCAGCTCCGTTTTTTCTAAATGGTTAGGAAGGGCTTGGGTTGGTGGCGACCCTGAATTCCTGAATTTTTATCATTATTTGTGTGAGAGAAGCAGCTAGAAATGCGAGATAACGTATATGGCTCGATGAGAAACGTCGTAAAGATAGCAATACGTTACAAGGGACAGAATGATACGACTTCTGTTACGACATCAGGGAATTACTTCTACATTACTAGATGGAGCTGTAGAGGGTTAAAAACTGTAGAGGAAGACAGACATTGTTAGAGGGTTAAAAACTGTAGAGGAAGACAGACATTGTAACACCTACAGCAAGTAACTGACGACGTAGGTTGCAGGCGCTGCTGTGAGATGAAAAGGATGGCACAGGAGCGGAATTCGTGGATGGGCTGAGGCAAACCCGTAGAAGACTGGATACAATCATTAGGTTTTAGAGCTCTAAAGCAGAAGCAACAGCGTTAATAAACATACAATACCGTCATAAAATAAATATATAAAACTTAAGATAAGGTTCCAGTTCTGCCCCCTTTTCGTTTTACTATTTAAGAACACGTATTAATTTACCAATGAATCATCAGTTATTACGCCACATTTAACTGATGTTTAATCTTCAGTGCAGCCTAATGAAAGATGCCACTCACATAGTGAGAAGTTACTATTTCTGGTGACACCCAAGGTGCACACATGTTTGGAAATTTTGAGACAGTAGAACTCCCAGGAGCGCTGTCAACTTTGAATCATACCAATAAGTTCATTCACTCTGTGCACCACTAAGCCGTAATAAGGTAGACGGGAGCTGACCATTAAATTCCGTTGTATGGTGTTAAATGCCACAACGGTCTCGCAATAAGTGCACCTCACTGACGTAGTTCCCCGTGGAAATGTTCAAAACCAGCAAGATAAATTCCACTGAGGAACTGTCTAGCTCATAGGAGTCTACCCATCATGTAGTCCTTGCAAGGTACACTCGCCACCCCCGGGCAGCCGCCATGTACTGAGGCTGCTTACAGACTGCCACCAATGTACCCCTCAAACTGTCCGAACTTGTGCCTTGCGCGGCCGTCCGCTATCGGCAGATGTGGAAATTAGTACTCAAGCGGCATTAAATTAGTAAATACATATAGGATATGATTTGTAGACTCTGCAGTGTAGAGATGCAAGTGCTGGATTGTACAAGGAGTACCAGGAAGGACAAAAAGTTGATCAGGAGTACGCGGTTTGTAGTACGCTGTATATGCTATGAGGGTATTACAGAATTAAAATATCACGTCACAGCTATCAGTTCTAATAGAAGCTACCTAAAACATGAGTCCTTCCCATTGTCAGGCGCAATGTAGCATAACGTGTGATACGTACCCCTAAAAATTTCAAACGGAATTGTAAATGTGGTACAATTACATAATTTCCGGTATCGTACAGTCGATTAGCATAGTTTTTCAGAAGAAATATGCAATGGAAGTAAATAGGTCCCTTAACAACAAAACTGTTCAACAAATGTGTCTTTCAGTGACTAGACTGACACAAAGGCAATATTATCAGAGTTTCGGTAAACTTTGTTGCAGTATAAGTCAGTAAAATAAGATGTTTTTGTGTAACATAAATTCAACTCAGTGACGTATAGCGCATGGTAGAGGTGTTGCGGTAACACATTTTCACACCACTGTGACATATAAAAAGTTCCAATGATCCGTTTATCGAATGATATGGCTGGTACGGTTACATGCTCGGTGTTATTCAGAAAATCCCTGTGGCTATCGCGTATCAACAGATCAGAGAATTACTGTAGAAAATAAAACAGCTGTAAATCATGATCGGTGTACGTTGCATATTGAATTTTCCTAGCACATAATTTATCAAAGTAATTTCTAACTAACGATGTTACCGCGAGCGATGCAGGAATTGGATTTTAGATTTCTAGTTTCAATTGTGACAGATCAGCACCGAAGCCACGTATTCAGGGCATTTAGATATGCTGTTTAGACCACTCTAGCATACGTTTCCACAACTTTTCTTTGGTCAGGTACGACAGTTGTACAAAATGTCATTTCTAGTTTTTTCGATAAGTCAAACCCCTCTGAAATTATGTCTTCCATGTCGGATACATTACAAAAGTTATTAGTGTCACTCGTTATTATGATATTTAATTATAATCCACCCAATGTGTATGCCACAGCTATCCACATTAATAATGTAGGACATGGGTCTGACAACTTAGATAATAATGTAACAGTTCTTCATAAATTAAATAATAGACACCAACTGAACCTCTATATAAGATTTGAAAATTCTGTTTATAACAAAAACATGGGTGGAAAATACTCAATGACAAATCTGAGATACTGACAATGAATTTTTAAGTAGCTTCTCAAGAGTACTAGCCAATGTATAGTATCTTTTACTCTTATAATATCTGAGTGGTCCATATCGTGAAAACAACAACCAAATAAATACGTAGAAATATAGATTACTAAGTTTTTAATCCTTTCGGTTTTTTATTTTTCTACCAAACATTCTGAGTAAGGTTTTCTTATGTTTATTGTAATAATTCATTTTTACTATACAGGGTAAAGAGGAATGAGTGCACTACATGAGTAGTGATTAAGATCCTTGCCTCTGTTGTTCACATGGAAAAAGGCAGTCACCTGAAGGGGAGAGTGCTAAAATTACGGCCAAAACAGAGACACTGACACACCACAACATTTCATGTACTCTAATCCTGTAAGTTCCGATGAGGCGTTACTTTCGTTTTGCCTCAGCTTACAGTAGGAAGTAAGTATGTTTTCTATATCGAGATATAAGTTTTTCTTGATTGCTAGCAGCTTCAATACTTCGCTGGGTGAAAGGAATATTTGACGCATTTGTTTATTTTTTTCATCATTTCACAAAGAGGTCACACGCCGTTTATATGTATACTCCTTGTTCCATCCTGTATGAGCGTGCATGCGTATGATGGAAGTCAAATGTAGTGGGAGCATGGACCAAAGGGAACAGTATAAGGGAATAGCAGTCATTGCCGACATTACAAGAATAACGGTAGGTAGGCCAGAGCAGCAAGCAAAGATGAAAACAGGCACGAGGGTAGGTTACAAAGTTGGTGCGGGGGTGAGGTGAGTCTCCCCACCACCGCGTCTGACTAGGAAAATTGGTCGGATTTTGGCACGTGCAGAGCACTGTGGGGCGAGCCATGAGACGGACCGGACGCGGGAGCACAGCAGCTCGCAGATTTGGTGAGATAGAAATGAGGTAATATGGCTAAAATTCACGACAGGGTAAGCTCATAGCACGCATACAAAATACCTTCATCGCTAGCTTGACTCTTAGCTCAATGAGTGCAGATTGAGTATCGGATGGTAGATCGAGAAATTTCTGTCGCGAAATTTAATTATTTTTGGTACTTTCTTCGTGAGTTCAGTTCGCACTTCATTTTGGCGCCGATAGTACATCATTTTACCCAGAATCTTTTCTCTGATAGAGGTTATCTACCTTCAGCAGTGGTCTACCTTAAATTTCTAGTGGTGTAATTCATGCATGACGATAAGTGAGTCTTAAAGAATGAATGACGATTTTCCCGCTGAAGACGGTGTGGCCCACTTATGTATTTTTTGTGGTTTTATGAAATTATGTGTCATATGTTTTTTGTGTTATTATGAAATTATGTGTCATATTTTTTTGTGTTAATATGAAATTATGTGTCATATATGAAATTATTCGTGTAGCCTTTTCGTTTTGTCATTGTCCTACCCATGATAGGTAACGTTGTAGTTTTGTAATTAAAGAAAATTTTTAATGTGTCGGCTTCTAAAGTTTTCATCAAAGTAGAAAATAAATCTATTAAATGAGAGTCAGCATTTCAGTTAACAAATAGTCCCCCAGTCACCTGACACATGAAATGGGTAGGATGTATCTCATTCAGTCCGATTTTCTAAAGTTAATGAAAGACAGAAATAATATGAAATGTGAATTTAGATAGGCTACCAGCTGCTATAGGACGGCTTTGAGCTCAACCACCCAAGAACGTGTTATCTTAGAGAAACTCGCACCAGTTTTCGTTGCGCATATTTCAAAAATAATTAATTTGTTTATCAAGTTAACAAATAAGGGTCACAATATAGACACCATTTCTTATGGGCCTGGTATATTAGCAGCCAGGACGCAAAGTCGGGTACAATTCTGTAAGGTAACGCGGGGAGATGGTCACACAGGTTCAATATAAACCAAAAATAAACAAAGAACCAGCATACAGCCAACCAGCAGTCCTATAGCACTGTGAACAAGTCAGATTCTGTATCACTCGTAAATTCTTATTCAAAAACGCAGTCAGATAGCTTAGGTATTAATTTTTAGAGGTTCATTTGTTCGTGCAGTTTTTCGTATTCAAATACGCAGTCAGATAGCAACAAGACGTAAGAACATCTATTTCGAGGAAACAAGGCAATCAAAGCACTGGAGATAGAACAACACATTCCATCCAAGTTTGACATAGGAAGGAATGAAGTGAAATGTGTTCATTACTGGCACCTGAATTTTCGGACAATGCAGAACGCAAGGGAAATTGGGCATGAAGTTTAAATGTTCTGCAGCTTTCACAGTACGTCACAAGAAAGATTGCAGAACGCATGATAGTCAGAGATGTACAGGAAGACCAACGTATTCACTAGTCTGGGGCCCATTTTGTCGAAGAAGAACTGCAGGTTGTCAGAAACAGCCACTCTGCATTTGCGACACTGGTCTAAGAGGATTTAATTATGAAAGAACTTCTAGTGTGACACTATAAAACAAAGAAATAAAAAAGCAACTGCTATTGTCCTATCTGGACAGAATAAAACTCGTAGATATACAATAGATTTTGGACTTTCAATGAGTTCTAACTTAACGACTACAATGTATATTTGTCGTCATAAAAAAAGTGTTAAAAGACCATTTAAAACCCCTTGTTGTGAATCTTATTAATTATAACTTCGGAAATAACCAGAAGTGTATACTACTTTGTAATTCTTTGAGTGTTGAGGAGGACACAATTATAGTAAATGATTCACTTGCGGATTAAGACACTAATGCATGATCATTTCGGAAAGAAACAAAATATGTAGAACTTTTGGATGTACATGTCTTTCGGCAATATAACACATATGAAGAAAGATAAAAAAACTGTATAAGGACTCTCTGCAGTTATTTTGACATTAAATTGTGGAATAGAATTTTCATAATAAAAATGCATCCTGTTATTCATAACCAACTGCCTGCTCCAGTGTGTCAGCTTATCTTCATATACCACTGGCAAGCGGCTAGATGCAATCTTCCGCACGTGTTGCTGAATTGAAGAATGTGATTGAAGTGGCATTTGATTTTGGACGTGAAGAATGTAATTCTGACGGTTTTCCAGATAGTGCTTTCGCCAAATGTACCTACTGTGATTCAGCATATTGTTTCATGCATTTTATTGAGCAACCTCATGCATATTTTTAAAGTCTGATATTAGGCAAACTAAGAGAACACAATCAACCGCTTTCACCCTGTTAATCGCCGGCCGGAGTGAGTGGTCGAGTGGTTCTAGGCGCTACAGTTTGGAACCGAGAGACCGCTACGGTCGCAGGTTCGAATCCTGCCTCGGGCATGGGTGTGTGTGATGTCCTTAGGTTAGTTAAGTTTAAGTAGTTCTAAGTTCTAGGGGACTGATGACTTCAGAAGTTAAGTCCCTTAGTGCTCAGAGCCATTTGAACCATTTCACCCTGTTAATCATAGTGATATGTGAACCATCTACATAAAATTGGAATATCGAATTTCTGTTGAAGTGGAGAGACTTCCTTGTCAGGCTGCTACCGCCGTGGCAGAAGACGCACTGCAGCCGTGTTCTGTGCGTCCAGTGGAATGGCTTGAGTCGTCAGGAGTCAAGTGTCATCGCCTTTACGTATACAGAGCGACTGAAAATTTGTACCAAGGTCGGGAATCTAACCTGGGACTCCTGCTTAGTCGGCTGGTGCGTTAGCCACTAAGTCACCTCGGCACAGCTGTTCACTCAGCTACACGGATTGCCATGGCATGACTCCCTCCTCGATCCAAACCCTCGTTGCCTCCCCAGTCTACTTTAAGTTGCCCTTTACACACGAACAGAAATGCCGAGGCTCACCAAGTTCTGGAGTAGCACCTCAGCATCGAACGTAAACGGGGGATCCAGCCTGAAACGCAAGTGTGTAAGGGTGAATTTAAAGAAGACTGGGGAGGCAGTGAGAATTTGGATAGAGGAAGGAGGCATGCCACGGAAACCAATGCTGTTGTGGGAACCGCTGTGCCAAGTCTAACGCACCTGACTAGTAAGTAGGAGACCCGAGTTCGATTCCCGTCCTTGGTACAAACTTACACTCACCACTTCAGTTTATTTACATACAATCATATGTGTATGAGACCAGTAGGCTCTGAAATTGAGTCATTTCTTTTGTCATCGCCCTCCCACCTCGATTACGCGTCTTCTTTCCCCGCTCCAGCACAAGTGCCTTCCACGACGATATCTTCACCTTCTCTAGAGCTCTTTACCTGAAGATGGTCACAGACCCGAGTGCTTACCTTGTAACCTTCTTCCAGCCAATCAGAATTAATGTTCACTGTCACTGTTAAATGTTCTGTGGCAGCTACAATTCTCACGGTTGAACGACCGCATGCAGACGTTATTGTGAATGAAATTGTCACTAGGCAAGTTCTATGTCACCAATTTAGATACCTTATGTTCTTTTCATTCCTCAGCCACTCCTCCTCCACTGCTAAATACTGATACAATTTTTTTTTACCTTCACATAAATTCGCCAGAGTGACGCTAAAGTTCAGTGTGCATTGATATTAACGATAGTGATGGCGCTGCTACATATATGAAAGGGAGGAAGAGCTGCAGGATTTCTTGAAAGAGCTGAGTGCAGAGTATGGTGTAAGAGATAACTGAAGAAACATTAATTTATTGAAGAATAGAAGATATAAGAAGCAAATTGAGTATCAGAAATGTAGACCACGGAGCAGGTGAAGTGAACAAATTTTATCATTAGAGAAAAAAACGCGAAACGGATGAAGCGAGGAAGAAACTTGAGGAGCCTAAATTCTGTTTCCAAAAGAAGTCCACTATTGTCGAATATAGCTCTCTATCCGAAAAACAGGAATTCCTGAGACTGTACCTCCACAGCACATAATTCTGTGTAAGAGAATCTTCGACTGTTGTAAAATTGGAAAAGAACATTACTGATGGTGTTGAAATTTAGTGGACCGTTAATAAATGAGTGAATTCTATGCTTAATCTGCCTGGAAATTACGAGCTGTAGGACCGAAGAAGCTGATGAGTCATTTTCATTATGTAGAAGCAGAATTAGAAGGCAAACATTGCAGGGAAGGGCAGAAATTGTAATAATACTGCAAATTGGCTCGAAGCATCAATCTAAGTTAATGGGGCTGGAGATTTGCATCGTAAACACTGAGCTATCTTACAATACATTTATTCACAACCGGTTTCCATCATTGATCATCTTCACAGTGGGAAAATATTCTGACAATTTCAGATGTCATACATGCCATAGCTGACTTCCACTCAAAGATGATCAGTGATCGAAACCGGTTGTTAATAAGTATCGTATTGTAAGACAGCACAGAGTTTACCATGCGTTTCTCCAAGTATATCGAAGCGGTTGACAGTCGCCTGAAGAAAACTTCTAAGTTCAGAAAACTGATGATCCAGAAACAACTCTAGATTTACAGCCTACGGAACTTCATTGAGACTTATTTAGTACATACTTTATCGTTAGTTGGGCATTGGTATGACTGCTAACTGATCAAAAGGGATAGTGAAAGAATTCAGTGGCGAAACAAAAAACGTCTGTTGATGAAGTTCATAAGGTGGGCAAGAAGAGAGATAGTATTCTGCTTCCAAGCACAGATTATGCATTTACTTTTCTTATAAAGTCCTATAATTTTTATTGTAGGATTCACGAAAATGGAAGACATACATGAGACACCCTGCTAAACCCGCAAGACAGGACAGGTAGTTGGAATTGTGGAAAGGAGCAAAAATGAGCGGCTGTCAAATGGTTCAAATGGCTCTGAGCACTATGGGACTCAACTGATGAGGTCATTAGTCCCCTAGAACTTAGAACTAGTTAAACCTAACTAACCTAAGGACATCACAAACATCCATGCCCGAGGCAGGATTCGAACCTGCGACCGTAGCGGTCTTGCGGTTCCAGACTGCAGCGCCTTTAACCGCACGGCCACTTCGGCCGGCCAGCGGCTGTCAGTTTCACTCCAACACACATAACTTTATTTATTTGACCAAACATTACAGTACAGATTCTTGAACTTAGTACTCGACTGAATACGCCACACTATCTTATGCCTTAAGGGCACAACCACATTAATAAAAATAACGGCTAAAATCCATTGACTCAAAATTCAGACGCCAAAGAGAATATTTAGAGGGCAGATGGCCTCACTTAAGTAAGTTCTACAATTTGGCTGAAGGCCCAAAAAATAACACTTGAAAACCAAAAGCCTTAACTTAAAGACGGCTGAAGGCCCATGATTTAAAACTCAAGGTACAATTAAATAAAAAACACAAGGCAGAAGGCCTTATCTTCAATTAGACTGAAGGCCTGAAACAGTCATATACTTGACAAAATTTTAAAACGGCTGAAGGCTCATGACTCAAAACACTACTAAAAACAATTCAACTTCAATTCAAAACATTCGGCTACGAGCCATGCAAATACACACAACAGAAGATAAGAGCAGCTAACGGCGCTCAGAAGTTTCCGGAGTCGGAGAGCACTTGAAATACTAACGATCACTTACGTGAGACAGACAGTCGGTCAACCAATCTAGATCCGACGACAACCCAACCAACAGACAGTCAGTGGAACCACCGACAAAGTAACTTGCGCTCCACTCGACCAGCACACAACCGGGAGCTCAATGCAAAACGCACAAGGCATGAACACTCACAACCAAGCATCAATTATGCTGTCAAACTACACACCGTGCTGGACAGCGACGACACAGTGAGAAAAGGGCATTGCCAGTATTTACGTCAACGGCCAGTGTAGGTAACTGGAACGTTAACGGATACAAGGCAGAAAATTCCGCTGGTGCACTTCAATTGCAAATAACCAAATACAGCTAGACTCCACCGGACGGTGACTGAACCTTCGCCAACTCGAACACGCACGTTGTTGCTCGCGGGAGTGTCCCAACAGCTATCAACGAGAACAATACGGCACAATGTGAACAGTCTTGACTTGCTGATAAATTAAATCGTGCTTGTTCAACAAAACCGTGGCATTTATCTGCGGACAAGGGATTGCGTTTGAAAGACTCTGATATTTTAGTCAGTTAGATGTGGTTTCTCTTTTCACTCGCGTTCCTCTCTCTGATTCGTTTCAGCTAATTGAGGTTATGTTTTGTGTCGAGTTAACAAATTTGTTTCGGCATGTGCTGACTTCCACTTACTTTTTATTCATGGTCAGTACTATGAACAGACTGATGGAGTTGCAATGGGAAGCCCGTTGTCACCTATTGTGGCCAATTTGTTTATGGAGGACTTTTGGAATCAGCGACCTTGAAACCTGCGTGTTTTTTCAGATATGTAGTCGATACTTTTGTTGTTTGGCCTCATGGTGGTGAGAATTTAAACCGGTTTTAGGAACACCTGATTTCAATCCAACCGAATATTCAGTTCACTATGGAGGTGGAAAAAAATGGATGCCTTCCCTTCCTTGATGTGTTGATCAGAAGGAAGACTGATAGTACGTTGGGACATTCTGTTTATAGGAATCACTCTGGCTTGTATCTGCGAGCTGATAGTAGTCACCATCCAGCTCAGCGTGAAGGAGTACTTCGTGCCTTGGTTCACAGGGCCCACGTTATCTCTGACCCGGAAAGTTTGGCAGTTGAGCTATCACATCTCGAAGTGACCTTTCGTGAGAATGGTTATAGTGAGAGGCAGATCAAACGTGCGTTGCGCTAAATCAGCCTTCTGTGCAACGGGTGAGTGACGATAGCAACGAAGTGGCACCTAAGTCTACAGCCTTTTTGGCTTAAGCAGGTAGCATTTCCAACAGGATTGGCCGTATTTTGCGGAAATATGATGTGAAATGTGTTTTTCGACCACCTTCTAACATAAAGGCCCTGTTGGCGTCAGTAAAAGATGATCTTGGTTTGCGTATGGCTGGTGTCTATCGTATTCCTTGCAGTAGTGGCATGTCATACATTGGTCAGACAATCAGGACTATGGAAGACCAGTGTAATGAACATAAGCGTCACACACGCTTACAACAGCCGAGAAAATCCGCTATTGCAGAACATTGCCTTGACACCGCTCATCCTATGGAATACAACAACACGGATGTTCTGGCTCGCACGTCCAGCTGTTGGGATAGTGTCATTAAGGAAGTGGTTGAAATCAAACTATCAAGCAACCTTATAAACGATGGAGGATTTTGTCTAAATGATGCTTGAAATCTGGCTCTGTCTCTCATCAAAAAACAGAGGGACTCGATTAGGGCTACCTCACCTGTTGATTAACAGACACTATCGAAATTTCTGATGTTGGTTATCTTTGGTTGTGTGTTGACTTTGCGGGTACTTGTTCTGTGTGTGGTATCTTCCTTGTCTCTCTTCTGTGAAACAAAGTATTAAATTCCCTTATACATTGCTTCCTCCTTCTAGTTGTGCCTTGAGAATGGCAATTTGTGCTGCTGCGGAAATATCGGCGGTGCTCGATGACGTCACCCGGCGGCAAATCTGTAAATTATTTGAACAACGTTATTTATGTTCAGTGCATCGAATACTTTGTATCGCATTTAAGACATCAAGGCATATCGAAACGGTTTCAAGTACTTCTTAATGGCCTTTAGTTCATTACGTGCCTCCGCAACCAAACTGAAGTTTAAAGCAAGTTCAGTCGCTCTTTGTAATTCTGGCAACCTTTTAAGAAATGGTCGCACGGTATCTGTCCGTACACACCATCTCATTTCCGACAGAATGTAAATGAACGATCCGATATTTTCTTTTAAAACTTTCCATCTTTGGGAAGTAGACTGATACTTACACTTCCATTGACATCAGGTATCATCTGATGGAACTTAAAATACGTTCATATTTATTACAACACTCGCATGTACGTAATAAAAATATTTTTTGCTCTAAAAGGACTGATGTGTCGGTCGTGCCTTACATGCACATCCATAGCATTTTGCATCAATTTATTTGTTTTTTAACTATCCTCAGGTCCAGCATTCAGGCTGTTTCTTCAAAATAAAATCGTGGGTGCAGATTCTAAAACTTGCTCTTAATTTCTATTTAGTAAAGCTTAGGGGGGCCGGATGGTTTTACCCCCTATCTCCCACCTCCCTCCCCCTTCCCCATGCTTGCCTTGTGCGCAGGCACAGTCACACAAGTTTAGACGAATTCATTTTCTCTATAAATCTCTATAATCGAGTGCCTCTCGTTTATTATCGCCCTTTTGTTATATTAGTGAGGCCATGTATCTATGAGCAGAATTTCTGTTCCAGAACGTGAACAGTAAAATGTATTGAGCCGTGTTGAGCTCATGTTATGTGTTGGTTTAAACCTTGGTTCCTACTCTGTGTTTGGTTTCCCATGGTTATTGCGAATATGCTGATGTTCGCTCTCTCCGTGAGAGGCAGCAGCCGTGTGTATCGATATTCGCAACTTGTACTATCTTTGGTCTGGTGCTTATAGTTTCTGGCTGTGCTGTGTGCGGGCAGACGTTCGGTTGGCGTGGAGCAGCGAGGAAATCTCCGCACGGCGTAGTCTGGTCGGGCTCGCTGGCAGTTTGTATGCAGGGTCGGAGTGTGTGGGGTTGCTCCCATTGCTACGAGGTCCATGGCTCACCGACTCTGGACACAAAAGTTGAGTTTGGATTTAGTTTATCAGCAAGTCAAGACTGTTCACATTGTGCCGTCTGGTTCTCATTGTTGGCTGTTGGGACATTCCCGCGAGCAACAACATGTGTGCTCGAGTTGGCGAAGGTTCAGTCACCGTCCGGTGGAGTCTAACTGTATTTGGTTATTTACAATTGAAGTGCACCAGCGGAATTTTCTGCCTTGTATCCGTTAACGTTCCAGTTACCTACACTGGCCGTTGACTTAAATTCAGGCAGTCTCCTTTCCTCACCATGTTGCCACTGTCCAGCATGGCGTGTAGTTTGACAGCATAATTGATGCTTGGTTCTGGGCGTCCATGCCTTTTACGTTTTGCATTGAACTCCCGGTCGTGTGCTGGTCGAGTGGAGCGCAAGTTACCTTGTCGGTGGGTCCGTTGACTATCTGTTTGTAGGATTGTCGGATCGAGAATGGTTGGGCCGACTGCCTGTCTCAAGGAAGTGATCGTTAGTATTTCATGTGCTCTCGGACCCCGGAAACTTCTGAACGCCGTTAGCTGCACTGCCTTTTCTTGTTTTCTGTTGTGTGTGTTTGTATGGCTCATAGCCGAACGTTTTGAATTGAAGTTGAATTGTTTTTGGTGGTGTTTTAAGTCATGGGCCTTCAGCCGTTTTAAAATTAAAGTTCTTTGCTTGTAAAGTATTAGACTGCATGGGGTCTTCAGTGTAACTGAAGATAAGGCCATCAACCTTGTGTTTTTTTATTTAATTTTAGCATGAGTCATTAATCATGGGCCTTCAGCCGTCTTTAAATTAAGGCTTTTGCTTTCAAGTGTTATATTTTGGGCTTTTAGCCAAATTGAACATTCAGTTCGCCGGGAAAAGTTGAGGTCTCGTACATAACGCTGTTCTTCAAGCAAGTGAAGACGCAGAGATGTTGAAAGTGTCAATATTAAGTGTCTAGTGCAACAACTAAATTAATTAAAAAATAGTTGGGATACTGTTTACGCAGAAAGTTGAAAGGTGGCGGAAAACTATGTAACATCACTTGACTAGAATATAATGATTCGCAGCACAGGGAAACGGAAAGGCGAAAGAAAATGCGGAAAAAGATTTAAGTCTGAGTCCCGAGATTTTCAGTCTTATCCTAGGTAGAGTTGTAAGTAACTTAACTGTATGATATGATGCCATAGACAACATGACGGACACGTTTGGGTTTCGTGGAATTGTATAAGCCTTGTCGATGCTACGCTATTAGAGTGCGTAGGAAACAAAGCATTTCTGTAGAGCACGGAAGTTAATAGGCAGGATCAGAAACAAGAATTTTACAGTTAAAATAAATTCTTGCAGTTAATTTTGAGTGTGAATCACTTCTCCCTCTGCGCCTTCTCAATGCTCTTCACGGGTGAAGTTTTAATTACGTTGCCTGTTTCCAAACATAATGGTAACCTTACGATTTTTTTTTACTTTGCCTGTTTCTGTTTTCCAGACAGAGCGGCTATTTAGGCTTCTTGCACGAGTTAAGAATAAGTTGTTTGATAACTACAACGGAGTCAGCGGGGCTTGTTGGATTAGCTCTGATCACAACAGAGTCGGGTTAGCCCACTTATTAGATAATATAGGGATTATATAGAGTTCACATCTAAAAAAGCTAGAAAGCAACTATAATTTTATAAAGCATCGAATTTATGTAAACTGCAACCAGTGATAAAAAATTATTAAAAATATGTTATTTAATTTTTCACATTAAAATTTTCTGACTTTATCCAAACAGAAAAGAAAAAAAGAAAAAATTTGGGGATGGGACGTAAGAAAGCTTATCAGGGGCACTCCCCACCCCTTATCAAAAACAGAATATAGTTCCCCAAAGAACGTTACCCAACTGTATGTTCGTAAACAGGGCAAAGAAAATCGAGTTCTTGAGTGAGAATAAGCATATTAAACACAAAATATAATGACATATGATTTTATTGGTACACGTAAAAGTTATGTTAATACTGTGGGTGTAAGGCTCGAAAAAATTTTACTTTGGCGTGACTTGCTTAATGAATGCTCAGATCGACATTCATTTTCTCCACAAATACACTGTGAAGGACCGAAATATTTTTTTAGTTTAAGAATGCTGCAAACTTTTCGGGACATACAATTAATTTTCTTTTCTAGCAAAATAGGAAAAGAATGTACTTCGACAAAGCTAATTCAGTGCATTGAAAGTTTATAATTCAGATGTTTACCGTTTAATTTGCGAGCATCCGAAAATAACAACCGAATTGTAAAACTTATCGGAACTCCCGATGTGTTATCACGTTTTTGTACATGTTTTCTGTGAAAGCATAGCGGTGTCCGGGAACTGCTCTCTGACTACTATTTGACGAGTTTACCTGTTCCTCAGTGTCACTTTCCATAGCGTCGCAAATCCCCAATTATCTCAATGAGTCGTAATAAACATTCTTGTTTGCTTTCCTACCAGTGCTTTCAGAACCTGTCTTTGTCACTTCATGCTCATCACATTTTGCCCTTTAGAGCTACACTACATTTATTTGCGTAGATAGAAATATGCTACACAGGAAAGTAAGATATGGGCATACCCAGCTGCGTTACGATTTGGGACAGTTGTTTTCATATCTAGTTATTCTATTCTCTGTGTGCTCAGTATTAGAAGGATGTAGGGCTCCTATTGATTCTCTCTTCTTCTCTGAGACAGAGTGAGCTGGAGCAGTGGACACCACGTAGGACCCTCACGCGGTTCAAATTTAGCGCTGGCCGTGCATATTTCCCTAAATAGACCCACGCAAAATCCAAAATGATTCCTTTAAAAGGGCACGGCCGATTTTTTTTCCCAGTCCATAACAAACTATCCTAGCTTCGACTCCATGTCTGACGACTTTGTTTTCGAAGCGGCGCTAATCCCTGATTTTCCTTCCTATCCTTAGTCTTCAAAGGATTTTATGGTTTTGATTACGGTGCTACAAATAAGAGTTTACTGTTGCAATTAATAGCTCTGTGTATTCTGTCAACAATGATACTGAGTACGTAGTCGCTATTGACGGGAAGTTTCTCCCTTTTTTTTTTTATTAACAAACCCATAAAGATGTGATAATGTGTGGAGATACTACCTCTAACATCAGCAGAAAGGCATGGCTGTATGAACTTTATGTTAGGTTGCATTACTTGATGAATAGTAAGGAACCCATTGCCATAGTTGTTTGTCTGATGCTAGCAAGTGTTTTTGTGGCTGTGCACTTTTTCTAAGCCGATCGTTCTCATTAATTTAACACAGCTGTACGGGGTAAGTTACTGAAAATTTGTCATTCAATAATGTTTTCACGTATTCCTGTTTTTCACCTAATGAAAGAAAGGAAAAATAATTACCGCTATCTATCAATTTTTAAAAAGGAAGATGAAAACTGACAGTGTTATAAAAGTTTAATTTTCTTCAAATTAACAAATTTTCACTATGCTTATTTAAATTAATTTTTAATTTTGGCTGTGCACTGTTCTGTAGTTATTTGTGTTTCTCGTCTTTTTCAAGGTACCCTTAGAGAATGTGACCAGAACATGAACATGTTTGTTCCTTGATTCAAGGCCTTCAAGCCAGTGAAATGTCTTAACACCAAATTGCTCAAACACTGGGTGTCCATCCACAAACTGCTTGAGAAAGATGATCTTAATGTTACTGACACCAACACAATTGGACGGCCAACAAAACTCACTCAAAAAACTAGGTGTATTGTAAAGAATAAATTGGCGTTCGTACTCGGATAGTTTTCCAAGTCTGAATTTCTCAGATAAGTACCAACGAAGACAGGAGACCACCGACAGGACTCATGTAAAAGTCTTTACTCGGAAACTGTCCTGGGGTAAACATACTGATTTCGAGCTAAACAAACACATGCTGACAAAAAGAAAAAAAGAAGAAATGTGACTGATCATCAGGAATTTTGTGAAAGAGTGATGTCTGAAGGTTCCTGCTATGCCAGCGCTGAAGGAAAGAAGACTTACAACAATCCACATGTATATCCTGTAACAGTGCCTGTAGGCCAGGCTACAGGAGGCAGTCTTCGCAGAACCACGTCCACATAGCAGAGACCAGCACATGGCACATGTTCGGCAGGAACAGAACTCGGTCGCCTTGTAGGGACAGCACTATTCGCGGAGAGTTTTGGTAGACGAGTTGAAGAATTTCTTCATAATCGTCGTCGCCATGACAAATATTGAAAAGCTGAACAGACGAATGTCCAAATCATTCATTCAAAATAATAATGTGATTTTGTAGAAAGATCCTTTGTAACGAAAATATTCTAAAAAATTCGACGGAGAAATTTTCCGTCCATCTGTATACGTGTCACATTGTTGTGGTCACGCTTCGTGATAGAATTTCTGAGTATTATTTTACGTAATCATCCTTTTTCGTGTCTAGGACACAGTGGGAAACTTATATTCCAGCGTATTCCATGCTTTCACGTTTCACAAATATATTGATCACACATGAATTCGTTCTGTCAGTTCAGGGTGTTTTTCTTTCTCTGTCTCTAAAGTGCTTCCCCTTTTTGTATTTCAGAAAGGGAAGCAGAGCTTTTGTTAAGTCACTCGGCAGGTATCTGAAGGAAATGGGTTTAAATCCTCGTCTAATCATTATGATGAAGAGTTTCCGAAATGATTCCCGCAAAATGCCAGAGCCATCGTTTACATTTAAGCCCGTTTCTTTCTCATATTTTGTTCAATAAAATTACTGCCTGGAATTGTTATACTGTGAACTTCCTTCCGTCCATATTTTTTTTTTTTTCAGATTGTGAGACAAGTTGCTATTTCGTGTGAAATGAAAACTTGTGCTGCTCTAAAAATTATTTTTAAGTGGCTTATGTCGTGCAGAGAAACCGCTGTCGAGCGCTGCCCACGTTACGGATTAAATGGTGATTCACGAGTGATTTCCAGCAGCAGCTCGCAAGGTCGCACTGGAGCGGAAAACATTAGCGGTCGTAAGCGACAAAGGGACGGCGATCAGAGACAGACAAAGGGCGGTCCGCGTTGTCACCTGCGACATCTGGTGGCGGCTGGACGTCCGCGCGCCCGCATTGTCGCACGCAGGCCGCCGCGCGCAGTTACGTCACACAGCTGCGCGTTGTTCAGTCTGAGTCCTGCGATGTTCGCCACCGCGGAGAGGACATCCATTGCTGTGGCTGCAGTGGAAACACCCTACTGATAACATCAGATAATGTTAGTTAATGGCATGAGTACATCACATTTCGAATAAATCATCCGCACATGTCGTACGCGAGCGTCTAACATATATTTATGAGTGATAAATTTTCCTCTTTCTAGCTTCGTATAAATATTTATTGAGCATCTCACGAGTGAATGGCCATTTAAAATTCTAAGGTTGTATGCAACACTTGACTAAACAAAGGATGCTCTTGTTCAGCTTCACAAAGTAACCGATTTCAAAATCGTTCAAATGGCTATGGGACTTAACTTCTGAGGTCGTCAGTCCCCTAGAACTACTTAAACATAACTAACCTAAGGACATCACACACATCCATGCCCGAGGCAGGATTCGAACCTGCTACCGTAGCGATCGCGCGCTTCTGGACTGTAGCGCCTAGAACCGCTCGGCCACCCCGGCCGGCAAAAGCTTTTGTGGTAGGGAACAAACACTGTACTGTCGGGAACAAACAATATACTGTAAAACGCTAAAGTGCGAATTGAAGAACAGTCGTGTGGATGTAGAAGTGAGACGACAAAAAGTGCGGTGAGTGTTGTAATAACGTCGTTAACAGTAGCTCAGAATGGTGTAGTTTTCTAACACGTCACCTACATAACGCAGCTGTGTGAGTAGTGGGGCAGCTGTGCTGTTGAAATACTATGACGGAGCCATTAGGACTTCCTCTCCTTCGCCATTTGCCGACCTGAGGCTGCACTCAGGTGAGGGCGGGGCTAAATATAGTGGCAGGTATGGGTGGTGCGCTCCGGTTACCTGGGCGCAGAGGCTCCGTCGTCCTTGACAACAGCCCCGCCACCTCCCAGGGACGGCACTCCATTTGTCCAGTTGCGTGAGAGCTGGCACGTCATTGCGCGATTGGTCCATCACTGGACAGACTTCTGCAAGATGGTATACCGATTCACTGAAATCAGTTATCTACTTGTTACAATCCTAAAATTATCTGATTCAGAGAACACGATCCAAGTCGTCCATTAGCAATAATTAACGGTTCAACAATATTCGAAATTCGGGAAAAGCCATACCGAGATGGTGGCAAGGTAAGTCCTGCCGAAGGAGTAGACACATATGTAGTGCAAAAAGTGACCGATAAAAACACAAGAGAGGTGTTTAAGAATTAACTGGAAGTCTGCCTCTTGTGTTCGTATCTTTTCTGTACAAGAAGACACCTCTGCACGCTGTTGTCATAGCGTTGTTTCTATAGTGCCACAGCGTCCAAGTAGCATCTCGTACTAACAACTCCCGGACATACACTCTTCGCACATACACGGTGTACACACATTGCTATTTCTACAGTGTCATTTAGCCCTCGGATCGTCTTAAAGAAATGAATACTACAAAGAGACAGCTATCGCTGACATGGTGTAATGGCAACAGCGCACTCGGTTGACAAAGATGCTGCCTATACAGCCCGTCCACGTTCAACAATGGAGCTGATATCGATATTTGAGTCGCTTGGATTCAAAACTGTCCATGTCCACTTTTAAAAAAAATTGAGTTGGCAACTCTGGATTGTAGAGCATGACGTTTTACACATGCTTGAAATGCTATTTATGCTCAAAGCTCTCCATGTCCTATGGAAAACAGCTCACGAAAAGTATGGTGAGATTGAAAACTGTCCATGTCCATCAGTAAGTTGGGTGCAAAACTCGCCTTGTCCCTTTTGACAAATCGCATTGAAGGCTGGGGTCATGTGACTGTAATGCAAGATGGCTACCATAAGCATGTAAACATTGTACTTGTGTGGTCTCTTGCAGTTGTTTATTCTGAAAGTTGTACACATTTTTCATCTAAATGAATTATAAATTATGGAACATAATTAGGGCATGACAGAAAGACAATCTGACCATTACGGGAAGCAGGTACGCCGTGAAGACCAGTGGAAACCAAATATGGCAAAATTGAAGAGGTATGTATTATTTTTGTCTTTACATCATGCACTAAATGGTGGAAATCTGAACATTAAAATAACCGTTCAGGGTGTTAAGAAAAAATGTATTCCCCATTAATCGTATTTGTGTGAAAGTAATACTATTATTACTGACATGACCTAAAATTGATCTATGAATAACTTTTTGTTTATATGTGTGATTTCAGATATTCGTCAAAAGGACTTCCCGAGTATCAAAAACGTGGTCATCGAGTCGGATGGGACTGTGCTAGCCTGACAAAGTCTTTTCATACCAGCTATTATGCAAAGTGTGATAAAATTTACCAAGATAATTTCCTTCTGAAATACATGAGTATCAAGACACCTTCGAGATCTCGTTGTAGGGAAGAAAGACAAATCAACAGAGGACAGACAATCTCTTATTTCGTACGAAAGAAAGTACCTGGTGGGTCATTGAAACTGAAAGTATGTCGTGAAACATTTATGAACATTCTTGGTGTTTCAAAAGCAAGAGTGCAAAACATCGCATGTCATCACCTCAAGACTGGAGATATTGCTAAGGAGAGAAGAGGAGGTAATCGCCAGACGATGAAGAATGAGCCCAAACGACAGGAAGTAATTGCTCATATAAAAAGATATGTTCCAACTGAGTCGCATTACTGCAGGGAGGAAAGCTGTCGCGTGTATTTACCTGCGACTGTCAACATTAGAAAGATGTGGCGACATTACAATTCCGTGGTTACTCCTGAAAAGAGAGTCATGCAGAATTTTTTTAGGAACATATTTAATACAAAATGTAACATTGGATTTGGGTCTCCAAAAACAGATGTTTGTTCCATGTGCCTCAGACCTTAGGAACAGATCAAAACTGAAAAGTGTGACGTTAAGAAAGCTCAAAGGGAGTCTTCATAACCTTAAAGCAAACAGTTTATATTCACTGCTGAAGGAAAAGCAAGACAGCCTTCTGACAATGTCCTTTGACTGCCAAAAAAATTTACCCTTGCCAAAAATACCTGATCAGAGTGTCTATTATAGTAGGCAATTATATCTATACAATTTTTCCATTGTAGTAGGTTCCTCTAAATCAAAGTCAACCACTAATAATTTATTCATGTACACTTGGATCGAACATGAAAGTAAGAAGGGGTCAAATGAAATATGTTCAGCTGTTTCCCACCGTTTGTGCCATACAGACATGAGCAACGTACAAACTTTGAGATTAATTGCCGATGGATGCCCTGGGCAAACTAAGAACACAATAGTTGTCTCAATACTGTGTCACTGGATGTACAAACATACGCCAGGAGTAAACACAATAGAAGTTATTTATCCCGTAACTGTACATTCATTCGTGCCTCCGAATAGAGTCTTTGGGCTCATCGAAAGGCAACTGCGGAAACGAGAAGTGATCGTTCAGCCACCGGAGTACCATAGCATCTTGGAACAGTATGGGATCCTTCACATTCTAGGAAGAGACTGGAAGGTACTTGACTGAAAAGGAGCCATTCAAAACATCACTAAACCCGCAACATCATTCCCCTTCCAGATGTAAAACGAGTGATCATCATCCGTGATTCTCAGAATGCTATAAAAGTCCAAGGGGAGCCTAATTATAATTCTGAAATCAACTTACCAGTGTCCGTATGCAAACGTGGGAAACACTTAGGACACACAAACTCGAGCTGCATTACGAACACGGTTGTTCCTATTATGAAAAGAAACTGGAGGGTGTTTTCAAAACTCCTCGAGAAACACTATGGTGAGTCCTGGAGGGAACGTGAATCCTTGTCGTGGTACATGACATTACTAGGTTCCAGCGGGTCAGGGGCATCAGTTGAATCAGAATGCCTAGCAGGAGAAGATGAAGACGTTGTTCCAGATATGATGTATTAAGTGGATTGCAGTTTGTCAGTTGTTACATCATGTACCTTCAGAAACATTAAAAGAAATTTAAACTGAATACACAGTTTTATGTTCACCTCATATCCTCTCCTCATGTACAACTAGTCAGGTTCAAAACTGTCCATGTTCATTTCAGTTGCATGCAAAAGTGGCCATCTGCAAAGTCAGATGCAAAACTGTCCAAGTCCATTTATATTTTGCTTATATCTTACATGCACTGAGATCCTGATATTTTTTCAATAGCCCAAATGGTTTTGTACTAATCCATACGTATGTATACAACATACAGTGTAGGGCAGTGTGTATTTACCCAGTGAAAACAGTTTTTCCACTTTTTCTCAAAGCAGGTTATGGAGGACATGGACAGTTTTGCATCTAGGCGACTGATTTGTAGACCAGCTACCGGTTGCCGAAGCAAAATTGTTTTATCGAAGGCTTCCGACGCATGCCAATTTTTGCCGATAAAGGTTTTGATAATACGCTAGGAGCCAAGAAAACTTTATTTTTAGATGTGCATCACGCCAACATCTGCGCCCAGTAGCTGTCATAAACAATAAGATTTAAATTTTGTTTTAATTTCGTTTCATAGAAAGCGTATACAACTTGTAATTGTTTATTGCAATGATACATTTATTTTTTTGTGAGCAATATTTTGACCAACAGTCACTGAAGCGCCAAAGAAACCGGTATAGGCATTTGTATTCAAATACAGAGGTATGTAAACAACAGAATACAACACTGCGGTCGGAAACTCCTATATAAGACAGCAAGTGTCTGGCGCAGTTGTTAAATCGGTTACTACTGCTACAACGACAGTTTATCAAGATTTAAATAAGTTCAAACGTGGTGTTATGGTCGGCGCTTACAAGGCCCTTGTTCACCTGATTCTTGATCATTGTTCTTCAGCCGGGGACTGATAGGAGAGCGGCGCGTTTTAGTCATGGGATCATTTAGTTGGCACGAGTGCGGTACAGAGATGCTCAACAAATCTAATGACAGGTGCTTCAAGAGAGGCGTTGTGCATTACGGAGAGGTTTATTACCGAAATTTCGAGAGAGTGCTTTGCGGGAAGAGTCGGACAACATACTACTTCGTCCTACATACAACTCGCGAAATGACCGCAATGAGAAAATTCGAGAAACTAGGGCTAACAGAGAGACATACCAACAATCATTCCTACTACTCGCCATTCGCGAGTAGAACAGATATTTGGGGGGGGGGGGGGGGGCAATCAACTGGTGGCACCAGATGTACTCTTCGCCACACATCCTTCGCGTTTTGACTTAGACGCGGATCTACAAACTGTTCTGCTGCAGTCAGGCAACACTGCGTTATGAAAGAGAGAAAGTAGCCCAAAAAATAAATCAAAGCTCATTTATCTTGATGTGCGAGCCGACGATGCTACAACTATTATATCAAGTCCCAGGATCCAACATATGTTTGTGCAAACATTACGCTCTAAGGTACATATTCTTATCATATAAATGAAAACGCCGATTTCATGATTTCTCGTTTATTTCATTTTTCACAATCATTTCAGAAACAGTTTTCAACTAATAAGTTTTGCGTACTATTCATACAAAATCCACAAGCTCAACAGAGAAACTTGTGCGTCAGACAAGCTGTGTTCCTGTCGTGATGAACGACACGTTAGTTCTCAGTGCCACAATGTCTCCAATACTGCTGCACGTCTTCACCATCTCGCTGCCAAAACCACAAACCAGCATAAGTGAAAAAATTAATATAATAGTCAGTATTTTCATTTGCGTACTCATATTCTTGTCTCGTGTTATAACAACTCATTTTTCAGTTAATTCATATTTCTTTAGTTTCAAAAATTTACCGTTGTTTAAACTTGATCTGACCAGCTTTGCTATTATTGTTGCTCCTTGCAATTCAGTACAATAATTAAAAAATTTCGAATTTAACAATCTGACATTCCAGAAAAGATTGTAAGATTCCTGGCCACTATATACGAAAGAATTAATGAAATTTCTGTCTTGTTTCACTCCATAAAATCATATCAACATCATGTAAGACGTGTAGTTTTTACTTTCAATTAAATAGATCAGCTACACCTGAATAAAACTACCTCATTCAACAGGTTTGTTATTTTGTATGTTGGTCACATTTTCACTACCTATGGGATTCTAACACAATCTGGCAGAACATCGACTCTCTCTAGTAACCTAAGCGATCCATGGTATCACATCAGTAAAGCACTATAGATGTGTAGTGGGTGACGTCATTCCACTTGTAAGAATAATAAAGTTCATTACTACCTCCCCTCCCGGTTTCACGAGCGTAAACACGGCATTGTTGACATACAAAGCGGATCTTCAAATTCGCTTACACGAGTAATACTTAGACAAATTTGTTTTAATTATCAGCGGTACCACTTACGTAATATGGTGAGGCAAGCATGGTTCGTACAGTAAACAAACAGTAAAAAAAGCAAATACGGACACAGAAGGCAATTAGAGTCCGTGACGTCGCTACCAAACGAGACAAGGCAGACTTGCAGTGAGGTCGGCAAATCGACTGCTCCCACCTCCTGAGCGCTTCTGTGTAAAATGTTTGCTCGCCGCTCCTTGCCATCGGACACCTGTGTCAATACTCTCTCCCTTCCATAGCGGCGCCGGTTTACTTAGCGGTATTGCGGAACTGCAATAAAAATATCGGTTTCTACCTTTCAGGCCTCCCCGTTTAACTCCAGGTCGGTCTGCTGCGGCCACAGAAGGCGCCTATTTCCATCTCCGATTTCCTGAGGGGAGCAAATGCAGCCACAGGATACCCTGACGTCATGGAAGTACAGTGCGGCCAAACCAAGCTCCTACAAGTTCGCTCCACGATTGTGACCGCTGGTGGCACTGTGGAAGGCATGGCATTTAAGGATTTCTGAGAAATTGGTAATTCCGCATTACATACCGTTTCCTTCTGCAGGGTTGTCCAGAGTCCATTGTTTGTTGCTCTACACCAGCGAGTTTCAACCTTCTGAGCTTCGCGACTCCACGGATAGTAAGTATAATAAAAATTAACAGTTGATGATCCTTCCCCCCTCCCAACTCAAAACAGTAATAATAGAAATCCTTAATATTTCTGACTGAATTTTGACTATAATTATAAATGTAAAAATTAATTTCATATAATCACTCTGCACTAATGTTATGCATTAAGAAAACACCCATAGTATGAAAATGGTGTATTACTGTTCCTATTATTTTACATCGTTGCGTTTATTGCGACAGATTTGAACGAGCATGTATAATGTATACATATATGAGCAGTTGACAAGTTCCAACTTTATGCGCACTTGTTCTTTGTAATTTGATTTCCTTCTATAATACACGCTGTGAGAACATGTTGCAACGTGCATATGGATGCATTTGAACAAATCGTACTGTGATCACCTTAAAAAAAGGTATTTGCGATTGAACAACTTTAGTTAAGAATGTGTCTGGTGTTTTATTCTAGTGTGCGGTAACTGTGAAACTTGACTGCTTTCTTTTTCAATTTCTTATGAGAAACGTATAAATTTGTGAAAAAACGAAGTGAGTCACCTACATCGGTTGGTAAAAAGACTAGGTTGTACAATGACAGTTTTTCATTGATCTAAAGCCACAGTGCACTGCTTTCTTTCAAGTTCTCTCCGATGAATGCATGAAGTTCAAACATGTGAAATCTTATGGGACTTAACTGCTAAGGTCATCAGTCCCTAAGTTTACACACTACTTAACCTAAATTATCCTAAGGACAAGCACACACACCCATGCCAGAGGGACGACTCGAACCTCCGCCCGGACCAGCCGCACAGTCCATGAATACAGCGCCCTAGACAGCTCGGCTAATCCCGCGCAGCGACATGAAGTCAAAGACAATATGTTGTTTTGCAAAAAACTACCGGGTCATACAACAAAACAACGTCTGTTTGGTGTCTTTTGTGAAGCTACTAGGAACTAACATAGACTGGACAAAATGTATTGCAGAATGAAGTAATGGCGCAAAGGTAATAACAGGAAATAACACTGGATTAATGAAAATATTAAAACATGGTCTTATACGAAAGGCGGGATGGACGCACTGGTTCCATCACAAACACGTTCTTGTCACGAAAAACGTGTCGGAAAATCTCAATAAAATTCTCTGTGAGTCTGTGAAAATTATCACAAAGATGACCATTACAGAACAGGCTGATTGCTAAACTAAGCCATAAAATGGGCGAAAATAAATCTCTTCCTTAAAGATGTTAGATGGTTATCGCGAGGGGAAATATTAATACGGGTAATGTAACGGCTTGATAATTTTGCAGGATAAATAAAAAGACAACATGGTTTCATTACGAAGCTGGATATCTGGATTATTCGACTTCAAAGCAAAATTTTGGTTTATGTTCCCACTCACTGCGGATTATACTGAGAAAACTTTGACTGAACGAAACACTATTATTCACCAAGGTTTGCAATGAATTAAAATACACGGTTAAGTCGCGTAAATGTCTGAATGTAACGTTGCAAAGAACGAGCATGTGAGAACCGTGGTAAGAAAGGCGAATCGTCGAAGTCGAATGGTCGACTTCGTTTTATTGGGAGAATTTTGGGACAGAGTGGTTCACCTATAAGGCATCCCACTTATAGGACGCTGGTGCTACATATTCTTGGGTACTGATCTAGTGCTTGGGATCCGTACCAGGTCGCACTGAAGGAAGACACCCAAGCAATGCGGAGGCGGTCTGCTAGATTTGTTACCGATAGGTTCGAACAACACGTAAGAGTTACGGAGATGCTACGTGAACTCCAATTGGAGTCCCTGGAAGGAAGGCGACTCTCTTTTCCAGAAACGCTACTGAGAAAATTTAGATAACTAACAACTGAAACTGACTGCCAAATGACTTTGCTGCCGCCAGCATACATTGCGCGTAAAGACCAAGAAGATAAGACAGGAGAAATCAGGGCTCATACGGAGACTTGTACACAGTCGCTTTTGCCTGGCTCTATTTGCGAGTGGAACAGGGAAGGAAATGACTAGTATTGGCACAGGGCACCCTCCGCGATGCACCGAACCGTGGCTTGCGGAGTAAAATGTAGATGTAGAAGATACATTGTCGTGAGCTAAAAGTCAGTTGACGGAGTGTTTCCCGAAAGAATAAATAAATTCCTCGAAGAGATGTCTAGTGAATCCTTTTAGCAAAAACGTTGCTGCTGCTTGAGATTCACGGCCAGCTCCTCCAACGGTCTGCTGACAAAACGATGCAAGTGCAGTTTATATCTGAAGATTTAAATGCGTTTCGATTTGCTCGTCGAAATGACTATGGAAATTTAGTCGAAGAAGCAATGTAAATACGAATCCCTTTCGCCACATTTTATCTCTGTGAAAAGGGTTTTTTGTCTATGGTTGCGCTTAAAACTAGGCCAGGACTTGTCTTTAACGCTCGAAAACAATTTGCTTTTGTTTGCTTCTAACGTCGATCCACGTGTGGAGAAATTTTTTAATGAACAGCAAATGAAACCATCATCTTATTTTCTTTTCTTTACATGTATAGTTCATACAAGTAAAAATGTTTATGATACATTATTTTTTCTCATCAAATGATTCGTTAAATTTAACCTACTTTACGACCCACCATTTTTTCACGGTAATCCTCTTGGGGTCGCTATCCCATAGTATAGAACCAATACCCTACACAAGACATTTTCTGATCAGCAGTGGTTTGTGCGATATAATTCATGAATCAGCTGACGACCAACGACGGTCGTGGAGAAGGAGTCACCGTAGGACATGTGACCAGCAAGTCCAGTAGAAAGTGTTGTTAAGGGAGCCAGGGGTTATTTGGCTTAATGGGTTAGCTGCTTCATGTTACAGTGGGGCTAAGGAGCTGTCATCGTGTTAGTACGGAGTGCTGTGACTGTTCGGCTATGACGACAGTCAGTACGCAATTTTAATCCTCGCGTTCATCATGAAAATAGGATATTTTATCGATAAATGTAGCGCCCAGACGATACTAGAAGTGGGGATCTTCGTTGTACTAATGTTTATAAAAATATGTTTGAGAAGTTATTCATTGTAACGACGCCATGTAGTATTCACAGGTGCTGGAAAAGATGAAATAACTTGCCTCTAGGCCGTGCAAACAACGATAGCATGGCGACGATAGAGGCAGTCAAGAACGCCGGGACGCCACTGCTGCTGAAGAAAAAACATAAAAAACTATAACGTACTGTCAGTTGTTGAACTGTATTCTTGGTTGACTGACCCAATCCAGGGTAAGGTTTTACTCTGTTTCACACTGAAATCAACATGAACTGAACTATTTAGATGGTAGCGAGGAAATTAATGGTGCGTTGCGTATAGTTTTCGGTTTTCAGAGTACACGCAGGAATATTTTATAACATTTATCCTCTTGTAATTTGTAATTTGAGCTTTTTTGAAGTGATTGTATTTTGCAGTGCTTATTCTTTGAAGTTCAGTACGTAACAGTGTCGTTTAATTGGACAAATGAAGAATTGTTATGAACAATGCTAACTGTTTATTCTTTGGATTTTACAGAATCTATTAGGGATTTGAAACTATTTCATCATGTGCAGGGACGAACTTCAGTTTAACGTTGTCAGATGCAGTTTCTTAATCAGGGCCTTCACTTCAGTTAAACATTGCGAATTTTCTGGGGATTAATATTAGGCACCTGTTGCGGTTGATCTCACCTGCATAGGAATTAATATTCTTGAGTATCTAGGATCGGGGAGTGTTAATGTAGACAGACAGTGTGCGAACATTCAATATTTACCTACCGAGAGGTAGATCACCACCGTGTATATAAAGGAGCACCACCACTGTAACTTCGGTCTGCTTGGAGGAGTCAGGAAGGATGTACAAGGGTTTCATTGTTTTTATGACTGGTGGTAAATTTTTTCGTTGTAATATTTTTGTTTTAGGTCGAACTGAGCCACTGCTGATGTCATAATCTGCTTTTTCCGATGTCTGGTAGTATGTGGTACCCATATTGTTTTGATATCCGTGTGGGGCTAGCTGTCATGGTTAGGTATGTGATAAGCAGACATTACTATAACTCGCTCCACACCAACGCCAACTAATCCCTTTATTATTGTTCACTTAAAAAGGAACAATCTCTGCAAAAAACAAATAAAAGTTCTACATCAGATTCTGAGAGAATAATAACCCTTTATTGGTTTTAGCTATATGGAAGTAAAAGAGGAAAAGAGACCGAGGAAATCAATCAGTTAACAGAATGACTCAGTCGGTTCATGCTCACAGTGCTGAGGGCAGAAGATAGGCTCAAGTGGTTAGTGACTTTAACATTCCAGCTTGGAACTTAGCAAGATACTGCAGAGAGCCAAGGGATGCTGCTATTGTTACCCCCGCTGTATGTAGAGGTGGGAGAGTAACCGAATCATGAAACCGAAGCGGATCTCCAACTGCAGGAAGTATAAATGGAGCCCTAGAGCCGGTAGTTTTCCAGGTATTATGAGATTCTGTTCGTCTATTATACGATTCGTAGACGCATACTAGATCTACATACCTATTTGCATTTTGTCTATTCTTAGGTAGTACCCACAAACGTATCACACCCACAATTTCTTTGAGGCTACGGGTGTTCTCACTTCACCACTAATTCCAGTTGAGCTAGTATTTGAACAGAGCGTCAGCTGTTTACTTTGTGCTAGCGACAAAAGAAGATTTCCGATTGCCAAAGTACAGGAATAAATCACATGGACTGACCTGTGTCCTAGTGAAGCAAGAAGGTGCCCAGCCCTGACTGTGTTCCTTAACTTATGAAAAGAAGCAAATTATTATCTCTCTGAATTGAGTGCTAACCTAGCTCGAACCTCCATTTTCAACAGGACTAATGTCAGCCAATTATTCAGTCTACTCGAAGCAGCAATGTACTTTACAAATTTTTGTGCCTTCGCCTTTAGATTTGGAGGAATCAGTTTCAAGGATACTTAAGGACCACTTTAGAGAGGTATAACTGCATCTATTAAGATCACTGCGAGGGTCAGCATGTTGAGAATGAAATAAATATCTGCGGTGCCCTTCACCGTCTCATTTTCTCCCTATTGTTTATCCCATCCTGGTGTGTCAGCTGTTCTAAAAACTAGGAAACTTGTTTATTTAACTTTTGGAGCAGAGTGCACTGTAGAAGAGCTTGTAGCAAAGAATGACCAACTGCTGCAGTACACCAGCCACTCCTGTCATTGTCTCAGTTCCAGAACATTTCTGCGTGACTTATGCAAAGTCAGCTAGGAGCACCCGCATTTAAACCCCTCACGGACCAGCTAACGTCGTCGAGCAGCTGGGAAGTAACGCGGCCAATGCTTTCCAATGATGCTACTGCGATTACCATCGCCAGACCTCGAATCGCTGTCCACTCCTGAGCATCTGGGCGTTAACGGGGAACTCAGCACTCTGCCGCTATTTGCCAGCCTGGGGATCCAGCCATCTCCGCCTCTGCCGATGCACCAGGGCCAGCGCCAGCACAAGTGCCGCCCGGTGCGAGCTGCTAAATTGCCGCCGCCCCCCCCCCCCCTCCCTTCCACGTTTTTTTTTTTTTTGCAAAACATTTGTGGAATTTTATTTAAACAAATCTGTAGGAAATGTCAGCAATCTATCGCAATTTTTGTTTTTACTAGGTTTACTAGGTTTCGACCACTGAATGGCCAGTGTCAAAGCTTTTAACTTGTGCTTACATCTAAACCGTCATGTTGACAGTTATGTTCAGCGTGACGCTATAGATGTAAACATAACTCAAAGCATTGAGAATAGCCAGCGTGTCCCGAAATCTATGCAGATAAGGAAAATAAAAACAAAATTTGCGACTCATTGGAGACATTCTCTACAGAGATCTTATGGGACTTAACTGCTAAGGTCATCAGTCCCTAAGCTTACACACTACTTAACCTAAATTATCCTAAGGACAAACACACACATCCATGGCCGAGGGAGGACTCGAACCTCCGCCGGGATAGCCACACAGTCCGTGACTGGAGCGCCTGAGACCGCTCGGCTAATCCCGCGTGGCATAAACTTACAGTTAACGTAAATAAACATTTTTCAGTGGCAATGAACAGATAAAGTATTCAACCGAACACAAAATATATTTACATTTTAACGATAATTTGGTTTGAACAATAATATTTACAATAACTTTTCAATGTTGAACATAATAAGAAACAACACAGTAAATAACCAAGAGACTGATCATAATCTAAAAATTAAAAAAAACTAGACAAATCGAGCCTTCCTGGCTTTTGCTTGTGCAAACTCACTCACAAGATCTGTGTAATTAATTCCTCTGCAAGCTCGTGCTCAATCGATATAGTTGCAAGATCATTCAAACGAGTGTGGCTCATCGTTGATCGGAGGTATGTCTTTATCAATTTCATTTTTGAGAAGCCCCTGTCTCCACTCGCAACTGTCACTGGAAGTGTTAGGAGAATTCTCAGAGCAATTTTAACATTAGGGCAAAAATTATGTCTTCCTATAAACTTCAGAGTCTCTTTTGGACCTATTTCAGGTTTCAACAATGTTGAAAGCACTTTTATTTCTTTCCTCAAGTCCAGTGCATCAATGTCGCATGACTCGTGATCTTGCAAAATCGCTGAAAGGTTTCTACACTTTGTGTCCAGGCTGTCAGAAGGTGCAGTCTTCAGCTCGCCGATGTCGTAGAGAAAATCAAAATAATCACAATGAGATTTAGTTGATTGAAGCTCTCATCCAAAGATGTGGTTACTATATCTAAAAAATAATAGAAGAATTCAATCTTGTAATATTTTGTTGAGACATCTATTGTCTCCTCCCTTCCTTCATATGTGAAGTGTATTGGCTTCTTACTACGTCACCAGGAAACGATTATTCGTGGTAACATTAGATCATCTAGCTCTAACTCTGTAGCCAATTCTTTGGAATCCGTCAAGAAAGACACAAACTTTTCCTCTGTTCTGCAGGTCTCAAAATATGCTTTCGTTTTTTTCAGGCATATCCACGGCTCAGAAACATTTATGTCAGTGGTCTGGAGGGTCTTACTGACCACACTGATGTGAAGCAGAACGTCGTACCAGATTACCAGAGAAGTGAGAAAGGTTTAATTTCGTATTTGATTCGCAAGTAACGTTGCTTCGTGAGCGGCCATGCCATCAAATTCTTCTGATATCTGAACCAGTGCATCATAAACGCCTCCAATTTGAAACCTCAGGGGAGTTAGTGCATCGATGTGACTTTCCCACCTGGTATCGCTCAGTTGCTTCAGTGACAGGTTAGGGAGATACTTCTTCAAGGCATCCCAACGCCGAACGGAGGACGAGAAGAAGTCATAAAAGCTTCTCACTGTCGAAAACATGGAGACAGCATATTTAGAAGACATAACGGCATTTTTTACAACAAGATTCAATGAGTGACTGCTACATGGTACATAAATTGCTCTCTTGTTGATATCTGAAATTCTTTTCTGGAGACCAGACTTCTTTCCTTTCATGTTTGCTCCACTGTCGCATCCTTGCCCTCTCATATTACACAATAGGATTTTTTATCTTCCAAGAACTTGAGTACGACCTGCGTCAAAGTGGAGATTGAGGAATCGGGCACTGCAAGAAATTACAGGAAATGCTCCCGAATTCGGACATCGTATACCCCGTCGAGTCTTGTCTCCTGGACGAAACTTGCTACAACTGTCATCTGCTCAACTTTTGAAATATCTGGTGTGCAGTCCAATACATTGCAGGTTTCATCATTAATAGCAAGTTGTTGGTTATAGATGATCCAATAAGATGAATTTTTCATTTTGTGTTTCTTTTCCAAGATAATGATGATCCTTGTTCTCACCCTTTGTTCTGTACAGGTGCTCCATCATCACAGTGTCGAACTTCCCGAATAAGTCAACAGGTTTCAAGAAGTTTCCGTTGTCAGGCTGGAAGAGTGTATCTCTACTCAAAGGCAGACATTGCCGACCCAGGAAATGAATTATTGCTGTTAAGCGCTCAAGAACATTTTTCCAATGTTCGCTTTCAGTTTTCAGAACCCTTTGATCATGGGCGTCGGCAGCTCATGACTTTTTGAGTCCCTCGGAAAACACGATCCACTTATTATGTGAATTCAAATGCTCGGTAGATTTCCCGTGACTTTCGAGATACGAAGCAACCTGTCGACAGTCACTTATACCGTTCTTTACAATTTTTACTGTATATGACGAAAAAAGTTGGAACAAAAGCAGAACATAGCATTCTTGCTCTTTGAGTACACCAACCAATGCCGATCTGCTTCTTGTAATTTCTTCAAAGAATTGCTGTAGTGCACAGGGCTGAAACGCCGGTTGTCCACGTTTTTAGGATATTCTTCAGCTTCCTTAATGCACTCGGGAGGACCTCGCATGACCAAAGTCGTTCGAATGCAGTCGGTAATTTCCCGCCATCTTCCGGGAACTGAGTCAATTGTGTCTTCCATTTCAGGCTCGCCTTCAATCCCTTCTCCGGTGGTGAGAACCTCGGCTGATGTTCCTCCGGTATTTTCCGAATCGGGTCGTCTAATTTCAGTTCTGCCTGATGTTTCAGTCTCGGAGCTTTCGCCACAAAGCAGGTCTTGAGTCCAGACGAGGTCTGTTGAACATGTTGTGGATGGCTCACCGTCACCATTGCTACTGTAAGCGGTGGTCACTGTACTGCGTTCGTCAACATTCTGGTCATGTCCTGAAGATAAATATGTAGCTGCAGTTGCTCCACTAGTTTCTGCACTTTCAGGATCGCCATTGCTAGGTCGTCCTCTCTTTGGCTTGAAATGTCGTTGTAGTGCATCCTCTTGTTTCGTATCGTCATCTTCCTCCAGCGCCCGTCTTCTCCGATATTCACTGCCAGACAGTCTTTTTCTACCGTTGGACATGTTTCGATCCAGCCAATAAAGAACGATTACGTGAAACTAACTGTTGATGTCAGGGTACTAACTTTATTTGCAACACACTTCGCAGACAATTTCCAGATATTCCACTGCAAGTAAACGGAAAATTATATTACTGTAGGATACACTGTTCAGGACATGAAATCATAAGAACTGAGACGCTTGAAATTTAATTTCAAGCCGAATTTCACTACAGACGCAGGTAAACGGTCAAAGAGTGGGGCGGAAGACAATGGAGAGAGGAAGAATAACAAGATGGAGCAACATAATAATGCAATAAATACACATCCCGGCATCGACGCGTACTAATTCCAGTAGAAATATACACTACTGGCCATTAAAGTTGCTACAACAACAAGAAATGCAGATGATAAACGGGTATTCATTGGACAAATATATTATACTAGGACTGACATGTGATTACATTTTCACGCAATTTGGGTGCATAGATCCTGAGAAATCAGTACGCAGAACAACCACCTCTGAGCGTAATAACGGCTTCGATACGCCTGGGCATTGAGTCAAACAGAGCTTGGATGCCGTGTACAGGTACAGCTGACCATGCAGCTTCAACACGATACCACAGTTCATCAAGAGTAGTGACTGGCGTATTGTGACGAGCCAGTTGCTCAGCCACCATTGACCAGACGTTTTCAGTTGGTGAAAGATCTGGAGAATGTGATGGCCAGGGCAGCAGTCGAACATTTTCTGTATCCAGAAAGGCCCGTACAGCACCTGCAACATGCGGTCTTGCATTATCCTGCTGAAATGTAGGGTTTCGCAGGGATCGAATGAAGGTTAGAGCCACGGGTCGTAACACATCTGAAATGTAACGTCCACTGTTGAAAGTGCCGTCAATGCGAACAAGAGGTGACCGAGACGTGTAACCAATGGCACCCCATACTATCACACTGGGTGATACGCCAGTATGGCGATGACGAATACACGCTTCCAGTGTGAGTTCATTGCGATGTCGTTCAACACGGATGCGACCATCATGACGCTGTAAACAGAACCCCGATTCATCCAAAAAAATGACGTTTTGCCATTCGTGCACCCAGGTTCGTCGTTGAGTACACCATCGTAGGCGCTCATGCCAGCGATGCAGCGTCAAGGGTAACGGCAGCCATGGTCTTCGAGCTGGTAGTCCATGCTGCTGCAAATGTCGTCGAACTCTTCGTGCAGATGGTTGTTGTCTTGCAAACGTCCATCTGTTGACTCAGGGATCGAGACGTGGCTGCACGATCCGTTACATCCATGCGTATAAGATGCCTTTCATCTCGAGTGCTAGAGATACGAGGCCGTTGGGATCCAGCACGGCGTTCCGTATTACCCTCCTGAACCCACCGATTCCATATTCTGCTAACAGTCATTGGATCTCGACCAACGCGAGCAGCAGTGTCGCGATACGATACACCGCAATTATGATAGGCTACAATCCAGCCTCTAACACAGTCGGAAACGTGATGGTACGCATTCTCCTCCTTACACGAGGCATCACAACAACGTTTCACCAGGCAACGCCGGTCAACTGCTGTTTGTGTATAAGAAATCCGTTGGAAACTTCCCTAATGACAGCACGTTGTAGGTGTCGGCACCGGCGCCAACCTTGTATGAATGCTCTGGAAAGCTCATCATTTGCATATCATAGCATCTTCTTCCTGTCGGTTAAATTTCGCGTCTGTTGCAAGTCGGCTTCGTGGTGTAGCAATTTTAAAGCCCAGTACTGTATTAACTCACAGCACTGCGGTTGTTCATTTCAAAGAAGTGACACTCGTCATCTGTCGTAATTTCCATGTGTCACTTCTTTCGTGTCTGATTATGGAATATTGGGTAACAAATTAGTCATTACTGTAACACTTCACTTTTCTTCGCTTTATTTTCATTCTAGCTATTCGGATGACGCGTGCTTATTTGCCGACTTGCCAATTTCATAAGAAAAATAACTTTTCCTATTCTGCAATCTTAAAATAGAAAATTCTAACTTATAAGTAACGTGCGTATGCAATACTAATTGTAGTTTATATGACAAGCACTTACCTATTACATCCCAAGTTGCAAGAAATTCGGACGCACCAATTCTTCTGATCTTACGAAACGCAATGAAGGTGCTTCTGACCAATCTTGACTCCCTCGGCCAACTACCGAAACGAATTCTTTAGTTTACGTTGTAGAGAACGCAACAATACCTATTGCCTGGAAAGGCGAAATGGTGACGCGGCAGTGCCAGGAAATAGGTCACGTGACGGGGTACAGCGAGGCTACGGTTAAACTAGCGCCCAAGAAGAAGCAAGAAGCTCATAGTAAGTGTGTGACCGATGATACGGATAAATGTATTATCAGGCAGCAATTTCTATGACATTACGAACAATCGAAAGACATACGAACTTTGCGAAAACTGCACAACTTTTGTCAAACAGAAATGAGCTTCAAAGCTAGCAAGGAAACCTTTAGAAGCAATGTACTGTCTATGGATTTTCGTTATAGAAGGTATCAAAATTATCGTTTGGTTTTGTGAGCAGCCCGTCTTGGCCGAGCGGTTCTGGGCTACAGTCTGGAACCGAACGACCGCTACAGTCGCAGGCTCGAATCCTGCCTCGGGCATGGATGTGTGTGATGTCCTTAGGTTAGTTCGGTTTAAGTAGTTCTAAGTTCTAGGGGAGTGATGACCTCAGATGTTACGTCACATAGTGCTCAGAGCCATTTGAACCATTGTGTTTTGTGAAGACGAGAGGGCATTGTTGCTAAAAGACTATGCTTTCTAAGGTTTTCATCAGAATCAAAGAGACCAGTATTTTACTAAGATGAAACATGGATTCACACGCATTGTATAGTAAATAAATGTTGGGAAAGTGATAGTGCGCGAGTAGTATTGTCAATCAAAAGTGCCGGTCAGAGTTTAATTATTGTTCATGCAGGCGGAGACAGGTGTTTCATGACTCAAAAACCAAAACGTCCGACTATCACTCAGAAAAGGATAGCAAAAATTTTCGAAAATACGTCGTAACCTAACTTATGCCAGGCTTATTAGCAATGTCTTTATCCCCTGTAATTACTAGCAGCGTATTTACCCATTCGGAATACTTCCAGCCATTGTAGGTGTAGGACATGTTTGACTGTAGTAATGTTCAACCATTTTTATCCATAATGCGGGAAGAATAAAACACTCGGAAACTGCCATAGAAGGGCTTAGCGTAAATGCTTCAGGCCTAACATGTAATCGCAGTATCGAACTTTGCATTCGAATTTCCAAATTAGATGTTGTATTCTGCAAAAATAGTTGTGAGTAAACGCATGGCGCGTAACAGTCTGGCAGCGCTCCACTCATAAGAATACTGGCGTTTACGGCTGTACGGCAGACTGCTTCCCCCTCACTGTTCCTCCGGCGTGAACACAACGGTGCTGTCGCAGTGGCAAGGAAGAAATTAGTTCTCCTCCCACCCCATGTTCAACAGTGGCGGCCGGCAGGTAGTCGAGGCGTCATGCCACAGTTCTCGATGCCGCTCCCTCCGAGGTTTGGTTTCGAATCCCCTCTAAAAAAAAAAAAAAGGTGACAGATTTGCCGCCCCTCGGAAATTGCCGCCCCGTGCGGCCGCACGTTTCGTACGTGCCTTGCGCCGGCCCTGCGATGCACCATCGAATGCCTTACTTACCCTGTATCACTGGAGCGAGGCAGAGCTTGACGTTTTAAGACCAGAAGTAGTCGTATAGAGAAACACCGTGATGGTGTATTCACTACGCCCACCAACGACGCTATGAACTTCAAAGCTCAGTGGCAGTAAAGAAACGACAACAAAGAACTAATTTTATCTACGAGAAACTGTCTTATCCTGCTGCTACTGCATACATTTTCGGCACAGAACCGCTGTTCACAAGCAGGCATCTCAGCAACCGCGCTTATACTTTGTAACCTGTTGGCCTTCCTACCTCGTGTCGTCAGTTAACCTAAGGGGGAAGTCGTGTGTGTCACCTTTCTATGAATCGTGTAAACTTTACTCTCTATGGATATGAAAGATTTCTGAGTACGTGCAGAGTCACAATGTAAAAATAAATAAATAAATAAATAAAAACTATACTGGAGAAACTAACGTTTCTGCCACGGTTTCAGTGCCCATTTTCTGGATATACTGGTGTGCTTTAGCTGTGAAGTTGTATTTTTTCACTGCTGCTCGCTGTACATGACGTTACGTGATCATTCTGTAGGTTCGCTATGACTGGTTACTTGAGGTGGAAGGAGCGGGAACTCTACTAGAACAGGTTCCCATGGAGGAGTTAACGGGAAAATGCTGATGTCTATTGCTTGTTGCAATGTGTGTTATGAGTGGTGGTTATCGGGGAATGTGGTGTCAACTGCAGTTCCCATTTCTTCCACTTCGAGTGACGTATCATAACAACGATCTTTCAAACTTGTCATTTAACGTCACGCCCAGTGCGCAGCAATAACAAAATATAAGCGAGGCGGAGACGTTGGTTTCTCCTGTATGGTTCTTTACATGTTGACGCAGTACGGTACCCGGAAAACTTTTATGTCAATTGCCTTTCGTTGCGAAACCCTACACATATTTATTCCCTGGGTCACCGTGTTTAAAATTTTTGTGTAGTGTATTGTTTAAGACCGAGATCTTGGAACAGATCAATATTAGCGTAAAATACCGCAGAAAACAATCTGAGACAACCTGTGTACCAGACCAACAGTCGGGGGTGCCACGAACGACTACGCTGCTCCCAATGAGGCGCAAGCATTTCCTCTTCGGATATCCAACGGCTAGTGTACTTCAAACATTCGTGCACTGACCTTATTTTGCGTGTTTTCCCGTTGAATAACATCTACAGACTTCCATAGTAGCCAGGGCTCGAGGTCTTCTGAACAGACATTGTGCTGAAGAGCGACAGATTTGTAATTCTTTTATGTCTCTATATGTCTCATCATTCAAAGCTACTGTTAGCAACTGAAGCTGCATAAACAACAAGCTACTATTTGATCTTAGGCGTAGAATAAATTGATATCTGAATTCTCTGTTCGTGAACATCATGGTTTCCCGTTCGTATATCCACTAAAGAACCACACAACGTGCAAGGAAGTCATAATAGCAATAAGAGAAATATTATAATTCTCCATGCGTTCCCGGCGATCTGTTGACATCTTGGATATTCGGGAATCCAGCCGGATGTTCGTGTCGTCCTCGCACGATATTTCAACAGCGTGCCTCGCTGTCTTCTTCAGGTGCTACCTGAGACTGGTCCTTGGGTCGACCGAGTCCAGTATTTATGCCTTGGAGGAGCTGGGCGTTCCCTAATCGGTCCGCGCTGAGTCGAATGTTCCATCTGTGGTCCGCGCCCGCCAGACTCCGCTTGAACGGACCCCTCCAGTCGCGGATGTTCCGACTGCCGTCGGCGCCCGTTTTGGCCGTCCTCAGCGGCTGTGGTTGTCATCTGAGGTGTGTCAGACCCGATCTGAGATGTTGGATACTCTGTCTCATGACTGTCACTATGATTTCCACTACTGTTCCGTGCTGGGCGCTCCCTAATCGGTCCGCGCCGCGTCGTGTGTTCCGTCTGAGGTCCGCGCCCGCCAGACGCGGCTACATTGTCCCTCTCTGGTCGCCGGTGTTCCCTCCGCCGTCCGCGCCGGGCCTGGCCGCCTTCTGAAGTCGAGTTCATGATCTGGGGCGTGTCAGATCTGATGTCCGACACCTTGCCTCACGGCTGTTCTCTCGGTCTCCTATTTCTTGTGGAATCCCGGAGTGTCCTGCGTTGAGTTTTTACAAGCTCAAGTGCTCGATTCCAGGCAGTGCTGATTTGGTATCCCGAGTCACGGAGATTAGATTGTGTGTGACCTTAATCTCAATGGCTTCTTTAATGACACTGTCCCAAAATCTTGAGGTCTGTGTCACAATCTTGGTGTCATTGTAATCCATTGAGTGGCCAAGTTCCAGACAATGCTTTGCTATGGCTGATTTAGTTGCCTGCCTGAGTCTGGTATGTCTCTGGTGTTCTTTACACCTTCTGTCCACAGTTCTGGTAGTCTGGCCAATGAATGACATCCCACACTGTCATGGTATGTTGTAAATACCTGGCTTGCGCAGCCCCAGCATAGCCCCAATTTTGGTGGGTGGGCAAAATATGCTCTTGATCTCATATTTCTGGAGAATCCTGCTGATCTTCACAGAGATAGGTCCGGCGTATGGTAGGTATGCCATATTCTTTGCCTCTTCTGGTGCTTCTTCTGGATCCTTTGGCCGGTTGGCCGGTTGAAGTGCTTTCTGGATATCTCTAGAGGAGTACCCATTCCTGCTGAACACTGATTGTAAGTGTTCTATTTCTGTGGCCAGACTATCAAGATCTGACAGAGTTTGTGCTCTGTGGACCAGTGTTTTGAGCACTCCATTCTTCTGTGTCGGATGGTGGCAACTGCTGGCTTGTAGGAATAAGTCAGTGTGCGTAGGTTTGCGGTAGACACTGTGTCCAAATGTGCCATCTGCCTTTCTCTTCACCAGAACATCCAAGAACGGAAGTAGTCCATCCTTCTCCATTTCCATTGTGAACTGAATGTTCAGATGGCAAGATGTAGCAGGAACTCATCTAACTTCTATCTACCAAGGGGCCAGATGACAAAGGTATCATCCACATACCTAAAATAGCACTTGGGTTGATATGTGGCTGAAGAGAGTCCCTTCTCTTCAAACCTTTCCATAAATAGGTTGGCCACCACTGGTGATAGAGGGCTGCCCATCGCAACCCCTTCTGTTTGTTCGGAAAATTGACCCCCATATAGGAAGTACGTCGAGGTCAGTACATACCTGAATAGGTCAAGGAGAGCCCCATCGAACTTCTCTCCAATAAGCTCAAGTGACTCCTTCAGTGGTACCTGTGTGAAGAGAGACCCCACATCGAAACTAACCAAGATGTCTGTGTCTGTGATGTGTTGCTGGCCCAGTCGTTGCAGGAAATCCTCTGAGTTCCGGATGTGATGTGCACATTTACCCACATGTGGTGTCAACATCATCTTCAGGTATTTCGCAGTAGGGTAAGTTGCTGCGCCAATATTGCTGACAATAGGTCGCAGTGGAACCCCATCCCTGTGAACCTTGGGGAGTCCATAAAGTCTAGGTGGTGCTGGCGCTTTGGGACGCAGCTTCTTGATGACTTGTTCAGGCGAACATCCGGCTGGATTCCCGAATATCTAAGATGTGAAGAGAAATATTGCTTTTCTGATCGCCTGAAAAATGTATGATTTGGCGCTTGGAACGTTTGACATTTCCGCGTTTCACTTGTGTTTCGCGGTTTTTAATAATTTTGTGATGGATTTTATATGCTCCTATAAACGTACCATTACTTCCTGTTACCTTTATTGGCAAAAGATAAGAGAAAAAATATGTCTTTCAAAATTTCGTCAGGCTTACATTTAAATTCCGAAATGCCAGATATAAATCCAGTTTTTAATCTTGGAGGTACGTCCTAAAAATCCCACAAACATAAGTAGCATACAGCACATTCCTCCAACCATTAGTGTGTATTGTACAAGAAACTAAATGTTTATCGTATATATTACTTCTCAAGTTAACATCTCTTTTTGTTATCATATACCAATAATGGTGGGATGAAAGTGGTACCGTTAGAAATATTCATAACCGGCTTCTGACATTCCGAACCGATTTCGATCCATAACTTACTATTTGTGAAAAATTGTAATGTAACGAAAACTTTTAATTCTCTCAAGCAAATTGCATTATGGATACCCAGCTTCATACCTACGTTTTACGAAGGTAACTTATTAATCACGAATAAGAGAATAATTTTCGTAGTATGTTATTAGAAATACCATTTTATTTGTTTTAAATTGATTATTAACTGCATAATGTGAATACAGCGTTGTCATAGATAATAACCGCGTTCATTATCTCTGCTCGTCGTACAGGCTGACTTTTGTAAACGAATATACTTCCGAAACAACGAACATGTCTGTCATTGTCGCCTTGAACTGAGATTTACCTACTCCTACTACAACTGACAAGAAGAGAGGTTACCTATTAAAACAGTTTCTCTGTCAGTATGAACAAGTGGCAGAAATAAACGCTTAAAAGAGCAGGATGTATTTACAGAACCCGGTCTTTACTTACGGACAATTCTATGTGGCGTTTTAAAGGGTAACGGAATCAGCTAACACCTCTGTATCACTTAAATAAATTGAAAAACAAATTGTAGGCGCAGATAACATTCTTACGTCAAATATCGTTTACACCGAGATATTGTAATGCTCTGCAAAGAACTTTCTTAAAAAATGTAAGTGCGTGGAATTGTAAATACGAGAATGACCATAAATTCGTGATCATTATTTGACGCCGTTAGGTTCATTTTTAAGGAAGTTTTCATTCCCACAGATACCGTTATCCCAAAGACTACACTTATTCCATATACTGTCCTTACGTAAATCTATAAAAATCCCAAATATTTGCATTGATCCCATGATCTATTTAACGAATGAATATTTGGACAATATATCACAATGAAGATGTCCTGCAAAGCTAATGTGACATTCTTACGACATACAATTCGGTACCCAATTTCCTTCGAAGCAGGCAACATGAAACCTGTCACGTAGTCTCAGATCAAACTAAAATCTGCCGTGACGTTAAAAGTCGGATGTAAAATACGTTGCGGGCAGAACGCATAAAGAAACTAAAGAAGGATAAAACAAAAGGTAGACAGAAAAATGAAAGGGAAACCACAACCCATTTCGAGAATGTAACAAAGGAAATCGTAAAACGTCTAATCATGTGCCTCATGATTGGCGTGGTGCGTGATTTACGAGCCTGGGTATGTAATCTGCAGTTCGCAGTGAGTCGCGGAACCCTTAATCCACCCAGACGGACGGCCGCTTTATGAACACACGGCACGGAAAACGGCCTCATTCTTTAAATGGAACAGCCGGGTGACAGCGCCGTGTTTCAACCTTTTCCTTCCTTCGTTCTCATCTCATGCATTTTTTGCCAGTTAACGAGCTACTATTATTGAACACACAACGAAGGCGTGTATTTATTTTGCATGCAAGGAATTCCAGAAGAGCTTTGTAGATTCCAAGTGGAGAGAAAGTATCAAATGTATCCTAACATGCGTTATGGCTTAAGGAGAGACAATGAGAAATTGCAGTACTCTGAAAAAACCTTGTAAATCGCAAAGTTCTCAAGACAATCTAAATATATTTGGCACAGTTTGGAAGAAATGTTGTCTGCGTTACACGTTTTTAATTATAAAAGATGGAATTTTTTTATCGCATTGAGTGCAAATGTTCCGTTTTTGAAAAATCTGTCAGTACGAAAGTAAAGCATTTTTATACAAAATTTCATATATTGTTATCACAAATATCTTTTGAATAAAATTTTCGTATCTTCTTTTACTGGAATTTTATAGCTCTCCAAATATCTGTGGAAAAAAATTCACCAAATTGTAGGGCTTTTCTCTTATATAAATAATAGGTGAAAATTACCTCTACAGAATATTTCACTGTAGTACTGACTCGTTGGATGCCAAATTTAAGTGTTCTAACTTCAGTGTATAAGGAAAAGATGTGTACATTTTCCAAAATGTTAGTTACGAGAAATCGGCTCAAAGGCAGTGTTTGTATGGGGCCTTACCTTCTGTGGGTGAACTAGTGCAAACCACATACACACTACTTTTCATCCTCGAGCCGTCTTTTCTTTGGTTGTCTTCTCTGATTGCTCTTGTTTTCAAACTAAGTAGCAATAGTGTTAGCTGCAGCAGTTCTGTTGTTATTGATATCCATGGATATCGAGCATGACTAAGCTCAAATGCTAGCCAGCGTAGAGTTCGTTGTCTGCCAAAATTATTAAAGTGTAGTAATTACGCTTTACCAGAACGATGCTTGCTACAGATTGTAGTAATAGATTCACATACAATTTTCGTAAACCTAACTCCTTAGCAATCAATTGTAAACAAACTCAATAAACCAAACAATACAAAATCAGTTGCAATGATGCTATTCCACAGCTTTCTTGATGTACTACATCAATATAGCCGGCTTGCTGATTCATAAAACTGGAATAAAACGCCACAGGAATAAATAATACGAGGAAAAACAGAACAAGAGAGAGCCGTGATCATCTGCAAACTCTTGTCAACTATTATCTTTCTTACGCTTAGTATTATTTAGTAAATGATGAGTCAACAAAAATTTTTCCATAATTTTAGTCGCTTACATGTACGTTCTCCCTGAAAGCTTGATCTTCTGATTTCATTTTATCTCCACTGTTGATCATTTATCATCAAGAAATAGATCCTATGAACAAAGTCAGATACAGAACTGAAACATGAATACTATCTACACTAAATAAATTAAAAGACCACATTTGTAATTTAACGTCTGTTTCACTACATGAACTTAGGAGACACACCTGTCAATTTCTATCGTTACTTGTTTTGTTTCATTTATTTGATACTGGCTGGGCTCTGAGCACTATGGGACTTAACATCTGTGGTCATCAGTCCCCCTAGAACTTAGAACCACTTAAACCTAACTAACCCAAGGAAATCACACACATCCATGCCCGAGGCAGGATTTGAACCTGGGACCGTAGCGGTCACGTTGCTCCAGACTGAAGCGCCTACAACCGCACGGCCACACCGGCCGGCTATTTGAGACTGATTTTACATACAGTCAAATCAAATAATGTACAACTGCGTCGTTTGGTAACAAATTATATCCACAAAATTGTCAGTCTGCGACCACAGCCTAGTTCACATATGTTATGGGCCGACGAAACAACAAGCTTCTAGTCATGACCGTGTTTTTTTTTATTGCTTTGCGAGATGGCTGATTGTAACTGCACTGATGGGCCAAAACATTATGACCACCTACCTCACATACTGTTTGCCTGACTTTCGAACGAAGTAAATCACTGATTTTGCGTATCAGGGATCCGACGGTTTGTTGGTAGGTTTTTGGAGGTATGTGGAGTAGATTTCTACGGACAGGTCATGTCATTCGCGTAAATAATGGTCCGCTGATTTGCATATGCGATGATGGCGCCTGGTAGGGACCCAGATAAGTTCCACATGATTTACATCGGGCAAATTTGGTCGCCGAAACACCAACGTGAGTTCGCTATATGCTCCTCAAACCACTATAGCACTGTTCTGGCTCAAAGACACGGAAAATTACACGTCTAAAAGATAACATCGCCGTCACGGAAGACAACAAGCGTAAAGGATGCAGGTGACTCGCAGCCGTCAGAGTGTCTTCGATTACTACCACAGGCCCCATACAAGAGCAGGAGAATGTCTCCCATAGCGTGATACTGCTCCCACTAACCTGCGTTAGTGGCGTGCTGTACGTTCCGAGCCGCCGTTGATCCTGATGGCCGTCTGTGAAGAACCGTGGACGTCCAACCATTTAGCCTCTTTCCGTAGGTGCTCACAACAGTGGCATGTGAACATTCGACCAGCTTAGTGTTTTCCAGATTGTCGTTCACAGGCTCTGCGTAATAATAATCAGCCAGCAACCCACCAAGCGCCATCCAACGTCGCGATGGGTAGCGGCCATAATGTTTTGCATTTTCAACTTACGTGCTCGCGCTCTAAGGTGACATAAGGCGTACAAGGAAATTGAGCTTACGTTATGAAATATTGTTTTGTATCCAAGGAATTGGTGAACTATATGATGTATTTGAATCATAAATAGAACCATCCTGCCGTGAGAAAAAATTGGTTTATTTACTTATTGAACGACTGTTGTATATGAGCTAACACGGGACGATATCTACTTCATGACCGACTAAACCTCATTGAATTTTTTCACACGCCTCACTTTTTTTTTTTTGGTCATATTCTACTGACTGGTTTGATGCGGCCCGCCACGAATTCCTTTCCTGTGCTAACCTCTTCATCTCAGAGTAGCACTTGCAAATTACGTCCTCAATCATTTGCTTGACGTATTCCAATCTCTGTCTTCCTCTACAGTTTTTGCCCTCTACAGCTCCCTCTTGTACCATGGAAGTCATTCCCTCATGTCTTAGCAGATGTCCTATCATCCTGTCCCTTCTCCTTATCAGTGTTTTCCACATATTCCTTTCCTCTCAGATTCTGCGTAGAACCTCCTCATTCCTTACCTTATCAGTCCACCTAATTTTCAACATTCGTCTAAAGCACCACATCTCAAATGCTTCGATTCTCTTCTGTTCCGGTTTTCCCACAGTCCATGTTTCACTACCATACAATGCTGTACTCCAGACGTACATCTTCAAAAATTTCTTTCTCAAATTAAGGCAGGTATTTGATATTAGTAGACTTCTCTTGGCTAGAAATGCCTTTTTTGCCATAGCGAGTCTGCTTTTGATGTCCTCCTTGCTCCGTCCGTCATTGGTTAGTTTACTGCTGTAAGTAGGCTGTTTAGGTTTTCTTATTGGTAACGCCACCTCTGTATGAAAATCACTGGCTGTGCTGTGTGCAGTCTGTGGCTAGTTTGCATTGTTGTCTGCCATTGTAGTGTTAGGCAGCTGGCTGTGAACAGCACGTAGCGTTGCGCAGTTGGAGGTGAGCCGCCAGCAGTGGTGGATGTGGGGAGAGAGATGGCGGAGGTTTGTCATTTGTCATGAACTGCTATATATATTATGACTATTAAGGTAAATACATTGTTTGTTCTCTATTAATATCTTTCATTTGATAACTATCCCTATCAGTAGTTAGTGCCTTCCATAGTTTGAATCTTTTATTTGGCTGGCAGTAGTGGCGCCTGCTGTATTGCAGTAGTTCGAGTAATGAAGATTTTTGTAAGTGATTTGTGAAAGGTATAGTTTAATGTTAGTCAGGGCCATTCTTTTGTAGCGAATTTTGAAAGTCAGATTGCGTTGCGCTAACAAAAATATTGTATGTCAGTTTAAGCACAGTCCTGTACAATTTTTCAAAGGGGACGTTTCATATGTCGACCCTTAGCCGAGGATACCTCACTGGAATTTTCTGATTTTTTCTTGTAGTTTGTGTAGTTAGTGTAGCTTTTGTTTATTGCTAGCACGTAATTGTAGAGAGGATCTCCTTTGTAGTTGCAGTCTTTCATTGTTGTTGTGGCATGCATGTTAATGTGCACCAAGTATTTCGCTGCTGCGCTTGCAATTAACGAGATATTATTTTCAGTGCTATGTTAATGTGTTCTCTTATTGTTGCTCTTCAAATTGTGTTTTTCTGTGTTATCGTGTGAAATATTGTGACAATAATGGCGTGTGAAAAACGTAATACTAGGCTCCAAAGTAAACTGAGAAATGACAGTGAAGACGAAAGCAGTGTGTTAGCGCCACCGAGTAATGACCTAACTAATGTTCAAAGTAGTAATTTGGTAACTGTGCATAGGGAAATGGAGCGGGCTGCAAACAATGGCGTAGACAGTGAAACAGGTAGTGAACAGGGAAGCATTATCGATCGATCGCTCGGCAACAGCTCGCCTCAGGAATCCGAAATGACAGGACACAATTTTGCAAATACTGTAGATTCAGGTTTTGCGTCCTCACCGTTTTCTCAAATGAGTCAAGACACATTTTCCGCTTGTCAAAATGTGAATGTTGCCGGTAAAAAATTCACTGCCGAAAAGCACTGAGGAACATGTTTCAGACACCAGTGCATTGTTATTACAATTAATGCAACAAATGGGCCAAAAGCTTGAAAAGTTAGACACAATGGAACAACACCAGAGACAAACACAGCAACAGTTAGACACAATGGAACAAAATCAGAGACAAACACAGCAAAAGCTTCAAAAGTTAGACACCACACTTGAACAAACACGTGAAGATTTAACTACTGAGTTACATAAAATCGAATCGAAATGTCAAAAAGTCTGTAATGACGTAAAAACACAAATTTGTGAGCATTTTCAACCTATTTTTTCGCGGCATGAAAATGCACTACAGAATCACGAAGCAGCCATAAAAGAACTGCAAACTATTGTTCATGAAAATCATGAGACCTTGCAAGCTAAATTTGACTCAGTTGCATCTACCGATTCGGTTACGCAACGTGCAAAAACTCAGGAAAACTTGAAGGACACAGTAGATTCGATTTCAACACAAATGGTCACTCTGAAGCTTGGTTCAGAAAAACACACTGAGGAAATAAGTACACTATCGGAGAAGGTAGCCGAACTTTCGGATCAGTTCACTAATTTATCTACGAAGGTAGATGATAAACTGAATGACACAGAACCGGTAGTCTTTAATGACACAGAAGAGTGCGAACAAATTAGGAAACTGAAACAAAATCTGAATCAAATTAATACGCAACACCAAAGAGAAATCCGGGATGTACAAGATCAGCTGACACAGGTAATACAAGAATTACATATTTCAGAGGACACTCGCGCTCCAGTACAGGAAGAGGGACATAGAAATACGGAACAGCCACAAAATAATAACACAGGGCATTTCGGAAGTTATGAAAGAAATTGGCAAGGTGCACCGAATTTTGAAATGGAACCGCCGAAACGACGTAACAATGACCGATATGCGAGTCGCCGACATGATGACTTTGACTATAAGCTGTTCATTACTACACGTAAATTCAAAATATTTAAGAATTCTGGCAACGACATTCATCCACAAGCATGGCTCCATCAATTCTCTCATTGTTTTCCTCCCAACTGGTCGTTAGAACACAGATTAGAATTTATGTGTGGCTATTTAGAGAATGAACCAGCTGTAAGAATGCGATCGGTCATTCACGATTGTCACAGTGAAGGAGAATTTTACCATGCCTTCCTCTCAGCATATTGGTCTCAAGCTACACAAGACTGAGTAAAACATAGCATCATGATGATGAAACACTTTGTACAATCTGAATTTTCCAGTCTTGTGAAATATTTTGAAGACATGTTGCACAAGAATCAGTACCTGTCAAACCCATACAGCCCCTCAGAACTCATCCGCATTTGCTTAATGAAATTGCCTGAACATTTAAGAAATATTATTTTGGCAGGACGTTGCAAAGACGACATTGAAGCTTTTCAGGGACTCCTAGAAGAATTAGAAATTGACACAGACACTCGCCGGATGCGAAAACAGGAAAACAATCACTACAGGTTACATACGTCACAATTCCGTGATGACAGAAACAATAACTGGACAAGACAAGGCTATTCTCACAACACAAATCATGACCAAAACAGACACCACCCTTATGACAACCGCTCGCAGAGTAATAGTTACAGAGAAAGATCGCATTTCCGTAGTAATGACTATCACAGAGACAATCGGAGAAACAGACAATATGGGAACCAAAACAATTATCATCAAGAGAGGCAGAATAACTTCAGACGTAACAGTTCGGCGCACAGTTACGATTCAGGAAGAAATTCTCCACCACATGACCGACAAGAAAGAAATTATGAAATCTACCGACATGACGAAAGACGAGATAATCATAACGACAGACCTGAATTTCATCAGAACTGGCGGGATTCAAACAGAGCAGGGCACTTTCGACAACGTGAATTTGTAGAAGTTCGGTCTCCTAATCCCAATAACGGCGCGCGCCAACAAAGAAACAGACAATGACTCGCACCGCAGGCAGCCACCTGCGCCGGCTGGCTCAAGGAAAAATAACACAGACGCTAACCTTGAGAAAAAAAAATTTCAGTATTCTTTACCGACGTATACCAAATGACAATTGCATTCAAGTTCAAACTCTGAGTACTAGGAAGAGTAAAGGTTTACACCACATTTCACATGTAAAACCATTTATTGAGAGATAATCTGCTTTTTAACTTTGTCTTTGCCATAAAACTTCTCACATCACATTTCTAGTATGCTTTGTCAGACTTAAGAAACTGTTAACATGCAACAGTGTTTGAAGTTAAATATCCAGTCAAGAACCAAGAGAACTTATTTAAACAGAAATTACGAATGCATTGTTATTGTGAACAGACGACACAGTGTTATTGTGTGTGTTCATTCTTGCTTGTTAGTTGCACGTTTACGTAACGACTATAAGGCTCACATACTTTGAACATTTACCAGTACTGCTAATGAGATTTTAATGCAACATTTTGGTTTACTTGCAAATACATTATGGATTCAAGGTGCTTTCTGAGAGATACCAGGTGACACAGTGGTTAGTTTATTTGACAGCTACACAATTATATCACGACGCTACTAATGTTTGACACAATATACAATCTTGCTTTTGCAGTGTTTCTGTTTTATTTCTGCACAGTTTTTCTGTATTATTCTGGAAAGTAAAACATGTTTTAGTAGTAACTTTTGTGGAGTAGCTACAATGAGACAGCCTTTTTCGTAGCACAACAATACGTTACACTATAGTACTTTCTCGATCACGGTAAGGTACGTAATAACTACGATATCCATATGCAAAGCATTTACTTTCGTTTATGATGAGGTAAGTATATTGACTTCAGCAGAACTTTGCTTACAGAAGACGATAACTACAACACTTCCACAGAGATTATCTTACAGCAAGACGCACATTTGGCGCTACAGGACACGTATTTGAGTGATTAATTTTGTACTTAAATCATTTATTTTTAAAGATATTTGGAGTACAATGATACAAAAGTTTTCCGTGATACATTTCATTCCATTGCTGTAATCTGTGACACTTGAGGATATAATTACATTTATCCTCAGGGGGGTACACGCTTACTTTGTGTACCATGTGTGTGGCAACCACAAGGAACCCTAGCTAATATGGTATTTGCTTATACAACTTTACAGATCGGTACCATATTTCTCTAACACACAAATTACACAGCTATCTGATCATGTAACTGAGAGATAAACATTTTTTTTTACTACGTCAGTGACAGATGTTTACGTAATTACACAGTTGGGTAACTTCACACTTACGAAATGGTATTTTGTCTGTACTTTGTGAACTGTTCATATTTTTTCAGAACCATTGTGATACTATGAGAGCTTTGAATGATGTATTTGGTATGAGATCATGATTTTTAAAGTACGTTTGAGGTAGATGACACTATTTAAATGAGCAGAGAATTCTTTTTAGGTTTTGAAATTATTGGAGGAAGCTACGACGATTTTGAGATTTGACTGAGGTGTTATGATGTTATTATTACGATGACGATGTGTATTATGCTGCTGAGGTATGTTTATGATTAATAGGCTGATGCTATATGAGTTATTTGATTAAGCCACGTAGCTGTTATGTTGAAATATTGAAGAAGTGTCGACGAATAAGGTAAGGAATAATGAGTAGTGTTTAGGGACTCTGGTTTGTGAAAAAGGTTGTTGGAGACCAAGATTCGTACTTTAAGAGTTATGAAATGTGTGTAAATGCGTGAATATATCACAATGCCGGCGAAAATTTTTTGGACACTGTTATATTTATAGGGTTTTGTTTCTACACATTTGCAACGCAAATTCTCGACCCGTGAAATTTTGTATATGAGACTGTCACAGTAGCGGAAACTGCTGTCGTAAATATTTCCGTAAGAAAGTTAAGTGACCACCTGCACATAATGCGTCGTGGGCACGCAGCTGTGTCAGATGCCGGGAGAACAAGTCATTAGTGAGTGCCTCATCAGAAGCACAGGTAGAATAAAAGAAAGGGCAGGCCATTGTCCACGCTATTGACATTTCCTTGTTGAAAGCATACTGTGGAGCTCGTAATTTATGATATTTACTAAAATGCCTAATGAAATGATTAGAAACATTTTACATCTATTGTCTTTGTAGTTAAGAGATTGCTCATTTTGTTTAATATCAGGTTTCCAGCTGTGTTGCAGCATTGGTTTTATAAAATAAACTTAAATGCATCTGCTAATGTGAACACTTTCTGTCAACAGAATTATTAAATAAGTATTTTCTGATCCACATTCTTCGAAAAAGGAGCTCTTGGAATGGAGAGAACAATAAGAAGGGACTAATAACAGTAACTGCATCTATAATTTTCTTTTCAAGTACTTGGTAATTTCTTTTGTAGAATAATTTGTGGTGCACCACTTTAATTACATAGACATTAAGATGTGAATATACATTTCCCTTATCTGCATTGTTGTTTTTACTGTAATATTTTTTCTGCTTGAGCTATGTCATGTTTAGGTATATGGTAAGTTACTGCTGTTTGCCAGGCATAGTGTTACTGAATTTGACTTTGTGTTACTCTGCTAAGCCAGTTTACTACTGATTTATTTTTCTTGTTGCTGCACATTGGCTCATATTAGTTGTAATGTTGAATTGCTTGGTAATTTAGATTTACTGTAGCTTGCTTTGCAATTTTCCATTTTTTTGGTCATTGCTGTTTGTGTTACTTATTTTGTGCTGCTGCATTGCCTCGTCCCTTAGTTTAGCATCTGAGCTCAGTAGATTTAAGTTAGCTTAAGAGGGGGTAGCCTCTAAGAGAATGAGTTGCGATGAATTGGAAGAAATGCATTGAGAAGTTATACGAAAAAAAGTACAGAAAACAGGTTTAGGTAGGATTTTCTTGGAAATAAATGTTGAGGTAAGAAATGTGTGAACATATAAATACAGAAAGCATGCTTAGATAGAATTTTTTTTGGTGGAAACAAAGGATGAAATAAGAGGAAAGATATATGAAGTTTTGGGTTGGACTGCAGTACCACATGTTACACTGAAAACGAACCCTGTCCTTTCCTATTGGTGTTATCCGACTATGTGTTTGTGTACCCTTGTGTATTTGTTTTCCTCCTGTCTCTGTGTAGTTTCATAGAATTTTTCTTCTTTTAATATTAAGCTACATTCACTATGATGAGGAATACTGTTATCCTCGAATATAATTGGCATTAATAATATGTTATTTACTTTGTAAAGATGTTAGACATTATTAATTCTGTTCTGTTTAATGCTCATGTGTGAAGTTGATGTTTCAAAAGTTATTGTGATCTTTTATGTATGTACTCATGTCATAATTCCACTGATGTATATGTTAGTTCGATTCTTTTGTAAAGCGTGTACTACAAATGTTATCTGTATTGTTATGTTTTTAATGATGTATTCTGTACCTTTGTTATTGTATTCTCATGTTATAAAATTGTAATTGACACCAGTTTATCAAACTAAGTAACTTGTAAGCATTCATTTCACTGCCCACGTTTCTGTTGGTCATAGTATATGGACAATATGTGAGAAGTAGGGACTGATAGTGTTTGCACGTGTGTTAATAATTCAGCAAGGGACTGGATAACAGCATTGCTGGTTCTAAGGACAATTCCAAAAACTTTGTGAGTGCACAAGTGGTGGTTTATGGACTTGCTATATTATCCGCAAGACTCTTCAGTGGTAATTGTGCACTTGCACAGTCACAACAGATGGCTGCTGGCCATCTCTTCAAGGACTACAGTGGGTCTACATCTTTGATGATCCATCAATACCATTATTTCTACAAGGACTGCAGTGGGTCTGCACCTTTGATGACCCACCAATACCGTAATCTCTACCAGGACTACAGTGGGTCTGCTCTGTGATGACCTACCTACCAATACTCTTCAAAATTTCGACTGACTCTGCTGTGGGTTTGCTCTGTTGTGGCCCATTACCTGTCTGCATGTCAAGAGTCGGCACTGTCTTTTCGTTGGAAGGACAACACTACTCCTTCAAGACTGCATGGAAATCCACTACTTCTGTGTGCATTCTCTTTTACTGTTCAGACTTTGAAAAAAAAAAAAAAAAAACACTGTTATTTTACTGTGATGAATCAGGACTGTCTTTATAGACTGTGAGAAAATTTTAGCTTTTGACCAACATTGTATCAATAAGTGTGTGCATTTGATATCTTTGTTATTGTAATTATGAAAAATTTTATCAAATCATTATTGGGCACTGCCCAAATCAATTTGTAAAATTTTTTGTGGGGAGCATGGGGGCTATGTAAGTAGGCTGTTTAGGTTTTTTTATTGGTAACACCACCTCTGTATGAAAATCACTGGCTGTGCTGTGTGCAGTCTGTGGCTAGTTTGCATTGTTGTCTGCCATTGTAGTGTTAGGCAGCTGGCTGTGAACAGCGCGTAGCGTTGCGCAGTTGGAGGTGAGCCGCCAGCAGTGGTGGATGTGGGGAGAGAGATGGCGGAGTTTTGTAATTTGTCATGAACTGCTATATATATTATGACTATTAAGGTAAATACATTGTTTGTTCTCTATTAATATCTTTCATTTGCTAACTATCCCTATCAGTAGTTAGTGCCTTCCATAGTTTGAATCTTTTATTTGGCTGGCAGTAGTGGCGCCTGCTGTATTGCAGTAGTTCGAGTAATGAAGATTTTTGTAAGTGATTTGTGAAAGGTATAGTTTAATGTTAGTCAGGGCCATGCTTTTGTAGGGAATTTTGAAAGTCAGATTGCGTTGCGCTAACAAAAATATTGTATGTCAGTTTAAGCACAGTCCTGTACAATTTTTCAAAGGGGACGTTTCACTGCCTAGGTAGCAGAATTCCTTAACTTCACTGACTTCGTGACCATCAATCCTAATGTTAAGTTTCTCGCTGTTCTCATTTCTACTACTTCTCATTACCTTCGTCTTTCTCCGATTTACTCTCAAACCATACTGTGTACTCATTAGACTGTTCATTCCGTTCAGCAGATCATTTAATTCTTCTTCACTTTCACTCAGGATAGCAATGTCATCAGCGAATCGTATCATCGATATCCTTTAACCTTGTATTTTAATTCCACTCCTGAACCTTTATTTTATTTCCATCATTGCTTCCTCGATGTACAGATTGAAGAGAAGGGGCGTAAGGCTACAGCCTTGTCTTACACCCTTCTTAATACGAGCACTTCGTTTTTGATCGTCCACTCTTATTATTCCCTCTTGGTTGTTGTGCATATTGTATATGACCCGTCTCTCCCTATAGCTTACCCCTACTTTTTTCAGAATCTCGAACAGCTTGCACCATTTTATATTGTCGAACGCTTTTTCCACGTCAACAAATCCTATGAAAGTGTCTTGATTTTTCTTCAGCCTTGCTTCCATTATTAGCCGTAACGTCGGAATTGCCTCTCTCGTCCATTTACTTTACCTAAAGCCAAACTGATCGTCACCTAGCGCATTCTCAATTTTCTTTTCCATTCTTCTGTATATTATTTTTGTAAGCAGCTTCGATGCATGAGCTGTTAATCTGATTGTGCGATAATTCTCGCACTTGTCAGCCCTTGTCGTCTTCGGAATTGTGTGCATGATGCTTTTCCGAAAGTCAGATGGTATGTCGTCAGACTCATATATTCTATACACGAACGTGAATAGTCGTTTTGTTGCCACTTCCCCCAATGATTTTAGAAATTCTGATGGAATGTTATCTATCCCTTCTGCCTTATTTGACCGTAAGTCCTCCAAAGCTCTTTTAATTCCGATTCTAATACTGGATCCCCTATCTCTTCTAAGTCGACTCCTGTTTCTTCTTCTATCACATCAGACAAATCTTCACCCTCTTAGAGGCTTTTAATGTATTCTTTCCACCTATCTGCTCTCTCCTCTGCATTTAACAGTGGAATTCCCGTTGCACTCTTAATGTTACCACCGTTGCTTTTAATGTCACCAAAGGTTGTTTTGACTTTCCTGTATGCTGAGTCTGTCCTTCCGACAATCGTATCTTTTTCGATGTCTTCACATTTTTCTTGCAGCCATTTCGTCTTAGCTTCCCTACACTTCCCATTTATTTCATTCCTCAGCGACTTGTATTTCTGTACTCCTGATTTTCCCGGAACATGTTTGTACTTCCTCCTTTCATCAATCAACTGAAGTATTTCTTCTGTTACCCATGGTTTCTTCGCAGCTACCTTCTTTGTACTTATGTTTTCCTTCCCAACTTCTGTGATGACCCTTTTTAGAGATGTCCATTCCTTCCTTCCACTTCACTTCACTGACCCCTACTATGTCTAGATTGAGCCTTTGCATTTCCCTTTTCAGATTTTCTAGTTTCCCTACCACGTTCAAGCTTCTGACATTCCACGCCCCGACTCGTAGAACGTTATCCTTTCGTTGATTATTCAATCTTTTTCTCATGGTAACCTCCCCCTTGGCAGTACCCTCCCGGAGATTCGAATGGGGGACTATTCCGGAATCTTTTGCCAATGGAGAGATCATCATGACACTTCTTCAATTACAGGCCACATGTCCTGTGGATACACGTTACGTGTCTTTAATGCAGTGGTTTCCATTGCCTTCTGCATCCTCATGTCGTTGATCATTGCTGATTCTTCCGCCTTTAGGGGCAATTTCCCACCCCTAGGGCAAGAGAGTGCCCTGAACCTCTATCCGCTCCTGCGTCCTCTTTGACAAGGCCGTTGGCCGAATGAGGCTGACTTCTTATGCCTTACTTACAGAACTGCTTTTCAAAAAGAAACATAGGTTAACATTTGTAACCGTTGACGTTAACTTCATGAACATATGCTACCATCCGACTCCACAAAAAACTTCAGTAATCAAGATGAAAAATAATTGTTTATGGATTGCATTGTTTTGTGTAAATCATCTAGCCCTTCAGCAGGTAGTCACGTCATTACTGGTCACTTTGGTTTCGATTTGAGCAGGCCTATCTTGACACTGTGCTGTTCCCTTTGTTTAACGTATGGTCAACATCTGCTTCCTGAATGAATTCAGTACTTGATTTGGACCTAGAAACTGCAACAACTGTGAAATAGAATCAACTGGTGAAATTTCACATCTTCTACGCTATTACGAAACTCTGTCCACCCAATAAATTGTAGAATTCATCAAAAATTAAATGAAGAAGCTCATACAAAAAACACCAAAGTTAGAAATCTACCATCTGCCTGAAGAGTATAACGGCGTTCATATGAGAGAAGGTAACTTAAGTCGTCTCTGGAAATGGATCTGAACTAAAAATCATTAATTTACTCTCAAGAAGATGAAGAGCTATGGTGCCTATTAATATCGGTTTGCTACTGTTTATTTTAGTAGGTAATGTGCACATATTCCGTATATCGTCTGCTCGAATTTTGTGCAATATGTGGAAGAGTCAGTTCTTAGAACGGACATACATCATACTCTTATGTCCGTGTGTTATGGTTACTACATGTTAAAGTAGCTTAAATTTAATAATAGCAATTATTAACGTGTCTGAAAGAGTTCCATAACAACAGGGTCTCAGAACTGCTGTCAAACAGAGTCACAGAGCATTGGATTCCTCCATTCTACACACCACAGAAAAATGATGTTGTAATCGTGGTGGTTGTTTTTACTGGGTGTAGAGTACCAGATATGAAGGTCACTGTATGTGGAACAATTCCCGATATGCTCCAGGTACTGCAATCTAATTGAGGTATCCAAGACCTCATCCTCCACGGTTCATTCCAATGATACAGGGAGCACCTGATCTGGGTAAATGAGTGCTTGGTATGTTATGACGTCCATTCTGCTTTGTAAACCCGTTGTTCTCTTTGCTCTCCAATAATATCGGTCATCTGTGGCCTTAGCCAACATCTGATCAATCAGCTAATGCATTGTGTGGTATTGTCTCAACCTCAATCATGTCATCCACTCCTCACATTGATTGATGAAAATGTACAATGAGAATTAGTATGATAGTCTCTCATGGCATGTCACCATAAATAAATATGCACCATTTACGTATATTTTCTGCTAAGTTGGAAGTCCAGCATTATATACAAATAGTAATATTTTATACCTTTACAGCTTTCAGGAATCTTTTTGATTCCATAGGAATAAACAACTAGTAACCTAATTATATGATACCTTAAGATAATATTCAGATTAAATAAAAATAAAATAAATGGGATTTATGTTTGGTACAAAAGTACCACTTTACACAGAAGCAATATACGTCTTTCATGTTGCAAAGGACTAGTCATGCTTACATGGATTGGTTAATTATACCTTCAATAGCTACACATGCCTCATAACTGCTACATAAAGTGTAAATTAAATAGAACTTGTATTTCACTGTTGTTGTTGTTGTTGTTGTTGTTGTTGTACTCTTCAGTGCGAAGACTGGTTTTATGCAGCTGTTCACTATACTCTATCCTCTTCGAGCATCTTCATCTCCGAAGAACTACTGCAGCCTACATCCTTCTGAAGCCGCTTACTGTATTCATCTCTTGGTCTCCCTCTATGATTTTTACGCCCACGCTTCCCTCCAGTACTAAATTTGTGATTCCTTAATGTCTCAGGGCGTGTCCTATCAACCGATCCGTTCATTTGGTCAAGATGTGCGACAAATTTCTTGTCTCCCCAATTCTATTCAATACCCCATCATTACTTACGTGGTCGACCCAACTAATCGTCAACATTCTTTGTAACACCACATTTCAAAAGATTCTATTCGCTCTTTGTCTAAACTGTTTATTGTCCACGTTGCAATGTCGTACATGGAAATAATCAGTACCAATATCTTCAGAAAGGACTTCCCAATACTTACATCTGTGTTCCATGTGAGCAAATTTCTCTTCATCAGAAATGATTTTCTTGCCATTTTCTGTTTATATTTTATATTCTCTTTGCTTCGGCCATCATCAATTATATTTCTGCTCAAATAGCAAAATTCACTAATGCTTTAAGTGTCTCATTTCTTAATCTTATTCTCTTAGTATCCCCTGATTTCATTCGACTACATTCCATTATCCTTTTTTTGCTTTTGTTGTTGTTCATGTTATATTTTCCTTTCAGGACACGGCCCATTCTGTTCAGCTACACTTCCAGCTCCGTAGCTGTCTCTGACAGAATCACAGTCTCATTGGAAAACCTTACAGTTTTTATTTCTTCTCCCTGAACTTTAACTCCTACTCATATTTTTCTTTGGTTCCTTTCAATGTATAGATTGAGTAACATCAGGCATAGGCTACAATCTTGTTTCAGTCTCTTCTCAACCGCTGTTTCCCTTTCATGCCTCCCATCTCGTATAACTGTCGTCTTGGTTCTGTATAAGTTGTAAAACGCCTTTTTCTCCCTGTATTTTACTCCAATTACCCTCAGAATTTCAAACAGAGTATTCCAGTCACCACTGTCAGAAGATTTCTCTAAGTCTACAAATGCCATAAACGTAGGTTAATCTACAATTGCTAGTCGCTGTTCATGTTAGCCATACGCTAAATAAATAAATAGTGTCTTGCTTTAACCCATCTTCTAAGATAAGCCGTAGGCGTCAGTGTTACCTCGCCTGTTTGTTTCTCTGTATTCCAAACTAATCTTCCCCGAGGTCGGATTCCACCGGTTTTTCTATTCTTCAACCATGACTTATTAAGCTAATATTTCGGTAATTTTCAGTCTTGTCAGAAATTGGTTTCTTTGTCATTGGAATTACTACATTATTCTTCAAGTCGTAGGTTATTTCAAGTGTCTCATGCATCTTGCACGCCTTGTGGCTCTCCAAAAGCTGTCACTATTTCCGACGGAATATGGTCTACCCCAGGGGCTTTGTTTCGACTGCGATTTCAGAATTCTGTCAAATTCTATTAGCGTATTATATGTCCTATCTGATCTTCGTCCACTTCTGCTTCTATAACACTGTCTTCAGATTCATATCCTTTGTTTACACTCACATTTTAGCTTTCCCTTCTTTGCTTAAAAACTGGTTTTCCATCTGAGCTCTAAATATTCATACAGCTGCTACTCTTTCCCAAAACGCCTCTTTAATTTTTCTGTAGGCGCTAGCTATCTTTCGCCCATTGAAATATGCTTCCAAATCCTTATACGTTTTTCGCCCAGCCATTCCTGCTAAGCCATTTTGCACTTTCTGACACTCTCATGTTTTAAACTTTTTTATTTCACAACTACATTAATAACTAATTTAAGTACTTCTACCTCATTCGAACACCATCTCCAGCTCTCGCTCCTAATTCGTTGGGTACCTCTTATCTCTACGAATTCGTTTTACTGTCAAATAATATGAAAGATTAAAAAACAGATTAGATCCATACAGAATTTCGCAGATCTCCTTTTCAACATTAAATTAATCATCTCTGGTCAACAGTATCTCACCTATAAATGAAAATCAATAAAAAAATTATCGTTGTAGTGATGCCGCAACTCTCCTATGTTCCAGGAAATTACAACTAGTGCATTGATTTTTACTCTGCAATTTCTTAATGTGTGACGTGTTACTTGAGAGTCTCGACTTTAACTACATTTGCATACACCATCTGTTTCCCCCTATACAGTCCAAAGTATACGGGAAAATACTTTTATATGTTTGAGTGCCAAGTGCTCGATCATTTACAAAGCTTTATTAACACTTTCTCACTTACTTTGAACAAGTTTATTTACTTTTTCCTTTTGTCATTTTTCTTTCGTCTCTGAGCGGCCTTTCCGATGTTTTCTTATGCTAATTGTACTACTTCAACAAATATCAACGTATAGGAAGCTGGTAGCGGTAAACTCTCCCTCATCTTAGCTGATAAAACCTAGTTTTTATTATTAAAACTGGCGGTAAGGATGTAGAGTCTTTTGACAGTTCAGTAATGTATCCATGTGTCCCGAGATTTGCGCCACCAATAGCTATAATTTCTTTACCTTTTTTACAGCACTTTCATGCCGCAAGCAGATGGATTAAATGCTGGCTGGCACAACGAAATTTTGATTGTTTTTTTGCTTTACTGCGCAAATTGCACAGTTCTGAATTGTGGACCATTATACAGGATCACTTTATCAATGTGTACAAATTTATATAGAAAACAGTTCAGAAATGCTAATAAAACACACTAATATGTCTCCTCCTTGAGTGAGTGATACAAACTTGGAATCCGCACAAAAGCATTAGAAATATAGGAATGATGCAAACCAGTTATAAGAAAAGGGACAAACATATTAACTGCAGTAAACTCTGACAATAACAATAAAATAATAATAAATAAAAGTGCATTTTGGGACACTATTTTTGGTTTCGATTTCTGACAAGGTTTGCATGCAGCCAAGCTCTTACTGATAAATTCCATCATGTTCAAAAACCAGCATGTCCCACATAGATTGTGAAATTATTTCCTTGCCCTCTAGCTCCAAAGTGGGCTAATGCAAATGAGTATGCCAAATCAGTTTGGTCAATAATTTTGGAGGAATACAAACCATCCAACGTGAATGAGCTCAACTTCCTTTTTTAAACACAATATCACCACTAATCAAGTAAAACATTCTAACTGCAACACTGTCTTCATCTCTCCGTTTCTTCTTAACATCCTTCTTGTGACTACCACTGTGCCTCATAGATGTGATGTAGGTTATATAAGCAGCTCTGCAGCACTGGAGATTGATACCCCACTCGATTCCGCTGAGCTAGGACGCTATCCACGTGTCTGCTGAGCAAGTAACGCTTTCAGAAAGTTCGAAGCCAAGCAGCTGGAGAGCAGATATTGGTCATATGGAGCGTGTGGGTTGCCATGTGAGACAGTGAGCGCAGCAACGGATTCCTCTCTTGTCTATCCGCCCTCCTTCTCTACAGATCGGTCCACCTGCTCCTTCTATTGAGGGTGAAATGTTCTCCACCACTATACACGGTTCCCTCCACGGTCATAGCAGATGACAGACCAAATTTACCCTATAGAATAGGAGAGGGAGAGCGAAATCGCCATTTTTTGGTAGTTCTCTTCTTCATATCATATGCCACATTGAACAGGATCAATCCTGGATGCCAAACCACGCAACTTAACCCATCCTGACACCTACAACAGTTGTGAAGTTTAACACACATAAATAAAAGCTAAGTGAATATGAGTTAACTATGGATTCATTTACATTTCTAACATTCAGTGACCTGGTCACAAACCAAAAATAACGTTTGAATTTCACATATCCCCTCACAATTTCCAGAGCGTCAAACTCAGTGAGTGAATAGTTTCATTCACAGTTAATGAAGTTTCTTAATTTCATCAACTTCGATGTCTTGGAAGAGCTCAGCACCAAGAACTGTCTGACCTGTCCTGACTTAGGCAAAGATCTCTCTGCAAAGTAAGATGCGAAGGGGGGAAGCCTTCAAAAGAAACTGTTTATAAACTGTGAATTGTGCCTGTTCTTGTGAATCCCAATCCCAATAAATTTTCTGACCCATCAATGCACACATTAATAGCATCGTCAAAACATTAAAATTCGTTCATCTTTTGAAGATGTTAATTAATTCCAAGACTGCACAATCCTGCTTCTTCGTTTTGGAAACAAGGAAGCCTCAGATTGCCTCAGTTTTAACTGGATGAGGTAGAATTTCTCATTCAATCATAATGTGTCCAGGAAATTTCATATAGCTCCTACCAATCACTGACTTTTCCAGTTTCTTAGTGACACCATGCTGTTTGAATACACCTGGTGATCTATCCTAAATTTCATTTTGTTATCCAAACAGACTTCAGTGATTAACACATCACCAACTTTGATATTTAATCTCTTTCCTGAATTTGTTGAAAGGTCTGCTCTGACAGATGCAGCTGAACTGCCATTAAATCTGAAGGGGTTATTCTTAAGTCAGTTGAAGACACAGCTACTACCACGAAATTTCTGCAAAATCTCATCTAATGTCAATAGTCTATAACTTTATTGTACAATAACTGCATTTATTTGCCTAGAATCCAACACCGATTAAATACCATCTCCTTTCTTAGGAATCACTAACAACGGATCATTATACAGAGATACAACAGCCTCAGTCACACATTTTCTCAAATTCAACTGACGCTCTCTCTATGTAAATCAACAATATGAGATATGGCCAGACCAAAGGTGTCTGGTGCTGCTAGACCTTGAGAGAAAGGAAAGAAAGGAACCACTGATTTTATTTCGATTCTCTGAGAACACCATAGAATAACCTTCCAGTAGAACAAGTAAATTTCCTTTCACTACCTCATCTGCTTTCCCAACACGGATATCCTGGTTCTATACTTCTTGTAAGTTACATGCACTCCATTGAGAAATGTAGTAACAGAATTGCACAAGCACCACCTTTCTGCACAACAGGCGTATTCTCAGAAAATAAGACAGTGATTTGAATTCTTCTCTCTAACCACACAGTATCGTAACTCAGCTTCCGTTTACACTGATTATGCTTCAGTCACTTCACCACAAACCAAACCCATCAATGCATGGTGTATCATCAAATATCAACCCCTAAAAATGCCTCAATAGCCAGTCTTGGCACAATCACAAAATTCGCAGAAAACCTATTAGCTTCACAACGAAATTTAATCCCAACTTCTCTTTTCACTTGTTTTCATTTTGTAACAACTCCCCCCTTTCACCTCAGCCCACCGTAAAGGAAGAAATAAACCATCAACCTACATATTCTCACTCATCACAAACACCTGGCTACCTGTATCCATAAAAAATAGAAGACACAGTAATCCCATTAACATCTATCTCAGAACTGGGGTCACCAACGAATTTACATATTCCTGTTTCTCAGTAAGCCAAACTCTCTTGGTATCGGCAAAATTCAGCAAATTCACTTATTCACAGATATTGTTTGTCATTTTGACCTGAACCACCTCCTGACAGCACTCATCGACCTTGTCTCGGCAGGCTATTACTGGCTTTGGCTACAGTTTAAATTGCGTTTGCGTGGAGTAAAGCTCGAGTAAAGCTCTCTGCAGGCTCTGGGCATATGCGTTGTTGCATGGATAACCTATTCGACATCTACTGTTAGTGGACTTGAATCTCTATCCTCCCAGCAACCATCTCTGTGATTCTGTCTACTGTGTGGACTATAATCAAAGCATCCACCATTCCAACCATGTTTGACTCTTCTGAAGTACTTACTTTCAGTGCAATTGTGCACTTCATCCCAATTCCTTCATCTAGCATTTCCATACCGATTGTGACGTAAATTATACCGCCCATCATCGTAATTGCAACTGTTCTGTGGTCTCAGATCAGGATAAGAGAACTATTTTTCATTCTTACCAGGACCATTCCTATCGCTACTACCATATTCCAACTCTACTAAAAAAACAGTTTAAACACTCTAAACCACCTTTACAACTCCAAGAGAGTTTAAATGGATAAAAATGAGAAGGAAGTTCATAAGGGAGATAAAATTATCGTAGAAGGACTGTAAAATTGTAAGAAATTAATTTTTCAATTACATATTCTCAAATAATTATGAGAAATTGCTAAAACCCTTACGACTGGAATTTTATATTATGGAAGTGCCACCATAGAGCAGTATGCAGGCAAGAACAAGTGTCAAAACAGCTCATAAGATTCATAATTCCTAGTTAATATGCACATATGCTTGACTGGTCCGTCTTACAAACAAAGATGCAAAAATAAATATTAAGTCCAGCAGGCAAAAACCAGAAAAAGTATAATGCTAAATTGCTGCAAGCAAAAATGACGATGAATACTGTTTGTGTATTTCTGAAGACCTGAAACTTTCTAACCAACGAGAAATGACTGTATCCAAAGCCAGTAATAGCCTCACAATTTACATTTTCATAGTTGAAGTGACCATGGTTGTAATGACATCTCCGCCTTTCAAAATGAGGCATAGGATCTGGCTCATATTCATGACCATAGTTTGCACCATTGACAGCTACATGACCTCCATTGTAACAGCAACATCAGAACCTAACTTTTCCTCAATCTTAAACACTCTCTCATTTAACTGTTGCTCTACGTCTGGTCTCATAATATTAATATTCATCTCATTTACCTTCAACATTAATTAACTTGTAACACCCCATCCATCACTTATCTGGTTTTGGCATGTGACGAACAGATCAACAGAGAGTGCAAAACTGCTGCGATATCGGATAACACAAAGAAATTAATAAGGCCCTGTAACTCCTGATTGAACTGCGGTGTTAGTGTTGACATTAATTGATGCAGAATGGATCACTTTTAATTAAAAATGGGTGCACATTGATGTTATATGCAGCTATTGAACACCAGATGCAAATGTTGAACATAAAATTAATTAAGAAAGTGACTTGGGATTTCAACTACTTGATTCAAAACAGATGCAGTCGATTATCACAAATTTATTTTAACTAACGACCTTCAATCATCACATTACATGACTCTCCAGCAGGCAGTGGTAATAAATTGCATTTGCATGGAGTAAAGCTCGATAACTCAAAACTTATTCCTATCGACTGACCCAGGCGTAATGCGAAGTGTGAGAAGAATTCTACAGTGCACGGCTCATGAAACCCTCGTGGAAACTTTGCCGATGTGATCCAACAAATTAATCAGTGGCCGGAGCGGGCGCAATATCACCAAACACAGTGTGGCGGATCGGCGGCGTTGTGTGGACATCGACTGACCTCGTGGTGCTGCAAGGCTGCCCCTTCCACCCCCGGTCAAATACTTCCCTGGGGTAAACTAGTGTCCAGTAAACCGAATGGTTTCCACAAAGTTTTCATGTCGTGAGAATTACTTTAAAACCATCACCCGACATTAATTATTCCACTACGTCCATACCATAATCTCTACAAGATGCATTGTGCCTTGTCAGTCATTTTGTTCAGCCCTACTATTCGCTCAACGTGAGTTAGGTGATCTTTAATGACTTCATGTATGGGGCATAGTTCTTGCCATCTTACAAACTTACTTCTTCAGATTTACCACTGGAACTGTGCTCAGCATTAACAACCAACTGTACAACAGAAGTTACCAAATACTCAACATTCTTAATTGTTTTCTGAATGTTTTCTGTACTCTCTGACATTTCTTTCCTGTGCTACTCTTCAGCTCTTCAGAATTCTTTTCTAAACTCCCTAGTAAAGTAGTGTGACTTGGAACTTCTTGGATAGCGACCACCTCAAACCTCTTCAGCAAATCGGTCTTATTCTTTTTAGTGATGTAGTGTTATTTGGAAATTCATGGCTAGGGACCACCTCAAACCTCTCCAGCAAATTGGTGTTATTCATTTCACGTTTCTCCTTGAGAGCTTGAAAATAAATGCAAAGCACATCAAATCTCTCTGCAACATCTTCCATGATGGATTCAAATTTTTGCTCTGACCTACAGAAATGTCCCTGCAAAATAATATTAGGTTGCTATTCCCTGTCTTAGCTTCTGACCTCCCATTTAACTCCCTGGCCCAAGCTTCTACTCTTTTTCCTAGTTCCTTACCCAAACCTCAAATACTATTCTTGCTTTCGTTTACCATAGCCTCTGTAATCTAATTCCCTAGAATTAACTTTTAAACCATGTCTTAATTTTTCATTTTGTTTCCTATTACTAACTTCCAGGATTTTTTCCAATCTATCACCTAATTCTTCTTATTATTTACTCAAAGCTTGAATCAATGCAGTAAACAAACCCCAATCAAACCTGCTTAGTGGAACTGATTTCACATTGCATGGTTGAGCTTGAACTGGACAAGCTGCAGAAATTGCAGAAGCATCTGCTGATGCACCACAGCTAGAAGTATATTCAAATGACTGAAACCATAGCAGAAAAAATGATCCCTCATTTATGACAGCACCTCTGACTTCTTGAGTTCAAGCATGCCTCCTGCCTGCAGCAGCCCCTCCTAACTATTAACATATTAACAGAATGTTTAGTGGACATTTACTGAATACCTTTTATATAGGGCAACAACAGCTGTGAGTTATCAACATGGGGATAAAGAAGACACCTCAGTTGTATTTAATTATTTGATTAACAGACCACAACTTATTTCATGGCACTGAAAACCACTGCCTTGGGTGACATCTGCATTATAATGGATCATGGAAGTGTAACAGACCCTAAAATACTTACTAATATGAAAATATTTTGTAAAGAATTTTTAAAAACATGTAAAGTAGAGAAAACTTTACTCACAAAACTAAGTTATAAAATGTCAGTAGCATTGAATATGGAACTTAACGTTCATTGTCAGACCAAGCTAATAAACAGGCAAATAGCGATATGTCAATTAAGAAAAATTAGGTGGACAGGGGTCATAGTCCAAAAACGGTCTGTGAAACCTACACAAATTGCATCTCAGTAATCCTCTGGTACTACAAAGAAGAGATAAAGACATTCTGAGCGGCTAGGTTAGAGAACAAAGAGAAATCTTGCAGTAGAATGGCGCAATAGCCCAAAAAACTGGACAATATGTGTTCTGCAAGTGGATCATTACCAGAAATCGAGACATAAATAAAATAAACATACACCACAACGCCAGTCAATGTATATTCCTAAGACATGGAGGGCGAGCACGCACTGTGAACTACTGACACCACAAAAGTATACAGCCTGCATGTCAACGGCTTGCACATGTACAAATGATGTACTGGCACAACTGAAGAATTAATAATCTTTAGGAGACTGTGTAAATAATGAAATAGAAATAAGGAATGTTGGGATGTGTGAATACGATGTCTTGAAACTTGTATGGAAAACACAGCAGTGCCATTAATCTGTAGTAAAATGTTTCACCAATAACACACATACAATGGTGTTAGTTTAGGAGAGACAACATGAATGAAAGAGGTTTGATTACTTAAATGATGACCTGTACATACATACCCTATGGCAAAAGTAATTGATCCAGTACCCTTAAAGAATCAAATATAACTTATAACATTATTTTCAAAATCTATGCCTTTCACTAATCAGAAATATCTATCAATCTTAGAATATATGATTTTTGTAAACTTTTTTAAAAACATATTTGAAAAATAACTGTGCTACACAAGGCACCAGAATCAGATGTTTCCATAATCTTAGATATCCCACGTCTCACTTGATTCTTTCAAAATGGCAACATGTCTTCTCTCTTTGTTTACCTGCAGTCCTCTCTGTCACGCATTGAATAATGTGACTACCAAAGACAAAGCAACCTCAAGATGATACCTGAGTACACAACTCCCACTTTATCGAAGAAATGAAAAATGATACACTAGCTCTTCAACAGCTCTCCACACAGCACCCAATAAACCAGAATAGAGTTACCACTGCTCTTTTGTGGGTACCACAGAAGTCTGAATGACCAATAAAGTCTAGATATCCTTAACTCACCGTCAGTATGCTCAACACTGTGCCAGATGAACCTCACCTACAAATTTCTCTAAGTCCAAATAAAGTTTCTACAAGCCAAATCAATAAATAACTGAGGTAAACTATAGTTTATTCAATCATTTGCCACCCTTTAATCATATGGAATTGTCTTCTCAGTCAACCATGTAACAAAAAACTTTTACTGGAACATAGATAGCTGTCTGTGGGAGGATGGGGTGTTTTTTTCAAACTTGCATCTCAAGTCACAGAGACTAATCTATCAAACAAAACCATACCACTTTTTGCCTATGAATCGTAGCACTATTAACGTCTGCAGAAGACTTGAAGAGTTCCACACGTAGTTTTCCTTACTAGAATTCGAATCAAAATGTTGAACAAAATAAATAACGGTTCCGCAATAATCCTTAATAAAAAAATACAGTAATAATGAACTGACATCTACAGCTGAGAAAATGTATTCCATATAGAATAGTACTTCCGTGAAACAAAAATAAAATTATTAGAAAAATTAAACTTTCGGAGCCACAGGTGTTACTTCAACATACTGCACAATACCTGTCACATTAACATGAACAAATTCGATAGTAAAAAGGAGATCAGTTCACTCACTGATGGTCTGACAGTAATCTCACACACGTTTATTTCTCTAATTTGACTTATTTTCCACTGCATATTTAAACTTAAACAGAAAAATCTTACTTACACAACAGTTCCAAATGTTCCACCAATTCTACATTCTAGATTGCTTCAGTATATTCCAGAATTATCGTAACTGTAAGTGACTTTCTAGATGTAAAGTTCGTTTTGTATTAAGTATACAGATAGCTATTGAGCCGTAAGCTTCTTGTGAAACAGGAATATAAATGAAGCGTTACATGCTCTCAACACAAGTAATTACACCATTAAGTGACAAATTTAATCATATACTGATAAAAATGGTAACTGATCACAGAATTGAACCTGAGTAACGGTCAGCAGCTCACACGAAAGAAAGAGAAATTCTTTGAGAGAGATCCAAAGTTCTAAGGTATACTCTGACAAGATGAAACATCGAATCAAAGAAATTGCAGTGAACTGCTGATAAGTAAATTCAGGCGGAAAATATCCTGCCAAGGCAGCCAAAATTATAAGCTGTGAGTGGTTCCGAAAGAAGTGTACTATCACTACTTATATAGTGATAGTAAAGGCCTAAACTATTAAGCTATGCGGAAAGGATGAGTCTCTATTGACTGGTGTAATCTCTTCCTAATTCTGAAGGTGGCAGGGGTAAAGTACAGGGTTATTACAAATGATTGAAGCGATTTCACAGCTCTACAATAACTTTATTATTTGAGATATTTTCACAATGCTTTGCACACACATACAAAAACTCAAAAAGTTTTTTTAGGCATTCACAAATGTTCGATATGTGCCCCTTTAGTGATTCGGCAGACATCAAGCCGATAATCAAGTTCCTCCCACACTCGGCGCAGCATGTCCCCATCAATGAGTTCGAAAGCATCGTTGATGCGAGCTCGCAGTTCTGGCACGTTTATTGGTAGAGGAGGTTTAAACACTGAATCTTTCACATAACCCCACAGAAAGAAATCGCAGGGGGTTAAGTCGGGAGAGAGTGGAGGCCATGACATGAACTGCTGATCGTGATCTCCACCTCGACCGATCCATCGGTTTTCCAATCTCCTGTTTAAGAAATGCCGAACATCATGATGGAAGTGCGGTGGAGCACCATCCTGTTGAAAGATGAAGTCGGCGCTGTCGGTCTCCAGTTGTGGCATGAGCCAGTTTTCCAGCATGTCCAGATACACGTGTCCCGTAACGTTTTCTTTTCGCAGAAGAAAAAGGTGCAGTAAACTTTAAACCGTGAGATTGCACAAAACACGTTAACTTTTGGTGAATTGCGAATTTGCTGCACGAATGCGTGACGATTCTCTACCGCCCAGATTCGCACATTGTGTCTGTTCACTTCACCATTAAGAAAAAATGTTGCTTCATCACTGAAAACAAGTTTCGCACTGAACGCATCCTCTTCCATGAGCTGTTGCAACCGCGCCGAAAATTCAAAGCGTTTGGCTTTGTCATCGCGTGTCAGGGCTTGTAGCAATTGTAAACGGTAAGGCTTCTGCTTTAGCCTTTTCCGTAAGATTTTCCAAACCGTACGCTGTGGTACGTTTAGCTCCCTGCTTGCTTTATTCGTCGACTTCCGCGGGCTACGCGTGAAACTTGCCCTCACGCGCTCAACCGTTTCTTCGCTCACTGCAGGCCGACCCGTTGATTTTCCCTTACAGAGGCATCCAAAAGCTTTAAACTGCGCATACCATCGCCGAATGGAGTTAGCAGTTGGTGGATCTTTGTTGAACTTCGTCCTGAAGTGTCGTTGCACTGTTATGACTGACTGATGTGAGTGCATTTCAAGCACGACATTCGCATTCTCGGCTCCTGTCCCCATTTTGCCTCACTGCGCTCTCGAGCGCTCTGGTGGCAGAAAACTTAAGTGCGGCTTCAGCTGAACAAAACATTATGAGTTTTTCTACGTATCTGTAGCGTGTCGTGACCATATGTCAATGATTGGAGCTACAGTGAATTTATGAAATCGCTTCAATCATTTGTAATAGCCCTGTAATTTGAATACCCAGGCTCACCCAAAATGTTTAACAGAAATAGTCACACACGAACGCACTTGCATAATCTACAAAACCGAATCGTGGTTTTGCATTTAAACGTGAGCAATGAATTATTATTCATCAAGAAAGTGATTCAGTCTCGACTCTGATACATTAGAATGTTCACTGGCCATGATTAAAACCAAGCAGCTGCAGAAATATGGAGGCCTTGCAACATGGCACTGCATCATGCATAAGTAACAAAAAGATGACAACGCTTATTTATACTGGGTCAACAGTAATAAAACAGACAAACTGCAGAGACGGATTCCTGACTGGAAATGGAGTCGAAAAGGTCCTATGAACATCCAGAAACGTATCGTTGCCACTGTAGATGGCGCTGACGATTGAAAGTTCCTCTGACCACGTGCCGTGTGTTCCCTGCGTGTTGCAGGCTGTGTGATTGATGAAGCATACTGTAAGCAGCAGGATAGTCTGCTATTGATTTCGGGAACAAGCCCAGATGATGCCTGTGTACGGATAAGCAGATCTAAGTGCTCGAGAGGCAACAGGGCTCTACCAAAGATAGTACCCTCGCAGACACCAACCACAATATTTCAAGCCGTTTTTGGGCGTTTGTCTGATCATAGGTGCTTTCAGACAGTTGAACGTGCAGGGACGGGCGGACTTTTCGTACACCAGATTATGAGCTTGTACCTGGGTTCGTCTCACTACTCTGTTGAACCTGGCCCTCTACATTTGGTGTACGAGCAGACGGCCATGTACCATGGTAGCGATACATATCCAGGCGCAAGTTCACACGACCTTTTCCCTTCATCTCCAATCAGGAATCCGTCCGTGCAGTTTCTTGGTTTGATTAACGTTCATTTTATATATACTGGCGCCGAGACAGAAAGAGCTTTCATGAAAAAAACACAACAGACCTTCACCCTGCTGGCTGAAGTGGCCGAGCGGTTCTAGGCGCTACAGTCTAGAACCCCGCGACCGCTACGGTCACAGGTTTGAATCCTGCCTCTGGCATGGGTGTGTGTGATGTCCTTAGGTTAGTTAGGTTTAAGCAGTTCTAAGTTCTAGGGGACTGATGACCTGAGAAGTTGAGTACCGTAGTGCTCAGAGCGATTTGAACCATTTTTTTTTTAACCTCCACCCTGACTTCCAGTGAGCTCTCGCTTGGTATCACTGACATCGCGAATGGCGCTGGTGTCGGGTCAGTGGAAGGCACGCTACAAGGCGTCCTGTTCGAAGCTATCCTTAAAGTAAACAATTCGTAACAGTACGTTGTGTCACTGTGGTGCCAACTACTACTCAAATTGGTGCTGCAGATGCTGTGCGATACGGCAGTTCCGCGCCAACCATGATGGTCGTCCTTCTCGGTAGTGACACGTTCTCTTCCGAAGCCCGGTCTCTTGCGACTGTACATTCTCGTGACCACCGTAATCATGTACGGTGGCTACCTTTCTGCCAAGTGTTACTGCAGTATCGCGGAAGGAACCTCCAGCTTCTCATAGCCCTATTACATGACCTCGTTCGAACTCAGTGATCTGTTAATAATGCCATCTTTGCTGCCTTAAATACGTTCTTGACTAATATTAACTCACCAAGCCCAATCTCAATGGTAATTAACGCTCAAGACCGTCACAGTGGGTATTTAATTCTAACCTTATTTAAATCCTCATAGTGGCGATACTAACGCCAGTCTTAAGCGACTGGACCGAAGTTACAATCTATATCGTTTTTCAGATGTACAAACACGCCTACTAAATTTCTACTTACGTCGCGCTGCTCCTTCTTGGTGCTGTGATATATAAAGTTCATCACTATAAAGCCCTTCCATTTAATCAAAACCGAGCAACATCGAGCTTCCTTTTTGATATTTGGAAGAATACCATCTCATGCCTGGGCGCGTAGTAATAGTAAGTAAACTGCAGAATTGTAACGGGCAGTCCAGAAGAAACTTTAGCAATTCACCTAAGCTTGGCTCCGGCAAATAAGTAATATGATCTTACCCAATGCTTTTGTTGCCAAATTTCCGCACCAGCAGGGATCGCTAACAAACACAAAACAGGACTCCTCCCAATACGCCAGCAGGAGCTGGATTTGCGAATGCTCTTTGAAACAATAACGGCCTCATGGCTTCTCAAACCGCGAAAGCTTCTCGTTAGCTTACAGACGAACAGGCTGTCCAAAGGTGCAAAAGCGTCTCAGCGGACACGCGAAGAGGATGGCTCAAAGAGCGTACTTCGACGAGTCGAAGCTGAGTATAGCAGAAATACGCAAAGTATTGTAAAATTCAATGTCGCGATCCATCGAAAGCAAAATATAGTGGGAAGAAATGATATTACCGAATGAACAGGTAATTTCCACGATTTGTGTGTCAATAAGACGTTCAGCCAAATGTCATATTTCGTCATACTCATAACTAGTGTATGAGGTGACTTTCAGCCATATTCAAGCTTCATGGTGAGCTTCGTTTTTCAGTGCCGTATTATTAGTTGTCAGTTACATAATTATTACAATAAAAATAAAAAATGAAAATCGAAATGAGTGAATATATTAGAATGTGACTAAGTGACAGCGAGCTATGACTCAAACTTTTTTTAAATATTTTATCGTCATTTATCAACCTCTTTGCTGGTGTAATAAATGCGTTGTCTCCTCCGGTAACCGCTGTTCATAGCGCCATCTATTTAATAATGAATATACAGTAAATGAATTACTCTTTATGAGGAAGGCAGGTTTTGCCCCATCAGTGACTGAAATTTCACAAAATCCGCATCTAGTTATTAACACGCTGACGTAGGCATCCTAAGACATATCTCTAGGCCGTCAGCTACTTCTGGCCTCTCATTCCCCTAGTATCACATCACTGAAATGTTATCGTTACACATCGCTCATGTGTCAGAAAACAAAGAAGCATCAGTCGCAAAGAAAACCTGACAGAGGGCGTTAATTTTTCTCGCTTTTCTGACAGATAGCTGCACTGAGCAAGCGGAATGAGATGATACATTTTTTCGTGAGGACCACTGTAGCGTAATAACAGTGCATTTAATCACGCCTCGTCGAACAATTAGAGAAATACTTGAAGCGTAAAAATTTCAGTCCTGTGTACGTTTTCTCAGCGCTGTGTTCATAGAACTTCACCGGTCTGGTTGATTAAAAGCTGCAGATGAAGTTTTTACACCTCACTTCATTTTGCGTGCGAAATTGCTGACTAAGCGTGTTCACCTAGCGTAGTGCGCATGTATGCATCTAGATATCGCTTGTTATCCTTTTTTAATTATCTATCAGTTCATCACGACGAGTACGTTACTTGTGTATTTAGGACGGTCTTGCAGAAATATTAATACAGGCAATTTTGGCCAGGGTCATCCAACGGTAATACAGGGCTTTCACTTATTGTTTAGAAATTAGGCTTACATCTGGTTCCTGTGATTTCCTTGGTTTCCATTGACATCTTTATTATTAAAGAAATTGATTGACTGTACTAAGGAATAATGAAATCCCCGGAGCATTTACTGGTTTGCTATGATACTCGAGGGCTATTCGGAATGTAAAGTCCGACTGGGCTCGAAATGAAAGCGACAGTGAAAAATCTGATAAAGCTGTGCGCAAATATCTTGTGCAGTGTCTCTAGTTTGGCTGTCTATTGCGTTTCGTCGCTCTTTCCAGTTCGGAGCGTACAGGGAGCGCATTAAAATGCCTAGAAAATAGTGTATCCCGCCAGGTACAAGGGCCTGGTGACAGATTTTGCGCCGGCCTTAGGTGGCCGAGCGGTTCTAGGCGCTTCAGTCTGGAACCGCGCGACCGCTACGGTCGCAGGTTCGAATCCTGCCTTGGACATTGATGTGTGTGATGTCCTTAGGTTAGTTAGGTTTAAGTAGATCTAAGTTCTAGGGGACTGATGACATGAGATGTTAAGTCCCATAGTGCTCAGAGCCATTTGAACCATTTTTTTTAACAGATTTTGCCTGATATCACGGAACCCCCTTAACATAACTGCAATTCATTGCCTTTTCCAAGACAATACTTGGCTACACCCTGCAGGGGCAATGAAGATGCTCCTGCAGCGTTTTCTATGGAAACTGTTGGATCACGCACAATACAATCATTAATTGGCTCCACCTGAGTTTCATCTCTGCACAGATGAACCGTTGGCTATGAGAAGAGGTGTTTCGGCCCAGACAACGAGCTGTAGACCAGCCCAGAGAATTGGCGGAAAGCACAGACAGCTGCCTTCTATGACGAGGGTATTGGAAAGTTGCAACAGCACTACGACAAATGTCTAAGTAGAAGAGGTGACTGTGTAGAGAATGAGCTGGAAGTTGTAGGTAACTGTTGAAAATAAAACTTTTCAGATTTTTACGGTGGTCTCCATTTCGCTACGGATCGGACCTGACTTTTCGAATAGCCCTCGTACATTGACCAACCAAAATATTTCCAGTAACTTGTTGGTCCACTTCTGGAACACTGAACAGCAACGTTTCTGCGTGGAGGGAAATCGACATGTTTTTGGTATGTTTACGGAGGTTGGTGCACCGGTCGTCTATTTACTGGTCACGCAATTCCCGTAGAGTATGGGCCTGTGGTTTGTGGACACGTTGCAGGCGATCAATAGCTTGAGAAAGTTCTCCAAATGTGTTCCGTCAAGAAGAAATCAGATAAATTTAGTGGCCAAGGCATGAACATGAGTTCACAATGAAGCATCTCCAACCATTGCAGCACTATTTTCGCCCTGTCACACGGAGAGTTATCCTGCTGAATGATATCATCCTCATCGTGGAAGACAGTGAGCGTGAAGGTCCGAAGTGACGTAGTACACAACTGTCTTGGGGCCTTCAATTACTACCACAGACCCCTTGGAAGACCAAGCCCACCACTGCATAACATTGTCCCTACCGGTCCGCACGTGCTGCGTGGTAAACGCTTCGAGTGGTCGTTCGCCAGGATGGCTGCAATTTTGGAGACTACCGTCGGTCTGTTTTAACAAGAAATGCTCTTCTTGCAAACCAGGTGACACGTTTCATTGATCCATGGGTGACATTCGATCTTGTGCCAACTGTAATTCCAAATGAAACTGCCTTTTGGTGGCATGGGAACATTTAGGGGTTGCCTGCTGCAGATCCTTATATCTAACAGTGTGCGTTGAACGACGTGATACGAAACACTTGCTCCGGCGCAAGTATTGTACTCTTGTCGTTCTACCCTGCTTGACAGAGCGAACAAGCTTCCGACTTGCACGTTCTGTGATGCGGTGTGGTTGTCCAACGCTGTGCCTCTACACGTGGTTTCACTGACCGTTTTCCATGTGTACTTATGGCAGTAGCACGAAAACAGCTGACTAGCTTCGCCGTTTCCGACTTTGTCATTCCCATATGCCAGACCATAAGAATCCGCCTCTTATCAAAGTCGCTTATATCACAGGTTTTCCCAAATAACAGCCCGTATCGTTGATTCTTCATTCGCCTCTGCTCCGCTTGTATACTTTCCGTTTTGCTTAATGTGTCTGGAGCACCACCAGATGGCGTTGAATGTCGTGATCGGCAGTGATCGTAATTAACAATGAAATTTTCACTCTCTAGCTGAATGTGCGCTGACATGAAACTTCTTGGCAAATTAAAACTATGTGGACCGAGAATCGAAATCCGGACCAAAATACACTGGTGAGCCAAAACATTATGCCCACCTGCTTACTAGCTTCGTGGCCCATATTTGGAACGCAATACATCATCGATTCTACGTATCATCTGTTTTACAGTTCATTGATAGACTTCTGGAGGTATATGGCAGTGGATGTCTGAGCACAAGTCACGTAATTCCCATAAATAACGGGCCGACGATATGTGTACGCGTTGATGGCGCCTTATAGCGACCCAGAATTCACATCACATCACATTCACATCAGGCAAATTGGGTGGCCAAGACATCAACGTGAGTTCACTCTATTGCCGAGTACTGTGCACCTTTCTGGTAGGACAGTGTACATGTGAAGACGGTAGACACAAAACTTAACGACATAACGCGCTGCATTACTGGTTCCATCAAATCAACCCCACGCCACTGTTTACCTGTACTGAGTGATATCCCTCCACCTTACTTAAGGCGGAAACAAGCTCTACTGAGGGAGGCCAAGAAAATCTCTGCATCACCCTCTCCACCACTGCACCAGGAATTCTGTCATCCGCCACAACAACTATTGCGATCAAGAAGACCAGCAAGTGTTACTGCAGGACAACTCATCGCGGATGGTTTTGATCTAAACGATAGCTGGAAGCATGAATGGTCAACAAAAACATTGGGAACAAGATTCCATCACCTTGATGCCACAAAGAACACAAAAGGTTTTGACCTTCCGAGGAAATTTTGGTGGCGCCTCAACAGGTTAAGGACTGGACATGCTTGCTGTAGGTACTTCAGGTACAAATTGGGCTGGACCAGTTCACCAATGTGTGAATGTAATAAAGAAGAGCAGACAATTGAACATCTAGTCCAACGCTGTCCACTTCACTCATACCCTGGAATTCCCGATGACTTGTTCACTCTCACAACCAGCTTAATTAACTGGTTGAAAAACACGGACTTTAAGGTTTAATCTTGTCTAATATATGTATATTGTATAAAATCATTTGCCTTATATCAACTGTATGTTGCATAAAATCACCATACGATTAAATTAAATAAATAAATAAACTATCATGCTCCTCAAACCACTACAAAATGTTTCTAGCTAGGATATATAGACAATTATACTGCTAAAAGACGACATCGCTGTCGGGAAAAACATCCAAGATGAAGGGGTGCAGGTGCAGGAGAACGTCTATCGTAGTGTAATACTGCGCCCATCAGCCTGCGCCCGTGGTGCGCTGCACGTTGCGAGGCGCCGTTCACCTCGATGGCGGCGTTTACGCAGATAACCATCGGCCTGGTGCTACAAGAAATCCCCGACCAGTCCCACTGATTCCGTGCTCACAGCAGTTGTAATTGACGATGTCGGTGGGTCAATGTTGGAACACGTAGGGGTCGTCTGGACCGCAGCCCAATGTTCAACAATATGCGCTGAATGGTGTGCTCAGAAACACTTGTGCCTACACCAGCGTTGTGCTTTTCCGCTATTGAAGCCATAGACCCTAGCTGGTCCTACGTTACTGATCAGGTAATCCTCCGACCTTCACGTTCTGTGTAGCGTCGTGGGCGTCCAACCATTTAGCTCTGTGGGAGTTTCACTGCCATTCTTCAACTTTCTGTAGGTGCTCACGACAGTAGCAAGTGATTTGACCAGCTCCGTTATTTTCGAGATACTCGTTCACAGGTTCTGCGTAATAATAATGTGTCCTTCGCCAAAGTCGCCTATCTCATTGTATTTTCCCCATTGCAGCGCATGCCTTCACTAGGGTGTTCCACCATCCGTGTCTGCTACGCTTACATACTTTGTTACCGTGTCACGTTCCTGCAACGCCTGCCTCCGTCGGAGGTTCGAGTCCTCCCTCAGGCATGGGTGCTCAAAAATGGCTCTGAGCACTATGCGATTTAACTTCTGACGTCGTCAGTCGCCTAGAACTTAGAACTAATTAAACCTAACTAACCTAAGGACATCACACACATCCATGCCCGAGGCAGGATTCGAATCTGCGACCGTAGCGGTCGCTCGGCCCCAGACTGTAGCGCCTAGAACCGCACGGCCACTGCGGCCGGCGGCATGGGTGTGTGTGTTGTCCTTAGCGTAAGTTAGTTTAACTAAGATTAAGTAGTGCGTAAGCTTAGGGACCGATGACCGCAGAAGTTTGGTCCCATAAGACCTTACCACAAATTTTTTTCTGCAACGCCACCAGGTGGCATCCAATGTTGCAGTGGGGAGTGGTCATAATGTTGTAACTGATCAGTGCAATTTTCGGTGTCCAAGCACAGACACTCAACAGATGCTGCCAGCGAACCTGTTAAGTTGGTTCTGTAATCTGTGAGTAATTAACGTTAAAATATCTACATTGAAGAGCCAAAATCTTATAATAGCATGTTGATCCACATTTGGAATAAAGAACAGCACCGATTGTGCTTAACATGAATTCTAGAAGTGCTTGGTGAGTTTCCGGAGGTATGTCACAGTAGATGTCACGAAATTTCCGTAAATTTTGCGTCGAGTGTTTTCGAGTGAGAGTCTCGGGGCCGACAACGTTTCAGATGTGTCAAATTGGGTTCAGATCAGAAGAATTTGGCTGCCAAGAGATCACGATTCACTACGATGCTCCTCAAACCGCCCTGGCACTCATTGTGTTACAAACATTTACCATGCTGGAAGATGCTATCGCCATCGGGGATGACCTCAAACATGAATGGAAGCAAGATGTCTGCAATAATGTTCACGTGATTCGTAGCTGTCATGGTACCTTTGATAACTACAACAGGTCACATGGATGGCGAGCTGAACGTCTCCCATACCGCAGTACTGCCCCAATCGACCTGCGTCAGTAGCACGGAGCCAAGTCACCCGTTCCTCTGCATGACGGCGTATCCGAAAATGACTTTCTATCTAGCGTAATTAGAAATGCAGTTCATTCAAACAGGTGATAGGTTTCCACTGATCCGCGGTGCAATATCGATGATCCCGTGCCCACTACAGAGCTTATTGACGATGTAGAAATGATCTGGTGTGAAGCTCTATCACTAACAAGGTGCTGTTATCGCTATGCTGCGAAATGATCGTGCCTGCACCAGAACTGCACTCTGTAGTCATATCTGCCACACCTCGTCGCCTATTCTGCTTTACAGAGCGGGCAAGCCTCTGACCACCATGGTCTGTGATGTAGATGTCCAATACCTTAGTCACCTACTGACGGTTTTAGCGCCCTTCGACAACTTTCAATGAATGCTTACGACAGTAGTACACAAATAGCTCACAAGGTGTAAGCGTCTCTCGTAATTTATTTAGACAAAGTAATTGAATAGGAGACATAATCATCCCCTATGGTACCATAAAGCCTGACAAATTTAAAAGAACACAAAATGTCCAACAATGGCGATATTTTACTGAACCTCGTCAATTACAGCGGCCTTCAAGGCGAGATGCTTCTAATAGCTCCCACAATGGAAATATGTCTTGAAATAAGACAGAAAATCCAAAGAGATTCTGGTCACACACACCATGTGATCAAAAATAGCCGGACACCTTGCTGAAAATGACTTACAAGGTCGTGGCGCACTACATCGGTAGTGTTGGAATTCAGTATGGTGTTGGCCAACCCTTAGCCTTGATGACAGCTTCCACTCTCCGCAGGCATACGTTCAATCAAATGCTGGAAGTTTTCTTGGGGAATGGCAGTCCATTCTTCACGGAGTGCTGCTCTGAGGAGGGGTATCGATGTGGGTCGTTGAGGCCCGGCATGAAGTCGGCGTTACAAAACTTCACAGAGGTGTTCTGTAGGACTCAGTTGAGGACTCTGTGCAGACCAGTCCATTACAGGGATGTTATTGTCGTGTGATCCCCACCACAGGCCGTGCATTATGAACAGGTCCTCGATCGTGTTGAAAGACGCAATCGCCATCCCCGAAATGCTCTTCAACAGTGGGAAACAAGAAGGTGCTTAAAACATCAATGTAAGCCTGTACTGTGATAGTGTCACGCAAAACAACAAGGGGTGCAAGCCCTCTTCGTGGAACACACGACCACATCATAACACCACCGCATCCGAATTTCAGTGTTGGCATTACACACGCTGGCTTATGACGTTCACCGGGCATTCGCCAAACCAACACCCTCCCACCGGATCACCACATTGTCACATTCGTCACTCCAAATAACGTTTTTCCCCTGTTCAATCGTCCAATACTTACGCTCTTTACACCAAGCGAGGCGTCGTTTGGCATTTAGTGGTGTGATGTGTGGCTTATGAGCAGCTGCTTGACCATTAAATCCAAGTTTTCTCACCTCCTGCCTAAATGCCATAGTACTTGCATGGATCCTGAAGCAGTTTGTAATTCCTGTGTGATGGTCTGGATAGAAGTCTGCCTATTACACATTAAGGCGCTCTTCAACTGTCGGCGGTCTCTGTCAGTCAACAGATGAGGTAGGCCTGTACGCTTTTGTGCTATCCCTTCACGTTTCCACTTCACTATCACATCGGAAACAGTGAACCAAGGGATGTTTAGGAGTGTGGAAATCTTGCGTACAGACGTATCGCACAGGTGACACCCAATAGTCCGCAGCTCGTGGTCGTGCGGTAGCGTTCTCGCTTCCCACACCCGGATTCCCGGGTTCAATTCCCGGCGGGGTCAGAGATTTTCTCTGCCTCGTGATGACTGGATGTTGTGTGATGTCCTTAGGTTAGTTACGTTTAAGTAGTTCTAAGTTCTAGGGGACTGATGACCATAGATGTCAAGTCCCATAGTGCTCAGAGCCATTTGAACCATTTTTTTGACACCCAATCATCTGACCACGTTCGAAGTCCGTGAGTTCCTCGGAGCGCCCCATTATATTCTATCACAATGTTTAATAACTACTGTGGTCGCTGATATTGAGTACCTGGCAGCAGGTGGCAGCAAAATGCACCTAATATGGAAAACGTATGTTTTTGAGGGTGTCCGGATACTTTTGATCACATACTGTATAAAGAACACAAGCCACACGTCACAGTAGTTACCTTCACTGTACGATACCAATACAACTGATGACAGCGGCACTAAAGCGGAGTTATTAAAGACAGTTTTCCGTTATTCCTTCATCAAAAGAGACGAATTAAATATTCCAGAATTCTAAGCGAGAACAACCTCCATCATTAGTAACCTGGAATTATAATAACTATCCTCTGCGTAGCTAAGCAGCTTAAACCTCATAGTAGCAGGTCTTCCGGTCCGGATAAAATACCAACGAGGTTCGTTTCAGAGTACAATAGTCCCATACTTAGCAATCATATACAATCGCCCGCCTGATGAAAGATTCATACCATAAGACTGTAAAGTAATACAGTCCGCAGATATATTCAAGGAAGGAAACATCAGTAATCAGCCGAATTACAGACCCATACCACTGACGTCGGTTTGCAGAGGGATTTTGGAACATGTCCTGTGTTCGAACATTATGAATTACCTCGAAGGCAACGGTGAATTAATACACAGCCAACACAGATTCAGCAAATATCGTTCTTTATTCGCACGAAGTAATGAGTGCTAGCGAGAGGTGTTGATTCCACATTTATAGATTTCCTGAAGCGCTTTGATAAAGTTAGTCCAAGAGACTTCGAATCAAATTACGTGCCTATGGAGTTTGGCTTCAGTCTTACGACAGGATCCGCTGTTTCCTCTCACAAGGGAACCTCCCCATCGCAGCCCCCTCAGATTTGGTTATAAGTTGGCACAGTGGACAGGCCTTGAAAAACTGATCACAGATCAATCGAGAAAACAGGAAGAAGTTGTGTGGAACTATGAAAAAAATAAGCAAAATATACAAACTGAGTAGTCCATGCGCAAGATAGGCAACATCAAGGATAATCTGAGCTCAGGAGAGCCGTGGTCCCGTGGTTAGCGTGAGCAGCGGCGGAACGAGGGGTCCTTGGTTCAAGTATTCCCTTGAGTGAAAACTTTACTTTCTTTATTTTCGCAAAGCTATCGTGTGTCCGATCGTTCATTGACGTCTCTGTTCACTGTAATAAGTTTAGTGTCTGTGTTTTTCGACCGCACCGCAAAACCGTGTGACTAGTAGACGAAAGGACGTTCATCTCCAATGGGAACCGAAAACATTTGATCGCAAGGTCATAGGTCGACCGATTCCTCCACAGGAAAACACGTCTGATATATTCTATACGACACTGGTGACGACACTGGTGTGTGCGTCACATTACAGATAATAATTGTCTGAAAATAAAAAATTAATCTTTTCGCTCGAGGGAAGACTTGAACCAAGGACCTCTGGTTCCGCAGCTGCTCACGCTGAGCACTTTTTTTTCACTTTATTCGTTATTGATCGTTGTGTTTGGTCGTTGCGGACGTCGCAAGACATCCTGTTCAAGTTCGGTGATTGATCCTTTCACTCAGTTTTTTATCACAGAGGCCAACCGGCTCTCTGACCGAACATGCTGAGCTACCGTGCAGGCGGACCACTGGACCACGACGCTCCTGAGCCCACATTATCCTTGATGTTGCATATCTTGCGCATGGACTACTCAGTTTGTATATTTTGCTTATTTTTTTCATAGTTCCACACAACTTCTTCCTGTTTTCTCGATTGATCTGGGTTCAGTTTTTCAAGGCCTATCCACTGGGCCAACTTATAACTAAATCTGAGGGGGGTGCGATGGGGAGATTCCCTTGTCAGAAACGTTACATTCCGTAGTAATCTACGGAAAATCATCTCGTAAAACAGAAGTGATATCCGGTGTTCCCCAGGGAAGCGTTATACGCCGTCAGCTGTTCCTAATGTACATCAACAACAAGGAGATAATCACAGGAGCCCTCTCAGACTGCTCGCAGATACTGCTGCCATCTACCGTCTACTACAGTCCTCAGAATATCAAAACCAACTGAAAAATTGGTTACATACTCTATCTGAATGGTGCGAAACATGGCAATTGTCTCTCACTAGGGAAAAGTTTGAGGTCATCCATTTGAGTACAAAAATATATTTGTTAAATTTCGATTAGACAATAAATCACACAAATTGCAAGGCTGTCAATTTCACTGAATACCTAGAAATTACATTTATAAACAACATAAATTGGTCTACGGAAGAGAAGGCCTACACTTAGGTTGCCTGTCACTGCTAGAGTACTGCTGTGCTGTACAGAATTCTCACCGGATAGGATTGACGGAGGGTATCCAAAAAGTTCAGAGATGGCAGGTCGTTTTGTATTATCGCGAAACAGGGAAGAGTGCCAGTAAGTGAACTGGCGTGGCAATCATTCAAACAAAGGCGTTTCTCGTTGCGGCGAAATCTTTTCACGAAATTTCAGTAACCAGACTTCTCTTCGGAATGTGAAAACATTTTAATGTCGCCGCCTACATAGGGGGGAAATGATCATGACAAAATAAGACAAATCAGAGCACGTACAGGAAGATTTAAGTGTTCATTTTCCCCTTGCGCTTTTAGAGACTGCAGCTGTAGAGGAATAGTCTCAACGTGGCTCGAAGAACCTTCTGCCAGGCCCTTTAGTATGAAATGCATAGCAGTCCTGTACATGTAGATGCAGAGGGAGAACGGTGAATGATGACTGTTTCTCTTATTATACTGTATTTGATGACATTTTATGTAACTCTAGATGTTGCACAAGAGAACGAAACGCGCAGAGAGCATTTTTAAAATTTCCAACGAGATCATGGCACAGCTTGTATCAGTCACGCGCCTTTCGGCGGTCCACAAACTGTAGCTATCCACTCTGAAACAGAGGGTAACTGAAAGTGTCGATTACGTAGGTAGAAAGGCGAGTTTTGAACTAACCACCTGCACTGTACGGCTGGCTACGGTTAATCACACACGTGTTGCCAGAACTAATTACGAACTATAGGCCCAGAGGGAACTCTGAAGTAACAATAAGTAAAAGAGAAGACTCCTACGAAAGGCAGATGTATAAAGTAAGAACAGACCTATTACGTTATAAGTCAATGTTCTATAAGGAGGAGTGCCCTGAGTGGTGGTGGGGAATTTGTCTAACCCAGATTGGATCAGTTCAGAAATCACGTAGGTAAGTGTGATGCCGATCACAACCAGCTAAGCTGTTGTGCTCGGTCTCACTTTTTGCTGCTACTTAATAGGGGTAGGACGTGCCCCAGGAGCTCTCAGAGACAGAATCAGTTCAGTTGGGGGTGATTAGAATTGTCTCGGAAGTGCAGTAACACACATGGATGTGTGTTACTGTATGAATAGAAGTGTAAAGGCCCTGTCGGTATTTTATGTGGTGTGGGGGTAGCGTCTTCTGTAAGGAAGGCACGCTAGCTCAGCGTGTTTGGTCAGAGTGTTTGCTACCTTCTGCAATAATAAGGGGAAAAAAATAAAAAAGTTGACTGAATGAATCAACGACGAACTTGAAAGCATGCATTGAATATTAACAAACAAAATTAGATTAAAATGAAGGGAGGAGTAGGGTCTTTGATTAGTAATCAAAAACATCCTCGGTCCCGGGTTCGAACTCTGAAGTAGCTTGTATTTTGAATAAAGACTTTCGCCGTAACAAGCTACCGTCAATTTGCCAACGGCCTTATCCAAGAGGGCGGAAGAACGGACAGAGGTTCAGGGCACTCTGTTGTCCTTGCAATGGGACACTGCCTCTAAGGGCAGAGGAATCAGCAGTGATCAACGCCATGAAGATGCAGAAGGAAATGGAAACCACTGCATAGAAGACATAACGTGCAACCACAGAACATGTTGCCTGTAACTGAAAAAGCTTCATCATAATCTCTCCATTGACAAAAGATTCCATGATAATCCCCCATTCGGATCGTCGGGTAGGGACTGCCAAGGGGAAGGTGACCATGAGAAAAAGAGTAACAAATCAACGATAAGTTGAAGTCGGTGCTTGGAATGTTAGAAACTTGAACGTGGTAAGGGAGCTAAAAGAAATGCAGAAGAAGAAGGGAAATGAAAAGGCTCAATCTAGATATATTAGGGGTCATAGAGGTGAAATAGAAAGTAGAAAATGACTTTTGGTCAGATGACTACAGGGTAATATCAACAGCAACAGAGAGCGGTATAACGGGAATAGAATTCATTATGAATGGTAAGGTAGGGCAGAGAGTGAGCGATAGGGTTGTTCTTGTCAGAATCGACAACAAGCCGACACCGACAACAGCAGCTCAGGTAAACATGTCGACGTCGGAAGCTGAGGATGAAGAGACAGAGAAAGTATGTGAGGATATTGAACGGGTAATTCAGTACGTAAATGGAGATGAAAATCTAACAGTCGTAGGGAAAAGGCATGCTGTTGTAGGTCAAGGAGGAGAAGAAATGCTTACGGGAGAATATGGGCTTGAGACAAGGAATGAGAGAGGAGAAAGACCAACTGAGTTCTGCAATAATTTTCAGCTATTGGTAGCAAATATTCTGTTCGAGAATCGCAAGAGGCGTGTGTGTACTTGGAAAAGTCCGGGAGATACGGGAAGATTTCAGTTATATTACATCATGGCAAGACAGAGATTCCGAAATCAGATACTGGACTGAAGGCGTACCCAGGATCAGATGTAGACTCAGATCACAATTTAATAGCGATAAAGAGTAGGCTGAAATTTAAATGATTGGTTAGAAGGAATCAATATGCAAAGCAGTAGAATACGGAAGTACTAAGGAATAAAGCGATACGGTTGAAGGTCTCTGGGTATACTGACAGTGCAATACGGAACAGCTCTGGGGACAATTCAGTTGAAGAAGAATTGACATCTCTGGAAAGGGCAGTCACAGGAATTGGAAACAAACACATATTTACAAAGAAGGTAACTACAAAGAAACCATGGGTAACAGGATAAATACTTTGGTCGACCGATGAATGAAGGGAGTGCAAAAATGTTCAGCGAAATTGAGGAAAACAGAAATACACGTCGCTGAGGACTGAAATAAATAGGAACTGCAGGGAAGCTTAGAGACGAAATGAATGCATGAAAAATGTGAAGAAATCAAAAAAGTAATGATTGTCTGATGCACTGATTCAGCATATACGGAAGTCAAAGCAACCTTCGGTGAAATTAAAAGAAAGGGTAGTATCATCGAGGTGAAACGGGAATCCCATTGTTACATGCAGATGATTGAGGGAATAGGTAGGGAGAATACACTGAACGCCTCTATGAGGGGTAAGACTGTCTGATGTGATAGAAGAAGAAACAGGAATCGATATAGAAGAGATAGGGGATCCAGTATTAGAATCAGAATTTAAAAGAGCTTTAGAACATTTAAGAGCAAATAAGGTGGAAGGGATAGATGATATTTTCCAACAGAATTTCTAAGATCATTGGGGGAAATGACAACTAAACGAGTATTCACGTTGGTGTTTAGAATGTATGAGTCTGATGATATACCATCTGACTTTTGGGAAAATATCATCCACACTATTCCGAAGAAAGCAACAGCAGGCAATATAAAAATGGTTCAAATGGCTCTAAGCACTATGGGACTATGGGACATTTGAGGTCATCAGTCCCCTAGACTTAGAGCTATCTAAACCTAACTAACCTAATGACAACACACACATCCATGCCCGAGGCAGGATTCGAACCTGCGACCGTAGCAGCAGCGTGGTTCCGGACTGAAGCACCTAGAACCGCTCGGCCACAACGACCGGCAGGCAATACTAGAATAATCCCACAATCAGCAATAAGGAGAGACCCAGGCCCCTATCTCGCCCATGTTAATTTACCAATGTTAATGACCCATTATCTCAGAGACTGTTGTAGATACGGATATGAAATTTCTGCATATATTAGCTACTGTCTCTTTATTCTATTGATCTACGATGGAAGGTTTTGCATCAAAACAAAAGGTTTTACAATTATTTTACTCAATGTCTGTATTTCTACAAAAATTTTGTTAACATAAATATACATAAAAATAACTGAGCTGAACGCATATTCTTCTTGGTTGTCCATCCACGGCTTACTGGATTGTTGTACAGGACCCTGTAAAAGTTTCAGTGCAATAAGATGAATAGTTTCTGAGAAAACGGGGCATTTCTAGTGAAAAATGTATTAACTGAGAAAAGGACGTTTACAGTTTTCATATGAAATTCCTTACCTTTATTGTTACATGATGTTGTTAAAAACATCCTGCTCCATATTCTAGGTCATCTTCACCATCAGTTCTATCAAGTATCATCTGCCTTCTGCTTTTCCTTGCCTCTTTGGTCACATATTTTGCTGAAACCTCAGCTTTTTTCATTCTTCTGATGTCCACTTCGTGAAGACCTTCCACTGTATGTTTCCCCGAAATCTCTCTCAGCTTGTCAAGTACTCTCAGTCTGCCACTACATCCATTATTAAATGTGTCATACGTTCCTAACTGTAGGGTCTTCATCCCAACAAATACAATTTTTGGTATGCGAGTCCAGAGAAGATTATTGAAAGATTCGTTGACGTTTTGTGTTTTCCCATGCAAACACCTTTTCAACATATCTGGATGGGCCAGATCTGTAAATATAGGCTTCAGAGCCTCCGTTACTGCTTGAGGCACGCTGTTTTTATGCTTAAAATCTGCCAGAGATCCTTCAGCGTCAGATTTTCTATATTTACATCATGTCCCAGGAGGAGGAGGACACAAACAATGTTTGGGGTAGTTATCAGTTGAAATTTTATGGTAGTAGAGAGCCCACACAACTCTCACCATCTTGTACAAATCATTGGTGTTGTCCCTGATAGTTTTGCCATAATAATCTTGACACTGATCTATCACCTTGTCAGTCAATCTGCCAGGACCTTTCATTGTTTTACCATCTGATAGCTCTGCGTTGCCAAGTTTTATTTTCAACTGTCTGAGACGTGCACCCATTCTCTTTTTCACATGGCCTACACACTCTAGTTTAGTTATGGGCACGCTGTAAGGTTTGTTGTCCACTACTGCTTTGAAAGACTTAGTGTCTCCATCTCCCAAGAACTGAATGTACCTAACTCCCCTTTCTTCCTCAGATCGCTGCAAAATATTTACTGCAGCAGCCACTTCCATCCCACCACTTGTTCCCTCATAATTTTATCCACAGTTTGGCTTATGGACTTCTAATTTCTCTCTCTATCCACGCCAGTACATGTGCATCCTTGACAATATTTTGTCAAAATCTCAAGATCCAGGACTTTTCCTGTGTCAACACTTGTTGCCATTGCAACTCCATTCTTAGATTTGTGTCCTTGTCTCTGCCAGGAACCATCAAAGGCGATACTGATATCAGTGCAACCATCATTTGCTTCCACTGCTTTTTTTGTTGCAGATATGGAATCTGTAGCCACTTCCTTTAGACAATCATCAATGACATTTGTGTAGTGTTCATACGCTGTAGGAGGACCTGTCAAATTCATGATGCTGCACAACATGTTCCCAGCTGCCTGACCCTTCCCAATGCACCTCAGTCGATATACTAATCTTACGTTATTAGTATGCAAGTTGTTTTGGCACTTGCTTGATGTGCAAAACGATTTAGAGAATTCGCAGTTCTGGCAGGAAATACGTTAATGACAAACAATTCCTTTCCTATCTGATTCATCTTCAGACATTGCTACTGCACCACTACAAAGAGAACAACTTACTGCTTCACTTTGAACACGAGCCAAAATACCAAACTCCACAATTATATTCGTATCCATGACATTTTCTACACTGAGCTCTTCATAAACTCTAAAATCAACTTTCCTTTTTGAAGCACTGGGGGGAGAGGGTGTAGGCACTGCACTTCTCTTGTCACTGCTGTCGCTTGAAGTTCCTTGTGATATACTCAAACAAGCTTCATCACCTACAATTTTCGGTAAAACCTGTTACCTTTGTTTCTTCGCTTCTTGAATATTCTGCGATGTTTTGTCATTTTTCTTCTGCAAAATGCTGAGAATGTCTGCTTCCTGAGCGAACTTAAACCCACTAAACAAAAAGTAATTCACGAAACACTTCGCTCCATTCAAACCAAGAGCTACGGAAACAATACACTGTGTAGAGCAAACTGTCAATTACAGAACAACAAAACCACAGCCGTCTATAGAGAATAGTTTCGGAAACATGACCGTTCAAATGAGTCAAGGTAAGTCACGAGGAGGAAAACTGACAATGCAGATGTACAGTAAAGGAGGATAACACCAACAATATAATATTTAAACCAAACAAATAATATATCAGAATGTTCAGTAGATTCCGTCGATTTTAATGAAACAAAAAATAAAAATCAATTTTTTTTCCATATTTTGCCCCGTGTCTCCCCTTAACAGCTCAGGTATCAAAGTTACTTCCAAGAGTAACATACGGAAAAATGGAAAAGAAAACTGAGAATGTGTTAACTGACGATCAGTTTGGCTTTAGGGAGGGTAAAGGCACCAGAGACGTAGTTATGACGTTGCTGTTGGTAGTGGAACCAACACCAAGTTGAAAGTCAAGACACGTTCATAGGAGTTGTCGACCTGGAGAAAGCGTTCGACAATGTAGAATCGTGCAAGACGTTCGAAATTGTGAGGGAAAAAGGGGTAAGCCGTAGGGAAAAATTGGTGGTATACAATATGTACAAGAGCCAAGAGGGAATAATAAAATTGGAAAACCAAAAACGAAATGCTCAGATTAAAAAGGTTGTAAAACAGGTATGCAAATTTTCCCCCTTACTGTTCCACGTGTGCATCGACGAAGCAACTACGGAAATAAAAGGAAGGTTGAAAGTGGAATTCAAATTCAGCGTGAAAATACATCAATGATACGATTCGCTGATGACATTGCTATCCTGGGTGAAAGTGAAGAAGAAATGCAGGATATGCTAAAAGGAATGAACAATCTAATGAGTACAGAATACAGACTGAGAGTAAATCGAAGAAAGCCGAAAGTAATGAGAAGTAACAGAAACGAGAACAGCGAGAAACTTAGCGTCAGGACTGATGATCACAAAGTAGATGAAGTTAAGGAATTCAGCTGCCTAGGCAGCAAAATAACCAATCATGGACAGAACATGGAGGACAACAAAACACTGGCAAAAAGGGCCTTCCTGGCCAATATAAGTCCAGTAGTATTAAACATAGGCCGCTGTTTGTGGAAGACATTTGTGAGAATGTATACTCTGAGCACGGTATTGAATGGTAGTGAAAGATGGACAGTTGGAAAACTGGAACAGAAGAGAATCGAAACATTTGAGATGTTGTGTTACCGCAGAATACTGAAAATTACGTGGACTGATAAGAAGGAATAATGAGGCCCTGTGCATAATCGGAGAGGAAACGAATATATGGAAATCACTGGCAAGAAGAAGGAACAGGATGATAGGACATCTATCAAGGCATTGGGTAATATCTTCCATGGTACTAGAAGGAGCTGTCGGGGGTACACACTGCTGGGGAAGACAGAGATTGGAACACATCTAGCGAATAATTGAGGACGTCGGTTGCAAATACTACTCAGAAATGAAGAGGTTGGCACAAGTGAGGAATTCGTGGCGAGCCGCATCAAACCAGTCAGCAGATTGACAAGTCAGAAGAAAGGAATTATTTACTTGTTTTAACATACAGAAGAAGTTTGTCGCCAGCACACGATAATAAATTTCTTCAGTTACATGCCGATGAATGTTTACTGTGCCTCACGTCACGGAATAATCACCGTAACCTGCCAGTAGGAACACTGAAATTCCTCCAGTGGCAAGAGATACTGTTAAGAAGGTGGATTTGCTGCCCTGATACGAACAGCAGGTGCACTTGTTTCTTTCTTTTATAGTTAACAGAGCATAGTAGCGACGCTCTTCTGTACTATTATATTTGCTTGGGTTGTATAACGTTTAACAGGCTGCCTGCAACAGGGCCATGTTTAAACTGCAGTGTATTAAGTTGTGGCACATGTGGAGAAGAAATGGAGGCTCTAACGTAATGAGCTGATAATGTGAAATACTATACACAACAATCCTCAAAATAATTACGTACACTCAAACCCCCTTTAATTCCCCCCAGGGGGTCCACAACTCTTTTGTGGATACGTGCGTAGCGATCACGGGACCCCGAGCTAATTTGACCCTCCTTCCTTTCCGGGCTGCATACCTTCCTTTTCCGCATCCTTCCGTATCCCCCATCTTCGCTCCCCCCCCCTCCCCTCACCACCGCCTCTTTCCTTCCCTTTCTCCCCCTCTGGGAGTATGTTTTGTGCCTACGTCCGGAGATGGACGCTCCAAAATGTCACACATTCTTTGCTTGCTGCTTGCACATCTTCATGCTTCCTTTGTCCTTCTCTTTTCCTTACCTCTTCTCTCTACCCTTTTCTCCGCTGGTGCGTTTAGGACCTCTCTCCTTTCCTTTCCCTTTCTTTGTTTTTCCCTTTCTCTTTTTTCCTCCCTGCACGTGCCTGGAGGCCAACCCACGCATTTTCATGCATAGCCAGTGACGGGTTAACGCGTAATTCCCTGCCCCGGGTAGACAGGTAGGACACGTACGTACCCCCTGGTAACGGCCAGGCCCTGCGATGGGTGATTATCCGAGCTGATACCATCCAAAAGTTCCGATTGGTCCCTCCGTCCGTTTCTCGGGAGGTGTGACCTGAGGTGTGAACAATCACTTAAGGCAGGAGTGCCCTTAGAGAGGGCCACCACAAGGGAGGAGCGCGCCATCGGAGACGCCGGTAATCATGGGGGATACTTTCGCGATGGTTTCCTCATCTACTACGTCTGCTCACAAGCGTAAGTTCAATGAGTCTCAGCCAAAGACAGTCCTTCCATCGTTGCCACAGTTCCTTGTTGTTTCTCAGTATGATGAAGGTCACGACTTCTCCACGGTCAACCCTTTCGTTATTCAGAAAGGTTTCGACGCAATTGCAGGTCCTGTAAAGTCTTTTTCCAGATTACGAAATGGCACCTGGTTGTTAGAAACAGTCAGTGCCCTCCAGGCACAAAAATTGCTGCGTACTTCACTGCTACACACATTCCCTGTCCAGGTGGAAGCGCATCACACTTTAAATTCATCACGTGGGGTCGTTTATACACGCTCCCTCGACGGATTGTCCGACGAGGAAATTCAACACTACCTGTCTGACCAGGGCATAACGGTTGTTCATAGAGTTATGAAAAGGGTTGACACGAACATCATTCCAACCCGTCCTGTCTTCTTGACATTTGACAAAGTTCAGTTCCCATCGAAAATCAAAGTGGGCTATGTGATAATTTCCGTTCGCCCTTACATCCCAAACCCTTTGTTGCTGTCGGTGTCAGCGGTTCAATCACACCAGCCAGTCCTGTTCCAATCCGGCCAAATGTGTTACGTATGGCAAGGATGCCCATGAGGGTAATTGTCCACCTCCATCCCCTCGTTGCATCAACTGTATGGGTGACCACGCTGCTTCCTCTCGAGATTGCCCCATTTTTAAAGACGAAAAGCTCATTCAGGAAATCAGAGTGAAGGAAAAGGTGTCGACCTTTGCTGCTCGAAAATTATTCGCCACTCGAAAGCCCACTGTGCCTCACATAGGAAAATACAGCACTGTCCTTGCCTCTCCTCGGCCAACAAAGGAGGCGGCCACGCAGACTTGTGATCTCACCTTTAGTGCCACGGTCGTCAGATCGGCCAGCTCAAAGATATCCCGTTCAACCTCCCCACTTTCACCTGATCACTCTATGGCTCACCCTTTATCGGGTTCTGCTAAATCTCGAGCCCAAAAGTCAGACACCAAGACTTCGAAAAAAGAGCATACTCGTGAAGATTTTTTACGTACCCCAACTTCACAACCATCGGTTCCTCCTTCATCTAAACATCATGTTTCCAAGAAGGCTACTAAGAAACCCAGTTCCTCTCCTTCTCCACCAAGGCATGTCTCATCTACAGCATCACCTGGCGGTAACCGGCCTCGGCCGTCTTCTGTGTCGCCGAGGCGCACTGCTGGCGGCCGATCAACCGGCCGAGCGCTGGTGGCAGGAGCTGCTCCTGAACAACCTATGGATCCGGATCTTCTGCCTTCGGCTGAATGCCCTTCCATGTTGTCGGTCGCAAGCTCTGAGCAGTCGTTGAGTTGACGACAACCTTGGTCCCATTCCTCCATTTTCTGCTCACGCTATGTCCATTACCCACTGGAATATCCGCGGCATTCGAGCCAATCGGGAAGAATTGTCGATCCTCTTACGATCCTACTCGCCGGTCATATTCTGCCTTCAGGAAACAAAGCTGCGTCCCCACAACCGCTTTGTTCTCCCCCATTTACAGTCCGTCCGATTTGATCTCCCCTCTGTTGAAGGCACTCCAGCACATGGAGGACTTACGATTCTTCTCCATGATACTCTCCATTATCACCCAATCCCCTTAAACACTTCCTTCCAAGCTGTCGCTGTCTGCCTTTCCCTTTCTGGATACACCTTTTCTCTTTGTACTGTATACATTCCATCGTCCACACTAATGGCACGAGCTGATCTCCTTCATCTTCTTGGTCAGCTTCCACCCCCCTATTTGCTGGTTGGGGACTTCAATGCCCACCACCCGCTTTGGGGATCTCCACATCCTTGTCCGCGTGGCCCACTATTGCTAGACGTCTTCCACCAAGCGGATCTTGTTTGCCTCAACAATGGGGACCCTACATATTTGTCTGCCTCCACGATAAATTTCTCTCATTTGGACCTTTCGATCGGTACTGTTCCGCAAGCTCGGCGCTTCGAATGGTTCGCCCTTGATGATACATACTCGAGTGACCACTTTCCATGTGTCAGACGGCAGCCTCAATTGCCATATACGCGCCCGCGACGCTGGAAGTTTGCCCAAGCCAATTGGACACTTTTTTCGGCTCTAGCGACATTCGATGACCGTCACATTCCTAGCGTCGACGATGAGGTCACACATATTATAGACGTTATTCTTACAGCTGAGGAACGTTCAATACTACGCACCTCCGAATTGCCCCGGCGCCCCCAGTTCCTTGGTGGAACGAGGCATGTCGTGACGCAGTACGTGAGCGGCGACGTGCTCTTCGCGTTTTCCGCCACCATCCCACTTTGGCCAACTGTATCCACTATAGACAGTTCCGTGCGCGATGCCGTCGGAGGCAAGCTGGAACTTCTTTACTAGCTCATTTAACACCTTCACTCCCTCCTCGGAAGTTTGGAGTCGGTTTCGACGGTTATCTGGCGCGCCTAGTTTCTCCCCGGTCTCTGGGCTCACTGTCGCGCATGATACGTTAGTGGACCCCGTCGCAATTTCTAACTCTTGGGTCAACACTTTGCTGAGATTTCGAGCTCTTCAAATTACCCGCCAGCGTTTCTCCCGAAGAAACGTGCAGCGGAAGTGCAACCTCTTGCTTTCTCCTCTCAAATTCGCGAAAGCTATAATACTGTTTTCTCCACGTGGGAACTCCAACATGCACTCTCTTCTTCTCGCTCCTCCGCCCCAAGACCGGTTGGTATCCACATCCAAATGTTGCTGCGTTTATCAAACCATAATCGAATTTGGACCGACAGCACTTTTCCCAGAGGGTGTCGGGAAGCTATCGTCGTTCTTGTTCCGAAACCTGGAAAGGACAAATATCTCCCCTCTAGCTATCGCCCCATTTCTCTCACGAGTAGTGTATGTAAGGTTTTGGAGCGTATGGTGAATTGCCGTTTAGCTTGGTGGCTGGAGTCCTGCAGTCTTTTAACACCTGCCCAATGCGGTTTCCGAAAGTACCGTTCTGCAGTTGACCATCTTGTTGCTCTCTCCACCTATATCATGAACAATTTTCTCCGGAAACGCTAAACAGTAGCAATATTTTTTGATCTGGAGAGAGCATACGATACCTGTTGGAGGACAGGATCCTCCGCACACTGTTCTCTTGGGGCTTTCGAGGTCGGCGCACATTTAGAGTGCAGGTGAACTGTCTCTCGTACTTTCACCCAAGAAAACGGGGTACCCCAGGGCTCCGTGCTGAGTGTTATACTGTTTGCCATTGCCATAAATCCCATTATGGACTGTCTCCTTCCCGATGTCTCAGGCCCCCTCTTTGTGGACGATTTTGCGATCTACTACAGCTCTCAACGGACCAGTCTTCTTGAACGACGTCTTCAAGGATGTCTCGATCGCCTCCACTCTTGGAGCATCGAAACTGGCTTCTCCCAGTAAGACCGTTTGTGTTAATTTTTGGCGTCGTACAGAGTTTCTTCCACCTTCCTTACATATAGGACCTGTCAACCTTCCGTTTTCGGGCGTCGCTAAATTCTTGGGTCTTATGTTTGACAGAAAACTGTGCTGGTCCTCCCACATTTCCTATCTTTCGGCTCGCTGTCTGCGATCCCTCAACACCCTCCGTGTTCTGAATGGTACCTCCTGGGGAGCGAGTGGTCCTTCTCCGCCTTTATCGCGCCTTAGTGCATTCGAAATTGGACTATGGAAGCATAATTTACTCCTCTGCTCGGCCGTCTATTCGGCGTCTCGACTCTATCCACCACCGTGGATTACATTTAGTGTCTGGAGCTTTTCACACCAGCCCTGTGGAAAGCCTTTATGCTGAGACTGCTGAACCTCCGCTGTCCAATCGGCGAGCAGTCCTTCTGAGTCGTTATGCTAGCCATCTGTCTTCCATGCCTGCTAATCCAGCCCATGACATTTTTTTGGTTCAAATGGCTCTGAGCACTATAGGACTTAACTTCTAAGGTCATCAGTCCCCTAGAACTTAGAACTACTTAAACCTAACTAACCTAAGGACATCACACACATCCATGCCCGAGGCAGGATTCGAACCTGCGACCGTAGCGGTCGCGCGGTTCCAGACTGTAGCGCCTAGAACCGCTCGGCCACCCTGGCCGGCGACATTTTTTTTTTTTTTTTTTTTTTCCACGCCCCCTTGGATGTAGGGTACGCTGGCCGCCCTTCCTCCCTACTACCACCGGGAGTGCGCTTCCATCAAATGCTCCATTCTCTCTCCTTCCGCTTTCCTAAAACCTTCTTGACAACTTGGGGTACAGCACCACCTTGGCTCCGTCCCCGGTCCTGCCTGCTCCTTGACCTTTGTCAATTTCCCAAGGATGGTACTCCTTCACTTGTTTATCGTCGGCCATTTGCTGCTCTATGTGCACAAATGAAGGAAGCCACATTTATTTACACTGATGGCTCGAAAACATCGTTAGGTATATGGAGTGCCTATATTGTTGGCGACACCCCAAATCGATTTCGGCTTCCCGACCAGTGTTCGGTTTATACTGCGGAGCTTTACGCTGTTCTCCAGGCTGTCCAATACATCCGTCGCCATCAGCGGATACAGTATGTTATCTGTTCAGATTCTCTCAGCTCTCTCCTCAGTCTCCAATTTCTGTACCCTGTTCACCCTCTGGTCCACCGGATTCAGGACTGCCTCCACTTGCTCCACTTGGTGGGCGTCTCTGTGGCGTTCCTCTGGATCGCAGGACACGTTGGTATCTGTGGAAATGAGGCGGCCGATATAGCGGCCAAGGCTGCAGTCTCTCTTCTTCAGCCAGCTATTCGCACGATTCCCTTCGCCGATCTACGGAGTGTTTTATGTCGTCGTGTTACTCTTTTATGGCACGCACATTGGTCGACACTTCCCAATAATAAATTGCGGGACGTGAAAGCTCTTCCCTGTGCTTGGACCTCTTCCTCCCGAACGCGTCGTCGGGAGGAGGTAATTTTAACTAGACTCCGGATAGGGCACTGTCTTTTTAGTCATCGTCATCTTTTAAGCGGCGGTCCTCCCCCACTCTGTCCCCACTGCTCTCAGCTGTGGACGGTAAGACACCTTTTACTTGAGTGCCCCTATTTTACTCCGTTACGCGTCCGTCTACAGCTGTCGCCTGATATATCTTCCTTTTTAGCAGATGACACGCGCTCAGCCGATCGCGTTCTCGAGTTTATTAGTACCAGTGAGACGACGTCAGTCATTTGACGCTCTTTTTGCGGAACCCCCCCCCCCCCTTATTTAGTGGTTTTTTTAAGTTTTCCTTCTATTTTTAGTTTCTCCAATTTTTTGAGTTTCGTTCCCATTTCTGCCTTTTCCTAAGTCACAGACTGGGCGCTAATGACCGTATCAGTTTTGCGCCCTAAAACCATAACAAAAAAAACTTTTAATTGCTTGCCTCAATTAGGTTTTCAGTACTGTGACCCATATCGGTTCGGGATGAGACGGCTGTCGATTGGTACTGTTTGGCCTCCCGAGCCCTGTTGGAAGTTTTCACTATGCCAGTCTGTTGTTTGAAACTATCTTGAATAAATGTGTTTAACCACACCGCTTTTTATTTTGTTTTTAATGGAGATACCTACTGAAAGATTAAAAAAGAAAAAAAATCGTTCAATGTATATATTCTGGAAAGTCATTGCTTATAAGACTGCTATCATCACGGAACTTATTGCTACTGACAGTAATCCTGTTTAATGTTCTGCAGAAGGAGGTTAGGCGCAGGTGGGCTGAACCAATGCTGAGAGTTCAGCGAGTGTACGCGATCGCTGGCAGGCCGCATTCTGCTTTGAGACAATGCGTCGACGACTGATGGGGTAACTCATTGTTCTCGGGTATTACAGTACAGGCGTCTGAATGCCGCAAGCGCGCTGAGCCGTAATGAAGGGCGAGCCGTTACTCGAGATGAGGGACTGAGGCCATAGCCGACCGTGAAAGTTCGTTTAGAGATGGCCTACAAATTTTGTATGATTCCCCTCGAGATTATGAGGCGCTTGAGAAGAAGCACTCTCTGTCTGTTATAAATAATGTTTTGTTCACAAGGCTCTTAGTGGCTCAATCCATTCTTCCTCTCATTTGAGCATGCATCGTTTCCATACTCCTTGAAGGATATTTGTAATGAAAATGTGACACGTTTTAACGAAAAGTTATTAATCTTCTATACAACCACATATCCGCTACCATTAAGCGCAGATAAAATTACAGAAGTAATTTACACATAGACATAATTTCTTTTCAGTTTAAGTATCACCTACTCGAACAGCTTGACGCTCAACGCACTAGGTTGCGAGAGTGGGAGGTGGACTAGACTCAGATAGAATCCACAGGGCCGGCCGGTGTGGCCGACGGTTCTAAGCGCTAGAGTCTGGAACCGCGCAGCCGCTACGGTCGCAGGTTCGAATCCTGCCTCGGGCATGGATGTGTGTGATGTCCTTAGTTAGGTTTAAGTAGTTCTAAGTTCTAGGGGACTGATGACCTCAGATGTTAAGTCCCATAGTGCTCAGAGCCACTTGAACCACTTGAAATCCACACGGCGTATTAACAATCATGGGTGGATTCCCGTGGTCAGCTTGAATCTAGTACACGGGTGGGTTCCAACGCTCTAGGCTGGCTCTTAATCTCCCCTAGGGAGATGCGATACACAAATAGTGCAACTCATACATCACAAATGAAAGGAAAAACCCTCACTGATTGTATAGAAGAAAGTATTGTACACTCATGTTCAGAAAAAAACAGAACATCCTGAACAACTAGAGATAGGGCGTTCATATTCACAGAACATGTACATTAGTGTGTTCTGTGGAAGTGATTATCTTTTCGGTCACATCGGTTCAGCATGTGTTCTGTTGCCTAGTAGGCACTGCTTCCGTCATGGGCCCTGATAACTCGTTCCATGCGAGATGGCATCGTCGTGAGTAAGGCGCGAACGGTATCATGTGGTAAAGCCATTCATGCTGCATTCACTTGGATGCAAAGTTCATCTGTGGTCGTTGGCACTGGATCACAGTGCTGAATCTGTCGTTTCACCAGATCCCACATATTTTCGATTGGTGACAAGTCTGGCCATCTGGCGAGACAGAGCAAAAGGCTGACATCCTGTGACGTCAAGAAGGAACACATTCGTGCAGCAACATGCGTTCGTGCATTGTCCTGCTGAATAATGGCGTCTAGGATGCTGTGCATAAAAGGTATGGCTACGGATCGCAGGATGTCATTCACGTAGGCCACTCTGGTCGCACTGCCCTGAACACTCACCAACTGTGATTTGTGGTTGTACCCAACAGCTCGCCACAACATAAGGCCTTGAGTTGGCGCTGTACATCTCGTGTGAATCCAGTCGCTGTGATGTCGCTCCCCCTGTCTGCGGAAAGCCAAAATGCGGCCATCGTTTTTACACAAATAGAACCTGGATTCGTCCTAAAATCTATATGATGCCATTCCTGTCCCCAGTGAAATCGTTGCACATGCCAGGCAGTCTAGCTTGTTTCTGCAGGTTTGTCAAAGATAGGCGAAGAAGTGGACAGGCGGAGGTAACCCATGCCGTAATAAACGGCGAAGGACTACTACCCCTGATAGTGTACGATGTGTTCCACTGTTACGCCAGAGATGAGGAGGACGCAGATCTGATGAGGTGTCGATCTTCTGGAGGTGGTATGGGTAGTGCGATCCGACCCATCTCTTCGTGTTCTACGGCCTTCCATAAACTATTCTGCACACTCAGTGATTTGACAGTACGGTTCACGCATGCGTCTGCGAGGCATTGTGCTCATCTGCTCAAGTCACAATGATCCATCAACTTCGGTTTATAGCAACAAATAGAGCCGCAAGCATATTTTACTGGCAGGAGGTGTTGCGCCACGATATCGATGTTGACTTTGAACCCGCGGGCCGACGTGGTTAAAATGCTATGACAATGGTGTGCTCTTGGGGAAAATATAGCGGAAGTAAAACAGTCCCCCTTTCGGATCTCCGGGCAGGGACTGCTCTGGTAGATGTCATCAGGAGAAACAATACTGGCATGCTACGGATCTGATCTTCTGGCTGGGACTCTTCTGGAAGATGTCATCGGGAGAAACAATACTGGCATTTAACGGATCGGAGCACTGAAAATTAAATCCCTTGCTCGGGCGGGTAGGTTAGAAAGTTTGAAAGAAAATGGTTCAAATGGCTCTGAGCACTATGGGACTCAACTGCTGTGGTCATCAGTCCCCTAGAACTTAGAACTACTTAAACCTAACTAACCTAAGGACATCACACACATCCATGCCCGAGGCAGGATTCGAACCTGCGACCGTAGCAGTCGCACGGTTCCGGACTGCGCGCCTAGAACCGCGAGACCACCGTGGCCGGCTAGTTTGAAAGAGAAATGGATAGATTCAAGTTAGATAGCGTGGGCATTAGTGAAGTTCGGTGGCAATAGGAACAGGACTTCTGGTCAGGTAAATACATGGTTATAAATATAAAGTCAAACAGGTGTAACCCGGGAGTAGATTTAACAATGAATAAGGAAATAGGAATGCTGTAAAGCTACTATCCTGAATGCATTTTCATAGCCAAGACAGATACGAAGCCCACGCCTACCATAATAGTATAAGTTTACTTACCAACTAGTTCCGAAGATGATGAGGAGACTAAAGAAACGCATGGTAAAATAAAAGAAATTGTTCAGATAGTTATAGGAGACGAAAATTTAATCGCGGTGGGGAACTGGAATTCGATAGCAGGAAAAGGAAGAGAATGAAAAATCGTAGGTGAATACAGACCGTGGGGAGGGGGAGGGGGGGATGAAGCCGCCTGATAGAATTTTGCACATAACATAATTTAATCATCGCTAACACTTGGTTTAAGAACCATAAAAGAAGGTTGTACTCGTGGAAGAGACTTGGTGATACCGGGAGTTTCAGACAGATTACATAATGAACATCTTGCTCAGACGTAGGTCAACAGCATGTACAAATTTTACAAAAAGCCAAATATGGTGCTCTATCATAGACAGCAAAGTGTTATGCATATTTTAAATTGATTATATATTGGTTAAACAGATGTTTAGGAACCAGATTATAAATTGTAAGATATTTCCAGGGTCAGATGTGGACTATGACCACAATTTCTTAGTTGTGAACTACCGATTAAAACTGAAGAAAGTGAAAAAAGGTACGAAATTGAAGAGATGATACCTGGATAAGTTGAAACAACGAGAGGTTTTGCTGTGCTTAGGGGTAGTATTAGGCAACAACTTAATAGAACAGGGGAAAGGAATACAGTAGAGGATGAATGGGCAGCTTTAAGAGATGTAATGGTGAAGGCAGCAGAGGATCAAATAGATAAAAAGACGAGGCCTCTTAGGAATCCTAGGATAACAAAAGAGATATCGAATTTAACTGAAGAAAGGAGAAAATTCAAAAATGTTGTAGCCGAAAGGGAACACAAACTTTTACAAAAGAAATTGTTAGAAAGTGCAAAATGGCTGAGAAGGAATGATTAGAGGACAAATGTAAGGAAGTAGAAGCATATTTCACTAGCGGAAAGATAGCTACTGCCTACAGAAAAATTAAGGAAGCCTTTGGAGAAGAGAGAAGAGGCTGTATGAACACAAACTTTTACAAAATGAGATTGTTAGAAAGCGCAAAATGGCTAAGAAGGAATGGTTAGAGGACAAATGTAAGGATGTAGAAGCATATTTCACTAGCGGAAAGATAGCTACTGCCTACAGAAATATTAAGAAGGCCTTCTGGGAAGAGAGAAGAAGCTGTATGAATATCAAGAGCTCAGATACAGAATCAGTCATAACCAAAGAAGGAAAAGGTGAAATGTGGAAGGAGTATATAGAGTGTCTATACAAGGGACACAAATTTGAATGCAGTATTATAGAAAGGGAAGAGGAGGTAGATGAAGATGAAGTGGAGGATATGATACTGTGAGAATAATTTGACAGAAATCTGAAAGATCTACGTCGAAAAAATGCTCCGGGAGTATATTCCGTCAAAACTACTGGTAGCTCTGGGAGAGCCATCCATGACAAAACTCTTCCACCTGGTGTGTAACATGTATGAGACAGGTGAAATATCCTCAGACTTCAAGAAGAATGTAGTACTGCCATTCCAAAAAAAGCAATTGCTGACAGGTGTAAATATTACTGAACTCTCAGTTCGATGAGTCTCTGTTGCGAAATACTGACACGAATTCATAACAGAAGAATGGGAAAACTGGGATAAGCAGACTTCGGGTAACATCAGTTTGGATTCCGGAGAAGTGTAGGAACACTCCGGGCAATACTGACCTGGCGACTTATCTAATATTTTTGTGAACGTAGAGAAAGTTTTGACATTGTCGACTGGAATACTCTCTTTCAAATTCTGAACGTAGCAGTTGTAAAACACAGGTAGCGTAAGGCTATTTTCAACTTGTGCAGAAACCGGAAAAAAGGGAAAACAGTTATACGAGTCGAGGGGCATGAGAGGAAAACGGTGCTTGAGAAGGGAGTGACACAGTATTGTAGCATACCACCTATGTTATTCAATATGTACACTGAACAAGCAATGAAGAAAACCAAAGAGAAAATTGGAGTAGAAATTGAAGTTCAAGGAGAAGAAATAAAAAATTTAAGATTTGCCGATAACTTTGTAATTCTGTGTGGACAGCAAAGGACTTGGAATGGCAGATGAACTGAATGGGCAGTGTCTTGAAAGGAGAATATAAGATGAGCATCAACGCAAGCAAAACAAGGACAACGGAATGTAGTCAAATTAAATTAGTTGATGCTAAGGTAATTAGATAAGGAAACGAGACAAATTAATAGATGAGTTTTACTGTTTGGCAGCAAGTTAACTATTGATGGCCGAAGTAGAACGGATATAAATTGTAGACTGGCAGTGGCAAGAAATACGCTTCTGAGGAAGAGGAATTTGTTAACGCTGAATATAGATTTAAGTGTTAGGAAGTCTCGTCTGAAGGTATTTGCCTGAGTGTAGCGACGTACAGAAGTGAAACGTGGACGATAAACAGTTTAGATAGAAAGAGAACAGAAGCTTTCGGAATGTGATGCTACAGAAAATGCTGAAGATAAGATGGATCCATCACGTAACTAACGTGGAGCTTCTGAATAGAATTGTGGAGACACGGAATTTTCACTCAAACATGAGTAAAAGAGGGGATTGGATAATAGGGAATATTCTGAGACATCAAGTTATATCAGTTTTGTATTGGAGGGAAGTGTGTGTGGTAAAAATCGTAGAGGGAGACCAAGGGATGAACACAACAAGCAGATTCAGGAAGATGTAGGTTGCAGTAGTTATTCGAAGATGAAGAAGCTCGCACAAGACAGAGTAGCTGGAGAGCTGCATGAAACCAGTCTTCGGACTGAACACCATAACAACAACAACAACAGCGACGGTAGGACCGAACAATGCGTCTTAATTATATTTATGATTGGATGCAATTCACACAAATAATACAAACCACAAATGTTCACCGGGATAGCCGTGAGTGCTAAAGCACCATTGCAGTGACGATGAGATGCAGCGGCCCCGGACTGAGTCCCCCCTTTTGGATTAATGACGACGGTGTAAGTGCAGGAAAATTGGGACCCGAGCTGAGGGAATTCAACAGCTCCTAGCAACTGAAAAGATAGGTGCAGAAATGGTTTCAGAAGCGAGTAAGCGAAAAACACGCAGGTTGAAACAGGTCAAAGAAGAAACACAGGGAGAAATTAAGAAATACATGCAAGAACAAGAGGGGCAATTTACAGAATACGAGGCAAAGAAGATGGGTTCGAAAAAGGACAGAACTGCACAAACTGAAGCCGAAACTAAAGTAAAATCTTCAAAAATCTAAAAAATCTGTAAAATCAACGAAAGGAAAAATTAGTAGACAGGATTTTGGAATTGGGGTACGATATGACGCCGCAACTCAATAAGAACTTCAGAGCGGCATAGTAGGCTCTGTATTTGATGGAAGTAGGTTTCAAAATTTGTCTTTAAAATTATTAGAGGTGTGTGGGAGTGATAGATGTGGGATAAAGCAGTGAAACTCTTGACCTCTATTATGTAAATAAACTTACAGCTATTGTGTTCATCATCATTCTAAGTTGTATGAAATTATATTGTATATTAGTTGACACTGAAAGTGAACTTGTGTGTGTGTGTGTGTGTGTGTGTGTGTGTGTTTGTGTTTGACGAGGTGTGATGCTGTAAAACTGCATAACATATGAAGGAAAATCATTGTAAGGCTTCATAGTTTACAGCAAGGTATCACCTGGGAATAAACAAGATATGTATAAACTGAAAAAAAAAGAAATAGTCGGTATGCCCACCGGCCTTGATGTGGTTCAATGCGCTTTCTTACACCCAAAGTTACGCCTCACTTATACGATTCGCTAACGTATAGAAATTTTTCGTTCACTTTCACGTGACTAACACTACAGGTAATACTGCAGATCAGACAGTGATTGAGCGCTTTTTCCTGGCTCGAACGTCGCCGGTCAGGTTACAAGACCAAACACTCGGCAATGGCCTCACTGAAGTAAATGCAAAGTACTGTGAAATGTTCTCCTGTTTTAGGCGGGTAGTGTCGTCCAAAAGGTGCGGGATTTGAGTAAAGTGACTTGTTGGCACTTCAAGATGTCATGTTGACTGTCTTCCTGTGGTCGCAGCCGTCTTTCATCTACTGTCGTTCTCAGACCTATTTTGCACGGACGCAGCTCCGCTACCGACGTAGTTGTGGGAAAGTGTGCTGCCAGGACCCCGTGGCTGCTGTAGTAGAGATGCTCTTATGACATGTGGTCCAATTCTTCAGTAAGCGTGGCGTCAATAGGTCTTGCCAGAGAGCGCCCATGAGATTTGAGGACGCTCGAGGCTGTGATTTTTACAATAAAAATAACCGTGCAACACGAACTAAAGTATCTTCTGGGGTATATGTCATATGTAACAACGGCAACTAACCAATAAATAAAAGTATGCAATCATGATTCTTCCAACTTCAAGAGCTTTCGCTGTCGTCTAATGGTGTTATATCCAAGACAGTTTTTGCCGCTGTAATTTATAGTCGCGATATGAATTACAGTCAGTTTTCCATGATATATTTAGTGTTTCAGGCGTTTAATTTTTCATTAATTTTCTTCATTGTTTCGTATGAATGTAGAAATTTCACATAAAGAGGCCAAGAACGTTGAAATAAATTGATCAAGTATGTTTTAGAGATGTTTAGTAAGAATGTCCCTCCTTTACATATTTATATATTGTGTATATAAATATGTAGCCTATTTCCACCGAATTGCTCAGTATGGTACCCTGAGTAAAGGTGAAGTAAATCGGCCAAGAACTTTTAGGGATTTTTTTCAGAATGAGAGTTTCACTCTGCAGCGGAGTGTGTGCTGATAAGAAACTTCCTGGCAAATTAAAACTGTGTGCCGGACCGAAACTCGAACTCGGGACCTTTGCCTTTCGCGGGCAAGTGCTCTACCAACTTTTTTTTTATCTGATTTTGTTCTATATTGTTCGTTGAATTTGTTCATGGCGGACGTCCGATGACACTCGTTCAGGTTGTTCGTTGATCCGTTTACTGAGTTATTTTATTACAGAGGGTAGCTAAACCCTCTGACCGAACGTAACGGACGCTTTTTCACAGGTCAGACCAACTGAGCTACCCAAGCACGACTCATACCCCGTCCTCACAGCTTTATTTCCGCCAGTACCTCTTCTCCTACTTTCCAAACTTTACAGAAGCTCTACTGCTAACCTTGCAGAACTAGAGTACCCTGAGTAAAATCAAGAAAAAACTTCGACTGTTTTGATTTGAAAACTACCGATCGCCGCAGAATATCCTCATTGTTTCGAAATTAAATTGATCATGAAAGTCATCTTGCTTGGCAATTAATTTTTGTTTTTGTGAAATGGGATTCGATGGAGGGAACTTGATGTTTTATTTCTGGAAACACTATTGAGAAATGGCATCTGAAGCTGACCACAGAGGGACTCTATTGCCCGCAACATACATTTCGCGTAATGACCATGCTATTAAAAACGCGATCGTCACCATGCATGAAAAACGGTCTTGAGTCTACAGGTATACACAGGAGCCGCTGATATTGTTATGCTTTCTGGTAGAAATGCTGTCCCCGATTTGGAATCAAGTCTTTTCATTCAACCACTTACTTGCGATGGATCCTGTAGAGACATGGTTCAAATGGCTCTGAGCACTATGGGACTTAACATCTGAGGTCATCAGTCCCCTAGATCTCAGAACTACTTAATGACTTTTGTCATCTCAGTGTATTTACATGTAATTTAGTATCTTACAATTAAGATGGGTCGCAAGGGACATTCTAACAACAAAAAGCGCGGCTCTCTCCCCCCCACCCCCCTTCAGCCCTTGCAGGTTCGAGTCCTCCCTCGGGCATGGATGTGTGTGTCGTCACTAGCGTAAGTTAGTTTAAGTTAGATTAAGTAGTGTGTAAGCTTAGGGACCGATGACCTCAGCAAAAAAAAAAGATGGTTCAAATGGCTCTAAGCACTATGGGACTTAACATCTGAGGTCATCAGTCCCATAGACTTAGAATTACTTAAACCTAACTAACCTAAGGACATTACACACATCGAGCCCGGGGCAGGATTTGAACCTGCGACCGTAGCAGCAGCGCGGCTCCGGACTGCAAAGCCTAGAAGCGCTCGGCCACAGCGGTCGGCTGATCTCAGCAGTTTGGTCCCATAAGACCTTACAAACAAAGAAACAAAATTTATAAAATAAAATATCCAAATCACCAAAGGCCCGACAGAGCTGTCACTATCAGTGACTCGCCAACTCCATTGGAGCAGCATCAAGCATTGATATGGACAGCCAGAAGCTCGCAACAAGTGAGAGACTCTTTCAGAATAATCAAACGTCAGGAAAGCCAAAAAATCAGACTACTGGAAAGAATCCTTTTTATACGTAGAATGTAATTTCTAGACTTTCTTGCCCTTCTCGAGGAACTTAATGGTCATGCAACTTTGTACATCGAAAGTAGCCTGAGGTAGAAAGTTGATATATTTAAAGAAAAAAAACTTCCACTAAAGCTGTTTTGAGGTGTGGGGAGTGGAGCGGTGGGGAAGGAGCCCTTGTGGTACTTGACCCAATGTAATTGGAGCAAAGTTAGAATCTCAAGTAATTTTCTGATAAGCACTTTTGACCAGTTTCGTTACACATCCAGTCATATCATATGGAGTCATACACACTTTTTGTCATTATTTTAGTGGAAGACGCCTTCCTCCAAGAGACTTCACTGGGCGAAAACTTGCAAGATGGTAGTGATACACTGGGTCGCATTTGATAAGGGATATCAACCACAAGATTTGTCTCACAACCTGTGAATGTGGTGATAAAACTTTGGTAGCCATTGTCGGTAAAATTAGTGCGAAATGTCGTGATTTGCACATATTCATGTATAAGAAGAATTGGGAGACCAACGAAATCACTAGCATATTTCGTGATATATTCACGAAAAGTACGTTATTGGTGTTCTGCAAGCTTATGATATTAGAATTTATATTTAGTGGGAAGTTGCAATTTTTTTCTTATCGACATGATTCAACTATGTTTTCATGAGACTTGGTTTTGCCCCTTCAAAGAAACGGCTACATCCCGCTCTCCATCGATTCCGAAAAGCGTCAGCATACTAGCCGGGGGCGCACTTGTAAGTAATTCCTGTGAAAGAAGACTATTGCGCTACCGTATAGGAAAACATCGATATCAAAGGTCACAATGGATCAGATTTTGACCCAGGTGAATCGCTAGAACCCAAAAAAATTACACATATCAAGTCTGCAGCCAAATCCTTTTCCAAAAATCGAATAGCTGATGACTCCGACCTGTCGCAGACGTACTAGAGGAGGACTTCTGCTGCCACTGTTCGACGACCAAGTGGCATAAAGCCTACGTTCAGATCACAGTAAGAATCAGTGAGCGTTGGGCGAACTGGCACGCCTTGCATTATCTTTTACTTTTTATCAAGAAAATGGCTCCATTCAAAATAAAATTCCTGTTAACAAGGGGGAGTGTAGGTTGCCAAGAACTTGATCCTACATGCAGATTATTAGTCTGTCTCTGTTTTCAACATGTGAGTGCCACTCCAGTTAGCAGCAATATCTTCCGCGCTTTCTTATCCTCATTGTGAAAGATTACGTAGCTGTAAGTTGCTGCAACAACAGGCAACATACGCTGCTACACTGAGGATGATGATCGTCGTGCGTGTCATTTACCGGTTATGGCTAAACCATTGCAGAATACGATATTTGCCTTTTCCCGTGTGCATAATAAGACTCAGTTTCAGTTGTAAGTAGGCTGTTTATGTTTTCTTATTGGTAACGCCACGTAGCGTTCTATATGAAATATCGCTGGCTGTGCTGTGTGCAGTCTGTGCGTAGTTTGCATTGTTGTCTGCCATTGTAGTGTTGGGCAGCGGCAGCTGGATGTGAACAGCGCGTAGCGCAGTGTTGCCAATTTAGCGACTTTGTCGCTAGAAATGGCGACTTTTTCATTCGTCTTAGCGACAAAAAAAATTTTTTTAGCGACAAAAATTATTTAGCGACTTATCTGGCGACTTTTGAAGTACTGACGACTTTTCAAGTACAAATCAAAACTATTTTGGGCCAGTATTTTCATTAACAAAACTAAGATTTTAACTATATAATGGGTACTACACTGACTTTGTTCCAGATTTATCAAGTTAAATTAAGTTCGTAGCAGATCATGTAGCACTGTTCAGCATTTGGTAAACCTGAATGTGGGAATTGCCTACAGAGTAAGAAAACCTTGACTATAGAACAATTCATTATTCATTACCCACTAGCCTGTTATCGTCGATAGCGTATCGATCTATAATACTTCAACTTTTGAACTCCCTTTATTTTTCGAATTGACAAAAAACATACGTAATATTAAGTTTAATAAAATACATTTCTGTCCAGCAACCTCTAATTTTTCGAAATGTTAACTCGCAGTCAAATTATTACCGCATGCACAGTGGTAACGCAACAACAATTCGGTGGGGGTATCTCAGACATTATTACGTTTTAAACAATGAACAATAGGACTGATATCGAGTTGCCGAGTGAGTAGATTGTTTCATGACCTCTAGTTCGCCTGAGTTTTAATGTATTTTCAGTGACTGTAAATTGGTGAAACTTATGTTGTGGTGGCTTACATAATGGATTTACCGCAGAAGAAGAAGCAGTACGCTCAAAAATATCGGGATGCGTGGGAAGCAGAACCTGAATTCAATGGGTGGCTGAAACCAGTCGTTGGAGACTTATCCAAGGCAAGATGTCAAGTATGTGCAACAGAGTTTTATGCTAAATTGTGCGATATTAAAAAGCATTCGAAAACTATTAAACATAAACAAAAAATTGATTTTAAAAAAACACAAACCACCTTACCTGTGAAAATTGTTCCGAAAACTACAGTTAGAATAGCAAGCAGAGCGGAAGGCGCCCTTTCTTTATTTATTGCTGAACATTGTTCTATTTTGGCTGTATATCATTTAGGAATACTGTGCAAGAAGGTGTTTTCCGGTGATGAGGGCGCTAAAAACATGCAATTACATCGTACAAAGTGCACTAACATTATAACTGAGGTTTTGGCTCCATATTTTACACAATCATTGGTTGAAGATATAGGTAACCAAAAATACAGTGTACTAATAGATGAATCCACAGATGTATCAATATCTAAAATGCTAGGTATCCTTATACGGTACTATAGTGTAAACAACCAAACCATTAGATCAGCATTTCTCAAACTCGCTGTAGTAGAAACTGCAGATGCAAGAAATCTGGCTGCTGTTCTTGTGAATTCTTTGAAAGCCCTCAAACTTCCCATCGCTAATATGGTAGGAATTGGCACAGATAATGCTTCCGTAATGGTTGGAATAAACAATGGGCTTTTCGAACAACTCAAAAGAGAATATGGTTTGAAGCATTTGGTATTGATCCGTTGCATTTGTCACTCTCTTCAGCTTGCATTTTCGCACGCCTCAGTGAATACCATACCTAGAAACATAGAGTTTCTTGTACGGGAAACCTACAATTGGTTCTCCATTTCACCCAAAAGACAAGAGGAATATAAAAAGGTTTATGAGACAATAAATTGTGGAAAACAGCCACTAAAAATTTTGAAGGTCTGTGCAACACGTTGGCTTTCAATTGAACCAGCAATACGAAGAATTCTGGAGCAGTGGGAAGAACTAAAGCTACATTTTTCACTTGCCATGGTTCAAGACAATTGTTACACTGCCGATCTTTTATACAAGATGTATTGTGACGAATCAAATCATCTTTACATGTTTTTCCTTAAGCATGCTTTAAAAGACGTACAAATAGCAATAAAGGCTTTTGAAGGAGAAGACAATGACCCCACTAAATTACTAGATACACTTGTATTTCTCATGCAGTCACTCGGACAAAACATAGTTTTTCCAACTGTTGATTTGTTGACAACACCAGTTCCAAGCGAATGTATGTACGCAAATCCAAACCTTGGCTTTATGTTTGAATAGAAATTGTCTGAGTCAAGTTTGTCTGAAGAAAATAAAGTTTATGTGAAGAAGAGATGCATTCAGTTTAGTCTGAAACTCATTAAAGAAATTCAACAAAGACTACCAAGTAACGTTACGATCCTCAAAAAAATGTCAATGCTGAATGTTGAAGAAACACTAAAAGTGAATAAAAATAATGCTGTAGCGGATGTAGCCAAAGAATTGGGTTTTAGTGGCGATTTCATAGACGGTATGCTGCAAGAATGGCTTAATATTAACTTTATTAGGTGGAATAACACTACTAACACTGTTCGATTTTGGAGTGAGGTTTTGCGGTATAAAAATGCCGCAGGGGAGAATCCTTTTTCTTTGATTTCACAGCTAGCAATGACTGTTCTATGCCTACCGCATTCAAATGCAGAAGTGGAAAGAATATTCAGCTCTATGAACATTATAAAAACTAAACAATGTAACAGATTATCGTTAAAGACAATTAATGCTTTGATCGTATTGAGAGACCAGCTGAAGAAACAAAATAAAGATTGTGCCTCTTTTGACATACCGTCAGACGTATTGCAGCTTATTGGAACGAACAAAAGTTACTCTTTTGCGACAAAACCAGTCGAATTGCAACATCATCTTTTGAGCGACGTTCAACCCTCTACATCAACTATAGTTCTGTCAGAGCATGAAACAGAAGAGTTATTCAGTCTTCTGAGTGACGACGATGAATAGCTCACATACCGGTATGTATATATTTTGTAACCTAATTTGAGTTCTTGCTTTCTTTTGTTACAAATATAGTTGTACATTTCTAGTATATTGGACTACTGTCATTGAAACAACAATTTATGTGTTGCGTCAATTATAATAACATGTTTAATTAAACGTTAGCGTATTTTATATGTATGTTGTTGCAAGCGATGCGTCATTTAATTAAGACAATATAGCAATTACGTATGAGACAATTTTTATTAGTATTTTATTAACTCCCCCCTCCCCCCCCCCCCCCACCACACACACACACACACACTGGCTTATTGCACAATTCACAACACGAAATTTTCAATACACCCCTAGTAAAATCAGTTTTAGCGACTTTCTAGCGACTTTTGATATTGAATCTAGCGACTCGGGTTTTTTTGAGTTGGCAACGCTGGCGTAGCGTTGCGCAGTTGGAGGTGAGCCGCCAGCAGTGGTGGATGTGGGGAGAGAAATGGCGGAGTTGTGAAATTTTTAAAACTGGGTGTCATGAACTGCTATGTATATTATGAGTTTTCAACATTATTAAGGTAAATACATTGTTTGTTCTCTATTAAAATCTTTCATTTGCTAACTATGCCTATTAGTAGTTAGTGCCTTCGGTAGTTTGAATCTTTTATTTAGCTGGCAGTAGTGGCGCTCGCTGTTTTGCAGTAGTTCGAGTAACGAAGATTTTTGGTGAGGTAAGTGATTTGTGAAACGTATAGGTTAATGTTAGTCAGTGCCATTCTTTTGTAGGGATTTTTGAAAGTCAGATTGCGTTGCGCTAAAAAAAAATATTGTGTGTCAGGATAAGCACAGTCTTGTATAATTTTTCAAAGGGGACATTTCATATGTCGACCCTTAGCCGAGGATACCTCACTGGAATCTTCTGATTTTTTCCTTGTAGTTTGTGTAATTAGCGTAGATTTTGTTTTGTAACAATTGTGTTACTAAATGTGACACTTCTGTCACTCAATGTAACTGGGTTTTCTCTTTTGATGCTGTCAATTGTCAGGATGAGCATTCTAAAGCATTCTGTCAGGGTGAAAATATTAAATAAATTAACTTTTCTCTCTTAACAACATGTGGGCAGGGTGGGTTCTTCCTTGGCTCAGGTATGAGGTCGAATGAAACATAATTTTTACATAAGATAACTTTTATTGAAGATTTGTACAACTGTATCTTACGGGATGTTCTGGTTCGGAGAGCGGCAGCTGTGTTGTTTGTGAAGTCTTCTGCTGCGGCAGCGGCAGCGGCGGCGGCGGCGTCTGATTACGCGTAGCGGTGTGTATCTCGTGTCGCCGTCTCGCCCAGTTGACTGGAGACGCGCAGCGAGAGGTGGCCCGTTTAATTATTGCGAGCGAAGTCGTGCATCGGATGGTGATACCTTGGATGTGGCGTCCCAGTGTTTCTCTTCTCTAAGCGGCCGCATGTGTTGTGCGTCGACCAGCGGAGCGGCGCGGCGGGGCAAGGCCAATGTCCCGAACTCGAACCACGGACTCCCGCTTGCCAGTCTTCGGCTGTCAGAACTTCATTCCAGCTCACAGGTGACTGCTGAGGTGAGGCCGTCTCCTTCCCGTCCTCACGAGTCACCCGGGTACGTAAAAATCAGACTTCAAATACCATTTAACTTCTGTCTTCTGGCGCCGCGGCTGCTGCTTGCTATTCCATTACAGCGGCGGACTTGGTGCGTCTGTGCATGATGCAGTCTCTTCTGGCATGACGGTCTTCAGCACCGAAACTGACTGAAAACTATTGCTACTCTTCTTTTCTTCCTTCGTCTCTCGTCTTCGTCTCCGTCCCCGTCTCCGTCTTCGTCTTCGTCCCTGTCTTCATCTCCGTCTCCGTCTTCGACTGTCGGGCCCACTGCGCCTCGCGTATTTATCCACTTCAGTTTACTGGAGGCGAACGACTTCAAGGCCATTGCCTCTTCTGTCACGTTGAAAAGCTTCTCTAAGAATCTTCTTAACGTCGGTCATTGGCTCTTGGAATGTAGGCGAGGGCCTCTGATCGCATGTGACGACTGAGAAACACTTGAGCCGGTCATTGCCTCTTCCGTCACGTTGAAAAGCTTCTCGAAGAATCTTCTTAACGTCGGTCATTGGCTCTTGGAATGTAGGCGAGGGCCTTTGCGCACATGTGACAACTGAGAAACACGTGAGCCGGTCGGACGATGCCCTGACGGCTGAATCGACAGCGCCCGCTTATGTGGAACTTGCTGACTTCACAATCATTGTCTCTTCTATTCTGCTGTTCTGCCCGCTGAATGCGAGTATGTAACTCTCTAAACTAAACCAAGTTTTTCATTTATATTTTAATTTCTAGTTCACTTTGATTCCACTAATTTATTTACCTAAGTACCACTCAATAGTTTATTGCTAGCGCGTAATTGTAGAGAGAATCTCCTTTGTAGTTGCAGTCTTTCGTTGTTGTATAGTAAAACAGTTGTGACATGCATGTAGATTAGCACCAAGTATTTAAGTAGACATTATTTCAATTTCTATGTTAATGTGTTATCTTATTTTGCTCTTCAAATAGTGCTTTTCTGTGTTATCGTGTGAAATATTGTGACAATAATGGCGTGTAAAAAACGTAACACTAGGCTCCAAAGTAAACTGAGAACTAATAGTGACGACGAGCGTAGCTTATCAGCGCCGCCGAGTAATGAATTTACTAATGTTCAAAGTAGTAATCTGGTAACTGTGCATAGGGAAATGGAGCGGGCGTCAAATAATGGTGTAGACAGTGAAGCAGGTAGTGAACTGGGAAACATTATCGATCGATCGGTCGGCAACAGCTCGCCTCAGGAATCGGGAATGACAGAACACAATATTGTAAATATTGCAGACTCAGGTTTTGGGTCCTCACTGTTTTCTCAAATGAGTCAAGACACATTTTCCGCTTGTCAAAATGTGAATGTTGCCGGTGCAAATTGACTGCTGAAAAGCACTGAGGAACATGTTTCAGGCACCAATGCATTGTTATTACAATTAATACAACAAATGGGACAAACACAGCAAAAGCTTCAAAAGTTAGACACGATGGAACAAAATCAGAGACAAACACAGCAACAGCTTCTAAAGTTAGACTCATTGGAACAAACTCTTGAACAAACACGTGAAGATTTAACTACTGGGTTACATAACATTGAATCGAAATGTCAAAAAGTCTGTAATGACGTAAAAACACAAATTTGTGAGCATTTTCAACTTATTTTTTCGCGGCATGAAAATGCATTACAGAATCGCGAAGCAGCCATAAAAGAACTGCAAACTATTGTTCATGAAAATCATGAGACCTTGCAAGTTAAATTTGACTCAGTTGCATCTACCGATTCGGTTACGGAACTTGCAAAATCTCAGGAAAACTTAAAGGACACAGTAGATACTCTGAAACTTGGTTCAGAAAAACATACTGAGGAAATAAGTACACTATCGGAGAAAGTAGCCGAACTTTCGGATCAGTTCACTAATTTATCTACAAAGGTAGATGATAATCTGAATGACACAAAACCGGTAGTCTTTAATGACACAGAATAGTGCGAACAAATTAGGAAATTCAATCAAAATCAAATCAATATACAGTACAAAAGAGAAATCCGGGAACTACAAGATCAGTTGGCACAAGTAATACAAAAATTACAAATTTCAGAGGACACTCGCGCTCCAACACGGGAAGAGGGACTTAGAAATACGGAAAAGCCGCAAAATAATAACACAGGGCATTTCGGAAGTTATGAAAGAAATTGGCAATGTGCACCGAATTTTGAGATGGAACCGCCGACACGACGTAACAATGACCGATATGCGACTCACCGACATGATGATTTCGACTATAAGCTGTTCATTACTACACGTAAATTCAAAACGTTTAAGAATTCTGCCAACGACATTCATCCACAAGCATGGCTCCATCAATTCTCTCATTGTTTTCCTCCCAACTGGTCGTTAGAACACAGATTAGAATTTATGTGTGGCTACTTAGAGAATGAACCAGCTGTAAGAATGCGATCGGTCATTCACGATTGTCACAGTGAAGGGGAATCACAGTGTTGACGTTGACTTCAACCCTTGCAGTCATTAAACTTGTGCTGATGTCAATGAAGTGTCAATACGACGCATGGATTAACTAACGAAGGACGCAGTTTCTAAATGCTGCGTCGGACTACAGAATCACAGCCAGAGGATTGCACTAGCGAGCTAAAGCATTATAAAATGTCAACGGGAGTTCACTACCCCGCTCCTCAAACCACTGCACCACTGTCGTGGCTTTGTGGCTCGGACAATTGAGGATGTCATTGCGGTGGGAGTAAATATCAATAGTGTAGTTATAGAAAGTCGGCAATAATGTTCCAGATAACTATCATGATGTATTCGATTGCTATCACAAGGCCCGTGGAAGCTGGGTCGTCACCTGGAAGCCTATCTAGCGTATGACGCGACTTCTTCAGCCTATAAGAAGGTAATGCAAAATAAGAAAATAATGCCACTAATATTATAAGTAATTTTGTTGAGTCTGATAATATTTTATGACAAATGTTGTAAATGTTTTCCGCTAATATCAGAGAAAGAATACTACATTTCAATACGTTCCATGAAAGCAAGGCAACTCAAGTCTATTATATATACACAAGAACCATGTTGCTCGCCCCGGTTTGTTCTCTGTTTTTCGCCTGTTATTCTTTCTCACCTTTAGGTCCATGTATGTATAACTCGCTGCCTGTACTTTAAGGTTACAATGTATTGTTAATTGAAAGTACCTTATGTTTCCTTTTAAAAATACTTCTCCCTTCAGGTGAAATTTATTTAATGATAATAATAATCTTGCTGTCGATTGCCCATCTGGCTTCTACTACTTCGGTCGCGCTGAGTCCGCCATTACGTGTACTACAAAATATTACAGTGTTTGCGAGCTTCACTCTCAAAGGAAGGTAATTGTAAGTGCTTTTATGAATTTCTACAGTCAGTTTCCAATATTAAAGTTAGTTAATAATTTTGATTACATAACTTATTCAGAGATTTAACACCGCAAGGCATAGGTGACGCTTAACCTCTGGTTTAAAATATGTTCAGTTAATTCAAATGATTAAAAGTCTACTCAATTCTTAAAGAGATAAAGTTAAAGAAATTCTTTGCAACCATTTTAATATACGCAGGTTTTTATACCATTCTTTCTTTCTGTGTAACGTAAGATTAATTTGCTGGGAAAAGAAAACATTTCATGCTCTATATTATCGCTGGGTTAGTTGCAGGTTACGTTACGTTGTTATTCATTGAAAGAGACCGTTATATTTCCATTAATAATAAATAACTTTTCGTCTGCCTATTGAGGTTGTCACGCTACGTATATATAAGATGCATTTACTCGTGGACAAAATATATGTAGCGTTCCAAAAACAGTATTCAGAATTTAAACTGCTACATTTCATTATCATTGCTGTAGGTTGTGACTGACGCCTGCGCGCGTATTTCAAACCTCACGTAGCAGTCTGCACTGACTTGTACGGAATAACTAAATTAATTCAACACCACAACAATGACACAGAAAGGAGGTTGTAGTACATAGCCCACCTGAATGTCTCTATATTATAATACCACCCTCAACGATTTGCGTCAGTGGAACAGTGCATGTTTCGAACAGAAGTTGACCTGGATGACGGGGTGTTCGGATAGGATCATCGGGCTATGATAACAAGAAACGTGATTCATCTGAACATGCAACAAGTTTACACTAATAAAAATTCTATTCTCAATGATCCTGTGTCCAATGAAGTCGCAACTGACGACGTCATTACGTCATCATGGAAACACGGAGCCCCATGTCAAACAAACTGCCCTGACCGGAGTGCTACGAAACACTTTGTCCAGCACCAGTAATGGCATTGTACTATTTCCGCATGTAGCACAGACAGCGACATATATTGTTCAGAGAGCTGTTCAGGATGAGGCATTGACGTCCAACACCTTTTTGACCGTGTGGACCTACTGACGGTATCTTTGTCCTTCAATGAACTTCCATACATACTCATGACAGCAGTACACCAAATTCCGACCAGTTTCACTGTTTCAAAGATGCTACCCTTTCTAAAAGTTCCTTGTTTCTGTTCTGGCCCTCAACATGAAGACTGGTTTCATGCAGCTCTCCATGTTACTCTATCCTGGACAGGCCTCTTCATCTCCGAATAAGTACTACAATGTACGAGGGTTGTCCAGAAAGTGAGTACCGATCGGTCGCGAAATGGAAACCACAGTGAAAACCAGAAACGTTTTATTTGCAACAGTTTGGTGCACCTTCCACCTACTTCTTTACATATTCGCTGCTCCAGCTTCGTGATTTGTTGTAGTGTTGTATCAACTTTCCAATGTCCTCGTCATAGAAATCAGCCATCTGTGCTTTCGACCAGTTATCTGCACTAGTCTGCAGCTCGTCGTCTGTGGGAAAAAATTGTTTTCATATCCAGCGGTTCTTGTGAGCAGAGATGAGACTCAGGGGGAGCCAATTACGGACTGTATTGTGGGTGATCAAACAGTTCTCAGCGGAAACGCTGCAGGAGCGTCTTTATTGCTCCTATAGTGTGCGGTCGAGAATTGGCATCAAGAGGGAACTGCTCGTCAGTTGTGTTATGTGGACTGCATGACACAGGCGACATCTCAAACCAGGCCCTCATACTTGGCGGGAGACGTTATACCCTATGCATCTTTACATGATCAACGTTCACTCAAATCTGGAAAGAGCGACTCGACACTATCTACAGGCATACTAGAGACACTGCCCAACATATTTGTGCGAAGCTTTACCGGATTTCCCGAGTGGTTTCCATTTCGCGACCGATCGGAACTTACTTTCTGGACAACCCCCGTATATCCTTTTGAATCTGTTTACGTTATTCATCTCTTGGTCTCCCTCTAAAAGTTTTACCCCGAACACTTCAGTGCTAAACTGGTGATCCCTTAATGACACAGAATGTGTCTTATCAACTGATCTCTTCATCTAGTCAAGTTGTGACACTAATTCCTTTTCTGCGAATTTCTGTTCAGTATCACCCCATTAGTTACGTGATCTGCCTATCTCATCCTTAACATTATTTTGTGGCAACAAATTTTAAAGACTTCTATTTTCCTCTCTTACAAACTGTTTGTCATCCATGTTTCACTTCCATACAAGCTCACACTTCATACAAATACTTTCAGAAAAAGCTTCCTAACACTTAAATCTGTATTTGATGTTAACAAATTCGTTTTCATCAGAAACGCTTTTGTTGCCACTGCCAGTCTACATTTTACATCCTGTATACTTCAGCCAACATCACTTACCCTGATGCTCAAATAACAAAGGTCAAGCGCCTCGTTTCGTAATTTATTTCTCTCGACAGTTGTGTTATGTGGGCTGCATGATACAGGCGAAATCTCAAACCAGGTCCTTATACTTGGCGGGAGACGTTATTCCCTATGCATCCTTACATACTCAATGTTCACACAAATTTAATTTGACTACATTTCCTTATACTTGTGTTGCTTTGGGGAAGTCGTTTATGGCAGTGGAGTTGCTGCCCGTATCGTCATTAGGGCGATTCCCCATTCGTTTCTGCTTCTCTTACATGCTTCCCTTAAAGCATCACTATAGATCTAAATATGCCTCTATATTGTTTACGAAGCGAGCCTGACACCAAACGTCAGATTGTGCTATGAGGCGTGGACGTTTAACAACTTGTCACCAACCCGTGGTCAATCGACGAAGTTCCACACGTACTTAAAAAAAAAGTTCAAATGGCTCTGAGCACTATGGGACTCAACATCTGAGGTAATCAGTCACCTAGAACGTAGAACTATTTAAACGTAACTATCCTAAGGACATCACACACAACAATTCCCGATGCAGGGTTCGAACCTGCGACAGCAGCGGTCGCGCGGTTCCATACTGAAGCGCCTAGAACCACTCGGTCACAACGCCCTGACACACGTACTTCAATAGTACACCAACAACCAACCTGTTTCGACGTATTCTACATGCTGGCTCCCAGGTTCACTCCTAGCTCATACTAAAGAGCGTGTATAGTAGCCCACCGTAGGCAAGCGAACTACGGCCAATGATTTCGGCCGAACGTTGGTCGCCAAAGCACTTGCTTTCGGGCTGTCATCCTCCCCAAACAGGAGGCTGAGACAAAAGGATTCGGCGATTTGGAATCCCTGTAGCATCTGACAGCTTGTCGAGGTTGCTCTCATTTTGTTGTTGTTATAAAGTAGCGTTTTATTAACAGTTTTATCGGACGATATTATGAGGGAAGAAGAGAATTTAGCAGTCCTCGCATGTGCAACATTAACCGTATTGCAAGAAGTTGATAAGAAATACCGCTGGTGGACAATGCTTCTTTTGAAAAGTAGGGAACAGTGTAGTGAAACAAAATTAATGTCCAACTTTATAGCTAAATTGTAATATGGTTTTTGTTTTTTTTTTTTTTTTTTTTTTTTTTTTTTTTGTGAACGATGCCTACAGATTTCGGTTTGATACTGCATCATGCAGCCCCCAAAATTTCCAAAGACGACAACTCTTTTACGAAGGCTTTACCTAGAGTAAAAACATACCCTAAAGATTCAATTTTCTTTTTCACATCGTGAACATTATCTTCTAAAAGCTCACTTGCGTCCCTCTAAGCGCCTAATGTTTTCAATTTTTTCTACAGTCACAGTTCATTAAGTCCCACAGACATTCCCATTCACGATAAAACTATGAATTTAATGTTGTCTCCGTATTCCACTCAGTACTCCAATATTTGTAACACAATAAATACATAATCGTTCAATAGATACGGGAAATCGCTACTGAACTAGAGAACATTCGGTCTGGCGTCCGCACTAGCAGGGGTGTCCAAATTCCAACTCACCACCAACGCTTTGACGTCACCACTGGCAGTCCGAAATGCAACCAAGGCTAACCGCTTCGTTGGTCCTCATTTGCCGCCCGTACACTCAAAGCACATTTAGTCCAATTAAGTGACTGATCGTCGTTCGTTGGCCTTCGTTGGTCTAGTGTGTGCCCGTCATTAGGGGACGATGGGTCCATCTCATTTTCAAAAGAATCATCACGTCAATTTATAGATGACCATCTTATTGCATGGACGAAGGTCTTCAGCTGATGATATATGTGAGGAAAAGTACCATGGCGGCCGAGCGGTTCTAGGCGCTACAGTCAGGAACGGCGTGACCGCTACGGTCGCAGGTTTGAATCCTGCCTTGTTCATGGATGTGTGTGATGTCCTTAGGTTAGTTAGGTTTAAGTAGTTCTAAGTTCTAGGGGACTGATGACCTCAGATGTTAAGTCTCATAGTGCTCAGAGCCATTTGAACCATTTCTGAAAGTACTTCACAGGTGTGCATTGAGAATTCTTTATTCTACAACATGACTAGATTGGACTGCACGTTATCACCATATTCAGGCCCCATCATTGCCAAAAGAGTATTTTTATTTGCTTGGCGCATTTACTGTGGGATCCTTGTTACTAGACCACGTGGGCTAGGTTTCAATGCATTGGAGACAACGCAGTGTCGAGTATAGACTCCTGATGAATGCTAGCCCACGTGTGCTACTCAAAATGGCTCTGAGCACTATGGGACTTAACATCTATGGTCATCAGTCCCCTAGAACTTAGAACTACTTAAACCTAACTAACCTAAGGACATCACACACATCCATGTCCGAGGCAGGATTCGAACCTGCGTCTGTAGCGGTCGCGCGGTTCCAGACTGCAGCGCCTAGAACCGTTCGGCTACCCTGTCCGGCTCACGTCGTTGGCTTTAAGCGCTGTAGGGAAACATGAAGAACCTAAATCCGTATTAGAAGGGAATTTGAACCATCGCCCTGAATTAGCCCACCGTTTTCCCTCTGCGCTGCCTCACCTTGTAAGAGGTCCATGATTAAGGAATTTGTTGCTAGCGCACTCGAGCAGATGTAATTTCGATGGATTGTTTACGCGCTGCTTGCGATATGTAAGCTATAAGAGAATCTCAGACCAGAGAGCAGTGTTGTCATGAGTAGGAACTGTGTGGTAGTAGGAGTAAGTAGTAGCTAGGTGTATGAAGTTGGCTGGGCCGGTCGTGGGGAGCGGTGGCGGTGCCTGAGAGCTGTAGTCTAAGGTAAAAGCAGCCTCGCGCATATATACTATTGTAAGTAGGCTGTTTAGGTTTTCTTATTGGTAACGCCATGTAGCGCTCTGTATGAAAATCACTGGCTGTGCTGTGTGCAGTCTGTGGCTAGTTTGCATTGTTGTCTGCCATTGTAGTGTTGGGCAGCTGGATGTTAACAGCGCGTAGCGTTGCGCAGTTGGAGGTGAGCCGCCAGCTGTGGTGGATGTGGGGAGAGAGATGGCGGAATTTTGAGAGCGGACGATCTGGACGTGTCTCATTAAGAAAGAGTAAATTTGTAAGAGTGGATGTCATGAACTGAGATATATATATATATATATATATATATATATATATATATATATATATATATATATATATATAATATGACTTTTGAACAATATTAAGGTAAATACATTGTTTGTTCTCTATCAAAATCTTTCTTTTGCCAACTGTGCCTATCAGTAGTTAGTGCCTTCAGTAGTTTGAATCTTTTATTTAGCTGGCAGTAGTGGCACTCGCTGTATGGCAGTAGTTCGAGTAACGAAGATTTTTTTGAGGTAAGTGATTTGTGAAACGTAAAGGTTAATGTTAGTCAGGGCCATTCTTTTGTACGGATTTTTGAAAGTCAGATTGCGTTGCGCTAAAAATATTGTGAGTCACTTTAAGCACAGTCATGTATAATTGTTCAATGGGGACGTTTCACTATTGTTATACCAAGTCCCATGTTAATGTTTTAAAAAATCTGTTAATAATAGTCTTTCACATAAAAATTAACTTTTGACAATCGTTCATCTCAATTTAAAGAATTTACCAATTTCTCCAGTCCATGGTCATCCCGATTATTGTAAGAGAAATCAGTTGTTTCTTTTTATGCATGACAAACCTATCGGCCAGCATTGCACTGGGCTGTGCCAGAAAAATTTCTTATAGGAGCAGATATATACGCATTATCCGGCGACCTTATTGAGGTAAGAAAGTTCAAATTTATTCAGAATGAATTTTCAGGGCCATGACGCAGCACTGCTGACGTCCAAAATTTGCCAGTTTGGATTCACAGTCAATTATTGAAAGATTATAAGTGAGTCACAATTTTAATTAGGTGGTTAGTCGCATTTTTATTATTGGTAGGTTACGGAATTTATCTGTTGGGCAGTTACACTGAATGTAAATTGTATAATTATATTTTTTACTGTTGGGAGGTTGTTATATTTTTTTGAGGAGGTTACAACCTTGTATCAGAAACTGGTTCTTTCCGAATAAGAGTCCGCACCTTCGCTTTCGTAGAAGGGGTGCTGTTCGCATGTGCTGCAAATCTGTGCCCCCTGTTTTTTTTTTTTTTTTTTTTTTTACGTCGAGTTTGTTGAGAGGGTAAAAATGTACGCGAGTACCGTGCGGTAACGAGAAGGCGCACATGACGTGAGATTTGACTGCTGACGTAACGGCGAGCCACCTGCCGTTCGCCCGGGCCGTGGCCGGCTGGTCCATCACGGCGTGTCGATGGCGGGGCGGAGAACGGGACCGGCCGGTCGATGGCGCGGCCGACCGTAAATTAAAACCGCCTTTATTACCGGCAGGTGCGCCGGCCGCCGGCACGGCCGAGCAGCGAGGCCGGCGATTTACGACTTGCCGCGCCGCTGCCGTGGCTGGCCGGCTATTGTGAGCCAACGCCGCCTCCTGACCTGCGACCTCGTGCGTGCTGGAAGCTGGCGCCGCACCCGGGCCCCACACACTGTGGCGGCCGGCGGACAGCTGCTCTCAGCCCTGAGGAAACACTCAGCTACGACAGCGAACGGTCTACGCAACTGCGTACGACAAATTCACGCCGATACTCTTCTTCCTGAAGGTCATCGCCTCGACCATGAAATTCTAAACTAAAGCGCCAAAGAAATTAGCATGAGCCTGCGTATTCAAATACAGAAATATGTAAACAGTCAGAATACGGCACTGCGGCCAGCAACGTTTGTGTAAGACAAGGAGTCCCTGGCGCAGTTGTCAGATCGGTTACTGCTGCTACAATGGCCGGATATCTAGATTTAAGTGAGTTAGCTCGTGGCATTATAGTCGGGGCACGATGGATGCGACACAGCATCTCCGAGGCACCGATGAAATGGGGATTTTCAACCAGCCCCATTACACGAGTTAGCGTGAATATCAAAACTAAACTAAACTCCTCCCACACAGGCCATGAAGGCCCAAAGGTACCGACTGGCCGCCGTGTCATCCTCAGCCTACAGGTGTCACTGGATGCGGGGATGGAGGGGCATGTGGTCAGCACACCGCTCTCCCGGCCGTATGTCAGTTTCGGAGACCGGAGCCGCTACTACTCAATCAAGTAGCTCCTCAATTTCCCTCACAGGGGCTGAGTGCACACCGCTTCTCAACAGCACTCGGCAGACACCGTGAATATCAGGAATTTCCGACATCGCTGGGGCCGGAAAAAGATCCTGCAAGAACAGGACCAACGACGAATGAGGAGGATCGTTCAGCGTGACAGGATAGCAATCCTTCCGCAAATTGCTGCAGATTTCAGTGCTGGGCAACCAACAGGTGCCAGCGTGTGAACCATTCAACGAAACGTCATCGATATGGGCTTTCGGAGCCGAAGACCAACTCGAGTACCACGCGAAGCTTCACGCCTTACCTGGGCTCCTCAACACCGACATTGGACTGTTGATGACTGAAAACATGTTGCCTGGTGGGACGGGTTTCGTTTCAAATTGTATCGAGCGGATGGACGTGTATGGGTATAGAGACCTCCTCACGAGTCTATGGAACCTCCATGTCCGCAGGGGACTGTTCAAGCTGGTGGAGGCTCTGTAATGGTGTGAGGCATTTGCTGTTGGCGTGATATGGGACCGCTGATACGTTTGGATACGACTCTGACAGGTGACACGTACGTAATAATCCTGTCTGATCACCTGCGCCCATTCTAGTCCATTGGGCATTCCGACGGACTTGGGCAATTCCAGCAGGACAACGCGACCCCGCGACCCCCCCCCCCCCCCCACACACGTCCAGAATGCTACAGAGTAGCTCCAGGAACACTATTATGAGTTTAAAAACAGAGTTGAATATTATTGATCATATCTGGGATGCCTTGCAATGTGCTGTTCAGCAGAAATCTCCACCCCCTGGTACTCTTACGGATTTACGGGCAGTCCTGCAAGATTCATGGTGTCAGTTCCCTCCAGCACTGTTTCAGACAGTCGAGTCCATGCCATGTCGTTTTGCGGCACTTCTGCGTTCTCGTGGGCGCCCTACACGATATTTGGTAGATATACCAGTTTCTTTGACTCTTCAGTGTATTTCAACAGTGTAAGAGAAACATAAACCAATATTGTTGTCCGTGGAGGTCACTGGCGTTACCAAGATATTCTATTTCAACGGCATATGACAAAAGAACACTTCTAATCTTCACTCTAAACGTCACCACCACTGTCACCCAACTACCGTGGAGCGCCGGCGACCCAATGTCAGCCAGCAGCACAATTCGAACGGCCACAGCTCCATACCAACCGCATCAGGCCCACCAAGTCAGCTTGATGACCAGCAGAGTGCGGGGCCGGTGGCTGAGCCAAAATCTCTACCGCCGCGTGCAGCTAGCATCGGCATGAGCCGATCGAGACTGTGTTTTTTCGGTGGCCCAGCCGAGCAGCCTATCAGAAAGTCCACACATCGAGAATTTAAGCTCGCGCCAGAGCATCAAATGTCAGTGAAATCGCCAGCCTGGAACCGCCGCCACTTTCGTAGTCCACTGCCTGCTAGCGCTCTTCAACCGAGACGCCAGGGGACCAGACTCTGCCAGCTCAGCACATCTGGACTTCGTCATCGCACAGGCAGTCGTTGCAAGGTAATGGGACGATCGCCAGTCCAAATCAGACTTATATCCTTTATACACGGTTTACAGTGTGCCACATTGGTGTACTGAAAGTCGAGACCAACAATTTGAGCCGAGAGGCGTGTGACGTATTTCATTGGTTAACCGCCTCAAATTGGCTACAAAAACCACCCAAGGTACAGCGCGTAAGCGCCGTGCGTGATTCCGCTACTCTCTTCATACAAACTATTAATCCTAGAGGTAAAGCAGCTACCGCGAAGACAAACTGTGTGTGGGAAGGCATTAGCTGGTTGATATATGAACAAAAGTTAACTTGACACGAAGGGCAAGAAAACAGGTCGTAGAATATCGACGACATATTGCTGTGCTATACGGGTGTGGCGGATGACAACCAAAGGAATCCTGCTACCAAAAGGAAAGGCACCCCATGCCATCACTCCTGGATGTCGGGCTATCTGGTGGGCGTCTGTCGGTTTGATATCCAGCTTTTGTCCGTGCTTGTCAAACACTGTCTAGGCCACCATCGTCGCAGTATCTCTGCCCAATTGAGAACCTCTCGGCATTATGAACAAGGTCATCCAACCGTCTCGGGATTTTAACGATGTAACGCCTCAGTTTGATAGAATTTGGCGCGACATCCCTCAGGAGGACATCCAACAACTATTTCAATCAATACCAAGCCAAATAACAGCTTGCATAAGGGCCAAAGGTGGACCCACGCGTTATTGACTTCCTGAATTTGTGAAGCTCTTTCTCTTGAATAATTCATCCAATTTTTCTGACACTGTAATCATTTGTTGGTCAGTACATTGTAAACTCTCCTTATACAGTATATAAAAACGTATTAGCTCTTCTCATAACGATGACAGTACTACTGTTTACATGTCAGTGCTTGTAGTTATATGAAGTGATAAATATACTCAATTTAAAAATTTGAACTCTGGTACTTATCTGGTTGGTGCACTAATCTGCTTCTGCTGTCTCCAGGTGTTTCAAAAGTTGGGCGGCGTATCGTTTCATTATTATACTGGACGCAAGATATTTTCCATCTGTTTATTTCCAAAAGCCATGTCTTCTCCTAATTCCTGCTGTACATCAATCACAATTTATAAAAACACAATTCTTTATGCAACATTGCCTAGCGTCAAAGCATAACAAGCTACTAGGTTCCACCACTAACGTCTCTATCTGACCGACTGACTTGGCACTTCCCCTTTCTTTGTCCACAAAAACAATGGCTTTCCGATATATGGGTAATGCCATACTCAATTCAACAAATTTGATTCTTGATAATATACGACTGTTTGGTTAGTTGTGTTTAGCTTTTATAATAAAGCAGACAACGGAAAACATAAGAAGAATGTACATTTTATGACCTTAATTAAGCTAGTGAGATTTGGACATTAATCGGTCTTTGACTCGATGTGTAATAAACGTGGTATAGAAGTATAAATACAGCTGTGGAAAAATTCGTTTGGTTTGCGTGGACTAATAAACATTTAATTAAAGTCATAACTCATTATACTGTTTCTCTGAACATAAATATGAAAATCGCAGCAGAAATATTGTACAGAGGTATGGCATTTTTCTATTATGTGGTAATGTTAGTTTAATTACGATGAGGATTATATCTCCTTGCACTAAAAAGTCGTTAGTGTTTGTTTGTGTACCAGACTTGATGTAAATTTAGAAATGGAGTCGTAATAGTAAGAAAATGGTGTCGTACTGATTTCTTCATCAGTGCTAAAAGAAGGTGTTCTAAGGCTTGTGTCATTATAATATGTACAGCACATCTACCGCTCTGCGTCCCGTTAGAATGATTCCTTCGTGTGCATCTTTTTTTTTTTGTCTTGTGGTGTACATTAAAAGCTTACCTGACAACTAATCATCAAGTATAAACAATGACCAACTCCACAACGGATACGTCATGGACCGTTATGTATTTTTTCTTTTTACGCGCTCCAACTCCATAATTCAGGATTTCAGTTATTTGTCGTAAAATACAAATGCCTCAAAGGCATTACCCAATGAAGGCCTCGTAACCCCTGAAATATTCATCATAAAATACGCAGTACGCCCTGAATAATGCTAACCCGAAAGGTTGTAAAAAAAAAAATTAAAAGTGTCACAGTTCACCCCTAGCAGCTATTAATAAATACTTCTGTACTTCAACCAGTTTGTTGTCAGACCATCATCGGGTAACTCAATACACTGTAAACAGCTCACATGGCGACATAAAACATGTGGCGTCAAATAGCGTAAAATAAAGTCACAAATTGGAGACTATTGACCATTCTAGTAAATACGTGTAGATCTGTAGCTGAGGTGGCATAAAATGCCATGCAGCAGATTGATCACAAAGTATCCCTGACACGTGTCAGAATTATTTCTGTCCTCAGAAATACAAGTCAAAGGTAGCAACAGGGACAAGAGCGTTATCTGTTGTGTACAGAACATGAGATGACAGCCTAAGATAAATTGTAAACGACGGAAAGTAAAAGTGCGACATATAAAGTAATGAGACTGACAGAATTCATACATATAACGGAATACTTTGCTTTGTTACAGGGTTACCAGTCAAGCAGTAAAATACATTATATTTTTAATAATAAAATAAACCAAAAATTGCCTTTAATGTAGGGAAAGATAGATTGCTACTTACTGCAAAGAGTACACGTCAAATTGCAGACAGGCAAGATCAGTAAAGAGGACACACACACATGGTGTGTGAATGTTGAGTATGTGTCCTCTTTACTGGCGACGGCTGTAGCCGAAAGCAAAACATGATTGCCTTTGTTATTAAAAATATAATGTATTTCACTGCTTGACAGGTAACCCTGTAACAAAGCAAAGTATTCCGTTACTAACTTACTTACTTACTTACTCACTGGTTATACCGGACTCGAGAGTCCATTACCGCAGCAACGTATTTTCGCCATCTGTCCCTGTCTTGGTCTATTTCCTTCCAATCACCTTCAATACCTAGGCTCCTCAAATCAGCCTTCACATTTTCCTCCCGTCTACGCCTCGGTCTCCCCACAGGACGTTTTCCCTCTAGTTGCCCTGCCAGTACTCTGCGCGCTGCCCTGCCCTCATCCATTCGGGCTACGTGATCCGCCCATCGCAGCCTACGTGATTTAATAAAACTGTTTATGTCAGGGCTTGAATAGAGCTTGTGAACCTCTTCGTTATGCATTTTTCGCCACTCTCCGCTAATGTCATCCCTTTCTGCTCCGAAAATTTTCCTCAAAATTTTGTTTTCAAATACTCGAAACGGCTTTTCATTTTGCTCAGTGAGAGACCAAGTCTCACACCCATACAGCATAACCAGTAGAATAATAGTTTTGTATATTCTAATCTTCAAATTCCTAGACAATATCCGTGATGAAAGTAATCTATTCAGTGAGAAGTAGCACGCATTTCCCGCCCGTAATCTCTTCTTTAGTTCGGATTCAATCTCATTTCTCGAAGTGATGTCCACGCCTAGATACTTAAACGTGTTCACTTTTTCAAACTGCATGTCTCCAACTCTTAACATTTCCTGTTCTACTGCTGTTGGAATTCTAGTAGTAACTAGGTATTTAGTTTTGTCTTCACTTATCCTTGGACCTACATTTTCACTAGCCTTCATTAATGCATTCGCATTTGCTGTTAAAGATTCTTTCATATCGCTAATGATGTTTAGATCATCTGCATACCCTAATATCTTATTATTTCCATTTAAATCCACACCCTTTGAATTATCTGCTGCCATTCGTACAATATATTCTAGGACTAAATTAAAAAGTAGCAGAGACAGGGCATCTCCCTGCTTAAGTTCGTTCTTTATTACAAATTGTTATGACTCCAATTTCCGCAAGCGTACTCTACCTTTTGTGTTTTTCAAACTCGCTTCTATGAGTCTAACATACTTCTTTGGTATTTCAAGGTCCAAAAGAATTCTGTACAATTTTGACTGCAATAATGAATCATATGCATTTGTAAAATCTATGAAAAGATTATGAACTGGTTTATTGTATTCCCATTTCTTTTCCAAAATTTGGAGCAGGGTGAATATTTGGTTTATAGTTGATCTGTTCCTCCGAAAGCCGGCTTGGTAATTCCCCACAAATTCATCTGGATATGGTGTAAACCTGCTTACCAGAATATTCGAGAAGATTTTGGAACATACTGGTAATAGCGATATCACTCTATAATTACTACAATTCATTTTGTCACCTTTGTTAAAAATTGGGGTCAGAATCGACTCCTGCCACCCTTCAGGTATCATCTCTGAGTTCCATACTTTAGTTATCACTTTCTGAACTACTTCCACCAATTTCTGTCCCCCATTTTTAACTAAATCTGCAGTTGTGTAATCTAATCCTGGTGCTTTATGGTTTTTCCATTTGTTGATTGCATCTCTCACTTCCCTTAACGTTGGCTCAGATATCAGGGGCCGTTACATGTATGAATTCTGTCAGTCTCATTACTTTATACGTCGCACTTTTACTTTCAGTCATTTACAATTTATCTTCGGCTGTCATCTCATGTTCCGTACACAACAGGTAACGCTCTTGTCCTTGTGCTACCTTTGACTTGTATTTATGATGACGGAAAAAGGACACACACTCAACATTAACACACCATGTGTGTGTGTCCTCTTTACTGACAAATGCTGTGGCCGAAAGCTATATGTGAGTTTCTTCTGATCGTGTCTGTCTGCAATTTCACGTGTCTTCTTTACGGTAAATAACGATCTAGCTTTCCAAACGTTGTTGATATTCCTATCCGGCGTTTTCATTGTTCAAAAACTACTTTCGTTTAATAGATCCAGCGCAGTTGTTAAATTTCATGTGGAGGCACACGACGTACTGGAGACTATACAGTTAAGTAATAAGTACAACTAGAATGAGGGATGATACATGGTGTCTAGATATATCGCTGTTTAGACTACAATTCCAGTAAGCCTGACGATTATACACGTTATTTATCACATCTAACTATGAGAATTTGTAACAGTCATTAACGTTGTATGTAATGGTAGATTATGCCTATTGTAAAAATATTAGCGTTGAAAGTAATGAAGTGCCAATGAGTAGCTGCTTATATTCTACGAGAAACGATCTACATTTTATGAGTACGACCTCGTGGTCTACTGGTAAAGCTCTTGCTTGGAGAACTAGTGGCCTCGGGGTCTAATTAAAGTCTTCTCATTGATTTCCTTCTGTCAGCCTTTGCCCTAGCCTTCACCTCTCAACGATGTGCAAACTCGTCAGGAACGACACTTGGTTCACAGTCCACCTTCAGCTGTAGATTCCCTTTCTCCGATGGGATAACCAGGGTAGGGTAGGGACACGCAAGTCGCTAAAGTAGCGTCCAAATGAAAGACCTGCACTAGGTAGCTGAGCTATACGAAATCATTGTTGAGTTTTGTATACACATTGTTTTTGTTTCACAGCGACGTTTGAGGCATATTGTACACCTTAGTTTTAACATGTGTGGAGTACAAAAAAGTACTTTTCTATATATTGTCTGTTATGGGATTAACGTAATATGTACCTACATTAATTCCTTAAGGGAAGTATTTAGCGTGGTGAACCTGTAATATGTAGCCTGACAAATAGTAGGACTAGAGCTACATATACAGTATGTTATTAATGGTAGGAGACACGAACAGTGGAAATTACTATACTAAGAGATGGCCGAAACCGTATGAAATACTAGCTGTTTGTAACATTTTGTAACCACGGAGAGCTGCCATTGTGTCGGTGTCATAATCGACAAAAGTACCTTAGAACGGAAACTTTAATCTGTTAAATACGATGCCTGACCAGCTATCACTGGAATACGGTTGTTTCACTACGTTTGAGTGAGAGATGTACCAGCAGGCAGTATACTTAACGAACATTCGAATGAATATCTCTTCGGCGGCCAATATGCTATCAGAATAACTCAGAATTGAAAAAATTTCCTCTCTAACTAGTATGTTGTCAAGTCTTAAGTCTTCGTTTGTTGTTATCAGGCAACTCTAAGTCCTCAAGTTCGTACTTAACCACTCATACATACACTGATACAAAACTAAAACTATAATAGTGTTTATATATTTAGATAAGTAAAATGGATAACCTCTGGATTCAGGCGAAGTTACTAAGTATTAATTTCGCAGATTTCACAAATTTTCATGTGTAAAGCTATAAATGTTTGACCTGTTGTGGAAGTTGAAGCGTTATTAAACAGTATGTTCAGAATTAGTAGCAACTGAACTCAATCAGTGTTGTGAAATATATGTAACAAAGTTCCTGTCGCTGTGTGCGTAGTCACACGATCAGTTTTTCATTAAATTCAGCAACGTACTATCGCAACTGAATAAGTCTGCAAATAAATTTATGTTATCAACGAAACATAAATCCACTAACCTATAATATAAGACTTCGTCTTCACGTAGCACAAGTATTTACGATTCGATTTGTATTCGGTAATGGAAAGGAACAGACTGCGGGTAATACGTTCATTTAGTCATTAGAACAGGGTATATTTAGTTTTATTGAAAGGTTTCGGAAGAATTATCACTGTTCTAATGTAGTTTGCGGTTGACTATGTTGAACTAATGTAAACAACGAGTTAGTAAGTTCATACTCGGATGTTTGTTGTTATGAAAACGGCTTTTCAAGGCCGTAGCTCATTCCTCTCACCTGAGATGTCAGCTGTTGCAGCAGGAAGACCTGTAATGTGGAAGATGTTTCTCTGGACAAAAGGACGCTAAAATATGGTGGTGATCAGTTTCTGAAATGAGCTGATTAGCTAAAATTGCTAGTGACTGGAACTACGGCTGTTACATTGTCCCGCCGTTTAAACGCGTTGGATGGGATGTTTAGTTAACACAGACTCTTTCGTAATCACAATGGACATATTCACAATATTTTTATGTAGCGTGGCCTCAATTCATTTAAACTTTCGCTTCCACACTAAATGAGTATTTGGCTCTCATATTGACATGAAAATTCCAATTACTCGTACAACAATGCTACCATGATGAGCCTGTGGAAATTTCTTCATTACTCTTGTGATGATTTCCAGAGCACTGTTTCAGTCTACTTGCTTCATGAAATTGTCTTTCTTTCTAGTTTCACACCTCTGGCAGATATCCAAATTTTTGTTTGAAATAAACTTATTCGTACCGAAATGCCCGAACCAGTACTTCCGAAATCGCGACTCCGACCAAACACACAACTCTCACTCCGAGTTCCAACTTTCAGCTGTACCTCTCCTGCTTCTTTAGTTCCAAAGATAAAAATTTACCTCACCAGGCCATAAAACTCAATATTTAGAGTTAATATTACATAGATTACATGCACATCTGAGTGTATAAGGAAGATAATAAAATACGGAACGGAGAATAGTGTCGTCACAACCTTCTTGCTTATGACTCACAGCTAGGGCTGCCATCCTTCCCGATATAACGGGGCAGTCACCAATTTGGACCTTCTTTTCAAGACAGCCCGACAAGACGTAATTTTGCCCCGATTTTGCAAATTACTGTTACGAGATGAAGTACTCAAGTAAAACCAAGTAATGCAACTATTCTCGCACGCAACGCCATAGTGGAGAGAGTATTTTCACTGATGTCGGCCCAGTGGACCGATTAAAGAAATCGGCTGCTGCCATGGACTGTGGAATCAATCTTACAGCGCCAGTTTAATTGCAAGCTGACTTGCATGGAGTTTTATAAATACATAAAAGAGAAAAAAAGACTTAGTGATGAAGGTGAAATCTTCCGAAAAATATGATGTACCAACGACTTTTGCCGCGACACGTTCCACGTAATTGTGCTATAGATAAAAAGTAATTATATTACATAAACTTTTTACTTCATTTCTACACCCCCATCTCAGAGCATCCCGATGAGGTCCCAGCGGAATCTCGAATCTTGTGTGGGGACTGACAATGAATGCTATCTATAAGATATTATGAATGCGAAAGCAACTGTGCATCTTACGCTTTCACGACTAAACCGCTGAACCGAATCTGCTGTAATTTGGAATGGAGATGTGATGAAACCCGAGAAAAAAACGTTGGCTACTTTAGAAAGCAAGATATTTATTGAGTGGAAGGATGTAACACGAAATATAGGACAATAATTACTCTTAGTAAAAGCTATTTACTCTTTGAATTTTTAATTTGTGAAAATGCTTTTATTGTTTGATATGTTCGTCTTAATATGATCCTATACAATGTTTATAAAATCCTGGACATGTTTAATCAATGCTTTCATGCTAATAAAAACCAGAAGGCCGCTGCAGTTTAATTGCTCAGCGTCACGCGTCTTTATAGTTTCTGAGACTCTTGAAAGACTCAGAACAACTTCGTCGTTTAAATGCTGTACAACAAACGCAGAAATGTCGTGCACTTACATGTATAAATTGGGAGGCTGCATCTGAATATGATATGATAGTGCAACGACGTGTAATAGGCAGACACGTGAGGACAGCTCACGTTACTGCGTGTACAAATATTACAAAATTTGCGCTGCACCAAACTATAAAATATTTGTTTTCTTCCCTCGTCAATGTAACGTTATTTAATAATTTTGGAAAGTCTACGTTTTATTTTAGTACCGTCAATATCACCCACGGTAATAACACTACTGATTCGTCTCAACAGATCGAACAGGTTAACGTTGCTCATTGTCGATCACGGCGTTGCAGGTTCGATTCCTGACTGGATCAGATATACTCCGCTAGGGACTGGGAACATGTGTTGTCCTCATCATCATTTTATCATCGTCGACGGGGAAGTCCCCATAATGGTATCAAATAAAAAAAACTCTTTCAATCACTAGGATGGCAAAATTGCGGTCCTCTGACTGATACACTCTGATACTGTCTTCTCCTCTCTGTGTTCTATAGACGAGTACGGCGAACTCCCAGCCACAAGGACGGAGTTCAGATGATGTCTCAACGTAAGTATAGGCAGAAAACGTGCTCTCAAGTACTGAACGCTGCGTACTCAACGACGACTTCCAACCTCGAGGTGAAGTCCAGAATCGTACAGGTTCGCAACAGGACAGTGCCAAACTGTTCTAACTATAAACTCTCCTGAGAGCAAAGACAGCAAGTCCGTCTGTACCAACAAAGCTGATACCGAGCGACCGTCATACACGGGCGCTCACAACGGAAGACCTTGTTTCTCCACCGCTGGCTTCCCAGCAAGGCACGGCTCCCCACCCTCGTAATTCGGAAAACGAATCATATTTCCGAAACCACGGAATATTCACCCTCTCTACAGATTCTTCCGAACGCCGACCAACTATATTTTAGTCTTTTGTCGTCCAACGTGGAAAGTTTGCGAGGAGAAACCTATACTACTACGGTACGCTTCTGAGTAAAACCCATGGAAGTAACTCAGCCTGCGTGGTTTCCGAGCCCCTTCTTCGTTCCTCTCACCTGCGTCCAAGATTTGCAGAGTTTCTGGTTATCCCTCCGGTCCTGCTACGATAGCACCCTATTGTGCTCCAGGGCTCAGGTGCCACGATGTCCGTCTAGCTACTTCGTGTTTCTAAGCAGGACCAACACCTGTGTGAGTCTTCCTCGCAGAGCTTAAATTCTCCCTGCCGTTTCATCTCCACTGGCGTTCCAACCTCTAGTAGTATAGGCAATGATTCATTACGTCGTTCTGTTGATAAAGACACCCCATCACCTTTCATGAGCCGGCCGAAGTGGCCGTGCGGTTAAAGGCGCTGCAGTCTGGAACCGCAAGACCGCTACGGTCGCAGGTTCGAATCCTGCCTCGGGCATGGATGTTTGTGATGTCCTTAAGTTAGTTAGGTTTAACTAGTTCTAAGTTCTAGGAGACTAATGACCTCAGCAGTTGAGTCCCATAGTGCTCAGAGCCATTTCACCTTTCACGCAATAAGCGTTAGCAGTTATTTATAAGGCATACGTGACAATGTCAGTCTCCTTTAAATATTCATATATAAGATGTACAACCGATCAAATGAAACCTAATTGTGGTTGCAGTTAATGGCAAAGTATGTGGATGAATACTTGTAAGGTCCAAATTATAGCCACCTTACAAAGCGAACTAGCTTATAATCGTAAGTTTAATGTCCTGTTTAAACTTTTTACATAAGCGCAGAAGACATTACCTGAAGTAAACGTTTTGTTATACGACTATTTTTCGTGCTAATTACATTATAGATGGCGCTTACATATAAAAATGCCTCTTTTACAAAGAGTTCTTATTTCTGCATTACCAAATATTAGAGGATTGAGTAATAAGGTAAATGAGCCTCTTGCCTGCTTGTAAAATTTTCTGGGAAAGATAGACATCTTGTGTCAGTCTGGACACCACACAACCACTGGGTTAGATAAGTTACATACAAATTACAGTCTAGCAGCTTACTCACGCAGAAATAATATCGAAAAAGTAGTAGTTGTTACATATATTTATACAGAACCCAAGTTCAAAAGCATTGACACAAGCGGATTTTGTAGTGATCAGCACATAGAACTGTGTGCTTGTGAAGTAATGCTAAAAACAGTTCACTTTTAATTGCAATAGTGTATAGATCCCAACTGGGAAATTTAGAATTATTTATGAAGAACCAGGATTCCTTAGTGTGTGTCTGTCAGACATCAGCAAGCAGTTAAATGTCTTCAATGTAGATTTTGTAAAGGATTGTGAAGGAAATATGATCTGAAAACCTTATTTGGATCCTACAATTTGCTCTTAGTAGTTAAGTTTCATTCATGGGTGGATAAAGACGGTAGATCCTTAATTGATAATGTTTTCTTTGATGAGATACAAAGCAGGAAAATAACGGTTCGCCATGTAACAAATTCTCTCTCTGATCATGATACACAGTTAGGAGAAAAGACATAGTGCCTTACAGTGTGGATACACATCAGTGGAAGTCAGTTAGAATCATTAATGACTACAGGCCAAATGTTTTTAAGCGTAGTTTACAAGAAACAACCAGGTATGAAATTTATAAATAACCAACTGCCAGTAAAAATTTAATCTATTCCATGATAAGTTCACATCAGTATTTGAAAATAGCTTTCTGCACAAGCTAAACAGCCATGTAAAAAGCCATGGATCACTAAGGGGATTAAAGTATCTTGTGAAACGAAAAGGGAACTTACCTTTTGGCAAGAACAAGTAGAGACCCTGCAGTACTTGTGCACTACAAAAACTACGCAATATTACTAAGAAAGGTTATTAAAAAATCAAGAAACATGCAGATGTCTGAAAACAGGGTTAACGCAGTATGGATATAGTGAAGCAAGAGACAGGATAACCAACAACAGAGGAGTTTTTTTTTGGTCATCAGTCTACTGACAGGTTTGATGCGGCCCACCACGAATTCCTTTCCTGTGCTAACCTCTTCATCTCAGAGTATCACTTGCAACCTACGTCCTCAATTATTTGCTTGACGTATTCCAATCCCTGTCTTCCTCTACAGTTTTTGCCCTCTACAGCTCCCTCTGGTACCATGGAAGTCATTCCCTCATGTCTTAGCAGATGTCCTATATCCTGTCCCTTCTCCTTCTCAGTGTTTTCCACATATTCCTTTCCTCTCCGATTCTGCGTAGAACCTCCTCATTCCTTACCTTATCAGTCCACCTAATTTTCAACATTCGTCTATAGCACCACATATCAAATGCTTCGATTCTCTTCTGTTCCGGTTTTCCCACAGTCCATGTTTCACTACCATACAATGCTGTACTCCAGACGTACATCCTCAGAAATTTCTTCCTCAAATTAAGGCAGGTATTTGATATTAGTAGACTTCTCTTGGCCAGAAATGCCTTTTTTGCCATAGCGAGTCTGCTTTTGATGTCCTCCTCGCTCCGTCCGTCATTGGTTATTTTACTGCCTAGGTAGCAGAATTCCTTAACTTCATTGACTTGGTGACCATCAACCCTGATGTTAAGTTTCTCGCTGTTCTCATTTCTACTACTTCTCATTACCTTCGTCTTTCTCCGATTTACTCTCAAACCATACTGTGTACTCATTAGACTGTTCATTCTGTTCAGCAGATCATTTAATTCTTCCTCACTTTCACTCAGGATAGCAATGTCATCAGCGAATCGAATCATTGATATCCTTTCACCTTGTATTTTAATTCCACTCCTGAAACTTTCTTTTATTTCCATCATTGCTTCCTCGATGTACAGATTGAAGAGTAGGGGCGAAAGGCTATAGCCTCGTCTTACGCCCTTCTTAATACGAGCACTTCGATCTTGATCGTCCACTCTTATTATTCCCTCTTGGTTGTTGTACATATTGTATATGACCCGTCTCTCCCTATAGCTTACCCCTACTTTTTTCAGAATCTCGAACAGCTTGCACCATTTTATACTGTCGAACGCTTTTTCCAGGTCAACAAATCCTATGAAAGTGCCTTGATTTTTCTTTAGCCTTGCTTCCATTATGAGCCGTAACGTCAGAATTGCCTCTCTCGTCCCTTTACTTTTCCTAAAGCCAAACTGATCGTCACCTAGCGCATTCTCAAATTTCTTTTCCATTCTTCTGTATATTATTCTTGTAAGCAGCTTCGATGCATGAGCTCTTAAGCTGATTGTGCAATAATTCTCGCACTTGTCAGCTCTTGCCGTCTTCGGAATTGGGTGGATGATGCTTCTCGCCAGACTCATATATTCTACACACCAACGTGAATAGTCGTTTTGTTGCCACTTCCCCCAATGATTTTAGAAATTCTGATGGAATGTTATCTATCCCTTCTGCCTTATTAGACCGTAAGTCCTCCAAAGCTCTTTTAAATTCCGATTCTAATACTGGATTCCCTATCTCTTCTAGATCGACTCCTGTTTCTTCTTCAATCACATCAGACAAATCTTCACCCTCATAGAGGCTTTCAATGTATTCTTTCAACCTATCTGCTCTCTCCTCTGCATTTAACAGTGGAATTCCCGTTACACTCTTAATGTTACCACCGTTGCTTTTAATGTCACCAAAGGTTGTTTTGACTTTCCTGTATGCTGAGTCTGTCCTTCCGACAATCATATCATTTTCGATGTCTTCACATTTTTCCTGCAGCCATTTTGTCTTAGCTTCCCTGCACTTCCTATTTATTTCATTCCTCAGCGCCTTCTATTTCTGTATTCCTGATTTTCCCAGAACATGTTTGTCCTTCCTCGTTTCATCAATCAACTGAAGTATTTCTTCTGTTACCCATGGTTTCTTCGCAGCTACCTTCTTTGCACCTATGTTTTCCTTCCCAGCTTCTGCGATGGCCCTTTTTAGAGATGTCCATTCCTCTTCACCTGTACTGCCTACTGCGCTATTCCTTATTGCTTTATCTATATATCTTTTTCGATGTCTTCACATTTTTCCTGCAGCCATTTTGTCTTAGGTTCCCTGCACTTCCTATTTATTTCATTCCTCAGCGCCTTGTATTTCTGTATTCCTGATTTTCCCGGAACATGTTTGTACTTCCTCGTTTCATCAATCAACTGAAGTATTTCTTCTGTTACCCATGGTTTCTTCGCAGCTACCTTCTTTGCACCTATGTTTTCCTTCCCAGCTTCTGCGATGGCCCTTTTTAGAGATGTCCATTCCTCTTCAACTGTACTGCCTACTGCGCTATTCCTTATTGCTTTATCTATAGCGTTAGAGAACTTCAAACGTATCTCGTCATTCCTTAGTACTTCCGTATCCCACTTCTTTGCGTATTGATTCTTCCTGACTAATGTCTTGAACTTCAGCCTACTCGTCATCACTACTATATTGTGATCTGATTGTATATCTGCTCTTGGGTACGTCTTACAATCCAGTATCTGATTTCGGAATCTCTGTCTGACCATGATGTAATCTAATTGAAATCTTCCCGTATCTCCCGGCCTTTTCCAAGTATACCTCCTCCTCTTGTGATTCCTGAACAGGGTATTTGCTACTACTAGCTGAAACTTGTTACCGAACTCAATTAGTCTTTCTCCTCTTTCATTCCTTGTCCCAAGCCCATATTCTCCTGTAACCTTCTCTTCTACTCCTTCCCCTACAACTGCATTCCAGTCGCCCATGACTATTAGATTTTCGTCCCCCTTTACATACTGCATTACCCTTTCAATATCCACATACACTTTCTCTATCGGTTCATCTTCAGTTTGCGACGTCGGCATGTATACCTTCTAGTATGATAAAAAAAAATTACTACTCTTAAATATATCTCAGTTCTCTCAATTTAAATCTGTATTTCATACTAGAATGCCGTGTTCCCAGTTTGGCACAGCTTTGCCACAGGACACACGAAAGCGGTCGAAGACGTCCGTCTTCTGGTCGGCTCCTGATCGTTGTCAGAAGGAGGCTGGTTTTTGATTACGCAAGGACTTCTATTATTTGGAAAAGAACAACCCGGATTTCTTTACATAATCAGTATGAATATTATAATCACCTAAGGGACCATTAACAATGAATAGTAAAAAAAAATTGCATTTGCAAATGAAATCATTAATAAATGGGGCAGCTATGAGTTGTATAGAAGACAAGGAGCAGCCTTCTGTCTACGACCAGGATGCCGCAGTATTCTCTGCTGTAGTAAAGGCTGTTTGACATTTATAAAAATAATATGGCATGGAGGATAAAAAAATATAAAGGAAAAAGAACAGAATAAGAAGTCTGGTAAACACTAAATATATTCAAACAATTCTCACTAGCAAATTAGGGCTTATTTATAAACAATATAACTTACATAAGTACTTTTTTTTTAACAGTATGGTGCGATCAGATTTCAGCCTGTCCTGTGCTGTTTCCTTGGTTAACGTTTTTGTCACAAATTACTGTCATTACTTTTCTCCTTTCGTTAACGACAATTCTTGCACTGATTTACAGTTTCGAACATAAATTACTTTAATTTTATTAATTAATAATGTTGTCCGCACGCTGGCAAGACCGCTCACTTTTTTTAACTTAAAGTCGACCTCCTTTACGTTTCACGTTACAAGCAGAAGTACATTAAAATCTGAAGATCTACAAAAGTTTTTTTTTTACTGTCATCTTTTATTTAGATCGAAGCGGAACGACAGTTCAGCTTCTGTTAAAATGTTTCTTTGACTGCGCAATCGATGTATTAGCGTCCGCGCTAGATGCGCATCTTTACAGTTATGTAAATTATACAAAACAAATGTCTTTCAAAGAATGTGTCTCATCTTATAAGTTGATCATTTAATATGCTGATAGGTGAACGCCTTTCCAAGGGTACTCAAAGCTTTCATAGGACGGAAATACCAATAGTATTACATCGCTTCCCGCGTGAGGAGTAATGAGTCTGAAAGATCGTTACGACTCACGCGCAGTCGTAATATTATTGGATTCACGTACTTAGTGAATGAAGTATTTAAGGATCTCTCCTTGTAGGGAGCAAAACAAACATAAGGCACATAGAATTATATACGTTTCACACTAAGTCGTCAAAGCTACTCACAGTTGCTTGATCATTAACAAACTTGGTTGTGGCATGATGCCATCATAAGTGTTCAAGGATTTAACATAGGTTCCTTGTTTTCGTGTTCTAAAGAATTACTTTCATTCAGTCAATTGAAACATTGAAATACTAACATAGATACAAGTACAAATTAAGAACAGAACATAAAACTTTTATCAGTCTTTCTCGTAGCGACATCATTTTTCACTTTGTAGTTGGGAGTATTTCCCATGAACTCGGATGATTTTCACAGGGGAATTCTTTCATCACCTGTCACTTTTCACTGCACTAAAACTGGGGATCACCTTTTCACATTCTGGTGGAAAACACTGGGAATTTCACTATGTGGAGGGGGAAGTGATATTTCTTGACTCGACGATCCATCGGGTCATGTCGGGAATCAGGAAAGTAGATGACTGGTTCAATGACGAATGAGTCAGTTTGGTGGCTGTCTTAATCTCATTCCAATTCATGTTTCAGCACATGAAAATACAGAAAAAAATCTGTATTAGGACTTGCTCATCAACTAGCATCTTAATCTAAGGGAATATAGAGTAAGAATTTAAGACAATAAAAATTACTACATAGACTATGTACATATACATTGTATATTATTCATATTTTGTGTCTAGGTTTTATATTCTTTCGTTAGCAAATATTAGCAAAACACCTCTCGTCTTGTACAGGTGTATCTTAAGCAATGTATTTAGCAATATTGCCGTAGCAATTTTCATAGTTAAGGAAAAGTCATCATTAGTGTCCTTTTAATATAAATATAGTAAAATCGTGCGTAGTTTATCAACGTTTTATTATTTTTATGTCCATTTTCATCTCAAATCTTGAGCACGCTTGCGCCCGTTATGGAGAGGAATGCTTATTGTTGAGTGTGAGCCGGCGAGCAGTCATTGAATGTTACCACAGTGCTTCACAGTCACGTGGTAACGAACTGGCGGTTTGACAGCGTTGACAGTCCGCGTCCTGCACGAGGCAGATAGTTCAGTGGCTACCAATCGTTTTATAACTTGTGCATTTTGTTGAATCATGGGTACTGGAGCAGCTCGTCAAGGTGACATGGTCAACTTGGACAGTTAATTGACTGCACCAGCGACGAAGAACAGTAATCGATGAAAATGACTACTGTCACCTATTTCAGTGAGTACAATAGCTTGTCTATCGTTTGACTGATAGTCACTGTATCGTCGTTACAGCGTGAGAATACTTGAAATGCTACCTCACACGCGGAACATCACACGTGTCCATAAGTTAATTACAGTTTTGATTCACACAAGAGATAACTAGTTTTTCGTGTCCATACATGTGTCAAATTACGATTATACACACGTGTCCATTATTTTGTCACTGAGTCACACGCAGCAATCCATACGTGTCCATATAGGTGTCTCTATACCACAGAGTAGCACAGGTAATGCTAAAATTACCTATCATGAAAGGATCATTTACAAAATATACATAGTTTTTTTTTATTACTGTCCCAGACCTAACGAAAAACGTGTTTGCTATTCTGAATGGTGCTTCTGAAGCACGTTAGATTTTATATATATTTTTTAAATCTGATTCTATTCCTTTTCTTATTGTTCTATAACAGCCCTTTTTTTGTTTCTTTGTTCATTTATTCGGTTACATCAATAATCAGTAAAACATACCCACTTTGGCGTGCCGAACAGTTCACGTTCAAAATTTCACCTAACAGAAATCGGGAAAATTATTCCTATTTCCTAGGATGCTTTTGCTCACAGCAAATCAGATTTACATCACGTTTCGATAAGTAACTGCAGATACGCATTAACCAACGAGCCACGATCATCAATACACACAATATACACATGTCAAGTCTTTTGAACCAATTTTCAAATTTCTTCCCCTACCGGGTAGGGTAGAAAGGTAAAAATGATAAAGAAGAAAAATACAATAGGATAGTGCAAGGAATTGAAAGATACGAAGATAGATAATAGGTGAAATAATCAGTTGAACAAATTCATTCTTCGGCTCCACCGTTTTTAGTGTCATCCACGTGGCATAACTTGACTTCAGCATTAAAATGTCGCACAAATCCGCTTCCAAAGCATCTTCAAATATATCTCAAAATCACGGCATGCGGACAAAGCAGAAGAAAATAAGCAGATTATCTCAGTCCTCAACTAGGTGTCTTAATATCGAAGGTTTCTGTATAATACTCGTGACATAGGAATAGTCTCTCTAAGTTTCTCCAATACAGGACCTAATTCTTATCATAAATGCAAATTTCTTAACTGGTTGACTCATAGTAATAAATAAATTAAAGTTGCTCTCCAGTTGCGGGTACCATTATTCATTTCTTTGTACATTAACTATATGTTGCTGCTTATACTCGGTGTAATCTACAGATTACAATGTATCAGTTTTGCATCGTACATGGTTCTAGCGACTTAAAATATCAATCCCTTGAAAGCTTAACTTAGGTTAATACTTCACATATACGGACATTCTGGTCTGAATGAGGGATTTAAAGAAAACCTTTACTACTTGGTAAAAACGAGATTTGCCATAACTTAAAACTAAAGCAGCAGGTGGCACTTTGGCACATCCCTTACTCAATTCAATGATTGCAGTCTTCTCTCGCTCAAGAAACTTAAAACTAAAGCAAATCTTATTTTCCAAATACGTAGAGTACCTTCTTCAATCAGTTCATATCTTTCAAGCTCCATCATTACTTTGTGTCCACCTCACTCAAATGATTACGTCACCTGCAGAATACATGTACATGCTGTTGACTCACATACTTTCTAAACAGATCACACTCTTGTTTCAAGTTGCAGCTTAACATAATAAATGATATTTCCTTTAATGTTTTTCATGGTACTTCTTTAGGTCTACATGGTGGTAAAGTCCTTTTATTCGTCCACTAACTGGATCTGCCAACACGTAACAACCAATATGTGGCTTCCTGACTATAACAAGCGGTCCTTCGTATAGGTGTTGCCACTTACGATTTTTACGTAAGATGAGAGATGGTTTGAAGTGTGTCCTCAGAAGAACACGCTCGTTCAAACGATACGACAGAACTTTATTGACATGCTTCTCAAATGCCTTTTTTCTTAAATTGGCATGAGTTGTGAGAGAGATCAGGGCTTGTCTTAACTTATTATCTCGGTTGACTTCTGGACCTTGTATCTTGGGGATAGGATCAGTCCATTCATTGCTTTCCATTGGCCTGGAGATTAATTCTGAAGGTGTGAAACTAGTCGAAGTGTGTTTTTAGTTTTCCGCATGTTCATTAGATTGAATTTCGCTCACAATTACCTTTGAAGTACCGGGCGGTACGCTCGGTACGAAGTTTGCTTCCGTATTCCACCTAAGTTGCGAGCTATTTGCCGTAATTTCAGTCGAGATGGTGTGTGTTGGCGGGTTTGATCGGGCATAATAGATGCGAGAATTTTGAGGTTCATGATTTTGACTTTGGTAGTTAGTAAAAGGTGGAGGACTATTCCTAAAGTTTGGAGCATAGTGTTGTTTGTATTGCTTGGAAGGATCTGGAGCATTTCTCCCTTGAGAACAGTGCTGGAATCTAGGCTAGTTACCATACTGCTGTTGACTGTTGGTGTTAATCCAACGTCCTTTTCCATTGAAATTATTATTATTTTGGCGATCGTTATTGTAGTGATAGCGATCGTTGTAATTAACTGGTGAATTACCGTATTGCTGTTGTGTTGTCTGGTATATGGGGTGGTACCTGTTTTGATCCTGGAATTTATGTTTCTGCTTCCCGTTACGGCGATAGTAGTTGTTATTATCGCACGGAACGTCGTGTCCTTTACTGTTGTTCGGTTGGTATGAGATACCTGAGTCTGCGCCTACACCGTGCGGCTGTGTAGTGTGCGGGCCAAGATTACAATTACTCCGCGCACTAGCACGCACGTCTTCTTGAATCATGTCAAGGTTGTCAAGTACTGACAGAAAAGCCTCCGTGTCGTCGTCACTGACATTTACTAACTTCTCCCTGATTGATACCGGTAGCTTTGACTTAAGGATCATAATTACGTCCCTCGTGGAAATGGGCGTGTCCCAATATTGTATTTTTCGCAGGTATTTCTCAAAGTACCTACGGAGACCAGCACTTCTCGTGTAAAACGGTTCAGCATTATATACTTCCTTTCTAAGGCGTTGTTGTATACCTGAACTCCAGAATTTGTTCAGAAATTGCTTTTCGAAGTCAGCGTAATTATTACATCTGTCAATTACTTCTGTTCCCCAGACAGAACCCTCTCCTTGAATGTAACCTACTATAAAGCGCATACGTTGCTTGTCATCCCAGCTCTCAGGAAAAACACTATTAAATGACTTCAGAAAAACCATTGGGTGGATGTTGCGTTTCTCTGGCAGAAAAGGCTGGAACACGCGGTGCTTGAGAACGCTTTCTTCTTTCATTAGCTCGACAAGTGTTACTTGATCATTCTGGTTGTGTACTAACGGATTCTTACTGCTGTGTCCATGCACAAGTGGAGAGAATTCTACACGAGACACGGGATTATTATTGTATTCATGTTCTGAAGAAAGCAAGTGTGCATGCTCACTTCTATTGTCATTAGGAAAATCATTGACTTGTTGTTTCAACTGCTCGATTTCCTCAGTGAGGTGTCGTTTCCACTCGGGAAGATCTCGGTGAAAAACTCCACGAATCTCTCCTAATTCAGTGAGAATCGTATCTCCTGATGTACCTGGAGCAGCTAAAAATTCAGCTGTGGCTGACTTAACGGCTTCTTTTAAGTCGTGTTGAACCTTGTTTTCTATGTACTGTTCCTTAGTCTCGACCCATTCTACAAATTCTTTTCCTGTCGTGGAACGTACGTTGGCTGCAGCATCATTCACCCTCTTTTCAATGTTTATTTCGGATAGCGTCTGTGTCAGGTCAGTGACCTGGCCTTGCAGAGTGGCGACATTGTCTGCAAGCTTGTTTACTTTAGTTCCGACCTCAACGGACTTTTTTGAAACTTCTGTTGTAACTGCCTGGCAACTTTCGATTTGTACTTTGATGTCTTTGTGCACGTTACCTACTGTGCTCTCACATGCATCTACCTTCGGCAGAATACCTTCTATCCTTTCATTAACTTTAGTACTTAATTCCGAGATATATTCCACCGTGACTGTCCTAATTCTTGCCTCTAAGTTGGCATCAATATTATCTAACCTATTTTTCATTGTACCAATCATGGTATTTAGGTCAAACCATTTTCGCTCTGTCTCCCGTTCCTTTTCCCTTTCTTTTTGTTCCCTTTCTTTTCTATCTCGTTGTTTTTGTAATTTATAAGCTTCCCTTTTCTCCTGTTCTCTATGACGTTGTTTTTGTAATTTATAAGCTTCCCTTTACAGTTTTTCCTGTTCTCTATCACGTTGTTCTTGTAATTTATAAGCTTCCCTTTCCAGTTTCTCTTGTTCTCTTTCTTGAAAAAAAATTCTCATCATTTCAACCATCAAATTTTCTCCCGCTTGCTGTGACGATGATTGCTGTGACGATACGTCACGCACATCACCATCGTCTGCCGTTCTCTCCATTCGCGAATCGGGTCTGCCTGTTCCCGTTCGCGAACGTAGTGGGTATGACTTGACAACTGTGTCATCGACGTCATCCACACTGTTTGTCGGTTTTCCTTTGTCATCTGTCATGTTTATTTTCAAGTATGTGACGTAACTGCTCAAAGAAATCTTTCGCAGCACGCCGATCGTCAACTCTCAGATGCGCGCGCTGATAGTCAAAAACGTCACACCGCGGTAGGTGACAATTGCAGAGCTATACCGGGTAGAAGACAAGATGGCACCTAACTTAGAAAAATAAGTGACAAACACCTACTAGACACTGAATCCTGCTATTATGGCATCCATCTTGTGTTCTTAACCGTAGCAACAATGAAGATGCTGATAATACTAACAAATAAACTTCGCATGAAGCGATGATCAGAAATGAATTCTAACTACGTAAATAAGCAATTCTGCAAGCAAATAACAGCGATAGGGTAAAATGAAGCAGTAAGGAAAGAAATTCCGGAAATCAGTATTTTTTTATACAAGACGCGAGATTTTATGCGTAATGAAAACCGTACTTACATCAGTCGTTTTGCGCACTGCTGTTATTTTTCGAATTTTTTTTTTTAATATTTCCTCGGTTTCGTTCAGTACTTCCTTTACGGCTTCCCGATGTCCATCGGATGATGTCATGAAACAATAACCGAACAGATTTTAAATTATTTTTTTTCAGGTCCCTGTCCGGGCGCCACATCTAGTATGATAAAAAAAATTATTACTCTTAAATATATCTCAATTCTTTCAATTTAAATCTGTATTTCATACTAGAATGCCGTGTTCCCAGTTTGGCACAGCTTTGCCACAGGACACACGAAAGCGGTCGAAGACGTCCGTCTTCTGGTCGGCTCCTGATCGTTGTCAGAAGGAGGCTGGTTTTTGATTACGCAAAGACTTCTATTATTTGGAAAAGAACAACCCGGATTTCTTTACGTAATCAGTATGAATATTATAATTACGTAAGGGACCTTTAACAATGAATAGTAAAAAAAATTGCATTTGCAAATGAAATCATTAATAAATGGGGCAGCTATGAGTTGTATAGAAGACAAGGAGCAGCCTTCTGTCTACGACCAGGATGCCGCAGTATTCTCTGCTGTAGTAAAGGCTGTCTGACATTTATGAAAATAATATGGCATGGAGGATAAAAAAATATAAAGGAAAAAGAATAGAATAAGAAGTCTGGTAAACACTAAATATATTCAAACAATTCTCACTAGCAAATTAGGGCTTATTTATAAACAATATAACTTACATAAGTACTTTTTTTTAACAGTATGGTGCGATCAGATTTCAGCCTGTCCTGTGCTGTTTCCTTGGTTAACGTTTTTGTCACAAATTACTGTCATTACTTTTCTCCTTTCGTTAACGACAATTCTTGCACTGTTCAGCACTTCCGATAACAATAGCTTGCTGATTTACAGTTTCGAACATAAATTACTTTAATTTTATTAATTAATAATGTTGTCCGCACGCTGGCAAGACCGCTCACTTTTTTTAACTTAAAGTCGACCTCCTTTACGTTTTCACATTACAAGCAGAAGTACATTAAAATCTGAAGATCTACAAAAGTTTTTTTTTTCATCTTTTATTTAGATCGAAGCGGAACGACAGTTCAGCTTCTGTTAAAATGTTTCTTTGACTGCGCAATCGATGTATTAGGGTCCGCGATAGATGCACATCTTTACAGGTATGTAAATTATACAAAACAAATGACTTTCAAAGAATATGTCTCATCTTATAAGTAGATCATTTAATATACAGATATGTGAATGCCTTTCCAAGGGTACTCAAAGCTTTCATAGGACGGAAATACCAATGATATTACAACCTGAACCATCATTGTCGGTGTTGGTCTGCTGTCGATTCTGATTAGAACAACCCGGTCACTGAACTGTTCACAGTAACACATCCTCTGCCCTACCTTCGTATTCGTAACAAATCCTACACCTGTTATACCATTTTCTGCTGCTGTTGATATTACCCGATACTCATCTGACCAGAAATCCTTGTCTTCCTTCCACTTCACTTCACTGAGCAGTTGCATTTCCCTTTTTAGATTTTCTAGTTTCCCTACCACGTTCAAGCTTCTGACATTCCTCGCTCCGACTCGTAGAACGTTATCCTTTCGTTGATTATTCAATCTTTTTCTCATGATAACCTCCCCCTTGGCAGTCCCCTCCCGGAGATCCGAATGGGGGACTATTCCGGAATGTTTTGCCAATGGAGAGATCATCATGACACTTCTTCAATTACAGGCCACATGTCCTGTGGATACACGTTACGTGTCTTTAATGCAGTGGTTTCCATTGCCTTCTGCATCCTCTTGTCGCTGATCATTGCTGATTCTTCCGCCTTTAGGGGCATTTCCCACCCCTAGGACAAGAGAGTGCCCTGAACCTCTATCCGCGCCTCCGCCCTCTTTGACAAGGCCGTTGGCAGAATGAGGCTGACTTCTCATGCCGGAAGTCTTCGGCCGCCAGTGTCGGTTATTTATCAAAATTTTGGCAGTGACGGGGATCGAACCCGGGACCGAAGACGTTTTGATTATGAATCAAAGATGGTACCCCTTTTTTTTACCCCTAGACCACTTTTTTTAGACGCTACCCCCCTCTTTTTGGGCCAAGTAGTAAAGAGGATTTTTTTTATTTTTTTAAATTTTTTTTAAGGTGCACAAAGGACTATCACTTCATAGGTGAAGGAAAGTTGCTCCGCTGCTCTGCGAGAGAAGGGAAATGTGAAAACGAAATGGGAAAGAAAAAAAAAATGCCTTCTGCATTGGTGAGCATCTGAATAGTATCGTAAATTCCGACAAGAACTGAAGTCCCAGGAAGCAAATAGAATTCATAGATACAGGTCACTGGCAACCTCTGCTATCCGAAATATTGTATTTGAAGCATTTAACCGGTAATTATGATTTTCAGCATATTTGCAAATATACTCCTGTAGTCACATTGTTGGCTCATTTTAAAGTGTTCAATATCTATGTAAGAATAATAGTCGAGGAAAGTAGCATGCCTATTCTGCATAATAAACGATGCTGTGTGGCCCATGATCCACGTTGCAGCGTTGTGTTTTGCTCGTGGATATCTCAGTTCTTGTGGCTGAATGATCTCTAAAAGGTCTACACCACAGGGCGTCGTACGGTCTATTACCGACAATCGTTGACGAAGAAATGTAGTAATTTCTTCTGCATGTCCGCACGTGAACCTATGAATAAGCGTATCCACTCTTCCGCATGCGTCACAGTTGGGCGTTGGATGAGGGCCTATTTTATGTAGCTATTCATTCGTTGCTACTTTATCGTTGACTGTTAGATACCAGTCGTCTATGACGCGTGACGGTAACACGTCGCTGTGCACATTCCGCCATACTATACTCCAATGTGTACGTGGATGTTTCTATTCGAGACGATTCCCGTGGTTTGTTGTCATGAGAAGGCCATAAAGCTTCCTGTTCGTCAGGCTTCCGGTATCGACGATGATGTGTCGAATGTAGCTCATTTCCATGTAGTACAGTCGCACATGTCGGTACGAAAGTGGAATGCCGGCGATATTAACGGGTGGGTCAAGGCAATGAGGCTTCCACCGCTGAATGAGGTTTGTGATGATACTGGTCCTCCGTGTACGAAACTCCTTCCTGATGCGATTTAGGAGCAGGGTGACACATTTTTTGTGTACTTCAATGAGGTTAAGGCCACTTTTGAACGAAGGTAAGGTTAAGGTATCGAATTGAACTTTGAAAATGTGCCCTCTAAAAAGAAACCAACGTAAAGCTTGTTGTATACTCTTGGCTAGATGGTCGGAGATTGGAAGAATTTGCGCCAAATAATTCATCTTGCTCGTAATGGCGATCTCGATGGTCTAAACTTTCTGTAGTATGTCCAAGTCACGGTCGGAGTGAAGTATCAAAGCAGCATGTAATTTATTAAGCATGTGTGACCAGTTCTTCGTCAGGAATTTGTCTGGTTTGGCCTCAAAGGTAACACCGAGGGTTGTGTGATAATCCTTGACCTTGCACCAGGTAACATGTGATATGTCTTCGATACCGCCACCGATCTGCAAAGCTGTGGTTTTAGTTCTGTTTAGTATTGCTCCTGAAAGAAAGGTGAATGTTTGTAAAAGAGTTTCCGCTGACAGAAGTTGTTGCGATGATGACACAGTTACGCATATATCGTCAGCATACGCAGTGCGTGGGATAGTGACAGACTCGACGCTAATCCCGATCCCGCTATGCGCTAAGTTGTTCAGTAGCGGCTCTATGGCAATGGCGTACAAAATCATTGACAGAGGACATCCTTGGCGGATGGATTGCTCAATGGAAACTTCTTTTGTAAAATGGCCATTAATGAGAATCCGTGAAGAGGCGTTTGTAGTAAGTTTGCGAATTAATTCTATGAGATGAGGTCCAAATCCTAGGTTCTTCACGCTTTTAAAGAGGGAGTCATGACGTATACGGTCATAAGCCTTCTCAAAATCTAGAAAGATCAGAGCGCCCTGTCCTTTGGTTTCAGCATACGAACAGATGATGTCCCTCAAATCGCAGGCAGCTGAGATTGCACTTCGGCCTTGCACTGCACTGTACTGGTAACTGCCTAAAACCTTGTACATAACGGTTTGCATCCTTAGCTTAATCGATCTGGTGATGATTTAGAAATCGGCATTCAGGAGTGTGATGGGTCGCATGTTTTCGACCTTCCTGCTGTTCCCTTTTTAAGGTAAGGGCAGGATGATACCTTCCGTAAATGCCTTGGGTATAACATCTAGGTGCCAGAGTTCATTCGCTATCTCGAGGAGTGTCGGACCGTGGAGGTTCCAGTAACGCTGGTAAAACTCAGCGCTGAGACCATCGGGTCCTGGTGACTTCCCTTTCTTTGCACTGTGGACCGCCGGTCGGATTTCGTCCTCTGTGAAAAGAGATTCCAGATTTGCATTATCCTGTTGTGACAAGCGACAGCTCAAGGTCCTAAGAAAATCGTCGCACGAGTGTTCATCAACGGATTGCTTCTTGTAAAGTTGACTATAATAGTTGTAGACGTGCGAGATGATGTCACGTTGCTTCGTGATGGAATTCTCAGCGTCATCAACGACGGCTTCAATCAACATGGCTATACACCGTTTCGTCGTTCTCAGGATGTGGTACAGAGAGGCCCTTTCTCCGGCGGCAACGTCCTTGGGGTGGGCTCGCACGATGATGTCTTGCATTCGTTGGCGTTGTATCGCCGTGATTTTCGCTTTATATCGTTTGATCTTTACGTCGATATCGCGGGAAGGATTGTTAGTGCGACTGTACAGTTCTCTCAAACAGCTATAATAAAACTCAATAGTCTGTTTCTGCCAAAAGCTTTTTTGTCGGGCGTTGCTCATGAGGGTGAGGCGTAATTTAGGCTTAGCACACTGAAGCCACCACTGGAGAACGCTATCGTAACGACGTCGTTGCCGCTGGAGCTGTTGCCACGTTATGTTCACCTCCTCTTCAAGTTGGGCATCCTGCAGCAGGCTGACATTCAATTTCCAGTAGCCTTTCCCGCGGTATATTTGCTGGCGTTATAGGTTAAGGTAACACTGATATGCACAATGGTCGGAGATGTTGACAGGAGCTATGTCACAGTTCACAGTATGTCGCTGGAGGACATCGGACACATAGATCCTATCCAGCCGACTGGCAGAATGACTGGTTACGAAGGTGTACGCTACCCGTTCACCGTGCAGTTGTTGCCATGTATCGTGAAGACGCATGCCATGAATTAAATGTTCAAGTTCGATACATCTGTTCGTGTTAGGAGTTTGGTCTCTGTCGTTAAGCACACAATTGAAGTCACCACCGAGGATGAGATGTGCACGATAAGCGCTAAGAAGAATGGGAACCTCCTTTTTATAAAATTTTGAACGATCTCTTTTATGAGTGCTACCTGAGGGAGGGTACACATTAACAATCTGCACACCACTCACTCGAAGAGAAATGCCACGACCACTAGGCAGCCGCTGCACATCCGTAAATGGTATACCGTCGCGTAGAAGTAAGGCAGTGCCTACAGCATCCTGGGGATTGATGTTATCAATGAGAACGTAACCGGGCACTTCTAAGACTACCTCCTGTAGGAGGGCAATGTCAACGCTGGTACCATACAAGAAATCAGTTAACGAACGGAGTTTCACCGTACTTTGAATTCTATTGACGTTAAGTGTGATAACGTTGTAGGATTGGCTATCGCACATGATGATTCAGAGGACAATGAACTCTGAGTGTGGGATCATCCTTCTCGACGGCTTTGAACCAAACTCGTTGGGAACGTCTGGAGTACGAAACGAAATGTCAAAACCAATAACGGGTCAGGGAGTGGAAATGTCGCAGCGCGATGGTCACGCGCGAGAGCTGCTACTGCTGCATCTCCTCGTTCTGCTGCCACCACGGTTCATTGCTGTCGGGGTGTTTCGCAGTGCGCGCGCCGCCCTGCCCGCCACCGCCGGAGTCTGTCAACGTGGTCGCATCCGCCTGGCCACCACGCGGGGCTGCGACTGACGTCATCGAGTTCCTGCGGGAGCGCTGCTGCAGCTGCTCGCTACTCTGTTCACTCTTCCTCTTAGCCGTTACGGTGCTCTGTTCCCTCTCAGCGCTCAGTAGTGCCTTCAGGTGTTTGATTTGTTCACGAATGCGTTCTTGCCTCGCGGTGTCCTCGCAGCGCACGGAGCAAGAAGATTGAGGTTCAGTCTCGCTGCCACTTTCTGACATGTGTACGGGTCTCAAATCATCCGACTTTTCCTCTTTGCTACTATTCCATTTGCTTCTCCTTCGGCGGCCTTTCTTCGTTTCTGCTGCAGTCTCTACCGATAGGGGTGGTTCAGGCAAACTGATCTGCACCCGCTCCTGTATCTCACACGGCTTAGTTTCAGAGGTGGCTGGCGCATCGTTGCTATCCAGCGGTAACTGCCCCGGTGAGGATGACGGTGCCGAATCGACAGCCGTCCTACAGCGAATGCCTTTGGCACTGCATTCTACCTGAACTGGCATCTCCGCCTCGCTAACACGTTCCGGCTGCCGGAGTGGTGGTACAGTCCCCGCGACTACCTCACTCAATAGCGGAACAAGCTTTTCACTACCGTCTGCAGGACGTTCCCGTGGAAGTTGAAATGGACGTCGACGTGTACAGTCCATTTGCAGATGTTCTGTTGAATGGCAGATGGAACAGGTAGGGGGTTGTCCAATGTAAGTTACCTGCGCACGACAGCCGCCAATGGCAACATACGAAGGTATATGCTTTTTTAAGTCTACACGTACACATCGCACCCCGCTGTTAACTTGGTAGCGATATGCACTTGACCATTTTTTCGGTTGTAACTGACAAAACAGCGCCGTACAGTGACAGAGAACGTGCAATGAGATCATTAGGGCACTCAGGTGGGACATTAAATACCCTGACGGTTCTCACTCCGTATCCCGATGGCACGATTTGGACATTACTAATACTGCCATCATTATGACGAAATGGTCTCACACCAGCATGCACCTCAACGAATTTCTCATAAGTGTAACTCGAAATAATTTTGATAAATAACGAGTACTGCACAAAGTCCAACTGGAACGTGTCGACTATATCTTCAGGCAATTTCAGATCCTCAAAGATCCACTCACGAATTTCAAAAGCCGTCGGTCGCAAGGCAGCGCGATCGAAAACACACTGAACGGTGTTCGCTCTGTTAATTGTCGACATCTTACTTACAACAGTTATACAGAAACAAACGTTAACAGCGCTCGCACACGCTGTTCAGCTCTCCACCTCAGCACTGCTCGCGACGTAAACACTGGCCCGCTCTACCGCCCGTCACCGCGCGATGTGCACTGGCCGAGTGCCTGAACACGACTGCTCCCTAGACCACGGGTCTAGCCTGTGCTATGGTAGTACCACGCAAAACAACAAGGCGTGCAACTCACTCCATGGAAAACACGACCACACCATAACACCACCGCCTCCAAATTTTACGGTTGGCAGTACACACGCTAGCAGATGACGTTCACTGGGCATTCGCCATACCCACACCCTGCCATCGGATTGCCCCATTGTGTACCGTGATTCGTCACTCCACACAACGTCTTTCCACTGTTCAATCGTCCAATGTTCACGCTCCTTACACCAACCATGGCGTCGTTTGGCATTTACCGGCGTCATGTGGGGCTTGTGAGCAGCCGCTCGACCATGAAATCCAAGTTTTATCACCTCCCGTCTAACTGTCATAGTACTTGCAGTGGATCCGGATTTGGAATTCCTGTGTGATGCTCTGGATAGATGTCTGCCTATCACACATTACGACCCTCTTCAACTGTCGATGCTCTGTGTCAGTCAAGGGATGAGGTCGGCCTCTACCCTTTTGTGCTGTACGAGTCCCTTCACGTTTCCACTTCACATCAGAAACAGTGGACCTAGGGATGTTTAGGAGTGTGGAAATCTTGCGTGCAGACGTAAGACGCAAGTGACACCCAACCACCTGAGAAACGTTCGAAAGTCCGTTGAGTTCTGCGGAGCGCCCCATTCCGGTCTCTGATGATGTCTAATGACTACTGAGGTCGCTGATACGGAGTACCTGGCAGTAGGTGGCAGCACAATGCACATAATATGAAAAAAAAGTATTTTTTTGGTGGTGTCCGGATACATTGATCACATAGTGGACAGCGTACTCAAAACCATGCATTGTCCATACAGCTTTGAGCTACTTAAAAGAATGAAAATGACTGTCAGATAACTGTGAATTCTACACATAAATTAACAAAATTACATCAAAGAGGTAATGGTTCAAATGGTTCAAATGGCTCTGAGCACTATGGGACTCAACATCTGTGGTCATAAATCCCCTAGAACATAGGACTAATTAAATTAACAAAATTACATCAAAGAGGTAATGGTTCAAATGGTTCAAATGTCTCTGAGCACTATGGGACTCAACATCTGTGGTCATAAGTCCCCTCGAACTTAGAACTAATTAAACCTAACTAACCTAAGGATATCACACACATCCATGCCCGAGGCAGGATTCGAACCTGCGACCGTAGCAGTCGCGCGGTTCCTGACTGAGCGCCTAGAACCGCTAGACCACCGCGGCCGGCTTAAGAGGTAATATTTATAACATTTAATGCTCATATGAGCTTCAATAAGAAACTGAATAAACTGTCAATGTAAAAGCAACTAGATCGAAACCTCGAAACCTATGGAACAAGAGAAGCAAAATGATTGAGTTAGGTAGTTAAATCAATCATGAAGATAGAAATAGCAGTAGTATAGGAAAAGGGAGATATCATGTGTAACGAAGTGGCAATTAAATTTAAAATGTATAAACGACACCGCTACATCGAGTATCTTGTCAGAGCTAATAACCGTTTGTGTGTCCAGCGAATCGAATTTCAATATGACCTGCTCGTAGCTATAGCAAGGCAAACTATTGCATGTGCTTGGGAAGACCAAGCCAAAACTTGTCAGAAAGTCCTGTAGCTGTTTTGCATGTATATATGATTGCGTCATGTGATTATGAACAAGAATAATTACAATGTAGATGAAATTATATGTAAGAAATGCATTAACACATAGAAAATATGAGAAAAATATGCAGAAAAGGAGTTTGACATTGTAAAACAAAGGACATAATGATCGGTTGTACAATGTTTAATAGAGAATCTGCAAATGGTTCACACTATTTGTGTCAAAAGTTCCGCAAAGGTTATCCACGTGTAGTGCTTCACATAACACCCAGCAATAAATATTTTTTGTTTTATTGTGAGCACGATTTTGTGTCGCATTCAGCTAGACATTAGGCACGTTTGCTTCTCTCACGCACTCGAAGGTAATGACACGGCGAACTACTCGGACAGAGCATGTGGAAGAGGCGCATTTCCAGAATGTGGCAGCAACCTATTTGTGCATCAAAATCACGGTTTCCAGGATTTTCTGTGATGTGCAGTTCACTTGTTCACTAACAAGGGTCAGTTCTGCGTCAACCTTATAAATACCTTCAGGGCCAGGGAAGTGAGAGATCCAGAAATGAAACAGGAACCAAAAAAGAATGTTTCAGCAGCGGAAGTTCGTGGCTGGGGAGCTGAGTGAAGAGCGGGGGGAAAAAAGAACTACAACTATTTTTCCACAAACTTATTTACTGACTGAACTCCTTAAAGGCAGCAATCACGTTGGCGATATCTTCATAGGATGGCGGTGTTTTTATTAACTACAGTAAAGTTCTTTCTGAATTTTAATATCCGCTAAAAATTTATCCCCCCGATTTACTGAGTCGATTGATTCGTCTTGACCGCGAAAAGAGAACTCTTGCTTACTTAAATATGCTGAGGTGACAATCATGGGATAGCGATATGAATATATACATTTGGCGGCAGTATCGTGTGCACCAGGTATAAAAAGGCAGTGCATTGGCGGAGCTGTCATATGTACTCAGCTGATCAATGTGAACAAGTGTCTGAGGCGATTATGACCGCACGACGTAATCAACAGACGTTGAACGCGGAATGGAGGTAGACGCATGGGACATTCCACTTCGAAAATTGTTAGGGAATTCAATATTCGGAGATCCACGGGGTCGAGAGTATGGCGAGAATATCAAATTTCGGATATTATCCCTCACCACAGACGTTTGCGTAGAGTTGTCAGTGCTAAGAGACAACCAATACTGCCCGAAATAACTGACGAAATCAATGTGGGACATAGAACGAACGTACCCACTAGGACAGTGTGTCGAAATTTGGCGTTAATGGGCTATGGCAGCAGACGTTCGACGCGAGTGCCTTAACTAACAGCGCTACACGACCTACAGTGCCTCTCCTAGGCTTGTGACCATATCGGTTGGACTCTAGATAACTGTGAAACGGTGGCCTGGTCCGATGAATCCAGTTTTTAGTTGGTTAGAGCTTTTGGTAGGGTTCCGGTGTGGCGACGATCCTAAGTTGTCAACAAGGCACTGTGCAAGCTCGTGGAAGCTCTATAACGGTGTGGGCCGTGTTTACGGGGAGTGGGCTGGGTCCTCTAATCCAATTGAACCGATCATTGGCTGAAAATGGTTATGTTCGGTTACTTGGAGACCCTTGATGGTCCTCATATTTCGAAACAAAGATGGAATTTTCATGGATGACAATGCTCCATGTCAATGGGCCACAATTGTACACTACTGGTTTGAGAAACATTCTGGAAAATTCGAGCGAATGTAATGGCCACCCAGATCGCCCGACATGAATCCCATCAAACATTTATGGAACATAATATAGGGTCAGTCGTGCAAAAATTCCTGCACCTGCAACACTTTCGCAATTCTGGACGGGTACAGGGGCAACCTGGGTTATAGGGGCGACATGGCTCACTATTTTTGCAGCGGGCTTCCAAAAACTTGTTGCGTCAATGCCACTTCGAATTGTTGCAATATGGCAGGCAAAAGGAGGTCCGACACGATATTAGGAGGCATCGCATGATTTTTGTCGTTCCAGTGTAGAGTAATGCTAAATGTAGGGAAAGTCTGTTTCAAACGGACATTTTCAATAAACTGCACGATATACAGTTCAGAAATTTCCTTTAGGGCATCTGGAATTGTATACCGATTTCCTTCAAACAAACATGGTACTTTAAATGCTCTGGCAAGTCTCTGCTTTTTCTAATGATCGTGTTGTATTTAACAAAGCACCAAATCGTTCTCTAATCCAAACGTTGCTTTTATTGCTAAAAAGCGAGGAAGGTCATCTAAGGAATTTCTGCAGAGTTCGAGAGGACCACAACCGTGGGAATTTTATAAACCAGTGTTGTATAAAACCACTAAAATTGTAGTATTTACCTGTATGCTTCACTACTTCCGTGTCTCAAATCTGTAGAGATACAGTAGGGCGCCCACATTTTAAAACTTCCTGCCTATTTTCGTCTTTCCAACGCGAAGAGGTTGTTTCTGATGAAATACACACTATATCAACAGCAGAGCCCGTATTTAAACTTTACGGTACTAAATGCAATGTGAGTGGTCCAGTCATAGAAAGATCCCCTGCTTTAGAGTCTGGAACTGGAAGTAACGGGGAATAAAATTTCCATCTATTCCAATGTATGACCCCTCCACAGACATAGTGAAGCAGGTGATGCCATAGTTGCTTAGCAACCATACAGTTATGCTTGGCCAGTGGCTCCACCCATTAGGATGAGATGCGAGAAAGGAAGACTACTTCCTTCGCCTGGTCAGAATCGCGTACTTGTTGCAAAACGAGATTTCCGGGCAGTAAAAAACAGTGAAATATGTTTGGACTAATACCCAGCATTCTTGGTAAGGTAAGTAAAAAAGTTTAAACGGTGCCACGATAAAACTATTGGCTAAGTGTCACTTCACCCACTACCCCCCCCCCCCCCCCCCCCATGGTCGCCCCTTTTTTCCGCATATCCAAAATTATTCTAAGCTGTTATAGAGAAATTTTCCAAATTCTTACCTGGGATAATGATCAAGAACTAATTGACAAAGTGTCATATTTGAACTACCATCTTAAATGAATGAAGTCTTCTGCTAATGTCTACTTCTGACAAGTTTTACCAGTCAATTAAAGAAAACAATGCAAAATAGAAATTCGACCGGAAAATCAATATAAATAGGAAATCAGCCAGATTTGCTTAAGGAGAAATATCAGAAGGAATTGAAGTCAATTCTCCACCTTTGTGTGTAAGTTTGTGAGTATCTTGGAAAGCCCTAAGGAGGCGACCGTCCAGATCAACCTTTTAGATAGGAACGCCAACGGAGCAGGATTGATGGTCTTCATTAAAAGGGCCGAATTCCTGATAAACGACGAACAAGGATCGAAATTCATTGAAAGAGAGATGGACCATATTATACTGGTAAATAAATCAAATAGGTCAGAGATGTCATACAAAAAAGGGACTAGAATAGACTACGACTGATCATCGTATACAATCCAACGAATGAAGAAAGCATATGGGATAAGTAAGAAATTTGACAACAATAAGTTACTCTACTGCAGTGCGTAGCTAATACACTGAACACTATGGGCAAAACAGTATGACTGTTCGCTATTTAATCTCTTTCAAAGAACTACCAGCTAGATAAGATAGAGATCCTGGAAAGCAGAACCTTACGAAAAATTGTGTATGCATTCAAAATGATTTCTCCTGGAAAGTTCAGAGTCAACCAGAATGTGGAGAGGATCTCACACTATGAGGAAACAAGGACTGACATTTCTTGAACACCTACAAAGAATAGATAAAAATAGACTTGCCTTTGATTAACTCTGACGTCGCTTAAGAAAACTAAAAAGCCTTGAGATGCCCAACAACGTGGAAGTCCTCATGTTCGAATGGATCGTGCTTCAAAACTGCGTAAAGGTTTGAAATGGTTGCAAGTCGAAAGGAAAACTAGAAAGACCGGAGGAACATGGACGGAAGAAGGAATGCAACAACGTAACGACCATTTGAAGGATTATTGGAGACAGGAAACTCTGGACGAAGAGGACAAAATTAAATTGCAGTGTGACATTAAGTGGTCACTTTTCCAATACGAAAACTATATACCAACATTTTAAAAACAAAATACCGTACTATCTCTGCAGTCATGGTGCCAGTTGACGAACTTTCCTGTTTACTGTTGCTTGGAACATCTGCGTTAACGCGAAAAGAAACAATCTTAAAATGGCTGGGAGTGCTATTAATCTATTAAATTTGGTGTCCAAAAAAATGTTTCCCAAGTGTCTCAAGTCGATGCTTTGCAGTCAGAGGTGGGCATGATCTTTTAATTCAAAAACCATTCGGAAAGTTAGTTGAGCAGCAGAGCACGAACGCGAGTTTGACCTACTTGATTATCTCCAGGTGGTTTTGCGATGTGTGGGAGAGGTCTGATGTCTGTCGGGCTGACAGCTTGACCATCACCATCAGTAGTTTCAATTTCGTTTTTGGCATCTCTTTCCTGAAGGGGGTCAGCATGGCGATGAATTGAAAATTCATGTTCCCTAAAGATGTTTCTGTTGCATGGGATGAGACCTGTTTTTCTGAAGGCATTCACAGATGTTTCCATTGTTGCTGCTCGGTTGTAAGCTGCCCCAAATAACCTGGCTATTAATAATTGGGTTATTACACAGCCTGGGCTACTTGCCAACCACGTTTCTATCTCTTGGGCATAGTAGGTTTTCAAAGGCCCCATAAATCCAAAGTCAAGTGGCTGCATTCTATGCGTTGAGTGAGGTGGCAAACATACAATATGAACATTGTTTTCACGTGCTTTATCTAACACATCGAGATTCTTTGTGTGGGAATAATGCACATCAGGAATCATAATGACAGGGTCATTTGAAGATGGCTTCATATGACTCACAAAATGATCAAACCACTGAGTAAAAATGTGAGTTTGTATCCAACCACTTGGATGACAAGCTGATATCGATCCTGCAGGTGCACCGTCCATCAGTTCCTGCTTCATATTCTTCCTTGGGAAGACGATTAGTGATGGAACGTAAGTGCCAGCTGCATTCATACACGTTACAACTGTGATGAGATTTCCCCTTTCTGCTGAAGTCAAGGCAGCAACTTGTCTCTTCCCTTTCATTGCAATAACCTTGCTGTGTTTGTGCTGCACATACGTCACCCCAGTTTCGTCAACATTGAAGACCCGATGTGAGTTATGGTTCACTTTAGATAGCACAGATTCGTAAATATCAAAAAATCTCCCCACATTTTCCGGAGTGAAAGCTTCCACTGTTGCTGCTGCAAGACCCTGAGGAGTTCTCATTGATAAAAATGGATGTCTCTTAAGGAAAGCTCTGAGCCATTTCTTTCCTGCTGAAGCCTTTTCTGAATTGAAGGTATTCTTGAACCTATTCCTGACAGCTAACTGTAAGGCCATGCTTCGTATGTCCTTACATTTAAGAGCATAAAATTGCTCTTCCATTGCAAGGCAGTATACCACTAGCTCATATTCCAGTTGAGATGAGAGAACTGGCCTTCTGCCAAGATTAACACAACCAGCTTCTCGGGTGTACGAGTTTTATCCTTTACATACCTTTCCAAACTACGTTTTGGTACAGTAAAAACTTATGAGCCTTTTAAATACCCCATCTCGCCATTTCTCACACATGTAATGGCACGAACCATGGCGTCTTTATCCCACGTTTTCCTTTTAGGTGCCAATGCCATCTACAGAGAATAAATACAATAATCAGACATACTTCTTAAAGGACTTCAACTTCTATGATTTTATTTGATAGATTATTTTTATAAGTACAGTGAACGGAGTAATATTGATCAACTTCTGAACAAAATACTGCCTTGAAAGAAAGTTCCAGAAAACATTCCAATTTCTGATCATAAGACTTGTCAAAGCAATCCCTGTTTATGATAATTTAATCGAACTGAAATAAACGCAGTTGCCAAAATTTTACTACAATAAATGATAAAATATTGTTATCTCATGATAGTATTGCGTAAATTAATATAACAAATCGTGAGAGAACGAGTTCCCCCAATATTCGATAGGTATCGTAATATGCGGCACTGTCGCGTATTTGGATCCCCATACTGTAGCATATTAGGAATTTCACCATCTTACACAAAGAATCACGCACTTGCTAACAACGTTCGTTGGAAAATGAAGTTAATTGTCAATAATTATAGGTAATACCGTCACAAATAACAACAACAAAAGGGTACAGTAATATTCACTCACCTTTAAGATGAATAATTGTCTTAACACCGGTGCCGCAAAAACTCCAAACACAAGAAATTTTGTATCAACCTCTACATACTGTGTCCGGGTCAACTATGGTGTCCTACTCGCTGTGCTGTCGTCTGGCACGAAATAGACGTATTTACGAAACTCTCCACCAGAGTGCAACCCCTAACATGAGCACAGTTTTGGTGTCTCATATTAGGGAACTATCGCATAATAGGCACCTTTCCTCTATTCCTGCAACTCAAGCATCAAAACATGCATGAACCTACAGAAGGCGTTATATCGAGGAGTTGATAACAGACGATTGATGATAATGATAACTGACAACAGTTCAAACTTAATTATCGTCAGGTAAAAATATGTTGCTGTAGTTGTAATACTGAGAATTAGGAATATCAGATTTCTCCTGTAGTGGTTTCAGCATGAAAAAGAGACGGAAGAAGAGAGATTTTTCTCTGAAAACTTTTGAAAGCCATATATTTCCAAACTGTCAAATTTTACTCTGGTACATAGGTATTCAGTTCAGTAGTGGACAGAGTTATTCCAAAAGGTGGAGGTGCAGTTTAGAGCCGAGCAGTCCCATTACAAAGAAGTCACACTGTGCAGAATTCAGGTTAACCCAATTCCGAGAGGACTTCGGCGCTGCCACGCCAGAGGTTATTAGGGGTGAGTTCTTTCTGGGTCACAAGCCGCTCCGCGAAACGAGCAATTCCCGACGAAGAAGAATTGGCTTGTCGGATGAGGTCTCGGCTTCGCCGGCGGCAAAGCAGACTCGGAGCAGGTAGACATCAAGTAAGGCCGGGCGAAACCAGGGAGATTTATGGGAAGACGAGAGGTCGGCAATGTAGAAGTTGAACGCGTTTCACAGGCAATCTTGGCTCCTTGGAAAACGCTTTCCTGTGTGCGTACAGTATTGAGGAATTTATCACTGAACTTCCTCTGTGACCCAACCGTACATTTCAGGCATTCTTAAACATCAGCAGTGCAATGAGTACAATGAGGCCACTACTTGTGTACGATTATCACTTACGTCTCAAAGAAGAAATAAACCTTTTCTTTATGCTGCACAACACTCTCATGTCAAGGCACATGTGCACCGTCTAGCGAAATAGCAAATGTGACTTATTCTGCTTATAGTTTTGTGACAGATAATTCCGTAATTATGAAAATCAAGCCACGGCATTCTAAAGTGTACGATAAAGACTTAGCTGATATGTGTTCAAATTTCAGAAATATGAAACTATAGCTGTTGAATACCATTGAGGACAAGTTAGGTAACGATCAGGGTGGCTTTACGAAACGTGAAGGTGCCAGAGAGGCAATTCTGTCATTGCACTTGATACTGGAAGCGGACTTTAAGAAAAACCAAAATATCTTCATTACGTTTGAATCATCTGGAACAATATAAAATGTTCCAAGAACGATGTTCTTCGGGTAGAAAGGGTGTAAGACAAGGATATAATCTTTCACCCATACTCTTCAATCTGTACATCAGACATATAACAAGGAAATAAAACAAAGGTTCAGGACTGGGACTTAAAATCGGACCGAAAGGTTATCAAGGGAAACGTTCGTTGATTACTTCGCTTTCCCCAGTGAAAAAGGAGGAACATGACTAGTCCCACTATCTCTTAAGTGTTAATCGAAGAAAGACGAAACTAATAAGGAATGTAAGAATTGACATTAGCTATAAACTTAACACCGAAACCCAGGATCACGAAGTAGAAGAAGTAAAGAAGTTCTGATACCTTGTCAGCAAAATAATAAATGATGGACGAAGAGAAGGAGAACATAAAAAACAGACCAACACAGGGGAACAGGACATTCCTGTGAATCGAAGCGTTTGAAATGTGGTGTTGCCCGCATCTCGTGGTCGTGCGGTAGCGTTCTCGCTTCCCACGCCCGGGTTTCCGGGTTCGATTCCCGGCGGGGTCAGGGATTTTCTCTGCCTCGTGATGGCTGGGTGTTGTGTGCTGTCCTTAGGTTAGTTAGGTTTAAGTAGTTCTAAGTTCTAGGGGACTGATGACCGTAGATGTTAAGTCCCATAGTGCTCAGAGCCATTTGAACCATTTGAAATGTGGTGTTATTATAAGATAAGGAACCAGGTGTTTTTCCGCTGAATCAGTGAAGAAACGAAGATGAGGAAAACACTGACAATAAAAAGGGACTGGATGATAGGAATGTGTCAAGACATTAAGAAATAACTTCCATTGTATTTTCGGGAGTAAAGAGAGTAAAATCTGCAGAGGAACACCGAAACTGGCATATATATCGCACAAATAAATGGGGAGGAAGGGTGTAAATGATCCTCTGAAAAGAATAAGAATTAATCGTGGTGGACATTATAGAATCAGTCAGAACACTGAAGAGAGAAAACAAAAAAGAAAACGAACGCTGTAAGACTATTACGTTCAGAATTACACGCGGAAAAAGGAACAATTTCAGTACTAGCTACGATGGTTATAATAATGTCATTAATATAGTATTTAACTATTGCGGAACACAAAGAAAAACAAGAAAATAAACATAAAAAATATCGAAAAATCTATCCAGATCATTTGAAGAGTTCAGAGAAAAGCCAGATTGTTTTCAGGAGACAAAATTTAAAGTTTCACGACTCACAATATTTGAATTTCGCAACTTATATTCTTTACTTTGGTTTAAGGTTGTGCTATATATTACAGAGAAACATTACAAACTGCAGGTAGCTTCTAGATTACAAAGACTAACCACTTACTTAAATTTCCGTTGCAGTAAGTTATGTAATATAATTGCATAACAGTACATTATGAAGTACTATTCTGTCATTTTCCACTGATGCGACTAACATTGATGAAAATATACTTGCACTTCACTATGGTAAAATCTTTCCAAGTCGTGAAATGTCTGTATTTCTCAGTATATATTTCACCATCATCTGCAAAGTAATCAGAATAACTTAATTAAAATAATAATGGAATCTGAAGAAATGAATCAAAATTTGAGCCATGATCAGAACTTCAACTCAAGTCTCCTTGTTTACGTGGTAGGAATGATGAACATTACAACACAGCAGAGTTAGGGTTAACGCTGCTGCATGGATTACCCAAGTTGAATGCTCTCCCCAACTCAGTCTTCAATTTATATCTTCCGTTTGTGTTAGCAAGGACATTGAAATTCAGTTTGTGTTGGCGAGGCCATTGCACTTGTGTAATCCATGCAGCAAAACTAGCAATAATGATGTGGTGGTGTAATAGTTAGCGTTCCTACCTTATAAGCAAGGAGATCTGGGTACCAGTAGTGACACAAATTTTAATTCATTACTACAGATTCTACCATTATCGCAGATAAAGTCTGGAGGATAATATAATTAAAAGACCTTTAATTCAAATAATTATTACACTTGAAAGAAAGAAAACTCACTCTATGAAAGAAAAAAAAAACACATGTTGTTTTAAATGAACTTCTGTGCCTTCATGTCAAGGAGAAGTGAGGTTGAACTCACGCCCTCTGAAGTTGGTAACTCAAGTTTTCCTTCCAGGAAGAAGTAGTAAAGCCTGCTCGTAAGCTCCATTGTGGTTGCTTATAAACTGAACTAGTGCTGCACTATATCGTCTGACTTCCAGTTATTTTATTGGCTGGATCGCAAAGGGAGGTTCTTATTGTATCCTGTAGTATCAAAATGCGTTTCCTATGCTCTGGCCACATCTGCCTGCTCTTCAACTTCAGTGAGAACAAATGGTGAATTGGTGTGTGCGTGAATTCCGGAAAACTTGACATCACCCCTTCAGCACTTGACAATCCTGAGCTGGTCATTCATACCAATATTTGCGTCATATTTGAGGTACGAATGATATCCTGTATGAAATGTCACCAATCGTTTTTCTGTATGGACTAGATAGTAAAGAAATCTGGCCTTCACAGGAGTCATAACTGATCTCCAGATGTCTGACTTCTGGAATTAGAAAACTGCTTCCAAAATTATGAAGGAACGATTAAATTTCGTCCGTTAGAAAACTGCTGCGAAAATTATGAAGGAACGATAAAATTTCGTCCGTTTCTTTTCGGCCTGCGATCTTTGGATACATATAAAAAGAGCTATCCCCTGTTGCCAAATCATGAAGATTGGAAATAGATACAGACAACTATCGTTTATGATAAACTTCATTCGTCTTCATGTTTGGACAATGGAAGCTTTTACTGTAGTCCATGGTTACTGAAACCATACATGGATTATTTTGACGTTCCTTTACTTTTTTCTTTCTGTCAAAGAACACCTTTTGCTTTCTAAGATGCAATTCATGGGCTCTTTCATTGGAATATGTCAGAATGTAATGTAGTCCATGATGGCTGCGCACTCATGCTCAGTACAGGGCTGCATCCGCTTCACCCCCTCGTAGCGGTGGGTCATCTACGGCCGTCATGGACAACATTACTGCCGTATAGAGGCAGAAACAGTAGCGCAGGCGCAACGTTCCCATTTGCTTGGTGTGATCTGTAATTGGAACATACTGTCAGAGATCCTTTATCTCAATCTTCAAGTGAATGTATCTTCCTTAGAACGCGTCTCTGACTTTATGTCCGACTGATGCTTTTTGCTCTTTATTCTCTCAGGGGTTGCTTCCTACAGTTTGTCACCATTTAGCAGAATCGTCATCTGTATACAAGGTGTCCCTCCCAAGAGTCGTTAAGCGCATTTTCTCTAGTGAAACCTACCCGTCTCCTCTACATCTCTTTAGTTACGCAACCTTCCATTCCACAATAAACCAATGAAACCTTCCCTTAGGATTTCTATCTCTTGCTTAACAATATCAAATGAAATTGTCCCTTTGAAATTAATTCTCTTTCTCAATCTTCGCATGCAAATTTAAATGCTGCTTATTAAAAGTGATTTTCTGATTATTTCGACGAAACATAGAATGTGTCGTCGTCGTGGCCCTCAGTCGTTACCTGTAATAACCCAAAACTGTTCCTTATCTTTTTTACTGTTACTGGATCGCCATCTGACTGCTACAACGAACTGCGACATGAATATACTTACTGTGTTTTACTATACTCTAGTAGCTGGTGGTGGGCGTCATAATAAGTGACCGTATTTATTACCAAAGCTGACGTTATTCTTTACTAGCAAAGCTGACGTTATTCTTTAATTAATTTGACTGAAGTTACGTAATCCATAGTTAAACTTTTTCTTACAAAACAATAAAATTTTGCAAAGTTTCACGTTGATGGTTTTTGGGTTGGATTATAATCAGTAATGCAATATTGCTGGCAAAATTATTTATATTCTGAATGAAATGATTTTACAAACGTTCAAAAGGGACTTGCTTTTTACAATAATCTTACAACTAGCATTGCGCAAACATACCTTCAGTAGTCCACAGTTTCTCAAAAAAATAATTCAGTGATATTAGTTCCTCTTATGATAATAGTTAGCTGATGTCTCTGTACATCCGTTCATAATCTCTTGTAAATCATAGCTGGTGGCTGGGAATGCCGGACATTTGCCACACCGGACATCTGCCACGCCAGACATTTGCCATACTTGCCCCTTCGCCAGGTAGCTTGAGTAGCGATCCCTCAGGTAAGGGACGCCCTTCCCCGCACTACCTCTGTCCGCTTTCAAACCGCCGTCTCCACATCTTACTCGATACAACCAGTACATAAGGGACCTTCTTCTTCGACATCTTGGCCAAATACAGAGCTTCTTTCCCGAAATCGAAATATTTATAACTTTTGGGAAACGAAAGCAATACCGACGATTATGTCAGTATGTAATTAGTTCTGCCAGGTATAAATATAGATTCATCTGTCTGTACGGTGGCTTCCTTTCACGCTTACTGATTGCAATAGAAACAGTCCAACGGCATGGGAGCAACAAGAAAGGAACAATGAAACGAGAATGCAAATGTACGCTAGTCATTTCTTTTTTTATCACTGCATTTGTGCCTACTTTAATTACTACAACTGCATACTCAAAAGACAATAGGGAAAGAATAAATGGGTTTGTGAATGTTTGAAAAGAAGAACGACATACTCCATATTAATTTACTCTCTAAAAACATTAGTTAATAAAGTGTAGTGGGACAATGTTCAAAACATAACTGAAAACACTTTCACTAAATAGAGATAAGAACAGCTACGATTGACATGTCATCTAAAGTCGACTTACAATTTTAAAATGTTAGAAATAAGGAAATGAAGTATACAGAATGCTACGCTTGTAACGTACGTTATTGTTCTACATTGTTTAGCTCTGGTATTTGCAAGGTCACAGAGAAAGCATATTGGTTTCTGGAGGGAAAAGCTGTAATTGTAATTATCTGCACTACAACAGAAACAAGGACAACTTAAGGAAAAATAATGTAAGCTCACTATCGACTTTGAAGCAGATAGTTCCTGTTACTTAGTATGGGCAGAGGTTATATTCGACAACCGGAATAAATTAATAACTGGCTCCTTTTACCGACCCCCTGTCTCAGATGAAACAGTTGCCGAACAGTTCAAAGAAAAGAAAGCTTGAGTCTCATCACAAATAGGTACCCTACTCATACAATTATAGTTGGCAGTTACTTCAATCTACCTTCCTCATGTTGACAAAAATACGTTTTCATACCCTATTGTAAAAAGGAAACAACTTCCGTAAATGTTCTAAATGTTTTTTTTAAAATATTTTTAACAATTAGTTGACGAGGCCATTCAAATTGTAAACGGTTACGAAAACACACTTGACCTCTTAGCCACAAATAATCCTGAGCATCACGACGGATACAGGGACTAGTGAACACGCAGTCGTAGAGAGGCTCACTTCGGTAACAAAGAAATTCAACAAAACTAAACGCGATATATATCTATTTATAAAAGAAAGCTAAAAATTCGGGTGACGTCTTTCTAAGAGATAGTATCCAATCCTTCCAAACTATGTAAATGAAGATCATATGTGGCTTAAGTTCAAAGAAATAGTATCAACAGCGCTCCAGATATTCATACCAAATTAATTAATAAGAGACGGAACCGATCCCCCACGGTACACGAAACACAACAGCAAGCTGTTGCAGGAGCATCGCAAAAGGCACGTATAATTTAGACGAACGCAAAATCTCCAAGACTGGTGAAGTTTTACTGAGGCTCGAAATTTGGTGCGGATTTCAATGCGAGATGCATTTAATAGTTTCCACAACGAAACTCACTCTAGAAATGTGGCGGAAAATCCAAAGAGATACTGGTCCCATGTTAAGTAAACCAGCGGAAAGGCTCAGTAAGTACCTTTACTGCGCGACAGCGACGGTAATGTTACTGATGACAGTGCCACTAAAGTGGAGTTAGTAAATGCATTTTCCGAAATTCCTCCACCAAAGAAGACGAAGTAAATATTCCACAATTCGAAATGAGAACAACTGCAAACATAATTATAAGTAGATATCCCTGGTGTTGCAAAGCAACTGAAATTACACTGTCAGTGAGAGAGGAAATGCTCAAATATCTTTTCAAAAAGTCTCTAATGCATAAGAAAAGTAGGTCTAATACATTTGTTTCTGATGCTCTTTAGTAACAATTAATTTTCAGTAGTAAGCTCCTTGCTTTTACTGACCTGTTTAAAGATAATCAACAATTTAGGAAGAAATTTTAATTTTTAAAGGACTATATCTAAATGTACTTCAGTAGATTTACATCTACTATAAATGTTTGCAGCTGAACTTAAATAAAAATATTTGAGGTGCCAAAATTGTCAACCTTAGCATGAGATCAGTTTTGGTATGTCAATTTTAGGTGCAATTCAAAGGTTCAGTTCCCATTTTCTTTTACGAAAGCGTGTACTATCAGTTTAACAAACCATGATATTTAGGTGACAGTTGCGATTCTGAAGCTTTAGAAAATTATTTTAGAACTCACAATTATTTAACAGTACGGCCATAATATTGGAAGGTAGAAAAAATTTGTCTTAACGTGACAACAATGGGGATACTTTTGTGAGGCTTGAAGCACTTTTTAATTTTTACATTAAAGGCTGATTCACATCACACTTTGCACAGCCTTTGGAGCGTGAAAATGATAAATGCCCATGTACCATTCTGGCGTGGGTAAAATCAACCTAAACACGCTGAACTAATGTACACTCTATTTACAATTACGACTTAATATTAGCTACGATAATTCTGCTTCAATCTTTTGATCAGTAACCTGCTAGGACTCAGTGGTCTTCATAGTTTTTAATACGTTATTTTTAACGCATTTTAGTCCAGTTTCTAAATATGGGCAATGGCTTTCAAGCAAGGCCTAATGTTGCCATTCCCTTCATAATTCTTTACGATTCTCTCTATCCGACAATTTCATGTACATGCTGTCTGTGACTTCTGCTTCCTTTTTCAAGCACTCCACCAAATAGTTGATTTTAGGGTGAGGGTTTCCAATAATACTATTTATTTTGTTGTGCCACCCTTCAACAGCATTCGTCGTTCTGTGCCTTTTTCTGTAACAGTCCCACATTTCTATTGCGATATCATCATTTTCTAGCCAGTTATCCACAAAGTAGTCAAAAAATTGAGAGAACCTTCCGTTATAAGGAGCTTCTGCATGAATCTCAATCCATCCATTGCTTACGTCCTCCAGTTTTACAACCGCCAGCGCTGCACACATGCTGATGTGAAGTCTTAAATCCTCGTTCTAGCGGTACTCCTCAGTTAGACCGAGAACTCGAGTTCTTCTCCATAAACTCTTCTTCATATGGAAACAGAATCCAGTTTTTCAGTTATGGGAAAAACTTGATGAATGGCCGATATCGCAGCTGCCTCAAAGACCAACTTTGCTTGTTTAGGACACCACTCAGACACTGCCTGTTTTATCAGACACAACAAACGAACGTATGTGTCTTTCTTCTTATTAGGGAGCAGTGCAAATACAGTAGGAAGAATGTTTGTTTCTTTAATCTGGCCTCCTAAGTCTACGTGTATGGTGTAGATCTGTGCAAACTGCTTGCTGCATCTCTTAAATGTTCCATCCATAAAAAATGGGAACATGTTTTTAAACATTCTTTTCCTTTGCTTCCACTAAAAGCATTATTCTCACCTCTAATCTATCGTCTTCCAGAAGAAAACTACTGCCATCTCCCATTTTTAATAGATCTTCATGAAGATCAATTTTATAAGAGTTCTTAGGCTCTTGTTGGTTCCCCCACTCTTGACTCCATCGACGACGCATGGTTCTCTTCATAGAATCTGAATAAGGCATCACTGTAACAAAGTCATATACTTTATTATGTAGATTTCCCATTTCATCTGCGTATATCTCCGATAACTGTGTAGTTTCTTCTCGAGACCTTCTCTTCGCTCTTTCCACTTGCTGCATCGTCAGGTGGTCCACAGAGATGTTCTAATACGCTCAATACTTCTCCGTTCCTCGAAAGCAGCTTTCCCTTGCAATGATCCGCTTTTCGGCGTAAGCACATCCATGTAACAACACCTTCTTTAGATTCCCTCTGTTTAACATACACGAAACCTTTCTAATGGGCAGGAGGCCTGCCCTTGTTCGTTGTAATAACTTCCATACTGATGGTCACGTTAGGGACTTCGAAAGAAAACTGGGCGGGCGGGTGGGGAGGAGGAGGAGGAGGAGGGGGGGGGGGGAGACAAGGGACCGAACCCTTCGGAGCAGGTAAAACCGTGCCAAACGTCCGGCGTGGCAAATGTCCAGTGTGGCAAATGTCCGGACACTGGTGGGTGGCAAGCACACCGCTCCTCTAAACCTTTCGCTTCAGACCCGTTACTGACTCGTTTCACATCTCGCTTCCTACTGACTTCCTACGAACGCTAAAGTGCGGTCTCTCCCGCCAACAATGCTTTCTGGTGCAGACAAACCCCGCTCTTTTCTTAAAATGTATCCATACGCGGTCTCTACTGCCCTTTTTACAAGTATATCAATGTGCGGTCTCTCCTGCCAACAATACTTTGGTGCAGACATTCCCTGCTTCCACATTCATTTCCAAAATGACAAATATTAATTATTCCTGCTTAATCCTATTAATAAAATATAAACATCTTTCATAAATTGTGGTTTGACAATAGAAATATACACGTCTTACACTAGTGTTTCGGCAGATTTTTGCAATTTCGTTTTTGCAACATTTAGCTGGGACCCAGAATGTCTTTCTAATGACACCCATCATCGGTAAAAATTTCGTTTTATCTCTCATTACCAACAAAATAATTTGAAAGCGTAATTTTACGTGCCCATTCGTTAGACCGTTACCAGATTCCTCTATTGTGATATTCATTTTATCGATGTGTATTAACAGCGGTAATAAGCCACGATGAATAAAAGTACTCCAACAACGATTGAGCAACTGCATGGTGATAGCAGTCAGAGCGGGTCAAGTCTGCTGGCGTACTGGTTATTCTTCGTGTTTCACTGTTCCTAACAAAGCATGTCAATAAAACGAATATCGGAAAAGGCGAATCTGGGAGTGGCCTATCGAATGGGCAAGTAAATTTCCGCTTCGAAATTATTTTGTTCGAAACAAGAAATAAACCGGCGGTTTCTGTCGAGATGGGCGTCGCGTGAAAGACGTTAAGAGCGGTAATTGTTAGGCTGACTCCAGCTACACGTTGAAAAAATAAAATTGCAAATATCTGCTGAAACACCAGAGAAAATGTGACGGGAGACTCCTAGGAGGGACACCCGGAACAGATAGGGTGTTTGAGAACTCTTATTACAGGCTACCCAGGGTAATAGAGAAGACCTAGTAGACAATGTTTAGATAATGGTCCCATGTCCGGAAACGTACCGTTTGGATGTAAGAACTCCCACTACAAGACACGCACACAGCGGAGACAATGAGTACCGCCCTATGTGCTCTACATGGGCCAATGGAATGGGCAATGTTTCGAGTATTGATTAACTTCTCATGGTTGGGATTCACAGTAATATAATATTTCTTAAAATACGTCATAGTCGCCGTTGACTGTATGAAATATTTATTATTAAGATTGCAATTTCGGCCTTAGGGACATTTTCGAGTATTGTTCTAAATGACGAATAACGCCCTCCTGATCGCGGAGGTGTCAATGTCTTGCAAGCTGTTGCTGCAATCCGACGAAAATGGTATGTCACGTCATAATAACTACTAGTGGGTCTGACGACGGCTCCGTCTTCTTAGTTTGTATACCTAGAGTATATAAGGAAATTTAAAAGTTATCCAACGTTTACTAATTAACAGGAGTGGCACATCTGTTCGTTCTTTCAACTCATGACTGTGACGTGTTATTCCACCTCGCCCCACCAATTTGAAAACTTGCATGCCACTCGTGGAAAGGGAAAAATTTTCATTATTTATTTATGCGTAAGTTTTATGAGGCTGGCTTCCCGTTAGACTACAATTCTGTAGTGCTGCTGTTCAGTATGTTCCCTTACCATTAATAATGTATTTCTAATGCTTTTCATGTAACTTTACAGACCGAGGTGGCGCAGTAGTTAGCATAATTGGACTGGCATTCAGGAGGACGATGATTAAAATCCGCTTCCGGCCATCCTGCTTTAGGTTTTCCATGATTTCTCTAATCGCTTCAGCCAAATGCCAAGATGGTTCCTTTGCAAACGCGGCCTACTTCCTTCCCTAATCCGATGGGACCGATGACTTAGCTGTCTGGTCCCCTTCCCCAAAATGAACGAATCAACTATGTAATATTATATGTAATGTTTTTATCATTTTGAATGTAAATCACTAATTTAAACTGTGAACGGCCGTGCTAGCTGTCCCCGCGCTGTTCTTCTCGTCAACAGATGGCACTACTTTTGCCTGTCTGGTTTACCAGTTTGCTTCCCCCTTCGTGTACGCTACTCCGTGCTCTGCGCTCGCTGGTGGTACACCGCGTCCTGTACTCGTCCACCGCGGTGTTAAGTGTCCTGGTGTTTATTGCACATTTCTCTACCGAGGTAGTCGTCCGTAGTATCGTCTGGTGTCACTTTGCCACTGCCTTAGGCTTTACCGCACCTAGCCCGAACACTGTTTTCTAAGATGTTATGTGGAACTTCTTTTCTGCTTTTTCATCTGCACTACTTCGTGTAAAAACTACTATTAGCTCCAGTCTCTTGTTTGGTTTCAGTATAAAACCAGATGATGGGCATGGAAGAACCCGAAACTGGTCGTGTGTTAACTACTGAAAAGTAATAAGAACATTACAACTGATGCGGTATTTTTAACCTCTGCTTTACTAAATTTGTATCCAAACAGTACATTTCTGGACTTAGATTTAGACGGCCTGCCACCATCAGTCAGTGGTAAAAAGGTATGAATTCAAAATTTATGTGTTTTCCAAATATCTGTTATTACGATTTAAAAACTAATAGCTACATGTATAAAAACAGCAAAGAACACTCTTTATCTTTAACAGATGAAAAATAAAAGCCCACTGAAGATTCTGCAACTGCAGTGAAACATGTTTGGGTTAAAAAACAAAATTGTGTTTTGCTAAAGGTGGACCCTATCCAAAATCATACGTATAGTCATGTCCTCATTGTTCTGCTAGTCGTCTGCAGGGTTGCCGTCTCGGATGTGATAAATACGACCTTATTTACTTTAGTGACTAAATAAGTTAAAGCGAGCGTTCGTTGGCATTCTAAGGAAAGGTGCGTACGTTTCCCGGAAACCTTGGTTGATACCCAAGCTGCACCAGTGTTCTGCGGAAAACAATTTCGGAAATGACACCTACACAACACGTAAATGCTGCCAGTGTCGGGAGTTTTAACACACTTCTTCTGCTGCCTCTGAAGCAGCAATATAACGCTGGTTTGCAGCGCGGTCGTTAACTTCTTTGCATCCGCGGAACCCGTCACCAGATGTTAACACTCGCGGTATTAAATGAGACTTGTATCTCTTATCTCGCCACTCCCCGAATCTCTGTTGCGCGTGTAATTTTCTTTCTGTGTCCGTCCCACTTTCCTCTTCGGTGCATCGCACGGCGCAGACTCGCATCCTAGGCCAGAGACACAGCGATACTTGTGGCTTTAATTAAAATTTTAATTTGCCACGCCGCGACGCGAATTTATGTCCACACGGCGCGGTGCAGGACAAAGGCAGGTCGGACGCAACTACTGTGCGCTGCGCGACGCCGGGGGCCGATGCGTCACCGTGGTTGCATGGCGTCCTCCAGAGACCCGCGAGGCAGTGCCGGCACGGGGGCGGCAAACAGAAAAAGGAAACACGCCGAATGTGCTGGCAGAAAAGGAAACAGGCGGCCAAAGTGGCGCGTCCGCTAGCACCTGACACAGTTTTTCCATCAGGCGGCCGCCGTCAAAATGTAATCCCAGCGTCGCGGCCCCCTCGGTATTTGGCCTCACCTCACCCCGCCGCGCCTACGCCGCCCACACCTTCCGCGGTCCCCTTTAAGCCGGCGGCGCTTTGTTCTCCCGAGGCACAGCCTCCCGCCCCCTCTGCCGACTACCTGCCCGAGACATACTTGACGCGCGGACAGCGTGTGCTATGTCGTGCCCGCGCGTCTTATCCCCTACCTGCGACTTTCCACACACAGGCTGGAACGACATGCTGTTCTATTGCCTTCTAATGTACTGCCAAAACGAGGTCAGGGGCACAAATCTACTTCATCGAGAACATTTCCAGAGTCAAATGGCTTGGAGAATGACGGTGTCACTGGTGTCTCCCCTGCAGAATTGTCCGCCCCAACCGTACAGACAGAGGGATCTATATTCATACTTGGCAGAACTAATTACATACTGACATAATCGTCGGTATTGCTTTCCTTTTTCCAAAGCTATAAATATTTCGATTTCGGAAAAGAAGCTCTGTATTTGGCCAAGATGTCAAAGAAGAAAATCCCTTACGTACTGGTTGTATCGAGTAAGATGTGGAATCAGTGGTTTGAAAGCGCACAGAAGTAGTACGAGGAAGGGCGTCCCTTAACTGAGGGATCGCTACTCAAGCTACCTGGCGAAGAGGCAAGTGTGGCAAATGTCCAGCGTGGTAAATGTCCGGCATTTAGCTGACTGTAATGCCGGACATTTGCCACGCCGGACGTTTGCCACGCCGGACATTTGCCACGCCGGACATTTGCCTCGCTGGACATTTGCCATGCCGGACATTTGCCACACTTGCCCTTCGCCAGGTAGCGATACCTCAGGTAAAGGACTCCCTTCCTCGTACTTCATCGGTCCACTTTCAAACTGCCATCTTACTCGATACAACCAGTACGTAAGGGACCTTCTTCTTCGACATCTTGGCCAAATACAGAGCTTCTTTTCCGAAATCGAAATATTTATATCTTTTGGGAAACGAAAGCAATTCCGATGATTATGTCAGTATGTAATTAGTTCTGCCAAGTATAAATATAAATAGCACTGTCTGTATGGTAGCTTCCTTTCACGCCTAGTGATTGCGATAGAAACAGTCCATCGCCATGGGAACAACAAGAAAGGAATGCTGTAAACAGAATGCGGATGTACGCAAATCATTTCTTTTTGATCGCTGCATATGTGCCTACTTTAATTACTGCAACTGCATGCCCAAAAACAATAAGGGAAGAATAAATCGGTATGTGAATGTTTGAAAAGAAGGACGACATACTCCATATTAATTTACTCAAAATCCGATATCCCTTGCGGCGAAACATTAGTTAATAAAGTGTAGCTGGACAATGTTCAAAACATGAATGAAAGTTCATTCATGAGCAGAAATCAGAACATCTATGACTGACATATCATCTAAAGTCGACGTACAATTTTAAAATGTTAGAAATAAGGAAATTAAGTAATACAGATTGCCACGCTTGTACCATACGTTGTTGTTCTACATTGTTTATCTCTGGTATTTACAGTGTCACAGAGAAACCGTCCTATGTTTCGGAGGGAAAAGACGTAATTGTAATGATCTCCAGTACAACAGAAACAAGAAGCACAACTTAAGGAAAAATAATGTAATGTGTGTTCCAGCTCACAAGCGACAATGAAGCAGGTAGTTCCTTGTGACTTAGTATCGACAGAGGTTATATTCGACAAACGGAATAAATTAATAACTGGCTCCTTTTACCAACCCCTGGTCTCAGATGAAACAGTTGCTGAACATTTCAAAGAAAACTCGAGTCTCATCGGAAATAGGTACCCCACAGATATAATTAAAGTTGGCAGTGACTTCAACCTACCTTCCATGTGGTGACAAAAATACATTTTCACACCATACTGTAGATAGAAAACTACTTCCATAATTGTTCTAAATGCTTTTTATAAAATTATTTTGAACAATTAGTACATGAGGCCATTCAAATTTTAAATGGTTACGAAAACAGACTTGACCTCTTAGCCACAAATAATCGTTAGCATCACGACGGGTACAGGAATTAGTGAGTAATTCCATAACAAAGAAATTCACTAAAGGCAAACACGAAATATATATATTTTTAAAAGCAACTAAAAATTCGGTTGACGTCTTTCTAAGAGACAGTCTCCAATCCTTCCAAACTATGTAACTGAAGACCATATGTGGCTTAAGTTCAAAGAAATAGTATCAATAGCACTCGAGAGATTCATACCAAATAAATTAATATCAGACAGAATGATACCCCATGGTACACAAAACACGACAAAAAGCTGCTGCAGGAGCATCGAAAAAGCCACATATAATTTAGATGAGCGCAAAATCTCCGAGATTGGCAAAGTTTTACTGTGGCTCGAAACTGGTGCGGATTTCAATGGAAGATGCATTTAATAGTTTCCACAACGAAACTCTCTCTAGAAATGTGGCGAAAAATCCATAGAGATTCTGGTGCTATGTTAAGAAAACCAGTGGAAGGGCTCAGTAAGTACCTTTACTGCGGGTCAGGCGGCGAGTGAGGAGGAGGTGGAGGAGGAGGAGGAGGAGGGGGAGACAAGGGACCCAATCCTTCGGGCCAAAAAAAATCGTGGCAAATGTCCGCCATGGCAAATGTCCGGCGTGGCAAATGTCTGCACACCAGCTGAGTGGTCAGCGCTACTGAATGTCATGCAAAAGGGCCCGGTTTCGATTCCCGGCGGAGTTGGAGATTTTCTCCGCTCAGGGACTGGGCATTGTGTTCTACTAATCATCGTCTCATCCTCATCGACATGCAAGTCGCCGAAGTGGCGTCAACTCGAAAGACTTGCACCAGGCGAACGGTCTACCCGACGGTAGTCCCTAACCACACGACATTTACTGCAGAAGTGCAGTTGAACCCGGTTTATACATAACTCTCTACTGTGTATTTCTCATTTATAGGCAAACTTCTATCGTTCTCAGTATAATATTATTTCAAAACGTGTTAAAAAGCCTTTCACAGGGTGAACATTCATGAAACCGACGAACTGCTGGAACATATTCCTGGTTGGAAATGAGGGTAAATGGTCCTATCAACATGTGTCTGGTAAAGGATGATGTGCGTGCATTGACAACAAATCGTCCCGGAACACAATACAGACCTGCATCGCATCCACGTCACAACAGATGTTCAAAGTGGCAGCCATTGGATGGCAGGTGATGGGGTTATGTGGTGTGCATACTGTAAGACCTTTGGTACACACACCATCAGATTATTTGACTTGTCGCCCTAACGAAGTAGGCGAGTGTCAGCAATATGTGTCATGGTCTTATCGTGGTGTGCTTATCTTCTGCCGTTAGGTCAGATGATAGAAATGCCACTTGCACGCTTAGAGTAGCAGATTGATGGTGACCAACTTTAAGCAGAACTGGATTAATTTTCATACAGATTTATTAAAATAATAACAAGCATAAAAATTACTTAACTTGGTTCTGGATGCTATTTACAATTGATATTCTAAAGTTCCTTTGGTATTGGTACGTTAATCTTATTCTCACATATATCTCTGATACTTGACAAAAGTGTCTATACATTTATCTTCATCGCTATGTACAGGAATATGATAATCTTATTAGGCGCAGACTGAAACTTGACTATAGACTAGTACAGACAAATGTAGAACTCATACAGACTGGTGCAGACTAATGCAGACTGACTAATCGGAAGTCTGTACACTCGTTATAATACCTCATGTGTTCATGTATCACTGCGCGAGTGTGTTCCGCGAGGAGAAAAGGTTCTACATAAGCAGCAATCTCATTGGCTGCGTTAGATATTAATATGCGGATCGGCGGAAGCAGAATTTGGTCCGTCTCTATGGCGGCGCCATCTCGTGGTGCAGAGATGGACGACCGCTGCGCCTGCGCTGTTGTGCTTAGCGGGGCGCGCTCTAGTGGGAAAATTGTGTTCACGCTGACTACGCGGAACTATGTACACAAGAGGTTAGAAGCAATTGTCATGCACAATATCCATAACGTACTTCATCTTTAACAATGTTGGTGGACCACATGCCTGGAGCTTTTACTATAGTTCGTCTCAATACCGTGTAGAACCCAATCCTCCAAATTTGGTGTCCCCAAAGACCGACGCCTCCTTGCTCGTCCGTCTATCTGACAGGACCCACGATCACAGAAGCATCGAAACTGGGCTTTAAATGTAAAATGTGGTAGGTGTATACAAGGGTACTTGTTTACTATAGCCGTACTGCGTCTCGGTCATGTCCATCTGCTTGGCCATATACAAACACCACCTTGGCTGGTTTCTGACATGAATACCATACCATTCTGCTGCTTACCATATGCTGCTTCAACCACGCATTCTGCGACATATAAGGAACACGGCAAGTGGTCAGAGGAACTTCCTTTCCTCAGCGTCATGTACCGTGGCAACGATGCATCTCTGGACACATACGAGGGGCATTTGAAAAATCTGTACAAAAATGAAAACTACTTATGTGTCTGGGGTAAGTCTTTTTTTATTTTTCGACATAGTCTAGTTCTAGACTTATACACTTCGTCCGACGCTGTTGTAATTTGTTGATCCCTTCCGAATAATAGGAATTGCCCAAGTCTGCAAAATAGCTATAAGTTGCTGCAATCACCTCCTTGTTTAAATAAAATCTTTGTTCCATCAGCCATTTCTTCAAATTGGGGAACGAATAATAGTCCGAGGGAGCCAAGTTTGAAGAATAGGTGGGACGTGAAAAGAGTTGGAATCCTATTTTCATTAATTTTGCGACCACGACTGCTGAGGTGTGTGCTGGTGCACTGTCGTGATGGAAAAGGACATTTTTGCGGTCCAGTCGCCGGCGTTTTGCGTGCAACTCGGTTTTCAAACGGTCCAATAACGATGAATAATATTCACCTGTAATAGTTTTCCCCTTTTCGAGATAGTCCATGAGGATTATCCATTGCGAATCCCAAAAGACAGTACCCATAATCTTTCTGGCCGAAGGAATGGTCTTCGCCTTTTTTGGTGCAGATTCTCTCTTGGTAACCCAATGTATAGATTGTTGTTTGGTCTCAGTAGTATAGTTATGTATCCATGTTTCATCCACACTGACGAAACGACGCTTAAAGTCCTGCGGATTCTTCCTGAACAGCTGCAAACCATCCTTGAAACACTTCACACGATTCCATTTTTGGTCGAGTGTGAGCAATCGCAGAACCCATATTGCGAATAGCTTTCTCACGTCCAAATGTTTATGCAAAATATTATGTACCCGTTCATTCGAGATACGCACCTTTACTCTCCTGTCATCCATCACCATATCATGGATTTTATCAATGATTTCTGGAGTCGTAACCCTCACAGGGTGCCCAGAACGTTCAGCATCACTTGTGTTCATATGGCCACTCCGAAAATTTGGAAACCACTTATACACTGTTCTAATCGAATGTCAGAGTCACCGTAATGTTTATCAAGCTTCTCTTTAGTCTCCTGAGGCGTTTTGCCTTTCATAAAGTGATTTTTAATAACGACACGAAATTATTTTTAGTCCATTTTTTGACAATAACTCGACTTTCTTTATTCACACGAATACCAAACACAAATAAACAGGCAAATACAGCTGAAACTTGGTGTGCGTTCTATCAAAAGACGCTACTAACTAAACATGACCTCGATACGCACCGGTGATGCCATTTCTCGGACTTTCCACGGAGTTTCCAAGCGCCCCTCGTATCCATGGAACTCTTTTCTCTACTTCCAGTCAGGAATCCGTCCCTGCCGTGTCTCGGTTTTATTAATGTTCATACTATTCATACACTTGTAACACCGAAAATGCAGGTAAAATACCTACTGGATCATCATAAATTTTTCGGGGTTTAGTAGATGGTGATAAAATGTAATATACTGCTTATTCTGAAAGTGCAAGCTTTATTATGAAAACTATTTAATATGTAGTGTATTTGTTTATGAATGTCTGTAACTGATTGTAATTATAATGTAAATATTGTAAATTGCTGAGTAATCGCCAAGCAAAACTTCGTCTTAATGTATCGACAGCAACTACGAAATGCCAGTTTTGTTTATGTCTGCCTATGGAGTGCCTCGGTCGCGCTGTGGGCAGTGAGAAGATACAGCAGCTCGAGTCTAGAAAGAGTGTGGAAGGGATTGTTAGGCGCTCCTGCAGACGCAGTGAGCAGCTATAATAGCTCCAGTGTATGCGTACCTACTTTGTTAACCCGCGAGTTTTGAGAGCACGATCGGAGTGGACGGGCGGAAGAAGCTGCAATTCTAATTACTGCCTGTCCCATAATTATTCGTGTCTCTGGAAACGACTAGTGGTTCGCAACAGCAGCAGCTTAGCGTTGTCGTCGGCGTTGTCGTCGACGCAGACATCGTAAGACTGTTAATCGAGACAGCATAACTACTATTGAACTGACATTACCTTTTGGCAGTTCTTCCACAAACGTTAATAACTAACTTCGTTGAATAAAAAGCTACAGTAGTTAAAACTTGTAGGGCACCTGTGTTATCATTTCCTCAGACATTATTTCCAAAGAGGGTCTCTTTCCTTTCCACGCAGTCACCGAGTGTCGTAAAAATATGAACATTGATTAACTATTTACTGCCAGGTTTGTTTGTTAGCTAATGACCAGTTTAAGTCTAAATTTTTCTGCCTCTGTTACTGTTGATTCTTGTATTGCATAACAGAAGCTTGACTAATTACCAATTTTGAATATTAACTTCACTCACCTAAAGTAACGTAAAATTTCACTGGCAATGCTAATAACTAAAGATACCGCACGAAGTAAGTGTGTGCAGTATCATTTACACTGTATTTAGCCCAGCTAGTGTCTTCTGCTGTATTTCATTAGTCTCAAGTTAAAGAAAATAAGTTTCTCATTTGCGTAAAGTAAACTCAATTCAATCTTTCAATATTTAGAATAAATGGCTTGCTTTTTCCCGTATTTTGCATTACGTTATTCTGAGGTAATTAAAAGGCATTTTTATGCTACAAAGTTTCAGTTAGGGTCAGTCCTTCATCTATCCAGCAACTTTACTTTCAAAATTCCATATTTCAGAATAAGTAATTGCAGCCTTAGTACTTTCTGATTCATTTATTTTGTCGTGAACTGTTGTGGTGTGGAAGAGTATGACAACCTCATGTTGCAAGATTATTTGCTTAATTTTCTTTGCCACTACCTTTCTTAGGATTTAGGATATTTGTTGTCCTAGTGGGCTGGCGACCATTAAAAAATCCTCTTTCTTGCTAATAAATATTTTTAGAATTAAATATTGCGTGAGACCCTTCCCTCATCCCCCTCCCCCTTTTCCTCGTTCATGAGCTACTGCAATACATTCCTCCACTTCAAAATTATCAGTAGTTACATCAGGTTTAAAATAGATTATTCCTTCAGAAGGATCTGTTGTACACTTTCCTCCTACTAACTGGCGGCCGCGCCGAGTGGCCGCACGGTCTAGGCGCCCTGTCACGGACTGCGCGGCCCCTCCCGCCGGATGTTCGAGTCCTCCCTCGGCCATTGGGATTGTGTGTTGTTCTTAGGATAAGTTATATTAAGTAGTGTGTAAGTCTAGGGACCGATGACCTCAGCAATTTGTTATCTTAGAAATTCACACCCATTTGAACATTTACTAGTCGACGTTATTTTCTTTCTGCGACGAACGCCTTATTCACTGCAAATAGCGATGTTCGATCACACTACAAGTATTCATATCGCAATTCAATAGGCGGATTAGGAAGTGGGAGATTAGACACTAGGCCGCGCGGGATTAGCCGAAGGGGTCTAAGGCACTGCAGTCGTAGACTGTGCGGCTGGTCCCGGCGGAGGTTCGAGTCCTCCCTCGGGCTTGGGTGTGTGTTTGTCCTTAGGATAGTTTAGGTTAAGTAGTGTGTAAGCTTAGGGACTGATGACCTTAGTAGTTAAGTCCCATAAGATTTCACACACATTTTTTTGTTAGACACTAATGAGCCGAAACATAATGACCACCTGCTTAATAGCTTCTCTGTCCGTCTTTGGTACGAAATACATCACTGAGCCTGGGTATAAGGGATCCACAAATGGTTCAAATGGCTCTGAGCACTATGGGACTTAACATCTGAGGTCATCAGTCCCCTAGACTTAGAACTACTTAAACCTAACTAACCTAAAGACATCACACACATCCCTGCCCGAGACAGGGATCCACAATTTGTTGGTAGGTTTGCGGAGGTCATGCCTATGCATAGGTCATGTAATTAGCGTAAAAAGTGGGCCAATGATTTCCGTACGCCGTGATGAAGCCCGAAAGCGACCCAGATGGGGTCCATAAGATTTACATCAGGCGAATTTGGTCGCCGAGACATCAGCTTTTACTATAATGCTCCTCCAATCACTGTAGCACGTGTGTGGCTCCGAGACACGGACAGTTATACTGATGAAAATGACATCACCGTCCGGGGAAGACATCAGGCACGAAGGGATGCAAATGTATCGCAGCTTCCAGTGTGCCTTCCACTACTACCACAGGTCCTGTGCTAGGGCTGGAGAATTTCTCCCACAGGATAATACTGATCCCCAGGCCTGCATCCGTGGCGCACTGTACGTTTCGAGCCGCCTTTTGGGCGCTGATGACCACGCGGTTTAGCGCCCGAAAACCTCAACCCACACACACACACACACACTCGAGCCGCCTTTCATCCGGTTGACGTCGGTTGTGGAGACCACCAGCGACTTAGTGTAGCAAAAATGCTGATTCATCCGATCGTCCCATGCCCACTGCAATCGTAATGGATCATGTTGTTGGGTCAACATCTGAACACGTAGGGTTGGTCTGCTGTGGAGAGCTCCATGATCACCGCTGTACGATGAACGGTGTGCTTCGAAACAATTCTGCGTGCACTAGCAATGTGCTCTTACGACAGAGATGTCACAGGTCACCATCTGCCCTACTTATAGTGCAGAAAAGCCTCCGTCACCCATTTTCTGTGAAAAGTCATGGACGTCCAATCATTTAGCGCCTAGTGGAATTCTCGTAGCTCTATCTCTTTCGGTAGATGCTCACGACAGTAACTCGTGAACATACGACCAACGTCGCCGTTTTTGAGATACTATTTCACAGCCTTTGCGAAATAATAACGTGCCTTTTGTCAAAGTCGTTTATCTCATTGGATATCCCCATTTACAGCCCATATCTTTGCTAGGGTGATCCCCTGTCTGTGTCTGCTCTGCTTACATACTTTTTTTACTGTGTCAAGTGCACGCAACGCCACCAGGCGGTATCCAACGACGCTGTGGGCAGTGATCATAATGTTTTGCCCATCACTGAATGTAATGTTTTTTTTACGCAATTCGCTATCATATGTAACATATTCTGGTGAAATAAATTGAGTTTTACGAAATTTTACTTAGCACTGTTGTTTGAGAAGACGCTCTGTGATATTTTCCTGAAGCGTGTCGGCGTATGCAAGTACGGCGAGCGGGCGAATTTGTGGAGACAAGCAATGAAAGACACGGTTAACCACAGAGGTGTTTCAAAGGTGTAAACGCCAAACCTACGTAACATGAATTCAATAAAATTTCTTGGATGACTGTGATATTACTTGAACAATGGTTAAAAAACAGTTTGAATGAGAAAGAAAAGAGAGAATACTTCTTCTTATGGATTGATGTGCAGTTCATCCACCCCAGGTAGCTCTGGAAAGAGGTCGAGTAGAATTTTTTCCTCTAAATTGTAACAATGTTTTAGAGACGCTTGGTCGATGGTCTTCACTTAAGGACTGGGAGCACCAGCATTCGCGTGAAATAACTGCAGAAATCTATATGGGACGAACGAGGAACGTATCTCTTAGGCCACTGCGGTGAAGTTTAGTGTTGTGGGCTGTGGCAGTAGAGGACCGACACGATAGCCTCTGCTAACAGCCCTATATTGCCTGCAGGGCCTCGACTTTGCTAGTGACCAAATCGGTTGGATCCTAGACGACTGGAAAATCGTCGCCTGGTCAGATAAGTCCCGATTCCAGTTGGTTAAGAGCTGATGGTAGCGTTCGAGTATGGCGCAGACGTCATGAAGCCCAGGACTCAAGTTGTCAACAAAACCCTCTGCAAGGTGGCGGTGGCTGTGTTTTCATGGAATGGACTGGGTCCTCTGTTCCAACCGATCATTTACTGGAAATGTTTATGTTCGGCTACTTGGAGACCATTTGCAGCTATTCAACGATGGCGTTTTTATGGATGACAATGTGCCATGTCACCGGGACACAATTGTTCAAGACTAGTTTGAAGAATATTGTGGACAATTCGAGCGAATTATTTGGCTACGCATCGAACATGGTACGTAAGCGAGAGGTCAGTTGGTACACAAAATCCTGCAGCGACGATATCTTCGCATTTATGGGCGGTTGTACAGCTAGCATGGCAATGACTTGTTGAGTCCACGCCACGTCGAGTTGCTGCACTGTGCCGGGCAAACGGAGATCCGACACGATATTAGGAGCTATCCCATCACTTTTGTCACACCAGTGTATTTCATATCTCAGGGTGCAGTCGCTTTCTCTGAACAGTTCTGGGCGCGACGCTATGGCTGGTTCTGAGCGGTACGTGTCGGCTTGGTTTGTAAACACTTTCTCAGTTTCTCCTTGAAAATGAAATGCCGAAATGCTTACGTTTTCACATTCTTTTTATATATTTGAGAGACATGGTGCAATATCATTATAAAAATATCATCAACTCTACACAGTAGTGGTAGCGTAGAGGATGTAGCAGTGACTTGTATACGGAAGGTTGTGGGTTCCACTCTTCAGTTAATATTTTTAAAATGCTTGTCGAAATGCCATAAATAATTGTACACTCTAGAGTTATTGGAGTGTGCAGGAGAAAATAAACCTTTGCATGTGAAAATTCATTGCTCACCATTCCTCCGTTTGTAAGTGGTGATTGTTTTTTGCTTTGCGGGAGTATTCAGTTACATACATCATTCGGTACAAATATCCGGATGGTAGGAGGATGCAGAGAACCTCTCCAGTTCTGAGTACTGAAGAAAATGGCAGGAAGTCTCCCTCCCTAACGCGTCTCAACAGTCACGCAGGCTGTCATTGTGATGGTTTTCTTCTCACTCGTTCCTTTTCCTTATGTGTGGATGAAAACGGCTGAAAATGCGTCTTGTCCTTTTTTGAAACATAGAAGAGGAACACCTGTAATAAGCGGAGAAAAACTGATATTTCTCAATATTTTTGAGAAGTTGTTGGAAAAACATCCGTCACCACCGGTAGCTGCGGCAATGCCATGCGATTTACCGGTGTTTCTGTGAAAAGAGTAATGTGTACGTATAACGCTCTGCGATTAAGCTGTCAAGTGAAGGAAAAACTGAAAAATATCAATCGTGAGTTTTAGAAAAATGTGACGATTTCATTAAAAATGGAATAGGTCGAAAGTGCACGCATTTATCTCCAGGAAAGAAGTGCATGCAATAAACAAGGTGGCAAATAATAACGATAAGTTGCCTACTTTTAAAAAGACCACATTTTACAAATTTGTAAAAGATATTGGTTTCAATTTCGAAAGTAGGTAACGAAACAGCGTAGTTACAGATAGAGACGATATATACTGAAGGGCTAAAAAAACTGGTAAACCTGCCAAATATGGTGTAAGGCCTCAGCGAGCACACGGAAGTACCGCAACGCGATGTGACTTCGACTCGACTAATGCCTGAAGTAGTCCTGGAGGGAATTGACACCATGAATCCCGCAGGGCTCTCCATAAATCCATAAGAGAACGAGGTGGTGGAAATATCTTCTGAAGAGAACGTTGCAAGTTTTCCCAGATATGCTCAATAATGTTCATGTCTGGGGAATTTGGTGGCCAGCAGACGTGTCTAAACTGAGAAGTGTCCTGTAGCCACTCTATAGCAATTCTGGACGTGTAACATCGTCCTACTGGAAATGTCCACGTCCATCGGAATGAACAATGGACATGAATGTATGCCGGTGACAGACAGGATGCTTACGAAAGTGTCACCTGTCAGAGTCGTATCTAGACGTATCAGGGGTCCCATATCACTCAAACTGCACATGCCCCACACCATTATAGAGCCTCCGCCAGCTTGAACAGTCCCCTGTCGACACGCAGGGTCTTCCCGTACACGTCCATCCGCTCGATACAATTAGAAAAGAGACTCGTCCGACCTGGCGACATGTTTCTAGTAATCAACAGTCCAACGTCGGTGTTGACGGGTCCAGGCGAGGCGTAAAGCTTTGTGTTGTGCAGCCATCAAGGGTACTCGGGTGGGCCTTCGGCACCGAAAGCCCGTATCGATGATGTTTCGTTGAATGGTTCGCCCGCTGACCCTTGTTGATGGCCTTGCGCTGAAATCTGCAACAACTTGCGGAAGGGTTGCACTTCTGTTAAGTTGAACATTTCTATTCAGTCGTCGTTGGTTGCATTCCTTTTGTATCTTTTTTCGGCTGCAGCGATATAGGAGACTTAATGTTTTACCGGTTTCCCGATTTTCACAGTCATGAAATGGTCGTACGGGAAAATCCCTACGTCATCGCTACCTTGGAGATACTATGTCCCATCGCTTGTGCCCCGACTGTAGCACCATGTTCAAACTCACTTAAATCTTGATAACCTGCCATTGTAGCAGCAGTAAGCGATCTAACAACTGCACCAGACACTTGTTGTCCTATATAGGCGTTGCCGAACGCAAAGCCTGTTTACATATCTTTGTATTTGAATAGCCGCGCGGGATTAGCCGAGCGGTCTCGGGCGCTCCAGTCATGGACTGTGCGGCTGGTCCCGGGGGAGGTTCAAGTCCTCCCTCGGGCATGGGTGTGTTTGTTTGTCCTGGGGATAATTTAGGTTAAGTAGTGTGTAAACTTAGGGACTGATGACCTTAGCAGTTAAGTCCCATATGATTTCACACACTTCTGAACATTTTTTGTGTTTGAATATACATGCCCAAACCACTTTCTTTGGTGCTACAGTGTAGCTTTGTGGAGGAAGCGTTAGCTCCGGTCGATTTAACAGTTCAAATGCGAGAAGCTGTAGATTTATTATTTTCATGATTACGAAAATTGGACAGACAGACCAGTGATGGATGGAAAACAAGCTTCTGTTGAAGGTGTAAAAATTCCGACGGGAAAATGAAACAGGTTAATTATGACGCATACAGGCATCAATTGTGCTTTTGTGGAAGGTGCTGAATTCATTTTTCAGCCGCGTGGAGTAGCCGCGTCGTCTCAAGCGCCTTGTCACGGTCGTGCGGTTCCCCCCGACCGGCATGTGTTTGTGTGTGTGTGTGTGTGTGTGTGTGTGTGTGTGTGTGCTGTTCTTAGCGTAAATTATCTTAAGTTAAATGAAGTAGTGTGTAAGCCTAGTGTCCGATGACCTCAGCAGTTTGGTCGCATAGAACTTATCACAAATTTAAAAAAAAATTCATTTTTGAGTCAAAAAATTGGAGATTACCGTGAAAACAAGAATGGTGAGATGTTCAGAAAATCGTTCAAATATATTCTACACTAATTAGAGCAAAAGTGTTATAATTATCGGTAGTTATTCATATTATTACGTTTACTTTTAACGTACACTACAAAAATTTTGGAGGAAGGAAGACATTGTAAAATGGCTACTGGGAATGGGTGCACATGTCGGTCCCACTGCGACTGAGCTTGAATTACTGAAACAGGTTGAATCTAACGTTGTAGATCAGTACATTATTGATGTAATGGCGCAGTCTGTGGGTCCCATTGTCGTTAGGTTACCGCAGTACCGCTTCCATCTGACTTCCATGGAAATTATTTGGAGCCAAATTAATGGATATGTCGCAAGAAATAATACGACATTTAAGGGATGAAACCTGCATAGACTAATGCATGAAGCTCTGTCTCACTTAACTGCCGAAAGCTAGTGTGATGCAGAATAATAATAAAAGAAGAAGACAAAATTTTGCGCTTGAGTGATTTCTTTGATCGGCTACTCATCAGTGTAGAAGATGACAGTCCCACTGATGAAACAACTTGTTTAGATTCAGATTCATAGACGGACAGAGTTCAGAGGATACCCCACTTAGGTGCGTAATACCTTAAGTGACCTCAGTATTACATTACACACCAAAAGTTCTGCAATAGGCTCGTAAAATCACACATTGCTCTCACAGATAAATTACGTCGTTTTTAAGTATTTTTAATGCTTGTTTTGTAAGCTTAAGTATGGTTTCTGCATGGGCCCATAAGAAATATGTTACCGGAGTATTAATGAAATTATCTCTTTTAAAATTTAAATGGCGTTTCATGTTTTATTATTTGTCTGCTGTTTATCGATTTTATGAATTATCTACAGGTGTAATGTTTAATCTATTTTGCTTCCTAATGTTTTATTTTAATACATTTACGCCAATGATTTCAGTGTTCCCTTATTTTCAAATACTTAGGTGTGAGTAGTGTTAAAACAAAGTAATTGGCAACAGGTGAAACGAAACTGTCAAACAGATACAACTAAGCTTAATGGACCGGCTACGGTGTTTAAATGCGCTGATAAAGCGTTCTGCGTTGGGTTATCTCTACTGTGTACTGTGGGCGAGCTACGGTGCCGCTCAAATCGTAAGGTTTTTACCGTTACTGACTATATACAGCTGAAGCTAGGCGAGAAATAAACTACAACGAGGAAATAACAATAGCGGAAGAATATCCATTGTTATGTTTCCATCAGGAGTGTTCTTACGATGAACCGACTACAGTGAACACACCGAATTTACTGAATTTTGGTAACGCTTTGATGCGTGTCACTTAAAGACCTAAATGAAATAGTGTCCCTCTAAGTTATAGCCACTATAACTGAAAGTCCTATGCAGCACTCGCGTGACTGCGTCTACTGTTCTGTGAACAGCAAATTCCAAGTCAGAACTGTTGTCTTCCGAATTAAAACCGCAAAACTGTGGTAAGTAGCGTAAATGCAGGAAATATCTGCACTGTCGATACTACGTGAACACAAGAACTGTCTGTATGGCTGGCGCTGACCGAACTGTGAGAGTGTGGGTGGTGCGTCGTATTATGTGCCTTTTGGCCAGTGTTACCAACTCTTCAAAACTAAATAACCTAAATGTCTCCTAAAAATATGAAAAAGGTGCATAGTTTTGCAGTTTTATTTTTGCAGTAAGGTGTTTAATGTGTACTTAAGAGGGGGAAGGATGCATACGAAATGCAGTATTCACATCTACATCTATACTCTGCAAACCACCGTGAGGTGCATGGCAGAGGGTATGTCCCATTGTACCAGTTATTAGGATTCGCACTTGTTCCAAGCGCGGGAAGAATGACTGTTTGAATCCCTCTGTGAGTGCAGCAATTATTCTAATCTTATCCTTACGATCCCAAAGTGAGCGATACAATGGGGATTGTAGCATATTCCTGGAGTAGTAATCATTTAACGTCTGTTCTTGAAACTTTGTTAACAGGCTTCCTCGGAATGGTTTACGTCTATCTTCAAGAGTCTTCCAATTCAGTTCCTTCAGTATTTCCCTGACACTCTCCCACGGATATTTAAAAAAAAAAAAAAACAGCGACGTCTGTCACTTGCTTTACCCACGACTGAACCTATGTGATCATTCCATTTCGTTGCCCTACAAAGTGTTATTTGTATAAGTTGGCCGATTCCAACAGTGACTCAATGATATACTTCGTTTCTTTCGTTTCGCGAAGTGCAAAATTTTACATTTCTGAAGATTTAAAGCAATTCGACAATCTCTGCACCACTTTGAAATCTTATCAAGATCTGAGTGAATTTTTTCTGCAGCTTCTTTCAGATAGTACTTCGTTATAGGTAAGCGAATCATCTGCAAAAAGGCGATTTCACTAATAATATTGTATGCGACGTCATTAATATACAGTACGAATAGCAAAGGTCCCGAACATTCTTTCCTGGGGCACAACCGAAGTTACTTCTACAGCTGACGATGGGTCTCCATCCAAGATAAGATGTTGAGACCTCCCTACCATAAAGTCCTCAATCCAGTCGCAAATTTCACTTGTACCCCATATGATAGTACTTTTGACAGTAAGCTGAGTAATAAGTACTGAGTCAAATACTTTTTGGAAATCAAGAATTGCCTTGATGGAAATCTTTCCGTATGTCATGTGAGAAAAGTGCTAGTTGGATTTCCAATTATCGATGTTTTCGAAATCCTTGCTGGTTGCCATTGAGGAGGTCATTCTGTTCAAGATACCTCATTAAGGTAGGTATTGTAGGTAAGCACATATCGATGAAGAACAATACGAAATGTTATTCACAGGTAGTAAAAAATGTAATCTACGCTGATATTGTACAGGTGAAAGTTTTCCTGTTTGAAATGCACTACTTGAGAAGTAAGTTGGATTTGATCATCTCAGGGATGTAATTCAGTTTAAAACAACCTCAATAAATAATTGTTGCACGGGATTTGGATCACATCTTAAATGCATGTACGATGTTTTATTTTAACGGCTTTAATAGCTGGAGAGCAAATGTATAGATATTCAAAAATGTAAGGTTTCCGAGAAGCACAAAAGCATAAAAATTTACGGGCGTGCCTTGTGCATGTCGCTAGAGAAATGACTTTTGGATGCACTTGTACTACGAATGTAGATAAAACAACTTGAGATTTGATTTCTCTGATATGCATATGAATTATCAGACGATTTTTGAAACCTCGATATTCTGCGGCAAAAAGGTATTTAAATGAACATCTTCAAGTCAGTTTCTTTCGCACAACTTCCTTTTTAGAAAAAATAGAAATAAAGTCTCTACTAGGTATTTAACAGGATGAATTTCGTAGTATCTGCTCTGTAACATTACAATACTTCTTACACTCTGCAAACTACTGCACTGAACGGAAGTTCACTGTTCTTCTCCTCATTTCAGTGGGTGGCACATTGTTTATTGAAGCTGCGGAGCGTATGAGTTTTGATTTATGCTGCATAAATCAAAGACTGCTTTGCTTAGAACAACTTCTCATTATAGTAATCCCCAGCTCGTGGTCCCGCGATAGCACGTGGTCGCGGGTTCGATTCCCAGCGGGGTCAGGGATTTTAACCTGTCTCGAGATGACTGGGTGTGGTTGTCGTTCTCATTATAATCATTCATCCGCATTATAGTCGGAGGAAGGCAATGGCAAACCACCTCCACTAGGATCTTGCCTAGTACGCCGGTACGGGTCTCCCGCATCGTCCCCTACGCTCTGTCAAGGAGTAAGGGACCTCATCATCATTATAGTAAAGATCTGAGACTTTAATGATGCAAGTGCGTTTCCAGTAACGTTTTCAACAGTGTATGAGTATACTGACGAGGCAGGAATACACACCGACACAAATTTAGTTTGCTGTGCTCTTTAACTGTCTATTAACACATTTTCATGGAATATTGAAGCGTGATTTGAAGTATTTAAACAATGCCAATAACTTTTCCTTAGTAAACAGGGAATTAATGCTTTCCTATAGTGAAGAAAAGATATCTAGAAATAATGCCAAGTTTTTGTGGAAAAAGCCATACTTCCTGACGCAAGGTAAATCACTCGGTTGCCAGCTAAATCATACGAAGAAGAAGCCGGAATTAGCTCTAAAAAGAGCTGATTTGGCAACACTGCTTTTGACGGAAGCATTTACGTCCCCAACAGTACTAGACGGAAGCAGAATAGTCCATTGTTTACAGGGCTCTCTCTGGCGGTTGCAGCGCTAACGGCGGACGAAGGCGACGCTCAGGTGAGCGTGGCGCGGGAGCAGAAATATAGTCCCTTGGGAGAAAGCCATCTGGAGGCGGCTGTGAGAAACTCAAAAGAGTCCAGGTCTGTGGTTGTGACGTGAGCTTAATGCCTGCAAAGATCGGTTCGGCCTGTATGGTCGGAGAATCTCCTAGTATCATTGTGTACCTCTTGAGTCATGTGTACAACTACTCTCATCATTACTAGACCATTATTCAACAGCACTTTAAAAAGCCTGATTGCAAACGACTGCAATAAGTATAATTTTTCTTTATTAAACACTGTTGGAGACAGAGTGAGAGAGCAACTGTGCAAATTTATGTGTGTCTTCTAGGTGGGTAAATCACTTCAGTGGAATGAATGAAAAGTAAAAACACACTTACAATGAAATAAACACCCTTAGCTGCTTACAGGCGTTGACGTACGTCAATGGGGACAGATATAAGAGATGCTGTAGAAAGAAAATCAGTTGAGCAATAGAGAATGCCATTGTTGAGAAATTATCTCATTTTCCTGACAGCAGAAGAGCACAACAAGGCAGAAGACAGAATAGTTAATAAGAGGAAGAAACATGTATCAGAAGCAAAACAAGCAAAACCTAAGATAAACAGAAGTGAATGAAAAGTTTACTGAAACAAACAATCTGGAAAACGTTATGAGCAGTAGGACCAAAGGACACGAGCGCATTTTGTTAGTGCATGTTGCTTACATCAGGGGCAAGTACACACTCATGGGAAACCCTATTGTTCTCTCTTGATTGACAGGTACTTAACCCATTGCTGTACTAAGAGGATTATGATCCTTCTGAGGACCCTTCCGCCTCCCTCCCCCACCCTCAGGAAACTTCCAACCCTTCCTGCTCCCCCTCGCTGATACAGGTGCACTTTAAGGACTGAGTTATTCGAATAGTCTCACTCACTCTATGATTGTAACTGACTACTTAATAAAACTGATCAATTAATTAACCCTCTGGTAAACCGCCACCCAATCCTCCCCTCTCCTCTACCCCTTCCCTACCTGGAAATTGGTGTCTCCGTGCTAGAGAGGAAGGATCTCACAACAGAAAATTCAGTAACGTAGTAGAGGATATACTGCTTATTTATAAAAAGTTCATATTACAGGATTGGGATCTGTCTTGTTCATCTGCTGTTTGGAAGGATGCCTATCCTGAAGAATACATCGAAAAAAAGTAATTAAAGCGACCGCTTTTTTGTCCTGATTGAGCAAAGTATGCCATGATGGAATAACCATCACACTAATTACGTTGTTAAAAATCGTTCGACCGCGAACCTGGCACTTGCTGTCATCCCATCTTGCCACATGTGCAGGCTGCCCCAGCCATATACCTCAGGGCCACGTCAGCAGCCACGCCTCTCGATGGTATCCAAGAGGTGGCTGCTCGGGCCCCAAGACTGACAGATCAGATCCCCAAACAAATGCATCTATGAGACTCCCATCGAAACATAAGCTCCTCTGTCTCTCGTCCTGGGCATGCATGTGCCATCGCTCGCGGTCGGACCGAACCACAAAGAAAGCGGTGTTACCTGGTAAACCCCATCGGAATACCTATGCACACAAGAACATCCAAGGAAAATGGCAGTCTGAGAATCGATTCCGCCATAGATTCTAAACTGCCCCAGCCTCCCTGGCTCACTATCTGTCACAGACAGAAGTTGAAGAAGTCACAGTAACTAAATGTACTACTGCACGAAGAGAGAGAGAGCTCTGCAGTTGACAGGAGAATATTTATACAATTCCGAGGTATACTACCACCGCCACACGTGAACACAAACTATAAAAGACAAGATTGCTACACACTTGTGAAACCATCCCTGATACATTTCACGCGCTTTTGTGGGAAATACCCTTGTCTTTGACTTGACCTGCTTCCGGAGTTACTAAATACAATCGAATACATTTCTAAATGCTTTTTCAACAATATCGCTGCACAGTGAAAAATGGTTCAAATGGTCTGAGCACTGTGGGACTTAACTTCTGAGGTCATCAGTCCGCTAGAACTTAGAACTACTTAAACCTAACTAACCTAAGGACATCACAAACATCAATGCCCGAGGCAGGATTCGAACCTGCGACCGTAGCGGTCGCGCGGTTCTAGACTGTGGCACCTAGAACCGCTCGGCCACCCCAGCCGGCGCGCTGCACAGTAGTATACCTCAAATTTGCCATGTACACAGTCACTGACTCTAAAAATGAGCACGGCACACTTGTGAAATCTCTGTCTCCCTCCAGTACTGCGAAACATTTGTGATCATGAAAAAATTAGGTAATGTGTTTAACAGCTCAATACATTTGCAAACGTTGCTTTAAATAATTTGCTTCAAATACACTCCACATAAAACGCTTCACTGTCCTCCCAGGTGCACGTGGAACGGAAATACCTTGTGGCAAAATACACTCAGAAAAGTACATCGCTAAAGTAAATGACCATAAATACATCGCGTCGAAACCCTGTTGCAAACTTGCAAAACATTACGATAAAATGTTTCCCTGAGACATTCAAGTCTGTTCTTATTATCTCCGATTATCATCGAAACAGACGAAATAAATTCACATTTGTGCTACGACCGGGGTGCTTGCCAATATCGGAGAGCCCTGGCAGGAGTGACAACATATAAGGGAGAAATGAATTGAAGTTTGTGTTGGGGGGGGGGGGCACTAGGCTTAAATAGTTCGTGCAGCAATGCTGGCCATCGTACTATGGTGGGGTAATGCTTAGCATTTCTGAGTAGCAAACAAGAAGTCCCGGGTTCGAGTCCCTACCGCGGCACAGATTTTAATTCATTTCGTCTGTTTCGCTAATTACTGCAAAACATTGTTAACTACACTATCAAAATACTTTGCTACACGTGGTATGATCGCAAATGGGGGGCCCTCAAAGCAGCGGTACATCTGACAGTCGACGCAGTGTGAAGTGCAGACCGGAAGCAGGATATTTCAGGATGGATACATGAGCGCAGGAAAACTATGGGCCACCAGACGAGCACCAGCTTGTCATAAGAGCTCAGACCAGCATTTATCTGCCAAACCGATAGTTTCTGCTTCATTCAGAAGGAGGGAGCAAGGTCATTAATACAATAGAGACAAAGAAAATACCACTGCAAACCAGAGCTCACTGTGATGTAATGAGATGAACATGACACACTTAAACCACGATCCAATCCGTACCAATAATCTGTCACGACTAGGTGTCAGAGATCGCCATCAGTCGTGAATCTGATGTTGAGATTTGGTTTCTTCAAGCGCAACAGAATTCCTAAATTGGCTCTCTCCACTACATTCAGAAGGGGGAAGCCCTACTGCATGCTAGGGTGGAGACAACAGCAAATACCACTGCAGGACAGAGTCCACTGCAATGTCTTGAGAAGTGCTAAACATGACACGCTTGAAAAAGATCCAGTCCATAGCAGTAGTTGTCACGACTAGACGTCAGAGATAACTGAAACACTTGCACATCCCTCGCGTTCATGTTCTGAGGTCCACACGCAGCATGCCCGTAAAGAGGTTGGTGAAAGTTACCGTCGCGGCCGCAGTCGGATCGTCGACGCTCATGTACGCCAGAGTACACCACCCCCGGCCATGTTGGGCATCTGAGAATTATTGAAGTGGTTGTGGATGTTACCAATATGTCCAGCGCAAAGATCCATCTCTTTCGATCTTCTCTCACACAATACACACACATCCGCTTCTGTCACGCTTATCCAGCACATTGATCACTACGCCAGTCCTCGCTGTCATGGGCAAGATCAGGCAGATAGGTGCAATCTTTGTACACGTCAAAGGCTGAGCTAATCCGTGACATCAGGTTGCTGACTCCTCATGACAACATTTTCATGCAGTCGCGATGCACTGCAAAACAAACAACTGCAGTTTGGACATACAGCAGTTCCAAACAATTCTACCCCGATATAGACCCATCAGTTTAAAAAATCTACTTTACCCAATCCGAGGCAACGGTGTTGTTGACCATGCACCTCTAATTTCTCACGCAAAATCCAAATGCCTCGTTTATACGAGTTATTTTCGAAGTACCGTTACATATTGTGAAAATCCAGAACGGGACTATGGTGTAGGCTTTATTCCCTCAAAAGTATTGTTTCATGAGGTAGAAAAATATATTCTCTTATCTATGAAGTCACACATCACAGGACTAGAATATTAAACTCGTTCCTGGGTCGTGATGGAGCGTTAAGATCTGCCACTGTCAATGAACTCATCCTCACTTTCGAACTCTCTCTTAAGGCAACCAAACGTCTCGCCACATACGAAGCCTCTTACGGTAAGAGCACAGAGAAATTGTAAATATAAGTTTTATACTATGTATCACTTTATAAATTGAGAAACATGTCTGATTTTATTACGATGGTTGTCACTTCCTGTGTAGGTGGACTTTTGAAATATCGTTAAAAGATATCAGCGCAATGAAAAAAACACCAAATGAAGAACCATATCCGTGGTGCCCTAGCTCAAAACGGTTCAAATGGCTCTGAGCGCTATGGGACTTAACACCTGAGGTAATCAGTCCCCTAGAACATAGAACTACTTAAACCTGACTAACCTATGGATATCACACACATCCATGCCCGAGGCAGGATTCGAACCTTAGACAGTAGCGGTCGCGCGGTTCCAGACAGAATCGCCTGGAACCGCTCGGCAACCACGGACGGTGTGCCCTATCTATCGCTTACACCCATCAAGCAGCATGCCACTGATATGAAACTGACAGGCTAATTAATTAAATTGATCATGAGAGTCAAATTGCATGACTAGAAATTTTTATTTTTCAGTAGGCGCATTACTCTCACCAGAAAGTAAGGCGATGTTCTTTTTTAAGGAACTCTACTGAGAACTGACATTTGAAGCTGAACACAGAGGGATTCTGCTGCTGGCAACATACGTTATGCACACTGACTGCACCATTAACAACATGATCATAGTGACTATGTTACCATCATCCTGTGTAAAAAGTGGTCTTGGTTCTACAGGCACTCACAAGACTTGCTTATAGTGTATAGCTTTCTGATAGAAATGCCATCAGAAATTTGGAATCAAGTTTCTTCATTCAACCACATCCTTGCATTGGATCCTATGGAGAAGTCTTTTAATTATTACAGCCCCTGGTGAATTATATTCATGCCATTCTCATATCTCGAAACGAGTCACCTTTTTCGAACCTATCTGCTACAAAAGAACTCGAACGTGGTTTTAGAGAGATCCTCTGCATGTTGAACTGTTCCTCAATCTCTCCCCCAGCCTCCCTGCAATGTCGTCCATGTTATCGTCCCAATTTAAGTTGGAACTACATGGTGGTCGAGAGCGCTATATCTACAGCCTTCTGCAACCCGTGTAGAAAAAGGGTAATGGGTGTTAATGTGAGAAGATCGTCTTTTGACCACTCAGTCGAAACGGGATCATTTTGTCATAGGTCAGCCAATAGTGTATGATGTCCGAGGTCAGTGCCAAAACGAAACGTTAACCCGGAACACAAGAAAGTGTAAAACATAGTACAAGCAGTTATGGGAACAGGGAGAAGGACGAGGATTTTGCTACTGCATTGCGGTGTGTCTCCAAACTACATACAGGTACTGCAGTCTGAAGATCTGCGTCTCTCTGGGTGCATCCACGTCTGTGAACCAAACATCATGTACCACCCAACAGTGAATAAAAAACTACAAACTATAAAAGCAATTCTTAGGATAAAGTTAGCCACTGAAAGATCTCCTTGCAGTGTCTCTGCGCAACCCTCCTTGCACGACTGTCACCGATTTAATCTGCAGCTGGCCAGAAGTAGACCAATATATTCCACGTCTTGTAAAGGGACAGAGCGACCCGATTCCGTAACAGCTGTTCTGCACCAGTCTTGCTCATGGTACCCATCCAAACGCACAGGGTTTCTCCAGATGTGTGCATGTTGAGGAGGGTAGAACCTGTTGTTGGTGTGAAGTAGTAAATATCAAAGTGTTGTCATGTAATAGCAGACGGTTAAGAAGAAGAAACGGGTGGTTTTTAAACATTATGGAGCCCCAGATGGATGGATTTTGAAGCATTTTGTATAAAACAACTGCGCTATCAATTCTAAAGTTTTATTCTAGTGTCTGGGTTCAGTACCAAGAAGGTATTGGTAAGAGAGAACATAAACACATGCACTCCTAAGGCTACAAGTTTCTGCACATATAATACGCCATAATGTTAGAGTCATGCGTTTTCTAACTTATAAGTTGGGTGGAATGCTACGCTGTCAATGTTACAATGTAAGAAATACATTTCCAGCGCATTTGTCACCACAGTTTATCGCAGAGAAGCAGGTTTCTCTGGGATAAAGTATGGTGACTAACTGTAAAATGAAAAAAACTGCTTCCTCAAAATATCGATTCCTTGTGATACATGCTCAACATAGCTTTTCAAAGGTGTATAGCGGCCACTGTTCACATCCGACCACGGTTCAGAAATTATACTATGCTCGCATGAGTCATATAAAATAATAGTAATGGAGAATGCCTCTTACAAGGAAACATACAAATGCTTATCAGCAGTGTTTGAAATGTGAAATTACACGTCATGCCATCATGAACTCCATAAACAGGACATCTATCAAGCAGATATATACAAGGGGATTGCAGTACCTCACAAACACCTGTGTGTAAGTTAGAATCACCGTAGTTATGAAACTGAAAACTCGATTTTATGCCCAAGGGGAATGGAGTACATCGCATAGATCTTCGTTCGTCTAGAGGAATGTGTCGAAACACGATGGACATATTTCATCACACATGAGATGGAAGTCCTCTGATATCTGAGAGATTTGCTGTTAATGATCGCAAGTAGTTAGTGCTCTAAGTCACACACAAAACACGCAGTTGTAAACGAGCCGAATGCGGGTTATGTCACATAGCTGATGCCTCCTGGCAGAACAAACGAGAAATGTGGTTAAATGACCTACAGTAACATCTCGTCTCTCGATAGAATACATCACCAGTCCGTCATTAATTCGTTGCTCGCTACAACTCCGTCCACTCTATTCACTTTCTGTGAACCCTCAACACAGATGCATGTAAGTTTAGAGGCAGATGGTTCTCTATTTTCCAGGAAAGCATCAAAGACAGACGCCAACTGGTTTGCATCACTATTACCTCCATACTGTAGAATGCTGCGTCAACGGAAAAAATGACTATTTTCCCATTTTCAGATGCTCCCATGTCAATGGTTTCCCATTGTCATCTTGCTTTTGCATACTTCTTCCCACATACAAGAATTTTTGTGCACCAACTAGAAGAAAGGGAAGTACTTCCTCAATTTCTCTACATTTCGGCGTATTTTCCCATAAATTTATATGTATTTTCTGTCATTTTTCGTAACTTTATCGATTTTATGTCACTTGTACCCATGTGATCATGACATCACTTCTTGTTCCGTGTTCTAAAAATACTTGTAAATGTAGTACAGCTGCCAAAAACTAGTGTAAATGCACTATTTTTCTGGTCGGGCGTCATAGTGTAGCACTGTACTCGAATGCATCCAGTCACCTCTCACCACATATTCTACAGTTGCAATGCATTTGCTCTGTTTTCTGTATGTCCCTGTCTGTGCGTGTGTCTCTGAGGCCAGGGGTGGTGCACTCTGGCATAGAAGCGCGACTATCACTGCGACTGCCACCATGGCGGTAATTTTCACTGAGCTCTTTACACGGCGCTTTTGGTGTACATGGGGCTGGACATGCTGCTTGTCGACCTTGGCACAGGTGTGCATAGGATGTACGAGTGTTTCAGCCATCTCCAAAATCTAGTCATGACAACTATTGCATATGGACTGGATCATGGTTAAGTGTGTCGTGTTTAGCGCCTCTCAATACATTACAGTGGGCTCTGTTTGCAGTGGTATTAGCTCTTGTCCCTGTCCTGTCATACAGCAGGGCATCCTCTTTCTGAATGTTGCTGAGAGAGCCAATTGAGGAATTCAACAGTGCTTTAAAACCCGAATCGAAACTTCAAATTTCCGACTGATAGCGATCCGACATCTCACCACGACAACTAATGTTACTATAGATCGTGGTTTAAGTGTGTCATGTTTAGTGGTTGTCAATACATCTCAGTGGACTTCGTCTTGCAGTGGTATTTACTTTGCCTCCATTCCATCATGCACGAGAACCCTCCTCTCTCCTTCTGAATGTAGCAGAGTGAACCAAATTAGGAATTCTATTGTGCCTGAGAAAACACAATCGCGACATCAGATACCGACTCATGGCAAGCTCTGTCATCTAACCATTACAAATTACTGCTATGGACTAGACCGTGGTTTAAATGTTTGTGTTTTGTGCTTCTCAATACTTCGCAGTGGACTCTGTCTTACAGTGGTATTTGCTGGTGTGTGTATTGTATCATGAACCTTCCTTCCACCTTCTGGATGTAGTGGAGAAAATCGATTTTGCAGAAAAATGCTGGTGGGAGCTCACATGATGAGTTGGTGCTCGCCTGGCGGGCTACAGTTTTCCCGCTCTCGTCTCTCCATCTGGAAAAACCCTGCTTCCGGTCTGGACTTCACTCTGTGGTGAGCTGTAGCTGCTGACTGACGTGCCGTCACTCAGTGAATCCCCCAGTTATGACCATGCCTCGTTTAGCAAAGTACTTTGATAGCGTATTTAGCAATATTTTGCAAGAAAGGTCTTCAGAGTTTCGATACTGTGTATTTTTGGTCATTTATTTCAGTGATGTAATTTTTTTAGTGTATTTGCCATAATGTATTTCCATTGCACATGATCCTGGGAAGATGGGAAGACAGTGCAGCGTTTTATGCGGAGTGTATTTGAAAACAAATAGTTTAAAGCAACGGTTGCAAATATATTGAGGCCCTAAACACTTAACCTAATTTGTTTATTGAAAGGAGTGTTTCAGATTAACGGAGGATGTCTGAGAGGTGTCAGAAGTATGCCACAATCATTTCGTTTAGGGTCAATGGCTGTATATATCGCAGAACTGAGTCAAATCTTTTTGAAAGTGCGTTTAGAGACATATTCAGTTACTCCTGAAGCAGCTTACGCTCAAAGACAAGGGTATTTCTCACAAAAGCGTGTTAAGTGCATCAGGGATGGTTTCAGAAGTGTGTAGTAATCTTGTCTTTCACAGTATGAGTTCTAGTGGTGCGGTGGTGGTATTCCTCGGAATTGTTTGAATATTCTCCTGTCTTTTGCAGAGCTCTCTCTTAGTGCAGTGGTACATTTAGTTACTGTGACTTCTTTAACTTATATAGAAGACAAATGTCCCATAACACCGGATGTAATAACTCCTGAAGCAGTTCATGAAATGCAAAACAAGAAAGTAATCCAGGGAGGCTGGGGCAATTTAGAGTGTATGGCGGAATAGATTGTCAGTGATTTTCCTTGGAAGGAGTTCTTTTGTGCATCGGTATTCCACATGGGGTTTACCAGGTAACACTGTTTGAGGTTTGGTCTGACCATGACCGATGGCCCATGCAGGTCCAGGACGAGAGAGAGGAGCACATGTTTCGATGGGAGTTTCACAGATGCTTTTGTTTTGGGGATTAGCGTGAGATCTGGTGTGTCTCTCTAGGGGCCCCAGCAGCCACCTCTTTGACACCAGCGTGTGGCGTCGCTTCTGGCACGGACCCTAGGGTGCATGGCTGGTGCAGCCTGCATGGGTGACAAGACAGGATGACCGCAAGTGCCAGGTTTGCAATCGAACGATTTTTAACAGCGTAGTTACGTGTGATGGGTGTTCCATGATGGCATTCCTTGCACGATCAGAATAAAAAAGCGGTCGGTTTAATTACTTGTTTTCGATGTATTTTACAGGATCTGCATCTTTGCAAACAGCAGACAATGATGAACAAGAGAGATCCCACCCATGTAATACGAATTTTTTATAAATATACAATATATCTTGTACTATGTAACTGAATTTTCTGTTGTGAGATCCTTCCTCTCCAACACAGAGTCACCAATTTCCAGGTAGGGGAAAGACAGTGGAGAGGGGAGGGTTGGGGGGGGGGGAGGGGTACCAGACGGGGAGAGGTTAATTAATTGATCAATTTAATTAAATAATGAAGCTGATAATGCGAGTTGGGGCTATTGAAATAACTGTGGTATGAAGGTGCACATGTATCAGTGAGGGGGTGAAGGGGGGGTGGGAGGGAATTGGAACTTTCCTGAAGCTTTCTGTGCAGGAGGGGGAGGGAGACGAGGTTTCTCAGAAGGCCAGAGGGATCATAATCCTGTTAGCAGAGCAATAGGTTAAGGACCTGTCAGTCAAATGACATCAATTGGTTTGCCCCTAAGTACATAAATACCACTGATGTAGGCAACCCGCACTACAAATTTTCTAGTGGACTTGTTTTGCTACTATTGTTATTGTTTACCATTGATGTGTGCAAGAGAATGAAAATGAATAGTGTTGTGTAGATAAAATTCTCAAATTGTGCTTGTACTAGTGTGCAACAGACTAGATGAGCATCTTCCCCAGTGGTTTTAACGGGAGACTCTGTTGACTGATCATTTTTCATGTGAGAAGGTCAATGAACTATGCGACAGTACCAGTGAACTAGCGTGTGTTCACATTCTTCATGTGAGGAACTGTTATTTTATGATGTCGTTGTGTGTTTCATAGGTGTTAAGCTTCAATGGGTGCGGATAATGACGCCGCGAGCGAGCTTCATATTTGTGTTATCATAAAGTGTATTTTCAACCCGGAATATGGACGTGAAGCTGTTCTTTGTGGCTCGCTCGCCGCAAGTGGTGTTTTTGAGGGACACTACAGAGATGTATTCTTCTCTTGCTTTAATGGCGCTACTCGCAATATTGTGAGAAGCTGGCCAGGCTGCTGAACAAATGAACTACTTGTTGTATTCGTGTTACAGATGCTGAAGTACAATAAACAAAAATTTCCTATATTTCTGTGATGATAATCGTTCTGAAATTTGGGCAGGTGAACGGGTAATAAACAGTTCGTTCCTTAAAAAAGAAGAAGTCAGTTTATCTGTTTGTTGCATTTTAAGGTATTTATTTTGCCTCTGCAGCAAGAGCATAATAATTATGTTTTACAGGCAGCGTTTAGTTTTGTGATGATTTCTCAACACCACATGTGAAAAGTTCTTTTAAGCTTTTATACGAAATGGCATCAATAATGTCCAGTTTTTACACAAATAAAGTGTTTACGTTTTATGTCGTTACGTTAATGTAGTCCAAATACCGAAACGATATCAGGATACACAGCATAATATATTACAAAACGTTGGGAAAGAAACCTCTCTTGTAGTCAATTAGATATTAGTAGTCTAACGTCTCAAAATCGTCGTCGTTCTTCGTCTTCTAGATATGAGGGAAATGTGTTCTTAATTTTATTTTTTTGTTCTTAAGGGGAGCCGGAGGTGCCTATGCTGCCCATGTTAAAATCACTAAGTTTGAGGAAAATTTATGAATAAACTACCAAATAGAAAAATTTGAATTTTTTTTTACATATAGAGTGGTTTAGTATTGCAGTTATGGCAGAGGGATTTTGGAGTTCCTTTTCTAGTTTCCCTCCTATTATTTTTTTTATTAATGACCCAAATTTTTTTACAAATAATTGCTTTATAATTAAACTGAAATGAAACTACTGAACATATTGCCAAATGGCTGTGTTACAATGTAAGTTTGGCCACTAGGAGTGCTGTATAAAAATTTCATCTCTCCAGCTTGAGCGGATTTTGAGAAAATGTTCCTTATATTCGAAAAATTCTAATTTACGAGAAATGGCTATCAAAGTTTCTCAATACATTCCTGCACTATAGGATGGATTATCAGGATCTTCTTCTTCCTCCTCCAAAAGCTTCCTCTTCTGTCTCCTTTTCTGGCCTGTTGTTCCATCATACTTCATATGCCTTTCTCTTCTTTCTGCTCCTCTTATCCTTTCTCTGTCAATATTTCTTAGTGCTCGTATAGTGTTCACCCCAGCTGTAAATCCTAATGCCTTCAGAACTTCACACTTCGCACTGTTCCCTTGGTTGTAGGTTGCTATTGCATCATAAATGCCAAAGTGCAGTGTTTTTATGCTTACAAACACCCTTTTAGGAATCACTTTCCAATTCAAATTGATTACGCTCTCATTAGGATTCTGCGTCTTTCCGTGTAGACATTTGTGTAACAATTCTGGCTGTGCTAAGTCATGAAAAATTGGTTTTATTGCATTTATCACAGCTGCTGGCAAACCATATTTGTGATCATAGTCCTTTTTGGCATTATATTTGCACTAGGAATCTTTTGGGCACAGACTGTGCTGAGGGTATTCATTGGAAGAGGCAGTATGAAGGAACAATGCCCACACTGCTTTTCGCATGTCACAAACATTACTAGTATTTTATCTTATAGCATACCCATAGTATCTCTGTAGACGTTCAATCACCTCATCAGTAAGCCTGCCTCTCCCTCCTATTGTCTTTCCATCACTGAGCTTACTTGAACCCAAAGTTTGTTTGAGCCTTCAAAGCCGTGCACCCATACGCTTTTGCACATGCCCAATGCATACCAACTTTTCAACTACAAATTCATTTCCATATGGTTTCAGTTCCTCTATAGTCTTTAAACCTTTGGAGTCACCATCCCCAAGGTAGTATTTGTACCTAGCGTTGTATCTGGGAACTGAACGTTAAAAAATTTGTATCACTCCATGCACTTCCATTGCTCCACATGATCCACTAAAATTTGCCTCACAGGTTCCATTGTGCTCTCCTTTGATTTTATTTTTGCACCTACAATGTTTTGCTAATATTGCAACATCTATCACTTTTGCAATATCACCACAAGTAGCAGTTACAATCCCATTCAGGGAATTATGACCCCTCTTTTGCCAGGAACCATCTAATGCCACTACCAAATCCTTAGAACCACCATTCATTTCTACAGAATCCTCCACTGCTTCCTTCATGGTTTTCAAAGCCACATCTTCAATAGAGGATCCTACCACTTCATAGTAGTACCCAAATTTGCTTGGAGGCAATGGCAAGTTCATAATACCACAAAACAGTTTACCAGCAGCAGACCCTTTTCCAATGGATCGAAGACCATACACAAGTCGAACATTCACATCAAACACTCTAGATCGTCCATTTTCACCAAAGAGACTGGCATGTTAATTGTAGAAAGTCACTTGATACTTGCAACATGCACAGATTATCTTCATCTCACTAGCTAAACCAAAGTGCTTTGTTATCTCTAGTCCCACTCCCACACTTGAACACATTTTGCACAGAACACTTTCTTTCAGCATAGAAGATAATAATCCAATATTCAGTACTTCGTTAATATCACCACTGTCACTAACATATTCACGAAACCTGTCACTTCCACCAGTCAGCTTCTTGGTAGAAGATGTCACAGGGCTATGGCCGGCCATGTGTTTCTTAGCAGAAGAACGTACTGTTTCAGTAATTGTAGTATCGCAACTTGGTATTAGTGTTAATTTTCTTTTCCCTACGTTCCTCCTCTTCTTATATACACGGTTACTAAAACGTGGCATCGTAACCAGAACAACGCTTTACACAAGAAGTATAATACTACCAACAACAGGCGCAACACTGAACTAATTCGAAACGGTAAACAGCAAAGAGACGATGTTCCGCACTCTTAGCGCTTCATTTGTCACAGAAAACAATGTAGCCAATCCTTGCACACTCGCTGTATGCGTAACATAAGGCGCTGTATGCGTAACAGGCCGAGAAAATCCCAAGCAGTTCGCCAGGAAGTCATGAGAGGGTGTTAGATGCATTCAGCGCCCGCCCATTTCCTCTGCAGGCGTGGGGGAAAATGGTAATAACTCCACTTCTAGGGCGAGTAAAACAATAATTCAAAGTTTACATTAAAGAGGAATGTTCCAATTAATTTTCGGTAGCAAAAAAAAATCGTAATTTTTTGGATTTGACCACCTCCAGCTCCCCTTAAAACAACTTAGCCTTTGGAACGCAATATTACTTCATTTCACTTTTCTTTCGATGCAACTAAATGCAGCACAAGATTTCAACACTGTAATAAAGAAACTCTTACTGAAAACAGTAAACACTGTTCAAGAAATTATCTGGACATGAATCCTGCCAATAGTCAGCCGATGTTATTTTCAGTATATTGTGGTCTGTATCACCTTTGGTACAAGCTTTTGGTCGCCACATGGAGAGGTGGAGAAATGGGAGCTGTCCGTATTACGCATACTGTTGGCCACAACATTCATCTGTTTTTGTCATGCAGCTGCACTCACAGACAGCAATCCTACCAGCAGCCAAACGGAAGCGCACTGCAATCTGCGTTATACTGGGCACGACAAGCAACTTCACTGAGTGTGGTACAGTTGGTGTTCGGCTGAAAAAGATCGATTAAATATGGTGTGAATGTGAACATTAGGAAATGCCACAGGTGAGCCTGTTACAACAACCTGTTTTGGCATTCATATTCGTAGACCTCGCCAACTTATAACTACCTCAAAACATTCAACCCAACGAAGGCTTCGGGCTACTTTAGGGATCAGTCTGCTGTACAGTTTTATTTGTCTGGCATTACTGCTAGTCGCCTTCATCACCACAAGACGAGCTACTGTTTTCAAAACACCAGCGCACGCCAACGTTCCATGATTTGCGTGGGTGCTCGTTGTCAACCACGCATGCCCGCGCTCCTCTGTTTAAACGTTCAATGCGTGTGAGCTGTCCACTTTTTTCCTGTGAAACAAAGTACATCGAATACCAGCAAACCAAGCAACTATCATCGGCAGCCCTCACCATTACTGTCGCAAGGAGACGACATCGCCTCATCAGAACTTGACAGAAATTTGGAAGTTTTTGGTAAGGTCTTATGCTACCAAACTGCTGAGGTCATCGGTCCCTTAATTTAACTTAAACTAACTTACGCTAAGGACAAAACACACAGCCATGCTCGAGGGAGGACTCGAGTCTCTGAAGAGGGGGGGGGGGGGGGGACCGCGACAAGGCGCTGAGACCTCTCGGCTGCCCCGCGCGGCAGAACTTGACAGAACAAGAGCCGCTCGGCACATCTAAACACTTTCAGTGTGATTCACTGCCGCTTGCATGTGGCATATTTGCAGTGAAAGTAGGTAATCAAATTAAAAAACAGAGTATTTGACCGTTTTTTAGTACAGAGTGACGGTAAAAATGAGCAATGAAACTTTGATTAACTTGTTAAGTTATTTACAGTTAGATTACTGTAGACTATGTCCACCTATTAGTACAGTGGACCCCATGTTCGGATACTGTCTTTAATGTCCAATTAATTTACGTCCTTTTGTCTACGCTGTTCTGATTATCTTATGATTATTATTACATGTCTTTTGCCTTTAGTTATACAATTCGCAGCATGTTAGACAGGATGATTTTTTCCTTTAATTATGCTAAAAATGATTAGTAGTAACTGAGATTAGTATCATTTCTTAATCTGTGTAGGTTTGAGGATAATTCATGAATGAGACCCTATGGCATTTAATGTAAACACTATTATTCTTTATCGTATTGCCACCCTCACGAATTGTGTATTATGTTAATACTCACTACTTTATTTTACCTGGAACAATGATTAATACGTAATTTTCATAACAATGTAGTTTATAGATTGATACCATATTTTTTGTGATTTCTGTTTCAAAGATAAGGCAGTATGAACAACAGGCGAAATACAAGATTGTGTTGCACATTTACACTATGCATAAAGACTGAACTCACGCAGGTAGGTACTCGCAAATTGCTGTGTGTGTGGGTCTTCTCTCACGATGCTCCTACAGGTAATTTATGTCTTTTTCTAAGCTTACACGTATTTATTTTACTTATTGGACATATTTTCTTTTCGGTTCAACTTGAAACTGGAGATGACATTCAATTCTCATATTACAACTTTTCATTGTTCAGGGACGTGTGGGGAGATCGCATCTGACACATTACATAAAGTTTTGTTGTACATACAGTCGTTTACATTTTATTTCACATTATTGTTACTCCAGACCAGTACAAGAGTAATCTCGAGAGCGCAATTATACACACACCAAACAAAGTCTTGTATCAGCTCGGTTCTGAGAGATCCGGAACCAGTACGGAAAATCGGAAACAGAGATCAACATAAAGTTCATTTCCGACCTTTTTACTGCTCATGAAAACGACGCATTTCATGTTGTACCACCATAACGTGAGACATACAGAGGTGGTGGTCCAGACTGCTGTACACACCGGTGCCTCTAATACCCAGCAGCATGCCCTCTTGCACTGATGCATGGCTGTAATCGTCGTTGCGTGCTATCCACGATTTCATCTAGGCATTGTTGGTCCTGATTGTCTCACTCCTCAACAGCGATTCCACGTAGATCCCTCAGAGTGGTTGGTGGGTCACGTCGCCCATAAACAGCCCATTTCAACCTATCCCAGGCATGTTCGATAGGGTTTATGTCTGGAGAACATGCTGGCCACTTTAGTCGAGCGAGTTCATTATCCTGAAGGAAGTCATTCACAAGATGTGCACGGTCGGACCGCGAATTGTCGTCCATGAAGACGATTGCCTCGACGATATGCTCCCGACGTGGTTTCACTATAGGTCGGAGGATGACATTCACGTATCGTACAGCCGTTGTGGCGCCTTCCATGACCAACAGCGGCGTCCGTCGGCCCTACATAATGCCACCCCAAAACAGCAGGGTACCTCCACTTTGCTGCACTCGTTGGACAGCGTGTCTAAGGCGTTCAGCCTGAACGGGTTGCCTCCAAACACGTCTGCGACGATTGTCTGGTTGAAGGCATATGCAACACTCATCGGTGTAGAGAACCTTATGCCAATCCTGAGCGGTCCATTCGGCGTGTTGTTGGGCCCATTTGTACCGCGCTGCATGGTGTCGTGGTTGGAAAGATGGACTTCGCCATCGACGTCAGGAGTGAAGTAGCACATGATGCAGCCTATTGGGCACAGTTGAGTCAAACACGACATCCTGTGGCTGCACGAAAAGCATTGTTCAACATGGTGGCGTTGCAGTGAGGGTTCCTCCGAGCCATAACCCGTAGGTAACGGTCATCCACTGCAATAGTAGTCCTTGGGCGGCCTGAGCGAGGCTTGTCATCGACAGTTCCTGTCTCTCTCTACCTCCTCCACGTTCAGACAACATCGCTTTGGTTCACTCCTCTTGTTGATAGCCCTTCCTGGCTCAACGTAACAATGTGGACGCGATCTAACCGCGGTATTGACCATCTAGGCATGATTGAACTACAGGCAACACGAGCCGTGTACCTCTTTCCTGGTGGAATGACTGGAACTGATCGGCTGTCGGACCTCTTCCTTCTAATAGGCGCTACTTATGTATGGTACAATATCCACAGTGAACGTATTTCTTCATGAGTTCTGGGAACTGAGGTGATGCAAAACTTTTTTTTGATGTGTATAGTTACATTGTTACAATGTTTAAGTTGCGAGGAGTTCAGCATTCAATATGTCAATGTCGTCGATAGCAGGCGTTAATAGAGCGTGAACATATTGTGAATGCTATAGTACACCTGGGTAATGCTAGCTCATAGTTTTTGAGGTTCTGAACATGGCTGCATTTCAGGTTCGTGGTCGGTTTGCGTTTTAACCTAGCCTTCACCTCTCAACGACATGAGCAGTCACCAGAAACGATACGTTTTTCGGATGCCACGTGAAAGGGTATGCCACTTTTCCCCGGTGGGATAACAGGGTAAGTTTGGGATCCGCAAGTTGCCGAAGTGGCACCCAATAGAAATGCTTGCCCCAAACGAATGAGCAATACCAAATTAATATCATTATTAGTGACAAAAGTGTGCGGCCCCTCCCACCGGAGGTTCGAGTCCTCCCTCGGGCATGGGTGTGTGTGTTGTTCTTACTATATATTAGTTTTAGTTTAAGTAGTGTGTGAGGACCTAAGAGGTTTGGTCCCTTAGGAATTAAAAAAAAATGGCTCTGAGCACTATGGGACTCAACTGCTGTGGTCATCAGTCCCCTAGAACTTAGAACTACTTAAACGTAACTAACCTAAGGACATCACACACATCCATGCCCGAGGCAGGATTCGAACCAGCGACCGTAGCAGTCACACGGTTCCGGACTGCGCGCCTAGAACCGCGAGACCACCGCGGCCGGCCCTTAGGAATTCACACACATTTGAACAATTTTTGACAGAAGTGTGTAAAAGCTAAATGACGCGGGTAGAATGGAAGGAAATATGAATGTTTACCGTGGTTAAATATTAGTTTCCAGTGTGGAGGTTCGGTCAATAGGCGTGGCACTTCGTAGACTTTTGTGTGTGTGTGTGTGTGTGTGTGTGTGTGTGTGTGTGTGTGTGATGAGTTTAACTTAAGAACAATAAACAACCGTTATTATTCCGTTTACTGCGTTTCTATGTAGTCAAATACAACTTTTCGCGAACCATTTTCCTGTATAACTATCCCGACCAAAAGGAACAACTCTGACTGACAGTATTGTGCAATAACTGTAGGTTAGGGTCAGCAGTACTAATTGAAAGCTGTAATGAAAGTCGACTATAAACCCGAATGTTAGAGAATATCATACCGCGGCGTGTGACGGGGAAATAGAGGGCACGCAGTATTCCCGTACAGCGTAAGGAAAGCCCACGCGCCTTACACTCAAAATGACGTACGTTCCACAGCACCTCTTCACACAGGAAAATTTATTTTTCTTAGCAGCTTCCTAAGCTTTATGTAAGAATTTTTACCGTAAAGTAATGTGAAAATTGTGCAACAGGACAGTTTGTGAAGTACTGTGATTACTACATCTTACACGAATTAAGAATATATGCGAAATTCCTGTATGTGTAGACAGATTATTATATCATCCGAAGTTTATTTTGCATGAAATTTTCCGGTCACTACTTGTTTAATGGCTCTTTTGCAATTTCTTTTCACGAAATTAGTTTTCTTTTGTGATAAATAACTACATGAGTCGAAAACCAAAGGTAACGATCCACATTCACATGATAATTGCTTCGAAATAATTGCCCGAAATAATTTTATTAGGTAGTAAAAATAATTGCTTGTTTCAAAAGCAAACTTGAATTTTAAGGATTGTAAGCGGTGAGTGGAATCCCTGTAGAAGAAACTGAAAATGGGGAACAGGTAGTTTTGATGAACGAAGTACCATTACGGATTTGCGAGCTGACTTCAGCGTGTTCTGTTGCAAACGAATTAATACAAACTCTTTTGCTCGTCGCCAATAAATGTTGTGTCGGTAGCTGGGCCGACACCGTGAAGTTGAGATTGCTGAAAATGAACTCTAGACTAACGCTGTAGCCGATAGTGCACGCACGGCTAAAGCAGACGGGCGTGAAGTCTGGAACATGAGAACTTATAAATGAATAAGAAGAAAAGTATGTAGATGCTTATTACTTATCTTTTTATTAGTCCTTGGAATACATCTCTCTTGAATACTCGTAAGCTATAGGCACGGATACAAATGGCGCCTTGCTAGTTCGTAGCCATTAACTTAGCTGATGGCTATTCTGTCTCTCGGCTAATGAGAGAAAGGCTTCATACAACTGGGCGGTAGCTAGGTTCTCGTACAACTGGGCGGTAGCTAGGTTCTCGTACAACTGGGGCGAGTGCTCTCTCGTATCACGAGACCTGCCTTGGTGGTGGCGCTAGGTCTGCGATTACACAGTGGCGACACGCGGGTCCGACATGTACTAAATGGACCGCGGCCGATTTAAGCTACCACCTAGCAAGTGTGGTGTCTGGCGGTGACACCACATGTTCATAGCACTCTAACTGAATGAAATAGATGTTTTAATATTTTAAATTTAAAAGAAATCAGTTATCTTAGGACATGCGGCCATACAATCGCTCCTTACTGTTGAGGAATTTTCGACGACTTCACAGGGCAAGGATGCATTTATTCAAAGATTTTATAATCACTTTCAAAAATGATATGTCGGTTTCATGAAGAGTAATAGCCAAGCCCTGGGTAATAGTGTGTAATATCTGATTAGCTATCGTAAGAAATCCGTATTTAGACTTGTATTCGGCCTATAAGCTAACAAAATTTGATCTGTGTCTCCAATTATGACAGAGTCGCATTTACTGCGAGGATCGTTTAGTACAGGTATCGGTGAAGGTGACTAGTGAATGATCCGCGATTCAATGTCATGCAGACTGTAGACATTTTAAGTTCTCTGTTCGCTAGATCTGTGTGGAAGCAGGGTTGTGAAGGGATGTTTGGCTGTGCTTGTTTATAATACAGGATTGGTCAAAACATGGAAACGACGCGAGTAGCTCATGCTTCAACATAAATGCAAGTGCTAACCAAGCCTGCTGTTTGAGCGGTTGTATCTGACCGCACATCACACCTGCGCAATGTCCTCAATACGTTGCAAGCGTCAGTCGCGCTCAGGACAGTGCTCTGCATTTGTAACTGCGTCATGTCAGAGCTAAATGAAACCGAACGTGTGCAAACTGTTGGTAGTCAGAAGATGCATGATCCTCCAACCAAGGGAGGTGAAGCGTGTGATGTTTGAAGAGGCAAAGTATCCAAGGATTATATGGCATACAGGCATAGCGGAGAAACATCATACGCTACGTCACAACGCAGACGAAATGTTGTTAAGTGGTCGTGACAGACAGCCATTGAAGAGGACTGTGACGGAAAGTCAGGGTACAACAGCAGCAAAAGTCACTGCAAAACTGATTGTCGCATTTGCAAATCCTGTGAACATCAAAACAACACGAATGGAGCTTCATAAGCACGGAATTGCAGGGCGGTGTGGAATGCCAAAACATCTAACCAGTTATGTAAATCGCCGTAAGTGGGAAACGTGTTACCGGAGACAAAAAATCTTGGCTGTGGAGTAATGGAGATAGTCATTTGTTCGGATAAGTTTTGTTTCACTGTTCCCCACTTCTGGTCGTGTTTACATCCCAAGCGTGAAACATGGTGCGAGTTAGGTGATGATTTGGGCAGTCAAATCGTGGTATTTTGTGGACCGCTTGATTACATTGCAAGGTCGATTACTGCCAAGGATAGTGTAATCATTTTGATGAAGTCCACATGTGAAATAATGTTTGTTGTCGAATTGTGGCGATGAGCTCCAACACGACAGCGAAGCTATTCAAATAGTACGCAAGGTCCAAGACTGTTTTGGGAGGACGAGGATAAATTGTCGCATCTCTGTGAGATCCTGTCCACTAGTCTCGTATAGGATGCCTAAAGGATGCTGCGTTCTGGGAATGCTATACAACAATTCAAGCAAATCACGTTAATAGTTCTTATTGCAATAAAGAAGAGAGACAATACCTAACTTTGTATTACAAGAACGTGACACAAGCGATGGGCTACAAGCAAACAATCAGTGTCTTTCTCTACATACACACATCAAAAAAAGTTTTGCATCCCCCCAGTTCCCAGAACTCCTGAAGATAGACGTTGGCTGTGGATATTGTATCACAGACACAGTCCCTTTGCTGTTCAGAGATACACTAAACCCGCCCAAAGATGTAAACAACGGCGCATGAGCAGCGCCTATTAGACGGACGGTGTCTGGTGGTGGTTGTGGTGGTTAGTATTTAACGTCCCGTCGACAACGAGGTCATTAGAGACGGAGCGCAAGCTCGGGTTAGGGAAGGACTGGGAAGGAAATCGGCCGTGCCATTTCAGAGGAACCATCCCGGCATTTGCCTGAAACGATTTTAGGGAAATCACGGAAAACCTAAATCAGGATGGCTGGAGACGGGATTGAACCGTCGTCCTCCCGAATGCGAGTCCAGTGTGCTAACCACTGCGCCACCTCGCTCGGTACGGACGGTGTCCCACAGCCGATCACTTCCAGTCATTCCACCAGGAAGGTGGTACACGGCTCGTGTTGTCTGTAGTTCAACCATGACTAGACTGTCAATACCGCGGTGCGAAAGTGTCCACATTGTTACTTTGTTCTGGGAAGGGGTCTCAAAAAGGAAAGTGTCCAGGCGCCTCGGAGTGTACCAAAGTGTTGTTGTTCGGACATGGAGGAGACACAGAGAGACAGGAACTGTCGATGACATGCCTCCCTCAGGCCGCCCAAGGACTACTGCTGTAGTGGATGACCGCTACCTACGGATTATGAGTCGGAGGAACCCAGACAGCAACGCCACCATGATGAATAATGCTTTTCGTGTAGCCACAGGATGTCTTCTTACACTCAGCACTCAATCTGTGCACAATAGACTGCATTATGTGCTACTTCGCTCCCGACGTCTATGGCGATGTCCATCTTTGCAACCACGACCCACACAGCGCACCACAGATGGGCCCAACAACATTCCGAATGGACCGCTCAGGATTGGCATCTCGTTCTCTTCACCGATGAGTGCCGCATATGCTGTCAACCAGACAATCGTCGGAGACGTGTTTGGAGGCAACCCCGTTAGGTGAGCGCTTTAGGCACACTTTCCAGTGAGTCCAGCAAGGTGGAGGTTCCCTGCTGTTTTGGGGTGGCATTATGTAGGGCCGACGTGCGCCGCTGGTGATCATAGAAGGCGCCGTAACGGCTGTATGATACGTGAATGGCATCCTCCGACCGATAGTGCAACCATATCGGTAGCATATTGGCGAGGCATTCGCCTTCATGGACGACGTAACGACATCGCTCGACTAGAGTGGCCAGAATGTTCTCCAGATATGAACCCTATCGAACACGTCTGTGGTAGATTGAAACTGGCTATTTATGGACGACGTAACCCACCAACCACTTTGAAGGACCTACGCCGAGTCGCCGTTGAGGAATGAGACAATCAGGGCCAACAGTGCCTTGATGAACTTGTGGATAGTACGCTACGGCGAATAAAAGCATGCATCAGTGCATGAGGACTTGCAACTGGGTAGTAGATTTACCAGTGTGTACAGAAATGTGAACCACCACCTCTGAAGTTCTCGCTGTACGGTGGTACAATATGCAATGTGTGGTCTTCGTGGGCAATAGAAAGGGCAGAAATGATGTTTATGTTGATGGCTATACCAATTTTCTGGATAGGTGCCAGAACTCTCGGATCCGAGATGATACAAAACTTTTATGATGTGTGTGCTATGTCCCATAATTCTCCAACTAATAACTGCTATCGTAGTGCTCTCATAGTGCCTGTCTAGTAATGTGCGGCCGAGGCTGGCAGGAGCGGCGCTTATATTCTCCTCTTGTCGCTCCTGTCGTGGTGCGGTCCTAGTGAGCGGGTTATTGGCTGACGTCGTCTCACAGTTTTCGCCGCTCTTTCGTTGTTCTTCTTAGCGCCAGGCACCTCTGGTTACGCTGGAACAATATCCCCTGTCTACACAGTCACCAGATCTCAGTAATATTGAGCCTTTGTGGCTTATTTTGGTGAGAATGGCGCTTGGCCTCACTCCACACCCATCATCGTTACTCAACTTTACAGTATATTGCAGGAATGTAGTACAAGGTACCCATGGAAACAACCCCCCACCCCCCCACCCCCACCGCCATTTAGCCATATAGAGACGACTAGAAGCTGTTTTGAATGCGAACGTATTTCCTACGCCGTATTACACATGCCATTGTGTTGCTATAATTTTAAACATGGCTGTTGCTGCAACCGTAAATTAAATTTCAGTAAATGATGAATAGAGCCAGCTGGTTGCATGAAGTTCATTGTAATAGCTGTTAACCTCGTTACCATATCGCTAGTGGTATCTTCTATAGAAGGAAGAAAGTCACATTACTAATGTTAAAAATTTCCCCTTAAAATAAGAAAAAAAAGGGCGAGCCACAAAGGAATTCTGTAAATGGGACGGAAATGGGGATATGTGATGTACATATGCAGACAGCAAACCATTACAGTTTCTGAAAAATTATAATACTTATTCAAGAGCATGTGAATAACGCGTTGCTCAACCTCTGATGCTTAAGCAGGCCGTTGAATAACGGTTGATGTTGGATCTCCTGCTGAGGGATGCAGTGTCAAATTCTGTCCAACTGGCGGGTTAGATCGACAAAATTCCGAGATGGTTGGAGGTCCCTGGCCATAATTCTCCAAAATATCTCAATCGGTAAGAGATCTGGCGATCTTGCTGGCCAAGGTAGTGTTTGGCAAGCACGAAGACATGGAGTAGAAACCCTCGCCGTTTGCGAGAGGGCATTCTCTTGCTGAAATGCGAGCCTATGACGGCTTGCCATCAAGGGAACAAAACGGGGCACAGAATATCGTCGACGTACCTTCGTGCTGTAAGGACGCTGCAGATGACAACTAAATAGGTCGTGCTATGGAAAGAAATGACACCTTAGATGATCACTCCTCGTGGTCTAGCCGTATGGCATGCGACAGTCAGGTTGGTATTCTACCGCTGTCCTTTGGCCTGGAATCTCATTAGCTGGAGTAGAATTGTCTCCAGCAATGAGCCCCGACTACCAGTGAAATTGCGGCACCCTTAGAGAACGTACATACATCGACGATGTTCTGCGCGGTTCCTTACGCCGGAGGTTCGAGTCCTCCCTCGAGCATGAGTGTGTGTGTTGTTCTTAGCATAGGTTAGTTTAAGCTAGTTTAAGTAATGTGTAAGCCTAGGGACCGATGAACTCTGCCGTTTGGTCCCTTAAGAACTCACACACCTTTGAACATTTGATGTTCTGCGCCTCGTTTTGTTATCCTTCAATGACAATCCATCTGGCTTTACATTTCAGGAAGAGATTGTCGACTCTTACACGGCGAGAGTGTCTACTGCTTGTCTTCGTTCTCGCCAAATCCAACCTAGGCCAAAAAGGTCGCCGGGTCTCTCCCCAACTAAGAACGTTTGGAGTATTACGACAGCGCTCCACAAGCAATTCGGGATGATATCCCGTAGGAGGACAGACAACAACTCTGTGAATAAGTGCCAATCCGAATAACTGCGTGCAGTAGCACAGGAGGTGACCTACTCAATTTTTGAAACTCTTTCTCTTGAATAAATCGCCCAGTTTTTTGAAATTATTCGTTTGTCTGTGCCTGTACACCACATCTGCCAATTTCACTCCCATTCGGACAATTCATTCGTGGCGCGTCATTTTTATTTTTTTTTAATTTTTAGTGCTTAGAATGAATAAGCATGCATTATGAGCTATACGCTCAAGACAAATAACGGAAATCATAAACTAAATCCTCCATGAAAAGCAGCAAGAATTACTCCACAAGTGCAGATTATTGTAAGAACAGTCATTGAACTGAACTCAGTTTCCGTATTTTTATTCAACTCATGTATTTCCTTGTAGTAAAGTTTGATATTCGATATTCGCCGTACCACTGGCGGATTGCATTCAACGGAATGAAGTCTTCGGATGTTATGGATACTTTACTTTTTAATGTACCGTTTTGGGCGGAAGCCTTTACCACGAAAAATTTCATTGTATTTATTAGCGTAGACCTTGATCTTCACAAAATGTTACCATATTCCGATTTTTTCGTTATGCAGCGTGGTTTTCATAAGGTCCATTACCACTGAATCAATTTTCTTGATAGGGGTTGCGGTTATAATATCATAATTTCTTATTTCTAGGAAATAGTATCCTTTTCGTTAGAAATGATAGACAAATTGATGCATCTGTCTGTGTAGATCGTAACTTTTTTTTTCTGGAGAGGGTGCAGGTAGCTGCCGAAGCTTGGTCCTTCCTCGAATGTTTTTTTAATGTGCATAATCTGGTCGAAGATGAATCAATCAAATGTTCTTTTACGCTGGTAGAATGTAACATTTCGTGATTTCTAACAGGATCGATAGCGTGTTAGTTTGCTCTTGACGGAAATCGGCCCGCTGGCAGCGGGCAATGCCCCTGCAGTTGAGACAGCTGGGGACAGTGCTGTCAGGTAACACAGGGGCGCGACAGTGGCGCCTCTGGCGGCAGGTGGTGCAGTGTCGCGTGCTATTGTAAGGCGCGCCGTCTCTGTCCCCGCAGGGACCGGGGACCCGCTGCCTCTAATGGCAGACGCCTATGTCAACAGCCGCAGCGGCCGTGTCCCTGCTATTATCCTAAGTCAAGACCGGCCCGGCGCTGGCCTAATAACGGGCCGTTATTATCGCGTCTGCTCTCTGATATAATTATTACTCCCCGCCGCTAATAACTGCGCTAGCCGACCGCAAGCACGAGTAAATACTAGCGCTCTGATCGCAGGCATCGCACTGGACTGCGCCGGCATCAAAGGGATGCGGAGACTGATGGTCCGATTATCTACTGCCGTAGCCAAGTAAACAGCTGTAATTAATACATGCGGATGTGTCAGTGAGCGATTATATGTACATATGCATTTAGAAAGACTCACATATTTCAAGTTTTACGTAGTTTCCGTAGTATGTGACTGCACTTAGGTGGACCGCTATGTGAACGAAATGTCAGTCAACTGAATCTGACCAATTTCCTTTTCCTCGTGTAGTTACTTATTAAAAAAAGGCTATTTTCGTACAAAGAAATTTAAAAAAATCGATTAGAAACTGTCGTGTGCAAATATAGTACAGAACGTGGAACGAGACAATACTCCGTCTAGACACTAAGCGAGTAGAGCATGGGGAAATAATGGCAGCCGCTTCGTATCTGTAACTGTACCCTTCTCTTTATGTGTCCAAAAGTACGTTTGGTGTTCTCATGGCGGTGATACTGTAAGTAGGCTGTTTAGGTTTTTATGTGGGTAATGCCACGTAGCGCTCTGTATGAAAATCACTGACTGTGCTGTGTGCAGTCTGTGGCTGGTTGGCATATATATATATATATATATAATGACTTTTGAACACTATTAAGGTAAATGCATTTTTGTTCTCCACCAAAATCTTTCATATGCTAACTACGCCTATCAGTAGTTAGTGCCATCAGTAGTTAGAATCTTTTATTTAGCTGGCAGTATTGGCGCTCGCTGTATTGCAGTAGTTCGAGTAAGGAAGATTTTTGTGAGGCAAGTGATTCATGAAAGGTATAGGTTATTGTCAGTCAGGGCCATTCTTTTGTAGGGATTATTGAAAGTCAGATTGCGTTGCGCTATAAATATTGTGTATCTGTTTAGTGTTGATCAGAATAAGTAAAGAGAGAAATGTCTGACTACGTTCAGCTTTGCTCAGCTGTCTGAAAATCAAATAACGTAAGAGGTTTATGAGCACAGTCTTTTATAATTTTCCAAAGTGCACGTTTCAATACAGTCTTTCAGGGATGATGAAGGACGCTTGCATCAGTTCGAGAAAGAGAATACTGTTTCGGAAATAACTTAGTTACAATATGGCGATGTATGCTCCGCTGCGAATTTACCGAATATAACACAGGGTGATTCAAAAAGAATACCACAACTTTAGGAATTTAAAACTCTGCAACGACGAAAGGCAGAGCTAAGCACTATCTGTCGGCGAATTAAGGGAGCTATAAAGTTTCATTTAGTTGTACATTTGTTTGCTTGAGGCGCTGTTGACTAGGCGTCAGCGTCAGTTGATGCTAAGATGGCGACCGCTCAACAGAAAGCTTTTTGTGTTATTGAGTACAGCAGAAGTGAATCGACGACAGTTGTTCAGCGTGCATTTCGAACGAAGTATGGTGTTAAACCTCCTGATAGGTGGTGTATTAAACGTTGGTATAAACAGTTTACAGAGAATGGGTGTTTGCGCAAAGGGAAAAGTTCTGGACGGCCGAGAACGAGTGATGAAAATGTAGCACGCATCCAGCAAGCATTTGTTCGCAGCCCGGGAAAATCGACTCGCAGAGCTAGCAGAGAGCTGCAAATTCCACAATCAACTGTATGGAGAGTCCTACGAAGAAGGTTAGTTATGAAACCTGAACGTCAACTACCCGAGGCGATGGATCGGCCGCCAGGCAGCCCATGACAGAGCACTTCATCACTGACCTCCAAGAAGCCCTGATCTTACCCCCTGCGATTTTTTCTTATGGGGGTATGTTAAGGATATGGTGTTTCGGCCACCTCTCCCAGCCACCATTGATGATTTGAAACGAGAAATAACAGCAGCTATCCAAACTGTTACGCCTGGTATGCTACAGAGAGTGTGGAACGAGTTGGAGTATCGGGTTGATATTGCTCGTGTGTCTGGAGGGGGCCATATTGAACATCTCTGAACTTGTTTTTGAGTGAAAAAAAACCTTTTTAGATACTCTTTGTAATGATGTGTAACAGAAGGTTATATTATGTTTCTTTCATTAAATACGCATTTTTAAAGTTGTGGTATTCTTTTTGAATCACCCTGTATTCTCGCAAGGAACCTCTTTGAATGCGAGGTCGCAACAGGCCGATGATATTGTTTACCATCTATCGTACAGCAAGTGAAAGAGAGAGAGAGAGACAGTGAGGGAGGGAGAGAGAGGTATTTGAATGCCTATCATAAATCCCTTCCCTATAAAATTTCCTTCCTCTACACCTCCTCGGCTTATCACAGATGACGTGTCACTGATCTCATTTGCACTAAGACTGCAGCACATTGGAAGTGTATAGTTGCTTGCGCAGCCCTGAGTGGAATGAGTAAGTTCTGATTAATCTTCACTAACCTGCAGTCTCATATAGTTTTTGTCCCCTTGGGATAGCAGATGCAAATATTTTGCTAAGACTTTTCTGTAATCAGCATCGACTATAGACAATCATGATGTTTGAGGTGTCTCTCTACGCGATGTATGGGGGGAACCTATGGTCACACTTTTCCGTGGAACTGACCACGGGAAGTCCGCCCGCTATCGAGTTGAATTTCAAATGCAGCTCCATGATGTTAGAAGCGGCGGCCGCGAGTTTGCAGTTTTTCTTGGTGAGACTGTTCCACTAATAACGACATTCGAACGGATTGTTTGTGTGCAAACAGATTCCATTAAATCATTCGAGTGCTGCTCACATTTCCGTTACATTGGTCCCGTTAAAGTTGCTGTAAGTCGGCAAAGCAAACATGCATTCATAAGAGTGCTATTGTTAATGCTTCGGATCTTTCTCTGTTAGTAGACGTGAATCTGGTTACAGACTCGTACTTCTGTCTCTTAATCGTAAATATTACACAGCATTTCGCTCATTGTTCCTCTCTGTTTAGTTTAATCAATGACTTCTTGAGAGTCGTGTATGATAGCGATTTCATGTGATGGCGTTATACTAGATTTTGAGTTACTTACACGGTATTTAATTATTACCTTCTTGGTTCATTTATTGAACATTTAAGCGAACAAGCACAGCTTTGTGTTCGCCACGCTTTCCTGATCATGTGTTACAAGACTCAGCTTTGCCTTTATTTTGCTACACTGACGAGCATTACTAAAGATTTTATTTCTCAGGTAATATACCCCACTTTTAATGATAATGATCCGTTGTATCGTAAGAAATTTCAGATTAGAAGGTAGATTCTGTCAACGATTGGTGGCGTGACGCTTATGCTGCTTCTACCAGTGAGTATTCATTCATGTGTTACGGTCTGGTTCGTGACAGTATCGTCGAGAAGTGTTTAGTACGAGTTTCCAGACCGTGCTTTTTCAGATCTTTCGAATTGTATCAACACTCATACGAATTAACTCTGATTTTTAGCATCTACTGTGTGTCCCGTGTTTGCGGATTGAAACTACCATGCTGGGTGCACAGCCAATTGCACAGTGAACAACTGTAAGTTACTTAGTACAGCACTTTAAATAGTATTAGGGTCTTTCGATGACTTTTCCGTGTTCGCTATTATTCATTGTTACTCACTGCATGATATCTTTCAATTCGAATGTAATGTAGATGATTGCTGCTCATACAACTTCTCTTATCGAAGTCAGATTCTGTTAATATGGAGCGTGCTGGAGAGTAATTTCTCCCATTTTTTTACATCAAAATATATAAAGGTTTTAAATAAAACTTTAAATAAAACATTATTTTCTACAACTTTATCCTTCATATCTACATAATGGCAGCCCTCTGCCGCTACAGGGCTCCGAACTATAGCGTGTCACGTTATGTCGTGCAAGGTAACTATGTGGGTGAGTGAAGGACAGTGTCCGCCCCTGGTAGCTGAGTGGTCAGCGCGATGGAATGTCATACCTAACGGCCCGAGTTCGATTCCCGGCTGGGTCGGAGATTTTCTCCGCTCAGGGACTAGGTGTAGTGTTGTCCTTATCATCGTCATTTCATCCCCATCGACACGCAAGTCGCGGAACTGGCGTCAACTCGAAAGACTGGCACCGGGCGAACGGTCTACCCGACGGGAGGCCCTAGCCATACGGCATTTCCATTTCCAGTGAAGAACAGTGTACTATAATTGAGTTTTGAATTCGAAGAGTTCGTACATACTTGGGGTACCCTTTCTTTAAACATGACAATTCCTGACTACAGACAAGCGCTGCAACATCTGCAACAATGTGATGACTTGGGTTCCCTATCATCGATCGTCCTGCATACAGTCCCGACGTAACCTCATCCGATTTTCATCTGTTTCCAAAACTTCTAGAACACCTTAGAGCACTTCACTTTGATAGTGATGAAGCGGTGCAAGCAGATACGAAGTTGTGGCTCCATCAACAATCCTTCTAGGGTGACGACACTCTCGTTGGGAGAAATGGGTTCGTTGCCAGAATGACTATGCTGAGAGATAAATATATAGACATGAAGACCAAAAATGTGGAATGATAATAACGTCTGTTTTCTTTAGAAAAGCTTTAAGAGTTTTTCACCCGGAAAATTCTGTGGCGTTACTTTTCAGCATGCCCTCGTAGATATGATACTTGAGTTATTATCGGGTCATTATAAGGCACAGATTTTTGAAATGTTAAACCACTCGTTTAAGAGAGTGCTCCGCTTACAAGTTGATTTTTAAATTTACTATAGTATTTTACGATCTATGAATCTGTAATTAGTTAATGACCGTAGAAGTTTGATCTCTACTGGTCCATCTGTCTTGCATCGATTAACGTTTAGAGTCCAAGTCTCCTATTCATACTTTAGAACTCGTTCTGCAGTCACATTATAAAATTTTGGTTGTGTCTCTTTCCTAATTGTTTTGAGGAGATTGCTGTTCATAGTACGAAACAACTGTTGAAATTTTTGCAATTTGAATTACTGATCATTGGGAATAATACATGTGATTTTACATCCCCTGTACTTCAGTATTTATTTATTCCAGCTGTTATCTTCCAGTTTAAAATGAAGCTTCTACACTTTGTGTAATACCTTCAACCTTGTGATTTTTCAGGTTTACTGCTCGCGTACGGCTGTCGTTGTTCGTAGCAAATTTATTGGAATCTTCTGCTGCTAATCAAGTAGCGGTTACTCTGTTATTGTTTCTATAATCTCACCATATGTGTCGCAGAAACAGTGCGACCAATTTAGAGTGAGACAGTACTCCCCTTGTGTTTCCTAGCTTTCTGGTGTATATGTTTTGTAAAACTTTCTTGCAGTTTTTTGACGTCGTTCTTTCAGTAGCTGTAGATAAGCCAGTAGGTGCAGTTCTCGCGACGAATTGTCCCGAGTAACGTGTAGAGCCTTCCGCAGAGCCCTGTTGCTGTTGCTGCCGTCAGATATGGCTGTCGTCAGCACTGTCCCTTGTAATTGGCACGTACTGGAGAAGATGTGGTAGGTACTTGAAGATAACAGCACTGACGTGGTTGTGCAGCTGAAAGTATTGGCTGATCAGGAGATACAGGGCCATAAGTCGTTCAAGAGCCCCGGCATATGATCTATGTGTAGCCGCCACGTTAGACGTCTCTTCGCCGCGACGACAAGGTAAGCGACAGATGGTACACAGAACTGTTCCCTAGACGATGACAGGCAGTAGAGTAGTTAATCAAACTCTCTTAATAATCATGAAGCCGTGTACCTTGTTTGGACTGATTTATTGTCAAAAATGGCTCTGAGCACTATGGGACTTAACTTCTAAGGTCATCAGTCCCCTAGAACTTAGAACTACTTAAACCTAACTAACCGAAGGACATCACACACATCCATGCCCGAGGCAGCATTCGAACCTGCGACCGTAGCGGTCGCGCGGTTCCAGACTGTAGCGCCTTTAACCGCTTGGCCGCCCCGGCCGGCTGATTTATTGACATTTATAGTCGTAGTTGCATTATCTGCTCATGAGGCTCTTGCTGCACAAGGCCACATCCTCGGCTTATAATGCAAGCTTCCTCTATGGTGTTGTGGGGGTGTCTGTTGTAAAGAGGTATTGGACCAAACATCGACCAGTGTGTGACGCCGACGGCGATGGCGCTATGTGTCGTCACTCTGCCATCAGCATGTGCAAGGCTTAGACGTACATCAAAGTAGTTGTTGGGTAGTCTCACGCGTGGGGCACGTTGCATTAGCAACTTACGCAACATATTTAATTATTTTTCTTATGTCTTGACCACACTTTTCTGTTCCCAAAAGCACCTTACGGTTTTCGACATGCCGTGATTTCCAAAGACAGTGCTACGTCAATCATACAGAATTGTTCATCAGATACATTGTATCACGTCAACATTGTCAACCGTGAGACAAGTGCAAATTTGTTTGCCTCTGAAAGTGACGGAATGTCGAAACTTATAGAGTGTTCTAGGAATTAAAAGAAATGTGGTCAAGACATAAGAAGAAGTATGAAATTGCATCCAAATGGTCACTTCGTCCCACAGCATCTTCATGAAAATTGTAGCTCATGCAGTACCCCCTCATGCCGCTCTGAGTAGAAAGCTCTGACGACATAGAGCAAAAGGGCTAAAGAAAACTCGTGGTGCTCGAACGATTCCATTGCATTCTTCATCAAGCTCAGCAGTTCGTGGCATGTAGAATGCCCTTATGGTAACCCTGCCTGGACATCAGGTGAAAGGTTTCGGCTTCCACGTGCTCTATCATACGTCACGGTAACATTCAATTGTGCCACTCCACTCTGAAGAACACACGGGCAATAAAACTTTTAAGAATTCGTGAAGGAAATACTGTTTGATACATTAAAAATGGCCCTAATTCCTTTAGTTGATTTGGTTACTGTATCAGACATAGATTACTACCTGCAGATGAGTAGTGGAACAAGGGGGACGTCACCCCACATTCCCTTGTTGACAGATGTATCCAAGATGGTGGTGATGACGTCATCCCAGATGGCGTCGTGTACACTTCGCAACAGCACATGACGGCATTCTAGATAGCGGATTTTGGGGAGAAGATAGATAAATTGGGCTACCTCCCCTAACCTAACCCTCCAGATAAAATGGCAGAAAGTTCAAATTCTAACAGAACAATGCATCACTCCTAAGAAAATTGCTGGAAGATACGTCACTTAAGGTTTCGCTGCTAATCTAAGAAAATCATGGGAAGAAGGTCAATCAGGCTACCTCCACTAACCTAAGTCACCCCACCGCCAGATCCTCCTACGAACTGGCACCAAGTCTGAATTTAGGCTGTAAACAAAGCTCACTTGGGATTTCGCTACCAACGTAAGAAAATTGCTGCAAACGAAGCTCACCACCACCTCCATCAACCTAAGTCGCCAGACCGCCACCGCTTCCTAGAGGCGGGTGGTAAGAGGACTCAGCCTGCACTAGGCTGATGGAGAGAGGAATGAGTGTGCTTTACTTATTTGGGAGCACTTTATTAAGGTATGGAGTATATGTATCACAGAACACACGCTCTGACATGCCTCGCAGCATACAGACCTGCAAACTATTCCTACATAACTCATGTATAAGGCTCTGCACATACTCTTGCTAATTGTCAACTGTCAAAAGTAACACATTGCACAACCTAAAGACATGCGAACCACTTCTAAATAATGCAGTACATTTACGTCCAGGTAGTCAAACAAGTCTTAAATTGACGAAATAATTATCCATCTAAAAGACACTGCTTGCGAATCGTCAGCTGTCTGAATCATACACCAGTCTTTGTTTAAACAATTAGAAGCAGCACCACCACCAAGTGTATTCGCCACTGAGTCCATAGCCCAACTTTCTTAGTTCATATCGATGCCACTAGAGGACGTTGTAGTGACGTCAGGTGATGATGCAAGTATCGTAAACTAAAATGGCACCACCTAGTGGGTTCACCACGAGCTCCAGTCCCCAACTGGCTTAGTACATTTCGTCGCCGCCAGAGGACGCCACCGTGACACCAACTGATGACGCAAGTACAGTGATCCATGATGGCGCAAACAATATGTTCTCCACGACGTCTAGTACTCAGTACCTACAACAGAGGACGCTGTCGTCCGTTTCCTGGCGTAAACCAAGATGGTTAGGGAAAATGGTGGCAGAAGGACTCAGCCTGCTCTTGGCTGCTGCGGAGAGTAAGAATTGACAGCGCAACATAATTCCAAATATATACACTGGAAATTATTTCTCTGTTGTTGTTGTTGTTGTGGTCTTCAGTCCTGAGACTGGTTTGATGCAGCTCTCCATGCTACTCTATCCTGTGCAAGCTTTTTCATCTCCCAGTACCTACTGCAACCTACATCCTTCTGAATCTGCTTAGTGTATTCATCTCTTGGTCTCCCTCTATGATTTTTACCCTCCACGCTGCTCTCCAATACTAAGTTGGTGATCCCTTGATGCCTCAGAACATGTCCTACCAACCGATCCCTTCTTCTGGTCAAGTTGTGCCACAAACTTCTCTTCTCCCCAATCCTATTCAATACTTCCTCATTAGTTATGTGATCTACCCATCTAATCTTCAGCATTCTTCTGTAGCACCACATTTCGAAAGCTTCTATTCTCTTCTTGTCCAAACTAGTTATCGTCCATGTTTCACTTCCATACATGGCTACACTCCATACGAATACTTTCAGAAATGACTTCCTGACACTTAAATCTATACTGGATATTAACAAATTTCTCTTCTTCAGAAACGCTTTCCTTGCCATTGGCAGCCTACATTTTATATCCTCTCTACTTCGACCATCATCAGTTATTTTGCTCCCCAAATAGCAAAACTCCTTTACTACTTTAAGTGCCTCATTTCCTAATCTAATTCCCGCAGCATCACCCGACTTAATTAGACTACATTCCATTATTTCTCTACCAATCCCAAACTGTACCGAGGTGCGGCGTGCTGTAGAGGACTGATTGATTTGAAACAAATAGAGAAAACTGATATTTCCACTCTCGAATAACGCTGTCGGTGATGTAACAGATTCCAAATGACCGCTATAATTCTGTATTCAGATATTTTTACTGCATTATTTATAAGCAGTTTGCTATTCTATAATGAAATAACGAGTTTGTTGCGTGTCTGTGGCCTGTGTAATATAGTTTCAGGCACATCTGGGTGCGTGTTTTGTGATAGTGTGATAGATATACTCTGTCGTTAAATAAGTTGTTTCAAAATAAATAGAGTGCCATCTTGCTATTGGGCAAGAGCCTCTGTGTGCTCTCTTGGATTCCGGGTGCGCTCTGTCGGTCGTTGATAGACGCTGATATCATGAATTTAGACGTTTGTGTGGTTTTACTTTACCCAAACCTTATGAAGGTAGATGTCAGCTCGCGGATGGGCAATGGTTACCTATCTTCGGTTTGGTGAAGGCACAGGTCTCTATACAAGGTTTTTCATGGCCGACCCCTTTCTTGATTGCTGAAAAATTAAGCACCCCGGTAATTTTGGGTTGTGGTTTCATTCAACGTACGGGTTTGGTCTAGGATTTCTCTGAGAACACCTTTTATTTTACATTCAGTCCTGGCACTTTTATCGCCTTGTGTTCCTGTAATCGCGAGAATCCAAACAAAACCCTTTGTGTTATACAAGATGAGGCGGGTGTTGATCTGGATCATCTTTAGCAGGTGTCTGCTAGCCAACTTAAGCAATTAATTGAGAAAGTTCCTGAGGTAATTACTCAACGCTTGGGTATGACTGCCCTGATTCAGTATGAAATACAGTTAACTGATGACGTCCCCGTCCGTCGGGCACCTTACCGCCTTTCTCCACCAAAAATGGGCATTCTTAGGCAAAAGATTGAAAAGATGTTACAACAGGGAGTCATTCGCCCTTCTACTTTGCCTTATGCTGCCCCGATGTTTTTAGTACCGAAAGACGACGAAAAGGACTTTAGGCCGGTGGTAGATTATCGCGAACTTAATAAAAAGGTAATTTTGGAATCCGTTCCTTTACCCGATTTACATAACTGTTTTTGCTGGTTAAAGGGGGCTACCGCTTTCTCGGTACTGGACCTTACCCAAGCATATTACCAAATACCTCTCGCTGAATCATCGAAGCGAGTAACATCATTTTTTATGGACTGGAACCTATTTGAATTCAACCGCTTCGCTTTTGGTCTCGCGACCGGTGCAGCTGTGCTTTCAAGCTTGCTCGATAATGTACTACACGACTTAAAGTTTAAATGTGTGTACAATTATTTAGATGATGTTGTTGGCTTTAGTAAAGCCTTTCCTGAACACCTTCACCATCTTGAACAAGTCTTTCAAAGGCTTAAAGACGCCGGGTTAACGGTCAGCCCCGCCAAGATGACCTTATGTAGAGACAGGATTTCGTTTTTAGGGCATATTGTTTTAGCCAAAGGTGTCGCCATTGATCAGGAGCGAACCAGAGCCATTAGGGAATTTCCTTCGCCCCGCGATCAACGCGGAGTAGCTCGTTTTGTCGGCATGGTTAATATTTTTCGTAAGCATGTCCCTAACTTTGCTCAGTTGGCTGCTACTCTTAATTATTTAAGAAAAAAGAACGTGCCATTCGTTTAGGGGGAACAGCAGCAACAAGCCATTTTGGCTCTTTAGACCGCTGTTAGCAAGCCCCCTGTGTTAGCGATCCCAGATTTCAATCTCCCCTTTGTGGTTCAGACTGATGCTTCTCATGCGGGCATAGGGGCTGTCTTGTTGCAGGAGGAAAACGGTGAGAGGAGTGCTGTAGCCTACGCCTCTCGTTGTCCTACTGACACTGAAAGTAAATACTCTGTGTGCGAATGTGAAGCTCTGGCTGTTCTGTTTACCACTGAGAAATTTCCCTTTTTCCTCGAACATCGAGAATTCATTTTGGAAACTGATAACCAGGCTTTGAGCTGGGTCTTGGCTCGTCCCCGTAAAACAGGTCGTATTGCTAGATGGGCTATTAGGTTGTCGGCATTTCGTTTTAGGGTTCGTCACATCAGAGGTGTCGATAACGAGGTGGCCGACGCATTGAGTCGTATGTTTACGGAAGAGCCCGAGGTTGAAGTACATGAGGTGGCCGTTAACCCCATACTGAGCGAAGTGCGATTTACCTCAAGAACGGAAACAGGATTCTAAGTGGAGGGATATTTATACTCGTCTCCAGAGTGGAGAGGGGGTGCCTGGCTTTTCCTTGCGTCAGCGGGTCCTCTGTAAACAATGTGCTCCCGGAGCGGATTGGAAAATTTGTGTCTGCTACAGTCTACTCGCGAGCAGTATCCTTTGGATCGTATATACATTGATTATGTCGGACCTTTGTCGCGTACTAAGGGAGGAAACAAGTACATCTTTGTGGTCGTTGATGCCTTCTCTCGCTTTCTCTGAGGCCTACCATTGGAGTTACGGCCTCTGTCACCGTTCAGCTAACACAGATTTTCGCCAGGTTTGGACCCCCGAAGAGTTTGGTTTCCGATAACGCGCCGGCCTTTTTGTCTCGCCACTTTAAGGGATTTAGTTTTAATCCAGGTATTAGGCATATTACCACCACCCCTTATTATCCCCGTCCTTCGTTTGCAGAAAGAGTTAACCGCAATTTGATGGCGGCTCTTTGTATTTATCACGCTCGGGCCCCTTCTAAGTGGGATACCACCTTAGGTTGGCTCAATCAGGCGTTCAATTCCGCCAGGCACGAATCCACCGACTCTTGTCCCAACAAGTTGATGTTTGCCTATCAGGTCAATTCGCCACTCTCTAATCTCTGGACCATCAATCCAGAGCAATTTACTCATGCGATTCTCCGGGAAAATTGGGAGAGAGCAAGGAGAAACGCCTTCGCGGCCCACCAGAAAGAGGCCGACAGGTATAATTAGGGAAGATGGCCAATTAATGCTAAGATTGGTAATTTTGTTTTTGTCCGTACGATTTCTGAGACTAGTGGACACTGTTTGGGTTGGTTGGTTGGTTGTGTCGGGGAAGGAGACCAGACAGCGAGGTCATCGGTCTTATCAGGTTAGGGAAGGACGGGGAAGGAAGTCGGCCGTGCCCTGTGAAAGGAACCATCCCGGCATTCGCCTGGAGCGATTTAGGGAAATCACGGAAAACCTAAATCAGGATGGCCGGACGCGGGATTGAACCGTCGTCCTCCCGAATGCGAGTCCAGTGTCTAACGACTGCGCCACCTCGCTCGGTGCACTGTTTGGGAGGAAAACTTACACCGCGGTTTCGGGGGCCCTGTCGCATTGTTAAAATCTTGGGACCTGATACCTTTGAGGTAAGAGATCTCTCTTCCGGATGTATTTCCAGGGTGCACCTCAGCCAGCTTAAATGCCCGTCTTATACCCAGTAGTGTTCTCCCCCGAGTTTAGCCTTTGGGGGAGGGAGATTGTGCCATTTCTCTGGCGCGTTGCGTATACGGTACTATCGATAGCGACTTGTATTTCTGTTTGCGCCTGGTTCGTCCTGCGCAGGCGCTGAGGCGGCTGCTGCCCTCTGATGCGTTTTCCGTGGGGGGGGGGGGGGGGGGGGCGCTAGCGCTCAGCTCGGCAGTTGGATTCGCACCGAGCTGGTGGCATTTTGCCTTCCGCCCCGGCACGGAGGTGTGGTCTCGTTGCTGGCGGGCCTCGTTCATTTGGCCGTTGGGCGGTGTGGTGTGTTGGTGATGTGCTGTAGTGGACAACCAATGGATCCCCGCACGCTATCGCTCGATGTTCTCCGCCTCAGAAAAGGGTGCCACGATATCGCTTGGGTTCTCGCACCCAGGAGTTGTTAAAGACTGCAGGGCAGACTTTCTGTGTGTTTGCTTTCTCCGATCTGCGTGGCGGTGTTCGTTTCACCTTACTTCAGCTGTTGTTTATATTTTCTGCATGATTCCGTTTTGGCCGGAGTCTAGGTGTCGAGTTTTCTGCAGGTGTGTAGCCGGTCGTCGCCCCCGTTTTCCCGCCCGGGGGGCAGCCGTATCTGTGTTTTGCGTGGACCCGGTGTGCTCACGCGTCCTGATTCTGAGTTGAAATTACTGTGGTCAGGCTGGCTCGGTTACTGGAGTGTGTGTTATTGGTTTTCTGTCTTGCTGGGGACTGCGTGCGCGACTGTTCCGCTTTGTGATGTGGCAGCAGTCTGATATTTTTATGTGTGCTTGTTAAGTTGCTAGAAATTGCTTTTAGCCTTGTGCTTACTTATTTTTATTTAAATTGCTGGGCACTGACATTTGCCTGTTGTTTTACCTTTATTTATTTGTAGTGTCAATTAAGCCTAAGATGATGTCCAAGGTGCTAGCAATTGATTTTATCCTTTTGTGTACTTAATCCTATTTAAATTCTTGGGCATTGCCATTTGCTTGTTCTTTAACTCTTATTTATTTGTTGTGCCAGTTAGCCCTAAGCTGATGTCAGACCTTGGTATCTGTCAACTTTATTTTGGCTACTAGCGCTCAGGTGCCATATTGCCGGGCCTATCCCGGATTTTGTCATTAACTCAGATCCTTTTATACTGTATTTTTAGTAATAGGTTTGGCAAGTGCACTTGCGTATGGTATTTATATGTCCCCCCCTCCTCTTCTTCCTTCGTGCAAATTGATTTTGGTGAGATTGCTAGGTGGCCTATGTTCTTTTATTCCCTGTGTAAGTTTCCCCGCTGCCGCAGTCGTAACATGTTTTGACCGGCAAGCGGCCCATGTTGGCTAGAATTAGAATGTGGTGTGCGCTGTTGAAATCAGCAAACTTTTTGTAAGGAAGCAAACGTTGGGCTTTGCCGTACGTGTATTTATTATTTCTGCTAGTCATGTGCGCGTCATTGTGTTACGGGTCCTAGGGCATTTTTGATTGAGATACCTTTTGGAAATTTTATCACTTTTGTAGAAGGTATAGGAAGGAGTAGCTTGATTGTAAATTATACATTTGTGCTTCACATTATAACATTTAGCTGTATTAGGTGGAAGTATGTAGTTTAATGCACAATGAGTATTTGTTAATGTATCAAATTGTAAACAGTTTGTTTGGTAGTGATACAAACGACACAAATAAGTTTCTCTGTTCACCTGTGGCACATAACATTTTTATTACCTCATATTGTAAGCAGCTTGATTTGTTTGTGTCACTGTAATTTGTAAGCCACAGTGTAATTTATTACAATTAATTGATTTTTTAGGGGAAATAAACCTTGAATTGCATGTCCCCTTTTCATTAACCGAATCCCATCCAAATCGTCCACTCAGCGTGTTTAGTGGCAACCCGGTCAGGCTGCACGCCTTAGACACTGTTCAGCGAATGCAGCAAGGTGAAGGTTCCCTGCTGTTTTGGGGTGCATTATGTGGGACCAATGTACGCCACTGGTGGTCATGAAAGGCGCCAAAACTGCTGTACGATACGTGAATGCCATCCTCCGATCTATAGTGCAACCATCTCTGCAGGATATTTGTGAGGCATTCGTCTTCACCGATGACAATTCGCGCCCCCATCGTGCACTTCTTGTGAATTAGTTCCTTCAGGATAACGACATCGCTCGACTAGAGTGGCCAGCATGTTCTCCAGATATGAACCCTATCCAACACGCCTGGGATAGATTTAAAAGGGCTGTTTATGGATGATGTGACTCACCAACCACTCTGAGGGATCTATGCCGAATCGCCGATGAGGAGTGGAACAATCTGGACCAACAGTATGTTGATGAACTTGTGGATTGTATGCCACGATGAATACAGGCATGCATCAATGCAAGAGGACGTGCTACTGGGTATTAGAGGTAACGGTGTGTTCAGTAATCTGGACCACCGCCTCTGAAGGTCTCGCTGTATGGTGGTACAACATGCAAAGTGTCGTTTTCATGAGCAGTGAAAAGAGCGGAAATGATGTTTATGTCTATTTCAATTTTCTTTATAGGTTCCGGAACTCTCGGAACCGAGGTGATGCAAAACATTATTTTATGTGTGGATTTTCAATTTAATTAATTAGTATTGAAAATCGTATTAAATTCGGTTTGTCTCTTTTAGAGCTTTTAATGAATATATTCGTTTAATACATAATTTAATTTATATTCTGGTTCTAACTTAATGGGCACTGAGTTGATTCAGGTTATTTGTAACAATTTGTCATTTAATTGCACCTAAGCGAAAGGGTTAGTTGTCCCTTTATCTTGCGCTTTCTCTTTTGAAGGGTATTTGCCTGTGTTACTGTTGGCCCAGTCTTGCATAGGCGACGATTTCTTCTCTGCGATGTTTCCTACCTGGAAGGGCTACTCGCCTCGGATGCTGGTCCTGGGGGAGGGGACCAGGTTCAGGAGTGTTTTTGTATCGCTGCAAATACCTTCTCGGCGCGGTGCGACTGTAGCACGTTGTTTGTCGGGCAGTGCGAGTTCTGATACCGTCACCTACCTCTGCGTGCACCTTTCGTACCATTTAGTCAGCTGCCTTTCCTTCTGTAACCTTTCGCCTGTTGTTACTCAAGCCTAACGTACTGAGATCCTGCCGAGCCTTTGATCGTTAGTGGTGGTGCAATCCTGTAATATTAGGGACTTACTGCCTTTGACTCAAACAGTTGTTATTAGATTGAATATTTTGCTTACTAATTCATTCATTCTCTTAGAAGAGAGTCGTCTTAAAGGCTGTTATTCTGAAATTGTTTCAAGGCCCATTGTTTGCTTGCTATTGCTTTAAACACAACTGTATTTTTTTTACTTGCTTAAATTCACAAACTATTCAGTATTGAATATTTGTCCAGCACCTTACATGTCAACTGTGTAGTTACTTTGTCATTCAGCACTGTCTCAGCCAAGAATTTTAAAATCTTGGTGCTCCTTTACAAAAAATGGAAAAGGTTGGGAAGTACAACATTTGAACTTGCAATATCATACACTGCTTTACAATTGTACGCTTAGTGTGGCCCTGTAAGATCGTTAGTGATGAGAACAGTCAGCCTTTGGTTAAATATCTGCTTACGAATAAGTTCTGCTGCGTTCTTATGAGCCAGATTAAGCCTTGCAATCGTATACGATCACTAGCATTGTCTGGATACGTATTTATTCCAGTCTTCTATCAGCCCATCTCCTCCTCCCTCTCTCTCTGCAGGTGCTCTCCTCACCTCTGTCTTCTTCTCCCCCTCACATTTCTCTCCATATTTCTTCCTCCCCCTCTGTCTGTTAATCTCCTCTACCTTTCTCTTCCTCCACCTGTCTTTGTCCATATCCTCCTCTTTCTTTTCTCTGTTCATCTTCTCCTCCTTTCTCTCGCTGTTTCACCTCCTCTATCTCTACCTCCGTATCCTTCTATCTGTGCCTATTTCCTCCTTTCCCGTCGCTATCTGCCCATGTTCTCCTCCCCTTCTCTCCCCATGTTATCGTGCTCCTCAAAACAGGAGGGTGATAGTTCTTACCCATACAGCATTCCTTTCCAGGGTGTAACTGAATTGTGTATCAAATTTGATTGAAATCGCTCCATGGGCTTAGGATGAGCTATTTATCCATAACTTCCGCATATGCGGCTTAGGATGAGCTATTTATCCATAACTTTGGCATATGCGGCCAAAGTTATGGAAATATTTCACTCAAATTTAACATGTTTCGCACATATTTGTCGATGTATTTTACCTGTATTTCAGTTTCATTTTCACACAGATCAATGCTTATAATTTATCTCCTGAACTACGTCCCGTACAATATTATAATACTGCTGGTGCATCATGTGGCTCCGGCCGGTGTGGCCGAGCGGTTCTTGGCGCTACAGTCTGGAACCGTGCGACCGCTACGGTCGCTGGTTCGAATCCTGCCTCGGGCATGGATGTGTGTGACGTCCTTAGGTTGGTTAGGTTTAAGTAGTTCTACGTTCTAGGGGACTGATAACCTCAGATGTTAAGTCCCATAGTGCTCAGAGCCACATCAAGTGGCTAGTGTTTTCGAAATGTGTGGTGAGTAGCTTCAATACTAAAGAAGTAATAAATTAGAACGTCGTGCACAATATGGCAGTTTCTCGTGCATCTCAGTGTTTATGATGTCATATCTCCTGTGTGTATGTGTCGTATAATGAGACATTTCTCCAGGTATATTAAGCAACGTATGTGGATATCTCATACCAAACGTGTTGCGAATAGTTAGTAGCAAGGAATTAAAAAATTGGAACATCCTTGATTATGCAGTAGTTTTCCACGTATCTCAGTACTGATGACGTCGTATCTCCTGAATTAAGTACAATATCGTAATCTTTCTGGTACTTTCAGTGGTATATGTGAAAACTGTCTGCAAAATGTTTCACGGTGACAGTCAGTAGTAAAGAAGTGGTAAATGATTCACACGGCAATTTTACTACAGGAACATTGAAAAAGTAGTAAGCGTTAAACTTTTTTTCCTTTCACCATTTTGTGGGTATCGTCAGCGAGAAAGAATTTTGTGAAGGTTTGAAGTCAGGTTTAGGGTCTATTGAATGTCTCTGAGTGTTCTCGTTCTCAAATATTGTATGACTTACGTGTATGTATTCATGCGCCGTGGGCTAGACCGCTTTTAACACCAAACCCTTCCCCTTTGATAGATGTGTGGTTCTTACTCCACAACGATTCTATCCTTCTATCCAGGCAGTAAGTCATACCAGGTTTGATTGAAATCTTCCAGTGGTTTAGAAGAAGATGTAGGACATACTTATAAACACATACTTACGTACGCAAATCCATTTTAATAGTTTATTTGGGTTATGAAACACATCTCGCTTTTTTATTGATCGGGAGGGGGGAGGGGGTGGTTGGGGGTGGGGAGCGAGACTAAGGCTTGCTGGCTCTTATCGCTTGCCCTTCTCGCAGGGAAAACTCCCCACTTCACCACCCTCAGATTTTGTGGCAAGAGCGCCTCTCAAAAACTGAACACAGATCGAGCCTGAAAACAGGAAGAAGGGTACTGGAGTGTAAAAAATGGAAACGGTGAACGATCCAAGAACAACAAGTGCAATGTAGAGCAGGCGGTAAGAGAAATGGCGTCGTGGTTCTGTGGTTACGTAATTGGCCTCCGGCGAGCCGTGTTCAAACCTCCCTCGTGCCATTTTCTTAGAAATTTTTTTTTCGCTTTCCGCTTTATTCAAATTTGTGTCTATGGCGTGGTGCAATCACTCCCAAGGGAATGATGAAAACATAGTAGTTTGTCACATAATCTGCTACAAATGAACGCAACAGTTTCACAGTCACACAGTTTCTCTGTATTCTGTCAAAACATATTTTTCGATGTTTTGGAAGTTTTGTTCCGTTTTGAAAGTCTTGACTCTTAAATTTCTTTGTTGTAACATAGTTCACAACCGTTTATTTGTTGTTTCATTTCTGTAAGACGTCTATGTGGTATCTCACCTGCTCGAACTATTCATCACATTTATTTGCGACGGTAACATACTTACAACATGACTTACATTCTATAACCAATATATAGTATGACATCTGCCAAGACTCCAGAAGGAGAACAAACATTTCAATGATCGGACGGAAAGTTCATAATGTTGTGAAAAAAATAAATAAAAATAAATGACAGGAGGGAGTTCTGAACATGGCTCGTCCACTGGGCAGTCCAAAACTATGAGCACATACCAAAGACGCCACTGCTGTTGGAAAGTGCTGTTTATTGCACTTCTTGGACCGTTCTCTGTACCTGTTTTGCTTTTATTTTCCCTATTCAGTAACCCTACTTCCTGTTTTCATGTTTGATCTGTGTTCAGTTTTTGACGTGCTATCCACCGAGCCATCTTACCACTAAATGTGAAGGAGGTACTATAGGGAGTTCCCTTGCCAGCAGGTGTCTATGCTAGTTTCCTAACAACGGGCTCGCAAGAATCTCCCGAGAGAGTGCGACATGTCTGCCTGAAACCGCTCTCCGCGTCCCAGTTTGAGGAGCTATATTTCCGCCCTCGTACGGGAGCAAATGGGGACAGGCAGCGCTGACCGAATGCAGCATTATGGGGCAATGCGGAGCCACAGGATTATGCTGACGTGCTGGCTGGAGACCACTGGTTGCAATATGCAATGTGCTGAATGGTACGATAGGCCCTAAGCACCTGTAAACTGGCTTCGGATTCCTGCTGGTCTCACCTTGTTCACCGCCGGCCATCATGGGAGGAAAAGTATTTGGTGACACCTTTCTGTACATTGGTTTCCGACATTTGTGTATCTGTACGAAGCACGGCTTGTTCGGTCCCTTGTTTCAGCAAAAGTAGGCGACGGTCGTTGTGGATATTGTTATAACTGACTGGGATTAACGTCCTTGTATGATAGTGCGGGCCTCTCAAACTTGAATTAATGAAGGCCAGTTTTGTTGCTTAAGGCTCCACGAATTAGTTCAATTCTCTTATATAAATTTTGGTTTTAAAATTCATTTTAATATAATTTACTCCATGCTGTAGATTATTCTAATTAAAATGCCTAATGTTTATCCACAGTTGTAAATTTCTTGTTTTTATCAAATTCCCTTGTTTTGTGCACTCTTGCTAGTAAAATAACTTATTCCAAGTTTAAGTTAATTTTCTTTCACAAAGTCGTTGGAGTTCTTGGGTAGTTACAAGTAAACTACAAAGCTTGTTCAGAAAGTAACTGCACTGTGACTGTAACTGGTTGCTTTTGAGAATTGGTTACACTGAGGTAGAAGGGGATTCCCTGATCAGAGCGAGCATGGCAGGAAGACGGTAGTACGTAAACCCACGTTGAAGTGTCCAGCTGCGTGAATGATGTCGGTAAGAAATCCCGTCAAGTGTGAGCCACGTGCTCGTGGAAGGAATGTCACCTACAGAATTGTATTCGCGAATCAAAGCGGTTCGTGGGAAGGCGTTATGAACACGACGGGTGTGTTTAATAGTTGTAGGGAGTTTACTGGATGCGAAACAGTCATGACAGGTGAGTTGGTGCAAAAATATCGAGGAAACTGATCGTGAAGACGGCCGATTGACAGTGGACGACATTTCTGCGGCATTTCCACAATTGTCTAGAACTCTCTTATACGAGAGACTCAGAGCAACGCAGGAATACCGGAAACTCTAAGCAAGATCGGTCCCAAAACAGCTGACAGAGCAGCACAAGATAAATCTGGTCTAGAACGCAGGCGAGTTTCTTGAGCGATTTTAATTTTAAGGTGAGGATTTTCTGAGCTCTATTGTGACTGGAGATCATACTTGAATGACACATTACACGCCCGATACATAAAGGTACAAAAGCAAGCAGAAAAAGGAAACAACAGAAAAATTTGGAGTAGGTATTAAAATCCATGGAGAAGAAATAAAAACTTTGAGGTTCGCCGATGACATTGTAATTCTGTCAGAGACAACAAAGGACTTGGAATAGCAGTTGAATGTAATGGACAGTGTCTTGAAAGGACATAAGATGAACATCAACAAAAGCAAAACGAGGATAATGGAATGTAGTCGAATCAAGTCGGGTGATGCTGAGGGAATTAGATTAGGAAATGAGACACTTAAAGTAGTAAAGGAGTTTTGCTATTTCGGGAGCAAAATAACTGATGATGGTCGAAGTAGAGAGAATATCAAACGTAGACTGGCAATGGCAAGAAAAGCGTTTCTGAAGAAGAGAAATTTGTTAACATCGAGGATAGATTTAAGTGTCAGGAAGTCGTTTCAGAAAGTATTTGTAAAGAGTGTAGCCATGTATGGAAGTGAAACGTGGACGATACATAGCTTAGACAAGAAGAGAATAGAAGCTTTCGAAATGTGATGCTGCAGAAGAATGCTGAAGATTAGATGGGTAGATCACATAACTAATGAGGAGGTATTGAATAAAATTGAAGAGAAATTTCCGGCACAACTTGACTAGCAGAAGGGATCGGTTGGTGGGGCATGTTCTGAGGCATCAAGGGGTCACAAATTTAGCATTGGAGAGCAGTGTGGAGGGTAAAAATCGTAGATGGAGACCAAGAGATGAATACACTAAGCAGATTCAGAAGGATGTAGGTTGCAGTAGGTACTGGGAGATGAAGGAGCTTGCACAGGATAGATTAGCATGGAGAGCTGCATCAAACCAGTCTCAGGACTGAAGACCACAACAACAACAACATAAAGACAGTGGTCAGAATGGTGTCACACCAATTCCCAACATGCCAAAAAATTCAAAACCACATTTTTGGACAAAAATAATCGTGGTATTATTGTTTGGGACCGAAAAGACAGCATTTAGGTAGAATTTTTGCCTCTGACGGGGACCATCAGAGCAAGAACATATAATGAGGCCCTAAAAGTTCTCACAAGGAGCATTCAGAACAAAATGAAGGAGTGCTGAAGAAGGGAGTGTGTTCAAACGGCCATAGCCACTAAACCACTCCTGCATTCATTTGGTTGGGCTATTTTCCTCCGTGTTCCATTGACTTGGTGCCATCAGGATGTCGTCTGTTACCTCCCTGAGGGCACACATAAGTAGAATTAAATTTTCAACCGACGAGCAGAAGCAGTTAGAGATTCTGAAGTGGGGGAATGAGCTAGCGATACAGTTCTTCGAGGAGGGCTACAGAAGCTTCTTCCTTAATTCACCACCCCCACTGAACGGTAAGGTGTTATGTGGAAAAATATTCTTCGAGCGTATCAACAGTATCCTGTAATTATTTTCAAATACACTTTTCCTAAAAAAAATATATATAAAAATCAACCACATTTACTTTCTGAATGTTCCTCGTAGTTTGTGTTGTATCAAAACTTCATATTATCATTCTATTTACGTGTTCCATGTGAATTGTTTGTGTTTTTCATATTGTCAGTGTTCCCGGTATACCAGTGTTTGACGGTTAAGAATGCTAAAGAGATTGACCTCACTGTTGTGTAAAGTAGTTGTATTTAGTTTAGAATACCTTTCAATATGTTTGGTACAGTCAACGGCTGCGGGAACTTAGACGGCCGGTCCTGTAGGACGGTACGCGTGTACTCTTGTCCGACCCTGACTGCTCGTTGGGTGCCATGCCCGTTTATTGTAACAGTTGTTACCGGTCCTCTCACCACATTATCTTTTTAATTATACCCTTTTGGCATATGTTTGAGCTTTCATTCAGTTAATGCTGTCTGCTGTGAGCGAATAAAAATTTCTTTTATTGGAATGATATTTATTTTCGGCATGTCCGTCGTTCTTAAGTAGTACGAGTGGACCACAGCCGATAGGAATATTACGTTCTCAACAATACCATTAGTTGTAATTTCAGTATCAAGCTACCGGGAACCGGTTTCGACGATACGCTTCGTTGTCATCAGACCCTTTGAAAATATAGAGGCTGAATTTTCCCGAAAGACATCCATCAGAGAGTCCCACTCCAAAATAGCCAGAATCCTCATCCGCTCTTGTAGTAGGCAACCACACACTGAGATCTCTTATAGAAAACGGACTCCTGTTTTCGGTCTCACGGCGTATGGTTGCTTCCTACAAGAGCCTTTCACTTGGGACTTTCTAACTGACTTTTGGGAAAAATTAGCCATTATATATTTAGATAATCTGATGATGACGAAGTATATCGTTGAAACCGGTTGCCAATAACTTGATACTGAAATTACAGCTGACTGTAGTGTTGGATATTGTAATAATGATGTTTATTTGATCGCGTGCCACTTCCACTCCCAACTCCTCGCTCACTATTGTCAGAAACCTGAAAGATAATGACCATATAAACCGAACAGTTAAAAAAGTAGGTACCAGACTTAATATCTTAAGAAACAGAAGTTTATCCACGGAAGAAATGGCTTGGAAAACAATTACTCGATTGATGCACGGGAGTCCGCAGCTCGTGGTCGTGCGGTAGCGTTCTCGCTTCCCACGTCCGGGTTCCCGGGTTCGATTCCCGGCGGGGTCAGGGATTTTTTCGGCCTTGTGATGACTGGGAGTTGTGTGATGTCTTTAGGTTAGTTAGGTTTAAGTAGTTCTAAGTTCTAGGGGACTGATGACCATAGATGTTAAGTCCCATAGTACTCAGAGCCATTTTTTGATGCACGGGTATTGCTCATCTGTCTGGGGCTCATACCAGGCTGGGTTATTAAAGAAGATGTGGATGACGGAACAAGGAGCAGTGCGCTTCTTCATGGGATCATACAGTCGGCACGAGAAAGTTAAGGACATTCTCGACAACCTCCAGTGGTAGTGACTACCGTGATTACTTTGATTACTCATACACCAAACATTTTACAGCTACCTGCTGGCTCTCAGCTAAGTGTTCGGTATACACTACTTGACGGTAAATTTCCGTCAATATACGCGAGAAGGCGTCGTTTAGTGCCGAGTTTCTTGTGCACCAGCTGATGAACCTGTTACGACCTATAATTGTATACGAAAAAACTTTGTAAAATCTGTTTGTGCAAAATCCACCGGTATCATTTAACAGCAAAGTGATCGGTGTTTTCTACTATATAATTTATATTAGCTGATTGGTTCTCAAAACAGACCACTAATTAGCATTTTGTTTACGTGTGTATGTCTGCCCGGATATTAAGATTTCTGAGGTCATGTGCATGATTTCTCTATTTCGGATTACTTTGAACTTTGGTCATTGTTACCACAAGAACACAGGTACACAATTAACAAACAAAACAAAAAAAATGAAATCGCCGTATGTGATTGTTGGCCGGGAGGCCCCGTCTGGGGAAGTTCGTCCGCCAAGCACAATTTTTATTTTAAGTGACGCCACATTGGGCGACTTACGCGTCGGTGACGAGATGATGATGATGACACAACGCAACACCCAGTCCATGGGTGGAGTAATCTCCAAACCGGCCGGGAATCGAACCTGGTCTGCTGCATGTTAGACAAGCACGTTACCACTCAGCTAAGCAGAGGGACATTAATAAATAGTCTTGATGTAAATGACAGTGTGGAACTAAGGAATACACACATTAACCACAGGTATATAGACGAGCGTTCATCTGTAATTGTCAGTTTGCTTCCAACGAAGAAAAACAAACGTCAGTCATATATTGCTCAAAATGCAAGCTTTTGTGGTTTTTGGCATGATTCAGGTATAACATATAATGTCAAATACCTCCAGATACAAAGAATGGGTTTCGTTTGGCCACAAGGGGCCGATATTGACGCGTTTATTGAAGAACGGATAAACTTAGTTCTAATTGCACCAGATGTTTTGAAACGAGGATTTAAGATGGTTGAAATAGACGGTATTATGCTCAACGAAATTTGAAGCTATGCGTGTAGTACTCCAACCTCGTATCTTTCATTATATTTATAATTGTGGTGATGGATCACACTGCTTGATGTATGTACCAAACCAGGTTTTTTTTCTTTTATGAGGCTTAAGAAAGCACTTAGCGAAACTTTAGATCAATGTATTTACTTGTCGGTGATCAAAGCTTCATTGTATTTTTGATATTTTGAGTACAAACAGAATGGTAGATAACCGTTGTGGTGGAGGTATAGACTGGTGAATGTATCACAGAATCTGCGCTAACTTAGACCAGCTACAATATTTATCATTACTTCCTCTGTGTCTTAGAAAATGCACTGTACTAATAAGTATGTAATACTTTCATACGAGCCCCTATTATCGCTAATATAAATATAACAGAAATTAAGAAACCGTCATGATAATCACATTTGAATTTGGAAATCGGTCAGTGTATCGGTTTACGGTACCGAAATTCCGAGAGGACATGACGAGAAGAGTCGGACAACGTATTTATGCCTTCTCTCAATTAATTCCCGCGAAATCACTACGACGTTAAATTAGGGAAAAAATAGAGCTCAACCTATCTTCTCACGCGCCATTCACGAATGGAACAGGGAAGGGTGGAAAAGATAGCGGTGCTAGAAGTACTCCCAGCAACGTGCCATAAGGTGCCTGCAGGCGTCCACGTACAGATGAACTTGCATTCACAACACCGTTGTTGTGGTCTTCAGTCCTGAGACTGGTTTGATGCAGCTCTCCATGCTAATCTATCCTGCGCAAGCTTCTTCATCTCCCAGTACTTACTGCAACCTACATCCTTCTGAATCTGTTTAGTGTATTCATCTCTTGGTCTCCCTCTACGATTTTTACCCTCCACACTGCCCTCGAATACTAAATTCGTGATCCCTCGATGCCTCTGAACATGTCCTACCAACCGATACATTCTTCTAGTCAAATTGTGCCACAAACTCCTCTTCTCCCAAATCCTATTCAATACCTCCTCATTAGTTATGTGATCTACCCATCTAATCTTCAGCATTCTTCTGTAACACCACATTTCGAAAGCTTCTATTCTCTTCTTGTCCAAACTAGTTATCGTCCATGTTTCACTTCCATACAAATACGCTCCATACAAATACTTTCAGAAACGACTTCCTGACACTTAAATCTATGCTCGATGTTAACAAATTTCTCTTCCTCAGAAACGCTTTCCTTGCCATTGCCAGTCTACATTTGATATCCTCTCTACTTCGACCATCATCAGTTATTTTGCTCCCCAAATAGCAAAACTCCTTTACTACTTTGTCTCATTTCCTAATCTAATTCCCTCAGCATCACCCGACTTGATTCGACTACATTCCATTATCCTCGTTTTGCTTTTATTGATGTTCATCTTATACCCTCCTTTCATGACACTGTCCAATCCATTCAACTGCTCTTCCAAGTCCTTTTCTGTCTCTGACAGAATTACAATGTCATCGGAAGACCTCAAAGTTTTTATTTCTTCTCCATGGATTTTAATACCTACTCCGAAATTTTCTTTTGTTTCCTTCACTGCTTCCTCAATATACAGATGGAATATTATCGGGGTAGGCTACAACCCTGTCTCACTCCCTTCCCAAGCACTGCTTCTCTTTCATGCCCTTCGACTCTTATAACTGCCATCTGGTTTCAGTACAAATCGTAAATAGCCTTTCGCTCCCTGTATTTTACCCCTGCCACCTTCAGAATTTGAAAGAGAGTGTTCCAGTCAACATTGTCAAAAGCTTTCTCTAAGTCTACAAATGCTAGAAACGTAGGTTTGCCTTTCCTTAATCTAGCTTATAAGATAAGTCGTAGGGTGAGTATTGCCTCACGTGTTCCAATATTTCTACAGAATCCAAACTGATCTTCCCTGAGGTCAGCTTCTACCAGTTTTTCCATTCGTCTGTAGAGAATATGCGTTAGTATTTTGCAGCTGTGACTTATTAAACAGTTCGGTAATTTTCACGTCTGTCAGCACCTGCTTTCTTTGGGATTGGATTTATTATATTTATCTTGAAGTCTGAGGGTATTTCGCCTGTCTCATACATCATGCTGAACCGGGAGGTAGAGTTTTGTCAGGACTGGCTCTCCCAACGGCGTCAGTAGTTCTAATGGAATGTTGTCTACTCCCGGGGCCTTGTTTCGACTCAGGTCATTCAGTGCTCTGTCAAACTCTTCACGCAGTATCGTATCTCCCATTTCATCTACATCTACATCCTCTTATATAATATTGTCCTCAAATACATTGCCCTTGTATAGACCCTCTATATACTCCCTCCACCTTTCTGCTTTCCCTTCTTTGCTTAGAACTGTGTTTCCATCTGAGCTCTTGAAATTCATACAATATTGAAACGTAAATCTGGTAAATATTTGAAGTCCAATGATATGCTAGCCACACGTCTTCAACTTGTAGTTGTTCAATCGTGAAGAAAACTCGCTCTCACGCGACGTTTCGGCGCATCGCCGCGGTCTGCACTTATTCGGTAAGTGCGGCGGTCGGTGACTGTCGCGTAATGAGCAAGTTTGCCGTAGCGCGGCGCCCATGTCGAGCCAGTGATGCGCCGCGGCGGCCGAACTTGCTAATGCGAAACGCCTGTCGCCTTCCCTGCTCCCCGCACACTTACCTCTTTGCGCCTTCCTCCAGCAGGTGGCCCCCATCTACGTCGAGTCTTCCAGGGCTTGATGCACACCGCTGACAACTGGAGCGTGTCGTTCCAGCCCACAAAAATGCTCGCTCTCCTTCAGAGGAGTGGCATCTCGTCGAAGTCCTATTAAGATGGGAAAATTCCGCGTTGTGCGCGTACTATCAGGTCACCTTAAGCGGTATTTGAACATTTAAGTTGTGCGCTGTGGCTTGTAACTTGATTTGGGGCACTGTGGTACGTTAGTGTCGCCAGTATGGAAAAGAGGCAGGCAGCAAGTGTCGGTACTAGAGTTGTAAAACTGCGATATGCTGCCTTAGACTTTGACAAGTAATCGTAGACTATGGCAGTTTTCATAGTAACCTTGGTCGGTTAAGCCGTGACCGGATTACCTGTACGTTAGACGTGCTGCATACCCACAGGGCGCTATCTCATTTGCATGGCACTGTTTGCGTTAGCGATCAGTGTCTTACTAGATTTCCCCAAAAACCGGATGCTGAGAACCGTCTAGAAAGTGAGTGAGCATATAACTGCCGGAAAAAAATAGCTTTCCAGGAACAATGAGTTCGATTTTGATCCGATGATGGATTATGCTGCCTACGAGATTTCAAACTTATTGATAATGTAGCCAAAGTCGTCCGCCGAGAGCGCTGTGGTGTAGCTACCAAATGGCCGTCTGTGTCTACCGTTTGAGTGGGGAACGCTCACAGCCGAAAGGCTCAGTGTGGAGCTAACGTGTGAAGCAAGCAGGCAAATGAGAGAGTTTGAAAGGTTTCAAACTTTAACCTTGCGAATGGCGGGTTTATCCTTCACAACACAAGTTGGGCGTGTTGCGTCAGTTGGGCCATGATTCAGGTATCAGTGACCACGTGAACATTTTCACACCCGTAGACGAGGTTCTGGATGCCCACGCAACACAGACGGCCGCTAGGATCTCCGTATTGTAACGGCAGCAATGACAGATCGTACAGCTAAAGCAGCGCACATACGATGGGCTTGTGAAGACGTACTGTTGCGAACAAGTTGTTAGCAGGAGGACTCCTAGCCCATCTTCCACTCACGTCACAGCATGGACGCGCCTGGATCACTTGGAAGATGGAATGGTGATCTTCAGCAATGAGAGCAGATTCTGCCTGCACGCAAGCGATGGTCCTTTCAGCGCACGACGTGAGCCTGGTAAGTACTATCTCGTAGAGTGCATTAGTCAATGACACACTACCCACACTCCAGACCGTATGGAATGGGGTGGGCTAAGCACAACTCTCGTTCATCTGCATCTACATGGATACTCTGCAAATCAAGTTTAAGTGCCTGGCAGAGGTTCATCGAACCACACACACTTATTGTTTTTTTGAAGTGGTCGCTAACGAGCGTCTGGTACATACAGTATTTTGTTAGAGTTGTTCCTCTGCTGTTTTTGCAACAGGTAGGTTACGTGTTGTTACAAAAGGGCAGTGCTCGCCCATAAACTGCCTGTAAAACACAATGTACGCTGTAAGACGTGGCCGGCCGCGGTGGCCGTTCGGCTCTAGGCGCTACAGTCTGGAACCGCGCGACTACTACGGTCGCAGGTTCGAATCCTGCCTCGGGCATGGATGTGTGTGATGTCCTTAGGTTAGTTAGGTTTAAGTAGTTCTAAGTTCTAGTGGACTGATAACCTCAGAAGTTAAGTCCCATAGTGCTCAGAGCCTGTTTATTTGTAAGACGTGTAGCAACTTTCCTGGTCATCACGATCTCCTGATTTGTCTGCAGTCAAGCGTGTGAGGCATGTGATGGGACGAAAAGTGACTTGTGCGACTCGTCCATCAACATTTCTTACTGAACTACGTGAACCGGTCGAGCAGGTGTGCCATATCGTATCCCAGGACTGTATTTTTCAACTGTAAGATCGACTGGATGCCAGAGTCATTGCCTGCGTTGCCACCCTACGCCACATACTAATATGTGAGTTTCCGCAGATGTGGATACTTGGTACCTAACAACAACTTGTGCTATTGATGTGTAAGTGTAATCATTTCACGTATTCCATACGCAGTGTTGCAACAATAAATCTTGAGCTAATTTGAAATATCTAAAAGAGAGTACAAACTTTTTTCCAGTGCTGTATAAAAACTTCGTAACCTACGGAACATTTTTGTTGTGCATATTTATTCTTCTGTCTGTTAACTAAAAATAGAGTGTTTATAGAAAAATTGAAATTGTCAATGTTTGATTCAGGTTCTACTCACAATTCTTAAATTTTTACTTGAAAAATAGGGTTGTTGTAGTAAAAAAAATAAATAAATGAAAACCATGCAGATCTGTCATACATCGCTAGAAAACACTATTTTCTAAAAAAAATTGTGGAATTAAAAACAAGCCGCAAAACAAAAAAATATCAAACATCGCTTCAATAATTCGTCGAGCTTATATAAAACATGTTTCTATTATTCACGAACAACTTTCGCACTTATCTATAATAACAAGTGACGCCTACCTTTGATCACGAACAACAACATTCTGTTGAGCATAAAATGGCAACAATAGTTACGTAGATATTTTTATGTTTCTGCATGTAGCTCGTACTTGCTTCAAAAGTAATTGCTTTTCTTACGTAAAAGAGAAGAATTAACGCGGTCGTTTAATTTTGATCACTTAAGAGTTGCAGTTTATATTTTTTAAGGGTATGAAATACACAATGAACTAACACCGGACGTTAGGCGGTTTTAATTAAGTGCGAGTCAAACAAAAATCAAGGAGAAGTCGTCAGCTCCCAGTTTCTCACACCTTCACTTATGTTTCTTTCTCTATGAATGCTGCCAGTACTACAGGTAATCCTACCATTTACTACATCATTAAGGACTGTACCAAAACTACCCAACTATAGTTCAGTCGGGACCTATGTAAGTAATTAGACAGTAGCGTTTGGGAAGGTAAATCACGTTCGGTGGAACTTGATAATGGGTGTACTAATGATTTATTGCATTGTGATTTGAACATTGTACACGATCGGACGGAAGTATTTTTGGTCAAATGTTTGAGTGCAACGAAAACAACATCCCCTATAAATAAAACAATGGTTTTTGTCCAAATTGTCCTTGCAAAGATTTGATGCGCCTTTGAATGATACTTCAAATCATGTACAGCTCTTAAGGTGAGGCAAATGTTTCTCTGATCTACTTTATTTCTTACATATAGAGAAATTGTTTCACAACAAACTAATTTTTAAAAATATTTTTGTAGATCCTCTGCTGTTCAGATAAAGTGAAAAAACAAGACCGACAGATGTGATCACATCGAAATTCATACCAACCTTGAGGCATGTGATACTACGCAAATGGTTATCATTACAGAGATTTACGTGCACTGTCATTGTGGAAATTCAGTACGGAGTAGCTGGACCACTTGCTGCAATAAAAGCTGCTAGACGACGTGGCGTGGAATCAAAGAGCTCGTGAATATGCTGCTGGGTAATACGTTGACACGAAGTTTATAAGAGCGGTTGCAAAGCATCATCTGTGGTGCAGGAGGACCTGAAGCAACAAGTTGTCGAAAATTCCAAGACTTAAGAAAATGTTTTAATTTTATGTTTGAAACAGGATAGCAAATGAGAAAAGAAATATTTTCTCGTGTGATATAATTACAAATCCTTATTCTCCATTTGCTTGTACCGCGAAACTTTTCTACTTAGTAAACTTTGTAATTCTAGGTCAACGTTAAGTACCCTCTAGGTTTTCATGAGTGAGTCTGGGTGTATCGAAATTTGTGACATGAATGGCCACATCCTTTGATTTCTTTGACATAAAAGATTCAGTTTTCTACACCACCAAGTGACCGTAATCCTTACACTGTGGTAACAAGACGCGGGGTAGCGGTATGTGCATATTCAGACGACGGTAGTATCACGTACACAAGGTTTAAAAGGGCAGTGCATTGGTGAAGCTGTCATTTGCACTCAGGTGATTCATATGAAAGGGTTTCCTACGTGATTATGGCCCCTACGGGGATTAGCAGACGTTCAGCGATGAATAGTAACTGACGATAGACGTAAGGGACATTTCATTTCGGAAATCGTTAGGGAATTCAATATTCCGAGAACCATGGTGTATGCTGAGTACACCCAACTTTGAGGCATTACCTCTCGCCACGGAGAACGCAGTGGCCTACGGCCGTACCTATAGGGCACGACCGAAAGCAGGGTCGTTTGCGTAGAGTTGGTAGTGCTAGCAGACAAGTAATACTGGGTGGAATGATCGCAGAAATCAATGTGGGAAGTAAGACAAACGCATCCGTTAGGACAGTGGGCTCTGGCACCAGACCACCGACGCGACTGCCTTTGCTAACACCACGATATTGCCTGCAGCGCCTCTCCTGGGTTCGTGACCTTATGATTTCGACCCTAGATGACTGACGACTGGAAAACCGTGGCCTGGACAGATGAGTCCCAATTTCTGTTGGTAAGAGCTTACGGTAGGTTTCGCCGTGGACCCCAATTCTCAAAAAGACACTGTGCATACTTTTTGTGGCACTGTAATCTATGGGATGCGTGTACTTGGAATGGACTGGGTCCTATGGTCCAACTGAACCGTTCACTGACTGGAAATGATTATGTTCGGCTTCTTGGAGACCATTTGCAGACTTCCATGGATTTTATGTTCCCAAACAACGATAGAATTTTTATGGATGTCAATGCGCCATGTCACCAGGCCACAATTATTCGCGAGTGGTTTGGAGAACATAATTTAAGAGAATAGTCTGGCAACCCAGATCGCCCAGCGTGAATCCCATAGAAAATACGTGGGGCATAATCAAGTGGTTAGATACTGCACAAAATCCTCCACTGGCAAGGCTTTCGCTATTTAGGGCGGCTGTTGAGGCTGCATGGCTCAGTATTTCTGCAGGGGACTTCCAACAACTTGTTGAGTCCATGAGCTGCAGCACCACTCTGGGAGAAAGAAGGTCTGACACTATTTTAGGACCAACCAATGGTTTTTGTTACCACAGTGTAGTAACATAGGTTTCGACTTTATCTGTGTATTAGTTCCTAAGAAAAACTATATTAAACAGTTAGACAAACAGAGAAATGGACAGCAGTGTGTTCCTTTAAGTGCTCCATTTTTACCGAGTAAGGAACGGCACTCTAAAAAGAAAGCGATGTAACACTAATAACAAAAGGCGGTTTCCATATCAGGTACTCTATACCAAAACATCAGATTTGTTTCCATATTGACTAGTTGCTCAAAAACGTAATCCTGTTTTACGAGTCGCTATTTTCTAAACGAGTGAAGACAGGAACGTAGGTCGTATTCGCTTATGCGTTGAAACTACAACTTTATCTCGGCACGAGCTGTAGGTTGCCGGTTCATGTGCTTCCTCAAACGGGCCACTTGGAGAGTTACGTCACTCGTGCATTATCCATTGTGCGACCTGTCGAGTTGGAGACAACAGAGCAATAAAAGGCGGTTTGCCTTCTCCGTTTCAGAACTGTGCTGATCAGTCACGGCTGTGTGGCCTCCAAGCTCACCTGATCTCACGTTATATGAAACTCATTTGTGCGGGGGTTTGCCTGTGACAAACTTTGCACAAGCTCCAGTACCGATTAACAAGAACGGTGCCTGCCGGAACCCAGGCGAGCTCGCAAAAGTATGGACAAATTAAATCGTCGTCTGATTACTTCTTGTGCATCTGATGATGAGCTGACTGAAAATTTGTGAAACGTCAACTTTGATCCAAACGTAAGCCGATAACGTGCCCACAAGATTGTATGTGTATTTATGTAAAGGACTTCCCCATATTTCGATCACCATTTATGTACATGACACCATTTTGCAGAACTGCGTGAAAACACTTTTTACAGCGGACTATCGACTGTCCAGCTCTTGACTATCCTGAATACTTTATCAGGCCTACTTAATTACTATCATAATAATGCTTCTCCTTCATAAAGTAAGGATTAACTTGTTGTGTGTACAGTACTTCTGCAAAGCTTTAGCCAGCGGGGGCCGGCTACAATGCTGCGTGGCAGTTCAAATATTTTTAAGTGTTTTTTGTGTTTCTAGCACATCTGGAGTCACAATCGTAAGGCACATTCTGCATTGTTCATACTGAATAATTAACTGGAACCACTCTGCAACAAACGACACTTACAGTCACCCTGGTGGCAACCCTTTCTTCCTCGATTTAACCTGTTACGATACCTCAATTGCTGTGATGTTTCCGCAAGCAGCAACGTATGGTGTGTTGGAGTCGGCGAAATTCTGCAGCCGTCTTCCTATATGGTGCTTAACTATTGAATTGGTTAATACTTACTAGTGAAGTGCACCAGCGGTATCTTCTACCTTGAGGCCGTTAACGTTCCAGTTATCTGCCTGGTCGTTAGCGTAGTTTTCGGCAATGTGTTTTTCCTCGCCACGTTGATGCTGACCGGCACAGTGTGTAGTTCGACAGCCATTTGTGTTGTTCATGTTTCTGAGTGGTTATTGTGTCTTGACTGTATTTAGACGCCAATTTTAAAACGTAGTCCTGCTGGCATCTTCGTCCTCACTGATTTTTCCTTTGTCGTGTTGTTGGTCGGGCAGAAGGGAATTGAATAGGTTGTTGGTCGGTCCTTCAGCCGTCCCTGGGTCGGGTTGCTATCCAGTTACTTATTATTACGCTTGACTGCCTGTCTCACCTGATCTTATGTTAGAGTTACCTCCTCAGGCCGACCCTTGGAGCCTTTCTGAGCACCACTGTTCTGTTGTTTTAGTTTGTGATTTTCTTTTAGTCTCAAGTACTGTGAGGGGCCTTCAGACGTCTATTAATTTAGTTTGCTTTAATGTTAAGATAAGGCCTTGAGCCGTCTCAAATAAAAACTTGGAAGATTCTTGCTTAAACAATTTCTTTTTTTAAAAAAAGAGGGGGACTTTTCCCATTGGAAATCCTTATTATTATCCAGGCCTTAAGCCTTGAGTTGTTCTATGTTCAGTATGTGTCCTTCAGCCGAACTTTACGTGAATTATTTTAAGATAAGGCCTTCAGCTGTCTTAAATTAAAATTTGAAAAATCACTTGTTTAAAACCCTTTAAAATTTTCTTCTATATCTGAAATTCTTATAATCCAGGCTTTAACCCCTAGTTCTTCTATCTCCAGTGTGTGGCCTTCAGCAGACTTTTTATGTAAAATTTACTAAGGTCTTCAGCCGTGTGTATTCCTCAAGGCAATTTTGATAACTTGAATGCTTTTAAGGGCATATGTGATTGAGTGTTTAGTGCAAATGACAGTAACTGATTTTGGCCATTTTCCACAACCATAGCCTGATCCGCTCTGTCCTGCGAAACCACATTTCAAGATATTTCGTAGGCAAGACGTATGGTATGTTACTTTATTATACGATATGTACAGAATAAATTTTCAAGATATCTCCTAAAGTCTGACATAAAAAATACACGCAATTGGTAATAACTCCGCATCTTACGGCTGGTATTGTTGAGGGAACTACGGAATGAACCATGGCCTGGTTGTTAGCATTTCTTTGAGTTCTTACAGTAATCTGCTGCGGGAGTTGCAAAGCCCTCGCCACAGATGCCGCTCATCCGCTATCTGTTCACGAATCGAGACTTCGCTATCACTCGGCTGTACTCAGCCTAAGGATTTAAATGTTTTATCATTGCAAATAAGGAGTCATATGTAAACTGGTGGCAGAAGTTTTCATCCAGTCGTTTATCTCGCACTGAACCCGTAAGAGATAAAAAATATTATTCCTTGCCGTTGAAATATCGCAGCCGAGCCGGGATGTGAAAATATAATTAGCATATTTTATGCAAACGAGTGCCTGCGGTATAACTGTATAATCCGGTCGTCCGTAACGGAGCTGGGGTGTCGTTGGCTGGTGACCATTAAGAACACCGGCGCCGCCCCCGGGGGATGTAAAACACCAGCAACAGGGCCGGCCAGCAGATCGCGCCCCCAGATAGCCGACTTCCCGCAGACGTACGACGGGCCTAAGACGTAGCTGCTGCCTCTGTGGAGATTTCTCTACAGTTGTACGTAGGGTGGATTCGCAACTTTCGAGAATACCTTAATTTTTGTTCGAAGTAGGATAATGAATGCACTCCGTCTTCAGGCCACGAGTGGCCTACCGGGACCATCAGACCGCCGTGTCATCTTCAGTGGAGGATGCGGATAGGAGGGGCGTGGGGTAAGCACACCGCTCTCCCTGTCGTTATGCTGGTATTCTTGACCGAAGCTGCTACTATTCGGTCGAGTAGTTCCTCAATTGGCATCACGAGGCTGAGTGCACCCAGAAAAATGGCAACAGCGCATGGCGGCCTGGATGGTCACCCATCCAAGTGCCGAACACGCCCGACAGCGCTTAACTTCGGTGATCTCACGGGAACCGGTGTATCCACTGCAGCAAGGCCATTTCCAGGATAATGAATGACAAAAGAAAATATTTTTCGTGTTGTATAATTAAAAATTAATAATTTTCTGATTTTATTCCTTTACTCGTATTGTGAGACCTTTCGTCTTGTCAGATGTCATGATCCTAGACCATGGGAAAATACCCTACAGCTTTTGATCAGTGACGTTGCTAGTATCAAAGTATGTGACATTAATAGCCGTATTTTTCGATCGCATTACCTTAGAAGATAAAGTGTATTATGACACAAAGGGGACAAAGAGTTAGTATGTGGTCGGAATACGTTAGTATGTGTCTTAAATATCAACTTGAAGTGTCTATCTGTACTTGAGAAAAGTGGTTTTGAATAGTGGAATGGACAGACACAGACAGACAGACGGATAACAAAATGACCCTGTAAGGATTCCATTTTTGCGGACTGAGGTCGGGAACCGTTACGGTTAGCATCACATACCGAAGATTTTCAATTACCCTGTAACGCTTGCTGTGCAATTGCAAATCATGGCCACGTGATGTAAAGTTTACTAAAGCAACTGGCCATTTTCTTCTTTAATAGCGACATCTCGCTAAGTTATGGTTTACAACTTGACTCGCTCTCGATGAAGTTTCCTACCGCATACTAACATAGTCTTGCAGGCCCGTAATACGACTGCATGTCATTCCATGATTATAGCTAATGATGATATTTTTCAATGGCTGTCCACAGTTTTTTACGATTTTAAGGACCTGAAAGTGGTTGTAGAAAACAGCTGAAACTAGTTATCGTGCTTTGATTGTTTAGGCGTTAATGGCAGCGATACACAAAACTTTTAATGCATAGACTATAATTTTAAGTACACAATTAAAACAAAATAACTAGCTTCCGTTATTTTCTACAACCATCTTCAGATTGTTCAAACTGTAAAACAGCGGTGGATATGAATTGAAAAACGTCATCACTGCAGCGACATGCAACCGTATTGTGAACGACAAGACTACAAGACCTAGTTAGATGCTAACGCAAAAATATTCAAGATAGTTCTGATAGAGTACAGACGTACTAATGTCTACATTCCGTAATAAACTTTTGGTGCATGTTTTGCACCAAATGCGTCTCCGCCACGGCCCAGCGATATGTAAGCAGTTTCTGTGAGGTACGTCGTCCCATTATTAAATTTCCATACGGCTAACTCAGTTGTTGCCACTAGGTTTAGGCATTTCATAAAGTGACCACTGGGTTGACTAGCTGCAGTTGTGCAGTGCGCTGCATTTAGTTTAACGCACGCTCACTATCAATGAAATTGTGGGACACAGACCTCTTCGGAAATAGGGAAAGATTTCCACATTGTCTGTGCAAGAGACAAATTATTTAATAGAATTAGCTGCGTGTGAATTAATTCAACTTGCTAATCTTCTCCACTTACCAGCCACCAAATCGAGTAGATTTCCTCCTCCTGCCACCCCTACTCTACTACCGCTTGCGCATTAGTTACAACTTAATCCTGTGACGTTCGCCATAACCTAATGCGTGCCTTAGGAAAAGACATTTTGTTATTTATTCTTACGAAGAAACTTTCAAAAAGAAACTTTCAAACTGCAGACATTCTTCTATAACGAGTGACATATAAAGTCAAGGAGTAACTAACGAATGTTAAAAAAAAATTCAAAGGCTGTATAAAGTGGAGGAAGGAAACCTTTGTAAGTAAATTACTTCCTCTTTTCTGATGAAACAAATGATTTTAGGAAGAAGCGGAGACTTCCTTTTCTCATGATTCGCTTCTGGTGCGGCATTCGACGCAGTAAGAGATATGTGTTATACATATTTTTATGGAATTATATTATTTTAATTCATAAAAATTGGTGCCTCCAGTTACTGCAGGGAAGCTGTTATTATTACAATATCGGATATGTTCAGTGATCTTATATTTTTCACGTCTATATATCAGGAAATGGTGCCCACATTGTAATGAGGAAAATCGAATGATTGCTTATTGTGTGGTGTCGTCTAAACGTTTTATTCTCCACAAGTCAACCTACATATTTGTGTCTTACTAAGTCTGATCGAATATTTATAACCACATTTTTCGTGGACGTCACAATAGGTCAACGACGCTCAGTGAAATGTCGAAAAAATGTAACAGCGATGGCTTAAATGCTTATCAGGAGTAATGGCTCAATATTCTAAAGGAACAAATTATGTATGGATGTGTGTAAAATTACCAACTACATCGTGCCATCGTATTTGTAATGTGTCTTTCCCGAGGCAAACTCATACTCACGCTCAGCATGTTTTTTTATTAAGTTACGTAATTCTCACTTTTATCTCTTTTTGTTCCTTTCAGTTAGTCGTCGAGCTTTAGTTGGTCAGAGTCGAAACGCTGCTAGGTGGCCGATGGTCTGAAATTCGGTCTTCAGAGTCGGCCAGGATTCGTAAAGGCAGGTGTCATTCCGCCAGGGGAAAATTGGCTTCCTTAGAATATCTGAGGACTGTACTGGATATATCAGCGGCAAGGTGTTCCATGAGTGCACGGCCATCTGCCTGGTCCTGGACGCAGTTCGTTGGTAGTAACAAGTCCAAAGGACGCAGTAAAGTTATTCTTGTACTGGGGGATATAATCCTGTATCTCAGTAGGATCTTTAACATCACTTTCCAGCGGAAAACTGCACTGGGATCTTCGAAGTGCAGGGGGATCAGTTTGTCATGCTACAAACGATTTAATGCCCGACGGCTATGTGGGTTAGTGTTAGACTTATAGGTTAGGGATTCGATCATTACTATAGCAGTTGGCCATAGAAACCTTTTTCTCTTTGCTTCATTGTGAAAAGTGCCAAGCTGGACATGATTAGGTAAAAGGAACGTAAAATGGTGTGCTTGCCTGGCAGTATGTAGAGTGCAGTCATTCTTCGCCGCGGCACTAGGAGGGGCCGGTTGGCGAGACAGATGTCCCAGAAGCATATTACCGCCGCGGAAGGTCCCAGATTTTTTATACAAGAATGACTGAATCTCGGGCGTTCCTGGAGTGATTGAAAAGAGAAAAAGTTTCTGCTATTATCCAGGATTAACCTATAACGTACACAGCTCAACTCCAGTGATCTACGCCTTACATCACAAGAGCCTTGCTGTTATTAGCCGTACACCTTCAATTGTCGTCATCGCTATAACGCCTGAGTAAATAGGAGAAACGCAACGGTATAGCCTCTGCAAATGTCTCTTGTCAAGTAAAGAATAGTAATGTTCGAACCAATCTTCAGAGGAGGATAGCTTTAAATCTGACTGCAATGTGAGAACTATTTTATTAGTGGGGTTTCCTAGGCTTTCCCCATTTCTGTTCGCTGAGGTTGGGATGGAATGACTTTTGTGTCACAGTGTGTATGTATTGACACTTATCTCAAGGATGCTGATAAATTTTTCTGATCTCTAGTGCCACTATTTTTCATACTGCCAGGTAAAATATCCTTTCTAGCACCCAGGTAGAGTGACTTCCGCCTGAAGTTCACACAGAGTGGAGAAATCACACAAATTATAAAAAGAGATGTTGTATCTATGGGTATGTGTGTGTTCCATATCTCCTCCTCAACCACTGGATCGATGTCAACCAAACTAGATACACATATCAATTGCTGTCTGGAAAGATGGGGTAAGAACCAGCCACCTATCAAATGGATAGGGGTACGATTAAAAAAGCAGCTTAGCCCACGACACTAAATACCTATACTTCAGTTCTTCAGTATTTGAGAATGAGAGCACTTACAGATTTGTAGCAGACTTTACACATAATTCCAAACCTATGCAAAACTTTTCCTCACTGCCGGCTGCAAAAAAGGAAGTAAAATAGGTTATCTCTTACTACATGCAACATAAACCGGATACTTTAATTTAGTATTTCTTTATCACTAATTTTATTCGTGATGTCCGCCCCTGGTACCTGAGTGGTCAGCGGGACGGAATGTCATACATAACGGGCCGGGTTCGATTCCCTACTAGTCCTGAGACATTTTCCCCTCAGGGACTCGGTGTTGTGTTGTCCTCATCATCTTCATTTCATCCCCATCGACACGCAAGTCGCCAATGAGGCGTCAACTCGAAAGACATGCACCAGACGAACAGTCTACCCGACTAGAGGCCCTAGCCATATGGCATTTTTTTTATTATTCGTGATACATTTTGCCGACGTTATTCATACATACCACTCAAAGGACCAGAAAAATAACATCACAGTACAGCACTTACTTCTATAAATACGACGTCCTAAACGCTGAATGCGTAGCTAACTACCGCATTATGCACGTCTTTTAAATTTTTTACTTCGTTGCTACTAACTCTATCCACAACACTTTTCGCACGCAGTGTCCATAGCTGCTCTCTGAAAGTACTTGCAAAAATATATAATTGGAAGACAGATCATTTATATGACGTCAAATATTGTGATACATGAAAATCTGCCTCATCATACATGACGTTTTAAGTTGTTACTTCTTTACTAGTAACTCTGTGGATATTTTGCAGCTAAAAATCAAACAGCATTCGGAAAGAATGACTATGGTGCACGCGATGTAAGACAAGAAAAGGAAACGTGAAAATGCTGCACCACCGATTGTGGTTCTTCCTTTTTGTGGCTCTGTGTCCAGTAAAATAGGAAGAGTCCTGGTTAGACGGGTTATAAGACCGATATTTCGTTCTCCTAAAAAATTAAGGAGATGATACGCCTTGTTAAGGACAGTCTTGGCCTCAGAGTCCCTGGAATTTATAATATACCCTGTGAATGTCGAAGCAATTATGTAGGACAGACCACTTGTACAGCTTCCGACCGCTGCACAGAATTTCAACGGCATATTGAAAATAGAGAACTATATAAATCAGCAATTGCGGAGCACAGCCTCATAGACAAACAAAAAATAATGAAACAGAAATTTTGTCCTGGGCCTCCACGTACTGAGATTCTGTTATTAAGGAGGCTGTTGGAATAAGAATGAGCGAGAAGAACTCCAACCGTGATAGCGGATGCTATCTGTGCGGTGCATGGATACGAGCGCTCAGTGCAGAGAAGCAGCAGAGACATTCCTTGCAGTGTCTACGTTCCCCCGGAAGCGGTGGGGGCCACAAGCGCAGACATTGACACCGTCGGAGAAAGTAACACTTAATCACCGACCAATCAGAAGCCGAACAATCACAAGCCTTCCTCGGGCTCTATAAGGCCACCAAAGCAGTAGTGAAGACAGTTCTTGTTCAATAATATCCCCTCCCTCCCCGCAAACAAGAACCTCCTCCTGCACATCCTCGCGACCCACCGCGTGGATGCCTTCCTCCTCAACGAAACCTTCCTCCAGTCCCAGCATACCGTAAACACATCACCCTACCTCCTCCACCGCTCCAATAATCCTCTCCTGATAGCGTGTGGTGGAGTAGCCCTTGGACACCACTGCCAGATCCCTGTTCGGCTCCAACCCGTCCTTCCCGAGCCCACAGAACACTTGATCCTCAGTCTCTTCCTCCCCGGCCTTACCATTACCTGCGCCACCATCTATGTCCGCCCTACTGCTCCTATTCCTTTTGACTTCCTTTCCCGCATCGACCATACCTTCCCCTCCTACGTCATTGCCGCCGACCTCAACATCCATAGTCGTTCCGCCGCCCAGTTACGGCGGTGACATCGGTTCCTCTCCACCCTCCAAGGTGACTTCGTTCCCATTCCCCATCATACCCGCCCCGAATCCAATACCACTCTAGATGTCGTCCTCTCATCCCCTAACCTCCATGGTCGCATAGCAGTGGACGTCCGTGACCCTATTGGCAGTGACCATCTCCCTGTCCTTCTCACCGTTTCAGACGGTTGTCGCCCCCGTCCCGATCCTCACATCGACCCTCCCTCGAGATATGTCCATGATTATTCCCGTGTCGACTGGAATGCCTACCGGGATACCCTCTCTACCCAGGTCGATAGCCACTCTCTTGCCTACCACCACCCTGATGATGTTAAGAACCTTCAACATCGCAGCGCGTCAGCAATCGTTGGTTAATATATTAAAAAACTAGAAACCCGCCTCGATTGCGAAAAAAGCACCTAGTGTTAACCTACGTTTCGGTGTAGATAACTACACCTTCTTGAGAACAATAAAACCCACAAGTGCCTAAGAAGACCTGTGTCAATGATTAGAATAACACCATAGCTATACATTTATGAACGAAAAAAAGGAAAACACAAACAGTACATACGTACAAAGTCAAAGCCACTACTTAACTCAATTATGTACGCTCCACTTCGCACCGGCCTATGTTCGATGGGCCATGACCCGCCACAAATTGATGATGTTACCCATGTTGCCTCCTTTCTCCAGCAGACCTTGTCTGAGGCCGTGGAGGCCCACATCGCCACCATCGCCATCCACCCGCACCGTCCCACTTTACCCCCACAGGTCGTCCTCCTCCGTGAATCCCGCCTTCTCTACCGTGCCTTCCTTCACACACGTGACCGGGACACTACGACGCCACCGGCAACTACAACGATACGTCAGACACTGGCTCGTGGCTAAGAAACTCCGGGACTGGCGACAGACATGCACCCATCGTAATGCTGCCCTACCTATCAACTCGTCCAAGTACTGATCAGCCTTCCGCCACCTTACCAAATATAAACCCACCCCCTACTACCCTCTCCTTCATGATGACCACCCCTTCCCTGACAACCTTAGAATACTCATGTGGGGCTGGAATGCAATAGTCTGGGAAGGAGTAGAAGAGAAGGTTCCAGGAGAATATGGGCTTGGGACAAGCAATGAGGGAGGAGAAAGAGTAATTGAGTTAAGTAATAAATTTCAGCTGGTAATAGCGAGTAATCGTTCAAGAATCACAACAGGATAAGGTACATTTGGAAAAGGCCGAGTGAAACGGGGAGATCTCAGTTACATTGCATCATGGTCAGGAAGAGTTTCCAACATAAGATATTGGATTTTAAGTCTTATTGCGGAGCAGATGTAGACTCATATCACGATTTGGTAGTGATGAAGAGTATGTTGAAGTGTAAGAGATTAGTGAGGAAGAATCAACATAGAAATAAATGGAATACGGAGTTACTAAGGAAAGACGAGATACGATACATGAAGGTAACTGCGAATAAACCATGGGTAATACAAGAAAAACTTCAGTTGAAGAAAGAAGTATGAAATTTTTCAAGGAAATTCAGGGATACATAAATACAAGTCGTTGACGAATGGAACCTAACAAGAAATGGCTGCATTAAATGAGAAGAAATCGAAAAAGAAATGATTGTTGGAAAGACTGACTCAGCGTATAGGACACTCAAAACAACCTACGGTGAAATTAAAAGAAAGGGCGGTAACAGGGATTTCCACTGTTAAATGTAGAGGAGAGGGTAGACTAGTGGAAAGAGTACACTGTATGCCCCTATGCGTATGAAGACGTGTGACAGGTAAAGAAAAAGGAATCAATATAGAACAGATAGGGGTTCTAGTATTAGGATCATATTTTAAAAGAGCTTTGAAGTCTTAAGATCGAGAAAGGCACAAGGGTTACATAGCATTCCATCAGAATTTCTAAAATCATTTTGCGATATGGTAATAAAATTACTGTTCTCTTTGATGTGTATAATGTATCAGCCTGGCGACATACCATCTGACTTTCGGATAAAAATCGTCCACACAATTCCGAGGACAGCAAGTGCTGGTAAGTGCAAGAACTATCGCGCAGTCACCTTAACAGCTCATGCAGCCAGGCTACTGACAAGAATAATATACAGAAGAATGGAAAAGAAAATTGAGGATCTATTAGATGACGATCAGTTTGGCTTTTAAAAAGGTAAAGGCATCAGAGAGGCAATTCTGACATAGCGGTTAATAATGGAAGCGAGTTTAAAGAAAAATCAAAACGTGTTCATAAGATATGTCGTCCTGGAAAAAGCGTTCGACAATGGAAACTAGTGCAAGATGTTCGAAATTATGAGAAAAATAGGGGTAAGCTATAGAGAGGGTCGGGTAATATACAACAGGTACAAGAGCCAAGAGGTACTAAAAAAAGTGGACGGCCAAGAAAGAAGTGCTGTGATTAAAAAGGGTATAACACAGGGTTGTAGTATTTCACCCCTAGAGTTCAATCCGTACATGAGAAAATGTGCAAATCTTTCAATGATAAGATTCGCTGATGACATTACCATCCTGAGTGAATGTGAAGAAGAATGATCTGCTGAATGGAATAAACAGTAAATGAGTACTGAATATGAAGTGAGAGTAAATCGAAGAAAGACCAAAGTAACGAGAAGTAGCAGAAAAGAGAACAGCGAGAAACTTAAGATCAGGATTGATGGTCACGAAATAGACGAAGGAATTCTACTACCTAGGCAGCAAAATAACTAATGACGAACGGAGCAAGGAGGACATTAAATGCAGACTAGTACTAGCATAAAGGGCATTCCGGGCCAAAAGAAGTCCACTAGTATCTAATAGAGGCCTTAATTTCAGGAAAAAATTTCTGAGAATGTAGGTTTGGAGCACAGCATTGTATGGTAGTGAAAAATGGACCCTGAGAAAACCGGAACAGAAGAGAATCTAAGCGTTTGCGATGTGGTCTACAGACGAAAGTTGAAAATTAGGTGGATTGATAAGATAGGAAATGAGGAGGTTCTGCATAGAATAGGAGAGGAAAGGAATATTTGGAAAACACTGAGAAGGAGAAGAGACAGTATGATAGGACATTGGTTAAGAGATCAGGAAAAGACTTCCATGATACTAGAGAGGGCTGTAGAGGGCAAAAACTGTAGAAAAAGACAGAGATTGGAAGACACCCAGCAAATAATTGAGGACATATGTTGCAAGCGCTACTCTGAGATGAAGAGTTTGGCATAGGAAAGGAATTCGTGGCAGGTCGCATCAAACCAGTCAGAAGATATATACGCAGATCCACGTGTAGAAACGTCATTCTAAACCCCTGGAAAGATTTCAGTCCAATTTGGCACAGATGTTAGTAGAAATCTGGAAAATAATACTGTAGGGCTAGGAACCGCCAACCTCCTATTGGGGTAATGACGTGGAGGGAGAAAGCAGGACAAGGAGACAGACAGACAGCGATGGGAAAGGAGGAGATAGGCAAGGATAGGAGGGGGAAGAGATAGACAGTGTTAGGGGAGGGGGAAATGGGCAGAGAGAGGGAAGAGGAGGAGACTGACAGAGAAAAGAAAGAAGATAAGGTGGACAGAACAGCGGGAGGAAGAAACGGGCAGAGAGATGGAGAAGGAGGAGATGGACAGGGAAAGGGGGAGGAGGAGATGGACAGAGGAAGGGGGCAGGAGATGGACACAAGAAAGTGGGTAGGAGGAGATGGACAGGGAGGGGTAGGGATTAGGAGACTGACCAAGAGAGAGAGCGAGAAGTAAATGAATTTAGAGGGAGTCGGCGGAGATGGATAGAGGGGTAAGGAGCAGGTGGCCGTCGAACTCGTAATATTTACAAACGCTGCAAGAAAATACCACTTCATACTTCATAACAAAAACAGTAGAAAATGCAGGAAACTGGTAACGGCAGTTTCTAGTGTTCATTCCTTCAGATAATTGTAAAATCACACTGGATTTTAACACCGAACAGGAAACATCATATGTTGCTACGGGCGTTATAGTCGCGCACAACACTCTCCCCTTCTACCAAAGCCGCCATCGGTTGCGGCTATACGTTCATTCCCTTCTAAATAATTTTGACTTTAACTGTCAACAATTTCAAAAATATTTGCCATCCCCTACTCTTTACCACTTTCACACACACCAGCATCCGTGATACCTCTTCAGGACACAACACCATTCCTAAAATTTTAATGTAGTTAACTACGTCGTAATCTGATATTCATTCAATTGTTATGTAGTCTGACAGGAGACAGAAGTCTATCAGACAACTGATTTTCACTGATTTAAGTTCTATAGCATTCTTTATAAATTTCCGGATAATAAAATAGTGGAAGCCTGTTGGACCAATCTCATTCCCTCACTAGAAATATAAAATATTGTGTTACTGCATTCTAGCGAAAGTTTGCTCCTGTGTGTTTAGTATGATTGGCCTGATAAGTTCCCTCATTCATGTAGATGTGATCACGACAAGATGTTGCAGACGGGTGGTTGGCACGACAGTGTGATGTGTCGTGGAAGTTAGAGAAAGGGACGCAAAACGGGAGAGAGAGGAAAGGAGGTAGACGGAGAGATTTGTATCATCCTAGAGATCACCGTTGCTTGTGACATTCTATGAGTTACCATCGAATCACACAGATCTGCTGGAAATGTCCAGAGGGCACGGTTACAGATAACTGGCGTGAAAACCTCATCTACACAACTTTGTTAGTTGAAACCCCTGAGGGGCACAATATTTTTTTGGCTCTCAACTGGGGAAATTTTTTAGCGTAATGAAGGCCGCGGAAACACCAAAATTCCTACTGCCTCCCCCACCCCCCCTCTCCCTCTCCCCAGTGTAGACAAGATATACTTGGTTCTCATATACCAAACATTAAGTAACTTATTCCGTAGTCCACAAAGAAATTTATACAGTTTAAAGTAATGTTCTTTATTTTGTGGATGTTACGGCAGGCTCATGGCAATGAAGAAAGTTAGCATGATCCATGATTGGTATATGAGTCAGCAGTTTCCGTGCGATTATCGAGATAACCGTAACTTCGGACAATGTTCCACCGTTGGCGTGGCTTTTGTTCTTTATCCCTCTTCGGTGCACCTCGTTAGTCACCGCTGTTTTTCAGAATTGAGCCGTCACTACGGAGAAGTCGATAGATGCGGGAAGATTATTACCGCCCGCTAATAATGCTTGCGTGACAGTAAGAAAACTACCATGCTCATTAGGTTCAACTCTTCGACACACGGCTTCTTAAAACCGACAAGTATTTACAGACACGGGTAACAGCACGATGACGTCAGCAACGAATTGTTGAAAAGCTCGAATAATGCTGTCCGAAACTTAATAAAACTAACTATACAGGGTGTACATTGCTAAAATTTCAAAATTTTGTGGGAGGAGAACCGCTGCTCAGAATGAGGTCCAGTTTGAACAATTTATTATTGATGCAGGAGGAAACGTCATGGGGGATTGCCCGGAAGTTGGACACGCTAATGAGCAAGGTGCATGAAATCCTACGAAACATCCTGAATTGCTGCCCATATAAAATCAGCCATTTTCAGCAGTTAATTCGTGCTGACCTGCCAGGAAGACGGATGTTCCCTCTGGAATATCTTGCTCTCATGGAAGTGGACAATGAATGGCCATGGAACATTCTGTGCACAGACGAAGCCCATTTCCATCTCCAAGATCATATCAATAAGCAAAACAACAGAATATGGTTAAAGGAAAATCCGCACGCACATCAACTAGTACTACTGCATTCTGCAAATTAGTGTAGTGCGGCTTGATGGCAACGTTTATCGTAGGGCCGTATTTTTGTCGAGGAAATGAGTCCTGTACAGTCGCTGATAAACGCTAACAATGTCTTTTGCGGACAGTCATTCCAACCATTTAACAGCGTGGATGTGTGGTTAAGATAAGTTTTATGCAAGATGGTGCTCCTCCGCACATTGCACAGCCAGTGAAGGGGCATTTCGGAAATGCTAGAATTGTCAGCCGTCATTTCCCTACAGCCTGGCCGACCAGAACCCCAATCTTAATGCGACTGACTTCCGGCTATAGGGTTATCTGAAAGATTTTGCCTTCATCGCTCAAATTACTACTTTCCCAGTTACTACTGTAGCTGGATTGAAGGTGCGCATTGCGCAGCGCTTTATCAACGTGGCCCCTGAGACACTCCGATCTTTTGTGCAACGTGCTGTTTCTCGATTTCAGCTTGTGGCAGAAAACGGCCGACAGCAAATTAAAAACATCCGCCAGTCTCACGACAATTAATAAACAATGTCATTTTGCTTTTTATGCGATTTTTGGCTCCAGGGCAGTTAAAAATCGACGTCATTATACCTTTATGTAGTTTTGGTCCAGGAAAGTTGAAAACCGATGTCATTTCCCTTTTCCGATTTCTCCCATCCGATGCCGTGGTAGATGGGCTTATCTAACAAATAGTGCCACAAGTTTTGGGTGTCTAACTTCTGCAGCCTTGCACGTTGAACTTTATGGATGGTGTACTGTTTAACTCAAACGATAACCATTGTATTGCGATTCGACTATCATTTTCATCCAAATCGATTAACGTTAAGAGGCTTACAACGCCTTCTATCGGTCACAATTTAGTTAAATTCTTTGATTCTTCATTGACATTTACCCCGTGCGTTAATTATGCTGCTCAATTTGCACGTCCTATTGGTTTTTGTTTCGAAACTAGAACTTTTATTGTGGACACCCAATATTTAAAAATACTTTTATTTGCCACGAAATAATTGTCAACTGCGCCCGATGCCCTCTTGCTATAGTTTACAAAGCCTATGGAAGTTGCCAGTGAAAGCTTGTTTTGAGATTTCTAATTTTTTTAAAGGAAGTGTGGAGTCCCTCCACCCCCACACCGAGGTGGTGACCGTCTCAAAAGATCTACCGTCACCTCCGTATTTGTCAGTTACTAATAGAGGACTTAACGAGATATGGGGCCGTGATATTATCCATACGTCTGGGTAGGGTAACTCACTAATACTCATGGAGACAAGTGCATAGTGGTTATTTTCGACAGATCATGCGAGGGTGACGTTGTTAGTTTCCTGTATAGTGCAGTGCTCGTCACCGTTGTCATACCTTACGTCGTCATCAAGAGTACCAGTTCTATCGTGGAGGGGTGTTGCTGGGCTGGGCACCTGTGAGTCTCCCGGGCCAACTGCAACATCTGCACTTTATAACAAGCCAAGGTCTTTATATGAGTGGCTGATTGGTCATAAATCGAACGCAATGTGTAAGGGTTTTGGTGGGATTTGTTTGGATTTAGTGTGCAATACGGTTTCCCTGCGTTGTTGGTTTGTCGTCTAGTTTATAGTTGTCAATGCACGTTACCTTTGCTATCCAGCAGGGGCACACCACTATTTGCCATGGCTGTCTGTGTTTTGGCGCTACCTATAGGTGGTTGATTGTCCCCAACTAGCAGCGGTTATTGACGGTTTTGTTTCCACCTATGGCTGTGATCGTAGTTTCCCAAGTTAAGGATGAAAGTATCATTCGCATGTCCTGGTTCAAATGCCTCTGAGCACTACGGGACTTAACCTCCGAGGTCATCAGTCCCCTAGAACTTAGAACTATTTAAACGTAACTAACCTAAGGACATCACACACATCCATGCCCGAGGCAGGATTAGAACCTGCGACCGTAGCGGTAGCGCGGTTCTATACTGTAGCGCCTAGAACCGCTCGGCCACCAGGCCGGCCACGTGTCCTGTTTTTCTGTACACTCCCGTGGCGAGTTTTTCGAATACCTCCGTGAGAGTCTCAAGGCAGTTTTCTGCGTAAAAGTCCACGGAGCGTGTCTGTAGGGAAGCGTTGCTTATGATACGTAGCACTCTCTTCTGTATGATGTGCAGGGGGAGTAGAGGTGTGTCGGAGTCGCGTTTCCCCAGACTGGAGCTGCATGCATCATCATTGGTCTAATTTGTATTGTGTGCATGGACCTGGACACCCTCCGACTCAGTGCACTTTGCCTTTTGAGCATAGGGTGAAGCTTCTTGAGCCTCGTTTTAGCTCGGATATTCACTCATTCAATGTGGTCCCCCTCCCCCCCCCCCCCCCCCCCTTAATCTATGTTTCTGATCTAACCAGACATCGAGGTATCTGACTTTCATACAGAGACGTATTGGGCTTGTACGTAGTGTTATTCATGCAATTTTGATGTTGGTGCAGGTATTTCGGTTTGCATGTGAACAGAACAGCCGACCTTTACTTAACATGCCATCGTTTCAACTAAGGCTCGGCAGTTCTGAGTGCTGTCTACAATCGTGAATTTACGTTTGACGGTTTCCAGTCTTGCGCTAGGATGGCTGTGTCATCAGTGTAGATGGCTGTTGTCGTGTATTGTGTGTCTGGGAAGTCAGTATTGTGGAGGTAAAACAAGAGGGTCCCTAGGATACTGTGTAGGTGTACTCCCACTTGTATACCATGTTGTGTTGATTGTTTCCCCTGAATGTCAGTGTAGAAGCATCTGTTAGTGAGACATGAATCTACGAGACGTATAGGACCGTCGGGGAAACCAACGTCGCTGCGTTTGCGAATGAGACGTTGTGCCGTAGACGATCGAAGTCTTTTCGATGTCCAGGAACAACAGTCCCTGCAGCTTTGTTGGTATTGTAGCCCGCTGCGGTATGTTCCACTACGCGGAGTAGTAGTTGTGTTTTGGAGTGCCGAGGCCGGCCGCTGTGGCCGAGCGGTTCTATGCGGAACCGCGCTGATGCTACGGTCGCAGCTTCGAATCCTGCCCCGGGCATGGACGTGTGTGATGTCCTTAGCTTAGTTAGCTTCAAGTGGTTCTAACTCTAGGGGACTGATGACAGATGGTAAGTCCCATAGCGCTTAGAACCATTTGAACCATTTTTGGAGTGCTGATTATTGAATTCGAACTGCTCCGACATCATGGTGTTACTGGTGATGCAGCGCCTAGTGAGACGTTTGAGAATTGCCTTCTCAACAACTTTGCTGAGCTAGCACTGGAGACTGATTGGTTGATAATTTTGTGGGAGGGAGTGGTCCTTCATTGGCTTCCTGAACATTAGCACATTGGCCACCTTCAAATAGTCAGGGAAATGTTAATGTTGTACGATGGCATTTGTGATGTGTGTTAGGCTGTCAATAGCTTTGTCTGCGGACTCCTGCAGGACACGGTTTTGGACGCCTTTGCGACCAGGTGCTTTTCTATCTGTGGTATGTTTGATGATCCATGTGATTTCATGTGTGTTAGCGCTTCTTATTACGTCGCGCGTGGGCGTGGGCTGGTTTTCTCTACTGCTACTCATCGGCAGTGTCTATTCAGAACGTGTATCACCACTGTGAGCACAGGCACATATGGTGGCTATACGTTGGGAATATACACTGCTGATGAGTAGCGGTATATGGCACCTAGATATTGTATGTGGATCCTGTGATACATGAGCCAGTGATTGGAAGTACTTATTTGTTTAATAGTAGGACCTGAAGATGACGCAAATGTAGCGTTGAAACCGGAGGTTTGAATAAGAAATACTTTGAAGAAACGTTTGTGACCTTCATTTCGACTACTTCTATTGTCAGCCACTGTCCGACGCCTAGAAGAAGAATGGACTCTCACAAGTTGGCCGAACAACATTTGTGGAACCCAATGATTGTACAGCAGCGATGTCTTGACAAATTCCTCATGGAACTCAGCATCGATAACATGTTCTTCGTGTACAAATTGCCAGTCGAAGACACGGTTGCTGTGGGAAAAGGATGAACAGAATTGTTCTGACACCGATCTTACAAATCCAAATACACTTTGGTATGGAGCAGATGGCCATCATTCCTTGGACTCTGTATCAAGCAGAGAGCAGAACCTCTCATAATCTACGAAGGCAGGTAGAAAAAAAAGGACCTTCTTCACAAGAGTCAATGATGAATGTGTTTTGCATTTGTGATTCTACGTGCAAGTCAACTGGTCACTTGTCATTGTGAACACTAACCAAACACTGATTGATCCAATTCTCCATGATAGTCTCTCTTCAAAGCTTTTCGTATCTGTAAACTACAAGACCTATATCTATTTAATCATTCTTGCTGTACTCAAGCCTGGATACCTGTTTACAGTTTTTACCCACAACATTTCTCTTCACGAATGAGCTAAATATTCCTTGTTGCCTTTCTCCTGTCAATATGTCCACTTTAACCATGTTATGCCAATAGATTTTTTCACCCCCGCTGCAATCAATACTTCATTACTTCCTGAACTACCCATTTAATTTTCAGCTTTTTTCTATAGTGTCAAAAGTTAAAGACTGGAGTTCTATGTCTCTGAAATTTTTTTGTCGTCTACGTTTCACCAGCACATAAGCCTTCATCTTCCAAAAGGTCTTCTTGATTCTTTAATTTATGTATGGTGTTCACGAAAGCTTTACTTGTCAACATTTTATACCCTCTTTACTTCTGTCAGTGTTCTTTTTGTCGCCCCAAGAGCAGAATTCGTCTAGCAGTTTCAGGTCTTGCAAACGACCTTCGCAGTTCGCAATATATCTCTGTTTCTTAATTTCTAATGTAAAGCGCCTTTTATCACATGACTTGAACACCGTTGTTCTCCCTGGTACGCAGTACCCATGTGAGGCTTTCTACGCTAGGAAGGACAGGAATAAAGGGTGGTTGAACTTCATTAGTGTTGTGTACTTCCTGTTTATCTTCACAGAACACACTAAGTCAGATTTATTAAACACCTGTTGAAAAATACCTCCAGTTGCATTGATTACTAAGAAAAAATAATTTACAATCAGAACATTATACCAGACGGATTAACGGGAAACAGATTAAATACCATAATAGTATCTGTAGTAGGGCAATAAAAGAGGCAGAAACTACTGTATTTCCCGAAAGAAACTTTAAGACTTACATTCCAAATCAGAAGTATACTACGCGAATAAGCACAAGAAAACTGCTATAATGCCGGATAGCGGAGATGTGAAAGACACGCAAGAGAAATAATCAGGCAAAATGCATGTTAAACTTCGGGTTCTGAATGGAATAATAGTCAATGAGAACCTTCAGCAAATTAACATATTTTAAATCTCCTAGCGTCTGTCCAGTTTATAAAATAACAGTGCATACAAGGAGAAAGATTAATAACCATTCAGTTTGCCGAGCCACACTTGCATAAACACACTGCAGTAAATAATTTAGTAACTAATCAATTGACAAAGATTTATATGATCTAGAAATAAAAGAATTAAAAGGAGAGCTGCAGTAGGCGAGCAATGATAAATATACTGCTAACGTGCTACACAATCCTTTCTTGACAAGGCGTAGGGTTCGAAAGGATTCAGTGATGCGGGTCTACCTGTACACAGCTAGCCGATAGGTATGACGCGAACTAGGCTCCGCTTTCGGATGCTACGCCTGCTCTATCAACCAGGCACATATGACCGAAGTCCCACCAAAAGAGGCATAAATTGTAGCCTCATTAACAGAGGAATATATAGATTGTAGTACAGGAATTGGGCCAGGCTTGTGCTATAGACCGAACGCCGCCGCACGACAGTCAAAATTACAGCAACAAGACAAACAAGTAAATAACTTTTCATTGAGTTGATGGAGTCAAATCAAGGGAACTTGTAAGTCCGCCAAAACCTAAGCATCGTTCCTGACACAGTCACGGAACAGGAGTTCGACTGACAAACACAAATTCTTCCAAAACATTTTCGATTGGCCAACGAACCGCTGACTAACAAAAAATGGCTCAAATGGATCTGAGCACTATGGGACTCAACTGCTGAGGTCATAAGTCCCCTAGAACTTAGAACTACTTAAACCTAACGAACCTAAGGACAACACACACATCCATGCCCGAGGCAGGATTCGAACCTGCGACCGTAGCGGTCGTGCGGTTCCAGACTGTAGCGCCAGAACCGCTCGGCCACCAGCGGCCGGCCGCTGACTAACAGATGATAGAACATAACCTTTTGAATAATATTACAGCCACATATAATAAAGCAATAATAAACGTGAAATAAAATCGTCACTGAGACCGAGAAACTAAATTAAGTTACCTCAACCTCCCAAAAAAGAAAAAAAATACAGTTAAACTTGGTAGCATAATCACCCGATGAGACAGTAGCTGGAACTGTACGCTCCAGTAGTACTACATGCAGGACATGGAACATGAAATGAATCCATTTAATATATAAATGCGCGCCGCCACATATCCGACGCCTTACCGCAAATAACACTCATACTGGAGCATTAAATAAATAAACAAATTCAGTAGTTTTATCGGGATACACACACAATTCTGCCTAGAGACAGAAGCGGGATCAATAACCAGTTGCCTGGTATGGAACCAGACTTGAACCTCGAACAAACAACGAGAAAACTACCGAACTTAACAGACACAGTAATTGTACCGCTAATGGCAATTATAGCTATGGTTACTGCTTATGCGCGGCTCACTCCGACAAACCAAATCGGAAGCTCACCAGACATATTCGTAAAACAATCCAGAATTACAGTGTGAAGCTGACACACAACTTCAACATACTGTCGGTCCGTCGCCCGTCTCCAGAACCGGTCGGTCGCTGAAGCACCCAACACGCACCTTTCCTTGGCACGCGCTCCAAACGTTTAACTACGAGATGAATGATGTCTTTCTTCGAGAACCTGGAAATTAAGTTTTTTCAAAATTTTTGTTACTCTCTCTACACTGTCTGTGAAGCCTTTGAGAATTCAGCCGACCCATCTTCGTATACGCTTTACGTACCGGGTTAATATGACCTGATGTAAATTATCTTCACTTAGGTGGCGTTATATAAGTATGGACGTATAAGTGTCATGCTTTCATTATTTTTTGTCGACGGACTACATCTTCCAAGTATCTTATCAATGTATAAAGCAGTCGTGGACATCTTGTCGAAATAATTCAGAGTAAAACCTCGACCTGTTGACGATTACCTCCATCGTCTACGTCACAGCAAGTGAGTGCTGTGGTGGTCTTCTATGCCCCATAGACGATTTCTAATCGGTCAGTAACTACGTCAAGCTGTCGCAGAAGGTGTCGACGTCTGCACTGGTGGCGCCACCACTCCCATAATAGCATAAACATTGCGACGGCAATCTCTGATTCTTTTCTGCATCAAAATGGCTCTGAGCACTATGGGACTTAACATCTATGGTCATCAGTCCCCTAGAACTTAGAACTACTTAAACCTAGCTAACCTAAGGACATCACACACATCCATGCCCGAGGCAGGATTCGAACCTGCGACCGTAGCAATCACGCAGCTCCGGACTGAGCACCTAGAACCGCTAGGCCACCGCGGCAGGCTTTTCTGCGTCGAGTGCTCTCTTCCATGCACCGCTAAGGTTACATCCCCTGTCACGGTCGAAGTTCTTCTCCCACACCCCTTTGTCTACAGACTTTTTAAATTACAGTAACGGTAGGGTTGTGTGCATAAGGCATAAGAGGACAGTGCACTGGGGGAACTGTTATTTGTACTCAGTTGATTCATCTGAAAAGAAATTGGTCGTGATTATGTTTGCACGACGGGAATTAATAGTTTTTGAGCGCGGGATGATAATTGGAGCTAGACTCATGGGACATTTCATTTCGGGGATCGTTACGGAATTCAGTATTCAGAGATGCACAGTGTCAAGAGTATGCCGACATACCAAATTTCAGGCATCACTTCTTACCATGTACAACGCAGTGGCCGACAACCTTCACTTAACTACCGGGAGTAGCGGCGTTCGTGTAGCGCTGTCAGTGCTAACAGGCAAGCCACGTTGCATGGAATAACCGCAGAAACCAGTATGGGACTTACTACGACTGTATCCGGTAGGACAACGCGGCGAAATTTGGCGTTAATGGCCTGTGGTAACAGATCACAGTCGCGAGAACCTTTGTTAACAGCACGACGTAGCCTGCAGTGCCTCTCCTCGGGTCATGACCATATCGGTGGGACCCTAGATGACTGTAAAACCGTGACCTAACCACAAGACCCACTTCAGTTTGTAAGACCTGATGGTAGGCGCAGACTCTACAAAGCCATGGAACCAAGTTATCAAAAACGCAATCTGATGGTGGCTCCTTAATGGTGAGGGGTGAGTTTGCATGGAGTCGACGCGGCCCTCTGGTCCATGTGAACCGATCATTGAATGGAAATAGTTACATTCGGCTTCTTGGATACCATTTTCTGCCATTCATAGACCTCATGTTCCCAAATAACGGCGCAATTTTTGTGCATGACCATGTGCTACGTCATCCTGCCACATTTGTATGTGACTAGTGCGAAGAACTTTCTGTACAGTTGAAGTGAATGATTTGCCCTCCCAGAACGTCCGACATGAATCACATCAAACATTTATTGGATATAATCGACAGTTCAACTCGTGCACAAAATCCTGCACCGGCAACACTTTCGCATTTAAGTACGGCTATAGAGGCAGCATGGCTACGGCCGAGGTGGCCGAGCGGTTCTAGGCGCTACAGTCTGGAACCGCGCGATTGCTGCGGTCGCAGGTTCGAATTCTGCCTCGGGCTTGGACGTGTGTGATGTCCTTAGGTTAGTTAGGTTTAAGTAGTTCTAAGAGGCATTTGAACAGCATGGCTCAGTATTTCTGCCGGCGACTTCCAACGACTTATTGACTTCATGCCACGTCCAGTTGCTGCTGTACGCTGCGCAGAAGGGGATCCAACACGATATTAAAAGTTATCGTATTACTTTTGTCAGCTCGCCATATGTAGGAGCCTGGGACAAAACTTCTGTTTCGTCATCCACTATTTTGCATTAGGTTCTGAGGCTGCGCTCACCAATTGCAGATCTCTTCAGCTCTCAATTTTTATTATGCCACTGTTGTTGTGGCCAGCGGTCAGAAATAATACGGATCGACTGACCCATATAATTGGTTCGGCACTAGTGAGGAATTTTGTAAATCCCAGGCATCCTGACGCAGAGGCTCTTCTTCGCAGGACTCAGCTTCTAGTATATCTTCTTAGGAGGTCGGAAAATTGGTCTTATACCTCATCTACTCAGGACTCTGCCTGTTTTACTGGATGTAGCACCGCAGATAGGAAGGAGAACGATCGGTGGCTCATCGCGTGAATGTTCAACATTGTCACATTTGCTTTCCTTGCAAAATGCTGACTTCATATTGTGGTGTCACCGCCAGACACCACACATGCTAGGTGGTAGCCTTTAAATCGGCCGCGGTCCATTAGTATACGCCGGACCCGCGCGTCGCCACTGTCAGTGATTGCAGACCGAGCGCCACCACACGGCAGGTCTAGAGAGACGTCCTAGCACTCGCCCCAGTTGTACAGCCGACGTTGCTAGGAATGGTTCACTGACAAATACGCTCTCATTTGCCGAGACGATAGTTAGCATAGCCTTCAGCTACGTCATTTGATACGACGTAGCAAGGTGCCATTACCAATTTATATTGAGATTATAAAACATGTATAAACAAGAGCGATGTACACCAATTATGGATTAAAGTTAAGTATTACATCAACTACGAACTTTATTTGCTACTATTAATTCCCTTAACTGTTCCAGACCTCGCGCCAGCCTGCGTGAGCTTAAGCGCGTACCTTTCGGCTACCCGTCACTGTGGATTGGCTGTCTTGCCAGTCTACAACACATATCACGTGAATCATAGCGTTCTTTCGGAACTCATTCATCAGATGATTACTTTGGGAATCCAAGTGGTTCTCGTCAGAAATAGTTTTCTCTGTGCACCTGCATATTTAAAACTGCTCTCTTATGTACTGGACGAAGAAAATTCTGGGCGTCAAGGTATAAAACAGTGTGCGACGGCATACGGTACACAGAATGGCCGGCCGACACGTCCATCCGACTTTCGTTGTACGAAAACATCTAAATGTATCTCGACCGCCAACTAGATGTTTAGATGCATACTGTTCATATGCTCATGGAAGTGATCAAGAGCTTCTACGCCGTATGACCATAACAGAAACGTATCTTCAGCATAACAATAAAATGAAGATGGACGAAGAGGAGCCATATTTAATGCAAGTTCCCCAAAATGTACCATAAGGACATTGACCACTGCTGGAGGGAATGGAGAACAATTTTGACGAACATTTGTGTGTGTTATACCGCTCCTACAATGCATTCCAGCATGACCTTTTCATCAGAAACAACACGCCCCTGTTCAATTTCTTTATTATGAGTTTTTATACTAGTTCAAGGTACCTTCAGCGTAAACGAGAGAGACATTTAAAATTCTGTAACAGGAAGAGCTACCACCGCCAGTACAGTGACAGGCAGCAGTGGCTGCGGTAACAGATGTCCCGTCTGGGAATGTGCGTTGGGAGAAGAGAGCTCTGAACGTAACATAAGAAGTAGCCTTAGCCACCATCCAACTAGCGAGATGAATAAAAACATTCATAATTTAGAGAAAGTCACAGTAATCTTAAAACGAAGCAACAGTGATATATTTTGCCTGACAAAAAAGTGAAGTACATAGAACAAATGGCAAGGTGTCAGTGCACCTACGTAGATGTACACACCGTTAGTGTGTACGTATATCATTAGAACGCAATTCTATTTGACAGCTGAAATGGCTACCAGACTGCATTAGCTGTGTTCCAGTTCAGTGTTACCGGCTTTGGTAGAGTGTATAAGGGGTGTGAACAGCGTCGAATGTTGAGTGATCACTGTAAAGGAGAGAGACGCCACATCTACGAGTGAGATAGCGTTATAAACAACTGACAGAGTTTAAAAATAGCTTGATAGATGATCTCTATTTGGCGGGCTTGTCGAATCGTACAATATCCAGATTTCTGAGGCATTCATACGTGACAGTAGTCGCTGGTGAACTACATGGTAACGTGAGGGCAGGCATATTCGTTGTTCTGACCACCACGTATGAGCACCTCAAAGGACTATCACCTTCTTGTGCACCAAACACACCACCACCTGCCATCCGAGAGCAAAAATTTATGTAGTCCCGAACTAGAAATACAGTACTGGCCATTAAAATTGCTACACCACGAAGATGACGTGCTACAGACGCGAAATTTAACTGACAGGAAGAAGATGCTGTGATATGCAAATGGTTAGCCTTTCAGAGCATTCACAGAAGATCGGCGCCGATGGCGACACATACAACGTGCTGACATGAGGAAAGTTTCCAACCGATTTCTGACACACAAACAGCAGTTGACCGTCGTTGCCTGGTGAAACGTTGTTGTGACGCCTTATGTAAGGAGGAGAAATGCGTATGATCACGTTTCCGACTGCCGGCTGCGGTGGTCTAGCGGTTCTAGGCGCTCAGTCCGGAACCGCGCGACTGCTACAGTCGCAGGTTCGAATCCTGCCTAGGGCATGGATGTGCGTGACGCCGTTAGGTTAGTTAGGTTTAAGTAGTTCTAAGTTCTAGGGGACTGATGGCCACAGATGTTGAGTCCCATAGTGCTCAGAGCCATTATGAACGTTTTCCGACTATCACTAGCAGTCGATATGACAGGCATCTTATCCGCATGGCTGTAACGGATCGTGCAGCCACGTCTCGATCCCTGAGTCAACAGATGGGGACGTTTGCAAGACAACAGCCATCTGCACGAACAGTTCGACGACGTTTGCAACAGCATGGACTATCAGCTCGGAGACCATAGCTGCGGTTACCCTTGGCGCTGCATCACAGACAGGAGCGCCTGCGATGGTGTACTCAACGACCAACCTGTGTAGGATATGTAAATCACTGTCATCGATAGATAGTGTACAAGGGAATGATAGAGGCAACGTGTAATATTGTATAACGGTGCCGACGGTGGTTGGCTCATTCACCATGGGGGCTTCCGGGATGGATAATCGTGGGCTGAAGTTCTCTGCTGAAGGGAGTTGTATGCAGCGCAAGAAGGTTCGATCAGGTTTACAATGACTTCTTCATAGCATCATATTCCAATAAACGGCTTGGAACTGCAAGTGACGATAACAGGCGAGGTGAATGTCACAGTATTTTCCAGTGCGACAGCGCCGGCAGCTGACGCGATGCTATGTCGCTGCTGCGGTGATGAATTCTCTGATTCCCCCATCTGGGGAGTTGTGGGCGACAGCCGTTGCTGTGAGGACATCCGACAGCGTCGTGCTCCCGTGCCCAGAGCGTAGACTCCTTCTGTTGATGCCTTTGCGACGGCAGAAATGGCTGGACCCGTGCGTCGTTCTCCCAGGACGGTGGCCAAGTTCGGGACAGCTCTGGAGCTCAAATTATTAGGCGGCAGCCAGTCGCTCGTATCTCGGCGGTGGTAGACGCGTCTGAGTCGTCGGCACAGTGACCAGCGGGCTAGAATCTAGAAAAAAGTTGACATGTATAAAAAAAGTTCAAAGTTAAGATTTTTCGTTTCATAGGTCGACAAATGCTGGTATTAAAAACGGCCATCTCTTTCTTCTGAAGGTCCAGCGCGATGTTCATTCGTGAGTCACACGCCGATATAGCCGGCCTGGAAAAGTACTGCGTCGTTCGCGTTCAGTATTTCGGTTCAGCGATATTAGACCGAATTTTTTTTATTGAAGGCTACTTCAGAAGGTATATAGGTAGTAACGACCTGTTATTTGGTTATTTAATTATCAACAACAGGTTTTTTTTTATTAAACTTCTTACCGAAATGTAATCAAAGAACTGTAACAAGCAAGAGAAAGAAAGAGATAACTTTTAGATTCCATGAAATTGTGCTTTCAGTATAATTCAGTCCTTATGTATGTACTATTATCATTGCGAATCAGCCTTAAACTCCAGCTACTGGCCGCAACTCCAGCTCCAGAATGCCATTGTTTACACTGAGAATACGGAATTGAAAATTTTATTAAAATACGAACAAAACACATGTGCCTAAATAATCATATATTTGTTATCTGTATGATATTTATAATAAGCTGTTACAAAATAAAAATATAATTTCTATAATTTTACCAATCCGTCAGCTGTCGGTAGAAGGGCAGGAACAGCCTAAGCTTTGCCCGCATGTCTTTTCGCATGAGCAATATGGAGGATGTGTTCCGGAGACTTCTAGTAACAACCCATTCCTATATTTCTTCTCTGTGGAAAATATCTCCGTGGAAAGTGAAAACTTTGGCGTCGGAAGGTGTTGCCCTCTGGTACCCACTGCAGACGATTACGGGGAATCTCAGGCAGAGAAAAGTGAAGAAAACACAAATAACGGTGAGGAAGGAGATGATAAAGTAAATGAAGATGAAGAACTAGAAGCAAAAGAGGCAAAAGGTTAAGAATGATTATAAGACTTCTTATTTTTGTCACCTATATATATTTTCTGTTATAGAGACAGTAATAACGGCAGTTTTTTTAATAAAATTTGCTATTAAAATTATAAATATTAACCGAAAACATTTATTCCCACTTCATAAATTTTTTCCAGATTTTCGCCGTCAATTTTTAAACAAAAATAATTACCATAGTGTTCAGAAACCCCTTTATGCAGCCGGCTGGAGTGGCCGAGCGGTTATAGGCGCTACAGTCTGAAACCACGCGGCCGCTACGGTCGCAGGTTCGAATCCTGCCTCGAGCATGGATGTGTGTGATGTCCTAAGGTTAGTTAGGTTTAATCAGTTCTAAGTTCTAGGGGACTGATGACCTCAGATGTTAAGTCCCATAGTGCTCAGAGCCTCTTGAACCTCTTGTCACATACTGTACGTGCCACCTGTTCGATTCCTGTTCGCCCTGATTTGGGCGAGTTTAAATGCTGCTGCCTCCTGCTGACAGGACGACGTTTATGTGTCAAGCCAAATTATCTGGAATACTGGCAATGACCAGCTGTCGTAACCGGCTGCAGGTTGCACAGGCCAGGTTTCGTCACACGGAAGTTCGGGACGCGGAAGAGGTGTTAGTCAATGCTGCACGTAGTTCGGCGCTCGGCTGACTCCATTGTGGCCTGATTTCCGTCCTGGCGTTCCATCTTAGACTCCAGTTCTCGCTATAGCTTTTCCTCTTTGCACAAGCTAGATACTAAAAAGATTAACATGGCTTACAATAAAAGGGGACAGGTAAGGCCAGTAGTGTTATAGCAGTATAAGAACGCTGGTACGACGTCGCCAGGGGTTGTACGGCGCTGCAGCTGGCGCCACGATGTTGGCATTCGCAGCCAGGCTGAACAGCCCCGTTAAGCGCGGCTGAGAACGCTGCACGCCGCGCCGGGCTGAGCCCCTAATCCGCCGCGTGGGCCGGGGCTGGCGCCAGCGTTGCGACCCCACCGCAGCCCGGCCGCTAGTGGCGCCAGCCGCAAACTGGCGCAGCTTTAGCCGCCCCGGAGCGCAACTTGCCGCGCGCCGCGCTCGGCCATCGCGCCGTAAATAACAAACTTTCGCCAATATCGCGTTTATCCGCACGGTCAGCGCGGCACGGAGCGTCTCTGCCATCGGAAAATGATTTCGCGCAATGGCGGAGTGGGCCGAAACAAAACCACTGTGTGCAGCGCGCCGCAACTTCTTCGCAACTCTGTATTGCCGGTGCAGATACCAGACAGATAAATCGTAGATACCGCGACTAGCGCAGACACGTTATATCAGAACAGAGTTTCCATGGGAAACTTACTTGAAAAATCTTTGCGGTACTATAGTATTATGTTGGTGCATAAGTTAGCAGCGTTTTTTCATAAGTTTAACAACACAGCCTTTAGTCTTCAGTAATATGTTCGCCATCACTATTTACAACAGCCTGCCAACGCTGGGGTAACTTTCGATTCTGCGCTGTAGAAACCACGTGAATCTGATGCGAAGTACTCGTGGAACCATGTTCGGAGCGCATTTTCATTCGGAAAGGGAGTTCCGTGAAGGCTGTTAGAGAGCGGGAAAGGTAAAAATCTGAGCGTGCAATATCAAGTGAATTAAGTGGGTGCGGAATGAATTCCCAACTCAACTCAATTCCCAACTCAACTCCTGTGTAGCGTTTCTTGTCAGCCTAGGAAATAGTGGGTAGGCGTTGTCGTGGAGTAGTATTTCTTCATGCAGTCTTCCTGGTCATTGTCCTTGGTATGTGTCTGCAAGACGTTTCAGTTTATAGTACACAATTTTTCACGAGGAATAGTAAATATTTGAATAAATATGCCACATAACATGTGTCCAATTCTTGCTCAGTACAGAGATACAGCTGAGGTCAATGAATTTTCGTTTCGTTTTTTAGTACATCGGTTGCTACAGTCTGCAATGGCCGTATTTGTCGAATGTCAGCAGTACAGTGGTCATGTTCACTTTGTGAAGCTCTGCTTCAGTGTACATTGAAGTTCTCATTGTGATTTGTTGGCCAAGTCTACTGCACTGTAGCGTGTAAACATTCCTCACGTATTTACGCATGCCGATATGGTATTTGTGTAAGGGTTTTGTAACGAAAACGTTGCTGCTACTACTTCTAGATAATACGGCATAAGGTTTCCTGACTGACGAGCGTTTACTCGTGTGTTCCATACACTGCGTGACACTGGTACAGAGACCAGCAGTCATATTTCATCTGAACGTGTAAGGGAAGAGATTGTGGACGAAGTAGAAGACATTATTCAGTCGGTAGAACGTAGTCCTTCAACAAGCACACGTATAATTTCTGCACGTACCGGTGTGTCCCCCCTCCTCCCACCCCCCCCCCCCCCCCTCTGAACAATAGACCATGCCTTTGGTGGACAGGCTTTCATGCCTCAGCGATACAGATAACCGTACCGTAGGTGCAACCACATTGGAGGGGTATCTGTTGAGAGGCCAGACAAACGTGTGGTTCCTGAAGAGGGGCAGCAGCCTTTTCAGTAGTTGCAGGGGCAACAGTCTGGACGATTGACTGATCTGGCCTTGTAACACTAACCAAAACGGCCTTGCTGTGTTGGTACTGTGAACGGCTGAAAGCAAGGGGAAACTACAGCCGTAATTTTTCCTGAGGGCATGCAGCTTTACTGTATGGTTAAATGATGGTGTTCTCCTGGACAAAATATTCCGGAGGTAAAACAGTTCCCCATTCGGATTCTGGGCGGGGACTACTCATGAGGACGTCGTTATCAGGAGAAAGAAAACTTTCGTTCTATGGATCGGAGCGTGGAATGTCGGACCCCTTAATCGGGCAGGTAGGTTAGATACTTAAAAAGGGAAATACATAGGTTAAAGTTAGATATAGTGGGAATTAGCAAAGTTCGGTGGCAGGAGGAACAAGACTTTTGGTCAGGCGAATACAGGTTTATAAATACAAAATCAAATAGGGGTAAAGCAGGAGTAAGTTTAATAATGAATAAAAAAATAGCAGTGTGGGTAAGCTACTACAAACAGCATAGTGAACGCCTTATTGTGGCCAAGATAGACAAGAATCCCACCCCTACTACGGTAGTACAAGTTTATGTGCCAACTAGCTCTGCAGATGACGAAGAGATTGAAGAAATGTGTGATGAAATAAAAGAAATTATTCAGACAGTGAAGGGTGACGAAAATTTAATAGTCATAAGTGACTTGAATTCGATAGTAGGAAAAGGAATAGAAGGAAACGTAGTGGGTGAATATGGATTGGGGGTAAGAAATGATAGAGGAAGTCGCCTGGTAGAATTTTGCACAGAGCATGGTTCAAGAATCATAAAAGAAGGTCGTATACCTGGAGGGAGCCTGGAGATACTGACAGGTTTCAGATAGATTATATAATGGTAAAACAGAGATTTAGGACCCAGGTTTTAAAATGTAAGACATTTCCAGGAGCAGATGTGGACTCTGACCACAATCTATTGATTATGAACTATAGATTAAAACTGAAGAAACTGCAAACAGGTGGGAATTTAAGGAGATGGGACCTGGATAAACTGAGTAAACCAGAGGTTGTACATTCAGGGAGAGCATAAGGGAACGATTGACAGGAATAGGGGAAAGAAATACAGTAGAAGAAGAATGGGTAGCTTTGAAGGATGAAGTAGTGAAGGCAGCAGAGGATAAAGTAGGTAAAAGGACGAGGCCTAGTAGAAGTCCTTGGGTAACAGAAGATGTATTGAATGTAACTGATGAAAGGAGAAAATACAAAAATGCAGTAAATGAAGCAGGCAAAAAGGAATACAAACGTCTCAAAAATTAGATCGACATCAAGTGCAAAATGGCTAAGCAGGGATGGCTAGAGGACAAATGTAAGGGTGTAGCGGCTTATCTCACTTGGGATAAGACAGATACTGAATACAGGAAATTTAAAGAGACCTTTGGAGAAAAGAGAACGTAGGAATATCTAAGTTCTAAGCAAAGGAGAGAAAGCAGAAAGGAGGAAGGAGTATATCGAGGCTCTATACAAGGGCGATGTACTTGAGGACAAGATTATGGAAATGGAAGATAATGTAGATGAAGATGAAATGGGAGATACGATACTGCGTGAAGACTTTGACAGAGCACTGGAGGACCTGAGTCGAAACAAGGCCCCGGGAGTAGACAGCATTCCATTAGAACTACTGACGGCCTTGGGAGAGCCAATCATGACAAAACTCTACATTCTGTTGAGCAAGATGTATGAGACATGCGAAATACCTTCAGACCTCAAGAATAATATAATAATTCCAATCCCAAAGAAAGCAGGTGTTGACAGATGTGAAAATTACCGAACTATCAGTTTAATAAGCCACAGCTGCAAAATACTAACGCGAGTTCCTTACAGATGAATAGAAAAACTGGCAGAAGCTGACCTCGGGAAAGATCAGTTTGGATTCCGTAGAAATGTTGGAACACATGAGGCAATACTGACGCTACGATTTGGCTTAGAAGAAAGATTAAGGAAAGGCAAACCTACGTTTCTAGCATTTGTAGACTTAGAGAAAGCTTTTCACAATGTTTAGTGGAATACACTCTTGCAAATTCTGAAGGTGGCAGGGGTAAAACACAGGGAGCGAAAGGCTATTTACGATTTGTACAGAAACTAGCTGGCAGTTATAAGAGTCGAGGGACATGAAAGGGAAGCAGTGGTTGGGAAGGGAATGAGACAGGGTTATTCAATCTGTATATTGAACAAGCAGTAAAAGAAACAAAAGGAAAATTCGGAGTACGTATTAAAATCCATGAAGAAGAAATAAAAACTTGAAGATTAGCTCATGACATTATAATTCTGTCAGAGGCAGCAAAGGACTTGGTAGAGCAGTTGAACGGAATGGACAGTGTTTGAAAGGAGGATATAAGATGAACATCAACAAAAGCAAAACGAGGATAATGGAATGTAGTCGATTTAACTCGGGTGATGCGAGGGAATTAGATTAGTAAATGAGGCGCTTAAAGTAGTAAAGAAGTTTTGCTATCTGGGGAGCAAAATAACTGATGATGGTCGAAGTAGAGATGATATAAAATGTAGGCTGGCAATGGCAGAGAAAGCGGTTCTGAAGAAGAGAATTTTGTTAACATCGGGTATAGATTTAAGTGTCAGGAAGTCGTTTCTGAAAGTATTTGCATGGAGTGTAGCCAGGTACGAAAGTGAAACATGGACGATAAATAGTTTGGACAAGAAGAGAATAGAAGCTTTCGAAATGTGGCGCTACAGAAGAACGCTGAAGATTAGATGGATAGATTACGTAACTAATGAGGAAGTATTGAATAGAATTGGGGAGAAGAGGAGTTTGTGGCACAACTTAACTTGAAGAAGGGATCGGTTGTTAGGACATGTTCTGAGGCATCAACAGATCACCAGTTTTGTATTAGAGGGCAGTTTGGAGGGAAAAAATCGTAGAGGGAGACCAAGACTTGAATACACTAGGCAGATTCAGAAGGATGTAGGTTGCAGTAAGTACTGGGAGATGAAGCAGCTTGCACAGGATAGAGTAGCATGGAGAGCCGCATCAAACCGTCTCAGGACTGAAGACCACAAAGACAAAGAAGAATATAACGTCTGCACGGGTTCTATCAATATCATTTACAGCTCATTCCACACCTTCGAGCAGGGGATGGAGATAGACAATTGGAGTTTGGTCACTCTGTATGGTCTCTTGGTAAAAAAAAGAGAAAAGAATAATTGAACTGGATGACTGTAATTGCGTGGACAATGATTGTGTGACCTTTATGTAATAAAGGGAAACCACTATGTGTCATGTGTTATACTTGTATAGAATTTTGTACCGATTTTTTTAAAGATAATATCTGTGTCGGTGAGTACTGAAATCCCCAGAGACGATACCTATTAAATATCAAACAAAGATGAGAATATGTCACAACGAGTATAAATAGTAGTGACCAAACATTAATTTCTCTGTCGTCTTATTGGAGTTACATGGGCAGGAAGAGCCTGTGGCGCTATATTGTATGCTTGTGTAGCATTCTTTTGTCAAGATTGGGTGAAGCACTGCATTAGGTATTGATTTGTAAAGGTGTATAAGAATTTAATCTGTCTAAATGTTTTGAATAAAGTTTGTAACGAAGCAGCGTTGCCCACTGCTATCCGGTTTTGGTTTTACACTCGTTCAGTAACTTAGTTAAGCAATGAACTTCTATTTCTTTTTTTTCATTTTCACTACTCAGATTTCGACTACAGATTCTGTGGCCTTCAGCCTCATAGCACAGAATTCAGAAATAGTTTAAATGAAATTCCCCTAGTAAAATCTAATATTTCAGTACATTCTAAAGTCTATTCTGAAAGTAATGAGCTAATTAGTTTTTTTGGAAATACATCCTATTAAAAGCCATGAGCAATGATGTATATTGTGCAATACATATTAAGTAAAATTCGAGTGATGTAATAGATCGAATTCAGCTATAAGACTGCATCCAAAAGAAATCCTAAATTTTACTCATTCCAGCAAAGTGTTTAAATTAACCTAAAGTCTATTAGTTAAATAGATATTAAGACTTGAAATCTGTAGCCTGTATGACTTTCAGTGCCAATTGTAAGCAAACTACTGAATAATTCCGAGATCTGTTTTGATACTTTTGCTACCTATGTTTTTCTACGTAAAATGACTCCAGTCTCAACTTTGTAAGTGCATTAATTAAGAACTAAGTAAATTTGAATAAGTAAAAATTATTGTTCAAGTGGGCTGCCACGGTTATAAGTCGAGAAATCCCACTGCGGATGCATAAGTTAGTTCTGCGTATTTAAATTGATACAGCTCACTCATGTTATTTAAGTAATAAAACCCAACACTTAACTTCAAAACTAATTACAAAGGATCATTTTAACCCTAGGAAATTGTAAATTATAATACATTTACAGAAATAGTCAAATATTCAAGCACTCGTCTATATAAGGTCCGAGCTGGTGCAGTTCTTAGTTAGTTCTCGGTCAGATTCTCATGCAGCAAAAGTGCGGCAAGTCGGTGCCGCAATGTGATGTGATAATACTTGAAACAAAAGCATAACTTTTCCGGTCGGTACCAGAAAAGTGTAATTGTATTCAGCTTTGAACATTTAGTGCGTATTGTGACCATCGTTAAAGACTGGAAGTTTTGGACCTACCTAATGTGACGATTATTAAGTGTAAGAGGCCTGGTCACATGAATATTGTGTGTGTGAGTGATAACAAATAAATCTCACTGTGCTTGTCATAAGTGTTCAACAATGAATACGGTCTTGACTTTTGATTTAGAAAAACATTGTCTAGGATCCTGGCTTCTTAATCACAGTGTGATTTAAGTGAGACGGACGCAGCTACCGAGAAGACAATACTGAATAAGCAAAGAAAGGTTGGTCAGGAACACTGCGCACTATCTACTGGCTGGGGAAATGTTTCACTACATCCGATTGTGACGTGAACTTTAAGTGGCACTAATACAAGGATTCAGCCTGACACGTTACAAGCTACTTAGTGAAAACTTGCATTATGATTTGTAATAAGCTTGCCTGGTATTTTATCCCATCCTTTTAAGTCATTTTCAGCTATTCAAATATTATTCGTGGTGCAGAGTTGCGCTACGAACGAATGAACCGCTGCAGCGGCGCTTTCAAACCGCATTAAATGAAACCAATCGTACCGCAAACAATTGGACAGCTAATAATGAACTAAAATTATTTCTTTCAGCTTTCGGGATTGCAGGTCAGAGCAGCAGATTTTATTATGTGTTTTATAGGTGGACGCGAGCTGCAGATGATTTATAATTAACGGTGCAAAAAGACAATTTACCTTCATGACATAAAAGAAATCTTGCTCTGCGTAGTTCTGGTCTGGCAAACATTAGAGTAAAAACATCTTTTTCTTTGATAATAGTCTCTTGTTCTCGTGTTAGTCGTGGTACTTATTGGTGTTTTACTGTTACCAAAAATCCACTGCAGAATTTGATGTTGAACAAACATTGCGTACTGTAACATAAGTATTTATAACGAAATAATTTTCAGCAACCTTTTCAATAACTGTAAAGTAAGGAAGATATGTTGAACTTTATAGCTAGTTACAGTAACGAAACAATTTTCCTTTAATAGAAAGAAAGATCCAGAATGATAATAACATAATACACTGTACTTTGTTTTGTTGAAAATTAATGATCCAAAGGAAGTCACAGCACAGCATCCCTAAAAAGTATTTCAGGGCTCTTTTCGTACCAACATATTAATCTCATACATTTATCAATATGTTAGTTTTTACGTGAGCAATATAGTGATAAATGTATGTATGTGTCTCATGATTAATGCTGTGTATTAGTGAACGAACAAAAATTCTTTCATAAAAAAACCACCACTGCAAGGGAGTCAGAGGAAAAGATCCTGATAGCACCGAGCAACTGTAACAGCTACATAATCCGGTGGCAGCCGAAACCCGAAATCAAATAAACTAAAGGTAAGACTACAGTATAATTGTCCTGTTCGTCGAAGCTTAACTCCAGTGAAGTGATCTCATATCGCTAGTGGTATGCGTAGTTTGACGTTAGTATTTATGAGAGGGCAAAATTGAGTGTAGATAGTAATTTTTAGTGTGCAGTGTATTGCAGATAAATTACCATATTTTGTGTGCAAGTGGCAAAACTGACAGATTCTGTGTTCGAGTAGGTAATTTAAGAATATGTTTAAATTGCGTAGTCAACGTCCGAGCAATATGGATACTGATGGACAGCCATTAAATTACTGCAGAAAATTTAGAAACGGGTGCATTAAGCAGTACAAATACTCTCTTTGAGGATATACCATGTGAAAATGTGGGGGCGGGGGCACAGGAAGTGGTGCCACCGCCCACCAGTGCTCCAGGAGATGTAGATAAAGAAATTGTACCACTCCCAGAAAAGCAAGAACCAGAGAGTGGTAATCTGCCTTGTGGGGATTCACTTCAGGCAATATTACAGCGCGTGCTGGAATACCAGTCAAAATTTGCGCAACAACAAGCTGAAAAGACGAACAAATTGAGAGCTTTCTTGCACAGCAAGCTGAGCGGGAGCGCCAGCAAGCTGAGCGTGACCAGAAAGTTGTGCAATCGTTGGAAATTATGAAACGAGAGATTGCCTGTATGAAACAGAATTATGAGTCGATACCTAAGGCCGTGCAGGAGTTGACTGTACAGGTCAACAACCTGCAAGTAGCAAACACTAACATTGTAGACGAGATGGGTGTTTTGGCCACCGATTAGAAAAACTAGCTTGTAGAGCAGAAGTGGAACGAACAAGCGACTAAAATAGAAACAGAAATCTTCTCGGGGCTAGAAGCGAAGGAGAGCGAGATCGACAAAAACATTGATTGTAAGGTGCAAGCAGCCATGGTAGATAGAGATTCCGAATCGTTCAGTACCGCAGTAAGTAGTCAAGTACAGTACGACGTGCAAACCATCAAACAAATACTCAATGAGGATACTCTGCAGAGAAAAGCGAATATTACCAAACGGGTATCCGACTCAGAAAAGGGTTTAGCACAGAGCAACAAACATCTTGAACATGAAATGATGTCGCGAACAGCCAATGTTTTTGGCAACGCACAAACTTATGCGCGACGCAACAGTGGTGAATCTTTAGGCGATAATGCGAAGATCTGTAGCTTCGGTTCGGAGCACACAGCCTCTGTCCCGGGAGCAAACCAGTATAGTCCAAAAATATTGGCTGAAGAAAGTTTGATCAAAAATAGGCAGTTTCAAACGTTTACTACTGAATGGAAGTCAGTACATCCAATAGTATTTATAAACAGCTTTAAAACTACCTTGCCTAGTGTGTGGAACGAAGCGCAGAAAATTCAATACGTAATGTCATTGCATCCGAACGTGTAAAGGAAGAGATTGCGGATGAAGAAGAAGACATTACTCAGTCGGTAGAACGTAGTCCTTCAACAACCACACGTATAATTTCTGCACGTACCGGTGTTCCATATACAAGAGAAATATAATGTCTGCACGGGTTCTATGCATATCATTTACAGCTCATTCAACACATTCGAGCAGGAGATGAAGATAGACGATTAGAGTTTGGTCACTGGATACCTTAAAATAGCCAGGTAATCCCACTTTCACTCTTCACTAATAAAGCCACTTTCACGCGTGACCGCATCAATAACACTCGTAATTCGCATCACTGGATTGAAGAAAACCCACATGCCATTTTGGAGACAGATTTTCAAGAACGCATCTGTGTAAATGTGTGTGGTATTGTCTGAAAGACGATCAGTTGATTCACCTTTTTGTGTTATAGGGTCCCGTTATCTACACTTTCTTGAAAATGAGGTGCATTATTGGAAGAGATTACTTTGGCAACAAGAAGGCGTATGTCCATCCAGAACGACGGGCCTCCTGCGCGTTGTAGTCGCCAGGTGACCCCTCATCTAAACCTAACATTCCCCGGAAGATGGATCGGTAGAGATGGGCATGTTTCCTGGCCAACAAGGTACCCGACCCTTAGTCCTTTGGATTTTTGCCTATGGGAGTGGTTGAAAGGCGAGGTCTACAAAGAAAAAGCAACCATTAGAGCCGATTTGATCGTTCGGGTTACGAGTAGCGCAGCCCTCATAAAAGAACGCAAAGACAACTTCAGAAGGGATACACGTTATCAAGACGAGTCAAAAGTGCATTGACGTTGGATATGGAATTTTTGAATATCAAGAATTAACGTCCTCATTTGCCTTAGCTTTGGGTTACATACTAACAGCTCTATCTCTGTACTCAATAAAAATTTCACACATGTTATTCGGCATTTTTATTGCAACTCGTCTGTACTACCATCTCCTAAAATATTTAACATTCCTCCTGAAACTCCCTGTACATGTCATTAGTGACGGTTACACCTCGTAGAAGCAATTCATAGTACACCAGACAGTCGCTGCTCCACAAGATACATAACGTTATATTTTTTGGAGGTCGTACGGGTAGTTGCCGCTTTGTGTGGATTCAACCATAACTTTCTTTTCCTTACATCAACATGACGACGCCATTTCTCGTCACCAGTAATGATGCAGGATAAGATAGTTGTTGTTCACAAGCTCATCTGATGACAAGCAAGCAGAGATGCACATTCTGGCACCCGCTGAATTTTGTGATTTTGGCTTAGAACATTCGGTACCCACGTATCCGATTTTTCAACCTTCGCCATTGCACACAAATGTCGCACGATGGCATAATGATCTCAGTTCATCACATTTGCCACTTCTCGAGTATGATACTAGAATGATCACAAATCATCACATTTGTCAGTTCTCGAGTACATTGACGTAGATCATTGCGGATTAATATCTTTAAACGAACCTTACCATACCGCGGTGGGCTTCCTGAACGTGGAGAGTCATTTATGTGAAAACGATCTCCTCAAAACGAGAAAACCATTTTCTTGCCGTACTCTGTCCAGTGGCGTTATCTCCACACGTATTGCAAATGTTTCTGTCTGCCTCCACTGCTGTAACCCCTATATTAATGAAGATCATGTCGGAATTGTTCATATTTCTACAGTTGGCACTCCACGTTTAGTGCCCACAGGTCCAGTCACTATCTTCAAATGACAAAATGACCATGTTTAAATTCAAATAGCCACAGTGAGCTACAAATAAAAAATGACAATCGATAAATAATGCCATGGCAAACGGTATACCAACACGCAAAACAAAGACGCTTCGAAGTTTTGCATCAGCCTAATAATTTCCACGTGACCTCTGGCGCGCGAATATGAAGCAACAACAATATAACGTTAACCAGCATGTGAGTACAGTTATGAAAAAAAAGACGGAAATAAAACCTCATGAAAACACTTTTTTCAATCTGCAATTCATTTTTACAAGAAAGAGCATTTCTTTAACTATTTTTCTACGAAGTGGCCACCATTTTTCGGAAATTTGTCCTGGTAGGAAACCAACTTGTTTAGTCCCTCTTCACAGAAGGATGCCGCCATTGAAGACAGCCACCGCTGAACATTGTTTTCTGCGCCGTCGTCGCAGCCAAAGCGAATTACGCCAAAATCACGCTTCAAGTTTAAGATCAAGTGGAAGTCATTAAGTGCGAGGTAGGAGCTCTACGGCGTCGCACTGTTCCCAAACAACTTGTTGAATCAGGGTTTGATTGGCACCAGCAGAATGAGGTTAGGGGTTGTCATGAAGCTTGACTGAGCGTTTAAAGCCCTTTGTTTTGAATGGCGCGAGAAAATTTTCATGGTATCGTATATTACTGACAGTTTCGTCTCTGGGAAGGAGCTCAAAACGCAGAATGCGCTGTCCACCCCAGAATCTAGTCGTCGCGACTATTGTAGGAACAGAGTGGCTGAGTGGCAAGAGGGCAATCATGAGGTTGTAAAAGGAATTACCAAAGGAGACTCTATAAGCAGGTCAGTCACAACTGAACCGCTCTTGTATTTAATGGAGGGAGGTGAACGTTGAGACGGAATCGTTACGTACGCTAACGATCTGTCAGTTGTGATATCAGGCAACACAAGAGTAATGCTGGGACACAAGTGGAACCAAGACAAATTATCCTTAGCCGCACAGAAAACAGTGTACTTAATGCTTAAAGGATCATTACAAAGACACCCGGCAATTAAGACAGTCGTAAACGACACTAACATAAAACATGAAGTAGTAATTAGATATCTTGGGGTACACATTGACAAACTACATAGCTTCAACGAACATTTACGACTAATCGAAAACAAAGGCGAAATTATACTTTAGAAACTGTTGTTGTTGTTGTTGTTGTTGTGGTCTTCAGTCCTGGGACTGGTTTGATGCAGCTTTCCATGCTACTCTATCGTGTGCAAGCTTCTTCATCTCCCAGTACCTACTGCAACCTACATCCTTTTGAATCTGCTTAGTGTACTGATCTCTTGGTCTCCCTCTACGATTTTTACCCTCCACGCTACCCTCCAATACTAATTTGGTGATCCCTTGATGCCTCAGAACATGTCCTGCCAACCGATCCCTTCTTCTAGTCGTGCCACAAACTTGTCTTCATTCTAATCCTATTCAATACCTCCTCATTAGTTATGTGATCAACCCATCTAATCTTCAGCATTCTTGTTTAGCACTAAATTTCAAAAGCTTCTACTCTCTTCTTGTCCAAACTAGTTATCGTCCATGTTTCACTTCCATACATGGTTACACTCCATACAAATACTTTCAAAAATTACTTCCTGACACTTAAATCCATACTCGATGTTAACAAATTTCTCTTCTTCAGAAACGCTTTTCTTGCCATTGCCAGTCTACGTTTTATATCCTCTCTACTTCGACCATCGTCAGTTATTTTGCTCCCCAAATAGCAAAACTCGTTTACTACTTTAAGTGTCTCATTTTCTAATCTAATTCCCTCAGCATCACCCGACTTAATTCGACTACATTCCATTATCCTCGTTTTGCTTCTGTTGATGTTCATCTTTTATCCCCTTTTCAAGACACTATCTATTCCGTTCAACTGCTCTTCCAAGTCCTTTGCTGTCTCTGACAGAATTACAATGTCGTCGGCGAACCTCAAAGTTTTTGTTACTTCTCCATGGATTGTAATACCTACACCGAATTTTTCTTTTGTTTCTTTCACTGCTTGCTCAATATAAAGATTGAATAACATCGGGTATCGGCTACAACACTGTCTTACTCCTTTCCCGACCACTGCTTCCCTATCATGCCCCTCGACTCTTATAACTGCCATCTGCTTTCTGTACAAATTGTAAATAGTCTTTCGTTCCCTGTATTTTACCCCTGCCACCTCCAGAATTTGAAAGAGAGTATCCCTTAGAAACTAGCGACGTTAAATACGACGCGATGCAGAGTACCACTCACACACAGAATGCACCACTGTGCACTTTTCGAGTTGGCGTTGAGTTTTGCAGCTAGTACGTGGGAACAAAGACTCGCTTTCGTCATGAACAGGATCACTGTTAGGCGGGACCAGAGGAGTGTGCTACTTAAACTGTCTGGGGCGTTCGGTATCACATCAGTCGATTCGCTGTATGTGTTGCTTGCAACATACTCGATCGATATATCCATCAGATATCGGACTGCAACATACTGGCTGAAGATGGGTAGACCTGATAGAGTGTTGCCGATCACTGGCAGCACATAGAAGACAAGCGCCAACTAAAAAAATTGGCGTATGGACACTTCGCAAAATGAGTGGGACGAGAATGGTAAGGTCCGTCGAGTCTATTCAATGTTCCCCAAAGTCAGGGAGCGGTTATCATTGCGCCATATCAACCTCAGCCAAGGCTTGGTTCATTTTGTGACTGGACAAGGACCTTATCCCACACACTTGCAGCTCATGTCACTTTCAGAAAGCAATCGTTGCACATGTGGGGAAATTGGTTTCCCAGAACACTCCCTTTGAAATGCATAGATACAACCAGTTACGTAATAACATATAACGTATAACGGAAGCAACACTATTCGGTGCACTGAGGAATCTAAATACATTGACACAGTTGAACACAATCGCCAACAACATATCAAAAACCGAACATTACATGTACAGATAGACTGATCACTATGGAAGGCACTGAAGACGAAGTCAGGCCGACATAGGGAGCTCGAGTAGCTCCGGTAAGAACAAGTGACAGTGACAACACTGACGTAACGTACACACACAAGATTAGATCCTCCTAGACAGTACAAATCGAGTTTTGCCGAATAAGTATGTTCACGCGGATAATACTAAAATGGGTAGCTCTACTTGTGAACGCTGGAATTGTAGTTCAATATCAGGTTTCCTTCCGCAGGTAGCGTTGGTGAAGGGACCTCCACAACTAATCTTCCCTGTCTTCTTTTACCCTCTTCTTACATTACACCATAAATTTACACTATTGGCCATTAAAATTGCTACACCGCGAACATGACGTGCTATAGACGCAAAATTTAACCGACTGGAAGAAGATACTGTGATATGCAAACGATTAGCTTTTCAGAGCATTCACACAAGGTTGGCGCCGGTAGCGACACCTACAACGTGCTGACGTGAGGAATGTTTCCAACCGATTTCTCATACACAAACAGCAGTTGATCGGCGTTGCCTGATGAAACGTTGTTGCGATGCCTCGTGTAAGGAGGAGAAATGCGTATCATCACGTTTCCGACTTTGATATAGGTCGGATTGTAGCCTATTGCGATTGCGGTTTATGTACCGCGACATTGCTGCTCGCGTTGGTCGAGATCCACTGATTGTTAGCAGAAAATGGAATCGGTGGGCTCAGGAGGGTAACACCGAACGCCTCGTGTCACTAGCAGTCGAGATGACAGGCATCTTACCCACGTGGCTGTAGCGGATCGTGCAGCCACGCCTCGATCCCTGAGTCAACAGATGGGAACGTTTACAAGACAACAACCATCTGCACGAACAATTCGACGACGTTTGCAGCACCATGGTCTATCGGCCCGGAGACCATGGCTGCGGTTACCCTTGACGCTTCGCATCCGTGTTTGGCGAGATCGCTGTGAACGCACATTGGAAGCGTGTATTCGTCATCGCCATACTGGCGTTATCACCGGGCGTGATGGTATGGGGTGCCATTGGTTACACATCTCGGTCACCTCTTGTTCGCATTGACGGCACTCTGAACAGTGGACGTTACATTTCACATGTGTTACGACCCGTGGCTCCATCCTTCATTCGATACCTGCGAAACCTTACATTTCAGCAGGATAATGCACGACCACATGTTGCACGTCCTGTACGGGCCTTTCTGGATACAGATACTGCCCTGTCCAGCACATTCTCCAGATCTCTCACCAACTGAAAACGTCTGGGCAATGGTGGCCGAGCAACTGGCTCTTCACAATATGCCAGTCATTACTCTTGATGAACAGTGGTATCGTGGTGAAGCTGCATGGGCAGCTGTACCTGTACATGCCATCCAAGCACTGTTTGACTCAATGCCCAGGCGTATCAAGGCCGTTAATACGGCCAGAGGTGGTTGTTCTGGGTACTGATTTCTCAGGATCTATGCACCCAAGTTGCGTTAAAATGTAATCACATGTCAGTTGGTATAATATATTTGTCCAATGAATACCCGTTTATCATCTGCATTTCTTCTTTGAGTAGCAATATTAATGGCCAGTAGTGTACAATTTCCTATTTCCAAGCCGGCCGGAGTGGCCGAGCGGTTCTAGGCGCTACAGTCAGGAACCGCGCGACCGCTGCGGTCGCAGGTTCGAATCCTGCTTCGGGCATGGATGTGTGTGATGTCCTTAGTTTAGTTAGGTTTAAGTAGTTCTAAGTTCAAGGGGACTGATGACCTCAGATGTTAAGTCCCACAGTGCTCAGAGCCATTTGAACCTATTTCCATATTCCAGTATTTTTCTATAAAAAGTAGGTATATTTTAGTAAGTAAACAAAAGAGAACACCAAAGTGCCGGCAAAAGAACTCCACGCAGCCATACCTCCACGTGGTGCTGTATGAGCAACAGTGCCCGCGGCCTCAACTGCGTAGCACAGTTTATCTGCGTGGTGGTAGTCGTGGGTGCTGGCTAGGAGGTCTATGTGGACCACTGCGGCCTGCATAAAGTAATAAGATTGCAGGCCCTAATAATGTAGCTTAAAAAGTGTAGCTTGTCTGTCCCAGAATACAGCCCACATAACTTTTTGTGCTGACAACGTTGTTTCACGGGGGATCGTGAGTGCCTCCAGTCCATTCATTGTTGTTTTGATTCTGGATTGATATGGCAAGCCCAATTTTCATCAACGGTCACTATTCCTTCTACGAATTCGTCCTCTCTTCACAGTATAGAGTTGTTGTAGTTGTGGTTCAAATGGTTCAAATTGCTCTGAGCACTATGGGACTTAACATCTGTGGTCATCAATCTCCTACAACTTAGAACTACTTAGACCTAACTAACCCAAGGACATCACACACATCCATGCCCGAGGCAGGATTCGAAACTGCGACAGTAGCAGTCGCACGAGTCCGGAATGAGCGCCTAGAACCGCTAGACCACCGCGGCCGGCTGTAGTTGTGGTCTTCAGTCTGAAGACTGGTCTGATGCACCTCTCCATGCTACTCTATACTGTCCGAGCCTCTTCATCTCCGAATAACTACTGCTGCCTACATCATGCTGAAGCTACTTACTGTATTCATTTCTTCACTATTTTTACCCTCCACACTTCCCTCCAATACTAAACTGGTGACCCCTTGATTTTTCCGAATGTGTCCGTTTGGTCAAGTTGTGCAACAAATTTCTTGTCTCCCAGATTCTGTTCAGTACCTCCTTCTTAGTTACGCAACGTACCCATCTAATCTTCAACAATCTTCTGTTGCACCACATTTCAAAAGCAAGTACTTTCAGAAAATACTTCCTAACAGTTAAATATACAATCGATGTTAAAAACTTCTCTTCTTCAGAAATTCTTGTTTTGCCATTGCCAGTTTACATTTTATATCCTCTCCACTTCGACCATCATCAGATATTTTGTTGCCCAAACCTAATCTAGTTCCTTAAGTGTCACTCACCATCACCTGATTTAATTCTGCTACGTTTCATTTTTCTACTATTGGTTTCACCGAACGAGGTGGCGCAGTGGTAAGACACTGGACTCTCATTCGGGAGGACGACGGTTCAATCCCACGTCCGGCCATCCTGATTTAGGTTTTCCGTGATTTCCCTAAATCACTCCAGGCAAATGCCGGGATGGTTCCTCTGCAAGGGCACGGCCGATTTCCTTCCCCCTCCTTCCCTAATCCGATGAGACCGATGACCACGCTGTCTGGTCTCCTTCCCCAAAACCAACCAACCAACCTACTATTGCTTTCGTTGATCTCATATCCTCCTCTTATATCCTCCTCTCAAGACAACATCCATTCCTATGAATTTCTCTTCGAAGTCCTTTGCTTGTCCCTGAACTCCAATTCCTATTCGCTTCTTTGGTTTCATTTACTGGCTGTTCAGTGTACAGATTGAATAAAATCGGTGACTGGCCACAACCCTGTACACTCCCTTCGCAACCACTGCTTCCCCTTCAAGGCCGTCGGCTGTTACATCTGTCGTCTGGTTTCTGTACAAGTAGTAAATAGCCTCTCGCTCCCTGTATTTTACCCCTGCTGCCTTCAGAGTTTCAGAGAGAATATTCCAGTAACCATTGTCAAAAGCCTTCTCCAAGTCGACAGATGCCATAAATCCAGCTTTGCCTTTCCTTAACCTACCTTCTAAGGTAAGTCGTACGGCCTGTATTGTCTCGCGTGTTCCTGCGTTTCTCCGGCGTCCAAACTGATCTTCCCCGAGGCCAGGTTCTACCAGTTTTTCCATTCTTCCTAAAGAACTTGTGTTAGTATTTTGCAACTATGACTTATTAAACTGATAGTTCGGTAATTTTCACACATGTCAGCAACCGCTTTCTTTGGAAATGGAATTATTACAGTCTGACGGTATGTGGCCGGTCGCATACATCTTGCACACGAGATGGAACAGTTTTTCCATGTCTGGCTCTCCCAAGGCTGTCAGTAGTTCTGATAGAATGTCGTCTACTCCCGCGGCCTTTTACGACTCAGATTTTTCAGAGCTCTGTCAAATTCTTCACGTAGTATTGTATCTCCCGTCACATCTGTACGGGTAAGACAAGTTAAAATACTGCCAAGTAGCTACGTTTTGTGGAAATCCTTAAGCACTTTCGGAACCTAAGGGGAATACAGTATCTGAAAATTTAAGCGAATTGTAACAGTTTCACGTAAAACAGTTCGGGAAATTTATGGAAGCGTTACACAGGCCAACCACGGAAAAACTTTTTTGCTGATAATACCTTATTCTTACGTATTTGAGGGTGGGAAATCCAAATATGATACTTAGAAAACTGTATCACCCACCATTTTTTCACATTTTACAATTAAATTATTAATTTCAGCAACTTTTTAAGGAATTTAACAGCTTTTGTACAGTTAAAATAATTTAAAAAGGAGGTGTAATGAATGTAAATGACGTTGATAGAACTGCTGAAAAAATTTGCTGGCAAAAAAGGTAGATTCTGTTTTTGTGCTAACAGATGGTCTTCTGTTTACTGTCGACCTAACCTCACTTTCCTGCTTCCTGTACATGTGCTCAGTACAGTGTCTAATTATGGTTGTAAAACCTGTGCTGATAGTTTTTGTTACATTTGTGGTGAATTTGTGAAAGGAACATTACAGACTTTCTGACAAAGGTTTATCTATCATACTTTGGATCTGAACTTGGTGATCAAGATAAATCTCGGGTGCCACATAAGGTATGTTACGTGTGTGTTGAAGATCTGAGAAAATGGTCCGAAAAAGGAAAAAAAAGGCTTTAGATTTGCTGTTCCTATGATATGGAGGGATCCAGGAAATCATTGCCATGATTGCTACTTTTTCAGTGTTGAAATTACTGGTCATAATTCGAAAAACAAGAAGGTAATAAGCTACCCTATCCTATTGTCCGCCATCCGACCAGTAGGGCCTGGTGTAGATTTGCCGGTTTTCAAGATGATTTAAATTCTATTCTAACAGAAGTATTTTCTGATGTACAATTTGATTTAGATGAACCAGATGATGATGAATTCCATTGTAATACAAAAAGTCTAGAGCGCAAATTGTTTACTCAGACTGAGCTTAACCATTTGGTTAGGGATTTGGGCTTAACGAAAGAAAAAGCTGAATTGCTTGGCGTTACATTAAAAGAAAAGAACTTATTGGCAGTTGGTACCAGCACATACATATATAGAAAGGGAGAGCAGTAATTTTCGAAGTTTTTTCAATAAGAAAATGATTTTGTGTACTGCTCAGACATTCCCGGTTTGATGGATGAGTTTGAAATCGAATACACAAAGGTAGACTTGAGGCTGTTTATTATTCATGCAGAACTAGTTTAAAGGCTGTTTTATGACACAATGGTAACATGTATACATCTATACCTGTTGGAAATTCTGTACATATGAAAGAAAACTATGATAACCTAGAAATAGTGCAAAATAAAATAGGCTGTTCTGCTCATGGTTGGATGATTTGTGGCGATCTAAAGGTAACATGCATGCTCCTTGGTCAGCAAGGTGGCTTTACCAAATTTCCACGTTTCTTGTGTGAATGGGACAGTAGGGCTAGGAATCAACATTGGTGCAGAAAGAACTGGCCTGTGAGGGTGTCTTTAAAACCTGGTGAGAAGTACACTCTAAGCAAAAATCTTGCAGAACCAAAAAACGTACTTCCACCACCTCTACATATAAAGTTAGTCCCAATGAAACAGTTTGTAAAGGCTTTGCCTAAAGATGGACCATGTTTGAGGCATTCTTGCCTAAAGTTTCCACACCTTCCGGAAGCTAAACTATAAGAAGGTGACTTTGTCGGACATGACATTAGAAAACTGATGTTTCATGTTTACTTTGAATCCACAATGACCTTAAATGAGAAAGAAGCATGGGTATCATTCAAGCAAGTCGTTGCAAAGTTCTTAGGACATGGAAAAGACCCAGAATATGATTCTATTATAGCTACAGTGTTAAAGAAGTTTAAAACTTTAGGATGTTTAATGAGCCTGAACGTTCACTTTTTGAACAGTTACCTTGATTACTTCCTGGCGATGCTAGTGAGGAACAAGGAGCCGTTTCCGCCAGGACGTTAAAGTGATGGAAAAACGCTACCAAGGCCGCTGAAACACCAACATGATGGGTGGGACTACTGTTGGTCACTTCACCGAGAAGTTCATCACGCGACTATTCGTAGAAAAGCTACAGAAGAAGCTTCAAAGGAAAAAGAGAAAGAAAATACAAATCAATTCCAGCTGACAAGTGAAACCTCTATTAACACATATCATTGTTTTAGTAGCTTACTGTAAATAAAAACCAGGATTATGTGGTAACAAAGCGTTTCATTAATTTCCCCATTTATCATATAGCATATCAAATAGAAAGCATATTGCTCTAAAACTAAGTGTGATACAAAAAAACTAAGGCTAGATTTGCCCTCAGATCATGAAAATTTATAAAGATCAGCTATTAAAGTAAAAAAAAAAATAAAAAATTTTTTTTTGGCATTTATAATTATTAAAATGAACCGTCTGTTTTCATGAATTTTCTCATTCACGTTCTCAACCATACTTACTGACAACAGAAGCCGCACACTACGTAAATGTTCATGAATACTGGTTAGTCCATCAATGGACTGTGTCGCCTACTTTCTCACCATTCCATCGGTCATTATGTTTTTACCAGACATCTCTACAAATTGCCGATCAGTTTCAGCTAGCTTACCATTGCTTGCGTTCATAAACCGTGTTACAAAACCCAATCACAGCTGGTGGCGTAAGAGATTGTCTTACGTGTTTTGAACAGTCACAAACAAATGAAGACACATTATTCCGGCTGTAATGGAGTCGGTGGAAAGACCATGAACCCAAGAGAAGGGTGCGAATGTGCCGAACTGCGACATTTTTCTTCCTCTGCCTCACATTGTCTTGGTAAACGATAAATTGTTGGTTTTTTTTTCAAATAACACGTATGAAGCGCCACTGCAGTGACGAAGTGACAAAGCTAGAAGCAAATGCCTCATATATGGATCACGACTTGATGCTGGAAATGTAAATTAAGTTCCGTCGTCCAGTTTTCGTGTTCAAACATTAGAATCCAGATGTTAATTTAAACCTAAAATGGGATAATAATAGCATTACAGTGACATTATTATATGATGTGATCAATGTGAATAAACACTTATTCTATTTTCGTTTTGTGTATGTTATGGAGTATAAGTAATGTTTTAAATGCATTTGTTCGGCAACTTGCACCATGACTAAAGTATGTTGAACCCATATTTGCCACACAGAACATTAGCTCGATTTTTTTCAAAAACATCAAAGTAGATTCCTTAAACCCTTTTTTAATTTATACATCATTATACTGTTGGATAGCTTGATTGTTTTTAATTTTTTCTTGGCTCGGTCTTATCTTTTTACGTCTATGTTACTACTTCAATCAACATCCTCAATTTTTTTTTTTTGTGTGTGTAATCTGCTCTTTGCCTGCGTTGTTACGTTCCGCCTTAACTTCCGATGTTCCTGGATGGAATGGAAGGTGTCTCTTGAACTTGTCACTTCTTCCTGTAACGTTTTACCATAAAAAATTGCTGCCCATTTAAATTGTAACACTATGAAGGCGGCATGTAACGAATTTTGACCTGGACAGAGTGGTACGATAAGCAAATATTCTGCATTTCAGGGCAAGGATAGAAAATAGGTAGGAGTTACGCTACCTAAAGTACGTATATAAGCGTTTCTAAATCAGTGACTGAACGTTATTTGTTTGATGGAAGACAATATTGTGTGTCATATAGGAAGGCAATTCCACCATGTCGCATCCACAGGATCATGAACATGGCATTTTGAGACGGCACTTTATCGTTTCACGATACTGCTGCTCCCGTTGCTTGGGATCCTGTAATGCCATTGTGGAATGTATGTATTCCGGAGGGCATTACTCAATGTCAGGCTTTACGCAAAGGTCGTTTATGACCAAGACAATGTTATTTCAGGTTTGTCGATGGCGTTTGGAACGACGTGTAGATTTGTAGAAATACACTCTAATTTGTTATTGATGTTGCTTTAAAACTCATATCTCGACTGCCCATGCGACCAGCATCTGACAGGAAAGATATATTGTACAATGGGACGTTGATTTTTAGTGATCATGACGAGCTCTAAATGACGGCGCTTTACTTTCATAACGAGATATTTGTTCTGATAATGATTCATTACAGCGGAAACCAGTTAGATGCCACATATTCACCAAACAGGATCAAAAAATATGTGAACAGAAGTGTGTATTTCAAATATTGGATCTCAAGTTCTAAGACGTCCAATTTCATTGATTACTCCTTAAGACATGTTACGATTTAAACAATAACTTTTGTTGCTTAAAACATTATTGACACAATGTGAGGCTTTACGCAAAGGGCGTTTATGATTATTGAAATTAATTCCTGTGTTAGGTATTCTGGTTATTCTTTCAACGGGTCATTTTTCTTACATTGTCGAAGTCTTTTGCTAAATCCGCTAATGCTACGAAGGTATAGCGATTGGTCTGTAGAAGATAAGTGATGTAAATACCAGGGGAAATCAGTGCCTGTCACCGTTTCCCTGAGAAACACGTAGTAAATGGCTCTGAGCACTATGGGACTTAACAGCTGCGGTCATCAGTCCCCTAGAACTTAGAACTACTTAAACCTAACTAACCTAAAAACATCACAAACATATGAATGCCCGAGGCAGGATTAGAACCTGCGACCGTAGCAGTCGCGCGGTTCCAGACTGTAGCGCCTAGAACCGCTCGGTCACTCCGGCCGGTGAAACACGTAGTAGCACCCACTTGCCAATCTAATATCCCGAGACCGTGCGGGCTTCTTCAGTTGACAGGCTTTTCATCACATAATTGTTTACTTTAAAGAAAAAGGGAGAGGGAAAGTTACACAATAACAGACGGGAAAATCGACTAAATTTAAATAATTATGTTGCATTGAAGACACACAAATGCGGGATAATCTGTCACTGAGTTTTACGGAGGCATCCACAATTATGGATGTGCCGTCGCGGTGCCGTCTTGCTGTAGGAGAGGGAATCAGACTAAAAACAAGAGAAAAAAAAACCGAAAAAAATGAACTTAAGTTAAAAACTCAACTAGAATCGGTCCGCTCCCTAGAAAGAGCGAGGTACGTTTAACTGAAAGGATACGAGGCACTGAGAGTTGCTAGCCACGAATCTGTTGTTGGAAATAACAAAGCAGTTTAATTTGCTCCCTTTCTTTGTGACTGAGGCTGGCCAGGATAGAAGTTGTGGCTACGCCATGAGCGTTATATGCCCTCAAAACGCCTGCGCGTTACAAAGGTACCATGCTCCTTCTACAGTCTGCCTTCCATGCTAAGCATAATATCAAAATCATCACCCCTCGCTCGTTTTCCCTTCTTCCAGTACCTCTTTGTCTTTTGTTTTATGTTGTTTTAGTGAGGTGTACTTATGAAGATTTACTTATTAGCTCGGAAAAATCTGTCTGTAACCATGAAGCTTGGTTTTGGTGTCAGTTCTTATATACATACACAAAAAAAAAGTTTTGCATCACCTCTGTTCCGAGGGTTCTTGAACCTGTACAGAAAAATGGAATAGAGATCAACATAACCATCATTTCCCCCTTTTTATTGCTCATGAAAATCAAACATTGCGTGTTGTACCATCGTACAACGAGACCTTCAGAGGTGGTAGTCCGGATTGCTGTACACACCGGTACCCTAATACGCAGTAGCATTTCCTCTTGCATTGATGCATGCCTGTATTCGTCGTGGCATGCTATCCACAAGTTTATAAAGACACTGTTGGTTCATATTGTCCCATTTCTGAACGGCAATTCGGCGTAGATCCCTCAGAGTGCTTGGTGGGTCACGTCGTCCATAAACAGCCCCTTTCAATCTATCCCAGGTGTATTGGATAGGGTTCATGCCTGGAGAACATGCTGGCCATTCTAGTTGAGCGTGGCGTTATCCTGAAACAAGTCATTCACAAGATGTGCACGATGGGGGCACAATTAGTCGTCCATGAAGATGAATGCCTCGCCAATATGTAGCCAATATAGTTGCAGTATCAATCGGAGGATGGCGTATCCCCGTATCGTGCAGCCTTTACGGAGCCTTACTTAGCCACTAGCGGCGTACGTCGTCCCCACGTAATGTCGTCCCAAAACAGCAGGGAAACCTCCACCTTGCTGCACTCGCTGGACGGTGTGTCTTAAGCGTTCAGACAGACCGCGTTGCCTCCAAACACGTGTTTGACGATTGTCTAGTTGAAGGCAAATGCGACACTCAGCGGTGAAGAGAACGTGATACCAACCCTGAGTGGTCCATTCAGCATGTTGTTGGGCCCATCTGTACCGCGCCACATGGGTCTTGGTTGTAATGATGCATCTCGCCATGGACGTCAGGAGTGAAGTTACGCATCATGCAGCCTATTGCGCACCGTTTGAGTCGTAACACGACGTCCTGTGGCTGCACGAAAAGCATTATTCCACATGGTGGCCTGGATGTCAGGGTTTCTCCGAGCCATAATCCGGAAGTAGCAGTCGCCGAGCACGGCGCTACTTTCCTAAGTCTCCTGAAATGAAACCTAAATGTGTTGCTATATTTTTGCAAGTTGATAACTCAAACTCTGTGACGACAACTGTTATGTGTCTCTGGCAGCTGTTTACAAGCGTGACTGGACGAATTACTCGTCTAATGATCTTCATCTTTCATAGTCGGAACATGCAAGCCGTTTTTCCTTTTCGTAGATTATGCACACTCTGGAAAATACGTTGACCATTCATCTTACTGAAAAAGCTACTAGTAAAATGTTAGAAGACATATGCAGGTACATCAAGAGGTACTTATTACCATTAAATGTTGAGTGGTGGCATGCAATTGGTAACTTTTCATTGAATTCCACGTAATATAAAAATGTTATGAAAGACAATGAGACACAGAAAATAGAAAGTTTTAAATCTTGAAAGTTGCAGATCATTATCATTCTGACAAGCATATTCAAGAAAATAATGAAATACTTTAGTTCAGCCACATAAGCAGAATGTAGAGGAAATTGCCTGAGACTGGATTTTCTCCATAAAGGTGATCTCCTGGTCTCTTAGCTCTGCATTCTCCTGAACTCTGTTGGAACCATGTGTAAATGTTCGCCCGCTTCATTTTTCACCTGTCAGTTTATCATAACATGTTTTCTAAATGTAAAACGTTTTTACGTTGAGCTACATTTTTCATAATTGTTTCTCCTAGATATTGGCAAATATGTTCTTGCATAGTTTACGATTGAACCACTTCATTCAAATGTTTACTCACATATCTACTGGGTTAACAAACTGTAGGCTATAGTGACATAAAATGAACTCACTTCAGATGCTTGAACCGTTTACCATGCCTTCTCATGTTTAAAGTCTGCCTTTATTAGTACACACTGTCATTCTCTTAGAATCCTCTTGGAGATCGCAGATGACGATGGAGAGAAGAGGTTACGTGGACTCTGTACACATCCTTCGTCTTTACCTGAACCTGTCACTGTTTTGCAGGAGTAATGATATCAGATTTCCTTGAAAACCGTACAGGACCTGTGTTTGTGTAATCCAAGAGGACTGGAACCTGTTTTGAATGACAACGATTTTTCTGCAGTGTATCAGGCATGAAAATGTGTTCTGTTTTTGGTGTTCGCTTATTTTTGTTCACTTTATGTTATCTGATAATATGAAGTCGTGTTGTTCTACTGATCTTGAAGCAAATGTACGGCTTTGACTTCTTTCCACCTTCACAGTGAGATCAGTAAAATATGACTCATTCCATCTTGGTAAAGTGATGGTAATCTTCTTCTGGAAATCTGCGCCTCGCGTTTCGCAGATACAGTCGCATTCAAATAACCTTGTAGAGCCTGCACCTCCTTACAGCTTATACGGTTATTCCAGTAATTTAGAACCACACTGCACATCATGTGGACGCCCTCGAGGCGAGGCTGCACAAAAAAAAAAAAAAAGAAAGTGTAGGACGGGAGCCGCAGCCTTCGCGTTACGACGCCGTTGCCATAAAGATAATTCTGCAGAGGTGGTGGGGGAGAGGGTGGGGTGGCTGGAGTCTGGGTAGCTGGAAATACGGCTCCAGGGGCTTAGCGGCTGTGACCGCGCCGCCTGCGGTCAGGGGGAGCGCCTGTGGTACGGCAAACCGCCGCGGCTGATTTGCGGCGCTGCTGCTGATGCTGCTGTCCTGTCTCAGGTTGCGACAGCTGCAATTACAGCTCCGCCCCGCCCCTCTCCCAGCTAGGGAACACATGGTGCTGTCTACCGGGCTTCAGTATAGTAAAGTCTATAGTCGGTAGCCACCGAGTATGACATTCAATCGGTGGAGCAAGCAGTATTTTCGGATTCCTGTGCTGAACACCTCTGAATTGTTAACAGCCTTCGGAGAGCAGGTGTGAATAAACTATTCTACCTTCAGTGCTTCAAACAATGGCAAGGAACGAGCTGGTTGTTTTGAGAAATGGCACAATAAAGTTCCAATGAAATCTCGCAAATAAGATATTTCAAGCACATCCATTGTGACTTTTTTATGCAGATAAGTCATTATTTTCAAATATTTATAGAGTAGCTTAACGAAACATTTTTAAAATCGCAGTTATCATCCGAAAGATTGAAACTTCCTGGCAGATTAAAACTGTATGCCGGACCGAGACTCGAACTCAGGACCTTTGCCTTTCGCGGGCAAGTGCTCGTGGTAGAGCACTTGCCCGCGAAAGGCAAAGGTCCCGAGTTCGAGTCTCGGTCCGGAACACAGTTTCAATTTCCCAGGAAGTTTCACATCAGCGCACACTCCGCTGCAGAGTGAAAATATCAGTCTGGAAACATCCCCCAGGCTGTGGCTGAGCCATGTCTCCGCAATATCCTTTCTTTCAGGAGTGCTAGTCCTGCATGGTTCGCAGGAGAACTTCTGTACAGTTTGGAAAATAGGAGACGAGGTATTGGCGGAAGTAAAGCTGTGAGAACCGGGTGTGAGTCGTGCTTGGGTAGCTCAGTTGGTAGAGCACTTGTCCGCGACAGGCAAAGGACCCGAGTTCTGCCAGTTTTCGGATTTCCAGAGTGAGCGGAGTGTGTGCTGATGTGAAACTTCCTGGGTAATTGAAACTGTGTTCCGGACCGAGACTCGAACTCGGGACCTTTGCCTTTCGCGGGCAAGTGCTCTACCACGAGCACTCATTCTGGAAATCCGAAAGATTAATTTTGAAAATACGCCAATGTGTACTTCACATTGCTTACTTGCAACGTGAGTAGACTTAACAAGAGTTACTATTGATTAACTGCTGAGCAATATGACATTACTGTGACATCTCTCAGAAATGCAACTCTGAAATGTCTGAATTGTTTGAGTTTACAATTCTGGGACATACGTTACCGAATTTCAAAATAATAAAGTATAACAACCTAGAAGAAAATCTATATTATGGGATGGCCCTTAATATTTCTGCCATCACAGGGACGCAAATTCATGTAAACATTGTCTATTTGTTTAAAGAATTATTAACGTTTACGTGATTAGCAACATTTTTAACTGTTTTTGCGGTGAGGAACATGTTCAGGATCTTTATCTGACTCGTAGTTACCTACATAGTCGACGGATTCGTACAAATAGTTCTTGAAAAGCATTTTCCGGCACGATCACCACACGTTACTTCTACCGTAGTCCAATACATGAGAGACGACTGTTCGAGCAGGTCGAGGCAAGTACGGGATTTTAGTGTTGCCGCTTCCAAGCGACTATCGAGGTAAGTGCGTACACATTCCTTCCACTTGAAGAAAGAAATGCATCTATCCTGCAAATTATGTCTCTCGTTTGCATACGCAAAATTTCCCGCTTACCAACCCTATCAGCAACGACAACTCGCAAGAAATGGGCAAGATATTTACCAAATAACGCACTAAGGTCAAGTTTAATGGTCGCAGTGGCTACGACATTAACACCAGATCGCTCAGTATTCAACTGAACGTTCATTGGCTGTCGGCTAATGGGTGACGTAAGTGGGCAGAACAAGTCTGAACTCAACCACCGTCATTTGTGATTCTAACTGTGGCAACCATGTTTTTGATTCTTATCATTATTTACATGCACACATCCTGACGAAGTTCCACTAGCGAGATCCTCAAATTAGATACTTAACTCCTATAAGTCGGTATATAGTGGAACTATCAAATAACATGAACAAAGCACATCACGATTCATGTTTTATATGCAGTAACTCTCCTTTTTATCGACTGTACCTTCCAATTCTTTGCAGCTGAGATCTTCAGATCACATAGGTGAAATACTCTCACACTTCAAGAAGGTAGGTATACGTATCAGTAAACATAATTTCACAGACAGTTAGGCAACCATATGTTTTGTCTGCGACGTATCATCCCCGAATTAAATTAAACGTAATTGCCAGCTCCCAGTTTCGACCTTTCTTATCCTTTCAGCACATTGTTGTGAGGCAAATGTCGGAATTAAAAATTCTTTCCCAAATATTCTGGAATGGGACTCCCTCGGTCTCACTTCATGTCCTATCCGAAGATAACTTCTGCATGGTCCCTCTTCTTGATCCAGAACTCTGTGGTGAAATATACCGGTCGTATCAGCTGTAGCCTTAATCTCTATAACGTTTTGCTAGATCAAAGATCCAACACCTTCCATATCCTCCTGACCAACCCTCACTGCCTTCTGTTTGAACGTCCTCTTTAACATCCCACTGCCCAACCCAGTTTCATCCTCCAGTCAAACACACCACACCCAGGCATAGCTACTCGTTACATAAGTTGCGCTATTGCCTCTCATCCTTCCAATCTTCCGACCTGTACAAAAAAAAAGTTCAAATGTGTGTGAAATCTTATGGGACTTAACTGCTAAGGTCATCAGTCCCAAAGCTCACACACTACTAAACCTAGATTATCCTAAGGACAAACACATACATCCATGCCCGAGGGAGGACTCGAACCTCCGCCTGGACCAGCCGCACAGTCCATGACCAACATGGACAGCGATTATTCTTAGATGAGTTAGAAGTGCTTATCGGACAACAGTAACAGCACATGACGGCACTACCCACACCATCGTCATCTGTTTTTATAGAAAATCATGAAACTATTTTTGCTGTATTTTTAGCACTATAATTTTAATTTTTAAATATAGGAAGCTAAATCTACACATTTTAAAGTTATTTGGTTGCCAAGCAACAATATGTTTGCTAACAGTGAGCGTCCAATATGACGAGTATGCAATTATAAAAAAAAGTCACCATTCTTCATATACAGCCTTTGGCATGTTAAGCAGAAAGCTTGAACTCTTGTCCTTTAATACCTTTATTCTTAGCTCCACAGCTGCGTTAAAATTCTTGAAGTAACTCATTTTACTGTGTGAATCTGATTTTAGTTCAAACTAAATAATTTATTTTATTCCGTCCGTTTATAATAGATTATTTTAAACATCATGAACGAAAAAGCACACTACACTGGTGCAATATATCAGTTACTGTAATCTCGCTTACCTTGTTACGGTTTTACTTAGCATAATTGCAGTTCCCCCACTTGCCTGTTTTGTTTCACTTGTTGTGTTCAACCTGTTTTTAATGCTAGACCTTTCAAGGATAAGATTAATGTTAAAATATTTGATATCACAAAAATTTCAGTCACACAGTTATCTACGTACTTGACGATAGCGCAAAAGCCTAAAACTGGGCTGTATAATAATAAATGTTGCAAAGATATATATATTGTTATTAATAAATAACACGTCTTTCATTTACAATTAGCTAACTTAGTCCCCTGGACAGTATCAATGTACGACACACAAAAACTGCGTTATGTACTTACAATTGTTACAATCTCATGGTCATTACAGCATATTGAGAATTTAAACATGCAATTGGGTAAGCTGACGTATTTTAGTGTTCTTGGAGATGTGTTTCGTCGATGCCACTAAATCAGATGTTTTTTGTTTTGTGCCATACATATTTTGCTTCTCTTTATTGATGAAGCCTCCTCACTGATCTATAATACATGTTTAGTTAACGTTTCTTATGACCATGTTGGATAATGATTACAGATGTGTTGTTATTTTACTGTTTCTTTTGTTATTCTCGTATTATTAGATTAGAAACATTTTTTTGGATCAGAAGCTGTGAGGCTGAATTACCGTTTGCTCCTACTTAAGATTTTTGCGAACGGCCTTGCCGCAGTGGTAACACCGGTTACCGTCAGATCACCGAAATTAAGCGCTGTCGGGATGGGCCAGCACTTGGATCGGTGACCATGCGGTCTGCCGAGTACTGTTGGCAAGCGGGGTGCACTCAGCCCTTGTGAGGCAAACTGAGGAGCTACTTGATTGAGAAGTAGCGGCTTCGGTCTCGGAAACTGATATACGACCGGGAGGGCGGTGTGCTGACCACATGCCCCTCCATATCCGCGTCCAGTGATGCCTTCGGTCTGAGGATGACACGGCGGGCGGTCGGTACCGTTGGGCCTTCATGGCCTGTTAGGGCGGATTTTAGTTCCGCTTACGATTTTGTGATCATATGACAGCATATGTGTAGCCTTGGAATTTGTAACTAGTTGGCCAATGTACACCAGAATTTTCGGCGTTTTAGAACATATTTCAAGTACCTATTTCTCTTTTGCTGTGTGTGTGCTTACTGTTTATAGTACTGCCAACTCTCTTGTGTATTTTTCGTTCGTCTTTTTTTGTCTTGTAGTGTCTGTATGAATTAGCTGTTCGTTTGCTTCCTATGTGTGTGCTTGAGCTGTTGTGTGTGATGGTGCCTAGTCTTGGGAAAGGGGAGTTTTTGCTGGAGGGGATCTCAAATACTGCTTTTCTTTGTGTCTGTGGTGGGACATTAAATTGTTATATCGCCCGGTTGCGTTCCACAACTCTGCTTATTATTGATTTTGTGGCTAACATAATGAGTAAGTTGCTACTCACACTGATTTACACATATATTATCTTCCTGTTAATCGCAAGTGCCCTTTGCTGAACTTCTGTTAAGACATGGGCACGTACCCTCTAACATGGAATAAGTTCTGAAAACTGCCTGAATGAACAATTACAACAGAAATCTCCTACAGTTACAAAAAAGGAAAAAAATAGACATACAAAAAGAGCCCTTCCAATGAATAAGAATGTTTAGCGGTGCACTCAGTGAGTTTACTTTTAAATTTAACAATTTTCATTCTAAATACGTAATGAAAGAAGCAAGAGAAGCAATGAGCAGACAAGCACAGGCGAAGAAGCCACGCCTGGGGCAAGGAAGTAATTACTAACGAACTTTAGCCCTGATTTGGGCAAGAAATTTCTGGGAATAAATGTCTTGAGCGCAGTTCTCTTTTGGAATGAATCATGTGGTCTGAGAAAGCCAGAAAAGAGAGTAGCATTTGAGATTTGAGGCACAGTATGTTGAGATATTGGACTGATAACTTAATTTGTGAAGAAGGACTCCGTAAAATCGTCGCATAGAGAAAGTTGTAGGAAATATTAACAATTAGAAAAAATAGGGGAGAAAAAAAAACATATGACAAACGTAAAGGCATCAGGGAATGAATTGCATGGTCTTCAAGGGACTTGGAGTGGGTAAAAACATAGACTGGATTACTTTTTTTATAAGTCATCACTCTTCTGACTAGTTTGATATAGCCTTCCACGAATTCTTCTTCTGACCTAACATCTTCACCTCAGAGCAACAGTTACACTACAGGTCCCTCAGTTACTTGTAGGCTTATTTCAGTCTCTGTCTTCTGCTACAATTTTTACCCTCTACAGCTCTCTCCATGAGAGCTATTTCCTGATGACGTAAATCATGTACTACCTTCTTGTCCATATCTCTTGTGATCTCTTGTGAATTTTTGTATACATTCCCTTCCTCGCCAATTCTGCTGAGAACCTCCTCATGCCTTACCCTATCAGACCACCTGGTTTTGACATTCACTTCTCGGTCACTCCTTGTTCCACTACCATAAATTGCTCTGCTCCAAACGTACATTCTCAGAAATATCTTCTTCAGATTAAAGACAATGTTTGATTTCAGTAGACTTTTATGTGGGAGGTTGTCCTCTTTTGCCTGTGACTGTCTACATTTTATATCCTCTTTAGTTCATCCATCACGGACTATTTTGCTTCAAAGTTAGCAGAATATCTTAATATTGTCTAGTTAGTGATCACAAACTGTGATGTTCAGTTTCTAGCTTTTACAGTTTCTGTTACTTTTCATTATTTTTGTCTGTTTCGGGCTTACTGCCAATCCGTATTCAGCACTCATCTGACTGTTCATTTCATTCAACAGATTCTGTAACTATTGTTCGCTTTCACTGATGATAGCAATGTCGTTCCGAATCTTATCATAGATATCTTTTCATCCTGAATTTTAATCCCATTCCTGAACCTTTCCCTTATTTCCATCGTTGATTCTTCGATGTACAGATTGAACAGCAGAGGCGAAAGGCTTCATTCCTATCTTACACCTTTTTAATTCGTGGATTTCGTCCCCGGTTTTCCAGTCTTATTGTTCCCTCTTGGTTATTGTACATGTCGTATTTACCAGTCATTCCCCATATTTTAGTCGTGTTTTTCTCAAAATATCGATCACCTTGCACCATTTTAGTTTGTCGAACGGTTTTTCTTGCGAGACAAATCCTGTGAGGGTGTCTCGATTTTCCTTGAGCGTTGACTCCATTATCAAGTGCAACGCGACAAAAGCCTCTCTGGCACCTGTACGTTTAGGAAACCAATATTCATCTGACAGATCCTTAATTTTCTTTTCCATTGCTCATTCTCACCTGTTCTGATGCATGATTGCGCGATAGTTCTCTCACTTATCTGCCGATGCTAACTGGGGAACTATGTGGACCATCTTTTTCCGAGATTATGATGGTGCGTCACCACTCCCATAGATTCTACACACCGACTAGAATATTCGTTTGATTGCCCTTCCCTGATTGATTTTAAAAATTCCGATTGGATGTTATCCATTCCCGTCAGCACTAGTTGATCGTCAGTTTTCTTCTGTCGCTTCATCAGACAAGTCTTCCCCCACATAATACCGTTCTGTGTACTGTTTCCATCTGTCTGCTCTCCCGAGTAAGTAGATCCTTAGCGAACTTCAAACGCTTCTCATCATAGCTCAGTACTTTAGCATCCCACTTCCTTCCACCCAGATTGCTCCGTCGGTTCTCTTCGACTTTAGTCATATAACTGCGTAGTGGTCTCCTTCTGAATCCACTTTTGTGCTTGATCTGTGTCGAGTCGCTTAAATTTTGTCATTACCCCTCACTGAGCACGGCGTTACGTCATAATATTGAAAGGTCGGTTCTATGATTGGACACTTGAGGCGGAAGGTTGTTGCGGTGGAGGGAATGGGTATCTGCTGTCGTCCTGCATCCACCAGGAGGGACACAGCCCACCCTCATTCGCCGATGAGCACCAATATAGAAAAATAATGCAAGAAGCATTAGACAACAACAGATCCCCACTCCCTCCATAGTGGCAGCCTCTTACAATAAAGTTCCCCCACTTCCGCTCAAGTGACCAATCATAACATTATAAAATTACGGCATAACGACGTGCTAAGCGAGCAGCAATGACAAAATTTAAGGGACTCCACACAGTTGAAACACACAAGTAGAACCGTTAGAAGGCCACTAACCCTGGCCGAAAAGTCGGTTTATCAAATGTGGTTTTTTACATAGTGACGCGGTACTATGCTCAGAAAACTTTAATGTCAATTCAGTCTAAATTTTGTCATTACTAAATTACGATCTGAGTCTGTATCTATTCCTGGGTATGCCTTACAATCAAGTATATGATTTCACAATCTCTGTCTCTGCCCATTATGTAATCCACTGGAATCTTTCGGTATCTCCTGGTCCTTTCCAAGTATACCTCCTCCTCTTGTGATCTTGAACACAGTATTCGCTCTTACCATCTGAAATTTGTAGCCGAACTTAGTCTTTCTCCCTTCTCTTTTAAACTGCCTTGCCCAATTTATCCCACAACTCTTTCTTCTTTTCCTTCCCACACAGACGCATTCAAACACGCGATGATTTATTAGATTTTCATCTCACGTTTAATGTTGAATTCCCCGTTTACGAATACCTGAACTATCATTGTCAGTGTCGGTTTACTATCTAATATGATGAGAACAGCTGTACAGCAGAACTGTTCACTGTGGCTCACCCTCCGTCCCACTTTCCTATTCATACCTAGACTAAGTCTTTGCATTTTCGTTTTCAGAATTTCCATGTTTCCTATTACCTACAAATATCTGACATTCCATGTTATGACTCATGGAATACTGTTGCGTCATTAGTTATTACATTTCTTTTTCGTGGTCATCTCGTCCTTCGCAGTCCCCTCCTCAAGATACGAGTCTGGGACTAATCTGGAATCTTTTGCCAATGGAGGGATCATCATATTTTCTCAATTACAGGCCATATGTCCTATGAATACACACTATGTGCCTTTAATGCAGAAGTCTCTATTGCCTTCAGCATTCTCATGCAGTTGATCATTGCTGATCCTTCCTTGTAGGGGCAGTTTTCCGCCCAAGGGCAGGAGTGCTCCCTGAACTTGCGTCCATCACTCCATCGCCTTTGACAAAATCGTTGCCAGAACGAGGGTTACTGCTTCTGCTGGAAGTCCTCGGTCGCAGATGCTACTTTTTATTCTGAATTTAACAGTAGCTGGGCTGGTACCCGATACCAAGAATGTTTTTGTTACTAGTAAAATGCGCTACCCTTAAAACACGGGTGATTGAACTATACCCAACAAACAACCGAGGTCGTAAGGTGTAAGTACTAATCTGATATGAAGAGGTTGGCAAAAGAGAGGAATTACTTGCGGGCCGAATCAAGCCAGTCAGCGACTGATGGAAAAAAGGAAAGAGTCTTTTCTGAGAGTATAAGATTACATCGTTCGATATCTAAAACGCCAAAACACGCTCACACTGTTGTGTCGGTCATTAACATGCTGAAAAAAAAGCGTAAAACATAATTCTTATCTTATGTTGCTTCACAGTGTTCCAGGCGGCGAAAGGTAGGATGAATAAGTCGTACATTGGTTTCCAATTTCTAAATGCCCTGTATAATTTTAATGAACATTTGATGTCTTTCGATTTGGCCACCTGTCTGGCTGATATTACTGATTCTCTGGGCCACTTGTGAAGGTACAGCCAGATGGGGCTGAAAGCCGAAGCATTAAAAATCTGACAAAGCGGGCGCTTGCGCCTGATATTGACGGGAAAAAGAGGTGAGTGTATTCGACAGCTGAACGGCTGCGTCGGATGCACTAGGCTGGACGTGGAGGTGAGCCACGCTAGGGTCGTTGTGTTTGCCAGGAGATGGCGGATAGGTTCAGAAGACGACTGTAGCATACTCAGTGATTGGTGGACACCGAGGGTGTGAGAAATCCCATCGCTGTAGAAGGGCAGAAGGTAAGATTTTGCTTCGTCTCAGCGCCCAGAAAAATCTGGTGTTCTTAGCCATTGACAAGAATCATGGAAGGGGCGACCCAGCATTGAGAAAACGAATAGTCACAGTGAGCAGTAAACAGACAGAATCAAAAGCTATCCAGTACAGTTACAGAAAAACCAATAAGACCTTTGGAAAGAGAAAAATAAAATAAGTGCGTGCATAAAAACGCGCACTCGAGTATGTTGTTTCCCAGTTATATCAATGATTTTGTATTGTAATTAACCTTAAAAATTACATCCAACCACCGTCTTGTGTGATTGTCTATAGATCGATATATAGTAAACTACATGCTAGATTATGTATTCTGAGCATAAAAACGCCAATTTTATGCAAAACTATTAGTAATATAGTGAAAGGAATGACGGTAAATCAATTCAGACTTTGGCGCTTTCGAATAAATGTATTTACGTCTATTTGTTTCTGATTTATTTACAGTAAATAGCATAAAGCAACTTTTACACTGTGCAAATGCATGAAGGTTTGGCAGATTGGATGTACGTCAGGAGTGGGTGGGCATTCGGCGTTTAGGAGATAGTTGCATGGTCTGAAATCAGAAATGCCAAAGTTTGCAATTTAAGGCTGATTCACGGCAGGATTTATTGTCTGTCTCTGAGGAGTACAGAAATGAAGTCCGAAACTTTTCGTACAAGGTGGTGGTCTTATAACCGGACGGGAGCGGCAGGTAGGTCTGAACAGTCTGAAAGCTGCCTGAGAAGAGACCGTCCGAACTTCACTCAATCGTGCCCCTCAGGCCGCTCCAAGGTCCCACGTGACCGATTCCGTTCCTGTAACAAGCTCCGCGCGGTAGAGTTCATTATCAGGTGGCGTTGCCTTGTCAGCACAAATTCACACTTCCCTCACATGGAGGACTGGCATTCGGCTAATGTCTGGTGACAGCCAACCCAGACCCGGGTGCAGCTTAGGAAAAACTTCACGAACTAACCATAAACGAACATTTACAGAAATTATTCAATTTGTTGCCTACTATGCCTGCCCACGTCGTAATCCACTTTCAAACATTTGATCATTGAGGAAACTAATGAACTTAGCAAAACAACTAAGGAAAGTAGCGGAAAGCAGAGAGAATTTACATTTTATTTGATATGTCACACATGTGTGTAGTGTAATTTTAATGGTTGTAATTATATATGGAAAATGAAAGTATGCGAATTTACGCAATGACAGTGAGAGGGCATAGCAGAACGACGACCATCTCGGTCAGGGTCATTCGTTTGTGGTAGTTCTGGCTAGCCGCTGTGGAACCCTAAATTTCAAATGAAGCAACGCAATTTAAATTTTTTGCGGTAGTTTGCTGTATGTACTCGTTGGTGAATGCAGCACACTGCTCTTGTCCTGTAATTTAAAAGCTTTGTTGCTATCGTTACGTTCGTTCTACTTAAAAGGGAATCCATAAATTTTGGTTTAACTCAAAGCTTTATTTAGTTGTGGACGTAATTTTTTTGAAATTAATGTGACTGATCGTCAGTGTAATGAGAATATTTTGTTGTTTGGTCCCGAGAAGTTAAATATAGCCAAATAATGGAAAATAACCATGCACTTCGAAAACTATGAACAGTTTAAATAAGCACTCTTCATTCAAGTCGCAAATGGTTGATCTCGTACAGGATCAATTCCAGCGGTACGTCGACGATATTCTATACCGCCTTTTGTTGCCCTCGATGGCAAGATAAAGCTCGCTCGCGAGCGGCCAAAGTCTGCACTGTTTCATTCCTATTTGCCAAACACTGCCTTGTCCTGCAAGGTCGCCGAATCCCTCGCCAGTTGAGTAGGTTTGCAGCAATACATGCAGGACCCTCCGATCATTTCGGGATTTTGACATCTTGTAAGACGTCGTGGACTCCTGACCTTCATTGCTTACATATTCCACCCTCACATTCATATTCCGCACATCAAGACGCTTCATTCGAACCAAAACTCTATGGTATAAAGTCAATGTTGTGTGAATTCATGCAAACGATATGCAAATAACTAGTAAATCGCAAGTGCGCACAGAGATTGAAATACTCAAGGCTGGCGTACACACATACACACATTCAAAACACGATGGTCACAGGGACTTTTAGTTTGGGAGAGGCAAACCGCACGCTGAGGGGCCAGTCCCTTCAGAGGACGAGTCATTCTATCTATGTCGGCCAGTGACCGCCCATAGAGCAGCCAATGTTTGAACGAGTGAAAGGAAGAACGACCCCGTGTTCGGCTTAAAAGCAAATTCCGCTACATTGTGTGGGAGCACCCAGCCTACGCATTCTTTACAAACATAGAACACAGTTTCAGAGGTTTTCACAGGGAGTCAGCAAACGCCAAACGCTGATGCTACAGATTTCCAGATCGGTCGCCTTAAACGAAACGTCATTCTCCCGTTTTAGAGGAGCAATGGTGATTGGCAGACGATATTCCTGACGCCTTGAGCTGAAGGAGTAATGGAAGAGACTGAAAGATTCACCTCTTCACGTCTGGCGTGGAGAGGGGCCGTTCTGTTGTCGCTCTTGGAGCGAGAACACGTAACGAGAGCGTGTTCGCTCATATGTGTACTCAAAGAGCGAGTAACAAGTTTCTCCTCATTACTTCACTGGGAGAGCTGCTCCGTCGAGAGCAAATCAGAGTGCGACTCTACATTGAGTCCTTGCTATTAATCATTCTTCAGTGTGTTGGCTGCCACACTTATTGTGAGGTGTGAATGGACAGAGTTATAGTTAAACGCTTGGGAGCGAATTTTTGAGTGGCATCGCGGTGGACTGGTTATCTGACCGGTGTACCACGCCAATAGTTAGACTAGGGGCGAATAGGAGTCCTTCACTTCATCAAGGTGTAGGGAGAGTTTGATTGGCGAAGGTCAATCCAGACACAACGAGAGTTATCTTATTTATCAGCAGTGAGTGGCACAGACAGCAGTTGTAACAGCTTACAGTGTTGTGCACTACAGCTCTTGTGAGCTCCACAACAGTACACTTCACTGTATATCAAACACGACAGCCTCAACCATAGTTAGCATCTTTCTAACGGATAATTATTCAAGTTGAGTAGGCGCGGCTTTCACCCATTCTGCCAAGTCAATAACAAACTTAAACTCTGTATAGAAATATCATTAGCGAATCCTATCCTTAAGAGGTAACTTCACATTCCGAAAAGAACCCAAAAATAACTTGTTCAGTTCATAACTAAAAGTGCCATTGTGATTTCTCAGAATTTTTGCAAAGAAAGTAATAATTTTTTTTTTTAGTTTCATGTTTTTCTTACAGTAACTAGCACTACTGCAGTACCCAAGTATCCCACTAATTATGTAAGAAATTTTGTGAATTTTTGTCTCATTTCCTTACAGCGGACGACTCCAAAAGGTATTTATGGCTGAAAGTTTTTCAGGCATTCCTCTTTAGAACGTTAGGAGCATCTGTCTGACTTCTGTAGTAGTGTGGGGGTGGAAATTGCATCTTTCAGGAGCCACAGGGTGAAGGGTACATCTCAGATTAATCCGTTGCACAGAATGACCGAATAGCACCTACACATTGCACACAGAAAATGGCGACCCTGCTAGGATAGGTAAAATAGGTAAGCTATGAGGATAGGAAAGTGTCAGGATAGTTAGGTACGGCAGGTCGCAGCAGTAGCACTTTGAAGAACTTTCTTTCATGTATTAAATGGCTGTTTGCAAAGATTGGGATCAGAATAGATACAGGTAGTGAAGAGAGCAGAATTGTAGGGAAAAGGGCGTGTGTTATTGTGTTGGAAAATTTTGCGTTTTCTTACGATTTTTGTGTAGCTATTAGGGCATAGGATTTTCAAGTGATAGGCACAGACGTAGAGTGACGCAGAATGCAGTGTGACGCAGCATCATATAAGTTGGAATTAAGAAATATTATTTTTCTCCCTTTGAAAGCGCACAGGTGGAGACTGGAGACTGTTGCAGAGCAGACAGAACATTAGCCGAGAAGTCACGACGTTGTTGTTGTTGGTTCAACCAACTGGTAAGTGGTCGCGCAATTTTGTAGATAGGGTCGTGGTGTGTTGAAAGAATTTCCATGTTAACGAGAGCCCAGGCGAAAAGGTTACGTGAGAGACAGCAAGTAGACAAGATGGCGGAGAATCAACCTGATAGACAGCAAGTAAACGAGCTTATTGAGGATAGGACAGAAGGTGAACCAGAGAATAGGACGGACGGTGAATCAGAGAATAGGACAATCCGGGAGCTCCAGAATCAGCAGGCTCAGTTAGAATGGGATGAAATTGAGACAGATCAGATGGGAATCGAAGGGACGAGAACATCGAATTTCTAGAATATGAAATTCCAGGTAGGGCACTTTCTGAGCCAGAAATAGACAGCCCACGTAGGAAATGGCTACGATTAGAAGCGAAACGAGCACAGGAAACGTGTTTGTTTGCCGCATATTCAGGGACAGAATACGCGTCAATACAATCAATGAACCGGCAGTTAGCTAACGTTCAAAGAGAAGTAAATAGTGAGGAAGAGGGGGAACATTTAGAATACGTCGAACCTATGGTACACATTGTAATATGCCCCAACAACAGACACAGAATTCTGCAGAATTACGAGCCCCACGAAAAGGTTCCGAAACAGACGCAACTGTACCTGCAAACACAAGAAAATGGCTCTGAGCACTATGGGACTTAACAGCTGTGGTCATCAGTCCCCTAGAACTTGGAACTACTTAAACCTAACTAACCTAAGGACATCACACACCTCCATGCCCGAGGCAGGATTCGAACCTGCGACCGTAGCAGTCGCGCGGTTCCGGACTGCGCGCCTAGAACCGCGAGACCACCGCGGCCGACTGCAAACACAAGACATACACAACAGAGAGGGCAGAATGCGGAGTTGTTTGCGCCACGTAATGGTTCAATGACAGACGTAACTAGTTCAAAAAAGGTTCAAATGGCTCTCAGCATTATGCGACTTCACTTTTGAGGTCATCAGTCGCCTAGAACTTCGAACTAACTGAACCTATTTAATCTAAGGACATCACACACATCCATGCCCGAGGCAGGATTCGAACCTGCGACCGTAACGGTCGCTCGGTTCCAGACTGTAGCGACTAGAACCGCACGGCAACTCCGGCCGGCAAAGGCAACTAGTCCTCAATACAGACAGCACGGGTTATTGCAGTTATCAAACTTAGAAACGCCACAGCATAGCCCAGTAAACGACGTAACTGACAGAGTAGAAAAGAATAGATCAAGAATACATAGTTCAGCAGAAAGCAGTGTTACAGGACAGGACGCGATCATGGAGATGTTACAAAAAATGAACGCTAGTATGACGAAACAGAATCTGGATAATTATACACAGATGAGAAAACAGTATCAGGAATAGAAACAGGAATTGAAACAGGTTGATCAGGCTACTAATACACAGATCCAACAGGTTAAAATCCAGATGGAAGAAGCGATGGCCAGAATTGATAGTCAGATCACTCAGATAAACAAAGACGCGAAAGAATCTAGAGAAAAAATTCAGATACTAACACAAGGTCATCAGCAATTACGCACTGACGTGGACAGGGTCCAATTGGACACCGTAAACGTTGACAAAAATGTGGAACGTTTCACGAGAAAAGCCACTCGAACAGCAATACAAATTTCGGAAGAACAAGAAATTCAAAGCAAGGTCGCAAAGGTTGCACTGAAAAAATATGATCAGCGGATCAATAAAACAGAACTTACAAACAAAGATCAGTTCGGTGTGGCCGAGCGGTTCTAGGCGCTTCAATCTGGAACCGCGTGACCGCTACGGTCACAGGTTCGAATCCTCCCTCGGACATGGATGTGTGTGATGTCCTTAGGTTAGTTAGGTTTAAGTAGTTTTGAGTTCTAGGGGACCGATGACCTCAGATGTTAAGTCTCATAGCGCTCAGAGACATTTTTGAAAGATCAGTTTGGAAACCTTCGAACAGATCGAGACCGATTACACCTGTAGCGAAACAACTGACACGTCAAGCATTAATTCAGTACACGAACACGCGCCGTGTAAGAAAGTGCAAGTAGAACCAAGGCTAGACGTAACACTAGCGCAGAAATCGAAACAGAAAACCCCGATTAAAGTAATACATGACATGCCACCGGACCAGGCACGGTATCTAGAAAAACGGAACACATACATTCAGCCCATATCAATCGAAAGACAGGCAACTGAACCAGTAAATCCAATGACACAACATAATAGCAGCACAGGTCTATAACGCGAACGACAAGAGTAGAAACACACGAACAACACTTTTGTTCACTAATGATACGATGTGACGCGGATATGAGTCAGGAAACTGAGAATACGCAGACGGGCAGTAGATTACCAGAGGATAAACACGACGACACAAGCAGTGGCAGATTATTTGAGTCCATGAATCAGCCACAAACCGGATTTATGAGTAGATGTGATACAGACCACTTCCCTACAGCTAGAAAATTTCAACATTTCAAGGAAGAAGGTGGTAGCTTGCATGCACGCACATTCATCGACCAGTTTCAAGTAGGCTTACGAAACCACTGGAGCGTAGCTCACAAACTTGACTTCATTCGTGCACACATGTCAGGGACAGTACCAGAGTTGATGCCAAAGATCGCAGCCACCTGTACGTCTTAACTACAGTTCAGAAGAGCATTTCTCGGAAGATATTGGTCTAAGGAGGCGCAAGACAATATTAAATACGAGTTACTTCAGATAACACCATATGAAAACTCAGGAGAGAAAAGCGTGGTAAAATTCTTTGATACAATAGACAAAAAGAATCAATACCTAGACAAACCATACAGAAACGGAGAGCTGATACGTCTATGTAGAATGAAATTACCGGTAACGTACCAACAGGCGATAGTAGGAAAAAATGAAAATACCGAAGAATTCAAAGAGGTTTTAAGGGAACTTGAATTTATGTTTAAAGAAGACGAGGTGAAAGAAAAAAGAAAATAAAGGGCACAGCAAATGGTTCAAATGGCTCTGAGCACTATGGGACTTAAGATCTATGGTCATCAGTCCCCTAGAACTTGGAACTACTTAAACCTAACTAACCTAAGGACAGCACACAACACCCAGTCATCACGAGGCAGAGAAACAGCAAAAGGAGAGGGCTAGGAACGAATATTCCAATAATAATAATCGTAATCCTAACATCAATAATTTGAGGCAATTTAACAGACAAGGGCAGTGGCACAATGGAGACAATTGGCATAGAAACGATAACCAGAATAATTGGTACCGAAATAGGAACGGTAATGGGCACTCATACAGTGGCGGATATGGGTTTAGGAATCAAAATGCCAACGGTCAAGGGTACTTTGAAAGAGGTCACGATGTTAGAAACAGCAACTGGCGAGACCAGGAAGTGAATAATTACCGAGGAAATTATGGTCCACAGAGACAAGAACAACACAGAAAAGAGAAACCAAATGTATAAGTTAGGCCACCGAATACTGCAAAATGTAAAGATTGAATTGAAAAATGCGGAAGAGGTTAGGCAAACTAACGTCCAACCTATCTTATACTAACCACTAAATAAAAGTTAAATTAATAGATCAACAGAACAACACATTAATTAAAAGAAAAAGAGACATAATACACACTAACAATCTCTTGTAGTATCAAGTACAATACAAAATGCACACAAACAATAAATGGTACACAACAACTAAAAGAATGAAGAAGTGGTAGGCTATAAAAATGATATATATATGATTTAATTAAATTATCGTATGAGAAATAAATAATAATTTTCTTCCTTTTTGTAAACGTTGCATTGTATAGAGTCAAAATCTCTTGTTCAAAAAATGGTTCAAATGGCTCTGAGCACTATGGGACTTAACATCTATGGTCATCAGTCCCCTAGAACTTAGAACGACTTGAACCTAACTAACCTAAGGACATCACACAACATCCAGTCATCACGAGGCAGAGAAAATCCCTGACCCCGCCTGGAATCGAACCCGGGAACCCGGGCGTGGGAAGCAAAATCTCTTGTTGTTTACATAAAACAAAACATTGTAAAATTTTTCTCTACACGAAAAAAGGGGCATGCCACCAATACCAATCATCAGCTCCCGTAACACCAGATGCTTCGCGTTTCCGACGGAAAGGGTACAGACATGCTGAGAAAGCACTTCGGGCAATAAAAGCAACATGAAGACCAACGCCACCTAGGACATGCAGGTTGCAACCAGGTTGGACTTCAGGAGGACAGCGCGCAGCACGGACATTTCATATGTCACGACACTGCTACACAACGGAAGAGCGTGGGAAGAATCATAATACAACGAGACGACAACGAAGGTACAAACAAATTACTAAGAACTACAAACTCATCAAGTAAAATTTGGAAAGGCAATCAGATCCTACAAATCCTATATCACTCCTACACTAAAATTCACATATACCTAGCACAAGAAGAACAAAATAATGCAAGAAAGGAGAGGAGGACAGAAGATGCAAGATGAAGAAGGGCAGAAGACAGCAAGATGCCTTTCTCTCTTATCCTACAAAGCAAATTGTTACAAACGTGTTTCCATGAACTTTGAGGCATGGCAACTACCACAACCACCTCTCCAAAAATTAACCTTGAATCGTCAAACAATACATGCGAACGGCAAACAGAATATTAAGTAGTACCAACCAACATTATCTAGAAAGAGATTCAGCAAAATGAACAGTATTCTCCCTACCACATCATCAAAATGCCATACCGAACCAGGTGTGAAGTACCAAGATGTCATAGTACAATATTGGGTGACGATCGTCGGTAGTCAGCTACAATAATCGAACTGCCATACCGTCTCAGGTGTGGCAGCAAAGGACTACCAAGACATGCAGTAAACCACAGTCATCGTCATCGGTTAAAAGTACCACTCCATGATGACAATGTCAACAAGTAAGACCCAGATTCGCATGCTAGAGTGCTTCTCTCATGATTTGTGACACCCATGCAAATGAGTGGACGCCTTCCAGTATTTCAGTGGGGATCGTCGAGCACCGAAACTGACGCAGTACAAAACGAAAATGTAGAGTCAAGAAAATAATATATTTGTAAAAATATTTTTCTTTTTTTGTAAAAGTAATTACTTTATCATATATGTTAAGCCCATAATGTGATAGAGACCTTAAAATATTATGTAAAGAAAATTAATTAGTATTAGTAGATAATCTCAAAAACCCCTGTAAAGACAAATTAGTTTTTTATATTAAAAAGATTTTGGTTAATCATAGGTTGAAAGAGGATACAATAAAGAAAAAAACACTTCTTCACTCTTAAAACAGTAACACAAATAATGCCTAAATAAACAGAGCTTTTGCGAAGGAGAGTTATCTTATTTGTCAGCAGCGAGCGGCGCAGACAGCAGTCATCGCAGCTTACGGTATTGTGCCTACAGCTCTTGCGAGCCCCATACTTCCTCCACAACAGTACACTTCACTGCGTTTCACACGTGACAGCGTCGACCGTACCTAGCAACATTCTAACGGATAATTATTCAAGTTGAGTAGGCGCGGCTCTCAGCCATTCTGCCAAGTCAATAACAATCTTAAACTTTGTATAGAAATTTCATTAGCGAATCCTATCCTTAAGAGTTAACTTCACATTCCAAAAAGAACCCGGAAATAACGTGTTCAGTTCATAACTAAGTACCATTGTGATTTCTCAGAATTTTTGCAAAATAAATAATAATTTTCGTTGGTTTCATGTTTTTCTTACACTAACTAGCACTACTCCAGTACCCAGGTATCCCACTAGTTACGTAAGAAATTTTATGAATTTTTGTGTCATTTCCCTACAGCGGACGACTCCAGAAGATATTTATTGCTGAAAGTTTTTCAGCCATTTCTCTTTAGAACGTTAGGAGCGTCTGTCTAACTTCTGTAGTAACCTGGGGGTGGAAATTGCATCTTGCAGGAGCCACAGGGTAAAGAGTACATCTCGGATTAATCCATTGTGCAGAATGACAGAACAGCACCCACACGTCGCCCACAATCTAATGGGCCAGATGGGCAGAATTTGGCACGATGTTTCTCAGGAGGACATGCAACTACTCTGTTAATCAGTGCCAAGCCGAATAACTGATTTAAACGCTAAGATGCGTAAAATTATGCATATCACAAAACTAAAACTCATACTATCCTATGGCTACAATATTAGTAAATCAGATATGGAACTGGTCAATTCGTAAACATGTCTGTGTGAAACAATTCGTAGCGATATGAGAGAGAACGATCACATTGTATGTAAACCACGTGGCAGACTTCGGTTCATTGGTAAATAATCGGGAAATGAAACGTGTAATATGAGGCTGCTTACAAAACTATCATGTGACTCGAGCTGGAGTTCTGCTCAAGCCATCAGGAATTGTACAAAATAGGAATAAAAGGGGATATGAAATGTATAGAAGGAAGAGCATGTTGATTGGTTTTACTTCGTTTCTACCAATGGGAGAGCGGTTTGGTGATGCTAGAAAAATTGAATTAGCAGATACTTAAGGATACATGCAAAGTATTCGTAGAAAGTGCAATCGTTCATCTCGCACTTGTAATGGTACTTGAATTACGCAACCATTACGGCACATCACCTGAACCTCGCGATACCAGCCATATTCTACTGTGTTTCTGCAAAGTAGTTGACATATTTCTGAGACAACATTCAGATTTGATTTCATTTGTGATACATCGATATGTTTATATTGCAATGATATTATTCTTATGTGTATTCTTTCTTTTATCACTATGATCTTTGACGTACTTGTAACTTTGATTTTTGGGCGCGTAAGAGATTGTTAGTTAGTTGTTAAGTTGGTAGAGAGTTGAACGTCATGTTGGAAAGACGCTTAACGTAGTCAGCTTATAAAATGTCAACTTTAACAGTGACTGTGAGGAAGATATTTTCAAGTATGTTTTGTATTGTGAAGTGATGTTTGTGTGATACGTGATATTGCAATAAAAGCAATTAAAAGGAAGTGTAACTTAAATTCGGAGTGCTGATTATTCTTTACATCACTATTGTGCTAACTTTGAAAGGTTTAATCTTGAAGAATGTTTTGTGAAGCGCATCTACAAAACTTTTGGATATAGCAGAATAAAACCTAGGCCTTTTTGCATCCGAGCTTGGAATCATAACCACCTAAATTTTCAACGATTGAGCCATGATTTTACGACGAGACCACCGTGGGAAATACGAAAAGATGAGTGCCTAGTTTTTTCATTATTACATGAAATGACTTTATTAACTGTGTTCTAATGACACCTGCCACATAATATGACTGCTGTTGCCTGAAAATGCAGTATTTAGCAGCGTGAGCAACACCACAATCGTTATTAAAATTTTGACCTTTGTTTTGGTAGGGTTGTTAGACACTCTATACGTAATTGAACGATGAGAGTCCCTAACAACTGGTGAAATGGGTAGTACCTGAGTATGGATGCGGATGCGGATCTAGATGTGGATGGAGACAGAAATTGACTAGTGCTGCAAAAGTCAGTAGGCCATCTGCCACGTCATGGCACGAAAGTTGTAGCTGGAAGGGGTAGGGAACTGTGGGCAACGAGGGGCGGGGGGGGGGGGGGGGCACACCTCCGGCTTCCACGGAGAAGACGTCACTCATCGCCGGCGGCGGTAATTTCCTGCGCGGGCGCAGGCGCTGACGGACGGCCAGCAGGTGTCTGGAGGGCTTTATTTATACGGCGCAGCCGCCTGCCGGTTCTTTGAAGGAGGCGGAGCGCGGCACCAGCAGCACGCCCTCTGTCCGGAGGAGTGACGGGTCGTTAATGGCGCCGCTTCTGGCCGTAATCTGCCTGTGGGAGGCCCGCTCTGCTTTCCGCTGTTTCTTCTACCCAGTTCTGTGCATTAGGAAACAAAGCGAATAAAAGTTTTGGAGCGTACGCATGGTTTCGCGCCACGGAGCGTTTAGTTAAGAAACTTGTAATTAATTATAAATAAGTGGCTTATGATAAATGAAAAGCACCAGTTTGCGGCTTACAAGGCCATCTTATGACATTTACTGAGTATTACCACTAAAGAAGTTAAATGTTAGCAGACAACATTGGAAGAGAAGTAACACATCTAGCCTGAAGTAGAAACATACAGTAAGTAACATCTTTGCAGTAAATAGTAAAAACTGAAAAGTACATAAATAACGATGGAGTTGACAGGAAAACCTTTAGCACAAAATAGGAATAGCGTGCCTACATAACAGTTTCTATTAATAAACAAAACTAATAAAATAAGATAAAATTAGTACTAGACAAGGCTGCGTCAAGAGGTATGAAGCATGGAGAGTGATACACAACCAATTAAAAAGGAAGAGACAGTTGTCAATGTAAATACAGAATACATAAGGAACTTAAGCAAGACCAATAAGATAAACAGAAATTAATAAAGTAATAAAAATTTAGGATCCTAAATGACCAGACACAACTCAACACATCCCCTCCACTAAACTTCATAAAATCATCTTTGTTGCTCATTACTTCCCACACTCTCACTTCCTACATATTCCCATTTTCCTGTATTCATTAAGTTGTTTTATTTGTTGCAGTTGTCTTTGTATTCCACATAGGCTGTAGTTTCAATAGTTAAGGGTTTCCTTTTAACTTGTACTTGTATTACTGTCCATGTTTAACTCCCCTTGTAGTTGTCTCATCAAATACTGTTCATATTTAACTTTGCTCATGTATTTAATGAAAACTGGTACACAGCCGCTGCTTTGATTGTAATGTTACTGTTAAAATGCAGTACCACCACACTCTTAAACTGCAGGTTCCCTCAAACACCTCCATTTTCCTACATTTATTAAATTCTGTTTAACTTATCGATATTGCTTAAGTTCCTTATGTATTCTGTATTTACATTGACAACAGTCTCTTCTTTCGTAATTGGTTGTGTATCACTCTCCATGTTTCATATCTCTTGATGCAGCCTTGTCTAGTAATAATTTTATCTTATTTTATTAGTTTTGTTTATTAATAGAAACTGTTATGTAGGCATGCTATTCCTATTTTGTGCTAAAGGTTTCGCCTGTCAACTCCATTGTTATTTATGTACTGTTCACTTTTTACTATTTCATTGCTAAGATGTTACTTACTGTAGTTTATACTTCAGGCTAGATGTGTTACTTCTCTTCCAGTGTTGTCTGCTAACATTTAACTTCTTTGGTGATAATAGTAAATGTCTGAAGATGGCCTTGTAAGCCGAAAACCGGTTAGCAATAAAAGTAATATTGTAGAACAAAAGCAAACTGGTGCTTTTCATTTATTATAATGTTGTTTTACCAAGAACCGACGGAAGATTCTGTTAATAGGAAGGGGCTTATGGTCTAACGGCTCGTCCACATAGAGCTTATTACAGTGGAAGAGCTTTGGCAAGAATAATTGAGGTTCAACCAATGTTTTTATAAATCCGCGTGATATACACACATCAAAAAAAGTTATTCGTCACCTCGGTTCCGCGAGCTCCGGAACCTGTACAGGAAACTGGAATAGAGATCAACATAAAAATCATTTCCGCCCTTTTTATTACGGTACTTATGAAAACCACACATTGCATGCTGTACCATCATATAGCGAGACCTGCGGTGGTGGTGCTACAGATTGCTGTACACACCGGTACCTCTAATACCCAGTCGCACGTTCTCTTGCATTGATGCATGGTCCTGGCATACTGGCTGGCTCTGAGCACTATGGGACTTGACGTCTATGGTCATCAGCCCCTAGAACTTAGAACTACTTAAACCTAACTAACCTAAGGACATCACACACATCCATGCCCGAGGCAGGATTCGAACCTGCGACCGTAGCGGTCGCGCGGTTCCAGACTGTAGCGCCTAGAACCGCTCGGCCACCCCGACCGGTCCCTGGCACACTATCCACATGTTCATCAAGGCACTGTTGTCCCAGATTGTCCCACTCCTCAATGGCGATTCGGCGTAGATCCCTCAGAATGGTTGGTGGGTCACTTCGTCTATAAATAGCCCTTTTCAATCTATTCCAGTCATGTTCGATTGGGTTCACGTCTGGAGAACATGCTGGCCACTCTAGTCAAGCGATGTCGTTATCCTGAAGGAAGTAATTGAAAAGATGTGCACGATGGGGTGCCGAACTGCCGTCCATGAGAACGAATGCCTCGCCATTATGCTGCCGATATGGTTGCACCATCGATCGGAGGATGGGATTTATGTATCGAACAGACGTTACGGAGACTTCCCCGACCACCAGCGGCGTACGTCTGCCCCACATAATGCCACCCAAAAACAGCAGGAAACCACCTTGATAGTTTAGGTTAAGTAGTGTGTAAGTTTAGGGACTGATGACCTTAGCAGTTAAGTCCCATAAGATTTTTTTTTTTTTTAAGAAAAAAAACCTTGCTTCACTCGCTGGACAGTGTGTGTAAGGCATTCAGTCTGACCGGGTGGCCTCCAAACACGTCTCCGACGATTGTCTTCTAACATTCTACGTGGTGTCTGTTCGTTCTATATCGTGTCTCCCTACCACTTTCGCGCAACGACGCTCTGAACGTGTTTTTTAGGGAATTGACTAGTTTGAACCTGGGACCTGTTGCTGGTAAGGAGACGTCAGACCACACATGGCATGTAGAGTTCAGAAGAGTTCAGTGAGACTAGCGACGATATAACCAAATACTTAATGATTTCAGCGTCAGCTCCACTGCACTCCCTGTAAAAGAATCTTAATACTAACTAAATTTAGTGGAAGGGGTTCAAGGCTTTCCTATTTTTAGTTAGCTGGTAAAATAACGTCGAAAATGCAGTTAAGTTTACCATTGGAAATTTTATTCTATTCACAAAACATTGTTTATAAATTGCACTATTGATAAAAGGAAATGTTTTAATACAAGATGGTAAAAACCAACTGCGTTCAACAAAAATGTGAAGGAATATTCCCTGAATGGGTTTCCAAGTTCTACAATGGATCGAAGGATGACCTATGCCATATCACATCTATAATCTAGGTTTAAATTAAGTTTCACAAAAGAGAAAACTATCAAAATGCTCTAAAGTGACCCTCAATTATCTTTAATTACTTATCTAACTTGTCGTAAATTACAGTGGCTGATGTGGCTTCTCAATAACTATATAACAGAAAAATCATCGCGTTTCAGATTTTTACTTCAAGTGGCAAATGTGAACACCATGAGCTTTAATTGACGATCGACACTAGTATTACGCAAAAAGGGGGTGTAACAGATGAAACTTCTGCAGTTCTGAATGAAGCTTTATGCGCTGTTATGCGGCATCGCGTGCGTTCGTTACCTTGTCGGCGTTCGTCAGGGGGACGGCAGGCAGCACAGCTACGCTCACCTCGCCGTCTCGGAAGCAACTCCCTTAACTTCTCCTTACTACAATTTACCGAAGTTGGTTTAAAAAAACTATCTGACTGTGTTTTCGTCTGACCAATCAGGGTCTCAATGTTAACCTTAAGCTCCGCCTACAAAAATTCTGCCTATCCAATGAGAAACGTTATACTTTTCGTGGTGGGGTAATGTTTATAAAGTTTGCAACGTAACAGAGACGTGAAAAAGTCTCACGCTAAAACTTGCAGCTGGTGAGGTCCTTTTAGTGTTATCGTAAGATCTATACTGTTCTTCTGGAGGGCTCTATCTTTTAACATGGGCTGGGGGATGGTCCTGACGTAACAGAGACGCGAAAAAGTCTCACGCTAAAATTTGCGGTTGGGGTGGCCCTTTTTGTGTTATCGTAAGATCTATACTGTTCTTCTGGAGGGCTCTAGCTTTTAACATGGGCTGGGGGGTGGTCCTGACGTAACAGAGACGCGAAAAAGTCTCACGCTAAAACTTGCGGCTGGGGTGTGGTCCTAGCGGTTAGCTGGCGACATGGGTGTCCGTCTCTTATCGTAGGGCCTTCCAGCTTAACACGGTTCTGCTCTCGGCTTCCGTTCTCGTTTCTCCCCTCGGAACTGCGTCTGTCTCACGGTGGGAAGGTATGACATGCATTTAAGCATTCTTGTGTTAGTCTGTGGTATTCCATTTGCTCACTCGTTACTCGTATTACTTTGGTTAATTGAATGTCACGATTTATTCGGAGCTTTGTGACATACTACTGGATTTGCTTATCATGTCAGGGTTTTCATGGAAGCTGTTGGATTTGCATGACACCTTACAGTCTGGTTGAAGGCATATTCGACATTCATCGGTGAAGAGAACGTGATGCCAATCCTGAGCGGTCTATTCGGCACGTTGTTGGGCCCATCTCTACCGCGCAGCATGGCGTCATGGTTGCAAAGATGGATCTCGCCATGGACGTCGGGAGTGAAGTTGCGCATCATGCAGACTATTGCGCACAGCTTGAGTCTTAACACGACATCGTGTGGCTCCACGAAAAGCATTATACAACATGCTGGCGTTGCTGTCACGTTTCCTCCGAGCTGTCATCCGTAGGTAGCGGGCATCCACTGAAGGGGGCCTGAGCGAGGCATGTCATCGACAGTTCCTGTCTCTCTGTATCTCCTCCACGTCTGAACAACATCGCTTTGGTTCAGTCCGAGACGCCTGGACTCTTCCTTTGTCGAGAGCCCTTCCTGGCACAAAGTAACAATGCGGACTCGATCGAACCGTGGTATTGACAGTCTAGGCATGTCTGAACTACAGACAACACGAGCCGTATACCTCCTTCTTGGTGGAATGACTGGAACTGATCGGTTGTCGGGCCCCTCCGTCTAATAGGCGCTGCTCATGCATGTTTGTTGGGTGGGTTTAGTGACATCTCTGAACAGTCAATGGGACTGTGTCTGTGATACAATATCCACAGTCAACGCCTGCCTTCAGAGGTTCCAGGAAGCGGGGTGATGCAAAACCTTTTTGATATGTGTACATTGATCAGCAATTATATTACTAAACAGCCAAGAGGTCAGCAGATTCTGGTTACAAGTTTGATATCTCACTTACTTTATATTTCATACAGTTATTGAACAAATTTAAAACTTAATATACTTTCGTAACCTGATCATTAAGAGCTAACCTTACATTAAAAGTCTAACAGAATAAGACAAATATTAAAGTTACAAACTGTATACAGGTTTGTTCTTATTAAAAACGTTAAAAATTCGCTGCAGCGACGTGTACGACGTCGGGACAAGTAGTTTAATATCAGACACCTGGGGCGGCAAATATCGGGAAATACCGCAAAAGAATGTCACAAAAGGTGAGCATGTGACGTACCTTGCTGCAACTCCAGCGTTGGAGCGTGTCGGTTTTTACACCCGGTCATCCCAAACAAAGGCAGTTTTCACGTCGGTGTAGCTTTGGGCCTATGTACACGACTTTAGCGCTTGGGACTCAGGGTATGAATCTAGAATGTGACAGGCAGTATATGTACTTTTTTTGTTGCGTAAAATATTTATACGTTTATTTTGAGGTACGTTTCGCTATTTTATTTACCAGTCTCCCGGTCTCCATTGGTTTACTGTCTATGTCCAGTGCCACACAACATAAATCTAACATATTGCGTCACAGGTAAATCAGAACAAGCTTCCGAATTGCGTTTCTACCAGTAAATGACCTACATTTTCTTTGCTAAATAGTTCGTAAACAAAGAGAGAAGGTAGAGAATGAAAAAAAACCACAAAATTAGGGCAGCTCTTATTTGTCTTCTTTTGAGCTGACTGTGAAAAACTATATGTCTGTAAAACGGGAAAATATTTTACATTACATTCAAAGAACACATAATAAATGTTTTATCGGCATCTCAAAGACCCATTATTAACTTACTGATTTTCAAATCAAGTGTCTGTCCTTAAATTCTTGCTCTAAGGGGATAGACGGCTGCTAACTTGTTGATGAACAGAATATCTAATAATAAATCAATACTTAAATATACAACTCTCAAACCAACAGTATATTTACAACGTATAGCCGATTTTTTTATAGGATGGTATGTCGATTTTCTTCCTTCGATATATCTACACGTTTTGTCGCTACATCAAGGGCAGCTGATGAAATTTTTTAAATATCGATTTTTCTGATTCTCGATATTTTGGAAGATATCAACAGTTCTAGCCCTCAAGCGTTAGTGAAACAGTTTCATGTGTAGGCACATTTATTATAAAAGATCGCAAAGATTTTAGCTTATTCAGAGGTGCAGAGGCCGCCGGGCGCAATGCGCACGCGGCGTGACGAATGCTGACGCCCCGTCAGTGACGTTAAATAAAGATGGGGCACTCCACGCCCGCACCAACGTGGTGACCAAACCAAAGGTTCTACTGTCACCTCCGTCAACATGTTAGTTATCTAGTAAGTGGATCACAGGATGATGGGCTGTGATGTTATCCGTGCGTCTGGGTAAGACTACGAATTAACACGGTCCATCAGGTGATAGATAGTGGACGAAACGCGAGTGAGGGTAGCGATTTGAAGAGCAGAGGGAAAAAAGTGCCAAGGCTCGTGCCGTGGGAAAAAATCCTCTGCGACAGTGGGATGGGTAGTAAGAGCATAGTGGCTTACTAGCTGCGATAGTTCATGCAAGGTTGGATTTGTTAGTATGGGTATCATGCATCATTACCGTAGCAAGCGATGGCGATGTATCCCAGTTGCTGCAGCCGCTACATTCCTGGAACAATCAAGATCGTTATGCAGTAGTGGGAAATCGGCCATAGATCATCTCACTGTGTGGGGGATGTGTGGAGCTTGTCTGCATGTATTGTACGGTATGGCTTCCCTGCGTGGTGCCAGTTATTCGGCAGTCTATTTCAGCTGGATATCCAGTAATGGCGTCTGATTAACAGGGGCTCACCTGTACCGTTATGTTTGCGTGTGCTTGGCCGTAGATGTTAGGTCATTACAAATATGTCTTTTGGTCTTTTATGATTCCATCTATGGTTGTGGTCATAGTTCCCCAGATTCAGAATAAACGGGTTCTGCGAATGTCTGGAGTTTCTGTATAGTCTTGTGGTGAGTTTGTGGATTACCTCCGTGAGAGTCTCAAGTTGGTATTCCCGGTGAAGATCCGCGATGCGTGTGTATCGTGGAGCATTGCTTATGATTTTGAGTACTTTGTTTTGTATGAGCTGCAGACGGCGCAGGCGTGTAGGTGCAGCGTATCCCAAGACAGGAGCTGCGTACGTCATCAGGGGTCGGATAAGTGTCATGTACATGGACCTCGACACCCTTCTGTTCAGTGTGCTACGCCTGCTGAGCATAGGGTAGAGCTGTTTGAGCCTCGTGCTTGCTCGGTTGGTCATGTGTTGTATGTGGTCCCCCCCAGAGTAATTTCAGGTCCAGCCAGACACCGAGGAATTTGACTTTCTCGCGGAGACTTATTGGGCGTGCATGTAGAGTTATTGGTCTGCAGTATCGGTGTTTGTGCAGTTGGTTCGGTCTTCTAGTGAACAGAACGGCTTCGCACTTCTCGACATTTACTCTAACACGCCATTTCTCCAACCAAGGCTCAGCCACTCTGAGTACAGTCTGTAGGCGTGACGTAATGTTTGATGGTTTCCAATCTTGCGCGAGGATGGCTGTGTCATCCGCGTAGATTGCCATCGTTGTGTTGTGTGTGGTTGGGAGATCGTTTATGTAGAGGTTAAACAGTAGGGGCCCTAGGATGCTTCCCTGGGGTACTTCCGCGTGTATACAGTGACGTTGCTGCCAAACAAACGGGAGAGTAGGCGAAGCTGGCGCTGCCCGCCGGATGCTCTCCAGTAACCGAGTTCGGCTCCCACCTCAGCACTCTCCATGATCACCCCAGCCGGCAATCAGATGGGCTCTGCCGATGGTCGTCGTGGATGCCAGTTTTCAGGCAGAGAGGCCCTGATTGTCCGCCACTTATCGATAAGACTGCAGAGTCGGGCAGAAGGCAGCGCCTGCACACCTCGACTGGCCGGTGCGCAGATGGCAGTTTCTAAATCATAAGGGTTGATCCATTGCAGGTGTATTAAGAAACTAAAAACCCGCCTCGATTGTGAAAAAAACAACTAGTGTTAAGTGTTAACCCAGGTTTCGGCGTAGATAACTATACCTTCTTGAGAACAACAATAAAACCCACAAGTGCCTGAGAAGACCTTTGTCAATGATTAAAAGAACACCATAGCTTACATCACCTGGTTTAACACTTAACACTAGGTGCTTTATCGCAATCGAGGCGGGTTTTTAGTTTTTTAATATATTAACCAACGACTGCTGACGCGATGCGATGTTGAAGGTTCTTAAATTCGTACCATTGCCGGTGGCCTCTTTGTCAGTCTTGTCATCTGCGATGGCTCAGCGGACAGCAGAATCAGACCACGTATGTGGTATGCAACAAGTCCGGCTGCTCTGGTATTGCTAGTGTTGAATTTAGCAAGCACATAATAGACTCACCATTATCGAACAGCTCGTCATAGTCTCACTGAAACTTAGACTGTCATTCTAGCTGGTTCCTCGACACGAACAGAATGGCAGCATGACAGAATGTGTTTTTTGCTTTGAGCGTTGCCTATGATACAGAAGCGCGTATTTGTACCGCTTTACTGGACCTATAAGAACTCCTTACCTTCCTGTACCCGTGGTCTAGGGGTAGCGTCTTTGATTCATAATCAAAACGTTTTCTGTCCCGGGTTCGATCCCCGCCACTGCCTAAATTTTGATAAATAATCAGCATTGGCGGCCGAAGACTTCCGGCATAAGAAGTCAGCCTCATTCTGCCAACGACCTTGTCAAAGAGGGCGGAGGAGCGGATAGAGGTTCAGGGCACTCTCTTGTCCTAGGGGTGGGAAATTGCCCCTAAAGGCGGAAGAATCAGCAATGATCAACGACATGAGGATGCAGAAGGCAATGGAAACCGCTGCATTAAAGACACGTAACGTGTATCCACAGGACATGAGGCCTGTAATTGAAAAAGTGTCATGATGATCTCTCCATTGGCAAAACATTCCGGAATAGTCCCCCGTTCGGATCTCCGGGAGGGGACTGCCAAGGGGGAGGTTACCATGAGAAAAAGATTGAATAATCAACGAAAGGATAACGTTCTACGAGTCGGGGCGTGGAATGTCAGAAACTTGAACGTGGTAGGGAAACTAGAAAATCTGAAAAGGGAAATGCAAAGGCTCAATCTAGATATAGTAGGGGTCAGTGAAGTGAAGTGGAAGGAAGACAAGGATTTCTGGTCAGATGAGTATCGGGTAATATCAACAGCAGCAGGAATTGGTATAACACGTGTAGGATTCGTTATGAATAGGAAGGTAGGGCAGAGGGTGTGTTACTGTGAACAGTTCAGTGGCCGGGTTGTTCTAATCAGAATCGACAGCAGACCAACACCGACAACGACAGTCAGGTATACATGCCGACGTCGCAAGCAGAAGATGAACAGATAGAGAAAGTGTATGAGGATATTGAAAGGGTAATACAGTATGTAAAGGGGGACGAAAACCTAATAGTCATGGAAGACTGGAATGCAGTTGTAGAGGAAGGAGTAGGAGAAAAGGTTACAGGAGAATATGGGCTTGGGACGAGGAATGAAAGAGGAGAAATACTAATTGAGTTTTGTAATAAGTTTCAGCTAGTAACAGCGAATACCCTGTTCAAGAATCACAAGAGGAGGAGGTATACTTGGAAAAGGGCGGGAGATACTGGAAGATTTCGATTAGATTACATCATGGTCAGACAGAGATTCCGAAATTAGATACTGGATTGTAAGGCGTACCCAGAAGCAGATATAGACTCAGATCACAATATAGTAGTGATGAAGAGTAGGCTGAAGTTCAAGACATTAGTCAGGAAGAATCAATACGCAAAGAAGTGGGATACGGAAGTACTAAGGAATGACGAGATACGTTTGAAGTTCTCTAACGCTATAGATACAGCAATAAGGAATAGCGCAGTAGGCAGTACAGTTGAAGAGGAATCGACATCTCTAAAAAAGGCCATCACAGAAGTTGGGAAGGAAAACATAGGTACAAAGAAGGTAGCTGCGAAGAAACCATGGGTAACAGAAGAAATACTTCAGTTGATTGATGAAAGGAGGAAGTACAAACATGTTCCGGGAAAATCAGGAATACAGAAATAAAAGTCGCGGAGGAATGAAATAAATAGGAAGTGCAGGGAAGCTAGGACGAAATGGCTGCAGGAAAAATGTGAAGACATCGAAAAAGATATGATTGTCGGAAGGACAGACTCAGCATACAGGAAAGTCAAAACAACCTTTGGTGACATTAAAAGCAACGGTGGTAACATTAAGAGTGCAACGGGAATTCCACTGTTAAATGCAGAGGAGAGAGCAGATAGGTTGAAAGAATACATTGAAAGCCTCTATGAGGGTGAAGATTTGTCTGATGTAATAGAAAAAGAAACAGGAGTCGGTTTAGAAGAGATAGGGGATCCAGTATTAGAATCGGAATTTAAAAGAGCTTTGGAGGACTTACGGTCAAATAAGGCAGAAGGGATAGATAACACTCCATCAGTATTTCTAAAATCATTGGGGGAAGTGGCAACAAAACGACTACTCACGTTGGTGTGTAGAATATATCAGTCTGGCGATATACCATCTGAATTTCGGAAAAGCATCATCCACACAATTCCGAAGACGGCAAGAGCTGACAAGTGCGAGAATTATCGCACAATCAGCTTAAACAGCTCATGCATCGAAGCTGCTTACAAGGATAATATACAGAAGAATGGAAAAGAAAACTGAGAATGCGCTAGGTGACGATCAGTTAGGCTTTAGGAAAAGTAAAGGGACGAGAGGGAATTCTGACGGTACGGCTAATAATGGAAGCAAGGCTAAAGAAAAATCAAGAAACTTTCATAGGATTTGTCGACCTGGAAAAAGCGTTCGACAATATAAAATGGTGCAAGCTGTTCGAGATTCTGAAGAAAGTGGGGGTAAGCTATAGGGAGAGACGGGTCATATACAATATGTACAACAACCAAGAGGGAATAATAAGAGTGGACGATCAAGAACGAAGTGCTCGTATTAAGAAGGGTGTAAGACAAGGCTGTAGCCTTTCGCCCCTACTCTTCAATCTGTACATCGAGGAAGCAATGATGGAAATAAAAGAAAGGTTCAGGAGTGGAGTTAAAATACAAGATGAAAGGATATCAATGATACGATTCGCTGATGACATTGCTATCCTGAGTGAAAGTGAAGAAGAATTAAATGATCTGCTGAACGGAAAGAACAGTCTAATGAGTACACAGTATGGTTTGAGAGTAAATCGGAGAAAGATGAAGGTAATGAGAAGTAGTAGAAATGAGAACAGCGAGAAACTTAACATCAGGCAGTAAAATAACCAATGACGGATGGAGCAAGGAGGACATCAAAAGCAGACTCGCTATGGCAAAAAAGGCATTTCTGGCCAAGAGAAGTCTACTAATATCAAATACCGGCCTTAATTTGAGGAAGAAATTTCTGAGGATGTACGTCTGGAGTACAGCATTGTATGGCAGTGAAACATGGACTGTGGGAAAACCGGAACAGAAGAGAATCGAAGCATTTGAGATGTGGTGCTGTAGACGAATGTTGAAAATTAGGTGAACTGATAAGGTAAGGAATGAGGAGGTTCTACGCAGAATCGGAGCGGAAAGAATATGTGGAAAACACTGATAAGGCGAAGGGACAGGATGATAGGACATCTGCTAAGACATGAGGGAATGACTTCCATGGTTCTAGAGGGGGCTGTAGAGGGCAAAAACTGTAGAGGAAGACAGGGATTGGAATACGTCAAGCAAATAATTGAGGACGTAGGTTGCAAGTGCTACTCTGAGATGAAGAGGTTAGCACAGGAAAGGAATTCGTGGCGGGCTGCATCAAACCAGTCAGTAGACTGATGACAAAAAAAAAAGAAAAACGTGCTGTGGTAAATTCATCAACGATTTTAGGCTGTCGAGCTCGAGTTTTGTAAGGACTTCCGACTTCGTAGTGCTACTCGGCCACAGAGCTGCATAGTGTTATCTCACAGCGCCTTGCTAAGTAGTACAGTGGTGTTTACATACCTGTCTGCCCCGGTCGCAAGGTCTGTTGACCTGGCGGTACGGCATGTTGATGTAACAAGTGGCATATCAGTTCAGCTCCGCATATTCTATTCCGAGCTCGAGCACACCTGATGGAACTCGTAACACTTTTATCGATTAGAAACAGGCTTATTTTACCTTAGTGTGTCTCTGCAATTTATGCAGTGTGCATTGTGTTGTTTCAACTCCTTGAACTGTGGCAAGAAAATTAGATTTTTGTAATGCATATATGAAAAAAGCAAAAGATTATGTTGAAATTATAAATTATTATAATATGAATATATTTATGATAGAAGTATGTTTGTTAAAAGCTGGTTCATGCTTTAGGCACTTCTATTTGTAACGTGCAAACGCTGCAGGGAAGTCCCTCCGCAACGAATGTGGGATGGCGCGATGTAAAAGGAGGATTTAGCGGTCGAACTGAGCGGCTCCTTTATATAACAGACACGCAGGTGTGGCTAGCCTTAGCTTGGTACACCTAGACAGTGATAAGAGAGGCAATTGGAAGCTGTATTAGAGGAGAAGGGATTTGCCTCGGATGTGGATCTGACTATTATTTAGTATTCAGGGGCCGCGCGGAATTAGCCGAGCGGTCTCAGCCGCAGCAGTCATGGACTGTGTGGCTGGTCCCGGCGGAGGTTCGAGTCCTCCCTCGGGCATGGGTGTGTGTGTTTGTACTTAGGATAGTTTAGTATAAGTAGTGTGTAAGCTTAGGGACTGATGACTTTAGCAGTTAAGTCCCATAAGATTTCACACACATTTTTTTGTTTTTTTTTCGTATTCACGAAATAATGGAATGGCTTTAATATGTCGAAAATCCTATGCCAAGAAGAGATTTTATGGTTGTTGTTGTTGTTGTTTGGGGAAGGAGACCAGACAGCGTGGTCATCGGTCTCATCGGATTAGGAAAGGATGGGGAAGGAAGTCGGCCGTGCCCTTTCAGAGGAACCATCCCGGCATTTGCCTGGAGTGATTTAGGGAAATCACGGAAAACCGAAATCAGGATGGCCGGACGCGGGATTGAACCGTCGTCCTCCCGAATGCGAGTCCAGTGTCTAACCACTGCGCCACCTCGCTCGGTGAGATTTTATGTCGAGAGCGGTGAGCACAGTTAGCCGCCATTTAGCGAGCCACTAATCTTCGCCACTGCTTCACAGATCTTATACATTAAGGTACGTAATGTATATTGGTTTGGACCAGTTAATTTGTATGTTGTTTCAATAACGCACATAAAACGTCAATTCGTGTTCGAAACCATAACTTCAGCCCTTATCACGAACCTACATAGGGTCCTCACCTAAGCGCTAATAAAACTGAGTATCCTGATTTAAATGAACAATTCTGGCATTCACGTGTTTAAAAGTTATTTTTGTCTAAAGTAAAAGGAGTAGTAAAGTTGAAAGAAAGAGTAAAATCTGGATGCTTTGTTTATGGACTACTCCAAGTGAAATTGTTAAGGTAGAAAGTTTAAGTACAAATAATTTAACGATCAATCAATAGGAATGTGAAAACCTAAATTATTTAATGGATAAAAACCATGAAAGTGAAGTTGGATAGGATTTTGCTAAAGTACCCTTAGTTTATTATAAAATATTGTTATGTAGAATTGCAGTGCAAGATTGTGTAAATATTATTGCTAAGACCACCTGCTTTATAGGTGATTATAGTACAAGTACATATAAATCTTTAATGAATCGATTTCAGATACTACTGTAAGAAGTGAAGTTATACACATTTTCAAAGAGAGTGTAGTTTTGTTACCCATCATGAATGGTTCATTTTGAAGTTAATTAAACCCAGTGTTGCATTTTATTACCTTGCAAAGTAATTTAAGTGAATGATTAGCTTTTAGAGATAGTTTTTACTTCTGCATTGATCAAAGAACCTTGGCTAGTGAAACTATACCAGTTTATGGGTCCCCATCAAATAGTCCTCCTATTAAGAAAAAAAAATGAACTATTACTGTTACTAACGAAAACTGCCATACGTAGAGCAGCTTAAGCAGCGTATTTAAGACGTTATTTATCTTCAGTTGTGTTTTTCATATCAGTCAAAATAGGATCCCCTCACGTCCAAAGTTAATTCTGTACCACATGCAGTGATGTTTCAGTATTTTGATTAAGTAATGCTATCGATTGCGGCCGTCATTAGTATGAGCTCGGTGCAAATTTTCTCCCCATAATTTGCTGGTGTGTGTGTGTTATTGGTAACTGCTGCTACACACAGTACAGAGTGCAGTGTGTCAGTTTGTATCCTGTTTCCTATTCAAAGGGAAATCTGAACAAAAGTAACTTCAATAACTAATATCCAGTTTTCTCAAATATATATATTCCAAATTAATGTGCCTAATTAGGCTGGCGACCGTTAATTTTTTTATCCAATTATAATTTTACCACTTCTGTTAACTCTCAAGGTTAAGGCCCGTTTGGTTTACTGTCAACTTCACAAAATTCGAAATTATAGCCCGATAACCTTTACCATTAGACACATGCACACTCGAACTTTGTAATCCTCTGAGAGGGCAACATTAGTGTGTTTCACGGCAAGTTAGTGTTATAAACTTCAATAAAATTTTCAAGCCTGCACAATAAAGTTATTCTGTTGTGCAATATAATAAAGGAACTAAAAATATTATCAAAAAAAGATAACTTGCCTTCTTCCTCATGCATTCTTTAAATGCTATATACGTTTGAATTTGTTTATCCGTAAGATACTGGGAAGTTAAGGATAGAATCCTTGTCCAAGTGAAGCACAGATAAGCACTGAACATATAGCTGAGTCGATGACTAGTCTACACGGACATAAACAAAATTTTTGGTGAATTTTTGTACAATTTCTTTCTTCCGATCTAACTATGAAGGCAGCGTCGCTGATGCATTCAGCTGGCTGAGAAAGTGCTGCCATTTATGTGTGCCTGTGTTCAATTACGATTTTAATTAGTTCTGAAGAAGAACATTGCCCAGAAGCTCAGGAAGATCAATCTGCTGGGAGCTGAAACTGTAGCTGTATGTCGAATGCTTAAGGTTACTCATTTCGTGAAACTTTATATAATTTTTTTTCAGAATTTCGAATGAACTAGTCCAAATGTGGATAACACACTAAGTAAGCACAGTTGCTTTTATTTATGACCATTGCCTTGTTGTTGTTGTGGTCTTCAGTCCTGAGTCTGGTTTGACGAAGCTCTCCATGCTACTCTATCCTCTGCAAGCTTTTTCATCTCCCAGTACCTACTGCAACCTACATCCTTATGAATCTGCTTAATGTATTCATCTCTTGGTCTCCCTCTACGATTTTCACCCTCCACGCTGCCCTCCAATACCAAATTGGTGATCCCTTGATGCCTCAGAACATGTCCTACCAACCGATCCCTTCTTCTGGTCAAGTTGTGCCACAAACTTCTCTTCTCCCCAATCCTATTCAATACTTCCTCATTAGTTATTTGATCTACCCATCTAATCTTCAGCATTCTTCTGTAGCACCACATTTCGAAAGCTTCTATTCTCTTCTTGTCCAAACTATTTATCGTCCATGTTTCACTTCCATACATGGCTACACTCCATACGAATACTTTCAGAAATGACTTCTTGACACTTAAATCAATACTGGATGTTAACAAATTTCTCTTCTTCAGAAGCGCTTTCCTTGCCATTGCCAGCCTACGTTTTATATCCTCTCTACTTCGACCATCATCAGTTATTTTGCTCCCCAAATAGCAAAACTCGTTTACTACTTTAAGTGCCTCATTTCCTAATCTAATTCCCTCAGCATCACCCGACTTAATTTGACTACATTCCATTATCCTTGTTTTGCTTTTGTTGATGTTCATCTTATATCCTCCGTTCAAGACACTGTCCATGCCATTCAACTGCTCTTCGAAGTCCTTTGCTGTCTCTGACAGAATTACAATGTCATCGGCGAACCTCAAAGTTTTTATTTCTTCTCCATGAATTTTAATACCTACTCCGAATTTTTCTTTTGTTTCCTTTACTGCTTGCTCAATATACAGATTGAACAACATCGGGGAGAGGCTACAACCCTGTCTTACTCCCTTCCCAACCACTGCTTCTCTTTCATGTCCCTCGACTCTTATAACTACCATCTGGTTTCTGTACAAATTGTAAATAGCCATTCGCTCCCTGTATTTTACCCCTGCCACCTTTAGAATTTGAAAGAGAGTATTCCAGTCAACATTGTCAAAAGCTTTCTCTAAGTCTACAAATGCTAGAAACGTAGGTTTGCCTTTCCTTAATCTTTCATCTAAGATAAGTCGTAAGGTCAGTACTGCCTCACGTGTTCCAGTGTTTCTACGGAATCCAAACTGATCTTCCCCGAGGTTGGCCTCTACTAGTTTTTCCATTCGTCTGTAAAGAATTCGTGTTAGTATTTTGCAGCTCTGACTTATTAAAGTGATAGCTCGGTTATTTTCACATCTGTCAACACCTGCTTACTCTGGGATTGGAATTATTATATTCTTCTTGAAGTCTGAGGGTATTTCGCCTGTTTCATACACCTTGCTCACCAGATGGTAGAGTTTTGTCAGGACTGGCTCTCCTAAGGCCGTCAGTAGTTCCAATGGAATGTTGTCTATTCCGGGGGCCTTGTTTCGACTCAGGTCTTTCAGCGCTCTGTCAAACTCTTCACACAGTATCATATCTCCCATTTCATCTTCATCTACATCCTCTTCCATTTCCATAATATTGTCCTCAAGTACATCGCCCTTGTATAGACCCTCTATATACTCCTTCCACCTTTCTGCGTTCCCTTCTTTGCTTAGAACTGGGTTTCCATCTGAGCTCTTGATATTCATAAAAGTCGTTCTCATATCTCCAAAGGTCTCTTTAATTTTCCTGTAGGCAGTATCTATCTTACCCCTAGTGAGATAGGCCTCTACATCCTTACATTTGTCCTCTAGCCATCCCTGCTTAGCCATTTTGCACTTCCTGTCGATCTCATTTTTGAGACGTTTGTATTCCTTTTTGCCTGCTTCATTTACTCCATTTTTATGTTTTCTCCTTTCATCAATTAAGTTCAATATTTCTTCTATTACCCAAGGATTTCTATTAGCCCTCGTCTTTTTACCTACTTGATCCTCTGCTGCCTTCGGTACTTCATCCCTCAAAGCTACCCATTCTTCTTCTACTGTATTTCTTTCCCCCAGTCCTGTCAATTGTTCCCTTATGCTCTCCCTGAAACTCTGTACAAACTCAGGTTCTTTCAGTTTATCCAAGTCCCATCTCCTTAAATTCCCACCTTTTTGCAGTTTCTTCAGTTTTAATCTACAGGTCATAACCAATAGATTGTGGTCAGAGTCCACATCTGCCCCTGGAAATGTCTTACAATTTAAAACCTGGTTCCTAAATCTCTGTCGTACCATTATATAATCTATCTGATACCTTTTAGTATCTCCAGGGTTCTTCCATGTATACAACCTTCTTTCATGATTCTTAAACCAAATGTTAGCTATGATTATGTTGTACTCTCTGCAAAATTCTACCAGGCGGCTTCCTCTTTCATTACTTAGCCCCAATCCATATTCACCTACTATGTTTCCATCTCTCCCTTTTCCTACACTCGAATTCCAGTCACCCAAGACTATTACATTTTCGTCTCCCTTCACAATCTCAATAATTTCTTTTATTTTAACATACATTTCTTCAATTTCTTCGTCATCTGCAGAGCTAGTTGTCATATAAACTTGTACTACTGTAGTAGGTGTGGGCTCCGTATCTATCTTGGCCACAATAATGCGTTCACTATGCTGTTGGTAGTAGCTTACCTGCATTCCTATTTTCCTATTCATTATTAAACCTACTCCTGCATTACCCCTATTTGATTTTGTGTTTATAACCCTGTAGTTACCTGACCAGAAGTCTTGTTCCTCCTGCCACTGAACTTCACTAATTCCCACTATATCTAACTTCAACCTACCCATTTCCCTTTTTAAATTTTCTAACTTACCTTCCCGATTAAGGGATCTGACATTCCACGCTCCGATCCGTAGAACGCCAGTTTTCTTTCTCCTGATAACGACATCCTCTTGAGTAGTCCCCGCCCGGAGATCCGAATGGGGGACTATTTTACCTCCGGAATATTTTACCCAAGAGGACCTTTGCCTTATCAATCAGTAAATGTTAGACAACACTCTGGCCTGCCTTTATACTGAAAAGAGGAAACTTTAGCGAAAACCAATCAGAGTGCTGTCTACAGTTTTAGGATAGCCTCACGTACCAGCAGTGGCAATGGAATCAGGTTTGAGAATCAGTGTTTGATTATACAGCCTGTTATTTCAGCCCGTATTTATATTTCGTTCTCCCTGGGGATTGGTAAAAATTGAACTGTACTGACGGATATGGTTCAAAAAGAATGTAATAAAACTCTTCATTCTGCCACATGTCGTATTTCAATGAACCTTGACGGATGTTTGCTTATTCTTTTCCGGCAAGCCTGGTGAGACCTTTGGGTGGGTAGGCGTGTAGGCGCTATAGTTGTTTTCAGCTGCAACGTATCCTTAATTATTGGGAAAATTAGCGCTTCGAAAAGCTACATTATTATCTCTGGTCTTATGAGTAATTAACACTCTAAGCGCGACGTAAAAGAGCAATTAAATTATACTCTTCCGAGTCGAGAGACCGTACGGCTTTGGGGATTACAAATAATTCGTAATTATAGTTAACTGCTACCTTCCACGAGTAATAACGGTCAAGGCGGCCACGGCTGCAGTGACATGGACATTTCGTCTTCACGTAAAGTTTTAAATTCTAAATACTGAAGACTCATTTCCAAGAAAACTCAATACTGGAGTATTATTCGAAATGTAATTATTGCATTATTGATAATAAATGATTTTAGAGGCTTGGGTCTCTTTTATGGGTGACAGAATTCTTAGGGAAGGAAGGAGCTAAAACTTTAGTGTGCTCCTAAAAACCAATCAGACCTCTGTTATTACCATATGGTACAACATTATCTAATTCACTTTCTTACACGTTTCCCTCTGAATGCGCGTCTCACCAAATTGAAGGCATTATAGCAAGTTTTTCAGATTCCCAACACTATTCATTTGTGAACTACTCCTTTCTATTTATCTCATATCGTTGTGACTACCCCCTATTCTGCTTATAGTTACGTATAATCCTGATCTTCATTTACAAATAATATTTTATAGCCTGTTACCGTTTGGTCTCACCAAGTGCATTTATACTTTCAAGCTATGGTTCCACGCTGTGTCCGCAATATTGCGGTATACAAGTACAGTTTTTGGTGTTTTACAGTATTTTGGTGTAGGAAGCATTCCATTTCAAGCTCGTAGTTATTTCTTATAAATGTTTAATTTCTAGCTGTAACGCAGAACACCATGCAACGACCGGAGCATGTAAAAGTGAGGTGGTGCAGTGGCCAGCACACCGGACTCGCATTCGGGAGGTCTACCGTTCAAATTTAGATTTTCCATGATTTCCATAAATCACTTCAAGAAAATGCCGGGATGTTTCCTTTGAAGACGATACATTCTATTTCGCCCCCAATCCTTTCGTAATCCGGGATTGTGCTCCATCTCTAATGTCCTCGTTGTCTGCTACACTATAAATTGTAATTTCTCTTTTTTGTACATAATTCAGTGAAAGATATTAGTCTCACATTAAGATGTATCGATCATGAAAAGAAATGTAATTTCACAAGTGTTTGTATGTGCTGGGTACCATGCCCCAAAACACTGATAAGGATTGATTATGAAGACTTTAAACCCACTCTGCCATCCTTGACAGCTAATAAGAAATAGTAGTGTATTTCCCACTGACATTTTGCAAAAGTAATTTTTTTCAACCACAGCAACGAGAAATCAATAATACATATGTATAACATCTAGAGAAAATTTGTAGTATTTCGCTTCTGCTAGGTCTTAAACTCATCGTAACTGGACGTTACTTCCGTAGTAACATCTTCATTCTGAACGATAAGATTATAATAGCGTTACTCTGGTGTTATTCAAAACAAATTCTTAGTTTAATCATAAATCTGTACCTTCCGCTCTTCAGAAATTTGAAACCGAAATGAGTTATTTGTCATGGATGATGTATTTAAGCCGATAAACAGCGTTAACCTGATGAATTAGATATCCTATGACTAGCGATAGACATTGATTTGGCGTCACCTTCTTGTTTTCTGGGCACAATAGATACTTATGAGATACGCATACTAAGAATTACAACAGAAAAAAATAATTAGTGTAGAGTAATAAATTTTCTAGAATACATTTGTCTAGACAACTTATTTAAATCATTAACGCTGCGATATCACAGGTTAATGTTAAGTGCGAAATCAGCCATTGCAGATGTGAAATGGCGGTACATCATTACCCGATGTAACAACCAGGATGTTGAATACAACAATGCAAAAGTGCATGTATTGTGCTGCACAGGTGCCGCATGTCAGTTTGTGGGACGGAGTTCCATGGCTGTTTCACTTCGTTGCTCAATACAGAGACGGTTAAGGCTGTGTGTGGATGACCGTTGATTTGTGCGATGATGTCCCACATGTGCTCAATTGGAGACAAACCTGGTGATTGAGCAGGCCAAGGCAACATGTCGACACTCTGCAGAGAATTCTGGGTTACGAGAGCGGTATGTAGGCGAGCGCTACCCTGCTGGAAGGCAGCTGATGGAACACTGTTCATGAATGGCAGCACAACATGTCGAATCACTAGACTGGAGAACAGTTTTGAAATCAGCGTGTGTGGCATAACAATGAGAGTGGTGTCCTATGAAATCACAACTAAAACCATAACTCCAGGTGTAGATCCAGTGTGCCTAGCGCGTAGACAGATTGGCTGGAGGCTCCCGACTGGCCTCCTTCTAACCAACACATGGCCATCACTGGCACCGAGGCAGAACCAGCAGTCGTCATAAAACACAACAGACATCCATTCTGTCCTTCAATGATCTCTCGCTTGACAGGTCGCAAATGGCGGTGGTTTGGAGTCAGTGGTATGTCTGCTACTTGATCATAGTGGCGTCTTCGTCGCATTAAAGGCATGCTTGACTAACATCAACTCACCACGTCTATTCTCACAAGTAAGTAACGGTCACGACCGTTACAGGTAATGTTTAAAGTAAACCTGATTTGATCCTCATAGATGGCGCTACTAGCGCCACTCTTACACGACTGGCGCGAAATCTTAGTCGACATCATCTTCCAGATGCAGAAACACGCCTGCAAACTTTCGTTTATATCGCACAAATCCTTCTCGACGTTGCGAATTTTTTCCATTGATGTATTTCTCTTTACGAGTGATCCAGTTTAGCTGGTTTTAGTGCTACGTACAAATAAGATGTCGTGTTTTTTCTTGTTTTAATTCAAGTTCCTTGTTACCTTGAAATTTACTTTTAAGTATAAAGACCTAGTTAACAAATGTAATTCTCTTTCAGGTAAATATTTGTTGCCAGAGATTACTGCCGTATTCATCCTCATTTGCTGCACATGATCTCGAATACCATTGAAGCGATTGTGTCAAATATTTATCTACATCATTTTATTTGTTACGTTTCGGCAGTTAATTCTCAAAACAATTATCATATTCTTTTCAATTCTTTTTTTTTATTTCCAATTTTTTTCAAAAGCTTGGCGATATTAACAAGTCATCTTTTTCCTAGTCATCTGTTCTCAAAATGTCTTGAATTTAGTACATGATTGGAAGGAAACTATTTGAACAGTTAAACATCACATCAAACTACATTTAATGCTCAAAATATCTAGGCCTTGAAAAGATAAACTTTTTGATCCCTCATTACTGTTTTCCTAGGATCTGCTGTTCTCAAAACGTCCCAAGTTTGGTACCTGATCCGAAGGATCACATTGCAAAAATAAAAATTAAAACCAATACTACTTCGCATACCTAGTGTCTTCTGTGCTCTACATGTCCTAAATTTAGCACTCGATTACGTGGAAACCTTTTTTGATGATTAAGTATCACAAGAATTTAATCATTTGTGCACAAAACAACGAGACCTTGAAGAGATGAACTTCTTGGCGTTCCTTTTACATAGCTAACAATAGCTGTTTGTGAAATACTTTTACGTCAAATCAGTAATGAAGCTTTTCCCTGAAAATTTTCTAGCATTTTTTTTTTCAGATCAGCGCCTCATGCTGGTCAATTTGATACCACAATGACCAATTCCCACTCTGCATTAACTATGAAAATTCAGACAAATTACACTGTGTAAATTTGTCTTCAACCACGAGTTAGGTTTTTCTTAATTAACATAATTAATTTACAGCAATCAAATGTTTTTTGCAAACATAGACCTCACGTAGATCAGTTCGATACCTGATTTGTCTGTTTACTACTACCCGTTTGGATAAGAGATTGCGGACCATAATTTACCCTCAGCTCATTAACATTTGGTTAATCACCCTGAGTTCTTCCAAGCAAATGAAGACTTTTTTTTTTTTTTTTTGCAAGACTAGAACTCAAGCAGGTCAATTTGATACGTGATTTACGTGTTTCTTATTTTTTGCCTGTTTGTGAAAATTCAGACAATAGACTGTTGTGTAAGTTATAGAGTGTCTAGTTTCCATTTGACCAGAAACACGTATATTCCAAAAACAGCACGCTCTTTCAGGACAAGAGACTAATGATTGCATGAGCATTTCCTTTCGGCGGAGACGAGTTTTGTCGGCACTTGTATGTCTGTTCCCGGAGAACACTATTGTGTTCGGCGTAGCTGAAGAATTCATCTCTAGTAGCATCAGCTGGATCTTTGCTACAACTAAGTTTTTCACACTGAACAGCGATTTCCCAAATTCCATAACGGTGTTGAAAATCGAATCAGCTCAAAAAAAAAAAAAAGTTCTAATGTGCGTGAAGTCTTATGGGACTTAACTGCTAAGGTCATCAGTCCCTAAGTTTACACACTACTTAACATAAATAATCCTAAGAACAAACACACACACACACACCAGTGCCCGAGGGAGGACTCGGACCTCCGCCGGAACCAGCAGCACGGTCCATGACTGCAGCGGCTTAGACCGCTCTTTTTTTTTAATCTCATTTTGTTCGCTTTTGTTCGTTGCATCTGCTTGGGGCGGACGTCGTAAGACATCCGTTTAAGTTCTTTGTTGATTGATTAACTCAGAGCTAACCCTTAAAGGCGCTGCAGTCTGGAACCGCAAGACCACTACGGTCTCAGGTTCGAATCCTGCCTCGGGCATGGATGTTTGTGATGTCCTTAGGTTAGTTAGGTTTAACTAGTTCTAAGTTCTAGGGGACTAATAACCTCAGCAGTTGAGTCCCATTGTGCTCAGAGCCATTTTTTTTAACCCTCTGACCGAATCGGCTAATCCCACGTGGCTCGAATCAACCATTCCGATAACGTGTTATCTTAATTCCTTCAAAGTTTCATGGAATTCTCTGCTTTGTGCGTTTACAGCTTCGCTAGAAACACAAATTGAATATTTCAGGCCCTTATGCTGAGACGGTCTGGCTTGGCTGTTGGCTATTTTTGCTTAACGTAATATGCCTGATTTTGTCTCTGACTATACACTGTTAACGTATTTGTACCCTCATCCAGCCTTCCAGGACGACCACGAGGTGAAGACTTGAACATAACACGTACACAGGGCATGCCGCTTTCGACACGACGCACAAGGAACTGAGTACTTTACTTGAAGTGACTTTATTCGTACACAGTCTAAAGCCCTGTATCCGCGTGCCGAAACCGCATAAACAGCACTCGGTTCGCATCACTCTCTATGCACGTGCACACGGAAGGTAGCGGCCAGAATTAGCGTCATGTGCCAATACGTGGCACTCACTCACATAGTGTGGAACAAACGGCACGTGCCCTGCCACGCGGCTAATACGTGGCGTGACAAGTGAGCGAAGTTAACACCTGGTGTGTCGGATACCCGTAGATGGCACTGGCGTGTCACACGTGTGACTCGGCGCGGATAGAAGTAAGAGCAGTTAGTAACACAGCACCCCACCTTCTTCTGGCACCCCATCTTGTTTGGAAGATGAAGCTTTCCTGGCCTTAGACAGTTAACATTGATCAACACGTGTCTGCTACAACGATAATCGGAGGATATAGAAAGAAATCTAATGTAAAGCCATAATACATCTGTATTACAGTATCAGTTCGTAAAATATGACGCACCACCAGTCCACACATCTGCTTTATTTAATCTAAAACCACTATTTGTGGTCGTGGAACGAGGATGTAGGTTGAGCAGTAAGCGTCTACGCTACGAAAATGTTTGACAAAAGTAACCAATCACTTTATTGATCCTCGAGAACATTTAATACACCCAGTTCATGGCCGAGCGGTTCTAGGCGCCACAGTGTGGAACCGCGCGATCGCTACGGTCACAGGTTCGAATCCTGCCTCGCGCATGGATGTGTGTGATGTCTTAGGTTAGTTAGGTTTAAGTAGTTCTAAGTTTTAGGGGACTGATGACCTAAGAAGTTAAGTCCCATAGTGCTCAGAGCCATTTGAACACCCAATACAAGTGAATAAAGAAAGAAGTCAGCATCTCATTAGAAAATTTAGTATTTCATAGCACGAACAACACTTCAAATGGAACGTTACAATGATGTGGTTCCAAACTATAGGAAAGGTCTTCTCAGGAAAGGAAAAACTAAAATGGGAGCAGGTACACGGTAAAAGATGCAAAACGTAAAATATTAAGGCTAGTCATAATCGGCCACAAATAACGTAGATAGTGAAATTTTGGGTATTCCTTTCAACAACTAAGCAACGAGACCTTAAAAAACGAAACCTTTATCTTCAGCTCTAGATAACAAAAAATCTTTAAAACAAGGAACCTTAAAAATTAACCACTGAGTAAAATTTAAGACTTATCATCTTAAGGGTAGGTTATGAAATCTTGGAGAACATTTAAATAACACTGCAATACTGGATAGCTTCAACTTCATGAATATAACTGCAGCATATTCAATAATTATGTTGCTGCATAATAGCAGACAGATGATTTACAACAAACAGCTTATGTGATTGTGTTAGTGCACAGCAGTTCACAACAATGCAAACAAGGAACTGACATTTCGTGGTAAGTTTAGTGTTCAAAAAATCAGAAGGTAAGCAGGGAGCCAATGGCCATTAGAACCTGATAAGTAAAACCACAAAAAAACATACAAAGGGTATTCGAGGTGGACCCTTAGGGCAATAACATGCGGAGTGAACGACCTAGGCAAACAGCTCGTTTCCATGGGAACAGCTCATTCATCGAACACGTGTGATGCTCACCTTTTGCAAACAACACCCAACCAAATAATGCATCCAGCAGTTTGGATCAACAACTTCCGTAAGCGACCCCCTCATTTGCGGCCACCATGCTGCAGTGTGTACCAGGCCAGTCTTCGTCCCAAATAACCAAGAACGTTCAACAAATGGCTCAGCTCTACCAAGACAACATCGCGTCATGCAACTCACAAGTGACCCCGGACAAGAGAATACACAAGCTGAGTGACAATGTGGTTTGCCTTCTTGCACCTTGCAGATTGACTGCCCCTACACGGCTTACGGACTCTGAGCACAACGCCACAGATGAACACTGACTCATGCTGACAACAAGTCACAGCCATAGGGTACAACTTCGGTGTTTCGTTTCCCGGGCGAAAGTGCCGTGAGCGTCTCAGCTCACCACTAGAAGAAGCCTCGCAAAATCTCACGGCGGCGACACCAAAGCGAGTGTTAGCACGCATAAAATGAAATTGAATGATTGCACTAGAGATCGAGGCAGAATGAAACTGGTTCAAAGTGTTTTGCAAACATATGATCCCATTATAAAGTCTTTACAGGGTGACAGTTATTCAACTACATGAAAAAAGCATAAATTGGTTACACACTTTATTCACCATGTAAACGCTACTACAGATAATCGGATTTAGGTTATAACATGTTCAATATGCCTGCCACCACTGGCGATGATGTGGTGCCGATCAATAGCGTAATTCTGCATGACCCACTTATCTGTCGGAACTTCGATGCTGTCGATGACCTCCTGAGTGGCTGTTTTCATCTCAAGATTGGTTTTTCGGTTGTTACGGTAAACCTTATCCTTAATTTAGCCGCACAAAGTGGATTCGCATGTGTTCAGATCCGGAGAACGTGGTGGCCAGTCGAGGCCCATTCCTGTGACCTCTGGGTGCCCCAGAGCCAGAATGCTATCCCCAAAGTACTCCTCCAGGACATCGAACGCTCCCCTGCTTTGATGGGGTCAAGCACCGTCTTGGATGAATCATATCTTGTCGAAATCAGGATCACTTTGGATAATGTGGATGAAATCATCTTCCATAACATAAACGTACCGATCGGTAGTCACTGTGCCATCAAGGAATATTGCACCGATTATTCAGCGATTGGACATTTCACACCACATAGTCATCCGTTGAGGGTGAACAGACTTCTAGATCGCGAAATGCGGATTCACGGTCCACCAAATGCGCCAACTTTGGTTAATGATGAACCAATCCAATTTAAAGTTGGCTTCGTCACTAAACCAAACCACGCAGCGCATACTAATTCCCATCATTCCCCGTGGCCAACCGTCCATTTGGAAAGTCTTAACACAAACCGTTCAGAGGATATGGCGATTTTATTTCAAGCAGTTCAGTAACTGTCACCCTGTAAAAAAAGTTACGCCATGCTATTATAATAATGGAATCATTTTCTTCGAAACATGGTGCGTTTTTAAATGAAAGACAGCACACATCTGGACAACTTGTGCGTCATATTTCCCATACCGCTAGAGTTCTTACGGCAAAGTGTTCTTTTGAGACGACAACCAGCTTCCGGATCCTACACATTTGCCGCAAGATTTCCTTATTGTTTTACTACGAAAAAAGCGTTTGTCCTCAGAAAACACATAGTGAGGTCAGACCCTCATGGATAATTAACTAATGAAAGCTGCATATTTAATTATGGATCAGATAGGGGAAGGAGGTATGAAGAATGTTCTTCCGGTGGGTTAGTGCCAAATTTCTGTTTAGTTCTCTACCTTTTCCACAAATTCCTGGAATTATTCGATTACTGCATGTGTCTCTGACATTTCACTTGCAGTTATTTCTCACTTTTTATGTTCTGCTTTCCCGTCGTTGTATTCAGCACTTTCATAATAAATACGTACTCCGAAAGACCAGTAGACTGAATATGGAACTCACGAACAGTTCCTCCTCTCCTGGGTACATAGACAATAACGAAACAAATGGAGAATGTCTCGTAAACAGTCGTTACATAGCGATACGTGTAGCCTGCCAAAATTCAGCAGCCATATTCATCTGCCCTTGTCCACGGGACCGACGTTTCTATTGGTTGGTAGATAAACAAATGGTCCTCCCCACGGACACGTCAGCCAGCTTGCAAATAATAATAATAATAAAAAAAACGCATAGATCAAATGTGACTGAGCACTATGCGAATTAACACCAGACGTCATCAGTGCCATAGAACGTAGAACTACTTAAACGTAACTAACCTATGGACATCGCACACATCCAGGCCCGAGGTAGGATTCGAACCTGCGACCGTTGCAGCAGCACGGTTCCGGACTGAAGCGCCTAGAACCGCTCGGCCACAGAAGCCTGCCGGAAATACTGCATTTGAGCTCGAAGCATGAGAGCGGTAGGATGTACACTCCTGGAAATTGAAATAAGAACACCGTGAATTCATTGTCCCAGGAAGGGGAAACTTTATTGACACATTCCTGGGGTCAGACACATCACATGATCACACTGACAGAACCACAGGCACATAGACACAGACAACAGAGCATGCACAATGTCGGCACTAGTACAGTGTATATCCACCTTTCGCAGCAATGCAGGCTGCTATTCTCCCATGGAGACGATCGTAGAGATGCTGGATGTAGTCCTGTGGAACGGCTTGCCATGCCATTTCCACCTGGCGCCTCAGTTGGACCAGCGTTCGTGCTGTACGTGCAGACCGCGTGAGACGACGCTTCATCCAGTCCCAAACATGCTCAATGGGGGATAGATCCGGAGATCTTGCTGGCCAGGGTAGTTGACTTACACCTTCTAGAGCACGTTGGGTGGCACGGGATACATGCGGACGTGCATTGTCCTGTTGGAACAGCAAGTTCCCTTGCCGGTCTAGGAATGGTAGAACGATGGGTTCGATGACGGTTTGGATGTACCGTGCACTATTCAGTGTCCCCTCGACGATCACCAGTGGTGTACAGCCAGTGTAGGAGATCGCTCCCCACACCATGATGCCGGGTGTTGGCCCTGTGTGCCTCGGTCGTATGCAGTCCTGATTGTGGCGCTCACCTGCACGGCGCCAAACACGCATACGACCATCATTGGCACCAAGGCAGAAGCGACTCTCATCGCTGAAGACGACACGTCTCCATTCGTAACTCCATTCACGCCTGTCGCGACACCACCGGAGGCGGGCTGCACGATGTTGGGGCGTGAGCGGAAGACGGCCTAACGGTGTGCGGGACCGTAGCCCAGCTTCATGGAGACGGTTGCGAATGGTCCTCGCCGATACCCCAGGAGCAACAGTGTCCCTAATTTGCTGGGAAGTGGCGGTGCGGTCCCCTACGGCACTGCGTAGGATCCTACGGTCTTGGCGTGCATCCGTGCGTCGCTGCGGTCCGGTCCCAGGTCGACGGGCACGTGCACCTTCCGCCGACCACTGGCGACAACATCGATGTACTGTGGAGACCTCACGCCCCACGTGTTGAGCAATTCGGCGATACGTCCAGCCGGCCTCCCGCATGCCCACTATACGCCCTCGCTCAAAGTCCGTCAACTGCACATACGGTTCACGTCCACGCTGTCGCGGCATGCTACCAGTGTTAAAGACTGCGATGGAGCTCCGTATGCCACGGCAAACTGGCTGACACTGACGGCGGCGGTGCACAAATGCTGCGCAGCTAGCGCCATTCGACGGCCAACACCGCGGTTCCTGGTGTGTCCGCTGTGCCGTGCGTGTGATCATTGCTTGTACAGCCCTCTCGCAGTGTCCGGAGCAAGTATGGTGGGTCTGACACATCGGTGTCAATGCGTTCTTTTTTCCATTTCCAGGAGTGTATAATACGAAATGTGTTCGCATTTGCGAATATGGACAACCATTAGCTGCGTAATGGGATGACGACAACGAATATTTATGCCGGACTGGAACTGGAACCCTGATTTCCCACTTATCGCCGTGCGGTTCTAATCGCTTCAGTCTGGAACCGAGCGACCGCTACGGTCGCAGATTCAAATCGTGCCTCGAGCATGGATTTGTGTGATGTCCTTGGGTTAGTTAGGTTTAATTAGTTCTAAGTTCTAGCCGACTGATGACTTCAGAAGCTAAGTCGCATAGTGTTCAGAGCCATTTGAACCAACCAACCCACTTATCATGCGGCATCGCCTGACCATTTGATTATCCGTGCAATTGGCTAGCACGACTCACGGTCAGATGCAGACTTCCATATGTCACCAATCATGTGTCTACAAACTGTACTCGCACATTTCCGTGCCGGGGAGACATTTTACTTCAAAGTTCCTAGTTCGGTGTAGACGGATAAATACGATATTGCAGTGCCTCTGTTGTTAAGAAGAGCGATGCAACATTCCTTAACAACCAACGGCCGGCCGTAGTGACCGAGCGGTTCTAGGCGCTTCAGTCTGGAACCAGGCGACCGCTACGGTCGCAGGTTAGAATCCTGCTTCGGGCATGGATGTGTGTGATGTCCTTAGGTTAGTTAGGTTTAATTAGTTCTAAGTTCTAGGCGAGTGACGACCTCAAAACAAAATTGAGATTAAATTAAACTACTTACCAGTATCATTTCTTTACATCTCTCCAAGCGTTTGAAAAATTGCCTTAATATGTGCACACACATCGTTCCACACTTCCAACCGAGCGACGTGGTGCGTTGGTTAGCACACTGGACTCATATTTGGGAGTATGACGGTTCAAACCCGCGTCCGGCCATTCTGACTCGTATTTTCCGTCGTTTCCCTTAACCGTTTTAGGCAAATGCTCGGATGGTTCCTTTGAAAGGGCACGGCCGAGTTCCTACACCATCCTTCCTTAACGCGACGGGACGGATGATCGCGTTCATTATGTTGTGAAAGGCGAGAAGAAATATCACATTACTTCATGCAGTACATGATCACAGCCTATTGGACATGGTTGCGAAAACCGCGATGTCGAGACCTCTTCGACAGCATGTTGAATCTCTTTTCCGTCGGCCAGGTGTTGGTTAATTTCATTTTTCTGATGATAGGTGTTTTCTTTGTTATATATGTTCCCATCTGATTTGCTTCGGCTTGTTCTCTCCTAGTTTCCCTTCTCGTTTTGTATTGCAGTTGGATTAAGTATCGCTCCCGTTCTCGTGTAAAACGTGTGTGGATCACGTATATACTGACATAAGCGTATACAATCCTGATATGGTTGTAGTTCTGCTTTTTGATTCTGTATAAAAACTAAAACTAAGTATAAAAATACAAAATAAATAAAAACTTAAAAATTAATAAATTATGACAAAGTATATAAAAAACTGTTGACACAAATTATGAGAGATTTCTGGTGGTTGGTCGGCTATGTTTTCAGCTTTTTGTCCTTTCCCATTTTATTAATTTTTTATGATCGTAATTAATTTTTTCTCCTTTTTGCAGCTTATATTACATGATGATTTGACTATGGTTAACCGAAGTTTCATGATAGTACCAAGTCACTCTGATGTTAAAAAAAGGGGTAGCGTCTGTAACTAGTTATGAAACCGTTCTTGGTACTGACTTCGAACCTCACCACTGCATAAACATTAAAAAAAAAAAAAAAACGGGTAACCGACCGTTCGCCATAAGCGGGAAATTTGGGTATCCGGCCCAAATTTTCACTGTCGTCATTTCGTCATACGGCTGACGGTTACCGATATTCGCAACAGCCAATACGTTTCATGATTTAAAAAGGTATTTTCAAATCAACTGGGAGAATCAATGAATAAAGTTACTTTTTTATATTAAGACTAAAAATCGCTGTTCGTTTTATAATTCCCTTTAAAAATTTCTCGGAAGCACTAGGTAATTTGAAAACAGGAATCGTATACAGTGTACACGAGTCCCACTTGTACCATTTGTGAGACCTGAGAGTGTTCACACGATTTGTAGTCTGAATAGTTGCAACGGTGATGAACCACTGAAGATTTTGTAATCATGTGGCGCATGACTCCAGGAAACCTGGGGAAATTGCTGATACACTCTTGTGTTTTGCTGTTTTGAATTTTTCTTTTAATAAGTTTCATGACTTCGTACTCGGAATCTACGATATCTTGATCGTTACATTTATCTATAGTTGGTGCGATCCTCTTAAAAATGAGACATACTTGTATTAACACTGTGCTCAACGGATGCTAAACAATTGTCATCATTTTCTTGTCCATTTCATTTGTAGCTCTCCTGTTTTCTGCGGATTTCTTTACGTTGGTGAGAATGTTTTGCAATCTGCCTGTCGGTAGAGTTTTCATTGTCACTAGTAAAAGGAATATTTGAAGAACGTTCTCGTCTATCTGCTATTTTATCTGAAATGGTAGTTGTTCATAAACATGTATCTCCCCTTCTTCTTTGCGCCAGAAGCACTCTTATTCCCATCGTTTAAATTTCTGCGACATTTCATTCAATTATCTTCGAAGTTGGCCCAGTTTTACTATTTTTCTGAAAAGAACACCGGAATAGAACGAAAACAACCTTATTTTTTATTTCAAGTACCTTGCCACAGTAAATAGTTTCACCGATGTCCATTACAGTTTCAGAGCTGTACGTGAGGTTTGAATGAAGATGTCGTTGTTGCTGGGCAACGCACATATCTTCATTCTGGAGCAACGTGATTGGATCAATACAGCGAGTCACTTTCAAATTACTGCAAATTTTACAAACTGCTTAGGAGTCATTGGTGGTAAACATACCACGATTGTCAAACCAGAAAAGGAGTTTTTTCAGTAATAAAGGCTACTATTCCTTAGTCCTAATGACAGTAGTGGGTGAAACTTTTAATTTTATTTCTATGGATGTCGGTACTTACGGCACAGATTTTGATGCAAGTGTTTCAAAGGAAACGTCTTTACGGAAAAAAAAAACTTTAAAGAAACACACTCTACCTGCATCTTCCCTGAGCACTCCCACATATTTCAGCGGAACTTCCTTATGTATTCATAGGAGATGAAGCGTTTGCATTGCATAATAATTTACTCCGTCCCTTGTTGGTCGAGAACCTGACCTCAATAAGTGTATTTTTTACCGTCGCTTAATCAAGACGATTTATAGAGTGTGTATCCAGCGTAGGTCCAATAAATGGCAGGTATTTCACCGACCTTTTAATGTCTCCAAGGATTTTGCGGTTGATATAATGAAGGCTTGTATTGTTGTACAAAATTTCATCCTTAAAAAACGACTTAATACTATTTGTGCTGAAACGGCTACTGACGTGGACACTGAACTACAAGAACTACTGCTTTCACAAGCAGTACGAAGCGGTTTGTCAGCGGAAGCTATAAGAAATCAGTTCGGAACTTACATTGTCTAATGAAACAGGAAAGGTCATGTAGTAGGATAAGCTTAACTAACGTATTTATACATTATATGAAACAGACATGGTATTGCTATGTGTATTAATAAAAATTAAACAAAATAAAATTGAGATTAAATTGAACTACATACCAGTATCATTTCTTTCCAACTCTCCCAGTGTATGAAAATTTTCGTTAACATTTGCGCATACATCATTCCACACCTCCAACCGAGCGAGGTGGTGCGGTGGTTAGCACACTGGACTCACATTTTATGTTTTTCGTAGTTTCCTTTAATCGCATAAGGCAAATGCTGCGATCGTTCATTTGAAAGGGCACGGCTGCCCTCTTTCACCATCCTTCCTTAACCCGATGGGACCGATGACCTCGATGCTTGGTCCCCTACCCCAAATCAACCACCAACGGTTTCAAAGTCAGTCACCTTTGCCTTACATTCTTCGGTTGCCGGATCCCACATGACTGGTCGTTCCTTCCTCAACGCAAACAAAACTTCAGAATCAATACTGAATTGAGTACTCTTGGTGAAAACAAACAGGTAGCACGCGCGACGGCTCAGACGAGACCAATGATTCTCCGGCTGCTGGCGAGTTGCCATCTCCTGGACAAGCATTCCTTTAACATAATCTCTGTTGGTCCATCATGAACAGAGACGTAGAATGGTTAACTAATTGTCAGTGTCAAAGAAATTCACCAACAGATGCGTAACTAAAGATGTTATTTTTTTCATTTTGAAGGTTACCAGTTTCAGAATTTCAATATGCCATGTATGTAACAGCATACATGTAATGTATATCAGGGTGTACAAAACAAGCTTACAGAAAGTGACTGGTAATCATAATAGCGCTCAAGGTTTAAAAATGGAAGTATTGGTGTAAAATCAAATGGCTATCTACATCCAGTACAACAGACATATGTACACGTTTGTTAGTCATAAAATTAATATTTGCTAGTCATAAAATTATTTAACACTATAGATTTACAAGAAAACGTGGAAAAGCATTGAAAATATCAGAACTAGACAGTAGACAATTAGGAGCTTAGTTGAAACAAGGCATGCTTCGCGATCGAAAGATTTTTACTAATGTAATTACTTGTGATAGGTGTTACATGAAGGTATTCCTTGTGCATCCGGAATGAAAAGTGATGGATGTAATTACTTCTTACAAGACCTGCAGTTCCCAAACAGCAGAGAATAACGAGCAAGAGAAATTCAACCCCCGAAAACTGTATCTTTTATAAATAAACAGTATACCCTTGAATTTCAAGTTATGCTACCCTTCCTCTCCATTGCAGAGCCGCCAGTTTCCAGCCAGAGGAGAATTGGGGGGGCGGGGAGGGAGGTGGATGGGGTATTACCAGAGGGGGAAGGTGTAAATAGTTGATCAATTTAATCGAATAGTCAATCAAATTGATAAGAGTGAGTGGGGGCTATTCGAATAACTCAGACCTGAAAGTGTATCTGTATATGCGAGTGAGAGGGGGTGGGTTGGAGGTTTCCTGAGGGGTTGGGAGGAGGAAGAGGAGGGGGAGCGGAACGGGTGGGGAACAACAAGTTAAGGACATGTCAATCAAATGGAGGGATTAACCACACGGCTCATTACATGTCAACCAAAAGAGAACAATTGGTATGCCCCTTAGTGCATACATGCCCATTACGTAGGCAACCTACACTAACAAAATGCACTTAAACGAAGTTTGTACCCCTACCACCAGAGAGGCAGTTCTGACATTGCAGTTGATAATGGAAGCAACTCAAAAAAAGAATAAAATCACTTTCATGGGATTCGTTGACCTAGAAAGAGCGTTCGACAATGTAAAATGGTGCAAGTTGATCGAAATTCTGCGAAAAATTTGGGTAAGCTATAGGGAGAGACAGGTACTATAGTCTAAACACTCCTCTGATTGGTAATAAGTGGATCCTGCGTTTGCACTGTGTGTACGATTTCACTTACCGTGCATGACGCAGTTTGAAGTTGACGTATAAGAAAATGTGCTATTATTCATCAAAGGTTTAGACTTCAGAAGAATAGCTGCTGTCAGTGTTTTTAAAATACTCCCATGAGGTAGGAAGGGGACCTCAATCATAGAATAGACAACTATTCCCTGTAACTGAATTTATTGGAATCGCTTTTGCACATGTTGGGTTATTACAGCGCACAAGAACAATCTCAGGTATGGCGTGTTCACACAAGGGGAGCCAGTATTAAATGTCTCAAATAACGTAAATTTGAAAAAGATCAATAATATGACACATTTCAGGATGGTTAATTATTTTAACTGAGAGAAAGTCTTTCTGGTGGAAGACTATCGTAATGTCCAGCTGAACAATGTTACCAGCTCTAACAAATTTTATTCTGTCCCTACAAATGTTAACCACACGTGACCATGGAGCACACCCGAAGGAAATATATTAATTTCGGAAAATACTAGAAGGATGGCAGGTCTTCCAGTTTTGAGATTCGTATCACTGGATCAAAAACTGGCTTGTGAGATTTTACATTTAATGACGTGCTGCGTTCTTTACCTTGTGTTGGACAGCGTCATCGGCTTGGCTGCTGCTTTGTGTCATCGGATCTGTAAATCTATCAGAATACTATACTGAGCTTGGCTGATTCTATATCAGCAAACTTGCCTACGTTTTCGTGAAGCGAGCAACATTAACTTCACACTAGTCTGCTTTTAATGGCTAAGCACATGTGCCAAGCTTGCACGCCATGTGTTAGTCTGTCCTCGCTGGCTCTCTTCATTGTCCACTCAGAAGATTTACGAAAAGAAATTAGCCAGCTCTTGACTGAACCGTGACGGCGGGTGAGCAACGTTTTCACATCAATATATCTCCTTTCCCGGTTGTCACGTCAAAGAGGGATGCCCTCCGACCAGACTCAACAACTTCTCAAGGGAAAGTGCCTCTCGCTCTGCGCAGTTTCTGCACAGTTGCACGCCTCCTCAGCCTAGCTTCCCTTCCCCGTACAGTAGGGTTGGACACTGGATGGAACAGTCAAAGGCAGTCACCCTTTATATTTCTACTAAACATGGCTACCCAATCAGCAAATTGCTTAATACGTACTGTGTTGTATAATTGGCTGGCTTTCAAGTGAACAGCCAGGTCTGCTATTATTAAAATTTCCTCATCCACAAGAGTGGTAAGTTAAGTCCTCGCACGCCGCTCACGTGGTATGACCTTCACTAGGCTGCTGCTCTGTAGGCCATTGTGTCACAGTGTGGCTGACTAAAACTGGTTTCCTGTCCAGTGATGCTTCCATCCTGTTTCTACCTAATGTGAACACGCAGATTTACGTATAGGAGTTATTCTCGTCAGTCTCTATGCCATGTGTAATAAATCTCAAACAAGTGAAATACACGCAAAAAACCCCATCCCATGTTGCAAAACCAGAACCTTGCAACACTATAAACAACACGTTACACTGACGCACCCGACATGTAAGGTGTCCGAAATCCTGACGCCTTACACATCTGCCCCCTTTCTCTTCAATTTTGTACTAGGCCAGTCAATGGTTAGGCGTTGGTTAAGTAAACACAGAATTGCATACCTACTTAATCTGGTATCAACCGTCTTCTCACATATTGTACAGATTGATTGTAAATGTCTACCCTTAACCTCATTGCCTCTAAAAAGAAACTCTTTGACTGGGTTCACAATTATAAATTTAAATCCTTTATAGCCCTTCTACAAAATTTGATCCTTGAAAGATTTTACAATTAAAAATATAAAATTCTTAAAAAATCATCCTACAAACATAACTTCTCGAATATCTTTACATTTATGTAATAGAAGTGAACTACAATAATTGTACTTCAATTATTGAAGTAGATGAAGCTGAATTCTATTGGCTTGACTCTCTTTCAATTAGAGATGTAATTACAATTACGATGATTATGTAACTGAAACGAAGATTAGGAAACATATCTCCCCAGTATGTAACTAGTCTATTTCTCAACCGCCAACTCTTATTGCATCAGAAATTATTCTACTTCCTTTTAACTTTCATAAATATTTACTGTTGTTAAACACAGCTCCATTTAAATAAAAATATAGATATACATATTTCTACTTCCTTTTCAATGCTTTACATTACACTGGCTGAAGTTAAATGTAGTTCCATTAAAATGATTAACAGAAAGTGTTTAATATCATATTCCTATTGAACTACTAATGTGACTAATAAACAATAATATTTAAATTCATATACACTGACACATCATATTTCAAGTACGTTTGTTACACATAGAATTGGTACTGTGACCTAATAAGATGACAATAATATCCACATTTATATTCATTCAACATAAAATTTTTACATATAAATTTCAATGAATATTCAATAACTTAGTTTCTTTGAGATATTGATCTCATAATTTTACATTGAAACACTAAATCAATAAACACTTTACAAGATATATAGATGCAGAAATTATTTAAGTTATGTTTTGTCACGATGACGCAAACTCTTTTAATGTTTTTGCACACCTGTTTTCCCGTGAGTGGGCTTCAGTTCGATTGTATTAACATTAGAATTTTTTAGTGGACTAGTTGCACGTTATTGTCTTTCTTCATAATCCTGCTGTGGCATTGCAAAGATCTCATACGGCTTCGTCGAAGTCGTGTTCGTGAAGAAATTGGCACACGTTGTTGAGGTGCAGAGAAACTGAGAGGTTATTTACCCGGCCAACTCTGAGTGTATGAGTGCGCGTTGGTTAGCTCTGGTGTGAAACTGGCTCTCGCCGATATAATGGTCCGATGCGGTGCTTGTTCCCATCAATGATGCTGACGTCAAATACTGATCAGAAATGAAGTGCTTTCTTGCTTGCGGTGGGCGGTCGTTGTGTTAATATTAGTTACATGATAATGGAGACTGAGAGTTTTGTTTTCGTTGGAAGTGATTATAAAATTCTTGGTAATTCTAAGATGGAATAGGAACGTAATCTTGCCCTTCTGGCCACCTTGTCTCTTCTCATATATTCTTGGATGATCGTTTTTTCTTCTGCTTAGATTATCTTGTTCTCTTCTCTGGACTTGGTGTGACAAGGATTATGACCTAATTTATGAGGATAGTATTGGCATGGATAGTAAATTAAATTTCACCAATGCTCGTGCCGACAGACAAGTTTTGGGCCTGAGCCGGCCTCAACACAAAACTTCCGTCCACTCTGTCCCCTCGTTCTTTGCCTGTGAGTTAGCCGATGTGGGCGACCTTGGATAGTGGTGCGCTCGATTGTTTTTGCTCATTCCTCCGTTGTCCCGTCTTGCTTTCCGCATCCTGAAACAATACTTTCTTTCTCTGCCAGACTGGTCAACCGGAAGCACAGTAGGAACTCGTGCTTTCTTCCGCCCTCGAAGTTCACACTCCAACAGTGTGGTTGGTCCACTCGTTAAAATCATTGTTACCTATAGCACACACACTCCTCCCTCTCACCTTCTGCATGGCAGGACACTGCTTATCGCCCCTGCTCTGCTCGGTACATCTCCATTTCCAATGGCAGGATGTAGTCGCCTTGGTGGTGTGTTACAACGACGCTTTCACAAATTACAGTATTAGTTCCGCTACGCATTCTTCTTTCTCCATTTTAACCGTCTGTGACGTTACATAAAAAACCAAATTTTTACATATAACTATCTTTTTACAGCCTCATAAACTTTATAAGAAGCGGTATCTTTAGCCTATCATAAAAACCCATGAGGTTATGCCGTGTCTTCCCCATCTATCATTAAACCCCTTTAGTCTAACTTATCTTCCTCCTGTACTTTACAGCAAGGCTTACATTACTTTTAAGATGACTCAGGTTTCCTCAGCTTCAAAAGTGGATAGCCTGAGAGGAAACTGTATTGGTGAGTTGTGAGTGCGTTAGTCTTATTTTCTACATGCATTTAGTAATTTACCTTCCTTACACCATGTTGAACTTAAGATTTCGGTTTGTGTTGTACCTAAAGTTTCATTTTGGACTCCCTTGCTTTTCTACCATTTTCCTGTTGTTGCTTCCGTCTCTTCCTCTCTCTGTATGTTTGAAACAAAAACTCCTGCATTAGTTTATGCATGTTCACTGAACTGTTCGATGTCATACCTTTTTCTTGACTCTTTATAAACAACTTGTCATAAACCCATCAGCTCTAAACTTCTTCCCTTGGCCTCTATTGGATCTGACATGAATCTCTATCTCAAACTCTTCCTAACAATTCTCCTCTAAGTTCGTACTCTGAAGCCTATAAATTCTTACAACACCCCAAATGCTCCTTTGCATTGAATGCCACGCTCTTTCTAGGTCGACAAATCGCATTATAAAGACGTGATTTGTCGCTTCCTGAGGTCAGAAACGTAAGGAATACGTTCATAAATAACTGACGTGGCCTCTAAGGTCCCCCATCTAAATATCTCCCTTCATCTCCTAACTACTGGAAGACTTTCTCACCTTACCAACACTGATCAAATGGTGTACCACTGTTTACAGTTACCCACATGTATTTGCATTCTTATGGCATCCTCATATTTCTTACACCGCCTCATTCTCTTATTCTTTTGAAGCATACAAAGACAAGAACGTAAAGACGAATTATTAATTTTAACATAATATGTTACTACTTGAAAATATTTAGAACATCAACTTCATAAATTGCGAGACAATACATTCTTACCTAATCACAGCATTCCTTTAGGTGACACACATGGTATCTAGCTAATGCTTTCCATGTTTGAGGTTGTACTATTTCCAAGGCATTTTTATGAATAATCTTACTATCTTCCATAGGCCCCTTATATGCTACAAAGAATTTGTGGCATTGTTGTTTCGGTGTCCATGAAAGACGATGTGTTTTCACCAACATCTTCTGTCCAATTGCAAATTTGCTTTTAGTGACTGTTTTGTCAGATCGGGTTTTTTATTGTTCTCGCTGCGGCTTGGATATTCTGTAAAGCCCAATTTACAATATTTCTGTATTTTTCTCTTGGTATAGGAGGAAACTTTATAGCTTCTCTGATCTTCTCAGGAGGTCGTTTGTTTACTAAAACAATGGTAGATGGTATCAACGAGGTCGTGTGAGGCATTTCATTTATAACCTCTTGAAACTTCGGCAAGTGATTATCTCAGGTATTGTGTGTCTTGCTACAATATAAACTACATAATGTCGATAAGTCCGTCATAATTCATGCTGAGACTTGTTCCTTCTTCTCTCTTCTGGCCAATGTATATCATTCTATTAATATGTCTCGTAACGAAGTCGTCTTCTGTTAGGACTGGCCAGTCATCTGAACAGTTCACGTCTCTGACCCCTAGTCAATTCTTCGGCTTCCCTGGATTAGAACCTCGAATATCTATATCATCTTGGTGTTCGCCACCGAACATTTACCTCCTGTATTCCTTGGTTGGTGCCTGTCGAACTGCTCGGTCCTGCAAAATTCTGGTTCCGCTGCTCAAAATCCTCCTGATCTACTACTGTTTCCGTCATTTGACGAATTGTGGTTTCCCATATTAAATTCTACTTGAAAAGATTCTTGATGGTGGTTGCCAACACTACGCTGTGGTAGGTGATTTCCATTTGCCTTGAAAGATCGATCACATTGTTGTTCCCACTGCCATTTCCATTCCCATTATTAAAACCAGTCCCGTTCTTCGGCCTATTATTCCCATTATCGTCGCGCACGTTTCTCTGTTTTCTTGCGTCGTCTTCACTAAAACTAAATTCCAACTCATTACGTACTCCTTCAAGCGTTTGTATATTATCACCGCCCCTCCCAACTAATGATTGTTGATAACGGAGTGGCAGTTTCATTTTGCACGTCCTAATTAATTCTCCACCGCTGTTCCGGTTATCCAGATATTCCTTCCGTTTCGGCATGTCATCGAAGAACTTAACTATTTTCTCACGAACATTCGAATGATTTCTTCTGCAACAATCCATCTTTTATCTGATTCTGCGCCTATGAAGACCAATAACTTGTCAGAAATGCTGAGTTCAATTCCTCATATGAATTGCACGTTGATGCTATCCTCTGAATGATTTCAGCAATCGCGCTGTCCATATGTCCACGTATGAAATCTAGTTTATGTCTTGACGGCCAATGCTGTGGAAGACCTACTTCAAATTTATTAATAAAAGTTCCTGGGTACAGACTATTTCCATTTTCTTTGTAATGTTGAAATTTGGGTTCTTTTTTTAGGAAACGATCATCGTCAGATTGATCTCCCTCATTCTTTTGTACCGAATTCTGGTATGGTAAGTACGAAATATGCTGTTGCTGGGTGTTGAATCTTTGTATTGGCGATCAACAGCATGTTTCAAACTGTGACGTACCTTGTGGTATATTTTCCCTGTCCTATAATGTTTTTCGTACCGGCGGTAAATACCGTGTCATAGCATAACTCGTACTGGCTTGTATAGTGGGCGTTGGTGTAATAAATGGCATCTTTTGAACATCGTCCACGTGCATAAAATTCTGTGTTGGGCGCATCGGTTTCTTGTATTCTTCTGGCGTCTCACTGTTGCTTTGTGGTGTGGGCGCACTTGGTACAAATGATATTTTGTTCTGTGCAAGCTCCTCTGCCGTACTCCCTTTTCCTTGTAAATTATCTAAACGCGCCTATAACTGTTCTAAGTTGTGCGATGTGCATTCGGCGTGCTTCATGAAACACACTGAAGGTTCCTTTGTTTTCTAAGTACGTCCGTTTTGTGTCCTACCACCGAGTCTAAAGACACAATGGATTCTGAAATACACTCCTGGAAATGGAAAAAAGAACACATTGACACCGGTGTGTCAGACCCACCATACTTGCTCCGGACACTGCGAGAGGGCTGTACAAGCAATGATCACACGCACGGCACAGCGGACACACCAGGAACCGCGGTGTTGGCCGTCGAATGGCGCTAGCTTCGCAGCATTTGTGCACCGCCGCCGTCAGTGTCAGCCAGTTTGCCGTGGCATACGGAGCTCCATCGCAGTCTTTAACACTAGTAGCATGCCGCGACAGCGTGGACGTGAACCGTATGTGCAGTTGACGGACTTTGAGCGAGGGCGTATAGTGGGCATACGGGAGCCCGGGTGGACGTACCGCCGAATTGCTCAACACGTGGGGCGTGAGGTCTCCACAGTACATCGATGTTGTCGCCAGTGGTCGGCGGAAGGTGCACGTGCCCGTCGACCTGGGACCGGACCGCAGCGACGCACGGATGCACGCCAAGACCGTAGGATCCTACGCAGTGCCGTAGGGGACCGCACCGCCACTTCCCAGCAAATTAGGGACACTGTTGCTCCTGGGGTATCGGCGAGGACCATTCGCAACCGTCTCCATGAAGCTGGGCTACGGTCCCGCACACCGTTAGGCCGTCTTCCGCTCACGCCCCAACATCGTGCAGCCCGCCTCCAGTGGTGTCGCGACAGGCGTGAATGGAGGGACGAATGGAGACGTGTCGTCTTCAGCGATGAGAGTCGCTTCTGCCTTGGCGCCAATGATGGTCGTATGCGTGTTTGGCGCCGTGCAGGTGAGCGCCACAATCAGGACTGCATACGACCGAGGCACACAGGGCCAACACCCGGCATCATGGTGTGGGGAGCGATCTCCTACACTGGCCGTACACCACTGGTGATCGTCGAGGGGACACTGAATAGTGCACGGTACATCCAAACCGTCATCGAACCCATCGTTCTACCATTCCTAGACCGGCAAGGGAACTTGCTGTTCCAACAGGACAATGCACGTCCGCATGTATCCCGTGCCACCCAACGTGCTCTAGAAGGTGTAAGTCAACTACCCTGGCCAGCAAGATTTCCGGATCTGTCCCCCATTGAGCATGTTTGGGACTGGATGAAGCGTCGTCTCACGCGGTCTGCACGTCCAACACGAACGCTGGTCCAACTGAGGCGCCAGGTGGAAATGGCATGGCAAGCCGTTCCACAGGACTACATCCAGCATCTCTACGATCGTCTCTGTGGGAGAATAGCAGCCTGCATTGCTGCGAAAGGTGGATATACACTGTACTAGTGCCGACATTGTGCATGCTCTGTTGCCTGTGTCTATGTGCCTGTGGTTCTGTCAGTGTGATCATGTGATGTATCTGACCCCAGGAATGTGTCAATAAAGTTTCCCCTTCCTGGAACAATGAATTCACGGTGTTCTTATTTCAATTTCCAGGAGTGTATCTCTGCCACTGTCCATATGTGCTTCTTTTGTTTTGCTTCAGTTCGCTACGAAGTTAGGCGAATTGATGTTCCTTTTTCGAGGTTCTTTTGCCAATACGACTGTCGAACCGCCTCAGCGCGGCTTTTGTTACCCTTTACTGGAGGTGACTGCCTTCAACGATCTGGTGTACTTTGCTTGTAGCTTTCCATGCTAATGAATCAACACGTTGATTGAATTTTTCTAACTCATTTTGCGTTTCTGAGTGCAGCGTGTTGAACTCTCTTCATATATTCTTTTGTTCTGCTATTAGCGACCTGATTTCTTCTCGTGTTTCTTTGGTCTCTTTACGAATCGTGTCTAATTGTTAGTAAATATTGATACATGTATTTTGATTTTCTCTGCCTATATCCTGTACCCGTGTCTCTGTCTTCGCTCTCGATTCCTTTGTGGCTCTATTTATATCTACCCTCGATTCCTGAGTCCCCGCCTCAGTCTTCTGACTCAGTGCTGTATAGGTTTATTCCAATCCTGTATCACATGGAGGAAATGCTGGAGCATTGTCGACATATCTGGAATATTCGTTCTTTCGTCTGCGGGTCTCGGAAACACTCATACCCCATGATAACTATTCACCTTACTTTCTGAATATATTATAAGATCACTGACACTTCTTTTGCCTCCCTGTACTGACATATACGGATTGAATCTACTCGCCTTCTGCAATGGTTCCTCCATCTGCGCATCAACAGATTCTGCATCTGTGTCGTTGGAATAATCTGTCTGTCGGTGACTACCGCCATTACTTCGTATATCTCTAAGATTTTCACAACTTTCACTCTGAATTGAGTGTGGTTAAATCACATCTTCCCCTACCAATGTGTCTTGCTGTATTTCATTTGAGTCACTACTTTCAAGGTGTTGTGTCTCATTTTCGTCACCATCGGGACTCTTTATTTCCAGATTGGCCTCCATTCTTTGCTTTCAGTCGTATCTGTCCTAGCCTGTAACTTCTGTTCCTGTCTACGCTGCTTTGCCTGGGATCTAGTCAACATTCGATCATAAGATTTAACGCATTTCGAGAAAAGCATGAAGATCCTTTCTGATTCTGATTCTCTTGGTCCAATTCAGCAATTATTCAACCCCTTGGAACGTCGTACTAGTTAACACATGCGATGGAACAAAATCCAACGCAAAAAACCCGTTATAAATCGTGGATCGAGCGCCAGGTGTACTAGAGTCACTACTGCTCAAATACACCAAATCATCAGTATCGTGAAATTGTCTTAATTAAATATAGATAATCCAATACAGATAATCCAAAACAATCTGCTAGTGTATCATACATGTGCTTTAAATTATACTCCTCCTGATATATACAAGCTGAAGGTATGAATTTTGTATTCAGTCAAATCCGGTTCCTTCTTAGCAATTGCTTTTATAATTAATTCAATAATTAACCATGCTGGCAGGGTCACCATTATCTAAACACGCATCTGGTTGGTAATGAGTGAATGCTATGTTCGCATTGTGTTCACGATTCCACTTAGCGCACATAACGTAATTTGAACCCGACCTGTAAGGAAACGTGTTATTATTCACCATTACCTTTAGACTCCCGAAGAATGATTGCCATCAATGCTCCTAAACAATCCCAATGAGATAGGAAGGTGATCTCTACCTGAGAATAGAAAATTATTCCCTATAACTGTATTCATTGGAATCACTTTGGGTCATTACAATGCACAAGAACAATACCAAGTATCGCCTGTTCAGACAATATTAAATTTCTCAGATAACATAACTTGTAAAAGATCAATGATATCACAAAATTCAGGATACTGGATTATTTTAACTGAGAGAAAGACTGTCTGGTAGAAGACTATCCTAAAGTCGAGCTGAACGTTGTTACTGTCTCTCACAAATTTTATTCTTTCCCCATAAATGTTAACCAAATGCGGCCATCGAGCACACAAGGGAAATACGTTAATTTCGGGAAATACTACAATGAAGACAGGTCTTCCTATTTTGAGCTACGTATCACTGGAGCAAACATTGGCTCATGAGACAACATTTACATTTAATGGCATGCTGCATTCTTTACCTTGTGCTGCGTAGCGTCGTCGGCTTGGTTGCTGCCGTGTGTCAATGGATCTGTAAATCTATCAAAATCTTATACTGAGTTAGGCTGGTTCTGTATCAGCAAACTTGCCTTACGTTTCTGTGGACTGAAAAACGTTAACTTCACCGTAGTCTGCTTTTAATGGCTAAGCTCAAGCGCAAGGGTGGTGCACCGTGTGTTACTCTGCCCTCGCTGTTCTCAGAATAATTTAGCTATATCAGCACTCTTCGTTCTCGGCACAGGAGATTTACGAAAAGAATTCAACCACTTCTTGACTGAATTTTGGAGCCGGGAGAACAAATTTTTCACACCAAATATATCTTCTCTAACCACACTCGATAACTTCTCAAGGGTAATTGCCTGTTGCACTGGGCAGTTGCACGTCTCCTCAGCCTAGCTTCCCTTCTCTCTATAATGGGCTTGGATACTGGATGGAACAGCCAATGGCAGTCGCTCTTCCTTTTCCAGTAGCTATGGCTGCCGAATCAGCAAATGGCTTAATAAGTACAATGTTGTGTAATTGGCTGGCTTTCAATTGAGCAGCCAGGTCTGTTACCGCCATTATTAATACTCCATCATACACAAAAGTGGATGTCATTCACCTGATATAATTCTTCCCCCAGTTCTCCGCCATGCTCGTCAGCTGCACTTGACCTCGGCTGTGCAGGCCGTTATGTCGCAGCATGGCTAACTAAAACTAGCTTCTTCTCCAGTGATGCTTCCACCCTATTTCTATCTAACTTAAACATGTAAATTTACGTAAGGGAGTTTTTCTCGTCAATCTCTATACCACGTGTATTAAATCACAAACAAGTGAAATATAAACAAAAAAATCCACCCCGTGTTGCAAAACCAGTGTCGCACGACACTATAAACGACACGTAAAACTGGGGCACCTGACGTCCAAGGTGTCCAAAATCCTGATGCCTAACAATGCAATATGTACAAGAGCCAAGAGAAAAAGGAAGAGTGGAAAACCAAGAACAAAATGTTCAGATTGGAAAGGTTGAAAGACAGGGTGTAGCCTTTCGCCCCTGCTATTCAACCTCTATATCGAAGAAGCAATGATGGAAATAAAAGTTAAGTTCCAGGAGTGGAATTAGATCACTAAGTGAAAAGATATCAATGATACGATTTGCTGATGACATTGATACCCTGGGTGAAAGTGAAAGAGAATTACATGGTCTGCTAAATGAACTGAACAGTCTAATGAGTACAGAATAACGACTGAGAGTAAATCGAAAAAGACAAAAGTAATCCGAAGTAGCAGAAATGAGAACAGAGAGAAACTTAGAAATCAGTATTTCTGGTTACAAAGTTATGAACATAGCAAGGAGAACATCAAAAGCAGGCTAGCCTCGCAAAATGTGCAGTCCTGGCCAAGATATGTCTGTCTACTGGTATCATGCATAGGGCTTAATTAGACGAAGACAGTTTTGATAATATACATTTGGAGCACAGAATTGTATGGTGGTGCAACAGATTGTAGGAAAACCGGATGGAAGAGAATCGAAGCATTTGAGATGTGGTGACACAGATGAATGTTGACAATTAGGTGGACTGATATGGTAAGGAATGAGGAGGCTCTGCACACAATTGAAAACAATGCATGCTAGCCTATGAAGCCAGCAGTTGTCTTTCTACAAAACAACTAAAAGTCGTAACCGCCAAACCAAAGACGTGCCACATATCCCAGTAGTGCAAGGAAATACACCCATCGTTAACTAGTGTCCCTTGTGTGGGTCACCCAATGGGTTCACTAACTTGACATTAAATTAACTTAATGCCTTCAAATATATGACATCATAGAGATTGACAAAGGGTGTCATTGAAAAATTAGTAACAAGAACCTACAATATCACAAAGGTATTTATTAACTAATATCAAGGTCAAGAGAGAACAAACATATAAACCAAAACTTCAACTGTATAACATTTCAACACTAACTCAGGATGGTATGCAGTAGACTTGGGGAATCTAAATAGAATTCAGGTGTAGATGAAACTGGCTACTGTGAATGCCACTCTATGTAAGCGCACTCCGCTGTATCATTTCACTGATTGGTCCCTCACTTGAAAATATAATTAAGCATGCAGTGGACACTGGGAGTGACTACTGCGAGTACAAGGCTTCTATAAAAAATGACGGCTGTGAAAACGAGTCATAGGCTTCTCAATTTGCCGAAGCTGCGCAACGCTACTATTATAGCCAGTGAAAGACGAGATGCTGTTGTCTGCATGTGGGCGCTGCCGAAGCTGCTAGGATAGGTGGTGCGGCATACTGCAGAAGACGACCCCACATCTGCAGGTGATTGTCTCACATCCGCAAAAATATGAAGTTTCGCTCAGGTGTCTGGATGTGTTTACAACTAACTGCTCTCTCTGTAGAAACAGAAGGGCTCTAGCAACTGTACCCCACGATGGTCGAGAAGCCAGTCCATCTCTCCAGTTGCTCAAAACCTTCTGGAAAACAGCCATTGCCCCTGTATAAAAGTGTCTCGGTGTACATGCCGCGTCAGTTCAGGATAAAACTCCAAGCTTTCAACCACTACCTCCATGGTCGTCGTCAGGGCTAAAACTGACTGTCGTGAACTTTTCGTGAACTGGCAAGACTTTTATTTCAAAAATACGTCGCGGAAGACTTCGTAGCCATTCCCCCTGATGTTCTTGAATAAACCTATCATAGCCCTGCAGTCGTTACCGTGCAAATGATGTTTTCTCGCAGGGAGACGCAATCTTCGTCAACCAATGGCTGTAGTGCAGCACACATTCTTTTCTCTGAAAAAACAGCACACGATGCTTGGATGTCCTGCAGCCAAACCCCAAGCGCATTATATAAGATAAGGGAAGCATCCTAGTGAAAACAATCTCTGTCTCGCCCATAAAACGATTTAGTGGACACCGTTTTGGCGGGGCACAGCAGCACCTAAGAAGTGGATCTTCCAGAGATATTCATCATCCCGTCTCACAAGGTATGCTGTTCTTGTAATAAACCCAATAAGCTGGGCGCCAGCTCGACGCCGCTTTACCTGGTCCTGCACACTGGATAAGGAGATCAGGCTCCCACAACATATCCTCTCACTAATAAAGTTGTTCGGTTTTCCCCAGGATACCCAGGCCTGCCAGTTTCTAAAGAAGGGTCATTTCGCATTCAGCTATGGTGTTCCCACTCTCTTGTTTGGGCACTAGCGGAACAAGACCGACTGCCCTGCAGGGCCAAATGGCCAATTTCAGTGACCACAAAGGCAGGCTAGCAATGAGCTGGCTCCACAAACACTTGATTCTCGGTGAAAGTTCTAACGCTGCTCCTAATGCAATGGTCAACTCAAGAGTCCAAAAAACTGTCTCTATAGCCGAGTTAAGGTGTGCTACTGATACTCAAGTCATGAAAGTACTGTGAAATCAATCAGTGGTTTACCCTAGCCCTAGTAGTCATCAGTCAGGGAATGTTCAGATACACCAAAGGTGAATAAAATTTTATGATAGTCAGCGAAACAAAATGGAAGAGTAAGTGCCTGAGACGTATTACCAAGGCAGTGGCCTGCGCAGAAGGCACCGCCATCTTTCAGTACACCCCTTACCCTCCACCCACAATATATCATTTTAGACTGTTTTTGCCTCACTTAAGGAAAGGACACAATACAAGGAAAATGTGTCAATTGAAACATCATAAGCCGGCCGAAGTGGCCGTGCGGTTAAAGGCGCTACGGTCGCAGGTTCGAATCCTGCCTCGGGCGTGGATGTTTGTGATGTCCTTAGGTTAGTTAGGTTTACATAGTTCTAAGTTCTACGGGACTAATGACCTCAGCAGTTGAGTCCCATAGTGCTCAGAGCCATTTGAACCATTTTTGAAACATCATAACAGCCACTAGTGATGGTGAAGCAAGAGAGTGCAGAGGTCAGAGAGGCGAATATTGCCAACCTCACAGCCAGTTTACTCTCATACGTCAAGTGTCACTCATTCATTCACAGGGATACCCAAGTGCACACACACATTCTCTCCTGCACTTCTAAGAAACTAGAACACTGCTAGGTGTTGCCATTCTCTGTTCTCTGGACCTTGTTGTCTGGTAAACATTCAGACTTAATTCGTTAACAGTGGATAATTTAATTGCGGCCAGTGCAAACACACACATTCACCAGAAGAAGGAAAGTGGAAAACCTTTCAAAGGATATTCCTTCCTATGTGAAAAGTGTCCACAGACATTCAGTATTCGTGAGCAAAAGCAAAGAGACAGTCATAGTTAAGGGGAAACTGGCTGGGGTAATAGCAGGAAATTTAAGGGGGGGAGGCACTGCCATGAATGGTAAAATACCAGTGGTTACAGGTGTTGGAGCAGCACCTTTTTTAGGATAGGTAAGACAGAAAGATGTCAAGTTCTACGAGAGGTCAGGATTGAAACAAATCTTTAGTTTAGGAAAGAAATTAAACAGCACAATTCTAGCACATTGGATCACAAATCACAGCTACCAATTATAAATTTTCACCAATCACCAGAAATTTTATCTCCACCAAGTTGTATCTCAGTCCTAGGTAATTGCATTGATGAATTAAAGTCACCCAACCCAGTTGACATAATCTGCCTCTCTGAACACCATGTGACCACTGGTATAGGAACTAGGCCTAAGCACAATGAGAAACTCAGACAGGAGAGTACTGCAAATGTTAGAATAAGGAAAGGTTCTCATAAAAGTATAATTAAAAATAATGTAAGTATATTTCATCAAAATATTGGGAGTTTAAAGAATAAAGTAGATGAGCTTCTGGTTTGTTTAGAAGATTTAGAAGCTGAGAATGAAATAGATATACTATGCCTGTCTGAGCATCACATTGTTACAGATATGGATAAGGTAAATGTAAGTGGATATAAGCTCTCTGCACATGTAATGAGAGAAAATATGGAGAAAGGAGGAGTTGCCATATATGTCAAAAGTTATCATTGTGCAAAAAGCATAGAAACAAAAAAGTTTTGTGTAGAGAAACATATAGAAGCATGTGCCTGTGAGCTTAAATTAAATAAAGGAACATTTATAATTGTAACTGTATATAGGTCCCCATCAGGAAATTTTCATCTATTTCTGAAAAATTTGGACTCCTTGTTGTGCTATCTGTCAGTCAGAGGGAAGCAAATTATTATTTGTGGGGACTTCAATGTAGATTCTCTGACAGAGGGTAATAGGAAAAATGACCTTGAAGTATTACTCGGTTCGTTCAATTTGACACCCGTTATTGATTTTCCTACTCGGGTGGTAAAGGATAGCAGGTCACTGATAGATAACTTCTTTATAGACCAAGATAAGTTTAACCAGATAAATGCTCAGCCTGTTGAGAATGGTCTTTCTGATCATGGTGCACAGCTAGTTACAATATATGACATAGCTCCATTCAGCAATACTAAACAGTCCTCCAAAGTAGTACGTTCAGTCAACGATTTAACAATTGCAAATATCAGGGAAAGCCTACAGCAGTTAGACTGGGATGAGGTGTACCGTGAACCTGATGCCAATTTAAAATATAATTTATTTCATGAAATTTTTGTAAATGCATTTGAAAACTGCTTCCCCAAGAAAATAGTTAAATATACTCATAAGAAACCTTGTAACAAACCATGGCTTACTAAGGGTATAAAAATATCTTGTAACCGGAAAAGGGAAATGTATCTGACAGCAAGAAAGAGTAGTGACCCAGAAACTATCAAAAATTATAAAAACTACTGTGTTATATTAAGAAAAGTTATTAAAAAATCCAGGAGTATGTGTATCATGTCTGAAATCAGCAACTCTGATAATAAAATTAAAACAATTTGGAATATTATTAAAAGAGAAACAGGTCAACCAAGAGCAGAGGAAGACAGTATTACCATCAAATTGAATGAAAGCTTTACCAACAAAAAGTCAGAAGTTGAAAATATTTTTAATAATCATTTTTTATATGTTGTGGATATAGTAGGATCCAGGTGTTCATTAGAACTTGCTAGGCTGTTAATGGAAGAGACCATACCTATGCAATTTGATACAATTGAAATCTCACCCACTCCTCCCTCTGAAATTAGGAAAATAATAAACTTGCTTAAAAGCAAAAACTCACATGGAATTGATGGCATTTCCAGCAAAATACTAAAAGCTTGTTCTCAACAGATAAGTAAGATTCTCAGCCACCTGTGTAATAGTTCTCTGGAACAGGGCATTTTCCCTGATAGACTGAAATATGCTATTGTTATACCTTTGCATAAAAAGGGGGAGAGATCTGATGTCAACAATTACCATCCAATCTCCCTTCTAACAGCTTTATCCAAAATTTTTGAGAAAGTAATGTATTCAAGAGTAGCTTCACATATCTGTAAAAATGAAGTACTAACAAAATGTCAGTTTGGTTTCCAGAAAGGTTTTTCAACAGAAAATGCCATATATGCTTTCACCAGTCAAATTTTGAATGATCTGAATAACCGAACACCACCCATTGGGATTTTTTGTGATCTCTCAAAGGCTTTTGATTGTGTAAATCATGAAATTCTGCTAGACAAGCTCAAGTATTGTGGCATGAGTGGGACAGTGCACAAATGGTTTAATTCGTACCTAACTGGAAGAGTGCAGAAAGTTGAAATAAGTAGTTCTCGTAACATGCGAAGATCAGCACATTCCTCAAACTGGGGAACTATCAAGAATGGGGTTCCACAAGGGTCAGTCTTGGGTCCTTTGTTGTTCTTATTATATATTAATGACTTGCCATTCTATATTCATGAAGAGGCTAAGTTAGTTCTCTTTGCTGATGATACAAGTATAGTAATCACACCTGAGAAACAAGAATTAACTGATGAAATTGTCAATACTGTCTTTCAGAAAATTACTAAGTGGTTCCTTGTAAACGGACTCTCACTGAATTTTGATAAGACACAGTACATACAGTTCCGTACAGTGAATGGTATGACGCCATTAATAAATATAGACCTAGTCCATTGATGAGAGATTAAATTGGAAGAAACACATTGATGATCTGCTGAAACGTTTGAGTTCAGCTACTTATGCAATAAGGGTCATTGCAAATTTTGGTGATAAACATCTTAGTAAATTAGCTTTCTACGCCTATTTTCACTCATTGCTTTCATATGGCATCATATTTTGGGGTAATTCATCACTGAGGAATAAAGTATTTATTGCACAAAAGCGTGTAATCAGAATAATAGCAGGAGTCCACCCAAGATCATCCTGCAGACAATTATTTAAGGATCTAGGGATATTCACAGTAGCTTCTCAGTATATATACTCTCTTATGAAATTTGTTATTAACAACCAAACCCAATTCAAAAGTAATAGCAGTGTGCATAACAACAATACTAGGAGAAAGGACGATCTTCACTATTCAAGATTAAATCTAACTTTGGCACAGAAAGGGGTGAATTATACTGGCACTAAAGTCTTTGGTCACTTACCAAATAGTATCAAAAGTCTGACAGATAACCAACAAGTATTTAAGAAGAAATTAAAAGAATTTCTGAATGACAACTCCTTCTACTCCATAGAGGAATTTTTAGGTATAAATTAAGAAAAAAAGAAAGAAAAAACAAAACAAAAATATTAAAAAAATAAAAAAAATTAAAACAAAAAATAAAGAAAAACAAAAAACACAAAAAAAATTTTTATATTAACTTAAGTATGTTGTTAAATTAACCTAATTATGTCATGTATTGGAAAATTCGACTCGTTCCACATCATTACGAAATATCGTATTCATGATCCATGGAACTAGTATTAATCTAATCTAATCTAATCTCTAATCTGACCTAATATCCATTTACGCTGATTCATCCATGAAACATGACTATTATGTACCTTGTATTCAGATTTCATTAATACAGTGAGGGCACACACGTGTAGCTGGATTTACTAAATGTGTGTCACAACTCGTATATGAAAAATATGTTTTACTACAAGACTAACATTAGGCGAAAAAATGGTGAGGATACATATAAAAATAAATTATCCAGTGTACACAAAAGAAAGAAAAACGAATGGGGTCTGATAGTAACAAAACATGAAAACACAAAACTAGGAATGTCTACAGCAGGGACTGACCGACGGTGACCAGTTGTGGTTTAGTGTTTACCAAATCAAAAGTGAGACCTACATAAATCTATGGCAAGGAAGCAAACAGACAATTACAGTGCGAAATGTTCATAGGTGAAATACATGATAACAAGAAACTGTCACTGAACATTTGTACATACATCAACAATGAAACACTTTTCTTCCTTGGTTTATGAAGTAATTTGTGGATGGTAGCGTCCTTGGGATTGACCTATCTCGTCTAGGTGTCGACAGAATTGTTTTACACAACATATTACATAACACAGGCTGATGGCACAGTAGTCTTGGCCCGAGTTGCCTGCAGTCTTACACAACAGGCTCACATGTGAGTCGGTGGGTGTGGGCATTGGTGGCCATAATGTAAGATGCTAGATGCACGTCACACCCCGGCAATGCCACTGGCCTCTGTGGGCTGCAGGCAGTCACACAGACCATACCCACATGAGGACCAACTGCACACATGACAGCCACTGGTTGCCGCAATGTGTTACACCAGACGTCTCCCTCCAGGTGGCGCACTGATGGAAGGACCAGGTGGCACATCTTGTAGAGGTGCTGGTGGTCAGAACCGGCAGTCACGTGGACGATGGTCACATGTGGACCAACTGTCTGGCAGCATATATGAGGCACTCCAGGCGTCCTGCAGCCAATGGAGATGCCCATTCATGGGTGTTGTTTATGTGTAGCCATGTGCCCAAGGTGTCCTAGGTGCCCCTCTCTTCAGCTCACGCAGCTAGTCAGGCCAGACCACTGGCTGACGTTGGCTTGTCCCAAGGAGAGTGGAGGTGCAAGCGGCCAGACAGTGGTCCGCGCTCAGGATCCCCCAAGGTCATTTCTCTCACGTCACCTGTCAGCGAAAGCGAGCATGGTGCGTCGCAGGCATTACTGGCTTCTCCCAGCAAGGGTAGCTCTGGTCATCTGCCTACCACAGCATTGTCTACCGTGCTGGCTGCTTGGAGGGTTACACCACCTGCTTCTCTTCAATGGCCTTAGCCTCATCCCATGGTGGCTGGTTTCTCGTCCAGCCTACTGATAGCTCCATGAATAGTGAATGTACAGACCTCACAGAAAAGCAACTGGTACGCTATCCACACTTTTTCCAAAAGCTTGAACATAGTTACAGTAGTGTGCCAGATTCTGACTCACTGAAGAAAGCTAAAATATTCTACTGTATACATGATAAAACAAAATACCAAAATGTCGCACTAACATGCAACAATAAGTCCAGAAACGTAGACATCCTGTATGGTGGCAGCGTCTGGGAGATCTGTGAACATTTTTAAGACAAGCACAGGTGTCCACACTAACGAAACAAAGTGGCCACACAAAAAAGACAGTGAATTCCGGCAGTGAAACCTGCAAGAAGCGAAATAAAATTTCGATACCTATGTGCTTATCTGGCCCGACCTGCGACAACCGAGTCGTGAAATGCGTCTCCCCCGTCTCGCCGAGGTATTAATGTTTCGACGGCAGTTATTCTCCTATTCTCCAGGTTTCTGTGTTTGTGATTAGGTATTCTTATATCCTGGAGGACTTATTGCATAGCAGACTCTGAACCTCCACAAGCAAATCCGGACGAACGTGCTGATGTGTGCGGTTATACCAAGAGCCAAGAAACACAAGCAATAAAATGGAACTATCGCTACAATGAGACTTAACCGATAGACATGAGAAATACACAGTACGGTCCCATTTCTCGTTTCTGTTGTTGGGGTGAGAATCACTATTCCCCACTATCTTTGCTCAACGATGAGGTTGCGTACACAAACACGTATTTAAACATGGAGGTGACTCAAATTTCTCACAACACGAAAGTATGACCCAACGCACAGCGGCGAGGACGGGATCGGCGGTCTCCTTAGTATTTCAGGAACCCGAATTCAGCACGCGTAAGTCGGGGGTAGCTAAGCACACTCAGGAAAACAAAAAGAACACACACACAGAAAACTGGCGAAACGCTCAAGGGCGTCCGCATAACCACTCGAAACAGATCATGAGATAGGTGCAATACAACGAGTGCGCTGTGCCTAAGCCGTGTCTCCGCAATATCCTTTCTTTCAGGAGTGCTAGTTATGCAAGGTTCGCAGGAGAGCTTCTGTAAAGTTTGGAAGGTAGGAGGCGAGGTACTGGCAGAAGTAAAGCTGTGAGGACGGGGCGTGAGTCGTGCTTGGGTAGCTCAGTTGGTAGAGCACTTGCCCGCGAAAGGCAAAGGTCCCGAGTTCGAGTCTCGACCTGGCACACAGTTTTAATCTACCAGGAAGTTTCATATCAGCTCATACTGCGCTGCAGAGTGAAAATCTCATTCTGGATTCGTAAGAGAGGTAAGCACCCCAGAACACCACCAGCCCCACAAGACCAGCCCAGGATTCACACAGCCAGATGACGATTCTCTCATCAAGAAGGCATGGGCTGAAATCACCCATGTAGCAGTCCTGACCCAAGAAAGAGAATGCATTCACACTGACACCGACAAGTACGACTTATAATTATAGCGATCACATTCCAGATCAGTGCTCCATGAGAAAAGCAGTCACGGAACAAGAAGCAAACAAAAAACCACGATTTTAAGATGGACGTGACACAGAAAAATGACAACTATAAAATGCAGTTGTCAGATACAAATGTCCATTACAACCTAGTTTTCATTCGACCCATATAAACAAAAATAGACCCTACATAACACATAATGTCTACACAGTTACATTTACAAAACATAAAAAAACAACACCTAAAGTTTCTACTATTAAACAAACGTCTGATACATTATGAAGATCCTATTCTAAAAGTGCTTTACGTGACAAACGTGGTGAAAGCCGGCCAACCTTTACGTCTTCAAAGATTCTAACCCTAGGGCGTTCTCGTGAGCGATTCTGCCCACTCGGAGGTAGCGAACCTCTTTCACCCCCCCCCCCCCCCCCCCCTCCGCCACACGGTGTTAATTTCGGGGAGGGCTACGGTTACGTGTATTGTGACAGGGATTTGGTGGACGATCCTCACCAGCCTCTCCTACCCGCTGATTCCTGTCTGGACCGCTCCAACCTCCAGAAGCATGCTGGTTCTGTTCCCTCTCACGTCACTTAACGATCGTAGTGCCGCACGTTATCCCCTGCTCGGCTCCGGTACCTGTAATTTCTGCGGTCGGGTTGAGGTGCTCTTTCCTCTGTCCCTCCCTGTGGACCGTGGGGCTCAGTGTGCCAATCCTTGTTCTTATGCAGTTGCTGGTTGTTACTGACATTGTTTCGGCATTTATTCCTTACATTCTGCTTCTCATATATCAATTCCACCTCACCGAGTAGACATTTGAAAGTTTCAGTGTTGTCTCCGCACCTACCAACGAGTGCCTGTTTCTACAGTATGGGGAGCTTCGAGAAACAGTAACCAATAATTTCCGGCGGGCTGCAGGGTGCGTCCAAGAACTGGTTCTTCTTTAATAACGCCTCTAACACTTGTACCGGTCCTTTGTATCCCGAAGATTCGAGTTCAGGTCACATCATAATCTCCTGTTTTGCTCTTTCCTCTATTTCTCGTGACCAATAGGTAGCGAGAAATGTTTACTTGAACTCTTCGTATTTGCTGCATTTTTCCGCAACATCTCGTATTATTTCGGCGGCCGTTCGCTCATTATGGGCGCGCATAAATTTCAGCTCTGCACTGAGGGGCCATGAAGGTGGTAACGACCGTGTGAATTGTCCAATCCATAGTTTAGGAGGAAAACCGCCAATTTTGAAATTTCGGGACGCACAGGAAACGCTTCTGGTAAGACGTAAGTTCGACCCCTGCACTTGAGAATGTGTCAGATTTCGCCACGGGCATTTGGCCCAGATGACGGTACACCTCGTGTCCTCTGTGGCCGCCACATCTACCAAAATTCTCCAGGACCGTGTCCGGCGTATTCCTACCTATTAGATGATAGGTATCGCGTCACTACGCACAACACTCGGCAGCAGACATGGCTTGTGATGCACTGCTCTGTGAACTACCCGATGGCATCACTCATGCCATTGATGTTTCACAACTACGTAACCGTTCCGCCGCGAAAGGTCTCGAAGTCTTTGTCTACAACTTTTCCTCTACTTGAGCTAGTCGATCGTTTACTTTGGCAGTATTCTCCGTGTTGGTGACCACAGCCTTATGCCTCTGCGCCAATGCTTTCGACCTTTTATGTGCCATGGAACCGGCCGAAGTGGCCGTGCGGTTAAAGGCGCTGCAGTATGGAACCGCAAGACCGCTACGGTCGCAGGTTCGAATCCTGCCTCGGGCATGGATGTTTGTGATGTCCTTAGGTTAGTTAGGTTTAACTAGTTCTAAATTCTAGGGGACTAATGACCTCAGAAGTTGAGTACCATAGTGCTCAGAGCCATTTGAACCATTTGATTTGTGCCATGGAGTTCGCTCCTTTTGCTCTGACGTCTGCAGCAAGAGCAATCCTCTTCGCACCTGCTGCCTCTTTTCGGGCTAGGCGAGCGTCCTTCTTCGCCTACGTCCCGAGTCTGCCAACTGCAGGAAGTTTTGCACCAAACTCGTCCATGCATTCACTAATCTGCTTCTTTAACGTGATTGCCTCACACTATATTTTTCGTTCCAATTTTTCTGCCTCCTCCCTTCATTTTCTTTCTAATTCTTCTGACTCCTGCTTTCGGTTTCTTTCTAATTTTTCTGCCTCCTCCCTTCGTTTTATTTCTAATTCATCCATCTGTTTCTTAAGCTGATCTATGAGAGCAATGACCGGTTCATAGTACGTTCCAGCCATTGGCAAAGCATTTCTTGTTTCTTGAGCGCAGCTGCATTGTTGTCACACTATGTGTCTGCCTTCTATCTTCCTTCCAGAATTTCTACTCTTGACTAATATGTATAAATGGTCACAATCATCTCTGTCATCAGACTTGTCACCACTGTTAATTCCCTGTTCCGATCCCGCATCATGTATCAGTACCGTATGCATATCATACGTGTTTTGGCCTGACTGATCCGTGGAAAACATATCCAGCACATCACCAGGAGGACTGACGTCACCATTATTGCGTGTTCCATCGTATTTCCCGAGTGTACTGACCATGATGTAACTTTACCTTACTCCTCGTCATCATTCACGACAATGGAGGGTAAAAAAAAGAAACTATTATCCATGACCCAAAAAGAAAATGGAACACGAAACAAAAACGAATACCTAATAATATCTCACTCTTAAATATACTAAACAAAACCATAGATACCCCACCAAAAAAGAATTTTTGTAACGTAGATAGCAACACTGAACGGACAAAATCATGGATGTGGTACAGAACCCACAAAACCAAAACATGAACACTTATAATATGTTACATAGCAAAAGCGATTTTTTTCACATTCGCTCCAGCTTTAAGTGCTGCCATGGAACTAAAAAAGAGGATTGAAACACAAAAAGAAAAACACGAATGTAATTACGCTTTACTCCTCGTCAACATTCTCGACAAAGGAGAAGAAAAAAAAGAAATTATTTTGCATGTCCCAAAATGAAAACAAAAAAATGGAACACGAAACAAAAACTATGCATATGTAATAACACTTAATAATGTCTGACTCTCAAATATATTAAACAAAAACACACACTTATCCCACCAAAGAAGACTTTTCACAATCTAGGTAGCAACACTGAACGGCCAAAATCATAGATGTGGTACAGAACCCACAAAATCAAAAATGAACACCTATAATATGTTACATAGCAAAAGCGTCATTTTTTACATTCGTGCCAGCTTTAAGTGCTACCTTGGAACTTAAAAAGAGGATTGAAACACAGAAATAAAAACACGAATGTAATTACAGACTGACTACTGTTATCAGAGGGGAATTTTCGATCGTGGCAAGGTCGCCAATATCAAGTTACCCTATGGTGGCGTCAGTTCTCCATCTGACAAACGACTAAAAAGTCATAATCACCAAACCCAAGGGGTACCACGTTTATCGATAGTGCAAGGAAATCTGACATTCGTTAACTAGTGGCCTCACCTAATGAGGTGATTAACTAGATTAATTTAATCCCATCAAACCCACAACAAAATAAGTGACGTCATGGGGAATGAGAATGGGTGTCATTGAAAACTCAATAACGAGAACTTACGGTACCACAAAGAGATCTATTAACCAATTCCAAGGTCAAGAGAGAGCAAACATAAAAACAGAAACTTCAACTGTATAACATTTTACTAACGCAAACTCTGGTTGGTCGGCAATAGACTTGGGGAACCCAGCTGGAATTCTCGAATAGATGAAACTGGCTACTGTGAATGCGAGTCTAGGTGAGCGCACTCTGCTGTATCATTCCACTGACTGGACTCTCATGTCAAAATATAATTAAGCATGCGATGGGCACTGGGAATGACTATTGCAAGTTCAAGGCTTCTATATAAAAATGATGGCTGTGAAAATGAGTAATAGGCTTCTCAATCTGCCGAAGATGCGCAATTTTACCGATATAGCCAGTGACAGATGAGTTGCTGTCTTCTGCATGGAGGCACTGCCGAAGCTGCTAGATGAGTGGGGCGGCGTACTGTGAGAGATGACCCCACATATAGCGGTGGTTGTCTCACATCCGCGAAAATATAAAGTATGTTTACAACACCTGCTCTCTCTGTAGAAACAGAAGAGCTCTAGCGACTGTACACCACGATGATCGAGAAACCAGTTTATCTCTCCAGTTGCTCAAAATCCACCGGAAAACAGCCATACCCCAGCAGTGGTTACCGTACCAATGATGTTTTCTAGCAGGGAGACCCAATATTCCTCAATCAATGGCTGCAGTGCAGCACACATTCTGTTCTCTGAAAAAACAGCACACAGTACCTGGAGGTCCTGCAGCCAAACCTCCAGCGCATTTCACAAGATGAAGGAAGCTTCCTAGTGAAAACAAGCTCTGTCTCGTCAATAAAACTATTTAGTGGGCACCGTTTTTGTGGAGCACGGCGGCATCTAAGAAATGCAACATCCAGAAAAATTGTTCATCCCGTCTTACAAGGTACGCTGTTCTTGTAATAAACACATTAGCCGGGCGCCAGGTCGACGCTGCTTTAACTGGACTTGCACACTGGATAAGGTTGGCGCCATGATGCCCGGACGCACCACTTTCTAAGGAAGTGTCATTTCACATTCAGCAATGGCGTTCCCACCCTCTCGCTTGGCCGCCAGCGGAACAAGGCCGACTGCCAGAATGGCGGCCCAAAAACCACCGCCCTGCAGGGTCAATGGCCAGTTTCAGTGACTAAAAATGCAGGATAGCAATGAGATGGCTTGAGAAACTCACTTTCTGCTCGGGGAAAGTTCTAAAGCTACTCCTAATGCAATGGTCACCTCCAGTGTCCAAAAATCTGTATCTATAGCTGAGTTAAGCTCTATTACTGTTACTCAAGTCATGAAAGATCAATTAGTGGTTTACCCTAACCCTAATAGTCCATCATATTACTATCAATGAGGCAAGTTTGGATACACCAAAGACGAGTGATATTCTATGAGAATCAGTGTAGTAAAATGAAAGGGGAAAGGCCTGACAGGTATTACCAAGGGAGTGGCGTGCCCAGAAGGCACCGCCATCTTTCAAGGAATATATTAGAAACACTGACAAGGAGTAGGGCTGGATGATTGGATATCTGTTAAGACATCATGGAATTACTTTCATGGTTCTAGAGGGAGCTGCATGGGCCAAAAACTGTAAGAGGAAAACACAGATTGGAATACATCCAGCAGATTATTGAGGATTTAGGTTGCAAGTGCTACTGTGAGATGAAGAGGTTGGCACAGGAGACCAATTCATGATGGGCAGCACCAAACCAGTCAGAAAACTGATGACAAAAAAAGAAAAGGAGAAAGGTACTATGAGAGGCGTTCAGTGTTACAGCTTTACTCTACCTTCCTAGAGGTCCTGTATGCCCGTTTGGTATTACTGTAATGGTCGATGTGACAGCCAACATAGTGCATCAGTAACCTCCCCATCATCTATCCACTGCTTATCACCTAGTGTATCCTTCATTGGACCAAACAAATGGTCGTCTGTTTCTCTTAATGGTCTTCTGTTCGGTTGCATGGTACCCAATGGGCACGCTGTTTGGAGTATCCCTGCTGGTGGTCGACTTTGTTAGTCCTTACAGCAGAGGCCAGATCCGTTCAGAAAATTCTGGAGCTTTCCCACAAAATCTCTCTATGATAATCTTGTACTTATTACGCACTGTCACCTTCGAAATACTCTCCTTACAGTTTATACACAGCCCCACCTCCGTCTTCATTTCAGTGAACATTCTTGGTACGCCTCTTGCTGGACTGCCGAAATGCCGTCTGCGAATTTCTTTTAAGTCGTCTATTGTTGCAAATGTTATCCCTTTCAACGGGGTTTTCAACTTAAAAAAAACAAAAAACAAAAAAAAAAAAACCAACAGTGATGAATGTATGGGCTCGTTATGGAGAGACCAGAATCATGAATTGTCCCGCTACATTATTCTTCTCACATTTTGTCGTAGGCATCGCAACATCTCCCGATAGTACCTCTGATTAACTGTATGTTACTGTGGCACGAATTCATCATTTGGCGTGTGGAGGTTTTCTTGCCTTTCGCTTAAAATTCAATGCAGACGCGTTTGCTCCTCTAACTCTGCCACCTCGCAATTTGGAAAATGTGCCACGCAACGTTCTACTCAATATAGCACTGAACAATAGCTACAATGAAACTTGGGGCAGTTACACATTAAACACAGGCGTATGCGGGGATGCCAACCGCATTTCGCTCAAACGCATCTCTGGCGCAAAATTACGAATGTTCCAGAATTTTCTTTACAGACTTCGTATCCAAGATGTCTCATAACAAATTCCGTATTTCTTCTGAACCAAAACTAACAGAGGAAAAAATGTGTTGCATTACTGTTTGAACTCTCTTCGAACAATGATGAGTTCCAAACGTAACTAGCTAATCAAAATTGTTTTTAACTATAGAAAGAGAGTTGGTTCAAATGGCTCTGAGCACTATGGGGCTTAACTTCTGAGGTCATCAGTTCCCTAGAACTTAGAACTACTTAAACCTAACTAACCTAAGGACATAACACACACCCATGCCCGACGCAGGATTCGAACCTGCGACCGTAGCGGTCGCGCAGTTGCAGACTGTAGCGCCTAGAACCGCTCGGCCAACCCGACCGGCAGAACGAGAGTCATAGCCCTTTTACACTCACCAGGAAACACGCGATTTACTGTATTTGGAAGCTGTCAACGATGAAACCGGAAGTGACGCGCCACAAGCAACACTATTGCCGCCTGCTGTGTCGTGCTTGTCGTAGCCCTCCAGTGTGAACAGGAATTGTGTCAAGCGAACTTTATTGCAACGTGTAGTGTTGCTTATTGTATTGCCTCAGCGAGAACCGCGCCCAACAGTAAACGACACCTTTCTTTCACAATGCCTGTAGCCTATCAGCTACTGCGGAGCCCGGCACTATGCAAAGCCCTGCTTGGCCATATGAGCGTAAAAGCGAAATGTTGACGCCGATGGTGGAAGGGCCGACTGGTGGGTTGTTCTGCGCAGGGCCGTTCGGTGGCACGGACGCTGCTCGCTGGATTAGAGCGGCAGGGGAATTTAATTGAAAAGATATGGTAATCCCGCGGCCAGCGTTAAGTGCCGGGGCCTCTGCAGATAACGGCGGTGTACCCCTCCTAGCGCATCCACTGCCGCCCGCCGCTGTCCCACCATCCCTGCACCTGAGGCGACTCGCGATAACCTGTCCGCCGTCCTCTACCCTCAGCCTCCCGCGAGATTGGCACCGCTTCCACTTCCGCCCCTGCAGCCCCCACACCCCTCCCTGCACCATCGCCTGTGAGAGGTGGGGGCGTCGAGCCAGCTGCTCATCATTCTGCTGCCTCTCCGCCCGTGCGGTCGGGTGGCTGGTAGCGGGTGTCGCCACCACGTCCTCCTCATCACCGCCCATGTCCGCCGTCGTGTGTTCACTCCACACACAATTTGTTGCGGCGCATTAAACTGCCGGAGCGCCGTGGAAGCGCTTGTAGCTGCGCCGCTGTTGTGTAGCTCGCACCTCGTTAGCCGGTAACACCGCCTCACTTTCGAAACACGATCATGACAGTATTTACCAGCGTACAGTCTACTTGCTGGTGTTTTATGTTCTTTTAGGATTTTCTGCGAACTCGTATTGTTATGAATAACGGATCTTTTACGTTGGGATAAACTTATTTTATTTTTTGTTAGATGTTTTCGTTAAATAGCTGAATAAATTTTAATTAAGAATAATTTAACTAACCAGAGTAGAAAAGATAAAGTAAAAGAGATGTTAATTGGGCGGACATTGTCGTAATGTGACGTCACTGCGTTGTTCGGTTGTTAAAACAAGTCGTTTGTGTTCCGCTCTGCTGTTCGGTCGAGCGCGTATCTGAAAGGAATTAATTCGGGGACTGCAATAAACTTTCACATGATAGTTACGATTCGATGTGCCGACAAAAGGGTTTAACGTCAGTGTTAATTTGAATTGTGGGCGACAGGATTAGGTTTGACAGATACGTGAAAACGGACGTAACGAAAGTTGTTCGCATATCATCCTTGAACGTGACTTCTCTGCTTCGTGATGACTGGGTGTTGTGTGATGTCCTTAGGTTAGTTAGGTTTAAGTAGTTCTAAGTTCTAGGGGACTGATGACCATAGATGTTAAGTCCCACAGTGCTCAGAGCCACTTGAACCATTTTTTTTTGTACGTGACTTTTTATTTAATTAACGATTGCGCGCTCATTAAAAGCTATTACCTCATGATTAGGATCAATCCTTTGCTCCTAGATAGTGATCATACATTAACATTTACGTCATAAGAAAAAGGATTGTTAATAAAAGTGATGTTGAATGACAAATACGTGTTATTCCGTTAGTGTGGAACCGACGTAATATCTCTGAAATTACATTGATATATAATTTGTGTTAAAGACTGAACTGAGATAGGAAGTAAATTGAAATCAGTAAACATTTGATACTGAAACTATAGAAGCAGAAGCGCGTGTGGTGTCTCTTCTCTAAAATGGCAAAATAGGTACGAACTTTAAGTCAATAGTCGACATTATGTATTGCTAAGACATAAGCATTTCATGCGTATTTTGACGACGCACTGTTAAACTAAGGAACGTTGAGCCTCTGTACGAGTAATAAAATTAAATCTAAAAACGTAACTAATAACGGCGAACTCCGCTTTAACAAACTGTATTGCGTGTCGTCATCGGTCAATAACTGCTCAATCCTGGAGACTTGTGTGGTGAAATTAGAAGTAGGGCATATAAAACAAACTTAAAAATCCATTGAAGCTACAGTGGAGTCGCCACAACACGACGTGGGCAGTTATATATGTCACACCACATACACAGGTGAGAAACATTATTTTATTCCCTCGCCAGCTGGGTAATTATCCCAATCTTCTAAAATAGGGGAAAAAACGTATATGGACGTATAACGTAGTGAAACAACTTTATAAATGTGTCCCTAATAGAAAATGTACAATATGCCATTTATAAAGAAAATGTAGTACAAATTACTTAATTGTTTTAAATTAATAAGATTATTCTATTTAATAACGGGGGAAAATAACAGAAGAAGATGAAATTAAATATCACGATTGGTAGTAAAGGGGATATTGTGAGAACTGATTTTTTTGTGTTTGCAGACGATCTTGCCATCTTAGCTGAAACTAAAGAGGACGCGACACTACAAATAAATCTCCTACAAGGGAAATTTTCAAAAGCAAGTCTATGTGTATCTTTTGAAAGGCCAGACTACATGACAGATGCGAAGGAGGCTTCGAAACACATGGATACGTATTATGTAAGAATATAAAAGACTAAAAAATTTAAATACCTGAGTGAAATAGTACAACAAAAGAAGCTAACTTACCAGGGGTAAGGAAAATTGAAAAACCTTTTTGATTAAGGAAAGAACTCTATAACAAGAAATATTTATTCACAAATGTAAATCTCCTGCACTACAACACTGTCATTACACCAGAATGTCTTTACGCTTCAGAATGCCTTTCGCTGAATACAGGTAAACAATCAGGTGAAATAGAAAATAAGAAAAGGAAAATATTCAGGAAAACCTTGGGACCTAAATATGACAATGGGAAACAGAAATGAAGAAGTAATAAATACGTTTCTGAAAGAATTGGTCGAATATTATATACAATGAGGAAGAGAATAACCGTATTTTATGGAACTTAAAGAGAACAGAGGCAAAAACTGTAAAAAAACGAATATTTAACATCTTTGACAGAAATTCAGCAACATGAAAAACATGGATTAAAGAAAGCAGGCCTGAAGGGAATGTAAGTAACAGAGGAAGAAACAGAAGAAAGAGAAATAAAGAGAACAAAGGTAAAAAGTTTGAAGGGCTTTGAGGACAAAACAAAGAAAAGACAGGTGCAATTTGGACTAAACGAAGAAGACAACAACATAGGGAAAGAATGGAATATTACTGGAAAGACAGGAACTAGAAAAGAAGGAAGCCTTAAGTTATTTCATGTTGTCCTCAGTAGGCCGAAGCAATAAAAAATTTATAACTGAGGAATAAGTACCCTAAATCCTATTTTAAAATGTACACAAAAGTAAGTAATAAATGATTACTGAGTGTTTTTCATAAACAAAGTTCACGTGCCCAACATAGCTTCAGAAAGGCAGATAATTTTCAGAGTGTGGTTTTCTGCTATTTTATCAAAAACGTATTGACCCCGTGGCTGTGTACAAAATGTAGTTTGGCTCTTACACAGAAATCACAGCAGCCAGCCACTTTTTATACTGCCATTTATCTATTTAAACAGCGCCGCTACTGCTTTCAGACCGATAGGTTCATCGTAAGACGGCAAGATCAGGCTTTGCATTACACTTCTAAAGAAGTTTCGTCAGGTGGGGAAACAAAACATAGAATCTAATGTAAAGCGTGAACTTGCCGTCTGGAGATGAACCTATCGGTTCGAAACCAGTGACGGCACTGTTTAAATAAATAAATAGCATTATAAAAAGTGTCTGGTTGCTGTAACTTTCTGTTTATGAGTCAACCTGCACTGTGTTTTTCTGTTATTCAAATAACTAAAAAGTAATGAAAGTTCAAATTACTCACCAAATATGCGTTCATAAACTTAAAGAAGGTTTTTGCCGGGTTAAAACATAATTTAGTATTAGTAGCAAAAGCCATATAGGAATCGCACTCGTCTCAGGTGTTCAATCACTATACATGAATAGTAAGGTAAACCTATTCTGAAAAGTTAATCATTCTCAGCAGACACTAACCGAGGAGTCAAATAAGGCGTTCAGTTTTAGCCATGTATTTTACTATTCATGCTGTCATTATCATAAACAACTGGCTGAAAGCAGTTGCTATACATTGTTTATTCGCTACGTTAATTTTAGTATTTAACCATTTGCTGACGACCAGGTAATAAAAGGCACAGCTGAAAATGTTATGCGGAGAGCAATACTAGTCGCATTGCTGCTACATGTGGTATAACAAGTAAAATTAATGTGTTCTCATTTCGAGAATTTGAGCTAAGAACAAAATTTGTAATAAAGCGAATAGTAATCAAAACAGTCAGAAGATTGAGAAAATTATAACAATAATAATAATAATTTGAGCGTTTCATATTACGTATAACGTACGCTACTAGCAAGGGTCGTCTTATGCAAACCAAGGAATATGTCATTTTCTGTGATATAAAATGCCGTGTGGCTAGGCCTCCCGTCGGGTAGACCGTTCGGCTGGTGCAAGTTTTAGAGTTGACACCACTTCGGCCACTTGCTCGTCGATGGGGATGAAATGATGATGATAAGAACAACACAACACTCAGTCTCTGAGCGGAGAACATCTCCGACCCAGCCGGGAATCGAACCCGGGCCGTGAGGTATGACTTTCCGTCGCGCTCAGCACTCAGCTACAAGGGGCGGATATTTTCTGTGATGAACATTTCGTAATCAGCAGAAATACGCCATTTTGAGACACATATTGACGTAGCCTTTCCCAGGGACAATTTTCCTTTCCAGTAGTATCCCTTCGCCTGGGATCCTCAGAAAAAAGATGCAGGGAGCTACACCCGCCATATTACTCACGTTGTTTCTTCGGTCTGCGCTGCCATGTAGGATTACTAACTAGTCACTAAGTAAGTGATAGGTGTCCACCTTGCGCAGTAAAATGTTTATCTTCAGGATGGTAACAATAATAAGTTTCATACCGCAACTAACCTGCATGGAAACTAAACATATTAAACTTTCGTTATAAAAAAAAAAAAACTGAGTTAACTTTTAGGATACACGCATGCCGATTTGGCACAACTATTTCACTATCTTCTTGCTTTGTGTCTTTGGGTATTATTACCTGTCGGAATCTTGCGTTGAAGATGTTCATCACACACACACACACACACACACACACACACACACACACACACACATATATATATATATATATATATATATATATATATATATGCAATATCTTAAGAGATTCATGCCACTCATTTAGTTATGTAGCATTCATAATGTCACAATGACTTACTCTCCATACGGCTTTCGTTTGTCTGGCGATTTCGAGAGATGGTCGATTGTGGAACACAGTTGTAACTTTTATAGCGCATGCCTCACACAAGAGCTGTCATTGCTGTCTTGGATCTTGTGAATCAAGAGTGGATTTAGCAGTTACTTTTCACTAGAGTTTTGATGATGTTCTAACTGAATAACAACAATCAACTGATATGAATTATCAAATGGTTCAAATGGCTCTGAGCACTATGGGACTCAATCAACATCTCAGGTCATCAGTCCCCTAGACTTAGAACTACTTAAACCTAAGGACATCACACACATCCATGACCGAGGCAGGATTGGAACGTACCACCGTAACAGCAGCGCGGTTCCGGACTGGAGCGCCTAGAACCGCTCGGCCACCGCGGCCGGCTATGAAGTATCCAACTGTACTTACACTGAAGAGCCAAAGAAATTGGTACACCTTCCTAATATCATGTAGGGCCCCCACGAGCACACAGAGGAGCCGCAACACTACGTGGCATGGACTCAACTGATGTCTACAGCAGTGCCGGAGGGAACTGACACAGTGAATCATTCAGGGCTGTCCATAAACCTGTAAGAGTACGAGAGGGTGGAGATATCTTCAGAATAGCACGTTGCAAGGCATCCCAGATATTCACAATAATGTTCATGTATACGGAGTCCTACAGGCCAGCGGAACAGTTTAAACTCAGAAGAGTGTTCCTGGAGCGACGCTGTAGCAATTCTAGCAGTGTGGGATGACGAATTGTCCTACTAGAAATGCCCACGTCCGTCCGAATGTACAATGGACATGAATTGATGCAGGTGATCAGTCAGGACGCTTACGCACGTGTCACCTGTCAGAGTCATATCTAGATGTATCAGGGGTCCAATATCACTCCGACTGCACACACACCACACCATTACAGAACCTCCATGAACTTGGACAGTCCCCTGGTGACATGCTGGGTCCATTGATTCATGAGGTTCTCTCCGTACCTGTACACGTGCGTCCACTCAATACAATATGAATCGAGACTCGTCCGACCAGGCAACGCTTTTCCAGCCATCTGTTGTCCAATGTCGGTGTTGGCGGGCCCAGGCGAGGCTTAAAGCTTTGAGTAGTGCGGTCATCAAGGGTACATGAGTGAGCCGTCGGCTCCGAGAATCCATATCGAAGATGTTGCATTGAATGGTTCGCATGCTGACACTTATCGATGGGTCAGCATTGAATATCCGCAGCAATTTGCGGAATTGTTGCAGTTCAGTCAAGTTTAACGATGCTCTTCAGTCAACTTTGGTCCCGTTCTTACCGTATCTTTTTCCGGACGCAGTGATGCCGGAGATTTGACGCTCTACCAGGTTCCTGATACTCACGGTACACACACGAAATGGTCGTAAGCGAAAATCTCCACTTAATCGCCACCACGGTGATGCTGTGTCCCGTCACTCGTGCTCCGACTATAACATGACGTTCAGACTCACTTAAATCTTGATGACCTGCCACTGTTGCAGCAGTAACCGATCTAACAACTGCGCCAGACACTTGTCGTATAAAGTCGTTGTCAACCGCAGGGCCGTATTCCTCATGTTTACGTATCTCTGTATCTTAATACGAATGGCTATACCAATTTCTTTGTCGCTTCAGTGTATTTCAGCACTGGAATCCTGTCTAAGGTTTTTGTTAACACCAGAGTGCAACGTTCTCATTATTATCAGCTCATCAGTAAAGCTGAGAGGTTGGTATCTATATGAGACTGTCGAGCATTTGTTACTTATTTTATCGTTGTGAACAGATATTGTGTGCAAACTGCAAAGTATGTAACTATCGACTCCTAGTATATAACCAATAAGAGGAGAAAGCCAAAACAACTATACCATTGTAGTATCATGAGCATACTTTTTGAGAGTAATGTACCACCCAGTTCGGCTGTTCCTTGTTAGTAGCAACCATTTACTACAGAAGTTGTAATAACGTTCCGTAAGTTCTCTGCTAACGCAAACAAACGCAAAGAGGGTTTTACCCACTATCCGCATATCATTGTTCATGCACTTTGCAGCTGTGGTGTAGACAGAATGAATAATGGTCTAGTTTAAAGCGGAACTTTTAATTGCTCGCGGAACCCGTCTTATCTCGCCTGTTTTAAAGAAACGCGGTGCAATGGAAATGAAATTCCAGCGCAAGAAACGGCCGGATATGTGCTTATCTTACAGCCGGTCTGTGTGCAGAAGCAGTGTTCCTTCAAAAGAGGATTCCGTGAGAATAAGTTTAATCTGCACGTTCTGCAGAGCAGGCGGTAACATAAGGTTTGAGGAACATTTGCTGTTGGGAAAGAAAGTTACCATGAAAAACTCGCTCGGCCTTTTTATTCGGCTGCATACGTAAAGGGTTGCGCGGCCGTTTTCCCCGTAACACCGGCAGCAAACTTCGCATCTCTCTGCAGCCGTTACCGGCACGCCACATACGCAATGCGTCCAGCGAAATACCGCCACTGCAGAAGTTGGCCCTGCTGCCTAAAAGCGCAGCGAATATCAGCACTCGGTCCACGTACGGCTAGAACCGGCAACTTAGCCAGTAAGGCTTAGTACTGGACTCTCCTACGGTAACAGCTCACGTCCAGAGAATGTACCAAATTCTGATGGAAGGTGGGACCATATTACGGACGGTATTCTAGGTACTCTCTGAGCCTTTTGGATGGTCTTATCAGAAATTGTCATCCTCTGTCACAAACCATAAGTAATATTATATCACTGAAAGTGAGACGTCAGTTTACAGACGTGAACACTAGTTAACCGCAAACCTACTGCTTTGAATAAACGAGTTTAATTGAAGCGCCAAAGAAATTGGTTATAGGCATGCGTATTCAAATACAGAGATATGTAGACAGGCAGAAAACGGTGCTGGGGTCGGCAACTCCTATACAAGACAACAAGTATCTGGCACAGTTGTTTTATCGCTTCCTGCTGTTACAATGGCAGGTAATCAAGATGCAGGTGATCAGACAGCACGCTTGCGTAGGTGTCACCTGTCAGAGTCGTATCTAAACGTATCAGAGGTCTCTCATCACTCTAACTGCGCACGCCCCACACCATTACGGAGCCTCCACTCGCTTGAACAGTCACCAGCCGACATGTAGGGTCCATGGATTCATGATGTTGTCTCCTTACCCATGCACGTCCAACCACGCGATACAATCTGAAACGAGACTCATCCAACCAGGCAAAATGTTTCCAATCATCAACAGTCAGTCCCGAAATCACTATGGACGGAGAAAGATATTGCAAGAACGGGATCAACAACGACTGAAGAGAATCGTTTAACGTGACAGAAGTGCAACCCTTCCACAAATTGCTGCAAATTTCAATACTGGGTCCAAACCATTCAACGAAACGTCATCAAAATGGGCTTTCGGAGGCGAAGGCCCACTCATGTACTTTTGATGACTGCCCAACAGACAGCTTTGCCTGGGCCCATCAGCACCGATACTGGACTGATGTTGACTGCAAACATGTTGCCTGATTGGACAGTCTCGTTACAGATTGTATCGAGTAGATGGATGTGCATGGGTATGGAGAAATCCTCACGAATCCATTGACCCTGCATGTCAGCAGGGCACTGGTCAAGCTGGTGGAGGCTCCGTAAAGGTGTGGGGTGCGTGCAGTTGGTGGGATAAGGTACCTCTGATACGTAGAGATACGATTCTGACAAGGGACACGTACGTCAGCACGCTGTCTGGCCACCTGCATCCCTTCATGTCCACTGTGCATTCCGACGGACTTGGGCAATTCCAGCTGGACAATGCCACAATCCACACTTTCCAGAATTGCTACAGAGTTCACAGACGTTTGGTGGCCAGTGACAGTCTTTAAACTGTCACTGGCCACCAAACTTCTGAGACATGAATATTATTGACCTTACCTTGGATGCCTTGCAACATGCTGTTCAGAAGAGATCTCCATCTTACGGATTTATGGACAGCCCTGCAGGATTCATGGTGTCAATTCCTCCAGCACTATTTCAGACAATCGTCGAGTCCATGTCACGTGTGTTCCTGCACTTCTGCGTGCGCGCGGGGGCCATTCACGGTATTAGGCACGTGTACCAGTTTCTTTGGCTCTTTAGCGTAATACTGATTTGTTTCAGTTTTAAACATACAGATGCATGGTTTCGTGGCAATATGAGCTTCCAGCCGTATGAAGTGCCTGTTCCTGCGTATTTTCGGTCGAGAGCACTCACGGATTGTGAAAGGTCTCTGTTGGATTCCTTTCATGTTAATTTCTTAAATATGTTGTCATTTACGGCATAAATTGCTCTTCTAAATTTACTGTGGCGTTTCTGACTATGTAGGAGGAGACTGAGCAGTGGAATGTGTTACTTTTACACATAAACAAGAACGATCTGTCACACTACTACACTTTAAAACACAGTTTATATGTAATTCATGTCACACACTCTCATACGGAACCTACATCCGCTTTCTTTTATATACTGTATATGATAAGATACTGTCATCCCCCTTCCCTTCTGTGTGAGAGGATGAATGAGCAAATGTATTTCTAGTTGCATGCTTGAGGGTAGCAGACAAGCCTGTCTGCTAGAGAACAGTAGGACCAACGTCGGAACAGTTAGGTACGCTTTCTAAAAGCAGAGAGGTTTCTATTCTTAGTATGGTCCTGTCCGTCCCTTGTCATGTTGGTACAGGAAGCTGCCTCACTGGTCACTTCCGTTTGTATTTGTGAGGCACCCCTCAGGAAGGGACCACGGCAGTCTGTCGGCGGCGAGCGTCTGAAGTGGTAAGATCTCCGGCTAAGCGCGTGTCTGCTAAGTCCACAGGACAATGGATTTCTTAAGTTCAGCCTAACTGAAAATTTAATCACCTTTATTTCAGGTTTAGCTCTAAAATATCTAATGTTATCTTAAATTGCAACGCAGTGTAATTCGAGTGTGAAGTTCAGAATATATTCTGGTAGTTGCTTTGTCACTACTTTGTGAGTAAAGTGGAACCACGTGTTGATCAGTAACTCTAGCATCATCAATCTTCAATGCGAATGTGCGTGAGATTATAACGTCTCGTCTTGACAATATTTTTCAATATAGCAACTTTTCTTTATGTTCAACACACATGGGGTGCACTTTGTGAGACCAGTAGAACGTGCTTATACAATTGTTTGACCCATCAGGTTAATAGTAAGACGATAGTAACCAGTTCGAGGTTTTTCTTTTGTAAATTGCTCTTCGATCTAATTTATTTTAATTATCAAAAGTATTGTGGAGTTACACACTTTGTGTAAACCAAGTTGACCACGTGAAGCATGTGGTGTAATCATCAAAGTAGTCCTCAGCTATTCTTTTCGGGAAGATTTCACAGAGAGTTAGTATGAATTTAGTATACCAGTGTGTGGTAATTACATGACGGACAGGATTGCGCTACGAACGTAACTTCTTTGGGTGAAAATTGAATCAGTTGGTTGTGGTTAATTTCCTCTTGCATATGTTTCAACGTTCTTCGTGTGTTATTTTATGAATGCTCCATACTTGATGTGTTCCGTAAGATCAGAATCTCCCATTTTCACAATCCTAAATAAGGCACCAGTTTAGTTATGAATCAAGTTTAATATGCTGAAATTTCAACGATCAATGTTAAAATAAATTTCCAAATATAAACTGATTTATTTATTTTTATTTAAATTCTCTTTTTTATATATATATCACCGGTTGTCGTATGACTATTAAAAGATTATAATTAATGTTAGTCTGGTTGGGAATTTGGTAGGCTAGACTGGATACCTGGTGAAACAGTTGCGCAGTAATGCAAGGTTAACTTTACCACATAGCTCACAGCTTTTAAACCGCTTTTATGGAATATCAGCACCGCTTTCATATCAAATTAATGCATCAACATTACACATGGCGACCCTGTTCTGTGATTCCGCTAGAGTCTGGAATCTCTGAAACGTTAGATTGCGAGCGTTGTATAATCTTAATTTTTTTTCCCTGCAGTGCTCAAACAACTTCTGCGTTGTTTCTGAGCAGCTTTTCAAAAGATTCACGGCGTTCTTGAGCGGCGTTGTTCTGTTTGTCTTTTTTTTGTTTTCTATATTTGCGTTTTTTATTGTATGTGTTTTTCTTCTGGCTTGTAAATTGCACTGACTTCGATCAAAGACATAAATTTGTTTTGCGTGTGAAAAAGTGCCTACTAGATTGGGTACCTTTCGTGTGACTGTCGTAATTTTTTGGGGATACATTTATTGTGATTAGTGTGTTGCGTACCGGGTATAAATTGAACTAATGCAGACACGTAACCAAGCTAAAAGTAGGCGGTCCAACAACTTAAGCATCATGGAGCAAGGGGATAATTTGATTTTGAATATTATGCGTCGGACGGTTCCGTAAATGCATTGGGGAATACTTCAGAGGAAATGCAAAACAGGATGAATGGGCTCACATCAGAGCCAGAAATTAATTTGCCTCCAACTAACCAAACTGATATGTCAGAACTCATGAAAGCCTTATTGCAACATAATAAAGAAAATGCCGAAAAATCTGAATAATCGATTCGAGAGCTAGGCAAACAAATGACGCAGAAATCTGAAAAATCGATCCGGGAGCTAGGCGAACAAATAGACGCAAAACTAATCCAGCAGACAAATAATGTCGACAAGTCGATGCAGAGAGTGTCTGATGATATCTCACAAACAATAAGCAATCTGGCTAGTGAAATAAAAAGTGATATTATGAAGGAGTTAGGCCGTACATTTGAACAAATCGATGACCGTATGCAAGCCTTAGAACACGGCAAGCGGAGTCGCGATGCGGAATCGAAAGAGTGCGAAGAACAGCTACTTAGGAATTTCCAAGCTCTGAGAGAAGAATGCCAAAGAGAACACCAGCAGGTACTCTCGAGTGTCCAGGAGGCAGAAACGCATTGTCCCGCATCCATTAGCAACACAGTAGTGGACAACAGTCAAGCGATTGACGCATTCGAACAGCAAGTAGAACAATTGAAGCAGACTGGGGCGGAGGACAACAGACAAATACATGATAAGATTGCGGCATTAGCGGACATTGTAGGCACGATGAAGGTGACGGAGAGCGATAACTATACTACACCGGTAGCGGTCGCAGAGACTGAAGAAGTGCGTTCACTTCTTAAATTTCGGAAGGGACAATTCGAAGTGAACATACTCGCCAATAGCACTAACAATAGCTGTACGAACAGTGAAGAGAGGGACTCTGGCCACGAGGGAGATTTTGACGACAGGGAAGAATGCATTTTGAGGGGCAGACATGAGAAAGATAGAAACATTCAAGGGCCTCGCCGGGAGGAAATGCGGGGATTTGGTTTCAAACGTTTCCTTACGGTGAGAAAGTTTGAGATATTTCGAAATTCGCAAAAAGGAATACATCCACGAACATGGCTCGAGCAATTTGAGTTCTGTCTTCCCCCCAACTGGGCAAGATCACATAAGATAGAATATATGTGTGGCTATTTGGAAGGCGAACCGGCGATTTGATGAGGTCGGCAGCGCGTCTTTGCAACTCCACTCGGGAGTTTCGACAAGCCTTTCTGTCCGCCTATTGGTCGGAAGCGGCAAAAGATAGGGTCAAGAATGGCATAATTATGCTGCCAAATCTGAACCAGTCTGGTTTCGGCAGCCCAGCACGCCTATTCGACCACATGCTGCAGGCAAATCAATTTCTATACGACCCTTATCGGCCTGCGGAACTAATTAGGATATGCATCACCAAATTGCCGATGCACTTGCGCCACGTCATTCTTGCGGGACGATGCAAAGAGGATGTGGAAACGTTTAAGACACTTCTCCAAGAGTTGGAATATATTACAGGAGAATGCCCGCCTTATCAGGCACAAAGTTATTACGGGGCACAGCAGTGCGACCGCAGTAGTGGCCGTAGTACTAATCAACGGCGTGACCGGTCGTCGCGACGGGAATGGAACAGTAATCGGGACTGGCCGTATAGAAACTGGGGTAACAGTCGCGAACACAGGTGGAACTACGGAAATGATCGAGGACGTGGGCAAGATCGTGAACGCAACAGGTACAGCAACCAGAATCGATTCTACGATGAACACGGTGGGAATAGGACTGTAGGCGGAGCCCCACATAATGTTGAAATTCGGCCGGCTAACCCTAGACATAATCCAGCAAATGGAAATGAACAAAACCGGCAATGACAAATGATCAGCGCAGAAGGCGCCCAATCGGAACTAATGTGAGACATGGCAAATGAGTACATAGGGTGTATAGAGAGGAGAATGAATTGATTAGTTTACATTTGTGATATATGTATTTTGAATAATATGTTGGTAAAAATGATGATAAATTCGTTTCTATGTGATTGATTGAAGCGATGTTTATGGTTTTTATGTTTAAATTGAAAATAGTCGCTCCTGAGAGAAGCAAGATCTGTGTTGAATTAATGCAAAACTCAGGGGAATATCCGATCTGTGGGTATTATGGGTCTGGCAAACCCAGGTCCACAGCTGTTAGTAGACGTGTTTCCGATTTTCTGCTTTCAGTGCTACTATCTATCTATTACTATTCTATATCTGTCAGTATAAATGAGGATCTCTTACTATAGTATGCGTGCTGTATGAATGTTTTAAGATAGGGGAACTCTGAGAAAGGAATGAGTAAGTTTAGAATCTTGAAAACAGGATGCAATAATACGATTGTTTAACCATTGGCTTCCCAATATGCGATGATATGTTAATATTGATGACATATGTCTTTTTTTTTTCTTTATAGCTGAGTATGTAAAGTGCTGTCTGTGGATTTCGTCAGTATATTGATTCCCTTCGAGGTGAAAGAAGAATTGTGGTTTGTGTAATTTAAGTGGCCCTGAAATATTATTGTGGTAGTCAAATAAGAGCAGTTTTTCAGCAAAAGGAGAATGGAACAGAAATATGGATCCTTTCTGTAGTCCTGATTCATGTTGAGCCAGAGCTTGAAAAATTATTCTGCGTTAATACTTGTCCTAGAAAAGCGACGTTTATGTGTTTTGCTGATGCTGTGAGCATTACGGCTTACTGTTTTCACTGGTACGGGATGCACTGCAGCCTATATGATTCGTACTGAGGAAACTTCCCTCTTGAAGGTAGAGGAAGATTAAATAATTTTGATTATGGGACCGAAGGAAAGCTTGGTTTAATGTAATAAGGATGAAGCAAAACATTTGTCATTTAAACTACAGCAGGATTCGGATCTTTTGTGTCTGTTGTAAGTTAAAAATGTTAATATGAAACTGTTTTACAGAATAGAGGTGACCACAATTCTGCCATTCATGAGAAATGAATCCGGAACGACCACCACAGGCGAAATAACTGATTTGGAAGCGAAAGGTAATTTAAAGAAGGAACTAAATGGGTAAGAAATGTAGTATAACCCGTATGAGGAAAATATTTTCCCTTCTCAGAGTCATCTGTGTGATTAATTCTTGTGATAACGTAATTTTAGATGAAATTGTCGTACTGTTTTATGTGTGAATATATGAGTATGATAAATGTATAATTGCGAGTCTCTTATCAGGTGTGTCAACTAGTATAAATGTTTTGGCGTGCAAATAACCGTTGTTCATTTTACTGCGTATGTATAAGGAAAGTTTCTCCAAATTTGTCATGTGACATGACATGTGCCACGAACGTTAAGAAGAGGACGAATTAGAACAGAGTTGTAGTCGTATAAACACTGTGTTGAAGTAGCATTGAAGTAGCTTGTTGGATTAACTAGTAGTGGATAGAAGTAGAATTTTGAGTAATACGTGTTTATGGGTAGTTAGTTTGTAGAATAGTCAACAAGTCTGCATGTGTGTGTGTAAATAACATTTGAACCCTATGCTGTCCTGACCTATACGCCCACACTGCATAATCCTATGCATTTTAGTGAATTAATAAGTAGCATTTGATTTCTTAAAACGCAAGTGAACCACATTAGTGATGTGGATTTAGGTATTATATTGTCAGTTCATTTAATTTTTATTTTTATACTGTCAAGTTCAAAATGGCTCTGAGCACTGTGGGACTTAACATCTATGGTCATCAGTCCCCTAGAACTTAGAACTACTTAAACCTAACTAACCTAAGGACAGCACACAACACCCAGCCATCACGAGGCAGAGAAAATCCCTGACACCGCCGGGAATCGAACCCGGGAACCCGGGCGTGGGAAGCGAGAACGCTACCCCACGACCACGAGATGCGGGCTACTGTCAAGTCATTTCACTTTTATTTTTTTATATTGTCAAGTCATTTAACTTTTATTTTTATACTGTCGATTCATCTAACTTTAAAATTAAAAAAAAATTAAGTCTCACTTTTGTTCTTAAAAATTGTGAAAGACAATACTAAGTGGTATTATGTATGACATTTTGTAATCACATAACTATGATGAACAATTTCTGTGAATGCAGTTGAGAACGTGAAAGCGAACCGGATGACCTCTTACGAGACAGCGGGAGCTGCAAGGTGGAGGGCTAGTTGTAAACTGGCGGGTTTCCGAGCAGGACACACTGTCAACCGGGCCACTTCGGGAGCGTAGTCACAACAAAAGAAGGGTACGGGACAAACACTTTCCCTTGCGCCCGGAGCTAATGGCCGGCCACACCAGTGCGACCCTTCATGGAGGCGATGACCTGAGATGGCCGAGCGGTCCACCGCGCGGAAATCCATATGCTGGCAACGCACCACACGCACGCGACCGTGACGAGACGGCCGCAGTGAAACGACAGAAGACAGGGGATAAAAGAGGCGTGGAGCCTTTTGACACGTACTGTCCAGAGAAATTGGCAGACTTCAACGATGCCTATCAACATTTCCTGATGGATGCCTACTGTCAAGCGACAGTAAATCATGGTTCGATGTTCTCTGGTCGCTAAGGGTGGCACAAAGGAGAGCCATTAAGTGTCATCTTGCCCAGGAATATCAAACTGGCGAGCAAATTGAGGATAACTCAAGAATGTAACAACACAAGGGGTGTGGAACCTTTTGACACATACTGTCCAGAGAAACTGGCAGACTTCAACGACGCCTATCAACATTTCCTGGCGGATGCCCACTGTCAAGCGACAGTAAATCATAGTTCGATGTTCGCTGGTAGCTAAGGGTGGCACAAAGAAGAGCCATTAAGTGTGATCCATGCCCAGGAATATCAACCTGGCGTGACAAACGAGGATACCGCACGAATTTGACAAACCAAATCGAGATGTACGTGACACGGGCCACCAAGAGAAACCTCATGAGACGGCAGAGACGGCGGGATTGCACGCAACAGATGGACAAAACTCCCTACTGACAGCTGCAGCGACGAACCCCCCCCCCCCCCCCCCTCCCCTTATATTGTGCCTCGGAACAGTGGAACTACTGAGTGTGTCAGTGAACAGTGATTATACGGTTCTTAGTTCAATGCATGTATGTGTGTTTCTGTCACAGAAACTTTGACTCGTGTTTTGCAGGGGTTCGATTTATTGGTGTTTATTAGACTGACTCTTGTATTTTGCAGGTGTTCTATTTATTGTTTTTTTTTAGACTTTGACTCTTGTATTTTGCAGGTGTTTTATTTATTGGTGTTTTTTTTAGATGTTGACTATTGTACTTTCAGAGCTGTTTTATTGATCAATGTTTGTTCTTGTGTGATGTATTAGATTTGTGATATTTTGTTTCGTAAATTCATTCAAGTGGCATTGCTTCGTTTATCAGTCAGATAGCTATTCATTCTCATTGGACTGTGATCGATTAGCTTTTGCATGGGGCATATTTATTGTGAGGAACCCCTTAAGGATAACAATCACATAATTAATTGTAGTTTCAGTATAATGACACAGTGGTCATTGTTTGCTAACTAACTGAAATATAGTAGAGTGATTAAATTAGTACCACAAAGTTATTTTAATTCTACAAATTATTAGTTTTATAAGATACAGATTTTTTTTGTGATAACCGCTTTGTAAAACATGTTTTTTTTCTTCTATCACTTTTTTTGCTTTTGTGGATTGTGCGTTGTAATGTTCCGCTTTATAATACTGATGTTATTTTCATGTTCTTTTTTAATTGCTGTGCCACCTTTGCTATTTTCATAAATTTTAGTTGTTAATAAACAGTCATAAATTTTCCTGTGATCAGTTGGCTCTTGCAATGAGCAAATACTGGTGAACTCCATAAGGGTAACAAACAGAAATTGTTTTCATATTAATGACACAGAGACCATTGTTTTTACTTGCTGACCGAATCAGGTCTACACGATCTTTTAAATAGGTGTCTCAGATTGTGTTCTTTTTCTGTTTGAAATTGGTAGATTATAAAGATTTGTTGAAATTATTGTGTTTTAGCAAGTAGCTGGTGACCTTTTGCCTTTTCTTTACAGTTTAGGTTTAAGTAGGGTGCGAGAAACCTCCTTGGGAATGTCCTAGCATGGCAAGGAAATTCCCTGCACAGTCTTTTCCCGGAGCGTTGGGGTTATGAAAGGTCTCTATTGGATTCCTTTCATGTTAATTTCTTAAATCTGTTGTCATTTACGGCATAAATTCCTCTTCTAAATTTACTGTGGCGTTTCTGACTATCTGGGAGGAGACTTAGTGGAACGTGTTACTTTTACACATAAACAAGAACGATCTGTCACACTACTACACTTTAAAACACAGTTAACATGTAATTCATGTCACACAGTCTCATACGGAACCTACATCCGCTTTCTTTTATATACTGTATATGATAAGATACTGTCATCCCCCTTCCCTTGTGTGTGAGAGGATGAATGAGCAAATGTATTTCTAGTTGCATGCTTGATGGTAGCAGACAAGCCTGTCTGCTAGAGAACAGTAGGACCAACGTCGGAACAGGTAGCTACGCTTTCTAAAAGGAGAGAGGTTTCTATTCTTGGTATGGTCCTGTCCGTCCCTTGTCATGTTGGTATAGGAAGCTGCCTCTCTGGCCACTTCCGTTTGTATTTGTGAGGCACCCCTCAGGAAGGGACCACAGCAGTCTGTCCGCGGCGAGCGTCTGAAGTGGTAAGATCTCCGGCTAAGTGCGTGTCTGCTAAGTCCACACGACAATGGATTTCTTAAGTACAGCCTAACTGAAAATTTAATCACCTTTATTTCAGGTTTAGCTCTAAAATATGTAATGTCATCTTAAATTGCAACGCAGTGTAATTCGAGTGTGAAGTTCAGAAGGTATTCCGGTGGTTGCTTTGTCACTACTTTGTGAGTAAAGTGGAACCACGTGTTGATCAGTAACTCTAACTAGCATCATCAATCTTCAATGCGAATGTGCGTGAGATTATCACGTCGCGTCTTGACAATATTTTTCAATATAGCAACTTTTCTTTATGTTCAACCCACGTGGGGTGTACTTTGTGAGACCAGTAGCATGTGCTTATACAATTGTTTGACCCATCAGGTTAATAGTAAGACGATAGTAACCAGTTCGAGGTTTTTCTTTTGTAAATTGCTCTTCGATCTAATTTATTTTAATTATCTAAATTATTGTGGAGTTACACTCTTTGTGTAAACCAAGTTGACCACGTGAAGCATGTGGTGTAATCATCAAAGTAGTCCTCAGCTATTCTTTTCGGGAAGATTTCACAGAGAGTTTGTATGAATTTAGTATACCAGTGTGTGGTAATTACATGACGGACAGGATTGCGCTACGAACGTAACTTCTTTGGGTGAAAATTGAATCAGTTGGTTGTGGTTAATTTCCTCTTGCATATGTTTCAACGTTCTTCGTGTGTTATTTTATGATTGCAGTGTAGTATGCAGTCTCCCAATCTTGGCTCCATATTTGATGTGTTCCGTAAGATTACAATCTCACATTTTCACAATCCTAAATAAGGCACCAGTTTAGTTATGAATCAAGTTTAATATGCTGAAATTTCAACGATCAATGTTTAAATAAATTTCCAAATATAATCTGATTTTTTTAATTTAAATTCTCTTTTTATATATATATCGCCGGTTGTCGTATGACTATTAAAAGATTATAATTAATGTTAGTCTGGTTGGGAATTTGGTAAGCTAGACTGGATACCTGGTGAAACAGTTGTGCAGTATTGCAAGGTTAACTTCCCCACATAGCCCACAGCTTTTAAACCGCTTTTATGGAATATCAGCACCGCTTTCATATCAAATTAATGGATCAACATTACAATTGTCAAGCGATGACTGCCTGCAGTGACGCGAAGGTTGCTTCAGCAGGAGTCATCGTCTCCAGTGCTTCTATGTAGGGTCGTACCTTCTAAGCTTTATTTTGGATCTTATTCTTCTGATTCTCTTATCTGTTATCTGTCTTAAATACAAGCCGGAACGGAAAATTACATTTCGAAGTTAGTCCATCAGTAGGTGCACCGGGAGATGTTACAGCGCCGTCGTTGACTACCCAGGTTGCTGTTGTGACGACTGATTGACGTTATGTTTTTGTTATGAGAAATCTTCCCAGAGAGTTCCGACTACAGTGTCGAGTCCCAGAGCCGACAACCCACGACACAGAGGCAAATGGAGTTGAAAGGCAGATTTGCCTCCGCTTCAGTCAGTTAATGTATCTAGAGCGCTACTTTAGGCTCGTTATTTATTTATCGCTATGCCAAAACAGATACGTAGTCGTACGACTACAAGTAGGTTGTATATTAAAAACTGTAATTGTGACACACATTCATCAAGTTATTGCATATGGTACTGTATTCGTCTTCTTAAAACCAGTTTATTTGCCAAGATCGTCATGTTAACAGAATTATTGAATTATTACTTTCGGCGATACGTATTACCATTCTAACATCTAGAAAACCGGGTGGTAGTAGTTACATTTTACAATTTTGACGCCACTGTCACATGAGGACTACACAATATGCATACAAAAGTCGCAGTATTACAATGACATGCCAAGTGTGCTATCAGAACATGTTTACCACTTGGAGTACAAATGACACCAACAAGACAGACCCATTGTACATACTTTGAGGTAGCTGACTTGGCATGTCATTGTAAAGCCCCGAATTGTTTATGCATAGTGTATAGTGCTCATGTGACAGAGAGGCGTAATCGTTGTAAGATGTAACTACCACTGTACGGCTTTATAGACCCGAGGATGGCAATATATACTGCCGAAAATAGTAATCCATAAAATGTGTTAACTTAGCGATCTTGGAAAATAAATTGGTTTTCAAAAGAACACTACAGTGCATCATTATAGATCGGCTCCTACACTGAATGATCATGTCAGATAACCATATAATTCCATACTGTTGAATATATTTGTAAGGGATTTCCACATGATCATTTATTGTGCAATATTATTGCGTCAATGTATTGCGCGTAAGTGCGAGGCCAAGAACGGCACAATGTCATTGTGCAATATTTATGCGCTGGACAAGTCAGGTAGGATACTGCCTTCATAACGACATATCATCTCTTAATGATGTAGAATTCGTATGTATAGTGACTGCAAAGGCATGAGGAAGCCGCGATGGAGAAAAAGTGGCTTGTATGGCGCTCTACAAACTACCATGCAAACATGCTAAGAGAACTTGCAGCATAGCCATGGGTTTATGGCAATTTTTTAAGGAAGAACGAGAAATCTTTCAACGAATTGGTGAGCTCCTTTACACCGTACGTGCACATAAAAGATGCTAATCCAATACTCATCGGATTTCACTTTCCACAGTGCTATAAGCGATCTATAAAACTGAAATTTTTTAGATACATTATATTGGAGGATTGGTAAGTTGCGCTGTTATGTATTTCTGCAATAAATAGGTTTCAGAAACGAACAAATAAGCTGTGCCAGTGTTATTCCTGTGGTATCGTCAAAAATTGATACAATGAAGGGACCATTTTTCCGCTATACGAAGCTGGCAATATCGGCTATGCAGGTTACGGCAAGAGTCAGCCACCATAGAGCATATGGCCCTACCGAGTGACCAGAGCCTACCGCGTATGTTCTCACCATCCAAAAAATAGCCTACATGGAATGAATTTTATGGGACTTAACTGCTGAGGTCATCAGTCCCTAAGCTTACACACTATTTGACCTAAATTATCCTAAGGACAAAGAGGCACACCCATGCCCGAGGAAGGACTCGAACCTCCGCCGGGATCAGCCACACAGTCCATAACTACAGCGCCCCGGACCGCTCGGCTAATCCCGCGCGGCTTCTCATCATCAAACAGGACTAGTCATGTGATTTTGGGACGACCTGCTTGTCTACAATTCGCGGTAGTAGCGAAACTTGAATATTACACATATGAACCGTGATCGATATACATATCTGAACGTCTGAGTTTTACTAACAGCTATTGTGCAGTATAGTCGTTGCCACGATCGCAAAGAGAATTATGTGCATGGAGGACCAGTTACTTTTCATTGGTTTTTGCAACAAATGTATAATTGTAAATGGCATATTCATATGAGACAAATTATATATTAAAAATATCAAGGCACGATATTAAGAAGCCTTGTATTGAAGAGATGATTTCTGCATGTGTTTAAGAGACAAGTGCTAGATAAATTTGCAAGTGTGTTTGAGTGAACTGCCAGTCGGTCCTATGTTAATATGGAGATAAAATTTATACAGAACAATCTGATGTATTTCTTCCAATTTATGCAAGTTCTCAAACGCCTGTGTGTATCTAAGTATTTCTACGTGAGACAGTTTCCTATAGAGTGTCATTGTTAGAAAATTAATCATAACAGATTCGACAATATGAATCAAAGCAACCGAAAACTTAAGAAGATATTGTTGGCTGGCACATCCTTTATTACTCCAAAATCCGAGCATTGATCTTACATTTTTTTATTTTCTTTGTGTATGGTTTTACTTTTCTGGTGAGATGGGGAAAGAGTGTTATAGATATTTTACTTGCCAATAAAAAGCAGAAGGGTAGGGGAAGAAAAATTAGAAATGATAATGGAAAAGCAAGTTGTGCAAATCGCTTCCCGTATTTACTGTAACATTTGCGTAGATTGAAATGCGTTGTTTTTTCGTGACACTTTGGTGCCGCCTACAGTGTCACAGCAACATAATTAATTAGAACAGACATCCGACAATATGAATAAACGCAATAGCAAACTTAATATTGGTGGCTGTCCCTACTTATGAAGATACCTAAAATCGTAAATAACGTGGAAACTGAGCTTCGATACTGCGGCGAAACAGTACGATACCATTGCTCTTCACATCATCAAGCCAACTTCTGTTCCTGGTGTCAAATATTTAAAATGTCTGTAAAACGCATATACACAATTTCACGGTTCTTCTGAAGGTGATCTATATGTAGCAACGAAGTCATGACACTCAAAATACGCTAAGCTTTAAAGGGCTAAAATGTGCCGTCCCAGAATTACGTTACTTGAGATATAACAGATGTTGCGGACAGAATTCTCGTTCTGCGCAACGGAATGCTCACTCCATACATAGTTATAATCTATGGCAGCCACAAGGGACAATCTTCTCCAACTGCCGCTTGTTTGAGGGAGTCGTCCCATCGTATCGGAGCTGCCTGCGTAACGCACCGCGCCAATAAGAGGCTGCTGCAAGGATCATCCAGGTTCCAGTGTTAGGATTCCACAATTTTTGGTCTACGTCCGAAGTCAGCTTAGTTGGGACAGAGTTGAGAGTACAAGTGTAGCAGACTCAGGTCTCTGCTTGCTATCAGGCAGTTAGGATCTGTTGTTAGGAGCAATATCTGCACGTACTTCAGGATACCACCTACTTTTATTTCAGGACAGTCAGTGGAATCATTCTTCGGTTAGTACCAATCGGCTAGTGTACATCCTACCACTAGTTCGCTTGCTGTTTCTCTCCTTACACCATAGACTGGTATGGACAGCTCCCTTATGCATTGCGTCTATTCATCCTTGTAGCTGATTGTGCCTTATACATTTCTTCCGTGTGTGTGTCTGCTGGCCTTGTTTGGTGCATCGTCGTCATGTCACTTTCACCATCTGGTCGCTGTTCCACCACCGCCGCCTCCGTCGTCGTCACCGCCGACTCCATCTCCGACGCCACTGCTGCCGACTTCGTCACCCATCCATCAACTAGTAACTTCATCACCACCATGCCTTCTCCAACCACTACCATTGCTTACACTTGCACCTCCAAATCCCCTACAACCATCACCTGGAGCACATCCACCATCCATCAGGGCTAACTCCTCTCTCAGTCCACTCGTCTCCAGGCATGCCACCTTTAGTAACACGGTTTTCAGATCCAGCACAAGAACCAGCGTCATCAACATAAAACCGAGACTGCCGCCACCATACGCCGACCCACCGGCGCCATTAACATCGACTCAGTTGGACGTTTCTGTAACAGGTTCCTGGACTGTGGTACCCTCCTCATCCAAGCCCCTTTCCAAAGAATCCCGTCACCTGTTAACCCCAGTTGCACGCGCCACTCTAGCCTTACATATACCCGTCAGGAACACTGCCAAACGCTTCAGCACTCACGCTGCGCCCACCTCTGACCCTAAAAAAGCACCGAAACAATGCGACTTGATCCTACACTACATCGAGCTATTCTTTATAAACAAATTTGTACATTGCCCAAGTACCTGAAGTACCACGGGTAGAGATGCAACTTGTTTGCTCATGTGGGATGCTGTCTGGAAGGGCAACTACACACAGCTGTGCCCGCATCTCGTGGTCGTGCGGTAGCGTTCTCGCTTCCCACGCCCGGGTTCCCGGGTTCGATTCCCGGCGGGGTCAGGGATTTTCTCTGCCTCGTGATGGCTGGGTGTTGTGTGCTGTCCTTAGGTTAGTTAGGTTTAATTAGTTCTAAGTTCTAGGCAACTGATGACCTCAGCAGTTGAGTCGCATAGTGCTCAGAGCCAGCCATACACACAGCTGTGACCGTTAGGTAAAGGCGAAACTGATTTCTGGTGTGGGATACTGTTTAGAAGGGCAGCTCATCACCAACAGTCGTTCGGTACGGTCGCCACTGCGGTTTTCCTGTCCGCATAATGAATTTAATCCCTTCAGTATTGCTGTTGTTTGGGATCAGCGCGACTGCTACGGTCGCAGGTTCGAATCCTGCCTCGGGCATGGATGTGTACGATGTCCTTAAGTTAGTTAGGTTTACGTAGTTCTAAGTTCTAGGGGACTGATGACCTCACAAGTTAAGTCCCAGAGTGCTCAGAGACATTTTAACCATTTTCTATTGCTGTTGTAATTCTAACAAGTTACAATATTCTGTGATCCACGTCCAAAACCCGTAGCATAACAGGTAGTTTGCGTGGGTACATCAAGCACAAGATTTTCCAGCAATTGCATGCTTAACAATCAGTAGCAAAAGTTAGGTAAGGGGATGTTGGTCGCGGATTTTCAAAAAAGAAGAAAAGAAGGCTATGCAGAGGCGTGCTGAGCTCGATGCTGTTCATACGTAGTACTTACTGAAATTGCGGAAAACATGGAAGGGAGGACCCAACAATATAAATTTACTTTCACGCAAACTGTTTATTTAACATTATATAAACTATGTTTTACAGATAATCAAAGCTTTTAACCATAAAATTTTCTTTAACACAGTAAACAAATTTGCAAAATTCTTGTGACCTTACACCATAACTTGAATAAGCTGTTAATCTTTGCAAAAGAAATCTGAAGTTCTGCATTGCAAAACAGCGAACAATGTGACAATGACAAAATATATGAAGATGGTATCTGTTCTTACGGTCATGTCCGAACAAACAGACACCATCGATGACCGTGCAGCTCGTTAGAATGATATTACAATGAAAGGAATACCCCTTGCTGCATTCAGGCGTTGAAATAAGTCAACCGGGACTCGAATCCGGGATCACCTTCTTACATGGCACACGCTCTATCCATCTGAGCCACCAAGGACACAGAAGATAGTGCGACTGCAGGGACTTACCTCTAGCACGCCTCCCGTGGGAACCACATTTCTAACTTACAGTTCCACTCTATATTCATAGTGTCCCTGCCCGTTATACTCATTACGCGGCTGTTTTTTCGGGCACTGTTTGTGCATCCGCACACAAGAAGATGGTCAAATGGCCGGTGAGCCTTTCTCTCTCTCTCTCTCTCTCCCTATAAAGGGTGTTACAAAAAGGTACGGCCAAACTTTCAGGAAACATTCCTCACACACAAAGAAAGAAAATATGTTATGTGGACATGTGTCCGGAAACGCTTGCTTTCCATGTTAGAGCTCATTTTATTACTTCTCTTCAGATCACATTAATCATGGAATGGAAACACACAGCAACAGAACGTACCAGCGTGACTTCTAACACTTTGTTACAGGAAATGTTCAAAATGTCCTCCGTTATCGAGGATACATGCATCCACCCTCCGTCGCATGGAATCCCTGATGCGCTGATGCAACCCTGGAGAATGGCGTATTGTATCACAGCCGTCCACAATACGAGCACGAAGAGTCTCTACATTTGGTACCGGGGTTGCGTAGACCAGAGCTTTCAAATGCCCCCATAAATGAAAGTCAAGAGGGTTGAGGTCAGGAGAGCGTGGAGGCCATGGAAATGGTCCGCCTCTACCAATCCATCGGTCACCGAATCTGTTGTTGAGAAGCGTACGAACACTTCGACTGAAATGTGCGGTAGCTCCATAGTGCATGAACCACATGTTTTGTCGTACTTGTAAAGGCACATGTTCTAGCAGCACAGGTAGAGTATCCCGTATGAAATCATGATAACGTGCTCCATTGAGTGTTGGTGGAAGAACATGGGGCCCAATGAAGACATCACCAACAATGCCTGCCCAAACCTTCACAGAAAATCTGTGTGGATGACGTGATTGCACAATTGCGTGCGGATTCTCGTCAGCACATGTTGATTGCGGAAATTTACAACATGATCACGTTGGAATGAAGCCTCATCCGTAAAGAGAACATTCGCACTGAAATGAAGATTGACACATTGTTGGATGAACCATTCGCAGAAGTGTACCCGTGGAGGCCAATCAACTGCTGATAGTGCCTGCACACGCAGTACATGGTACGGAAACTACTGGTTCTCCCGTAGCACTCTCCATACAGTGACGTGGTCAACGTTACCTTGTACAGCAGCAACTTCTCTGACGCTGACATTAGGGTTATCGTCAACTGCACGAAGAATTGCCTCGTCCATTGCAGGTGTCCTCGTCGTTCTAGGTCTTCCCCAGTCGCGAGTCATAGGCTGGAATGTTCCGTGCTCCCTAAGACGCCGATCAATTACTTCGAACGTCTTCCTGTCGGGACACCTTCGTTCTGGAAATCTATCTCGATACAAACGTACCGCGCCACGGCTATTGCCCCGTGCTAATCCATACATCAAATGGGCACCTGCCAACTCCGCATTTGTAAACATTGCACTGCCTGCAAAACCACGTTCGTGATGAACACTAACCCGTTGATGTTTCGTACTGATGTGCTTGATGCTAGTACTGTAGAGCAATGAGTCGCATGTCAACACAAGCACTGAAGTCAACATTACCTTTCTTCAATTGGGCCAACTGGCGGTGAATCGATGAAGTAAAGTACATACTGACGAAACTAAAATGAGCTCTAACATGGAAATTAAGCGTTTCCGGACACATGTCCACGTAACATATTTTCTTCATTTGTGTGCGAGGAATTTTTCCTGAGAGTTTGGCAGCACCTTTTTGTAACACACTGTATATATATATATATATATATATATATATATATATATATATATATATATTAATTAGCACGGGGCAATAGCCGTGGCGCGGTACGTTTGTATCGAGATAGATTTCCAGAACGAAGGTGTCCCGACAGGAAGACGTTCGAAGTAATTGATCGGCGTCTTAGGGAGCACGGAACATTCCAGCCTATGACTCGCGACTGGGGAACACCTAGAACGACGAGGACACCTGCAATTAATTAATATATATATATATATATATATATATATATATATATATATATATATATATATATATGAAGTTGGTATCTGTTCTTTCAGACAAATCGCTTGTATTAGGAACCTGAGGACACACAGAGTATCATGTAGAATTCTGAACTGTTTATAGCTGCTGAATATTTCATTTACTATGGCTACGAAACGGATTTAGTTTTCACGTATCTTCAATGACTATTTAGGTTCGAGATTTTGCTACCATTCCCGTAAGATCTCAACCCAGATTTTTTCGCATTTGGTACTGGTATTTTTAATCTGTATTGTAACTGAATATCATAGGACCACTTCTCATTTATTTGAGGTCCTTTCCTGAACAAAGGTTATTCCATATAATTTTCTGTTGTCTGCGTCAATTACAGACGTTAGAATAGAACCCTTGTTATTACGTTACTGTCCGTCCCTGGTAGCTGAGTTGTCAGCGCGACGGAATGTCATACCTAACGGCCCGGGTTCGATTCCCGGCCGGGTCGGGAATTTTCTCCGCTCAGGCACTGGGTATGGTGTTCTCCTTATCGTCATCATTTCATCCCCATCCACACGCAAGTCGCCGAATTGGCATCAACTTCAAAGACTCGCACCAGGCAAACGGTCTACCCGACGGGAGGCGCTAGTCACATGGCTATATATAATAAACTATACAGAAATAGAATATATATATATATATATATATATATATATAATTTGATATTTCTAAAGAGTTTATTGACTCAGAATTTTAGCCAATGCGTGGACAATTAATTTAGAGAGATCCACTTCAGTTGTACTAATATTTATTCAAATGACGATCGGTTTTGAGATTTTAACATGCTGTCGGACCGGTCAGTGCAAGAGTTCCAGTCACTACGTTGTGGCGGAAACTGTGCGTCGCCGACCAGCCGCACGGTGGAAATTCAAACCACTACGATGTGGAGGGACATGCCTGCGATCTGGAAGCGCTTCCAGACCTCCAGCGCGGCCCTCCACATTGTAGTGGTTTGCGTTCCTACCACACGGCTCCCCGCCGGCACACAGTCTCCACCACCATGTAGTGACTGGAACTCTTGGATTGACCGGTCCGACAGCATGTTATGTATTACCAAATATTATAATTTCATATATCTGAAGATAGGATTTTAAAATCTCAAAACCAGTTGTGGTTTTAAAAAATATCAATACAGCTAAAGCGTAACTCTGTAAATTATCACGCCTGTCAATTACTGATGTCCTACATACCAAATCAAATACGTAGACTTTTGACTGCTGAGTCACAGCTCACAGCTACAGGTTATTATTAGTGATGGAACCTCTCTCATGTATCAGCTGTAACCTGCGCCACTCGACCTATTCTTCCAACACCTATTCAACCAACACCTTTAAAACATGAACTGACAGTTCCCATCAAACATATAGACAACCTCCTCCTCCTCCCCAACAACTCTCTCCGCCCATGTCCCACAACTGAAGACATCATTCCCTTTATGACCACAGTTCTTTAAAACATTCACGCTTTCCAGAGACCAAACACCCTTCAACAAAATTCCCTTGCTGCCCACTCTGTCTTCCATTTAAAACCCCAAGCCACCTATCCCTGCAAACAGGTACACCTCCTTCTCATCTGTGTGGACACCCCAGTCAAAATCTACCCAAGCCATCCATCCCCACCACAATTTCTTTCTACTCCAAAATTGCCACTCCTTTTTAGCCAACAAACGTCTTTTCACACATATCGTCTCCCAACGCTGAATCGATGTGTTTTAACCTGAATGAAACCTTCCTCCAGCCTCATCACAGTATCTGCAGTTCGCCATACATCTTCCACCAAACCGATACCCTGCACCCCATGGCGCGATGTGGAAATGACATTGGCCACCACAAGAAGCTCCTTGTTCAGCCACAGCCTCTCTACAACACTGCTGACGAACACAGTTACTCTCACACTCTTCCTCAACGCCCTAACTGTTATCTGTGCCATTATCTATATCCGACCCCATCACCCCACTCCATACGAGTTCCTTACCCACATAAACCATATATTTCAAACATACACTATGCAATCAAAAGTATCCGGACACTCCCAAAAACATAGGTTCTTCATATTAGGTGCACTGTGCTGCCATCTACTGCCAGGTACTCTACATCAGCGACCTCAATAGTCATTAGACATCGCGAGATAGCAAAATGGGGCGCTTCGCGGAACTCACGGACTTCGAGCATGGTCAGGTGACTGGGTGTCACTTGTGTCGTAAGTCTGTACCCGAGATTTCCACACTCCTAAACGTCCCTAAGTCCACAGTGTCCGATGTGACAGTGAAGTTGAAACGTGAAGGAACACGTACAACTCTAAAGCGTACAGGCCGACCTCGTCTGTTGACTGACAGACACCGCTGACGGTTGAAGAGGATCATAATGTGTAATACTCAGAAATCTATCCAGACAATCACGCAGGAATTCCAAACTGCATCAGGATCCACTGCAAGTACTATGACTGTTAGGCGGGAGGTGAGAAAACTTGTATTTCATGGTCGAGCGGCTGCTCATAAACCACACATCACGCTGGTAAACGCCGAATGACGCGTCACTTGGTATAACAAGCGTAAACATTGGACGACTGAACAGTAGAAAAACGTTGTGTGGAGTGACGAATAACGGTACAAATTGTGCCTATCCGATGGAGGGTGTGAATCCGTCGAATTCCCCGGTGTACGTCATCTACCAGCGTGTGTGGTGCCAACACCAAACTTCTGAGGCCGTGGCGTTAGGGTGTGGTCGTGTTTTTCATGGAGGGAGCTTTCACCCCTTGTTGTTTGGCGTGGCACAACCACAGCACCGGCCTACACTGACGTTTTGAGCACACCCCTGCTTCCCACTGTTAAAGAGCAACTCAGAGATGGCGTTTGCATCTTTCAACACTATCTAGCATAATGCACGGCCTGTGGCAGAGAGTCTTGACCTGAATTCTGTGGAACACTTTTGGGATGTTTTGGAACGCTAACATCGTGCCAGACCTCACCGACCTCTCCTCAGTGCAGCACGCCGTAAAGAATGGGATGCAATTCCCCAAGAAACGTTCCAGTACCTGATTGAGCGTATGCTGTGGATGGGCCAACACCACATTGAAATCCAGCATTGCCGATGGAGGGCACCACGAACTTGCAAGTAATTTTCAGCCAGGTGTCCGGATATGTTTGATCACATAGTGTATATTATTGCCACTGGCCATCCATAGCCAGTCTCATGGTGAATTCCAACGGTGGCATCAGTTTACTGACTCCCTTCATGGCGATATCGTCCCTCTCCTATTGCATATCTGCTCTGAAAGCAATTCCAACGTTTTTCTTACCTCTACTAACCTCTTCGGACATGTTAGTTCAGCAGTCCTCGACCCCATCGGAAGTGACTATCTCCCTGTCCTAATCGCCATCCCTCACACTGCACGTCCTGCCCCTGAACCCACTCCTCCTGTCTCTCCCAGACACATCCAGGACTGCTCCTGGACCTGCTGGGATGCCTAAAGAGAATTCATTACTAACGAAATGGGAAACCACCCCTTGTCCTTCCAACACCCCACCACGCTCCCACCTTCTTGCAACAGACATTGTCAAACGGCATAACTCATCACATTCATAAGAAACCCATCTGTCTACATAGTCCAACACACCCACCAAGAGGTCTCCTACTCCTCCATGACTCGCATGGCCTTTACCGTTCCTTCCAACCGACCCATGACTCAGACACACTTACACGCCATGAATTCCTATAACAATAATTATAAAAGGTGGCAATTTTATCTACACGCTGTCTTTTAAATAGATATGATGGTATCTAAGACTCAAGTAGTAATGCAAAGAAACGTAATGATTCTTGCGATGATTTAATCTTTAGAATTTAATAATTCTCTTCCTGTTAATATTTAATTAATTAACTTACGTCGTTCAGATTTCATAACGCTGACGGCGTTAAAATTTAAAGTTGTTCAGCCCCTGTTTTGTTTTCTTTCAATTGTTGCGAGCCAGCGATGGTGCAATGCTGTTCGCTTTCAAGTCTACACATTTATAAAAATCAGGTCCTGAAAACAATTTTGTGATCACGGTTGAGATTTAGACGGTATTCGCGTAATTGTACTGATTAAGAGTTATCGTTTCCGACAGATGCAGGTTCGATTAAAGCTGTGTGCACTTTTGGGCGTATAATGAAAATATTCCTAACACGTCGCGTAACAAAAAGTGACATGCGAATCACAACCGTGGTCAAACGAAGAAAATATATGATGACATAAATGTTCTTCGCTGTTATTCAGGACAGGTTTAGATTAAACACCGCAATTTTCAGTCTTAGAAATCACAAGACGATACGCTTTAGAGATATTTGTTTTGAATAACTTGTATTTACCTTTTCTTATACAATATGGTGATTGTCCGCAAGGATTATCTCTCTCTCTCCTTTTTATAGTTTATACATTCACATTACATACATAGATTAAGAAACTTTTCTTTCTCTACCGACCAATAAGAGAACAAAATACGCCCAGGCAAAATGTCTTACATAGAATCTGTTTTCTCTTAACAGTCATATATAGTTTCGTAGTACAAACAATGCTAGTTTATTCCGTGCACTAGAAAGTCTTTGATTCACTGAGCACAAACATTAAAATAATAAAATTATAATTGCATTTTTAATATAGTCAATTCTTCTTAATATAATGAAAATAAGGTTTGACATCGTCGTAATATTATTTTTCATCGTTGTAGCACTATAGCCACCAGCAGCTACAACGGCGTGTCCACTACTCAGCTTCCAGTCACAACTGCATCACCTAGCGAAACCTGAGAGAATGCTCCCTTTTCTTTCTGGAAATCCTTTACAATGTAATCCGAGACATGAGTTTCTATCCTGAGCCGCCGAAAACCTCTCAAATCCTCCTCTTCCTCAAACCTAACAAACCTTCCACTGATATCTTCTTCAACCGCTCTGTCAGCCTCACCTAGATTTTCAGCAAGATCTTTGAGTCCATCTTATTCTAAAAGAGCACGTGCCAGTCCTCTCCATCAATGTGGCTTCTGTCCCAATTTTTCCTCTGATCAACAACTCCTGAACCTCACTCATATTCTATCGCACCAAATGAACTACAGCGAAGCCGCCATTTTGGTTACCCTAGATCTTAAGGAAGCTTAGGACCATATATGGCATTCTGGGTTATCTTGAAACTTCAGACCTATGCACTTCCCATCAATTATGTCTGCCTCTTCAGCTTCTTTCTCGCTAAGTGCCTGTCTTATGTCATCATCAATAACAGCAACTCCTACGTCTTCCAATCCACTGCAGGTGCGTCCAAAGGTTCTGTCCTCTCGCCTCTCCCATACGTCCTCAACACCACCGATATGCCAAAGCAGCCTCCTCCTGTCCATTTCGTCTAGTACGTCAATGACACTGTCTTCTTCAGATTCTACCCTACCATCCAGAAGACCCAACAGTCCCTTCAACACAATCTCAATCAGTTCTCCTCCTGGTCCAACCAGTGGCTCCTCATAATCAACTCTACCAAAATCCAGGCAATAATTATAGGCCTAACCACCTGCACCTTCCAACTGTATGACTTCTACCTTACCATTAACAACCAGTTAACTATCACACTAAAATACTGCACACTAATACTCGATCACCGACTAACATGGAAGCCCCATTCTGCTGATGGTTCAACAGAAAGCTCACAATAGACTAAAAGTACTAAAACTACTGAGCTTATACAAAGTACTTACCTGATACAACTGCCTATCTATTTTTATGTACTTGACAACAACACTAATTTTCCATTGATTTGTGTCTATATTTTAATTAATCACCAAAACTAGCTTTTATATTTTAACATATGCAATTGATTATCTGTATTTTAATGGTATATAGGGTTTATTTTTGTCAGTTGCCATGTCCAGCTTTTATATTACGTTTCTTAAGAAGAGCGGCAAATTGTATCAGCTGACAGCCCACCCCATGCCCATATGGGGGAGGGGATGAAAAAACAACAAAGAAAGAAACAGAATCATTTTACCAAGTTAATTATATAATTATACTAATCTTTTACCAGTGTACATGTTCTTCAATTAATATTTCCATCACTGAACCCAAAGCTGTCCCAATGGGGCTCAACCATTTCCATGCACTTAAACACTTTTGTCGAATGTTTCAACAGCTAATTGTTGAATAAGTGTTAAATATATAAAGAAACTACTCCTCTGAAGACACTTCATCGGAAGATACGTTTCATCTACCCTTCCTGAACTATTATTAGGTGGCAAAAGTCGTGGGATATGACCTAACATCGTGTAGGACTTACTTTTGCCTGTCGTAGTGTAGCATAGTCTACCCGTAGTCTAGGGGTAGCGTCTTTGGTTTATAATCAAAACGTCTTCGGTCCCGAGTTCGATCCCCGGCACTGCCTAAATTTTGATAAATAATCAGCATTGGCGGCCGAAGACTTCCGGCATAAGAAGTCAGCCTCATTCTGCCAACGGCCTTGTCAAAGAGGGCGGAGGAGCGGATAGAGGTTCAGGGCACTCTTGTCCTAGGGGTGGGAAATTGCCCCTAAAGGCGGAAGAATCAGCAATGATCAACGACATGAGGATGCAGAAGGCAATGGAAACCACTGCATTAAAGACACGTAACGTGTATCCACAGGACATGAGGCCTGTAATTGAAGAAGTGTCATGATGATCTCTCCATTGGCAAAGGCTCAATCTAGATATAGTAGGGGTCAGTGAAGTGGAAGGAAGACAAGGATTTCTGGTCAGATGAGTATCGGGTAATATCAACAGCAGCAGAAAATGGTATAACAGGTGTAGGATTCGTTATGAATAGGAAGGTAGGGCAGAGGGTGTGTTACTGTGAACAGTTCAGTGACCAGGTTGTTCTAATCAGAATCGACAGCAGACCAACACCGACAACGACAGTCAGGTATACATGCCGACGTCGCAAGCTGAAGATGAACAGATAGAGAAAGTCTATGAGGACATTGAAAGCGTAATGCAGTATGTAAAGGGGGACGAAAACCTAATGGTCATGGACGACTGGAATGCAGTTGTAGGGGAAGGAGTAGAAGTAAAGGTTACAGGAGAATATGGGCTTGGGACAAGGAATGAAAGAGGAGAAAGACTAATTGAGTTCTGTAACAAGTTTCAGCTAGTAATAGCGAATACCCTGTTCAAGAATCACAAGAGGAGGAGGTATATTTGGAAAAGGCCGGGAGATACTGGAAGATTTCAATTAGATTACATCATGGTCAGACAGAGATTCCGAAATCAGATACTGGATTGTAAGGCGTACCCAGGAGCAGATATAGACTCAGACCACAATATAGTAGTGATGAAGAGTAGGTTGAAGTTCAAGACATTAGTCAGGAAGAATCAATACTCAAAGAAGTGGGATACGGAAGTACTAAGGAATGACGAGATACGTTTGAAGTTCTCTAACGCTATAGATACAGCAATAAGGAATAGCACAGTAGGCAGTGCAGTTGAAGAGGAATGGACATCTCTAAAAAGGGCCATCACAGAAGTTGGGAAGGAAAACATAGGTACAAAGAAGGTAGCTGCGAAGAAACCATGGGTAACAGAAGAAATACTTCAGTTGATTGATGAAAGGAGGAAGTACAAACTTTTTCCGGGAAAATCAGGAATACAGAAGCACAAGTCGCTGAGGAATGAAATAAATAGGAAGTGCAGGGAAGCTAAGACGAAAAGGCTGCAGGAAAAATGTGAAGACATCGAAAAAGATATGATCGTCGGAAGGACAGACTCAGCATTCAGGGAAGTCAAAACGACCTTTGGTGACATTAAAAGCAGCGGAGGTAACATTAAGAGTGCAACGGGAATTCCACTGTTAAATGCAGAGGAGAGAGCAGATAGGTGGAAAGAATACATTGAAAGCCTCTATGAGGGTGAAGATTTGTCTGATGTGATAGAAGAAGAAACAGGAGTCGATTTAAAAGAGATAGGGGATCCATTATTAGAATCGGAATTTAAAAGAGCTTTGGAGGACTTACGGTCAAATAAGGCAGAAGGGATAGATAACATTCCATCAGAATTTCTAAAATCATTGGGGGAAGTGGCAACAAAACGACTATTCCCGTTGGTGTGTAGAATATATGAGTCTGGCGACATACCATCTGACTTTCGGAAACGCATCACCCACACAATTCCGAAGACGGCAAGAGCTGAGAAGTGCGAGAATTATCGCACAGTCAGCTTAACAGCTCATGCATCGAAGCTGCTTACAAGAGTAATATACAGAAGAATGGAAAAGAAAATTGAGAATGCGCTAGGTGACGATCAGTTTGGCCTTAGGAAAAGTAAAGGGACGAGAGAGGCAATTCTGACGTTACGGCTAATAATGGAAGCAAGGCTAAAGAAAAATCAAGACACTTTCATAGGATTAGTCGACCTGGAAAAAGCGTTCGACAATATAAAATGGTGCAAGCTGTTCGAGATTCTGAAAAAAGTAGGGGTAAGCTATAGGGAGAGACGGGTCATATACAATGTGTACAACAAGCAAGAGGGAATAATAAGAGTGGACGATTAAGAACGAAGTGCTCGTATTAAGAAGGGTGTAAGACAAGGCTGTAGCCTTTCGCCCCTACTCTTCAATCTGTACATCGACGAAGCAATGATGGAAATAAAAGAAAGGTTCAGGAGTGGAATTAAAATACAAGGTGAAAGGATATCAATGATACGATTCGCTGATGACATTGGTACCTTGAGTGAAAGTGAAGAAGAATTAAATGATCTGCTGAACGGAATGAACAGTCTAATGAGTACACAGTATGGTTTGAGAGTAAATCGGAGAAAGACGAAGGTAATGAGAAGTAGTAGAAATGAGAACAGCGAGAAACTTAACATCAGGATTGATGGTCACGAAGTCAATGAAGTTAAGGAATTCTGCTACCTAGGCAGTAAAGTAACCAATGACGGACGGAGCAAGGAGGACATCAAAAGCAGACTCGCTATGGCAAAAAAGGCATTTCTGGCCAAGAGAAGTATACTAATATCAAATACCGGCCTTAATTTGAGGAAGAAATTTCTGAGGATGTACGTCTGGAGTACAGCATTGTATGGTAGTGAACTGTGGGAAAACCGGAACAGAAGGGAATCGAAACATTTGCGATGTGGTGCTATAGACGAATGTTGAAAATTAAGTGGACTGATAAGGTAAGGAATGAGGAGGTTCTACGCAGAATCGGAGAGGAAAGGAATATGTGGAAAACACTGAACACTGATAATGAGAAGGGACAGGATGATAGGACATCTGCTAAGACATGAGGGAATGACTTCCATGGTACTAGAGGGAGCTGTAGAGGGAAAAAACTGTAGAGGAAGACAGAGATTGGAATACGTCAAGCAAATAATTGAGGACGTAAGTTGCAAGTGCTACTCTGAGATGAAGGAATTCGTGGCGTGCCGCATCAAACCAGTCAGTAGACTGATGACCATAAAAAAAAGTGTAGCATCTCGATCTGGCATGGACTCCACAAGTCGTTGGAAGTCCCTTGGAGAAATACTGAGCCATGCAGCCTGTATAGCCGCCCGTAACTGCGAAAGTGTTGCCAGTGCATGATTTTATGCACGAACTGACCATTCGATTATGTCTCATGAACGTTCGATGGAAATCAGACACTGTAATTGTCTAGAATGTTTTTCAATGAATCGTGAACAATTGTGGCTAGGCGATAAGGCGCAGTGTCTTCCTAAAAAATTCCATCATTGACTGGGTTCATGAAGTCCATGAAGGGCAGCAAATGATCTCCAAGTAGCCGATAATAACCATCAGTGATCGGCTCAGGTGGACCAGAAGACCTCGTCCACACCTTTATGGAGCCATCACCAGTTTGCTTTGTTGACAACCTGGGTCCACGGCTTCGTGGGGTCTATGCCACACTCGAACCCAACCGTCAGCTCTTACCAAATGATATCTGAACTAATCTGACGAGGCCACGATGTTTCAGGCGTCTACGGTCCAACTGACATGGTCACGAGTCCAGGAGAAGCGCTACTTGCAATGTCGAGCTACTGGCAAAGGCACTGGCTTCGGTCGTATGCTGCCATAGGTCATTAACGGCAAATTTCGCCGCACGGTCATCAGGGATACCTTCGTCGTACGTTCCGCATTGATTTCTGCGTTTATCTCATGCAGTGTTGCTTGTTTGTTACCACTGACAAATCTACGGAAACGCCGCTGCTCTCGTTCATTACGTTAAGGCCGGTACTACCGCCATTTGTTTGTGTGCACATCGCTGTGACCTTTGTCACGTCACTGTATTCGTATTCATATTGTGTCTCAGTATTAGTTGTTTGCATATCCCCAGATGACACAGTCTCCGCCAGAACACCCGTGTTACACAATATCACCGTTACGTGGTGCAATAGATTGCGCGATATGTGGAGGGAGTGTCAATATTTTTAGAGCCCTGCAGTCTTCAACAAACTGCACAATCCGACATACCACGCTTAGGTTATAGCACAGTACTCAGTGCTGCGCGGTAGATCTGAAGCTTGGGAAGGCGCATATTAAAGCCGGAATAATTAATGCTAAGAAATCACCTCTTTCTTTCTTTCTTTCCTTTCCCTTGCCTTGTCAGATTTCAAACTACGGGGCCGGTATTTTTACGCAGTGTGAACCAGAACTTCACCGACAAAATTTCGGAGGCGGTTCACGAATATTTTTTGAATATTTCCGTGTAACCATGCAGTGGTCTCCGGTTGCTTGTTGCAAAGAAACACATATTCATTGAGTCTGTAGAGGCCCTTACGCTATTCTTTGCCCACAACTGAGAATAAGCTTGTATTATGCAGTAACCAAAACTTATAATATGGAACACAAAGTAATGCAACAACCGTCGGTACTGTGATCTGTACTTGCCGTCGTTGCGGAAACAGCTCGGCATGGAATCCGCCCTTCTACTGCAGTCATGGAACCCACACACATGGCGTGTGTCTACCATCGCTCTATTAACAGATCTATCCGTACTGCTCTGTACCGCTATTAACGTACAGTTAACACTGCCAGAGAAAGAAACCCGTGACAGAACGTAGGAAGAGTTCTGTGGACATCACTGTTGTCAACAGCCGCTCCCGTGAGTAAACGGAACATATTCTTTCCAAACGAGACACACACATACATACATTTGCATTGTTCTGCATTAATGCACAATATAACACAAATGCGAAGATAAATGGGGTAGAAAACACACGTAATGCAATTATTTTGCAAGAAGCCACCGGATACAACAGGTTATTTGTACAGGGATTCCAAAAATATGGAAACACCACCGGAATTGCATGTTTTGACCTAAAAGCAAATGCTAGGTAAGCTTGCCGCTTCCGCTGTCGTATTTGACCACTAACGACGCATGTGCAATGTCCTCAGTACATTGCAAGCGTCTGTAGTGTTCAGAAGAGTATTTTGTGTTGTTTTGAGCGTTTTATGTCGGAGCTAAGTGACTTCTACCCTTCTAACGTGGGCGAATTATTGCTGATCGGATGGTGGGTGCTTCCGCAACAAAGGTAGTCGAAATGTTTGGTGTTTCAAGAGGCACCGTAATGAAAATGTATACCGTATAGAGGGAAAGCGGAAAAACATAATCTAAATCGCAATGTGGACGAAAGTGTGTGTGAGCTATCGTGACAGGTAATTATTGAATAAAAATAAGAGGACAGCAGCTGCAAACTTTACTGCAGAACTGACCCTGTTAGCACCAAAACAAGACGAAGAGAGCTCCAAAAGGAGGGAAATGCACGACGAGCTGGAATTCCAAAACCACTCATCAGTGATGCAAAGGACAGTAACCGGATAACGTGATGCTGAAGCCATAAAACTCGGATTTCGCAACTATGGGAGGAAGTCATTTGGTAGGAGTTTCACACTGTTTCCATCTCCTGGCCGTGTGTATGTACCTAGAGTGAAAGATGGTGCGGGACCAGTGATGATTTGGGCAGGCATAACATGGTACTCCACGGTTACTCTGCAAGATGTCATTCCTTCGAGAATTATAAAATCATTTTGGATGATCTGATCGATCCCAAAGTACAATATTTTCTCTCAAATGGTTATGTTGTGTTCCAAGAAGACAGCGCAGCTGTTCACACAGCTCACGTCGTCTAGGTTTGGTTTTGGAACACGAGGATGAATTTTCACGTCTCCTCTGGCCACCAGAGTCACCAGATATCAATATTATTAAGGTTTTGTGATATACTTATGCATCATTGTCACGATTATGAAAGAAGAATGATATCGTGTAGGATTTCCTTGGAAGCCATACAGGACCTGTTTTATTTATTCCGAGTAGACTGTAAGCTGTTTGGAATGCTAACGGTTTTCCTGTACCGTATTAGATATTGTAATGTGTTGTGTCTGTGGTATTTCCATATTTGCGGTGGCAGGTTCGAATCCTGCCTCGGTCATGGATGTGTGTGAAGTCCTTAGGTTACTTAGGTTTAATTAGTTCTAAGTTCTAGGCGCATGATGACCTCAGAAGTTAAGTCACATAGTGCTCAGAGCCATTTGAACCATTTAAACCATATTTGCGTCTCGCCACTGTAACCACACACACTGTCAATGTATCGGTACCTCGACAAAATGTTATCGGTGAAATTTTAGTTTACCCGTATATCGGTTTTGGTTAGTATATGACCTTCATGAAGCCACCACTCTTCCAGAGAAGGAGTCTATGTACCCCAACTCTCTGTGTCTAGTGTAGCTCATGCGAAACTTAATAAAGTTGTATGTTCGCAAAGTGAACTGGGACTTGGTTACCATTTAAGTATTCAACTGGTTGGGAATCGCTAAAAATCTGCACCTAGGCTGTTTGGCTTCCCAGCCCTCATCGTTAATCTGTGAGATGGATTCGATCCAAGACCAGCTCACCTAACCCCTCTGGACTATCCGAATATGTGAGGAACCAATCACCTAACCGCGTGAAATTCAATATCATTATAATATAATGTTAATGCTATCTTTATAATTTATTCTTGTTATTTATTTATTTTATAGTCCTCCGGTTTGACCCTGAGCACAACGACTTCCTCTCACGTGCAAGACTCTTCATCTCAGAGTATCACCTGCACCCAAAGTCTTCGATTCCTCGATGTACATATTAAAAGGTCTGTCTTCCCCTATAGCTTTTACTCTCTGCTGCTCCCTACAGCGCAATGAAAGTTACTCCGTGATGCCTTAACACATTTATCATCTTTTCTCCTCCTCTTGTCAGTGTTCATCACTTACTTCTCTCCTTTCGGATTCTGAGGAGAACCTCATCTTATCAGGTCACCTAATTTTAAAGATCCTTCTATATCACGACATCTCAAATTCTTCTATTCCCTTCCGCTTTGGTTCGGCAACAGTCCGTGATCCCTTTCTATACAGTACTGTTTCCCAGACACACGTTCTCAGAAATATCTTTCTGAAATTAAGGCCAATATCTGATAATGGTAAGCTTCTTTCGGGCAGGGATTACGTTGGTTATTTTGCTTCTGAGGTAGCAGAATACCTTCACCCATCTACGAAGAGGTCCCCAATTTTAATATTAAGTTTGTCGATGATCTCCTATGGATTACTACCCGGCCATATTCTGCACTACAGACTTTTCATATCATTCAGCATGAGCTATTATTCTTCTCAACTTTCACTGGAGATAGTAATGTCATTAGCCGATCATATTGCTAATATTCTGCCACCCTTAATTTTAATCCCCCTTCTAAACCTACGTTTCATTTCCGTCACAGTTCCTGCGATGTTTCGGTTGAACTGTAGGAGGGAAAGACTGCCTGACTGTCTTAAACTCTTTTTAATCGGAAAATTTCGATTCTTGTCTTCCAATGTTAACGTTCCTTCTCGGATCTTACACTAGTTGAACTTATTTTGTGGATGGACAAAGCTAGGGTACTAGGTATGTGAGAGCTTGCTTTGCGGTTGTGAAGAGATGACAGGTATTTATCGTTTGATGCGAGGTGCTGTGGTACATGTAAACTGAAGAGTTGATGAAGTAGACAAAGCGTCTGAATCTACTTTAGTGTGCTAAGTAACTTACCACCACATTTCCGATGGAGGAAAGCGGTCACCGTTCTCAACAGACTGGCTGTGGATAATTACGAATTCCGGGTAACAACAGACTAATTACTGAACTCCCAAATTTAAACATATCTCGAGATGTAAATTACCTCACGATAAGTTAAAGATTACTGTTTTTTCTCCAACATGCTACTTTGTTAGCGGATTAAATCTTAACTGGAACTCCGCTATCGAAACAACAAGATGTATCTAATTTATCCCAAACATAAACACTTTCCTTTTTACCAATTACATTACCATATTCCGCAGGCAAATATCCACTATGTCGACTCGATATTCAACTAATTATCAGTACACGCTATAGAAAGCAAAGGAACAGCTTTATTTTAACTTTCTGACAATGCCCGATTGTGTTTATTAGCTATTCGTTAGTTCCGTAGCGGTCAACTGCGATGTCGTGGACTTTCTTTATCGTCCATTGCGCGTACGTCGGCATTTATTAGTTCAGAAAAATAGGACTTTCTTAATCCCCCACAAACTTTTGTAACATTATAATAAAATTTTCATATTAATTCACAACACGCAAGAATTACAGTATTTTCTATTAGACAACAGAGCTTTGATTAGCAGTCTCTACGTAAGATTGTGTGACATCTTACATATTTGATACAATATTCTCATTTTACCAGTCACAAGTTCATAAGTCCATTTATCAACAGCTACTCTTCTCATGCCCCAATTGTGACTCAAACAAGAAAGGAAAGAATTTGAGAGTGATACCGTAGGTAGCTTGTTGAGAATAGGTGTAGATGTAAATGTTCCGCCTCATTTAGCACCAATTTCTCACGCACACTTTTTAGATGTACGTACCAGCTGCATTTGGCGATATAGGAAACTGCACATTTCCTAGTTAGGAAATTAAAGCATGCTGAAGGCGTGACGCAAAGGTGAGAGAAAATAAAGACCAGAAAGCCCACAAGTTAGTGATGGAATGTTCTTAAGTCGTGTAGGCAAACAACATTACCTACGTTTATTTTTTTGTAAACTTACAACTACCTCTGCCTCGCTCCGCGAAAGCTCAGAAATTTTAACAAAAACAATATTTTTATCAAAATAACGAAACTGAAAAGATTTGCATAAATTTGTTGTCTTACTGTCTGTTTCGTGAATTTACTAATTACCTTATCACAGATAGTAATTCCAAATAACCTTGAACATTTAAAAATGTGTTAAGCTGGGACCTAGGACGTGCATCCGGTACGCCTGTCTTATGTGTTGCAAACTTTAGGTGCAGCGTTAAATTGCCGCAATACTAAAACTACAGATAAGGGAAGAGAAATATAATTACTTGCCTCACTGTGAATATCTGTTTCTAATTTCACCTCCAAAAATACTTACTATTCGACTATGCACATTGAGATAAATATCAACAATTATTACCAGAACAGCTCTCTATGATCATAAAAAAATAACTAAACTTAAATCACACATTCTGGAAAAAGCTAAACAAAGAATGGAAACAGGTTAGTTTAGCAAATAATCAAACTGTATAATAAACAGCCCAGAGAAATAAATAAAAACAGTTTATTTAAAGGCGGTTGAAGCGTATCTCCTAAGCAATACTTGCCGCACAGTAAATTATTACTTAAATCACAAAGACACAGGTAAAAATCTTTTGGTCTGGGCAAAAATAAAATATAAAAATCGTTTCAGAATATAGCTCACGCTACAGTAAAATTGTGTACTAAGATCTTTGGCATAAATCAGTAACATCCTTTAACTTCATGAGATTAACATCACCATCATTACTGTGAGATGCTGTCTCAGCATTTCAGACAGAAAAATAGGATTGTACATACATTGTGATTTATCAAGGGTATCCAAAAATGGCTCTGAGCACTACGGGACTTAACATCTGTGGTCATCAGTCCCCTAGAACTCAGAACTACTTAAACGTAGCTAACCTAAGGACATCACACACATCCATGCCCGAGGCAGGATTCGAACCTGCGACCGCAGCGGTCGCGCGGCTCCGGACTGAGCGCCTAGAACCGCGAGACCACCGCGGCCGGCAAGGGTATCCAAATCATCATGATATTAGTTGAAAAGAGAGCAGAGTGAACGCAATATGCACAGTGACTCGTGATGATGCGAAAACAAGTTTTGTACTGTTGGTTTTGGACCCTACCATTTCTGTAAGAAATTATATACATGTGTCTTTGTCAACATTCATTTGTATTTTATTGTAGTATTAAACTGAAACATCTAATGATCACTGTAAAATGATCTGTGGGTGAGTAGGAAACTAATTAACGAATTAAATATAATCAAGGCACAACGTTACAGAATACTATGAGCAGTTATACTAACGTTTGAATACCGCCTTTTAATTCACAGCCATTCACAGCTGCAGGAATTTCCACGTCCACTGGAAGTGGAACAAGATGATCAGATATGAGAGTATGTCGCTTCTAAATCGGAGACTATACTTGCAGTGATTCCTCCGTGCCACTAATTGTTGAGCCCAAACGTATCTTGGAAGGTCCAGTCATTATTTTCTCAACACCCAGTACAAGTCATACGGCAGCGAGTTTGGTACGGGCTCAAAAGGTAAGAGTAAGTCTATGAAAGCAGAAGGGGAAATAACACCCTCTTTTCACACCAACAGCTAGCATTTCAGCATGATAAATCAAGGAACAATATGACAGCTTTCGTTGGGAAATTTAGCTGTAAAAGGAAACAAGAAATGTGTCCTTCAGTAACATAAATAAATAAATAAATAAAATAAACAACACTCTCTTAATAATGCTGCCACCCTGGCTGGAGATGGTATTTTCAAAAGGTATCAAAGGAGAAAAATGGACCGTATTATTAGTTGTACTAAAAGACATCAAGATGTTTGTACATTCACATTTCAGGTAAACACGATCTGTATGAATTACAGATGTTGTTCTTTTGTGGTTTTGTGATTAATATCACCATTACTCTGTTCGTGCAGAAAAATAATTTTTAAGCGTCTTACCGTAAGAGAATGCATTCTCCTTCCACAGAAATAGGAAAAAGATCTTGGGAACCTTTTAGAGAAAGAGTGAGATGGACAGACAACTTAATTTGGTAACTTTCATTTTGTTACCGTTATTGTCTCTGCAGCTGCGACTACAGATTAAATTTTTTGGCGTCTCGTAACTATTTCAATAAGTTCCTGTGGATCTAATTCTTACTTGACTTACAACATCAGAAAACCATAGAGAGCACTTTACCCTACGCTGTTCTTTATTTTACGACACCATAGACTTACAAATAGACGTGCAGTTTTGCTTCTGGTATGCAGTCTTGTTCCACTGGTGTTGTGTCGAGTGCCACACGAAATGTCGAAGTGAAACACAAAGGAGATTTCCACTACTGGAATGTACAAACACGGGCTCTGTTTACACGTACTGCATTAATTATACAAGCAAATACATCGCGGTAACTAAGGTTTGCATCTCTCGTGTTCCCCTGTGTATATTGGAAGTGCAGTTAAATACTGCACACAATTATACAGCAGCCGTTTCCTCATTATTCACAAGGTAATTAGAATCCTGTAGTACAAAGTTTTTAGTGCTGTAATGAGAATTAACATTAGTTATTTTCCAGGTAAACATTAACAAGGGAACTGCGAGAGCGACCGAGTAATCGTCGGGTACTGAACGATTAATGTTCCGTTACTAATGACTAGACACAGCAATAAAACGATCTGTGGCAAACCACGCCTGCAACACACAGTGTCAACCGATCAGTGGAAGTATGCTACAAATTGATACAGGTTTTGAACGTAATTTAAATTGTCATTCGTTAGTAGTTCTATAATCTCTATGGCGTATTTCGCAGAGCTGTGTTTTTCTCATCAATATTATGCTGCCATCGGCAGAAGTGGAGGCCATATCCTCATATATAATGTAATTCAGCGACGTGTTGGATTGTTCAAATGCGCGCCTTCTTTCTGCGGGAAAAAGGCTCAAATCTCCGTCTAGTGATGAGGTTTCCCCTGGTTTATTCCCTCAGTATCTCAAGTGCAGCCACAGGATGGACCAGACCATGCCACTGCTCCATCTCTAGTGACCTCGACATCGACGGGAGCCTCAGTTTCTTATCTCAGTGTTAAAAGTGCAACTTGGCTATCCACCTACCCGAAAGGCATAAACTGTATTGTGAGTGCTGAAATAAGATTTACGCGCTGACATTGTCGTCTAGGCCATCTCTTCGATTTACGCGTAAAAGTGGGTATCCTATCGAATAACAAACTTATCTCATTTTCCTGTCGTATATTGAACTGACAGGGATGAAGGATCTGTGAGTAGTAAAGTGCCGAGCGAAACTAAAAATATTATGTGAAAGAAAATTATTTATTTTCCACAGAGGCCAGTTTATTTACAACAGCAAGTATACTTGTTTGTGAATCGAAAATAGCTGTAATATGCCCCCTTCTTCCTTGTTCCTTTTATTGCCCACATTAAATGAGGCCCATTCCAAGTAATTAATAAGCAAAGTCTTTTATGAAGATGTCAGAGGAGCGAAGATTACAATAAACTTTCAGGTTTACATAGCTTGTCATGGTGAGATGGGTACAGTTCTTCTTGTCTAGGGATCTGATTTTTGAAGCTGAAAATCTGAAGTCAGGTCCTCACGATTGGTTTGAACTAAATGAATTGGAAGATTTTTGTTGCAGAATTTCTTACATAAATATATTTTCCACTTTCTCACATTCTAGTATATATCTTACAGCATTTTGATTTTTCACATTAACAAACTAGAGATTCCTTTTTCTGCACCTATTATACAATCGTATCATATCAGAGGCAAGCTTATGACTCTCACGCTCTGCTGAAATAAAAATATTCTAAAGGGTTTACAATTTTTCTTAACAAATGAATTGTTACTAGTGTTAGTTACAATATTAATTTCGATCACTATTTCATAAATGAATTCAGAAGTAAACATAGTAAACAGTACATGATTGTGTAATTAATAATAGAAATTTTAAGTGTGCAAATAATTCATAATTTGAAATGTTTTTTAAAGAAGTAATTTTAAACTTACCACCACAACTAGTACTTATCGATTGTAACATCGAAACTTAAATATTTTATAAATAATTTCCTTTCATAAATTTTTACTTGAAATATAACATACTGTGTATAAAATTATACGAAAGTTTTGAGAAAAGCAATGAAGATAATATTGACCCGCACAAAATTCGAGTAATAGTGCTGGTATCGACAACTACTGTCGAGGAAATGTAATGCTAGAGGAGGATATCCCGTTACAAATCGTTTCTGAAATACACAACAGCAGATAGCTGGCACTGGAAATAATGTATAGGCCTACGTCTGTGACAGAATAGACGGTAGCACCAATAAACACCCAAAACAAATATGTCATTGAGTTCATGGTAGTATATTTACATTCGCAACCGTGAAGCATCCAGGGGGAATCTTAACACATTAATACGTAGTGTAAAAAATTTAAAGAAACTATTTACTACTTTTAATAACATTTTCTATTATATGCATTAACAGACGTTCAAAACTTGAAACAATATACACGTCTGTCAAGCAGACATGCAGACTGTAACATCAATACTTACCCACTCCTGTAGACAGAATTACTGGTGGAAAATAAAACAAAAATTACATCAAAAGCTGTAAGACAAGCAGAGGGGATTGTTGTCCCATTAGTTTTTACAGTCATGGAAAGTTTGGGGAAAAAACTTCTGCATCAGCAAATATCAGTCGCATAAATTAAAATAAGGAAATTTAAAGCTGTGAATTCACTGCTACGAGCCAGGCCGAGAGAATTACTATTTCCAATGCGCAGTCATAGAAAACAGAGAATTTTAAATAATGTCCTCGTCTGTGAGGCAGGCTGAGGGCGTTACGAACCACTTTTATGAACAACAAAATCCCAAGCAGCCGAAGGTTCTATAGCAAAATTACAACTCCCCACAGGGCGAAAGCTTACCCGGCGATGTAAACAATATAGTAATGATTGTACCACCACAACATTTCTACGCGATACCATGTGAAGTTCCACGAAACCTGCCAAGCCCAAGCAGCTATCAGGTTTCATCTGCATATCCGCTCAAGTCCAACACTCAAGACACTGACGACACGGTAGCTACGCAACACCAGGCAAAGAGATTCTGCAACCACAAGAAACAACATAACTCCGCAAGTGACTGACATAGTCCTCCCTGTGATGAGCGGAAGATGAGCGACGGTGGGTTCTTATTAAGACTGTGTTTATACACAGAAAGCAGCCATTAGACAGACAGTTTATTACTTTATAGACTTTGTAGACAGTATTGAGCGCCGTGGACAAATGCCAACCTCCATTTTCCAACTGTGTAAATTGTGAGCACACTCTGGATGGCTGATACAGAATAGGAAAGATTGATATCCATGTTGACGTTTCAAAAATATACAGAAGTGCGACAACACAAACGGGTTCTTCTGACAGATGACTGGGCCGCGCGGGATTAGCCGGGCGGTCTAGGGCGCTGCATTCATGGACTGTGCGGCTGATCCCGGCGAAGGTTCGAGTCCTCCCTCGGGCATTGGTGTGTGTGTTTGTCCTTGGAATAATTTAGGTTCAGTAGTGTGTAAGCTTAGGGACTGATGACCTTAGCTGTTAAGTCCCGTAAGATTTCACACACACTTGAACATTTTTGAGCAATGATTGGTTTTACTGTTACTGTCACATTAATAATATATAAAATACTGGAACTGCCTTTGGTGTGCCGGTGTGCCGATCAGATTTCAGGTAACGTAAGGTGTATGATAGTTGCAGAAAATCAAAATAACATTCCTCAAATGCAGATGGTTGGTATTTCACTAAACACATTTATTGTGCTTAAATCACAGGACAGTTTGTAGACTGGTGATAGGCTCTGCTACGTGATTAAGTGAGTTGAAAATGGCTCTAGCCATCAGTATACAAAAATAAAAGAGCTGTAAAAATCCAGGTGGTGTCCACAAGTAAGTTGTTCAAAGCTGATTTCTCTCTATCACAAAGGAATTCAAGTCTGATCGCAAGATGATGTAATAATCCTAAGGCCGAAATTGTACAATTGTACTGGAAATAAAGAAAATGGCAGCTGAAGACTTCAAGAAATCGTTCAAAAAGTAATCCTAAGTGCTAATCAGTGATGAAAATAAACTAAAGTCTTCACTAACAAACTGGATTAAAGTCCGCCCACTATCGGTAACTCGTAGCCCCCACTGATGTTTCGCGAAATATTTTAAAGTACGGTGACTGCCGTCATTGAAAATGCAAGTTATCAGGTGCACCGCTAAACAACTACTCTCCCTATTACAGGTCTAACCTCTTTAAGTCTGTCCAGAACAACGAGCAAGAAGGCAATGTCACCGTTTTTCCCTTGGTGGACCCCATCTTCGGAAAATCCAAGCCTCAGTGACCTCAAGCTATCTCCAGCTTCTCTTAGAACTTCCTCCACAGGTTGATTCTGCTGCCACTACCGATAGGATTTATGCAGACTACAGTGCCGTCAAATACCACGCACAATAATTTCATATTCTCCCACTCGCTATGTGCAAACTGTTAATAGTTCAAATGGCTATGAGCACTATGGGACTTCTGAGGTCATCAGTCCCCTAGAACTTAGAATTATTTAAAATTACTAACCTAAGGACATCACACACATCCATGCCCGAGGCAGGATTCGAACCTGCGACCGCAGCGGTCGCGCGGCTCCAGACTGTAGCGCCTAGCACCGCTCGGCCACTCCGGCCGGCAAACTGTTAATCCCACAGAAAAAATGAACAGGACCTTTCTGTAGGAAAAGTAGTATTCTTGAACTCTTTTCTGGGATTTGTTTCCGCTAGAGGCCTTGGTTTTCGAATTACTCAAGAGAAAGGTCAAAAATAACCTGCAGAAGCGTATTTCTTGTATAACTCAGAAATCGTTGCCTCCAGCGAAAGTGTATTCCAGCAAAAAATTTGACTACACGAAATTTCCTAGAAAAAGATCATGCAGATGTTTTCTGTAGGACTAATAGTTTGCACATGGCGATCGAGAGAATATGAAAATCCTGTGGGTGTTTTTTGAAGGCGTTGCAAGTTGCATAAAACCCAATGGCATGTATATACACGAATAAGCAAACCAGAAGGATCTGTTAGTTACGGTCATGAGACTATGTAAGCGTTCCCACAAAAGCACTGTTGATCTGATTACTTTAAATCGCCTGGTAAAAGACATCGTAGGGCTTCAGGTCTTCCTCCTCAAAATTATGCGAATATCATGGTGTCTAATTTTGACAAGACCAGGAGGTTATTCGGTCGTCTTCTAAGGCAGATAACTAGTCGTGTTGCAATATTAATAGTTCCCAGAAACTGGAAGTAAAGGCGATGTTGATTTGTCTTATCTGTTGTGAAATGTTATGTAAGTGTAATATATCTTTTGTGACTGTAATATATGTTAGAAAACTGCAAGTTGTATATGACCTTTTATTTACGGAGTCGTGTTTTGATACTTGTCTGATCGTTCTTTGAATTACGCCGCATGGTCTTAGTGTGTGAGCCTAGGGACCGATGATTTCAGCAGTTTTGTCTCTTAGGATATTACCACAGACTTAGAAGAATGACCTTCTATATGTTGCAGGAATAGAACTTAAGAAATGGTGTTGAGTATTTGTAAAAGACCCTAAGAAATGGACTTAATCGTAGCTGTTCCAAAAATAGATTTGCTATGAACATACCTAGTAAATGATATTAAGTAACCACAAGGTATGAGCTCTCTTCTTTACATGTAAAACAAAGTGTTTCATAGTTTACGAGAATTTTCAATTAGTGGAAGTGATGTTGGTGTGCATAGGGTGTAGTGAATTGCTGCAAAATGGTGTAAGTGCTAATGTTGTGTTTTAAACGATGAAGTTCTCAATCGGATGAGTCAATTTTTATTATTCAATTTTCATTTTCATAATTTCGTGATGTTCTGAACACACGTCTTTGTCCTGGGTCCTTCCGGTAGCCGCGCGGAGGTGTGTTACATGCCTCCTCCGGAGCTCCAGCAGCGGGTGTACTTACGTTCGAACATTCAAGCACAGAGCACTTTTCTGTGTGTTCGACAGCTGAAAAACATTTACAGACTTTCATAATGGCCAGGGTTCAACATCTTGTGAATATACATTGTACTGAAAAGTGACAGATTTATAACTTTTTGGATCTGTGTGTATTTCTACTTTTGCATATTTCTGCATTCCCCATCGCACCCCCTCAGGTTTAATGGTAGGAGAGCCCAGTGGACAGCCCGTCAAAAACTGAACACAGATCAATCAAGGAAACAGAAGAGGTTCTGAACTGTGAACAGAGAGCAAAATAGAAACAGTGAAAGGTCCAATAACAGGAAGTGCAATACAGAGCAGCCGAGAAGAGAAATGACTTCCTGGTTAAGCGGATATGGTGTCGGACTCCCTAATGGGCGCATCGTGTTGAAACCTTCCTCGGAACTTTTAAGGTAGGGATCCATAATGACAGTTGATTTTGCACAACTACTCAATTAGTATCCGAAAGCAAGTGGCCTTGGAATGAGAACCGAAAACGTTTGATGACAAGGCAGCAAGTCAACCGAATCATCCACCGGAAAACACGTCGTGTGTGACACATACGGCATTAGTGACATTAGCTGTGTCATCCCCGCCATGAACCATGGACCTTGCCGTTGGTGGGGAGGCTTGCGTGTCTCAGCGATACAGATAGCCGTACCGTAGGTGCAACCACAACGGAGGGTTATCTGTTGAGAGGTCAGACAAACGTATGGTTCCTGAAGAGGGGCAGCAGCCTTTTCAGTAGTTGCAGGGGCAACAGTCTGGATGATTGACTGATCTGGCCTTGTAACACCAACCAAAGCGGCTTGCTGTGCTGGTACTGCGAACGGCTAAAAGCAAGGGGAAACTACAGCCGTAATTTTTCCCGAGGGCATGCAGCTTTACTATATGGTTAATGATGATGGCATCCTCTTGGATAAAATATTCCGGAGTTAAAATAGTCCCCGATTCGGATCTCCGGGCGGGGAATACTCAAAAGGACGTCATTATCAGGAGACGGAAAACTGGCGTTCTACGGATCGGAGCGTGGACTGTCAGATCCCTTAATCGGGCAGGTAGGTTAGAAAATTTAAAAAGGGAAATGGATAGGTTAAAGTTAGATATAGTGGGAATTAGTGAAGTTCGGTGGCAGGAGGAACAAGACTTTTGGTCGGGCGAATACAGGGTTACAAATACAAAATCAAATAGGGGTAATGCAGGATTGGTTTAATATTGAATAAAAAAATATGAGTACGGGTAAGCTACTACAAACAGCATAGTGAACGCATAATTGTGGCCAAGATAGACACAAAGCCCACGCCTACTACAGTAGTACAAGTTTATATGCCAACTAGCTCTGCAGATGACGAAGAAATTGAGGAAATGTATGATGAATTAAAAGAAATTATTCAGGTAGTGAAGGGAGATGAAAATTTAATAGTCATAGGTGACTGGAATTCGAGAGTAAGAAAATGGAGGGAATGAAACATAGTAGGTGAATATGGATTGGGGGTAAGAAATGAAAGAGGAAGCCGTCTGGTAGAATTTTACACAGAGCATAAATTAAGCATAGCTAATACTTGGTTCAAGAATCATGAAAGAAGGTTGTATACATGGAAGAAGCCTGGAGATACTAAAACGTATCAGATAGATTATACACTCCTGGAAATTGAAATAAGAACACCGTGAATTCATTGTCCCAGGAAGGGATACTTTATTGACACATTCCTGAGGTCAGATACATCACATGATCACACTGACAGAACCACAGGCACATAGACACAGGCAACAGAGCATGCAAAATGTCGGCACTAGTACAGTGTATATCCACCTTTCACAGCAATGCAGGCTGCTATTCTCCCATGGAGACGATCGTAGAGATGCTGGATGTAGTCCTGTGGAACGGCTTGCCATGCCATTTCCACCTGGCGCAACAGTTGGACAAGCGTTCGTGCTGGACGTGCAGACCGCGTGAGACGACGCTTCATCCAGTCCCAAACATGCTCAATGGGGGACAGATCCGGAGATCTTGCTGGCCAGGGTAGTTGACTTACACCTTCTAGAACACGTTGGGTGGCACGGGATACATGCGGACGTGCATTGTCCTGTTGGAACAGCAAGTTCCCTTGCCGGTCTAGGAATGGTAGAACGATGGGTTCGATGACGATTTGGACTATTCAGTGTCCCCTCGACGATCACCAGTGGTGTACAGGCAGTGTAGGAGATCGCTCCCCACACCATGATGCCGGGTGTTGGCCCTGTGTGCCTCGGTCGTATGCAGTCCTGATTGTGGCGCTCACCTGCACGGCCAAACACGCATACGACCATCATTGACACCAAGGCAGAAGCGACTCTCATCGCTGAAGACGACACGTCTCCATTCGTCCCTCCATTCACGCCTGTCGCGACACCACTGGAGGCGGGCTGCACGATGTTGGGGCGTGAGCGGAAGACGGCCTAACGGTGTGCGGGACCGTAGCCCAGCTTCATGGAGACGGTTGCGAATGGTCCTCGCCGATACCCCAGGAGCAACAGTGTCCCTAATTTGCTGGGAAGTGGCGGTGCGGTCCCCTACGGCACTGCGTAGGATCCTATGGTCTTGGCGTGCATCCGTGCGTCGCTGCGGTCCGGTCCCAGGTCGACGGGCACGTGTACCTTCCGCCGACCACTGGCGACAACATCGATGTACTGTGGAGACCTCACGCCCCACGTGTTGAGCAATTCGGCGGTACGTCCACCCGGCCTCCCGCATGGCCACTATACGCCCTCGCTCAAAGTCCGTCAACTGCACATTCGGTTCACGTCCACGCTGTCGCGGCATGCTACCAGTGTTAAAGACTGCGATGGAGCTCCGTATGCCACGGCAAACTGGCTGACACTGACGGCGGCGGTGCACAAATGCTGCGCAGGTAGCGCCATTCGACGGCCAACACCGCGGTTCCTGGTGTGTCCGCTGTGCCGTGCGTGTGATCATTGCTTGTACAGCCCTCTCGCAGTGTCCGGAGCAAGTATGGTGGGTCTGACACACGGGTGTCAATGTGTTCTTTTTTTCCATTTCCAGGAGTGTATAATGGTAAAACAGAGATTTAGGAACCAGGTTTTAATTTGTAAGACATTTCCAGGGGCAGATGTGGACTCTGACCACAATCTATCGGTTATGAACTGTAGATTAAAACTGAAGAAAATACAAACAGGTGGGAATTTGAGGAGATGGGACCTGGTTATACTGACTAAACCTGAAGTTTCACAAAGTTTCAGGGAGAGCGTAAGGGAACAAATAGCAGGAATGAGGGAAAGAAATACAGTAGAAGAAGAATGGGTAGCTTTGAGGGATGAAGTAGTGAAGGCAGCAGAGGATCAAGTAGGTAAAAAGTCGAGGGCTGGTAGAAATCCTTGGGTAACAGAAGAAATATTGAATTCAATTGATGAAAGGAGAAAATATAAAAATGCAGTAAATGAAGCAGGCGAAAAGGAATACAAACGTCTCAAAAATGAGATCGACAGGAAGTGCAAAATGGCTAAGCAGGGATGGCTAGAGGATATATGAAAAGATGTAGAGGCTTATCCCTCTAGGGGTAAGTTAGATAATGCCTACAGGAAAATTAAAGGGACCTTTGGAGAAAACAGAACCACTTGTATGAATATCAAGAGCTCAGATGGAAACCCAGTTCTAAGAAAAGAAGGGAAATCATAAAGGTGGAAGAAGTATATCGAGGCTCTATACAAGGGCGATGTACTTGAGGACAATATTATGGAAATGGAAGAGCATGTAGACTTAGATGAAATGGGAGATATGATATTGCGTGAAGAGTTTGACAGAACATTGAAAGACCTGAGTAGACAACATTCCATTAGAACTACTGACGGCCTTGGGAGAGGCAGTCCTGACAAAACTCTACCATCTGGTGAGCAAGATGTATGAGACAGGAGAAATACCCTCAGACTTCAAGAAGAATATAATAATTCCAATCCCAAAGAAAGCAGGTGTTGAAAGATGTGAAAATTACCGAACTATCAGTTTAATAAGTCACGGTTGCAAAATACTAACACGAATTCTTTACAGACGAATGGAAAAACTAGTAGAAGCCGACCTTGGGGAAGATCGGTTTGGATTCCGTAGATATACTGGAACAAGTGAGGCAATACTGACCCTACCGCTTATCTTAGAAGCTAGATTAAGCAAAGGCAAACCTACGTTTCTAGCATTTGTACACTTAGAGAAAGCTTTTGACAATGTTGAGTGGAATACTCTCTTTCAATTTTTAAGGTGGCAGGGGTAAACTACAGGGAGCGAAAGGCTATTTACAATTTGTACAGAAACCAGATGGCAGTTATAAGAGTCGAGGGACATGAAAGGGAAGCAGTGGTTGGCAAGGGAGTGAGACAGGATTGTAGCCTCTCCCCGATGTTATTCAATTTGTATATTGAGCAAGATGTATGAGACAGGAGAAATACCCTCAGACTTCAAGAAGAATATAATAATTCCAATCCCAAAGAAAGCAGGTGTTGAAAGATGTGAAAATTACCGAACTATCAGTTTAATAAGTCACGGTTGCAAAATACTAACACGAATTCTTTACAGACGAATGGAAAAACTAGTAGAAGCCGACCTTGGGGAAGATCGGTTTGGATTCCGTAGATATACTGGAACAAGTGAGGCAATACTGACCCTACCGCTTATCTTAGAAGCTAGATTAAGCAAAGGCAAACCTACGTTTCTAGCATTTGTACACTTAGAGAAAGCTTTTGACAATGTTGAGTGGAATACTCTCTTTCAATTTTTAAGGTGGCAGGGGTAAAGTACAGGGAGCGAAAGGCTATTTACAATTTGTACAGAAACCAGATGGCAGTTATAAGAGTCGAGGGACATGAAAGGGAAGCAGTGGTTGGCAAGGGAGTGAGACAGGATTGTAGCCTCTCCCCGATGTTATTCAATTTGTATATTGAGCAAGCAGTAAAGGAAACAAAAGAAAAATTCGGAGTAGGTATTAAAATCACTGGAGAAGAAATAAAAACTTTGGGGTTCGCTGATGACATCGTAATTCTGTCTGAGACAGCAAAGGACTTGGAAGAGCATTTGAACGAAGTGGACAGTGTCTTGAAAGGAGGAAATAAGATGAGCATCAACAGAAGCAAAACGAGGATAATGTAATGTAATCGAATTAAGTCGGGTGATGGAGAGGGAATTAGATTAGGAAATGAGACACTTAAAGTTGTAAAGGAGTTTTGCTATTTGGGGAGCAAAATAACTGATGATGGTTGAAGTAAATAGGATATAAAATGTAGAATGGCAATGGGATGGAAAGCGTTGCTGAAGAAGAGAAATTTGTTAACATCGAGTATAGATTTAAGTGTCAGGAAATCGTTTTTGATAGTATTTGTATGGAGTGTAGCCATGTATGGAAGTGAAACATGGACGATAAATAGTTTAGATAAGAAGAGAATAGAAGCTTTAGAAACGTGGTGCTACAGAAGAATGCTGAAGATTTGAAGGGTAGATCACATAACTAATGAGGAGGTGTTGAATAGGATTGGGGAGAAGAGAAGTTTGTGGCACAACTTGACTAGAAGAAGGTATCGGTTGGTAGGGCACGTTCTGAGGCATCAAGGGATTACCAATTTAGTAATGGAGGGCAGCGTGGAGGGTAAAAATCGTAGAGGCAGACCAAGAGATGAATACACCAAGCAGATTCAGAAGGATGTAGGTTGCAATAGGTACTGGGAGATGAAGAAGCTTGCACAGGATAGAGTAGCATGGAGAGCTGCATCAAACCAGTCTCAGGACTGAAAACCACAAAAACAACAGCTGTGTCATATGATACGAATATCTTATAAATGCAATTTGTACGACTGGGAATGGAGTGAGCTATGCCTTTTTGCCCGACACAGGTGTTCTAATGTATGTAAATGTGTTCACAGCCAAGGAAATGATTACAGCATTATAGACTGTCGCATAAACTGCGACAGTTTCACAACCACAAGTTTCTCGTTGCTCCGTCAAAACATACGTTTTTAACATTTTTGGATTTTCGCTCCGTTTTGGAAGTCTTGACTCTTGAATTCCTTTGTTGTAACATAGTTCACAGCCGTTTATTTGTTGTTTTCATTTGTGTGACACGCCTATGTAGTATTTCGCCTGCGTTCACTATTCAGCACATTTACTTGTGGCGGTAACGTATTCTTAATTCATGACTTATATTCTACAACCAATGTGTGGTACAACTGCCAATACTACAGAAAAAGAACAAACATTTCAGTGAACGTTCGGATGGTTCGTAATGTCGTGAAAAAGAAAAAGTAAGTGCAGGAGGAGGCTTTGGACACGGCTCGCCCGCTTGGCAGTCCAGCATCGTGACCACGCACCTATTTTTTAAACACTTTTTTTAAATCTCATTTTGTTCGTTGTGGTCCGTTTCATTTGTTCTGGGCGGATATTCCACGACATCCATTCAAATTTTCAAATTCGTTGTTGATCTGTTCACTCAATTTTTTGTTACGGAGGGCAGCTAACCCTCTGACCGAACACGCTGAGCTACCGTGCCGGCGACTAAGTAAAATAACTATTCAAAATTTTCACTTAGCCTTCTCCACGTTAAATGACTGTATGCGCCATCCTGAGCTAGCTGTGTCATTATGTGTCCAGACCACTCACAGAACACGACACAACTTCCTTGACAATACTGTGCGCTATGGAATGCCCAAGTAAGGAACTGAAAGAATCTCGTTACAAAGAACCACCAGTTACTAAATAGCTAAAAATTTTAAGAAGTGGTGTTAAGGCATGGTTTTTAAAAAATATGTAACCATACAATACATAATTTGAAATAATTAAATGGTTGGTTTATACAACCAGGGCAACGGCCTTGCCGCAGTGAATACACCGGTTCCCATCAGATCGCCGAAGTTAAGCGCTGTCGGACATGGCCGGCACTTGGATGGGTGCCGACAATTCAAGCCGACATGCGCCGTTGCTATTTTTCGGAATGTACTCAGCCTCATGATGCCAATTGAGGAGATACTGGACCGAATAGTAGCGACTCCCGTCACAGATAACCATCGTAACGACCGGGAGAGCGGTGTGCTGACCACACGCCCCTCCTATCCACATCCTCATCTGAGGATGACAATGCGGTCGGATGGTCCCGATGGGCCACTTGTGGCCTGAAGTCAGAGTGCTTTTATACAAACTACATGTAGGAAATATCATAGGTTTAAAGTAGCTATCATTTTCTAATATACACTCCTGGAAATGGAAAAAAGAACACATTGACACCGGTGTGTCAGACCCACCATACTTGCTCCGGACACTGCGAGAGGGCTGTACAAGCAATGATCACACGCACGGCACAGCGGACACACCAGGAACCGCGGTGTTGGCCGTCGAATGGCGCTACCTGCGCAGCATTTGTGCACCGCCGCCGTCAGTGTCAGCCAGTTTGCCGTGGCATACGGAGCTCCATCGAAGTCTTTAACACTGGTAGCATGCCACGACAGCGTGGACGTGAACCGTATGTGCAGCTGACGGACTTTGAGCGAGGGCGTATAGTGGGCATGCGGGAGGCCGGGTGGACGTACCGCCGAATTGCTCAACACGTGGGGCGTGAGGTCTCCACAGTACATCGATGTTGTCGCCAGTGGTCGGCGGAAGGTGCACGTGCCCGTCGACCTGGGACCGGACCGCAGCGACGCACGGATGCACGCCAAGACCGTAGGATCCTACGCAGTGCCGTAGGGGACCGCACCGCCACTTCCCAGCAAATTAGGGACACTGTTGCTCCTGGGGTATCGGCGAGGACCATTCGCAACCGTCTCCATGAAGCTGGGCTACGGTCCCGCACGCCGTTAGGCCGTCTTCCGCTCACGCCCCAACATCGTGCAGCCCGCCTCCAGTGGTGTCGCGACAGGCGTGAATGGAGGGACGAATGGAGACGTGTCGTCTTCAGCGATGAGAGTCGCTTCTGCCTTGGTGCCAATGATGGTCGTATGCGTGTTTGGCGCCGTGCAGGTGAGCGCCACAATCAGGACTGCATACGACCGAGGCACACAGGGCCAACACCCGGCATCATTGTGTGGGGAGCGATCTCCTACACTGGCCGTACACCACTGGTGATCGTCGAGGGGACACTGAATAGTGCACGGTACATCCAAACCGTCATCGAACCCATCGTTCTACCATTCCTAGACCGGCAAGGGAACTTGCTGTTCCAACAGGACAATGCACGTCCGCGTGTATCCCGTGCCACCCAACGTGCTCTAGAAGGTGTAAGTCAACTACCCTGGCCAGCAAGATCTCCGGATCTGTCCCCCATTGAGCATGTTTGGGACTGGATGAAATGTCGTCTCACGCGGTCTGCACGTCCAGCACGAACGCTGGTCCAACTGAGGCGCCAGGTGGAAATGGCATGGCAAGCCGTTCCACAAGACTACATCCAGCATCTCTACGATCGTCTCCATGGGAGAATTGCAGCCTGCATTGCTGCGAAAGGTGGATATACACTGTACTAGTGACGACATTGTGCATGCTCTGTTGCCAGTGTCTATGTGCCTGTGGTTCTGTCAGTGTGATCATGTGATGTATCTGACCCCAGGAATGTGTCAATAAAGTTTCCCCTTCCTGGGACAATGAATTCACGGTGTTCTTATTTCAATTTCCAGGAGTGTAATTTCGTAAGTATACTACAATTTTGAAAAGTATCTGAGACTGAATTACTTTTATTTCCTTTAGTGTGATACCATACCTTATCAACTAATTCAAATTATCAGTGACAGTGACACTACTAATAATCGGCACTAATCACTGTTCTATAATTACCCTAAGTTTATCATAGCAATTGCTTCCTTAATTAATAGTTTTCTATTCTGTGGTCTTGCATATGTACTAGTTTGTCAATAAAAATACAAATCCTTGCTTTTATATCAGGTTCCTAATTCTAGTCGAGGTGGTTCTCACTAAGGTTCTAATATAGAAATTGAGCTTTTTAAAGCCATGTTTTAGAGAGAGAGTCACGACCGATCTAGTACAGATGATGAACCAGTCTCTCAACAAGAAGAAGACGAAAAACAGTCTATGTCGCGTCATCAGTTATTCACTTAAAAATTCAGCCTCCCCATCTGGCTGAGCCTGAAAACGGAAGAGGAAAATATCATCAATCTCTTCCCAGCTGGTTACGGAATTAGTGCATCAGAGAACACGGTTGCTATGTCCTTGTTCTCCATGAGGATGGTAGTTACTGTGCGAACACTCTCACTCAATATACAAAGAACTGCCAGTGATGAAGTAAACAACACCGTACCGAAATTAGAGAGTGGCGAAGCGGAGTTGGGAATTTATGTTTCAGCCTTCAACAACGAAGAATTTTTGTACTGTATTTTCTTTTATTCTTGGTAATAAATATCTTCATAAATGTGATCAGACAGATTCATCAACATTTCAAACTTTTCACATTTGTATGGTAATTATGTGCTTGCAATAGATTTTCAATAGCTGTTCTAAAATATTGGTCCTCTAAAACATTTGTCAAGTGAATTTTTATACACATATAGTTTTACAGTAGAATGGATTGCAGTATGACTGCAAGATATGAGTAGAATCAGCCTGTTTAGTGAGTGAAATCTACTTGTACGTTGTCAAGCATTTGTAATGTTTGAAGGAGATATGAACTGAAATCTTCAGACATTGCAACACTGGCGTCTTTTGATGATGATTAGGACAACACAACAGCCAGTCCCTGAGCGGAGAAAGTCTGCGGCCCACCCGGGAATCGAACCTGGGCCCTTAGGTTTGACATTCTGTCGCGCTGACCATTCAGCTACCGGGGGCGGACACAGAAGTTATATTACAGCGTTCTTCGAACCTACAGAGCGTTAGTTATTAGGTCAATGTGGTACGGTAAGCATGAACTCTCCGTGCCTTTAGGATTCTGAGAACTACTGACATTTATAATCGTAATTCTGTTTGAATTTTTCCGTGCAGTAATACGAGGATTTGGTTGGAGCATTGTAGCTACGACATAATAACATTTTCCTCGCAATTAAGACGTCGATGGAGACGACGTAACCTACCATTTCGGTCTCTGACAGTGAGACTGTTGTGGATTGGCTAGAGAGCCAACCCACTATGAGAGGAAGCCGAAAGGCACGCGTTTTAGCTCACGCAGGGTGGCGTGAGGTCTGGAACAGGACAAGGAAATTAGACTTTAGCAAAAAAAGGACGTAGCTGTTGGAATACTTAACTTTAATCCGTAAATGGTGAACATCGCTCTTGACGGTACATGTTTTACAGCATCGATAGTAACTGGTAATGGTGCTTGGCTAGGTCGTAGCAAATGACGTAGCTGAAGGCTATGCTAACTATCGTCTCGGCAAATGAGAGCATTATTTGTCAGTGAACCATCGCTAGCAAAGTCGGCTGTACAATTGGGGCGAGTGCTAGGAAGTGGCCGCGGGGGTATAGCGGTTCTAGGCGCGCAGTCCGGAACCGCGCGACTGCTACGGTCGCAGGTTCGAATCCTGCCTCGGGCATGGATGTGTGTGATGTCCTTAGGTTAGTTAGGTTTAAGTAGTTCTAAGTTATAGGGGCCTGATGACACAGATATTAAGTCCCATAGTGCTCAGAGCCATTTTCTAGGAAATTTCTCTAGACCTGCCGTGTGGCGGCGCTCAGTCTGCAGTCACTGATAGTGGCGACACGCGGGTCCGACGTATACTAACGGACCGCGGCCGATTTAAAGGCTACCACCTAGCAAGTGTGGTGTCAGGCGGTGACACCACAGAGACCGTGTATAGTGACCTTGTTTGGATGTCGTCTTTTGGGAAAATGTCTAGCATAACGTTCGGCAGCGTGGACGTAGATGTCCTGGCACTCTCCTAAAACAGTAATAGTGTCTATGATTTCACTGTAATCAGCCATTATAGCTACGTGACTTAGTCTAATAAAGAAAAACCGAGTGGTAGTTTTGATGAACTGTTCACTCAAATTAAAATTGAAGCAAGAACAGTGTTTAGCATGTGGAAGTGGGCAACACCTCTTTTTCCTCGTTCCTTCCTCGACGATTGAGCGCTGCGGAGACAGAGTACCTGAGTTTTACAATAAATTTCAGATGCTAACAGGTAATACTCTGTTCATTAATCACGACAGGAGGAGCTATACTTTGAAAATATCCGGAGATACGGGGAAAATTCCAGCTGGATTACATCACGTTCAGCCAGAGATGCCGAACCCCTTTTGCTGATACAGACTGAGATCACTATTTAGTAATGGTGAAAAGTAGACAGAAATTTAAGAGGATCGTCCGGAAGTATGAGTGTGGAAAGACGTGGACTACATAATTACTGAGTAATGATCAGACGCATTTGAAGTTCACTAAGGATGTGGATACTACGATAAAAAAAAGCAAAGACGGTAGTTAAGTTGAAGAGGAGTCGACAGCTCTAAGAGGAGCAATCACAGATGTTGGACAGACAAACATAGGTACAAGGAAGGTAAGTGAGAAGAAGCAAATCAAATACTTCAACTGATCGACGAAAGAAGGAATTACGTACGTACAGAGAAGGAAGGAAATATAGCAATATAAATCCTTGGAAATGAAATAAATATGGAGTACCAGGCAGCCAAGGATAAACGGCTGCAGCGAAGAAGCAAGGAAATCGAAAAAGAAATGATCGCCGATATTAGCATATAGAAAAGGACATCAAAGGAAAAGATGCTAACATTAAGGATGCAACGTGATGTCCACTGTTAAAAGCGGAGTTGAGAGTGGATATGAGAGGGAGGACCTGAGTAATGACGTGATAGAAGAAACTGCAGTCATTGTATCTCCAGTACTAGAGTTAGAATTTAAAAGAACTCTTGAAGACTTGAGATACAATTAGGCGGATAGAACGGATAACATTCTATCTTAATTTCTAAATCATCGGGGTAGGTGCAGGCAAATGACTATTCAAGACGATGTTGCGAATGTGGCTACATACCATCAGACGCTCGGACAATTACCATTCACTTGATTCCAAGGATAACTAGAGCAGCTAGGTGAATCAACTAGTGCACAATCACTTTAACAGCTCATTCATCCAAGCTGCTGTCAAGAATAACACGTACAGGAATGGAAAAGAAAATTACGTTACTGTTGGATGACAATGTTTGAGTTGACGATGGGGTGAAAAATGTCATGGGATAGCGGTAAGTACAAATATTGATGTGCGGTAGTACCATGTACACAAAGTATAATAGGGTATTGCGATGGCGGAGCTGTCATTTGTACTCATGTGAATGATATGCAGAGGTTTCCGACGTGATAATGGCCTCACGACGGAAATTAAGAGACTTTGAGCCGGGAATGGTGTTTGTAGCTAGACTTAAGGGACATTCTACACTCCTGGAAATTGAAATAAGAACACCGTGAATTCATTGTCCCAGGAAGGGGAAACTTTATTGACACATTCCTGGGGTCAGATACATCACATGATCACACTGACAGAACCACAGGCACATAGACACAGGCAACAGAGCATGCACAATGTCGGCACTAGTACAGTGTATATCCGCCTTTCGCAGCAATGCAGGCTGCTATTCTCACATGGAGACGATCGTAGAGATGCTGGATGTAGTCCTGTGGAACGGCTTGCCATGCCATTTCCACCTGGCGCCTCAGTTGGACCAGCGTTCGTGCTGGACGTGCAGACCGCGTGAGACGACGCTTCATCCAGTCCCAAACATGCTCAATGGGGGACAGATCCGGAGATCTTGCTGGCCAGGGTAGTTGACTTACACCTTCTAGAGCACGTTGGGTGGCACGGGATACATGCGGACGTGCATTGTCCTGTTGGAACAGCAAGTTCCCTTGCCGGTCTAGGAATGGTAGAACGATGGGTTCGACGACGGTTTGGATGTACCGTGCACTATTCAGTGTCCCCTCGACGATCACCAGTGGTGTACGGCCAGTATAGGAGATCGCTCCCCACACCATGATGCCGGGTGTTGGCCCTGTGTGCCTCGGTCGTATGCAGTCCTGATTGTGGCGCTCACCTGCACGGCGCCAAACACGCATACGACCATCATTGGCACCAAGGCAGAAGCGACTCTCATCGCTGAAGACGACACGTCTCCATTCGTCCCTCCATTCACGCCTGTCGCGACACCACTGGAGGCGGGCTGCACGATGTTGGGGCGTGAGCGGAAGACGGCCTAACGGTGTGCGGGACCGTAGCCCAGCTTCATGGAGACGGTTGCGAATGGTCCTCGCCGATACCCCAGGAGCAACAGTGTCCCTAATTTGCTGGGAAGTGGCGGTGCGGTCCCCTACGGCACTGCGTAGGATCATACGGTCTTGGCGTGCATCCGTGCATCGCTGCGGTCCGGTCCCAGATCGACGGGCTCGTGCACCCTCCGCCGACCACTGGCGACAACATCGATGTACTGTGGAGATCTCACGCCCCACGTGTTGAGCAATTCGGCGGTACGTCCATCCGGCCTCCCGCATGCCCACTATACGCCCTCGCTCAAAGTCCGTCAACTGCACATACGGTTCACGTCCACGCTGTCGCGGCATGCTACCATTGTTAAAGACTGCGATGGAGCTCCGTATGCCACGGCAAACTGGCTGACACTGACGGCGGCGGTGCACAAATGCTGCGCAGGTAGCGCCATTCGACGGCCAACACCGCGGTTCCTGGTGTGTCCGCTGTGCCGTGCGTGTGATCAATGCTTGTACAGCCCTCTCGCAGTGTCCGGAGCAAGTATGGTGGGTCTGACACACCGGTGTCAATGTGTGTATTTCGGAATTCGACGGGGAATTCAATATTACGAGAGCCACAATGACAAGAGTGTGTCCGTTAAGAGACACAATGTTCCGCATTTGCAGACTTGCTGGGTTGCAAAAGGCGAGCGGAACGTTCATGTTCTGTGCAGCGGTCTCCCAATACTCGTATTGTTTGTTCTATATAGGACATACTACACTGGGAAGATATTTCCTAAATTGCTGCCTTCCACAATTACCAGTTACCTTTCACTAATCTCAGTACGTCCGAAATCTTAAACGGTGGGCGGAAAATGACTTTCACCTAAAAATTTCCAAGGATTCTCTGTATTTTGAAGGTAATGTTTCCAAATAAGAGAGGAGAAGGTAGGGACTTTGTGGCGCATCCATTATTCGCTTACCGGCTCTTGGTTTTGAGTGAAGTTTACTGCTCGAATTTCTATTTGTATGTTTGAAGAAGAAGCAGGCAACATATAATTTCCTCCCACTTACGTCTCGCGAAATAATCAGGTGTAGAGTATCAGAGAAATGAGAACTCATACGTAAGTTTTAGACAGCCGTTCTCCCCACGAAACATTCAAGAATGGGACATCCTTGATACCACTCTGCCACTTCCGAGTCACACTTTTTCTTCTCCCTTCTTTGAGGGGTCTCCTGCTATCGAGATTCATAAGCTGCGACATGGCTGCGAATTGAACAGTGACCCGATTATAGAATAAATTTCCTGAACTTCACTTTATGGTCACAATTTTTTTGTCGTCAGACTACCGGTTTCGGTCTATAATGACAATTTTCAGATCCGTTTTATAAAAGCAGCTGTTCCTTGAGGAGACTACATCTCCTCTGCAAGTCGACACGTTGTAATTTTCTGGAATTCGTTAGTTATCTTTAGAAACTGAAGAAATCTTTTGGACCGGCAGTAAACCACAGAATTTCATTAGACAATCAAGAATATATAACGCCAGCCCGTGCATTTTAATGACGCGTGCTGTCGGCAGGAAGTGCATGGACAGTGTAGTCAGTGGTGGCAATGACGGCGAGTCGCTCTGGGCTCCGCTCAAGCGGCAGATACACGGCCAGCGCAGGCAGTCGCTGTCTCCTGTCGGCCGCTCGTGCGGCGCCGGACACTCCGACGGGTTCGAGCGCGTCAGAGGTCGCTGGCTACAACGAATCCTACAGCTAAATCCACGTACACACACCACAAGCCAAAGTACAGTGCGTGGCAGAGGGTACTTTGTGCCGATTCCTGTCGTTCCCTTTCTGTTAGCCCTTGCGAATGGAACGAAGGAGAGAGGACTGCTTTTAGGTCTCTCTACAACCAGCAGCTAGCGACGGGAAAATCCGACCGGTTAAAGCGGATACGGGTGTTTTAGTTCCGAATAACAGGTGTTTTTCGATATTTCTTTGGTCTCGGTTATAACAGGTGCCTTTTTTTAATTTTTACTAATAACCGAGGAAAGAAACCGATATGACAACTACCCCTAGCAGCGTCATAAAATTTTTCGTTTTTAAATAAATCTTTTTTTAAGGGAGTAATTTTTATTCGTAAGATTTGTATTGGTTTGAAATGTTGCTTTATTCTAGAAAAATGGGAAAAGCGGCCCATGGTGCTGTATCAATAACACATACAGAACTGTCCGCAGCTCGTGGTCTTGCGGTAGCATACTCGCTTCCCGCGCACGGGGACCCGGGTTCGATTCCCGGCGGGGTTACGGATTTTCTCTGCCCCGAGATGAGTGGGTGTTGTGTGCCTTTCATCATCATTGACTCGCAAATGGCGGAAGTGGTGTCAGCTAAAAAGGACTTGCAACTTTGGCGGCCGAGTACCCCGGCCAACAACGCCGTACAATCATTTCATTTTTCACAGACGGAACTGAGCAACAAACACATGACATAAGAACTGCTACAACATTGCTGAGATAATGATGTTCCTGTTTCTGTGTGTCGTGGCTTAAGGTCCGCGTGTACGTGCCGTGCAGTGTGCAAGACTTGCCCCCCCCCCCCCCCCCTCCCCTGCTCTATATGGTAATTTCTCGCGGTCGTCGCCGGACATCCATGGCATTGCAGAATTGCACCAACCCTTGTCTGGAAATGGTTTTCCAAAGTGAAAAAGCAATGAAGTTCAGCGCATCATTTGCTTTACAAGATAACGACTTGCCTGCCATTCCTATGAAATAATAAGAGGAACAAAGTTATGGTAACAGTAATAAATCAGGAAGTTCACAATAATTCATTCATAGTATACGTTAAAAATAGAAAGCAGTTTTTTCTATTGCCTGTGTCTACGTAATATAATTTTATCTGCTTGTAGCCCTTAAAATCGGACAAATTAAAACGAAAAAGAGAGTCCTTCCACCTCAGCTTTAATCCTTCATCGAGGATTATTCGCAATGCGCGAATACTGCTATGATCCCCGTTTACAAGATGACTTTTGAGTAGATTTTGAAAAAAATGGAATCAGTAAGAGAATACTGGTGATTTTTTGTAGTATTCAACCACTTACCGCTTTTCGAGAACGGTAGACGGACAAAGTTTTCATTTATTTACCTATGTAATTCAATATTTCGGTTCTATGTATCATGAAAATGAGTAAGTCGACATTTTTCAATTTTCGTTCGACTCTTATGTTAACTACAGGAAATAATAGTAAAAATACTGAAAATCGGTTATTTCGAGCTGTTTTAATAGTCAGGTTCCACTGGCGTGGAAAAAAGCCGATAAAACAGAAAACCAGCTGTTTCAGCGATAACCGCCGCAGCAATCTTTGTACCCGATGAAATTCTTCTGTCTGTCGCAGGTGTTAGTTGTCCATCCTTCCTCAGTAGCATATTGCCTTTTCTTTTTAAGACGTCCGGTGGGCACTCGCAGTTTTGCTAGTAATATGGCATTTATTCTGTCTTGCGCGACTGTTATAAAAACTCATATTGGACCGCCTTATTTTAAAGTATCTTCAGTGATCACCGTAACAACTTCCGGTTTCACTATAAATCTCGTTAACGGGACCACAAACAGCTTTCATTTTGCAAATTACTTTTATTTCTCACCTTTTTGGGCTTCTACCTTTATTCCATGCGTTCTGTCACTCAGGCATACGATTTTTAGCAACTGCAAGGCATATGTATGCCTTGTGCGCCTCCTAAATGTCAGCTGGCGTATACTCTTTGGTGTTTCGACAGATGCAGAGGGCGTTTAATAAGTAATGCAACACTTTTTTTTCTCTGCCACATTCCGTTGAAAAAACGCAGGATTTGCTGTGGGACATCGTGGAATATTCCAGCTTCAGCCTCTACAGTTGCATGAGGTGCTGATAAGTCATAGCGCTATACAGAGCCTTCAAAGTGGTGTCTGTAACGGAAGTGCGTTCCAAGCAGAGAGCTGTCACTGAGTTTCTTTTGACGGAAAACCAGAGCGTCGCAGATATTCATAGGCGCTTGCAGAATGATTACGGACGCCTGGTAGTGAACAAAAGCACGGTGAGTCGTTGGACTCGGCGTATATCATCACTGCAACGAGGTCTCGCAAACCCGCCCGATCTCCCACATGCCGGCCGGCCGCACACAAATATGACTCGTGCAGTGTTGCTACGTGCGGGCAGTCTTATTTGAGGTGATCGACAGACCACAATTAAATAGCTCGCTGCTCAACTGGATGTCTATGTTGGTAGCGCTGACGCACTCCACGGGAAGCAGTGGATGATGGGGAGATTGTTGATGCAATAAGACGTTGGCTGCACGTTGACTGGCGTACAGGCCCTCGCAGTAAGGTGGCATAAGGCCGTCGCATAGAACGGAGGTTATGTTCAAAAATAGGGTTTTATTGCCAAAAGAATGGGGAATAATATGGTGTGCTGGAATCCTGAATAAAACTAAACGAAATTCAGAAAAAGAGTGTTGCATTACTTATTGAATGCCCCTAGTAGATGTTATCAGCGAAAATAAATACTGCTAGTCACGTCTTCCATGTGACGCACAGAGCCAACGGAAACAGTCGACTGGTTTCCCATTAAAATCAAAATTATTTTTAAAGCGAAATTTTACGCTCCCATTAGACAAGGCGGTCCCAAATCGGTCTGATGCGAAATGCGTTAACGAGGACAAGAGAACTCGAAGAATTAAATGTACTCCAGCAGCGACTGAGTAGTGCTGTAGCATGATGGTAGGCGATGCTGTCACTGCTGCATTACTGGTTATTCTTCATGTTTCATTGTCCCTGTTAATATATATCTATAAAGCTAACATCGCACTAGATTAATTTGGGATCGTTCTATCGAATGGGTAGGTTTACAATTTTGTATGTTACGGGAAACAGACCTGTCCTTACTATCGGCTCTGGGCATCGCATGAAACATGTTATGAGCAGTCCAGACTGACTGCAGCTACACATAGAGAATCGTAACTGCAAATCTGTCAAAGCATCAGAGATAACACGCCTGACGACTGTGGGGACGGTGAATCAGAACTTTCCGAGGCGCTAGTATGGACCAAAACGAGAAAAAATGCCTTCTAAACATTGACTCTAAAATGCATACCTTAAGAGTAGAAGAGATGTATATGACAGCAGCGAAGATGAACAAAAGCTCATAGTTCTTCAGGTATGCACTTTTAAGCTCATATATGTGTAGGGCATTTTCTTTTTCTTTTGCTCCAAACCACCACCTATCAAAATATGGGAGGCAAAGAGCTTTCAATAGAAAAGATGTGACTCAAAGTAGCTAAGATCAACAAGTGGCCATAGCTGATAAGGTATGTATTTTAGAGCCCATGTTTACTCGATTTTTTTTTCTTGTTTTGGTCGACAATACCATCCCTGAAAGTTTTTCGGTGGAATTCAGTTTCATCCTATGTATCTACCTGGTTGTCTGAAAAAGTCTGAAAACTTTGTAAGGGTGTTGCAGGGCAGGTTATGCTGAGAGATAATGTTAAGAAAAAAATTCTAAATTATGCTCCTTTTCCGAACGAAGGTCAGTTCACAGTGGCCACCACGGCACCGTCACGTCACGCAGCCGACCCGCCAGGGTATATTCACACTGTCCGTCGCATCAAGTCAATGAAAGTCAGTTGATACCAACTCTCATCGCTGTCGTCAACTGTTTTTTCGCCGGAACTACAGACTTTACAGGATGAGTCTCAGCTAATTATACGCGCGAAGTGAAGACACAGCACGGTCGCTAATTGTGTGTTTGGTCCACGTTTGCAGTAGATTGGCATTTATCTGACTCAGTGGGTTCCATCTTTCAGCGATAGCTTGTATACTAGAGGAGGAGAAAAGGGAAGAGGGTGGGTGCGCAAAATGATGTCATTACAGAAGGGGAGTTTCACACACTCTACAAGAAGCTCGGGGAAGAATAATCTGTATAAATATTTCAGAATGAAAAACACCAATTTTTTTACTTGTTACGTGAAACTGAAACTAGAACTACAATTAAAAAAAAACTGTTGTGAGTTGCCATCACAACAAGCGAAAAATTAATGGTTTGTTTCAGATAAGTTTGGTTGCCAGTTCAGTGTAAATTTTTATTTAATGGTCATATCTCCGTATCGTTCGAGTGCCTTATCTGCACTGGAGTTAGCCAGTGAAAGCGCATTGACAAATGGTACTTGCAAAACCGTTCCGCGCACAATGTAGAGCGCTACTTAATAATCTAAGCCTGCTAGTGTGCAGTGTACATATTCAGTCTCTTTCAAGCTTAGTTTTTGCTTGATAAATGTTGCAAATACCTCATCTGTACTGGTGTTAGCTAGTGAAGCTCCAAATTGACAACTGACGCTTGGAAAACTGTTTCATACACCGAGTAGTGTATCTATTCAATTCATTTCAAGTTTTGTGTTTGCTTCAAAAGTGTTGAAGCAACTCAGTTGTACTGAGGCTAGCTAGTGAGAACGCATATTGACCACTGTTGTTCGAAAAACTGTTTCACGCGCAGTGCATACAGCTACTGTACAGTTTTGTGTTAGCTACTAAATGTTGCAAGTGATTTTTCTATGCTGGCGCTGGCTAGTAAAACCGCATAGTGACCACTGATGCTAGGAAAATTGTTTCATACACAATACAGAGATTTATTTAACAAGCAAACTTGCTACTGTGTAGCTTTACATATGGCTGCCAAATGTTGCGAGTGATTTATCTGTACTGGGTTAGCTAGTGGAACCACATACTGACCAACGTTGCTTGGAAAACTGTTTTGCATTAATGCAGAAATGTCCTGAACAATATATAAGCCTCTTACTGTGTAGTGTACATATTCAGTTCCTTTCAAGCTTTGTGTTTGCTTGCTAAATATTTCAAATGCCTTACCTGTGCTAAGGATAACGTGAAACATCATAAAAATTGTCCAGATGCTCACAACTAATCCTTCTTATTACACTTTACAATTAAACGTGGTTGTTGTATTATACAAACAAAATGGTGATGGTGCCTTAATTCAAAATGTGAGAAATTAAATTGTGAATTATTTTGTCTTTATTTCTGTGTTCCACATTAATCTGGAATTGATAATTTATGAGTAGTATGTGGTTCTGAGAGCATGGAAAATAATACATGTATGTCTTACACTTACTTCTACAAATTAAATTTATGATTATCACTGGTCTGAGAGCTGCACGCAATAACCTGACTTTATTTACAGTAATCACTCTCGAAGTAATGGAGTATATGTGATGCTATATTTCATCGACGCGCAGGTCGCCGAAGTGGTGTCAAATCGAAAGACTTGCACCCGACGAACGGTCCACCCGGCGGGAGGCCCTAGTCACGCGATTTACAACATATAATTATTGTGTTACATTGTGCTACGGGATCTTTATACTCTGAAAATATCTGTGTCTCCTTAACTGTGCTGGGAAAACGGAGAAGTTACAATATCCTTTTGTGTGAAGTAGTACAGACGAATCGGCATCGTGCCTTGGAGGACTGGTCGCTTTGGAACACAGGTCTCTTTCCCTAAGCTTATGAAGGGCCGCGAAATTCTAAGAACGCCCAGGATGCCTGTGACTGCTCTTGTTTGTTGGCACCCTTTGAGGTCAGGAAACTCCGTTGAGTACTGTAGTTGCTTGCTAGCGTGACGTACCTGCTCCCTCTGCCGCCATTTTTATGCTTCCACAGCGTGAGAACTTCCCGTATTCTGGGAACTCCAGCAGCAGCCGCCTCTACTTTTGGTTTACCCAACGAGCGGCGCAGCAGTCGGTATGTCAATCTTCAGTCACCTAAGGTCAACACAGTGGTTCCTATTCTAAAATTTTGGCAGCTTCCCCCCGCCGAACTGTTTTTAGAGAGAAATGCTAGGTTGTCAGGATTGATAATCGTGATGGACACTTCCCTCGATAATATGGCGTTCTAGAGGGCGTGTGTGTTGCATAGAGGGGGGTAGAGCGGCGTTTGGGTCCGCGACGTCCGATTTTTTATGGCGGAGAAGATGGGGTTCAGCTTTGGACAGGGTTACTGTTTGAATAACTGTCGCAACTTAGCAGCAGTGCAGCCCTTTAACACTCAGCAAATCGCAACTTGCTTGTCCTATAAATTGCAACTTGTGTTATATTTGTAGTAATTCAGAATTGGATTTAGTATTCAACAGTTCCCTTTAACTGGATCTGTGAGCTGCTCAGACCTTTTGGAACGCAGCCTGCACGTCCGCTAACAATATTCCTCGTTACGTTTCAGTTACTCATAAGTGATCGAGGTATAATCTGGTTCGATAAATCCATCTTCTTTGTGAAGAGCTTTTTTTGCTAGAAATTAGTTCAACCATCTTTTAACATTTTTGTTAATAGTTAAGATCCCATGAGTTTTAATATCAAGCTAGCTTATTCTTGCTATACAGGGCGCCAGTTATTGAACTATATGAACGAAAATCGTCATAACTTCTGAAAAGTTCCCGCATAATTGGCCGCGGGCATTATGGGGATTAGTATGCGCATTATGGTTTGGTTTAGCGACGAATCCCGCTTTCATTTGGTTGAGTTCGTCAACATGCAAAATTTGGGCATCGTGGGGATTGAGAATCCGCATTTGGCAATCAAGAAGTCTCTTCACACTCAACGGGTCACTATGTGGTTTGCAGTGTCCAGTCATGGAATAATGGGTGCGATATTCCTTAATGCCGCGGTGACTACAGAACGGTACGTCAAGGTTTCGGAAAATGAATTAATTCTGGTTATCGAATGTGAATCTGATATTGACAAGGTGTGGTTCATGGAAGACGGAGCTCGAATCCATCGAAGGATGAGAGTGTTTGATGTCCTGGAGGAGCACTTTGCAGACCGCATTCTGGCTCTGGGGTACCCAGAGGCCCCTGGCATAATCCTCAATTGGGTGCCATATTCTCCGGATCTGAAGACATGGAACTCCTTTTTGTGTGGCTATATTAAATACAAGGTGTACAGAAATAACCCCAAAAACATTGCTGTGCGGAAAACGGCCATTCAGAACGCTTCGACAGCATAGATGTTCCGACATTTCGACGGATCATGTAGAAATTCACCACTGGTCAGCGCCACATCATCTCCAATGATGGCAGGCATATCTAACATGTGATAACGTAAATCCAAAAACCTGCAGTAAAGTTGGCATGTTGAATAAATTGTGTGCACACCAAAGATTGTAACAATTTTAATTTTTTCATATGGTTCAATAACTGTCACCCTGTACATTCTTACAGCAAATTCAATTCTCTTGATTGTTTGATTAATGGAGAGAGTATGGTTCCAAACGGCGAGATCATCAGTGTCGGGACTCTAAAGGGAGTTACATAAGAAAGTGGGTCTGCTAAAAATGAACGTATTCAGTCAGAGGAGTCAAATTATAAAAGAATAATTATTAAACACACACAGTATAAGCTAAAAGGTGAGACTAAATCAAAAAACTGGAAAAAGGGGGGGGGGGGGCGGTTAAGGGGTCACAGGCCGTAAAGACTGTAACAGGAGTATCTCAGTCACAACCAACCCGCCCCTGCTCCAAGACTAAAGGAGAACCTTATATCTGGAATTAAAAACCACTTTCACAGAGGAAACCAAGGACCAGGCCAACCATCCGTGGATCGTCCGCTAATATTAAATTAAAGGAAGCAGGAAGACTATACTTATCACGAAGGGTCGAAAGAAGGGGACATGCCACCGATACGTGAGATATCGTCAGTCTGGCGCCACAACCAGATTGTGGGGCGGGTAGTTACGTAGGAGGAAGCAATGGGTGAGCCGGGTATAGCCAATGCGTAAACGACATAAGACTGTGGTCTCCTTACGAGATGGGTGGAAAGAAGTGCCCCAAACTGCAGTAGACTCCTTGATTGTGCGGAGTTTATTACTAGAGAAGTAGTGCTCCACTGTTGGGCAAAGAGAGGTTTGACGTAGATCCGCATATCCGTGGGTAAGTATCTGCTTCTATAGCCAAACGGTCAGTCAAATCATTCCATGGGATTCCCACATGATTCGGCACCCAAAGAGACTGAACAGGCGGTATGCTCAAGGGCAGGGAGAAGGTCATAGATGGCAGAGACCAAGGGACGACGAGAGTAACATCGATCGATAGCCTAAAGGCTTCACATGGAGTCGGCACAAATTAAAGCACTATGGAGGGAGGCCTGAGAAACGAAAAGGAGGACCCTGTAAATGGCTAGAATCTCTGCTGTAAATACTCTAGATGATCGTTGCAACAAATGGTGCTCGAAGCTGGTAGGAAATGTCAAAGCATATCCCAGCTTATCAGTATTCTTAGAACCATCAGTGTAAAAGACGGTGGCACCTTCGAACTCCGCAAGGATGGCACATAAAAGACGCCGGTAAACCATAGGAGCAACAGGACCTTAGGACGCTGGAAGAGAGCGGTCCTAATCCGTTTTCTAGGCACCATCCAAAGGCGGGAAGAAAGACATTTGCCACAGACCAGTGAGTGCAGATGGAAATCCTGGCAGAGGATACTGAGACGCATACTAACCAGCAATCCCACTCATGGGCGGGTGTTAGGAGGGAGACATCCCTCATTGGCGAAGAGCACAAGGTGTACAGGATAGTCAGGGATTTGGCGAATGTTGACTGCGTAAGAAACAAGGAGTTAGCTCCATCAGATGTGTAGAGGGGGAATCCTTACTTCTGTGAGGAGACTATCAACAGGACTAGTGCGAGAGGCACCAATAGACAGACGTTCCCCACATTAATAGACATGGTCAAGACGTTTCAAAGTGGAAGAAGCTGCTGAGCTATAAACCTGACTACCATAATCGAGTCTGGACAAGATATGTGGGCCAGGAGGAAGAGAGTATTAAGCTTCCGCATGCGTATAATCTTTAGGTGGCAATTGTGGGATAGCCATGTCAGCTTGTTATCAAAAATAAGGCCCAAGAAACGGGACTTCGTTACAACATCAAGGAGCTCGTTGCATAAGTAAAGTTCTGGATGAGGGTGTACTGTGGGTCGACGACAAAAATGCAAAACCCGCGTTGTGTAGGAGGAAAACTGGAAGCCATGGGCGGTGGCCCAAGTAGAGGTCCGTCAGATGGTGCCTTGGAGCTGGCGCTCAGCAGACGCCATCGAGAAGGAGCTGCAGCAGATGCAAAAATCGTCAACATACTACGTTGGGGTAATGAGAGGCCCAACAGAGCTCACAAGCTCATTTATGGCAGTGAGGAAAAGCGTGACACTTAGCACAGAGCCCTGTGGGATACTATTCTCCTGAATATGAGGGGTACTGAGTAACATACCAACTCGAACCCGGAAGAGCTGGTAAGATAAAAACTTCCGGATAAAAATTGGAAGGGGACCACGGAAGCCGCAATCATGGAGGGTACCTAAAATGTGATGACCTCAAGCCATATCACACGCCCTATGTAGGCCAAAGAACACTGAGACAAAGTGCCGGCAGTGAGTAAAAGCCTGTTGGATGGCTGATTCCAATCGTAGTAAATGGTCAGTCCAGCGGGTTGCTGCTAAAGAGCTTGCTAAGGTGCAGAGATTGGCCTGCTTAGCCATAACGGGCAGAATTAGCACCACACAAACTGCTGGAATGGAAGCCTTGCGGGATATACCCCTACCTTTGGGTTAAGATGGAGGCAGAAGCTGGGGCATACAGACTTAAAACTGGCCAGAACTGGGTCTCATTCTGATTTCCAGAATCACGCACTAACATAGTGTGTAAGGTAAATATAGGTATGGCTGGGGAAATGCCCGCCGACTACATAATAACTCAACACTGCTTCGACATATGTGGAGGAGAATATGAGTAGGTGCTACAGTGACCGTAGAATCTACATATATTCAGACAGTCAGGCAGCCCTGAAATGATTGGCAGCTCCTGCAACAAGATCTAAGATTGTTGCAGATTGCCACAGGGCTCTGGCGGAGCTAGGGGGAAGCAATAGGGTGTACCTAGTGTGGGTCTCTGGCCACTCAGGGATCTGTGGCAATGAACAAGCCGATAGATTGGCTAGGATGGGGGCAACAACTCCAATTATTGGACCAGAACCTGACTTGACACTCACCAAGGCTATGATCAAATTATAACTATGGAACTGGCTTAGGAAACAGCACGTAGGATATTGGACCAAGGTCCATAAACAAAAACATGGTAACGTAGTGACGCAAAAGCCATGTTTTAAAAAAAAACTCTGTAATCCTGAAATTGAAAAAAGTGGCTCTGAGCACTATGCGACTTAACTGCTGAGGTCATCAGTCGCCTAGAACTTAGAACTAACTAAACCTAACTAACCTAAGGACATGACACACATCCATGCCGGAGGCAGGATTCGAACCTGCCACCGTAGCGGTCGCTGGGCTCCAGACTGTAGCGCCTAGAACCGCACGGCCACTCTGGCCGGCTGAAATTGGACAGGAAAGAGATAAAACTCATGACTGGACTGATGACCAGCCATGGGAACTTCAAAAAACACCTACACACATTGGATATAATGGAAGATGACCCTAAATGTAGGATCTGTGATGAGGGTGAGAAACTGCATCACACCTAATCTTTGAATGCATGGCATTGGAGAGTAAAAGATACAGAATCTTCGGGGCAACTAGACCTGAAGAAATTGTGTCTAACAAAAAACTGGTAGAGAGACTCCTTTCACTATTTAATGGCACTGGTTGGCTTTACTACATATACAGGGATGATACCGCACAATAAACCTTGTATCGGTGCCGGCAGTGGCGGGTTGGACCTAAGCTGTTTTAGCTCTCGTGTTAAAATCAATCAATCAAATGGTCAGTTGGAGATTATCCTGCCTGGAGGCCACCCTGATATGGTGACGGCCTCGAGATTCGAGTACCCAAGATAATCTGGAGTTGACTATCCTTTCAAGCTGTTTACAAAGCACATTTGTAGGACTAATGGGGCGATAGCTGTCGAGAGAAGCCATGGGCTTAAGGACGGGGATAACTATAACGTCTCGCCATGGTGATGGAGACGCACCCATGATCGAGATGAAGTTGAACACACTGAGGGGCTGTTACCTCTAGGGAATATACAAATGTTGAATCATTTAATTGTGAATGGAGTCTGGCCCTGTGGCTGTGTCTCATGAAGAGCTAAGAGCCTGCACCAATTCCCATTCAGTGAAAGGAGCATTGAAGGGCTCAACGCGGTGTGGGTTGAAATGGAGGGGGGTCTGTTCAACTCTGCATTTCTGTTGCAGAAAGACAGGAGGGTAGGAAGCGGACGACGATGCTTTCACAAAGGGTATCTCAAGGTGATCTGCGAGGACGAAGGGATCAGTGTACAGAGTCCCTTGGATGTCTAGACCCTGGACAGTTAACTGTTGCTGGCGGCCCAGAACGCTACAGACCTTCGACCAAACCTGCGATGAAGAGAAATATGTCCCCAGAGAGGAAATACAGCGCTCCCAGCATTCCTTTTTGTTCGGCTTAGTAATTTAACGAGCCTTTGCATGAAGACACTTAAAAGTGACTATGTTGGTCTGGGAGGACTGTTGCTTAAATCTCTGCAGTGGCCGTCGGCGGTCCTGGACAGCGACTGCGACGTCCTTGGTCAACCACGGTACTGGTCATTGACGAGAGGGCCTGTGGATAGGGAGACAGCAGTGCCAGCAGTATGAAGAAGAGCGGCAGAGATGCCTTGCATGACTACATCAATGTAATTCGAGAGGGAGTTGTCAAAGCGGACAGCAGACATGTATAAAGGCCAATTGGCCCTGCAGAATGCCCAGCGTGGGGGCGTGTCTGCCTGGCGGCAGCAGGAGAACGATAGTGTCACTGGGAAGTGGTTACTGTCACAAAGGTCATCATGGGATGACAAACGTAGGGAAGCAACGAGGGCTGGGGAGGAGATCGCGACATCGATAGTAGAGAAGGTGCCATGAGAGGCACTGAAGTGGGTAGGGGAACCATCATTCAGGAGCCACAAATCGAAGTCCGTGATAAGTTGGTCGATTAGGATCCCTGACTCGTTGATGTGACACTCCCCCACAGTGGATGGTGGGCACTGAAATCCCCAAGAAGAAATGGGGGTGGGAGTTGCTGTACTAAGATAGACAGTGCAACATAAGCCAAGTGGCCTATCTGCAGGGAGTTAGCCAATGCAAATGGGTAATGCCAGAGTCGTTTGCACTCTAACCACTATCACTTCCAAGGTGGTACGTGGGGTGGGATCCAGTCATTGAGGACACTGGAGCGAACCAAAGTGTAGACCCCACCAAATGCTATTCCAGGGCCAGCATGGTTCCGACAGAATGTCCAATAACCACATAAGGTGGGAGAGTGGTCGTCATAGAAATGTGTTTCTAGGAGAATAAGACAGAACGCAGAATAAGAGGAGACAAAACGTTGCATTTCCGGTAGGTGACGACAGTAGCCTTTGTAGTTCCACCAGATGATCGTGTAGCGTGAGTCCTAGGTGGGCATGAAGGAGCTGAGGAAGACGTCAAGTCACTTTGTGAGTAGTTGTCACCGACAAGGATGGGGTGACATCCATAAATAAGATGTCAAATTCAGATTGCGAGAGAGGAGTGGGAACCTCCAGGGGCACCAGGGACGCCTTGTCTTGGGATTTATGTTTCTTCTTCATCTCTTTCTGAGGTGGAGGAGGGCAGGACACAGGGGGAGTACAGGCGGCAAGATCGGGAACCAAAAGAAAGTGGACGACCTTGGGGCCCACAGATGGGGTGCCTCGTGGTTGAGTGATGGTATTAGTCTTCTGGCCTGAGAGACAACGGGGAAATGGTTCCCGAGAGAGAGCCCGATCACTGACAGATGCTGAAGAAAAGGGGTACTTCTTCAGCCAGGTGGGAGGGGGGCGACTCCCTTATGGAAGGTTGTGGGAACGGCAGGGGAGGTTGAGGGGAGAGTAGAGTGGGTCTGGAGTAGGGACGAGGGAGGAGGAGGAGGAGGAGGAGGAGGAGCAGGAGTAAAGGAAGTAACAGAGGCAAAATTTGAAGATAGTGGCACTGGATGGAGTCTCTCATACTTTTGGCGAGCCTCAGTGTAAGACAGGTGATCCAAGGACTTATATTAGTGTATGTTCTTTTTTCTCTTGTAAGCAGGGCAATCCGGTGAGCGATGGGCGTGCCGATCAACAAAATTAATACACACAGGCGGCGGAACACAAGTGCTTCTCTCACGGACAGGGTGGCCGCAGTACCCACACAAATGGTCCGTCATACAGTGGGAAGACATATGCCCAAAAGGCAACCACCGAAAGCACCACATAGGTGGAGGGATGTATGGTTTTACGTCACATCTGTAGCATATAACCTTGACCTTCTCTGGGAGGGTATCCCCCTCGAAAGCCAGGATGAAGGCGCCAGTATCAGTGCAGTTGCCTTAGCGACCCTTCTGCACACGTCAAAGAAAATGAACGCCACGACGCTCCAGATTAGACCAGAGTTCCTCATCAGTTTGCAGGGTGAGATCCTTGTCAAAAATGACTCCCTGGACCATATACAGAGATTGGTGAGGAGTGATAGACAATGCGACGTTGCCAAGACGATCAGAGGCACGAAGAGCTGCGGATTGGGTGGCAGAAGAAATTTTGATCAACCGGGAGCCTGAACGCAGCTTACAAATAAACTCCACCTCACCAAATTTGTCGTCTACATTTTCCACGAAAAACAACATTTTTGTGGCATTGAATTTGTCCCCATCCGTCCTAGTGCAGACGAGGTAAGGGGGAGAAGGTTTCAGCCCAAGACAGTGAGCCTGGCCCTCCTCCCATGGCGTAGCCATGGAAGAGATTGCTGCCAGGTCAGACGAGACAGCATTTAAGGATCCTTCACCATTCGAAGAGACCGCCGTGTGAGAACGGTCAGATTTTTGCCGTTTGATATGCTTCACGCCAAGCATCCGCCCTGATACCACCCACTCCGCCCAGGGGCTCCCGCCGTGGGCGCCACCCAGCCATAGCAAGGACCGTCTGGCACGGCGGCCGTTGCTGGGTGTTCTGATGCTCCAAGAAAACAAACAACCACTCCTCGGCATACATGGGGAGGTAATAGCTCAGGTATCAGTAGTGTGATCCCTGTGTTGTCAGGGAGCTCAGCCACGTGGGTACACAACAGCCTCACCACACGGAATGACTATACATGCTGGTGACCTAGCAGGGAGGAAGGGGTCTACAGTGGGGAAGGGAGAGGGGAAGGGAGAGGACAGAGGAATCCACACTGTAGATACTAGGGAGGGTGTTCTTATCCATACGGCTCACACTAAAAATAGGAAATTTTGATATGGAAGTCAAACCTCAAATAGGGACCGAAACGCCAAACGGGTGGAAGAACAGGCAAAAGGAGCAAAATTGCAACAGGAAACCAAGGGAATAGCCAGGTCGACATAAAGCAGAACACCGAAAGAGGGAAAGAAGGTGGCATTGGGGAGGGAGCAGGGACAGGGAGGGAGGGGTCAAGGAGAACGAAAAGCAGGTAGGGAATGAAAAATGAGCTGCAATAGCTAGGGGCCCCGTGTGCGCCACTCACGAACCCACGGAAGAGCCGTAAGCCCCCTGGGGATTCCATTTTCTTATATCAATGAACTCATATTCTATACGAAATAAACTAGCTTAACTAAAAGTGATATTTTTAGCTTATTTAGGTCTACTTCATGACTTTGAACAGGCGAGCTTTCATTATTGAAAATCTTTCAAATATCTACTGCCAGACATTTCTTAGGGACAATTGCAGTGATGCAAATTGCGGTCACTTTGAGCACATGCTCAATGACTAATTTCCAGCCACAAAGGGACAGGCATGAGAACTCATTAAATCAACCACCCCGAGAAATAAGAGGCGAGGGGACTCACTCAGTGAGTGGTAAATCAATGATCTCCGTTTTATTTGTTTATTGTGCCTTTACAAATGTCAAAAAATCAGTTAATATTGTGATATATATATTTTTGTCAATAAACTCGTTAATTAAAAATGTTCGCTCCAAATCTCTCCTTTCTCTTTTCAAAACCTATGTCTCAAGTAGGGATTTCCATGAAATAAAACTCACACTTTCGAGTGACCTTCGATAATTACCTTCAAGAACTTTGTTATTGTTAATGATATGAGACCCCATTTGCCCTTTCCAAATTGTGTCTAACATTGTATTTAGCTGTACCTCATTGATCTTCATTGAACGTTGCCATGACCCTTAGTTATATTTCATTTTATACATAAGATTTTCCACTCTTATATTAGGGATTCCATTTAAAAAACTAAAAAAACTTTAACTTGCAAATCACCTTGAAAATTAGTGCAACGTCACGCCCATTTGTAGCAGTGCGTGACGCTCCTTACCACCTACAACTTTTATAAAAAACATTTTGCTCCATTTCATCTCTACTTCTAGTTATTCCCCATAGTGGATGAAAATAATCCACCCTGCAGACCTGAACCATTGTCGGCGCTGGTTAGCTCTCGAATCTGATGAGAACAAACGTATCATCGTACTGTTCATAGTAACTCACTCTGTCTTATTTTCCTATTGGTAACGAATATACTCCCGTTATACCGTTTTCTGCTGCTGTTGATATTACCCTATGCTCATCTGACCACAATGATACATGTCAGTGTACTCTAGAACTGACGAAGGCGATGATTTGCGATCCTTCCACCATCGTGCGACATTTTTATACAGTGAGGATGACTAAAAAATCGAATGTATGTGTAACGCACGTTTTAAACCAAAATCACAAAAACCAGCAGGTGGCCATATGAGCGCCTCCGGTTACTCGTCATCAACTGGCTTATGAACAACACTGATCATTCCTATCCTCTATCACTGTTGGTGACAAGAAATGTCTTTATCAAACGTAAGGAAGAGGAAGGAATGGTTGAACCCAAACAAAGCAGAAACTCTCCTGTGCGCGTCATCGAAAGATTATGTTAAGCACCTGGTGGAATAGTGACAGTGCGATGTATTACGAATTGCTTCCCCGAGGTGTAATCATCACTACTGACATTTATAGTTAACAACTGAGATGTCTCACAGATCCAGTCCAAGAACGACGATCAGGAAGTCTGCGTCAGGTGATGAAACAACACGATAACGGCCGCCTGATTTATGCTAGACTGACAAGAATCACTGCACAGGATTTGGGTTCACAAGTCGTTTCGCACCCGTCTTTTTCACCTGAACTTGCGCCCTCATATTTTTAACTTCTGCACTCTCTGTCGTACAGATTTAAAGGAATCTCCTTTCCTGACGAGCCCCAAACGTGTCTCGAAGTGTTCCTCGCCTCAAACCCAAGTGATTGCTACAATCGTGGAAGCGAGAAGGTACCCCAGCGTTGGAGGACAATTGTAAATGGTGAATGAGAACACGCGATGGTTACCTAGAAAGTAATGCACCATATTTTTTCTTCAACAATTCTTTATTGAAGATAATGAGAATTACACACATGAAAGAATTGTCTTTTGTCTACATACCCTATTTTTCCGCGTGATCTCCACCCCGTTCTATGGCCTTCCTCCAGTGCCAAACAATGCCCTGTCGATACCAATCCTTGTCCTGGTTGCTATGTGAACTCCCTTTGCTGATTGACAGAAGCAGCGCCAACTGCCGAATGTTAATGCGTCTGTCCTCGCGAATGACATCAGGTCGCTGCAACACGTCAGGTGTGACAGCCGTGGATGGTCTCCCCGACTACTGAAAATCGTGGAGCTCCACCGAACCGCCTTCTGATGACCTCACCCTCCGTGCCCAGCGACTAACTGTACTTCTATCGACAGCAGATGCTCCATATACTTTGCACAATTGTTTTTTAACATTCCCCATAGTTTCTTCCTCTGCAGTGAGAATTCAAATGACGGCACGTTGCTCGTAACGTACACCATCTACAAATGCCATTTTGAAACTGTCCTGCAGCTACTCTATCTGTCGGAAGTGACGGAAACTTTGCGAGCTCACTCAGGAGACTTCAAATAATACGTGAGTAACGTTTCGCATTCGTAGCATTGGTTTCGGCTGAGAAAAAAAATTGCCGTTCATTACTTTCTGGGCAACCCTCGTAGTATTTATTACTAAAGTATCTATTATTGTATTTGTTGTGTTTATTAAACATATGGAAAAACACTACTAACTTATGCACCAACTTAATGCTTTAGGTCGTAACAGAAACGGAGTGCCTTTATTTGATAGAATGGGAATTTGTTCCGCATTAGGATCATCTTCTGTATTACGATCATGTTTCTCCTTCTCTATCATTACTCTCTCCTCGTTCTGTCCTTTCTCATTGGAGGGCAACCCTGTATCATCGCTAAGAGGTGCCTCATCTTCTAGTAGACTTTGTCTAAACTGGACTGATGGTTCACAAGGAGCACTCCATCTGATCTGTATCCTGAAATTGCGTTTTCCATTGTAGCCACTTTCTTAAAGACTTCGTTCTGCCAGATCGTATGGAGACATCTTACGACCCAGATGATTCTTCATATGTACATGAATCCCACTCTCGATTAAATGCTGCTTTCGAGGAACTAAAACAGGTTAAGTTCGTGGGAAGTATGTGATGGAATGGTTGTCACCACAATTCCTATTTTTTTATGCCTTAAGAGCAATGTGAGCCATGTGGATATCAAGCATTAATAATAACCGGATAGTCTTTTCGGTCAAGTGTGCAGCAAAATGACGAAGACTTTAAAAAAGTTGTTCACTATTCCATCCATTTTTATAACAACCATAGATAGCTTCCAGTGGTCACCCCCAGCGCTGAAACAACAAATGATGGCCGGCCGGTGTGGCCGTGCGGTTAAAGGCGCTTCAGTCTGGAACCGCGTGACCGCTACGGTCGCAGGTTCGAAACCGGGTGACCGCTACGGTCGCAGATTCGAATCCTGCCTCGGGCATGGATGTGTGTGATGTCCTTAGGTTGGTTAGGTTTAATTAGTTCTAAGTTCTAGACGAACTGATGACCTCAGAAGTTAAGTCGCATAGTGCTCAGAGCCATTTGAACCATTTGAACAACAAATGATAGTTAGGTATGTGTCCTTGCCCCGCGATATTTCTACACTCAGCTATTTCATTTCCTTTGGGGATAAGATTCTATAGGTTTTTTATACCGACCCTTTGCTCGTTGCATCGACAGTGAAAATTCTGTTTGGTGAGGAGCTAATTACTTCATAACTTGTTGCAGTTTTGAGAAGAAAAATTTCACTCACATCTTCTTCATTGAAAGCTACTATTCTATTTAAACAAGTCCCTTCTTGTTCTCTGAGCTTAATTTCTGGATGTCGTTTTGTATATAAGGAGAACTAGTCTTTCCCTCTAACCTTGTTGATATGAGGTATGTTGTTTGCCTCAGTGAACTTATAACACTATCTATGTAGCCGTGTGGGGGACACCCCATAGACTAATTAACTTTTTTTCTATATTGACCAACTTTGAGCAGGTAACAACTTTAGTTTTTCTTCTTTCCTTGATGGTTTCTATTTTTTCAGTAATCTTTAACTTCTCCCCATTTTGTCTTTTCCTCTCTTCTGTCCACATTGTTCCCGATTTCTTATTTCTTCTGCAGTCAAAGGCTCCTCAACTTAATACTTTATTCTTGAAAAGATTTATGTCTATTATTTCCGATTCTTTGAAGTTGTTTCTTTCTAGATTGTTCCTTAAGTATGTGGTATTGTAGATTTCTTTTTACAGGAAAACAGGAATATTTCCTTCCTGGGTCTGTTCTCATTCATTCAGCAGAGCTGTCCGAAAAAGGTTTATCTTCTTTCAGCCATCACTTCTATTTTCTCTACAATTTTGTAGAGCTTCTCGTAACTTCTCATTTTCAACCCATCTTTATTTTGTATTGCACCTGTCATTTCTCTATCCTCCCATAAAGTACCTCTCTTCTCGCGATTTTGAACGAGTCGGCGTTTCAGCAACTTTGTAAGCAAGAGCATCAGTAGATTAAAAGTAGCCGCCAACCAACTGCAAAATACAAGTTTATTAAATCATGACCACGGTTTCGACGGTTTTAAAGTAGTTTCTTTAGAGGATTTACGTGGAATAAGAGTGTCTAAAGCTGATGTGGGAGTCGTTTGTTTTAAGACAAAGCCCTTCAGTAGACGGCTGCTACTTTTATACGACGTACTTTAAATGTTGATTAAGTGGATGACATGTACTAGACAGAGTCAACGACACCCACATTGGTTACAGAGAATGTGACTATACATACAACATCATCAGAAGAAGATGGTTTTTGCAACTGGTTGGCTGTAGCGTCTGATCGGTTGTACCGCTATTCTGCCCAACTTATATTCCATTATCAGCCATTCACATCCATATAAACATTCTGGTTTTACCACTATGGTACAGTATATTAGATTTGTTTTTCCTAGATATGCATTTATTGTTGTAAATATTCTTTGTCAAAACATGTGCTCTCTCCATTTCGTTACATCTACTGCAAATTTTTATAGTCCATTCTGCCGTATAGTTTCTCCAAGGTATTTCAGTTTACTTACTTGCTCTATTTTACCTATTTGTATTCTACGAATTTCGGTGCATTTTTTTTATTTTTGTCATGAATATTGCTTTTTTCAGCTGAAATTTCGAGGCCAGTTCTATTTGCTATTTCGAGAAGATTTATTTGAATAATTGCGTCTGTCAGAGATTATCTGTAAGTATTGCAATCCCATACAAAAGTCAGGCATTTTTCCTTAATTCCATCTGTTTTCCTTCCTACAATTATATGTTCAATTTTGTGATTCTTAGCTCCAAATTCTAGGTTCTTACAATTTTTCTAGAATACAAGTGTACAGTAAAGGTGATAAACCATTCCTTTGTACAGCAGTCCTTTTTATTTCGAATGGCGGAGGTAGTACTCCTATAAATTTAACTGTAGATATCGTCTTTGTTAGAGGTTCCTGAATTACGTTTGTTATTTTTGGTTTAACACCAAATTCTCTATTGCCTTTATTTATTGACCCTGTGCCTACTGAACCGAATGCTTTTTTGGAATCAATAAAAATTACTTTATTAGTTTTCTGGTGAACATTCTGTTTAGACTTATTGATTTGAGGCTAAAAATTTGTTGTGCAGAATCTTCCTTTTCGGAAACCTCCCTGATATTCTCCTAATTGTTTTTCTAAAGTTCCTAACACTTCATCCAGGAGAATTTTTGACAATACTTTGTGTGTCAATGTCAGTAGTAACAATCCTCTGTAACTGTTGACATTTTGTTCATCACCCTTTTTTATATAGCGGGTGGATTAATGCTATTGTCCACTCTTCTGTGATCTTTTCAGTTTTCCAAATATTCTCAAAAACAGTTTTATATCATTTACAATTTTTGATTCTCACCACTTCAATGACTCTGCTCTAATGGAATCTTCACCACTTCTTCCGTTATTTTTGAGTGATCTGACGACTTCATAAATTTTTTGCTCTGTTGGTGCGGAATACTCCTCCAGATTTAGTGGTATTGCTTGAAATTCCAATTTTACTGTTGGAACTGGAACTTTGAGAGCTTGCAAACAAAAAAAATTGCTAGTATTTCGCGATTTCCTTTGTTATTTAATCCCATTTTGTCATTTTCATCTTTCCTTTGTTGTCTGAATTCTTTAAGAGTCGTTATTTTTTGAAAAATCTGCATTTTATCCATTTTTGAGTTCTTTGTTCTAGTTTTTCTTCACCCTCTTCGTTCCACCACGTCTTCTTTTTATTCTTGGTCTGTCCTAAGGACTTCGCTGCTGTTGTAGTAATTTGTATATGGAGTTCATGCCAATTAACTTGATTTGTTGTCTCAATTTCTTCTCTAAATTTTTCTCCATTTTCTGTTGTAATATAAGATGTAGCCGAGTTGTATCTGATTACTTTCTTGGTGGTATTTTTTTGTTTTAGAAGAGAGAAACCTTTACTCTTGTTGATATAACGATCTGAATCAAATTCTTCATTTCTGATTACTTCAACGTTCATAATTTGCTTCATATGGATATATGTTCCACTTTAAATTCTTCTTCGTTTCGATTTGGAGATATAGAAGTTATCGCTTGTCTTGGTAGCTCGTATATGGTTCTTCTGTAGAAATAATTTCATTTCCTTCTGGCTCCCAATTTTCAGTAGAGAATTTACATTTCATGTTTCAAAGTAGTACTTAAAGTTGGAAGGCTTTTCACTATAGTTCATCTCTTCATCACTGCAAATGTTGGGACCCTCCAGAGCCCTAGGCCCCAATGCATTAGAAGATGTAATGGTGGATTCCTCATGAGAGTTACAACCTGGAGTAATGCATCAACTGCGCGAACTTCCCATTTTGCGACTTGAAGTTCTAAATTGTAGAGAATAGGAAATCTAGGATCATCCTTGAATTCCCTAGATACGACCAGGTTTTTATCCTGGAATATTACTGATTAAGCCACCACTATCATGTGGAACAAACATTTTCGGGGTACCACCACTCACATACGTAACCGCCGTGCTCTCTATCGACTTGGGGAGCTCCGCTATGACCAAATCCATCTTCTCTTTCTTCGCTTCACCGTAATCCTGGTTGGTCGGCCTTTATAGGGTACCATCGGCTGGGCCAGTTGATCTAAGAACTTTTTTAAGAGGTGTTACTCCTTATTTGTACTGGCTTGTGACAGGCAACCTTGGAACGTTTAGGATCCACGTCGGCGGAGTTAGTTAACTTTATTATATGTTTTGCCAATTAGACTTCTTGAGTATCTGGAAAGGTGTCTTTCAACCTAATCTCGGAGGAGCGTATACGCCAGTCTTCCTTCTAGTTCTGAGCGTCATCTCGTATTCAAAGGGCCCTTGACAAATCTCAAACTTATCTCGTTCCTTTAATGGCTTCTGAAGCCTTTTTTTCACGTTTCTTGTGAGCACTTGCATTTTGTGATGGTTCTTACATAGCTCGATAGCACCTGGAATATAAAGCATGTTTTTCTCGAATGCTTAACGAATACAGTAGTGAACAAAGACTCGTCACCAATTCAGATGGACAAGTAACCAATGGAGGGTTAATGGCACACAGTCAAGAAAAAAGCTTATGATAGCTCCGACTTATACTGACATGAAGCCATGCAACGTAGCTACCCCCACATATAGCGCGGCCACCCCCGTCGGAGGTTCGAGTCCTCCCTCTTGCAAGGCGGTGTGTGTGTTGTCCTTAGCGTCAGTTAGTTTAAGTTAGGTTAAGTAATGTGTAAGCCTAGGGACCGATGACCTCAGCAGTTTGGTCTCATAGGAACTTACCATCACCACCACCACCACCACCACCACCTCTGCATACGAATAATATCACTGGTACACCTGTGATAGGATAACAGGGTAGATCAACTGTAGAAACCATCCTTAACTTGCATTGAATGTGCTCTCAAAACAAGATGAAATTCGTTGAAAGATATATCCGCAATTTGACTGTACAACAGATTTTACTCCACGATTTAGACTTAGTCGTTAGGCCATTATCAAGTTTTACAGTTGCGTATAAAAATCATTAGACTTTAGTAGAAAACACGTCATCGTCAAAACATCTATCTTCGGTTTTATACATGTTTTGACGATGAATTGTGTGACACTCAGGCTCAAGTCTAATGATTTTTAATACGCAATTGTAACACTTTATAATGGCCTAATGCCGAAACATAGATTGTGGAAGAAAAACTGTTATACAGTCAAATGACGATCATACCTTTCAAAAGTTTTACATGACTGTGGATATACACAAAATTAAAAACAAGATGAAATGTAGCAGAAAGCACAAACTGTTCTTTACAAGATTCACTAGCAATTTAATATGGCGAACGGCAATGTAGCATTAATTGGTACTGGTAGCACTGGATCGCAGAATTTTCTGGAGCAGCAATGACAGCGTTCTAACAGAAAAATAGCAAATAAAGCACCGAAGGGTGTGTCGGCTGCATCTAACGGCCGTGTCTGCACTATAAAGTGAGAAATTCTACTAGGAAATCAGATTACCGTCACAGCCATGCAACTTACTTGGTAAGACGGGCAGCTTGTTTTGATAGTTTGTACCAATTGAACGTTCAGAGGTACTGCCATTCATGTCGCCAGAGAAAGCTGATATAGGTATGATTGATACGTTTAAAGCAGAAGGGGAGGGAAACCACAGATTGGCTGTCTGGACCGTTCCGTTGTGGAGTTCCTAAATCAACTTGTATGACATCGTGGCTTTGAAAACTACGCTGTTTAATAATTGATTTCAACGACGATGCTTCGTAACTGCGTGGTATAATTCTCGTGTGTTTACTTTAAGAACGGTTTGGAGCTGGTGATACTTGTTTCTGCTAGACAGAAGGAACAGCTATGACTGGATGGGCTTATGAACTACGTCCTTCACATGTAACAGAAGAAAACGGTGTCCTTTTGTGACAGATACATGAAATTTGGCGACTGCTCTGTTTCCAAACTCTTTACCACTGGAGAGGGATAATAGTGTTACCAATACAGTGAAAGGTAACACAGGCCATTACCACAACAATCCGAAGGAGATATGCAAAGATATCTGTTTTAGCAAAGATTCTACTACATACTAGTATAAGCAACTAAACCACATCACATGTATCGTACACGCTAGTGTGAAGATAAACAGCTCTACCAGTTTGCTGGAGGTAAAATAAGAGCCATAAAACACATGTAACACATTCTCATCTATAGTTCTGCAAGACACTGAGGAGATAGGTCGGGTTGGAAAAGATATTTTTGCGTCTCTCTCTAAAAAAGAAAAAAAGAAAAAACAGTGATATAAATTCACACACGTAGATCGAAAAAGGAGGGTATGCTTATTCATGTAACTTATGGACACTTTTTCTGATGAAGCATTGATACAAAAAGGAATATGGCTACTATCAAACGACATATATGGCAATACTCATACCGCCCACAACGAAAACTTGCACATTCTTCTAACAACCAGTTTTCGTGCTCTAAAAAAAAAAAAAGGCAATTATTGATTTTGAGGCGGGCTTTGATGATACAGTGGGAGTAAATAGAGTACTAGGGTTATTCCATCTTCCCTTCTTTTTCCTTTAGCTCGTCTCAGAAGGAAAAAACGGTTTTAAACCCTCTGTGTGAGCCATAATTTCTCATAATTTACTGTTGTGATCCATACTTTGCACATATGCTAGTAGGCGTGTCATCAGAACGTGAGCTCATGAAATTATATGACAATCTCAGAGATGCACATTACTTCTTTTGTAGTGTCTCCCAATGCTGTTTGTTGGCTGTCTCTGTGTTATTCCCTCGATTCGCGAAGTTCTCCGTTGAAACTTTTGACTCATTACTCTAAACGAGTATCTCTTTATACTTCCTAGAATTAGCAAACCTGGTTTTGTAAGCATTAACAGCTTTTCAGTAAATTTGGATCTCGTCCTGCCTTTTGTACAGGTGGTCGTGGCATTTTAAATTGTTCCCCATAGAGACTCTTAATACTTGAGATTGTTACTGTTACGTGAGGTTGGTCCCTTAGGTTGAAATAAACGGAATCGACTAAATGAGTGTAACAGTACAATGTTTATATAGTTATTGATCGTATCTTACACACAGCACTGTAAAGACGCAGATTTCACTTGACGAGAACAACCAGCTGTTGTGTACGACTTCGTTCACAATGCTAAGGAAAGGTGGGCTACAGAGCGGTGCAGCAACTGCTGTCGTAGGAAAGCAAGGCAGGAGCAGAAATGATTAGCGCACAAGTTAACAAAACAAACAGAAGATTTACTTATATTTCTCGAGGCGAACGAAGACTAGTTACAAACAATCGGCAAGAACTGGAGTCCAGCTCATGATATAGGAATTCTAATTATACTCACTGTGCTAAGCGCAAATGAAAGTTTACAGTTTTAAACATGGCTGTCTCTCACAGCCGCAATTGAGTTTCAACATAGGAATCACACAGACAACCGGTTGCCAATTGTCTTCATCAGGACAGAATTTTAAGAAACCGTGAAGCTACATTGCGAGAAGGCAACGGTTAAAGTTTCAAGTAGATATGCTTATGTCAAAAATTAAAGTTAATCACGTTCCAGTCCTCGGCATATGCCTTGCTAGGAACAACAACAACAAGGTATACGTGATCGAGGCTGGAACGTGTTTAATTTTACTTTTTGACCCGAGCATATTTGCTAGAAACTTTGACCACTGCCTTTTCGCAACGTGACTTTACGGTTTCTTAAAATTTCAATCTGTTGGAGACATCCTTAGAGGTGTCGAAACCTAGGTCAATGTGCCAAACAGTTATTAGTAACTGGTTGGCTGTGTGATTCCTATGCTGAGACAAATGAAGGTGTCGTAAAGAAGAGGCCCCAAGAGCAAGTGGGCTGAGTAGTTTCTGCCGGCCACCCTATCCCGCGGTGGCAGGCGGTGCTGATGGTACGGAGTCACTGTAGGTGTGGATTTGCGGGCGGACACCATTGGTCTGTTCGGCCCCGCGTGATTGCTATCGGTTGTTGAACTGCTTCCATTACCAACGTAACGACGACCGTGCACTCTGGTTTCCCTTCGAATGAATAAATCTTTCGCCTTAGCTCCTCCAACGACGTCCATGGAGTGTTATCAATACGTGATACCACACTGGATCCAGTCATCGAATTCATAAATGGAATAGCACTAAAAATACTTTAACAAAAGCAACCAATTATTAATCAACGACGGACATTAATTTACATTTAAAAGAATTTAGAATGCCGACTAAAACAAGAGCAGCATAAGAAAATAAGCCGTTGCAAGCGAGCTTCGGATACATATCAGAAGTTTACAGGACCATGAACTTTCTGCCGTTTGAATACACAGCCATAAACTTCCATATTGGTAAACAAACTTCACTGTATAACCGACCACACAAAGCGTGAAGCATTATCACAAAAGCTAACGTGAAACAGTCATGTATCACTCACATAACAAGATGAGCTATTCACTGTTATCATAATTAGGCTAACACCCCTTCAATCATGTCTATTTTTCTACGACATTAAAAAAAAGTAACAAATCTGTTGTCCAACCGATGGCACACAATTGGCACAACATCTGTCTCCTATACAGCAAAAATAATACACTGTCGACAGACAGCTCAACATCATCAATATTGACGTAGTCTAGCAGAGCACTGCTTGTGGGCTCTTGTTACACTATAGTATCTGTTTGGTACATCATGCTGCTTGGCACTGCTAGTTGTATACACGTCAGGTTCACAGCATACGATGTGTGTGAGACAACTAAGGACTCTGATTTTTATCTTCCAACGCTTTATCCCCTTCAAAGTAGCTTCCTTCGGCAGGTATACACCGACAGATTCGTTGTTCCCAATCTTGATATAGTACTGAAAGGTTCAGGTGGTAAGACCTTCAAGTCTTCTCAATTTCGGGAAAAAGCCTCAAGGTGTAAGGCCAGATGAATGGAGGAGGGGGGGGGGGGAGGGGCTGTGGAACAAAACGAACGCCTTTTGAGGTAAAAAATTCCGTAATGGAAATAGCCGTGTGACATGGGATGTTGTTAGGTTGCAGCACCCACTTGTTTGTATACGCAAAACTTCAGACAAATTACGTACAGCGTTTAACTGTAAGAGGTCACGAATCATCGTCATTGTTAAATGTCGGTCTGATCTCACAAGAACACGCACGCGTTCTGCGTTTTGTCGGTTTTTGAAGTTGAAGGTATCCCTAGAGCAAGGTTCATCTTCAACGTGTTCTCAGTGTTCTAAAAATGATTTGTGCCAGTGAAAACTAGTGCTCTTGAGAAGGAATGCTCCCCACAGGCATAACGTTGCTCTAAATTCCGCTGTTCCATATTCTTTACATACGACAAGAACACAACTTCACTGATGGCGCTCTCAAAAATCACTGTGTGGAACTGCAACTCACACTGAGCATGTGAAAACGATGAAAACCAGTCTACAGTCTACGCAGTGTTGCCAGATCGCTTGTAGTGTTGCCAGTCTCATTACTTTTCTCACACACCTCGTAATTTCGTGTGCCTCAAACGCAAGGGGAAACCACGACACTACGATCAGTACCAAAGAGCTACATGCTGCTCAGCGCAACAGGCCTATCATACTGGCATGCGCGCGAGCGACTTGACATCAAAGCCCTCGTGTGTGGCACCCAAGGTCCTAGAGGCTAACTGCCACCACCACCGACACTCGTGACTCGACTTACAGTTCTCCCACTTCAGACCCCTTTGAACCAGAAGATAAACACTTCATCTGCCAGGAGAGTCACTTCACGCTTACCAGCCGCGAATCACAAGAAATAGTGCGATCCTAGCAAACGTATGCAAAATAATGACACACCTGGCACAGTACTCATTTCCAGCTTACTCACGATCCATGTTCCACGTTCGTACAATAATGTACCCCAGACGTACATTCTCAGAAGTTTCCTCCTCAAAACAGTGCCTATACTTGACATTACATTCCGATTAAAATTAATTGATAGTTGACGCTTCACACGTTTGTTTCCTCCAATCACAGCACTCAATGTCACGCCCGAAGCGTTCGCCGTTTCCAATCTGCCGCAACAATCGGTCAGTTCAGTTCCAATTCCTGGTCTGGCGTTCTTTCTTGCGTTTGGATCCCGAATCATGGGTCCGGTGCTCGTATTTCGAATTTAATCGGACATGATAACCACATCATGAGCAACACATGCCCACACAAAGACGCTAAGGAAATACGCACGTATCACACAGAGCACTGACCTAATATTACTGTATACAGGCTCCTCTTTCCCATCGGGCACTATGATGATGTGATGTTTGGCTTGTGGGGCGCTCAACTGCGTGGTTGTCAGCGCCGGTACAAATTCCCAACCTTTACTCAGTCCAATCTCGACACTTTCATGAATGATGATGAAATGATGAAAACAACACAACACACTCATTTCGAGGCAGACGAAAATCCTTGACCCCACCGGGAATCGAACCGGGGACCCCGCGCTCGGAAAGCGAAAACGCGACCGCGAGACCGCGAGCTTCGGACTTGTGCATCATGGGCACATGCCCAGAGCCACGCCATCAGTAGGCGGCCCCTTGTTCCTGCCAGATCAGCAAACGGTAACAGATATTTATTACCGAAAAAAAATTTATTTCGAAAAAATAGAACGATAATGACTGACTACAATACCTACTTGCTTATTAGCTTTGCGCAGTGCACAGTTCTGCACGCAGCGAATACAGACCTAAAATTAAACGTCACGGACTGACTTAAATAAACCGACTCGACGATCTGAAATTACGCTGTATTTGTCTGCGCTATTGTGAAGTTTGTTCTGTTTGCTGTTGCTACTGAGTGTGCTCTCAGTATTCTTTGATTAAATCGTTTGCATGTTTTGTTTTGTGTTAGCGACTGTTTTCGGTGTAAGAATAAATACTGAATTATAATATAACATGACGAAACGGTCATATGATAGTGGATCAGCAAAAAGAAGAGAAACTGTACATCAGAAGGAAGTAACTGAAAAGTTACCAAAATTAACAACATATTTTACTACTGCTTCTGGTGCAACTTCTGCAAGTAGCAGTCAGATTAAAAATCTTCCACATGATGAGTCCTGTCGATATCAGATTGCGCGATTTTCTGATAGTTCATATTCTACAGCAATTTTAGATTTCTACCAATTTAGGAGAAGAGATTGAATCAGAAAGCAATCGTCCCTGTGACGGAAGTGCAACAACTTCGGTGACTTCACCAAGAAAGACAACTGTGTCAGTTAAACAGCAGTTTTCCAAGCCAGAGAAAATATCACACGATCCCGCTGATTATTTTCATGAAAATTTTACAGAAAGATATCGCGAAATTTTGATTCGTAAGGGACCTGTAAATTTTCAAAATAAAGTTTGTGACTTTTCCGAGGCATGCAGAACCTGCAAAGATGGTAATAAATAAGCAGCTAGGTATTCCTACAATGAATTATTTATTCGAAAATTAAAGAACAATGAAAGCGTCGGAAGAAGTATGGACTTATTATCTCAACATAAAAAAGACGTGGATTACTGGAGAAATGTACTTAAACGGAATGTAACTATTGTAAAATTTTTGGATTCGAGAGGTCCTTCATTTCGCAGTGACAATGAAATCCTAGGATCTCCCAACCGGAAATTATTTGAGATGTGTACATTTAATGCGTGAATTCGATCCATTTCTTGCAGATGACTTACAAAAATTTGGGAGTCGCAGACAAGGTAACCCTCCTTATTTATCAAGGAATATCTGTAATGAGTTTATTGACGTAATGGGAATACAGTACAAAAAATATCGTAACTGAAGTTAAATTAGCAAAACATTTTTCCAATTGCGTTGACAGTACGCCCGAGCCACTCATGTTGATCAGCTAACTTTTATAATTCGATACGTAGAGGACTGTATTCGTGTTGAAAGGTCCCTGAAATTTATACCTATTAATGACAATTAATCTGAGTATTTAGCGGAAACCATCATGATTTTTTTGTAGAATTATGACATTCCCATAAAAGATTGCAGAGGACAAAGGTACGACAGTGCTTCAAATATCTAGGGGAAATGCGAATTTGCCACCTTTGTGCCGTGTGCGAGACATTCACTAAACTTGCTAGGTGTCCAACCTTCTGGGTGTATATCGGATGCAACAAAGAATTTTTGAAATTGTTCAGAAAGTGTACAACTTTTTGTCGAGCTCTACCCACCGATGGAATATACTGACCGAACATCTAGGTACCAAAAACGTTGTTAAATATTTCAGAAACCAGATGGGCAGCCCTAGCTGATGCAGTAAGTGCCTTGCATGAATGTCACAAACAAATCATAGAAACTTTGATGTCCATCGTAGAAAATACAGAACAGACAAGAGAAACTAGAGTCGAAGCCATTGGTATGCCCAGAAAAATAGGAAAGCTAGAATTTATTATACTAACGAAAATTTGGAGCTCTGTATTGGAAAGACTAGACAAAACAAGTAATTATCTTCAGAAATAAACAATAACACTGCAAGTTTCAACTAATCTATTGGCTTCTCTTGATGATTTTATCATTAATCTCAGGGATAATTTTAATGACATCGAATCGTCTGCCAAAGAAAGAAACCCAGAAACTAATTCCAAGGACCTATCTCAAAGAGAAAAACGTAGAAGCTCACGCCAAAGTTTTTTTGATGGCACTGTATCGTCAGTCCAAATGGGAAAGAGAAATTCAGAGTAGAAACCTTTCTTCCTATAATTGATACCTTGAGAATTAATCTAAAACAGCGATTAAATTCGTATCAGAACATTAGCCAAGGTTTTGGTTTATTTTTTCGCTTAAAAACTGTGAAATCCGAAGAGCTGAGACAAAGTTGCAAAGGAGTTGCTGAAATTTACTATGATGACGTTAACGAGCAAGAGTTAGAACCGGAATGTCTACATTTAACATAATACTTGTAAATTGTTCATAGTAAAAATGGGAAACTAATAGTATATGGGAAATACATCACCTTTTGAGAGAAAACGAAACTGAAGACAGATTTCTAAATACAGAAATCTCGTTGAGAAGCTTTTTTGAGCATGATGGTAACCAACTGCAGTGCGGAACACTCCTTCTCTAAATTGAAAGGAATAAAAAAGTGATTTAAGAAGTACCATGTTTCAAGAGAGATTAACCAGTCCATCGCTGATGTCCGTAGAATATGATACGATCAAAGATATAGATTTTGAAGTAGTGATTAACGATTTTGCCCATCTAGGTCCCTGTTTTAAGCTCTAACCTGTGAATTCTGAAAGAGCTACTTTTGTGGATTGTATTATCTATTCACTTAATATGACTGTAAATAAATAAAAATATATCTAGAACCTCGCTTATCTACATTCCTCGTCTATTATAGCAAAATAGTGCTCAGTCAAGGTCATAAGTGTTCCATTATCCTAATATGCCCAGAACCTCGAATAGGTTAAAGACGGTCCTGACTATATACATCCACACAAGACGCGATGCAGCACTACACATACAGTTTCATAATCACAGAGATTGGCTTATATCTTATGAGCTTCTCCCGAAAGTGTGCGAAAGCGAACTCACATTATATAAAATTCTCAAGACATTTCGTGAAGCTGAATTTTTGAAGGCTGCTGTTCATCGTAGCGACTGGGTCACAACAGTCACAAAATAACTACTTAACGCAACGTTTTGGCATGGCGCATTGGTTACCATATAAGCCTGACACACAGAAAATAGTAGGTTCGAATCTCATGAAATGTAAGGAAACTTTTTCCGTTTGTAAGTCTAATCAATGAAGTTTGATTTTATTTTTATTGAGGTAAAAGGTTTGAACATATTTTTTTTACCTTCTAATTCTTTACTGAGTAATTTTCATCAGTGTATCAATTTTTTAATTTGTTTCTATTTTTCTTCCTATCAATCTATTTTTGTTTGCGGTCTGTTTGTGTCACCTACAATTTGAAACCAAGTGCCAGTGGCGACTTCTCATCGGTTGATAACGCGCCAGCTCATGTAGTCAGTGTGAGGATAGTTACAGGTAAACAAAAAAAGCGAGAAATTACATGACTTTTATCGCTGAAACTTAATTTTTGCTCATACAGACTTTTTATATGTGCCTTGAGCAAGGCGATCGTCGTTTTACACTACTGGCCATTAAAATTGCTACACCACGAAGATGACGTGCTACAGACGCGAAATTTAACCGGGAGGAAGAAGATGCTGTGATATGCAAATGATTAGCTTTTCAGAGCATTCACACACCTATAACGCGCTGACTTGAGGAAAGTTTCCAACCGATTTGTCATACACAAACAGCAGTTGACCGGCGTCGCCTGGTGAAACGTTGTTGTGATGCCTCGTGTAAGGAGGAGGAATGCGTACCATCACGTTTCCGACTTTCATAAAGGTTGGATTGTAGCCGACCGCGATTGCAGTTTATCGTATCGCGACATTGCTGCTCGCGTTGGTCGAGAGCCAATGACTGTTAGCCGAATATGGAAACGGTGGGTTCAGGAGGGTAATGCGGAACTCTGTGCTGGATCCCAACGGCCTCGTATCACTAGCAGTCGAGATGACAGGTATCTTATCCGCATGGTTGTAACGGATCGTGCAGCCACGTCTTGATCCCTGAGTCAACAGATGCGGACGTTTGCAAGACAACAACCATCTACACGAACACTTCGACAACGTTTGCAGCATCATGGACTATCAGCTCGGAGACCATGGCTGTGGTTACCCTTGGCGCTGCATCACAGACAGGAGCGCCTGCGACGGTGTACTGAACGTCGAACCTGGGTGCACGAATGGCAAAACGTCAATTTTTCGGATGAATCCAGATTCTGTTTATACGATCATGATGGTCGCATCCGTGTTTGGCGACATCGCGGTGAACGCACATTGGAAGCGTGTATTCGTCATCGCCATACTGGCGTGACAGTATGGGGTGTCATAAGTTACACGTCACGGTCACCTCTTGTTCGCATTGACGGCACTTTGAACAGTGGATGTTACATTTCGGATGTGTTACGACCCGTAGCTCTGCCCTTCATTCGATCCCTAAGAAACCTTACATTTCAGCAGGATAATGCACGACCGCATGTTGCAGTACCTGTACGGGCCTTTCTGGGTACAGAAAATGTTCGACTGCTGCCCTGGCTAGCACATTCTCCAGATCTTTCACCAACTGGAAACGTCTGGTCAATGGTGGTCGAGCAACTGGCTCGTCACAATTCGCCAGTCACTACTCTTGATGAACTGTGGTATCGTGTTGAAGCTGCATGGGCAGCTGTACCTGTACACGCCGTCAGTTCTCTGTTTGACTCAATGCCCAGGCGTATCAAAGTCGTTATTACGGCCAGAAGTTGTTGTTCTGGGTAGTGATTTCTCAGGATCTATGCACCCAAATTGCGTGAAAATGTAATCACACGTCAGTTCTAGTATAATATATTTGTCCAATGAATACCCGTTTATCATCTGCATTTATTCTTGGTGTAGCAATTTTAATGGCCAGTAGTGTAGTTCTGCTGTAGATTGGTGACCGCCCTTTTCTCGGATACCCTGCACATCCCAAGGTTGTGGCTAGTCTAGGACACGAGTTTAAATGCACTTAAAATCGTCGACAGAGCATATAACATATCCAACGTATCTCACAGCAGCCATTTCCAACTCTGTTATGCGGTACACATTAACAGCATTTTTTTAAGTGACCCACCGTGTTTGTGGTTCACCTAAAGCCGAGCAGTATTCGGCAGCCCATGTGGCACCACTGTAGCAGCAGTTGACAGACGTAAACTATCACGTTATTTAAATCGGACTATTGTACATTTCTTTTAACAAAGAAAGCCCTTCTTCTTATGCAACTCACATACTCACATTCTACGAGTGTACGCTTAGAAACGTAAACAGAGATCGTAGTTTGGCTCGCTCACAGTAATACTTTAAAAATGTAGTTATATTACAAAAAATGGTTCAAATGGCTCTGAGCACTATGGGACTTAACTTCTTAGGTCATCAGTCCCCTTGAACTTAGAACTATTTAAACCTAACTAACCTAAGGACATCACACACATCCATGCCCGAGGCAGGATTCGACCTTGCTGCCGTAGCAGTCGCGCGGTTCCGGACTGTAGCGCCTAGAACCGCTCGGCTACCGCGGCCGGCCCTGAGTCATAAGGGTGAAATACCCAACTTCAATTAATCAACTGACTTCAGAGTCCTTGTTGTTGATTTAAAACTAAAAGACATGATGGAAATAAAATACCCAGCAATGGTGAACTTCATTCATATTGTTCGAATTCCTGTAGTTGAAATGACAGAATTTATGCATCGGAAAATTTAGCAGACAGAGTTTTGAAAACACAAACTGTTCCCGTTACTTTTTGCGACAACAGTGCTTTGTTAGCCAGCGTAAATTTAACAGCACAAGCTACCCGAAGAGTAAGAAGCTAGTGGATTCTATACTGAAGAGCCAAAGGAACTGGTACATCTGTGTAATATCGCGTAGGACCTCCGCGGGCACACCGTGGCATAGACACGACTAAAGTCTGATGTCGTTCTGGAGGGAAGTGACACAACGAATCCTGCAGGGCTGAGGTAATTCCGTAAGAGCACAAGGAGGAGGAGATCTCTTCTGAACAGTATGTCACAAGGTATGTCAGATATACTCAATAATGTTCACGTCTAGGGAGTTTGGTGGTCATCGGAAGTGTTTAAACCCGGAAGAGTGTTCCTGGAGAAACTCTGTCACAATTATGGACGTGTGGGGTGTCGCATTGTCCTGCTGGAATTGCCCAAGTCTGTCGGAATGCACAATGGACCTAAATGGAAGCAATTGATCAGATAGGATGCTTATATACGTGTCACCAGTCAGAGTCGTACCACGGGTCCCGCATCACTCCAACTGCACACGCCCAACACCATTGCAGAAGTCCCACCAACTCGAACACCCCCCTGCTGACATTCAGGGCCCATGGATTCATGTGGTAGCCTCCATACCCATACACGTCCATCTGCTCGACAGAATTAGAAACGAGACTCGTCCGACCAAGTAACATGTTTTCAGTCATCAACAGTCCAACTTCGGTGTTGACTGGCCCAAGCGCGGCGTAAGGCTTTGTGTCGTGCAGTCATAGAGGGTGCACGATTGGGCATTCGGCTCCGAAAGCGCATATCGTTGATGTTTCGTTGAATGGTACACACGCTGACACTTGCTGATGGCCCAGCACTGAAATCTGAAACAATTTGCAGAAGGGTTGCACTTCTGTCACGTTGAACGATTCTCTTTAGTCATAGTTGGTCCCGTTCTTGCAGAATCTGCAGCCGCAGCGATGTCGGAGATTTTATGTTTTACCGGAGTACTGATATTCAGGGTACACTCGTGAAATGGTCGTACAGGAAAATCCCCACTTCGTCGTTACATTGGAGATGATGTGTCCCATCGCTCGTGCGCCGACTATAACACCACGTTCAAACTCACTTAAATCTTGATAACGTGCTATTGTAGCAGCAGTAACCGTTCTAACAACTGCGCCGGACATTTCTTGTGTTATATAGGCGTTGCCGACCGCAGCGCCGTATTTTGTCTGCATACGTTTCTCTGTATTCGAAGTAATCAAATACGAATGCATGTATCTTTGGCGCTTCAGTGTAAATATATCGTCATTTTCAGAATAAGACTTAGAAGATGACCGAACCAGAGGTTGGGAAATGTGACTTAGTTCACTGAACAACTTTCCGAGTGTGCTAGTGTTGTGGACCTGACGTTCGAAACCAAAGCTAAGGGAAGTTTTAAATCTCTGGGTATAGATAAGGTCAGAGAAAGGAAACATACTGTAGGATTCTTTAATAGCGTGCTATGGGACCTCTACGATCAGTCAGATGCAGTTCCTACAATATTAAAAGGTATCAAGCAAATACAAGCAAAGTTAATAAGTATAAAACGTATGGAACTGGAGGGACTTACAATCAAATCCAGAGAAAAGCCAGTTGAAGATGAGACTGCTGCAATGTACTGTCTCGTCAGACAGGCCAAGAACAGGAGAAGAATTTTCCTGGAGGAACTTCAAATCGAAGATGGTACGATAATCACCACCCAGAAGGGTATAATTAAAGAAATCTCCACTTACTATGAACGCATGAATGTATTATGGGAAGCAAACGAAGAATAATATAAGCTCTTTGATATATACCTTCCACGAATATCGCGAGATGACTATGAGGAAATTTATTCGAACATCACCAAGGGAGATGTATTGAAAGTCATGTGCAGCTGTCCCGCTAGGAAATCTGCGGGACCTAACTGACTAGCCAATGAATTCTATAAACGATTTAGGGCCCTAATGAGATACAAGTCCACCGCAATTGCCAGTGAAGGTTCAGGGGGAAAGCCAGTGCCTTCACAGTTCAAAAAATGCAAAATTGTGTTGACCCCGAAGAACAGAGACTACAAAAAAATAAATAACCTGATGCCGATCTGGCTTTTAAATTCGGATTACAATTTGATAAGTTCATATGGGACCCAACTGCTGAGATCATCGGACCCTAGGCTTACACACTTCTTAACCTAACTTAAACCAACTTACGTTAAGGCAACACGCACACACACGCACACACACACACACAAACATGTCCGAGGGAGGACTCGAACCTCCGATGGAGGGGAACCGCGTGAACCGTGGCAAGCCGCCTCACACTGCACGGCTACACCGCGCGGCTCGGATTATCACCGGACAAAAGCAGACCTGTGCTTTTACAAGAACAATTTTACAAACTTCGGATTTGTATCGCGATGTAATTGCACTAAGACAGACAAGGAACATAAAATGTGGATTGTTTTTTATAGAATTCTATAAGGCATTTGATCAAATTAATCACAAATACCTGGTAGAGACAATGCGTCAATTGGACGTCCTGCCAAAAATCATCGACATGATCAAGAACATGGCAATGGGTTTTACTTCACGTATCTCCGTTAATTTCGAACTGACGAATAAAAAAGAAATAAAAATAAAAAGGGATGTTACCGAAGAAAGCCCCTTATCAGTGCTTCTGTTCGTTATATCACTGGAACGTTTCGTGACAGCTACAGCATAGGCTCACAGGCATTACCGTTCAGTGAACAAGGACCGTGGTAGGTGCCTACGCGGACGAGGTTGGCGTAATCAGACGAAACCACGCAGATGTATTACAGCTAGAGACGGAAACTGCAAAATATTGTCCCGCATCATGTCCGAACATGAAAACAATAGCAATTTTTTTAAGACGGTCATGTACACCTTAGCAAAATTCTTATGGAAATTGGAATTGTTTTGTGTGCCTGTGAAGACAGTAATATTGGATCCAAGCAATGGAGGAGTGGGAGTAAGTGACATCAAATCTAAAGCAATGGCGTTGTTTGTAAAATGAAAAATGGTTAAAATTGCTCTAAGCACCATGGGACTTAACTTCTGAGGTCATCAGTCCCCTAGAACTTAGAACTACTTAAACCTAACCAACCTAAGGACATCACATACATCCATGCCCGAGGCCGGATTCGAACCTACGACCGTAGCAGTCGCGCGGTTCCAGACTGTAGCGCCTAGAACCGCTTGGCCACCCGGGCGGCTGTAAAATGAACATTGAGCATAATGTGTAACAGTACAGAATGCATTACAGCAAAACTAAACGATCTTGTCAGACCGGAAAGTGTTGAACTGCCGATCATATACAAAAAAATATGTTCTAAACTAAATCATATTAGGGGTTTTTATCTTGAATGAAGCTACCTCAGGGAATAGTTTTTAAAATCCGAAGATATTACGGCAAAGGCGATTTTAGCGGAAAAAAAGAAGTTTGAGTGACACTAACCTCTGCAGTAATAGTAACTTTGTTGATATTGTGCCTCATCGGTACACATGTGGAGATCTGATTATCTACTGGAGGTGGACCAGGGTCAAAGCTGCACAAATAACAAGAACTTCCGCAGACAATGTACCGACTAACATTTTCTTCATACCAGATGAAAGTAACTGCCTCAGGCGAAAAATAACGCAGTAGTTTGATTAATAGGCAACGATACAAACTATGTTTTAACAATATTGGGAGTTACGAACACAGTGAAAATAAAATATATGTGGCAACTGAATTCTATAAAAAACTTAAGTAGCCGAACCACAACAAGAAATACGGTAACATGCTCCGAATTGTCGTCAACAGGATGGGTGTGGGTTAGGGACATGAAGATTCGTTGTTGAGAGGGGATGATTTGGGGCTAGAAGAATTAGCACTCCGCAGAGAGACCCCTCCACTTCTGAGACACTTTCCGATCCTAACCTCCATCACAAGTCACACATGAAAATAAATCAGCAGCACAGAAGATACAAGAATATGTCGATAAACATCTGGTGTCTGTTACAGATGAAGGTCTTGAACTGCCTAAGGATGCTGTTAGAAGGCTGAAACTAACAAAAATGACAAGTCAGAGAAGGACTCTACTATGTTACTGCTTGGAATTGCACTTATGTCCACATAATTTACCCTGGAGGAAACTTAGGAGCATACATCAATGATTTACTGAGTAACCTGGGTCCTGGAACTGATGAAGACGAACCTCAGGCTGCAGAAGAAGAAAATGGTTGAAGGTGACAGTGAAGGCGCCTCTCGAATGGAGGATGTTGCTAAATTTGAGCTGTTGTTAAAGACTGAATATCATTCCTCATTCGATGAGTGCTGTAACTGATGACTGCAAAAATGGCTCTGAGCACTATGGGACTTAACATCTGTGGTCATCAGTCCCCTAGAACTTAGAACTACTTAAACCTAAGGACGTCATACACATCCATGCCCGAGGCAGGATTCGAACCTGCGACCGTAGCAGTCGCACGGTTCCGGACTGCGCGCCTAGAACCGCGAGACCACCGCTGCCGGCTTTGATGACTGCAACTAACTGTCAGCTTATTTATGTCATTCCATTGTAAGCTAGTAATTTTTGTTACTCTTTCTGTGGAATTAAAAAGAAAAGTATATTGTTCTAGGTTATTTATTTCTATTCCGAAAAGAAGCTGCCCCAACACTCTACCTTGAGCTACGCAACACGATGCGACGAAGCTTCACCGTTATGAAAGACTTCATACGTTCCTTTTGACTGGAAGTCTTCTGTCCAGTCACATATCTATTTCATTATCCCCTACGTGGGCTAAAGTAGAGCAATAGTGAGCACAGAAGAAAAAAATATTATTCTGACACTCTTATTTTGACACACTCGTAATAAGAACCCTGAAACCAACTGTATGTAAGTATGCTGTAAGAATCCTATAACAATAATGGAAATTAATCGCCAGTTAAATTGTTTGCCAATTTCTGTTATGAGAATACTTCAAATGGTTCAAATGGCTCTGAGCACTATGGGACTTCACTTCTGAGGTCATCAGTCCCCTAGAAGTTAGATCAACTTAAATCTAACTAACCTAAGGACATCAACATCCATGCCCCAGGCAGGATTCGAACCTGCGACCGTAGCAGTCGCGCGGTTCCGGACTGGTAGCGCCTAGAATAGCTCGGCCACCTCGGCCGGCTATGAGAATACTGAAATGTTCGTTAACGGTAGCATGGTAGGAGTACTTCAGTATGTTGTGGATGGGCAAGACAGCCAATCCACTATGAGAGGAAGCCGAAAGGCACGCGTTTTAGCTCACGCAGGCTGGCGTGAGGTCTGGAACAGGTCAAGGAAATGAGACTAACAAAAAACGTACGTAGCTGCTGGAGCACTTAACTTTAATCCATAATTGGTGAACATCGCTCTTGACGGTACATGTTTTACAGCATCAATAGTAACTGGTAATGGCGCCTTGCTAGGTCGTAGCAAATGACGTAGCTGAAGGCTATGCTAACTATCGTCTCGGCAAATGAGAGTGTATTTTGTCAGTGAACCATCGCTAGCAAAGTCGGCTGTACAACTGGGGCGAGTGGTAGGAAGTCTCTCTAGACCTGCCGTGTGGCGGCGCTCGGTCTGCAATCACTGATAGTGGCGACACGCAGGTCCGACGTATACTAACGGACCGCGGCCGATTTAAAGGCTACCATCTAGCAAGTGTGGTTTCTGGCGGTGACACCACATTCCTCCCCCGAAAATCGGCGGACGATTGTGGCATAAGGCTTCCGCCCGCCGGGGTTGGTTGGTTGGTTGGTTTGGGGAAGGAGACCAGACAGCGTGGTCATCGGTCTCATCGGATTAGGGAAGGATGGGGAAGGAAGTCGGCCGTGCCCTTTCAGAGGAACCATCCCAGCATTTGCCTGGAGTGATTTAGGGAAATCACGGAAAACCTAAATCAGGACGGCCGGACGCGGGATTGAACCGTCGTCCTCCCGAATGCGAGTCCAGTGTCTAACCACTGCGCCACCTCGCTCGGTCTGCCCGCCGGGGGAAGGACCCCATGTTGACGTATGCGACGAGGTGTGGAGCGTAACAACAGGCGAGGCTGTGCCACCCGCACCCTGCCATTCGAACCGAAGGGAGCTAGGAAACGCCTGAAAACCTGCTCCAGGGTGCACGTCAACATGCGGTGTATGCGCCCGTAGAGAGACAGGAGGGGCCGAGGGTCGACCTCCATCGGGCCGGGGCACCCGACGGGCGAAGACGCCATAAGGTCCGGAGCGGGCAAGAGGTCCATGTTGGAGGACAACTGGTCACGGGAAGCGATCGGCGCCGCGTGACCTAGGGAGGCGTCCGGCGGTTGCAGCGACGCGTCCGCTGCGGGCGTCGCCGGTGGGAGAACAGGCGGCGGCGGCGGCGGCGGCGGCGGCGGCGGCGGCGCGTCGCCATGGGGCAAAATGGAAGGCAGCGTCGGTAACACCTGGGGATGAGGAGAGCCAGTAGATGGGTCCCCAGGGCGCTGGCCGGACGGCACCGTCGCTGAAAGCAGACGGCGAGCGGCAGATCCCGTGCGATGACAGAGGCGCAGCTGATTGAGATGCCGACGCACCTCACCAGAGGCCCCCAAAACCAGATACATTGCACGGCCGAGGCAGCGAAGAATGCGCCCTGCGACCCAACGCCGGGAACCTCGATAGTGGCGATAGTATACAACGTCGCCTGGGGTAAAAACAGGTGCCTGCCGCAGCACAGGAACCTGATGCGGCGGATGTAGCAAAGACATCAAGGTTGGATGAGGACGACCGTGGAGTGACTCAGCCGGCGAGCGACCATCTCGAGGCTGAGAGCGATCCGAGGACAAATAGAGCAACAACGCGTCCTCCCGAGAATGCGACTCATTTAACTTCAACATCTGTGACTTGAAAATCCTGACCAGTCGTTCAGCGGCACCGTTTGACTGTGGCGAAAACGGCGCGGACGTCAGATGTTGAATACCATTGGCCTTGCAGAATGACTGAAATTCTGCGGACATGAATTGTGGGCAATTGACGGAAACAATAGTCTGTGGAAGACCTTCAATGCAAAAGATAGCGGATAACGCTTGGATGGTGGCATATGACGTCGTGGAAGACATCCGGACCACAAAAGGAAAATTACTGAATGAATTTAGCACAACCAACCATCGAGCATTCCAGAATGGACCAGCAAAATCGATGTGTAAGCGTTGCCAAGGGGAAGTGGCTTTGGGCCATGCAAAGAATTTCCGCGGTGGGGCTGATTGTTGTCCGGCACACACCATGCAAGAAGAGCACATATTCGTAATCGCGGCATCGATTCCGAACCAAGTACAGTGCTGACGAGCAAGTTGTTTCGTTCTCACTATACCCCAATGTCCTTGGTGGAGAAGCCGTAAGACAGAGGACTGTAACGAACGTGGGACCACGACCCTCGACTGATCATTATCAGAACGCAACAGCAAAACACCACGTCGAACAAAAAGTCTCTCCTTGTGAGAAAAAAATCGGCGAACCAACGGATCCCCGATCCGTGACTTTGACAAGGGCCATTGCGTGGCAACAAAACGCAGAACGGTAGCAAGGACAGGGACGGTAGTTGTGGCTGTAGCTACAGGACGAAAATCAATCGGAAACGATTAGACCACGTCATCGGTTTCCGCATCAATGAACAAGCAAGCAAGTTCGGAAGAATCGAATGCTCTGTCCTCAGCAACAGGCAAACGGGACAACGCATCGACGTTTCCGTGCTTAGCAGTGGACCGATACAAGATATCGTAGCGGTACTGCGAGAGGAAAATAGACCAGCGAATGAATTTCTGCGCTGTACGTGGAGGTACAGGCTTGTTCGGATGAAAAAGCGATGTCAAAGGTTTGTGGTCTGTGATTATGGTAAAGTGACGACCATACAAGAAATCATGAAACTTTGTAACATCAAATACGAGAGCCAATGCTTCTTTCTCGATCTGTGAATAATTTCTTTGTGCAGATGAGAGCAATTTGGACGCAAAGGCAATAGGGCGATCGTGCGAACCATCTTTGTGCGCCAGCACAGTACCGATCCCGAAATCCGATGCATCCACCATCAACAAAAGGGGTTTCTGGGGATCGAATGGCGTATGGCAAGTAGTGGAAAGCAACGCCCATTCCAACTGGCGAAAGGCGCATTCGCATTCCGTCGTCCAGACGAACGGAACACCCTTACGGCGTAAGCGATGAAGCGGAGCTGAAACGGAAGAGGCATGTGGCGCGTATCTGTTATAGTAATTTATTTTTCCCAGCACACTCTGTAGCTGCTTCAAATTCTGCTGCGAAGGCAAGTCTTGTATGCCACGGAGGTACTCTGGACTGGGATGTATGCCTTGGGAATTGAGTACATGCCCCAGATAGGGTAAGTCACGACCAAAAAACACACATTTGTCCTTCCGCAAGCGAAGACCATTTTGTCGCAAGACCTGAAATAATGTTCAGAGATTGGCTAAATGTTCTTCTTCCGTCTTTCCGGAGATGACAATATCGTCCAGATAGTTTGCTGCAGTAGGGACCGACGCACAAACAGTTTGTAGATATTGCTGAAACAATGCAGGGGCGGATGCACACCCGAATGGCAGTCGTTTGAATCGGTACAAACCAAGATGCGTGTTAACCACCAAAACGCGCTGGGATTCTTCGTCCACCGGTATTTGCAAGTACGTATCTGCTAGGTCCCACTTCGAAAAATATTTACCCGAGCACAGTTTGTCAAAAAGATCTTCCGGGCGGGGTAAAGGAAAAGTTGCAGTCACTAGCTGTGGATTGACTGTTGCCTTGAAGTCCACACAAAGTCAATTTTCCGGAAGGTTTTTACAAAATTACTAAGGGTGATGCCCAGAGAGAAGCCTGCACACGTTCAATTACACTTTGTGATTCCAAATCTTGTAATGTTTTTGCGACCTCATCACGCAATGCGTGGGGAACATTGCGCGCTCTGAAAAATTTCGGTTGCGCGTTTACTTTCAGTTCCAAATGTGCTTTATAGTTTTTAGCGCAACCAAGGCCCGGTGCAAAAATGTCTGCAAACGCTTCACATAGACGAGAAACACTGTCTGAAGGCACAGTCTGGTTCACTGATAGGACCTGATTGACTATAGACAAGTTAAACAACTGAAACAAATCGAAACCAAACAAGTTCACTGCAGAAGAAGAACGAAGGACGTACAATGACACAAGTTTTGGTTGTCCCTTGTATGTTACAAGAAGGCTGCACTGTCCTAACACAGGGAACCCGTGACCTAAATATGTAGTTAGTTTAACATTTGCGGCACGCAACGGAGGTGTGCCTAGCTGTTTGTACGTGTCTTGATTGATCAGTGAAACTGTAGCTCCGGTATCGAGCTGGAATGGTATCACTTTGCCATTAATGTCCAAGTCTACAAAAAGTTTATTGTGCTGCTGACGACAATAGCTACTGTCTCGTGCAACGTGAACTGACACTGGTACAAAATCACTTTTGACATGACGGGATTTCCGTTGATGTCGACGCACACAATTTGTGGGACGAACACAGTCACTGTTAGAGAGAGTGGCACTGGGCGGAGTGGAATGAACTACATCAATTTACATGGGCGAAGTTTCACGAGCCGGAGTATCCTCGGTTCGATTCCGATTCCGGCGCGAAGCAAAGGGCCTGGAATGGTTGTGAGTGTCCGATCTAAGCTTTTTCTGGCAAACACTCTGAACATGTTGTAACAACACCAACGCTATACTATTGTACATATAATAATTTTTTCTTCTGATTTTCGATAAATTAGGGTAATCGATGTTCTGATTTCATTTCTTTTTATTTTCTTGCCATTATGTTAAAGATACTGTAAACAAATTTCAATGTGAATATTAATATTTATGTCAAATTTCAAGCAATGTTATAACAGAATTGAAATGTAAGAAACTATTGCAAGATGTCAAAGTTGTAATTGTGCGCCTGGTCCATACGTAGGCAATGTATTAGGAAATGTAGAATGCAAAACCTCGGGTGAATACCCTGTCTGTAGGGGAGCGGTAAAAGGTGGATGGCAGGCGAGCGCGGGAAAATGCACACGGGCGCGGCACGGCATAACGGGCTCAGCAGTAGTAGTCGGAGTTGGGCACTGGTTTGAGTAACAACGTTCTGGATCGAGGAGGCTCTCCTGGAAAACGTGATTTCGTTGAGCCTCGGATGTGCCGTTTCCGACGACTATACAGCATGGCAAAATTCCATAGGCACTATATGGAAAAATATTGCGACGCTATGAAGAAGTAAAGTGCCGATACATTACGAGCCATAGCTGTGATTGTATGTGTGCTCTGCGCCTCGCCATCTCGCCGCCCACCAACCGCGACATCGATACGAACAGGCTGAAACTTTTAGTACTGTATTCGTGTGGACCAGTGTTACTTTTGTTTCTGACTGTTCAATAACAACTTCACTTTTACCAGAACTGTCCTATCATGAAATTATCCTCATCACTAACCTAGACATGGTCCTTTCCACATGTTGTGCTATCCGAGTGTCCCGAAATGAAGATTTAAAGTTTATGTTATTAATAATTACCTGCAGACCTATCTATGTTAGAATGATGTTTAAAGAACTTTGTTGTTAATGAATCAATAAGTAAAGAACAAAGGTCTGACAAAGTTGGAAGATAATGTTGAAATTGGTTTAGTAATGAAGTTTAGTTAATTTGAGACAAAAATAATGGTAGTTAAATGAGCAAGAAATAATACAAAAAGAGTAGTAACTCATATATTGGAAATCTTGAGTGCTTAACGATTTCGATAATCAAAAATTTCAGTACAGTGATCATAATAGTTTCAGGGTCCCCCCCCCCCCTTTTTCTTTTCTATTCAATTAAATTCAGAAGCGTACTGAACTGATTTGACCAGCAAAGCTAAAGTCAATATAAAACCAAAATTTATTAGTGTTTTACCTTTTTCAAAATTGACATTGTATGTACATTTCCAAAGTATTATTTCTAGGGTAACCTATGCCCGATTTTAATCAGATCAGTAGACAGTACGAAGTTTGTAGTAAACATTATAGTGTACTGTTGTGTATTTATGGCTTGTTCATATTAGTACAGAAAGTGAAATTATTAGTTCAGTAGATTTTCGGGTTCTAAAATTTACCATATTATGCAGTGTCATTACGTGTTGTTTTGTATGAACGTACATCAACTTGTACTGGGAAGAAACTCAGTTAATGCCTAATTAGGCTGGCGACCGTATTATTAACAATTTGGTAGCATCTGCTGTGTCTTTTCTTGTCCGTACTAACGTGTAGTTGCACTTCAGACTTGCTTGACGTATCATTGTTGTTACTGAGTGGGTGGAAGTCCGAATTCGATAGCCCAAATGTCACCTGTCTTGTTGTTCCTGCAAGCGGAAATAGTCACATTTACCAAGATGTTCATATACTGAATTCGCACCATTATCCACCGTGCGCAGTGGCCCAAGCCCCCCGTTGGGTATTTTGTATACTCTGGAAAGTTGCGAAACTTTAACGAGGTCTTTCAAGAAGTCTATGAACGTTGCATCGAGCTGAACTCGGCTGTCTACTGCCTTGTGGACGTCATGAACGAACGGAGCAAGCTGAGCTTCTACGCATCGGTGTTTGCGGAGACCATGACGTTTCATACACAGGAGTCTTTTGGTCTTCAGAAAATTCGTTACCTGTAAACACTGCGCATTTCCCAATATACAGAACATGAGAGGAGTCTACTCCTTCAACTAAGAGAGGAGCAGTTACACGCAGACTCAGATTTCACCACAAGACCCAAGTAACTGATAAGGTCAGCAAACGGAGTGTCGTGTGAAATCTGGCAGACAAACATCTTTGTTAACTTAGTATTACGTTAATGTGTTTCAGTTACTTATAATGTATGCTAGAGACCGACAGGAAACAGGCTGCACTGTGAAAGTAGTGGTAGATATAGACAGGTGTGGTATGAGATGTAATTTTCATTTATAGAGGAACAGTAACTGTGAAGTACGAGGGGCGTTCAGTAAGTAATAGAACACATATTTTTGTCACCCAGTTTCGGTTGAAAAAATGAGGAACTTGTTGTGGGTCATCGTGGAATATTCCCACGTCAGCCCAATAGGTTTCATGACATTCCGACAGGTAGCGGCGCTATACTTATCCTTGAAACTGGCGTCTGTAAAGAACTTGCGTCCAAAGCAGAGAGTTGTCACTGGGTTTCTTTTGTGGAAAACCAGAGCATCTCAGATATTCATAAGCAACTGAAGAACGCCTACGGACGCTGATAACCTCGGCGTAGAGCGCCCATAACACCAATCAGAATGTCTGCGAAGACCTGGCAGTGAACGAAAGCACGGTGAGTCTTCAGGAGAGGCGTCTGAAATAATCATAATAAGGTCCCGCAAGCCTGTCAGATCTCCAGCGTATCGGCCGGCCGAACAGTTATGACTCCCACAAAATTAGAACGTGCGGACATTCTCATTCAAACAAATTGCCGCTCGGATGAACCTCTGTTGGTACTGCTGACTCACTCTTGCACCAGTTGGGGTACTTAAAGGTGTGTGCCCTCTAGGTTCATCAGCCGCTAAACAAAAGACCAGAAAGAGCAACTAGGGACCGTGTCTGCGGAGTTGCTTACACATTACGAGGCGGATCATGACTATTTTTTAGATTATCGTCACAGGCGATAAAACACTGGCTTATCACATCGAATCGGAAACAAAACAGCAATCCAAGGTGTGGCGCCACACCATCTCGTCTCTGAAGTAAAAGTTTAAAGCTGCACTCTCAGCCGGCAGTCACTGGACGGTCGTTTGGGGCTCTGAGGGGCTTCTTCTGTTAGATGTCTTCCGTCACGGTACAACGGTTAACTCTGAAGTGTGTTGTGCTATGAGCCGTGGTAAAAATTGCTGTTTTGAAGAGCGCGTCGCAGCGCGCAGTGTGAAGCAGTCGCCTTCCGTTTCTGGCGGTGGCGCCGCTGTGGCAATCGCAGCTTTATTGTCTCCCTCTGGCGGGAAAGGGGAAAGGTTGCCTGTTCACGTGCTTTTAAGAGGCGCTATGAGCTAGCCAGTCGGTCAGTCTGAGTCAGTCGGTCAGTCTGGGGCAGTACCTCGTCCCCAGCTTGCTAGTCTGTCTCTCGGCCGAATTTGTGAGGCAGTTAGTGTCTGTCTGTCGTCCGGAGTGCTAGTATGTCTTTCGTTCGCATCAACCTTTAAAGGCGGCAAAATGAGAGTCTTTCCACTCCGCCAGTAAGAGAACTCAGCGAGTGGTCGGGGCTTAGTTCCTGCACCTGACTCTGCACTCTACGCCGCCAGTCTGCTCGAGTTTGCTCAGGCAACGGTCATTGGCGGTTGGATCGATCGGTTGGTCGGTCACGCACTGAGACAGAAGATGACTTGTCCATCTTGAGCGTCGGCGCATGTGAGGTCTCCACGTGAGTCCAGTGGACCGCGGCGAATAGCGAGGGGTAGTGACTTCGCGGTCGACGCTAGAGCAACAGGAGTCAACTCACGACATCAGTCTGTCCGGTGCGAGCTGCGACGGCGTGGGTACAACTTGTTCTCCGAGCGCTTCTGGGCCCCTTAAGTTACCATCTCGTGGAGCTTGGCTTGGTCCTTTCCAGGTGCAGGGATGTCGTTTTGCCAGTGGGTGTGTTTCCTCTGCAGTGCAGTCGCGACGGAGCAGCAGCAGTCGCGGACGGAGCAGCGGAGCAGTCGGACGGTTGGTGCGGACCAGGATAGACGGGTGATCGGCGCGCCTTCCTGCGTCCGTTGAAGGGGCTGGCAGCGGACGGTTCGGGAGAGCGATTTGGGGGTGCTGTGCCAGGTCTTCTCGAGAAATCGCAGTTTATCAGAAGTTAAGTGATTGGTGATATGTTGTGTGATTTAATCTTGTTGAATTCTACTTGTTTTCTTGGTCAGTCTCTCGTCCCCAGCTTGCTCGTCTGTCTCTCGTCCGTTAGGTGGTTTGTGTCTGTCTGTCGTTCGGAGCTGCCTCTGTCATGTTTGTCATATTTAGCGTGTTAACGAATTTATTGCTTGGAGTGTAACGGCCTAATTTTTGAAATATGTTTTGATCTTGCCTATCATCTTGAGGGGCGGTATCTTTATTCTGTAGAGCATGTTAACTTGTTTGGCCAACCTTGCATAATTTTTTATAAGACTGCATTTCATGGGCTTTTATTAAATGGTCACTTTAGTATATAAAGTTGCCACCCTTCCACCGTAAGACTTTTCTTAGAAGTTAAAATCAAGTTACACCTTTGGTGTCAAAGTTAATGTTTTAATTTTAGTGTTCTGTACTATTTCCATTCCTTCTACGGGGCCGGCCGAAGTGGCCGTGCGGTTAAAGGCGCTGCAGTCTGGAACCGCAAGACCGCTACGGTCGCAGGTTCGAATCCTGCCTCGGGCATGGATGTTTGTGATGTCCTTAGGTTAGTTAGGTTTAACTAGTTCTAAGTTCTAGGGGACTAATGACCTCAGCAGTTGAGTCCCATAGTGCTCAGAGCCATTTGAGCCATTTGAGCCTTCTACGGGGTCCATAGTTTGTGTGCTTGTGTGAATTGTTAAAACTTTTAGTTTAAAGTAATCTGATGTGTTGCAGATTTGCATCAGTGTAGTCTTTCAGAGGTTGTTGTGAGCGGTCTCAACTACGGCTGTGTCAAAAGGGAGCGGCAAGGTTCTCAGCCCGAAAACTCATACAGTCAAAAATTTGTTTCTTTCTGCCTCTGAATAAATTTTAACTTGATATTTAGAGGGTGCTTTCTGATTATAATTTTAAATCTGTTTCTTTTAAAAAAAGCTTTAGGCACCATTAAAGTGAGTAATTACCATTTATTAAAAAGGTATATGCTTATGATTTCATCAGTTACTCCCTGGCAACTACTTCCACGCTCACATAGTGTGATTAAATTTGTTAATATTCTTGATGAATCGCTAGTATGTAGAATAAAATCTTAAGAATAATTTTTTTGAAAATAAGTCCATGGTTCAAGCTATTCTCAGGAAATTCATTAAAAAACTTCAACTTGTTTGTCGCCACAAATATCCAAATAGAATTCTCTTGTTCCTTGATAACGGAAGGCCTCTGTGCACCCTAGAGGAGTTCACAGAGCTCCATTTCAATGTTCCTCCCCATCCCCCCTTCAGCGCGGATCTCGCACCTTCCGACTTCCATCTGTTTGGCCCAACGAAGAAAGCACTCAGCGGGAAGCAGTACGTGTATAAAGTGGGGCCCATTAACGTAGTAAGACGGTGGCTTCGACATCGACCAGCCATACAGGACATCCGTAAGGTGGAGTAAGGGCGTCGTATTGAACGAAGATAACGTTGAAAAACAGGATTTTTTTAACAGAAGAGTGGGGAATAATATGATCTGGAATCCTGAATAAAACCAACTTGCTCACAGAAAAAAAAAAAAGAAAAATTGCCTTCGATACTGAGCGCCCGTTTTAGTACTCTGTCAGCTGCAAGGCCGTGCGTTGTATCCTTAGTTGCCGATGTACAGGGAAAAAAATTAATTGCTGTTATTATCAACATGAGTAAGAATGCATAGAGGCCGTGTTTCAGTTACAGATAACGGGGTAGAATGTGATAAATTAAAAGACTGTAGAAACTTCTATAAATGAATAAACTCTCAGTGAAGAAGCAACCAGCTGTGCACACACCTACTCGTTGACGGGGAGAGGCAGTATCAGCAGCCACGTGTTAAGTGCCGCGGCCCGAGGCGTGATTACACCTCTGACGTTTGGGCAACTGTCGAGCGCTGGGACCAGAGGCTGACAGGCTGCAATTTGGCGCGCCCGCCGCGGGAAGGCCGACTTATTGATTCGAGCTGTTATTACCGCGCTGCAGTGGCCATTACGGGGGCGTTAGTTGCACCTCCGGTAATTCGAGTTTTAATTGGTTCTGATGTTCTGTTATTACGCCACGAACTTGCGCATGACAACGTCCAATCACCGGCCCGTCGCATTTATCGAATAACCTTCGCACGTTGGAAATTTTCATACGAAGATTCTCTCGATTTGTTTCCACATACTGCGGTGTCTACGCGTACGTGTGGGTGTTGAAAGTTAACAACAGCATTTGACAACTGGAGTGGGCAAAACAAGGGAACCGCACTCGTCCACTGTCCTGCACACTTCATAAATTTGGTTGAAATTATTCTTTTCTCTGTCTATGTTGTAAGGACATCTGCACCACCAGCGTCTTGAACGTCATGCGCTCCACCGAACCGCCAACTGACATGTATCTCTTATCACCCCATTAAATTCCCAACATACTAAACACTCTATAGATGTTATTGTTAATAATGAAATGTTCCAATTATTCTTATTACTTTTTGCTATAATTTAGGTTTGTAGTAGTTAAAGTTCATTAATAGACATTGTGACTGTTGTATTTTCGTTTGGTTCGAGCCTATGTACGTGTCATATAATTTACTAACTTGCCACAGGATTATTTCACTGTCCACTGTAATAAATTATTTTAATTTATAATACTTTATGCATTAACTAGCATAAGAACATGATTTTAAAATCAGGCGATAAAACACACTATGTCTTAGACAGACACTATAACTTCAAATTCCATGTGAAATTTCTCACCGAAATTAAGTAGGAAACAGTTTGGACACATTTCAGTTCTTATTTAGTTGCTCTCATACTGTTTAACTGAGAATATAATTATAATGGCTCTTCGTTAAATGTAACTAGCCCAGCGAAGCAGAAAATTACTTAGTGTCCACCGACTTGGAAAAAAAACATAAAATACTGGCTGCGCCAGGTCCTTCTAGTACACTGATATGAGCACTGCTGGAAAGAAAAATGTTTGAAATTCAGTTTTGCCGCTTAGTGGCATTTGCCGTCGGCCTGCTATGAATACTGGAATAATGCAGATATTTGACACACAGCACGCAAAATTATAGAAGAAACGCATGAAGTAACCAGTTTTAAAAAATTATTTGTTTTAACAATTAATTCATTACATATACGGTTACAGACATTATATGACTACGAAAGCTGTTATCAGATCTACGATAACCAGAGAACAGGAGAGACGACGATCAACAGAAGAGGAGCGTACATCGTCTCAATCATACATAATAATTCTCATTAATAATATTAACGTAATGTATCCATACGCCGCATATTGTCTGTGATTCAGTATATAAGTAAGTATTACAAAATTTATTATTTTTGATAATAGGTTTGTCCATATATCCATACGATGTATTCTGTTAATTTCATACAGTCTCATGTATATTTCGTCGATTTGCTTTTTATGACAACATATGCGGAGACCTAAGTCGCTGACCCGCCCTCCCGCTCTCACTCATGACATGTATCCCCACTCCAGACCCCCTCCTCCCGAAAAAATCACTGTATATCCTAAACAAACCACGATCTCAACATCTTGTTTCCCGTCTAATTTTCAGTCCTGTTACGTTTCAAGCTTTAACTGACACGTTCCATCAGACCTACTTTACCTCTCCAATCTGAATGGTACGATACGCTGTAACATTTCTTCTATTAAGTCTCAAGTCATGGAACTGATTTAACTTCATCCCCATTATACCGCACTGCTGCATAAATTAACCAATCATTGCCACACGGCGCAGCATCAACTTTGGTAAAGGTGAAAGAGTACACATCCACAAAATACGGAGGGGCCCTGCAACATAACTTGCGCGCCAACGCAACTAGCTGTAGTAGTAAGAGATTTAGAAGACGTTCGAGAACGAACGTTTACACGGCTATCGACGATTTAGAGATTACTACAGCTAGCTGCGTTGGAGCGTAAGACATATTGCAGGACCCTTCTGTATTTTGTGGATGAGTACTCAGTTTCACATTTGCCAAAGTTTGAAGGGGTACAGTACCACCCAACATTGCAAGTAGGTACAACATTCTTCGTTAGTCTTGTCAGAACAACATATTTTTTGTAATAATAACTCAATTTCACTTAATACACCGAAACCGGATACCAGTGTAGGGCAGAATGACAATTTATTTATTTAATTGATCCCATGTGCACTCTCACAAAATAAATCCCTGCATCCAGTTTGGTGAGATCTGCGAAATGAATGAATGTATGGTCGTCTGCTAATGGCAGATAGTGAATGTGCAATATACACTCCTGGAAATGGAAAAAAGAACACATTGACACCGGTGTGTCAGACCCACCATACTTGCTCCGGACACTGCGAGAGGGCTGTACAAGCAATGATCACACGCACGGCACAGCGGACACACCAGGAACCGCGGTGTTGGCCGTCGAATGGCGCTAGCTGCGCAGCATTTGTGCACCGCCGCCGTCAGTGTCAGCCAGTTTGCCGTGGCATACGGAGCTCCATCGCAGTCTTTAACACTGGTAGCATGCCGCGACAGCGTGGACGTGAACCATATGTGCAGTTGACGGACTTTGAGCGAGGGCGTATAGTGGGCATGCGGGAGGCTGGGTGGACGTACCACCGAATTGCTCAACACGTGGGGCGTGAGGTCTCCACAGTACATCGATGTTGTCGCCAGTGGTCGGCGGAAGGTGCACGTGCCCGTCGACCTGGGACCGGACCGCAGCGACGCACGGATGCACGCCAAGACCGTAGGATCCTACGCAGTGCCGTAGGGGACCGCACCGCCACTTCCCAGCAAATTAGGGACACTGTTGCTCCTGGGGTATCGGCGAGGACCATTCGCAACCGTCTCCATGAAGCTGGGTTACGGTCCCGCACACCGTTAGGCCGTCTTCAGCTCACGCCCCAACATCGTGCAGCCCGCCTCCAGTGGTGTCGCGACAGGCGTGAATGGAGGGTCGAATGGAGACGTGTCGTCTTCAGCGATGAGAGTCGCTTCTGCCTTGGTGCCAATGATGGTCGTATGCGTGTTTGGCGCCGTGCAGGTGAGCGCCACAATCAGGACTGCATACGACCCAGGCACACAGGGCCAACACCCGGCGTCATGGTGTGGGGAGCGATCTCCTACACTGGCCGTACACCACTGGTGACCGTCGAGGGGACACTGAATAGTGCACGGTACATCCAAACCGTCATCGAACCCATCGTTCTACCATTCCTAGACTGGCAAGGGAACTTGCTGTTCGAACAGGACAATGCGCGTCCGCATGTATTCCGTGCCACCCAACGTGCTCTAGAAGCTGTAAGTCAACTACCCTGGCCAGCAAGATCTCCGGATCTGTCCCCCATTGAGCATGTTTGGGACTGGATGAAGCGTCGTCTCACGCGGTCTGCACGTCCAGCACGAACGCTGGTCCAACTGAGGTGCCAGGTGGAAATGGCATGGCAAGCCGTTCCACAGGACTACATCCAGCATCTCTACGATCGTCTCCATGTGAGAATAGCAGCCTGCATTGCTGCGAAAGGTGGATATACACTGTACTAGTGCCGACATTGTGCATGTTCTGTTGCCTGTGTCTATGTGCCTGTGGTTCTGTCAGTGTGATCATGTGGTGTATCTGACCCCAGGAATGTGTCAATAAAGTTTCCCCTTCCTGGGACAATGAATTCACGGTGTTCTTATTTCAATTTCCAGGAGTGTACTTCCGAGTGTTAAAGTTAAGCTGAATTGCTGGCGTGTGTACTATAAGTTGGAAATATTTAAGAAATGGCGTGTGCAGGACTTGAAATTAGAGACGAGTACTTCCACGTGGTGAGTACTGTGTGAGTCTCAATCTGTGTATGAGACAAAGGATAAAGATAAGTACTCTTTAATATCACTTTGCGTGTTATGTTTCCGTGTGACGCTGGATTCAAACACTAATACTCTGAGAGAGAAGCAAGGTGAATCAGCCGTATATCCAGCAACGCCATTTGGCTTGCATTGCACAGGAAGACCTGCATATATCCTCCAGAGTTCGTAGTAGGAAAGAAAAGTAATGGAGTGGGGCAGTGTCATGTGAAACTGGGATGAATACTAATTGAAGTGGGAAAGCTGAAAGTGAAGTGATTCTAAAGTTGTGGCTATTCTTTGTGATGTATGTTGCCAGTGTGATGTATTTCATGTAATTTAAGAATGTGTGGTTTGCATGGGAGAGTAGCAAGATAGGTTCAGAGGCGGTGGGTCATGCATGTTCCTTTTTGCACCGCTCGGTTTGGAGGAAATTTTCGTGATGATGGGTGTGAGAGTCGAAGTCTGAGATATAGCAGAAGATCCACCATCCTATCCAGAAAGTGCACTGTAGTGTTATATAATTACGAGACTGTAAGATAGAGAATCACCAATGTAAAGCCATGCTCACTGGGCGGAGTTTCTCATGTGTAATTGTTGTATAAAATGTAACGGTGTGTATGGGTTATCTTTGAATGATAATAGAATTTATCGGAATAAAAAAGATAGCGAAAAGAAAAGGATTGGTGGCCTTGTTATTCGAATAGTGTGTAGTCATGATATCCAGAGTTTATAATGTGTGCGCCATTCATATTCAGAGCGATGGCCACGTGTGGATAAAGCCGTTGGGTAAGAAAGAAAATGTGGTATTGCCAGTGCCTAGTGAACAATCAGAGTTGTGTAAATTACTAATAGTCAGAAGTGCGTTATCCGTATCCGTTGCGTAATATTCAAACAGGAGAATAATTTATTGGATTAATTGTGAGTACTAGAGCTCATAATCAGTCATTGATGTTAGTCGATAAATGAGAATAAATCCACTCGCTTGGCAGACCACTCATCTTGCAGGCCTGACTGCTTGATGCCACAGAATGAGCAAGGCATGTAGGTGCCTCTCAAGTTGATGCTGTGGAGTGTGGTAATGGTTGGTTAACTATTGCAGTAGTGCGGTATAATTGGGATAAAGTTAAATCAGTTCCAGGCCTGGAGACTTTGAATAGTAGAGATTTTATAGACTATCGTACCTTTCAGGTTGTAGAGGTATACAATACAGATATGGGTAAATCCTAGTGTCTATACACACTTTATACCTTCTCAAGAAAACGAAAAAAAAATGAAAAATCTTCTGTATTGGGTAATAAATCCATCCACATATTTATCCACTGTAGCAGTTCTAATATATCCCTGTCGATCACCATCCTACGCCACATCGAAAACCACAAATATGAATTATTCCCTATTTTCTTACTCTTTACACCGGGGACTGGCTCACACACCTTCCCTTCCTCCATTTCAAAACTAGTTTTCCATCTCCACTTGCTTCTTAACTAAATAAATGAGTCTCCTGTAAAATTTAATTTTTTGCGCAGAAGTAGTTTTGCAAAATCGTCCTCAATTAATTAACCATCCCCCTCTGGGATATCCCCCAAGCTTCCTCCCACCCTTGCCCTCCCCCCTCAGAAAAAAACTGGCGGGAGTATCCCACAGCCTTTGCTGACCTGCTGGTGTGAAAAGATGTATTCTTTATATTTGTAAATTATGGGTGCTATCATTTTCGAAAATTATCTCGAAATTAGCCTGGTAACAACTTGACATGCAGGGATCAGCGGAGCTGCCGCGCAATGCCACCACCAGAGGGTGTCCCTACCTGCTCTCCTCGTCGCATCACCCCCTCCTGCCCCAGGCCTCCCAGGAAAATTGACGGGAAAAGTCTCTGAGTTGGTGGGGTGGAAGTTTCCCATAACAGGAAATTAAATTACATTGCAGAGGACATAATAATAACAAAAATAATAATATATTGCTTATTAATAAAGTTCATTTCGTATACCATTTCGCAGGGGATGGATCTCTCCTCTATTTGGCGGAAAGAGCTCATCATTCTCTGCTGTTTTTTCTAATTATGGAATTTGTGTTGTAAAATACATTGAAAAAAGTATTAACACGCAAATACATAACTTTTTACCGATCGTTCAAGCAACACCTCATGACATCGGCAAAAAAACATTACACGTAACTACAGTGGCCACTTTCTTTCGACAAAAATAAAACACTTGCGTTGCAGCTGTGTCGTAAGACCTGAAGCTCCCTGCTCCGTTTATAGTAGCCGCTCGGCCAGCAGGGCCTTGCCGCACCGGGAGCGTCGTAACAGTGGTCGGGGGTCACGCCTAGTATGGGAACCGCTGTCGCGGCCTCGCCTCTTGAGCCAGGGAGTAGGACCCGACTACCGCAGCAGCTATAGGACCGCGGCAGTTCCTCGAACAAAAGCGTCAGGCATCGGCGTCCCTTCGATACACGACTCACGTGTGGCTGGCGGCGTCCGGCTGGGCGGCCGGCTCGGCTGTGGACAGCAAGCTGCTGCGCATGGAGGCTCTGGGTTGGAGTCCCGACGCTGTCGGTATGAGAGGCGTTCTCGTAGTGCGGAGTGTACTCTATCCCACTCCTTCTTCTTCCCTGCTGCTCCTGGTGGCTCGTCCGCGGTGGACGGGCGGAACGGACTGCAGTCCCCCAGCGTCGTCGGATCACCTGGTTGTGATGCCGGATGCACAGGGCCTAGGCCCCGCACGATCTCAACGACAGCTCACTCATGTGGTCAGCATTGGCGGCGAGCGAGTCTGCCGCGATGCCTGCTAATGCTGGGTTGTTGATTGACAGCAGCAGCAGAGAGGACCAGAGCTGGTACTGTCCCCTCACGTCTGCTGCTGGATGGGCCGCCCTTACTGCAACATCTCCTTAATAAAGATTAACATGTCGATCACCAAGCTGAGGGCTACGCGGCGACCCAGTACACATCTAACTGCAAGTCTAACTGCGAGTGTCTTGTTGCTATCTAAGCTGGCATATTTAAAGGAAGCACGAGCGACGTCCTGACGTCATGTTCGTTTGTAATGAACGCATTCGTTCCACTTATACTGCTGATTCATCTGGCGTACTCGCCCCTTAGGTGTTCTTGCGACAGAGTTACGTGTTGTTACGGCAGACTTACGCGAAGTTGTGAAATGCAGTACAGCTGACGCTATACCGCTGTCTTGCACTCTACAAAAGTCTCCGTCTAACACAAACCTGCATGGTAAGCAATTCTCTCTCACCTGTTGTGTGTAACCAGGCCATTGCCCCTGCGTGACGACACATTCCGATATATGTGCAATCCTCCTACCACTTGGCTAACGTACTGCGTCTGGCTCTCGGCATAGGCGACGAAACTTTCACCATATTCCACGTTTCCAACTCTTTCCTATTCCGCAACACTACACAGCACAAACACTCACCGTATTGAATTTTCTCGAATTTCCACATCGCGAAGGCTGACCAAAACATACTGAGTAGTAGATCGCTATTCACCCGACCTAGTTAGCCGCGAGCACGGATGCAAGCTACATTTTTTGTGGCCACAAGTCTGCCAAGTAACTCTCCAGACGTAGGGCGGCACCGACCACGGACTGGAAGTCTCGATATTCCCCGAACAGAGGAGCATCCACAAGCTACCTCTGCCAAGCTCACAGTCACCAAGAGAAATCGTCCTACGAAACCATATTTATCAGTATAATATTGCTACTGCGGCAGTTTGACAACGAGAAAAGTGCCGGAAATACCTCTGTGGCTCTGGAATTATAAACTTCCCATGTATATTTATAACCTCCTCAAAACTGGGAAGTGGTAGTTGTGGAAGACCGAGTCTGCCGCGATGTCTGCTAATCCAGGGTTGATGATTGGCAGTGGCAGCAGAGAGGACCAGAGCTGGTACTGTCCTCTCACGTCTGCTGCTGGATGGGCCGCCCTTACTGCAACATCTCCTTAATAAAGATTAACATGTCGATCACCAAGCTGAGCGCTACGCAGTGACCCAGTACACATCTAACTGCAAGTGTCTTGTTGCTATCAAAGATGGCGTATTTAAAGGAAGCACGAGCGACGTCCTGACGTCATGCTCGTTTGTAATGAACGCATTCGTTCCACTTATACTGCTGATTCATCCGTCGTACTCGCCCCTTAGGTGTTCTTGCGACAGAGTTACGTGTTGTTACGGCAGATTTACGCGAAGTTGTGAAATGCAGTACAGCTGACGCTATACCGCTGTCTGGGAAGTGGTAGTTGTGGAAGCGTGGAGACAGGATGTTGGATCATGGTGGAATTACGCGATGAGCAACTTGGATAATGGAGGTGCAGCACAGAGATTTCTGTTTCAGGTGTTCCACGATATGCAATCTAAAGAGTGATACTTAAGACGATTTTATAAACGGCGTGCACATCAGGAAAATGTAACTGATTTTGAGTTTCTTACCTGATAGCGATAAATGGTTCAAATGGCTCTAAGCACTATGGGACTTAACATCTGAGGACATCAGTCCCCTAGACTTAGAACTGTTTGAACCTCAGTAACCTAAAGACATCACACACATCCATCCCCGAGGTAGGATTCGAACCTGCCACTGTAGCAGGCGCGCGGTTCCTGACAGAAGCGCTTAGAACTGAAAGCGAAAGTTCAGTAAATATTGCTGTGCAAGAATGTAATTGTGTCCCATAATATCTACGTGCACGTAATCAGCGAGAATTGTACATGATGTGTTCACTATTCTCATCAGCCTTCCTCCACTTAGATTCGTTAAATAATATACAATTAGCAAGTCAAGAAAACAAATTGTTATGATAGAAATATTTTGTAGAAGCAGACATTATCGAGCACCGCATTGCGGAGTGAGGGATAGAGAGAGAGAGAGACAGAGACAGAGAGAGAGAGAGAGAAGGATAATTATTCTTGTTTTTCAGTCATCAGTCTTCTGACTGGTTTGAAGCCGCCCGCCACGAATTCCTGTCTTGTACCAGCCTCTTCATCTCATAGTAGCACTTGCAACCTATGACCTCAACCATTTGCTGGATGTATTCCAGTCTCTGTCTTCCTCTACCGTTGTTACCTACTACAGTTCTGTAGTATCATGGAAATCTTTCCCTGATGCATTAACGCAAGTCCTATCATCCTGTCCCTTCTCCTTGTCAGTGTTTTCCACATTTCCATTCCTCTCCGATTCCCTTTTTCAGTGCACCTAATTATCAACATTCGTCTATAGCATCACATCTCAAATACACTCCTGGAAATTGAAATAAGAACACCGTGAATTCATTGTCCCAGGAAGGGGAAACTTTATTGACACATTCCTGGGGTCAGATACATCACATGATCACACTGACAGAACCACAGGCACATAGACACAGGCAACAGAGCATGCACAATGTCGGCACTAGTACAGTATATATCCACCTTTCGCAGCAATGCAGGCTGCTATTCTCCCATGGAGACGATCGTAGAGATGCTGGATGTAGTCCTGTGGAACGGCTTGCCATGCCATTTCCACCTGGCGCCTCAGTTGGACCAGTGTTCATGCTGGACGTGCAGACCGCGTGAGACGACGCTTCATCCAGTCCCAAACATGCTCAATGGGGGACAGATCCGGAGATCTTGCTGGCCAGGGTAGTTGACTTACACCTTCTAGAGCACGTTGGGTGGCACGGGATACATGCGGACGCGCATTGTCCTGTTCGAACAGCAAGTTCCCTTGCCGGTCTAGGAATGGTAGAACGATGGGTTCAATGACGGTTTGGATGTACCGTGCACTATTCAGTGTCCCCTCGACGATCACCAGTGGTGTACGGCCAGTGTAGGAGATCGCTCCCCACACCATGATGCTGGGTGTTGGCCCTGTGTGCCTCGGTCGTATGCAGTCCTGATTGTGGCGCTCACCTGCACGGCGCCAAACACGCATACGACCATCATTGGCACCAAGGCAGAAGCGACTCTCATCGCTGAAGACGACACGTCTCCATTCGTCCCTCCATTCACGCCTGTCGCGACAGCACTGGAGGCGGGCTGCACGATGTTGGGGCGTGAGCGGAAGACGGCCTAACGGTGTGCGGGACCGTAGCCCAGCTTCATGGAGACGGTTGCGAATGGTCCTCGCCGATACCCCAGGAGCAACAGTGTCCCTAATTTGCTGGGAAGTGGCGGTGCGGTCCCCTACGGCACTGCGTAGGATCCTACGGTCTTGGCGTGCATCCGTGCGTCGCTGCGGTCCGGTCCCAGGTCGACGGGCACGTGCACCTTCCGCCGACCACTGGCGACAACATCGATGTACTGTGGAGACCTCACGCCCCACGTGTTGAGCAATTCGGCGGTACGTCCACCCGGCCTCCCGCATGCCCACTATACGCCCTCGCTCAAAGTCCGTCAACTGCACATACGGTTCACGTCCACGCTGTCGCGGCATGCTAACAGTGTTAAGGACTGCGATGGAGCTCCGTATGCCACGGCAAACTGGCTGACACTGACGGCAGCGGTGCACAAATGCTGCGCAGCTAGCGCCATTCGACGGCCAACACCGCGGTTCCTGGTGTGTCCGCTGTGCCGTGCGTGTGATCATTGCTTGTACAGCCCTCTCGCAGTGTCCGGAGTAAGTATGGTGGGTCTGACACACCGGTGTCAATGTGTTCTTTTTTCCATTTCCAGGAGTGTAATTCGATTCTCTCATGTGCCGGTTTTCCCACAGTCCATGTATCACCACTGTACAGTGCTTTGCTCCGAATGTACATCCTCATAAATTTCTTCCTTAAATTGAGGCCCATGATTGATACTAGTAGACTTTTCATGGGCAGGAATGCCCTTTCTGCAAATGCTAGTCTGCATTTGATGTCCTCCTTGCTCCGTCCGTCTCTGGATATTTTGCTGCCTAGGTAGTGGAATTCCTTACGTTCGTCTGCTGCATGACCATCAATCCTGATGTTAAGTTTATCGCTGTTCTCATTTCTCCTATTTCAAATTACTTTCGTCCTCCTTCAATTTACTCTCAATCCGCACTCTGTACTCATTAGACTGTCCATTCCGTTCAGTAGATCATGTAATTGTTCTTCACTTTCACTCACGATACCAATGTCACCAGCATATCGTATTATTAGTATCCTTTCACCTTGAATTTTAATTCCACTCCTGAATCTTTGTGTTGTTTCCATCATTGCTTCCTCTATGTACAGATTGAACAGTATGGGCGAAAGACTGCATACCTGTGTTACACTCTTTTTGACCGAGCACTTCGTTCTTGATCGCCCACTCTTATTATTCCCTCTTGGCACTTGTACATATTGTATATTAACCGTCTCTCCCTATAGCTTACCCCCCAATTTTTCTCAGAGTTTCGAACATCTTGCACCATTTTACATTGTTGAACTTTTTCACAGGTCGACAAATCCTCTGAAAACCTGTTGATTTTTCTTAAGTCTTCCTTCCATTATCAACTGCAACGTCAAAAATGCCTCACTAGTGCCTTTATCTTTCCTAAGGACAAAGTGATAGTCATCTAGCACACCCTCAGTTTTCTTTTCCATTATTCTGTATATTATTATTTTCAGCAATTAGAATGTATGAGTTGTTAATTTGACTGTGCGATATTTCGCGGCCAATTGGTTCTAGGCGCTTCAGTCCGGAACCGCGCTGCTGCTACGGTGACAGTTTCGAATCCTGCCTCAGGCTTGGATGTGTGTGATGTCCTTAGGTTAAGTTAGGTTTAAGTAGTTTTAAGTCTAGGGGAGTGATGATCTCAGATGTTAAGTCCCACGGTGCTTAGAGCCATTTGAGCCATATTTGATAATTCTCGCACTTGTCAGCTCTTAAAGTCTTTGTAATTGTGTGGATGATGTTTTTCCGAAAGTCAGACGGTATATTGCCAGACTCATACATTCTAAACATCAACGTGAATAGTCGTTTTGTTGCCACTTCCCCCAATTATTTTAGAAATTCTGATGGAATGTTATCTATCCCTTCTATGATCTAAAGTTATCCAAAGCCCTCTTAAATTCTGATTCTAATACTGGATCCACAACCCTTGTAAATCGACTCCTGTTTCCTCTTTTATACATCAGACAAATGTTCCCCTTCATATAGGCCTTCAATGTACTCTTTCCACCTGTCCGCGCTCTCCCCTGCATTTAACAGTGGAATTGCTTTCAATTACACCGAAATTTCGTTCTTCAGTGATTTGTATTTCTGTATTCCTGAATTTCCCTGAAAATTTTCGTACTTCCTTCTTTCATCGATCAGCTGAAGTATTATTTCTGTTACCCATGGTTTCTTCGCAGTTTCCTTCTTTGTATCTATGTTTTTGTTTCCAACTTCTGTGTTTCCCCTTTTTAGAGATGTCCACTTCTCTTCAACTGTACTGCTTACCGAGCATTACTGCTGTATCTATAGCCTTAGAGAACTTCAAGCGTATCTCGTCACTCCTTAGTGCTTCTGTATCCCACTTCTCTGGTATTGTTTTTTCCCGCCTCATCTCTCAAACTTGAGCCTACTTTTCATCACTACTACATTGTGATCTAAGTCTATATCTGCTCCTGGGTACGCCTTAGAGTCCTGTGATTTTGGGGTCTCTGTCTGACCATGATATAATCTGATGTCTTCCTGTGTCACCCGGCCTTTCCCAAGTATACCTCGCCCTCTTCTGAGTCTTGAGCAGAGTACTACAATCTGAGATTTATTACAGAACTCAATTACTCTTCACTTGTGTCAAGCCCGTATCGTCTTGTAATCTTTTCCTCCATTATTTCCCCTAGAACTGTATTCCAGTCTCCCACTACTATTAGATTCCATCTCCTTTTACATACTGAATTACCCATTCAATACCCTCATATACTATCTGTATCTCTTCATCTTCGGCTTGTGACGTCGGCATGTATACCTGAACGATCATTGTCGGTGTTGGTTTGCTGTCGATTCTGATAAGAACAAGCCCATCGTTGTTGGACAGCTCAGAATAACACTCTCCCTAAGCTACCGACCTGCTCATATCGAATCCTACTCCCGTTACACCAATGTCTGCTGCAGTTGATATTACCCTATACTCATCTGATAACAAATCCTTGTTTTCTTTCCATTTCACTTCACTGAGCCCTTCCATATTTAGATTGAGCTCTTGAATCTCCCTTTGCAGATTTTTCTAGCTCCCCTCTCACGTTCAATCTTCTGACATTCCACGCCCCGAATCGCAGAACGTTATCTTTTCGTTTGTTATTGTATCTTTTTCTCATGATCACCTTCCAATTGGCAGTCCCGTCCCGGAGATCCGAATGGGGAACTATCCTGGATTCTTTTGCGAATGGAGATCTCATTATGACATTTTTTCAATTACATGCCACATATCCTGTGGGTACTCGTTATGTGCATTTAATGCCGTTGTTTCCATATCCGTCTACACCTCCATGCCGTTGATCAATTTTGATTCTTTAGAGCCAGTCACCCATTCCAAGGACAAGTGAGTGCCCTGAACCTCTGTCTACTCCTCTGTCTTCTTTGACAAAGCCGTTGGCAGAGTATGGGTTAGTTGTTATGTCAGAAGTCCTCGATCGCTAATGGTTATTATTAATTATAATTTAAGTGGGAGCGTGTTTCACACCCGGGACCGAATAAGTCGTTATTACTAATCAAAGACACTACCCTTTCTTTTTTATTTTTAAAGGTGTAGAGTAGAGAGGTACTTTTCTTCTTTTTTAATGTGTGGAGTAGAGTGGTCAGTTTTGAGCCGTTGGAGACAGCAGGGGTCGAATCGCGAGGCGTTGCCACCATGCCTCGCCACCATCCCCTTTCCATCCCTGAACCGATCCCCTACAGTCCTTTTTTTGCCTGAAATAGGCTAAGTAAACAAAATATCTTTATTTGTACAAACATAGATGCAACAGAAAGGCCATCCTTCCGTCGGAATCAACAGGAGACATTACACTCGAACAAGGCGAGTATAACTCTTTATTAACAAGGTGTGGAAAAAATAACAACAATAACAGTGAAGAAAGCTAAGAGGTGTGAGGCAGTAGACAAAGAGGGAAGAAGATGAGGGCGAATGAGAAGACTTGCAGGCATCTGCTAGGCAGATGGGGCGTGGAGGCAGAGTTGGAAGGGGTGAACATGCTAGAACTAGCCACGGTCTCCGGCTCCACTACCGGGAAGAATCGCCCGAAAAGGACGGCACAAGCCAAAGAGGAGGGGAAAGCAGAGTTGGGGGAACGGCCAGCATGCTCTAGTATAGTGCATACAAGGAAGGGGCGCGTGTCAATGTGCCTACTCCACTGTTGGTTACGATACGGAAATGTAGCGCGGAGAGTCACAGATGTCAGAAGTGGGGGGGGGGGGGGGGAGGGGGGGGGGGCTTTATCGTTCACGTGTGGCACCATCCAGCTGAGCGGGGATGACGTAAAGAACGCGTGAAGGTAATTGGCGAAGAAGGCACGGTATCACAGGCGGTGCTCTACTTCGGTGGCGGTTGTGTAAGTACTGCCAGAAATGATTTATCGCCATCATTATACATGTAAGTGATCGTCCACCCCTTGATTCATACAATCGCCTGATTTTTAGTGGTGGGGAAATAAGTATCGTCAGGATGGATAAAAGTCCATGGGTCAATCGAATACGGCGAAATGCGGAAGTAACAAGCAACTAACTGTCAACCAAGTTTCCAGACGTCACTGGTGGTAGCACCAGTCAGTTGGTGGACATCGTCATCCACGAGGTGACAAATTGAACGAAGGGGAGTGTCCGTTAGTCCGATGGCGTGGAGACGTTGATTTGTAGGGAATTTTCCACATTAGACGTAGTGCCATGTTTCCCCGACGTTGGAGGGAAGGAAACGCTGGAGGTTATGACGCCAAACCGTGGGACACTGCGTCGATGGATATTTGAGTTCGATGTTGTTGCTGGATATGTAACGAAGCAGTGGGGTGTAGAAATCTTTGATTCAAAGAAGACACGTGCTTGGTAAGTGAGTGTGAGCATAACTGTAGTTGATGACGAAATCAGAAATGTGCTTCAGACGGTGCGTTAGGCCGACTGGTACTGGTGGCGTTATGGTCGCGGGCATAAGAATTTCCAGCAAGCTGCACTCTACGGAGGCGCCCCCTTCCACTGCTTATGCATGGTGGACATGTACAAGGACGCCGCTTGGAGTCACACATTGACAAGGCTGAGGCTTCCCGCTCGTGGGGGGAGAGTGAGCGTTTCGTAACCAGCAGTAAGAAAGTATCCAAAAGCGGCCTAGAGGCTGTGTCCAATAGTTGATGGCAGCGGGAGTACGTGTACGATGTGCACCATTCTGGACGCCACATTTTAATTGAGGTATTCGACACTTTGTAAAGAATCGAGTCGGTGGAGGAGATTTTCTTGCATTGCCGTGAGGATAATTTGGAGAAACGCCGAAAATTGATGACAGCGGAGCGGTTCGCGGTGGAGGTGAATATGATAGTAAGATATCATAGTTTTTGTACACACGGGAAAGGTGCTAAGTCGTTGTGTGAGAGCCCACGTCCAAAGGGCATCGCCGCGGATTTAGTCACATTCATGTTACTGCCCACTGCAGTTCCGTACGTTGATATCAAATCAAGAACCATTTGTGTTTCATTTTGTGAGCGGACTAAAAGGAGGTGGTCGTCCGCACACGCACGACATCGAAAAGGGTGCTGCCGCAAAGTGATTCCAGAAAGGTGAGTCGTCAGACTCCGAAGAGTGGCTCCAGGTTTATGCCATAGAGTAGTGTCGAAAGTGAGCAACCCTGCAATATGAAACGCAAGATTATCACTGATCCCGCCACACGGCCAGTGACCTGAATCAGTGATACGGCGTTGCTGTAAAGGCGCCGGATGATGTCGATAAACGCGGATGGAAAACCCGTTTGGCTCTTACTGATAACAGAAAACAATGCCCTACCTTGTCGAATGCGCTGCCAAAATCATTGGCAACCACTTCCGCGTGAAGTCTGCACGCCGCTGCCAGTGCAATTAAATCACGACACTCTCCTGTGGTGTTTGTATATTAACTGACCAACCCGGAGTTGCCTGTTCTGGGGATAGAATGCTAGGCAGGATCTTGCAGCATCGCTTCGGCAGAAGTCGTGCAAATATTTTATAGTCTGCGTTAAGCAGAGTTAGGGGACGGCAATGCGCTGTCGTCACTCCCGGTGCCGGTTCGTGGATGGGTACAATAATTCCCGTGACGAAGGACGGCGGTACGGCGTTCCCCCTCGTCAGCAGTTCATGAAACATCGTTGTCCACCGTGACGCCATTAGTGTGAGGAAAGCGCCATAAAATTCTATCGGCAATTCGTCGATGCCAGGTGACTGATTCAAAGGACTTTTGTTGATTGAATCGTGGACTGCTTCGCACGTAACCGATTCCATCAGCTCGTCCACCTCGTCGCCGGCGAGGGTGCGAGTTACGTGTGATAACGCAAACTTCACAGCGCGGTTGTTGGTAGTCTCCTCCGGGTACGTTGTGCGGTAGTCGTCTACAAAGGTACTGACGATTTCGGCCTGGCAAGTGACGTGCTGGCGCAACATGTGTTGATCTCGTCGATTAGTCATTGTCCCCGGTGTTTCCTATCGTGATATGATGCGTGGTGGTATATTTCTGTTCAGCAGAATCTTGACGTCGGGTCCGCACCATCGGCCTCTGAAGCCTACGGCGTGTCAACGTTACAATTTATGCCTTAATCCAGCTGCGTTCCCTCTCGGTTTTTGGGGATGGCGGCTGGGCATCGAGGTCGTGGGGAACGGCGTAGAAATAGTCGGTAGTCTGCAGGCGCCAAGCAGCTACTTCCTTGCCATACTGAATCAGGTTAGGCACATTCCACCCACCAAGTCATGGTTATGAAGTACTTAGGTAATGACGCTCACATTTGGATCATGTCTCGGTAGCGCGTTGAAGACATTCGGGGTCAGGAAGATGGGAGGTGTTTAGCTTCCACGATGCACGACCCCGCCAGACCACTTGCTAGACCTTCGACTGCAGATGTGGGTTCTCGAGGGACGCAAAATTCTATCAAGGTGGCTCGCGGATCGACTCGTCTGGTAAGTATGTCCAGGTGAGTAGCCGTGCCGAACTTTCCAAGTGTAGCGGAGCAACAGATCACGGACGACAAGGCGCAGTTCTTGACAGGTGTTGTAGTGTGGTATTTGATCCTTAGGGTGCAGGACACAAATAAAATCAGCCCCAAGCAAGTAATGGTCTTAGCGCTAAAGAAACAAAGGGGCCCTGTCGCGCCTGCGGGTGGAACCTGACGGAGCGTAAATGTTGATAATTCGCTTCCCCATGACGGTGACGACCTTGTCTCTGGCGAACGAAAGGTATGTGATATCAGCCACCGGAATGCCTTCTCGGGTGTAAATGGCTATTCAACGACCCAGGTGGTCACCACGAGAATGGAAAGTGTTCTAACCCACGACATCTGGAAGTGTGGCCAAGTGTACTTCCTGTAGTAGTGCGATGTCGACGTCCGATGTTCGTATCATCTCTCACAGCACTTGAATTTTCACACGGGAGCTAATGGTGTTGTTCGTCGCTACACTGCTGAGAGTGAAGAAGGGCGAGGCAACGGTGGGTCATGCCGTACGCTACCTGACGTTGTCACGCTTTCCACTCCTTCGAGAAACAATACAGGGTGATTCACAACTTTAGGAATTTAAAACTCTGCAACGATAAAAGACAGAGCTAAGCACTATCTGTCGGCGAATTAAGGGAGCTATAAAGTTTCATTTAGTTGTACATTTGTTCGCTTGAGGCGCTGTTCACTAGGCGTCAGCGTCAGTTGATGCTAAGATGGCGACCGCTCAACAGAAAGCTTTTTGTGTTATTGAGTACGGCAGAAGTGAATCGACGACAGTTGTTCAGCGTGCACTTCGAACGAAGTATGGTGTTAAACCTCCTGATAGGTGGTGTATTAAACGTTGGTATAAACAGTTTACAGAGAATGGGTGTTTGTGCAAAGGGAAAAGTTCTGGACGGCCGAGAACGAGTGATGAAAATGTAGCACGCATCCAGCAAGCATTTGTTCACAGCCCAGGAAAATCGACTCGCAGAGCTAGCAGAGAGCTGCAAATTCCACAATCAACTGTATGGAGAGTCCACATTGGCACTTATCTGTCCGTAACTACCTGAACGTCAACTACCCGAGGCGATGGATCGGCCGCCAGGCAGCCCGTGACAGAGCACTTCATCACTGGCCTCCAAGAAGCCCTGATCTTACCCCCTGCGGCTTTTTCTTATGGGGGTATGTTAAGGATATGGTGTTTCGGCCACCTCTCCCAGCCACCATTGATGATTTGAAACGAGAAATAACAGCAGCTATCCAAACTGTTACGCCTGGTATGCTACAGAGAGTGTGGAACGAGTTGGAGTATCGGGTTGATGTTGCTCGAGTGTCTGGAGGAGGCCATATTGAACATCTGTGAACTTGTTTTTGAGTGAAAAAAAACCTTTTTAAATAATCTTTGTAATGATGTGTAACAGAAGGTTATATTATGTTTCTTTCATTAAATACACATTTTTAAAGTTGTGGTATTCTTTTTGAATCACCCTGTAACTGATAGTCCTGGAAAGAGAACCAAATAATTAATTTGCTGAAACATCAAAACTCACATAAAGAATGGCTAAGAAGACAAACTGCCGTCCAGGTATTTATTTCAGGTAACCATTTGCAGTGCAGCTAGAGCACAGTCAATTATTCATTGTAGGGTAAGGATTTATTGTAGGGACTGAATGAATCTTTTACACAGAATGTTAGGTAAGATTTCCAGTTAATGAAATGTTATCTAAATTCAAACAGTTGTGTTTTTGTAAATGGGCTCATTTAAACTATGTAACAGTTAGTCATTCTGACAAGTAAACCCACCCAAAGGAAACGCCGATTTTGATCAGCTTTGAATATTTTGTACTGTATATCAAAATAAGAGATTAACATTTCTTCTTACGGACTCACACGGCCGTCATGGTGGTATCCCGTGGAAAAAGCTGAGTTTAACATTTCTGAATGAATTTCGTTGAAGGGTAACGGAAGTAAAATAATAGCTTCAAACAACAGTTCTACACGGTACACATATCTTTATCGAAAAAGCCATTTTTCTCAAAATTCTGTTCGCTATTTTGTTTGTCTTTCAAAGTTTGACGAACAAAAAAATGCATAACGTCGTTAATACCAAATTCAGTAGTACTTGATGAAGTGGTATTCCAAAGACGCATTTGTCAGAAATAAGATAGAAATATCTTCGTATTGCTGTACGCATGACTGATATATGTCCGCTTCAGTGCCAGTTCTCAAAATGGTTCAAATGGCGCTGAGCACTATGGGACTTCTGTGGTCATCAGTCCTCTAGAACTTAGAACTACTTAAATCTAACTAACCTAAGGACATGACACACATCCATGCCCGAGGCAGGATTCGAACCAGCTACTGTAGCGTACGCGCGGTTCCAGACTGAAGCGCCTTGAAACGCTCGGCCACTTCAGCCGGCGCCAGTTCTCATGTTGGATTGTTTGATGGGTATTGTCCACATAAATATATGCTGAAGGCATTTTCTACATATATTTTTTTAAATTTTATTTATCTTTCAATCTTGTGTTGTATTTGTATTTTCTTTTAGTATTTGTCGTTTTTTTTTTCGAGCTGTAACACTTTCAAATTTAATCATTTTATATTAGAAACTGTTTGTACATTATTGTACGTCTGTGCAATACCATTACTGTACATCTCTACAAAAATGATGGTGTGTAGAATTGTTCAGATCAAAAAAATGCTAAATGCACTTTGATTTTGCGCACCATGCAAAGGGCATTAAAAAAAAGACTTTTTTTACATATCTATGTCCACAGTTATAACATTTATTGAAAACGATATAACTCTTATTAATCTGAAGTGCCATCTGTATCTGTTTCAAGTAGGTCAAATTCGAAATGTATCTCTTGGAGAGGTTTAGTGTGATTGCTCTTCTGTATTGTCCCTTCATGCCATGTAACATACAGGGAGTAAGGTGCACTTTTGTTGAATTAAAATCGTATTTATATAAAGTAAGTTGGGATACTTACGACCATTCTAGATCTGGATTCTATAATCGGAAATTTAGAAGTCGGACAATTTCCGGATTGTTTACGAGACATTCACTTCGAAACAGTTTCACCGTACAACAACCAACACTAAACAGGTAACTTGTAGTCTTTGTATAAAACGATTTGCTTTTATTACGCACAAAATCGAAGTGGAGAGGTGTAACATGCTGCAACGAGTATTTAGAAAACGAGGAGGGCGAACCAATGAGAAATAAAGTAAACGATGGAAAAGGTGGAGGGAAATAGAATTTTGCTACTGTGCTCGATTTATCCGCGTGTACACAGGAGTATCCAGCAAATGCGGGAGCAGCATTCTGCTCGTAACAGGGCAGAACCGGCAGGGTGCCAAAAAAGGGCGGTCCTTGTGGCGCACTAGCGCGGCCGTCCGCCCCGGCCCGGGCAGAGCAACAAGCGAGCACTTTCTCCCAGTCGTCCGTGAGGCGCACGCGAACGGCCGAGTTTACGCGGAAACAATGTTCGGGTCCGTTAGGTCTCGTTTAGTGGCGCCAGTAGGAGCACAATTTACTGGCGGCGCGGCCACACGCATTCCTAATTCGCGCTCTGGCTCGGCCTGCGTGCCTCGACCTTCATGAACCGGGCCTAACTGCCCGCCGCCGAGGAACGGGCGATATTTCTTCTTAAAATAGCGACCCGACGGCGGAGGACGAGCTCTGTGTGTGTGTGTGTGTGTGTGTGTGTGTGTGTAGTGGGGGTGAGAGATGAACTCGCGTTATCTTCCGCTACTTATCTACTCGTGGTCGGCGCACGCCATGCTATACAGACGCTTTTGCTCGGCCACTTGGCGGTCTCTCGGTACCGGCTGAGCAGTCGTATCTAATGAGATACTGCGGGACGACTAAACGCTGTTCTAGTTGATGAGTAGAAGAAGAGTCTGGAGACAGATGTTCATCCTTAAGGGAAAATGTCATTCACAATGTTCGGAAGATAACAAGGACAGATAGATGCTGCAACACGTCAGTACGCCTCTACTAGGAATGACAGGGAAGGCCTGGGAAAGTAGAGATTTAATGCCATTCGTTAACGCACATTTGAACTATTAAAATTGCAAACATTCCCGTAATTCACCAAATCAGCAAACTTAAAAGGATGGGCTCCGAAACCAAAGGGTATAGTTACCCATTTCGAAACTGAGAACTCTGCAAATCAAAAATTTAGTTACCATGGTTTACCAAATATTCTTTACAGAAATGAGTGTTTGAGAGTAAGATTATATAATCTTAACGGTGTAGCCGTAAAAAAAATCAAACAACACTTAAAAGCTTTCAGCCGTGCGTGAAATAATTTACATAAACTTACAGTGAACCGTAACTGGGCATATCCATTGACATTTAAATCAATGTAAAGAATATTTTTAGAAAAGATATACACAGCGATTTTGATAATAAATATGAAGGTGCAACGTCTACCAAATACTCTCCATGTTTAGCAATTATATACAACCACTCGCTCACAGAAAGATCCATACCTAAAGACTGGAAAATTGCTCAAGTCGCACCAATACCCATAAAGGGAAGTAAGGGTAATCCGCTGAATTACTGGCCTATATCACTAACGTCGATTTGCAGTAGGGTTTTGGCACCTATACTGCACTCGAACATTATGAATTACCTCGACGAAAACGATTTATTGACACATAGTCAGCACGGATTCAGAAAATATCGTTCTTGTGAAACACATCTAGCTCTTTGTACTAATGAAGTAATAAGTGCTATCGACAGGGGATGTCAAATTGATTCCATATTTTTAGATTTCCAGAAGGCTTTCGACACCGTTCCTCACAAGCATCTTCTAACCAAACTACGTGCGTTAGAAGTATCGTCCCAGTTGTGCGACTGGATTCGTGATTTCCTGTCAGAAAGGTCACAGTTCGTAGTAATAGACGGAAAGTCGTCGAGTAAAACGGAAGTAATATCCGACGTTCCCCAAGGAAGTCCTATAGGCCCTCTATTGTTCCTGATCTCCATTAACGACATAGGAGACAATCTGAGTAGCCGTCTTTGATAGTTTGCAGATGATGCTGCCATTTACCGTCTTGTAAAGTCATCAAAACGACTTGCAAAATGATTTAGATATCTGTATTGTGCAAGAAGTGGCAATTGACCCTGAATAACCAGAAGTATGAACTTATTCACATGAGTACTAAAAGAAACCAGCTAAATTTCGATTACGCGGTAAGTCACATAAATCTGAGGGCTGTAAATTCAGCTAAATACTTAGTTACTACAGTTACAAATAACCTAAATTGGAACGATCACGTAGATAATATTGTGGGTAGAGCAAACCAAACACTGCGATTAATTTACAGAACACTTAGAAGATGCAACAGGTCTATTAAAGAGACTGCTTACACCACGCTAGTCCGCCATGTCCTGGAGTATTTCTGTGCGGTGTGGGGTCTGCATCAGTTGGGACTGACGGATGACATCGAAAAAGTACAAAGAAAGGCAGCTCGTTTAGTATTATCGTGAAATAGGGGAGATAGTGTCACAGAAATGATACGTGAATTGGAGTGGCAATCATTAAAAGAAAGGCGTTTTTCGTTGCGACGGGCTCTCCTCATGAATTTTCAGTCACCAGTTTTCTCCTCCGACTGCGAAAACGTTCTGTTGACACCCACCTACATAGGGAGAAATGATCATCACGATAAAATAAGAGAAATCAGGGCTCGCACAGAAAAATTTAAGCACTCTTTTTCCCTCGTGCCGTTCGAGAGTGGATTAGATTAGATTAGATTAGATTAGATTAATACTAGTTCCATGGATCATGAATACGATATTTCGTAATGATGTGGAACGAGTCAAATTTTCCAATACATGACATAATTAAGTTAATTTAACAACATACTTAAGTTAATATAACAACATTTTTATTTTTTTGTGTTTCTTTTATTTTATTTTTTTAATTTTTTTGTTTTCTTTCTTAATTTATATCTAAAAATTCCTCTATGGAGTAGAAGGAGTTGACATTCAGAAATTCTTTTAATTTCTTCTTAAATACTTGTTAGTTATCTGCCAGACTTTTGATACTATTTGGTAAGTGACCAAAGACTTTAGTGGCAGTATAATTCACCCCTTTCTGTGCCAAAGTTAGATTTAATCTTCAATAGTGAAGATCATCCTTTCTCCTAGTATTGTAGTTATGCACACTGCTATTACTTTATAATTGGGTTTGGTTGTTAATAACAAATTTCATAAGAGAGTATATACACTGAGAAGCTACTGTGAATATCCCTAGATCCTTAAATAAATTTGTGCAGGATGATCTTGGGTGGACTCCAGCTATTATTCTGATTACACGTAGAGAGACAGCCTGAAGGTGGTTCATTTAACCCTCTGCCAAGCACTTTATTGTGAACAGCAGAGTAATCACGTAGATGTAAATGTAGTAATCCCCCGCTGTTGCAAGCGGTTTGCGTCGGACGGTAGAATCCGTTACAATCCACAAGAACACAGCCAACTAGCCCATATTAACTGGTTTTAAAAGATACATAGTGCTGCTATTAAAAACACAATAAAATTAACACCAGCAAGACAGCGTGGCTACAAATAGCTTATTGTCACATTCTGTGGATTAGACTTAGGTATTAACTGCATCACTTCCTTCAGAACCACTCTGTTTTACAATATCAAAAAAGACAAGTAAAAATTCGTTGTACCAGGTGACATAACAGAGAACTGCAATAAGTTAACACAATTTTGCTGAAACTTTAAAAATTAGAACATTTCAGTTGTAAAACCCCCACCACCGGCCTCAAATAAACAAACGCATTAATGGCGGAGGGAGCCCAGGCTAGGCTATCTCTATAAGGAGCACTCACAAAATGCCACGGCGGAGCGTTAAAAGTCACGCCAAAAATTTACGCTGATCACAACGGCTAAATTTACTGAATATAAGCTCATTTCTCCTTGTCTGCTTGTGTCGCCAAAGGATCAACGCAATAAACAGCAAGCATACAATTGAAAGGCATCTTTACCATGAGAGGAGCAACCTTGCCAAACAATCAAGTGATTTAAATAGCAATAGTGGGTATCCGATTCTCTTGGAGATCCGCCCATTAATGAGCATTACCCAAGTTAGCGAATGTTGTAAGACACTCGACTGGTACAACGTGTCGCAATAGCAGTTAGAGCGGTGCTGCTGCAATGCTAAATACAAGCAAACCACTTCAAAAACTTCTCACCGGATATTAATGGAGAGACGTAAACATACAGCTTGTGATCCCGTGGCGGTGAGTAGACTAGAACTCTGGAACAGACGATGGTTTGCAACACCAGTGCTTACGCCGCGGTGGAGAAGGCCCCTCTTATCGCTGTAGCACCAGCTACGGCGGAACGCGGCCAGCTCGCTCGTCATCAAAAGCACAGCAGCCAGCCCGGGATTCCCAGGTGCTCCACACGCCCCACGAACTATTCCGCTAGGTACCACCTGCTTGCTCGCCTGACTCTATGGGAGAAAGCGAGCTTGCCAGAGAGCTCTTACAAGGGAAAGTTCCCATCGTATCCCCTCAGATTTAGTGGTAAAATGACCTAATCGGTAGCCGGCCAAAAACTGAATACAGATCAAGCATGAACACAGGAAGAAATTGCACTGAACTGTGGAAAAAGAATCAAAATAGAAGCAGTGAAATGTCCAAGCTCAAGATGTGCAACATCGATAGAAGTGGCGGTATGGTTGTGTAGTCACGTTGTTGATGTACGACTTGTGAGTTCCGTTTTCAAGTCTCTCCGACCCCTAATTTTTTGTCCGGGCGGAGATGTGTCTCTTCGCTTTCTGTAGTCTTGGAAACTGTCGCACTATAAACTAGAATATGAGTCATGTGGTAATAATATACACAGAAGCACCAGAGAAAATGGTGTAGGCTTGCGTATTCAAACACAGAGATACAGGCAGAATATGGCGCTACGGCCGGCAATGCCTATATGAAAATAAGTGTCTGGCGCAGTTATTAGTTCAACTCCTGCTGCTACAATGGCTGGTTATCAAGATTTAAGTGAGTTTGAGCGCGGTGATAAAGTCAGCGCACCACTGATTGCGCACAGCACCTACGAGGTAGCGATGAAATGGGGATTTTCCGGTACGGCCATTTCACGACTGTACCGTGAATATCAGGAATCCGGTAAAACATCAAAGCAAATTAGATCCTGCCAGAACGGGACCAACGAGGAATGAAGAGAATCGTTCACTGTGATAGAATTGCAACCATTTCGCAAATTGCTGCACATTTCAATGCTGGGTCATCAACAAGTGTCAGCGTTCGAACCAGTCAACGAAACATAATAGATACGGGCTACCGTTGCCGAAGGCCCATTCGTGTACCCTTGATGACTGCACGGCACAAAACCTTTACGCCTCGCCTTGGCCCGTCAATACCGACAATGAACTGTTGATGACTGGAAACGTGTCGCCTATTCGGACGAGTCTCCTTTCAGATTGTATCGAGCGGATGGACGTGTACGGTACGGAGACAATATCATGAATCCATGGACCATGCACGGCATCAGGGGACTGTGCAGTTGGAGTGATATGGGACCCCTGGTATGCCTAGATACGACTCTGACAGATGATACGTACATAAGCATCCTGTCTGATCACGTGCATCCATCCATGTCCATTGTGTATTCAGACGGACTTGGGAAATTCCTGCAGGACAATGGCTTCAGGGAAGACGAAGCCACCAGCGAGGCAGTACTGACTTTGCGCTTCATAATGGAGACAAGAGGTTTTTCTGGGAGCAGTGATCTTGCGCCAAGCGAAGACGACAGGGCGCTTTGCGTCGGCAAGGACGCAAGTTATACGTTTATGTTTCCTGAGAAAATGAAACCGCAAGCGCATTAACTATTCAGGCCACACGTTCTATGTAGGGAGAGTGTTCAAGCAAAGTGTTGTTACTTTAAACAAAGTACTAATATATCATACAGCATTGACGTATAACCGGGGAGAAATAATAAGAAAACTAATGGGTTTGCTGATAACCCTACATGTAGTGGACGGTGAGAAAGTGGGTTGTTTGCTCCAGAAAATCAGTAAGGAATATGTTTTTGACAAAATATCTTCGACATTCCGTCACTTAACAATTCATCTTCTTCGGCAATGCACTGTTAGCTTTTTAACATGCTTAGTAACCATTTTGCTCTCGAGCCTTATTTGATATGAAGCAACTGCTTGCTAGAACACAACGTACAACGCATTAGACTCGTCCAGAAACAGTTGGCTTATCACGCCTCTCGGGGTCGCAATTAGTTGGCTTAAACGTCCCATGCTCCCAAAGATAATGATCAACTGTCGGGGGCCAGTCGTTCTGGAAATCTCAATCCATACCAACGTGGAGTGTCACTGCTATTACCATCTGCTAATCCGTAGAGCAAACGGACATCTGCCGACTCTGCCTCTGAGTACACTTCCATTACACTGTACCAGAAACAAGTTGTAATGAACACATAATAGCCTATGCTACGCGCTTGCGCAGTCCGCGATGAACACTGTTAAGTGCTTGATGTGAGCAGAGAATTTAAGTTAATCGCATGTCAAGACGAGCAATGAGGCGAGCCAGTGTCCACGTTACCTTCAATCAATTAGCATACCAAACACTGTTCGTGAACCTAAGAATTACAGGCTCCTGTACATTCTAACCAAACGTCACCAAGAGGACACTCTGAACATTTCTTGGAAGAAAACATATCATCTAATGTTGCGTCTCTCTAGGTTAATGTGCTTATGAAGAAAAGTAGAAAATGAACTCTAACATGGAAATAAAACATTTTCTCAGCCAAGTCCATAAAATACACTACAGGCCATTACAATTGCTGCAGCAAGAAGAAATGAAGATGATAAAAGGGCATTCATTGGACAAATTACTAGAACTGAGATGTGATTACATTTTCACGCAGTTTGAGTGCATACATCCTGAGAAATCAGTACCCAGAACAACCACCTCTGGCCGTAATAGCGGCCTTGATACGCCTGGGCATTGAGTCAAAAAGAGCTTGGATGGCGTGTACGGGTACAGCTGCCCATGCAGCTTCAACACGATTCCACAGTTCATCAAGTGTAGTGAATGGCGTATTGTGACGAGCCGGTTGTCCAGCCACCATCGACCAGACGTTTTCAATTGGTGAGACATCTGGAGAATGTGCTGGCCAGGGTAGCAGTCGAACATTTTCTGTATCCAGAAAGGCCCGTACATGACCTGCAACATGCGGTCGTGCATTATTCTGCTGAAATGTAGGGTTTCGCAGGGATCGAATGAAGGGTAGAGCCACGGGTCGTAACACATGTGAAATGTAACGTCCTCTCTTCAAAGTGCGGTCAATGCGAACAACAGGTGACCGAGACGAGTAACCAATGGCACCCCATACCATCACGCTGGGTGATATGCCAGTATGGCGTTAACGAATACACGCTTCCAATGTGCTTTCAACGCGATGTCGCCAAACACGGATGCGACCATCATGATGCTGTAAACAGAACCTGGATTCATCCGAAAAAATGACGTTTTGCCATTCGTGGACCAAGGTTCGTCGTTGAGTACACCATCGCAGGAGCTCCTTTCTGTGATGCAGCGTCAAGGGTAACTGCAACCATGGTCTCCGAGTTGATAGTCCATGCTGCTGCAAACGTCGTCGAACTGTTCGTGCAGATGGTTGTTGTCATGCAAACGTCCCCGTCTGTAGACTCAGAGATCGAGACGTGGCTGCACGATCCGTTGCAGCCATGCAGATAAGATGCCTGTCATCTCGACCGCTAGTGATACAAGGTCGTTGGGATCCAGCACCGAGTTCCGTATTACCCTCCTGAACCCACCGATTCCATATCCTGCTAACAGTCATTGGATCTCGACCAACGCGAGCAGCAACGTCGCGATACGATAAACCGCAATCGCGATAGGCTACAATCCGTCCTGTATGGAGGTCGGAAACGTGATGGTACGCATTCCTCCTTCTTACACGAGGCATCACAACAACGTTTCACCAGGCAACGCCGATCTACTGCTTTTTGTGTATGAGAAATCGGTTGGAAACTTTCTTCATGTCAGCACGTTGTAGGTGTCGCCATGAATGTATATTTAAATATAACGAAAACGTGTCAAGGATTTCAATAAATCTTTATTCTCCAACTGTTTGGCTGTTATCATTTATCTTTGCCACAAAATAGCATGTGAAGACTGAAACATTCATAAGATAAAAAGGCTGTAATATGAACAACCGTATTTGTGATATTATCTATCTCTAATTTTCACAAATTCATACTGCGATGTTGAACAAGCCATATTTTAAAACGATGCATGAAAATTTCAGGTATGTTGCTAGTGGGCTTACACCGGCGGCTACGAAAACCTACTACTTAACAATGTCATCTGAAGACGGAGTTAAATCAAGCTGATAAACTGTTATTATTTCACACACTAAATAATCGTAAATGGTGAAATAACTGTTGTTGGCATTTTTCTCTAGAAATCGAACCGGTTTTACTTATCGGGCAAGCGTATACGATGTCCATTAGATCGAGAAACTGTCGTACTGTTGACTTTGGTTGACTTGATTATACTGAGAGGAAATGTGGAATTGAGATGTAAACCTTTATCTGAAATGAGCAGTTTGTTTTTATTGTTGGAAAATATTTCGAAATGCGCTCTTTTTCATTGGGAAAAAACTAATAAAACGTAATACGGCGGCAAAATCACGCCTTTGAGGAATGCAACTTTTGGATAGTAAGCAACCAGCTTTTATTCCTCTAATAATATTTTTATTAATAATAATGTTATTTGTTTAGTACGGGAGGGAAATATCATGTAGTCAACTGCATATGTTCTTCAGTTAAATGTTACTTTATTTACTGCGTAGGAAGGTTGAAAAGACAGATCCACATCTCTGTAAAGGGAGTAAAATCTGTCGGAAATATATGAAGGAAAGACCATAAACGAGGGAGAGAAGCGCGGCTACTGGAGTCGAAAGGAGATCGTAAAAAAACGGTGTAGTGGTGAGCGGATGTGGAAGCAAGTACCTTATTCGATTGACGATGACTGTACTAGATTTTCAATGTGCAGAAGGTAACGAAGCAGAACCACTTCGTCTCTATTGGAAGTAGCGGCTGTGGGTTTTAAAACTGAAAGTAGTTGCTCAGGAAGAATGTCCGGAACTCATTTGTCTTGAACATTGTCATAGTGTGTCGTACCAGATATAGTAGGTCCACGTTATGAGCAGACGACATTACGAAATTCATTGACTTGGCTAAGGAGGTATCACCACCCTAGAAACAGAGGGTAATCCGATGATAAAAAATATCCGTATGATAGCGCACAACTTCGCACTATTAAACAGGGTGTTTCGAAGACTCTGCCCTGATTATATCAAAGTGTCTGGTTTCAATGAAGTTGTGCTGTGATCAGTCGCTTTCATTCTATTTAAATTTAACAGCAGATGTTGTTGCTCATGCCACTACCTGTCTGGTTTTCGCAGTCCAGCTCTAACTAGTATACAGTTTGTCATCTGAAATTTTGTTGTTGATGATTGTGATTTCCACGTTGCCAAAACCTTATGAGTTGTACTCACGACAAGCACTATTTCGCTGCTTGAGATACTTTGAAAACTATATGTAATCGAATTTCTGTGCAAGTTTTCCCATTTCACAAATTTCTGTATCTCATGCTTAAATGTTGCACTTCGTGGGAGATTATGGTTACTTTTGTTTAGTGATAAGATTAAAATCCAGCACGAATCTGGAATGCGATCGTGCTATATCTTCGATTCAAAAATCGTTATCACAAATGCTAATGAGATAAAACATCTTTCCTCACTCCAAGCCAAAGTTCTCTGTGATTTTGGCACGTGGAATTTGAATAAGATCACTCAAAATATTTGACCGTGCCGTCTATCAGGGAAACCACGAAATTTCTTCAATGTAATGTCAAAAATTGTGGATTGTTTTTTTCGTACAGTATGGTTAAATATTGGTGAAGTAGGCTCAAAACTCTCTCACCAAACCTCGTCTTTCACATATTCGCTTGTGTAGCAATATATTTGAAGTTAAGTTGTGACTGGGATTCCATAAATAGTACACATGGCTACGAATAACAATTTGATTTCAACTAATGTTCACAATATGCACGTCGATTAATTCTGCAATGAACAGTAATCAGAATCAAATCAGCAATGCGAATGAGAATCTGATGCTTATGAAAGATTCTACATTATTTCGTCACTTATATATCGATTATGAAAAAAACATTCTAGTCAAATTATGACGTAGTTTTTATTATGTCCCTATGATTTAGTTTCTTCTTGCTACATAATTATTGCCACTGTGCTTGAAAATCAACTATTATTACTTACAGGTAACTAAGGAACCATAAATACCAAATAAAAACTCTTAAACTGAAGAAATGAGGCCCCACGTGGTGCAAAAGTTATGTTTTCTCTTCCGCAGGAGCCTGTCAGATTCTTCTTGGTGATCTGATTAAGTTCAGCTCGTTCCTCTTCCTTAAAAGAGACTTTAAAAAAATCTCTAACTTGTTAAAGTTTACAATTTTCTTACAACTATCCATTAAGCAAGCCTTTTTTCTTTCCCAGAAGATTGTTCGAAGTTCTTAATGTATCTACGAACTATTAGAATGAAATCCATTCTTTCGTCTTCACCTGATGTTAACGTAATGCCAAGGAAATCAAAATCCGAATTACGGTAATACTATGACAGGCTAGTCAGCCTTTTTTTCCTTTAGTTCCTTTGACAGCAGTAAAGACTTTTAACCGCCCACCGGTTCCTCCCTCAGTGATTCATGATGTATGGGAGTAGCTTCACAAACTGTTTAAAGCACAGTTACAGCAAATTAAAGCATATAATAATAATCACTTACCAAACACTACGTTTCAGAATTTTGTGGTAACCTGACGGAAATGTGTATGAAAACCCTACCTCCTACTGCGCACAGTGAAATGCGGAACGCCCAGTAGTCGGCAGTAGGGACAACGTTGATTACCGCTAGTCTACCACAATACGAGAAAAGTGGCATCGTTTAGTCGTGAAATTCTTGATTTACGCAAGAGCTGAACGATAAATCATGGTATGTTGTTATCAAGGAATAGTATTGAAGTATGCGTCTATCTAAAAAGGGATGTAGCAAGTAAACTGCAACTAGTTTTATTCAAATACGTATAGTTTGCTCATTTATATCGGTAGGATTGATAGACCTCCTCCAGGTTTGATATTGGATGACCTAAAAATACTAAGGGGTCGTCCATTAATTACTTGGGCTTGAAATGGGGTAAGAACGGAGTCAGAATAATGGTTCAAATGGCTCTGAGCACTATGGGACCTAACTTCTGAGGTCATCAGTCCCCTAGAACTTAGAACTACTTAAACCTAACTAACCTAAGGACATCACACACATCCATGCCCGAGGCAGGATTCGAACCTGCTACTGGATGGAATGCAGACACTGACAACACATTGTCCTGAATCTGAAAACCATTTTAAAGTTGTCGTTGTGGTCCTTAGTTCGAAGACTGGTTTGGAGTAGCTTTCTACGCTAGTCTAACTTTGAATCAGTGCAGCACAGTTTGTCTGTCATTGGCCTTGTCCAAAAACGCCAACCAGGCCGCGAGAATGAGCACTGCAGCGAACCAATAATTTTGGTCCATCATGGACAGGGGACATCGGCTGGTTAAGTAATTGCCAATGTCAATAAAATTCACCAACATCCGTGTAATTTATTATTTTATTTTATTGTGAAGGCTACCAACTTCAGCATTTCATTATGCAATCTTTAGGCCCCTTATGCATCTATCAAAATTTGGAAAGGTTCAAGTACCTGATTAGTATCCTTTCACGTGATGGAAGAAAGTGACACAGACTTCCAACAATCAGGCAGGTAAGGGCAGCTATCAAAAACTAAACCCTATAATTTGGTCCTAAAATTAGTTTAAAGAAAAAAAATGCGATTACACAAATCCTTCACAGGTTATGGGAGTTAATGGTTGGAACTCACAGAAGAAAAGAAATCTAGACTTAGAGTGACTACTTGAGAAGACATGTAGAACTTCCTGACTTGAACATGTAGTAAAGGAGGAAATAAGGGAAAGGATGATGACACATTATACTATTACAGATAGAACAAGAGAAAGACGGCTAGGATGGTTTGAGAATGTCAGAAAAGTGGAAGAAAGCAGATGGCCAAAGAGAACACTATCATGACAACATCATTGAAGGAGAAGGAAGATCACAGAAAAGAGGTCTTACGGACATTCGTGATGCGATTGATAGAAGACGAATGGAAGAGGATGAGGAGGAATGACGATACAGAGGCGTTTGCCGTCACAGATGAGGGATGCTACGATAGCAACAAGAAGTAGTAGCATCTACGTAGTGATCAAGCCACACGGCTGACGATCATGAATACATTTAACGTCCTTTCAGGAGTCGCATGGTGGAGAACACCAAAGCATCACACAGTTTACAGCGACAGTCCTTTTCCTGAATAAGGGAAAGGATGATGTCCCACTATAGTACAGGGTTATTACAAATGACTGAAGCGATTTCACAGCTCTACAATAACTTTATTATTTGAGATATTTTCACAATGCTTTGCACACACATACAAAAACTCAAAAAGTTTTTTTAGGCATTCACAAATGTTCGATATGTGCCCCTTTAGTGATTCGGCAGACATCAAGCCGATAATCAAGTTCCTCCTTCCTCCCAAACTCGGCGCAGCATGTCCCCATCAATGAGTTCGAAAGCATCGTTGATGCGAGCTCGCAGTTCTGGCACGTTTCTTGGTAGAGGAGGTTTAAACACTGAATCTTTCACATAACCCCACAGAAAGAAATCGCGGGAGAGTACGGAGGCCATGACATGAATTGCTGATCATGATCTCCACCACGACCGATCCATCGGTTTTCCAATCTCCTGTTTAAGAAATGCCGAACATCATGATGGAAGTGTGGTGGAGCACCATCCTGTTGAAAGATGAAGGCGGCGCTGTCGGTCTCCAGTTGTGGCATGAGCCAATTTTCCAGCATGTCCAGATACATGTGTCCTGTAACGTTTTTTTCGCAGAAGAAAAAGGGGCCGTAAACTTTAAACCGTGAGATTGCACAAAACACGTTAACTTTTGGTGAACTGCGAATTTGCTGCACGAATGCGTGACGATTCTCTACCGCCCAGATTCGCACATTGTGTCTGTTCACTTCACCATTAAGAAAAAATGTTGCTTCATCACAGAAAACAAGTTTCACACTGAACGCATCCTCTTCCATGAGCTGTTGCAACCGCGCCGAAAATTCAAAGCGTTTGACTTTGTCATCGGGTGTCAGGGCTTGTAGCAATTGTAAACGGTAAGGTTTCTGCTTTAGCCTTTTCCGTAAGATTTTCCAAACCGTCTGCTGTGGTACGTTTAGCCTCCTGCTTGCTTTATTCGTCGACTTCCGCGGGCTACGCGTGAAACTTGCCCGCACGCGTTCAACCGTTTCTTCGCTCACTGCAGGCCGACCCGTTGATTTCCCCTTACAGAGGCATCCAGAAGCTTTAAACTGCGCATACCATCGCCGAATGGAGTTAGCAGTTGGTGGATCTTTGTTGAACTTCGTCCTGAAGTGTCGTTGCACTGTTATGACTGACTGGTGTGAGTGCATTTCAAGCACAACATACGCTTTCTCGGCTCCTGTCGCCATTTCGTCTCACTGCGCTCTCGAGCGCTCTGGCGGCAGAAACCTGAATTGCGGCTTCAGCCGAACAAAACTTTATGAGTTTTTCTACGTATCTGTAGTGTGTCGTGACCATATGTCAATGAATGGAGCTACAGTGAAATTATGAAATCGCTTCAATCATTTGTAATAGCCCTGTACTTTTGGTAAGCCTCAAAGGTAAAGGAAGGCTATCGGCTAGAGCCGAACGGAAAGGAAATACAGCTATTATGAAGAAAGGAAACAGATTATCATCAACACCATCGACTTTTGCTATGCGGTAACGTGTCACCACAATGCTGGCTGATGAATCAGAAGAGGTACGTGAACGACCTTTACAATAAATGACTAAACAAGCCAGCACATCACGGCTTTTTGTCTGTTTCTTACTCAGGTAGATGTTTTCTCACGAGTCAGATGCAACACCAAGGCGAAATTTTCTACAGATATAGACGATAATGTTTTCAAATATATAACTCCACTGTCCTGGATGCGATTATTAACAACAATAACAATAACAACAATAACAAAATAATAATAATAGACTAACCACTCTTGATGTATTAACAGTTGGGCTGCAGCTGTCGCAGTGCACTCCGCGAGCGCCTGAGGAAACGCTGCTGGGAAGACTGAGTGCCCTATGCTTTTAAGAGAGACTCGATACGTGAGCGGTCGCACCAGCGCCTCAGCACGGACCGACAGAGTTTATTGAGACTCGGAAAAATACGAAGCCTTTCACCCAAGTGCAGTCGCCCAGTGGCCCCCATTCACTGCGCGAACGTGCCCAGAAGCTTAATCTCTGTGTTTCGTACGGAGAAAGTCATGTGTCAGTAGTCCGCTCCTGTTCAGCGAGACATGGTTTCCGAAAGTGAAAGTTTAACTGCCGGAGCTCATATTTTCCTATTATTATATTTTCTTGTGTATGAGGACCTCATGACAATATACTAAGAAATTAAAATAATTGTATAATCGGTAGATGATAGATAGGAAATGTATTAACGGACAAGATGTATTACAAGAAAAACACCGCCTAGCATATTATCCAATTTTTACCAAGGTATTTGAACACGAGGAATTTTTTTTTGTAGTTAATGAGATTCAGTGGTAAATTGGACACTTACCAGAAGTTTATACAAACAGGGTGAGGAAAAGGCAATTTCAAAATCGTTAAAATGGGAACGCATCATCCGAAAAGTAACATTTTTGTCAGGAAACTTGTTCTTATAAACACCACTCGTCAGTCATCATAATCCAGAAATGTCGCTTACACTGACGCGTAGTAAAACACTCCAGAAGTCGAGCAGCATACTTACAGGAATATCGTTATGTGTAAAACATATTCACTATGTCATACAGAAAGAACTTTCTTGCTTTCAAAAAATGGGTTGGGTTTCATGTTAAATGAGGTAAACTTCACAATTTTAGACTTTGAATTTGTTACTGTTTTAAAACATCACTTAAGGCTCACCGGCCATTTGACCATCTTCTTCTGTGCCGATCCATAAAACAGTGCCCGAACTCTTACGGGAGTAGGCAAAAAGCCGCGTGCAATGAGAGTAATGAGTATAATGGGCAGGGGAACTATGAATATAGAGCGGGACAATAAGCTGGGAATGGGGGTCTCACGGGAGGCGTGCCAGAGATATGTCCCTGCAATCGCGCTAACCTCTGTGTCCTCGGTGGCTCAGATGGGCACCGGCACGGTAGCTCAGCGTGTTCGGTCAGAAAGCCGGTTGGCTCTGTAATAAAAAACTGAGTGGAAGAATCAACAGACGAACTTGAATGGCTGTCATGTGACGTCCGCAACTACCAAATACAACGATCAACAACGAAAAAAATGCAAAAAAAAGATAGATAGATTGTCTGCCATGTAAGCAGGAGATCCCGGGTTCGAGTCCCGGTCGGGGCACACATTTTCAACTGTCCCGTTGACAGTGGTAATGTTGACATTTGCGCCTGTATGTAGCTAGGGGTATTCATTTCAGTGTGTATTCTTCCGTTTTAAGTTAACTAAATTAATTTTTCGAAATGTTTCCTCGTCAGAGCTAGAATGCCGTGAGACTCCATGACACTCCTGAATGTAAGGGAAAAGTAAACTGGGCACAAAAAAACTTGTGTTCATCTATAATGATTTCTAAAGATAAACGGTAATTGTAATGTAACTAGCAAATCTGTCGTTTCTGCTACAATGCGTAAAATCTTTTTTTTTCTAATATGGTCTGTAGGAAACCCACCTCTTTCTCACTACATTGACAATATTTTAAGTAGCCCGTAATCTTAAAAATTCTACTCCTTTTCTTAAACTGTCTCGACAGAATCTTGCTGATATTTTCACATTAAACGGCTCCAACATACCTAAGTTCCTAGATGTTAATTTTGTATCATATTTCATTTCAAATTGTGATTTTCCTTCCCCTTCAAACCTTTGCCATGCAATGAAAGGTTAATCAGGTCTACTTGACAGCCTAAAACATAGCGCAGCCGTAAAATGACAAGTGACGGTGGCACGACACGTGATTAGAAGATGACACGAAAAGTAAGGTGTGAAATATTAACTGTATCGCTGCTCGATTTTCACGGAATAATACATTTACTTTTATAACAATTAGCATTTATTGCTGGCGAAGTTAAATTTATGATAGACGGATCTCTGGGGTATGGAAGCCGTCAGTATTTAAATATTTGCTGGCTGGAACAAACGGAAAATATTGCCTCTAAATACTCTGTGGACGGATATAGCGTATTGTATGTGTAATGGGAGTGTAAACATATGCGTTACTACATATGACGTCACTGGTTGACTAAAAATGTACCTTATCGACCAGACGTTATCCTCGTCGACAGGAGGAATCCATGTGTTTCAGCGTTTGTTTTTGAAACGTACCGTCAATACTTTTTAGCTTATTCACTTGTTACTATATGACTGACGTTTGAGAAAACTGCGCCGGCCGAAGTGGCCGAGCGGTTAAAGGCGCTACAGTGTGGAACCGCACGACCGCTACGGTCGCAGGTTCGAATCCTGCCTCGGGCATGGATGTGTGTGATGTCGTTAGGTTAGTTAGGTTTAAGTAGTTCTAAGTTCTAGGGGACTTATGACCACGGCAGTTGAGTCCCATAGTGCTCAGAGCCATTTGAACCATTTGAGAAAACTGCCACAACATTGTCCGTCCGGGTTGAAGACCGGTTTCCCTTCTGTGAAGATGAGAGCTATACCGGAGGTAGCGTAGTTATCGGCAGGTTCAAACCAGCCAGAAAGGTCTCAGCAGAGCAGCCAGACAAAGTCTGCCTTATAACAAGCCTTCTTCCCTACTTTCCATTCCTTACCTATCTTGCAATTTTTTTGGACAATAGGGAAAGGGGAGCTCCGGAGGGGCACTGAAAGCTATCTTCCCAGGGGAGAAAATTCCGATGACATGTCCTGCAAGCTCAGGAACAGAAGAAAGGCAGCCACACTATTGGACTAAGCATGCCCAGCACCCGTACCACGGCCAGTATACATTTAGCATCGCCAAAGTCAAATGAAACTATATGGTCCCACAGACCTCTCCAAGTCTCAAACCTCTGTGATGCATATTTGCACACTGAAGTGACGAACGAAAATTTGTACGAATCCCGGCTTTGGTACAAATTTTTATTCGTCGCATCAGTCTGCATGCATACATCACCAAAAGCCCTACCACTGTGTCTCAGAATAGGATACAATACTATTAGATGGAAACAGCTGCAAGCATTGGCTTACGAGACGGGACATGGAATGTTAGATGTCTATATATGCCTTGAGCAGCAACAACTGTAGCCACCGACTTGGAGAAACATAATACTGATGTCACTGCATTCCAAGAAATTAAATTGTCTGCGGAGGGGATTTTACGTGAGAATAAATCAGTAACCTTTTATGAATGCCCCGAAGAGAATGGAAGGCAAGAACATGGAATAGGATTTGTAGTGAGCGACCATTTGGTACAGAAAGTGAAGGGCTTCAGTGCTGTCAGCTAGAGCCTATCCTGTATCACCAAAGGCGTAAGAATGAAGGTTAATGCAAGTGTACCAACCAATGTAAGCGACGAGGAGCAGAAAACTGAGTTTTATAAAGAACGGAGGAAAGCACTGGTGACAGAAATATTAATATAATTTTAGAGGGTTTCGACAACAGAGGAGGACAGGAAGAAATGTGCAAGTCAAGAATCGGAAAAGACAGTATACGTGAGGAAACAAATGACGGCTGCGTCTCATTAGTGTTGCGATAAGCCAGAACCTTGTGGTGAGTTCGACGACCTTACCCCACAAACGGATTCGATAAGTGTCTTGGGCTTCCGCTGATGGCAATACACTCAATCAGATCGAACATGGGCTTATAGACAAGAGGTACAAGATATGTACGATAGATACTAGAAATTACTGAGGGGCTGACAGGGACACAGACGATTACCTTGTAATAGAAAAACAGCTGCAGCAGGGCTATAAACGGTAGAATCAACCATAGTTAGGGGAAAGTTTGATACTGAGAAGCTTAAAGATTCAGAGGTGTATCATCAGTATAATATTCACCAGCTTAATATCGGAGTGTATATGAAATTTGAGGTCCTGGCGTCAAACCACAATGACGAAATAAGTGTTAGTGATAAATGTGAAAATACAGACCGCTGTAACTGAAGCAGAAAAGTAAATTATATGTGAAAAGAAGTCAGCAACTAAGACGGAATGATTCAATGATATGCGTGAACAAGTTGCGAATACCAGAAAGAAAGCAGGGAACACACATATGCTGCAAGCAAATTCTGCAGAAAACGAGGATCCAGTCAAGAATATACAGAGAGAGAAACAAACAGTATTCTGAGGACGCTGAACAGAAAATTCATGACCAATATGACTAATGAAATAGGAAGGAAGAAACCGAGATCTGGCGGTAGAAAAAAGTTTCAAATAGCATAACATGTGAACAATGGTGACAGAAACGACGCTGACTAGGGTGGTAATATGCTGACAGATAATAAAAGGGTTCTGGAATGATGGAGGGATAATTTGGGGAGTTGATGAATGCTGAAGATGCTACTATTTGTTCCCAGAAGGAATATTTGCAGAGGCTGTACAGGAAGAAGAAACTGAAGTGACTCAGCAGGAAGTAGATAGAGGGATTAAGAAACTGAAGAATAACAAGGCTCGAGGACAAGAGAGTATAACAGCATAGGTGGTGAAAGCAAGAGGTGAAACACTTCAGAAAGAGATATAGCATCTCGTACTTGAAGTATGGAGAAAACAGGAGATCTCAAAAGATCGTAAGTTAGCCACCACTGTCCCAAGGTAAGAGTAATTGTAGCTACTGTAAGTGTACCATACAAACCACTGTCGTTAGCAACTGTTGAAAAACAGAAGGCTTTTGCTGAAGAAATTGTTTGAGAATACCAGACCTGTTCTCGGCCTGTTGTATCGAACCTGGATGAAATTTCATTATGAGACATATCTGGGAGAAGTGCTGGTAATTCAGCCATCACTTTGTGGTTACATTTTTAAATTTCTCAAAGGCTTACGTTTGTGCAAACTCATTATGTACAGCATCCTGAGAGAGCTTGTCATACTAGGGAAGATAATAACTTTATATAGATGTGTAAAGCAGAGAAAGAAGCCTTGTGAAATACCAGTGGGATTACCGAAGTAATTCAGCATCCGTACAGGTGTGATACAGGGTAATGCACCTTCACCATTGCTCCTTCATTTGGTCCTCGAGAAAGGAAATCGTAAAATGAAAAGAGAGAACAATGGGGTGAAGCTAAATGCAAGAAGACAGTTATTAGGATATGCAGACGATACTGCAGCCATGGCGCCATTAGAGGAAGAGGTGACAGTAACTTCAGGGGAAGATTGCCAGTAAGACTGGACTATGGATTAATGCGGAGAAGACTGAAACGATAGACGTATCCAGAGAAGCCCTAATAATGCCCCTTTATAGAATGTCTTAAATGTCTTGACAGCCTTTCAACTGGTATCATAGCTTAAAATAATAAATCAAATATATTGTAAATGAGTCTAAAACTTATTGCAGTCTGGAGTAGAAAATGTCTTTAAAATCTATCAATTAAGACCAAACTTAATACCTACAAAGTCTGTAATGTAGTGATACTACAAGTGATGCTATAAGGGCCAAAATCTTAAGCTCTACAAAAAGACGTGAAGAGAATGTGTTGATCTTAGAAAAGAAAAATAATGGGTAAGATCTTTGGACAACCTGCGAAGAAAACATCTAGAGACATAGACAGAGCCAAGAACTGTACGACCTGATGAAATAATCGAAAATGGTGCAGAAAATGAAAACGCGGAAAATAATACTGGCAGGGTGCATTCCCAGGAATCCAGACACCTGCCGGGCCAATGCTCTGCTTAGGAGGAAAACTAATGGTATCTGTCCTAAAGACGGTATGAGAGGATGAACTGCAGAAGGACCTCCAGCGGCTAGGCGTCCATTAGAAACGAATCAAAAGAGCACATGATCGCCCATCTGTGAAGAAATATTGTCGACAGGTCATCTTCAGCGTCCTTGACTGTCGATATGTATGCATGTATTAATGATTAATTTTAATTAAAATATGAATAAAACGATTTTATCTTTGGACTTTTTTTGAGAATTGCAGTTACTTAAATGTGAACCAACAAATAGTACCCCCAAATAATTTCTATTATGTAGGATTCAAGATTCGTATATTCTCACAAACGAGGATATAATGGAGTCGCCGGGAAAGTTAAGGTCAAAGAAATTAACCTCTATGACTGCTTACATCGATAGTTGGACGTAGTTTACATATACTCCCACGTCCAGAACGTGCAACATCCAAGCCTATGGGACATATTGCCTTGCAACCAAATGATCCACTTACAGCAAAAGTGAAAACTCATTTACACGAAACGTAGTGATCCTTCAAAGACAGTGATTTCCCTAAATCGTTCCAGGCTAATGCCGGGATGGTTCCTTTGAAAGGACACGACCGACTTCCTTTCCCGTCCTTCGCTAATCCGATGAGACCGATGACCTCGCTGTTGCGTCTCCTCCCCCAAAAACCACCCAACAACAACCCTTCAAAGACAGCATGGTAAGGCCACCATATATTTCTAAATAACACTGCACAGTATGTGTACAGGTAAGACAGACAAAAAATCTGCTATAGTTACAGCAGACTCTTTCTTAGGCAAGGGATGATTAACGTCTTCCGTTTCGCTGCTTCATATATTAATATCTGCACACAGCCGGTTTAAGGATCTAAGATAGTTTTAAATGTAGTATTGTGGACATTAATATTCATGTCTTGGAAGCACAGTCGAGTTTAATTTTCACTACTCCCTTCTAGACATGTATACAGAGTTAGGTTTTTGATGGACAGTATATTGCGAAAGTCACAGAAGTGTATGAGTCTGATTGAGTGAGTTTTATCCACTATGGAAGCATACCGTTTATCTTAAATAGGATGATGTGTTGTTGCTTCCGCTGTGGTTCTCCGTTTGCCACGGAGTACGGAGGTAAGATGCGTGGCCACGGCAGTGGATACGATTAACATATCAGGAAAGAGACGAAAGTATATAGCGAGCGATTTGCACGGAAATGTATCTTAAGTTAATTATTTCAAATATCTGGAAGAATTATTGCTGCTAATGGACTCACATATATGAAAGGTAGAATCTTGCCTTGAATAGTGCGCGTGTAAGACCTAGAAGTCACTGCGACTAATACTGGGACTAATCGATTTATAACAGTTGCATTACCATTGATGAATGAGGAGGAGCAGTATTTGTGATCATCATCACTATAATGCTTTTATCAAGCACCACAGGAATTCGCCATGTATTACGATCATCACCTTTTCGCGGGGAAGTTCGCTCTGCTTGTATCTTTACCGCATTAACAGGTTTTCCGTTAGTTCGTCCTTTAGGTCTTTTCTTGTCGCGAGGCAACTCAGAACCTCCTTAGTCCAATTTCCATCACTTTATTTCACTATTTCTCTAGCACTTCTTCATTTCAGTTTCGTAACAGTCATTACCACAGACCTCGGCCACTGTAACTCTTCATTTTGTATTGCTGTCTTTCTCCTACCGCCCAACATGAATATTTCCACTGACCGTTCAGAAACTCCGAATGTTAAATACTCAAACATTTATTTTTCAGTTCTACTAGTTAATACTGGAGGTATAAGTATGCTAGCAAACTTTCCATTTAAAGCAGGTTAAGAAACTGAATTGCGAATGCAACAATCAGTTCCTTAGTTGAACTCCATGCTGTTTTTTCCGTGTTATTTATTATTTAAGTACCAATTTCATTATTATTTTCTATTATTATCCTAAGCGCACAGAATCGTTCAGTGTCATTCTAGCGTCATCATTAATGTGTAATATTATCCTATCAGCGGTTGGCCCAGACGGACCAATCGAGACCGAGAGACTGCCGTGTCATCTTCTGCCAACGGTTTCATTTATGAGCGGTATGAAGAGGCACAGCTCTCTCGAACGTTAAAACAACTTCATCTGCAAATAGGAGGTGATTCAGATGAGATTGGTTAATGTGTATTAGTTACTCATTCTGATTTATCGATTTCCAGATCTTTTTCGAGTCTACAAAAAATGGCCTTGCCGAAATGAAAGTACTCAGCTTAATATATTTTTCAGTTCTGAACTATTGGTTCAAATGGCTCTGAGCACTATGGAACTCAACTGCTGAGGTCATTAGTCCCCTAGAACTTAGAACTAGTTAAACCTAACTAACCTAAGGACGTCACAAACATCCATGCCCGAGGCAGGATTCGAACCTGCGACCGTAGCGGTCTTGCGGTTCCAGACTGCAGCGCCTTTAACCGCACGGCCACTTCGGCCGGCTTCTGAACTATTAAATATCTCCTTGTAACCGAGTGGTATCGTAACAATTTCATGTCCTGGACCATTAAATTAAAAATAAATTACCCGAGTGGAAGATGTAGCGCTGTTGCACAAGTTTCTCAGCAAACTGATGTAGGTAGATTCTGTTCCCTGGTTCTCAAGCACTGTCGACAGAGAATTTTCTGTGCCAGTTCATCGCCTCTCTCAGTTTGGCTCTGAGCACTATGGGACTCAACTGCTGAGGTCATTAGTCCCCTAGAACTTAGAACTAGTTAAACCTAACTAACCTAAGGACATCACAAACATCCATGCCCGAGTCAGGATTCGAACCTGCGACCGTAGCGGTCTTGCGGTTCCAGACTGCAGCGCCTTTAACCGCACGGCCACTTCGGCCGGCGCCTCTCTCAGTTTGTTAACCCCATACAAATTGGAGGCTGATACTAGGGGGTTCTCTCTGTATCGCTTCTAAAGCAAACTTTATCCTCTCCGGGTAAAAGTTCATACGCATTTCAAACATGGTTCAAATGGTTCTGAGCACTATGGGACTTAACGTCTGAGGTCATCAGTCCCCTAGAACTTAGAACTACTTAAACCTAACTAAGGACATCACACGCATCCATGCCCGGGGCAGGATTCTAGCCTACGACCGTAGCGGTCTCGCGGTTCCAGACTGATGCACCTAGAATCGCTCGGTTACAGCGGCCGGCCATACGCTTTTCTCTTGACGGTTAACAAGGGTAGTGTTACAAGCAGAAGAAATGAATTAAAATTTGTGCCACAGCCACAGGATTTGAAACAGTATGTTTAGTGTCTCCTTATTTATTAGGCAGGTATAGGTAACAACTGCACGGATAACCCTAGTCCAATGCACCCTCTGACAAAAACTTCAATTAACTTATTCAGCTTATATTCCTCTTCTTAAATCATCACTATTGCCAAGGCTCTCTAGTACTGATATAGCATCCCAAGCTTTGGACGTAATGGGGAAATTCTTCCTGTACCTCAGGTACATGGCACAAATGGCTCTGAGCACTATGGGACTTAACTTCTGAGGTCATCAGTCCCCTAGAACTTAGAACTACTTAAACCTAACTGACCTAGGGACATCACACACATCCATGCCCGAGGCGGGATTCGAACCTGCGACCGTAGTGGTCGCGAGGTTCCAGACTGTTGCGCCTGGAACCGCTCGGCCACCCCGACCGGCTCTCAGGTATAGGCGATCTTTAGATCTAATTAAATTTTCCTTGAGGCATATGAGACTCAAATTTATGTACAATAATGTTAGAAGGTGAAGAAACAAATTAAAACTTCTTCAGCTTCCAACATTATCGCCGATAATTTTGAAACTCATATGTCTCAAGGAATATTTAATTATGTCAAATCTGTAGATTGCCTACACCTAAGGTACAGGAAGGATTTCCCCATTACGTCCAAAGCTCGAGAGCTATTCAAATATCCGACAGCATCGGCAATAGCGACAATTTAAGGAAAAGGAAAATAAAAAGAAATTTTATTCATTTTTTCAGCTTCTAACATTATCGTGGATAAATTTGAGGCTCAGATGTCTCAAGGAAAATTTATTGTATTAAATTAATAATGAGTTTAGTAAAATGTAGCATATTACTGAAAAGTGTCAGCAATGGGTGAACATTCGCTACATTTTCCCTGCTTCCCTTCGGATTAACCCTCTGTAGAGGGTTGTTCCATTACTCAGTCTTTTGTGTTCTGCCTTTTGTTCTGTATATATTACAGGATTTTTCACGGTTGTGAAGGTATTTTCAGAGAAACAAAAGCAACTGAGATAACAAACAGAGTAAATTGTTATTACGTGACGCAGACCACGGGTACCCTACACTAAAATAATTAGAAGATATGTGAGTACTCTGCCATTCAGATTTAAGTGTTTGGAAGCAAATTCATAGAACCACTGTCAAATTACATCCAGACCCCTCCATTCTCCAACAACACAGTGGCAAAAATGAGCACACAAATGTCTCTGCGCGAGCTGAATGTTATATTATTTTACTACAATGGTCATTTCTACCTACGTATTTAGGAGCCAACAAAATATTTTCGTAAGGAAAAGCTGTTGACTAAATTTTGTGAAAAAACATCTCGCAACAACGCAAAACACCTTTGGTTTAATGGATGTCACTCCAGCTAGTTTATCATATGCCTGACACTCCTTCCTATTTCGCGATAGTAAGGAACAAGCTGCTCTTATTTGTACTTTCTCGGTAACTCCGTCAGTTCTGTCTGGTAAAGATCCCATACCATACAGCAATATTCCAGAAGACAACGAACAAGCGCAGTGTAGAAAGTCTCCTCAGTAGATTTTTGCTTCTTCTAAATATTCTGCAAGTAAAATACGGTCTTTATTGAGCTTTCCCAGGAAAATTTTCTATGTGGCCGATCGAGGTGGCCGAGCGGTTCTAGGCACTACAGTCTGGAACCACGCGACCGCTACGGTCGCAGGTTCGAATCCTACCCCGGGCATGGATGTGTGTGGTGTCCTTAGGTTACTTAGGTTTAGGTATTTCTAAGTTATAGGGGACTGATGACCTCAGAAGTTAAGTCCCATAGTGCTCAGAGCCATTTGAACTATTTTTTTCCTATGTGATGTTTCCAGTTTAACTTGTTTACAATTTTAATACCTAGTTATTTACTTCAGTCTACAATCTCTAAAATTGTTTGACTTATCGTGATGAAAATTAAAAATTTTTTTTTTTAGTTCTCTTATGGAGGACCTCACACTTCTAGTTATTTAAGGACAGTTGTCACTTTCTGCACCCGCAGGTGTTTCGTCTGATTATGCAATTGTTTTTGACACTATGGTGGCTTCAATAGACGGTAAACGACAGCATCATTTGCAAAAAATCTTAGAGCGCAGCTCAGATTTTTCCTTAGATCGTGTTGGGGCTATAAGCGCAAATACTTCACTTGATAATTGAGGACAGTGTACTGAATAACGTTACGTTAGTATTTACTTTATCTGAAGACTTTTAATTACAGCTATTGCGAATAGTATGTTTTTAGGTTGACTAGTATCTGCAAGTACGTGTGGAACAAGCAAGTCATTAACATTAATTTTCTCCTGGGTGCCAGGTCAGGTATTGAAGTCTGGACAAGTGAACATTAAACGGGAAGTCTATACTGATACGTGTTACTCACTTCGATGCTCAATTATGACCGTGCGGAAAACATCATGATGCAAATTACGTGGCGTTTTAGCGGGAAGGCTGCTAGACGCAGAGAAAAACCAAGCAACGCACCGATGTTGGTACGTTTTAAGATACCAATTATCAGTATAACCAAATATATGAAGAATAGCAAAGAGTTTATAACACTGCCTCGGGGAAACGTCAAATATCACTTCCTATTCAGTAAATAACTCCCCACTGAGTGAGGTGGCGCAGTGGTAAGACACTGGACTCGCATTCGGGAGGATGACGGTTCAATCCCGCGTCCGGCCATCCTGATTTAGGTTTTCCGTGATCTCCCTAAATCGCTCCAGGCAAATGCCGGGATGGTTCCTCTGAAAGGGCACGGCCGACTTCCTTCCCCCTCCTTCCCTGATCCGATGAGACCGATGACCACGCTGTCTGGTCCCTTCCCCAAAACCAACCAACCAACCAACCAAATAACTCCCCGTCAATTACTGCGAACTGTGACACAGGTGATCCGAAATCACTAATCCAGTCACACTACTGAGACGGTACTCCAGTGATAGCGTGAAAACTTGTCGGTGGAGTTTAGCATCTCTCTGTAAAAGATTGAATGTTAATGTATTGCTCGTGTTACAGTTTCGGCCCTCTGGGAAAGATTGGATATATTTATAAATAAGCTCACGTAATGAACTGAATTTTCATGATGTAGCATTTGGACTTCACTTGGAGCGCACTATTGTTTACAATTTGTCCTGCCTGCTTGTTAAAACGATATTATAATTAAAACATTTATTTCTTAGCGTGCTCCGTTGTACCAGAAACCTCGACGGGTAACTCTGTCTAGTTATTACTGGTCCTCATAAATTTTTTGGAGCTTCGAAGAAGTAGTGTATGTTTTTTGTTTAATGGATCAGCGTTGGCGGTGGTAGGCATGACGTCGATGTATTGAGATTTGAAAATGGAACGACAGGAGGTGACGGACGTACAATTTTGCAGCCTGTCCGTAGGCCTACAGTAAACCTCGTGGGCGGGACGTTTCGTAATTACGGTCGGCGTTATTGGTGGCGACTGTTATTTGCATAATGAGACACGAAGAGACGCAGTGTTTCTTCGGCGGCCCCAGCTAGCAGGCTGAAAGTTCGGCACCAATAATGAAGACGTTAACCCAGTTCGGAGATGGTGATCGAGATAGCCCTGACGGCAAACAAAGACGCAGGAACACGCCGAAAGTCGGAACTTGAATTACAAAGGCCCGGCGTATAAATTTCTCAAACGCGTAGTTAATATTCGGTTGTCTGATACGATCTCTGTTTCTCAGTCGTATGCATATTGCATCGGGGGTCATCAGCACACAATCTATATGCAAATTGAGTTAAAACATATAGGTAAAATTGCAGCATATTTTATAAATGCTAGTGGTGCGTTGTTTCCATAATTCTGTTGGAAGCGGCGCGGCAGAGTGTGATGCAGAGGGGACGAATCCATTACGACAGTCGCAGGAGGCAAAGTAGCGGAGACAGAAACACAGCAAAGCGTGAACGACTTTCGCGGAGGTTTCTACATACCATGCAAGCGTCACCTTCCGTAGTTGTCGTCTTTTCCGAATATGTAACTGCGTCCTCGTGGTGTTGTACATCCACAAAAACAGTACATGCGGAACTAAAATGCATAACAATAAAGTACACTGTAGTGCAAAGCTTACTGACTAAAGTACGAGTAACTTCGCATGATGTGCCACTATTAAGGCGCACAGCTCTATGAAACTTTCACCATACATTGAAAGAACTGCTACTCCGTTGTACAGATGGTAATTGAGCAAATGGTTCAAATGGCTCTGAGCACTATGGGACTCAACTTCTAAGGTCATAAGTCCCCTAGAACTTAGAACTACTTAAACCTAACTAACCTAAGGACAACACACACATCCATGCCCGAGGCAGGATTCGAACCTGCGACCGTAGCGGTCGCGCGGTTCCAGACTGTAGCGCCTTTAACCGCTTGGCCACCCCGGCCGGCAGGTAATTGAGCAGGTAAAGTTCGTTCGCCGAATATACTTTCGTTCCAAGATCTTCGGCACCTGCGCTGTTGAACACGGTCGCTGTCATCCATAAACATTCGGTCAAGGCCGGAGCCACACCTGAGAAGATGCGCATGGGGAAGAAGTTGACCGGCGAGTGTACCTGTGTACCGTGTTCAAAGATTTGGATGTTAGTATGCCCACGAAACTTAATGCCTCTCCATTCCATAACACCTAAAACATCGAAACCATCATTTTCGACAATTTTCCTGGGTGTATTACGTGTACCCACCTCTCGCCATATGAGGGTACGTCGTGAATCATGGATCCCATTCCTCGTTGGTCCAGATTTTATGCTCTGGGGGCCATCGCAAACGGTGCCGTCGATGTATGGATGTCAACGAAACTCAACATACAGGTCGTCGGGTGAAGGGACGTTAGCCATTCCACTATGAATCGTGAGATCGCCTACCTTATTATCTTGTTAGATCTGGTTTCATTAGCGCCTGCTGATTGAGGTGTATCCAATCTTGCAAGTTGCGCAACTTAGCAGTCATCTTCTGCTGTAATGAACCGTTATAGACCACCTGCTCTTCTCGACCAGCAGTGCCCGTGGTTCATACATGTGAAACAATCCTGCAAGCAATGCCAAACTGCTTGGCTACACTCGTCACCTTCCATTATCCCGACGAGTCTTTCACGTATGAAATCATCCAGATGTTGTCTTCAGGCCATGTTATATTGCAGAATACCACAACAGTGCACTGTATCTGCTTGCTGATTGACGCGCCCTGTCTTGTTCCGTTCCTTCAACTGCTTCCTGTAGTGGAGCCAGTCCCATTTGGCGCTATAGTAACGCGAACTCACGGCATCTGAGGTTCAGCTTCCTTCGGCAACTTGATCCCGCACGTGGTCGTTTCCACCGAGTAGATGAAATGTTATGTTACTTTACCAAGCTCATCCGGGAGTATTAGAGAGCAGTGTACGTGCAAACTCGATTATTTTATTACGTGAATCCTTCTGACTAAAGTTACAGCATCATTTAGTTGAGATTCCAACAAGTACCGGTATTATTACAAAATGGAAAAATATTGCTTCAGCGATAACGGAAGCATGTGCTGAAGTTATCGAGAGGAAAAGGATAATCAAGAGACGGGCTGGGGTGAAGGCATGGGATGGAAAGATTTTAGAACGCGTCAAGCAGAAACAAGTAAGTTTCGTAAATATGATACGTATGTAAGTGGAACTTAGCGAAGCGGAAGAGAATATACGATGCAGAAATGAAGAAAGAACTTTGGGATAAATTAATCAATTCAATAGAGACGTTGTCCAAAGTAGGTAAGATGTGCTGATAAATTAAGGAAAAAAATTAACAGTGATGAAAGAAAAAAGGTCAATATAAACATAACGGAAGAAATATCTTGGCTCTGTAATTATAAAGAATTACGGTGTAATGAAAGCCTAGATAGAATCAAGAAGATCAATGTTACAGGGATTTACCCAACAGATATGGAGGATCTATATATAGCTAAGTAATCCTACTTTTCAAAAAAAACTGATAGAAGTCACCCGAATGTTGACCATAAAAAATATATATGCTAAAATATTAAATAGTAGGCTTACGATTATAGCACACACTCATTTACAGGGAGAACTATGCTGACTCTGACAAGTGAAATATTGTGTAGATAACCTTTTTAGCTCAAAACAGATACTGGATAAAAGAACATAGTTATTTGAAAACCTACATCACCTTCGTCGATTGCATAATAGCTTTTGGAGCAGTTATGGTGCATAATGAAAACAATGGATACACCAAAGAGATGACTCAGTTTATTCAAGTTACGCATGCCAAGAAAAAAATTATCTTAGTTCTGCGGAGTACGTTAATGGGTGATATTCTAATTAATCAAGGAGTAAGCGAAAGTTGTAGCCTCTCTCCAGTGATCTTCAGTATATATATAGGAAATAATCAGGAACTGGAAGCAACATGTGCACCCTGGACTGAAACTGAATGATAATACACAGATAAATAGTACGATGTTTTCAGATGATCAATCTATTCCACAGGACGATGAGGGTAAGTTTCAGAAATCATTACTTGTGCCAAGTACTGTTCGTAAAAGTTATAATATTCGGATAAATTGTACGAAAACAAAATTTATTCACGGCAAGTTTAAACGTCCCTATTTTGCATTGGGCGAGTTAAATCGATGAAAAGTCGACGAACTGAAATTTTGTGAAAACCAAAATATTCTCTCCCTGAATAACTGCGTTGCCCTCGTAGCTACGCGAGCATGAAATTTGGAATATGTCAAATGCGCTAATTTGATTAAAGGATATACAGTTTCTAAGCAATTACTAGAACTCGAAGTTATCTGGGTGAGATGGTCGAAAACGGCAGATAAACAGATACCGCCCAAGCCGTTTACTTCCACTCGTATAAATCTCATCTACGTTTTCACTTGGGAATCTGTCAGTAACATATTAATGAGATTATTCGTAATAAATAACAAGACATGAGTCAATGCTTCAACGAAAATAAGTAACTGTTCTCATTTATACGAGCTAACAGTGACACATATATCTTAATAGAACAAGGCGAGGAGGAGGAAAGGTATCGAAGGGAGTAAGAAAAGAGGAGTGTCGGAAGCATGATAAAGATTAATTTACAATGATATCGTAATGGCAACTGTTTCTCTTACAATTTCAAAAATTTTGAAACACAATAGATTCATGTTTTACGTAAGAGACTCTTTTCTTTATTATCACTGGCACAGTGCGCAATTAGTTCATTATGTTCGTTCTTAGAAATAAAGTTCCCGTGAGCCGTGGCGGGGTTGCTGGCGTGCCCATTCGAATTCCTGGCGCCACTAGCTCGATCTGTCGTGTGATGTCCCTCTGGCCTGAGGCCACTAAGATCTTTGATCGAGGTTGTTGATGCGGATGGGGCGTGTTGTGGCGTGAGGAGTTGGGATGTAGTAACGGAGCGAGGAGGATGATATTAAAGGTCCGCCCGGCAAGTAAGGCGAGCGCTTGCTCAAGCGCCTTGGGCACGGAGTGCGGCGAATGGTTGCTGGGCATATTTGTGGGCCGATTTTAATCTGTGGCCGATTTTGACTCCCTTCTTCCCGTCTAGTCTGGCCAGCCAGCTCTGGGACGTGACACACCGATGAGACAGTTGAAGCCAGTTTCGCTATGCTGAATTCTGATCCCCCTTTGGAATCGGCAAGCTTCAGCGTCGGTTCGTGAACGATATCTTAACTGTGTGGGCCCATTGTGTTTCCTGAGCCGGAGCGACAACGTGTTTCTTCCATGCTGTGGCCAGAATAGCCCCCCCCCCCCCCCCCATCGTCAGTCAGTGCTTACAAGCTTGGGTTTTAGCCGGCCTCCCTTGCAAACATCTTCGAACACCAGATAAGTACATTTCTCTTGTAATACGGCCAGGTGCCGGTTTCGAGATACCTTAGGGCATTGCACACGTCACTGATCTATTGATTATATTGGTTTAGGTGATGCCTGGGACTCAAAATGTGCAACTGCTGAAGCTATTGAAACGTCCCCTTTCAACAATTTATACACGACTGTCCTTAACCTGACACACAATATTTTGTTAGCGCAACGCAATCTGACTTTCAAAATTCCCTACAAAAGAATGGCCCTGACTAACATTAAACTATACCTTTCACAAATCACTTACCTCACAAAAATCTTCGCTGCTCAAGCTACTGCAATACAGCGAGCGCCACTACTGCCAGCTAAATAAAAGATTCAAACTATGGAAGGCACTAACTACTGATAGGGATAGTTAGCAAATGAAAGATATTAATAGAGAACAAACAGTGTATTTACCTTGATATCACCATATATAAATATAGCAGTTCATGACAAATTTCAAAACTCCGCCATCTCTCTCTCCACATCCACCACTGCTGGCGGCTACCTCCAACTGCGCAACGCTACGCGCTGTTCACATCCAGCTGCCGCTGCCCAACGCTACAATGGCAGACAACAATGTAAACTAGCCACAGACTGCACACAGCACAGCCAGTGATTTTCATATTGAGGTGGCGTTACCAATAAAAAAACCTAAACAGCCTACTTACACTATGTAAATGGGTTGCAGCCTGGTTTTCTTTCGGGCGTTTGTCGTCGTTGTAGAGGCCGTTTCTTGCAGCGCCGCGTTTGTACCGTTTGGCTAGTTGTCGTTGCTTGCACTTAAGTAACATTGCTGTGTTAATATTTCTTTTGCCGGCTTTCTGGACTTTCCTATTTGGTGCAGTTTTGTGCTCTTTGTGTATCAGCCTTCTGATGCACTCCTTGTGAGGAGGCAATTCAAACTCTTGGTTGCTTAACTGAAGCAGTTATTCATGAATGTCTACCTGTTTTCTATTTGGTAGTCTTACGTAACCGAAGCTGGTATTATTGAAGACCTGCCTGTTTTGCATTTGGTAATTTTACTTAACTGAAGCTGTTATTATTGAAGCCCTGACTGTTTTCTATTTACCAATTCTACTTGACTGAAGGCCTACCTGTTTTCTATTTGGCAGTTCTACGTAACCGAAGTTGTTATTAATGAAGGTCTGACTCTTCCCTTCTTATTAAATTAAGAGCTGTTTTCATAGTTTGGGTTAGCTGAAATATTTATTAATCAACGCCTACCTGTTTTTAATGCATTATTATTGAATTTGTATATCTTACTCAGTCTGTGTTGTAATTGACTGAAAATGTGATTGGCGAAGGCTTACCTTTTTCAGAGGGCTTATATCAATAACGTACTAACAGGAAATGACACATGGTGGTACATGGGCCCTTAACTTCCGCCTTATCGCCTTTATCCATAGTTGTAGGTCTCATCGGGAATTTTGCAAACACAGGTGAAACAAGAGAGTGCTAATACGTCGTTATCCTATTTCAAAATCAGAATCAGGACAATAGCTGACTATCGACCAATGTAATTTGCTTCGAGATCACATGTCTTGTTTTTGATGTGAACTTTAATAAAATGGCGCACTATGGGACTTAACATCTGAGGTCATCAGTCCCATAGAACTTAGAACTACTTAAACCTAACTAACCTAAGGACATCACACACATCCATGCCCGAGGGAGGATTCGAACCTGCGACCGTAGCGGTCGCGCGGTTCCAGACTGAAGCGCTTAGAACCACTCGGCCACACCGGTCGGCTGTGAACTTTAATGGTGACGATGATGATCAAATGAATAAAAAGTTTCAACGAGTTGAATATGAATGTGGAACAATTCTGCGTACATTGAAAGTTAATGTGAGAGAAGGTACTGAAATTTCGTAACAGTATCGCTGTGCTGACACTGGCGTAAGTATGCGGGGCGGGAAGGGGATGGTTAGTAAGGTAAGTTAACGAAACCAAATGTCACTGTATCGTCTCAAACGTAGCTCCTCAGATCAGTGGAAAGACACTCGCTAGAGATAAAACAGTAATTATTTATATTCAGGTTAAATAACAGAAATTTCGAACGCAAGACAAATTACGAAAATCACAATTTTAGAACAGGTAGCAATAAAATTACGAACATAATAACCTACCGGAAGAAAAATCGAGTTCTTAACAGACTCACAACCTAATCTTTGGTAAGCAAGTAGCTCACATAAACAGCACTGGCATCGCTGCTATATGCAAAAAAATTGGAAGGAAGCGTGAGACAATCACTGGCTTTATGCTAATGCTTGTGTAAGTCACCTGTCATCGCTATAAAACATTTTGAAATTACTGAATGTATCAACAAATATTTAAAAGTATTGAGAAAATATCGTAAGTAAAGGGAAAAGTCGAAAGTACCGAAGGATCTACCAACTCGCTCTGGATCTAAACGCTTGTTCTACATTCGCCAGTCCCACCTTTTATCGCTATGTATCATGGTTAATTTCGTTATTATAGTCCAGATCACATCTGTTGCAAGTGTTGACAATCGCCCTTGTCAATAAAGTTCGTTCCAGCTCAGCGTTAGATAGCTCCATAATGCTGCTGCAATGCGTCACATTGAGTTCATTACGTCGCTTTCTAGTATCTAGCTTTAAGGGAACGAAACTGGTAATTTTACAATTGTCTCAGGAACCCACGTTAAGGCTATTTCTAAATCGTAAATGATGTGCTTGTTTTCATACGAAACATTTACATCATCCTGAGAACAAAGCATTGCGACAAATTCTTATGGCAATGTTAGCAATATGTCCAGCATTTTATTTTAGTTCAACATGATGTACTGACCACAGCTTTTCAGTATTAACAAGATACTACTTTACATCATTTGTTATTTATAATACTACACACATTATTTACAGATAATAACGTCAGTGCTCAGTACTCTGTTGCAACATCCATTTAGTATAATGAAATATCTCACCATGTTTAGTGAAGTCATTTACAGACAGGATTCGTGGGACAATGCATCCAAAAACCTAACTTTTATTCTAATCCACATTGATTTGTACAGGTGGTCTGGGAAGAATGGCTCACACATGTATTAGGGGCTGTGAGGTGGACTGTGCACTGCTGACAGTGTAAACAAATTAATGACAAACACACATACACTTTATTGTGCTGCGATACTAAAACTGTACAGCAACTCTTTGGATGTGCTCGTGGACAGGCACATCTAAGCAGTGGGCTGGCCAGGCATGCTTTACTGAATACAATGTCAACAGGGCTTTGTGCTTCCTGGGCGCCACACTGTCAATCACTGTAGTAAACAGTTGCCCCTTGCGAAAGCCATAGGTGACTCCACATGTAAGCTAAGTCCTTTAGGCCGTTCTCCACTACGAACTGCACCTATGAACTGCATCTCTGGAACTCTGTGTGAGAACTTTCGTAAGTGATCACCGGACATGCACTGTCCGTTGTTGCCTATGACCTCTGCTTCTCAAAACACGGAAGTGTTGGCAGCGGCGTGAAGATTGTTGATTCGGTCGCGCTTGAGGACGTTGGCGAACTTCAAAGTAGAGTGCTGCAACGCTCTGTGTTTGACTGGTCACGGCTCGCCTGTTGACGTGGGGACCGAGGCGATCATGTCCGGCCCCACACGACTCGGCTCGGTCACGTACTCGCCCCATGTCTGTTGTCCGGATTCCGAACACGCGGATAATCGAGCAAGACCGGTCACCGCTGACGTCTCACCTCATCTCGCTGCACTGTATTGTGCAAATCCAACGCCCCTCTCTCTCTCTGTCTCTCTCTTCTCTCTCTCTCTCTCTCTCTCTCTCTCTCTCTCTCTCTCTCACACACACACACACACACACACACACACACACACATACGCGCGCTCACACGCACACACAATGTACTTATCTCTGTCTCTCTCTCTCTATTTTGATACAAAAGTAACGTTTCCAAGAACGGTTACGTGACACAGCTAAATTCATAAAACATTTGGAAAGTAAAATGATATTTCTATACAATCGTGGATAGAAGACGAGTCTCATTTCCAAACAGAAGATGTATTTTTCCCTTCTTTAATAGGAAACATTAAATAAGTGCTGTCCCTGTAATCTAGAGGACAACCATCTTCGTAAAGGAAGCATACAAAGAACATTAAACATTTACAGACGTAACTTCTCTTACTTTTCACTTTTTTGCAACAGAAACAAAATTATAGTTATTGTTGATCAGCAGTAAATCACTAACGCGTTCCGGATTTAATTGGCTGCGGCGATTTGTTAGTAACACTCCGGCCTTACAAAAGCATCTCTCACTAGTTGCGCTTGTTGCTGGGAAACATAAAATACGTCGTGCAACTGCAGCCAGGCTTGGCAGATCTGTTTCATGTGTGCTCCATCACTTTAAGATATCATCATTTCCGGGGTGCCTTAAAATGTAGAGATCTATTTCATCTGCTGCGGATGATGTGTTGTTCCCCTATTCCTTGACACGATCTCTCTTTCTGGGTGGTGATGACACAGTACTTGAAGGATCTATGATAATAAACAAAAGAGACAAGTAATACAGAACTGATGTGGAAACCATCGAAAAACCATCGAAACTTTCCCGTAAAAACTTGGTGTCTTACGTTAATGAAATATTATACGGATTATGACATTCCCGTTTCTCTATAATACACGACCGACTAACTATGCAAAAATGATTATGTTAATCATTGCATGTTGTACCTGCGTAAGTAGCACACATTTGTCGCACATTGCTAAGAATTTCCTGCTTTTAGTTTATTTCAAGCATATTAAGATCACGGAAAGACTGCCAAAGAAACGTAGCAATTTTATGTCTTGAAGTGATCACTACCTTCTCGCAAACGAAAGTCAGGGCTCGATTTTTAATCCTTTGTACCTCCCGTTAAAAAATACATATCTGTTAGTACACATCAATTACGCTAGTTAATTATGAATCTATCGCGTGTCATAATGAAACAGTGCTTTCAAATGCAGTAATTACTCAACTGACAATCAGTGTCATTGACACTGCAAATTTGTTGCAGTTTGTGAAACCAAAGAAGAACTAACTGGATTATCGGTTCTTTTTCGCCTTCTAATTCATATGTGGCCACTTTAAATGGTCTCAGAAATCGCGCAAATTTTCCTGCAAGCTCATTATCATATCCTCGCAATCTGTAAGCGGTGTCCTTTTCCGTGAGCAAAGCAGCAATTTAGTTATACTGAGTGTTTAAGGATTCCAGCATAGTGTACAAGCTGGGCCAGTGTGTGCAGACCTCTTGTTTCAACGATGATTTCAAAGACGAGCAGAGGCCACTTTTTTAATGTACGTTACAATGCATTTTGCAGTATTTATTGTTGATGCGATGTTCGGGGAATGATTTAACAAGAAGTTATCTTCATCGGAAGTATGGCTAAGTGCTGAGCAGCACAAGGAATCCTTTCATGATTTTCCAAACCCTTTATTACATTGGCACCCTCGCCGGAGACAAAAACAAAACTGTGCAACATGTCTGGCGAAATGTCCCAATCAGCCATCCTACCTTCAATTTCTTTCATAATATTACTCGCGTAATATTACAGAAATGAAAGAGGAAGCCGCCTGGTCGAATTTTGCACAGAGCACAACATAATCATAACTAACACTTGGTTTAAGAATCATGAAAGAAGGTTGTATACATGGAAGAACCCTGGAGATACTAAAAGGTATCAGATAGATTATATAATGGTAAGACAGAGATTTAGGAACCAGGTTTTAAATTGTAAGACATTTCCAGGGGCAGATGTGGACTCTGACCACAATCTATTGGTTATGACCTGTAGATTAAAACTGAAGAAACTGCAAAAAGGTGGGAATTTAAGGAGATGGGACCTGGATAAACTAAAAGAACCAGAGGTTGTACAGAGATTCAGGGAGAGCATAAGGGAGCAATTGACAGGAATGGGGGAAATAAATACAGTAGAAGAAGAATGGGTAGCTTTGAGGGATGAAGTAGTGAAGGCAGCAGACGATCAAGTAGGTAAAAAGACGAGGGCTAGTAGAAATCCTTGGGTAACAGAAGAAATACTGAATTTAATTGATGAAAGGAGAAAATATAAAAATGCAGTAAGTGAAACAGGCAAAAAGGAATACAAACGTCTCAAAAATGAGATCGACAGGAAGTGCAAAATGGCTAAGCAGGGATGGCTAGAGGACAAATGTAAGGATGTAGAGGCCTATCTCACTAGGGGTAAGATAGATATCGCCTACAGGAAAATTAAAGAGACCTTTGGAGATAAGAGAACGACTTGTATGAATATCAAGAGCTCAGATGGAAACCTAGTTCTAAGCAAAGAAGGGAAAGCAGAAAGATGGAAGGAGTATATAGAGGGTCTATACAAGGGCGATGTACTTGAGGACAATATTATGGAAATGGAAGAGGATGTAGATGAAGATGAAATGGGAGATTTGATACTGCGTGAAGAGTTTGACAGAGCATTGAAAGACCTGAGTCGAAACAAGGCCCTTGGAGTAGACAATATTCCATTGGAACTACTGACGGCCGTGGGAGAGCCAGTCCTGACAAAACTCTACCATCTGGTGAGCAAGATGTATGAAACAGGCGAAATACCCTCAGACTTCAAGAAGAATATAATAATTCCAATCCCAAAGAAAGCAGGTGTTGACAGATGTGAAAATTACCGAACTATTAGCTTAATAAGTCACAGCTGCAAAATACTAACACGAATTCTTTACAGACGAATGGAAAAACTAGTAGAAGCCAACCTCAGGGAAGATCAGTTTGGATTCCGTAGAAACACTGGAACACGTGAGGCAATACTGACCTTACGACTTATATTAGAAGAAAGATTAAGGAAAGGCAAACCTACGTTTCTAGCATTTGTAGACTTAGAGAAAGCTTTTGACAATGTTGACTGGAATACTCTCTTTCAAATTCTAAAGGAGGCAGGGGTAAAATACAGGGAGCGAAAGGCTATTTACAATTTGTACAGAAACCAGATGGCAGTTATAAGAGTCGAGGGACATGAAAGGGAAGCAGTGGTTGGGAAGGGAGTAAGACAGGGTTGTAGCCTCTCCCCGATGTTGTTCAATCTGTATATTGAGCAAGCAGTAAAGGAAACAAAAGAAAAATTCGGAGTAGGTATTAAAATTCATGGAGAAGAAATAAAAACTTTGAGGTTCGCCGATGACATTGTAATTCTGTCAGAGACAGCAAAGGACTTGGAAGAGCAGTTGAATGGAATGGACAGTGTTTTGAAAGGAGGTTATAAGATGAACATCAACAAAAGCAAACCAAGGATAATGAAATGTAGTCTAATTAAGTCGGGTGATGCTGAGGGAATTAGATTAGGAAATGAGACACTTAAAGTAGTAAAGGAGTTTTGCTATTTGGGGAGCAAAATAACTGATGATGGTCGAAGTAGAGAGGATATAAAATGTAGACTGGCTATGGCAAGGAAAGCGTTTCTGAAGAAGAGAAATTTGTTAACATCCAGTATTGATTTAAGTGTCAGGAAGTCATTTCTGAAAGTATTCGTATGGAGTGTAGCCATGTACGGAAGTGAAACATGGACGATAAATAGTTTGGACAAGAAGAGAATAGAAGCTTTTGAAATGTGGTGCTACAGAAGAATGCTGAAGATTAGATGGGTAGATCACATAACTAATGAGGAAGTATTGAATAGGATTGGGGAGAAGAGAAGTTTGTGGCACAACTTGACCAGAAGAAGGGATCGGTTGGTAGGACATGTTCTGAGGCATCAAGGGATCACCAATTTAGTATTGGAGGGCAGCGTGGAGGGTAAAAATCGTAGAGAGAGACCAAGAGATGAATACACTAAGCAGATTCAGAAGGATGTAGGTTGCAGTAGGTACTGGGAGATGAAAAAGCTTGCACAGGATAGAGTAGCATGGAGAGCTGCATCAAACCAGTGTCAGGACTGAAGACCACAACAACAACAACGTTACTCGCGTCACCTTAACTTATGTGTAGCACTTTTCTGTAGCAGCACATTTCAAAACGTTCTATTCTCTTCTTCTCTGAACTGCTTATCGTCCACGTTGTACTTCCGTACAGGGCCACACTCCCCTAAAACTTCTTTTAACAAATTACCCTTTCTTAGGAATGCTCAGCGGATGGTCTCTTACAACGTGTGGAAGACGCTCTACTGCTAGCTACTGACAGATGGCCGGACAGCTGCAGACAGGTAGCTGTTTGGTAGCCCCTTGATGCATAAAAATGAGTAAGTGGACACTACAACAGAGAACACTTGAATGAGATTTACAAGAAGTGTCTCATAAAATTTGTTCATTTAACACGAACTTTAGTGATAAATCCATATCACTGTACAGTACAAGTCCCTGAGTCCGGTCAGTTCCATGTAGTACTGCTGCTGTAGAAGATCTGTGTCGACGCATCGCTAATAGACTGCGAGCTAGACTGGTTAGATGTGACTTGCGGCGTCTTGAAGTCGGCTGGAGCGGAGGCGGTGCTGGCTGATGAGGTCATGCCTTGGAGTCCGCGTTAGATTGGCGGTGCAGTCACATGGTTTCTGTTGTCAGCTTTAGTACGTGGAATCGCTTGGTATGGTATTAATGGCGAACGATACCACAGTAACCTCGTAAATCGACTGGATGCTGAAGTACACTCTAAGACTAAAAAAGACACACCACGAAGGAATTATCTGAACTGGTCGGGGATCGATAGATGTGACGCATATGCAGAGACAGACAAATTACTACAATTTCAGAAAAAATGAGAAGATATATTTAGGGGAAAGAACTTCACAAATTGAGCAAGTCAATGACTCGTTGGCCCACCTGTGGCCCTTTTGCAAGCAGTTATTTTGCTTGGCATTTACTGATGAGTTCTTGGATGTCCTCGTGAGGGATGTAGTGCCAAATTCTGTCCAACTGGAGCGTTATATTGTCAAAATTCTGAGGTGGTGGGGAGGGGAAGACCCTCCCTATAATATTCTAAACTTTCTCAACTGTTGCGCTGCAGTCTGGAACCGCAAGACCGCTACGGTCGCAGGTTCGAATCCTGCCTCGGGCATGGATGTTTGTGATGTCCTTAGGTTAGTTAGGTTTAACTAGTTCTAAGTTCTAGGGGACTAATGACCTCAGCCATTGAGTCCCATAGTGCTCAGAGCCACTTGAACCATTTTTTTTTTCTCAACTGTTGAGAGATATGGAGACCTTACTGGCAAGCACGAAGAAAAGCGGTAGAAACTGTTTTCGTGTACAGACGACCATTATCTTTCTGAAACGTAAGCCACAGAACAGAATGATTAGGTGTGAAGGGCAACAAAACGGGGGATAGAATATCGTCGACGAGACATTGTGATGTAAGGATATCGCGAAGACAATCTAAGGAGACGTGCTATGAAATGGAATGACACTGCAGATCATCACTGCTGGCTGCTGGGCCGTGTGGCAAGCGACAGTCAGCTTGGTGTCCCACTGCTGTCTGGGGCGTTTCCAACTACGAAAACTGTCTGGAATCTCACTGACAAGTATTGAATTGTCGTCAGTGATGAAACCCCTTTCAAACAGAGCCCCAATGACCGGCGAAGACTAGTCCGGAGATGTCCCAGACAGTGGTGGGACACCAATCGGACTGTCGACTGCCATACAGTACGACATCCAAGAGTGATGGTCTGGGATGCCATTTCGTTTCATTCCAGGATTCCTTCAGTTGTCAACCGCGGTCCGGCTCTTCGAAGATATTATACCCCTCGCTTCCCTTAACGTTCACGGCAAGCCATCCTGAGCTTACATTTCAGCAAGACAATGCCCGCCAGCACACGGTGAGTGTTTCTACTGCTAGCTTTCGTGCTTTCCAAACCCGTCATTGGCCAGCAAGGCCCCGGATGCCTTCCGAAGAGAGCGTTTGGAGAATTATGAGCGTGGTATCCAACCGGCTCGGGATTGTGCCAACCTAATGTGCAGGAGGACAGAATTTGGCATGATACCCCTCGGAGGGCATACAACATCTGTACCAGAAAAGTACTGTTAACGTAAGAGCGAGAGGTGGTTGAACGAGTTACTGCCTTGCGAAATTGGTAACTTCTCTTGAATATATTATCTAGTTTTTCTAAAATTGTAACCATTTGTTTGCTTTTACGTGTACGTCACATCTATCGACTTTCGTAGTGTTCAGATATTTCCTTTGTGGTGTGTCACATCTCTCTCTCTCCCTCTCCTTTTTTTAAATTTTTTTTTTTTTTTTTTACGGAATGTGCCCAGAAACTATCGTGGTCGGTTGCTTTTGAGCCCAGTGGTCGGCTCATACCAGAGTCTTAGACAATTCACTTGTGAATCTATAACCCTTCTTGGTTTCATATTCCCTATACATACACATATGCAATAATTGGTATTAATAAAACTGCCATGTAACACGAGTTATGAGAACTCCTGTTATTGTTCGACCATCGATATTGCGCAGTCGGATGTTTACAGCTTAAGGCTTGGTTTCATGTACACTAATGTACGAGTATTTAAAAATCATATCTTGGCTGACAATGCTTTAATATAAGAGTGGTCAAATATTTTCCGTTTGAGGGCGTTGCTGAAGAGCATGTGTAACGTATCGCAACTGCGATGCAGTTAGTTAAGCACCGACGTATAGGCAAGGTATTTGTGTGTCATCTGTGTCTTTCCAACATGCCTGTGGTGATTACGGAAAGGTGAACTATGGTGACGTTATTATTAAATGCGTCGGAACTGGGCCGAATTAGTAGCATTGGAACAACATGCATACAACCCCAAAACACCTTTATCCAAGATGGCGGCTGAGATGTCACAGACACACCCCCGGTGACGTCATCCAAGATGACGGCCGTGACGTCATCCAAGATGGCGGCCGTGATGTCACAGACACACCCCCCAGTGACATCAATTAAGATGACTGATTTTGGCGGTAAGTTTGAATTTTGGTGGGAACAAGGTCAATTGGGCTACCTCCACTTAGCTAACCCCCCTCGCCCCCCCCCCCCCCCCCCCCCCCAATACAGTGGCCGGAAGTTCAAATTCCAACATCGTAATGCGTCACACCTAGGAAAATGGCGGGAAAAAAGGACCTGTCTTTATTTTTTAACCAGTTTGCTCTGGCATCCCGAACACACCATGCCGTCGGACAGTTTTCGAGCATGATGGGGCTGTTGACAGCAGCCACGTCGTCTGACACTTAGCGAGCACGTGGGACTGCCCGGTCGCCGCATCCGGCGCATGGGCCCGCGCTAATAGAGCGCCGTGGTCTTGCATGCTGCGGGAGCGTAACTGTACATCACCGTTTGACTCCACAGCCTCAAAACCGCACCTTTACTCTCGCGCCATACGTAGTCTTCTGTAAATATGCTAACTAATGTAACACCCACATCGCACATCTAACCTATCAATTACCTAAGTATTTAATTTCAATTTCAATCATATTCAATGTTTACAACTTCAATATTCAATGATCAGACGAGAAGTTCCTCGTTTTCCCACTATAAGAACGGTGTTGATTGATGACGTAGCACCCCCCACCCCACCTCTGACCCCTGTGATGTTGCATTCCTATTGGCCACGTGATCCGACTTCATATAGGTATGAAAAGTTGTTCACTATACTTTCAATTACCTAGTTTCAACTACTTTACAAGGTCGGGACCGCCACCTCCTCCTAGGAACCGGCGCTGAGTTTGAATCCTGGCAGTAAAGAAAGGTCAGTTGCGCTTTCGAGACCAGCCTAAAAAATTGCTGCAAACGGAGCTCACCACCACTAACCTAAGCCTCCAGGGCGCAACGTCTTCTTAGGGGTTACTGGTAAAAGGAATCAGCCTGCACTAGGCTGATGGAGAGAGGAAGGAGTGTACTTTATTTATTTTGGAGCAATTTATTTAGGGTTAGAGTATATTCACCACAGATCACACGCTCTGACATGTCCCACAGCATACAGACCTGCAAACTACTCCCACATAACTCATGTATAAGGATCTACACACACTCTTGATAATTGTAAACCGTCAAAAATAACGCATTGCACAGCCTACAGACATGCCAACCACTCGTAAATAATGCAATACATTTACGTCCAGATGGCGATGTGGGTGTTACATTAGTTATCATATTTACAGAAGCTATATAAGGCGTGAGTATAAAGGTGCGGGCTTGATGCTGTGGAGTCAAACGGTGATGTACAGTTACGCTCCCGCAGCAAGCAAAACCACGGCGCTCTATTAGCGCAGGCCCGCGCGCCGGATGCGGGGACCGGGCAGTCCCATGTGCTCGCTAACTGTCAGACGACGTGGCAGCTCTCAACAGCCCCAACATACTCGCAGACTGTCGGACGACGTGGTGTGTTCGGGTTGCCAGAGCAATCTTGAGTAACGGTACTCGCGTGATAAGATGACGTAACAACATCGTCCTCTGTGTAACAAGCCACGTGGTGTATACACTGGGTGCAGCCACCTTGAATAACGGTACTTATGTCATGGTCTGATATCACAGTGGGGCTCTCTGGTGGCGAAGATATGAACTATGAACTAAGTCAGTTGGAGTCCAGACCCTGTGGCAAACACACATGCTTCAAACTGGTTAAATTATAAAGACAAGTCCATTTTTCCCGCCATTTTCCTAGGTGTGACGCATTATGATGTTGGAATTTGAACTTCCGGCCATTTTTTTTGGGGGGGGGAAGGGGGTTAGGTAAGTGGAAGTAGCCCAATTGACCTTCTTCCCACCAAAATTCAAACTTACCGCCAAAATCCGCCATCTTGACTGATGTCACTGGGGTTATGTCTGTGACGTCACGGCCACCATCTTGGATGATGTCACTGGAAGTGTGTATGTGATGCCACGGCCGCCATCTTGGATAACGGTACTTTGGGGTGGTACAGAGGTTGTTCCACTATTATTACTGTTATCCTTTTCTCAGCTGCTGAAGGAGAAACATTGTTAAACTTCGATTGGGGAAGGTTAACGTGTGTTGGGCAGCTTGTCTGTCGAAACTCACCGTTGTGGAATATTGCTCCTAGAGCTGGTGTTGCTTCATAATTACGCACGTCCCCATATGCAAATGTCGTAACGCTGAACTTACGCCAATTCAAGCGGAAGACACTCGCGTACCCGTCCTATAGTCTTGACCTCCCCGGGTGCGATTGTAACACCTTCAGTCCCTTAAAAATGGCCATCAATGGTCGCCGATATTTGTCGGACAGGGACGTGCATCAGGCAGTTACGGACCATTTCACACGGCAGTGCACAGTGTTTCAGCAGACAGGTATGTTCTACCTGTTGCGGCGGTCGGATGACTGCCTCAGTACTCACGGTGATTTTGTCTGATTGGCTTACCGTTCCTGGACTGTACGGCCTTCGTAACAGATATTAGTGGAATAAAGCACATTTGGAGTCTTGTTGTATTGCGTCACACTGAACTACTATTGACAGTCTTGGAGCCTCAGTTCCCTCACACAGTTCCGATAAGTGATAAACTTTCACTCAGTAGTTCCCAGTCGCTCTAAATTAAGTTCCGACTTTATTTTTGTCACTGAAAGGCATCTTGTCCTAGTTACACCATTTTACGATCTTTAAATCCGTACTAAACTGCAGATGTAATCAGTGCAGTGTTCTAAAAGTTTCTCATGGTAGCGTTTGACTCTTTACACCCGTTGTTATCGCTATGCCGTCGTTAATGACAAAAGTTGTCCATCATATAATTTAAATAAGATGCTAAACACGGAAGATTCGCTTCTTTAAATATTACAATTCTTTATACAAATATTCCAATTGCCAACACGATCGAAATAATAAAAAATAATCTTATGACACCCAAAAATATAATTAGTGAAGAAATAGCAGAATTCATTACATTACTTGAAAATAGCCTTTAACTATTTAATGTTTGATGGGTAGATTTATTTTCAGAAAGATGGTTTTGCCATGAGAAATTCGATAGCAGGTACAGTCGGTGATATTTTTGTCAATCATACAGAAATTATATTTTTCGAGACAAACCCCGAAATAAGCAATAAAATTATATATTAGGAAAGACATGTGGATAACACGTTATTACTTTTTAATGGCTCCAAAGAAGAGTTTGATAATTGGACGAGCAAACACAATGAAGGAAAGAACCAGTTTGCAGAGTATAGGAAGCTGACTACTACAGATGTAATAATTAACTCCACATCATGTCATCCACATAGATACAAAAACGCCTTTTTCCAGTCCATGGAACATAGTATCGCTAAACTACCACTAAAAAATGACGCTGTGCGAAACGAGTTGACTACACTTAAACAAATTCCTAATGCCAACTACTATGAAAGCAAGTTTATTGATACCCTTTATGAGAAAATTAGCTACTCTGTTCTAAATCCAACACAAAGCAAAGCGACGAATAAATACAAGGGTACCAAAATGACCTATTTTGGCAATATTTCAGATAAAATCAATAAAATGTTTATGGATACAAAGCTTACAATTGCCTTTACTACTAACAATTTACTTCAACATAAATTATGATCGATAAGGGGAATAAATATCTAAATTCTGGGGTGTATAAAATCACATGTAATAACTGTAACGGACATTATGTCTGCCAAACTGGTACAAGTTTTAAGATAAGGTATCATGAACATACTACTGTTACATAGGTAGTATGTCTACCTTCGGGCAACATATTAACCAAAATAAGCATTATGAATGGAGTATTAATAACAATATGAGTATCTTGTATACCGTCCCTAAAGGGCTTTTACTTATTACCCTTCAAGAACTGGAAATTTATATACATCGGAAAATAGATCAAGAAACTCTACTTAACGAACAGCTGGTTTTGAGAAAAATATTTCTTTGATGTGTTTGAGGAACTATTCTAAAATACGTCACGCTTCACAATGTTCCATTAGTCGGTATGAGTATAGATGTCTCGATAACCATATCTCCGCTCTAACGATTCCTTTATAATAGTTTTTTACTACACAATTATTATCGATTGTGTTTGTTACGGTACTGCTTACCACATTTGGTTATAACTATTGTATTTTATTATATCACATGGACAGACATTACATCAGACGAATGTGCCTATGCTCTTCATTATTTTTAGTATCACCTTATCATGGTTTATATTTTGTGTACTACATCATCCTTTTAAAAGTTTTTTACTACGCAATTATTATCGATTGTGTTTGTTACGCTAATGCATTGGGAATGGCTATGTCAAAGCTGAGCTGGGAAGGTAAGGGAATTAGAGTTAATGGAAGAAGGCTTACCAACTTGAGATTTGCTGATGATATTGCCTTACTGGCCAAAGACCTCACAGAGCTCCAAAACTTAGTTACAGATCTTGCATCGGAATGTCAGCTGGTTGGCTTGAACATGAACCTTTCCAAAACAAAAGTAATGTCCAACAAATGGGTCCCAGCTGGAGATGTGAAATCAAGGACAGTCTACTAGAAGAGGTCAGTGAATATGTCTACCTTGGCCAGATTATAAATATGATGGGAGACATAAGGCCAGAAATCTATCGACGCATCAAGCTTGGCTGGCAAACATTTGGGAAGAATTCAAAAGTATTCAGATCAAAAATGCCAGTAAATTTGAAGAAAGCAGTATTTAATCAATGCGTTCTTTCTGTGATGACGTATGACGGCGAGACATGGACACTGAACTCATTTACAAAAGGGAAACTTAGGACAGCACAGAGAGCCATGGAGAGATCAATGCTGGGCTATACAAGAAAGGACAGGAAAAGGACAGATGACATCCGGTCTGTGACGAAGGTTAATGATAGAGACAGTAGGTTCCTTGAAATGGCAGTGGGCTGGCCACGTCGCAAGAAGAAAAGACAACAGATGGACTGGAGTGTAGTCCGAGAAAGCACCGGAGGCCTAGAGGAAGACCACCAGACATATGGGACAAAGACATCAAGAAGATCGCTGGTAACACCTGGAAGAGAACTGCCCAAGACCGTCCCACTTGGAGAAGACTGCTGTAAGCCTACCTGAATCCACGACTTGAAGAGGCCACATCATTTAATGATTGAATTGGCTGATGATGATGATGATGATGATGACATTATCTCTTGTCTGTTGTTTTACCATATTAAAAAATAGCACTCCGTCATCAGGCCACAAGTGGCCCATCAGGACCATCCGACCGCCGTGTCATCCTCAGCTGAGGATTCTGATAGGAGAGGCGTGTGGTCAGCACACCGCTCTTCCGGTCGTTACGATGGTTTTCTTTGACCGGAACCGCTATTATCCGGTCGAGTAGCTACTGAATTGGCATCACGAGGCTGAGTGCACTCCGAAAATGGCAACAGCACATGGCGGCTCGGATGGTCACTCATCCAAGTGCTGACCACGCCCGACAGCACTTAACTTCGGTGATCTGACGGGAACCGGTGTATCCACTGCGGCAAGGCCATTGCCTTTACCACATATTACGCTGGATTAAGTGAGTGTGTGCACCAATCAATTTTCTTGCCTTTTGTATACGCTACATGCCACTTATCTGTGTTTTACTATTTGACAAGGGATGTTTTTACCCTACCCTGCTATGCCAGCGGTACTGTGTACTTGACTCACTTTTGCCACTCATGATCCTTGTCCATTGTAGTTCAACCAGCTGGTTCTTTACGATATTCTACCAGAATTTGTTTAAATATGTCTGTCTTTGTTATTAGTTTTGGGAAAATAAATGTTGTTAGTAAACTAAATTTTGCATACATTCTCATTCAAATCATCACTTTTATGTAGTCACCCCAAATGTTAACTTTCATTGTGGCGTCCGATTCCAGGATAACTTTCGTTTTGTACTATCCTGCCAGGATAACTTTAACAACCCTGCCAAGATAACTTTCATTGTGTACGACCCTTCCAGGCTCTCAGTCAATCATTTCTTATACAGCCAACAAAAGGGGTTCAGTTTCAACTGAATTCCACTTTTTTGTTTGTTAGAACCTTTCATGTTAGACAGCCTCTGACCGTGACTCTACATTAATTGTCCATCTTTTATTGTGCCTTCTATCGCTTTGCTATAGTTACACCTGTCACTAAAATTTTCTGTTACAAAAAATTTTCATTTGCCTTTTAAATTTAATTGTATTGACAACCCTAAATTTTTGTCTTCTATATTCTTGATCGATTTGCTACAGTCCCCGCCCCCCGCCATTCCTCCCTTGTTTTTAACAGCTAGTACGTCTTTACATGAGACGTTGCCAAACTAAGATACGAGAATTAACTGACCATTGTCTTATTATGTACTAGCTGTTGGCCGCAGGTGTGATCTGTAACGACCCAAACTTTGTGAGTCATTTTGACAGTGACGGCAACTATTCACGATAATATCTACACTGGTAATATTCTGATTAACACTTATATTATTCAAATACTGAGAATAGCATACAAAAATGGGAAATAAGAGGAAAGGATTTTCATAGATTCTTCATCAAACATCTATAGAATAAATTCAAAATCATATGAACGAAGGTTAAATCCAAGAAAGTAATTCACTCATAGATAACATTTACCATGGAAGGCAGTTGTAGCTGTATCGAAAAGGAAATTAAATGCGACTACAATGCAACTTAGATATGGAAATGTTCAATTAGTTATTTGCTCTTGAGTCAATCGAGAGTACTTTTGCGATAGTTATCTGGATGCAAACGCTGTTACATTGTTTCAGTTTTGGAAGTTTGATAACTCGTGAGGTCCAGACCGAAGTACTGATCAGTCATTCGACTGATGAAAGTTAATCTTTACCATTCTCAACGCGACGGTGTAGTAAGAAGAGTGTTACACTTCGATTGAGTGATATTGGTTTATCGGACTTAGCCTTCGTACTGATGAGCAGTTACAAACTTTGAGAGCAATGAATCAACGACAGAAAAACAATTCGTTAGCCTTGAGTAGGACACAATAAAACGAAGACACGAAGAAAGACACGTACGCCGATAAGTGAAAAGTTGTCGCTATCGTCACGATTACGAACTGAAGTTAATCTTGAATGACATATCGGTGTGCCGGCCGAAGTGGCCGTGCGGTTAAAGGCGCTGCAGTCTGGAACCGCAAGACCGCTATGGTCGCAGGTTCGAATCCTGCCTCGGGCATGGATGTTTGTGATGTCCTTAGGTTAGTTAGGTTTAACTAGTTCTAAGTTCTAGGGGACTAATGACCTCAGCAGTTGAGTCCCATAGTGCTCAGAGCCATTTGAACCATTTTTTTTGACATATCGGTGTGCGTGTGTTGTAGGGACAAAAAAATGCTTTTAGAAAGAACAATAAAATCTGAATCAAGAGGTAATTCTTATGTGTCGCCTAACTTTTTAATCATTTTAAGTGACTACATGAATAATGGACAGTTAAGAGTGATTAGTTTAAACCAGTATTACGGCGTATTAAAAAAAAAAAAGAATTCCTCCAACATAAGTTATCTCTGGAGTTACTACGGACCGTTGTTTATAACTGGACGTAGCAACGGCATAGCAACGGAATAGTAGACAGAAAAATTACATCTTCGCTATGTACGATGTGAAAAACGACCGTAATGATGAAATCAAGAATCAAGATTTTATTTCATCACGGAACTAACCAGGCGTAAAAATAAAAATAAACGATTGCAGTTTACCAATTCACACGAACTGAAAAGACTTTTGCGGACAGATAACATAATGTTTCAAAACCACGCGAGGAGTTGTGTTCATACGAGGGTTACAGGTGCTGTTCCACGTCACACCGACGGGGACGAACACCGTTACGAGTCACGTCTCTTTCCGGTGATTGAAGAAGGTGGGAAGGGACGTCAAAGATCACATGTCAGTAGTTTTTTTATGACGATTGATGGTGGGTAACTAAGCTAATAATTAATAGATGGCTGTGTATATACTGTTGTATAAACGTATATATCAAAAATATATGCAGTGTCAGTATGTTTCTGTTATTGTCCTGTACGTAGAATCTGAAAGCATGCATTATGTTTTCTAATTGCATTCATAAATTTCTTCGATTTACTACATTCTTACGGAAGCAGAATTTTTAGGGTTTCCCAGACTCAGATAGTAGTGGATACGTGGTTTTGCGACCAGAGAAAGACATATGAAACATTTCATCTTTCCATTTCAATGCATTATAGCGCCTACGTCTTGATCCCTCCCCATACGGCAACTGATTTATGACTTACATATTCAGTTAATAGGTCATAATCAAATACGGCCTCCTACGCACCACATGTAAAAGTAAGAGCTATCTTTATGCAGGCTTTAAAATGATGCTGTTGTTGTGGGTGTCAAGCGTTTCGGAAGCTGTTCCAGGAAGCTGTTACACTGTCTCTCAAGCTCTTAAGGTTGCCTGACGTTCTCCATTCAAACTTCGCGGTCCTGAGATTGCTCTGAGGATTGGTGGATTTGAGTAATTTTCGCAGCTCGAGCTCATTTAAACTATGCGCTAAATCACATTTTAGTTTGCGGGGCTTTTCGTAATACATTGAAGAGCCAAAGAAGCTGCGCACCTGCCCGATATCATGTAGGGCCGCCACAATCACCTAGAAGGGCCACAACATGACATGGCATGGACCCGTCCAATGTCTTAAGTAGTGCTGAAGGGGACTGAATCCTGCAGGGCTGTCCATAAATCCGTAAGAGGGCGAGGGGTGCAGGTCTCTTCTGAACAGCACGTTGCAATGCATCCCAGATATGCTCAATAATGTTCTTGACTGGGGGGGTTGGTGGCCAGCGGAAGTGTTTCAACTCAAATGAGTGTTTCTGGAGCTACTCTGTAATAATTCTTGACGCATGGAATGTGATATTGTTCTGCTGGAATCGCCCAAGTCCATCGGAAGGCACAGTGGACATGAATGGATGCAGGTGATCAGACGGCGTGCTTGTCAGAGCCCTATCTAGACGTTAAAGGAGTTCTATATCTCTCCAAATGCACAGGCCTCACACCATTACAGACCCCACTAGCTTGAACAGCACATGCTGACATATAGGGTCCATGGATTCATGACGTTGTCTCTATACCCATACACGTCCATTCCGACGATACAATTTGAAATGAGTCTCGTTCGACCATGCAACATCTTTCCGGTCATTAGCAGTACAATGTGTGTGTTGTCGGGCCCAGGTGAGGCGTAAAGTTTCTAGTTATGCATTCATCAAGGCCACACAAGTGGGCTTTGGGTACCGAAAGCCCACATCGATGATGTTTCGTTGGATGGTTGATGGTCCAACACTAAAATCTGCAGGAACTTGTGGAATGGATACACTTGCGTTACGTTGAACCATTCTCATCAGTCGTTGTTGATCCCCTTCTTGCAGAATCTTTTTCCGGCCGCAGCGATGTCGGAGATTTGATGTTTTACCGGATTCCTATATTCACGGGACACTCGTGAAATGATCACACGGGAAAATCCCCACTTCATCGCTACCTAGGAGATGCTGTGACCCATCGTGCGTGCGATAACTATAGCATCGCGTTCAAACTCACTTAAATCTTGTAGCAGCAGTAAGCGATCTAACAACTGCGCCGGATCCTTGTTGTCTTATATAGGCGTTGTCGACCTTAGCGCCATATTCTGCCTCTTCACATATCCTATACCAGTGTTTGGTTCTTCAGTGTGATTTGAAATATTGTTCTCGGGTATACTGGTGAATTTTATTGTTGTATCTTCACAAAAAATCTCCGTCTATGCCACGATGTGTAGCTCCTCAATATCATAAATCGCACACACAGTAATCGCAGAATAATCTATAGACACTAAGAGTCTCCGATAGTCACGAAGAGTCGTCTGCATCCGACTCACGTACATTATACAATATTTAATAATGTTACTAGTACTCAAAAAGGTAAAACTCCCTCAAGTAGCCTGTGACCTTCCTCGGATTCCTACCTATCTCTACACCGAATTTCGTCGGATTGGTGTATCGGCAGAGTCGTGAAAACGTAATAGACAGAGTTACTTTCGCATTTATTAATATAGGTACTGTTTTGGAGGTTTGGATTAAACATGTTCGGAATTGAATAAGCATTGTATTTATTACTCTGAACCGTTTTGGGTAAAACATGAAAGCATTTTCACAAACATGATAAGGGTGAAAGGCGAAAAAAGCAAGTAGCTCTTTTAAACAGTAAATATTCTTCCTCATTCTCGTAATAATCTTTAAGTCAATAAATGTCTTGTATTACACACTTTGTAAATTAGTTTATGTTCTTCCTCAGGGTTCAACCAACCTAACACAAAATTTTAGTCATGAGAAACGTTACAGATTTAGGTTCGCATTTGTAATATAAATATGGACATAAGGACTGGTGGGAATTAAATGCGTTGTGCATAATATTTTAGCTGTTACCGCGGGCTGCGCTCGTACGACAGTGAAATGAAAGTAAATGTATGTATGTCTTTACTGGCCGGGAGATCCCGGTCACAATTTTCAGGAACTTGGTGCAAGACGTTTTATCTGAAGCCACTTTAGTGACATGTGCGTCTGTGACGATAAAAAGATGATGAAGACAACACACATCCAGTCGTGAGCAGAAAAAAATCCGACCTGGCCATGAATCTAAAGCGGTACCACACTGGCGACGGTTTGTAAAGCTTCCACACGACAGCGAGCTCTTCGCGCCAATTCGAATGAATCTTAAATGTTACAATGGACGCCTGACGCTAAGCTTCTGACATACGACCCTACGGAAGTAGGGATTAAACACATAGAGGATAGTATAAGCGTTGTATTCATTACGGTGAATAGTGTTATCATAACTTATCAAACAATAAAAATATTTTCACAAAATGGTAAAGTTCAAAAGTCAAAGAGTAAACAGCTTACTCTAAGAGTAATTATTGTTTCACATGGCGTGCAATATTGTGTTCGAACGTTATGAATTACCTCGAAGAAAACCATCTATTGACATGCACACAATACGGATTTAGAAAACTTCATTCTTGTAGAACACAACTATCACTTTACGCAATGCTGTTGGCAAGCGACTGCAAATTTGATTACGTATTTCTCGATTTCCAGATTGCTCTTGACACTGTCCCACATAGGCGGGTCTAGTGAAATGGCGTACTTATAGAATATTGTCTCAGTTATGTGACTGGATTCGTGATTTTCTATCAGAGCGGTCATAGCCGTAGTAACCGACAGAAAGACATAAAGTAAAACAGGAATGATCTCTGTCGTTCCACAAGGTAATGTTACAGGCCGTCTGCTGTTCCTTATCTACATAAACGATTTAGGAGGCAATCTCAGCAGCCGTCATAGGTTGTTTGCAGATGTTAGCTGTCGTTTATCGACTAGTAAAGTCATCAGAAAATCACATCAAATCCAAAACGATTTAGAAAAGATATCTATATGGTGCAGAAATTGGATATCGACCCTAAATAACGAAAAGTGTATGGTCATCCACATGATTGCTAAAAGGAATCCGTTAAAATTCGGTTACAGAATAAATCAGTCAAGTCTAAAGGCCGTAAATTCAACTAAAAGCCTAAGAATTACAATTAAAGACAACTTAAACTGGAAAGAAGACGCAGAAAATATTATGGGGAAGGCAAACCAAAGACTGCGTTATGTTGACACAATACTTACAACATGTAACAGATCTACTAAAGAGACTGATACACGACGCTCGCCCGCGCTCTTTCAAAGTACTTCCGCTCGATCTGGGATAATTAGCAGATAGGATTAACAATGTACATCGAGGAAGTTCAGAGAAGAGCAGCACGTTTTGTATTATACTGAAATGGGGGAGAGATTGTCTTGGACGATACACTTCTTGGGCTGGACAACAGTAAAACAAAGGCGTATTTCATTGCAGCGGAAACTTCTCACGAAATTTCAGTCACCAACTTTCTCCTCTGAATGCGAAAATATTTTGTTAATGTCGACTTACGTTGGGAGAAACGATCAGCATGACAAAATCAGGGAAATCAGAGCTCGCACGGAAAGATGTACGTGTTCGTTTTTTCCGCGCACTGTTCGAGATTGGAATAGTAGAGAATTATTGTGAGGATGTTTCAGTGAACCCCCTGCCAGGGACTTACGTGATTTGGAGAGTATCGATATAGATGTTTACTACACACATTCTAAAGTAGCCTATAATTTTAATCATAGTTCAAGCTACCTCATTAACAAATTTCGTCAAAATCGGCTCAGCAATTCCGTCGTGGCAATGTGACAGAGTAACTTTCGCATTTATAACGTTAATATCTATTATACATTTTACTGGTAGGTGGTTGCTACACTCGGTCACTTATTATTGCTGTAACACGCTTTCACAGTTCACCCTTTAAATTTTGACGACAATGTATTTTAGGTAGTTAGCCTACATATATTTTATTTGTAGCATCATTTTCATATTAGCTGCTAGTAGCACCAATTTTACGTAAGATGAAATTACATCCATAATGATAACCTATAAACTGATTATTTTGTGTTTTCAACGTGTCATACCTTTGACAGAGCAAATAATTCTTGTTAGTTTTTCTTAATATATCTTTAAGTTCGTATTTTTTACGATAAAAGTATTTATGTTCATGTCATCTGGGAAAGCCACGTATTACGACAACTATGAAGAATCTGAATGTAAGCTAGCTCTAGTCACAAAACGTTGCTTTCTAGTTGTGTAAACATTGTCACATATATGTAATTATGTATTCGCTGGCTATATTTATAAAGAAGTGCCGTCTGGCAGAGGTATATTTATAATTACGTTACATAAAATATGTAATGAAGACTTCTTCTCTCCTTTTCCTGGATTTCACTGCGTTTTGCAGAGGCATTTGACGCCTTGGCACACTTTTAGTTCAGGATTTAGTTTTTTACAGTTCTGATATTTTAATATACGTTTATAATAACATTCAGTGGGTTACATATCTGACACGTTTACCGATCTACTGACGCACTGGTCCAAATTACTGTATCTCTGCTGCACCTATTTACCGTGTGGACGTAAGTGACAGTTCCTGTACAACAAAGAAAAGGAGCACATATTGTGCCCTATAACTTCCTATCAGTTGGTAAGATGACTATTAATGTATGTAGTAAGCCTTCTTGTTTTACTTGTGACGCTTGCACGTTATGTTGTCCTCCTCTGATCGGATATATCCGCCGTTTTATTATCAGATAATTGTACAATTCATTGACACCTGTTGTTGTTGTTGTGGCCTTCAGTCCTGAGACTGGTTTGATGCAGCTCTCCATGCTACTCTATCCTGTGGAAGCTTTTTCATCTCCCAGTACCTACTGCAACCTACATCCTTCTGAATCTGCTTAGTATATTCATCCCTTGGTCTCCCTCTACGATTTTTACCCTCCACACTGCCCTCCAATACTAAATTGGTGATCCCTTGATGCCTCAGAACACGTCCTACCAACCGATTCCTTCTTCTGGTCAAGTTGTGCCACAAACTTCTCTTCTCCCCAATCCTATTCAATACTTCCTCATTAGTTATGTGATCTACCCATGTAATCTTCAGCATTCTTCTGTAGCACCATATTTATAAAGTTTCTATTCTCTTCTTATCTAAACTACTTATCGTCCATGTTTCACTTCCATACATGGCTACACTCCATACAAATACTTTCAGAAACGACTTCCTGACACTTAAATCTATACTCGATGTTAACAAATTTGTCTTCTTCAGCAACGGTTTCCTCCCCATTGCCAGTCTACATTTTATATCCTATTTACTTCCACCATCATCAGTTACTTTGCTCCCCAAATAGCAAAACTCCTTTACAACTGTAAATGTCTCATTTCCTAATCTAATTCCCTCAGCATCACCCGACTTAATTAGACTACATTCCATTATCCTTGTTTTGATTTTGTTGATGTTCATCTTATATCCTCCTTTCAAGACACTGTCCATTCCATTCAACTGTTCTTCCAAGTCCTTTGCTGTCTCTGACAGAATTACAATGTCATCGGCGAACCTGAAAGTTTTCATTTCTTCTCCATGAATTTTAATACCTACTCCGAATTTTTCTTTTTGTTTCCTTTACTACTTGCTCAATGTACAGATTGAATAACATCGGGGAGAGGCTGCAACCCTGTCTTACTCCCTTCCCAACCACTGCTTCCCTTTCATGTCCCTCGACTCTTATAACTGCCATCTGGTTTCTGTACAAATTGTAAATAGCCTTTCGCTCCCTGTATTTTACCCCTGCTACCTTTAGAATTTGAAAGAGAGTATTCCAGTCAACATTGTCAAAAGCTTTCTCTAAGTCTACAAATGCTAGAAACGTAGGTTTGCCTTTCCTTAATCTTTCTTCTAATATAAGTCGTAAGGTCAGTATTGCCTCACGTGTTCCAGTGTTTCTACGGAATCCAAACTGATCTTCCCTGAGGTTGGCTTCTACTAGTTTTTCCATTCGTCTGTAAAGAATTCGTGTTAGTATTTTGCAGCTGTGACTTATTAAGCTAATAGTTCGGTAATTTTCACATCTGTCAACACCTGCTTTCTTTGGGATTGGAATTATTATATTCTTCTTGAAGTCTGAGGGTATTTCGCCTGTTTCATACATCTTGCTCACCAGATGGTAGAGTTTTGTCAGGACTGGCTCTCCCACGGCCGTCAGTAGTTCCAATGGAATGTTGCTAGTTGTCCATGATGTAATTCTTGTCAAAAGCATCCTAGATAGAAAACTTCAAGATGTCTATTTAAGAATAAAATAAGTTCACTACATTGACACCTATAATTACAATTATAGGCTGTCCGTTGTAACACATTATTTTTTGTATGTGAGTAAGCCAAACGTACACTTGTACTGTCTTTATTCTGTTTCCCTGTAGAGTGTGCTAGTTGTCCATGATGTAATTCTTGTCAAAAGCATCCGAGATAGAAAACTTCAAGATGTCTATTTAAGAATAAAATAAATTCACTACAAATGGTTCAAATGGCTCTGATCACTATGAGACTTAACTTCTGAGGTCATCAGTCCACTAAAACTTAGAACTACTTAAACCTAACTAACCTAAGGACATCTCACACATCCATGCCCGAGGCAGGATTCGAACCTGCGACCGCAGCGTAAATTCACTACAGCGAGGTGCCCTATGGAATCAGCTTTAGCCGTAATTGTGTCAAAAATTCTTTAACATAAACTGTTATTGGAGTCTTTTTTTCCCTGTCTTTGTCTCTTTGGAGTATGTAGCAGCTCCCTGCATAAGGATTTTGTGTATTATTTCTGTTCTTTTCCATTTCGTAGGCAATACGTCTACTGCTCATAATTGGCAGTTTAATAAACCAAAAACACTAACACTGATATTTCAGGTGCTCTAATTTCAGACAGAGCCATACTGCTGGAGTAACTGTAAATGTTTAAAGAGATGTACGCTTAGTTTTCTGCAGGTATTCTACAAGTGACACTTCATTTTCATGTATAAGTTGCACAGTATTTGATTTAAAGTTTCCTCTTGTTTGGAAACCATAAAGCACTTTCCAGTTCATTGTGAAAAGTAATATCGCTGGTCGTTGGGAAGACCTAAAAATGTGTCAAAAATATAAAAAATAGAAATTTTACTAAGTTTAGACAAAAATGTATCCTTATTCCGATTTGTTGCTTAGTCCAAAACAAGGGTGTACTGAAGGACATCTATGCCAGAAGCGTATCTAAAATGTTTTTCTAGAAGGGTCAGTGTGGCTAAATGACGACCACACACGACAACTGCACCACCGTAGGTTTATCTGAATTATCCATAGTCTCCATTAAAGTTTCTCTATTTGATGGAAACACCTTCAGCACAAGTGAGAATATCGTGCACGTAAGAATAAAAAGTAGGGAAAAATCGCTTAAGAAAATGTCTGGGGATTGGGGATTCGATTTAAAGACAGCTTGACCTAAAGGCACTGATATGACTAATATCCTCGTACCTGAGGTTCCTAAGGGGTAACATTAAACATCCAGTAGTTCAACAACATTCTTAAAGAACGTTATTTGCATCGCCGATAGACATTTAATTTAATATATATACATCTTTCAAGTTATGTACAGTGAAACTCAATTTTTTTAACATGTCCAGTTCTCCTCCTTTATTTTTGCTTGCGCAAGACTCTAAAATGTTCATTTGTCAACAAATTACAGCCTTCTCGAACCAGAGTTTTCCTCCACCTCTAGTGACACAGCCAACGGGATATTAAATACTAATCTTCTTTTCAGAACTTTTCGTTTATGAACGGATGTCAAAAGCTTTGACTGATTTTGATTCAAGTCAGTTGTTGCAAGAATGGTTGTACTGCATACAGACAAATTAACGCGAAGTATAGTGTTAGAAGTACAATCAAAATTTAATTGAAGGTACTGAATATCGGGCTGCAGTTCAATTTATGTGTCCCTACCTCAGCATTCATTTAGAGGAACGCTCATCAATCAATGTTTATTATGTTGTAACGCACCACATGGCTGAATTGTGAACTAATTCAGTTAAAAACTAATTTATACATTTTTTATATAAACAGAAGGCGAAAGATGACAATATTAACATTTCCTCATATTTTCATTAGGTGGTAGTTGTTTCGTCATTATTTTAATTTAATTAATGAATTTCAATTGTTACGATTCCACAAAAAGCCAAATTATTAGAAAAACCTGACTCCACAAGGTGGGTACGTCATTTCTACATTTCAGATCTAGTTTTTCTGGTCGCGTTTCGGAAATTACTATCAGGTAATTGACTTCTGCAGCAGCTGAAATTTTGTCGTAATGATATTGCACACCATAACATCTGCTGAATCTCTATTAACAATATCAAAGACTTCATAATGAATTGGTCAAGTCAGATATGTAAACGAGTAAATCACAAAGAAAAAAATAAAACTTCATTTCAGGTCTAAGAAGTACTGTTAGTGTATATACTTAACGAAAGAAAACTAAATCTGTATGTTTTAATGAGATTTGCTATTATGTTTCCCAAAATTACATATATTTAACTTGAGTTTCCACGCCCCCTATTTCCAGTAGACTACGTTTCCATTGTTAACACCGAAAATAAGTTGTTTAGGCTCTAATCAGGTAAGAAGCACCAACTCATTGCTGTTGGGGAATAGGCTGTCTACATCCACTAACATACTTGAATGAATTCCTAAGGAGATGTAAGTAACTTATGATTGGTATTAAATTTACCTGTAGTTAGGAAAAACACGCGGTAGCATCTGTTGTGGGTTGTAGTAGGTATCTGCTTCATTGCTGAACGAATGTTAATCCTGTCATGCAATCTCTACATAGCTTCCGATACAGCTACACACTGCTGAGGACTTGCTGACTAGTAATGATGTGGCACGATTTGTTGGAGTGATCGGTAAAGTCAGTATCTAAAAAGTATAAACCATTTGACATTTCATTTCCTGTAAGTTTCAGAACGAAATTCTCCATCAGTTATTGCTAAAATGGCAGGTTATCCAGATTTGAGTCTGAACGCGGAGTCATAGTCAGCAGACGAGCGATGACACACAACACCCCCGAAGTAGCGATGAATTGGGGATTTTCCCGTATGACCATTTCACAAGCGTACCGTGAATATCAGTAAACCGGTAAAACATCAAATCTCTGATATCACTGCCGCCGGAATCAGATCCTGCAAGAAGGGGATCAACGACGACTGAAGGGAATCATTCAACGTCACAGAAGTGTAACTCTTCCGCGTATTGCTGCAGTTTTCAATGCTCGCACATGAACAAGTCTCAGCGTGCGGACCATTCAACGAAACATCATACATATGAGGTTTAGGAACCGATGGCCCACTCGAGCACCCTTGGTGACTGCACGACACAAAGGTTCACCCGTAGCCTGGGACCGTCAACACCGACATTGGACTGTTGATGATTGGAAACATGTTTCCTGGTCGGACGAGTCTCGTTTCAAGTATTATAGAGCGGATGGACGTGTACGTGTATGAGGACGACCTGATGAAGCCATGGAGCCTGCATGTCAGCAGAGGACTGTTCAAGCTGATGGAGGCTCTGTAGTCGTGTGATATGGGACCCCTAACACGTCTAAATACGACTCTGGCAGGCGACACGTACGTAAACATCCTGTATGATCACCTGCGTTGATTCATGTCCATTTTGAATGCCGACGGGCTTGGGAGATTCCAGTAGGAAAAACGCCACCCCACGCGTCCAGAATTACAACAGAGTGGCTCCAGGAACACCCTTCTGGGTTTAGACACACCCGCTAACCAACAAACTCCACAGGCATGACCATTATTGATCATATCTTGGATGCTTTGCAACGTGCTGTTCAGACGAGTACTCCACCCCTCGTACTCTTACGAATTTATGGATAGCTCTGCTGGATTCATGGCGTCATTTCCCTCTAGCACTACTTCAGACATTAGTCGAGACCATACCACGTCATGTTGCAGCATTTCTGCGCGCTCGCGAGGGCCCTGCACGATATTATGCAGATGTACCAATTTCCTTGGCTCTTCAGTGTATCATATAATGTAATACTAACTTTATAATATGATTGTTCTAGAAGTAATGAGTGTAAAAGGGGAACTAATTACTGGTATATATTTGTCACAGTGATAAGCATCTGTAAATACGAATTGATTTTTATTCCACTGAATGTTTTTCAGTGTTGCACGCATTCATAAAAGCAACGAACTATGCAGTAACGAGTTACTTAAATATTTATGTCCTTGTGAATAATGAATTGGACACTCGTTTCGTTGCCGCCATTGGAAGTCTACTCCGTGTGACGGGGCGTCAGACGTCAGCTGATGCCATTAATTCAGGGGTGTTTGCGCTGTCACTAGCGTCCGTGTCTGTTAATCGATAATTTCCAATGCGGGTCTCTAACTGGTCAGAAAATACAAAATGCCTTCCTTGTCCGCAGAACAGTGTATTTTAGTTCCGCATTTTAATAATTTAACTGCAAGCAGATGAGAGATGTATATTTTGTGCCAATTTACGTTAGATGGAGAAATATTAATAATTCTCTTACAGGTAGGACAGTTATAGCATACGTTGCAGGCAAAATAATTTTTGAAATTTTCAGTAGGTGGTAATTCACATGCCACAATTAGCCGCAATGGGAACCATTATTATTGCTATTACTTTCGACTGAGCATCGTCAGACACAAGAGGGTTTTCCCTAAAGTTACTGTAGTTTGGAATATAATTCTCAGCAACGCGTTTCGAGACTCAAGCTCCCCTCATGCAGCTGTCTGTGGTAGCTTTACATAAACACGCACTTCAGGCACAAAAAAGAAAATTTCTAACTCAAAGTCCATGACTTACATTTAAAAAACGGAAACACCAAATTCTCTGCTCCACTTATCCATCTTGCTGCCCATCCATCAAGCACTAATTTCGTACAGCGGTAAACACCAGTCACATGAACCGTAAGTACCATCAGCTGCCTCTATGTGCACCGGTTAGTCCGGTAAACATGTACGGGCTGTAACAGACAGCACTGAGCCTTCAGCCGTTCCGTACCTTTAAGCGATTTTGCAACTGATACGAAGCAACAATATACCAGTGGTTAGTTGTACAAAACCGCTCACATTTAACGCATTAGAGCTAAACTTAAAAAATATGCACAGAAACATGTTATAATGCGAGTCGGTAACCGTTATGTTCCGAGGATCCAAATGTTACCAACTCACTGCTAATGATATATGAGTGGAAGAAGGCCAAAGAGTCTGCCTCTGTAGGAATCTGGACAGGCAAGTAAAATATTAGTTGACACTACTGAGGAAAGTATTAACACTCCCGTCCGTTTGCAGCATACGTTATTAAACCTACCTCCGTGAATTATTATTTCAAGTTCCTCGAGTGCGCAATGTTTAATTTGTTTAATTAATTTATTTCTTTTTACTTTTCCCTTGTCTACGTGCAATACCTCTAACTTCTCTTCTATACCAATCTCATATTTACAGTATGTCTGGAAATCATCAATCTTCCATAAATGGCCATTCTAAATGTGTCTGTATGCAGGCTACATCTTGCTGAAAATTTCCTCTTGGTGTACACTAGATATATCGCGTCTCACAATGAACACTGAATTTTATAGACACCTGGCTGTTCAAATGAGGTTCAGTCAAATGAAATGTCCATTTTTCGTACAGAATTTATTACTGGATTGAGCTGTATGTAATGGCTGTTGCCGTACTTATGCCACCTTAGTACGAGATGATGAATTCCCTGGAAGAAGAAGTTCTTGACTTGAACCAGTCTGTCACAGTGTAAGGTACCCCTTATTAGCAGATAACTGCGCATTTTACGTTATTTCCAGTTTCACAGCTTCACATACTTGAAGTGAATATATCATTCGTGCAGTACATACGGATTAAATACCGAGCAGTAGGCTCCCACACTGATTAGCAAAGACGGACTACCATCTGGTGCATTGAGAGCTAGTGGGATGCGGGACCGGTTCAGTAATCGCTAGTGACGTCAGTTAAGAGGTATGGAGGAAAAGTGCATTTACTCTGGCACGATTTAAGTAATTATTATTAAAAAAATATTTGCTAACAAAAGTTGCCTTCTGCCTCTCAGACATTAGGAGGAGTCTACGGGTCATAAATACTATCTTTCAGTAATTTTACAATACCAGTAAACGTTGATATTAATAAAGAAATGAATAACTTTGCCATAACCGAAGATGTACAATCTTTACGAACCTTACCGTTTGTGCGCAGAGGTTACTGATTGTTTTCACAGTCGGCAGTCGTCAATGGGATACCTTTCGGTCTAGTCATGTGGTAAAGCATGCCCTCGTACCATTAATACACTCCTGGAAATGGAAAAAAGAACACATTGACACCGGTGTGTCAGACCCACCATACTTGCTCCGGACACTGCGAGAGGACTGTACAAGCAATGATCACACGCACGGCACAGCGGACACACCAGGAACCGCGGTGTTGGCCGTCGAAAGGCGCTAGCTGAGCAGCATTTGTGCACCGCCGCCGTCAGTGTCAGCCAGTTTGCCGTGGCATACGGAGCTCCATCGCAGTCTTTAACACTGGTAGCATGCCGCGACAGCGTGGACGTGAACCGTATGTGCAGTTGACGGACTTTGAGCGAGGGCGTATAGTGGGCATGCGGGAGGCCGGGTGGACGTACAGCCGAATTGCTCAACACGTGGGGCCTGAGGTCTCCACAGTACATCGATGTTGTCGCCAGTGGTCGGCGGAAGGTGCATGTGCCCGTCGACCTGGGACCGGACCGCAGCGACGCACGGATGCACGCCAAGACCGTAGGATCCTACGCGGTGCCGTAGGGGACCGCACCGCCACTTCCCAGCAAATTAGGGACACTGTTGCTCCTGGGATATCGGCGAGGACCATTCGCAACCGTCTCCATGAAGCTGGGCTACGGTCCCGCACACCGTTAGGCCGTCTTCCGCTCACGCCCCAACATCGTGCAGCCCGCCTTCAATGGTGTCGCGACAGGCGTGAATGGAGGGACGAATGAAGACGTGTCGTGTTCAGCGATGAGAGTCGCTTCTGCCTTGGTGCCAATGATGGTCGTATGCGTGTTTGGCGCCGTGCAGGTGAGCGCCACAATCAGGACTGCATACGACCGAGGCACACAGGGCCAACACCCGGCATCATGGTGTGGGGAGCGATCTCCTACACTGGCCGTACACCACTGGTGATCGTCGAGGGGACACTGAATAGTGCACGGTACATCCAAACCGTCATCGAACCCATCGTTCTACCATTCCTAGACTGGCAAGGGAACTTGCTGTTCCAACAGGACAATGCACGTCCACATGTATCCCGTGCCACCCAACGTGCTCTAGAAGGTGTAAGTCAACTACCCTGGCCAGCAAGATCTCCGGATCTGTCCCCCATTGAGCATGTTTGGGACTGGATGAAGCGTCGTCTCACGCGGTCTGCACGTCCAGAACGAACGCTGGTCCAACTGAGGCGCCAGGTGGAAATGACATGGCAAGCCGTTCCACAGGACTACATCCAGCATCTCTACGATCGTCTCCATGGGAGAATAGCAGCCTGCATTGCTGCGAAAGGTGGATATACACTGTACTAGTGCCGACATTGTGCATGCTCTGTTGCCTGTGTCTATGTGCCTGTGGTTCTGTCAGTGTGATCATGTGATGTATCTGACCCCAGGAATGTGTCAATAAAGTTTCCCCTTCCTGGGACAATGAATTCACGGTGTTCTTATTTCAATTTCCAGGAGTGTATTTAGCTTATAATCATTGTGAACAAGTTCATTTTACCGTGTTTCTTAAACAAGCGTATCGTAGTGGCATCCTGTGTAAAAATAATTTGCACAAATAACTTCTTCCGCTTCATTACTTAAAATATAGACAATAGTACTGCACTGACAGAATCGGACGGTGCTGCTAGGCTCTGCAAGGGGACATAAAAATTGGAGAGCATCTCCACATTAAAAGGTAGGAAAAACTCCTACGCGGCGACTCACTAAGTCACTTGAAGGACGAACTGGATTAAACGAACTGGATTAAAATCATCGCAAAGCTTGGCCAGGAGAGCGTGACCAGTTATACTATACGACCATAATACCATCTCAACGGACTCACCGGCTAAGCTGAGGTATTTTTGGAAGTTTAATACGAGTGGAGGTAAAGGGGGGGGGGGGCGGGGTGTTCTTGCAACAGCTCGCTGCACTACTTCATTCAGTGATGGTGGTGCCTCCTGAGTGTTTCTTGGTGTAAATCACAGCACTTCCCACCTCTACAACGCCAAAAGATCATGCGGGTTTTTTTTTTGGGAAACATGAGGCCGAGCATTGCTGTGCAATAAGATGATACCTTCAGGAGGTTACGCCGGCGTTTACTCTTGATTGCTAGCCGCAGCCGACGGATAACGTCGCAGTATTCACTGGCATTTATTGTTGCTCTTTTGGGGAGGAACTCCCCTAACAGAGGCCCCAGACCGTCGAAGAACACAGTCACCATGACCTTAGCCGCTGATGTTTTTGAAAGGATTTTCTTTGGTTTAGGCGACCCTGTATGCTTTCATTGCATACAATCACGTTGGGACTCCGGTTGAAATAGTGGGAAAATGGATTCAGCTCCGGGAATGATCTTGAAAAGGAAATCGCAGCCCTCTTTTTGATATCGCGTCAAATGTTTTAGTGATATTCCCATTCTGTTGTGCTGCTATTCCCGGTACAAGCATTTGAGGAACCACTGAGCACAAAACTTTCGGTTATCAAGTCTATTGCGCGCAATGGCATGCACAATGGAATGGGAAACTTGTACTTGAGCACTAATGGTATTCAAGATGGACCGTCTTTGAGTCCGAATGAAATTTCCGATAGCAGCAACTGTCTCATTAGGAATAAGATTCGTCACATGCCCGAGTTGCGCATCATCCGTCAGTGTCTCCTTGCCACCAAGAAAACGCCGACACCACTTACGCACTGTTTTGTCTGTAACACACTTCGCACCATACATACCCTGCATTCCTCTGTGTATGTCCACTGGACGGACACTTTCGCACGAAGAAAGCGTGTCAAAAACCCATTGTTCTTCCTTGGTAACGTTCGTCACTGGCATTCCCATTTCTGTGTCACAATGTGTGACACCTTATCTGGAGGAGAGAAAGGAAGTGTGATAAAAAATCAGCCTCTACTAACGAAGCACAGTATGCCCATGCGCAAGCAATTTAAAATTTATTATGGGCTACGCATAGTGGATATAAACTGCATACATGAGTAACATCTTCCTCAATACGTTGTCCGGTATCTGCAACTGGACCTTTTCATTTGACTGAACACTGTATTTACTTATTCTGTTCCAAACTTCATGCTTTGTGAGGCACTGATCATGCTCTTTTCGACGGTCTTTTACATCTTTTTTAAAGTTACTGTTGGGATGGTAAATGTCAGCAATTTTACACTGATAATCTTTGTATCTTGTCTTTTAATGTTTCTTTTAACATTTGTGGGTTGCTATGGAATGGACGATGGTTCGGTTCGGTTTCTTGGAACCATAGACAGCTGACCGAACTTGAAGCTGGTGTGACGCGTTCACCGCCATTCGAGAGGAACGCTTGGTGGATGGGCAGTAACATAAGTAACAGGAGCGGAAAACTGGTGGTGCCGTTTTTTAAAGTGAGGCCAGGACGTTTACTTGTTTTCAGTTTTTGACTTAGTGTACTTTGTGAGTGCTTGTTCATGTACGATTAACATAGGAAACCCAAATGATGGGGACTTGTCTTTAGAAACCTGTTGCTAACTACTGTGTTACTAAAATTAGTGGCCGATTCTAAAGTAACTACGATTATCTTCATAACTGCTGCCTCCGGCCCGGTGGACAATGATAGAATACAGGAAGGTTCCACAATCAAAGTAACGGGGCCGACATGTACCAGTAGACTTGGTTACGTCGTCTAACAGCGATATATTCCAAAATGCAGTACTTGGTTTTATTGTAATTTTGTATTCGTGACACATTCTGTCTTCTGAACAGTGATTAAAACTGGTGTACAAAGTTCTGAGCTTCAGTTTCCGTTTCGACACGTATGGTGGGATTGAACGTCATGTGTTTCAAGTGGAATATTTAGTTCACTGTACACCAGATGGAAATAAGAACTGTTCAACCTAGAACTGATTCTAATATAAGCGCAGTACCTTCTTGAACACAGTACGTTGCATATTTTTACCTCAGCGGCGCTAGTTTACACCACGACGTTCTGTGTAAACTTCCGGTCGGGGACGAAATGCAAAAGCACCATTCACTGTATGTACTTTATATTTCCCAATCATGTTTTTGAGTCATCCGTCTTCCGAAAGTCTTAATGCGGCCAGCCACGAACTCCTATCCCGCGCTAAACTCTTCATCTCACAGTATCACTTGCATCCTACGTCCTCAACTATTTGCTGGATGTACTCCCCAAAAATTTTTACACTCTGTATAGCCCTCTAGTACTACAACTGTTATTCCCTGATGTCTTAACACATGTCTCTTCTACTCGTCAGTGTTTTCCTTATACTCGTTACTTCGAAGATTCTGCTCAGAATTCTCTTATTCCTTACCTTATCGGTCCACCTGATTTTCAACATTCTTCTGTAGCACTACATATCGAATGCTTCGATTCTCTTCTGTTCAGTTTTTGCATTTACCAAGATTCACTGTCGCGCAACGCTCTGCTCCAGACGCACAATCCCAGAAACTAGTTTCTCAAATTAAGGTCTGTGTTTGTCACTCAACTTCGCTTAGGCAGGAGTGACCTCCTCGCCTGTGATAATCTCCTTCTTATGTTCTCCTTGCTTCGACAGTCGTGGGTTATTTTGCTTTCAAGGTAGCAGGTTTGATAACTTCGTCTGCTCGTCACCAGCAATTTTGATAAGTTTCTCGTTATTCTCATTTCTATCACGCCTCGCTACTTTTGTCTTTTCTCGGTTTATTCCCGTACTCATTAAATTGTTCGTTCCATTCAACGGATGCTGTAATTCTTCTTCACATTGAGTGAGGATAGCATCAGCGAATCTTAACATTGACATCCTTTCTAGTTGGATTTTAATCCCATTCTTGACCCTTTCTTTAATTTCCTCCATTGCGTCTTCAATGTACAGATTGAACAGTACCACGTCCCCGTCTTGCACACATTGTAAACCGACAACTATGTTCTTGGCCTGCTAGTATTATTATTCCATCTTTGTTCTTGTGCATAGTGTGTTGTACCCGTCCTTGCCTATAGCTTACTCCTATATCTCGCAGAATTTCGAACTTCTTACTCCATTGTATGCTGTCTGACACTTTTTCCAGGTCCAGAAATCATGTGAACGTGCCTTGATTTTTTTTTCAGTCGTACTGTAGTTATCAATTGCAATGTCAGAATTGCCTCTCTTGTGTCTTTACCTTTCCAGAAAACAAACTGATAGTCGTCTTGCTGATCCTCAGTTTTCTTCTTCGTCCTTCAGTACACTATTCTTGTCAGTAAGCACGAGCTGTTCTGCAGATTATTATATTAACAGAATCTTCCGTCGGTTCTTGGTAGAACAACATTATAATAATAAATGAAAAGCACCAGTTTGCTTTTGTTCTACAATATTATTTTTATTGCTAACCGGTTTTCGGCTTACAAGGCCATCTTCAGGCATTTACTGAGTATTATCACCAAAGAAGTTAAATGTTAGCAGACAACACTGGAAGAGAAGTAACACATCTAGAGTGAAGTAGAAACATACAGTGAGTAACATCTTTGCAATGAAATAGTAAAAACTGAACAGTACATAAATAACAATGGAGTTGACAGAAAAACATTTAGCACAATATAAGAATAACATGCCTACATAACGGTATCTATTGATAAACAAAACTATTGAAATAAGATAAACTTAGTACTAGGCAAGGCTGCATCAAGAGGTGTGAAACATGGAGATTCCTTAGTTCCCGTGCTGATCAGCTCTTGTTATCGTTGGAATTTTGTGTGGTGCTTTGCTCTGCGGTCCTTTGCCGAAAGCCTGATTGTTCGTCGCCAGTCTCACACATTCTGTGATGAAAAGTATCCGGACACATTCAGAAACAGATCCAGCTACTGCCAGGTACTCCGTATCAGCGACCTCAGTAGTCATTAGACATCGTGAGAGAGCAGAATGGGGCTCTCCGCGGAACTCAAGGACTTCGAATGTGGTCAGATGATTGTATGTCATTTATGTCATAAGTTTGTGCGAGGGACTCCACACTCCTAAACATTCCTAGGTCCACTGTTCCCGATGCGACAGTGAAGCGGAAACGTGGAGAGACAAGTACAGTACAAAAGCGTACAGGCCGGCCTCGTCTGTTGACTGATAGAGATCGCCGACAGGTGAAGAGGGTCTTAATGTGTAATAGACAGCCAACCGTTCAGATCGTGACACAGGAATCCCATACTGCATCAGGAGCCACTTCAAGTACTATGACAGTTAGGTGGGAGGTGAGAAAACTTGGGTTTCATGGTCGAGCGGCTGCTCATAAACGACACATCACCCCTGTAAATGCGAAACGACACCTCACTTGGTGTAAGAAGCGTAAACATCGGACGATTGAACAGTGGAAAAACTTTGTATGGAGTGACGAATCACAGTAAACAATGTGGTCACAGTAAACAATGTGGCGATCCGATGGCAGGGTGTGGGTGTGGCGAACGCCCGGTGAACGTCATCTGCCAGCATGTGTAGTGCCAATAGTAAAATTCGGGGGCGGTGGTGTTATGGTGTGGTCGTGTTTTTGATGGAGGTGTCTTGCACCCCTTGTTGTTTTGCGTGTCACTATCACAGCACAGACCTCCACTGATGTTTTAAACACCTTCTTGCTTCTCATTGTTGAAGAGCAATTCGGGGATGGCGATTTCATCTGTCAGCAAGATCGAGCAACTGTTCATAATGCACGACCTATGGCGGAGTGGTTACACGACAATAACATCCATGTAATAGACTAGCATGCACAGAATCCTGACTTGAATCCTATAGAACACCTTTGGGATGTTTTGGAAGGTCGACTTCGTGCCAGGTCTCACCGACCGACATCGATATCTCTCCTCAGTGCAGCACTCCGTGAGAATAGGCTGCCATTCCCCAAGAAACCTTCCAACACCTGATTGAACGTATGCCTGCGAGAGTGGAAGCTGCCATCAAGGCTAAGGGTGGGCCAACACCATACTGGACTCCAGCATTACAAATGGAGGAATCCACGAACTTGTAAGTCATTTTCAGCCAGGTGTCCCGATACTTTTGATTGCGTAGTGCACATCCTACACACCAATGTGACTAATCGTTTGATTGCCATTTCCTCGATGGTTTTCCAAATTCCGATACAAAGTTAGATATTCCTTCCGCCTGATTTGATCTTAGTTTTCCAGAGCTGTTTTAAATTCTTACTCAAATGCTGGGTCTCCTAACTTTTAGGTATCCAGTTTTTTTCCTCTACCACGTCATCAGATAACTATTCTTTGTCATGGAGGCCTTCAATGTACTCTTTAATCCTATCAGCAGTCTGCCACAATAGGTTAATGGTCACCGTGGGGTCTGGGTCCGATTCCTGGTCGGGTCGGAAGTTTGTTCCCCTTGGCGACTGGGTGCCGTATTATCTTCATCATGATATCATTTTCTTCTACAATCAAGTCGCCTAAATGACGTCCACTAAAAATACTTGCACCAGAGGAACGGTCTGCAAGTTGGGAAGCGCTAGGCGCACTCACATTTACATTTTCATTTTATCTATCCGCTCTCTCTTTCCTCAGCGTGTAACGCTGGAATTCCTGTTGCACTCCTAATGTTTCTGTTCTTCCTTTTGATTTCACAGGGGGTTGTTTTGACTTTCCTATACGCTCGGTCAGTCTTTCCGACATTCATCTCTTTTTATATTTCTTCACATTCTTTGTGCAACCATTTCCGTTCGCACCCAACAATTCCTATTAATTTCAATGCTAACTGATTTATATTGCTTTACCATCGTTCCCTGAATATTTTTGTACTTTCTTCTTTCGTCGATCAATAATCCCTCTATTATCGAAGTTTTCTTAGCAGTTAACTGCCTATGTTTGTCTTTCCAGCATCCGCGATTGTTCTCTTTCGAGAGTTCCAGCCTTCTCCAACTGAATTGCCTAATGTGGTCTTCATTGTCGGAGTATCCACATCGTTAGTGAACTTCAAAAGCGTGTCGTTTATCCTCAGAACCTGGGTATCCACCCGCCTTCCTTCCGCACTGATTCTTCCATATGAGTCAAACTTCAGCCTAGTTTTCATAATTACTAACATCTAAAAGGGGATTATGCCGCGGGATTTGTCTCATGCAGAACTACTACTCAGAAATAACATAGCTGCAAACAATTGCTTTCGAACTATTTTCGGTAACGAGAGCGGAGGCATTTATTGGAAGAAAACAACGCTATCCAGAACCTTTCTCTTGTTTCATTAATATTAACATAGTTTCACCAGATGTTGGTTAAGGTTGTTATACATTATGAATTCGTGATACTTCCGAAAATGTCGTCTTCATAAAGTACAGAAAATCTGAAAAGGGGAAACACGTGCGTCATTATTCTGTATTGCTAATATTTAGAGTAAAATTAACGTCATTTTTTATTGCAAGGTTTTCCAAAAGCCGCCTGTAACCGGAACAACGATATCAAACTCGTGTTGGAATATCAATCGCGCGGGGAGTTCTTCGTATGTGTTCTCAGTAAGCAGGACTAATACAGTGAATTATATATCCTCCATGAGGCAGTACGTTCCAAGAGCGCGACCTGTTAAATTTTTCCAAAGATAAGACCTTACTTTGTTTCACTCAGTAGCGAATCTATTTGTGCATTACGCAACCAGTGTGTTTCATTCAGAGGATAAAGTTCTCAAATCTTTATAATGTGATAAATTTACATTATAAAATTTATTTTTGTATTTATATTTACCGGATTTGGTCATCTTTGAAAGACAGAGAAGATGCAATATTTCCGTAAATACTGATTTACTTCGAAAAGGTACATACTGTACTTAATTGGTACGTCGTTTATCTTTACGGATACGGAGAACAGGGTAAAACAATGATGGAAGACCAAGAACGAAGTGCTCGCATTAGGAAAGATATGGTTGGTTCAAATGGCTCTGAGCACTATGGGACTTAACTTCTGAGGTCATCTGTCCCCTAGAACTTAGAACTACTTAAACCTAACTAACCTAAGGACATCACACACATCCATGCCCGAGGCAGGATTCGAACCTGCGACCGTAGCGGACGCGCAGTTCCAGACTAAAGCGCCTAGAACCGCTCGGCCATTCCGGTCGGCAGGAAAGACATAACACAAGTATTTAGTCTTTCGCCCCTTCTGTTCAACCTATACAATGATGAAGCAAAACGGAAACAAAAGTAAAGTACGTAAGTGGTATTAGTACTCAGGATGAAAGGACGTCTTGAGCAATTCCTCTTCAGTCCCTATAGTTTCATGAAGTTCCGTCAGGTGGCGGCACCTTTCGTAGCCTCCACAATGACGTTTGGAGGTGCGTTGAGTCTCTTTTGCCATAAAAACAGAGCATCGCAGATATTCATTGGCGCTTGCCGAATGTATACAGAAACCTGGTTTTGGACGAATGCACGGTGAGTCGTTGGGCGTAGCGTCTGTCGTTATCGCAACAAGATCGCGCAAACCGGTCCGATCTCCCAAGTACTGGACTCCGCACACAGCTGTGATCCCTGCTGCGTTGGAACGTGCGGACAGGCTCATTCGAGGCGATCACCTCGCTACACAACTGGACGTCACTGTTGATAGTGCTGACACACTCGTTCACCAGTTGGCGTACTCACAGAGGTGTGTGCGCCCCTGGAACTGGACGTCATTGTTGATAGTGCTGACACACTCGTTCACCAGTTGGCGTACTCACAGAGGTGTGTGCGCCCCTGGAACTGGACGTCACTGTTGATAGTGCTGACACACTCGTTCACCAGTTGGCGTACTCACAGAGGTGTGTGCGCCCCTGGAACTGGACGTCATTGTTGATAGTGCTGACACACTCGTTCACCAGTTGGCGTACTCCAGAGGTGTGTGCGCCCCTGGAACTGGACGTCACTGTTGATAGTGCTGACACACTCGTTCACCAGTTGGCGTACTCACAGAGGTGTGTGCGCCCCTGGAAATGGACGTCACTGTTGATAGTGCTGACACACTCGTTCACCAGTTGGCGTACTCCAGAGGTGTGTGCGCCCCTGGAACTGGACGTCACTGTTGATAGTGCTGACACACTCGTTCACCAGTTGGCGTACTCACAGTGGTGTGTGCGCCCCTGGAACTGGATGTCACTGTTGATAGTGCTGGCACACTCGTTCACCAGTTGGCGTACTCACAGAGGTGTGTGCGCCCCTGGAACTGGACGTCACTGTTGATAGTGCTGACACACTCGTTCACCAGTTGGCGTACTCACAGAGGTGTGTGCGCCCCTGGAACTGGACGTCATTGTTGATAGTGCAGACACACTCGTTCACCAGTTGGCGTACTCACAGAGGTGTGTGCGCCCCTGGAACTGGACGTCACTGTTGATAGTGCTGAGACACTCGTTCACCAGTTGGCGTACTCACAGAGGTGTGTGCGCCCCTGGATGCCTTCCCACATAAAAGAACACCATGGATAGCAGAGAAGGACTATTTGTGCGTAACTGCTTGCGCATTACGATGCTGATCATGACTATAATTTTTCGAACGTCGTCACAGGAGAGGAAGTATGGCCTCATCATTTCGAACCGGAAACCAAACGAAAATTCATGGAGTGGCACCACACCACTTCTGCTCTGAAGAAAAGGTTAAAATCCTCACTATCGGCAGCGGTCGTCTGGGACTGTGAGGGGTTGGTCTGATATCCTCTCTCAAGGTGCAAAGTTCCGCTGTGAAGTATATTGTGATGCCCTGAGGAAAAAGTGTGACGTCATCCACATGAGTCCTGAAAAGAATCTGTTAAACTTCGGTTAGACGCTAAGTCAGTCAAATCTAAAGGTTGTAAATTCAACTAGGTACCTAGGAGTTACAGTTATGAAAAACTCAAATAGGAAAGAGCACAAAGAAAATGTTTCGGGGAAATGAAACCAAAGGCTGTGAAGATTACGTTGTATTGGCAGAACACTTAGAAAATGCAGCAGATCTACTAAAGAAACTGTCTACGCTACACTTGTCCGTCCTCTTTAGAGTACTGCTGCGCGATCTGGGATCCTTACCAGATATACGATTAACGGAGTACATCGAGAAAGTTCAAAGAAGAGCAGCACGCTATGTATTATCGCGGAATAAGGGAGAGAGTGTAACGGACATGATATAGGATCTGAGTAGGATACCATGAAAATAAAGGCCGTTGCGGCGGAAGCTTCTCACGAAATTTTAAGTATCAGCTTTCTCCTCCAAATGTGAAAATATATTGTTGACCCCGACCTAAATAGGAAGACACGATCATCTTAATAAAATGAGGGAAATCAGAGCACGCACGGAGAGATACAGATGTTCGTTTTCTTTCGCGTCCTGTTAAAGATTGGAATAATGCAGAATTATTGTGAAGGTGGTTCGATGAACTCTCTGCCAGGCACATAAGTGTGATTTTCAGAGTATCCATGTAGACGTAAATTTAGATGTAGGTATTAGAGAATGCCGCTATGGGGCGACTGACGTCGGACACGGGACAGACGTACGCGTCGGCTCTCGGTGGCCCTAGGAGTGGCCCCTCTGCGACCAGACCTTTGTGCAGGTAGTGCCGCGAGGAATCTGGAGCGCGAAGCCGCCGGTGTCAGCGGCGCCCCGGCCTGCAGCCTATCGATTGGCTGCCGCTCGTCCAACCGCCATCCGGCCAGCCAGCCACCCCAATTACCACCTGACACACAGCGGCCGCCCACGCTCCGTCGCCGGCGGACAGCCGCCAGCCGCCGGGGACGCCCGTCGCGACGCTCCGAGGACGATGACCGCCGACGCTTTCTTCGTCCTCAGACTGGGACGAAGGGTCAGGAGGCCGAGACGGCGCTAAATTGGTCGGAGGGAAGCTGACACTGCCGCGACGGCTGCTGACAACTTCATCAGCTGCAACGACTTCTGTGCTGTGAAAATTCTACGGTTGTTCGGACTTTCAATATCAGTGAAATTCTCCAACAGCTGTGTAATTAAGATGTTATTTTATTTTATTTTGACGACAACATCTTTCGGCAGTCCACTATGCCATCTTCAGACACCACATGCAGCTCTCAAATTAAATGATAATGCCATACAGTGCCATATATACACAAAGTCCAGCGAGAAACGATAAAGTCATGCCGTGCCATATATTCACGAAATACAGGCATATATGGCACTGTATGGCATTATCGGTTATTTTGAGAGATACATGTGGTGCTTGAAGATGGCCTAGTGGAATGCCGAAACTGGTTGTCGTCAAAATAAAATAAAAATTACATTTTAGTTACATGGCTGTTCGTGATTTTAATTGATATTGACATTTATTTAACCAGCTGATGTCGCCTATCCATAATGGATCAACAGAAGTAGTTCGGACTGTCTACAAATCTTAACAGGTTTTTCGCTTAAGCAGCGTTTGTGCGAAAGTCAGCTTGCCCTTTTCTCACATGACATTCTGCGAACCATGGATGAAAGACACTAGGCAGATTCCACTTTCCTACTTTTCCGGAAAGCTTTGGACACGGTGCCTCATTGCAGACTGTTAACGAAGGAACTGTCATACGCATTAGGGTGCTCGAAGACTTCATAAGTAATTGATTCCAGTATGTTGTCATAGAATTTGTCGACCTGGGAAAAGCGTTCGATAATCTGAAATGGCGCAAGACGTTCGAAATCCTTAGGAAAAGACGGGTAATGTACAATACTCACAAAAAAGAATCGAGATGGATGAACAAAAGTGGATGACTGAGAACGAAGTCCACGTATTAAAAAGGTGTAAGACAAGGATGTACTCTCTCGCCCGCACTGTTCAGTCTATACGATGAAGAAGCAATGGAGGAAGCAAACGGTTCAAGAGCGGAATTTACTTCAAGTAGAAAGGATATCAGTGAAAAGATTTGCTGACTATATTGCTATCCTCAGTGAAAGTGAAGAAGAACTACAGGAACTGTTGAATGGAATGAGCAGGCTAGTAAGAACAGAAAATGGGTTGACAGTAAATCGAGGAAAGACGAAAGTCGTGGTTGGCCAGCCACTGTAATCTGCTTTCGTGTTTTACTCTCTTCTGTTTCTAGTGTCTCTCTGTTGTTTTATTGTACTCTTTCGTTCCTTCTAGTGTTCGTTGCCTTCCCTTCGTTCTTGTGGCTTTTCCTTTCTTTCCGCTTTCTGTTATATGTTTCGTCCGTTTTATTCTCACAATTATGGCATTGTTTATTAGGAACAAGGGACCGATGACCTCGTAGTTTCATCCCTTCTCCCGCCTTCAAACCAACCAACCAAGGACGAAAGTAATGAGAAGTAACAGACATGTGAACAGCGAGAAACTTCACGTCATAATTGTTGATCACAAAATGCGTGAAGGTAAGTAATTCTGTTACCTGGACAACAAAGTAATTGGTGACGGACGGAGCGAGGAGGACATAAAAAGCCAACCAGCACTGTCAAAGAGAGCATTCTTCGCAAAGAGCAGTCTACTAGTATCAAACATACGCCTTAATTTGAGGAAGATATTCCTGAGAATTCACGTTTGGATACAGCGTCGTATGGTAGCGAGACACTGAATGTGGGAAAATTACAACATAAGAGAATCGCACCATTTGAGAAGTGGTGCTAGAAAAGAATGTTGAAAGGTTGACTGATAAGAAATGAAGAGGTTCTCAGTAGTATCGGCAGGACAGGTAGTATAAGGCAAACACTACAAAGAAGGAGGGCCAGATTGATGGGACATACGTTAAACATCAGTGAATAACTTCCATGATCTGTGGCTGTCTGCTAATTGTACTATGATCTGGAGGAAGGTGTTTTACTTGAGTGGCTTTACGAGGATACAACATAATTTGGAAAATACTTTCTTTTCGGCGTGATGAACATTTTGGTTCTAAATTTAAAAAAAAATTGATAATGCAGACGAATAGGAAAAACAATCCCGTAATGTTGGAATACAACGTTAGTAGTGTATTGCTTGATACAGCCTGGTCGATTAAACATCTGGGCGTAACGTTGCAAAGTAATATGAAATGGAACATGCACGTCACGTTCTTAGTAAGGAAGGTATATGGTCGCCTTCTGGTTCATTAATTAAAACTTCCTGGATATACTACCGTGGTCCATACATACAACTTCTTCTCCTTCCTGACGTTTCGTTTCCTACTGCGGGCAACATCTTCTGAGGTGAATCGGTGACTGGCTGCTTCTGGTTGTTGGGAAAATTGTAGGGAGGTGTGGTTCTTCCGTGAAGAAGACCGTGTGTGGAACGCTAATGCAATCTTGAGAACTGCTCTAATGTTTGGGATCCTTAACGGGTCGAATTACAGGAAGACATCGAAGCAGTTCATGGGCGTGCTGCTAGATTTGTTATCGGTAGGTTCGATCAACATGGGAGTTTTACGGAGATGCTATGTGAGCTCTAATGGGAGTCCCTGAAGGAAGATCACATCCTTATCGCGGAACGTCAACCCTCAAATTACCTTTCAGTTTATAATCGTGAGTTCTTAATGTCACATTTACTCAGCCCAGCATATGTAAGCAAGCAAAAGCAGCAGTAACATATGAAGCAACCTACTGACTCAATTATACCCAGTCACTCAACAGTTAATGTTTTCGGAACCACTTCTCACTTAACATATTTGCTGAGCTACCAATATCCATGTTAACATACATTGGCTCATTACTGACCTCAAAGCAAGTAAGCGGGGTTGTTACATTGGTGCACAAATGTGACCCTAATATCACCTGGGGCAGCAATTGAATTAACACTCAACCCTTGTCAAACTGTCATTTACTAACCCGATTATGCCCCTTCTCTGTGGACAGTCGCAAAAGAGACAATCACTTGACGTCACTTCATACACCCTTGCACAACTCCCTCTACCACGTACCACCACCTGCGTCTCCTACCCCCCTCCCCCCCCCCCCCCCCCCCCCGCCGCACAACCTCCTTTTTGATCAGTGAACGTAACATCCTTGATTTTGTAGGTTAATTCCTCCATATCGCAGAATGTTTGGGAGGCAGGAGTTGAGCAAATAGTATGAATGGCCCCTCTTCTGGATTAACTCCTTACACGGTGTTCACTACAATCTCTGCCTCTGTATGTGAAAGGCACAATACATTGACAGCTATTAATACCCTGTTCGTATATATCATGTGTCATTCTTTCACTCACTGTTTACGCCCATAATGTGAAACTGTTTATTTTCTCATGGCCGTAGTGAGAGCAATCCTTTTACACAGTTTTTGATGAAAGCTTCTAACTGACTGTCTACGAATATAACCTCTGTACCCCTCTCAGCTCTCTCTAGTAAGTGGAGAAAACACTTGTAACGTCTCTCTGTCTCCTAAACCGATCACCTCCTCCTGTTCATTCGATAATACCAAATAATACAAAAATCGTACCGTTTTCGGACTCTATAACTCTCGTTCCTTCATCATTTCTAACAGAGGATGACGTAACCTGGTGAACTGCTTACTCCAATGTTGATTCTCAACCTCAGAAGTCACTAATTCCTCCCCTGACTGCTATCTTCGTCCTGCAACATATCAAGGTTTAACCAACTAATCTGTAGCGATTTGGCTGACATAGTATTACTTATTACCAATTTTATCTGCACAGCGGTGGCCTGAGAGCCTTCTTAAGAACTTCATATCACTCACACAGTACACATAATGAGCCACCCTAGATTATGACATTCTTATCTCTGCAAGGGACGGCACCTCATCTTCGAAAAATTTGACAACAGAGTTTATTTGAGTCTGAGCTGACTGGATGGCAACAAACGCGTTACTGACGTCATGCTAGTCCCTCATCGTGTAACAAAACTCAGACGCCTAATTGTAGGTAAGATTTCTACAGAAAGCAGCCTTATTGGCCAACTCATGCCTTCCCAACCAGCTGACAGATAGAGCGTTCCTAAATCCCATTATTGCAACGTCACAGCAAAAGTGTACAAGGACACAGAACCATAATATCTCTACAATTTACACTACGACTAACTGCACGAACACACAGTCCACAACCACCTTTCTCTGCCAGTTACGGCACAGGAACTTATGGGAGTGTTAAGTGGCTGGGAATTACATTGGCATAACTTCCAACAAATTTCAATTCAATTCACTGAAAAGTACAAACATCCCAGGATTCTTGCGGAGTAAGCAGTGAGCAAGGTATTCAACGCCGAGATTAAGAAAGCCAACGTACGACCTCAATGCTCATAAACCAAAATCAGAATTACGACCTAATACAGACAGTGCATTTTTAATTAACTTGCCCCAATAGAATCAGTGATCATTACAATAACAAGACACAAGCAAATAAATAATTCACCAGAACGGCACGCAATAGACAGTGTCGATAAATGAAACTCTCTGAGTACATTCAGGCTGCACGTTTTACATGAATTAAAATACACAAATAAGAATGCACACTGAAAGAATCAAATCACTCGATACCAGATCTCATGCCAAAAGCAAATTCCAGAAGTAACTGACGAAAGCCAACAAAAAAAAGGCAAAATCCCAAGACAAGACGAAGAGATGGAGAAAGTATATGAGGATGTATACGAGGATATTGAAAGGGTAACACAGTATGTAAAGCGAGATGAAAATGTAGCAGTCATGGGAAACTGGAATGCAGTTGTAGTGAAATGAGCAGAAGAAATGGTTAAAGGCGAATATGGGCTTGGAACAAGGACTGATAGAGGAGAAAGACTAATTGAGTCCTGTAATACTGAGTTAAAGAATCACAAGAGAAGAAGGTACACGGAGAAGGCCGGATGGCTCAGGAAGATTTCAGTTAGATATCATCATGGTCACACAAATTTCGCAATCAGGTACTAGATTGTAAGTTGTACCCATGAGCAGATACAGACTGAGATCACAATGTTACTGTGATGAAGAGTAGTCTGAAGTTAAAGAGACCATGCAGGAATAATCAATGCGAAAACAGAAGTACTAAGGAATGACGAGATACGCTTCAACTTCTCTAATGCTGCAGATACAGCAATAAGGAACAACTCAGTAGACAGCATAGTTGAAGAGGATTGGATATCTCTAAAAATGGCAATCACAGAAGTTGGAAAGGAAAGCGTAGATACAAAGAAAGTAACAGCGGAGAAAACATGATTAACAGAAAAAATACTTCAGTTGATCGTTGAATGAAGGAAGTACAAAAATGTTCAGGGAAATTTAGGAAAACAGAAATACAAGTCACTGATGAAATAAATAAATAGGAAGTGCAGACGGAAGCAGAGATGAAGTGGCTGCATGAGAGATGTAAAGAAATCGAAAAAGAATTGATTATCGGAAGACTGACTCAGCATGTAGGAAAGTCAAAGTAACCTTCGGTAGAATCAAAAGCAAGGGTGGTAACATTAGGATTGCTGCCCGGAATTCCATTGTCAAATGCAGAGGAGAGACAGGATAGGTGGAAACAGAACATTGAAGGCCTCATGTGGGGGAAGAAGAAACAGGAGCCGATTTAGAAGAGACAGGGGGTCCAGTATTAGCCCGCATCTCGTGGTCGTGCGGTAGCGTTCTCGCTTCCCACGCCCGGGTTCCCGGGTTCGATTCCCGGCGGGGTCAGGGATTTTCTCTGCCTCGTGATAGCTGGGTGTTGTGTGATGTCCTTAGGTTAGTTAGTTTAAGTAGTTCTAAGTTCTAGGGGACTGATGACCACAGATGTTAAGTCCCGTAGTGCTCAGAGCCATAGTGCTCAGAGCCTCCAGTATTAGAATCAGCACTCAAAAGAGCTTTGGTGGACTTAAGATAAAATAAGGCAGGAAGGATGGATAACATTCCATAACAATTTCAAAAGTCATTGGAAAAATGGCAACAAAACGACTATTCACATCGGTGTGTAGAATGTACGACTCTGGCGACATACTATCTTACTTTCCGGAAAGTATCCACACAATTCCGAAGACTGTAAGAGCTGACAAGTGAGAGAATTTTCTCACAATAAGTTTAAGAACTCACGCATCCAAGTTGCTGGCAAGAATAATATACACAAGAACGGAAAAGAAAATAGAGGTTGTGTTAGATGATGATGAATGTTCAAATGTGTGTGAATCCCTAAAGGTCCGAACTGCTGATGTCATCGGTCCTTAGACTTGCACACTACTTAAACTAACTTCTGCTAAGAACAACACACACACACACACACACACACACACACACACACACACACCAATGCCGGAGGGAAAAATCTAACCTCCTGCGGGAGCAGCCGCACAATCCATGAAAAGGCGCTCAAACCGTGCGGCTACTCCGCGCGGCCGATGACGATCCGTTTGGCTTTAGGAACGGGATTGGCACCCGATAAAATATTCTGACGTTGCGGTGGATAGTGCGAACAAGGCTAAAGAAAAATCAAGAAATGGAAAAAGCGTTCGAGAGTGTAAAATGGTGCTTGATGTTCGAAAAAATGAGCGCAAGCTTTAGGAAGACACGGGCAGTATACAATATGTTCAAGAGCCAAGAGGGAATAATAAGAGTAGACGAACAAGAAAGAAGCTCTCAGTTTAAAGACGATGTAAGGCAAGGATGCAGTCTTTCGCCGCTACTATTCAGCCTGTACATCGAAAAAGATTGATGGAAATAAAAGAAAGATTCAGGAATGAGATTAAAATTCCGTGTGAAAGGATATCAATGATAAAATTCGCTGATGACATTTCTATCCAGAGTGAAAGTGAAGAAGAATTACATGATCTGTTGAATGGATTGGTCTAATTAGTTGAGTGTATGGATAGAGAGAAAATCGAAGAAAGACAAAAGTAATGAGAAGTAGCAGAAATGTGAACAGCGAGAAACGTAACATCAGGATTGATGTTCACGAAGAAGATGAAGTTAAGGATTTCTCCTACCTAGGCAGCAAAATGAGCTATGACGGACGTGGGAACGAGGACATGAAAAGCAGACTAGCACTGGAAAGAAAGGTATTCTTGGCCAAGAGAAGTCTACTAGCATCAAAGATGTGCCTTAATTTGAAGAAGATATTTCTTAGAATCTACGCTTAGCGCAAAACCGGAACAGAAGATTACCGAAACATTTGAGATGTGCTGCTACAGACGAATGTTGAAAATTTGTGGGACTGGTAAGGTAGGGAATGAGGAGGTTTCACGCAAAATCGGGGAGGAAAGGAATATATGGAAACACTGAGAAAGAGAAAGGCAGGATAATAGGATATCTGTTAAGAATGACTTCCATGGTACTAGAGAGAGCTTTAGAGTGCAAAAACTGAGAGGAAGATAGAGACTGGAGTACATCCAGCAAATAATTGAGGTTCTAATCTGAGATGAAAAGGTTAGCGGTTCTTGGCAGGCTGCATCAAATCACTTAGAAGACTGACGACTAAAAAAAGAAAAAAAGAAACAATGAGATCCAGCAACAACGACAGTTCAATTGTGTCAGGCTCACTTCCTTCAGCTATTACAGTTTCTGTTTGTACACTACTTGCAGCAGCGGCTACCTTTTATATGCATATGTGTATCTGTCTGTGGCATCATAGCTCCAAAATGAAAACTCTGATTTTAACGCAGTTTTTATTTAAAAGCTAGTTTAATGTCGATGGCTCCTAGCTATGTTCCATGAAACGTTGCTCAGCTTTTTAAATTCAACAGTTAAATTAATTAAAAACGTTTCCCGCCATTGCTGTCTGTTGATACACGCTAATACGTAAGAGTTACATCAAGTTACGTGGTACCTGTTTCTACAATTCAGAGAGATCTACATAGGAATCCGCGAGGACATACGTATATCTCTTACGGTTGAACCAAGAATATTGATTTTTGTCTTTTCAAGTCGCCCATTTGTGCACCTATAGAGCAAAAAATGGGAGACGGTGACTCAAATGTGATAGAAAAAAGTAAGCTAAGTAGATTTTTTTGTAGTACCTTTTGAGGTCTACAATTCAGTACTAAATCAAATGATTTTACCCTAATAGTTTAGTGAGCAGGAGAGCGCAATGATAGCCCACTTTCTTCCTCGTTGATGAATTATCGCCACCGCTTATTACTTATGTTACCTAAATTAGCTAAAACTATGTAAAGCATCTTCAGTGAGTATAGTCTCTTTCGGTCCATTTTGGGCGGGAAACATCGGCTGGTATGTATTTTTCAATTCAATAAACATTACCAACAGCCGTACACTTTATCACGACACAACTTGATTGTCTTAGTATTTAGACGGTTTGGCATCTATAGATAGGTCGTGTTAGGTATTGCCTTATACTCCCAGTATAATTGTATGAAGTTGTCAGCTGTGAATTTAGAGAACTCGCCTTACTTAAATAAGATTTGACTTTCCCATTGATTTGTTTCGCTGTGGTAATGCTGACCTGTTAAGTGATATAAAGGAAACCAGTCATATCTTTTATTCCGATTTACTGTACAACCAAAGTCACAAGATAGTTATGAATATTCTTAGTGTTCGCTATGCATGCTATTTTCTCTTAATATCTCGACTGCCGTTGGGTTTTTGCATCAAGTTCTTTTTAATCTGTGACAACTACTCGTCTTACCATCCGTGATATTGCCTAGGCTTTAAATATGCATACTATTGTAATTCATGACATTTTACTTTGAATGAAGATTGGTACTCATATACACTAGGCGGTTCCTCATCTAAAAGAATTTTTGAGGGACTTTATTTCAAAAACACTGACGAACATTGTTTCTACGGAGCTCTTGGTTGTACCCTGTCGCTGCCGATTTTTTGATAAATTTATTTGTTCTCTAGTAAAATCTGTGATGTTAAATAGTTTTATGACTAACACGTATGTACACATCTTTTAATCTACTGTACTGGATATACATAGAGGTTTGTTTTAATAGTACTAACAAGTATATAAGCATGTTTTAGTCTATTGTGCTGGAATGTACACATAGATTTGATTTAACGCCAGTACTTCCATAATTTTTAAATTTAAGTGGTATTATGATTATCTGTCACTTGTAAACTTGATTTGTACACCTTTATATTATTACATGTATACTCTTTTATTATGCAGGGGACTGAAGATGGCAAATGGAATTTCCTAAACTGGTTGCGTTCTAAATAAAATAATATATCTAAAAATAAAGTGTATGGCTGTTGGTAAAGTTTATTGAATTGAAAAATCAATGAATATAGGTGTCAATTAAAAAAGAAACACGTAAACCGCGTAAATGAAAAAGGTCCCATAATGCAATTTCGAGTTTCGTCCTGGAAAGTATTCGTGCAAACGTGGGATAGTGTGTTGACCGTATCGATCTACTAATAAAATATCAAGTTCAACAAGCATAAAATAAATTATATCAAAAGTTTAAAAAATCCATACAAAGAAGCCTCTAATACACTGACACACACACACACACACACACACACACACACACACACACACACACACATATATATATATATATATATATATATATATATATATATATATATATATATATTGTGAAATGTCCCCTTAGAAAAATTAATGAATTACTGTGCTGATAAACCTCTTGCGTTATTTGCTTTTCAAACAGCTGAGCAAAACTGAACGTTCTCAGACATTACTCTCTTTACTTATTCTGATCAACACTAAACTGACACACAATATTTTTTAGCACAACGCAATCTGACTTTCAATAATCCCTACAAGAGAATGTACCTGACTAAATTAATCTATACGTTTCACAAATCACTTACCTCACAAAAATCTTCGTTACTCGAACTTACTCGAACTACAGCAATACAGCGAGCGCCACTACTGCCAGCTAAATAAAAGATTCAAACTACTGAAGGCACTAACTAGTGATAGGCATAGTTAGCAAATAAAGATTTTGATATAGAACAAACAATGTATTTACTTTAATAGTGTTCAAAAGTCATAATATATATAGCAGTTCATGACATCCATTCTTACAAATGTACTGTTTCTGATGGACACACGTCCAGATCATCGGCTCTCAAAAATCCGCCGTCTCACTTCCCCACATCCACCACTGCTGGCGGCTCGCCTCCAACTGCTCAACGCTACGCGCTGTTAACAGCCAACTGGCCAACACTACAATAGCCGACAACAATGCAAACCAGCCACAGACTGCACACAGCACAACCAGTGATTTTGATACAGAGCGCAACGTGGCGTTACCAACATAAAACCCTAAACAGCCTACTTACAATATACTTGTCCGGGTATCGCCAAGTAAATAAAATAAAAGTAGAGTACATCTAGAAATGGTAAAGTATGAAATTTAAATACATGTAAGCTATGTAGGCAGCGTAGGTAAATATCAAAACAACGACATGGAATCGTTAAGTCGAAGTCTTAATTATCTCAGAAAAATACGCAGTATGGACGCCACCGTCAACGACGCCTGCCCTACACTCTACTGCCCGTTCGGATCGCCGCACTTTGTCACGCTCCGCGACTCACCCTCGCGTTTTAATGAAGTGTGAGTTAGTACACTATCATCAGACCACTGCAGGTCATAGGCCTCGTAAGATAGAGTACTGCATGAAATTAAGTTCGTACATGATGATGTAAAAACATGGTACGAAATAAGTAGGTAACTCTATTCCTTAACAGTGTTAGGATAATTAACGAGGGACTGATTTACCCAGCAATAATGAAAGTATACTCGTACTTCTATAGAAAGGATAACTGCTATTAATTTCTTTTTTTTTTTTTTTTATTTATTTACTTAGCAGTAGTCCGACGCGTTGTCGGTTGGATCAAAACATTACTACTTATATTAAGCTTGAAGGGGCAATACATTTTTTTTTCTAATTTTCAGAGGTTTTTAGTGTCGAGGTTTCTTAAGTTTTCAATCAAAGTTTAATTTTTCTATGCAGTCAGCAGGCCACTTGACTGCCAAGTTCCCTACTGCCAGCACCTATCACAGCAAGCACCCATTCACCTAATTGTTGTACCAGAAAACGTACAGCAGCAACCAGCTCTTTACACTCGGCAGTGCTGCATTCCTTAGATCCGCGGAGCCCAGTGCCATCCAGTGCCTAAGCCAGAACGACGCTGTGCGGTGACACAAACGCCTGTCACCCTCGGCCACCCGTCCGACAGGCTGCCTTGCTGATCGTCACAAGTTGCCCGCTTCTTCTCTGCAGGACGGGATCTTCGCCCTCAAACCTACTTGGTGGTATTAGGTTTTCTGGCCAAATCCAAATTCGCTTCCATTCCACCGCAGCTGCATGTCACTGAGCGATTGTGGCTCGCCGAGCACTTGCCGCTCCCTGCTTACAAACTCTCACGTCTTCTGCTGCCACAGCAATCTCAAAACGTATCGCCATTGTAGGGAAAGACGAACGTGCCTCGATTCACGGCACAAAATAATCGAATAAAATACGGTACCTAGATTTCTGTTATTGAACGAATCGTTATCGTTAACTGGGCCCCTTATGGCTGTAGAAATGCTCTGTATGAACGGGTACGGTTTCGTTGATTAACATAGTCTATTAATTGGGTTAATACATCACATAATCTATTAACTGAGTTAATACAACGAAAGTTATAAACATATACTAATACTATAATTTAATATTATTCTATGAGGCGTATTCGGAAAGTAAGGTCCGGCCAGGCGCGAAATGGAAGCCACTGTGAAAATCCAATGGAACTTTGCAGAAATGTGTTGAGCAGTGTTTTTAGTGTGCCTGTCAATCGTTTCAGGTCGCTCTGCTAAGTTCAGAGCACAAAGTGACCACGTAGAAATGTCTAAGACAACAGTGTCTCCCGCCAAGTATATGGATCTGGTGGGAGATTTCGACTGCAGCTATGCAGCACACATAAAGTGATGTTATGCGTTTCTTTCATCAACACAATTTCAGCCGCGTTCTGCACGGTCAATGAAGACGCTTCTGCAGCGTTTTTGATGGGCAGTGTGTGATCACTCATAATGCAGCCCTTAATTGGCTCTCTTCGCTGTTCATCTTTGCTCACATGAACCACTGGCTGCGAAGACAACACATTGGCACAAACAACGAAACGGCAGACCAGCGTAGAGAACTGGCGGAAAGCACAGGCGGCGGCCTTCTGTGACGAGGGTACTGAAAAATTTGTACAACGCCACGCCAAATGTCTTAGTCGGGGCGGCGATTATTTAGAGAGGTAGCTGGAAGGTGTGCCTAACTGTTGCAAGTAAAAGCTTTTTGATTTTCGCTGTGATTTTCATTCCGCGACCGATCGGACCTTACTTTCCGATCAGCCTTCGTATTTCCCGGAAGAGAGTTAACGGATTTTATGCAGTATCGAAGACTATTCTGACTTCTTGCACATGGAAAAGAATATAAGGACACTTGCTTGCTGGAACAATTGGAAATAGCCATTGATGAAGAAAAATTCTGCAGTGTTATATTATACAAGCGAATGACTGTAGAACACGTAATTTAATGATGTTTAGATAAATTTTATTGCTGATGAATGATTGGAGGTACATTGTACTTCAGGGAAGTAATAGTTAAGTCTGGCCAGACAACGTCTTTGGAAATATAAACTCAAGCTGCGTATGCACAGTAATACCTCAGGAGTAGCAGCACACGACCATCGCTGGACGGGCAATGAAGCGTCAAGTGGGCATTATTCGTACCCAACGCTGAAGAAGTGGAAGGGGTCTGTTACACTGGTTGGACAGGGTAAGTCGACGGCTTCACGAGCCATTGTTCAATGCGACTTTTATTTTATTTAGTAAATGTCACAGACTGACAGTAGGCTGATGATGAGAGCATTGTCTCTGGAAACGAGTAGTTGAGTTGAATCAATTACTTTTAAGGTAGTTCACTTTAAGTACTCTCTCTGACGACGAAGATGGAACAGTTACAAGGGGAGGAGCAAACGGAGTGAATTTTCACGCGTTGGAGTGTGTATCATGTCATTTCAGTTATTACAAAATAGAGTAAAATTTACAAAGGTTTAGACACTGTGCGCCCACATATCAGTAAGACATTGACCTCACTCTGACCTGGATGCATGCACTGATTAGGCGTTTAAGCGTGTCAGAAAGCCGTTGTATTCTCTCCTGCAGCAATCTGACCCAAAAGTAGTCCCTTATATACTGAAAATGTCCGCGGTAGAGTTCACGCCCAAACTAGTTCCACCCATGTATTTCTGGGGTCAGATCTGGGGATGTTGCTGGCCATGGGAATTCCTCCACCTCACGCTGACAGATCATACAGATATGTGCCATGTGCGGACGAGCATTGCCCTGTTGAATAGTGGCATGACAGTACTCTCGCATGTTAGATAACGAAGGTGACGTGCCGTTCCGGCGTCAGAGTTTCGTTAACCTCGATCAATTGTGTTCTGAAGTCATACCCGATGGCTTCCCACTCCATTATGCAGGGAGTATCACCATAGTGCTTCTCCTAAACATCGGACAAATGGGACCTCTCCTAATATCGCCGCGTACTTGCCGACAGTGGTCACCTGAGGTGGTGCAGAACCGTGACTAATTGCTCCGTATAGTGCGCCGCTATTATTGGAAGTCCATGCTTCCAGGTTAGAGCACCACTCCAGAATCGGCCTTCATCTTACAGTGTTAACTGCAGCCTACGCGTGGGACGGTGATCCCCTAGTCCGCCTGCTGAATTGTTTCGGACCAACGGTGTGCTATGACACAGAATGTTTGAGAGAGTCCGTTACTTGTTTTAGGATAGCAGGTGCAGATGTGAAGGTGTTACAGTGTGATTAGTGCAAAATACGGCGACCCTTCCTTGCGCTGGTCAATCGTGTTCGACCAGAAACCTAGACGACGAGATTGCTTCCCCTCACGTTACCATACAGTCCGACACCGGATCACCGTCATATGAGAATGCCTCATACTTCTGCATAAGGATGCTATTCGGCCAGTTGGGCAAATGTAGGTCCACAATGAAGTCCCTTCCAAAATTTGTCTTGTACTGATGGCGATGCTTTAGACGAGTATATGGAATCTCTGTATCATCCACAGTAATCACTCAATATCCGACGCTGTTCTCGTTCCTTATATACCCTACCAGACTTCGAACCAATAGTTAACCCAAGCAAATATAGTAAGCACTGGTGGTTGTTGTGTCAATCAGAATTGCTGCTTCAATCATACAGTTACCCGCTGATACTGTGTATGTGCTCGTAGTTGCATTATATCCCATATGTACTGTGAGAGCTACACTTTTATGTTGGACCGTACTAATATTACTTACACGACAACCCTAGTAAACACAGCATATATTCTTAATGACTTTCAGTGGACATTCTGTTATGAGAAGAACTTAAAGAAATCCATTGAGCGTGTATGAGTTTCTTTGCGAAATTTAGCCCCACTCTACCCCGCACTCTATAAAAATCTACGTATTACCAAAACTATGAACTCACAAACTGTTATCCAACTTGAACTCGTATGCTAACGTTTGCCTAAACAAAGCCTAATTTGAACTGAACTGTAACTGATCAGAATGCACCTTGTCTTTATATCACATGCGCAAATGAAGTAAAACAGTTTTCAGGCCCTAATTAAAATTTACATTTCTCTCCCGTCTTGACGATATTGTTTCAGATTTCTCGAAAGCACAACAGCAAACAGCAAACAGATAGCGGCTAAGCCAGATTTCTGTTAATATATAATTATTCGAACTTTTGCATACCATATGTTGCAATGTTTCAATCTGTAATGAGAACAGTGAGGTGAGAACAGTAATGAAATGGTATTCCAAGGCAATGATTTCAGAACGAAGTATGTTTTCAAAAGAACAGAGAAAAGCTTCCGGTGATCTTCACACACAACATTGGCCTGAACAAAACTATGCTTAACAAACTGAACAATGATTTAAAAGAGATTAAATGTTAACAGAGAGTTTCTATAAAAACCAAATAGCTTAACCAGTCAATATGTTAACGTGTGACTCAGGGAAGTAGGGTGGTTTTTCTCACTCTGAGCTAGTGATCAAAGTTATCTTGCTACGAATAATCATTTTCACAAAATAGGTGCGCAAAGCTGCAGTCTTATCTCCAATTTCTTTTGTAAAAAAAAAAGAATATTCAAAATTTATATTCCTTTCGCCTTTCATTATGTACCCCATCATATTCTTCCTTGTTGCCCTTTACAATAAATCTTTCTTCATATAACAGACACAATCACAAGTCAGCATAGCCATACTGAATACGTCCATTACCTACCAAATTTCAACTAAGAGTTTATCAGACTGTGCAGAGGCAAAGACTGCTCCAAAGCAAGACCAAAAATTCGTTAACACTCACTTAACTTGCTCTCTCTCTCTTACGTGCACATCGATAACTTAAAAAAATAAAAATGACATGCCCACGTTACAAATGCTGTAGATATCAAAGGAACAACTGTGCCAGGGAGTTTATCTGCATTCTGCAACGTGACTTTCTGCAACGACAGTAGCCTCGGTGGCTCACGCGACTATCGTCGGAAATAGAGAATCATTCTTTATTAGACAGCTCTACAGCACATCTTGTCTCTAACTTTGTCTAGGTATCATTTCTTGTCCAACGAAAAATTCATTGGCTTTTCTTTGGCAGATGGCTTCAGGGAATCTCGTGTACTAGCTACTTCAACCTCGCCAACCAAAATGTATGTACATCTCACAACACAAACATTGGCCGGTGGAATTCGCTGCCAGAGCTATAGTTCGGTACACCACTGACGTGAATGAGACGCAACATGCCACATTTTTCTATCACTGCAACATTCACTCGAGGAAATATCACTTCAAGAATTAAAGGAAACTCATTTTGTCAGAATTCCAGATCCGTTCCAAGGAGACACAAAATCACATCTGCAAATACAACAAGTTTGCAAGTCAGGTCTGCAAGTGCACCATTCGTTCTTAATAGCCAATTGCAGTACCCAAGCAAGGTCAATAACTTACGTCACATCGCTTTCATTATTAGCGAGCTGTGTCTCATCGTCAGCAGGCTATTTGCGACTGCGTCATTGCTCTAGTGGAGGAAGGACATTTGATGGCGTCACTGGTCGGGGCACAGTATGGCATGGATACAGTGCATGTTAATTGATTAGATACAAGTTCGTAAAAGGCCCGTGTAGTTGAATGAACAACGTGTAGGCTTTATATGTAAGATGTCTCATCCTAAAATCAAAGTCCGTTTTTTTCCATAGAGACGCTTTCTTCATGTTCAACAATTTGCAGTCTATAAAGTCCTCTGCAACATATGAAACAATTTTGATGATGTGCAGCTAGTTTCCCACATAAAACGTGACAGGAATTTGGCTGTAAATTAGTGAGAGTCACTTATGGTGGAGAAAGATCTTCCTGGATCAATTTAAGACCTATAACTGATATAATATGTCAGAATTATTCACGCGGTTTCAATGATATTACACATAACAGATTGAAAGTGCGTCCCGCCCGGCAAGTCAGGTCTGCAAGTGCACCATTCGTTCTTAATAGCCAATTGCAGTACCCAAGCAAGGTCAACAACTTACGTCACATCGCTTTCATTATTAGCGAGCTGTGTCTCATCGTCAGCAGGCTATTGGCGACCGCGTCATTGCTCTAGTGGAGGAAGGACATTTGATGGCGTCACTGGTCGGGGCACAGTATGACGTTCTTGAGCGCACAGTGCGACTATGGATAAAACGTTATCGACGTTCTGGAGAATCTAGTACGTGTGTGGGAACTGGACCTTGGTTTGCAGTAACGCATGTGAAGAACAAGTAACTCGTCAAGACCTCATAGCAGAATCTTTTCTTAAACGTGGTGGAGTTGAAACGTAATTCTGTTTTTCCCCATTCGGTGGATACGGTTCGGCGCCACCTTCAAGATGCTATACCTGTTAGTAAATGTTCTGCCAGCTAGGATAATGAGGAGATGAGATAAAGGTGGAAATGCAGCTGCGATGACGGGTGGTAAGTCTTGCTTGGGTAGCTTAGAACACTTGCCCCAGGAAAACTAAAATGTTCCGAGTTTGAGTCTCTGTCCGGCACACAGTTTTGCTCTGTCAGGGAGTTTCACATAGGCGCACTCTCTGCTGCAGAGTGAATACTTCATTAAGAATAGTGTCACTCGTCTCCGAGAGCAAGTGATATTTTACGGAGAACTGGTTTTGTCCTCAGCGAATGGTTCAGTAGGTATATACAGGCTGCAAGTCATCTTTCTGTGGTCATGTGTACACGTTAATTAATGTGGACTTGGAATATTGGAAGGTGGATGGACTTGATGCTGCACAGTGTACCCATATTGTAAGTAATATAATGTATGGCCCATCAGTGCGACAGCTATATCCATCTGCTTCCGGCAGGACCAGTCTTCTGTACAAATGTTGGAAATGGTGCAGAAGTAGGCTTCAGAACAGAATGAGATTTTCCTCGAATGGCCTACTTTGGCATTGGACCTAAACCTTACAGAAAACATACGTTGAGAGGCGTAGCAGATCATGTGAGAAAACTGGTCTGATCCGTCTCTTAGAATCCGCGATGACCTCCAGAACGTCACCCTAGCTGGTGGCAGAAAATGAGATTTATTGCCATCCTTGCAGAAGTCAGTGACGTTGAAGGCCTCTGGACCGGATATTAATAGTAACGAAGCCACATGGTATGCCTTTCGAGTCCATAATAAATTTTAATAAGAACTGTGAAATGTTCATTCCATTAATTTCGTGATTTCTAGTGGTTAAACGTGTTTACTATTAGTAAGGCAGATACAGACCAAACGTTGTTGCCTAGTAGACCGCCGAATGTGCCGCTGAGCTATGAATGCATTATGCTGCCTAATAGTTAGTTACCTCTTGCCCCAGATCGCATCACGTACTGAAGAGCCTTTACTAGGTTAGCAAAGCCACGAATGGCGCGGCGTTGATTTTTTGCATGTTTCTATTGGATACATCCTTAAGCAAATTATCAAATACACCTTAATACTTCCACTACACTCACAATGACAGGCGTTTCTTACTTTTACGAGCAGATCCGTATTGCGACTGACTCTTACGTGAAATGGCAGATTACGCAAATTTCAGTCGTGGGCTTCTTTGTGCTGTCAAGTTTACGTTCATTTCACAGGAACGGGAGAAATATTTGTCTGAAGGGAGTTTCCTGGTAATGTCGATTTGGCACGAGCCCCCTTATTAACAATACCTTTTTCTTCTGCGTTGAGTTTGACATTAAAGGCCACGCTATCGCTTCCTGTCCCGAAATGCTGCTATTGTACAAAACAGCCACGACACTCAACCAACAGCCATTCGTCACAAGAGTGCGGCATGTTCTACCTCCTTTAATTCCGAGACCAAATCATTGACTGTCCCCAAAAATACACTCCTGGAAATTGAAATAAGAACACCGTGAATTCATTGTCCCAGGAAGGGGAAACTTTATTGACACATTCCTGGGGTCAGATACATCACATGATCACACTGACAGAACCACAGGCACATAGACACAGGCAACAGAGCATGCACAATGTCGGCACTAGTACAGTGTATATCCACCTTTCGCAGCAATGCAGGCTGCTATTCTCCCATGGAGACGATCGTAGAGATGCTGGATGTAGTCCTGTGGAACGGCTTGCCATGCCATTTCCACCTGGCGCCTCAGTTGGACCAGCGTTCGTGCTGGACGTGCAGACCGCGTGAGGCGACGCTTCACCCAGTCCCAAACATGCTCAATGGGGTACAGATCCGGAGATCTTGCTGGCCAGGGTAGTTAACTTACACCTTCTAGAGCACGTTGGGTGGCACGGGATACATGCGGACGTGCATTGTCCTGTTGGAACAGCAAGTTCCCTTGCCGGTCAAGGAATGGTAGAACGATGGGTTCGATGACGGTTTGGATGTACCGTGCACTATTCAGTATCCCCTCGACGATCACCAGTGGTGTACGGCCAGTGTAGGAGATCGCTCCCCACACCATGATGCCGGGTGTTGGCCCTGTGTGCCCCGGTCGTATGCAGTCCTGATTGTGGCGCTCACCTGCACGGCGCCAAACACGCATACGACCATCATTGGCACCAAGGCAGAAGCGACTCTCATCGCTGAAGACGACACGTCTCCATTCGTCCCTCCACTCACGCCTGTCGCGACACCACTGGAGGCGGGCTGCACGATGTTGGGGCGTGAGCGGAAGACGGCCTAACGGTGTGCGGGACCGTAGCCCAGCTTCATGGAGACGGTTGCGAATGGTCCTCGCCGATACCCCAGGAGCAACAGTGTCCCTAATTTGCTGGGAAGTGGCGGTGCGGTCCCCTACGGCACTGCGTAGGATCCTACGGTCTTGGCGTGCATCCGTGCGTCGCTGCGGTCCGGTCCCAGGTCGACGGGCACGTGCACCTTCCGCCGACCACTGGCGACAACATCGATGTACTGTGGAGACCTCACGCCCCACGTGTTGAGCAATTCGGCGGTACGTCCACCCGGCCTCCCACATGCCCACTATACGCCCTCGCTCAAAGTCCGTCAACTGCACATACGGTTCATGTCCACGCTGTCGCGGCATGCTACCAGTGTTAAAGACTGCGATGGAGCTCCGTATGCCACGGCAAACTGGCTGACACTGACGGCGGCGGTGCACAACTGCTGCGCAGCTAGCGCCATTCGACGGCCAACACCGTGGTTCCTGGTGTGTCCGCTGTGCCGTGCGTGTGATCATTGCTTGTACAGCCCTCTCGCAGTGTCCGGAGCAAGTATGGTGGGTCTGACACACCGGTGTCAATGTGTTCTTTTTTCCATTTCCAGGAGTGTATGTCTACAAATACATAACACTGGCTCAGTATCACAAGACCAGATATGTGGTAACAAATGAAAATATACGTACTTAACACTATACTTTTTACTTCAGTATATTTTCACAAGGCATAGATATTTCTAAATTTTTCATCTAATCCCTTGGCTTCAGAGTGCCCATAATTTATTTGCTAAATTGTGTCTATAATTTCGTTTAGAGACGAAACTATTTTCTTCTTCTATCAACTAACATATAGACAGTACGTTTGGCCATCACAATAAGCTACACTGATAACGTTTTGTATCAGCTCATGTATTTCAATATATCAGTGGAGTTCAACTGCCACAGGTGAGTCTGCAGACGAGATTGTACAATTTTAAAGATCGATCATTTGAATTAGCGGGAGTAAGCTGCGGACAGGGTTATCCAATGACAGTTTATTCATCGAATCACTCTCTAGCACCTGTTTCTTCGCATGGGTGTGCCGTTTTACTATCGACGGTACATATCACGAAAAAGAGATTGAAGTAACTGCAGGTTGAAGTAGATGTCTTACGCTAATTTCTTACGGTAATTCTTTCTACACCTCGCTAATTGTTTATTTTACCTATTTATGTTTCCAGTAATAAGCAAAATAGCTCAATACATTTCTGGGGTTCACTAATAAGCCAGTCGAAAAAGTAGCGACGAGGCGGAACGTAAGAAGAACACTTTACAAACATCGATAAATAAGCCAAAGAAGTGGAATTGGTGTGAATCAAACAGCGGTAAGAGCATGCTCTGTTCTTATGACACACTTTATCGTCCTCACAGCCGGATTTGCACGGGCTAAGTCTAAGCTTTGGAACACTATAAACGTTAAGCCACTCGGGCGTTAAAGCTGCACAAACATTGGCTCCTAAAACACGAAGCCGTCCATCTATGCTTCGCAGCACTCAGCTGTGTCAACACTAGTCCGCAAAACCTCTTTTTTTTCTCTATCGCTACAGAACAAAGCTCTTGTACCGGGAGCCACTTTATATATAAAAGGAGCGTGAGGATGAAAGCGTATTTCTTCGGGTAAAAATGTAACCACTTTTACTCTCTTTTACCCCTCGATACCTCAGTCTTCGGCTTTTGTTAATAAGCGAATATAGCCTAAGGAGTGTGCATGTAGATCTTGATCATAACGTTGAAAATTTTCACCGACGAAAGGTGTTAATTTTCTTTATCGAAAATCTCTGTTTTCACGAACGCCTTTCTCAAGCAAAATGTTTTCCTTAAAAAGAAACATCTGAGAAAAGCAGAGCTGCCTATACAGACGCCACAGGAAATTTCTTTAAGCTTTCAAGAAAGTGCTGTTTGTCAAATTAGCTTTTTGGAAGATGAAATATCCGTTTTGTAAACTGAAATGCATTTTTATGGCTAATTTTCTTTCCAGGCGTCCTTCGCGTTTTCTATTAAGCGCGCCTTTAGTGGATTTCATCTCGAATAATACAGTTTTTTTTCTTTTGCGATGTTTACAAATTCGGAACTGTTCATACCCTGACGTTCTCCTTTGATAAAATGTTACTACAAATTACTCGTTTGTCGTACAAAAATCACATCTGGTTGTAGTTGAGCTGCTGCACTATATTTGTGATGAATCGGCGCATACTACCATTGGGACAGTTTGGTTTTGTAGTTTTCACATTTAATTTTCTTTTGCTAAACAATGTGAAGCACTGTTGTGGCTAAACCTGCACATTTCTCTTACGCGAACTGTGAGGTATATATTGTTCTTCTGACAACTACTACTATGTCCCGTAGTATGACCAAACGGGACGCCAAATGTCCCGTTTTTTCGGCTTCATTTTACGTTTTTATTTATTTTTACTTAAATTTAGTGTCGTAGACATTGTTTTTTTTAATATTTTCTTGAGTCTTGCTTTGTCTTGAACGCAAAGATGGAATACAAAAGCATGATTTTGATCATGGGATGAGGTGAGGTGTGAAGATTTTCCGTCATCATGCTCAGTTCCAGCGACTTACGAGTGATATTCACTGTTCGATTCGATTATTTGCTACTGCAGAAATGATAGATGGATCTAATAAGTTTTCGTTAAAGAACGTTATAGGGCTATCAAAGTTCAACTCTATTTGTAGTTACGAACTAGCTATTCAGAATTACATAACATAAATTTACAGTAGATTCTACCGACACGAAGTCTTCGAACTGTTACAGACAACAATGAGAGGTAGGCGGCAGTTTTAACACTGGATTCGACAAGCTTGCTTTAGTGCGCTGCATTGTCAGTTGTTTGCTGTGTAAAACTAACTTGGACTATTGACATGGGGAAAAATTGTTCTTTCTCGATAACCATGAGTGAAGAGTTCCCATTCTTAAAGGAAAGCACGAGAACGAAGGTAGAATGTACGTCGCGTCGTTCAGTTTTTTCCAGTGAACATAGAGGACGTGACGATATAATGCAGCATATAAAGAAAAAGAAGAATCTGTTGGCAGTTTCTGCGGGAAGTTATAGTTGCATAGCTTCCTTTATAAGTACGGATAAACTTATCGCTACGGAAGCATTCGAATGTTCTAGCACAAAATGCGAGTCGATTTTACTAAACGTTTTATCGCCGTACGCAATAAACGAGGCTCAGTCAGAAATTAAAGTTGCTGAGTACGTGTCTGTGATGGCTTATGTATCAAATCACAAAAACTTAAAACGAGGGCCGATTCTACCTAGGTATTTCATTCCTAAAAAAGGTGTCCAATGACAAGTTATATGATTTCAGAACATTGGTGGAGAAAAGTCAGATTTATTAGCTAGCTATTTCTGGACATGGTTAGCCAATAAATCTGCCGTTTCTCCACCAGTGTTCTGAAGTCATAGCTATATTCTGGATCCTCCCCCCCTCACCCCATGAACCATGGACCTTGCTGTTGTTGGTGAGGCTTGAGTGCCTCAGAGATACAGATAGCGGTACGTCAGGTGCAACCACAATGCAGGGGTATCTGTTGAGAGGCCAGACAAACGTGTGGTTCCTGAAGAGGGACAGCAGCCTTTTCGGTAGTTGCAGGGGAACAGTCTGGAAGAGTGCCTGATCTGGCCTTGTAACGTTAACCAAAACAGCCTTGCTTTGCTGGTGCTGTGAACAGCTGGAAGCAACGGGAGACTACAGCCGTGAGGGTATGCAGCTTTACTGTATGGTTAAATGATGATGGCGTCCTCTTGGATGAAACATTACAGAGGTAAAATAGTCCCCCATTCGAAAATACGGGCGGCGACTACTCAGGAAGACGTTGTTATCAGGAGAAAGGAAATTGGCGTTGAATGGATCGGAGCGTGGAAAGTCAGATACCTTAATCGGGCAGATAGGTTAGAAAATTTAAAAAGGGAAATAGGTAAGTTAAAGTTAGATATAGTGGGAATTAGAGAAGTTCAGTTGCAGGAGGAACAAGACTTCTGGTCAGGACAATACACGGTTATAAATGCAAAAAGGGTAAGTTTAATGATGAAGTAGGGGTAGGTTTAATAATAAATAAAGGAATAGAAGTGTTTGTAAGCTACTACAAACAGCATAGCGAACAAGTTACTGTAGACGAGATAGACTGGAAGCACACGCTTACGACAATAGTAATACTTTATATGCCAACAAGCTCCGCAAAGATTAAAGAAATATATGATGAGACAGAAGAAATAAGTCAAATAGTGATGGGAGAGGAACATTTAATAGTCGTGGAGGACTGGAATTCGATAGTAGCGAAAGGAAGAGAAGAAAAAGTAGCAGGGGAATAAGGAATTTAGGTTAGGAATGAAAGAGGAAGCCGCCTGGTAGAATTTTGCACAGAGCATAACTTAATTATAGCTAATACTATGTTCAAGAATCATGACAGACCGCTATATACATGGAAGAGGCTTGGAGATATTGGAAGGTTTCAGATAGATTATATAATGGTACGACAGAGATATAGGTACCAGATTTTTAAATTGTAAGACATTTCCAGGGGCAGATATGGATTCTGACAACAATCTATTGGTCATGAACTGTAGATTAAAACTGAAGAAACTGCAAACAGGTGAGAATTTAAGGAGATGGGACCTGGATGAACTGAAAGAACCAGAGGTTGTAGAGAGTTTCAGGGAGAGCATTATGGAACGATTGACAGGAACGGGTGAAAGAAATACATTACAAGAAGAATGGGTAGCTTTGATAGATGAAACAGTGAAGGCAGCAGAGGATCAAGTAGGTAAAAAGACGAGGGCTAGTAGAAATCGTTGGCTAACAGAAGACATTTTAAATTTATTTCATGAATGTAGAAAATATAAGAAAATGCAGTAAATGAAGGAGGAAAAAAGGAATACAAACGTCTTAAAAATCAGATCGTCAGGAAGCGCTGAATAGCTAAGAAGGGATGGTTAGAGGACAAATGTAAGGATGTAGAGGCAAATATCACTAGGGGTAAGATAGATGTTGCATACAGGAAAATTAAAGAGACCTTTGGAGGGAAGAGAACCACTTGTATGAATATCAACACCTGTGATGGAAAACCAGTCCTAAGGAAAGAAGGGAAAGCAGAGAGGTGGAAGGAGTATATAGAGGGTCTATACAAGTACGATGTTCTTGAGGACAATATGGAAATGGAAGAGGACGTAGATGAAGATGAAACGGGAGATGTGATACTGCGTGAAGAGTTTGACAGAGCACTGAAAGACCTAAGTCGAGAGATGGCCGCAGGAGTAGACAACATGCCATTAGAACTACTGATTGTCTTGGGAGAGACAGCCCTGACTAGACTCTACCATCTGGTGAGCAAGATGTATGAGACAGGCGAAATGCCCTGAGACTTCAAGAAGAAAATAATTATTCCAATCCGAAAGAAAGCAGGTTGACAGATGTGAAAATTACCGAATTATCAGTTTAATATGTCACAGCTGCAAAATACTAACACGAATTCTTTACAGACGAATGAAAAAACTGGTAGAAGCCGACCTCGGAAAGATCAGTTTGTATTTCGTAGAAATGTTGGAACACTTTAGGCAGTGCTGACCCTACGACTTATCTTAGAAGATAGCTCAAGGAAAGGCAAACCTATATTTCTGGCATTTGTAGACTTAGAGAAAGCTTTTGACAATGTTGGCTGTAATAATCTCTTTCAAATGCTGAAAGTGGGAGGGGTCAAATGCAGGGAGGGAAAGGCTATTTACAATTTGTACAGAAACCAGATGGCAGTATTAAGAGTCGTGGGCCACGAAAGGGAAGCAGTGGTTCTGAAGGGAGTGAGACAGGGTTGTAGCCTCTCCCCGATGTTCTTCAATCTGTATATTGAGCAAGCAGTAAAGGAAACAAAAGAAAAATTCGGAGTAGGAATTAAAATCCATGGAGAAGAAATAATAACATTGAGGTTTGCCGATGACATTGTAATTCTGTCAAAGGCAGCAAAGGACCTGGAAGAGCAGTTGAAAGGGAATGGACAGTGTTTTTAAAGGAGGATATAAGATGAACATCAACAAAAGCAAAACGATGATACTGGAATGTAGCCTAATTAAAATGGGTGATGCTGAGGGAATCAGATTAGGAAGTGAGACACTTAAACTAGTAAATGAGGTTTGCTATTTGGGGAGAAAATAACTGATGATGGTCGAAGTAGAGAGGATATAAAATGTATAGTGGCAAATGCAAGGGAAGCGTTTCTGAAGAAGAGAAATTTGTTAACAAGTGTAGACTTAAGTGACAGGAAGCCGTTTCTGAAAGTATTTGTATGGAGTGTAGTCATGTATGAAAGTGAAACATAGGTGACAAATAGTTCAGACAAGAAGAGAACAGAAGCATTTGAAATGTGGTGCTACAGAAGAGTGCTGAAGATTAGAGGGGTAGATCACATAACTAATGAGGATGTACCGAATAGAATTGGTGAAAAGAGAAATTTGTGACACAATTTGACTAGAAGACAGGATCGGTTGTTAGGACATGTTATGAGGCATCAAGGGATCACCAATTTAGTATTGGCGGGTAGCGTGGAGGGTAAAAATCGCAGAGGGAGACCAAGAGATGTATACACTAAGCAGATTCAGAAGGACGTAGGTTGCAGTAGGTACTGGGAGACGATGAAGCTTGCACAGGATAGAGTAGTATGGAGAGCTGCATCAAACCAAACTCTAGAATGAAGACCACAACAACAAAACGTTCTGGATTTTTTGTAAAGACCATAGTAGTTGACAAGGTTGTTGCATTTTCTACGGATAACTCTAATACCAACTTCGGTGGGTACAAGACGGCTGGAACAAATAACATTTATTCTAAACTGAATAGTGTTCTTAAGATGAACGTTCAAGGCATCGGTTGTGCTGCCTATGTGGTACACAGCGCACTTCAATTAAGTGCAGACATTCTTCCCATGGACATAGAATCAATAGTGAATAACGTTTTTCAATAATTTACCATTTACGATGTGCATGTGGAGTAACTGAAATAATTCTGTTATTTCGTTGCTACTGAATACAAGCAAGTCTTAGGTAGTATGAATCCTAGATGGTTGTCATTATCGTCAGGAGTTAAAGAGTTATTGATGCATATGAACCTTTAAAATCATACTGTCTGCATCAGGATAGATCTCCAAAATTGCTGACGAAGTGGTTTGAGAACATTTCACACAAAGTCAGTTGAAAATGTTTCCAAATTGAACTCAAAAGTTGGACAGAACCATCATTCCAGCTAAGGAATCAGATGTAGAGTTTGAGCTGCTTAAAGGAAAAATCAGTAACAGGAAACCTAGTAACTTTTAAACTTCTGTTATTTCTTCAACTTTAATCAGCTTAGAAAAGGAAGGTATTTTCACAAAGTTAAAATATGAGACGATTACCAATTAATTTCTTGACGCTTTTGTAGCTTATGTAGAAAACTGAACTTTTCCATTTCAGCCTATGAAATCATTTCATTGGATGACACTGAAAAACTCTGTTTCTTGGGCTGAGCTTTTAAATTGTTTGACAATTCTTAAGACAGTAGATTAAGGAGCAGTATTTCAGAAAGATGAAGATACGTCGTTTGATGAGGTAGCATGCATGAACAATATTGTGTACATGAATCTTGACGAATGGAAAAAAGCTAATTTGGAAACAGATTAGAGGTGGTGTGATTTATTCCATACACTTAAAAGTACAGGTACTTTATCTAAAAATATGGAGACGCTTCTGAATTTTGTTCTTGCTGTTCCAGGCACAAATTGCTGCTGTGGAATGTGTACTTTCAATTGTGAAGTCCTTTTGGATTGAAGAGAAAAACCGTTTTACCACTTAAATTATTGAAGAATTTGTAATAGGATGGACTCATTATCAAGACTTTTACCTGCAAGGAGTTCCACAACCAGATATTAACCAATTCAAAGCTTTTGAAAGATACAAAATTGGTAAGACTTTCGTGGTTACTTGCTGACAAACTGCCTATTGGCCTCAGTCTTGCTGGCCAGCACGAGTAGCTGGCGTCGTCAAAGCTTCACCATCCACTGCTGGTGGTGAACTGAAGAACTGGAAGATATTAGGACTTCTAATAAGTACAAAGTTAGTTCTAGTGTTCCTGATACAGTAGCTAAACGGTCTATGGATTATTGATGTCTACATTAGTGTTCATTTGTTAGACGTTAGCTTCCATTTCTCTTTATTGTGAACTACGGTAAGTTCCTGGACAAACAATGAATTATCATATGATGCAGTGCCAGTACAAGCATGTTTTGAAGTGTATTGTTATAATATGTTTCTATGTGTATAAACTTATTTATTTTAGTAAAGCGATGCAGTCATCAATGTACAACATTTTATTTTTGTCTAGTGTCCCATTTGGTCCCATTTTTTGTCTCAGTTTATGGCAAATGTCCTGCTATTTTCACGTCGAAAGTCTGGTCACCCTAATAGTGGAAGTTGGCTTTGCCTGTTATTGAGATTTCCCTAAAAACATCGTATTTTCCATCACCGCAGACCCACTTCCCTCATTCAGAAATTATGGAAACCATGTTTAACGATGTACTTTACAATGATACTCAGATCCTTTTTTCTGTATTGCCAATGCCTCCGGCACAACAATTATCCCATAATGCCTTACCAGATCCATAATTAACGGTTCTCTCTCTTTCGTAAGAAATCTTGAGAAATTTATTTCCACCTCTTTTCTAATTTATCAGCGCACTACATTTTAAAAACGGTCTGTGGCTCTGTACTTCCAGTAATTCCGACTTTTGCCTATAACTTACCATCTTAATCAGAAAGATCATTTCAAAATCGATTCGATTATTCCATTTTTTATAGAAATAGCCCTCTCTAGTTCAAAACAACTTTCCTCATTTGTCCCAGTCTGATTCAGATGTCCACATCAACCATCCTGTATAAGGATTAATTGCGGCAAGTGTAATTTCTTTCTCTTTTCCTTCTACTGTGCCAACTCCATTTTTAAATCATTATTCGTATGTTTTTACCTTTAATCTGTTATATTTTTCTTTGAACCAAAATCTGTTATGCTCTATAACCTGACGAAATCGTTCTACAAATCAGTTTCGTTTCTGGCTGGAGTGGAATTCGATTCTCCTTCTCAGTTTCCACTAGGTATCCATACGACTATTCAATAAAGGACAGTAATGTGAAGATCTTTTAGTCAGTTATCTCACATACATATCTGTGAAAGTATTTTGTAGTCTTCTTCAGCGTCGTAAATTATATGACCGACGCACCTCCCAATAGCACATCATATACTAATATCGATCCTAGGGGGTTGACTTCTCAGCTGTGCACATGACACCTGGCGGGAAGTAGGAAGAAGGGAAGAGGTGGTTGTCATGGGTGACTGAAAGTTACAAATACAATGAAATTAATGTCTACATTTACTGTGGTTTCAGTTTGCAATGGGAGCCTCTAGGATGTAATGTAACTTCCTGGCATTTTAAAACTGTGTGCTGGACCGAAACTCGGGCCATGAGCCGTGCTTGGCTTGCTCAGTTGGCACAGCACTTTCCCGCGAAAGGCAAAGGTCCCTAGTTCGACTCTCAGTCTGGCACACAGTTTTAATCTGCCTGAAAGTTTCAACATTACATCAAAATTTACTTTAGATGCAGACTAACAATTACAGCTATTATGATATTAACTTTTAGTTTGTTTAGTATCTCCACATACATGAGGGAAGAGCTAGAAATTGCTGTATGTTTTCCTCTGAGCGGCAGGTGAGTTGTTGAAGTGTGTATGCATGAATGCAAGATGGTAAGTCTATACTGACAGGTGCAGTCCACTTAGCAGTGGCAGTTACGACCTTGTAGAAAGCATAAGGCAGTAAATTTTTATATGATGTGTTTGCAGGAAGACTGTGAGGCGCATAGAAAAAATAAATTACACAATCTAAAACACTGAAGCGGGTATACGTTAAAGCAGCGGTGCTCACAACATGTGCACTTATACATCTAACATCCAGTATAAAACGGTATGTCCTGACCGATTCATCATCAAAACCGCTAAGGAGAGAAACCAGAGAGTGGGAGAGGGTACTGATCGTACGCTGCATGCATCGTTTAAGAAAATATTTTTCCAAATTCCACAATTAAGACCGTGAAATGAGGTGTGAAAGGTAATTTAAAATATGTTGCTATTAAAGAGTTTTGAATCTAGAAATACAAAGACTGATATTTGCTTTCTCAGTCCGAAATTGTATGTATATATATTTCAGTACTATGGGGAGTCCAACCCCTAAGGGAGTGAAGTAATGGATGAAAGCTTTTCTTTGAAAATTAATCATTTTTGCATGGCTACTGTAGCAATTTTAAAGCTATATCTATGAAAACCGCCATTTAACTTCTCAGCTGAAAATAAAAAAAAATATTTCAATGTTTGGAAATTTAACCCTTAATTGTATGTAATAGGTGATGAAAAGTCTCATGAAAATATTTCATTATGACAGATAAATTTATAAAAATGTGAAGTCGACTTTTCGGATAGAAAATTAAAAAAGCGTGTTTCAGTGCTTTTCGAATTTCAGTCGAAAGTTTTTATAGAAATGTTTCATTAAGTAAGCATTTTTGAAAGGATTATTAACATGTTGCAGCCCAGTCAGCAACTGTGATGAATTAATACGCCAAAGATCCGCCTCAGTTGCGAAAAGTTACTCGTCATTACCCAGGTTTCAGCTAGAGTAAGCTAGCCTTCTTCAAAAGCATAAAGTAAAATAATACATGCCAGAATAAGGCTCGGTCAAAAATAAAAAACTTAAGTACCGTGGTACCATGTCAAGCTACATTATTTAGCTGAGGAACAGCCCCAGCGCCACTTCGTGGAAATAGGTTGGGTAGCCGCGGACACTGAGTTCCAACGCAGTCTGGCATGTGTTAGTTTATTTTATGCTTGTGAGAAAGGCTAGATTACTCTAGCTGAAACCTGGGTAAAGACCATTAACTTTTCGCAACTGAGGTGGATTTTTGACGTATTAATTTATGCATTTTTGAATGGCTGGATTAACGAAAACCTCACACTTCAGTTACCACAATTGGTCAGAAGTACACCTGGAAAGACCATACTTCTGTGCCCTTAATTAGCGTTAAAAGCTTAAAAGGTGTTCAATTTGTCAAGCAAATGAAAGGAAGCTTCACCAAGACAAAGATGTCTCCAAGACAAATCGATTCTGTCAGTGTCGCACAGAAAAGATACGGATAGTTTCCTGCGTAATACATGCATGACTGCGTGCCTGAAGAATATTTTAATGTGCATCGAAGCAACACAGGCACTGTCTTATGGTATCTAATGCATAAAAACAAGGCCGTGACTTCAATCCTACGTCTCATAATATCCCTTTGAGTGTAGAATGTGTATGGAACCGTGAGATATGGAAATTTGGGTCTGTCCGGGGAGCGTTCTTGGATAGCCAAATCACTCGCGTAATGCGGGCAGTTTGGTTCAAGTTCCGATCTGGCACAAATTTTCATTGTCACAGTACAGTGTGTGGAGATTTGCCATATTTGTAAATGCGAATATGATTCTTGGATCTTTACTACTAAATTTTTCGGTAGGCGTAATATATATTTTTAAAATTATTTTTGTTTGAATCACTGCGCAAACTCAAGCGAAGTTGCGGGGGCTGAGCTATACCCATTAAAGAAAGGTCAACCATGTAATTGGTTCTCGTGTCTTGAAATGAAATAGACGTCATACTGTACTTTTGGATAACACCGGAATTTACGCAAAGGAATCTACACTGTACGTTCTCTTTGAACCGATGATGAAATGAAAATGGAACATTATTTGAAAAAACAAAAGAGTTGCAATACCCCACAACATCAAATATGATAAAACAGTGTGTTCAGCGCATTGTTCAATAACGTTTAGGCCCCCCACGAACCCTCAGGCACTCTTGAATGCGATGGAGTATGCTCAGTGCCAACTCACTGAAGACCTCTTGAGACTTTATTGCCTCAGTCCTCAATGGCAGCATTCCTGAGAGCCTCAGTCGTTAATGGAGGTTGCTGACGACTAAAAATTGCTCTTTCGAGCTCTACGTAATTATATTCGCTAGCATTCCGGCAAATCCATTTTTCGGATCTAACATGTGGTATCGATAGCAACGATGCCACGGAATAACTTCTCTATTTGGCACTACGAGAGACACCGACGAAAGCGCCCTCTAGCCGGTGCTGTCGAGGTCTACGAGCTCCGCGACTGCTTCAGTCCATTTGATCAGGTGTAGTCAGCCAGGACACTTCGCTTCAGCATCGCACCTTCGCACAAAGTTAGGTAGTCGTTCATCACCTTGTTTTTGCACCAGTAAACCACGTTCTTGCAGTACCGATTTGTATTACCTTTCCCTTTCCTACCCACGCGCCTCCTCCCGGGATACAAAACAACATCCTGTCATATCGTCAAACACTGCGAACACGATGAGGTCGAGTGTTATCATCCTGCACGCTTCACAACAGTCTCTGCAAAACCATATGTGTCGGAATTTTTTTCTCGTACATTGCAGCAGTCTTGTTGCCTTCCATTGGAACGGGCGATATGAGGCGGTCATCCATGATACCTGCACAGAATGCCACTGAGCCACACCATTGTTTGGGACGTTCCACACTCATTGAGGGATGATTGCCTTCCTCTGTTCGCCTCCATATGCGAACAGAGTTGTCGTCAGCGCGCTAGCCTATTCGCACCTCGTCTGTGAACAGCGTTTTTGTCCATTGGTCTCGTGTGTAGTGTTCTGGCGCATCTTACACATGCACCACTGTAATGTGGACAAAATGGTAGAGTCTTAAGGTCTTTGCCTGCGCTAGTGCCCATCAAGAATTCTGTTGGCACAGTTTGGGTACTTACGGTAATTCCTGTGGCTTCTCGAAGCTCGTGACGCGGAGTAATCGCTGTCTTTGTAGGGTGTCTCCCTGCAGATATTGTTACTGAGCTGTTGTAGTTTGGGGTGGATGACCTTCAGAATGTGGAGACAACACTTTGATCAAGGTGAACAATATTCCCAACGTCAGTCTCATGTTTTGTCCCACCAGTGTGATGATTTTGATACTGTCTGTCATGGAGAGGCTGTTCCGAGGCATTGTACTGCAGTACGAGGCACACGGACAACAACGAATTCACAAGAACTCAGCACTGGTTGACTGCGTTTGTTTACAAGCTGTGATTTCACGGCCTTTGATGGGGCAGAGTGGCAACTGCTAACGACTTCGCATTATGTACACAACCAGCTTTCTCCATAAACATAAAAGAAAAGCCCTTAGTGACTATTGGCAGGAAAAATAGAAATATGCTTAACTGTTTTTATGAGTGTAGTTGGATATATTTGCGACATAAACAGGAAAGGAACGTCCATAGTGGCTATTGGTGGGTAAATTGGAAACATGGTCCGGCGGGATTGGCCGAGCGGTTCTAGGCGCTGCAGTCTGGAACCGCGCGACCGCTACCGTCGCAGGATCGAATCCTGCCTCGGGCGTGGATGTGTGTGATGTCCTTAACTTCGTTAGGTTTAAGCGTTTCTACGTCCTAGGGGACTGATGACCTCAGAAGTTAAGTCCCATAGTGCTCAGAGCCATTTGAACCATTTGTAAATATGCTTCGCTTTTCTTGATGAGTGTAGCTGGATATATACGTGGAAAATATATGCAAATATTGACGGTAGTATAGACCTACGATTGTCTACCCAGAAGTGAAAGCAGCCTTTGTTGTAGTTATTTTACAGAATCATACACAACGACTATCCACTGTTACGAGTGTGACGAATGTTTGTCATATCTTTAGAAATTTGAAAATTCGGATTTTCGGGCGCCAGCACTCTTCGTGCACGTGGCATCATCTCACACCTGGTGCAGCGACCCTAGATCTACAACGGTGCAGGACATGAGCAGTTGCTGCTCATGGCGTTCAAAAGTGTGGATTTTGCAGGAAGTAATGGTCCCGTTGGTACTGGGTGATGCTTTGTCTTTGCCTAATGCCGGTGAGACGTGAGGCCATCTGGGTAGTAATCTCTGAGCAGCTCTTCGATCTGGCCGTTGGTGCACCAGAGTGATGTAATATACAGTCTGGTGCTTTCCAAATAGAAGGATGTGCTTACAGTGTTTTTGGTTAGAGGCTGGTGGTGATCATTGAGGCATAGTTCCGTGGGGGTAACGTTGCTTACTTTTGCTTGTGGTTTAGTGTTCATTCCTGAGCAACTGGTATCACGGATTTGGAAATCGTACTTTGCTCCTACTTGGGTACTTCCACATCACCGAGTTCTTGCTAACTGAGAGACGTTTATGTCAGCTGCGAGAGTCAGACTGTTGTGGAGTATACGAGCTGTAGTTGCTGGTCTAATACCACGTTCTGCCAGCGGTATTCTTAGAGCTTATTGTCGTCGAATCGAGACTGAACTTATACTGATTTCGTTGCAAGAGGAGTGCGCTATTCGTGCAGACAGTCATGTGATTTCGAGTGGACCCCGGTTGGACTGCCGCACAAATCAAAACAGAACTGATTACGTTCACGCAGACAATTCAGTGTCATTGAAAACCATTTACTTTTGGATTAATGCATTTAAACGTGGTCGGACGAGCACTGAAGACTAGGCGCGCTCTGGTCGTCCAGTTGAGGTCACGACAAAGGAATCTATTAACAGAATCTATGATATGGTGATGCAAGACCGCCGAAAAAATATCGTGAGATTCCAGAGAATGAGTGAGTGTAATATATCCTGCACAGGAAATTGGCTATGAGGAAGCTGTGTGCGTGACGGGCGCCGCGATTGCTCAAAGTCGACCAAAAGCACATCCTGCCCATTTCACCACAATATCTACCTATGTTTAAGCGCAATCCGTAAGACTTCCTACCCCGATCTGAGACTCTTGATGAAACTTGGTCTATCATTACACATCAAAGACAAAACGGCAGTCCAGACAGTGGACGAAGGCTGGTGAAAGTGCACCGAAGAAGGTGAACACTACTTTGTCAGCTGGTAAGTTGATGACGACAGTTTTTTATTATTGTTTGGGACTCCTACTCATGTTGTTGTTGTTGTGGTCTTCAGTCCTGAGACTGGTTTGATGCAGCTCTCTACGCTACTCTATCCTGTGCAAGTCTCTTCATCTCCCAGTGCCTACTGCAACCTACATCCTTCTGAATCTGCTTAGTGTATTCATCTCTTGGTCTCCCTCTACGATTTTTACCCTCCACGGTGCCCTCCAATGCTAAATTTGTGATCCCTCGATGCCTCAAAACATGTCCTACCAACCGATCCCTTCTTCCAGTCAAGTTGCGCCACAAACTTCTCTTCTCCCCAATCCTATTCAATACCTCCTCATTAGTTACGTGATCTACCCACCTTATCTTCAGCATTCTTCTGTAGCACCACATTACGAAAGCTTCTATTCTATTCTTGTCCAAACTATTTATCGTCCATGTTTCACTTCCATACATGGCTACACTCCATACAAATACTTTCAGAAACGACTTCCTGACACTTAAATCTATAATCGATGTTAACAAATTTCTCTTCTTGAGAAACGCTTTCCTTGCCATTGCCAGTCTACATTTTATATCCTCTCTACTTCGACCATCATCGGTTTTTTTACTCCCTAAATAGCAAAACTCCTTTACTACTTTAAGTGTCTCATTTCCTAATCTAATTCCCTCAGCATCACCCGACTTAATTTGACTACATTCCATTATCCTCGTTTTGCTTTTGTTGATGTTCATCTTATATCCTCCTTTCAAGACACTGTCCATTCCGTTCAACTGCTCTTCCAAGTCCTTTGCTGTCTCTGACAGAATTACAACGTCATCGGCGAACCTCAAAGTTTTTACTTCTTCTCCACGAATTTTAATACCTACTCCGAACTTTTCTTTTGTTTCCTTCACTGCTTGCTCAATATACAGATTGAATAACATCGGTGAAAGGCTTAATAATGAATTAAAAAAAAATAGGAGTGCGGGTTAGCTGCTACAAACAGCATAGTGAACGCATTATTGTGGCCAAGATAGACACAAAGCCCATGCCTACTACAGTAGTACAACTTTATATGCCAACTAGCTCTGCAGATGATGAAGAAATAGATGAAATATATGACGAGATAAAAGAAATTATTCAGGTAGCGAAGGGAGACGAAAATTTAATAGTGATGGGTGACTGGAATTCGTCAGTAGGAAAAGGGAGAGAAGGAAACATAGTGGGTGAATATGGATTGGGGGGAAGGAATCAGAGAGGAAGCGGCCTTGTAGAATTTTGCACAAAGCATAACTTAATCGTAGCTAACACTTGGTTCAAGAATCATAAAAGAAGGTTGTATACCTGGAAGAATCCTGGAGATACTAAAAGGTATCAGATAGATTATATAATGGTAAGACAGAGATTTAGGAACCAGGTTTTAAATTGTGAGACATTTCCTGGGGCAGATGTGGATTCTGACCACAATCTATTGGTTATGAACTACAGATTGAAACTGAAGAAACTGCAAAAAGGTGGGAATTTAAGGAGATAGGACCTGGATAAACTGAAAGAACCAGAGGTTGTAGAGAGATTCAGGGAGAGGATAAGGGAACAATTGACAGGAATGGGGGAAAGAAATACAGTAGAAGAAGAATGGGTAGCTCTGAGGGATGAAGTAGTGAAGGCAGCAGACGATCAAGTAGGTAAAAAGACGAGGGCTAATAGAAATCCTTGGGTAACAGAAGAAATATTGAATTTAATTGATGAAAGGAGAAAATATAAAAATGCAGTAAATGAAGCAGGCAAAAAGGAATACAAACGTCTCAAAAATGATATCGACCGGAAGTGCAAAATGGCTAAGCAGGGATGGCTAGAGGACAAATGTAAGGATGTAGAGGCTTGTCTCAATAGGGGTAAGATAGATACTGCATACAGGAAAATTAAAGAGACCTTTGGAGAGAAGAGAACCACTTGTATGAATATCGAGAGCTCAGATGGCATTCCAGTTCTAAGCAAAGAAGGGAAGGCAGAAAGGTGGAAGGAGTATATAGAGGGTTTATACAAGGGCGATGTACTTGAGGAAACTATTATGGAAATGGAAGAGAATGCAGATGAAGAAGAAATGGGAGATAAGATACTGCGTGAAGAATTTGACAGAGCACTGAAAGACCTGAGTCGAAACAAGGCCCCGGGAGTAGACAACATTCCATTACAACTACTGATGGCCTCGGGAGAGCCAGTGATGACAAAACTCTACCATCTGGTGAGCACGATGTATGAGACAGGCGAAATACCCTCAGACTTCAAGAAGAATATAATAATTCCAATCCCAAAGAAAGCAGGTGTTGACAGATGTGAAAATTACCGAACTATCAGTTTAATAAGTCACAGCTGCAAAATACTAACGCGAATTCTTTACAGACGAATGGAAAAACTGGTAGAAGCCGACCTTGGAGAAGATCAGTTTGGATTCCGTAGAAATGTTGGAACACGTGAGGCAATACTGACTTACGACTTATCTTAGAAGAAAGATTAATAAAAGGCAAACCTACGTTTCTAGCATTTGTAGACTTAGAGAAAGCTTTTGACAATGTTAACTGGAATACTCTCTTTCAAATTCTGAAAGTGGCAGGGGTAAAATACAGGGAGCGAAAGGCTACTTACAATTTGTACAGAAACCAGATGGCAGTTATAAGAGTCGAGGGGCATGAAAGGGAAGCAGTGGTTGGGAAAGGAGTGAGACAGGGTTGTAGCCTTTCCCCGATGTTATTCAATCTGTATATTGAGCAAGCAGATCTACTTGATCGTCTGCTGCCTTCACTACTTCATCCCTCAGAGCTACCCATTCTTCTTCTACTGTATTTCTTTCCCCCATTCATGTCAATTGTTCCCTTACGCTGTCCCTGAATCTCTCTAGAACCTCTGGTTCTTTCAGTTTATCCAGGACCCATCTCCTTAAATTCCCACCTATTTGCAGTTTCTTCAGTTTCAATCTGCAGTTCATAACCAATAGATTGTGGTCAGAATCCTACTCATAGATACCTGCATAAAAGTATTTGTTCATTAACAATGCGAAACATTGTTCAGTATTTCAATCATACAGTAAAAAGTGCTAAGAGAGCAGCGAGAAAATTAAATTCTGTACGTTGTTTCATTTGTGCATACAGTTACATTAATACGACCCTAGCTGTAGCCCGATGAACATCCGTTCGTACATTTAATTTCCTGTTTCAGTTTCCTGTTGCTCCCGTGCTTAAGTTAAATGTGTTTTCCGATACGGCTTCTCAGCGTGTATTTCGCACCTACATTTACCCTCTGTCCACTAGTAGTTTCCATGTTACTCTATTCTGCATTCTCTTAACACGGGAGCAATAGCAATAAACCATAACTGTCTGTTTTGCACATATTCGCTTACTGTTTGCGTATCTGGTGTGTTAGCATTAGTATTTCGCTCAGGCATCAACACACTCACAAAATGATACTGTTCTAGTTTTGCAGTATATCTTCACAACATTTTATTGTCTATGTTAAACAACACATTTATCATATTTTTACCTCTGACACGTGAATTATGTTTCATTTATTTCTCACCCACAAAACGGATGATGTCTTCTGCAATGAATCTGTTTAGTTTAGTTTTAGTTATGTCATGTTCCGTAGATCATTTTCACGATTATTTTATCAATATGATGTGGAACATGTCAGGTTACTATATATATATATATATATATATATATATATATATATATATATATATGAATAGTGCTAATATAAATATTGCTGAAATTTTTATTTCTACACATGCAACTACATTTAGAGGTACAATTTTTTTTTACCAGTTCTGAAACAGAAACTCGTCCATGGAACAGAAGGAGTTGTCCAAAAGAAATGATTTTAAACTAGATTTAAAACTTGATCCGCTACCTTCCAGACACTTTGTGTTGTTGGAAAAATGATCAAAGATTCTTGTGGCTGAAAAGTGTACTCCTTTTTGAGCAAATCACAGCTACAAAGGGAAGTTCATTTTTGCCTCTAGTGTTGTACGTATGAACATCACTGTCCTTCGCGAACAGAGATAGATATGTTGAGAAGCGTGTGTGAATCCTGACATTATAGCCAGTTTGACGTGGCCCGCCACGACTCCTTCTCCTAAGTCAGTCTCTTAACCTCTGCGTTGTACCAACATTAAACATTTACAGCTATTGGTTATATACAGTATCTATTTCAGTCGCTTTTCTTCTTCTACGGTTTTCTTCATTTACGTCTTTCTAGTACCATGCAAGCTATTCATTGATGACAAAACATATGTCATACCATACTGTCCATTATTGAAGTTTGTGTTTTCCAGGCACACGTTTCCTCACCAAATCTACATAGAATCTCCAAGTTACCAATTGTATGTCCATTTAATTTTCCGCATCATTCATTCACATGCAGTCATTTTCTTTTTCTTGTATCCCATAAGAAAACATTATTACGCCATTTTCTGGAATTGTGGCCCCATCAACAAGTCTTTGCTGGACATGTAGTACGTTGACATTAGAAAGACAAGAAGTATCTTTCAGTTATGTCAAATAATTTTACACTCACACAGATAAAGTTACATCGTCGATGACTTTTCGATTATTTATCATTTCCTATCATTTTACCGCAGTACTTTTTAACTCATCAACAAGTAGTAGCTTGACATGTGCCACGTTGACATTAGAAAGACAGGAAATACCTGCCAGTTCCCTCACATGATTTTGCCTATTGATACTTCACTAGAACAGAGTTTCTCGTGGAACACTGGTGTTCTGCGGGAAATGAATAAGTGCTCCGCGAAAAACTATTAACATTGCAGTTTTTTACGATATTATGACGAGACTTACTCAACGGATATAAATTTCATAATCGACCTCTGTTGGCACCACAAAATATCAAGTGCGACTGATTACCAATAACATTAGACTTTTCATGCCACTTATATTCTGTACGAAAAGAGCTTATATTGCTTTGCCGCCATTAACATAGTGATTTCCTCTTATTAGTAATGGCCAAACGCTGCGATCTAACAGCGTGTTTACACTTTGACTGCTTACCTGCGTGTTATGTAGATGTTCAAAATCTCATCCGTCTCTTACTCGTTGAGTAGCTGAGTTACTACAGCGGCCATGTAAGTCATCTCGTAATCATTACTACAAATATCCGCCACATTCAGAGAAGAACGACTCTGCAGTGCACTTTAATGGTACTCGGCTAATCTGTGTGTCGCGATTCTGTTGTCGGCACAGAATGAAGATAATAGAAAGTCGTTTCACCACACCTCCAGTCCACTCAATAACTGCGACCGCTTTGGCTCTCTTTCCTCTGCTGTCATCATCCAACGCAGCAAAGGGCTAGTTACCGCGACAACACAATACTGTTGACAGAATTACTGATACATTCTGTATACATCCGATTAAAATACATCAACAAAAGAAATGTTAAGTGTTTAGCATATGGACGTCTAAATACTAGAGAAAACTAATCTATGGGACTTAATTCACACTCCAATCTATTCGCATTGCTAAGCTGAGCTTCGATGCCTTGTTTTGTGATCGGTACATGTGCAGATAAACTGATCCGAACTAAAATAAATTTACTTCGGGGTGACAGTGATAAATTATCTTTCTTATATGTATCTCTTTCATATATTGTGTAGGATTGGCAACAGCTACGTATGTTCACTGTATATATTTTCGCTTGAATTCATACGTGCCATTAAGATATACTTCCTGTTCTTTGGACATGCGATGATAGCGATGAATGGGTACGGGAGATTTTGATTCACTTGGTCTAATTAAGAATACGGTACTCCACGAGCTTATCCCTCTGAATAAAGGCTTTGAAATAGTGGACATCAACTGTTAGTAGGTCTACCAATGTAGATAAGTAAAACAAAACATCTTCCATACCTCAGTATTAAATAGTCTGCATTTACTTATAATTTTACCATAAAAGTCTGCGAAATGTACAGGGTGTTACAAGAAGGTACGGCCAAACTTTCAGGAAACATTCCTCACACAAAAATAAAGAAAAGATGTTATGTGGACATGTGTCCGGAAACGCTTAATTCCCATGTTAGAGCTCATCTTAGTTTCGTCAGTATGTACTGTACTTCCTCTATTCACTGCCAGTTGGCCCAATTGAAGGACGGTAATGTTGACTTCCGTGCTTGTGTTGACATGCGACTCATTGCTCTACAGTACTAGCATCAAGCACATCAGTACGTAACATCAACAGGTTAGTGTTCATCACGAACGTGGTTTTGCAGTAAGTGCAATGTTTACAAATGCGGTGTTGGCAGATGCCCATTTAATGTATGGATTAGCACGGGCCAATAGCCGTGGCGCGGTACGTTTGTATCGAGACAGATTTCCAGAACGAAGGTGTCCCGACAGGAAGACGTTCGAAGCAATTGATCGGCGTCTTAGGTAGCACGGATCATTCCAGCCTATGACTCGCGACTGCGGAAGACCTAGAACGACGAGGACACCTGCAATGGACGAGGCAATTCTTCGTGCACTTGACGACAACCCTAATGTCAGCGTCAGAGAAGTTGCTGCTGTACAAGGTAACGTTGACCACGTCACTGTATGGAGAGTGCTACGGGAGAACCAGTTGTTTCCGTACCAAGTATAGCGTGTGCAGGCACTATCAGTAGCTGATTGGCCTTCACGGGTACACTTCTGCGAACGGTTCATCCAACAATGTGTCAATACTCATTTCAGTGCAAATGTTCTGTTTACCGATGGGGCTTCATTCCAACGTGATCAAATTGTAAATTTTAACAATCAACATGTGTGGGCTGACGAGAATCCGCACGCAATTGCGCAATCACGTCATCAACACAGATTTTCGGTGAACGTTTGGGCAGGCATTGTTGGAGATGTCTTGATTGGGCCCCATGTTCTTCGACCTACGCCCAATGGAGCACGCTATCATGATTTCATACGGGATACTCTACCTGTGCTGCTAGAACAGGTGGCTTTACAAGTACGATACAACGTGTGGTTCATGCACGATGGAGCTCCTGCACGTTTCAGTCGAAGCGTTCGTACGCTTCTCAACAACAGATTCGGTGACCGATGGATTGGTAGAGGCGGACCAATTCCATGGCCTCCACGCTCTCCTGACCTCAACCCTCTTGACTTTCATTTATGGGGGCATTTGAAAGCTCTTGTCTACGCAACCCTCGTACCAAATGTAGAGACTCTTCGTGCTCGTATTGTGGACGGCTGTGATACAATACGCCATTCTCCAGGGCTGCATCAGCGTATCAGGGATTCAATGCGACGGAGAGTGGACGCATGTATCCTCGCTAACGGAGGACATTTTGATCATTTCCTGTAACAAAGTGTTTGAAGTCACGCTGGTACGTTCTGTTGCTGTGTGTTTCCATTCCATGATTAATGTGATTTGAAGAGAAGTAATAAAATGAACTCTAACATGGAAAGTAAGCGTTTCCGGACACATGTCTACATAACATATTTTCTTTCTTTGTGTGTGAGGAATGTTTCCTGAAAGTTTGGCCGTACCTTTTTGTAACACCCTGTATACAAATGTGTGAGAACCAGATCTGGCAAACTGAAATGTACACATCTACTCTCGGACTCGTCGTTTAAAATGGCTTCCTGACTTTTTCAAATAATGTAATTGGGACTGAAATTTATACCCAGATTCATAAATTCCCGAATTTTGGGAACAAAAGTGAATTATGGTTACGTGAAATCATGTAAAAAAAGAAATCACCAAATACTTTACCAAATTTCCAGATGCATCCTGCTCAACAGTTTACTGTTTGGAGCATTACTAAGTAAATAACATTAATTTGTAATATTTTGTCACTGTCCATTGCTGAGCTTCTGATCGTGAACGTAGCTGAAGAATTCTTCAAGATGAATCATCTCAGTGGAGAGTGAAAAAGTAGACCAGCTGATTCATGTATTTTATTCTCCTGTGATTTAGTTCACATTGAACAATAAAGTATAACTTTAACTGTGTAACAGACCTGTTACTATTTTAATTCCCAAATTAAATTAAGCAGCACGTGAGACATGAATTTATTGTTAAAACGACAGCACACCTCATGATACATGACAAAGCTTTGTATCCTGTAACGCGGGTTTCACGGAGGTTTGTTTATGTAGATGATCAGGATTACAGGCTGAGAAAGTTGTCGGCAGCGTGACGTTCGGAATTTGAATGTTGCACGTGTCTCTACAAGTCGGTACACTTTGCATTCATTGTCTCATGTTTCCGACTGCTTCCAACCTCGGAGATCTAACAGATGCGGCGCTAGCGTGACGAATTGTGATTTATGCGTCAACTGAGTTGTGCTTTAACGTTCACGTCTGTGTAATGGAATTTGAAGAGATTTGTTACTTTCCTTTCTTATTTATACCGGGGTTGGTGAGGCGGGTGCACCCCTGAATGGTCACCACTGAAAAACAAACGTGCTAACGTACTGCACTCACGTCCGTACACTATGCGTCGGCCATGTTCTCCCTCCAGTCCCTGCGGTGCTTTGAGCCCGAACTTCAGCATGACACTAACAAGTTATAGGTCTACTACTTCTGTGAAAGTATCATTCAAAGCTTAAAGAAGAAATTACATTTTTTCTTTTTTTATAATTTTTATATTGTTAAAAGTATCTATATATTTATGGTTAAAGAGGGGAATTTTGAGGAAAGGAAGCTGCGTCAATTCAACTGATACATCTGTCACTGAAGGAGAAAAGGATAAACAAACCGGCATTTCTTCACAAGATACTATTAAAGAACAAGTACTCTGTACAATAGGATCCATCTGGATTCGCGTGTACTAGTGAGTTAGATGCTCCTACTTCAGTGTGTGTGATATGTCAAATAAAACTCGTGAACGGTTCTTTGACTCCAGCTAACTTTCATCGACACCTATAAACAATGCATGACGATCACAAAGCAAAAGATGTGTACATTTTTAAAAGACAGCATCACTCAACAGGAAAGTTTAAACATTAAATAATTAGTAATGCAAAAACTGAAAATGAAAATGTAACCTAAATATCATACCGTGTAAGTTACTTCATTGCTCTTAATGGTGAAGCCATGCATAAAAGACATAGTGTCATGCACGATTAACGAGCAGACTGACAAGAACATAGATGCGATATAATTATCTAATTGTGCTGTATCATGACACACCAATGTGCTTTCTGCAGCCATCGACTTGGACTTTGCAGTTAGTACGCAAATGAGTGAATCTACAGATGCAGATGAACTACCAGTATTTGTCAATTATAAATTTGATAAAAAAAGCGGACGCCCATTTACTTCGTATGTCTACACAAGAAACAGCAGGAGAAGATATATTTTATTGCATTATTGACTAAATTATAAAATATGAGATCGGTGGGGAGAACTTTATTAACATTTGCACGATAATTGTTACAACCTCAATAAGAAAAACCAAAGGAGATATGTCATGTATACTGCTGATAGGTACAAGAGCCATCAGCAGTAACTGCATTTTGCATAGGCGAGTTCAAGTAACAAAAGTGCCTATTCATTTAAAATATGTTAAGGATAAAGTGGTAAAAATGATAAATTCTGTAAAACTTCGGCTACTGTGGTCCAGATTGTTTAAAATATTTTATGATAAGGTGGGTAGTGAAGAGAGCGCACTATTACTAAATCGAGAAATCAGATGGCTGCCCATAGGAAAAGGCTTATAACTTTGTAATGCGTTACTGGCCTTCTTTAATGTGCAAAATAATTCCTGTTTTATCGAATTTTTAAGATGTGCCTCATGGGTAACAAAACTCACATATACAGTAGACATTATTAGAAAGTGCAACGAAATTAATTGGTCATTGATAGCGTGCAATGTTAATATCTTAAATACAGGAGACAAGAATTGATTCTTTTGCGACAAAATTAAAATTTTTGTTTTCTTCAGTCCAAGAAAACTACTTTAATATTAATCATCATATAAGGGGGCCATATTGTAATTGTTTCCCCACTTTATGTGAATGTTTGACCAAAAATAGTTTTAACATAGCTCAGTGAATTCATTAGTTATTTATAGAGAAGTCACATCTTGGACAAATCTCCTCTGAAATATCTTTCAACGATTGGTGAAATAGTTCGTGGGTTCGAGAACCCTTCCCATAACAGTTCAGCCAACATTCTTAAGGGTGGGAGACTATGAAATACTAATCGACTTTATAATTGACTGATTTAAAGCCAAAGCACGAAAATGTGCCATTGTGTAATTTCTGGGCTAATTTATGAGAAGAATATGAATTCATCGAAACACGTTCTTAATGCTTTATTTCCGTGTATATGAAGCACGATTCTTATTATGCTGCAACGAAGACAAAGTTCAAAAACACGCCTGACGCCACACCAGATGTTAAAATTCAACTTTCTGCTCTATTGTACCTGACATTTAGATGATTTTCAATTTAATAATCACTGAAACCACAGAAAATATTTAACTTTATTGTTAAGTATTATGGAAAAAATAATTACTGAATACATTTGAACTAAATTTTCTTATTTTAAAAACTTTATTTTGATTTATCCCTTATTACTTATGATTTTAAATTGAAGTGACTAAGGTATAATCTAATCTCTCTTTCTTTTTAATTTTACTAATTTTTTTAAACTTCAAAGTAAGTTAGATCTTCCACGAAATTACTAGGATTCTCAAAGGATTATGTCAGAGAAAATGTTAAGGATCCCCTGCTCTAGAATCAGATACAGAATTTATTTAATGATCCATCCTGCAGCCTCAGTCAGGATCTATAAAAAAAACTAATCTGGGTTCATAGCTTTGTAAAGTACACTTAGTATGGTATGGAATGCAGTGTACTGCTGCAGTAGTCTTATGTTGAAGACAGGTTTGATAATGCAGTCCACACAACTATTTTCATATCGACATTGCTACGGCACCCTACATGCATTTGTACCTTGGAAGTTCCAACTGTCATCTTCTTGTTCGTTCCTCATGGTCACACACTTAAGAATTAATACTGTCCAGGTCTGAAAGGTACCTGTTCTTCAGTTTAGAAGATGAACATCAGTCTCAGTTTGGTTGGGTTACTACTGACGGATATCAACATAATAACTAAGAAATTATTTTCTTTTAACATGAGAAAGTTTTACAGTCATAGAAAACAGAAAAAAATACACCATGTACAATTCATGGAGTGGCTTCTGTCATTATTTCTTTTTGAACACTAATACATCTGTCAAGCACACAGGCACGCAAACGCCTTATCAATGCAGAAGTGAGATATCTGCTCTTCACAGCCTAAAAAATGCGTCAAACTACCGCAACAGCGCTTTCTGTTGGTATGTAACATATCTGGCACCCTGCTTACTGTGTTTCAAGCATTCATCTCGATCTCTAATTTATATCTCCACTTTTATCTACATCAATTAACTATTATTATGCTTCATGAAGAGTCCAATTAATCTATCCTTTCTTTCTGTGAACTCTCTTTCTCACCGAGTTTGATTCTGTGTCTCTTTATATGCTAATCACAATTTTCAACATTCTTCTGCATATACAGATTTCCAAAATTCGAATCTCTTCTTGTCTGTACTGTTTATTCCAGTCTTTTCCGGTCCATACTGTTTATTAACCTCGCTTCACTTTCTTATATGGCTACGCTGTAACCAAAAACTTTACAAAATACTTCCTAAAATGAAATTTACATCCTGTGATACCATCATCATATTTTTCTAGTAAGATTTCTTGGATTCCGTTTACTATTACGATCCTTCGATCCTTTTTACGTCGACATTTACCGCCCAGGAAGCAAAACTCGTCTACTGCTTTCATTGCCACATTTCCTAGTCAAATTCCCTTATTGTCAGCTGACTATATTCAGCTATACCCCATTGCTCATGTTTCCCTATCATTTGCATTCATCATATAATCTCAATGCACTGAACTGTTTTTCCAAATACTTCTCCACCTATGACGTAATTGCAGAGTTATCTACTTAGTTATCAATTTAAGAAGACTGCAAAGTGGTTCAAGTCGGAAAAAATCGATTTTCGGTTTTCATCATATTTCGATAGATTATAGTTTTATTTAAGTACTCTGAAAAGTATTTTGCTGACAAAAAATTTTTGTCGAGCATTTAAAGAGCGTTTTCCTACCACGTGTGTTTATGCGCCACGCCCACTTTCCTGTGACCCACTTTTCTGCATATATTTTAGATCTTTATATCCCCTACATAGCACGTTTGGGATTTTTTTTACTCCCGAGTGTGTTGGCTATTCTTGGAATGCAACGGTCGGTATTATTTTGCTTCTGCTGTTCGTAAACAACACGCTTTCAAACACGCGGTTAGTTTTGCTCAAGTGTGATTGCGAGTAGCTGTTATACTTAAATTTTGCAGTGCTTGTTTACGTGTGTTTTGTTGTGTTTAATAAAGATGATGAAACGTAAAGGCATTTTCAAGAAACGACAATTTAGAGGAAACAAGTTTACAAAGTTTTCTGTACAAGAGGTTATGTCTCCTGGCAATGATGTTTCAAATTATAGTTCTACAACAAGTGCATCACCAAAGAAGCTCTCACCGTTTCAAGAGAGTTACAACGAATTTATTGTAAGTGACAAGGGGCGCAGTAACATTATTAGAAATTTGAGAATATTATCAGATTTAATTTCTAAATTTGTAAAATGTTGACAGTGTTTGGGTCACAGAGTGTGAAAATTTGTGAGTGTGCCAGTGGGAGAAAAGGCTTAGCAGTTGCTTTGGATTTAATTTGCACTAAATGCTCAGTTGTGATTTCATTTATGAGTTCTTCAAAACCAGATACAAGTGGCCCTTGTGAAATCAATACTACATTAGTTATGCCTTACGAGGCATTGGAAGGGCATGGCTGCACGGAGAACATTTTGTTCAGTGATGAACTTACATCAACCGCCAAATAAATTTGAAAAACTGACTGCAATATTAGAGAAAGCTGTATGTGAGGTCAGTGTGGAAAGCATAAAACTGGCTGCTAGGGGAGCAGTGGAAGAAAATGACGATTGTTCGGGTATTGCAGTTGCACTTGGTGGAAGTTGGCACAAAAGAGGACATACTTCTCTGAATTGAGCAGTGACTGCCACGAGTGTAGACACCGGTAAAGTGTTAGATGTGGAGATAATGTCTAAATGTTGCAAATGTTATAAAGTCAATGAACATAAAGAACACATCTGTGCGACTAATTGCCGGCCGCGGTGGTCTCGCGATTCTAGGCGCGCAGTCCGGAACCGTGCGACTGCTACGGTCGCAGGTTCGAATCCTGCCTGGGGCATGGATATGTGTGATGCCCTTAGGTTAGTTAGGTTTAAGTAGTTCTAAGTTCTAGGGGACTAACGGCCACAGCAATTGAGTCCCATAGTGCTCAGAGCCATTTCAACCATTTTTTTGTGTGACTAATTTTAGAGGAACAAGTGGAGTACACCAAATATTTCATCCCCCCTTAGAAACAGGAGGTGTACGGTACACCAAATATTTGGGCGACGGTGACAGTAAGACATAGAAATATGTAGTGAACTATAAGCCATATGGAGATGTCATTATTAACAAAATAGAATGTGTAGGCCACGTTCAAAAACGTTTGGGAACAAAACTGAGAAATCTAACTGTTGATATGAGAGGAAAAGGAGATTCAAAATTGTTGACCGGAAAGGGTCAGTTAACTAAAACTGAAATAGAAAACTTGCATATATGTTATGGGCAGGAGAAATAAAGAAAATCTGGAGGCAATGAAGAGAGATGTTTGGGCCATATTCTTCCATAAGTTCTCTACTGATGATAAGCCATGTCATGGGTTGTGTCCATCAGGAGAAAATTCGTGGTGCAAATACAATAGGGCTAAGGCAACTGGAGAACCTTATTCTCCCCAGCATTCTGTTCCTGCTGCTGTTATTACAGTAATTAAACCTATTTTCAGACACTTGGCTCATCCTGAACTTCTAAGGAATTGTCTGCAAGGGCAGAAACAGAACCCAAACGAATGTTTGAACAGCATAATGTGGGACTGCCTTCCAAAAACTATATTTGTAGTCATGCATACAATGAAACTATGAGTTCATCATGCTGTTATTACATTCAGTTGTGGTAATATTGGAAACTGATGGGTACTTAAAAAGCTGGGAATTAATCCTGGAGAAAATAAGATCACTGGGCTGCAACACTGCGATAAAATGAGGATAGCCGATGCAGACAGGTGTGCATCTAATACGGCCAAGAAAGCAAGACAAACATCCAGGAAGATGAAAAAGAAGCTGGAAGACCTGCTAGAGGCCAAAGAAGAGCCATCATATGCAGCAGGACAATTTTAATTAACTGTAAGTAACAATTTTCAAAAGTTTTATCTTTAAAGTAAATATCCTGCAAACTAAAATTTTCCGTACATATGCCCCATTATATCCGAAACTATAATAGATAAATGAATGAAATTTTCAGAGACTCTGCATAATATAAAAAGCCACCTACTACATTAATTAATATTCTTCAATTAGCAAGTTCAGAAAAAATATTTTTTTCAGAAAAACTTAATATTTTTGTTAGTAAATTTAAAAAAAGTATTTCTTAAAAACTATAAAATGGATAAAGTAGATTTTTGTACAGTTGACTCTATTAGCATCATGTAACGTACTGGTACAGTAAAAATATTAAAGTCCTGCATCAAATAGTTTTTTTCAGAAATGGGTTACATACTTACCTAAATTAACAGGGTTAGAAAGGCTGGGTGTGGTCCCCTTAAAATGAATAAATCTCACTGACATAAACCTCCGAAAGATATATTTGATCACTGAGGAATGCATGGTAATCAGATGGCTACATTTTGCAAGGAAACTGCTGTCTTCTGCTAGTCTTTCCAGCCAGGGGCCTGGCGCATTCGGGTAGCAGGCGTCTGTCCAGTTAGGGAAAGCTGCACCCTACTACAGACATATTCCAGAAACGACGAGGTGTTTTTTTCTCGGAGGAGCCGTTACAGAATGGGTATCAGTCTTTGAATGAACATAGAAACATTGAGAAGAAACTATGGGGCAAAACAGTGTATCCTCCATTCCGTACTATTAGCGCTGTGAGCGATCTGAAGTGATTTATAGCTACGAAACTAAAACGATTTCTACACTCCTGGAAATGGAAAAAAGAACACATTGACACCGGTGTGTCAGACCCACCATACTTGCTCCGGACACTGCGAGAGGGCTGTACAAGCAATGATCACACGCACGGCACAGCGGACACACCAGGAACCGCGGTGTTGGTCGTCGAATGGCGCTAGCTGCGCAGCATTTGTGCACCGCCGCCGTCAGTGTCAGCCAGTTTGCCGTGGCATACGGAGCTCCATCGCAGTCTTTAACACTGGTAGCATGCCGCGACAGCGTGGACGTGAACCGTATGTGCAGTTGACGGACTTTGAGCGAGGGCGTATAGTGGGCATGCGGGAGGCCGGGTGGACGTACCGCCGAATTGCTCAACACGTGGGGCGTGAGGTCTCCACAGTACATCGATGTTGTCGCCAGTGGTCGGCGGAAGGTGCACGTGCCCGTCGACCTGGGACCGGACCGCAGCGAGGCACGGATGCACGCCAAGACCGTAGGATCCTACGCAGTGCCGTAGGGGACCGCACCGCCACTTCCCAGCAAATTAGGGACACTGTTGTTCCTGGGGTATCGGCGAGGACCATTCGCAACCGTCTCCATGAAGCTGGGCTACGGTCCCGCACCCCGTTAGGCCGTCTTCCGCTCACGCCCCAACATCGTGCAGCCCGCCTCCCGTGTCGCGACAGGCGTGAATGGAGGGACGAATGGAGACGTGTCGTCTTCAGCGATGAGAGTCGCTTCTGCCTTGGTGCCAATGATGGTCGTATGCGTGTTTGGCGCCGTGCAGGTGAGCGCCACAATCAGGACTGCATACGACCGAGGCACACAGGGCCAACACCCGGCATCATGGTGTGGGGAGCGATCTCCTACACTGGCCGTACACCACTGGTGATCGTCGAGGGGACCGAGGGGACACTGAATAGTGCACGGTACATCCAAACCGTCATCGAACCCATCGTTCTACCATTCCTAGACCGGCAAGGGAACTTGCTGTTCCAACAGGACAATGCACGTCCGCGTGTATCCCGTGCCACCCAACGTGCTCTAGAAGGTGTAAGTCAACTACCCTGGCCAGCAAGATCTCCGGATCTGTCCACTATTGAGCATGTTTGGGACTGGATGAAGCGTCGTCTCACGCGGTCTGCACGTCCAGCACGAACGCTGGTCCAACTGAGGTGCCAGGTGGAAATGGCATGGCAAGCCGTTCCACAGGACTACATCCAGCATCTCTACGATCGTCTCCATGGGAGAATAGCAGCCTGCATTGCTGCGAAAAGTGGATATACACTGTACTAGTGCCGACATTGTGCATGCTCTGTTGCCTGTGTCTATGTGCCTGTGGTTCTGTCAGTGTGATCATGTGATGTATCTGACCCCAGGAATGTGTCAATAAAGTTTCCCCTCCCTGGGACAATGAATTCACGGTGTTCTTATTTCAATTGTCAGGAGTGTATTAATGGGATATGTATAGTTTATAAATATTACATAACTAGACATTTCCCTGAGCCCTCGCTTGTGTATGCATTTGACACATATATCGAAAACCTCTCTGTCTCAGTGTCCACCTTCTCACCTTCCGTCTGTCCATCCCATCCTCCCACTTTTATCTGTCAATTTCCTCTCTCCACACCCTCTTTCTCTCCACCTCCTCCTTCCACACACTTTTTCCATTTCCTACGCCCCTTTTCTCCGCCTACATCTTCCGTCGTTCCTTTGACCTTACCTTCCTCCCCTTCTCTCTTCCAATTCGAGACTTCTTCTCTTCCGTTTCCACCTGGCCACAATCTTTCAGCTCCTTTAACCTGCCTCATGCATCTCCCCCTCCTCCCCCCGCCTCAGTGTCTGTGTTGAGCTGCGCACCCTTCAGATGTTTTGGAGAGGTACCCATTCTTCCAACGTTTTGGGAAGGCTGGGAGGAGTTACTCCGTAGACTACCTTTATGCGACGGTAATATGGTGCCATTTTTCAACAGGATAATTCTATTTCAATAATGGAACGTGTCTTTATGCTCTGTCTCCATGATATTGAGATGCTTCCATGGCCTGCAGGATCCCCTGATCAGTCCCCGATAGAACACATGTGGAACGAGCTCGACCTCATATTCCGCCCCAGTGCCAGTATCTAGGAAATCAAGGACTAGACCCAACAGTTGTGGACTAGCTTACCTCACGAGAGGATACGACAGCCTTAAGGCATTGTCCCCAAACGAATCAGTGAATGCACCCAGGACAAGCGAGGCGTCAAGTCACACAGATAAGTGAGGTCATACTGAAGTCATACTGTCAAGTTGTTTCAAAATTTGACTCGATTTTGTAATCACTGTAACAGCGTGACACATCCTCTCGACCCCTGTAGTTCCGTTTAGTTCCCTGTATCCCTTCTGTGTGCTTCCTGTCCTCTTCTTCGTCTCTTTCTTCTTCTTCTTCTTCTTCTTCTTGTGTGTGTGTGTGTGTTTGAGGTTTACGGGCGCTAAACAGCGGGGTCATCAGCGCCCATTCTTCTTCTTCTTCCAGGAGGTTGGGAGCTAGGTTGGAGCTGTAAGGTGCTGGTGCCCAAATGAAATAGTCTAGTACACGATACGAATTTAGCAAACAAACTGGATACCTTGAAAAATCACAGACGCCTCTGATTAAACAATTTTACTTGCCACACGACTAACAGCCAATAGAAGCTCCACAATATTTAACTGCACTTGTTACACTAACGTCATCAAGCGAAGATTACTCAAACTTCTAAATTAACATTAGCGGCTGCTTTAAACTGTACACCAACACAAGATTTCAATAAAACTCAAATAGTAGGAAATATTTTGCCAAATAAACGAAAGAATAATTATGTGAAATTAAACAAAGCTTAGAAAACTGAAAATTATTCAGGAGTAAGTACTTGACGTCTGCTCCAAAATTTACATCATGCATGTAGTGAAAGAAATTCATAGCACAGTAACTAAAAGCAAAATGTTTACTAGGTGAATAAGGAACAAAATCAGAAGGTTTTAATTAACAACGTAGAGACGCTCTACAAGTACGTTTTGGCAGCAGCAGCAGATTCATGCCCAACATGTCACAAAAGCTTAAACTTTTCAAATAAATTAGCTAAGACAACCATTTAAATAATCTGAAAATAGAATGAGTTTTTCACTCTGCAGTGGAGTGTGCGCTGATATTAAACTTCCTGGCAGATTAAAACTGTGCGCCCGACCGAGACTCGAACTCGGGACCTTTGCCTTTCGCGGGCAAGTGCTCTACCATCTGAGCTACCGAAGCACGACTCACGGCCGCTACTCACAGCTTCACTTCTGCCAGTATCTCGTCTCGTACATTCCAAACTTTACAGAAGCTCTCCTGCGTACCTTGCAGAACAAGCACTCCCCCAGGCTGTGGCTAAGCCACGTGTCCGCAGTATCCTTTCTTTCGGGAGTGCTTGTTCTGCAAGGTTCGCAGGACAGCTTCTGTAAAGTTTGGATTGTAGGAGACGAGATACTGGCAGAAGTGAAGCTGTGAGTACCGGGCGTGAGTCGTGCAGAGTGAAAAACTCATTCTGGAAACCTCCCCCAGGCTGTGGCTAAGTCACGTCTCCGCAGTATCCTTTCTTTCGGGAGTGCTTGTTCTGCAAGGTTCGCAGGAGAGCTTCTGTAAAGTTTGGAATGTAGGAGACGGGATACTGGCAGAAATGAAGCTGTGAGTACCGGGCGTGAGTCGTGCATCGGTAGCTCAGATGGTAGAGCACTTGCCCGCGAAAGGCAAAGGTCGCGAGTTCGAGTCTCGGTCGGGCGCACAGTTTTAATCTGCCAGGAAGTTTCAATCTGAAAATACTTAAAAATTTCCAGTACTCGATCCATGAGACAATCGCCAGCTACTATTCAAGATCCGAAATCGCCACAAGACACTCAGTTCCAACTGGCAAGTTAACGGCTAAATTTATTATTTAACACGCACATGTACGTAACGGACAGAAGCCTCCACCAAATGGGCACGCCAAAATGGCGGCAAAGCTTGCACGCAGAGCATAAGGAAGAATTTGGTTGATACAGAGGTTAAAACAGTGGACGAAAAAATATACCTTTCGTCAAGCAGGCTAGCACACCGTGGGACTAAATTTTACACTCGCTCGAATTCGCCCCACTTCTGTAATTCAACATCAACCTCAAGGCTGTGGTCTACCTTATTGCGCTTAAAACAACTTAGCCATAACTGAAACATACAAAACAGCAACTGTCGAACGATCCAAAATACAACAGTACACATTTGCGAACTCGAAAGGTACAATTTAACACCGCGTTGTCTAACACCTAAAGCTTTGTTTCTTGTACAGGAAGTTATGAGCGGTTTAACGTGCTACTTTGTTTCATCGTGGTCTGTACCAAAATATTTGACTGACGTACGTAATATAGGTAGTCATAATCAACGGCGCGACTCAGGCACCATTACATTAATATAGGAACCATAACCCGCCACAAAGTCTGCCTACAACAGAAACAAGTAGAATACAAAATTTTAATGGTACAATATGCAAATCCGAATGCACACGGTGAAAAGATTTATATATGAACTGCCTTAGACATATATCAGCCCACACAGTAAAGACACCTTTAAGCGTTAACTGCTCTCTCCGCTTAACAAGAAATTTATGTTTCACAACACTTACAAAACACACATCCGATCACTCATCGGATAGGATTACAACACGCTCGATACATTAATTCGGGTTAGTAAAAGTTCAGTATGCTAGTAACAATTTAACAGGTCTGGCTGAAGGTCTAAATGCACTCAGTCCTACTCACGGTCAAATGAACACCACTCAACACAAGTGCCTTGGCGACAGAAATATGAAAATCTGCTTAGTGACCAGACGTTTGGAGGATCACCATAAAATCCGTGATTGCCAAATTAACGCTCATATGCCGTTTGGGAAATTTCACACTGCTGTCCAACATGAATGTCACAGGACGACAACCACCCATTCCAGTATCTGCAATCTCCTTACGACCTTTCTCAGCTAGTATCTGCAGCGCCGTATCCCGCCCAAGACAATACAATAGTACTTCGCACTGTCTCCAGACATAAACACAACTCCCATCTGTTGGTTGTGCGGAAGCTTGAATATCCAAGTTTTCGACAGCCCACGTCCTTCTCAACTCGGTAAATCCCAGGCCACAATCAGGAAACAGCATTCGATCGACCGATAGCTGGCGTCTTGCCGGAAAACTTGCGTGCACGGAACGTTCTTCTTCCTTTTTTTTTTTTTTTTTTTTTCTCCAGGAGTGAAGTATTTTCACACAAGCATCCACAAGCCCAGCGCAGCGGGCCATGAAAGTGTCAGCTATCTGGATACAACATGAATTACTGTGGTCAATAATTTTTATTTTGACGACGCATATCTTAGATTACCCAATCTTTTAGAGGAATATAGGGTTGCAGTTGAAATATCCCAAACAGCAGCGAACATTATAGTCTTCCTTACTACGGAAATTGGGGACAGCCACGTCAGTCAAGAAAACACCGAACATCCCAATGAAAGAAGAAAAAAATCGAGTGCAATCATTCAATGAAAAGCTTAACTTCTTTTTGACATGTGAGTGGATTTCTTCTTACACAATATCATACCGATTTTAGTAGGAGAGTTAAACATATATATTTTTCTATCGCAGTTTTATCATTGTATTTCTATGGATCTATCCATGTTTTGATGTTACTCCATTAATTAGTACCCCAGTTTCACTTAGTAGGCGTGCACGTTTGTATTCTGTTTCCCTAATGTACCTCAAGCCAGACAAAATGATGTGGATCGAACGCATGTAATAAAATTTCATTCAAATTAGTATGAAATGCCACGTCTGCAGCTCGTGGTCTAGTGGCTAGCGTTGCTGCCTTTGGATCACAGGGTCCCAGGTTAGATTCCCGGTAGGCTGAGGATTTTCTCCGCCCGGAGATTGGGTGTGCGTGTTGTCCTCATTATCTCATCATCATGCGAAACTGGAACCGAAAAGACCGGGAACTTTTATAGGCGCTGATGACCACAATGCTGAGCGCCCCGCCAACCAACATAATCATTATTGAATAACGTGTGTGAAATCTAATGGGAGTTAACTGCTAAGCTCATCAGTCCCTAAGCTTACACACTACTTAACCTAAATTATCCTAAGGACAAACACACACACCCATGCCCAAGGGAGGACTCGAACCTCCGCCAGGAACAGCCGCACGGTCCATGACTGCAGCGCCCCTGACCGCTCGGCTAATCCCGCGCGGCATTGTTGAATACCACTTCAGATTTCTCAGTAAAGTCACGCTCTTCAAAGTAAGTTGTGTTTGCATCTTCATCAGTTGTAAGTTTTTAGCCATGACAGCATGGTGTATCTGGAGTCTGAATATCTTCATGCTACCTTTTTCAGACATGGCACCATAATACGACAGAGGTATCATGCGAATGCAAAACCTATGAACACAGAGTATTTGCGAGGTACATGAAAGAGATTGTCAAAAGCGCTGATGAAGGTTGCCTGCAATAGTAACCTAGATATCAATAATTCTTTGATTTTATTACGCAGTCACAGCACAATAAAAATCCGTTTGAAATAAATTGGATTGGGTTTGAAACCAACAGTTCTTGTACAAGAATGGATATATCCTGCTAGTATACTCAAGTGTTCTAAGATCAACTAAACTCATCTACGGAAAGGCAAAAGTAACCAATTTCTGACAACGGATTTTCGACCAGCTTTGTTCACTGTGTAAGTGGAATCGTTTTTCATGGTCGATAAAGACCACTAGAGAATTATATCTATCCATCTATCGCTTGAGCCTTGTCCCCAAGTTACGCAGCGTCAGCCACCGTTAATTGGATATTGATGTTTAAGGGGTGGCCAGATGCCCTTCCTGCCGCCACCCGATACCCCCGGGATGGAATTATGGTACCCCAATTGTCTGTGTCGAGTGTAATCCATGGAATAGTGCGAATGTGTTCAGATGTCTGCGAGCCGTGTAACTGAGGCGAAACATGGGGACCAGTACGGTATTCACCTAGCGGGATGTGGAAAATCGCCTAAAAACCACATCCAGGGTGGCCAGCACATCGACCCTCGTCGTTAATCCGCCGGGTGGATTAGATCCGTGGCCGGCGCGCCTACCCGAGTCCAGGAAGCAGCGTGTTAGCGCTCTCGGCTACCCTGGCGGATCACAGACCACTAATGAATAAATTTCTTTATTTCACCTCTACGATCGCAAACTTGTTAGGCCCTGGCAGTACCTGTTTCAGTCAGTAGTGACCATTTCAGAGCTGCAGCGAAAAGAGAGAAAAACGAATAAATAGGTAATGTTGACAAGTGTTACCGACATATGTGAAACTTATGCTCTTTAAATATGACGAAGCATGCGTATTTTTAAAACCATGTCCTCATGTAATGGAGCCAAAATGACATCGTCAAATGATAAACAGGAAATCAGCGCCAGCTTCGTCACATATATGTAAATACTCTTCATATCAGAGCCATCTTGTTAACAGAACTGCTGTTCAAAACAAACTGCCATACAGCAGCCACGAATTATGTAAGTCAGAAGCTCTCTAGAAGTTGCTGCTATACACACATTCTTCAGTGATATACACTGAAGAGCCAAAGAAACAGGGACTCTTGCGTAATATTGTGTAGAGCCCCCGCGAGCACGCAAAAGTGCAACAGTAAGACGTGGCATAGACTCGAATAATGTCTGAAGAAGTGCTGAAGGGAACTGATACCTTGAATCATACTGGGCTGTCCATAAATCCGTAAGAGTATAAGGGAGGGGAGACCTCTTCTGGACAGTAGGTCGCAAGGCATCCAAGATATACTCAAAAATGTTCATTTTTGGGGAGTTTTGTGGCCAGCGGAAGTGTTTTAACTTAGACGAGTTTTCCTGGATCCACTCTGTATCAATTCTGAAATTGTGGGGTCTCCCATTGACCTGTTTGAATTGCCCAATTCCATCGGAATGAACAATGGGCATGAATAGACGCAGCTGATCAGGCAGGAAGTGTGTCACACAGGATGTGTCTCACCCGTCAGAGACGTATGTAAATTTAACAAGGGTCTCGTATCACTCCAAATGCACGCGCCCCACATCACTGCAGAGCCTCTACCAGCTTGAACAGTCCCCTGCCGACATGCAGGGGCCATGGGCTCAAGAGGTTATCTCCACACCGGTAAAAGTCTACCTGATTGATACGAACACGATTCGTCTGGCCATGCAGCATGTTTCGTCAACAGATCAATGTCGATGATGACGGGCCCAAGCGAGGCGTAAAGCTTTGTGTCGTGCAGTCATCAAGGGTACACCAGTGGCTCTTCGGCTTCGAGAGCCGCGATGGATAATGTTTCGTTGAATGGTTCGCACGCTGACACTTGTTTATGGCCTAGAATTGAAATCTGCAGCAGTTTGCGGAAGGGTGACACTCCTGTCACGTTGAACGATTTTCTTCAGCCGTCGTTGGTCCCATTCTTGCAGGATGTTTTTCTGGTCGCAGCGATGCCGGGGATTTGATGTTTTAACGGATTCCTGATATTCAGGGTGTGCTCGTGTAATGGTCGAATAGGAAAATCCCTACTTCATCGCTACCTCGAAGATGCTGTGTCCCATCGTTCATGCGCCGACTGTAACGCCAAGTTGAAACTTGCTTAAATCTTGATAACCTGACATTGTAGCAGCAGTAACAGAACTAACAAGTGCGCGAGTCATACTCGTATATTGTCTTATATAGGCGTATTAGGTCTGTTTACGTGTCTCTGTGTTTGAATGCGTATGCCTGTAGCGGTTTCTTTGGCGCTCCAGTGTAATTATACAATATAATATAAGAGTACAATCGGTAAAGTCTGTATGTCATTACAATAGTAAAATTGAGTAAACTGAAACACGACCAACGTTAGATTGTTAAAAAGAAAATAGGTAAGTGACACTAATTCTCATGCGCTCTTGTGGTGCATTTTCGATCCAATTATAATAATAAACGTAAGATGAAGCTTTTGGAGTTCACAGTATGATATAAATATGCTAAAAAGAGTAGCGAAAAAAGCCAAATGAATGAGAACAGACTCTAGTAAATAACAAGACTCCTCCGTTGGCCTGACCACCAGAGTTCATAGGCGAGGTGTCGTTAGAGGAACGTAACCACCAGAGGAACCCTCGTGTCTGAAATACAATGTATAAACAGACAAGGGAGAAGAAGACACTAGAGTTATATGCTCAGTCTTAAGAAAACGAAGTAAATACTTAAGGCACTCTATAGTAGGTAAAGACGTAGGCAAGATATATATATATATAAGAGAGACGTTATGTGATTAGGGTAGACCACTGTCAGACAAAGCGAAGTACGCATTTGGCAATTATTTTGTGTTTTATTTTTTCGCTTCATGAATTTAAAGCTCCTCTAATAAGTAGATCGTGGGGGCTGGCATTAACTGTCAGTTATGATACTACCTGTATACGTAGAATTTCTGAAAGTCGAAAACTTCCGTTTGTTGTCAACTTTCTTAATAGTAAGGTCAAGATACTTAATAGAGTTCTCATTACTACGGTATTTTTCGGTTTTCAGAAGCCTACATGTACAGATTGTATCATTAATGCTAGTTCATGTCATCCTCCATGATTTAAAAAACCTTTTTTCAACTCAGTGATTCACCAGATTCTTCGTCCACCTTTTGGCCGAAAGCGAAATACGCAAAGAACTCAGCAATTTAAAAAAATTGTAATTGCTTCTGGGTTTCTGTAAATGATGACACGTGCCATTACAACAGGCTAAGGAAACGTATAATAAACAGAAGGCAGACGAACACTCACCCAGAAAAAAGAATGAACAACGAACGTATGAAATCCATTGCAATGAAATTTCGCGGCAAATTGTCCCAGCAAGTAGAGTAATGTTTCAGAAATTCTGATGTTAGATATAACTTTCAAGTTAATAACACCCTAAAACAGCGAGTAAATCATAAACCAAAAATGGCTTACGACAAATTTGATGACCAAGGGGTTTATATGCTTGATAGTAATAACTGTGATAAATATTACGTCGGCCAAACTGGCCGATCGTTTAACGTAGGGTTTAAGGAGCATTCACAATCACGTAACAAAACTGCTTTGGGATTGCATTTATCAAAAATTGGTCTTTTATGTGAAGCATTGAGAATAATATCAGTACTATTCGCAGGGTGCAAAAAGACAGTGCTCTAACTCCTTAGAAGAGCTTGAAATTTATAAATCGAAAAAACAATAGCCAGCAAAAGTGCCCAGTGGGCATAGAGAATTTGTACCCAATGCCTGTTTTGCTTTGCTTGACGCTATTCATTGCTGTAATGATTTATGCACTTAGTAAGCACCCTAAAGACGTTACAAATTGTATTATTTTTATTTTATATTAACAGTCTTATCGTTGAAGAATGTGTTTACACCTACAGTAGTGACATCTGGCGAACTTTCGAGACAAACGTTTTGTGGCTACTACCACAGTCTAACATAATAGTCGCGACACTCACTGCTGTAAAAGTTGTTACCGTTTGACAGATGGAGGGACACTAGCGCTCCAAGCGGTGAGTAGGGTGAACATCAGACGCGTCGTAAGCATAATATTTGTTTTGCATCCATTTCCTGCGTAATTTACGAAATATTTGAGTTATTTTCTTGCCTCCTAGGGTTTGTGCGGTATCAGAAGGCATATATGTTTATAAAAATGATTATAAGATATGCGCAAGTATGGGCAAAAACCATGAATCGAGTGGCAAGCTACAACACATTCGTGAAGAAACACTTGTGACGTTGGATAGAATTGCAGCTTACCTCGTTGATGTCAAAGGAATGTAAACACACAGATTCACACGTAAGAAGTACAGACATGTACCTCTACATGCAAAAGCGATCGACAGCTCATTTATCGTTCTGTAGGCCTACTGTGTTTGTCACTGTCGCCTGTTGACATAAGTACGACCTTCATATTTACATTATTCTAAGTGGGACAAGCAACTGCTAAATAGTAGGTGACATGTGTTGAAAACATTATACAAGGTGCATTCAAGTTCTAAGGCCTCCATTTTGTTTCTCCGGACTGGAAAGAGATAGAACATGCGCATTGTTTTAAAATGAGGCTGCGTTCATTGTCAATACGCCCCAGAGATGGCAGCACCGTACGGCAGATGGAATTTTTCCGCCAGCGCCGAGAATGAGAACTGTTTTAAATACTTAAAATGGCGACGTTTGCCTTACTTGAACAGCGTGCAATCATTCGTTTTCTGAATTTGCGTGGTGTGAAACCAATTGAAATTCATCGACAGTTGAAGGAGACATGTGGTGATGGAGTTATGGATGTGTCGAAAGTGTGTTCGTGGGTGCGACAGTTTAATGAAGGCAGAACATCGTGTGACAACAAACCAAAACAACCTCAGGCTCACACAAGCCGGTCTGACGACATGAACGAGAAAGTGGAGAGAATTGTTTTGGGGGATCGCCGAATGACTGTTGAACAGATCGCCTCCAGAGTTGGCATTTCTGTGGGTTCTGTGCACACAATCCTGCATGATGACCTGAAAATGCGAAAAGTGTCATCCAGGTGGGTGCCACGAATGCTGACGGACGACCACATGGCTGCCCGTGTGGCACGTTGCCAAGCAATGTTGACGCACAACGACAGCATGAATGGGACTTTCTTTTCGTTGGTTGTGACAGTGGATGAGACGTGGATGCCATTTTTCAATCCAGAAACAAAGCGCCAGTCAGCTCAATGGAAGCACACAGATTCACTGCCACCAAAAAAATTTTGGGTAACCGCCAGTGCTGAAAAACTGATGGTGTCCATGTTCTGGGACATGCGTTCCAAAGGGCACTACGGTAACAGGTGCATCCTACGAAAATGTTTTGAAGAAGAAATTCCTTCCTGCACTGCAACAAAAACGCCTGGGAAGGGCTGTGCGTGTACTGTTTCACCAAGACAAAGCACCCGCATATCGAGCTAACGTTACGCAACATTTTCTTCGTGATAACAACTTTGAAGTGATTCCTCATGCTTCCTGCTCACCTGACCTGGCTCCTAGTGACTTTTGGCTTTTTCCGACAATGAAAGACACTCTCCGTGGCCGCACATTCACCAGCCGTGCTGCTATTGCCTCAGCGATTTTCCAGTGGTCAAAACAGACTCCTAAAGAAGCCTTCGCCGCTGCCATGGAACCATGGCGTCAGCGTTGTGAAAAATGTGTACGTTTGCAGGGCGATTACGTCGAGAAGTAACGCCAGTTTCATCGATTTCGGGTGAGTAGTTAATTAGAAAAAAAAAATCGGAAGCCTTAGAACTTGAATGCACCTCGTTATGAGCTGATTACATTATATTTCACGCAGAACCAAATATTTCAATAATTTGCAAACAATCTGTCAGTGAACAAGGTGCTAACAAAATAATGGAATCGCACGAAGGAAGCAAGGAAAACTAAGTGACTAACAACAGAAGTGAATTAAATAAATACCAAACATTACGATTTTGTAAGACACGAATAACTGCACTTAATCTAACCACTTCATCGCAAAGCAGGTCTATGTTGACGATTCACACGAATATGACACTGATACATGGAGAGCTGAACTGGCTGCTTCTGTGTCATAGGACTGTTTTACAGCTTTAGATGGATTGTCGAATCTTTCTGGCAGTTTCCTCTTCATCGTCAGTTGAGGTGGCTTATTTGGGATGTCAAACACTGTGGGTACTGCATTCCACACGAGTTTATTACTGTCTGCATTCATGAAATGGTTTTGTTCGAAATGTAGCGAACAAAACCTAATATTTAAACTGGACCTTTTTTCATAAGGTCTTCTCGTCTGCTATTAACTAGCCATTTTCTGCTCCTAATACACATGTAGTTTGAGACTGAATCCTGACGATACAGTTTAGTAACATGATGATATATACCTCTCACGATCCTTAGGAAACCTAAAAAAGTCAGCTGTGGTGTCTTCTTCCTGTTGTTGCTGCAATTTATTGCGCTACAAACGCTCCCGCGTGTAAAAACCATTGTAGAAATCAAAATAAACAACTACTATTCGTGTTCACGATCGCGCTGAACTCACAGTTTACGTTACTGGTCGCTTGTGGCGCTGCTGGCGCGGTAGGCAACAAAATCGAGGCGAAGTGTCGTGACTGTTATGTTAGACTGTGCTACTACTGTGCGGCAGTTTGTTTTGAACAGACGCGTGCTGTTACAAGATGACTCTAGTACATACCGTACTTTATATATGTGTGTGACGATGCTGACGTTGATTTAATGTTGATCTCCTAATGCGTTGGTTTGGTACAAGCGTGAGTTTCGCCAGTGCTACTGGAAGGATAAATTGTACCGTTCACTATACAATTATTTTTAAATAAAAGCCCAGAAATTTACCGACGCAAATAAGAAACAGTACATGTTATGTGGAATTAAACAATGGTAAAATAAATGGAATTAACTAATATTTGGATATTTCTATCTGCTTCTGCCGAAGGTGGAAAACATGATCTGAGAAGTACTACACCATATGACTGACTTCGTCTGTCACACCAGAAACCAGAGGAAGCTAATGAAACCGACTGACTGGCGTGTAACCTCAGTGGAGTAACTTTTATACGTGATTCTTACAATTTAATCTCTATCCGCTTTAAGAATCCGGTACCGGTGGCTATATCACCACACGAAAAACGAGCTGGTGTAATCCTGTGGTAACACTCGATGTAACTGCTGATGGTGACGAAGCTGCGGACCCACAAATGTGGTGAGAGCTGAAACCTAAGACCTTAGCAGAGTGCTGTATATACCAAATCTGAATCTTGTCACTTTACTGTCAATAACAATCTTAAGACACGCACTCCCAGCACAAGGCAGAATTTAGCAAGTGTGTAACAGGTAAGCGCTCCCAAGAACCGTATGCCAGACAGAAGAGGACACCCAGAGCGAGGGGGAGTGCAGTACCGTCTTTAACCGTACAGCAAAATACAGTGCCCTAGCTGATCTCTAAGATCTGCGTCGCACCGGAGGCTAAAACAGAATTATTCTCTGCGCTTGGCAGCGAAGGCAAGAGAATGTTCCTGCTCTTGAGGGCTGAAACAGGGTCTCCCGCTCCTTCTCGAGTTCAAACACGAATCCCCTCAACTAAAACTACTGGCTCAGCAGCTCGCCTCTCTTTACCCCATCGCTAGGTACGGTCGAGCGAATCATAGTTTAGAAACCACTGCGCGGACTCTCTCCCCCGCAAAGTAAACGGCTCCGTCCAATCACACTCAAGTTTCCGTCGAATTTTCCAGAAGGCATCCCTCCTACCACGCTTTAAGTAAATGTGCCAATACGGAATGTGGGCCTCAAAATTTCGTGGGAACAAGCCCGTCGTACTCGCCAAAACAGCTGACAGCTCGAGGCGTAGCCTTCGCCTGCCGCTTCCAAATAGTCACGGTATTGTTTGAAAGAATTTTCGTCGGCGACTACACGGCACCTGACAGCCTGCACCGGCCATTATATAACAGTTCTCACCATTCATGCAGTACATACGCCCCTTGTAAAACCCGGCCCTCAGCCCTCGGTCTGGTCAATGACCGCATTAATACACCGTTCCGTGTTTCGACTACCGCCTGACGTGTGCGTCTCTCCAAGAACCAGCTATTGCCGCCCTGAGACACCCCACTAGGCTCCTTGTCTGTCCTCGACCACTGAGTAAGGCAGCGGACCCACAGCTCCAGCCATTCTATGTACTAGCACATCATCTAACAAGGAAGTTACCTGCAAGTCTTAGTAATAGGTCTACTTAACGATGTTGGTCATGTTCTTTATACGACGGAATCTTTGTAACTTTTTGTATATCCATCCTTCTGACAGGAGGTTTTTGGGACGACGGCTGTTTACTGTTGTCAGAAAATGAAACGCCTACAGCCATCCTTATGACATTTTTTATTTTGTTGCAACCAGTTTCGGTTCTTCAATGCGCCATGTTCAGGCTGCAGTTGATGCGCAGGGGGTCGACACGACCCTATTCACATCGCACCAGTGGCCAGCATACCTGTTTACGCAGACTGTCTGAAAACTTTGGTGTCCGCAATCTGCGAATCAACTCAAGCTGGATAGAGTGTTGACACCAAAGTTTTTAGACAGTCTGCGTAAACAGTTATGTTGGCCATAGGGATCGTGTCAACCCCTTGCGCATCAACTACAGCCTGAAGATGGTGCTTTGAAGCATCGAAAATGGTTGCAATAAAATAAATAAAATAATAAGGACGCTGTACGAGTTTCATTTTCTCAGAATCTTTATAATATGCGCAAATACGGCCACCTTACAATTATTTGACGATACCTCCGTGACTCCATTATATCAGAATATGGTTTTAAAACAGGTATGCCTCGTCATATTAAAGAGCATAATTTTCACATCAATGCAGTAATACTTGTCACCATGGTCTAATTTACGCTTTAAGCTGCAGATATACAATAACTGTATTTGTGTTTTTCCGACTTTTTTCTACAGATAATATGCTCATTGCTGACCTGTTGTTGACCGTGCAGCTTATCCCTGGAATAAATGATGACTAACTGAAACCCTCAGCTGCCGACAGGTGTTGTCGATATACCTCGATGTGGACAGCAACAGTAATCTGTTCTTTCAAGAACAGTTACTGTCTTCATATATATATATAGTTAAAGGCTACCCAGCCATTGACCTTCGTCTGTGCGAATGCGCACAGGTTGCCCAAACTCTTACGGGAGTCGCCAAAGCGTGCGCGAGTAATGAGTGAATGGGCAAATGTCTGTAAGGTACATTACATATGTAGAATTGTGGACAGGTGGGAATGAGTGTCTCACGGGAAGCGTGCAAGGGATAAGTCCCTGCAGTCGCGCTATACATCTCTGTCCTCGGTGGCTCAGATGGATAGAGCGCCTGCCATGTAAGCAGGAGATTCCGGGTTCGATTCCCGGTCAGGGCACACATTTTTCAGCTGTCCACATCGAGGTATGTCAACAACACATGTCGGCAGATGAGGTTGTCAGTTAATCATCATTTATCCGAGTTTCATTTCTTTTCCCTGAAGTTTAATTCCAATGAATCAATTAAAAAATATTAGCAGGACATTAGCAATGTAGCTATTAGTACGTATTTTCCGAAGCACTGGGGTTGAAAAACCAACTTTAGACACTGCATGCACATCCACATTCGAAACCATTTCACAATCAGAGTCAGTTTCACAACTTACGCGAAATTCTCCTCCAAGCACTGACCAATAGTGTGCTGCGCCTGGTACATTTATATTGGTCGTTTCAGCCACTAATCTACTTGACACTGTGTCACCCAAACTGCCGTCAAACACTGTAGCAGTGTTTGGAACCGTAGGAACACTCGCCACATCATGTGCATCAGAATCTCCTCCAAATTCTGAATCTTCTTCGTTCTCTTCTTGTAACAGCATCCCAGCAGTTCATTACACGATCAACCAGAACCTTACATGCTATGGAACGATAATACCTCCATGACGTCATTGTTATAGATTCAAAAGAAATATTCACGGAAGCCTATATGAAACTTTGAATTATAAATTCAAAGCAGAAAAGAATAAATAACTTGCCTATTACATTCTAGTGTGTGCATAAACTGCAAAACTATATAAAACAACCAATAATTAATAAATAATAGGCCTATCGCGTTCAGATGTGTGCATAAACTGTATTCGTCATGTGACTTATCTTCACTAATCATCCTAGTTGTGTACTGACAGAGGAAATAATTTACATTTTTCCGGCAGCTAATATCATCGAGATTGTTTGCGAAAAAGTATTATCTGTAACATTCATTCTTCATTAGAAGAAGCATTTCACAATATACAATAAGCATAACTGGATGTAATTAGGAACTGAATTCACGACAGTATCTTTGTGTCAGATACGGCGCAGAATAAGACGAACTGCAGATACGCTTACAAAGGACTCACGGTTTTTATACTTTGTAATGTAGAGAATGTTATCGTGAATTGAACTTCCCGATTTTTATATCAGAAGATATCGGAAGAGTTAATCCAGAGGTGAGATACACTAGCTAAACACAAAAGCAGCTTTGAAAACCAGTTCTTGAAATGCCACTCGTAAACATCCATACCAATACTCATTTGTTCGCAGATATCTCAAGACTGTCGAACCTGGAAACATAGATATGTTATTCAATCTTAACAGAGGAAATACTATGAATGTATTAAAAACACTACAATCGATTGCTCGTAGTAAATAATGCAATAAACATCATAACGTTTACCAGTTTTACTTCTTGTCTTCTTCTTTGTGCAAGTTTTCTACACCATGCGCCGTCTCTCGCATCCAAGTTTTGATTCCTTCTATCCTCCAGTCCTCTTCTTGCATGGACCTGTCCTGCATCGCACGCCTTGCTCCATCGTTTCTATGTAGCCGGTGTTCCCCTCTTTTTCTTGTTGTAGAGGTCTCCAGTGTCATGTTTTGGAGGCCCATCTTTCCCCTGACATCCTTCTAGCACATTGTTAGGTGTTTATTTTCTGTTGTGTCTACAATATTTTATTAACTCCCATACATTCTCGTAACACTTCATTTCTCATTTTTTCTCTTCTTTTTACTTCACTACTTCATCTTCAAAACTCATTTCCATCGCCTTTAATTTCTTCTCATTGACCCAGAAGCCTTCCTAAATTTGAGAAGAAACAGAACAATGCTCTCTATTATAGTTTCGTGTATCTTCCTTTTACTTCACTACTTCATCTTCAAAACTCATTTCCATCGCCTTTAATTTCTTCTCATTGACCCAGAAGCCTTCCTAAATTTGAGAAGAAACAGAACAATGCTCTCTATTATAGTTTCGTGTATCTTCCTTTTCAAAGCTTTTTACGTTGTTTTATTTCTACCGACGGAGTGTTACTGCTTGATTGCCACATTTACCTTTTCTATTCTGCGCTTTATTTCCTCATTGCTTCCACCTTTATCCGAAGTGATTGTCCTTAAATATTTATAGCATCGATTAAACCTTATTATAGATTCATCATCCAAAACGAGATCTCTTCCTATGTCTGCTTCTACTATTCCTTAGCCTTTCTTTACATATAAGGAACATCCTCTTCTTCCTCGATGAAGATGACCGTCGCCGAAATTTAGGGAGAACAGGATGTCATCAGCTACTCTAATTCCCTTGTATCTGCTCTTCCTTTTCCAATTTTTCAGTGCATCGTTCAGAAATACTTTAAAGAGGGTAGGTGCTAAGCTGCATGCTTTTGTCCATCCTCTGATAAACATAAGTTTCTGTAATAGTAACTTCCCATCTTTAACACGGGAAGTATTATCTGAATGCAGATTTTTGCACACTGCTTGTACATAGCATTTACGGATGTTCTGGTTTTTAATTGTTTCTCAGATCCCAAATTTTACTTACGGGGTTAGTGTTAGGAACTTTATTTCTCATAACCTTTATTTTCTACGTATTGACAGGGACAAGGAGATTGAGGCATGTGTGCATTCTTCTCTTGAAAGCATGAAATTTTTTTGTTCTTGTTTGACGTTTCTTGCAACGCACCAACGACCTAAACCGTCTTTTTACAAACACTGCGCGCCTACATGGAAGCAGCAGAAGCGTATATAAAAGTGCTGTGAATTCACAACATGTAGTCTATTACTCTGTGGAAGTGTAGCGAGGAGCGGTATTGAAAATTTTTGGAATGGACTAGGCATGTGAAGGCATGGGAAATTGGAATTCCTCGTCTGTGGCTGGAGCCGAACTTGGTTCATACACTTCCGCGCGCTATTTTCGGTCCAGGATGCGCCCTTCCGCAGGCACTAATTAAAGACTTTCCGAGTCCGGCGCCCCATATTAATTCAGCGGTCTAACAGCGCTGGGTCTGTCGATACTTCGATTTTCGTGAACACTGCCAGCGAATCTGTCTCTCAAAACCTCCGCTTCTAACTGCCCCAATTTCTACCAGTCACTAGTCTCATCATGTATGGACTCAAATGCGCGATTCAAAGTTGAATAATAATATTCCAGTTCAACAATATTACCTTAGGTGCAAAGAGTCGTTAAAGGGAAAAATGTAGCGCTGGTCCAAAATCTCTATAAACCCTACGAATGACGTCATTTTTCAGTTTATGCTGTGCCTGTCCTCATTGTGGTATTGTAGTTTCGGCTCAGTTGCCATTATTAAGCTTCTAAAAAGAAAAAAATACAACGTACGAAGTGTAAATAATAGGAGATCAACAGTATGTACAACATTCTTTTGTATGTCCAATCTTTTAGCAGCTGCTCTCTATGACGACGGCCGTTTACTATCGTGTCAAATAAATAGAAAGACAGTTGATGGCTGGAGTGCTGACACATTATCTGCGCATCCAGTAAAGCTGGCAACTGATGTGTCATGTATGGGTATCATACCAAGCCGTATCGCATGAGAAACAGCCTGAAGATGACACACTGAAGCGTTGAAACTGGTAGCGATAAAATAAAATCATAAGGACGGCTGTAGGTGTTTTTATTTATCTGTCACGTATGTACAACAAGTATGTCGACAGACATACACGCAAGATTCGAGGTTTGAAGCCATTCATTAAAGGTGCCTTTGAATTTATTCTTTCTTAAGTGATATCTGAGTCGATGTTTCGTCATTGTATACCTAAGTTATCAACTGCTAATCCTACTACAGTATTTGGCTGTAGCGGATACTTCAGAGATTTGGTGAGTACACCATGCCTGCACGCCTGAGCTGAGTCGAAGCGTTCCCCGACGAACGCGATGCAAATATCTCTAGCTCTGTTTTCGGATTTTTGTGGACGACTTACCGTAGCTTCTTTCTCAGGGCATGTATGAGTTGACGCTGTCTACTGGGTTGAGTTTTAGTACAACGGCCGTTCCCAAGCTGCAAATTATAAGGAATATGGCGAGATTGTGGTGTTGCTTGTGCAGCTTGGGATAACGTTTCGTTGGCAACGCTTTCAGACCGATACACGCACTCGTGTCCCTACAAAAGCTTTTGTGGTACAAAGAGAGAGGACTTGTTCCATGCTCGTGCTACAGTACTAGTATTTCACTTGTCAGTCTGTGAGGTTATTGTATTCATCATATTTCCACTTATTTAACATTCTTCCGAGGATTCTAGTGTGCGTATTCTTCTGTTCTAATTCTTACGTGTCGTAACACCAAAAAATAATTAATGTAGAGTAATGAAATTTCTGAAATACATATTTCTAGGTAACATATGTAAGTGATTAACACTGCAAGATCATAGTTGAATGTAAATGCGAAATGAGCCATGGCAAATGTGAAATGCTGGTACATTAATAACCGGTGTAACTGCCAAAATGTCGAATACTTGGATGCAATCCTGAATACATTGTGCTGTACAGGTACGTCAGTTTGTGGGATGAAGCGCCGTGCTTCTTGCACTTTGTCAGTCAATACAGGGGCGTTAAATGCTGTTTGTGAATGACGCTGAAGTCGTCGTTCCACATGTGCTCGACTGGAGACATATCTGGTGATCGAATAGCCCAAAGCATAATGACACTCTGTAGAGCATGTTGGGTTTCACAGTGGTATGGAGGTGGGTAAACACCGCCTGAAGTTCCGTTCATGAATGGCAGCATAACACGTGAAATCACTGGACTGGTGTACAAATTTGAATTCTGGTGCGTGGGATAACCACGATAGTGCTCCTGCTGTCATACAGGTTGGTTTCAGCCGCTCAACTGACTGCCGAGGCAGAACCAGCTTTCACCAGAAAACACAACAGATCTCTCCATTGAGCTCTCGCTTGACACCAATGAAGTCACAAATGGCGGTGCTTTGGGGTCAGAGGAATGCACGCTACATGGCGTCTTGTTCGGAGCATTCCTTGAAATAACCGATTTATAACAATTCGTTAAGCCACTCTGGTGTCAACTGTGGCTCAGACTGCTGCAGCAGATGCTGTACGATGCACCAGAATCATACGCTGAACACGATGGTCTTCCCTCTCGGTAGTGCCAAGTGGCCGTTCGGATCCCGATCTTCTTTCGACTGTACATTCGTGTGACCATTTCTGCCAGAAATCACGAACAATCACTTTATTCCTGCCAAGTTTTCCTGCAGTATCGCAGAAGGAAAACCCAGTTGCTCGTAGCCATAATAAACGACTTCCTTCAAACTCAGTGAGATGCCGGTAATGGCATCTTTGTCACCTTAAAGGCATTCTTGGCTAACATTAACTCACCACGTCCAATCTCAAACCTAACTTACGCTCAGCCTTTACAGCGTGTATTTAAAGCATACCTGATTTGCATCCTCATAATGGCGCTACTAGAGAAATTGTTATGCGACTGGTGCGAAATTTTAATAAGCATCATATTTTAGATGTAGAAACACGCCTAACAGCTCCCAGTTATGTCGCACTACCCGATCTTGGTCTTTCGGTTTTTTCCGTCAGTGTATAACTTCTGTCGCTGCTTATTGAATTACTTATTAATAATTAGTAGCTTCATTGAAACATCTTCGGTCTATATTGTCCACCAGTTATTCACAAAGTCTATAAGTTTTATGAACTACAAACACATGCTCTTGCTACTTAAGATGCAACATTATTTGAGAACAATCTTTTCAATGTATTCTGTGTTCAGCGGAGTTATTCGTCAGATTGGAGGCAACTGCGATAAAGCAGAAATATTTTGAACACCTAGCGTACTTTTACAGCTCACAGGGCATGGTGTTGTTGGTTGATATTTTGTGTTTCCTCATATTCTGTTCTTTTCTGGGCAGACATTAGGCTTTCAGTGTGAGGTTATACATATTCATAGCACGTGACCTGCCTACAAAACCACGGTCAAACAGTGTTAATAATGATTCTTGACTCAAAATTGCGCATAAAAGGGGCAAGTTTCTAGGTCATTTTACCGAGGTTGCATATTTCATATACTCTCTTTAGTTCAAGGCAAGAGGTTTCAATGTCATACTACGCCATAGAAACAAATTAAAAATAATGACTTTTTGGTAAGGCTATGTCACGCATGATGGAAATGCAGTCAACGACTGCAATTTGTGGAATATAGATGTAGGTTTAAGTCAGTCATCGAGGGTTAGAGATAACGTAAGACGTCAATGAGTAACTAGTCAAAGCACGATATTATTTTGCATACTGTAATCTTGAGCGGACCATGTTGCGATGAGCAGAAATATCCATCATATTTTGAACATCACATCACATTTTGTACATCACAACAGAGATTTACATAGCTAAGTATTATCGTTGCTAGTTAAAATAATAGCCTATATCTAAAAATTCTGTCATGCTTGACGTTTCTGAGGTACGTTTCTTCGTTGAGTATAGGATTTGGCTGTTCCTTGAAGAGATTATGAATCCGAATTTCCTATAGAGCGTCCAATTAACTACGGTTCGGTGTCCTACTGAGTACGTTCAAAGATTTCTCAATGCTGCTGGTATTACAATTGTAATTATGGACATTTGCGCTAAATGAGGATTTATAGTTCTCAGTGTTTGTGTGTTCTCTGAATCTGATGGAGAAACACCAGCCCAATACCCCAAATGGAGATCATCACAGTCACCACATTTGATTCTACAAGTCCCTGACTGCGTAAAAGATTTATTTGATTTTTTTATTTTATTCTTTTTATGGGTTGCCTCACTACTTCAGTCTTCAGCCTAAATTTAAGAAATACAAATCAACGTATCATGCAGTCTGTCTCATTGATAACAGCAGCTGACTCAATAACCATCAAAGGTGACAAGGTGTTACTACTTTTAACCTCTATGTCGTAATATGCTATCGGATCTTGTAAGTATGTCAGTGTTAACACACAGCAATTTTTTTGTACATACAGTTGTTCTCTGTGTTTTTCTGGATATGTTCAGCTATATCTTTGTGTGTGCTAGACAATGGTACACAAACCAAAACTTGAACAGCAAAATTAAATATTGACAGCCAAAAAGAAATATGATGGCATTTAAAGAATTTATACAATTGTTTTGTAGTTCTGTAACATGCTGTGTATTCTTCATTGGAAAACTTCTCTTTAGCCTTACTGGGCACTGAATAACCATTGTTCTAGTGGAGTGCAGTCTTTTTTAAAACGATTTTTGACGTTTTCGAATACAGACTTTTATTCACAAATGTCTTGATTGCATTTGGTGGGGTTACTAACTTACATATTAATATTTAGGTCCAAAGACATGTCGAATGTATTTACAACCGCCATTCTTGATGCTTTAGATGAAGATGATCTAAACAGGACGAAATTGAACCGTAAGCCTTAAAGGAGTTACCAGCTCGACTGCATTACATGAGGAAGGAAAACAATTTGCACAGATATTAAAGATGGAATTTGAGGTTCTATTTAAGTCTCCAGGGAGTTATCCAGCTACCCTGCTAACACAACGCAGAATCCCAACTGGGAGTGAATCATCAGTGTACTGTAAACCATAAGGCATATAGCACTGTCTACAAACACTGATAGAATTCATTAACAAAATGTTACATGATAGTATTACTTAATCATATTCCAGTCTGTGGGTTGCAACGATTGTGATCACACCAAAGAGGAGAATGGATGGAAATCAGGCTTACTGGTGTAATGTTGTTGCATTAATTTGTTCTGAAAGCGGCGCTGATAGACAATAAAAGCGGGTTAAAAGCTGTGAGCTGTCTGGGAAGTTAACCTTGCATTACTGAGCAACTGTTTCACCAGTATCCAGTCTAGCTTACCAAATTCCCAATCAGACTAACATTAATTATATTCATTTAATCGTCATATGACAACTGGTGATATATATACACTCCTGGAAATGGAAAAAAGAACACATTGACACCGGTGTGTCAGACCCACCATACTTGCTCCGGACACTGCGAGAGGGCTGTACAAGCAATGACCACACGCACGGCACAGCGGACACACCAGGAACCGCGGTGTTGGCCGTCGAATGGCGCTAGCTGCGCAGCATTTGTGCACCGCCGCCGTCAGTGTCAGCCAGTTTTCCGTGGCATACGGAGCTCCATCGCAGTCTTTAACAATGGTAGCATGCTGCGACAGCGTGGACGTGAACCGTATGTGCAGTTGACGGACTTTGAGCGAGGGCGTATAGTGGGCATGCGGGAGGCCGGGTGGACGTACCGCCGAATTGCTCAACACGTGGGGCGTGAGGTCTCCACAGTACATCGATGTTGTCGCCAGTGGTCGGCGGAAGGTGCACGTGCCTGTCGACCTGGGACCGGACCACAGCGACGCACGGATGCACGCCAAGACCGTAGGATCCTACGCAGTGCCGTAGGGGACCGCACCGCCACTTCCCAGCAAATTAGGGACACTGTTGCTCCTGGGGTATCGGCGAGGACCATTCGCAACCGTCGGCACGAAGCTGGGCTACGGTCCCGCACACCGTTAGGCCGTCTTCCGCTCACGCCCCAACATCGTGCAGCCCGCCTCCCGTGTCGCGACAGGCGTGAATGGAGGGACGAATGGAGACGTGTCGTCTTCAGCGATGAGAGTCGCTTCTGCCTTGGTGCCAATGATGGTCGTATGCGTGTTTGGCGCCGTGCAGGTGAGCGCCACAATCAGGACTGCATACGACCGAGGCACACAGGGCCAACACCCGGCATCATGGTGTGGGGAGCGATCTCCTACACTGCCCGTACACCACTGGTGATCGTCGAGGGGACCGAGGGGACACTGAATAGTGCACGGTACATCCAAACCGTCATCGAACCCATCGTTCTACCATTCCTAGACCGGCAAGGGAACTTGCTGTTCCAACAGGACAATGCACGTCCGCATGTATCCCGTGCCACCCAATGTGCTCTAGAAGGTGTAAGTCAACTATCATGGCCAGCAAGATCTCCGGATCTGTCCCCCATTGAGCATGTTTGGGACTGGATGAAGCGTCGTCTCACGCGGTCTGCACGTCCAGCACGAACGCTGGTCCAACTGAGGCGCCAGGTGGAAATGGCATGGCAAGCCGTTCCACAGGACTACATCCAGCATCTCTACAATCGTCTCCATGGGAGAATAGCAGCCTGCATTGCTGCGAAAGGTGGATATACACTGTACTAGTGCCGACATTGTGCATGCTCTGTTGCCTGTGTCTATGTGCCTGTGGTTCTGTCAGTGTGATCGTGTGATGTATCTGACCCCAGGAATGTGTCAATAAACTTTCCCCTTCCTGGGAAAATGAATTCACGGTGTTCTTATTTCAATTTCCAGGAGTGTATATATATGTTGAAACATATGCAAGAGGAAATTAACCACAACCAACCGATTCAATTTTCGCCCAAAGAAGCTATGTTCGTAGCGCAATCCTGTCCGTATATATATATATATATATATATATATATATATATATATATATATATATAAAGAGAATTTGAATAAAAAGAAATAAATCAGTTGATATTTGGAAATTTATTTTACCATTTATCACTAAAATTTCAGCACATTAAACTTGATTCATAACTAAACTGGTGCCTTATTTAGGATTGTGAAAATGTGAGTTTGTAATCTTACGGAACACATCAAATATGGAGCCAAGATTGGGAGACTGCATACAACACTGCATTCATAAAATAACACACGAAGAATGTTGAAACATATGCAAGAGGAAATTAACCACAACCAACCGATTCAATTTTCGCCCAAAGAAGCTATGTTCGTAGCGCAATCCTGTCCGTCACGTAATTACCACACACTGGTATACTAAATTCATACTGAATCTCTGTGAAATCTTCCCGAAAAGAATAGCTGAGGGCTACTTTGATGATTACACCACATGCTTCACGTGGTCAACTTGGTTTACACAAAGAGTGTAACTCCACAATAATTTTGATAATTAAAATAAATTAGATCGAAAAGCAATTTACAAAAGAAAAACCTCGAACTGCTTCCTATCGTCTTACTATTAACCTGATGGGTCAAACAATTGTATAACCATGTGGTACTGGTCTCACAAAGTACACCCCACGTGGTTTGAACATAAAGAAAAGTTGCTATATTGAAAAATATTGTCAAGACGTGACGTTATAATCTCACGCACATTCGCATTTAAGATTGATGATCCTAATTAGAGTTACTGATCAACACGTGGTTCCACTTTACTTACAAAGCAGTGACAAAGCAACTACTGGAAGATGTTCTGAACTTCACACTCGAATTACATTGCATTGCAAATTAAGATAACATTAGATATTTTAGAGCTAAACCTGAAATAAGGGTGATGAAATTTTCAGTTAGCCTGAACGTAAGAAATCCGTTGTCCTACGGACTTAGCAGACTCACGCTTAGCCGCAGATCTTACCACTTCAGGCGCTAGCCGCAGACAGACTGCCCTGGGCAACTACCGAGCGTGCTTAACAGATACAAACGGAAGTGACCAGAGAGGCAGCTTCCTATACCAACATGACGAGGGATGGAAATAAGGCTTACTGGTGTAATGTTGTTGCATTAATTTGTTCTGAAAGCAGTGATGATAGACAATAAAAGCGGGTTAAAAGCTGCGAGCAGTCTGGGGAAGTTGGTCTGGCAACTGTTTCAATAGGTATCCAGTCTATCTTACCAAATTCCCAACCATACTAAGAATAGAAATCTCTCTGCTTTTAGAAAGTGTAGCTACCTGTTCTGAAGTTGGTCCTACTGTTCTCTAGCAGACAGGCTTGTCTGCTACCATCAAGCATGCAACTAGAAATACATTTGCTCATTCATCCTCTCACACAGAAGGTAAGGGGGATGACAGTATCTTATCATATACAGTATATAAAAGAAAGCGGATGTAGGTTCCATATGAGACTGTGTGACATGAATTACATATAAACTGTGTTTTAAAATGTAGTAGTGTGACAGATCGTTCTTGTTTATGTGTAAAAGTAACTGGTTTCACTGCTCAATCTCCTCCCTGATAGTCGGAAACATCACAGTAAATTTAGAATTGGAATGTATGCCGTAAATGACAACAGATTTGAGAAATTAACATGAAAGGAATCAACAGAGACCTTTCATAACCCCAAAACTCTGGGAAAAGACTGTGCAGGGAATTTTCTGGCCATTCTAGGACATTCCTAAGCAGGTTTCTCACACCCAACTTTAAACCAAAATGTAAAGAAAAGGCAAAAGGTCACCAGCTGTTTGCTAAGACACAATAATTTCAACACATCTTTAGAACCTACCAATTTCAAAGAGAAAAACAACACAATCTGGGACAACTATTTAAAAGATTGTGTAGACCTAATTCAGTCAGCAAGTAAAAACAATGGTCCCTGTGTCATTAATATGAAAACAATTTCTGGTTGTTACCCTGATGGAGTTCACCAATATTTGCTCATTGCAAGAGCCAACTGATCACAGGAAAATTTATGACTGTTTATCAACAAGTAAAATTTATGAAAATAGCGAAGGTGCCACAGCAATTAAAAAAAACATGAAAATAATATCAGTATTGTAAAGCAGAGCATTAGAATGCACAATCCGCAAAAGCAAAAACATGATAAGGGAAAAAGACATGTTTTACAAAGTGGTTATCACAAAAAAATTCTATATATTATAAAACTAATAATTTGTAGAATTAAAATAACTTTGTGGCACTAATTTAATCACTCTACTATATTTCAGTTAGTTAGCAAACAAAGATCACTGTGTCATTATACTGAAACTACAATTAATTATGTTATTGTTACCCTTATGGGGTGCCTCACTATAAATATGCTCCATGCAAAAGCTAATCGATCACAGTCCAATGAGAATAAATAGCTATCTGACTGATAAACGAAGCAATGCCACAGGAATGAATTTACGAAACAAAATATCACAAATCTAATACATTACACAAGAACAAACATTGATCAATAAAACAGCTCTGAAAGTACAATAGTCATCGTCTAAAACAAAAACACCAATAAATAAAACACCTACAAATTACAAGAGTCAAAGTCTAAATAAAAAACAAACAATAAATAGAACACCTGCAAAATACAAGAGTCAGTCTAATAAACACCAATAAATCGAACCCCTGCAAAATACACGAGTCAAAGTTTCTCTGACAGAAACACAAGTATATGCATTGGGCTAAGAACCGTATAATCACCGTTCACTTACACACTCAGTAGTTCCACTGTTCCGAGGCACAATATAAGGGTAGGAGGGGGGAGGAGTTCGTCACCGTAGCTGTCAGTAGGGTTTTTTTTTTTTTGTCCATCTGTTGCGTGCAATCCCACCGCCTCTGCCTCTCATGAAGTTTCTCTTGGTGGCCCGTGTCACGTACATCTCGATTTGGTTCCATGTTTGTCTTGTCAAATTCGTGTGGTATCCTCGTTTGACACGCCAGGTTGATATTCCTGGGCAAGGATGACACTTAATGTCTCTTCTTCGTGCCACCCTTAGCGACCAGAGAACATCGAACCATGATTTACTGTCGCTTGACAGTGGGCATCCGTCAGGAAATGTTGATAGGCGTCGTTGAAGTCTGCCATTTTCTGTGGACAGTACGTGTCAAAAGGCTCCACGCCCCTTGTGTTGTCAAATTCTTGAGTTATCCTCGATTGGCTCGCCGGTTTGATATTCCTGGGCAAGGATGACACTTAGTGGCTCTTCTTCGTGCCACCCTTAGCAACCAGGGAACACCGAACCATGATTTACTGTCGCTTGACAAATGGGCTTCCGCCAGGAAATGTTGATAGGCGTCGTTGGCAGTACCTGTCAAAAGGCTCCACGCCCCTTTATCCCCTGTCTTCTGTCGTTTCACCGCGGCCGTCTCGTCACGGTCGCATGTGTGTGGTGCGTTGCCAGCAGATGTATTTCTGCGCTGTGGACCGCTCGGCCATCTCAGCTCCGGGTGCAAGGGAAAGTGTTTACCCCGCAGCCCTTTTTTTTTGTTGGCGAGCGTGCTCCAGAATTGGCTCGGCTGACAGTGTGTCCTGCTGGGAAACCCGCCTGTTTACAAGTAGTCCCCCTCCTCGCTGATCCCGCTGTCTCGTAACAGTGTAGCCGGTTCGTTTTCAACTGCATTCACAGAAATCGTTCATCATAGTTATGTGTTTACAAAATGTCATACATAATACCGCTTAGTATTGTCTTTCACAATTCTTAAAAACAAAAGTGAGACTTATTCTTTTTTTTTTTGCAAAAAAAAATTACATGAATTGACAATATAAAAGTAAAAGTTAAATGACTTGACAATATAAAAAAATAAAAGTGAAATGAATTGACACTATAAAAATAAAAATTAAATGAACTGACAATATAATACCTAAATCCACATCATTAATGTGGTTCACTTGCGTTTTAATAAATCAAATGCTACTTATTAATTCACTAAAATGAATAGGATTATACTTTGTGCAATTATAAGTCAGGGCAGCATAGGTTTCACATGTTATTTACACATACACACATGCACACCCGTTGTCTATACTCCAAACTAACTACCCATAAACATGTATTACTCAAAACTCTACTTCAATCCACTACTAGTTAATCCAACAGGCTACTTCAATGCTACTTCAACACAGTGTTTATACCACTACAACAGTGTTCTAATTCGTCCTCTTCTTGACACTCGCGGCATGTCTTGTCACATGATAAATATGGAGAAACTTTCCTTAAACATACATAGTAAAAAGAACAATGGTTATTTGGACACAAAACATTTATACCAGCTGATGCACCTGATAACAGACTCGCAATTATACATTTATCATACTCATATGTTTATACATAAAACAGTAAGACAATTTCATCTAAAATTACTTTATCACAAGAATTAATCACGCAGATGACTCTGAGAAGGGTAAAAATATTTTCGTCCTACAGGTTATATTGCATTTTCTTACCCATTTTGCACAATTTCGTTCCTTCTTTAAGTTACCTTTCGCTTCCAAATCAGTTATTTCGCCTGTGGTGGTTATTCTGGACTCATTTCTCATGAATGGCATAATTGTGGTCTCCTCTATTCTGTAAAACAGTTTCATCTTAACATATTGAACTTACAACAGACAAAAGATCGTAATCCTCCTGTAGTTTAAAGGACAAATGTTTTGCTTCATCCTTATTACTTTAAACCAAGCTTTCTTTCGGTCTCATAATCAAAATTATTTAATCTTCCTCTACCTTCAAGAGGGACATTTCTTCAGTTAAACTCATATAGGCTGCAGTGCATGCCGCACCAGCGAAAACAGTAAGCTGTAATGCTCACAGCACCAGCAACATAAACGGCACTTTTCTAGAACAAGTATTAAAGCAGAATAATTTTTCAGGCTCTGGCTCAACATCAGTCAAGACTACAAAAAGGATCCATATTTCCGTTCCATTCTCCATTTGCTGGAAAACTGCTCGTTATTTGACTGCCATAATACTATTTCAGGGCAATGTAAATTACACAAACCACAACTCTTCTTTCACCTTGAAGGGAATCAATCTACTTAAGAAATCCACAGACAGCACTTTACGTACTCAGCTATAAAGAACAAAAAAGACATATATCATCAATATTAACATATTAGCGTACATTGGGAAGCCATTGGTTAAACAATCGTATTTTCGCATCCTGTTTTCAAGATTCCAAACTTACTCATTCTTTTCTCAGAGTTCTCCTATCTTAAAATATTTATACAGCACGCATACTGTAGTAAGAGATTCTCATTTATACTGACAGATATAGAATAGTAATAGATAGATAGTAGCACTGAAAGCAGAAAATCGGAAACAAGGCTACTAACAGCTGGGGACCAGGGTTTGCCAGACCCATAATAGCCACAGATCGGATATTCCCCTGAGTTTTGCATTAATTCAACACAGATCTTGCTTCCCTCAGGAGCGACTCTTTTCAATTTACACAAAAAAACCATAAACACCATTTCACTCGTTCACAAAGCAACCTTTTATCTTCACATTTGAACCAACCTAAATCCTAATTGTGCAAGGGAAAAATACCACAAACATCACTTCAATCAATCACATAGAAACATCTTTATCATTATTTTTACAACATATTATTCAAAATGCATTTATCACAAATGTAAACTAATCAATTGTTTCTCTTCACCGTCCTCTCTATTCCTCACTGTCCTTTGTACTCAATGTATGGTTTTACGTTTGACACATGGTGTAACCCTTTTGATTTCTTCGATCAAAGAGTTTCAACTTCTATGGCGTTTTCATGGGGAATCTTCCTTGTCCGACACGGGCCGTTAAAGAGATTAAAAAATTTCTTGCAGACACCTGACCGTTTGTTACACAGCTTGTGTGATCTGATAAGAACTTTTTGTCCTACATGAAACACTGTTTTTCTCGCGTTTTTCTTTTACGCCTTGACTCTGGCTTTTGCTGCACGCTTGATGTTGCATAAAGCTAAGTCAAGAATTGCGTTCCGGCGTAGTCTCGGCTCTAGTGGCCAAGGCACCACCTCTTTGATTTTGCTCGGGGGCTCCTTGTTTAGTAGCACAGTGATTGGCGGAAGCTTTGTTGACGTATTAGGCAACTCATTAATTATGTTCTGAAATCCTTTTAGGTGTATGTCCCACGATCGGTGATCACGACTGCAGTACAACCTACATAATTTTCCTAATTCACGCATAATACGCTCACTGGGGTGAAATATATATATATATATATATATATATATATATATATATATATATATATATATATAGCCACGAACCTACTACGGTGTCGTAGCAGGCGGAGAGGTGATACTCCGACGTGGCGCGTCCCAGGTGGCGGATAGGGGGGGTCCTCACCGGCTTGCCGGCGGACTTGAGCGAAATAAAATAGCTCTCGCGGACCAAACACACATCAAGAGATCCATTAGTGTCTGTTCTGGTATCCAGCGACTAGTGGTCTGCGTCTGTTTACCTAGTTGGTGCAGCAGTGAAATATGGCTTGATCTCAACAATCAAGTCTGCAATTACCGTGATCTTGTTAAAGGTCACCACAACCAACTTCAACTTGAAGTAATCATGATGGAACAAATGGAAAGAAATTCGCTACCCCAGGCCCCAGTCAACGGACTGGACTTTCCTGGTCATCGGATTCTGGGGGACCAGGAACATCATGAGGAGAAGAGTCGGAGCTTCTCAAAACCTCTTCGCAAGCACTACCTTGGCACTCTCAATGCAAACACTCTGTTCAAACTTGGAAAACTAAAACAACTGACAGACATGCTAGATAAATTTCACATCAAAATTCTTGCCATTCAAGAGACGCGCTTCGTAGATGAAAACCATTTCGACACAGAACATTACAGGATTTACAAAGGTAAACCTGCTGTCAGAAGAGGAACACCATTATTGTTTGGTACAGGGTTTGCAGTACACAAATCAGTCATGGATAACATCATAGACTTCAATTCAATATCAGAACGTATCTCGACACTGTCCTTCAAATCAGGTAATAAAGCATACACAATTATCAACGCACATGCACCTACAAATGACCATAACAGAAAGAAGCCACAAGAAATTGAAGACTTCTGGGAAGACATGGAGGAAGTAACTAACAAAGTACCAGAAAGACATGTGAAAATTCTAATGGGTGATTTCAATGCGCAGCTTGGTAAGGAGAGAAAATTCAGAGAAATAACAGGCCCATACTCAGCACATATTCGCACGAACAGAAATGGGGAACACCTCATAAAATATTGTCAAAACTTTAACCTCAAAATCATGTCAACACAATTTCAAAAACCAAGACGAAAACTTACAACATGGAAAGCACCCAACACAGTGTGGAGAGAATTTCAGATTGATCATGTGGCCATATCCAAGAAAATTTCGCGGGAAATTCTAAATGTCAGAACACGTAAAGGAGTCTTCGAGTCTGATCATTATTTGCTACAAGTTAAGATTAGGCCAATCCCAAGACTGAAACAGACAGCACAAAACAAAATAGTCAAACCTGATCCGGAATACTTGAAGATAAACAGGGATAAAATCGTTGAAGAAATTAATAGGCATTCAATAGACACATGGACAGATCTGGCGAAGGCAGTTCAGAAGACTATGTGCTGGGGACAACCACCTAGAAAACGCAAACATAGGTGGTGGAACGCAAATTGTGATGAAGCCATTGAGAGAAGAAAGCAAGCATGGGACAAGTTCAGTAGCTACAGAAATTCAGAAACATGGAAAGAATTTCACGAAGTTCAGAAACTAGCATCGAAGGAAATCAGAAGGGAAAAACGAGCATATGACAATAACAGACTAAAAGAAATTGAGGAAGATTTCAAAAGAAATAACACAAGAAATTTTTACAGAACTTTCAAAGAAAATATTAAGGGCTATCAACCCCCTAGCCTCTGCTTCCGAAGAACAGATGGATCCCTGGAAACAAACACAAAAGAAAACTGTAAAATTCTCAAACATTACTTTGATAAACTTCTTAATTGCAAAAAACCTACAGGAAAATTAACATTCCAAAAGACCACACCTAATGCCGATTCTGATCCACCCACAATAGAAGAGGTAGAGGAAATCATAAAACAAATGAAAAATAACAGAGCTGCCGGAGAAGATGGTATTATCGCCGAGATCTGGAAACTCCAAGATGAAAACATCACCAAAAAAATCCATAAGATTATCTCCGAAATTTGGATCACAGAGAAAGTGCCAGAGGAATGGAAATGTGCATTGATCCATCCATTACATAAAAAGGGTGATAAGTCAGATCCAAACAATTACAGAGGCATTTCGCTAGTACCAGTTACATACAAAATTTTCTCTAAGGTGCTATTAAACAGACTAGAACCACAAGCAGATCTGCAAATTGGGGAATACCAGGCAGGCTTCAGAAAAGGGAGATCATGCATCGAACAGATCTGGAACCTGAGAACACTTTTGAAAGTCAGACAGGCAAGAAACACTGTAGTTACCTTTGTGGACTTTAAAAAAGCATATGATTCCATAGACAGACAGACACTCTTTGACGTGCTGGAAGAATATGGTATCGACAGAAAAACCAGGGCACTTATACAACAGACGCTTACAGACACTACCTCCAAGATTAAGTTCATGGGAGAAATTTCGGAACCCTTCCACATACACACAGGTGTCCGACAAGGAGACGGGCTCTCACCAATCCTGTTCAACGTGGTGTTAGGCAAAATTATCAAGCAGTGGGAGGAACAAGTTAAAGGAATACAGCTGGGAAGAACACGTGAAACCAAAACAATCATAAAATGTCTGGCATTTGCAGATGATATAGCCATACTCAGCAATAATACACAGGAGGCAAAGGAAGCACTGGAATGCTTGCATGAAATAGCTGCCAAAACAGGTCTGCAGGTATCTTACGAGAAGCCACAATATATGGAACGACAGACCAACAATGTACGCACCATGCATACTGTATATGGATCCGTAGAAAGAGTCGAAAAATTTAAGTATTTAGGGGAGTACATACAAATGGGAGGATCAAACAAGGCGGCTAACATGGAACGAACGAAGAAACTCCAGAAGGCATACAAACTCACATGGTCACATTATAATAAGAAAAGCATATCGAGGCAGGCCAAACTTAGGCACTACAAAACAGTTGTATTACCAGAAGCATTGTACGCGTCAGAAAAAACCACAATTGGAGCATCAGGCATCATAGACACAGAAAAAATAGAACGCAAAATTCTCAGAAAAATATTTGGACCATTTCACAGAGATGGCATATGGATGAAGCGACCTACCAAAGAGCTGTACCAGCACACTGACAGACTAACAGACGCGATCAGAAAACGCAGATTAACTTTCTATGGGCACATACAGAGAATGGACAACAACCGACTTACAAAGAAAATTTTTGATGTAGTAAACAGCTCAAGCAAGAAAACAAATTGGTATCATGAAATAGACGAAGACTTAAGGCAGATAGGGATCAACAGGCAAATGATAGGAGACAGGAAATACTTCAGAAACAAAGTTAGGAGTGCAAAATTTATTGTAAAGGAGAGAAAGAAGACAGGAACATTATGGACAGAGCAAAGGAAACAGGAGCACAGCCAAAGGATGAAGAGATTTTGGGAAGAGAAGAGGAAGAAAGGAAAGAAGTGAAAATTGTGTCATCATGTGATTTTCGAGTTCAAACACTGTCCATAAGGGCAACAATGAAATGAATGAATGAATGAATATATATATAGGTTTAACTCTTCTCCTTCGAAGCATCCGCTGCCAGTATTGCGATCTAAATTGTGGTCCATTATCCGAGATAACCCTTTTCACACGCCCAACTTCATGCAGAAACTGCTTTGCAAATGCAGTTGCCACTGCCCTTCCTGTGACTCGCCTCAACGGAGTCAGACACACAAACTTGGAGGTTAGCTCCACCGTTACGAAATCATATGCAAAACCTGCTTTAGATCGTATTAGTGGCCCAAATAGATCCACGGCCGCGAGGTCACAAAGTTTGCTTGGTATTATCGGGTGCAATGATGCAGCATACGTCACTGTGGCCGCCTTTGCTCGCTGACAAGGTCCGCACACTCTAAGTACACAACGAATACGCCGTAGCATGTTATTAAAATAGCATGTCTCTTTCAGTTGTTCACAACATTTCTGTGCTCCGAAGTGACCATAACTCAAATGTATGTACCATATACTTTTGTTTACGAGTTCCTCCGGAATCACCAGCACCCATCTGGAGTCGTCCGGGGTTCGTTTCTTGAATAGTATTCTATTGCGCACTAAGTAGTACTGGCGTATTCCTACATTCTCCTTGTCCTCCCACTTCTTCTTTATATCTTTCAATACTGCGTCCTTATCCTGTTCGTCCGCTATACTCCCTAAAGAGGTGGAAACAAGGTTTTCGAACGCTACATTCTGCAAGTACAGGATGCTGAAATTATTTTCACCGAGTTCCTCTTCTTCTGTGTGAACCAAACCTCTAGGAATGCGCGATAAAGCGTCAGCAATTACATTTTTCTGTCCCGGAATGTATTCTACAGTGAAATTATATTCCTGTAGGTACAGTGCCCAGCGTCCTAGTCTCCCATGCGTGATTTTTGTGCTCATAAGAAATTGAAGTGCACGATGGTCAGTGTACACCCTCGTGGGCCTCACAAATAAGAAATACCTAAATTTTGAGAATGCCCAAACTATCGCGAGTACTTCGAATTCTGTCACGGAATAATTTTTTTCACATCGAGAGAGCACCCTGCTCCCAAACGAGATAGTTTTCCAAGTTGTAATATCATCATTTCCTTCCGTTTGAAACAGTACCGCACCTAATCCTGACAAGCAACTGTCCGTCATTAAACATAATTCTTGTGTCAGGTCGGCATGCACGAGGATGGGAGCCTCTACCAATGTCTTTTTGAATTTATAAAATTCATCCTGTGCCACTTGATCCCAGACCCACAAAGCGTTCTTCCCTGTTAGTCCACATAGACGGGGTGTACCAAGTACACGAAAATTTATAAATCGCTTATAAAAATTACACAGGCCTAAGAATGCTCGCAACTCTTTTTTATTTGTCGGCATTGCACACTCCGCTATCGCCGTAATTTTCTCCGGGTCAGATTGTATTCCATTTGCTGAGACAATATGGCCTAAGAATTTTATGTTCTCTCGTCCGAACTGTGACTTATCTAAATTGACTGTTACACCTGCCTTCTCAAAAACATCCAGTAGTCTGTTCAGAACGTCATTATGATCCTCCCACGAATTTTCCGCAATTAATGTATCATCCACGTAAATTGTCACTCGCTGTTTCAAATCATCAGGCAAAATGCTATTTAATACCCTTATAAAAGCAGCTGATGAGGCGTTTAGTCCGAACGGGAGACGCCGGAATTGGAAACAATTTCCATAACATAGGAGCGCTGTATATAATCTGACGTATAAGCACGTGGTACTGGTCTCACAAAGTACACCCCACGTGGGTTGAACATAAAGAAAAGTTGCTATATTGAAAAATATTGTCAAGACGAGACGTTATAATCTCACGCACATTCGCATTTAAGATTGGTAATCTTAGTTAGAGTTACTGATCAACACGTGGTTCCACTTTGCTTACAAAGTAGTGACAAAGCAACTACCGGAAGAAATTCTGAACTTCACACTCGAATTACATTGCATTGCAAATTAAGATAACATTAGATATTTTAGAGCTATACCTGAAATAAAAGTGATGAAATTTTCAGTTAGGCTGAACTTAAGAAATCCATTTTCCTACGGACTTAGCAGACATGCGCTTAGCCACAGATCTTACCACTTCAGAAGCTCGCCGTGGACAGACTGCCCTGGGCACCTATTGAGCGTGCTTAACAGGAAACAAACGGAAGTGACCAGAGAGGCAGCTTCCTATACCAACATGACAAGGGACGGACAGGACCATACTAAGAATAGAAACCTCTTTGCTTATAGAAAGCGTAGCTACCTGTTCCGACGTTGGTCCTACTGTTCTCTAGCAGACAGGCTTGTCTGCTACCATCAAGCATGCAACTAGAAATACATTTGCTCATTCATCCTCTCACACAGAAGGGAAGGGGGATGACAGTATCTTATCATATACAGTATATAAATGAAAGCGGATGTAGGTTCCGTATGAGACTGCGTGACATGAATTACATATAAACTGTGTTTTAAAGTGTAGTAGTATGACAGATCGTTCTTGTTTATGTGTAAAAGTAATACGTTTCACTGTTAAGTCTCCTCCCAGATAGTCAGAAACACCACAGTAAATTTAGAAGTGGAATGTATGCCGTAAATGACAACAGATTTAAGAAATCAACATGAAAGGAATCCAACAGAGACCTTTCACTGGGTTTTCTTTGACTGCAGCTATCCTGGCAATCATAAGATTCGGATGTAAATCCTAACCCTTACGTAACAGCAACTGCAACTGAAACTGAATAATAAATTCGAATTAGTTTATATTGAAGAAACTTTGAACAGTTTGGGATATTAGAGGTATGTTAATACTACAGAACTTGAGAGGGGCTATCATTAGGTAGAAGTAGCATTCGAGGAGCAGCCCAAAATGGCATGTACGACTCCTTGGGGACCCTAAAAATATTGCTGTATACAGCATGGGTTACAGAATGCACTATCCACACTCCAGTGGTTGTTGAATGGAGTGTAGACCGGACAAAATTCAGGGCAATTTATGGTGCATTTCGACTATACTGTTAAGAGCCAAAGAAACTGGTACCCTGGCCTAATATTGCATAAGGCCAGCTCGAGTACGCAGAAGTAGAGCAATACGAGGTAGCATCGTCCCGATTAACGTCTGAAGTACAGCTGGAGGGAACTGACCCCATGAATCCTGCAGGACTGTCCATAACTCCGTAAGAGTACGAGGGGTGGAGATATCTTCTGAACACCACGTTGCAAGGCATCCCAGGTATGCTCAGCAGTGTTCATGGTTGGGGAGTCTGGTGGCCAGCGGAAGTGTTTACACTCAGAAGAGTGTTCCTGGAGCCACTCTGTAGCAATTTTGGACCTGTGGGGTGTCGGATTATCCTGCTGGAATTGGCCAAGTCCGTCGTAATGTGCAATGGACGTGAATAGTTGCAGGTGATCAGACAGGATGTTTACGTACGTGTCGCCTGTCAGAGTCGGATCGAGATGTATCAAGGGTCCGATGTCACTCAAACTGCACTCTCCCCACACCATTACAGAGCCTCCACGAGCTTGAACAGATTCTTGCTTACATGAAGTATCCATTGATTTATGAGGTTGTCTCCATACCTACACGCGTCCATCCACTCGATACAATTTCAAACGAGACTCGTCCTACCTGGTAACATGTTTCCAGTCATTAGCAGTTCAATGCTGGTGTTGACGGGCCCCGGCGAGGCATAAAGCTTTGTGTCATGTAGTCAATAAGGGTACACGAGTGGGCCTTCGGCTTCGGAAGCCCATACCGACGATGTTCCGTTGAATGGTTCGCACGCTGATCCTTTTTAATAGCCCACCATTGAAATCTGCCGCAATTGGCAGAAGTATTGCACTTTTGTCACGTTGAACGATTCTCCTCAGTCGTCGTTGGTCCAGTTCTTGCACGATCTTTTTCCTGTCGCAGTGATATCGCAGATTTGATGTTTTATGGGATTCATGGTATTCACGGCACACTATGAAATGGTCCTACGGGAAAATCCCCACTTCCGAAAATGGTTCAAATGGCTCTGAGCACTATGGGACTTAACTTCTGAGGTCATCAGTCCCCCAGAACTTAGAACTACTGGAACCTAACTAACCTAAGGACATCATACACATCCATGGGAGTCGAACCTGCAACCGTTGCGGTCGCGCGGTTCCAGACTGTAGCGCCTAGAACCGCTCGGCCGTCCCGGCCGGCCTCCCCACTTCATCGCTACCTCGGAGGCGCTGTGTCCCATCGTTCGTGCATCGACTATAACTTCACATTCAGATTAACTTAAATCTTGATAACATGACATTGTAGCAGCAGTAACCGATCTAACAACTGCGCCAGACACTTGTTTTTATTTATATAGGCCTTGACCGCCGCAGCGTCATGTTCTGCTTGTTTTCATATCTCTGCATTTGAATACGCATGTCTATACTAGTTTCTTTGGCGATCCAGTGTATAATTGTGTTTGTGAAAGATATGGAAGAGCATTTCAAACATTTAAGAGGGATTTTTAAGAGGCTACACTTGTCACACCTGTGACTCAGAGTAGAAAAGAACTGCTCTGCGCTACAGCAGGTTCATTACATAGAACGTGTAATTAGCAATGATAGAGTTACACGTGCATTCTTAACTGATAAAGGCTGTAAAATGTTTTCGAACTTTTCAGATTGGAAAAGAGATACAGTCATTTCGGGGGTTAGCAAATTAACGTAAGACGTTTGCAGAAATAGAATAGCTGCTTACACATATATTGAAGAAAGGAATAAAGTACCACTGGATGTCAGAATGTGAAGATACATTTGAAAAACTAAATGAGCAGTAGACACCTAGGTAAGTATCGTCCTTTGTGAATTATGGAAAGGGAATTGACACTACATTGTGTCATAAATAAATTTGCACTGGCCGTGTTTTAAGCCAGGAAGTAAAAGGACTTGAATGTCGAGTCACCTACATATCATGTCAACAAAATAAAGAGAGTGGAACGATTCTATCATATATCAGGAAATGGTGGGTCTCATTTTTTGCATGGTATTCTTCCATTGTGATCTATATGGTGAGAACTTTAGGACAATACTGGATCATTCACAATTGAAATTTTCATAGAGGTTAAACGACTTCTCAAGTAAATTAATGTAGTGGGTACACAAATTAAGTGACTCTGATTTCGAAGTAATTCACAAATCTGGTAAAAATCCCTTAGCAGGGATGTTGCTGTATTACAAAGAGTAGGTCGCGCCCTTGTGGAGTGGCAAAGAACGCTAGATGCTGGTAAGGACAGCAAACTATTGGGAATACAACCACAGTTCACTGCACACTACACTGTGTTATCAAGGCAATAAACCTTGGAACACATGTTTTAATTCCAGTCACACTGTAGGCAGATACCGTAAATTAGCTATTTGATCGTGATTATCTGGCCATATTGTCAAAGAACTTTAGAAAGTCATGTATCTGAGCATTACTGGTGACCTATACATAGACAGGATGCGGAACAATATGTGAATAATAGTGTAGCATGTACACAACTGATTCAATTGAGCTATTACACTCCAAAGATTTCCAGAAGCTGGTGGACCTATTGAAATGGTTGGTATGGATATCCTTGGATCTTTTTCACAAACACCGGTGGGAAACCACAATATTCAGACCATAAAAGGTTAGAAATGGTAGGAAAGGGAAGGAACTAATGACATCAGCCACATCGGGACTTTCTGTAGAATCAGTAGCTGTGAATGAAAATGCAATCTTTACCGGTATTTGAACCCAGGATCTCCTGTGACCAGAAATCCCAAATGGACACATATCTAAGTATAACACAGTAAGACTGAGCATGATTAATGGCAATGGAACAGATACAATTCACAAATAAATGGGCATATAGAGGACGCTGTATCAAGTACTTCACCTTCTCGTTTCTCTTTATTTTTCTTTAGGCACTGGATGGAAACAGGGAAGTTCCATAGTGGGCTGTACGCAGACGTCAGCGAGAGCTGCCATACCACAAACAAACATGTGACCAACTAGAGCGATACTAATGGCAGTAGTGCTCACTGAAAGTTGCAAGGGCCCTACTGCTCGAAACAATACAGTCCACAGAAACTGGTATCAACACGCCTCCAAAATAAACAAATATATATATACGGCTGTTAGCAAAATAACGCAAATTTCGTAACTAACGGCAAGAATGAGGCCAGCACACCCTAGGCCAAATTTAGAATTGAGGACCGTATTAAAGAACATACTAATAAGGCATAGCGAGTTAAAATTTAGCTTAGAAAGAAAGACATTTAAAACACCAACCAGAAATTACTGCTCATAAATCAACAGAAAACAATTAAACCCTAGTGTTAAAGGACAATGAGACAAGCTTGACTAAAGGACACTGACAAAACCTGAGAAACTAGTTCGTGTTGGCTAGCGAAACCTTACAACACACTTCTGATAAAGTCCAAGCCATTACGATAGAACAGACACCCAATAACCAAGAATGGTCAAGACAACAATCAATTCCCACAATTTGGGCAGCTAGCCCACCGCCAGTGCTTGACACGCTGTGTTCACTTTACATTAGGGAACCAACCAACAAACGGCTGTATGTGGTAGAATTCACGACAACAATCACAGCGAAAACATACAAGCTAGACTGTACTTCAGACAAGCGTAACACAACGAACATGAATGTTCTCATCCACTCTCACCTGAAGGAACCGGCCAACAAAAAATCTATGGGCAAGAAAATACTATATCAGCGGATCACACTAACAGCTGCCCAGGAAACTTACGGACAGGTCACGCCAGACACCAACGGCACAACGCATGCGACTCGGCCATACAAGGAAATCACGCTGGTTGTAGTTGCCCCCACTGGCAACCATTGCAGAACGAACAACTGACGCTTTCTGGAAGAAGGAAGTTCCCACTGCTCACTGGCGTCCATTCCTCCCTCCTTAGGACTCAGCCACTCCTCCCAGCTGCCCAAGACGGCCAGCAGACGGTGCTGCGGACAAAGCCAAGCGTGGAATGGAGTGATAGCGCAAAGTGTCGGTATCGAGATATCGTTCGCAAGCCACGTTGCTTAAAGAGCGAGGTTACTTTCGCACGAGTGATGCTTTCTAAATTCGTGTTGGGGTACAGACACTTTCCTCCCTAAAAGAAATTTATTATATTCGAAATGATAATATGCTCAAGAATTCCAAAGGAAACCTTCTTGAAAGATAATAGTGTATAATTTTATGTGTCCATTCTCTTACCCGTTTGGTATACGGAGTATACGTTCCTTTGCTGTTTCTGCAGTTGGTTGGGGCTATCCACTGGGCGAGGAAATCGTGATAAATGTAAGATCATTTAGGAGCCAATGCGGAAGTGAACACCATGTGAAACTGAAATGGAATTACATCTCGACCTGGTTTCATTATTTTCGAACTTTTCCAGTTCCTTTTGGAATTCAAAGATTCCAATTTATTCTTGATTTTGAGCGGCGGTGCAATGATGGTACAACTATACGATAATCCTGGAAGAAACGTGGAATCGAAAATTATAGCTTTCCTTTTGCTGTCCTCTATTACTACGCCAGTCTATGAATGACATAACAGTAGCCTCTGACCTGCCTTCTCAGTTAACCAGTTGGAATCTGAGTCTGTTATGGGACAATGCCAGAAAGAAAGGCCAAAGTCTCTATTCGGAACGCTGGCGATAATATTATTAGTTTTGTTGAAGTAAATACTGTGAAGAATAATGCGGAAGATTTTATAGAAATGTGTTTGATTCGTAATTAACAGTAAAGTACTCTGGCCTGCAATCATTGTGTGTTCATGGTCCTGAACAGCTGTTGTGTGGAGGTATTATCGATTAACTTAAACAAAATTAGCGCACCTAACTGTGCCTCTGATATGGAAATCTGACAACTGAAATTACGCCTCTGGTATTTATAAAGTATATTTCAGGACTGCATCAAAAATATTCAGAATTAATGTGTTCGTAAATGGATGATCAGTATTGCACCGAAGTCGGACATGTGTGGTTTACAGTTTGATTAAATTGTAGTCATTTTTATATGACAAGTGCAATTGGCTTCGGTCACTGGAAGGGTGTCAGAATATTATCGAGTGTATTTCTGAAATACATGGAACTTATCATTGAAAAACTCACCTTGCTGCATACAGAGTTAGCACTGTCGGCTATAACTTGGTGTGGTACAGACAATGACTGCAACTTGGGAACTAAAGACCATTGAATGAATAAAATAAACTTTGTGTCATATTACTGTTACTATAATCGCCTGACACAAATTTCAATTCATAATTCATCGTACACGATGCTATACTTCCTGCTTCATGATTTTTACGTTAAGGTGAGGTGTTAAGGAAGAAAGACGAATCAAAGGCGGCAGCAAGACAATTATGGAAGCATATATATTAGGTAGGCGCGTAAGTTCGTAGCGTTTTTGTTTTGTCTGTTGGTATTCCGGTTGCTATGGGTTTATGTATCGATTGTAATTTTTCACTTGTAGTTCACTGTTGCTGTTTGAGTTTATATAATTTTGTTATTTGGACATTGTGAGTGGACTTACGGAAGCTAGAAGATGGAGTGCCAAGTGGAGAATTCTGTTTGAGTTCAATAGAGGGGTGACAGCAGCGGAGGCAGCCAGAAACATTTGATCCGTGTATGAGGATAACGGCATTGGATAGAGCGCGGCAAGAATATGGTTTTCTCGTTTTAAGGAGGTTCTTTTTGACATAAGGGAGATCTCTGGGGTTTGATGAAAATCGTTTACACTCATTAATGCACAAAAATACACATCAGTGTACTCGATAATTGGCACATTTGATTAAATGTGATCATCATCCGGTATTTACTTGTAATGGGGAAGGTTCAAAGAAAAAAAATTGTCCAAATGGCTCTGAGCACTATGGGACTTAAGTCCTGAGGTCATCAGTCCCCTAGAACTTAGAACTACTTAAGCCTAACTAACCTAAGGACATCACACACATCCAAGCTCGAGGCAGGATTCGAACCTGCGACCGTAGCGGTCGCGCGGTTCCAGACTGAAGCTCCTAGAACCGCTCGGCCACTCCAGGCGGCGGAAAGGTTCAAAATAAGGGTGTGTGGGTACATCATGATCTAAACGAAAATAACCAAAATCAGTTTGTGGCCATATGTGTTCTGGCGTAACCACAAGCGCCGGAACGAAGGGAACGCAATAGAAGAGAAGGCGGTGAAACGACGTCGGCCAATGGTGGGCTGATTAGGACCGCACCACGACAGGAGCAGTCTCTACAAGAGGATAATATAAGCGCCGCTCCTGCCAACCTCGGCCGCTCGTTATTCGGACAGAATTCGCAGAGTATGTAGCACCGCCTAGCAGACAGTGCTATGACAGCAGTGACGGGTAATCTACAAACTGTGTGTCTAAGTCGCATTAACATTGTATACCGCAAAGGACATTTATTTATATTTCACCCATCCCTTGCGACCACTTTTTGTAAATGCAAGTTAAGTATTGTCGTTCTTCTTATTTGTAATAGAAATGGAAATGAGCGTGTATCGTCATTGGCAGGTAGGCCCTTGACCGGGCAGGTCCGGCCGCCTTGGTGGAGGTCTTATTACATCCGACGCCACCTTGTGAGACCTGCGCGCCCGATGGGGATGAAATGATGATGAAGACAACACAATATCCAGTCCCTGAGCCGAGAAAATCCCCGACCCAGCCGGGAATTGAACCCGGGCCCGTAGGGCGGCAATCCGTCACGCTGACAGCTATCGGGGCGGACTCTCATTTTTAATAAAAAATATTAATGCGATTTTGCTTGAATTTTTGTGTAGCACTCCGAGAACGCGGCATCTTTTAAGCACCCTATACGAGACGATTGGGCAGGGCCCCACAATATGTGCATCCCTGCTTGCACGTTACCATCTGACCCATGAACAAACTATTTTATATTTCGGTCAACCGCAGCTGTTGAAAGGTATGATGTTCGGAAGAAATCCGCTTACAGCTCGTGAAGTTGTTATTTATTAAAAGATGACCAGTTTTGCATCTTCAGGCCGCATCGTCAGGTGAACAGCGTTAAAAGAGCATAAGTACACTCATCACTCCTAGTCCAAATTTACTATTCAGAGAATATCGACAAGGTATTGCCCAGTCATGTTTTAATAAACAACAATTTTATCAGCTGTAAGCGGAGTTCTTCCGATCGTGATGGCGCGTGAACAACGGATGCCATTCCTACCCTGTATCGTTACTGGTGACTATAAATGGTTTATTTACGCTAACATAAGGAAAAGAAAGGAATGTCCGAGCCCAAACAAGTCAACATCTCGCTATACAAACCAGCTCACATCCACAAAACAATGTTATGCGTATAGTGGAGGAGTAAAGTTGTGGTGTACTATGAATTGCTTCCCCGTGGTGTAACCGTCACTGCCGACACATTGTTAACGACTGAGACGTCTTGGAGACCCAATACAAGAACAAAGACCAGGAAGACTGCGTAAAGTGATGCTGTTGCACGATAAGACCCGTCCGCAGTCTAACAAAGAACACTATACAGGAGTCTGGTTGGGAAATCATTCCGCACCCACCTTATTCACCTGATCCTGCGTCTGTTTAATTTCGCCTTTATTTGTTGAACAACCTCAGGGAAGTTCTTTTCAGGATGAAAATGCTCTCCGAACATGGCTCGACGAGTTCTTCGCCCCAAAATACCGTGGAATCGAAAAGCTACCCCAGCGTTGGCATAGTGTTGCAAACAATGAAGGAGAATATATTATTGACGACTAAACTCTCTGCCATGTGCATTTGTTATGTTTATTAAACGTATGAAAAACGCTACGAACCTATGCACCAACCTAATAGGTACAGGATTCAGCAGCGATACATTGTATCATCTAAAATGCTCTCCCTTGGTGCCTGACTGATTTCACCGCTTGGAACACTTTTCTCACCACGCAGATAAGATGAATTTTATCCATAAGAGCTTCATTGACTGAAGTCGTCGCTAGCAAGCGGGGAGCGTCGTGGAATAACGTCGTGGCATTGTTATGTTTTATGTTAACAGTAACAATGTTCGCATGTCGTTATAGATTGCATGTTAGTTTTAAAAATGTTGAAAAGCACTGAAGGTAGCAAGCTTTTGCCGAGCGATCGTTGTCACCAAACCTCTCCCACCGTATTTAACAGACTGAAAAATATACAAAAGGTTTAATCATTAGCACAGTACACGAGTATGCATCGCAGCACCAAGTAACGTATGGGAGGTCAAATTAATTAGTTCACGCTAAAGCACAGAACAATTATCATACATGACCTTTTAGTCTGGCAGTTAAAGCAATAAGAAAGAATATGACAGCTACACGTACTACACATTTTATTAATTTAAACTTATGATAGCGATTATATTCTGACTGGAATTTAGAATCACTAATGCTGACGTCTGGCTTCAGACAGCCTTTGTGCCGGTGTTATCTGCGAACTGTTACCGTTTATAAGTGCGGCCGGTTCAGGGACTTCTCCATAGATGGCTCTTGACTTAATTCACACTGCATTAATAGTTTATCTCTTCCATTCGCTATGACGAATGTTACTGCTCTTCAGTTAATGAGGTTAATATTCTCCGCAGCCTAAGATTATAAGGAATCGTACAGGTCTTGTGAATGTACTTATTTCCATGCGAAAAAGGAACCATAGTGGGCCATAAATTTATTAACATTTTTATCAAATACACAAACTACTTTGTGAATACAAAGAGGAAGTTTCAAGACATCCTGAGCAGCTACTCTTGGAAATTATTACATTAATTTTCAATAACACAGCTATTGACAGGTATTACAAAATCTTTCGAAATGGCTGAATGAAATTAAAAAGCAATTTTTTTTGAGAATAACTTTAAGTAAAAGGAAATCTGATGGTTGCTTGGCAGAGAGATCTAATCATATCGCAAGTCTATAAAATTAACCTGCGTATTTCACATTACAAATTTCAAAAATGAATTATAAATGGCTAACTGGTTATTAACATCAGCCATGCACTCTCACATGACAATTTGCAGATAATTAGAAGGAAGACCAGTGGTTCGAAGCAAGCGGAAAACCTTACAACATTAAATTCAGTGTATGATACAAGTGGGAGTTGCAGAGCAAAGCAATTTCTCTTCCATCTATAAGTGTGGATAGCGATCGCCAACAGAGAGATAGCCATTTATAGTACCCAAGCCCCTTTAGCTGGATCCAAAAACAAACAACAGATACCTCATGTTGCCGTGTATCATACGAAACACCAACAGTTTGTATTTACAACACAAGTAGACACTGTAAATACAATTGAATATGGCGAACGTTGCGCATGAAGTACCTGATTCCAAAACAAATAAGAAATTTTAATTACGGGTGCGGCCAACGTTAGTCAAACAGCTCGAGCACCACTGGTTTAGTTACACATATTCACAGAAACGTAACTTGAATGAGATCATTTAAAGTATTGGTGAATCAAGATGTTCAGATATCACGATGGGTTACCAGGATGGCTAGTTAGAGCAGCCACTGGACGACACAACATAACCATGCACATGGTAATAGGATGCTCATCATAATATCTTACAGATAGAAGAGTAAGCTGAAAACCGCTCGAGCAAGTGCTGCCGTCAAGTTTGCTAAGAATCAGTAACCGACGGATGCTGTTCATCAGATGCCCCTGCACCCGGTTCTTGAAACTGGCAGACAGGAACCCAACCCGGCACCGCTGTGGTCACGGGCTTCTTGCAAATTCGGATGCCGGGAACACGTTAAATTCCGTGTATCGAGCAGAAATGCCTTTTTCAACCAGCAATCTTCACAGTCCCAGCCGATACTCAACCCCACCGAACCCGCAGTAACCGAAAACCCACCTTTAAGCAGCGGGTCATGGATACCTCGTCACGGCGGTTACTCCAGCTGCTGTCAAACACACCGCTGAACTTCCCGCGACTTCTAGAGTACCTCCGGGCCGCCACAGCCCTCAAATCCTGGCCCACTGGCCTGCCTTCTACTGGCCAAAAACTGCTCGAGAAATCATTGCAGCCTGAGAGGCCAATAACGGGTGGGAACTGTGGATATGCGAAGGTTCCCGCATGGCACAATTCCCCCCCCCCCCCCCCCCCCCCCCCTCTTGAACAGGCGGGGCTAGATGAATGAACGAGTTGACTCTGCCCCGGCACCCTCATTACCATTTCCCACCTTGAGGTGGCTTCTATGGACCCTATTAACTTTTACGAAGATGGATCTTGTAACAGGGAACGAACCGGCGAGGTTGCCCAGTTACATTCATACGTAGCATTACCCCACAATTTAAGAACTAACAGGACACCTATAATAAAGTGCAGTAAAATTTTAGCCCTTTGTTCGGTATTATTACGTAGGAGAAAAGCTAGTATATCACGGTCAGAAGGGTATTGAACTAAGAGCATGAGTATTCGCTTTGTCTGTAACCAACAAATGAAGAACAATATTAACCAATCAAGGAAAATAATTACAGTGAAGATAAAATTAGGAACGATGCTTACTTTGTGAGCTGTGTGACATTATCAGTTACGTTGTGTGAAGACAGATCCATCATTTGACTTTTACAAAGACATTAACTACGTGGTGCGCATACATAATCTCTGGCCATAGTAAGAGTAGTCGACAGCCAGAGAGTGAGACATAGACAGAGGGCGAGTAAGAAGTGGAGCTCTGCAAGCAACCACGGTGGCCACAGAGAGCATCCCGCTGTGAGACCAGCCGTCTGTCTGCGCACAGACACAGAGGACAGTGTTGCTGCCAGTGTTCTGATAAGAGCTTTGTCCGTTGGTAGCAGCGCCAAAGGGCTAGATTACGGTACATCAACGTGGAATGCATCCACCATGAATTATGAACACTGGAACTGGTGAGCGACTGCGTTGCGTACATAAACGTTATGGAGTCTTGCGAAAATTCAAGAGGCGTTGTGAATATTTAAAGCAAGGGTACCGATGTTACGACACCCCAATAGGAAATGTTTATGTTCGAGAACATAAATGAATTGTATTGCGTACGTGTGTCCGTACATATGTAACTATCTGCCAACGAATTAGTGTGCGCTGTGCAATTACTATTAAAACTGGTAGTCAGAGTATCTGCTCCTAACTTAGAGTCTTATTCAGTAATACACGTCGTCATCATTAATACGAGGGAGAAACGGTACTAGAAATGTTGGAAAAGTGACTGGTCGAAAAGTGAGAAGAGATATTAAGAAGTCAGAATAATTTTTTATTAGATAGATTAAGCTTAAAGGTTAGTAAATATGTACATGAAAATTGTCATTTCGTACAAGACTGTTAATAACAAAAGTCCTTATTGAACATTCTGCACGATAGTAACAGTAACTGCTTTTATTTTTAGCTCATTTGTTTAAAGATAGCTTAAAACTGTTTTTTTTTAATGGGTGGATAAATTAGTTCAGTACAGTTTTAATATGAAGAGGCTTTTATGTTTTCGAAGTCTGCTGATGAAATATGTTTTCATTTACGTGAAAATATATTTGAAACGAGTTTTAGTAATATCTCATGCAGTCTGCAAGGTCAAATGTTATTGAATTTTGCAATGTATCAAATTAACTTCATTAAAAATTATGAGCACTAGCAATAATGTGGAGGAGCACGGTGTAGCTCTTCAGCAATGTAGTATTTATGTCGGGCTGCTGAGTGTAAAATAAAGTGTTTAAAAGTAATTCTTTGACAAACAGTTATCATCTTGTTCGATACACTTCCCAACTCACGTTGGCAGGAGTTCAGATATTTCCAATCACAATAACGCCGTAACTGGAACCTCAGTACACCGGTAAATACACAAACAGGGAATGGTCGGAGGCTACCCTGAAACACGTGTGTAGTAATAACAGGAAACAAGAAATCCTTAGTGCAGGAAGACAATACAGCATGCTTAGGTCTGGTCTGAAAAGCTGACTGCACATCAACGTTGTGCTGTCCTACATAGCTAAAGTCATAAAATTGTTATTGAGCAGCAGTAGTACAACATCGAAATTTCCAGATGATTCGTAGAGGGTCAAGGTAATCATACAATGTCGCAGACTACGAGTTATATTGTCATATACGTAAACACAGTTTAAGTCAGTCTGACAGCGCTCTGTCTCTAAATGGTAACTTCAAAATGGCGATACGTCTGCACCGAGATACAGCACCTGTTTCAATCAGAAGCATACATCGAATTATTTCATACTTCAAACTTGAGCGTATACACTACAGTCACTACCACAAGTTCAGGCTGAACCACCTCCAAACTCTACACAATTGCAGGCCCACAATCACTCATGGTGTGCCTCCAGCACATAAACAAACTACTTTGATGGCTGATGGCATGCGGAAAATCTCTTCTTGAGGGGGGCTAACAACTTCCTTTCCTATGCGACCAGTGACCAGATGGTCTCCTCCTTGTTCTGCCCATCGTCAGCTAAACACTTCCCTCACCAGAGAGGAGAGAGTGTAAACCACGAGATAGTATAGCCGACCTATGTCTGCTAATACCAGCCTAGGCAATATTGCCACACATGGCAACCAATCCCACCCTCGGGTCCCACGCAGTATGACAACTTGCAAAGAAGTCCACATTTGCCTTAGAACTCGATCTGATATTGTGCGTTCTAAGTTCTTTTCCTTTTAGGAGCGGTTATAGGTACGGAAAGCTGGGTAGTTCAGGAGCCAAGTGGAACTGTAAATAGTTGCAAAAAAATACTTGACCTCTTAGAAACAAATAATCCTGACCAAATGGGGAGCATGAAGAGAGGTACAGGGATTAGTGACCAAAAGGTTGTTGTAGCTAGAGTAAATACGGCAACATCCAATTTTGTGCCATACATCGGTATGTTACAGCAGAGCTGTAACAAGTTGCCCCATACATACCCTTGTTAAAGAAAAATTTTAACTTATTGCTGCATACATCGTCATTTTTAAGAAAGATTGTAACAATTTTTTCCATGTATCAACATGGAATAGCAGAATTCTAACACACTGGTCTTTATATCGCCTTAGTAGTCACCAGATATGTTAAATTGCATTTTGTGTAATCATCGTTACCCTGCACAATGACCATTGTGGCCCCATACTTAAACTGACAATTGTATTTAAGGCAATGACGGTCAACATCCGTCAACTGACAACTATGGATACACCTGAGATTGGGATAATGTTTGTCACCCAGTAAATTGAAAGTAATCACCCTACCTCACACAGTGACCTTTGTGACACATGGGGTAAATTGTTACAATTTTCTTATAACATGGTTACGTAGGGTACAATATGTTACAATTATGTGTAATGTGGAATCATTTGTTGCAGTTTTACTGTAACATGGACAGCAGTTTGCTACAGCTTTGCTGTAATATTGGGTAGCTTTTATAGAGTTTCGCTCTAACATGTCCATGTACCGAGAATTTCTAATGCTGTTGCTGTAACGCCTGCAAATTTTTACAATTTGATGCATCATGGAGAAAAAAAAATGGTTCCAATGGGTCTAAGCACTATGGGACTTAACATCTGAGGTCATTAGTCCCCTAGACTTAGAACTACTTCAACCTGACTAACCTACGGACATCACACACATCCATGCCCGAGGCAGGATTCGAACCTGCAACCGTTGCAGCACATCGGTTCCGGGCTGAAGCGCCTAGAACCGCTCGGCCACAGCGGCCGGCCATCATGGAGAAATTTGTGACGTTTTTGGTGTAACAAGATTACTGAGATCGACACTAACAGACACGTGTAGGCTATACTATCTAGTCATTTATAAATTCCCTTCACTGATAGTGGAAGTGTGATTATTTTGAAGTATAATGATGACATTTGGTGACAAAGTGTCATGTAGTCTCAAATGCGGGACACCATAAATCATTACTGTTAGCAGAACAGAAATTCTGTCCTGCGATATCAATTTAGTACCAGTATTGGATCAAAGAAGGGCTACACATTTAAATATGTTCACTCAACAATGTCCGCAAGCTCATCACTTGTGTCATGCAGTGGCTCTGCGACTATGGACAGAATACTACGACAGTGCTGGCATTTCAAGAGTTTGCAACGGCACTTTGCAGGCTGCTTGTGTGACTCCTAGAGCACCAAGACCTGCCGTGGCATGTAAAACGCTGTCCGTTTGGCAGACTGAGCAGTCAATGCTGATTCACCTGGTCTATGATGCAGCCTTGGAGATTTCGTTGTAACTGACGCAGCTGCCGACGACCTTCTTCACCATCCCCCAGGACTCCAAACCAGGGACACTGCCCAACTGCTAAGGCCCTAGGCAGCCAACACTCTACCACCATCACAAGACAACTCTTTGGGATATCTCACCTCCTGGTTAGAGGCATGTAGGAATGGGCAACAAGCTCTACGCCACGACCTACCGCAACATAGGAGACAGTGCCTGGATGCCACAACCAAGTAAGCTGCAATCGATATGCGCCATCCGCTACAAGGAAAAGCCAAATTCTATTGGAAATTGAGATGTACTCGAACGATCAAGTTAAATGAATTTATGAGGAACGGTTTATATCCACTAACAATTTGACAGCAGCTCTACACAAGGCCCGTAGTGTCTTCCAAGCCATCAAAAGAACCCACAACACCGAAGGTGGGAGAGCCCCACATCCTGATAACTGAAAGTACGACTCTCCCATCTATCTGTAGCGGTCAATGCACCCGTAACCTGTTACAGTGTCGTTTCATGGGGTCACTGTAATTGTCCAACTCTGAAAAGCAGTTTAAAGTTCAAATGTTTCATACAACTGTTCACTATGCAGTTCCACCTAAGCGTCTTGTAGTCTGCTCGGTCTGCTAGCATATTTACTTTGATACAAAGAGCGAACAACTATCATTGACGTGTACATTTCATACTGTATGTGAGATCAGCAATGGCGCGTATGTGTGTTTTGTAAAGTTGTAGGACGAATCTATATATACTTTGGTCTCTTAAATGGGTGGTACAGAGATAGGACAAAGCAGGTCAGTAAGTGTGGCTGCGCTGTTGGTGACAAAAACCAACAGGTTGATAGATGCGTGACCCGCCATTCGTTAGGAATGTAAAGCAGCAGGTGATTCTTTTCCGAATTTTGAAGTTTTGTGGGATAGTAGGTGAAGTGAAACTGATCATCCTCTAGTATGTATTTCTAATTCGTTTGTAACATTGCATAAATAAATATTGGTTATTAAGTATTTATGGTGAGTTGGTTTTACACTCAGGTTCATACTCGTATTCAGAAGCAAACGCTATATGGTTCCTCACACAGTAATGACCTACATGAAAGTAACAAGTGAGGGATTTATGTTGACTCGCCTGGATATTTCGTTTTCCTTGTGGTCTGTACCGACAATTCCTGTAAGAACTCCTCAATGGAGCAAAAGTTTGTTGGTTTAGATTCTGTTTCGAAAACACCGGCGTAGCTTAGGCTGTTTGTCAATAATTGGCAGTCAAATAAAAACGGGACAGAGGGAAAAAGGAAATGAAATGTTTTTCATTTCAGAACTAATCACCGTGAGTGTTATTACATTTATCAGTGCCTTCATGGAAAAATGCGGTTGCCCTGTGGAACCATATTGATACCCAGATGTATACCTCTACGTCCGGAGCTTTGGCCGTCAGTGCCGTTTTTGAGCGCTCCAAAAATATGGCAATTTCATGCTGGGATCTCTGGAATATTTGGGGCATGTGTAAAGGCTTCCCAGTGAAACTTCTGCGTGGTAGTCCAAGCAAAGTTGTCAAATGTGGGTGGGCGTCGTAGTACAACAGAATGGTGCCATCTGTCAATATCCCAAGACTTGATGGTGTGCTTAAATTCTGCAAAGTGTCCTCACGGATCAAAGAGAAAGCCTGTTCGAGACATCCTGTATCATCGTATAGTCAGTTTTCCCTGGAGTACAGCTTCATCAGCAAACTGACACAGACTAATGCTCTATCTTCTTCACATCGTTTAAGTATGAGGAGCGTTATAAGAAAACCGAGCCGGAAGACAGTAGACAGAAAGAGAACGTACAGATTACCACCATCGCAAGGTGAAATCCGCCGCAAATTTTCAACTTGTCCGTTGATGTAAATCACTGCCGACTGGCAGATAATGTCTTTAATTCTTTTGTGTTTTGAATATTTTGCTTCTCAGGCTAACTAAAAATGGCATAATCGCAGAGTGGCAGATCCAGAACAACTGAGGAATGTCTATAACAGCTTATTCACATGCTGGACAACGACATCGGCAGTGTGATATGGCGGCCAACTACATACGTCCTTCCCTCAAGCGCTTGTGTGGCATCTTGACTCTTGCAACCGACATGCAATGTTCCCCGTACACTTGAATAATTCTTAGGTAAATTTCCTTTCCCCACACGCCCCTCGCTGTCAGGAAACGTACTAAAACCCGGCGTATTTCTTGCAACCCACATTTCACTGTTCTCAGCACGACTGAATGCGGTGGACAGAATACGTGTGCACATGCTCGAACTGCCGAGACATGAGTATGTGTCCACGTGCTCTAACGGCGAGTTTGTGGTCTCAGCGTTCCTATGGGGACAGCACCATCTTCAGCAAGCAATGACGTTACGACCTCTTCAGCAGTTTTCGTTCTACAGCATCTGGTTCATTTCTTTTTCCTAAAAACATTCCAGAGCCAAGATCGCATAAATATTTATCTATTCAAAACAACTGGTTTCGACAGACTTTGTTGACATTTTCACGTCTTAAAAAATCTGTTTTGTTATGAACCGTGTCCACTTTCATTTAGACCCCACGCAAAGATGTCATGCGGATGAAATAAACACGGTTCATAACAAAATGGTGTTTTAAGACCTGAAGATGACAGTAAAGTCAGTCGGGTAGATCGTTCGCCGGATGCAAGTCTTTCGAGTTGACGCCACTACGGCGACTTGCGCGTCGATGGGAATGAAATGATGATTAGGACAACACAACACCCAGCGCCTGAGCGGAGAAAATCTCCGACCCAGCCGGGAGTAGAATCCGGGCCCTTAGGATTGATATTCTGTCACGCTGACCACTCAGCTACCGGGGGCGGACAGTGATGCACTGTCTACATAGAGATAAAAGAGAGGTCCTATCAATTGTATGGGGCACTCCTACTTTTATCTCCGATGGACACTCGCCATCTTTTGGAAACGTACTGAGCTTATTACTTAAAATGTCGTCAAGCCACTACCATATCTGAGAACCCATTTCATACACTCCTGGAAATGGAAAAAAGAACACATTGACACCGGTGTGTCAGACCCACCATATTTGCTCCGGACACTGCGAGAGGGCTGTACAAGCAATGATCACACGCACGGCACAGCGGACGCACCAGGAACCGCGGTGTTGGCCGTCGAATGGCGCTAGCTGCGCAGCATTTGTGCACCGCCGCCGTCAGTGTCAGCCAGTTTGCCGTGGCATACGGAGCTCCATCGCAGTCTTTAACACTGGTAGCATGCCGCGACAGCGTGGATGTGAACCGTATGTGCAGTTGACGGACTTTGAGCGAGGGTGTATAGTGGGCATGCGGGAGGCCGGGTGGACGTACCGCCGAATTGCTCAACACGTGGGGCGTGAGGTCTCCACAGGACATCGATGTTGTCGCCAGTGGTCGGCGGAAGGTGCACGTGCCCGTCGACCTGGGACCGGACCGCAGCGACGCACGGATGCACGCCAAGACCGTAGGATCCTACGCAGTGCCGTAGGGGACCGCACCGCCACTTCCCAGCGAATTAGGGACACTGTTGCTCCTGGGGTATCGGCGAGAACCATTCGCAACCGTCTCCATGAAGCTGGGCTACGGTCCCGCACACCGTTAGGCCGTCTTCCGCTCACGCCCCAACATCGTGCAGCCCGCCTCCAGTTTTGTCGCGACAGGCGTGAATGGAGGGACGAATGGAGACGTGTCGTCTTCAGCGATGAGAGTCGCTTCTGCCTTGGTGCCAATGATGGTCGTATGCGTGTTTGGCGCCGTGCAGGTGAGCGCCACAATCAGGACTGCATACGACGGAGGCACACAGGGCCAACACCCGGCATCATGGTGTGGGGAGCGATCTCCTACACTGGCCGTACACCACTCGTGATCGTCGAGGGGACACTGAATAGTGCACGGTACATCCAAACCGTCATCGAACCCATCGTTCTACCATTCCTAGACCGGCAAGGGAACTTGCTGTTCCAACAGGACAATGCACGTCCGCATGTATCCCGTGCCACCCAACGTGCTCTAGAAGGTGTAAGTCAACTACCCTGGCCAGCAAGCTCTCCGGATCTGTCCCCCATTGAGCATGTTTGGGACTGGATGAAGCGTCGTCTCACGCGGTCTGCACGTCCAGCACGAACGCTGGTCCAACTGAGGCGCCAGGTGGAAATGGCATGGCAAGCCGTTCCACAGGACTAAATCCAGCATCTCTACGATCGTCTCCATGGGAGAATAGCAGCCTGCATTGCTGCGAAAGGCGGATATACACTGTACTAGTGCCGACATTGTGCATGCTCTGTTGGCTGTGTCTATGTGCCTGTGGTTCTGTCAGTGTGATCATGTGATGTATCTGACCCCAGGAATGTGTCAATAAAGTTTCCCCTTCCTGGGACAATGAATTCACGGTGTTCTTATTTCAATTTCCAGGAGTGTATGTTCGGACTCCTTTCAACAGTCTACAGTGTGGCACAATCAGAAATGTTTTCTCGAAATCCGGTAATATAGAAACTGTCTGTTGTCTTCATCTATAGCTTGTAAGATATTGTGACAAACGTATTTCCAGCTCGTTACCAGCGGCGTCTCCTCTATATGGTAAGTACTCAAGGTAACAGCAGTATGGTCTAAGTGGCGTGATGCAGCAGGGAAGTAGCATTTGACTTAGAGCAGAGCAGACCATCGTACAGAAGAGGCAATGACCCACGGACTGATGAAGCTAGTGCCGCCCTACGTCTTCAAGTGACCTGTGATGCAAGTACGTGCCCCCAGTGCCTTGAGCGTCTCGGGATATCGACCTGCGGGTTGCAGCTACGCGTGCCGCAGGCGTTGGGCGGCGCTCCGTTGCTAATGCCACCCGCCGTAATGAGCACTAATGGCCGCTTCCTGCTAGCTGATTGTCTCCCATTCAGACGCCGCAAAACGGAGCCACTTAGGCTGCTGCGCAGGGCACGCCCCCCTCTGTGTCGACGCGCTCAGACGCAGGCTGCAGTACTTACGCGGAAGTGCTTTCACTCGAGCGTGAAAGCTGTCTTCAAGGTTACCTCTTCTTAAACCTCACGACGTACCCGAGTTAGAGCGAATCTTCTACACTGACGTAAAGTAAGTCATGGGATAGCGACATACGTATACAGGGTGGTCTATTGATCGTGACCGGGCCAAATATCTCACGAAATAAGCGTCAAACGATAAAACTAGAAGGAACGAAACTAGTATAGCTTCAAGGGAGAAACCAGATGGTTGGCCCGCTAGATGGCGCTGCTGTAGGTCACACGGGTATCAACTGCGTTTCTTTTTAAAACATAGGAACCCCCATTTTTTATTACATATTCGTGTAGTACGCAAGGAAATGTGAATGTTTTAGTTGAACCACTTTTTTCGCTTTGCGATAAGTGGCGCTGTAATAGTCACAAAAATATGGCTCACAATTTTAGACGAACAGTTTTTAAATTAAAGTACAGAACTTAGGTAAGTTTGAACATTTTATTTCGGTTGATCCAATTAGATACATGTACTTTTGTGAACTTACCATTTCTGAGAACGCATGCTGTTACAGCGTGATTACCTGTAAATATCACATTAATGCAATTAATGCTCAAAATGATGTCCGTCAACCTCAATGCATTTGGCAATACGTGTAACGACATTCGTCTCAACAGCGAGTAGTTCGCCTTCCGTAATGTTGGCACATACATTGGCAGTGCGCTGACCCATGTTCTCAGGCGTTGTCGGTGGTTCACGGTAGCAAATATCCTTCAACTATACCCACAGAAAGAAATCCGGGGATATCAGATCCGATGAACGTGCGGGCCATGGTATGGTGCTTCGATGACCAATCCGCCTCTCATGAAATATGTTATTCAATACCGCTACAACCGCACGCGAGCTATGTGCCGGACATCCATCATGTTGGAAGTACATCGCCATTCTGTCATGCAGTGAAATATCTTGTAGTAACATCGGTAGAACATTACCTAGGAATCAGCATACATTGTACCATTTAGATTGCCATCGATAAAAGGGGGACAATTATCCTTCCTCCCATAATGCCGCACCATAGATTAACCCGCCAAGATCACTGATCTTCCACTTGTCGCAGCCATCGTGGATTTTCCGTTGACCAATAGTGAATATTATGCTGTTGGTGAATGACGCTTCGTCGCTAAATAGAACACGTGCAAAAAATCTGTCATCGTCCTGTAACTTCTCTTGTGGCCAGTGGCAGAACTGTACACGACGTTCAAAGTCGTCACCATTCAATTCCTGGTGCATAGAAATATGGTACGGGTGCAATCGATGTTGATGTAACATTCTCAACACCGACGTTTTTGAGATTCCCGATTCTTGTGCAATTTGTCTGCTACTGAGGTGTGGATTAGCCGCAACAGCAGCTAAAACACCTACTTGGGTATCATCATTTGTTGCAGGTCGTGGCTGACGTTTCACATGTGGCTGAACACTTCCTCTTTCCTTACATAACGTAACTAGCCTGCGAACGGTCCGGACACTTGTATGATGTCGTCCAGGATACCGAGCAGCATACATAGCATACGCCCGTTGGGCATTTTGATCACAATAGCCATACATCAACACGATATCGACCTTTTCCGCAATTGGTAAACGGTCCATTTTAACACGAAGCAAATACCGTCCGCACTGGCGGAATGTTACGTGATACCATGTACTTATACATTTTTGACTATTACAGCACCATCTATTACAAAGTGAAAAAAGTGGTCCAACTAAAACATTCATATTTCTTTACGCACCACACGAAAATTTAATAAAATGGGGGTTCCTATTTAAAAAAAGAAAAAAAAAACGCTGTCGATATCCGTTTGACCTATCGCAGCGCCATGTAGAGGGCCAACCATAGCGCCATCTGGTTTTCCCCTTCAAGCTAGGCAAGTTTCGTTCTTTGTAGCTTTTCGTTTGACGCTTATTTCGTGAGATATTTGGCCCAGTCACTATCAATGGACCACCCTGTATACAGACGGCGGTAGTATCGCGTAGACCAGGTACAAAGGGGCAGTGTATCGGTGGAACTGTCATTTGTACTCAGGTAATTCATGTGAAAAGATTTCCGACATGCCGGTCGGGGTGGCCCAGCGGTTCTAGGCGCTACATGCTGGAACCGCGCGACTGCTACGGTCGCAGCTTCGAATCCTGCCTCGGGCATGGATGTGTGTGATGTCCTTAGGTTAGTTAGGTTTAAGTAGTTTTAAGTTCTGGGGGACTGATGACCTCAGAAGTTAAGTCCCATAGTGCTCAGAGTCATTTGAAGATTTCCGACATAGTTATGGCAGCACGACGCGAATTAACAGACTCTGAACGCGGAATGGTTGTTGGGCCCAGATGCGTGGGACACTCCATTTACAAACCGTAAGGGAATTCAATATTATGAAATCCACAATGTCAAGGAGTCTGCCGAGGATACAAAACTTTATACATTACGTCTCACCACGGACAAAGAATGTGGCCGACGTCCTTCACTTAACGACCGAGAGCAGCGACGTTTGCTTAGATTTGCCAGTGCTAACAGACAAGCAACACAGTATGAAACGACCGCAGAAATTTGGCTTTAATAGGCAGTGCCTGCTGACAACAGACGCGAGTGCCTTTGGTAACAGCACGACATCGCATGTAGCCCTCTCTTGAGCTCATGACCAATTCGTAGGATCCTAGACAACGGGAAACCGTAGCCTGGTCAGATGAGTCCCGATTTCTGTTGTAAGAACTGAAGACAGTGTTCCAATGTGGCGCACACTCCATGAGGTCATGGACCCAAGTTGACAACAAGGTGTGGTGGAAGCTGGTGATGGTTTGTGTTTACATGGAATGGACTCGGTCCTCTGGTCCAACTGAACCGGTCATTGACTGGAAATAGTTATGTTCGGCTACTTGGAGACTATCTGCAGCCGTTCATGGACTTCTAAGTCCCAAACAACGACGCACCTTTTATGGATGCCGACGTGCCATGTTACTGGACCACAACTGTTCGCAATTGATTTGAAGAACAAATTTCGACAATTTGAGCTAATGATTTGAGCATTCAGATCGTTCGACATAAGAACCCATTGAACGATTGTGGGATAGAGACATGAACAAGTAGCAATTTCGCAGTTACAGGCTGCTATAGAGTGAGACTGGGACAATATTTTCGCAGGGGACTTCCAATGATTTTTAAGGTCCATGCCACATCGACTTCCTACACTACTCCGAACTAAAGGAGGCCCACTGCGACATTAGAACGTATTCCATGAATTTATGATCTCAGTGTACCATCACGAATCGATACATTTGATAGTTAGGAATCTATGACGCGACGCTGAATTCCAGAAATCGTGACACATAGCGAGGTGTGCCGTGATAAGACTCTGGAATCACACAGTGGAGGACGGTGGTAAGAATCTCCATCCGGCCATACAGATGAAGGTTTTCGATTGGTTTCTAAGACGCTGTAGAAAACTGAGGTGTGATTCTATTTCAAGAGACACGATAGATTTCCATCTGCATGCGGTCCTATACGAAGTAAGTGTTTCACTTAATACGTAGTCGATGGGATGTTAAAACGCAATCTTCCTTCGAAAATTGTGACAAATCACTAACAAGGCCGTCAGTCGGGAAAAAGCTGTGTAAGTTATGAGTATGTTTTCGATTATCGTACGGGGTGGCTTTGATTAACTATTTACCATATGTGTACGCAAATTTATAGGAATGATATTCAGTGTGCTGCAGGAGTCGCGTTGATAGCAGCGTTGGTGTCATGACTAGCCGTTAGGCACCGGTACTAGTACGGAGACATAGGACGAGCTCGGATCTCAAGGACCAAGGGCATGCAACGCCAACGGCACACATTGCTACTTTGACCTGCATTTCCAATATGACATTCCTGCTTTGCGGGAGAGAGCTACGTTGGACTCAACTGTTTTGGGGTACCATGGAGCTCCATCTCCCTTTTCTCATATGGTTACTGCATAACACATTTGAGAAAACCGAATCATTGCCCTTCCCAAATTGAATCAGAATTGAACCGGTGTAACTTTGGAACTTCCCCTTTGTATGTAAACAATTACAGTGCTGAAAAACTCTTACGTTATTTGATTTTCAAAGAGATGAGCAAAACTCAACGTACTCAGACAGTTTTCTCTTAATTATTCTGATCATCACTAAACCGACACACTTTCAATAATCCCTACAAAAGAATGGCCCTGACTAACAATAACTAATACCTTTCATGAATCACTTAGCTCACAAAAATCTTCGTTACTCGAACTAATGCAATACAGCGGGCACCAATACTACCAGCTAAATAAAAGATTCTAACTACTGAAGGCACTGACTACTGAAAGTCATAGTTAGGAAATGAAATATTTTGATGGAGAACAAACAATGTACTTACCTCAATAGCGTTCAAAAGTCGTAAAATATATAAAATTTGTGACATCCAAATTTCCTTTTTCTGACGGACACAAGTCCTGATGTTTCGCTCATAGTAACCTCTCAAAACTCATCTCTCTCCCCACGTCCACCACTGCTGGCGGCTCACCTTCAACTGCCCAACGCTACGCGCTGTTCACATCCAAATGCAAACTGTACACTAGCGAATTTTCCAACAATGAGTCCAAGCAGGCACAGACTATACACAGAGCAGTCAACGATTTTCATACATAGCACTACGTGGCGTTACCAACATAAAAACCTAAACTGCCTACTTGCAACCTCTGGCTGTGAAGTTACCTGAAGGACAGGATTTGTTAACGGGAAACTAATAAACGTTGGCAGTTGAAGATCAGCATAGCGCGGGATGTAAACAGCGTCCTACCTGAGATGCTTCGGGAAGCAGCAGAGCAATCTCTAGAGCGATTCCAGGCTGTATCGGATGTAGATGGTAATCACGTTGTGCAACGTTTGGCCGGCCGCGGTGGTCTCGTGGTTAAGGCACTCAGTCCGAAACCGCGCGACTGCTACAGTCGCAGGTTCGAATCCTGCCTCGGGCATGGATGTGTGTGATGTCCTTAGTTTAGTTAGGTTTAAGTAGTTCTAAGTTCTAGGGGACTGATGACCACAGATGTTAAGTCCCATAGTGCTCAGAGACATTTGAACCTTTTTTTTGCAACGTTTGTAACCTGGAAGGTAAACATGGTACCAAATTAAATGTTACCCTCTCACTCAATTAAAATGTGATTCTTTCCACGGTTTATTCGCTATTTCTCTCCTGCATATCCTTACAACAGCTTCCACAAAGTTGCATTGTCCTATGATCACTCGTGTTTCAGGAGTATCTCCTCAAGTAGCGAAAGTTTAATTATAACCATCCTGTATTTCATTAAATTGACAACTTCTAATGTAAATATACTCCTCAGACCCACCTGGTGTTGGAGCGCATATTAGAGAGCAACCCAAGGTATCTGACAAAGAAAGAGGGAATATTCTGTCCGACTGATTACGGATGCCGGATCGCTCTGCCAAACACCAGCCTATAGATTTATATTGAGCTCCTTAATATCTAAATTCCCGATTAAACCTGTAAGTTAAAAGTTGATAACTTATTCAAAATGGCGGGAACCACTAAGAATGAGCTGTGCTGCGAACAATGATAGCTCGTGCCATGGTCCTTAGTTCCACAGATTTTACTCTAAGAGCTTTTGTCTCTAGGGGGTGCGCATGCCAAGCGCTGAAGTCTCTTAGCATGATTGCAGACCATGGATGTGATCAGTGTCGACTAACGCACATATAATTGAAGAGCACTGTGTCGTGCGCGGTTCGCTGTCATGCCGTTTATTGCTCGTCATCTTGTCCCACGGTTCTGTCGCCTCTTTTTTTTTTTTAATTCGGTTTACTGGCGTCACTAAGTTCCAGGTTTGCTTGCCCATGAGTGGCAGCAGCAGCGCTTGTCCATAAGTGCACTGTCGTACTATTTCTGGAGCGACCGCTAGTAAATTCCGGGTCGTCGTCTGTCGAGAGTTCAGTCCGGACGCAGCAGCAGTGAACTCGGAGACGGAGCGCCAGTGAGGTGCGGCCAGCCAGTGCTCACCGAACTGTCCGACGGAAGGAGATTGGAGCCGGACGACCGTTGGTCGGTCGTTCGGTTGGTCGTCTCATCGGACGACGAATATTTGGTCTTTTGGCCGTTTTTGGGCTTCGTCACTTGGTCATCTTGCCGTACGAGGGTCAGTTCCTTCCTTGTGCAGAGCTGTCGTGGCCAATGGTCAAGAGTTACTTCTGCCTGGGTCTGAGACAAAGCTGGCCGGGTCGCCGTGTCTCCGAGTTCCGAGCGGAAGTGGAGTTGAGTTGGAGCTGCAGTCAGCTTCGGACAGCCAAGACTCACCCGACCGTCGCCGACACACGTAACTTGGTCGTTCGGTCAGTCGTCTCGTCGGACGACGTGTATTTGGTCCCCGACCTATTGTGGAAACTCTCTGTGTCGAACTGATTCGTATTTGTTATTCCACAGTGATTGCTCTTACGATTGTTCGAGTTCTTGTGCAAGTGTGTTTACGTGGAATTGTGTGTAGCTTCTGTAATTTCCACTGAGCAGATGAATGCTGTCTGCCTAGTGGAACCGGCTGTTGGTCGGTTGCGACAGAAGGAATTGATTAGGTTGTTGGTGGGTTCTTCATCCGTCCTTAGGTAGTGTTGCAACCCGATTGTTTAGTGTTACACTTGGCTGCCTGTCTCAACTAAACTGTGGTTAGAGTTTCCTCCCCAGGCCGACTCTTGGAACATGTCTGAGCACCACATTGTTTGTTGTTTGTGACTGTTATTTTATTTGGTCGCAGGTACTGTCTGTTTTATGTTTAGTATATGGCCTTCAGCCGAACTTCATATCAACTATTTTAAGATTAGGCCTTCAGATGTGGTTTCATTTAAAATTCTTATTGCTCTGTATTTGGGCGTACAGCCACATTTGTTTCAGAATCTGTGGCTTTAACATGTAAATCCTTGTCTGTAAGGTTTCTCTTTAATTATCTTGAAATCTTGAAACGGCCTTCAGCCGTGTTCTGTAAGTGTTTATCTTAAGGTTGTCTTCAATTATTCTTGAGTAATTGTTTGGGCCTTCTGCCGACGAGATACTTCAAGTTTTCTTAAGATGTTTTTCTGTTGTACTATGTAAAACCTTATCTTTAAAGCCTGTCTTTTATTATGTAAAGAAAATTTTTTATTGAACTTTCAGCAGAAGAATTAACTTGAATTTTGCTTAATATGGCCTTTAGCCGGAAGTTTTAAATGCTTAGCTTTTAAAGAATTTCCATAGCTGATCTGAAATATTATTTTATCCGAGAAGATATTGTAATTTTACTTAAGTAAGGCCTTCAGCCGTTACTCTAAATCCTGGGTTTTTAAAAGCAATCATTTAAACTTATTCTAGAAACGTTATTTGGGCCCTCAGTCGTGAATTGATTTTTGTTGTTTTAAAGAGAAAACCGTGCATTGTGTTTTCGAGTAATAAAGTTGTGTGTTCTTGTGCAACCAACAGTAACTGATCTTGGCCCCTTTCCACAACCTGATCGCTCTGTACTGCGAAAACAGATTTCAAACACAGTATGCCTTTAGCAGCTGAGCTAGCAAATTTTCTGGGTGGGACAGAGGACATGCAGTCTGGGTCGGTATCGGAGCATGGCCGATCACACCGGCGCCCCAGAATACATCACATTAGCAGTACCCATCAGCCGAAGAGTGAGTAGGAGGACATGTAGAGAGTTGCCTACAGAGGAGGGAACCATCGGCCTCGACATGACAATCATAAAACATGCGAAACACTGCTACCTCCGGGGAGACCCCTGTCAAAAGCTTAAATCGCGTCAGCGTGTTTTTGAACAAATGTAAGACGGCGATTGTCCGAAAGCATTGTGCCAACTGGAATGCATTGAGCACGTCCAGGTATATAGTTTGGCCGACATGTTTTGTTGTGTGTAGCTGTGGCTCTAAGAGCTGTTCGGTTAGCGCTGTGGTAATTTGAAATATACAGAAATGTCTTGATCAGTGGTATTGCTTAATCTCTCATGCCGTACATTTACTAATGAGTGTCATCCTTGTTCTCTTTATTTAATGAGTTTTTTTTAATGTTCAGAAACTCGGAGAGTTCATCAGTGATACTGCGCGCTGTACTAAGGAGTTTCAACTTTATTCTCTGTATTTAATAAGTTCTTTCTAATGTTCTGGAAACCATTGTCTTGATCAGCAGTACAGCTTGTTTTCTTGTGATGTATATTTATTAAAGTACTTCAAAGTTGTTTTCTGTTACTATGCATTCACTAGTCGTAAATGTTTTAAGATATTTTGTGTATGTGTTTTACAAGTGCACAGTGTTCGCATTACATCCAGACTAATGGGTGAGGCTGTGATTTGAGTTCAGCCGTCCCATGCATCGCTGAAAAGGGTTCTCATTAAAACTGATCAAGCCACCTGATTTGCTTATTGTACCATTGTAACTCATCAGAGCGCCTGATTTGTTGTATTGTTATAATTCTTATATTATTAATTAATGTTTCCCAGCACCACTGGGCTTAATAAATTCTGTTTTATTACCAGTGATGGCCAGTTTCCCATTGCCTTGTTCTTCCATTCGCCAAGAAAATAGACCACTAACTGCTGGCTACACATAAGAGATAATTGTTGGCGTGCAGGGAAACCTTTTTGATGGTGGAACCTAAACCTAGTCTAAATGGGAAATCTCTAACGTGGTCGGTTACTTATGCCACAAAAGGAAATCTTCCACCTGTGCTCGTCCTAGTGGTTTATTATTCATCAGTCTTCTGACTGGCCTAATGCTGTCCGACACAGATTCCTCTCCTGTGACAACCTTTTCACCTCAGAGTAGCAGTTACAACCTACGTCCTCAATTATGTGCTGAATGTATTCCAATCTCCGTCTCCCTCTACTCAAAAGAAGAAAGTTATATTTTTCAACCTGGTAATATTAAACTCGTTGTTATTGAACTAATGTGTGTAGTGTCTCTGAGAAGTACAATATCCCAAAAGGCGTCGACTTCTCCCACAGCCTACGTAATTTCGTACACGTAGACAAGTTACTCTCGCGGTGGAGAAGCAGCTGCCGACTCCGACGGTTGCCTGTAAAATTCTTGAAATGTAGGAGGAAGAAAACTTCTATAGGATCATCTCGAACTGGAACACTGCCATTCGCATTTGTTCATTCGATGATTGTCTGCGAGTGAAACGAGTTATTTTCAACAGAGAAAACTTTCTCTATGCTTTTGACCGTGTTATTAAGCAGGTTCGACAACAAATACCGACCACCAAATGTTCTAAGTCCTATACAAGCTTGTAATACATAATAGCTCCTTTGATCAAAATTAAATACGCGCAGTTACCTCTGAAATACAACAGACTGCATTATGACCGCTACTTAACTCCACATTAACATTACATATCGCTTGTGAATCTCAAAGAACACACTTTATCGAATATGGCGGCTAACAATGACTATTTATTCTCACACACGGTTGAGTTTAACAACTTTCAAACAAAAGCAACAGGCCTGTCTTGTGCACCAATTCTGGGCGAAAGCACAGCAGCGATTCCATAGTAAGAAGCGTCGACCTGAAAACTACTTGCTTGGCAGGGTCAAAATACACTAAAAAACTCTCACTAAGGACAGCATTTTTGAGTTTCTGAAATGCGTATTGGCACTCTTTAATCCACACAAAAGATACATTTTTCCGTCGCAGGCGATGTAATGGAGCCGCGACCTGAGCGGCATTCAGTATGAACGGAATGTGTTATCTTGCCTGATACCGATTGCAGTCCAGACACATTGAGAGGAACAGGCAGAGCACGGACTGCAAGCTAATGAGATTGGAGGGTGTGCACACCCTGACTGTTTATAAGGTGACTTAAATATTGAAGCTCAGTTTGAAAATAGTCACACTTTTCGAGACGACACTTGATTCCTGCTTCTGACAACACTTCAGAAGAGCATGCAAATTGGCAATGTTTTTCTCTGGTATACGACCTGAGACGACAATATCATCAAGGTAGTTTGAACAAAATAGCACCTTTGCAGTCAGATGTTCGAAGTAACGTTGAAAAATGGCGGGTGCAGAGGAACTGCCGAAGGGCAAACCTTAATACTTGAATAGATATAAGTGTGTATCACAACAAACACTCTCTATGATTCTTCATCTAACGGAATGTGCAAGTAGGCCTCATGAAAATCTATCTTAGAAAAGTAACGTCCTGCACCAAGCCTGTCCATCAGTTCTTCAGGCCGAGGTAACGAGTAAGTATCAACTACTGCCTATGGGTTGACTGTAGACTCGAAGTTAACACAAATGTGAATGCACACAGAAGGCTTAGGCAACAAAACGAGAGGACATGCATACTTACTAGCTTGAATTGGAGCAATTACACCATTATCTAGCTATTCTTTCAGTTAACTGGCTACCTTGTCTCTTAATGAAACTGGAACGGGGAGGGCCCGGAAAACTTAGGCTGTTTTCGTCTTTCAATGTAACATGGGCTACAAAGTTATTAGCTTTTCCCATTCCTCCTGAAAATAATTCAGGAAACTTTTTAAGCAGATTATCTACTGTGTCTTTTGGAATAAAAACAGTCCCTGAAAGTACATTGTTTTGGATGCTAAGGCCAAACAAATCAAAGGCATCTGAACAGACTGTCTTCTCACTGTCTCTTGATTTCAACAGAGTAAAATTCACATTCATAGTGTGAGGTTCGTAAGTGGCAGGCAAATTACAGTGTCCAAGCAATGAAATTTCCTGTCCGTTGGAAACAGTGAGGTGCTTGCTAGATTTAGAAAGGCGTGGCACGATTAATCAATGTTACTGAGGCACCTGTGTCTAACTGAAAGTTCACACGACGGCCAGCAATTCATAATGAGACAAATAGTTTGTTAGAACGTCGTCGCACAGCACTAGGGCAAGAATGACCCACGACCTCAACCTTACATTTGTCAGAATCTGTTGTTGGTTTTGAAAAGACAGCGTTCACAGCATTTGCTCGAGCCTGTTTTTTCTGGGAACGGGCAAAATTGGCGTTTTTGTGCCGTTGCAAACGAACGGCATGGAATAGTCTTTTTTTCCACATGTGTAGCACGTTGCGTTACGTGATTGGCGATCCTGTCTTTAATGGCGAGGAAAACATCTGGTACAAGACTTCACTACCATACATTCACAGGTCTGTTTACATGTCTACGTGGCTGTCCGCGCGGCTGTTTATGTGCTCGTTGTTGTTGCTGGAATAAGTTTTGAAAATTTATGGTAACGTGTTATCGGACCAAACTGCTGAGGTTATCGGTTCCTAAGCTTACTCACTATTTAATCTATCTGAAACTAACTTACGCTAACTAAGACAACATACCCCTACCCGAGGAAGGACTCGAACCTCCGACGGGGGCGGGGAGCCGCACGCACTGTGACAAGACGCCTCAGACAGCTCGGCAACCCCGCCTGAGATTGTGGCCGCGTGGGACAGTCACGTGCAGGGGGGTGACCCGACCCGACAAATCGGGGCCTGGTCAAACTCATCGGCCGCTATGGCACCCGAATCATATTGCCCTAAGATATGCAATACTTCAGTGATTGATCAGAGTACTTTGAATTATGTTCCCGTATTCTACTACTTGGGCCATTGAAAGTTATTGCATTACGTATCATCAAATCACTGTAAGAGTTGCCATAACTACACCTAAATTTATACTTCCTAGTCATGCCCGTTAATTCTGTGTACCAGTGGCGGTATGTCTGTTCCCGCATTTTCTGCAAGTGAAAAAACTGATCCCTGGCTGCAGCTGTTTGGAGTTGCTGGTGCCGCGCGGGGCAGCCGCGCTGTGTAGGGCGTCTTGTCACGGCCCGCGCGGCTCCCCCCGTCGGAGGTTCGAGTCTTCTCGGGTATAAGTGTGTGTGTGTTGTACTTAGCGTAAGTTAGTTTAAGTTAGATTAATTAGCGTGTATGTTTAGGGATCGATGACCTCAGCAGTTTCGTCCCATAGGAATTCACTTACCGGTCATAATATAGAGTTCATGCAGCGATTACATTGTCACAGCCGGGTTCGTCGGAAGACGTGGTTGGGAATAGTTTTTGTATTAACCTTAACACTGGGGATCCCGCAATCGAAAGGAAGTATTGTAACTTTACAGTACCTTGAAAACAATGAACCTGACAATGTGCTTGGAAATGTGGCAGCTATTCCAGCCATTCCTCTTCTGATCCACTAAATTGCCGGAACGGTCGTGTACTGGTCGGCGGCACTTGTTGGGCTGGTAGGTAGGTCGGTTGTGCGGCCGACGCAGCTTGTGTAGCCAGTAATTGTTGTAGCGTCGTCAGTGGGGTAGCAATTTGTTGGTTCTGCAACTGACAAAAAAAAAAAAGAATACATCAATCACATTGGCCGTCTGCGGCTGAGGCGCGGAGGCAGGAGGTGAAGGAGGCGGGGTAGTCGTCGTTTACACAAAGACGTAAGCAAAGCAAGCAAAACCTCTGAAAAGAAAATTTTTATTAGTTCTACGGCTCCCCTCCTTGTTAGCAAACAGAAACAAGATTACCGAATGGTTCAAATGGCTCTGAGCACTATGGGACTCAACATCTGAGGTCATCAGTCCCCTAGAACTTAGAACTACTTAAACCTAACTAACCTAAGGACACCACACATCCATGCCCGAGGCAGGATTCGAACCTGCGACCGTAGCAGTCACGCGGTTCCGGACTGAAGTGCCTAGAACCGCTCGGCCACCACGGCCGGCTCACGATTATCCCCGAATGCTAAAACACAAAAGAAGCAAGCGAAGTCGTCGGGCATGTTTATTAACATCGATCGCCACTAAATTATCCTCATCACCATTGTAGTACCTCGTCGCCACTATATGGTCTTGTGCAACAGGAAGCAAGGGAGAGCATGCTGTTACGTGTGGCCGCTTTCCTCTTTCTACAACAGGAATGCACATCTTCGTTAATAAGGTTCTTTATTTACAAGAACACAAAGTTGTTACTTAACTTGATTAGAGTCCATGCGTTGTTGTGCAAGCTCACCAGTAATAGTCCTCTTGCGGACAATGTCGGTAATCTTGCTATTACAAACTTCGGTCTCGTTGCTAGTCTCGATCTGCGCTATGCACTGTCATAGTCTGAGTGAGTCGGTGAGTCTGTGAGGCCCTCCGTTCAGCGGCGGCGGCTTTATACTTCCTGTCGAGAGGGCGTTGTCGGCGTGTTGCTTGTCGTTATGTCTGTGGCTTCTCTCATGGTAGGCGCGCTTGATCCAGCGCCTACTATCGGTCTTCGCGCTACATATTTGCCGACAGGTGTGCTGGTGACAGCTTTTGCCAGCACAGCCAACAAAATGAAACGAGAGCAAACAAATTATGAGTTTCAAAAATGTTAATGTCATTGTTCTAGGGATCTAAAAGACGTCGTACTCGCTGAATTTATCCCAAGGAGAGACCATAAGTACAGCAAACTACTGTCAGACCCTTCCACTCCCATCACCGCACAAGACATCACACTCGTCCTCCACTCCAAACGCAACACCGTCCCTGGTCATGATGGCGTCACCTACCGCCACCTCAAGGAATCCCCCCCCCCCCTTCCTTCCTGTCTGTCCTTACTACGGTGTACAATGTCCTTCTCTCAACTGGATTTTACCCCGACCTGTGGAAGACTTCCCGTGTCCTGCTGTTCCCTAAAACTAACAAACCCCCTCTGATACCTCTTCCTATCGTCCCATCTGCCTCACCTCCGAGTTCAGTAAGGTCTTCGAGGCCATCCTCTCTCACCGTGTTCACCGCCACCGTAAACAGCACCACCTCTTTCCCCTTACCCAATGTGGCTTCCGGCCTTCCTTATCCGCCAACGACCAGCTCTTTACCAATCTTCTTTCCGACCAACTTAACTCCCGTCACTCTGCTATCTTCGTTTCCCTTGATCTCCAGAACGCCTATGACAGTGTTTGGCATCCCGGCCTCCTCTTCAAACTCCAGACCTATGCTCTCCCCATCAACTTCGTCCGTCTCATTGCTTCCTTCCTCTCCTATCGTCCCTCCTATGTGACTATCCACAATTTCAACTCCCGTGCTTTCTATCCCTCTGCCAACGTGCCCCACGGTTGTGTCCTATCCCCTATCTACTGTACACTGCTGATATGCCCAAACCTCCCCCACCTGTTCATCTTCTCCAGTTTGCTGATGACACCGCCTTCCTCGCCCTTTATCCTACCCTTCAACGGTCTCAACGTACCCTCCAAACCCACCTTGACCAATTCACCGCTTGGTGCAACCAGTGGTTACTCTGTATCAATCCCTCAGAGACCCAGGCGATCATCATAGTCCGCACCACCCGCTCCTTCCGCATCCATGATTTCTACCTCACCATTTATGGCCGTCCTATCCACCTCACTCCTACCCTCAAATACCTTGGCCTCACACTCGACCGCCACCTCACCTGGACTCCCCATCTCCTTACCATCCAATACAAAGCTCATAACCTCCTCTGCCTCCTGAAACTCCTGTCCATCCGGACGTGGGGTCTGCATCCTTCCACCATCATTCACACCTACAAATCCTTGATTAGCCCCATCCTCTGTTATGCCAGCGTAGCTTGGATTTCCGCCCCTCCGCAATTCTATAAAGCCCTCCAAATCCTCGAACGCCATGCACTCCGCCTCGCCTTCTGCATCTGCCTTCTGTCCCCCACGCGTCTCCTGTACGACCTCATCCCCTTCCCCCACCTTCACCTTTTCCTTGAACACATCCGCACACTATACATTGACCACAGCCTTGATCCCCCTCACCCCCTGGTGTCTCCCTTCCTCCCCACCCCAACCAGTTGTTGCACCTTTACCATTGTGTCCCATCCTCTCTCCACCTCCACACCCTCCATCTCCTTTCCCAACACAACTTCCACCGTCTACCCCTCCCAGATGATGAGCTTCGCCCTGACATCTACCCTTCCTACCAACTCTAACCCAATCTTCCTGCCTCCTCCTCAGGGCTCCCTCTTCTCCCCCTCTCTCCTCCTGACTGGCTTCCCCCTACTAATCCCCCTCCCTCTCTTGTGCACCCTTTCAGTATCTCTGCACTCCCTCCTGCCCTGTCATCCCTCTTCATGTCCCACCCCACATGTCTCCTGCCTCTCCATGTACCCACTGAGGCCCCTCCTCTCGTCATCCCCCCGCTTCCCCTGCTGCTCCTTGCTCTCCCCTCCTTTTCAATCCAACCCAGCAGTTTTATTCTTCGTGGTGTGTGCCAGAAGTGGGTTTTAAGTGTGTTTTTTTGGAGTGTTTTTAATACTGTGGCCGACTTTTAAACTGTGCATGTTCATTCAGTGTCTTCTCTGTGTTTTAAGAATCGCCAACTGTGTTTCTTAACTTTCTGGTGACTTTTTTAACTGGCCCCCATGAATGTCTCCATGTCAGTCTGTTTTTACCTCCATTTTCACCCTTGACTCTGTTTTACATTCCCCTTTTTTATCGCCTTATGCATGTAACATTTCATTCTTATTTTAGTTGACATGTCACTCGGCTGAAGAGCGGCGGATTGTGGCGCTGACAGCCCTCCCCTGCCCGTATGGGGCAGGGGGATGAAATCACAATAAAGAAAAAAAAGTTAAACCCTTCATAGGCTAGGCCATGTCGTTCAAAACACCTGATCTGGGCTGATAACTAGCGGCACTGTGGTTCTTCATGACAACGCTGGCAATCATTCTGCTTCCTGACAAAAGATTTACATCAGCTGTTTAAATGAAAGTTTTCCAGCGTCTGCCCTATAGCAGGACTTGATGCATTGTTTTTCCCATACTGATGGATATTTTGCGCAGAAAGCAATATGGAAGCGACAACAAACTGGAAGACAACAGTGACTTCTTCAATGGTGGCAAATAATTAGGCTGAAGGCACAGGAGATCTCGTGGAGTAATGCAAAAGATTTTTGAATTTTAAGAGCATGTACGAGTACATAGAAAAAAAGTACTACACACTCATAAAAATTAGGTCCAGGGGTAATGTATTATATTAGCTGTCAAAACTTCTTCGGTTCCGGTTTAGAACTCAACCACAGCACGAATTTTGATTAAAGTCGTCAGCAGTGGTGGCAGAAGATTTCCGGCATAAGACGTCACCCATGCCCTGCCCAAAAAGTTGTCAAAGGGGGTGAAGGAGCAGACTCTCTTGCCCTTGAGCTTCAAATCGCCACTAACAGAAGGAAGAACTGGCAATGATCAACAGCTTGAGGATGCATAAGACAATGGAAACCAGTCTATTAAAGATAAGTAAAGTATATGCGCAGCACATGTGGCCTGCATTTGAAACAAGTCATGATGATCTCTCCATTGTCAAAGGATTCCAGATTGCTTCACCATTAGAATATCTAGGAGAAGTTGACGAGGGTAAGGTGACCGTAAGAAAAATATGTAATAACCAACGATGGGATAACACACTATGTGTCTGAGCATGGAATATCAGACGTTTGAACATAGCAGGAACGGTAGAAAGTCTAAAAAGGGAAATGAAAACCTTAATATAGATATTTTGAGGTCAGTAAAGTGAAATGGAAAGAAGATAATTTCTGGTGAGGGGAAGACAGTGTAATATCAGCAGCAACAGCCGATGACATAATGTGAGTAGGATTCCTTATTTATTAGAAACTAGGACAGCGGGTAACCTTTAGTTCAGTGATAGGACTGATCTCAGATTCGACAGAAAACCTGTGACAAGAACGATAGATCATGTATACATGACGACATTGCAAGTAGAGGCTGAAGATATAGAGAAAGTATTTGAGGACATTCGACGGGGAATTCAATATGTAAGCGGACATGAAAATTTAATAATCAAAGGAGATTAGAACGCGATTGTAGGGGAATGAAAAGAAGAAAGGGTTATGGCAGAATATGGGTTAGGCAATAGGAATGACAGAGAAGAAGGAAAAATTGAGTTCTCCAATAAATATCAGATCGTACTAGTGAATACTGTGTTCAAGAAACGTATGAAATGGACGTATACTTGTAAAAGACCCGGAGACACAGGAAGATTGCAGCTGGATAATATCACGGTCAAACAGAGATTCCTAAATCAGATATTGGATTGTAAGGAGTACCCAGTAGCCAGTACAGACTCAGATAATAATTTAATAATATAGAATTGAAGATTGAAGTTTAAGAGGATCGAACGGTGTCAAAGAAAGTGGTACACCGAAGTACTAAGCTGTGTTACCACAGTAGACAATTCAGTAAAGAGGAGTGGACGTCAGTAAAACTGGCAAACAAAAATACTGAACAGGCAGGGACAGTTCGAAGGAAGTTAAATGCGAAGAAACGTTGAGTAACAGGTCCGCAGGTCGTGGTCTAGGGCTAGCGTTGCTGCCTTTGGACCACGGGCTCCCGGGTTCAATTCCCGGACGGGTTGGGAATTTTCTCTGCCTTGGGACTGGGTGTTTGTGTTTTCATTTCATCATCATTCTCATTTGTGAGAGTGACTGGATTGGACTGTGAAAATAAAATTGACTGTGTAAAAATTGTGAATTTGTACAGGCGCTGCTGACCGCTCAGCTGAGCGCCCCATAAACCAAACATCATCATCAAAACGTTGGGTAACAGACGAAGTACTTCAACTGATCGACGAAAGATGGAATTGCAATAATATCAAGGGGGAGCCAGGAATGCAGCAGTAATAACCACTTAGGTATGTAATCAAGGGGCAGTCCACAACGGCCAAGGAGAAATGGCTGCAGTGAAAAATGTACAGAAATCAGATAGAAAATTATAGTCGGGAGGACGGATTGATAAATAAAAACAACCTTCACTGAAGTAAAAGCAAGGGCGGTAAAATTAAGAGCGCAATGGGAATTCAGCTGTTAAATGCAGAGGAGAGGGCGGATAAGTGGAAAAGTACACTGAAAGTCCTTGTGAGTGTGAGGACTTGTTGGATGACTTGATATAAGAAGAAACCAGGGTCGATGATGAAGACGTAGTGGTTTCTGCATTACCATCATAAATTGCAGTAGCTCTGGAAGACATGATTTTCCATCAGAATTTCTAAAATAGATTGGGGAAAAGGCAACCATTCACGTTAGTGTGTGGAATCTATGACTGGTGACACACCATCACATTTTCGGAAAGGTACGATGCTCACAGTTCTCAATACATTAAAGGCAGACGAATCCAAGGTGCCAGCAAGAATAATGTACAGAAGAACGGAAAAGCAAACTGAGTATCTGTTAGGTGACGATCAGTTTCGATAAAGAAAAAGTAAAGGGACCCATGAAGCAGTTCTAACTTCGCGCTTGATAATGCAAGAAGGAATTAAAAAAAAAATAAAAAAAACAAGATACGCGATCCGACTTGTTTGTGTGGTAAAATATTCGAAAATTTGAGAATAATAGTAGCAATCTACAGGGACAGACGGGTGGTACACGATGGGCACAAGGAACATGTGGGAGTATTAAAATTGGAAGACTAAGAACGAAGTACTCGAATTAAGGAGGGTGTAAGACAGCTATGCAGTCTTTTTTCCATACTGTGTAATCCACAGGGTGGCCTATTGATCGTGACCAGGCCAAATATATCACGAAATAAGCGTCAAACGAAAAAACTACAAAGAACGAAACTCGTCTATCTTGAAAGGGGAAACCAGATGGCGCTATGGTTGGCCCGCTAGATGGTGCTGCCATAGGTCAAAGGGACATCAACTGTATTTTTTAAACAGGAAACCCCATTTTTATTACATATTAGTGTAGTACCTAAAAAAATCAATGTTTTAGTTGGAACATTTCTTTGGCTTTGTGATAGATGGCGCTGTAATAGTCGCAGACGTATAAGTACGTGGAATCACGTAACATTTCGCCAGTGCTGACGGTATTTGCTTCGTGATACATTACCCGTGTTGAAATGGACCGTTTACCAATTGCGGAAAAGGTCGATATCGTGTTGATGTATGGCTATTGTTATCAAAATGCCTAACGGGCGTCTGCCATGTATGCTGCTAGGTATTCTGGACGACATCATCCAGGTCGGATATTTGGCCCGGTCAATATCAATGGACCCTTCTGTATACATCGATGAAACAATGACGCAAAGAGCAGTATAGTGAGTACAGAATATACATTAAGAGTAAACCGAAAATAGGTAAACGCAGTGAGAAATAACGGAAATGGGAACACCGAGAAACGTAAGAACAGAGTTGGTTGTGAAGAAGTAGACAAAGTTACGGAATTCTGCTATCTTGGAATCAAACTAACTCGTGACGGACGAGGCTAGGAGGACGTAAGAAGCAGGATAGGCCGGCAGCGAGGGTAACCACACTTCTAAGTCCTGTCACATACTAGGTGTGATGTTTGGTGTACTCAAGTTTTGTTTTTTAGGTGTCAGTTCTTAACTGTACTGAATACGGAAATCGAGGAACACGGAAATCTAGGAACGTGGCTTTACCACGGCGCAGGTATCTAGCTACCGCTTTGTGGGTCTCGCGGACGAACAGAGCGACCTGGGTTTCACATTGCCGTTTGTCTCTGGGACCAATGTTGATTCCTGCAGAGAAGATTTTTGGTCTCCAGAAATATCATAATACGCGACCATTAAACATGTATTACTGACCGACGTCAGAGACAAGGGCTTATAGTTTTGCAAACATGTCCGACAAACCGCCTTGACCACGGGAATGATCCGTGCCTATTTAAAATCATCAGGAACACTTCATTCCTACGAAGTCCTACGGTACACTGCTGCTAGGAGCCTGGTAAGTTCTCAAGCATAAAATCCTACTTGTACCTCGTCATGTTCAGTGGCCTTCTGTGCAGTGAGAGACCAGTTGCTTTTCTGCCCCATTGTCACTTCTTTCAGTATCGGCCGTTTTGTCTTTCTTGCAGTGATTTAAAGGAAGAAACAATTGTGGAAAAAGACGTTTAGTATAAGGGGCGTTCAAAAAGAAACGAGCCGGAGTCTGGAATGCGCAAACAAGTGACAGGAGGGTAATAATATAGTGGCGTGTGTAACGAGGTGTGGCTCCGACCAGAGCGTGGAACTTCACAGCCCGTCGCTAGAGGGCACAAGTTGCACGTCACGTGACTATACAGAGCTAGCAGCTGCTTGCATCAGTGGTCCAACGCTGCCAGTCGCATTGCAAACAGTGACATGGTGGCGTCAAACAAAGAGCAAAGAGGTATTGTTCGTTTTGTGACAGCAGAAGGAGTAGGAGGAACGGGCATTCATCGACGAATGTCAAAAGTGTACGGCGAACACTGAATGTCCTTTGCAAGGATCAAGGCCTGGCACAAGTGCTTCAGGGAAGGACGGGTGTCGTTAGCCGATGATGCACGGTCTGGAGCACCACACTGCATTACCGATGACATCGTCCAGTTGGTGGATGCACTCATTACCCAGGACCACCGACTGACAGTGGAAACAATAGCCGCCTTGGTCGGAAGTGTTCACACCATCATGAAGGAACGATTGCACATGTGCAGAGTGTGTGCCCAATGGATGCCCCACAGTCTTCAACCACACTAGGAAGCACGTCGAATGACCCACTGTCTTGCTCATCTGCAGCACTATGCTCGGGAAGGGAATGCGTTCCTTGCATGAGTGGTGGCAGGAGATGAGTCATGGTGTGATCACTTCGAACCAGAATCAAAACGATAAAGTCTCCAGTGGAAGCATTCAGGGTCACCAGTACCAAAAAAGCCAAGGCCATCCACACGAGTTATGCTGACATTTTTCTATGAACAGGATGGCCCCCTTCTGATTCACTTTCGGCCGAACAGGACATCATGCAATGCCCAGCGTTACTCGCAAACCTTGACCACCCTTCGCCAAGCGATGAAATCAAAACGCCCAGGCATTCTCACCCGTGGGATAATTCTGCTCCACGACAATTTAAAGCTTCATATGGCCAACACAGTCGTGACACACTTGCGAAAATTCATAAGGGAGGTTCCCGGCCATACTCAATACACTCCGGACCTCTCTCCCTGTGATTAAGTCATTTTTGGTTCTCTTAAAAAGGCTCTGATGGGCAGTGGGCAGACGATTCATCTTGGAGAACGACATCAAGCTGTACTTGCGGAACTGATTATCATCGCGGCCCCGGGAATTTTATGAGACAGCCATTCACCACCTTGTGCCACAGTGGGACAAGTTTAACAATATCTAGAGTCAATTCTTTTAACATGCAGGTACTGGTTTCTGTAATTATGCCTCCGTTCCGCTGCTATTTGAACGCCCCTTAAATTTCGGTCATTTTTGTGTCGTCCTCGGTTTCTTCTGTCAAACCAACCTCATTCAATTGCGAGTTCTGAACTATTGACCCCAAGCGTAAATTATTCTTGTATGGAGAACGCAGATGGTGATTTGCGGTTGCGGTGAAATGTGAATCATTTGCACCTACAAACACGTATCATATTTCATGCTAGTTTGACCTATGACGAACACGGGTTTCATGGTATAATAATTTTGTAGGTCAGCTGTGTATTTAAGTCGTAAGTTATCTCCTGCCTCCGTAGTCTCAGAGTACATGTATTTCCATGTGGCCATCAAAAATCTATCAGAATTTGATAGTAACACAGATATTGAAAAGTACAATATAAGGGGAAATTTAGTCTCCAAAACACTTTAATGAATCTCTAATAAAGGAAGGGGTAAAATAATTAGCTGTAAAATTCTTTAACAAACTACTCACCGAACTAAAATAGCTGACATGTAACAGTTTCAATTGTAGATTAAAGAAGTTTCTCTTTAACAACCCCTTTTATACTGTTGACGAATTTTTAAAGAGAAATAGTCATTCCCACTGAAAAAAACCTGTAAATTGTCACCATGTGGGCCTCTATGTAGTTTTTGAAACGTATGTTCTGTGTTTGTTAAACTTGTAACGGCACTTGCACGCGATCCGGGCAGTAAAAGAATTGCAAAGAATCGTTCTGTCCAAATAGTGTCCAAAGTTGGACTTTTTCAATGGTTAATACTGATTTCATCTCACGCGAAAACACTGCTACAACAGCTAGAGAGAAAAACAAGTTAAAGCATTTCGTAGTATTAATAACATTGTCGTTATTATGTGCGAGTCCCTCACAGCTTCGTTAAGGAAAATTGAACACGAAAGAATTCTACGACTGCGAAATTTAAAATAATATGTTCACCTATACCTGTTTACACTTGTGCAACACCCTTCGTCAAACAAAATTTGGAGGTACTATGTGACAAGTATAACTAATCATTATCTCAGTGAGATAACAGCAGTTGGGACTGAACAGATCGTGACCAAGCCATTTCATTCTAGTTGCTAAAACTCACCCCTTCTTTCGTCATATTGAGATTGAAATAAAACAAAAGTGCAATGGATTCCTGTTGATTACAAGTTATTACGGAAGAGATAATTGACTTTCATGGACCAAATATGTCCGGACAGACATAATGAAGAACAGGTAACTAGAGAAGAACTAAAAAAGCAAGACCAAAGAACTCACGAAAAACTGAAAGAGATACTCTTTCATTCATGTTGGCGAATGTTATTAATCACCATTATAAAATATTCATGTTGCAACCCCATACAAGTTCGATTCGTGTCATAATACAATTTGATACATTTTTTTCTCCAAACTACATATACATGTCAAAATGCACGGCGAGCTTCAAACATTTTCCTCGAGTTTCGTAAAAAGTTGGCTGCTCGTAGATGACCGTAGAATTGTTTGCCAGGAATTGCTCAGTCACATAATTATTCACAAAGCCACATTCTGTTCACATTTCAACTGTCTGTGGAATAGCTGGTTCTACACACTCACTAGTCAGTAATGTTCTATGTAAAACAGTTCTCTCCAGTGACTTTATTTGTCATTTGATTAAACCGAGCAATCTCTAGTTTACATCAGGGAAGTTTCTCGGAAATTCCATTATAATGTAGCGCAGTTAGCGTCCTGGTACTGCTGGGCCTGCCCAATTCCACTGTAGTGACTGAAACCTATTACACAATAGTCAACAGGTAATCAGTTTGGCCAAATACAATCCCAGGCGTCCTCGAGTGCACTGGGGCGCTCTCCATTATCGCCGTATCGCACCTCGCTAATACATACACCATTAGTGCGGTAGTTCAAACGCAGCGCTCCCCACCAGCGAACTAGCCACAGGGCTAGGACATTCTACGCTCACAGGGTGACTCAGGACACATTCCCGTGGTGCTGGCGTTTCAAAGTTCTGCCAGTAATACAGGGTGTCTCAAAAAGAATATACGTATTTTGGATGCATATATTTATTACCCCCCCATGAACCATGGACCATGCCGTTGGTGGGGAGGCTTGCGTGCCTCAGCGATACAGATAGCCGTACCGTAGGTGCAACCACAACGGAGGGGTATCTGTTGAGAGGCCAGACAAATGTGTGGTTCCTGAAGAGGGGCAGCAGCCTTTTCAGTAGTTGCAAGGGCAACAGTCTGGATGATTGACTGATCTGGCCTTATAACAATAACCAAAACGGCCTTGCTGTGCTGGCACTGCGAACGGCTGAAAGCAAGGGGAAACTACAGCCGTAATTTTTCCCGAGGGCATGCAGCTTTACTGTATGATTACATGATGATGGCGTCCTCTTGGGTAAAATATTCCGGAGGTAAAATAGTCCCCCATTCGGATCTCCGGGCGGGGACTACTCAAGAGGATGTCGTTATCAGGAGAAAGAAAACTGGTGTTTTACGGATCTGAGCGTGGAATGTCAGATCCCTTAATCGGGCAGGTAGGTTAGAAAATTTAAAAAGGGAAATTGATAGGTTGAAGTTAGATATAGTGGGAATTAGTGAAGTTCGGTGGCAGGAGGAACAAGACTTCTGGTCAGGTGACTACAGGGTTATAAACACAAAATCAAATAGGGGTAATGCAGGAGTAGGTTTAATAATGAATAAGAAAATAGGAATGCGGGTAAGCTACTACAAACAGCATAGTGAACGCATTATTGTGGCCAAGATAGATACGAAGCCCACGCCTACTACAGTAGTACAAGTTTATATGCCAACTAGCTCTGCAGATGACGAAGAAATTGAAGAAATGTATGATGAAATAAAAGAAATTATTCAGATTGTGAAGGGAGACGAAAATTTAATAGTCATGGGTGACTGGAATTCGAGTGTAGGAAAAGGGAGAGAAGGAAACATAGTAGGTGAATATGGATTGGGGGACAGAAATGAAAGAGGAAGCCGCCTGGTCGAATTTTGCACAGAGCACAACATAATCATAACTAACACTTGGTTTAAGAATCATGAAAGAAGGTTGTATACATGGAAGAACCCTGGAGATACTAAAAGGTTTCAGATAGATTATATAATGGTAAGACAGAGATTTAGGAACCAGGTTTTAAATTGTAAGACATTTCCAGGGGCAGATGTGGACTCTGACCACAATCTATTGGTTATGACCTGTAGATTAAAACTGAAGAAACTGCAAAAAGGTGGGAATTTACGGAGATGGGACCTGGATAAACTAAAAGAACCAGAGGTTGTACAGAGATTCAGGGAGAGCATAAGGGAGCAATTGACAAGAATGGGGGAAATAAATACAGTAGAAGAAGAATGGATAGCTTTGAGGGATGAAGTAGTGAAGGCAGCAAAGGATCAAGTTGGTAAAAAGACGAGGGCTAGTAGAAATCCTTGGGTAACAGAAGAAATATTGAATTTAATTCATGAAAGGAGAAAATATAAAAATGCAGTAAGTGAAACAGGCAAAAAGGAATACAAACGTCTCAAAAATTAGATCGACAGGAAGTGCGAAATGGCTAAGCAGGGTGGCTAGAGGACAAATGTAAGGATGTAGAGGCCTATCTCACTAGGGGTAAGATAGATACCGCCTACAGGAAAATTAAAGAGACCTTTGCAGATAAGAGAACGACTTGTATGAATATCAAGAGCTCAGATGCAAACCCAGTTCTAAGCAAAGAAGGGAAAGCAGAAAGGTGGAAGGGTCTATACAAGGGCGATGTACTTGAGGACAATATTATGGAAATGGAAGAGGATGTAGATGAAGATGAAATGGGAGATACGATACTGCGTGAAGAGTTCGACAGAGCACTGAAAGACCTGAGTCGAAACAAGGCCCCCGGAGTAGACAATATTCCATTGGAACTACTGACGCCCTTGGGAGAGCCAGTCCTGACAAAACTCTACCATCTGGTGAGCAAGATGTATGAAACAGGCGAAATACCCTCAGACTTCAAGAAGAATATAATAATTCCAATCCCAAAGAAAGCAGGTGTTGACAGATGTGAAAATTACCGAACTATCAGCTTAATAAGTCACAGCTGCAAAATACTAACACGAATTCTTTACAGACGAATGGAAAAACTAGTAGAAGCCAACCTCGGGGAAGATCAGTTTGGATTCCGTAGAAACACTGGAACACGTGAGGCAATACTGACCTTACGACTTATCTTAGAAGAAAGATTAAGGAAAGGCAAACCTACGTTTCTAGCATTTGTAGACTTAGAGAAAGCTTTTGACAATGTTGACTGGAATACTCTCTTTCCAGTTCTAAAGGTGGCAGGGGTAAAATACAGGGAGCGAAAGGCTATTTACAATTTGTACAGAAACCAGATGGCAGTTATAAGAGTCGAGGGACATGAAAGGGAAGCAGTGGTTGGGAAGGGAGTAAGACAGGGTTGTAGGCTCTCCCCGATGTTGTTCAATCTGTATATTGAGCAAGCAGTAAAGGAAACAAAAGAAAAATTCGGAGTAGGTATTGAAATTCATGGAGAAGAAATAAAAACTTTGAGGTTCGCCGATGACATTGTAATTCTGTCAGAGACAGCAAAGGACTTGCAAGAGCAGTTGAACGGAATGGACAGTGTCTTGAAAGGAGGATATAAGATGAACATCAACAAAAGCAAAACAAAGATAATGGAATGTAGTCTAATTAAGTCGGGTGATGCTGAGGGAATTAGATTAGGAAATGAGACACTTAAAGTAGTAAAGGAGTTTTGCTATTTGGGGAGCAAAATAACTGATGATGGTCGAAGTAGAGAGGATTTAAAATGTAGGCTGGCAATGGCGAGGAAAGCGTTTCTGAAGAAGGGAAATTTGTTAACATCCAGTATTGATTTATGTGTCAGGAAGTCATTTCTGAAAGTATTCGTATGGAGTGTAGCCATGTATGGAAGTGAAACATGGACGATAAATAGTTTGGACAAGAAGAGAATAGAAGCTTTCGAAATGTGGTGCTACAGAAGAATGCTGAAGATTAGATGGGTAGATCACATAACTTATGAAGAAGTATTGAATAGGATTGGGGAGAAGAGAAGTTTGTGGCACAACTTGACCAGAAGAAGGGATCGGTTGGTAGGACATGTTCTGAGGCATCAAGGGATCACCAATTTAGTATTGGAGGGCAGCGTGGAGGGTAAAAATCGTAGAGGGAGACCAAGAGATGAATACACTAAGCAGATTCAGAAGGATGTAGGTTGCAGTAGGTACTGGGAGATGAAAAAGCTTGCACAGGATAGAGTAGCATGGAGAGCTGCATCAAACCAGTCTCAGGACTGAAGACCACAACAACAACAATATTTATTAAACCTTAAGACACACGAATTTGAAACTTTACACACATATTTGCGAACCTCTCAAGTTCAGATTACCGATGTTCAATATGTCCTCCATCAGCGACACGAACAATATCACATCGATACTCGAACTCCTCCCATACTTGGGCAAGCATGTCCGTCGTCACTGATGTTATGGCAGTAGGGATCCGGTACTTCAGCTCTTCCAGCTTCTGTGGGAGTGGTGGTACATGAATGTTGTCTTTAACGAAACCCTACAGGAAGAAGTAAGAGGATATCAAATCCGGTGACCGTGGAGCCCAACTGAGATATGTTAAGTCGCCAGCTCCTTGACGACCAATCCAGCGGTACGTTAGAGTTTCATTCAGATAATCACGCATTTGGCGATTCCAGTCAGGGGGTGCCCCGTCTTGTTGAAAAATGAAGCTGTCTTCGTTCAGCCTCGGAAACAACCAGTTTTGCAACATAGCGAGGTACTGCTGACCGTTAACCGTGTTTCCATCAAACAAGAATGGCCCGTAAATAGATGATCGGGATATCGCACAAAACACAATGACTTTGTGCGAATCAAGTACATTTTCAATGGCTGCATGTGGGTTCTGTAGGCCCCAAATTCAAACAATGTTTTTGTTTACCTGACCTCTAATATAGAACGAAATTAGAACTATATATTAATATCCACAGCTGCTGACGGGCGTTGATATATATCAATAGGGACAGGTGAAAATGTGTGCCCCGACCGGGACTCGAATCCGGGATCTTCTGCTTACAAAGCAGACGCTTTATCCATCTTAACCACCGAGGGCAGTGCGGGTAACTCGACTGCAGGAGGTATCTCGCGCGCGCCTCCCGCGGGACCCACATTCCCAACTTAATGTCCACACACTACATTCGTAGTGTCTCACCTGAACACACTCATTACTCGTGAAAGACATTCTTACCTAGTCCTGTAAGATTCGGGGAATATGTGTGCATCCGCACAGAAGAAGAAGGTCATGGTCGGTATTGCCAGAACTATATACTTATATGGATATGGTGTCTTTTCTTAAGGACATGTCCGAAAAAACAGACACCATATCCATATAAGTATATACTAACATGGAAAGTCGCTTCATCGCTGAACACGATGCATTATGCGAAAGTGTCATCATTGTCAACAGCATCTCGTTACAAAATGCCACACATTTTCGTTTGTCATCAGGACGCAGAGCTTGTAATAGCTGTAACTTGTACTGTTTCATAACCAACCGACGTCTCAAAACACGCCAATTTATTGATGTAGGCAGCTCTAACTCCCGACTAGCACGACGAGTTGATTTTGAAGGACTACATCGGAAAGCAGTTTGAATTCGGGCAACATTTTCATCAGGAACACGAGGGCGGCTAGGACTGTTTCCTTTACATATACGGGGTGTTCAAAAAGTCTCTCCGCACTGCCGTATGATTGTTAGCTGCACGTGCCGTATGCCGCAGTGAATATACCGAAATGGAACTCAGTGAAATACACGTTATTAATTTATTGAATATTCATTTTTACTTACAAATTTTTACATTAAATGTTGAATGTGCCTCCCCTGTTGTTGAATACACAATTCAATTCGTCTAATCACGTTTCCAAAAAAATGTTCAAATGTGTGTGAAATCTTATGGGACTTAAATGCTTAGGTCATCAGTCCCTAAGCTTTCACACTACTTAACCTAAATTATCCTAAAGACAAACACACACACCCAAGCCCGAGGGAGGACTCGAACCTCCGTCGGGACCAGCCGCAATTCACGTCTCCAAACAGATGCAGTGAAAGAGGATACTGCAGTTTTCAATTCATCGATAGAGTTTGGACGGTTTTTATAGACAGTTGCCTTCGCTGCACCCCGGAAGAAAATGTCAGGTGGTGTTAAGTCAGGCTATCGTGGAGGCCAAAGTCCCTGTGCAATTATGGGATCACCAAAGACATCAGCAAGCAGTGACACTGAAATGCGAGCTGTATGTGCGGTTGCACCATATTGTTGAAAATAACCGTATTTCACGTAACACAAGTCCACCTAAGAATGGGTACAGAATATCACTGCAGTATCGTTGTGCGTTTATTGTTTCGTTGAGAAGCATGGGACCTACAATCCGACGTCTAGAAATTGCAATCCAAACTCCTAATTTCATAGAATGAAGTGGTTCCTCATGAGTACACAATGAATCTGCAATATTCCACTTACGAGAATTTGGCGACTTCATGTACCCGGATAAATGAAACCAAGCCTCATCAGTGCAAAATGTTTCATTAAGAATATCCCTTCCATTTTTTTGAACAAAATTTTAGAATCATTGACAATAATGCAGTCTCTTGCCATGATCAGTATTATTCAGTTCTTGCACGACTGTCACTTTGTATGGGAAAAGTTCTAATTTTTTCCTTACAGCTGTGTGGGCCATTCCGACACTAACATCGATATCCTGAGTGAGTTTTCTTGGTGACTTGTTCGGACTCGTGGACATTTTATTTGAAATATCGAGTAGCTTATCCTCAGACAAAACGCTAGGACAACCACTTTTCGGCGCATCTGTCACTGAATCCTTACTTCGAAATCTGTTAATCAAATCTCGCACAGTATCGCGATGTGGGAGTGTTGTCTCCGGGAAAACTGAATTAAATGTTTTACGAAATGAAACTGTGTATTTACAGCCAGCTTTCAACACTTGTTCGACTAAATACACGCGTTCTTCAATGGTTAGCATTTTAACAGTGACAAAAACGAAACAAACGAACAAACGAGCTAAACTTAACGACACACACCAACGATACTAGTGACGCTGGGTGAGATAAACGAAGCAGTGGAATGCTGGGAGAGTCCACTTGAAGGGAAGTAACCCAGGCAGGCGAACCATCATACGGCATGCGCGGCTAATAACCATACGGCACTGCGGAGAGACTTTTTGAACACCCCGTACATCCTGTATCTAGAAACTGTCGTTATCATCTGTGAATGTTCCTCAACCTGAAATGTCTTTGCACTTGCAATCATGGAATAGCACTTCGCAAACTCGAGAACACGAAATGTGTCGGAGTAGCCATTTTAAACATATGACGGTTACCGACCAACTCAGAAGACAACTAACATCTAGCGGCTATTAATATAAACTAGACCATGTATTCGTTTCTCCAATAGCCGAGCCGAGGCTCAGCGATCGATACTTTGGACAAAATCATACTTTCTAATACGTATATTTCTTTTGAAACACCCTGTAGATTTTTCCGTATCTTGGTTGTATACATGTGGTGCAGGATAGGTTGGAAGTGGTAAGCACCTGGGGATTGTGTAGGCATAAATCCTTTTAAACTTATTTATTATTTGTTAATAAGACAACCCAACTAATTAGAGCACGTGAGATTTTTAGCGACACTTGCTACATAGAACAAAAAGGACGTACCTTTACAGTCAGATGCTAAGAGCATCTTTTAAGAAAAAACAACACTAGAACCCAGAATACGTCTTTTGCCGACCTCCTGATTACAAGTCATGCACCCAAAGCTCTTCAAGACACCAACATTTGGCACACTGAGAAGAAAGGTCGTTGATTAGATGTTCTCGAAAAATTAGAAATTTTTTAACATCTTTCTCGTAATGATGACCTCTTTCGTAATAAGCATCTACAATTACGTATTAAAAGCTTCTTCAACAGTATAAAGACGTTACATAATATTTGGTTTTGTGTTCCCTCGTGTAGTTACCGAAATATATTTTCTATTTAAGTCGACTCATATTTTTTCTTTACTTTTTTTAAAAGTTTATATTACCGTACCTGAATTTCATCTTATGTCATTCTTTTCTGCAAGCTGAGTTATTCAGCTCCCTTTGTGTTTCTAAAATGGCGTTTTCAGCCTTTAAACTGTATTTATAAGCACTTATGTAGACAATTTGTTACGGTGTCTGCTGTTGTCAGATTAAATTACTGTCTTTTAATTCATGTATAAAATAACGTTCGTCGTAACATTCGTCTGTCTACATTCTGAATGTTAAGTATCCTGTTTGAATTTGCGGCTACAAGATGGCACTCTGATCGCAGTTGGTAACACGGGAACCTCCGTCTGATGCTACCGTAGCTCGACGCCTGTGAGCAGCCCATGGTGGCTTGCCTTGCATACACTCCTGGAAATTGAAATAAGAACACCGTGAATTCATTGTCCCAGGAAGAGGAAACTTTATTGACACATTCCTGGGGTCAGATACATCACATGATCACACTGACAGATCCACAGGCTGTTTCTTATTTATGTAAATGATATGCCTTCTAGTATTACAGGTGATTCAAAAATATTTCTGTTTGCTGATGACACCACCTTGGTAGTGAAGGATCTTGTGTGTAATATTGAAACATTATCAAATAATGTAGTTCATGATATAAGTTCGTGGCTTGTGGAAAATAATTTGATGCTAAATCACAGTAAGACTCAGTTTTTGCAGTTTCTAACCCACAATTCAACAAGAACTGACATTTTAATCAGACAGAATGGGCATGTTATAAGCGAGACGGAACAGTTCAAGTTCCTAGGCGTATGGATAGATAGTAAGCTGTTGTGGAAAGCCCATGTTCAGGATCTTGTTCAGAAACTAAATGCCGCTTTATTTACCATTAGAACTGAAATAAGTGACATTTCAACACGAAAAGTAGTATACTTCGCATATTTTCATACGCTTATGTCATATGGTATTATTTTCTGGGGTAATTCTTCTGATTCAAAAAGGGTATTTTTGGCTCAAAAACGGGCTGTTCGAGCTATGTATGGTGTAAGTTCGAAAACCTCTTGTCGACCCCTATTCAATAGTCTGGGAATTTTGACATTGCCCTCACAGTATGTATTTTCTTTAATGTCGTTTGTTGTTAGCAATAGTAGTTTATTCCCAAGAGTTAGCAGCTTTCACTCAGTTAATACTAGGCAGAAATCAAATCTGCATGTGGAATGCACTTCCTTGACTCTTGTGCAGAAAGGAGTGCAGTATTCTGCTGCATCCATTTTCAATAAGCTACCACAAGAACTCAAAAATCTTAGCAGTAGCCCAAACACTTTTAAGTCTAAACTGAAGAGTTTCCTCATGGCTCACTCCTTCTATTCTGTCGGGTAGCTCCTGGAAGAGCTAAAAAGTTAAGCGAATTCCAGTGTTACATTCTTGATTTTTTTTATTTAAACTAACGACTTGTCGCCTGAATTTGTTTCTTATATTTATTTTTATCTGTTTCTACAATCGTGTTATAATTTCATGTATTGACTCGTTCCATGACCATGGAGACTTCTCCTAAATGTGGTCCCACGGAACAATAAATAAATAAATAAATAAATAAAACAGAGCATGCACAATGTCGGCACTAGTACAGTGTATATCCACCTTTCGCAGCAATGCAGGCTGCTATTCTCCCATGGAGACGATCGTAGAGATGCTGGATGTAGTCCTGTGGAACGGCTTGCCATGCCATTTCCACCTGGCGCCTCAGTTGGACCAGCGTTCGTGCTGGACGTGCAGACCGCGTGAGACGACGCTTCATCCAGTCCCAAACATGCTCAATGGGGGACAGATCCGGAGATCTTGCTGGCCAGGGTAGTTGACTTACACCTTCTAGAGCACGTTGGGTGGCACGGGATACATGCGGACGTGCATTGTCCTGTTGGAACAGCAAGTTCCCTTGCCGGTCTAGGAATGGTAGAACGATGGGTTCGATGACGGTTTGGATGTACCGTGCACTATTCAGTGTCCCCTCGACGATCACCAGTGGTGTACGGCCAGTGTAGGAGATCGCTCCCCACACCATGATGCCGGGTGTTGGCCCTGTGTGCCTCGGTCGTATGCAGTCCTGATTGTGGCGCTCACCTGCACGGCGCCAAACACGCATACGACCATCATTGGCACCAAGGCAGAAGCGACTCTCATCGCTGAAGACGACACGTCTCCATTCGTCCCTCCATTCACGCCTGTCGCGACACCACTGGAGGCGGGCTGCACGATGTTGGGGCGTGAGCGGAAGACGGCCTAACGGTGTGCGGGACCGTAGCCCAGCTTCATGGAGACGGTTGCGAATGGTCCTCGCCGATACCCCAGGAGCAACAGTGTCCCTAATTTGCTGGGAAGTGGCGGTGCGGTCCCCTACGGCACTGCGTAGGATCCTACGGTCTTGGCGTGCATCCGTGCGTCTCTGCGGTCCGGTCCCAGGTCGACGGGCACGTGCACCTTCCACCGCTGGCGACAACATCGATGTACTGTGGAGACCTCACGCCCCACGTGTTGAGCAATTCGGCGGTACGTCCACCCGGCCTCCCGCATGCCCACTATACGCCCTCGCTCAAAGTCCGTCAACTGCACATACGGTTCACGTCCACGCTGTCGCGACATGCTACCTGTGTTAAAGACTGCGATGGAGCTCCGTATGCCACGGCAAACTGGCTGACACTGACGGCGGCGGTGCACAAATGCTGCGCAGCTAGCGCCATTCGACGGTCAACACCGCGGTTCCTGGTGTGTCCGCTGTGCCGTGCGTGTGATCATTGCTTGTACAGCCCTCTCGCAGTGTCCGGAGCAAGTATGGTGGGTCTGACACACCGGTGTGAATGTGTTCTTTTTTCCATTTCCAGGAGTGTGTATTCTGTTTTGTAAATTTTGTGAGTAAAGCCTTATCGCTTGATTTTTAGTTTAATATTTGACATGTAAGTATTGTTTCTTTTTTTTACTACTAGCTAGTACTTACACTTACGAAATATTTTCTTTCCTGCAATTCTGCAATTATGTTATAGGCCAATTGGAGAGTTTCATTGCCGCGCGTAGTTGCCGCACCGTTTGAGGCGATAGGTCACGAATTGCACGGCCCCTCCCGCCGGAGTTTCGAGTCCTCCATCGGGCATGTTGTTCTTAGCATAAGTTAGTTTAAGTAGTGTGTAAATCTAGGAACCGATGACCTCAGCAGTAAAGTCTCTTAAGAATTTACACACTTTTGAAAATTTTTTGTGCGTTTTATCTCTGATGAAGGCACTCGTAGCAGTGCCGAAACCTTGGTCAAAAGACTCATTTTTTGCGACCGAGGATGCTATTGCTGTTAATTTTATATGGATATACTGTCTTTTAGGTAGCTTTACCTTTACGACACTTACATTTTTTGGATGCTGTCCTTTTCCATCGGCTACTTGCATATAGATGCATATGTGTTGTTGATCCTGAATACTCAAAAATGATTCAAATGGCTCTGAGCACTATGGGACTTAATATCTGAGATCATGAGTCCCCTCGAACTTAACTACTTAAACTTAACTAACCGAAGGACATCACACACATCCATGCCCGAGACAGGATTCGAACATGTGGCCTTAGCGGTCGCGCGGTTCCAGACTAAAGTGCCCAGAACCGCTCGGCCACATCGGCCGGCCTCCTGAATATTATCTTAGGTTATGTGTATTCTGCATGTGGTATGACAGAGGTGTTTTTCTACATTTGGTTCTTTTGACTTTTTCTTCGATATTCGTTTCTTGCATTTGATATAAATACATCCCTATACAGTTTTCACGTCAGCATTTTATATCTTCGCCATGACATAGACATAAATCTATAACATTATTTTTATAGCTTTACCTGTAGTGTCTTTTTACACACCAATGCGTATTTCTTTGGTTTACTTATTTCTGACGTTGTTGTAGTTTCTCTCTACACCTGTTATTTTCTACAATAATTTTTGTAGTTTGGTAGGTTACATTAGGATTTTACATTTTAGTGTATCATCTATCCACAACGTAGAGAGTGTAAAGAAATTCGTTATGGTATTCTACACATAATTCTATTTTAAATATGTGACTATGGTTGAATCTGTTCTTTTTTGTCAAATAACTACTGCAAATTTTTTCTATAGTATTGTCCCTGCTTTTTATTCTGTTTTAACTTGTCTTTGTACAGATGCCGTACTGAGTCACCGAAACTGGTTGCAATATAATAAAATATCAACAAAACAATGGATGCAGGTGTTTCATTTCATTACGAAAATGAACGACTGAAGTCCCGCAGACGTTCCGTCACTAGGACAGACATAAAAAACTAAATGTGTGTTAGTGGTAAGCACTGTTTGTTTAAAATGTTACTGTGTGAATAGCAAAAACTTATGTTATTCCACGGGTGGTATAAATAATTAAATTAAATTTCATTCCTCCTCCTATAAACCTTTAGTCTTAGACAACCACAGCAGTTAGTGACTCATGGGAAAAAACAACTTAAACAAAAAAAAAATTAACATTTCGTATCGTTAAAGTTAGTTACCCACGCACGTACTACACAAATTCAGATCAAAACATAAATTCATGTAAGTACAGATTTCTTAATGTAAGAAACGGCAATGACCATTTGAACTTTACTGATGATAATAATAATGTCGTGTGACGAGGGCCTTCCGTCGGGTAGACCTTTCGCCTGGTCCAAGTCTTTCGATTTGACGCCACTTCGGCGACTTGCGCGTCGATGGGGATGAAATGTTGATGATTAGGACAACACAACACCCTGTCCCTGAGCGGAGAAAACCTCCGACCCAGCCGCGAATCGAACCCGGGCCCTTGGAGTGCATTCTGTCGCGCTGACCATTCACCTACTTGGGGCGGACAACATTACTGATTTAAACAAAACAACAAAACTCACGTTCACCAGCTGAGAAGTGTATACTCTGCGCATGCTGCAGCTCTCAGTCACGACAACAGCCTACAGATTAGGTCAGGCTAGTGCATACACAGCACGTTTGTGCACTGCAGACTTATTCATATTTCTTACAAGCAAAATTGCCCCTGATCTTGTAACTTACATACATTTATTTATAGTAGATCTGTATAGTATTATTAAACTTATTATTAAAATTGTTATAAATAAAAGAGGCGAAATATTAGCCTTATGATGCTCTTTGCTTCTGTAGCGACAAATAATACTGATGAATTATGAGAGACTCCAGTATAGCAGAATCAGTTGTGATTTTGATTGTAACACAAATTCGTTTTTTTTTTTTTTGTTTAGTTTTGATACAATTCGACGTCACTGACAAACATTTAGCAATCTATACTACTGATGGAATTATATTTACACGGGCAGAAAATCAGTGTTTGTCAGTTTCAAATTATAAAAATAAAATATCGCGGATCATTGTCTAGTATACCTCAATGCTATATTACATAACTTTCTTTAGCAACTGTTAGTTGGTACACATCAAGGACATAAAGAAATTTTCTTAATTATAAAACCAACAATGTTCAGGTTAACCAGTGCAGAAGTGAGAGGACGCGTTGTGCTTCTAAATACCTTAACCAAGTATTTAGAAGGAATCTGTTCGACAGCGGTTCAGTTATATGACATTACATGCATCATGTGACGTTCAGGACGATAGAAACATATTTTTAACTTGTGTGTTCCCATGTAGCGCCAACGGATTTGCTGCAGTAATAACACTCGTTTCCATCAGATCACATAAGTTAAGCTCTGTCGTGCTTGGCTAACACTTGGATGGGACACCGTTCGCGTCTCTTGTCGGCAAGCGACTTGCACTCAGCCTTTGTGAGGCCAACTGAGGAGCTACTTCACTGAGAAGTAGCGGCACCGGTCACAAAAATGACAACGACCCGGAGAGCGGTCAGCTGATCACGTGCTCCTCCGTATCCGCATCCGGTGACGCCTAATGGCTGTGGATGACACTGTGGCCGGTCGGTACCGTTGGGCTTGCCAGGCCTGCTTCTCGTTCCCAAGTAGTGCTAAACAGTTTTTAAATATGTCACATTTTTCAGCTACGCATCTGCACTTTAAAATGTCCTTAGTAACGTGATGCAGTATGTAAAAAAAGTTCATCAGGATAAAGAAAAACAGTTCTGACAGCCTATGGTGGTAGCTAACAATTTCAAGGCAACAGGAAGCGATGGAATGAATTGTGGAACGTGGGAGACCATAGCTGATGGTATGATAATAGTGGCAGACATAGATTTGGTAGTAGATGTACTTTTTATTAACTGTACAAATAATTATGATGATAGGAAGTAGTACAGTGTTGGATGTAATGAAATACAGCGTGGTTATAATTAACCTTGAGCCAGAGAAAATGGAAAACTGTTAACCGTATGGAGTATTCAACTTTGTAGGAATTATGTTCAAACCGTATTCTACAGGATGCGCGTTCTTAGTAACGGTAGCGTCGTGACTTGCCATTATGAACCGCCACTGGTGGATGGTAGCACACAGTCAACATGAGTTTGGACAAAGTGAGCAAGGCTTTACTAACATAACTGAGTAGCCCAGATGCAAAAGCTAACTGCATGATAAGTGAAACTGAGATAATCGCGAAAAACTCGTGGCATCCAAACTATTAAATTTAATGAATTCATTTCTTTTCCAAAAGTAAGTAAAAATTAATTAATTACACGATATTAATGACTGAAATCAGCTATTATGTTTTATATGTAAAATTTTTAAGTTAAATACTGACTAAACAGTTTCTGCACCTGATTTATGCAGTTAGCGGATTTTGCAAACTTATATATCCTATTACAGAACCGACATTCGCTTGCAAAATCCGCTACTCAGCGACCTGTTAGAAATGACAGTAATGTGGAAATTAATTATTTCAAATATAAAACGAAACTTCCTGGCAGATTAAAACTGTGTGCCCGACCGAGACTCGAACTCGGGACCTTTGCCTTTCGCGGGCAAGTGCTCTACCAACTGATAGGAGACGAGGTACTGGCAGAAGTACAGCTGTGAGTACCGGCCGTGAGTCGTGCTTCGGTAGCTCAGTTGGTAGAGCACTTGCCCGCGAAAGGCAAAGGTCCCGAGTTCGAGTCTCGGTCGGGCACACAGTTTTAATCTGCCAGGAAGTTTCATATCAGCGCACACTACGCTGCAGAGTGAAAATCTCATTCTGGATTTCAAATATAAACAGAATACGTTTAATGTCAAAGAGAAGTCTGAAAATTCTACAGTTTTGGCATCTAAAAATACGAAGATGACATTATTTTCCCAGAAAAACTGACTTACTTAACGACAAAGAGATAAAAAATAAGAATGTCCTTAGTTAAATTTAAAAAAATACACCATCAGAAAATATTGTAGAAAAGCAAATCAGCCGGAAATTGCGTCTTAATAAAGCATCGGTACAATTTCAGAAAATATCTAAATTGGTGGAAAGTTGCATCTTAATTAAATCAGCGAAAAAATTTCTAGAAAATAAATTAGCCGAAAATTGCTTTTAAGTCACGTTTATCTCAACACTGCCCATCAACTCAAAATCGTTTCCGGCGTCTCCTGGTGATTTTTGGCGTCAGAAGTGACTCTGGAGTGCCTTCCTGCTCGTCTAACACCTCGCTGTAGGATTTGAGTTTGTCGTTGCTCGCCCATTCTTCCAAAAGCTTCTTCACGCCTCCGAGTTTGGTTTTTGATAGTTCTACTTCAGCTGTAATTGGTGTTGGGCTCAAATTTTTTGCCCTCTTCAGGATGATCTTTCCCTGTACATCTTTAAATTTGCGGAAGGGCTCTCGATTGACTAGGCAAATCTTCTTGTTTTTGGTTTTCGTGAACCCGATTTTGTTTTTGCTTTTTTCATTATGGAAATGCTAGTTACCAGTAACATTCACTAATCCTACCAGGTATGTCATAAAAATAAATGAAAACACAGTTTTCATTGCGTAACATTGGTCTAATAATACTTTCACGTTGTTACCTTCTTCTTCTGGAAACAGTTCTTTTCCACTGATCAGGACGCCTCTCCCTTTCCGGGAAAGATCATGGCCTTCTGTCTCGTTCCCGTCATTTGCATCTTTCTTGCAGAATTCTTACAATTTCAATTACCCCCACTTTGTCTGTACCATCTACTGCATTTAAACCGCCCACAACATTACTTATTTCCTTCAAACCGCCTACGGAAATGTGTCAGAAAGCAGTCTACTGAATAGCTGAACCGAGCTCATTCGCGTTTAATTCGGCAAAGCATCGGCAGCGAGAGCTTCATTGTTGCGTACACGTTCGCTTCAGCGCAGCGAACATAACTCTGAATAAGCAAAATATTCCTTCTAATCATACAAAACTGAGACGTTGCTTTGAATCTCTAGATTAGTAAGTCTGATGTCAGCTGGCATGCTTTTAATCCGGATATGGCGCGGTAACTGCCATGCCTGTTGAACTTCGGGCGTTTTGCAAACATTGGATATTTAGCGGGCTTCGCACCCGAAGTCAATGTGCAGTTAACGGCTTTTGCAACAGAACACGATTTTTACAGCGATTTTCAGCGGTTTATAGCCCGTTTTGCACCCAGAAACCTATTCCATCATGCAGGCTCTAAAAAAAGAAATACTGTAAGGTAGTGTTCAACTCAAAATCGACAAGAAATTTATTTAGCGGCCTTTACATATGGGCTGCTCAATTGTTTTTTTTTTTTTTTTTATTGAAACAGCAGCTACATTCCTGCTGCTCTTCGGGAATACCGACGGATTACAGAAATACTGAAATTACGATGAAATGAATACCGCTAGCTGCATGTTGAAATTAATATAAGTCAACGGGGACAGTTGAAAGTGTGTGCCCCGACCGGGATTCGAATCCGGGATCTCTTGCTTACATGGCAAACGCTCTATCCATCTGAGCCACTGAGGACAGAAAGGACAGTGCGACTGCAGGGACTTACCTCTGTCACGCCTCCCGTGAGACCCACATTCCAATCTTATTGTCCCGCACTATATTCATAGTGCCCCTGTCCATTATACTCATTACTCGCGACTATTTGCCGCGTCCCGTAAGAGTTCGGGCACTGTTTATGCATCTGCACAGGAGAAGAAAATGGTCAAATGGCCGGCGAGCCTTCCCGGTGGGCACTCCATCTTCAGGACATGAGTGGCCCACCGGGACAATCCGACCGCCGTGTCATCCTCAGAGGAGGATGCAGATAGGAGGGGCGTGGGGTCAGCACACCTCTCTCCCGGTCGTTATGATGGTATTCTTGACCTAAGCCGCTACTAATCGGTCGAGTAGCTCCTCAATTGGCATGTCGAGGCTGAGTGCACCCCTAAAAATGGCAAGGCGCTTCTTTCGGACATGGGCTGGTTATTGGCTGTTTTTAGACGCCAATTTCAAAGATGTAGTGCTGCTGGTATCTTTGTCCTCGACTGATACTTTCGGTTGCATGCCGTTGGTCGGGCGGATGGAATTGATTAGGTTGTTGGTCGGTCGTTCAGCCGTCCCTGGGTCGGGTTGCCATCCGATTATTTAACCTTACTCTTGGCTGCCTGTCCCACCCCACCTTACGTTGGAGCTACCTCCTCAGGCCGACCCTTGGAACACTTCTGAGCAACACTTGTTCTGTTCGTTTTACATTGTGATTTTCATTTTAGTCTGAAGTACTGTGCGAGGCCTTTAGCCATCTATTAATTTAGTTTGTTTTAAATTTAAAATAAGACCTTCACCCGACTTAAATTAAAATTGCAGATTGATCTGTTTAAAAACTAAATTATGAAAGTTTGTTCTATCTCAAAATCTTGTTATACAGGCCTTAAGCCCTGAGTTGTTCAATGCCCAATGTGTGGCCTTCAGCCGAGCTTTTACGTGAAATATTTTTAAAATAAGGCCTTTAGCCAACTTGAATTAAAATTTGAAGGTTCATTTGTTTAAAACGATTTTTTTTAAATTTGCTCTATCTGAAATTCTTGTTATTCAGGCTCTAAGCCCTGAGTTGTTCAGTGTCTTGTGTGTGGACTTCATACGAGTATTTACGTGAAATAAGTAAGGCCTCCAGCCGCATGTATTCTATAAAGCAATTTTTATAACTTGTGTTCAGGCCTTCAGCGGTTCTTCTTTGTGGTGCGGTTATTGGCCTACAGCCCAGGAGGTATTTCAAATTTTCTTAACTAGGCCTTCAGCCAAATTGTTTTTATTTTGATCATTTTCAGGCAATGTGTGATAACGTGGTTCTTAGGCAAATAAAAGTTTGTGTGTTTTGTGTAACTGACAGTAGCTGATTATGGCCCCTCCCCAGCCATAACCTGATCCGTTCTGTTCTGCCAAACCAGATTTCAGTGACGTTGCTGTCAAGGTTCCTACTAGCCGTAACTAGTAGGGAGAGGTCATCTACTGCAGTAGTAGCCCTTGGGGGGCCTGAGCGAGGCATGTCATTGACAGATCCTATCTCTCTGTATCTCCTCCATGTCCGAACAACAATTCTTTGGTTCACTCCGAGACGCCTGGACACTTCCCTTGTTGAGAGCCCTTCCTGGCACAAAGTTACAATGCGGACTCGATCGAACCGCGGTGTTGACAGTCTAGGCATGTCTGAACTAAAGACAGCGCGAACCGTGTACCTCCTTCCTGGTGGAATGACTGGAACTGATCGATTGTCGGTCCCTTCCGTGTAACAGTCGCAGCTCATTCATAGTTGTTTACATCTTTGGGCGGGTTTAGTGACATCTCTGAACAGTCGAAGGGACTGTGTCTGTGATACAATATCCGCAGTCAACGTCTGCTTTCAGTAGTTCTGGGAACCGGAGTGATGCAAAACTTTCTTTTTATGCGTGTATATGGCGCCAGATAAGAAAATGTCGGTAGATGAGTGTTAATAGATGACGCAAAAGAACAGTCTGTGAAATTAAATAACGATCAGTTGTCATGGAAAAAAGGTTGATCAGATTCATCGAATACCTAATCAGACGTTTCTTCTTTGTCTATCTATGATCTTGAAATGATCTTGAAATGTGTGGAGCTAGGACGTTACAGATTGTATCTAAAATACCTTAAGAGTGTATCCAAAAGAATGTAGAGTTGAATGAAAGTTGTAGGACACAAATAAGCGATAATGAATGGTTATTTGTAGCACCAAAATATGAAGGCATTACAGTGTTATGTAGCGATAAGAAACTTACTGATGTAGTTATTCGTGGTATAGGAAAATTAAAATTTCTGGCAAGTGTGGAGGATATGGTGCTCAAATATTAATGACATCTTATGAGAACAAATTTAACAAATAATGATACTGTCCCGAATTTGGAACCGAGCGCGGTGGCGCAGTCGACAGGACACTAGACTCCCCTTCGGTAGGTCGATGGTTCAAATCCACGTCCGGCAGCCCAGATTTAGGTTTTACTTGATTTCCCTAATCCTTTTAAGGCAAATGTCAGGATGGTTCCTTCGAAAGGGCATGGCCGACTTCCTTCCCGTTCGTTCCCTCGCCCGACGGAACCGATAACCTTACTGTTTGGTCCCCTATCGCCTCCCACACCCTTAAATGAATGAACGAACAAGCGAATTTGAATATGGACATTGTTACATTGTCAATTAGGAAGCGAGGAATAACAGAACTTACTTTGAATCTGCCTGTTGAAGATGCAGTGAGATAGATGATTTAAATGCAGCAGGGAAGAGTGTAAAACGAAATTTTCTATCAACAAAATTTAGTGGATTGTCATTAAGCAGCACACCTGTTGGGAGCTATGTAGGGTCAAACAATGTAATCGCGATTGTAGTAATTTGCATCGGTAAATATTGCAAATGTTGTAGAGAGTGTTTTGGGTTTCTGTGTATAACAATGGGTGACTATTGTTATAAGAAACTATATGTAGAGAACAAGAGTGTAAATCAGTATTCAAGTAGAAAATTGATAAGATATCAGCCTGCTCGGAGAGATTTAGGAGAAACTGAGTAACTTACAATTGAAAGAATGACAATAAGATATGAGGCTAGAGAAAGCGGTAATGCAATGTATGAAAGAAGTAATGTTGCAACAAGACGTGTGGAAGGTGTAGAAAGAATACAGGCCTTTGCGGCCGCTACGGTCGCACGTTCGAATCCTGCTTCGGGCATGGATGTGTGTGATGTCCTTTGCTTGGTTAGTTTTAAGTAGTTCTAAGGGACTGATGACCTTAGAAGTTAAGTCCCATAGTGCTCAGATCCATTTGAACCATTTTAATACAGCCCTTAATGGTAACGCCAAGAACAGATAAGAGATAAACAGGAAAGTCAAAGTGCTAAATAAGAGAAATGTATAATTATGTGGTAATCGTTATGAGAGTGTAGATGAAACGACATTTTGTGCGACCTTGATAAGGAAGAATTCGTAATTTGTAGATAAGGGAAGGATTTCGCCTACGCCCTTTTACAAGAAAGAAACAATGATGTGTTTTAGAGAAAACGATATTGTGTATATACCCTTCATAAGTGAAAGATCATTATGAGCTCATTATGAACTGCTTCACGCAAACGGTTTATTATTACATGTATATCAGCAAAGTGCTTGTAGAAAACTGCTATGTATCTGAGGATAAATAGTAGCTTATGATGTGCTTATGGTAAAAACAGTTGTTTTGTGTTAATGTAAGCCTGTAAAGGAACTCGAGACCAAAGAATTTTTTATGTGTCTAATGTAAAGTAAATTATTATTTTGTGTATCTAAGTTCAACGAAATGCTTTCTTCAGCTGTACATATGTTCCAAGAAATTATGCAAATTAACGTGAAGAGTTAATGCTGCACTGTTTTGATATGAGTGCTATAAAAGAATATAAGTACAAGTAAAAAATAGTAATTGTGAAGTGTCTGCTGAAGGAAGTATGTGATTAACTTTGCATAGTTATAGAATATGTGCTATAAGAGTAATGATTAACTGGAAGACGAACTAATTATGAACAGAGGTAACTTAGTGTACTTTGAAAGAAGGATGGATAAAAGAAGGGGGAGAAATAATTTTGTTTTGGGAAATGTATAGATGAATGTAAATAAAGAATCGAATCCAAGAGGCACGAACTAAAACAGCCGAAAGAAAAATCTTGCAGTCTCTGAGGGCAGCGCGTGACAGCGCGGTAGACGCGTGATGTGAGCCTATTTAAGCGACGCCGGCGGCACTGCTGGGGATTGAGATTAGGAATCCGATCTCAGCCTGCCTGGAAATGCGTTTTCTGCCCCCAAGACGAGACTTTGTTTCTCGTGCCATTTAGGTGCGCAGGGTACATGCAGGATTGGACAACATAGTCTATGTGTTTGTGAATCGTAGGGTTCAACAGTAGTTTCTAATTGTTGTGTACACAGTTCCGCGTAGTCGGCGCGTACACAACTTTCCCACTAGAGCGCGCCCCGCTAAGTACAACAGCGCAGGCACAGCGCTCGTCCGTCTCCGCACTACGAGATGGCGCTATCTTAGAGATGGACCAAATTCTGCTTCCGCCGATCCGCGTGTTAATATGTAACGCACCTAATGAGATTGCTGCTAACGTAGAACCTTTTCTCCTCGCGGATCACACTCGCGCAGCGCTACCTGAACGCGCGAGGTATTATAACGAGTGTACAGACCTCCGATTAGTCAGTCTGCCTTAGTCTGCATTTGTCTGCACCAGTCTGTACCAGTCTGCATTTGTCTGTACCAGTCTATAGTCAAGTTTCAGTCTGCGCCTAATAATATTATCATATTCCTGTAGATGGCCATGAAGAGAAGTGTATAGAAAGTTTGTCAAATATCAGAGGTATGTGAGAGTAAGATTAACGTACCAAGACCAAAGGAATTTCAGATTGTCAGTTGTAAATAGCATCCAGAACCAAGTTAAGTAATTTTTAAGCAGGTTATTATTTTAATGAATGTGTGTGAAAATTAATCAAGTTCTGTTTAAAGTGGGTCACCGGCAACCTGCTACTTTAAGCGTGCAAGTGGCATTTCTATCGTCTGACCTAACGACAGAAGATAAACACGCTATAATAAGACCACGAGACATATTGCTGACATTCGCCTACTTCGTTAGAGCGACAAGTCAAATAATCTGATGGTGTGTGTACCGAAGGTCTTACAGTACGCACACCACACTAATCCTGCTTTGTTGTTCAGTCTCAATTATTATTCAGAGTACCTCGTTCTTTTCGCACCAAGTTTCTTTACCTAAAGACATTTCTGCTTGTATTCTCAGGCACCATGTGTACGAGCTGGTCGAGGCACCTCACTACTGGAGACAGCGTCAGCTCGCATCCCGATCCAGTTGCAGCACACTACAATGTTCCTTCCCAAATTATCCATATAAGCCTGTCGGATATTGCTCCATTCCTCCACAGTGGCCTCTTTGTGGTCTCTCGTGGGACAGATCGATTGTGAACCACTCGTTTTAGCACGACCCAAGCATTTTAAATGCAGATGGGATTCGGAGAACAGGGGGGCCATTCCATACGACTGTTTGTATTCTGCATTAAGGAGATGCTCACATGATTATGACGATGGAGGCGCGCACTGTCGTCCATCAGCGTGAATCCTGTTCCACTATGATGTTCACCAAACGGTCCCACAATGCATACAAGGATGACATCCTGATACTTTACGCCAGTCATCTTACCATGTATTGGTATAAGCGGTGTCCTGCGGCCATACATGATTCCACCTCAAAACATGATTGAACTGCTTTGATACGGATGGTGGTCTTCGATACAGTTGGAGTATGCTTTGTCCTCGTTGTCTCCACGCACGAATGTGAGTATTGTCATCGTGGAGACTGATTCGGCTCTCATGAGGAAAGAGCGTTGTGTCTCACTGCTGCTTAATCCAAAAAACGGTGGTTTAGTTCGTGCCCATGCCACACGAGCGCCACTCCGAACACGATTTATTGGAGAAGCCCTGAGAAGCCTTCTGGCACGTAATCCCTGCTCATGTACCCAATTTCTATTCATTTGTGTTGACACCAGTACTCCTGTAATGGTTCAAATGGCTCTGAGCACTATGGGTCTTAACGTCTGAGGCCATCAGTCCCTAGAACTTTAACTACTTAAACCTAACTAACCTAAGGACATCACATACATCCATGCCCGAAGCAGGATTCGAACGTGCGACCGTAGCAGTCGCGCGGTTCCGGACTGACGCGCCTAGAACCTCTAGGCCACCGCGGCCGGGTGCACTTCTGTTTGGAGCTGCCACCGTAGACATGTAGCATTGTGTAGAGTGTGTCTACTTGCTGTTGTACGTAGATACCGATCCTTGACAACTGTAGGGTTTCTTCCGCGGCCACTGCTACGACGATCCTCAAGAGATCCCGTCGCTAGAAACGTGTTCCAGATTTGACAATCACCACTTTGGATCACATCAACACTCGCTACCATGTAAGCCTGTCTCATTGCCTATCCAATTGTGCAGACTATACCGAGCCTCTGATCGTACGTTATTGTTGTCCAAACGATTCTGAAGCGACACAACTGTAGTGGTCACACCCAGCACAAGTACTGCAGTGTTTACTGGTGACACGGTTGCCACGGGGTGCACGTACTGCCCCCTCACACGGTAGAAACATGGACTGTTTATGCTACAGTTACATTACAAACCAATCAATATGCTGACATTATAATGTGATTCTGGATTACAACGTCCAGTTTTAAAGTTTCGGCAATATGCAACATTTATTTTGACCACTGTACCTAACGGCCTAGTGAAATCTGTTCTCCCGGCGAAGAAGATGGAGAAAGCCGTAGAAAGCTAGAAAATGACAAATCGAACATGTAAATTCTTCCGTGAAGAATGTCGCAGCGAAAAACTGCAATCGTAATAGCCCTACTTGATTATCCGTCCATTTCAGGTTCTATTCCGTCTACTGTCCTATTAGTTTTGTCATATAAAACTTTAATTTTTGGAGGCTACCTCTATCAACATGTACACTACATGAAATTAACGTGAAAATATGCCGCAACATGTAGATGTGTTCCTCCTCTAAGTCTGCAATAATTACTCTTGGCAAGAAGGGGAGTGGTGGGGGTCCTTAATATCTCTGACTACATAGTAAACCATGTGTGCTCATGCAGCTTCTATTGCAGGAAGTGAACCATCATTAAGGTTTAACCTGCCTACTGTCCGAAAACGACGACACCGTCAAGAAAAGCACAATATGATATTATATCAGGTTAACTTCAATTGAACTAACAAGGAAACTTACAGGGAAAGTTAATGACCTACAACGGAAGTCAGATCAGCTAATAAAAATTTTTTTGTTCATTCTAAAGTTGAACAAAATGAGTCAAAAGTTATTTGACGTTAAAAGAAGTTTTAAATTCTTTATGTCAATTTAACTGGTGTGCAATGCAATTAATCGATAAGCAGAATCCTACATTTTCCAAAATGCAGGTAACAAACGTAAACAGTGAGATAAAGTCAATTCGACTTTGAGCTGTGTTAACAAACAGGAAGACTGCACGGGTCCTATAGCACCAGGATACTCTTAACATGTGCAGCTCGCTGATGCAAGGTTAAGGAACATTAACGGAAATTGGAGTAATGCCAGCAACTAGGGGTTGTGCATCCAAAATATACGAGAAGCGAAGTGCTCCAATTGCGGATCGCGCTACTGCGGACTGCGAAAACTTACCTCTGGCTCCAAGCTACCAGAGTGCTGTAAAACAGCCACAGATAGCTGTCTGACGATCAGAGTCCACACGTCTCTAAATTCCGTTCGCGACTGCCAGAAAAATCCCGTCCCCCTGCCTAACATCAAACTTCGCAAAAATAGGAGATGGTGAGGCTGAATCTGTACGAGTGCCAACGTGACAGCTGCCAAGTACCATATAATTTTTTAAAAATCGGGGAAAAGACAGAAAACTACATCTCTTCTGCGTAAATTATGCACAGTTTCCTTTACGAAGTTGGCACATGATTGATACCGTGTTATTTCCGATTAGTCTGTTCGTCCATGCTGTACGCTAGGCGAACCGATGCAGGCTCATTGTCGAATCAAGATTTTGATGCGAAAAACGGAAGTGCCATTCTAACGCTTGTACTACCTCCAGGGTGTCAGTCGACAAGGTACAAACACAGAAAAGCCTCACTATCGTACCAGCTGATCTCCATAAGGTGGGGAGTCCTACGCGGAACACCACCCGCCAACAAACAAAAGGCGATTGCAGGAGGTGTTTACACTGACACCAAGTCTCGGCCACGCACAACGGTGGTGAGGTTCATGCAACGAGATTTTTTGTCAGTTTGTCAGGCAAAACCATCCCGATGTAAAGCTCTTTTCTCTCCAACACAGCCCACCAGACTACGAAAGAAAATAGAATAATATGTTGAACCTGAACTGAATATATAGCGGTACATGACATTACTGTCACAATGTGTTTGTGCCATGTCCGATTCTCACATTTAACGTAGAATGCCTGCATTTTTGTTGTTGAAAAGCGTTTACAGATATTCTCCAATATTTTCGGCAGGATATTACTCTCCTAGTTCTTCGTGGAGGTCTCTACTTTCCGTGTACATGGGAGATCTTAAGTCACCAGTTCAGGGAATTGTAATGAAAGAGTAGTAAGTTCCTAATGCCGAAAGCACAGTCTGTTCCCAGTGATGTCGCTCCAATAGGATTCTTAGCTGTATCGTAACTGCGTAAAACTTTAGCTTTCTGCCAGTGTACAAAGATATCAGAACTCTAATCATCTTAGACTATTTTTCTTCATCTCACTTCTCCGTAGCGTTTGCACACCTCTAATGTGTGTTCGGAGTTTTTTTTTTTTTTTTTACTTATTCATTCACTTGAGATGGTTTGTCATATATGTATGAGTTACACATATTTCTGGCCGCGATCTGATCTTTAATTTTAAGAGATAAATAAGAATCTTTGGACCCAAGATCACATGTTGGCATGTTTGTAATTTTTGTTTCCTCAATAAACGGTTTTGACAGTTTCAGCTGCCAACTTCAGATCTTCTTGATATAATATTACTGTGAGTTTCCATGAGAACCGAAGATGATCTGTCGCGACCGGTCACTGAGGAACTAAAGGTATTTCAGCATGAGATCTTAGCTGCTAAAACACTTATTTATTGTCAAGGGATTTGCCTATACTCTCCCTTTCTACATCTACATCTACATTTATACTCCGCAAGCCACCCAACGGTGTGTGGCGGAGGGCACTTTACGTGCCACTGTCATTACCTCCCTTTCTTGTTCCAGTCGCGTATGGTTCGCAAGAAGAATGACTGTCTGAAAGCCTCCGTGCGCGCTCTAATCTCTCTAATTTTACATTCGCGATCTCCTCGAGAGGTATAAGTAGGGGGAAGCAATATATTCGATACCTCATCCAGAAACGCACCCTCTCGAAACCTGGCGAGCCATCTACACCGCGATGCAGAGCGCCTCTCTTGCAGAGTCTGCCACTTGAGTTTATTAAACATCTCCGTAACGCTATCACGGTTACCAAATAACCCTGTGACGAAACGCGCCGCTCTTCTTTGGATCTTCTCTATCTCCTGACGGGTGTGTGGCTGTAGACGTGTTCCTGGGCTGTTTCTTTTCTCGGAAATAGAAGGCAGTGCTTCTGTGCAAGCTGAGTTGAATTTCGTTGTTTCATTTATGTTATTTGGTCTTGTAGTTTCTTAATGTTCGCCAAGTGACATCGTCCCTTTGTGAGAACTGCAATATCGTTGGGAAACTGCGTGAAGATAAAAGTAATCACGAGCAGATTTTGTCTTATCTGCTGAACTTTTCTACCCACAGTTCATATAGGATTAATCACTGTCCATTTACCGTCCGCATTAAGCCATCTCACCACGGCCTGGTTCATCAAGAACAAGATGAAAACTGATGAGGACGAAACACACAGGATGGTATGAAGCCTCAGTGGAAGTGGAGCACTGAGTGACGCAGCAGCTGTTAAGCTTCTGGGTGTTTTCATTGATGGCAAGTTAACCTGAAAATAGCGAACCAAACATGTATGTTCCAAACCGTCACCGATTTTATACCTGTTGTGGAAACAGAAAAGTGTTATATTTCAACAGTATCTGCGAACAACCTCACAGTACCTCCAATGCAATGTTTCACAGCCATATCGGCTTATGGCTGTTACTGTGGGGCCATTCTGGAGGCTACTAGAATGTGCTTTTGTTGCAAAAGAAAGCATTGAGGATCATTACCTCAAACGAGAAAGTACCTTACAACTGCTAACCAACCCTTTCCAGATTAAGAGTTCTGACTGTTTTCAGCTGCTATATTTGCAGTTGTCTTGTTCACACAAAGACAAATAATTAGACACTCAGAAGAAGAAATGAAGTTCAACAACGATGCACTCACTGCAAAGTCAGTACAGACAGGGTATTACAGGCATCAGTGAGCGTGTGTGTTTCTGGCGGGTTCGTACACCACGTCTAGGAATTCCGCTTTTACATGTTTTCGCGACGTTTCCAGAATGACGTGACGTTCGTAACGCGGTATTTATTTTGGCATGCATGCAAAACGGCTAGAGGTATGGTTTTCGAAAATTATTCCCGATGCTTCATACTGTCAGCTGTAACTCAAGATCTGACCTGTGCAATCCAATTGAAATCCTGTATTCGATTTCCTTAATAGTGTTTGCACCATTCGTACAGTGAGTTCAGTCATGTGCTACGAAACCTGCGCAATTGGATGCAATGCTGTATACCCCTGGAAGTGGGAGTGTCTTTGAACTGTTTTCTCCGCTATCACAAGGCTTATTTCCTTGCCATGGAATGTGAAGGTACAGACTAGCTTCGGCCACGTTCCATCACCAATATTTTAGGCTGTGTTTCCTACGGCTAGCGCCGGCGAACTGTTGTCAGTGTGGGTTTGTTGGCTGATATAAGTGTTCCTGGATTGTTCGGGGATCGGTTGTAGCTTTAGTGTGAGTACTCCGCCATGACGTATGTTCAGCGATTAGGGAGACACGTTTCGTGTGTTTTTCGGTAGTCCATCTACTTGAAAGATCGATGGATTATAGTTCACGTGTCTCGTATTTCATTAGATGTTGCTTTGAGACCCTTGTGACGTGTGTTTGAAATATGATTCATTCCGCACCTCAGTTGTATTGTAACAGCAGAGAATTTTCGTGACGAGGAAATAAGTTCTGCATGTCATCTGGAAGGAACGACAAGAGAGTCTCTCGTGTTTTCTGTGTTAAATCTCGAGCAACTAAATTAAAAATGTGGCACCACTGTGCGTTAGATACATTATGGTGCTGTTCGATGGCTATTGATTTGGGGGAGATGCGTCCTAAACAGTATTAAATGTAACTGGCTGATTTTTGTTAACTGGTCACGATCTTGATGATAGCTGGGTAACACGCTTAGCTGTGTTACCGCCTGGTGTTCCTCCGTATGTCTTGAGTGTCTCCATCGTGAATCACATGATGTTGATCTGCGTGAGACTTTACGACTGCCGTTAAGCGTTACGGTTGGTTCTAGAGAACGAGGTCCTCGTTGCTTATTACGAGAATATTTCATGTACTCGTCTGTGTCGAACATGTGTGTTGTGTCACGAACAACGGACGTACATTCGTTGTCGACATGGTCTAACTTCCTCAGTGGCGATCTCTATCTTTCATCAGCAACATCCTACACAGACAGATGTTCTAATTCTTTCAGATATAAATTAATCTATGGCGCAGGTTATTATAACGCTGTTGTGCCGGGTTTTAGTACTACTCAGGCTAGTGCCTGTCTATTTATAGAAAAAGGTTCAGTCCTTCACTTTAAATTGAAAATCTTTTTTACGCTACTTGCCCAGATTTTATTATGAGGGCATACGGGCATAATAGCGACGTCAAGCTCTTTAAAGTTAAGAAACTGTGAGCTTCCTAGTTGAAGTAGCATTGGGTGTAGCTCAGAGGGAGCGCTACTCTGTCATCTAATGTCTAGTAACTTGTATTACTAACTGGGCACTTGGCAAAATGTTAAGTATATAGCTGCTTGACAGTGAAGTCTTTTAACAACTGTATGTGTTGCTAACACGTTCAGTGTTCGTTGAGACAGAAGTTTTATTAAATGCATTTCTGATTAAGTTTCCGGGCGTCGTTCAGTTGAATGTTTTAGTGTGATTTTAAAGGCCGTCAGCCTGCGGTGTTGGTGCTTGAAGTTAAAGTTTTTACTCCCATTTCTGTTTCAGAGCAAGAGTGCTTCTATTTGGCTTTCGTCTTAACACTCCCTACAGTCAAGGTGTGCGCTGCTCCAGCTGTTGATGGTTTCAGTCTGTCGTGTGTTCTTAATAGGTGTCGCATCCGAGGACTCGTTGATGAAATGTGAGAGGAAAGAAAAAGAAAATAAAAGAAAACAGAAAAATAAATTTCTCAACCCATTCGAGTCACAAACAACTCAGCGGTCCACTCTCCTCCCAAGCTCCCTGCCGTTTCAAATTGGATTTACCATTATCTGATCTCCAAATACTGTTAAAATTTGTATTTTGGATAGTTTTCAGTATGTTCAGATGTTTCATTCACATCAGATGGAGAGAGGCCACTAGGAAATGCCCGACAGGTCATTCCTAATAAAGCTCCTTGCTTATCCATCTTCTGCAGCAGCTGTCATACATCACTTATTGGATTTTCCGTCTTAAGCTTACTACAGCTGACTTTCACCCGAGCGCGTTACACTTTTATTTATAAAGCATATTCTGTGGACGTTCTGTAAATATGACATACATACCATTTTGGTATTTATAAATGAAACATGGTATACTATTATTACTTTTCGTGAAATTTACTTACGGTGTTTTTACCTCTTGTTTACACATTCTCAGGTCCAATGTTTTTCCTTTTGTTGTCAGCGAAGACAGAGGTCGACATTTCTCGCATTTTTAACTCATTTTGCCTTACACTGCATTTGTATTTGTTCCCTTCCATCTCACTTTTGTAACCTGTACGGTAAAGGTAGTTTCACATGTTTTGCACTCAGCATAATTAATTGGTCTTCTATGTGAATTGCGAGCATTGCCAACACACCAGACTAACATATATGATGGTGATGAGGATAATCAAGACATCCTCTTAACGTATAAGAAAGCTGTCACATTTATAAAACCGCAACAGTACTCAAACTACGCCTAAATGATTGTATTATACAGTCAAAGCACACTTCTTTTAAATTATTAGACCGGTTAGTAATACTGAAATGCTCAATTCGATATTAGTTACCCACTCGCTAAAAGCTCCGTCACTACAACTCACTTCCCATTCGCCCTAGCACCTCCTCCCTGTTGTTTGAATGTAATCACTGTTCCACCTCTCTACTTCCCAAGCTCCAAGCCCTCCACCCCTTCCAAGCCTTCCAACTCCCCGTCTCTCTCTCGCCTCCTGCATCTCAACTCACATCGGTGGTACCACATTCTCTCTAATTTACACTCTCACAGGCACACGCATACGCTCTCTGTCTGTCTGTCTGTCTGTCTCTCTCTCTCTCTCTCTCTCTCTCTCTCCGAAACACATCGATGACAACTCAATAAACATAAACACAGTGCTGAAAGCAAAATGGTTCAAATGGCTCTGAGCACTATGGGACTTAACATCTGAGGTCATCAGTCCCCTAGAACTTAGAACTACCTAAACCTAACTAACCTAAGGACATCACACACATCCAGGCCCGAGGCAGGATTCGAACCTGCGACCGTAGGAGTCGCGTGGTTCCGGACTGAAGCGCCCAACACCGCTCGCCTACAGCGGCCGGCTGCTGAAAGCAGAACGCGTTAGATTTCAGTGCTCTTTCTCTTGTGAAGTTCACAGAAGTGAGGTGAAAGAGAGAAGACTCAAACGTAGCGTAGGAAAATGTGAATACAAAAAGACAAAGAAACCGGAAACGTGAAGAAATTGGAAAGTGAAACCACGTGGTTTTCCACCATAACATCCACTAACAAGGAAGGAAACAGCAGCCGATTTACGAATAACGAAATAAGAAGCAAAATCAATGTATGTAAATTACACGCAAATTATGTAAATATAATCGTTAATACAAAATGTAGATCCGGCCGGTGTGGCCGAACGGTTCTAGGGGCTTCAGTCTGGAACAGCGCGACCGTTACGGTCGCAAGTTCGAATCCTGCCTCGGATGTGTGTGATGCCCTTAGGTTAGTTAGGTTTATGTAGTTCTAAGTTCTAGGGGACTTATGACCTGTTATGTCGCATAGTACTCAGAGCCATTTGAACCATTTGAACAAGATGTAGAAACTTACTCTGCTTATAATATATCCATATTGGCCATAGAAGATGCTTTACTAACAAAAACTAAATGGTTTTCGAAAAAAAATCCTTAAGTGCAATAAACTTAAGATTGGCAGTCCAATAACAATAAAGAGATAGAAGATCCTGCAGAGGATCGTCATGCAAAGAAATATTTCAAATCACTGACGAGTATGGAAGGTTGCTCTTGCTCGTATCTACTACAACAGCTGTGATATTTGCAAATGACAGATAGGAATTCACAGTTGAAAATGATTAACAGTGGAAATCAGCTGATCGTGTTAAATTAATGCCTGCCGTTGAATTGAAACAAAGGAGAACATTGAAATTGTTTTGTAATACACACATATGTTTGAAAGAAAACTTCAGACTGGCAAAAGGTTAGTGTTGCTAACATCGAGTTATCAGTCGTTGATTATTTTAGACGAACACTGGGCAGTGCATATGGTCTTTCACAAGTAGAGCTATTTAACACAACTTCGAGTAAAACTGGTGAATTAGTACTTGAAATACAACTTACAGAAATTACTAAATTTAGATTTTTAATTGAGATTATATGATTTATAGTATGCTATATGCTAATTACCATACAATTTACATGTCTCAATTCTTTAGTTTATGAAATACCCATGGCATTACCTGCATGTGCAGGTCTCATAGTAGCTGCAGACGTGTCTTCTTTCCACTCTCTCTGTTGGTCTGCTCTTTCTCTCTCCCTCTCTCTCTCTCTCTCTCTCTCTCTCTCTCTCTCTCTCTCTATCCTCTCACACCTCGTTGTCTTTCTCATACTTTCTCGTATCTCTGCACATCCACTCCTCCCTACTCTCTGTATCCATCTTCCCCTTCCCGCTCCGTCCATTTCCTGTGCACTTCCTCAATCTCTCTGTCCACTTCCCTCCCCTTCTCTGTAGCCATCTCCTCTAACCCCTCTCCTTTCTCACATCCTTCATCTGTCGTACTCATCCTTCCCCTTCTCTCTGTCCATCTCCTTCATTCCTCTGCCTCTATCGATATCTCATCCTCCCCATCTACCTCCTCCTCCCCTATTCCATCTGCTCCTCCTCTCTTTCTGTGTCCTCTATTTCCTCTGTCCACTTCCCATGTCAGCTCCACCGAACAGCTGCTTGGTGGTCATTATTCCTGCACTAATTCTTTCCAGACAATAAGTGTTACGTGGATCAATTTGAATGAAAGGATCCATGGATTTCGTAAGAGAGGTGGAACACACACACACACACACACACACACACACACACTTTATATAAATATGTAGATTAGATTCCCAGAGGGTAATAGCATTGAAGTTATTGTACAGTGAATACTGCATCGTAGAAATTTACATGTTCATTAGCACTTAATATGTGATTTTCATTGTGATTCGAATATGAACTTTTGATAGCCGTTCAAGTTGATTGAAGAAACTGCTAATTTATTTATTTATTTATTTATTGTTCCGTGGGACCAAGTTAAGGAGAAGTCTCCATGGTCATGGAACGAGTCAATACATGAAATTATAAGACGATATTAGAAACAGATAAAATGAAATATAAAAAAACATGTTCAGATGACAAGTCGTAAGTTTAAATGAAGAAAATCAACAATGTAACACTGGAATTTGCTTAATTTTTTAGCTCTTCCAGGAACTCCTCGACAGAATAGAAGGAGTGAGCCACGAGGAAACTCTTCCGTTTAGACTTGAAAGAGTTTGGGCTACTGCTAAGATTTTGGAGCTCTTGTGGTAGCTTATTGAAAATGGATGCAGAAGAATACTGCACTCCTTTCTGCACAAGAGTCAAAAAGTGCATTCTACTTGCAGATTTGATTTCTGCCTAGTATTAACTGAGTGAAAGCTGCTAACTCTTGGGAATAGGCTAATATTGCTAACAACAAACGACATTAAAGAAAATATATACTGTGAGGGCAATGTCAGAGTTCCCAGATATTTTAATAGGGGGGGTCGACAAGAGGTTCTCGAACTTAAACCACATATAGCTCGATCAGGCCGTTTTTGAGCCAAATATACCCTTTTTGAACCAGAAGAATTATCCCAAAAAATAATACCATACGACATAAGCGTATGAAAATATGCGAAGTAGACTACTTTTCGTGTTGAAGTGTCACTTATTTCAGATACTGTTCTAATGGTAAATAGAACAGCATTTATCTTCTCAACAAGATCCTGGACATGGGCTTTCCACAACAGCTTACTATCTATCCGAACGCCTAGGAACTTGAACTGTTCCGTCTCGCTTATAATATGCCTATTCTGTCTGATCAAAATATCGGTTCTTTTTGAATTGTGAGTTAGAAACTGTAAAAACTTAGTCTTACTGTGATTTAGCATCAAATTATTTTCCACAAGCCACGAACTTATTTCATGAACTACATTATTTGTTACTGTTTCAGTATTACACACAAGATCCTTCACTATCAAGCTGGTGTCATCTGCAAACAGAAATATTTTTGAATCACCTATAATACTAGAAGGCATATCATTTATATAAATAAGAAACAGCAGTGGCCACAGCACGGACCCTTGGGGAACGCCCCACTTAACAGTGCCCCATTGGTACTCAACATCACTACCACTCTCAATATTGCGGAGAATTACCCTCTGCTTTCTGTTCTTAAAGTAAGAGGCGAACCAATTGTAAGCTACTCCCCTTACTCCATAATGGTCCAACTTCTGCAGTAATATTTTGTGGTCAACACAGTCAAAAGCCTTCGTTAAATCAAAGAAACACCTAGCGTTCGCAACCTTTTATTTAATCCGTCCAAAGCCTCACAGAGAGAAGAGAATATAGCATTTTCAGTTGTTAAACCATTTCTAAAACCAAACTGAAGATTTGACAGCAAATTATGTGAATTTAAATGCTCCAGTAACCTTGTATATACAACCTTCTCGATAACTTTAGCAAACACCGATGGCATAGAAATAGGTCTAAAATTGTCAACATTATCAATGTCTCCCATTTTATAAAGTGGCTTCACTACCGAGTACTTTAATCGGTCAGGAAACCGACCACTCCTAAAGGAAAAGTTACAGATATGGCTGAGAACTGGGCTAACATACATAGAACAATACTTCAGTATTCTGCTAGATACCCCGTCATATCCATGAGAGTTCTTGGTCATTAATGATTTAATTATTAACTCAATCTCCCTCTTGTCAGTATCAAAGGAGGAGCATTTCAGGTAACAGTCTCGGAACACTTTCTTCTAAGAGCGCTATATGATTTCCTGTTGGGACTAGGTTTCTATTTAGTTCACCTGCTATGTTCAAAAAGTGATTATTAAATACTGTACATATATGCGACTTATCAGTAACACGGACATTCCCACTACGCACTGATTCTATATCCTCGACCTGTCTCTGCAGACCAGCAACTTCCTCTACGACTGACCATATGGTTTTAATTTTATCCTGAGACTTAGCTATTCTATCTGCATACAACATATTTTTTGCCTTCCTAATAACATTTTTAAGCACCTTACAATAGTGTTTGTAATGGGCTGCTGCATTTAGATTTTGACTGTTTCTAACGTTTTGATATAATTGCCACTTTGTTCTACAAGATATTCTTATCCCTCTAGTCAGCCACCCAGGCTGCCTGTTTGTGCTAGTACCCTGTTTTAAACGTTCTAACGGAAAGCAACTTTCAAAGAGCATGAGAAAAGTCTTGAGAAAAGTATTATATTTATCGTCTACTGTATCAGCGCTATAAACATTTTGCCACTCTTGTTCCTTTACAAGGTTTACAAAGGTCTCTACAGCAACTGGATCAGCTTTCCTTAACAGCTGATGACTATATTTAACACGTGTTGCAGCACAAAAATCTTTTAAAGTTAAAATTTGTGCATCATGATCTGAAAGGCCATTCAACTTTTTGCTAACAGAATGCCCTTCTAGTAATGAGGAATGAACAAAAATGTTGTCTATGGTTTTTCTACTGTTCCCTTGCACTCTCGTAGGAAAGAATACGGTTTGCATAAGATTATATGAATTAAAGAAGTCTACCAGCATCCTCTTCCTTGCACAATCACTTATACAATTAATATTGAAGTCACCACATAAAGCTAACTTTTTGTATTTCCCATAAAGTGAACCAAGAACTTCCTCTAGCTTTAGCAAAAATGTTGTGAAATCGGAGTCTGGGGATCTATGAATAACAACAGTTAGAAGTTTAGCTCCGTTAAATTCAACCACACCTGCACAACATTCAAACACCTTTTCAGTGCAGTACTTTGAAACATCAATTGACTCAAATGGGATGCCGTTTTTCACATACATAGCTACTCCCCCACACCGCAAAGAGCTCCTCGAAAAGCTGCCAGCCAACCTGTATCCTGGTAAAGGAAGCCTCTGAATTATCTCCTTATTTAACAAGTGTTCAGATATACCAATAATTTCAGAGTCAACATCTATAAGCAGTTCACTAACTTTATGTCTAATACCTTGTATAATTTGATGAAGTATCCTAATTCCCTCATTACTCGGATACCTAAGCTTTGTCAAAAGTGATTCCCTTGTTAGGGAGACTTTCCTTAAGCAGGAATACCTATCAGCTGACTTTATTCTAAAAAAGGTGCAGCTCTAACACCCACTACTGCAGGAATTTTCCCGTGAGAGATCCCACCACCCCCACCTATGCTGTCACCTATAAGCTTTGCCAACCTCCCCTTCCCATACCTGTTGAGGTGCAGGCCATGTCTAGTGAACCGCGTCCTGCCGATAGACTCCACCGGCACCACTGAAATGTGACCCATGCCTTCTGTCATCAGCGCATCCCCAAGTCTCATGTTATTACGCCTGACGACTGTATTAAGATGAGGCCGATCGTGACGCTGAAACATTTCCACGAAATGCACATTCATGTGGCCAGTCTGAGTGGCTATCTTTTCCAGATCACCATCTATGTTATACTCCCCATCCCTATCAATACTATTACCAGCCCCATCCACAATCACTACCTGATCCTCTTTAGTAAAATCCCTACATAACCCCCTATGTTAACAGTCACCTGAGCCAACCCTGCATTAGGCTTCACAATGCTGGTGACCTGGTACTCACTCCCCAGCACTTTCTGCAACTGCTGGCCTACACCTCTGCCATGAAAACTACCTAACAGCAGAACCTTCTTCTTCCTCTTCGACTTTGCAACTGTTCTAGGCACAGTAACTACTGAGGTCTGCTGCATACTTCCAACATCTACAGCTACTAGAGATTCCTCTCCACTAGACTCTGACAGTTGGTCATATCTATTGTAATCACCAATAGTAAAACTATCTGAAAATCTTCTTCTCCTAGCAGATCTCTTGCCAACAGCCAGCTCCCATGCCCCAGCCCCCTTCTCCCTCCTCATCCTATCTAGCTCCTCCTGTGCGTATTTCAACTGCACCTGAAGGGCACAGATCTTACGTTCCTGCTCCTCTATCAACTTACTCTTGCTACATAACCTGCAGTTCCAGGGCAGGATCTCACCAGAATGCCCACTGGATTCCCCACTGCATACCCCCCAGTGAAAATACTTCGAACAAGTCTCACACCGCAATCCATTACTCACGAACGTACGGCAAAGCCCACACTTCTCACTCATGGTAAAATTTTACTTTTTCTAAGTTCCGCTACTACAATAAGAAGATGTTAAAAACCTGACTACAATAATCACAAACTTACTCTACAAGGGAAATAACTACTATTATTAACAGTATTAATAAACAACAAATGTGAATGTAACAAAAGACTAATACAGAAAGAGAATCAAACGTCTAATGACACAGTAACGAAGCAGAAAACAGTTCCCAAAAGGTTCTTCTCAAATTATTTCACCAGAAAACACCAAGAACACCGGTTGAAGACTAAATAAACCGATATACACAAACAATTAATTAGTACGTAGCTTTCGATGCGCCGCTACAGCTGCAACCGGTCAGCGCGGAATGTAAACACAGGCAAGAGGTTAAGTTGCTCGATACGAAAGACTCACAAATATCAGGTCACAACACAAGAAAGGCAGAGGTGAATGAAGAAACCACTAATACGTCACTTATATAGTAAATATTATCACAAAACCCGTTAAAATATGTAGCTGAAACCTAAAAATATATGAAAATTAGAGAGCGATCTCACACGCAGTCACTCGCTTATGACGTCACACCAAAGAATTCAATTGTTGAATGTTGAATTTTAGTGCTATATGTAATGCTTTTAATAGTGAAGAGTCGAATACTGGTTCTACAACGAACCAAACATCATCTGCTTGCAAAGTGTGCTCCTGTTACCTTTATGGAACACATTATTTCTATGACTCGTGCTGTTTTAAGGACTTCGAACAAACTTAAATCGTTTTAACGTATGAGAAAAGAAAATATTAGTGTATTTTTGTACTCAGTTTCCTTTAGCGCCATGTTAAATGGTTCAGTGAGTGTTTTCATGTTATGTACACGAATAAAGCAATCCGACAGGAAAGGGAAAAATGGAAATGTCGTGCGGCAAGGGCCTCCCGTCGGGTAGACCGTTCGCCTTGTGCAGGTCTTTCGATTTGACGCCACTTCGGCGATCTGCGCGTCGATGGGGATGAAATGATGATGATTAGGACAACACAACACCCAGTCCCTGAGCGGAGAAAATCTCAGACCCAGCCGGGAATCGAACACGGGCCACTAGGATTGACAGTCTGTTACGCTGACCACTCAGCTACCGGGGCGGACACAAGAAAGGTAAGGATATATGTGGTTCGTTCATATGATTTCATTTAAGAAACGATAAAGCACAATCTGCCAAGAAGCATGTCGCCACTACACTTTCTCTAGCCACAGTTATTGTGTTGTACTGGATATATCAGAGCGTTATACTCATGTTTATGAAGCTCTTGCATTATGACGGTCGTTTTTTGATTTGTGTTGGTAACTACGTATGCGCAATCTGTTTAAATGAGATGTACAGTCATGCTCAAAAGTTTCCGAACGATCTGAATTGCATTTCGCCTGATTCGTGTGCAACCCGCATAATGCAGCTGTGTAGCAGGTCCTCTAATCGCTCCATGGTACAGTCGTTTGACCAATGAAAATAATTCCAACAAGTCACCACTAGAAATCTCTGCTCTGTATCGCAAGAACTCAAGATGTAAAGTAATACCACGATACTACAAATATCAGGGAACACTTTATCAAAGATAAGGCCTTTAAGCTCACATTTATTGCAATAAATGACATACCTGAAATGTTACCACTCTTATTATTACGTCAGATAGGTAATGCACTTAGTAAGTTCGTCGTATTCATGATTTCCTCTTCAAAGTGACATACCGTACTTGTTATTTAACACAAATTGACATTAAAAATTTAAGTTATACACAAGCAGCTAGTTGAGAATATGTATGAACTTCAAATGTCACGACGAACCGTCTCGTTCTGCATATGGATTCAAACCCAGGTCATGCAGACTAAGATTTCGTGACTGACGGAAACTAACAGTCATTCCTGACCAGGCACACAGAGAGTGATATACCACGATTTTAGACAGTATCAGAGGTGTGCACGGAATTAAGCCTCAAAGTTCTCTTGATTTTTACTGTCATTTCCATTAAACAATCTGAGTAATTATCGCTTGAGGTGTAACAAAGGATTGTAAATTTTCGGTTTTCAGTCTAGGAATGCCGTTGCACGTGGAAATCGCAACTAATCTCGTCCTTAAAATAGCGGTTTACGAGTTTTAGTCACTATTGGCCTTGTAGGACGACGGCGCAACACATACCTCTTCGCTAGGTGTGTGGGGACGTACTGACAAATGAAATAGCGTCTGTTAAGGTTCGCGGTTCCAGTCTCACTGACTTTTTTATCCCTTCTCTGATAGAGTTATATGAAGTCAGATGAAACATCGGTAGGGAAATCGCACGAAAATACTTTCAGCTCATAGTGCTATGGTGAAAAACATACAATGCTGCACAACAGGTAACGCTTCTTTCCACTGCTGACAAGCAAATTTGGGATTTCTGGGCACACATAACTTTATTTATGAGATGACACATTTGCATAACTGTTGAGTATGACACAGCATACCAATGAAACACAGACCCAATCGAAATCTAAGTAAGTGGTATTTTACTAATTCGTGCCGATAGAAGCACGCTTGTATACAGATTCTCAGTTTTATTAAAAAAGACTTTCGCCGTAAGGTTATCGTGGGTAGTTTTATTTCATTTCTTATAATAAAGAGCACAATTTTCGTAAGGCTTCTTTTAGTTTTGGTAGAACAATACTAAACAGGAGAGAGATATTAGTTATCAACGATATATGCGAATTCTCTGATATTATCTACAGCAATCTGACAATGCACATGCCGTTTATTGATTACATGCATGTAGAAAACTTGTTCTGAGTTAAAGCAGTCAAACAAGGTTTGAAGAAGAATAAAATACCACTACCAGACGACAGCTAATGTATAAAATACTTTTCAGACTATTTTGGCACTATGCGCTCGCCCCATACATAATACAAAAGCTTCGAGATGCATCTGCTGCCTAGCCGTCTATTAAACCTGAAATGAACAAAATGTCGCAGAAGTTAGCCCTTTTCCCGCATGCGGCTATTTTGGGTTGAGAAGTGAAGGGAATTATGTTCAAAGTTCCATTAAATTGATAACTTCAGAAGACAGAAGAATTGCGTTTTAAAAAATTTAGCAGCGAATGTAATAGAACTCGCGACGTCTTATCCACAGTGCGCGACGCTTACCATTACGCTAGTAGTTGTCATGTAGCTACAGCGTCTCCAGAAGTCGAGAACAGTTCCTCCAGAACTTCTGCATTCCACAGTGCTGTGAGATAATGCGTATGGCCGGATCTAGACTTCTGAGAGACAGACACTTACAGCTTTTATTTTCACTACACGACGTTTTCAACAAACAGATAACGCAATAGAGTAGCTCAAATGGAGAGGAACACTTCCTACTTAAATTTCTGCGTATTACACTGCTGGCATTTCTGTGTAGGTGGCAGTTGCGTGATTTTATTTCGGTGATTACAATATAGAGTCGAATGTATGCACTGGATCGCCGAGGCAAATAGTTCATGGCGATTCGGTCAACCATGTAAATGGATGTGCTGAACATGCTGCAAACCACCACATGGAGCCTGTGTGTCAGAATTCTCATCGAGTGTGCCGCAACGGTGTTTTGATAGAAAAATGAGTCTGAGAGAAGAACGTTAGGTGGTCTGTTGGATTAAGTCGGCTTTTGGCGGCTGTGGTATGCGGACCTCCGGCGTGTGCTGTGCGCTGCGGGTCTGCTGCGCTCCGCTCGGTAAGTCAAGCGCCTGTTGCAGTAGTTAGCTGCGTTATTTGAAACTCTTGATGGATTCATATCAGAAGGAGAGATGGATAAGCCTAATAGAAGAGACACATTGAAATTTGTTTTTGACCAGAAAGGGCAGAGACCGAATTCGTTCGAAATTGAGACACGGTTAGAGGAAGTTGTGAAAATTTCGTTTGAGGATATTATAGGTATTCACCTTTCAATTGTGAGTTTCATTGTGTCTGTCAAGCTTAAAAACACGGAATTGTGTGACAAAATTGTTGAATCTAATGATGGAACATTTAAGTTCAAACATCACGATGGCAATGTTAGTGAAGTTCGTGTTACGCATGCTGGCTTTGGATTAAGGACAGTCCGTATCTTAGAGCTACCATTTGAAATCACCGCTGAGCAGATCAATTCCGTGATAGCTCCTTATGGGAGAATAACTGGCAATTTTGCAGAAAAGTGGTCTCCTGCTCACAAGTTCCCCGTCTTGAATGATATCAGGCAACTGCGAGTTGATTTACACAAGCACATTCCCTCGTATATAATTGTTTGTGGTTATCGGGCTATAGTAATATATGATGGGCAGCCAAGAACCTGCGCGTCTTGCGGCGGTACAGGCCATGTCCGCTCGCAGTGTATACAACGCCGAGTGGCCCAGCTACCTGCGGGCGAAGCAGTGAGACCCCCAGCCATGTCAACGTTGCCTTTAACTTATGTAGCGGCAGCCGCTGGACAACTCCATACGCGTGACGCTCCTGACGCTACTCAGGATGATGCAGCTCGCGACAATGAAGTTAGCGACTCGACGGTGACAACACAGCCAAAGAGTCAAGAAAAAGAACCAAATATCTCTTTTCAAGTAGAACAAACTCCTGAACCGGTTATAATCCTTCAGAATGAGCAGTCTCCAGAAAACCACAAGGAAACCAACCCATCACTTGCCAGCGAACAGGACCGAGGGCAAGAAACCCAAGAGGTAACGGAAAACGATGAAACCTCCCCAAGAGTCAGTCCTCCAAGGAAACATAAAAAGAGGAGACTAGCTCATAAGGGCGCTAAACAACTGGCACCGTCTTTGCGAGAAAAAGCAAAGCAGATCAGCAACAAACTGCATGAAGAACAACATAGTAATCCGGTTCTGAGTATGCAGGCACCTGACCCCTTGCAAGCCAAATCAAATACACCATGCTCCATGTCAACGGACCATTCGTCACACGATAGGTTGAAGCTGCTAGCAAATTTCGATGCAGACAAGGTTTTCCCTGATACTAGAAATGCAGAAAAAGAGACATCGAAAGCTAATCAACACAAAACCTGGGCTGATGAATGGGATGAAATGAATCAAGGTGAAGAATTGAATGAAACTGTAGGAACGGAACAGACTCCTGCCCCAAGAGATCAACTGAACACGATGGATACATCATTGCCGGAACATACATGTGAAAAAGGATTTTCCTCCGACAGCACTTCGTATGACGAATATGGACTTCGGTAATGAATAGGACAATATGAACGCAGCACAAGCCCACAAAATGGCTACGTTGAACATTAATAAGATACGCTCCTCCCTGCATTTACAACATTTGCAAGACTTTCTATACGCAGCTGACGTTGATATACTACTGTTACGGGAAGTAACAGATATTAAATTAAAAAACATACCTGGATACAACGCCATAATTAACCCCGGTATCGGTGCAGAGCTGGGAACCGCAATTCTCACGAAAGAAGGCATCAGTGTCACACAAATAGCAAAACTTGAAAACAGCAGAGGGGTTGCAGTGACTGTTAATATAGCCGGCCGCGGTGGTCTAGCGGTTCTGGCGCTGCAGTCCGGAACCGCGGGACTGCTACGGTCGCAGGTTCGAATCCTGCCTCGGGCATGGGTGTGTGTGATGTCCTTAGGTTAGTTAGGTTTAAGTAGTTCTAAGTTCTAGGGGACTTATGACCTAAGATGTTGAGTCCCATAGTGCTCAGAGCCATTTGAACCATTTGACTGTTAATAATGCCCGCATCATCAACGTTTATGCACCGTCGGGCAACAATAACAGGCGTGCTAGAGCGGATTTTTTTAAAAAGTGAAATCATTCATCTCTTCGGTACACGTCAAAATTATATAACCCTAGCCGGCGATTTTAATTCTGTACTTAGCCCGAAAGACCAGACACCGAATTTCAACAAGTCCTTAGAACTGGAAAGAATAGTCCACCAAATGCAGTTAACTGATACCTGGGAACATACCAATGGCGCACAGGCCGGTTTCACATATTTTACCAGTCACTCAGCAAGCAGGCTAGACAGAATTTACGTCTCGTCCAACCTTAAGAACCATGTACTCCAGTCTGAGGACTGGCCCACTACGTTTTCTGACGACGCCGCGTACATCAGCACAGTAAATTTGGAAAAACAAGAGACTTACCGAGCGAGGGGCATATGGAAACTCAACATTACATATCTGCAAGATGAGGAATGTCGCGTAGCATTTACTAATGTGTGGCAAGAATGCGAGAAACGATTCCCGCTATACGGTTCTGCCATAGCTTGGTGGTTACAATGTGCAAAGCCTAAAAGAGAAGAATGCTGATCGATTACTCACGACATAAAAGTTTCTGGATTAAAAAGACGACTGAATTTTATTTTAGTTGCCTTAGAGACCTGTACACCTTGGACACACGATGAATGGAGAATTTTAGCCGGATTCAGAAAGTTAAAGCAAAACTTTTAGCACTGAAGAGGCGACAGTCAGAAGGTTTTAAAGTCAGAGCGAGAATACACAACATTGTAGAAGGGGAAGAAACAGCTATGTACCATGTAATGCGTGAGAATAAGAGAGGAAACAGAAAAATACTGACAGAAGTAAGTTACCTGATGCGACCAGGCACACAAAACAGCATGACGTTCGAAACGCTGTTCATAAATATATCTCAGATATGATGTCCACCAAACCTACCGTCGACGAGGCGCGGCGTGATCTTGTTAGAAACGTATCAGGACGAATTAGTATAGAGCAAGTAGAAAATCTCACGGCTGAAATAGAAGAGGACGAATTGAAAGACGCAATAGCACAGAGTCCTAAAATTAAGTCTCCATGACTTGCTGGTATCCCCGTGGAATCTACCAAGTGTTCTGGCCACAAATGAAAAGCAAGTTGCTATGTATGTACAACGAAACCATGAATGGCACTGTTGCCGCTCTCAAAGAATTTCCTGAAGGGATCATAGTTCTCATTCCTAAAAACTCACTGAGCAAAGCAACTGAAAACCTTCACTCAGTAACATTACTCAACAGTGATTACAAGATTATGGCCCGCGTATTAGCAAGAACAATAAAAATGGTTATTAACTCTGTAACTGGTACGTACCAAACATGTGTAGGCAAAGACAGAAACATCTATCAGACTATATGCGAATATAGGGATATAATATCAACCGCAAATGTATGCCGAATAAAATGTGCTTTAGTGTCATTAGACTTCGAGAAGGCGTTTGACAGAGTAGATCATAAGTATCTCCTTGGTATCATGGAAGTAATGGAATTCCCACCAAGATTCGTGAGGATTATTCAACATATTCTGAAAAACAGTGTAGCACGAATAGTGACAAACGGACAACTAAGTAGATAGACTGAATTGACTGGATCCGTACGTCAAGGTTGCCCAATGTCAATGGCCCTTTTCGCAATAGCAATAGAGCCTCTCCTCGCGACACTCACGCATCACCTGCAAGGACTGTGTATAAACGGCAAGAAAATAGTGTGCAATGCCTACGTAGATGATGTGGGCGTCCTGTTTATAAATGAAGATGAAGTGGCGAAAGCTCTTCAGATTGTACACACATATGAACTTGCTTCTGCCGCCAAACTAAATAAAAGGAAGTCAGGCATCATGAACCTAGGCAGAGGAATATGCATGCAAAATCGGGGACAACTGGCGGAAGTATCCGCATTGAAATGTTTTGGTACTGAATTTGGGAGCAACATCCAACAAACTATTGCCGTCAATCATAAAAAACTACTTGCAAGCATACGAGCATCTGTACAAGGAAACAGTATGAGGCAACTGGACGAGATACAGAAAACCAAACTAGTAAATGTGTATATAACATCCAAACTGAACTATGTTGTCCAAGCTTTTCCGATACCATCAGAAACAGCCAGAAGAATTTTATCCGCGATAGGAAGCTTTGTATTCCAAGGCAACATTTTCAAAATGAAGTTCAATACACTAACACTCCCAACAAGAAAAGGAGGTTTAAACCTTGTTGATGTCAGTTACAGGTCACGAGCGTTATATGAGTGTCGAATGTGCAAGCAATGGAAACAGATGCCCGACAGTTTAACGGCCCACTTGCTGAATGAAATTCCTCCAGCAAGGATGCAACCGCCAATAGATGTGAAGCATATCCCAGCTGGTCTTTGTCACCTAAAAACTTTTCTCGTTGAGTACAGTTATATCTCCTCGAGGCTCTCAGAACAGCAGTTGAAGAGAGTAAAGGACATCTATACATATTTGATGGAAGCTAAGGAAGGAAATAGTATTGAAAGAAAATACCCCAACAACGACTGGTCTGCAATTTGGAAAAATATCCACGATCGGAACTTACCCTCTAAGGTGAAAGCAACTTGGTATAATGCAGTCAACAGGAAAATATCACCTAATTCCAAATTGCATGCTATACATCTCACAAATTCGCCCTTGTGCGCGTCATGCAACCTTATTGACACTGAAGAACACCGATTTGTGTATGAAAGAGTAAGAGACATATGGCATATATTTAAGCAGAAATTAGCGACCGTTAACAGAACATCTCCAACCGTTTTCACCGCCGCTCCAGACGCAGTACTATATCCTAATACGAAAAGAAATGCTGTTAACTGGCTGAAAGGGCACACAGTGCACTATATCTTGAAGGCAGAAAATAACAGCAAAGAAGATTACTGGGTGTATCTAACGACTCAGCACCATCATCTCACGCGGACCAAAGACTAAAAAAAAACCACGCACGCTTCCTAAATAGAATCATGGGATTAAATTATACAGAGAACAATAACACATTAAGATTGGTACGGAATTCAGAGATGTCAGCCTTACACGATTACAGATAACTGGAACCGGAATGTCTTCTATCCTTTCACGAGACACTACAGAAAAGAAATTAAGTCCGTGGCAAGACGCACCGGACAACATCCTCATGAAGAAATTAGACATCAAATTTTATGCATTTTATTTTTTTTAATCATCTTATGCCATACGCACAGAGGTTTTAAGTTCTAAAAAACGTTTTTCAAGGGGATACAAGATTTTATGTTTTCCTTATGATGATGAGAGACTTCAAGTTTCAGTTTATTTTAATATACTTGTCTTTCCATTAGCAAGAGGAAGATTCATTACCTTTAATTAATATTTAGAAGAAATATTCATTCTCATTTACGTTAGCTAAGGTAATTTAGGCATCCAGCTTACAGAAAAAAATAAGAAGCCGAAATAAAAATAAAATAAAATAAAATAAATACAACAAATGAAAAAGTGGCCGAGCACTCGCAAAAAGTAAGAAAAATGAGGATTTGGCATCAAAAACATAAAAAAGTACATAAAATGAAAAAGTAAAAAAAAAAGTTGGTAGAAGGATGGACTCTTAATAATAAGTATAATAATAATAAAAACGACAAAAGCAAAGAACCTAGCCGAAGAAGGCGAAACAAGGTGAGCATTTGGAAGGGCTGTGAGGGGAGAAGGGAGGCCCTAAAAAATATTAAATAAAAAAAAGGATTGATTATAGGTTCCTATGATGGTGGTCTGGGTTCGATTCCAGCTTTTGCCGATGATTTTTAAAAGGGAGAGACTGAAGATTCTATTCTCTTCTGGCTACGCCAAGTGAAGAAAGTATTAATGGCATTGTGGTATGAAATTCACATTAAACAAGTACGGTATGTTACTTTGAAGAGGAAATCCTTCTCTACCAAGTAGACATTACGCTGAACCACAATAAAGTCAGGAGTGGCGAAATGTGGGCACTCTATCACCAGTAACCTTTCTTATACTACTTATTTATTTCTAGTGACGAAACAAACGCTATGTAGGGTCACAGGACACTTATTCCACCTTTTATTTGAGCTTCTGGATGTCAAGAAAATTGGTTCTGACCTGGGAATGCTACTCAGACCTCCCTTAATGCGGAATTTCATCCCTTCACGACAATACAGCTCGACTACAATTTGCTGTTTGTTCAAAACTGCAGGTTCCTCAACATGTCCACATATTGCGCGTGAATGGGTTCGAATCCTGGCCCGGCACTAAAGTTTTCATTATGTATTATCAGGCTCTAGCATAAGAGCACCTATCTGCTGGTGGATAATAATTTTGTTCTTTAATGCATTTTCATTCGTTGTCAACACTAACGATATCTGACGATTTTGACTTCCAGTGAGACACAGAACTATTTGAGAGATCACTGTAAGTTCAAGGATGTTATTCCGAGCTGCTGGTGCAGAAAAATTCGGTAGCTGACGTCTCTTTGTGTGTAGTCAACAACGATATGTGTGGGGTTCGATTCCCAGTCAGCACTGAACACTTCGTCTTATTATTTCTTGTTCAAACATGCTCACCTGTCGCTGCTGGTGTAACAAACCTTTATTTAGCGTTAGTTTTCTCTAGAATATAACAGTGGTAGGTGCCCGGTTGGAGTCCTGAGAAGGAAAAAATTAATGTTTCGTCTCGTCATTTCAGTTAAAACACCCAGCCACTGCCGAGAAAATCTGATATGACACAGTTGATTGTGCTTCTATAACAATCCGATTACGTTCTGATTTCGAATCCCTGTCCAACACATAGCTTTACCTCACGGCATTTCAAGTAAGTTACTTGTAAAGAAGCAATATTTAACATCTCTCGTAGTTCGTTAACAGGGACAATAGATGCTGAGTAGGAATTCGCGTCTGTTAAAAATGTTTACGTTATATAATTTGAAGTTGATATTTGCTAATTGTTACTGTCTAAAATCGAGGTATATCACTCTCTGTATGCCTATTCAGGAATGGCTGTTAGTTTCCGTCAGTCACAAATCTTAGTCTGCATGACCTGGGTTTGAATCCATATGCAGAACGAGACGGTTCGTCGTGACATTTGAAGTTCATACATATACTCAAATAGCTGCTCGTGAATAACTTAAATTTTTAATGTCATTTTGTGTTAAATAACAAGTACGGTATGTTACTTTGAAGAGGAAATCATGAATACGACGAACTTACTACGTGCATTACCTATCTGACGTAATAATGAGAGAGGTAACATTTCAGGTATGTCATTTATTGCAATAAATGTGAGCTTAAAAGCCTTAAGGAAAGTCTTATCTGTGGTAAAGTATTCCCTGATAATTGTAGTATCGTGGTATTACTTTACATCTTGAGTTCTTGCGATACAGAGCAGAGATTTCTAGTGGTGACTTGTTGGAACCGTTTTCATTAGTCAAACGACTGCACCAAGGAGCGATTAGAGGACCTGCTAGACAGCTGCGTTATGCGGATTGCATGCGAATCAGGCGAAATGCAATTCAGGTCGTTCGGATACTTTTGAACACGACTGTACATCTTACTGCAGTGTTGCGAAGATTTATCCAGTGACTCCTTTGCGCGATCGAAATAAATAACCCATTTAGAATACATGCAAATAAAGTGCTTGAGAAACAACTGTATTTACGATGGCTGAGGGAATAACGTTGCTACTTTCATAAAAATGTATATACGATGAATACTGGAGAACGACTGTGAAAGGAAATGGAAATATGAAATGCGCACTGTTTCTTTGTCAAATTGGCAACGTAACTGCAATATGTTTGCCATTATCGCAACAAAGACGACGATGTGAACTTAACATCAAAGGTGAAGTTACGAAACCACTACCATCCTGAATTGTGACTAGTGAAACTGTCATACTGAATGACTATTCAACGTAGGGTGTGATATTTCCGCAAATTTTATGTTTTAGAGATGACGTAGTATGCCAGCATTTCCAGGAGAGTGCATCGGACTATAAATAAGGTAAAGTGAACTGCAACAGCTACGTTTTGCTCTATTCTCTATCTTTGCCAATAGTTCGAACAATCACAGTATATATCATGACCGCCTTTTTGCCGAGTTCTTCTATTTCACACGACAGATTATGTCCTGTGGCAGTACATGTGCGGAAACAGCAAAGCAACGCTAAAATATTCGGACCCTCTGACGTTGACGGAGCTGACTATAAATGAAAACTGACGGTCCCTACGGCGTGATTCTATTGTCACTGACAAACATAAAAAAACACAGAACCGATGTTCATTATGCCCCTGTATACTTTACCATGTACTCTGTGAAGCCACTTCAGGAAACAAAAAGGAAGAGACCAGCAGGTCAGTGCATTAACACATTAAAACTACGTCAGAGGAGTGCCAATTGCAGATTGATGTTATTTACGTCATCACTTTGAATAGGACAGAATTATGCTTCTATTACTTTTTCTGACAATACAAATTCCCTTTGTGATGAAACGTGCATTACTACGCTAGAACACAGTGCCTCATAGTTATTAGCTTATTTATTTTGCAGTCTTGAAATTAATTTTCTGAATATAAATGAAATACCTTATTATTTTATTTGTTACGATCCTTAACTGAAGAACTGTAATGTGTGTTTGTGAAGAAATCTTCAATAATAATACAGTAAAAAAGTATTATAAACGATGCCAAAGCCTGGAATCATGCACTGTGCAGAATCCAAAGACAATGTTAAGAGTGTCACATTAACACCGTTGGGGCCTGAGCGCGCACAGACAGGCAGAGAGTTGCAAGTGAACAGATGTTGACTGCGATCCAAAATGTTGTGCAAGTGTGTGTAATTAAATGTGTTGTCGCTGTGATTCTCAAAATGTGGCGATACTCTGTAAATGTTTAACGAGCGAGCATATATCTGGGACACAGTATACAGTTAATCAAGAAGAGTTGGTAAATGGAATTACGGGACGCAAGTAATGTCTGGGCGAGGAGCCTGTTGTCAACTATTGTTTCTATGGAATGCATTACACCACATGCTCTGTAACTCACAACAGAATAAGACTGTGCCACTTAGCTGTGTAGTTCTGTAAACGACTTGCCACTGACTAACATTTATATATTTCGAAGATTATAATTTCTGGTAAACTGTAATTAGCATTCAGTGCTTATGATTAATACCATCAGCAGGATCGTCTCCTATCATCGTTCTTTCTGGGTGAAACGTTACATACTATTTCACATGAAAGAACATGAATACCCTTGCTATTAAATTTCAACAGATTGAAGGAACTAGAAGCACTGATAATTAACTGATATTCAAGTTTCATTGTAGCACATCCGCTGCATTCTAAAATGATTTGTGAAATAAGTTTATTTCATATTGAGACTAACTTGAAATTACTGGCAATGTGTAGTGTGTTTCTGTATTCAAACAAAAGTGGTTATTTTTTATGTATTGCATATACTTATTAAGGAATCTTTGCTTTCGTAATTTCGGCATTGTTAATAGTGACTGCTGCTTTTTACAAAATCATGGTTGGCGTAACTGCTTTAAAATCTGTTGTGAAATATTGAATAGTGCCAGTTACTGCTTCACAAAACCTGACAGTAGTTGAGATTATTGTGGGTGCCGGTATTTACTCCAGTCGCACTACGTGTTGCTCATAGATCACCGGTATTGTTTTCACTGATTTTGAAGTATTTTATTCCATTAACAATTAACTGTCACTCATGTTATTATACAGGACATAGCATACCATGTTCAACTGCAGAATGCAGTTCAACATGTAGTGTCATTTTCATTCGATTTTCCACGTGCGAATTTGATGTTACGCCTGAGCAATTTTTATTATTACAGAATATTATTTACAACCAAACAGACACAAATTCATAACTTTTGCTCCAGATTGGACCAGCGACCGTAAATTATCATTCAGTAGCTGATATTTCAGCTGACCTCAGTTATATATTTATCCAATTCAGCTATCTACACTAAATTAATTAACTACAGTACAGAGACGTCTGCGATGTTTGTTGTACTGTGTATGTAAACATTTGATGACGATCAATGCTAGTGAAGCAAAATTTTATATAGGATAAAGTTTATTTTTCGTGATGGATGCTTTTTCTGTGAAGTGCAGAACTTTAGGTTACAGGGGCCATGAATATACACAAGTGTACAGGAGCAGTTGCAGCCTATGAACATGGTATTCACTTGCTGCCAACAGATGAACCGCACCCACATGTTACATCAGGCTGTTATGATACTACTGAGTCAAACTGTGGTTTCACCGCATCGTAATTAATCGAAGGCAGCAACTCGAATTCACTGATAGTGAACCTAGACGTTTTACTCACGCCATGTATCAAAATACATTTACTATAAGTCCAATAAACCAACAGTGGCTCATAGGTCCAGGAATCAAAATCCACTTAATTTTTGTAGATTGGGAAGGGCAAAATACTACACTTCTATACATTAGAACTAGTTGAGAGATTCTGCAAGAATTTGGTATTTTTCTTGTTCCCGACTGGAGGTTTCAACTTTTTTTTCCGTGTCAGCTCGTCATAGATAACAAAACTGCCTGCGTTAAGTTTGATATTCGAAAGTCACTTAGATATGGACAGCAATGGCACCATCACACTTACCTAGGAACACCTGGAAACGATTCCATGTGCCATTCGTAGTGCACATTGAAGGCTCAATGGTCATAGGAAGTCTCCTAATATCGTGTCTGACCTGCTTCTGCCTGGAATAGTGCAGCAACTCTAGCTGGCATCGACTCAACGAGTCGTTGGAAGTACACTGCAGGAATACTAAATCATGCAGTATCTATAGCCGTCCACAATAGGAAATGTGGTGGTGGCGCAGGATTTTGTGCACCAATTGACCTCTCGATTCTGTGTCATAAATGTTCGATGAGATTCACGTCGAGCCATCTGGATCGCCGCATCATTAGCACGAACTGGTCTTCAATCTGGTACCATAGCGCATTGTCATCCATAAAAATTCCATAGTTGTTTTGGAACGCGAAGTCCTTGAATGGCTGAAGATGGTCTCTAAGTAGACGAACATAGTCATTTCCCATCAATGGTCGGTTCAGTTGGACCAGAGGACCAAGTCCATTCTATGTAAACACAGCCCACAACCCTGTGGAGCCAGCATCTGTATGCAAAGCGTCTAGTTGACAACTTGGATCCATGGGTTGGTGGGGTTTGCGACACATTCAAACGCTATCATCAGCTCCGATGAACTTAAATCGGGACACATATGACCAGGCCACAGTGTTCCAGTGCCAATGGTCCAACTGATATTTTCACAAGCCCACAAGAGAAGCTGCAGGCGATGTCGTGCTTTTAGCAAAGACACTCACATTGGTCATCTGCTGCGAAAGCCCAGTAACGCAAAATGTCACTGTATTGTCCTAATGGGTGCGTTCATCGTGTGTCCCACATTGTTTTATGCGAAAGATAATGCCTGAAATTTTGCATTCTTGGCTCATGTGGGGACTGTGGAACTCGGAATATTGAATATCCTAGCTATTTCCAAAGTGGAATGCCCAGTGCGTCTAGCTCCAACTACCATCCCGAGTTCAAAGTCTGTTAATTCCCTAGGGGGGGGGGGGGCATAACAAGGTCGGAAACATTTTCATATGAGTCACCTGTGTACAAATGAAAGAGCAGCCAATGCACTGCCGCTTTATAAATCGTGTACGGAATACTACGACCATCTGTATGTATGTATATCTCTATCCCATGACCTAGGCCTCCTCGATATATTTGTCACCTCGGTATATTGTACAGGCTGTCTTCTGGCTACTATGGGGTAGGGAAATAATCAAGGTTGCAGACAGCAAACGTACTCTAAAACCAAAAATCTCTAACTTCAGTTTTATTATACTGTCTTTCATTGACTTACGGCATTACTGAACAATGACGTAACCAGATGCGAAACATGTTAACAGCAAGCAAATTACATATTCGAGCAAAATCATCCAGTAGTGAATTAAATTCGCAACTTAATAATTAATGTCAGTTTATTATTTATCTACGTGTAAAATCTGCCTTTTTATGTCCGTTCATTTGGATTTTTCCTACACGTTTTCACCACAAATATGTAATCACTGTTAAATGTTAACAAGTGAGTACACCAATGAAATTAATTCATTGTAGGTACAGCAAATAGTTCAGATTATTTACGCACGAACCTTCGATTAGCTAGATAATGTAATTATCCAATTACCCGTACCAAAATTATAAAAATACGCGGCATTAGTTATCTACGGCAAACAGCAAACCTCGTCAGTAAAATAAATAAGTCTGTGTGGGCAGGTGCTTAATTAGTTGGTTGCCAAAGGCGAGTAACAGCAGACGAGTTCCAATTTATCCGTCTGCGAAAGGAGTAGCCAAACATACCACAGCAATGTTTGAAAGCACTGTGATAAAAAGTTTTCGTTAATTTTCTAAATACACTAAATTGCAGGAGGATTTTTTCTCCTAGTGCCTATAAAAATGCATAAATAAATAAGAAGACTCATCCAACATTTACGATGGTACTGCCAAAGGAAATTATAACATTGTCTGGCAATGAATGTTCAAAGAAACTGAATAATCCTACCACTTCTTCATCTCTAATATTGCAGAAAAAAATTGGAGTAAAATAACCTAAATTATTTTAGGGTGAGGATGGCCTAATAAACAGAAAGTTGGTTCACAACGAAGTTTAAAATACATGTCAGGTAACATCAGTGCTGTGTATTTAATATCTAACAACTTTATTTTGTTACATTCCTTCCATACTTCGAACAGCATTTTCTGTTCGTTGTGATGAAATTATTTCATTTCTTGCAGAACAAATATGTATTCCAAAAGAGATGTTAACAAAAGTTTTGTGTCTTGGCCATCTTTTCTTTAAAAGCAGTGTCTCTGGTCGTTTTTTTCTTTGTAGTTACTTCACAGAAATGAACAGAAAAGTCGTCATTAAATTGTATTAATATTTTTGTCTCGAGGTATATCTTCCAAATATATCACGACTGAGCCATTAGTGTTTGGAAAACAATAGGTATAACATCGGAAAACCGTTTCCTGCGGAGAACTGTACATTTTACCGATCAAGACGCTGTAGTAGCTGAAAGAACGGTAGCTGCAGGATTTATGCTCCCGTTGCTAAATTAGCACGACTACTGTTACGAATTGTCAGTAGGAAAGAAATAAGACTTCCGGTGAGAAAAAATTATGAGGCCTAAAACTACCCTCCAACCCAAAGGTATGTACAAGCTACTACGCATTTTAGTGTTTGAGTGTCATTCTACTATGCTAGTGTGGAAGCGAGGAGAGTTGTCGAGAGTTAGCAGTGGTTGGCAGACGCTTCGTATTTAAAAGAAAGATGTCGAGAAGGACTTCCCTAATGGAAATAATGAGAAGCAGTAACATTTCTGGGAAGGACCGAATGGGTACGTAAAACCGAAGAGAATGAATGCGAAAAATGCAGTGTAATCAAGGCCATTAGTTCGCATAGTCATTCGTAATACGATAAGATAACAGAATGGATGAGGATTTACCCAGAGAGAAGGAAACGAGCGTGTTTCGGTTGCCACTGTAGATCTTTATTCTAGATTTAATCAGTGGCTGGGTTCGAACCAGGCACCCGGGACGTTTCGATTAGAAGTGAAAGACCCCAACGCTAAACCAAAGACCCCAAATTCTATGTATCCACACCAAAACTGTCTATATTCGTGTTCTATAACTGTATGAACTGCATGTTAGCTATTGTAATAAGTTTATCAAGTCTCAGAATATTATTCAACACTTAAGAAGTATGTCCACAACACAGTACTTCCACTTGTGGCAATGGTGAAACCACACACTGTTGGTGGTGGGTGGTTAGGGGAAAGGACAGACTCACGTCCAAGATTCAAGAAATTTATGTTAAGGAAACAATGAAGAGTATTGCACTTTCCTTGGAGCATAATAACCCTTGCAGAATTATCATATATCATTTACCATGTTACATTAACAAAACATGTTATTATCATAAATTCATTAAAATTACATTTTAAAAGACAAGGAATTCAGTTGAGTTATAATCAGCAGTTGATTTTTTCTCGTGGAGAACAAATTACGTCAGTCACGTACATTACTATATATGATTGACGTCTTCATGTCATGAGGATCTAGATAAACGTAGAACAGGCAGGAGCGCTGCTGTACAGCATTAATTGTGATGACCAGTTTCAGCAAACTATGTTGTTATCATCTGATCTTCTGCAGTAGATTTTAGTAAATCTTGATCAGATGCATATAACACTGTGTCATATCACAGAACGGCACTTCATGAACATGAGGAATATAGTTCATAAGTAAGCCAAGCATGAAGTAACTACTACGTGAAACCAGGTACATCTTACATTGTTCTATATAATAGTTATTTCATGATAACTTGCTGATATACTATTGTTCTCATGTTCTTGTGGTATCGTTATATGGTATGCTTTTGAACATGATTCAGTGAAATGTACTGCAGAATCTCTCATGATGGCAACGTAGTTTGTTCGAACCAGTCATCACAATAAACGCTTTACCATAGCGATCTTGGATGTCTGAAGTTGAACTTCTGTTTCCAAGACAATATTTATAATCAAGATAATTGTGCTGACCACTGACAATTAAATTAAAATATTTAATAAGAAATGCAGCCTCCAAAAGGACTCAAAATCACAAGATTTAAAATACAAAACAATAAGCGTTAACCACATCAGCATCCTGTCCATAGTCTCTGGCTGGCATTACTCCAAATTCGCTTTAGGAGTAGAACAAGGTGGGATGTATTGTTTTCTGTTATCCACACCAACAGAAATCTGGTGTATGGTCATGCCCCTTACACGCAAAAGGAAGCTTTTCATTTTTTACTTAGGCACAGAGAGTTCCCTGATACACAAGTACTACACGAACAAAACATTTGGTTGGTTTTTACACAGGCACAAGACAGTTGCACACCAAATCCTCTCCAGAAGCATCATAGATTACTAGTTGTTCACCATTATGAGAGCAAAACCAAAGAATCCATGAAACACTTACATTAAAATGGTCATATCATTCTTTATGGTGACATATATTTAGGAAGTGTACACAACTCTAACTGCCCCATATACTCGCGTAACATGCCACCGATGCAAGACGTACGGAACCTACCACGAAAATACGTAGTCACGTTGAGTCTACTTATACAAGGAGCGAGCCACATCCATCACACGACGCTGAACAAACCCGTTATGCACGACGGAGTATCCCATGGCTCAGCTAAAGGGCAAACATGCTTAGCACTCAGGTCGTTACGTGTGGTTTCCGTACTGCTTTCACTGAGATGAACTTGCACTCCATACTGTACAGTGACTTAGGATTCTTGTAAACGACTACCCAGCACAGGTAGTCGAATGCCTCCACTATATCATCCAGTCGTTCAACTGCCCAGCAGTAACTCCTTTCCAGCACACGGAATTATTACCCTGTTCCATCCTGGTAATTCCGAACCTTAAACAATTTATAAGCAATTACCAGTCCTCCGCAGAGGGTATTCAACGCTGTTGTCATCCTCCCACTGCCCCTCTAAATTGTCTGTCATTTGATCAAAAATTAAGATATGGAGCTGGAACGTGGTCCGATCTGAGATAGGTTCAGTATGTATGTTAGTTCATTCCTCCAGATCCAACAAAAGTATCGCCAGGGGCGTTGTAACTTTCCGAATCTGAAATGGCCCGTTAAATCTGGGCAGCATATCTTACAACTTTATCAATCCTTTTACTGGATTCCTGAACCTTCCTAACAAAAAACTGGTCATCTATCTGCATGGGTTTGGCGCTTTTCGATACTGTAGTGCTGCTTCTGAAGTTGACGTGCTCTCAATATATTCCTCTTTGACCATTTTCACTGAACAGCCAGTTGACCTAGGTTAATTCTTTTCAGGAAAAGGGTCACTAATAGACCATAAGTTGCTCACTGGAATGGCAGTCCTAAGGCTCAGCAGTAACTCTACAGAAGTAGACTTCTGGCTCTCATCGTTTGCTGTCAAAGGCAACCATTGACCATTGGAGCGTACGGTCCCATTTTTCCTGGTCTTTACTATGTCAGGTCACCAGTGGTGCCATCAAATTCTGATTCACCTTTTCCACATATGAATAGCTTGAATCGTAATGGTTTATGGTTCCACGTGTGATGCAAATGTCTGTGCGAAAATTTGTAAACCCACTTGATGTAAAACGCAGCATAATCCCTTGCACTGTATTAAGGTCGCCAAAAAGTGCTAAAAATAAAATTTCTTAACAACAGCTTTTGTTGTCACTACTTTGGTGGCTAAACCCAAGTGAGAAGGGTAAATGGGTCAACACACACCAGTATATATTGGTGCCCCAATCTAGGCAAGAGTCAAACAGGATAAGTGTATAATTTTTAGAAAATGCAGTCAACAGGTGTAAACACCTACCATCCAGCCTTAGTATTTTGTGCAGGCTTTGACGTAGAGCAGACCTTGCAATTACCTTCTCTGGTTTTTACACTCCTGGAAATGGAAAAAAGAACACATTGACACCGGTGTGTCAGACCCACCATACTTGCTCCGGACACTGCGAGAGAGCTGTACAAGCAATGATCACACGCACGGCACAGCGGACACACCAGGAACCGCGGTGTTGGCCGTCGAATGGCGCTAGCTGCGCAGCATTTGTGCACCGCCGCCGTCAGTGTCAGCCAGTTTGCCGTGGCATACGGAGCTCCATCGCAGTCTTTAACACTGGTAGCATGCCGCGACAGCGTGGACGTGAACCGTATGTGCAGTTGACGGACTTTGAGCGAGGGCGTATAGTGGGCATGCGGGAGGCCGGGTGGACGTACCGCCGAATTGCTCAACACGTGGGGCGTGAGGTCTCCACAGTACATCGATGTTGTCGCCAGTGGTCGGCGGAAGGTGCACGTGCCCGTCGACCTGGGACCGGATCGCAGCGACGCACGGATGCACGCCAAGACCGTAGGATCCTACGCAGTGCCGTAGGGGACCGCACCGCCACTTCCCAGCAAATTAGGGACACTATTGCTCCTTGGGTATCGGCGAGGACCATTCGCAACCGTCTCCATGAAGCTGGGCTACGGTCCCGCACACCGTTAGGCCGTCTTCCGCTCACGCCCCAACATCGTGCTGCCCGCCTCCAGTGGTGTCGCGACAGGCGTGAATGGAGGGACGAATGGAGACGTGTCGTCTTCAGCGATGAGAGTCGCTTCTGCCTTGGTGCGAATGATGGTCGTATGCGTGTTTGGCGCCGTGCAGGTGAACGCCACAATCAGGACTGCATACGACCGAGGCACACAGGGCCAACACCCGGCATCATGGTGTGGGGAGCGATCTCCTACACTGGCCGTACACCACTGGTGATCGTCGAGGGGACACTGAATAGTGCACGGTACATCCAAACCGTCATCGAACCCATCGTTCTACCATTCCTAGACCGGCAAGGGAACTTGCTGTTCCAACAGGACAATGCACGTCCGCATGAATCCCGTGCCACCCAACGTCCTCTAGAAGGTGTAAGTCAATTACCCTGGCCAGCAAGATCTCCGGATCTGTCCCCCATTGAGCATGTTTGGGACTGGATGAAGAGTCGTCTCATGCGGTCTGCACGTCCAGCACGAACGCTGGTCCAACTGAGGCGCCAGGTGGAAATGGCATGGCAAGCCGTTCCACAGGACTACATCCAGCATCTCTACGATCGTCTCCATGGGAGAATAGCAGCCTGCATTGCTGCGAAAGGTGGATATACACTGTACTAGTGCCGACATTGTGCATGCTCTGTTGCCTGTGTCTATGTGCCTATGGTTCTGTCAGTGTGATCATGTGATGTATCTGACCCCAGGAATGTGTCAATAAAGTTTCCCCTTCCTGGGACAATGAATTCACGGTGTTCTTATTTCAATTTCCAGGAGTGTATATCACTGTCCATCACTTTTCTAATGAATTGTCAGATTTTCACTGTGGTTTTAACACACATTTTATACGTGGAAATAGCATTGACAGACATACAGTGTTTGTGTTCTTAAGTATTTCTGATAAATAATAAAGATGTGGGAGTACCGCAACTGACACACTTTATGTATTTTAATAGACATGTCAGAGATGGAGATAACATTGTGACACTTGACATAAATACTGTCCGTCGGTGGCAAAGCTTACGTATTTTACACGATGATTTAAATACAAGATATACTGTAAGTTACGCCTCGTACGTATGTTCTGCAGACATTTCAGATTCGGAAATAGCATTATTTACAGGCACTTTGTGTTGGGGGAAAAGTCTACGTTTTTGTGATAAATAATATAGACATTTTAATTGGAAGAAATTAGGTAAGTTGCAGCAGTATTGTCAACGTCATTAAGTATTTTTGGTAATAATTCAGCTCATTCAGATATTTGTGGACTGTGACAACCGAGGTGTGACAAAACAAAACTGGGCTACATCAGCCATCTTGGGTTTTCTAATTTCCTGTCACTGCCATATTGGTCTGGCGTACCTAAACAATAGTCTGGAGTGAGTCAGGATACTTATAGTGCTACTAGTGAATATCTATTTAAAGTTGTGATTCAGCTGCTTAATAAACTGCTGTTGTTGGGTAACTAATTTCTGTCTTGGTGCCGGAAAATACTCTGAAAATGCATACCTTACTGTGAGTTCTTCAAGATGGTGTAAAAAAACGAAAATTATGGTAAAAAAATAGCAGTTCACGTAGCTATAATCGGTGTGATTATAGACAGTTTCATAAAACAGTGGTAGTGTAGGTGAAAGGATTGCTTTCCTCAAGAAATATTTGGATTCCTCAGGTCAAGGAACAGAAAAGAGGAAAGGAAATTTGGTATACGAAAAACTTAGGCTCCTAGTTTTGCTGCAGTTACACTTAAGTTTCGTATCACTGTCTAACTTGTTTCAACTATCATCTGAGGATTAAATGAATACCAGCTGTATTGATTCTGTCGTTCTCATGAAGTAGCTATAATGTCTCAGAACAATTGTTTTGTTTACAATTGGAAAAAGAACGCCGGACCTTCTGTACAACATTAACATACCAAGCCTAGAACCCACTGTGCTTGCCTATGCGATTTCTTTTGAAACAGCTCATTCTGATTCCATTACAACCAATGACGTAGATTATGGGTACAAGTGATCTGGAGAATAATTCTGGAAGAACGTCTAACAAGCACTGTGTTTTTCTTTTTTATTCTATTTGTTCAGATGCGTAAACCATTTCTGCAGCGTACACATACACATGTGCGAAAGGGTGTAAGGAGTAGGTTAAGCAAGTAACATCCTGTGCGAAGTTTTCTGCCATTCAAGTATCGGAAAGAGCGAGAGAAAGAGAGGGAAACAGAGAGAGAGAGGGAGGGAAAGAGAGAGAGAACTATAAAGCTATGACTAAAAGGAAGAACACGAAGCAATAAATAGGGACTTCAGAATGTAAGTTACACGTGTCATGTCACGCTAAGAACACTGGCGCATTGTCAGAAGTGAACTCATTTTTCAGGTTCCTAGCAGCCTCCGTTGCTCTGTTGTACGGACGGCAGATGCATCATACTGCAGTAGTCAAACGACGCGGCAACAGGAGACGTACTCCAAAACAGAAGTACGCGGGACAGAACGATTCTTGTGTACTTAACGTCCTAATTTCATAAAGATTCCCCGTGAAATTCTGTCGATATTTCAACCAAACGCAATGTCGATATTTCAACCAAACGCAATGTCACGTCCAGCACCTGTAAAATGACGCCAACAATTTGATCGCGTCAGCACAGACATGGGTGATGCTAATCGGTAAGTCTAGAACTTTCACCAAGCAGTTTCCACCTTTTCGGCACACTGAAAGGACGTCTGATTGACAGGTGTGTCAGCGATGAAGATGTTCACACAGCAGTTCTCGAATGGGTCCAAGTCTCTAATGACCTCATTGTCGACGGCCTGTTAAGCCCTAATACTCCTCTTTTTTTTCGAACCGGTCGTGACCGAGGACCGGTCTTCTATCGTCGAGAAAATGAATCAGTTTTAGGAAGGCCCGACCGTTGATTGGTACATTGTGACTGTGTTGAAAAATAGTGTCATATGTCTGTGTCATCTGTGTCACTTTGGATTGTAGTGGAGCATTCAGTGAAAGTTACTTGCCCTCCCACAATAATGTGTTACTTGCATTTAGAAATGCCCTTGTATTACTGCACTAGGCTGTTTCTGCTTTACTGTCGGGCACTGATTATGGTTATCAGAGAACAAGCTGCTCTTGTGCAACTGACGCCAATGCGACCAAGAACTGCAGACTGCATCGGAACAGAACTAACTAAAAGTACAGCAGTAACCACACATAATCCTGCCACACCGACAGAATATGCTGCCGATAGTGTATGCATTTCGTCATTTCATCAAAAAGCTTCAGTTATTACTTAATTATCTGAAGGTTAAAGTGTATGAAAACTAATAGGAACTGATAATGTACACTGACGCAGAGGGGAGACAGTGAATTAGATAAAAAAGTACAAGCACACACAGCTGCGGCGGAAGAAGATATAGGGAATGATGTAGGTAAGCACAGGAAAGCCGATTAATTTGAGATAATATGATCATCAGGTCAATAAGACAACACCATTAATGGACAATTTTGTAATCGGAAAAATATTTTAAAGGAAGTTAAATGAAACACATGCGCTATGGCCAATGTTTATAAAATGATCAATCAGTTAACTTCTGAAAACGGTTAAATCAAATGTAATACATAGAGCTTACCCTGAGAGTGTTTAAGTATAATAAGTATAAGTTTCTCGGTGGACGTAATTTGCCATAGCTTGACGTCGACGTCTCAATAGTACTCAGCTAGGTTGAGATGGGCTGTAGCACAGTATAAATGCGCTAACCCACAAGTGAACTCGTGTTTCAGCCGTCTATACGAAACGTGCAAAAGTTAGACACTTACCACTACTGGCTTAGACAACTATCTGAATCAGATATTAATTTTAAAGACAGTAGGGATCAGATTTTGAAACATTTTATCTTTGTACATACAAAAATTTTGTTGTTATTGCACGGCATCTGGAGTCGAAGAGGCTACTCAGAAATGAATCTTCACTAGAGGAAAGTGTCACATCGTGTCAGACGAAACCCTTTGCTGCGTATAGAATTCAGAAGGAGCTCTCCGCCCTAAATTTCAGAGAAGGTGTAGCAACTGGTAGGAAATTCTGCGGATTTAATGGTGGTGTACTAAAAGAATAATTGCAGTGGGATTCTGTAACTGACATGAAATAGTTTAACAGCTAATTGCGGAAGTGAGTGGCATTTATGCAGATTTTAAACACTGACGACTATACAAGATGCTATTATTCACGTGGAAGCCCTACCTTACATGCTGAATCCATTCAGAAGTCTCAAGCACTAGCGTAACAAACTTGCTAATACGTAATGGACAAACCACATTGTGAAACTTTAGCAAAGCAGACTACGAACTTTGAAGCTCATACAAAATACTGCAACCACGTGTTAACTTAGGTGTTGGCCTCGTCTTTACACAGAGTGGATAGAAAAAGTCTGCAGAGCTTATGGGGGTGTTGCAGGGTAGGTTGTGCTGAGAAATAATTGCTAATATGTTGCACTGTTTCCGATTTAATCAGCGCTGACTTTAGCCAATCAGATCGTTGTGCGATCAAATTCAAGCACCTGCTTGCGCTCAAATGCGGTAATGCACAGAGATCTTTACATCCTTCAGTCACCACTTGCTCTAATGCTCAGTACTAGTTAAAATGTGTCTTTTTCGGGAGTGAAAAATTTAAGCTTGTTGACCAAAAGCTGCATTTTTTCGGGCATAAGAAACCAAACTAAGACACGTCTGGCCACATTGTCCCTGGCAGGCTACTCTAATTTGCGTGGACGACGGCCTATTTTGTTAACATCAGTGCTAAATAAACCGGAAATGACGCAACGTATCGTATTTGTTCCTCAACAGTTATTTCTCAGCACAACCTACAATGCAATACCCTTACAAGCTTACCCGATTGTTTCTGACCATCCTGAATATATAGGGTTTATCGAGTGTAAGTGCAGGTACTTTAGTATGTAGTACCTTAATATGTCCTCCCATGAACCATGGACCTTGCCGTTAATGGGGAGGCTTACGTGCCTCAGTGATACAGATAGCCGTACCGTAGGTGCAACCGCAACGGAGTGGTATCTGTTGAGAGGCCAGACAAACGTGTGGTTCCTGGAGAGGGGCAGCAGCCTTTTCAGTAGATGAAGGGGCAACAGTCTGGATGATTGACTGATCTGGCCTTGTAATACTAACCAAAACGACCTTGCTGTGCTGGTACTGCGAACGGCTGAAAGCAAGGGGAAACTACAGCCGTAATTTTTCCCGAGGGCATGCAGCTTTACTGTATGGTTAAATGATGATGGTGTCCTCTTGGGTACAACATTCCGGAGGTAAAATAATCCCCCATTCGGATCTCCGGGCGGGGACTACTCAACAGGATGTCATTATCAGGAGAAAGAAAACTGGCGTTCTACGGATCGGAGCGTGGAAGGTTAGATCCCTTAATCGGGCAGGTAGGTTAGAAAATTTAAAAAGGGAAATGGATAGGTTAAAGTTAGATATAGTGGGAATTAGTGAAGTTCGGTGGCAGGAGGAACAAGACTTCTGGTCAGGTGACCACACGGTTATAAACACAAAATCAAATAGGGGTAATGCAGGAGTAGGTTTAATAATGAATAGGAAAACAGGAATGCGGGTAAGCTACTACAAACAGCATAGTGAACGCATTATTGTGGCCAAGATAGATACGAAGCCCACACCTACTACGGTAGTACAAGTTTATATGCCAACTAGCTCTGCAGATGACGAAGAAATTGAAGAAATGTATGATGAAATAAATGAAATTATTCAGATAGCGAAGGGAGACGAAAATTTAACAGTCATGGCTGACTGGAACTCGTCAGTAGGAAAAGGGAGAGAAGGAAACGTAGTAGGCGAATGTGGATTGGGGCTAAGAAATGAAAGAGGAAGCCGCCTGGTAGAATTTTGCACAGAGCATAACTTAATCATAGCTAACACTTGGTTCAAGAATCATAAAAGAAGGTTGTATACATGGAAGAAGCCTGGAGTTACTGACAGGTTTCAGATATATTATATAATGGTAAGACAGTGATTTAGGAACCAGGTTTTAAATTGTAAGACATTTCCAGGGGCTGATGTGGACTCTGACCACAATCTATTGGTTACGAACTGTAGATTAAAACTGAAGAAACTACAAAAAGGTGGGAATTTAAGGAGATGGGACCTGGATAAACTGACTAAACCAGAGGTTGTACAGAGTTTCAGGGAGAGCATAAGGGAACAATTCACAAGAGTGGGGGAAAGGAATACAGTAGAAGAAGAATGGGTAGCTTTGAGGGATGAAATAGTGAAGGCAGCAGAGGATCAGGTAGGTAAAAAGACGAGGGCTAGTAGAAATCCTTGGGTAACAGAAAAAATATTGAATTTAATTGATGAAAGGAGAAAATATAAAAATGCAGTAAATGAAGCAGGCAAAAAGGAATACAAACGTCTCAAAAATGAGATCGACAGGAAGTGCATAATGTCTAAGCAGGGATGGCTAGAGGACAAATGTAAGGATGTTGAGGCTCATCCCACTAGGGGTAAGATAGGTACTGCCTACAGGAAAATTAAAGAGACGTTTGGAGGAAAGAGAACCACTTGTATGAATATCAAGAGCTCAGATGGAAAAACAGTTCTAAGCAAAGAAGGGAAAGCAGAAAGGTGGAAGGAGTATATAGAGTGTCTATACAATGGCGAAGTACTTGAGGACAATAATATGGAAATGGAAGAGGATGTAGATGAAGATGAAATGGGAGATACAATACTGCGTGAAGAGTTTGACACAGCACTGAAAGACCTGACTCGAAACAAGGGCCGGGGAGTAGACAACATTCCATTTGAACTACTGACGGCCTTGAGAGAGCCAGTCCTGACAAAAGTCTACCATCTGGTGAGCAAGATGTAGGAGACAGGCGAAATACCCTCAGACTTCAAGAAGAATATAATAATTCCAATCCCAAAGAAAGCAGGTGTTGACAGATGTGAAAATTACCGAACTATCAGTTTAATAAGTCACAGCTGCAAAATACTAACGCGAATTCTTTACAGACGAATGGAAATACTAGTAGAAGCCGACCTCGGGGAAGATCAGTTTGGATTCCATAGAAATATCGGAACACGTGAGGCAATACTGACCCTACGACTTATCTTAGAAGAAAGATTAAGAAAAGGCAAACCTACGTTTCTAGCATTTGTAGACTTAGAGAAAGCTTTTGACAATGCTGACTGGAATACTCTCTTTCAAATTCTGAAGGTGGCAGGGGTAAAATACAGGGAGCGGAAAGATATTTACAATTTGTACAGAAACCTGATGGCAGTTACAAGAGTCGAGGGACATCAAAGGGAAGCAGTGGTTGGGAAGGGAGTGAGACAGGGTTGTAGCCTCTCCCCGATGTTATTCAATCTCTATATTGAGCAAACAGTGAAGAAATCAAAAGAAAAATTCGGAGTAGGTGTTAAAATCCATGGAGAAGAAATAAAAACTTTGAGGTTCGCCGATGACATTGTAATTTTTCAGAGACAGCAAAGGAATTGGAAGAGCAGCTGAACGGAATGGACAGTGTCTTGAAAGAAGGGTATAAGATGAACATCAACAAAAGCAGAACGAGGATAATGGAATGTAGTCGAATTAAGTCGGGTGATGCTGAGGGAATTAGATTTGGAAATGAGACACTTAAAGTAGTAAAGGAGATTTGCTGTTCGGGGAGCAAAATAAATGATCATGGTCGAAGTAGAGTGGATATAAAATGTAGACTGGCAATGGCAAGGAAAGCATTTCTGAAGAAGAGAAATTTGTTAACATCGAGTGTAGATTTAAGTGTCAGGAAGTCGTTTCTGAAAGTATTTGTATGGAGTGTAGCCATGTATGGAAGTGAAACATGGACGATAAATAGTTTGGACAAGAAGATAGTACAAGCTTTCGAAATGTGGTGATACAGAAGAATGCTGAAGATTAGATGGGTAGATCACATAACTAATGAGGAAGTACTGAATAGGTTTGGGGAGAAGAGAAGTTTGTGGCACAACTTGACCAGACGAAGGGATCGGTTGGTAGGACATGTTCTGAGGCATCAAGGGATCACCAATTTGGTATTGGAAGGTAGCGTGGAGGGTAAAAATCGTAGAGGGAGACCAAGAGATGAATACACCAAACAGATACAGAAGAATGTAGGTTGCAGTAGGTACTGGGAGATGAAGAAACTTGCACAGGATAGAGTAGCATGGAGAGCTGCATCAAGCCAGTCTCAGGACTGAAGACCACAACAACAACAACCTTAATATGTGCTCTCATTAGTGTGCTGGTTGATTTTTTTCTGTGACGGTCTTCCCACAGACATGTCACATAATTAACTACCAGATGTATTCTGCGTGGTCGTAGTTGTGTCATTAAGTGGACTACGCCTATCAGTATACACTAACAGACTAAGCATTTGGCGTCCAAGTGTCCACGCTTCAACATCTGACCTACTGACCAGGGGAAATTAACCGTTAGTGGCTGGCTCTTGCCACATGTACTTGGAGGTGCCAACCAACATAGGAACATACAACTCCTAACAGCTGTAACTATTACTCTGGAAATGAAGTTAATACTGGTGTAATGAGGTTCAGTACACTGTCCTCAGTCACCAAATAAAAATATCTGCACTTCCACACGTTATACCCCATAAACGGTTCGTTCTCCACTGGAGTGGGTAGTTCGAGATCTGACTCATTGTAGAGTCTAGTTGATTTTCCCAGAGTTTAAGGTGTGCTACTAGTAAGGGAAAGAGAGATACAGAGTGAAATTGAGGGATGGATAGAGAGAGAGAGAGAGAGAGAGAGAGAGAGAGAGAGAGAGAGAGAGAGTGAGCTGGGGGGGGGGGGGGGGGACACAGGGAAAAGGTGACGGAGAGATATGTCTAACAGGAGTTTCATTTCTGGTGTTTTAAATCCAGTACACTTGGAGGAGAATTGTATTCAGGAAATTAAAGTGTCCCTACAAGTGTTAAACAATGAAGCGAAGAGGGCTATACTACGCAATTATAGCCTGAAATTTCAGTGTCAGTTTCGACTATTGTGAAAAAACTGGTAGATAAAGTTATCACGTCATTAGAGCCACAGGAGAGCATTAGAAATAGGAAACGTGACCATAAAAAGACATCTGTAAAAACGCAATGCACAAAAGAACCGGTTACTTCCTCTAATCAGATAACGACAATTATAATTATCCGTAACTACAAAAGGTCCGGCGAACATAGGTCTCTGTTCTTGGACTTAAATACCATGTTAAGAAGAGACCTAAGGCTGAACTTGGGATTACGTCACAAAAACGTAGGGAAAGTAACAGGTCGCCAGATCAGTGATACCTTGCTACATCTCAAGAGTCAGATGACACCGAGTGAAGCTTCGCAGTGTTACATATGGTGAACTGGACGTCAGGAAGAGATAAGTTCATATCTGACCAGGCCGTAAAGTATTACGTTTCCCATGGCTTCCATTAATCGATTAAAAATAATGCTGAAATGGTTACTTGGAAAAGGATGTGGCCGATTTCCTCCTCCAGCCTTTACCCGTCCAAACTCCGTATACATATGGCCGTCATGGTCCCAATGTTTTGGCTGCCTTCATTCTCACCGGGGCCCATAGATCTTGCTTCAGTCAATTACGATGTTCGTTGCATTGCAGAAACTTTGGAAGTTACCTATGTAATTCCCACGGAAAAATATAGGTGACCTGAGGCAATAACGCTACGAAAGACATTCCTTCGAAGAAAGTTACGACATATCTTCTGGTCAAAGCCCCGTCATTTTATATTGCAAAATAAAGCACATGTGGTCTAGGGGAATCAGCCACTGGTGTGGAAAACGGTACACCATCAATTTTTGCCAGCCCCGTGAGTTCGACGTGGTATCAAAAACAAGAAGAAATACGTGATGAAAGACCGGCTCCACGCTACCGGATTAACGGACTCCCCACTTTATCCAGACTGTCCCTTCCTGGAAACTGATGAACTTCGTTCCACGTGCGTCTCGTCGTCCGGCGTTAAGAGACTGGCACAGAAGTTCTTAGCTTGTTCAAAAATGGTTCAAATGGCTCTGAACACTATGCGACTTAACGTCTGAGGTCATCAGTCGCCTAGAACTTGGAACTAATTAAACCTAACTAACCTAAGGACATCACACACATCCATGCCCGATGCAGGACTAGAACCTGCGATCGTAGCGGTCGCTCGGTTCCAGACTGTAGCGCCGAGAACCGCACGACCACTCCGGCCGACTCTTAGCTTGTTACCTCCGTGTCACAGCTGACGTGACTGAAGCTCGGACACTGCTAGGTCCGGATGACTATTACTTTACCCTCGCAAAATACTCTGCGCTTTCGTGGTTCAATGGAATGACCGTCGACTACACCTTCGGTAAAGCGGAACACCAAAACGCCACAACGCTCTTGAACGCACACCAGATATCGTTCGCTCTTCGCATATTATATAAGCAGTGTTTTCGTAAAACCATCCTGCTAGTTGGGGAGTGCCAGGCTCAGTGTGACGTTACTCAAAGCATCCCATTGAAGACAAAAAAATGGTTCAAATGGCTCTGAGCACTATGGGACTCAACTGCTGAGGTCATTAGTCCCCTAGAACTTAGAACTAGTTAAACCTAACCAACCTAAGGACATCACAAACATCCATGCCCGAGGCAGTATTCGAACCTGCGACCGTAGCGGTCTTGCGGTTCCAGACTGCAGCGTCTTTAACCGCACGGCCACTTCGGCCGGCCTATCGAAGACAGAATGACCTGAATCGCAAGAAATGAGAGAGGAAACAGACTGGCTGATTTGTGATACGCTGCATTTAGTAAGATATCAGCAAAGCAGCTTGAGTCTTAGATCCTTAGACGGCATTGTTGGAGACAGAAAACTTCAGTGACAGAGGACAGGAAAACCTCAGTTGCACCATTTATTGAAGGAAGGTACTTTAATTGAACTACCGCATATATATACAAAGTTGCGAGGGTCGTTCAACAAGTAATCCCCCACCTTTTTTCAAAAAGCCATTCATATACGTAGACAAACGTCCTTGTTGGGGCTTCACATTTGATGTTTGCGCTGTGCGCCGGTGAAATTTCGCACCGTTCTGGCGACTTAACGTCTGAGGTCATCAGTCGCCTAGAACTCACGTTATAAGCAGCGTGCTGTTATTGAATTCTTATGTGGGGGAAAAGAAACCTTGCTGAACAGCCATAAACATTTGTGTGCAGTAAATGGCGATGATGCGGTTGGTAGAAATACAATTGGGTGATGCGTAAAGGAAGTTACAGCCTCAGGAAATGCAGAAACTGAGCTCTATGATCAGAAACGCTGGGGACGACCTGTTACAGCCACTGCTCCAGACATGTTGAATCGTGCGGATGCCATTATTGGTGCCGACCGGTGCATCACAACACGACATTTGGCACTATATTGTCGGTCAGCATTGGAAGAGCGTCTGCAATGATCGAGACTCTTGGATATTCAAAGAGGTCCTCACGATATGTTCCACTGAAACGTCCCCTTAGAACAATTATACATGACTGCGCTTAAACTGACACACAATATTTTTAGCGCAACGAAATCTGACTTTCAAAAATCCGTACAAAAGAGTGGCCCTGACTAACATTAACCTATACGTTTCACAAATCACTTACCTCACAAAAATCTTCGTTCGTCTAATTACTGCAATACAGCGAGCGCCACTACTGCCAGATAAATAAAAGATTCAAACTACTGAAGGCACTAACTACTGATAGGCATAGTTAGCAAATGAAAGATTTTGATAGAGAACAAAAAGTATCTACGTTAATAGTGTTCAAAAGTCATAATATATATAGCAGTTCATGACATCCATTCTTACAAATGTACTGTTTCTGATGGACACACGTCCAGATCATCCGCTCTCAAAAATCCGCCATCTCACTTCCCCACATCCACCACTGCTGGCGACTCACCTCCAACTGCCCAACGCTACGCGCTGTTAACAGCCAACAGCCCAACACTACAATGGCAGACAACAATGCAAACTAGCCAGAGACTGCACAGCCAGTAATTTTCATACAGAGCACTACGTGGCGTTGCCAATAAGAAAACATAAACAGCCTACTTACACCACGAATGCTCACAGCGGAGCACAACAATCAAAGAAAAGCCATTTCGTATAAATTGCTGGAGCTTGAAGATTCTCTACGGGCAACACACCCTGACGATGATGAGAATGTTAGTCATGCAGTGAAAACATGGCTACTCCTACAGGACAAGAGCTTTTACCAGCAGAGATTACATTCTCCTCCACAACGGTGGAATAAGGCCATAGAACGTGATGGAGACTATATAGAATATAGGACATGGACAATACATTTTAATGTAAATTGTCGCCAAAATCTTACTCTTAGCAATAAATATGTTCTGAAAAAAAAAGTGGGGTATTACTTATTGAACGACCCTCGTAATTTAGCTTGTGGTTTGAACCACATTTGTTATAACAGTTAGCTTTATAGAATTTCCATTTGTACACATTCACCATTTATAATCATGTAATAAAAAATAAACAAATAAATCAGTAAATAATTATTGCCGTGGGAGAAAGTTTGGGAATAGTTACGGTCAACGTCACAAGAGGGATAGCTCACTCTTTTACGGCAGCATAAAAGTGGTTGTGCCAAGTAAGGGTAGAGTTGTTTAATAACGAGACAGATCCACATAAAAAAGAGAGGGGCAGCTAAAGAAAAGTCGCTCCTGGGTCTCAGGTAGGTGCATCGGCTCAAGATCTAATTCACCTGGCATTCTACGTAATAGCGTTTTTTATTAGCAATCATAACGTCCTTTGTCCAGGGCTCGAACCTAGGCACCGCTTAAATTTGGATTAATAATTAGCATTGGTGGCCCAAGGCCCTGTCACAGACGGTGGAGGAGCGGACAGAGGTTCAAGGCCCTTTGTTGTCCTTGGTGCTGGAAGCTGCCCCTAAAGGCTGAAGAATCGATCAACGGTATGAGACTGCAGAAGACAATGGAAATCACTGGATTAGAGACACATAACCTGTATCCACAGAACATGTGGCCTGTACTTGAAATGGTGTCATTCTCATTTCACCGTGGGCAATAGATTCCAGACTAGACCCCCATTCGGGCCTCCGTGAGGTGACTGAGAAGGGATAGGAGACCATGTGAAACAGACTGATTAACAAACGAGAACATAATGTTCTACGAGCGGTGGCGTGGGATGTCAGAGGTCTGAACATGGTAGGGAAGCTAGAAAATCAGAAAAGGAAAACACTAAGGCTCAATCGACACATAGTGGGGGTCAGTGAAATGAAATGGAAAGGAGGCTACGATATCTGGTAGGACGAGTACAGAGTAATATCTACAGCAGCAGAAAATGATATAACGGAAGTAGGATTCATTATGAATAGGAAGGTATCTGAGTTACTGTGAAGAGTTCAGTGACAGGGTAGTTGTCACCAGAATCGACGGCAAACTAACACCAACAACGATAGTTCAGATATACATACCGACATCTCACGCCGAAGATGAAGAGATACAGAAAGTATATGATGATATTGAACGGGTAATTCAGTATGTAAAGAGAGAGAGGGGTATCTAACAGTCGTGGGTTACTGGAATACACTTTTAGGGGAAGGAGCATAAGAAAAGGTTACAAGAGAACATTGGCTTAGTAATAGGAATGGGAGAGGAGGAAGACTAAATTCTGCAATAAATTTCAGATCGTAATAGCGAATATTCAGTTCAATAATAACAAGAGCTGGAGGTAAACTTAGAAAATGCCGGCAAACACAGGAAGATTTCGATTGGACTACATCATGGTCAGGTAGAGTTTCGGAAATCAGATATTGGATTGTAAAGCATGCCCAAGAGCAGATATTTCCCCAGGTCACATTTTGGTAATGATGAAGAGTAGGCTGTAATTTAGGACAGGAAGTCAGTAAGAATCAGTGGGCAAAGAAGTGGTTTACGGAAGAACAAAGGATCGAAAAGATACACTTGAATTTTTTCTGAAGCTATAGATACTGCGATAATGAACAGCTCTGTATGCAGTTCAGATAATGAGGAATAAACATCTCTAAAAAGGCAGTCACAGAAGTAGGAAGGAAAACTGTAGGATTACGAATATATCTGCGAAGAACCTGGGTAACGGAAGAAATACTTCAATTGATCGACGGAAGAAGGAAGTACAAAAATGTTTAGGGAAATTCAGCAATACGTATATACATGTCACTATGGATCGAAATAAAAAGGAATAGCAGGGAAGATAAGGCAAAATGGCTGCATGAAAAATGTGAAGAAATCGGGAAAGAAATGGTTTTCGGAAGGACTGACAAAGCATATAGACACGTGAAAGGGCGGTAGCATTATGAATGCAATGGGATTTTCGTTGTTGAATGTAGAGAAGGGAGCGGGTAGGTGTAAAAGTACATTGGGCACCAATATGAGGGGGAGGAGTTTTCTAGTGATGTGATGGAAGAAGAAACAGGAGTCGACAGGGACGAGATGGGGGATCCAGAATAAGAATCAAATTTTAAAAGAGCTTTGGACAACTTAAGAATAAATAAGGCAGAAGGGGTCTCCAAAAATTATTCACGTTAGTGTGCAGAACGTATCGGACTGATGATATACCATCAGACTCTTGGAAAAACATTGACAACACAACTCCGAATATAGCAAGAGGATTATCACACGAGAATTATGATACAACATACCATATCAAAAGTATTTTTCGTCCGCCAGCCAAGATTAGAGCGCTCCTTGACTCTGTAAAGGATGACTTGGGTTTGAGGAAGCCAGGTGTGTTCAAGATCCCTTGCCACTGTGGGAAGGCTTATATTGGGCAGACAATCCGGACCATTCAGGACCGATGTGTTGAGCATCAGCGGCTCACACGGCTGCTTCATCCTGAGAAATCTGCAGTGGCGGAGCACTGTCTCACCGAGGGATACAGAATGCTATATGATGCGACACAAATGGTTGCCCCTGCATCTCGCTATTGGGACTGTGTTTTAAAAGAATCCATAGAGATTCGTTTATCTGACAATCTTATTAATAGAGACAAGGGCTATCTTATAAGTAAGACTTGGGACCCGGTGTTATCTGACATCAAAAAACAACGGTTTGCGTTTCGATCGTCGTAATAAAACAATTTTTAACTTTTGACAGCGATATCTCGATTTCGCCTATTTCCACCACTGGCGGCGCGGTATGTTGATGCGCTAGAGGGCAGTTACGGCACCTTCTCGCGCACGCGTTGTGGGTCTTCTGCGGCCTATATAGGGGCCGCAGCTTGCGCTAGGAAGTCAGTTCCGGCGAGTTCGTGCACCAGCACTCTCACCTGAAGATGGCGGCCAGAAGGACCGCGGAAATATTGTGTCATGAAGACGTTATGATCCGGCTGCATACCCGAGAAGAATATTACCACCATACAAGTAGTTTTTCAGTTCATCCATCCAAGTTGCTGGATAAGAAAACGGAGGATGTGTTAGATCCCAATCATTTTGGCAGTAGGGAATGTAAAAGTACCACAGAGGCAGTTCAGACGGTGTGGTTAGTACTGAAAAAAAAGTGAATAATAATTAAGACACGTTTATACGATCTATTTACCTGTAAAAAAACCGTCCGACAATGTAAAATGACGCAAGATGTTCAAAATTCCAAGAAAAGTAGGGTAAGCTATTGGGAAAGTTGGGTAATATACAATATGTACAAGAACGAGGACGAATCAATGACATTAGAAAAACAAGAAAGAAGTACCCGAATAAAAAATGGTGTAAGACAGAGATGTAGTCTTTCGCCCCTACTGTTTAATCTACACACACAAAAAAAAAGTTTTGCATCACCTTAGTTCGGAGTGTTCCGTAGCCTGTACAGAAAACTGGAACTGAGATCAACATAAATATCATTTCCGCCCTTTTTCTTGCTCATGAAAACCACACATTGCATGATGTACACCACACAGCGAGACCAGACTGCTGTACACACCGATACCTCTAATACCCAGTAGCACGTCCTCCTGCATTGATGCATGCCTGAATTCGTCGTGGCATACTATCCACAAGTTCATCATGGCACTGTTGGTCCAGAATGTCCCACTACTCAATATCGATTCGGCATACATTGATGCGTCACTCGTCCATAAAAAGCCCTTTTCCATCCGTCCCATGCACAGTCGATATGATTCATGTCTGTAGAACATGCTTTCCACTCTAGTCGAGCGATGTCGTTATCCTGAAGGAAGTCAGTGCCTCGCCAATACGCTGCAAATATGGTTGCACTATCGGTCAGAGGATGGCATTAACGTATCGTACAGCCGTTACGGCGCCTCCCGTGACCAACAGCGGCGTTCGTCGGCCCAACATAATGCCACCCCAAAGCAGCACGGAAGCTCCACCCGGCTGCACTCGTTAGTCAATGTGTCTAAGGCGTTCACGATGACCCGGTTGCCTCCAAACACGTCTCCGAGGATTGTCTGGTTGAAGGCATATGCGACACCCTTCGGTAAAGAGAACGTGTTGCCAACCCTGAGTGGTCCATTTGAAATGTTATTGGGCCCATCTGTACCGCGCTGCATGGTGTCGTGGTTGCAAAGATGTACCTCGCCAAGGACGTAGGGAGTGAATTGGCGCATCATGCAGCCTCTTGCGCACAGTTTGAGTCGTATCACGACGTCCTGTGGCTGCATAGAAAGCATTATTCAACATGTTGGCGTTGCTGTCAGGGTTCCTCCGACCCATGATCCGCAGGTAACGGTCATCCACTGCAATAGTAGCCCTTGGGCGGCCTGAGCGAGGCATGTCATCGACAATTCCTGTCTCTCTGTATCTTCTCCATGATCGAACAAATTCGTTTTGGTTCACGCCGACACGCCTGCACGCTTCCACTGTTGAGAGCCGTTCCGGGCACAAAGTAACAATGTGCACGCGATGTGACCGCGGTATGACCGTCTATGCATGATTGAACTACAGACAACACGAGCTGGGTACCTCCTTCCTGGCGGAATGACTGGAACAGATCGGCTGTCGGACCCCATCCGTCTAATAAGCGCCGCTCTTTTACGGTCGTTTACATCTCAGGGCGGATTTAGTGACATCTCTGAACAGTCAAAGGGATTGTGCCGCGATGCAGTGTCAATAGTCAACGTCTATCTCCAGAAGTTCTGGGAACTTTTTTTGATGTGTGTATATCGAAGAAGCAATGACGGAAATAAAAGAAAGTTTCATGTGTGGGCTTAAAATCTTGAGCAAAGGGATATCAATGATAAGATGCGCGAGTGGCATTGCTATCCTAAGTGGAAGTGAAGAAGGATTATAGCGAGGAACTTAACATCAGGATTGGTGATCAGGAAGTAGATAAACTTAAGGAATTCTGCTCTCTAGGCAGCATGACATCTGCGAGTAACTTCCATGGTCCTGGAGGGAGCTCCAGAAAGTAGAAACTATAGAGGAAACAGAGTCTGGAATACATACAGCAAATAATTAAGGATGTGTGATGCAAGGGCTACACTGAGATGGGGAGATTGGCACAAGAGAGGAATCTGTGGTGGCTGCATCAATCGACTCAGAAGACTTACATAAAAAGAAAAAAGAAGATGTTCGGCACTGGGCACATTACTCAGTAAGTATAATGGAATCAGTATATGTAATGTAGCTAAGGCTGGCTCCCAGTTCAAAAGTAATTGTTAATCAGCTCTGCAGCCGCCGAAAAATCGAATTTGACGTTGGCAGTAAAACGAGAAATAGGGAAAATTTGAAAAATGTAAAATGGCATTTGCAGAAAAATTAAAAACTTAAGATTACTGTGCCGAGAATTTAAAAACGCAAGATGGCGAGATTAGTATGGAATTCAAAAGAAGGAATATAGTGGCACTAGCACAGTTGCCCCACTCTAACCTATGACAGCATAGTGTTTTAGTGGGCATTGTGTGAAGGAAACCAATCACAATGTAGCAACGAAATTAAATAAGATCCTTTTTAGTTGCATACAAATTGTGCCATTTTAATAGCTATATCAAACCACACACTGAAAATATATCTAACCTCCAGATGAATTGCCTAAAAAAGTGGTTCAAACAGTTCTGAGCACTATGCGACTTAACTTCTGAGGTCATCAGTCGCCTAGAACTTAGAACTAATTAAACACAACTAACCTAAGAACATCACACATATCCATGCCCGAGGCAGGATTCGAACCTGGACCGTAGCGGTCGCTCGGTTCCAGACTGTAGCGCCTAGAACCGCATGGCCACTCCGTCCTGCAACTGCCTAAAATAACACCCTGTTTCAAAATCAGTATTATATGAGGTTACTTGAAGCCATGTGTAAATGTAGTGGCTACAATCAAAATAATTTGTTTTAAAATTAGTTTTAGAGATCTGTGATTTCATTGCTTCCTGTAGTGGATGTTTTTCTATAACTTATAAGGTCGTTTTTTGTAATTTGTCTTGTTTGCTTTAATGGTATCTTTGTGAATAGGTTTGTAAGAGCAAATGAAATAATTTTCCAATTTTCTTGTATTTGTATTAATTTTATGCAATCTACTAATGTTCTCGAGCTTTTATAGTACACTTTTTGCTGTAGGTAAACAGCATTGAACGAAAAATTCACAACACTTCAATTAAACAACTTGTAGCCACAGCATTATGAGAAAACGTCCAATAAGGAAAGACAATAAACTGTCAGTAGAATTGAAAAAGTAATTACAGAAAAATATGTAACAATCAAATGCAAATCGTCAACAATACTCTCAAGACCATAAATCAGAAACTACAACAACAAAACGCAATCCCTATAAAATATGATAAAGGGAGCAAATTAGTTGTTATAAATCACAATGGATATGTAGACAAATTAATGACTTTTTTCAGAGACAACAAGATTATAGAGTAGTTAAACAACCCAACAAACAAATATTCCACACAAACAAAGAAATGCATTGAAAACTGTGATATAATTTCAATAGACCCACATACACCAACAACAATATTATATTCAACCTAAGATACACAAACATTTAATTCCAATCCACCTGATTATTAACTGTATTGACAGCCCATCTTGTTTGACAAGTAAAACATAAAGCGTTACTAACCAAACTGTATACCTGTAACAAAACGTACACCATTAGAAACTAGACAACATTAGTACATGCCATAAAAGAAATACTAGTACTTAAATATTACAAACGTATAACGAAGCATGCCAGTACAGCAAATAACAAATTATAGAAAGTTACTCTCTAAAGTATAGAGACACATCCTTCACAGGAACCAGTCTCCTAAAACTAACTGTAAATTAAAACTATTCTGAATTGAACCACTAAATTTATACACAAGCTGATGGAGTAGCAGAGGGAAACAACTGCAGAAATATTTATCAGCACACTGGAAGAAAAATTTTGTCCAATTGGTCATTACTTTACAGAATTATATATTACCATTGTTATGTAGACGACACTCTGATACTAATATATGCAAACGACGAAAATATCTTATAGCTTCACCAAGAGCTCAACAGTTTGCATTCAAAAATTAAATTCAAAATGGAAACAGAAACAAATAAATCCATAAATTATCTCAGCAGTAATATCAGCAACATTAACAATCATGACCTCTCTGAACAACATAATTCAATAATTCTTATCACCCAAAATCGCAAAATCACACCTATTTTAACTCAATGATCAATAGAACCATCAATTTAATGCTGAAACATAAAATAATGAGCTTACAATTCTCCAGTACATTGGTCAACAAAATAATTTCAGCCCAAATATAGTGCACAAAAAACCAACCCCTGCACAAGGACATAAAACTAACAAAAAAAGAATCTAACAAAAAATCATCACTTGTATTGACAATATATTTGTGACAAATGACGAATAAAATAAAACCAACTCTTACACAAAACAGACATAAGATTATCCTTCGGAACAAACAACAATCTAGAGACGAGAATTCGATCAGGAGAAACCAAAATTCTTGATTTTACTACGCAAGCATTCAAAAATTCTTGTAACGATTGCGCTAAATTCTGTATTGAGAAGAGTGAGACGAAGACCTCGGCCTAATGCAAGAAGAGCTCCTCACGACGTCAGAGGTGTTCGGTAACTCAGTCCAGGTTCTAACCAGAGCTTCTGCCGCTGTGTAGAGATGTCAGAATATTCAAGCTCTCCCTCTATCTTATAAAGTAATTGAGGAAGTGGGTATTTTATCAAAATCCGGTAGTTTTACAAAAGTTTTGCTGCCATTTCTTCGTGTGATTTTTCAGCTAGATATACAGAAGGATATCTCATTGTTACGAGTATGTTGTGCTGTAGAAACATACTGTTACAGACAGCAACATGTCACCTTCCAGCAGATACATTCTTGATCTAGTCTCCTGATGGGCTCGAATTTAGAGTGTCTACGTGTTTTCTCTCCTTGCCTCCCTCTCCATTCAGCATCCACCTACGAACACAAACCTTCCCCTGCTTGCGTCTGATGCACTTGTCTCCCTTTCTGTGTCTGACACTACCTCAGAAAGCACCTCTGATAGTGTTCCAATGATCTGGATGGGTGGGACGTTTGTTTCCTGGGCAGACGACCCCGATGCTGAGAGTGGACGGTCTGGAGGTGCACAGAACTCCTTGTGCGTCACCATGCTTGTATTGCTCGTCCTCCTAACGATGGCAGCTTTGCGAACTTTTCAGACAGCCACTGTCAATGTCAATATCATTCTTATGAGCCCGTATTGGCATTACTTCATGAAATGATGTATGCTGTGGAAGTTGACTTTGCCCTCCTCCAGGAGATGCATGTTTCAACCTTTTGTAGTCTCCATAGCTTTACGGCACACGCCTCCCATGCTTCCCCCGCTGCTAACGGGATGGTGATACTCCTATGTGACGGTGTCCTCGCTGATATGATTGCCTGTCTCCCTGATGCCAGATGTGTGGCTCTCACGTTTGGTGGCCTGACGATCATCAGAATCTAGTTCGTGTCGCCTCCATGACCGTTCTATTTTCATCTCTGAGGCAGTCACGCCTTTGTTCCTGGGTCTGCAAGAAGTGCTAATGATGGTAGGCCGTTTCAACTCCATTCAGGCGCCCAAAGACCAGCTGCCACGTAGCTCTCTGTGCGCAGCGCTGCCGGCAATTCTCCAGTACATCTACGTTTGATAACAATCGTCTGGCTTTTACATATTTCACTAGCCATTCTTCCTGTCGCCTCGATCGTTTTATATCTCCCGCGATGTTGCCGACGAGTGCAAGTTGCTGTAGTCTGACCTATTATATTCTCTGATCATAATTCACACATCTGTGCCATCCATTTCTGCCTGCAAAGAGTGTGGAGCGGCCGTGATGCGTAACAGTCTGCCCTACCTTGGTGGGTCCTCTGTCCAAAGCCTGCCTTCAGCAATGCCTTGATCGGTTACAGAAGGGAAGTGACGGCCTGGCAGCGACGAACCCTGGATTTCTGCTTCACCATTCTCCGTGAATGCACTACGACGTGTATTCGCCAGAGTTTCAGGCAGTCAGGCGATAATGAATTGGGCCAAGACACAGATCACATCCCTCTCTCGATGTCACCTTGAAGGAGCTACGGTCAGAGCACACGCACATAATAGGTTGTGCAGGACTGTCCATGTATGTACCACAATGTAGTGGAATGCTGCCACCATCGGAGGACTCTGGTTAATGTTCTTATGATGTAGATACCCCTTTCATCTTCCCTGTACTCTGCACAACGTCACCATCCTTCCAACATTACGGCGGTCTCCCAACTCTCGTTTATGAGTCGGTTCCTAGGGAAGCAATGATGGTTCCGCTTGCTGACGTCACAGAGAACGAAGTCCATGATGCCATCCAGGCGGGCACTACAAAGACGTCGCCTGGCCCCTACGGAGCACTGCCTCATCTCACACATATAATAAAAGATATGGAAGCCGTGCATTCTTTCATCTGTCGAGGGTCAACCACCCGTGATCAGAAAGCGATAAAGACGATATAAGAAGACGGAACACGCTAACGGGAGTAGCTGTTTAGAAGCTCACCTCGATCTGGCCGAACAGAGCTATAGCGAACACCACAAAGGTCCGGCTTGTTGAAATACTTGTGATTTCGGTCTTTTTCAAGTTGCGAAACGTGTACCGTTAGAGTGTTGTCAGACATTTCGTCCCCTGACTGCTCCAGTGTGGACTGAAATTTGTTGGAACCTTATGTCACCTATCGTGTAGATCCCAGACGGTTTGCTCGACAGTATCCTCATTCCTATCAGCAAGCGTCGGTTACATCACGAATATGCGATTACCTCCCATTTAATTTGTTCAACAGTGTCATGAAGATCTTTACCTGGCTGCTGGTTGCACAGGGTAAACGAACAGGCCAGTACATCGTTTTCCTGATCAAAGTTCTTAAGCAGACGCCAATAACATCCGCACTGCCCTCTGTCACTATCGAGACTTAATAGCTCTTGTTCACGCTCGTCATCTGCACTTTTAGCAGCTCTTGACCTCAGTCAAGCGTTCGATCGGGTCGATCGCGACTACCCGGAAGGAGTGCTCCAAAGTATTGGATACTCGATACTACTATCGACATCTTTTTCGTGAAGTTACATCCCGTGTCCTCTACAATAGCCGTCTCACTTCTCCCATCTTGATCCATCGTTCAGTGCATTAAGGCTGCCTATTCTCCTGCGCTGTTGTATGCTTTCACATTGCTCTGCGGCCATTGTCAGTGGCTATGTGAGATGTCTCTCGCTAGTGATGTGTTCGTTCATATGCACTGGTTATGTCGACAATCTCGTCATCACAGGCTCGGGTTATCCCCGAACGTAAAGCTTCTGGTAGCTGCCTTAACGTCCGCAAATCGAGCACCAGGGCTATAGGTGAAGGTGCTTCCTGCGGAAACCGCTGTTTCATTGTGTGTAGCTGCTGTTCTCACATGTGTAGGCCTTGATCACGCACGAATACCCTCAACTGGCGACGCTTACAGTCCCAAATACGAGACGGGCTCCCACATCATCGTTTACGACCCTCGAACTTCTGCAATAGATACAATATGTAATTATGTGTTTGGCATCACATATCCCCTGCCAGTCACAGGCAAGCCACATTACAATGTCGATGGCCCATTGCATGTTAGCGGTTTTGGCCTGTTTGCCACAGCTTGCTGTTCCAGATGTGGTATGAGACCCTCACCTACTCACGGTTCAGAGCCCGTTTAGGCCTGCATCATGCCCCTGGAAGAGCGATAGCCATTTTCGTCAGCTCTCAAATGGTGTTGTGGCGCTGTTGTCCCATGCCTTAGAGTGGCTGGAAACTGGAGGCTGGAGGCACCACGCTCTCTCTAAGTCCCTATACAGCTTTCGGACGACCTGCCACCCTTCTTTTGCTTTCGCCATTTTTTCGTTGAACTGAGCTACTGTATTTCCATACTGCAATACTGCCAACGCGCTTGACATCCGCGAAGGCGATCTATGGCTTTCTTCAGCAGCACAGGTCACTGAATGTGGCTACGGAGAAGCATCCCTAGATCGACTGGCGTGCCGTCTGGCGATTGGTGTGCGCTTCTTGCATTGCCGCAGACGTCCAGTTTGCATGGTACCTTACTGTCAATGTGAACCAAGTACGCTGGTCACGCCTTCACTCGATTCACCTTGCAGACAACCCACTGTTTGTCACCTGTGGTGCTCTGGACACGGAAGAGGGTCACCTTTTGTGGGAATCGGCGACAAGTGCTGGCCCTAATTACCCGCACGACTCCTCATCAGGTACCTCCTCACTCGTCTTTGCGGACTGAGGATACTTTCCACAAACGAAGACAAACTCCGTGGAGTCGCAGTTCACTACTTGTTTGATGATGGCGGAAAAAATGTCCGTGATTTTTAACGCTTCCTTAATGAACGTCATTGTGGAGTTATCTGCAATCCCAAATACAGACCATTTTTCTCCAGGTTCCCTTCCAGTACCTTTCTCTGCCCACTACAGAGATGGGGCGTTACTGCAAAGAGCAGTTGATCCTGCCTTTTCCACCTTTTAGAAGCAGTTATTCTCTAGTCATCGGTATGCTCTCACTAGGCTTCGATATTCTCGCAGAATACAGAGACTGGAAACCCCATCCTATTCGCGACGTCGTTTTCCTGCTCTTCTCGGTGCTATTAACAACGATAAAAGAAAGAAGAAAAGAAAATTTAATAAATAATTCATTGATGTTCTTTCTACCTTTACTCCATGTTCCCTATGCTTTCTTGGCTCTCTGGAGGGAGGAAACTGGAGATGCTGGCCAGGCTTCGGGTTGCGACTCGTGCCCAGTTTGCTCTCACCCCTTCCTTTGCGACCAAGGAAGTTCCCTTGGAAGGAAACGAGGTCAGAGCATACACCTAGTGAGCAGAAACCCTCGTTCCAATGCAGGTCTGCCAAAAAGTTTCAACTTACCCCTTTGTGCCGGCCGAAGTGGCCCAGCGGTTCTAGGCGCTTCAGTCTGGAACCGGGAGACCGCTACGGTCGCAGGTTCGAATCCTGCCTCGGGCATGGATGTGTGTGATGTCCTTAGGTTAGTTGGGTTTAAGTAGTTCTAAGTTCTAGGGGACTGATGACCTCAGATGTTAAGTCCCATAGTGCTCAGAGCCATTTGAACCATTTTTTTACCCCTTTGTCTTAATGTCTGTAATTCCTTTGTGCTTTATTTCTTGTTTGTCTTACTTCTGTCAATGTTCAGCAGTACTTTATATGATTCTGCTGTGTATCTACGACATTTGACATGATAGGAAAAAGCTGATTTAACCACAGAACGTGACACTCCAAAATTAGCTAAATTTTTTGCAAACCATATGCAGAAATAGATTTTAAAAAGTTGACTAGTGTTATTAATAAATTGATAGAATAAGTGACGATTCTGAAAAGAATCTCCTCATTATCGCAAATTGTAATGCTTACCGCAGAAATTCGATCTCATGAACCAAGCGTCTGCATCACAGATGGTTGCCAGCTTCTATCGAAGCCTGCTAAAGAGGTACACAAACCTTCTTTGTTTGATCTCTCTGTCTGCTCGCTGTGCTTCCTCTGTGTCCCCAGCCATGGGCCTTCCATTCGTGATTATTTGTCTATATTTTCTCTGTCCAAAGAAATGGAATGTTTTTTGGTTGACACGAGAAGAGATTATCCTGGAGATACTGACTTGCTCAGTAAGGGACACCTTTGTTCTCCCTTGGGTCCATTTTATGAAAAGTACCCTGCGGCAGCACCAAAGCTCGAATACATCAATAAGATGCTTCGCTCGCAACCATGAGTAAAGCGAAAACCACGAGTGTTTCGAAAAGTCGGACCTTTGTGGTGCTCATTATCGCTCTTTTCTGCCACATCCAGGCGAGCTCCTAAAGATTCACACGCATCTGCGTGATCCGTCTTTTTATCTCAACTTTACCGCTCTCCGTGCCACAGATGGTTGACCCAAGAAAGGTGAAAGAATTCCCGGCTTCCATTTCTTTCAATCTACCTTTTTGCTGATCCTGTGCTCATAGATAATCTATCGTTAGTTCGGACTTGCTGTGATGGATGACTAACCGATCAGATAGATTAATGTTCTTTAGTCTTTTTACTAATCCAACTTGTTCATCTTCCCTTCTGACTAAAAACATGGTGTCTCTCTTCGACCTGGAATAGATCATAACAATACAGGGTGAGTCAGTTGAGCTTATCGATATCATTTTATGCAACCCGCGATTGTATAACTGGCCTTCGATAACCACGCGCGAGATATTTATATCCTCTCGCCCAATACGTAAAAACTATTAGTTGCACAGAAAAATAGAACAGGACCGTAACTTACTTGCCACATTAAAACTGTGTGTTTCAGACGAGAAACGAATTCGAGAAAATTGCCTTTTGTGGGCAACTGCTCTAACAACTCAGCAACCTAACCACAACTCGCAACCCCTCCTCGTAGCTTTATTTCCGCTAGTACCTCGTCTCATGCCTTCCAAACTTCGCGGAGGATTTCCTGCAAAACTTGGAAGAGTAGCTCTCCTGGAAGAAAGCATACTGCGAGGACATGTCTTGGCCGCCGCCTCAGTGATGTTTCCAAAATGGTTTTTTGAAGATAAGAGACGAGGTACTGACGGAAGTAAAGCTCTGGGGACGCTGCCTGAGCCATGCTTTGGTAGCTCAGTTGGTAGAGTACTTTTTCAAGAAAGGCAAAGTTCCCGAAGTCGAGTCTCGTTGTGGCACACAGTTTTATTTTGCCAGGAAGTTCCACATCAGCGCAGAGTGAAAATTTCAGTCTAGAATTGGACCGTTTTGTAGGAAATTTAATGTAGTCAAATATAGTACCGGGGTACGTCTTCAATGGAGGCCACGTTTTTCGAGTTACCAAGAAAAACGTACAATATTGACCTTCGAGCTCACCTCCACAACCACACTCATTCCTCACCATTGAGGATGTCTAGTATATCGTTCGTGGCACCCCCTCCCACCACTGAACAAAAATTTCCGACTGCAACGGCTATTCCCAGAGTTAAACATTTTTCCTCTCTATTTATATACGTTACCAGCATCGTCAGACATTTCGTTAACACAATTAATTTAAACGTTCCCATGAGGATAATGAAGGAAAACCGACATTTATAGAAGTTACGCTAAAACAAATCACATTGACAGTTTCATCCAAACTTAACCCACGCAAGCACAATAGTTCCGCATTCAGAAGGCCTGTCGAATGTAACAATGTATTTGTTTATTCTATGCCGATAAAATTCACAAAACTATGAATCAAAATTTACAGAAACGTCCGTTTTATAATTTGTAAGTGCTAGACAAACCCGCTGGCTTAATAATACCAGTAAGTAGAAGCAAAGATGTCGAATGTGAGAAGTAGTTCGTGCAGTCGTAAATTTTTGTAAGATGGTAGGAGGGAGTGCTGTGAACAGCATCCTAGAAACCCACAAAGTGTGCGAATGGGGGTGTGTTTGAAGGTAATTTTTGTACTATTTCTTGCATAGCTAGAAAACTACAGCCTGTACTCGAGAACTACATTAAATTGCCTACAAAATGATTGTGTTCATTTTTTCTGTAAGACTTCTACACTGATCAGTCAGAACATAAATACCACGTATCTACCCTACTGGCCATTAAAATTGCTACACCACGAAGGTGACGTGCTACAGTCGCAAAAAATAACCAACAGGAAGATAATGCTGTGATATGCAAATGACTAGCTTTTCAGAGCATTCACACAAGATTGGCGCCGGTTGCGACACCTACAACGTGCTGACATGAGGAAAGTTTCCAACCGATTTCTCATACACAAACAGCAGTTGACCGGCGTTGTCTTGTGAAACGTGGTTGTGATGCTTCGTATAAGGAGGAGAAATGCGTACCATCACGTTTCCGACTTTGATAAAGGTCGGATTGTAGCCTATCGCGATTGCGGTTTATCGTATAGTGACATTGATGCTCGCGTTGGTAGAGATCCAATGACTGTTAGCAGAATATGGAATCGGTGGTTTCAAGAGGGTAATACGGAACGCCGTGCTGGATCCAAACGGCCTCGTATCACTAGCAGTCGAGATGAGAGGCATCTTATCCGCATGGCTGTAACGGATCGTGCAGCCACGTCTCATTCCCGAGTCAACAAATGGGGAAGTTTGCAAGACAACAACCATCTGCACGAACAGTTCGACGACGTTTGCAGCAGCACGGACTATCAGCCCGGAGACCATGGCTGCGGTTACCCTTGACGTTGCATCACAGACAGGAGCGCCGGCGATGGTGTACTCAACGACGAAACTGGGTGCACGAATGGCAAAACGTCATTTTTTCGGAAGAATACAGGTTCTGTTTACAGCATCATCATGGTCGCATCCGTGATTGACGACATCGCGGTGAACGAACATTGGAAGCGTGTATTCGTCATCGCCATACTCGCGTATCACCCGGCGTGATGGTATTCGATGCATTTGGTTACACGTCTAGGTCACCTCTTGTTCGCATTGACGGCACTTTGAAAAGTGGACGTTACATTTCAGATGTGTTACGGACCGTGGCTCTACAATCCATTAGATCCCAGCGAAACGCTACATTTCAGCAGGACAATGCACGACCGCATTTTGCAGCTCCTGTACGGGCCTTTCTGGATACAGCAAATGTTCGAAAGCTGCCCTGGCCAGCACATTCCCCAGATCTCTCACCAATTGAAAACATCTGGTTAATGGTGGCCGAGCGACTGGCTCGTCACAATACGCCAGTCACTACTCTTGATGAACTGTGTGGTATCGCGTTGAGGCAGCATGGGAAGCTGTACCTCTACACGCCATTCAAGCTCTGTTTGACTCAATGGCCAGGCGTATCAAGGCCATTATTACGGCCAGAGGTGGCTGTTCTGGGTACTGATTTCTCTGGATCTTTGCACCCAAGTTGCGTGAAAATGTAATCACATGTCGGTTTTAGTATAATATATATCCAATGAATAATCCATTAAATTTCGGGCATGCAGCCGCGCAAATGAAATTTCTTCTGCTGATATTTCGGCCGCGTATCATCCGGCCATCTAAAGAGCGAGTTCCAAGACTGATGGTGAATTTTATGAGCAAATTGACGGTGTTGCCATGGGAAGCCCCCTCACCCCTCTGGTAGCTAATTTATTCATGGAAGACTTCGAGGACAAGGCACTGGACTCGGCATGTTTTAAACCTACGGTCTTCTGGAGGTACGTGGACGACACATTCGTGGTATGGCCCCATGGTATGGATGAATTACATCGATTTCTTGAGCATCTGAATTCCATCCATGCCAGCATTAAATTTACTATGGAAATAGAAAAAGACGGCTGCCTCCCCTTTCTGGATGTTGTCGTTCGCCATAAAAGTGATGGCACATTAGGACATGCCGTACATCGGAAACCAACGCACACAAATCTATACCTTCATGCCAGTAGCTGCCATCACCCTTCTCAGAGCATGGGTGTCCTTAAGACCTTAGTGCATCGGGCGCACTGTATATCCGATGAAGACAATTTACAAGAAGAGCTAACATACCTCAAGAGTATTTTTAAATCGAACGGATATTCTCCGCAACAAATTCGTAGAGCATTCGATGTAAAACCTAAAAAGAAGGTATGCGATGGGGAAGAAGATAGTAATTTCTGCCTTATGTGGGTGCTCTTTCTTCAAAGATAGGCCATATTCTTGAGAAACACTGTGTTAAGGTGATCTTCCGGCCCCCCATGAAGATTGCGGCTTTACTCGGCTCTGTGAAGGACGTTTTACTGCTTCGCAAGGCGGATGTGTACCAGATTCCTTGCGGAAATTGTGAGCTGTCATACATAGGTCAAACAACACGCACCGTTCATGAGAGGTGTGTGGAGCATGGAAGATACACACGCGTATTACAACCAGACAAGTCAACTGTGGCCGAATATTGTATTGATACGGGTCATTCCATGAATTACAGTGATGTGAAGATTTTAACATCCACCTCTTCCTTTTGGGAATCTGTATTCAAGGAAGCCATAGAAATTCGATTAGCCAACAATTTAATAAACAGAGACAATGGTTTTAATCTGGACAAAGCATGGAATCCGGCTCTTGGAGTAATTAAATTGCAGAGAAGTCGTCACCGTGTCACCGCCGCCGATCAAACATCGATAAGCATATCGAATGTCCGTACGCCTTCGCCACAGGCGGCGCAGCATCTGTGACCCGCATGCGCAGTACCGCCGCGGTGGAGCATATAAGGCCGCGCTTGGCACCTTGTCATCAGTCTTGTGACTCGCTCTGAAGATGGCCGGACGATACGCGGTCAAAATATCAGCAGAAGAAATTTTATTTGCGCGGCTGCATGCCCGAAATTTAATGGATTATTCATTACGCCGCGAGAAGTTGAAAATGCACATATCCAATGAATACCTGTTTATCATCTGCGTTTCTTCTTGGTGTATCAAGTTTAATGGCCAGTAGTGTAATAGCTGGTACGTCAACTTTGGCACTAATAACAGCGGTGACGCGTCATTGCATGGTAGTAATGAAGACTTTGTAGGTCGCAGGAGGGGGTTGGCACTACGTCCGCACACAGAACTCACCTAAATTTCCGTAAATTCCGGGGAGGTGACGATGAGCTCTGACGCCACGTTCAATCGTGTCCCACATGTGATCGATCGGGTTCATATCTTGCGACTTAGGGTGGCAGCACAAGAACTGGAACTCACCGCTGTATTACTCTAATCACTCCATCACACTCCTGGCCTTATGACGTGGCCCATTAGCTTCCTGAAGAATGCAACTGCCATCGGGAAACATGATTGTCATGAAGGGGTGTATGTGGTTTCCAACCAGTTTACGATACCCCTTGGCAGTCAGGTGCCTTGCAACTGGTCCACTGGACTCATGGATGCCCAGGAGAATGTTCTTCACATCGTAGTGGAGCCGCTGCCAGCTTGTCTTCGTCCTGTGGTACAGGTGTCAAGGAGCTGTACCCCTGGAAGGTGACGGATTCTTGCTATCCCATGACGAAGTTATAATGATTCATCAGACCATTCAGCGCTCTGCAACTGCGGCAAAGTTTAATACCGATGATCATGTGTCTTTTTCTGTCGTAGCTGCTAATGCCGTGGTGTTAACATTGCCAAATGCTTGGGTCATTGGCTGTGGAGGCCTAGTGTTCAGTGCACTGTGTGTTCAGACACACTTGTACTCTGCCCAGCAATAAAGTCTGATGTCAGTTCCGCCACAGTTCGCCGCCTGTCCTGTTTTACCTGTATGCCCGGCCTACGACGTCCGGCGTCTGTAATGAGGTGTGTGGCCACCCAACCCCCACGACGTTTGGACGAGGTGTCATCTTGGTTTCACCACGTATTGAAGACACTCGCCGCAACATACATCTAACTCCCGACAAGTCGCTTCTGATCGAACTTCCACGCAATTAACATTTCCCTTTCGGTCCAACTCTGATGGATCACGGACCTTCCCCGCGCTCATTGGTATTACATGCACTGTGCGTGTGTCTGATCAGCAGTCATTCCCCGCCAGTTGATGTTGCTATTGCCTGGACGGATTTATGTCGATGGTAGAGCGGAGGTCATAATTTTCAGGCCGAGCGGTCCTAGACGCTAAAGTGTGGAACCGTGAGATCGCTACGGTCGCAGGTTCGAATCCTGCCTCGGGCATGGGTGTGTCTGATGTTCTTAGGTTAGTTAGGTTTAAGTAGGTTCTAAGGTCTAGGGGCTGAAGACCTCAGAAGTTAAGCCCCATAGCGCTCAGAGTCATTTGAACCATTTGACCCATAATTTTCAGGCTGATTAGTGTAATACGCGCACAGTGAGCGAGAGGATATGAAAGTCTCGCACGTCGTTTTTGTAGGCCAGATGTATTGAGGGTTGCGCAAAACGACATCGTTAGGGGCAGCTGAATCATACTGTATATACATCATTCTGGAGAAAATATAAACAATTCCTTAGAGTTGCTCACACATAATGATCATAAAAAGTAGATGTTTCGCAGCAAGCTAAAAACACCAGTACAGACATAGAATAATGAAACGTTACCACATCACAAGAACGATGAGTGTTGTTTAAATATCAACTGATATTTTTTGAGTAACAAAACTGCTACCTTCAGCTGATAAATAATAATTCAGGTGTTTTAGCAGGTGAGATACGAGCAAAATTCAAAGTAAGCAATTTACAATCTTTGTTCGTGTTTTGTAAACTGTATGCCTCTTATCTTCTTAAGTGCTGTCGGAATGTAATTCGTAAAGTTCGTCTTGAGAGTGTATACGAATTTTATATCCTGGACTGTTAATTTCGGAGCAGTCTTAAGTGCTTCCACAGTAATATTAAAAGGAAATATTGTGATCCAATATGTGCTTGTGTACACGACGGCTGTCGTTCCTTCCGCACCTGTTAATAAAGTGACACGCCGCCGAGCTTCAAAGAATACAAATTGGCGTAACGCACACTGGCCAGCGAATCTCAGCACCAAAGCAAAAGGAGCTCCCCAGCAACGTGTAGGCAGAGTGTTGGTTCACACACGAGCTCTGCTTCAGGCTGCGCATGCGCACTCGCCAACGAACTCAAATAATTGGATTTCGTATCCCATCAGGCAGGCAGTTATCCTAAATAAAACTCGTCCGCGGTGGCTCGCGCAACCCAAGCATTTTTATTCACAACCGATTTCGCCGTCTCGCCGCTTTCCCCACCCAACTAATTTCCATGCTTATTCCAACGTGTATGACCCTAAATAGAGTGACAGCTCTCAGCCTAGGCAACACATCAAATTTATTCCCCCCTAACTTTTAATAAATCACAGAAACATGACACAACGCTGGGAGGCATAAGGTTGATGCAAATTGGTTGGCGACTGTTAAAAAAACAAACAAAAAAGGTATTTTTAAAATAAAATTAAAGCAACAACAGCCCTCGGTCGCAAAAATGAAGTCTTTTGACCTAGGTTTCGGCAACTACTAAGAGTGCCTTCTTCTTCTTCTTCTTCTTCTGCTTTTACGTCCTCATTGGACCACTTTAGTCAATCATTTCTGGTCCTCTTCTTTGGTATTTTCCCCTTCCGAGTGGCCCAGTATCTCTTCATTCGTTCCGATGCTTTTCGTCGTTCCTCATCTGTAAATACCCTTTTCATTGTATGTCGTTTGTCAATTTTTGGTTTAAATCTTATTTCTGTGTCCCTCAACTTCTTTAAATTTGGCGTTTTGTTCTGCAAATCATCCAGAGTTATTTCCAGTTCTTCCATATCCTCTCTTATTTCCTTAAGCCATCCTCCTTGTTGTTTCAAATTCCAGAGTTTCTCAATAATTTTCCTTGATAATCTGGTTTCTGGTGTCCTCAGAATGTGACCACAAAAAGAGATCCTTTTCTTTCGTATAGTATCGGTGATGGGCTCCAGTTCTCTGTATACCACTTCATTTGGAACTATCCGCCATTGCCCAGCTTTTTGATATTTCTTATTTATGCATGTTCTAGCAATTCTTCTCTCTACTTTTAAAATTTTGTCAATTCTGTTTTTCTGGGTGACTTTAAAAAGAGTTTCACTTCCGTATGTAACCTCTGGTTGAACCACCGTCTTGTAATGTTTTAATTTTGTTTTAATTGATAGACATTTTTTATTGTACGTAGACCATGTTAGTTTTTGAGCTTTTATCATTTTATTAGTTCTTGCTCGCCATGCAGGTTTCTCGTTCAATTTATGTGTTATAATTTCACCCAGGTATTTAAATTGTTTCACTATTTTAATTTCCCTATTGTTCACTGTGATGTGATCTATTACAAGTGGATCCGTTACCATTATTTCAGTCTTTTCAAATGATATCTGGAGTCCTAATTTTTGTGCTATATTTTGTAAGCTTGTTATTTGTTTCGTGGCTTCCTGAATATTATTAGCTAGTAATGCTAGGTCATCAGCAAATCCCAAGCAATTTAGATTTATTTTATCTTTCTTAGTTCCAATTTTAATATTCATAGGATTTTACTTGTACCATTCTCTCATTACATATTCAAGAGCACAATTGAATAGCAATGGTGATAAACAATCTCCCTGTCTCAACCCTGTTTTAATCGTAAATGGTTCAGATATTTCTCCTCTAAATTTTACTTTGGATTTGGTGTTTGTTAAGGTTAACTGTATCATTTTTATTAATTTAGGATGAAGTCCAGAATTCCTTAATATTTTCATCATTGAAGATCTATGGATGCAATCATACGCCTTTTTGAAATCTACAAAGGTTATGACTAGTTGTTCTTGCCTTCTTTTGTAGACATCCATAACTAACTTCAAGGTGATTATCTGTTCTGGGCAGCTTCTCCAGGATCTAAATCCTCCTTGATATTCTCCCAGTTCCAGTTCCAGTTGATCTTTACAGCGGTTGTATAGTATTCTTGACATGATCTTATACGTGCAGTCCAAAAGGGAAATTCCTCTATAGTTGTCTGGATTTGATTTTTCTCCTTTCTTATGTAATGGATGTATTATAGCAGTAGTCCAATTTTCTGGTAATTTCTCTTCATTCCAGATTTTTACTATGCATTGGTGTAATGCTATCTTTACTGGTTCTGCTGCATATTTCCAAAGTTCCAAAGAGTGCCTTCATTAGTACAAAGCCATAGGAAAATTTAAAAAAAATGTAAGTACTGACTAGCTGTTCAAAAAAGAAAAGAAAAGGTAATTACATGTCACGTATGAAATAAATATCAAGAGATAAAGTTTTAGTCTCAAAATTTTCAACATAGAAGATAAGACACTAAGAGCTGCTCGCACGTGTTGAGCTACGGTAGCATCAGACTGAGGCGCCAGAGTTAGCAACTGCAGGCACGTGAACATAACACCAAAAGTGCCATCTAGTAGCCGCAAATGCAAACAGGCTACTCAACATTCAAAATATTGACAGACGACTATTATGTGAATATTATTTAATACATGAAGTAAGAGGCAATATTTTATCTGACAATGGCAGACAAGGTAACAATTACTCTACATAAGATCTTAGAAGTACAGTTTAAAGGCTGAAAACGCCATTACAGAATTACAAAGGGAGCTGAATACCTCAGCGAGTAGAAAAACGGTATAACATGAAATGTAGTTAATATAAATCGTTTAATGAAAAAAATATTATGAATCGACTTAGACAGAAAAAATATTTCGGTAACTGCACGAGGAAACACGAAGTCAAATATCAAGTATCGGCTTTATATCGTTTAAGAAGCTTTTATTATGTAATTTTAGCTGCTCATTAAGAATGAGGCCATCATCTCCGTGAGAAAAATGTTGACATTGTGAACAGATACAGGCGCGTGACCTGTAATCAGAAGGTGGTCGGAAAAAGACGAATTTTGGGTGATAGTAACAATTTTTCTTAAGAAATGTTCTTTGTAGCTGACTGTAAAGGAACGCCTTGTTTGTCCTATGTAATAAGTGACGCAAAAAATCTTATAGACACGAGAATTTTTCAAAGAGGTAGGGGTCGATTTTAAAGTATGAATAAAATTTTTTGGTTGAAAAGTCGCAATTACAGTTGTCTTTATTACGAAGAAGGCGTTGACTCCGATGGGAGATGATCCCCAAGAAAGGAATAGACTGAAACTTCTTCTTTAGGCTGGAATCAATGATACAGGGGCCGAGTGTAATAATTGTTTAATAGTTTTGTTTTTAAGGATGTTATCCGTTATGGCAGCTTCGTATTCGTTATTAGCTGCTGTCGTTTCAATTAAATTAATTTCATCTTCAAATTTTTCTTTCGAGAGTGGAACAGGAGTAGGTCTGCGAATAGCAGAATGAAAGAAAGCTTTCTTATGATGCAGTGGGTGCATGGAAGACTCAGGTACGATCTGATCGGTATATGTTTCTTTACGAAGAACATTAAATGATATTTTATTTTCTTGTGCTGTAAGCGTCTAGAAAATTCAATTGATGGGCCTCGTTGTAGAGTTCGCTGGTGAAGGATTTTTTCTCGTAAAGTTCATTGAAGAGACTGAAAATACGGTCAATGTTTTTGGATTCCCTTTGTAATTTTGTAATGGCGTTTTCAGCTTTTAAACTATACTTCTAAGCACTTATGTGGACAAATTGTTGCCATATTACTGCTGTCAGACAAAATATTGCCTCTTACTTCATGTATTAAATAATATTCATCATAATATTCGTCTGTCTATATTCTGAATGTTAAGTACCCTGTTTGTATTTGCGGCTACTAGGTGGAACTTTTGGTGTTATGTTCACCTGCCTGCAATTGCTAACGCGGGCGCCGCAGTTTGATGCTACTGCAGCTGGACATGTGCGAGCAGCCCATAGTGGCTTGCCTTCTATGTTTTCTATTTTAAAATTTTGTGATTAAAGCTTTACCGCTTCTATTTTCTTCGTGACATGTAGGTAGTGTTTCTTTTCTTTCTCATACTGCTAGTCAGTAATTACACTTAAAAAAATTTTTCCTATAATTTTGTACTTTTACCACTTTGAATGTTTTACTTCTGACGAAGGCACTCTTCGTAGTTGCCGAAACTTAGGTCAAAGGTTTCATTGTTTCGAGCAAGAGCTATTATTGCTTTACTTTTACTTTGTAAACGGTCGCTGACAACGCAGCCATGTTCAGAACTTTTATTTTTTTTAGGGTTCCGTGCCTCATTGTGAGTCTGTCTGTCTGCCTGTCCGCCTGTTGACAGCCTTTATCTCAGAAACGGATGGGCGTAAAAAAAATAAAAAAAATAGTTTCAGCTTCTAAGTCAGTACAATCAAAAGATACGGCCATTTTCTCACGTATTTTAAAACTCACAAACTCACTAGTCAAAACCAATAGGTCACTTGCCTTTAGCCTAGAATCACGAAATTTTGCAAGAAGCGAGCTTTCACAATAGAATTAAAGGAAAAAAAGGCGAAAATAGTAAAAGTGTGACTGTATCATACGAAAGCCTTTTTCGTCATTTATTATCGGACTGTCCATTCGTCTGTCTGTTTAGATGTCATTTTCTGAAGAAGGGGTCGACGTATCGACTTCATACTTACGTCTCACACAAAGATGTGGGGCACCTTCGTGGTGCAAAAATATTGCGCTTCTAAGTCAAGGCAGACAAAGATACGGCTTTTTGTGGCACATATACACAGAAACTCACTCAGTGAAACCTATACATACTTACCATTCACCTCGAATTATGAATTTTGGCAAGAAGTAAGGCTTCACAGCACAAGTAAAGGAAAGAAATAGCAAAATATTAATTCTGTAATTGAAAATCTACTTCTTTTGTCATTTGTTAACCGACTTCAGACTTATAAGGAGCAATCAAAAACTTCGATGGACGTACAATCCAGAATAGGCGTCACAGTCAAATAAAACCGCCATGAAGACTGAGGCGATCATCCAACCAACGCAACAGGTTGAATAGCCACGTTTAGTAAAATATCGCGTTCTGCTGCGTAGAGAAGTTCGTAACAGGCTGCTACACATGGTAGTCCGACATGAACCGTCGACTATTCACGACATTTGCTAATGGACCGAACGCGTGATAATCGCATGGGGAGAGATCAGGAATACAGGGCGGGAGCTCGGGTGTCTCTCACGTGCATTATCTTAAAGCAACAGCACCCGTTGTTACTAGAATGAGATTTTCACTCTGCAGCGGAGTGTGCGCTGATATGAAACTTCCTGGCAAATTAAAACCGTGTGCCGGATCGAGACTCGAATCCGGGACCTTTGCCTTTCGCGGGCAAGTGCTCTACCATCTGAGCTACCCAAGCACGACTCACGCCGCGTCCTCACAGCTTTACTTCCGCCAGTACCTCGTCTCCTACCTTCCAAACTTTCCAGAAGCTCTCCTGCACAGGAGGAATGACTGTCTTTTTGGTTTGGTGTATTATTTTATGTCTTTTGGGTTTCAGTTCAGGTTTCTTATTCATCCTTCTCTGCATAAGCAAAGTCCAATAGTTTTTCAATAAATAAACCAAATAATCTAATGAGACTTCAGAGATGTTGATGCCTGTCCTCTAGGCCGTTTGTCGGAGGCACAGTAATCCAGCACGATAGTGAATACGACGCACCTGCAAGTATAGCTTCCACATTTACATAACAGTCTTTCTGTACTGACCATCAAGAACAGCAACATCGCAGTACGATGTTCCACAGTCTCCATAAGCAAGAATCTTGCCACCTCCGAATTTTGACAACTGATGAAAGAAGCTTCTCTTTCTTACACAAGACGAGACACTATCGCAACATTCTCATAAGATGTTCGAGTGAGAAACCTACTGCAATATCTTTCATTAAATACCATATGTATTTGACATTACAGCTGCCTACTTTGAGCGGTTGGATTCAATCGCTAATCATACCAATATCAAAGCATGTAGTACACTTCATGTCGATTTGACGATTGTTGCATGCTGTCATAAAGATGGTTCAGTTCTCATATCCAGTAGTTTTATAACACCTGATGATGATCTAACCCGGTAATAAACTCGTCGATAAGCAGCTCTTGGCTGTTTTGAAATTTGACTTCTTTCGAATATCATGAGCCGTGGGGCAATATCTGCACAAAATAAAATGTAGAGCTTAATCATAGGGTGCCAAAGTCCTCATGATCTTATTGATACGTCCAGCTTAACCCGCAGGACAGGACAGGTACAGGGTGTTTCAAAAATGACCGGTATATTTGAAACGGCAATAAAAACTAAAGGAGCAGCGATAGAAATACACCGTTTGTTGCAATATGCTTGGGACAACAGTACATTTTCAGGCGGACAAACTTTCGAAACTACAGTAGTTACAATTTTCAACAACAGATGGCGCTGCAAGTGATGTGAAAGATATAGACGACAACGCAGTCTGTGGGTGCGCCATTCTGTACGTCATCTTTCTGCTGTAAGCGTGTGCTGTTCACAACGTGCAAGTGTGCTGTGGATAACATGGTTTATTCCTTAGAACAGAGGATTTTTCTGGTGTTGGAATTCCACCGCCTAGAACACAGTGTTGTTGCAACAAGACGAAGTTTTCAATGGAGGTTTAATGTAACCAAAGGACCGAAAAGCGATACAATAAAGGATCTGTTTGAAAAATTTCAACGGACTGGGAACGTGACGGATGAACGTGCTGGAAACGTAGGGCGACCGTGTACGGCAACCACAGAGGGCAACACGCAGCTAGTGCAGCAGGTGATCCAACAGCGGCCTCGGGTTTCCGTTCGCCGTGTTGCAGCTGCGGTCCAAATGACGCCAACGTCCACGTATCGTCTCATGCGCCGGAGTTTACACCTCTATCCATACAAAATTCAAACGCGGCAGCCCCTCAGCGCCGCTACCATTGCTGCACGAGAGACATTCGCTAACGATATAGTGCACAGGATTGATGACGGCGATATGTATGTGGGCAGCATTTGGTTTACTGACGAAGCTTATTTTTACCTGGACGGCTTCGTCAATAAACAGAACTGGCGCATATGGGGAACCGAAAAGCTCCATGTTGCAGTCCCATCGTCCCTGCTTCCTCAAAAAGTACTGGTCTGGGCCGCCATTTCTTCCAAAGGAATCATTGGCCCATTTTTCAGATCCGAAACGATTACTGCATCATGCTATCTGGACATTCTTCGTGAATTTGTGGCGGTACAAACTGCTTTAGACGACACTGCGAACACCTCGTGGTTTATGCAAGATGGTGCCCGGCCACATCGCACGGCCGACGTCTTTAATTTCATGAATGAATATTTCGATGATCGTGTGATTGCTTTGGGCTATCCGAAACATACAGGAGGCGCAGTGGATTGGCCTCCCTATTCGCCAGACATGAACCCCTGTGACTTCTTTCTGTGGGGACACTTGAAAGACCAGGTGTACCGCCAGAATCCAGAAACAATTGAACAGCTGAAGCAGTACATCTCATCTGCATGTGAAGCCATTCCGCCAGACACGTTGTCAAAGGTTTCGGGTAATTTCATTCAGAGACTACGCCATATTATTGCTACGCATGTTGGATATGTGGAAAATATCGTACTATAGAGTTTCTCAGACCGCAGCGCCATCTGTTGTTGACAATTGTAACTACTGTAATTTCGAAAGTTTGCCTGTCTGAAAATGTACTGTTGTCCCAAGCATATTGCAACAAACGGTGTATTTCTATCGCTGCTCGTTTAGTTTGTATTGCCGTTTCCAATATAGCGGTCATTTTTGAAACACCCTGTAGTTTAAAATTGTGGGAAGGGGGGCAGAATATGGGCTGTCAGTTACACTCGAACATACAACTTTATTACTTGACCAAACATTAAAAGAGAACAATTCTTTTTTTTAACACACAGCTTTAATCTCTGGGACTTAATTACTGGCTGAAAGCCAATTCAATTTAAAAACGGCAGAAGGCCGATAACTTAAAACGCAAGCATAATCAGAAATTTAAAAAGGCAAGCCCTATCTTACAACAGTCATTTATTTGCGCTGAAGGCTCAAAGAATCTGAGATTTTCAGAGAAAGCAATTTGAATTCAAAATCGGCTGAAAGCCCAACACTTAAGGCTAAACAACATTAATTAAAAAAAAAACAAAGGCCTTACGTAAAACAGTCCTTAATTAGGCAAAACTCAACCAAAACAGAAATTTAAAAGGCAAAGCCTTATCTTAAAACAGTTCTTCATTTAGGCTGAAGGCCCAAAGATTCAGACACTTCAAGAGGTAACAAGTTAAATTCAAATCGGCTGAAGGCCTAACACCTAAAATCCAACAACACTAACATTTTTAAAGTGCCAAAGGTCTTACATTGAACATTTCTTTAAATTAGGCTGAAGGCCTAAAGAATCTACCGCCTTAATGGCAATACAACCTTAATTTAAAAACAAAAGTCGGCTACTAGCCATACAAGTGCAAATAACAAATACAATTTTAAAAGTGCAGTACACCCAAAGGCACTCAGATGTTCGAGAGTCGGGCTGGAGTTCAAACACTAACGCTCACATAGGTGAGACAGGCAGTCGGGCCAACCATTCACGATCCGACGACAACCCAACCGACCGACAGTCATCGGACCCACCGACGGAATAACGTCCACCTCACCCGACCAGAGCACAACAGGGAGTTCAACGGAACAGCGTAGATGATATTGGCGCCCGCAACCAATCATACATGGAGCTGTCACACTACGCCCCGTGCTGGACAGCAACAACACGATGAGGAAACTACACTGCCTGAAAATTACGTCAACGCCCAGGGCAGGTAACCGGAACGTTAACGACAACAAGGCAGAAGATTCCGCTGGTTCACTTCAATTCAAATAACCAAATACAGTGAAACTCCACCGGAGAGTGGCTAGAATGTTCCAACTTGAAAACAACATTGTTGCTCGCGGGAATATCCCAAAAGCCGATAACGAACTCCAAACGACACAATATGAACAGTTTTGGCTTCCTGGTGGATTAAATCTAAATTCAGCTTTCGTGTCCAGGGTCGGTGAGCCACGGACCTCGCAGCAAAGGGAACAGCACCACACACTCCGACACGCGTAGAAACCTCCCGGGGCCCCGACCAAACTACGTCCTGTGAAGAATTCCTCGTTGCTCCACTCCAATCGACCGACTGGTCGCACGCCGCCCAGCCAGAAACTATAAGTGCCAGGTCAAAGATAGTCCAAGGTGCGAATATCGATACGTACCGCTGCTGCCACCCACGGAAGGAGAGGATAACAGTATAATCGCGATAACCGCGGGAGACTGAACACGGAATCGTGACGAACGTTTAATCCAGCGCAAAACATGAGCCAACCACGGCTCACTTATGCAGAAACTTCGAATGGTTCATTGTAATAAATCCATGCAGTTATCTTCCCCTGGTATTGACACATAAACCCAGTTAACTATCATTGATCAAATACGATGTTATGAAAATGTTGGTTGAGCGTTGTTCGATAGCAATGTATAAGGCTCAAATGATCAAATGTGTGTGAAATCTTATGGGACTTAACTGCTAAGGTCATCAGTCCCTAAGCTTACACACTACTTAACCTAAATTATCATAAGGACAAACACACACATCCATGCCCGACGGAGGACTCGAATCTCCGCCGGGACCATCCGCACAGTCCATGATTGCAGCGCCATAGACCCCTCGGCTAATCCCAATGTATAAGGTAAGACAAATAATTATTGCGTAGACATATAGTGAGTAATATGATAGTGTCTAGCCCAGCAGTATTTTTCACCACATCAGCTATGGTGAAACATACTCAAGGATACATATAAAATATTAATACACAGTAACCACTTGCTAGCCAGCACCAAGTCATAGTAAATTGTGGAGCACACCAGGGAATAACCCAGATAGTGCAGATAGTGCAGGGTACAGAAAATGCGTGATTAATAAGTTCAAGAACATTCCTAAACCTTGCGCAGTTGAAATCCAATAAACAGCCAGGTCATGAAAGTAGAGTATAAGTGAGGTAGACGCTTCAGTACAACGCAGTTCAGTGTGTCATGCAAAACTAGAGGTGGATTTTACCTGCGGCTTAGAAGTGAGTGACCTGACTCTTGTGACGGCCCACTATGTCTTCTGACAGGCCATCGGAGGAGTCGTTTATAGTGGACATTGTAGGGTTTGACCTCTTTGCTGGATGACACAGATATTGCATCCATACCACCTGTAATTGGCGAGTAGGGTCAGAAGTGTCTCGTTTGCCATAGCAATAGAGGGCAGTTGTGGTGGTCAAAACAACAAGAGGTTCACTGTCCAACGCTTGTGGGGAACGGGGGTGGGGAATCGTACTGGTGGTGATGGCTGGAGGTGGTGTCCTGGTCTCCGGATTCTTGCTGGATGGCCAGTGGTGCTGGACTTGAAAAAGGATTACATTCCACCGGAGACCAGCACTAGCGGTACTTTATCTGCGAATATAAGTCTGCCAGGCATCTGAAGGTGTATTGAGCCAGCTCAAGGGGAGGTTGCGCTTGTATCGAAGTGGAAGGTGCTAAGCGGCCCCTTCGGTACCAGTGTAAACACAGATAGTCATCATGGGACCTCTCGATTGGGCGAGCCCTTTCGTACGTATCCAGAGACGGCGTAGATAGTGTGGGCTTGTTGTAGGCCTCTGGACGTCCCAGAGGATCCGGTGTCTTGGCCAAGCAGCAGTTCCACTGTATCGGTATGATCATGATGAAGGCCAAGAACTAGATCAAGATCTACGCTGCTGACAGCATTTTTCGCGCTTAAGATTGAAGATGCGAATGAACTACTCGGAGGCTGGGTGGAGTAAGACCATTGTCAAGCACGCTATGCCGTTAGAACAGCAAAAGTCCTGAAACAGATTGCATGAAAATCGAGGGGCATTGTTTAAAGCGATTGTTTCTGGAGCTCCTCAATGATGAATATTTTCTGCAAGATGTTTATTGTCTCCACTGAGGTATTAATTGACGTACGATCAGGAAGCTTGTAAAATGAGCCAAATCTCCCTGAATAAGTGGCCTATCAAGTTCAAAAATGGTTCAAATGGCTCTGAGCACTATGGGACTTAACATCTATGTTCATCAGTCCACTTGAACTTCGAACTACTTAAACCTAACTAACCTAAGGACATCACACACATCCATGCCCGAGGCAGGATTCGAACCTGCGACCGTAGCAGCCGCGCGGCTCCGGACTGAGCACCTAGAACCGCTAGACCACCGCGGCCGGCTATCAAGTTCACATGGACGCTGTTGTGCTGGTCAGTCAAGGAACCTTTGCGGAACTGCTGAATGCTTTGGCACATAGTTCTCGTAGTAGTGGGCTGTACCCTCGATATCCTCTGTGATGCGAAGGCAGCAGACATTCTCCCTTCTGAGCGTCTTTATACAGGTCACTTCCTCGTGCTCAGTGTGCAGTAATGCAGTAAGGGTGGCGGGGTGGGGAGGGGGGGGTGGGGGGGGGGGGGTGGAGCCACAACTTGGCAGTCCTCGTCGCCCGATGTCAGCGATAGTACTCCCAGTACAATCTGGATAATGTTTTTTGGGGAAAAAAGTCTGCGCGCTTCTGGAAGGGAGTGGGATGGAGAGATTTCAGCTCAACATTGTTGAATATGTTTCTTAACTTGTTTTGGCGTAAAATCCTCAGCTGTATCCTTCGCTATTACAGATGAACTAAGGTTTAGTACGGTGTAGTCTATTTGGAAGTTGTGTAATGTTTGCCAAAAGTCAACTGAAGAATTCGGTCCCGTAAGTAGTTTTCAGTGTGTTGTGCAGTTGGCCGATTTTGTATCGAATAACTGCAATTGCTGAGGCAGAGTGTCGTAGACGTTTTGCGATTTTCTCTGGAAAGGCCAACATGAAACGAAATTGTTTGTGGTCCGGTATGATGTGAAATTTTGTGCCATAAGGCTATGTCTGGAAATTTTTTATTCCAGGTATTACAGCCAGTGCTCCTTTTTGATGTCTGATAGATTGACGTGTGCTTAAGTCAGGGTTTTAGATGTTTATATAGAAGGTCGTCCATGTCCACCATCACTTTGTGAGAAAGAACTGCCCCAGTGCCACGTTGAGTCCCGTTGGTCGCTCGGATAAGGAGTTCGATGCTTTATAAGTCGCCAGACTAGAAACGGTCTTTACATAATGTCGTAACTTGCGAAAACCTTCCTGACATTGTTGCAACCGTTCGGATTTTGTATCTTTCTTGTGTGTATTGTTAAGTGGTCCGGCGATCTGTTCGGAATTTGGTGTGAATTTAGAAACATAAATTATTCTCACGAGAAATGATTGAAGTTCTTTTAAATTTGAGGGTGACTAGTATTCTTTTTCTATGGCGTTTAGATGTTGCTTAGTCATTTAAGTATTTATGACCCAACACGTGGCCTAAATGCTCCACATGTTCTTGGAAGAATTCAGTCATCGCAGATTGCACTTTAGCCCATATTGTTGAAGTATCCGAAACAGCAGATATAAGTTCGAAAAGTGTTGCCCCTTGTAACATCACTTTCTAATGCATCTCTCGGATAATTAATCGTGTTCGGGATGTTTCGAGTTAGCTACTCTGAAGAGCGTTGGAAAATTGCTGTAGCAGTAGCAATGCCAGAAGACAAACGGTTTTACTTACAAAATACAAATGAGGCGTTAATGAACATTAACTGGTTCAAATGGTTCAAATGGCTCTGGGCACTAAGGGACTTAACTTCTGAGGTCATCAGTCCCCTAGAACGTAGAACTACTTAAACCTAACTAACCTAAGGACATCACACACAGCCATGCCCGAGGCAGGATTCGAACCTGCGAACCGTAGCGGTCGCGCGGGGCCAGACTGTAGCGCCTAGAACAGCTCGGCCACACCGGCCGGCATACATTAACTGGAGGGATGGTTCGTCTAGTGGGAATTGTAAATAACCTTCAGGTAAATCTATCTTAGAGAAGTACTTTAAAACAGATAATTTTTGACATGAGCTCTACTGCACATGGAATGAGATTGACATCAATCTCTGATTGTCCATTAGAAGTCATCACAATGTACGTAACCAGACACTGAACAAACACTGGCACCAGTGACTATTATTTATTTTGCCCACTGACTGGATGTGAAGATTTGAGGTTATCTTGCAATGCTACTAGAGTGATGCTGCAAAGACTTTAAGGAGGGGGGGTGAACGTGAGGTTCAGAATTATTTGCGCACATCAAACTTGGTAAAAATAGGTCTGGAAGTTTGGTGCCTAGTGTATCAAGATCACTGAATGGTGCAATTACTAATAGAGGGATAGATAGAGTTATAGAAAAGCATCCATCCCTAAAATGTTTTGTTTTTGCCTTGATGGCACAACTAAAAAAGTAATCTAACGGCTGACATTTTATGCAGATTACTAACTCTATATATTTACCACGCAAAAGTATTTAACGCTTGTCGTAATACTGTAATCTTCGTGATGTCAACTGAAGAGGTGGGGAATCAACCAGAAGATAAGCTTACTCCGTTGTAATAGAAACTATTGAACATGTACGATTTTATTAACTAGTATTGATCGTTAGATGGAGAGAAAACTTCTGCGGGTGCTCTGTAAAAGGATTCTACTGTGGCTGTAATGTGTATTTGCGCTGCTGTGGCATTGCCAATCCAAGCTGTGTCACTCTCGCCAAATTTTGTGACACGTTCCCGTTCCCAACACTGCACACAGGATGTTTCGCTCTAAGGCAACTGAAGGCGCATATGTTTAGCAAAACAATCTGAGCCCTCTGCTTATCACTTCCTGCTGTTGTTCAAAAAAATGTTCAGATGGGTGTGAAATCTTATGGGACTTAACTGCTAAGGACATCAGTCCCTAAGCTTACACACTACTTAACCTAAATTATACTAAGGACGAACACACACACGCATCCCCGAGGGAGGACTCGAACCTCCACCGGGATCATCCTGCTGTTGTTATAATTAGGTGTGACTGTAGAGGCCTACATTAGCACTGTGAATGACAATTATGACGTACCTGACTTGTTGGTCATGGTTTATAAATAGACGCAGGTGTTTGTTTCTTGAGTAAGACGAAATCAAAGGTGATGAGCTCCGATTACCTGTTCTATTGACATGATAATTTGTCTGATAGAAGATACGCTGCATTCTTCGCAATAGTGTAGTGCTGCATCTGACGTTTCAAAAGGTATGGTATTGTAAACACTTCTTTGAAGAAGGATTTGTTAATATCAATGCCTGTCGACAAACGTGTAGTGTATGTATTATTGCACCAGACACTAACGATTCAGCACAGGATAGTTTACAATATAGATTTCACAAAAAGTCACTATTAAGGGTCAGCGCTTTTGGACCAGCTGTCCGTGCATCATATTATTGCTCTGCAATAGCAAAAAACTGCGAGACTTGTTCCAGCAATATCTGATTGCTGCTGATAATACATACATCAAAAAAAGCATTGCATCATCCCCGTTTCCAGAACTCCTGAAGACTGTGGATATTGTGTCACAGACATAGGACCTTTCACTGTTCAGAGATGTCACTAAACCCTCCCAAAGGTGTGAACAACCATGCACAAGCAGCGCCCATTAGCTGGAGGGGGTCGTACAGCCGATCAGTTCCAGTCATTCCAGCAGGAAGGATGTACACGGCTCGGGTCGTTTACTGCAGCGTATGACCGCTAGCTACGGATTATGGCTTGTAATAACCCTGACAGCAACGCCACCATGTGAATATTGCTTTTCGTGCAGCCACAGGACGTCGTGTTACGGCTCAAACTGTGCACAATAGGCTGCATGATGTGCAACTTCACTGCCGACGTCCATGGCGAGGTCCACCTTTGCAACTACGAAACCATGCAGTGCGGTACAGATGGGCGCAACAACATGCCGAATGGACCGCTCAGGACTGGCATCACGCTCTCTTCACCCATGAGTGTCGCATATGCCTTCAACGTCGGAGACGTGTTTGGAGGCAACACGGTGAGGCTGAACGCCTTAGACACACCGTCCAGCGAGTGCACCAAGTTGGAGGTTCCCTGCTATTTTGGGGTGGTATTACATGTAGGTGACGTACGCCGCTGGTGGTCATGGAAGACGCCGTAACGACTATACGATACGTGAATGCCATCCTCCGACTAATAGTGCAATCATATCGGCAGCATACTGGCGAAACATTCGTCTTCATGGACAATTCGCGCCGCCATCGTGCACCATTTGTGAATTATTTCCTTCAGGATAATGACATCGCTCGACTAGAGTGGCCAGCATGTTCTCCAGACACGAACCTTATTGAACACGCCTGGAATGGATTGAAAAGGACCGTTTATGGACGACGTGACCCACCAACCACCCTGAGAGAACTACGCCGAATCGCCGTTGAGGAGTGGGACAATCAGGATCAACAGTGCCTTGATGAACTTGTGGATAGTATGACACGACGAATACAGCCATGAATCCATGAAAGAGGACGTGCTACTGGGTATTAGAGGTATGGTGTGTGCAGCAATCTGGATCAGCACCTCTGAACGTCTCGCTTTATGGTGGTACAACGTACAATGTGTGGTTTCATGAGCAATAAAATGAGCAGAAATTATGCTTATGTTGATCTCTATTCTAATTTTCTGTACAGGTTACGGAACTCTCGGAACCGAGGTGATGCAAAACTTTTTTTGATGTGTGTACTAAGTCAGCAAACTAAGGATTTCTGCAAAAACCTAAAAACTCCGTAGATCGAGATGGCGTAAATTTTGGGGATTAATAAAATCACAGCGCACACAATTATAGGATCACTTTTAAGCAACTTCGTAATTCTCTCCCAGTTCGCTGCTGAAATTTGAAATTTGGCTTAAAGCTGCGTACTACCTTCCTCTGTAATGATGCAAAACCGTGGACCCCTGCGATGTCATTCACGGATTCGATGACACACACTTAAGGTGTCAACGATGCGAAAAAAAGGCCAGAGAGCTGAAGTTCTTGTAAGATATAAGGTGGGTTAATGATTTCACGCTGACTCAAAATTGTATCAAATTTCTAACTCAGGATCACCAAGGAAGCTCGTCACATCTCCTCTAGCCCACATTTCACCGCTTCCTTTGGCTCATCTGCGATGGAGGTCAGAAACGCAATTCCCAGCTTTGAAATAACTTGGTTTCCCTATGGACCGCGAAAAAGACCATTTCAAACGCATCGCCGCACAGCGTCAACACGAAGGGCCTTCAGGGGTTGCTAGCACAAAGGGTATCGATGAAACCGCTTCTTCCCGGGGGCGTTGATTCCCACAGTTCGCAGTGCAATGAGCAGAAGGACGACGTTAGTGACGACCTTTTACACTGCTGATCAGCAGCGGACGATTCAAACGTTCTCTAAGGCCATTGTGGGACAGAAACTACCGTAAACGTCATAACAAAAGTTCACTGCGACCGCAGTACTTGCTATGGCGTACAGAGTGGAACTATTCAACAAAAGTTGAACGTGATCTACAGCAGCAAAGGGTTATTGCGCTTTTTCAGCCATCCCGCTCTGATCCCTACGGGGGACAAACTGTGACGAGAGTCCTAGGTGGCTTCAGGCACTCTACGCTGGCGACCTTGCTCCGGTTAGCAGGTATGCTGCATCCCGAGGGGTTGCCGAGTGATCACCAGTGGATAACTATCTGCAGGCACCTAAGAATCAGTCATAGTTTCCGTACAAGTACAGTTTTAAAGTGCCCAGCAATGGCAGTCGGATGGCACAGAGGGTGTGGCGGAAATGGAAAGAGAGTCTTATAGCGACCGTCTTATTCTCGCTGGTTTCAATGTCGCACACCTCTGTGATCACGCCGCGCAGGACGACATGAGACATGAGTGCTGACGAATCATAAGCATAATTCGCTGCTTCGAATTACGTTCAGATTTCGTCGAATAGTTCTGAACGGTTCCTAGTGGTTTCACCCTAAAAGCCAGAGCAAAAAATGTGGTCGCAGCGGAACGTCAAAGGTGTGTGATCACCTACAGTGTATTTGCTGCTCTACGATGGCCTTACAAAAGTATTGAAATGTCGGAGGGGTGTGATCAGCGTCAAAGGTTGCAAAGAAGGACGTCCTCTTGCCCATCACAGTGAGAAGTCCCATTTTGACCGCGAAGTGTGTGGGAATCAAAGCCGCAAGGAAATGGGTGCTTTCATGAATGCGCTAAAGCCTTTTCGTGTCGATCCTAAGCTGCGGTATGTCTGAAATGCTTTCCTCAGCCACACATAAGAAAACCGCGTAATTTCTACCCTGGACGTCATGCTTCTGACCACCACCGCACAGACGTCAAAGGAAGGGGTGATATTCGGGCTAGAGGGTTGTCACGAACTTACCATCGAGCAACACGTCCACGGTGGGTTTGGGCAGAACTGTGGGGAATTTTGGTGCCAAAGTGACATAACTAATCCACCTTATACTTCACATGAACTTTTGCGCTCTGACCATTTTTTCCATGTCTCGACACCTCTCTGTCTGTAGCGTCGCCAAACCCTAGGATGACATTGCAGAGCTCCTCAGTTTATTTCTATTATAAAGAAAGGTGGTGGGCTCCTTTGAGGTAAATTTCGAGGTTTTACGTCTCAGTGGGAGGAAATTACGGCATTTCGAAAAAGTGATCCCTTAATTGTATTGCGCACTGTAGCAGAGGAGTACTCTGTTTATGCAACGTCGCTTATTCTGCTCGCCTGGAAGTGAAGCTGTTGGTATCTGCAGTTTGATTCCAAAGTCTTAACCTAAGGCACAAAATGAGCAAATAATGGTTGTGAATGTTATTCTAGCTTGACGATACGACGTAGTAATAGCTTTTGCCACATTTGTATAAACTGTGGCTGCTTTTGTTGTTCCAGAACTTGCTTTTAGTTCGTCTTGTTGTGCGTGATATTGCGTTTGATGTTGCATCTATTGCTTTCGTTGTTCTACTTGCTGTGCTTGCTCTTTCATTTGAATGTGGACGTGACCAATTTTGGAATATACACTGATGAACCAAAACCTTACGACCACCTGCTTAATAGCATGCTTGTCTGTCTTTGAAACGAAATACACCACTGATTCTGTGCATCAGGGATCCGACATGTTTGTTACTAGGTTTGTGGAGGTATGTGGCATTAGATGCCTACGCACAGGGCGTGTAATTTGCATAAATAATGGGCCATTGACTTGAGTACGCAGTGATGGCTCCCTAAAGCGACCCAGATGGATTCCATAGGATTTACATCAGGCGAATTTGGTCGCCGAGACATCAACGTGAGTACAGTACAATGCTCCTTGAACCACTGTAGCAGTGTTCAGGCTCCGAGACACGGACAATAATACTAATGATAGATGACATCGCCGTCGGGGAAGACATCAAGCATGACCGGATAAAGGTGCTTCGCAACTGTCAGGTTGTCTTCGATTACTACCTCGGGTCCATTGCGAACGCAGGACAACATCTCCCATACCATAATACTACTCCCAACAGCCTACGTCCGTGGCGCGCTGCACGTTTCGAGCCACCGTTCACGGTGTTTGTGGAGACGACCATCGACCTGGTGTAGCAAAATTGTAATTCAAATGAAGAGTCGATGCACTTCCACTGACCGACGGTCGAATCTCGGTGGTTCCGTGCCCACTGTAGTAGTAATTGAGGATGTCGTTGAGTCAACATGTGAACACGTAGCGGTGGTCTGCTGCGGAGCTCCAGTGCTCGATGGATGGAGTGCTCCGAAATACTTTTGCGTGCACCAGCACTGTGTTCTTTTGGCAGAGTTGCTACAGATCACCAGCTATACAGCAGACGAGCCTCCGAATCCCATGTTCTGTGAAGAGTCGTGCACTCTAACCATTTAGGGCCCAATGGTAGTTCCACCTTCTTGCTACCACTTTCGTCGATGCTCACGACAATAGCCGGTGAGCATTCGACCAGCTTCGCCGTTTTCGAGATACTAGTTCACGCGTTCTGCGTAATAAGAATCTGCCGTTAGTCAAAGTCGCTTCTCTCTATGCATTTCCCCATTTGCCACCCATATCATCGCTAGCGTGAACCCTCGTCCCTACTTGCTCCGTTTACATGCTTTTATATCGTGTCACGTGCCTGTGACGTCACCAGACGGCATCCAGTGTCGCCGTGGGCAGTGATCATAATATTTTGTCTGATCTGTGCACTTCCCATCATTAGATGTAGCTGGGACATTAATACTATCTATGTCAGTTCAATGATATATATCGACGTATGGATAGCTGATAACTACTAGTATACTATCACTTTACCGCGTAGGTAAACTAACTGCCGCGCGGGATTAGCCGAGCGGTTTAAGGCGCTGCAGTTATGGACCGTGTGGCTGGTCCCGGCGGAGGTTCGAGTCCTCCCTCGGGCATGGGTGTGTGTGTTTGTCCTTAGGATTACTTCGGTTACGTAGTGTGTAAGCTTAGGGACTGATGACCTTAGCAGTTAAGTCCCATAAGATTTCACATACATTTGAAACAAACTTTTTGTATGTTTGTTTAAGAACACACACTAAACCAAAACTAACCGTAGAACACACCAGTCAAAATGGGGATTGTTTGGTACACTGCAAAGTCCCAACAGGAACCTGGCCCTCTCATTCGTGTCGAATTCGACGAATTCTCAAGCGCAGACAGAAGACTTAACACAAAACTTAATGTGGCCTCGCTGCTGCAACGCCATTTTCGGACGCCTGTCAGGCATATACTGTTGATTTCGCGGCCGGGACACACGGATGGTAGCACTTTTGGATTCTACACGACTGTTCTTGAAACTACAAGGATCGTAAGGCCGCAACTCGCAATGAGATACCACTGGAGTTTGAAATTTCATGCAAGCAGTCCTAACAGAACTGGAACCCACTGTGTATGTTGATGAGTTCAAGTTCAATATTCTCTAATGACGTAACAACCACGGTCTGCATGTACACATCGAAATTACGGTGTGAAACATTATTCTCAGGCAAATAAGAGGGTCGCTCCAAAAGAAATGCACACTATTTTTGTAAAAATACAGTTTTATTTCTGCATGTGTGAAAGTTTTACAGTGTGTAGATACATCCTTCCCGCTTGTTTTCAAACTTAGTTCAATCTGTTTCCTTGAGTGCCGCCGTCACAGCATGTTCTCAAGTTCGCTGTTATACTTGACGTTCGTCAGAAGCAACGTGCTGTCATAGAATTCCTATGCTGTGCAAACGAGACAGTAAGAAACATCCACAAGAGGTTGAGAAAGGTGTATGGAGATGCTGTTGTCGATCGCAGTACAGTTAGCAATGGGCAATCAGGTTACGTGATGAAAGCGGGTACGGCAATATTGAGGATTGTCCTCGCAGCGGCAGGCCTCGTACTGCACACACTCTAGACATTGTGCAGAGAGTTAACGAATTGGTGACTGCTGACAGACGCATCAAAGTGAACGAATTATCACGCTACGTTGGGATACGAGAAGGAAGTGTTTGCAGAATACTGAAAGTATTGGCGTTAAAAAAGGTTTGTGCCAGATGTGTTCCCAGGATGTTGACAGTGGATCACAAAGAAACAAGAAAAACGGTATGCAGCAAACTTTTGGAACAGTACAAGAATGGTGCAGATTAATTTCTTGGAAGAATTGTGACAGGTGATGACCATCATTTTTCACCATAGACGAAGAGGCAACCAATGGAGTGGCATCATGCAAATTCAGCCAAGAAAAAAAAAAATCAAAACCACTCCTTCTGCTGGATAAGTTATGGTTACGGTGTTTTTCGATTCCAAAAGACTCTTGCTTGTGGACATCATGCCAAGTGGAACCACTGTAAATTCTGATTCATATGTAGCGACACTGAAGAAACATCAAGCTCGACTGAGTCGTGTTCTACCACATCGACAAAAGCATGATGTTTTACTGTTGCACGACAATGCACGGCCACATGTCAATCAAAAAACCACGAAAGAGATCGCAAAACTCGGATGGACAACACCGAAACACCAGCCTTACAGTCCTGACCTGGCTCCATGCGACTGTCATCTCTTTGGGAAACTGGAAGACTCTCTTCGTGGAACAAGGTATGAAGATGACGACTCCCTTGTGCACGTTGCCAAACAGCGGCTCCAACAGGTTGGTACGGAATTTTACCGTGCGGATATACAGGCGCTGGTTCCAAGATGGCGTAAGGCAGTTGAGAGGGGTGGAAATGATGTGGAGAATTGAAAATATTGTTCCTCAAAGATGTATCTGCACACTGTAAAACTTTGAAACATGTAGAATAAAAGATGAATTAAAAAAAATGGTGTGCATTTCTTTTCGAGTGACCCTGCTAGTTTTTTGTGCAGCACCGATCGCTGGGAGCTGCTATTTCTGTGCTGCGACACTATCTTCCTCGAACGCAAGTAGGAAGAGAGTCTCAGGCAAGGGGTGTCTTCCCAGCTGGCAGTGTCGGATCGCCGACGGCGACGGTGGAGCCGCCTGGTGGCGCGCGGCGGCGGCAGCGCCGGCTCCACGGAGGAGCGGCCCGCCAGTTGCGGCGCGACTCTTGTGCGTTGCGGAGCTGTGCGGGGGGCGTGTACCGCACCAGTCTGCTGGTGCCATCCGAGCGCGCCGGCGCACCAACACATTGTCGAGCGGAAGCATTCCCTGCTACCTTTGGTAGGCCAGAGGCGGTAGCAAACAAGAACTCGAAAACTGTCAGCCTTCATAACAGTTAGGTAATGGAGTAATACACGTGTTTGAAAAGAACCAGTGATTGAAGGAGAGGTGACGTAAGATTGCGTGGACCAGTAGATTGTAAATAAACAGTGCTCGTGCCGAGGGAGCGAAAAAATAAATTTGCTAGCCGACCTATAGGGGGTGGTCAGTCACGAATGGTTAAGTGTGCTAATAGGTCTGAATACCGGACGAGAATTGTTGGTCCGCTGCAGAGATGACCGGTGCTTCGGAGTGCGTGGTGCCGGAAGGAGTGGCGAAAGGTGCGTGAGGCCGGTGAGCAGTAGCGGTCTCCAGGAGGGTCCAGTGGGAGCATCCGTGGCATGACGGGCGGCCGGAGGCGGACGTCGTCGTCTTCGGCGGCGGCTGCGGGGGCGGGGGCGGTGGCGGCCCGCTACGAGGCGCACCTGCTGCTCGCCGCCGCCGTGCTCGCCGCGGTGCCTGCGCTCGGACAAGGTCTGCACATACCTCACACTACCTGCTCCCCAGCGCAGCGGCCATTGTCGGCAGCAAGCGCTTCCAGCCGCAACAATGCGGTGTAGACAGAGGACGATTCGGGCAGGAGCGGGGATAGTGCGCAATGTGTAGGCCGCTCCGCGTTAGCGCCGCTGCTTTGAAAAGTGGATGCCACAACACTTTCTCTTGTGGGTTGCGGATGACACGGCGGCCGGTCGGAACCGTTGGCCTTCATTTAGTTTCTCTTTCGACAAAGAAGACTGCCACTGTTTTGTATCAATTTGGTTTCATATGTACAACGTTATTTTCACGAGGACTAGCTGCTGCTTCACTATAATATTTTACTGATTACCAGTTTCCAACACACCGGTCATCATCATGTCCTTATAGAAGTAATCCAATGTACGTAGCAATTGGGAAATACTATAACTGTAACAAATGGGCAGTACTGTAACTCATAAAATAAATTTTACTGAACATTTCATTTCGAAACATGTCAATGTATGTCACTAGATTTCTTCTGGCTTTACACGAGAGCCTTAAAAAAATAAAGTACCTATAGTATGACGCCGCTGCTGCCGCTTTCAACCCGTAGGCAGCTAATCTCCTTCTAGATAGTATTCTAAAGTTGTATTTGCTAACTAGCTGGTTTCAAACTCTGCTCATTCTCAAGTGCGTAACACATGAAGCACAAAATAACAAGGCCCCCAAAACTACTTGATGCACCTTGAGATAGGGAACTCAGCTCATATCATCTACATACATAGGAGATCTGTGTTGGGTTGCCTATCGCAATTTTCCAAGGCAGTTTTACTTTTTTCCTCCCTTCCTCCCCCCCCCCCCCCCTGTAGATGTTGATACACCATCCTTGCTAGTTGTATAAATCTAAAATTATGTCCAAAATTATATATAGCATAGGAGTCAATGGGCAAGAACTCGGAATAGGTATCCACAAACAACACATGTGTGTGTACGTGTGGTTGTACATATGTATGTGTGGCTAGTGGATAAATATTCTGTGGTTGTGTACATTGACGCCCATGCTATGCATAACTAACTATTTATGACTCTTTCAAACAACTTATAAGGCAGATTTAGCCCCTGTTATGTACTTGAGAATAAGTAACGATTTAGAGCACAGTAACGTATTATTTTTAAAATAATTTCCTTGTGAAAACGATGGAAGTCTTTATATTTGTCGACGTTGTGGATACGGTTATAAATGAACTAGTCAGGCATCATTATAACTGACGTTATCACTTATATGCTACGCACACTGGATTATTTTCATGGACCTGGTGGTGATCTGTCTCATCGAATCTGGTAGTTATAATACTTCCATTAATTTTTTGTATTCATTATCCTAGCAATCGTAACGATTTTAAATATCAACGAAGTTGCGTGGTACTACATACATGTTTTTAAAAGTTTGTATTATATACATTGTCAAAGAAGAAACGTAACATCAATTTCAAAGGACAGCTGGGCGACGTGAAACCAACTTTTACGGCTAATCATACGTGGGACACGCACTGTTTTTGAACTACAAACCACGCGGGAGTCAAATCATAGTGGCGAGCGATTACGAGGTTGCACAGTGTTCCTAATTATTGCCTGGCACTACCTACTATGATGAGATCGCGTTTGCTGAGGAAATTAGGTCAAATTACTTAATTTGGAAGTACAAAGCAACGAAGTCTTCTGATTTGTAGCTGAAGCTGGTTATTTGGAGTATTTCTCATAGGGCAACTATTAAGAACACTGCAACTCATGTAGACTGGCACATACATATACTCTTTCTGCTACACGCTGACAAATACATGTACTCTTTCTGCTATACACCTTATTACCTAACACGTTAGTGACATTACAAGTCTTCACAGCACAGCTATCATTCTTTTCCCGTACCTCCATGACAGTTAATTTGTGACTTAATATTACTTCATTCATTTTTGTTTGATTTGACGTTCTCCACCCATCTAAGGGATCAATGCCAAAAATTTATAGGAATATTTCGTGGGATTTCGTGCATTAGGAACGAAAAGGAGCTACAGCAAAATTCATTATGCATCAACGTGGAGAGTCAACGTTCATGAAGTATGTGGGTTACTTACTGCATAGACTCAGCTGGTTGCTGTTTCTGTCCGAATCAACCTCTGTCTACACCACAATCACAGTGTTGGATTGTGGATAATACAGACAAAGTAAATTAGTACCTTTAGATTGTCTCCCATTTGCACAATGACACGTTTTACTTGTACTCATATGTCGTATTGAAAACGTGGACGTCGCGATAACAAAAAAATACTGAAACAGCACTATTTCTCTGACTTGAGATGACTGAAGGTGAATTTTGTAATTTTTTTTTCTTCATACAGGAAGAAAATTGAGGTTTCTTTCATGCAGTTATCAATAATCGACTGTCCACATTATGGAGATAAAATACCTTTTTGTGCTAAAACTTCGCGTTAAAACTTAAAATTTGTGTTAATATGGACCAATGTGCTTTCAAATGAGTTTATATAGAAAGTGGTCCATTGATAGTGACCGGGCCAAATATCTCACGAAATAAGCATCAAACGAAAAAACTACGAAGAACGAAACTTGTCTAACTTGAAGGGGGAAACCAGATGGCGATATGGTTGGCCCGCTAGATGGCATTTTTTGCATATTCGTGTAGTACGTAAAGAAATAAGAATGTTTTAGTTGGACAACTTTTTTCGCTTTGTGATAGATGGCGCTGTAATAGTCACAAACGTGTAAGTACGTAGTATCACGTAACATTCCACCAGTGCGGACGGTATTTGCTTCGTGATACATTACCCGTGTTAAAATGGACCGTTTAACAATTGCAGAAAAGGTCGATATCGTGTTGATGTATAGCTATTGTGATTAAAATGCTCAACGGGCGTGTATGCTGCTCGGTATCCTGGACGACATCATCCGAGTGTCCGGACCGTTCGCCGGATAGTTACATTATTTAAGGAGACAGGAAGTGTTCAGCCACATGTGAAACGTCAGCCACAAACTGCAACAAATGATGGTGCCCAAGTAGGTGCTTTAGCTGCTGTCGCGGCTAATCCGCACATCAGTAGCAGACAAATTGTCGATGTTGAGAATGCTGCATCAACATCGATTGCACCCGTACCATATTTCTGTGCACCGGGAATTGCATGGCAACTACTTTGAACGTCACGTACAGTTCTGCCACTGGCTACAAGAGAAATTACGGGACGATGGCAGAATTTTTGCACGCGTTCTGTTTAGCGACGAAGCGTCATTCACCAACAGCGGTAACGTAAACCAGCGTAATATGCACTATTGGGCAACGGAAAATCCACGATGGCTGCGACATGTGGAACATTAGCGACCTTGGCGGGTTAATGTATGGTGCGGCATTGTGGGAGGAAAGATCTTTGGTCCCCATTTTATCAATGGCAATCTAATTGGTGCAATGTATGCTGATTTCCTTCGTAATCTTCTACCGATTTTACTACAAGCTGTTTCACTGCATGACAGAACGGCGATGTACTTCCAACATGATAGATATTCGGCACATAGCTCGGGTGCGGTTGAAGCGGTATTGAGTAGCATTTTTCATGGTCGTCGAAGCACTATACCATGGCCCGCACGTTCACCGGATCGGACGTCCCCGGATATCTTTCTGTCGGGAAAGTTGAAGGATGTTTGCTATCGTGATCCACCGACAATGCCTGACAACATGCGTCAGCGCATTGTCAATGCATGTGCGAACATTACGGAAGGCGAACTACTCGCTGTTGAGAGGAATGTCGTTACATGTATTGCCAAATGAGATTGACGGACATCATTTTGAGCATTTATTGCATTTATGTGGTATTTACAGGTAATCATGCTGTAACAGAATGCGTTCTCAGAAATAAGTTCACAAAGGTACATGTATCACATTGGAACAACCGAAAAAAAATGTTCAAACGTACCTACGTTTTGTATTTTAATTTAAAAAACCTACCTGTTACCAACTGTTCGTCTAAAATTGTGAGCCATATGTTTGTGACTATTACAGCGCCATCTATCACAAAGCGAAAAAAGTGGTCAAACTAAAACTTTCATATTTCTTTACGTACTACATGAAAATGTAATAAAAATAGGGTTCTAATTTAAAAAGAGAACGCAGGTGATATCCGTTTTACCTATTGCAACGCCATCAAGTGGGCCATTCATAGCGCCATTGGTTTCCCCCTTCCAGCTAGACAAGTTTCGTTCTGTGTAGTTTTTTCGTTTGACGCTTATTTGGTGAGATACTTGGCCCGGTCACGATCAACAGACCACCCTGTATATTTATCAAGCTGACTCTTGACGGAATGTCTACAGTGCTACGGGTGTTGTTAAGACTCACAAGCTTGGAATTTATTGAACAACAAAAAGGCTTCAACACACGTCGTTCAGCCAGATTGTCTGGAGTACTTCGAATCATCGTGTCACACTTCCTCTTACACGACACAAAAATGTCTACAATAGTTACGTTGGGATATCGTGGTGATCAAGACCCATCCGTGACAATTCAAAGGTTGTGGCAAACAGCCTGGTGACAGACTCTTTACAGATACCTAGTGGGAAAACATCTAATTTATTCCTGCCAAAGTTTAGTGTTATATTGTGTCTCCTCAACCGAAGTACTGTTACCAAATTCATTTAATATTCTCTATTCCGATGCATATGTGGGATTTAAGTCGAACGTGAAGTAAAACTGATCAGTATCTACATACCGCAGTGGACTCGCAGTTAGAATTTATCGCAAAAAGACTTTATAACTTTCCAAGCTATGCACTAGAACTCATTACACACTGTCTGCAGATCTGTGGGAGAATGAAGGGTATTCAATAAAGGTGAACCACATTTGACAATTAAAATGCAATGTGTTGTCATCGTTTCCTTGACGTACTGCGGCAAAGACTTAGTTAACAAATACTATTCAGTGATTAGTGACGCTTCAAAGACGGAATTACCGTATTCCAATTTAGATTTTTTTCAATGGTTGGCTTTACCTTCAATCACGAAGGCTTTAACCCTACCGACAGTATAAATCTAACAATTAAACATCGGAACTCGTAATAATGTAGATATCCATCTTGAAAAAAAGTTTTAAACTCCCATGAAAAGTACATTAGTTCAGATATTATTTTAAAGAAACACATGACCAAAAAATGTGGGTAATTGCTAATGAAGGCTCTTCTTCAATAATTGCCGCTAGATATTGTCAGATCGAGTCAGAAGTTTCAAGTGGGTACCTCAAAAGAATAACGACAGAAAATTAGCATGGGGTGACAAGAAATCTACTGAGGACTCCGCGAAGACCAGGATATAATCTTTAGTCATAAAGTGTAGTGCAGATACGGAAAAAAAGGAAACGCTCCCACACAAATTCATTACCACAGACATTTGTAGAGCGCGTAAGGACGCATAAAGACACAAAGAAATCTCCAGGGTCACTCGGAATAATGAGTTAAAAAACAAATATGTCCAAATAATATTTACTATATTTGATTACCGTAACTAGTTTATTACAGCCACAGAAGTGTTACAATATTTTTTGAATACGTATTGCTTTACTTCGTAAAACGATTTTACCGGTCAGTTTGTTGTGTAGATAAACTTTCAAGAAGAGGTATCAGGTGTATTTTCAAAAATTTTACTGGAATATCTAACCCGTCGAAGTGGGTTCTACTGGCGACATTCCGTTCGAGAGCGACCTGCATTAAAACGGTGTAATCGAAATGGAATCGATGTCTTGCCTTCCATTGACTTAATTGAACAGGAAGGTGGAGAAGCATTTAATCTTTGGATTTGTTTTCAATAGAGCCAAAGTGAAAACTGAGATTGTGCATCCTGACTTTGAGAGGCAAAGGTTCCGTATTCGAGCCCCGGTGCAGTAGACATTGTGAAACTACCGGAAAACTTCATATCAGCGCATCTACCGGAGAGTGAAAATTCATTCTTGAAATAATCCCCTATGTTGTGACTAAGCCATTCATTCGCAATATCGTTTCTTCCAGCGGTGGTGGTTCCGCGACTTACTGAGGAGAGCTTCTGTGAAGTTTGTAACATGGGAGAGAGATATTGTCGGAAACAGAGCTGTGAGGGCAGGTCGTGATTCGTGCATGGATAGCTCGGCTGGTAGGGCACTTCCACATGCCGACGATAGAGGAAGGTTCCGTTTTCGAGTCCCGGTCTGGCAAACAGTTCCAGTTCGCCAGGAAGTTTGAAAATGAGTGCAGACTCCAGTGCAGAGTGAAAATACATTGCAGATCTTGAGTCAACGTAATTCCCTATGCCAGCGATCACCAAACTTTTTTTTTTTTAAATCCTACTGTGAGCTAACAAAAGAAAATAGGACAGACGTGACTCTTTTAAAAAATCATACATATGTTTATTGTCTATAAATTTATATTTTAATAGTATGAAATAAATATAAATTAAATGTTTTTTCGAAACAATCAAATAATGTATCTGCAGATTATGAAAACATAACTTTGTTTAATTCACCTTCTTCGTATGGTGTCTTGTTCTGGGCAACAATTTTTGAAACGCGGAATGATGTCTCAGTTCCTACTTTATTCTTGTCAAATTGCTTTACAAAAGAAGTTCTTGAGCATCAAGCTTGAATTTTAGCTGTATTTCGTCTCCTTTCCTTGGAACACATTCGACAAGGAGACCCTTTTCAGTCCGTCAGTGAACGGTTTTGAAGTAACGTTCAACATTCCTTTCTTCACAAATGATACACGTGAATAGCATAGCAAACACACATAATTTAGTCCTATATCTCGTTAAAGAAGTAATCGGTTCTCCATTCCGAGTGTGCGTAAATCAAACTCACCACGTGAATACTTATGTCTGCTCAGGTCACACCAGTATTCAAGAAAGTAAATAGAAGAAATCGGCTGAATTATGACTGATATCACCAACGTCGATTTGCAATCGAATATGGAACATATACTATGTTCAAACAGTATGAATTACCTCGAAAATAACTATCTATTGTCAGCAGTCAGCACACATACAGAAAATATCGTTCTTGTGCAACACAGCTAACTCTTTACTGTCATGAAGTATTGAATGTTTCTGACAGGTGACCTGAAATTGGTTCCAGAATACTTTTGATATCATTGCGACTAGTAATCAAATTGCGTACGTAAGGAGTAATGTTTCCTCTGCGCGACCGGGTTCGTGCTTTGCTTCAGAAAGGTTACAGTTATCCGGCGTTCAAAATGGTTCAAATGGCTCTGAGCACTATGAGACAACATCTGTGGTCATCAGTCCCCTAGAACTTAGAACTACTTAAACCTAACTAACCTAAGGACATCACACACATCCATGCCCGAGGCAGGATTCGAACCTGCGAGCGTAGCAGTCGCGCGTTTCCGGACTGAGCGCCTAGAACCGCTAGACCACCGCGGCCGGCCGGCCGTTCCTACTGGAAATATTATGGGCCCTTCGCAGTTCTTAATCTATATAAACGATTTCCGAGACAGTCGGAGCAGCCCTCTTAGATTGCTTGCGTATGATGCTGCCATTTTGCGTCTAGTAAAGCCATCAGAATACCAAAAACTGTTGCAAAATGATTTGGACAAGATACCTCGACGATGCGAAAGGCGGCTGCTCAGCCTAAATAATATAAATTGTGAGGTCATTCACGTGAGTACGTGAAAGCATCCGTTAAATTTAGGTTATATGATAAATCACACAAATATAAAAGCGGTCAATTCAATTAAATACTTGGGGATAACAATTCTTGGGGATAACAATTATGAACAACATAAAATTGGAACGATCACATTAATGTGGAAGGCAAATCAAAGACTGTGTCATGTTGGTAGGTCGCTTAGGAGATGCACCAGGTCTGCTACAAATACTACCTACACTACTATCGAGTGAGGTTAAGCAGTGGTCAGCACGCTGGACTCGCATTCGAGGGGACGACGGTCCAAACCCACGTCCGGACATCCTGATTTACGTTTTCCGTGATCACCCCAAATTTCTTCAGGCAGATGCCTGGATGGTTCCCTTGAAACGGCACGGCCGACTTCCTTCCCGATCCTTCCCTAATCCGATGGGACCGATTGACCTTGTTGTTTGGTCCCCTCTCCCAAATCAAACAAAACCTACACCACTCCTGCCCGTCCTCTGCTAGAATCCTGGTGTGTGGTATGGGTTAGGTGCCAAATAGGATTGACGGAGGAATTCGAAACAGTTCAAAAAAATGGTTCAAATGGCTCTGAGCACTATGGGACTTAACATCTATGGTCATCAGCCCCTAGAACTTAGAACTACTTAAACCTAACTAACCTAAGGACATCACACAACACCCAGTCATCACGAGGCAGAGAAAATCTCTGACCCCGCCGGGAATCGAACCCGGGAACCCGGGCGCGGGAAGTGATAACGCCACCGCACGACCACGGGCTGCGGACGAAACAGTTCAAAGAAGGTCATCTTGTTTTCTCACAAAACAGGGGAGGGAGATATGTGAGCTAGGGGTGGGGTGACAATCATTAAAACAAATGTGTCCTTGGTTACCGCGAGATCTTTTCTAGAAAATTTAAATCTCCAACTTGCTCCCCAGGCTGCAAAAATATTTAGTTGACGCAGACCTACGCAGGGAGATACGATCATCGTAATCAAAGAAGAGAAATCAGATCTCGCACGGGAAGGTTTAAGAGTTCGCTGTTCCCACACGTTATCCAAGAGTGGGACGGTAACGAATGTGTGAAAGTGATTTGACGAACCGTCTGTTAGGCACCTCAGTGGGTGTTGCAAAGAAGCCAAATAGATGTACACTTACACATCCTCACGAAAAGTATAACGTGTGCAAACTCACGCAAACACAGCCAACTATGAGACTGACAATATAGTGTTCTTGAGTAACAATGGCAATTGTTACCGTGAGCACGGTCTGACCTCAGCAGATTAATCCAAGTTAACCAACCTCTACGTTACTGGGATATACCGAAAACGATGCCGTGAGCTGCTTGTGGCTCGAGATCCTACAGTTACCATTGCTTTAATCCATAGCACAGAAAAACTGGATGGTCATTCCAGCACTCACAGTCTTCTGACGGAAGTAATATACAGCATGTAAAAAGTATAAGTGAATATATTTGTATTGGCAACTGAGGGCGGTGTACTGAAGAAAATTACATTAGTATTTAGTTCATTTGCAGAATAATAATTATAGTACGTTTTTAGATAGATTAGTGAATCCAAGTACATGGGGCAACAGCAAGCCATTCCTGCGTATTCTTCGCTAGGCAGCAGGTCAGGTACTAAAATCTGAAAGCCTGGACGAAAACCGGCGAGTCTATATTGCCAGGTGTAGTCCACTTACATGGGGAAAGGGTGTATAGGGTGCGACTAGGACTTCAACATAAGCAAACAGGAAGATATAACTCTCAACCGTTTTCGAGAAAATACTATGGACGGTCGCCATCAATCCATAAGTTCGCAATCAAACGAGTAAGCATTTAGGTACACAAGTGCGCGATCTCTGATGGAGTCCCACGACCGATACATTTTTTTCATTCCCACATAATTATAACAACAGATTTATTATGACTATGTTAATTTTCAATATTTAATACTTCATTTATAATTTTTATAATCCTCGCTTTGAAGAAAGGAGATATTTTTTCCTTGAAGAGATTGAAGACAAAAGTGCTATACACAACACCTTTCAGTCAAATCAGTACAGCAATATTATTTGTGTTACTGTATCTCCATTTGTGGAAATTATAATGTGTAACCCATGGAGCACTGGGCGAATCACGATGATACTGATCATAGAAAGAAGAAAAACGTAAATTATTGGGAAAAACAGTACATGTAATTAAAGCGGAATTTTTATATATGTCTATTGCAAAACAAACTTGGTTCAAATGGCTCTGAGCACTGTGGGACTTAACATTTGAGGTCATCAGTCCCCCACTTAGAACTACTTAAACCTAACTAACCTAAGGACATCACACACATCCATGCCCGGGGCAGGATTCGAACCTGCGACCGTAGCAGTCGCGCGGTTCCAGACTGTAGCGCCTAGAACCGCTCGGCCACCCCAGCCGGCCGAAACTTGGTTCACATTCATTAACGGTTCTCTGTGATCAAAACAATTTAGTCGCGTACGACGCATATCTGCTATTAGAATTACGGGGCATGAAAAAACCAAGTATAATGGCATCGAGATTCGATGCGGAGATCTGGCGATTGTGAAAATAGGCGCCTACTCCTTCGACTGCGGACTCCAAAATACTAGCGTCCGTCATACGAAGTACATTTATCTTTGAGTCATCAGTCTACTGACTGGTTTGATGTAGCACATCCGTGTCAGTCTCTTCATATCAGTGTGGCACATAACGACCTACGTCAGCAACAATTCGCTGCGTGTATTCCGATTTCTGTCTTCCTGTGCAGTATACAAGCACTCCTAAAATGTTGAAACACTATTTTATCGGAATTGTTTGAGAGTAGGGTCTCTCTGTTTACATATGATAAAGTTCTAGTCATGCGAACACACCCTACAAATGTGAATCAAATAGGTGTACGTACTGTATCCTTGTTAGTGGTATAGTTCTACATCTACATCTACATCTACATACATAGACCACGAGGCACGATACGGTGCATGGCGGAGAATACCTTGTATTAGTAAATTCATTTCCTTTCCCCTTCCACTCGAAAATGGAGCGAGAGAAAAACGAATATCTACACACCTCCGTAAAAAATACTATAAATATGCTTCCGTACGACCCTGATTTCTCGTATGATATCTTCATGGTCCATACGCTCAATGTATGTTGGCTGCAGAAGAATCGTGCGGCACTCATCTACCGGTTCTCTAAATTTTGTCCATAGTCGTTCTCGAAAATAACGTCGCCTTCCCTCCAAAATTCCCATCTCGGTTCCCGAAGTTTCTCCTTAACACTTTCGTGTAGTTCGAACCTATCGATAACAAATCTAGCAACCCGCCTCTCAGCTGATTCAATATCTTCCTTGAATCCGACCTGGTGCGGATCTGAAACACTAGAGCAGTACTCAAGAGTAGATCGCACCAGCGACCTATACGCGGTATCCTGTAAAATTCTCCAAATAAACCAAAGTTGAACATTCGCCTTCCCTACCACACTTCTCACACGTACGATCCAATTCATATCGTTTTGCAACGTTACGCCCAAATAATCAAAGCGACTGTGTCAAGCAGGACACTAAAGATACTGTATCCGAACATTATAGATTTGTTTCTCATACTCATCCTCATTCACTTAATTTTTTTCCACATTTAGAGCGATCTGCCATTCATCAGACCAAATATAAATTTTGTCTAAGTCGCCTTGTATCTTCCTGCAGTCTCAACTTCTACACCTTACCGTGCACCACAACATCATCAGAAAACAACCGCAGAGTGCTGCCCGCCCTGTCCACCAAATCATTTATGTATACAGAGAACAATAGCGGTTCTGTCACATTTCCCTAGGGCATTCCTGACGATACCCTTGCCTCTGATGAACACTCGCAGTGGAGGACAACGTACTGTGGTCCATTACTTAAGAAGTCTTCGAGTCACTCACTTATCCGTGAACTTAGTCCGTATGCTCGTACCTTCGTTAACAATCGGAAATCTGCAGAGAGTCAAACGCCTTTCGGAAATGTAGAAATATGGCATTCGCCCTTTGCCCTTATTTCATAGTTCGCAATGTATCATGCCATAAAAGAGCAAGCTGATTTTCGCAAGCGTGATGCTTTCTAAAACGATGCTAATTCGTGAACATAAGCTTCTCGGTCTCAAGAAGAGAATATGTTCAAGGATTCTGCAGAAAACCAAAATTAGGGATACCGGTCTGTAATTTTGCGGATCCGTTTTCTTACCATTTTTATATATTGGAGTTGCCTGTGCTTTTTCCAGTAGCTTGGGACTTTGTGTTGGGCGAGAGATTCACTATGAATTCTGGCAAGGTAAGAGGCTAATGCCGTAGAGTAATATTTGCAAAACCGATTTGGATTCCATCTGGATCTGATGATTTATTTGCTTTCAAATCTTTTAGTTGCTTCTCTACACCGGGAATGCTTATTACTACCTCGTCCACACGGGAGTCAGTCCGATGGTCAGACGACGGTATGTTTGTCTGATTCTCCTGTGTGAACGATTTGTTGAACGTCAAATTTAAAACTTCGGCTTTTGTTTCGCAATCTTCAACTGCCACTCAGACTGGTATACATGGGACTGAATGGATGCCTTAGACCTGCTTAGCGATTTTACATAGGACCAGAATTTTCTCGGGTCTCTGTCGGATCGTCACTAGTCTGCGTATTTTGACATTGGTCTCTCAATATATATATATATATATATATATATATATATATATATATATATATATATATATATATATATATATATATATATATATATATATATATATATATATATATATATATATATATATTCCTTACTGTCATTTCTTGTGATAAATATTAGCTTATTCGCAAGAAAAAACAGCTTTCACTCAGTTAATACTCGGCAGAAATCAAACCTGCATTTGGATCGGGCTTCTTAAGTCTTGTGCAGAAAGGTGTGCAGTATACTGCTCCATACATTTTCAGTAAGCTACCACTCGAATTCAAAAGTCTTAGCAGTAATCCACGCGCTTTCAAATCGAAATTGAAGAGTTTCCTCATGGGTCACTCCTTATACTCTGTCGAAGAGTCCCTTGAAAAATTAAGCTGATTCTTGTTGTATTGTTGACTGTGTTTGGTTAAACTTATGTACTGACGGTTTTCGGGTTCGTAAACATTTATTTTTATGTGTTACTACTTTTATGTTGTAATTTCATGTACTGACACGTTACTTGACCTTGGAGATTTGCTCCTCAATTTGGTCCTACGGAACTTGACGTGTAAATAAATAAAATAAATCTCTTGCTAAGAAGTGAATGTGGTAGCTCATGTATGCTTCGCGCATAGATTTTTTCACAGACGCACGAATCTCCACGGACCTTCCCTTGTCATCATTCGTGCGTTCCCTTTTGAATCCAGAGTGTAACAGCCTCTGCTTCTTTAGCATCTTGCGAATTCCGTTATTAAATCACGGTGAGTCTTTTCCATCCTTTATCCACTTGCACATAACGCTCTAGACCACGATTTACAATTTGCTTAAAATTTAGCCATAGTTGCCCTACGTCCATGGTACTGGAATTAAGTGACACTAATTCACTGTCTAAGCGAGATGCTAAAATCCACTTTCTGTGCTGTCTAGCAGTTACTACGATGCAGAAAAATCAGGTCGTAATGAGTGTGATGTGTTTGTGGGAACTGTTTGATATTGAGAAAAAAACAACCGACATACTGTGTGTATCTACACTCCTGGAAATTGAAATAAGAACACCGTGAATTCATTGTCCCAGGAAGGGGAAACTTTATTGACACATTCCTGGGGTCAGATACATCACATGATCACACTGACAGAACCACAGGCACATAGACACAGGCAACAGAGCATGCACAATGTCGGCACTAGTACAGTGTATATCCACCTTTCGCAGCAATGCAGGCTGCTATTCTCCCATGGCGACGATCGTAGAGATGCTGGATGTAGTCCTGTGGAACGGCTTGCCATGCCATTTCCACCTGGCGCCTCAGTTGGACCAGCGTTCGTGCTGGACGTGCAGACCGCGTGAGACGACGCTTCATCCAGTCCCAAACATGCTCAATGGGGGACAGATCCGGAGATCTTGCTGGCCAGGGTAGTTGACTTACACCTTCTAGAGCACGTTGGGTGGCACGGGATACATGCGGACGTGCATTGTCCTGTTGGAACAGCAAGTTCCCTTGCCGGTCTAGGAATGGTAGAACGATGGGTTCGATGACGGTTTTGATGTACCGTGCACTATTCAGTGTCCCCTCGACGATCACCAGTGGTGTACGGCCAGTGTAGGAGATCGCTCCCCACACCATGATGCCGGGTGTTGGCCCTGTGTGCCTCGGTCGTATGCAGTCCTGATTGTGGCGCTCACCTGCACGGCGCCAAACATGCATACGACCATCATTGGAACCAAGGCAGAAGCGACTCTCATCGCTGAAGACGACACGTCTCCATTCGTCCCTCCATTCACGCCTGTCGCGACACCACTGGAGGCGGGCAGCACGATGTTGGGGCGTGAGCGGAAGACGGCCTAACGGTGTGCGGGACCGTAGCCCAGCTTCATGGAGACAGTTACGAATGGTCCTCGCCGATACCCCAGGAGCAACAGTGTCCCTAATTTGCTGGGAAGTGGCGGTGCGGTCCCCTACGGCACTGCGTAGGATCCTACGGTCTTGGCGTGCATCCGTGCGTCGCTGCGGTCCGGTCCCAGGTCGACGGGCACGTGCACCTTCCGCCGACCACTGGCGACAACATCGATGTACTGTGGAGACCTCACGCCCCACGTGTTGAGCAATTCGGCGGTACGTCCACCCGGCCTCCCGCATGCCCACTATACGCCCTCGCTCAAAGTCCGTCAACTGCACATACGGTTCACGTCCACGCTGTCGCGGCATGCTACCAGTGTTAAAGACTGCGAAGGAGCTCCGTATGCCACGGCAAACTGGCTGACACTGACGGCGGCGGTGCACAAATGCTGCGCAGCTAGCGCCATTCGACGGCCAACACCGCGGTTCCTGGTGTGTCCGCTGTGCCGTGCGTGTGATCATTGCTTGTACAGCCCTCTCTCAGTGTCCGGAGCAAGTATGGTGGGTCTGACACACCGGTGTCAATGTGTTCTTTTTTCCATTTCCAGGGGTGTATTTAGATGGTTGTGTTGGGTTGTTTGGGGGAAGAGACCAAACAGCGAGGTCATCGGTCTCATCGGAAGTGGGAAGGACCGGGAAGGAAGTCGACCGTGCACTTAAGGAACCTTACCGGCATTTGCTTGGAGCTATTTAGGGAAATCAGGGCAAATCTAAATCAGGATGGTCGGACGCGGGACTGAACCGTCGTCCTCCAGAATGCAAGTTATTAAGATGCCACTCATAAGAATATCTGCATAGTTGGCGACTCCAAGGCTGACGACACATGAAACTGTAATCCGGCTGTTATTCCTAGAATTTTAAATTTGTAAGACGAAGGAAGGAAGATTACGCTTTAACGTCCGGTAGAATACGTGGTCGTTACAAGCAGGGAAGAACAACTCGTAGGATAATAGCGAATGATGTCGGCCGTGACTTTTTCAAGGGCAACTGACAGGCAACTCAGACCAGGATAACCGAACAGGATATGAAAGACCGTCCTCATGAGTAAGATGCCAAATTCATGCCACAGTGTGACCTCCATCGGTTTCTAAGAGGGGATCTGTCCAGTGCGAAGTGTGATTATCCCAGTACCCACCGGAGATAAGCTGCGAAGGCGCGTACGCGCTCCTGTTCACTGCTTAAGGCACAGGAGCTCATTAGGCTTGTACCGACAATATGCCGCCACTGCTACTGCTGTTAACTCGCAGGCACCTAATCTACTAGCAATATTGCGCTTCCAAGTTATGTAATACGCGGGAGTAATTATGAATCATCTTCACATGGCTGTGTGTGTGTGTGTGTGTGTGTGTGTGTGTACAATCTCGAAGGGAGGTACGCGGGAGTAATTATGAATCATCTTCACATGGCTGTGTGTGTGTGTGTGTGTGTGTGTGTGTGTGTGTGTGTGTGTGTACAATCTCGAAGGGAGGAGGTTCGGAAAGACCGGAAGAGAGTGAATGAGTCAGAGGAAGAACGGAGGAGCGAAGGAGGTGCAGCACGTAGAACAGAAATGAAATCTGCCATCGTTTAAATACCTGATACCTCTGTGTTTTGCGGTTCACTACTTAATATCAAAACCCAGAAGTGAAAACAGAATTTCTCTCTCAGGGAGATGATTGTGGTAGGGGCCAGTAACGGAGGTGACCTTCGTCTTTGTTGATAACTCTTGCAAAAAATGCCACCTAACTGCAATAAATGTGCAACCAAAGTGCTAAAGCTTTTAAGTAAACCGATATTTTAAACTTTGGTAAAGTTGAGGCCGCGCTTTCTTGAAACTCTTATCTGTGCTCCACACACGTTGGTAGTCTCCTGTGACCTATCTGGCGATGTCACACATTAAATGATCGTGTCATGTAGGAATCACAGTCTCTTACTGTAACAAATGTGGACAAAGATTTCAGAAACGAGAAAATGACTTCAGAATTTCTCTCTTAGCTTCTCGTGATGATGGTGTTAGATACCGCCGGCCGGTGTGGCTGAGCGGTTCTAGGCGCTACAGTCTGGAACCGCGCCACCGCTACGGTCACAGGTTCGAATCCTGCCCCGGGCATTGATGTGTGTGATGTCCTTAGGTTAGTTAGGTTTCAGTAGTTCTAAGTTATAGGGGACTGATGACCTCAGCAGTTAAGTCCCATAGTGCTCAGAGCCATTTGAACCATTTTTGTTAGATACCAATAAGACAGGGGCCCTTCAAAAAGTAACACATAAGAACTTATGCTTCTAAATGAACCAGTATGTCTGTGTTCCGTAAATTTGACGTTGCTCTTTACTGGAACTCTATGCTGTGTCCTAGAGAATTTCGTACGTTTTCTGTCACTTTTCTTGCGCGATGCCACACCATAAAATTTTGAATCATACAGGTATCATAATCTTCCCGTGTAACATATATAGATTATACGTGCACTGTAAGAAGATTTCAAGAGACAGAACTGACTAAAAATATCTGTCTCTAAAGTTCTCGAGCTGATGGTGTTAACACTAAAGCGTGGGTGAGGTTAAAAAAAGCCACCTAACAGCAACAATTGTACAACACTACTATCACTATATCAACAGGGTTACTCAAAAAGATGGACTGAATGTAACTAATTTGCATTTCACGAGATGTAAATGGGTCATGAACAGTATGCATATCTATGGAAAGAGTTAGGTCCTAAGATAAGTTTTGTTAGCCACTAGTTGCGTATACAGCCGCTAGGGCGGTGATAGTTCTAAACGGTCGCTAGGGTGCTCGGGCTAATAACCAGCTGTGAGTAAGGTAGCTTCATTGGAACAGACTGTTTTCTGCGTTTCAATAATCCTCAAGAAGTGCTTGAGCTCTTACAGTCCAGCGGGAATTCATCGCCGATTCGGCATTGAACCACCGACTAAGAAAAGCGTAAGCTGTTGCGGTGAACTCTGTGACGCAAGACATGCGTCTTCGCGTGGGGTTGAATCTGGCTATCACTTAAATATTTGCTGTGGTGCAAAGGGAGGATACACTGAACATTTACTGTAACATGTGTTTGGAAAAACGGTACATCTTTTTTAATAACGGTTAACGTGTATTCCGTTACTTTAATGCTAGAATTGTTATTCTATTCTATTATCTGCTATGCCGCTGTTAATTCCATATGTTCCTTTGGACTTTTTTGTGCAATGCCATATTATAGAATATCTTGTCATTTAGATAACACTCGCTTTCTTCTATTGTTACTAAAACTCCTCTACGAAGAGGAGTATGTTTGGAGTATGTGAATCGCTAGAAAAGGAATAAAATCGACGGGTATTGATTGCTTTCGAGTTGTCCCTTCATAGTCTAATAGATAAAGACGTGTTCAGTGCTACGTCTACAAAAGTGAAAGCGACATACATAGTTGTTGATCCCTGAAATGTTATATGCACTTTGAAATCATCTTTTTTATAGGCATTTGAGACTCATTAATCACATCTCCTAACTAAGACTGGTGGTGACCGGAATTCGATTTCCACCGAGTCAGCTGTATCCATCATCCACCTCGGCTAGAATGAGGGTTTAGTAATCACCACCACATACGAACACACACACACACACACACACAAACAAACAAGGACACGAGTGTAACAACTACCAACGTGACACAGTGGTTTGGAAATGGGAAAGAGCGGAACTGAAACATGCAGCTCGAAATCCACATATATTACAATTTGCTACGGTTTCCCTCAAAAACTGATAGCAAATGTCGGGATGACTGCTTTGATAAATGCGAACCCTCAATCAGAGCTTGTGTTGTATCACTAATAACTTCGTCATTTACGCGATATTAGTTCCTTCTGTTCTTTTCCCTATTATGTTAGCGTAAAGGATATTCGCAAAGCTGGTACGCGTACAGAAACAAAAATTTATTGCAATGCATTTTTATCATGTCGTGTGCCAAAGGGAAAGATTTGTTAAAAGACGATTTCATTCAGCATCTTGGCTCTCATTTATTTGAAGCGACCAGCTGCCACCGTGGATTTTTCATTTCCAAGTGTTTAGTTATGATCTCGTAATTTTGCTCAGTATCCTATGTGGGGAAATAAAATGTATTTAAGTGACCTACAAACATACTATGCACCCCCATAGGACGACAGCGCGAATTTACGATGTTATAAGCCAAAGTGCAATGGTACTCTTTTTCATTCCAACGCAAGTTAACAGAGAACAATAAAACACCTACGACGTCTTAAGGAGAAAGATTTGGAACATTCCAAGCGCATCGTGTCTAGTTAGGAAAGATAAAGTTAGCATTGTAATGGCTTATGGTAAAAGTTTTCCAGAAAACGAGTGCGGAGCTTTGTTAAGACTGCTGTCGTAGTGAACTCTCAGCCGTGTTACGTTCAGCTTAGAAGCGAAGCTAAATGCAACAGCATTAAGCCGGCAGCATTAGTTCTACAAGTATTTATGTACCAGCTGCCTGTCATAAGAGTCGTCGAGCGCTTTATTTCCGGCGTGTCGGAAGAGATTAGCAGTTTCGTTTCTGGTTTGTTTAAGTGAAATAGTCCTTTCAGATAAGACTCGTCATGTGTTTAATTCGACGTCTAACATCAATCGGAAATGTGAGCTTGTTTGCCTTTAGAGTTCACTTTAATCTCTTTTTTATGGTCCCCTGTGAGAAACTAATACCTCTATGGAGTTGAAGAATATCAATTTGTCATTCATTAAATTCACTCAGGCTATGCCGAGCCAATCTTATTGCGAGGTAGGCATCCACCGCCTGTCTTTATTTATATAATTCGTGGTTGCAGTTGTATAGGCGACGGTGTGAGGTACGTCTCTGTGCTTAGCGCTTGGTCTCCTAATGATGGAGACATCAGTTGAGGAACCAGTAAGCCCGGAGATATGCCCTACACCACACCCTAATACCCACACAATCAAAGCCACCAACAATCTGATTTTTCGTTGTTCATATAAATTACTTAACTTGATAACAATTTATTTATTTTATCTCTCTTCATCCGAATTAGTTTTCCGTGTCTACCGATTTGGAAAAGAATGGAACTGCAGCTGCAAACAGAAAGAGCTGAACATCAATGCTGTGAAAGAACACGTAAGAGATTCCATTAAACGGAACCCCTCTTAAGGTAGAGACATCACTTGTAACTACAAGGGAGACCACTGCTGTAGCCACCTCTCTCGTTAGTCATTGTAGTAAACAACTGATCTCATCGCCTGCTATTTGGCTAGAAACTCTCTGTCTCTGTAACTGTATGACGGGTCGTTACTGCAACAGACCGTTCAGGAAAAGGAAAAACAAAACCGTGTTATTACTATTTATAGCTACTTCGTAATTTTACTGCCAGTCACTTCTAATACACCAACAGTCGACTGAGTCCTGTGCGTAACTGAGTCAGTAGCCTCGACGACAAAGAAACTTCGCCGCGCGGATTGACCGCGCGGATAGTGGCGCCATGTCAAGGATTGCGCGGCCCCTCCCGCCGGAGTTTCGAGTCCTCCATCGGGCATGGGTGTGTGTGCTGTACTTAGCATAAGTTAGTTTAAGTAGTGTGTAAGTCTAGGGACCGATGACCTCAACCGTTTGGTCCCTTAGGAATTCATACACCTTTGTACATTAGAACAAAGAAACATCTAGATCTGAGCTGAACAAAGATGGAGATTTCGTTGACACGACTCTAAGTCAGCCATTTAAGTGATGTTTCTCTAACAGTTTACTAAGTCCCAAAGGCGATGCGTTGTGCTGTTATTTTATTGACATATTGATCTGAGTAATGTTTCAATTCTGTGACATGAGATTGGTCATCCTCTTTGTATCTTTGATATTATCTGTTAAGGGATGGAATGTCATTCATGTACCCACAAGACACTATAATTCTAAGACTCATTCTTTTTGATGATGAGTAGTAACATCTGAAACTTGTAGTAACAATAAAGATACCCACGGATGTTACTGTTAGAGGATTATAGTTTCAGATATTCAGTGATAATAATAATAACATTGTGATAAGAGTAGACGTAGCTGCATCCATGGGTGAAATGAAAGTGCGATATTATTGCAAGGCGAGTTCTAAGAGAAAAACATTCATGTGGGATGCACCAGCTGGTGTGTTTGGGAAGTGAGAATGGTGTGGTGGGAAATGAGGGTAAAGCTGAATGGCGCACAGGATGACTTTATTTTCTGCATTTTGTAGCTGCAGGCGTGTTTCACTTCGTTGATGTGACGGAGGACACTTATAAAAGATATGGCTCTGAGCACTATGGGACTCAACTTCTGAGGTCATCAGTCCTCTAGAGCTTAGAACCTCTTAAACCTAACTAACCTAAGGACATCACACACAGCCATGCCCGAGGCAGGATTCGAACCTGCGACCGTAGCGGTCGCGCGGTTCCAGACTGTAGCGCCTAGAACCGCTCGGCAACCTCGTCCGGCGAGGACATTTAGAAGTCAGGTTTTTGCTGCTGAAAAGGGACAAAGTGTATATGCGATATAGTGGGACAGGAAGGATTCTTAACAAGTGTATTCGCGATTGCGAATATGGACAATCATCAGCTATAGAATGGAATGACAACAATGATAATCTGTGCCGGATCGGGACGCGATCTCGGATTTCCCGCTTATCGCGGTCACCTCACCATTTGGCTATAGTGGACGACTCACGGCTAGAACCAGACTTCCATATGTCGTCAACCACGCGTCTAGACCTGTACTCGTACATCCATTTCGTATATTCAGTTTCAGGTGTGACATTTTGCTTGAAACTGACTTGTCCGATGTCAGTAGATAAATATGATATTGCAGTGCCTGTGTTATTCTGAATTACGATGCAAATTTCCTCTGGGCATGCGTGCATCTCCAAAGAAACTTTGCATCGTAATTCAGAATAACTCAGACACCGCAATATCGAAGGAAAGATTCTGATGAACGTAAGCCAAGCAAATATAGTAGTGGTTGTAAACGTTTATCAAAGGGTAAAACCGAAAATTAATCAAATTCTGCGCACTTGTACTTAGAAAGGACAGCTAGGCGTAACATGGTGAAACATAGTCAAAATGACGTATATCACTGACTTACGACACGCAAGCATGCATCACCAGATCCAAGCGCGGTGAATTTTCCTCGCAAGTGACGTTGACGTAATGAAGAAGTGTTTTAATCAGGTCTCAAGAAAAGAGAATTGTGTCTTGTTGTAGGATGTGCAGAGATGGTGCCTTTTGCATGTTTTTGTAATTTTCCCTAGTGCAATTTTGAACATCACCAAGATCATGCTGTCACCGATCTAGCTACATGTTATCTACTACCATGTCTTATTAAGAGTGATGACCATAAATCTTCGCTACAGATTAAATCTTTGCGCCACACCGGGACTTGAAGCCGGGAACTTTGCCTTTCGCGTGCAAGTGTCATATCAACTGCCCTGCCCTAGCTCGTCGTCACGCCTTTGAGGACGCGGAGTCGTGCTCGGGTATGGCAGTTGGTATGCCACAAGCACGCGAAAGGGAAACGTTCCGGCTTCGAGTCCCGGTGTGGCACACGACTTTAATCTCCCAAGAATTTTCATGCCAGCGCGAATTCTGGTACAGAATGAAAATTCATTCCGCAAATACTAAAATGCTAAAGTTCTTTCATCATGTTCTGCAACGATGCCTACATTCTGTATTTCTGTAAATTATCGCTCGTTGCCATTAATTCTCAGTCTTTTGTTGCTGCAATCAGGCGTGTACGCGAGTTACGTTCTTGTTAAGTGAACGTTAACTCCTGTTTTAATTCCTCTTATGTTACTGGTAGCCGGCCGCGGTGGTCTCGCGGTTCTAGGCGCGCAGTCCGGAACCGTGCGACTGCTACGGTCGCAGGTTCGAATCCTGCCTCGGGCATGGATGTGTGTGATGTCCTTAGGTTAGTTAGGTTTAAGTACTTCTAAGTTCTAGGGGACTGATAACCACAGCAGTTGAGTCCCATAGTGATCAGAGCCATTTGAACCATTTTGTTACTGGTAACTAACAGTTTTATCAATTACGTCGAATAATTTGACACACTTTGCTAACGTATAGTCCGTTTCCAACCCTTGATAAACACATTTTTAGTAAACTATGATGTAACTTATAGAGTCACGTGCTCTGTGCACTTGGCACAAATAAAGGCACTACTCTGTCACTACCACCGAGAAGGAAAGAATTGCCTACAGAGCTTGCACGAAGCTTAGCTTCGCTACGGCTCTAATGCTCTTCACTTCTGAAGGAAAATGATACGTTTGGCTGTCACGGCTACTGACACGCTACATGCTCGTTTACATATTACGCCAGTTAAAAGTCACTTAGAGACTATATTATAACCGGATATAGGATTTTTCTCGTTTCATGCCTTCCCCATCGTATCCTGACGAGCTGCAGTATCATCGGGTACAGGTAAATATAGTGTGTCACGAGTTGTACAAAACAGTACTAAGAAGGTATATAGGGGAAAACATAACATTAACATTCGCGTTGTTTTTAAGCCGTTCTCAGTAACCTTTTGTGCAAGATTAAATACACAGCTTGATATGAATATGTATAAGGCATTGCCGGCGGCCTATAAGTAGTAATATCTTCCAGTTCCTCAGGAAGTCATCATGTGACATTTGTTCCTGTAAGCTTTTAGTATTTTCACTAGCAATTCGTATCGGAGCAAAAGATGCTAATGCATTTTTCGAGTTAATGCCTTAGACAGAAGTAATAAAATGAAATAAAATTTCCCATAGTTTCGTATCACAGCGTGAGGAGAGTTAGGACGTATATGACCCACTTGTTTTCTGACGTGGTAACTACATCCGCAGTGGTAATGAAATGAATGGTCTTCAATACTGAGTGGTTAAAACTAAAGTGCACCTACTTATAGAGGTCCAGTGCGAGTATTAATCATCATATGGTGGCGAACCTTGGTGGAAAGTCTAATGCATTAATACGTAACCGGTTTACGCTGGAAAAAATTAGTTCCAGTTTTGTCCACCAGGTATCAATCTGACACTGTGAATGCAAGAAAACGTATAGAAACGTTTCCATATGTAATGGATTAGAAACGGAACGCGGGTATAAAAGGATAAACGAGTGAGAAAGGCAAAATTTCGATTTCATTATTAAATGCTGCTTTCACAATTTGTTCAGTACGAGTAGCAGAGACGCCCACGGGTAAACTGACGCGATCAACTGTTGCTCGCAGCATTTCCGGTGGAACCTGAGCAACATGTTCCTGTATATTGGCCTCCAGATCAGCTACCGTACAGAACGAATGTGTCCCTGGTAAACGTTAGATATCCCCTAGCTGAAAGTCACATGGATCAGACCATGTGGTCACGCAGGTCTTTGTGGTACATTGCACTAAACAGGACTTAGACTAAGCCAGCGATGTGAGTTGTTGTCCCATTTTGCACTAAAATAGTGGTTTCCTCACAGTTATGCTGAAAACAGTACATACTGTCCAAAGAGTTCTTGATAACGTGCAGACATCACGCTACACCCGAAAGGCCCTCTGTGTGTATTTCCTCCAAAGGAGAGAGGACCAACAGTAAAAATTCTTGTGAACTCACATCACACTGTCACATACAGTGAGTACAATGGTTCTTCATGCACAACATGCGGTTTAACAGCACCCAATTTCGACAGTTCTATGTATTTACTGCATCCTGTAGTGTAAAATGTCCTTCGTCACTCCACAGAATGTTGCCCGGCTACACGTCATCAAATTCGAGTCATGCCGGAAACCGACGAGGAAATACAGAACGTTGCTGCGCATCATGAGGTTTCAGTTGCTGCATCGTCTGTTTCTTGTACGGGTACCAGTGTAAAATACCGCGCAAAATTTTCTGTAGTTTTGACCATGGGATATACGATTCTCGCGGCACTGTACGATTACTAGCGCTATCCACGATACGTGCTGCATAGCCAGTTAGTAACAACAACCTCCTCAACGGCTTCTAGTGGGACAGGATGCCATAATTATCCAAGTGCCACACCAAACTCACCAGGGTTTCCAAACTTCATTATAACTGTCTTTGAATCTTCGCAAACATGGCCTAGGTATAGCGTCTTAGATTACTAATTAAAGCCACTTCGGTCCCCCGTTCGAAACCCACCACTGATTAAATTTTTATTAATAATCTGCATTGGCGGCACGCATTCTGCCAGCGGCTTTGTCAAAGAGGGTGAAGGGCCGGACAGAGGTTCAGGGCACTCTCGTGTTCTTGTGAGAGGGACTGCCCCTAAAGGCGGAAGAATCAGCAATGATCAAGGGGCATGAGGATGCAGAAGGAAATGGAAACCACTGCATTAAAGACACATAGCGTGTATCCACAAGACATGTGGCCTTGACTGAAAAAGTGTCACGATGATCTCTCCATTTTACAAGATTCCGGAACGGTCCCCCATTCTGATCTCCGGGGAGGTCTGCAAAGGGGGTGGTGACCATGAGAAAAAGATTGATTAACCGACGGAAGGATAACGTTGTACGAGTCGGGACATGGAATGTCAGAAGCTTGAACATAGTACGGAAGCTAGAAAATCGGAAAACGGAAATTTAATGTCTCAATCTAGGTATTTTGGGGGTCAGCGAAGTGAAATTGATATAACAGAAGGATTTCAAATGAGATGAACCTAGGCTAAAATCAACGGGAGCAGAAAATGATATAAAGGCAGTTGGATTAGTTATGAATAGGGATGTAGGGCAGAGAGTGCGTTACTGTTAACGGATTAGTGATAGAGTTGTCCTTATCAGAATCGACAACAAACCAACATTGACAGCTATAGTACAGATATATATGTCGACGTAGCAAGCTGAAGATGAAGAGATAGAGAAAATATATGAGGAGACTGTACAGATAAAACAGTATGTAAAGGGAGATGAAAATCTAACAGTCATGGGGGACTGGAATGCAGTTGCAGTGGAATGAGTAGGAGAAAAACGTTACAAGAGAATATGGCCTTGCTACAAGGAATGAGAGAAGAAAAGGCTAATTGAGTTCCGTAATAAATTTCGGGTAGTAACAGTGAATACTCTCTACAAGAATCACAGGAGGACGAAGTATATTTGGTAAAGGCCGGGTGATACGGGAAGATTTGAGTTACATTACATCATGGCCAGACAGAGATTCCGAAGTCAGATAATGGATTGTAAGACATACCCAGGAGCAGATATAGACTCAGATCGCAATATAGTAGTGATGAAGAGTAGACTGAAGTTTATGAGATTAGTCGGGAAGAATCAATACCCAAAGAAGTGGGATAGGAAAGTACTAAGGAATTACAAGATACGCTTGAAGTTGTCTAAGGCTATAGATACAGCAATAAGGAATAGTTCAGTTGAAGAGGAATGGTCATTTCTAAAAAGGGCAGTCACTGAAGTTGCAAAGAGAAACAATGGTACAAAGAAGGTAACTGTAAAGAATCCATGGATAACTGAAGCAATACCTTATTTGATGGATGAAAGACGAAAGTAAAAAACGGAATACAGAAGTAAAAGTTGCTGTGGAATGAAATAAATAGGAAACTGGCGAAATGGCTTCATGAAAAATGTGTAGAAATCGAAAGAAAAAGATTATTACAAGGACTGACCAACATACAGGAAAGTCAAACCCACCCTAGGTGCATATAAATACAAATTTAGTGAACCATCGGTGAAATTAAAAGCAAGGATGATAACATTAAGACTATAACGGGAATTCCACTGTTAAATGCAGAGGTGAGAGCGGATAGTCGGAGAGAGTGCATTGAAGACCTCCATGAGGGGGATGATTTGTTTGATGGAAGAAGAAACAGGAGTCGATTTCGAAGAGATAGGGGATCCAGTATTCGAATTAAAAGAGGTTTGAAGGACTTTTGATCAAATGAGACAGAAGACATAGGTAACACTCCATCAGAATTTCTGAAGTCGTTGGGGGAAGTGGCGACAAAACGACTGTTCACTTTGGTGCGTGGAATGCTTTGGTCTGGTGTTATACCATTTGACTGGATAAATATCATCCAAACTATTCGGAAGAGGGCAATAGCTGACCAGCGCGAGTATTATCGCACAATCAGTTAAGAGCTCATTCATCCAAGTTGCTGACAAGAATAATGTATAGACTAATGGAGAAGAAAATTGAGAATCTGTTAGATGTCGATCAGTTTGGCTTTAGCAGAGGTAAAGTATGAGAGAGAGGATTCTGACGTTGCGGTTAATAATAGAGGCAACATTAAAGAAAATTGAGGCACGTTACTGGGTTCGGACAAATCATTCGACAATGTAAAATGTTGGAAGACGTTCGAAATTCTGTGAAAATTAGGGGTAAGCTATAGGGAGAGACGAGTAATATACATTACGTACAAGAGCGAAGAGGGTATAATAAGAGTGGATGTCCAAGAAAGAAGTGTTCGGATTAAAAAGGGTGTAAGACAAGCATGTAGCCTTTCGCCAGTACTGTTCATTCTGCACATCGAAGGACCAATGATGGAAATAAAAGAAAGTTTCCGGAGTGGAATTGAAATTAAAGGTGAAAGGATATCAGTGATAGAATCTGCTGATCACACTGCTATCCTTGTTTAAAGTGAAAGAGAATTACATAATCTGCTAAATAGAATGCTCAGTCTACGGAATAGAGTTTATGGACTGAAGACAACTCGAAGAAAGTCGAAAGTAATGGGAAGTAGCTGAAATGAGAGCTGAGGGAAACTTAACATCAAGATAGATGGTTACGAGGTAAATGAAGTTAAGGAATTCTGCTACCTATGCAGCAAAATAACCAATGACGGATGGAACATGGAGAACATCAAACGCAGACTAGCACTAGCAAAAATGGTATTCCTGTCCAAGAGAAGTCTACTGGTATAAAACATAGGCCTTAATTTGACGAAGAAATTTCTGAGTATGTACGTTTGGAGCACAGCATTATATGGTGGCGAAACATGGACTGTGGAGAAAACCGGAACAGAAGAGAATTGAAGGATTTGAGATGTGATGCTACAGACGAATGTTGAAAATTAGGTGGACTAATAAGGCAAGGAATAAGGAAGTTCTGCGCAGAAGCGGAGAGGAAAGCAATATGTGGAAAGCACTGACAATGAGAAGGGAAAGGATAGTAGGATATTTGTTAAGACGCGAGGGAATGACTTCCAAGGTACTAAAGAGGGTTGTAGAGGGCAAAAACTGTAGGGGAGGACAGAGATTCTAATACATCCAGGAAATAGTTGAGGACGTAGGTTGCAAGTGCTACTCTGAGAGGAAGAGCTTGGCACTAAAGAGGAATTTGATGGCTGGCCGTCAAACCAATTAGAAGATTACAAAAAAGAAATATTCATTTTGGACCTTAGCTCTCATTTACTTGACGCGACGAGCTGCCATCGGCGATGTTTCGTTTTCAAGTGATTAGTCATGACCTCGTAATTTGGCTCAGTGTCCTAAGTGGGGCAGCGCGGGGTAGTCCTGCGGTCTAGGGCGCCTTGCCTCGGTTCGCGCATCTCCCGCCGTCGGAGATCCGAGTTCTCGCTCGGGTATGGGTGTGTGTGTTGTCTTTAGCGTAAGTTAGAAGTTAGTTTAAGTTAGATTATATAGTGTGTAAGCCTAGGGACCGATGACCTCAGCAGTTTGGTCCCATAAGACCTTACCACAAATTTCTTAATTTATTCCAAATGACAAGATCTGTATCATTACATGCATGTTCGAGCATATCATGAGACACAGACATCGGCCCTTCTCCTCACATATACATCCACAGCATGCTCCTCAGGATACTTAATGATTTGTTACAGAGGGTACTTTTTGTACTGCTAACTGTTCCATGAGCGAATAGCACGTGGGAAGAAAGATTGTCTGTAAGCCTACGTATTTTCTCCTCGTGATCATTACCGGAGATGTATGTGTGGGGCAGCAATAAGATGTCAGTGTCTTCTCGGAAAGCGCTATTTTGAAATTTGGGTAGTAAATCTCTCCGTGATGCACAACGCCTCTCCCGCAACGTTTGACGATGGAGTTTGTTGAGAACGTCCGTAACGCTCTCGCGCCAACTAAACGGTCCCGTGACGAAACGCGCCGCTTTTCGTTGGGTCTTCTCTATCTCTTCTATCACTCCTATCTGGTGGGAATCCAAGATAAATGAACAATACACAGGAATTGGTCGGTCAAATGCCTTATAAGCCACTTCCTTTTTGGATAAGTTACATTTCCTTAAGATTATGTCTATGAATCTAAGTCTGGAATCTGTTATTCCCTCTATGTGTTTTTTGTGGTCATTCCACTTAAGATCACTCTGGATATTTTAAGGTGGATACTTTTTCTAGAATTTCGTCATCAGTAGCGAAGCTGCACAGTATTGGATTTCTTTTCCTTTCACACTTATGGTGTGAAATGGTTTCAGCACAAAGCAGATCGACCCTTGGTAGATAGCAAAAACATGCAGCAAATTCCCACTGGTTCTCTGATAACCAGTTACGGGACACATACACCTAACTAGTAGTGAAAGGGTTGACATATGCGTTACTTCATCCTTCTCAACGTAGGTACACAGGTGTAACGTAAATATTTCAGTATGAAGTATTTATCTGTATCTTCGTAATAACAGGAGTTTTACTCTCCTCAATCAACATGATCAGTATGCAGGAAACTGGGAGCTAAGGCATCTGCTAATCGTCTCATTCACCCCTGACTGTAGCAGTTAACCTGTTTTCATCCACCTCAGTAGCTGCGGAGTCATGCGGCGGCTTCCTAACGGAAGGCGCCGGGTTTGATTCCGAGCCGGGTCGGAGGTTTTCTCCTTTTGGGATCCGGGTGTCGTGTTTCCTTTACGTTAGTTTCGTCGTAACTGACATTCCACACTTGCGGTAATTGTATAGTTGCGTACCGAGAGGTACTAATTAAAAAAAAGAGCTACATAAAATAAACTTCTATTAGTGCTGTTAATCGGAGAGGTGAAATTCGGTGTCGCCACAAAGATTTACTCTCTCAACTTAGCCAATGTTTACGACACTGGTATTCCATTCATGACAATCGGTCTAACAAGACGTAAGTTCTCCGTGAATTCCCTAAATCGATTACGAACGTTTCTATAAATATTTGGCATAGTGCTCATCGTCACTAACTGTTAAACCTAAATCTTCGTTTCCATTCTTCTCGAAGACCACATCGAGGGCCTCCATGTCATGATCTAGAAATATACTGGTGTTTGTTGCTTATTTTTCATAATTTCTGTACACTGTCCCACAGTTTATGTCTGACGATAATTTTTCGAAGAGTCCCATACTTAATAAAAAACTGTGCTATCAAAGACTTGTCATAATTTGCAATTTGTGTCAAATCTGAATACTATTGAAGAATTACTGGATCGAATAATGCACAAGAAACATGACCAGCATTCAAATGGCTCTGAGCACTATGGGACTCAACTGCTGAGGTCATTAGTCGCCTAGAACTTAGAACTAGTTAAACCTAACTAACCTAAGGACATCACACACATCCATGCCCGAGGCAGGATTCGAACCTGCGACCGTAGCGGTCTCGCGGTTCCAGACTGCAGCGCCAGAACCGCGCGGCCACTTCGGCCGGCATGACCAGCATTCACTCCAACAACTACACATTAAGTTAATATCTATCATAACATGTCAGCATGGTAAAATTCTTGATAAATAATCGGCAACCATACGACTGATAGTTATACGAGCTGGAAAGAATGTCAAGAAAAATAAAATCGCTGGGGTCTAGCTACAACCGCAACGGATAAAAATTAACTATCTAGACTTTACACGTGAAAGCCTCAAAATTAATATAAATACAGCAAATCAACAAGAGAAGCCACGTCGAAGCAACCTTCAAAATGCTGCCAAACGGGTAAGGTACATCAGACAATTGTTTATCATAATGGTAGAGCAGCTAACCACAAATAACAATAAAATGAAGAAACTCATCAAAGTAAAGTTCGCAAGAAACTCCTCCTACTGATACATATGTCAGGTAACAACACTAGGCTATGCTTTGCAAATATAAAGAAATAATATCAGCAAAGAAAAAGCTGAAAGATAGTCACACACAACCGTCCACCCATCATTGTTTATGCCTAGCACAAACGGTACATAACGCTGCTTACGCGCTGCCATTTAAGAGCAAACTTCACCATTGTCATCCGCTTGTGTTTGGTTAACACCTCCTGGAGACAAGACACTATGTGCTGACCTGAACCATGATACAACGTCTCGTGTTTCTAACAATTCACTGCTAGCTTAGGTCCAGAGTTAATCAGGCTGTACCCACTGCAGGCCACGTACACTTCCCCATCCATCTATGAATCCGGCCCCCAATTCAGCAGTTGGTTTGTTGTCCTTCCTCGCTGGCCCTCTGCGTACAGTGCCGTCGAGACTCCGTTTGCTTCCAGTCCCCGATAACAGGAGCCGCCTTATCGTCCATCCACAAGCTGCGACCATCACTGATTATCAGTAGCCCACCGCCTCCATCCTCCCAAGTGCCTCAGCTTGCAGAACCAACCTTCTGGGATGTAACAGCGCGCTAACCATGGCCTGGCGCCATATGCTGAGGTTCATTATGCTATTGTTGCTGCCCGTGGTCCTTAGAGATGACTTCAAGTGGCTTCCTCTTCCTTGTCCCACATCAGAATGCTCTCTGGGATCACCACCGACCAATCGTTGCCTTGCCGTGATGCTACACAGTGGGTGACGTTGGTGGGTGGTACACATCACTAGCTACACTTACCAGAAGGGGCTGATATGTGGGGGCACCTGACATAATTGCACATAAAAGAGCTTACTTATTCACCATTACCCTTTTTTTTCTTTTTTTTTTGTCATCAGTCTACTGACTGGTTTAATGCGGCCCGCCACGAATTCCTTTCCTGTGCTAACCTCTTCATCTCAGAGTAGCACTTGCAACCTACGTCCTGCTTGACGTATTCCAATCTCTGTCTTCTTCTACAGTTTTTGCCCTCTACAGCTCCCTCTAGTACCATGGAAGTCATTCCCTCATGTCTTAGCAGATGTACTATCATCCTGTCCCTTCTCCTTATCAGTGTTTTCCACATATTCCTTTCCTCCCCGATTCTGCGTAGAACCTCCTCATTCCTTACCTTGTCAGTCCAACTAATTTACAACATTCGTCTATAGCACCACATCTCAAATGTTTTTCCCACAGTCCATGTTTCACTACCATACAATGCTGTGCTCCAGACGTACATCCTCAGAAATTTCTTCCTCAAATTAAGGACGGTATTTGATATTAGTAGACTTCTCTTGGCCAGAAATGCCTTTTTTGCCATAGCGAGTCTGCTTTTGATGTCCTCCTTGCTCCGTCCGTCATTGGTTATTTTACTGCCTAGGTAGCAGAATTCCTTAACTTCATTGACTTCGTGACCATCAATCCTGATGTTAAGTTTCTCGCTGTTCTCATTTCTACTACTTCTCATTACCTTCGTCTTTCTCCGATATACTCTCAAACCATACTGTGTACTCAATAGACTGTTCATTCCATTCAGTAGATCATTTAATTCTTCTTCACTTTCACTCAGGATAGCAATGTCATCAGCGAATCGTATCATTGATGTCCTTTCACCTTGTATTTTAATTCCACTCCTGAACCTTTCTCGATGAACAGATTGAAGAGTAGGGGTGAAAAGCTACAGCCTTGTCTTACACCCTTCTTAATACGAGCACTTTGTTCTTGATCGTCCACTCTTATTATTCCCTCTTGGTCGTTGTACATATTGTATATGACCCGTCTCTCCCTATAGCTTACCCTAACTTTTTCAGAATCTCGAACAGCTTGCACCACTTTATATTGTCGAACGCTTTTTCCAGGTCGACAAATCCTATGAAAGTGTCTTGATTTTTCTTTAGCCTTACTTCCATTATTAGGCGTAACGTCAGAATTGCCTCTCTCGTCCCTTTACTTTTCCTAAAGCCAAACTGATCGTCACCTAGCGCATTCTCAATTTTCTTTTCCATTCTTCTGTATATTATTACTCATCTTAACAAAACTACTCACACATGAGCACAGCCACAGTAACAGCTATATCTGTGAATGTCTGTGTATGTGAATTATTTATGTATGTACACTTCCTGACAAATAAGTGAAGCAACCAAAATGTATGGTCACAGGCGTATGTAACTTCGTACATGTACACTCGTGAACAGGCATGTAAATGATAGGAGTAGCAGTTCTCTATGAGAGGTACAACCGTCACCAGAGTGCATTGATGTTCATTTTCAGTGCTATTACCAGGCCTGGTAAGGTAAGTAAGGGGCCTTAAAAGCATTAGGTGCTGAGTCATCACTGTTAAAGGCACTGAATGTTTTGGTCTTGCGGGATATCTTGATAGAGTTCGAAAGGAGACTTCCTTTATGGGTCTCTTATGGCCAACAGTTCGAATCATGCAGTATCCAGATTTATCATGCATTCACCTGTAACAGTGGTATGATTGTGGGCTGCTCATGGGTACATGAGAATAGGCCTACTCATCATGAAGGTCCAGGACCTATCATGTCTGACCACTCCAAGGGAGAATCAATGCATTGTGCACCAAGCACATTGTAACGCCTTCACATCAGTTCTTGATATGTGAGAACAAGTAAGAACTCTCTGAAACAATCTGTGTCATCATTGGTTGTAGACTATCACCAGCCAGTCTAGGGAATGATTGTTCAATGTGCAGTCTGGCATTAATACTGCAACACAAATGGATGCTGTTGGAATGGTGCTGCTACCAGGAAGTATGGGCTGTTGATGACTGGTATTGCATTTTCCATGGCAAATCCCTTTTCTGCAGTACCTCAGAAGACAATCGTACGAGGATATGGTGGTAACCTAGAGTAAGATTTCATTCAAGTGTTTTCGAAAAGCCTAGGGATGTTAGTCTTGGTGTCATAGTTTGGGGATAAAATGTCCTACCTACACTCCTCTTATAATAATTATCGATGGGATATCCTCACTCAATTCATTTCTTTCCAGTCTTTGCAATATTAGTTCAGATGTGGTAACATCCATTGAATTAGAATACTGTACGTTTCTTCATCAGGTCTCAGGTAATCAATCCATGTTGACAGACGATGGTGAAAATTTGTCCTGATGAATCTATTCAGCTCCCATAACAGATGAACGAATGTATTTGACTGAAGGTAGTACGCTGTAGTCAGAATGTTCAGATGGTGCAGAAGTGGAGCATGAAATAATCCGGCAACGATCTTTGCAGAAGCACTCTGACAAATTGCACTCCACCACCGGGAGACATTCTTCCATGATACATTCGGAAGTGGTTCTGCATCATTCATCACTTGTTAATATAGAATATGATGCTATTCCTAAAAAGATACCCACTGTTGTGATCAGATAGCAGAGGAATTTTATGGGTTTTATGCCAAACTCTAATTTCTTTAGATTAGTTGTCATAACAGACTTTGTAAAATTTCTTTTATACTCTTTACACCACTGTACTATTTTTAACCCACGTCTGTGAGGTTATTGAAATGTTGCCTTAGGGTAGACAAATGAGTAAAGTCTGGGCAAGATCCAGGGCAGATATGAATACGCCAGAGATAAGAGAGAGCCCAAATAGCAAGATTGTAAATGACAACTCCAGCCAGAGCATATAAATTCGCTGTACTAAATGGTTTCCTCCTGTAATGCCAGGATGATATCTCAAATCGACACTGGCGAGATATGCGATGTCAAGAAACTCCTGTAAGTGCTCTTCGGTATTTTGCTGTCTCGTTCACACAGGTATGATAAATTTATTATTTCTTGGCCATCCAAGAATAGATCCTCTGCTTTCGGTTTCATGAGTAATGGAGTGCAATAATGATTGTCCGACGGTTACATACGAGAGGCAGTCAATATATACTGCAACACTTTTTTCTGAAAACAGATTGGTTTTATTCAGGATTCCAATACATCATATTATGCCCTGATCTTTTGGCTATCAAACACTACCTTTCAACATAATCTCCTTTCAATATACGGCCTTATGCCACCTTATTTGGAGGGCTGCTTGCCCGCACACGGTACCAGTCTACTGGTCGATGATGGAGCCAATGTCTTGCTGCATCAGTAACATCCCCATCATCCACGTACTGCTTCCCACAGAGTGCATCCTTCATTGGGCTAAACAGAGGTAGGTGAATGGTGTGAGATCAGGACGTTGGGTGGATAACAGTCCCATGAAGTTTTCTGAGCTATGTTTATTGCATGATGCCTCTTGTACTGACGACCTATAGACATCATAAGCTGGATCAAAATGAAGCTATGCGCGGTGTAAAGGATAACAGTGATTGGTGATTTGCCTGTAAATCATTATAAATAAGGAACCCTGATTCACCCCCCCCCCCCCCAAAAAAAAAGCTACACACTTATCTTGCCAGAAGCTGAGAAAGGATTGTTGTTACAGGTCTCAGGGGCACTCTGGGATGGTCTCTGTGGGGGGCACGTCTGTACATGTCTGTGAGTCACAGATCGATTGCGTAGTGCAACACAGAGCTGTTTTGCCGAGCATGGTCGTGCGAGTAGCCTATGCTGTTGCCCACCACACCGGCACTAGATGAAGAAGTTCATTTCAATTTTTGTTATAGAAATGGAAATTCCGTGCTGCTATGGCCTCCCTGCGGGTAGACCGTTCACCTGGTGCAAGGCTATCGAGTTGACGCCACTTCGGTGTCGATGGGGATGAAACGATGATGATAAGGGCAACACAACACCCAGTTCCTGAACGGAGAAAATCTCCGACCCAGCCGCGAATGAACCCGGGCCGTTAGGCATGAAATTCCGTCGCGCTGACCACTCAGCTACCAAAGGCGGACATTGCTGTTATGATGAAGATGCTGAATTTGTTTCTTCATTTTCACAGCTGTGTGCTGCCGGTCAGCACATGGAAGATCGGGCATGTATTCGTCACCTTGTTTCAATGATGAAGGACACCTCACCCTCTGATTCACCATGATTTCGTTCACTGCCACGTTCTCCATAGACATTCAGACATTCTTCAAGTACCTCTAAATATGTGCAATCATCTGGTTTTCTGGCAGAGGAAACTGAACGACAGATCTCTGCTTGGAACACACCCTTGTTTTATATGCCATTTTGAACACTATGAATAGTACCGCCACCTACTGGAATTTTATGGAGCTATGGGGGTTGAAGCGGCGATATTCTGCGATATTTCACAACATACTTTAGATTCTTTCAACCGAATGTGGTCGAGAAAGAAATGTTTTGCATTACTTATTGAATGACCCTAATAATTCCTCATTGGAACTTTCTCCTAATCTCACAGTCTTTGGCTGATCTTAACGCCCAGGGAATTTCGTAATGACTATAGCAAGTGCTAAAATGACACATATGTCCTTTAATTATTCCAGGCCTCTCTTCTAAAAGTGGCTCGAAATTCGTTACAAGTTCTGACAGTTAAAATCTGCTCCACGGTTGACGAGGTTGAGGACTCTACGATTTTAGCGCTAATCTGTTCACAAATCAGTATCATCTCTCCATTGATAGGTACCTCTTTTGGTGTGTGAGCCAATCACCTTCTTGTAATAGAATTCCCAAGCCTCAGTAATACTTCCCATGGATATGTTCCTTCATTAAGATGGGTACAGTGGTCTGGGCGCCATTGGTCGAAAATGTTAGCTTGTCAGCAGCAAAGTCAATATCTGTATCCTTCTCTTGGAGACAATCGATGTCTAATATGCAATGAAAGAAAAAATTTGGCAGAAGTAGACAACTGCAAAATCTGCTTCCATTACCCAGAATAATTTTTAGTTGTGTTTACTGGGAATGTCCTAGAACAGCATCTGTTATTCGACATTTCGCTGCTGGAATAGTAGGTATATTCGCTCTTTCCTTACTTCTTTGGAGCAGAGCTAAAAATATGGCAGTAATACATGTATTGATGGTTAGGCATCTCAATCTGGATTGATGGCTGTGGAGTCTTTGTTGACCTCACATTACATGGATGCAGATTCTGAGTTAGTTTCTCCTGTATCCTTCCTATCTTAACATTACCGATACATCAGTCATGGTACTACTATAGCCTCTGTTACTACTTCCTACTAAAATGTTGGTGTGACAGTTTTTCTGATTATCTGCACAGCATGCATTGCCTCGGATTGTCCAGCTTTGGACTCAACACCTTCTTGAGCAAACGCTGCTGAACCGCTTCGACCAGCATTTCTCAATGAACGCTTTGTCATAGTCTTCATGGGTCCTATAGGAGTCGGTCGCAGCCCGAAACACCCTACAGTCTTGGATGAAGAACCTTGCTTCTGCACTTCAATTTACAGGCGTGACTATCTTCCTCTGAAAGCACGAATAAACACAAGTGGATAGGTAACTGTCTTTTCAGGGATAAACATCTGAAATTGTCTATGTTTTCATTAACTTTTCCTCTGTCGGAAGCATGGCACAATCATGGTCTGAGCTCCTCAGTAAAAACAACTACAGTGACATGTTCGGTTTGTTAACGTATGCTTATTGTGCCACTTCGTGAAACTGCAAACACAACTAAAAATAATTCAGGGTAATGGAAGAAGATTTTTCAGTTGTCTATTTCTGCCAAATTTAGTCGCTGTTACTTATAACAAAATGATAGTCTTGGAATCCCGCTCTTAAACCCATTAACTCGTGATTAACCGCATCTACACACTGACTAAGCTCATTGTGCCACTGAGAGGAATTTTCGGTGATCCGAGTCTAGAACTCACTTTAACGTCCCTGGTACTTATTCATTCAATTTGTCTTTCCTTGACTTAAGAGTGTCGACAACAGTGAGAACCCCCTCATGTACCTTAGCAGCGAGCTACTCGTCTTTTCGGTTCAGGCACGTGTGAAAGTCTGGATTTAGTTTAGCTTCCTGTTAACTATTGCACTCCGCAGTAGCTCTGTCATAACCGAGAGTCAATCTTGACACATGGGTATTTAAAACCTCTACAGAAAACGCTAAGGTAGAATAACCTTGGTTGGCGTTCATCGTTTCACCATTTGAAGTTTGAACAACGACAACACTTGGAAATCCCTTTCAACAATATAGAACTCAGCTAAGAGAATTCTTGAATTTTCGTCTTTAAGGCATTTTCAGTAAATTCCCTTTACAGTTTTTTGTTTTTGTGCTGCATTAATGTCTTCTACATCTACATCTACATTTATACTCCGCAAGCCACCCAAAGGTGTGTGGCGGAGGGCATTTTACGTGCCACTGTCATTACCTCCCTTTCCCGTTCCAGTCGCGTATGGTTCGCGGGAAGAACGACTGTCTGAAAGCCTCCGTGCGCGCCCTAATCTCTCTAATTTTACATTCGTGATCTCCTCGGGAGGTATAAGTAGGGGGAAGCAATATATTCGATACCTCATCCAGAAACGCACCCTCTCGAAACCTGGCGAGCAATCTACACCGCGATGCAGAGCGCCTCTCTGGCAGAGTCTGCCACTCGAGTTTATTAAACATCTCCGTAACGCTATCACGGTTACCAAATAACCCTGCGACGAAACGCGCCGCTCTTCTTTGGATCTTCTCTATCTCCTCCGTCAAACCGATCTAGTACGGATCCCACACTGATGAGCAATACTCAAGTATAGGTCGAACGAGATTTTTGTAAGCCAACTCCTTTGTTGATGGACTACATTTTCTAAGCACTCTCCCAATGAATCTCAACCTGGTACCCGCCTTACCAAAAATTAATTTTGTATGATCATTCCACTTCAAATCGTTCCGCACGCATACTCCCAGACATTTTACAGAAGTAACTGCTACCAGTGTTTGTTCCGCTATCATATAATCATACAATAAAGGATCCTTCTTTCTATGTATTCGCAATACATTACATTTGTCTATGTTAAGGGACAGTTGCCACTCCCTGCACCAAGTGCCTATCCGCTGCAGATCTTCCTGCATTTCGCTACAATTTTCTAATGCTGCAACTTCTCTGTATACTACAGCATCATCCGTGAAAAGCCGCATGGAACTGCCGACACTATCTACCAGGTCATTTATATATATTGTGAAAAGCAATGGTCCCATAACACTCCCCTGTGCCACGCCAGAGGTTACATTAACGTCTGTAGACGTCTCTCCATTGACAACAACATGCTGTGTTATGTTTGCTAAAAACTCTTCAATCCAGCCACACAACTGGTGTGATATTCCGTAGGCTCTTACTTTGTTTATCAGGCGACAGTGCGGAACTGTATCGAACGCCTTCCGGAAGTCAAGAAAAATAGCATCTACCTGGGAGCCTGTATCTAGTATTTTCTGGGTCTCATGAACAAATAAAGTGAGTTGGGTCTCACACGATCGCTTTTTCCGGAATCCATGTTGATTCCTACATAGTAGATTCTGGGTTTCCAGAAACGACATGATACTCGAGCAAAAAACATGTTCTAAAATTCTACAACAGATCGACGTCAGAGATATTGGTCTATAGTTTTGCGCAACTGCTCGACGACCCTTCTTGAAGACTGGGACTACCTGTGCTCTTTTCCAATCATTTGGGACCCTCCGTTCCTCTAGAGACTTGTGGTACACGGCTGTTAGAAAGGGGGCAAGTTCTTTCGCGTACTCTGCGTAGAATCGAATTGGTATCCCGTCAGGTCCAGTGGACTTTCCTCTATTGAGTGATTCCAGTTGCTTTTCTATTCCTTGCACACTTATTTCGATGTCAGCCATTTTTTCGTTTGTGCGAGGATTTAGAGAAGGAATTGCAGTGCGGTCTTCCTCTGTGAAACAACTTTGGAAAAAAGTGTTTAGTATTTCAGCTTTACGCGTGTCATCCTCTGTTTCAATGCCATCATCATCCCGGAGTGTCTGGATATGCTGTTTCGAGCCACTTACTGATTTAACGTAAGACCAGAACTTCCTAGGATTTTCTGTCAAGTCGGTACATAGAATTTTACTTTCGAATTCACTGAACGCTTCACGCATAGCCGTCCTTACGCTAACTTTGACATTGTTTAGCTTCTGTTTGTCTGAGAGGTTTTGGCTGCGTTTAAACTTGGAGTGGAGCTCCCTTTGCTTTTGCAGTAGTTACCTAACTTTGTTGTTGTACCACGGTGGGTTTTTCCCGTCCCTCACAGTTTTACTCGGCACGTACCTGTCTAAAACGCATTTTACGATTGCCTTGATCTTTTTCCATAAACACTCAACATTGTCAGTATCGGAACAGAAATTTTCGTTTTGATCTGTCAGGTAGTCTGAAATCTGCCTTCTATTACTCTTGCTAAACAGATAAACCTTCCTCCCTTTTTTTATATTCCTATTAACTTCCATATTCAGGGATGCTCCAACGGCCTTATGATCACTGATTCCCTGTTCTGCACTTAAAGAGTCGAAAAAATCGGGTCTGTTTGTTATCAGTAGGTCCAAGATGTTATCTCCACGAGTCGGTTCTCTGTTTAATTGCTCGAGGTAATTTATGGATAGTGCACTCAGTATAATGTCACTCGATGCTCTGTCCCTACCACCCGTCCTAAACATCTGAGTGTCCAAGTCTATATCTGGTAAACTGAAATCTCATTTATGTGAAATGTATTCCAAATTTTCTCTCAGTTGTTCTGCCACTAATGCTGCCGAGTCGGGAGGTCGGTAAAAGGAGCCAATTATTAACCTAGCTCGGTTGTTGAGTGTAGCCTCCACCCATAATAATTCACAGGAACTATCCACTTCTACTTCACTACAGGATAAACTACTACTAACAGCGATGAGCAGTCCACCACCGGTTGCTTGCAATCTATCCTTTCTAAACACCGTCTGTACCTTTGTAAAAATTTCGGCAGAATTTATCTCTGGCTTAAGCCAGCTTTCTGTACCTATAACGATTTCAGCTTCGGTGCTTTCTATCAGCGCTTGAAGTTCTGGTACTTTACCTACGCAGCTTCGACAGTTGACAATTACAATTCCGATTGCTGCTTGGTCCCCGCATGTCCTGACTTTGCCCCGCACCCGTTGAGGCTGTTACCCTCTCTGTACTTGCCCAAGGCCATCTAACCTAAAAAACCGCCCAGCCCACGCCACACAACCCCTGCTACCCGTGTAGCCGCTTGTTCCGTGTAGTGGTCTCCTTACCTATCCAGCGGAACCCGAAACCCCACCACCCTATGCCGCAAGTCGAGGAATCTGCAGCCCACACGGTCGCAGAACCGTCTCAGCCTCTGATTCAGACCCTCCACTCGGCTCTGTACCAAAAGTCCGCAGTCAGTCCTGTCGACGATGCTGCAGATGGTGAGCTCTGCTTTCATCCCGCTAGCGAGACTGGCAGTTTTCACCAAATCAGATAGCCGTCGGAAGCCAGAGAGGATTTCCTCCGATCCATAGCGACACACATCATTGGTGCCGACATGAGAGACCACATGCAGATGGGTGCACCCTGTACCCTTCATGGCATCCGGAAGGACCCTTTCCACATCTGGAATGACCCCCCCGGTATGCACACGGAGTGCACATTGGTTTTCTTCCCCTCTATTGCTGCCATTTCCCTAAGGGGCCCCATTACGCGCCTGACGTTGGAGTTCCCAAGTACCAGTAAGCCCACCCTCTGCGACCGCCCGGATCTTGGAGACTGAGGGGCAACCTCTGGAACAGGACAAACAGCCATATCAGGCCGAAGATCAGTATCAGCCTGAGACAGAGCCTGAAACCGGTTCGTCAGATAAACTGGAGAGTCCTTCCGTTCAGCCCTCCGGAATGTCTTTCGCTCCCTGCCACACCTTGAGACGACCTCCCACTCTACCACAGGTGAGGGATCAGCCTCAATGCGGGCAGTATCCCGGGCAACCACAGTCGTAGTCCGATCGGGGGATGCGTGGGACGAGCTGGCCGTCCCCGACAAACCCCCATCCGGACCCCCACAGTGATGCCCATTGGCAACAGCCTCAAGCTGTGTGACCGAAGCCAACACTGCCTGAAGCTGGGAGCGAAGGGATGCCAACTCAGCACGCATCCGAACACAGCAGTTGCAGTCCCAATCCATGCTAAAAACTGTTTTGCAAAGAACGTCTGAACTAATCTACAGAGAGCACAAACAAATCGACAAAATTTAAACGGTTATTAAAATACAAGATTGACTAGTAAATGCAGTAATGCTGCTACTTGCGCACTGCTGACACTGCTCGGCGGCGGAAGGAGACTACGCGAATTTACACTATTCAGGTACTAAAACGCGATGCTACAACTCTCAAATACTATAATACGCCCGAAATTTACGAATTAAACAATGCAAGTACCGAAAACACGCAAAGAAATTAAGAATTAAACTACACTCCTGGAAATGGGAAAAAGAACACATTGACACCGGTGTGTCAGACCCACCATACTTGCTCCGGACACTGCGAGAGGGCTATATAAGCAATGATCACACGCACAGCACAGCGGACACACCAGGAACCGCGGTGTTGGCCGTCGAATGGCGCTAGCTGCGCAGCATTTGTGCACCGCCGCCGTCAGTGTCAACCAGTTTGCCGTGGCATACGGAGCTCCATCGCAGTCTTTAACACTGGTAGCATGCCGCGACAGCGTGGACGTGAACCGTATGTGCAGTTGACGGACTTTGAGCGAGGGCGTATAGTGGGCATGCGGGAGGCCGGGTGGACGTACCGCCGAATTGCTCAACACATGGGGCGTGAGGTCTCCACAGTACGTCGATGTTGTCGCCAGTGGTCGGCGGAAGGTGCACGTGCCCGTCGACCTGGGACCGGACCGCAGCAACGCACGGATGCACGCCAAGACCGTAGGATCCTACGCAATGCCGTAGGGGACCGCACCGCCACTTCCCAGCAAATTAGGGACACTGTCGCTCCTGTGGTATCGGCGAGGACCATTCGCAACCGTCTCCATGAAGCTGGGCTACGGTCCCGCACACCGTTAGGCCGTCTTCCGCTCACGCCCCAACATCGTGCAGCCCGCCTCCAGTGGTGTCGCGACAGGCGTGAATGGAGGGACGAATGGAGACGTGTCGTCTTCAGCGATGAGAGTCGCTTCTGCCTTGGTGCCAATGATGGTCGTATGCATGTTTGGCACCGTGCAGGTGAGCGCCACAATCAGGACTGCATTCGACCGAGGCACACAGGGCCAACACCCGGCATCATGGTGTGGGGAGCGATCTCCTACACTGGCCGTACACCACTGGTGATCGTCGAGGGGACACTGAATAGTGCACGGTACATCCAAACCGTCATCGAACCCGTCGTTCTACCATTCCTAGACCGGCAAGGGAACTTGCTGTTCCAACAGGACAATGCACGTCCGCATGTATCCCGTGCCACCCAACGTGCTCTAGAAGGTGTAAGTCAACTACCCTGGCCAGCTAGATCTCCGGATCTGTCCCCCATTGAGCATGTTTGGGACTGGATGAAGCGTCGTCTCACGCGGTCTGCACGTCCAGCACGAACGCTGGTCCAACTGAGGCGCCAGGTGGAAATGGCATGGCAAGCCGTTCCACAGGACTACATCCAGCATCTCTACGATCGTCTCCATGGGAGAATAGCAGCCTGCATTGCTGCGAAAGGTGGATATACACTGTACTAGTGCCGACATTGTGCATGCTCTGTTGCCTGTGTCTATGTGCCTGTGGTTCTGTCAGTGTGATCATGTGATGTATCTGACCCCAGGAATGTGTCAATAAAGTTTCCCCTTCCTGGGACAATGAATTCACGGTGTTCTTATTTCAATTTCCAGGAGTGTATGTAACAAATGAGTGAGCTAGGAGTATACGACTTGCTGCTGCAGCTGCTTATCCAACGGCGGCAGGGAGCACACTTTATGTAAGCCATTCTGAACTACTTGCAGTTACTTTGATAATTCACACTTTAATTTCTCTGTTGGAGTCTGTTTCAGCCCTTCTGATAGTTATTGCTTTAAGCTTTATGATAATTCTGTTAAAGAGTTCGGGCTCCCAGCACAACTCTTGTTTTAGCTGTAGGGATTCTTCTTGTTTACAACTTTTTTAATAATGTCGAAATAGTTCACAGGTGAACTGCAGGGTGTCAGTGTGGACAGGGCACAATATTTCTGCAAACGACGAGTTGCTATCATCAGGTGAGCTGATGAACTGACTGACGAGGTCCGGTGCCGCGCCTTTATCTCCTCCCACCCTCTCTTTGGTCGGCCGCCCTGTCTGCTGCGGGCGCTCTATCTGCTGTCTCTTCCATGTGGTCATAGGACGATAGTGTCACCTACATAACGGAAGAGAGAGGCAGGTTTCTGCTAGGCTGATTCAAGGGCTCCCTCCTCGAAGTACTCCGTATACATATTGGTGACAAACGGTGAAAGTGGGTTCCCCACGTTTACACCTCCAGTCTGCTTGTACTAGCCACCGTCGAAAAGAAACTGTATGGACGTCAAGACGCCTCTGCGTGAAATATCTGGCCAGTGAGTTCTATGGGTTCTTGTAAAGGCTCTCTGGTTAAAAGAGAGACAACATCGAAACTGACAAGGATGTCGGCACCTTTAAGCTTAAAGTTGTTAACAAGGCCCACAAAATCCAAAGAGTGGCGAATGTCATGTGAGCAGTTCCAGAAGTAAGGGCTAAATAAATTGTTTACGTACTTCACGAGTAAGTATATTGCGTAATTATTGTTCATGAACGTCTAATATTTGGATAAACTGATACTGCTGTTAGTGTTCTGTTGCGGCCTGTTCTTCGCTGTTCACCGCCTACTCAATACTAATTCTGCTCGGTAGTCCCATGTCGTACTATTTTCACGTCAACAGCACAACAGAATATTCAAACCGAAAACTCCTACCAGTTTCCTCCAATTTATAAGAAATATTGTCCCTGATCTTCATCAAAGACCGCATTATAAATAATAATAATGATATCGTGAATTGTATCCACACGATGTCAACGCCTGTAAAAAAGAAAAAAAAATATCTAGTTAAATCTAACTTCTGAAGGAAGACGCACAACTTACTGACTGTCTCGAACTGTCCAACAAGAACCTTTATACTAAGAAGCATCGACAGACAAGACTTAACCAGTGTCGAAATATTTCGCAGCCCTGGGTAGAGACAATCATATCTCGTTCGCATACTCGTTCTGATTTGGTCAACATTACGTAAAAACAAAAATACAGTCATTAATTCCCTGTTCTAAAAATTATAAAGAATATTAAATATTTATAACATGAGGTGTATTTCTCACTAGTCAGTCAGCGAATCATTAGACTGAAATGTCCAACATACACAACTGTCACAGTAATTACATCAGTTTCAAATCTTTAAATAAATGAATCTTCGTTTTCCCGACCTTCCTGTAATGATAACAGCAATAATAAAAATAGGTTCGTTATGGTCGGTGGACAATAATTGGTGCGCTGTTTCTCCCGACATGGAGGACATAGTTCTCATAGCGGCGTATAGGAATACAGCTGACCGTTTACTACAGGCTCGTAGGCAGAACTGGTGTTTCCCTATCACGGCCATGCCATCGATCTAAGACCTTTATAACTGATTGGTGCAATGTGTTGGCGTAGAACTGAAATTTAGTCTCACTAGCAACAGAGCAATGGAGACATTTGTTAAGTTTCAAATTCTTGCAACCACATAATACAAAAAAATGGTTCAAATGGCTCTGAGCACTATGGGACTTAACATCTGAGGTCATCAATCCCTTAGAACTTAGAACTACTTAAACATAACTAACCTAAGAACATCACACGCATTCATGCCCGAGGCAGGATTCGAACCTGCGACCGTAGCGGCCGCATGGTTCCAGACTGAAGCACCTAGAACCGCTCGGCCACACCGGGCGGCCCACATAATTCCATTGACAACAATATCGTAGTTCCTCACTCACCGTATTACAACTCCTTTCCACACTTCAATGTAAAACTTAATACAAAAACAAATATCTCTCTTGACACAACTGAAGTCAAATTTAGGCCAATGTAGTATCCATACATCGAGAGTTAGCCATAGATCAAAAGCAAAGTGTAAATATCGCATGGAGCGTCAATAACAGAACAGTTCCAACGTTTATTACATCTCCGCTCAGCAAGTAGTTTTACTCCAGTTCTTAATTACTATCACTGTTCGTTTTATATAAGCGTGAACAGCAGTAGAATTTGATCACGATAGGGTATAATGTGGAAGCCGTCGAATTTGACTGCAAGTAGTGACTGAGAGATTCTGAGGGCACAAGGTTACGTCACTATCATCCTAATCCTTATGTGTTACCTCTCAGACTATAGTATCTTTGTGACGATATTCAGCAGGGTAATGCTCGTCCAACTGTAGCACATGTTTCTATGGACTGTAAGTATGACGTTGGTGTACTCCCGTGGCCAACGGGTCTCTCAGATGTGCCACCAACGAGTGTGGGGACAACTCGGACATGAACTCTGTCCCAGTGCCAGTATCGAGAATTTGTTCTGAAGAAACTGTCCATACCAGTTATACTTTTATTTAAAATCACAATCAATTTCGGCCTCCGTGCTATTTACACAGTATCAAACAGCAAAGTGGGCAACGGCCTTGCCGCAGTGGATACACCAGTTCCCGTGAGATCACCGAAGTTAAGCTTCGTCGGGCGTGGCCGGCACTTGGATGGGTGACCATTCAGGCCGCCATGCGCTGTTGCCATATTTCGGGGTGCACTCAGCCTCGTGATGCCAATTGAGGAGCTACTCGACCGAATAGTAGCGGCTCCGGTCAAAGAAAACCATCTTAACGATAGGGAGAGCGGTGTGCAGACCACACACCCCTCCTATCTGCATCCTCACCTGAGGATGACCCGACGGTCGGATGGTCCCGATGGGCCATTTCTGGCCTGAAGACGGAATGTTTAAACAGCAAAGTATAACATGGTTTGTAAAATGTTAGAAATAAGCGTCGTGGGCAAGAGAAGAAATACATCAGTTGATTTGTGAAAGAAAGAAGTAGAAAAATGTTCAGGGAAATTCAGGAATACAGAAGTCAAGTCGCAGAGAAAAAAAAATTGCATAGGAAGTGTAGGGAATCTAAGAGGAAATGGCTGCATGATTAATGTGAAGAAATCGAAAAAGAAATGATTGTCGGAAGGACTGACGCTACATGTTGGAAAGTCAAAATAACCTTCGATGAAATTAAAAGGAAGGGTGATAACATTAAGAGCGCAACAGGAGTTCCACTGTGGAAAGCAGAGGAGAGGGCGGATAGGTGAAAAGAGTACACTGAAATCATAATTTAAAAGAGCTTTGGAGGACTTACGATCAAATAAGGTAGAAGAGACATGTAACAGTTCATCAGAATTTCTAAAAACGTTGATGGAAGTGGCAACAATACGACTATTCATGTTGGTGTGTAGAATGTATGAGCCTGGCGACATATCACGCGACCTTCAGAAAAATATCATCCACACAGTTTCGAAGACCTTAACAGCTGACAAGTCCGAGAATTATCATAAAATCAGCTTAACAGCTCATGCATCCAAGCTGCTGACAAGAATAATATACAGAAGAATGGAAAAGAAAACTGAAGATTTGTTACATGACGATCAGCTTGGCTATAGGAAAGGTAAGGCACGAGAAAGGCAAATCTGACGTTGCAGTTGATAATGGAAACTAGTCTAAACAAAAATCCCGACACGTTAATAGGATTTGTCGACTTGGGAAAAACGTTCGACAATATCAAATTATGCAAGATGTTCGAAATTCTGAGAAAAATAGGGGTAGGCTATAGGGAGAGACGATTACTATATAATACGTACAAGAGCCAAGAGGGAATAATAAGAGTAGACGACCAACAGTGAAGTGCTCGTATTAAAAAGGATTTAAGACGGGGATGTAGGCTTTCGTTCCTCTTGTTCAACCTGTACATCGAAGAACCCTGTGACGGAAATAAAAGAAACAATCAAGGTGAAAGATTTTCAGTGATACGATTCGCTGATGACATTGCTTTCATGAATGAAAGTGAAGAAGAATTACATAAAATGCTGAACTGAATGAACAGTTTAATGAATACTGAGTATGGATTGAGGGCAAGTCGAGGAAAGACTGACGTAATGAGAAGAAGCAGAAGTAAGAATTGCGAGAAACTACCTAAACAGCATAATAACCAATGACGGACGGAGCATGGAGGACATTGAAAGAAGATTTGCACTAGCAAAAAGGGCATTCCTGACCAAGAGAAGTCTTCTTGTATCAAACATAGACCTTAATTTGAGAAAGAAATTTCTGTGAATGTACGTTTGGTGCACAGCATTGTATGGTAGTGAAACGAGGACTGGGAAAACCGGAACAGAAGAGAATTGAAGCATTTCAGATGTGGTGCTAGAGACGAATGTTGAAAATTAGGTGGAATGATAAGGTAAGGAATGAGGGAGTACTGCACAGAATCGGGGACGAAAGGGATATGTGGATAACACGGACAAGGAAAAGGGAAAGGATGCTAAGACATCTGTTAAGACGGCAGGGAATGACTTCCACGGTACTAGAGGGAGCTGTAGAGTTCAGTAACTGTAGAGGATGACAGAGACTGGAATACATCCTGTAAGTAATTCAGGACGTAGGTTGCAAGTGCTACTCTGAAGTGAAGAGTTTGGCACAGGTGAGGAATACGTAGCGGGCCGCATCAGAGTCAGAAGGCTATTGACAAAACCAAAAAAAAGAGGTTCCCCAACTGCAATTGAGGTACGTAAATGAAATAAAGATACTACATAACATTAATTTATTACTTTCATGAAGTATGAGGACGATCTGTTCTGAACATTTGAATTGTTGTTGATGATGCTTATTGCTAGCATTTGAATTATTCGGTTTTACTTTGTTGGTTGATACCTCGCAGATATCACTAGTTAAATGCCCTGAGGCCAAAAGCGTCCGTTGTTTTGCAACTGATGCGGACGACGTTTTCTTCAAAACCATTACAACACTTTCGAAACTGTCACCAAGATTTAGTACATACTGGACAAGAAAGTAAAAGTGTCAAGAATATTTAGGATCAGTTCCAAGTGTTGCGGGCCTGCTTGCCTCTAGGGAGGAGACAATGGCGTTGTGACACCTCTTCCAACCGAATCAATACATGCATCCAGATCTGAGTAGTGTGCGCGGTCGTACTGATAAGTGGACTCTACAGTCAAGTTCTTTGTAAATTTTACCCAACTCTATACTGACTGAAATAACATCTCATACTCTTACTCTCTCAAGCTGTGAAATTTTGTTGTTAAGTTTCCGCCTTCCCTTATGGATGCTTGACATTCTTTGTGAGGCAATATATATTATTTAGCTGGCGGTTTTAATTTTATTGCTCGTATTTTGCATGCCACGTAGTCACCAATCATTTCTAAACACTTTCTCTCTCTTGCATTCCTCGTCATCTTCGAAGATTGCTTCAATTGAAAGAACAGGTGATAATTGCTGGGTGCGAGGTCTAAATTGTGAGACGGGTGTCGGAAGTTCCCAGATGAAACTCTGATTATTATCCTCGATACGGGAACGGTGTGTGGACGTGCGTTGCCATGGGCAGCTCCCACGACAATTCAATAAATAGTATTGGGTCCAGGAAGAGCATATCGATTACCACCAGTTGCAAATCGCCGACAGAATCGTAGCTTTTTATCTATTTTTCGTATGATTTTAACGGTCTCGATACTAAGCCCGCATTTCGGCCCACCTTTACGCACATTTGTACGGTAGACGCCAGTGCCTAACCTTTCCGTCACTCCTTACTGTAGACCCATAAACTAGGCACAACTGCTGATCGGCCAGCTGCAAACCTCTATACACATATCTAATTTCAGTATACACTTTCCAGTTCCTGGAAGCAACGAATTTAGGAGCCATTGTTGATTGCTTCCATCTACCGTCAAACGACTGCCGACACGAACCATTCCATTCTATGGGTTCGCAGAGGATTAGTATACGGCGCTGCAGTCATACCACTTTGTTCCGATCTGCCAACAAGGAAACAGTCCTTACTTTTCGAATACATCTCGTACATATCAGTGTATGCATGTTATGCGGGAATTTTGCTACGTGTATTCATAAAGTCACGTTCCACGAAGAACTGAAATGTGAGATTTTCTCTTCTAGTACGCAGAAGATTTTTGTATTAACTGTAACATGTGACTCGCACTGTGAGGAGTGCTTGTCCAAAACTCTTAAATTATGATTCCATAGCTATTACATGTGAATACTGAAACTGTTGGCTGCTTTCCATGACGATTCCAACAGTTGTGCGTTCTTGGCTTAAAGAAATAAAATGAGTGGTGTATGACGGAGTACACATAATCGTCCGCCTCTCGCATCGTGGTAAAGAACTAAATAATCCATATCACGTTGCTTGTCGATAACACTCATTGCTCCGAGTCGTCAATGCTTCGACAGTAAAAGTAGCTTACATTAAATTGTTTTATCAGTATCGTCGGTCCTCCATTTATTTCTCGCACCGAAGACCTTAGCGAGGCGTTTGCCAATAGAAGTTTCCGCAGCGCATTTCTGTTCCGTTTCTCGTGTAGTTATCACGTCATCTATTATGTATGATTCTCTCCTCTTGTTGAAAGCATCGCCCAAGCGTCCTCGCTGCCCCATTCATCATCCTGCATTTGCACGCGCACAATAGCTGGTAGCGTGCGCTCCTTAAAGGCGTTGAATACAGAGAGCAACTCCGCGGGACGTATTGACGGGCTAGAATAATGTTTCCGAGGCGCCTATATTCTGGCTCACTGTGGCTGGTTCCACGCAGCTAATATCTCCAGTTTGAACTTCTCATGTAAAGGTACCTAACGCTCTGCAGACATTACTTTGCCGTAGACTGAGCGGCGTGGTATGAGCAGTTGATACAAATCGTTGAACGTGAAACATGTAAGGCTGAAAGCATATAAAAGTTGCTAAAAATGGGTTGAAAATTTTTAGAGGCGGTAGTTATATTTAAGCAAGGAAACTGTGACCAATAAACTTAATTACGTGTACGCATATTAATTCGGGTGTGAACGCTTCTTCATAACAGTGGCTGAAAGACGTTCAGTGGCGGCTTTGAACATCGTCGTTGTGTAGGCTCTCCGGCAAATGGCAACAGGAGGTTTTGAGTATTTATGCGTCGCAGTGATGTGTATACATTTTAGTAAGATCATTAGGTAGCCTCCATTTGATTGCGTGTAGTGTAAAATACAGTAGTTGCAGTAGTGCTGGGGTGTATTATATTGTAATTACCACTGTTTTTGTCGTAGGAGACCACCGTGGTTTAGAGGATAGAGCTCTAGACTGCGAAACTGGAGGTCCCTTCGTTCCATTTCCTCCAGGAGGGCACCAGGTTCAAAAGCATGTTCTCAAAATTAGTACCAGATACCTCTTTGAGGGGTAAGAGCACCCGGGCCGTGGAAATCCCCACTCGTCTTCCTAGTGCCACGGTGAACAGGAAGGCTGCGCTCTTGCTATGGTCAAGCTGGTAGTTTGTTCAGAGCTTGTACCACAAAATTAAAAAAAAAGGATCGAAAATTTCGAGATGACAGTAATAATCAAGTAACAAAACTGAGATTTATAAATATTGTTTCGTGAACGTACATTACCTGAGACGAGGGCGCTTCTTCATAGGAGTGCCTGAAAGACGGTTAATAGCGCCTACGAACACTCTACGTAAGTGCTGCCCTTTGTTATATAGACGCACACCAATTCTTAACTTTTTTTTTATTTTACTGTTTGTCCAGTAATGTTTTTCTCTCTTCCGACCATGTAATTACCATGGAAACTTACTATACCGTGAGTGATACGGCAGAAATGATTTTTTTCTGTGGGCTAACAGAATTGGCCTTCGAACCTGTGGCACCTTACGCTGAAAAATACACACATCAAAAAAAGTTTTGCATCACCCCGATTCCCAGAACTACTGAAGATAGACGTTGATTTTGGATACTGTAACATACACACAGCCCCTTTGACTGTTCACAGATGTCACTGAACCCGCCCAAAGATGTAAACAACCATGCATGAGCAGCGCCTATTGGACGGAGGGGGTCCGACAGCTGATCAGTTCCAGTCATTCCACCAGGAAGGAGGGACACGGCTCGAGTTGTTTCTTCAGCCATACCTAGACGGTAAATACCGCGGTTCGATCGCGTCCACATTGTTACTTTGAGTCAGGAAGGGCTCTCAACAAGGGAAGTATCCAGGCATCTCGGAGTGAACCGTTGCGGACACGGAGAAGGTACAGACAGACAGGAACTGTCGATGACATGCCTCGCTCAGGCCACCCTAGGTCTACTACTGCAGTGGATGACCGCTACCTACGGATTATGGCTCAGAGGAACACTGACAGCAACGCCACCGTGTTGAATGATGCTTTTCGTGCAGCCACAAGACGTCATATTACGACTCAATAGGCTGCAAGATGCGCAACATTACTCCCGACGTCCATGGCAAGGTCCATCTTCGCAACCACGAAACTATGCAGTGCGGTACAGATGGGCCCAACAACATGCAGAATGAACCGCTCAGGATTGGTATCATGTTCTCTTCACCGATGAGTGTCGCATATTATGCCGTCAACCAGAAAATCGTCAGAGACGTGTTTGTAGGCAACCCGGTCAGGCTGAACGCCTTAGACACACTGTCCAGCGAGTGCTGCAAGGTGGAGGTCCACTGATATTTTGTGGTGGCATTAAGTGGGACCGACGTACGTCGCTGGTGGTCATGGATGGCGCCGTAACGGATGTACGATACGTGAATGCCATTCTCCGAACGATGGTGCAATAATAACAGAAGCACATTGGACGACAATTCGCGCCCCATCGTGCACGTCTTGTGAATAACTTCCTACAGGATAACGACATCTTTCGACTAGAGTGGCCAGCATGTGCAGCCAAAAATATCTCACCAAGTGCAGTGCAATGTTTTCGCTCATACCTGATGTCTCGCAAGCATAAAGACACAATGGAGGCAGTTAGAATCAGGCGTCCACCGCACACTGGACTCCCATTCGGGAGGACGACGGTTCAATCTCGCGTCCGGCCATCTTGATTTAGGTTTTTCGTGATTTTCCTAAATCGCTCCAGGCAAATGCCGGGATGGTTCCTCTGAAAGGGCACGGCCGACTTCCATCCCCGTCCTTCCCTAATCCGATGGACCGATGACCTCGCCGTTTGGTCTTTTCCCCCAAACCCACCAACCAACCAGGCGTCCCGCAGGGTTCAGTATTAGGTCCTATACTCTTTTCACTGTAAGTCAATAATGTGACATCAGTTGTGTCCTACTAAAAATACCATATGCATATTGGTGACCTACAGTTGTAACTACATGCAAAAACATGAATACAGCTGTCGAGAATCTAAACACCGACCTTTGTGCGGTGTCAAAATTGGCATAGGAGGCAGGATTAACGCTCAATACATCAAAAACCCAAGTAGGTTGGTCGGTCAAGGCTCAGTAATCTGAAATATCGGGAATCAGAATCATCTTTAACCCTAAAAGGGACAAACATCGATTTCTCTCCTTCAGCAAAGAGTCTAGGAGTAACAATAGACAAGAATCTATATTTGACTGTGCATATAACTGTAACTTACAAGAGGGCATCAGCATCTCTCCATGCCCTACAAAAATATAAAGGGCTCTTCCGTTTTAATCTGAAAAAATAACACCTTTTCAGTTACTGAGTAGAGTGTTGTTCTCTTGCAATGCCTTTCTCAGGAAAGCTCACGGAACTGGTTAAAAATGCCTGTTTTCGTTATACTTGTCATGTTCGACTCTTGCCCCTATTTCACCACCATATGCACAATTGTCCTCCCTGCGTACAGACATGCACAGAAGTATCCATGGTCTGTGTCTTCTCTTCTGTCTAAACAACTTACACTAAGGATACAGCTGAAGCTGAGACACAACAACAATAGTGTACACTGGATCAGAATCTGAGGCTATGAACATCAGTCTTATGAATCAACTATCTCGATGAATTACAGCAGAATGAGCAAGGCTGATTACAAACTGAAACTGTAGTGAAAATTCTGTGGCAATCTCGTGTGTAAATTGAACATTTTACGCTGTCAGGTCAAAAGTATTTGAATAGCTATTAGGTGCCATTAATATGCATGTATCCACCCTTTATTATGCCTTAATCTCTGCTGGCGACACTTTCAAAGAAATGTCTGAATATTTGTAGATGAATGGCAGCCCATTGTTCCTCAAAAGCCGAAACCAGAGTAGGAAGTGATGTTGGATAAAGGTTTCTGCACCAATGTCGGCGATTTATCCCATTCCAAAAGTGTTCCGTTGCGTACAAGTGAGGATAATGGGCAGGAAAGTCCGTTTTAGAAATGTAACTGTCCACGAACCATTGCCTTGCATGATAATGCTCTACGACGGTGCATACTGTGACGCTGATACAATCATAGTCCCAGAACTATTCTCCTACTATACACAACGCTGCACAGTGTGTGTAGGGTGTAGTTAAACGCAGTAGGAGGACCAAACCGTAACCAGGAAATCACTCCTGTACCATAACACAATTTCTCCTGTTCTTCATTTTTCGGACTACACACGACGGCATGTAACGCTCTAAAGGTATTCGTCAGCCCCGAATCCTGTCATCGGACTGCCAGTGAGTGAAGCATGATTCATGACTCCTAATCACTGGTCACCAGTCTTCACTGTCCAATGTCTTTCGCTTTTTACACCACTTCAGGCGTTGCTCACTGATACAGAAATGTGTGGCATACCAGGAGTTGCTCGATCATGGTAATCTAGTCTTTTACTCACTACCCATAGTGATTATGCAAGGTACACTGGTAGCAGATCTTTGGAACTCGCGAGTGATGCCTTCCGCTGATTTCATGCGACTGTTTACAACCACCTTCCGCGATTTCACGAAGTCTACCTAGTCTTGGTTTAGTTGTGGTTGTTCCTTCACGTTTCCTCTTCACAGTTACATCACCAACAGTCGATTTAGGCAGTTTAGAAGGGTTGAAATGTCCCTAACGTGTCTGTTACTGAGAGGGGCAGACCGTGACTATTCTACCTTCCCAGTCACTGAGTTCTCCTAACTTACCGATTATACTGTTACTGCTTCTTTACTACCAACGCAGTACCGGTTTCTAGTGGTCAGTTCCTCGTTGAACAGGAGTGCCTGGGTACTGCTGATCAGATAGTGTAACTAACATTTGCTAAAAATTCAACCCGAACATCACCACGAATTTGAGTCCAGACCCGGGCCGTTGCCCTGCTGTAGCATTCACTTTAAGGGAAGGAAGGATGGGGTGGGGGAGGAGGACATCAATCGGGTCGTTTGGATCAGGAGAGGCATCACAGGACAACTTTAATTTCCATTATCTATACTTTTGCCAATAAATTCATAAAACTTTGTCAGCATAACCAGGAAGGATTAGGATATTCAAACTCTCACACTCATACCAGTGGAAGTTAAAAATAAATAAATAAATAAATAAATTTTTTACATGTGATATTTCATCGTTTTTTCACTTACTATTGGCTGCATTTGTTGCTAGAGGTACACTTTCCTTCATAAGTAAGAGAGATCCTTCGATGAATTTTGCACAGCATACAGACCATACTTACAGGTGTAAAAACTACAGAAGTTTCCAAATATATTAAAAACTGCAGTAAAAATTGAGATAATTAACCATAAAATTTGAGTTTTTTTTCTAAACATGGAGTCTAAAATGTAACAGCTCATTCATTCTTTCATAAATTAAATTCTAGAGTTTCAACATCTGTAAGTATGGTTTGTATGCTGTGCAAAATTCATTAATGAATCTCTCTAAATTATGAAGAAAAGTGTACCCATAGCAACAAACGCAGACAATAGTAAGTGAGAAAAGTATGAAATTTCACATGTAAAAAAAATTATTTTGTTATGTTTTTTGACTTCCTTATCTCAGAGTGTGAATCTTGAATTCTTCCTTGTCATGCTGACAAAGTTCTATGAATTTATTTTTAAAAGTATTGACAGTGGAAATTAAAATGTCCTGTGGTGCCTCTCCTGGTTCAAGTCGACCTGTTTGACGTCCTACCGCCCTTAAACAGACAAATACGGCTAAGAAACAGGCATAATTTTCTATATCCTTTTGAATCACCTCTTCTCTTCAAGAAAAGAAACTTGTCCAGGACACAAAGAGATACTTCTGAATGAGTATATATTCGTGTACCATTCTCAAACAGTAAAGAGGTCATTTACATTATCTTATCAGGATTAGTCTCTGTCCAGGACACAGGCAACTACAGAGCTTCTCTTGTACATGTCTAGATTGGAGGCCTGGTCCAGTTAGTTTTCTAACATGTATAGGTTCGAATAAAACAGAAATTAAGTCAAGTACTCCTCAGAATGTCCTACATCTGTACGGTCTAGTCACTTCTATGTGATCACCGCCTACGTTTGGTTATTCGACATGCAACAGCTATTCACAGACTGCAGCTATTACGCTCCCTAGCAACGGAGGGAATATAAAACGTGTCGGGAGGACGAAGATGACAGAACAGTCGTTCTCGTAACGCGGAAACAGACGTTCGATGTCGACATGCAAGAGCTATTCACGGACTGCTGCTAGTACGCTCCCTAACAACGGAGGGAATGTAAGAGGCGTCGGGAGAAGCTCCTGGACCTCGGTGTCCCACTGCCATATGTCCGTCTCTTGAAATCCTACCTCGCCGACAGCAGCTTTCATGTACGCACGGAGGACTTGTCGAAACGCTGCTGGGTCAGGGCTGGAGTTCCCCAAGGCTCCGTCCTCGGCCCCATACTGTACATCCTGTATACCGCACACATGCCGCGGTGGACAAGGTCCACCTCGCTCTCTATGCGGATGATACGGCGATGTACACGCGAAGCATGAATGCAGCTCTGCTCCAACGACGCCTGCAGTCAACAGCTGACACACTTAGCCAGTTGGCCAGGAGATGGGGCCTCAGCTTCAATGGGGCTAAGACGCAAGCCCTCTTCATCACCAAGAAGCATATCCCAGTCGACCTACTGCAGACCACCATCAGGGGAACCGCCTTACCTTGGAGCACTACAGCCAAGTACCTGGGTGTGACACTGGACAGAGGGCTCGCATGGAGACACCATGTCGACGACATCGTCAAAAAGATCAGGGGTAGAATGACTCAACTTTACCCCTTCCCAAATCCGACAACTGCGCTCCCACCAGAACTGGGTGTTGCACTTTATCTTACACTCATACGCCCGCTCATCGACTGCGCCGTTGTGGTTTGGGGAAATGGTGCAGCGACCCACGTCGACAGACTCCAGAGACTTCGAAACTGGATTCTACGTCTGGCATTGCACCTCCATCGGGACTTCCCGTCGGACGACCTTAAACGAGTCTCCAACATCCCAACTGTTCGAGACAGGTTTCGTCAGGCTGCACGGCACTTTTGCGACAAGAACGCGCGGTCCGAAAACCCGCTCCTTCGAGCACTGGACCACCGGGTACAGCGTCTTAACGCAACCAGATGGCCCCACCTGCTTCGCAACCAATAAGTTGCCAGCACGTCAAGAACACCGTCCCAGCAGACTGACAGGACATAAAACAAGAAGAAAGGACAACTCACACGCACTGTCAGTTTGGAGGAATAGCCTTCCGGCGTAGACTCCACCAAATCACAGCGGCTCATCTGTCCCTGTCAGGCAGCTTCAGCAGCAGTCGTTCTCGCAAAGCGGAAGGATGTATCTGATGTTCAAAAGGCTATGATCATTGGCTTTTGCGACAAGGGTCGAAGCATTTCCGAAACAGCTCAGTCTGTTGACTGTTCGCCTGCTGTCGTAGTCACAGTATGCCGTGTACGGCAGTGTGGTGCTGCCAAACTCGGTGCTGAGGCAACTGTGGTGCACCACTGGCCACAGACGACAAGGGTGAACGACGGCTGTTGAGAAATGCACTGGCGAAAAGATCTGGTACAGTCCAGCAACTGACCGCCAAGATGATGCAAGTGGTTACCAACAGAGTTCCGTCAACGGCCGTTCAGCGAACGTAGCTGTGCACGGGCCTCCGCAGCAGGCGTCTGGTTCTTGCACCCATGCTGACAGCTGTTCATTGACGACGAAGGCTGGAATTTGCACGCCACTACGGCAACTCGACGTTCACTCAGTGGTGACAGGCTTTTCAAATGAATCACGCTCCACCGGACAGAAGGCCTGTAGTAATTGTCGGTAGGGGTGAGGCCACAGGAGAGAGCGTTATGGTCTAGTGAAGGTTTCGCGGCTTATCCTGTGTGAGCTCGTCACTTTGGAAGGTGCCGTGGATCAACGCAAATATACATCTATCCATGGGTACCACAATAACCCCTACATGCAGTTTTTTTCCTTAGAACAAAGGCATCTACGAGCAGTGCAGTGCGAAGTGTCACACAGCTGACACTTTGCGTGAGTGGTACGAAGACAATCAGGATGAGTTTACCGTATTCCCCAGAGCACCAGACTTCCCACATTTTAGGGAATCCGTCCCTGAACAGGCTGCATTTTTAACGTTACCTTCCTCTCACAATATAGCTAATTATGAGGCAGAAGTACCTCAAAATTTGTTCAAACAATTACAGTTAATAGTCAAAGCATTTCTGAAAAAAATATGTAGACGTCAATGATATTATGATGTTGGCAACAATATGTATCAAAGTCTGAAAACAGATCATTCTTCAACGGAGATATCATTTTCTTTGATACCGCTCACTGCACAGAAAAAGTTAAGGCTACAGATAACATGCAAGGCGGCGCGGAATTAGCCGAGCGGTATAAGGCGCTCCAGTCCTGGACTGCGGCTGGTCCCGGCGGAGGTTCGAGTCCTCCCTCGGGCATGGGTGTGTGTGTTTGTCCTTAGGATAATGTAGGTAAAGTAGTGTGTAAGCTTAGGGACTGATGACCTTAGCAGTAACGTTCCGTAAGATTTCACACACATTTGAACACATTTTTGAACAACATGTTGGGACGTACGTATTGCCAACTTCTTTAACTCGGAATAGCACTTGTTAGCTGTGTTCCAGCCTCTGTTTTTCTGTACAGATTTTACCCTCCACTGCTCCCTCTAGCATCAAGGAAGTTATCCCCTAGTGTCTTAACAAAAGTCCTACTATCCTGTCCCTTCATTTTGTCAGTGTTTCCTTGCCTGGTCTACGGATCTCTCCTCAGTCCTTACATTACCTCTCCATCTAATTTTCAACACTCTTCCGTAGCAACAAATCTCAAGGGCTTCAATACTCTTCTTTTCGGGTTTTCACACAGTCAACGTTTCACTGCCATACAATGCTACACTCCAGACGTACATTCTCAGAAATGTCTTCCTCAAATTAAGGAATACGTTTGACGCTAGTAGACTTCTCTTGGCCATTAATATCCTATTTTCCAGTGCTAGTCTGCTTTTGATGCCCCCCTTGCTACATCCGTCATAGGTTATTTTGCTTCCTCGGTAGAAGAATTCTTTAACATTTTACTTCGTGATCACCAATCCTGATGTTAAGTTTCTCGCTGTTCTCATTTCTTCTACTCCTCTTTACTTTCATCTTCCTTCCATTTACTTTCACTCCATAATCTGCTCTCTTTAGATTATCCATTACGCTCAGCAAGTATACTTTCCACCTCACCAAATAACGTAATTCTTCTTCACTTTCATCGAGGAAAGCAATGTCTTCAGATCCTTTCACATTGAATTTTATTTCCACTGTGTAACCTTCCTTTTACTTTCGTCATTACTTCTTAGATGTATAGATTGAACTTGGTGGCGAAACCCTAAATCCGAAACCCTCTTCATCCGAGCAGTTTTTCCTTACTCTTCCACTCTTATTGTTCCCTCTTCGATCTTAAATGTAAATTAGAACTTAAATAGTGGAAACCCGTCCCCCGTGGATTATGGTAATCGGCGTAAAATCCTCTTTTATACAGAACAGAAATATTTTTTAAAAAATTGCGGTAATTTTTCACTAGCAAGTCCCCTTAAACCAATAGAGAAACTGTACATCCCCCTCGATCGCTGTGTTCGAGCCCTCGATCGCCAACCAATCAGCGTAGGACAGCTGACCACGGCAGTGGTGTCGGCATGGCTCTGCATCACTCTTGGTACCTTCCAGGACCTCACTGACTGTCTTCCTGCACGTCTAGCAGCGGCCTGTGTTCCGAAATGTGGTTATTTAGGCTTCCGACAGGGCTCACATTAATGTGACTGGACAGTGCATACCTGTACTACATCCTAATGTGAGTCCCTTTCCAGCCGTGATTCAGCTGCTCGTTTAAAATGTCCAGATCGGAGTTCCAAACAGGCAGAAAGTCAATTGTTTGAATACATCCAATCCAGCACGTAATAAGCGACGTTTCGCCATGGGAATATTTGGGTCAATTTCTATTGTGGTCTTTTCTGGATGCTCTCATATGTCCACCTTGACTTCCACTTCTCTGCCGATCTCTTCATCTAGGGTTAGACTAACACACAACGTCCCCGCTTATTTTTGGATGTTTTCCAATCTCTGTCCTCCCAAATGCTTTTTATCCTTTTCAGTTTCCTCATGTACCTCAAAAGTTATTCCCTGACATTTCGACACGTACCCCACCGTCCCGCGTTTTCAACGCATTTCTTTCCTCATCGTAACTGCAAATAAGATCCTCTTTCTTTATCCTCTTAATTTTCAGTACGTCTCTGTAACACATCTCAAACTATTCGATTCTTTTCTTTTCTGCAAGCAACTGCGTGTAGTCCCAATTAGAAACCCATTAACCCGCATAAAACTTAGTTCCGGATATGTTCAGTTATCTATCATATGCCGTTAAGGTTCATCACGAAACTTCATTGCCGTTTTTAAACCAATAGTTAACTATAATAATTACATTTATTTCTTTATTTTCAAAGTTTAAAACAGCTGTTGAGTCATAATTCTTTGAATGTATGCAATAAATCCCATTAGTCCAGTTAACAGAACCGCATAAATTATAGCCAGTGTTCCGAATGATTCAATTTTTCCACTTTCTTGACAAACAATATTGAAATAATACCAGATCCTGGTAAAATTAAAACATATACCACGATATTCACTTATTGAGTCAATGAACTGAGAGCTGGAGGCTACGTTGTACGTCTTCCTCTGCTGGCACTAGCATTCAGTTTCCAATATTAACTTACTGCAGTTTACTGCTCGCTGATAACAGTGGTGTGTAGCGTTTTGCTTTTCTTTTTTTTTTTAAGGTACTGCGGGAACTTCAATACCATATATAAAGAACAGGCTTTGGAATTTACATTAATACCAGTTTTAATCCTCATGGTACACTTTGTAAATTCCATATTCAGCACAAACTCTGTATCACAACTTCTCACTGTGGATCCTTTGCGTCTTGACTTACAACTAGATGTACGCTTCTTGCAGCCACTGTGGAACATTGACGCAGTCCGTTGTGGACAGCTGGCGAAACAGGTCCGTCGCAGATATGGGTCGGGAGTTTCCTGTCCAGATCAAGGCCTTCAGATATTTGCAGCGTTGTCTGTCATAATGTCAAACGCTAGTATGACCTGGTTGAGCTTTGCAACCTCAGTTGGGTGGAGTTCGTTGGTACATGCTGAACTTTTATCCCTGAAGGATAACATCCGTCACCCAGCCGGATGCGCGTTTTATTAGTGGTGTGTTGCCCAGGTAGGTTGATTTGAGAAAACCAGATTTTTCGTTGAATACTTGGTTGTACTGCTGCATACTGTGGTGCAGTTAGTAGCCTGATGATCTTACGGAAAACATTGACCATTACATGAAAGTGTAGCTATTGTAATATGAGTGTTAGGACATGCGATAAATTAATATCTCTAAAGTGAGTAAGAAGTTAAACGCACTACTTTTTAACTGCACATGAACTTCCAAATGTGCGCTACGTATAGCTTTTAATAGTGGTTTTTCTCTGTAGATTCACTTGGAGCTTTCTGTCACCTGTATCCTCGCTGACAGTTGCACCTGGAAGTCTTAGCGCAAAGGTCCTGAAGCAATGACTCTACTCACAGAATCCATCAAAATTGGTGCCCAATTTTTTCATGTAATTACAACGAACTGAAATGGAGAAACTGTGCTTACATTATTTATAATATTGATTTTATTAAACTTTTCTTCTAGGCTTTGTGACTGCTAGATGTACGAATGGTGATGAACCATAGCAGGACGACCATCCACATTACATTCAGTACTATTTGGTAATCGGTGAAATTAAGACAGCAGAAAAACATTTTTCTAAAAATTCGAGCAGAAGCTAATATTTTATTTCAATATTTCTTCAGGCAGTTATTAACAACATCGATATTCTTGGAAAAAGGTACAATGAACACATTGTGGTCATGTAAATTATTTATTCACAACTGATTTCAGACACAGAGCATCTTTACAGTGCTGTGCATACGTATGACACAAAAATAAATTCATGAACGTTGGAAAAAACACAATTACCATAGGAAATCTCAATCCAGACTTCAGATATTCACGAAAACAAAAATTTCCCTCATACAGTGCCAGCATCCCATGACATGCGTACTACTATTGTCCATTCATATCTAAAGGCATGAATACCATGTAATATTTCCACTGCACAAATCGGAGAAAAAAAAGAATGCGTAACATATTAAATTTTCGATTAAATTTTCCTTTTATTATTGTATTTCGTTTCGATATTCATGTCTTTATTATTGTCTCATTCGTATATAAAGGACTGTGAAGATGGTCTATGACCGAAACTGGTCGTGAATAAATAGTTTTCAGCCCAGCACTATGTTCGTCATGCATTTTTCCAACTAATTTTCTTTGTTGGTCGTGATAGTGGTGGTGGTGGAAGTGGGGGGGGGGGGGGAGGGAGGGCAGGAGTGGTAATTGTCAGTCTTCTGTGACTCTCAAGTACTCTAGTTTGATTGGTTTGTTGCTGTCAGGCATGATGACATCTCCTGTGTCAACCTCTTCATCTCAAGTAGCACATGGATCTAACGACCTCTATTTATTCGTTAGCGATATTTTAAAATCTCGAAGCTATTTCCTGAACATCCAACACTTGTCCTATCATCTTGCCCCTTCTGCTAGTAGTTTTCTACCTATTCCTTCGATATTTCTGCGTTCAATACAGTTCATTTCTATATGGCTCTCATTATCGAATAAATGCAGCTGCAGAGTAGTTATATTGAGAAATAAAGCTTTCTTCTTATACTGAAAGTGTAATGTATTACATAATTTAATAACACATATCATTCCACCTTCTTACGTTGCTAAATAATTACACATTTAGTTGATGTGGCTCTTAGTAACTGAGACAACGTGAAAATCGGTGAAACCTAAGCGTGAACTTAACGTGTTGTCGAAACGTGGGCGACTAAAGTCGTTTCGAATTCAACAACCTTTCCTAGAATTCCAGAGAAGGAAAAGAAAATTTAGGGCTCAAAACCCGTCAATGTTTGGGTCATTATGTACGGAGTTCGTGCTCTGCTGATTCTGGACAAGGGTGTAGAAGGAAGCGAGGGCGCTGCTTATAAAGATTTCTATGAAGTAATTTAAGGAGAGGTGGAAAAAAGAGATTTAAGACATTGCTGCAGCTCACTCTGGAGATTTACGGTAATGCTAGAACTCACACGGTCCTCACGAACAAATGCCGTGTGTATCGCTTAGTAACGAAGATAAGAAACTCTCTTCCTCGAGCCGCTACAAATAGAAATAGGAGAGTGCTGGAAAGGCATCTCTTAATGAAAGCTTCGGGCGAATCAAACCGACATGGCGCAGTGTTCAGTCAGAGATGTTCCACAGAGATACGTGTGACCACACGGTCAGTTGGTCATCTGCTGGTTCCGCACTTCAAATCGTGTGCTGAAATGGGAACGCGCATACATATTGGTTCATTAACTCGACTCGTGCTGAAGGCCGATAGGAGTCACTGTCAGGAAACGGAAACCTGGCCTACGAATTTCCTCACCAATTACATTGCGCATACTGTTCCTGCCACGAACGTCGAAACTCGTTTAGCAGCCTACACGCATTCGATTACAATGACTAATAATTAAAATCACGCCATCAATAACGTCAAAAAATAGGTGCAATTTGTTATTTAGGGATAACAATATTATTTTCCCCCACAGAACTTCCGAATGCATGCGTATTATGGATTCAGCAAAACTGATCGTTCGGGAAACTATTCAGTCTTTTCACATGCGATTCCTTTCGTGGCATGATGTAGTCCTGTAGCCGAATCCCACCCAACAAATTTGCTTAAAGTTGCAAGTATACGGAATAAGTTCTAAAATTTTCTATTGTTTCTAAAACTTTTTGTGTGATGTACGTGAGTACGCTGCACTTAAAGGGTAGTGTTAGTAAAGGTAACATCGGGAGTGTACTGGTTCTCCAAGCTCATAAATGATCAGTTAGATACGTTGGGCAGCAACCTGCTGATCGTGCTAATGTATTAGAGAATGTGCCGCTCATGAGTGACTATAGGATGAAGAGGGACAGAATTTCTGTTTGATGTGACGAATGATAGAACATATAATGGAAATGGATTTTAAAACGGATAATTGTAACATAATACAGCTCTTTAGGAGAAAAAAATCCAGCAACGTTTGTGGAGTCTACTACGTGCCGAAGATCCACAGAACTACCGACTGTTATTTATTTATTTATTTATTGCAGTGAATGTAAATTTCCTTGAAGCTGTATTTTTATTATATTTTTCAAATTTTATTCTGTTCTGCTAATGTAATATATGTCCCTTTCTGATGCGTAAACATCAAAATTAGAGAAAAATTACATATGCAAGGAATCTAACTTTCAGTGGAATTAAATTCTCTAATATTCTATTACAGCGTAAGTGGTATACTGCATTGGTCCGTTAAGTCGGTTTAAATACCTATCGGTAACGTTACGAGACAGTATTGAAGGTAACGAGTACTTAGGTGTGTTGTACGGAAGGTTTCGTTCAGCTGAGTACAAATCCTCAAATGTGAATTTGGTTCCACTAACGTCAGATACTGACAGGAATAATGTGGAAAAGGAGCTTCATCTTGAGAGGTAATCTCGTCCCCTTCCCCTCCCCCCTGATCGAGTTAATAGAATTTAGGAAGATGATTAACTAACTCTCAACGATAACTAAATAAATTCAACTATGTTGCTATCGTTACGTGGGGAGGTGATATTATTGGGAGAGTTCTGGGAAATAGGGCACACCTATGAAGTAGACCACTCTCTGAAAGTTTGTGCAGCCCATTCTGAAGTACTGCTTGCCTGTTTGGGATCTTCTCCATGTCGGAATAAACGAAAACAGCGAATCAGTTCAGAGGCGGGCTGCTGCAATTGCTATCGATAAATTTGATAAGTTCTGTAAAGGTTTCGGAAATTCTCCTTGCGCTGAGATTACAATTATTTTTATGAAGCAATGCTTAGGATGCTCAGAGACTCAGCGTGTGCGACAGACTGTTGAGCGTTTGTGCTACCTCTGTCCTTGATCTGGAATAAGGTCTGTCAGTACAAAATGTGAAAAATTAGGTCACAATTTTTCCCTCGACGATTTGCAAGTGGATTCGAAAATGGGAGGAATACCAGTGTGACGAAGTAATCACCGCCATTCCATGTACAGCAGCTTTTGGAGCGGGTATTTTTATGTCGAAGTAGATTCTCTTTCTCTTTGCAGTACTCCCATATAGTTCATTAACATCACATCCCACTTCAATACCCTTTCTAACTCTTAACTATTTAGCACCTGCAAATGAAATGGACAGTTGCCTCATTACGTGCGTATGATATATACTGTACATAGCAATTTATCAGTGTGTGCTGAGAAAACATAACTCAGTTCTGCGCCACTTCTCTCTAAACTCCATACATGTGTCCTTTTTTGCTTCTTTTTTATTTTGGTTACCCCCTTATCATGTAGTCCGCAGCGGGAGAGCTATATGCATAACCGAAAGCGAAACACCACTACGATAAAAGCTGCTCGCAGAAAATAAAATAAAAAAATAAAAAATAAAATAAAAGCCGGAGGTAGCCGCGTATAAACAGCCCACTACGTGCTCCACGCGGAAATTCTGTTGTGTTTTCGCTGCCGAGAAATGTCCCTGTGCCCTGCAGCACAATGGACGTAAACATGAGCTCCATGTAACTGAGTAAATCATTTTACTGTTTGCGTCCCCCACGGAAAGGTGGCTTGCATTTACGTAAGGAAACGTCCACAACAAGTGTTTCTCTCTTCAGTTCTTGTTTATTTATTTCTTGAGACTAAGTAAAGTAACTTCTCCAGAGAAATATGGATCATAGTATGTTACGAAGCTATGAATCTACGGTAAACAATTGTGAAACTGTATGACATATTAGGAAAAGCTATTAGTTATTTAAAATTACATCAGTCTGTGACATCACGTGCAAGGTCTAAATATTCTCAGTGGCTAAATATGTAGGAAAGCAAAACCTGAATCATTTCTTTCAATACATTAATGATATAAATAAGTAGATGTATTACTATGTAGTGCAACTAATACACTTCTACACGAGTTCTCGTTTAGAATCTAATGTGCGAGATATAGGGTAGTTCAGATTACTTCGCAAAAAGAAGTAGAGAAATATGCAGAAGATTCTGGCTCTAAAGCGATTCCTGAAGGTGCTAGACTGCAAATGCGGGTTATTTAACGACAGACTGAAAAACAATGAAACGATAATTGGTGTACAAGTAAATGTTTACAAGACACGTTACGACACAAAACAATGTTTGGTGACTATGTCTCTTTATTTATTGAAGACAGATTCAGAAATATCTCTTTATGCTTGAAGCATGTTTACACGGCTGGCTTAAAACAAGATGAAAAATGTAATTAAAGAGGTCTTTGCCGTAAATTATTGCAGTTATCGTAAGAAATTATCGGAAGGAATCACGTGTTTCAGAAGGCAAGCGAGGAGATATTTGCTGGAAGTTAGGCAACCGGCTCTACTGCTGTGCATGTAGCATCAGTCTCTTAGCAAATAGCAGTGAAACACTGTGAACACCCGTCGTCAGACTGTAAACTTACGAATGTGTTGGCATGTTTCCATTATGACAAACAGTAAGCTTCGAAGACGGATCGTTGTTTGTAATTATTGAAATGCGAGGATGCGTTATCGGACAGCTGCTTGATATAACATTCAAACTAAGTAGTTTTATCAAAAACAATAAGATTATCCAGTCTTGTTAAAAAACATAAATCCATTTGCAGATAACATATTGTATCAATACAGTGCAAAATTAATCTAAGAATATATATATGTCGTTACAGCAATGGCATAATTTTCTTTTCTCAAAAGCAAAACGTGTTGTAATACTACTAAAGACCATTCGCGTAGTGGAAATCAGTATATGTTTTTCGACGTTTTCTCATTAGCATGGGAGGAATCCCAGTCGTATAAATGCATAAGTAGGGATTTTAAACATAGATGTCGTCTCTTGAAGAACGCTATGAGAGTTTATAGGCTACTGTGTACGATTGAACTTACTTATCGCGAATAACAGAATGAGTGAATGTCATTTGCTGAAGAGAGGCGTTGATTTTTCGTATTCCAGTAGATTAATATGTTCCGAGAATGATAATTATAAATTATTAGGATGTGACTTTAAGTTGGTCTAAGAATCTTACGTAACGAAATTAAACGATTAAGTTACCATCTTCTGTCTCGAAGTATTACAATATGCGTTTTACCTATTCGTCTCTCTCTCTCTATATATATGTCTATATATCTGCCTCTCTATGTACCTTTCAAATTGTGTGTGAGTATTGCAGAATCCGACGTTCTAAAATTTTATTCTTTTTAAAATATTGTTCTGAAGTGTATCTACTCAAATGACAGCTTAGATAATGCTTAAATTTCATAATCGGTTACCTGTTTGTGGACAGGTGTTCAAGTTAGCTTACATACCTAGTTTACGTTATAAAAGGAGTATTCTCTGTGTCACTGCGATTCAAGACAATCGTATTCGAAAGTAATCCTACTTTAGCAACTAGTCCATAAGTTTATATTCAAATTTAATTGTCATTCATCATTATCAACCAACCTTAATGATTCAGTAGTTCTTTCAAGAATGTTCGTAATGATTTAGACTTTTGCTGAATGTCAAGGTATAACCTACCTGTGCTTGTACAAAGGTAATAATTTATTCGTAGTCTTCCAGTCTTTAGGGTAAATATCTCATGTAAGGAAACAACAATAATTGTAAAAGCCAAGAAAACCCTTCGCAACGACAAAAGAGTCAAATGTTATCAAGCGAGCACGTCCCAACTCATTTCTTACAACACTCTTTTCCTCAATAAATTCGCAATTAGTTTGTCGAACGCTCTCCCACCATGCTTCGTACCGCTTACTGAATTCTTCATATCTTCGTCAGTATGCATATAGATCGCACGTTGCATGGTTTTCTTATTCCAGGCTTTGTCATTCTACACAATATTTACGTTATATTTCGCGTTTCTGACGAAAATGATTGCTCCTGGGTCTCGTAGCAGATGCCTCTCTAACAAACTCCTTCTTGTGGAAACTGTTTCATTAGTCACTTCTGGCCCCTTTTTTCCACTGTAGCATGTTCAAAATGTTACCAATTTATTCTCTTCCAGTTTTCCATGGATATCGTTCCACTATAGTGCAGCTGTGTACGCTAGGCTAAATTTTCTGTGGACTACTTCCTGAAACTGGTGTCAAGACTTCACAAAATTATCACAAACGAGGGAGAGTGTAATGCTATTAAAACGTAATTATTCTGTCATGTCTCACATCTCACACAATGTGTCAGGTGCAGGACGCTGGAAGGAAAGTTTTAGGCATTCACTTATTTTCTGAGTGATAGATCTGGTGACTAGCTTTTAACAGTGGTCCATCTACTTCCATCTTTCACATTCTTTAGAAACTCTACAAACAAAATCTATCGTGTGATCTCCATAATATAATTCAGACTGTGCATCAAAGACTATAATTATTTAAAGAAAATTTTATTTATCAAATGCTAACGGCATTTTTACAGTTGTAACAACAGTTCCCCACTAGTCACCGAAGTTAAGCACCATTGGGCTTGGCTAACACTTCGATGGATGACCGTCCTGGTCTGCCGAGCGCTGTTGGCAAGAGGAGTGTACTCAGCCCTTCTGAGGGCAACTAAGGAGCTAATTGATTGAGAAGTAGCGGCTTTGGCCTTGAAAGATGACAACGGCCGGAAGAGCGGTGTGTTGACCACCTGCCCCTCCGTATCTGTATTCAGGGAATTCTAAAGACTGGGGATCACACGGTACCTTCCACAGCCTGTCAGGGCGGAGTTTATTTATCAAGATTAACCGTTGGTTGAACACAACTTTTATTTAACACCAGTACTCGTATCTTAGAGCATCGTCTGATACCACAGAACAGCAAGCCAGAAACATGCAGCTGGTTAAAAAATGGATCAAATGGCTCTGAACACTATGGGACCTAACTTCTGAAGTCATCAGTCCCTTAGAACGTAGAACCACTTAAACCTAACCAACCTAAAGACATCACACACATCCATGCCCGAGGCAGGGTTCGAACCTGCGACCGTAGCGCTCGCACGGTTCCAGACTGAAGCGCCTAGAACCGCTCGGCCACTCCGGCTGGCATGCTGCTGGTTAAACAAGTATTTTATTTAATACAACAAAATGACACATGATATGTTTCCGATACCTGGTGGTGGGCTGTGTTACCGAAACTGGTAATAAGGTTCTCGTCTTTTTCAAGAAGCTGTAAGGGCATACGTCTTTCCTTCAATGTTTTCAATTTATATAGTGTTTTCTAATTTTCATCACTACCTACAGCCTCTTCTCTCCGCTGCTACCTCTCACCAGACTATTTATGAGCAAGTCTCATCACTCTGTCTATTAGCCCGCTATGAACTGCTCCTTGTCTACCAGACGAGAACAACCAAGTAACAGGTCAATATAATTATTATACAAAGCGCCTTATGAAACGTTATTCGTCATATGTAGAAGCATTATAAGCAGAGCGCCTCACATTATTACAAGATAATCTTTAGAAAAACACGGTTGCTACGCCCAATCAAACTTTCAAGATGTTCCATTCTTACTGAAGCAGCCAATGTGTAACGAACATGTAAACATAAAAGAGGAAATTGTGTCAACCCTATTCTCTTACGCTGAAGTGATTTGCCCTAAAAGCTTATGACAGAGGTTTGAGGCATTCCGAAGGTATATTATTATCGAAGTATTTAGCCTATCAACAAGTGAAAGATTTCAAAACGCTCACAATTTCGGCTAGTCATTGCATTAATCAAGTCTTACATTATTTATTTGCTCGTTCCATCAATAAAAACATTTAAACTGTCTAATCAACAGCTTACCTATAACAAAAGTACCGCATACAAACATAGTGTATTTGTAGAGTTACATGACTTTCTGCAAAACGCACTTTTAGCTAATGTCAACTACCCTTATACTCAGTTAAGTTGAACTATAATGTCCCGTGGAGTAAAGGACCAATAACGGCTTTAGAATCCATTACGTCTACGGCTAATATCGACTATGTCATTATACTTTCACATTCCAAACATTATAACGTTATAATGAGGACAATGTCATGCCATTACAAGACAAAAAATGTAAAAAAGCACAGATATCAACATTAAAAATGTTAAGCCCAGGTCACATAATTACAGTGTAATAAATATGTCCAAATAATTAATAATATTGCATGTTCTTGTCAGAAGCTAAGTAACATCGAACTATTTATCGCATATTTCGTCTCAAATTTACTTTTTTTCGAACAGTTTAAAATAGAGAGTTGGTAATTCCACCTCACAGTCGGAGGATAACCGATACTTTAGCTTATTTAATCATACTGTGTAATTCCTTTTGTAAGGAGTTAAAATAAGGTTGGTGTATACATATTGTACTGAATGTAATACTATATCGTTACACGCCAACAAAAGCATAAAAATAATGCAATCAAAGTGTCTGTCAGAGCCTGATGCCGAAAAACAGCAAACATATTTATCACATGAATTTTCCTGAACCTAATTTTTTAAATTGTTAAAACAAAGCGACTGCTCATGGACCGCCACACAATAATAAGGTAACAAATGTATCAAAGTGTTTAATGAGATTGGATATATTATTAAAGAGTTAAAGTACAGTGAGTGCATATGTGAAGTAATGATAGTTGTTTCCTGCTATTATCGTCACATAAATGTGTATTCTGATGTCTGATCAGCTGTACTTACATAATACAGGAGCGGTTAATATTTTCAAATTATTACAATTTGTTTCCTCCAAATTTCCTTTTTTAAACAGTTTAAAGTGAAAAGATTATCATCCACCTATATACGATTACAAAAAATCAAATTCCATTCCATTCCATCTCACATAATAACTATATCCTTAGGAGTTCAAAGAATCTGACAAAGCATCTAATCCACTGATTCCTATGTCACAAAATTACAGGTATTAAGGTACATTCACATGCCTGCAGTTGTATAACAGAGGCATCCTCACTTCGTTTGAACTTTTCATGAATATAATCATCCTGTCTGATTAAATACTGTGATGTATTTGTATCTACTAATAGTGTGTAGGTACAAGGACAGTCCTTTTGTTTTAAACTGTTGAAAGAAGAAGATCTGGGGAAAAGTAAAAAAAGGGAAGGATGTGATAATTTCTAAATTTTAATTGTTTTTCTTTATAAAAATGTGTGTCAGTTGGAATACATGAATATGCGTGTGATGGTGCATGGACGAACTCTTGGTTTTAAACTGTTTAAAAAATAAATTTCTAAAAATAGATGTGATAAATACGTTGATGTATTTTTGGCACTGGACTTAGGCAGAATAAATCTGTTTATGTTATTTGGCTTCCGAAAGTGCATGCAGTATTATTAAAGATTTTGATAATTTGTTGACCTGTAATTGTGTAACACTGGCCTCTTTGCACTGTAGGTGCACCCACTTTATTTCATCTCTTCGATAATGTGGGTAATTATACAGTACAGTTGTGTATCTTGTTGGATATGTTATCCTGTAATTGCATGACATTAGCTTCAGTACATCACTATAAGGTTTCGCATGTGGAGGTGTAATGATATAGTCGTTATTAACACTGTAACCAATAATGTATAACACCTTTATTAGAGTTGCTCCACTAAGGAATATTATTGATCTTAACTGCATACATTGTTAGTAGACTATAAGCTCAAGGTTTTGCAGTACGCCATATATTTCTACACACAGTCTTTTTTATAGTTGTCTCTAAATCTTATGTATTGTTTCTCTTATTGGCATGCTTTCACACATGTGTGGTTTAAATGAATACATTGATGGTTCTATAACAGTGTAATTGCATAACTAATGCTAGATAACGAACAAATAAAGAAATCAAAGCTCGAATCACACCATAACAGTCGCTTTTCAGTGCATTATGATATCTTTGACATGTTGGTAAGCTGAATACAACGATTGTCTTTGAAATGTCAGGGACCCCTATACCATGAGCTCTATCGCTGATCCAATTCAAAGTAAGAGAAAAGGACTCGCACTAGCTTTTTGACGTTTAAAAGTCATTAAATTGTAACACGTAGGCAGCTACATTAAAAATAGTAGTGTCAAGAATTTCAATTGACATAGCAATTGTGCAATGCGTAGCCGAATACCTTCGTGTAAGAGTTACCTTGTAATAATAATACATGATGCTCTGTATTTAATACTGCTCTGTATTTAATACTTCTACTCATGATAATTAATGTTTCATAAGGCTCTTCGTATAATACACATGTATTTCCATTATTCTCCTTCTTTACAAAGGGCCTGCATCTAGAGATTCATGACCGATGTCGATCATCCTTAACAAAAAATAATGTATTTTATTTGACTCGTTCCTGTTGCCGTTTCAGGATTACTTTCTGCTTCGATATTTTCTCTAGTTTTCTCTGCTCCTTCTTCAACCCACAATCTACACGATACTCGCAATGAACTACCGTTTCCTGGCATTCTTCTTAAAGCCTTCATTAGACCTTAGGGAAAAGAAAAGAATAAGAACGACGAAGAGGATGATAGTGGTAAACTGCTGATGATTTACTTCTTAACATATACTGAAGTGGACGAATTCTCTATTCAGATACGAATGTGGGTAGATATGACTTTCCTTGAAGGTGAAAGCAACTCCTTTTCAATTTTATTACTTCCGTTATGTTACTTTGGTCGCCGTACATTACATGAGTTCCTGGATTTTATCCCATTACGTCTGAAAATTTTCGTAACTATTTTTCTGTAAATAGTCCAAGGCTACGTCTAAGACCTCCCATACACTGCTCTACCAAATTATAATCACACACAACAGATAGTATCCTGTCTCTATTCGGCATTATCATACAAAATGTTAGGTGTATCATGGTGTGCCACAGTCCCTAGATTCTGGCGAGGAATTCGGCCACGTGTATATTCATATGTTGTTGCACTCACGCCGATCAGCCAGAACGTTATGACCATCGACCTATTACCGAAATATCCCCACGCAGGCGATAGCAGCGTACCTGGAGAGGAATGACTGCTAGTCAGACACACGCACGGTGCATGTGGTATCGGTGATCGTGCTGGGGAAGACACGCGATTATCTGAGATTGGCTCGGCACTTGAAATTCGGAAACTGCACGACTTGTCGGGTGTTCGACGAGTATGTGCTGAGTGTCTTCAATAGAAAATGAAACCAAGGTTAAGCCACGTCCAGACCCGTCATTACAGATGTAAGACAGCGTAGGCTGGCAGACTGGTAAAACAGGGCAGGCGACTAACTGTGACAAAACTAACATCAGACTTTAATGGTGGGCAGAGTTCAAGTGTGTCTTAGCGCACAGTGCACCGAACACTCCTAACGATAGGCCTCCGCATCCGAAGATCCATGCATGTGCCAATATTAACTAGACGACATCAGAAGCAAAGAGTGAAATCGACACATGATGTCGACATTGGGCGGTGGCGCAGTGGCGGAACGTTGCATGGTCTGACGAATCCCGATACCTTCTTCATCATGCCGATGGGAGGGCGTGAATCCGTCGTCCTTCTTGGGAACAGCTGTTTGACACCTGTGCTACGGGATGGAGACAAGCTGGCGGCATCTCCATTGTGCTCTGAGCAACACTCACATGGAGCTCGTGCAAAGGCTACATAACGGCCAAGGAGTATCATACACTCATTGCACACCACGTACGCCCCTTCGTGACGATCGTGTTTCCCGACAGCAGTGGCATTTTTCAACAAGATAATGCACCATGTCACAAGGCCAGGAACGTAATGAAGTGGTTCGAGGAAGACAGCGGGAAGCTCTAATTGATGTTATAGCCTTGTGCTGGCCCCTCAACCCGCCACATCTGAGCCCGATCGAAAACGTCTTAATGTGCTTGAACATGGCGTCAGAGTCCATCGCCCCGTCTCTGGAATTTAAGGAATAGGCTATCTGTGTGTGCAGATCTAGTGCCAACTTCCTCCAGCGACCTGCAGGGCTTCGTTGATTCCATGTCATGGTCCGTCGCCGCTGTTATCCGTGCCAAAGGTGGACGTAGCGGCAATTAGGTAAGTGGTCGTATTGATCTGGCTGATCAGTGTAGACGATTGTGGGCGGGTAACATCTAACAGTTAGGAGATTTTTACATGGCTTTTCCTCCTTTTCGCTTAACTGTGCTCATGCTGTGTCATTTCATTTATGGTTCAGCGCGTCGTAACGTCGACGGGAAACGAGGCACGCAATAACACAATAGAGCTACGTGCGTCGCTCCTACATGCTGCCACTGAGTCGCACGAACCTCACTCTCTCTCTCTCTCTCTCTCTGTCTCTCTCTCTCTCTCTCTCTCTCTCTCTCTCTCTCTCTCTGACATACACACACACACACACACACACACACACACACACAGACAGACACACACACACAAACACGTACACAAGTGCGCACGAACACAGTGTTGTGTTGGGGCATAAACTCGACCACTACCGTCAACTGTTCTGGAGTAGGTGTGTGCTCTAAAGTAACATATGCTACAGTGCGGATCATTGTAGGGACTGTTTCACACACATACGACCCTGTCTTTCTTCACTTAGCGATAGCGTGACCGACTTTGCAAAGTGTAAAGGGGATGTTATGCGCCGGGTATTATCATATTGTCTCGTTCAATGAAGTCAGGTCTCATTATTCAGTGTAATATCTTCCTATATGTAGCAAAAGGTCATTTTGTGTGGAATGTCAAGGTGTAAGAAGACATGATTTCGAAATCAACGTTCGCATAACCCAGCACAGGCTACAACGCTATAGAGGCTGAAGTACCATGGTATATTGTGTAGGTACATTTTGCGTCATATGTTGATAGTGTCAGCGAAATTTGTTGTGAATGAAGTCCGAAGCAAAGAAGTAATATATTTTAATGTCAGGCATGATGCGACAATTTTTGACGCATCTCTGTGTTTGCGACATCTTATCTCGTGATCTATGTATTATACGAATGAGTAATTTAGTACGTACATTATGCAGCATCTGCGAATACTGTCTGCAAATTGTGATGAGAATAAAGTTAGAAATAATAAATTAGAAAGTCACGCACAATGCTGCAGTTTTTTAAGCATGTCCTTGTTTATGTCATCATATCTCCTGAACTATGGTCGTTAGATGGTTCTTACCTCCACAACGATTGTTCTGTTTCAAGACTGGTTGAAACCGGTCCAGTCGTTTAGGAGAACAGCAGAACATACACACACACACACACACACACACACACACACACACACACACACACACACATGCACACACAAATGTACACGTACCTTCATGCATCTGCGGTTATTTATGTATTCCCCTTCGATTAGTTAATCTGCTCCTGGCTCTGTCCATATTATACTACACTCTCTCTCTCTGTCCATCTCATCCTACCCCCCCCCCTCCCTTTATCCAATCCACCTCATCCTACCACTCTCTCTGTCCATCTCGTCTGTCTCTCCTCATCTCTACCTCCCCGCCCTCTCTCCACGTCCTGCCCAATTTGTGTCTTCTTTTTTCTGTCTCTCTCTGTCCAGTTGCTTCTATTCCCTCTATGTCGTCCCTTCTTCTCCCCCCTCCACTCCCTGTCCATTTCCTCCCGCCCCCCTCTCTTTCCATCACTTCGTCCTACGTCCTCCCACCTATCTCTGTCCAATCACCTCGTTATCTACCCAACACTACTGGATGGTTGGTGGTTCTTGGGCCCACAGTTTACTTTCCAGACACTATTAGTAAGAATATATGTATTAAGTTTCATTGAACTTGATCCAGGGAATTGTGCAGGAGACTTAGAACATACTCGTATACATGTCTGTCATACATTGCACACATATAGAGGATATCCAGGAAGTTTTTCTTTTTTCGTTTTTTACAGTCACGTTAAGTAACTTCTCCCATTTACGTATGAAAAATTATATCTTTCATATGATCACCCAGCGCCGCGCGACAACGATCAATGTGTATATTTAAGTTCTCGATGACGCGTTCACTAACATCTGGTGGGATGCCGTTAATAATCGTTTTAATTTCTACATCTCCATCTGCATCTAAGTGATTACACAATGAAGTGCGTGGCAGAGGGTTCAATGAACCTTCACGCTGTCTCTCTACCCTTCCACTCTCGAACAGGACGCGAGAAAAACGAGCACTTAAATTTTTCTGTGCGAGCCCTGATTTTCCTTATCGTGATAAACATTTCTCCCATTGTTTTCGCAATGATTGAAAACTAGTGATTGAAATTACATGAGAAGGTCCCGTCGCAACGAAAAACGCTCTAATGACTGCCACTTCAATTCACGTATCATGTATGTGACACTATCTCTCCTATTTCGCGATAATACAAAACGAGCTGCTCTTCTTTGTACTTTTTCGATGTCATCCGTCAGTCCCACCTGGATGGCTCTAAGCACTATGGGACTTAACTTCTGAGGTGATCAGTCCCCTAGAACTTAGAACGACTTAAACCTAACTAACCTAAGGGCATCAGACACATCCATGCCCGAGGCAGGATTCTAACCTGCGACCGTAACGGTCGCGCGGTTCCAACTGTAGCGCCTAGAACCGCTCGGCCACCCCGGCCGGCCAGTCCCACCTGATACGGATCCCACACCGCACAGCGATACTCCAGAATGGGGTGGACAAACGTGGTGTAAGCTGTCTCTTTAGCAGACCTGTAGCACCTTCTAAGTATACTGCCAATGAATCGCATTTTTTGTGGTTGCTCTACCCACAATATTTTCTATGTGATCGTTCCAACTTAGGTTATTTGTAATTGGAATCCCTAAGTACTTAGTTGAATTTAAAGCCCTCAGATTTGTGTGACTTATCTCGTAATCGAAATTTAGCTGATGTCTTTTAGTACTCCTGTGAATAACTTCACACTTTTCTTTACTCAAGGTCAATTGCCACTTTTCACACCATACAGATATCTTATATAAATCATTTTGCAATTCGTTTTGATCATCTGATGACTTTAGAAGACGGTAAATGACAGCATCATCTGCAAACAATCTAAGACGTCTACTCATATTGCCTCCTATGTTGTTAATGTAGATCGGGAACAAAAGAGGGCCTATAACTCTTCCTTGGGGAACGTCAGATATTACTTCTGTTTTACTCGATAACATTCCGTCTATTACTACGAACTGTGGCCATTCTGACAGGAAATCACGAACCCAGTCGCACAACTGAGGCGATACTCCGTAGGCACGCAGTTTGGTTAGAAGACGCTTGTGAGGAAGGGTGTCGAAAGCCTTCAATAAATCAAAAAATATGGAATCAATTTGACATCCCCTGTCGATAGCACTCGTTGCGTCATGAGTATAAAGAGCTAGTTGTGTTTCACAAGAACGATATTTTCTGAATCCGTGCTGACTATGTGTCAATAAATCGTTTTCTTCGATGTACTTCATAATGTTCGATTACAGTATATGTTCCAAAACCCTACAGCAAATCGACGTTAGTGATATAGGCTTCTAAGTCAGCAGTTTATTCCTACTTCCCTTTTTGGGTATTGGTATGACTTGAGAAAATTTCCAGTCTTCAGTACAGGAAATAAAACACTGGGAGGTCCTTTTCTCATTCGCACCAGAAAAACTTAAATACCTTACTGGAGTATCTTAATTCCACAGTACTTTTATACAAATAATAAACCATTTAACTATCCGCCTCCGTAACTCAGCGGTAGCGTTACCGCCTACGACGCAAGGAGGCCCGGGTTCGATTCCCGTCAGGAGACTGGGTGTTGTGTATCCTTCATCATCACCGACAAGCAATTCGCCGAAGCGGTGTCAACTAAAAAGACGCAGTACGGCGGCCGAACCCCGAAAGGGATATCCCGGCCAATAAATGTCATTCCATTATTTCATTTCATCTCAGTCATGTAACTAACATTTTTTGAAAAAAATTACTCCAGGCGCTACTGTGTTATGCTTCACTGTCACGCCCTTCCCATTCTCGACCTCTCCCCCTCCCCCCTTTCCAAGGATTTAGGTGATTCTTAACTCCATAGCACTCCTTCCCGAACTGTAACTAACCAGTAAACCATCAATTCTTTAAGATATCGAACTCACCTTCATAAATCAGCTTCAAACTTCTGATTATTTTACGAACGAATTGGTGAGTTAAAACTTAAACAATAAGTGTGAAACAGTTTAGAAAAACTTCGAAATTATTTAGGAGTTCTTTGGAAGTCTCTTAGCGCTCTCATCTAACACTCGATGAATATAGCCTGGGTAATTTGCGCTCCGTTTAAAGAAAACAAAGTTTTTTACGCGTGTCTGTGTTTGTGTTGCCATGTGTCTGGTACAATTATGTAATTCTTCAGGTACATTCTCTGGTATACGTGGATACCGTCTGCTAAAGTGTTGCAAATAGAGGTAGTAGTAAACAAGTAACAAATTAAAGCGTCATGCCTGATGCGACAGTGCTACTGCGTGAACAGTGAAAGTGTAGTAAGTGATCAACATTTTTCCTTTCAGCATTCTGTGGCGGGTGTCAGCGAGAAAATGTTTTGTAAAAGGCAAACTTACCAATAAAGCTTTCATAGATTTGGACAACACTTCTGACAGTGTTGACTTGACTACATTCTTTGAGATTACTACAGTGGTGGGGACACATTATTGGAAAATAAAGGTTGTTCATAAGGTATACAGAATCTAGACTGCAGTTATAAGAATCGAAGGACATGAAAGGAAGCATTATTTCACAAAGGAGTGAGAGACGGTTTTGAGGCATATGTCATTGAACCAGTACATTGAGTAGGTGGTGAAGGGAACCAAGGGAAAGTTGGGGAAGGAGATTAAAGTTGAGGAAGAGAAGTATTGCAATGAAGTAGAAGTAAATCAAGTGATGCTGCCGAATTTAGACACGGAAATAAGACACTGAAAATATTAAACGAGTCCAGCTACTTCTCCTAGAACGTCATTCACCTGGTTTCTCTATTTTTATTCTGGTATGTAGTCTGAATAAACAAGGTTTTGTTTCCGTGATACTATTCTTTTGCACCAGGTCGACTATGCCTACATGTACATCAACAACCGTACTCTGAAAACCACATTGAAGTGTGTTGCCATTTCCCCTCTTGTTAGTAACAGTCGCGAAAAAGCGTACGAAGGTCTTCTCGGGCCGACATGGGAGCTCGAGCCTCCCTAATATCAGCTCGATGCATTTCTAAGAAATATATGTAGTACGCAAAAATTTGTCGTCTCACCACTAGGAAATAAGCCTTCGAATTTTAATACTACATCAACTAGTTATGCGAACGGCGCTTTTGTAGCTCCTACTATTGGAAGTGGGTGTGAACCAAGTTGAAGGGACCGATCGAAAAACGCGTTTCTCTTCATTGGATCTTTTGTATTTCCCCTATCATTTCTATGAAATGTGGGTTTCAGACCGACGAGCACCAAGTATCCGTCATAGAAGGTTTTTGTGAGCCTCCTCCTTCGTGAGTGGAAAACACTTCATGAGGAATCATCCAATGACCCCGGTCTGGTATCTGCCTGCCTTACGATTAGTTTTGTGTGGTCGTTCAGTATGTATATTCCAATACTGAAGAGGTGTGATTATTCAACATTTGTGTAAGAGATGTTTGTCAGATCCCTCTCATATCGTTTTGCTTTGCTAACTAATTATTGGCTTCTCCCTTTCTAAAAGTTTTCAAATATAACAAGCTTCTCCGCAAGAAGTGTGTCATTGTGTTCTTTAGGCTTGCATGCAGGATAAATGATAATCCAACTATAACGAAAATCAAGTACGGCAATGTATGACAAAGAGATTAATTATTTAATAAAGGGACTCTACAAGGATGCTTGCATAAGGGTCATTACTTGCATTTTGAGAGAGACATCCGCCTGCAATGATTAAAATTCGTTTAAGATTGTTTCCACCAGTAATTCCATTGCTAGAATAAGCAACCTGTCTAATAGCTATCTCCCTTCACTAGAATCCTAGCAGGGAAAGGAATAAGAGAGTCAGATTTTATTGAAACAATAGTAGTTTTCGTCTGATGAAATGTCTTCTCCTGACCGAATTCTTACTTAAGGCGTATGCCTCTTAGGCCAGAGCAGTCCACCGTGTCTCACACAACAGAGACCTTACACAATGTATACAGGACACTCTGCCTTGGGAAGTAGCTTACCAGTTCTTTTCAAAACTGCCAGGGATTCGCCAAGCCAGGATTTTGGTTGAATGTGTTGTGGTGGTCAGCCTTCTCACTAACGGCGGAGTTATGAGCTGGCACCGACTTGGACAGCTTAGACATTTGCGATGGGGTAGGTCTAGACAGATTTGATGGCACCAGTCGAGAGTCGACAGTCTGTTGATTAACTGTAAAGTTACACTCCAGTCAAACTTAGTGACTCAAGACACGTTTAAACGATCATGAGAACTTACGCTGTTTAGCTAAACCGCTTGTCAAAAACAGTAGGAATGGTAGGGGAAAATGTGGGCATTTGCTCATGTCCCGCTGGCTAATATCGAGACAAAAACTCTCACTGGCCGCTAATATAGTGAGGGCAGTTGATTCGTAAATTTTATCCTTTCTGATAGCTTAACAAGTAATCGAGAGTCCTGGTTGGACGAAACAACTTGATGTCGGAATTATTTTTGGTGAGGCGCCAAAATCTGGAACACGAAAAGTCCAGGGTGTATTCGGTTTTGAGAGTGATGCAGAGAGCATGCTGTTTCGAAAAGCGTTGGAGGACAGCAGCTTTTATGATTCTAAGATCGATGGAGAGCCGATGGTATTCATTCGAAATCCAAGACGGCAGCAGAATGATAAACTGATTGGCGACTCCATAGAGTGCTGTGTGCACAACAACCATATACGTGAAATTAGAAATTAGGCCACCGTTAGCCGTAATATTGATGGTTTATTGACAGTAAAATCGATTTTCAATCACACACCACTGAAGATGATCACTATGTGATTGAAAATGGGTTTTGTTGTCAATAAACTATCAATATGACGGCCAAAGCTGACCTTTTTTCTGAGAATGATAAATGTTCTCGCTGCAGTGCTAGCTTGTAATTGAGGTTAACACTGTGTGAAGTTTAAAGACCTTGTGAGGTACTTACAGTCGTTTTAGAGACGTATTCATGATTCTTAATTTAATAATTTCAGTTCCTTTACACTTTCTGACTTAGCGTTTTTTTGGCTTCAATGTGACTTCAAAATGGTTCAAATGGCTCTGAGCGCTACGGGACTTAACATCTGAGGTCATCAGTCCCCTAGAACTCAGAACTACTTAAACCTAACTAGTCTAAGGACATCACACACATCCATGCCCGAGGCAGTATTCGAACGTGCGACTGTAGCGGTCGCGCGGTTCCAGACTGAAGCGCCACTACGGCCGGGAAATATGAGTTGCTATGATTTTCTCGTTAACTTGCCAAGTAGACATATTAATTCCGGTGCTTGTCTAGCTTCTCCTTATACCATGGGTAACGAAGTTCTTTCTATCGCAAGATTAAAAATCGATTCGGTCATGATCTCTTGAAGTGAGCCCCATCTATTACTGAGCGTCCAAGTACTTTAAGGAACCACCGTTCGTGTATTACTTGTAACTGAGACAATTTAATACTATGTGTTTGTTGTATTTTGAACGAAGATGTTCATTTAATCTTTCCCAAGTGTGTGGACTCTTGTGAAATAAATCTGCACTAATCGAATCAAGCTTTACATCTTGTTGTTAATTAGTTAACCCTACGCACCTGAAAGTAGATTAAACAAGCCGAAAAACCGTTTTTATATTTCAGAGACATTGCTTCTTTTGACAATCCCTTGGCACAAAGCTCCTGTTAAATAACATAGGGCTTCCAATCAGTCATAGGATATATTCCTTTATTTCAGTGTCAGACACTGTTTCTCAGGTATCTGGCGACCCATGTAGTGAGTTATTAGTGGAAGCAGTAGCTTGCATAGCCGCCCCCCCCCCCCCTCCAAAAAAAACTCGATATTGGACCCTTTTCATACCACTTCCATTTGTCTCACACCCTGAGGATAATTATTCGGATAGTAATAGACATCTCTCACGTGTAATCTTACACTAAAATGTCTTCATGCCTTTTTCTGCGCAGTACGCTACATTTGGTTTGCTGAGACAACTGTCAGTACCTACGACAGATGTCGATCCTCCACTTATCTCCATTTCGCTGAAGTTTGCCAGCGTCTTTACTTTTTTGTGTGTACAACAGAATCATCCGTAAACATGCTCATGGAGCTTCTAGTGGTATCAACCAGGTCATTCGTTGTTTATAATTTAAAGCTTTTGAGAACATTTTTCGTGGGGAAACAGCAGTCTGGTTAAAAATACGTTAAAATGAATTAAAAATGTCTTGAGAGCAATAAAACTTTCATTTACAATCGTTACCAGTATCGGTCAGAATGTGACCATCTTCAGAACAATTACATCTGGATTCTAGGCGGTGGAGGTGAACGGCCAGATAGGCAGGTAGTGACTCAACGAATGTCAATTGCTCAGGCTGTCGTTTATTGAGCAAAATACGAGCTTACCAAGTGTCGAACCAAATTTATGATTGACACCGATACTTTCTCTCAAACCAAAATCAGCACTTTGTTTTTAACGCAACAAAATCGAGAGAAATGACTCTGCGTATAACGTCGGAAGCTCCATCGGGCAGACGATGCGGTTGTCTGTACGAAGATAGCAACGAAAGAAGATTAAAGCGAATTGCAGGAAGACCTGCCGGAGATCCATGATTAATGCGCGTACTGGCAATTGACTATGAACATAAATAAATGTAACATATTGTTCGTAAATAGATTAATAAATCCACAGCAGTTTGATTACTTTGTTGACTTCAAATCACTGCAAATGGCAACTAATGTAAAATACCTAGATATATCAATCTTGTGGGGAAATTTAAAAAATATGTAGGAAACGCAGATACCAGACATAGAGTCATTGGAAGAAATTTATACAATTGTATTACATCTAGTGACAGGCGCTGCAAGACAGGCGATGTATGTAACGGAGAGGCTTACAGTTGTAATTCCGAGAGCGTATGTTGCAAAATGCAAATGGCTCCAAGCATTATGGGACTTAGCATCTGAGGTCAGGAGTCCCTAGACTTAGAACTACTTAAACCTAACTAACCTAAGGACATCACAGACATCCAATCCCGAAGCAGGATTCGAACCTGCGGCCGTAGCAGTCGCGCGGTTCCGGACTTAGGCGCCTAGAACCGCTCGGCCACCGCGGTCGGAGCGGTATAATGACTGTTCCATTAAATTTCGGATGTGGAGCCACATTAATTTCCGTTTGTAATATTTCGGCCGTATATTTTTAGGCCATCTTCAGCGTCAGCCGAAAGAATAACGCTCCAGCTCCCGGTCCGCCTTTTTAAACTCTCCGACGGCGCCGCTGCGCATGTGGCCACAGATACACAGGCGCCAAGAACTTTGATCGGCAGAAAGAAGTACAAACATTAATACATTAGATCAATGGCTACACGGTTCAGCCGCTCTGGGGGCTCGATGTATCACTGTGAGCTGCACTGTAGCGACACATTTGCAAGTTTATTAAAGAAAGTGCCGGATTCCATGACTATCCAAGCTGAAACCGCTACCTTTATTCATTAGTCGCCAAACAAATTTCAGCTGCATCTTTCACTACCAGATCCCAAACAGTTGAAGCTTACTCTAGGATTTCAACGTTTCCGTACACCATAGAGTGACAAGTCTGTCTGCCACACGCTGTAAAAGCTGGGTGTAGGTACGGTACTCCGTGCATCCATGCGATGAGTGTTGGCAGATATTCGGTTCACTGAGCACACATCATTGCTAACTAGAGCAGTTTGAAGGATGTGCTTCTACACTTAAGGTCAGTGAAACTAAAAACTAAACTACAATATAGCAGGTCAGCAACTAGAAGCAGTTAATTCCATACATTATCTGTGAGTAGGCATTAGGAGTTATTTAAAATGGAATCACCATATAAAATTAATCGTCGGTAACGCAGGTGCCAGACTGAGATTCATTGGAAGAATCCTAAGGAAATGCAGTCCGAAAACAATGGAAGTAGGTTACAGTACACTTGGTCGCCCACTGCTTGAATTCTGCTCACCGGTGTGGAATCCTACCAGATAAGGTTGATAGAAGAGAGAGAAGATCCAACAGAAAGCAGTGCGCTTAGTTACAGGATCATTCAGTAATCGCGAAAGCGTTACAGAGATGATAGATAAACTCCAGTGGAAGACACTGCAAGAGAGACGCTGAGTAGCTCGGAACGGGCATTTGTTGAAGTTTCGAGAACATACCTTCACCAAGGAATCAAGCAGCATATTGCTCCCTCTTACGTATATCTCGTGAAGAGACCACAAGGATAAAATCAGACAGATTAGGGCCCACACAGAGGAATACCGACAATATTTCTGTCGACGAATAATACGAGACTGGAGTAGAAGGGAGAACCGATAGAGGTACTCAACGTACCCTCCGCCACACACCGTCAGGTGGCTTGCGGAGTATGGATGTAGTTGCAGATGTAGATGTAAACCCTGTCAGAACAGTCTGTTTTGTTGACAGAAGAGCCAACACCGTGGTACTAGTGGAGGCCGAAATGCACGCGTTTTAGCTCAAGGAGGATGGCGTGAGGAGAGAAGGACTATACTGACGTGAAGTCTGGAACATGACAAGGAATGAGAATTCAGAAAGCAGACGTAATTAGTTTGATACTTAACTTTAATCCATTAATGATGAACGTCGCTCTTGACGGTACATGAGTCACAATATTATCTGTTCAGAATAAATTCTTAGAAACTGAATATGGCGCCTTGCTAGGTCGTAGCAAATGACGTAGCTGAAGGCTATGCTAAACTGTCGTCTCTGCAAATGAGAGCGTATGTAGACAGTGAACTATCGCTAGCAAAGTCGGCTGTTCACCTGGGGCGAGTGCTAGGGAGTCTCTCTAGACTAGACCTGCCATGTGGCGGCACTCGGTATGCAATCACTGATAGTGGCAACACGCGGGTCCGACGTGTACTAACGGACAGCGGCCGATTTAAAGGCTACCACCTAGCAAGTGTGGTGTCTGGCGGTGACACCACACAGTCCATGAAGGCCCAACTGTACCGACCGACCGCCGTGTCATTCTCAGATAACAGGCGTCACATGATGTGGATATGGAGGGGAGTGTGGTCAACACACCACTCTCCCAGCCGTCAGTTTACGAGACCGGAGCCGCTACTTCTCAATCAAGTAGCTCGTCAGTTTGCCTCACAAGGGCTGAGTGCACCCCGCTTGCCAACAGCGCTCGGCAGACCGTATGGTCACCCATCCCAGTGTTAGCCCAGCCCGACAGCCTTTAACTTCGGTGATCGGACAAAAACCGGTGTTATCACTGCGACAAGACCGTTGGTAAAGTCAGTGAAGCCAACGGGTATTCTCCACAGCAGATACATAAGGCGCTACAAATGTAACAAATTATGAGCGTAAGGAACGCAGAAGAAGACATAGAAAAATATAAATTCAAAGATTTCCTGCCGTATGTTGAAAGCCCATCGCCGTAAATACAATAAATACTCAGCAAGCACATGGTAAAAGTAATTTTTCGTCCTCCATCCAAGATAGCACTCTTGAGTTCCGTGTAACATGAGTTCATGTTCCGGGAGGCTGTCGTTGTGAGTTTGGCCCTTTATTCACTGGACAAACGCCTCGTAATGTCCATAGGTACACGGTCTAAGCGGGTCTTACAGCCCAGTAAATCGACGGTGGTAGACCACTCTATCGTAACTGATCACTGTACGGTATACCATAACGTCGAGATTCTAGCGTCGAACTCAGCTTTTTGGGATTCGATAATGAAAGCAGCAGCTGAAATTCGTTTGACGACCAATTAAATTAATAGAATTAGCTATTTCAACTTGGATAACTCATGTAATCCGGCGTTTCCTTTAATAAATTCGCAATGAGGTAGCCACAGTGTAGTTATCATTGAGATATCGAATTTCCAGAGTGGATCGACCGCGTAGCCACGGATCTAATTCACGGAAAGGCGTAGTTCTCTGCCGCCGGTCAAAGTCGCTGGCGCCTACGTATTTTTGGTCGTAAGCGCAGTGCCGCTGTCTGCGATTTTAAAAGGAGGGGGCGAGTGCTGGAGTGTCAGTCTTTCCTGAAGATGGCAGAACGATGTACGGTCTAAATACACTACTGGCCAATAAAATTGCTACACCACGAAGATGACATGCTACAGACGCGAAACTTTACCGACAGGAAGAAGAAGCTGTGATATGCAAACAATTAGCTTTTCAGAGCATTCACACAAGTTTGGCGCCGGTGGCGACACCTACAACGTGCTGACATGAGGAAAGTTTCCAACCGATTTCTCATACACAAACAGCAGTTGACCGGCGTTGACTGGTGAAACGGAGGAGAAATGCGTACCATCACGTTTTCGACTTTGATAAAGGTCGGATTGTAGCCCATCGCGATTGTGGTTTATCGTATCGCGACACTGCTGCTCGCGTTGGTCGAGATCCAATGACTGTTAGCAGAATATGGAATCGGTGGGTTCAGGAGGGTAGAATGGAACGCCGTGCTGGATGCCAACGGCTTCGTATCACTAGCAGTCGAGATGACAGGCATCTTATTCACATGGCTGTAACGGATAGTGCAGCCACTTCTCGATCCCTGAGTCAACATATGCGGACGTTTGCAAGACAACAAACATCTGCACCAACGGTTCGACGACGTTTGCAGCAGTATGGACTATCAGCTCGGAGACCATGGCTGTGTTTACCCTTGACGCTGCATGACAGACAGGAGCGCATGTGATGTTGTACTCAACGACGAACCTGGCTGCACGAATGGCAAAACTTCATTTTTTCGGATGGATCCAGGTTCTGTTTACAGCATCATGATGGTCGCATCCATGTTTGGCGACATCGCGGTGAACGCACATTGAAAGCGTGTATTCGTCATCGCCATACTGGCGATATGGGGTGCCACTAGTTATACGTCCCTTGCTCGCAATGATGGTACTTTGAACAGTGGAATTACATTTCGGATGTGTTACGACCCGTGGGTCTACCCTTCATTCGATCCTTGCGAAACCCTACATTTCAGCAGGATAATGCACGACCGCACGTTGCAGGTCCTGTACGGGCCTATCTGGATACAGTAAAAGATAGACTGCTGTCCTGGCCAGCAACATTCTCCAGATCTCTCACCAATTGAAAACATCTGATCAATGCTGGCCGAGCAACTGGCTCGTCACAATACGCCAGTCACAACTCTTGATGAACTGTGGTATCGTGTTAAAGCTGCACGGGCAGCTGTACCTGTACACGCTATCCAAGCTCTGTTTGACTCAATGCCCAGGCGTATCAAGGCCGTTATTACAGCCAGAAGTGTTTGTTAGGGTACTGATTTCTCAGGATCTATGCACCGAAATTGCGTGAAAATGTAATCACAAGTCAGGTCTAATGTAATGTATTTGCCCAATGAATACCAGTTTATCATCTGCGTTTCTTCTTGGTGTAGCAATTTTAATGGCCAGTAGTGTATTAGAAGATGAATTTATGCTGTTTCACGCCCGAAATGTAATGGAGCATAAAGTATTTTAACTATTACCGAAATCACGGTCATCTCCAAAAGCTACATAAAAATAGTGTCGTGGTTTGCATATCAATCTTTCAATTTTGAAGGTGGAAAGATTACACTGAAGGCTTCTGAGAGGCAGAAAAATTGTAGTGTCACAGCTCCGAAAAGTGCAAAACAAGGACACAGCGGTCGACTAATACTGTCAGGGTTTTGGAAGTTTGTAGATCAGGAAAAAAGAAAGAGAAAGAAACCTTTAGATTTAACGAGAACTAACAATCAACAAACCATGTACAATAACAACCAATGTGTTTTAAAAATATTGGGTCTTGTGTGGATTTTAAGGCGTATGAATTTGAATTAACTTTTTTGTTCTATATTATTAGATTTTACTTTGGTTTTCGAAGTGTTAGACGTGCATAGATCTAAGAAATGACTAGCCATTCCTCCGGTTTATTCCGTGGTCATTGTTTTTTACCGAAGCGCAGCTGTTACTTACATTCAGTCACCTGAGGTTTCAAAGTGTGCTAATTATTTAGTTATTTTAGATTCACATTCTGCGCACCGACTGTTTGTAGATCGTCACATAAAACAGCATTTGTGGCTCAGTTTGAAAGCATCACCAACGGTAGCACGGGGATTAAGTTCACTTACATTTGCATGGTCACATAAACTGTTATTTCGTTACGTTACGTTGTATTCCAATTCCATGTAGATTACTTCGTGTACTTTCTGTACAGCTAAACATTCGAAAATATTACAGCAAGAGTAGATAATTTTCGCCGTCATTCGTCAACCGTTGAACGAGATACTGGCTTGGCTTGGCATGTTCGCTGTGTAGGCACGAACGTAACTTCCTTTCAAGAGCACTCGAAAGAATAGACAGCTGAAGCTTCCTAGCAGATTGAAACCGTATGCCGGACCGAGTCTCGAACTCGGGACCTTCACTTTTCATGAACATGTGCTCTACCGACTGAGCTACCCAACCACTACTCACGACCCGCCCTCACAGCTTCAATTCTGCCAATACCTCGTCTCCTACCTTCCAAACACAGAAGCTCTTCCGTGAACCTTTCACAACTAGCACCGCGCGGGATTAGCCGAGCCGTCTAGGGCGCTGCAGTCATGGACTGTGCGGCTGGTCCCGGCGGAGGTTCGAGTCCTCCCTCGGGCATGGATGTGTGTGTTTGGCCTTAGGATAATTTAGGTTAAGTAGTGTGTAAGCTTAGGGACTGATGACCTTAGCAGTTAAGTCCCATAAGATTTCACACACATTTGAACATTTTTGAACATTTGCAGAACTAGCACTCCTGGAAGAGAGGATATTGTGGAGACGTGGCTTAGCCATAGCCTGGGGGATTTTTCCAGAATGAGATTTTCACTCTGCATAGGAGTGTGCTCTGATATGAAACGTCCTAGCAGATTAAAACTGTATGCCGGACCGAGACACGAACTCGGAATGTAGAGTGCGAGAACACTTGCCCACAAGAGACGTAGGTCCCGAGTTCGAGTCTCTGTCCGGCACACAGTTTTAATCTGCTTTTAAGTTTCATATCAGCGCGCACTTGGCTGCAGAGTCAAAATCTCATTCTGAATAGACAGTTGTTCGCGCGTTATCTAAATGCTGCCAGATCTGACGAAGTGGCGGGCGACAGATATGAAATCCAATGTACGACGTATTTAGAGCAAATTGGAGACATGGACGCGCAATCGTACACGCACGGACATTACGGAGATGGATTTTCCGACAGTCCAGTTCAGATCGCCAACGCCGATGACGACCGGCGACCCACATTTCGTTTGGCTGTCTCCGAATATCGCGTCCGTCTCTGTGGCAGAGCCTAATTACAGCACTGCCCCGGCGTTGGTTCATCCCACCGCGACGCCAACATCCCATCGCACCGTGCGGCGTCGCTTCGGCTATTTACACGGGCGGGCGTTTGAGCCGCTCGCCGGGTGATCCCCACTACGGTAACCGGTTTAATTTAGTAAACGCGACGATAAAGCCGTTTAAGCTGCAGTTAACGGGCCAATACGCTGATGAGGCGGCGCCACGTAATAAGCGATGCTGTTATCCCGCTGTTTGCGGCCCGACTTCAAGGGGCGCAGCGCCATCAAACGCACGCCCGGCTCTGCAGGCGCCGAAAACAATGGCGTTATCTCTGGCTTTTCACTGGGGCAGGTGATCCGCGCGCGCCCGTTGTCGATATTTACACTCTCCTTTGAAAACATCTGCACCGGGCAGTACAATGCTGCCACCCCGGTTAAAGGCTACCAGAGGGCGGAAAACCGTACGTTCGAAAGACAAAACGTTTACAGGAGGGCGAAGCGTTGTTCGGGTTGGTCACTTCTCTGTTGCAAAACAGTCTTTCCTTAGTTTGTGTGGTATTTGAGCAGGATATCTGCATCGAAAATGGTGCGACCTAAGATTTGAGTAATTCTTCATGAATTCGTATGTTTTAAATGTACCGCCGTTTGGAGGACTATAAATTTTCTGCACGTTACACCGGACTATAATCGACTAAAACGGTACAAAGAAAAGGAATCTGGGGTATAAAGTCTCAGCCTTGACGGATAATTAGAGTCTAGTTTCGTATTACGGTAGATCAAAGACGAAGAACTAAATGTGTCGCACAATTTTCACAACAACTAAACCGCCGTTTTCGTTATGTGATTCACGGGAACCATGGAAAACTTAAATCTACATTAAACGAAACAACAAGTTTACTGTTATCAGCCGGCCGGAGTGGCCGTGCGGTTCTGGGCGCTACAGTCTGGAACCGAGCGACCGCTACGGTCGCAGGTTCGAATCCTGCCTCGGGCATGGATGTGTGTGAAGTCCTTAGGTTAGTTAGGTTTAATTAGTTCTAAGTTCTAGGCGACTGATGACCTCAGAAGTTAGGTCGCATAGTGCTCAGATCCATTTGAACCATACTTTTATCAGTCACTGTTTATTTATCTCCACGATGTGTTTCAAAGGTTTAAACGTCCAACATCAGGTGGATTTACATTTGTTACTAATGACGTGTGTATATGTATGTTGTGTTACGTGTGTTTTTTTTTTTTTTTTTTGAGAAACTTGTGGCACTGTCTACTGGCGAAGCAAAACACTGTTTCAGAAATGGATTTCTTTTAACAAAAACTATACGTATATCTAATGGCAAAAATAAATAAGATCCATTTTACTGTTGTAACACATCACATTGTATATTGTCGTATCTTGTAAACAAATATGGTAACACACCACATTGTATACTGTCATATTTTGCAAACAAATATGGCGTCTTGAAACTATAAGGTGCAAGGATCATAAAGAAGAAGAGTAACATTGTCACAAAGAACAAAGAATATACATCGTAACAATATTATTACAGAAACAGTTTTAAAGGACTTTGGAGATCTTTGTTTAGAGGTGCTGAACACATGCGTTGGAATAAAATACTTGACAAAATCGGATTTATGTACCACACGACATATTTATTCCAATAGCAGGCAGCAGACATAATACAGCTGAAATAAACAATGGAGTTACACAAGGGCGTCTTCACTCATTTTTTTTTAAATTGTATACCAACGATGTAACCAGAACTTGTTTACAGACAATAATTTTTTTTAAAGTTAACGATGTGGATGTTAGTACACTACTGTTTGCTGATGACCAGGTAAATATTAATCAGAATGAAAAGCAATTACAATAAGCTGTCTTTAAGTGAAATAGCAAGAGAATACAATCTGAACGTCTCCATCACAAAGACAAAATCAACAGCATTTTAGTACACCGGACTAAGTTAACACATTTAAGTATTTCGGGTGCTTTATTATACACAGGGCAAACAATGAAATACAAAATAAGTTGGACCTACGTAACTGTGTCTGTGAAACTGTACGCAGAACATTGGGAAAGAAAATCCAGAGAGATACTCTACTGTAGTTCTATAAGGCTATGGCTACACGAGCATTGCACTACGGATACGAAAACTGGTCTCTTCAGAAAGTAAGGTGATAAGAGAATGGAATAAAGTGAAATAAATTTCCTTAGATATGTGGCTGGATATACCGGGTGATCAAAAAGTCAGTATAAATTTGAAAACTGAATAAATCACTGAATAATGTAGATAGAGAGGTACAAATTGACACACATGCTTGGAAAGACATGAGATTTTTATTAGAACCAAAAAAATACAAAAGTTCAAAAAATGTCCGACAGATGGCGCTTCATCTGATCAGAATAGCAATAATTAGCATAACAAAGTAAGACAAAGCAAAGATGATGTTCTTTACAGAAATTGCTCAATATGTCCACCATCATTCCTCAACAATAGCTGTAGTCGAGGACTAATGTTGTTAACAGCTTTGTAAATCATGTCTGGAGTTATGGTGAGGCATTGGCGTCGGATGTTGTCTTTCAGCATCCATAGAAATGTCAGTCGATCACGATGCACTTGTGACTTCAGGTAACCCCAAAGCCAATAACTGCACGGACTGAGGTCTGGGGACGTGGGAGGCCAAGCATGACGAAAGTGGCAGCTGAGCACACGATCATCACCAAACGTTGCGCGCAAGAGATTTTTCACGCATCTAGCAATATGAGGTGGAGCGCTATCCTGCATAAACATACGTTCCAGCAGGTGTTTATCAGCCAGGCTGAGGATAATGCGATTCTGTAACATATCGGCGTACCTCTCACCTGTCACGGTAGCTGTCCAGCGTCATCTGTCGGACATTTTGTGAACGTTGTTTTTTTTTGTTCTAATAAAACCCAATGTGATTCCAAGCATGTGTGTCAATTTTTACCTCTCTATCTACATTATTCTGTGATTTATTAAGTTTTCAAATTTATACTGACTTTTTCATCACCCGGTACTTTGATGGATAAAATGATATATGGTGGTATCGGAGCTGAACTGAATATGGAAAACGTAACTGAGATAGTAATACAATAGCAGATAATATGGAAAGACCATGTAGACCATGTGCCAGATGCAAGAATCACTTAAGCTATGAAACGATATAAACTAAGAGCCCAAAAATCTTTAAGAAAAACAATTAAAGGATGAAATTACAATGAAATCCAAACCTTTAGCAGCTGACAGGGCTTTATAAGTATCAACGGGGACAGTTGAAAATGTATACCCTGACCAGGACTCGAACCATGGATCTCTTGCTTACATAGCAGACGCTTTTTTTTTGGTTGATCTCATTTTGCTCTGTATTGCTCGTTCAATTTGTTCGGGGCGGACGGCCGATAGTACCTGTTTAGGTTCTTCGTTAATCCGTTCACTCAGTTTCTTATTACAGAGGGCAGCTAACCCTCTGACCTAACACGCTGAGCTACCATGCCAGCGTCTCAGCCGCCGAGGACACAGAGCATACTGCGACTGCAGGGACTTATCTCTGGCACGCTTCCCGTGAGACTCATAGTTTCGAACTTTCTGTCCACACACTATATTTGTAGTGCCCCAGCCCACGATACTCATTACTCGCGGCAGTTCCCGTAAGAGTTCGGGCAATGTGAGTGCATCCGAACTGAAGATCATGTTTTTGATACAGCTGAAGCGGTTTTCTAATTTGCAAGAACCTGTCATAAGGACTGTTACCAGGAAACCAGCGACGGAAAACTATGAATTCATGATTGAAACTAGTCATATTGCAAAGTTTTTGCTCTGTTCCACCTCTACCCCCCTACCTTTATTCCTAGGAGTGAGACGTGGTTTCCTTCTTCGTCAGTAACCCCAGCGACAACGTAAATTATAGTTGTGACAGGAATCAATGCTGCTTTTCGTATTACTTACCAAACAATTCCTGGAACTTTCATCCCTCTCCTTCAGGCAGCATACTGGTTTCTTAACCCTCTGCAGAGTAGTTTTATGCCAGTCAGCCACATGTGAGCCGACTGAGAGGGAAACTGTTCCAGGTGTTTGACTCTCCCACCCCAGTCTCATCGGAACTACGAGAGGACCTTGGCGTTGCAACATCAAAACAACCAGCTATTACACGTGGGCGTTGCAGATACAGGCAGACTTCAGGCACGCGTCTTGAATGCTCCAACTAATCTACTTGCGTCTTAATAGCTGTGTCTGCAGTCGCAAAGTCGTAGGCCCGTCGATAACAATCAACTTGACGGCACAGCTTGCTTCCGAAGACTAGGAAGTGTGTTTTCTCCCTGTGCTTGTATAATATGTCTTACATTCTTTGCTTGTTTGCATGTTTAAGAGGTGTAGTCTCGCGTATTAGTGAACTGTGTTGTGTAGATTCAAGCTGTCTCCAGCGTATTTTTCATCTGTTTTGAACACCTGACGATCGTTGGAGACAGCAGCGTCAGGCGCAAACTGCCGTTTGTGGTACATTAGGAGAGTAGTTACACAGCTGTAATTGTGTGCTTTTGCAGTTTAACTCAAGAATTAGTAGTAGTAAGAAGGATAGTGTATAAGTTTCCAGTATAGGGACGCAGGAGCAGTTGGTCGCAGGTCACAAACTGCCGAAGACGGCCGCCACCGTACATCTGCAGGTTTGCTGCCTCAGACCACAACAGCGGAGGAGAGTCTGGTGCGTCGCGTGGGACGCCGCAGGTGTCGCTTGTTTCGTCCACGAGCTGTGCCTTCCAGTGTACCCGACGCGAGGTGGAGAGTGGAAGTGGAGACTGGCGGTCCGGCACAGCCCGTTCATCCCGTGAGCGGACAAGTGACCGCACTTTCAGCAGGGTCTGAACACGTATACGACGTGAAGGACTCAGTCGTTATCGGTACAGCTAGTAGCTACACGTGAAATCTGCGTATACTATATATACGGAATGTTTTGAAAGTGTAAAAAAAATGGTTAATCCAGTGCTTCCTGGGTACAGTGCATAATGTTTCCAGCTAAATTTATTAAAATTAATTTATTTTAGTGAAATTTACTCCTTAAGGGCAAAAAATATCTGAATATAAAGGCGCTAAACATGTACTGTTTTCATTATCTCCACGATTATATGTGGGATCACCACATAAAGATGACAAAAGAGTGAAAGCTATGCCTGTTAACAAATACATGTTGCGTAACTACATATTTTCAGATACCGATGATAGTGCTATAGTCACGAAGACAAAATAACATCTAAACAATGGAAAATTTTCTATCCAATCGGTATGAAATGAGAACAAACAAGAAAAAGACTAAAGTGATGGTATGCTGTACATAAGCAGAATTTGAACCTCTGACAATGAGAATTGAAAGGGAGGAGCTGGAAGTGATAGAGGAATTTACCTATCTAGGAAGCATAATCACAAGGGATGGGAGAAGCCGGAAAGAAATAGTGAGTAGAAACAACAGGCAAAAACTGCATTTAATCTGAGGAGGATCTTACTCACTAGCAAGAACATCAGTCTGAAAAAATGGAAACGTATCATGAAAGCTTTCGTTTGGAGTGTGGCCGAAGACGGATGTGAAACTTGTACAATGGGAAGAGAAGACGGCTAGAGGCCCTGGAGATGCGTTGCTGTGGAAGGATGACGAAGAACAGCTGGAGAGACAAAGTAACAAACGAAGAGGTGCTTAGAAGGGTGCAGGAAACCAGATATCTGTGGAGGCACATCCAAACAAGAAGAGACAAACTTGTAGGGCACATCCAAAGACATAACAACATCTTTGGAACATTAGCAGAAGGAGCTATTGAGAGAAGGAATCGATGGGGGAGACCAAGGATATCATACATGCAACAGATCATGAATGATTTTGGATATAACACGTACGCGAAAATGAAGGCAGACAGAAGAGAGGAAAGGCCCTAGAAGAAGAAGAAGAAGAAGAAGAAGAAGAAGAACTACATATGTGCTAGATACAACCTTCAGCTAACACGTCAGGCACACATATTTACTCACTTCCGTCTTACCACGGACTAGACAAAATAAAATACGTCTCTGTGATATTTTACCTCACTGAAAAGTGAACACTAAACGAAGGATGTTTTATTTATATCTCAATTTAGATAAGAAAGAAACATCAATGTTGAGATACATAGTAAGAAATCACCGTCTGCTACTTAGAAAACTTTACTAAATGAATTCGAACAGTGTTGTAGATTTTTTTTAATTTGATACTTCACAATTTTGCACTTGTATTTTATTTACTTCATTCCCTATCCATATATAAACATACCATCCTTGCACTAAACACAGCTGGCCGGTGTGGCGGAGCGGTTCTAGGCGCTTCAACCGCTACGGTCGCTGGTTCGAATCCTGCCTCGGGCATGGATGTGTGTGATGTCCTTCGGATAGTTAGGTTTAAGTAGTTCTAAGTTCTAGGGAACTGATGACCTCAGATGTTAAGTCCCATAGTGCTCAGAGCCATTTGAACCACTAAATACAGACGTGTTTGGTAGGAAGTCGGCGAGCATACGTTGGTCGCTTGAATTTTTCGAATGGCTCTTCATTTCTGTTATCTGCTGTATTCTCTACTCTTTATTTTTCGTAATTACTGAAGAAGATTTTCTAAAATACGAGTAAAGCTACAATTTTTTGTTAATATTTTCGCCAGATAGAAAAGATGCCACGCTTTCGAGCGTGCAGAGTGCAGTCGTTTGCATGTTGTGACTCATGTTAGCACCAATGCTGCTTGTCGCTTTCGCTCTGAGGCCACCGCCGATTCAAATGGGTGGCTGGCAGACGTGGTGATGGCTACTAGCCTCCATTTCAGGACGCAAGTACAGTTCACAGTTTGCGGTATCGTACCCAGGATTGACCTAGCTCCTTTGGCTTGGAGCCAAACGGAAAGCTTCCATCCATTCTGTGATTTCGGGACCAGCGTTAAACATTAGAGAACTGTAGGCTGTAGGATTTCCCGTGATAGGTCAGACGTGCGCTGCAGACAGGAAGCCGCCACCCGAGTAGCAGAGAATTTGTCGAGTGTACTAGGGGTTCTTTTAGGATAGGTGGTTTTTTAGTACCTCTGATGAACCCTGGCCAGTCGATACACAGAGAGAAATCAGTTCACATACAGAGTGAAGGCTCTTTTCCTCTCGAAATTTCAGTGGTGGATTTCCGTGACATTCGGAACAAAGTTACTGAGTTATTGCCAACCAGAAAAGTTCTCGAGCTCAAATTATTCTTGGAACAGAAAGCTGGAAGAAAAACGTATTAGAATGATCCGAACTAATTAACGAAGCATGTAACATATACTGGAAAGGCGCGTTAGAGGGGGAGTGTTCACTGCCGTAGACTAAATTAAAGTAGTTGAAAGCTTTTTTATCCAGTCACTTGTCGACCAGTCTGATGTGACAATAGAAGATAGTAAACCGAAAACTGACGCCCTAAATTTCACGTTTAAAAAATTATTCACAAGGGAGTTTCCTACGGACTGCCTTATGGAAGACATAGGCAAATTGGAAGACAAGCAAATAGGATGAGCCGAAAACAAATAAGTTGCCAGGTTCGTACTACATCGCAGTTCGGTTTTACGGAGAGTACTCTGGGGTATTGGCCTCTTATTTAGTTTGCATTTATCGTGAATGTCTCGCTCTGCTCAGTCCCAAGCGACTGAAGAAAAACGCAAGTGACTCTAGTATATAAGAAGGCCAAGAGAACGGATCCTCTAAAATATGAATCCTTGTCGCTAATGTCAGTATGCTGCACAAGTCTTGAACATTTTTTAATTTCGAATGTAATAAATTTTCTGGAGCCAGCAAATCAGATTATTAGAAATAAGAAACTGGAAAGCATCACTCGTGTGTAACTCGGCTTGCCCTTTCCTCTCATGATATCCTACGAACTGTGAAGGAAGGGCAACAGATGGATTTCATCTTTAGGAAAGCGTTTGATACTGTACTCCACTGCAAACTGTTCGCGAAAGTCCGTGCATACGGAATGGGTTAAAAGATATGCGATTTATTAACAGAGCACAGTACGTTGTCGTAGACGGCGAGTGTTCATCGGGGACAAGCGTATCGCCAGAAGTGCTCCAGAGAAGCATAATAGGACAGTTCATTCTCTTTGTTTACTAGTACATAAAGGTTAAACTGATCGGGTGAGCAGCAATCTGTGGCTGTTTACTGATGTCACTGTAGTACATGGGAAATTATCGTCGTTGAGTGGCTGTAGACGGGTGTAGGATTAGTTACAATTTCTGTCTGAAGTGGTGAACGAGACCATGCTGTAAATATAGAAAAATGTAAGTTAATACACACGAGTAGGAAAAGCAATCATGTAATGTTAGAAAACAATATTACTGGTATGCTGCTAGAGAATGCCACCTCGATTAAATATCTACGCATAACGTTTGAAAGCGATTTGAAATGAAACGAACTCGCAAATCTGGTAGTAGGGAAGGCCAATGGTCGTCTTCAGTTCATTGTGAGAATGCTAGGAAAGTGTGGCTCACCTAAAAAGGAGACCTCGTATAAAACATGTGTCCCACCCTCTCTTTAGTACCGCTCGAGTGTTTGGGATCCCCACCAGTTCGGGGAAGACTTCGAAATAATTGCAAACTGAGCGGTTAGACTTGTTGTCGGTAGATTTGATCAACACGTTAATGTTACGGAGACGCTTCATTTACTCAAGGGAAATACCTGGAGGGAAGACGACGTTGTTTTCGGGAGCGCTGTTAAGAAAATTTAGAAGACAGTCATTTGCAGATGACTGTAGAACTATTCTACTGCTGCCAACGTACATTTCACCCGTGAAGACAAGAGAAATTCTGGGCTCGTACAGAGGGATATAGACAGCTGTTCTTCCCTCGCTTCATTTGAGAGTGGTTTAGGAAAGGAAATCATTGATGTCATACGTGGTAACCTCCGCCAAACACCATAGGGTGGCATACTGAGTCAGTATGTAGCACAATGAGAACACCTACCATTTTAATAATCTGATGAACTGTCGGCAATGAATAATTACATATAATGAGAGATGGTCTAATACTTTTTAATAATACTCATTTGGTATGAGTACCAAACTTTATCACAACCACTATGAAAACAATGAAATAGAATTTAAATTCAGTAAAATGAAAGTCTCTCCCTATTCTACTCCAGAGATATTCACCGCGAGAGTGACGCCAATTGACCCGTGGTGTAGGGGTAGCGTCTTTGATTCGTAATAAAAACGTCTTCGGTCCCGGGTTCGATCCCCGCCAATGTCTAAATTTTGATAAATAATTAGCATCGGTGGCCGAAGACTTCCGGCATAAGAAGTCAGCCTCATTCTGCCAACGGCCTTGTCAAAGAGGGCGGAGGAGCGGACAGAGGTTCAGGGCACTCTCTTGTCCTAGGGGTTGGAAATTGCCCCTAAAGGCGGAAGAATCAGCAATGATCAACGACATGAGGATGCAGAAGGCAATGGAAACCACTGCATTAAACACACGTAACGTGTATCCACAGGACATGTGGCCTGTAATTGAAGAAGTATCATGATGATCTCTCCATTGGCAAAAGATTCCGGAATCATTCGGATCTCCGGGAGGGGACTGCCAAAGGGGGGGTTACCATGAGAAAAAGATTGAATAATCAACGAAAAGATAACGTTCTACGAGTCGGGGCGTGGAATGTCAGAAGCTTGAACGTGGTAGGGAAACTAGAAAATCTGAAATGGGAAATACAAAGGCTCAATTTAGATATAGTAGGGGTCAGTGAAGTGAAGTGGAAGGAAAACAAGGATTTCTTGTCAGATGAGTATCGGGTAATATCAACAGCAGCAGAAAATGGTATAACAGGTGTAGGATTCGTTATGAATAGGAAGGTAGGGCAGAGGGTGTGTTACTGTGAACAGTTCAGTGACCGGGTTGTTCTAATCAGAATCGACAGCAGACCAACACCGACAACGATAGTTCAGGTATACATGTCGACGTCGCAAGCTGAAGATGAACAGATAAAGTGTATGAGGATATTGAAAGGGTAATGCAGTATGTAAAGGGGGACAAAAATCTAATAGTCACGGGCGACTGGAATGCAGTTGTAGGGGAAGGAGTAGAAGAAAAGGTTACAGGAGAATATGGGCTTGGGACTAGGAATGAAAGAGGAGAAAGACTAATTTAGTTCTGTAACAAGTTTCAGCTAGTAATAGCGAATACCCTGTTCAAGAATTACAAGGGGAGGAGGTATACTTGGAAAAGGCCGGGAGGTACGGGAAGATTTCAATTAGATTACATCATGGTCAGACAGAGATTCCGAAATCAGATACTGGATTGTAAAGCATACCCAGGAGCAGATATAGACTCAGATCACAATATAGTAGTGAAGAAGAGTAGGCTGAAGTTCAAGACATTAGTCAGGAAGAATCAATACGCAAAGAAGTGGGATACGGAAGTACTAAGGAATGACGAGATACGTTTGAAATTCTCTAACGCTATAGATACAGCAATAAGGAATAGCACAGTAGGCAGTACAGTTGAAGAGGAATGGACATCCCTAAAAAGGGCCACCACAGAAGATGGGAAGGAAAACATAGGTACAAAGAAGGTAGCTGCGAAGAAACTATGGGTAACAGAAGAAATACTTCAGTTGATTGATGAAAGGAGGAAGTACAAACATGTTCCGGGAAAATCAGGAATACAGAAATACCAGTCGCTGAGGAATGAAATAAATAGGAAGTGCAGGGAAGCTAAGACGAAATGGCTGCAAGAAAAATGTGAAGACATCGAAAAAGATATGATTGTCGGAAGGACGGACTCAGCATACAGGAAAGTCAAAACAACCTTTGGTGACATTAAAAGCAACGGTGGTAACATTAAGAGTGCAACGGGAATTCCACTGTTAAATGCAGAGGAGAGAGCAAATAGGTGGAAAGAATACATTGAAAGCCTCTATGAGGGTGAAGACTCTTCTGATGTGATAGAAGAAGAAACAAGAGTCGATTTAGAAGAGATAGCGGATCCAGTATTAGAATCGGAATTTAAAAGAGCTTTGGAGGACTTACGGTCAAATAAGGCAGAAGGGATGGATAACATTCCATCAGAATTTCTAAAATCATTGGGGGAAGTGGCAACAAAACGACTATTCACGTTGGTGTGTAGAATATATGAGTCTGGCGATATACCATCTGACTTTCGGAAAAGCATCATCCACACAATTCCGAAGACGGCAAGAGCTGACAAGTGCGATAATTATCGCACAATCGGATTAACAGCTCATGCATCGAAGCTGCTTACAAGAATAATATACAGATGAATGGAAAAGAAAATTGAGAATGCGCTAGGTGACGATCAGTTTGGCTTTAGGAAAAGTAAAGGGACGAGAGAGGCAATTCTGACGTTACGGCTAATAATGGAAGCAAGGCTAAAGAAAAATCAAGACACTTTCATAGGATTTGTCGACCTGGAAAAAGCGTTCGACAATATAAAGTGGTGCAAGCTGTTCATGATTCTGAAAAAGTTAGGGTAAGCTATAGGGAGAGACGGGTCATATACAATATGTACAACCAAGAGGGAATAATAAGAGTGGACGATCAAGAACGAAGTGCTCGTATTAAGAAGGGTGTAAGACAAGGCTTAGCCTTGCGCCCCTACTCTTCAATCTGTACATCGAGGAAGCAATGATGGAAATAAAAGAAAGGTTCAGGAGTGGAATTAAAATACAAGGTGAAAGGATATCAATAATACGATTCGCTGATGACAATGCTATCCTGAGTGAAAGTGAAGAAGAACTAAATGATTTGCTGAACGGAATGAACAGTCTAATGAGTACACAGTATGGTTTGAGAGTAAATCGGAGAAAGACGAAGGTAATGAGAAGTAGTAGAAATGAGAACAGCGAGACACTTAACATCAGGATTGATGGTCACGAAGTCAATGAAGTTAAGGAATTCTGCTACCTAGGCAGTAAAATAACCAATGACGGACGTAGCAAGGAGGGCATCAAAAGCAGACTCGCTATGGCAAAAAAGGCATTTCTGGCTAAGAGAAGACTACTAATATCAAATAACGGCGTTAATTTGAAGAAGACATTTCTGGGAATGTACGTCTGGAGTACAGCGTTGTATGGTAGTGAAACATGGACTGTGGGAAAACCGGAACAGAAGAGAATCGAAGCATTTGAGATGTGGTGCTATAGACGAATGTTGAAAATTACGTGGACTGATAAGGTAAGGAATGAGGAGGTTCTACGCAGAATCGGAGAGGTAAGGAATATGTGGAAAACACTCATAAGGAGGACGGACAGGATGATAGGACATCTGGTAAGATATGAGGGAATGACTTCCATGGTACTAGAGGGAGCTGTAGAGGGCAAAAACTGTAGAGGAAGGCAGAGATTGGAATACGTCAAGCAAATAATTGAGGACGTAGGTTGCAAGTGCTACTCTGCGATGAAGACTGATGACCAAAAAAAAAATGACGCCAATTAGGTGCCGTACTCTGAACAGCTAGTGCGAGACTACGACATGCATTTCTCAGCTGTTACACGTGATCGACCACAAATCCACACAACGTATGTTAAGAACCCGGGTTTATCACTTATTGCACAATAATAGGTTACAAGATACAGCATTAATTTACTGTAATAACTCTCTCCCAATAATCCATCTTGTATGACAGTTATCAAGGCTCATCATAGGGCCAGTAGGCTATAAATATTAGAGGTTGTCTTACCGTAATGGTATTTTCTTCCTCACAGTACATTTATCGAGTTCTGTTGTGTCACACTATAAACGTTTTCGGTTTTCGTAAGTCACGGTAGAACTTAGAAACTTGCTGGCAGAGTCTATTATCCTACCTGTTTCGGTTTACAAGACCTTTATAAAGTCATTTATGTGAGAAATTATCACTATGAATACTGTGCCGCTAATATTGGAAACTGCAAGTAAAACGTTTTACAAAAACAAGTGCAGCAAATAATTGAGGACGTAAGTAGCAAGTGCTGCTCTGAGGTGAAGAGGTTGGCCCAGGAGAGGAATTCGCATCAAACCAGTCAGAAGACTGATTAGTCAAACAACAGTATGTCCGTCTAGTTTCTTTCTACAATTAATGACGTGTCACATTAATACAAATAGCTTCACTGCAACAAATACATAGCCGTAGAATAATGCGTCCTTTCGGAGAGATTTACATACTCATTTCATCGAATATCTAGGTAGGCTGGAGTCAGCAGTTTTGCTGTGTTTCGCTCATAATTAGGTCCACGCAAAGAGTGCGGCTGTAATATTGCAAGTGACAGCTTATCTATTATGTGTGCACCTCTAATCACGGGGGCGCGAAGGCGATGGGGTTCTACATTTTAGCTAAAATGTGTCTAAAGGCGTGCCTTTTAGGTACTTAGACGCAATCGGTGTCGCTGTCGTCGGAAAAGCAGCGCCGGTGATGGTGCTAGAACACGCGCGCCGGGCAATTTTCCGCCTTGCCTGATAGCACCACAGTCGATAAAGGCCTGCGTTGGCGCGAAGTGCGTGACGCATGTGAACTAACTTACGACACTTCTGCATGTGCTCTGAACAGGTGCACATACTGTACTCACCATCATTTTGACAAATGTGTCGCGCCATTTTATGCTTTCTTGTAGAACAAACCTGTGCCGGATTGTCACGTACCGTTACGAGAAATCAATGGGAAGTTACGGTGTCGTAGCACCCTGAAGGGTTATAACGTACTCCGGCAATGGAGGCTCCCTGTATATGACGATACTGAAAGAGTAACACAGCGCGCAAATGGAGATGAAAATCTAATAGTCATGGGGGACTATAATGCAGTTGTAGGAGAGGGAGCAGAAGAAAAGGTTAGAGGAGAATATGGACCTGGGACAATGAATGAGAGAGAAGAAATACTAATTGACTTCTGTAATAAACTTCTACTAGTAATAGCAAATACTCTGTTCAATAATCACAAAAGGAAGAGGTGTATATGGCAAAGGCCGGGTGATACGTGGAGATAATGGTCAGGCAGTGGCTCCGAAATCAGATACTGGATTGTAAGGCGTACCCAGGAACAGATATAGCCTCAGATCACAACGTAGTAGTAATGAAGAGTAGGCTAAAGCTTAAGAGATTAGTCAGGAAGAATCAATATGCAAAGAAGTGGGATACAGAAGTACTGAGAAATGACGAAGTACACTTGAAGTTCTCTAATGCTGTAGATACAGCAATAGAGAATAGTTCAGTAGGCAGTACAGTTTAAGAGGAATAGACACCTCTGAAAAGGACAATCACAAAAGTTGGAAAGAGAAACATAGGTCCAAAGATGGTCATTGCGAAGAAGCCATCGGTAACAAAATAAATACTTCAGTTGATCGAAGAAAGAATGAAGTACAAAAATGTTCTGGGAACTTCAAGAGTACAGAAATGCAGGTCACTGAGGAATAAATAAAAAGGAAGTGCTGGGAAGCTATGACGAAATGGGTGGATGAAAAATGTGAAGAAATCGAAAAAGAAAAGTTTGTCTGAAGCACTGATTCAGCATATAGGAAAGCCAATACAACCTTTGGTGAAATCAAAAGCAAGCGTGGTAACATTAAGAATGCAACGGGTATTCCACTTTTAAATGCAGAGGAGAGAGCGAAAAGTTGGAAAGAGTACAATGAAAGCCTCTATGAGGGGGAAGATTTGTCTGACGTGATAGAAGAAAAACCATGAGACGATTTAAAAGAGACAGGGAATCCAGTATTAGAATCAGAATTTAACAGAGCTTAGGACGGCCTAAGGTCAAACACAGCAAAACAAATAGATTATAGTCCATCAGAATTTCTAAAACCATTGGAGCGAAGTGGCAACAAAACGACTATTCACATTGGTGTGTAGAATGTATGAATCTGGCAACATACTCACCGACTTTCTGAAAAATATCATGCATACAGTTCCGAAGACTGCAAGAGCCGACAAGTGCGAGAATTATCGCACAATCAGCTTGATACCTCAAACATAGAGGTTGCTTACAAGAGTAGTACTCGTATACAAAAGAGTGGGAAAAAAACCTAGGTGTTATTGACGATCAGTTTGACTTCAGCAAAGGTAAAGGCATTAGAGAGGCAATTTTGAGCTATAGGTTGATAATGGAAGCAAGACTAAGGAAAAATCAAGATGCGTTTATAGGATCTGACGACCTGTAAAAAGCGTTCGACAACGTAAAATGGTGCAAGATGTTCAAAATACAATTAGAGTGGACGGTCAACAACGAAGTGCTCGGATTAAAAAGTGTGTAAGACAGGGATGTAGTCTTTCGCCTCCACTGTTCAATCTGTACATCGAAGAAGCAGCGATGGAAATAAAAGAAAGTTTCAGAAGTGACATTAAAATTCAAGGTAAAGGGATATGAATGATAAGATTCGCTGATGACATTGCTGTCCTGAGTGAATGTGAAGAAGAATTACATATCTGTTGAATGAAATGAACTGTATAATGAGTACAGAATATCGATGGTAAGTAAATCGAAGAAAGAAGTATCAGGATGATTGGATATCTGTTACGGCATCGGGGAATGAGTTTTATGGTATTAGAGGCAGCTGTGGAAGGCAAAAACTGTAGAGGAAGACAGAGTTTGGAATATGCGCTGGAAATAATTGAGGACGTACGTTGCACGAGCTCCTCTGGAATGAAGAGGTTGGCACAGGTGAGGAATATGTGGCTGGCCGCATCAAACCAATCAGAAGACTGATGAATCAAATGAAAAAGGTCTTGAGAATTTTCCCTGTTTTGGAAGTGGATATTTGTGTTAGTTGCCATTAAATTCTCTTTCAAACTCTTTTGAACCTCAGACTGGTTTCTGATAATACTTCTTCTTAATTTTATTTCAGTTATTGATTATTTGTGTGTCGTAGAGTAATAACGTAACACGTAGACTATTAAATACGGTAATGACAATATTTTCTCGATTGCAAAACGTGTATGTTTTAATGGAATATTTGTTTCTGGGTACCTTGTAATAGTATTTTTTATTTGGAAAAAAACTTTTCCAGAATAATTTATGTAATTTCAAGAAAAGTTTGAAGGTAAATGCTATTATTTCAAAACGGAATAGGAAAATTTGTCAAACTTGTATTACAGGGCCAGCTGGAGGCGAAATTTTGAATAGTGATCCAAGTCGTTAATATTACTTAAATTATATATTAATTTCTATGACGAATTAAGTATTTTGGCTCCAAATGCCTCTTAGAATAGTAAATGAATAGCCGGTATTGCAAGTGCCTTTGTATTACAGTTGGTTTCCGATGTTACGCGTCCTTGAGTTTTCTAGAACTGTTCACATTTTTGTAACCATAGAAAACACCTGGTATAATACTTTCCACAGTTGCAGCACTCTGAACTAATGGACCAAGGATGGTAGAACTTGGAGTGGAAGTTTCTCATAACATGAAGCACCGTAAAATTGTAGCTATACGGACTTGTCCTCACTAAAATATATTTAATTTAAAATTGGTATTAATATTGTGAGAGATTTCCTTCCATATCAAAAGCTAAAAAATATACACTGTACATGTGGTGTCTGTTCTTTATGACATCTCCCAAAGAAGAGACATGAACGATAGACTGAAGCTACCCTTATATTTATAACTAAAGGGTAATTTGCATGACTTAGGTGCTTTGGGCGTTTAAATAATCCAGCAGCTTCACAGCTGCGGATATGTCCTAAAGAACAAATACCAAACATGTACCTGTATAGATCCGCCTCGATGGGCAGTGCGATTGTTTCAATGCGGATGCATACCGAAGTTTGTCCGCTTTCGGAAAGACAGTGGGGCTGTGAGGAAAGGGAAAAATGAAAGGTGTCACAATGTCAGCGGTGAGAAACACCTAGGAATTTTAGTCGCACGTAAAGCGTGTCTGGTTAGCTGAGGTGGTCACGGAGTTCATTCGAGAAAAGGGGGGGATCCGGGTTCGAGTCCCGATCCAATCACAAATTTTCAAGTGCAGCAGTTGAATTATTTCAACACCCAAGGCAGAGAAGTCATACAAATTTTCCCTTAGTTACTGAAAATTGTTGCATATCATGTGATTCTAGACAGAGAGGCGACTCTTCTCTAATCGCAGATTTTTCACTACATCACCACCTGCCTATCTAGCAAGGAATTTTGGCCTATTCACTTAAAATATATCTGCAACACAGCGAAATCAGCACTTCGATTTCGAGGTAGTACGTTGTCGTCCTGATATTTGTAGACATAATATCCCTGTTTTCGATTGTTTAAGAGTTCTACCAGGTCTGTAACATATCCTCAGTCATGACTTCTCGAAAATCAAAGCACGGTGACCTATATCGTTTCGCAGAAGCTACTTTGGGATAATCCCCGACAGGTATGCCGAAACTCGTTGAAATAAGTGTGTAGTATGATCTTTCCTTGTAGGCTACATCGACAGCTAAAGTCGATACTCCGTTGTACCACGTACACGTCACATAGTGCCAAGCGCTACATTGACTTCTGATCGAATACAGCCTAAAGCCGTGCAATGGTTACCAGGAACTTACGGAAACATAGTAGTGGAAGCTCGGTAGGGATACCGAGATGCCATGCGTTGTTTACATCTGACACCATAATATTAGTTGGTGCATAAGTTCGTAGCGGTTTTGTTTTGCATTTTGGTATTCCGTTTTCCATGGGTTTTTGATCATGGTTGCTATTTGAGTTTAAATACCGTCCTTTTGTCTTTCGGAAATAGTGAGAGGTCCTCTGGACGCTAGAAAATGGGGAACCAAGTAGAAATGGGAGAATTTCCGACATATTTGTGTTCAATGCAGGGGTGACAGCAGAGGATGGAGACAGAAAAATTTGCCCCATTCCAGAGAGCACGATAAGAAATTGGTTTTCTCGTTTTGAGGAGAATCGTTTCGAGATTAGTGACTCTTCACAACCAGGAAGATATTCGGGGTTTGGTGCATATCGTTTAAACGCATTATCCCGCAATGATCCACTTCACTGTACTTGAAAACTGGCAGATTTGACGAACTATGATCATTTCACTATGGCGCGACATGTTCATACAATGAAGAAGGTTCAAAAATTTGGTGTACGGCTACCACCTACTCTAAATCAAAACCACAAAAATCAAGAGGTGGCCATATGTGCATCTCTGCTTGCTTCTCATCAGTTGGCTCGTAAATGGCAACGACGATTTCTAACCGGTATCGTTAATGGTGACGAGAAACGGTGTTTTTGTGTTAACATAAAGAAAAGAAGGGAATAATTGAGATCAAACAAATCAGCATCTCTCCGTATTAAGACCTGCGCGAATACACGAAAGATAATGTTATGCATCAGATGGAACAGCGACGGTGTGGTTTACTACGAATTGCTTCCCAGAGGTGTGATCATCACTACTGACATTTCTTGCTCACGTAATCCAAAGACAACGACCAGTAAAAGTGTGTAAAGTGATACTACTCCACGATAATGCCGGTCCGCATTCTGCCAGACTGACTATATTCTGTATGTCATTCCACACCCAACTTTTCCCCTCTTCTGGCGCCCTCAGATTTTCACTTTTTCCGCTCTTTGTCGAGCAACCTTCAAGGAGCTTCCTTTCATGATGAAAATCACTCCAAAAAGGCTAGAGGATTTCCCGCTTCAAAACTGTGATTTTTACATTCGCGGATTCATAAGTTTACCGCTGCGTTGGAAGACTGTTGTAAACATTGAAGGAGAGTATAGTATTGATTATTTAAGTCTCTGTTACGTGTATCTGTTGTGTTTATTAAACTTACGGAAATCACTACGCACTTATGCACCAACCCAATACACAATACAGGACTAGTATGCTGTAGGACCAGACTGAGTTGGGATACTAAGTAGAATTCTATGGTATTCCGTGGTGACTCTCGCTTCTGTCTGGAGCGGTCAGATCGACGCCGACGTGCCGAGACCCATCCCAGGGTTTATGAACAACAAGTCACTACCTTATTTCGTTCCCTCTTTTTTCCCCTTTATGTTTTTATAATACACTACTTTATCGTATGTACCACTCAGTCATTTCTGAAATTTAGTAAATGTAGTTAGGGATTCAAACGAAACCTCAAAAATTTAATTTTATTCTAGAACGTTTTTGGAAAAAGCCACAAGATTTACTCTGACGGCCTCTTTGGAGTCATTTCCTTGATACTAAAATTGGAAGACTTAAGCGGATGGCATGTTGCTATTCAGTCACACTAACAGATTACAGGAAACATAAAGAAAATTGATGTAATTAGAGAACTAGAGACGCAACAGTTCTTCACTAGCGGCATCAACGAAAGGCTTTAATTCCACAAGTTGGGTTGACAATGCACTTCCATGAATGTTATCGTCACGTGCTAGAGTTGGAACGGAAGGGATGGCTAACCAGATTAATAGAAAGGAAAAAAGGTTTATAGTAGTTGACGGACACCCGACATTCTAGAATTTATAATAAATACATGAAAGGGACTGAACTGACAGATTTTGCAGTTGCCCTCTAAAGGAACGTTGCTATAAACTACAGGTGATACATGAGGGTTTTCTAGCACAGGCTAAAAGTAACTGCAGTAAACGCCTGAAGAGGAAAATATAGATCTATTAGCACACAAAAATAGAGCGATCCCTAAGCAAATACACAAGGAAAAAGGAAAGATTACAAGCAAGAAGCTGAGAGCACGTAGCTGTCGGGAGAATAAAAAACAAGTCTGTTATCTCCATATCCAATGATATACGATCTAATATTGGATCGCTGTGGCACTCTTAGCCTAGTGATCTAAAATGGCAACACATTTCATGATGCAGACTGTTGACGTAAAACACGTCACATCTTTCATAAGTGAAATGTTTCTGCCTGATCTTGGTATACGTAACAATTTTATTGAACGGAATAGAATTCAAAACAGCGTGTTCACTCATTCGATGTATTTCTTGTGATCACTAACGAAAGTTCTATGAAGGACGTAATCATTTTCACTCTCGCTGTTCCTCCATAAGGACACATCTCTATTACTAATAAATACAAGACATTTTGGGTTCTTACTTTCCTCCTGTAAGGATATCTCCATTGGTCCACAGAAATAATTTTGGGGCTGGTTGTTAAGTGGTAGCTCATATGGTACTAAAAGATAAATCGGAAGTTTTCTTCAGTTTCTAATTTGATATTTTGTGCATGAGAGCGTTATCTTCGGTATCAGAATTGGATGCTTTCTTCAAACACCAGTAAGTAATTTTTCCGACGCTCATTGTGCACAGTACCGGTTCTTTGGGAGAACGGACACTCTGAGACAAAAGATAAAGCTACCAACGTTCTTAAGGTTGGGTGACCTTGCTGGCCAAGGTAGGGTTTGTCAAGCACAAAGACAAACAGTGCGGGCGGGCGTTATCTTGTTGAAATGTAAGAGCATGAGGGCTTGGCATGAAGGGCAACAAAACAGAGGTCGAATGTCGTAGATGTACCACTGCACTGTAATGTTGCTGTGGATAGAATCAAATGGGTTTTGCTATAAAACGAAATTTCGCCTCAGACCATTGTCGGGCTGCACTGCAGGCGTCAGTTTGGTTGGTATTCCACTGCTGTCAGAGACGTCTCCACACACGTCTTTGTTACTCATCGGGGCTCAGTTTGAAGCACAACTCATCGCTGAAGACAGTTCTACTCCAGTCAATGGGTTTTCAGGGCGAAGATATTTCCCACCGCTGTTTAGGGAGTCTCCACATGCGTCTTCACTGGTCAACGAACCTCAATTATAAGCGGGAATTATCGCTGAAGACAGTTCTATTCCAGTCAATGAGATTCCAGGCCCAAGAGTTTTCTGGAGAAGCCCCGAACTGCATTGTTCCGACTGTCACTCCCCATACTGCCCGAGAAATAGGAGTGGCGTTCCAGGGTACTACCTTTTTTCATAGCTAAACCTCTTTGGCCGTCATCTGCATAACCCTTATGGCACAGGGGTTATTGAGAATATTTCAGGTCCCTTTTTGTTGCCCTTGATCGCAAACCATGCTAATTTTTTAGATACATAATGCCCGCCAGCACACTGCGAGTGTTTATATTGCCTGTCCTCGTTTTACAAACCCTGCTTTGGTGAGCAACGTCATCAGATGAGACCCGAGTTCAGAACGTTTGGAGCATTATGGACAGGGCCGTCCAACCATGAAAGGTTTTTGACCATATAACGCGCCAGTTGGACAGAATTTGGCACGCTATCTCTCAGGACGCCAGCCAAAAACACTATCAATCAATTCTTCGAATTTCTTTCTCTTGCATCAATCATCCAATTGTTTGTTTGTAAATGTACATCACTTCTTCCAATTTACGTCCCATTTGGATAATTCCTTCGTGGTGCGACCCTTTCTTTTGTCTTATAGTGATTGTGGATTTATATATGTAAAAGTGCAGTTGTTAGTAGGATGAAGTAAAACGCCTTATAGCTTACAAAGAACGAAACTTGTTTCCTTGGATCCGCTTGTTAGAGGACATGGTGGACTGGTTTCCCCACAAATCTGCGGGGTCACGCCGTAGCGCCGTGGGCTGCCTCTTATTTGGTAAACATGTAACAGGGGCCCGTGCCAAGCCGCCAGCGTTGGAGATGAGTGGTATCCTAGGGGAGGACGTGGCCGCGGGCCGCTCCAATGTGAATTGCAAAGTGGACGTGTGGGGGGCGGCCGGCATCTCTGCTGGCATCGCGGCATGCGGGGCTTTTTAGATTCCGATTTAAATGCAGCAGGCAGAAGTCCCCCTCCTTCCCCTCCCCACTCCTACATCCACGGCCGCAGATCGTGGCGACCAGACGCCCGTGCCCTCCGGAGGAAATGAAGGCCTCGCTCTGCTATCGCCCTCTCTTAACGTTTAACGGCTCCCCCCATAGCCTTTTTTCAGCCGTTTCCTCTTCCCTGCAGGCGGCTGGTCTGTAGAATTGTACCTTTTCCTCGTTCCCCAGTAATACGTGGAGAAAACACTCTGCCCCAGCACTACTTCAGACGTTCACTTTCAAGTCCAACGTCCAGTGATAACAAGAAGCTGTATGTACACAAAAAAATGTAATATCAATTATAATTTTGTATTCATCATAATATACTTCAGTTTAACTTTCTCAACGCCAAGTCCCTAGATCTAACGGGCCGCGCTCCCTTCATAAAGCGCCAAGCCGTAGATTCTATGGACCAGCGTATTTTGTTGATTAATAAGCGCTGGGCGTTGTTTTCGCCCCTCCGGCTGTCAATATACGATGTTTATACTGTTATTTATTAGTTTCACGGATAGATGGCGTGAATGTGCGTCTTGTTTTCACTGTATTTCGTTTATTATGAGACACTGGTTTCTCCTGCGGATAGAGCACATTATTGGTGTTCTGTGCAAGAGAAATAGCGCTCCATGGTTTATTTGATGGATTTTGCAGACATTGTCGATGATGTAGGTAGTGAAGATGATTTGACGACACAGGTGTCTTTGAAGGCGACTACAGTACAATGTGTTTAGGCACAGAACTGTAAAATGGTGGCGGAAACAGTTTTTTTTTGTTTTTTGTTTTTTTTTTTTTTTTTTTTTGCTACGAGTTACGAATGCATTTTCGTTACACGGTTTATATCAGACTAAGAAAATGACAATAACTAGTTTCATTATCAATCTTGCTAACAGCTCTAAATAACCAACACGGACCTGTAGGCTGACTAAGACAGAGACATTTTCCTGCAACATTTACCTTCCACAAACAAAAAACTTGCATACCGCGTATTTTATGTCCATTCTTGAAAATCGAAGAAAGAAAGTGTGAAAACATATCGCAAGGAGACACGGTGTCAGTGCGGACGGTGGTGGGGGTGTCATGTATGAAACCCTGTTTTAAAATATTTCATACGAAAACGCAGTGTAAATCCCTGTAGGAAGTGCGATTGTATTTAAATACGATATTCAGCACTGGTCATTATGTATTTATGAACTAATTTACTCTACCTATATCAATGTATGATTTTTTTAATTTTACAAAAAGTATGTCATGAATAATAATATAATTTACACATGTTATACCAGACAGTATTTTGTTCATACTTGCGTGCTAAGGAAGACAAAATGGGATTGAAATAGTGTTTACTTTGTGTTTATGTGTTCGGTATTTTCCAAGATATAAATTTTTGAACACAGCTAAAATTGCCTGGATTCTGTGGAAATGGACAAGTACAGGAGTGGTAAAACACATACGTTTGAATTTTACAAATGAAAAATCGTCAGTCGGAGAGGAAGGGAATAGATTTTTCTGCGAGGGATTATACAGAGTGTTTCAAAGTCTCTGCAACAAGTTCTAGGTATGGTAGATCACGTCGTGAGGAACTAGTTTTCTTAGGTACAAAAGGTTAGTCGACGCTTCTCGGTCTCACCAGGCGTTGTTGTGCTGAATTTTTCCGACCCTCGGGCGACGGTATTTCTCTGAATTAACAGGATTTGTTAGACAGAGGTCCTGCATCCGCACACTACTTATCCTAGTAAATTGAAAGAGTGATTTTTTTAAAAAAAATCTGTCATTATGAGTGTCTCCAACTGGTGAAAGTCATAAAGCAGATATCAAATGCCTGGCACACACATTGCAGAGTGTCTAAACCATTCCGTGTCTCAGGAGCATAAGCAATTAATGTAGATGCCTAGCATCGCTGGGAAGGTTCGGCGAACGTTTTGTCTCTAACAAACGGTGTTTCTCATTACGTGAGCCGTCAGTCCTAGACTTATGCCACAAGTACTTTGGGACACTATGTATATGAATTTTTACTTGTTTTTGATAAAATTTCTGTTCCCAGACATGTTCGTAGACTTCTACATGATCAGTCAGAAAGTAACGCGTCTTTTTTTTTTTATTTCATCAAATAGGAAATATAGGTATCACGTATTACCCGCACTCCGCAAACCTCATTCTACATTTCACTGCCGTATCAAAGTCCTACATTAACAGATTTCAGCAGCGCTGTGTAAAGTTAGAAGACTGCGAACGTTAACGTACACAAAAAAACAGTGTTCTGTGATTGAATTAAAGACGCAGTCAAATAAAAACCAAACCCCTTCCTCAATGGGCTCATGACATGGCCCCATACCAAAAGTAATTACTATACGCTTTAAGACATTTACCTCACTGGGAGACGGCAGGATCAACTCCTGGTTCGTAGAACGCGGTCGGGAGCTGACAGCTACACAACCGCATATACTCCTGCACTTCCTCGTCCGGCTGAGACCGACCTCCACATATGATTTTCTTCAGGTCGTCAAAGAGGTGAAAACTAAGCGGCGAAATATCTGGGCTGTGCGGATGACGTTGCAGTGTTTCCCAACAAAGTCGCTGAAGTATGCCTTCGTCCGACTGACAGTGCGGGTTCAGGAGTCATCGTGCAAGAGGATGTTTCAATCCGACAGCATTCCTCGGCGTTTTGACTTCGTGGCGCGTCACAGTTGCTGCAAAGTCTATTCATAGCGCTGCCCATTGATTGTGGTTTCACGCTCGAAGAATTCGAAGGGTAGAGGAGTCCTGCAGCAGAAGATGTTGGTCATCATGACATTAGCGGGATCCGTGCTAACAGCTTGGGAGTTTTTGGCGGAGGAGATGTGGGATACTCCGACTGTTGGCTTTGTCGTTTGCTCTAGGGCTGTCGGAATGCCTTCGGAAGGAGTCACACTGTTTGATGATAATGCCCGTCCCACACTGCCAACTGGACAAAGACTGAGCTTCAACGATTTGGTTGGAAGACAATGCAACAACCTCCGTAAAGCCCGTGTCTGTCACAGTGTGATTCACACACATCTGGAAACCTGACAAAAGACGTGCGTGGACTTCAGTTTCAGTCGGAAGAGGAAGTGCAAGAATAGGTGAAGTTGTGGACAAGTCAGCAGCTGACCGCATTCCACGATATAGGAATTGATCATTTCGTTTCCCAATGGTATAAATGTCTTAAGGTGCATGGTGATTACTTTTGTATAGAACCCATCCTTGGTCCCTTTGTGCCGGGTGTTAGTCTTTCATTTGACTGCACCAACCGCGGAAGGTGAAACGATCAGCCTCATTCATTAAAAGTTGAAGTAGATGTATGTTAAAGATACGATGGGCGTCAGCTCGTCTAGTAAAGTGATCACAAATGCGAAATGATTTAGACGAGGTATCTGTATGGCGCGAAGAGTGGAAATTTATTTTAAATAACGAAAACTTTAAGCGCATCAACATGAGTACTTAAGCGAGTCCGTTAAATTTCGTTTACACTATAAATTACACATCTAAAGGCGGTCAATTCAACCAGTTACGTACCTAGAGAAGCCAATTACGAACTTCTTGTAACGAACACACAGATAATGTTGTCGCGAAGTCGAACCACAGACCATTTTTTCGGCAGAACACTTACAAGATGGAATAGGTGTAGTAACGAGACTGCCTAGATTATGCCTGTGAGGCCTCTTCTGGAGTATTCCTGCAAGGTATGTTGTCCACGCTAGACAGAGTTGATGCAGGATACTGATCAACTTCAAAAAAGGCAGATCATTTTTTTCACCACGAGATAAGGGAGACAGTGTTACCAATATGATGTATAAGTTGGGATGGCAACCAGTAAAACCATGGCCTTTTTTATTGCACCGAGATCTTATCACGAAATTTCGATCATCTGCTTTCTCATCCGAAGGTGCAAATATTTGGCTGGCGATATTCTACACAGAGAAAAATGATCGTCGTAATAGCGTAAAAGGTATCAGAGCTCACACGAAAATATTTAAGTCTTCGTTGTTCCCATTGTCTGTTAGGGAGTGGAACGGTAGAGAAATAGTCTGAAGGTGAATCGATGAACACTCTGCCAGGTACTTAAATGTGAGTAATCATGTAAATGTGGATGTAGGTCGTAATGTTTACCACAAAAAATGTGGACACACATCACTGTTCACGTGTTTCGGTTAGGCGACACTTCGGTGGCTTGCGCCTCAGTATCGACGTCCTTATAAAGCAGTCCCTCATCTGACTTTATGAGAGTGATTACACAATGTACCATACAAACTCGCTACAAATAAGCACAATGAAAAACCAGTCAATTTTTACTTTTTTTATTCACTCGATGACTAGTTTCGAGCCGAAATCCATTTTCAAATCATCGTAACATAGTAAAAAACGATGTTCCCGAAGATGTGAAAACCATGTCAAAAATGTGCAACGAACACTGTGTACACTGTAACCGTTCGTTGCACATTTATGACGTGGTTTTCGGGAACTCCATTTTTCACCACGTTACAGTGATTTTGAAATGGGTCTCGACCCGAACTTCATCATCGAGTGAACAAAAAAGTAAAATTTGGAACTTTGGGCTGGTTTATCGCTGTACTGATTAACAGAAGTTGCTGACTCACAGCTACTGCAGCATCCCTACAAATAAGTCTGACATGGCCGCCAGAAAATCGAACCGGACTCTCCAAGCTAGTTGACAGCCACGCCTGTCACCACAGAGGGAATGTAGCCATTGTTATCAGATTTATGAATTCCCATATTTAATTTCCTTCCTTCTTTACCAATAGCACAAGTTCAACGTCCATAGAAAGTCATGCTAATGCTGTACGGTTTCCGATACATCTTTCTGAAATTCATATCAGAATTTTACAGAGGTACACCTGGTTTCTTTATGGCGGTATAATTCATCTGCCACACTCATCTCTTATGTCTCCCTGTTAGCGACCATCCGAAGTAATCCAGAAGTGATCCTGATTTCCAGGTAGTAGAAATCCTTAGAGTGGTCTACCACTAGTTTAGCCCAATTTCAGTTTGAAGGAAATGATTATTGTGCATTCTGCAGCGATTTTCATATGTTTCATCTTAATCCTATTAATTCTTTGTGTTAAGTTGCCTATTTGCTCTAGACATCCATTACATTAAGACTATCCTACCTAATGGCTTGCAACATACTGGCGGAAAGGAGCACGATCGAGGTAAGGTGCAGATTTCAACATAACAGGTAAGAAGAAAGGTTGCTACGAGATAGATTATCCTAATTATGGTAACGGCTGGTCAGTGAACTAATGCCAAGCCCAGTAGGGCTGTAAAAATTGCAACAGTCGTGAATGAATTCACGAGTGTCATACTGAGAAATTATGAGCCATAAAACAGATGAAAGAAGATATCACAGATAAAGAGCTACTCTGTAAATGGAATACCATGGTAATTATAGACCTGAAATTTGGACTAATCATGATAATTAAAAATATTGCAGCTTTTACTCTTATACGATTATCACAAGCAATACGTCACCAGAGAGTGCTGGAGCTGTGTGGTGCGAACAGTTAGTGGTGATAGATCGGGAGTGTTTGTGCGATTTCGTTCATTAGCGGTGTGGCAGTTGCTGTTTGAAAAAGTTGAGAGGAAACCGGGCTAACTCACTATTTCACTCATATTTTTCGAGTTTATGGGAAACAACTTTCTAGCTGTTTCTGTTGTAACGTATAATACTTCAAGGTGTATTATGTACGATTGGGGCCATGATTTTGTGGATTCAATGAACATTAATTTGTGAACCAGGCTTTTTATATCAGGAGAGCCTACAATTTATCGCCACATTACAAATATCTGAACTCTGTCATAATGACCGGTTTTACTTCAAAATTTAATTTGCATTTGTCAACTTCAGTCACGTTTATCACGCCTGCATCTTTTACTCAATCGCACTGAACAATTTTTATGACAATGCAGTGAATGTGTGGCCGTTTCCTATACGACAAACTGTTTATCCTGTAACGCCGTTGCACTTTGTGTCCTGCGTGTTCGTGAAGTCGTAAGACTGTCGAGGGTAAATTTATTTTTTATAGTCTTGGCGTAACATGTGTGAGGACGTTCGATGCACAAGGACAGATATACGCCCCTAGGCACTCCACCCTGCGACCCCGGCACGCAATGCGTCATATCTCATGCTGAAACGTGACGGATGTGGGACAAGCGACACACGACACCACATCGCGCACACACACACTCACAAAATAGCTTACAGTGGCGTTCCATGACCCGTTGGTAGGTTATGAAGGCCGTGGATGTGACGATTCATCACGCGGAGGAATGACGTAAGAGAATTAACTAAGCATTCACATGAACACGCTAATTGGCTTTTATTCCCTACCCATGAATATTTCGCACACATAAAGCATGTGATGTGTGAAATTGGAAGTGACAGGAATGAAGCGGACACATGACAGAAACGTGTAATTCTACTAAAATGCAGGGTGTCCGTAAATTATCTTTACAACTTAATACTTAAATACAAGGGTTATTCAGATAGTAAGGAACGATCGGTCGCGAAATGGAAATTACAGTGAAAATCTGATGAAGCGTTGCACAGAAGCTTTTGGCACTGTCTCTAGTATGCCCGTCGATCGCATCATGTCGCTCTTTTCAGTTCTGAGCTCACAGTGAGAACGTAAAGATGGCTAGAAATTAGCGTGTCCCACCAATTATGAGGGCCTGGCGAAAGATTTCGCCTGAAGCTATGCAATCCACATAACATAATTGTCATGCAGTTCGTTCTACACGAAAATTCTCGGCCGCACTGTGCCGGAGCAATGAAGATGCTCCTGCAGCGTTTTCGATGGGAAGTGTTTGATCATCCACAATACAGCCCGTAATTGGCTACCTCTGCTCAAATGAACCGCTGGCAATGAAGACAATATTTTGACACAGACACCGAGCTGCAGTCCGGAGTAAAAAATTTTCGAAAAACTCTGTCGGCTGCCTTCTGTAACGAGGAAATTGAAAAGTTGGTACAACGCTACGACAGACGCGTAAGTCTGAGCGGCGACTGTCTAGAGAAGTAGCTGGAACTTGTAGCTAACGGTTGCAACGAAAACAGTTTTGATTTTCACTGTGGTTTCCATTTCGCGACCTATCGTTCATTACTTTCTGAATATCCCTCATATCTTGAAAACTGTGCTATATATTACCGAATGGTTTTCAACATGTGATAACATAATTCACAAAGTTTTGTTTCCTTATCCATACACATTAATAAGTGCACCTTTAGCGGCACGGATAATGTCCAGTCGAAATTCCAATTGTCTCCACCTACGAATCGAGATCGCCATGCTGAGATGTTCAAATGCAATGCGAATTCATACCTTCAAGTCCTGTATGTCTATAACCCTGATTTGGTACGCCAGATCCTTTACAAAACCTCACAGTAACAGTCTAACGTAAAGATGTCAGGAGATCGTGGCGACCATTGAATTGTTCCATTTCATCCAATCAACCAATTAGGAACTTTTTATCTAGAAGTTTACGGACATTTAGGGACCAGTAGGATGCTGCTCCATTCTGCTGGAATATAAGGTGGGAGAGCTCTCTAGGCAAACTGTATTGTTCTGACATAGTGTGAGCTCTGTATATGAGTGTTTTAAGCACGCTCGTGATTTTCGAAGGGTGATTACAACTTAACGAGTGTGCTTGATACATTCGTACACAGAGCTCACACTGTCTCAGATCTGGACAGTTCCCCTAAACATCTCGCCAACCTAAAGACAATGTTTAGAAAGAAAAGAATATTCCGCCCAGCAGATTAACAGGGTACTGTCAGTTGATAGCATGAATTAGCAAGTGGAGAAAGAGAAGAATGCGCTCGCAAATTTAGCTTTTCTTCCTTTCGTGGACCACATTTCGTTTAAAGTAGCAAGAATACTCTGTAAATTTCAAGTAAAAGTAATTTTCCCTCCACCACCTAAGATTGCAGATCTTTCGGAGTCGGTAAAGGACGATTTTTTACGTCGAAGGCCGGAACTTGAAAAAAAAAAAAAATAGTAGAGACTAGACACGCTGTGAAGGAACACTGCACTCGCTTTTTGCAACGAAGCAAGTCCGCTATTGCGGAATACTGTATTGCCACTGCACATTCAGTGATATATGATAAAATTGAGATTGTGAAAACAGCAACATGTTTTTGCTACTACACTATCAAGCAATCTGTGAAAATACGTCTGGCTGAAAATCTGATGAATCGTGTTAGTGGCTAGCACTGGGACAGTGCATGGAACCCCATCATATCCGCGATTTGTTCTAATCCTAGACGTCAGAGTGCGCCAACGGCAGCGGCGAGCGCTAACACAGTGACCTGGTAGAGTCCGCGGTCCCACCAGCAAAGGCCATACCACAGGGAAGAGTGGCCCGTCTGTCAGTTGAAATTTTGGGGCATGCGCGGAATACTCGCGCCGCGCTTTATAGGACGGAACGAAGCAAGTCTTCGTCAGTATTCGATGCCCCACCTGAACACCTGAAGATGACTGGCAGGTGCCCAGTCGAAATACCTTACAATTAATTCAACGACGACCGCCTGCAAGGCCGAAATTGTTTGAACATACAGTTTGCCGCGAAACTTTCAAAATTTATGCAAGTCCTTGAATGACTCCCAGTAGCCGAACATAACTATTTCCAGCCAATGATCGGTTTGGTTGGACCAGAAGACCAGTCCATGTAAACATAGCCCACAGAATAATGGAGCCATAAGGAACTTGCAAACTGCCTTATTGACAACTTGGATCCGTGGCTTCGTGAGTTCTGCGCGCTACTCGAACTCTACCATCAGCTCTTACTAGGGTCCAACCTATATTGTCACGAAACCAGGAAAGGCGCTGCAGGGCATGTCAAGTTTTTAACAAAGATACTCGCGTCGGTCAACTGCTGCCGCAGCCCATTAGCGCCGGATTTCGCCGCACTGTCCTAACACATACTTTCATCGTACGTCCCACACTGATTTAAGCGGTTACTTCGCTTAGTACGTGCCCGTTCTCGGTCGTCAAGTGAAGACCACTGGGACTGCGTTGTCCGTGGTGAGAGGTAGAGCCAGAAATTTGGTTTTCTGGGTACACTGTTGAGACTGTGTATCTCGGAGTACTGAACTCCCTAACGATTTCCGAAATTAAACTGTAATCGGTACTACCCGGCGTATCATAAAACGTCCAAAGGACTAAACGGAAGGACTGGACCTTAGAGTGGGGGGAGCACTCACCTTTTATTGTTCATAATATTTATTAAAGTCAGTCAACAGATAACAGATGTCATAATCTTCGAGCGAGAGAAATTTGTACATGAAACCGATCAGTTAGCTTTTGATAGCAAAGCACGTATAAACTTTTCAGATGAGAAAGATAATAACTTTTTATAAAAAAAATAATGAACGCCTAAAGGGCTACAGTAAGTTACCTCGCAGTTTTAAAACCTTGCCCAAACATATTCGTTTAAAAGAAAGAGTATCCTTACACATGAACTGTGAATAACAGTATTTTGCAGTAACAAATAGTGAAGAAATAATATTTTTAATAATAAACTCACAGTCAGAGAACATTTATACATGAAGTCTATCAGTTGGCTTTAGTTACTAACATATGTATAACAACTTTTGAAATGAGACAGGTAATACCTTCTTATAGAAAACAGAAAACACTGCACGGCCAAAGTGCACCCGTAAGTTCACTTACTGATAGTTTTAAAACCTTGCCCAGATATATTCGTTTAAAAGAAAATGTAATCTTACATATGGACTCCCAACTAGACAGGCAATAATCTACATCAGACACATCTCTTACTGATAGTTTCCAGCTTACAGCATCTGCCAAGTGCCTACATGAACGTCCTACGGAGCGGTCAACACGGCCCACACCAGGTTGTGCCGCTCGGATCCGATTTATCGGACCGACCGAGGGTGCGATGTACAGTAGGTGCGTCCCATTTCACCTCCTGGGTGCTCCTCCCCCACAAACGGTTAATTCAGAGGGCTGTTATTGGGTGCACCTGGGTCTTAACGGAAGGTTCAGTTCCGTGAGATTCAAGAACAACCGAGAACCCGTAGGTGTGGCCGAACCCACCACTTAACCGCAGATGTTGAACAAGTTGTCAACAATTATAGTCCAAGAAATAGCGTGTGCTGACGCAGCAACAACATGATACAACCAAATGTTTCAAACAGTGCTATGTTAACAAAACCAAAATCATCCACTTAAAACAACTTTAAATAAAAATGCGTAGCAGGCAGTATTGCAAGAGTTAAAAGAAATTGCGACTGCTAAATTTAGCTTACAAGTATCAAGTAAACACACTCAGGCCTGAGATATTTTAAGTGAGCGATTGAGCTCTCTTCAACACATGTTGCTCCCCAAAAAACACATAAAATATTTTATCCTTACGACAACTGTGCCCTTGGTGAGCGCAGACATTCAAATATCAGCACAAATGTCTCACGGAGTTAGGGTACTTTGCTATATCAAACAGTTCATGGGCAACGACCTTGCCGCAGTGGATACTCCGGTTCCCGTCAGATCACCGAAGTTAAGCGCTGTCTGGCTTGACTGGCACTTGGATGGGTGACCATGTGGGACGCCGTGTGCTGTTGCCCTTTTTCGGGGTGCACTCAGCCTCGTGATGCCAGTTGAGGAGTTACTGGACCAAATAGTAGCGGCTCCGGTCAAAGAAAACGATCGTAACGACCGGGAGAGCGGTGTGCTGACCACACGCCCCTTCTATCCGCATCCTCAGCTGATGATGACCCGGCGGTCCGATGGTCCCGATGGGTCAAACTAAACACTCAGTTTTCAGACATTATACAGAATAAGCCCCAAGGCTTGGGTGGTAAGGCAGAATGCCTACGCTACTAGACACCAGACAACAAGAGTTCCATCAAACTGGTGCAACAAATTGCGTAGAGTCCGACCACAACATGGATTACTAACAGATTTTCATAACTCAGCACTCGCTGATAGTTTGTCTCAGGTGAGGTACACTTGCAATACGGAAGGCATAATGTGCGTGGCCAGTGAAATACACAAATAGAATGATGTCATCTTATCAGGTCAGCGGAATAGACGTCCAACAGAATCAGAGAAGTAGGTCGCCACTATAACCTCGCAGTAAAATGTAATCGGTTAACGGCCACCAACTGCTTTGCTGCACAGACCATCTCAGGACACAGCCATTACAACTGTCACTTGTACAACACCTTTTCAAAACACCTCTTCACCGACCGCGTTACCTTCCCTCCTTGGGCAATCGCACCGTCGACTCTCCACCTCCCAACTAACCTCACTCGCGCTCGCCCGGCGATCTCCTCACACCTCGCGACCGACACACAAAAGCTGAAAGGATAGCATCTCTGAACAAATATGGATATCTGCAAAGCCGACAGGGCTCAGGAATATCCCACTCTTCTAGCTCCAACTATCTTTCGGTGTTTCCCCTCTTCCATCCTGTTTTTCCCCACCTACCCTTTCTCTGCCTCCCTTCTCTCCGTCGAGTCCTTTTGTTCTCCCCTCCACTGGCTTTCCCACTCCTTCTCGCGTCCACCCAGCCCCCCTCCCCCCTTTTCTATGTCCCCTCCCTCCACCGGCTCTCCCCTTTTCTTCCTTTCCTCTCCTCCCCCCTTTGCCCCTTCACCAGTTCGGGTCTCCCCCCCCCCCCAATCAACCACCGTGTCGCCTCTACAGTGCTGTTTTAAGTAAGTGTTTAGTGTTGTGCGTCCCCTGTCAGTGTTGCGAACAGCCACCACACCGTCGCTAGTTGTATTTTTATCTCGTGCGAACAGAAACCAGACTGTCGCATTATCCGCATCGTCCACGCCGTATTTTTGTATTTTAAGTTTCGCAACTTTGCGCCATTTTGTTGTTATTAATAACGTCACCGTTTTATCGCCTTTTATATTGTTTGTTCTCTCATCATTGTTTGTTGAATTTTTCTCTCGGCTGTAGAGCAGCGTATTAAGCTGCGGTCAGCCCGCCCCTCCCTGGCGGAGGGGGGAGGGGGGGGGGGAATCGAAAATCAATAAAGGAAAAAAACACAAAAAAGTTCCTCACCTCGGTGTATAGTACAGGCGGTGTCCTGGCTGCTGTGGCATGGAGAAATAATTAAGGTTGCACACATCAGACACAAGCCAGAAGAACGAAGCCAGGACTTAATAGACATAATTTCGAAATGCTCTACTCTCCTAATTCACAGGACAATCAAATTAACTGAAAACAGCCCGGCCAGTCCGACGGCAGTCATGTTCGACAAATACAGACCAGAGTTCGAAACATGGACCACACAAAGATTCCATTTACAGTGTAGCTAGATTCGAGAATACTATATTCGTAAGATTTACATAGTAGAAAGTGCCCTCAGTCCCAGAGAGAAGACTGCAAAGAGACAAATTATCGCATTCAGGGGCAATAATCCACTCAAGAATACCATTCACTCAAAATTTCCGTAGCACCGCTGGAACATTGTATCCCAAATGTCTCCGCACGTTTATTGACACCAGAATACCGCCGGACGTGGTACAGGTTGATAACAGGACGATACTAACAAATCACAAACCATCAGGGATAAATCTGATCAAGACAGACCCCTGCGACATGTGCAGTGACTCAAATACTCTGGAGCACATGATTCTATGCGGAACGGTCGCAGACTTTTGGAAAACTAGTAACTCAATAATCTGCGTGATAGAGAGGCCCGTGCGAAACTATTTCGCCGCATCAACAGTCACCGCACTCGAGTTTAAACCGTTCCCTGCTTGGAAGAGATCTGTCACTACATGGATAGTCGTCCACACAATGCACTGCATCTACTGCTACCAACATGAGAAAACAAGGAAAACAGGTGAATAGTAAGAAGCATTTATAGATTTTCAACCTTTGCATTAGTTACAGCCAACAAAAAAATTGTCGCTAATCTCGGTAAGCTACACTCCTGGAAATGGAAAAAAGAACACATTGACACCGGTGTGTCAGACCCACCATACTTGCTCCGGACACTGCGAGAGGGCTGTACAAGCAATGATCACACGCACGGCACAGCGGACACACCAGGAACCGCGGTGTTGGCCGTCGAATGGCGCTAGCTGCGCAGCATTTGTGCACCGCCGCCGTCAGTGTCAGCCAGTTTGCCGTGGCATACGGAGCTCCATCGCAGTCTTTAACACTGGTAGCATGCCGCGACAGCGTGGACGTGAACCGTATGTGCAGTTGACGGACTTTGAGCGAGAGCGTATAGTGGGCATGCGGGAGGCCGGGTGGACGTACCGCGGAATTGCTCAACACGTGGGGCGTGAGGTCTCCACAGCACATCGATGTCGTCGCCAGTGGTCGGCGGAAGGTGCAAGTGCCCGTCGACCTGGGACCGGACCACAGCGACGCACGGATGCACCCCAAGACCGTAGGATCCTACGCAGTGCCGTAGGGGACCGCACCGCCACTTCCCAGCAAATTAGGGACACTGTTGCTCCTGGGGTATCGGCGAGGACCATTCGCAACCGTCTCCATGAAGCTGGGCTATGGTCCCGCACACCGTTAGGCCGTCTTCCGCTCACGCCCCAACATCGTGCAGCCCGCCTCCAGTAGTGTCGCGACAGGCGTGAATGGAGGGACGAATGGAGACGTGTCGTCTTCAGCGATGAGAGTCGCTTCTGCCTTGGTGCCAATGATGGTCGTATGCGTGTTTGGCGCCGTGCAGGTGAGCGCCACAATCAGGACTGCATACGACCGAGCACACAGGGCCAACACCCGGCATCATGGTGTGGGGAGCGATCTCCTACACTGGCCGTACACCACTGGTGATCGTCGAGGGGACACTGAATAGTGCACGGTACATCCAAACCGTCATCGAACCCTTCGTTCTACCATTCCTAGACCGGCAAGGGAACTTGCTGTTCCAACAGGACAATGCACGTCCGCATGTATCCCGTGCCACCCAACGTGCTCTAGAAGGTGTAAGTCAACTACCCTCGCCAGCGAGATCTCCGGATCTGTCCCCCATTGAGCATGTTTGGGACTGGATGAAGCGTCGTCTCACGGGGTCGGCGCGTCCTGCACGAACGCTGGTCCAACTGAGGCGCCAGGTGGAAATGGCATGGCAAGCCGTTCCACAGGACTACATCCAGCATCTCTACGATCGTCTCCATGGGAGAATAGCAGCCTGCATTGCTGCGAAAGGTGGATATACACTGTACTAGTGCCGACATTGTGCATGCTTTGTTGCCTGTGTCTATGTGCCTGTGGTTCTGTCAGTGTGATCATGTGATGTATCTGACCCCAGGAATGTGTCAATAAAGTTTCCCCTTCCTGGGACAATGAATTCACGGTGTTCTTATTTCAATTCCCAGGAGTGTATTTAAGGACAATAAACCGGTGTGTAATAATCAGTATCGAGACGCAGCAACAGCCGAATGAACGGGGCATCCGTCTGTACGGATTTGGCCTCCCGGTAACACCCAGTAACCACGCACTTTATTATATCTTAAATCGTTTCTCATTTATTTCCCCCATTTACATTTCCCATTTGCGGTGTTCAATTAATTATTTATCTTCATGAGAAAATGGTAGAAGTTACATTTTTATAAAAAAAAAGTACCTGGTTTATCGAGCCTTGGTCGAGGGTTAGGGGCCCGGCGACGGTCGTGGTAGCTGAATCTTGGAAATGGCGTTGTCTGGCACAGAATGGGCGTCATGACGTAGCCCAGCTGTCTGACGATCCAGACCCAGACTGGCTCTCCTCGAGAAGTATAAACATCACTGCCTAGTGGCTGAACATGCACAAGGAATACCACTGCCACGTTCCTCCATGACTCAGGACTTGTAATACTACTATCGATATTACCTACAATGGTTTTAACGAACTTCTTTGTCTGCCTTTACTTAATGTGACTACTGAATAATCATCCTCTTTGATGTAACATCCAAGTAAATTTTTTATTCATTATTTGTGATAAATTAAGTAATTTCAGTTACATCTGTGGATGTAAGTTCAAAGGTAATGTTCTATAAAAGAAGGTAACTGTTGAAACATTACTTGTAATACTGGTTCATGCATATGAAAAGTAGATTTGTAATCATCTGAAACTTGGAGGGAAGCCCCTCCTCAACCAAACGGGCTAGGCGGGAATAGAAAAGATGGCTCTGGCGCTCGAACTGCAAGGCACCTACGTGGCTTGAGGTACTTGGTGGATAGCAGGAAATTTGTGAACATATTGTGAGCTGAATAAGGCAAAAAAATGTGTTCAAATGTGTGTGAATTCCTAAGGACCAGCCTGTTTAGGTCATCGATCCCTCGATCCATAGACTTACATACTACGTAAACTAACTTATACTAAGAACCCATGCCTGAGGGAGGACTCGAACCTCCAGCAGGAGGGACCGCGCAGTCCGTGACATGACGTCTCACGGCGCGGCCACACCACGCGGCTTGAATGAGGCCTGCAAGATTATGTAATACAGCATCGAATGTGGACATATTTTGGCTAATTACTCACGGCATACTTTGGCTGGCTCTGTACTACGAAAATCCAACGCCAACAAGAGAAATTTCAGAGCTAGCTACATAGCAAGAGTCATAGACACTTTTGCCGGCTGTTTTGGAAAGCACAGGAGACCGCAATTACCACCAACTTCATCTCAAGTTTCCAGATGAGTACTGTATAATTGCTTGTACCGGTTATGCCTTTTCTTTTTCAGTAATAAGTTTGTGTTTTGTGAACTTTGTTTTGAACACCTGTATTTAATCCTTAGTCGTTTACCTAAACAGGATCCAGTCCGAAGTGCTATTATATTTCCGAGTACCCCACTTTACTGAACTGAAAATTCACTTCAGTAAACTTTCACTGCAATTAATAAACTTTGTGGAGTTGTAAAGCTCATAATTATTTAGTGAGAATAAGTTTTTAAATACTCCACGTAACTTTTTTTAAAGTTTCATCAACGTACAGTTATTAAGAAACGACTTAATATATTCAGTTGAAAGATTCTTCTTATTGAAATGACAGCGTTTATAATTTCAAGCGTTACGTAGTTAATGTTGTTTCTAATATTATGTTATGACTAAAAAGTACAGCTTAGATCCGATTCTACTGACAGACTAGTTTCTGGGTCCCCATGCTGATAGCTGAGCCAGATTTAAATTTCATATGCCAACAGTAGTACTCAAGAAGCGGAACTTTCATTCTTGTAACTTGTATGAACTATAGTAGGGACATAGCTATAACTATTGGAACTATACTAGATCAAGATATCACATGCCCCATCTGAGTTAAATAGTATAAGGAAGTTAATCCCTTTGAGAATACAAATAATAATCACTACAAATAATACGATTACTTCAAAATTATTTCAGTGGTTTTAATTTCTAAATAATTAAACTGACAAAAGAACCCCTTGTCCAAGTTAGTAGCTCTTTGATTAGTAATCATTTACCTGTATGCTCATTAGCATCTTACTGTAATGTACAGACAGTAAGTGTTACTGAGAGACAGATGTTGCCTAAACTCCTCATGTGTAGTTCATGTTAAACGACTGTACATTACTTACTAACTTCCGCTACAGCATAGTATGTTGTTGGGAAAACAGAATTTCACTATCAAATACAGTCAAACCCAATAGTTAACTTTCTTTATGACCCATTTAGGTACTTGGTACAATTTTACCTAATTAGGCTCATGACCGTTTCTTTTTACATAATTACAGATTGCTTTATTACTAATGGAACATTTGCTCGATTCCCGTTTGTTCTGCTACTGCCTATTTCGATAGAAATCTTTACAGAAACAAAAATAATCCGATATCTTTCCATTACGTTCTACCACGGTTGAATAAGCATATTTTACAGGAGTAACATTATCGATGTACTGTTTATTTAGTAGGAGGCTACAGTGCAATAAACTCGCTTGCTAATACAGAAGCTTCCTGAATGGTGGTCAGTGGCTGAAGGAGTGGTAGTAGCCGCACGGAAATATCATGTCAAATCACCTAAGCAACTGCGCGGTAGAGGGTGCTCGCATCAGTTGAGATCGTTGAAACACAGTAGTTGGTGCACAGAACTCCTGATACTCATGAATGTGGAATATAGAAATTAGGGCCCTGATACGGAACCATTCTGGTCACCACATGTTGCTGTTTCCCAGTCGGACAAGGACTGATTCCTTAATACAAAACTGTCTGCCGTTGGCTGGAGACTGCAAACTCTTCACCTCTTATACCACATTTCCACAGAGATTGTTGTGCAAGACAAAGGCTTTCATAAGGTAGCAGGTGTCTCACGCTCAGTACCTCTCTCATTCTGATTGCAGAAGATAGGCACCGAAACGAGTCCATATGCTTTCACATTTTGACTCTTCCACTTACCTTCGAAACATGGTTTGAGTGTATAGGCAGAAAAGAACCTCGGTGCTACATTGTTCACCCAAAAATGCTAGTGGGCTACAAAAAATTCCTTAAAGATAGGAAACCTAGCTATAAACCAATTTTGAAGTTGTATTTTGAGATACATCATACCAGCCTCACAACAACTTTGAATTTAAATATAAGACTTTCTTAACAATCTGTAATAGAGTAATTTGAATTAACAGTCTTATGATCGAATACCAGTTTCATGTCGTGAACTGGAAAGTTCTGTCATTAATATTGTTCAAGTAAGAGCGCCGGGTGTTGCAGATGGTTCCAGTCCATGAGAAAAGTTAGTCTGTATTATGATTATCATTGCAACTGAAATTCTAAATTTTAGCGAGGTAGCCACAGGAAATAAAGCAGACCAAGACAGAGAGAGGTGATTTGCTTCAGAACTGGAATGTTATCAACGACTGCTGATATCTATCATACTAAAATAAAATATATTCCCTTTACACGCTTCTCATACGACACAAATTGTAAAGGTTTATATCAAACAACTTACATTGCGAAGTGAGTCACCACCATTTAATTACAAAACTACCTTTCAACTATAGTGCAAATTTAAAAGATCCTGCTAAAATCTCAGATGAAATATTTTCTTGTAATGCATCACCTAAAAGAAAGGACCTGAAAATATAGAGGCGTTTTACTCAGCGTAAGCCCAATGCACCCAAATCTCGGAATCCAACATCATGTAATAAAAAATGATAACATAACTGGATGACGACTTCGCCCTTTGTGAAGGGATTTTAACGTCCGCAAGTTCTCTTTTCAACACTCTTAACAGTGGTCAATCGTCCAATAACCCATGGACAATTAAACCTTAGCTGGTCATCTGTGAACAGTACTTCCAGTTTTTTTACCTTTAACTCTTTAGATGGAATATTCATTCTTAGCACCCTGACGTTTAATCGGGTTTTATATAAGTAACGTAATAAAAAAAAACGCCGTAACACACTGGAGAATGATTCAAACTTTATGTTGTATTTTCTTCAATACGTAGCGAGTACTGCAACTTGCCACTCCAGTATTTTGAACTGAATGTTTGCTAACCACGAATCCAACAGCGTCAATTTGTTTATTCATTTACTTTATATTTATTTTACACATTTGGCAAATGGCCAGCGACTGTTTTCATCCGTATTTCAATAAAACAAGCCATCGCTGCCTGTCAAAATTAATTTTAATTTTCCGCATGGCGCATTCGACGACCGACACCGATGGTAGATACATATGAATACAGACCATTTCCTCCCACTGACGGAATTATTTGCAAAATCCTCGGTTTCATCACAGTTGCCGTTACAAATTCTGGCCGCCTTTATCGCGACGGAAAGCACTAAATAGCGTGTGAAGTGGTGCGAGGGACTTGCTTACATTACATTGTTAGGACGTTCAGTTGAATCTTAGTATGGGCGTGAAATGTTTCTTTCTCTGACGTTGAAAAATAATAGCACTACTTTGGCATAAACACTTCTTAAGAAGATCTTTGTTTCTAATTATATGTTTGGATGTTTCATCTGCCTTTTGAGTGAACTGATTCAGCCTGTCCCTATTTCCTCTCCTCTGCTTATCTACCCATTACAGAGTTTCACATAAACCCTGCAACACCGTTTGTTATTTAAACCACAGTCTTTGTCTTCAACTCATTTCTCACCTTCTGCGGCTCCATCTGGTATCAATGAGGTAATTCTCTTATAGCCAGCATATGTTGTATTATACTATCATTTCTCGTTAACGTTTTCCATTTGTCGTCCTTTCGCAGAAAGAGCCTTGTCATTTCTTGTTGGTGCACCTAATTTTCAGCATACAATTGTCATGCAACATATCAAATGCATATGTTTCAATCTTCTTTTGGTATTTATACCGCCAACGATTCACTTGCATGCCTGGATATTCTAAGAAATTTCATTCTGAGATTGAAGACTTTGTCCGATAGAAGTAGCCTTACTTTGGCGAGAAATGTTCTGTTCGGCTGTGTTGTGTTTCTTATGTCATTCTTCCTTCGTTTAATTGTTCTACTTACAAGGCAGCAAAAGTATGCCAATTAGTCTACTATTTGGTGCCTCATTTTGGTACCTATTTGGTGGCTGATATCATTTCTGCTGTTCCTTAAACCTTTCATCATCGTTTGGTATAGTCTCAGTCAATACTTTGTGCTGAATCTTGATTGATTTCTGGTGTAAATTTAAGTAATTCTTATGTTGTAGTGCCAAACCGAACCTCCAAACTGAATGTGATGTCAATTGTCTCAATCTGCCTTAATATCAGAGCTTACCGACTACGTCTCACACAGAATTGACAATTCTGATATAGCTGATCAGTTACAATCTCAAATCTAACATGTGTAATAAAAGGTACAGTGCCTCCCTCCAGTCTTCTCCCCAAAAAGTGAACCTTGCGTAGCTGGGCAGATTATGAACTGATAAATACATAATAGGTGCAACCCCATCAGAGGGGCGTAACAATAAAATGGGAAAGGATTGTAGCAATACCACCTCGCACAGCTATCCCCTTGACAGGAAGTAGAGTAACGATGATCGTATGTTAATGGAGAGGTTATCATACTTTATTTCATCCCCAGCATGAGCGAGGTATTGGAAGAATGAAAATTAATTCTAGTGGGAGAACAAGAATATAGTAATGCACAATAAAATACTGCCGCCGGCCCAGAATGTGCTAAGTAATTTCCACCAAAATTTAAGATATTTAGATATTAATGAACTGCGGACTTAAACTTCACTTCATCAAGAAAAATATTTGTAACTGAATACCAATACAGTAGCTGACACTAGAAAAGTGAAAAGTCATAAATTATCCGACATCCTGGCAGATATTGTAGAAACAAACTATTTTATACAAACGTATACTCTTCACATTACATAAGAAAGAAAAGCGATTATTCCACTAAGCCATTTTCCTGGGGAAAGCACTAATTAGAACGACAGGGATAGACCAGAATCTGTAATTAAGTTAAACAGTACATTCAAAATAGTTACCAAGTACTTCTTTTAACTACCACAAACATCAGTTATATACGTCTATTGATGAGTGTTTGTATTGCACAAGATATACAAGTGGGAACTCTGAATTGTTTATGGTTTAAAATAAGTATTTCAGACCTATCTCTTAATTGCACACGAACTTCAAGAGTAAATACGGGAACATTTCATAAAATTCCATTGTTAATGATACTCTAATTATACATGTGGAGAAACTGGAACTGTTCTGTTAATAACTTCCTATGACATACACAATCAAGAACAGAAACTAACATCGCACATAATGCAAACACACACACACACACACACACACACACACACACACACACACACACACACACACACACACTTGTGTGTGTGTGTGTGTGTGTGTGTGTGTGTGTGTGTGTGTGTTTTTGTGAGTTAGAATGTGTGTCTGTAGCTGTAATGTTAGTTTCTGTTCTTGCTTGTGTTTGTCATAGGAAGTTATTAACATATCAGTTCCAGGTTGTCCACATTGATAATTAGAGTATTATTAAGTTAACAGTGAAATATATGTATCTGGAATTTTTATACTTAGTGAAATGATTTTCATAATTATTTTATTATGAAGTGAACTTAGTAGCTTTTAGTACCACATGGAGCACTTTGAACAAAATACTACTTTGAATAGCAAAACAATAGTTCCAAAACGCTATTTAAAGCTTCTTTAAAAATTTTAAACATTTTATGGCTGTGAGCTCAGCAACCATATATGGAATTATATAAACTGCCAACTGGTTGCAGAAAATTAAAAAAAAAACACATTAAACTGGTTTCCGTAGTTCTAAGACTATCTTCGTCAGAATTGTAAAAGTTATCTAGAAAAATGTACAAGGTATAGATAATATACATAAAATAGATACATATGTCACAATTCTCAAATAAAACCCGATAACTGTACTTGCATGAAATCACATGAGTACCTTAAGACTTCACCAACAGTGCTCTCGTCTAACGACATGTTTGTGTTCCATGAGTCAAGAATAAAAATCATAATAAAAACGAGAGAGAGTTGTCAAACAAAGATAAAACAATGCTTACAAGTAGCGCGCAAGTTAACTGCCGTAACTGGGTAAGACTGCCACATACACACCACAAGAGGCATCAGACTAAGCGGCATCTTAGCCGACACTGCCATGGGATGGAGACAAGGATTAGTAGTGCCATTAAATAACAAATGGCAGGCAAATCTCTGCGTTAAGAGCAAAATACATGGCTGTAGGTGTACACTAGTAACATATACTACCCAGATAATAGGCAATGTGACAGTTTGCAAGGACAGTAACTCAACCTTTTTACGGGTACTTTTAAACAAGAAACAAACTGACAATGACAGTTGGATAAGGAAAACTGACATTCCCGACGCTACTGTGAGGAAAAATTCTTAAATCAGACAATTCTAAGTAACCACTTTGAACCGGGAACGCAATTTTAATTACGCAACTATAACACTGTTCAACAGCCATTTTGCATCTGGGATGTGATACAACAATAGCATGTATTTTTGAGTGTAGAATGCGAATATACCTTACAAAATGTTGTAGCACTTACCATTTTTGAGTTTTTAAAGTTTTTTTTATATTTTTCGTGTTCAGTATTTCGCTTTTTTCTGTTCTTCTGTTTTGATGTTTAATTATTTGTTTTGTTTTGAAAAGGAGAGCTACAAGATCTACAAATAGTCAGTAGATGGTTGGTGTGGTAATCAAGTTGTGTGAAAGAGATCCTCTGTGAGTGTTTTCTATGAAAGATGGTGCAAACGTTTTGTTATTAAAGGTTACACTAAGAGAAACGGCAACTAGTAAATCTCGTTGCTGCCTAACCACCCCAACAACTTTTATTATGTGTGGAAAATTCACTCGAAAAGCCCAAAGAAAACCAGTCACTGATCTGGTTAAGAAGGCATATAAATTGTAATTTCACTGTCCTGTTGGTGATCAAGATAAAAATTTTGCACCTCATATTGCCTGCATAGCCTGTACTACAACCTTAACCGAGTGGTTGAAAGGAAAACGCCGAGGGAAACACCGAGCCATGCCATTCGCTGTTCCGATGGTGCGGTGTGAGCCTAATGACCATTATTCACACCGTTACTTCACTCTTACAAATATTTCGGGACATTCAAGCAAAGCTAGACATAAAATAAAGTATCCAAATGTATTTTCAGTGCATTTGCCTGTGTCCCATGATGAGGGGTTGCCTGTTCCTGTCTGTAACTTGGTAGCCACGGAACCGTACACCATGTCAGGTGAATCGGAAGATGTTGAACATATAGGAGAGTACTGCCCTCAATATCATCACGCATCGCGTCAGCTCGTTAATCAAAAGGAATTGAACGATTTGGTTCGCGATCTAAAACTTTCGAAACACCAAGGTGAACTCTTGGGGTCGAGACTGCAACAACGGAACCGTCTTGCTCCAGGGACAAAAATTTCCTGTTTCAGATCAAGAGGTGCTTCCTTCGCTCAGTATTTCGATATCCAGAATTCAATATGTGTAAGTAGAGATGTCAATCGACTGATGATGCAGCTAGGTGTACAACATAATCCACAGGAGTGGCAACTATTTATTGACTCCAGTGAAACCAGCTTGAAAGCGGTACTAGTGCTCAATGGCAATGCATTTCCATCCGTACCTTTCGCTTAAGCAGTAGACATGAAAGAAACTAGTGAAACCATGGCTTTACTGCCAGTGGCAATCAAATATAAGGATCATGAATGGCAGCTTTGCTGTGATTTAAAAGTTGTTGCACTCCTTACAGTTTTACAGGCTGGATTCGCGGAGTACTGCTGCTTTTTGTGCCTTTGGGAGAGCCGTGACATCAAACTCCACCATACAGTCAAGGAATAGCCTATAAGGAAGTCATATGTTCCTGGAAACGCAAGTGAGAACAATACGCCATTGGTTGAGCCCGATAAAATGATTTTGCCTCCCCTTCACATGACGTTGGGTCTTATTAAGAACTTTGTAAAAGCTCTAGATAAAGCAGGTGATGGCTTCAATCACTTAAAAGAAAAGTTTCCCAAATTAAATGAGGCAAAGCTGAAAGAGGGTATATTTGTTGGACCACAAATCAGAAAATTGCTGAAAAATCCAGCCTTTGATACCAAACTCACAGATATCCAATTAGCTGCTTCGTCTTCTTTTAAAGAAATTGTGAAGACCTTTTTGGGTAACAGAAAAGACATAAACTATGTTACCATTGTGAAAGACCCGTTGGATAACTGTAAAAACATGGGATGTAAAATGTCGCTTAAAATTCACTTTTTACATTCTCACCTTGATTTCCTCCCGGAAAATTTGGGAGCCGTAAGAGATGAGCATGGCGAACGTTTTCACCAAGACATTCTTACCATGGAACTCAGTTACCAAGGCCATTGGAATCCTTCGATGGTGGGTGACTACTTCTGGGGTCTAGTTAGGGAGAGTGATGAAACGACAAACGAAAGAAGAGCTATGTCGTCGCATTTTTCAAAAACCAAAGGCGATTAAAGATGAAAATATCTTCTGAACTAATTTGGGCCTTTTATTGGCATCATGCTCATATATACATACAAAATAGTATTGATTTCAAACGTTCTAAATGTGTATTTTGGTTTGACTTAATTGTGCCAGTTTTTGCTATTACCATTTTTTCTGCTGTGTATCTAGTAAATGTTACATCATAGAGAAAAACAGAGTCTACGAGTGTGGTCAGCACTCCAAAATTAGGTAAATCCATCCATTTACAAACTAGATTCAGAAAAAAATGTTTAAATTTGTTAACTAGTGTAATTGTGCGTTAAGAATGAAACCGTCTGTAAGCGAGAGGTGTTTGAAAATTTAAAATTCTTCAAGGGTATATAATCTTAGACCGTTTTCCTCGGAGTGTAGGATACTTGCATTTCCCTGTGATTAACAAGTGGTCGGAAAAGGATGTATTATGAATATTAGTAGCCTTTTTCCTCTAAGTCTTACAGATATAGCTCGCCCTGTTTGTCCTAGGAAGTAGAGTGGTCAAGAGTCACATACAATTTTGTAAACTCCTGACGTTTGCGAATAAGAAAGTATTGAATCCAAATTGCGAAGAAGATTATTTTTTAGAGAATGATCGGCGGAAAAAGCTACTTTGCCATTACATTGGGTTAGCAGAAGACACTGTATTTTAAAAAGTTTCTAGCTGCTGCCTTAGGCGCATTTCATATTCTAGATATGTTGACGAGATACTGATTATTTATAGAGAAGCGAATAACGAGACAGATCACCTATTAAAATTTTTTAACGAACTTCAAGAAAGAAATTATTATGACCTGCAAGCATGAAAACGAATTTCGGCAATTACGCTAATTTTGCTAACTCCGACAATAGTAGATGATACAATTTCCTGTAATATCTTGTTTAATGAAACTTGCATTGATCAAATAGTACCTTCAATGTCAACACACCGTCAGTCTCATAAAAAGCCTTCTTTCATTCAGCTGTCCATAGAGATCTTTCTATTCTATTTTCCAATAAGAATCTTAAAGAAGAAATACATTTGATCAAACCTGCTGCAGTGAATAATAGCTACGAACAGAACATAGTAAGAAACCTTTTCAATAATAAAACGAAGAACAGAATCACCACTCTGGGCGTTTCCATTATTAACCGAAACGATAGTATATAATTTATTTTAATACCATTTCTTGGACCAGTCTGTTACAGAATACAGCGTCTTCTGCAAAACAAATATGACTGCAAAGTGTCTTTTTCTACCGATAATACTCTATAAAGTAATCTTATTCGCAATTTGGATTCAACGCAGTCTCATTTGCAAAATTCAGGAGTTTATAAAATCGTCTGTGACTCTTGCCCAGTCTATTATATAGGACAAACAGAGCGAGCTACATCTGTAAGATTTAGAGAACATCTTAAAGGAAAAAAGGCTACTAATATTCGTAACTCATCCTTTGCCGACCACTTCTTAATCACAGGGCATAAACCCAAAGAAGGGCTAACTGTCAATGTCCTACACTCCGAGGAAAAAGGTCTCAGACTCGATATCCCTGAAAAATAGGAAATTGTCAAACACCTCTCGCTTAAAGACTGTTTTATTCTTAACGAACAATTACAGTTGCATAACAAAAACTGCTTTCAAATGTTGTAGCTGTTACTTTGAATTGCCTGATTTTCAAATTTTTCCTCACAGCAGCGTAGGGAATGTCGGTTTCCCTTATCCAGTTGTCTTTGTCACACTTTTACTTAATTTAAAACGACCTGTAAAAAGGCCGACTCACTATTTTTGGAAACTTTCATATTGTGAGTTATCTGTAACTATGTTGCTGATATATACCTACAGTCATGTAATTTTGGTCTTGCTTGTTAAGAAGTTTGGTTAAAAGATGGTACAACTAATCCTCGTGTCCATCTCATGGCAGTGTCGTTTAGTCTGATGCCTCTTGTGCTGTGTATGTGGCGGTCTTCACTGGCGACAGCAGTTAACTTGTGCCGCTACTTGCAATCACGGTTTTATCATTGTATGATAACAGTCTGCATTTTTAATTATGAGTTTTATTCTTCACTCACGGAACACGAACATGTCATTTGACGAGAGCACTGTTGCTGACGTTTTAAAGTTGTTATGTGATTTCATGTAAGTACAGGCTTCTGGTTTTATTTGGTAATTATCACATATGTACCTATTTTATAGACACATTATCTGTACCTTATACACTTTTCTAGTTAACTTTTGCCGATCTGGTGAAGATAGTCTTAGAACTATCGAAACTTGGTTAGTATGGTTTCAACCATTTGGCTGACTATTACATTTCTTATAACTTCTTCAAATGATTTCATTTTCTCATGTCAATATATTCACTTCTTTTTAAAGCTGTGACAATTTGTGGAATCTGAATAGGAGACTAATAAGGCTAGTGAGGGTAATCAGGGTGTGTGACAAACTGTTACGCCTTAACACATATGTTATGAAATCTTTAGTAGATACTGGTTTATGCGTAAAAGTACAACGCAAACATTGCTTTGTGTAAATGTTAATGCGGATATTGTCTTCTGTGCTAATGAAGCGAGACAGTACGATGCATTTGAGACTCTTGATGCAAAGCGCTCTATTGTTTCCTCTTGTCGTCGTTTTTCTACAATTTAAAGCAAACCAATAAATGCCATGTTGCCGCCACTGATAATGGTTTACGTCCAAGGCACTTTTAATTCTATCTTCCAGTAACTCTGGTCCCTCTGAGCATTCCAGATGCTTGCATTTCAAGGCTAGCCACAGACTTTTTTTACTCACAAACGTTTAGCATTCTAACTCACGCCTGTCTACCTTTTTTATTCATGCCAAAGTCTTTTTGTTGTTGGAAGACCGACCTCCATCTTTTTTTCTAACTACAAACAATATTTTAGTCCCTATGCATAAACCAGTTAAAACCATTATTTTAGTATGCGTACAATACAGATGTACATGAATTTAAAATGATACTCACACAATATTAAGACATTACATATTCTTAAAACATTTATGTATCTTAAAGTCAAAGAAATTAATGAATTAATGATTACAGCTATTATGCAATCGATACGCTACAAAGCCTTTTCAATAGTTGCAGGGGCATCAGACTGTTTTAGGTTTTGGCCATGTAATGTTGACTAATTAGGAGTTGCTACTTCGATACTATGGTGAACGGCTGAAAGAAATTGTAAACTGCAGGCGTTACATTTTTCCCATGGACATTTTGCTATACTGTACTGATAGATGATAACGTACTCTTGGGTAAAAAATTCCGGAAATAAAACAGCCCTTCATTCGCAAATCCAGTTTCGAATAATCAAAAGGACTTTCGGTCTTTTTAAGCTCTACGACATCCAAACGAACCTCACCCTGTCTATTTGGAACACTGCTGCACGTCACTTTCCCTGCAGATATGTCGTGAATGTTTTCTCTGTTAGACAGTTTGCATGCCGTAAGCCAATGGATGATGTTTTGGATCCCGGGTCGTAGCGTTGAGACCACATCTCATCTACACAGGTGGGGTTATTTGGTCTTTTGGTAACTCAACCTAGTATCGGTCCAGCATGTCTGGACAACGTTCCTTTCTGTAATTTTTGGGTCTCGTATAAGCATCTGTGAAATCCGTCTCACACACGCTTTGCGGCAACAGAGGTTGAGTACCATCTTGTGTGAGAGACTGCAGCCATAATTCAGCTGTGAAAACAATTTCCTGTTCTTGGTCCATCGATATCGTGAATACCTCACTACGTGGCTTTCTGGTGCAATTCCGAGTTCGTGCGTGCCTTGATGAATAAACCTATATATTGTCTCTACGTAGATTTGGCGAAAAGACCATGAAGATAATATTAGGGACACGGTCCCTTACAAAACATCTTTCTTCCAAAGCACCATTCACCATTGGAAAAGGATAGGGGAGCAGACAGTGCTGCACGACACTGAATCCACCATACAGTGTAAAGTGGCCTGGTGATTCTAGTTGTAGATGTGGATGAGTTGATCCAGACACTTTTCAGTTTGAGGAAGGCATCTAAATACTGTCGACAAAGGCGTGTTTCCTCTTCCACATTCTTCTCATCACTAAGAAAATGCCTTACACATCGCCTCATATTACTCACGTCCGTCTTAAAGTCACAACACACCCTTAACATGCGTCAATAGATTTCCCTTGCCGCAGTTTCTTGAGCAGTTGAATTTAAATGAGGCTTTCATATATAAACAGTTCGATATTAGACGCCAAATGGGTAGATTCTGTCCCAGGTCAAAGAAGAATACACAGGGCGTTAGCTGCAAGAAATAAAATTCAGTAATCCGGCATCTTCGTTAGGCTCGGAAAAAAATCCAAGATATATTGTGTGAAACCTTTTGTCTAAAAACAAGAAATAGAATTGATTAGAAAAATGCTAATTAAATCGATTCCCTTATCTGCGAGACAGGTATTGTTGATATATATCATTACTGGCAGCTGAAAATGTGTGCGCGACCGGGACTTTTTCTTTTTTGTTCGATATTGTTCGTTACATTTCTTCGGTGCGGATGCCCCATGACAACTGTTCAAATTCAGTGTTGAGCCATTGACTCAGTTTTTTATTGCAAAGGGCAGCTACCCCTCTCACAGAACACGCTGAGCTACCGTGCCGGCAAGGACTCGAACCTGGGACATCCTGCTTACATGGCAGACGCTCTATCCGTCTGAGCCACCGAGGGCACGGAGGATAGTGCGACTGCAGGGACTTACCCCTTGCCCGCGTTCCGTAAAACCCACACTCACAACTGTCTACAACCTACATTCGTAGTGTTCCTAATAGATATTATCCCGTTCATTCATTACTCACGCCAGCGAAAGCTGCTGAGTCCCGTAAGAGTTCGGGAAAAGAGTGCGCATTGGAACAGAAGAAGGTCAAAGGCCTGGTAGCCTTTATCTATATGAAGATGGTGTCTGTTCCCGAAAGAACACTTTGCCCGAACACTTACGGGTCTTGTCAGATTAGTCTGGCGCGAGTAATGAGATTAGAAAAACATTAGACGCTGCTTTGAATGACGTACGAAACCGCGCACTGCATACGAGGTGCTGATTGAGGATGCCATTCCACTTCTCGGGTATTTTGAACATTTTCTATTGAAAAAATTTTTAGGCTATAAACAGTTGTAATTTTTTTTCACACTTTCGATCACAGATGCCAGAATGATCTCATGGCCATCGAAATGTAGAATCTGCCTTCTACTACTTTTTCATTTCTCAATCGGCTGTACATGACTTCTAGCATAGTTCAAAGGCGCGTAAAATTTTTATCTAATCTGTTTTACTTGTAGTTTCACAAGATATTTCACAGCTCTTTTCATTTTGTTTTTATTTTGATATGCTGTTCGGGTAAAATGGTTTTTCTGACATCTCATTACGTTTTCTAGCGTCATCTGTCCCCGAAATTTCCTGAGTTTAGTATATGATTCGAAAGTGATCGTTTTCACAGAAATATCGGACCAAGGGAACTCTTTATACTCGAAGCAGCTACGCCCGAATGATATGAATGTTTTGATACCTCATTTGACATCCTAGTCCTTTCCAGGTTTTAAATTGTAAGACATTTCCAGGGGCAGATGTAGATTCTGACCACAATCTATTGGTTATGAACTGCAGATTGAAACTGAAGAAACTGCAAAAAGGCGGGAATTTAAGGAGATGGGACTTGGATAAACTGAAAGAACCAGAGGTTGTAGAGAGTTTCAGGGAGAGCATAAGGGAACAATTGACAGGAATGGGGGAAAGAAATACAGTAGAAGAAGAATGGGTAACTCTGAGGGATGAAGTAGTGAAGGCAGCAGAGGATCAAGTAGGTAAAAAGACGAGGGCTAATAGAAATCCTTGGGTAACAGAAGAAATATTGAATTTAATTGATGAAAGGAGAAAATATAAAAATGCGGTAAATGAAGCAGGCAAAAAGGAATACAAACGTCTCAAAAATGAGATTGAAAGGAAGTGCAAAATGGCTAAGCAGGGATGGCTAGAGTACAAATGTAAGGATGTAGAGGCTTGTCTCACTAGGGGTAAGATAGATACTGCCTACAGGAAAATTAAAGAGACTTTTGGAGAGAAGAGAACCACTTGTATGAATATCAAGAGCTCAGATGGCAACCCAGTTCTAAGCAAAGAAAGGAAGGCAGAAAGGTGGAAGGAGTATATAGGGGGTTTATACAAGGGCGATGTACTTGAGGACAATATTATGGTAATGGAAGAGGATGTAGATGAAGATGAAATGGGAGATAAGATACTGCGTGAAGAGTTTGACAGAGCACTGAAAGACCTGAGTCGAAACAAGGCCCCGGGAGTAGACAACATTCCATTAGAACTACTGATGGCCTTGGGAGAGCCAGTCATGACTAAACTCTACCATCTGGTGAGCAAGATGTAGGAGAGAGGCGAAATACCCACAGACCTCAAGAAGAATATAATAATTCCAATCCCAAAGAAAGCAGGTGTTGACAGATGTGAAAATTACAGAACTATCAGTTTAATAAATCACAGCTGCAAAATACTAACGCGAATTCTTTACAGACGAATGGAAAACCTGGTAGAAGCGGACCTCGGAGAGGATCAGTTTGGATTCCGTAGAAATGTTGGAACACGTGAGGCAATACTAACCTTACGACGTATCTTAGAAGAAAGATTAAGAAAAGGCAAACCTACGTTTCTAGCATTTGTAGACTTAGAGAAAGCTTTTGACAACGTTAACTGGAATACTCTCTTTCAAATTCTGAAGGTGGCAGGGGTAAAATACAGGGAGCGAAAGGCTATTTACAATTTGTACAGAAACCAGATGGCAGTTATAAGAGTCGAGGGGCATGAAAGGGAAGCAGTGGTTGGGAAAGGAGTGAGACAGGGTTGTAGCCTCTCCCCGATGTTAGTCAATCTGTATTTTGAGCAAGCAGTAAAGGAAACAAAAGAAAAATTCGGAGTAGGTATTAAAATTGGTGGAGAAGAAATAAAAATTTTAAGGTTCGCCGATGACATTGTAATTCTGTCAGAGACAGCAAAGGACTTGGAAGAGCAGTTGAACGCAATGGACAATGTCTTGAAAGGAGGATATAAGATGAACATCAACAAAAGCAAAACGAGGATAATGGAATGTAGTCAAATTAAATCGGGTGATGCTGAGGGAATTAGATTAGGAAATGAGACACTTAAAGTAGTAAAGGAGTTTTGCTATTTAGGGAGTATAATAACTGATGATGGTCGAAGTAGAGAGGATATAAAATGTAGACTGGCAATGGCAAGGAAATAGTTTCTGAAGAAGAGAAATTTGTTAACATCGAGTATAGATTTAAGTGTCAGGAAGTCGTTCCTGAAAGTATTTGTATGGAGTGTAGCCATGTATGGAAGTGAAACACGGGCGATAACCAGTTTGGACAAGAAGAGAATAGAAGCTTTCGAAATGTATTGCTACAGAAGAATGCTGAAGATAAGGTGGGTAGATCACGTAACTAATGAGGAGGTATTGAATAGGATTGGGGAGAAGAGAAGTTTGAGGCACAACTTGACTAGAAGAAGGGATCGGTTGGTAGGACATGTTTTGAGGCATCAAGGGATCACAAATTTAGCATTGGAGGGCAGCGTGGAGGGTAAAAATCGTAGAGGGAGACCAAGAGATCAATACACTAAGCAGATTAAGAAGGATGTAGGTTGCAGTAGGTACTGGGAGATGAAGAAGCTTTCACAGGATAGAGTAGCATGGAAAGCTGCATCAAACCAGTCTCAGGACTGAAGACCACAACAACACAACAACAGTCCTTTCTGTTCTCGAAACATCCTAAATTTATTCCCTGAAGGAAGCATTTTCGGCGAGCAATATCACATCAACGCAGCTTTTTTCTCAGTGTTGGTCGGCCGTGAAGAGATTAACATTTTGACATTATAAGCAGCTGCTCGCAAAATATATCAATTTTCCGTCAAATGACTAATTAAGTTTCTCACAACTACTTTCAGCCAGTTGCATATGTTTTTACAGAGCTAGACCTGGCGCTGGTCGATTTGATACCTGATTTGTCCGTTCACCACTCCTCGTTTGGCTATAAAAACTCAAACAAAAATGTTCCCTAAAAGCCGACTAAGTTTTTATTAATTCCCCTGATAACTTTTTGTGTAAAACTAGACCTCGTGCTGGTTATTTTGATACCACATTTGTCTTTTTCCATCCTTTGTCTGGCTGTGAAAATTAAAAAATGGTTCAAATGGCTCTGAGCACTATGGGATTTAACTTCTGAGGTCATCAGTCCCCTGGAACTTAGAACTACTTCAACCTACCTAACCTAAGCACGTTACACACATCCATGCCCGAGGTAGGATTCGAACCTGCGACAGTAGCGGACGCGCGGCTCCAGACTGTAGCGCCTAGATTATGAAAATCCGAATATTACTACTCCGTGTAGTTTCCTCTCGAATCACTTGTTAGTTAGTTCTTGATTATCTCGGTTTTCTTCAAGAAATTAATACATTTTATGCAAAATTAGACCTCACACTTACCAATTTCCGGCCTCATTTTTTCATTTTCTAATTTTATTTCGCTTAAACGTTTGGGACACAGAAATCTTCCCTCAAATCACTAATTAAATTTTTAGTAATTACTCTACTTATTTTAAAGCAAATAACCGGTTTTCAGAAAAAGTTGCAGCTCATGCTGGTCAGTTTGATTCCAAATGTCCATTTCGCACTCTGCGAATAGCTATGAAAATTCTGACGAAAATCTATTTTGTAATTTATAGTCACATTATTTTTCACTACGTTGAGACATCTGAGCATAAAGCAGGCTGTAGGTTCGGAATGACGCTCGTACATGGAAAGGGTCTTCTTTCCCAGCAGAGGCCGCAGGAGTTCGTTAGACGGTGCAGTGGTCAGCGGGAAATGTTGGGAACATTCGCGAAGGCGGCGGCAGGGCGAAAGCGACAGTGAGGCGAGGCGCGAGCAGCGCAGTAGTTGCGCGCCAGAGTATGACGCTGGCTCGTGTTTACAAGTTTTAATCACATTCCAAAGCCTGCCGCCAACTACGCGCCGGCGTTGCTGTATGGCGCCTGGCGTGAAGGCAACCGTGCGCTCGCCGGCCTGCATACCAACTGCTCCAGGGTGTGAGGCGAGGTGAGGTTTCAACTGCGAGTCGCACCACAGCGCACCGGAAATTTCCGGCAATTCTGCCGCGTTCTTCTTTTTTTTCCCCCTTTTTGTTTTTTGCCGCTCTACCGCTCGGTCGTTGTTTCTAGCGCTCTGCACCACAATTGGCGTGTAATATTTCCTGCGCTCTGTGGTGTGTCGCATCCTGGTTGACAATCTGTTACCTTCCTGCCTGTGTCTGTATCTGTTTTGTGGGTATGTGTGTGTGTGTGTGTGTGTGTGTGTGTGTGTGTGTGCGTGTGCTATAAACAGTAAAGAGCGCACATCTATATGACTTCTTCCGTAATTGCTCGGTGTCCGATTTGACGTAAACATTACATTTTTGCTTCCGCCGTAATTTAACATTTTATTTATATGGCTGGCTTAGAACTCAGTAAAAATGTGTAACTATAAAGAGGGACGATAGCTGGTGGTAAGTTGTGTTCCAAAAATGAACAGCATAGAGACAGAAGTGATGACACTTTCTGCAGAACCTGACAATCATTTTGCAGGACAGTGCTCAAGCACGTACAGTGCAAACTGTTACTGACTTGTTTGACTGATGGGGCTGCTAAGTGCTAAGCCACCAACTGCACTCCCCTGACTTCAGCCCTCCGATTTCTAAAATGAAGGAAACACTTCACGCCATTCGCTAATGAACTGCTACAAATTCGCCGGACAATAGACCGCGCCGCTCGAACTGTCAATACAACTGGCACTGCTAAGAGTATCCCACGACTTTCCACATCGCTGGCTGCGGGTTATATACAACGATGGTGACCACTTTGACGGTCAGTAAAACTTTTAAACACGTATCTATTTTGTACATTTACCGATCTAACTGTCGTCATTCTTCTGTGGCACCACATTTCAGAAGCTTATGTTCACTTCGTGTCTGAACTGTTTCATTTCTGAACATTTCACAAAAGACTTCCTAACACATAAATTTATTCACATGAAACTATAGGGTGCCAGAGACCTTTTCACATCTTATACATATATGGTGTATACATGCAGACAGAAGCAATGAACGAAAATTTATATCAATGTCGGATTTGGAACCTGCATGTCCTGCTTATAGCTAGATACACTAACCACTACGCCATCCTGGCATGTTGGATTTGAATAACTGCACAGGCTACTCTAGCACGCTTCTTTTCTCAATCCATTTTTATCAGGTATGAACATATTCCTTTTTTCCAGAAATGCTTTTCATGCTGTAGCCAGTCTGCACTTTATAACTTCTTTACTTTGGTCGGTTATTATGCTGCTCAAACACCAAAACTCATACGTCACTTTTAGTGTTTTATTTCTTAATCGAATTCTGACAGAGTTACTTGATTTAATTCGAATTGTTTCCAGTGCTTCTGTTATACTTCTGTTGATTTGCATCTTATAACCTCTTTTCAAGACACTGCCCTCTCCCTAAAACTTCTCCTCCAACTCCTTTCCCTTTTCTGACAGAATCACATTGTCATCAACCAACCTCAGAATTATATCTTTTCCTTGAACTTCCCTTTCTTCTTGACTTCCTTTACAGCTTGCTTAATGTACAGACTGAATAACATTGGTGAAGGTCTCAGCGCTATCTCACCTCCAGGCTCTGACAGCCCTTCATATAAAGAAAGAGCCTCATTACGTTGTACAAGATATTATAATGCCTTTACATATATAGGTCGGTTGCTTATTTCCCTCAGTACTTTTTTAATTGGATAGAGCAATGAAAGAACTTGGTAAAGGTTTGAAGAAATGTATTACATTTGTCGTTCAACTCATCTGTGTGGTGGGCCCCTTGTCAAGATATCCCTTTGCGATTGGCTTTAAATGTCTCCATTTCAAGTAAATTCATGTTCCTAAATTATTTGTGCACTAATTTTGGATGTGACTGATTTGATGTCTTTGAGTATTACTACATGTGCATGTGCATCTGACAGTCTGTTACACATTTTTCTGACACAACACCATTTATGTAGAGAGAGCTACAGAATGTTGCCTTACGCAGCTTTCTTCCTTATCCAGATGGGTTAATCTAGGATATTAGAGGCAGTACTCAGCTCAAGAGCGTACAATAGGACCAAATGAAATGCCTAAAATATATTTTATTTTGGACTTCAACGTCTGCTCAAGGATACTGGCTGACTTTTCAAACTACTGACTCTTTGTGGTTGGAGAAGCTGTGAAAATAAGTCTCTGGAGCATTAACTTCAATGGAAACAGTGTCTAACCATGTAACACGACTAGAAGCGGACGCTTGACAAAGAAATCTCGTAGAGGAACACTACAAATAATTATCACTCGATATGCACGGTTGGTCTCCAATTGATGAAGTCCAGCTCATACAAGTGGAATCTCTGACTGCAGAAGGCGGCATCCCCGTACCGGCCATCTCCATAATGCCATTACGACACAGTGAAGTCGGTTTGGTGTTGTCCTCTGTGACATCCTCATCAGTTTACTAGTGACATCCTCATCAGTTTTACAAAGGGCGGACCTAGCCCCAGACAACACAGGTTGAAACAGAAAGGTTGCGTTTGGGTCCGATTTTGACACGAAAGGATAACAGGGAACCTTTTGGTCCTTAGTACGGGTAATGTTTTGCTTTTCTTCATTCCTGAGACTTGATGCAGCTCTCCATGCTTTGCCCTGTACAAGCCTATTCACCTCTGAATATCTACTGCAGCCTACATACGTTGTAAGTAGGCTGTTTATGTTTTCTCTATGTAAGTAGGCTGTTTATGTTTTCTCTATGTAAGTAGGCTGTTTATGTTTTCTTATTGGCAACGTTACGTAGCGCTCAATATGAAAATCACTGGCTGTGCTGTGTGCAGTCTGTGGCTAGTTTGCATTGTTGTCTGCCATTGTAGTGTTGGGCAGCGGCAGCTGGATGTCAACAGCGCGTAGCGTTTCGCAGTTGGAGGTGAGCCGCCAGCAGTGGTGGATGTGGGGAGAGAGAAGTTACATTCACTATGATGAGGAATACTGTTATCCTCAAATATAATTTGCATTAATAATATGTTATTTACCTTGTAAATATGCTTAGACATTATTTATTCTGTTTTGTTTTAATGCTCATGTGTGAAGTCGATGTTTCAATAAATATTCTGATCTTTTATATATTTACTTATGTCATAATTCCTGTAACACTGATGTATATGTTATTTCGATTCTTTTGTAAAGCCCATATTACTACAAATGTTATCTGTATTATTATGTTTTTAGTGATGTATTTTGTACATTTGTAATTGTATTCTCGTGTTATAAAATTGTAATTGACACCAGTTCATCTTATTATTAACTTGTAAGTTACATTTCACTGCACACGTTTCTGTTGGTCATAGTATATGGACAATATGTGAGAAGTAGGGACTGTTAGTGTTTGCACGTGTGTTGATAATTCAGCAAGGGACTGGATAACAGCATTGCTCGTTCTAAGGACAATTCCAAAAAACTTTGTGAGTGCACAAGTGGTGGTTATGGACTTGCTATATTAACTGCAAGACTCTTCCCTGGTGATTGTGCACCTGCACAATCACAACAGATGGCTGCTGATCATCTCTACCAGGACTACAGTGGGCCTGTCCACACTTTCTACAAGGACTGCAGTGGGTCTGCACCTCTGGTGGCCCACCAATACCGTAATCTCTACCAGGACTACAGTGGGTCTGCTCTGTGATGACCTACCTACCAATATTCTTTACGACTGACTCTGCTGTGGGTTTGCTCTGTTGTGGCCCATTATCTGTCAGCATATCAAGAGTCAGCACTGTCTTTCCGTTGGAAGGACAACACTACTTCTTCAAGACGGGATGGAAATCCACTACTTCCGTGTTCATTTTCTTTTACTGCTCAGACTTTGAGAAAAACACTGCTATTCTACTGTTATGTACGATTAGGACTGTCTTTATGGACTGTGAGAAAATTTTAGCTTTTGACCAACATTGTATTAATAAGTGTGTGCATTTGATTTATTTGTTATTGTAATTATGAAAAATTTTACCAAATCATTATTGGCCACTGCCCAAAAAAAAATTTTGTAAAATTTTTTGTGGGGAGCATGGGGGCTATGTAAGTAGGCTATTTATGTTTTCTCTATGTAAGTAGGCTGTTTATGTTTTCTTATTGGCAACGTTACGTAGCGCTCAATATGAAAATCACTGGCTGTGCTGTGTGCAGTCTGTGGCTAGTTTGCATTGTTGTCTGCCATTGTAGTGTTGGGCAGCGGCAGCTGGATGTGAACAGCGCGTAGCGTTTCGCAGTTGGAGGTGAGCCGCCAGCAGTGGTGGATGTGGGGAGAGAGATGGCGGAGTTTTGAAATTTGTCATGAACTGCTATATTTATATATTATGATATCAAGGTAAATACATTGTTTGTTCTCTATTAATATCTTTCATTTGCTAACTATCCCTATCAGTAGTTCGTGTCTTCCATAGTTTGCATCTTTTATTTAGCTGGCAGTAGTGGCGCTCGTTGTATTGCAGTAGCTTGAGCAGCAAAGATTTTTGTGAGGTAAGTGATTTGTGAAAGGTATAGTTTAATGTTAGTCAGAGCCATTCTTTTGTAGGGAATTTTGAAAGTCAGATTGCGTTGCGCTAACAAAATATTGTGTGTCAGTTTAAGCACAGTCATGTATAATTGTTCAAAGGGGACGTTTCAAAGATTGTACCTGCTTAGTTAATTCACAACTAAGTCCCCCTCGGCAGTTTTTACATCCTACGCTTATTTCCATTTACCAATCCGACTGTCCATTGACACCTCAGGATATGTCCTGTTCAGGATTTGTCCTGTTCAGGATATGTCCTGTCCAGGATATGTCCTGTCAACCGTTACCTTGCTTTTTTCAGGTTATGCTACAAATTTTTTTTTCCCAATCTTACTCAGTACCTCCTGCTTAGTTATTCAATCTGCCCACCTAATCTTCAGCATTCATCCATAGAACCATATTTTAAAAGCTTGTCTGAACTACTTAGCGTCCAAGTCTCACATCCGTACAGGGCTACACACCAAACAGAATAGATTTCATAACAATTAAGTTTATGTTAGATGTGTACAAGTGTTATTTTTAACACAGATTTCTTTCGTTCTGTTTTCTGTGCGCATTTTATATCTTTTCTAGTTCGGCCATCGTCTATTATTTTGCCATGCAAATGACAAAACTCACATCCCACTTTAAATGTTTTGTTTCCTAATCTAAAACTGTCAGCAGAACCTGATTTTTTTCCACAGCATTTGGTTACTTTGGTTTTATTTTTGATGACGTTCATCTTATAATCTCTTTTCAGAATACGATTAATTTGTTCAACTGCAATTCCAAGTCTTTTGCTCTCTATCTGACAGAATTACAGTGCCATCGGCAAACATCCGAGTTTTATATATACGAAGACTGTAACTGTTCTCGAAAGAACGGTTACTGTTGATGACCGTACAGCTTTTCCCTGGAATAAATGATGATTAACTGACAACGTCAGCTGCCGACAGGTGTTGTTGATATACCTCGATGTGGACAGCAGAAAATGTGTGCCCCGACCGGGACTCGAACCCGGGATCTCCTGGGCAAATGTCTATAAGGTACAATACATATGTAGAATTGTGGACAGTTGGGAATGAGAGTCTCACAGGAAGCGTGCAAGGGATAAGTCCCTGCAGTCGCGCTATTCATCTGAGTCGGCTCAGATGGATAGAGCGTCTGCCATGTAAGCAGGAGATCCTGGGTTCGAGTCCCGGTCGGGGCACACATTTTCTGCTGTTCACATCGAGGTATATCAACAACACCTGTCAGCAGCTGAGGTTGTCAGTTAATCATCATTTATCCGAGTTTTATTTCTTTTACATGAACTTTAATTCCCTTCTGAGTTTCTCTTTGGTCCTAATTAATGCTTGTTCGGTGTACTGTCGGAATTACACTGGAGTTGGCTACGGGTTTGCCTCATTCCTTTCTCAATTATTGGCTATTTTTCGTATCTTTCATCTGCTGTAACTGCAGCCTGGTTTCTGCACAACTTACAAAGCACTATCGTTTCCTGTATTGTATCACTGCTACCTTCCGAAACTAAAAGAGGTTAATCCAGTCAACATTATCAAAACATTCTCTAAATCTGCAGTTTCTATAAACGTTTCCCCTTCCTCAATCTAACTTCTGAGGTAGATTGAAGGGCCAGTATTGTCTAATTTGTTCTTGCAATTCTCTGAAACTCGAATTATTCTGTCCCGACGTCGGATACCATTAAATTTCCATTTATCTATCAGTATCCGAGTCAGTAGTTTGCAACCATGATTTACTTAACTGCTGGCTCTGTAGTATTTACACCTATCAGTGCCTGGAATCTTTGAAATTTGAACCATTACATCCTTCTTGAACTCTCTCACGTATCCTGCACACCAAATACAATATTGATGACGGTTGGCATGATCACTTTGAAGATAACAGCTATACAAGGTTTGACAATATGCAAAAATTAAAATAGTCTGCAGTCGCAAGTATTTGCTTTAATCAGTTACTGGTTTATATCGTAATAATCGTCTTCAGATTGATCCGAAAAAGGAATTCCATTGTGGTGAGTTAACAACATTGTAAGTTGTAGGGTTGATTCACATTTACTGAGAAGCAACTAACAAACACATACCTGTCGCGTTTTAGTTAATAAATAAATGAAATAAAATTAATAGATTGACTTCGTCTCGTGATATGCAAACATTATAAAACTTGCAGTAAACACTCATGGCCCGCAACGTAAGGCCGTCATGAGCACACTGTGCTTGCAGCTACGATACAAAAAGCCACTGTTTGTAATGACGTGTTACATAGCCAGAGATGCTGTCTTCCACATCCTATGTGAGGCAAATAGTATAAGTTAAAATTTAACTAAAAAGAGATACATTTCAATTGTGTGTTCACACTAAAATGTTAATTACAATTATAAACGCCAGCTCTGAAGCAGGGGTCTGCGACGTTTGTAGCACATCATGAAGTTAACTGAAACCACCACTCCGTCTTTAGGCCGCAAGTGGCCCATCGGGACCATCCGACCGCCGTATTATCCTCCGTTGAGAATGCGGATAGGAGGGGCGTGGGGTCAGCACACCGCTCTCCCGGTCGTTATGATGGTTTTCCTTGACCGGAGCCGCTGCTATTCGGTCGAGTAGCTCCTCAATTGTCATCACGGGGCTGAATGCACCCCGAAAATGGCAACAGCGCATGGTGAGTGGATGGTCACCCATCCAAGTGCCGACCACGCCCGACAGCGCTTAACTTCGGTGACTCACGGGAACCGGTGTATCCACTGCGGCAAGGCCGTTGCCTAAGTTAACTGAAAGCATCATCGCAAACCACCTAAGAGCCACTGGCACAATGAGCTCATGGAAGCAGAGCCAAAAAAATGTGGACAGTGCAGGGCAAGGGCAGAAAAGAAATTGAAAAAATTGGTACAGCACGACATGCGAGAACCACAACAGCTTGCCACACCATGGAAAACAGACGTTCGGTGTAAATTCGTTCCGTTCTCTTAGAAGTCTTGTGGGGTGGTTTCTCTTATTTCTGCAGATCTCTGTTTCTTTTTAATGGTCCAATAGGTGGACCTTCGGTGCAGTGTGTATGACCAGCATGTTACAATGTATACTGGTTACAGCAGGCTTTCATACTATCAGGTGTTGTCGAAATGGAGTTCAGTCTGTGGATGCGTATCTGCCTTAGCACAAAATTCGAGCACCAAGATCCGCTGATGACTGAACTGCTAACCAGGCACAATAGTCTGGTGATGCGAAGGAAAATAGTTTACGAGGAAGGAAACCGATACGCCAGGCGCGCTGCGCGCTCACCGCCTACAACCCTCGGCCTGCGCACAGTGGTGCCAGGCGTCCCTTCCGCCAGCCGGCATCTCCACCGAGGCTGTCTCCGCTTCCCCTTCGCAGTACAGCGACCCGCCCTAGTTCCAGCTCACCGCAGCAAGCCGCGCCGTCCTCCGCTGTACTGCTGCTGTCCGGGACCAAGTCGGCTGCCGGCGTCTTTGTTCCCGGCCGCATCCCAAGAGACGGCCGGTGCAAACTAGTTCTCCAGCCGCTCGCCGGACCGCCTCCGCACAGCTCGCGTGTGTGATAGAGAACGCCCAACCGCGCGTAACCATTCGCCCATTTCTTTCAGTTTCAAACATCGCGAGCGCGAGCGTACAGTATTTCATGGAATGTGAAATTTTCAATAAAACATTTCGGGTCATGTGACAACTCACCATATACACTACTGGCTACTAAAATTTTTGCTATAAGATGGATAACAAATAATGATATTTTACTTACTGCACCTGTACACAATGAAAGTAAAAAAAAAAAAAAAAAAAAAAACAATGAAATTGGTGGAAAGCGAAATATAGAACACTGAACAGCGACTAGGCTGTGCAGAAATGAGAGATACCGTGGTATCATTCTATGTGTTGCTTCATTAATCGCAATGGATGACGAATGGTGCGTGTTGGTCTCTCAGCAACTCAAGACCCGTTGTATCTAGGTAAGTGAGGACGGCACGGGTAAAATAGGATCTTGCGTTATTTTGTTGAAAGATAACGTCCTAGAGGCATAAGATACAGGTGGTAGAAAAAATACGGAGCACAACACAACCACGCCTAGAACTACGTAGCAAAACCGTTGGCATTCTAAACAACTTCCAATCATTTCGAAATGGATAAATACAGGTCCTCTGTGAGTTTCAATTCCATACCATTATTTCTGCAAAACAGTGTTAAGTTCAGGAACTGACGATGGAGCTGCATAGCGACCAAGCAGTCTTCTCTCCAAGGTAGATATATATAAGTGGTGACTATGGAAGCCATGGGGGATGTGCCAAAACGTCTTCGTTCTTACAAAACTAGTTCCGGATGGTGAAAGCTACACTATGTGATCAAAAGTATATGGGGACCTGGCTGAAAATGACATACAATATCGTGGAACCCTCTATCAGTAACGCTGGAATTCAGTATGGTGTTGACCCACACTTAGCCTTGATGACAGCTTCCACTGCCGCAGGCATACGTTCAATCATGTGCTGGATGGTTTCATGGGGGGTGGCAGCCCATTAATCACGGAAAGCTGCACTGACGAGAGATATCAATGTCGGTCAGTCAGCCTGGAACGCCCGCATCTCGTGGTCGTGCGGTAGCGTTCTCGCTTCCCACGCCCGGGTTCCCGGGTTCGATTCCCGGCGGTGTCAGGGATTTTCTCTGCCTCGTGATGGCTGGGTGTTGTGTGCTGTCCTTAGGTTAGTTCGGTTTAAGTAGTTCTAAGTTCTATGGGACTGATGACCATAGATGTTCAGTCCCATAGTGCTCAGAGCCATTTGAACCATGCCGGGAACGATGTCGGCGTTCCAAAACATCCCAAGGGTGTTCAATAGGATTCAGGTCAGGACTCTCTGGAGGCCAGTCCATTACAGGGATGTTATTATCGTGTAACCACTAGGCCACAGGCCGTGCATTAAGAACAGGTACTCGATAGTGTTGAAAGATACAATCGCCATCCCCGAATTGCTATTCAATAGTGGGAAACAAAAAGGTGCTTAAAACATCAATATATGGCTGTCCTGTGATAGTGCCATGCAAAAGTCCGGGGGGTGCAAGCCCCCTTCCATGAAAAACGCGACCACACCATAACCCCAATTTAATGTTGACATTACACACGCTCCAGATGACGTTCACGGGTAATTCGCCATACCCACACCCTGCCATCGGATCACCACATTGTGTACCGTGATTCGTCACTCCATAAAAACGTTAGTCCACTACTCAATCGTCCAATGTTAAGCTCCTTACACCAAGACAGTCGTCGTTTTGCATTTACCGGCGTGATGTGTGTCTAATGAACAGCCGCTCGACCATGAAATCCAAGTATTATCACCTCCCGCCTAGTCGTCATAGTACTAGCAGTGGATGCTGATGCAGTTTGGAAATCCTGTCTGATGGTCTGGATATATGTCTGCCTATTACACATTATGACCCTTTTCAACTGCCGGCGGTCTCTGTCAGTCAACAGATGAGGTTCGCCTGTACACTTTGTGTTGTACGTGTCCCTTCACGTTTCCACTTCACTATCACATCGGAAACAGTGGGCCAAGGGATTTTCAGGAATGTGTAGATCTCGCGTACAGAAATATGTCACACGTGACACCCAATCACCTGACCACATTCGAAGCCCTTGAGTTCAGCGGAGCGCCCTATTTTGTTCTCTCACGATGTCTAATGACAACTGAGGTCGCTGATATGGAGTACCTGGCAGTTAGTGGCAGCACAACGCACCTAATACAAAAAAACGTATATTGTTGTCGGTGTCCGTATACTTTTGATTACATAGTCTATGTGAACATCGGCCCTGTCGTCTTGGAAAACAGTATAAACGTTTTACCACGCGATAGACCTGAAAGCGGAAATAGTTACATAATCATTGGTAGATATGCGACCTCGTAGAGGAACCATGCCCCTACGGAATACCACGAGTTGGCCGCCAAATTATTACCGAACCCCCGCCACTTTTCATTCTTGAGAAGTAAACCCATCCAGAAATCAGAAACGGTGTGATACAAGACTCGTGTGACCAAATCACATTATTCCATCTCTCCATATTACTGGTGTTATGGCTCTAGCACTACGTTTCCCTGTTATGGGCGTTTGCATCATTTATGGGTGGTTTTTTTATTCACTTCTTATGAAGCTCCCTTCATGTTATTGTAGGTGTTGGCACTGTTCTCAAGTGTTCTCTTATATTTCACCACAATCCTCTTTAGTGGCCGTCCGTCAGGATCACTCGACAAACCGTATGGTTCGCGTGGTTATTTTGACGATTAAGTTATCAGGAGTCCTTGTTTGGGGTATAAATTTCCATATCGTGCCTCTTGACACATCAACGGAAGCACACACAGAAGGAGCACCAATAATGTTCCCATGTTGTAATTCAGTTATGCCCGACATATGAGCTCGTGACTACACAATAATTTGTTCTCATCACGGCTGACACTTACGAGGTATTGAGGGCATTTCAGACGTGTCATTCATGGTCAATACAATAGCACCATCTACAGGCTTGTCTAGCATCTGCATTGATGTTCAAGCATACACTTCTCGCGTTGTTTTTGTGTACCTTCTACAGGTAATAATCACCGGCCCAAACGCGTCACTAATGTGCTTGTCCATGTACAAATTTCTGGCTACGTGAATCAGTAGTGATCGTAATCTTAATCCGCTGGTATCTCATATTATACTCCCAGATACTGATGGCGAACGCGATGCGATCTCCTTGGAGACTCCACGAATGGATACTACATTTGGGATGCTGTATGTGGAACCGTTACTCGTCAGAAAAAAACCATGTGGTGGCACTCCTACGCCTACTGTTGGTGTTGGTTGCAACACTGTTAAAGCACCTGTCTTCGATTTCACGACAATAGAGGGCAACAGTAACAGTTTCCGTGATGACTATCCGTGATGCTCCACATGTCGTTGCATTGCCTGTGTGGCTACTTCCCTCACTGAAAACAAGGCTATATCCTGACTCAAGGCCTTATGATTCTGTACCTCTGAGCGCAGATCGCATCTACTTGATACGTAACACAGTTCTCTTCTTTGTCAACAGACTAGCTTTGCTACTGATAGTTGTGGCAGTTTATTTAGTCAACATCTTGCTTGGATATCCTGTTAGGTTACTTTCTCGATTTTTCGTTGCGAGTTCATCCATGGCTAATCTGGTTGATATACCTTACCTGCAAATATCAGAATTATGAAAATATTCACTCTTCTCATAAGTGGTGGTTATAGTTAAACTGACATTATAGCGAGTGCTCCATTACGATGCTGAAATGTCGTAGGAATGCTAGTTAACAGTTGCTGAAAAATGTATTAATTCCAGTTTCTGCCACGAGGTAAACAATGGCGCTGTCAGCAGTTAAAAATGATGAGTTTGAAGGAAAAGAGGAGCAACCATCAAACGCATAATAAAAGTGATTCTGGGACGTTTATGGTCAAGAAGCAACATTTGTTCGAAATGGCCTGCCGACTCGGCAGCATGCTGCATACGTAACATGGCTTGGTCGACAGTTGCTCGCAGCATATCTGGTTCAGTCCGAGCGATATGTTGTCTTACGATATCCTTCAGATCAGGAAATGGTTCAAATGGCTCTGAGCACTATGGGACTTAACATCTGAGGTCATCAGTCCCATAGACTTAGATCTACTTAAACCTAACTAACCTAAGGACATCACACACATCCATGCCCGAGGCAGGATTCGAACCTGCGACCGTAGCGGTCGTGCGGTTCCAGACTGGAGCGCCTAGAACCGCTCGGCCACCCCGGCCGGCTTCTGATCAGGAAGGTTCCGTAACTGACCTATCTCTCGGATCTCCACAGAACCAGAATTCACATGGATGTAGGTAGAGGCGATGCAGGAGTTACCAAAGGTTTCTCAAAACAAATATTTCACCTGGCGGTTGACATGCGGTGTCACCTCATCTTGAAAGACAATAGTTTTGTGGCCACAGATACGCCCTTGCAAGTCTGGAATCAGATGTGGCTCAAGGAGGTCTTCATAATGAGCAGATGTCACTGTACACATAATAGGTCCGCGAGGTGTCATCTCCTCGAAGAAGAGCGGACTGAGAATGAAGGAACTTCTGAAACGTAACCACACAATCATATAAGCTGAGTGCAGTGGATGTTCCTCCACAGATGTAGCTAAGTAGAACCTCATGTGTGACAATTGTGTGCATTAACGGCACCATGCAGAGTAAAATGTGCCGCGTCCGTACAAAGAACATTTATCGGCCGCATGTCATCCATTTCCATGCTTGCCAGGACACGAAGGCCTATACTGGGACTTTATTTTGTGCACACCGTGAATCGTGTGGGGATACCAGTGTAAAATGCGCCACATGGCCTTTTGAATTGTTGACAACTGCTGCAGCACCTAATTCAACTGTTTCTTCAAATTCCTTGATATATTATTCAGCCCATTCTTAGACAATGGATCCTTATACAGCCGTTTCTGTCGGCGATACTGCCGCAATGTAGCGCAACTGTTGCTACCGTTGTGGTAAAACAAATTTACCGTTAGCGCACGGTTTTCTTCTCAATAGTAATAGCTTTTCGTACAGAAAAATTCAACCATCTTAACCCTATATACCAACTGTCACTTCACAAAACAAAGAAAAGGTGCAGGACCTGTAAACAGGAAAGGCACACCACGAAGTTATCCATGTTTATTGACACTAAGGTATGTATTTGGTTGAAAGTAACTGTCGGTTAACAGTATTATCGATACAATGCCTCTTGGTCGCTTTATAGTGGTACTGTTCAAATAAGCAACAGTAAAGTACTCGATTCATGAGGATGACTCGAAAACAACAACATTTGTCGACTGATGTAATCAAGAACAAGAAAGTATTTTCCTTTAAATTTTGTAAGCTACCATTTGAAAAAATATATGCATCAAATAAGTACAAGCAACGTTTAGACTGCAGAGAATTCCTAAGAGAAAATGATTAAAAAAGGGGAATACCCCGAGAACTGCCTTCGCTCTTTTTCCACCTCACCTCCCGATTTCCCCCCCCCCCCCTTCCCCGGCCCGCCCCCCCCCCTCCTGCCCTGCGCACGCAGCGGATTATCCTCTTTAACCTCTTCCTGACATCTCCAATATTTTACTGACATTCTGCATTCAGGAATTTTAATAAGTGATTTTAGTGCTCTTCGGTCTTTCTTTAATATGGTCTACCATGCCCATCTGCTTCTCTTTGGGCAGTCGAGATTTTTCGCTTCAGCGATGATGCCCTCCTCAACCCCACCACGTATCAAAAGTCTCATTTCTCAATCCGCTTTGCATAGTCTCCCTCTCTTTTCCTCTCTCCCTCTTTCCGCTTCGGTGGATTTTCTGCTCGAAGCCGCTTTATTATCTCTTTTCTTTGACGGTAAGGCGGTAAGATCTGGGAGCAAAGCAAGCAAAATCTCACACAGAGCAGCTTAATATAAAATATAAGTACTTGAGAATGACCCACTCAGTACGTATGGGCTCTTTGTATTCCTATGAGAACTTTGACCATAGTAAGAATTAACCGAATAAATTAAACGTTACTTTAAAAGAAAATATAAGGCAGGATTTCGCCACAGCTGCACGCATTAAAGATAACAGTTAAGAAAGAGAATCAGGGCTGGGTTAATAATTTATAGAAAATGAAATGATCACATAGTCCCAATCGTATGCATGGTAGCTGATAAGCTACTGGAAAAATGCAATTAATTTGCAAAGGAACTGCGTACGAAATACTCGTACGTCCCATCTTAAAATATATCTCCACAGTATTAAACCTAAATAACAATAACAGGTGACACTGAAGCTATTCAGAGAAGGGCAGCACGAATCGTTAGTGGATTCACTGACTTACGAATTACGAATGAGCATCAAGGACATGCTGAAATACCTAAATTTGCAGATGCCTAAAAATTGAGGCTAGGTATTCAATGGAGGTCTGCTTACAAATTTACGAAAACTACTATTATGTAAAGAACATAGGGCCCAGCATATCGCACCATAGGTACCACGAAAATAATATTAGAATGAATACTGCGCTTCTAGAGATATTTCAACGGGTTTCTCCCCCGAACGATACGTGAATGGAAAAAGAAATATCTTAATATGTGATACAACAGGAAGTATCCTTCGTCAAGAGGCTCACAGTATTTTACAGAATATGATTACAAAAAAATGGTTCAAATGGCTCTGAGCACTATGGGACTCAACTGTTGAGGTCATTAGTCCCCTAGAACTTAGAACTAGTTAAACCTAACTAACCTAAGGACATCACTAACATCCATGCCCGAGGCAGGATTCGAACCTGCGACCGTAGCGGTCTTACGGTTCCAGACTGCAGCGCCTTTAACCGCACGGCCACTTCGGCCGGCAATATGATTACAGATGCACTCTTCATTTAGAGTAACTTTTATATCTAAAGATCTCAACTATATGTAGTATGTATTCGCATCTCTGGGCACAATTTTGCCCTATATGGCTTCCTGTAGTACCGTTCAGTGAAGTCAAAAGACCCATCATCTTGCCCCTTCTTCTGTTTAGTGTTTTCCACATCTTTATTTTCTCACAGTTTGTTTATCTCATAGCATACTTTAATTTCAGCACCGAAAGCACTTTAATCTTCTTTTTTTTCATTTCCTGCAGTTCACAATACACATCCCTAAAGTATGGTGTTCCAGATGTAAATTCCCATTAATTTATTTCTGAAGCTTCAAACAGGTACAACTTATTTTCAGTTATCTGGGTAGTTACTATTTTATTTTTGTAATTTCTTGCGTGTTTGAGTGCCTCCTAGACACAACCTTTTATTTTAATAACAGTGTAGTGTACAGTATCGCCGTTGCTATCGACCCTCGTATCGTACAGGCTTTTGCTTGTTTGGTTAGAACAGCTCAGTGTCGGTTAGACCGTCAGTGAGAGAGCACTTCGATTTCCTGCTGCTAATAAGGCGAGTACACCGTTCGCTTGTTATACATTTTTACGAGCTTCAAACAGGTACAACTTATTTTCAGTTATCTGGGTAGTTACTATTTTATTTTTGTAATTTCTTGCGTGTTTGAGTGCCTACTAGACACAACCTTTTATTTTAATAACAGTGTAGTGTACAGTATCGCCGTTGCTATCGACCCTCGTATCGTACAGGCTTTTGTTTGTTTGGTTAGAACAGCTCAGTGTCGGTTAGACCGTCAGTGAGAGAGCACTTCGATTTCCTGCTGCTAATAAGGCGAGTACACCGTTCGCTTGTTACACATTTTTACGAGCTTCAAACAGGTACAACTTATTTTCAGTTATCTGGGTAATTACTATTTTATTTTTGTAATTTCTTGCGTGTTTGAGTGCCTACTAGACACAACCTTTTATTTTAATAACAGTGTAGTGTACAGTATCGCCGTTGCTACTGACCCTCGTATCGTACAGGCTTTTGTTTGTTTGGTTAGAACAGCTCAGTGTCGGTTAGACCGTCAGAGCACTTCGATTTCCTGCTGCTAATAAGGCGAGTACACCGTTCGCTTGTTACACATTTTTACGAGCTTCAAACAGGTACAACTTATTTTCAGTTATCTGGGTAGTTACTATTTTATTTTGTAATTTCTTGCGTGTTTGAGTGCCTACTAGACACAACCTTTTATTTTAATAACAGTGTAGTGTACAGTATCGCCGTTGCTATCGACCCTCGTATCGTACAGGCTTTTGTTTGTTTGGTTAGAACAGCTCAGTGTCGGTTAGACCGTCAGTGAGAGAGCACTTCGATTTCCTGCTGCTAATAAGGCGAGTACACCGTTCGCTTGTAGGGTAAACATAGTCATGTGTAGGGACTGTGGTTGTTGTGAGCGGACGCAAGGAGAATTGGCCACTCTTCGGGGGCAGGTGGAGGCTTTGTCTGTTAGGCTCATCGAGCTCGAGGCGCAGGCGTCGGCTCGTAGTGGCGTTGGGGCAACTGTGGTGAGACCTATGCCTACTTCGGTGGCCTTGGAATCGCATGGAACCCCTGATGTCGCTGCGTCTTCCGGCAGTGAGCATCTTACCGGTCAGCCATCACTCCAGGGTGAATGGCGGACAGTGGTGGACTCGCGCGTGCCTGGCCGAAAGGCGAAGGTGGGATCTGGCCGCGTGGCAGCTGCCTTACCCCTTTCCAACAGGTACGGGGTGCTTCCTAGTGGTGATGACATCGTTTCCGAGCCACCACAGGATGCCTCGTCTGTTGGGCCAGTGGCCGATTCTCCGGCAAGGTCCCGACAGTCACAGAGGGCGGGCCTATTAGTTATTGGGAGCTCCAACGTTAGGCGGGTTATGGAGCCCCTTAGGAAAATAGCGGGTAGGTCGGGGAAGAATGCCAGTGTGCACTCGGTGTGCTTGCCGGGGGGTCTCGTCCGTAATGTGGAGGAGGCCCTTCCGGCAGCTATTGAACGCACTGGGTGTGACCGGCTGCAGATAGTAGCACATGTCGGAACGAATGACGCCTGCCGCTTGGGTTCTGAGGCCATCCTTGGTTCCTTCCGGCGGCTGGCTGATTTGGTGAAGACAACCAGCATCGCACGCGGAGTGCAAGCTGAGCTTAATATCTGCAGCATAGTGCCCAGAGTCGATCGCGGTCCTCTGGTTTGGAGCCGTGTGGAGGGTCTAAACCAGAGGCTCAGACGACTCTGCGACTATAATGGTTGCAAATTCATCGACCTCCGTTATTGGGTGGAGAACTGTAGGGCCCCCCTAGACAGGTCAGGCGTGCACTACACACCGGAAGCAGCTACTAGGGTAGCAGAGTACGTGTGGCGTGCACACGGGGCACGGGGGTTTTTTAGGTTAGAGGGACCCCCCCCTTGGGCGAAACGATAAAATACCTGACGGCTTACCAGAGAGGACATTATCATCGTTGATAAAGAACGTCCGTCCTCAGAGACCAAAAACAGGAAAAGTCAACGTAATATTGGTAAACTGCAGGAGTATCCAGGGCAAGGTTCCTGAATTAGTATCTCTTATTGAAGGAAATAGTGCGCATATAGTATTAGGAACGGAAAGTTGGTTAAAACCGGAAGTGAACAGTAACGAAATCCTAGACACAGAATGGAATATATACCGCAAGGATAGGATAAACGCCAATGGTGGAGGAGTATTTATAGCAGTAAAGAATTCAATAATATCCAGTGAAGTTATTAGCGAATGCGAATGTGAAATAATCTGGGTTAAGTTAAGTATCAAAGGTTGGTCAGATATGATAGTCGGATGCTTCTATAGACCACCTGCATCAGCAACCGTAGTAGTTGAGCGCCTCAGAGAGAACCTGCAGAACGTCGTGAAGAAGTTTCGTGATCATACTATTGTAATAGGGGGAGACTTCAATCTACCAGGTATAGAATGGGATAGTCACACAATCAGAACTGGAGCCAGGGACAGAGACTCTTGTGACATTATCCTGACTGCCTTGTCCGAGAATTACTTCGAGCAGATAGTTAGAGAACCAACTCGTGAAGCTAACGTTTTAGACCTCATAGCAACAAATAGACCGGAACTTTTCGACTCCGTGAATGTAGAAGAGGGTATCAGTGATCATAAGTCAGTGGTTGCATCAATGACTACAAGTGTAATAAGAAATGCCAAGAAAGGAAGGAAAATATATTTGCTTAACAAGAGTGATAGGGCACAAATCGCAGAATATCTGAGTGACCACCATCAAACGTTCATTTCTGAGGAAGAGGATGTGGAACAAAAATGGAAAAAATTCAGAAACATCGTCCAGTACGCCTTAGATAAGTTCGTACCGACTAAGGTCCAAAGCGAGGGGAAAGATCCACCGTGGTATAACAATCATGTACGAAAGGTACTACGGAAACAAAGAAAGCTTCATCATAGGTTTAAGAGTAGTCGAATCATAGCTGATAAGGAAAAGCTGAACGAAGCGAAAAAGAGCGTAAAGAGAGCAATGAGAGAAGCATTCAACGAATTCGAACATAAAACATTGGCAAACTATCTAAACAAGAACCCTAAAAAGTTTTGGTCATATGTAAAATCGGCAAGCGGATCTAAATCCCCTATTCAGTCACTCGTTGACCACGATGGCACCGAAACAGAGGACGACCGAAGAAAGGCAGAAATACTGAATTCAGTGTTCCGAAACTGTTTCACTGCGGAAAATCGTAACACGGTCCCTGACTTCAGCCGTCGCACGGACGCCAAAATGGAAAATATTGAAATAAACGATATCGGAATCGAAAAACAACTGCTATCACTTAGTAGCGGAAAAGCATCCGGACCGGACGAGATACCCTTAAGATTCTACAGTGATTATGCTAAAGAACTTGCCCCCTTTCTATCAGCAATTTATCGTAGATCGCTGGAAGAACGTAAAGTACCTAGCGACTGGAAGAAAGCGCAGGTCGTTCCCATTTTCAAGAAGGGTCATAAATCAGATGCGAATAATTATAGGCCTATTTCGCTTACGTCAATCTGTTGTAGAATAATGGAACATGTTTTGTGTTCTCGTATTATGACGTTCTTAGATAATACAAATCTCCTTCATCATAACCAACATGGATTCCGCAAACAGAGATCATGTGAAACTCAGCTCGCCCTATTTGCCCAAGAAATTCACAGTGCCGTAGACACTGGCGAGCAGATTGATGCCGTATTCCCGGACTTCAGGAAGGCATTTGATACGGTTCCGCACTTACGTTTAGTGAAAAAAATACGAGCGTACGGAATATCGGACCAGGTTTGTGATTGGATTCAGGATTTCCTAGAAGAAAGAACACAACATGTCATTCTTAACGGTTCAAAATCTGCAGATGTAGAGGTAATTTCGGGAGTACCGCAGGGAAGCGTGATAGGACCTTTATTGTTTACAATATACATAAATGACTTAGTTGACAACATCGGTAGCTCCGTGAGGCTATTTGCAGATGACACGGTTGTCTACAAGAAAGTAGCAACATCAGAAGACTCGTACGTACTCCAGGAGGACCTGCAGAAGATTAATGCATGGTGCGACAGCTGGCAGCTTTCCCTAAACGTAGATAAATGTAATATAATGCGCATACATAGGGGCAGAAATCCATTCCAGTACGATTATGCCATAGGTGGTAAATCATTGGAAGCGGTAACGACCGTTAAATACTTAGGAGTTACTATCCGGAGCGATCTGAAGTGGAATGATCACATAAAACAAATAGTGGGAAAAGCAGGCGCCAGGTTGAGATTCATAGGAAGAATTCTAAGAAAATGTGACTCATCGACGAAAGAAGTAGCTTACAAAACGCTTGTTCGTCCGATTCTTGAGTATTGCTCATCAGTATGGGACCCTTACCAGGTTGGATTAATAGAAGAGATAGACATGATCCAGCGAAAAGCAGCGCGATTCGTCATGGGGACATTTAGTCAGCGCGAGAGCGTTACGGAGATGCTGAACAAGCTCCAGTGGCGGACACTTCAAGAAAGGCGTTACGCAATACGGAGAGGTTTATTATCGAAATTACGAGAGAGCACATTCCGGGAAGAGATGAGCAACATATTACTACCGCCCACATATATCTCGCGTAATGATCACAACGAAAAGATCCGAGAAATTAGAGCAAATACGGAGACTTACAAGCAGTCGTTCTTCCCACGCACAATTCGTGAATGGAACAGGGAAGGGGGGATCAGATAGTGGTACAATAAGTACCCTCCGCCACACACCGTAAGGTGGCTCGCGGAGTATAGATGTAGATGTAGATGTAGATGAAGTTAGGAGGTCTGATTGAAACCAGAAATTTTCTTTTGGAGCGTAATACTGTCTACAAATTGTGCTAATGTTTTTCGCAAGTCTTCCTTAATTAATTCCTGATACACTATTTTCCCTTCAATTTAGCAAATTTCATTCACGTATTTAGCTTCGTCACCCCTATTTTGACGTCGTGCCGCTGAGGTCATCTCTACTACTCATTAGTTCTTTCGTCTTTATTTCCGCTCAACAACATGAAACAGACGAAGGTGAAATCTCCAATCTGCTCTTCTGCACCTCTATTAATAACTGATTTTTCCCTACATTCATTATTCCATTTTGACAGAGTTACCGAAATAATTTGCTTGTAGTATATGCATAAATATTTCAAAACAGTAACTGATACGAGATCCAATTGGTTTTGCTCTTCAGAGTCTTATCTGTAATGGGCTGACACCCATAGCCTAGGTAATTTTCATGAAACCCCTGTTAATTAAATATATGGCTAACTGAATTTCTGAATGCAACAGGCAAGAATAAATTTGTAGTTAGTTAATCGGCAACCCTGCTCATACTGACATCACCCATTAAAAAAACTGTCATTCCAACGAAACATTTTACTTGACGAGATACTTAGCATTAAAACGTGTGACCATTTACATTTTCCAATGCAGACTTTGCTGTTGGTCTTGTTAGGTTCCAACAAGTGCCTTATACTTTTCTTCAGCTGATTCTCATTCACTAGATGACATACTTCACTAACTTATTAACCCATTAATCAAGATTTTTGCATAACTAGCCATAATTTTCAGTACGGCGGTTGTACTCGTAAATCGAATATTTCCAATGCAGACGTCCAAAATCGTTTCATAAACTAATATCGTGTGAAATGACGAAACTGATTTATTTCGCTCTGTTTTTTTACTAAATTGTTAACACACAACACATTCCATAAACCAAATTACTGTTAATACATAAATTCCATGCTAAGTACAAAAATATAACATAGCCAATTTTTCAAACTATAATGTAGTTTCGAAGTTCGCAATACGTCCTTAAGCAATTCTTTAAATGGTCGGACGTCACCTAAAATTTCTAACCAGACTTGTACAACACCTATGGGAGATCATGAGAAACCTCGGCTAGTATGAATTATGTTAAGGATGTTTCTTGAGTTCACGGCTTACCACAACAACAATGGTGACCCCTGTATATGAAAGTTGCGGCTCACTATTTCGGATTGACATCCAGTACAGCTAACCTGTGTTTGCCAATTCCGTACTTAACATTTCTGTAAAAAAATTTTATTTCTGTATAATGAGCAGATTTAATGTGGATTATCTTATCTGACTTTATCAAGCAATGATTGTATTAATTCTTTTTAACTGATGGAAGTAGTTTAGTTCTGTTATCGGGTTTTATGCAGTTGTTGTTCACTCATCTCAGCGAATATATGAAAAACCTGAGTGTTCGCACTATTTTCATAATCTGCACTTACGGCGTTCTGCTAATACTGTGCCTAATACTGTGTGCAGTCATTATGCTGTTAACACCAAATCTGTGAAGAAGAAAGGTGGAGCTATCTACTTGAACAAAAACATTTTATGTGAAACTCGAGCTATAGAAACGCTTCTTGTGTTCGTATATGAGAGGAAAGCTTCTTTACCTGGAAATCTGTATACACTCCTGGAAATTGAAATAGGAACACCGTGAATTCATTGTCCCAGGAAGGGGAAACTTTATTGACACATTCCTGGGGTCAGATACATCACATGATCACACTGACAGCACCACAGGCACATAGACACAGGCAACAGAGCATGCACAATGTCGGCACTATTACAGTGTATATCCACCTTTCGCAGCAATGCAGGCTGCTATTCTCCCATGGAGACGATCGTAGAGATGCTGGATGTAGTCCTGTGGAACGGCTTGCCATGCCATTTCCACCTGGCGCCTCAGTTGGACCAGCGTTCGTGCTGGACGTGCAGGCCGCGTGAGACGACGCTTCATCCAGTCCCAAACATGCTTAATGGGGGACAGATCCGGAGATCTTGCTGGCCAGGGTAGTTGACTTACACCTTCTAGAGCACGTTGGGTGGCACGGGATACATGCGGACGTGCATTGTCCAGTTGGAACAGCAAGTTCCCTTGCCGGTCTTGGAATGGTAGAACGATGGGTTCGATGACGGTTTGGATGTACCGTGCACTATTCAGTGTCCCCCCGACGATCACCAGTGGTGTACGGCCAGTGTAGGAGATCGCTCCCCACACCATGATGCCGGGTGTTGGCCCTGTGTGCCTCGGTCGTATGCAGTCCTGATTGTGGCGCTCACCTGCACGGCGCCAAACACGCATACGACCATCATTGGCACCAAGGCAGAAGCGACTCTCATCGCTGAAGACGACACGTCTCCATTCGTCCCTCCATTCATGCCTGTCGCGACACCACTGGAGGCGGGCTGCACGATGTTGGGACGTGAGCGGAAGACGGCCTAACGGTGTGCGGGACCGTAACCCAGCTTCATGGAGACGGTTGCGAGTGGTCCTCGCCGATACCCCAGGAGCAACAGTGTCCCTAATTTGCTGGGAAGTGGCGGTGCGGTCCCCTACGGCACTGTGTAGGATCCTACGGTCTTGGCGTGCATCGGTGCGTCGCTGCGGTCCGGTCCCAGGTCGGCGGGCACGTGCACCTTCCGCCGACCACTGGCGACAACATCGATGTACTGTGGAGACCTCACGCCCCACGTGTTGAGCAATTCGGCGGTACGTCCACCCGACCTCCCGCATGCCCACTATACGCCCTCGCTCAAAGTCCGTCAACTGCACATACGGTTCACGTCCACGCTGTCGCGGCATGCTACCAGTGTTAAAGACTGCGATGGAGCTCCGTATGCCACGGCAAACTGGCTGACACTGACGGCGGCGGTGCACAAATGCTGCGCAGCTAGCGCCATTCGACGGCCAACACCGCGGTTCCTGGTGTGTCCGCTGTGCCGTGCGTGTGATCATTGCTTGTACAGCCCTCTCGCAGTGTCCGGAGCAAGTATGGTGGGTCTGACACACCGGTGTCAATGTGTTCTTTTTTCCATTTCCAGGAGTGTAGTGTATATTACTAACACAGTTCTTATAAATAAATTTACATACATCGTTCAAGATTTTGATCATCGAGATTCAGAGGGTCTAATGAATGATGCAGGTTGCCACCGTCTTAAAGTCCAACAATCCTTCTTCATTAATTAAAAATTTACCTATCTTTCGTGAAGTAAAAAACGTCTCAGGTCTTATCTAATGTAAGCCTCGATTAGTTGTCGACTGTTGGTTAGCAGTTTAAAATTTAACCCCTTTTAAAATGTCCTTTTGTTTCTATTGCTGATAGCCACTAATTGGCATATTACTTTGTGACAGTATAGACTGTAAGGTTTCGCTACTTTCCTTGTTAACCAATAACGAGAGCTTGTAAATAGGAGCGGCACATGTGTATGTTTTTTTAACTAATGACTGTGGCGCGTTGTTCCACGTTGCCTGTTATATATCCCCATTAAATTTAAAACTTGTTTGCCGCTCATGTAAAATGAAAGTTTGCCGCGCGGGGGGTTAGCCGAGCGGTCTAGGGCGCTGCAGTCATGGACTGTGCGGCTGGTCCCGGCGGAGGCTCGAGTCCTCCCTCCGGCATGGGTGTGTGTGTTTGTCGTTAGGATAATTTAGGTTAAGCAGTGTGTAAGCTTACGGACTGATGACCTTAGCAGTTAAGTCCCATAAAATTACACACACATTTGAACATTTGAAAAGGAAAGTTTCATTGCGGTTTACGGTCTACACAATAATTTTATATCGCACCTTCCTCTCAGTTTTACCACAGTTCTGTACCGACCTGTTCAATAAGCTCCTTTACTGCGCATAATGCACTTTTAAATTATTTCGGGATTTTTTATGTAATTTTTTTTAATTTTAAATGTAAACCACTAAATTCAAATTGTGAGCAGCCGGGCTAGTGGCCCCGCGTTCTTCTCTCCGTCAATAGATGGCAGCACTTTTGCCACTCTGGTTTACCAATTTGCCTCCTCGCTCGCATCCGCTACTCCGTGTTCTGCGCTCATAGGCGGCACACCGCGCCTGGTACACGCGGCGCTCGGGGACGACAGCACAGCGTAAGTGTCGTGATATCATTTATATATTTCTCTAACCAGGCCGACGTCTGGTGCCACTTTCGTATTGACGTAGGTTTCACAGCACCTAGTCCGTCCGGCGGTTTCAAAATGTTTTTTTAAAGTTTATGAAACTTTTTAGAATTTTTTGTTTTGCTTTTATGTGTGTTGCTGCGTGTGAAAATTATCTCCCGTCTTTTGCTATTTCCAGTACGTTACCTGAAGATGGGCTTATAACACTCCGAAACCGGTCGTGTGAAAATAAAGAAATTTACAACTGAAGTGGTATTTTCAACCTCTGCTTCTTCGTTTTCATATAAGATAGCCATGTAACCCGCGAATCTTATCTCATGAGGAGTAAAAAGTTTCGAGCTACATGACACGTTGTAGGTAACAAAATATTACAATTCTGTCTCAATTTGTTCGTTTCAAACTGCATATTCTGTCGTGCAACTAGCTCACTGACGCTGCAGCACTAATTATTTTGGACAGTCGGAAACATTTGGCTAGTAGCGGAGCAATCTATCTGCATTTGCTCTGCGAGAGCATTGTGGCTCTTCGCTCAGCTACACAGTAGACGTGCCACTTTGAGATAAGCAAGCTACGGCGAGATATGCTGACCTGTTCGTAGCCGGTGCATTTCCAATACCTGTCAACTTACCCTGTCTGAATGAGACGCAAACAACACGGAACCATGTTATATTCTCTGCCATACAATGATAAGGACATGAAGCCACGTGAAATGACAAATCTCATTTATTACTCGCTTTTGTATAAACCATGAGCTGATTTTTTTTTAAAATAATTGACAGTCAATCGATGCAAGAGGTTGAAATACGGACCCTCAAAATGGAGCCCACCGTGTTCCGTTTCGCAACCGGTTATTACTCATTGTGAATGATTGCCTTTACAATTCGAGGAAGTCTTGCTGGTGAGCTGTTGTGGTGATCACACCAAGACTGGTTTGATGCAACTCTCCACCCAAGAATACCTGTGAAAATCCATTCTTCACTAAAAAACTGCTGCACACTTCAGCCATATGAAGCAGCATACGATAGTTCTGTCCGTCTCTCCTTCTGCAAAAGTTTATACCTCCTGGAGTTCCCTCCATTGCTAAATTAAATATTCCTTGATGCAATAGGATGTGTACTACAAGCTGTTAACAGTTATAAAAGCAGTGGCCGCGAGGGAAATGACATTTGTTTGGTAATTTTTTAGTTGTGAAAACAAGCAGTGGTCCAAGGCATATTTGTCTAAGTAGCGTTCGCGTCCCTCTACTGGATGCATCATCAGAGCCCATAAGGACTCACAAAGCAGCTACAATCTCAAACAAGCTCAGCAAGCCAACAGTCCACACGTATCGACACAACGGTCGGTTCATGACGTCATCTGAGCGCTATCTGAGATCACGGAGTCGCTCGTATGTCTTTTATGAAACTTGGAAGAGTAGACGCTGTTTGTTTTATTTACCACTAAGGCCCACAACTCATAACATTTTAGTCCTTCTTCCTTCGCCTAACGTTCTTGCCGTGCTTTTGAATTTCTATGTGCTCCTGTGCATTCTACTAAAGTAATGAGTGGATCATGATGAGCCACAGTATGGGAGAATCTAAACCGGTGTTTTCTTTGTCTGTTTATGCCCATGTATCCGTACAACCCAGCGACTATTACTTATCTGTTCCAAGCGCGTGTTAATGCTTCCTCTTTTAGTTCCCATGTACGCCTCACAGCGTGTGGAAGAGACTTTACCGGCCAGAGTGGCCGAGCGGTTCTAGGAGCTTCAGTCTGGAACCTCGCGACCGCTACGGTCGCAAGTTCGAATCCTGCCTCGGGGATTGATGAGTGTGAAGTCCTTAAGTTAGTTAGGTTTAAATAATTATAAGTTCTATAGGACTGATGACCTCAGATATTAAGTCCCATAGTGCTCAGAGCCATTTGAAGCATTTGGAAGAGACTTTATATACTCTTGCTGCGGCAGGCAAGCGTCGAGCTTCGGTCCTTGGCAGTGTTCACGTATTCACACACTTCGTTGGTTTAAACACTGAGTCAATTCCGAGTCTTCTGAGTACTCTTCTTAAGCGATCAGCACCGTTGCTATGAATTGATGGAATACTTTCTGTAGTGTTGCATTTCTTTTACCAATAGCTCCAGATGTCTTAGGGTGTAGTGCGCCATTTATCATTTCTTCTGAAGGTAGTCATCTAAAAGATGATACCGTCCTCCAAGTGCTGCGGTACACATATTCTTTTTCCCTGGCCCATCGTCATTTGAATCACTCCTCTTTTCTGCGTACAATTTCTGCGAGAGAGGGCTTTCTGTAGACTTTGAGCCATGTGCGTAGAGTCTGCTCTATCCATGGAAAGTAGCGGAGGAATATGGCCTTATTTGTTTACTGAAATCAGTAGGTCGTTCTAAATAGTAAGGAGCTTGTAGTAGAAGAGATACACTACGCGATCAAAAGTATCCGGACACCTGACTGAAAGTGACTTAAAAGTTCGTGGCGCCCTCCATCGGTATTGCTGGAATTCCAAATGGTGTTGGCCGCCCTAAGCCTTGCTGACGGCTTCCACTCTCGCAGGCATACGTTCAATCAGCTGCTGGAAGTTTTCTTGGGGAATGGCAGCCCATTCTTCACGGATTGCTGCACTGAGGAGAGGTATCGATGTCGGTCGGTGAGGCCTGGCACGAAGTCGGCGTCCCAAAACATCCCAAAGGTGTTCTCTACCATTCAGGGCATGACTCTGTGGAGACCCGTCGATTACAGGGATGTTATTGTCGTGTAACCACTCCGCCACAGGCCGTATACTATGAACAGGTGCTCGATCGTGTTGAAAGATGCAATCGCCATCCCCGAATTGCTCTTCAACAGGAGGAAGCAAGAAGGTGCTTAAAACATCAATGTATGCCTCTGCTGTGATAGTGCAACGCAAAACAACACGGGGTGCGAGCCCCCTCCATGAAAAACACGACCACACCGCAACATCACCGCCTCCGAATTTTACTGTTGGCACTAAACACGCTGGCAGATGGCGTTCACCGGGCATTCGCCAGACCTACACCCTGCTATCGGATCACCACATTGTGTACCGTGATTCGTTACTCCATAAAAGCGTTTTTCCACTGCTCAATCGTCCAATGTTTACGATCCTTACACCAAGAGAGGCTTCGTTTGGCATTTACCAGCGTGATGTGTGGCTCATGAGTAGCAGCTCGACCATGAAATCCAGGTTTTATCACCTCCCGTCTAACTGCAGTAGATTCTGGTACAGTTTGAAATTCCTTGGTGATGGTCTGCATAGATGTCTGCCTATTACACAATACGAACCTCTTCAACTGTCGGTGGTCTCTGTCAGTCAACAGATGAGGTCGACCTGTACGCTTGTGTGCTGTACGTGTCCCTTCACCTTTCTACTTCACTATCACATCGGAAACAGTGGACCTAGGGATGTTTAGGAGTGTGGAAATCTGGCGTACAGACGTATGGCTCAAGTGACACCCAATCACCTGACCATGTTCGAAGTTCGTGAGTTCCGCGGGGAGTCCCATTCTGTTCTCTCACTATGTCTAATGTCTACTGAGGTCCGTGATAAGGAAAGGTGTCAGCACAATGCACCTAATATGGAAATGTTATGTTTTTGGGGGTGTCCGGATACTTTTGATCACATAGAGTATGTCGTGAAGATAAGCAAATGTTAATAGTCTTTAAGGTACGAATTTTAGGTCCCATAATTACTGGATATTTTTGTCTTGTTTTAGTCCATACTACCACCTCTCAAAGTACCTAGTGCATTTTTTAACACCCTGTAAAGTCATGGGTAGGCGACGACTCCCACATGACACACTGTCTTCAATTTACAAATAAGTTGTTCATATTTCGAGCAATACTTGACAGGCATGAAAGCAACTCACCACAAATAAGTAATACTTGACGGAAATGTAAGAAAATCACAGTGCACTGTAATGTAAATGAAAAAGATAGAAGTTTCGTGCATTTAGCATGTGGAGGACCATGGAAACGGAAAATATTGGTACGATACATTGAAGAGATATTATGTTAGATATGCATATGTAGTGGGCTGTATTAGACCCACTCAAAACTACTCTGATGCGCCAAAGAATTTGGTATAGGTATGCCGGCCGCGGTGGCCGTGCGGTTCTGGCGCTGCAGTCCGGAACCGCGGGACTGCTACGGTCGCAGGTTCGAATCCTGCCTCGGGCGTGGGTGTGTGTGATGTCCTTAGGTTAGTTAGGTTTAAGTAGTTCTAAGTTCTAGGGGACTTATGACCTAAGATGTTGAGTCCCATAGTGCTCAGAGCCATTTGAACCATTCTTGGTATAGGTATGCGACTCAAATACAGTGTTATGTAAACGGGACGAATACGGTGATACGGTCGGCAACACCTATATCAGACAGCGAGTGTCTGGTGCAGTGGTTAGGTCGGATACTGATGTTACAATGGCACGTTATCAAGATTTAAGTGTGTCTGAATGTGGTGTTACAATCGGCGCATGAGCGATGGACACAGCACCTCCGAGGTAGCGATGAAGTGGGGTTTTTCCATACGACCAATTAACGAGTTTTACCGTGAACATCTTGCAGCGTGCGAACCATTCAACGAAACATCATTGATATGGGCTTTCGGAGCCTTAGGCCCACTAGTGTTCCCTTGATGACTGCAAGACACAAAGGTTTACGCCTCGCCTGGGCCCATAAACACCGACATATTGCCTGGTCGGACGAGTCTCGTTTCAAATTGTTCCGAGCGGATGGACTTGTACGGGTATTGAGACAACCTCATGGATCCATGGACTCTGCATCTCAGCAGCGGACTTTTCAAGCTGGTGGAGGCTCTGTAATGGTGTGGGGCGTGTGCTGTTTGAGCGATATGGGACTCCTGTTATGTCTAGATACGAATCAGACAAGTAACACGTACGTAAGCATCCTGACTGATCAGTTGCATCCATTCATGTCCATTGAGCGTTCCGGCGAACTTAAGCAATTCCAGCAGGACAAGGCGGCACCCCACACGTCTAGAATTGCTACAGACTGGCTTCAGGAGCACTCATCTGAGATTAAACACTTCCGCTGCCCACCAAACTCTCCAGACATGAACATTATTGAGCATATCTGGCAGGCCTTGCAACGTGCTGTTTGGAAGAGATGTCCACCCCCTTGTAGTCTTATGAATTTATGGACAGCCCTCTACGATTAATGGTGCTAATTCCCTCAAGCACTACTTCATGCATTAGTCGAGTCCACGCCACGTTATGTTGCAGCATTTCTGCGTGCTCGCGGGTGCCCTACACGATATTAGGCAGGTATATCTGTTTCTTTGGATCTTATTTACGCAGCGTGAACGTAACAGCAAATGGAAGGAGGACCTTCGCCTTTTCTTGAACCAGTCTTCCGCGATCTTTCAATTTCACGTCACTTTGCAGCGTTACGCCTAGGCTGTGCCAAACGCACATCTCTAATACCGTATTCGAATACAAGGCGATTGTTTTTCCTATTCACCTGCATTAATTTACATTTTTCCACATTCACAGCAAGCTGCCATTTACAACATAATATGGAAATTCTACCCAAGTAATCCTGTGGCCTCGTACAGACATTTGAAGATGTCAACTTCCACTAAGTAACAGCGTCATTAGGAAGCAGTTGCTAACCTTATCCGTCAGATATTTTATGTACATAGCGTAAAAGAGCAACCCTGCCGACACTTCTTTGTCGTAATTCGGCCCATACCACCTTCAAACAATTTCAGAATTTTTATTTTTCCACGAATTACGAAGTCTTATATCACTTTATAAGTCCTTTTAATTTCTAATATCTTTCTGAGTTATATAATTTCAAAAGTTTACATTTTATTCAGTTTGAACTGAAATGTATACATAGAACCAGCTCAAGTAATGTCCCCTAAGAAATCTAATTACCTGAGTCATACCACCGAGTCTGAGGTAACATATCGAAAGTAATCTCTTCCAGCTACTTAAGGATGACATAAAGATGCACATTAACAAGAAAGAGAGTGAAACTTGTGCTAATTTACGTTTAAGTACACTTATAGAAGGTTGCATCTAACAAAATTGACCTTTATACCACCAATTGCATGTATGATCAGAAAAACAAGTAACGATCCAGTACGGCGTGCAGCTCTCACATGCTGCAGTCAAAGGCTTCAGATGAAACTGCTTCTGGAAATATTTCTGGAGAATTTCACTGTCTTAGATTTGCAATGCATATCGACAGGATAACGACATCGATTCTCTTGGAAAATGCATTTACAGACGGTTTCTGTTATAGGCAGTCTTCACACTGCAAAAATATTCAGTGGCAACGTCAAATGACCTACGTGTCTTCAAGTGTGGAAGATAACGTGGTCGAGTCAAAATGTGAGGAATATTTAATACTGTTGTTCAGTATCAAAGCAATGGCTCGATCCACAGTAAGCGAAATACTGGTCTGTATTTGCTTGCTGTCATTCACAGTCTTTGTCACTCATTAATGGCTCAACGCTCTAAACATCCTTATAATTTGAATTCTAGGAGATTGTTGTTTCTGGATGCTGTAGTTTTCACATTGGGCTTAATTTGAGAAATGATTTTCTCCTTTTGGAGTGCAGATTATTACGGAGGTAAATCACGGAATTTGCAGAAAACGGAAAAGAAAGGAATCAAATCGTTCGAGGTAAGATGTAGAAGGATGTTGAAAATTTGATGTAATGAAAAAAAAGAAGAAAAGAAAACGAAAGGTCTCGAGGGTTTCTCTAGGTTCGTCGGAGAAAATACTTGGAAACACGGGAAAAAAGATGAGATAAGGTGGTGGTTGATATTTTAAGACGTCAAGGAATAAGTTTCATGGTACTAGAGGGAACGGTAAAGGGGAAAACAAAGATTGGAACACATCCAACAAGTAATGTAAGATGAAGTACACAGGTGCAACACTGAAATGAAGACGTTAGTGCGTGAGAGGAAATCGTGGCGGGCCGCATCAGATCAGGTGGATGACTGGAAAAAAAGACGTTAATGTATTTCGTCAAAAGGGCGTTAGGTTGTCAGAGAAAAGTCCCATTCTACAGTGGAAATGTTTGGTTTTGGGGACGAGTCTGAAAGTAAAACAGTTAATGTATGTTATTCCATTTTATTGTTTGAATACTTAGCAATCGAAGATCATACGCTGTCGATTTAACGATGTGGTTAACGCTGAAATATAGTCTTCGGCAGCAAAGGAAAATATACACTCCTGGAAATTGAAATAAGAACACCGTGAATTCATTGTCCCAGGAAGGGGAAACTTTATTGACACATTCCTGGGGTCAGATACATCACATGATCACACTGACAGAACCACAGGCACATAGACACAGGCAACAGAGCATGCACAATGTCGGCACTAGTACAGTGTATATCCACCTTTCGCAGCAATGCAGGCTGCTATTCTCCCATGGAGACGATCGTGGAGATGCTGGATGTAGTCCTGTGGAACGGCTTGCCATGCCATTTCCACCTGGCGCCTCAGTTGGACCAGCGTTCGTGCTGGACGTGCAGACCGCGTGAGACGACGCTTCATCCAGTCCCAAACATGCTCAATGGGGGACAGATCCGGAGATCTTGCTGGCCAGGGTAGTTGACTTACACCTTCTAGAGCACGTTGGGTGGCACGGGATACATGCGGACGTGCATTGTCCTGTTGGAACAGCAAGTTCCCTTGCCGGTCTAGGAATGGTAGAAAGATGGGTTCGATGACGGTTTGGATGTACCGTGCACTATTCAGTGTCCCCTCGACGATCACCAGTGGTGTACGGCCAGTGTAGGAGATCGCTCCCCACACCATGATGCCGGGTGTTGGCCCTGTGTGCCTCGGTCGTATGCAGTCCTGATTGTGGCGCTCACCTGCACGGCGCCAAACACGCATACGACCATCATTGGCACCAAGGCAGAAGCGACTCTCATCGCTGAAGACGACACGTCTCCATTCGTCCCTCCATTCACGCCTGTCGCGACACCACTGGAGGCGGGCTGCACGATGTTGGGGCGTGAGCGGAAGACGGCCTAACGGTGTGCGGGACCGTAGCCCAGCTTCATGGAGACGGTTGCGAATGGTCCTCGCCGATACCCCAGGAGCAACAGTGTCTCTAATTTGCTGGGAAGTGGCGGTGCGGTCCCCTACGGCACTGCGTAGGATCCTACGGTCTTGGCGTGCATCCGTGCGTCGCTGTGGTCCGGTCCCAGGTCGACGGGCACGTGCACCTTCCGCCGACCACTGGCGACAACATCGATGTACTGTGGAGACCTCACGCCCCACGTGTTGAGCAATTCGGCGGTACGTCCACCCGGCCTCCCGCATGCCCACTATACGCCCTCGCTCAAAGTCCGTCAACTGCACATACGGTTCACGTCCACGCTGTCGCGGCATGCTACCAGTGTTAAAGACTGCGATGGAGCTCCGTATGCCACGGCAAACTGGCTGACACTGACGGCGGCGGTGCACAAATGCTGCGCAGCTAGCGCCATTCGACGGCCAACACCGCGGTTCCTGGTGTGTCCGCTGTGCCGTGCGTGTGATCATTGCTTGTACAGCCCTCTCGCAGTGTCCGGAGCAAGTATGGTGGGTCTGACACACCGGTGTCAATGTGTTCTTTTTTCCATTTCCAGGAGTGTAGTACTGAGCCGCAACTGTAATACTCTGAAAGGTGTCGGTAAATTGTAAAAGTAAATTGATGATTACGTCGTCCTTCGCAGTTTGTGTCTCAAAGTATTGCATAACAAATGATATAGTCGGTGAGTATTATTTTATCCTATCCAGCACTAGTGATAAATATGTCTCATTCTGATTGTTGACTGACAGACCATGACCATGCTACACTATTTTTGTATACTGAACAGATTTGAAATCAGACAAAGTGGGGAAAAAACGGAAACTTATTAGTCCTTCACTGCATAGCAGTATTACTTCTCTCGTCTCGACCAATTACAAAATATTGATATAAGGGCAGACAATGTCCGTGGATAAATACAGCAGCAGTTGGAAAGGTATGGCTGATTATTTAAATTCCTCACATTTGCCATTCATTGCAGGTCATTACTGACAACGGCCATCTTCAGTATTTTTCACCTTTGTTACAGGGTAGTGTGTCAACTTATTCCAGCTGTGTGTTTGCCTCAACGTTCAAATGTTAACTTCGATATGTAGTATGGATTACACCTTCAGCTTTACTGATGCCCTATTTTATTTTCTATCTTCAAGTTCCTGAATACATTCAACGTTTCTTTGTCACAGCTGTAGTATTACGCTATCTACCATTACTTGCAAAACGGACCAAACATTATCCCTATTACACTGAAACAATTACCATAACCTAAACTAACCTAAGTGGCCAGCAAAGTATTAAAGACTTAAGAAGACCAGAGTTAGAAGTAGTATCTACACTTCAACAGATTGATGATAACTGCAGCAATCGGACATCCTGCGATACAGATGCATTAACTTGCAATGAAGACACACAAACATGTACTGTACAAGGAGTTATTTAGTAGGATTTAGATCATTATTGGGCTACATTAACCTAAGAAGAGGTGTCAGTTACATGAAACACTTCAGGCAGATGGCACATAGCGCATAACTTACATGAGGTGGTACATGGAAGTCTTACAAAACGGGCAGTAAGATAATGACATGGTAGTTAAATATTTTAGTCGTGTGGTTAAACTCATCAGTACAGGGCAGTCACATTCATGCTGTAATAAATTATGTATGCCTATTTACGTTGCTCATCCGCTTTGTCTAAGTCAGCTAATGAATGACCTAGTCACTGGTCCGAATAATCCTGTACGTGGTATTCCATGAATGCAGAATTCCTTTATTAAGATGGACACAGCTTATGTCGTACAGCAGTAAATGGCTTCACATTGCACATATGCACTGTGCACTGAGGTGGTGTAAATGTAACACCAGAACAGAAAATACAACGGAATGTTGAGGGAGTTAAGTACTCATTTGCTTAAAAGAATGTGACAACTATATGGTAGAACCATCATCCAAATCATGAAATGATACACTTAGAAACTTACAACGTTCTATAGTATTAACATTGCTTATGTCAAGAGATCGCGGTGCCACACCGAAGCTGTCAACATATAACGATACCACAGACATTAGCGATGTATGAGAGGCGCTCGAGGAGGCCACACCCCCCCTCTCAATATTGAAGCGCCCTTTCACCAGAGATGAGTATAGAGCCAAGCATAGAAGAGCTCTTCCCCAGTTTGTGATCTCGTCTAAAGGAATCAACATCATAGCGTAAGACCAAGGAGTTGTGAAAGGTTCTCATGAACTTTGTGAGTAGGACAAACTATGGGAACCCTTATATGAAGTATTCAGTACCACACCTTTACGTGTGATACGATAAACAATTCACAGCATAGAAAATGTTAAAAACAACTTTTGGTGCTCTGTCTTGTATCAAGTAACATTGCTCACGAGATATACAAAATGAAACACACCAATTTAGTCAAATGCAGTCATTTTAATACAGTTAACACGAATAATTAATTAGTGGAAAACTACCTTACTGTAATCATCAGTTTCGAAATTTACAGAGAAACTAGTTATTTCATTTGCATAACTATCAGACAACAGCCACGTAGAAACGTTAGTGTTAAATCAGGTCAGTCATTAAATGGGAAATTGTCAAAACTCAATTACTTCAAAAAACGTAAAAACTAATATTTTTGGTAGATTTCTGGCTAACTGATGCACTGAACGTTACCTTAACTCTCAAGATATTATGCTTTTTTTTCAAAAATTCAAGTTAGATTCATTGTAATTAATTCTGTAATTACAAGTTCTGTAACTATCTGTCACAAGGCAACTATTATTTCAATAGTTTGGTCGAAACGAGATTATTATATAAAATTGGAACCTCAAAATCTATTTCTGCATCATGTAAAGTACTCCAAAATATTTAAGCATCAAAATTCTTGTTGCAATTAAAGATATTTAAACTATTGTATATCAAGTATCGTTAGTAATACTTCCAAGAAGCATCAAAATTCTTGTTGTAATTAAGGATATTTAAACTATTGTATATCAAGTATCGTTAGTAATACTTCCCAAGAAGCATCAAAATTCTTGTTGTAATTAAAGATATTTAAACTATAGTATATCAAGTATCGTTAGTAATACGTCCCAAGAAGAATTTGGATACTAAATTTGATAAACAATGTTAGAAATCACATCTGCTGTAATCAGTCACTTATTATCTTCAAATCCGTAACTGTAGTTTCTTGTGAAACAAGGGATTTTAATTATAACTCAATTAATGTGATTTGTTGAACAACGCTTTGAAAGAACTTTTACTGTTAAGAAACTATATAAGCAGTGAGACTAAGAGATCGGCAGTAGGGTGGCAGTATAGTGGCAGCTATTTCCAGTTTTTAAAAAAGTAGGAGTACGTGATTTGCAAAGTCAGTTTCTTTCAGCTGTACATTGTACGAATCTTCTAAAACAATATGGGCATTAATAAAAAATACAAACAACGTATTGGTATACATTATCAAATATCGTCAGCTTTTCACATTGACTACTGGGATTTCTGCAGTTAATCAACTAATGTTATGCAACCGAATTAACATTGGATTTGTGGAGAAAAGTCGTTGAAAGCAACAAGGTAAGTACACACTCCTAGCATTTCATAGAAATTAACACAGGCTCGTAATCTTCGAGTATGTCAACCAAACATTTTTGGCCAGAACCTGGTAAAAAAAAGAGTGTTAGAACTTGTACTTTAATAAATGTTTATCGCGAATCAAGTGATAATTTGCTAGTTAGTGAGAGCTGCGCTTAATCCAGTACTCCTGTGGAAAATAGGTGTGTCAAAGTTAAGTATATTTTTTATTCATTAATGCAATAAAGTGAACTAATATATATTTAGTTACGGTGCGAAAGTAGTTTCATTTGGTAACAACGTAAACTACTATGTGACGTAATAAAGATCATTGGCATTTCTATAGACCTGGTTATCCATGAACAAAGGACACCGATCTAAAATAAACAAAATGAAAGTATTGCAGACATGCCACCGAAACGACAATAGCTGCAGGCTTACAGGAACGTATGTCGGCCCAAGGGCTGCACTACAGTGTCGAAATCGCCATACACAGGAATGAAGTTGACGCGTTCCCCTCCAGCAAAGCTGAAACGTTCTGAGTATGGCCAATAACGGCCGATACTTATGAGCGCTTACATTTAATGGCAAATGTAACAAGAATAAATAATCATCCGTAACAAATATTATTCTGAATTCCTCCCACGCTTGAAAGTCATACAGGATGTAGCCAAGTTGGTCCCCGCTGAAGCTGGTACGTGAAGGAACGTGAATCCAAACAAAGGGGTTGTCCGCGGGGGCAGAGCCTGCTGGCCAATCACAGGGGGATGCTCCCCGTCCGCGATAATTAGGGTCATCGCGGGGTGCAGTTAGCGGACGTAACCGCTTTTCAATTAGTGAGGGCCGACGTGCTGAAAGCCAGACCCGGCGGCGAGTTATTGATGTTCGGCGCGGCCGTTAATTTACAGGGATGGATTATAATTAGCGTCCGTCCGACGAAATGCTATTAACGTGAAATTACCGAAAAACGATTCATATTTTATAGAAAAACGGCTCCAAATGGATGGGTAAGCGTTAATGCTTAGGCTGTCTCTACGGATAATGAGCTAGCGTTTTTCGTTATTGCCCGCAGCGGGGGCTGCGCGCGACACGGAAACGAACCATATATATTTTAACGAGTCATATGAGGAGGGGTATGTAGGTTGTGACACGTCAGAGAAATAATGGCGGCGATGCGGTGGCGAGAGGTGCAGGGAAGTATGACACCCCGCTGGGATGTGGCACGCACGTTCTCTTTTGCCTCTGCGTGCCGATCGATATGAGCTACAAGTTACCCTACTCATTTAGGCCTAGGTAATTTCATTATAAATAGAAATTTTGTTTTTCATGTAGGATATTTCTGATGAAATGCTTCTCTGGCACTTACAAGATATTAAGAGACAAAATATTTATTTATACAGATTAACATGAGAGACGTTATTCATTCTGTGGAGCTGTGAACATGATCTATTATTTTACAGGTAGATAAAGCAACGAAGCAATTTTCTTTTATTAGAATTTTATTTTCTTCTGTCACAAGGCTGATGTATTAACCCAACTGCGTACATATCAGTTTAATCAAAGAGCGTGGGGTAATATTCTCATACTTACGTATCGGAATGAAATAATTACATTCACAAAGTTGCACCATTATTGTCGTGATGCGAGTGAGAAGCGCAGATAAGGCTAGAGAAGGGAATGCGTTGCTTATGTTGTCAGGGTTAAATGTATATTGGACATAGGAATCTGGATGCAAGGCTTCAGAGAGAAGTTTGATGTTACTGAAATTGTATAAAAAAGACTTTACTGTCCTCATGGATCATCTCGCTGTAACGGCTCGATTGCACATTATCTGTGTGCTGTGGTTTGTGAGCATTTGATGCGATCGCATATTTTTTACAAAATTTGCCCCATAAAAGAAGTTTATAATGTTATTCGTTACGTTCTTGTTCTGACACAGATTAAAATAACACAGGTTGCAGTTTATTTCATTGGCAACAGCAGTACCGATTAGGAAGCTGCGAAATCATTCGAAAATATTGCTGTTGTTGGTGACACTGAAAATGAAAACGAAGGAGAGAACATTTACGTTGAGCTAGTAAGAACGGTAAATCACTAAAATAATGAAATAACGTTACCGTGACAGCACAACGTTATTTTGCAATGAAAATAACGTCTAATTACAGGTAAGTGCACAACATGCAGGTCAGGATTCTGTTATAGTTTCGGTGTCTCGTCCCAAAAACAAAAGATCAGAAAATTATCTTGATAAGAAATACTAGCTTTACTAGAGAGGATTAGAATGCCTCGAGAGTGAACTTACAATCAAAGTACAGTGCTTCCATGCAGAGGGTGAAATGAGAAAGGAGACCCTCAAAATGGATAAAGAAATTAAAGAATTGGAACTTAACACTTTCAACACTGCCCTCTTTACACCCGGCACTTGGCTGTGAACTGGCATATTTAATGAATGTTTGAAATTAGATTGCAAAGAAGAGGAAAATGATAGGAATATGGTTCTTGCATCATTTAAAAGGAAAAAAGTAAGAGATTTACATGATAGTGAGTTTATTTTACAATATAAAATACAAATGGGTGTTATAATTAAAAAAGAAAACACAAAAATATCGTGGATAAAAAAGTTTTACATGGTCTCTCTTTGAGTAATGCCATTATTACTGTATCTAAATTTAAAACGAAATATCATTTGACTGTATAACTGCCGGTAAGTGTAAACTAGAGTATTTTATTAGTTCAGATGTAGTTAGCCTTCGTGTGAAAATCCTGGAAACACTGTGGGACGCAAAAGCCAACGCCACAGTCCTTGCACCAACCTACTTCCTTCCTGATGCGCTTACCCGTCTCTTTCCTCCCCCTGTCTGAACATACTTTGCAATACTTAATAGTATTCACCTTGTTTGCAGTGGGTGGGACCTTCTCTGGAAAGTGTCTTGCAAATGTCCTCTCAATTTGTGAGGATGAAGCGGCTTGTAGCTGAAAAATACTTCCGCCCTTCTCAGCGAATTTCTTCCCCACTCTGTGTATAAAATCTACTAGGAATACATTCTACCTAGTTTTCTCTTCATATAAAATAAAAATGTTGACAGTTGACAATATAAAAAAGTGGAAAAACAGCTTTTACCACCACTCAAAGTTTTTCGGGCAAACGGGTTCTTCATTTTATGAACAATTGAGACATATACATACCTGAATCGTCACTTGTACTTTCGTCTGGAGAGCACGAATCCTCTTTGTCAGAATCATCAACTACAGATCCTGCATCTCCATAAAGAATATCTAAGATCTCTGCCTCCGTCAACTCGCTATGCGATATTTTCGCAATCGTGAACACCTGTGAATGAACTGCAGGTAACTTCGACTTTGCAGTGCTCACAGCCGCTCCCAGGATGAGATAGCCGATATGTGCTTGCCTCTTGCGGAAGAAGAATGAACTACCTCCACATTAGTTGACAAAACTGCTTCGGAGACGCGCTAAACGCGCTTACGGAGCCAAATAAAGGCTCGCCCGTACGGTATACGGGCGCCGTCGCCAACGTCAGGACGGCCGCGCCCGTATGGCGTACGGGCACCGTGCTGTAAGTGTTAAAGAAATTAAAAGACAATCAGACTTTTAATCTGAAACATTGTGAATTTCCTTTGATCTTCTAACTTTTGGTATAAATACCTAGTTAATAAATTTCGTACTCACTGCATTGTAACTGCTGTGACCTTCGTTTTCTGATGGTATGTAGCTTACTGGAATTTCTTCTTGTACGTATTTTCATCCCGAAGCTATACAGGATGCTCTGTTTCATATTTCTGTTGTGTAAAAGGTACTTCGTTATACTGCTCGTGGTGGTCGTGTTCTGTTACAGAATTGAATAATCAGAAGACAGGCGACTTCAGAACTAAAAGAAAGAAAAGAAAATCTACCTTTCAAACTGATTCTGTGTACATGTATTCACATTTTTTAACTTGTTACATAAATACATTAAAATAAACGCCACCCTCATTGTATTATGAGCCCTGTTGACTTCATATTCTGGAGGTATAGGAATTTCTGCGTCATCCTTCTCCCAGAAAATACGTTATGATCAGTTTCAGGCTCCTCCTCTGAGGCGTAGACAGTCATATTGTGCAAGGCAAATGCTGCAACCATTACGACTGTTGCGTCTTATTACTATTCCAAACATTCTTTCAACTGCTGATCTAGATATCTTGTGGGCACGATTATAGATTCGCGCAACCACCGTTTCTTCACGAAGTATCGGCGTCAACAAATATGTCCAACACCAGTGGCCACAGTTTCCCAGAAATGTGCCTTCCGGAATTTCTCCTGTTTTCAACTGAGCATGTACTCGTGAGTTTCAGAAAATAATGCTGTCATGGGTAGATGCTGGCCGTCTGCCGGCCGCTGGTGGTCGAGTGGTTCTAGGTGCTTCAGTCTGGAACCGCGCGACCGCTACGGTCGCAGGTTCGAATCCTGCCTCGGCCATGGCTGTGTGTGATGTCCTTAGGTTAGTTAGGTTTAAGTAGTTCTAAGTTCTAGGGGGCTGATGGCCACAGATGTTAAGTCCCATAGTGCTCAGAGCCATTTGAACCATTTTTTGCTGGCCGTCTAGACGCGAGATGTAATCATTGCAGCTTAGCATCTGAGGTCGCCTGTGCATTTAAAGAAAACGATTCGTGACAATATCTAAATACCTCAGCATTGTAGCTACCAGATGACTTACAGATGTGAGTGCAGTGAATAGGGCCTAAAACGCCCGGGAAATGCAATATTTGATACAAATGACGCTGAGTTTCCCTAGAGTCATTATCATCCATTCGTATTTTTGTAAATTCATTTTTTAATGAGGCTATGCAGGCCCTAACCTCGTGGACAGCTCTGCAAGCTGTTGGTGTGTCTACTTTAAACTGAGTACCTATCGCTATTTGGCATAAAATGTTAAGGTTAATAGCAACATACACATTTCCGTTAGTGGATGGTTTCTTTTAGCTGGTTTCATCAGATAGTGTGTGAGCCTTAGTTCCCACTGCTCTGCAGTACTTTTCTTCAGCCGAAACCTTAACAGTGTGTACGCCCTTTCATGGAATGTGCAGGAAGCTCGCTGAATCTCGTCGTCGTCTTTCGCAATGGACACATCTGAATCCTCAGATATCTGTAAAGTAAACAGAAGGAAACAATGTAAGACACATCGCGTTGGGTTGTTGCAAACAGGAGTTTTCCCAAGAGTGGTCAAGAAGCGCTCGGAAAACGGAGAATATAATATGATTTCAACGGTATGGAATGGAACGGAATGGCGTGTTAATGTTGTTATAATTATCTTTACGACCAACGAAGTGAAGAATGTAGTAACAAATGGGAAAAAGAACATTCCGAGAATTGACGTAGATTCCAACATGTGACCTTTTGCACTGAAGTTAACAACACAACCTCTGAGCGCCGAAATGAATGAAACATCTTAACTTGGTTAGTTTATTTCAAAATACTTGCTTATGTTATATTTACCAAAGCACGTGGAATAGTCATAGCAGTATACGGACGTGGTCGTTAGTTAAAAATTTAATACGAATTACACAGTTACTGCTACTCGAGCCGAGAGAGGACATATATGAAAGATGTTGAACTGTTATTGGCAGCTGTAAAAATTTCCTTACTTAACTATTCACATAAAATATTTCGAATTTTACTTTCTTATTCTGCTGTTAAGTGTCTATAAAACACCATTGAACGAAGCACATAAGTTACGTGTCGTCTCCCAAGAGCTGTTATGAGACTGATCGTCAATTACACACGATAGCCGGTAACTTCTTTACACTAAACTTCCAGCTCGGAAAAACGGATTTTCGGCATCAGCGGCGTGGAAGTGGTGTTGTCTCATATTAACTTAACATTTTTGGTGTTAATAACACCTTTTTAATAATTTAGTTGGTACACGCTTGAAACAAAAGCGATGAATCGTAATGCCACTACACTACAATCTGACGATTAGAGCTGAACCTGATCCTGCACCGAAAATTATGACCAGTGAAATGTGATCTAAGTTCACAACCATATAATATTGCATTAACGTTTATAGAACGCAGGTTTCCAGGCTTAACCTAAGATTTAGTGTTTTATACCATCGGCCCTTAATGTCAAGAGATATTCCACGAAAAAAGCAGAGCATTCCGGATTCAACGCAAAGACGTGTTCATCCAGATATCACTGCTAATGGAGGGAATTTTGAATAAGTCCCTTACGAAAGAGTTTCATTGGGACACATGTCCGTATCACGACTTTTTTTCTTCTATGTGTTAAAATTTGTGCTTTAAGTTTGGTCGCCCGTTTTTGTTAAACGCCGTGTAGGGGGCTTCTGATCCGCTAACGTTAACGAAATATAAGATTAGACAGATTTAATATATTCGATATAGCAACGCCATTACTGAACACCACTGGCGGAAGTCCGGTGTCCTGCCATGAGGGAAATTTAACCTCAGCACTAGAGTCCTTCACGAAAATAGAGTCGATGGTAATAAACAAAGCCACAAAAAAGAGCAAAAGATTCGGAATGGAAGAAAAAGATAATTCCGTCACCTGGTACGAAAGTGGACTTGGATCTAAAGGAAACGAGAAAAAATTGTTGAAAACAGAATAGATACCTGTCACAGAAACAAAGCAAAAACTTACGGGCACAAACAAAGTTCAAAAATACATAATAACATAAAATGAAGTGACAAAAAGTCAAGAGATAGCGAAATGCACGTATACAGAAAGCGGTGGTATCGCTTACACAAGGTATAAAAGGGCAGTGCATAGGCGGAGTTGTCACTTGTACTCAGGTGATTCATGTGAAAAGGTTTCCACCATACGACGGAAATTATCAAACGTTGAACACGGAATAGTAACTGGAGCTGGATGCATTTGACATTCCATTTCGGAAATCGTTAGGGAAATCAATATTACAAGATTCACATTGTCAAATAGTCTGCAAGAATACCAAACTTAAGGCTTTGCCTCTCATCACGAACAACTTAGAAGGTACGACCGAGAGCAGCAGCGTTCTCTTTGGGTTGTCAGTCCAAACACACAAGCAACACTGCGTTAAGTAGCCACATAAATCAGTCCAGGACATACGACGAACGTATCTGATAGATCAGTGCGAAGAAATTTGGAGACGACCGTTGGGAGTGCCTTTGCTAACAGCAGGACATGGCTTTGAGCATATCGGTTGGAGCTTAGATATGTAGGTCCATCATTTATTGGAAATGGTTATGTTCGGCTACTTGGAGATCTTTTGCCTCCATTCATGGACTGCAAGTTCCCAAACAACGATTACCATATTTAGCGATTCGTTGGAAGAACATTCTGGACAATTTGAGCGAAAGATATGGCTACCCAGATCGCCCGTCACGAAGATCATCGAACATTTATTGGACGTAAAATCCTGTACCGTCAACACTTGCGCAATTATGGTCGGCTATAGAGTCAGCGTGGCTCAATATTTCCGCAGGGGACTTCAGAGACTGGTTGAGTCCAAGGCACGTCGAGTTGCTGTACTACGCTGAACAAAAGTAGTCATCTCAGTGCATAGTGCAGTGCCACATAATATAGGGCAAAAAACTGGAAAACCGATATTCATTTCTAGATCACGTAACTCCAGAACTGATAACTGCACAAAAACTAAGAGGTGGTTTCCTGACCATCCTAGGTACGTATGCTCCTGATGAAGAATAGACAGATGCAAGTGAAAACCTGTATGAACAGCTGCAATGCAAACTGATAAAAAAAATCATTGAAAAGGACCATATTACAATTTGTGGAAATTAATATGCACAAGTAGCTGAAATATAAATAAGGACATGGCTAGAATATTTGGAGAGGACAATGTAAATAACAATGGTTATGACGTCTGACTGTTAGTCGGCATGAGTCTTTTGTGAAGCTGAAAAAGCTTGTTCAGGGTAAACGTTATATAGAAATGTACATTGTGCTCAAGGGACTTAGATGAATAATAATTTACTTTATAATAAATAAGAAGCTTCGAGGACTGCCCAGAGAGTAATGCACTGTATTTTTTTTCTCAGCCGAAAACAATACTACGGAACGTTGGGATGCTATGAAACCTTACGTTTGTATTATTTGAAGTCTCTTGAGTGAGCACGCCAAGTTTCCGTCACTTCCAATCGATAGCGTTGCTGCAGGATAGATGGCGTCTGTAGATGATGTACGTTACAAGCAACGTGCCGTCATTGAATTTTTCACTGCAGCGAAAGAAACTGTGGGGAATCTTCACAAACGCTTGTAAAAAGTCTAAAGAGCTTCTGCTGTCGACAGAAGTGCAGTTAGTCGCCGGCCACGGAGGGTGACGTCATCAGAAGGCGGTTCGGCGGAGTTCCACGATTTGCAGCGGTCGGGGAGACCATCCACGGCTGTCACGCCTGACAAGTTGCAGGGAGCTGATGTTGTCATTCGCGAGGGCAGACGCATTACGACTCTGCAATTGGCACTGCATCTGTCAATCAGCAAAGGAAGTTCACACAGTGAAGCACTGGCTTCTCTACCAGGACAAGGATTGGTACCGACAGGGCCTATACGCCCATGTTTCGTGCTGAAGCAAGGCCATAGAACGGGATGGAGTTGTTTGTGTTTAATTGTCATTTTGTTCAATAAGGTGTTGTTGAAGAAAAAGTAGCGATGCACTACTTTCTGTGAAAACCTCGTCACTCCTTAGTCTTTAGATGTTGTGACAACGCCTCATAATACTAAATAATTTTGGGTAAAATTTGCACTCTGCAGAAATTCAAGACAATTGATATCTTAAGAATACCACAGAAGTCGCTTAAGGAAGTGTATGCACTTTACTTACTTCAAGATGAATGCGTATAAGGCAGATTTATGAAAGGACACTACAACGACTTCGGAAAACTCAAAATGATTTGGAAAAGGCACTATGGAGAGACATATTTTTTTTTTTACAAAGTCTCAAAAATTATCAAAAATACAGGCAGGACAACAACTGACTAAATCTTAAAAATAAAATATACTTATATGGATAGGGTGTCTGTTCTTTCGGACATGTCCGAATGAACAGACACCATATTCATATTCCATATTCCATATCCATATTCCATATTCCCTGAACTCTTACGGAACTTGGTAGGAATATCTTCCACGAGTAATGAGTGTGTTGGGGTGGGACACTACGAATGTAGTGTGTGGACATACAATGTGAGAATGTGGGTCTCACCGGAGGCGTGCGCGAGATAGTCCCTGCATTCGCGCTATCCACCGTGCCCTCGGTGGCTCAGATGGATATAGCGTCTGCCATGTAAGCAGGAGATCCCGGGTTCGGGTCACGGTCGGGTCACACATTTTCACCTGTCCACGTTGATATGCATCAATGCCCGTCAGCAGCGGGAGGTATTAATGTAATTCTAATTTCGCTAAAAATAAAACGTGTGTAAGGATGGACTTCCAGATTACGAAACGTACTGCAGGGGAAACATAATTATATCTAAGAGGGAGAAGAACAGTTTTTAAAAGACAACGAAGAATATTGCACCTAGATATTCGATATTTTGAAATCTGTAAGAAGTTTTCGTGAGACGTTGCGAGTAGTTCTTCAACTCTGTTTATTTACTGCAGCATTCTCGTTGCTATTTCCTGCCATTAAAATTCGCCAGGTTCAGATACAGACTCCTTTTTTGGTTATATGGACAAAATACGTTAGCCCTGCCTGACGTGGATCCTACTGGTCAGAATTATTGAACATTAAAACTGAAGTAATCTGTGTGAAGCTCCGACCGCTTGCATTTAACCCAACAGTCGGTTACTAGTTGAATTAAATCGACAACATAAATGGACATGTGTTTATTTCAGTGCTATCAGTCGGCCGGTCAGTGATAGAATGCAGGCGTAAAAGAAATGAAGTAACAATGTATACATGAGCATTCACTCACTGAATAAAACTTCTTGAGGCAGCCAATGAATTTATTGTCGTGGTATACAAAGACGCTGCCTGTGCTTCTGCAATATGGAACAATGCAATTACTCATGAATTCATCTTCCCGATAGAGGATTGTCCTTTGAGTTGAAGCGAACGAAGGAATTTATCTCTCAGCAGATCACAGTCGAAATCTCCCCAAACATTCTCCTACTTCAAAATCGCTGAAATATGGTGGAACATTTTCTACAGATCCACTCCCATAGCATTGCTTTGACAGCACCGAGAGCTCAATACTGGTGATTTACAAGTAAAACGCCGCTGTAACGTCAGATCGTGTTCGTTAGTTGCAATTAATAGCAATACTGGCCTCTAAAAGTTCTCTGTCCGCTGTACCATCACTGTAAGTGAATGAGTCCGAAGTTACAGTATCGTACATTCCTAGCAACTCAAGAGTTCGTGACTGAAGGGGAAAGAAGTAACGCAGCCACCGCATAAGTTCGCGGCACCAGGAACGGTCGTGATCGCCTTGGGATTCACTGAAACTGCGGAGCCGCGAAGAGAGAGCCCAGAGCACCGCGGGCAGTAACCGGTTCCCAGGACCCAGAGGAAGAGTCTCGACAAAAAAGCTTTGTCGGCACGGCGCAGAACCTCTGAGAGTGCCGGAGCTAAATCACTTTGTCGTGACTGTAGGCTGCCGAAGAGCGCATCTGGGGATTAGTGCTTCTGTGAATTCTCATCGTTTATGTTTGCTCCGTCCTCTAAGTAATGGTTACTGTTTTTCCTTGAAGGCTGTTGGTACTTTCCTTACCTATGAATATGTCTAGCTCCAAACAATACTTCTCTCGTTGCTTTTACACACTTAGGGCCTCCACCCGCTGAGGTTAGGCTCCGAGTTTACTGACGTGATTAATTAATGACACATTTATTTCGTTGCCCATGATATCGATACCAGTATTAGGGTTTCGCTAATTTTTCATTGTAGTGAATTATCATTCTGATGTCACATTTAGTGGCCATGACTCATTATTGTGTTAAATATGCTCTTATCATTCTTCAATAGTGCCACAGGTCATTACTGAATTTTCGTCACTGTTTTTCACCGTTCAGACGTGTCTAGAGTATTTTAGAATTTAAATGCTTAATCTTCTTGTTAGCCACATCCACTGATTTGCTTTACAACTGCTTAGTCAGGAAGTTTTATGGTAATGAGGACACACTACGAGAGTGGACCCAAATAACAATAAGAAACATACATTGCCTGACAAAAAAGGATTAAACACCTAGAAGGGAAGGAGGAAACGAAAATTCACGGACTGCAAGAATGTGTTATGTTATTGCAGTGATTCGCATTTACAAAAAATTCGGCAATATGAGCCGACTTCTCAGTACGACATTGTACAGCAGCAGACTGGGTGCGTACGCTGACTCGTTAGAAATGGGTATCATAACACCAATGTATCGCCTCCTCAGGCAGGATGAGGCACAGGTGTTTTAATTGGACCTCGATATCCTCGATATTGGAGTTGAAGTCCGAGCTGGTCCAACTAAAGTTATGTGAGGGACAGGGATGGGGTGCTGTTGGTTGCGAGAGGATCTCAACATCACGCACGTAGTTCACAGAGAAACAAGAGATGAAGATATATTTTATCTATTAAAAACCCGATCTATTAAACAACAGACTAAGTGGTGATTCAGTCTGCATTATTAAAGCCGTGTTCCGAAAATGTAGAAGTAAAATGTTAGCGACTCACTTAAGAAACATAGTCTTCCTTTAGTTGTACAATTATCGAGGGTAAGACAAAAAAGCATACTTCATATAGTTGTTCACCATGTGTGATCCCAAGCTACACTGCGGGAGATTATTCTTCACGATCTGTATCCATAATTGTTTGTGTGTCTATCTTTTCGGAGATGGTTTCGCGACCTGGGCTGTTCAGTATAGAATGTCAAATCAAACACCTCTCAGCCGTCTAATGTCCAAACTGTTAATTTGTTGAACCACCAGTTCCGGCGGTATATTACGCCATCTTCAGAGTCCCTGACTGACGTGTAGGAAGATTCCAACCTTAATTCCAGTCCAAATAGGAGCCAGTATTCAACGACTAGTATCTGTAGCTTTTTGATACAGCGAGCACTCCAAACATCGACAGATCATCGGCAGATGATGTTTGAAGTGATCGCCGTGTCAAAAATCTACAGACAACCGTCTTTGAATACTGGACGCTATTTTGACCGGAACCTTCCTACACATCGGTCAGAGGGCCTGAAGATGGCGTAATATATCTCCAAAGCTGGCAGTCCAATAAAATAACAGTTTGGAAATTAGACGGCTGAAAAGTGTATGATCTGACATTCTGCAGATATAATTGGAAAGGTTGATCGAACATACATAAAAAAAAAAAAGAAACGGTGATCCTCTGGAATAATCGAACAGGTTGCTTGCCATTTCAGTGAGATCTGCTACTCAGCTCACTGTACGGTATTGCCGATTCCAGAAAAGATCCAGGACTGAATTAGCGGCCTCATATCTGGCCTCATAGTGGCCTCATATGTGGCCTCATATCCCTCGGATGGACCGTCAGAGACCGAGAAACTGGTGTTCCTGCTGCTAATAAGGGGAGTACACCGTTAGTTTGTTAAATAGTTCTACGAGCTTCCAACAGGAGCGACTTATTTACAGATACCTGTGTAGTTACTAGATTATTTTTGTAATATCTTGTGTGTTTAGTTCTCACTTACAGTATCGTAATTTCTATCGACCACTATATCGACCCTCACTTCGTACAGCAGGCTTTTGTTTGTATTGGTTAGTATAGCTAACTGTTCCATAGACTGTTAGAGACAGGGCACCTCATGTTCCCGCTGCTGATGAGGCGAGTATACTGTTCGTTTGATACATATTTTTAAGAGCTTCAAACAGGAGCGACTGCAATAATGGATAGGAACTGTGATTGTTGTGTACAGAGGCGAGCTGAGTGGGCAACCCTTCGCTCCCAGCTCCAGGCTGCGTTCGCCTCTGTCACACAGCTTGAGGCTGCTGCCAAGAGGCATCACTGTTGGGCATCGGATGCGGAGATGCGAGGGACGTCGAGCACGTCCCACGTGTCCTCCGATCAGTCCACTGCTGTCACCTCCCCGGGTACTGCCTGCACTGAGGTTGACATCTCACTCGTGGTCGAGTGGGAGATCATTCCAAAGTCTGGCAGCGCGCGAAAAACTTTCCGAGGGGCCGATCGTATGGCCTCTCCGGTTCGTTTGACGAACAGGTTTCGGGCGTTATCTGTGGCTGACGATGTCTCTGAGCCGGATGCAGTCATCCACCCTGTTCCAGAGGAAGCTTCTCGGCCCGCAAGGTCTGGGCGTTCACAGAGGGTGGGTTTGCTGATAGTTGAGAGCTCCAACGTTAGGCGCGTAATGGGGCCCCTTAGGAACATGACTGCCAAAGAGGGGAAGGAAGCCAGTGTGCACTCTGTGTGCATACCGGAGGGGGGGGGAGTCATTCCAGGAAAAGCTGCTTCGGATTGCCATGAAGAGTACAGGGTGTAGCCAACTGCAGGCGGTGGCTCATGAGCATTACGATCGGCCCCTCGGAAAGTTTTTGAGACGTGTCGGTTTGGATTGGAGGAGATTCTCTCTGGTTTCGGGCAGCTTTCGGAAATGGTAAAGACTGCCAGTTTTGCTTGCAAAATTAAGGCGGAGCTCACCATCTGCAGCATCGTCGATAGAACCGACTGTCGTCCTTCGGTGCAGAGCCTAGGGGAGGGTCTGAATCAGAGGCTCAGGTGGTTCTGTAACCATGTAGGCTGCAGATTCCTTGATATGCACCATCGGGTGGTGTGTATACGGGTTCCACTTAATAGGTCAGGAGTCCACTACACACAGGAAGCGGCTACACGGGTAGCGGGGGCTGCGTGGAATGGACTGGGCGGTTTTTTAGGTTAGAGGGTCTCAGGAAACCGCAAAGAGGGCTTCCATCTAAAAGGGGACAGCTGAAACACAGCAAGTTAGCTGTATAAACGATCGGTATTGTAGTTGTAAAATGTCGTAGCTGTGTTGGGAAAGAACCAGAGCTGCAAGCGCGAATTGAGACCACTGAAGCTCAAATAGTTATACGTACAGAAAGCTGGCTAAGGCAGGAAATAAGTTCAGTCGAAATTTCTTTCAAACGATCTATCAGTGTTCAGAAAGGATATATTAAATAAAGTTGATGTTGAAGTATTTATTGCTGTCACAAGTAGTTTGCCTTGTAGTGAAACTGAAGAAGATAGTTCTTGCGAAGTAGTATGGGTAGCAGTCATATTAATTGGATCGTTGTATGATCGCGAAATTGAGGAGATAGTGCCACAGGCATGATAACTGAATTGGAGTGTCAATCATTAGAATAAAGGCGTTATTCGTTGCGATGGAAGATTGTCATGAAATTTCAATCAGCAGTTGCCCCCTACGATTGTGAAAACGTTCTGTTGGCACCCACCTACGTAGTGAGAAAGGATCATTACGATAAAATATGAGAACTCAGGGCTCACACAGAATAATTTAAGTGCTCGTTTTTCGCGAGCGCCGTTCGAGACTGGATCGGTAGAGAGACAGCTTCAAGGTGCTTCATTGAACCCACTGCCAGGCACTTTATTGTGAATATGTAGGTGTAAATGCAGATTACACTTCGTAAACATGGGCCAAAGATTACAAGGCATCTTTTACTAATAAAACAGAATATTGCCTGCATATTCTTAACAGCAAGTTGGTTCGCCTTTGGTACGCAATAAAGCAGCAGTTCGGCACGGCTACAATTGGAGAGGTCTATTCCAGGTTTTCCGAGGAAAGTGGCAACAGATGTCTACGCACAAGTCACACAGTTCCCGTAAACCTCGGTGACGATGATTTCTGGGTGCGAAAATGGCACTTAATAGCGTCCCCGATGCGTTCCATCAGGTTCAGAATACTCCAAGAACGTGTGTTCCCTATTATGCTCCTGAAACCACTGTGGCATGGGTTGGGCCTTCCAACTCGGTCCGTAATACAACTGGAAGACGCCATCGCTATCGGGGAAGACACTAACCAAGAACGTCTGGCATAACTTCCCGTAGCCCTTAGTGCTCATGGTGCTTTTGATTGATACCACTTGTTCCATGGAAGTCATTGTGAGTGATCCCCATAACGTAATACTGTTCCACCCAGCCAGCGTGTGTAACGCAGGGCTTGTTTCGAACAGTGGTCTACAGGGAAGACGGCGTATCTGGACGTAAATGTCAAGTAGTGTAACAAGGTACGTGATCCATTCTACTAGGTGACACGTTTCCATTGATGGTAGGTGCAGTCTCCAACGTACCGTGCCTATTACAGTCATAATTGACAGTGTCATTGCGTCAATATGGGAACACGTAGAACACGTCTTATGCAGCGTCCCGTGTCTAGCTGTCTACACTGAACATTGTGCTCCACGACACTTGCACCAGCAGCAGATTGTGCTCTGCCGTCCGATCCGCCGCTCCTGCTTTACAGAGAGCGACAGCTTCTGTTCTCACTACTGTCTGGTGAGGCGTGGACGGCCAACGTATTGTCACCTACATGTGGCTTCGCCAACCTCGACCACTTTCCAGCAATGCTTACCTCAGCCGTCAGCGAACAGACAACCCCATTCGCTGTTTGGAACATGGTCGTGTCCAGACACCAGGCCATAACAATCTGTACTTTGTCAGAATCCTTTATGTCACATGAATTGCCACGTTTGTGCTCTGTACAATTCCTAGAATGATTCACCCCTGCACCACATACATACTTTCTTTCCTGCGTTAGCTGCTCGCATTGCCACCAGGTGCCATTCAGTCTCGTGGTGGACAGTGGTCATACTGCTCGAAAAGACAGCGGGTGTACTGCCGGTCCATAGTGTCCAACGGGCCCAATACTTCGGCAATCAGACATGTCGTCATCGTCAGGTGCGCTGACGAACTGAGGTCTTGAGGGTGGGCGGCCGTCCTAAATCCCCTTCCCCCGCGAGGCGTTCTCTCCACGGTCCGCGGCCGTGGCCGCGCGTCGGCGGTCGCTGAGAGGCTGGCGTCGGCGTCTGTGGTGGCGTCAGTGTAACTGCCTCGTCCGCCCTGGTCGCTCGTTCGTTTTCTTTTCAAAGAAAGGTAAAATTTGCAATGTGATTGTACTTGCTCGTACATGATGAACGTTCCATAAGGCATTACACCATTTTTTCATCTGTGCAATACATGTCTTTTACATGCCTTGGATCTAAGTGTAATCTTACAGTTCCCACCATTGTGTAGTGAATAACAAAATATTCAATTTTTGCCACCAGTAATCGTTATATAGAGACAGAATGACAAACTTCGTATGATCATACAATGTTTCGAAACGCAAGTCACCGAAGTGGCGTCAACTCGAAAGACTTGCACCAGGCGACCGATCTACCCGAAGGGAGGTCCTGCCCACACGACATTTCTTTCCTTCTTATCATACGATATTTCTTTTTTCCACTCGAACGCGAAAACTAAAACGCTACGCTTCTCTAGTCGCCATGTAAACTCGGTAGAGGTTGCTAACAATGATAAGACACAGTACTTACGCATTTAATCTTAGCTAACAGACTACACTTAACAGAACAAATCTTCGCTATTCTTATTCCAATTAATTACAATTTTATACATATCTTCTACATATGTAATCGTGATACATCACGCATTACAAAGAACCAAAGCAGCACCAGAAAACAGTGTGCCAAAAGTAACATCAGTCAGTCTTGTCGTACATGAACAGTTACTATTACAATTATTTTCCTTTTTCTTTTTAAATTTTATTAAAATAATCATTAAGCTAAATTGTTAAGACTGACACAATTCAATAATAACGTTTCATACACACGGTAAGAGGTTAGTTGACTGGTAGTCCTTTCCTTTTAACTACACATTTCTCGTGCTTGAACCATATCGTATGCCGTGGTCATCTCATACCGTAAAATATTAAAATATTAAAACTTTAAAACCCTACCGCGTGCTATATTCATCTGAAATTCTAGGCCACAGTGTGAAAATGAAGATGATGGTCCGAAAGTAGTCATCTCAAAGAAATAACTACTATAGGAACTGTGACGGATACTGAAGGAAAATATAGACTCAATTACATTTCTGGTAACGCAGTATTTAAATACTTATGAAAAGTTGAATTTATTTTGTCCATTTAAAATTCAAGCATCTACATTAAGGAAAAATTCGCAGCAGTAGAACATAGTTGATGTAGGGCAATGAAATTTCTGGGATACATCTGTCTAGGCAACATGTTTAAGAGATTAACATTGCAAGATCACAGATTAATGTACGCGAGGTAAGCCTTTGCAAATGTCGACTGCTGGTACGTTAGCAGCCGGAGTACCCGCAATAATGATTAATGCAAGCATGAAAACGTGCATGCATTGTGTTGTCCAGGTGCCGGATGTCATTTCGTCGGACAGACTTCTATGACGCACTTCGACATTTAATACAGGCACGCTTAACGCTGTTTGTGAATGACGCTGGTTCAATTGGTTCTAAGCACTTTGGGACATCTGAGGTCGTCAATCCCCTAAAATTAGAACTACTTAAACCTAACTAACCTGAGGACATCATACACATCCATGCCCGAGGCAGGATTCGATTCCGCGACCGTAGCAGCAGCGCGGTTCCGATTTGAAGCGCCTAGAACCGCTCTGCCACACCGGCCGGCAATGACGCTGGAATTGTCGTCCGATGATGTCCCATGTGCTCTACTGGAGACACATCCGGTAATCGAGCAGTCCAAGGTAACATGTCGACACCCTGTAGAGCATGCTCGGTTACAAAAGCGGCACATGGGCGAGCGTTATCCTGTTGGAAAACACACGCTGAGATGTTGTTCATGAATGGCAGCACAAACAGCTCGATTTACTAGAATGACGTACATATTTGCAGTGAGGATGCGTGGGATACCCGCGAGACTGCTCCTGCTGCCATACGGAGTCGCACACTAGACAATATCTCCATGTTTAGGTCCAGTGTGTCTGGCTCGGAGGTGCCCTTAAAGTAACCGATTTGTGACAGTGACAACTGTTGTTCAGATGGCTGTTGCAGACGTAGCTTGATGCTCCAGAGCCATATGCTGGTGCCGACCGCCGAGGCCGAGCGGTTCTAGGCGCTTCAGTCCTGAACCGCGCGACTGCTACGGTCGCAGGTTCGAATCCTGCCTCGAGCGTGGATGTGTATAATGTCCTTAGGTTAGTTAGGTTTAAGTAGTTCTAAGTTCTAGGGGAGTGATGACCTCAGATGTGAAGTCCCATAGTGCTCAGAGCCATTTGAACCGTATGCCGGACACGATGAACTTTCCTCGCGCTAGGACGACGTGACCGTCTGGAGCCCAGTCTCCTTGCGACAGTACATTCTCCACCGCTGCCAGCAATCATGCACAGTAGCTATATTTCTGACAAGTCTTTCTTAAGTGTCGCAGAAGGAACATCCACCATCTCGTAGCCGTATCGGAGAACCTACTCAGTGAGGTGTCGAAATGGCTTCTTTGTCGCTTTAAAGACATGCTTTATTGCCATCAACTAACCACGTGCATTCTCAAAGGCAACTAACGCTCACTACCGTTACGGCGTGATTTCAAAACAAATCTGATTTGCATCCTCATAATGGCGCTACTAGCGCCACCTTGACTCGATTGGCGTGGAAGGTGAATAGACATCATATTTAATAAGTAGAATCATCCCTATCAACTTTCGTTTATGTCGCAGAACTTCTTCATGTGGCGCAATTTTTCCGTCAGTGAATTTTCAAATTACAACTAGCTGTGAAGACGTCTCATTTCCGCAATCGTCGATAGCTCGTTTACACACCCTCAGACTATGACGACGCGGAGACCTCACATCCAATTACAATACGAAAATGACTGTCTGATGACGAAAATGAATTCAATAATTTTTTCTGTCATTGAGACTGCATACAATAATGCTAAGCATATGACGAATGTTCGACGGGCGTAAAAGCCGACCTTGGATTACCACAGCTAGCTTACTGCGATCGTGACAGTCCTAACTTGTACTGGACGGAGAAGAACAGCGGAACAATCCACGACGCGCAAGCGTCTGAGGATGCTGATTAGTGACGCGTCATCAGTTGATGAGGCGGACGGGGGTCTAGAATAGAAGGGCGGCGCGCACTGCTCGTTACGCGGCGCTGGCGGCAGCGGGCGCTCCTGCACTGCATGATTGATGACGCCGGGCACGCACAGACTTGTGCTTCATTTAAAATGTAATATTGTTCCGCTCCGCGGCTCAGACTGTCCCCATAAATTTGTGAGATGTAATGGAAAACAATTTTGCCCCGAAGAAATATTTCCCTCTCTGGACTGCTATTTTGCCAGTTCTCCTTTTAACGATACTTTCTCGCTCACCATTTCGCGGGCGTTAGAAGGGACATGCGCTCTACGGAAATTCTGTGTCATCTCTCATACAGTGGTTACTCAAAATTTTCCGTTTATGGGTTAATATAAGATAGTTTTTAAGACCGTCAAACACTTCAAAGGAATCGATACAGATTAATGGCAAACAATAACCTCCCAAATGATATAGCATGTGAAAGACGGGCTCTCATTCTTTTTTTTAACGATTTTTATTAATGGTCTTTGGGTCTGTCGTTCGGCACAGGGCTCACACGCACTGAGGTAACAGAAGTCATGGAATACCTAAGTCGTACCTCCCTACCGCTTTCGCGCAACGACGCTCTGAGCGTGTTTTTTAGGGGATTGACTAGTTTGAACCTGGGACCTGTTGCTGGTAAGGAGGCGCCAGACCACACATGACTTGTAGAGTTCAGAAGAGACTAGCAATGATATAATCAATTACTTAATGATTTCAGCGTCAGCTCCACTGCGCTCCCTATAAAAGAATCTTAATACTAACTAAATTTAGTGGAAGGGGTTCAAGGCTTTCATATTTCTAGTTAGCGGTAAAATAACGTCGAAAAAGCAGTTAAGTTTACCATTGGAATTTTTATTCCACTCACAAAACATTGATTATAAATTGCACTATTGATAAAATGAAATATTTTAATACAGGATGATAAAAACCAACTGCGTTCAACAAAAATGCGAACGAATATTCCCTGAATGGGTTTCCAAGTTCTACAATGGATCGAAGGATGACCTATGCCACATCACATCTATAATCTAGGTTTAAGTTAAGTTTCATAAAAGAGAAAACTATCAAAATGGTCTACAGTGACCCTCAATTATCTTTAATTACTTATTTAACTTGTCATAAATTGCAGTGGCTCATGTGGCTTCTCAATAATTATATAACAGAAAAATTATCGCGTTTCAGATTTTAACTTCTAATAGCAAATGTCAATACCATGAAGTTTAATTGACGATCGACACTAGTATTACGTAAAAAGGGGGTGTTACAGATGAGACTTCTGCAAATCTTATGCGGCATCGCTGGCATTCATTACCTTGTCGTTGGTTAGGCAGCGTTAGGGGGCGGCGGGCGGCGCAGCTCCACACACCTCGCCGTGTCGGAAGCAACTCTTTCTAACGTCTCCTTACTACAACTTACCGAAGTTGGTTTTAGAAAAGCTATCTGGCTGTGTTTTCAACTGACCAATCAGGGTCTCAATGTTAACCTTAAGCTCCGCCTACAAAACTTCTGTCTATCCAATGAGAATCGTTATACTTTTCGTAGTGAGACAATTTTTTTAACGTTTGTAACGTAACAGAGACGTGTATAGTCTCACGCTAAAACTTGCAGCTGGTGTGTCCCTTTTAGTCTTATTGTAAGATGTATACTGTTCTTCTGGAGGGCTCTATCTTTTAAATGGGCTGGGGCGTGGTCCTGGCGGTCGGCAGGAGATGTGGGTGTCCCTCCCTTATCTTAGGGCCTTCTAGCTTAACACGGTTCTGCTCTCGGCTTCTGTTCTCGTTTCTCCCCTCGGAACTGCGTCTGTTTCACTGTAGGAAGGTATGACATGCATTTAGGCGTTCTTGTTTTAGTCTGTGGTATTCCATTTGCTCACTCGTTGATCGTATTACTTTGGTTAATTGAATGTGAGGATTTATTCAGAGCTGTGTGACATACTGCCCGATTTGCTATCATGTCAGGGTTTTCATGGAAGGTGTTGGATTTGCCTGACACCTTACATACCTCCGAAAATCATGTCGGATCCCCTTTTACTCGCGTACTCCAGCAACCAGACGCGACAAGGACTGAATAAATCTTTGGAAATCTTCTGCAGAAATAATCGGAAAATGCCGCCTCTATAGCCAGCCATCCACAGTCGAGAAAGTGTTGCCGTTGTAGGATCCTTTTGTACGAACTGACCGTCTGATTATGTCTCATAAATTTTGATGGAATTCATGTCAGGCGATCATTTCACTCGAACTGTCTAGAATGATCAAATCAATAGCGAACTGTTGGTTCATCGTTGTTTAGGAACATGAAATCCATAAATCACTACAGATGGTCCCCAAGTCAAAGAACATAATCAGTTCCAGTCAATCCCGTTCATCTAGACCAGAGGACCCAGTTCACTCCATGTAAACACAATCAACAATTATGTAACACTGCATTGTTGACAACCAGGGTGCATGGGTTCGCCGACCAGAGTGGCCGAGCGGTTCTAGGCGCAGGTTCGAATCCTGCCTCGTGCGTGGATGTGTGTGTTGTCCTTAGGTTAGTTAGATTTAAGTAGTTCTATGGTGTAGGGGATTGGTGAACTCAGAAGTTAAGTCCTATAGTGCTCAGAGTCATTTGAACCATTTTTTTCACGGGTTCGTGGTGTCCGCGCCGCAGTCGAACCCCACCATCAGCCGCTACGAACTGAAATCGATGATCATCTGACCAGGCCACCATTTTACAAAGGGACTAGCGTTGGTCGTCTGCTACAATAGCCCATTAACGCCAAATTCCGACACACAGTCATAAGGACACGTTCGCCGTACGTACCACATTGATTTCTACTTTTAATTCGCGCAGGGTTGCTTGTCTGTGTGGACTGACAACTCGGCGCAAACGCCGCTTCTCTTGGTAGTTAAGTCAAGGCCGTCCACTACTGTATTGCCCACGCCTGAAATCTGACGTGTCGGCACACTATTGATATTGTGGATCTCGGAATATTTAATGGGATGTTCCTGCGTCTAGCTCCAACTACCATTCCGCATTCAAAGTCTGTTAATTCCTGTCATCCCATCATAATCACGTAGCAAACATTTTGACATCACGTTCATTGACTTTACGCCTCTGCTGTTTAAGTGTATGTATTCCCTTTGGGTAAAATCTCTTTTCCTGTGCTCGTAGACCTATTTTCACTGGACCCGTGACTACAGGACACCTCCATTGGCTATTCTTTAAAGTCATTGTCTAATGAGAGCATTCGTGCAGTCCACCCTGAGCATGTATTTTACTATCAAAGTGTCTCACTCATCGTACACACACACGCAAACACACACACACGCACACACACACACACTATTCTCAGTGATAGCAATAGAGCTAATTTTCGATTTGTTGGGCGCCGTTCTACACGAATAACGGTGTTTTCGCCATTCATTATGACGGGAGCTACGGCTGAGGCGGTACGTCGGGAACGTTGGCGACCATGCACCTAGTGTCTGCATTTCCTGACGCTTTAAGTCTCTTTGTCCATCATCCAGTTTTAAATTTTCTTTTCGAACTGATCTCTTTTTGCCAACCTGTTTATCCCATTGTAACATTCTACACCCTCTGTTTTGTGTATGATTTATTCCAGCCTTTGCATTCCCACAGTTTGCACCCTCTGCAGCTCCCTCTGATACTACAGAAGCTATTCCTTGATTTCGTAGCAACCATTATACCATTATACCCCAGACGCTGGTTTACTCTTCTTTTCCTTTTTCCCAGAGGCCATGTTTCACTATCATACAATGCTGTGCTCCAAACGCACACTCTCAGAAATTTCTTCCTGAGATTAAATTCTCTGTTTGATATCAACAGACTTCTTTTGGCCAGGAATGCTCTATTTGTCTGTGCTAGTCTGCCATTTATGTCTTCATTGCTTAACCGACCATTAGTAACCTTGCTTCCAAGGTAGCATAATTGCTCACTTCCCCAACATCCTAGTCACAATTTAGGTGTTATGTTCATCGCTGAATTCACTTCCGATGCTCCTCATTGCTTTCGATTGTCTTTTCCTTATTCCAAATCCATATGCTTTTCGCACTAGTTTGTACATTACATTCACCATATTCTAACTTCTACTGGGAGTAGCAAACTGATCAGCGAATCTTTTCATTGATATCCACGTACTCTGAATTCCAATACTACTTTTGAACATATGTCTTATTTACGTTATTGATTTATAGATGTATAAGTTGAACAGTCAAGGAGAGAGACTGTATCGTCGCATTACACCCTTTTTAATTCTTAGACATCCATTCTTATTGTTCTGTCTTGGTTCTTAAACACTATGTATATCACCCATCTTTCCCTACAGTTTTCTCCCTTTTTTCTCCAAACCTCGATTATCTTGCGCCATTTTACATTGTCGAAAGCAATTTCTGAGTCTCCAGACGCTACGTACGTGTAGTGACGTTTCTTAAGCTTCGTCCGAAAGCGAAACTGATTCTCATGTAATATAGACTAAATTTTCTTTTCGATTGCATGTATATATTACTCATGAGAGCAGATTTGGTGCGTGAACTGTTAAGCTGATAGTGCGATACATACACAGTTGTGAACCATTGCTGCCTTCGTGATTATGTGGATGAAATTTTGCGAAGGTCTGATGGTATGCCTTAAATCTCATAGATTCTACACACCAATCTGAATAGTCATTTCGTTGCCACTTTTAGAAAACCCGAACGAATTTTATGTACCCTTTCTGTGTTATTTGACCATATGTCATCCAAAGCTCTACGAACATCCGACTGTAATAATGGATCCTCTGTGTCTTCTATGCCAACTTCCATTTTTCCTATCACATCATCAGACAAGTCTTTTTCTTAAATATTCTCACTACACCCATCCGGCCTCTCCTCTGCGTTTAACAGTGAAATTACTATTATTCATCTTGCATTTAATTTCACCGAAGTTTGACTTGGTTTTTCTATACGCTCTCAGTCCATTCGACGACCATTTCTCTCTTGATTTCCTCACATTTTTCCTGTAACCATTTCGCTTTGGCTTCCCTGCACTTTCTAAGTATTTCAATCTTAAGCGAATTTTTTGCTGTATTCCTGTCCTCTCCTGAATACTTATATACTTTCTCCTCTCGTTCATTAGGCGAAGCACCTCTTCGCTGTTACCTTCCTTGTGCATTTGTTGTACATCTGTCTAATTTCTGTGATTGCCCTTGTTAGAGATTTCTTTTGCCATTCTAATGAACTGTGTCAGCTGTGGAATTCATTATTGCAGTATCTACAGCCTTAGAGACTTTCAACGCATCTCATCGTTCCCCGTAACTTTAGTGTCCCATTTGCTTCTATACTGTTTATTCCGGAATTCTATTAAATTTCGTACTGTTTTGCTGTGTCTGTGATTTACAGGGTGGCATGTGATGTCCTTGACCCCGGCATGCTTCTCTGAAGATCACTGCATAGTACACCGTAAAATACACACACTACAATATACTGTAGTATTAATGCCTAGCTAGTCCGCGACAATTGCCTGTGTGGGAATCACAGCAAATGTACGAGTACAGGACATCAATGTACGGTGCAATATGAGGGGTTGCGTCAGTGTAGGAAGCGTTCTCGGATAGCCTATGTGGTTAAGTGGCATGGTTAGGGACCCGATCTGTCACAAATTTCCACATGTGTTAAATGAACTCAGCAATGTGGCCTAATCATATTCACCACTGCGTACACATTTCTTCCATTAAACAGCAGACTTCTCTTCATCATTACTAAATTATGAGATGAGTCATCTGTTCTTGGGTAACGGGCCTTTTACAATTATCCCTCCATCACTTGTGATTTTTGAACCATGTATTCACTGTCATTAGTTGAGATCTATTGCAGAACTCAGTTTGTCTTTCCCTCACTCATTTATATTATCAGGCACAAATTCTCTAGCAACTATTGCTTCTCTTCCTTCCCCTATTAGCGCATGTTGATACACTATGACCACTACGCCATGACAGATTATTATCTCCCTTTACATACTGAATTATCCGATCAGTATAGTCATATACTTTCCATCTTCTGCTTGTGGTGTCGCCTTATATATGTGAGCTGTCGGTGTTGGCTTTAGTTTGCTGTCCCTCCTGAAGTGAATAATCTTGTCACGGAACAGTTTAATTACTCTCTGCCTTGTCTTCTTATTCATAACGAATCGTGCTACAGTTGCATCATTTTCTGCTGCTGTTTCTATTAGCTGCATTCGTCTGATCAGAAAAGTTTATTTTATTTGCGTTTCAGTCCACTGATCGCGCTCTATCTCGACCAAAGATTTTCATTCGCCTCTTCATATTTTCTAGCTTCTTATCAAATGGTTCAAATGGCTCTGAGCACTATGGGACTTAACATCTGAGGACATCAGTCCCCTAGAACTTAGAACTACTTAAATCTAACCAACCTAAGGACATCACACACATCCATGCCCGAGGCAGGATTCGAACCTGGGACCGTAGCGGTCCAGACTGAAACGCCCAGAACCGCACGACCAACCGGCCGGCTAGCTTCTTATCTAGTTGATGCTTCTGGCACAACACGATTCATTGTTTATTAGATCTTTTTTCATGGCGACTTTCTTCTTTTTAGTTCCCTACAGCTGATCCAAATTTGGGACTAACCCAGCACATTTTCTATAGCAGAGCGCGTGATCTGTGGATACTCGTTATGTATCCTTAATGCTGTGGTTTCCATTGCCTTTTCATACCCACTACGATGATCATTGCTGATTCTCCAGCTTCCAGGGGTTGCTTACCACTGCATGGAACAGAGACTGCCCTGAAAATCTGTTGCTGATGATTTTTATTCCTGATTTAAGCGGTGGTTGAGTACGGACGTGGGGCATAGTTCGTTACCCCTAGTCCGCAGGCGAATTCCTGTTTCCTACCTACTGCATCATTACCACACACTGCACACATATGTTTGCGATTGTCCCCGATGATTTCTTTTTTGTTGCGAAGAATTCATTTACAGCACATTGTTCGTAACAAGTGTGCTGCATACACGCCTCTTGGATAGTTCACTACGGCAATGACATTTGTAGGAAATTTTTGACACTTCGTACACTTGTAGGAGAAGTACGATATTTCGAGCACGTAAAAAGACGTTCCCTAACACATATTAAAGACTTTGAAGAAAAGAGACACAGCTCGGTTTCCCAAGCTGTGTTCCTCGGAACACTTGTGCATCGCTGGAAGTGAGCAAGTGGTCCGCAAAAACTATTAATACTATTACGTTCTTTTCCAATAATTTGGGAACAGTAATCATTTTTAAACATTTTGTTATGAATTCTGTGATACTAATTATGATTTAAAATTGAAGAAATCACAGAGAAAAACTAACTTTTGTCTTTTTTTAAAATTTTATTAACCTCCAAAATAAATAAGGTGTGCCATCAAAGTACCAGGATTTTCAAAGTGATCGTACATGAGAAAGGTTTAGGAACAACTGCTCTAGGTAATATCTGTCAGGTCAATACTTCCTGAAACAACATATTACTTAGGAACAGCCTTATAATGTCAGGATATTCAACTAATTTTACTCGTGTACAGAATGAAACAGAATTACAGAATGGTGTTTTGCGAATGGTATCATGTTGCGAAAGTGTAATGCCGAAAAATGTTAATGTTTCCATTCTTCCTGGACTTTTAAATTTTATGAGCATTTAAGCCTATAGGAGTTACTCTTGGTACAGTTTCACGAGACGTGATGTTATAGATTAAGAACGCAAATACTGTTTCCCTGCGATGCTCAGCTCTATGATAGGAAGTTGCGTATTGGGAACGGAATTCTAAAAAATAGACGTTAGCAGCTTTTAATTACAAGTAGACAGTGTATCAAGCAGTGCATAAAAATCACATCTGACATTTCTGTCTGCTACCGGATAACGCAGCCTCATGTAGAACATATAAAAAATAAATGTTTACAGCTTTGTGAGCAGAAATAAAAAATTATGGCCCGTTGGTAGAGTTTCTGAAATGATAAATAAAACAGAGGATCCTAAAATTTTTAAACTCCGCGTACAAGCAGAGCGCGAATAAAGGCCGTGTTTTTCTGCCACAGTTTAAAACTCTATCGTTTCCATCTGTTGCTTCTGAATAGCGACCTTTTAAATTTCGTGACTTTAATACGGCACGAGCTACAGATATCATTCACTCACCATAAAACGTGATAAAAGTGAGCTTGTACGTGCGAAGAATAAAGATATAGAGGTTAAAGAGAGTATTCCAAAACAATCAATGCCAGATCTCTGCAGATCGCTAAATAGGATCCAAGCTAAACAAATAATGGATGATTAGTTTTACCGCTACAGCTTTTTAAAGATAGTAATGTTCAGGGGCATGGAGGATTTCTTGCTCTGATGAAGAAGAATATTCGAACAAAGTCGTGTAGAAATCGGGTAAACCTAAAAGTTGCAGTTACATACCATTTTTCCAGATGGAATTTGCTAAACAATGCTTTTTACAGTTACGTAGAAGGCAGTTCATATGTGATCATAATGTAGTAAGTGTTCATTTTAATTATTTGGAATAATAATGCTAACAACAACTGATGGTAAACGTTTTGTGTGTTTCGAGAGGTTTGAGACGTGAGCTCAGCCAAAATATTTATTGAAAATATACAGGGTGTCACAGAAAGGTACGGCCAAACTTTCAGGAAACATTTCTCACACACAAATAAAGAAAAGATGTTATGTGGACATGTGTCCGGAAACGCTTAATTTCCATGTTAGAGCTCATTTTATTACTTATATATATATATATATATATATATATATATATATATATATATATATATATATATATGGTAACTGTAGAATGAAGTAAAATTGTTTTCCGCTTAGATCCTTTCACGAAAACTGTTGTTGTAGTTGTGGCTGATGCCTTGACCAGTACGCCGTACAGATCTCTCACCCATTGAAAATATCCAGTCCTTGGTTATAGAGAAATTATCACTTCTCACTTGCCAGCCACTACAACTGATGAAGTGGAGCATAGAGTTGGAGCAGTAAGGAGCGATATAACGTGACTATCATCCAGGTTCAGTTCGACTCGGTCACGTTAGAGCCACTGTTACTGTCAGTTGAGGCAGTTCGGTGTGATAAATTTCACACCCTGTACACTGAAAAATCACCTACAACTTGTCTCCGGTAAATACACACCTGCAGAACGCACGAATAAAGTTTAAACAAATAGAACGAGTTTCTTACATAACGAGCTCGTCGACCAGACCGTGACAGCCCAAGGAATGTTGACCGGCCGCCGTGTCATCCCTTGCTGCGTCATGTGGATGTGATATGGGTGGGCGTGTGTTACGCACACTTTTAGAAGTGCTGAAGCATCCCTCAACTACCTGTCACTCAGGAGACATCAAAGTCAATGAGCTCTTCGACCTATCCACGTTGCTGTCACAGTTTCCCTACTGCCAGGAAAACAATCCCCGCCTTCATAATAGCGGGTCTGCCTTTCTTGACATCTAGTGATCGATGCCATATTTCATAGGGGTATGCGGGTGCATCTAACCAGACAGTGTGCATGCGTCACATCCACCATGTCACTGCGATCTTAAAGACTTCCTGCAGGTCACTCTATGTTTATATTTCCGACTTCAAAATGGTTCAAATGGCTCTGAGCACTATGGGACTCAACTGCTGTGGTCATTAGTCTCCTAGAACTTAGAACTCCTTAAACCTAACTAACCTAAGGACATCACACACACCCATGCCCGAGGCAGGATTCGAACCTGCGACCGTAGCAGTCGCGCGGTTCCGGACTGAGGGCCTAGAGCCGCTAGACCACCGCGGCCGGCTCCGACTTCCTTTGAGCTGTGTACGAAATAGGAGTGGGAACTGAAAAGTAATTCTTTTAATTTTATCTTGAAAGCTCTTAAAGATTCTTTAATAAAACAACTTTATTAACGTTACGCGTCTTTATTTTTCTTGTCTACATATTTATTTCTCAACATAATCACCCTGGCGACGAACACTTTCCTGCCAGTGAGAAACCGGTCTGTTCAAGCGTCTCTGTAGAATGTTTGACTTTGTTAATGCAGACACAACCTCACCTCTGCTTGCAGCGCTTCTGTCACTATCGAAGTGGCAGCAAAGACCGTCGAAACTGGCTGTCAAAAACCAAGAAGTATTTGTGCTATATTCGTTATAATTTTTTTTTTTTTTACCAGATCGCTGCTTCTCATTTCTCAACATGATAAAATTCAATCAAAGTGAAGTTCTCGATGATGTTCTGATTGTTCGGATTATTGCGGATGTCGCAGGGCTCGTGTGTGGCTTGCGCATTGTCATGCTGGAAGAGAGGGTGTTCCAGTGTGGACGAACTCTTAGATAATATCTTTATAGAAAAGTCAAATGAACAAAATTATATTACAAAACCAATAGTCAATGGCCTCTCAGACCATGACATGCAGTTCCTTCTGTTAAATGTTAATACTGAACAGGATATAAAATCTGTTAAATCTGAGCTCAAGAGGGTAATCAGTAAGCCAAAAATTGATTATTTTAGGACACTCCTCAGAGACATTCACTGGACTGATGTTTACAGTGCTCATGGCATGAATGAAAAATATAACATTTTTGCTAATAAAGCGCTTACCTTATTTGAACACTGCTTTCCCCCAAAACTTACCAAGGTTAGAGCAATGTCTACAAAGAAGCCATGGATTACTCGAGGAATAGGGGTATCTTGTAAAACAAAAAGAAAACTGTATCTGTCAATCCGAAACATTTCCAATGTTGATGCTATAGCACATTATAAGAAATACTGCAAAATATTAAAGACTGTAATACGGATGTCAAAGCAAATATATTACAAGGAAAAGATAGTCATATCAGATAACAAAATAAAGACAATATGGGATATAGTGAAGGAGGAGACCGGTAGAACCAGACATGAAGAGGAACAAATAGCATTAAGAGTAAATGATGCATTGGTGACAGATGTGTATAGTGTTGCAGAACTTTTTAACAAACATTTTATAACTGTTACTGAAAAGATGGGGTTGTCAGGTTCGGTAGATGCTGCTATGGATTACCTTAGACCAGACATTTCAAGTAACTTCCATAATATGAATTTGACCCTCACTACCCCAACAGAAATAACGTCCATCATAAAATCTTTAAAATCAAAAACATCGAGTGGGTATGATGAAATATCAACAAAGTTAATTAAAGAATGTGATTCTGAGCTAAGTAACATATTAAGCTATCTGAGTAACCAGTCGTTTATCAGTGGAATATTTCCCGAATGGCTGAAATATGCTGAAGTTAAGCCACTGTTTAAGAAGGGAGATAAAGAAATAGCATCAAATTTCCGTCCAATTTCACTGTTGCCAGCATTCTCAAAAATTTTCGAAAAAGTAATGTACAGTCGTCTTTATAACCATCTTATCTCAAATAACATACTGTCAAAGTCACAGTTTGGATTTCTAAAAGGTTCTGATATTGAGAAGGCTATCTACACTTACAGTGAAAATGTACTTAATTCATTAGACAAAAAATTGCAGGCAACTGGTATATTTTGTGATCTGTCAAAGGCATTTGACTGTGTAAATCACAATATCCTTTTAAGTAAACTAGAATATTATAGTGTAACAGGAAATGCTGCAAAATGGTTCAAATCTTATATCTCTGGCAGGAAACAAAGGGTGTTATTAGGAAAGAGACATGTATCAAGCTATCAGGCATCATCCAACTGGGAACTAATTACATGTGGGGTCCCACAAGGTTCCATTTTGGGGCCCTTACTTTTTCTTGTGTATATCAATGACCTTTCATCAGTAACATTACCAGATGCCAAGTTTGTTTTGTTTGCTGTGATACAAACATTGCAATAAATAGCAAATCAAGTGAAGTCTTAGAAAGATCAGCCAATAAAATATTTGTGGACATTAATCACTGGTTCCTAGCCAATTCTTTGTCCCTAAACTTTGAAAAAACACACTACATGCAGTTCAGAACTTGTAAGGGGTGTCCCAAGAGTATATGTCTAACATATGATGACAAGAAGATAGAAGAAGTGGACGGTGTTAAATTCTTGGGATTACAGCTTGATAATAAATTCAACTGGGAGGAGCACACCACAGAACTGCTGAAGCATCTTAACAAATCTCTGTTTGCAATGCGAATTTTGTCAGACATAGGGGATATAAAAATGAAAAAGCTGGCATACTATGCTTACTTTCATTCCATAATGTCATATGGGATTATTTTCTGGGGTAATTCATCAAGCCAAGCTAAAGTTTTCCGGGCACAAAAACGTGCAGTAAGAATTATATGTGGTGTGAACTCAAGAACATCCTGCAGAAGCCTGTTTAGGGAACTAGGGATACTAACTACAGCTTCCCAATATATTTATTCCTTAATGAAATTTGTCATTAAAAATATATCACTTTTTCAAACCAACAGCTCAATTCATGGAATCAATACTAGAAATAAGAATAATCTGCACAAGGATTTAAAGTCACTTAGTCTTGTACAAAAAGGTGTGCATTATTCAGGAACACACATTTTCAATAACTTGCCAGCAGCCATAAAAAGCTTAACAACCAATGAAATTCAGTTTAAGAGAAGCCTAAAGGATTTATTGGTGGCCAACTCCTTCTACTCCATTGATGAATTTCTTAGGAAAACCAACTGATTTGTATATAAGTACAACATAACTTCTGCACAATTTCAGTGCAGTAATGTGTTCACTGAAAATTTGTGTGTGTGTGTGTGTGTGTGTGTGTGTGTGTGTGTGTGTGTGTGTGTGTGCTTGTGTGTGCTTGTGTGTGTGTAAGTATAATCTAACTTCTGCACCATTTCAGTGCAGTAATGTGTTCATTGTAAATAAGTATTACAGTAGTTGTATTACATGTTTCTTACCTTATAAATAAATAAAAAACTTTTTTATTTTAAATTCAGTGCAATAGTATTTGTAAAATGACTCTTAGTGTTCATTAAAAAATGACGATCATTCCACTTGGGACCTGTGGAATGGTACATTAGCTTATTTGTTTTAGTTGTAAATATTTGTCATGTATTGTTGTTTTTCTGACATGTTCCACATCCTGGAGGACCTCCTCACTACGGATCAATTGGAATGAAAGTAAATCTAATCTAATCTAATCTAATTCGAAACTGGATTACAGCACGCTGTCTCTCACGCCCCGACATTGTTACCTTACACATCACCTTGTCATACGCTACAAGTACATATGTAAACCTGAAATACAGATGTAGAATGTTAATAACGTTTGTATTAATGTTAATAAGGAAAACGTTACCTAATGTTCGGAGAAACTGTATATGTTGGGTCACGTGTTGGTTCTTTGTTTCTAGGATCATCTTCAGGTGGCACCTGAAAACGGCTTGAGAACCCGAAAGCCTGTTAGTGACCAAACAAATACAGTTTTTCAGAACTCTGGCAAATGTTTTCCTTTTTAATGTTACTATCATTTTCTGACAAGCACCGACAGAAATTCATCTAAAGTTTGTTTTATTTAAAAAGCGTCAACAGTTTTCACGTAAAAAATTCGGATGCATTACTTTTCAGAAAGTCCTTATACGGTACTTCCAACGCATCGTGCCGAACGGAGTGACGGAGCGGTTCTAGGCGCTACAGTCTGGAACCACGCGACCGCTACGGTCGCAGGTTCGAATCCTGCCTCGGGCATGGATGTGTGTGATGTCCTTAGGTTAGTTAGGTATAAGTAGTTCTAAGTTCTAGGGGACTGATGACCTCAGAAGTTAAGTCCCATAGTGCTCAGAGCCGGTGCGGCCTAGTGGCTCTAGGCGCTTCAGTCTGGACCTGCGCAACCCCTGCGGTCGCAGGTTCGAATCATGCCTCGGGCATGGATGTGTGTGATGTCCTTAGGTTAGTTAGGTTTAAGTACTAATTTTTAGGGGACTGATGACCTCAGATGTTAATCCATAGTGCTCAGAGCCATTTGAACCAGCCTTTTGAACAATAAACAAATTTATCAGCTTTACTAATTCATGTTTGTGGAAGGAGATCGAGAGCTCGTCAGAAACTGCCAGGCAGAAGACAGAGAGGAAGAAGAAACTGTCTTCGATTCGTGACTTGCAACTCAGCCTGCTGCAAAGGAAAGCAAAAAATGGTTCAGATGGCTCTGACCAGTATGGGACTTAACTGCTGAGGTCATCAGTCCCCTAGAACTTAGAACAAATTAAACCTAACTGACCTAAGGACATCACACTCATCCATGCCCGAGGCAGGATTCGAACCTGCGACCGTTGCGGTCGCGCGGTTCCAGACTGTAGCGCCTAGAACAGCTCGGCTACCCGGGCCGGCAAAAGAAAGCACATTGTGTTAATAACGCAGAAGAGGTCGCCGCTACTGACGGTGTGATGCGAGCGGAGAGGTGCTTCGCTGGGCGGCGCTGCAAAGTGAAAATTAACCCAGGGGCTGACCCAGTGGAAAAATAGTGCAGGCTCGCGGTGCGGCGCGGCGTAGCGCAGGAATTATAGGTGGCGCGCTCCCGCTCCCTGCTCGCCGCCGTGATAAATGCGGCGCCAGGCCGTATTTCCTCATTCCGCGCGCCAGGTGGGCTCCCAGCGCGCGGGGGTGGCTCAGGCTGGGCGGGGGTGGACTGGCTCGTAGCGGCTGAGGCCTCCCGTCCGTCACGTCGCACACTGCGTGCCTCACGCACTCCCACCGGATAAGGCGCTCCCACGCTGCCGCCGCCTCTGATTGGCGTCCCCTATCAACCTGTCACTCGTTCCGGGGAAACTCCTTGACATTACCTCTGTTCGTTAATAAGGTCAGACGAGCATCGAAGCAGAGCAGATAGGAGATTTCCTTTGGACGCCAAACGCGGATAAGAAATAGTCTGTACAGTCCACCTGCTGGAGTTGTGCCGTTGCTGTATTTTCAAATGGTAATGCCAAATTTTTGTGGCATATTCGGATTATACGGCATATTTCTCAATCACGGAAGGTGGTACTGTAGTGTGTGCCTGTTTTTGCAACATAGAGTCAACGCATTTAATTCTACACTACTGACCATTAAAATTTCTACACCACGAAGATGACGTGCCACAGACCCTTGACGCTGCGTCACAGACGGAGCCCTTGCGATGGTGTACTCAACGACGAACCTGGGTGCACGAATGTCAAAAGGTCCTTTTTTCGGATGAATCCAGGTTCTGTTTACAGCATCATGATGGTAGCATACGTGTTTGGCGACATCGCGGTGAACGCACATTGGAAGCGGGTATTCGTCATTGCCATACTGGTGTGTCACCCGGCGTGATGGTAGGGGGTGCCATTGGTTACACGTCTCCGTCACCTCTTGTTCGCATTGACGGCACTTCGAACAGTGGACAATACATTTCAGATGTGTTACAACCAGTGGCTATACCCTTCATTCGATCCCTGCGAAACCCTACATTTCAGCAGGATAATGCACGACCGCAAGTTGCAGGCCCTATACGGGCCTTTCTGGATACAGAAAATGTTCGACAGCTGCCCTGGCCAGCACGTTCTCCATATATCTCACCAATTGAAAACGTCTGGTCAATGGTGGCCGAGCAACTGGCTCGTCACAATACGCCAGTCACTACTCTTGATGAACTGTGGTATCGTACTGAAACTGCATGGGCAGATGTACCTGTACACGCCATCCAAGCTCTGTTTGACTCATTGCGTATTAAGGCCATTATTACGGCCGGAGGTGCTGTTCTGGGTACTGATTTCTCAGGATCTATCCACCCAAATTGCGTGAAAATGTAATCACATGTCAGTTCTAGTATAATATATTTGTCGAATGAATACCCATTCATCATCTGCATTTCTTCTTGGTGTAGCAAATTTAATGCCCAGTAGTGTACATTTAATTTGCAATGTTTATGTAAAACTTTTGTATTGTAAGGCTGATACTTATGTTCTAAACTTTCTTTAGTGTTGCAAAGACGATTTTACAGAACAGTATGGTTAGCCGCTTTCCTATCTGATTAGAAGCTACGTTTAGAGTGATCCAGGAACAACGATGTGGATGTAATAGCTTTCTGTTCCATCGGCATGCTTCATTTCGGCGACCCGCGTACCTCTTACTATTGGAGTGAGGTGTACACATTCCGCTTTTAACCCGCCCATACTTTTATGTTAGCCAGCCAGGCAAGCTGCTACACGATGCCAGCAGAACGGCCAGGCTACTTTACTTCCCTCCAAGCCAAGCTCCGCCCAACCCATGCAGGCTAAAGGAACCTGACTAGACTGCCCGTCTTCCTACGGTGCTACGCTAAGTACTACTTTATTCACTAAGTAGGGTTCAGACTTCAAGGACACGTACATCGCAAGACGAGGAACATTATGCTATACAGGGTGGTCCATTGATCGTGACCGGGCCAAAATCCCACGAAATAAGGGTAAAACGCAAAAACTACAAAGGTCGAAACTTGTCTATCTAGAAGGGGAAAACCAGATATCGCTATGGTTGGCCCGCTAGATGGCGCTGCCATAGGTCGAACGGATATGGTTCAAATGGCTCGAAGCACCATGGGAGTTAACAGCTGAGGTCATCAGTCCCCTAGAACTACTTAAACCTAACTAACCGATGGACACCACACACACCCATGGCCGAGGCAGGATTCGAATCGATGACCGTAGCGGCCGCGTGGTTCCAGACTGAAGGGCCTAGAACCGCTTGGCACACCGGCCGGCTAAACGAATATCAGCCGCGTTTTTTAAAAATTGGAACCCCCATTTTTTTTATCACATATTCATGTAGTACGTAAATAAATATGAATGTTTTAGTTGGACCACATTTCTCGCTTTGTGATAGATGGCGTTGTAATAGTTACAAACATATGGCTCACAATTTTAGACGTTCATTTGGTAACAGGTAGGTTTTTTAAATTAAAATACAGAACGTAGGTACGTTTGAACATTTTATTACGGTTGCTCCAATGTGATATACACTCCTGGAAATGGAAAAAGAACACATTGACACCGGTGTGTCAGACCCACCATACTTGCTCCGGACACTGCGAGAGGGCTGTACAAGCAATGATCACACGCACGGCACAGCGGACACACCAGGAACCGCGGTGTTGGCCGTCGAATGGCGCTAGCTGCGCAGCATTTGTGCACCGCCGCCGTCAGTGTCAGCCAGTTTGCCGTGGCATACGGAGCTCCATCGCAGTCTTTAACACTGGTAGCATGCCGCGACAGTGTGGACGTGAACCGTATGTGCAGTTGACGGACTTTGAGCGAAGGCGTATAGTGGGCATGCGGGAGGCCGGGTGGACGTACCGCCGAATTGCTCAACACGTGGGGCGTGAGGTCTCCACAGTACATCGATGTTGTCGCCAGTGGTCGGCGGAAGGTGCACGTGCCCGTCGACCTGGGACCGGACAGCAGCGACGCACGGATGCACGTCAAGACCGTAGGATCCTACGCAGTGCCGTAGGGGACCGCACCGCCACTTCCCAGCAAATTAGGGACACTGTTGCTCCTGGGGTATCGGCGAGGACCATTCGCAACCGTCTCCATGAAGCTGGGCTACGGTTCCGCACACCGTTAGGCCGTCTTCCGCTCACGCCCCAACATCGTGCAGCCCGCCTCCAGTGGTGTCGCGACAGGCGTGAATGGAGGGACGAATGGAGACGTGTCGTCTTCAGCGATGAGAGTCGCTTCTGCCTTGGTGCCAATGATGGTCGTATGCGTGTTTGGCGCCGTGCAGGTGTGCGCCACAGTCAGGACTGCATACGACCGAGGCACACAGGGCCAACACCCGGCATCATGGTGTGGGGAGCGATCTCCTACACTGGCCGTACACCACTGGTGATCGTCGAGGGGACACTGAATAGTGCACGGTACATCCAAACCGTCATCGAACCCATCGTTCTACCATTCCTAGACCGGCAAGGGAACTTGCTGTTCCAACAGGACAATGCACGTCCGCATGTATCCCGTGCCACCCAACGTGCTCTAGAAGGTGTAAGTCAACTACCCTGGCCAGCAAGATCTCTGGATCTGTCCCCCATTGAGCATCTTTGGGACTGGATGAAGCGTCGTCTCACGCGGTCTGCATGTCCAGCACGAACGCTGGTCCAACTGAGGCGCCAGGTGGAAATGGCATGGCAAGCCGTTCCACAGGACTACATCCAGCATCTCTACGATCGTCTCCATGGGAGAATAGCAGCCTGCATTGCTGCGAAAGGTGGATATACACTGTACTAGTGCCGACATTGTGCATGCTCTGTTGCCTGTGTCTATGTGCCTGTGGTTCTGTCAGTGTGATCATGTGATGTATCTGACCCCAGGAATGTGTCAATAAAGTTTCCCCTTCCTCGGACAATGAATTCACGGTGTTCTTATTTCAATTTCCAGGAGTGTATTTACCTTTGTGAACTTTTCATTTCTGAGAACTATGCTGTTACTGCGTGATTACCTGTAAATACCACATTAATGCAATAAATGCACAAAATGATGTCCGTCATCATCAATACATTTGACAACACGAGTAACGACATTTCTCTCAATGGCGAGTAGTTCGCCTTCCGTAACGTTTGCACATGCATTAACAATACGCTTACGCATGTTCTCAGGCGTTGTCGATGGATCACGACAGCAAATATCCTTCAAATTTCCCTGCAGAAAGAAATCCGGGGACGTCAGATCCGGTGAACGTGAGGGCCATGGTATGGTGCTTCGACGACCAATCTACCTTTCATGAAATATGGTATTCAATACCGCTTCAACCGCACGCGAGCTATGTGCCGGACATCCATCATGCTGGAAGTACATCGCAATTCTGTCATGGAGTGAAACATTTTGTAGTAACATCGATAGAACAGTACGTGAGAAATCAGCATACATTGCACCATTTAGATTGCCATCGATAAAATGGGGGCCAATTATCCTTCAAATGGCTCTGAGCACTATGGGACTTAACTTGTGAGGTCATCAGTTCCCTTGAATTTAGAGCTACTTAAACCTAACTAACCTTAGGACATCACACACATCCATTCCCGAGACAAGATTCGAACCTGCTACCGTAGCGGTAACGCGGTTCCAGACTGTAGCGCCTAGAACCACTCGGCCACACCGGCCAGCAATTATCCTTCCTCCCATAATGCCGCACCATACGTTAACACGCCAAGGTCACTGATGTTCTACTTGTCCCAGCCATCGTGGATGTTTCGTTGCCCAATGGTGCATATTATGCCAGTTTACGTTACCGCTGTTGGTGAATGACGCTTCGTCGCTAAATAGAATGCGTGCAAGAAATCTGTCATCGTCCCGTAATTTCTCTTGTGCCCAGTGGCAGAACTGTACACGAAGTTCAAAGTCGTCGCCATGCAATTCCTGGTGCGTAGAAATATGGTACTGGTGCAATCGGTGTTGATGTAGCGTTCTCAGCCGGCCGGGGTGGCCGAGCGGTTGTAGGCGCTACAGTCTGGAACCGCGCGACTGCTACTTTCGCAGGTTCGAATCCTGCCTCGGGCATGGATGTGTGTGATAGGTTAGTTGGTATTAAGTAGTTCCGAGTTCTAGGGGACTGATGACCTGAGAAGTTAAGTCCCATAGTGCTCAGAGCCATTTGAACCATTTAGGATTCTCAACACCGACGTTTTTGAGATTCACGATTCTCGCGCAATTTGTCTGCTACTGATGTGCGGATTAGCCGCGACAGCAGCTAAAACACCTACTTGGGCATCATCATTTGTTGCAGGTCGTGGTTCACGTTTCACTTGTGGCTGAACACTTCCTGTTTCCTTAAATAACGTATCTATCCGGCGAACGGTCCGGACACTTGGATGATGTCGTCCAGGATACCGATCAGCATACATAGCACACGCCCGTTGGGCATTTTGATCACAATAGCCATACATCAACACGATATCGACCTTTCCCGCAATTATTAAGCGGTCCATTTTAAATCGGGTAATGTATCACGAAGCAAATATCTTCCGCACTGTCGGAATGTTACGTGATACCATGTTTGTGACTATTAGAGCGCCATGTATCACAAAGCGAAAAAAGTGGTCCAACTAAAACATTCATATTTCTTTACTAACTATTTTTTCTAAGTTGTCCAAATAGTTATTCCTGAATTCCTCAAATGCATTTTATCAGACACAAAGTTAATGTTCCATATTACGTTAATCTAAAAAATACATGTCGAAAGGAAGAAGATTTTCTTTCATACCACGCTTTTTTCGCATTACGTTGAATACCACCAGATTGTGATTTTTAATATACACTGAGAAAAATACTTTTCCTCTTTCAATCAGTGTTTGCCCTAAATTTAGAAAGCCTGTATACCGCTGAATGGACTCAAATCCTAATTACGCATTTCCACACATTTTTCAGCTACCAAGTCTTTGTCGCTTTTTTAAAAATATATGAATTGATGAAAGCGGTGGCGAAATTTACATTTCGTAACATGAATGCTTGTTTAGTAAGGTTGTACATAATTTATATTGCGAGACACCTACCGATTTATCTGAAGCTGCCTAATAAACACACTAAAACTTTTCCCGTGCTTGACTTAGGCACTTTTCCGTCATTGGTGTATATTCCCCAATTCTTAATTTCTCCTCAGTCTCATTTAAATTTGGTTTGTTCATTTTGATGTACCCGCCGTTGAGATAGCTGACCTGCAGTGAAACTACCAACAACATGGTAGTAATGCTGGGTTGACAGAGCAATCTGTTATCGGGTGCAGCAGGCTAAACAGGACCGGTGAAGCTTTGCCAGGCTTGCTGAAACCCACGTCGTCCTGTTTCAGTCACTGTGCTGCAGTACACGCACACTCTTGTGTCTTAGTTGCTACCGGTTCAGCTGCTTTCATGGTTGCGACGGAGATAGGGGCAGGCAAGCTGGAAGGAGAATTTGTACACTTCTGTTCCCATTGCTTCTCACAACTGGGTTGTTCAATTTCTTTGAATATCCGTGGCAGGTGCACCTGTCACGATCGCTTCATGTAAATTTTGCCTTATTGCAATGGTTTTTATCTGTGTTCCGCCGGTAGCTGCGTAGCGACCAGTACAAGGGTTAAGGCGGTTGAATAGTAACACACACCTGATGGCGGGGTACAGGGCGGCCAGCAAAATCAGGAATCTCGATGGTTTCGGGACTCAGGACAGTCAGAAAGCTACGTTACCACACTAGTAGCTTATTTGCAAAAAATATCAATGTCTAGCTATATTACGAGGGTTGAATGAAAAGTAATGCCTCCACCTTAGTTAATTGCGTTTGTATGGGAATATTTTAATAAATCAAACGTAGAAATAATCCTTAGAATGTGATCTTTAATTACCATTACTCACGTTTCCACATAATCACCAGCCAATTGATACATTTCAGTCAACGATGAACAAGTTTAGTGAAGCCGTCGTCGAAGAACTCGACACCACAGAGTCACAGTTCTCTTCATCAGAAGCAAAATTATGTCCCTACAGACCGTCTTTCATTACCGGGAACGGATGGAAGTCAGACGGTGCTAAATCTGGATTGTATGGAGGATGCTTTACGGTGGTGAAATTCAGTCTGTGGTGTTCTGCTGTGGTGGCACGTGAAGTGTGTGGCTTGGCATTGTCATGCTGCAGGAAAAAATTTCCCTTTTCCTGTCGGACCCTTGTTAGCCGTCTTTTCAGAGTTCGCAACGTAGTGATGTAACGCTCTCAATTTATTGTTGTTGCACGATCAAGGAAATCAACACGGATAACACGATCTGCGTCCCAGCACATCATGGCCATGATTTTTGCAGCTGAAGGCTGCGTCTTGAATTTCATTTTCTGGGGCGAGTCTTTGTATCGATATTCCATAGACTGACGTTTCGTCTCCGGGTTGTAATGGTGTACCCACGTTTTGTCTCCTGTCACAATTGAATGGAGAAAGGCGTCATATTCATTGTCGTAACGCGAGAGGAGTTCCTGGAAAATTTCAAGCCTGTGTGCTTTCATTTCAGGAGTCAGAATCGGGGGTATCCATCGTGCACAGATCTTGCGATAGCCATGCAAAGCAATAATGTGACCCACACGTTCTTGTGAAACGCCGATTGTGCTTGCAGTTTCTCTCTGAGTGATACGACGATCGCCCTGAATCAATCTGTCAACATCATGCTCTAACACTTAAGATGCAAGATGACAATAAAGCAATCACGGCTGCAAGAGTCAGGAATGTTACAACATGATTGACTAAAAAAGCAGTAACAAGTCCATTTTCAAAGTGAATTCCTTAATTACAACCACAACAACAACAAGAGCAACAACAGCAGCAACAGCAACAGCAACATCATCATCATCAACAACAACAACAACAACAAAATGTCATGTCTGTTATTCCACAAGAGCTTATGTTGAAAATTGTAAGACAGCAGATAACGTACAGGACGTTAATACAATGCACTCTTTACTGGCGGCAGCTGCTTCACTATGCGAGGTTTAGTGTTTCGTTAATAGTATCCGTATGCTGGTCTACCAACGTGATTAAACCGAATAATTGCCAATATTGTCCCACTGCTCAATTTAGCCCCTTCTCCAGTACATGTCTCTTACGATGTAGCTGTAAGAATGTCTATTTTTCTTAAATAAAACTGCAGTCATTTTATTATGGAGGAGCCTGGTAAGTGAAAAACTACAAGAGATAAAATAACTGGATATAGCAATAACTGAAAAATAGATAGAAGGAAACATCCAGACTGAAATAACCCATAACAATAGTTATAGAAAAATCACCATCCAGGGTGCAATTTGTTGAAGAAATCTTAAGGAAATGTAATTCATCCTCCAGTTCTATTAGAAAACGATATTTTCTAGTATCGATTCTTGTATGTTGATGAACAACGTCGGGCACTCTACAAGGAAGGAAGGAAGGAAGATTGGGTTTAACGTCACGTCGAAATTGAGGTCATTACAGACGGAGCGCAAGCTCGGATTGTGTCAAGCATGGGAAAAGAAATCGGCCGTGCCCTTACAAAAGAACTATCCTGCTAACAGCGTGAAACTATTTAGGAAGTTCACGGAAAACCTAAATCGGGATATCCAGACCCGATTTGAAACAGTCGTCCTTCCGAATGCGTGTACATTTCGTCGACGCATCGTTTAGTAAGACTGAGGAAAAGAAGGGCAGATTCTAGGCTGAGAGTCTTTGGATGAACCACAACGGGACAAAAAAAACCTTAAGAAATTGCGATTCATCCACAAAAGAAATGACTTTTGAAATATTTGTAAGACCGATTCTTAAGCATTGCTGATCATTCTGGACACTTAACACGTTGGATTAACAGCAGTGTTATATTGTTAGGGCAAATAGAAAGCATCCCTCTGCAGAAGTTGCTTTATACTGGCTAAAACAAAAGTGTCATCAAAAGTTTTATTTATACTTTTGACCACGACAGTTACGCAAATGAATAGCAGCACTGGGTCCGCATCTCATGGTCGTGCGGTAGCGTTCTCGCTTCCCACACCCGGGTTCCCGGAATCGATTCCAGGCGGGGTCAGGGATTTTCTCTGCCTCGTGATGACTTGGTGTTGTGTGATGTCCTTAGGTTAGTTAGGTTTAAGTAGTTCTAAGTTCTAGGGGACTGATGACCATAGATGTTAAGTCCCATAGTGCTCAGAGCCATTTGAACCATGTTTTGCAGCACTGGTCTTTTTATAATATGAAGAAGTGGCTACCCTTTCACAGGCGATGCAGAAATGTTTTCGGTTTACTTCTGTCGTTTCAGAATGGTGAAAACACTTATCGTAACATATGTTGACCACCTTCTGCGTCGTTGCCTGATATTCACTAGACAGGTAAGCGCCGAGAACCACGCAACACATGGAAACCAATATCCACGCCTAGCTGATAGCCGAAAATTCTGGAAAGGACGAACAGTATGGCTTCAGGTACTTTGAGCCATATCAGAACTTATGAAGCAAGGCTGAATCGTTTTACACTACAGTAGAATTCCAAACCAATTTTCAGTTTGAGAAAAGTTCAATGATTTAATGAGGACATCAATGATGAGATAAGAACTGGCGTTCTGTTCGCTTGATGGTTACCTATTTCCGTTAGAAGGCTTTCGCTCTTCTCCTCGTAACGTGTGTACCACGAACTCTGGATTCACAGCTGTCGAAAGTGGAAAGTATGAGCCGTAAAAATTATATTAGCTTCACTCCCCAACCATGTCTACGTATCGCTGGTGTGGCAGGTTATGTTAAAAAACGTTGCGTTTAGTAAGTCTGAAAAGTTTTCTCATAGACCGCGAACGACCACAAATTTCGGTGACTTAAAGTACTTAACAAAGAAACAATTTTTGAGGTACACATGCCATCATTAGGCATCAACGGAAATACAAAAACATTTTAAAAGGCTAACATATAAAAAAATGTTGTGCTTTAACCATTGTGCGGAGAAAGAGGAGGATTTTCTAACAGGAGAGCATATTCACATTGTTTGCTGATTTCCTGTTCATATTTTAAAAAAATTAATCATTCACTTTGTTTCTTTGAAACGGTTGTGATCTTGTGGTGTGTTTTGTTATCTACATTCCCATGACTCCTTGGATCTTGTTAACCACTGTGTATAAACTTGAAAAAGTCGCTTCAAACACGTCATCACAATCAATTGTAATGTTCATTAGAAATAAGATGTTGTGTTGGAAGAAATGCAAAAGTGGAAAAACGAGATCCAAAACGAAGTTACAGATTTCAAGAACTCAAATTTCTTCATCAACTTCAGTTCAGTACTTCGAACAGCAGTATTTTTGTAATTGTTTAAAGTAAACTTTATACAGTCATTGTTAACATTAAACAGTCACAGTCTCTCTTACTGTAATATATTTCGTTGAGATGCGTCGGAGATGGGGCAGCATGATGTGTAGAAGACACTGCAAGTGACAGAAACCACAAGTATCCAACATCGATCGTTAAATCGGAACTAGCTTTGTTTCTTCTGCACAGTAGAGTTGATTAAGGTGCTGTGTTTTAAGTATGATTTGGAACTTTACAAACAGAGATTGACAAGCTACAGGGAGCCATAGCAATAAGAAAGCCTTTTCATGTGGACAAAGTGAGTGATATTTTTTTTCTTATTATGAGAACAGCAAACCTACAAACTAAGTGAATATTTACAGATCTATATCATAAATTCGCGAATGAGGAAGTTGAATATTCCCTCATATTACATCATCCTCCTGTTTCCCTTCAGGATGGGTGCAGCACATGCCATGACTATAGGGGCGACATTAATATATACCGGGTGATCAAAAAGTTAGTATAAATTTGAAAACTTAATAAACCACGGAATAATGTAGATAGAGAGGTAAAAATTGACACACATGCTTGGAATGACATGGGGTTTCACTAGAACCACCCCATATTGCTAGACGCGTGAAAGATCTCTTGCGCGCGTCGTTTGGTGATGATCGTGTGCACGCCCGCCACTTTCGTCATGCTTGGCCTCCCATGTCCCCAGACCTCAGTCCGTGCGATTATTGGCTTTGGGGTTACCTGAAGTCGCAAGTGTATCGTGATCGACCAACATCTCTAGGGATGCTGAAAGACAACATCCCACGCCAATGACTCACCATAACTCCGGATATGCTTTACAGTGCTGTTCACAACATTATTCCTCGACTACAGCTATTGTTGAGGAATGATGGTGGACATATTGAGTATTTCCTGTAAAGAACATCGTCTTTGCTTTGTCTTACTTTGTTATGCTAATTATTGCTATTCTGATCAGATGAAGCGCCATCTGTAGGACATTTTTTGAACTTTTGTATTTTTTTGGTTTTAATAAAACCCCATGTCATTCCAAGCATGTGTGTCAATTTGTACCTCTCTATCTACATTATTCCGGGATTTATTCAGTTTTCAAATTTATACTGACTTTTTGATCACCCAGTATCTGTGCTTATGTAATTTTTTTGTTTGATATTCCCTTTCCAGTCTGAAGGTGAGGTCTGTACCTCAGAAATGATGCTTTATTAGATTACTTAAATAAGTCAACAAAATTTGTGCCTTATAGCGGTCTCTGAGTAAGTTTTTCACATTCTGAAGCAGTGACTACGGTCGTTTAACAGTCAATATAACTTTAAATTTTTTTTGTAAGTAGGTGAGTATAGTTGAGAATTATTAGACATAATTTTTATCTCGGCTGTCTCTAGATGAAGTGAAAGTATGAAACTCTAAAGAGGCGCGTTATTTTTCAACAGACTACAGAGTAACGAAATTCCTGGACACGAATTCCTAAGTTCTGGGATGACGACTGTCGACGATTTCAAGGAAGAGCACTCATCTGGTTGGCAATCGTTTTCTCCGGCCCAGGATCGATTTGTAATCACGACAGACGATTGTAGCGCGGTCATCGTCTTCGAAGTCCGTACTATAGGGGAAAGGTACTGGTAGAAAAATGGCTCTGAGCACTATGCGACTGAAATTCTGAGGTCATCAGTCGCCTAGAACCTAGAACTAATTAAAACTAACTAACCTAAGGACATCACACACATCCATGCCCGAGGCAGGATTCGAACCTGCGACCGTAGTGGTCGCTCGGCTCCAGACTGTAGCGCCCAGAACCGTACGTCCACTCCGGCCGGCCGGTACTGGTGGAGCAGAGTAAACAGACGCCGTGAGAGCGTCACACCATTAGGGATTCGCTGTGTAGTTTGTTGAGAGACGGTGCCGCCTACGCAGCCAGTACACCTGTGCGGAGTGCTCAGAGAGAGGCAGAGCAGAGAGCAGCTGTGACGGGAATTACGGGCGCCTTCGCGTTCCCCGCAAGCCGGCGCGGCTTGTGATAAATGCGGCCGCCGTCTGTTCTCATCCGCGGCGGCAGGTAGGAGCGTTGCCGGGGCAACCAGCGTTGCGGGCGGGCGAGCACCTCCGCCTGAGCAACTGTGCACTTTGCGGGCGCATCCGCTCCCACACCACCTACACAGCGGCATCTGCTGTACCTCGTGTCGCAGCACGTTGTCCCTTTATGTGATATTTCGCCGATGAGACTGCTATCCGCAATGAGAGTGGGGAGGAACTGCAGCGACTGTAAGACGCAAATGGCAGTAATGAGCGCACACTGTGAAGTGAGAGTAAATGGAAGACACTAGTTTTTAACGTCCAGTCGACAACGAGGTCGTTAGAGACGTAGCGTAGAAGAATTACGAGAGTGATGTGCAGTAGCAGAAATAATATTAGCGGTGAATTTAAGATCCAAACTGCTGACCATGTTTTTTCTTGGAAGCATAAAATGCGTGACGGTCGAAACAAGTAGTGGCGATGAGGGACTTCGTGGCTAAAATATACTTTTTGGCATCAAACATCGGCCTTAAATTGAGGAAGAAGTTTCGGAGCATTTACGTTTGGAACGTTAGATCATACAGCTTGTCTGATTCTGCGTGGATACTTTTAAGGATCTTTGCGAGTAGCAGGATGATGATCCGGTGTTTGGTCACCTAAAGGGGAAAAATCAAGAAAGGGGAAACATTTAAGCTGTATTTTCTAAAAGGAAATGTCCTGTGCTGTACAGCGCGGGGTAGACGCGAGGATAATAGTTCTGCATGAAGATGTAGTACCTGTTGTCTTTAAATACAAAGTAACCTCACTTAACGAGCACCTCCCATAACGCGTAATTCGCACAACAAGCAAAACAAATAGTAAAAAAATGACTCACATAAGCAGCGATGTTTTGCACAACGAGTGACGACGATTTAGTGTGACGTCAACAGCGCATGCACGCGGCGGGGGAACGTTCAACATTATGAACACCTTTCATTGTTGACATCGGCACATCAACAATGACTTTAATACGTACTGCAGTCTGGATGTAGCGCTCTTTCTGCTGCCATCTTCGTGTAGCTTGTGATCACACATTTTCCTAAGCTTGAGTTCACTCAGTGTTCTTTTGTGTGCAAATTTTAATGATCTTCGTAGAAATGTCCCCAAAGAGTCGCAAGAAGACAACCATAAAAGAAAGAAAATGACCTTAGAAATTAAACGTAAAATCACTAAAAACGGGAACGTGTTGTGAGCGTAACTGATTTAGTATGCACACACAGTCGGTCTATACCAACTGTTTACAGTATTCTGAAGCACAAGGACAAGATTAAGGAACCAGATTCTTCAAAGGGAGTGACAAGAGTATCTAAACATAGGTTTTGTAGTGTGGATGATGTCGATGTCTCCTCCTTATATGGATGAATGAAAAGCAATTGCAAGGGGACACTATTAACGTGAACATCATTTGTGAGAAGGCGAGAATGATTTTCGCCGACCTCCTGAAGAAGAAGCCAGCATCAGCAGCGGACGAGGAAGTGTTTACTGGAAGCCGTGGGAGACTCGAGATTTTAAAGAGAAGAAACGGCATCCACATAGTTGTGAGGCACAGTGAAGCAACCAGCTGCGACACAAAGGCAGCAGAAACCTTCATCAGCAACTTCAAGATGCTGGTAGATTCTGAGGGTTATCTGCCACAACAGGTTTTTAATTGTGACCAGACCTCCAGGTCTAACTTTTCTATGAAGGACGCTCCTGCCCATTCTCGAGGCCTACAAGACCACCTCCTTGAAGAATTTTATTTCGTAAAGATAGGACTGCAGTCTAGAATCATAACTGATTATAAGATCAGTAATGTTAAGAGAGAAAATACCTCATAAGTTGGGCCCGGATTTTAATTACCTAAAAAACAATGAAATATGCAAGCATTACATAAATATGATCTTAAAAATAAAATATGACTTAATAGAAGTTTATTTATAGCATTCTTGTTTGTTTATTTAATTTTTTATTCACCATAAAGTAATACAAAATTCACTTCTCAAAATATTGTAAGTATAGTTCTTTTTTTCTGTAGGATTTGTGGCTAATTTGCACCTGTTTTTTTTAATGTCAGAATGTTTATTTTCTCAACACAAAGTACAGTGAAAAGATCATCTATCGAAACAGTACAACAATTTTTTTTATTTCTACATAGGGTTTAAAGCGTTTCACATTATTTAATACCGTATGTCAATCTTCAGTATCTGCAAAGTTGCACTGGATCACAAGGTGCATTTTCAGGTTTTCCATCGTCAAAGATCTACGGTTGTCGCTGAGGATAGTTTTGTACCTGGAAAAGCTCCTCTCCACTTCACAAGACGTCACTGGAGAGTATTTGAAGGCAGCCGGGTCGCTGGAGTTCAGCTTTGTTTCAGTAACTTCAAACGTTGCGGCATTCTCTGAAAGACTGTCACTGATTTTTCAGAATATCCAGGACTCCGTTGGAGAACACTTTGAAATTTGGTTTTGACTTTGTCAGCCACATGACCACGAACTGGATCCAACTCACTCTGCACATGTTGCACAATACTCAGGGTCTCACATAGCTGACTGCCAACAGCTTCCAGTCGTTTGATGGCTTTTTATATCACTGAAAAACTGGCGTTGATGTACGCCAAGTTTCGAGACAATGGAGCTGTAAAAACGTCTTCCACAATTGTGATAGCACTTGATTCATCTCTATCAAGCTCACAGAAGATTGTCTTTATTTGAGTGTAGTTGGTGCAGTAATATTCAGCAGCATTAAGCCAAGAACCCCATCGTGTAAGAACAGGTTTAGGTGGGAGGGGCGTTGAAGGTGGTTGTTCCTTGAATTTATGCACCCGTAGCGGAGCCTTCACATAGGTTTTCTTGCCACAGGAAATTAATTTGTCCACGTCAGGGTAATTTGATCGCACCTCTTCGGCAACTCTGTGCAACACATGTGCAAGGCAAGTGGCGTACACCTTACTGGGGTAGAGAATGTGAAGCCCTCTGGCTGCTTTAGCCACACATGAAGCACCATGTGTTAGAAGCAGGAAAACTTTGTCTCTTTTCACATCATCCGGCCACAGTAGCTTAAGAGAGTTGTCAAACAAAATAACAATCGTCGAATTGTTTACTCTATCGACAGCTTCACACGTTAGTAGGAACATAACTCAAGGGCCATCAACTTTTAGAACACCAACAACAACATCTGCTATATATCGCCCATTAATATCAGTAGTTTCATCTATCGACAGCTAGATCTTTTGATCAGCAATAGTAATTCGTATTTTGTTGAGCACATCATTGTAGCATACAGATAAATAGTTCTGATTCATCTGGAACTGGATGTTCAAATGGTTCAAATGGCTCTGAGCACTATGGGACTTAACATCTGTGGTCATCAGTCCCCTAGAACTCAGAACTTCTTAAGCCTAACTAACTTAAGGACATTACACACATCCATGCCCGAGGCAAGATTCGAACTTGCGACCGTAGCGGTCACGCGGTTCCCGACTGAAGCGCCTAAACCGCACGGCCACACCGGCCAGCCGGAACTGGATGTGTTGTGTACTTGTCCAAGTACTGTCTGAAGCGTGGATTCTTCAGCTTTTCCAATGGGATGTTGCAGGACACCATGATCTCACACAAATCCTGGCAGAATGATTGCACGGTTAACTATTGACCTGTCTGTTCAAATAACAGCGTCTGCCTGCTGTTATTTTCAGCACTTTGTTTCACACAGCTGCTGTGTTTAGCGGCATTATAGTGTCTTTGCTCGTAAAAGCGCTTTTCTGCGCTAACTTTAACTTCATACAGTTTTCAAAATAATATTTTCCCATCAGTACCAAAGAACTTCTCTCCAAATTCTTGAACACATCCTCGCAACTTCCCGCTGTCGGAGCACTTTGCTTTAGGCATGTTGAACAAGGTAAAGGCTCTATTCCAACTGGTTATTGGGAACACCTGTGCGACTGCGATGATTATTACGGCAGATGCCTCCTTTGTTGGCTCTGAGAGCGTATTGTCAACTTATGACTTTATATGCACAATCGAAATACATTTTTGGACACATAAATTGTTCTAAAATTCACCCTATAGTTCAGAAAAATGATTTGTCTGGGCCCTACTCATAAGTAGATTTACAATCTATCACATGTAACTTTAGCCATCTTACCGAAAAAAATGATCATCCTCAACAAACCATAAGGACAAATTTCTCCCTACCAACACCACTCCTTTGCTCCAGCATATGGACCAGAAGATTATTTCTAACTTTAAGAAACTCTATTCTTTGCACTCTTCGGACTTTTTTTTGAATTGACTGTAGCTACCAATCTCCCTCTCAGAGAGTTTTGGAAATATCACTTCAGCATCGTTGATTGCATCAGGATGATCGAAAAGGCGTGGGAAGGGGCTACCAAGAGAACTTCTGCATGGAAGAAGCTTTGGTCGGACTGCGTTGTCAAATGTGACTCTGAGGCATTCGACTCAGTACCTGTGGAGTCTGTAGACAACGAGATTGGTTTGTGTCTTCGGCCAAGAGCGTTGGAATAGAAGTGAATGAGCTTGTGGAAGTTCACAGCCAAGAAATGACCACTGAAGAACTTATGGAATTGCAATGTGTTTCACAGAAGACAGCTGTGGAGAGGTGTTCTTCAAGGAAGGAGGGGGAGGAGGAGGGAGTAGGAGGAGGAGGCGGGGGAGGTGGTAACAGCAAAGCAACAATCTTCTGGCGCAATAAGATAAATGGTGAAAGGGTACGAATCTGTTGAATCGTAAATTGAAAATCATCACCCTAATAAAGCAGTGGCTACGCGCACTACAAATTTATTTGACAATAACGCTGTGTCGCATTTTCTCCAAGCGCTGAAGCGTCGGCAGAAACGAATGACTATAGATAGCTTCCTAGTAAAACAGAATTAGTTACGTATCGTGAATAATAAAGTAAATAATACTCTATGTATAATTTTCTTTGAACAAATCGCATGAATAAAATAAAACTTTTAGTACTCTTTCCGCAAGGAACGCATTATAGCATTTTATGTAAATTTATGTGGGACAAACTGTTTCGCGTAACGTGTGTTTTGCACTACGATCAAGATTCAGGAACTAATTATGATCGCTATGCGAGATGCCACTATGTTATCATGAAACTCCCATAGACGATCGTCTTGGGGACTTTAAGACCAGAATGTAGAACAGGGAACAGAGCATGTAGTAAAGGATGGACAAACAAGTTTAGGAATTGGTCCTCAAGTGTAAGATTTTTTTTGACCCATGCCCGAGAGAGGACATGAACCTCCGACGGGGGCAGCCACCCATACCGTGACAATACGCCCTAGACCGTGCGGCTACCCCACGCGGCCAAAGTAAGTATTGTGCCTTCAGTAAACCAATGCTTGACACATGGCAGTGTATTCTGCCATCTGTGGTTGCTGATCTGCCTATGGAAAGAATGTATGTTTATTAAGTGGGCCCTTTTCCACGTCCGCGAGGGAGGAACCGGTACACACTCATGGGCGTAAACGCATTTACGCGTTTTTGTTGGTTAACGCCTACGCGAGGCTCTACCTCCAGTATTACCAACAAATGTTTCCAGTTAATGTTTTTCAAGTTTGGTCTTTCTATTTTATTGGCTAGGGGTAATGTCCCGAACCTGAACTTCACCTCGGGTACTTTCGTAACTTTTGATTCAATGCGGGTATTAGCCATACCACGACTATGACGTAATCTCCTAATCCGTCTTCAGCGTACTGCGCTCATTGTCTTCAATAGTGCGCCCCACACGCGTTGGGATAGCTCCCGGCCGAGCCTTTAACCCCGCCTCGCAGGAGATCCGTTACCTAACTTCGGTTGCTTTAATGCCTTTAGACCTAGTTACCCATTGTCCAATTTGTAGACGTTGAACGATTCGCTAGTTGAGAAAACTGATGTCATGCAAATTTCGGATAACTGGAAGCGCGCATGGAGCAATTTTGGACTCGCTCAAGAGAAACTAGAGGACCGTTAGAATGCTGGAAAGAAGCTGATCTCGTTGAAGCCAGGTATAGTGTGCGGTTTAAAAATTTGACAGCAGTAAGCTGCGTGCAGGATAAACTAATGGGGAACTCTTGCCCAGATTTTTGGAAACCGTTCAGATCCTGCCACTGGTAACCACGCTCGTCAGGAATCCGCAGACCAAGCGGGTACATGTTTCATAAGGCAGGCCTTTGCAGGAGCGGGGTACAACCGAATGAACATAGGTTGTTTAAGACTGTTGAGTGAGTGCTGATCTATGAAGTGTTCTGTGCAAAGATTAGCGAGTTAGTCTCGTAAGTACTTCAAGGTATCTAGCTAGCCGTGTAGGTAAAACTGAGTGCTCTTCTAAGCAATGGAATTACTACGAACGATTGCATATATGAGTGAGTGCTGATCTATGAAGTGTTCTGCGTAAAGATTAGCGAATTAGTCTCGTAAGTACTTCAAGGTATCTAGCTAGCCGTGTAGGTAAAACTGAGTGCTCTTCTAAGCAATGGAATGACTACGAAAGATTGCATATATAGACGGATTGTGATAGTATTTATAGAATGACACAGTGCTGTAACCCAAGGACTGACATACTTGGTGCGAATTTCAGCGTTGCCTTTCCATGTAAATAATGCAAACAGAAGTTATGATGGTACTTTTACTTCACCAGTACCAGCGGATTTGAATTTTCACTGAGTGAGTCCAGCGCAGCGCGCTCGCACCGCTGAAATAATGCACACGGCGGATATAGGTGCTGGGAGAGCGCTTCGCGGACTGGACGGGCAGCCTGTGGAGCGATCAACCTGGCCAGGTCGCTCGAACGAGGACGATGGTGCGGCCACACCTGGTTGTCCATCGGGTTCCAATGGCTAAAGAGCTCATATTATTGAGAAGCAACTGCACCGTGTATCAAGAGAAAGTGGTTCCTGCATGACTTGAAAGCATTTTCACTGTACCATTCTAAAGCACTCTGTCTTCAGGCCACAAGTTCCCCATCGGGACATCCGACCGCCGTGTCGTCCTCGGATGAGGATGCGGATAGGAGGGGTGTGCTCCCCCGGTCGTTACAATGGTCTTCTTTGACCGGAGCCGCTGCTATTCGGTCGAGTAGCTTCTCAATTTGCATCACGAGGCTGAGTGCACCCCGAAAAACGACAACAACACATGGTAGCCAGGATGGTCACCCATCCACGTGCCGGCTACGCCGGACAGCGCTTAACTTCGGTGATCTGACGGGAACCAGTGAATCCACTGCGGCAAGGCCGTTGCTCATACCGTTCTAAGTAACAGACATTGAAGTGAATCAGAAATTGAATGTACTATTTCCTATGTGTTGTGACTCGCGTGCAAGTCAAGTTGCAATATTTTGTAATATAACTAGTGAGGCGCGTGTTGCCGGCTGACATGTAGAGTTTAGTTTAAGAAAGCTTTATCTATTCTTGTAGAAATCATCTGATTAAGGGAGTACCATCTGCTCACTTACTATCTAAATGAAATTGCTCCCTGAGTCTCTACATCTACATCTACATGATTACTCTGCTATTCCCAATAAGGTGCCTAGCAGAGGGTTCAGTGAACAACCTTCAAGCTGTATCTCTACCGTTCCACTCTCGAACGGCACGCGGGAAAAACGAGCACTTAAATTTTTCTGTGCGAGCCCTGATTTCTCTTATTTTATCGTGATGATCATTTCTCCCTATGTATGTGGGCGCCAACAGAATGTTTTCTCAATCGGAAGAGAAAACTGGTGATTGAATTTTCATGAGAAGATCTCGTCGCGACGAAAGACGCCTTTGTCCTAATGATTGCCACTCCAGTTGAGGTACCATGCCTGTGACACTATCTCCCCTATTTCGCGATAGTACAAAACGAGCTGCCCTTCTTTGTACTTCTTCGATGTCATCCGTCAGTCCCGCCTGACGTGGATCCCACACCGCACAGCAATACTCTATAATAGGGCGGACTAGCGTGGTGTAAGCAGTCTCTTTAGTAGACCTGTTGCACCTTCTAAGTGTTCTGCCAATGAACAGCAGTCTTTGGTTTGCTCTACCCACTATATTATCTATGTGGTCGTTAAAATTTAGGTTATTTTTAATTGTAATCCCTAAGTATTTAGTTGAATTTACAGCCTTCAGATTTGTCTGACTTATCGCGTAATCGAAATTTAGTGGATTTCTTTTAGTACTCATGCGAATAACTTCGCACTTTTCTTTATTCAGGGTCTTGTTCGCCTGTGTTCAATCGATATTCTGCAGGCGCAGATCTGACTATAGTTTTTATGCTTGTAATAGGATTTAGAGTTGTAAAACTGCTCCGTTTATAATTATAATTTTTTTATCAATCTCTATTTCACAGTTGGCCAATTTTTAAGAGAGTTACTTGATACTATTTTTGACATGTTGTAGTCTTCCGCCTGTAGGGCCAGCAACCTTTTGGAACAACAACTTCACGGATTGCCCTTATACTATGCAACCCCTGTGCACCAGATAACAATTTCGCAGCAGTTCCACAGGTGGCTCTTGCAGCGCCACCAGAGATCGCAGACCTGTAAGAGGTGGTGGTGGGGGGGGGGAGAGGGGGGGGGGGAGAGAGACATATTTGGATCCACGACCTACGTGACGCGACCTCAAATATTTCCTGCGGTATCCAGCCCGCGACAGTATGTAGGCCCACGCTCCACCGTGCAGAGCCTGTCCACGTGAAGCCGGACCTACAAAGTTTTATTCTGTTAAATCACGATGAGTTTTACTTTCGGAAAGAGAAAGGCAACAAAGAAGTGTTCCGGGTGCTACCTTCTTAATGGAAGCAAGAGCTGGAACCAAGATATGTTTGTCGACCTATGAAAGGCATTTGACAACAATAAATGTTGCAAGTTGTTCGAAATTCTGAGAGAAATAGGTGTAACGTATAATGAAAGATGGGTAATATACCGTATGTACATGAAACCAGATGCAACAGTAAGAGCGGAAGTAAAAAGAGCTCATATTAAAAAGAGTGTGACACTGTTAATAGTCCTGTTCCAAAGGTAATATGACACGGAAACACGTCAGAGGTTTTACTGAAATTTTTTATTGTAATGAAATCTATGTCACAAATGCAATACCCCTAGCTCTATCATAATACAATTAATAAATTGGCTCTTATTGAGGCGGTTGATCAACAACAACAACAACTTCAGAGTTTCCCAAAGTTAAAGTTCATAAGACTGACCCAAATAAAGCCTGAAGCGCAACGTAAAGTTTCCCAATTACTTGAACCAGTTACTCTCTGAAATATGAATCAAAAGCTGAAGTCTGAGGTCTTAGAAAGACTTTAATGTACAAAAGTTATTATGGAATCACAGCACTTTGGGCCATACTTCACTAATGAAGTACCGACGAGAAGCTAACTATTGTTGTTGTTGTTGTTGTTGTTGTTGTTGTTGTGGTCTTCAGTCCTGAGACTGGATTGATGCAGCTCTCCATGTTACTCTATCCTGTGCAAGCTTCTTCATCTCCCAGTGCTTACTGCAACCTACATCCGTCTTAATCTGCTTAGTTTATCCATCACTTGGTCTCCCTCTATGATTTTTACCCTCCACGCTGCCCTCCAATGCTAAATTTGTGATCCCTTGATGCCTCAGAACAGGTCCTACCAACCGGTCCCTCCTTCTTGTCAAGTTGTGCCACAAACTCCTCTTCTATCCAATTCTGTTCAATACCTCCTCATTAGTTATGTGATCTACCCATCTAATCTTCAGCATTCTTCTGTAGCACCACATTTCGAAAGCTTCTATTCTCTTCTTGTCCAAACTATTTATCGTCCATGTTTCACTTCCATACATGGCTACACTCCATACAAATACTTTCAGAAACGACTTCCTAACACTTAAATCTATACTCAATGTTAATAAATTTCTCTTCTTTAGAAACGCTTTCCTTTCCATTGCCAGTCTACATTTTATATCCTCTCTACTGATTTTGCTCCCCAAATAGCAAAACTCCTTTACTACTTTAAGCGTCTCATTTCCTAATCTAATTCCCTCAGCATCACCCAACCTGATTCGACTACATTCCATTATCGTCGTTTTGCTTTTGTTGATGTTCATCATCTATCCTCCTTTCAAGACACCGTCCATTCCGTTCAACTGCTCTTCCAAGTCCTTTGCTGTCTCTGACAGAATTACAATGTCATTGGCGAACCTCCAAGTTGTTATTTCTTCTCCATGGAGAAGCTAACTATGTTTGTGCAAATACTACCAGCACTAATTCCGAAATTATCAAAGCGGTGAAGAAGTATTGAAGCAGATTATATCGAGACCACTATTAAGAAGTCCGGTGCCTCGGTGACGTGCAAAGTGGAGGGGCGTCCACGTTGATACGAGTGACGCAGTGGCGAAGTATTTCCGGGGCTGCTGGCAGCGCTGGAACTGATTTCTGGAACCGGACCGCGTGCCTAAATGATTGGCTAGCCGAGTGATTTCCTACGTGTGATTGATTCCAGTCCATATCCGCGGAAGCAGGCAGTAGTTCAGCCTGTGGGCGTCGATCGTAGCTGCGCGCACGTCTCCCGGTAGTCGGTGGCGCCCTCTGTTGGTCTGGCGGCATGGCTGTCCGGTTTAAGTTGCTGCGGCCGCTGTTCTGTCGGCGCACTGCCGCCATGATTCGGTTGTGCGGGTAGCTGTTGGCTCCTGCTGTCCGCGTAGGCACAGCTGCTGGGTTACACTTTTTTTCCATTCCTGTCCAGCTACAAACCGAAGAAAGGATGACGGCATAATAAGAAAGGTACAAGAGTGGGATTAGAAAAAAAGCAATCAGGAGGGACAGGAATAGGAATAGTTATAACATAAATATCAAAACTTGTGACCAATAAATACACGAAGTTAATGTATTTGGTTGCTTAAGAAGCGAATTAACATACGACAGACGAAGCAAGAAAGGCATTAAAGCTCAATATCACAGGCTAACAGGGCATTCGTGACCAAAATAAAGGGGGAAAAAGAAGTGGGAATCATGGAACAGATGAGAACTGAAGCGTTCTCGATGTGGTTCTAACGAAGGGTATTGATGTAAGTTTAACTGATACGATACGGAATGAGGAGAGTTTCAGCAGAACCGGTGGTAAAAGGAACATATGGGAAAAAAACTGACAAGAGGCAGAATGATGGAGCATTTGTTTTAAGATGATGGAGAACTGTACGAGGTACAAATAGCAGGGGAAAAAGTGACTGAATCACATCCAACAAAACATTGATGATGTAGGTGCGAGTGCTACTGTCGCATCAATCCAGAGGGCTAACACACCGCTGTGTGTAGATGCTCTTTGTAACTATCCATCATGACATAATGCACACTGAGATCGCCCTGATACGCACCACTGGCATAAGGTTGTGGAAGGACCGGAAAAAATAAGGACTGAACATCTTTCGTATCAAGATTCGGCTGGTCCCGGCGGAGGTTCCAGTCCTCCCTTGGGCAAGGATGTGTGTGTTTGTCCTTAGGATAATTTAGTTAAGTAGTATGTAAACTTAGGGCTGATGACCTTAGCAGATAAGTCCCCTAAGATTTCACACACATTTGAAAATTTTTTTCGTATCAAGATTTTTGTTCACACTCCTCAGGATAACTAACTTTACCAAATGGCTGTGAGCACTATGGGTTTAACATCTGAGATCACTAGTCCCCTAGAACGTAAAAGTACTTAAACCTAACTAACCTAAGGATACCACACACATCCATGCCCGAGGCAGGATTCGAACCTGCGACCGTAGCGGTCGCGCGGTTCCAGACTGTAGTGCTTAGAACCGCTGGGCCACAGCGATGGGCCAGTAACTTTACCGATTGGGTCAATAGAATCCTGACATACCAAGGGAAAACCATCCAATTTAATGAAACAATTTAAGAATGATTACAGATAATCGATAAGACAACCTGTTGAAGTACAAAACTCACGAAAGCCCCAAATAACATTTTATGACACTATAACACGATAGGAAAAACAGTCTTCAAGAGAGGCAGGCAGTGTTTGAATAAAATAGAACAAATAATTCAGGTTTACTGTAAAGGAGTTCACTAAAAGGAAAGACAAACAATTAAAGGTCCTTCATATGAAACCACAAGGCATCGGGCAATGCGGTCCGGACGAACGTCTTCGAAATTACCGAGGGCAGGCCCGATGCGCTGCTCACCACCCTCCTCGTATTCTAAGGATCCAGAGGGTACACTCCCCAATGCACAACATAAATGATAGCCTGATGAACAGAAAAGTAACTTTTAAGTACAACGAGTTAAGCGGTTCTAGCCCCTTCAGTCTGGAACCGCGCGACCGTTACGGTCGCAGGTTCGAATCCTGCCTCGGGCTTGGTTGTGTGTGATGTCTTTAGGTTAGTTATGTTTAAGTAGTCTAAGTTCTAGAGAGCTGGTGCCCTCAGATGTTAAGTCTAATAGTGCTCAGAGCCATTTTGAACCAAAACGAGTAAAAACTTAGGGTCATCAGATTACACGCTGGTAGCACAGACAAAACAGTTGTGATAAGTCACCTACATTAAAAACGAGCCCATCGAAACACGTGCAACAAGATTTGCCCCTTAAGATGCGTAACTATGCGGATTTCAAATAAATAAAGAAAGAAACATGGCGATTTGGTACATAACGTAGCAGAAAAAAATGATAAAGGGAAGGTGATCACGAATAATGACACATCGAACGCTGAAAAAATTTACAGAACTCCAATTAGTTGAAAGGCCCAATAGCTTAAAACACACAATCAATCATATCTCTATGACAGTTACCAAACTGAAGGTATTATCTTTTCATACGAGTGACACGCTCCTCAAATCACCTGGCCAGACACAGGCAAAAAGAACAACAACAGGGGGCTGAACCGATTGCGATATAGAAGCAGCGAGACGTAAACCCTCGCAGGTACCAGTCACAATTACCATGCACACAGCGGGGAGTTCGACCACTCCTTACTAATGCCGTGTGGTCTCGGCGCCGAAGCAGAAAACTAAAAGTAGCTCTGCGAACACCCAAAACTTGGAGTCGCCTCCAAACCTGATCGACCAAGGGATTAATATGCCCACTCCCGTTTCCGGTTCAGGTTCCTGGTGTCCAGAAGGCAAGTTTGGAAGTCACATGGGTGGTAGAACAAACAGCCAGCCCGTTACACAGTAGAACTGCGTTGTGCGTGCTGTCTCACTGACTGCTCCCGGAAAAACGGCCTCTACGCCACTCGCAGCAAAAGTGCCAGGCCCCCTTCCAGCCCTAAATCGGGTTCCAGGAGATGCAGTGCGAGCTATCGACCGCGCAACGGTTCACGTGCTATGCACAGTTACCCGCGGCAAACAGTTCTGTATGATATTACGGGAACGATACCTGTATATCGGCATCTATTATGGACGCACTCGAAAAATAGTCCATATCCGAAAGTAGCAGTGCTTCCATAAAGTACAGTTTTAAAACACAGCCCGAGGGAATGATGTATTTCCTCGAATTTATCAAAGCTCTACTGCATTTGGATTTGCTTGTAGTTGATGAAAACAGAAAGATCATTACGGTGACACTCTTACTACACCTGCTTAACAACTCAGTACGTGGCATTGGTTTACCGTGCATTCACATTCAGCGCACTACTGGAGGCAGCATTGGAGCTAGAGAACTGCATGAGGATATCCTGGAATAGACGTAAGCAATGCTATATCGGGGTCGTGAAACATCGATTTTATTCTTACGAGCGTCCGACGATATACCTTCTCGCACATCAGCTGTAGCCATAACGGATAACTAAACACAAACCGCTAACACACCCCAAAGTAACAACGACATTAAATTACCGTCTAAAGGATGGTAGGAAAGTTAATGTGCCGCTAGCATTATGACAAAGAGAAAGGGACCACAACATAAGCTTTCGAAGCATAGCGACGTGATCAGCTGCGTCCCGTTGAAGAACTTATACAGGCAGGCATTTAGAGCCACACTTTAAAGCTATTGGTTGTGTTGACACTAACTGTTTACTCCTTGCCGGGGTATACGCTATGATGAATACCTGTGAAAACTAGTGGGATATTAAACTTCAGCTGAATGAAAGGTAACTGTTGACAAATCCCATGTCGAACGGCTCATTAGAGAAGCAGTTTCTCATCCTCTGGGCAAAGAATTATACTAAAAGCTAGACAGTCTCCGTATTACAATGAAAACTGTCCTCTTACCGTATGTCTCATGCCTGATCCTGTCTGTTCCTATACAATGTCCCTTTCCAACAACCATTAAAGATATACGTTGCCTCGGAGGGCTTGGACTGGTCTCCACGTATGAGTAGGGCGAGTCGACAGTGAATTAGGCGTCTGACGTAAAGGTTGATCCAGAGGCAGGTGGAGAATTGCGATTACTCCAGATGGGATGACCTTATGCTGTTCGGGTGAAGACCGAGTGGCACCTGGGTGTCTTCCTTGGAGACAAACTAAGGAAAAATTACGAAATACCCAGATCACAATCACTCTACCGAAAATCCTTGTCCATGAAGAGGCTAGCTTCCTTTCACTGTAATACATGCTGACATCAAGGCACACATTACTACCCGAATCTGTGCTTTGTAATAGAATAAAGCGCCTTAACATCCATTTCTCGCTATCACGAAATTTCTATAGGAGATGTTTCCGGTGGAGATAAATACCACTGTTTACAGACACAAAGACCGGAGATGGATCGCTCCAGCGTAAAGCGAGACAACCTATTTATTACATTCTGTCATTTAACTGAAAGGGAAGTATGACAAATTTGATGGTTCTGGAGTATACAGGATTGACTGCAGTAACTGTGGCAAATATTATCTAGATCAGACAGGCCCACTCTTTTAAATTGAGGTCTAAAGAACACTCACAACCACGGAACAAAACTACTTTGGGACAGCATGTATCTGAAACTGGTCATTCCATAGCGAGCATTGAGAATGGTATGAAAATTCTCAACAGAGTGGAAAAAGGCCGTGCTCTTAATTTGTTAGGGAAGCTTGAAATTTACAAAGCAATAAAGAGAGAACTAACAAAACTGCTTAACTGGCAGAGCGACTTTGTATCCAATGTTTACTTTGCTTTATTTGACGATGTTTTACTTTGGCCGCTTTTTTTTTCATTTATTGAATTTCAATTCCCCCCGAAGGGGGCGGGCTGGCAGCAGCTTAATACGCCGCTCTTCAGCCGACAGATTTTGTGACAAAGATCAAGATAATAATAAAAAACAGGCGATAAAATCGGAGACTTAGAGAGTAACAAGGCGAAAACAAATCGTGGAACTTAAAACATCAACACAGGGATGATGACGCTAATAAAAATACATATGAAGCAGACAGGGAAAACAATAGACAATTAAAAAAACACGGCGACAGTCTGGATTCTGTTCGCAAAGGACATAAAATTCATACCTAGCGACAGCATGGTTTCTGTTCGCAACACGAGAAAGACAAACAACACTGAATAGTCACTGGAACACTGCACTAAAAAGTTGGCAAATGTGACACCACAGTCGAGAGCAGGTGGGGGGAAACTGGACAGAAGATGGGAAAACAAAAAAGCGGGGAAAGGAGAGTAAAAGCGAAGGGGGGGAGCCGGGAAAGGAGCTGAAGGAGGATGAGGACCCATAAGAGGGGTGGGGGGCAGACGCGACAGGGAGTGGGGTAGGCAGAGGAGGGGAATACAAAAGGACTGGGGGGGGAGAAGGGAGGTAGGGAGAGGTTTAGTGGGGAGAAAACAGGACGGAAGGGAGGGGGGAAGAGGGAGCCCAGGGAAAGGACAGAGGAAAGGAGGGGGATTGAGGATCAGAGTTGATAGGAAGGATAAATGGAGGGAGAGAGGGCATCATCCGGGAGGGGGAGTTGACGGATGCCACCTTGGGAAAGGAGATGGAGGGTGTAGAGATGGAGGGTAGGGGGGACACAACGGTGAAGACGTGGCAGGGGGCGGGGATGGGAGAGGAGAGGAGCAACCAGGGGGTGAGGGGGTTCAAGACGGCGGGAGGTGTAGAGGATGCGGATATGTTCGAGGAATAGGAGCAGATGAGGGAAAGGAATGAGATCATAGAGGATCCGCGTGGGGGACGGGAGGCGGATGCGGAAGGCGAGGCGGAGTGCATGACGCTTTGGCCACTGAACGACTCTTTTATATATAGCTCGTTGATAGTTTCACGTGGCATTGAGTGCCTCACATATTTACTTCGTTTTCGTACGTTTTACACATGACTCTAGTATTTTCTTGTTCCTTCTCTTTTCATTTCATTAACTAGATAATGTGGGTCATCCACTGTTACGGAATTTTACCATTTTTTTCTTGCAACGGAGTGCCGCAGGGTACGAGGGGCCCTCTTGCGGTACGTTCCTCCAACCAATTCTCGCTTATACGTAATTCTGGCGTTAGAGATAACAGACGGCGCTGATTATGTGCAGCTCTACATTTTCTTTCATTGTGACTTCTTTAGCGATTTGTTTATCCAATGTACTATCAAAGGTGTTTATAACTTATGTCATTATCTAGAATATTGGCACTTGAGCATATGTCAGCTACTGTCTCTTAACACTTCCTCTTTTTAACAATCTGATTTTTGCCGTGTTCTATTTCATCACTTTTTATTACTGTAATGCCTTTTATACGTTATAAGCTCATTACAGACTTCAACTATTGTATCCCCCTTTATTTTGCACTGTTCAATTAATTATTGAAAACTAATGTATGCCAACATTAGCGATGTCTGGTGAACTTACAACACAAACATATTGTGGCTACTGTACGGCGGCTTGTTTTGAACAGTAGTGCTACTGACAACATGACTCGTTCATATGATGTTATTTGTATATATTTGACGATGCTGGTGCTGATTTTACATTTAATATTTGAGGATGCCACTATGGCTGCAGGACATTAGGACTTTGTTTTGAAACATCATATCAGCGCACACTCTGCTGTAGAGTGAAAATTTCATTCTAGGACTTTGTTTTTATAAAACAGGTATGCCTCTTCATACTTAAAGCGCGAAAATGCATATATTTGTCAGCAGTCCTTTTCATTATGGTCTATTTATTGTTTTTAAGCTGCAGACAATCTGCGAGTGTATCTATGTTTTTCCCCCATTTTTTGCTGCAGATCTGATGATGGTTATTATAGACCGAAACCGGTAATCTGTTAACAAAAAAGTTTGTGACCACAGACGTAAATTAAACTTATTAACTGTGAATGTCCTATGCAGTTTCCACCATCCATCTAACATCAATGAATCTTGTTATATGACTTGCACATTCTTATACATTTTTTTGATTTAATATAACAATTGCTGTCCAACTTGTCAACTGTGTTTGCAACAGTTTCGAGTCTATTAATGCGACTGATTGATCTACTCGGTACTAGCGCGATAACACATCATTTTTTGCTCAATTATCAGTAAGACAGTTAGTAAGTTATTCTTTGAGGTGGCTGGCATAATTGTGAGACGGCAGTTGGGACATTCACTACGCAAGTCATGGTAGGGAAAGATCGTCTCTCATACCGCCGCCGACACCAAATTGCGTAGGACGTCTCGCTAACGGCCATGAAGTGTTGTGGCTTATTTCTGTTAGATTGTAGCTGACATGAAGTTGCTCGGTTCCGTAATGGCTCAATTTATCCTGCATCATTTTCAGCTTAGCTACCTTGGTTGATTCCAATCCCCGACGCATTTCAAAAGAGTCACGCAACTTAACGACGAAGCTCTCACTGAAAAAGCGGAGAAGTCCAGTGTACACAGAGGAGAATACGCTCAAACGATATGCTTACACCACGCTGGAATGTTTCTGGACAAGGACAGGTATGTATACGTAAAATGAAGTCGTGTGACTGCGTGAGACCAGAAACGTTGTGAAAATATCATTAGCTGACACTTAAATAGCAATTATGAGACGTAAGAAGACTTACTTTCGCTGATTTCTGAAAACTTGTAATCTTGCACTTTTGAAGCAGGTCCTATGATGCTTTGAATAAATTGAGTACCGATACACATCGATATTATCCTTTGTACCTAGCTCTAAGAATGTGAGCCCACATACGCCTTTATATAGTGTAGCTTAATTAATCCACACGTTTTATGAAATTGGATGATTGTATGAAAACGTGTGCTTGTGTGTGTGTGTGTGTGTGTGTGTGTGTGTGTGTGTGTGTATGAGTATGTGTGTGTTTGCGTGTTCCCCATCCCCTCCTAAACCGCTGGACCGATTTCAACCAAATTTGGTACAAATATCCCTTACTATCAGGCAACAGGCGCTGTGGGAGTAATAAGCACCTACCCATCACAGTTCAGGAGATATGACGTCATAAACAATTAGCTGCGTAAAAAACTACAGCAGTATGCGTAACGTTCAAATTTATTATTTGTGTGCCACTTACTCTATTCGCAATAAATTTTTCAGGTGATATCCAAATACTCCGCTAAATGCGTCTACAAAACTATATCGTCGTACCACTCTTAGTTCAGAAGATATGACGACATAAACACTGGGATGCGTGAAAATTTTCCGCATTGTGCATGATTTTTAGATTTGTTACTTATTTGCTGCTAACTGTATTCGTCACTTATTTCGCAGACATTGTCCACATACGCTGCTGAATGTACCAACACAAACATTTCTCTGTACGACACTCAGTTCAGAGGATATGGCGACATAAATACTCAGATGCGTGAGAAAATGCTGCACCATGCAAGAAGATTTAATACTTTTGTTCCTTTCTACTAACACGGTCCTACAGTCGAGTCAACTTAAGGATGTCCCTGACACCTGGCAGCGCTTTTGACAGCTTTGAAGTCTTAACTGGAAACGGCTGTAGGCGAAAAAAAAAAGATTGGAAATTTGTGGTAAGGTCTCATGGGACCAAATTGCTGACGTCATCTGTCCCTAAGCTTACACACTACTTAATCGAACTTAAACAAACTTACGCTAAGGACAACACACACCCGTGTCCGTAGGAGCACTCGAACTTCCGACGGGGGATAGTCGAAAACAGTCGCTGTCTGTAGAGCTATGAAGAGACGTTGCCATTGAGGAGTCTACAACATCATGTTGTAGATACAAGAAGCAGCTGCGCCCAGCGTACAGAAAATGTGCGTTTCTAGTAGACAATCGGCAAAATGAGTACCCGGGAAATGTCGGGTTTGCCATCTAGTAGGTATCTAGAGTGAAAGTCCGTTTTACTAACAATAACTTGAAATTAAAATAATTGATTACAAATGGAAGAAGAAAGTGAAAACGAAAAGTTGACATTGTTTTCACCTACATGGAATTCATCTAGCGCTCTGTGATTGTAACTGTATCAGTATAACACATCCACATGTCCACATCTACCATGGATCACATGACGATCAGCCTGCACATTCCTTTTAAATAGTTTCAAGGTAGGATGAGAGAGTTATGTAAAATATTCACAATGCATGCACAGGAGCCACAAAGGAAAGCAAAGGCTCTTAGGGGATGCATCGAATTAATTTAATTTTTTGTTCCGAAAATGCCTTGAACCCTTTATTTACTGTCAACAGAGATCATAAAATAGGGAACTATCGTAGTATCCCCTGTACTACAGAAAAAGAGGTGAATTCTGTCGCATTGAATATGGCACTGATTTGTAAACGTTTGAGAACATAAAAATGTAGAATGTATAGTGATCTCAGTTAGTCAGATGGTCCATTTTGCACGTTGTATCGTAACTATGTTTTCATTCAATCACCAATTAATTTGTAAATTTTGTATTCACCACATTTTAAACATTACAATAATACAAATCGTTTTACGGATTGCAGGGTGTTATCAGGGAGAAACATTTTCAGTTTACTTTCAAATTTCACTCTGCTGTCTCTCAGACATTTTATATCACTATGTGGGTGATCTAAACATGTAGCTCGAGCACTGTGCACCCCCTTTTTTGCTAAAGACATCCTCAATGTGGAGTAATGAATGCCATTTCTCCATCTGGTATTGTAACTGTGTACATCATTGTCACTTCGGAACTCTAGTAACTTGCTTATAACATGATACATGAACGAATAAGTATACCCTGAAGCAATAATTTTAATGATAAACTCCTTAAACAGATATCTAAAAGGAAATCGTGGATGATCACCACATGTTGTTCTTACATAAAGTTCTTGAGCAATTAAGACTTCCTTTCTTAAAAATGGGTTACCCAAGAACATCATTCCACATGACGTTACTGAATGAAAATATGCAAAATATGTTAGCTTACTGATTTGTCTCTCCCGAGGATTTTCAATGATTCTACGGTAAGTGCAAATGTGACTGAACTGAGTTGTTTTAGGAGCTCAAATAGTAACAATAACAGATACACAGGGTGGCCGAACATATGAAATAAATCGTCATAACTTCCGCACGGTTTGCGTTAGGACGTTAAAACAGCACGGCTGGCCGCGGGGCATGATGGAAATTAGTATGGGCATGCATGGTTTGTTTTAGTGACAAAGCCTACTTTCTCTTGGATGGATTCATCAATAAGCACCATTTTGAGGGACTAAGAAACCTCATTTTGTGATCTAGAAGTCTCTTCACCCTCAACGGGTCACGGAGTAGTGTGAAACGTCCAGTCACGGAATAGTCGGTGCGATATTCCTTTATAGCAATGTGACTATCGATCGGAACGTGAAGGCTTTGGAAGACGATTTCATCCCCATCATCCAAAGTGGTCCTGATTTCGACAAGACGTGATTCACGCAAGACGGAACTATCCTAACGAAGCAGGAGAGGTTTTGATGTCCTCGAGGAATACTTTGGGGACCGAATTCTGGCTCTGGGGTGCCCAGAGGCCACTGGCAAGGGCATCGATTGGCCGCCATAATCTCCAGATTTGAACACATTCGACTCCTTTTCGTAGGGCTGTATTGAAGACAAGATGTGCAGCTGAAAACAGCCATTCAGGAGGTCATCGACAGCATCGATGTTCAAAAAAAGACTTTGAGCACTACGGGACTTAACATCTGAGGTCATCAGTCGCCTAGAACTTAGTACTACTTAAACCTAACTAACCTAAGGACATCACACACATCCATGCCCGAAGCAGGATTCGAACCTGCGACCGTAGCGGTCACGCAGTTCCAAACTGAAGCGCCTAGAACCGCTCAGTCACACCGGCCGGCGCATCGATGTTCCGACAATTCTGAGGGTCATGCAGAATTTCGCTATTCGTCTGCGCCACAATATCACGCCGTAGATTATAATTAATTAGTTTTTTCTCATATAGTTCAATAATTGTCACCCTGTAAGACTGAGCGTTTGGGACCCCAAAAGTGATTTCTCCCCAGTCAGAATTACGTTCCCGGACTGTAATGGTTGAATTACTAAGTATAGTATTGTGCATTTTTTTGCTCAGATATGACGTTATCCGTTGGTTGAATGTACCATCAGTCACATAAAACGCCATTTTACCTAGGGAAACAGTGTGATTTACAGAGTCGAATACCTTGGTTGTAATTTCTTTTATTTTCTAGGGAACAACAACATGGCAGACACGTTGTGGTGGAATATATTTTAAAGAATCTACTAAGCACTTTCAATGTCCCTGGAATGCACCGGTATGATTCAATTGCAATCAAAATTACATGAACCTCTTTAATAGAGCGGCCCCATTTTTTTAGGGTGCTACTCGTTTTACCGATATGTCTTTACATGGACAGTTAAACATGAAAAATAGGCAACAATGGCTAAGTAACGTTGATGCGTGGCAGTAGCCGTCAGCTCGCGCCTGCGGACTACGCAATGTTGATGCTTAAGTAATGGTTATTTCTCGTACTTTCACGTACAATGTTAAAAAACATCGACAAAACGACCATAGAATCAGACCAATCTGCGACCGCTCTGTCGAATGTATGAGTAAAATTCCACTTTCTTCGTCTTCTACCAATCAAGGATTAGGCCTTATGGTCTGTTTCAGGCTCTCCTTCCTCAGCCTCCTCACACTCCTTCTCCCTATACGAACCATTGCAATCCATTGCCTGTCGTGAGATTCCCTGGCGTGACATTCTCAATATATACAGCTTTTGTAGGATTACTTCGTCACTTAATGAATGCACCCCTATTTCTTCCTTATTTCTTCATAATTTATTCCGTCTTCCCTTGTGCAGCCTTTCTCAATCGAAGAAACTACATTACCGCTTTAAAAAACATTTTTTTTTGTTCCGATGAGCCCCCAACATGCACGAAGTCAGTGAATGACATATTATGTGTTTGAAACTTCCTGGCAGATTAAAACTGTGTGCCCGACCGAGACTCGAACACGCGACCTTCGCCTTTCGCAGGCAAGTGCTCTACCAACTGAGCTATCGAAGCACGACTCACGCCCGGTACTCGCAGCTTTACTTCTGCCAGTACCTCGTCTCCTACCTACCAAACTTTACAGAAGCTCTCCTGCGAACCTTGCAGCTCAGTTGGTAGAGCACTTGCAGTTTTAATCTGCCAGGAAGTTTCATATCAGCGCACACTCCGCTGCAGAGTGAAAATCTCATTCTGGAAACATCCCCTAGGCTGTGGCTACGCCATGTCTCCGCTATATCCTTCCTTTCAGGAGTGCTAGTTCTGCAAGGTTCTCAGGGGAGCTTCTGTAAAGTTTGGAAGGTAGAAGACGAGGTACTGGCAGAAGTAAAGCTGTGAGTACCGTGCGTGAGTCGTGCTTCGGTAGCTCAGTTGGTAGAGCACTTGCCCGCGAAAGGCAAAGGTCCCGAGTTCGAGTCTCGGTCTGGCACACAGTTTTAATCTGCCAGGAAGTTTCATATCAGCGCACACTCCGCTGCAGAGTGAAAATATCATTCTGGAAACATCTCCCAGGCTGTGGCTAAGCCATGTCTCCGCTATATCCTTTCTTTCAGGAGTGCTAGTTCTGCAAGGAGAGCTTCTGTAAAGTTTGGAAGGTAGGAGACGAGGTACTGGCAGAAGTAAAGCTGTGAGTACCGGGCGTGAGTCGTGCTTCCGTAGCTCAGTTGATAGCCGACACGGTAGCTCAGCGTGTTCGGTCAGAGAGCCGGTTGACCTCTGTAATAAAAAACTGAGTGGAACAATCAACCACCGAACTAGAACAGGCTGTCTTGCGACGTCCGCAACGACCAAACACAACGATCAATAACGAACAAAATGAAAAAAAAAAAAAAAAAAAAAAAAAAAAAAAAGTTGGTAGAGCACTTGCCCGCGAAAGGCAAGGATCCCGAGTTCGAGTCTCGGACGGGCACACAGTTTTAATCTGCCAGGAAGTTTCATATCAGCGCACACTCCGCTGCAGAGTGAAAATCTCATTCTGGAAACATCCCCCAGGCTGTGGCTAAGCCATGTCTCCGCTATATCCTTTTTTTCAGGAGTGCTAATTCTGCAAGGTTCGCAGGAGAGCTTCTGTAAAGTTTGGAAGGTAGGAGACGAGGTACTGGCAGAAGTGAAGCTGTGAGTAACGGGCGTGAGTCGTGTTCGGTAGCTCAGTTGGTAGAGCACTTGTCCGCGAAAGGCAAAGGTCTCGAGTTCGAGTCTCGGTCGGGCACTCAGTTTTAATCTGCCAGGAAGTTTCATATCAGCGCACACTCCACTGCAGAGTGAAAATCTCATTCTGGAAATATTATGTGTTTGTCTATTTTCTGCTGCGCACCGGTTTTATTATCTAGTTATTTAAATATGACGAGTCTATTTTGGGCTATTATGCCATTTTCTTGTGTTCATGCAATATTAAAGATGATATAGCTTCTGCCTAAAGTTACGATAGTATGGCTTACATCCATGTAGTATTTTTTTTACGTTTTAGTTGTCAGAATAAAGGGCTCCACCCTGTTTTGCTTAGAGGTTTTCACAGATTTTGTGCTGTTGCAATTTGTTAGAACTTTATGTATAGTGCTCACTTTCTATTGTCAGCTATATTTATTTGACAGGAAACTTATTTCACTCAAGGTCCACTCCAATGAAGTATATGTGTTTAAATTAAGCTTACGTTACAACGATCATACTATTATGTCTTTCAGTGTATCGTGCAGAGGTATAAATTGTGTTGAGAATTCTTATGTTATTAATTTGTTACCTAGCGAGGCGCTAAAATTCATATTTTTTCCTTTGGGTCATCAACAGAGTTTCTAAATATTGTTTATAGTTTAGTTCCGTTTGCTGATTAAGAATTTCGTCTTAATATGCGTCTGTGTCAGTATAAATCTAGAGTTACCCAAGAACATTTTAGTCACTCATTTTGTGACATAACGCCTGCCTGCATTGAAAGTTCTTCAGCTGCCTAGCAGAATCAAGAAAATATAGTTGTACAATAACTATTTCAGCTACGTTATAGAATAAAAGTATTTATCTGCAACACAATAGGCCTACACTAGATCAAACTATTTTACCACCATGGGATCCCTTAGTTAATAGGAGACAGCCACATAACATCCATTTGTCAGCTTCTTTGGCAGTCATCCGAGATATGAAGGGCGAACAAGTGTGCAACAACTACAAAAGTATGTAGACGACCAACAGGGGACCGCAAAGTATATTCCAGAATACTACATTATGGAATTATGGTGACGCCGATTATTTCTGCTCTGTAAATTTCCTTCATTACGAAGAGGAAGAAAGTTACCTAATGTGGATTGCGAAGTATTTGTCCTAATAACTGGCAAGACACTGTTGAAAGAATATTGATTGTCTGTCCATCGTGTAGAGAACATTGTTGGCACCCACTTCCTTGGATCCGTTGTTAGAATACAGAGTCCAGCTTTTTTTATTTATCTATCTCGACTCAGTCTGTTGTGGAGCAGATAGTTATTTGTGATAGTCTTCGTTCCATATGGAACATATTTCCGTCAGCCGCTTTAGAGATCATTCCAGGCACCAGAGAGAACAAATGTGCATGGTATTTTTTTGCCATTGTGACTGCGTTTTTATTACTTCAGAAAAAATTGCAGAGATCTGTGCTGCTGGTACATTCGGGATATTGTGTCAATGGTACGTATGCCTCCAGTGGAGCCTGGGTCGAAAGTGTAGTTAAAAATTTGCTATGACGTCTCGAGTCTGAGAGTTCGTTACATGAAAAAGAGTGAGTAAACAGAGCGAGTGAGATTCTCTGATTGAGAAAAAAACAAAATTAGAAACCATAGAAAAGAAAGGGATTCTGTTCGACGGCATCAATTAGATGGCATCCGATAACTGTGAAGTATAAGGGGTGGGGCGGTGGGGGGGCGGTGGAGTGGTCAGACAAACGGAAAGGAGACGTACTGTACAGCTTGGTGAGAAACACACTGAAATGGTTGTAACCGCGTTGCAGCGTAAACTGTGCTGAGAAAAAGTTGTTATGAAAAATATTCAATAAGTTGCGTCGTTCGCGGGCTACTCATCATTGGAGTTAGTTAATCAGGCCGTTGCGCGCGCTATTCAGGCAGCCCTATAGAGGCGGTGTCGCCAAATGTGTGTTTTGTTTGGTTTCCTATAACCGAACAAGGGAGCGATACAAAAATTGGACAAGAGATGATAGTGAGGACTGAACTCGACCCAAAACCGAGCAGTCTCATGCGCTGTCATTTAGGCTACAAGATAAACTGACAAGCAGCGCGGAGTGGCCGTGGGGTGTGAGGCACCATGTCACGGACTGCACGGCCCCTCTCGCCGGAGGTTCGAGTCCTCCCTCGGGTATGAGAGTGTGTGTGTGTTGTTCTTAGCATAAGTTAGTTTAAGTAGTGTATAGTGTGTAGGGACGGATGACCTCAGCAGGTTGGTCCCTTAGGAATTCACACGTTAAAAAAAAAAAAATAAACAAAACTGACCGTGCATCTGGGTCACTTGAACTCACGAGCCCAACGACCTGATAAACTTATCAACTTGCAAACGGCACAACGTATTGATTTTTTTCCTTAACAGTTATTTCTGAGCAAAACCTACCCTGTGACATGCTTACAAGATTTTCAGACTCTCTCTGGACCATCCTGTATAACGAGCGTGGTGCGGACGTTCGGAACGTCGGTAGATGTGTGTATGAAAATGCTCCCTAGTGGCAATTAGGAAGGAACAGCTCGAACGTTAACCGCTGTGCCATGTGTCTGTTAAACGTGCTCGACGTGAGATCAGCAAGTCATGTGTGTGTGTCCGACGTTACTATGTAGGTCAGAAAAGAGGAATAGCGATGTTTCATAATGTTTCTGAGAGCCGAAATAGTGTAGGGAAGCGAAATTCATGCACGTGATTTCAATAAAGTCAGCTGTTACTGACAGACAGTAGTCGGACACGAGAGCCCCATCGTGTCATGACCTCTTTGTCACTGCAGTGGTGCATGCTGCAGTCAGAAATGATAGAGCGGCATAACTGCAGTCCCTGTAAAGGTATCATGATGAAATATATTATCTCCTGTCCCGTACTGTCGAGGGAGATGAAATGTGATGTCATCATTTTGAACATCATAGCCAGCAATAGAAGCGCATGGATTCACAAGTACTGAAAAAATCGAGAACCGTGCACGTCAGCCCCAGAAAAGCCCTGATGACCTTTTTCTTTGGCCACAAGGGCCCGCTGCACACTGACTTTCTGGAACACCGCTCCACAATTACAGCGGTACATGGCACACTTCGCAAAAACTAAAGCACGCTGTCAAGTTCAAACGCCCACTAATGTTGGCAGCCTTATTCTGTTGCATAGTAATGTCTGCCCTCATGCTGCCAACGTTATTTCGATTTCGCTCCAGAACTTTCGCTGTGAAGTCCTCACACACCCTCCATACAGTCCCGAGCCCTTCCCATGCTATTTCCATGTTTCTGGAGCACTGAAAAAAGACATTCGTGGCTGTCGATTTGCTTCGCACGAAGAGATGCAAACATTGGTACAATCATGGTACCCTAGGCAATAGCAAACATTTTGCCACGAAGAAATAGACCGTCTACCATTCTGGCTGAACATAGAGAAAACTACTTTTCTGATCGAATATGGAGAAAATATTTCGAAACGAATACACAGAACGTGATGAAGCGAGAAAGACTGGAAAATAACGATCTGCTTAACATCAAAACTGTAAACAAGGAAGTAGTGGAAGAAATCAAATTTTACTTCGATCTAGGAGTCGAAGCATGGAATATGTGAGAAGCAGATTGGAGAAGATGAGATAAATGTTTTTCAATTAAAGTGCCCTACTACATCTGAAAGTATACAATCGGAAGTCATTTGAGAAGAAACTGAAACAACCCGAAACGTGGACAATCAAAATTTTAATCTTAAACGAAATAAAAATTTAGAAAACATGGATTTTTCATTAATTACTCATGATAGTTCGGCCCATTGTTGTAGAACCCTGTTCTCCTCAACCACTTGTCTCAGGTGGCTGCAAATGTGGTTAAGGGAAACATCTTGGAAACATTTTAATTTATTTTGACTACTGTTGATAATTATTCAGCCAAACATTTTTGTGTATACATACCGAGAGGGAAAGCAACTGCGGCGTGGAACTATGTCTATTTTCAATTTCTGACAAAACTATTTCATGGACCCAAGTTTTTCTGGTTCTTGGATTTTTGTTTCTTTTTTTCTTTTTCTTAAATTTCTCTATGTAGAGTGAGCTGCTGCAGTAATGACCTGCATGGAGTCAGAGACTTTTCTGCTAAATACAGGGTGAGCCAGGGATAACTTTATCCTAGTTATGAGTATTAGGGAATGGATTTCCAGTTCCTGTGTTTATGATGAGATGTACTTTTCCTGTGCTACAGCTAAAGTACATCTCATAATTTCTTTAATTAATATCAGAGGATATTTTCAGTTTTGAGATTACAAGTTCTCTCTCGTGATTTGTTATGTATATAAAGTAGAGTGTTTGTATGTCGGTATGGCTGGGATATCCTCCAAACACGTGGATCAGTTTAAACGAAGTTTTGCACGTAAACAGCAACTCTCACAAGTATCAGCACTGTGGGGTTTGTAACCTCCTAGCTCCAATAGGAGCGGAAATATGGGGATAAAAGCTCGTTTACCAGCTGCTATTGCATTGACTGCCCTGCGTGGCCGGCATATTGCATAGGAAGAGAACGGGCTACCTGATTGACCTGCTCTGCAGTGCAGCCTAGAAATCAGGGACTAGAAACAGTTTTCCAGTGTCTGACATGTGTGTTGGCCTGCATGACAGGCATGCAGTGTTGGAGTAGTATAGGCTGGTCGTGCTTTGCTTGGCAGCCTATACCTAAGGGGAAGGAACAAAGAACCTTACAGGTAGGCTGCCATGCATCACAGGAGTGTTGCATTGTAGTACTATCAGCATAAACGGATAGAGAGAGAGCCTGGGTGGGGGGGGGGGGGTGGGGGTGGATAAAGATAAAAGGGAAGGATGATAAGGATAGACACTGGAGGAAGAGAAGAACAGAGAATGAAGGAGGAGGAGGCAGAGAGTGGAAGAGGAGAAGGTGGATGCCATGAAGAAGGAGAGGGGACAGACAGAGAGAGTTGTAGAAGGTGATGTACAGACAGAGGCGGAGTGAGAGATAGAAGCGTGAGAATGGGAGCGACAGAGAGAGTGGAGGAAGAGGGCGTCAGAGAGAGGGGAGGAAGAGGTGGTGAGAGAAAGGGAAAGTGAAGGTTGAGAGGCGAATATAGAGAAAGAGGTAGATGTGGATGGATGAGGTGGAACAGAGTGACACAGGAAGAGGTGAAAACAGAGATGGCCAAGGAAGTCTAATCAGTATCAAACATGCAGGTAGAGCCAAGGGAAAATGGTGAGTCTACGTATAAATATTTATTATTTAGAAGTCTTATTATGAAGTGGCCTATATTTCCCTTCAGCGATGTTAGGAACGTTTCTCTGAATGGGGCCACCACAAAGTAACGGCAGTTACGAACAGTGCTGAGAGTGGTGCACACAATGGAGGATTACTGCACGGTAGTACAAGTTAAAATAATGGTCTTTAAGAAAGGAGCATTCTCCTTCAACCACTTCATCATAACAGTATCTGGGAAATCTATTAAAAGTTTTTCAGTGACTTTCCTTTAACACAAAATTTGTTGTGGATATACACAATAAGAACGTGAATCATGTCTTTGACGAGGTCAGAACGATTCTTAACTTTTTGTCGTCTGATGAGGGAAGCGCCACCTAATGTAGAACTCGTAACCTTCGACATAGGGGCGTATGATGGTAATTTTTCTGAGCAATGGCTTCACAACTTTGTCACCATCACCAACGCGCGACCAGAATCTCGGTGCGGTGTAGAGTTCTCTACACGTGCCGGCCACGTGTTAGCTGGCGGATCGAAGCTGACTGCTCGCGTGCTGCCACGGTGCACGTAACGCCGGGTGGCTGCCGCATTGAGGCTTCTCGCAGACAGTTCGTAAGGCGTGTCGCCTGAAGAACTTCCCTGCCACAAACGCGTCCTGGGGGGACTTCCGCGAAGTCAGCGGAACACAGTGGCAGGTTGTTGAAATAGAAAGCATATCGCTTCCTGCTGAGGCAGTGAATAAGCATCATTATTAATTATATTCGCTAAATGTCGAGTTGTCTTTTTCTGCTGAGGCAGCGAATATGTATCATTAATAATTATTCTCGCTAAATGTCGAGTTGTCTTTATTACTTGTGACGAAATCCATTCTCTCACGGGAGTGCGAAAGTACATGTTAGAGGATCTTGTGATGCTGCAGCGTGGAATTTCACGTGCCACTACATTTCGAAGCGTGAAATAAAAAATCTGACTTGAACGTGGCCAATTAGACGCGGTATCCGGTTTACGTCACAACAAGAACTTCGGAGGCGAGATACTTTATGGATTTAAACTATGTATTTGTTGGACCTGTTAATTATAGAGTACACGATATGAATACAATCTGTTGAAAAGCCTCAGGACACAGATTCTCTCAAAAATCCATAGTACAGGTATGATTTGTTATAATAAAGTGACAGGAAACTACGTATCGTTAGTTAAAAGTCCACGTGTTGGTACTTCACGTGCCACTACATTTCGAAGCGTGAAATAAAAAATCTGACTTGAACGTGGCCAATTAGACGCGGTATCGGGTTTACGTCACAACAAGAACTTCGGAGGCGAGATACTTTATGGATTTAAACTATGTATTTGTTGGACCTGTTAATTATAGAGTACACGATATGAATACAATCTGTTGAAAAGCCTCAGGACACAGGTTCTCTCAAAAATCCATAGTACAGGTATGATTTGTTATAATAAAGTGACAGGAAACTACGTATCGTTAGTTAAAAGTCCGCGTGTTGGTACTTCTAGTGGTGTAACTTGCATGCTATGAAACTATATCGTTTCAGTGCGACGGCACGAAGACGCTCCATAAAAGCGCGTCGTATTGAGTACAATTTGACATAGCCAAATGTCAGATTATGACATTTGTAGTGACACAAGCTATACCCTATAACCAAGTTGTTACTGCCATATCAAAGCCGTAGTGTCGTGAACTTTAAAGAGAAAAGTAGCATACTCTTGTCTGACTACTACCAAAAGGTTCTAGGCCTTTTTTTTTATTAATTCAGTATAACTATTATCTGAAGTGCGCGATGTTATTTACAATAAATAATGTACTTATTGCAAATATTGTTGCGTAGACCATCGACTATAGTGTTTCCCCAGTTGCCAGAAGTCTTAATGTGACTATGTCGGAAAGTAAACACAAGCTACACCCTGGAAGTATTTACTGTTATGAAACTTTATGTAAAATGTACGAGGGTTGAACCTTTGATAGTGGCAACTATTTATTTACAGCTCGTACAAATTTAATACCTGTTTCAAGGTTTTAGTGAGCTTCAAAGTAGTCACCAGCATTGTGTATAACTCGCTGCCAGCGAAGTGGACGTCGTAGGATACTCTTAGCAGTGCCAGTTGTGTTGACACTTCGAGCGGTGCGCTCTATTGCCGACGAATATGTAGCAGTTCTGAAGCGAATACCATGAAGTGTTTCTTTCAATTTAGAAATGGTAAGGAAATGCAGAAAGTGTCATCACTTCTGTCTCTATGCTGTTCATTTTTGAAACACAACCTACGACCAGCTTAGATACAGAATGATTACACTTTCTGCAGGAGCAAACCATCATTTTGCAGGACAATGCTCAAGCACCTACAGTGCAAGCTGTTAATGATTTGTTTGACTGATGAGGCTGCTAAGTGCTATACCACCTACTGCACTCCCCTGACTTAAGCCCTCGTGCGTTCAACTCGATTTCTAAACCGAATGAAACACTTCAAGGCATTCGCTTCAGAACTGCTACAAATTCGTCGGGCAATAGACAGCGCCGCTCCAACTGTCAACACAACTGGCACTGTTAAGAGTATCTTACGACTTCCACTTCGCTGGCAACGGGTTATACACAGTGCTGGTGACTACGTTGAAGGTCAGTAAAACTTTGAAACACGTATCTATTTTGTACGAGCTGTAAATAAATAGTTGGCACTATTAAAGTACCAATCCTCGTATATACGAATCTCTCTTCGTTTTATGGACTGCTTCACGTTTGTAGCTTGCGGGTAAATATCTTTTTCAATTATGGTCAGTAGCGTTGAAAAAAAGTCACCGGTTCTATTCGGATGAAATTAAGAAACAAATCTTCATCTTGAAATCTATGTGAAGAACTCGTACGTTACTTCAGACTGATGGCAATCAATACAACGTCGACGCACTAACATTAGACGCTGTGGTTTAACTGTATTCAATTTAAAACTGAATATGTGATGGGAACTCATCTGAGTTATTGAATAACTTCTACTAGTATGCATCTCAAAAACGCTTCAAATGGCTCTGAGCACTATGGGACTTAACATCTGAGGTCATCAGTCCCCTAGAATTTAGAGCTACTTAAGCCTAACTAACCTAAGGACATCACATACATCCATGCCCGAAGCAGGATTCGAACCTGCGACCGTAGCGGTCGCGCGGTTCCACACTGAAGCGCCTAGAACCGCTCGGCCACACTGGCCGGCGCATCTCAAAGCGTTCTTCTACCAACAATGCACTGATAAGACCATCAAAGAGTCCAGAATCTTCTTAGCGGCCTTCTCCACTTTACTTTGACAATCGCTAACAGAATGAACATAGCTAGTTGAAGCACATTCCTTTTCGTAACAAAACTTGTGATTTGGGGCAAGATGGAGCCAAGAATTGGCGCTGAAGGGCACTGCGGTCGGAGATCACTATGAGGAGTACGTTCCGTGAGGTGCAGCTGGCAGTTTCAAAGCGCGCAGCAAAATGGTTCAAATGGCTCTGAGCACTATGGGACTTAACTTCTGAGGTCATCAGTCCCCTATAACTTAGAACTACTTAAACCTAACTACCCTAAGGACATCACACACATCCATGTCCGAGGCAGGATTCGAACCTGCGACCGTAGCGGTCACGCGGTTCCAGACTGAAGCGCCTAGAACCGCACGGCCACAACGGCTGGCGCAGAGCTCGCAGCAGCCACGACAGACACCAGGCCTGGTTTGTGTCGCGATGAGAAACACCTCCCACGTGAGGACGGTTTCAGCAAGTATTTGATAAGATGTAATTGTGAAAATAAAGACTAATGTAACAGTGTGACTGTCAGTATTATGCGCGGCACAATCCAGTTTACCGTTTAGCACCACTGTACATGTTGTGCCATTTTTTGGGGGTCGCATCCCACAGACCGCCACCATTCGTAGAAGACACACTTTCAACATTACATGTACGAAGGGTAGAGTCAATAGGTAATACGACAAGTTGTTGCTAGTAAAAGCATTGAACGTGTCTCGCTACAACGTTTAGTATAGTGATCGATATGGTGGTCGCGTAGCCTATGGGGGAATTCAGTGGGGGAGCTGCTGAAAGATTCTACGCGGAAAGTTTTCCAAACATACTTACTCAACATCATTTCACGTTCGAAGATACCGAGAGATGCCTCAGAGAAGCCGCAAAATTGTACGTAGGTATTTGTGCCTGAGGGGTGTCCATTGCACTGTAAAGTAGTAGAACTTTTTGCTTGGTACTTGCGACTACTATCCCCAGTCTATAGTGTGTCCTGTGGTAGATTTCGAAACGCAATGTCGGTCGTCCACACTCGACTCTAACACTACAGTAGGTGGACGTGCTGACAATGTTCGAAGAGTATCCATCCACCAGCACTCAAGGCGCTGCGAACAGGTAAAGAACTCTGTGGCGTGTTCTCCATGAACACATGCTCCGTTAATACCATCTGCAGAAAGTCCAGGGGCTACTGGAGGAAGACTATCCACGATGGGTACAGTACATGCAGTGGTATTTACAACAATGCATTCTCCAGCCTTAATTCCCGAGCTTACTGCTATTCGCGTATCAGTGCATGTTTACTAGAGACGGCATATTAAACTTGCACAAGATGCATCTTCCGGCAGATGAAAATCCGCGTACGCAGGTGATTCAAAATGATTTGCACAGCGTTGGTAATAGCATCTGGGCCGGGATGGCGACGTGCGGAATCAACGTCGGATTTCCCAATCTATGGGTTGTCAGAGGTGGACCAATATATTAGCCAGCACGGTCGCCAGATCTTACACCTCTAGTCTATTTGGTGTCAGTTAGTACGAAGAGTATGGTATATGGCCACCTGTAACGTGAGCGGGGACCTCATTGCTGGAGTGCACACAACAATTGATATTCCTCAAAGACAACGGCTCATGTGGTGATGCTCAGCACCACCGATGTAGTATCTGCATTGACGTAGGAGGTTCGCCGTTCGAGGCCGGTTTGCAATGTAGAGAGCGTGACGTGCTACTCATCTTGGGTTTATAGACGTACTGTGGAATGCACTAGCATTTCAGAATTTGACATTCTCCAGCACCCAAGTCGTGCATTTACGTATATGGGTCCCTCTTAAAAACGGATTATTGTGCCTCTCCGCCAACCTACTAAGGGATGTCAGTGTTTATTTTGGACATCCTGTAAAAATGAGTCTCACAGGACTGCATAAGGTATATTCACTGAAATAAGCGGAAGTTGTGTCACTAGACAGCTGGACAGAAAGACAGCACCCACTGTCAGTCAAGTGGTTCACATAGCTCTAAGCACTATGGGACTTAACATCTGAGGTCATCTGTCCCCTAGACTTAGAACTACCTAAACCTAACTAATCTAACGACATCACATACATCCATGCCCTAGATAGGAATCGAACCTGCAATCGTAGCAGCCCCGCGTTTCCGGACTGAAGCGCCTAGAACCACTCGCCCACAGCGGCCGGCCCACTGTCAGTCAATGAAGAAAATCTACATATATGCAGTATACAGCATTCCGTCTTCAGGCCACGAGTGGCCTAACGGGACCATCCGACCGCCGTGTCATCCTCAGTGGAGGATGCGGATAGGAGGGGCGTCGGGTCAGCACACCACTCTCCTGGTCGTGATGATGGTATTCTTGACCGAAGCCGCTACTATTCGGTCGAGTAGCTCCTCACGAGGCCAAGTGCATCCCGAAAAATAGCAACAGCGCCAGACAGCCTTTAACTTCGGTGATCTCACAGGAACCGGTGTATCCACTGCGACTAGGCCGTTGCCCATGCAGTATACAGGATACCTAGTAAATGAAGTAGTAAAAAACGTAGTTGAAGGTGACAGAGAGATTTGCTGATAGTAAAATGTGACAGATTACCTTATTATTGCCTTGGAGGCTTCGTTGATCTAGACATAACTGTAATTACTAGTTTATGTCCTAATACTTGATAAACGGTTTGTCTCAACTAACGAGCGACACGATCATTAAATGTATGTCCTGCAACAAGGAGTCTGCTGTCTGGTGCCTGTAGTTAAATTGTGTCAAGATGGCACCTCAAAAGTAGGATCGTGTGGTCTTGAAACTAACTGTACCAGCCACAGCTTCTTGACAGAATTCACATCTCAGTGATGCAGAGTTCTGGCTGTGGGTTCTCGAGAAAACGTCCGACTGGACAGGGTCCACTATATTTCATAGCCGCCTTAGCGGTGCTCACTTAAGCAGTCTTGTAATGTTCGGTTGGCGGATACTGAAGCATCTTTGGTGAGGCTTCCTACGCAAAACTCCGCCCAAACTATGCGGAATTCCTTAATTAATTGCAATTGCGACTAGCAAACACTGTGGATATCACCACTATAACGGTGCATCATCTCTATCAATTTGGTATCTTCCGTCCATCCTCGAAACACACGAATCAAGAATCAAATTTAAGTCAAAGGAATAGTATTGCTAGCCTCAAAGGCTTGTTAATCCCATCCAATGTTATATCTGTTTTTCCTAGAAACAAGTAAAACAATACTCAACTATTAGCGTTAGTGGTTTGATATAAGACAATTGGTTATATTATTCTTTGAAAATAGCGTACCGCAGCTGGAGCTAAACCATACTTTACGCAAGAAATTTACCTCAGTGGAAGACGTGTTTATGTTTTTATTAAATGTACCCGGTTAAATTAGTCTTGTCATGCTGATTTTCACCATTTTGCTATGATGTTAACAAATATTTATAGCAACCATTTATATGAACTTTTTTGTGTTTCGTTTATATTAATTATTTAGTGGATCATTTAGCAACTATGATGTGAGTGATTGCGAAAGAGTTCAGCTTTTGACGCATCTCACACTGAAATGGAATTATATTTTAATAGGGCGATTTCAGAAAGATTTCAATTTTTTATTTCTAGAGACTATGACACTTTTATTAACCTATTAATTATGTGTTTCATAAGATTTCGTGAATCACTTCACCACCAGTAAATGAACAAACACGTTGTAAATCGGCATTTCTTGATGTATTTTAAAGGGGATATGCAAACGTGTTGCTTGAAGAAAAGAGTTTTAAAACACTATATTGGAATAAAACTGGGTTAGTTAGTTTGTAACATACAGGGCGTTTCTTATACTGCGTGACGCCAGCCGAAGTGGCCGTGCGGTTAAAGGCGCTGCAGTCTGGAACCGCGGGACCGTTACGGTCGCAGGTTCGAATCCTGCCTCGGGCAGTTAGGTTTAACTAGTTCTAAGTTCTAGGGGACTAATGACCTCGGCAGTTGAGTCCCATAGTGCTCAGAGCCATTTGAACCCTTTTATACTGTGTGATGCAGACTGAAGCCGCTGTACGTGTTGTAAACAACCGCCTTAGTTTCGTTCTGCCTGTACATCAGTAAAGTCATATGGTGGCTTGTACTTTTGCGAGTTTACTGGATGGTAACTCACTCAAACGGTACGTTGACTAAAATGGATCATTGCTATTGTATAACACAATGTTTTACTTATTTTTTTAATGTAAACCAGTTCTGATTCTGTAATTTCCTCGCATTTTGACACCTCATAGCCGATATCTAAGTAAGCAAGCATAATAAAAACCGGTGTTCCTTTCCTTCATTAATTAATCTAGAGTCGCTGTGCACATCGGTTCCCTATTGGGTCAAAGTTGATTAAAGCTCTAATTACTGTAATTTTCATATGGTTTTCCACCAGAGGAGTGTGTGGGCCACTCTTAGACACTTCCGCTAATGTATGAAGATAGTAACTGTTCGGAAAGAACAGATACCAATGCTGACCATGCAGCTTCTCTATAAAGAAATGATAATTATTCGAAACCCTCAGCTGCCAACAGGTGTTGTTCGTATACCTAAATGGGGACAGCTGAAAATGTGTACCCTTCATATAGTTAAAGGCTAGCCGGCCATTGACCTTCTTCTGTGCGAATGCGCACACTTTGCCCGAACTCTTACGGGAATCGTCACCTTAGATGGCGCGAGTAATGTGTGAATGGGCAAATATCCTTTGGGAACATTATGAATGTAAGTTGTGGACAGTGGGGAATGTGGGTCTCACGGGAAGCATGGAAGGGGTAAGTCCCTGCAGTCGCGCTATCCTCTGTGCCCTCGGTGGCTCAGATGGACGCCGGCGCGGTAGCTCAGCGTGTTAAAAAAATGGCTCTGAGCACTATGGGACTTAACATCTGAGGTCATCAGTCCCCTAGAACTTAGAACTACTTAAACCGAACCAACCTAAGGACATCACACACATCCATGACCGAGGCGGCCATCCTGATTTAGGTTTTCCGTGATTTCCCTAAATCGCTCCAGGCAAATGCCGGGATGGTTCCTTTGAAAGGGCACGGCCGAATTCCTTCCCCGTCCTTCCGTAATCCGATGAGACCGATGACCTCGCAGTTTGGTCTCTTCCCCCAAACAACCCAACCCCATGACCGAGGCAGGCTTCGAACGTGCGACCATTGCGGTCGCGCGGTTCGAGACTGAAGCGCCTAGAACCGATCGGCCATCAGAGTGTTCGGTCAGAGGGTTAACTGCCCTCTGTAATTAAAAAAAAAAGAAATCTGTATTGACTGGATCGACGGCGAACTAGGACGTCCGCGCTGAATAATTGCAACGAACAATTAAAAAAAAAATTTGGCTAGCGTTCAAGCCCTGTAATCGCTGGATCGAGTCCTGCTCGTCAGTTTTTTTTTAAAAAAAAACAGCACGGTAACTCAGCGTGTTCAGTCAGAGGGTTAGCTGCCCTCTGTAACCAAAAAACTGAGTTAATGGATCAACGACGAACTGAAACGGGTGTCATGCGACGTCCTGCCCGAGCAGATACAAAGAACGAATACGAACAAAATGAGATTAAAAATAAAAAATAAAAAAGATGGATGGAGCTTCTGCCATGTAAGCAGGAGATCCCAGGTTCGAGTCCCGGTCGGGGCACACATTTTCAGCTCTCCCCATTGAGGTATATCAACAATACCTATTGCCGCTGAGGGCTTCGATTAATTATAATTTTTTCCGCTAATGTGTCTGGGGCAAGAAATATCAAACGTACAGCGGCGTATTGGCAACAGGTCGACCAGATTCTCGAACCTCATACCAGAAGTGTCACATCTCGTCACTTTTCGCGGACGTGATGCAATGTCTTTCAATATATGCGTACCCGGTCCGACGCGCGTCACGCCGTCGCGGCATGAGCCTTCGCGGTAAATGGTGGCGCGCCCACTTGCTCACGGTAAATGCTTGCTCCGGCAGGTAATCACCAGAGAGCCGCCCCAGAGGTCCCCGCGTCCCCTTCCGTCAGTTCCGGGCCGTTCCACCCCGCCCCCGCGTGACGCACGGCCCCCGGAGGCCGCGCTGTGTGGGGCGGGCCTCGCCCGGAATTTAAATGAGCCACCGGCGCCGACTGCCGCCTGTGTCGCGTGAGAACCGATGAGGCCGGCCCCCGCTCTCAAGTTACACTCGCGCCGCCGCGTGACGTGACTGTTTGATCTGCTCTCGCCCCGGCACACACACACACACACACACACACACACTAACACCTGGCACTCTGCGTCATCATCCGTGTCGCCCGAGTAGAGTCCCGTGTCGTTCCACGTCAAGGTGTGAGTGGGAGATCTTCACAATTGTTGTCTCACCTCAGCCCGATTCCCATGGACGCCTTTAGGCCTCGCGTCTCACTCCTAACGACGGTGCTTCGCCCACTTAATAAGGCAGGTCACTGCCCCGTCACTACCGAGACGACTGCGATCGGCATGGCTGCATATACGAAACAGAAGCAGATATTCCTACAGATATTCCTAACACACACTAGTTATCATCTTGATTTTACGGTCTCTTTTTCCGCAGTCGCAGATATGCATGTTATGTGAGGGACGTTCAGTAAGTAATGCGACAATGTTTTTCTGAAACCATAATGTTTTTATTCAGGATTCCAGTACACCACATTATTACCATTTTGGTTACATACACCACCTGACTGGCAGAGCCTCTATGACCGCATGGCACAACACTACTGGTCGAGATCGGAGCCAACGTTTGGCTGCATCAATACCGCCCCCTCATCCACATACTCCTTACCGCGAAGTGCATCTTTCATTGGGCCAAATAGGTGGAAGTGAGACGATGCCAGATTCGGGCTATAGGGCGGGTAAGGAAGAACAGTCCAGTGTAGTTTTAAGAGCTCCTCTCGGGTGGGCAGACTTATGTGAGGCCTTGTCATGGAGAAGGTGAAGTTCTTTGGCAAATTTGTGAAATAGTTTTTTCAATTTTCGGAGGGTAGCACACACCCTTGTGTACTCCCACTAGGAGACGAGTTTGTCAGCACTATTAATACATACGTCCAGTTGTGCAGCGAGGTGATTTGTCGAGCACCTCGAATGAAAGTCTCCCCACCTTCCAACATTGCAGGAGTCACAGCTGTGTGCGGCCGGCCAACAGTCGAGAGATCACAGAGAATTGCGCGATCTTGTTGCGATGGTGAGAGATACCTCGCCGAACGACTCACCGTGCTTTTGTTCACCGCCAGGTCTCTGTAGACATTATGCAACATTCTATGTTTAGCCGCGATGCTCTGGTTCTCCACGAAAAGAAACTCAGTGGCAGCTCTAAGCCTGGAACTCACCTCCCAGACGCCATTTAGAAGACTAAACGTAGCGCCGACAGCTATCGGAACTTATTGAAGCTATAGGGGCTGAAGCGTCAATATTCCACGATGTCTCACAAGAAACTCCACATTCTTTCAATCGAAATTGGCCTAGAAAAAAATTTTACATTATTTACTCCAAGTCCCTCGTATACTGTATTCAATACCATCACTTACGACTGTAAGAAAGTCGTAAAACCACATGCCTTTTGCTTTATTTTAAAGCAATTTCAGTGCTCACCGAAACCAAATGGATTTTCTTACAGTACTGCTTGCCAGGATCATCAACAGTTCTCATGCCGTAACTAACTACTACAAACAGTAATCAATTATCTGGATTACTATTTTTACGTCATTCTTAACGGTCTTCGACAAATATGTGTTAATTCTTGTACACATCATCTTCGCTAATGTGAAATATACATGTTGGTCGGAAACAGCCCAGAAAACTTGTAAGGATGTTGCAGGAATAGGTTGTGCTGAGAAATAATTCTTAAGAAAAAAAATTCATTACTTTGCGCCGTTTCCGAGTTAACCAGCACTGAAGTTACCCAATCAGACCGTTGCGAGCGCTAATTGAAGCTACGCGACAGAGAGGGTGTCGCCAAAAGCGATCGCCGGCCGAAGTGGCCGTGCGGTTAAAGGCGCTGCAGTCTGGAACCGCAAGACCGCTACGGACGCAGGTTCGAATCCTGCCTCGGGCATGGATGTTTGTGATGTCCTTAGGTTAGTTATGTTTAACTAGTTCTAAGTTCTAGGGGACTAATGACCTCAGCAAAATGGCTCTGAGCACTATGGGACTTAACTTCTGAGGTCATCACTCCCCTAGAACTTAGAACTACTTAAACCTAACTAACCTAAGGACATCACACACATCCATGCCCGAGGCAGGATTCGAACCTGCGACCGCAGCAGTCCCGCGGTTCCGGACTGAGCGCCTGAACCGCTAGACCACAGCAGTTGAGTCCCATAGTGCTCAGAGCCATTTGAACCATTTTTGAACCAAAAGCGATCTTGCTTTCGTTTCCTAAAACCGAATAGGAGAAAGATACAAAAATGGACGGTAATAAGGACTGAACTCGAGCCAACGGCTGGAAAGTGTTGTGCGCTGTCCTCTACACTATGAAAATAACTGACACTTATTATACCCAGAGGGCCGCTTGAATTTGCTCGCGCAGCGGCGTGGTTGGCTGAATTCAATATTAATTGACTCACAAACTGCGCAACGTATGAAATTTTTTTCCTAGCAAGAATTACTCAGCACAACATTCTCCGCAACACGCTCGCAAGATTTTCGGACTGTTGCTGACTATTCTCTGTTTACGTTTTTATGTTGTGCAGGTCCATTGCTGGATGCGTTCGTTTTTGTTTTATGTCGCGAAGTCGGAGCCTGTGCTAAAGGTCTGTGTGTGTGTGTGTGTGTGTGTGTGTGTGTGTGTGTGTGTGTGTGTGTCTGTGTCTGTGTATGTGTGTGTTTATAACCCAAGACAGAACCACGCAGTATTGGACGCAAGTTTGAAGGCGAAGAGAATTAATAAAATGGGTACTAATGTGGTCAACGGCAGGTAAAATGAGCGAATGGAAACAAGACAAGTGACTTTTACACTGTTGTAAACTATTTTCAGTGCAGTACAGATTCAAATCTAATAGGAACAAAAGCCGAAAGAAATGCAGTAAGTTTGTAACGAGCCGCCGGAGACTCTTGGCCTTTTATATCAAATTATTTGGACGGTATCTACACAAATGTGCTCCGCAAGCCACCGTGTGGTGTGTGACGGTGTGTATCCTGTACCACTACTAGTCGCTTCCTTCCTGCTCCATTTGCAAATGGAGCGAAGGAAAAACGACTTAGTGCCTTCGCATAGTCCCTACTTTCTCTTACCCCATATTCGTAGTCGAGCGAAATGTGCGTCGGCGGCAGTAGAATAAGTCTGCACTCAGCCTCATACGTCTTTTCTCTAAATCTTCTCAATAGGCTCCTCGAAAAGGTCACTTTCCCTCCAGCGACCCCATTTCAGTTCCAGAAGCGTCTCCGTAACACTTGGGTGTTGTTTGAACCTAACGGCAAGAAATCAAGCAGCCCACCTCAGAATTATTTCGACGCCTTCCTTACATATTGCCTGGTACGCGTTCAAAACATTCCAGTACTCAAGAATACGTCGCAGTACCGTCCAATGTAGGTCTACTTTTCAGATGAACTTTACCAAAATTCTCCAAATAAACCGAAGTCGATCAGTTGCCTTCCCTACTTCGTATCTCACGTGATCGTTTCATTTCTTATAACTTTGCAACGTTACGCCCACACATTTAAACGACGTTACTGTGTCAAGCAGAACGCTATTAATGATGCACGCGAACAATATAGGTTTGTTTTTCCTATTCATCCGCGTTCATTTACATTTTTCTACTTTTAGAACCAGCTGACATTCATCACACTAAGCGGAACTATTGTCTAAGCCATATCTCATTTTCATACAGTCAGCTAACTTTAACACCTTCGCTTACACAACTGCATCATCAGCAAACTATCGTAGATTATTGCCCATCCTGTCCGCTAACTCATTTATGTATGCAGAAAATGACAGTGGTCCAATCACTCTTACTTCTTGCACTCCTGAAGAAAACCTTCTGATGGGTAATCGTTGTCGAGGACAGTGTACTGGGTTCCGATACTTACGAAGTCTTTCAGCCACTCGCATATCTGGAAACCTATTTAATTTTCCCGTGTCTTCTTTAATAGTTTCCAATGGGGCATCTTGTCAAATTCTCTCCAAAAATCTACAATCATGGAATCTCCATATTGCCCTTCATTCATGGTCCGCCATATATCATGTGATAAAAGGGCAAGGGGAATTTCGCGCAAGTGATGCTTTATAAAACTGTGCTGATTCGTGGACACTTGCTTCTCTTTCTCAAGAGGATTTATTTTATTCGAATTGAGAATATGTTCAAGGAGTCTGCAGCATACACATGTAAGGGCTATTACTCTGTAATTTAGCTCGTCCATTCTTTTACCCTTCTTATATAGAGGACTCACCTGCGCTTTCTTCTATTCGCTAGGGACTTTGCACAGAGAGAGGGATTCGCGGTACGTGCACGCTGAGTAAGGGGCCAATGTCGTAACTAAGTACCCTTTTAAAACAGAACTGGGGTTCCACCCGGAAATGGCTACTTAGTTGTTTTCAAATTTTTCAGCTGCTTCTCTACGCCAGATATGCTTATTACTGTGTCCTCTGTAAGGGAGTCTGTTCGATTACCAAACGACAGTATGTTAGCACAAATCTCCTGTACGAACGACTTCTTAAACGCGAAATTTAAAACTTCGTCTTCCGTTTTTCTGTGTCCACCTAGCACGTCAGATTGGTCAACAAGGGAGTGGATGGAAGCCTTAGACGCGCTTAGTAATTTTACATAGGGCAAGATTTTTCTCGTGTTCTTGGCCAGAACTTTTGATTGTAATATGCCTCACGCATATATCTTTTCACAGACGCACATATCTCTACTATTCTTTGCCTCTCATTTGCACGTTCTCTTTTGAATTGACAGAACAACATCCTTTGCTTCCTCAGCATTTTCTGAAATTCGTTGTTAAACCATGATGGGTCTTTTCCGTCATTTTTCACTTTACTAGACACGTAGTTCTCTAGGACACGATATACATTCTGTTAAGCTTTGCCCGTAACTCCTCTTGAAGGTTTTTCAGTGGAGCTCTGGTTCGCCCTTATTGCCACAGAATATGTAGTTTACGTCGCTAATTACTGTTTCTGGTCCATACGGATCATAATGAGTACCGAATAGATTAGTGGAACGCTTATCATTCACAGACAAATGACTTTCGCAATACAAAACAAATGTTCGCCCTTTGACATACAAAGACGCCTGAAGAGACACAGACCACGAACACATGACAAACTGAGCAACCGAGCTGTTTTTCATGGCTGTTATAACTACGGTTTTTTAATATTTATTTATTCATTGGCTTTCCGGACTTGGCACGTACAGCAGCATCAAAAGTGGAATGCAAATTATGACGATACGAACGTGACAACAACGGAGAAAACCTCCGACGTCGCCTGGAACTGAACCCGAGCCCCTTTGGTTAGTAGTCCTCCTCACTTATCAGGCAGTCACCGAGATGAACACCAGTAGGGTTATGGGGCATTAGTAATGGTCCCTACGTCGTCGGCACATGGACTGCACCTCCGAAAGCTGAGTGTGCCGCGTTTTTGACGACATTGCGTGAAGAAAGCACGCTTGGGAGTCTTTCATGAATGAGCGATATCTAGCATGTCAGATATTTTGAATGTGAGTTTGAACGTAGACCAGTCAGATTCAAGACCTACGTCACATGTGCATCACCTCTCTTTAGTAAAGAGCCGCGAGACGCCATATTGGCTCTAAGTTGAAGCCCATAATTATATATGCCATTTCTATGCACCAACAAACTGAGAAGGTCTCTAAAACCTGTCAGTAAGTGTACGATTTCATGTAATAAAGTGATGGATAGCGTCATATTGGTGGTTAAAGAGTTATTGTAAGACGGGTAGTATGAAAGTACTCCCTTTCAAGGCAATGCCACATTGAAGATCCAGCAAAAACGCATTGTTGTTGGTGAAAAACGTAATAAATAAATGTCTATTAATAACATATCTTCCCTTAAAGATTTCAGGAGATGGTAAGAAGCAAAATACGACCGCACATCAATCACCGTTGCTGTAGCATTGTGTGTTGAGTCGTGAAATATAGAGATATCAGGTGACCCGTTGCTGTTTCGCATCTCACTGCATCCAAACTTCTTTCACTAACCTTACCGTATTTTAGTAGGTTCTGATGCTTTCTTGTTAGTTCAGTAAAAGAATAAGCGGTAATATTCGGTGTTCTGTAAATATAAGAACGCAGTTTCTGAGAAGTGACTTTGTTCTATTGGCTTAATCTACAAGACATCTTGTTCTACTTACAGCGAGATATTTTCAAATTCCTTGTTTTAAGTTTTGGATTTCACGTGTTGACGTGTTGTAAAGAATCTGCTACTTAGAAGGGATAGTGATAAAGTGAGACAACCTTAGGGTTTTACGGAAAAGTGAGATTGATGAAATGATATTTATCTTTATGGAAAATTATTGTAATTCTTCATCGGAATATTTATAATGAAGTTTTTATAAGCCGGTGTCGTTGAGTGGACGTGGTACTTCCCCTTTTGCCTTATAACATGCTCATGGAGTTTTTATTTATGTGTACTATAAGAAGAACAACATTACTACCATTTGCCGTTTTGGAACTGCTTCCAACCTTGCCCCGAAAACCAATGATAATGCCCTTTGGGACCGAGAAAAATCGCTCTGTTTCGCATCACGATGATGACTGCTCTCTTTCCCGTGACTCCCAGACATACCTACCCTTCAATGCCAGTGCTGCCACCTGCAGTCTATGATTGTTTTTTGTTAAATGACGTAGATCGGACATGGTGGTTACATTAATGTGACTGGACTGTGTAATCTTCACCCGTTTTGTGTGTGTCACAGCCCTTTGTCGGTGTTCATTGTCCGAAGCCTAGGAGAAACAGAAATAGTCCTTCCGTCCCAACCTCTGAGCTGATGCGGCGTCGCATTAGGACCTATTCACGGACACGTCCTGAATCATCGCAACCTTTTCGTTATCCAGCACGCGAGACAAATTGCGCGGAGTATTGCTCCACATATGAGGTCAAACATGCTTATTAGCGGAGCCGGATTAACTTTCCAGCACCGAAGGGCTATTGTATCTACCAATATAAGATCATCAGCCTCACTTTTAACGTCGTGACACGGTTAAAATTGCTACAACTCCTATGTTACTTTCAAAGATCAGATCCGACCACTAGCTCGGAGGTCGAGCACCGTCTCTATTGTGTTTTCTGGCAGCTCCCGTAGGTAATCTACTTTATAAACGCAATAGGATGTATGTTAGAATTCGAAATGGAGAAGAACGTACATAAACATCTCACTTCCTCTTCCCGTGCGAACAAACGGTATTTGTCTTCTGTTAGCCTTCGCAAAGACCAACTCATTCATTAAGCGACCCATGCAGCTGTTTGATGGTTCCGTCGTCTGCTATGCCGTGTGGCGCATTTGCTAACTTAAAGCTTTCTCACTGTCAGAGATATACTTGTGTGCAAAACTTCAGGACGAAACTAACTTTCGAATTATGTGTCATTGCCAAGTAACGTTACTCTATGAGCCTTGGACCATATGTGAGAGAACTGCTACAAAACTGTGCAGAAGGTGACTGAAAGAAATTTGCAGTGAGACGAACAGAAATGACATTTTTATTTGAAGACAATAAATAATCATGTTTCAGTCGCTGTGATTCTTGATGGTCGCGCGGGAGTCACAAAATGCATTACAATGGACAGCAGTGCATTCTCTCCAACGTGTCGCCATGCTGGCAGCATGGTGGATAAGGCGTTCTTTGTTATAGAACGTTACATTCTTCCACAACCACCTTTATCAACTGCTGGATGCTCGTCGGAACATGTGAAAGTGTTGTAGCATTGCCTTCCTTCTCACAGCCGCGCGGAGTGGCCGCTTGGTCTAGGGCGCCATGTCACGGATATCGCGGCCCTTCCCGCCGGAGTTTCGAGTCCTCCCTCTGGCATGCGCGCGTGTGTGTGTTGTTCTTAGCATAAGTTAGTTTAAGTAGTGTGGAAGTCTAGGGACCGATGACCTCAGCAGTTTGGTCCATTAGGAACACACACACACACACACACACACACACACACACAACTTCTTAACTATAGACATTTACGCAGAGTTCTGTCCAGTATAACTGTCGCTTGTTCAGAGAGATGCTGTTATCTTCGGCGATGACTCCAGATGGGCGGAGCGGCAGTGCACTCAGACGTAAACAAGCATACTGATGCTGTAGCGTATGGAAACTTTTCAGGGCGTGTCTGCGCCGACCACGACCATTCGTCCGTGCGTCTGGCAGAAACTACGCTTACTTGTTGTTTTGTCGTGCGGTACAAACGTTGCTTATGAATATGTCTTGTGTGCGGGGTGAAAAACTGTTTCAGCCCAGAATCGAGTCGTGCATTTTCTGCGTGTTAGGCAGACGGGATAACCGCTACTGCTACTGCTTCTGTCCATCCTGCTTCAAAGCGAACTTCGTTGCAAGTGGTCATTTTAGCTTAAAAATAAAAAAAAATGTGATACTAGCAAAACGAAGGTGTATGCAGCAGATCCTCACATGAGGTGGCTCACTGGAGTAGAACCGATAAAGGGACGAAAATAGTGTTTCCGTTCGGGATCGAACCGGGGAAGCAGACGTGATAACCGACACACTGGGGAAACGAAGGACACGATAGCGTCATCCTTGTGCACTTGTAAGAGCCTCAGATTCACTCCCGTTCGCACGCGCACACTTGGTCGACAATATTTTTGCCTGCCTGAAACCCATCACAAGTAAGGGTTCAAAAAGCTTCTCGGTGATCTAGCTGGTGTCTTCTGTAACATGCTGAACAAGATAGCGTCAATTTACGCAGCCACTATTGCAAACATATGTCCAAGAACAATAATTTTGTTAGCAACATGCAGCGCGAGCCCACCTAACTCAACATTCGGTCCAGTCGGTCAAATGACCTCCACATCGGGCAATAGTGCTCCTCACTCCATTCCTTTCCTCTACTGGTACCTCTAACAGGCACTACGAAACACCCACCTGTAATGGCATAGTAAGCCCAGATCATAAACTGTGGACAGGGATTACGGAATGCCCAATCCGCAGCACATACACACTCTCCCACCGCTACCAGAAAACAGCTCTGGTCTCCATAACATCCAAGCCTCGCTCAACATTGAGGACTGTCAGCTAATCGGCCTTCAGATCTGGCATTTCCAATAGTATTCCTCAGCTAAGGACCCCTCCTGCTAGGACTTCTAGCAGGCACCACAAAACACCAGCCTACATAGGAATAAACATTGGCCATGGCATAAGAGGCCCAGACCATGAACCAATGACAGGAATTACGGAATACCCTATCCGCTGGACATACCAACTTTGCTATGGGTAATGGAAACGAGCTCTGGTGTCCATAATATCCAACGGATGCGCCGACGGACGTGGACGGAAATGATACGTCAGAAGGTCTTCATGGTGTTCGTTGGCAGCACAAATAGCACTGTGAGTGCACTCTTCCTGCGGAGTTCCACGGTTCTTCCGTGAGCGGCCGCAAAGCGCCATCTTGTGGCTGCCTCCTCCCGCCCTAGCGCAGGGCTCGCGTTTAGCCGCGCAGCGAGCCCTACGTGCTCCCAATTTGAATGCGAGATTATGTTTACGGCTCCCGGGGGAACTATTGGTCTCTGGCCGCGTCGCCCCCGCAAACAGCTTGGAGGAGCCGCAGCCCCACATAATCCGGCGACCATCCTTTACGGCCGCACACGTCCCACGCCACCAGAAATACACTTCTGCGTGCGATATATTCTTCCCCGTTCTCTTTTTCCACTCGACTGTAGCGAGATGGTGGTATCCTTCGTCACCGAGCTCTACAATTCTCTCTCCGCTTCCCTTTCCTGTTCTCCCGTCGACCGAACCGCGAAACCACCTATGTTCCTCGACTCGCAAATGCTGTTGCTTACTTCCAACTCCCTCTGTAATTCCACCTCCCGTCTCGGTTCCCAGTGAATGATCTTTGTAACTCCAGAGCGAATCGGTAGCCTCCTTCTTCTTAGTGCTTCCTTATTCAAAATGAAAATCCATTTTGGCACGAAGAAAGCGTATCTTGCAGTCGTCTAGCCGTTTCTGGTAACAGTACCGTACTAGTCACACTAATTCTTAGTGATCATCGTTTAATTCGTACTTTCGCTTTCCCTACTGTCTTTCACAGCAGGATCTAGTACTGACAGACGATATTCCGTTGTGTAGTTAGTCCCATATAAGTTCGCTCAGCCTCTAAGGAAACGAAATTTAGAGTATTTAGATTTCTTTACAGTCTATTTTTTGATTTGCCACGTTTGATAGAATCATAACTTTGTGGCGAAAAATTCATTCGTGTGGAAATGAACTCAAACCCTGTATAAACTTAGGAAGTGTAATCTAACAGCTGATAAGCCAAGACATCCTGACGGCTGCTCACCGCGACGCTGGATGCTGCCTTGTGGCACTGCGTGCACGTGACGCGGCAACAAAAGTGTGTAAACTGAACAGACACGAAAGGGGGTCAACCTAGCAAAGATATTGTTGTTGTGACCTTCAGTCCAGAGACTGGTGTGATGCAGCTCTCTATGCTACTCTATCCTGTGCAAGCTTCTTCATCTCCCAGTACCTACTGCAGCCTACAGCCTTCTGAATCTGCTTAGTGTATTCATCTCTTGATCTCCCTCTACGATTTTTACCCTCCACGCTGCCCTCCAATGCTAAATTTGTGATCCCTTCATGCCTCAGAACATGTCCTACCAACCGATCCCTTCTTCTTGTCAAGTTGTGCCACAAACTCCTCTTTTCCCAAATTCTATTCAATACCTTTTCATTACTTATGTGATCTACCCATCTAATCTTCAGCATTCTTCTGTAGCACCACATTTCGAAAGCTTCTATTCTCTTCTTGTCTAAACTATTTATCGTTCATGTTTGACTTCCATACATGGCTACACTCCATACAAATACTTTCAGAAACGAATTCCTGACACTGAAATCTATACTCGATATTAACAAATTTATCTGCTTCAGAAACGATTTTCTTGCCATTGCCAGTCTACATTTTATATCCTCTCTACTTCGACCGTCATCAGTTATTTTGCTCCCCAAACAGCAAAACTCACTTACTGCTTTAAGCGTCTCACTTCCTAATCTAATTCCCTCAGCATCACCCGATTTAATTCGACTACGTTCCATTATCCTCGTTTTGCTTTTGTTGATGTTCATCCTATATCCTCCTTTCAAGACACTGCCCATTCCTTTCAGCTGCTCTTCCAGATGATTTGCTGTCTCTGACAGAATTACGATGTCATCGGCGAACGTCAAAGTTTTTATTTCTTGTCCGTGAATTTTAATTCCTATACGAATTTCGTTTTGTTTCCTTTACTGCTTGCTCAATATACAGATAGAATAACATCGGGGTAGGCTACAACCCTGTTTCGCTCCCGTCCCAACCACTGCTTCCCTTTCATGCCCTTTCGACTTTTATAACTGCCATCTGGTTTCCGTACAAATTGTAAAAAGCGTTTCGCTCCCTGTGTTTTACCACTTCCACCTTCAGAATTTCAGAGTATTCCAGTTTGCAAATAGGGAAATCCATGGAGATAAACGACTTTGCAAAGAGCAGATTATTATAACGCATGGACTGTAAACGAATATCTCGAAAACGTCGAAGCTGGTTTAATGTTCACGTGCTAGTGTCATGAGCATCTGAGGAAAGAGGTAGAAGGACAGTGGAACTATCATTAGGCGCTAAATGTTCGGACGTCCACGACTCTTCAGAGAATGTGGAGTTCGGAGGCTGGCCTGCTGTGTAAAGTAGGACATCTTCGCCAGAAGAGCACAGTGATGCTGCACGGAGAAGTGTTTCGGAGCACACTGTTCATCGTACATTGTTGAACATCAAATCTCACAGGAGACCACCACTACGTGTTCACTTGCTGATCCAACGATATCGTCAGTTACGATTGCAGTGGGCACGGGACCATAGGGATTCGACCGTCGTTCTTCGGGTGAATCACATATTTTCTAAACAGTCATCCAGGTGAACAGCGGCTCGAAACGTGTAGCCAGCCCACTGACCGAAACTGGTGGGAGCAGTATTATGCTGTGGGAGACATTCTCCTGCGTCTACATGGGACCTGTGACAGCAATCGAAGACACACTGACAGCTGGGAACAACCTCTATCCCTTCATGGTTGATTTCTTCTCCGATGGAGATGTCATATCTCAGAAATATAACTGTCTGTGTCTCCGCTGCAGAACTGTGCTACAGCGCTTTGAGGACTAAATTCCCTATGGAACCGATCTGAGTCGCTATCGGGTACCCTCACCGTGTACGCAAATCAGCGGCCTTTATTAACGCGAAATACATGACTTGTGAGTAGACATCTCATGCCACATACCTCCACAATCCTACCTACATACTGTCGGATGTTTGGCCGGCCGAAGTGGCCGTGCGGTTAAAGGCGCTGCAGTCTGGAACCGCAAGACCGCTACGGTCGCAGGTTCGAATCCTGCCTCGGGCATGGATGTTTGTGATGTCCTTAGGTTAGTTAGGTTTAACTAGTTCTAAGTTCTAGGGGACTAATGACCTCAGCAGTTGAGTCCCATAGTGCTCAGAGCCATTTGAACCATTTGTCGGATGTTTGCTATGCAGAATCATGGACGTATTTCATTCCAAAGTCGGAGAAACAAGTTATTAAAACGGTGACGACAATGTATTGACTCGTCTGTGTCAATTCTGAAATGTGTAAAAGGTAAATACTTAGAGTAAGGAAATGAAAAAGAGACAAGAATGGTACAGAAATTGTGCCAACACTATGATTCATGTAGCGAATGATTTCAGCTGATGATAGTACTGGTAATCAAGTCTGATACACACTTTGAACCCTTCGCTAACAATAGGTATCGGTAATTTCTTGTATAAGTAGATAAGTTCGTATCAAACGAAAAAAAAAAAAAAACATTATTTCTTGGATCTGATTAGGATGGTTTAGAAGTTTTACATGAAACACGTAAATTTATCTGTACTAACTTTTGGTAAATAAGTACCAATTAAATGAAACAGTGTCTTTGACAACGATATAAATTATTTAAAACTCTAGCTTCAAATGTGATTATCTTCCATCTTCTGATACCCACTTGACGGGAAGTTTTGGATTGGATTGGATTGTTTGGGTGAAGAGACCAAACAGCGAGGTCATCGGTCTCATCGGAATAGGGAAGGACGGGGAAGGAAGTCGGCCGTGCCCTTTCAAAGGAACCATCCCGGCATTTGCCTGGAGCCATTTTGGGAAATCACGGAAAACCTAAATCAGTATGGCCGGACGCGGGATTGAACCGTCGTCCTCCCGAATGCGAGTCCAGTGTGCTAACCACTGCGCCACCTTGCTCGGTACGGGAAGTTTTGCTATAATGGAATCAAGAAGTGATTGTGATGTTTTAGAAAGCAGACATGTTTAGCTGGAATTTCTAGCTCAGGGGAGCTATGGTTGCTAAATTTTTTCGACCACATGTGCGAAGAGTTTTAAGAACAAAAACTGAAACTGGAAATGTTTTATTTGATTCAGCAATCAGTGATATGTCAAACGGTCATGATTCTGGAAACAATTTACGTTCTTTGCATAATCAAGACTTATGGCAATAGTCGTCTTCTTGATAAATGGGCAATCAGCTAGTAAAATGATGAAGTAGTAAAACGGAATTGCCGTTCAGTGACTCTACGTTCAGACTAATGAGGAAAGAACGTTCAGCGGACGCGACATTGTACAGACATTTTCGAAGTACTATGGTGCAGTCTGTCGAAATGTGTTATCACTGAAGAAATAAATTATGATACAGACAAATAGTTTTTATATAAAGGCATTATGGTTAACGATCCATATAAGAGCCGGCCGTGGTGGCCGAGCGATTCTAGGCGCTACAGTCTGGAACCGCGCGACCGCTACGGTCACAGGTTCGAATTCTGCCTCGGGCATGGGTGTGTGTGATGTCCTTCGGTTAGTTAGGTTTAAGTAGTTCTAAGTTCTAGGGGACTGATGACCTCAGAAGTTAAGTCCCATAGTTCTCAGAGCCATTTTTGATCCATATAAGAACCTCCTCTCTAGTTTTTGTGTAAATGCATTATAGTTCATGACCAGTATAAAAACTTCCTGTCTCCCTTTAGCAAACCACAGAAAAGCCCCAGTGTTTGTTTAACAGGAAATCCTTGAGCTGACTTCTGACAGAACTAACTGCTGACACTACCCCCAAGGGTGTGGCAGAGCAAAGTAAATTGAACTGCCCGTCAAATATACATGTGACGATCAGCCTTGAACTTCCCGCACCACTCCCTCACCACAGCATCACTCACAACACACCCCTGTACACATGACACAACCGTTGATAATCTCAGTGGCATCGGCTCCTGTTTGCAGGAAGCGACTGAATGAATGTACCTCAGAACTGGCGGGACACGCTCTGACACCGTCCTTTTTAATCGCTTGCTGCTTACACACTGGCGAACGCAACACAGAGGTAACTGATGCTACGTGACTTTTAAAGTCTCCTTCTCAATCCACACAAAAACCATGAAGCTTCAAAAAATATCTTTATTTTTAATGGCCAGCTGGAGTATAAACTGTGAATAACACTTGTATAACGTACTTCGGACCTGCGGTGTTGATACTTTTTTCGTAAAAGTGTTCGTCGGAATGTTTTCGGTTAACATGAATTTTAGGTAAGCAGACAACGGCGAATAGAACAGTGAACTTTAAATTGTCCGGGAAATGCTGTAAAAGGGAGAGAACGAACTCAGTTTTATAATGTAAAATGAGAACATGAGAAAAAATTATTACTATCCAAATGAGTTCTCTATATTAACCATTTGTTTTACGTATCAGCCGCTGTAACGAAAAACTTCGCAAGACGGTGTTAGCATGTGGCAAATACGCAATAATTCAAACATTATTAACTTATATAGGCTTGTGGCAATAAACACAACTTCGAAGCTGTGAATTAAATATTATAAGGTACCGCACTATTCACAGGAAGAAGGGATCAGTTGGTAGGACATGTTTTGAGACATCGAGGGATCACAAATTTAGCATTGTAGGGCACCGTGGAGGGTAAAAATCGTAGAGGGAGACCAAGAGATGAATACACTAAGCAGATTCAGAAGGATGTAGGTTGCAGTAGGTACTGGGAGATGAAGAAGCTTGCACAGGATAGAGTAACATGGAGAGCTGCATCAAACCAGTCTCAGGACTGAAGACCACAAACCATTCACAGATCACAGTGGTCCTCGTATCTCGTCCTCACGAAAAGAAGACAGTTTCAGATTCGGTGCTGACATTTACTTGTTATATGGAATGTACAGCGATGTACATTTTACTCACATTAATCCACGTTTATGCACTGTAGTTCTGATATTGGCAGGCAGTGTTACAGTGGGTGATCGCTCTCAGGTAATTACGCCAATATAACGGTGCGGAGTTTACGGCCTTCGAATTTTCATTTCATTTTATATTTCGATCTGCGTGGCATAACAACAAATTATGGAACTGACCCAACTAACATTTAACGGTAAATCCAAGCGCCAACTGCTGACACTATTCAAAACTCAGTTGTGTTTCCAAACTGAGCTGAAAACGCTCGTGTAATACACAAGGTGCTTCAGAACAACTGTAAAGCAATCTTTCTTCGAAAAAGTGCATCTGATATTATTCAATCTAAAAGTGTTTCACGTATTCCTATAAGGGCGAAGAGAATGGAGAACCTTACACTGCCTGGGAACTGTTGAAAAACAAAAGGAAAGAAGAAATGAGTTTCAAAACTGCAAACAGGAACGTAGTAAAAAATTCAGATCATTGAGAAAAGTCTTAACTGAACATTTTTGAAAGTTGAAAAATAAAAGAACTGTATTATTTTCCACTGATAAATATTCTATCCTGATAATAGTCTAATAAACCGAAAATGTTTTGTAATAAACTAACATCGAACAGAAACCAACTCAACCTACCGACCAAGCGTCGTTCTCTGTCAATGTCATCATCAGGATGTCATATGCGGGAGGGGGAAACCCGATCGCTATGTTCCTATACGTTTGACCAGATTGATAAATGTGATTCGTGGAAGCAGATATATTGAAAGTACACCATTGAGTTAGTAAAAGCACACAGCCACGGACTTAAGTTCAGCTACTTTTACACAATTTCTAATAAATAGACTTTATATGAAGAATTTCAGCCACTAATTGGTTTACCGTTAAGTATAACTGAATTAGTTATCTTCAGAATCAGTTTTCAGAAAAATAATTGGATTCGATGAAATGAGAACGCATTCGCTAAATAAAATATTTAAAATCTTCTAAAACTTAGAGAAATGTTGGTTTGCCCAGCAGACGTAGTTCACTAAAGTTGGCGTTAACTCTTTGCTGTCATTAGAATCGAGAGAGTATTCCATTTAGCGGGATGAATTATCGGATCCGTGACCAAAGCTGCAGCGAACGGAAAGTACGACCGCCTCATGAATAGATATAGAGCCATTCATAATCTTTGAAAGGCTTTCACTGGCAACGTTTGATTTAAAGGATTCTGTGAAAAGAATTTCATCTGAACGTTCGGTTCAGAAGTAATGCATGCTTTAAAAACTTAATAATTTCTCGAATACGATAATTTTGTGCTGCAAATAGATTTTATTAACTCGTCTTTTGATTCTCGAAGGAATTCAGAAACAAAGTGCAGCTACTGAAAGTTATCAATAGTCACTAGTTCATAAGAAATAAGCGCAGGATATTCAGGTTTCTAAAAGTGAATAGTTACTATTAGGATCAGTAACTCAGCAGTTTTCTGGTACATTACCTTCTACATCTACATCTACATACATACTCCGCAATCCACCATACGGTGCGTGGCGGAGGGTGCCTCGTACCACAACCAGCTACTTCTCTCCCTGTTCCAAACAGAACGAGGGAAAAATGACTGCCTATTTGCCTCTGTACGAGCCCTAATCTCTCTTATCTTATCTTTATGGTCTTTCCGCGAAATGTAAGTTGGCGGCAGTAAAATTGTACTGCAGTCAGCCTCAAATGCTGGTTCTCTAAATTTCCTCAGTAGCGATTCACGAAATGAACGCCTCCTTTCCTCCAGAGACTCCCACCCGAAGCATTTCTGTAACACTCGCGTGATGATCAATCCTACCAGTAACAAATCTAGCCCGCCTCTGAATGTCCTCCCTCAATCCGACCTGATAGGGATCCAAAACGCTCGAGCAGAACTCAAGAATAGGTCGTATTAGTGTTTTATAAGCGGTCTCCTTTACAGATGAACCACATCTACCCAAAATTCTACGAATGAACCGAAGACGACTATCCACCTTCTCCACAACTGCCATTACATGCTTGTCCCACTTCATATCGCTCTGCAATGTTACGCCCAAATATGTAATCGACGTGACTACTAATGGAGTATTCAAACATTACAGGATTCTTTTTCCTATTCATCTGCATTAATTTACATTTATCTATGTTTAGAGTTAGCTGCCATCCTTTACACCAATCACAAATCCTGTCCAAGTCATCCTGTATCCTCCTACAGTGACTCAACGACGACACCTTCCCGTACACCACATCATCATCAGCATCCAGCCGCACATTGCTATCCACCCTATCCAAAAGATTATTTATGTAGATAGAAAACAACAGCGGACCTACCACACTTCCCTGGGGCACTCTAGATGATACCCTCACCTCCGATGAAAACTCACCATCAAGGACAACGTACTGAGTTCTATTACTTAAGAAGTCTTCGAGCCACTCACATATTTGGAAACCAACCCCATATGCTCGTAACTTATTTAGGAGTCTGCAGTGGGGCACCGAGCCAAACGCTTTCCGGAAGTCAAGGAATATGGCATCCGTCTGATACCCTTCATCCATGGTTCGCAAGATATCATGTGAAAAAAAGGCGAGTTGCGTTTCGCAGGAGCGATGCTTTCTAAAGCCGTGCTGATGCATGGACAGCAACTTCCCTGTCTCAAGGAAATTCATTATATTCGAACTGAGAATGTGTTCGAGAATCCTGCAACAAACCGATGTTAAGGATATTGGTCTGCCGTATCTAAAACTTATGGGACCAAACGGAAGGATAAAGTCTTTTGTAGGAGGGTCTAATGTAAACTTCAAGAGCTGTTTTGAGTCTATAGTCTCTTTCAGGCTGTAATGGTTTAATGTTGTTATTGTTTGAAATATCTTGTAATGGTGGTGAAATACATTTCAAGGACAGCGATTGATACTTGAAAAAGATTCCATATCGTCACCGATGTAGTAAGAAGGGAGGAAGATTCGTGTTTTAAGTCTGTTGACAACGAAGTTGTTAGACACGGAGCATATGCTCGAAGGAAGGAAGGAAGAAGATTTCGTTTAACGTACCGTCGACACCGGGGTCACTGGAAACGGACACAAGCTCGGGTTGTGTCAGGGGTAGGAAAGGAAATTGGCTGTGCCCTTACGAGAGAACCATCAAGGCATTTGCCTGGAGCGATTTAGGAAATCACGGAAAACCTAAGTCCGGATGGCCGGACGCGGGTCTGAACCGTCGTCCCCCGAATGCGAGTCCAGTGTGGCTCAGTGTGTTAACCCCTGAGCCCCCTCGATCGGTCATATGTTCGAACTTTTCAAGGAAGAATGCCTTGTACCACGTCTGCGTTTAGGATGTTCAGGCAAGAACTATAATGCTGGATTTAGTTGGTGTAATTTACTGCTACGAACACATAAAAATAGAATCTTAGTCAAAGTTATAAGCTAATAATACAGCATCTAAAGATTAGTAATTAATTGTGCGGAATTTTACTTTGCAAATTAAGGTTAAAGGAACTGATAATATAATAAATGATGAATTCAGTTTTTGATTGGCAATTCTAATTTTTAATTTCGTCCTTCTTTCATGGCAATTAGTTTGTATTTTATGGAAGTCCATGTATTCGATATTATTGGACACCTAAAACGGACGCCTGGTTCTACAATTTCAGTTGCTAGTACCGTATGTAACGGCTTTCAGTGACAAAAAAAATTGTCGACTGAATTTGTAAATCTAAAATGCTGTCATAGTATATTCATTAAATGTTATGATCTGATGTTAAAAGCTTAAGACAATAACTTAAGAAAAGAAAGGATCAAGCATCAAGCATTACGTTTAAATTTATTACTTCTTTGCTGCTGAGCATATTTTACAGACGCCAACCATATTTACCACTGAATGTACCTGCAAAATTATACATTGTACTGCACATAGTACAGGAGACATGACCTCATAAACAGTAAAATGCGTGGAACACTAGCTTCTCTCAAAACGGAGGAATCGGCAATTTACAAACCTAGCGTCACATTTGTAATACATGAACTCATTTTCACAGTAATCAGATGTGTGAAACTGTTTTGTAGAGTACAGGGGAGTTCGATTCTGCAAAGGATCTTGGAGGAGATTACAACTAATAATAACAGATTTAACGGAATGATGTATAAACGTCTTATTACACAAATAGGTTTGCTTCGCGGTTACTGTGACGGCTACAGCAGCAACAATAGTAGTGGGCATTGGGTGCCGCTGCGGGTTCAGCCCGCTTGATGATGTTTTAGGGGCTTTGATAAATTTCTGTAGCTTTGTCCCACATATTCACGGAAAAAATCGCAACACTAAGAGACAGGTCCGCAGCTCGTAGTCTAGTGGCTAGGTTGCTGCCTCTAGATCACAGGTTCCCGTGTTCGATTCCCGGCCGTTTTGGGGATTTTCTCTGCCCGGGGACTGGGTGTTTGTGTTGTCCTCATTATTTCATCATCATTAGTGAACGTGGCGAGACTGGACTGTGTAAAGATTGGGACTTTGCGCGGGCGTGCTAACGGCGCAGTTGAGCGCCCCACAAAGCAAACATCATCACCACCAAAAGACGGTTAACATATAGTAATGAAATTTCGGGAGTACATTCGTCTAGTTAACATATTTAAGTGATTAACATTGCAAAACCACAGTTTAAAATAACTGCAAGATAAGCAATTACAAATGTGAAATGATGGTACATTAAAAACCAGCGTAATCGCTACAGTTTTGAATGCAACCATGCAAACGTTCATGCATTATGTTTCACAGGTACCGGACGTCAGCTAGTGGGATGGAGTGCCATGCCTGTTGCACTTGGTTGGCCAATGCAGGAACGGTTAATCCCGGTTGTGGATGACGCTGGAGTTGTCAGATGTTGTCCCATACGTGCTCTACTGGAGAGGGATCTGGTGATCGGGCAGACCAAGGCAAATTTTGATACTCTCTAGAGCATGCGTGGTTACGACAGCGGTATGTGGGCTAGCGTTATCCTGTTGGAAAATACCGCATTGAAAGCTGTTCTCGAACAGCAGCATAACAGGTCGAATCACCAGACAAACGTACAGTCAGGATGCGTGGAATAACCACGATAGTGCTCCTTCTCTCACACAAAATCGAACCCCAGACCATAACTCCAGGTGTAGGTCCAGTGTGTCTACCATGAAGACAGGATGGTTGCAGCCTCTCAACTGGCCGCCTTCTAACCAACACAGGGCCACCACTGGCAGCGAGGCAGGACCAGCTTTCATGAGAAAACACATTAGACCATCACCGTGCACTCCAATGAGCTTTCACCTGGTACCAATGAAGTCGTAAATGACGGTAGTTTCGGGTCAGTGGAATACTCGCTAACAAGGCGTCTGGCGCGGAGCTCTCTTCAAAGCACATGTGCAGCAAGAGTGGTATAAGAGTAACGTTGTTGATTAACAATCAAAACGTCCGCGGTCTCGGGTTCGACCCACAGCACGGATTAAATTTCGATCAAAAATCAGTAGCTAAGACGATAGTAGTTATTCAGCTTAAGAAGTCACCCTTATTCTCTCAACAGCCTTGTCAAAGAGGGCGGAGGAGCGAACCGAAGTCTGGAGCACACTTTACCTTAGGGTGGGAAACTGGCTCTAAAAGCCCAAAGAATAAGGATGCAGAAGGCAGTGGAAACCACTGCATTAAAATACATATAGCATTTATCAACAGGGTATGTGGCATGTAATTGGAGAAGTGTCATGATGATCTCTCCACTAACTAGAGATTCCGGACAAGTCCCATATCCGCCAACTCCGGAAGGGGATTGGCAAGGGGGAGGTGACCATGAGAGAAGGCTAAATGACTAACGAAAGGATAACGTTCCACGAGTCGGGGAGTGAAATGTCAGACGTTTGAACGTGTTTGGGAAGCTTCAAATATGTAAAGGGAAATGCTAATATAATGGGGGTCTGTGGAATGAAATGGAAGGAAGACAAGGATTTCTGGTCAGATGAGTATAGGCTAATATCAACCTCAGCAGAAAATGGTATAAGGGGAGCAGGAGTCGTTACGATTAGGAAGATATGGCAGGGAGTGTGTTAGTGTGAACAGCTCAGCCATAGGATTGTCCTTATCAGAATCGGCAGCAAACCAATACTGACAACGATAGTTCAGATATACATGCCAACGATACATGCCAACGTCACAAGCAGAGTATCAATATAGGGAGAATGTATATGAGAAAATTAAACAGGAGATTAATTACGGAAAGGTAGAAGAAAATCTAGTAGTCATGGAGGATTGGAAAACGGTTGTAGAGTAAGGAGTGGAAGAAAGATATGGTGTGAGGGAGAAGAACGAATAATTGAATTCTGTAATAAATTTCAGATGGTCATAGCGAATACTCGGCTCATAATCACAAGAGGAGGAGGTATAGCCGGAAAAGAGACGATTTCATTTAGAATACATCGTGCTGAGGCAGGTATTGCGAAATGAGACATTGGATTGTAAGATGAACTCAGGGGAGATAAACACTAAGATCAAAGTTAGACGACGATGAAGAATAGCCTGAAGTTTAAGACTAGCCAAGACGAATCACTTAGCAAAGAAGTTTGATACTTAACCCTAAGGAATCAAGAAATACGCATCTAGCTCTCTGAAGCTGTGTATGCTGCGATAACGAATAGCTCAGTAGGCAGTTCAGATGAAAAGGAATTGATATTTCTAAAAAGGCAACTACAGAAGTTAGTAAGACAAACGTTGCCACAAGGAAGGTAACTGCGAAGAAACCATGGGTAACAGAAGCTATAATTCATGTGATCGACAAAAAAAGACAGTAAAAAAAACTCAGGACAATTAAAGAATATGGAAATACAAGTTACTTTGAGATGAAAGGAACAGGAAGTGCAAGGGTGCTAAGGCGAAATAGATACATGGAAACGTTAAGAAATCGAATAAGGAATGATTGTTGGAAGCACTGACTCGGCATGCAGAAAAGTCAGAAAGTCTTTGGTGAAATTAAGAGTAAGGGGAGTAATATTATGAGCGCAAAGTGACCTCCACTGTAAAACGCAGAGGAGAGAGTGGATAGGTGGGATGAGTATACCGAGGCCCTTTATGAGGAGGAGGCTTATCTGATGAAGTGATAGAAAGGAAGTAGGAGTTGACAGGGAAGAGATATGGGATCCAGTATTAGAATTTAGAAGGGCTAGGAAGACTTAAAAATCAAATAAAGCAGAAGGAATAGATAACATTCCATCGAAATTTCTAAAATCATTCGCGGAACTGGCAGCAAAACGATTATTCACGAAGGTGTGTAGAGTGTATGAGACTGGCGATACACCATGAGACTTTCGAAGAAACATCATCCATACGGTTCCCCAGATAGCAAAAGCCGACAAGTGCGAAAATTACAGCTCAATCATCTTAACTGCTCATGCACCCAAGTTGCTGATAAGAATAATATACCTAAGAATGGAAAAAACATTTAGAATCTGTCAGTTTAGATTTATGAAAAGTAAATGCAATGGGGGAAGGGAGCAATTCTGACGTTGTGGTTAGTGTTGAAACCGCGACCGGAACGGTCACGGGGTTGCCGTGATGGAAAGCGCGGCAGGAACAATGGAGCGGCTTGCAAACAACAACACAAATGGGAAAGGACGGACATGAACAACGAAGGACAACCAAGCGGGACCTTACGAACAACAACACACAACAAGCAACCGAGTCACAAGACAACTCCACGAATCAACCACGTCCAGTAGTACACGGAACAAAGTAACGTAAACACGTTGCCGGTAGGCGAGATGTCGATAGACGCACGCAAAGGCCTGAGTGGTTCTGCGAGAGGCAGGCGCCCTAATACATGATCGGGGATGTCACTATTGGCCGCTGGGACCACGTGTTCCAGCATGACACCCTCACATTATACGTGGGCCAGGAGCCGCACGCCGCCACGGCTTACGGCACAACGGTGCAGAGACCTTCGACGTTCATGCCGTCTGGCGCGGATTCAAAACCCGCGGCTCGCGGTACCAGAGTTAGTAATGAAAGCTTGACTGAAGAAAATCAAGATACGTTCATAGGATTTGTCTAAGCGGAAAAAACGTCCGACAAAGTGAAATGGTGCAGATTGTTCGAATGTCTGATTAAAAATTTGGGTAAGCGACAGGGAAATATCGGCATTATGCAATACGTACAAGAACCAAGAAGGAACAATAAGAGTGGATGACCAAGAACGAGGCCTCCGATTAAAAAGGGTGTAAGACAAGGATGCAATTTCTCGCCCCCCTCTGTTCAGTCGAAGAAGCAATGACGGAAACAAGAGGAATATTCAAGAGAGAAATAAAATTCGAGGTGACAGTGTATCAATGTTAAGATTCAATGACGACATTGCTGTGAAGAGGAATTAATGAAACTGTTGAATGAAAAGAACAGTCCAATGAGTACAGAACATGGATTGAGAGTAAATCGAAGAAAGGTGAAAATAATGAGAAGCAGCAGAAAGGAGAACAGCGACTAACTTAACATCGTAATTGGCGATCACCAAGTAGATCAGGTTAAGGAATTGTGCCACCTTGGCAGGAAAATAATCCATGACGGACAGAACAAGTAGGACATAAAAAGCAGACTAGCACTTGGCAAAAAGGGCATTCCTGGCCAAGAGACATCTGCTGATATCAAACATAAGTCGTAATTTGTAGAAGATATATGTGAGAATGTACATTTGGAGTACAGCATTGTATGGAAGTGGGATATGGACAGTGGGAAAACCGGTACGAAAGAGAATCGAAGCGTTTCAGGTGTGGTGCTATAAAAGAACGTTGAAACTTACTTGGTCTGATAAGGTCAGAAGACTGATGACTCAAAAATATTTCATTGTGTATTGTGGTGGCAAGTGTTGCTCACATTGCTACTGCAGATGACGCACAATGCGCCAGAGCCGTATGTTGAACACGATGGCCTTCGCTCTCGGTAATGCCACGTGGCCATCTGGAAACCTGCCTTCTAGCGGCCGTACATTTTCATCACTATCGCTGCCAGCAGTCATGTGCTGTTGCTACATTCCTGCCAATTCTTTTCGCATCATCCCGTAGCCTTACAAGTCGACCTCGTTGAAGCTCAGTGCCGTGTTGACAATGGCGTTTTGGTCACCTTAAAGATATTCTTGACAACACCAACTCACCACGTGCAGTGTCAAAAGGAACTAACGCTCCGAACGCTACAGCATGTATTTAAAGTAAACCTCATTTACATTCTCATGTTGCGCAACTTGGTACACGTTTTTCTTATTGATTATTGAAGACAGTGTACTGAGTAACATTACATCACAATCCTTATTTTACCCTGGGCAGCAGGTCATGTGTTGAAGTATGGAATGACGAACGCTAAACGCTCAGTCTATACTGGCAGGCACAGTCCACTTAGTTGTGCAGCGACAACCGTACAGAAAACATCAGGTAGTAAATTTACGGCAAGAAAGGAAGAATGAATTGGATGTTGGTGTTAATAACGATCACCCTCCTTTACCTCCTCTGCATTATTGCAGATGACGTGTCACTGGGCACATTTGTTCTGTGCATGCAGTACACGTGAGACACCTAGTTGTTTCCACTGCACTGTGTGGAATACGAAGGTTCTGTTATAGTTCACTAACCTGCTGTCTTCAAGTTGATGTCCCCAGCGCAGAAAACAGCACGCAGGTTGTAGGTTCTGTATCTTGAGGCTGAAACTGACTTTTAGCGAGGTTCTGTTCTGAAATAATGTATCACTTCTTTGGGATGCCACTCACGTATTTTAATATAGCCACACGAGAAGAGTACATGATCTTAACGCAACATCTTCTGATACAGCAAAGTACATTAACAACAATATTTACGAAAATGTATCTTTACACTATTTGTAGCAAGTGTCTTTGCCTCATGACTACTGGGGTGAATCTTTTAATACTGAATACTGGCAAACACATCCTGCCACATCAACATGACTGTACATCTCGACTGCCTAATCCAGAGTGACGAACAGGAACTTAAACAAAAATTGGAAACAGATCCTACGATAGACAACATGTCTGTTCTTCTCGACTGCCTAATCCGGAGTGACGAACACCCCGAAACATTTCGGGCGCCATACCAGAGAAGGCGTGACCCCAACGCATCCGAAGTGCTTCGTCTGTAATTTCGTCAGTCTTTTGTTTTTGATTTAAATTGTTTTTAATAGTTCTAAAATGACTGATTTATAGTCAGCTGTTGAGAGATACGTATATTAAAAACTGAAGTCATTACAATAAGTAGTTTAACTAATAATAATAACTATACTTTAACGTTTTGGAGCCCTTGCTCCGAACACAGCAACCAATCACAGAGCAGTAGCATGATGCAGGCGGTCTTTCTCACGGGAATGGTACCGAATCTAATATCTGTCACAGGTACCTCACACCACATTTCGTCGTCTATATACTTCTTGCATCTCCATTGCTCTGGGAACACCTTCTTGGCGCCTAATATGATGCTGGAAGTCTGTTAGATGCATTGAAAAAACAACACACTAAACTGTACACAAATCAGATGGAAAGTTCAAGAGGAGAGGAATTTGTGGCAGGCCGCATCAAACCAATCAGAAGACCGATGACCCCCAAAAAATACTATCATTGACTCGACATCACGTAACCAACTTTGCGGTTACGAATTCAAGTGTTCTTATCCTTACGAACGTGTCAGTCTTATTCGACCAAATCTTATATATGTATTAATTGCAGTACGATCGTAACTGTTCAGACAGTAAGTTCAAAACCACAGCTAAAACTGTGGGCGTGAATCAACGTCTTCTCGACAAACGCCCACAGCAAGTCTCGGCGGCAGGTGAGCACTCCCTCTTCCGACGAGCTCCCCTGGGCCAGAGACGCCGCCTGCCTCCTGACGGAATCGCGGCGGCGCGTCTCCTGACAGCTTTACGACGCCGGCCGCGGCGCGGCGCTGGCGGCGCCGTATTTCGGAGCGCGCCTGCGCCCGCCACCGCGGGGGCGGCTGGGGGCGGCGCCACCCATCGCTCAACCGAGCGCGCCTTTTTACTGCCTGCAGCGCCGGTACTTGCGATGACGTAGCACACCTGCCCGAGCGCAGGGGCCAACATTTCCCGGCCTGCCGCGCCGCTGCATGTTTCACGAGATGCCACCCCGACAACGTCCGGGCCACTGTATGCCGTTAACCATATATCGCGGACTCCGCTGTCGTTAATAGCGCACTTGCATAAAGAAGTGGATTGTTTCCACGCCTCTCTCCCCGCCGTGTGAGATTAAAATTCCCGATGTTGTTTTTTTCGTTTGTCCACTGTAGTGTCTCATAATAAATTTCATATCATCCTCATAAATTCCTTATGCAGAATATCTATATGTACACATATTTTAAATTAAGGACCACCGCCGCTTTTTTCTCTCTGTACGTGAAGGCTTATCTCAGGTACTACTGTAGGGATATTGATGCGGTTTTCATAAAAGAAGCACTAAGTTATGCTAAAAGATTATGTATAATATATCACCACTCCAGCGAACATCAGTCGCAGATCCCTACCGCTACGCGTGCGTAAATTTTGCAAAAGTTATGAAAAAATTTTGATCTTGAAATTAATATTAAAATAAAGACGAATAATTGTAGCACGTAAATAGAAATTTTGAAGAGCACCTGACATCAAAAATAAGAGAAACAAGAGAGAAATTGTTGGAAAATTTTAGGTGTTTCGGATCCTTAATTACAGTAGACAAGGTCGAGTCTGTGGAATAGTGGTAAAAGTGCGTGTCTGGACTGGAATTTCCGGAGTAACCCACGGTCTGATGATTGTATTTCTAGAAAAAAATCCGCCATTTTAATATAGTTTTATATTAATTTATATTATACACACATGTTGTCGGCTTTGTAGCCATTCCAACAGTAATTTGAAACCTCAGATGATGAGACTTGCTTATTATACGCTGTCCATTCACATTAATGCGACTACCTGTCGGTAGATGGAATAATGACACTTTGCAGCGAGGCCCACTGCAAGATGTGCAGGGAGACAGTCATTGAGGTTATGGATGGCACCCTGGCCAGCGGCGCGTGGTTTCACAGTTCAGGATCTAGACGAAGAGCCCCATCAAGGTGGTCCCGCACTTTTAGATTGTGTTTGAATTCGGGTGATTTTGGGGCCCGGAGGCACGGTAGTTTCATCCTGGCGCTCTTCGTACCACGCACCTAAACTCCAAGCTGCGTGCCACGTTGCGTTGTCCTGTTGGAAGATGTCCATCGCGTGGAGGACAAACAAACTGCATTTAGCGGTGGACATGGCCCCCAAGAATAAATGCATACTTCTGTTGACCCATTGTGCCTTCCAGAACGACGACATCATCCAGGGAATGCAGTCCGGCCTGGAACCTCCAAATGTGTGTCACAAGATGTTTCACGTCTTACCAACCAATAGCCATCTGTCCGCTGGAGCATAAAACGTGACTCATCTGAACAGTCATTGAGGAGACACTGCTGGTAGCCCCCTATTTCATCTGAGTGGTCAGCTGCTCAACATTTGCAGCCATGTTCGCCGTTACAATTTACACTTCTCTGCAGGCGTCGTCCACCCTTGTCATTTACAACAGCAGTTTCGGCGGCAGTTTTGGATAGCGCCATCTTGCCATGCACGGTATACTTTAACCACGGTAGCATGGGAACAGTTTATAAACTTGGCCGTTTCCGAAATGGTTCCATCTTTGACCGGTGGTCTGGCCACGGCACTAGATTAGTCACGATTCCACATCCAGGTTGATACCTTCCTTAACCTCAATGGCTCTCTTACTGCACATCTCGCATTTCAGGACTGTAATTCCCTGGCTAGTCTCTTTTGTAGTCAGACTGGGCGTTACTGTTTCTTTGGAATTCCATTGCGTTTTGCTGGAAGGGTAATAAAGAAATGCATATTGAGCTTTCTTACCAAATCTACACTGGCATACCAGTTACCAGTATATAAGTACAAAATCTGCCTTTTGTTGAATACACAAATTCATCAAAATATTTGTCGCTTCGTTATTTTATCTATGAATTATCTTACGTTTATCAGTTCGAAAACCGTAGTTTTATTTATCATCGGAGGCCATACTAGTGTCTATGTGCAGTGCGAACGTAACCGCCCTTTGGAGGCAGTTCGATGTCGATACTTCGCGCATGTAGTCTCTGATTTGGCTGGGCGGAGCCTGTGACTTACGCCGGAAGACGGCAGTTGTGGCCACTGAGTAGCGTATATATGCTCCGTTCATCATAAAAATAAACCTCATGTGAGCATTACACTATATATAATCGCCCATGTATGCTGCAACCTCGTTGGATTTCGTTTCATGTGGAGAGAAAGCCAAGATGCCTCGAGTGCAGTCAAGTACGATAGTGAGGATACGTTTTATGCTGTGCATTACGCGTACATCGACTCAACGATGATAAGGGGCAACATGTAACTTGGACAGCACTGGCCAGGCAAGTGATCCACCTAATCTGCAGTGATGTTGAAGTTGAGGTAATGACGAATGTAATTTAATTTTTGAACAGAAGGGAATAATATATGGCTAAACTCAGACGGAAAACATAACATGCTCTCGATCTTGGCGAACATAGTATTGTAATTAAAAACAAGAGCGATGAAAATTCCTGACTTCAACAAGGGTAATTTTTCGGCATGAGTTGTGTGGCGTAAGAGCGCACTGCTGATTTTCCCTGTAGTTAAATATTTGAGGACACTGACGGTTTTACAATCAGTCGTCTGGTAATCTCTGAACTTCTTCTATATCGGACTCCGAGGAATACGGTACGTTTCAGTACTGCTCCGGTGCCCTGCCCACCCGGCTAGCCTAGCGGTCTAAGGCGCTGCTTCTCGAGCGGGAAGGCGTGCTGTTTCCCGGCACGAATCCACCCTTCGGATTACTGTCGAGGTCCTGTGTGCCGGTCAGAATGTGAGTGGTTTTTAAGGTGGTTTTCCATCTGCCTCGGCGAATGCGGGCTGGTTCCCCTTTTCCGCCTCAGTTACACTAAGTCGGCGATTGCTGCAGAAACACTGTAAACACTGTCTCCACGTACGCACACAACATATTTACTCTACCACCGCATAATAACCCTGGGTTCGGTGTGGAGCGGCGCACTGCGGTAGCTTGTTGTGGGGTTGTGAACCACTAAAGACTACAGCGGGACGAAGCCTCTCCGTCGTTTCTAGGTCCCCGGTTCAGTACACACAATACACAACACACACTACTACGTTGATACACTGATAACGAAGCAATCAGCAACGGAATCCCTAGCCACCAAAAAATCTGTATTTCCTCCTCCTCTTTTATGACGTCTGTTCTGCTTTTCGCTATTAGGCAGTGATGTGTCACAAAGCTTCTGGATTATAATAATTCCAGTATGACTGTTATTTCTCGCAAAAATCCAATAACTTGGCTCCAGATGAATTCTATTTGGTTCAGATTGCAACTGTAAAATTGCAACTTTTGTACAGGGTACTCGACGCCTTGAAAATTATTGTTTTCGATGCCTCTACGACGCTTATCGCTCTGGCTTGTGTGAAACCACATCTTTCACACAGAACAATGGACATACTCAAATAAAGAGTATTTGATTTTCGATTTTATTCCAAAAAACTAAGTTCTGTAATATTTTCTTAACTTCAACAATCTTTTATAAATTATCGATAATTAATAATGTATATTGGCAATGAAAACCAGAATTTTGCGTGCAATACGTAATTAGAAACTAGAAGATGTGCATTTTTCAAGAAAAATGATGGTTCAGTACCAGTTAATCAACATATATTTGATGAGTTTCATGTTTAAATGATTTATGCGTTCAAACAGAACAAAAAAAATTAATACACTGAGTTTCGAACTGCCGCCCGCCCGTACGCATGTTCATCGATCTAGGAGGCTGCTGTTTACACCACGTGCACTATCGAGACAGTTTTGTAACATTTATAGATACGGTTCCTCGAAAAATCTCAAAGCTGATTTTTCTAGGTATTCTCGTGAAATATATTAAGAACAACTTGTTTCTCGTCATTAACACTGTTCCACGTGAGTGTATTAAAACACACAATCACACAAGCAAGAATCAAAACACTCAAGGTTTTAACGAAAGACGTCCTATGATTTAATTTAGATCGGCTGAAGGCCGCATCGAAAATCCAAGGCACAAGGCCTAAGCAAGGAGCTGAGGTAGAGGAGTTCTTCTGGAGGTTTCACTTCTCTAGAACAAATTTTTTTTATCTTCAATATAAAAAGGCTGAAAGCCTTAGCTTAAATTTTTCCCATAGAACTCGGCTGAAGGCCTCGCATGAAATCAAGGACAGTGTTACTGCTTAAGGCCGAGACAAAGATTTCCAGAGATTAATCTAAATAGACTGAAAACTCAGCTGAAGGCCGCATATGAACAAAACAATTTAACGGCCTAAGGCCTACCAAGAACAGCTTTCAGTTTGTAAAGGCTGAAGGCATTATCTTAAAATATTTCGTGTAAAACTCGGCTGAAGGCCACACACCACGCAGAAAACAATTTTACAGCTTAAGGTCTAAAGGGAAGAGCTTCTAAATTTCAACTAAAATACGCTAAGGATTTATCCTAAAATGCTTCACATACTCTCGGATGACGGCCACATACGAAAACCAAATAATCTCACGGCTTAAAGCTCAGGCAAAGAAATTTCCAATTTTCAGTTTAAGCTGGAAAACTCGGCTGAAGGCCACATATCAACTAGAAAACAATTTACGGCTTAAGGCCTAGGCACAAGGAATTTTCAATTTTAATTTTGAAAGGCTGAAACTTGGCTGAAGGCCACATACCAAACAGAAACAATTTTTTATGGCTTAAGGCCTAAGAAGAAAAGCCTTGCAATTTCAATAAGCTAAAACTCGGCTGAAGGTCACACAGAGTACTTAAGAGTAAAAAGGAAATCACTATGTAAAACACAAGGAGCGGCGCTCAGAAGGTTCGAAGGATCGGACTGGGAAGGTCACACTAACGCAGGTTTAGGTTATACAGGCAGCCACACCTACAACCTTTTAATTGGAAGGCAACCCAACCAAAGCCTAACCGAGGAACCAACCAACAAGACTAATTCTGCTCCACCCAACCAGGAAAACGGTAACAAAATGTTAATAGCACAACGTTCTGGATACTGGTGCCCAATCCAGCCAGGTCAGATTAAACGCCGAAAACCACCAATAACACCTCAGCTGTCGATCTACACGCCACGCTGAACAGCGTCAACACGACGAGGAAAATACACTGCCCAAAACTACGTCAACGACCAGGGCAGGTCACCGGAACGTCAACGGCCACAAGGCAGAAGATACCGCTGGTACACTTCATTAATGAAGCAATGAATTAAATTAAGTTTAACAGCACACAGGAAGACGGCTGCAATTCTAGCCGACTTCAATGCACACACATTGCTGCTCGCGGGAATCTCCCAGAAAGCGACAACCAGGATCAAACGAAGAGATGTGATAGCAGTTGAGGTTCGATTAGTAGGTTAAGTGAGCACTCAACTTTAGTGCCCAGGATCGGTCGGCGACGAAATTGGTAACCCTCACAAGAAGCACCTCACAACTCCAATCATGCGTGCACACCGCCAGCGACTCTGGCCTGACTATGCGCCACGGAGACTTCCTAGCAGCTCTGTCGCAAAACAACCGACTGCAACTCACAGCACACCCGGCAAATATATCCACCACACAAAAGATAGTACAGCAGTACTAGTATCGATACACGCTGCTGCTGCCACTGACGGAGAGAAGACACCAACGTTATGGTGGTAAACGAAGAAGAAATAAGACACCACTGGACTGCAGTTAATGATAAAAAAACAAGGCATGACGCGAGCCAGCCATTGCTCAGTGGTCTTTTATGCATTTTATCACATCATTTGTTGCAGCCAGGAAATATTCGAAAGTACCCTTGAAGGTATGTGTGGGACACGTTGATAAAACATAAGTAACTGTCTGTCGTTCCGCGCTAGTCACACAATGGTGATGCAGATTTGCCCAGCTAGGAGAGAGTGTCTGTACATCTTCCATAGCCCGCTCTGGTCGAATTCAGAGGGAGTCCTGTGGATGCAAGGCAGTTTCAGGCATTGAAAAAGGACAGTTCTGTTGCAAGCTATGTTTCCATTCGCCGATGGTAATGAAATCAGATGGTTCAATGGCTCTGAGCACTATGGGACTTAACTCTGAGGTCATCAGTCGCCTAGAACTTAGAACAACTTAAACCTAACTAAGCTAAGGACATCACACAAATCCATGCCCGAGGCTAGATTCGAACCTGCGATCATAGTGGTCGCGCGTTTCCAGACTGAAGCGCCTAGAACCGCTCAGCCACTCTGGGCGGCGCGGTTATGAAATCAGTTTCCATGAGACTCCTGAGTGAGACAAGAGTGGAGTGTCTTGATCTTGGCCTTTCTCGTTCTGCACTGAATACAGGGTTAACTATGGGAAGGGCGTTGTTATATGTATTCTTTAGGCATTCACGCATAGCGCCCTCTACCTTCTGAAACAAGGATGTGTAATGTGGCTCAAGATAGGTAAGCGTTCATCGTATCGACTCACTAACAATGCGCATGGTCTCGTTGAGTTGTAGGTCTATCTTTTTTTACATGTAGACTACTAAGCCAGACAGGAGCACAATACTCTTCCGCTACGTATACACCCGAGGAGTGTCTGCTGACGATCGGGAACGAGCGCCGCAGAATTTATGAAGAACGTTGTTTCTGCTTTTGAGCTTAGAAAACATTCAAGTACTCCTTAAGAGAAAGTTTTCTATCTAGCGTGGTCCCATGAGATTCTGGATGCATGTTATGATGAAGTTTGCCTTCTTCAAAAGACATTGACGTCTCTGAGTGCCAGTTTATTGGATAAATAAAAATTGAAAATTGTTCGGTTGTAACCCCATTTACGGAAATATTCACTTCATATGTTTAGATCAGAAGATAGGATTTCCTCAGTTGTTTCAAACGTTTTGTGTTAAGTACCTATTGACCAGTTGTCCGTACAGAGAAACGTCCCGGATATATTGGGGGAATATCAGAGATATATAAATTAAACAAGTGAGGAGCAAGGACGGATCCCTGTGGTAAGCCATAATTCAGTACTTCTGGAGAGGTAGTGGCGTTTCCTGTAGTTTCTATAAATGTCCCTCCGCTACCAATTTGTCAATTAGTTTTGTTATCCGTCAGCATGGGATAAGTTGCAGTAATTCATAGAGCAGTTCATGCCTCCAACCAGTGTCATATGCTGCACTTACATCAATGAAAGCAATGGATGTTTTCTGCTTCGTTTGGTATCCTGCTTCAGTCACTACTGTTAAAGATGACTTGATCAGCAGCTACGTCCTAGACGGAAACCAGCTTGATCACTAGCAAGGTTCTGAAATATCACGTACTAACGGGATTGTACAGAATTCTTTCAAGGAACTTCTAAATAGGTCTCAGTAGTGAAACTGGGTGATAGGTCTCAGGCTGGTCTCATGCCTTGCCAGACATTAGTGTTCTTATGATTTTTGATTGCTTGCTTTTTTGTGATACTGAAAAAGATATAATGTCCAGATATAATGTTCAAATTGTTCAAATGACTCTGAGCACTACTTAAACCTAACTAACCTAAGGACATCACACACATCCGTGCCCGAAGCAGGATTCGAACCTGCGACCGTAGCAGTCGAGCGGTTCCAGCCTGAAGCGCCTAGAACCGCTCCGCCAAACCGGCCGGCAGATATAATGTCAGAGAAGAAATGCTCCAGATATCTTTGTCCATAGTTCCCACTTTGCAGGAAGAAATTCTGGGTGGAGCCCATCTTTTCTCTATACATTTCCAGGTCTTAGAGTTTTAAGGGCAGCAGTAATGGCTGTTCGCGTCCGCGACGTTGCACGAATGATAGTTGACCTCTAGACTGTGCTAAAGAAGAGTCACTTCATGACCACAGTCAAGAAGGAGAGGCAGCCAGATAATCTCAAAGGTCTCCTGGTTAAAATGGATTTTTCACAAGACATGGACTCAGACGTTTCCTCTTAGGACTGTCCAGCTGCAAATACTGGAAAAAGAAGAAATTGGACGAAATCGATGGGCGTGGCAGCGAATCGTAAAACAATTCATGTTGTTCTGAGCTGAGAAATACATATGAATGTGCTGACCCATTGTCGCAAGTGGATCCTTTCTTCTTCCGCAGATTGTATTGTTTTTCCTTCAGTTTCTTGCCTAATTAGTTCAATACGCCCTCTGATCCGGCATTTTGTTCAATGAAGTCTTAGGGAAGTATGCCATGGCATTTAAAAATTTCTCCGGCGTCAGAGACCGTTTTCACATTCATTGGTTCCATACAATTATTATAACTGTTGTATGGCTTCCGAAATATAATAAGGAATTCACGTCTTACCGATTGTGACAAGTACATGCAAAATGCCTTCTGTTCTCGCTTAAATTACTCCAAATACCACTTAGAAGGTGAAAGTCATATCAGGCTCCTGTCAGAAAAGGTATCACTCGTCGGGAAGACATCTTTTTCATTGCCAACGTACCAGGTATCATACCAGTAGTCGTTGTTATCGACAGTTCTATGGCCTTTGCTTCGTTTTAAATTATTATTTGTTAATTACGCTTTCAGGGATTTTGGCCGAGCCTCATCAGAAATTTATGTTCGACTATGTTTGATTTTGTTGATTCAATATGTAACTCTTGTCGCTGATGGTGGAGGGTCACAGGCTTTTCTATACAAAACACAAGGTGAGTCACTCAACGATATTGCCATTTTTACTTCTCATCTGAAAGTCATGCCGTTCGACATACTGTACTAATCTTCCTTTCAAATACACTGATAAACCAAAACATTATGACCACTGCCATCCGCGATGTTGGCTGCCTCCTGGTGGTGTTGCAGGCACATGACGCAGTAAGGAAAAGAGGTAAACGGAAGAGAGACGAGTGGGGAGTCATTAAGGTTAAGATAAGGGCCGCAAATGCGTAAATCCACTGATATAAGCGGTTTTGGCAAAGGGCACGTTGTTGTGTCACTGGGATGGAAACGAGAATCTCTGAAAGGGTGAAGTTGACCGGCTGGTTGTGTACTACTGTCTTGAGCACATATGGAAAGTACTTGAAGGATAGTTGAATAACGCATAGGCCTTATGGTACTGGACGACGACGTCTCTTCACAAAATATAGAGTTCGGAGGGCCCCTTCATCCTGTAAACGACGACAGGTAGCATGTGTGGCAGATCTGACGGTAGAGTAGAATGCTGGTCCAGGCTTAAGTTTTTCGGAGCGCACCGTTCAAAGACATTGTTGAACGCAGAGCTCCATATCACACGTGTTCCTGCGTTGACCCAACGACATCGTCAGTTATGATTGCAATGGGCACCGCATCACTGAGTTTTCCACCTTGGATCGATAGAAATGTGTCGCATGTCAAATAAATCACATTTATTGTTACACCAGGTCAGAAGTATGCTGTGGGGTACATTGAGTTGGGCTTCCATGGGATCTGTGGTGCTAATCAAAGGTATCGTGACAGCAGTGAATTATGTGAACGTCACTACTGACCGCATGCATCGCATGATGCTTGAAGCCTCCCCCTACGGCGACGACCTTCCAGTAGGAAATGTGTCGGCGTTGCATAGTCAGAGGAGTGCTACAGTGGTTTGAGCGGTATTGTAGTTAACTCACATTGATCTCTTGGCCAGAAAAAGGAGGTAAACTTCCCCGATTCTAACCAATGGTTCATCAGCATTTCATTAGTTTTAAGAGAAATTCTGTAACATCCCACATCTAAATCGACATGTATACTACGCAAGCCACCTTACTTTTTGTGGCGGAGGATGTTTCCTGTACTACTACATCCTTACCTATTTACATACTCCGCAAGACACAGTGTAATGCACGGCGCAGGGTACCTCGTACCTTTCATGTTCCAACTGCAAATTTAGCGACGGAGAAACAGCTGTGAATACGCTTTCGTACGAGCATTAATTTGTCTTAATTTCGCTGCCCTTGCGCCAGCTTAAGACCAACGGCAGCAGAATCGTTGTGCAGTCAACTGCAAAATCCGGCTCTCTGAATTATCTCAGTAGTGTTTCATGAAAATAATGTCTTCTCTCTCATCCGATTCCATGAAGCATGTCCGTAATACTCGCATATTGATCGAACTTACTGGTAAAATATCAAGCAGGTCGCCCCTTCAATGAAATGTCTTCTTATAATCCTCCTTAATTCCCAACATTATAGGAGTACTCAAGAATGGGTCGCAGTAGTATTCTATACGTTGTCGCCTTTGTTGATGAGCTGTACTTCCCTAAATTGTCCCAGTTGATCGAAATCAACCATTCGCCTTCCCTACAATCGTCCTTGCGACCTCGTTCAATTTCCTATCACCATGCAAGGTAACGCCAGCTTTAAAAAATCAGAAGGATTAAAAATAAAACAATGAAACCGTTAATATAATTAAGTTAGCTTTGTAACCAAAAAAGAAATATTGTAGAGTGCATAAAATTCTGTTTCCGGTTTCTTCAGTCTGATGGGTATTACTAAGTTGCACTTTTCGCGAAATATTTTTGTTTGTATCAAACAGGATATTATCAGTCAATCTGAATTCTTTCTAGTTGACATTTTTAATTTTCAACATGAACATAACGTTATTGGTACGGTATGTGAATAAAAAAAACATTTCTTGTTGCCTACCTTTGTTTCCTAATACGTTGTAACGCTCGATTTGATTGTTTAAGGATGTAACATCAGATTATTAAATCAATTAACTCACATTAATATTATAATGCATTATGCTATTGAAACATGTTTACCTTTTAGATATAAAATCTTTGCGTGGTTAACTGTTGATTTCGATACAATAAATAATAAATCAGATAAAAAAAAATGGTTCAAATGGCTCTGAGCACTATGGGACTTAACATCTGTGGTCATCAGTCCCCTAGAACTTAGAACTACTTAAACCTAACTAACCTAAGGACATCACACACATCCATGCCCGAGGCAGGATTCGAACCTGCGACCGTAGCAGTCGCGCGGTTCCGGACTGAGCGCCTAGAACCGCTAGACCACCGCGGCCGGCTCAGATAAAATCATCTATAGGCCACGTCATTACGAAACAATGCTGAAGTCAGTCGCCGTGAAAAACATCGCTCCAGAGTCGGTCGGAACGATGCCATTTCAGCTGTTGTTGGCTTCGGGATTCTAGTGAATGTCATTCTCTGTATTTCGATTGTCAGGTTCTGGAAGGCCAACGGAAAATTTGAAACAAATATTGCTATGGCGGAAAGGATGTCCGTTAGGCTATTGAGTGTGCAAATCTGGCAAGTTAGTGGTAGATTGGACTAAAAGGTAGTGTCTTCGTGTGATATTGCCTACTAGTCGCCTTCCAGAGAAGCACAGGCAGTAGCCTACGGTACAGCCAACCGTCCATAGCTACCTTTTATTTCAACTATTCAATGACATCCAAGAATGTGACCTTGCTAGGCACTTGGTATAGTATCGATAGCAACGATGCCACGGCGTAAATACAAGTTCTAAAGTTGGAACTACGACACCGACACCGATTACAGCGCCCTCTAGCAGGCGCTGTCCGGCTCTACGAGCTCCGCTACATATTCTGCACATTTGATGAAGAACAGACGGCCGGGACACTTCGCACCTCATTACAAAGTTATGTAATATGTTTGCATATATAATTGCGTAGGCTTCCGCGGCCAGAGTCGGTCGACATAAAAGTTAGACCCAGAAGAAGGCCGCTGCAATCGTCGCCGAAACGCTGGTTTTTCTCCAGCAGCAGTAGTTTTTACATTGTGACGCGGTACCAAACCCAGAAAACTTTTATGTCGAATGTTTGCATATGTTTATACAATAGTGAAGGTGCTTTAACTGTATTTGCAGTACCCACGTGTATTCCCTTTTCCTGCTCCTACTCACGCGCCACCTTCCAGGCGGGATACAAAACTTGACAAGAAAACAGACAGAATTTATGGGATGACCTTCACCAGAATCCAGCTATTAGTCGCTCTGATGAGTATCGCCGGAAAGTCGGCCGAAACGTCGGCATTTTAGCTGCTTTAATGTTCCATGATGTCGCAGACCATTACCCTACTTCAATTTGTTCACATTAACACTGGTTGTGGAACCGTAGAATTCATGTTAAGATATAATGTTTTCGTACTTGCTATCAAATTTAGTTTTTGGAGCCCAAAAAATCTGACTCATTACATTATTCAAAATGACGATTTTAGAGTCTTGGTTACCCTTGGATCAACCATTGAAGAAACAAGTGTCTGCCCTAGTGATACTTTTTGTGCCCTACAATGGAGACGATGCACAAGAGTTTGTTGTGCCATTATGAATACAGTGTGAAAGGCCAATCACACCCTCAATATTTATAGCGCAATAATTATATATTGTGCGCGAAATTGCGACGCCAAGGGAGGTGTAATATTATAGAGCAATATTTATGCTCAGGACGCGCCAGTTAAGATTCTACTTTCGTAGCGAAACTGTGAGCACTCTACGATGTAAAACTTGCATGTATTGCAACTACAACTACGGAAAATGGAAACTCGCCAAATGTGGCCTAGAAGACGCTGTACACAGGAAGACACTAACATGCTACGAAAACTTTCAGCAGAACCAGGGAACTATCGGAAGATTTTAAGGACGATGAGAAATGTTTCAATGAATTATCTGTTTTTATGGACACAGAAAAGATACTGTCCAAATATTCCTCGGATTTCAGTTTCCACAATGCCGAAGTGATCTGTTAGTCTGGAAATACTAAGAGACATTGTTGCGGAGGATCCGTATATAGTGCTGTTATGTATTTTTGCAATAAATAATTCAGGCTTCTGAAACGAACGAAGAGACAGTTACAGTGTTATTTTCCGGCACTAACAGTTAACTATCAACGACAGGTCAACGAAGTTAAGCGCCGTCGTGCTTTGCTAGCCCTCGGATGAATGACCGCCAGAATCTGCCGAGCGCTGTTCGCCAGCGGGGAGCGCTTAGCACCTGTGAGACCAACTGAGGGGCTACTTAATAGGAAAGTAGCAGCTCCAGTCACGAAAGCTGCCAACGGCCGGGAGAACGGTGTGCTGACTATAAGCCCCTCAATATTTGCATCCAGTGACGCCTGTCGGCTGAAGATAACACGGCGGTCGGTCGGTCCCGCTATGGCTTCGTAGGCCTCTTGAGACTAGAGTTATTTCTGCAGCTAATTGTTGAATATGCATTAAATATGCCATGAAACGGTCCGCGGCTCGTGGTCTTGCTGTAGCTTTCTCGGTTCCTGCGAACAGGGTCCCGGGTACGATTACCAGCGGGATCAGGTTTTTTCCCTGTCTCGAGATGACTGGGTGTTGCTGTGTTGTCTTCATCATCATCATTCATCCCCATTACGGTCGGAGGAAGGCAATAGCAGACTACTTCCGCTACGACATTCCCTAGTCGACGGTGCGAATCTCCAGCATCGTTCCCTACGCTCTTCGGAGTATCATCATCATGTCATGAAACGACTCCACTGAATGCACTTCAGCCGATGATCTGTTTTCATCTGATTTTCCTAAGGTATTCATATTCATATGGCTTCTATGTATCACTTGTTTTCTGATCCACAAATTACGATTTTTCGGCAGCAGCTGACGTGCATTACGTAATATCGCTCGTAGACCGTACAATCTACACATCGAACTTCCATACTTTTAAGGCACTGCCGTCTCCTTCCATACCTTCAATACCGATCTAAGAGGGTCAGTATTATTGTGCTATACTCTGTTCTGCGCTGTAAATAATCAGAGTGTGAGGGCCCATAAAGAAACTTGTACAAAAAAACAATAAAATAATATAAACATGTACATTACTTTCTTTTTTCGTAGCATAAGCCTAATGTAACAGAATCTGGAACGGTGCTAACGTCATCTTGCATTGGTGACGCCCTCTTTATTAAAACACGGACACTTGCTGAACCGCCCTCGTACTGCAACGCTCGGTGCTTTATTTCACGGATGGCAGTAGCGCACAGTGGTTCGCGAGCCGGAGTCTCGAGCCCGCCGCTCGCAGCCTGGTGCCGCGTGACGGATGCCGTCGCATTTTCCGAGTGGCGGCGCCGCGCGCTAAATCAGCGCCCAACGCCAGTGGTGCGGAGCGCCGGCGCCGTTTCGGCCTCCGCCTCCGCCGTCGCTGCTGTCGCCGTGGGCGTCGCGGCGCTTCACGCTCCGGCGCCCTCGCCGCGCACTGTTATCGGCCTAGCGCGGCGACCACCAAGCCTGGGACGTTTATCAGGCCTTAAACTCGGCGCCGGCGCCGTTACTGCTGTCGCGACGTGTGCACCCGACGCTGCAACTTCTGGTGCTACCTCATCTTCCCACGTAAGGCGGTTACTTCACTGTACAAATAATCGCACCTAAGAGCGACCAAAATCTGTGTAAGAATGTTCAGTTTTCTTTCAGGTATGATACCGGGTGATCAAAAAGTCAGCATAAATTTGATAACTTAATAAACAACGGAATAATGTAGATAGAGAGGTAAAAATTGACACACATGCTTGGAATGACATGGGGTTTTAATAGAACCAAAAAACAAAATACTGCTAGACGCATGAAAGGTCTCTTGCGCGCGTCGTTTGGTGATGATCGTGTGCTCAGCCGCCTCTTTCGTCATGCTTGGCCTCCCAGGTCCCTAAACCTCAGTCCGTGCGATTATTGGCTTTGGGGTTACCTGACGTCGCAAGTGTATCGTGACCGACCGACATCTCTAGGGATGCTGAAAGACAACATCCGACGCCAGTGCCTCACCATAACTCCGGACATTCTTTATGGTGCTGTTCACAACATTATTCCTCGACTACAGCTGTTGTTGAGGAATGATGGCGGACATATGGAGTACTTCCTGTAAAGAACATCACCTTTGCTTTGTCTAACTTTGTTATGCTAATTATTGCTATTCTGATCTGATGAAGCGCCATCTGTCGGACATTTTTTGAACGTTTGTATTTTTTTGGTTGTAATAAAACCCCAAGTCATTCCAAGCATGTGAGTTAATTTGTACCTCTCTATCTAGATTATTCCGTGACTTATTCAGTTTTCAAATTTATACTGACTGTTTGATCACCCGGTACTTAGTTAACTGAGGATACATATATCTTAGACATTACAGCACAGGATATTCATTGTCAGTCAGCATGGTAGATGTCACAGTTATTACGCACTCAGGATGCCATTAAAGAAATATATGGTTAGAACGCGCTAAACAAGTGCAGCATCAAGTAGGCGATACAAGTTCCGGAAGACAGTAATACCCGAATCTCAATGATGCAATGATGTACGCGATACGATACATTGCAGTACGATAGGCGATATGATGCGTTGCAATATGCTCTGTGCTGTGGCCTTCTCCACCAGACATCACGGCGCCTAGAGTATCAGCAACCTAACTGACATCCTGCAGCCACGGTTGCCCGACTCGCAGGCACACCGAAGCACTACACAACCGACAGGCAATATTGATGAACGGCCACAACAACAACACCATAGCAAAGACACCAGCGGCCACCAGGAGCCACTACCGGCCCACATAAACATAAGAGAGAGGTCGCTGCAGATCCCGGAACTATTTTCACACGTCAAACCACGTGATGGAAAATAGTTCCGAGGTACCCATCCGTCGAAGCGCTACGAAGGCCGGCGCTCGGCCACACATCAGCAGTTCATCGACCGTAAGCAGACGTGGACAGCTGCCGCCCCTGCAGCCCGGCTTGGATCTTCTCGCGGATCTCTGGATTAGGCTTGTTATATAGGATAAGTCTCTGGCGGAGACTAGTAGGAAATTATTTCAGTTGTTTTCTATATTATTCGTGTATGTAGTTGTGATTCGAAGACGGATCACTGCTTTGTGTTGGTATTGTACTTGGAGAATTTGTTTTGGTTAATTGAACAGTCCAAATAAATTGTTTTCAGACTTGATCGTTAGTTTCTTCTGCTTACGCTGACATAGCACTCTGAATGTTCAAATTTTCACAGTCGTTTGCGGAACGTGTTGAGTACAGAATGTCAAATGACACAACTTTCAGCCGACTAAATTGTTATTTCATTGGGCTACCGCTTTCGGTGATATATTACGCCATCCTCAGGCCCGGCGTGTAGGAGGATTCCCACCTTTGGTCCACTATAAATAGGAGCCTGGTATCCGTAGACTTTGGAGACAGCGCCACTTCAAACAGCACTGGAGATGTCTGAAGTGATCGCAAACTCAAAAACAGTCGGATGCGAGCTGACCTGCGGGTGCAGTTATTATTTCAGAATTTTCAAAATATGCACACTGCTCTACCTAATTTCGAAGTATCACAGTAGCCATGGGCAGTAGCGAAAAGAAAACCAGTTCATTATCAAGCTGTCATATAAGACTATCTGATACAGACAATTTTTTACCGATTTCGTTACTCAAAATCGAATGAGAAAGATCACATACTGGAGAACATGCCCAAATCCCAAAACAGTGCTTTTAATTTTTGACATGGAGAGGAAAGAGTTTCATGGAGAAGCTAACTACAGGGACAAATGTTGAACTGCTTCATCTACATGAGACTATGTCTATGAGGCATGTGAGATGATATTTCCCTTCCCACGTGTAGTACGACAAAGTCGCGACGAACAATCAGCACAACGTGTTGTGACGTGCGATACAATGGAGAATCATACCGCTGTCATCTCAGTGTGAACCAGTTAATTCGCTTCAACTACGTTTCTGCTTACTCCACCTATGCGGTTTGTTTCTGTGTTGTGTGAATCCAGACATTACATTAACAAATCAGGTAAGCCAAGAATAATTTAAGGAATTAAAGTTTCATGTAAGAGGAATAGGGAAATTTATGAAGAGACATAAATAGCTCAAGATCCTCCATTATTTCCATTCTACAAATAGCGCTGTAATATTTTAAGGGAAGCCATTCAGGTGTCCAGAAATACGAACGTCCTGATGGAAACTAATAATGCATGTAATTGGATTAAAATCGTAGGGAATATTGTGAAACAGGATACAGGACGACCAGTTAGTGCACAATATGCCACGACAGAAACATGATGATAATGTTGTGACTGATAATACACGAATTTCAATAATTATTAATAATGATTTTATAAATTTGACAGCAAAAATAGGTTCAGTTGAAGAAGCAAATGCATATAAAATGTTATTCCAGAAAACATCGAACAGCTAGACGACGCACGAACATCCTTCGCCGAAATTAATAGAATTATAAATGTTAAAATACAAGAACTCATAAAGTGCAATTTCAAACGAGATTCGAAGTTATTGCAGCTTAATATGTAATGTTCTTAGTTGTAGGCTGTAATGAATCCCCGGTGCAGTGAATTTTACCAGATTATTTTACCTGATTAAAGAATGCACTTGTTTAACCTCTTCATAAGAAAGATGACAAGAAAGACCTAAATAAATATCATTCTTTACGAAAACATTAAAAAAGCGATGTACTGAAGAGCGATCTCACATTTAAGTAGAAAATGGTTCAAATGGCTCTGAGCACTATGGGACTTAACATCTGAGGCCATCAGTCGCCTATAACTTAGAACTACTTAAACAGCCTAACTAACTTAAGGACATCACACACATCCATGCCCGAGGCAGGATTCGAAAGTGCGACCGTAGCGGTCTCGCGGTTCCAGACTGAAGCGCCTAAAACCACTCGGCCACAGCGGCCGGGATTTAAGTAGAAACAGCTTAGTCCACCATAGTTTGCTCGACTGAGAATACTGTTTATTCACTCATTCACAATATATTACAACGCACAAATAATAAAATGTCACAAGCTTGTATTTATTGTGGTCTTTTCAAGGCTTTTGACTGTGGTGGTGGTGGGTAGTGTTTAACGTCCCGTCGACAACGAGGTCATTAGAGACGGAGCGCAAGCTCGGGTTAGCTCCAACTAGTATTCCTCGTTCATAGTCTGCTAATTTCCGTAGTGCGGCCAAAATCACGTCGGGATCCTTTTCAAAATGGGTCAAATGGCTCTGAGCACTATTGGACTTAACTTCTGAGGTCATCAGTCCCATAGAACTTAAGAACTACTTAAACCTAACTAACCCAAGAACATCACACACCTAAATATTTTAGTTAGATGCAAATGCTGAACTGCGGTTTAGTAAATTTATTGACACATATGTAACGTTCGTCCACTGGCTCTTACGTAAGCGCTGTGGACCGAAACGTTTTTCATATGTATTCATTCAAGTGCTTCCGAAAGCCTTCTGTTCTGCACTACATTTATCCTTGCCGCTATAGCCTTGGTGCTCACTGTATTTATGCTTACTGGTGAGTAAATTGAGGGTGTATGGGAACTATAGCACAGACACCACGCAGAATCCGCAACTAGGAAACCTTTTACGTAAATCAAAGGGGGATCGCTGCTGTCATCTGCAACGCGATATGAAGAGGAATCAGGGGTGACGAGCGATAATGTGTTCCGAGCCGGGTTTCGAACCCGGCATCTTCTGCTTTCCAGGCAGGTGCGGTAACCACTGTGCCATTCGGGACACAGCGCTATCGCAACTGCACAGACCATCTCGGTAAGCCCCATGGCCGATCAACACACCCACACTTTTTCAAGTGCGAATGCACGAGAGTGTCCGAACTCTTGTGGGGAACCTATGAGGAGCGAACAGGAGTGTAAGGTCAGGGACAGTGGATAGGTGGCGCTCTATCGGAGTATGGATCGGTCGTGAGGCGTGCCAAGATAGTCCGTGCAGTTGTGATAACGCTGTGTCCCGGATAGTTCAAGTTCTGCTTCGAGCGACGAGCGGGAAGGTTGTTGTTTATTTCACTTGCCTCAGCGTCGCTTGTGTGTTTTCCTCGTTAGTGTTGTTCTGTCTGTGAGTCGTGGCGCCCCGCTCCGCGTTACTGTCTGTTTGTGTTCATCTACTTGCAGCAGCTTCGAGCGTTCCGCTATGACTACAATGGCTCCCACGTATATTCCACGACAAGGTACTGTGAGCTTTACGTTCGATACAACAATGCGACACGTGCAGCACGGCTAGTCGACACAGTCCACGTGTACTCTTATCAGGTCAACATTGCTTATTTTGACGCAGACGACTGCGTGTTTCACTTGAAATTTATGGATCCCCTGACGTTGAAAGATTACTGTCGTGACATGGTTCTCAAGTCGTGTTTAAGCATCGCGATAATTTCTTTAGTATGATGTCACTCGCAGATGCTGAGATTGACTATACCACTGCTGGAGTGTTCAACTTCAAAAACGCCCTTCGTGAACGTTTGTCTACTCAACACAAATTACATCTTACCCTGGAATTCTTTCCGTGGAAATGCATGTCAAACACAATATTTCATCACATTTACAACTGTGTAGTCGCCGCACTCGTGTCATATATACTGGTCAAGAAGGAACCCATTTCCTATGTAATGAAATTGGACACGTTCGGTATAATTGACTGCGGAGGGTTTTTGTATTAAAGCCGTCATTAGTGCAGCGTCGCAAATTTTCAGTTGCTGATCTTGTTCCTTCCACTCCCGACGTCTGCTTCGGATCATAATGAACAAAATCACAGTTCTGATAATCGTGTAAATGAATATCCGCCTTTCCCTCTGTAACAGGTTCAGAATACTATGGTCCCCTGGAGAGAAACTGTAACAGTGACAAATAAGCGACGTCACATTCACGATGTTGAGGGCGAGGTTTTGGCTGTGCCTTCTGCCCCAACCTCCTGAAGCTTTCTGTCAGAGGTTAATGAACAATTAGGGCAATCGTGGCTGGCCTAAGTAGAAGCTGCGTCTTGAATCAGATAATAATGACCTTATCAGTAGACAATATACATAAGAGTAGTGCATTTTAAAAACGTTGCCTTGGCAGTACAGATAATTATGCTCCCTTTGAGGAAGGTACTCTTACCTCTAAGAACTAACATTAGCTTTCAGATTAGGTCATACATCGAAACTGAAATAAGCTGTATTTAAACAGCCAAAGGCTCATAGTGGCTTTCTACTTTCGATACGAACGTTGCTGACGGTTTTCAGTGTGCCTTCCTTTACCCAACACACTGGAGGGTACAGACAAATACATGCTGAAAGCGTCAGACGTCGCGATCGGACCGTACCCATGTACGCAACGACTCTTAGCAGTGCCCGGAAGAAAACAACTAAGACACACTGAAGTTTTAATATTAGGAAAAAAGGAAAACTGTAACACACAAATTTTTCGCAACATCGTACAAAGAGCTACTTTCTTATCAAAATCAAGTTTACGACAGCTCAACACTAAGCTTAGATAACACTGAAAAGGAAAACAGGTGCATTTTTTTCTTTTCTTTTCCTTTTTTTTGTAAAAAATTTACCGTGCCACAAGTAAAAGAGATTACCCACATGTAATCCCACAGCTTCCCGGTACCCAACACATGAATTTCCAGTAACCAAGAGTAAGTCATAACCATAACACATTAAAAACCATGGCAACGCTCAAGAAGGTGCTACGGATGGACCACCCCGAGCCCGGGAGCGTTACGTTCACGCATATTCCAAATCACACAGCCCGGCCATACGGAGAGGCACTGCTTGCCTCTATTCACGTCGTGTCCACCTTCTCACTGGCCCCTTGTACTCGTCACAACACTGCTGCCATCGCCGCGCGTCACCGAGCCGACTCGAACAGCCTGAAATCAAAGACATCGACTCCAATCAAAACTACAAACGATACTATCCGCCACAGGTCAGTTAATGTTACCTGTGAAGTCAGATGGGCCACAGTGCAATGATAAGTTTTGGTCTGATTCGTGAATGCAAAGAATTCATGCATTTTAACTACTAAAATTGCTCAACAACTTCGCCAATGCCCTCTTCACGCACAAAAAGTGGGCGTTGGTGTGTAGTACCACTATGGCGAATCTTGATCGCACTACCATGACATAGTCAACAACGTACTTAACATAGAGTGAGGGACAATCGGTAAATACCATACGTGAAGAGCAGCAACGTTAAAATTATTTCGGTGAAACAGTGCCACAGCGCGAAAATCAGTAGCGCGTGATGATATGGTGTCATTTCTTTCGTAGACAAGTGATTAAGAAAGAGTTTCGTGTTCCTATGTGTTATGTATTAACCCCTTCTAAGTTTTATAGCTTACGAAACTGACCATAACATTTCTTCTAATCATGGACTGTGCGGCTGGTCCCGGCGGAGGTTCGAGTCCTCCCTCGGGCATGGGTGTGTGTGTTTGTCCTTAGGATAATTTAGGTTAAGAATTTTGGAAGCTTAGGGACTGATGAACTTAGCAGTTAAGTCCCATAAGATTTCACACACATTTGAACATTTCTTCTAAACACCAGAAGTAATTTGAAGGACGCATCCCCACAGTTCCATATCAAACGTCATAACATCTGTTTAAGAGTAAACATCTTTTTATTCAACAATGTGGATTACACAACGAGAGTTGATTTCAGGATTAACATGTTTCGCGGAACGTTAAATTACTGTTCCAGCATTCTGCATGTGATAGAACGCGTATTAAGCTCTCTATTACAGTGACATTATTGCAGAGCAGATACTTTATTTTAAACTAGACAGTGGTGAAGATAAGATGGTAGCAGTGACTGTATGCGAGTAGTCATAGGAAGACTTTTAACCTGTAGACGAAAAGTTTCCTGTACAGTTCAGTACTCACTAAACGTACAAATGGTTGTAAATTTGCAGTGGATTGGGAACAACTTTGGCAGGCTTACAAGAGCTCGTGAGAATTAAGCGTATGAGAAGACCGAAATTTTAATATTTGCGTTCATTCATTGAGTTAATAGACCAGAGCAAATTGTATGATGATAGAGGCTTTGCAATACATGTGGGGTAAACTAACTTTTGATACAGGCAAACAGTACAGACAATAAACAGTTCTGGGCAGAAGAGTTGCGTAAGATGACCCTAAGGATTCGGGATAAGTCATTGTTGTCAGGGTTCTTGCTTTGGTAAGATATGTATTTCTGTCAATGTCGCTGAAGCGTCTTCTGCAGATTCATTTAAATTAAGTAATATGTAACTGTAGACGCATTAGTTTACGACTGTTTTTTGCGGTCTTATTTGACCCTTATACAGCATTTGTAATAATACTCGTTCTAGATATGGAGTACTTTCATTTGGCATTTTAAGTCCAGTTTCTGTTGTCTTTGTAAATTTTCACTGATATCGTGGGTAATTTAATATCATAATAACGTGCTCATAACATAGTAGGGCTAATTTCGATCGTTCACTTGTAAAAGATATCGATTGTTTCCGTTTTGATGAATGCGACTTTGTTGACTTTATAAGATAGGCCACTCACATAATTAACGGCGACAGAAGTACATTAATGTGTAAAAAAAAATTTAGTAACGTAATTGTATCAAGTGATTATGTGCAGATTGGAGGTAAATTTTAATTACCGCTTAGAACAAACGAAATTAAGCCAAAAATGACTGATTTCTCCGTCTTAAGCTTACTGCAATTAATTAAAGAAAATTTTATGCCAGGCAAGTATCGTTTTTATTTACAAACCATGTTCTGTGGTCACTCTGGATATATGGATACGTATATTCATGTGTTTGTACAGTTTGATTGCTAAAGCTTAAAACAGTATTTTCTTAGAAAGCTGGTGTGCGGCTTACTTAGGGTGTTTCAGTCTCTTGTTCACATATTACTGAAACCACTACTTTTTTCTTCTTTGTTAGCGGAGACGAAGTCGGAAGAAACTTCATTGTACGTATGCAGTCGGCAGTATTTTGTCTTTTTTTACTTTTTTCTTACGCTGCGTTGGCGTTATTTGCACTTTATCTCACTTTCGGAAATAGAACTGCTGTTATATATGTGTTTCCACTCAGCACATTATTCCAGTGCTTATGTTCGTTCATTTGTTTTTCGTCTGTGTTGTGAGTGTTGCCAACCTGTGCATTTGTCCTTTTTTAAAAAGAAGTAACATATAATTCGTTTATTTGTGTGTGTGTGTGTGTGTGTGTGTGTGTGTGTGTGTGTGTGTGTGTGTGTGTTACTGACAGACATCCGCACTAAATTAGCAGTGGATGGAGGTTGCGAGGATGGGGGATGTTGTGGAGGGGGGGGGGGGGCGGGGGGGGGGGACAGAATTGAGAGTTGTGGTTCGAATTTTGGTGGGATACTGATTATACGAAATAAACTGTCAGAAGATGGTAGTGGTCAATGGGACCTGGTCGTATGAACACATTTAGTGTTCTTCGTGGTACACTCTGAAAGCCCTATTCCACAACATCGTAGCACGCCGCAAGAAGAGGAAAGACATAATGGATAAGTCCATTGATAAGCCGTAGTATCTCCAAGTTTAGTTACGGAGCATTAATTGTCAACATATCAACTTTACCAACGCGCTGCGCCATGTTGTTTTGACTTCTCTAGCAGCATGCTACGGTTCTGTGGCGCAGGGATTATAGAGTGTACTACGACAGTAGACATGTTTATGGGAACAAGCAGAAAATTGATTACATAATAATGTTATGACTAGATGAAGTCTGGTCATGACGGTGGGTTCTTTGACTGGTCTGGCAGATGGCTCATTAGAAATACAGCACATGAAAAATTAGTTCATTTATTATAACAATGAGGCAATGGCCTTGCCGCAGTGGATACACCAGTTCCCGAGAGGTCACCGAAGTTAAGCGCTGTCGGGCGTGGTCGGCACTTGGATGGGTGACTATCCAGGCCGCCATGCGCAGTTGCCGATTTTCGGGGTGCACTAAGCCACGTGATGCCAATTGAGGAGCTACTCGCCCGAATAGTAGCGGCTTCGGTCAAGAATACCATCCACTGAGGATGACACGGCGGTCGGATCGTACAGGTAGGCCACTCGTGGCCTGAAGACGGAGTGCATTTTTATTATTACAACAATGATAAAAGCTTTTACTTAACTTGATACAATCCTTTGCTACAGCAGTGGTTGGTAATTTACAACTTTCGTTGACTTTGCTTCACTTGATACACTAATTAAAAGACTTCTTGTTGGACATTTACATAAGTACTTGAGTAACTCTTTAATCCGACTCGATGATGCTGACTGCTTCAGATGAGGTCATAAACTGAGGCAGAGCATTTTCATGTTCTGCTCTTTATTGACCGTGCGTGTGCTCCGCTGTGCTCAGAGGCCGTGTCTTCTTGAGCCTCTCCAGTCGTTGCGGATTGCAGAGAAACATTTCTAGTGTCAGTGGAACCGATGTGCGTTGTCACGGTGACTTGTCTTTTTTTTTTTACGATACCACAAATTTTAATTTTTTAGTGTAATAAGTTTTCTCCGTATTTGTTTTTCGGCTTTGTGAATATGGCAGGTAGAGTAGTTAAGAAATTCACAGTCCGGTTCGGCGAACGCGGCAGCAAGTGGTCAGTGAAAGCGAGAAATCCGCGCCCTGTTGTCGTCCCCCTGCACAAGCCCGTGATCTATCGCTTAATCTCCAATTCGGCGTGCGCTGCTCTGTCGAGTGGAAGATATTTAATTAAGACGGGAACTGATACGTTGGGAGTACACCAGCCGGGCGCCGAGCTGGCAGGAGCCCAAACACACACGCACACGCACACACAATTACGATCGCAGCCGTGACAGCGCGCTGCACGCTACAGTAATCGGGTTACGGGCGGAGCAGAGCCGCCGCGACGGACGGGTGCAGGCTGCAGCCGGCAGAGCGCAGCACCGTCGTAACGCAATTAGGCCGGCACTCCGGCACCTGGCGAGGTCCGCCCGTCCCGCCTGCCAATTGTACGGCCATCGAGCCGCGCCTGGCACCGCTCCCAGAGGGCGGCCGGGCGTGCCAAGCGCTGCCCTGCCGCTGCCGCGGTGCGTCCGCGAATCTCTCAATTCACACCTGATCTCCAGTCAGTCAGCATCGTGCAAGCTTTCTGCTTTTAGTGTACGCCGATAGCCGTAAGGGTCTCCTACATGCTCAGTGTTTACTGCGCATTACAGGGAATTAGCCCTTTCGCCCTTGCCTCGCCTGCTTATACGTAGGACACAATAGTGCACACAACTCCTCCCCACTCTCTGTTGCCACTGTATTATAATAACAAGAAAAATGGATATAAAATTAAAACCGAAAAGTTAGTGGACAGTAGAATTGCATTATTATTAAATGTTCTGCGTGTACGAAATTGTGCTATTGTTCTCTTTTTTTTGTGTCCATCGATACACATATTTTGATTATATATGTCGTCTTCTGAAAGGCTTCTCCTTCTTGTTAATCTTGCGCAGACATGACCGTGGACTTCCTTTCCTTTATTTCAATTAAAGATGTAGGCAGCCGACTCCAGGGAACAACAGTGCCTCTCAAGATGATAGAAATGAAGGAAAATCCAACTTGGCTCCACTCCAATAAAAAAATGGTTGAAATGGCTCTGAGCACTATGGGACTCAACTGCTGAGGTCATTAGTCCCCTAGAACTTAGAACTAGTTAAACCTAACTAACCTAAGGACATCACAAACATCCATGCCCGAGGCAGGATTCGAACCTGCGACGGCAGCGGTCTTGCGGTTCCAGACTACAGCACCTTTAACCGCACGGCCACTTCGGCCGGCCCACTCCAATAAAAATACTTAATACAGTTATTAAGTCTTCTCTTATTCAGAATCACATACAGGGTGAAAAGTATTTAAACCGACAAACTCTGAGAGGTTGTAGCGGACATCAAAACAAATACTTTTCCCTAATGTCATTTTTTCCTATGAGGAGTATTTAAACCGGTAGAGGAAGATTTCTCTGGCGGCAAATTAATTAAACCATCAAACACCTTTCCATTTTTTAATGATCAAGAGACAACACTTTAACACAACCCAATTTCATTTATAGTAGATTTTCAAAAATGCCTCCATTGACACGTAAACAAATGTTAAACCGTCGGATCATGTTCTGTCTGACACGGGCAAAAACCCAAGAAGTATACTGAATTGTTCCTGCTGCTGCTACTATCCGGGCAACCAGATCCTTTTCTGATGCAGCAGGAGTTGCCTAAACAAGGTCACACATGTCTCCCCACACAAGAAAGTCCAGAGGGGACGTATATGGGGATCGAGCAGGCAATGATACAGGACCATCTCTGCCAATCCACGTTTCTGGGAACCGTCGGTCCAGGAATCGACGCACACGACGACTGGAATGTGCCGGCGCCACGTCATGTTGGAACCACATGTGTTGTCTTGTAGCGAGCGGGACGTCTTCCAGCAACTTCCTCAAATTGCGGCATTCTTGCTGGGCGACGGCGTCCCTATCCAGGTAATCTGCTAAATGACCCGGTCTCACGCAGACGTTGGTACACAGCAGCAAAGGTCGTATGATGCGGGATACGGCGATTAGGATAATGTTGTTGATAAACCCGCTGTACATCTCGTCCGTTGTGATGTGCTACGTAGTACTCGCCAACCATATCGGTGTACTGACTGCAGGTGTATCAAATGGTTCAAATGGCTCTGAGTACTATGCGACTTAACTTCTGAGGTCGTCAGTCGCCTAGAAATTAGAACTAATTAAACCTAACTAACCTAAGGACATCACACACATCCATGCCCGAGGCAGGATTCGAACCTGCGACCGTAGCGGTAGCTCGGTTCCGGACTGTAGCGCCTAGAACCGCACGGCCACTCCTGCCGGCGCAGGTGTATCCATCCATTAGTAAACAGAGACAATACACTGCAACACTGGTGGACAGCAGTTACCTACAACTGAAGAGCGTAATACGCCCTCTAACAACCGTAACACGGCCTCTAACAACTGAAGAGCGTAATATGACTTCCACTGGTTTAAATAATCCTCATAGGAAAAACTGACATTAGGGAAAGTATCTGTTTTGATGTCCCCTACAACCTCCTAGAGTTTGTCGGTTTAAACACTTTTCACCTTGAATACGGGGTGTTTAAAAATGAATGTACGGTTTTCAAGGTTTCATAGCATTTATTACATTCAACTTACAATTATAAATAACACATAAAATAAAAGAGCAACTCAAACAGTTTCGTTTTAACAGCTGTGAGCAAAGGGAACAGTATGGAACGACCAAGAGTGACTGAAGAACGTCTTGAACCTTGAGGAACATACACTCTATGACAACAGTGAAAGAGGCCTTTATGAACCCCCGAAGGAAAAAATTGCGTGGCATCAGACAGTGTGTGAAAGGCCATATCATACTTCTGATATGTTGTAACCGTTTTATATATAAGAAATTAATATAATAATTGAAGTGTTCATGTATATACATTCAAGAGCATCCCATTAACATTTTTTATAAATAAAAGGAAAACATATTTGTGTATATAAGCATTTAATCATTTTTTGTATCCAATGCTGCAGCACACTCACATTTAAAAAAAAGAATGTATGTATAGCTGCCTAATGAAATAACTGAGATGCGCACATGTCAGTATTCTGGTGCAGACCATTCACATATTTAAAAAAGAAAAATATATTTTTGAAGATTGGATCTCCGTATCCAACGTAAACAGACAAATCTGTGCTATGTCCAATTTCTTTGAAATGGCAGTGTAAATGAAATGTACAGTGGAGAGTACAGACATCAAGTAACAGATGAAGATCTTACAGTTCTGTCGTCGCAGCAAAGTACAATTCACCCCTAAAAAATTATCTTTCTGTATCTCTAAAGTACCTTTTCTAAATCAACAATTATTATCTTTAGCAAAAGACGCAAAATAACGTACACTGCCCTTGTTCTGCGACAGTGAAAAGACGTCTGCACTCTTCACGCGTAGCCCCAAGAAATCAGTCCGGAAGAGTAGTCGTCAGTTAGCAGTTCCAGGGACGTCTGTGTGGAGACTTTTAAGGAGACGCTTAGAACTACGTCCTTAACGTTTGCAGCTGTTACAAACGCTAAAGCCTACAGACTACGGTTTACGTGCCAACTTAGCAAACGAAGTGTTGCTGCAAGACGATAAAGAATTTTCTGGATCGGGTCGTCTTCAGTGATGAATCGACATTTCACCAACGTTGAAATGTGTACACACATAATGTGAATTGAATGTTTTGTGTGCCATATCCCGGCGAAAAGTTTATGGGCCTTTCTTTTTCTTACCTCCTCAACTGGAAGAAGCTGAACAACAGAACTTTATTTAGCAGCAAGATGGTGCGCCACCTCACTCGCATAAAATAGTACGCGATTGGTTAAACGACGCTGTACCCGACCACTGGATTGGTCTTTCACACACTGTCTGATGACACGCAATTTTTTCCTTCGGGGCTTCGTAGAGGATCGTGTGCATGTGTCTCCTCTACCAGATAACCTACATGACTTTAGAAACAGCTTTGTTACAACAATTACTCCCGACACACTGACCAAAGTTTGGAAAAAATCCTATATGTGCTTCATCAAGGTGGTGAACAGCTAAACTTTTACTATCCACTACGCTGAAGAAGCTGCAGCTGCTGATCGGTCTTGAAGCTCAAACTGGAATGGAAAGGCATTGCCACGCCCATAGATTTGCGCCCACGCTGTTCTAAGCTTCCATCCTCAAAAAACAGAGCTGTTGCCAACTGTATGGGAATAGAGGGCCCTGCTTAGGAACTGACCCTCTCTTTTTGCCGACAGGGGTTTCCATCTCTGTCTCAGCCCCAACCCTCAGAAGAGTGGTCTCACTGTATCGGTATGCCTCCACGAAGAAGAAGAAATAGAAGAAGGACAAACATACACACCCATGCCCGATGGAGGACTCGAACCTCCGCAGGGACCAGCCGCACAGTCCATGACTGCAACCCCGTATACCGCTCGGCTAACCCCGCGCGGCCAGCAATACGTACAGGAAAAAAGAAAAATAAAAGCTTTTGGCGTTCAGTAAGTTACGTGACACAATATTTTCTCGGGCAGCTTTGATTGAAAATTTGTTGTAGTACATCGTGGAATATTCCCGCTTCAACCTCTCTAGTTTAATGAACTGCCAGTGAGTGGAGGCTCTTTACGTAGGATTCAGAATGGCGGTTGGTGCGCTGCAAGAGGAGAGCTGCAATTGAGTTTCTTTAGCGGGAAACCGGAGCATTGCTAGTATTCATCGGAGCTTTGCGAATAACTAGGGAGACCCGACAGTGAACAACAAAAGCACCGTGGGTCGTTGGGTGAGGCGTCTGTCATTATCGCAAACAGGCTGCGTAAACGTGTCCTCCATCATGGTACAACTATCAAGTCTGAAGTGTACTGCGCTCAGGGAATTGAAGAAACAACTTCAGCGTGCTCTTCGCCACAAAATTGGAAACGAACTTCTTCTTCTCCATGACAAATCAAGACCTGAACAAGTTCGCACAGCTGAGAGGAACTCACAAACCTTCATCTGACTGTCCGCCCCCACGCACCTTACAACCCGTATCTTGCACCTTCCGGCGTCCATCTCTTTGGGCTCTGCGGGAAGCAGTGCGTCGGTGATGACGAAGTTATTCGTTGAGCTAAGACGACGACTCCAACGTCAACGAGTACAGTGGTACCATGCAATCATTCAACCCCTCCCAGAAAGGTAGCGTAAGGTCGTCACATTGAATAGAGATTATGTTGAACAATAGGGTTTTGTAAACAAAATAGTGGGGAGTAATATGGTGTATGGGAACCCTGAATAAGACCAACGGGAATTTAGAAAGTAAGAACACTCGAAGAGGCGACTGTCTAGAGAAGCAGCAGGGATGTACAGCCAACTGTAGCCAGCAAAACGGTTTTGATTGTCACAGTGATTTCCATTTCGCGACCGATAGTTTCTTACTCGCCGTACAGCTCTCGTGTTATTCGACCACAATGTTATTGCATCTGGAATTAAGGGTGCTTTAGCCGAATTATGATGAGTTTTTATCGTGGTATTTCACGGAGACACGCTGAACCGTTCGATAGTCTTTAAAACATTCACAGTATGATATACTTTCCTTATTCACAAACGTAATTATATACTATAACGTCACCACGCGTTTCTTATAACGGCTACGGTGGGTCGATTGCAGTGATATCGTGGTCTGTCTGCGCTGGTGGCCGCGCGGTCAGTGCGGTGGATGGCTAACCGAAGGGGCCTGGGTTAGATTCCCGGACGGGGATTTTCTTCACTCGTGAACTAGGTGCGCTTGTTGTCCTTATTTTCGTATCGTCGTAATTGACATTCCACTTTTGAGATATCTATATGGGCATCACGTCCCGAAAGCCAGTAAGAAGGATCGTGGTCGGGTAATAGAAAGAAGTACACGAAGAAAGGTAGCACGAAAGGTCACAGGTTTATTTGATCTATGGGAGAGTATCACGCAGGCGCTGCTAAAAACTAAACCGACAAAAATTCGAAGACAGACACAAGCTACAGTGTGAAACCCGGTTTAGAAAAGTTCAAGAACTAACATTAAGTGCAAAATCAGGGGTATCCCATGACCGACGTGTAACGGTCCGGCAGAGATCCCGTCTCTAATGACCTCGTTGTCGACGGGACGTTAAACACTAATCTCCTCCTCCTCCGGCAGAGATCTGGAAGACTAGATTAGATTATTTTACTGTGCGCACGGGGCAGTTTAAGCAGTCACTCTCCCTGGTAGCTATACGTGAATGGAACGGAAAGAAACACTTAAGTGGTATAATAGGAAGCGTAGTCTACCATGCTTTTCACAGAGCCGTGCAGACTATGGATGAACGTGTAGGTGTAAATGACTCAAATGTTCCCCCTCCACCACACACACACACACACACACACACACACACACACACACACACACATCTCCTTTTCCTTTTGTTCTGTTTGATTCATTTTCATTCAAACGAGAACGTTTTAGGCTAAGACTAACAGAAACTGTTGTGAATACCAACAGGCGTTGCAAATGAATGTAACCAGGCATATCTGTTATATTTTTCACGAAACGTTTCGGAGGACTTTACCAGCATCATCGAGTGAATTAATTCAGTGATGCACGGATGTATTGAATGTACTACTTAATGGTAATTTTTGGTACTGACTGTGAGCAGAACACGAGAAAACGGTTTTAGAACAAAGATAAAAGTTGTGTCTACGTTTTGATGGTATAGCTAAACAAATTTATAAATGTCAATACCTCTCACTGTAACCACACGCTTCGTTTGCAGTCGTATTAACAACACCTGCACTTTTTATAAACTGAACTCAGCAAAGATGGAACTAGCAAGTGCAAAATCATATAAATAATGATGCTGCCAACCGTGATACATTTTATACAACATTTAAATGGCTGTCTTCATATTGCGTTTTTCGTATGTATGTGTGTGTGTGTCTGGGTGTGTGTGTGTGTGTGTGTGTGTGTGTGTGTGTGTCTGTGTGTGTGTGTGTGCATCTGGTAAAGAGGGAGATAGAATGGTTTCAGATGTCTTTTCCCTTTTTTTGAATTGCTATTAGTCATCAAATGCTTAACAACTCACTGTTCTGTCGTCATAAAACTGTGCTCACTCTCTTACAAACATACTTACACATATTTTCAGACACCCAAACACGCGCACATACACACCATGTCATCGTCAAAATGGCGTTCAAAGCCATTTATTGAAATCCAATGCGAGAAAACTACGTCACATAATAATATTATTATTAAATATTTCATGGTCCACGACCATATAACACATAAGATTCAGTAACATTTTAACGTCACGGTATCACATCCCTTGGATTCGCCATATCACAATGAAACTGTAGCCAACTAGCCTAGGCTCAAACCTCGTCTACGCTACAGAACGACCTGTCGCCACATCGTTCAACTTACTTAGTGCTCATGTTTGTTGGCTCCTCCAACTGTCAAACATAGCCTAAACCACGAAAGGCGCTGTAGATTAATCACAACTATGTACACTCTAAAAATTAATGTTAATGCAAACTAAGTATTTTAAAACTGTATGCCACCAGTACTTCTCGTTAATTCCTACTCTCACGTCAAGACGATCTCCAAAAAACATAAAATGAGAGCCAAAAGAATAATTATAACTATTCGCATGATTTGTCGTAACGAAATGGCTCTCTTCAAAACAAGATATTTCACTGGCTATCTTACCATACATTAGAGTTTCATATGTATCTACTTATACATGACTACTTCGCAATTTACATTTAAGAGTTTAGCAGAAAGTTTATACTACATCTTTCAGACTATTTCCCCACCGTCCCACTCTCGAATAGCATGTGGAAGAAATGAACACTTACGGGTAAATATTCCTCAGCGATCTCTGATTTCCCATATTTTAGTAAATAATCATTTGTCCCTAAGTAGGCAAGAATCAACTAAATATCTTCGCATTTGGAGGAGAAAGTTCCTGATTGAAATTTCGTGAAAATGTCTCAGTGCAGAACGTTTTCGTTTTAATGATTACGTCCACAATTGGCTTACCATAACTGGAGCACTGTCATCCCAAAACACAAAACGAGCTGTCCTTATTGGATCTTTTTCGATGACCTCCATCAATCGTGTCTAGCAAGGATCCCATACCGCGTTGCAATACAGCATGAGAGAATGGACAAGTATGGTGGCAGCATTCCCTTGAGTAAGTTCGTGGCATATTCCAAGTGTTCTGTCAACGAAATGTAGTCTTTGATTAGACTTTTTCTATGCATTTATTTCAATTTACATTATTCGTTATTGAAAGCGCAAGGTACTTAATTGAAAAGTTTAAAAATTGTGATTTATTGCGTATTTCAAAATTAAAGGGAGTTTTCGTATTCTAGCGCAAGATCTCCAACTTTTTACCATGTTGATATCTTGTACAAATCATCCTGCATTTCGATTTTATATTTTAACTCTACTTGACGGTAAGCGGCAGCATCGCCCGCGTACAGTCGTGAAGGGATGCTCAGATAGCCTCAAAACAGCAGAATGCCAGTAACAGTTGCTTGGGGAACTCCAGATAGTCCGTTAGTTCCACTGGATGGATTACAGAACGAGGTGGCGCCGTGGTAGCACACTGGACTCGCATTTCGGAGAACGACGTCTCCAATTTTCGTCCACTCTTTTTTATGTTTTCTGTGATTACCTTAAATCGCTCCATGTAAATGCTGGACTGCTTCTTCCAAAAGGGCACGGCCGATTCTCTTTCCGTTCCTTGAAACAATCTGAGTTTGTGCTCTGTCTCTATTAACTTCGTTGTCGACGTGGCGTTAAACCTTAATTTTTCTTCCCTTCTTTTCTTCACTAGGCGACTTCTCGTCAATGAATAAGAGCTGTGTCCTTTCCCACTAGAAATCACGATACTCTGCGTGCACACAGTTTGATAAAAAGCTACTTCTGCAAAGCGGTTTCAAAAGCCTTTGCCAAATTTTGAAATATGAAATCAACGTGACGTTCCCTGATGACAATATTCGTTATTTCTTGTGAATAAAGAGCAAGTTATGTTGCACAAGAAAACTTATCTCTAAATCCATGCTGGTTACGTATTAACACATTTTCGTCGATGTATTATATTATATTGGAACATGATACATATTCCAGTATCGTACTACAGTTCGATACCAGTGATATGAGGCTACAATTCGGAGTATAACTTCCATATCCTGTGCTGCGTATTGATGTCGCCCGTGCAGCTTATCAATCTTTAGGTAGGGCCTTTCGCCTAGCGATCGGTTGTAAGTGACTGTTAAAACGAAAATCATTTCATCAGTTTACAGTCGGGGTGGTGATATAGTGGGAAAGCGCTGGATTAGAAGCGCGAGTGGCAGTGCGATAGGATCACAGCTGAACCAAGGTAATTTTCAGTGTCCCCTTAATCTAATTTTCACCTCTCACCGATGTGACGAGTCACCAGGAGCGCGCCGTGATTCATATTCCACGTTAAACTGTGGTCCTCTTCCACCGGTTGAATAACTGTAGTTAGGGACACGCTGAAGTGCCCTACAATTGAAACAGTTCTACCCCATCATTGAGACCCACTAAATTATTACTATTGTCAACATAATCCGAAAGGAACTTGACTGTTATACACCGTTTTACCACTTATCGACACAGTGTCGTTGACGCCTACCGTGTGATCACTGGTTCCGTGCGGTGGCGCCAGCTGTGTGCTGAATCTGAGGACATAGGCAAGAGTGGCAGCGAGTGGAGACAAGAAGGTTCTGAGGTGATAGTAACTGACTATGGGAATTGTCAGTTTGGGATCTGAGTGTTATTGTACGGTATATGAAGTGGAGTGACGTAGTGGCGTGATTATTTACAATGTTACTTGGGAAACTTTTGGTTTCCATCTGTCCTGGAATTTGGGATGGCGGTCAGCGCTGTGGATGTTCCATATCAAGCTTCTCAACGAAAGCCTAGCGCAACAGCTTGCAAGTAAATGAACTTCCAGGTAGGTATAGGTTGTGGACAGATGCAGTCTACTCAGTGAAACACAGAATGAAAGCGTACGTTCTCACTGTTATCTGTGGACTCATTAATTGTAGTATTCGCAGTGTCCGGGCTGTAAAGTGTACTAAGCAAAGTACGAGGGTTGGAACTTAAATAGTGGAAACTACTTATTCACAACCGATACAAAAGAGTTACCTGTTTGTATGTGTTACTATCCTTCAAAGTAGTCACCAGCGTTGTGTAGAACCCGTTGCCAGCGATGTGGAAGGCGTAGTGTACCGTTAGCAGAGCCTGTTCTGTTGATGGTGCGAATGGAGCGGTCTACTGCCTGTCGAATCTCTGCAACAGTTCTAAAGCGAATGCCACGAACTGGTTCCTTCATCTGCGGAATAAAATCAGAGTCACAACGACTTAGGTCCAGGGAGGATGGCGGGTGGCACAGTACTTCCCAGTTCCATCGACCGACCAGAGCAGCCACAGCTTGCGCTGTATTGACCCGCGCATTGTCTTGCAAAATGATGGGTGGGTTGCACGGAAAGTGTCGCCGCTTCTTTTGCAAAGCTGGTCGCAGGTGATGCTCCAAAAACGAACAGCAGTACTATGAATTGACGGTCTGCCGTGGAGGAACGTAATGCGTTGGGATAACGACATCACAGTCGTACACGAGAATCACCATAACTGTAGACCGCTCCATTCGCACCATCAACAGTACAGGTTCTGCTAACAGTATACCACGCCTCCCACATCGCTGGCAACGGATTCCACACAGCTCTGGTGACTACTCTGAAGGACAGTAACAGGTGCAAACACGTAACTCTTTTGTATCGGTTGTGAGTAAATGGTTGCCACTATTTAAGTTCCAACCCTCGTAAAATACAAACACTGGAAATATTATTTCGTGCCTAGATATGGTCGCGACAATAATAAAGATAGCCTCTTCCTGTCAGGAATCAGAGCAAATGTGGAGGTTCAGGATGTAGACACAAAGTGACAAAGTGGGTCGGCCCTAGAGGCACGCTCGGATAGCCTAAGTAGTTACGGCGACAGAAATCCAGATTCGAGTGCCACACTGCCACAAATCTTCATTGTACTAATCAGTTCTGCAGATGATGTCTAACAGTATTCGCAATTGCGAAAACATGTAACTCAATCCATAATTGTTGACTGCGTTTCTGGTGGGTCAACTCCCCATAGTTTGTGAACTTGGAAGTGCCAGGGAATTTCAAGGGTTGATTTATAGACTCCTCGTGTTATGGCTTGGGGAAGAGAGCCAGATCGGATCGCAGTCGGCGCGATTCCGACTCGATTTTAGTTACAACCGACGCAACTAAGTAACTCTAGTGTCAGTGCTGATTCAGCATTTCGATGCTGTGGGTGTGGTGCATGAATGGGACGTGGCCTACTCGAAAGACGTTTGGTTCTTCGTGTATTAAATGTAACTATAATCTCGAAACATACGGAAGGCCCGAAGTGATTGGATTTTAAGGTATCTGACAGGTTGTGTAATTTATGATTTCTTGAGGATTTGAAAGTTAATTGAGCTCTAAAAGCTACTTATTTTTTCTAATTTTATATTGTTTCCCTTCTCTGCACCTACTACATTTTAAGCTCTAAGCTATGATAGTACTGTTTAAAAGAGATGTTCTCCAGCACATCGTAATCATTTTATGAAGTAATAATTTGTCTTTTCAATAGTGCGCTCGTCTGAGCCCGGAGTATTGTATTAAGATACGAGCTACTTTAGTAAAGGCGTTAGAAGGAATTTTCTTGTCTCAAGTGTGAAGGCTTGTCCAAATCCTAATGCGATCTATTTTGCAGATGAGCAGAGCATCGCTTATATATTGCATTCTGTTTTGTGAGTGGTTACGAATGATCCTAAGTATTGGCTTTGTGTAACCGGTGAGGGAACGTTCTTTGAAAGAGTGAAACAAACCATTGATTGAAATTGTCTAATGTTTAATTGCAGCGGCAGACAATTATTTGTTTTGATTTTTTGCTATTGTACAATTTTTAATTAATAAATGGCAAGCAACATTTATAAATTCATCCAACTACCGACCTGTGGTACAGTTGCGCCTGTAAGATTTGCCTTTGACCTAAGCAGCTTCGCTATATCGATCATTTCCACTTACAAATTACTCACGTTGGCAGCTGTTCATGATTCTAAGTCTTGAGTACTTACGAAAGGCGTTCTTACGATAGGCGTTCAATACATAATGCAACAGCTTTTCCTCTTAGCCGATTTCGGCCGAAAACTTGCGGAATTTTTTGTGGGACATCGTGGAATATTCCCTCTCCAGCCCCTACGGTTTCATGAATTTCGTATGGATGCCAGCGCTATACATATCCTTTAAAACGGCGTCGGTAACGGAGGTTCGTACCAAGAAAAGAGCCGTCATTGAGATTCTTTCCGCGGAAAACCAGAGCATCGCAGCTATTCATGGGCGTATGTAGAACGCCTACGTTGATCTGACAGTGAACAAGAACGTGGTTGAGTAGTTGCACAAGGAGTCTGTCACCATCGCATCAACGTGGCGCAAACCAGTCCCATCTCGCGCGTATTAGGCGGCTTCTAGCAACTGATATAACGTTTTGTGATGCAACATTGCAAAACTGAAAGTGGGACGGATAAATGTAAAATACCTGCGCGAAAGATAAATATAAGCATCTCCGTGTGAACTCGATAACAAAGATAAATAAACTGTATTAAACAACGGCAAAGAGATAATTATTCAATGTTGGACATTGGAAGAGAGATGTTCTATGTCGGATTGAGAGGAGATTGTTGGAAGCCACCATTAAGGTAGTAATCTATGTTTTATGCTATCGAAGAAAATAAATATATATCAAAGCACAAAAGGAGTATCAGGTGTGTAGAGTTCATAACCCTTAATCATTTCAAAAGAAATATTCAGTGATTATAAAGACCCAAGTCGTTCGGAAGTGTTATGTGGTTTGGTGGTGAGAAACTGCAGTTTTAGATGATTTTGGATTTCCTTGAGAATATTTCTCCGAAGACCTAAATAATTTCACAAAATAAAGTTGCGCGCCACTTTCCATACACATGACACAACATAGCACTTGGCTGTACCGATCGATTTCCGTATGGCGATAAATTATCAGTAGCGATTTCAGGTGGAGAAATTCCAACAAGGAGAATCAACGAGATCTGCTGCTGCGAAACGCATATGGTATTACCGTATTCTTTAACTTACGGAGAACAGTAAGCAATATACACTTCATAACTACAACAAACATAATTAAAATGACTCAACTTAAATAAAAGGAGCAAACAGTAAAAAGGAATCGCTAAACAAAACTTTGAATAAAAATCAATTAATAATAATACGAAATCACACTAATAAAATGCTCATTAAATAATAGAGAAAATAAAAATAAGAACTTTAAATCCTCAAACGTTGGAAATGAGGAAAAGACTGCAGCGTGTTGGTCACAACAAGAAAAGAAACGAACTTCTCCTTCTCCATGACAACTCAGGCCCTCATATAAGTCTGCGCACCCGAGAGGAGCTTACAAAAGTTGACGGGACTGTTCTACCTCACCCACCCCACAGCGTGGATCTCGCATCTTCGGACTTCAATCAGGCCCAAAAAAGGATGCTCTCGGCCGGAAGCGCTACGTGGATGATGAGGATGTTATTGATGCAGCAAGGCGTTGACTTCGACGTCGACCAATGGAGTAGTACAATCAGGGCATACTGGTCCTGACGGTAAGGTAGCGTATGGCCGGCGCTATGATCGAAGATTATGTTTAAAAATCAGATTTCGTAGCTAAATAGAGCGGGGAATAATACGGTGTATTGGAGCCCCAAGTAACTCCAACCCTCATTCAGAAAAAGTGTTGCTTACTTATTGAACGTCCCTCGTATTTAGTGGACAAATTTCTGAAAGCCGTGTCCAGTGACTTTGATTCATTGACGCTTGAGACGCCATGCTAAACCAGCAAGACAGGACAGGTAGTTTAAGTTGTGGAAAGGGGCCAAAATATTCGGCTGTCCGTTACACTAGAACATACAACCTTTTATTTGATCAAACATTACAAGAGCCAAGAACGTTTTTTTTTTTTTTTTTTTAAATAAACCACAGCTTTAGGTTTGGAACTTAATTAGCGGCTGAATGCAGCGTACAATCGCATACCTTGAGGGCAATACCACTGGCTGAAAGCCAATAACTTAAAGCTCAACCAAAATCAGAAATTTAAAAGGCAAAGCCTTATCTTCAAACAGTTCCTTAATCAGGCTGAAGGCCCAAAGAATCTGACACTTTAAGAACCAACAAATTAAATTCAAAATCGGATGAAGGCCCAACACTTAAGGCTCAATAACATTGATTTTAAAAATTCCAAAGGATTTACGTAAAACAGTTCTCAAATTAGGCTGAAGGCCCAAACCATCTGATGCCTTAAGGGTAAAATAACCTTAATCTACAAATCGGCTAGAAGCCATACAAGTACAAAAAACAAGAACAAACAACAAAAGGCAGTACACCCAAGAGCGCTCAGAAGTTCCGAGGGTCGGCCTCGGAATTCAAACACTAACGTTAGCTTAGGTGAGACAAAAAAATGGTTTAAATGGCTCTGAGCACTATGGGACTTAACTTCTGAGGTCATCAGTCCCCTAGAACTTAGAACTACTTAAACCTAACTAACCTAAGGACATCACACACATCCATGCCAGAGACAGGATTCGAACCTGCGACCTTAGCGGTCGCGCAGACTGTAGCGCCTACAACCGCTCGTCCACTTCGGCCGGCTAGGTGAGACAGGCAGTCGGCCTAACAATTGTCGATCCGATGACAACCCAACTGACCGACAGTCAACCGACCCACTGACAAGATAACTTCCACTTCACCCAACCAGCACACAGCAGGGAGTTAAATGGAACAACGTAGAAGGTATTGGCGCCCACAACCAATTATACATTGAGCTGTCAAACTACACACCGCGCTGGTCTGCGACAACATTATGAGGAAAATAGTTTGCCTGAATTTACGTCAACGACCAAGACAGGTAACCGGAACGTTAACAGCCACAAGGCAGAAGATTCCGTTAGTGAACTTCAGTTTAAATAGTCAAGTACAGTTAAACTCCGCTGGAGGGTGGCCAAAGTTTGCCAACTTGAAAACACACATTGTTGCTCGCAGGAATATCCCAACAGCGAACTATAAACGACACAATGTGAACAGTCGTGACTTGCTCGTAGATTCAGTCAAAACTCAACTTTCATGTCCAGGATCGGTGAGCCACGAGCCTCGTAGCAATGGGAACAGCACCCCACACTCTGACACTGCATAGAGGCTGCCGGTGGTTCCAGCCAAACCATGCGCCGCGGAGATTTCCTCGCTGCTCGACGCCAACCTACCAACTGCCGGCACACAGCCCAGCCGGAAACTATAAGCGCCAGGCCTAAGATAGTCCAAGGTGCGAATATCAATACACACCGCTGCTGCCACCCGCGGAAAGAGAGGATAGCAGCATAATCGCGATAACCACGGGAGACTAAACACAGAATAGCTACCAAGTATTAATCCAACGCATAGCATTAGCCAGCCACTGCTCAACGCTGTCTTGAGTACGAAATAATTTTGAGCGTTTAGTTTTTGAATACGGACATACAGGGACATGTGCGACAACGAGTGGCCAACGGAAAATACGGGCCCTACAATGGATTTGCCTGGTCCGACATTTATCGCTGTGTGGGGAGCCTGGGGCGAAATCAGTATTTTAATGGAAAGGTACCGTCTAAAATCCTTGACGTTATCGTGGTTTATCAGGAACGTGAGTATATTTAAACGCACAGCTACTAGATATAAGACTGGTCTAAAATAATACCGGAGACGGTAGCTGTATCTCGTAAGACGTGTAGTGTCACGTGCTGTGACACGCCACAAGGTCGTATGTCTCGGTACCCCGACGCATCGTCATTATGTGACGGGTAAACGCGACGTCCGTCACGGGCAGGTTTAAAGCTGCCCAGCCACCAGCGCCTCTAGCACGCACGGACGCTGGCGCCCCCCTGGGAGGAGACCCAGCTGACGTCACGGGGCTTCGCGGCGCTGCCCGGCCTGCATTCACTGTGCGCCTGCGTTGCTTCTTGACGTTAATTGCTGCCGCCTCCTCCGCCCGCGCCAACGTGTTCTCTAATTGCTCCCGAACGGAGCGACTCCCCAGCGGCCTGGCCAGCTCACGTATTTTGTTAATTAACGCTCCTTTCCAGAAAGATAGTGAGGTGTCGAACGCCGACAGTCTCCTCGTAAACACGACTCCCTGGGCTTTCTTTTGGGAAATGCTCCATTTTGTACACGTACAGGCAACGAAATACACGGGAAAATTTTACTCACTGGCCCATCAGGTACACCTATTCCCGTCATTCTTCTACATCTATATATAAAGGCCTACACTACAAGAAATCTTTTGAACCGCAGCGAATGGTACTGCTAGCACCGCGTGATGTTTACGACATTATTATTGCCATTTTCGAGCCAGTAAGTTCAACGGACGAAATATAAGGTGGGACAGAACTATTGCATATCACTAGGCGATAGTGTTTCATTTCCGACGCTACTTCCTGGTAATTTTATTCAGAAAGCTAGGCATATTTGCCTGGAAGGAAGTTTTCCGTCTTTCTCGCTGGGAACGCGGTTTTTGCGTGTTTATCGATGGGAAGGTGAGCAGACGGGCTAGTCTCAAGTTCGAGCTTGTCGCCAGAAGGCAGTCAGTTAGATCCAATAGCAGGGAGGAGCGTCCCCAGGGAGTCAGGCAGTTTCACAGAGGTGTAGCCAAAGGCTGTTTCATGCTTTCGTTGGTTAAAGCCGAAAACTGTCCGTCACTGCTGTTCCAGAGAGTAATTGAGCTTTTCTGTACAAGCATCGAAGGACAAACGGCCTTGGTGCCTGCCAGACAAGTGTGTGAATATCGCTTGCTGCCACTCCTAAATTTATGGTGCATCCAATCGAATGAGTTGCTCGTGCTTCTGCGCTTGGTGTGTCAAGGCTGACCAACCCGTGGGATGCTGGTCCATGCCAACTTCTTGTTCGTTAATGTGCGTTTTTCATGCCTATAGTGGGAAGATTCTGCTGTGTTCCCCTAGCTGTAAGTGAAATAAGCAATGTTTCCGTTTGTCACATTGGCAACAACAATGAGTCGCCACCCACCATCATGTAGAGTTTTCCGTAAGTTAGGCAGTGGAAAATTTGAACCAATATTCGAGGACTTCCGTCTTCCGGCCGCTATCTTGTACTGACTGGTGCACACTAATTTATTTTGAGAAAATTTATCGCAATTGTGGTAGCGTAATCCATGATCTCAGCAGCTCACAACTAACTTACTCTACTGCGCAACTTGTCTAATTAATTATAACCTATTTTCTTTCTTTAAGCATGAATTTTCGAGATGTCTTTATTACGATACCTAGTTGTGTTTCATCCGTATTGTATGGTTCCCTCTCTAAGCGTCATTTTATGTAATTTAAATAGACATTTGACGTAACTTTTCTCTCTATTAATTTTATGTGAGTTATAACCATTCCATAAATCAAATAAAATTTTATTGCACTCTGTCTTGAAGATTTTGAAATCTGTTACTTATCCCTGAGCACTCCCATGGGTAGGTTACCAACGAATGACAAACATAACTTACAACATATGTAAGTCGCTATTTTCATTGGCCTGCCGGGGTGGCCGATCGGTTCTAGGCGCTACAGTCTGGAACCGTGTAACCGCTACGGTCGCAGGTTCGAATCCTGCCTCGGGTACGGATGTGTGTGATGTCCTTAGGTTAGTTAGGTTTAAGTAGTTCTAAGTTCTAGGGGACTGATGACCTGAGAAGTTAAGTCCCATAGTACTCAGAGCCATTTGAACCATATTCTCTTTGTCACACCTAATGTATGGTTCACAGTGGCCAAACATAATGAGTTATTTAACGTTTACAGAAGGTAACGAGAATTGCAGTACTCGTCTAGTACGGCAATAAATTTGTGAGAGATCTGTCGATCTCACTTTAGTCAGAATCTTAGTTCGGTGTTTTTGATTGGATATGTGGGCAACAACTTGGCAGCTGTGAGAGAATCAGCATACTGAATGAGAACTTGTAGGTGCCTATGTGGTTCTGACATGTGGACAAAGCCCTCATTAACGAACAAGCTGGATTTCGACCAGGAAAATCATGCTGTGGCCAAATCCTTAATCTCATACAGTACATCGAAGACGGCTATCAGAGAGGAGAGGTAACTGGGGTCGCATTCCTGGATCTCAGTGCTGCATATGACACAGTTAACCAAAAGTTGCTTACCCAGAAAGTGTATAATGTCACTATGGACTACACCCTTTCTATGTTCGTGCAATGCATGCTACAGAACAGACGCTACTATGTAACCTTACAATCTAAAAGCAGCCGATGGAGGACACAAAAAAATGGTCTTGCACAGGGTAGTGTCTTGGCTCCAATATTATTTAACATCTATACTAATGATCTTCCCATCAGCCACCGGCCACGAATGTTCATATATGCTGATGATGCAGCAGTGGCCACACAGGATAAAACCTTTGAACAAGTGGAGGAGAATCTCACAGGAGGCTTAACAGAACTTGCTACCTATTACGACGGCAATAATCTCAAACCAAACACTAGTAAATCTCAAGTATCCGCCTTCCATCTTAGGAACAAACAAGCCAAACGGAAACTCCGAGTCATGTGGCAAGAGGAAGAGCTGAAACATACAAACAGCCCAAAATACCTGGGAGTAACATTGGACAGAGCACTTACTTTTAAGCAGCACTGTCACAACACTAAAAAAAAAAGGTCTGTGCCAGGAACAACATACTGCGGAAGCTAACAGGTTCATCGTGGGGAGCTCAACCACATGTTTTGCGCACCACGGGTCTGATGCTGAGTATCTCAGCAGCGGAATATGCGGCGCCAGTTTGGAGGAACTCTGCTCACACTAAGCAAGATGACGTCGCCGTAAACGAAACTGTACGTATTGCCACAGGATGCCTCAAACCAATTCACACAGACATCATTTATCCCATCATAGGCATAGCACCACCCACTATCCGCAGACAAGTAGCCGCCGAGATCGAAAGATCAAAACAAAAGAATGATCCTCGACACCCGATGCGTATGCACCGAAAACAACGTGTCCGGCTGAAATCCCGCAGGAGTTTCATTGAAACTACTGAAGAGCTCGCCACCAAGCCCGGCGCAAGGCGGCTATCTCTTTGGGAAGAAATGGTGCCACACTCCACAATGGAACTACTTGAGGAGGGATCTGCAGGATTTCAACTACCTTTTACAACTTGGAGGTCACTAAACCGGCTGCGCACTGGAGTAACTGGGTGCAAATCAAACCTATTTAAATGGGGTTACAGTAATAGCGATAGGTGTGAGTGCGGAGCAATACAGGACTTGAACCACCTACTGATTTGCCCAGATATGTCTATAACATGCCCTAAAGATGATATTTGGAAAGTCAATGACAAAGCAAACTACGTTGCTAATTACTGGGGAGGGAGATATAATTGGTGCATCCGGATACGGAAGAAGAAGAATCAAGATACGACACCACTGGGACAGTGGACGAAGGCACTAACCCATCTGGGGTGCCATCTTAGGGCTGACGCACATTGGGTTCGGTGTTGTCTGGGTATGGTATGGGTTCCTTTCTTCTTTCTCAGTTATCTGGTTGGTTTGAGGTGGCCCGCCGTGAATTACTCTGTAGCACTAACCTCTGCACCTAAGAGTATTACTTGTACCCTACGGCCTCAATTATATGTTGGTTTTAATCAAACCTCTGTCTTACCCTGGAGTCATACGCTCTACAGATCCCTCTAGTACCACAGAGGTAATTCCCTAATGTTGTAAGACGAGTTCTATCGTCCTGTGCCTTCTTCATGTCAGTGTTTTCCACAAGTTCCTTTCTTCGCCGAGTCTGTGGAGAACATCCTCATTTCTTATCTTAAGACCACTTCCAAAAGAGACCTTCTGTCTTTCTATGACCGTGCATTTTGGAATGCAATACAGTGTACTGCCCACTATGATAACAAGGTAGTGTCATACTGGGACCGAGTCATGAACAACGGTCGGACACTGTACTCATTCTCACTTTTAATATCTTCTGAGGCAGTGAATTCCCCCTTGTGGTCAGTGTCCACTACAATCAATCTCTTAATACGAGCCACTTCTGTCTCTCACTGGTCACAACTTTATAGTGAATTTCAAAATAACGCAATTTCGTACCTTTTGAAAAAGCTGATGTTCTCTTAGTCAGTGAAACATAATCCATTTTTATTTTTATGGTGTCTTATTGTTTTAAATTCAGTTCCTCACTTTTTTATGATTGTGTAGCCTCTCTTCCTGTGGTTTTGGATAAGGAATATTATAAAAAATCTGCATTGTTGAGCAAATGAGTTTCGGGAAAGAAATCTCAATATTGGCGAATACTGTTCAGAAGACCTTGAACTGGTTTTGTTATGATTGCATATTATTTGTCTTTCCTCATACTTATACAGCTGGATATTATTAAGAATTTGTTGTAAACCATCGATACTCATGTAATTTCCGCATAGTAGTGGGGCGGCACAAGGTCTCTGGAAGGGCTCCATCAAAATAATATTAACCTAAAGCACAGAGCACATCAAGTGTTGTCACACACTGAGAAGAACAATTCTTATAAGTATCCTGTCAATGTTGGTTTCGTAAAAATAATTTTTTCTCTCAGCTCGCAACATACAAAACTGAGGCGATAAGTATAATAATAATTCTCCAACAATGCTAATGTCGAAAACGAGCTTGTACGAGTAGGTACGTTTTGACTCGATACCGTCACTACATACACACACTCAGCGGACGTGCTGACTCTTTCTCTCTCTCTAGCTCTCTCTCTCTCTCTCTCTCTCTCTCTCTCTCTCTCTCTCTCTCTCTGCACATCGTCTCATCTGTACACTCCGTAAACATTCCGCTACGCTCTCTCCATTTCTATCTCATCTACAAACACCTCCTACCACCTCACAGCTTCACTACATACGCACTTCACCACCTGAGGCTATATACACCATACCGCAGAGCACAGAATGCAGTTCCTATTCGTGTGTGTGTGCAACTTCAATGCACCGTTCAATTCGGCACGGTGAACCCATGCCCGGCTCTCGGAAGACAGTAAATTTGATTCATGTTGGTTATTGAGTACTGTTGTGAACTTCAGCATCTTGTAGCGATGTAAATCTGTGTTTGTCATACTGTCAAATTAATATGCTGATAAAGAAAATAATAAAAAGCAGAATATGGCGTTGGCTTAAAGTTGGTGCAGGATAATCTTGTATCGAAAGTTCATCCAGATGATGCGGCATGAACCTGAAACGTTTGTGATGAAGATTGTGAGATTCAAGATCGTGACGTAACGACTTCAGGCTCAATGGATGCAAGCAGTAAGAAGAAAGTATGATGAATGTTATATCAACTTCGGATTTATTGATTCTAACGGCTCTTGACCTTTGCCTTTCGCGAGCAAGTGTTCTACCAACTGAGCTACCCAAGCATGACTCACGCCCCGTCCTCACAACTTTAATTCCGCCAGTACCTCGTCTCCTACCTTCCAAACTTCGTGGAGGCTCTTCTGCATGCAGGTCCCGAGTTCGAGTCTCGGTCCGGCACACAATTTTAATCTGCCAGGAAGTTTCATATCAGCGCAGACTCCGCTGCAGAGGTAAAATTTCATTCTCTGCAAAAGAAAGCTGATAAATTAGAGGATGAAAATAGGGAATTTAGTGTAGCGAACCCCGAGATTTGAAAAAAAATAAATAAATAAATAAAATAAAATATAACAACAGGGCCCAAAACCAAAAAAGTGCGAAACACAGGCTAAAACTCAACAGGCCACAACACTATATATTAAATCGACAGCAAACGAAGACGACAAAGCTGTACGACAGACTATGACCAAGAATGTAAACCCCAGAAAGAGAATCTACATACCACGTCCATGAGAATTACTCAGGCTGCAGTTGTGTCATAAACGGCAACACAGGAGGATGATCGAAAAATAATAGAGAAAAAGAAAGACCTGCACACCATTGTCTGGAAAGGGTCGCGAAAAGGGAAGCAACTAGTGGCAGTATATCACGTGGCCAATACATTTACTGACGAGAAATTTCTAGAAAGCCTTTATGGGTCGAATGTAAGTGGTGACAACACGAAAGGAGACCTCGACAAAGAAGTCAGTGTTTAAAAAGGAGCCTGAGGGGTGGGATTTCAACCATCAGGTACTTGAGGTCACCAGTACAGAGTCCTAACACAAGGACAGAGAGTCTACATAGACTACCAGTCGCAATCTATGAAATACTGTACAGTAGTAAATCAGTGTTTCAAATGTTGTGACCTTCTACATACGACTAAAACCTGCAGAAAGGCCTACGTTATGTGTGCAAACGTGGTACCCAAGGACACAAGCGCAATGAGTGCACGTTCACCGAGGCTTACAACTGCATACCCTGCAAATACACACGCCGTGTGCCGTGTTCGCAGCGATTAAAAAGGAGGTGATTGTCAAACCTACAAACAACCTCACGACCAACTCCTGGACAGCATAGACTAAGGCAACTCAAATCAACACACGCACACACACACACACACACACACACACACACACACACACACACACCAAACAGGAACACGCAAAGCCAATCATCCAAAATACACTCGTTTCAACAATGCAGAGAAGCAACCGAAGAGGAGTTTCCTGGAAAAGACTAATTAGTCTTCTCCCAGAGGATTACGACGAAAATGAACTCATCCCACCCCTAACACACTAAACGACGTTATAGCATAGCTGTACTAATACGATAGAATATATAGCGACATCACAGTCGGTAGCTCCATCCACGACGAGGTGGCAAAGCAAATGAGAAAAAAAATACACCATTGGATAAACTTCCAAATTACATTAGCGCAGAGGATAGATGACTTGGAAGATGAGCTTACATATGTTGCACCCAAGAAAAATTTCTAAACAACACACAAACTCATCTTCACCCAACCGAAGTACATCACAACACACATACACAAGATTCACACAAACCGGAATCATTACCACACGGATTACCCTGCGACACACGTAAATATAAGCAATACATCAACCAGTCAAACCTGCCTCGGGAGGCACCCTTCACCCAGACACAGAGTCTGAATCAATATACGACGAGACAAACACACCATAAACCACTACAAAACCCTGAACCACCGAGGCCAGACATATGAAAGTAGACACATTAGATGATGACAGATTTAAGGTAGAACTTGTTCACCGATGTTGACGTGAATCTAGAAACAACCATCTCCCCAAACATCAACGTAGACACAACAATAAATGCAGTCCAACACAGATCATCACCATCACCTGTCACACCAGAAAGCACAACCGACATCAGTGAAAGACATGTGAAGGTAAAAAGCATTGAAGAAGCTTGTGATAAAATGAATTTTAACCGTGTGACATACCAAACAGATTTTAAAATGTCTTCCAGTCAGCGCCTAGCACCAAACAAAATTCCATCTAGCGCCACGGAAGAAACCGCAACTAAAGCAGCACCAGTAAGAAAGTAGCCTCATCTAATTACGATAACTTAGACTCTACCTTACTATTAAACACACCAGACAAAAAAAAATTATATTGCAGATAGCGCAGTAGATGCAACTTAGATTGCATTATCCAGTGGGTGATTCTACCCGTTTTTCAGTAACTGGTGCAGAAAAACAGAATCATCCACAGGACAGAGAAATTCCTACATCCGCAGAGCCGCTGCTCGACCTTGTGCTCCAGGTCTATCTGTGCAGGTCAGAATCATTCGACTTGGATAAAATAGATGCAGATCGTGTAACAGTATGTGCGCGGACATATTTAGATTACACACAGTCACGTAGCACATGTTTTGAACACCTAAAACTTTCGGCATAAGAAGTCACCCTCATTCTGCCAAAGTTCTTTTCAAAGAGGGTGGAGGAGCCGACGGAGTTTCAGAGCACTCTCTTGTCCTTGTGTTGGGAAACTGCTCTAAAGGGGGAAGAATCGACAATGATCAACGGCATGTGGATACAGAAGGCAACGGAAACCACTGCCTTAAAGACGCATAACGTGTATCCACAGGATATATGGTCTGTACTTGGAAAAGTGTCATGGCAAAAGATTTTGGAATAGCCCCCATTCGGATATCCGGGAGGGGACTGCCAAGGCGGAGGTGAACATGAGAAGAAGACCGAATAACCATCAAAAGGATAATGTTTTACGATTTTGGGGGTGGAATTTCCAAAGCCTGAACGTGGTAGGAAGGTCAGAAATTCTGAAAAGGAAAATGCAAAGGCTCAATCTAGAAATAGTAGGGGTCAGTGAAGTGAAATGGAAAGATGACAGGGATTTCTAGTCAGATGAGTATAGGATAATACCAACAGCAGGATAATGGGAGTAGGAGTCGTTAGGCATAGGAAGATAGGGCAGTGAGTTTGTTACTGTGAACAGTTAAGCGATAGGGTTGTTCTCATCAGAATAGACAACAAACCCACAACGACAATGATAGTTTAGGTATACGTGCCGACATCACAAGCTGAAGCTGAAGCTGAGGAGATAGGGAAAGTATATGAGGGTACTGAAAGGTTAATACGGTACGTAAAGGGAGATGAAAATCTGAAAGTAACAGGGGACTGGAATCAAGTTTTAGGGGAAGGAGTATAAGAACAGGTTACAAGAGAACATTGGTTTGGGACAAGAATGAGAGATGAGGAAGGTTAATTGATTTCTGTGATAAATTTCAGCTGGTAACAGCAAATACTACGTTCAAGATTAACAAGAGGACGAGTATACTTGGAAAAGTAGTACGGGAAGAGTTCATCCAGATTACCTCATGCCAGGCGCAGATTCCGATATCAGACACTGGATCATAAGGCGTACCCAGGAGCAGATATAGCCTAAGATTACAATGTAATAGTGATGAGGAATAGGCTGAAGTTTAAAAGATTTATCAGGATGAATCAAGATGTAAAGGGGTGCGATTGGGGGATTTTTTTTTTCATCAGTCTTCTGTCTGGTTTGACGCGGCTAGCCATGAATTCATCTTCTGTGCCAACCTCTTCATCTCAGAGGAGCACTTACAACCTCGTCTTCAATTATTTGCTGCAAGTCGTACAATCTGTATCTTCCTCTAAGTTTTTGTCCTCTACAGCTCCCTCTAGCACATTAGAAGTCATTCCCTCATGCTTTAACAGACGTTCCATTATCCTGTCCCTTCTCCTTGACGGTGTGTTCCACATATTCTTTTTCTCTCCGATTCTGCTCAGAACTTCTTCTCCTTATCAGCCAACCCTATTTTTAACATTCGTCTGTAGCTCAACATCTCAAATGCTTCAATTCTCTTCTGTTCCCGTTTTTCAACATTCCATGTTTCATTACCGTTCAATGCTGTGATCCAAACGTACATTTTCCTAAATTTATTCCTCAAATTAAGTCCTATGTTTTATACTAGTAGACTTCTCTTGACCACCAATGCCCTTTGTGCCTATGCTAGTCTGCTTTTGATGTTCGTCTTGCTCCGTCCGTCATTGGTTATTTTACATCCTAGGGAGTAGAATTCCTTAACTTCATCTACTTCGTGACCGTAAATCCGGTTGTTAAGATTCTTGCTGTTTTTATTTCTGCTACTTCTCATTACTTCCGTCTTTCTTCGATTTACTCCTCAATCCATATTTGATACTCAGTAGACAGTTCATTCAATTTAGCAGTTCATGTAATTCTTCGTCTCTTTCACTCAGGATAGCAACGTCATCAGCGATTCGTATCATTGATGTCCTCTCACCTTGAACTTAATTCCATTTATGAAACTTTCTTTTATTTCCGCCATTGCTTCTTCGATGTACAGATTGAACAGTTGGGGTGAAAGACTACGTCCCTCTCTTACACCCTTTCTAACCCGAGCACTTCGTTCTTCGTAGTCCACTCTTATTATTTCCTCTTCTCTCTCGTACTTATTGTGTATTACCCTACTCCAGTTTTCTCAGAATTTGAATATGTTGCACCATTTTACATTGTCGAACACTTTTTCCAAGTCAGCATATCATATGAACGTGTCTTGATTTTACCTTAGTCTAGCTTCCATTGCCAACCGCAACGTTATAATTGCCTCTCTGGTGTCGTTACCTGTCCAAAAGACAAACTGATTATCATCTAACACATCGTCAATTTTTTTTCCTTTCTTCTGTATCATTCTTGTTAGCAACTTGGATGCATGAGCTGTTAAGGTGGTTGTGCAATAGTTCTAGCACTTGTCATCTCTTGCCATCTTCGGAATTGTGTGGATTATATTTTTCCAAAAGTCAGATGGCGTGTTGCCAGATTCATATATTATACACACCATCGTGAATTGTCGTTTTGTTGCCACTTCTTCCAATGATTTTAGAAATTCTGCCTTATTTGATATTAATTCCTCCCAAGCTCTCTTAAATTATGATTCTAATACTTGGTACCCTATCCTCCTAACTCAAATGCCGTTTCTTCTTCTATACAAATATTCCCCCTCTTCCACTTATCCGCTCTCTCCACTACATTTAACGGTGGAATTCCAATTGCACAATTAATGTTTCCACCCCTGCTTTTAATGTCGCCGAAGGTTGTTTATACTTTGCTGTATGCTGAGTCTGTAATTCCGACAACATTTCTTTTTCGATTTCGTCGCATATTTCATGCGGCCATTTCGTCTTAGCTCCCCTCCACTTGTATTTTTGTATTTCTGAATTCCCCTGAACGCTTTTGTACTTCCTTCTTTCATCGATCAGCTGAAGTATTTCTTTCGTTGCCCATGGTTTCTTCGCAGTTGCCTTCTCTGTACCTATGTTATTCTTTCCAACTTCTTTGATAGCCCTCTTTACGGATGTTCAATCCTCTTCAACTGTACTGCCTACTGAGCTATTCGTTATTGCTGTAGCTATAGCTTTAGAGAACTCAAGCGTATTTAGTCATTCCGTAGCACTTCTGTATGCCACTTTTTTGCATATTGATTCTTCTTGACCGATTTCTTTAAGTTCAGCCAACTCTTCATCACTACTAGATTGTGATGTGAGTCTACACCCGCTCCTGGATACACCTTGCAATCCAGTACCTGATCAGAACTTCTAAAATCACTGGAGGAAGTGGCAGCAAAACGACTATTCACGTTTGTGTGTAGAATGTATGTCTGGAGATACATCATCTGACTTTCGGAAAAATATCATCCAAACTATTCCTAAGACTGCAAGAACTCACAAGTGCGAAAATTATCTCACAGTCAGCTAATTTACATCTAAGTTTCTGAAAACAATAATATACAGAGGACTGGAAATAAATGTTGAGGACGTGTTAGATGATCAGTTTGGCTTTAGAAAAGGTAAAGATACCAGAGAGGCAGTTCTGACGTTGGGGTAGATAATGCAAGAAAGACTAAAGAAAAATAAAGACACGTTCATAGGATTAGTCGACCTGGAAAAAGCGTTCGACAATTTAAAATGATAGAAGATGATCTAAATTGTGAGAAAAATGTGGGTAAGCTACAAGGAAAGACAGGTAATATACGATATTTACAGGAGCCAAGAGGGAACAATACAATTGGACTACCAAGAACGGAGTGCTCGGATGAAAAACGTGTAAGACAGTTAGCCGTTCACCATTTCTGTTCAAGCTGTACACTCAAGAAGCAACTATGACAATAAAAGTATAACAGTGGAATCAAAATTGAATGTGAAAGGATATCAATGATACAATTCGCTGATGACACTGCCATTGTAAGTGAAAGCGAAGAAAATTTACATGATCCGATGAACGGAATGAACAGCCTAATGAGCACAGAATGTGGGCTGAGAGTAAGTCGAAGAAAGACGACAGTGACGAGAAGTTGCAGAAATGAGAACAGCGAGAAACTAAACATCACGATTGATGATCACATAGCAGACGAAGTTAAGGAATTCTACTACCTAGACAGCAAAATTACCAATGGCGTACGGAGCTAGGAAGACATCAAAAGCATACTAGCACTGGCAAAAAGGGCATTCCTAGTCAAGAGGAGTCTACCAGTATCCAACATACGCCTTAACTTGGGGAAGGAATTTCTGAAAATGTACGTTTTGAGCACGGCATTGTATGGTAATGAAACATGGGATGTGCGAAAACCGGAACAAAAGAGAATCTAAGAATTTGAGACGTAATACTACAGACAGATGTAGAAAATTAGGTGGACTCATTACGTAAGTATTGAGGAGGTTCTGCGCAGAATCGGACAGGAAAGGAGTTTGTGGAAAACGCTGACAAAGAGAAGGGAGAGAAGGTAGAGTATGATAGGACACTTCCATGGTACTAAAGGGATCTGTAGAGGGCAGAAACGGTTGATGAACTGAGATTGGAATACATCCAGGAAATAGTTGAGGACGTAGGTTGCAAGAGCTACTCTGTGATGAAGAGGGTGGCACAGGACAGGAATTCGTGGCGGGATGACTGATGACAAAAAAAAACCACCTAGACCACACAGACACAAAATGTATATATTGCTGCGCTATACAAGAAACAGTAGAACAATTACCGCGGAAATTCCGAAAGGAGCACACGTCCTGGAGCCCGACTTCACGTGCTTACAAGAACCTTCTAATAGGAATTGGCAACTAGTACGTCTACCAAAACATACTACCATAAAAACAGGTAGCAACAACTGTAAGTCTGCTACAGTAATTTCAAACGTAACCTACACGTAACTAAGATAACACAGTTATGCGAATAACATGTCGTTACCATAGAGATAACTAATGGGAACGTTACTTGGGTGTCTGTAGCCACGTACGGTAAATACAGCCGTGAAAGGTAAATATATCCGTGAAACACAACCTCACGCAGACATCAGACAACTATTACCGCATGCCATAGACAAAAAAATTAGTGGTAAGTGCTGACATCAATTCATGATCCACCTTCTGCAACGTAGACATAACAGATAACAGATGACAGAGGACACATAATTATCGATCGAATACAAGAAACATAATTACATTTCATGACCAAAAAAGGACCTCTACTTCCACAAGCAGGGTTCGATGGTACGACAAGTAATATCGACTTAACGCTAGAAAATAATACAGCAGTTCCATCCATACTTAAGTGGACCTTACACGACAATTTCACCAGTACTGACTACAATGCCATACATAGACACTAACATACTCTCATAACACAACCGCCAGAATACACACCAGGCACATTGGTCCACAAAGCAGATTCGAAAAAATTAACGGAAATTACCCAACAACACGAGCTAGAAATCTTGAAGGTATCGATTACAGAGCACAAAAACTAACACAGGTAATACAACGTGCACAAAACACATCGATACCAACGGCAAAGAACACAAAACGCTCACCAGTACCAAGAACCAACGAACTCACGAAACTCAAACAAGATGCTAGACGCAAACAAAAATATCGTCAAAGAACGATAGTATACAGAGACATACAGGCTTCCTCAAGACCTATATAAACAGACTCTATACAACAAGCGTAAATAACGTTGGGAATGATTTGTAGCAACGCGAACAGATCAAAATCTCTGAAGAGAACCATTCAAAGTACTGAAACGGAAGATAAAAACCACACTAATTCTGAGAACGTTAAGGCAGGAAGACAGCACAATGACGAAAGGATGGAGAAACATACAGGAATTTCTACTGTATAAACTGCTCCGGGACGACGTTATCGATAGAGACCCAACGCTTAGAGAAGACCTACAATCGCCGTACAGCACAGCCACTGTCATCTGTTCTTTTCCACCAGAAGAGGTTGCGCTAGCAATTTCAGAGCTAAAAATCAAAAAGCACCTGGACTAGATGGTATCGACTCGGAAACATTGAAAAAACCAGCTCCACAAATCATCCCGTTCCTAACAAAGTTACTGAACGATGACTTACGGCTAGGCAGGGTAGCTACAGTATGGAAAACCTCCAAAGCAGAAATCAGCAGATATCATTCAATACTGAGACTTACAAACCAATATGCTTAATAAACAGTCTATCAAAGATTCGGGGAAATTAATGTGTAAGCCCTTGGAAACCCACGCAGATCTCAGGACGTGAGCCAACACTGGTTCGGCCTTAGAACCGGAAAATCCATACATGATACCATCAAGATTGCACTGCACACTGCTAATAATAAATCACAGAAATACGCCATGGCAGGGCAACTATGACTGACATTGCCGGGACATTCTATAACCTCTGATGTCTAGCAATGTTTCAAAGGTTAAGACATATGGAGGTACCGCAATCACTGTACAACAGGTTTCTAGATTATTGTATAGGCCGAGTAGTGGATGGACAGCCGGAAATTAATTAAAAGAATTACCAAGGGGTGTACCCACGGGTCAACCTGCAGCCACATCTTCTGGGACATTACAATAGAACCCCTGCTGCAACTTCTAGAAGGGGATGACGGGTCAGACGGAATTGTTACTTACGTCGATGACTTATTAGTTGTAGTCACAGCAAACAACGAAGCCCACTAGAAGAGAAAGTCAATGGAATGGTTCGCATTCGGGAGGACGACGGTTCAAACCCGTCTCCGGCCATCCTGATTTAGGTTTTCCGTGATTTCCCTAAATCGCTACAGGCAAATGCCGGGATGGTTCCTTTGAAAGGGCACGGCCGATTTCCTTCCCCATCCTTCCCTCACCCGAGCCTGCGCTCCGTCTCTAATGACCTCGTTGTCGACGGGACGTTAAACACTAATCTCCTCCTCCTCAATGGAATGGTAAAAACAGTTACACAAGGGTCTCACAACAATACACTCTTGGATATCCGAAAAGAAAACAACATACATATTAGTGAAATGGTAAGTCCAAAGGAATCCTTCATTTAAATCACGAGACACAAGTATCAAAAGAGGACATGTTACACGCTATCTTGGTGTTCACATAGATGAGAAATTGAATGTCCACGACATATCTAACAGCAGAAAAAGCATAAAAAATAGTACGTAAACTTCTGTGGCGAATTTTTTTTAAAAAAAATCTGCTGCCATTCATACGGACATACCACTATGCACTCTTCGCATCAGTTCGCAGCTAGCACCTGGGTACACAGACTGGCACCCAACAAAGCATCAGTAAGACGAGGGTAGAGAAGTGCCCTACTTAAGCTATCTGGAACCTTAGGCACCACCTCATTGGATGCACTGTGTGTGGTGTTGGGAATACGCCCCACAGACATCACGATCAAATACAGAACTGCTAGGTACTGCTTGAAGATAGGGACACTAGACACTGTACACACTGTAACTGGTCTGCTGGTACAGATGACACTTCGCTTTTGGATAAAAATGGTTCAAATGGCTCTGAGCACTATGGGACTTAACATCTGAGGTCATCAGTCCCCTACACTTAGAACTACTTAAACCCAACTAACCTAAGGACATCACACACAGCCATGCCCGAGGCAGGACTCGAACCTGCGACCGTAGCGGTCGCGCGGTTCCAGACTGAAGCACCTAGAACCGTTCGGCCACACCGGCCGGCTGCTTTTGAATACATGGCAAGGTGAATGCGATGTAGGTGATAAGGGACATACACTGTACGACTTCTTCCCTGATATAAGGAAGTGGTTGAGAAGGAAACATGTCAATCGCAGCCGCGGTACGGTATCTTTCTTAACTGGACGTGGACCTTAACGCATGAATTTTAACCGAGTGAGTTTGAGACAGACACTTGCATGCTCATGGCGGGATAGTGAAGAGGATAGTAAAGTGGAGCAAGATGAGGAGGAAGATGAGATGCAACAGTAAATAAGACACCTAGAATTATGAACCAGAAAGAACACACCAAAATACACTGACAAATTTTACGTACCAGTCAAATGATAGTTAAGGATAACGAATACCAGAGTAAAAAGTAGTGTAAGGTACTAGACATCTAACCAGTAAAGCACCCAATGTCGTACGCTGACAAGTATCTGAAGTTCCTTTGCAGTAGTACTAGCTACGAACTATTTTGTTGTGACTGGTGGTCAACAGCTCGAAGAAACCAATCCGAGATATTCATCGACAGTCGCAATGGGTGACAACACTAAGAAATCTCTCTTCTATCCTGTCACCTTTCTACATTCTTCTAAAGAACATCAAAATATTTTTTTATTTCAACCTCAAACTACTGTAACTTTTTATAAAGAAGTATTATTATTTTTTTGTAAAATGTGTCAGATAAAAAGCGAAGGAAGAGACTATAAAAAAGATGACCAACGAAACTCAGATGTACGACTTTTTGAAAGGTGGGTTAACAGGTCTTTAAATTTGCAATAAATAAATGGTAGGTGTTGGATCGTGGCTAGTCGTCGAATATGGGTTGTCTAGGAATCCTGATTCATCGGGTCGCGAGACAACAATTCAAGCAAATCCTACTAATCAGTTTTATTACGGAAAGTAAATGACAGTACTTAAGTTTGAGAACTACATGGATGTGTCTCAAAGGAAGGGCGATATCCGGAATAAACAAGCTTCTTCAGTATATTACCAATTCTAATACAAGTGAAGTAATACTGTTAACGCTTCTATTCAGGTCTCTAGTTTTGAGGCTTCTGTAGAACTGGGCCGCCACCAGTCGGGCGCGGCGCTTGTGTTCTCTTCACGTAGAGGCCACTACTGTCACGTTGTCGTCCTGGAGAGGGTCACCTTGCTATTGACTGACTCTTCACAGGCCTCGCTGCGCTCTCGTTCCCGACTGGTGTGCCGGCGCTTGACTTAACGCCGTAACGGTAGGAATGAACGATGTCTGTACAAAAGTGGTGACAACACGAAAAGAGACCTCGACAAAGAAGTCAGTGTTTAAAAAGGAGCCTGAGGGGTGGGATTTCAACCATCAGGTACTTGAGGTCACCAGTACAGAGTCCTAACACAAGGACAGAGAGTCTACATAGACTACCAGTCGCAATCTATGAAATACTGTACAGTAGTAAATCAGTGTTTCAAATGTTGTGACCTTCTACATACGACTAAAACCTGCAGAAAGGCCTACGTTATGTGTGCAAACGTGGTACCCAAGGACACAAGCGCAATGAGTGCACGTTCACCGAGGCTTACGACTGCATACCCTGCAAATACAGACGCCGTGTGCCGTGTTCGCAGCGATTAAAAAGGAGGTGATTGTCAAACCTACAAACAACCTCACGATCAACTCCTGGACAGCATAGACTAAGGTCAGACATGGTCAGAGTTATAACCATAGAGAGTGTACCACAGACAGCAATGGAGTGACGACTGCATGGCGATGGCAGCAATTGAGTGACGACTGCATGGCGATGGGATGGAGGTAGCTATCCAGCAGAAAGGTCCGCCTGTCTGTCATGGCGACACCACCTCCCCCTCTCTCACCACCCTGACCAAAGAGCGTCGCATTCGCTCTCCCGGGGACCGGGATCGGGAAATGGAGCAGTGTCCAGAGATACAAGATGCTGATGTTATGTCACTGGTTAGCACCAACAAAGAGTCGTTAGAAAGCCATGACTGCGGCAACTAATGTAATAGGACAGTAGTCAGCCATAGAGAAAACCCTGAGGTCATGCTAATCGATCGACAGATCTACCTGATTCTGATGTTGCAGGATTATGGCTTGAGTACCCTAAACGTCAATGATATTAGCAACTAAATAAGATTAAAAATGGTTAAATAGATGTTGCAGGCAACGGACGAGGACACTTTGTTCCTACAGGAGGCAGAGTGCTTTGTGGAATACGACATTTATAGTTCCGCTGGTGACAAAGCTGATGTCGCCACAGCCATTGCTTTAGGGCAGAGAGAAGCGGCGGAGGGTGTGACCTACTTACCATCCACCCTCAGTGTTGCGCTTACTGCACGGGAGGTCCGCTTGGTGAAGGTGCCGTCTGGATCTATGAACAGACGTGAGAGGGAAGCCTTTTATACGACAGATGTAACAAATCTCTCAGGAGGACGTATGGAGCATTACATTGTCGGTTGCGAATACAGACTTGGTTGTTTGACAGGTGCTACAAATACTGGTCCCGGAATTTGCTCTTCACACCTGAGAACTGAAACATGTACATCACGAGCCATTCGTCTAGTTGCTTAGAGAGAATCTATTTGACGCGTGGGCTATGTGCGGAAACGTTTGGTGCTGAGGTGTGACCAATGGCCATTACAGTCCGCCGAGCTTACATGTGCACCAAGACTCTACCAAAATAGATGACACGGCGCAGCAGAAGCCCTCTGGAGTTTATTGTCACTCAATTACGGGAGGACGACTGTTCCCAGCAGTGGCATCAGTGCCCTCTACATCACAGAGTATACGATTCGACACCTATGCTGTGGCTCCGCCGTGTAAAGCCCTTTATATGACGGGCTCTCGCCGGCCAGCGTGGCCGAGCGGTTCTAGGTGCTACATTCTGGAACCGCGCGACCGCTACGGTCGCAGGTTCGAATACTACTTCGGGCATGGATGTGTGTGGTGTCCTTAGGTTAGTTGGGTTTAAGTAGTTCTAAGTTCTAGAGGACTGATGACCTCAGAAGTTAAGTCCCATAGTGCTCAGAGCCATTTGAACCATTTGAACGACGGGCTTTCCTCAGATATGGCCGCAAAAAGTTAGAATGTCACCGGGCGACCACCGAATTTTCGAATTTTACTTCACGGCTCTGCAGCAGCTGGCAACGCATCCTCCATTCCCAGGACGGCAGACAGCTGTTCGCCGTATAAAGGCTCAACTGCTGTGACCCAAGACTAATAAGATAGAAGGAGTCAAGGTATTTGACAGAATGCTCGATGGGCTACCCACCGAACGACCATGTTACACTACGTCGTTAGAAAAATGCTGAAACGTCGTGGAGTACTCGTTAGGGAAGCAAACGGACGAAAGTATAAGGATCACTTCACAGAGAGACATTGCATGTGCTTTTACCGAACATAATCATAGTTGCGGTGCGGAGGACCTATTGAACAGAACAGGAGGTGGCGCACGTACTTCGCAACATGCCAGCGGATGACCGCTCACTGAAGCGGACGATCTGTTGGTGGAAGTTACGCTTGAAGATTTGGAGCTGCCTAGAAGTGCGGTACTTCTAGCAAGTCATTCGGACGAGATGGGTTCGCGATTGACTTCCACCGAACCTTCTCCTCTCATGGCACCGAAGATATACAACGAACTGCTGACGATTATGTTCTACATCTCTTCCGAGTTCACGGAGAGTATATAATGTGGTACCTTGATGCACGCCAACCACAAAACGACCCCTGACTATGTTGAACGCCGATTACAAGATCTTACACCGATCCTTCTGGTCCGCGTCCACTCTGTGGTACCAGACAGGACGGACAAGATGCATTTCGATCAAACGTTCGCACCAGAAGCAGCAACGTACACACTGCGCTGCGGGCGTATAACAATGGCATAACACCGATGTTAGCCTCCAGATTGCGAGGCGCTATGGTGGAAACATATCCCTACGAAGCCTTCGACCGGATGGACCACATTTTTCTTGTTGGCATCATGGAACGGATGGAAATCCCCAGTTCGTTGACTTGATTATGAAGTTGTTTCATCAAACGAATTTTAGAGTTTCTCGTGCTTTCGTTGAACAGATCCAAATTCGGCGTTCGGTGAAGCAGAATTGCCCTCTGTCTCCCATTCTGTCTACAAGCGCTCTCGAGTCAGCACTAAATGGACTCATGGACTCCGATGACGCCACCTTTTGATACCGTGCGTACGCCGACGGACGTCGTTCTACTCGCTAAATTCGGAGACGAAATCTGCGAGCCGCTGGGATGGTTTCAGCAGTAGAGGGCAGCGGCAGAAAGCGTCATTAACTTGCGGAATATCCTTTACATGGATATGGTTAAGGGGCTGCGACCAAGTTCCCCATCCTAAACGTTTGGGAGTGGTTTTTCATGGGAACACCAGAAATGTACAGTGGCAGATAATTATAGAAGGTTACTACGACAGATTCGTGCTTTAGTACAGCAACATGTCCTGCGTGCCACGGACATGCTGCAGACACTGCCGTACGTTAACGTCTATTTGACATCAGAAGTAGATTACCTGGCACACTTACTGCTCTTGTCTTGATGTTGGTTGGTTGAACTGGGGGAGGGGACCGAACAGGGCGGTCATCGGTCCCATCAGATTAGGGAAGGATGCAGAAGTATGTCTTCCATGCCCATTCAAAGGAACCATCTCGGAGTTTTCCCGAAGAGATTTAGGGAAATCACATAAAAACTAAATCAGGGTTGCCGGACGCGGGTTTGAGCCGTCGTCCTTCCGAATGCTAGTCCAGTTTGCTAACCACTGCCCCACCTCGCTCGGTGTGTGTCGATGTTACAATCAGTCTTCGGACATTGGGGTCTAGCTTCCTATTCAAAATCCGATACTACGCATTGACGCTGCCACGTGGAAAAGGAGGCATCGCACTTGTCCGTGTGAGGAACAGGGCATGGGCGATACGTCTTGGTATAATGCATCGATTATGGAGGAGTGAGTGAGTCACTTTAATGGCCATAGTGATAGACGAAGTCGCCGCCATCGATTGGCCCACCGGCTAACGTCGGCCACATTACGCAGCCGCTCGATCACGTCCGGGCTTTGTTGACTATAGACACGTACGGGAGGAGTTGCCGGTGACTAGGCAGCTCAGAACGAAGAATGTTCATCACTGCTTTCTACGAAACCACTCACGTAACGTGGTTGAACAGAAATACCAGGTGATGCGGTGGAGGAACGACTTTTCATATTGCGGTTCGGACTCTGTGGTACATTGTGGAGAACGGCAAATTCCCGAACCGTTAACGACTGCAGGCCATTCATCAGGCAGACAGGCCTCTATGCCTCCACTGTACGGTCACCGTCTTCGTCGAACATCGTTTGGTTTGTGTCACAGCGACTGAGTGTTGGCTTTTAACGAGAAAAGTCTTAGCCCTGTTGTTAACTACTGCGCACACAGCAATTACTGCCGCCGCCCTACTCTTCATGCAAGAAAGCTATCTCCCCGCTACCAGGACACGCGCAGTGAATTGGATAAAGGCACGGTAACACGTTATCTTTATCGAGAAGGTGATACGGTTCTCCTATAATTTTTGTATATACTACAGTAGGGGCATACGATCCTACAGCGACACAACAATACGGAACAAGTTTCCGCAATCATTTAAAAACGTTACTCGCAGGCCCTTTAGTTAGATGGAGTGTTCTAGGTGCCCAACGAGGAGTATGAAGATAATGTTCAGTCAGAAGGCTACATTCACGCCTGAGGTAATCAGGGGACGATGTTACTGTTTATCGAGAAGACAATGTGGATTGATCCACTGGTTCGGTGCAGGGCATTCCGACATAAGAAAGCAAAGTATGCCTCGTTTCTTCACCTTTTTGATTCTTGGAAGGTACGTTTGTAACTAAATAATTTATTATACGTAAAAGATACTGATATAGCATTCCTTGGCCGCAATTTTTAAAAAAAAGCGGAGTGCAATCTCTTCGAGCAAGAATCAAAAGGTCATGGGTCTCGAGTTCGAACATGAGCACTCTTAAATTTTGAATAAAAGTCATCAGCGCTGGTGACCGAAGGCTTCCGGCATAAGAAGTCACCCTTGTTCTCCATAATATAAGAGGTCGTAGGAACAGGTTCAGGGCACTCTCCTGCCCTTGAGGTGGTAAACTGATCCTAAAAGGCGCCAAAATCGGCAATAATTAAAAGGCCGGATATCCTAGAAGGTAATGGAACCTACTGCATTAAGGACACGTTATATATGCAGGACATGTGGTCCAGAGCTGAAAAAGCGCCATGACAGTCTTTCAATTGGCAAAAGATTCCAGATTTCCGGGACGCGGTTTCTACGAGGAAGGTCACCAAGAGAAAAGGATGAAATAACCAACCACGGGATACACTTTTGGGAGCCGGGGTGTGGAATGTCGAAATCTGAGAACAGTGGGGAATCTAGAAAATCTGAGGAGGGTAATGCAAAGGGTTAATAATCGAGATACGGGGGGTGACGAGGAGGAGGGGAGGTGGGTCGGGGGGGGGGGGGGTAATCACTGAAGTGAAATGGAAGGAATACAAGGATTTCTGGTCGGACGATCATAGGGTAATGTCAACAGTAGCGAGAAATGGTGTAACGAGAGTAGGATTCGTTATGAATAGGAAAGTGGAGATACTGTGAACTGATCAGTGATAGGGTTGTTCTCATCAGATTAGAAAGCACACCAAACTCCACAACTACGGCTCAGGTTTACGTAGAAAGATGAAGAGATAGAGAATGTATATGACAATATTGACTGCGTAAAGCAGTATGCAAAGAGAGATGATAATTCACTAGTCGTGGTGAATGGAACGCGGTTACAGAAGAAGAAATAGAGGAAAATATGAGCTTGGTACTGGGAACAACAGAGGAGAATGTCGAGTTCTGCAAAAAATTTCAGGTGGTAACAGCGAGTACCCTGTTTAAGACTTGCAAGAGGAGGAGGTTTACTTGGAAAATTGTATGAAGAGATCGGAAAATTCCAGCTGGATTATATAGTGGTCAGACAGACATTCAGAAATCAGATATTGAGCTGTAAGGCACACCAGTAGCAGATGTAAGCTCAGATCAAAATTTATTAATGGTGAGGAGTAGTCTGCCGTATAAGAGAATCGCCCAGAAGAATCAGTGCTTAAGGAAATGGGATGCTCAAATACTAACGAATGATGAGACGCGTTTAAAGTTCGCTAACAGTCTGGACACTGCGATAAGGAGTACCAGAGCGGGCAGTTGAAGGGGAATGGACATCTCCAAAATGCACTGTCACCTGTCTTGGACAAGCAGACAAAGATACAAGGAAGGTAGCTGCGAGGAAACATTAACAGAAGAAGTAAATTGATCGACGCAAGAAGGAAATACAGAAAGAGTCTGGGAATGATAGAGACACAGCAATATAAATTAGGGTTAGATAAATAAGAGATTAAATAAGTAGGAAGTGTAGGACAGCTAAGTCGAAATGGCCACATGACAAATGAGAGAAAATCAAAAGATAAACGATCGTTGGGAGTACTGACTCATTGCACAGAAAAGTCTAAACAAACTTCGCTGAAATGAAAAGCAAAGGTGATAACTTTAAGAGTCGACTAGGAATATACATGCAGAGGAAACGCCGATAGGTAGAAAGAGTACATTGCAGGACTGTAAGAGAAGGAGGACTTGCCTGAAGACGTGACAGAAGAAGAAGCTGCAGTCGCACAGAAGAATTAGTGTATCTAGTATTAGCGACAATTTAAAAGGTCTCTGGAAAGTTTGAGATTAGAAGGGACAGACAACGTTCCAATGGAATTTCTAAAATCATTTTCATGAGTGGCACCATAACAACTATTGAAGTTGGTGCGTAGAATCTTTGAGAATGGCGACGTACCATCAGACGTTCAGAAAAAACTCACCCAAAAAGTTCCAAAGATAGCAGGGGCAGATAGCTGCAACAACAATGGCCCAATCAGCTGAACAGCGTATGCATGCAAACTGCTGATTTACAGAAAATTGATGATTTGTGTGGTGACAATCAGTTTGGTTTCAAGAAGGGTAAGCTAATCACAGAGGCAGTTCAGACCACGTGATTGATAGGGGAATCAAGAGTGATGAAAAATGAAGACATATTCATTGGATGTCTATTTAGGAAAAGCATTCTACAATGTAAAATGGTGCAAGATTTTCAAAGGTTTGAAAAAATAGGGGTCAACTATAGGGAAAGACGTGGAATATATATTACGTACAAGAATCTAGAGAGAACGATAAGATAGGAAGCCCATTAACGAAGTTCTTAAATTAAAGAGTGTAAGACAGAATACAGTCTTTCTCTCCTAGAGTTCAATCTATACCTCGAAGGAGCGATGACGGAGATAAAAGAAAGGTTCAAGAGTGGGAAGAATATTGGGGGTGATAGGATATAAATGATTTGCTGCTGACATTCCTTTCGACAGTGAAAGTGAACAATTACAGCGTGCGTTGAATGGAATGAACAGACTAAGTGTAATATGATGAGAAGAAGCATAAATAACAGTAGCGTGAAGCCTCATATGAAAAATATTGGTCACAAAATTAATGAATTCTGCTACTTTAGAGGCAAAATAACCGATTACAGTCCATACCAGAAGGACAAAAAAATGTTCAAATGCGTGTGAAATCTTATGAGACTTAACTGCCAAGGTCATCAGTTCCTAAGCATACACACTACTTAACCTAAATTACCCTAAGGAGAAAGACACACGCACCCATACCCGAGGGAGGACTCGAACCTCCGCCGGGACCAGCACCACAGTCCATGACTGCAGCGCCCCAGACCGCTCGGTTAATCCCGCGCGGCCCAGAACGACATAACAAGTAGACTAACACAAGCAAAGAGTGCATTCGAAACCAAGAGAAGCTGAAAATTAGTTGGACCAGACATATAAGGAATGAGGAAATTCTCCACAGAATTGGCGAAGAGAGCAACGTATGGAAAACCCAAACAGGAAGAAGGGACAGGATTAAGACATGAGGGAATAACTTCGATGGTACTAGAGCGAACTAGAGGGAACTGTAGAGGGTAAAAGTCTGTAGAGGAATATAGAGATTCATGTAACAAATGGCTGACGACGTAGAGTGTGGTGTAGAGTGAAACTCCAAGGCTGAGATGAAAAGGTTAGCGCGAGAGCGGAATTCGTGGTGGGCTGAATCAAACCAGGCAGAAAACCGATAAAAAAAGACGTCTACTGCCGGCCGATTAGGTGAATGTATGTTACCTGTTTATAGTTTTGTACTAGAACTTTCTGCGTTGATTGTTTCCTATTTTGGAAAGACTCCTTTCTTTCCAATTTGATTCATAAATATGTTGCAGGAAGAAAAATCAAGTGGTAACACATACATTTCTTTAAATTCAATCCAACGTAATGCACAGATAAATTTCAGTTATCGAGTCACGTTCAGGCTTTTCCCCGTGCTATGACTGTGATGTGACTGCTTTGCTGCGTGACTGCTTTAGTCCCACACTTCCCGGATGATACGGAAGGAAATCTCTTTTGTCGGTTCCAATAGTTAGAGAAGCTGGTTACTTGAACCAGCATGTTATTCTTTAATAGCTGTATTTACTCAATAGCCAACGACCTTGCCGCAGTAGTAACACCGGTTCCCGTCATACCACCGAAGTTAAGCGCTGTCGGGCTTGGATAGAACTTCGATGGTCGACCGGTCGGTCTTCCGAGTGCTATTGGCAAGCAGGGTGCACGCAGCCCTTGTGAGGCAGATTGGGGAGCTACTTGACTGAGAAGTAGCGGCTCCGGTCACGAAAACTGACATCGGCCGGGAGAGCAGTGTGGTGACTACATAACCCTTCATATCCGCATCCAGTGATGCCTATATGCTGAGGATGACACGGCGGTCGGTCAGTCCCATTAAGGTCTTTATTGGCCTGTTCAGACGAACTCAATGACAAAAACATGTATATATCTAATGTGGCTGAATGGGAATAATACAGCTCTAACAGTGCAGCAGTTAAGAGAGTGGAGACACATTTGTTAAAATGTTTATGTAATTTCATGTTTATGTAGTTTCACTTAGAAAGATAAAAAAGTATCGGTGAAACATTTACGCTCTATGTTTTCGGTTGGCAAACTTTACACAGCTCGCTAACGTCGCATATCTTTTCGGTGAAATACGAGTGTAGTGTTACTGCAGCTCGCGTACACCTTTCAGTGAAGACCACAGAAGGGTATTTTGTTGGCAGTCGTCCGTGCGTGCCCTGGGTCGGCCTTCATATCGGAAATACAGTCCGGAAACCTCCACGTGAGGCCATCCTTCATCCGTCTGAATAAATGTAAATCCGATATCGCCGAAACCGGGCGGTATCGCGGAATGGTCACAGCGGTACGACAACTTTTTGAAAGCGCTACTGTTGCTGAAACTTATTGATGCTTTTTCAGACACTTAATATGGAACACTCGGGTGTAGAAAGACCCTGTATTTTACATACTTTACGTAACAATTTCAGATATTCAGCTTCGATTACTCTTCTCACGCAGATACATACCATCGCTGAACTTCTGCACTTTCTCTCGCAAAAGACGTTCCGCCGCATTAAAATCTTGGATCTTGTTTCTGTACGTCGACGTTATACTTCACATGTCACTGTACGTAGATTCACTACTCTGAGCCGGGTTCGATTCCCGGCGGGGTCGGGGATTTTCTCTGTCTCGTGGTGGCTGGGTGTTGTGTGCTGTCCTTAGGTTAGTTAGGTTTATGTAGTTCTAAGTTCTAGGGGACTGATGACCATAGATGTTAAGTCCCATAGTGCTCAGAGCCATTTGAACTACTCTAAGAATAATGGTTTGAAGGACAGGTAGTGGTGATGAAGGAAGTAAGAAGAAATTCTGTGTAGATAATGATTATCAAAGAATCTCCTTTGTGAACCTAAGTCGCTGAGTAAAGCAGCAATTTTAATTGTGCTGTCACAGGCCATCGGACGTTCTCGTGTAGCCCTTTTTTATTTAAAAAAGTCTATTATAATATATTTAGATATTTACTTGCTCATGATAACAAGAGACAACAGACTCAACAAAATTTACCTTAGGAACAATAGCTTCATAGCGAATATTTTTCTGACTTAGAAGCTATAATTGGTTTATATGAAAGACACTACTGGCCGTTAAAATTTATACACAAAGAAGAAATGCAGATGATAAACGGGTATTCATTGGACAAATATATTACACTAGAACTGACATGTGATTATATTTTCACGCAATTTGGGTCCATAGACCCTGCGAAATCAGTACCCAGAACAGCCGACTCCTACCGTAATAATGGCCTTGATACGCCTAGGCATTGAGTCAAACAGAGCTTGGATGGCGTGCACAGGTACAGCTGCCCATGCAGCTTCAACAGGACACCACTACTCATCAAGAGTAGTGACTGGCGCATTGTGACGAGCCAGTTGCTCGGCCACCATGGACCAGACGTTTTCAATTGGTGATCGATCTGGAAAACGTGCTGTTCAGGGCAGCAGTCGAACATTTTCTGTATCCAGAAAGGCTCGTACAAGACCTGCAACATGCGGTCGTGCATTATCGTGCTGAAATATAGGGTTTCGCAGTGATCGAATGAAGGGTAGAGCCACGGGTTGTAACACATCTGAAATGTAACGTGCACTGTTCAAAGTGCCGTCAATGCGAACAAGAGCTGGCCGAGGCGTGTAACCAGTGCCATCCCAAGCATCAAGCCCGGTGATACGCCAGTATGGCGATGACGAATACACACTTCCAATGTGCGTTCACCACGATGTCGCCAAACACGGATGCGACCATCATCATGCTGTAAGCAGAACCTGGATTCATCCCAAATAATGATTTGCCATTCGTGCACCCAGGTTCGTCGTTGAGTACACCATCGCAGGCGCTCCTGTCTGTGATGCAGCGTCAAGGGTAACTGCAGCCATGGTCTTCGAGCAGATAGCCCATGGTGCTGCAAACGTCGTCGAAATGTTCTTGAAGGGTAACTGCAGCCATGGTCTTCGAGCAGATAGCCCATGGTGCTGCAAACGTCGTCGAAATGTTCGTGCAGATGGTTGTTGTCTTGCAAAGGCCCCATATATTGTCAGGGATCGAGACGTGGCTGCACGATCCGTTACAGCCATGCGGCTAAGATGCCTGTCATCTCGACTGCTAGTGATACGAGGCCGTTGGGATCCAGCACGGCGTTCCGTATTACCCTCCTGAACCCTCCGATTCCATATTCTACTATCAGTCATTGGATCTCGACCAACGCGAGCAGCAATGTGGCGATACGATAAACCGCAATCGCGATAGGTCACAATCCGATCTTTATCAAAGTCGGAAACGTGATGGTACGCATTTCTCCTCTTTAAACGAGGCATCACAACAACGTTTCACCACGCAACGCCCGTCAACTGCTGATTGTGTATGAGAAATTAGTTGGCAACTTTCCTCATGTCAGGACGTTCTAGGTGTTGCCATCAGCGCCAACCTTATGTGAATGCTCTGAAAAGCTAATCATTTGCATATCACAGCATCTTCTTCCTGTCGGTTAAATTTCGCGTCTGTAGCACGTCATCTTCGTGGTGTAGTAATTTTAAGGCCAGTAGTGTAATTGTATCAAAAAATTGTAAAACTGAACAAATATTGTAATTAATTTTATTAAGTACCTTTATCATATTGCCAAAAGTATGACATGTTACACCATGCTACTCCGTTTAAGCATTTTATACGAGGGCTATTCAGAAAGTAGGGGACGTTTTGGCATTAAAAAAAGCTAAGTACAAACATACATTTTATTTTATACATCTGAAAGAGCGACTGTCATACTACTTTTCCACATAGTCACCAAACACATTGATGCACTTATCATAGAGATGGACAAGCTTTGAAAGACATTCGTCGTAAAATTCTGCCACCTGAGACTTTAGCCAGTGAGTCACGCTCGTCTGGAGTTCCGCGTCGTCATCAAAGCGCTACGTTGGAAGCCAGTTCTTCATCTTGGGAAACAAGTGGAAATCGCTTGGTGCAAGATCGGAGTTGTAGGGCGGATGAGGAAAAATTTCCCATTTGAACGAATTGCCGTGTGAGGCCGGGCATTGCGTGCAAAAATAAAATTTTGGAGGTCGGCTTTCCTCTGCGTTTGTTCTGAACTGCTCTTTTAAGGTTGTGCAAAGTTTGTCAGTACCGGACAAAATTCGTGGTTGCTCCACGTTCGAGGTAAGTGATTTGTGAAAGGTATAGGTTATTGTTAGTCAGGGCCATTCTTTTGTAGGGATTATTGAAAGTCAGATTGCGTTGCGCTAAAAAAATATTGTGTGTCAGTTTAAACACAGTCATGTATAATTTTTCTAAGGGGACGTTTCATATGTCGACCCTTAGCCGAGGATACCCCACAAAAATCTTCGTTACTCGAACTACTGCAATACAGCGAGCGCCGCTACTGCCAGCTAAATAAAAGATTCAAACTACGGAAGGCACTAACTACTGATAGGCATAGTTAGCAAATGAAAGATTTTAATAGAGAACAAACAATGTATTTACCGTAATAGTCATAATATATATAGCAGTTCATGACATCCAGTCTTACAAATTTCAAAACTCCGTCATCTCTCTTCCCACATCCACCACTGCTGGCGGCTCACCTCCAACTGAGCAACGCTACGCGCTGCTAACATCCATCTGCCCAACACTACAATGGCAGACAACAATGCAAACCAGCCACAGACTGCACACAGCACAGCCAGTGATTTTCATACAGAGGTGGCGTTACCAATAAAAAAACCTAAACAGCCTACTTACACACTTAGCACAGTTCATAATAAATTTCTACAGGTTTTAGGTTTTTTGCCAACAAAAACCGTACCACAGACTGCACCTCGCAACTGGCGGGATTTAAGATTTTAGCGCACATTTCAAATTCGAATATCGAAGAAACCAGACGCGCAGAGACTTCCCCGCTGTCACGGATGGATGCCGACTGAGCTCCGAGCACGAGCATACCAAAATATACGCGAACAGCGAGCACCTAGCGGCGTCAGTCGGAATCGCTCCCTGCTTTCTGAATAGCCCTCGTATGTTATCATGTACGTTGTAAACATTTTAGTAGTTTTGCAAAAATGATCGTTGCTCGACAGACTTGCCACTTAATCAGTGAGAGTGGAAGAAGGTAGTAAATGGCTGTAAGACGAATGTTAAAATGTTGAGGTAGCAATGGGACTTAGACAGATTAACTTGTGGAAGTGTCGGAGCGGACAAACATCAGAAACAATGATTTTCATAGTTTCGAACGTCGAATATTTTTGATAATTACCTCACTGACAAAACCTTGCAGCTGCAGTCAAGCTAATATTACGATGCTGACTCAGAAGAATGCCACACTTTACATTTCAATGTATGCAGTTCAACGGAAAACTTAATGCTGAATTCCTGGATGATAACGCGTGAAGAGCTTCCCGATCACAATAACATCAGCAACAATTATTACAAACAAAATATTTATGAAATTTTCTCTTCTGAGAGAGAATGGTTATTTACTACATCCTGAGGTGAACTTCGTACTTTTAAGCTTTCCTTATTGAAAGATTTTGCTGCGTAAGTTCGAAATTGTGACATCAATTCCGACTCGGGCAACGGGCGAGTGTTTTAAACATGGCATGCATCACTCGCGGTTAATTCATGACGGAATCGATCGAATTCACCTATGTATACACTGTGTTTCTTTATTATCTGAAAATATGACCTATCTAGATCTCTTGATTGAAGCATGTGAATCGGTTATTTGAGAAACCACGTCTGTCTACTACCAACAGTTTTTGAAAGAACTGGAAAGAAACTGTCTACACCTTATGTCATTTGGTCTTTTGACGTAATGTTTATCTAGTGAACTCAGAAAATTCTTTGTAACAGATCTGCTTTATTTCTTTTAAATTAACTTTTCATATAATTATATTTATGAAGCACTATTTGGCACGTCTATTAAAACTTAAGGCAGCAAATGTTAAAACCAACAACTATTCGCCGAGGAAATCGTTCAACGAAGTTAGTTTTACGGGTCGTGTCGAAAGTACTTACTTGTGTTCTTCTCCAGATTGTCTTTCTTCCACGGTTTTTCCTTTGCAATTTTCATACTGTATGCCTTTAACTCGAGCTCTTTCTAATTAATCACGCTTATGCTCCACTTGCTTCTGCCCTCTATTTCATTTTTTTAACTTCAACACCCATGCTCTTGCTCCAAGAGGAATTACAATACCACCTTACTATCAGTGGGAAAACATTGTTAACAGCGTTGGTGGTTCATATAGTTGTCGTCAGAATTTTTAATCGAGCAAAGATACTTGTCCTGTACGTATGTGATTTCTGAAAGTTCACAGCAGTATCAAGAGTCGGGCAATACTGTTTAAACGAAGCAGAGAAGCATGATTCCTCTCGAGATTTTAAGCTCATCGGTACCATCCGACCGCCGTGTCATCCTTAGCTGAGGATGCGGATTGGAGGGGCGTGTGGTCTGCACACCGCTTTCCCTATCGAAATGTTAAGGTATATCTATTACTATCGCATATAAAATGAGGTAACGACGTTACCGCTCAACTAATCAATACGGTCACTGCCCCTATTCATACATTAAACTGTGTCTGAACCTTAATACGGCTAGAACGTTGTAACCCTGAACTAAAAAAGTTGTTAGGAAGCCGAAATCAAAACCCAATGAAAAGATAGCCGGCTAATAAATGCTACTGCTCACAGTTAACTAAGGAATCATTATTTCTTTTAAAGCGGATGTGTCGCTTATGACAGTAACGCTGTTCATCCTAAAATTCCATGCATTTCTACCCTCATGCAGCTGATTTGGAAATATGCAAAGTTATCGTCGATAAGTGCCTCATGTCATTGGTTTTTGGTATCATATGAAACCAGTCAAAAAACTTCATATATCAAATATATTTTTTTAAGTTTTAAGATATAAGTTGGTATATCATCTTTTTCCGGTCTTCACAAAGAATTTTTCACAAATACTATTGTTAACATTTTTATGGGAGATTCGCACTCATCTTTTGGTAAAAAAAAGTTACTCCAGTTTCCTAAAAACTACATTTTATTGAGGCGGAAAGGACATCTCGAGATAGCATGTTTCGCCGCCATGTGGCTTTTGATTTTCTACTACATATCCTACGAAGTATACTAATTGACATAGATGTTATGGATTTTTTGTGACATTAGGCCTCATTTTAAGAACAGTAGACCCCTGTGACGTGAAGAACGAAAAGAAAACCTTCAGGCTAATTAGCGGCATTGATTGCTCATAACTGACACAAAAGGTAATTCGAGTTAGTTGCCACACGAATTACAGAAACTTCCCTCGGTTCGTCTGAGGAAAGCGAACAGTAATAATTAGTATGACGAGGGTATGTACGAATGAAACCGACGAACGGATGTGCTTGCTCTAGCGTTCGTCGAAATAAATGTCGGGGTAGAACAATAGTGCCGTCTGTAATTTGTTCGCCCATTACAGAGTGTGGAATTTCTGTACGGTGATTATTTCAGCCACTTAGTCGCCATTAACGAATTTTGTCCCAGGCGGCCACTGGCGGAGAATTACGCCGCCATCGCTCATGTGTGTGTGTGTGTAAGAGAGAGTGCGTGTGAGTTTGTGCGTCTGGATTCGAAGCTGTTTCCGGTCGACATTCGACCCTAAAAGGCGCGGCGTAGCGGTCCGTGGCCCACTGCTGGCGCAACAACCAGGTGTCAATAATTACCCAGAACGTGAAATACGGCACGCCGGCATAAACATGGGGGATATTAAATTACAATGTAATCTCCAGCGCCTGCACAGAACACCCCCACTGCGTAAACACAAGGGCTGCCGTAATGCACGTTCGCCCAGTCGAAAATATATGGCTGTGTGTGGGTAGTAATTCTTCCTCCTGGACGTGATCCGAGGCATTATTCTTTTTTTATCGCATGCGTACCGTTCCTGTCTATTTCAAGATATCCATTCGAGAAAACATAGGCACCTCTCATTGTTATTACGTGTCGGTGTGTACAGACACGTAATGTAGACAACTTCACAAGGGAAGACCGTTAAAAAAAGCACCCGTAGTTAAATATCATTTCGTTTCAAATTCTTGTCTACATTTAGAATATTGCAAGTCTAACTCTTGTTCCCTAATGTATGTCATACACACGTTATCCTACAAAATTATCAAAGGTACATATACACGGTGTCCCAAAATAATGTGTACACTTTTGAAACTGAACATCTCTTTAATTAAAGGAAACAGAAATGCCATTTTTGTGGATAATTATTAATTACTAAGAACGAAAACAAAACTTTCCTTTGTTCCAGGATTGTAAACGTATTGTTATTGTTAGCTCAACGGAACTGAGTGCTAAAATGTTACTGGAAAACAGAGAATGTGAGTGAGGTACGATGATGGAGGGCTGAATTTGGAACACCATCACCACCAAGGGTAACAAGAGCCGGCCAGTGTCGCCGTGCGGTTCTAGGCGCTTCAGTCTGGAACCGCGTGACCGCTACGGTCGCAGGTTCGAGTCCTGCCTCGGGCATCGATGTGTGTGATGTCCTTAGCTTAGTTAGGTTTAATTAGTTCTAAGTTCTAGGCGACTGATGACCGCATAAGTTAAGTCGCATAGTGCTCAGAACCATTTTGAACAACTGCAAGAATCTGAGACAAGTTTGACATCAGAGAAACAGTACAAAGATTTGAAGAAGGGACATTTAGGAAGGAAGAGACGTTCAGCAGACAATGAAAGGGTTCATGCAGTGATCCAGGCATACACAAAATCCCGAATAAATCTGCAAGGCAGTGCTCTCATGAGATTGGCACCTGCAAACGCAGTGTTCATAGAATTCAGTGGACTCAGAAATTGAAGCCTTAAATTCAAAGACTTTTCATTGCTCTTAAACAGTGAATTTTGTGAGTGATTCATTAACAGATGCGCAGAAGAGCAACATTTCCATTGACAGATGAAGTGACCTTTAAACTTAATGAAACAATTAACTGCCATAAGTGCATGTACGGGGCCAGTGAGAACCCCTACATAGCAGAGGAAAGACATGTTAATCTACCAGGAGTATGAGTCTAGCGTGGTCTGTCTTGTGGAAAGTTAATTGGACTGTACTACTTTGAAAACACGGTCACAGGTGACTCTTATTTATAAATGTTGCGCATGATAACTCCTGGTCTTAATGACTATTTTGAAAATGAACATTATTGCTTTCAGCAGGGTGGTGCACCACATTACTTTCACATTGATGTGAGGGTATTTGTCAGTCGTACATTCCCTGCAAAATGGATAGGACAAAGAGAGAGAGGAGAGTTTCCAGCTTGAGCCCCTAATTTAATCCCTCTAGACTTCTGTCTGTGGGGTGCTCTCAAGAACACAGTTTACACTGCGAGACCGCAAACACTGGATGATGTTAGAGAACAAATTGAGGAGGCCTGTTATGCTATTCCATTAGGAACAATACAGTTGGCATGTCACTCTGTTTTAAGTCATTGTCAATGATGAATTGCAGCTGAAGGAGGCCACTTTGAATATTTTCGACCTTTAGTTGGGCCTTAAAATACATCACAAACATTGTACTGTATTTCTATTTCATTTAATTAAAGAGATATTCACTTTCAAAAAGTGTATACATTATTTTGGTGCACCCTGTATTCATGAAAATTTCTATATTTCTCCGGTTTGGATTGTACAATAGCGTGTACAGAAATGGTCCGTAATAACGTATTGCCACTAATTTGCATTTATGTACTTGTGTTGTAAACCAAATACAACATGATAATCCAGACAACCGCGATAGTGCCACGTTTTGGAAGTACATGGTAGTCGTTGTATTCGCAACAGTTGTGACAGTTGTCAGCTGGTGGTGAACATAAACACTTGTAATCGGCGCTCATAGTTTCATTAATCTTTGTACATAGCACTTTCACACTTCACATGCCAATGTATAGTGATCTTTATGGTAGTGGCAAGTGCATAAGCATTGTGAAGAGACTTGCAACACTGATGGGCAATATACTGTAACAATTTTAAAGCATAATGTAGGTTACAATTCCATAGGTTATAAACAAGGCAGTTTATGAGGTTGTAATATCATGGTAGTAAAATATTTTCCTATTACGTTCTGTTCGCTTTCTTGAGGATCCGATGATGACAGCACAACTGTTTAGAAACTGGTCGTTATACAAAACGCTTTTTCAGCGCTCTTGGTTTCTGTTATCTTACACTGTAGAAACCCCCCCCCCCTGACAATGCCAGGAATATATATATAGATACGAATCGGTCGTCACAATTGCGCTTTGCCCCGAAGTCATTTACGTATTACTAAGTTCTTTGTGAGATTTTGAAATTTTAGAGAAAACAGCAAGTCGTTTAACACGTTTAATATATCTATAATTATAGAGCAATATGTACGAAATATGTATCAGTTTCTTACTGACGAGTTATTCAGTTACATGCGCATCGATCTACATTTTCCTGCAGCGAATTTTGATGTAACCTTGTGTGTAGGAACGTTTGTTGCTAACTGTAATGTGGCCTTCCGCTTATACTTTCATCCGGATGCTTGTTAGAATAGTGGCGGACTGACGTCTGTTTCCTGCATCTACATCAACACATTTCTTTTCTCAAGCTAGTTGACGTTGTATGTGCATCACTACCCCTCTGCCCCTTCTGCCCCCTCTCCCCCTTCTGCCCCCTCTCCCTACCACAACCTCTGACGGTATTGTGTTGTTGAATACAGTGGTTCATGTCAGATCATCAAAGTAGTGAAACGCCGGGCCTGGCTAGTATTTGGACGGGTAACCACTCGGGAGTATCCACCACCACATAAACAGATGGCCACGACGCGCTCTCTTATATTACTGTAATCCGATACAGGAGGCTTGGTCAATAATTTCTTTTTTCATAAGACATACTATTTCAAGATTTTGTCACAGTACCTTTTGAAAGGTTATTCTGTGGAAATTATACTGTGCTTTGGCAAAAGAAGCAAACTTTAACCTGTCAACAAAAGAAATGTAGACGTCGCTCTTAACTGATGACGCATCTTCAGAGAAGAAAAGTTTAACATCTCAGACCAAAATAAAACCCCAATTCTTTTGCAGTTGGGGCAGAATCGTACAACCCATCGTATTTTTAATAATGAGCAGCTGCGACTGAAACTTATCTAAGTATTTTCTTTCTGTTCTTCATCAGATAAATATAAATAATTCACAGCAAATACTGTACCATCTTGTCGTTCCTATGCGCTTTCAGAGTGAAATGCTTAACGTCTTCAACATAATTATCTCTGATGTGTTGAAAGTTAAATTATAGGTATGTGTATATATAGAAAGAAACTGGTATGGCCATGCCAATTGAAATAAAGTGTTTGAAATACAGTGTTTAAAACAGGCAGAATGGCGTTGCAGTCGGCAACGCCTATGTAGGACAACAAGTGTCTGGCGCAGTTGTTAGATCGGTTAGTGCTGCTACAACGGCAAATTCTCAACATTTAACTGAGTTTGAACGTGGTGTTATAAACGGTGCACGGTAGATCGGACACAGCATCTCAGAAATAGCGATAAAGTGGGGATTTTCGAGTACGATCATTTTGCGAGTGTACCGTGGATATCAGAAATCTGGCAAAACATCAAATTTCCGACATCGCCGCGACCTGAAAAAAATCCTGCAACACAGTGCCAAAGACGTCTGAAGAGAATAACTCAACGCAACGGAAGTGCAACCCGTCCGCAAATTGCTGCAGATCTCAATGCTGGGTCATCAACAAGTGTCAGTGTCCGATCCATTCAACGAAACGCAGCGATATGGGCTTTCGGAGTCGGAGACCCAGTCGTGTACCCTTGATGACTGCATGACACAAAGTTTTACGCCTCTCCTGGTCCCGTCCACACCGACAATGGACTGCTGATGACTGGAAACATGTTGCCTGGTCGGACGACTCTCGTTTCAAATTATATCGAGCGAATGGACGTGTACGGGTAAGAAGACAACCTCATGAATCGATGTACCCAGCATGTCAGCTGGGAGCTGTTCAAGCTGGTTGTAATTCTAACATTTCCTGTTTAAATTTCCTATTTTCCTCTTCACTCTTTCTAAAACATTCCTCTCTTTCTGTGCCAGATATTCATCTCTCCCTTTATCACGTGTCACCATTTCAAGTCTAAATGCCTTATCTCTTTCTGCTTGACGTGAATCACGTTCTTACATACGGGACATAAAATTGAACAACACGTTCATATCAAAGATCTGCATGGAAGAAACATTCGCCAACCCAGAAGTATCTCTTTGATCATGAATTACTGTCACTTGAGCTTCCTCGACATCCGGAATTTTTTTCTCTCTCATATTCGGAAGTCGCAAACACTTTCGGGTCATCCATTATTTCTCTTGGTTCATTATCTGTGGAAGAGAAAGAATGTTCTCTATAGTTTGACTTATTTCCTCTACCGATTCTTTTCTGATTTCAGGTTTGTCATTTTCGTGTTCTAATTTACCCTCTCTTGTCCTCTTTGACATTTTTAAACGTTATACCAATTAACAATTTAATAAATCTCTCTGCACACTCAGTACGAAATTGTCTTTCTGGTTGTACACACAATGTTACACATGTACATCTACATCTACGTCTACATCTACATCCGTACTCCACAATCTACCACACGGTGCGTGGCGGAGGGTACCTCGTACCACAACTAGCATCTTTTCTCCCTGTTCCACTCCCAAACAGATCGAGGGAATAATGACTGCCTATATGCCTCTGTACGAGCCCTAATCTCTCTTGTCTTTGTGGTCTTTCCGCGAAATATAAGTTGGTTGCAGTAAAATTGCACTGCAGTCAGCCTCAAATGCTAGTTCTCTACATTTCCTCAGTAGCGATTCACGAAAAGAACGCCTCCTTTCCTCCAGAGACTCCAACCCAAGTTCCTGAAGCATTTCCGTAACACTCGCGTGATGATCAAACCTACCAGTAACAAATCTAGCAGCCCGCCTCTGAATTTCTTCTATGTCCTCCCTCAATCCGACCTGATAAGGATCCCAAACGCTCGAGCAGTACTCAAGAATAGTTCATATTAGTGTTTTATAAGCGGTCTCCTTTACAGATGAACCACATCTTCCCAAAATTCTACCAATGAAACGAAGACGACTATCCGCCTTCCCCACAACTGCCATTACATGCTTGTCCCACTTCATATGGCTCTGCAATGTTACGCCCAAATATTTAAACGACGTGACTACGTCAAGCGCTACAGTACTAATGAAGTATTCAAACATTACGGGATTCTTTTTCCTACTCATCTGCATTAATTTACATTTATCTATGTTTAGAGTTAGCTGCCATTCTTTACACCAATCACAAATCCTGTCCAAGTCATCTTGTATCCTCCTACAGTCACTCAACGACGGCACCTTCCCGTACACCACATCATCATCAGCAAACAGCCACACATTGCCATCCACACTATCCAAGAGGTCTTTTATGAAGATAGAAAACAACAGCGGACCTACCACACTTCCCTGGGGCACTCTAGATGATACCCTCACCTCCGATGAACACTCACCATCAAGGACAACGTACTGGGTTCTATTACATATTTGGGAACCAACCCCATATGCTCGTAACTTATTTAGGAGTGCAGTGGGGCACCGAGCCAAACGCTTTCCGGAAGTCAAGGAATATGGCATCCGTCTGAAACCCTTCATCCATGCTTCGCAAGATATCATGTGAAAAAGGACGAGTTGGGTTTCGCAGGAGCGATGCTTTCTAAAGCCGTGCTGATGCATGGACAGCAACTTCTGTCTCAAGGAAATTCATTATATTCGAACTGAGAATATGTTCGAGAATCCCGCAACAAACCGATGTTAAGGATGTTGGTCTGTAGCTTTGAGTATCCGTTCTTCTGTCCTTCTTATGTACAGGCGTCACTTGCGCTTTTTTCCAGTCGCTCGGGACTTTACATTGGGCGACAGATTCGCGGTAAATGCAAGCTAAGTAAGGAGCCAATGCAATAGAATACCCTCTGTAATACCGATTTGGAGTCCCATCAGGACCTGGAGATTTATTTATTTTCAACCCATTCAAATGGTTCAAGTGGCTCCGAGCACTATGGGACTTAACTTCTCAGGTTATCAGTCCCATAGAACTACTTAATCCTAACTAACCTAAGGACATCACACACATCCATGCCCGAGGCAGGATTCGAACCTGCGACCATAGCGGTCGCGCGGTTCCAGACTGTAGCGCCTAGAACAGTTCAACCCATTCAGCTGCTTCACAAACCCAAGGATGTCTTATCACTATGTCCTCCATACGGGAATCTGTACGAGACTCAAACGGCGGTATGTTTGTACGATCCTCCTGAGTGAAAGATTTCTCAAATGCTAAATTTAAAATTTCAGCTTTCCTTTTGCTGTCTTCCGTTGCCAGGCCAGACTGAATAGGGAGTGACTGGATGGAAGCCTTCGACCCGCTTACCGATTTTACGTAAGACCAGAATTTCCTCGGGTTTCCAGCAAGATCTTTTGCTAAGGTATGACGGTGGTAGTGGTTGGATGATTCGCGCATCGCTCTTCTTACAGCAGCACGAATCTCTACTAACTTTCGCCTGTCCTCATTCTCCCGATCTTTCTTGTACCGCGAGTGCAACTGTGTTTGCTTCCTGAGCATTCTCCGACTTCCGCTGTTAAACCACGGTGGGTCTTTTCCGTCCGTAACCCACTTTTTTACACGAATAATGGTACAAGTTTATCGGTGTTGGACCACGATGAAGAAAATTTAACTAGAACTCACTAGCCAGAGTTGTACAGTTTATTACTTGCTAGTGTTTTGTTGAGCTGAGGCGGTGGATGTGCAGTCAGCTTTGGCAACAACAACACCCCCAGTCCTCATGGCGTTGGAAGTCGTCGCTCGCAACAGTCGGCGGCTTCCGCGTTGCGAAGTCGCGAGTCGTCGTAGCTCTGCCTACACTGCGTTCCCCGACGTCGACCCAAAGTTCTGCGTAGTCGTGTGTGTGTGTATGTGTGTGTGTGTGTGTGTGTGTGTGTGGTTCAAGGTGGCACCTAGTTGAAGTCCTAATGGAATCTGACCCCGCTATACGTTTCGTAACTTATGTCCTAAACGTGGAGTCCTAGTTTCTCAATGGAATCTGGCCCCACGTTGGGCGACATTTTTTTGTAACCGCTCCTTCTATTGAATATGTTCGTTTATGAAGTTCGTCCTCCAACCAGCTAGCAGTAGGATGTCTGGATACTATCTGATAACGAACGTTACAAAAGAAGTCTGTCCTGCTGCACTACATTCACGCCGACTGCGTATAAATTGTACCGGTCAGCTAAAATAACCACACGCACAGCTACCCGTAGTTGCATACAAACTGCTATTATTGATTTAATCATGGTTACAATCTATATACAGCAATAGTTTCTCCACTTAAGTTTTAGTTTACGTAACTTAAAATAGTCTGGATCAGTACGATAACATTTTTTAGAGCAGAAAAGAATATATATATATATATATATATATATATATATATATATATATATATATATATATATATATATATATATATATATAGAGCGCTCTGTTATCAATCTGTATCGTTGCACTGATAAAATGTTTCGTAAGCATGTAATATTATTTGGTTTGAAATAAATGTCAAACACGGTAAATTCACGTTATGCTGGTTTATTATAGTCTAAGCACATCCTATCATTGTCTTAAAGATGTAACCTTTCACTAAGGTGGGTGGAATTGGTTACGTAAATTTCAGTCAAAGGGTTTGCAATATGAACCAATTTTCACCAGTTGCTTTAACTAAATCTATTTTCCCACAAATAGATACTAGTATTCACTTCCTTTTCCGTTAAATTATTAAAAACGTATCATTTTGGGACAAAATTCAGTCTTTCATCGATAATGATCAATTTAAGACAAATTTCGGTTCTTTTCCTATACTGACTTTGCCTAATGATATACTCAAAGTTGCTTATCTACCTATTTAGAGCTTAATGATTTCTAGCAGATCGCAAATCTCCATTATGTAAAAACAATTTCGTATCGCCCACGTACAAGAGCACACGTTAAGTTACGACACGATCAGGCAAGTGCTAGAAGCACTTTATCAGTGCATAACTTTCTCTTCTGTATTCCGGCGTGTCCTCATAGAGTACTCGCAAAGAGTATTCTTTGAGGTCACATGTTCGACTCCGTGATCTGTAAGTACACTACTTTGCGATCTACTTTTACTTTAATATGATACAAAAGGGATTCTATTTCACTTTCTTTTGCAAAAATACTAAGTTACTTTATACTGAATTACTTTTCTATTTCGTTTTACATTGTTCTCTTCAATATACTTGCTACTATTCGAGTGATGCTGTCACAGTGCGACTTTGTTTCCTTTTTTTTCTGAAATTTGGATCATGGGTTTGGGTCTTGTATGGGGTTTTGGTTACTATTTTTAAATTTCCATCTTTGCGTCCAAAGGAAGCGGCTTTACATGTTGGAGGCACTATAATGGTGTGGGGCGTGTGCAGCTGGATTGATATGGAACCTCCGATACGTCTAGATCTGACTCTGACAGTTGTCACGTACGCAAGCATCATGTCTTATCATTTGCATCCATTCATGTCCATTGTGTATTCCGACGGACTTGGGCAATTCCAACAAGACAATGCGATACCCCACACATGCAGAATTGCTACAGAGTGGTTCCAGGAGCACTCTTCTGAGCTTCCGCTGGCCGCCAGACTCCCCAGACATGAACATTATTGAGCATGTATGCTCAGAAGAGATCTCCACCTCCTCGTACTCTTCCGAATTTATGGACAGCACCGTAGGATTCATGGCGTCAGTTCCCTCCAGCACTACTTCAAATATTAGTCGAGTGAATGCCTCGTCGTGTTGCGGCACGTCTGCCTGCTCGCGTAGGCCCTCTCTTCTAACCAGTACTGAATGAGGTACAAATTTTCTTTCCAGTAATAAGGAACGGAAAGAAAATTTCAGACAATATGACGTATTCAAGAAAGACGTCAAATGGCAATACAATACGGTAATGTTTCGTTCACTACACTTCGAGACAAATCAGAATATGAACGTGTAAAAAGGAAACCGTCATGGATTGCAGTACAAAAATTATTTAAGGTATTAAATGAGTCACCATATTTATAAATGAAAAGAACGCTACGATACACGCGTGGTAATAAAACGCCGAAAGCTATAATACCCCTTCCTGACTCAGACAAAACCAGTTCTACAGTTGTTGCTATCTCAGAGGCACAAACATCAGTATTATTCAACACGGTCGTCCTTTGAAAATGAAGTAATTATATTAAAGAAGTATTTGTCTACTGGAAAGTCGAGTTTAGTCCAAGGAAGTGCAAAATTTTGCATGCCGAACAAAGTGCGTATCGCAATAAAAACTTTCAGCAAAAGAGGTAATTGCTCCTTATGCGGGAAACATGGTACTTATTTTCCTTGCCGTCAGTGGGGTAACTTGCAATTATAAGATGTTTCGCCAATGTTTCTTATCTCTTTTCATCCATGAGTTTAACTTGTTTACATTTATTTCGTGATCATTTATCTATCTTGATATTTTACTAAAGCTTGGAACGAAAAAATATAATAAATAATCCGTAAATTAAGTATAATTGGAGCTGAAAACAAACATTAATCTTACGGCACTGGACTATGGGAACCACGTCAGTAATTTCTGGGAGATTGTTCTCTCTGCTAAAACAAAGGAAAATGTAGATAGCATATACTTATTGGAGAAAATGGTAATGTAAGCAACCGGTGATTATCAGACAACTATGTGAGGATTCATAGCTGTAAAATTATTATTACTTCAGAAAACTTGGTTGCATTGCAATACCTTATGTAATCAAGACAAGATGTACCGACTGCTATTTATAGATACTGACACATTCGTTTTTAGATTACCATCTTAGCATAAACTATGTCAGTTTGCTAGTTTGGCCCGTTGTCCGTCAACTAACATGTCAGTATGTTTCCATCACAAAAAGCCTAAATGTCAATTAACATAACATACAGGGTGATTATAATTAAAGTTTCAAATTGCTATAGAAATAACGTCACTGGTCAGAATGACGTCAAATTCCAAAGGAATACTATCGGAGAAGGGGGAAAACGCACGGCAGAAAAAAATATAGTATGAACTTTGATCAGTAGACGGCGCTGCATGTGTCAGAATGCGTAAATGAAAACATCTGTCATGCGCACGACCCATTCAAGTTGGTATAAACACGCCGCGTATACGGCTTTTCCTCCTTTTGCGTCTGCGACTTCGCCGTGCCTGTCTCAATGCAGGGTGGCGCTCTGCTTGTAAAGCTGTATTACAAGAATGATGACTGTGCACACGTCGCTCTGCAGAAGTTCCTGACCTGGCAGGGTTTGAGAAAAGGCTTTGGTCCGATGACTGCAGTGGATCTGGAGGAAATGATTCGGAAATTCGAAACGACAGGTTATTTTGGTGTGTAACCTGGTAGATGGAGGAAACGAATTGATTCGACGTCAGGGGAAGCAGTGGCCACAACAGTGCAGGATGAGTCGAGTGGTGGTGTGCAAACGGTGTAGCGCACGGAGTATTGCCAGAACATTGGACATACCAGTGAGAACGGTGCGTAAAATTCTACGAAACATTCTTATTCTGCTATCCATTAAAAATTATCTATTTGTACGTCTTTCTTCATGTTGACCTGCCACCTAGAGAGAAGTTTGCTTCAGAATTTCTTGCTCGCATTGAAGTGGACAATGATTGGACGTGGAAGACGCAGCCCATTCCCATATGAAAGGACATGCCAATTCACAGAACTCTCGAATATGGGAAACGGAAATCTACACACAAATCAACCAGTGCCATTTCATACTGAAAAATCCACGGTGTGGTGCGGGTTTACTGCATCATTTATTATATGGCCATATTTTTTCGAAAATAGAGGTGCTTCCATTCCTGTTACCTGTACCGTCACTGGTAAGCGCTATGAGTGTCTTTTACGCAAGCACGTCATTCCAACTCTCCAACAGCGTGAATGTGTGGATGGGATAATTTTTACGCAAGATGCGCGCACCTCCGCACATTGCAAATCCAGTTAAGCAGCTGCTGAAGCGCCATTTCGGAAATGCTAGAACTATTAGCCGGCATTTCCCTTACAGTCTGGCCTTCCCGATCACCTGATCTTAATCTGTGTGACTTCTTGTTGTGGGGTTATCTGAAATATGTTGTGTTCAGTGTTCTGACAGCAAACTTAGCTGCATTAAAGGCACGCATTGGGCAACACAGTCTGAACGTTACCCCGGAAACACTTCCATCATTTGTGGAACAGGATGTTTCTCGGTTTCCACTTGTTGCAGAAAACGTTGGGCAGCATATTAAACATGTTTTGCGCCAGGCAAACGGAAATTAATAATCCGATTTGATTTTTTAAATGCTTTTTAAGCTATTTTTGGCCTCAGGACCATTAAAAACCGATTTTTCCCATCCGATGTGATACGGCCTAGCTGTCGTAGATGGGCTTACGTAACTAACAGTATCACACATGTACGCCCATGCACACTAAGTATTTACAGTTTGTTTAACGCCAAACGTACACCTTAGGCAATGTTGTATGATTCATTTGTCATTTGTAATCGACCACCATTAAATTAAGTTGCTTATAGAGCCATCTATTGCTACATTTTGTAACTACTTAGTTTTCTTCTGCCATACGTTTTCCCCCTTCTCTGCTAATATTACAGTCAAATTTGACGTCATTCTGACCAGTGGTGTTATTTCTACAGCGGCTTGAAAGTTTAACTTTAATTATAATCACCCTGTACATTTTAATATTGACGTGTAACATGATTAGTTTAATATATGACGCACTCCTGGGCTGGAACTCCTACTGTTTGGTCACGCTATGTGGCCAGATGATCCTTGGGTGCCGCGAGGCGCCAGTGGAACCAGATGAATTATTACTCTCGCAGCTGTAGCCTCGGCGACGACATGGGCTGAAGTGGAATCTGAAGGCTGCTGGAGGTCGCTGTGTCAGCCGAAGCATCGGCTAGCGACTCGTGATCTGCCCATATGCAAATCTGTAGGCGCTTCCGAGCAGATCACTGCAAAGAGGGCGTGATTGTGGTCCGTCTCTGGTCACTTCCTGTGTTGTCTCTTGAGATGGACTGTTATTCAGATCCTGTGAAGTTTGATGTCAAGGTGTATGCTGATCCTGGCTAATTGCTTAGGCAGGCCCTCTGATCCATATGAAGCAGAAATATCAGAGCAGTTGCTGTCCTGAACTGGAACGGTGATGGTGGACACACAGATGACACATCAGTAGCGACTGCAGTCCTCGACTCTCGTGTCACTCATCTGCAGTTACGAAACTGCTGTCATTATACCAGGCTGTGAGAGTCTGACTGGGACAGTGAAACAATACTGGAAGTAGCTCACTCAAGACACAATAGAATGAGAGAATGGAATGTGAACGACTTGGATAGCATTCGCCCCTACTGAAGAACTGAATATAAGTCGGCTGCTCAGAGTATTTGTATTGATCTGAGGAGAGGCTTTCCTGTGAGACTTTGTTCATAACGACTGAAACGGACCCGTTCATTACGAGTGGACGACAGTCTCAGGCCTGCTACATCTGCTTAACAGGTTTATTTCAGTCCCGTAATTATTCTGTGAGGTCACTGATATGCGTTGTTAAGTCCTACCTGGTACATCATAATGTTACGAGGGCAACTAGGACAATTCGGTGTGCACTTGTGTCACATTTTTACCAGCAAGAAAATTTTTACTCACTCATTCCCGACTATGTTGGTGGGTAACTGTATTGTCGAAGTTGGGTGCAATTGGTTATATGAAATTACCATCATTGCTGTCAAGATTGTGAGAGTATTTGATAGTTAACTTTTGGCTAAAATATGAAAGAAAATAATACATGAAAGACAACGGAAGGAGTAGACTGAAAGCCAACTAGCATAGTCAACAAGGGCATACCTGGCGAAACGGTCCGTGTATTGACCGATCGCCGCGCGGGATTAGCCGAGCGGTCTGGGCGCTGCAGTCATGGACTGTGCGGCTGGTTCCGGCGTTGGTTCGAGTCCTCCCTCGGTCCGTGTATTGACCGACCGCCGCGCGGGATTAGCCGAGCGGTCTGGGCGCTGCAGTCATGGACTGTGCGGCTGGTTCCGGCGGCGGTTCGAGTCCTCCCTCTGGCATGGGTGTGCGTGTTTGTCCTTAGGATAATTTAGGTCAAATAGTATGTAAGCTTAGGGACTGATGACCTTAGCAGTTAAGTCCCATAAGATTTCACACACGTTTGAACATTTTTTTTATTGACCGACCAAGTGCTATAGACAACCAACTCCACCCCCCAAACTGACATCCAGCACCAGTACAAAACAGTACAAAACAATGCATGCACTTACATGCTTGCATTCAAAATTCTGTCGGTTACACCGGTTATTGACAAACCAGTACTTCACATATGGTTTATATCGCGCTTGCATTAACCTGTGATCTCGCAACGTTAATCACTTACGTATGTTTTCTAGACAAATGTATTCCCGAAACTTCTCTAGTCTACATTAATTATTAATTGCTGTTGCAATTTACCTTCAGTATATACATATAACCCATCTCCCGCGCAACATTATGAAACAAACAAGTCTTACTACACAAGTAAGTAACGAAAACACCCACATTACTATTGAGCAGAAAAATAAGAATTTAATATGCTGGCACCACAGTATAGATTATCATCTTTTAGCCAGATGCACCAGTGCTAAGCTAGTTCATGTTTCTAAAATGGAGCGTAACGAAGTTTAACGTCTGATAGAAGACGAGACGCATGGACTGGGCGGCTGGTCCCGGCGGAGGTTCCAGTAAGGTTAAGTAGTGTGTAATTCTGAGGTCATCAGTCGCCTAGAACCTAGAACTACTTGAATCTAACTAACCTAAGGACATCACACACATCCATGCCCGAGGCAGTATTCGAACCTGTGAACGTAGCGGTCGCGCCGTTCCAAACTGTAGCGCCTAGAACCGCTTTGCCGCCCCAGCCGGCTGTAAGTGTAGGGACTGATGACCTTAGCAGTTAAGTCCCATAAGATTTCACATACATTTGAACATTTGAGAAGACGATATGGAGAACTCGTTGGGATTATGGAAGGTACCATCTCACTATTTTCCTTAGATGGTTTTACAGAACCACGGAAACCCAAACTGAGATGGTAGAACGAAAATTTAAACACGAATTTATTGTCTTAATCGACGAAGTTGGTGTACTAAAGCGTGCCGCACTGGGGACCTACAGAGAGTTTGCAGACCGCACAGAAAAATAAGAACCGATAATTATTTTAAGAATCATACCATTTTGAGCCGACTGACACATGGAAATCGTGACTAATACATGGATATCATTATTGTGTGTAACACGTGACAGTTAACTCGTAGTTAGTAGTTGCTTTGTTCAAAACCTTCTGCGTGAGGTACCAGCTGAAATTTTCTTGTTGTTTCCGCTGCAATACATTATAGCGAACGGCAAACGGGAGGATGTTTTTCCCCTTTTCAGCCACCGCCGATGAGTGAGACATCAAACCTTGGCCGTAACTACAGGAAGCAATTTCTGAGAATGTGCATCAGGAACACAGCACTGTATGGAAGTGAGTCACGGACCACGGAGAAATCGAAAAAGAAGAAAACCGCGGGGTCGGAGACGTGGTGCTACGGAACGATGTTGATAATTTGGTGGACTGTTAAGGAATGGGAGAATCGACGCAGATTCGGAAACAGGAAAGAGAAAGATGGAAAACATTGACAGTAAGAAGGACAAGAACATAAGACGTATGTTGGTAAATCAGTGAATAACATCCACGTTACTAGATAGGGCAACTGAGCGTAAGAACAAGGAGGAAAAAAAAGCTCTCCTACAGAGATCGTTTCGATAAGTATTTTATGTTATTGTCATTAATCCCATTGAAAGTATACGATTATGTCAAACTTACTTAAGTAACACTCATTTTTTTCCTTATGGAATGGTTTCGTTCACCAACCACAATTTCGAATTTAGCCTACCAGTAACGTACTAGAGGCTTCCACGTGAAGCTATAATGAAATGATTCGGTTATAGCATATTCAGCACTCAGTGTCACAAACAAGCTCGAACAAATTGCCGATTTACACTCCAAATTGTTGTGTAGTACGCAAAACAATATTAAGAGCTGCGGGGTACTCGACTAAAGCCAAAGTAGTCCTCTCACTCATTTCTTTTTTTTTTTTTTTTTTTTGTTTTCGTATTCACCTGAAAAGCCTCCAAACATAATTACTGGACAAAATTGAGATAATTCCCCTGGTTCGTGCGTGCGGAGGAATGTAATTTAAATCCATTTTCGATGGCAATTTACGGATAATACGTAACCACGCAATCCGCTTGCCATATTAAGTTATTTGATTCTATTAGCCACTGAAAAGCGTAAGCGTTGTACCGATACGGAGGCACCAAATGTACTCTGTGATGGGCAGCTAATTTTTCCTTCCCCCGGCACCCCTTTACTGCTCTTACTGTATGCTGTGCAAATAAAACATCAGTGGCAAGTATCATTTATTGAAACAGATATACAGTGTCAGTATTTGTCTTTCGCTTAAAAAAAGAAAAAGAAATCTATTTCTTCTGGATGGAACATGCGTTGGCAGTCGGCTTCGGACTGAAAAATGAAAGTAGACGTAGCACTATGACCTCAATAGTTAACATACGCGCGCTCATAATACAAAAACAACACGATATGTCCTGGAAATGGTATAGGTATTATGCATAATTTTTCCTCTTCGTTAGGAACTGAAAACCCATAAAGGCAATATCACACAGGAAATCTTCTTTATTTGGATTGCTTACTAGTTTCGGCAAACAATCTAGCCATCTTCAGATGATATTCCTGATTAGTGTTGCTGACACTATGGCTTCACACACGATTAAAATCCTTCTTAAATCGACAGCATACGTACATGACACTATGAAAAAGAGGTCTTCATCGTTCGTGGACAGTGTAATTAAACGGTGGTCGAAGAAAAGCGCTATGCCGTTACAACTTAGTAACTGACACAATCAGTATTTACATAATTGCGTAATGGAGATTGCGTATCTCCTGGTTGACAGTGGCAACAGACTTGATGGCACGGTTACGTTGCAGCCTGGTTGTAGCATGAAAGTAATTAATCAGGGCACCAAGAAATGCAGTGTACCTCCGTAGTTCGGTGCGTCTCACAGCCATAAGGAATTACCAGTTCGATTACCGGTAATTTCAAGGATTTTTCCGTGCGTGGAATGCATTTAGCGTCCTGATACAACCTAGAGAACTATAGTCTGCCGGTAAACTCACGATCGATTAGCTCATCGATGGAGAATAGTACCCCCCCCCCCCCGGTCACCCTACCGAACAGAACGATTAACCTGTTTACCGTCTAGTAGTGCAATCCAGGGTTCGGTGATTTGCGTAGATTTTCTTGATGTAAGTTTATTCCGTTAGTTGTATTAGATACTCGTATCAGTATAGCGTTATCGCATACAGTGAAAAACACTGTCAGCGTCTGAAAACTGCGTAACCACTCTTTATAAAAGGCTCTGCGGAAGGGATGTATCAGCTTTGTGAAACAGCCTGTAGCAGCTTTCTGAGACGTAGTTGGGTGGAGAGAGGCCTGCTCTTCATTTTAGCGACAGACTATACAACCCAGTCAATGAAGACCGCAACAGGTCTTTTAGGGGAAAAAAAGTCGTTTAGCAGCAAATGTTTGTACAGTGGTAGAAGGGAGTGTCACGAACAATATACCGAACATCCTGACCGATGGGGTCTGAAAGGGAGGATGGGCGATTCACTTAAAGGTCAGTTCTTACTGGGTTTCTTTTCCCTTCAATATCTCGAAAACCGTGACTGATAGAGAAAATGTTTTCTAGACAAAATTAAACTACGTTAAAATAAAATTGCTAAATTAAGTGTGTTACGAACGAATATTAAATACCATATTGCAGTGCCTGTGTTATTCCGAATGGTGGTGCAATGCGCCTTTGGGCATTATGAAATACGTTAAACATATTCGCAATTGCGAATACCGACAACGATCAGCTGTAGAATAGAATGACTGCAATGAAACTTGAGCTCGGATATCCCGCTTATCGAGAGCGGCATATCGGAGTTCGAGTCCCGGCTCGGAACAAATATTTATTTCTTTCCGCAGATGATGGTTATATTTAATGCACTTCACAAAAAATCGTATTTATCTGCCGACACTGGGCAAGCGACTGTCAAGTAAAATGTCCCACCTGTACCGGAATATACGTAATGGACGTACGAGTACTGGTTCTAGATACAGGGCTGACGACATATGGCGGTTTGGGTCTGCCCGTGAGTCCTGCACGGATAACCGAATGATAACCCAAATACTCGCAGTAAGCGGGAAATCTGGGTTCGAGACTCGGACCAGCACAAATTTTAACTGTCGTCATTCCATTCTATAGATGATGGGTGTACTTTTTCGCAATTGTGAATACATTTCATGTCAACAAATTTAATGTAATAAGTGAGCCACATCTAAGTGCGTTAGAATCATAGTATGGGATAAATTGTGTTCTATCGGTGTGATGGGCTGTAGTGGACATGGGTGGGGAATGGATAGTTGACGCGTGACTGAAAGCACTAACAGTGCACTTCCCCAATTCGTCGGTCTGCAAACTGAAGAGCAAGCCGACGATTCCCACTCTCTCTTCCCCACTACGTCACGAGATGCAAAGTGTCCAACAAAGATAATACGACTCTTCCACAGCTGCACGCGCGCTTTATGAATCACTGACGTACACACGCTCATGGGGTGTGTATTTTCCACTAAATACGTTAACATTACATGGAATAGATATAAAAGTTACTGATTTTAGTAACGCAAGAAGTGTATATGGACAGATTCAAAAAAATAACAGGACACAGTATTACAGTGCTGGAGTGGAAATTGATTATTGTTAGTTTTGGTGAGATAGGCACTGGATTGGTAAATGTGGACCTTCTTTCTATTACGAATTCCTCTCCTGTGCAAACTCCTGCATCTCAGAGTGGCACTAGCAACCTACGTCCTCAATTATTTGCTGGATGTACTCTTGTCTCCTCTGCAACCATGGAGTTATTCTTTGATGTCTTAACAGACATCCTGTCATTCTGTACCTTCTTCTTGTCAGTGTTTTCCGCATATTCCTTGCTTCTTCGATTCTACACAGAACCTCCACGTTCCTTACCTTATCAGTCCACCTAAAGCTCAAAAATCGTTTGTAGTATCACATCTCAAATGCCTCGATTCTCTTCTTTTTTCCGGTTTTACCAAGCTCCATATTTCACTATCAGACAATGCTATGCTCCAAACGTACATTCTCAGAATGTCTTCCTCAAATTACGGCCTATGATACTAATAGACTTCTCTGGGACCTTTGCTGCCTGGGTAGCAGAATTTTTTAACTTCATCTACTTATTCAGCATCAATCCTTATGTTAATTACCTCGTTGTTTTCATTTCTGCTACATCTCACTACTTTCATCTTTCTTCGATTTACTCACAATCCACGTTTTATGCACATTAGACAGTTCCATTCAGCAGATAATACAATTCTTCTTCACTTTCATTAAGGATAGCAATGTCATCAGCGAATCGTATAATAGATACCCTTTCACCCTTAATTTTAATTCCACTCCAGAAACTTTCTCTAATTCCTGTCATTGCTTCTTCGATGTACAGATTGAACAGTAGAGGTGAAAGACTCAGGCCTGCCTTACATCCTGTTCAAAACGAGCAGTTCGTTCTTTGCCTTCCATTCTTATTATTCTCTCGCAGCTCTTGTACACGTTGTATATGATCAATCTCTCCCTGTGTCGTACCCCTACTTCACTCAGAATTTCGAACATTTAGCACCATTTTACACAGTCGAACGCATTCTCCAGGTCGACAAATACAGATGATCGTGTCTTGATTTCTCTTTTGTCTGGCTTCCATTATAAATCGTAACGTTAGAATTGCCTCTCTGTTGCCTTTACTTTTCCTAAAGCCAAACTAATCATCATCTAACACATTATCATTTTTCCTTTTCATTCTTTCGTACACTATTCCGGTCAATAATTTGGATGCATGTGCTTTTAAGCTGATTGTGTGGTGATTCTCTCACTTGTCAGTTCTTGCAATATTGGGAATTGTGTGGATAATTTTTTTTCCGAAAGGCAGATGGTATATCGCAAGATTTATAGAATCTACACCCTGAAGTGAATAGTCATTTTGTTGCCACTTCCCTCTATGATTTGAAAGATTCTGATCGAATGTTATCTATCCATTCTGTCTTACTTGATCTTAAGTCTTCCAAAGTTCACTTAAAATTTGATCCTATTAGTGGTTCCCCTCTCTCTTCTAAATCGATTCTTGTTTTTTCTTCTTTCGCGTCAGACAAGTCGTCCAACATATAGAAGCCTTCAATGTTCCCTTTCCACTTACATGCTCTCTCGTCTACATTAAACAGTAGAATTCGCTTTGCTCTCTTAATGTTGCCACCCTTGCTTTTAATTTCACAGAAGGTTGGTTTGACTTTCCTATATCTTGAGTGGGTCCTTTGATCAATCATTTCTTTTCCTATATCTTCATATTTTTCATGCAGATATTTGGTATTAGCTTACCTGTACTTCCTGTTTATTTCATTTCTAATTGACTTGTATTTCTATGTTCATGAATTTTCGTAAACTTTTTTGTACTTCCTTTTTTCATCGATAAACTCATGCATTTCTTTTGTTACCCGTGGTTCCTTTACAGTAAACTTCTTTATACCTATGTTTTTCTTTCCAACTTCTGTGATTGCCCTTTTTAGAGATGTCCACTCCTCTTCAACAGTACTGCCCACTGAACTATTCCTTGTTACATTGTCTATAGCCTTAGAGAACTTAAAGCATATCTCTTCATCCCTGAGTATTTCCGTATCCCTCTTCTTTGCCTAATGATCACTCCTGAGTAATGTCTTAAACTTCAGCCTAATCTTCGTCACTACTATATTGTGCTATGAGTATGTATCTGTTCCCAGGTACACCTCACAATCCAGTATCTGATTTCGAAACTTCTGTCTGACCATGATGTGATCTAACTGAAATCTTCCCAAATCGGTCGGCCTTTGCCATGTATATCTTTCCCTCTTGTGACTGTTGAACAGATTATTCGCTATTAAAAGCTGAAATTTATTACAGAACTCAGTTAATCTTCCTCTTCTCTCATCTCTAGGACCAAGGCCAAATTCTCCTATAACACTTTCTTCTCCCCAACAACTGTATTCCAGTTACCCATAATTATTAGATTTTCATCTCTCTTAAGAACTGCACTACCCTTTCTGCACCCTCATACAATTTCGCTCTCTCTCCAATTCCAGCTTGCGACATCGGCATGCACATCTGATCTATAATTGTCGGTGTTGGTTTGCTGTTAGTTACGATGTGAACAATTCTGCCATTGAAGTGTTCTGAACAGAACACTCTCTGTCCTATCTTCTCACTCATAACGAATCCTACTCCCATTATACCATTTTCTGCTGCTGTTGATATTACTCTATGTTCATCCGACCAGAAATGCTTTTCTGCTTTCCATTTCACTTCAGTGATGCTCATTGTATCAAGACTGAGCCTTTGAATTTCCCTTTCCAGGTTTTTTTAGGTTCCCTATGAAGTTCAACCTTCTGATCCATGCCCGACTCGTAGAACGTTACCCTTTCGTTGATTATTCAATCTTCCTCTCATAGTCATCTCCCCCTTGGCAACCCTCTCTTGGAGATTCGATTAGAAATGCACGTTCCTTGTCTTAAATGCAGTGGTTTCTATTATCTTTTGCGATCTCATGCCGTTGATCTTTGCTGATTCTTCCGCCTTTAGAGAATTTTCCCATCTCAAGGGGCAAAAGAGAGGCCTGAAAGTTTGTTCGTTGCTGTTCCCTCTTTGACAAGGTCGCTGTGAAAATGAGGTTGACTTCTTATTACCTCCTTCTATCGTATAAAAATCTGTGATTACACGAAAATTTCCCCTAGTTTTTCTTCGTTGACTGGACTAAAACGTGAACGAGATGTAACGCTTCAAAGATCTGGACAACCGTCAATACTTGGGGGACAGCTTTTCTCAACACATGCCAATTCATACAGCATGAACGACGTTACAGGCAAGAATGATAAGGCAAACGGCCAGCATGGTATTGTCGTCTGGGTCAGGTGACGTAGGTAATTTTTCTTTTCTAAGATTTTTTGAGAGTTTATCCGATGGTGTTATGTGGCTCCATCTATGCGGCATTAAGGACAATTACATCTTAGTTACATTTTTTTCTAATTTCATAGTAATAATTACTTTGACTAAGATTTCCTGTACCAGAAAACTGAAAAACCGAGCGAGGTGGCGCAGTGGTTAGACACTGGACTCGCATTCGGGAGGACGACGGTTCAATCCCGCGTCCGGCCATCCTGATTTAGGTTTTCCGTGAATTCCCTAAATCGCTCCAGGCAAATGCCGGGATGGTTCCTTTCAAAGGGCACGGCCGATTTCCTTCCCCGTCCTTCCCTAATCCGATGAGACCGATGACCCCGCTGTGTGCTCTCCTTCCTCGAAACAACCAACCAACCAAAACTGAAAAACTTCTTAAATATTCAGTTCCTAAACTTGTGAGTCAGTTCTGCGTAGTAAATCCAAATGTGTAACAACGTACCATACTTTGCATCTTACATATTTTGTAAGTTATTTGTAACTTAATTATATACAGAAGATAGGAAGAACTTCTGGAGGTCCATATCACGTAACTAGTGGACTCATGAGGTAAGGTAAGGTAGACTAATACCGTATGGAATCAGGAGGTTCATCAGAGAATCGAGGAGGAAAGGGGTATAAGGAAAACACTGATAAGGAGAAGTGTCAGGAACATCTGTTAAGATGCATGACTCAAAGAAAAAAATAAGTCGCGTAAGATGATTTGAGTTCTGGAGAACTGTAATAATCATCGAGGAAATACTGATCTTACGAAGTATAACACAGCGTCGTAGAGAAGCAAATTTACGTTTGTAGCATATGTGGATTTAGGGATTTTGTTTCCTTTTTTTCATAACGTTGGTTACAATTCTGATAGAAGCAGAGAGTTAAAATAATAACCGAAATTTTATTTACGACTTGTACGGAAACCTGACTACAGTTGACGAAGGATGTGTAAGGGAAGCAGCTAAAAGAAGGAAGTGAGGCAGTGTTGTAGCCTTTACCGTACTCTATGTACTTTGTACGTCGTACGCGCTGAAGGAAACCTAGGAAAAGCAGGGGAATGGAATTAAAGCTCAAGGACAATACATAAATTCTTTGACGTTGGCCGATGACATTGTGGTCGTAATTCTGTCGCATAAGACAGAGGATTTGGATGAGCCATAAGTGAACCAAAAAAGGCTATAAGATGTAGATCGACATTAGTAATACTAGAGAAATGGTATGTGTACGAATTAAAGTACATAGTGCTGAGGGAATGTGAGTACGGAATGGTATTTTGAAGAGTAGCAGATGAGTTTGCTGTTCGAGCAACAAAGTAACTGATGATGGCCGAAGCAGAGAGGATATAAAATGTGAACAGTAAAAATGAGAAACGCCTTTCAGAAAAAGAAGGATTTGTTGACATCGAATATAAACTGAAGTGTTAGGAAGTCTTTGATGCAGGTGCAGACATCAAAAAAAGTTTTTCATCATCTCAGTTCCGAGAGTTCCGAAACCTATACAGAGAATTGGAATAGAGGCCAAAATAAAAATAATTCCCGTCCTTTTTTTTTTTTTTTTGTTGTTCATGAAAACCACACATTGCATGTTGTACCACCACACAGCGAGACCTTCAGAGGTGGTGGTGGTGCAGACCGGTACCTCTAATACTCAGCAACACGTCCTCTTGCATTGATGAATGCGTGTATTCGTCGTGGCATACTACCCACAAGTTCATCAAGGCACTGTTGGTCCAGAATGTCCCACTCCTCAACAGTCATTCGGCGTAGATCCCTCAGAGCCACGTCGACCATATACAGCCCTTTTAAATCTATTCCATGCATGTCCGATACGGTTCATGTCTGGAGAACATGCTAGCCACTCTAGAGGAGCTATGTCGTTATCCTGAAAGAAGTCATTCTCAAGATGTGCACAATGCGGGCGCGAATTGTCGTCCATGAAGACGAATGCCTCGCCAATATTCTGCCGATATGGTTGCACTATCGGTCGGAGGATGGCATTCAAGTGTCATACAGCTGTAACGGCGTACGTCGGCCACACATAATGCCACCCCAGAACAGCACTGAACCTCCATCTTGCTGCACTAGTTGGACAGTGCGTCTCAGGCGTTCAACCTGACCTGGTTGCCTCCAAACACGTCACCGACGATTGTCTGGTTGAGTGCATATGCAACATTGATCGGTGAAGAGAATGTGATGCCAATCCTGAGCGGTCCATTCGGCATGTTGGTGGGCCCCTATCTACCGCGCTGCATGGTCTCACCATTAACGTCTGGAGTGAAGTTGCGCATCATGCAGCCTATTGCGCACAGTTTGAGTCGTAACACGAAGTCCTGTGGCTGCACGAAAAGCAGTATTCAACGTGGTGGCGTTGCTCCGAGCCATCATCCTTAGTTATTGGTCATTCGCTGCAGTAGTAGCCCTCGGGTGGCCTGAGCGAGGCATGTCATTGACAGTTCGTCTTTCTGTATCTCCTCGATATCTGAACAACATCGCTTTCTTTCACTCACGTCTGGATTCTTCCCTTGTTGAGAGCCCACCCTGGCTTAAAGTAACAATGCGGTCGCGATCGAACCGAGGTACTGACCGTCTAGGCATGGTTGAACTGCAGACAACACGAGCCGTGTACCTCCTTCCCTGTGGAATGCCTGGAACTGATCGGCTGTCGGACCCCATCCATCTAATAGGCGCTCCTCATGCATGGTTGTTTACATCTTTGGGCGGGTTTAGTGACTTCTCTGAACAGCCAAATGGACTGTGTTTGTGATGCAGTATCCATAGTCAACGTCTATCTTCAGGAGTTCAAGGAACCGGGCTGTTGCAAAACTTTTATTGATGTTCGTATTCGTCTTTTGTGTTAAGTCACGCAAGAGCAATGCCCCCATCTTTACATGATTGGAAGGTTGTATCAGTGTCATTGTGGAGGCTATAAAATATTTGGAAGCAACAGGTTGTATGGTGAGTATTTTTTTTAAGTACGCTTTCCGATTTATACGTAATCATCAGATTAATCATGCTTTGCACAAGTTTCACGTTGTGTTGTGTGATAGCGAGAGGAACCTATACATATGGCGGCAGGTTCCAGTCACTGCCAAGGATTTTTCATTGTTTGGAGTACTGGAACAAGATGTAGCTTCGTGACATCAACTAAGAAGTTACTTGTATTACAACTAGCGGCTCCACAGTCTGATAAGTCGGAAAAAGTACAGAGCATTGACGGGGTTGTCATTCATACTCAGATGATTAACTGAAAAATTTTCCGATGTGATTATGGCCACGCGGGAGGAATTAAAGGAACTTGACCGCGGAATGGTAGTTGCAGTTAGACGCATGGTAGATCTCAGGCAGTAAACCGTTGGGATATGCAGTATTACGAGTTCCACAGTATCGAGAGTGTGCCGAGAATACTAAATTTCTGGCATTACCTCTCACTACAGACAACCCAGTGGTCGACGACCTTCACATAAGAACGGAGGGCAGCTTCGTTAGCGTAGAGTTGTCTGTGCTAACACACAAGCAACACTGCGTGAAATAACCACAGGAATCAATGTGAAAGGTACGACGAACGTATTCGTTAGCACTCTGAGGCGAAATTTGACGTTAATTGGCTATGGCAGCAGGCGACAGACGCGAGTGCGTATGCCAACAGCACGACATCGCCAGTAACGCCTCTCCCTGGCTCGTGATGGACCCTGGACGACTGGGAAACTGTGTCCATGTCAGATTAATCCTCAAAATTTGTTTAGAATAGACATTAGTTCTGAATGGAATTAGAATTTAATCATTTAATTCGTGGTATGTTATAAATGTCTAGACAAAGTAGGGTAAATATGGGAAGGTGCTTGATAATGTAACCTTTTCCATTGCTGTACAGTATTTACCAAAAGTGTACACGTTTAGAAATTGGTAGAGATCCGCACGTCTTTTAAATTTGTGAGTCTGTGTTTTACTGTCTGGAAATCATTTGGGTTATGAATGGAGCTGATAAATTCTAAAGTGCTGGAAGTCATCCTCCATAGCTGTGTGGTCAGCATAGATGGCTCCCACGCGGAGGACCCACGTTCGATTCCTGGTACTGTCGCAAATTTTTCCTTCTTTGGAGGACTGGTACGAGATGCAGCCTCGTGACATTAACTGAGAAGCTACTTGAATTAGTACTAGCGGTTTCACATTCTGGTAAGGGGGAAAGTGGTGTGCTGACTGTATGCCCTCCATGACGTATCCACATGACGCCGAATGGCAGAGGATGACAAGGCGGTCGGTCGACATCCATCGGGCCTTCAGTGCTTTACGAGAAGCTCTTTCTAGAACAACTACTGATCGCCAATGATTTAAAATTCCCAGGACTATTGAATGAAAAACATTATTTTCCACACTGTAGCTATTATTAAATTTTTTAAGATATGAATTAACCTTCATCTGCGCATAGTGTTCTTCTTGTATGGCTGCCAATGGTGCAATGGCAGCAACAAACTTGCCAAGATAAAAAAAACGTGTGGGTTGTACGAACTTCCCCCTTCTAAGCTTTAATCTGAAATAAGAGAGGAAACATCTTAAATAATTTTAAGTTTTCTCTTTAACAACATATGTTTGTTAGGCTATGAATCCGTCTATAAGGTTTTACTTTTAATGCTCTGTAATGTTTAATGCGCAAATTATTTCAATATTTTATTTTTGAATCTGATCCTAAGCGTTCTTCATTTTTTACTTTTTGGTGGCACTCAGTAGGCTTTTTAAACCTTCAAATTCTTTGAAATCTTAATATAGTGTGACTTTGTACAAAATAAGCTTTAATATGGGACAGTGAAACTGATAGTCATTCATTATGATCGGTTACACTGTAACTACGAAAATGGTCTTTTTTTCTCCCTCTAATAACGTAAACACAGGATTGGAAGCCTACTGTTATTTACTTCGTTTTTAAAAGACTTGAAGATCCGTGACACGCCCCGGAATTTGTAATTTTGCTTAGACGACAGCGATCGACAGAGAGGAGAAGTGTATTGTCGTGTTTGATGTTACCCATGCAGATTCATCAACTTTCCTCATTAAGGCAGTACTCTGCAGAAGAAGGTTGCTAGTTACCACAAATGTATTCTGTCAGTCAGGCTGTCAGAGAATTCTACGCAACTTGCTGCCTGTACACAAAGAAACCAGCACAGAGCGCCCAGACGTGAGGGCCAAGTCCCCGGAGGCGGCAAGAAGGGGCCGGCGCCTCCTCCTTCTTCTGGCTGGCGGCTGCTCGTGCATTAATTAGCCGCCGTTTTTGCAGTGCGGGGCGGAGCGGCTTGGCGACCCGTGTGCGCCCTTCGCCGTGTCCCCGGGGCACGGCCAGCTGTCCTTTATGCCGCGCCGCCCGCCTAATGGCGAAGCGTTGCTACCAGCCATGCGCCGAAGAAAACAGCGACGGGTACGGAGGGGCATGGGGGCGGCATCGGAGGCGACCGGGACGGGAGGCCGTCGCGGCGCTGCGCCGCTTCATCCATCACGCCGCCTCCAGCGCCGGCGGGCGAGCCTTTGTGCTCGCCACCCACCAGGCAGCGCAGTAGCGCGGGCGGCCTACCCACTGCATACTCGACGCACGCTTCCAGCGCCGCCGGCCCTTGCTGGCGATTACCGCCGCCAATTGCATTGACCGCCGCGCTTTAAATGGCTGAAAGGCTAACGGGAACGGCAGCGGTGAAGAGGCGGCTGCGCCACCTTCACAAATATTCTGGTTCCCTGTTTGTCTGCAAACAGGATGCAGCGCTTCCTGTAGGTCGGTATTGTAAACACTTTTCACCAAGCGCGAAAATGTTTTACATCATAGATATGTGCCTCCACTGCTTGAGTTATACAGTGGAATTTCTAGCCAAGACCCTTGCCAATGAATGCTGTAACTGTTTGTCACGCATACTGCATCTGTATGGTGCTGGCACAAGCGTGCAAGTGTGTCACTATAAGAATTCCTATGGTATGAAAGCCATAAATAACTGTCAGACAGGAAAGACAACTGAGTGAATGAGACTTCGTAAATACCCTTCATCTTTGCTGCCGATTGTGATTACAGGATTTATCAACCATATATCTGTACCTAATTGCTTGAGTGATGAATGTAAATACACAGGGTGTAAATTTTAAGTTGACAAACCAGAATTACTCGAAAACTAAGCTTCGCAGGAAAAATATGTGGAATCTTAAGTTGATTATTTTCGAGGGGGACATCAGCTGGTGCTAAAAGTAGCCCACCACCCAAGCCCCTGGGGGTGAGGCCGGGGGCAACTTTAAAATTTCAAAGGGGAGCCCCCATTTTTGTTTCAGAATCAGATTCTACATAAAAAATTACGTAAATTTTGTCTTAAACATTTGTTTTGATTCTTGGTTGTTGGCGCTGTAATTCAAGAAAATCCATGTTCTCATTTTTGTGTGGAAAATGGTTACGGATGAATAAAAAACACTTATTTAATTATTAAATTTTGATTCGCTACAACTAAATCTCTCCCTCTCTCCTCATTAAAAGTTGTGCAGCCTCATGACCACGAAACAAACTAAACTTATCCGAATCCGCGGAAAAAATTAATATTTGGGTCAACATTTGTAAAACTCTAATTGCTCTCTCTCAAACTCCACACTATGGAGAGAGAGGGAGAGATTTACTTGTAGCGAATCAAAATTTAAGAAGCAAATAAGTATTTTTTATTCATCTGTAATCATTTTCCACACAAAGATGAAAGCATGGTTTTTTCTTGAATTACAAGAATAAAAACAAATACTTAAGACAAAATGTACGTACTTTTTTATGTAGAATCTGATTCCGCAGTAAAAAATGGGGATTTCCATTGAAATTTAAAATTTTAGCACCAGCAGATTTCCCATTCGAAATTAATCAACTTCGTATTCTATACTTTTTTTCGTGTGAAGTTTATTTTTCTAGTTGTTCTGTTTTGTCAACCTAAAATTTACACCCTGTATATACTCGTGAGAATTTGGCAGACCCCATTATTGTTGCGATTGTGTCATCTGATGTTGCAGGTGATTTTCCGGTGCTGAAGCAACAGACGTACAAAAACAGGAAGTAACTGTAGCCAAAAGTTTCAGTTCATTGTTTGACTTCGTGAACATGGGAAGTGAGAGGAAGAGGTCTGGGAAACATCACGCGCCCTCTTAGTTCAGACGGACGCCTTACAGTCACCTCCCTACTTGTTTTATTCGCCCATACGTGCTATGGACGTAGCTTGTTCCGTATGAGTGATATACTGCGTGTGTCAAAACGGGAAATCGATAAAAAAAATAATAAATTTATGCCCTTCCATGAAGTATGTATTTCTAGCAACAGAAGATGCTAGATCACCATGATCACCGGCATTGTGGATGTAATGACTGGACCATACTTGATGTGTGGGACAGTGTTGAACCTGGAGGACAGTGTACCTGAGAAGATATGGTGCTTCCTGGACAGTGTTTCAATCGCGATTGATTTTGGAGTCACATTAAGGAATGCGCAGTATAAACCCACATAAGCAGATTCCGGCGTTTTCTAATGTTTCTGTTTTTGTGGGACATGAGGTTGTGTTTTGTGCAGCATTTATAAATATTACGAGTTTTACATATGTAAGTGACATGTAATACGTTACAGCTATTTCCAGGTTACTGTAAATTCTTGAGTTACAGAATTATATGGTGTGTAAAATTATGTACATCTTTTAAAACCAGTTACTTAATCGTGTGAACGTCTAAGCTGTATTTCGTCAGTCGTTAGCGGTCCTGTGCCTTGGAACGGAACATCGTCTTCTGCCGTGGAACATGTGTTGTTAGCAAATGAACTGAGTTTATTTAATGTCTAACAATTTTTCCTGTCTAGAATTTGGAAATTTATATTTGTTGCCAAGAAATTGCGCTTCAAAATATTTTTAACTTATAACTAGTTTTCAATAATATTGTTTCTGAATTTTATCCACTTGCTGAGTACTGGAGCGTAATACAGTAATAACGCAACACAGGGGCTAAAATACACCCCTGAGAAGAGTTTCTTGGTTGCAGCACATCCAAATTTGAATGGAGTGATAATGGAGAAAGACTGCAGCGCTCATAAAATCAAATAGCACCATTTCAAATCGTAGTAAAGAAATGTATTAAAATTTCGCCACAGGCCTGGCTAGAGGCCAAAGTCTGAAAACTATTCCAGCCTACAATACTGTCTCTTACGCTACTGTAAGGAACACAGTCTGACAATGTGATGTTTTAGTGGAAGACTGCAGAAACACCACTTTTGATATGCGGAAGAAGGCTTCTGTGGCCCTTGTCAAGTGCAAAAAATACATCGCCCTGATCAAGGCCACACCTAATAGTAGCCGACATGTTGATCTGTACACGAATATGACGATGTGGTTACATACCCATGATATTTCGATTGAAGACAAGTGTAATTGCTTGGAGCGATCTATGCCCATACACTGAACAGAACCTGACAAGGATGTGCTACATCAGAGTGATATGCTAATTCTTCTTCAGATTTAATACATATTGTATTCAATATTACAATGTGCGGCGTTACACTCTGAGAAACGTGCAGTTGTCTTCGAATCAATTATTAACACCATGTGTCCTTAGTACACTCCCATCGCAGACTGAACAGAGAGGCAGATGAGTATATTGGCTGACAATTTCTTCATCACGGTACGCATATTCCACTGCTGACGCATAAGGTGTTCATAGGGAAATTACCAGGAACCCAGTCTCTGAGTCAGCTACAGTTCAGAAATGTAGTTCCATCGCGTATTGTCATCAACCCCAACACTTCATTTAGACTGTGTCATCTTCAAAAGTATCCTGTTGGTGTTAAAATAGTCTCAAAAGTTATTTTCTTAATGATTCTGTGATAAAAAAATGGTTCAAATGGCTCTGAGCACTATGGGACTTAACATCTGTGGTCATCAGTCCCCTAGAACTTAGAACTACTTAAACCTAACTAACCTAGCGACATCACACACATCCATGCCCGAGGCAGGATTCGACCTGCGACCGTAGCAGTCGCGCGGTTCCGGACTGAGCGCCTAGAACCGCAAGACGATTCTGTGATAAATAGTGCTACATAATATATCCAATTAAATTCAAGTAGCATTTAATGTCGTCAAGAAACTTAACCACTACCAGGTCATGAGTATATTAACAAAAGTAATCAGCGCTTCATTAACCATTATTCCAAACTCTAACAATGATTGTGTTCTAAGACCAGCGGATTTAATTCTTTAAGAAGAAAAGTGAAAGAAGTTTTGGGTTTAAAATCCCGTCGATGATGAGGTCTTTAGAGACACACCAGTAGTTCTGCTTCTCTAAAGATGCTGAGGTCAATCAGCTGTGCCTTTCAAGGGAGTCATGCAGGCCACTGCGTTCAACAATATACGGAAAAACTAAATTTAGAAGTCTGGGCGAGAATATGTACTGCCATATTCCCGAACACTACTTCATTGCTGCTTTATCTTGGTTATTTTGAAGGAACAAACTTAGGAGAATGACGGAAATTAGGTGAACTGATAAGCATACGACGAGGTTCCCTGCAGAATCAGCGAACAGAGGAACATGTAAAAAACACTGACATGAAGAACAGACAGGATTATGGGACACGTGTTAAGACAACAAGGTGTCCATTGTACTTCACTAGCAGGTAGGATCTTTACTGGAAGAAGGTGAGTGGAATATATGCAACATACAATTTACTGAGGAAGTTGGCTACAAGTGATCCCTGCAAGTGATAATCTGAGACGAAGAGATTGACAAAGGAGAGGAATTCGTGGTGGAACACTTCAAACTAGTTGCATGAGTGACGTAAAAAAGATCACAAGTTTTAATTTGTAGACTCTTAGTTCTGATGTTCGGCCACCCCACAACAAACGTATTTCGGCACTACACAGACAGTAAAATTCCTTTCTAATCTGACAGTATAACGGGAAGCATAGTGGGAGAGAGCGACATCGTTAAAATCTGCCCCTAAAAAACGCTGAGACGAGCTCAGATCACTCAAAACTGTCTTATCACTTACCCTTGTTAGCACTGATGCTGTAAAGAAATGTCAACGCCGTTCGCAGGGCAGTAGGGTCACTTATGTTGTCTTAACTGTCGTTCATTTCCTTGTTGGAGCCACTTGGGGTAGCCGTGCGGTCAGGGGCGCCTTGTCACGGTTCGCGCTGCTCTCCCCGTCGGAGGATCGAATCCTCCTTCGGGCATGGGTATATGTGTTGTCCTTAGCGTAAATTAGTTCAAGTTAGATTAAGTAGTTTGTAAACCTAGGGACCGATGACCTCAGCAGTTTGGTCCCATAGTCGTTACCACAAATTTCCATTCCTTGTTGGAGATTACATATCACGTATTCGACTCGACCAGCATATGTGACGACTGCAGTCTTGAAAAAGGTGTACCATCGTAAACAGGAACTAGCCGAGAACATTGGTAAGCAATGAGAAATGAGTATCTCTTGTCACGATGTTCGACAGACAGAAACCTCCACTGTTTCAAGAGACAGAAACGTAATTTCTCCTACAAGAAGACGTACGTCCAGGACACATGTGCCAGCTTGCCCGTAACGAAGAATTGCCACAAGACTGAAGTAAACATATACCACACTCCATAGATAACTCAACCGGCCCATACAGATCGTCATTCCCATCGATCTGGTCAAAGTGGTGTGTTGAGAAATGGAAAATACTATCTGTGACTTAAATCTCTCTGATTTGTACCTTCGCAAAACAAGTTCTCTGAAAATAATGTCATTAGCTTTTAAGCCATTATGCACTGTTGTCATCGACAGTTTCCGCACATACAGTAATCACGCGCCGGTGACACTTCATTTTGGAATACGCTTTCAGTCGGCCATCCTGCGTTTTCCAATATGCGTAACGCTCGTATGCAAAGCGATACACAGTGATTAAACCAAAATGAAACGAGCAAATGTTTAATCCGCCAACAGCGTCCCACAAGCTGAAAGCTAAAATAAGGGTACTCGTACGTAGGAATTCACTGACGACATGCTACGCAATGATAAACGAAACTGAATATTCTGGAATTACTTGTGAATTATTGTACATAAACCAGTCGACAATGTAATAATGAAGGGCTCATACTAAGAGCAAATTAAACGAGGAAACGAAATATAGTCCACTAGAAGTTGAAATTTAGAGAAAAAGTTTTCGACAGTCCATTGTAATTCCAGTGTGAGGTTTTTTAAATTTAAGATTAGCATTTTCATTTTATATGGAATATTTTTTAGTGAAAATAAATGACACTTCAGGATAAAAGTACCCTAGTCAAATTACTATCTGATAAGGTTTCTCATCTTCCGCAGTTCCAACATTTTGCTAAGAAAAAGAATTTATTCTAAAGTATACCCGCATTCCGTGAAACATATCTGCTACCACTACCACATGGTCGTCTTAACGTAGAATCTATGTTGTAATCAATATTGACCCCCAATTAATTCAGACTTTACCACTTGAATAATTACGCAGTTGTTTTCTCTGCTTCATAAAAGTGCCGCAAATTCTGTCACTGGTGTAATACTAGTAAAAGTTGTGTCTCAAGCCCTTGATGGACTTTCCCTTCAAAGATACAGTTGCTCTCAACAAGCATTGACGCACCATTATAAGGGCTTCAATACATTCTTTTGTCAAACTTTTGTAACTTGCAGAAACTAACCAGCCAACGGCGCCAACCACCATGATAAATAGGTCACTCTCAGTAATGAAATGGTACAGTAGGGACTATTTTTCTCTTACCGAGGGAGACTGGCACAATGATTGAGCCACAGGGCTGGCGTACAAAAGGAGTGGTATTCGAATCCCCGTCCGGTGATCAAGAGTTTGGTGATTGCCGGTATGGTTCTGCTATCCTTCTCCTGTATTTCACTGGGCTCTTTCCACATTGACTTAGTGGTCAATGATACATTAAACAATGTTTCCTTCCGTTGTCTCTTTCCACAGTTTATTCCGCAGCATAAGAGATATTTTACGTAGTAATTTCCTATACGTTAGCATGACAAAAGATTATACGAGTGGGTTCAGTATGTTTTGCAACACATTTTTTCCCTGAAAGTAGGTTGACTGTATTTACGACATCAATATATTTCCCGATCTTTTGGCAACAAAATTTAATTTTTCAGCATAATCTTCGTTCAATACAACGGCCTTACGCCAAGTCATTTGGCGGCCTGTATGCCCGCATGGTACGACTCTGTTCGTCGATGTCGGAGCCAACGCCTTGCTGCATCAATAACCAGCCCTTCGTCCACTTACAGCTTCCGACTGAAATCATCCTTCACTGGGGCAAACAGATGGAGGTCGGAAGGTGCGAAATACTGGCTGTAGGTTGGGTGAGGAAGAACAGTCCAAACATCTGTGAGCTCCTCTCGGATACGCAGGTTTGGTGAGGTCTTGCGTCGTTTGCCGCGCGTGGTAGCCACGTGATCTGGGGCGCCGTATCCCCGTCGGAGGTTCGAGTCCTACCTCGGGCAAGGGTGTCAGTGTTATCCTTAGCATAAGTTAGTTTAAGTTAGAGTAAGTAGTGTGTAAGCCTAGGGACAGATGACATCAGCAGTTTGATCCCATAAGAAGATGCCACAAACTACCAAATTGTTGCCTTGCGTTGTCGTGGAGAAGGAGCAATTCGTTTGCATCTTAGTGGCGAAGAACATGCTGTAGTCATTTCTTAAGCTTTCTGAGGTTGGTTCAAATGGCTCTGAGCACTATGGGACTTAACATCTGTGGTCATTAGTCCCCTAGAACTTAGAACTACTTAAACCTAACTAACCTAAGGACATCACACACATCCATGCCCGAGGCAGGATTCGAGCCTGCGACCGTAGCGGTTGCGCGGTTCCGGACTGAAGCGCCTAGAACCACTCGGCCACCGCAGCCGGCTGTAGTCGGACTTTTCACAATCAACAGTATGACAATGCCTCGCTGGATGAGACTTGGCGAAAAGGTTTGGAATTTAATCCAAGTTAACGATGGAAAGTCTGGTCATCAGAAACTTTATGCTGCCACTTCTCCTTCCCACCCAGACGGATACTGATGACGAAAAATTTCCTCCACACCCGGATTTGAACCAGTTAACCCCGAGACCAGCCTATGGAGGAGCCTACGTTACTGGTAATTTTCTAATTGAACAAATAAGACAAAACAGTTTTCAGATCGAGTATCATTCTGTAACATATTCTTAACATTGAAGTGCCCTAAAAACTGTGCTAACGCCACGGACCCACTCAAAGTCTTAAGTCGCCACCAGTTTTTCCACATACTTTGGGTCAGAATCATGATCACAGATTTTTACAACTAAAAGTACAGGACGTTCGTTCTATAAAACAATTAGTGCCTAATTCTTACTGCAGTTTTCGTAATCGAAAATATCGTATCATTAAACGAGCATAAAGATCGTATTCAGAAGCAGTTTTTAGGCAAATAGCCGGGCTCTGTGGAAGCCACATTGCCACCAGCGGCATTACCGAACCATAGAATCCATTAAACCAATACCGCAGAAATACAAACTACCCAAAAGTAAGAAATAAAACAAAGAAACGTTTAACTCACCATGGATTGGTGCTCGATATCATGTACAGTGGCTGATATGCTCGTACGTTATATACGAAGATCATTGTGTGAAATTCCACAGGACCAATATCCTCTAGCTCCCTTTTAAATTTCAAGATTTTAATTTAAATACTAAACTTTAAATTATCGATCAGCTGTAAATGATCTCGGTCATCATTCAAAGGCAAGCCAGATATTTCTACAATATATTTTATATTTTCGATAAGGATATAAGCTGAAGTAATGTATTAAAATCCATGACATGGCCACGGCTTTTACCCGATTCTCCTGTTTACTAGGCAGATGTGCTTTCCACTATACAACCCTGGCACCATGAATAACACTGCTGCTCGTAATACTCTTGTCGAATGCCGTTCCTAACATATACTTCAGTTCATATCACAGCCCATATTAATTTTCCCCTTCTTAAATAGGCAGTATTGCTGAGGCCTCCCGATAGTGAAATAGTTTCGTATGTAACGAGGAAATTCTACCTGTACCTCAGGCAAAGGTGATCTGTTGTCTAACGTAATACGTTTTCCTCGAGACATACTTAAGCATACATGAGATTCTACCATTATCGATGATGAAGTTGAGACTCGGTATGTCTCCAGAAAAATATAATTACGTACTTTATTTCTGACTGTTAAACAATCATTTCACAAACGTTTGACCATTTTTGTCTCAATTATTTTTATTTTCAGGTTTTTTCAGGTAGCGTGAAATAATTCTTAATTATCGATTTTTATTCTCTTATTATTTTCCCTCAAACGACGAATTAAATTTTTCGTAAAAACGTTGATTACTGTCAAGCAATTAAATCATTTTTCAAAACTACCGCTCAGGTTGGACAACTTGATATCCAGTTTTCCCATTTCTCACTCTTTGTTTTGTTACGAAAATTCGAACAAAAATCCATTGTAGAACATTTTCCAATTCATGGTGGTGTGATAGAGAAACTAGTGGTGACACTATGAAAGAACAAACACTCTTGGTTGCAAAACTGGAATTTTTATTTTATTTATTCTCCAGAACACCTTCTTTCACAAGAATACAGTGTGGTCATTTCATTACACCGTTCAAACTTTTGAACAAATATTCGCAGTCTGCGAATCTTTGTTTCACGTAGAAGCTGGAACGCCTTAAGAAATCGCTCCTGGATATTTGCTGACGGATGAGTTACGAAACGCGTCGTGTGATCTTTAGACATTCCTTGCCTGATATATGATGTTAACCATTGCCTGCCAGTCAGCCTGAATACAGAATTTTTTATTATTATAAACTGTGGTCGCATGCCTCCTCTCTGTCTTTAAGTCACATCTGCATTACTTGACCAAAGACTGTGTGATGATAAGTCAAGGAACTAGTTACATACTGTACCACAGGCTACTAACAGACGTAAACGAATCATCACAATGTAGAAATTTCTTCTGTTTACTTCCCGTTACTGTGGCAGGGTATGCTTAGAAAAAGTGCTGCGGACAGGTGCCCAGAACACATTGCTCATACTGTAACATAGATACCTAAGGCTCCCTTTGATCAAATTTATTTCCGGAATACCCCACACCACCAATTGTGACCTGATTTTTGGTAAATGCCGGGTTTTCATTTTGCAGCATACGCTCTCATGCGCAACATAGTTTTGCGTCGAACTCTTTGGCGCCAGCATACTTTGTCGCGTGTCTGTTGGATCTAAAATACACGCTACCTTTCAGTACAAATGAGCAGTTAACGAGAACACCGCGTCTGTGAAGCGCGTCTGAAATGTGTTAACGAGCGTCGCTAACTTTGCATGGGTGACCTCGACAAGAATTTTATTCCAGATAGCGCTACATAGTGTGAAGGACGGAAATCAGGTGTGTTCTGCCGGTAAACAGCAAAGCACGAAAACAAACAGTGCTACGGAACATACAGAGCGGAGTGGACAAAGCAGGTGATGAAAAGCGCCGTTATGGAAGCACACAGAAGAGCTCTCGCTAAATAGGGGATCCTGCACAGTGTATCATGTTGACAAAACGTATTCCTCTGGAAAATGTCAAGCAACTGCTGGTTTCCACTTCAATTGCGAAATTTTTTATGGTAGCCCAGAATTGAGAAAAATGAGACCGAACTATATCATAACTAGTAACCAGGGTTTTTTACTGACAAGGGTACCTCCCCCAACGCACTCCCCTCAGATTTAGTTACAAGTTGGCACAGTGGATAGGCCTTCAGAAACTGAACACAGATCAATCGAGAAAGCAGGAAGAAGTTGTGTGGAACTACGAAAAAAATAAGCAAAATATACAAACTGAGTAGTCCATGCACAATATGAGCAAGATCAAGGGCATGTGAGCTTAGGAGCGCCGTGGTCCCGTGGTTAGCGTGAGCAGCTGCAGCAGCTGCGTAACGAGAGGTCCTTGGTTCAAGTCTTCTTTCGCGTGAAATGTTTAATTCTTTATTTTCAGACAATTATTATCTGACAGGGCACAGGGAAAACTGTGCGACTGTGAAACTGTTGCATTCGTTTGTTGCAGTTTATGTGACAATCTCTTATGCTTTCATCACTTTTTTTGGAGTGATTATCACGTCTACAAGAAAACCTAAATCGGGCAAGGTAGAAGAATCTTTTTGCCCATTTGCCAAGTGTACAAGTTAGGTGGGTCGACAACATATTCCTGTCATGTGACGCACGTGCCGTCACCAGTGTCGTATAGAATATATCAGACGTGTTTTCCTGTGGAGGAATCGGTTGATCTATGACCTTGCGATCAAATGTTTTCGGTTCCCACTGAAGAGGCACGTCATTTCGTCTACTAATTGCACGGTTTTGCGGTGCGGTCGCAAAACACAGACACTAAACGTATTACGATGAACAGAGACGTCAATGAACGAACGGACAGATCATAACTTTTCAAAAACAAAGAAAGTAAACCTTTCACTCGAGGGAAGACTTGAACCAAGGACCTCTCGTTCCGCAGACGCTCACGCTAACCACGGGACCACGGCGCTTCTGAGCTCACACTATCCTTGATGTTGCCTATCTTGGGCACGGCCTACTCAGTTTGTATATTTTGCTTATTTTTTTCATAGTTCCGAACAACTTCTTCCTGTTTTCTCCCTTGATCTGTGTTCAGTTTTTCAAGGCCTATCCACTGTGCCAACTTATAACTAAATCCGAGGAGGGTGCGATGGGGAGGTTCCCTTGTGAGTACGTGTCAGACTGCTAACCAGAGAATCCTCAATTCCATGTCCTGTCAGACTTGAGGTTTATAGAGAGGGAACATTAATGAAACCGACAAATTCCACTGAGTGGAAATGAAGGAAAAAAGGCGCTATGAACTTGTTTCTGGAAATGATTCGTTGCCAATGTAGATGGCGCTGATGAATGAAAGTTATTCTAATCGCTTGTCGTGTGTTCCTTGCAACAGAATTTTTCGGCATTCATGTCGGGAACAAGCCGAGAGGGTTTTTGCGAACGGCCAAGAAGATGGGAGCAGATGGGAGGCTGCACGAGTGCACTAAAAAAATTACCCTCTCACACATCTACCACATGACACAACATTTCAAGACCCTTTTGGGCGTCTGCGTATCAGAACATGGAGGAAGGCGGCGCACTGTTCGTACGCCAGATCTGGCGGATAGGGTTCTACACAATATTCAGACGAAACCTAACACAAGCTCCAGGCAAGTAGCCCGTCGACATTGTGTTGGCCAAAGTACGATTACGTGTAACCTGGGATGACAACCGCTACTACCCCTATCTCCTGCAATAAGTGCAAGGATTTTCACCAGCGGATTTCCCTCTACAGGAAGGATATTGTCTCTGGTTTTCGCACCAGACCATCACAACTATGGCACTTCCGTCACCAGTCCTCTTTACCGACGAAGAAGCCTTTGCTGGCCGTTGTGGCCGAGCGGTTCTAGGCACTTCAGTCTGGAATCGCTCGACCGGTACGATCGCAGGTTCGAATCCTACCTCGGGCATGGGTGTTTGTGATGTCCTTAGGTTAGTTAGGTTGAAGTAGTTCTAAGTTCCAGGGAACTGATGACCTCAGATGTTAAGTCCCATAGTGCTCAGAGCCATTTGAACCATTTTTGAAGCAGCCTTTACTAGTACTGGCATTAGCTATCTGCATAATCGTCATCTGTAGGCTACAGACAACCAATGGCGAATTCTTCAGGCACCTTTTCACTATCGGTTAAGCATCGATTATGTGGACAGGTATTCTTGGTTCGACGGAGGAACTTACCAGGATTTACTGCGGAATACTCTGCCTGGGCTACTTTAGAATGCACCTTTATCATTACTACAGGTTATGTGGTTTGTGTATGACGGAGCAGCACCCCACTTTCGCATTACAGTTCGCCAGCACCTCAACAACATCTTTCACGGACGTTGGACAGGACGCGGAAGTCCAGTAGCATAGCCTGCTTGATCACCAGATTTTTACCTCTGGGGTCATCCGAAAAGCGTTGTGTTTGCTAAACCAGTTCGTGATGCGCTTACTCTTCAACAGATTGTTCACGATTCGTGTGACGCTATTCGGAGAGTGGCCGGAAAGTTCGAAAGAGTGCGGAAACCCATGATACGACGTGTGAAAGCGTGCACTGCATCCGATGGAAGCCATTTTCAACATAAGTAGCTACGTGGATGCGATGCAGCTCTGTACCGTTTTCCGCGATGTTTTGTTGTTGCGCTACCACCGCCCATTTCCAGGCACATGTTCATATGACGTTCTTTCCTCTATTTCCCATCAGGAATCTGTCTCTGCCGTTTGGTGGTTTTATTAAGTTCACCCTGTATTTTTTACTGACAATTCCTTTCACGATTGGAAACTATTGAAGACAGCGAAGGTTGCAAATTTAAACCCTGATCTACAATATAACTTTCAGGTTTCCCCGTAAATGGAAGTCAGTTCAGAAATTTGTATAAGGCAAGGCGTACATCAAATTCCAGAAATAGTGCATTTGCAATACTCTTATGTGTTCGAATCAACTTTCCGTTTGAGGACAACTCTGCGTACGTTGAAAGTGAGTTTCAGTAACAGTGAAATCTAAAATGTCCTCCTCGTCCGCGCAAGCCAAGACAGGAGATACTTACTTTCACATAGGCAGGAACAATTTTTTGAATAAATTTTGAGTAACAGTGATGGAGACAAATGAAGTGCCAAGTGAAAGATACAAACATATACGCAAACACTAAAACACGTATAGAAAATGTCAGATACGAAGTAATTAGCCTTAATCCTCATGCAAACTTTATAAAGCTTCTGGAAGCAGACAAGGAAGTTTCATATCAGCGCACACTCCGCTGTAGAGTGAAAATCTCATCCTGGAAGTCTTCATGTATTTGTCTAACGTCCACTACTGGTGTTCTTTTTCTGTGACCAAGATTTTAGTGGCAGCGATCCTGCATCTATTTGAAACTTGGCTGTTGACTTAAATGTATCATCATCGATGTTGCGAGACGAAAGGTGACAGTGTAGTGAGATGACTACTTGTGGTGATATTTACAGTTATTACGTGTAATTGGCCAATTACTCTTTGATACTCCAAAAATGAGTAATTAATTTTTTCGCGTGAACGAATTCGTTATACGGCACCCATTCAATCCTCCAATTAGCAATAAGCTAATAGTTTCTATATTTATGTTATGTCTTTTTTAAGAGAGGAGGGCAGCTGCTCCCATTTAGGTAACGAAGTGCTACAGATAATTCCAAGTTTCATTTATTGAGGCATCGTGTGAAACTGAGAGTTAATCCCATTTGTGTTTTACATTGTTTTAAGTAGTACAAACAATGACCATAAGTATCTTCGTCAATTTTAAGAATTGAAATAATAACGGCAACAAAGAGGAATGACCGTATAAAACAAGTCGTAGACAAAGCATGTTCCAAACTGAGATGTGAGGATCCAGAAGAACTGCAGTTCATCACCGAAAGAAGTGGCTAGAGTATTTCCAGTCAATCAGGGATCCTTGCCAGGTACGGTTAATAAAGGACGTAGAGAAGATCCAAAGGAGAGACATGTCTTTTATCTCGGATTCGTATAATAGGTTCAAGAATGCTTCGGAGATGTTCGTCAAACTGCAGTATCAGCGCAAAAGAATCGATGTGCATCGCAGAGAGGTTTACTTTCAGTCTGCTAGCTGTTTTGATGCGGTGAGCCAAGAATTCCTCTCTTGTGCTGACCTCATTTCAGGATATAACAGTCAGTCAACAAGTGATTTTTAGGTGGTTTTCCACGCTCATTTAGGCAAACTGTTTGGTCTCTTCCTTTGCTCCGCCTCAGTATGTACAGGATACTCAAATCGTGGAAATACAATAACAGACGGTGTAAATGTTTCACAATCCACAGATTTTTTTGGTCATCAGTATTCTGATCGTTTGATGCGGCTCACCATGACTTCCTATTCTGTACTCAGAGCAACACTTGTACTCAACGATCTCAATTATTTGTTGGATATAGCATACTTCAGTCTGTATCGTCACTTACAATTTTACACTACACAGCTCCCTCAAATACCATGGAAGTTATTTCCTGATGTCTTAACACGTGTCCTATTACCCTCCAGTTTCTATCACCTATTTTAACGTCCTGTTGCACCACAGTTTTTCAGGTTTTCTCCAGATTCCATGATGCAGTATTTCAGGTAAATTCTCATAAATTTCTTCCTCATATTAGTGTCTAGGTTAAGTAGTGGTAGACTTCTTTTGTAAAGAAAATTCCATTCTCTCTGAGCTAGTCTGTCTCTCAAACCCACCTTTCTTCGCCAGCCATGAGTAATTTTTCTTCCACAATAACACAATTCCTTCCCTTCTTCTACTTAGTGATCACTAATTGTTATGTAAAATTTATTGATGACCTCATGCCCGCTGTTCGTCATTACTTCTCCCTTTCACAAGTTTACTCTCAGTCCATATATTCTGGTCATTAATCTGTGCATTCCTTTCAACACGTTATGATACAAACGTCAAACTGAAATTTTATTACTAATATCGCAGTGCGTCAGTGAGAAAACACTTTTCGCAAATGAAGGTGTTCTTTATGTATTTATGCCTCATAAATTATAAAGTAGTACTCAAAACATCACATCACCCACAATTTTGACACCAACCCAGGATTTTGCCAATACTGATATTACATATTGAAGTAGTACGTTTATACGGCACACGAAACATGCTGAAGTAGAATATAAGTAAAAAAGTACTAAGATATGCACACAGTGAACAGATGCCTGCAGAAAATGTGGTACAAAAAATGAAACGTTCTTGTTCATTCCGTGTTCTCTTAGTTGTCATGGCCTAGCCACTACTTTTTCTCTTACTGGGTATTTCAGTGTGCTCAGGTGAAGCCTCCAGCAGTAGCAACCCATCATCCGAACATGCTAAGTTCTTTGGTATTGTCGTTCCACGTCCTTGATATCCTATGGAATTTTTCTCTGTTCCTCACGGTATGTTTGCAGTATTGTCGTTCCCTGTCCTTGTTATCCTATGGAGTCTTTCTCTGTTCCTCACTGTAAGTTTGCAGGAGAAAAGTCAAGATGCGAACTTAGAAAAAAAGTGTAACTTCAATCTCATTGAATATCCCAATATTTTGAATTTCGGCAGCATATTCTCAAATGTGTCGATGCACTCTGCGCTACGATTGTTTTCAATGAATTTTTCAGCCACATCCTTATACGCAGTCGAGACTTTTTTCTCCACGTCGTTCATTTCATTATGGAGATCTTCATCTAGCATTAGTTTCCGAATAACGGGGCAAGTGAATATGCCCTCTAGTATTTGACAGGTTGCGGAACTTCTAAAATATGAAGGACATGTGAGCTGCTAACAAATTTCATTGTTGCAGTCTCGAAAATAGGAGCTATGGCTTATCCTTTGTCAGTACCAGATCACGGATTAAATCATTTAGATCTGGTTGAGTGGGGAGAAGAGGACCCTCGTCAACGCCTACTTCGAAGTCAGTATCGTACGGGACACACGACATGTGGAGCACATGTTCTCTCCGAAATAGACGTGGTAGACCTTTCTCACGAAATGCGGAATGTTCCTTCTGTCTTTTGTCTACAAAAGTCCACCGCAAAATAACAAAAACTGGAGAGTGTTCACAGCCTCGGGTACATATAGCACGCTAGCCCTAACTTTTTCCTTTTTCCATAAACACAACATGGTGACGGACAGGCAACGCCATTTGCTCGCTGTGCGCTGCTAGGGATGAAAGTATTAAACCTAGGAGAGGATGCGCCACTTCTGAGGTACATTTGGTGTTTTCGTGTACATTAGCATTGCTGGAATTGTATGTGATTTGTGCAAAAACTGTGCGCGTTGTATTTCGAGTATCATTTTCGAATTCAGGAAGTCTAAATACATAAAGAACGCCTACATTTTCGAATAGTTGGAATCTGGCAGTTTTAAAGCTATGGCGTACCGTCTTTTAGCGATGTTCTGTTTTGGCGGACAACGAATGTTGGGAAAAAAGATTCCAAGCTTTTCCGCTCTAATAATATGTCAACTGAAGATGAGGCTTTTAGCGTCAGGAAACCGGTAGTGGTAAAGTAATAAAGGCCAAATACACTTGAAGCGGATATTAGATGAATAGTCACAGCCGTGGTTAGCCCACCAGTAAGATTGTCTGCAGTTTTCCGAAATTGTTTTAGACCTTGTAGTTCGCTACATTGTCTATCCAGTCTCTATGAAAAAAAAAGCAATCCGTCTTCAGGCCACAAGTGGCCCGTCGGGACCATCCGACCGCCGTGTCATCCTCAGTTGAGGATGCGGATAGGAGGGGCATGTGGTCAGCACACCGCTCTCCTGGTCGTTAAGATGGTTTTCTTTGACCGGGGCCGCTACTATTCGGTCGAGTAGCTCCTCAATTGGCATCACGAGGCTGAGTGCACCCCGAAAAATGGCAACAGAGCATGGCGGCTGGATGGTCACCCATCCAAACGCCGGCCACACCCAACAGCGCTTAACTTCGGTGATCTCATGTGAACCTGTGTATCTACTGCGGCAAGGCCTTTGCCAGTCTCTATGAGTCACAGCCTTATTCATGAATCTTTCTTTTGATTTCATTACTTCCTCCATGTCTGTATTGAACAGTAGTTGAGATTGCATTCCAATCTTACATCCTTTTTAATCTAAGCACTTTCTTCTTCGTCCTCTTGTTTCCGAAGACAGATGGCAGTGCCAGCTACAAAATTAAGACAGAAACAGTCTTAATCATGGAAACGCCAGTCGCAGTGACGGAATAACTTCCGGGGAAGATAGTCCACCGCAGCTCTCCGCTGAGCTACATACACAGCACGGTGCTGGAGGAACGGGAGGCGGCGAGTTATCCCCTCGTTAGCTGGTGCACGATGTAAGTAAGACGGTGCTCGTCCCCACTCGCATGCTAATAGACGCGCCGGCTGTCCCATTGTGGCAGTGAGGCGCGCTGCCACTGGGAGTGGCTCTCTCCGGGCCGCCGTAAATACCGTGCCCGGGGGGGGGGGGGGGGGCGTCCCGACCTCGCGGGCTGCCCCGAATAACAAGTGGCGAACCCCACTCAGTGCGCGACACTCGGTGTTATTCACGCGTGGCCGCCCACCTCGCTGCCCGACTGCATCAGCAGCGCACTGATGCTTGTTTTGCACGCTGCCGCAGCTCTTCCCCTCCAAATGGCGAATTTATGCAAACACCGTCTAGCTGTTCCTTCTCTTCTACCCAGGACTGACAGGGTGAAGAAAATAGTGACACCTCTCTATTTCCCGTGATAATGTGTGGTACGGCCTGCTTAACAGCTGTTTTGTTTAACCTTTAAATCTAAAGTAGGTGGAAGGGCTCAATGAAGTGAACAATTCACTTCCAATGGGTTTATTAATTTACCAAAACAATCTCACTTAAAATTTGACAAGCGCCACTCGGGCAAGATTATTTAAGAGACATTCATTACGTAAATCATGAGCAAGTTAATAAATAACTTTAACAAACAACTCTAGTTAAGACACAATACGTAAGACCCTTTCTGTTAACATTACAGCCTCGCGGGATTAGCCGAGCGGTCTTAGGCGCTGCAGTCATGGACTGTACGGCTGGTCACGGCGGAGGTTCGAATCCTCCCTCGGGCGTGTGTATTTCTCCTAAGGAAAATGTAGGTTATGTAGTATGTAAGCTTAGGGACTGTTAACTTTAGCAGTTAAGTCCCATAAGATTTAACACACATTTGAACAGTTAACATTAAATGTAGCCAGCGATTTCCCACCAAGATTGACAGAAGCCACTGAGGATGAATTTAACCATAACTTTAACAATCAATACTAGTTAAGACACATTATTTAAAACCCTTTGAATTAAAACCTTGCATTACATCTTAAATAACATTTGACACACAGCCTCAACTTTAAATGGTTCAAATGTCTCTCAGCACTACGGGACTTAACATCTGAGGTCATCAGTTCCCTAGACTTAGAACTACTTAAGCCTAACTAACCTAAGGACATCACACACATCCACGCCCGAGGCAGGATTCGAGCCTGCGACCGCAACAGCCGCGTGGTTCCGGACTGAAACGCCTAGAAACGCTTGGCCACAGCGGCCGGCGCCTCAACTTTAACACGAATACTTAAAACATATATATATATACACTCCTGGAAATTGAAATAAAAACACCGTGAATTCATTGTCCCAGGAAGGGGAAACTTTATTGACACATTCCTGGGGTCAGATACATCACATGATCACACTGACAGAACCACAGGCACATAGACACAGGCAACAGAGCATTCACAATGTCGGCACTAGTACAGTGTATATCCACCTTTCGCAGCAATGCAGGCTGCTATTCTCCCATGGAGACGATCGTAGAGATGCTGGATGTAGTCCTGTGGAACGGCTTGCCATGCCATTTCCACCTGGCGCCTCAGTTGGACCAGCGTTCGTGCTGGACGTGCAGACCGCGTGAGACGACGCTTCATCCAGTCCCAAACATGCTCAATGGGGGACAGATCCGGAGATCTTGCTGGCCAGGGTAGTTGACTTACACCTTCTAGAGCACGTTGGGTGGCACGGGATACATGCGGACGAGCATTGTCCTGTTGGAACAGCAAGTTCCCTTGCCGGTCTAGGAATGGTAGAACGATGGGTTCGATGACGGTTTGGATGTACCGTGCACTATTCAGTGCCCCCTCGACGATCACCAGTGGTGTACGGCCAGTGTAGGAGATCGCTCCCCACACCATGATGCCGGGTGTTGGCCCTGTGTGCCTCGGTCGTATGCAGTCCTGATTGTGGCGCTCACCTGCACGGCGCCAAACACGTATACGACCATCATTGGCACCAAGGCAGAAGCGACTCTCATCGCTGAAGACGACACGTCTCCATTCGTCCCTCCATTCACGCCTGTCGCGACACCACTGGAGGCGGGCTGCACGATGTTGGGGCGTGAGCGGAAGACGGCCTAACGGTGTGCGGGACCGTAGCCCAGCTTCATGGAGACGGTTGCGAATGGTCCTCGCCGATACCCCAGGAGCAACAGTGTCCCTAATTTGCTGGGAAGTGGCGGTGCGGTCCCCTACGGCACTGCGTAGGATCCTACGGTCTTGGCGTGCATCCGTGCGTCGCTGCGGTCTGGTCCCAGGTCGACGGGCACGTGCACGTGCACCTTCCGCCGACCACTGGCGACAACATCGATGTACTGTGGAGACCTCACGCCCCACGTGTTGAGCAATTCGGCGGTACGTCCACCCGGCCTCCCGCATGCCCACTATACGCCCTCGCTCAAAGTCCGTCAACTGCACATACGGTTCACGTCCACGCTGTCGCGGCATGCTACCAGTGTTAAAGACTGCGATGGAGCTCCGTATGCCACGGCAAACTGGCTGACACTGACGGCGGCGGTGCACAAATGCTGCGCAGCTAGCGCCATTCGACGGCCAACACCGCGGTTCCTGGTGTGTCCGCTGTGCCGTGCGTGTGATCATTGCTTGTACAGCCCTCTCGCAGTGTCCGGAGCAAGTGTGGTGGGTCTGACACACCGGTGTCAATGTGTTCTTTTTTCCATTTCCAGGAGTGTATATATATAACTATGTCAATCTTACAGAGCAACCCGGAAATTTTTCAAATGCCATTTGACTTGTAAGCTAGGCTTTTAGGGGATAGAAAGTTACAACTTTGCACAATGATAAGTGTGTAACAACAGAAGCAAAGTACAGGCTTGTAAGGCAGCAGTTTAAACACGAACGTTGGAACCGATTGAGAGAAGTAATACTTACCTTCGAACCAAGACGTGGCTTCTTTTGCAATCCCACGTTGAGTAGGCCACTAAAATGCGAACCAAGCAAACGCTACCGAAGAGGAACTCACGAGCTCAGGCGAAGTCTACCACCCGTAAGCCAGACTTGCAATATAAAGTGAAGCCCTGCGTTTCGGTTGCCCGCAGCCTCAGCTCACTGAAACACAGACCACACCCGACAACAGAAGGCAGAAAAACCTTTCTTAACCTTTATGAAAATGAAGTCCCATTCTCCTTGACAGAGCGTAGGGATGACCCGCACCGCCGTACTAGTCAAGGTCCTAGTGGAGGTGGTTTGCCATTGCCTTTCTCCGACCGTTCTTAACCTTATCATTTAAGATTGACCAGTAAATGAACTCTATTAAATCAAGGCTAAACAACAACCAATTTGACTCCGAAGTGCTTCCTCTAACTGAAACAGTATTTGACAAACAAACTCTACGAGTGGAAAATGAACTGGCTCACGAGAACCGACACTCACTAGAACTCAATAACACACTTCTGCAAATACATCAATATTATGCGGAAGTAAAGCATACGCTTAGCAGGAGGCCTCAAATGAAATGGAACAAACATAACATCACACGTCGTGCAACGTCTTACTGTATCAAGAGCGATCACAATCTCAGTTAACTAAGCGCTCTTAGTAATTAGCGTACTTAACTGGGTGTATTGATGCTGGGGCGATTTTGCGAAGATGCCACACCATCACTTCGCAAGACCATAACAGCGTGTCCCTCCAAGGAAGCGGGCAGATCCACAGCTCATGAGGTTGCCGGAGAATGCACAGCGTCGGCCAACTCCCGGCGACTCCAGTACAACGACGTGACAACCGGCACCCGGCCTCAGGCACGCAGTCTTCACTTCTGTCCGCCCGCCAATCGCCGATTCGCGCTCAGCTGCGTTCCGTTCTCGCAGGGTTCTCCTCCACTCCCTACTCGCGGTCGGCACTCCCTTATATCCCGAGCCGGCCAAAGCCCAATGACAAACCCCTGCACTAGGAAATCAATTGTACTCATGTCAGAGATGCTACTGGCGCCTGTCCCGCCACGGCTCACTATGTACATATATCGCATCCCGGCGAGAACAGTGACACAACTCAAAAATTCAGTACTTGAGAATAACCTACTTAAATAATCCTGGAAGTCTTATATTGAAATAATACTCTGAAGCGCCAAAGAAACTGGTATAGGCATGAGTATTCAAATACAGAGTCACGTAAACAAGTAGAATACGGCGCTGCTGTTGCCACGCCTATTTGAGACAACAAGTGTCTGGCGCAGTTGTCAGATCGGTTACTGCTGCTACAATGGCAGGTTCTCAAGATTTAAGTGACTTTGAATGTGGTGTTACAGGCGGCGCACGAGCTATGGGCCACAGCATCTCAGAGGCGGCGATGTAATGGAAGTTTTCCCGTACCACCATTTCACGGGTGTACCGCGAATATCAGGAATCCGGTGAAACATCAAATCTCCGACATCGTTGTGGTCTCAAAAAGTTCCTGCAAGAACGGGACTAATGACGACTGAAGATAATCGTTCAACCTGACAGAAGTGCAACCCTTCCGCAAACTGCTGCAGATTTCAACGCTGGGCCATCAACAAGTGTCAGCGTCCGAACCATTCAACGAAACGTCATCGATATGGGCTTTAGAAGCCAGACGCCCACTAGTGTACCCTTGATAACAGCATGACGCAAAACTTGACGCCTCGCCTGGGCCCGTCAGCATCGCAATTGCACTGTTGATGACTGGAAACATGTTGCTTGGTCGAACGAGTCTCGTTTGAAATTGTATCGCGCGGATGGACGTGTGTGGGTATGGAGACGACCTTATGAAGTCATGGACCATGTATGTCAACAGGGGACTGTTCGAGTTGGAGAGTCCACGCCACGTAGTGTTGCCGCTCTTCTGCGTGCTCGTAAGGGCCTAGACGATATTAGGACGGTGTACCAGCCTCTTTGCCTCTTCAGTGTATATATTTTCCATTTCAACTCAATGGAAAATGAAAAACCAATCTGAAGTTTTTGTGCTAGAAACATAAAAAATGCGAAATTGTAATTTATGTAAATGAATATCATTTAATAAGGAACTTCATTCAAATACTGTTTGAGTAACACAATTTACGGAAACGCAGAATAGCCGAGAAAAGAGATTCAGTGTTAAGTGCGTTTATAGCAAAAATCTCCAGTTATTTCTCTTGCACCTGTTTTTGTCCCTTGTACACTGCAACACACGAAATTACGTAATAATGTAACGCATCTGGATACACAGATGTAGTATGCTATAAAAGTCTTACTGGTAACACAATAAGATATGATAAATCGCCATTGGTATACATTTGGGGTATTACCAGGTCAATTCACATTAAAGAGTGTGTATCAGAATGAAAATAAAATTTTCTTTTCTATGCCCTGTAAGAACTGCTTCAGAAGCTGCGTAGAGAGACTTCATTATTTGTGTAGGTCTAAAAGTACCATCTAGACAGAGCAATATACAAGAATCACGTTTTGGTTTTACAGCCAGATACATAGTGACATTACAGTTACAGCCTGAGCGTTCCACATCTTGCTGAGTAGCCCGTGTGAATATAGTCAACCAATTGAGCTTCAGTCTTGCCCTGGCGTTCTGAGTACCAAGAGCATTGGATTAGCATCATAGGGGTCTATATCGGGATGTCGGCACTATTGACGAACTCGTATAGGATTTTGTACGTTGCTATATCTTTGGATGCTAAAAAGGTTTGGAGAATGCTAGGAGACTATCGGCGTTGAACCAGAAGACTACTTGCAAAGAAGTTCAGCTGGTATGGATTCGATGATGCTGCAGGAATATTTGGTTCGGATCTTCTTCCTCTTCGCAAACACTGAGAGGTTGGCACTTAGGTCGAGACGATAGTGTTGTGAAGCTCCGCGATGTTTTTATCTTGCTATAGGATGCCACTCATGGATCGTGGATTGAACTAATTCGTAGTCGCAACCTTTGGTTTAGATGTCCTCGACCATTTCTCTGGCCAGTCCGATGACAACCTCTTTCTGAGCATGGGTATCATATTTATGAGAGGGCGTTCATCATATGTAACAACTCCGTGATACGAAGATTGCAGTGCTAGGACATCTACTAGTTCATTTTCAGGCACCTTGGAATGGCTTTTCATCCATATCATTTATGATGTTGCGATAGTCCCTCTGCTCCCGAGACCCTACAACCACTGTTGGGCTGGTACAACTAATTTGTTGGTTTTTATTCAGTTGTAGGACAGGCATGCGAACAGATGTGATGACTGTATTTGTCCGCTGTGGTCGCTTGTGGGAGTAGCAGGTCTTCCAGAATGATAATCACCTCGGATGTCGTAATAGTTGAGTGCGAATCCAGCTTGTATAGGCCTTTTCCTTTGCTTCAGTGCACTCTATATATACCGACAGCGCCGACACTAGATTTGGACCCATCTATATAGTCTACGTACGACAGGAATTCCATTACCGTTGCGGTAGTAGGGTCCTGGTTTTGAAATGTTAAAACTAGTCCTGGCAGCGTAAGGACTGATGTGTTGTGATGGTAGAGGACTTTTCCGCATCTTGTGCCTTAATGCCTGTATCACAATATACGAGGGCTGTCCAGAAAGTAAGTTACGATCGGTCGCGAAATGGAAACGACTATGAAAATCCGATAAAGCTTTGCAAAGATGTGTTTGGCAGTGTCTCTAGTATGACTCTAGGTAGATTTATGTCGCTCTTTTCATTCCTGTGCTCTTAGTGAGCGCGTAAAGATGTTATAGAAAATAGTGTCTCCCGCCAAGTACGAGGGCCTGGTGAGAATTTTCCCCTGAAGCTATGCAACCAACATTACATAACTGTCGTGCGGTTTCTTCTTCAAGACAATTCTGAGCCTCATTCTGCAGGGGCAATGAAGATGTTCCTGCATCGTTTCAATTGGAAATGTTTGGTTACCCACAATACAGCCCGTAATTGTCTCCCACCGAGTTTGATCTCTACTCAAACGAACCGCTGGCTATGAAGACATTTTGGCACAGACAACGAGCTTTAGGCCAGCGTAGAGAATTGGCGGAAAGCACTGGCGGCTGCCTTCTATGATGAGGGTATTGGAAAGTTGGTACAACGCTACGACGAATGTCTGAGTCGGAACGGCGACTATGTAAAGAAGTAGCTGAAAGGTGTAGCTAACTGATACAAATGAAACATTTCTGATTTTCACTGTGTTTTTCATTTCGCGATCAATCGTAACTTTCTTTCTGGACAGCCCTCGTATTTAACACGGTTGGGTGGAAGTTGCTTATTTATCTTCTGCACACACATTAGGCTATTAATTCCCGAATTTTTTAGTTGAAATAGAGCCGCAAGAGGAATTTCCCGCAGATTAATATTCGTCGCAACTGTAATGGCATTTCATTCTTTTTAAGCTGTAATACGTTGTTTGAGGTTGACACTATCGACCCAGTAACTATACGTAAGATTTTGTATTGCATGTGTTTTTCTTTGAAATGTGCTGTCTGATTCTGGTCCGTAGCACATGTGTCTATAGTGAAAGTGTGTCCTTAGTACGGACCGATGCTGACAGCAGACTACGTTCGTAACTAAAGGAATCAGAAGAGGCTTGTATGGAAACATAGCCGAAGCGTTGCATGCCTGACGTGACTACGACGTGGTTCGGGTTAATGTACTGGTTGTAATGTCCCTCCACGGTCTTGATCGCTGATATGCTGGCTGATTCGGTCGCTTTATTCCATTTACAACAGTTGCTGGAAGCTAAGATTACGGTTTAACGTGGATTCGTGGATGAGACTGTTAGAGGTGTAGCTCAGCTTCAACTTTGGGAAAGATAAGGAAGGATATTGACTGAGTCCTTTCCAAAGCAATTATCCCCTCGTTTGTATTAAGTGACTAATGAAGCCACAGAAAACCTAAATCAGGACAATTGCAGGAAGAGTAAGATTATGGTTCAACGTGCCTTCAAGCATGAGATTATTAAGAGGTGTCGTGTAACATCAGTTTCGGGAAAGATGCGGAAAGACATTGAGTAAATTCTTTTCAAAGGGTGACGGGAGGTGAATTTAAAAAGCCGTCCTCTGGAATAGAGTCTAGTCTGTTGTCACAGAACCACTTGCTCGGTACGGCAGCTTGGAGACAGTCCGCAGTCACGGTCGGATAATTGTTCAGTGGCAAACTGGGTGTGTTAAGAGACTTTAGACTAACATTTATTACAAACTTCCGATTATACACTTCGACAAATACTCCTGTGAAAAATGAGACGCAGTTTACATACCCCATGTGTCCGAATCCGTCATTGCTACGCACATAGCTTCAACATCTTTGACCATAGTCATCTCAATCAATCAAATATACGAGGGGTGTTCAATAAATAATGCAACACATTTGTGCTACGAAAGTAGGTAGGTTTTATTCAGGCTTCCAATACTCCATATTACTGTCTCACTCTTTTGGCTGTAGCCTTAATGGAAAGGCCTTGATGCCCGCATTGTTCCAATATACTGGTCAAAACCGCATCCAACATCTTGCTGCTCAGTAATCTCTGCATCATCCACGTATTGCTTCCCACAGATTACATTCTTCATTGGTCCAAACAGATGGAAGTCAGAAGGTGCGAGATCCGGGCTCTATGACGGATAAGGAAAATCAATCGAATGAAATTTTGTAAGCCGCTCTGGAGTGCGCAGACTTGTGGGAGGCCCTGTGTTGTCACGGGGAAAGAGAGATTCGTCTGAATTTTTGTGGCGACAAATACACTGAAGTTATTTCTTCAGTTTGCTCGGTCACGTGTGTGTGGAGCGGCACGCAGGAGATAGGACAAGTTTTTGCGATTTTGTTGCGATGATGATAGAGGCCTCGCCCAGCGACTCACAGCGCTTTTGTTCACTGCCAGGTCTTCGTAGACATTCTGCAAGCACCTGTGAATATCTGCGACGATCTGCTTTTCCACCAAAAGAACCTCACTGACAGCTTTCCGCTTGGAACGCACCTCCGTCACAATCGCTATGTATAGCGCTCCGCCCGTAGAAACTTAATGAAACTGCAGGTGCTAGAAAGTTCGAATGTTCTGCTACGTAAAACAAAAAGTACTACATTTTTCAGCCGAAATTGGTCCAGAAAAAATCTCGCTTGTCATCTATCATCGTGAAATGCGAACTGAGGGTAAGTGAAGTCAACATAATCTTACAACAGCTACTACGCCTAGGTGTCTATTCATGGGTCAACAACAGACTATATTCAAAGTGTAACTACTGCAAAACGAATGTATAAATACAGAATGCAATAGAAAACTAGATTATAATTCAAAGGTCCCCTGGTAGGTTGACAAATTTTGTACGGCTGAAAATTGCCACCGAAGCTGCCTTTCAGTGCACCACAGTCAGATGTCCAATTTCTCGACATTGCGTGCACCTCAGTGTTTGCACACGATTAACATGTAGCACGTCGCGCTGTCGTCTCAAGGAATTTGTGACTTTAGAAAACACGTCAGTTAGTTTCTCTAAATTTTACAGGTAAATGACCAAAACTATATATCGTTTGAAAAGTGAGATCACAATCCAACTTTTTCATACACACAAGTCTCACACATGAAAACTTTTAGCCCCTCCCGCCGGAGGTTCGAATCCTCCCTCGGACATGGATGTGTCTATTGTTCTTAGCATAAGTTAGTTTGTTAGTGTAAGTACTGTGTGACCGTGGCTGGCTCTTTCTATGCGCTGGATTAAACCTTCGTTGCGATTCTGTGTTTAGTCTCCCATAGTTTTCGCTATTATGCTGTTATCCTCTCCTTCGGCGGGTGGCAGCAGCAGTGTGTATCGATATTCGCAACTTGGACTATCTTTGACCTGGCACTCGTAGTTTCCAGCTGGGCTGTGTGCGACCAGTCGGTCGGTTGGCATGGATCAGCGAGGAATTCTCCGTGGGACGTAGTATGGCCGGGGTCCCTCTCGGTCTTTACGCGGCGTCGGAGTGTGTGGGGCTGTTCCCACTGCTGCGAGGTCCGTGGTTCACTGACTCTGGACACGAAAGTTGAGTTTTGATTAATCTACCAGAAAGTCAAGGCTGTTCATATTGTGTCGTTTCGAGTTCCCTGTCGGCTGTTTGGATATTCCCGCGAGCAACAACGTGGTTTTCAAGTTGGAAAATTCTAGCCACCCTCTGGTGGAGTTTCACTGTATTTGGTTATTTGAATTGAAATGCACCAGCGGAATCTTCTGCCTTGTTGCCGTTAACGTTCCGGTTACCTGCCCTGGCCGTTGACGTAAATTTCAGGCAGTGTAAATTCCTAATCGTGTTGTTGCTGTGCAGCACGATGTATAGTTTGACAGCTCCATGTATGATTGGTTGTGGGCGCCAATATCTTCTACGTTGTTCCGTTGAACTCCCTGTTGTGCCCTGGTCGGGTGAAGTGGAAGTTATCTTGTCGGTGGGTCCGTTGACTGTCGGTCGGTTGGGTTGTGATCGGATCGACAATTGTTGGGCCGACTGCCTGTCTCACCTAAGCGAGCGTTAGTGTTTGTATTCCAGACCGACGCTCGGAACTTCTGAGCGCCCTTGGGTGTACTGCCTTTTCTTTTTTTCTTCTTGTTCATTGTACTTGTATTGCTTCTAGACGATTTATTTTAAATTAATGTTGTTTTGCCTCTAAGACGTAAGATTCTTTAGGCCATCAGCCTAATTTAAAGAACTCTGTCATGTATGACCTTTGGTATTTTAAAGGTTTTAGTGTTTTTGACATTTAAGTGTTGTGCTTTCAGCCGATTTTCAGTTTGAGTTGCTTTGCTTTTTAGGCCTTCAGCCTTAATTGGCATTTAAAAAAATTAATGTTGTTGAATTTTAAGTGTTGGGCCTTCAGCCCTTTTTTGAGTTTTAGTTGTTTGCTCTTAAGGCCTTCAGCCTAAATTAAGGAACTGCCTTTGGTATTTTTTTTTAAATAATGTTATGGAGTTTAAAGTGTAAGGCCTTCAGTCGATTTGAATTTAACTTGTTTCCTCTTGAAATGTCTGATTCTTTGTGCTTTCATACCTAACTGAAGAATGTTTCAACATATGGTTTTGCCTTTTAAATTTCTGTTTTGGTTGCGTTTTACATAGTTAAGCCTTGTTTCTTTAAGAAATAAATAATGTTGTTTAGCCTTAAGTGTTGGGCTTTCATCCGATCTTGAATTCAAATTGTTTTCTCTGAAAATCTCAGATTCTTTGGGCCTTTAACCTGAATAAAGAATTGTTGTAAGATAAGGCTCGCCTTTTAAATTTCTGATTATGCTTGCGTTTTAAGTTATTGGCCTTCAGCCGTTCTTAAATTAAAGTGGCTTTCAGCCGGTGATTATGTCCCAAAGATTAAAGGTGTGGGCTTAAAAAAAATTGGGCTCTTGTAATGTTTGATCAAATATTAAAGTTGTATGTTTGAGTGTAACTGACAGCTCCTTATTTTGGCCCCTTTCCACAATTTAAACTACCTGTCCTGTCCTGCGGGTAAAGCTGGGGTCTCACTGTGTAAGCCTAGGAACCGATAACCTCAGCATTTTGGTCCCCTACTAATTCACACACACCTGAACATTTGAAAACTTTTAGGTATTCAGAACATCGGCTTCAGTACAAGGTTTCTATAGCAGTTTCTAAAAACGGAAAATCTAAGTTGGCTCCGCAATAAATGAATAAGACTTGAATGACGAAATCAATACCACTTAAAAAAGGTAGGTATTTTACACTGAAGAGCCAAAGAAAATGGTACACTGCCTAATATCGTGTAGGGCCCCCGAGAGCACGCCGAAGGGCCGCATCACGACGCGGCATAGACTCGACTAATGTCTGAAGTAGTGCTGGAGGAACTGACACCATGAATCCCGACGGCCTATCCATAAATCTGTAAGAGTACGAGTGGCTGTAGACCTCTTCTCAACAGAACGTTGCAAGACATCCCAGATAAGCTCAGTAATGTTCATGTCTGGGAACTTACGTGGCAAACGAAAGTGTTTAAATTCAGAAGAGTGTTCCTGGAGCTGCTCTGTAGCAATTTTGGGCGCGTGGTGTGTCGCATTGTCCTGCTGAAATTGCCCAAGTCCGTCAGAATGCACAATGGATATGAATGGATGTAGGTCTTCAGAAAGGATGCTTACATACGTACCACCTGTCAGAGTCTCACTCCAACAGCACACGCTCCACGCCGTTACACAGCCTCCATCAGCTTGAACAGCCCCCTGCTGACATGCAGGGTCCATGGATTCATGAGGTCGTCTCCATACCCATGCACGTCCATCCGCTCGATAGAATTTCAAACGAGGCTTGTCCTGCCAGTCAAAATGTCCACTGGCGGTCTTGACGGGCCCAGGAAAGGCATAAAGCTTTGAGTCGTACAGTTATCAAGGGTACACGAGTGGGCCTTCGGCTTCGAAAGCCCATATCGATGATGTTTCGTTGAATTGTTCGCACGCTTATAGTTGTTGATGGCACAGCATTGGAATCTGCATCAATCTGAGGAAGGATTTCACTTCTGTCACGTTGAGCGATTGTCTTCAGTTGTCGTTGGTCCCGTTCTTGCAGGATCTTTTTCCGGTCGCAGCAGTGTCGGAGATTTGATGTTTTGTGAGATTCACGATATTCGGTACGCTCGTGAAACGGTCGTACGGGAAAATTCCCACTTCATTGCCACCACAGGGATACTGTGTCCCATCGATCGAGCGCCGATTATAACACCACATTCAAACTCACTTAAATCTTGATAACCTGTCATTGTAGCAGCAGTAACCTATGTAACAACAGCGCCAGACACTTGATATGTGGTATAGGCATTGCCAGCCGCAGTGCTGTATTCTACATGTTTACATGTCTGTGTATTTGAATACGAATGCCTGTACCAGTGTCTTTGGCACTTCAGTGATTAATCAACATAGATGGAACAGCAGATGAAAAATAAGAACTGGAAGTACTACAAAGCACACACCCTTATCAACATTCTCACTAAAACGCTTCACATAAAAGTGATGTCATATGATGCGATATACCAAAAATTTATAAGAGTAAGTCAGATAAACAAAACAATTATGTGAAGGTAAAAATTAAAAAAGACACTGTGTGTTGTGATATTCCTGGCTGGGGCCGCGAGTATTTTATCTTGGTAAAAACTCGCCTTGTTGTAGCTAGATACACGTGAAGTAGCACATGGTACGAAAGTGGACTGAGTTACAAGCAGCATTACCGTTGGGGAGTCAGCAAATTGTTCTGAACTTGCTTGTGATTGGTCGGCAGATTCGGGTTTTAGGCGCCAAAATGCCTAAATCCTCTTCTTACTTATATACGTTTTTTTCATTGTATTTCGCCCAGTTTTCAGTATGACAGTCTCTCATGATTACCCTATGAGTCTACCGTTTTTGTTTATTACATTTCACTAGTTTTGAGGTGATATATACGATTGCAGTCCTTCTCGGCTTATTCCAATGAGGGTATGATAGGTATGAACTCATCGAAACGTTGCGACAAGACGACGCTACCACTCAGCTGATAAGTGTAATGATATTACCAGCGAAGTGCTTCGGACACTTTCGGGTCGCTTTGGCGCCCCTAGGAGACGAAGTTATTCGGCTGCGCTAGTCACTCTGTTTCGGGCTTTCTGAAGGTACGGTCACGCAATTTGGTTTCTGGTGTTCTTCAGAGCCAAACGTGCATCACTTTTTCGAACGCACATGTCGTACGCTATATCGGAAGTTGTCAGAAATGTTACCCTACTGTTAAGAAAGCTACGTCGAGTGTTGTAAAAGCGAGTGCAAAAAGTGATATTTTAAAATATAAGCAAACATTAATGAGAGGTGTCTCTTACCATCTTTGTCTGTACTACAGATCTTGCCCTCTGTAGATACAGAGACTAACCTGCGGAAAAGAAAGAACAGGATCAAGTTTGAGATGACAACATAGCAGCCTCCGCCGAAGTAGATTCCACGACTGAAGAACTGTCTTCTGCCCTCGGGGCACAACTTTAAGAGACGACAGGTTAGTGGAAGAAACTGTTAGGGACTCTTATTCAGTCTCTATAGGTCTCTCCAGCTTCCAGATCTGACTTCCAGCACAAAAACGTATATGGTGGAAATTTGTGGTAAGGTCTTATGGGACCAAACTGCTGAGGTCATGGGTCCCTAAGCTTACATACTATTTAATCTAACTTTAACTTACGCTAAGGGCGACACACACTCATGCCCGAAGGAGTACTCGAACCTCCGACGGGGAGAGCCACGCGGACCGTTACAAGACGCCTAAGACCGTGCGGCTAACACCGTATAATTTATACTTTATTTTCGTTACGAGACCCATGACTAGCGTACCTTCGGCAAACTTGGACTCCGACAAGCCCATTAACGCCATGACACTTGTGAAATTTCCAGACAAGTGGTTTCTACAGTGATGGATTCAGTTGCTCCGAGACCCTGACGCTTTATTTTATGTTACAGTAAATTTCACGATATGCTTTGCGATCTGTATGCTGGAAAACAGTAGCCCTTAGAGAAGGTCAGTTTATTGCCGTACGTAGCGCTCCGTCGGACAATTCGTGTAAATCAGGGCGTAGCAAGTCTCGCTGCCCCAGTGGCAAGTTACACCCTAGCGCCGGCCCCCGTCGCTTCCTGTAAGTGATGGGCTGCAGCCTACCTGCGAGCAGGGGAGAATGCTCCGTGGGAGGCGTGAGACGCCGCACCTGCTGATATACGAGCCGCAATTTGCATAACAAAAAATGGGGGTGCCAGGCAGCGCCACTAATAATGACATTAATAGCGAGAGCTGCCGCGCAGAACACGGCGGGGGGCGTATCGGTCGCGGCGGGCAGACAAGAACGCTCGTGCGGAGGTTCTGTGCGGCCCGGGGCTGTCTGGAGGAGCTCGCAAAACAAGCCACTGCGCGACGTGTACACAGCGCCGCGGGTGGCAGAATGCGGAATGAGCGCTGCCGGCGGTGGGGAACCCAGTTCTCCGTGTCGCTTGCTCCGGCAGCGCGAACACGACACAAGGTACGGGCCGTTTTACACAGGCGAGAGACCCTACGTATACAGGCTCTATTCTGCACACCACAAACCACTGTGCAGAGCGCGGCACAGAGTTCTTCCCATTGTAGCACTAGTTAAGCTTTCTTCTCGTTCCACTGGCGTAGGGTGCGCGGGAAGAGTGATCTTTTAAGCGCCTCTGTGGGCGCTGTAATTAGTCTGAACTTACAACTGCGATGCTTACGGGAGCATAGCTTTACGTAGGGACCTACAGTAAACTTCTAGACCTCTCACGTGAAGATAATTTTCAAGTCAGGGCAGCCACAGCTACACAGTGGTTTACATACAGACGTAAAAATTTTTAAAAACACGAAAATAAATAAAAAGTATAATAGTCCGCAACAGCTGTATTTATTTAAGTCGATTAGAGAGAGTCACACAACCCGTTTCACAACTTTAAGTTGCATCTTCTGGTGTATACCTGTACAGAATTGTTGCCTAGAAAGTAGTGCACCACATTCTTTTTTCTCAGCCGAAAACAATGCTAAGAATGTGAAACGTTACGTATGTATTATTTGAAGTCTCCTGAGTGAGCGCGACAAGTGTCAGACACTTCCGACAGATAGCGTAGCTGTAGGACGATTTCAAAATGGCGTCCGTAGGTGATATACGTTACAAGCAACGAGCCGTCATTGAATGTCTCACTGCAGAGAAAGAAACTGTGGGGAATATTAACAAACACTTGTGCAAAGTCTATGGAGCATCTGCTGTCAACAGAAGTGTAGTTAGTCACTGGGCACGGAGGGTGAGGTCATCAGAAGGCGGTTCGGCGGAGCTCCTAAGTAAATGTCATCCAGTAAAATGTTGGGTGTTTAATGCTTGAAGAATAAAAAAAGTAAATAAAATTGATGACGAAAAGTAGTAAAATTAATCTATAAAATACACTGAATAAATTTATTTTTAAAACGTTTCTGAAATCACCAGTGAACGAAAGGAAGAAGATTGTGCTGAAGGTCAAACCGAAACGCTTATGTGTGTGTGTCACCAACATAACATTAATCCTAGAGGTCGAAAACACAGGCTACAAGATGTCCGGTGCGTTGCCGCAGAGTGGTTTCTTAGTCAGTGATCAATTTATGATTCCTAATTATGGTTCTAACTTTTACAGATTGGACATTAATCACTGTTGATGGTTTTACCAACTGAAGAAAGCTAGGAACTCTGTCTTGCTACACCAGCTATATCACATAATTATAAGTAACCACCTTATGGTATTTCCTAAGTAGATGCATAATACTTTCTCCCTTATTTAAATGTATTCACTCATTACTGTGAGAATCACAGATAACTTCGTTTCCCGTTATCAAAATATTAACTTTCAAAAATTTCTGTACAGATATACACCAGAAGAAGTGACTTAAAAGTTGCTAGACGGTTGTGTGAGTCTTTAATCGACGTTCGTAAACACGGGTATTGCGGAATATCGGAGTTTTCAATCAGTTTTCTATTTTTAAAAATTTTTTTCATCTGTATGTAAACGCCTGGGCTCGGCTGTGTGATTGGGCAATCAGTTATGTATCCTTATTATGCTGGTCCTTGAATCTTTGCAAATATACTTTAACGGGATAGTTTATCTTCGAGCCTCTGCTCGATCAGTTTCTTCAGCATTGCCTTGACCTCTCCCTAGGGTCGAACAAATAGGTGATCATGTATGCTTCCCTTCTTTGAATACATCAAATATCCCTTGCTAGTTCTATCCTCAATAGGTCTTCCACATTGCGCAATATACTGTCGTGGTTAATGTTACTAATAACCACCACTGCTACATTTAACATTCGTTTATTACGTAAAAACCAGTTGCGCTGTAATGAGCATCATTCGTGACACTGAAAATTGCACAACATTCTGCGTACTTAATTCTCCCAGAACTGTAGCGAAGACAACACAATCAAATTTATTTTATGATGGGTCCCAGGTGTGTCCCGCGGGAATTCTGTTTCGTAGATTGTGAATGCAGTTCCCTAGTATCCTTCTAATGAACCGAAGTTTGTCACCTGACTTATACAAGAGTGAAACTATGTGACCGTTCAATTTCATATCCCCAAAACCTATTACCCCCACTGATTGAATATACGTGCAGCTTTATTCAGTCAATGGTGCATCATCTGCAAAACAATAAATATTGACTATCAAATAAATATACAATATGAACAATAAGTGTCTCAAAAATACTTCGTTAAGCCACTTATGAATTTTTTTCCATTTCTCTTGATAATGCTCTACCCAGCATAACATGCTGCGTCCTACCAACCAAGAAATCTCTATCTCAGTCATAAATTTCAGGTTCTGCGTCATACTCTCGTACTTCCGGCAATAAGCGTGGATGTCAAATGCTTTTCGGAAGCATCTACTACATCAGATGCAACTGATTGACTACCTAGGTCCCTAGGGTTCAAGACGTCATGTGACAAAAGCAGAGGTTGTGTTTCATATCAACAATATTTTCGGAATTCAAGTCCGTTGTAATGAAGAAAGATATTGAGTGCGACGTGCCTCCTTACTTTTGTCCTCAAAATGTTTTTTTTTTAAATATTCTACAACGGTTTGAGATGGTGAATACACGCCGGTAGTTTTGACCATCCCGTGTAAGAACCTTCTTGAAGAGAGATATGACCTGTTCATTCTTCCAACTACTATACACAGTTTTCTGTTCGATGTATCAGTAATATATTATGGTTGAAAGAGGGATGGACGAGATAGTATAAAAGGTGGCAAGGAGTGTTGTGTTGCCCATAGACAAGCATTAACAGCGGAGGGTTCTATTTAGAGAGCTTAGTGACTTCGAAGGTGGACTAGTCGTTAGATGTCAACTGAGCAATGAATCGATCAGACCCTCTAAGGGTGTCCATGTCGACAATTGGAGGCTATGATTGTGAAGAGAAAAACCGAAAGAGCAACCGCAGCTAAACCAAGACCAGGTAGATCTTTTTATATGGAGGGTCTCTCAAACCTATAGGATTTTGTTGAAACAGGTGATAGTGCGTCCACAGCTGACTATATTGATATATGGAACCAATAGACGGAAACAAACATTTATTGTGTTATGGGCACACACAGCGCACATCACCTTACAACAACGTATTTGATAGTAATTGTTCAGTGCATGCCTGGCAGCGGTGCATGAAGTTCTGCGGCACTCTCTCGAAAGTCCTTGGTATTTGTTGTTCCAGGACGCTTGCAAGTAGATCTCCATCTGTTCTACCAGGTTTTACACACTAACGATGTAATCCTAGAGGTGTGACATACGGCGATCGTGAAGGCCATTGGAAAGTACCTCCCCTTTCCAGTCCAGAGATGAGGGTATCTGTCATTCAGGTGCTCGCGAACATTAACATGGAAGTAGGCTTGTGACCTGTTGTATTAAAACCACATCCATTTGCGGACAACAAGAGGCACAGTTTCTGAGAACTGTGGCATTATACCTCGCAGGAACACAATATTACGTGCACCAGTCAAACAAGGAGGTCTTAGATCTTAGGTGACAGTGGACAACGCCCGCCCATACGTCGACAGAGAATCGTTGCTGGTGGCAACCGACTAGGGTGGCGTGGTGATTGTCCTCGAAACAGACATGGCAGTTACGGCTAACATCATCGCAGATGAATGAGGTCTCATCAGTCAACAATAGTGTGATGTCCTTAGGTTAGTTAGATTTAAGTAGTTCTAAGTTCTAGGGGACTGATGACCATAGCTGTTAAGTACCATAGTGCTCAGAGCCATTTGAACCATTTTGAAGTGAACAATACAAATTTTACAAGGTTCGATACTACAGCACTGCAGTGGATAATACATTGACAAAAGTGAATGCGGAGCTCAAATATCCGTTGCTTCCAGTGCTTGCACAGATTCTTTACGATAGGGGTATAATACCTGTTCCACCGGTGCTCTCCACCCTGTATCCTCCGAGTTGTACGATTTACGGGCAAGTTGACAGGGTGCTTATTGCTCTGTGGTCGGCCACACGATCCAAAACCATCTCTTCAGAATCAATATCCGGACATACGAGGGGCGACAGTAAAGTATTGAGACTGTTGTGAAAAAAAAAATTGTTGCTTACCGTTTTAGTCAAGTTTAGTGTTGTCTCCTTCAAAGTGGTTCCCTTGTGATTGCACACACTTTTTCCAGCGCTTCTGCAATTGATGGTAATATTTCTGCAGCTCATCTTGTGTAATATCCTCCAAGACACTCGGCACAGCTTTTTGGACATCTTGTTTAAAAATGGTGTCCATTGACCGCCGTTTTGACTCTTGGAAACAGAAAAAAGTCGCACGGAGCGATTTCTGGTGAATAATGTGGCTGTGGTTGTACTGAAATTTGTTTCGAGGTTAAAACTGCTGTAATGATAGAGCAGTATGGGATGGCGCATTATCGTGATGGAGAATCCAATTATCACACGTACACGAATAACTCTATTACAAAGTATTTCCAAAATTTCTTTGTGGTAATATTGGCTAACTGTTTGTCCAGAAGGCACCCACTCTTTATGAACAATTCCCTTGGAATCGAAGACGCACACAAGCATGCATTTCACTTTTGACTTTGACATGCGAGCATTTTTGGTCTCGGTGATCCCTTTGAGCACCATTGCGAACTCTGGGATTTTGTCTCTGGGTCGTACTGAAAAAAACATCTTTCATCACCAGTGATAACACGGCTCAACAGTTCTGCATTGATTTCCGTTTGCTCTAGCAGATCAGCTGCCACGTTTTTCCGTGTTTCTCGCTGTTGTGATGTGAGATTTTTGGGGACCATTTTTGCAAAAATCTTTCTCACACGAAGATGTTCAGTTAATATTAGACGAACCGTTTCTCGATTGATGTTCAGTTCTTCTGCAATCATTTTCACGGATAATCTTAAATCAGATCGTACGAATTCACGCACCGTGGCCATGTTGACCGTAAGTTGTCGTCACGTTTTCACCCAATTTAACGCAAAAGAAATGGCATTCCGTTGCACAATATTATGCGGTGCCATTTCCGTGACGAGAGACACAAACACGTGTTAACTTAGTACTCACAACTCATGACTGAGCAGTTGCGTCGATTTGCCGCTTGGACTTGAAGCAGCTTACAGACCTAGGTCAAAGATATTGCTCCTACTCAAGCCTGCAGGGTTGCCACATCTTGCAATGATGTAATGGGCTCATTACTTTATTGTCGCACCTCGTATCATCTTCAAGTTAGTATGATACCTGGTGGGAAAGCGTTTTATGTTCATTCGTGCTGCAGTGGCCCTACACCCGAAGCAGTGTATATTAAATGCACGTCTACCAACTCTCGTGATGAGAGTACATTCCATTTTCGACTATGCATCATTCACTGTACGCAGTAACACACCTCACGACTGACACATCGCAAGCTGTCTGATGCAATGCACAGCTGGAACAACAGATAGTGGTAAAGGCACTATGAGCTAAGTTGTGTTCATTATGTCTGTATACTGGCCGGGGTGTACCCTACCTATCACCTGCTGCCTGTTCCAGTATACAACAAACATCCGGGAGAACTGCATGCGCTGATGAAATACTTGCACTGAGACTGGCGGTCGTCGCTTTGAACAATCACTGTGAGCTACGTTGTTGTTATGCGACGTACGCTTTGTATGCTCATGGCAATAAATATCTATTTCACACCATTAGTTCCCTGCCTCATTATAACCGGTTGTGTACCCACTGTCACCTCTTACGGTTTGACAGAAAAGAATCGAGACATCATCTATACTTCCGACTGGAACAATGACCAACACAATTTGTTTTGTTTTTTATTTTGCTTAATGGTTCTTTGTTTCAGTGCCCCAGAACCATTCTCACGACATCATATTATCAATAAGTCACAGCACATAATTAAATACATAATGTAATAATGTAAGATACGCCTTAAAGATATCTTCTCTCTCTAATAGCAAACATATGCGGCCGAATGATGTCCCTTGAATTCCTAACGCTCTCTTCCCAAACAGATGTGTCAGAAACAAAAAGCAAAGGTCAATGCTAAGCTTTAAATAAAGGCAAACTGCTGATAGCAGTGAGGATAGTACCCCATATGTCAAGAATAATTTTTTCTTCTTATAAAACGAGTTTCAGCTTCTGTACTGACGAACCGGGAACATAGAGCACTGGCGATGGAAGGGTGATGGTGTCCAAAGTCCACCTACACAGAAGCGCTTATACAAGACAACAAGTGTCTGGTGCAGTTGTTACACCAGTTATTGCTGCTATAATGACAGGATATCAAGATTGAAGTGAGTCTGAACGATAAGAAAATGGCTCTGAGCACTATGGGACTTAACTTCTGAGGTCATCAGTCCTCTAGAACTTAGAACTACTTAAACCTAACTAACCTAAGGACATCACACACATCCATGCCCGAGGCAGGAGTCGAACCTGCGACCGTAGTCTGAACGATATGCTATTGCCGGTGCACGAACGATGGGACACCGCATCTCCGAGGTAGCGATAAAGTGGAGATTTTCTCATTAGACCATTTCACAAGTGTACTGTGAATATCAGGAAACCGGTAAAATAACAGTCTCCGACATCGCTGCAACCGGAAAAATGTCTTGCAAGAACGGGAACAACGACCGCTGAAGATAATCGTTCAGCGAGACGTAAGTCCGTCCCTTCCTCAAATTGCAGCAATGTGGACCATCAGTAAGTGTCATCGTGCGAACCATTCAAAGAAATATCATCGATAAGGGCTTTCGTAGCCGGAGGCTCACTCGTGTATCCTTGATGACTGAACGATACAAGCTGTAAGCCTTGTCTGGGCCCGTCAACACCTGTGGGACTGACGACCATAGCTGTTAAGTCCCATAGTGCTCAGAGCCATTTCAACCCGTCAACACCGACATGACTATTGATGACTGGCACATGTTGCCTGTCAGATGTCTCGTTTTAAATTGTATCGAGTGGGTTGACGCGTAGGGGTATGGAGACAACCTCATTAATCCGTATACCCTCCATGTCAGCAGGAGCCTATCAAGCTGGTGCAGGCTCTGTAATGGTGTGGGCGTGAGCAGTTGGAGTGATACGCTACCCCTGTTATGTCTAGATACGACTGTGATGGATGACACGTCCTTTGAGCTTTCTGACAGACGTGGGCAATTCCAGCAGTACAATGCGACACCCCATACCTACAGAACTGCTATATAGCGGCTCCAAGAACAGCTGTGTTTAAACAATTTTGGTGGCCACCAGGTTCCCCAGACATGAACATCATGGAGCATGTCTGGGATTCCTTTCAACGTGCTGTTCAGAAGACGTCTCCACCCCTTCCGTACTCTTACGGATTTACGGACAGCCCTGCCGGATTCATGGTGTCAATTCCCTCCAGTACTACTTGAGGCGTCGAGTCCACGCCACGTCGTGTTGCGGCACTTCTGCGTTCTCTCGGGGGCCCTACACGATATTAGGCAGGTGTATCAGTTTCTTTTGCTCTCCAGTGTAGTCCAATGACTGTGCGTAGGGAGTTGGAAGGAATGGGGAGCAATAGTTGAGCATCTCCTCATAATCCACGATGCGAAGTAGTATAAAGCGCGACGGCATTGCACAGTGAATTAATGAAACGATGTTTTGACGAATTCCTGGAGTGCCAACAATGAAGCACGCAGGAGATTGTGTTACGGTATTGGAGGTATTTCTCGTAGATAGGGCGTGGTCCGTTTTGCGTGCTTAAGAGAATGTTGAACGCGGAAGGATATGAACACGTTTTACAGCTTTTTGTGCTGCGTACAGTGGAGGATCAGTTAGAAGACGTTGATTATAACAGAATGACAGTGCACCTTGTCATAAAGCAACATCTGCGAGGCAGTGGTTTATGGACAAATACATTCCTTGTCTGGCCTGCTAGAGTCCCAAAGTAAACCTTTGCGATGAGTTGGAATGCCGACTTCGCCTCAGCGTCCAACGTTGCAGCTTTCCCTGGTATCAGGAATGGGCTGTTATCCATCCAGAGACATTCAGACACCTCACTGAAACTATTCTCAGCGGAGTTGAAGCCGTCATATAGGCGGAGGTTGGACACACCCAGATGTCCACATAGTGTTGACAGTGACGTGGATTCTATCGATCTCTTGAGCTTCGCACTAGTATCTGCTTCACTCATCTCTGCAGCGGTGAGAGAATTATTCCAGGAAAATACTCCTGTAATTTCCTTAATAAAGATTCATTTGAAAAAAGAACTTCAGCATTTATTATTGCTAAGGTCTAATTTCGTCTCGTATACTGCATACTTTTAATTTGTCGTCACTTTATCAATGATTAACTGAACTGAATAAATTACACGCTTCTCTAAGAAGACGTAAAATATATTGACTAGGTATACTGCTTAAAGATAAAACATAGATATTCTTGTGAAAATAACTGACCTATTCAGTTTTATTTGGTGTCACGAACATTCGACTTCGAAGTCGTAGCTTGAGTGTGATTTTTCTTTTATTTTTTGATTATCCATTGGAAATTACTATCGAAACCCTGAGACTTTGAAAACAACGATTTTGTTTGTTTAGAGATATAATTCCCGTATCAAGAGCGTTTTTCCAGTATTATTGATGGTGTTAGCGATATGAGAGCTGCTCCAATATTCTGGTTGATCACTTATGCAAAAAATCCCACATGCTGTGCACCACGTACACTGTAGACAGTCCGCAGTACACGTTAAAAGCAGTGCCCTGTAGACTTACTCCTGTATATCTAGTGTAAATACGCACCAGTTTGTCCATTAGAGGAGAGGAAGAAATCCCAAATGCATCAGAATAATGAAGGAATCCACACTTCACTGGCATCACACATAAAATATAATAATACACGAAAAATGCACTTTACAATGGAATTATCTCCAGAAGCGAGTCATGCGGAAATAATGGCAAATCGGGAGTAGCAGCGGAATACTGACATCCGATCTGGCCTTCAGGATGCTTCACTCTTTTTAAGCAGTGTTCTTATATTGTCCACACTACAGATGAACTATTACTTTTTATTTAATTAATTCGATCACATGTGCTTTGCCATTTTAACAAGGCATTGTCAGTGGCTGTTCTGGAAAGTTTTACTATACACTGAAAAGGTAGTTACAGTAAAACATTTAATTCATTACTTCAAAATACTTCACTTCTGCCTCATGTGGAAGATTGGTTCACAGTTTCCGTCTCCATATACCAGCTGTAATTTCGTAATGAAGGGCTAATATTTCAGGTATTTTCAATCTGAAATCGAATATGTGAAAAGGAAAACATGACATATTCCAGGACACAGGCTGAAGCTGCCTTGTTAAAAAAGTCGAAATGGGTCTGGCCGTACCCATACAAACAATAAAAACAGATGAAAATATCTATGTATGTTCCATATCTCCTCCTGAAGCAATGGACCGACTTTAACCACACGTGGTACACATATTAATTACTGTCTGGAATGACTCACTGGAGGTGTAACAACCACACGTCTCTCAGGATGTTGGGGTGGTGGTGAAAAAGGTGTGTAGCCTAAGACGTCAGAATACCCATACTTTTGTTACCTAGTACTTGAGAATGAGAGCTCTTCAAAGACTTGCAACAAACTTTGCACATAATTTTAAATCTTTACGAAATTCTTTGTCGCTGACGAATTCCACAAAATGGTGAAAGAAAAAGAGTTTGTCGCTCACTACATTTTTGCTCTTCATCCAGTAGAACTGCCACATGAAGCGTGATGGTTTAGTTTATTACTCCTTTACTACCAACTGCATCCGTGATACATTATATAGACAGCATTCACATACACCACTGAATATACCAGAAAAGTCACATGACTGTACGAGTCTTAGCTCAGGACATACGTCATAAACACTGAATGCGTGGAACATTACCGCATCATGCAAGATGTTTATATTCATTATTTTGTTGCTTTTAACTCTGTTTGTAACAATTTTCTCAGACAGTATCCACATTTTCCGCTGAATGTACCTACAAACACATAACATTGTACAACACACAGTTCGTGAGATATGACGTCAAGCACTGAAATGCGATAAAAACTGCCGAATGATGGATGACGTACTTGCTTCTACGCAACTAGTTTTATTCGCAATACATCTAGTACAAAGTATCCACGTATGACGCTGAACGTAACTACAAGAATGTATCAATTTACAACACATAGCTCAGGACATATGGCGTCGTAGACACTTAGTTGCGTGCGATACTGCCTCATCATGCGTGACGTTTTAATTTATTACTTCTTCACAACTAAATCTATTCGCAACACATTTAGATGACAATAGCCAGGTATACCACTGCACGTACCTGCAAAATTATATCATTGTACAGCACATATCTCAGGAAACATAACACCGTAAACATTAAGTTCCGTAAAATTTTCAACTCGCAGTTTGAGGTGAAACTCGGTAGACGAACAACTAAATTATGCTAAATACTTGTTAAATGTGTTTGACTTGTGGTTTGGCGTGCATGGTAGATTGGTGTTGTACATTTTTGGGCAGGACTACAGTAAAAACAGTTGCTAATTATTAGCGTAACATAAGGTTCTATTTAATCACTACTTCTCCCGTCTAAGGATCATTATTTTGTTAAAGAAATCTCCACCTGGGAACGAGTAGCAGTGTTGTCTGTCAAACAGTGTAAATGACACTAAATTCATGCTCAAAAGTTATCTTATACAACCAGCAAACAAGCTAAATGCATGTTGAGTAATCTCAACTATACAAGAGTAAGGATTTTTTTATCATTCTTCAATGCTGACGCATAATAGTGTCACTACTAGTTGCAGATCGTCTGTCCAATTTACCGTCACTCTTATTCGAGATAGACCACTTTGTTTTAAGCAAAATGAACAGTTTTGACACACAATACCACACGCTCACAACACTAATGTATTATTCCCTGCTAAAAATATTTCATAAATGTTTGCCGCGCGAAGTAGCCGCACGGTCTAGGGATCCTTGTCACGGTCCGTGCGGCTTCCCCCGTCGGAGGTTCGAGTCCTCCCTCGGTCATGGGTATGTGTGTTTTCCTTAGCGTAAGTTAAAGTTAGAATAAGTAGAGTGTAAGCTTAGGGACGGATGACCTCTGATGTGTTGGCAAATGTGCCAACACCTTGTAGATAGAGGAGGCCGAAATGCACGCTATCTAACGCAGACGGGCGTGAATTCTGGAACAGGATAAGTAGTGAATTCTAATAAGAAAAGTATGCAGCTCCTCGAATACTTAACTTTTATCTATCCTTGTTGGTTTACAACGTTCTTGATGAGACATTTCATACGATAACTATCAAACTATGTAAGGCTAATGGCGCCTTGCTAGGTCGTAGTCATGGACTTAGCTGAAGGCTATTCTAACTGTCTCTCGGCAAATGAGAGAAAGGCTTCGTCAGTGTAGTCGCTAGCAAAGTCGTCGTACAACTGGGACGAGTGCTATCCCGTATCTCGAGACCTGCCTTGTGGTGGCGCGCGGTCTGCGATCACACAGTGGCGACACGCGGGTCCGACATGTACTAAATGGACCGCGGCCGATTTAAGATACCACCTAGCAAGTGTGGTGTCTGGCGGTGACACCACAACCTCAGCAGTTTGGTCCCATAAGACCTTACCACAAATTTCCAAATTTCCATAAAAGTTGTTATGAAATAACCAGGCTTCATACATCAGCGGAGAACAATTTTTATTAGGTAAGATACTGTTTGCGATATAATTAGAGATTGTTCACAATCTAAATGGAATTTATTACCTCTGAGTGGGTTCTGAGCCACCGATACACAGTTATTATTGTAATAATCACCACCAATATATATATCTGTTTAAAAATTCAATTAGAAACTGTCGCTGCAATATTTCACAAAGATGGCGGCTAACATAAGACAACCACTTACCGAATCTCCTTCAGGCACTGTTTTACTACTAACAAATAATATATTCATAATCTTTTCTGCACCTTTACAATATGCACTAACATTTAAAAGTAAATCTCAGTGTTAATCACTTATTATTCAGCATTTACCAAGAAACCGCACCGTAGATCAATAGCGCTAATAGCTGCGCTCCATTGTAGCTGATAAGAAAACTAAACATTCATATAGGACGAGATTCAAATTGAAATAAAAGTTCAAATAAAAGGTTGATTTCAATGACACAGAAACTCAATTTTTCAAGTATTACTTAACAACATCATACAGTTTTTTACAGACCTCTGTGTTATGAGACATTAATCACATCTAATCAGTACAATAGTTCGAACAAGAAGATGGATTATTCAAGAAGAATCATAGACAACAAAAGATGGAGATTTTCATTGGTTCAAATGGTTCAAATGGCTCTGAGCACTATGGGACTCAACTGCTGAGGTCATTAGTCCCCTAGAACTTAGAACTAGTTAAACCTAACTAACCTAAGGACATCACAAACATCCATGCCCGAGGCAGGATTCGAACCTGCGACCGTAGCGGTCTTGCGGTTCCAGACTGCAGCGCCTTTAACCGCACGGCCACTTCGGCCGGCGAGATTTTCATTATCTTTGTCCATAGGTATTGTTTAAGATACAAGTTTGTTACAGACTATTTAATTATGTTATTGACTATAACTATTTATTATTTTAATAAAGATGAAGTCCTTTTTATTAATATCACGAGAATTTTCATTTAGATTCCACACACAATGATGTCGTAAATATTTTTCTGATAAAATATGTGCGTGGATGATAAAGTACCTATGCGAGTAAACACATGCTCAAAATCTCATCATGAACCTCTGAAACGATTTCAACCAGATTTGGTATAGTTATAATCCGGAAAATAATACTGTAGTGGTAAGAATCACCTGCTTTCTCTAGGAGAGACGATGATAACATGGAGAGACATGGGAGGAGGAAGAGACAGGGAGAGGCAGATAGAGGTAGGAGAGGGAATTATGACAGAGTGAGGGGAGAGTAGGAGATGGACCAAGAAAGGAAAGAGGAGGAGATGGATAGAAGAAAAGGAGAAGATTGGCAAAGGTAGTGGGGAGGAGCATATGAACAGACAAGTTGGGATGAGGAGATAGATTGGATAAAGAGAGGGAGAGGTGGAGGTGGTGGACAGGAGCCTTTGAGGTGGTTAGAGGGAGGAGGAAGGAGAGCAGATAATGCCAGAGAAACGGAGTATAAGGAGGTGGACAGAGAGAGGGGAAGGCGGAAATGGATAGAGTGATTTGGCAAGAGGAGATGGCCAGAGAGAGTAGGAGATGACCTAGTAGATGATATACCAAGGGAACGCCAGCTTTCTCAGCCAATAAATAAGATAAAAAATTCTTTTGCAGCATGCAAAAGCGCGTTTACTTGTAAATTGATGCATTTTTTATTCTAGTGCATGTATGACTTCCAAAAAGGACGAGGCAAACATCCAGTGGTAATTAGTCTGCCGCTGCCTGAGCTGCGCACGCCTAGTTCTGACGGCGTGTGGTTTGTGCGCGTGTTGCAGGCCCGCTGGTCGAGGTGCAAGCGATCGTGCGCGGCACGGCGCTGCTGCCCTGCGACATCGAGCCGCCCGCGCCCAACGACAGCGTCATCCTCGCCATCTGGTTCAAGAACGAGATGACGCCCTTCTACAGGTGAGAACGCCACACGCGGCGCGAGCCACATTGCCACGCACCCGTGTAAAAATTGTGAAATTGTGTGGAAATCGTCCGAAAGTACCACAAACAGCGACACAAAGAAATGATAAAATCCATTAAGCAATAGAAATAGCTCTGCTGTAATCTAGGGCAAATAAATAAATGCTTCTAATGTTACGGTATTTACTGGATATCAAAAATTGTTAAATATAAATAGACAGATAGTCGTCTGGGAAAAAAGAGCGTAAAAAAATAATGCCCCATGAATCGCAGATTGCACTGGTGGGGTGTCTCGTATGACTCAACGATACATAGCCGTACCGTAGGTGAAAATATAACGGTGTGGTGGTGCAGATGGCAGAGGAAACATGTGGTTCTTGCAGAGGGCAGGAGCCTTTTCAGCACTTGCAGCGGCAGCAGTCTGCATATCTGATCAGGTTGTTGGTTGTTTTTGGGGAAGGAGACCAGACAGCGTGGTCATCGGTCTCATCGGATTAGGGAAGGATGGGGAAGGAAGTCGGCCGTGCCCTTTCAGAGGCACCATCCCGGCATTTGCCTGGAGTGATTTAGGGAAATCACGGAAAACCTAAATCGGGATGGCCGGACGCGGGATTGAACTGTCGTCCTCCCGAATGCGAGTATCTGATCAGGTTACATCAGCCAAACTGCCCTTGCGATCCTGGTATTGCAAACGCCGGAATCGGGGAACTATAGCCGCGATTTTTCCCGAGGATATGCAGATTTATTGTATGGTTAAACGGCGATGTCATCCTCTATGTTAAAATATTCCGGAAGTGAAATAGCCTCCCACTCGGATCTCCAAGTTGAGAGTACACAGGAAGATATCGTCAGCAAGAAAAATAAAACTGGCATTCTGCGGGTAAGTGTGTGTAATGTTAGATTCCTTAGTCATGTAGGTAGGTTAGAGAATTTAAAAAGATGAGTTGATAGGCTGAAGTTAGATATAGCAAGGACTTAGTGAAGTAAGATGGCAGGATCGAAAGGGCTTCTGGTCATGTGAGTACTCGATTATAAATACAAAATCAGTTAGAGGTAACGCAAAGAATAGGTTAATAAATAATAAGACCATAGGAATACTGGTAAGGTACTGTGAGCGTCGTAGTGAATGCATTATAGCAGCCAAATTGGACAGAAAGCCAACACTCTCCGAAATAGTTCAAGTTAGTATGCGAAACAGCGGCGCAAATGATGAAGAGTGAAGAGATAGAGAGAATGTATGATGCAGTTAAAGAAATTGTTCACATACGTAACGGAGGGACAAATTTAATTGTGCTGGGTGACTAGGATTCGGTAGCACGAAGAGGAATAGAAGGAAAAATAATAGTACGTATCGACTGGGGCAATGACTGAAAGGGATAGCCTCCTGGAAGATTTTACAGAGAGCATAGTTTAATCGTCGCTAACACTTGGTTTCAGAATTACGAAAGAAAGTTGTAAACGTGAATGGAAGGTTTCAGACTGATTCAGTAACGCTGAAACATAGAAATCGGAAACAGATTTAAAACTGTAAGATAGTTCGAAGGTTTAATCGGGAGTTAACCATAAGTTATTGCTTATGAACTTTAGATTACAACTTAAGAAATTGCAAAAATGTAGTAAATTAAAAACATGGGACTTGGATAAATTGAAACAACCAGATGATATTGAGAATTTCAAAGGGAGCGTGAGGCAACGATTGAGTGAAACAGAGTAAAGAAATACAGTAATAGATGAATGGGTGACTTTGAGAAGTGAAATAAAGAGGGTAGCAGATGGTCAAATAAGTAAGATATCATGGAAGATATTGAGTTTATTGATGAAACGAAAAGATTTAAAAATGTAGCAAATCAAGCAATCGAAATAGCATATAAACCTCTAAAAATCAGACTGAGATAAAGTGCAAAATGGCTTAGCGGGAATTGCTAGATGACAAATACGTATAGCAGCATGTATAACTCGGGGTATACCACCTAGGGAAAATTTAAATATGCCATTGGAGAAAACGGATACCGCTATCTGAATATCAAGAGCTCAGGTAGAAAACCAGTACTAAGCAAACAAGGGAAAGCTGAAAAGGAGAAGAAACATGTGGAGTGGCTGCACAAGAGAAACGAGAGTAATATTATAAAAAGAAATGAGGAAATTGATGAAGATAAGATGGGAATTGCGATTAAGCAAAAATTGAGACGGAAAACCTACTAATACCGTAAGCACGTCCAAATGAATGTTTCTTGCTGTACATATTTGGCTGTAAAGAGGCTTGTACAGGATAAAGTAGCTAGGACAGCTGCATCAGACTAAAACCACAACAAAAACAACAAGAAAATAATTGAAATGCAAGGGAGGGATGCATGGTATTCCAGAAATTCAGCCTCTATAAAACTGCGCTCTAATTTACACTTGGTAATAACGTTTCCACAAGACACAGACCAAGTACCACAGATATCCTTAGAAAATGATTCACAATTGTAGTGAATGGAATATGAAATTGAGGATTCCTTACATGACGACTAGTTTGGGTTCCGGTAAGTAAAGGGTGCCAAAGAGGCTGTCAGACGGTGCGATGGATAAGGGGAAACAAGACATTTTGAAAAATTGAGACACTTTCGTAGAATTTGAAGACCGAAAAGCGTTCAACAATACAAAATGATATAACATGTTCGAAATTACGAGCAAAGTTTTAGTAAACAATGGAGAAAAATTGGTAACGTGCAAAATGTACAAATTCTAAAGGGAAGATCAAGAGCGAAGTGCTCGGATTAGAAAGTGTGTATAACAGGTACGTAACTTTCACTTCCAGTGTTCAATATATGCATCGAAGAACCAATAATCAGACCAAAGGAACAAGAATGGGGTTAAAATTCAGAGTGACAATATTGCTACCTTCAATGAAAGTAAAGAAGAATTATAAGACGTGTTCAACGGAATGGTCTAATGAAACACAATGTGGGTTGGAAGTAAACTGAGGAAAGTCGAAAATAATAAGGAGCAGCAAGTATTTATTCAGTGAACAAGTTAACAAGCGGGTGTCGTGCCCATTTGTTCTAGATAATTGTTGTAGATGTTGTTTTGTAGTCTGTGCCCCGATTAGGGGCAGTCTTGTATCAGTCTCCTAATTGTAAGAGTAAGACTTTTTGCAATCAAATGATAACGAGACAAATCGAAAAAAGTAGATAAACTGTTTATTATTTCAAGGGCAATCGCCTAAACTCTTGATACATACACTCCTGGAAATTGAAATAAGAACACCGTGAATTCATTGTCCCAGGAAGGGGAAACTTTATTGACACATTCCTGGGGTCAGATACATCACATGATCACACTGACAGAACCACAGACACATAGACACAGGCAACAGAGCATGCACAATGTCGGCACTAGTACAGTGTATATCCACCTTTCGCAGCAATGCAGGCTGCTATTCTCCCATGGAGACGATCGTAGAGATGCTGGATGTAGTCCTGTGGAACGGCTTGCCATGCCATTTCCACCTGGCGCCTCAGTTGGACCAGCGTTCGTGCTGGACGTGCAGACCGCGTGAGACGACGCTTCATCCAGTCCCAAACATGCTCAATGGGGGACAGATCCGGAGATCTTGCTGGCCAGGGTAATTGACTTACACCTTCTAGAGCACGTTGGGTGGCACGGGATACATGCGGACGTGCATTGTCCTGTTGGAACAGCAAGTTCCCTTGCCGGTCTAGGAATGGTAGAACGATGGGTTCGATGACGGTTTGGATGTACCGTGCACTATTCAGTGTCCCCTCGACGATCACCAGTGGTGTACGGCCAGTGTAGGAGATCGCTCCCCACACCATGATGCCGTGTGTTGGCCCTGTGTGCCTCGGTCGTATGCAGTCCTGATTGTGGCGCTCACCTGCACGGCGCCAAACACGCATACGACCATCATTGGCACCAAGGCAGAAGCGACTCTCATCGCTGAAGACGACACGTCTTCATTCGTCCCTCCATTCACGCCTATCGCGACACCACTGGAGGCGGGCTGCACGATGTTGGGGCGTGAGCGGAAGACGGCCTAACGGTGTGCGGGACCGTAGCCCAGCTTCATGGAGACGGTTGCGAATGGTCCTCGCCGATACCCCAGGAGCAACAGTGTCCCTAATTTGCTGGGAAGTGGCGGTGCGGTCCCCTACAGCACTGCGTAGGATCCTACGGTCTTGGCGTGCATCCGTGCGTCGCTGCGGTCCGGTCCCAGGTCGACGGGCACAGCACCTTCCGCCGACCACTGGTGACAACATCGATGTACTGTGGAGACCTCACGCCCCACGTGTTGAGCAATTCGGCGGTACGTCCACCCGGCCTCCCGCATGCCCACTATACGCCCTCGCTCAAAGTCCGTCAACTGCACATACGGTTCACGTCCACGCTGTTGCGGCATGCTACCAGTGTTAAAGACTGCGATGGAGCTCCGTATGCCACGGCAAACTGGCTGACACTGACGGCGGCGGTGCACAAACGCTGCGCAGCTAGCGCCATTCGACGGCCAACACCGCGGTTCCTGGTGTGTCCGCTGTGCCGTGCGTGTGATCATTGCTTGTACAGCCCTCTCGCAGTGTCCGGAGCAAGTATGGTGGGTCTGACACACCGGTGTCAATGTGTTCTTTTTTCCATTTCCAGGAGTGTATATAACTCGGTGATACAAGATGGCCAATGCCGTCATGGAAAAACTTTTTAGGTTGCTTACGGAACCGTGATTATACCCAAGTTTGCACCTCTTCGTCTGAAGCAAATAAAAGTTACTTTTTTTTTTTTTTGAGTCATCCGTCTTCTGACTGGTTTGATGCGGCCCGACACGGATTTCTCTCCTGTACCAAACTACCAAACTGTTCATCGCAAAGTAACACTTGCAACGTACGTCATCAATTATTTTCTGGATTTATTCCAATCTCTGTCTTCCTCTAAAGCTTTTACCCTCCACGACTCCCTCTGGTACCATGGCATTTGTTCCATGATATCTTAAGAGACTCCTATCATCCTGTCCCTTCACCTTGTCAGTGTTTTCCACATATTCCTTTCCTCTCCGATTCTGCGCAGAACCTCCTCATTCCTCATCTTATCAGTCCACCTAATTTTCAACATTCGTCTGTAGCACCACACCTCAAATTTTTCGATGCTCTTCTGTTCCGGTTTTCCCACAGACCACGTTTCACTACCATGCAATGCTGTGCTCCACACGTACATTCTCAGAAATTTCTTCCTCAAATTAAGGCGTATGTTTGATACTAGCACAGTTCTCTTGGCCAGGAATGCCCTTTTTGCAAGGGCTGGTCTGCTTTTGATGTTTTCCTTGCTCCGTCCGTCACTGTTTATTTCGCTGCCTAGATAGTAGAATTCCTTAACTGCATGTATATCCTGACCATCAATCCTAATGTTAAGTTCCTCGCTGTTCTCATTTCTGCTACCTCTCATTACTTTCGTCTTTCTTCCATTTGCTCTCATTCCATATTCTGTGCTCATTGCACTGTTCATTCCATTTAGCAGATCATGTAATTCTTCTTGACTTTCACTCAGGATAGCAAAGTCATAAGCGAATCGTATAATTGATATCCTTCACCTTGAATTTTAATTGCACTCTTGAACCTCTATTTTAATACCGTCATTGCTTCTTCGATGTACAGATTAAACAGTAAGGGCGACCGTCTACATTAATGTCTTACACTCTTCTTAATCCGAGCACCTCGTTCTTGGTCGCCCACACTTATTATTCCTTCGTGACGTACATATGATCGTCAGGGCTCAAATGATATCTAAATCGCATGGGGAGGATGTGAACCGTATTTTGGATATGCAGGTCTTCAACGAAAGCCTTCTGCAGCGTACTCGAAAGATATTTGTCAACTTGTTGTTGGACATTTTGTCGGTAGGTTGTTTCGACTACGACGCAGAAATCTCGCTGGAATGCCCTTAGTCATCATCCACATAGTCCCGGTCTCCTCTCATGTGATTTCCAAAATTTTGTATCCCTTAAGGAAGATATTCGTGGCTATCGATTTACGTTGGACGAATAGATGCGTGCCTGGTTGCAATCGTGGCTATGTAGGCAATCGATTTTTTTTTTCGATTAAGCACTGATTGTCTTGTCTCAAAGTGAGATAAATATATTTATCGTTACGGCAATTACTTTTGGAATAATAAAAGTTTATCTTACTTTATTCCATCTCTCTCGTCATTACTGGACTGCCTCTTACAAGATATACGGTGCTTGTAGGGTAACAGAGACAATCATGTTTAGAACGTGTAGTTGCTATTTGCCAAAGAGCCTCCACAGTGTGCCCCAGATACGTCGTAAGCGACTTAATTGGAACTCAGAAACTTAAATTTTACTGGGAAACGATGACCTGAGATGTATTTATCGCAAGTGATTGTTAAGTGCTTTAAAACCTGATTCACTTAGCGTGGTCTTCGTACTCAAAGTAGAGTTTTCCTAAATACAGCGCAATACGTATCATATATGAAAAGGTCGTTTCACCAAACGTTCAGTTATAGCAACACTTAAAAATACAGGGTGGACAAACTAAAACTGGCCCAGAAAATATTTATGCACCTTAAAGTAGGCACTCCAACGTACATCAGCAACAGAATCAGATGATGTAAGTCAGGTTGCCTATCTTAAAGTGCATTTTTTTGGTGTTGGTTTCATTCTCCCCACCCAGTATAAATGTCTCCCGAGTAGAGTCATAAAACAGCACATGTCTGACTTATTGAACGAATCCTACGAAAATTGCTCTCACAAGAGATCGCTTGCAAGATATTCATGTTCGACTTATTCTTGTGTATTGGTCACGGGCCTGATTTCAATGAAAGAGAGGAAAGATTGAATGAAAGGCTGCAGCGTTCACCTCGCACTGGTTTAGGAAATGAGAATGTGACAGAGCGCAATAGAAATGCAAAAACAAACTGTGATGGGAGACACCGCGGGAAAGACTCAGCGAGCAACGGAAACGCTTACAAAATTCCAATAATCAGATTTTGAAACTGAGTCAATAAGCATACCACTGCCTCCAGTACACGTATTTCGCAGTGACCCAAAATTTAAGTGCAATTTGGGCTCGTATAGAAGGGTGTCAATGATCTTTTATCCCGTATTCCACTCGTGAACTGAATAGGAAAGTGCAGGAGCGGCAGTGATGGGAGAATATTCCGCAACACGCTGTTCAATCCCTTTTGAAATACAGATGCTTAAATTTTTCTACACATCATGTTTCTCTTTTAAGGTGATTGTAGAGCAGCGTAGCTAAATGTTACATCAGTAGTCTCTTCAGCCTTTTTTCTTTTAATTTCTATTATATATCGCAGAAAGGAATCCAAAATTCAAAAATGGCTCAAATGTCTCTGTGCACTATGGGACTTAACTTCTGAGATCATCAGTCCCCTAGAACTTAGAACTACTTAAACCTAACTAACCTAAGGATATCACACAGATCCATTCCCGAGGCAGCATTCGAACCTGCGACCGTAGCGGTCACGCGGTTCCAGACTGTAGAGCCTAGAACCGCTCGGCCACTCTGGCCGACGAATTCGAAATACACTCCTGGAAATTGAAATAAGAACACCGAGAATTCATTGTCCCAGGAAGGGGAAACTTTATTGACACATTCCTGGGGTCAGATACATCACATGATCACACTGACAGAACCACAGGCACGTAGACACAGGCAACAGAGCATGCACAATGTCGGCACTAGTACAGTGTATATCCACCTTTCGCAGCAATGCAGGCTGCTATTCTCCCATGGAGACGATCGTAGAGATGCTGGATGTAGTCCTGTGGAACGGCTTGCCATGCCATTTCCACCTGGCCCCTCAGTTGGACCAGCGTTCGTGCTGGACGTTCAGACCGCGTGAGACGACGCTTCATCCAGTCCCAAACATGCTCAATGGGGGACAGATCCGGAGATCTTGCTGGCCAGGGTAGTTGACTTACACCTTCTAGAGCACGTTGGGTGGCACGGGATACATGCGGACGTGCATTGTCCTGTTGGAACAGCAAGTTCCCTTGCCGGTCTAGGAATGGTAGAACGATGGGTTCGATGACGGTTTGGATGTACCGTGCACTATTCAGTGTCCCCTCGACGATCACCAGTGGTGTACGGCCAGTGTAGGAGATCGCTCCCCACACCATGATGCCGTGTGTTGGCCCTGTGTGCCTCGGTCGTATGCAGTCCTGATTGTGGCGCTCACCTGCACGGCGCCAAACACGCATACGACCATCATTGGCACCAAGGCAGAAGCGACTCTCATCGCTGAAGACGACACGTCTCCATTCGTCCCTCCATTCACGCCTGTCGCGACACCACTGGAGGCGGGCTGCACGATGTTGGGGCGTGAGCGGAAGACGGCCTAACGGTGTGCGGGACCGTAGCCCAGCTTCATGGAGACGGTTGCGAATGGTCCTCGCCGATACCCCAGGAGCAACAGTGTCCCTAATTTGCTGGGAAGTGGCGGTGCGGTCCCCTACGGCACTGCGTAGGATCCTACGGTCTTGGCGTGCATCCGTGCGTCGCTGCGGTCCGGTCCCAGGTCGACGGGCACAGCACCTTCCGCCGACCACTGGCGACAACATCGATGTACTGTGGAGACCTCACGCCCCACGTGTTGAGCAATTCGGCGGTACGTCCACCCGGCCTCCCGCATGCCCACTATACGCCCTCGCTCAAAGTCCGTCAACTGCGCATACGGTTCACGTCCACGCTGTCGCGGCATGCTACCAGTGTTAAAGACTGCGATGGAGCTCCGTATGCCACGGCAAACTGGCTGACACTGACGGCGGCGGTGCACAAATGCTGCGCAGCTAGCGCCAGTCGACGGCCAACACCGCGGTTCCTGGTGTGTCCGCTGTGCCGTGCGTGTGATCATTGCTTGTACAGCCCTCTCGCAGTGTCCGGAGCAAGTATGGTGGGTCTGACACACCGGTGTCAATGTGTTCTTTTTTCCATTTCCAGGAGTGTAGTATGAGTCATAGACCTACATTCGCTCAACTTTTGTGAGAACCGTACGATTAATCTGTATTAAGTTTCTTAAATTTAGTATCGCTTTTAATGTATCTTCTAACCGAGTACGTTAAATGAATGGAAGTTGGATAACTGCAAAAGTTTTCTTGGTTGCAAAATGGTTCAAATGGCTCTGAGCAGTATGGGACTTGGCATGTGTGGTCATCAATCCCATAGAATAAGTTACACCTAACTAACCTAAGGACATCACACACATCCATGCCCGAGGCAGGATTCGAACCTGCGAACGTAACAGTCCCGCGGTTCTGGACTGTAGCGCCTAGAACCGGACGGCCACCGCGGCCGGCTCGCTTAGTCAAATAGCGTTCTTCGAAAACATCTTACTTCCCTTCTTGTATATTTAGTAACGAGAGACAGTTCGCTTATTCCTAAGAAATGCAAATCATTCGTTTCGTATACTTTTTGGTTTGATTTCCTTTTGTATGGGTCCTTAGTTACAGTAAATGTTTTGGGATGCGCAACGCCATATTTTCCTTCCTGAAACTTGTAAATTTAGTCTTACTTGTTTCATCATTAGTTTGTAAGATATCAGCTGATTCCGGCGTGTAGTTCGCACCAGGCATCCAACACAAAGACAAATAAAAATAATTAGTTAGTGACAGACGAACATGGCACAGATTACCATTTCTCCGTCGTCAAACATTAAAAAGGTTATATGCTACTACTACTTACTGTGGATAAAGTATTTTCTTATCCACCCACACCGAAATAATCTTTAAACGTGATTTGAAAATGCAGTTTTGAATAATTTGTGATAGTTTCCTTTTGTCACTACTACGGGGACGTTATTTCTTCTGGTGTTGGACATTGTAAGAAGTATAAAAGTATATTCACTAATATTCCTCATATATCACTGTATCCATTAATTAGAGCAGTTTCAAAGTCCAGCCACTGATTTCTGGTATTTGCATGCACTTATGTACAGGCAAACACGTTGGGAGGTGTGGTACTGCAGCTACACTAGCTGAATGTTCGAAATCTCTAGTTTAATTAGCGTCCTGCGGAATAACGTTCCAGCCTAAGAAACGTTAAACTACATTACAGTCAATTATGACGATTCGACTGAAATTGCCGCTTTTCTGTGGTTTGTATTAGCTCTCGTAGACAATTATTCTCCTACCAAACGCTGCCGTACCTAGCGGAGAATAGGTATTGGGGTCGTCGCCGTGTTTATTCTACTGTCATCGAACGTGAAACCCTCTCTGGCAAGGAAAACGTATAGCCTGCCAGCTCATCCATTGGGGTGGAGGGAAGGGGAACTGACAGTCATCGCGCTGCGCAAGTGGAAACGATGTTTACTTAGGATCCGCTTGCCTGCCTTTACGACCGGTAACGCTGTCCGATCGTCTCCCTTGTGACAGACCTCCATTGTCCTTGATAAACCATTGTTCCTGGCACGTATTTTTTCGTATTTGTGACCTTAATATGCATGATTAATTACTCAAATTCGCACGTAACTGATAAATGCATCCTGATATCACATATTCTGTTGTATTCACTCGGTTTCCAGTAAGTGGACGTCAAGTTATATAGTAATTTAATTTCAGTTGTCGTCCATTAACTGTCTGAAATTCAAACTCTCGTACTATACTTGCAAGAGATATTCGTTCGTACTAGGTCTTATTCTTCCACGCATTTTTTTAGTGAAAATCACCCACTTTCATTTTTGAATACTTCAAAAAATATTTATGATATCTCACGTTTGCCTTCGCTGTTAGCATTAGAAAAGAATCGACTTATTTGTTCTGCCCGTCCTCTTTTTATACGTTTATTAGTAAACAAAGTATATGTTCCGATGTCATTAGGGTTGTTAAGTGTATTGAATGTCATCTTAGAAAGGTTTCCGGAACAAATGATTAAAAATATTTAATGTACTGTAATTCCGAGGGCATTAAGACCATTCCAATTTTCAGAGCACAGTATCACCCATCTCGAATTACTGTCGCCGTAATGCATCTTTCATTCTGGCATGAACATTCATAAAGAGAAATTTGCTGGCATAGTAAAACTGCGTGCCGGACCGAGACTCGAACTCGGGACTTTTCATCTACATCTACATTTATACTCCGCAAATCACATTCAAGTGCCTGCCAGAGGCTTCATCGAACCATCTTCACAATTGTCCATTATTCCAATATCCTTTAGTGCGCTGAGAGAATGAACACCTATATCTTTCCGTTCGAGCTCTGATTTCCCTTACTTCTTTTTTTTCCTTCTTTTTTTTTTTTTTTTTTTTTTTTTAATCTCGTTTTGTTAGTTGCATTTGTTCGGGGTTGACGTCCCACGATGCTTGTTCAAGTTCATTCTTGATCCATTCATTCAGTTTTTTTTTTATTACTACAGAGGGCAGCTATCCCTCTAACCGAACACGCTGAGCTACCGTGCCAGCTCTGATTGAGCTATCCAAGCACGACTCACGAGCCATTCTTACAGCTTCAGTTCCGCCAGAACATTGTCTCCTGCCTTCCATACTCGCGCAATTGAAGCTGTGAGGACGGGTCGTGAGTCATGCTTGGGTAGCTCAGTCGGTAGAGCACTTGCCTGCGATAGGCAAAGGTACCGAATACGAGTCTCGGTCAGGCAAACAGTTGTCATCTACCAGGAAGTTCCGTATCAGTGCACACTCCTCTGCAGAACGATAATTCCATTCTTAAAGAGGTTTTTAGTGATTAGTTTCGTCGTCGGTTCTCTGCATCGCCTTACTTGTATTGTGACACAATTTGTTCTGCAATCTTGAGGTCGAAATAATGATACGGTGACGTTTTCCTTTTTATTCGAGTGTGTCTGGATTCGTTTCATTTCTTCGGTGTGTATTGACTTATCACCTTCACTTTACGTCGAAGTCCGTGAAGATAGATAACAAAAAGAGAATTCCCATGTTAACGTTTAATCACTCCTTTGGCCATTAATTAGCTATGTAGATGGAAGAGCAGTATTACCTGCGGTTCATGCGAACGAGGGTTGCGAATCAGAGGAACGCTGTCTGGTTCGTATGGTGAGTGATCGAACACTCCTCTTCGAAAAAGCTGCAGGTGAATTTTCGTTGCAGGTGGAGTGTGTTCCTGCAACATTCGGAAATCTTAAGGGAATGACAGAACGTTCTTCAAACATGGAGGCAGACTCTCTTATCCGGGAAGCTTACACATCTGTGGTAAATCTCATTGGTTTTTCACTGTTATTTAAGTTTCGTGACCGATCGGAGCTTGAAAAAAAAGTAACCCCCATAATAAAGAAATCTTATAAAATTGAGCAGTAGATTTAGAGAATACCAACTGAATATGGTAATTATGTTACTTGCATCTCAAGGAAACAGCAAGCAGCAAGACATTTTTAAAAGTACCCAACGGACTACGTTTACCATGAGCGTACAAAAAGTTATCTTAGCACGAACGGAAATCCATTGAAACAGTGTAATGATGTATTTTTACGCTTTCACGCGTTAATTTTTGTTAGTAGCTCAATTTGTGAGACGCAGTCTGCAACTGCGTAAAACAGGCACGATTTTTTTGTGAATTATAACTGCAACAAAGCAATAGTTTGGGAGGATGAATCTTATGGTTTATTCTGTATAAGATGCTAAAAAATGGTTCAAATGGCTCTGAGCACTATGGGACTCAACATCTTAGGTCATAAGTCCCCTAGAACTTAGAACTACTTAAACCTAACTAACCTAAGGACATCACACACACCCATGGCCGAGGCAGGATTCGAACCTGCGACCGTAGCAGTCCCGCGGTTCCGGGCTGCAGCGCCAGAACCGCTAGACCACCGCGGCCGGCTATAAGATGCTACCCACTTATTCAATTCGATGAGGAACTGGCAGGGCAAATAGCCAAACGTCCAGAACCACTACTCCACAGTTGACTCTTTCTCTCTGTACCCCACTCTCTCTCTCTCTCTCTCTCTCTCTCTCTCTCTCACACACACACACACACACACACACACACACACAAACACACACATACACATAGATACCCACAGACTGCTCACTCTGATGCATAAAGAGGCACATACAAAACACGCACGCGCAAGTACGCACGCACAACCTTACACAAACACACACACACACACACGTTGTTACTCTGGCTGACCCTCAGATTGTAATGCAATCTGAACCTGTACATTCGAAATTTTTTACTTATTTTAGTTGACAGCGCCGATGTATTTGGGCTGCGTTGACGTGAAGCAAAGTAGTGCTGTCGGATTTCATTCCCAATCGCTGAATTATGGGTTCTAAGTGCATTAGTAATGCATGCTTCCAGTTCAAGTCTAATCCAAAATGATTACAAGGAAGGAAAATTATTTATTAACATTCCTGAATAGATTATGGTGATGATGTTCACGGAAACTTATTTTGCTACCTTATCTATTTTTATACGTAGTCACTGTGGAGACTAAAATATTTGTTGTAGCCCTCCAAAAGTTAACATATATGATTTGCATACTCAGCTGCCGCCAAGTTTTTGCTCTAGTAACTAACGACCTCTTTCAGTTCATTCTCATTTCCATAGAGCGTTCCACGGTCGGGTCTTTCAGAATAGAGATGGTATTAAGTCATGGCCAAGTACTGGCTTCCCAGTTAGACTGACGAAGAAAATCCGTCGTCATCACAGCACACTTCAGGCGAGAATTGTCGTGAAGAATCGCATTTTCACTGTAAAAGAATAAACACTTGGTTATGAACGAGGCACCTTCGCTTCATTTATAGTCCCTCCCATAGCCATAAAGTTGATGAGTAGGGTGCACTTTCCGTTCCGAAATACGGTTGCCATTAACATTTTGTTTGGCTTTTCTTTGTTTTGCTGCAGATGCGATTCCGTTAACAGGCCGCTTGTTTCTAGACTTTTATGCGAAACCCAGGTCTCGTTGCCAAAAACAGTGTGTCGCAAAAGCTCCTTGTCATCCTCGTCGAGGGAGACAAGTCAGGGTAGCTCCCATTCGTTGTTGCTAGCTTTCATCTGTCGAAACTCGAAGAATCCACCAGAGACACACATTTCTATGTCCGAATCACCACTACCAAGTTGGTAAAGAACTGATAGTGGAATTTCAGAACAGCACAAGCATGACCCTTCGATAGTGAAACTTCTGTTGAATTTTTTCTTCAGTCCTTGAATTGTTCAGTCACGACTATAGATCGGCCAGATCGTTCTTCATCTTGAACATTGTTTCGTCCGCCATTAAAACTATGGAACACAGTTGCGTGGGGGCTTATTTATATAAATATGAAATGCAAATACTTCTAATTTTTTGATTTAGTAGCTGTATGTCCGATTACGCTGTGTCTCGTAAACGGTTGGCCCTGACTAGTTTTTGTACGCAATCTGACTGCATAGAACAACAACAAAGAATGTAATGCAAATTTCGATTAATACAATTAATTAATTAAGTCCCCAGCAACTATAAAACCTACGAAGCCAACAAAGCACAAGTGTAGCTGTTCTGTGTGTGGAAGTGTGATTCAACGTACACATCTGGCACGGTTCTTCTTCAATAAGACAAGAAATTTTAAATATCATTTATACTGAAGTAATTAAAAAATAGAAATACTATAATTGCGTAAGGAAAGCAGAATTACACTGTAATACAAGAACACAAGCCAGATGCTTTGTTGACTGAACCTGTAATGACGCATTATTTAAGACATTGAGACAATAAAAAGAAAAGGAAATTTTTTTTTTCTTTTACCTTCATATATTGACGAAAAGCACTCTAATCATTACAATATTTCCACACCGACTCGTTACTATCACATCTCAACAAGAACTGACTACTGCCACAACTCAACAAGCACTCTTCACTACGACATCTCAGCAAGCACTGACTACTACGAGTTCTCAACAAGCACTGACTACTACGAGTTCTCAACAAGCACTGCCCTCCGCTACTTCTCAATAATCACTGCCAGTGGAGGCGGCGAAACAAAACTCTCTGACGCTGTGGCTCAGTGTAGCCACCTTTCATATGCCCTTCCTCCACAGGCTAGAATTTGATGGTATTTTTGCCAGCATTGGTGGTGAAAATACCACCAAATTCGTCAAAAATAATACAGACAAAAATAAAAGATAATATTAATACGTAAATATCACATAATTAGATAAAATTTTGGCTTTGCACTGACCTTTCAATAACCTAATATATAAAATACAGTAGGCAATACAAATTCTTTCATACATGTGGCTTTACATAATAGTTTACACAATACACAAAAAATCAGTTTATACAAATGTTCACATGAAATACTTTTAATTATTAAAAAAAAAAAAACAAATAGTTGATAGTTCCAGCAGCAGCACCCAGCAATGGTCAACAGGTGCAAACTCCAACAAGTGACATCATTTTAGTAAAAGCAGTTCCATCTGTGGCACCCAGTAATGTTGAACACGTGCAGACAGCAAGAAGCAACATCATTTCAGTAGAAGCAGTCCATCAGTGGCACCCAGCAATGTTGAGCAGGTGCAGACAGCAACAAGTGACATCACTCAGCAGAAACAGTTCCATTAGTGGCACCCAGCATTGTTGAACAGGTGCAGACACCAACAAGTGACATCATTTCAGTAGAAGCAGTCCATCAGTGGCACCCAGCAAAGTTGAGCAGGTGCAGACAGCAACAAGTGACATTATTTCAGTAGAAGCAGTCCATCAGTGACACCTAGTATTGTTGAGCAGGTACACACAGCAACAAGTCACATTTCTCAGCAGAAGCAGTTCCACTAGTGACACCCAGCAATGTTGAGCAGGTACACACAGCAACAAGTCACATTATTTCAGTAAAAAACAGTCCATCAGTGGCACCCAGCAATGTTGAGCAGGTGCAGAGAGCAGTCCATAATATTCACTATCACTGATCACACTGTTCATCAGAGTTTATAAGCAGAAATTAAACATGTCCTAGTGGCACCAATCATGTAGAAAAAGTACAGGCAACAGTCCATAATATTCACTATCCTAATCACACAGTTCATCAGCAGAAATTAATCATTTCTAAGTGGCACCCATTATGTTGAAAAAGTGCAGGTAACAGTCCATAATATTCACTATCACTAATCACACAGTTCATCAGCAGAAATTAAACATTTCTAAGTGTCACACATCAATGTTGAACAAGTGCAGGTAACAGTTCATAATATTCACCATCACTAATCAGACAGTTCAGGCATGAACAATAGTTTGAATGCACATACAAATGCTTTTACAAAATTATTCTCAATGCTCTTACACTAAACATGCAAATTCTAATAAACACACAAATAATATCAGATAATTGTCATATTAACTATTACAAATACTGAAATATCAGTAAACCTATAATATTTATGGGTGTCAGTGCAAGCCACTACAAACAAATAAAATAATATTTAGGAGATAGGTGGGTAGGATTAGGAAAGGAAAACACACAAAACACACTCACTCATCTTTCATCCACATTAAGTACTACTGTGTAATTGAATAGTGTTAACTGTGTAAATGTAATTCTGTCAAAATTTGATGTTCATCATGTGTATCAAGTAGTAGTGGCAGCAATGTATAACAGTCAATAATAGTTAAGTCAATGTCATAGTCATCATGTCAAGACCAATGTTTGCCAAGCCAGATCAAAATGTACGGTTGCTGAACAACTGTCAGTGAGCCAAGATATGCAATTACTTCTTCTCTCAAAAAAAAAAAAAAAAAATATGTACTGCTTATTGATTTAACAAAGTGTGTGTAGACAATCTTCCTTCTACTTGAGTGTTCTAGTCTGCTATCTTCATCCTCCTTGTTCCATATAGACCAACAAAAAAAAAAAATGCACCTCACTTACTTTACCTCTTATCCACCAAAACTCCAATAATCATCAGCATCACATAATCTCAATACTTCAATAATACCTCTTATGTCGATACATATAAATCTTATCATCAATATCATTTACCTTACCTCTTGTCCACAAAAACTCCAATAATCATCAACTTCACATAATCTCAATAATACCTCAATAATACCTCTTCAATACGTCGACACATATAAACCTTATCGCCAATATAATTTCACTTCCATAACAACTCTTTCCTCTAGTCAGTCTCCTCGAACAAGTACAGATAAAATCCTAATGCAAACCTCATCATCCCATACAATCCGAAGACACACTGTCAACACGCAACCTCTGTGTAATCCACATGACCCAAATCTTCTACTCATTATAAATTATAAGATGGATTTTGGTTACCTTGTCCATCATTAAATAAAGGAAATGCATACATGACCTCTAACAGACTTAGTACGAATAACTCTCAGTAATTAAGTACGATTCCGGAGTGTGTACACCACTTCAAGAATTATGGCAAACAGAAGCAAACATGTGGAGTATTTCTTGTGTCAAGTGTCACTTCCTATTTCAATTGCTCACGAAAAATGCAGTGTAATAACTGTCAATGGTCTAAACCTAGTTTTGGTATGTCATGTCGTTAGCTTCCTTCCTATTAGCATAAATTTATACAGCTTCCATAAAACCTCCAGCTCATGTGACTTCTATGAAGTTTCTTGTACTAATGTCGTTTATGTCGAATTATAGCAGTTCATTTTCCTATCTTAAAAATATAAGGCACTGAGCGTAAGCAAAACATGCAATAGCGAGTAAATATACCAGTAGAGAACAGAATGTCAACAAGTGGATGCAGCACAATTCTTACAACGAGGCACTGCCAAGCGAACAATCTATAATTAATACAATAGTGTGACCTAAACTCTATGTTTGTACACAGTATATCAGCATTTCTATATACCAAATTGAAGAGTAGTTATGACAACAAACAGAAATGTATAAATATGCAATCCATAAGCATAGCAGCAAACATATATCTTACGCAATAAACAGGTCATTAGCATCATATCGGCATAAGCAAATAAATGTTCATATGTAATCTTAATAAGTAAACATGAAGGCGCAAGCTGATAAATCACAAAGTATAACTTACATACACAACCACAGTCAGCACAATTAATCAGGTGACAATTATAATTTAAATAAATAAGCACAGCATGCACATAATAGAAAAATATGACATCAGTGAAAAAGCACAGCAGCAAAGCGATGCATAATATATACAAATAACAACCCTGTTCATTAATAAAACATTGACAAAAATCAGCAAATGTACGCAAGCACGTCGCTTCACAAGTAAATTCATAGAACATGAAATTAGCACAAAGTATGAATCACGTAATTGCGAGCAGCAAATTACGTCTAAAGTACGTACGTAAGTGGAAATATGTTACCTGAAAAAATAAACTCAATTAATAGTTACCTCTGTAGTTTAGTAGTTTCTTCTTGGAAATTACATTCTTTCTGAAATTTTCTCGATAGCAAGTCCTCTTAACGTCGGAGACACACAGAATTTACCTGAAGTTCTTAAATACTTTATACAACCGTATCCTGAAAAATACTGAACGTTAATAACATAATTCATCGAGTCACTATAGCTTTATACTGAATTTAGTCGGAGAAATTAGACTGTGTATTTGTTTAAGGCTGTCAGTGCATTCGCACTGAGCGCTCGATCAGCTGTAGGCGCGTGACGTAGGAAGCAATTGTTTGCGGTCAACGACTGCCTTGTGCGGCGCGCAGACTTGACTGTTGCTTTGAGTATATGCCGCCGCCAAAACACAGCGCGGTATCCTAGTATTCTCTGCATGTTTACGTAAACTGTTGGTTTCTCGAAAGCATGTCATTCCACAAAAATTTCAACGTTTGATATATAATGTATTCCCTTAGAGCGTCGTGATTTAAGAGTTTCTACTTCAACAGTGTTATCATGAATAATTTTGCGAATTCTATATGGACCGTTATAAAGCAGAAAAAATTTGCGACACAAGCCTTTTCCTTTGTGAGACAAACGATGAGACTTAATTAACACCTTTTGACCAACTGACAAGATTTTTAAACGACCAGGACGCTTAGCTGATTTCTCCCTTCTAGCAGCCGCAGATGCAATATTTTGTAGAGCCAGGTTGACAACTTCAGAATGCCGCAGTTTCCGTGAAGGCGGAAAAGGAACGATTTCAGATATGCGATTTGTCGGTGCTTTGTTTTTTTAATATCAGTATAGGCGGTAAAGAAGTTGAGTCATTAGGAAGTGCATTCAGAATGTTTTGAAAAATATGAAGATACTGATCCCACGTTCTGTGATTCTGATGACAATAAAGACGACACAATTTATTGATTTCTTTCATCCATCTCTCTGAAGCGTTAGATTGAGGGTGAAAAAGTGAAATGAAAATTGGTTTAATCTTACGACGCCGTAGAGTACGAAGCCAAATTTTAGAACGAAACTGTGATCCATTATCTGATATAACCTTATCAACATGACCAACCTCTTTAAGAAAATGGTTAATGAAAGCATTAGATACTGAACGAGCTGTTGCTTTGCGTAACGGTGTAAAACAGACATATTTTGATGTCAACTCCACTGCTACGAAAATGTACGCAAAACCATTAGTAGAACGAACCACTGGACCGAACAAATCGACTGCAGCCATCTCCTTTAATTTCACTGGAATGATAGGAAACAACGGTGCTCTGTGAGAAGTAGTTGGCGGCTTAGCCTTTTGACACAATTTGCATTCGGCAAGAACAGATCGAATACGTTTTTCCATATTACTGAAGTAGCAATTTTCCGTAATTTATGAAAGCATTTTCTGGGACCAAAGTGTGCATAACTGAAATGCGTATACCAAATCAGCTTATTAATCCACTCATCAGGAATACAAACTAACCAAACAGAGTTGTCGACCGATTTTCGTATAAAAAGAATGTCATTGCGAACTAAATAATGCTGTCTAATCGCTACGCTTTCCTTTCTCCTCCACTTCTCCTTAATGTCCTTCCAGACTGGATCCTTATTTTGCTCCTTAGCGATGTCCTGGAGCGAAGACGAAATAAAGTTCTCAAACGCAACACCTTGAATATACATCAAACAATAATTGTTTTCCTTGCAGTCCTCTTCAGCACTTTGTTTCAAACCCATAGGTGCACATTATAAAGCATCAGCAACTATATTTGAAGAACCCTGTATGTAAACAATACTAAAATCAAATTCCTGTAGGTACAACGCCCATCGTGACAATCTGCCATGAGTTAATTTTGTCGACATAAGAAATTCCAGAGCTCGATGATCGGTGTAAACCTTAGTATGTCTGCCATACAAAAATGTGCGAAATTTTGTGAAAGCCCAAACAACAGCCAAGGCTTCAAGTTCCATAATCGAATAATTCTTTTCTGATTTAGAGAGAACACGACTTTCAAATGCAATAGTTTTCTGTACTACAACGCCGTTTTCCTCTATCTCTTGAAATAAATGTGCACCTAGGCCTTTGTATGATGAGTCCGTCGCCAAACAAAAATCTTTAGATAAATCCGGATGTGAAAGAAGTGGAGCAGCAACTAAAGCATCACGAAGCTGTTCAAATTCTGACTGAGCTTCCTCATCCCAACACCAATTAGATTTCTTTCCAGATAGTTCACATAAACGAGGTGTGGCCAAATCGTCCAATCTAACAAAGCGTCTAAGAAAATTACAGACACCAAGGAAACTACGAACATCACGTTTTGTGGTAGGAACAGCATAATTACGAATAGCGTCTAATTTTTCTGGATCAGGAAGAATACCTTCTGTAGAAATAATGTGACCGAGAAATTTCACGTGAGAACGACCAAATTCAGATTTTTCCAAGTTCACTGTAATGCCAACTCTTGCAAAATTACGTAATGATGAATCCAAGATTTTGTTGTGCTCACTCCAAGAACGTTTAGCAATAAGAATATCGTCAACATATGAAGTAATATTGTTACGAAGATAAACAGGTAAAATTTTGTTTAAACTACAAATGAATGCTACTGAAGATACAGAAAGTCCAAACGGTAATTTCCGAAACTGGTAACAGTTACCAAAGGCTAAAAAGGCAGTGTATTTTCTACAATCAGGGTGGAGTTCTATTTGCCAAAAACTTGCGCGCATATCAATCGTGGATAAAACTTTAATGCCATGGAAATGTTGAAGAAGTTCATCTAAATTTTGTGGACGGTCAGTTTCAGGAATGATGATATTATTTATCTGTCTGGAATCCAGAACCAAACGAATTGACCCATCCTTTTTAAGAACGACGTGTAATGGGCTGGTATAAGGACTGACTGCTGGCTCAATAATGCCCTGATCTAACATGTATTGAAGTTCATTCTTAACCTTGTCTCTGTAAGCCAAAGGAATAGCGTACGTTTTTTCTCGAAATGGTGTGTGTTCTTTTACTTTAAATAGATATTGTAGGCCTTGTATAGTTCCTGTGTGATGACTAAATACTGTAGCACGTGAAGTCAAAATGTGGTACAGCTCTTCTCGTGTAACGTCATCTGGCACTTCAGCTTTCTTAACCTTTTCATTAATTAATTCTTCACTATTAATTATATCATCCATCGCGTCTCTGTATCTATTGTCATTGTCATGAATAAACACACTGTCGTCATAATGCTCAACGAAAACATCAGAAGTAAGAAACCTTAAACATTTTGTATCTGATTCAGATCTTGCTAAACACTCGAAAAATTTCAAACATATCGGCATTCCGGCAACAGTCAAATTCACACTTCGTTCTTTAAAGTTCAAAATTGCCTTATGTGCGTTAAGAAACTCCATAATTTGTGTGTTGAGTAATGGAACAATAATAAAATTAGCAGAAAATTCGTATCCTTGACAAATGAAATTTAAGTTGGTCTGTTGTTTGACTTCCACACTTTTTCCAGAAATCGCTCCTCGAATTGTAGTTTTAGAAACAGGTAACACAGGACAAGCAATAGTTCTTACACATATACGAAAAACTGATTCACTAATGACATTCAGTGGGCTCCCAGAATCTAAAACTGCAGTGAACTTATTCTTACCGACACATACTTCAATAACAGGATGTAAAAATGCGTCTACATTAATTTCCTTTTCGTCTAGCAAAATGTCTCTCATGTCTTCCAGACGTACGTAGTGTAAAGTCGTAGTGTCATTACTTTCTGAACCGTCTGTATTGCTGCCAGAAGCCGAAGCTGCAAGTCATTGTCGATTGTTTGCGTCACGTCTTTGATTATTCGCGTCATTCCGTGGATCAATTTCTACGATTTGCACTTGTCTCTCTGAAGTTCTGTCACGTGGAGGATGCCAATTAGGTCCTTCCTGCCTGTTAGATGCAAATTCTTGGTTGTGTCTATTATTAAAATTTCTGTTTACCTGTCTGTCTGCATAACTACTTCTTGTGTAATTTCGACTGTCACTTCTGAAATTATTGTTGTATCTACTACCCTGGTTATTTCTGAAGTAAGAATTTCTATTACTGTATGAATAATTTCTGTCTTGATGATACCGATTACTGTTTCCGTATGATTGATCATTCCGGTACGAATTACCGTTACTATCTGTGAAATTTCTGTTAGAACCTCTGTTATTGTCATAAGGCTGGTATCTATTGTCCTGTCTGTTACGTCTGTCATTCTCAAAATTACCCATATAACGCCCGTTCCGATCACTATTCCTTTTCTCTGAAAATCTATTGTAATTACTGTTACTGAAAAAATTACAAGAAGTCCCGTCGTCGTTGTCATACTCAAGTTCTTGTAGCAATGTCTTAAAAGCCTCAATGTCGTCTTTACATCTTCGAGCTAGAACAATTTGTCTTATGGATTGTGGCAGCTTAGTTAAACAAATGCGAATTAATTCAGTCGGGCTATAAGGGTTTGAAAGGAACTGATTCTTTCGAATCATGTCCTCAAAATATTCTGCTGGCGTGCGGAACTCAGACTGTTTGAAATTACGCTGCATAATAAGACTATGTTTGACTCTGTCTTGCGTGTTTTCGGACCAATATGCCGATAGAAATGCATGATAAAAATCATTTAGATTATTACAATCTCTAATAAGTGCGCGCATACGCGTCGCCGGTTCGTTTTCTAAATATCCACACATAAATTCCAGTTTGTGACTTAGTGGCCAATTTGGTGGAAGTGCGTACATAAATTGATCTAACCACGAAAACATGGATGTATGTCATTCTTAGAATTGCGAAAGATCTTAAATTTCCGAACAGTCAAATGGTTCAAATGGCTCTGAGCACTATGGGACTCAACTGCTGTGGTCATAAGTCCCCTAGAACTTAGAACTACTTAAACCTAACTAAGCTAAGGACATCACACACATCCATGCCCGAGGCAGGATTCGAACCTGCGACCGTAGCGGTCGTGCGGTTCCAGACTGTGGCGCCTTTAACCGCTCGGCCACTCCGGCCAGCCCGAACAGTCAAAAAGTGTTTATAATCAAAGTTTTCTCCTCGTGGCGACAAAGACCTACCGCGCCTGTCCCTGTCCCAATGTCGATTATTGTCAAGATCGCGCGTCTGGCTCTCTCTTGTTGCTTCTCGTAAATGAAATAAATTACTTTCTTCAAACCCCTCTGCTCTCTGTGATTCTAAATTTCTTCTACTGTCTTTTCCTACAATTTCGCTTTCGATTTGTTTGACTTGCTTTCGTAATGCCTCAACTTCCCTTTTAACGCGTTCATAAAATTTTCCCTGATTTTCAACATGTTTATTTATGTTCTGATACTCTTCGGTTTCTGCAAATGGCAATGGTGCTGTATCATCTGAATCTCTGTCCCCATTTAAACTAAGACTTGTCAATTTATCTGAAATCTCCTCAACTCTTTCCGATAAATCACCTATTTGTTCTTTCTGTTTATTTACGTCTTCCGTAAGTGTCGCGACTCGGGTTTCAGTATTAACACATTTGGTAGTTAACTGTTCATATTGTTGTGTTAGATTATTTATTCTGTCATTTGGCACGGATTCCTCGATTCTCTCAAATATTTCCTCCTTATCGTGTGCACGTTGTAAATTTAACTCTGAAAATTTTTGTACTATCACGCGATCTCTTTCTTCCCGTTCTCTATCCTGTTCCTTTTGTCTAATCTCTACTGTAATTAATCTATTATTGTGAGAATTCAAAATCGGTTGTACTTCTTCTCTGATTTCTTTCTTTAATTCATCTTTCATATTTTTGAAACGTCCCTATTCGTGAGTCTAACCGTGTTTCCATTGTTCCCATCTCAGTTCTAATTGTTCCTATTTGTGATCCCACTGAGTCTAACCGTGTTTCCATTGTTCCCATCTCAGTTCTAATTGTTCCTATCTCAGTTTTAATTGTTCCTATCTCTGTTTTAAATTCAGATCGAAAATTTAATATTGCACTCATCAACTGCTCCATATTAACTTGTTCGAAATTCCTTTCGCCCCTAACATTTCCCACAAAACCAGCTTCCTTCGTCATAGCTGTAAAGCTATCTGTGTTCGATACTATTCCAGAACCTTCTATCGTTAATCTCGTATTCTGTGAATTTTCTGATTGAGAAAAGTTTTGAAATAGATCCGGACTGTCTTCCCGACTTATTAAATTGTTTTCAACTCCATTATTCATCATACTGTTGTCCTGTGTTGGCGAGTTCACCATGTCAACAATTTTGTCATTCTCACTATTCATCATTTTCGCCTTTTTCATCGATCGCGTAATCATTTACAAAACATACAAAACTCGTCACTGTACGAAAATTATACACAATGACTCCTTATCTTCAACAATACCAGTCACACGAAATATTTCCCTCAAACACGATTAACGAACAATTGAAATAATTGCCCTACATTGTCAAACCCATAGACGAGACAACAAAATTAAATTCTGAAAAAAAATACCATTAGAAGAATGACAATTACCAAATCTACACATGCAATATAGACTACAATTACTAAACTACAAATTACTACAACAATACTACTGTCTACTATTTTTACAATCTGAAGATTCCAAGGGACGATCCGAAGCAGCGGTCGCCACGTGCATGGGGGCTTATTTACATAAATATGAAATGCAAATACTTTTAGTTTTTTGATTTAGTAGCTGTATGTCCGATTACGCTGTGTCTCGTAAACGGTTGGCCCTGACTAGATTTTGTACGCAATCTGACTGCATAGAACAATAACAAAGAATGAAATGCAAATTTCAATTAATACAATTAATTAATTAAGTCCCCAGCAACTATAAAACCTACGAAGCCAACAAAGCACAAGTGTAGCTGTTCTGTGTGTGGAAGTGTGATTCAACGCACACATCTGGCACGGTTCTTCTTCAATAAGACAAGAAATTTTAAATATCATTTATACTGAAGTAATTAAAAAATAGAAATACTATAATTGCGTAAGGAAAGCAGAATTACACTCTAATACAAGAACACAAGCCAGATGCTTTGTTGACTGAACCTGTAATGACGCATTATTTAAGACATTGAGATAATAAAAAGAAAAGGAAAAAATTTTTTTCTTTTACCTTCATATATTGACGAAAAGCACTCTAATCATTACAATATTTCCACACCGACTCGCTACTACCACATCTCAACAAGAACTGACTACTGCCACCTCTCAACAAGCACTCTTCACTACGACATCTCAGCAAGCACTGACTACTACGAGTTCTCAACAAGCACTGACTACTACGAGTTCTCAACAAGCACTGCCCTCTGCTACTTCTCAATAATCACTGCCAGTGGAGGCGGCGAAACAAAACTCTCTGACGCTGTGGCTCAGTGTAGCCACCTTTCACAGTGTACAATTTTCGAGCTGAAGCTTCATTTGGCCCCTCTCGCCGGAGGTTCGAGACCTCCCTCGGTCATACGTGTGGAGTTTAAGTTGTATGTAAATCTATGACCGACGACATCAGCAGTTTGGTCCCTTAGAAAATCACACATATTTGAACACTTGAAGCTTTATTCACGACTTAGGTTACATGTAGAGTTTGCTAACTTGGCGTTTTTTGTACTCAGAAACGGTATCATATTTCGAGAGATCTTTAATGTTGCCACATTTTTCAAATGGCACAAATACACAGTAAATGACTGTTCCAGCTCTCTGCTACGGTTTCACTAGCGCGAACGATTAGAAAGCTCCATGACACGGAAGTGGTGGTGGAAAGATAATTACTTGGGCTATTTCGCTGCTCGACAGATTTTAAAGTTCTTTATTTTCAGAATGACTTTAAGTAACAAGATAACGGGCAGAAAGCCACATTTCCGCCGTCAGTGTGCTAAATGCAAACAAACAAGTAAATCATACACTGTTCTAGGTGCTTCAGAACCACGCGGCTACTAGGTCGCAGGTTCGAATCCTGCCTCGGGCGTGAATGTGTGTCATGTCCTTAGGTTAATTAGGTTTAAGTGGTTCTACATCTAGGGAACTGATGATATCAGATGTAAAGTCCCATAGTGCTCAGAGCCATTTGAACCAAGCTCTGTTCCTCCATGAGATCCATAGCGCTGTACACAACAAAGCTCATTTAGATGCCGTGTTCTTTGACTTCAGGAAGGCATTTTACACCGTCCTGGGTTGCTGTTTAGTGGAAAAGAAAAATACGCACTCATCGACTATCGGACCGTGTTTACGACTAGATTCAAGACTTCTTTGCATAGATCACTCAACACCTCGCAATAAAATCGAGAGATGAAACAGTAATTTACGGAGCACCCCAAGGAAGTGTGACAGGACCGTTGCTGTGCAAAAATGATATAAAGCGACGAAGCTCTCTGTCCGTAGATGAAGAGGTTGTCTGTAAGAATATAGCAACGCCAGAAGGTAGTATCGATTTTCACAATGACATGGAGAAGATGGATGAATCACACAGGGCCTGGCAATTGACCCTGGACATAAATATATGTAACATATTGGGCATACATAGGAAAAAACATTGCTAGTATACAACTACACTATTGATGACACACCGCTGGAGTTTATGCCGTAAAATATCTAGGAGTAACTATGACAGCGACCTTAAATGGAATGACAGCATAAAGCATATAGTAGGAAAATCAGATGTCAGACTGTGATTCATAGAAAGAACCTTAAGAAAATATAACTAATTCGCGAAGAATGTGGCTTTTGAGGCGCTTGTTCGACCGATTCTTTAGTACTGTTCATCAATATGAGATCCTTACCGGATGGGACTGGTGGAACAGATACAGAAGATCCAACGAGGAGTGGCGCGTTTCGCCACGGGATCGTTTTTTCTCGAGAGAATTACAGAGATTCTCAGCAAACCCCAGTGGCATGATGTGCTACAAGAGAGGCGTTGTGCATCGCGGAGAGGGCTACCACCGAAATTTCGAGAGAACACTTTCCGGGAAGAGTTGGAGAATATATTTATCCCTCCCCCTTCATCTGCCCTCCCCCTACCCCCGCCCACAAACAAACATCTCGTGAAACAACTTTGACGAGAAAATTCGAGAAATTATGGCTAATACAGAGGCTTACAGACAATCATTCTTTTCCAGGCGCCATTCACAAGTGGAGCAATGTAGGGAGGTACCAGAAGCGCCCCACACCACACATCGTTAGGTGGCTCGCGCGGTATTATGCAATTGGAAGTGCAGTATTTTACACCACTGGAACTCAATACAGCGTTGATGCAGAATTGCATGGATTCGACAATTCCTCGACAGGTCTCAGGAAGTATGCAGCACCTGACGTCTACCCACAGGTTTCTCAATTCCCCTAAATTATTGTTCCGTGATGTCTGAACGAAGAGCTGACATCAGCCGCGTCTCAGATGTATTCGGTCGGGTTCAGTTTAGAAAAATTTGGTTGGCGACATTAACGTGGTTTCACTTTAATGCTCCTCAAACCATTCTAGCACTAGTATAGTCAAATGGTTCGAACAGTTACCCTAATGAAAGACGCCACAGCCATATGCACTCCGTCTTCAGGCCACAGGTGGCCCATCGGGACCATCCGACCGCCGTGTCATCCCGCCATCGCCATAGGGGTAGACAAAAGCGTAAGGAGATGAGCGTGCTCCGTAAAACCTTTCACGCCGTCCGTAACTGTCATGGTTGATTCGATTCTCACAACATGTCAAATATAAGCCCAGATGTACGACTGGCTTTGAATAATAAACGCAACTTTTCTTTTATAGGCCAGTTTTGGTTGAAAAATGGGAAATTTGTTACAAGACATCGACGAATATTACCACTGCAGCCGCTATTGCTTCATGAAGTTCCGATGGGCAGCGGCGCTATGCACAACCCTCAAAGTGGTGTGTGTATAGGAGATGCGTTCCAAGCAGAGAGCGGTCATTAAGTTTCTTTTGGCGGAGAACCAGAGCGCCGCAGATGTAGTAACGGGCACTTGCAGGTAGTCTACGGAGACTTGGCAGTGAACAAAAGCTAGGCGAATCGTTGGGCCGTACATACCGGTGACACCTGCTGCGTTGTAACGTGTGAATACTCATTCGAGGTGTCCGACGGACCACAATCAAACACCTCACTGCTGAGCTGGACGTCTCTGCTGGCAGTGCTGACACATTTGTCCACCGGTTGTATCACTGCAAGGTGTTTGCCCGCTGGGTTCCTCAACGCGTAAGAGAAGACCATTATAAAAACAGGAATGAGTCTGCGCGCACAATAAGTTGGCGAAACGCCGAGGCATTGAACAGAGACTGTACTGGAAACTTGGATTTTGTAGCCAAAAGGGTGTGATAAATTTTTTTTATTGGAAGCCTGTACAAAACCAACCTACTTTCAGAAAAAATTTTGGATTGCTTATTGAACGCCCATTGCATGATCCCCACACCAATACTGCCCCACTGGGCTGCGTCCGTGGTGCAGTTTATGTTTCCAGCAGCCTTTCTCCCAGCTGTTGTCTTATCTGGACGCGACTGTCTACGTAGAACAATAAGGAACGTGGGTCATTCAATCAGGAGACAAGTTTTCATTGTTCCAAGGTCCAATTTCGAAGATTCATTGCCCACTACAATCGTATTGACGATGCTGTCCAGTCAACATGAGAACTCTAAGGTGTCGTCTATCACATGTTCTACTAGTGCGCTGAACGGTTAGCTCCACACACATGTGCCGGCACCACAAGTGTACTGTGCCGTGAAAACTACCAGACATCTACGCCTATCCTAGTTTCTAGAGTGGCCTATTATCCGAATTGCACTGCCTGTGATTGAGCAGGAACGTCAGACACTTAGTCGCGTACTGTTAATTTTATCTGACACTACTTGCCATAAATGTTCCCTGCTGTAACGCGTAATCAGCGAAGACCTTCGCTGTTCCCGGAATGCACTCTTCCAGATGCAGGGCCACAATGCTCTGCTCTTTGTCAAAGTCGGCTATGTGAGTGGATTTCCTCATTCGCGGCACTTACTGTCTTTAGAATCATTTCGTCTGCGCTCGTGTTATCTACTTTCCTTACCGCGGAACGCGTCCGCAGTGCCATAAAGATGCATTCATTCTTGTTATGGGCAACAGCCATAATGGTTTGCCTTATCAGCATGTGTAGATGAACATGTAGATGTAAATGCAGATTGGAGTAGTGTCACAAATAATTTGTTTATGCGAGTGGAGTCAGCGTAATACTGTTACGGTTATACAACATTCCACTCACTTCATCCTTTTCTACATTTAATGGTGTTAGTAGTTTCATCTAATTGAACTCCCAGTTCTATAGAGCAGCTTAGCTATGGAATATCATTTACAAACCATGGGCAAATCGATTTTAGGAATATGCGCTATTGCTCAGCCGAAAGTCAACTCTGGCTGAAAGAAGTATATTAATAGTGACTTTGGTCTGTTAACGATTGGTGACGGTTCAATAATTGCATTATCTGCCTCAGTTCTTTTTCTATGGGGGTGGAGAGGGGTGGGAGGAGACACTGAAGAGTCAAAAGTACATCAGCTTCCTGAAAGATAAGCTGCCGCAATTATTAGAGAACTTCTCGCAGGAAAAAGACATTACATTTAATACAAACTTGATGACGAACCTGATGCGCACTAGCACAGATAAAACCAGTTAAATTCGTCATTCGTGGTAAACAAAAAGACCTACACGCTCACCAGCCTTACTTCTGGACCATTGTCTACGTGAAAAGTAAGAAGATAGCATCTACAGCTATTATTGAATAAATAAAGCTATAATAACAGCACATCTGAAGATACGTTCACTCTCTCTCTCTCTCTCTCTCTCTCTCTCACACGCACACACACACACACACACACACACACACACACACACACGCGCATACACACACACACACACACACAAACACACACACAAACACACACACAGAGAGAGAGAGAGAGAAAGAGAGAGAGAGAGTGAGAGAGTGAGAGAGAGAGAGAGAGATAGATAATCTACTCAAAAGTTTTCTATGAACAGTAAGATATTTCCATGCATAACGATCTTTTTGAGCCTGAAGTGTTTCTGGGTGGCCATCTTGAAACACTAGTTTGGACACGAGGGACATCTGAGGGGACAACACCATAGCACATTACAAAATCAGATTAACTGATAATAGTAACAGGGAGTCATTCACACATATAGAAGCGTCATACCCAAGAGTTTTTCATTCTTGCTTTCTTAAGTCACAGCATCTGAAAACTGGAGTGAGAAAGGATATACAACGCAAATCAGCTCGCCGCGAGCTGGTGCTTAACCGATAAAGTTATCCGAATACACCTCCGAAGACGTTCATAGAATATATTTCAATAATGTGACTGCTCTTGGCATGCATGGACATTAATTTTCTATTACCACGATAGCTTTCACAACATTGCTGAAAGTTAAGTTATTAAACAGATTTCTTTAATTCACTGCGACAATTAATGAATTAATAAATGAACGTAATTAAAACTTGAACATATGGTCTCTGCCTATACCTAATTCAACGTAAAACTGGACACATTTGTGAAAGTGTAACATGTCTTTTCTGCGTTAGTTTAAGTCGTGAATAGAAAAAACCTAATCATAGCCCCACGTTCTCGTCCAGACGGGCCATTAGGCACAGACCGACCACCGTGTCATCCTCTGACAGTGCCTTTAGTAGGATGCTTCATGGAGGATAAAGTTTTAAAACACTGCTCTTCCGACCGTTGTTGGCTTTCCTGATCTTTGAGCCGCTACTTCTCTTTCAAATTGCTCCGAGAATGGGCAGCGCGAGGCTAATTGCACCACCGTTCCGGCTCTCCAGCCAAGGAGAAATGCCGGGCAGTACCGGGAATCGAAACAGGGTCGTCTGCATAGCAAACACGTTGACCACGCAACTGCGAAAGGGGATCATTCACTCCATGTCGGTTTGCGACGTTAAGCCTTGATATGTAATCGACGTGACTGTATCGAGAATGACACTATTAATGTTGTATTCCAACATTAAAGGTTTGTTTTCCCTGTCGTCTGCATTAACGTGCATTTTTTTTTTTTTTTTACATTTAGAGATAGTTGCCATTCATCACATCAACTACAGATATTGTCTACGTCATCCTTTATTCTTCTACAATCATTCAAAGACGACACCTTCCCGTACAGCACTGCATCATCAGGAAACAGCAGCAGATTGCTGCTCACCCTGTCAGCAGATCGTTTACGATACGAAAAACAACAGCGGTCCCATCACACTTCCCTGGAACACTTCTCAAGATAGCCTTATCTGTAACAAACACTCGCTGTCGAAGACAAACTACTGAGCTCTGATACTAAGGAAGTGTTCTAGTCATTCACGAATCTGATAACCTATTCCATATTCTCGCACCTTCGTTAACAGTCTGAGTGGGTCACTGTGTCAAATGCCTTTCGGAAATTTACGAATCTGCCTGTTGCCCTTCATCCAAAGTTCTCAGAGAGGGATAAGCTGAGTTTCACACGAGAGATGCTTTCTAAAACTTTACTGAGTTGTGGACGAAACTTTTCCACATCAATCAAATCTATTATTTTTGAACTGGGAATATGTTAAAGAATTCTGCAGCAAACCCATGTTAAGGACATTGGTCCGTAATTTTGTGGGTTAGTATTTTTATTCTTCTTATATACAGGAGTCACTTACGCATTTTCTCAGTCGCTTGGGTCTTGTGCTGAGCGTGATACTCGCAATACATGCAAGCTAAGTAACAAGGCAATGCCGTTGAGTGCTCTTTGTAAAACCAAACTGAGCTTCTTCCCGGACCTGGCGACCTATCTGCTTTCAGCTTTTTCCGTTGTTTCTCTACGCGAGATATGCCTATCACTAGGTCGTCCATACGGCAGCCTGTGCGATGGTCAAACGACGGCATGTTAGTACGATTCTCCTGCTTGAAAACTTGTTAAATGCAAAATTTAAATTTCGGTCTTACCTTCTGTTGTAAACCTACTGTGGATCTTTTCCCTCCTTAATCCACTTGCCTCAGCACATATATCTCCAGAGCACCGTTTTGCACCATTTAAAATTCTCCTACATTTCCCCTACGTCCAGCACAATGGAAGTAAAAGAAGGAAGCTAAAGACTGTTTAGATGCTCTTTTCAGCAGAAATACTCTCCTAGCCTTTATTTAACGTGTGTATCTTAATGACCTGTCATCTGTTACATTACCATATGCTAAGTTTGTCTTATTCTCAGATAATACGAACATTGCAATAAATTGTAAATCAAATATAAATTTAGAAAGGGCAGCTAATCAAATTTTTACTGACATTAATAAGTGGCTCATAGGCAACTCACTGTCATTGAACTTTGAAAAGACCCATTATATGCAGTTCAGAACTTCCAAGAGATTTCATTCTAGTGTGTGTATAAAACATGATGTCATGGAAATAGCAGAAGTTTAGAGTGTAAGATTCTTGGGATTATGACTTGAGAATAACTTCAGTTGGGACGACATACTAACGAACTGCTAAAGCACCTAAACAAGTCAATGGATGAAATGCGAATGATGTCAGACATAGGAGATATAAATGTAAAGAAACCGACATATTTTGCTTATTTTCACTCCATTATGTCATGTGGTATCATATTTTGGGGTAACTCCACAAACCGAAAAAATTTTTTTAGAGTACAGAAGCATATAATAAATGTAATGTGTAGTGTAAATCCGAGAACATCATGTCGAAACCTATTCAAAGAATTGAGCTTACTAACCACATCTTCTCATTATATTTAATCCATAATGAATTTTGTTGTATATAATACATCTCTTTTTCCAACTAACTGCTTAGTACACAGTATCAATACTAGGAATAAGACCAATATCCATAAAGATTTAAAATCGCTTACTCTTGCCCAGAAAGGAGTCCAGTATTCAGCTACGCATATTTTCAATAAGTCACCAGCAACCATTAAGAGTTTAATTTCAGACAAGGCACAATTTAAACATAATGTAAAATACCTTTTGGGCGGCCAACTCCTTCTATTCCATCCATGAATTTCTCAACTAGTGCAGTAGACCATTTTAATGAAAATTTATTGTACTTTAATTTTTGACAATACTTGGTTGTAACAGCCAAGTAACTACCTGATGTGTGAATGATTGATGTATGAAAAGCCGATGTAGGTCTTAAGTCTGTAAATAGTGAAGCTTAATTTTAAACCTTGTACATAATTTGTCTATTCTTAACTGAGGATCATTGAAATGAATAATTTTCTTTAATTTTTGACAATACTTGGTTGTAATAGCCAAGTAACTCGCTACTGTGTGAATGATGGATTTAATGAAAGCAGATGTAAGTATTAAACATGTAAGTATTATATGTTTAATTCTAATTCATGTACATAATTTTACTGTTTATTGACTGAGGACATTAAAATTAATGAAAATCAAGTTTTTTAATAACATTTTTGTAATGTGTTTATCTGACACGTTCCTCACCTAGGAGGATCCCCCCTTCTGTGGGTCTATAGAATGAATAATTAGTCTAATCTAATGATTAACTGCCGTGCGGTACGAGCTAGCTGTTAGAAGCGCCATGTCACGGATTACGCGGCCCCTCCTGCAGGAGGTTCGAGTCCTCCCTCGGGAATGGGTGTGTGCGTGTGTGACTTCTTCTTAGCATAGGTTAGTAAAAGTTAGTTTAAGTAGTGTATAAGTCTAGAGACAGATAACATTAGCAGTTTGGTCCCTTAGGCATTCACCCTCCCACACATAATTAACTTATTAACTTCAATAACAATAGTCGCTACGATGACGTCAAGGGCATTAACCCCTGTCTCTATATTCACACCGTCGATAAACCAGCCGTATTTGTAGCTACAACATCTAAAATATTTCCATTTCGTATGGGCTATCTAACTAGCTGCTCGAGACAGTATGATGTATGCATCCCACGCAATGTATCCAAAGACGTCAAAGTCAATAATCGGTTGGTTAAAGTCACATCCAACTAATCTTACGTGATCTGGGTTTTTCCACGCTGCTGACCGTAGACTTTATTTGAACGACTCCAAAAGTGTCACAGTGGAATCGTATGTCCCGTAAAAACATCCAATAGTTAACTTGATTTCACCTAGATCTGTAATAAGCGACCGTGTAACTTGACTTTCACACTCAAATTTGAACTCAATAGAGGCCATATTTTTGTCTGCCACCCAAGGTGTCTAATCTGTCTTCTCCATCACCGCTAAAAGACTCAGAGTCTTCTACTTCGTGTTCAGCCGGCTCTCAGCATGGAGAATAATTTGAGCGCGAGAAATTTCCTGAAGAGCAGTAAATTCGGGGAATTTCTTTGGTGTACTTCGACAAATTATTGATAATGTTGAAGGTCGAAGAGTCATTGCTCTGAACAGGTCTCGTTTCGCTGTCTACCTGTCGTGTGGTGACTATTCGTCAGAGTATATCAGACTACCAAATAACCTAATGCCCCCTTGTGTCCACTCCACAAGTACTCTGCTACCCAAGTTTCCCTTGTCTAGTGAAACCCTGAGCTACCAATGGGGGATCCACATTCCTACCCGATAATTGGAGGTCCACGATAGTTACCGAGCCGACGAAGCCTCTGGTTTGAATACGAAATGGTCCCGTTCAACTATGGAGAAAATTCTGCAAATTACCAGATCTTCTTGCACCCAACATGCGTAACCAGCACCCTACACCCCTTCCGCGAACTGCCCTTACGAACTTAGGAAAGCTTGGAATCCAAGCCATAGCCTAGAGAGTAGGTGTCAAAGTGAGGCACAATTTGCAGACGACTGCACCCCGCATGCACGATAGCTGCAGGAAACGCCTCTCCTACGTCTCAGATGAGGCTCCCAGGCCGAAATACTGAGTGCACGCTGGCTTTTTATCCGCCTCTGCTCGCTGTATCCCTGAAGGGGGCCGAAAAGTACTAATGTAGGAGCTCCAGATAACTATCCACGTATGACTGCTGAAGGACCCACCACCTGCCCACTCACAGGGCGAATAGTCAATGCCAGACGGCCAGTCAACACATTGGTCCTCTGCCTCGAGCGACGCGAACATGTTACAACTCGCCGCTCACTGTGCGCCACCACTACCACTGGCCTGTGCGGGATGAGAGAGAGAGAGAGAGAGAGAGAGACATTTACAATACAGTAGGCAACACATTGGTCCTCTGCCTCGAGCGACGCGAACATGTTACAACTCGCTGCTCACTGTGCTATGAGGACACATCCCCCGCATTAGGCAGACCAGGAGCTGCCGCGCCAGCAGAGACTGTGCACGAAACAAGCGACACCTGAGGTACCATGTGCGACGCGCCACCACTACCACTGGCCTGTGCGGGATGAAAGAGAGTGAGAGAGAGAGAGAGAGATTTACAATACAGTAGTTTCATTTTAGTTTACATTGATATCATTACAATATCCGGGTGCCACATGTATGTGTACCCCAGTATACTCCCTTCACGGCACTGTTTTACGTAATCCATTTCCGAATAATGAAATAGACGCTTTAGTTTGGTGATTTTTTTACGCTCCGTAAGATAACAATCATTTCTATATGTATAAACACGTTGACTCCGCTAGACTCCTGTCGATTAAAAAGCAGCCAGCATCGCACGTTAGTCAATCACAATGAAAAATTTGTCCGCGAGATCAGAGCCTCGCAGCACTTCGGATCGTGGAACGATTACCACGACATGCGGGACGAACACGTTAATGAATACCTGTCAGCGCGTCCGCGTCCCTCAACGAGGCGGAACCAATTCATATAAGCTCATTCTGCAGGATAATGTGGGAGTATTCTCATTTCAAGCAGAGTGGAACTGGTAATTACCGACGCAATTAGGAAGCAATATTGGGACGTTCTCGACTATACACAGACATAGCCTCTTTCGTTTTATGCATACTCACTATTTTCCATCAGAGCCAGAACTAATTTAACCACTGCATTTTTAATCATATTCCTATATCTGTTTTCAGATATAAATAATGTAGCATTTTATACTGTTTATATGCAGAGTGATTACCCGCTGTTTTGCAGCGATTTTCGCAGTACCATCCTTGTGTAGCTATCGGATTACTTATTGAAATTATAATTGTCGAGAGTCTAGGTATTTCCATCAGTGACTGACAACGGTGTAACGAGCAACATTATATAAATATTTTGGTCATTTGCAGTAGCTATTAAATGACACTGCTTTTAGGTTAGTTAGTACCTTCAGTTACTTGTGGCAAGAACATGCCATTAATGGTTATTTTCCCCTGAGAAGCAGATCAGGTGTCGGACGCGTGGGGGCAAAATGGGTAGTCTATACTGACAAGGCTTCGTCCCCTTAGCGATCACTTACGACCATGCAGAAACATCATGTTGTGCAGTTTGTAACAATATCGTGGGAAGAGTGGTCGATGTAGAAAAAAAAACAAGCAGCACACTATATTAAGGCACCCAGGATAAAGAATATTGCACTTATACTCGTTAGATCCTGTGAATTTAAATGTTTGGTTGAGATTGCTGCAGGTTTGGTTCAAATGGCTATGAGCACAATGGGACTTAACTTCTAAGGTCAACAGTCCCCTAGGACTTAGAACTACTTAAACCTAACTAACCTTAGGACATCACACACATTCATGCCCGAGGCAGGGAGCGAACCTGCGACCGTAGCGGTCGCGTGGTTCCAGACTATAGCGCCTAGAACCTCACGGCCACGCCAGCTGGCGCTACAGGTTTCTACGGTGTTTATCGACAGGAAATGTGGAAAATTTCAATATAATCTACACCACTGGCCATAAAAATAGCTACACCAAGAAGAAATGCAGATGATAAACGGGTATTCCTTGGACAAATATATTATTCTAGAACTGACACGTGATTACATTTTCACCCAATTTGGGTGCATAGATCCTGAGAAATCACTACCCAGAACAACCACCTCTGGCCATAATAACGGCCTTGATACGCCTGGGCATTGAGTCAAACAGAGCTTGGATGGCGTGTACAGATACAGCTGCCCATGCAGCTTCATCACGATATCACAGTTCATCAGGAGTAGTGACTGGCGTGTTGTGGCCAGCCAGTTGCTCGGCCACCATTGACCAGACGTTTTCAATTGGTGAGAGATCCTGAGAATGTGCTGGCCAGGGCAGCAGTCCAAAATTTTCTTTATCCAGAAAGACCCGTACAGGACTTGCAACATGCGGTCGTGCATTATGCTGCTGAAATGTAGTGTTTGGCAGTGATGGAATGAAGGGGAGAGCCACGGTTCGTAACACATCTGAAATGTAACGTCCACTGTTCAAGGTGCTGTCAATGCGAACAAGAGGTGACCGAGACGTGTAACCAATGGCACCCCATACCATCACGCCGGGTGATACGCCAGTATGGCGATGACGAATACACGCTTCCAATGTGCGTTCACCGCGATGTCGCCAAACGCGGATGCGACGATCGTGATGCTGTAAACAGAACTTGTATTCATCCGAAGAAATGATGTTTTTGCCATTCCTGCATCCAGGTTCGTCGTTGAGTACACCATCGCAGGCGATCCTGCTGGTGATGCAGCGTCGAGGGTAACCGCAGCCAAGACCTCCGAGCTGATAGTCCATGCTGCTGCAAACGTCGTCGAACTGTTCGTGCAGATGGTTGTCGTCTTTCAAACGTTCGCATCTGTTGACTAAGGGATCGAGACGTGGCTGCGCGATCCGTTACAGCCACGCGGATAAGTTGCCTGTCATCTCGACTGCTAGTGATACGAGGCCGTTGGGATCCAGGACAGTGTTCCGTATTACCCTCCTGAACCCACCGATTCCATATACTGCTAAGTGTTATTGGATCTCGATCAACGCGAGCAGCAGTGTCGCGATACGATAAACCGCAATCGCGATAGGCTACAATCCGACCTTTATCAAAGTCGGAAACGTGATGGTACGCATTTCTCCTCCTTACACGAGGCATCACAATTTTTCACCAGGCAACGCCGGTCAACTGCTGTTGGTGTATGACAAATAGGTTGGAAACTTTCCTCATGTCAGCACGGCGCCAACCATGTGTGAATGCTCTGAAAAGGTAATCATTTTCATATCACAGCATCTTCTTCCTGTCGGTTAAATTTCGCGTCTGTACCATATCATCTTCGTGGTGTAGCAATTTTAATGGCCAGTAGTGTATAAAAAGAAAGATTTAGTATCTGATAGACTGAAGTAAGGCAATCCTACGTATACAGCATTAATAGGCGTCGAGAAAAATTTTGTTTGGAGCACCCTCTTTCACTTTCTGAAGGTAGCAGGGACACAGCACAGGTTATGTACAGTTATAAGAGTCGAACTGCGTGAAAGAGAAGCAGTTGTGTCGCGTGAAACGGCATGGCTGTGTTCCACGGCGCTGCTGATCTTGTTCTTGGCAGCATGGTACTGGTCCCGCCAGAGGGTGGCCGCTGCGAGAAATGCGACGTACGGAGGCGCCGGCGTGGCCGCGCTGGGGAGAGGTGTGGGCTATACGGGCAGTCAGGTGGACTCAAGTGGAATGGACGCATCTCGCGGAAGCGAGCGCCGGCGGGTCTGGCGGCGAGACGTCGACGTTTACCGAGGGGTGCGGCTGGATGTGACGACGGTCGATGATGGAGGCTCGGCTAGTGCTTGGACATTCATTATTGGACATACTCAAAAGTAAGCAGTTCCGCGGGGAGCCGAGACCTTCACCGAGTTGACGCGTACATCGACACCGAATGGTCACGGTCAGCACAGGTTTCGCTTGCTTGTGAACAGAAACATTTTGTTGTGGGTGTTACCCATTACCAGAACGACTGAATATTTTATGATTAATTGAAAAATGGGATATCTTACGGCGAAGCAACCTAATAAATCTTACCTTCAAGAAAAAAGTCTTTGCAGTTTGGCGAGAAAATCGTAATTCTATAATAGATGATAAAGGATTTGGAAGAGCAGTTGAATGGAATGAATAGTGTGCCGATAAGAGGTTATTAGATGAAAAAATCAACAATAGTAAAAGAACATAACAATATGTAGTTTTATTAAATCAGTTGACGATGAATATACTGATAGTGGGAGAGTATGCTCCTATTGCAGACTTGTCATGGAAGGTAAAAGAAGGTTTTGAACAGGATACAGATAGTAGAAACAGTTCCAACTGGCCATAAACTGTTACTGGCAGCAGATTTTTAACAACGGAGTAGTGAAAGAAAGGAGTGAACACGGGTAAAATTTGGTGGATCTATTACACTAGTGTGAATTATCAGTAGAAAGTACAGTCCTTGAACACGAGGACAAACAAAATTTCGCGTGGTAAAACAGTACAAACGGTTGAAATCAATTATTGGCTATCTAAACCTGAGGAAAAAGGCATTCTTAAAAATACAGGGTGTCATTGTTAAAAGGGGGGCAGACTGCGGAAGTGGCCATACTTTCTGAAAGAGGACAAGATCTCTCTAATATGTAACTTGGAAGATGGTAGGTACTTATACCAACAGCGACTGGCAAAGATATTGGAAAGTACAGAAAGACCAGTAGAAACCTGAGGATATAAAGGAGGCCACAGATCAATCAGCGAAAGAAGCCCTTGCAGAATATGAAGAGCAGATAAAACCAGTTTGGCGGGATGTAGAAATAGCAGTCATCATGATAAGGAAAAAAGGTGGTTATTTGACGTTTTTGAATCCGAATGACTGTCAAAATAGAGATAGAGGTAGGTGACTACATAGGTAAGTAAAAATAGAAGTGCTCAAAGCCAGAGGTTAATCAGCGAAAGAAGACCAGATAACACGTTTGGCGGGATGTACAAATGGCAAAGATCATGAGAAGGAAGAAAAGTGCTTATTTGACGTTTATGAACCTGAATGACTGTCAGAATAGAGTCAGAGTTAGGTGACAAAATAGCACAGTAAAAAGAGAAGTGTTGAAAGACAAATAGTCACGGGAAGAAAGATATGAACCTGTGGAGAAGATGATTGATGGGGAACGTAGTGCTGAGCCCCGATGATCAGCGAAGATTTCCTACCGCTTGTCTTCGTGCTTGCCAAACCTTTGCCGTAGAGGTCGCTGGATCTCTCTCCAACTGAGAACTTATGGAGCATTGTGGGCAAGGTCTTCAAGCAGCTCGGGACTCTGAAGATCTAAAGCACGAATTGGACACACTTTGGCTCTATATGCCTCAGGACCTCTAATCATTCTAAGCTCAATGTCAAGCCAGATAACTGCTTGCTTAAGGGTTAGATGTGGACCAACGTATTAGCGAGTTGCTCAGTCTGTGAAGCCATTTCTGTGGAATAAATCATGCAGTTGTTCTGAAACTGTAATTTTTTTTGCTGCACGCGTATATCACATCTACGTCATTTCGGTCCCATTCGGATAATTCCTTCGTAGTGCACCGTTCTTTCTGTTAGAGCGAATTTCGTTATATTTTACACGATAATCCTATGTTACGGTTTGTCCATAACTTAATCATTGTTAGCTCTGTGGTGTATGAATGTGTAGTTAATGGGGGGAAATGTGTGTTGCGCAATCAGGTTCCTCAGTTCTCGTTGTAGAAGCGTGGGGATCTCCAATGAATGTTTAGTTGCCAAACGTGGCTTATAGCGTGAAAGGTCTGGAATCAACAGTTTGTCCCGATTTTTTCAAAAGTTCGTCTTGGTCACGATAAATGAAACGAATGCGCAAGCTGTGAAATTTCCCAGCGAACATTTTCTCGAATATGTGTTCCGTGAACTTCAGGGAGAGTGAGTAATATGCGATGGCATCTTTAACATACATTTTAGTGGACGAAGCGCTTGGCGCCGTGAGGTCGTTTCTCGTAACGAATGACCGTCAGACTCGCCAAATTGGGAAGCTGCACAACAGCGCAGCATCTGGTAAGTTCTAGAAAAATTTTAGCGACAATCACTCATGGCCTAATGCTGGTGATGCTGTTGATGCTAAGACGTGCTTCTTTCGAGTGAACTTAGAATGAAACCTTTTAGTTGGGAATCCAGTTTGTCGATTCGTTTCGTAGTGCGAGTAATCCGTGCAGTAACGAAATTCGCTTCAGGTATGTGGCTAAATACTGCAAGTTTAAATTTTATCGGTTTTCAACTTAGCTTCTGGAAGAGCAGCCTAATGTCATTATCAATGCCTGTAGCGCTGTATAGATTTTCTTCCAGCGAGCTTTGGCGGCATCTGCTAGCGTTCCGTAGGAATTAATAGTGAACTTGTCTTTCAGTGCCTTCCTTTATGTAATGCAATGAATGTTCGAGCTTTTAATGAATTCCAAAGAGTAACCGTGTCCTACCTCTCCGTTGGCACGCCGCCTCTTTTCTGACAGTATAATAACCATGGGATTAGTTAAGAAATCAACCTCCACAAGAAACCGTAATACTAAGATGATTTTTGCTTTTTTAAGTTATTACTTAAATACGAGGAGAGTACTTAGTGTTCATAAATGTCGTTTTTTTGTGCAGTGTACCTCGCTAGTCTTTTCGCAGTCGTGCATTCCAGCGATCTCATTCCATTCCTTGACATTAATGACAATAGCTTTCTTGCATGGGAAATGTCTTTTAAAATTATCAGTAAAATTCATTCCCTGATAAGTCGTGTTGTAGTCGCTTAGTGAGATTACGCTGCGCGTTCTCGATAAATTATAAATTCACCTACTTAAGGCGACATTCCACTCAATGGAATTTACTGACAGAGGCATTGTGTCTCCTGATAGAAAGAACAGTGTCTTCCCAAAGTTGATTGCACATGGCATCATATGAATCCAATATATTCAATAGTGCTGAAGGTCAGAATTGAACAGAATGACACTGTCAATAGGATCAATACGTAAGGTTAAATCTAATTTAAAAAATAAAGGGGATCTTTTCATTTGAAGGCTGTGCATTCTGTCCTGCGTCAATCTCTGCATCTCAGAGTGTCGCTGGAACGCTCCTCAGTTATTTGTTTGATATATTCTAATCTCTGCCATTCGCCTACAGTTTTTATCCTCTACAACTGGAAGTACTCCATGATGTCTTTTGCATGTCCTATCATCCCATTCAATCTTGTTGACACTGTTTTCCTTATGTTCTTTTCCGTTACTAATCTGCGGATGATCTCCTCACTTCTGATCCTCTAAGAACAGCTTATATTCACTGTCATTCTACTACACCACATTCCAAACTCTTCGATTCTCCTCTTTTCCGATTTTTCACAGGCCAATGGTGCGCTGGAGACATATATTCTCAGAAATTTCTTCCTCAAATTATGACTTATGTTTGATACTTGTAAGGACTTAATTTCCCCAAGAAAGCCTTCCTTTCGTGTGGTAGTCTGCTTTTTGGTTCCTTCTTGCTTCATTCATCATGAATTATTTTGCTTCCAAGGTACCAGAATTTCTTAACGTCACCTACTTCTTCATCCAATACCTTCGTTTTAATTTTGACGCTAATCTCATTTCTGCCGCTTAATATTACATTTTACTTCAGTTTATCATCATTACATTGTGGGTGCTCGTTAGACTGTTCATTCCATTCAAGATGTCCTACAATTCTTACACACTTTCACGGTGATTAGCAACATCAGAGGGAATGTTATCATTGATAAACTTTTGCTCCGAATTTCTGCCCTACTTTCCAATCTCTGCTTCTTCCCGCTACTGTTTCTTCGATGTAGGGATCAAATTTAACGGCAAAAGTCTTATAGTTCCCTCTTGGCTCTTATTCATATATTTTATTATCCGTCTTTCCCTGCAGTTAAACCTATTTTTTCTAATAATTACTAAGATCTTACACCATTTTCTGTTCTCAAACGCTATTCTCATGTCGACAGATCCTACGTACCTGTCACCATTTTTCTTAATTCATACTTCCAATACTAACTGAAGTGTCAGAACAGCCTTTTTGGTGCCTTTAACTTATCACCCTCTAAGAGATCGTCAACTGTCTTTTCGATCCTTCTGTACATCATTCCTGTCAGTAGCATGTTTGAATGATCTGTTAAGCTGATTTTTAGGAATTTCTCCCACATATCTGCCCTTGCCATCTTCGGAACAGTGTGGATGGTATTTCTTCGAGAAGCTGATGGGATGCCTCCAGACTCATAGATTCTACACGCCGACTTGAATAGTCGTTTGGCTGCTAGTTTCTCCAAGGATTTTAGAAATTCCAAAGGAATGTTATCTAGCCCTTTTGCCTTTCTTGACATTAGTACTTATAAAGCACTATTGAACTCAGACTCGAATACTGGATCGTTTACGTGTTCCATGTTGTCACCCCTTACATCTTCAATTACGTCATCAGGCAAATCCAGTCATACAAGTCCGAATTTGACATCCATCCACAGAAGAACTTCATTCGCCCTTTGTTCTTAAGCTGCATCGCTCGTGGGTTCTCACAACTGTATTATTAGCTTTCTGATAAAATACAATGCAGATCATGTTAATGTTTACGTATTGTTTCACAAATGGACTAATGGGCTAATTTGTATGTCACATCCGTTGCGACATGTTGCTTAGAGATATTCTGTATGCTGTACAGTCGTAATTAGCCAGTAGCAAATAAACGGAAATACTTTCCAGCCTTTATCGGACAATGTTTTGTTTTGAAACATATGTCGAGGCTGTGGACCCGGTTACAAAAATAAAATAAAATAAAAATAAAAAAATAAAAAATAAAAAAATTATAAATCAATATTGGCATAATTACAGACTTTCTAAGAATCTCTCGATGGATGAAAGTAAACTAACAATGTTGTCAGTAAATCCTTAAACAAATAATGATCATGCATAAATGATGTATTATTCTTTAAAACCATTAGTTAACCGCTTTAGGAATGATTGCAGCAAGGAAAGATACAAAGTAATGTATTTCTGTGAAACTATTAAAGGTAACTTGGTGTCTGCAACTACTCCAAGAGATAAAGAAGGAAATCACTTGTGCTACATATTGAAAGACTTCAGAATAGTCGACTGCAACATTTTTGGATTCGCTTCACATCGGTTGAGGCTGATTCACTCTGGCAGCGGCTCTCGCGCATTATGTTCCTTGCCATTTATACGGCGGCATTTTCCCTTCTCTACGGTCCCCCTACATCCAATTCCGGCCTAATGGTCTGCTATCACGCCACTCGCTACACAGTCTGATGTGCACCGTAAGCTCTGCGACTGAGCCATTTTCACAATTTTTTCCCTTGGACAGTAGATCCGCTTCACGTCGAAAGCAATTCACCGTAAATGTCCTTGTAAATTCTTTCTGTAAAATAACTGAACTGTCCTTCAGTGGAATTGACAGTAACAGCTGGCTTCGGACTACGTCACATGGTTCAAGCCGTAAGCTAGCGACGTGCGTGGGGAAATAATTTGTCACATTACTGTTTAATAAATTGAGACAGGGTATAATTTATTGTATAAACTATCTGAAAGAATTTATTCTGTTGTTCACGCGATGAATTATAAGGCGACTTGTTACCGACGCTTGAATGAGAAGAGACACTAAAAAGTGTTGTACTTTGAGCTCCGAGGACTGCATGGCGCCATAGGTAACAATGCTAGAGAATGCAGTCTTTTTGCACAGGATTTTGCCAATTCCTTCTCCACCATAGTTTATTACTGCACCTCTTGGAGACAACTATGGTAGGTTTCAAGTAATGTAAATTTTCGGATGACATTCTAGGATGTAAGTCTCTAGTTCTTCTTGCCAATTTACGTGCAGATCATATCTTAAACATTTGACAACTTACTCTGTCGTCTTGTCAAACGGTGTAGAATCATTTAGTTCCTGTCGATAACGTAGGAGGAGTTCGTCGGGAACTTCATACATCATGTAACCCAATATTTTCGGACACGGGACAGCAAATTAAGCAATGTGCCCAAGTGTTGCCGAAATGAAAGTTTTTAGCCCAAAATATGCCTAAATGATGTATTTTCTTTTTAAAAGATTAGTTCATATCTTTCGGAATGATCGCTGCTTGGAAAGTTCGACAGTCACATGCAGGAAATCGGTGATTCTGTGCATTGCACACACACACACACACACACACACACACACACACACACACACAAGGTGTCCCTCCCAAAACAAGTCTGACGTATTATCTCTGGTATGCTGGCAAATTTCGTTTTCACGATGTGGAGCTAGACCCTTTAATGCGATGCGCAGTATGGATAGAAAGTATCGTTTTATTTCCCGTAACGAAAAAAATTAATTTTAAAGTAGTATTTTTACGAGCCCATTAGATAGCGCAGACCCAGATTAGTCTAGTGCGATATTACTTTTATAGATATGTAATAACAATACTCTAGCAGCAACTGAGCACCAGTGCTCTTGGCGGGAGAAATCACTGCGAGACGTGAGATGATGTCGCTACTGGATTTTCTTTGTGTTTTAATGTTCCTGTTACTACATATCAATAACACAAATGCAGTACTAGACTAATTTGGGACCATTCCAGCTAATGGACACGTTAAAATTCACTATAAAATTTTTTTGTGCCTGTAACGGGATACATACCGATGCTCTAACTCAACACCGGGCAGCGCATTGATTACATGATTAGCAGTATTTGCTTTGGTTAATCCAGCTACACAGCATAAAAACAAAATTACTAACTTTCGTTGAAACAGCAGAGAAAATGTTAACTATGTCTCTTAGGAGACACTCCTGGTAAATACATATAAGAATTTTTCTAGAACTATGAATTAAATAATCTCGCAAACATTTGATAAACAGTTCCACTTCGCCTGTTACGTACAATACATTCGTGTGGTTTACCTTAGCTATTAAGGCAACTGCCGGAACCGCGGTTCCCCTCATTGATGTTCCCGGTTTGGAATCCTTGGCTTTAGCGAACGAAGTTCTGTACCAGCTCCCATACTGTAATGAACAGGAAATCACAGGTGACGAAAAACCTTACTGCATTGCTTAAAGGGGTAACGCTGCCATCAACCCAAATGTTGCCTTGAACATCACTGTTTTGGCCCTGTTGGAGGTGATAGGCCTTGCCTTCCTTCCACCTGTGATCTGAATTTCTCGCATAATAATGGAGGGACTTAGTGTGTAGAGTAGACTCCGAACGACGGTCTGCATTTGTATTTTTGACATATGTTAATTATTATCATTCTAGAATGAAACTTTGGGAATTTGTGATAAGTTCCAGTGGGACCAAACTGCTGAGGTCATCAGGTCCTATGCTTACACACTACTTAATCTAACTTAAACTAACTTACGTTAAGGACAACACACACATCCATGCCCGAGAGAGGACTCGAACCTCCAACGCGGCAAAGCGCCTAGACCGCGCAGCTACACCGTGTGGCCTTGAATGAAATGGTATGTGAGAGAAAATTAAATTCTTCTAATGACTGCGTTGTAGTCTTAAGCTAACACATTTGCCAACCGAGTCATACTTACATGGTGTATATGTTTCGTATTTTCTTTCTTCCCTTTCTCCCATCTTATTAATTTGTTTCTAAATTAGCAACATAATGACTGTGAATTACCATGTTCACCATATCAACAATAGTAACAATAGTGTTCTAATCTGATAGCATTTATGTCATACGAACTACACTCCTGTCAGTAAAGAACGAAAACGAGTCGTTGTGAGCTTTGTAAAATATATCGTAATTTCTAAAACAGGAAGTATTTTGAAACTAACAATGACCGTGATAATGATGCTAATGTTTCAGCTTATGACAAAGGCATAGTGCAGGAAGAAGTAATGTAGTTTTATGAATGACCGAACGCTGGGGCGACAATTTATACGATAGGCGGTATGAAGATCGTCTTCCATCATTAAATCCGCAATGAAGCAATTTCCTTTTACAATAGTTACATAATAATGAAATTTTTGAAACAACTGAACGATTTAGGCAGTGTTAAAGGACTATCTTAGAATGATGAATCAGATGGAAAATAATCGATAGAACAGGGTGTTCCAGAAAGGACTTCACAAATTTGAAAAGTCATATCAATTATTTCATAGTACCTAGAGAGGTGACTGTAGCGTCAATTTTCGGAGAAGCACATCAAGATTCGTCTAGCGTAGTTTGCTAGTGCCGAATCGCACCGTAAGGAGTGCTAGCGACAGTTGCGTTAAAGATGGGTGCCATCACTGGACCCAAAAGTGCTAGGTCTGTGTTTTGGTGTGAAGAATCGAAGTGGGCGGCAACAGTTCAGCGCAATTTCCTTGCCAAGTACGCTAAATATCCTCAAGGTAGGCTTAAAATGTATGAGTGGCGTAACTGTTTTGTAGAAACAGGGTGCTCGGTAAGATATGTAAAATCGTCAGGTAGTCCAAGCACATCCGAAGACGTCGGTGAGTTTGTGAAACAACGTTTTATAGGCAGCCCTACGACATGACCAGGCGTGCATCTCGCGAACGGAAAATCCCACATACACTATGTGATCAAAAGTATCCGGACACGTGCCTGAAAATGACTTACAAGTACGTGGCGCCCTCTATCGGTAACGCTAGAATTCAATATGGTGTTGGCCAACCCTTATCCTTGATGACAGCTTCCACTCTCGCAAGGATACGATCAATCAGGTGCTGGAAGCTTTATTCGGGAATGGCAGCCCATTCTTCACGGAGTGCAGCACTGGGGAGAGGTATCGATGTCGGGCGATGACTCCTGGCACGAAGTCGGCGTTCCAAAATATCCTAAAGGTGTTCTGTAGGATTCAGGTCAGGACTCTGTCCAGGCCAGGCCATTACAGGGATGTTATTGTCGTGTAACCACTCTGCCACAGGCCGTGCATTATGAACAGGTGCTTGATCTGTAGAAAGATGCAAACGCCACCTCCGAATTGCTCTGCAACACTGGGAAGGAGGAAGGTGCTTAAAACATCAATGTAGGCCTTTCCTGTGATTGTGTCACGCCGAACAGCAAGGGGTGCTAGCCCCCCTCCATGGGAAATACTGCCACACCATAACACCACCGCCTCCAAATTTTACTGTTGGCACTACAGACGCTGAAAGATGACGTTCACCGGGCATTCGCCATACCCACATCCTGCCATTGAATCACCACATCGTGTACCATGATTCGTTACTCCATACAATGTTTTTCCACGGTTCAATCGTCCAATGATTACGCTCCTTACGCCAAGCGAAGCGGCGTTTGGCACTATCGGCGTGATTTGTGGCTTTTGAGCAACCGCTCGACCATGAAATCCAAGTTTTCTCACCTCCCGCCTAACTGTCATAGTACTTGCAGTGGATCCTGGCGCAGTTTGGAATTCCTTTGTGATGGTCTGGATACATGCCTGCTATTACACATTACGACCCTATTCACGACTTGAAGCTGCAGTATCCACGAGACGGGTAACGTGCTAGTAGTGACATGTATGTCGCACCGGAGGCGCCCTACGCAGCGTGCGAGTAGCTTCGCACTGACAGTGATACCACAAGGAGAGTATGAGGTGACGCAGTAAAGTGGCGATTAGGATGAGGAGTAGCATAGCACAATCCTCCAACGGGAGTCACGGATAGCTGCTTTTGTGACCCACCTGGTCTGCAGGCGTTGCACTGGAATGTCGCAACATTATTTTATTCACTCTTCGATATCACTTCTGCTAAAAACTGGAAGTAGAAGAAAGAGCAGATGCCCAACATCAGTTCTTGTCTGTTGACAGAAGCGGTAATGAGATATTGTTATATCCCTTGTGTTGCAGTAACGAGAGAGGTGGCGTAGTGGTTAGCACACTTGAATCTCAGTCGGAAGGATTACGGTTCACATACACGTCCTGCCATACAAAATTAGGTTTTCTGTGATTTCTCTTAACAGCATCAGAGAAATACCACGATGGTTCCTTTGATTGGGCACGTGTGATTTTCTTCCCATCCTTGAAACAGAGTTTGTGCCTCGTCTCAAATTAGCTGAATGCCGCAAAAGACACATTATTCATCCCTCGCAGGACGAAAGCAATGGTTGGCATTGGTTGCAAGTCATCCGAAGAAAACAGAAATGAGCGGCTGGCGTTATTGGCCGGGAGGCCCCTCGCGAGGCAGGTCCAGCCGCCTTAATGCAGCTCTTATTACATTCGACGCCAGAATGGCTGACCTGCGTGCAAGACGGGGATGAAATGATGTTGAAGACAGCACAACACCCAGTCCCTGAGCGGAGGAAATCCCCGACACAACCGAGAATCGAACCCGGGGCGTAGGTCAGCAATCAGTCACGCTGACCACTCAGCTATCTGGGCGGACAAGTCATCTGATGTTGATCACTGAAAGAAGGGCTAATTTTCACTTGGCACTTTTTGTGTCTATGTTAATATATTGCAATGTTATACAGCGGACTCCCGATTGTTCATTACTTGTATTTCATCACTCAGATAATACACAGGATGTATGACGTGCGTCCGTATGGACTGAAGCACTCAGAAGGCCGACGGTCTCCTAGCACGCAGCGAACGCTCACATGAAAGTAGCTTTCGTTGAAACTGCACAATCATCTTGATGCGCTTGCTCCAAGCGTAGTCTTCCTGCAGACTGCACAAATACTTCGACCGACCTTCAGTGGATTCCTAACAGAATTGAAAAGGAAAATAAGTTGCAGTTCTTAGTTTTAATTTACAGCGGACATACTTCCATGGTTAATCACAAGTACAGAACATTTCTGTAGATCTGAGTAATTCGATGTGCATTCCAGGCGTAACACGCTAATAAGCAGTGGCATGTTACGAACAGTATCCTATTATCGCGCTGCTGTGGTAATCGACGAACTAACTCCGGCATTAGATTTGTTGATCCATTGCGTCATAAGCGATAGGACAAATATCCTGTAGATAATTAAAGTCTCAGTAGCGTCTTAGTGCTTAGCTACTAACTGAACAATCTGATCATGCATACAAAACATCGATGTAGGTGAAACACTCGTTGACTCATATGTTTCCACACTTGCCACAGAGCTACAGCAAGCGATAATGTTTCACGATAACGCATATTTCAGCAAAATTTACATGCTGAGTTGATGTAATTATGATACGCATTACCATGAAGCCAACGAGACATTTACACTGACGCTGCAAATAAATACATTGTCCAGCAATAATTTGTAAGCGGAACCCTCGATCCATCACACATAACTCTGAATGGCGAAGGGTGTTATCAAGCATCACGATATAAAAAATAACGATTATATGAAGGGTAAGTGCAGAGAAATGACGTTAACATGCGACTTTCAGAGGAGCAAAATTGCATTGGCATTATTATACGGCTTTTCGCTGCTGCAGGTTGGAAAGTGCCCGTGAATTTACTGACCAGCATTGTGAGGCAGCACGTTTTTCTTTTACAGGCTGACACTTATTGAACTATATGGAAAAAAAATCGTAAGAACTTCTGAACGGTTTGCGTTATGACGTTCAATCTGCAGGCTGGCCGCGGGACGTCATGGGAATTAGTATGCGCATGCTCATTTGGTTTAGCGACAAAGCCCAGTTTCATTTGGATGTTCTCGTCCATAAAGAAAATTGGCGCATTTGGTGGACTGAGAATCCACATTTCGCTATCGAGAAGTCTCTTCGCTCTCAGCTGGTGACTGTATTATGTGCAATGTTCAGTCACGGAATATTCGGTGCATTATTTTTTGATGGCATGGTGACTACTGAACCGTGCTTGAAGCTTTTGGAAGATGATATCATCTCCGTTATCCGGAGTGACCCTGATTTCGACAAGATATGCTTCACGCAAGACGGAGCTCGGCCCCATGAAGCAGGAGAGAGTTTGACTTCCTGGAGAAGCACTTTCGATACTGCATTCTGGCTCTTGGGGTACCAAGAGGCCACTGGCATGGGCCTCGATTTGTCGTCATATTCTTCGGATCTGAAAACATGCGACTCTTTTTTGTGGGACTATGTGTAAAGACAAGGTGTACAGCTTTAACCTCAAAACAACTTCTGAGATGAAAACATCAATTCAGGAGGTCATCGAAAGCATCTATCTTGCCACACTTCAGCGGGTCATGCAGAATTTCGCTATTCGTCTGCGCCATATTATCGCCAATGGAGGCTGGCATATCGAAAATGACATAACATATACTGAAATATCTGCAGTGACGTTTACATGTTGAATAAAGTGCGTGCACGCCGAGTTTGTAACTAATTTACGTTTTTATCATATAGTTTAATAATTGTCACTATGTACATACATGAACAGAAAAGGCATCGTTCCACGCCGTGAAGTAAAAACGTATCCTCATTTGGATATTAGCTCACAAGCTTCAGCGCTAGTGCTACACACTTGAAATCATCTATCTACTAATCCAATGTGGTTAAACGATGTCCCTTCTTCAACCCTTCACCAAAAATTAGGTATAAAGCTACGTTGGGATAAGTAAGGGTGAATTTCTTAAAAGCAATACAAATTTGGTCTCCTGTATTTCGTAATAAATTCAAGTGAAAGTGCTTCACGGGACCGGGCCTTCAGGTACCAAGAGAAATATCACGAAAAGCGTACAGTCCCATTATAAGAATTAACATTCGTCGTCTACTTAATTACTGAATTTCTTTCACAAATTATTTATCGAAATCCGTTTGTTAAACTCATTAAGAGATGGACATTTGATGGTATTCCAGCCCGTTGACCCACACGGATTTCTTCGCCATATTCTGTCCACACCATATGAGGTCGCCACGACTATTTGCACATGGAAAACTCAGCAGCAAAATTCCACAGAGGAAACTGGAAATCTGCTTGTAGATAACCACTACAATTAAGCGCCTCGGCAGAGCATTTGCACAATGAAGGTTTCAACGGCAGGTGTTTACTTCAGTTGAAACGTGCGCCCTGATTGTCTGGGAGGGATGTCTAAAACTCTTCACTGACGATTGGTCTCCATCTACGAAAGACATTGGCAACACAGCTGAAAAGCTTGAGGGCACCCCGAAGTTAAAGACCAGGTCGCGTGCTGCTACATGCTGAAGCGCTTCTGGCTGGTAGCATCACTCTCGATTAAAAGCGATCGATCGTTGCTGTCTGGGCGCAAAGTCAGTATGAATATTTTATTTTATTTAACCTGTTTTTACGACGGTCAGACCACGAGAAGTAGTATTAACACTCGCTTAGTCGAACGGCAAAGAAACTATCGATTTGGAAGCACAGGTGGGTTGGCCGCAGAGGAACATGCTTTTCAAATTGGAGACCATGAAATAAAATTTAGTGACACTATTGTTTTAACCAAGACAACCTATTATTATGAGCTCTTGCACAGAGAAGTAATATAAATTCATGAACATCATGATTATTTTAAAAGAAAAAAGTGTAATGAGATGCCGATTTCGACTATGCTACAGGAGAATAACCAACTATTGCTTCTAATCGACAATATGATTCATGGTGCCCTCCACACAGCTCATAATGCGCCTATAAATTCGGGCGCACTAGAGTTTTCGACGTACTTGCCGATTTATCGTTGAAGATCTCTGCCACAGATGGGGACGAAACTTGGGTGAGTGATACTATAAATCAGCAAAGCCTCCCAGTTCGATGTTTTAAGTGAAGTGTTCTTCGATGTTTGCAGCCCAATACGCCCTACGCATTTCCTTTACGTACTAACGGGACCAGCTTTAGAGAGATTCCAGCAAACAGCTATCGTAGTAGTATCTAACTAACGAAAGAGAGGTGGATATAACTTCATTATCGTCTCATGTACAATGATTATTAGTTGAGAGTAGCGTAATTGCGTAACTGAAAGTTTTCACTAGCAATTTCCGTTGCTACTAGCTACCTGTTGGATAAAGAAAATTTCCAAAATTTTTCCCCGCTTCCGTAATGGAACAATGTTTCTGTCTTTTTGCGGTGACTAGTGTTTTAACTGGCTTTATGCAGGTCTCAATTTGCTGTCATCTGCCAACCTCTTTAATCCACACCAGCACTTGCACCGAACGTTCTCTATTTTTTTGCTTCACATATTCCAGTCTCCGTCTTCCCCTACAGTTTTTACCCTCTACATCTCCCTCTAGTACCAAGAAAGATATACCGGCGGAGGTTCGAGTCCTCCCTCGGGCATGGGTGTGTGTGTTTGTCCTTAGGATAATTTAGGTTAAGTAGTGTGTAAGCCTAGAGACTGATGACCTTAGTAGTTAACTCCCATAAGATTTCACACAAATTTTAACATTTTTGAACAAGAAAGTTATTCCCTAATGTCTTAACAGATGTAGGTCTATTATCATCCTGTCTTTCTTCATATCAGTGTTCTCCAAATGTTGCTTTCGTCGTCGGTTCTGTGGAGAACGAGCTCATTCTTCACCCATCCGTCTATTTTTCAAAGTCCTTCTATAGCACCACAATACAAATGCGTCGATTGTTTTTTTTCTGTTTTTGCAACTAGCTGTAATTCAATTCCACACAATTCTGTGCTCCTAAAGTACAGTTTCAGATTTATTCCTCAAATTAAGCGTAATATTTAATAGTAGAAGAACGGTTTTGGCCATGAGTGCTCTCTTCGCCTTACTCGGCTTTTTATGTCCTCTTTGTTTAATTATACCCAGAAATATTCATATGTCAACCAACATTGAAAACAGATCTGAGTGTTGAAATCGTCGACCGACATACAGCTAGTTCTTCTCTTTTCACGGGTTCCCGGGTTCGATTCCCGGCGGGGTCAGGGATTTTCTCTGCCTCGTGATGACTGGGTGTTCTGTGATGTCCTTAGGTTAGTTAGGTTTAAGTAGCTCTAAGTTCTAGGGGACTGATGACCATAGATGTTAAGTCCCATAGTGCTCAGAGCCATTTGAAGCCATTTTTCTTTTCATTTGTTTAAACCACTCTGGAAGACGGAACGCTCATTCTGCTCTCCATGGATATTATTTAGACTAACTGAAAAAATTAAATTTCTTTTAGATATTCTCACCGTTTTACGTTTAATGTACGTGTGTCATTCGAAGAGACCTAAACAACGTAGCCAACAATGCCGAGCTAGAAATTCATTTCTATTATTTCAAGGAACAATTTTGAGTACTAAATGCCATGGCGTTCGGTTTTCTGCAACGAGAAATATAAGCGGTACAGAGATAATATCACCATGATTTTCAGTGATTTATTTGTGTGTATTTTTGCATACGGAGCCAACGTATTACAAGCTCCATACGATGGTAAAGTAGGTATTATAAAATAATGGTAAAACAACTTTTCATGAGGTTTCGGGACTGAATCCTGATGATGTCGATTTCATACCACGGCATTTCGGCTGATAACCTCTCATCCGTCTTCACTTGAGCTTGACAACAGCAAATTGGATCTTTAATACAAAAACTGGCCCGGTGGCGCACGGGCATAGAACTCGACTGCCTGAGCGCCCTCTTTCGTGCTTAGCGCCCGCTATTGGGTATTACTGCAGCTGGGGCACGCAGATCCATGCTTAAAATGGCTCTGAGCACTATGGGACTTAACTTCTGTGGTCATCAGTCCCCTAGAGCTTAGAACTACTTAAACCTAACTAACCTAAGGACATCACACACATCCATGCCCGAGGCAGGATTCGAACCTGCGACCGTAGCGGTAACGCGGTTCCAGACTGAAGCGCCTAGAACCGCACGGCCACACCGGCCGGTTATCCATGCTTAAAGGTATTATTTAAAGCACGGAGATCGCAACGAGTTGGATCTGCCATTAGACGTAAAATTTTTCCCTTGTGAAACAGAAATCACAGGATCCCAAGGCTTATTCAGATGAAAGTCATCGTCATAAGTAATGAGTTCATCTGCCAACATATTTCTGCATATTTATTTAAAATTCATGTCATTATCAGGCCTTTCGTGTCTCTGTTATCCATGCAACGTACTGTGGAAATGCAGAACTCAGTTATGGCCGAATATTTGGCAGCGACATGTGGGTACGGCGATCAAGTTCCACACAGTTTTCATACATTGTTCGTGTGGTGTGGTCAATGTAGGCTTTGCCACAGTGTCATGGTACTCTGTAGACCGCACCAACGGCTAACCCATATTATTTATTACACACAGGACGTGAACAACTTCTTTCGCTTTGCATCATCTGACTGGATGTCTATATTCTTCACTGAAGCTTTATAAAGCATCCATGAGAACTGTCCATTTTTCTTGATCATAGACAGCAAGTGTTCCTCCTTTTTTTCATGGTTTTCCCTATCAGTATGTCAACTGTAGTTGAACATTCTGCTTCCAAAGGACGATCTATCTATTGCTCTGTTATGTATTACTCTGTCCACGACGAGATCATCCTGGGAAACAACTACGTACGGATGTACCTTTCGCAGATGTTCTTACTTATAGTAATGATGGTTCTTAACTGCTTAGTTCGTTGGACTGTTCATTCTTCTACCCAACGACAAAATTGTACGCTTGTACCATATTTAAAAATAATTAATTTTGCCAGTACCTAATTATCCTAAAAATCCACGATGAGACTAGAAAAAAATTCTGAAAAGCTACGTTTGAAACGCAACTCAGTACTGATGTGAAGACCGTTGAAGATACGAAGGATTCATCGAATGGGCAGGGATGGTATTCTACAACGAATCCACAAGAAAGAAATCCAGAATGACTGTAAGAGATAGAATAGTTGGACACAGCTTACAACACAAATCGTTGTTGAAAGCTGTAGGCGACGGGATTTGGAAGGAACATTGTAACGGTAGCAAGCCTAGAAACGAATAGGACTATTTATATCGTTGGCTCTGAGCACTATGGAACTTAACTTCTGAGGCCATCAGTACCCTAGAACTTAGAACTACTTAAACCTAACTAACCTAAGGACATCACACACATCCATGCCCGATGGGGGATTCGAACCTGTGACCGTAGCGGTTGCGCGATTCCAGACTGTAGCGCCTAGAACCGCTCGGCCACTCCGGCCGGCATTTATATCGTTGACTGTATGAGACGCTGTTGATATGTTGTTACCACTTCGGTGTGAGAAGACGTCTGCGGTGACTTTAGGGCCTGTTCTAAATTTTTATGTAAGACACACCCACCCACACCCACACAATAATAAAACGATAATTTTTAAATCTTATATATTACGCGAAATAATTACTGTATACTATTGTTTCTCTGGTTTCTCTAATGTCACAGTCGACGTTATTATGAGGTTGACTTTTGTGTTGCTGAAAAGCCACCAGTAAAGAAAATTTCACATATTTGTTAGCAACAGTCCTTGACAAAAAGGCTATAGTTTCCATTACAATGCCAGAAAATACGAGATAATATATTCCAGATTTATCTAGCAAGCAAACGGCTAACTAGGAGGGGGTAGTGAATCAGTACGATTCTTCTTAAAATAATTTTGCAGAATAGTGGTATATCACCTCTTGTTGTGTAAACAAAGAAATTTCCGTAGGTCAAAACAGAGAGTCAAAGATATTCGACGAACTACAATCCATTCTAACTCTCATATACCACGTAAATAAGTCCATGAGCATTAGGAGGGTTGCACTCTTGACAGATCGTGTGTGACGTTAAGTCCAGCTGTGCATCCTAGAAAAGTAAGTCTGACTAGGCAAAATTCAGCAGTTGAGAACAAACTTGAGAAATGAATGTGTAGTTGCTATTTTTGGCAGTGAATTATTAAAGAAAAAATCAACGATTGAGAAATTCTTCTAACAGGAAATAATTCGTAAGCTTTTTTTTTAATTTTTTGCCATTTGGACTACTAATTTTTATCTTATGTTTGCAATTTTTGTATCCAGCTCGAAACTGGCGATATCAAAAATTCTGAAATATCTGCCTTGGTCCAAATAACCATATTCAATTTGTGAGAAGTGATATTATTGAGACGTGGCACTTAGGGAAAGGCAGGATTCATTGTGGACAGGGCAGCACTCAGTTACCGTTGGTTCCTCAGTTTTTTTTTTTTTAATCACGTACACTTCATTTGAAAACAATTGCAAATAAGTTAACAATAAGGAACAATTATCAAATTTGACTGCTAAGACACAATGTCTAATAAAAAATTCCTTAAGCAAGTTGCACTCACTGCTGAAGGCCTTATTGACCAGAAATTCAACTTATTTGTTGGCTGAAGGCGCCAATTGTAATAACTCAAAAAACAATTTGACGGCTGAAAGCCTGGATAGAATATTCTTAAGAGCGAATTGAGCTTCTCCAAGAGACACTAAAATATTATAAAAAGGACAATCATCAAATTTTCACTATTAAGAGATAATATATAACTACAATTTCTTAAGAGTAATTTCATTCACGGCTGAAGGCCTCATTAATAATTATCACAATCTGGCCAAATCAAGAGAGAAGTGAGCCTCAGACAGAGCTCCAAGGATTGACCTGGGAAAGTGGCTCAACTTCGTAAAAGATGAGACAGGCAGCCAAGAGTTGTATTCACTTAACCGGATGGCAACTCGAACTAGTGACAGTTTAAATGCAGGCCAACACTCTTGCAACGTCTACCTAACATCTGATAACCAACACAATAATGGAATAACCCAGGCAAGGCAGAACCAGCGGAACGCACTGCGTCTTCAGAATCAGGTGTTTAGAACATCCAGAAACAGAAGGACCCACTACGACCAAAGTAGTCCAAAAGAAACAAATATCCGAATCACAATCAAGGAGGCTGTCGAACCACACGCCTTACCGGACATCAGCGGCAAGGTGAGAAAAGGTACACTGCTGCGAAAATACGCTAACCTCCAGGACAGGTAACTGGGGCGCTAGCGACCACTAGGCAGAAAAACACCGCTGGTTGAACTTCATCAACAAACACAAGGAATTTAATGATTAATTATAAAAGGTGGAGGATGGCTAATTAATTTCACCAACTCCAAACATTCCACTCGTTGCTCTTCGTCTCGGCGACCCTGCGAGCAGCAACGCACAAACATATGGCGTGATCTCAAAATAGCGGAGGTTTCACTACTGGATTAATGTTCACTCAACTCAAATGTCCTGGGTCCAGTGGAGAACGAGGTTGTCGCCCTCGCAACTACAGCCCCTCGATCCGGCAGTGCCTGCTTGCCGCCAGTGGTCCAAGCATGTCCTCACTGCTTCTCCGTCTCAACTGATCTACCCAGCACACTCCGACCCGGAAAACACCTGACGCCCTTCCAGAGTTAGTACTAGAGTACTAGATATCGATAACCGTTGCTGCTGCCACTCGTGGACAGACAACGCTAACAAACGTAGTGGCGCCAGTAAACACGAGAAGAAAACGAGAAGTCATTATCCCTGATACACGATGCCAACCTACCAACGGCACAAAAGCGAGCCGCAACACGGTTCAATTATATTCGTTAGCAGAAACGTCAGAAACACCATTGTTTGGTTACGTGTCGCTGAGTGTCAGCAGCGTAAATATAGGGGAGGGGTCAATTGGCGTGGACGACTTGGACGCGAGTGTGTGGACGCTTTGGATGCCTGGTCCGGACGGTCGCTCTGGGAGAGAAGCGTGTCCCACTTGGCAGCACGCAGACACTGTGGAGACAGCTGCCGATAAACTGTGCGGACGAGCAAGTGCAGGCTGCGAGGCAAATTACGCGTTGACAAAGCTTCCTCGTGGACGAGTATGTCCAGTAACAGTTGAGGTCATTACTGGAACGGCAGGTTTTTTACTGACCCAAGGGGTTGTGGTATTACGTCACTAAGGACAGAGGTCTCAAGTAGTGTCATGGCAGATGAAATTTTCAACTTCATTAAATCAACAATTATGGCAACAACATCGAATATTTGATATCGACTGATCGGATTGCGAGAGATGCTGTTGTATAGGAATTTGAGCCGTGCTCCTACCACTTTCCACTTGCTGTTAGATGTTTTACTTCATTACCGGAGTCCCGAACCTCAGAGACAGGAATCGAAACCTCACTTGCGCTAAGAGGCCGCAGCTGTAGAAGAAAGAGGCGAGAAAAAATATCATGAAATTTATATCGGAAACCACACTGACAAATGATACCCGAAATAACTGAGCTACTGGTTTTAATCTGCTGAAGCATCATCTACAACGTCCAGTCACTTCAATGTGTCAGAAGGGTGGACATGACCCTCGAGAATAGATGCAATATTCTGTTGATTCATTGTGTCTTCCAGAACGACGACATCACGCAGGGAGTTTCACGAAAGAATTCCCCGTAAAATAACGCTCTCTCATACGTCCTGGACCCTTCCGACGATTATCACAGGGTGTCTGCTTTCAGACGTTTCACATCGTGCATGGAACGGTCTTCTGTCCGATGGAGCATGAAACATGAATCTGAATAGACCACCTGCCTCCAGTCAGTGGACCTCCAGTTCGGTACTGGTATGAACGGTCATTGAGAAGACACAATTGGTAGCCCCTTCGTTCGTCTGGTTAGTTACACAACCGCTGCATGCCTATTCGCCCAAAAGCATCTCAGTAACATGTATTAACCTCGGTCATCTACAGCCCCTGGGGCACCAAATTTGCTTTAGCACCGGTTTGGCTAGCACCGTTTTTCCATGCATGATATTTGTTTTATATTAAATAGAAGTGAAGGATATGGGTGAGGCCTCCATGGAGAGGAGTGCGACAGAGGAAACATGTTTTGTAACAAGCGTCTGCCATCAGTGCGCACAGTTAGCTTTCGTTTTTGAGGATTAGGATCAATCCATAAAGCAAATTTATTAGAGATAATCAGTACCAGTTTTCTCGCTGCTCATTAATTTGTGGTTTTATAAAACACCTAAGCATTATTTATCATCTGTCTCTTTGAAAATAAAGCTGTTCTTATCTTCATGCACTAAAGGGTAAGGCCTCAGAAAGTTTCACTACGTTGGACGAAACAATTTATTGATCGATTCTCTCAGAAACTTACACTGTCTCAGTTTTTACAGTAAGCCGCACCGTGATGCAAGGTTTCATTCCCGTAGCTTCTGCCGCTGGATTTGTCTGAGCATCTCCGTGACGTTTCCGCTCTTACTAAACGAACTTGTAGCGAAACCTGCTCCTGTTCGTTGGCTCTTCTCTATTTCTTCTATCAATCCTACCCGGCTGCGACTGACATGTAATTAAGCACCGGTGAAAGGTTTACGTGCTACCTTCCTTTTCACACAGACTACACCTCCTGTAGATTATACCAGCGAATCTCTAGCATCTGGATTACAGGTGACTAGTTTTAGCTGGTTTCTGCAGTTTAAGTCGCTCCATAGACATTATGGATGTGGCTGCTTCCAGTGATTCTTATGCAGTGGCGTAATCATTGAATAAAGGTTTTTCTACCTGTTCATGTTCGATACGCCACAATTACTTGTGTTCATGATTAACTCCAAACTCTCAATCCATGCTCCAGGCGTACATCCTCTACAATCTTCCTGCATTTCGCTGCAGTTTTCAAGCGTTGCAAAGTCTCTGTAGGAAACAGTATCACTTATGAATTTTAACCGTTAAACGGTAGATCACTTATGTGCATTGTGTAAAGTAATAACCCTATAATACTACCTAATCGGATGTTACTTTTACGTCTGGAGTCTCCGTTGACAATGATGCGTTGTGTCCTGTTTGATAGAAATTCTTCGGTGCCTTAACACAGTCGAAATGATATTCTGCACACTCGTATTTTGTTCATTCGGCAGCTGTGCGAAACTGTGTCAAACCCCTTTCAGAAGTCAAGGATCACGGCGTCAGCATGAGTGGCTGTATCTGTTGCTGTCTGGATCTTGGTGACGAACAAAAGAAGCAGGATTTCACATGATCGTTGTTTTCTGAATCCATGTTGATTTCTACAAAATAAATGTTAGGTCTACAGAAATCTCATAAAATGCGAGTAAAAAACATTTTCCAGAACTATACAGCAGATCGACGCCAGAGATATAAGCCTATAGTTTAGTGCTTGGACGGTAATTTCCTTAAGCATTAAGAACAGTTTGCTCCTCCAGCTATATATGGAACACTGTTGTTGGAAGGACAGCAAGTTCTTTCGTATACTCTATGTACAATCGTACTTGTATTCCAACATGTCCAATGGCTTTCACCTGATTCATTTGAATTTCTGTTCCGTTGTCACCTTCATTTTAATTTTTTTTGCGAATGTTTATACAAGGAAGCCCTGTACGATCTTCCTGAGTAAAACAGTTTTCGAAAAATGAGAATCTCGGCTTTTTCTTTGCCATTACCTATTTCGATGCCATTATGATCACAGTCTCCGAGCAGATGGCAGATGGCTTCAGTTCAACAGAAGCTCATATCTTCTTAGAATTTTCTATTAGATCAGTAGACAGAATTTTACTTTCGAGTTCTTTGAGCGCTTCACGCCTGTCTCCCCTCAGCTTAATACTGACTTCGTTCAGATTTTGTCTATATGTGAGAATCTGGCTATGTCTAAATTTGCTGTGAAATTCACCTAGCTTTCGAAGCAGCTTTCTGACACAACAATCTAATTACTGTGTATCTTTCTCATCCCTCTCAAATGATTTGCACATTATTAGTGTTTCATGTTGACCACTGTGAAGAAATCTGTTCTAAGAGATGTACTTCACGAAATTTTTACTGTGAATTAATATGAACATGTAAGCTGGAAAAGTAATGTATTCTGTATCAGAATTTTGAAAGCAAACCTCGTAAACAATAGCAGAACAGTCCGTAATGTTGCATAATAAAACTATGACAACCAAGTAAATTCACACTTCGTGATGATTATGTTGTTATATGACGATCTAATGAATGTAAACATAGCCTGCATTCCCAGAATGAAATTTTCACTCTGCAGCAGAGTGTGCGCTAATATTAAACTTCCTGGCAGATGAAAACTGTGTGCCCGACCGAGACTCGAAATCGGGATTTTTCGCCTTTCATCGGCAAATGCTGTACCGATCACACAGTTTTAATCTGCCAGGGAGATTCATAATCCGAATTATAAAATGTTATTGGGCTCTGAGCCACACCCAAAAGCTTTTGACCGCGCTCTCCTCAACCATTGTCAAGTGGTAAATGTCTACCATGTCGCCGTGTCCTCGCCGTTACATAGCCGCGCTACTGACTGTGACGTCGCTGGTGCACTCATTTTCGTCAAGTGTGGTGATGTTTTCGTCCTGCGTCCGTCGCTCTCGCTTCAACCGTGAAGTGGTCGGGTCACAGGCTATGTTGAGTCGTCACTGTTGATGGTGTTTTCAGATATTTTTATTTCTGTAGCTTCTTTTAAAACGCTACCGCAAAATCTCTTTATCCTCGTAACAACAGATGTTTCGTTTAACACAGTCCGGTGTCAATTCTCTAAAGCACGTTCTGCCATAGCTGATTTTTCAGTATAGCATAGGCATAAGCACCTCATGTTGCTCCACAGTGCGTTCTGTTCGGCCAACTTAGTAGAAGCAGCACTGACATTGTATCTTGTATACTCTAGCCGTTCTGAAAATTAGATCACTTTTCGTAGGCCTCATCAGTTGAATTATATTTGCTGGTGGCCTGAACACCAATGAAATGTTGTGATTGTTCAGCAGCTGGCTTATCTTTCTCAACACTACACCGCAGAAAGACAGAAACTCACGGCATTTGCACTTATCTTCAGTGGTATTTTTCAGTCCCCTCCTAGAGATACAAATGGGAGACTTTTTCAGTACAAGCTACATGTCTTGTGGATACACAGTATGTATAATTAATTCATTTGTTTACATTGCTTCGGCATTCTCATACCGTTGATCATTAATGATTCTTCTCCCTTTAGGGGCAGTTTCTCACCCCAAAGGCGTGAGAGAGCCCTGGACTTCTGTATGTCACTCCGCTCTCTATGACGTGGCCGTTGACAGAATGAATGGGACTTCTTACCAAGAAGTCTTTGGCCGCCATTGCTGATGACTTTTATTCAAAATCGAGGTAGAGGCGGGCTTCGAACTCGGGGATGAGGACGTTTTGATCGGTAATCAATGACGCTAGCCCTAAGCTAAAGGTGTGGAAGCATAGAAATTAAAATTTCTCAGTACACCATCAGCAAGGACAGCGGTTTCCAGCTCAGCACAGCCTGGGACAAGGCCATTGCCAGCCTGAAGTAGGCGTGATAGGCCTGGGACCAAAACATTACCATAGTTGGCTAGGAGCAGAGCACCAGTGAAGTCACAGCCCTCAGTGCGGCTATTCAACGGCGAAACGGGAGTCCACTTGACTATGGCCAAGTAGAGGTCATTCGGAAGTTCGTGCGATTTTAACCAACTGACGCGGCTGGAGACCGGAGGAGATTTTATTGATCCATATCGCTGGGATGTAAGCATTCGTACATAATCTGCGTACATGAGTAGCTGTCAAAATTTTCCACAGATTTTATGCCTAGCTCCAACAGAAACCAAGAAGCCCTCCTAACTCCCCAGATATGGTAATCTCCCCCTCTTTCCTTCTTCCATCTATTGTCCACGTTAAACAACACCCACTACAAGTAATTAATCAATAAAGTCTTTTATGAAAATTCGAGAGAAGCGAAGATTAGAATAAACTTTAAAGTTTACTTAGCTTATCATATTGAGATCGCTCCAGTTCTTTTTGTCTACGGGTCTAATTCTTGAAGCTGAAAATGTAACATCAGGTCCTCACGGTTGGTTTGAAGTAAATAAAATGTAAGGTTGTTGTTGCAGAACTTTTTTGCGTACATATATTTTGCACCGATTCTCTGACATTTTTGTATATATCACAGTATGCCGTGCATTATAACGCACTGCTTTCCGGGCGGAAAGGCGTGCCGGTCCCCGGCACGAATTCGTCCAGCGGATTAGTGTTGAGGTCCGTCGTGCCGGCCAGTCTGTGGGTGGTTTTTAAGGCGGTTTTCCATCTAGCTCGGCGAATGCGGGCTGGTTCCTCTTCTTTCGCCTCAGTTACACTATGTCGGCGATTGCTCCGCAAACTCTGTCTCCACGTACACACATACCACCATTACTCTACCACACAAACATTTGGGGGTACAGTTGTCTGGTGAGAGACGTTCCAGGGGGTGTCCACTTGGGGCCGAACCGCGCAATAACCGGTTTGGGGCGTCGGTGGGGTAGTGGACTGCTGTACCCTGTTGTGGGTTTGTGAATCAATGGGAGCTATGGCGGGGACGAAGCCTCCTCGCCGTTTCTAGATCTCCAATTCAATACAATACAATACAATAGAATACAAAATCTTACAGTATTTTGATCTTTCACATTACAAAGCCGAAATTACATTGTTCGCAGCTATTATACAAAAAGACGTCTGATCACATCAGAGGCAAGCGTGCGAATCTCTCGCTCTGCGAAAATAACAATATTCCAAATGATTTACAATTTTTCTGAACAAATGAAATCTTACTCGTTTTCGTTACATTATTCATTTCAATTATTATTTCATAAATGAACCCGGAAATAAACATAGTATACAATACAGGATTGCGTAATTAATAATATAAATTTTAAGTGTGCAAATAATTCGTAATTTCAAGTGTTTCTAAAAAATAATTTCAGCTGTACATTCAGAACCGGTGCTTATGGATTATAACATCTAACCTATTTTATAAAGTAATTCCTTTTCATAAAATTTGGCTTGAAGTATAACATACTATACACAAAATGAAACGAAAGTTTTCAGAAAAGCAACTGAGATAATACTGACGTGTCCAAAAATCGAAAAATGAAACTGGTATCGACAAATAGTGTTGAGGAAAATTAATGCTAGTGCAGGATGTCCCGTTACAACATGAACATTATTGAGCACGTCGTGGATTCCTTGCAACGTGCTGTTGGGAAGAGATCTCCACCCCCTCGTACTCTTACCAATTTATGGACAGCCCAGCAGGATTCATGGTGTCAGTTCCCTCCAGCAGCACTTCAGACATTACTCGAGTCCATGTCACGTCGTGATGCGGCACTTCTACGTGTTCGCGGGGGCCCTCCACGATATTAGGCAGGTGTAACAGTTTCTTTGGCTCTTTTCGTTGTATTACACGACGCGCCGTATCGTTGCTATTACCGTATCCCAAGAGCACTATGACCAAGGCACCTATACACTAAAATTAGTACCCACAAATAAAGAATTTGATTCCAACATTAATGAAAAAAAATTTCCAATAAGAATCTTGAGAAGTAAGCCAGGTCGATACTATGCTCAGTTTACAACGTAGATGGTGTAGTTTACTTTCTATAGGTGAAATGTCAAATAGGTATGAAAATTTTAAAGATGTCTCACAGAGGTCAGGTAGATGTTCATTCAGTTGAAAAGACAAGCAACCAGTCAACCAGCCATACTAAAAGTGGATTTTATAAGATCATCAGTCAGGAGTGTCAGTCCTGCTGGTATATTGGTCAGACTGAGAAGTCAATGTGTACTAGGCTCAGAGAACACCATAGAAGCTAGAGATTTAAGACGCCTGATTCATCCTTTGTACCCGGCCACGGTAAATGAAAACCAGAAGTACATAATAGACAAAGATGCCTAATACATAAAAAAGGGTGCAAAACACGCTCAGAAGTATTTGAGATTAATAACCCGAATGTTGTATCCCTTCACTTACTGTTGCATGAGCAGTATCAGTTCAATTATAATTATAATTATTCAACCCTTTCAGGCAGTATTACAATCTCTACAAATGAGAAGAAAATTGGTGCCTTCATTCACAAACAGATAATTGTACAAATGACCCGGTATTTTGGAAATTTGTGGTAAGTTCTGTGTTACCAAACTGCTGCGGTGATCGGTCCCTACGCTTACACACTATTTAATCTAACGTAAAGTAAGTTACGATAAGGACAACGCGTACACCCATGCCCAAGAGAGGACTCGAACGTCCGACGGGCGGAGCAGCGCGAACTGTGGCAAGGCGCCCCAGACCGCACGGCTACCCCGCACGGCAAATGCTTCAGTTGATCGATGAAAGAAGGAAGCACAAAATGTTCAGGCAAACGCGGAAATACAGAAAAAACTCTCTTCGGAATTAAATAAATATGAGGTTTACGGATACTAATGTGAAATGGCTGCAGGAAAAACATGAAGAAATCAAAACAGAAATCACTGTTGGAAATCGTGCTTCAGAGTACAAAAAGCCAAAGCAACCGTCGGTGAAATTAAAAGCAAGGGTGTAATGGAATTCCAGCCTTAAATGCAGAGGAGAGTACATGCAGGTGGAAGGAGTACACTGTAGTCCTTTGTGTGTGTGTGAATTTTTAAGGGACCAAACTGCTTAGGTCATCGGTCTCTAGACTTACACACTACTTAAACTAACTTATGCTAAGAACAACACACACACTCATGCCCGAGGGAGGACTCGAACCTCCTGCAGCAAGCGCTGCGCAGTCTGTTACATCACTCCTCAAACCGCGCGGCCACTCCGCGCGGCTGTAGGTCTTTATGAGGAGAAGACTTCTCTAATGACGTGATACAAGAAAAAACAGGAGTCGATGTAGAAAAGATGGGGGATCTAGTATTAGAATAAGAATTTAGAAGATCTTCGGAAGACAGATAACATTCCATCAGAATTTCTAAAATGGTTGAGGGAAGTGGCAACAAAACGAGTATTCACGTTGGTGTTGAGAATGTGTGAGTCTAGCGATACATCATTCCGAGAACTTGAGAAAAATGGGAGTAAGCTGTAAGGAAATTTGACTAACACACTGTGGTGTCACCGCCAGACACCACACTTGCTAGGTGGTAGCCTTTAAATCGGCCGCGGTCCGTTAGTATACGTCGGACCCGCGTGTCGCCACTGTCAGTGACTGCAGACCGAGCGCCACCACACGGCAGGTCTGGATAGACTTCCTAGCACTCGCCCCAGTTGTACAACGGACTTTGCTAGCGATGCTACGCTGACCAATACGCTCTCATTTGCCGAGACAGTAGTTAGCATAGCCGTCAGCTACGTCTTTTGCTACGACCTAGCAAGGCGCCATTACCAGTTTATAACCTCACGCCAGCCTGCGTGAGCTTAAAAGCGTGCATTTCGGCCTCCTCTAGCAACACGGTGTTGGCTCTTCTGCCAACACTTCATATACGATATGCACAAGAACAAAGGGGGAACAATAATAGTGGAAGACCAAGTTCGAAGTCCGAAGTACGGATTAAAATAGGTGGAGGGAACGGATGCAATCTTTCGCCTGTACTGTTCAATCTATGCATCGAAGAAACGATGACGGTAATAAAAGAAAGGTTCACTAGTGGAATTAAAATTCAAGGTGAAATATATCAATTACACGATTCGTTGATGACATTACTATCCACAGTAAAAATGAAAAATAATTACAGAAGCTGCTAAATGGAATGAAGTGCCGAACGAGTGCAGAAGGTGGATTAAAGGTAAATCGAAGAAATACCAAAGTAATGAAAGTCGTAGAAATGAGAACTGCGAGAAATTTAACATCATGATTGATAGTCAACAAAAGCAGACTAGCAGAGACAAAAATGGGATTCCTGGCCAAAAGAAATGTACTAGTATCAAACATAGGCTTCATCTTGAGGAAGAAATTTATGAGAATTTACGTTTAGATCACAGCATTGTACGGAGAAACATGGTGGCAATTCCATCCGCAGACGTGCCTTTAGATGGGACACTAGAACAAGATATTTGTACGCCGAATGTGACCACTATCCAACGTAGAAAATCTGTCTTTCACGTTACGTGTGGTTGTAAAACGTGAACTTGAAAAGTTGCAGACAATGTTCCTGAGCCAACTATGTAATCCAAAATAAATACACAGACCAATGACGACCAATAAAAAAAGGCCGAAAGACAGGTAGTACATAAATTGTAGGACACAGATACTACAGCAATCAACAGTGTGCAACCTTTTGTGAAGGTCGTGAGTGATGAAAAATGAAAACATCTTCGCCGGTATGTTGTCCAGAATGTCTTCTAGAGTATCCGTGAGATCCTGGATGTTAGCTGTCTCTAACGATGAGACAGATGTTCTGCATATTGCGACAATGGACAAGATAGACAGTGAGTGTGAGACAGCCAGCAGCGTAACACCTCTGTGACAACGAGCGCCACATAATAAGCTTATTACACACGAACTAAATTTAACATTAAAAACAGAAACTAACAAGAAGAATTAAATTGTAACAATAATATAAAACGTTAATGAAGAAAAACAATTACGCCGGCAATTTAAAGAATTAGATATGAGAATGGCATCGTGCTCTTAATTCATTGCATGTTCAAAAAGGTTCAAATGGCTCTGAGCACTATGGGACTTAACATCTATGGTCATCAGTCCCCTAGAACTTAGAACTACTTAAACCTAACTAACCTAAGGACATCACACAACACCTCATTGCATGTATGTTGTACACAAACAAGTTATTGACGTTTATTATGGCTGTGAACTTTATTTTGATATCTGAAGAGGGAAACTTTTACGTATCGGAACAGTAGCTGTTAATACGTATTTCAGACGAATTAGCTTCCGAAACAGTATTCTGGACATGTTTTAGCACCACTAGATAAGAAATGGTAACAAGAATTTGACATTAAATACACGGCAGTGTGATTCACCTTGATTGTGAAATGCTAGCACTCCCCAGTTTTGGTGTCGTCCGCCTCTGTAACTCAATGGACTTTAGTCTTCGCGCACCTGGGCAGCAGGTTGTTCTACTTCCGTTTCTTACCGTTAGCGCCGCATGTATTACTTGTTTACGTTCCGTGACGTGTTAGTTCTCGTGCGCCTCGTATCGCCGTTTGCAATCTAGTCTCTAGTGTTGGCGCAGCCTTTCCTGATGCGGCGTTTTCTCCCGCCATGATGACCTTCATGGTTCCCACTTGTATTCCACGTAGAGTTTTCGTCAGCTTCAGTCTCGATAAATCCACGAGGCATGTGCAGTCCGGCTGTTTAGAGACAGACCACTGGTTGGTGGCCAAGATCAAAATTAAAGCAGATCAAATGGATTCTGAGTATTTTGATTCGGAATTATAGGCATTTTGTGTGAAACTTGCTGACCCACTTCAAGAAATGGCTCTGAGCACTATGGGACTTGACATCTGAGGTCATCAGTCCCCTATAACATACTAGAACATAGAACTACTTAAACCTAACTAACCTAAGGACATCACACACATCCATGCCCGAGGCAGGATTCGAACCTGCGACTGTAGCGGTAGCGCGGTTCCAGACTGAAGCGCCTAGAACCGCTCGGCCACAACGGCCGGCGACCCACTTCAAGTTAACAGGATATCATCACCTCATGGTACCCGGCAGATATTCTAGACTCGTCATGGCGGTTCCACTATTTGGCGATTGCAGTAGTGTTCTACTCACATGTTGGGTTTTTTAAACTTCCGCCCTAGATAGATAACACTTTTTGAGATCCATCCTGCTCGCTTATGGGGATGTACAACACATTCGAAAGGGACGCTAGTCAGATCAGCACCTATTACAGGTCTGTAGTGGGATTCAGTCGGTAGAAGCGCTGATTAAAAAAATGTTCCCTCTTACTTGCACGTATGTGTTTAACGGTTTCATACTGCGTTTACCTACCAGAAAGGAACCTACTTTTTTGTAATCACACAGGCCGCCTCCGTACCAACTCTCCGCGTCGTTTGGTTGTATTCAAACCCGCTTACAAAAAAAAAAAAAAAAATTGCAAATCTCCTCCCACAGGTTTATGAAGCTGAGCCAGCACCGGTTATTGGGGATCAAAGAGGATCTTTGAGAGATATTATTCGTGATTTCTCCCCACTGCCCACGCGTAAACACATTAACACCGTCAATCCAGAGGTGCCAGCTACGGTTTTTCGAAACAAGCGTCATAGTGCACTAGACGATCATGCAGTTAAGGAGCCTTTTCCTTTGGCTCGCTCTTCGGATACCACTCCATCGAAGTACCCTCTTCTCTGTGCTGAGTTTGTGGACGAGAAGCCCATGAGTGCCTCTGCACCAGATCAGGTCGTTACCGATATGTCTACTGACGATTCTCACATCATCCAGGCCGCCTCGTCGGCGCCGCCTGTTAAAGAGTCTGTTTCGGGACCCCACCTGTCTCCCTTGACTCTATCGGGTACCTCTGCAGTGGACTCAGCTTTCCAAAGTACTTCTTCACCTTCCGGAGCAGCCTGAACGTCAGAGCTTCTTGATGAGCATAACTTGATAGGCAGGGGAGGAAGACCCTGTCGTTAGTAAGCAAATGTCCATGTCTGTCGGCGAGAGGCGTGTGGAGGTCTTTCCCTCTCAGTCTCACACGGATTTTCTGCTTGATCCACCTACACAACCTCATGAGGTAGCGACAATTCTCAGTAGCCGGCCGGAATGTCCGAGCGGTTCTGGACGCTGCAGTCTGGAACCGCGCGACCGCTACGGTCGCAGGTTGGAATCCTGCCTCGGACTTGGATGTGTGTTATGTCCTTAGGTTAGTTAGGTTTAAGTAGTTCTAAGTTCTAGGGGACTGATGACCTCAATAGTTAAGTCCCATAGTGCTCGGAGCCATTTGAACCAATTCTCAGGAGCAGCAGTAAACAACGTATGCAGCCTGAGAGAGACGCATCACGGGAGAAGAAAAAACAGAAGATGGGGGAAATGTTCACAAATCTCCGTCCGTTTAGTACACTGATTATGCCATGGACACTGGGAAATAGCTCCGTTCGATTACACTGTTATAACTTTGTACATTTTGGTACAGTTCAACTGTCTATCCAAGCATATACCTTCCTCACTTTGAACATCAACAGGATTGCTCTGAACTCCTGCTCGCCGCTTTGCGGCGGTTTATATATGACTCTGGTTCAGATGTAATTTTTTTACAGGAAGTATTATTCGACCAGTTTTCAATTCCTGGTTTGTCGATCTTTTTTAATGTGGGTTCCGAACTTTCTACGGACACTGCCTTGTTTTATAGGGAAGGAATTCCCTTACGACATTTCTAAATTCTCGACGATGGTAGGGGTATAGCATTCACCTTTTGCGGTTTCACTTTACTTCCTCTTCTGGGTCTGGAACGTTCGCGTTTCTACACAGAGGAAATCCTTTACCGTTTACCTACTTCTTAAATCCTTTTCAAAGATTCTTTTGGGTGTTGACTGTAATTTTGTTCTCCGACCATTGGATCAGTCTCCTAACTTTAGATTTAGTAAAGAATTCGACAAAATGGTACGCCCGTGGCACGAACGTCACGCATGGATTTATCGGTATCCTACACTTGTCCGATGTACCTATTTCACTACCACCTCTAGCACTCGATATATTTTAAATTTCTGATACCTTGTGCGGGCAGCTTTCGGACATTTTCCTGTTAACCGCCGGTTTTAGTGATCATTGCGCCGTAACCGTCACATTTAATTATGTGCAGCAGCCGGTAAAATTGTATCGTCGTCCCTGGATGCTCAGTATAGTCTATCTACAAGACCATTCCCTTGGTGTTGTCATTCAGGATGCTCCTCGCTCGCGTGCTATAGAAACGCACCAGGCTATTGCGGAATGGTGGACATTTCATACCAAGCCAAAAAATCGTGAATATCTCCTGCGTTTTGGTGCCCTAAGGGCGGCGGACGTCCGGAGGTTACAAGAATTTTACTACCCCTTATTAGGTCAACTTTGTCCACAGCTCGTGGTCTTGCGGTAGCGTTCTCGTTTCCCGCGCACTGGGTCCCGGGTTCGATTCCCGGCAGGGTCAGCTATTTTCCGTTCGTCGAGATGACTGAGTGTTGTTGTTTCGTCTGCATCATTATCATTCATCCTCTTTACGACCGGAGGAAGGCAATAGCAAATTAACTCCGCTAGGACCTTGCCTAGTACGGCAGTGCGGATCTCCCGCATCGTCCTCTACGCTCCTCGGAGTATGGGACCTCATCATCATCACCTTATGTCAACTTTACGACAGCGCTACGCAACCTCCTTTGCAGATTAGGGATGTACTGCGAATTAAAGCCAAGCTGCTACAGTTAAAACAGTTTCAGATGGAAGGATTTCTGACAAAATCTCAGCCACGTCCTATATTACAAGGTGAACTGACTTCACTATATCTCTTGTCCGATGCTGTCGCGCCGGAAGCGCGCTTGCATTGCATCCCTCGCTAACGCTGATAGTCGAGTGTAAATGTCTCGCGGTGACATGTTCAGTTTAATTTTTAACTGCCTTACTGAACCGTACGATGCCCTCGTTCCAACTGAAAATTTTCCTGTAGACTTTTCACATTTGCTGGACTGTGTCATCAGCCCTGAAGTAAATGACTTTTTTTTAGTGGCGATATGATTTTTTAATCCGTTCTTAATCACGCAAGTCACCTGGATTGAATAGTATTCCTAAAGAATTCTATGTTCATTTTTGGCTTCTTGTAGATGACAACATAGTAACGTTGATGGTCAGTAAAGTGATATGGTGGGTCTCGCTACCGGCTCCTTTTAAAAGAGGTAAAATGGTCCTCGGCCGGAAAACCAAGGATTGACCCGACCTTGACTCGATTCGTCCGGTCCCTGTAAGTTACTCGATAAAATTTTGCCAGATTTGTTTGTCTGGACGCACAATACTGACTTCTGTTATCGAACTTCGTGATGTCGTTTCGGTGGCTGCGGCAACAGCGGCCTCAAAGAAGGAGTGTATTGACTGTTTCGGGCTTTACTCATGCCAGGTTCTAGCCATTCTTTTCACTGGTATCCATGCCTCAGTGGCTGTGCACCGTGACATTACTCCGGATTTCGATCCGACGGGGTCTACCGCAATGAAGCCCCTTAACCATGTCACATTTTGCTTTGTTATTAGAACCCTAGCTTCTCCGTTTTGCCATGCAGCTACTTGCATCGACTGTATAACTTAAACGATTTTTGGTACGCGCTTACGCCTAACATGTCTTGGTTTTAGCACGAAATGCCGACGACGTTTCAGTGCCGAAGGATAACATGGATTCCTTTTGTCTCCTTGCTGGTGCCCATATTAATGATCGCAAATGCATGTTCCTACCATTCCGGGGCTTTAAACCAAGTGGTAATTCCTTGGACGACGGTGGTCAATCGCCAGAAGACCTTAGGAACCATTGGAGATCGAATCTCGATCAGAATGATGGCACTTAACTGGCAAGAGGGTACAAGTCGTGTTCATTTAGCTATTCTTGAACACCAACGCCATTCCCCTAGAGTCCTTCACCGTGTGCTGTTCTTATCCACCTACATTTTGAGGAAATTGTGTTACGCTGCAAACGTATTCCTGCTTCCAGCGATGGTGGCCTGTAGACTCAAATAATTATCCTAGCAGCTGGTCCCGGCGGAGGTTCGAGTCCTCCCTCGGGCATGGGAGTGTGTGTTTCTCCTTAGGATAATTTAGGTTCAGTAGTGTGTAAGCTTAGGGACTGATGACCTTAACAGTTAAGTCCAATAAGATTTCACACACATTTTTTAATTAGCCTAGCGGCGTGGACACACCTGTCGAGTTCAGTATGAAGTAAAGGCTAGACCCTGCAAGCTTGGAGGATTAGGTCTTCCCAATATTAAGGTGAAGGCGTCCGTCTTACGCTGTTTCACTTTATATTTATTTTATAAGTGACGTGTAAGTACTGCTTCTTTTTGTACTGCTAGTCAGTTATCAAACTGTATTTCTATGCTTTTACACAAGCAAAATGTCACCATGTCTGCTGTTGTCACATAAAACTTTGCCTGTGAGTTCAAGTAATAAATACTGTTATTTTTAACATTGAGATGTATATATTTTAAATGTTAAATAGCCTACTTATATTTACGGCTACCAGATGGCACTCTTGGTGTCATGCTCACCTGCTCGCACTTGTTAACGCGGGCGCCCCAGTCCGTTGCTACCTGTGGCTTTACGGATATGAGCAGCACATAGTGGCTCGCCTTCATGCCTTCTTTTTTAAAAAAAATTTGAGACTAAAGACCTTTTGGCCAGTAATTTATATTACGTGACATGTAAGTACTGTCTCTGTCTTGTATTGTTAGTCAGTACATTTCCTTTCCCATAAATTTGTGATTATATTATAGGCCACTTTAAACATTTAAACTCTGATGAAGGCACTCTTAGAAGTGTTGAAACCTGGTTGATAAAACTAAACTGAAGGGGGGCTCATTTGTTTCGATTTTAATTTATAAACGGTCACTCAAGCACCCATGTTTAAAAAATATACTTTTGGCTCCATTGGAATCCAAAACGTGCCTCCCAATCTCCAGTGGGTATCGATTTAATAATACAGGAATACATGTTGTCTTCGTTTAAATGAACAACATTGTTTGTCTTGTGTTAGTAAAATTAGATTTATTGACAAGAAAAGAAATATGTCTGTACCCTTGAATACACGTCAAAAGCAGGTTAACACATCAATCCGAGCAGATGAAGAAATATTGCGTGTTTTGCACACACGGTGCTAAAGAGCAGATTTTATCGCATTCGCCATGTTGATTATTAAGAATAAATACATTGATATGGTGGCTGACAGTATACAAAATGTAAAAAAAAACGTTAAATTTGCATCTTTTTCTTTATTCTTTGTACCTTTATGATGGTACTTTGTAAGCAAAAATATAGTAGATTGCTTTTGTCGTAACGAAATATTCATATAAAGTGCACCAAACTTTAAAATTTATATGCAGAATAATGCAAAAAGTTTTAGCTTTGTTTCGTCTACTTACAGGTTTCTTAATTTATGTCGTAAGTTTTTATACTTCCCGTACAGTGTGAAAAGAAAAGGAAAATCTACATATTCTGGAATTAACACAGTGATTGAATTAAGTTATGTACACTCTCGTCTACTGGTTACGTTACCCTATGTTAGTACAATATAACCCATGATACCAGTACAAGAAAATGAAATAAATTTAACAAGTGGAAAAGACGATACACGCCTGTCTTTCGAAGCGTTCTCAGAATTTCATGCTGTAGTAAAGAAACGAAACAAGCATGATCCTTTCAGCATTTACAACATTTGTTAGTAAAAATCGTTCTGAAATGTAGTGCAGCAACGCAGAAATGCTAAGTGCCAATGATCCATACCACACAGGAAAGAAACCTCGAACTGCTTCATTTATCAAAGGTATATCCAAGATTGTACTATTTCGAATGTATTTCTATCTTTACGAGTCAGATTGACTGTTAATTATTACGATAAATACTTTTGTATTTTGAAGATGCCCTCTTATGCTTTTATTTGGAGCTTCTTCAAGCAGAGCAGCTCACCTTTCCCTGCACTGTACTCGCGCCAGAAACAAATTTACAGCTTCTCGATGAATTGTAATAAACTCTCAAGCACTGGAATACATTCTTAAGCCATGAGCCGTAGGACTGAAGTTCCATTCGTGTCAACGGCACTGCCGCTCTGCCTATAGCGTGTTTCCCACGGCCCTCCAGGGCTTTCCGCATAATGAAGCAGAACAGCTCCCTAGCGCCAGTCGTGTGGGTTAATATAGCGTAATGTCAACAACATACCCATTCATACCTAATTACGAACGTATTGTGTTTCTGTACCACGTAATCTATTATTAAAGTATTCACGGTTAATCAGTTCATTAGTGGAAGCGTGGAGAATAATGAAGTGGCGCTCAACTCGTTCGCCGGTTTCCGAGGTTGGAGGTTGAATAAAGGTACTTAAACATGTTCAGCCGACCTTTGCCCTTTATACATTATAATTCGCTGGTTTAATTTTGAAGGGAATTTTTTCTCATTCCAGGCACGTAGTAAGGGCAGCTTAGGACTAGGTAATGGTAAGCCAAAGACTTAACAGTTCTGAGATTTGTACACTATACAAGACGTGGTCTTGCTGAGGAAACAGCGCAAGTTGTGCGGGTGAAGAAAAAATGCTTTGTGGAAGCGAAACAGAAGCTGATTGTTTTGAAATTCCTCGAGCTATGATAATGTGAAGCCGGCCGTTGTGGCCGAGTGGTTCTAGGCGCTTCAATCTGGAACCGCGCGACCGCTACGGTCGCAGGTTCGAATCCTGCCTCTGGCATGGATGTATGTGATGTCCTTAGGTTAGTTAGGTTTAAGTAGTTCTAAGGGACTGATGACCTCAGATGTTAAGTCCCATAGTGCTCAGAGCCATTTGATAATGTGAAGATGTGCATTATCAACTAAATCCATGTGATACTCAATCTTCAAGAGAGATATGCACAAACGAAAATAAATTGTATGGCATCCAACGTTACAGTGATTAGGTAGCTTATCACGACTTTGTGGTACATGTAGTACTCTTGAATAATACTGGTATTTAATGGGACCTTGAACTATGAGACAATTTCTGAGATTATATGAACGTAGTATTATATGAATATGTCCGAAAGAACAGATACCATCTTCATATATAGTTGAGGCTAACCGGCCATTGACCTTCTACGCTGGATGCACAGGCATGCCCAAACTCTTACGGGAGCCGGTAAGATTGTCTGCCGCGAGTAATGAGTGCAATGAGCAGTGTGTGGACATTAAGTTTGGAATGTGGGTCTACAGGGAGCCTGCAAGGGATAAGTCTCTGCAGTAGCACTATTCTCTGTATCCTCGGGGGCTCAGATGGATAGAGCGCATGCCATGTAAGCAGGAGATCCCGGGTTCTAGTGCCGGTTGGGGCACACATTTTCAACTATCCCCGTTGATTTATATCAACGCCTGTCGACAGCTTAGGGTCTTGAATTAATTATTATTTCATTTCTAAGATTAATATCTGAAGCCGTTAATCAAATACGACTGTTGTTTTTGATGGATATTACTGGGTGCCTAACTCTAAGAGTTATGGTGGCTTTCCATTAGTTAGCTGTTAAATTTCTGTATTGCTCACTGAAGTTTCATCAGTTTATACTATCACTCATTTCAGCACTTTTTTCTTGTTTAACTAGAAAGACTTGACCAGTAACACTGCAAAAAGAAATACAGCGACGATTGGACATCCCATTAAATTCCCAGGAACTACGGTGTTTTTGACTCGTTTTCTGATTCAAATTTTCTGAAGCACGCTCTTCACGAAATATTCCTTAAAATTAATGCCGTCCTACAAAGACAACATGAACTGAGACATTAAAAAATGGTTCAAATGGCTCTGAGCACTATGGGACTTAACAGCTGTGGTCATCAGTCCCCTAGAACTTAGAACTACTTAAACCTAACTAACCTAAGGACATCACACACATCCATGCCCGAGGCAGGATTCGAACCTGCGACCGTAGCAGTCGCGCGGTTCCGGACTGCGTGCTTAGAACCGCAAGACCACCGCGGCCGGCTGACTGAGACCTTAAAACCAAAATTCTTAAACCTATTCCTGTATAACATAAGAAACTGTGTAGTATCATATGCCTGCTTCCCTTATATACCGGCGGTGCATCACGCAATTGTTTATCGCTGACTGAATACTAAGCCACAGAGCCGGTTGATGGACCTGAATTATTTGAAGGCAGTATCTTACATTACGCAGAAAGCTGCGAGGATTGTGATCAGTATTCCCGGCGGGGTCAGGGATTTTCTCTGCCTCGTGATGACTGGTTGTTGTGTGATGTCCTTAGGTTAGTTAGGTTGAAGTAGTTCTAAGTTCTAGGGGACTGATGACCATAGATGTTAAGTCCAATAGTGCTCAGAGCCATTTTTTTTACTGTGATCAGTGAAACAAAATGTTGGCATTCAAACTTCAGTGATAACAAGCCTCAAACTTATATGTATTCTTTGTAGTTAATATTGTTTTACATTACATGCAGTAGTTACCATGTTAGGTCCATATGACAAACATATTTTAATATATGCAGTACCTTATAAAAGAATATACTAACCTGTTAGGTTCATTAATTGATCTTGAACGTTTCTCTTCAAATGGTTCAAATGGCTCTGAGCACTATCTGACTTAACATCTGAGGTCATAAGTCCCCTAAAGTTAGAACTACTTGAAACTAAATAACCTAAGACATCACACACATCCAAGCCCGAGGCAGGATTCGAACCTGCGACCGTAGCAGCAGCGCGGTTCCTGACTGAATCGCCTACAACCGCTCAGCCACAACGCCCGGCTGAACGTTTCTGAAACTTCATAAGTCTCTCCTGTAAAATTTACTTACTGTGGCTTATCATTATCTAGCCCCAAGCGCCTTATATGTATAGTCTTACAAACTTATAACAACAGATTTCAGTGGGTTGTAGATGGCTTCATGAGGAGCTAACTGAGGACAGGAATGAGCGTACAGAAACGTCATCCAACGACGCTAAACTACGTCGAAATTATAAGCGCTGGCGGCTGCCGCTAGTCCATCACTTAGGCAGCAAACCTGACTTTGTACGCTGGTGGACCGTAGGCGCAACGCCTTTCAGTGCTGTTTGTTATTCACTGAGAGCGATGGTTGTCGCCTTCGTGGAGGATGGTTTCGGACATGGATTTTTATTCCTTTATACCCAAAAAAATTGGAGACTTTAGAAGGTTACTTGACAAAAGTTAACTGCAGATGGAAGCGCTTGTCAGACCATCATACAACGATGCAAAATAGGTCTCATTCATAGGTGACTGTCTACACAGCGGGCTAGCTCCATCTCCTCCACTGAGACAGCAGCAATCAGACGCGGTCACTGTGTAACAAACGTACGCCTACGGTCAGCCAGTGCGCCAAATTTGCTGCCCAAAGAGTGCGTAGTGGCAGGCGTTGGCAACTTTAACTTCGGCCTTCCGCAGAGTCGTTGCATGATGTTTCCGGACACGAATTCCTACCCTCAATTCGTTCCAGTAGGCATCTTATACTACCCCTCGAAGTAAGGCGGTATCTTTTTGTAACACCTATTTACGGTACAGGGTAAACATTTATCAAACCGACAAATTGCAGGGACGGAGTCTTGAATGGAAATTGAGGAAGAAAGATCCTATGAAAATGTGTCCGGTATGGGACGGCGTGCGTGCAACGACAACAAACCCTCCCGGAACACAGTTCAGATCGGCATCACATCCACGTCACAGCCGATATTCAGAGTGGCTAGTAGCGATTGTCAGGCAGGATACACATAATCGTACCATCTAGGCCTGTTCCCGACTTGAATAACAGACCATTCTGCTGCTTACAATACGCTGCGTAAATCACACAGAGGACAACACACAAGGAACTCACAGTACTTGATCAGAGGAACTGGGCGATCGCTGTGGATGAGCGGTTCTAGGCGTTTCAGTCCGGAACCACGCGGCTGCTACGGGCGCAGGTTAGAATCCTGCCTCGGGCATGGATGTGTGTGATGTTCTTAGGTTAATTAGGTTTAAGTAGTTCAAAAGAATAGGGGACTGATGACCTCATATGTTAAGTGCCATAGTGCTTAGAGACATTTGAACCATTTTCAGAGGATCTGTCATTCTTCAGCGCCATCTATCATTGCAACGATGGATTCCCGGACACACTGTGCATACGCCGCATTTTGAGGACCAGGTTCTAGAGGATATTAAGACGAACCCGAGTACAAGCTCCAAGCAAGCGGTGTGCCAACGTGGTGTAAGCGATAGCACAATCGCTACTACCCCTATCACCTGCAATGAGTGCAAGGATTGTCATCAGTGGATTTCTCTCAAGGGGAAGGATTTTGTCGATGTTTTTGCACCAGACTATCGCAATTATGGGATTCCTAGCATCGAATGCCGGACATTTGCCACGCCGGACATTTGCCACATTTGCCCCTTCGCCAGGTAGCTTGAGGAGCGATCCCTGAGGTAAGGGACGTCCTTCCTCGTACTACTTCTGTCCGCTTTCAAACCGCCGTCTCCACATCTTACTCGATACAACCAGTACGTAAGGGGCCTTCTTCTTCGACATCTTGGCGAAATACAGACCTCCTTTTCCGAAATCGAAATATTTATAACTTTTGGGAAACGAAAGAAATACCGACGATTATGTCGGTATGTAATGAGTTCTGTCAAGTATAAATATAGATCCCTCGGTCTGTAAGGCAGCTTACTTTCACGCTTACTGATTGCGATAGAAACAGTCCATCGCCTTGGGAGTAGCAAGAAAGAAACGACGTAACAAGAATGCGAATGTACGCTAATCATTTCTTTTTGATCACTGCATTTGTGCCTACTTTAATTACTACAAGTGCATACCCAAAAACAATAAGGAAAGATTTAGTGGGTATGTGAATGTCTGAAAAAAAAGAACGACATACTGCATATTAATTTACTCTCTAAAAATATTAGTTAATAAAGTGTAGCGAGACAATGTTCAAAACATATCTAAAAAGTTCACTATATAGAGATAAGAACATCTATGATCTGCAGATGACGAAGAAATTGAAGAAATGTATGATGAAATAAAAGAAATTATTCAGATTGTGAAGGGAGACGAAAATTTAATAGTCATGGGTGACTGGAATTCGAGTGTAGGAAAAGGGAGAGAAGGAAACATAGTAGGTGAATATGGATTGGGGGACAGAAATGAAAGAGGAAGCCGCCTGGTAGAATTTTGCACAGAGCACAACATAATCATAACTAACACTTGGTTTAAGAATCATGAAAGAAGGTTGTATACATGGAAGAACCCTGGAGATACTAAAAGGTATCAGATAGATTATATAATGGTAAGACAGAGATTTAGGAACCAGGTTTTAAATTGTAAGACATTTCCAGGGGCAGATGTGGATTCTGACCACAATCTATTGGTTATGACCTGTAGATTAAAACTGAAGAAACTGCAAAAAGGTGGGAATTTAAGGAGATGGGACCTGGATAAACTAAAAGAACCAGAGGTTGTACAGAGATTCAGGGAGAGCATAAGGGAGCAATTGACAGGAATGGGGGAAACAAATACAGTAGAAGAAGAATGGGTAGCTTTGAGGGATGAAGTAGTGAAGGCAGCAGAGGATCAAGTAGGTAAAAAGACGAGGGCTAGTAGAAATCCTTGGGTGACAGAAGAAATATTGAATTTAATTGATGAAAGGAGAAAATATAAAAATGCAGTAAGTGAAACAGGCAAAAAGGAATACAAACGTCTCAAAAATGAGATCGACAGGAAGTGCAAAATGGCTAAGCAGGGATGGCTAGAGGACAAATGTAAGGATGTAGAGGCTTGTCTCACTAGGGGTAAGATAGATACTGCCTACAGGAAAATTAAAGAGACCTTTGGAGAGAAGAGAACCACTTGTATGAATATCAAGAGCTCGGATGGCAACCCAGTTCTAAGCAAAGAAGGGAAAGCAGAAAGGTGGAAGGAGTATATAGAGGGTCTATACAAGGGCGATGTACTTGAGGACAATATTATGGAAATGGAAGAGGATATAGATGAAGATGAAATGGGAGATACGATACTGCGTGAAGAGTTTGACAGAGCACTGAAAGACCTGAGTCGAAACAAGGCCCCCGGAGTAGACAATATTCCATTGGAACTACTGACGGCCGTGGGAGAGGCAGTCCTGACAAAACTCTACTAGCTGGTGAGCAAGATGTATGAAACAGGCGAAATACCCTCAGACTTCAAGAAGAATATAATAATTCCAATCCCAAAGAAAGCAGGTGTTGACAGATGTGAAAATTACCGAACTATCAGCTTAATAAGTCACAGCTGCAAAATACTAACACGACTTCTTTACAGACGAATGGAAAAACTAGTAGAAGCCAACCTCGGGGAAGATCAGTTTGGATTCCGTAGAAACACTGGAACACGTGAGGCAATACTGACCTTACGACTTATCTTAGAAGAAAGATTAAGGAAAGGCAAACCTACGTTTCTAGCATTTGTAGACTTAGAGAAAGCTTTTGACAATGTTGACTGGAATACTCTCTTTCAAATTCTAAAGGTGGCAGGGGTAAAATACAGGGAGCGAAAGGCTATTTACAATTTGTACAGAAACCAGATGGCAGTTATAAGAGTCGAGGGACATGAAAGGGAAGCAGTGGTTGGGAAGGGAGTAAGACAGGGTTGTAGCCTCTCCCCGATGTTGTTCAATCTGTATATTGAGCAAGCAGTAAAGGAAACAAAAGAAAAATTCGGAGTAGGTATTAATATTCATGGAGAAGAAATAAAAACTTTGAGGTTCGCCGATGACATTGTAATTCTGTCAGAGACAGCAAAGGACTTGGAAGAGCAGTTGAATGGAATGGACAGTGTCTTGAAAGGAGGATATAAGATGAACATCAACAAAAGCAAAACAAGGATAATGGAATGTAGTCTAATTAAGTCGGGTGATGCTGAGGGAATTAGATTAGGAAATGAGGCACTTAAAGTAGTTAAGGAGTTTTGCTATTTGGGGAGCAAAATAACTGATGATGGTCGAAGTAGAGAGGATATAAAATGTAGGCTGGCAATGGCAAGGAAAGCGTTCCTGAAGAAGAGAAATTTGTTAACATCCAGTATTGATTTAAGTGTCAGGAAGTCATTTCAGAAAGTATTCGTATGGAGTGTAGCCATGTATGGAAGTGAAACATGGACGATAAATAGTTTGGACAAGAAGAGAATAGAAACTTTCGAAATGTGGTGCTATAGAAGAATGCTGAAGATTAGATGGGTAGATCACATAACTAATGAGGAAGTATTGAATAGGATTGGGGAGAAGAGAAGTTTGTGGCACAACTTGACCAGAAGAAGGGATCGGTTGGTAGGACATGTTCTGAGGCATCAAGGGATCACCAATTTAGTATTGGAGGGCAGCGTGGTGGGTAAAAATCGTAGAGGGAGACCAAGAGATGAATACACTAAGGAGATTCAGAAGGATGTAGGTTGCAGTAGGTACTGGGAGATGAAAAAGCTTGCACAGGATAGAGTAGCATGGAGAGCTGCATCAAACCAGTCTCAGGACTGAAGACCACAACAACAACAACAATGATTGACCTGTGATTTAAAGTCGACGTACAATTTTAAAATGTTAGAAATACGGAAATGAAGTAATACAAAATGCTACGCTTGTAACGTACGTTGTTGTTCTAGATTGTATAGCTCTGGTGTTTACAGGGTCACAGAGAAAGCATCCTAGGTTTTGGAGGGAAAAGCCGTAATTATAATGGTCTGCACAACAACAGAAACAAGGAAGACAACTTAAGGAAAAATAATGTAATGTGTGTTCAAGCTCACAATCGACATTGAAGTAGATAGTTCCTGTGAATTAGTATCGGCAGAGGTTATATTCGACAACCAGAATAACTTAATAACTGACTCATTTTACCTACACCCTTTCTCAGATGAAACAGTTGCTGAACAGTTCAAAGAAAACTTGAGTCTCATCACAAATAGGTACCCTACTCATAGAATAATATTTGGCAGTGGCTTTAATCTACCTTTCGTGTGTTGACAAAAATACATTTTCATACACTATTGTAAATAGAAAACAACTTCCGTAATTGTTCTAAATGCCTTTTCAAAAATTATTTTTGATAATTAGTTGACGAGGCCATTCAAATTGTAAATGATTACGAAAACACACTTGACCTCTTAGCCACAAATAATCCTGAGCATCACGAAGGATACAGGGATTAGTGAACACGCAGTCGTAGTGAGACTCACTTCCGTAACAAAGAAATTCACCAAAATTAAACGCGACGTATATCTATTTATAGAAGCAGCTAAAAATTCGGTATACGTCTTTCTAACAGATAGTCTCCAATTCTTCCAGTCTATGTAAATGAAGACCATATGTGGCTTAAGTTCAAAGAAATAGTATCAACAGCACTCGAGATATTCATACCAAATAAATTAATAATAGACGGAGCTGATCCCCCATTGTACACAAAACGCGACAGGAGCACCGCAAAAGGCACGTAAATTTTAGATGAACGCAAAATCTCCAAGATTGATGAAGTTTTATTGAGGCTCGAAGTTTCGTACGGATTTCAATGCGAGATTCATTTAATAATTTCCACAACGAAACTCGCTCTAGAAATGTGGCGGAAAATCCAAAGAGACTCTGGTCCTATGTTAAGTAAACCAGCGGAAAGGCTCAGTAAGTACCTTTACTGCGCGACAGCGACGGTAATGTTACTGATGACAGTGCCACTAAAGTGAAGTTACTAAATACATTTTCCGAAATTCCTTCACCAAAGAACATGAAGTAAATGTTCCAGAATTCGAAATTAGAACAGCTGCAAACATAATTTAGAAGTAGATATCCCTGGTGTTGCAAAGCAACTTAAATTACACTATCAAAGAACTAATGTTGCATAAGTGCCTGGACTGTCAGTGACAGAGGAAATGATCAAATATCTTTTCAAAAACTCTCTAATGTATAAGAAAAGTAGGTCTAATACATTTGTTTCTGATGTTCTTTTGTAACAATTAATTTTCAGCAGTAATCTGCTTGCCTAGTTTCAGTTGCTTTTACTGGCCTGTTTAAAGATAATCAACAACTTAGTAGGAAATTATAATTTTTAAAGAACTATATCTAAATGCACTTAAGTAGATTTACATCTATGTTTGCAGCTTAATTTAAAAAAAAGTATTTGAGGTGCCAAAATTGTCAACCTTAGGATCAGATGACTTTTGGGATGTCAGTTTTAGGTGCAATTCAAAGCTTCAGTTCCCATTTTCTTTTACAAAACCGTATACATTTTGTTTAACAAACCATCATATTTTAGGTGGTAGTTGCAGCTCTGAAGCTTCAGCAAATAATTTTAGAACTCACAATTATTTAATAGTATGGCCATAATATTCGAAGGTAGAAAATAGTTATCTTAAACGTGACAACACTAGGGATACTTTTGTGAGGCTTGAAACACTCTTTAATTTTTACATTAAAGGCTGATTCCCATCATACTTTGCACAGGCTTTGGGCTGTCAAAATGACAAATGACCATTTACCATTTTGGCGTGTGTAAAATCAGCCTAAACACGCTGAATTAGTGTACTCTCTATTTACAATTACAACTTAATATTAGCGCCGATAATGCTGCTTCGGTGCTTTAATAATTATATCTCAGTAATCTGCGAGGACTCAGTGGTCTTCATAGTTTTTTAATACATTATTTTTAACGTATTATAGTCCAGTTTCTGAATATGGGCAATGGCTTTCAAGCAAGGACTAATGTTGCCAGTCTCTTCATAATTCTTTACGATTCTCTCAATCCTGTCGTCCAGCTTCAAGTACTTCTTCTTCCTCTTCTTACCTTCAAGATTCATTTCCAATTTCATGTACATGCAGATTGTGAGCTCTGCTTCCTTTTTCAAGCACTCCACCAAATCGTTGATTCTACGGTGAGGGTTTCCAATAATACTATTTATTTTGTTGTGCCACCATTCAACAGCATTCGTCGTTCGTAGCCTTTTTTCCCGAAACAGTCCCACACTTCTATTGCGATATCCTTATTCCCTATATAGTTATCCACAAAGTACTCAAAAATTTGAGAGAACCATCCGTTATCAGGAGCTTCTGCATGAATTTCAATCCATCCATTGCTTACGTCCTCCGGTTTTACAAATGCCAGCGCTGCACACATGCTGACGTGAAGTCTTAAATCCTCGTTCTGGCGGTACTCCTCAGTTAGACGGAGAACTCGAATTCTTCTCCATAAACTCTTCTTCATATGGAAATAGAATCCATTTATTTCAATTGTGGGAAAAACTTGACGAATGGCCGATATCGTAGCTGTCTCAAAGTCGACGTTTACTTGTTTAGGACACCAATCAGGGACTGCCTGTTTTATCAGAAGAAGGAGACGAACATATGTGTCTTCCTTCTTATTAGGGAGCAGTGCAAATACAGTAGGAAGTATGTTTGTTTCTTTAATCGGGCCTCCTAAGTGTACTTGAATAGTGTAGATGTGTGCAAACTGCTTGCTGCATCTCTTAAATGTTCCATCCATAAAATTTGGGGACATGTTTTTAAACTTGCCTTTCCTTTGCTTCCACTAAAAATCATTATTTTCTCCTCTGATCTATCTTCTTCCAGAGGAAAACTACTGCCATCTCCCGTTTTTAATAGACCTTCATGAAGATCAATTTCATAAGAGTTCTTGGGCTCTTGTTGATTCCCCGGCGCTTGACTCCATCGACGACGCATGATTCTCTTCATAGATTCTGAATTAAGCATCGCTGAAACAAAGTCATAAACTTTATTATGTAGATTTTCCATTTCAACCTCGTTTATCTCCGATAACTGTGTAGTTGCTTCCCGAGACCTTCTCTTCGCCCTTTCCATTTGCTTTCTCACTTTCAGAGCTGCATCGTCAGGTGGTCCACAGAGATGCTCTAATATGTTCAACACTTCTCCGTTCCTCGAAAGCAGCTTTCCCTCGCAATGATCCGCTTTTCGGCGTAAGCACATCCACGTAACAACACCTTCTTTAGATTCCCTCTGTTTAAGACATGCGTAACCTTTGTAATGAGCGGGAGGCCTGCCCTTGTTCGTTGTAATAACTTCCATACTAATGGTCACGTTAGGAACTTCGAAAGCAAACTGGGCGGGCGGGTGAGGAGGAGGAGGAGGAGGGGGAGACAAGGGACCCAGCCCTTCGGAGCAGGTAAAATCGTGGCAAATGTCCGGCGTGGCAAATGTCCGCATACCCCTAGCATCAGTGCTCTTTACCTACGAAGCATCGTTTACCAAAATTGGCATCCTCAAGCAGCATAATCGTAATCTGTGGACTACTCGTTCTCTCCCAGTTTAAAACGGATTCTGTGTGATTATAGAAAACCAGATCACCTCTATTGAAGAAATATTCAGAAAACAGGGCATGGCAGTCACGATAAACACTCATTTTCGTAACATGGGAAAAAACGCATTTCTTTTTATCGGGGATGAGTCTCAGCCTGTTACTTCAACAAGTTTAAATCACGAATAAACTCACTTGAGAAAAAAATTGCTTATTTGATTTACAGGGGGCATAATATACGTGTAGGCATGCATATCTCTTTCTCCGTCTTCTAAGCGTTTATTTCTGCATTCATCTTCACTCATTGCCACAGTCTCAGGACGCACTGGTACCCATAATCCGTCACTGTGACATATACATCTTAAAGTAGATGTTAATTTAGGATATTCCACAGTTTTGTTTGTTTTAAAGGTGCTTCCAGCTATTTGTCGCACACAGAAAACCAGTACCCGCTATTTGTCTCGTAGAGAAAAACAGTTCGTTGTGTGATCTCCAGGTTCCTTCCGCTTCATAAGAACACCATAGGACACGTGAAGCTACAAGAGGATTAAGTTTTCATTTTTACGATCTCAAAATTAACTCACCACAGATACAACAAAAACATGCGTTATTCACACTTGTACAAGATATTTCTGATTCTGAATTCACACAAAACACAAATCTTGGCGAACCTACAGCAACTCACTTCACAAGGTCAGAGCTCTCTCACTGCTGAGACTGATGCAACAAACACAAAGTGATTCAATCGAACGTGATCGTAACTCATCACCCTCCTTTGTATCCTGGCGGAGAATGCCGGAACTGAAGATCGTGTATGGAAGTCCTTGCATATATTTCGCATGTTACCAGAATTAAAACCACAAAAATACATAAAAGCAAATTAATTAAGTAACGACAGAGTAATCAATAAGCAACATTTTCGAGTTATTTTACAAACCGGGGGTACAGTAAGACGAAAACTGCGCTCGGTGAGCAGAAAAGGATTTCATTCTCGAATGCAGTAACCACAGCTTAGCTAAGACACCATTCATATTCTTTGTGACAAAAGTTCAGTTGGCCAGTGTAATTTTAGTTACTGAGCATCACAGACGTTAATAAAGTAAGTAATGGAAGTGGTGCACCACAGCCATAGTTTCAAAGTATTAATTATTCGTACGACTAGTTTCAATGCTATGTTTGCGTTATCTTTAGGTTCTGCTACTAAGCAAGTATGTACATCTTGTCATTGGCTCATTTGTCATAGGACTCATAAAATACCTAGGTGCTGCGGATCTCTATTCATCAGATGTTTATATACCTAACGTGTAGTCACCACTGTGATATCATGGACATAATGTGACATAGCAGATGCTAGTACACAACGAGAAAAATGCCTGTGCTAAAATGGAACGAAATACCGACACAATACAGCAGGAAATTTCAGAAGAGTGAAAGTTATAGTCGGAGTGCGGTGGAAGTTTACATCGTGAAATACAGATATTGACACTCAATGCACAGAGTCGTTGCTAAGACGAAACGCACGAAACAACAAGGCGTTTAACGATTTCTATGAGTCATTTTTCTTTTGTAGTGTGACGACTGTACATGGTGAGTAATGTTCGCAACAGTAATATTGCGATAATACTCTATGGGAGACGCGTGCTTTCCATGGTTGACTCTTCAATGGAATGTTCGTGGTCGTGTATTAACGCAGATGTGTCCACTTCTGTGTTTTGTGGGATAAACACCAGAAATTCAAATGAAATGTAAATTAATTAATTTTTAATCGTGTATGTGGCATTCAGTGTGGCAGTTTTAATGGAATATTTAAATGGAATGAAGTTTGTAGCTGCAGGAATGGAATACCGATACTCCATAACTGTTTTTTCTTTACTTTAAGCAACAAGATTTTATATTCGTTGCCCATATCAAGAAACCTCTATCTTCGAAACGTCCTGTTTTTTAAATATCTCATGATTTACAAATTTTTTATTATAATTTCTGTATATCATAAAATTATTGGCCATTCCGTTTACGATTACAGGGTCGATTTTTATAGGTATCGAATCAAGACAAATTCGGAAATGTTGCTCTCCCATCTTCTGTTCAAGTATGCAAGCATATTTTCCTACCAGATGGTGGGCAGTAATTTGCGTAAGTTTCTTTTAGTCATCGTCCATCACCATCGGCACTGTTTGAAAGTCATATGCACAGCCTCACAAACAAATGTAGTTTTAGATAAACAGAGGAAGTATAGTATAACTGTACAGGATCGTCTCAGACAAAATTTATCTCTGTCTTGAAGAAGCAATGTGGCACTCTCTCTCAACCGGCAGAGGATCACAATACGCAAAGTACAACCTCACAACAGTATGGGACTATGGTTCTGTCTATATTAGCCGAAATCCATGCACTTACATTAAACCCATCAGACTGACACAAAAATATAATCGGTCTCTTCTGTGCTACAATACTCGCCTAGAAAAACCTATGGTATTCTATTATGTTATACTGGAATGTTCAAATTTGAAAGCGTTCAGTACATACTTTATGTAACATACTCCATTCAGGATTAACTCTACTCATCAAAATTAGGCCAGATACTTGCAAGTAAGCCCGTTAATATCGATTAAATTTGTGGAAACAGCGAATACGGTATTCAACTCTAAAGAAGTTATACGAATATTAAGAATGCCTACCAAACAAAATACGTCCTGTCTTATCTAGACTTGCAGTCAGATTTGACATTTACTCTCCGTAGTTTCACTTTACCTTTACATCTTACATATGAATGTGCGAAGACTTTCAAAAGTGTGAAAGTTATTAGACTGTATCAAAAATTTTAGAAACTGCTACTTCCCTTCATTCCCGATCTAAATAAGGTATTAAACAGATTTTCCAAAGCAAAATTTTTATCACATGTTTCAGCTTTACAGCTTTAATGAATTTATTACCTCTGTATTGAAGCAGGATCGGTAACACTGCTTAAACGATTGTTTACCATGTAACCTCTGGCTGATTTAAACAACTTCTCGAGTAAGTTCTGTTAACAAAAATGTGATCTGCATACGTTTTAAGAGTGACGTGCGCTTAGTCAACAAATAATAATGTTGATGTCTTTATATTGTACAGATATTATAATTTTATGGACTATTTTGGATTGATTTAAAGTTTTGAAGTTATTACAGATAAAGTGTAGTTCCTTCTTTAAAATGTGCTATTAGAAGGGTCCTACTGTAAGAAAAATGTATACACAATAAAATACATAAATTACTATAAACAGTACAATAACACGTAATCTGTATAACACAAGAATTAAATACTGGACTCGACAAGGAAGATGCGTACGACAGTGTACGAAGAATCAAAGAAATTAACGCAAACTAGCCAAGTCGCTGAAGCCAAAAGCGGGGTTACCAGTCAACATAAAGAAGCCCTTGGGAGAGGATAAATTATAAATTTGTTCTTCCAGAAAGAAAAGAAATCGCTCTAGATCCTCTACGACTCCAGACATGAAAGAAACCCGAATTAACTTCTGGAGTGGCTCAAAAGAGAAGCTGTAACACCCATACACCCATATTGGTTAAGACGCAAGGACCATGTGATGGTAAGTGTGACAGTACGGAAACAAAGATATCGGTTCCGAAGCACAACAGCAACGAGATAGAAAACTGTACATAAGCTTCCTAATATGACAGTCCTCTCTTCTACTCAATTTCATACAGTTTTGATAGATGCTTTCTACCATATTCTGAAGAAAGGTTAATATCAAAATATTTACTGGAAATGCTGTTACTCAAATAACAGCTAGACAACACTGGAAGGTCGTAGCGACACTAGATTACTGATACTGACACAGTTACACTGTCTAAACTCAGCACACACATTTTCTGAATGATATATAAAATTTTATGCACTTCATATGACAAGCCATTACAAGGTAAATACAGTAAAAGCCCTGACACATTAATCAGTTTAAAAGTATGACAAACTTTTTGCCACATTAATTACCAGGAGAGTAATTTATTTTACTGGCGCTTATTATAAGTTCAGGACCTGACAAATGTTGGGGCTCATTTATATAACATACTCGTATATACATCTACATGCAGGTTATTTCATTAACCCAGTGAAACCAGTTTTAAAAAGTGAATGGGTGTCGGATGTTATCCTAGGTAGTAACGAGAAGTGGATAATGATAGAAATTATATACTAAATGTTAACTGGAGCCACATCGATCTGCTATTATCTTTTGAATAGAAAAAACATATACCGAGACCTCCTTCTACATATTAATCAATATATATCGCCGTCATGATCGTTATGGAAAGGGACAATCCACCGGTATTGTCCCTCAAGCTCAGAGCCAGGAAGTTTTGACAGATACAACGTGGCTGGCTGCAAGTTGTTGTTATTTATTTTCCTTTTTTTCATTTCGATCCCTTCTGTCTTTACAGTTCTTACCTAATAGTGCTTGCTCTCGTGCCTGATGTCTTAAACATACCCTGTCAACCTGTCCCATTTTCTTGTCACTGCTCTCCATACGTTTCTTTCCTCGCTGATTCTGAAGAGAACGTCCTCATTCCCTGTCAGTCCACCTAATTTTCAGCATCCTTCGGTAACACATCATCTAATATGCATCGACTTCCTTTTTTTTCGGATATCCCATACTCCATGATTCACTTTCGTAAAATGCTGTGTCACAAACAAAAAATTCAGCTTCGTCTATCATGTGCTGCTTTGTTTGCAAGGCAGCAGAATTCTTACAGAAATTGCGGTTTATGTCAGGGTCGCCATATGACATTAAACCTGTAATTTCCTTTCTGCCGCTCCGCATTACTTTCATCTTGCTTCAATTAAAATTCAGTCCATATTCTCTACTCATGAGACTGTTTATTCCATTCAGCAGAACTTGTAATTCTGCTTTACTTTCACTGAGGATAGCAATGTCACCATCGAATGTTATCACTGATGGCGTTTCACCTTGAATTTTAATCGTAGTCATGAATTCTCCGTTTTTTCCGTCGTTGCTTCATCGACGTGCAGATTGATCAGTGGAGGAGAAATACTACAGCTCCCTCTTCATGCGGGTACTTCGTTTTTGGTGTTCCGTTCTTGTTGTTCCCTTTTAGTTCTTGTATGTATTCTATATTACCAGTGTTTTTCAGCAGCTTACAAATTTCGAACATATTGTGCCATTTTACATTGTAGAACGCTTTTTCTTGGCTGACAAACCCTATGAAGTTGTTTTGTTTTTTCTTCAGTCGTCCTTCCTTATCGAGTGCAAGATGCCTTATAACACGACCACCGCCCGATTCACAAGTGTTACAGCGTGCCTCTCGTCCAGCGCTATGTGTGTCCAGACAACTTAACATAAGGAAAGAGCGTCAGAGCGGGTACTGAGGAGCCCTTTAGATCTGTTTACAAGGAACTCTGGAAGACCACGCACTTCTAACAGTTACCATTTACAGTTCTGTCCTCCAATGATTTAGACCATATTGACAAATACATTTTACATGTTGGGAGTACAGTATGATTTGATTTCAGGCTCAGTTTTGCAATGTTCTCGTAAAAGCTCATGCACATATAGCAGAGATTTTCGAACATAAAAACATGCACTTGTGGTTCCATGTGCGATGATTCGTTACAGCATGGCGTTGTCAGTGATACTAAAAATCTGTTTGGGAACGACTGGAGCATGGCACAAGAACCTAGTATACAACTTCTTACACACTCTGAAGTAATGTTCAACAAATAAGTGGTTTCATCAAGACAACCCACTGAAGAAGGTGTGATTTCCGCCATCTGTTCAAACAATCATCGAAACTCTGAAATGTACGAGTATATGTTTCTTTACCAGTCAGTCTTTTTATTCTTACTGTTTGGCATTCTAGGTGAGGCCATTTCCTCCATATCTGAAGAAAGTAGCCAGTATTTCAAAGGAGCTAGGAATTAAAGAGTTCTGTATATTAACTGTCGCTCAGTCTGTGAAGCAAGTCGTGTGGTGTTTCATTTGCTTGTACGGCACTTGTATTGTGTGTATTGTTGAAGTGCCTTTATATGAATCGTCTGAAAAATAAAAAAATGATCCGGACATAAAATTTTCCATGACGGTTGAAATAGAGGTTTTCAGGCGGTGGTTCTCTTTTGTGTGTACGATGCACCACCGTCATAAAGGCATATCAATGACATTAAACCTTGCCATGAGCTGTAATCAGTCTAGAGTACGCATTAAGGTATTCACGGGACATAGAGATGCCAATGCAAATTTTTAATAAAACCACACTTACAGGGCTGGTATAACTCATCAAGAAACTTACAGACATATGGACTTCTTATAAATAAATGTTTCCCTGAGACATTTAACTATCTTTTTAATACGTATGATAATTATCGAAGCAGACTAAATGAATTAAAATTTGTGCTATAGCCGGGACTCGAAAAAATGGCTCTGAGCACTATGGGACTTAACATCTCAGGTCATCAGTCCCCTAGAACTTAGAACTACTTAAACCTAACTAACCTAAGAACATCACATACATCCATGCCCGAGGCAGGATTCGAACCTGCGACCGTAGAGGTCGCGCGGTTCCAGACTGAAGCACCTAGAACCGCTCGGCCACCAGCGGCCGGTCCGGGACTCGAATCCGGGACTTTTTGTTTGCTAGGCAGAAATGCTAGTCATTACACTACAGCAAGACGGTGTTCTACATTGCTGCACGAAGTGCCCTGCCCAACACAAGCTTCAATTCAATTTTCCATTATACATTGTTACTATTGTCAGGGCTCTCCGATATTGGCAAGCACACGAGCATTGGAGGTAATGGGTCGTCCTTGTACCATTGGTGATCTTATAGATATAATTGAATGTTTCCTTGAAACATTTAAGACTATTTTTATTATCTACGATAATGATCGAAGCAGACTAATAGTTCGTGCAGCAATGTTGACCATCGTGCTGTGGTAGTGTAATGGTTAGGATTTCTGCCTAATAAGTGCCGCCACGGTAGATCAGCGTGTTTGGTCAAAGGGTTGGCTGCCCTCTGTAATAAAAAAACTGAGCTAACCGATCAACGACAAACTTGAACGTATAACTTACGAAGTCCACCCCGAGTAGATGCGGCGAACGAAAACGAAGAAAATGAGAGTAATCAAAATAAAAAGTAAGCAAGAAGACCTGTGTTCAAGCCCCAGCAATGGGAAGAAAAATAAGTAAACAAACACGGGTTCAAGATCCGGCTGCATCACAAATTTTAATTCATTTCGTCTGCTTTGATCATTATATAGACTTCTGCTGAAAATGCGAAAATGTCAACCCAGTTCTGATAGCAAGCATTCCAATTAAACTGAATCGTTAACGAACGTGTAAGCCACAGAAAGAAAACACCATTGTGTTACATCCTCCTTTATTCAGCAGTTAAATGTTACTTAATTTTTCAAAAAATGACGATGTAATACAAAAGAAGTTTTTCTATTTTTGTTTTGAAAAATATAAACGTTGGTCTGTTGTGAAGTCTGTTGAGGACTCTGGAAGGTGTCTCCTATACATGGAGCTTAACCATACATGCGTTAGAGGCATGTAGAAAAATTTCTGTAAATTTTTTGTTTCTGTAGCTCTTTTCCTAGATCTGTGTGCTTGAGTCGAGATTTGTGGGTACTCTATAACACTACTTTCTTGAGATTGATGGTAAGCATACAAGAATTTGGTATAGTTGTGTCTGTATCAATATGTTTCCGGTGAACATAGACTCACACCTGCTGCTCTGTTTCGATATCTTCAAGTCAAGAAACGGACGTGCTGTCGAATTCGACCAGGACGAGAGATACTTTGCTGAGTACAACAACAAAATCATCACAGCAACAGATACCCCTGTATGTCGAATTCCGGCCATCCCTGCCCCCCCCCCCCCTCCACAAGCACATCCTTCAAAAGCAACTCCATCAGTAGAGAAGTGGTTTTAGTAATTTTGTTATAATATATATTCGTTAAGACAATTTATCATTCGTAATACATTTGTCTATGCAGAGTGATTTCCCCTACCTATGGGTCTTGGGCAATCCGCAGTATCTTCAAACAACATGTGCAAACTTTTCGCAATTTCTCGCTCGATTTCCACAAACTGTGAATCCTACAGGGAAAATGAATAGGACCTTGTTGTATAAAATTTATTGTAGTTAAATTTTGTACTGTGGTACGTTTTCGCTAGAGGCCGCAGTTTTCAAATTAGTCAAAAAAATCGTACAAAACTCACATTAAAATATACTTTTCTGGAAAAACCTGAGAACTGTGGTTTCCAACGAAATTATATTCTGGTACAAAATAAAACTATATAAACTTTCTACAGGAAGGTCCTGTCCATTTTATTGCAGGGCTAATAGTTTACACTTAACAAGAGGTTCAAGTGTTTCAAATGGCTCTGAGCACTATGGGACTTCACATCTGTGGTCATCAGTCCCCTAGAACTTAGAACTACTTAAACCTAACTAATCTAAAGACATGACACACATTCATGCTCGAGGCAGGATTCGAACCTGTGACCATAGCAGTCGCGCTGTTCCGGACTGAGCGCCTGGATTAACAAGAGGAAGAATATGAACATTTCGTGTGTGTTTTTTTGACGGTTTGTGTGTTGCGGGTTGCATAAAACTTGCAGATAGAGCAGTTGAATCACCCTCTATTTATTCTCTCCTGAAGATGGGCAGCATGCGATCGAAACGCACACTGTTATGTTGAGTCGAAATAGCTATAAGTGTGACTAGTAGTAGTTTAACACAAATATTTATAAACTAGACTAATTATAAATATTTAAGTGTCCATTTCTCCCCAACAGTAGATTTAAAATACCTACTCCCTAGCAGCTTTTGATTTGACATCTGGAATGTGCATAACAACACGATGCGAGTGCCGTAGTGGTAGCTGTAGACAGACGCCGGTGCTGTTGGCAGCTACGACGCGCGCGGCCGCGCCTCGGAGTCGGCGTCGCACTGGCGCGACAAGGCGATCCTGGGCGAGCGCGGCTACTTCCGCACCGTCACCACGCCGGCCACGCTGTCTCTCAGCGAGATCTCGGAGCGCGACGAGGGCGTCTACCGCTGCCGCGTCGACTTCCGACAGTCGCCGTCCCGCAACACACGCCTCAACCTCACCGTCGTAGGTGCGTACACAGCACAGCCGGCTAGCTGCCTGCCCGCCTTTGCGCCAAGCAATGCCCTGCTTCTGAAACTCTCGTCGCTGCTGCAAGGTATTCGTAAGATCCCGATCCAGTCAGTCAGATCCGTGCTGATTTAGGCCAACCAATCAACAACTAAAACACGAAATTATTAAAAAAAACTGTCTTGATCGCAACCAATTTTAACTTCTGACGGGTTTCGGCCTTTTAATTAAGGGCCATCGTCAGAGTTTGCACCATCTGGATGACGGATATAGCGCCTGACTCACTATTGAGTCTTCAGTCACTCATGATTCGATACAGTGACTGCGGACACCACAGCGCGTCAAGCGCCATCGCCGTCATCCAGATGGTGCAAACTCTGACGATGGCCCTTAATTAATAGGCCAAAACCCGTCAGAAGTTAATTCCGCTGCGATCAAGACATTTTTAAAAGTACTTTTATGACATCAAGATCGCTGTTCTGCAGCAGTGCTGTAATAAAACTATATATACTAAAACATGGGTCGTGCAAAACTCAGCTCGCTCTCTCCTCACATACATCAAGACAATAGGGTGCATGCAGTATCTCTTGACTCACAAGGGGAGGCCACGACGTTTGGGACGCGGATTTACTGCAAACTTCGTACACTCGTAGTACTCCATCAGGACAACAAAATGTGTAAGCAGTAGCGCGTACTTCTCAAGCGTTATTGAAAAAATCGCAAGATAATTTCGTTCTGTGTTGAAAGTCTTTTCGGGTTTGCTGCCGGATCCTAAAATCAACTTGACTCGATATTTCGGCGATCCAACTGTTCGCCATCTTCAGGGAATGCTGCTTCTGCTGATGAGTCCCGCTGAGAACTGACGCAAGATTGCAATTCGACGTCCTATATAGGCCACCGTTCAGTACACGGCGCATGCGCCGCCCATCACGGTTTCTGACTTCCAAAACAGGGAGGTGGCGCCGCCCTTAGTGAAACACTGCTGGCAACGATATATCGCAATCAAGGCCGCACCGAAGAACGTTCTGTTTTAATGCGAGATAATACAGGATTCCACGTTTTACTAAGAGGAAACCCATTGTCCCTGTTGATTAAATTATCAGCCAACCTAATTTCGATCGCCTCTTTATACACGCTATTCCAAAACCCGGAAATGTTGGCAATTACAACAGTTTCCTCAAATTTCATTTTGTGTCTCTCATTCAGACAGTGTTCTGCTACGGCCGATTTTTCCGGCTGTTGTAGCCTCGTGTGACGGCGATGTTCCACACACCTGTCATTCACTGTGCGAATTGAACGACCAACGTAAGCTTTCCCACATTGACACGGGATTTTGTACACCCCGGGTTTTCTAAGTCCCAAATCATCCTTCACAGAGCCGAGCAGAGCCCTAATCTTAGAGGGTGGACGGAACACACTCTTAATGTTAAAACTCCTTAAAATTCGTCCAATCTTAAACGATAAGCCTCCAGCATAAGGAAGAAAGGCCACAGATCTATGTTCCTCTTCGGACACCTCCGGAGACGGTCCATATTCCATAGCCCGACGAATCTGTTTCTCGGTGTATCCATTTTCCTTAAAAACAGTCATCAAATGCTCAAGTTCTTGGGTTAAGCTGTCTGCGTCGGAAATGGCATATGCTCTCCGTACCAAAGTCCTAAGGACGCCACTACGTTGGTGTGGTGGATGACAACTCTTAGGGTGCAGATACAAATCTGTGTGTGTCGGCTTTCGGTGAACGCTGTGTCCCACAGTTCCATCTAGTTTTTTATAAACCATTACGGGGTGTACAAAATCCCGTGTCAATGTGGGAAAGCTTACGTTGGCCGTTCTATTCGCACAGTGAATGACAGGTGTGTGGAACATCGCCGTCACACGAGGCTACAACAGCCGGAAAAATTGGCCGTAGCAGAACACTGCCTGAATGAGAGACACAAAATGAAATTTGAGGAAACTGTTGTAATTGCGATCGAAATTAGGTTGGCTGATAATTTAATCAACAGGGACAATGGGTTTCCTCTTAGCAAAACGTGGAATCCTGTATTATCTCGCATCAAAACTGAACGTTCTTCGGTGCGGCCTTGATTGCGATATATCGTTGCCAGCAGTGTTTCACTAAGGGCGGCGCCACCTCCCTGTTTTGGATGTCAGAAACCGTGATGGGCGGCGCATGCGCCGTGTACTGAACGGTGGCCTATATAGGACGTCGAATTGCAATCTTGCGTCAGTTCTCAGCGGGACTCATCAGCAGAAGCAGCATTTCCTGAAGATGGCGAACAGTTGGATCGCCGAAATATCGAGTCAAGTTGATTTTAGGATCCGGCAGGAAACCCGAAAAGACTTTCAAGACTTATTACGCCGGGAAAGCCTACGTAGTTACAATTTCGTTCTGTGCGTGGCCATTTTAACCATGAAGCGGCTGCAGCCGAGTGGCGCCAGCACGGTAGCTCAGCGTGTTCGGCCAGAGCGTCAGCTACCCTTTTTAATAAAAAACTGAGCGAACGGATCAACGAACAAAGTGAACGGAGGTCATCGGACGTCCGCCCAGAACTATTTCAACGAACAATATAGAACAATTTTTTTTAAGTAGTTGGCGTTCAAGCCGCTGGATCGATGGATCGAGTTCCGTACGTCAGTGTTTCTTTTTTATTTTCAACACAGTCATTTTCTTTACTATTTATATTACAATTGGTATAATGGGAAAAATATGTGTAATCAGATAAACTTTCATTAAATTTACAATGTTATTTGGCAGTAGTATTCGTAACTATCGACTAGTAAACGACCAAACACATAAAGTGATACTGAAAATGTATGCTTGTCCGTGATTTGAGAAATCCCTTACACCTAGAAGGAGCCCGAAACAACTTGTTACCTCCAAGTTTTGACCGCCACAGACGGCTTTCGAAAGATGTCCCATTAATCGTCACTTTCGACATTACGAGTATAAGTTGCAGGATGGTATTTTTCGTAAAAACATGGAAAACATAAATTTAAACGGCACCAGTTGCATTCAATAAATGCTATGTTTCCGCATACGCAAGGTCTTCTGACGTTTTCCGTGGAAAGACAAGCCTGGTTAACATTTTCAAAAACCTCTCTTTCACACGATAGTTTGGAAGCGAACCATGCATAATGCTTTTTTTCCTTAAAGATCGGCGTTGATAATTGGTTATACAGTTTCGAGTGTATTTTAATAGCGTCTTCCGGGAAGCAATTTCTCGTTCTCTTTCGATTAAATACGAACAGTTTTGAAGACACGGACCAGCATACATTTTCAGTATCACTTTATGCGTTTGGTCGTTTACTAGTCGACAGTTATGAACATTATATTATTTGTGATAATAAAAATTAGTAGACTGCCAAATAACATTGTAAATTTAATAAAAGTTCATCCGATTACACGTATTTTTTTTCATTATATCAATTGTAATATGAATAGTAAAAAAAATGACTGTGTTGAAAATAAAAATAAAAAAACTGACGGACGGAACTCGATCCAGCGATTTGAACGCTAACCACTTTTTTTTAAATAAAAAAAACATTTTGTTCTATATTGTTCGCTGAATTAGTTCAGGGCGGACGTCGGACAACACCCGTTTGATTTGTTCGTTCATCCGTTCGCTCAAACACGTTGAGCTACCGTGCCGGCCCCACTCGGCTACAGCCGCTTTATTGTTAAAATGGCAACGCATATATATATATGTATATATTTGACGACAGAAATTATCTTGCAATTTTCTCAGTAACGCTTGAGAAGTACGCGCTACTGCTGACACATTTTGTTGTCCTAATGGAGCACTACGAGTGTACGAAGTTTGCAGTAAATCCGCGTTCCAAACGTCGTGGCCTCCCCTTGTCAGTACTTCCACAGGCTAACGTGTACAGTTGTGACACTCACTGCTGTGAAAGTTGTCATCGTCTGACAGCTGGAACGACAACAGCGGCCCAGCAGTGATCAATCAACTCATAAGTTTAATGTTTATTTTTAATTTATTTTTCTACTTAATTGTCATAACAGTTACTGTACTTTTCTGTTCAAATAATTATTGAATTATCAAGAGACACGTATGATCAAGAAACGTAAAAACAGCCCAGTCTCACAGATTCAGTGACAAAACCTACATCTTATTCATGTGATGTACTTTCGAACGTGCATATATTTATACCTTTCTCCACAGAAAGCAAGAGAATGTAAGTTGGATCCAGGTGGAACTACTTCTGTCTGGCCACAACCGTGTGTTCTTTGATTGCTCTGGGAGAAGAGTCATCAAATCGGACCACATGAAATATTCGATAAAAATAGAAGCTGGCGTAATGGATTAATGTCTGTGCCACAGCTGGGATCTGAACCCAGCTCTCCTGCCCGCATCTCGTGGTCGTGCGGTAGCGTTCTCGCTTCCCACGCCCGGGTTCCCGGGTTCGATTCCCGGCGGGGTCAGGGATTTTCTCTGCGTCGTGATGGCTGGGTGTTGTGTGCTGTCCTTAGGTTAGTTACGTTTAAGTAGTTCTAAGTTCTAGGGGACTGATGACCATAGATGTTAAGTCCCATAGTGCTCAGAGTCATTTGAACCATTTGAACCAGCTCTCCTGACTGCAAGGCAGATGTGCTAACCGCTACAGAAGGTATGGTTTGAAGTTTGTGTAAGGAAAGGCAATAGACTAAGGCAATCTGTGGACGTGGGACAGTCACAGTGCTCCAGCCACGTGGAGGTTAGCACCTTCGCTTACTAAGCAGCAGCGCGGTTTCGGACTGAAGCACCTGGACCCACTAGGGCACAGCGGCCGCCACTGCCTGTCAGTACAGAAAAGTTAACTAATAGAATAGATAGAAGGAATAACACATTCAACGAAGAGCAGCGCGCTTCGGCATAGTTTCATTTAGTAAGTACGAAAGTGTCACGGAGATGCTGAGTCCATGAGTGGCAGACGCTGCAAGAGAGGCGTTTTGCATCACAGCCTTCTAGAGGAGTCAAATACATTGCTTTCTCCTACGTATATCTCGGGAAAGTACAGTGTAGATAAAATGAGAGAGATTCGTGCCAGTTTTAGAGAAAAAGGAAATCGGAACGGTTAAAAATTATATTGGTATTTTTGTCTACTCAGTCTAAAATGCCGGTATCGGGTTTAACCGTTCGCTTTCTCTCTAATTCAACCGGTATTTTTGGTATTTGTTTGGCCTCTGTTGTATCAGGATTTTCCTTAATTTTTTATTAATAATCTGACAAAAAACAGTAAATAGCCGTAGCAGCAGTGATAAAATTTTTGGTTTTAAAGTTAACCTTTTTAAAAAGCGAGTTATTTTTATTTGTAAAATTTCCATTCTTTTGAAATACTGCGTTACCGTAGAAAAATGGAAAGGCGATCAATACTATTTTGATAACAATGCCTCCAGAAACGATTAACAAACACGTGGCACAAGAATTTTTACAGAATATCTGAGACAATAAAGAACGTCTTACCATGTGGCGTGAGCCTATTGAATGGTAAGCGTGTACTTGCAATGTGAGACTTGCCTCATCTGGTCGACATGGAAGTTTCACGCAGTGTCGTCGTGGGACATTAGTTGTATTACAAAATGACACCATCCCTTGTCTCGAAGATTTAACGAAGTGCAGCACCAGTGAAGTACAAGGCCAAATTTTTCAAAAATATTATGATCGGGAGGATCCACAACAAACTTTCAACTTCATGTAAGGAGGAAACTTGGAACTTAACATTTCGTTCGTGGGTTACAATAAAAACTGAATGTAGTTGATCTCTGGCCTGTGTCTATGCAATACGCCTTTATCTGCTCGTAGCCCCCAAAACCAGACAAATTAACACGAACACTAGAGAATGTCAGTTTACACCCTTTAGCACTGAAATGAAATGGTCGAATGGCATTGATGGCCGGGAGTGTCAAACTGGGGAATTTCGGCCACCAAGTAGCAACTCTTTTCGGTGGAAATCACATTGACCGACTGGCGTGTCGGTGATAATGGAATGATGATGACAACACAACACCAAATCCTCGAGAGGTGAAAATCTCCCATCCGGCCGGGAATCGAATGCCGTCCTGCTGCGCGGCAGTCAGACGCCGTGATACGTCAGCTAACGAGACGACCATACTTTAACACCGGCTATTACTAAACCCGAAATAGCGGTATGATCCTCAATTGCAACATGATTTTTGATCAGAGTTACAGAAAATTAGAATCACTGGCTACTAGTATCTTTTTTTATTAAAGGGTTCAACTATTGGTTTTAACCATTTATGTGAATTCTCTAGCATATAATGTCGAAGAGAAAAGCAGCCAACTGTAGACTGACTAAGTTTTCTTTTGTTTGTATGTTTAATTTAGTATTTTGATTCCATGCATCTTGAAACTGAGGAAGTCCCTTTTTTTCAGTCATTAATCGATTTCTAAATTTATTACAGCAAAAAATAGGAATAAAACACCTATAATTGGTTGTTTCAATGAACAGTTGTTTTGAGCGGTTTTAAATCTGAGGTTAAACTGACGTTAAAGAAATCCGATAAAGCCAAAAAATTGCCGTTTCAGCGGTAATCGCTATTCGTAGCAAAAATGCCATCCCTAGCCCACGTGGAATCTTCCTGAGAATTTTTTTTCCCGCGTACCATTCGCGAATGGAACAGGAGAGGTGAAATGTGACAGTGGTACACAGCATACACTTCTGTGCACTCAGAAAGGTGGCTTCCGAAGTATTCGTGAAGATGTAGGTGTCAAATTTCACATGACCATTATTCTTGTACAAGAGACCGACGTTTGAGTGAATCGACTGTTACAATTACTACTCTTCCTCACCTTCACCTTGCTTACATGGTATGTTTCGTACGTTATTCAGAAAACATCCAGACCAAGGGCTGATGAACAACGTTGTGCTCTGTTCTACTTGTCTTATTCTTCAGCCTGTTGGATAGGCGCCCTACATTCGCACCCTTCCATCCTCCTGGGAACCCCTGTTGGCGTGTGCACACCCATGCGGAGTCCATGTTGCGGTGAGCGCTCGCCAGGTGCTGGGACAGCCTCCTCCACCACCCTCCACTCCGTCACGACCGACCGCAACTATAAGAGGGCGCGGGGGGGGGGGGGGGGCGGAGGAAGGTCTACCCTCGTGGGAAGGCCTTACAGCTGCCTTGTTAATTGCTGCCCAAACAGTGTTCCTTTTTTTTCCCCCACTAGTTGGCACCTGAGCTGCTGACGTAAGGGTGCTATCACAAGCCTACGTAATACTCCCCCCATTTACACGCCCGCTGTCAGCGTGGCTCGCTTGTCACAGTGATCGATTCCACGGCCGTTGCGGCAACATAAGACTGTGGGCCGCTGTTCGTGTCTCGGGTTACTTCAAGCGCATTCCTGCTTTTGCTTTCCTTGTTTCCCTTCACTCGGCTTCTAATGGACAGCAGAAGCGTTCGTGAAAACATACTCATCAGAAAATGTGTGCTGACGGAAAAAAAAACGCAGCACCAAGAAGGAGTTGTGCAATTTAAACGAAAGCTGGTAGGCATACTTCCACATCTATGAGATGATGCCAATTCAGTTTTCGCGCCAGTCATATAAAAGTGGCGCTAGTTACTTTACTTTAAACAAATGTTGTAACGGTAGAGAGCGTTAGCTACCTTTGTGATTGGACGTCCTGGATGTATGTTAACCGAGAATGCCTTTAAGGCAATACAAAAGTCATTATCATCATCACACTGAGTTTGAAAGAGGTCGTGTAATAGGGCTACGAAAAGCTGGAGGTTCCTTCTGCGATACAGCACAAAGGCTTGACAGGAATGTAGCCACTGTACACGACTGCTGACAGAGATGCTCACGAGAATGTACTGTCGCAAGGAGACTGGCCCGCTGGCGGCCAATGGCGTTCGGCGTATGGCTCTGATGCATCGTACTGCATTTGCAGCAGCAATATGGGCAGTAGTTGGCACCACAGTGACACGACAAGCTGTTACAAATCTGTTACGTCAAGGACAGCTCCGAGATAGACATCCTGTGGAATGCATTCAACTGACCCCAAACCACCGCCATTTGAGACTTCAGTGGTGTCAAAGGAGAGCTCATTGGAGGGCAGGCTTGAGGTCTGTTGCGTTTTCTCAGAAAAGCTGGTTCCGCCTCCCAACCAGCGATGTCCGTGTGTTGGTTAGGAGCAGGCCTTTTGAGGACTTGCAACCAGCCTGTCGGTATGTAGATAGAATGGACCTACACCTGGAGTAATGGTTTCGGGTGTGATTTCGCATGACAGCAGAAGCGCTCTCGTGTTTATCTCACGCTCTCTGACTGCAAGTTATACGTCAGTCTGGTAATTCTACCTTTTGTGCTGGCAATCGTGAACAGCCTCACAGGTGATGCTTCGCAACGGGCTAACGCTCTCCCACATACAACTGTTGGCCTCCTCGATTAGCAAGTCTCTCAACGATCGAGCGGATATGGGACATCATCTGACAACTTCATGTCATCCACAAACAGTATAAACCGTCTCTGTACGGACCGAACAAGTACAGCAGGCGTCAAACTCCAATCCACAAACAGATATCCGGCACCTGAATAACACAATGCGTACTTGCTTTCCACTTTCTGACAGTTACGTTGGTTATTAATGTACTAGAATTCCACATTTTGCAATAGCTTATATCACGCTTACATTAACGTGTGACCATGCCATGTTTATACGTGGTTGTGGCTGCTCTGTTCGGTCGATGGGACTGGGAAGTACTGTACCATCCACCATACTCCCAGGACTTAAGTCCTTGTGACTTTGATTTGATTCCAAAGATGAAAGAACCACTTCGTGGCATTCGGTTCAGTACAGTTCCAGAGATTCGACAGGCAGTAGACTGCTCCATTCGCACCATCAACAGAAAAGGCTCTGCTAACAGTATACTACGCCTTCCACATCGCTGGCCACGGGCTCTACACAACGCTGGTCACTACATTGAAGGACAGAAACAGGTGCGAACATGTAACTCTTTTGTATCGGTGCCGGCCGGAGTGGCCGAGCGGTTCTAGGCGCTACAGTCTGGAACTACTAGACCGCTACGGTCGCAGGTTCGAATCCTGCCTGGGGTATGGATGTGTGTGTTGTCTTTGGGTTAGTTAGGTTTAAGTAGTTCTAAGTTCTAGGGGACTCATGACCACAGATGTTAAGTCCCATAGTGCTCAGAGCCATTTGAACCATTTTTTTATCGGTTTTGAATAAACAGCTGCCACTATTTAAGTTCCAACCCTCGTACTTACATATGTTACTTACACATACCTATTCCCGAATTTTCATTAGTCTACGTTAATTATTTTTTGGTGTTGCGATTTTCTACTGTCATGTGTGTCTATATGGGACTAAAGACTTCTCTGCTTTTAGACCGAGATTTTCGCTCTGCAGCGAAATGTGCGGTGATATGAAACTTTCTGGCAGAATAAAACTGTGCCGGGTGGAGTCCCGAGTTCGAGTGTCGGTCGAGCGCGTTGTTTTAAACTCTCAGACAGTTTCATATCAGCTCAATTCTCCGCATGAGAGTGAAAATTTCATTCTGAAAACATCCCTCAGACTATGGATAAGCCATTTCTCCTCAATATTCTTTCTTCCGGGAGTGCTAGTCTTGTAAGTTTCCAAGGAGAACTGTTATGCTGTGCGGATGATAGAAGACGTCTTACTGTTTGAGATAAAGCTCTGGCGACGAAGTATGACTAGTTCTTTGGTAACTCAACTAGTACAGCACTTGCTCTCAAAAAGCAGAGGTCCTGAATTCGAGTCTGAGACTGGCCCACAGTTTTAACGTGACAGCAAATTTCTCTTCTCTTATTTATTTGTTTATTTATATTTTATCACCAATGCGGTGGGTTAAATCGACCAAAGAGTGTGCTACGCGCAGAATTCTACGTTTTTTGCAGACAAAGTAACTTCATTTGACTATATGTCTGCATAACGATGTTAATGTGGAACCACTTGTCCAGTCGTAGCTGTCATCTTGTTTTTGTTCAGAACTGTTGGTATTTCTGTCACAACTGCAGTATGATGCAGATGCTACAACGACTTTCATTGTGTGTATGCCGTCTTGATATGCACAGTACATAACAATTTGTAGTTCCAATGATAGCGTCTGACGACCGAAAACACTTTCGCAAATGTGATTGCGTGTAATGAGCAGCCATAACTCGTAAGTTACTTTATTTCTTATAGATATTATGCCCGGCCTTACAAGATTTTCTAGAACGTTATGATGTTGATGTAGGTTCAGATGAACTTACGGCTTGCTTAAGATGGATCTGGCACTTTTTTGAGTCATATGACTCCTACAACATCCATTTCCGTGCCAGCCTCCTCACCTCACAGTAGCAGTTGCACTCAGCGTCCACAGTTATTTGTCGCATACATCTGAATAACTGTTTTAATCTACAGCTTTTTCTCTCCTGCCGGTATGGAGGTTATTCCCCGATGTCTTAACAAGTACATTTTCAAATGGTTCAAATGGCTCTGAGCACTATGGGACTTAACAGCTGAGGTCATCAGTCCCCTAGAACCTAGAAGTACTTAAACCTAACCAACCTAAGGACATCACACACATCCATGCCCGAGGCAGGATTCGAAACTGCGACCGTAGTGGTCGCGTGGTTCCAGACTGAAGCGCCTAGAACCGCTCGGCAACTCCGGCCGGCGGTACATTTTCATTGTAAATCGTTCAGTCAGTGTTTTCCACGTACCCCTTTCCTCGTGGGTGCTGCAAGCAACCTATTTGTAATGAATACAGCTAATTTACAACATCCTCCTATGGTACTAAATTTCAGACACGTCCCCTTTTACTGTTTCCAGACACCCCACGAGTAGCTTCCAAACAAAGTTGTGCCCTAAACTTAATCAGAAATTCCTTCCCAAAATTAAGGCACATCTCTGATATTAGTGGACATCTTCCGGCCTAGAATGCCCTTTTAGGTTATTCTATTTTTCGTGTTAGATCCTCCTTGCTTTGTTTTACCTATTTGGCTTCCAGGCACCTGATACACAGGATAAATCAAAGGCCATTATGACGACAGTATGACCGAATATTTGTCTACCAAATAAATGCATCTCATAGTGTGTAACAAGAGGTCCTTTTCCAAATACATACAACCTCCAGAGAACGCAACACTCAATATTTACCTTTAATAGCTCGGTTGTTCCTTTGATGGCTCTGAGCACTATGGGTCTTAACATCTGACGTCATCAGTCCCCTAGAACTTAGAACTAATTAAACCTAACTAACCTAAGGTCATCACTCACATCCATGCTCTAGGCAGGATTCTAACATGCGACCGTAGCGGTCGCGCGGTTCCAGACTGAAGCGCCTAGAACCGCTCGGCCACTCCGGCCGGCGTTCCTTTGATAAACATGTGGAGCAATAGAGGAGAAATTCTGTCCTTGGCTTATATCCGATTTGTTCCCAGACATCTCGCTGTCTTTCATACTTACTCTTCTGTTTCTTGTTCATCCTGCACTTTACCCGTCTTTCCCTATAACTTAGACTTTTTTTGTGAGAACCTCAAACACTATTTTACGCTTTCTCTAGGGAAATAGATTCACTGAAAGTGTGTTTATTTTCACAAGTCACACTTTCATTACCAAGTACTGTGTCTGAACACGTCCATAAACATTTGTTGAGAAATCTACATGAGCAGATACGCAGGTTCATTCAGTTAAAATTAAGATATTACCCTCTGGAATGCCACCTCTTTCGCGAATGATAGTCATTTGGCGCCTGACACAGTCGTGTTAATCTGCGAGAGATTTCCTTTTGAGCTTTATCAACTCGTAGATATTTACGCCAGTGCCAGGAAATGGAATCGGTGTACGCGTCGCTGTCCCTGTAACGACTCGGGGAATGTCGCATGCGCCTGCATTACGCGGAGTCGTGCTCGTTATCATTCACGTTAATTAGCGGTAATTGAAGCAATAATCCGTAATAGACGCCCCGACGCGGCGCAGGAGGGCCCACGCATTGCGGAGAACGCCGGGGAAAATCTGGTCGGTGGCAGGTGGCGCCGTTGGCAACTGCGGTAAATGGCGTGTCCTTTCAGGGTGAGCGTCGGCTCAGAAAACCTTGCCCCGGCCCGGTAATGAAGACTGACGCCGCCAGGCGGCTACGAAATTAATGGTAAGTTTAGGTAATTAAATTATGTTAATGTTAAAGTTAACAGCGGCGATTACAGCGCGATTTACATAATAACTCTGTTTCTGGCGGGAATTAATTTTCCGTCACTGTCAGTGTCCGTAGAGGCTCCCAGCATTTGAATGAAACTCGCCGCGTACCTTTAGCGGTCCGCCGACGAGGTGAAAGCGTCGTTGCGTTTATTAATTATCTCCGTGAAGGACCACGATTAATTTAACAATCAAAAGGATTCTTTTTTTTATTGTGCCTGTTCGCTTTGTTGTCGTGTGGTGTCCATTCAGTCCGCTCAGTGCCGTAATTTGGCAACTGATTGCTGTACTGTGTGTGTGTGTGTGTGTGTGTGAAATCTTATGGGACTTAACTGCTAATGTCATCAGTCCCTAAGCTTACACACTACTTAACCTAAATTATCCTAAGGGACAAACACACACACCCATACCCGAGGGAGGACTCGAACCTCCGCAGGGATCAGCCGCACAGTCCATGACTGCAGCTCCTAAGACCACTCGGCTAATCCCGCGCGGCTGCTGTACTGTCAAAGGGCTTGTCCCTGCATTCCTCTGTACTGCTGAGGAACAGCATCAACTCAGAATGCGTGAGCTGCAGGTAGAACGCGCACAAACAAAATTCGGAAGCCTCTGCAATTGTAGCATTGTAGTTGTTTCACAAGAAATTTAATTGGAAGAAGGTGTGCCTTAACTCGCTTAGAGCAAAATGGATTTTCGTGGCAATGATCACAACGCCTTCTCATATTCTTACGACTGACGTCCGTAAGTAATGTAACACTTTTTTTTCTCGGCCAATTTCAGTTGAAAAAGTGCGGGATTTGTTGCGGGACGTCGTGGAATATTTCCGATTGAACCCCTGTAGTTTCTTGAAGTTCCTACAGGTGGCAGCGCCATACGTGGCCTTCAGAATGGCGTCTCTAATGGACGTGCATTCCAAGCAGAAAGCTGTCATTGAGTTTCTTTTGCCGGAAAATCAGAGCACCTGCAGAATTTGTAGGGAGACCTCGCAGTGAATAAAAGCACGGTGATCCGTTGGACGATGCGTCTGCCACCATTGCAACAAGGTCGCGCAAACCTGTCCGATCTCCCGCCTGACTGCCGACCGCACGCAGATGCGACTCACGCAGCGTTGGAAAGTGCAGAGACTCTTATTCGAACTCATTTACGGATGCCAATCCATCACTTCGCTGTTCAACTGGACGTCTCTTTTGGTAGCTCTAACACACTCGTCCACCAGTTAGGGTACTCAAAGTTGTGTGCGCACTGGGTTCCTCGCCTCCTAACAGATGACCGCACGAGCCGTCGCATTGATCTCAGATTACGTTGAAAAAAGGGTTTTTTTTAGCCAAAAGATTGGGAAATAATACGGTGTACTGGAATATTGAGTAAAACCAAACTGATTTCTGAAAAAAAAGTGTTGCATTACATATTCAACGCTCCTCGTATACAAACAAGGTTGGAAACTTAATTAAATGTTCAAATGTGTGTGAAATCTTATGGGACTTAACTGCTAAGCTCAGCAGTCCCTACGCTTACACACTACTTAACTGAAATTATCCTAGGCACAAACACACACACGCATGTCCGAAGGAGGACTCGAACCTCCGACGGGACCAGCCGCAAAACGTAATTACTAGTATGATCTCCACTTACTCTAGCCGACAACATATATATTTTCTGACTTATCACAAAGACTGTTTTATTAAACATAGCTAATAAGCCACAAACTTTTCTTATTTATAATGCGATGAAGCGATACTCCTGTAGTATGGCTCTATCATATGTCATGAAGTACTGGATAACAATATTTCGAAAATTTTATGAATGAGAAGCAAAAATAAATCCTGTATTGGGATGACTTTCATAGTGAACAGTGACTAATTTTCCTCATCTGGAATTAACAGTGATGCAAAACGTTTTCAGAGGACTCAGAGTCTCCCTTCTACAAGAAATTCACTAAAGCACTTTCGGTCACTTAGCATTTTTCGAGACAAAGTAGGAGCTTCAGCGTGCGTCAGATTTTTAACAGTATCATACATGTACAAGGTGTTATTTTTTGAGAGGTGATAGTATGGTTCCAAAAAAGGAAAAGGTTCAATAAACATTGGACCTGAAATGCATACGTTAAGGCGTAAGAGCTGTGACCAGTTGCTCATATTTGCTAATTCAAAAGACATCTCTTCTCCTGTAAGATATCGCTATTATTAACGACCCACAGAATGCAGTAAATAAAATGAACAAACAAATGAAAACACATTGTTCTATCACTGCGAAGCAGAAGAGCTTCTAATGTAATCCTCTTGTTATTACATATGACATGCAATCGTGAGAACTCGATAAAAGAGTTCTTCGATATGGTGTCTGTTCATAGTAAGGCTTGGCATAATAGGCTTCTATTAAGCTTGTAGGAGCAAAGAAAAAACGTGCAATGCAAATGCCTTTCTCAGACTTGCCAAAACACAAACTGGTTCGATCAGAAGTAATGTATGTAATGCAATTATCCGGAACTTCGAATACAGTTCACAATAACGACAGTAACGTATGTTCGTTGGATACTGTGTCCGTGGACAATAACAGAGGAATGTGTTCTCATTTGTTTACTGGGCTCTGTCGATCGTTCGTAAAAGTATACAGCTTGCAGTAGAATAGATGTGTTTAGAGTAGTGACGATGAACGAGTGTTCGTAACTCTTAACGTAAGCATTTTTAGAGCCCATGTCTACATTGCTCGTGTAGACAGTAAAGCTTGAACAGATTTTTGCTGTTTTTTTAATCGAATTTTCGTGCTCCTCACAAATTTCAACATCTTCTACACTTTTTACTCGATCAAGTGACAGAGCACAGCGATTAGTCTTCCTTTTCTTTCAGGTTTTAATGGGAAAAATCTAGATTTCGACTAGTGTCTAGCCACTATAAATGCACTATTTCATGGTATCAATGCATGCCCCAGTACGTCAGTCCCCTGTTGTTCGGGTTTCTGTCACAGTTCGTTGAGCAGTATTTGACAGAAGGCGCTCTACACTTCAAAGTTATGTAACGGTCGTTGAATGCACCCACATTCCTAACGGAAGGTAACTTGATGAAGCTTTTTGCTCTAGTCGAGGCCATTGAAGCATGGTCTTGTCCGAACGTACTTCTGGTACTTTGAGTCGGTGCTCTTTGTTAATCGTGCTTTTTGGGTTCCTGGGGGGCTATTTCTACAAAAACTTTCATCCCCTCATACACGTTTCTTTAGAAGTCAAATACCAATTTTCTTAGATAAAGCGTTAAATACCTTTTCATATAACGAAATATTTTCTTAGAATATATCATCCCTTATTTCACTACCTCACCGGTTGAATTTCCAAAATTGATGTAAGCATTCGTTTTATTTTCGTTCGAGAAAAAAATATCAATACAAATAGTTTTAGATGAACACTGCCTTAGTAGCAACACGCTTTCAAAAAATCTTTCATCCCCTCTTCCACTCGCTTCAGGATGGAATGTCTAAATATCCCGTACTAAATGATGCCTACAGACTAAAATCATCACTCTCTCCAAATTTCACGTTTGTGTCCATAGAGATTTGGGCTGGGCGATGATGAGTCAGTGAATGAATAAGGCTCTATTTCATCCCCATAGGCCTTGAATTTCCAAAAATAAAGACAGACATCATTTTACGCAGAGGTATGTACGGTCTATGCAACTAAATGAAAGCAGTTTGTTTGTTGCCATAAGCGCTTCGCTTCTTTTATTATGGGAAGCATCCTCGGTGACCTGATAGACATGTATCTTTTTATACACACAATAAACGTATTATGTGATAGATTTGATACGCTGCTATATTACATTTCGTAGGGTTTTTCTCTTGCTTTTTAGGTTAAAAGCAACTTTTGTAGCACAAATTCCGTATTGTGAATGTATCGTTCGGTGTTACGATTTAAAGCGCTAACTCCGACCGAAGTGTTAGGTTAATGTCAAGTGAAATCCAAAGCGAATATATCGTTCAGAATTAGAAAATAGTGACGAAATTCGTAAAGATTGATGTATATCGCAATTGACAAATAACACACCAGTAACCATAAATTTCCTCTGTTTCCACACTAAAAGAAATATGTAATTGGTGAATGGCTCCTGTTGCTTACAATAATAATAATAATAATAATAATAATAATGAAACGGCAGGGAATGTTGGAATGGGGGACAGATCTCAGTTCATCATTTATTAACAAGAGACCAAATTTACACATTACGAGTAACTATTAGAAGGACTTCAACCTGGCTAATGACAAAAGTTTGATCTCCAAGTACAGTTTACCACATTTGGCCATAGAACAAAGAATGTTCACACCTTCAAGTCGAAATATACTTAATGAGATTTAACTGCAAGAAAATGAATATTTGGCCTTACAGATGGAAGCAAAACATGTCTGGTTGTAATATCTAATGTACTCTATATAGCTAACATGACGAAACTGGCAAAAGCATGCTCTTCAGGCGCGTTGATTTACCAAAGATGATGAAAAACTTAACGCATGTGATAAAAATGAAAACAAAGACTACCATGTTAAATATTTATATCCACAGTTACTGCAACTTCGCAACTAGTGATATTTTCTGCTTGTGAATAGTGAAAGACGTTTAGAAGGAACCATCAAATTCTAACTCACGTACATCAGTTACATCACCCTTAACGCAAATGTTGGACTAAACTTTACAGAATCCAACGATAGCAACCTTATATCAGTAGCTTCACATATGTGGAACCAGCTTACATAAGACCTCAGCGCTACCAGAGAAATAAATATTTAATGCAACCGGGATGGCGGGGAACTTCGCAATAAAAGATGACTGTCCTTTGAAGCAAGTTGCACACATGGACACAGATAGAGATAGCAAAACGCAAAGCTAAACACCAAACTCAACCGACAGGAGCAACCAGGAAAGAAGTTTCACTTTCGAAAACAGTCCACACACTGAGACTCAGTTCTGTAAGTACACTAGCTCAGGCACAGCAGGCAACACCAAAACAACTCAATGAATTAAACGAAAATTACGTCACAGATACCTGTAAAAACATAACACCGAACGAAGCACAATGGACAACGAAACCACGTCGCTCACACACATGGTCGGCCTATTAAAGCATCATCTGAGCGCTTTGGTATTCTGATAGTGTTACTTTTGCATCCACACCGAAAGAGTCGTGACAGGCGTAACACGTAACCGGACGCCGAACTCGACACATAGAAGAGATAAAGTGGTATGCCGACCCCTTACACTCGTTGGAGGTGAACCCGCGGCGTCCACCCCAGGGTCGTATTCGGTACATGGCACCGAAGTAATGAGAGGCAGACTCCCTGCATTCATTGCTGGTTATGCCAAAACAAACTAACTGCCTGCACTCGGTAGGACAACACGGGGCTTCTCTCATCGCTCATGGTCGCGACCACAGCTCCAATACACAAGCTGGCTGCTACCCAAGGCACACCAGCGCACCATGTCTTCGTTTCCTGTTTCCTCTTTGTAGGTAGACTTTAGACCGACAGACCGCACCAGCCTATGCTGCTGCATTTCTTCCTCTACCACAGGTAGCAAGTCCCACAGTGCACTCGCGCTAAGACTCTTTGTTATCGATACCCAGAGACGTAATGGCAGGTCTCAAATAATAACAGTAATAAGAATAGTAATGAAGTAGGTATTCGAAACCCCGTCAGAGCGGTGAAATTCTGTAGCTTCATTACAAATTCAGTAGCTTCATTAAAAGTCCATTCACCCGAATATCTCTCTCTCTGTCTGTCTCTCTCTCTCTCCATCAAAACGTATAAAAGTAGTCACGAACGCACCTAATTTCAGGTCTTTGAAATTGATGTTACATTTCACAGAATCTTAGATCACAGTCTCGGAATTTTCGGGGAAACATAATGTACGACAGCTCTCCGTTTCCGAATCATATTTTCACATGCTCCTTGCGCCGTCTTCAGGATTTTTACATGATGCTAAGTTTAGGATGCTGTAACAGGCGTGCGATGCTGATTCAAAGGTGTTTAGGCACACGTTGTACGGATGCTAGATAAACATTTGTAAAGTGATACCTGTAGAACATTGACTACGTCTACGCAGTTTATTCATGCTTTCTTTAAGCTCTAGTCAGGCCTTCCTGCTTCTACCTGTGGATCTCACAAGCAGTGTGTGAACTCAGTCTCTCTGTCTGCCTCCTACCTCTGTCCGTCTTTCTCCACCTTCCTCTCTCTCTACTCTCACTTACACACACACATACATGAGGATAGGAGAGAGAGAGAAAGAAAGGAGAGTGAGACACGCGTATTAACGCGACACAAAAAAAACCACATTTAATGTTTTTCAAATTATGCTCCCATCCTTCCATATAATTTCTCGTAAAGTTACTATCTGATGAGCCTCTACAGTGACTATACATCTTTATGTATTTGCATCTAGCGGTAAACTAACTGTAGGACATCGTAGATCAAATTACATACTCGCTTTGCATTGTTCGCTAAATTTAGACGACGTGAATTACGTTACTCACAGTGTTAATAATGAGAAAGTCTAAACGCCGATACCAAAAAGATATACTTCTGATGATAGAAACAATTAGCGAGAAAAACTCAAAGAACTACTAGAAAATATTTTGCAGAGAGCTACTAAGACATGGCCCTTTAACTTTAAAGTTAGAGGATAAAAATGATCAGATGGCCCATAGCAACAGAGAAATACAGAAATTTTAGCAGAAACATTTAAGAAATTGCTAGATTTTGAAGATCCCTCAGCACTATTTCAAAAAAAAAAAAAAAAACACATACCACTATTAAAATTTCAGCAGAAAATATTAACCCACCCGCAAACTCATTAAGTCTAAAAAGTTTTGAAAGAGCACAAAAACTACAAAACAGGTGTAGAAATCAAACATTTGCGGAACTTTGGAAATATGCAGCAAAACGAGCGAAGACATCTGGAGAACGTGATGAGGGAATGGCACAGCACAAATCCGAAAGAAATAATAATTAGAACCAAGAAAGGGCATTTAAATTGCTTGGAACTCGCAGATGACTTAGAGTTACTAGGTAATAACATAAAAGTAGCCAGAAATCAAATAACAAGGCTACAAAATACAGAATGAGAAATAGTACTCCAGATATCATTCGCAAAGACTGAAACAATGATAGCAGATCCACTGATAAATCGCATAACAGTAAATAACAAGAAAATGAAAACTTCAAAAAAGTTTAAATGCGTAGCAGAAATTGTAACATTCAACTTGGACAGGAACATGCATGGCAAGAGATGACTAATAAAAAACTGTCAAACGCTAAACAAATGATAAAAGTTAAAAAATCGTCACGACTACGTTCAATAAGAAAATTTGTCAATAAAATCTAAATTAAAACTTTACAAGACGCTGTCTCAACCACAGGTGACATATGGAAGTGAAGCTCTTTTCAAGGTCATCCAGGAAAACAGAATCGACAAAATCCTAAAAGTTGAGATGAGAATGGTTAGAACACACATTAATAAGAAATATGAAAAACTAGGACAATGGTTCATAGTGAAGTGGTGCACAGTGAATTGCTACTCGCCACAGAAACTGTAAGGAAGAAGAGGATCTCTTTTCTCGGTCACATTGTGTGTAAACAATAAACAGGATTATCAAGAAAAAGTTATCGAGAAATTTTGGAACGTGAAACAATTAGGATGGGTAAAGAAAAATCATGTTGATTTTGAAGCAGCTAGAATAAACGCTGGACGATTTGCAGAACAAAATAGCAACTGTAAAGAAACCGAAAAACATTTAAATAATATTTTAAACCAAAAATAGACCACGACATAGAATAAAAAAGCTATTTGTAGATGAGGAACGACAAAAGAGATCAGAATAAATGAAAAGGTAGTGGACAATTCGGAAGAAGATGACCAGAAAATAACTGCCTGAAGTGTTCCAACGAAGCCGTAAAAGCAAACGAAGAAGCAGAAAGTAAAAATAACAATACGCGATGGCAGCGAACTTAAACAGAAAGAAGGGTACCGATTTCGAGAGATGACATGGGTTGCTGTAATGAATATGAATAATATAATTCTCTCGTCTACTGAGTCTTTCTCGTGACGAGATCTACAGCTTAGCAATACGCGAAAACTTTACAAGCAATGTTGTAGATTTACGTATGAAATAATCCTGACCTCTCCAAAAACTGAAGGAGTCTGTGGTAAACAAGTAAATTCAGATGAAATGTATTTCGAAACACAAAAAAAAAAAGAAATTCATGTAAAAAGTACTTTACGACCACATAGTGTCGCCAAGAGAACTCGGCAATTTTAGGACCAAGACACCGATTTACCCCGAAGTATGCCATCATCATCTCTAAAGTACGGAGAGAGATCGCAGCTATCTGCGGTATCAAATGACGCGCGTTATCGTTAAGTGAAGTAAATACTAAACCGTCCTTCTGCTAGACGAAGAGCTGGCCTAATTTGTTAACAAAACCACAACTGCAGTAAAAATTCTATGATGTAGACTGTGATTTGTTAATAAATAAAAGATGGCTAGACGTACGCCACTTTGAGATGTCACTACACGACGATAGTGCCACTGTTTCTAAGTGAAAATTTCTCATGTGGTGCTTCATGTGAATTGGGAAAAATTCAACAGGTGCAGACAGTGCAGGTCTGAAATTAACATCACTATTACAATGTCTTCTTGGTTATAGAGCTCAATTTCGTTCGCTGGGAGCATAAAGCCCTTCCTCTGAAATCAACAGTGGCGACCGCTCACAAACGCCTCTGGCTCTGCTCTCGATATTTACCGCTGGATCGCCTCGGTACAGTCGCTAAATAATCCACGACACGCGGAGCAGTAGCGTCATCCCGAGATACCGACTGCACATCTCGTCTTTTCCAGCCTGAATAAAATATAGCCAGCTGAGTTCAGTTCTTAAAGCGGGAAGCTAACTTCACGTCGAGGACGATGAAAGTTTCAGCGCGCCAGGGAAAAGAAGTTAGCGGAAATGCTGTCAGGAAGGTGCCGTGTCGAAGATGGAAGTTTTATGCCTATAAAAAACGACCCGGGGGTCCTAGCAGGGAGATCGGCGCGCAGCCTCACCGGATCCGGCAGCGAGTCAGTTCCCTGAGATGACTGACGCTCCAGCCCTAAATACGACCGCTAGGGAAAACGGGCCGACGTACACATGACAGTCTATGCGTGTTCAGTTTACGTTTTGTGACATTAACGACCACAGGTATGACACGTTTACCGTAATTCAGCACCACACTTGTCTCGACTGACGCTGTATACCGCACCACTTGCGCTTTGTGTACGAGAAAAAGGAAAACATGGATAGGGTACTATATCTAGAGTCATATGTAAATTAATTACTTGTTACTGCTAAATGAATAAACGATGTGAAACTGAACTAATCCGACAAAATTTCTTAGGTTGTTCGGGGATTTGAAGGATATTTTCTAAAAATTTTTAAAAGGGGGTAGTAGCATCGTGCACCTCATTACAGAGTAATGGTGTGATACATATTTCATTTATTTACTGCCCCAGTTATTTTTGTTTCTGAGGAAATACTTTCACAAATAGTATAAAAGATACTAAAACGTGCAGTGACCAAAATATACAACAAATAACACCGATTAATGCAACAACTAGCAGACGAACCACATTGGTTCAGTCTGTTCAGTCAGTTTTGATGATACAAGCATTGGCATGTGGGATTTAAAATGCTGTTGTCGTGCTCTTCAGTCCGCAGAAGCCAGCGGACCGACATATGCTTTGTGTGCTGAAGCATAATACATCATTACTTGTACCTTCACGTTCGATTCCCGGCGGGGTCAGGGATTTTCTCTGCCTCGTGATGGCTGGGTGTTGTGTGCTGTCCTTAGGTTAGTTAGGTTTAAGTAGTTCTAAGTTCTAGGGGACTGATGACCATAGCTGTTAAGTCCCATAGTGCTCAGAGCCATTCCATTCCATTCCACTTATACCTTCACCTCTGTGCGCCGTGACGCAACAGAAGCACCCAACACATCGTGTGGATGTGAAACAACATCAGTAAAAATTAATTAGAATGAAAAGATCGCCCCTCAGTTCTTTTCATTTATTTATGTACTTGTTTAGGGATTTCTGTATTTATCTATCATAGACGACTTTCTTCATTCACTTCCTTCGTTACGCAAGTGGACTTACACATAGAATTATGTGTTCGTGCATCCACACGATAAAATATTCATTTCTTGCCCCTTTTTTCTGTTCTGAATATGAATTAAATTTACTTTGTCTGTAATGTTGTATTACCAGTATGCCAAATAACATCAGTAATATCTGGTTAATATAAGCACCTATGTCCAAGAAATTACCACATATACATGTGAAATACCACGCTATATTGAGCACAAAACTGAAGTAGAAGAAATGATGGAAGCTGAAGAAAATAACTAAAATTTGTGTCATGACCTGCAATTGAACTCTCGTCCTGCTGCTACTACGCAGAAATTCTAACCCTCTTTTTTTTTTTTTTTTTTTTTTTTTTTTTTTTTTTTTTTTTTTCGTTCGTCATTGTTCGTTACGTCACATGACATCTGTTGTAGTTCGTTCGTTTATGACCTGTTCACTCATGTTTTCTTTTTATTTTTATTTTTACCGAGACCAGCCAGCTCTCTGAAAGAACACGCTGAGCTACGGTGCAGGCTTACCATTACACCACCACAGCACTTTGGCCAACACTGCTGCACGAACTTCTCATGTCGAGTGCCATCCCCAACACAAACTTCAGTTCATATCTTCAGCTTCTTTTCTCCTTAAATTATCACCACTTCCAGGGCTCTCCGGCATTGGAATAACACCCCAGCGGTGGACGCACTACGGAGGCTTGTGCCATGCGTGATCTGCGGTGGTGTAATGGCCAGCATTTCTATCTAGGGAGAAAAAAGACCCGGGTCCGGGTCCCGCCTGTAGCATAAATTCTGATTCATTTCTTCAGCTTCCATCATTATCGTACATCAACATGAGGCTTAAAGCTGGCCGGAGTGGACGAGTGGTTCTAGGCGCTACGCTCTGGAACCGCGCCATCGCTACGGTCGCAGATCGAATCCTGCCTCGGGCATGGAAGTGTGTGATGTCCTTAGGTTAGTTAGGTTTAAGTAGTTCTAAGTTCTAGGGGACTGATGACCTTAGATGTTAAGTCCCATAGTGCTCAGAGCCATTTGAATTGTTTTGAGGCTTAAATTTCTCCCGGAAAATACAATTATAAGATGAAGTGTAAGTCATTCCTTGTTTGTGTATCAAGCATCCCAACAACACATGTATAGATTTTATGTGGGACGCGATTTTTTTGTGACTTATATTTTTCAACAGTTTTGTTCATGTGACATTCGAAGACGTTTTTCTTCATCGACTTTAGAGATTGTACCATACACAAGAAACAATTAATGTTTTCATACCAAACTAGGGTACTTCGCTCATTAAGTAATTATGTGATCTTCAGACTTTTACTTCAGTTCCTTACTCAATATAATTAGGTGTTTCACATGTAGATGTAGTAACTGCTAGGACGTAGGTGCTGATACTAACCTAACGTTACTGATGTTACTTTATATTCCGACACCAAACACATGTGAAATCCTCAATATATTGTATCAAAAAATGTTCCATTATATATCGGATATTTACATAATGAACGATTGTAAATCATGTTCGCTACTTTGATTATAATATCTTTGACGGATGGACTCTTTGGCGTGGGTCCATATATTTCCTGTGGATCTACAAGTATCCTCGACGTTCAGACTCTATGTCTAAGTTGAATGAGTCACGATATTTCACCGATAACTGATGACGTGTATCATAACGTGGCCTGCTATATGGTATTCGTCTGTAGCATGATATATGAAATTTAAAAGTTGTATTTTTTTTGCTTTTTAAGTACTTCTTTCACTTATCTTTATGCAACATGTTCAGTACATCACTATTGTGGGACGCGCATTTTTCGTCAGTCACGAGTATTGTTCATTTCTAACTATTTAGCATAGTCCGTGGATGATCGCTGAAAACCGAAACCGATTGATATAAGTGTGTAAAATTCAGTATTACAAAATTAAAATGCGTTTTGTAACATATAATCATGCTGAAGACTGTGGCGTAAGTAAGCGTAATGAATAAGGCTGCAATACCAAAAGGAATGGCGTCTTATGTGGAAGCGCGACCGTCACGGAACTTGCCGCACCACTTCACAGTGTTAGTTTTCGGCAGACATACAGCGCCACACAGTCTTCATTTTCCGATTGACTCCTACCGGTGTCTGTTCTTCGACAGCCAAGAAAAGAATAAAAGCATGTAGGCCCGGTCTGGACGTATTTTCGGCAGACATGATGCTCCACACAGTCTTCATTTTCCGATTGATTCCTACCGGTGTCTGTTCTTCGATAGCCAAGAAAAGAATAAAAGCATGTCGCCCCAGTCTGGACGCATTTCGTAATTCTTTTATTCACGCTTCCAAGTTTATCCCGCTTACGCACGTTGAATGACACATTGATGCCTTCCGTCGATATTGGTGCTTATATACTTTCAATGTAGTCAAGCTGGGTTGCATATCCGCTACAGCAAAGCCCTCAAACGGAAGCTTTTTGTTCGCCCCTCACATGTAAATCTTCCTCCAAAGGTTCTAGGAAAGACACTCATACCTATTCGGCGCAACGGAAAGTTTTATTTCGTTTTATATTTTCTAGATTAGCAAACACAGACTCAGATTTTAGCTTTCATATGTAAAGCTGTTATATGTTGTCGAAATGACCTCGAAATGCGGCAACACCACAAAACAATTGAATAAAGTGTCATTTAGTTGCAGTCTTAAAGCTATCGAAGTGACTTACCTTACCTTCTAATGCAAAATATTGTTTTCTGTGACAACCTACCACGAATAGTTTTTCGACTAAAAAAGTGAGTTAGATTAGTTGTGAGAGTGTTTAGTTTAAGCACTTCCACACAGTATAATAGTCCATCTTTCAAGTACCTCTAATCTGCGCAGCTTATAGTTCATCACTAGGCATTCACATCAATGGTAGCGTTCTGGTATAGTGTTTTAGCTCTGTTTTTCTATATGTGCTTGTATATTCTTTGTCAAACCATATGCTCTATCCATTTTATTAACCATTCCCTGACTTCAAATTTTTTCTAGTCCAAATGGCTGTATATCTTCTCCAAACTCTTTAAAGTTACGTCCTCGCTTTATTTTACCTATTCACGTTTCTATGAAATATGAATAATTTTTCTATAATTGTCATGAACTTTTTTCAACTGAAGTTTTGAGACCTGTTCCATTAGTGTTCTTCGCAGAACATCTATTTGAATAACTGTTTCCGTTAGGTCTTCTGAAAGAATTGTAAAATCGTCTGCAAAAACTTGACACTTACCTTAATTTCATATCTTTTCCTTCCCAAAATTATTGGTTCAATATTTTGATTTTTTGGCTCCAAATTCCAGATCATTGCAATTTTTTACTGAAGTCAGCGAAACAGTAAAGTGGTCAATAATCCCCTTGTCTAACAGTAGTTTTTTTTCCAAGTGACTGAAATACTTCTCCCAGAAATTTAACTTTTGTTACAGTTCAATGAATTATGTGTTAATTTTACTTCACACTAAATTTTATAATGATTTATCTGTAGTTTCTCAGTCTACTTAATCAAATGCTTCCCTGATGTCAATAAATCATATTTTTATACGTTTGATGGTTAACATGCTATGATGAAATATATATTTCATGCCAAAACCTGTTATGTGAAGGCTCTTCCCTTTTGAAAACCACCCTGATACTCCATAACTCTGTCCAGGAGAATTTTTGGTAGTACTTTGTATGCTGGTGGCCTGCATTTTGACACTTTCCTCTAACTTTTGACACATGGTATGTCTCCCATTATATGTATGAGGTCCATTAATGCTATTTTACTCTCTCCTGGAGTCTTTTCAGTTTTGCAAATGTTCTCATAAAGCAGTTATAGATCATTTACATTTTTCCTTACTTTTTTGTTGATGATTGTTTTGATGGATTCGTGAATTTCTAGCTGTTGCATGGGGGCTTAATTAAATTAATGAAAATAATTTTTATTTTAGTCGCTGTCTGTCCGATTACGAATTCTCGTAAACGGTTGGCCCTGATTAGTATTACTCCGCAATGTGACTGCATAGAATAACAACAAAGAATGAAAGAAAATTTCCGTTAACACAATTAATTAATTAAGTCCCCAGCAACTATAAAACCTACGAAACAACAAAGCACATGAGTAACTGTTCTGTGTGTGGAAGTGTGATTCAACGTACACATCTGGCACGGTTCTTCCTCAATAAGACAAGATATTTTAAATACCATTTATACTGAAGTAATAAAAAAAATAAACAAATACTATAATTACACATAGAAACCAGAAATACAGTCTAATACAAGAACACAAGCCAGATGCTTTGTTGACTGAACCTGTGACCAAGGGGCATTATTGTTTCACACATTTGAAATAAAAAAATAAAAAAAATTTCTTTACCTTTATATAATTGACGAAAAGTACTTTGATCATTATAATATCTCCATTCGAACAGCATCTGGTGTCTAGCCCATCAAAACATCTGCACACAACATGGCCTCAAATAGTACAGGTATCAACATCCTCTCTCCAAAGCATTAACTACCACCACATCTCAACAACGACTGACTACTGCTACAGCTCAACAAGCACTACCAGTGGAGGCGGCGGAATAAAACTCTTTGGCGCAATCTCTGGCGCCGTGGCTCAGCGTAGCCACCTTTCGCTCTGTTGGTGAGAAATCTTCCTACAGATTTTACGGTATTGCTGGAATTTCCAAATTAAGTGTTTTAATCAAGCAGTTTAAGAGCTTGCCAAAAAATTTTACTAATATTGGTGTGTAATCCAGTTTTGCCATTTTTATCTCGCAAACAAATGCTTCAAACCCCCTTAAGTACAAAGTTGAAACACTGATAAAAATAGTTCTTGTATTATTTTCTTGTGAAATTTTCTTATATGTCCACAAGATGAAATTTTTCAAATGTTCTTTTGATTTTCTTGACCATTTTCGTTGTTACTTTTGTTTGTTGTCTGAGCTGTTTTAAGTGTTCTTCTTTTTTTGAAAATGTCTGTTTTCTCCATTTCTCCTTGTTCTAGAGCTTCGTCACACCTTTCATTCCACCGTGTCTTGTTTTTATTCTTCGCCAATCCTAAGATTTTCTCTGCTGCTTCAGTAATTTATGCGTGGAGTTCACCCTAGCCTCTTTTTTCTGCTCTTTCAGCTCTGTTTATTGTAATATTAGCTTCAGTGGAGTTACGTCTCATTATGTCCTCCGTTTCCTTTTTTGATTTAGTTGGGAGAAATCGTAGTTTAATCATACAAGAACAATGATCGGGACCAAATTCCCCATTTATAATTACTGTAACACCCATAATTCCCATGATATTCCTTTTACACACATAAAAAAAAGTTTTGCATTACCTCGGTTCCGAGGGTTCGGGAACCTGTACATAAAACTGGAATAGAGATTTTATTGCTCATGAAAATCACACATTACACGTTGTACCACCATACAGAGAGAACTTCACAGGTAGTGGTCCACATTGCTGTACACACCGGTACCTCTGATACCCAGTAGCACGTCCCCTTGCATTGATGGATGTATGTATTCGTCGTGGCATAGTGTCCACAAGTTCGTCAAGGCACTATTGGTCCACAGTGTCCCACACCTCAACGGCGATTAGGCGTAAATCCCTCAGAGTGGTTGGTGGGTCACATCGTCCGTAAAAAGTCCTTTTAAATTTATCGTAGTAATGTTCGATAGGTTTCACGTCTGGAGAACGTGCTGGTCACTCGAATCAAGCGATGTCGCTGTCCTGAAGGAAGTCAGTCACAAGATGTGCACGATGGGGGCGCAAATTGTCGTCCATGAAGTCGAATACCTCGCCAGTATATTACCGATATGGTTGCACTACCGATAGGAGTATAACATTCACGTATCGTACAGCCGTTACGGCGCCTTCCATGACCACCAGTGGCGTACGTCGGACCCACATAATGCCACCCCAAAACAGCAGGGAACCTGCAACTTGCTGCGTTCAGCCTGACCGGGTTGCCTCCAAACACTTCTTCGACGATTGTCTGGTTGAAGGCATATGCGACACTCATCGGTGAAGAGAACGTGATGCCAATGCTGAGCGGTTTATTCGGCATGTTGTTGGGCCCATCTGTACCCGCGTTGCGTGGTGTCGTGGTTGTAAAGATGGACCTCGCCATGGACGTCGGGAGTGAAGTTGCGCATCATGCAGTCTATTGCGCACAATTTGAACGGTAACACGACATTCTCTCGCTGCTCGAAAAGCATTATTCAACATGGTGGTTTTAGCAGGTAGCGGTCATCCAGTGCAGTAATAGCTCTTGGGCGACCTGAGAGAGGCATGTCATCGACAGTTCCTGTCTCTCTATATCTGCTCCACGTTCGAACAACATCACTTTGGTACACTCCGAGACGCCTGGACACTTCCCTTCTGCCTTTCTAAATGGCTACGCCTGCAATGTAGGCCGCATGTGGCACTGTAATGGGCGGAGGGTTGACGTCCACGAAGGCGTCGCGTATGTAACATGTTCAAAACGCTATGGCGACTGTTTCAGGAAAATATCTTGCTATTTTCTTCCTATACGTTTCCTCTACAAGGAAGCACTGTTTTAAAGGCATTTGCTACTGTCACTTGCTTGAGGATGCGTATTCGGTCAAGGGCTGTTTTTTCTGTTGTGTAGTATGAAACGTCCCCTTTGAACAATTATACAAGACTGTGCTTAACCTGACACACAATATTTTGTTAGCGCAACGCAATCTGACTTTCAAAATTCCCTACAAAAGAATGGACCTGACAAACATTAAACTATACCTTTCACAAATCACTTACCTCACAAAAATCTTCGCTGCTCAAGCTACTGCAATACAGCGAGCGCCACTACTGCCAGCTAAATAAAAGATCCAAACTACTGAAGGCACTAACTACTGATAGGGATAGTTAGCAAATGAAAGATATTAATAGAGAACAAACAATGTATTTACCTTGATATCATCATATATAAATATAGCAGTTCATGACAAATTTCAAAACTCCGCCATCTCTCTCCCCACAATCACCACTGCTGGCGGCTCTATGAAACGTCCCCTTTGAACAATTATACAAGACTGTGCTTAACCTGACACACAATATTTTGTTAGCGCAACGCAATCTGACTTTCAAAATTCCCTACAAAAGAATGGCCCTGACAAATATTAAACTATACCTTTCACAAATCACTTACCTCACAAAAATCTTCGCTGCTCAAGCTACTGCAATACAGCGAGCGCCACTACTGCCAGCTAAATAAAAGATTCAAACTACTGACGGCACTAACTACTGATAGGGATAGTTAGCAAATGAAATGTTTTCTTATTGGCAACGTTACGTAGCGCTCAATATGAAAATCACTGGCTGTGCTGTGTGCAGTCTGTGGGTGCTTTGCATTGTTGTAATACTCGCCATTGTAGTGTTAGGCAGCTGGCTGTGAACAGCGCGTAGCGTTGGCAGTTGGAGGTGAGCCGCCAGCAGTGGTGGATGTGGGGAGAGAGATGGCGGAGTTTTGAAATTTGTTATGAACTGCTATATTTATATATGATGATATCAAGGTAAATACATTGTTTGTTCTCTATTAATATCTTTCATTTGCTAACTATCCCTATCAGTAGTTAGTGCCTTCAGTAGTTTGAATCTTTTATTTAGCTGGCAGTAGTGGCGCTCGCTGTATTGCAGTAGCTTGAGCAGCGAAGATTTTTGTGAGGTAAGTGATTTGTGAAAGGTATAGTTTAATGTTTGTCAGGGCCATTCTTTTGTAGGGAATTTTGAAAGTCAGATTGCGTTGCGCTAACAAAATATTGTGTGTCAGGTTAAGCACAGTCTTGTATAATTGTTCAAAGGGGACGTTTCAAGTGTACTAAGAATTTTCGCTCATGTTATCAAAAAATATCGACTTTCTGTGCATTTTGAATATAGGTCTTCCAATATTTTATGTGATGGTAACTTCTGATAGGCTATAGCTTTATTATTTTCATTTTTAGCTGCGAAGCTTATTGCTGGATGTAGTTTGTTGAATGTATCTGTTAGGTACTTGATATCTTATTTCCATCCTTTAAGAAATATGACCGTAGGGACAGCTAGTGTAGCGGCAAAATACTTGTCTGAAAGCCGAAAGGTCATGGGACCGAATTACAGCTCGACTACAGTTTTTCCAGTCTGCGTTTGAACATTGCATTCACATTTTTATAATGTAGATGTTCGCCAAGAACAACAGTTGATTCGGATTCCACGTTAAACAGTAGTTCTGCTTTCCCTGGGCGAATAAATGGGTTAGAATAGTGGCACACAAGGTGTTCAAGTGGCGTCGAATTGAAAATCTTTGTATCAGGCCGTTACGTCACACGAAATTATTATCGATATTTCTTTTTTGCCTACGACATGCGCTTAATAACCGAATAAAATAATTGATTAGGAAATTAATTACAAAATTCCCGTGGTGCAACTGTCTCCTGTATCTTCATGACGTGTGTGCTGTGATTATTCCTGCCTTTTAAAGTGACAGCAGCCTTGTTACGATGGCTGTACGCATATTTTCATAGTACGATTAAAATTCGGACATCTTATCTCACCTCCATTGGCCCACTACTTCACGTGATCTTAATCCTGTAGAAAATGTCTACGACTATTTGCAGCAGCAGGTGAAACGGATGTCATAATGCTCTCAGTCATCAATGAATGTTGTCGAAGCGCCCTTGAGGGCATAAATCCGATATATCCTGTACTTCTCTTTTCCTTAAGTTCTAGGAAAAGTAACTCTGAAAAGCCAGTGATTCCTTGCGTCCGGTTGTTACTGAAAGTGTAGTTACTGAACAATTCTGGGAGTTCTAATGTCAACAACAGTATTATTCCTGCCTCCAAGATATCACCTCTAATCCTTAGATCTTTCATCAATCGTGATTTGAACAGTCGACAAGAGTACACAACGTGCCTTATAACTCCTGTCTTGTTTAAAAGGTGCTATGTTTCGTCACTCCAAAGTGCGTTATAATCGATGAATTTATTGCAGAGTGTGCCTGAAACTGGGGATATTGGGCGTGCAAAAGGGCTAGATCTGTGAATAGTTAACACACCTGTGATTTTATCTGGATTAATGGAACGATGACAGGTAACGGTAGCAAATTTGCCAGATATGTATATCCGATGTGTACTTTGACTATCTTAGGCAGCACCCAATTTATACACTTAGGGGCCCTGTACACCTGCTAATGAATCTTGTGTCAGACGTTTTTCAATCCCAATAGTTCAGGAAAATAGCTGAGGTCCAATTCCTTACAAAGGAGAGACTAAAGATAATTTTAATTGAAGAACCATCCTTTCGAAACATTCGTACAACATGGACTTCGCGCTTATTGAATGCTGTAGAATATCATGGCGATGACGAGTTTCTCAGCATCAACTGGAATGGATTATAGTGAGTACAGTTTTTTACTGCCAGTTGTATTTTGTTGAGATGAGAGTCTCTCCCAAGCAAATATTGTTCAAAGCAGTCGATGGAAGCTAGTTGTGCTGCACCAAAAAGTTGTAATCAGTTTCATCTGCCGAAAGGGTTATACACATTTTTCTAGAAAGGAAAAATACTATTTTTTACTAACTCCCAAGCGTTAAAACCATAAATCGCAAATAGTTCGTCAGCTTTCTGGAAGAATTAAATGAAAAAACACTCGAAACGATAGCTGTCAAATCAAATAAAAAATAAAATAAAAGTTGTTTGATCGCAAAGTCCATGTAGATGTACGCACTGGGAACAGTCATAAACTAAGCTGAGAAGCGGATTTTTTGCGTGAAAACAGTATTTCTCTGCTAGAAGTAGCACTCATCCTGTTCGTGCTTTGTGGCTAAGCTGCACAAAATACTGTCACTAGGATAACACAGGTAATAGACAGGTGTAAACAACACTTTACAGCACAGCTCTTCAATAATCCTCTACAATCTGCAGATAACTCCAACATTTTCGTCCAGAGTGCACTACAGCGTTTATACCCTTTGAAATCCTCTCAAATTCCGATCTGATTTCTATTTTTAGGCGGTGTTCCTGCGTCCGAGTTTCACAAATGTCGATATAAAAACCGAAATGCGAATATTTACAAAGTAATCTCTACATAAGTATGAAAACCAAAACACGTGAAAGAGAATACTATAATTTCTTTACATACTCGAAGAATGTTGTAGTCATGACTATTCTTAATAGTAGCTGCACGTATAAATCCCTCAGGATATGTCAATCATAGATTGTTATTCTGCCCCTTTGCTGTGGTTACATGAAACTGATATGACTCACAAGCGATTTCGCTGTATAAGGGGTGTGTTCGAGTAACTGTACAGAATGTTACGATTCATTTATTTCACTTGAAGTTCCAATTAGTAGTAGCCTGTGAATTCACGTCGGAAATCCCAGCTAGGGTGTGCAGCCATGGAGGTTCACATCCCTCGTGTTCGAGTCGGAAGCGCGAAACTAGCCGGCCCATCCCAATGCCTTTCGACTCAATGCGCGCTCCGGAAGACGAGGGGAACCACTCTGAACTGAAGTGAATCTTGCATTCCCAGATTACTGAAACCAAATTCCGAAGGCGAGAGACTGTCAGTCTTATACGCCTGACGCCTGTTTATAGAGCAGGTTGACCTCAAAGACTAGAATTTTCCAACTTTCAGCCACGTGATGAGCAAACTTCTATCAGGGGATCTTTTCCACTTGACTTGCAACCTTCCCATTTGCTAACAGCAAGAAAACTGTCGAGTAGAGAGCGATAGAGATAATCTGAGGGAGGCGGAAAATAGTTGTAACCGAGAGGACTGGTGGTGGAAACTAAATGTTACAACTTGAAATGACACCCCACCACTGTCTGCAGAGAGCGAAGTGGTTATCGAGAGCTCATTTCTGCCCCCAGAAAAACTAGTGGCTAACCACAGTAAACTATATTATAGGATGGAGAAGTTTATAAAAGTAATAACAGTTGTGATTCGCTAAAGTCCTCCGCACCTTACCTTAGAGGCAACTCGCCCCACATAAACTGAACCGAAAAGATAAATCTCATAACTTCAGAAATGACTCTTTTTGCTGCCGTCGAGTAAGACTGTTCTCGCTGACCTCGTCCGAGAAGCGGCGCTTCGCGTCATCTGCGGTAGCTGTCTGCCGATATAATCCAGTGCAGTCCTCGTAAGACTGTAAGTTCACAACAGGTGGCCTTTCAGCATCTTCTGCATCCCAGTAGATAACTTTGTGAGACAGAACAAGCAGCAGTCACGGTGTAGGGAATTTTATTGGGTGAGACATACTCAATACGATTTACTTGTTCCTGTTTAGAATCCAGATTCAGGATTGATCCAGATTCAGGCTTGCATTTGCTAATACCTTCATATCAGCTACAGTTCGTTCGATGAATTTTCATTTGTGAGTTGTGCATTGGACTGAATAAGTTGCATCCCACTGTTTTCATAATCAATCACAGGTGCCAGTTTAACTTTACAGTGACATGGCGTTTTTAAGTATTTCCTTTACTTTGAAGTCAGATTGCACTGTGGGAATCTTTATCCCTTCAATGTTAGATTGCATATCAGAAGCTATTAAGTCTAATTTAAGGTCAGACTGCGTACTAGATGCCCTGACCCTTATTCCAAGCATATCTGAATACTTCGGTAGTAAGATTTTATGCATTAAGATTCTCGACTGTGATTAATGAATAAATTACATTACACATCAGTTTAAATCCATTGTCCCATTCGTTTATCTACAGATCCACCAAAAATTTGTAAACACATAAATAGGAGACCGAAACCCAATTAACACTACAAACCAAATATCTCACTTAAGGAATTGTCATATTGGCTATTAAAAGTTTAACCCAGAAAAGAAGAAGAAAACTGAAATAGTAATTTCAACGTAATGTTTGATAAAAGTTTTTAAATAGAATTAGGAACTCTTCACGACATTCTCAAGTCTCACAAAAGCTTTACAAGTGTGGTTCACGGAAGAGCATTCTGAAGATTGAGGGAAACAACGTTAAAGTATATACTGACGTCGAATTTTATTATTTTAGGAAAAACCATCCGTGTTCCCCTCCCGTCTTAAATCCGTATATTAGTGAGATAATTCTGACACAGAAGGGAAGGTCTACAGCGTAGGTGGAATATGATGCGAAATTACAAAAGTCTTAAGCTTTAAAGTTGTCATTGCTGTTCTGACTGAATATATAGATCACGACACGGAAAAAAGTGTGGTTCGGATAGGAAAACGGTTCAAGTACAATCTGAGGAAACGTGAAAGGGAAAATAACAGCATTCTCATGGTAATTGTAGGAACAACATGCAGAAGAAATAATCTCAATGCGTCTACAAATCATAGTACACAACAGACCAAAGCGGCGAAGGTCGAATGGCTCTCCACATTCACTGTTATAAGTAAAGCTACAAATTCGTCGAATTACTCATCTAGAGCTCACATTCCATTGGAGTTCTAGAAATGTAGGGAAAGGTTTAAGGCAAAAGTATGATAACACCGAAGACAGTTGATATGTTGCAATAACGTGCCAAGCAACGTTAAGCCACAAAGATAATTTAGTATGAAAATCCTTGAGGGGAGTAATCTACAGACCCACGCAAATATGATTTAAAATGAAGTAATTTGGAACAGTGTAGAGAGTTTTCCGTTGAAAAATGTAGGTTACACACAGTGAACATACATTTAACAGAATCTTGGATCTAGGACTCAAATAAAGGAAAGTGCAACGACTGGTAGAGAATGGAATGTGTCTAACCATCCAGAAACGTTAATCAAGTAAGTAAATGATACTGAGCACAAATAGAGTTGCTAGCACTTAGTGCTACATGCCAACATTACTGCTCGTAAAGCAATAGAGGGGTTAGCAGTGTGTATAGATTAGAAAAAAGGAATCGAAGCATCCGTCGTAGAAAATAAACGATTTATTTACTTATTCACCAAACAAATACCCCACCTCAAAGAACAACAGAAAATATATAAAATGTTAGCTCATTACATTTTTTTACACATATAATCAAAATAATTGCAAACAAATACTTTTAGTAAATATTCTGAATCACATGTGTAATTTGATAAGTATTCATCGTACAACTTGTATGCCTGAGGTCATCGGCATTAATTTCACTAATGGCACCTGCTGCTAAAATTGTTTCCTTATACTTTGTCGAATTGCCAGTGACAGTTGAGTACTGCTATTATTATGTTATGGAGTAGTAAGTGATAGGGTACGCTGCACTGGTATGTTGTCAGCTCTTACTACATTATTGCAATTTAGTCTTTTAAATATCTACTGTAATATCTCATATTACATGCAACAGATATTACGACAGGCTTTTCTTAACCTTTCCATGTGGTAATGAATAAAACTATTTAGGCGACGATGGTATTATACCATTTAGTGCCAATACGCTCGCAGATCTCCTTAGAGACAATTTGTCAAAAGTAATACAAAATGCACAATTACGGACTAAACTCTCAATTCAGTGCGTCTTCCAATGATTGCCGGAGACATGTTAGCCTTCCGTGTAGGCGTACTTCACTTAGCAGCAGGCAGCACAAATTCATGCAGATATCGTGCACTGAGAATCCCATCCTGATGGACCGAAAGATGGGACAAGCACAGGGATGCCGACATATTTCGTCGTTTGATAATAAAAAATATAATTAGCCCCTGTGATTTCTTTCTTATTACATACTTTGGTACACGTTTGTTCTTATATTGTGCATGATGTGAGCGGAGAGTCGGAAAGAAAAGTAATGCTATTCGGTAATCTGGCGACACATTATCTCAGGTGCCCACCTTTAACGCTATACTTAGAGCGATCACGCAGTCACTTGCAAACAGTGACTGCTTATCTTCTGCTATGGCGCCTGCTACTTTAGCCGAAGCGTGGGCCGTGGGAACATTCCAGGCTGTCCACGCGACAGTTCGTGCAGGAGCGCCATTGCGTTCGTGAAGGCCGCCTTGAGTGACGTCCACTTTGCGGAAAGGTGCGGTCGTTTCCAGGGGCCTTTACTGTCGGCCGCCATTCTCTCTCCTCCAGCTGAAGACATCGTTGAGCAATGTTTATTGTGTCTACTTTTTTTAGAATTCCTTTGTGATCGTTAGGTATATGGTGCGAACCATGGCCTCTCATCGTTCCATTAGTTTGTTTTAATATATTAATTGCTCATCAGGATGGTTCTTATCGAAGGCTAAAGAGTCTCTGTCAAATATGCAATAATTGAAAAAGAATCCCAACACAAGAAAATAATTAATGCAGGGTAATGAAATTTCTCGACTACTCTTGTATAGGTAACACATATAAGTGATTAACTCGGCGAGATCACAGGTTAATGAAAGCGAGAGGCAAGCCATTGCAAATGTGAAATGCTGGTCCGTTAATAAGCTACACATGTGATGAAAAGTATCCGGATACTCCAAGAAACATACGTTTCTCATATTAGGTGCATTGTGATGCCACCTACTGCCATGTACTTCATATCAGCGACCACAGTAGTCATTAGGAATCGTGAGTGAGCAAAGTGTTGCGCTCCGTAGAACTCACGGACTCCCAACGTGGTCAGGTGAATGGGTGTCACTTGTGTCATACGTCTGTAACCGAGATAAGCCACACATCACGCCAGTAAATGCCAAACGACGACTCGCTTGGTGTAACGAGCGTGCAAATTGGACGATCGAACAGTGGAGAAACGTGTGTAGTGACGAATCACGGCACACAATGTGGCGATCCGATGGCAGGTTGTGGGTATGGCGAATGCCCGATGAACGTCATCTGCCAGCGTGTGTAGAGCCAACAGTAGGATTCAGAGGTGGTAATGTAACGGTGTGGTCCTGTTTCCCATGGAGGGTGCTTGCACCCCTTGTGGTTTTGCGTGGCACTATCACAGCACAGGCCTATACTGAAGTTTTAAACACGTTCTTGCTTCCCACTATTTAAGAGCAATTCGGAGAGGGCTATTGCATCTTTCAACACTGTCGAGCACCTGTCCATAATGCACGGCCTGTGGCGGAGTGGTTACACGACAATAACATCCGTGTGATGGACTGGCCTGCACAGAATCCTTACCTGAACCCTATAGAACACCTTTGGGATGTTTTGGAACGCCCACTTCATGCCAGGCCTCACCGACCGAAATAAATACCTCTCCTCAGTACAACACTCCGTGGAGAGTGGGCTGCCATTCCCCAAGTAATCTTACAGCACCTGACTGAAATAATGCTTCCGAGAGTGGAAGCTGCCACCAAGGCTAAGGGTGGGCCAACACCATATTGAATTCCAGCATTGCCGATGGAGGGCATCACGAACTTGTAAGTCATTTTCTGCCAGATGTGCCGATACTTTTGATCACATAGTGTATACAGCCGCCAATATGTTGAAAGCAAGTATGCAAACGTGTATGCACTGTGTTGTGTGTTGTACAGAAGCCCGATGTCAGTTTGTGGGTGGCGTTCCATTCCTGTTACACTAGGTCGCTCAAAGAAGGGACATTTAATGATGATAGTGAATGATGTTGCAGTTTTTGTCCAACGATGTCCCATATGTGCTCGAATGGAGGCAGATTTGGTGACTTAGCATGCCAAGCGACACACGTCAACTCTCTGTAGAGCATCTTGTGGTATTACAGCGGTATATGGGTGAGCGTTATCCTGTTCGAAAACACTCTGGAATTTTGTTCATGATTGGGAACACAACTGGCCAAATCACCAGGTCGACGTACAGATTTGCAATAATGGTGCGTGGGGACAACCACGAGAGAGCACATGTCGCCATATGAAATCACACCCCAGACCGTAACTGCTGGTGTAGATCTAGTGAGTCTAGCGAGCATAAAGGATGGTAGCAGGCACCCAGCTGGCCTTCTTGTAACCAACATACGGCCATCAGTGGCTCAGAAGCAGAACCAGCTTTCATTAGAAAACACAACAGACCTCCACCCTGCCTTTCAATGTGCTCTGGCTTGACACCACTGAACTCGCAAATGGCGGTGGTTTTGTGTCAGGGGATTCCCCGCTACAGAGTATCTGTCTCGGACCGAAGTAACCAACTTGAAACAGGTCATTGTGTCACTGTGGTGCCAACTGGTGCTCAGATTGTTGCTGCGGATGCAGTAAAGTTGCGACGTAGCCATACGCCGAACACGATGGTCTTCCCTCTTGGTGGCGCCACGTTGGCTTCCGGAGTCCGTCTTCTTCCGATCGTTCCTCTTCATGACAACCGCTGCCAGCATTCATGTACAGTGGCTACATTCCTGTCCATTCTTTCTGCAATATCGCAGAAGGAATCCAGCTTCTAGTATCCCCATCACACGAACTCTTTCGAACTCGGTGAAGTGTTGACAGTGTCTTCTTTGTCGCTTTAGAGGCATTCTTGACTAACATTTACTCATCACGTTCAGTCTCAAAGGCATCTAACGCTCACGACCTTTACATCGCGTATTTAAAGCAAATCTGAGCTGCGTCCTAACTGTGGCGTTACTAATGCCACCGTGATGCGACTAGCGGAAATTAGAACAAACATTACCTTTCTGATGTTGAAGGACGCCCACCAACTTCCGTTGCTTTTGTTGCTGTTGTGAATTTTTTTTTTCGTCAGTGTACTTGTCAGAAAAAGATGTAAATTGCTTCTTCCCCATACTGTATGAATTTCGGAGACAATAAATTAGAATAAAAAAACAAAAACAGATTAGGGATAGAAATCAGACCTCTCTCTGAGTTTTCGTTCCAAGAGATAGAAGTGTAATACTGTATGAAAATCGAGGTCGTCTGTTGGTGTATGGAAAATGTATCAAAGACGAAGGTTCCCCAAGTGAAAGCATTGAGAAACCATGTATTTCTGGAAAATACATTTTTATTATTGATAAGATATACTCCGCCTTCCCTATAATGAATTCCTACCAACATACACCACTGAAATTAGATAGAGCTTTTGTAATATGTGTTTAACATAGTCCAATGTAGCTGATGTAAGTGAATCATTATACTGCCAGAAACATACTGATGTAATCTGCGTGTATTGTGAAAAAAAAAATTAGTGGTAAACGTGTCACGCACTAATACGTGTTTTGTAAAGTAGTGGAAGTAATTTAATTGAAGGCTTAATGACACTAATAATAGTGCGGAGCTTGTGGAGTGCATGGTGGTGGAAATTTGTGTTAAGTTCGTATGGGATCGAAATGCTGAGGTCGTAGGTTCCTAGGCTTACACACTACTTAGTCTTACTTAAACTAACTTACGCTAAGGCCAACACACATACACCCGTGCCCGAGGAAGGACTCAAACCTCCGACGGTGGGAACCGCGCGACCCGTGGCAAGGCGCCTCAGAACACAAGATTACCACGCGCGACTGCAGCGTATGTATAAAGTGTTCCGATTCTGCTGTAGCACCTTATTCCGCAGGAGTTCAATTCTTAAATCTGATTCCCCTTCAGATTACAGTCAGATTAGGATTAATATGGATCACAAAAAGAGGAGTAAAGCAATCATTGGCGTGGCGAAACGAAAACAATAATTAAGTTATGTACTTCATTAAATTGTTGTACTTGTGACCGCAATAACCATATGGTGACTTCATTTGAAGTGTTTCCAATGGTATGCCACTGGATTTGTGTTCGGGAGGGCGACGTTTCAAGCCTCTGTCAAGTCATCCACTGTTTTTAATCACCGTTTCCATGAGTACCGAGATGTCTCCTTTAAAGGGCATGGCCAGTTTCCTTCCGCATCCTTCCCCAATTGAAAATTGTGCTCTGTTTCTAATGATCTAGTCGTCGACGCGCGGAAACTCTAATCTTACTGATATAGTTACGCTGTTAATCTAATGGTCTGTCAGAGTAAACTGCTAGTCAATGAGATACCTAATGATGACTGCTGTTGTTTAGTGACTAATGAAAATATAGTCGTAAAACAGATTATTGTCCAACTGAATTACTTTGTACTTTTAAAGTGGATTGAAAATGGTAACAAAACGGAAAGCTCCCTTAAGACACGTTCCTTACTAGAATGCAGTATTTACTGACGTAAGCAGTCGTATTAATCTTCACAGTCCTGTTGCTATTGTAAGGACCCATCTGTCATGTGTGATATCTCAGGATTTTATGTCAGAGCAATGGCTGACAGAGAACAGAGGTATTTGAAAACAGAGAAGTGTATTCGTGCGAAGCTTAAAACTACACTTCCTGACAAAAGATCCGATGCTCCCAGGAGACGTTGTCGAATGTCACTGTAACTTCGTTCGCTTACACATCATCAGCATGTATGTAAATCTTTGAAACTGCAATTCTCTGTAACCGATAAACAGCCAGTGCTTTAGTGCCATTGCATATTTCTCGTCGTTACCAGACGTGGTTGGTTGTGTAAGTGGCTTGCACAGCGTGAGACGCTGAGTCATCGCTGTGATAGACATGGGGGTACCGTGTAAGCTTGTGATACAGCGTTATCAGCACTTGACATTTTGAAAGCGGCCTCATTGTGGTGCCCACTTGGCCGATTGGTGGCATTGTTCTGTAATCATATTAGTAGGGCATTCGAGCGAGAAAGTGGTCCGACGTTGGGCCTCATGGAAACACGTGAGCAGGTTCAAACGTCCAGCCGACCACGCGTGACCACTAGAAGGTTCAAATGGTTCAAATGGCTCTCGGACTGTGAGACTTAACTACTGAGGTCATCAGTCCCATAGAATTTAGAACTACTTAAACCTAACTAACATAAGGACATCACACACATCCATGCCCGAGGCAGGATTTGAACCTGCAACAGTAGCGATCACGCGATTCCAGACTGAAGCACCTAGAATCACTAGAAGGGAGGGTCCTCGTATTGTGCACCAAGAACCTGGGTATCCCTTCATATCTGCGTCTGCCACCCGACAACAAGTAATTGGAGCCCTGCAATAGTCTGGTCGAGACTAGTAGCAGCCAGGCTAGAGAATTACTGTCCCACGCATAGATTGGCGCTAATATCACACCAAAAATATATGCGTTTGGATTGATGCCGCGACCTGCAAGCACGGAGCGCTGAAGAATGGCGTTACACTGTGTTCAGTGATGAATCACTGTCCTACACTGCTATGGATGACTATGGTCGGCAACTATGACGAGTTTGGTGGCGATCTGGGGGAAGATTCCTCTCTTCCACATTTTTGGAGAGGCACAGCGTTGTTACTCCATGCCTCATGGTGTGGGCAGCCTACGGGTATAACGATTGGTCACGGCTGGTACTACCTGAGGGGGCTCTGACAGCACAACGGTGCCCCACATACATCCTCCGCCCTCATGCATTACCTCATGCAACACAATCCTTCAGGGGTATGATGCTCGTCCACAAGCAGAACTTGTTTCCCTGAACTGTCTGTGTGATATTGAGGTACTTCTGTGCCCATCATGCAAGAGAATGATCGGAGAGAGCAGTTGTCGGAACGCCTTAAAGTATTGGTGGATGAAAACAGTGTAGCTCCGCGGTAAAAGAAAATTGTCTTGTATCCAACAGATCTAATCGTTCCTGCTTTCTGGCCGACTGTAGCGGCCAAGATGCAGCCTTCAAGTTGGGTGACCCTAACTGCTGCTGACTTCCACAACGTGGGAGAACTGTGTATGTCTCCGTCAGAGGTTGTGTTTAATGGCGATTCGATATAACGCCCAGGAAACTACGCTAGATTTTCCGTCTTGGGCGTTTTCTGTGTTAAACGCACGGGAAAAGCCAAAATTATCTTGCCGCCTCCAACCGATGATGCTCCATGGAGACAACATTTCGGTAGTCTCTGTGGATCTGGGAAAATTAGTCTAGTAGTATTAAATGCACAACTGATATTAACGACTTGTCAATTAATTAACTAACCAGTGTGAGCTTGCTATGGATTCAGTAAGAATATTTTTGGGAGATAAGAACTGTGATCAGTATTAACCTTATTACTGTCTCTACCTTTGTGGTTGGAATTGTTCTGGACATGCGCGATGGCTTGGCCACGCGTGTTATGTGCTTGTCAATTTCACTGCGTTACACTTTGTTCCTATGTTTTTGACATTAACTGCTTCATATACCTTCAATCTCAGACCGCTCAGTACTGCCTTCTACACGTCCTTCAGCTTTAGAACTCTATCAAGGTAATCATTTTCAAGATAACTATAGTCACAACCGCAACTCATCAAGTCCAGCCGCGCGAGGTAGCCGCGCTGTCTAGGGTGTCTTGCACGGTCCTCCGTCAGAGGTTCGAGTCCTCCCTCGGGTAGAACTGTGTGCGTTGTCCTTAGCGTAAGTTATTTTAAGTTATATTAAGTAATGCGTAAGCATAGGGACCGATGACCTCAGCAGTTTGGTCCCATAAGGCCTTACCATAAATTTCCATCAAGTCTTGGATGGATGATTTATTATGACTCTGACTGCACAACGTGCATAAAATACGTTTCGAGTGTGGCCACTGTTACGCTGGGCAACCGCAGCACACCGCAGAATGCGAGATTCATTGACATCGGAGCCTCCGAAGAACCACTACAGGCGGCGGCCTGCAGCTCGATACAGCTGGTATCCGGCCTTGCAGACGCAGCGCGTAAATACTGCCACATCTGGCGATGTACAGAGCGCCAGTGACGCCACCGCCCACAGCACAGCTTAATGAGAACGTTGTCAACGCCGACACGGTAGTCTGAGTCCATGCAAACTACCGTGGCCGCTAGGTCCGCAGTCGGCAAGCCACGAATGGGGAGAATAGTAAGCGGCGGGGGTCACGGACAGGCGCTGTAGTGGTAATGCCGAGTGGTGGAGAGCAAGTACCGTTCTAAACCGAAGCTGAATTTCTTTGTAAATATTAAGTGGAGCCCCACCATGACCACATTTGGATGGTGACCATTCAAAAAACTCTGTCACCTCTGCTTTGGTTACTACCCAAAAAGAATTCCGTTCAAAATGCAGCCGTTAATGTCCACTTGCCTGTTTAATCGTTTGTAACTTTCGAAGCGTCGTGACTGGCAAATTATTAGTAAAACCTACACATTTATCTTGTCCCCATGTTAAAATGTGCTTCGTTTGTGAAAACACAGTGACGTTTACGAAATTTCGGATAACTGTTGCGCAGACACTATTGGGAATGAATTCTGAAACAGTGGTTTATTAAGTTTATTGAGGAACTGAATAAAGGAAAGGTCAGTAGCTTATGAGAAAGCACATCCTTGGTACAAAAAAACGTTTAATGTATTACTTTCTGTTGTTCCGAAAGTCATAACATTTCTAGTATCACCAGCTATCGGTGGCCCCTAAAAATTAAATTCTTTCAATAAAAAAGTCTGTAGTTAGTGGAATAACATTGTATATAATAAAGTTTTGCATAATAAACATATGGCAAAATACTCTCCTCTTTGTGTGCTATGACTTGCCAAAAACTCTTTCCGATATCTCGAACCGTTTATGAAATATGAGTAATGTTGTGGGTTTTCACTCTGTTAATGTCTTTTATAGTGTTGTCCCTTTTAGTTGCTGTTTTAACCTTGTGCCTCGCGGTGCATTCCTAACTTAGTCTGGGTGCTAATGACCATTGTAGTTGTGCGTCCTAAAACCACAAAAAAAACTCTGATTTTATCACTGGCGCGGCGTGATCGCAAGTGAGTGTGCATCACGTCAATTTTCTCGATATTGGTGACTGATTGAGACCTGTACACAAGTCTAAAGAAAAAATCGATATTTTAACTCAATTTCGTATAGAGCAACATGTTATGTAATATGCACCAAATGCAAAACATAATGACTCATAATTACGTTGCAAACATTTTCGAATTTCTCGGAGTGTCTTACCTCCATGTAAATATCGCAATAACATTGACCATTAACGAAATGATGGTTACATCATCATGAACCTGACATAGAAAGCTATAAGTAACGCAAAAATGAAGTTTATTTACCGAAGAGTTTTCGAAAACTTTTTTGAGAAAGTTTGCAAGGCGTATGCCTCATCACCGACCGGCCGGAAGGTGGCAAACACTGTCGGTCTCCCTTACTGAACAAAAAAATTAACACGCCCAGTACTCTGGTGGAAACCTGATCTCTGCGCATCGGCCATCGTATCCTGCGCAGACTCTGATTACTGGTTGAGCGTTATGAGATGGAAAAATTGTCGGAACGCAGCCTCTAATACATAGAATTGCAGATATTTTTAACGGGGACTTAGAACCGTTTACTGAGAACATTACTGCTCTTGAGGTTAATAGTTATAGCTGCTTGTGGTAGTATATTTTTAGATTCGTTATTACCTCCAAGTAAATGTGGCAGGAGCAAGCCAGTAATGCTTATTTTCGCCTGGGCAGCAGATCGTGTGTTAAAATGTAGACACATGGTCGCAAAACAGTCAGCCTATAGTGACAGGTGTAGTCTACGTAGTTATACAGGTACCATCATGCAGAAAACAGAGGTGACGTGTTTCTGCGAAGACTTAGACTCAAAGAAATGTGTACATTTTAAGGTTCCACATATAAAAATTTCTGAAATTACATGCGTTACACCCTGAATGAACCGATCGACATGCCTTTTAACCAGAGAAGGTATTAATAACTAGAGCCACATATAAATTCTGCCACTCACTTTTTAAGTGTCGGAAATTGTCTCCACGTTGTTACAGGACACACAACACTACTTTTAAACCCTTATGAAGTAAACTACTCCACCGAACATGATATGTTTTATACAGAGATACGATCGAAGAAACCTCAGTGGAAGTCAGCATAGTGAAGCGTCAACGACGCTAGTAAAACGTTATAAGATTTCAGTTACTTGTTCACAAAGCTTACAAACCGTCGTTCTTCATCAACAGCCTCGGCTGTTCCTCACTCTGATGGTTTCTGCATCCTAGCTGACGTCCGTCGAGAGAGCTCAGCGTTTGCAAGCCTAGGAGAAGACGTCACCGACTCTGGCGCCGCGGCGAACCGCCAGCGAGTCGGAGAGGCTGTTTCGAGCTGGCTGCTGTAGTGTACTCGGTCCCGCTCTGAATTCTACAGCGACTCATCAGTACCCATTCGTGATATACTCGGTGTTGGTATTGGTGTGGTCAGTTGATCTCCTCCCTACCCTCGGTAGGTGTCAGCATCCGAAGTCAATTAACTGCTGAAAAGGGAACGTGGACACTAGGAGATCTTTTACTGGCTTCCGTGTTGATGTCCAGTATTGGCAGCACTCTCTGATGTGGTGTTGTCATCAGCAAACGGCAGGTGGGAAACAGTTCTTCAGACGAAGGCGATCATCTTGAATACATTTTCGTCTAGTTCTTAGACTGTTCAAAATGGCTCGGAGCACTATGGGACTTAACATCTGAGGTCAACATTCCCCTCGAATTTAGAACTACTTAAACCTAGCTAACCTAAGGACATCACATACATCCATGCCCGAGGCAGGATTCGAATCTGCGACCGTAGCAGTCGCGCGGTTCCGGAATGAAGCGCCTAGAACCGCTTGGCCACCACGGCCGGCTCATAGACTGTGCTGGAGTACCTAGGACATAGATTCAATATAAGATCATATTCGAGTAATCGGTGCTATTACTGTGAATGTCATCATTACGATAGCTAGATGGTTCATTTGCCTCTGAGCACTATGGGACTTAAAATATGAGGTCATCAGTCCCCTAGAACTTAGAAGCATTTAAACCTAACTAACCTAAGGACATCACACACATCCATGCCCGAGGCACGATTCGAACTGGCCACCGTAGCAGTCGCACGGATCCGAACTGAAACGCCTAGAACCGCTCGGCCACCAGGCCGGCACGTTAGCTAGAGAGCTGGTGTATTTGAAGAGAGATAGCGTGAAACTATGACAGAGAGGTCCGTTCATAATGACCGAATGTGGTCTCCTTCTTTCCCTTATGAAAGAGATAGTCTCTCTCGCTACATGTCTTACGCGTTAACGAATATGCTCGTCTCATTTGCTTTGGTTTTCTGCCACAGTCTATTTTCTGCTGAATGTATGTCCTTACTCGGCAGCCAGTGTCGTCGAACTGACCCACATGTGACTATGGATCGCTTCCTGCTTTCCGCCTCTGTCTGTGGCTTGACTCGAATTTGCTTAGAGCGGACCGATTAGATTACGTTACTGCACAACGTATATAAATGTAACGAACTGCAATGTAACTGAAGTCAATGTTGTTTCGGTTGTAAGACGGAGATCTGTCCCCCCAGGGGCTCAGCATTCATTTGCTGAGTACGGGCTTGGCGACCCCGGGGTCCTGAGCTGGGGACTGGTCAGCGCCACCAGTCTCCTGTCACCGTAAACCCCGGACATGCTTCAGCGACCACCGCATGGAATGTTGTGTGCTGCGGGGAATGGTAATCTTGGCTTGACCGCCTGGATTGCGAGGAAGGTAAACCTCTATAAAAACCCCTCAATCTTACGGTGTGCTGCGCGCCTATAAGATGCATGGCTGTTGGGGTGGAACAGTTGCAAGCGGGCAACCTCTGGGGCACCTGCCGCACCCCAGTTGTATAAGGCTTACTCAGGCACGCGGGGCTCTGTCTGAGCGGACCTTTAGTTCCCTAGCTGCTCGTGGGACCTCTACGTTTCCCCCTACCAGTGGATTGGGTGGGCCACTGGTAGGAAAACACACCCAATCGAAAAAGCGACTTCGTGCTGGGAGTCCTCCAGCGCCTGGTGTTACTAGAGATTTATCAGACTGTCGTACTGCACAACGTATATAAATGTAACGAACTGCAATGTAACTGAAGTCAATGTTGTTTCGGTTGTAAGACGGAGATCTGTCCCCCCAGGGGCTCAGCATTCATTTGCTGAGTACGGGCTTGGCGACCCCGGGGTCCTGAGCTGGGGACTGGTCAGCGCCACCAGTCTCCTGTCACCGTAAACCCCGGACATGCTTCAGCGACCACCGCATGGAATGTTGTGTGCTGCGGGGAATGGTAATCTTGGCTTGACCGCCTGGATTGCGAGGAAGGTAAGCCTCTATAAAAACCCCTCAATCTTACGGTGTGCTGCGCGCCTATAAGATGCATGGCTGTTGGGGTGGAACAGTTGCAAGCGGGCAACCTCTGGGGCACCTGCCGCACCCCAGTTGTATAAGGCTTACTCAGGCACGCGGGGCTCTGTCTGAGCGGACCTTTAGTTCCCTAGCTGCTCGTGGGACCTCTACGTTTCCCCCTACCAGTGGATTGGGTGGGCCACTGGTAGGAAAACACACCCAATCGAAAAAGCGACTTCGTGCTGGGAGTCCTCCAGCGCCTGGTGTTACTAGAGATTTATCAGACTGTCGTAACAGAGCACATGCTGATATCCAGAATGTGTTTTTGATTATCAAACGGAAGGAAGGTAGCTTTGAGAGAGTTTCTCCCGTTTAGATCCACAAGGGGCATGAGGGAATTGCAGGAACACTGAAATCTGTGAAGCATCTGCGCAATGGGACTCTGTTAGTTGAAACTTCTAGTTCCCATCAAGTCACTTCTCTTAGGAAAGCAACCTGAGAGTACGCTATCGAGACCGAGCTCCACAACACTTTGAACTATAGTAAGGGTGTTGTGACATGTAGGGACTTGGTGGATATCCCCAAGGACGAGTTGAAATTTGAGTGGGCTGACGAAGGTATTGTCGACGTGCAGCATATTATGAAACGAGTCATGGGGACCTAGTCAAATCCGACTCGTTTATTCTCACGTTCAATTGCCCGAGACTCCCAGAGCATGTTAAAGCGGGTTTCTTACGTTTGCCAGTACGGCCATATTTTCCCAACCCAATGCGCTGTTTTAAATGTCAGCGCTTTGGGCATACTACGTTGGGGTGCAATGGGATAGCCACTTGTGGTAAATGTGGTCAGCCTGCCCATGAAGGAGCCGATTGTTCATCGCCTGTGAAGTGCGTGAATTGCTCTGGGAGTCACCCTGTCTGGAGCCGGGTCTGCCCCATCTATCTCGAGGAACGGAAGATACAGGAGATCAGAACATCTAAGCGCATCCCCTATGGTGGGGCCAAGAAGCTCTTTAAGGCCATGCAGCCTCCTGTGTTTACAACATCTTTCGCTTCCACTCTGCAGAAACCGGTACAGTTGGCCACTGTTGCTACACAAATGGAGGTTGCTAGTGTCAGCACTAATACCTGCATTTGCCAGTGCACTTGTGCTGCTGCGGTTGTTTTGCAACCTGCAGCTCTCCCAACAACGTCGGACAAGGCCGTGGTTGCTGACATTGGGGTACTTCCTGCACCTCCCCATATGGCACCGTCTGCCCAGGCGAGTAAAGCTCCAACTGTTGACAAGGTTCTGCATTCTAAGCCCCCCAAGACGAAGACGCCGAAGGTGAAGGTTTTGCCACCTGAGGAGACTAGTCAGGGTCAGCCCGATGACGATGCCATCGTACTATCTGACATATCCCTTGGGCCGCCATCGGAGCTGATGGATATTGATGTCGACCGGGGGCGATCTTCTCGCCCCAGGAATAAATCTCCGGCCAGTATGGGCTCTCCTCCAAAGCACAGGGGCAGGGCGAAAATTCAGCCACCCTGATCACTGGCTTCCATATTACAATGGAACCTGAATGGGTTCAGGAAGCATGTGGCCGAATTACAATTCCTTGTACGAGAGCGCCCCTTGTGCTTATGTCTCCAAGAGACACATTTCCGGGCCACTGATGCTCCTTCTTTACGGGGCTCTACCGTGTATCGAAAAGATGATCTGATGGGGGAAACGGCAAAGGGTGGTGTTACGGTTTTTGTCCATGACATGCACCACTCATCTGAGCTCCCTCTCGTTACGGACTTGCAAGCAGTTGCAGTTGACCTTATTGTGGGGCGGAGGCTCACAATTTGTTCCGTTTACTTACCGCCTCAGGATGCAATAGACTCTGAGGCTCTCACAGACCTTATTACCCAACTCCCCCGCCCATTTCTCCTTCTGGGGCTCTACGACTACTTGCCCCAGGGGTCGCATTCTGGAAAGCCTCATGGAATCCGACGAACATTTCTGTACTGCTTCTGGGTCGTCGTCAGCTATTGACCTTTCCTTTTGCTCTCCAGCACTCGCGGATTCTGCTCTGTGGGAGGTTGCCGCTGACCTCCGTTCTAGTGACCACTTCCTCCTTTCGATTCGCCTCCTGGATGAGACTGTGGCATTACCAGTGCCGCCCAGGTGGCACCTCTGCAGAGCTGACTGGACACTTTTCAGTGATTTAGCTGTTTTGGAACACCGTGCCAGCGTTCACGAATGGGTCGACCATGTTACAGCCGTGATCTCCCATGCTGCTGAATTGTCGATCCCACGGTCCTCAAGTCATCCCAAGAGGCGCCCTGTCCCTTGGTGGACCACTGAGTGCCGCTCAGCTATCCGAGCCCGCCGTGCAGCTCTGCGCCGCTTCAAGTGCCGTCCCTCAGCTGACAATCTTGCGGCCTTTCGGGTGGCAAGGGCCAAGGCGCCGCGAGTGATTAAAGAGAGCAAACGACGGTCATGGCAATCGTTCCTGAACTCCATCTCCCGCTCCACTAGTTCTACAAAAGTATGGGAAGCCATCAGGAGGATTTCCGGGAAACGCAGCCAACTACCTGTCACGGCATTGCTGCATCAGGGTTGTCTACTCACGGCGCCGAGAGACGTTGCCCAGACACTGGCCATGCATTTTGCCGAATCTACTGCCACTATTAACTGTGATCCGGATTTCTGCCGCTGCCGCTTTGCCATCGAGAGGGATCACTTGGACTTCCCGTCTCCAAATCCTGAACCCTACAACTGCCCCTTCACAATGTGGGAACTGGATTCGACGCTGTCTGTGGCTCATGATACTGCGCCAGGTGATGATCAAATCCTGTACAGCATGCTGCAGCACTTGTTGCTGCCATCCAAGGAAGTACTCCTGAATTGTTTTAATATGATATGGTCATCCGGCACGTTCCCTGACTCGTGGAGGGAGGCGATTTTGGTTCCCCTCCTCAAACCGGGAAAGGACCGAATGCATCCCAGTAGTTATCGGAGTATTGCTTTGACGAGCTGTGTCGGGAAGACATTGGAACGCATGGTCAACCGTCGCCTGGTTTGGTTGCTCGAGACCAGGCAGCTCCTTAGTCACTCTCAGTGTGGCTTTCGGAGATGTCGTTCAACTATAGACAACTAGACCCTGCTTGAGGCGGCCATCCAGCAGGCCTTCCTAAGCAACCAGCATTGCCTAGGTGTATTCTTTGACATTAATAAGGCATATGACACTACTTGGCGCCGTCTTATCCTCAATCAACTCCATCAGTGGGGCTTTCGTGGACATCTCCCCATCTTCATTCGGTCCTTTCTTTCCCGCCGCCTCTTTCGATATCGGGTTGGTAATGTGCTATCTGATTTGTACGTGCAGGAGAATGGTGTTCCTCAGGGAAGCGTTTTAAGTGTCACCCTCTTTGCCGTCGCCATTAACAGTATCACGTCCACTATCCGGAGTCCTGCCCAGTGCTCCTTGTTTGTGGACGATTTTGCTGTTTTCTGTTCTTCCTCCAGTCTTGTCACTGCTAGTCGGCAGCTGCAGCTTACGATAAAGCGATTAGAGGCATGGACTGCGAAGACGGGTTTTACCTTTTCTGCAGACAAATGTGTGTGTGTTCATTGTAATCGTTCTCGACGTGCTTTTACCTCCCCTGAATTGCGTCTGAGGGACACCATTCTTCCTTTTAGAGACACTGTGAGGTTCCTGGGCCTCACCTTTGATTCCAAGTTGTCGTGGTTGCCGCACCTTAAAGACCTCAAGGTGCGGGCCCTGAAGGCGCTGAATATTTTGAAGTGTCTGAGCCATCGGTCCTGGGGAGCAGATCGGGCGCGTCTGCTGCAGTTTTATAGGGCTTTCGTCCGGTCGCATCTTGACTATGGATGCACTGTGTATGGGTCAGCGAGGCCTTCGTGTCTGAAGATTCTTGACGCAGTACACCATGAGGGTCTCGGGCTGGCTGCTGGTGCCTTCCGTACCAGTCCCATCCCCAGCCTGTGTGCTGAGGCAGGGGAACCGCCGCTCGCCATCCGGCGGAAACTCCTCATGGTGCGACGGGTGTGTCAATTCCTTGCCTGTCCTACCTCCCCTGCATACCCTACTGTTGCCCGACCGCCTATGGAACGTCTCTTTTCCAGTCGTCCCAGGGCAACGAGACCATTTGGGATTCGTGCCAAGCATTTGCTAGAGTCCCTTGGTGTGGAGCGCGTGGCACCCCAACTCCAGGGTTTTACCCGCCTGCCTCCCTAGTTGCTCCAGAGGCCCACCGTCCTTTTAGACTTGTCAGAATACCGAAGGAGCTGCACTCATGCGTTTGTTTTTACCTCCTTATTTTACGATATTTTAAACCAGCATGCCGACCATGTACCAGTATTTACGGATGGCTCTAAACAGGGTGACTCTGTTGGTTGTGCTGTTGTTTTCCCAGATCGAGTGGTCAAGTTACGGCTTCCTGCAGCGTTTACCATCTTTGATGCCGAATTGTTTGCGATCTTGCGGGCATTGGAGCAGATGAGATGTGTTCCCAGTCTTAAGTTTCTCATCAGTTCTGACTCCCTGAGTGCCCTTCAGACCATGCAACACTTGTACCCAGCGGATACGGTCGTCCAGAACATCCATGATGCCCTACTCCACCTGCAACGGCAGGGGAAGGAGGTTTCTTTCTGTTGGGTGCCGGGGCACGTGGGTATTAGGGGAAACGAACTGGCGGATGTGGCTGCCAAAGATGCATGTTCCCTCCCTCACGTTGTTGAATGTGCCGTCCCCCTCCATGCTGTTACCTCCCTTTTGCGTTTTCGTGTTATGCGTCAATGGGAAGAGGAGTGGCTGGCAGTCGGTGAAAATAAGCTGCGTCTGGTCAAGGCCACCACGCGGCCATGGCGTACGTCCTACCAGTCATGCAGGAGGGATGAGGTTCTCCTCACTCGCCTCCGCATCGGGCACAGTCCCTTAACGCATGGTTTTTTACTCCGGCGGGAGGACCCCTCAATCTGCAGTGCTTGTGGCGTCCAGATTACTGTCCGCCACATTCTACTTGACTGTCCTTTTTTCTCTGACCAGAGGGCGGTGGTTTCCGTGCCACCGGATTTGCCCTCTAATTTGCAAGACGACGCAACGACTGTGGTTAAGGTCTTACGGTTTTGTGTCCTGTCCAATTTGTTGCCTCGGATTTTAGGGAGTGGATTTTAATGTGCTGCTGGGTGAATGGCTCACCCAGGTTTTAGGTAAGAGGTCCGCCAGTCATGATTACCTACTTGCTTCACCGATTTCTGTTCTCTTTTCCTTGTGTTTCCTTTTCTTTTTTAGTGCGTTTCTTTTCCTCTTGTTTGCCTCTGTATGTGAGGATTTGTAACTGCGTCAGGCCTGTGTCTTTTAGCCGTTCTCCTTGTTTGCTGTCCATCTTCGTCCCTTCTCTGCATGTGTTCCTGTTTCTATGCGTTTGGGCACTGATGACCACGCTGTTTAGCGCCCTAAAACCTCAAACCACACACACACACACACACACGGAGATCTGTACATGTAACAGTTTAATGTCTGATTGGTGACTGCTCATTTCTAAAAAAATTAAAAAAATTAAAAAATTTGAAGTACGTTTATAAATTTTACTCGGAACAATAGTAAGGTACGCCAGTCGAGAGTATCTGTGCAAATTTTTTTATGACAGTTCATACTAAAGGCACTGTAATCTAATGATCAAATGCGTTGTTAGTATTTTCAGCGTCTCTTCCGCTGTTGCTACTTCAACGCTAATTGTCTTGTAGATAACTGTAACTACCATCTGTCTTTTACTGTTTGATTTTATTTGTACCTAATGTAGTTCAGTTAGTGATTTTAGGGATCTTCAGTGGTCACTGTTAACGGAGGAGCCCCTCCACGCCCACACCAACGTGGTGACCATCTCTAAAGATCTGCTGCCACTTCCGTACTCGTTAGTTGTTAATCGAGGAAGTGGCGCCATGATGTTATCCGTGCTTCTAAGTACGATTACCCGCTAACACAGTCGCATCGATGTAATAGAAGTGGACGGAAAGTGGAAGAAGGGCAGCACTTTCAAGGGCAGAGGGAAAGAAGTGCCAAGGTAAGCATCAAGGGAAAAAGGTTCCTGCGGTATTCTGGACGGGGCAGTAAGAGCTGTCTGCGACAGTTCAGGAGAAGGTACGTTATGTTAGTAGTGGGTATCGTACATCGATACCGTGCCAGAGTTGAAGGTCGTAAAAGCAATCCAGTCCGACAGCGCATTGCGCTGCTATGAGCCATTTGCTGTGCCGTATCATTGGTGATTTGGCGCAGCATCTGGCTGTTGTTGGCCGGCGGCAGCTCGCTGATGTTCGGCGACTTCTGTTGTCTGCTTGGCGCATTTCTGCTGCACTTGTTGCTCCAGAAGGGCCGCCTGTTCGTCGGTATCTGCGAGGATGTTTAAGCCAGCCTTTCGCGCACTGGCGATGAGTTCAGCCTTCCTCTCTTCAGCCATGGCGTTGGCTACATCTCTAGCTTTCGGCGTCGCCGCCGCTGCTACGGGGCCGACAGACGACTTCTTGGCGCTGTTCTCCCACGGCGCTGCTGGGGTGGTCGCAGGAGCAAGCATTCTGGGAATCTTCTACTTGTCGGCGGCGCTGTTCTGGTTGGGTACAAAAGCGGTCGTCGGGAGTAGCTCCCTGTTGCTGTGCGTAGGCCTTGGGAGAACACTGTTCGCGGCTGTCTCAAAGCCTCCTCTTTCTCTGTAGCCAGGGCGTCTGCGAAGGCTGCCGTCTCTGCCTCCATGACAGCTTTGAGGGTCGCTGTGGCTTCCTCCACGCCGGTGCAGAAGTAGAGGCCACTGTTATTCTCAGGCGCTCGAGATACACCTTGGCAGTCCGCCTCTGTGCGGTCGTCGCAGCGGTTGGCGAGTGGAGCTGTTTCTGCGCTGTCCCTAAACTGTGCCGCGCTGGTCTGTGCCCGACGTCGTCGCAGTCGTCGTATTCTTCTCCGCTGCGTCGGTGCGGCCGCCGCCACCTCGCCGTCTTCGGCCCGGCTATGGCTTCAAAAAGCTGGGCTGGCGCGGTAGCTGGTGACGTGCGGTCTGTGACACCGGGCACAAGTCAGCTGAACTTTATCTGCCGCGGTCGCAAGCGTGGCTGTCGTACTCGCCAGAGCACTTGAAGCACTGCGCCGCGTTGCGGCAGTACATGGCGAAAAGGCCCACGCCCTGGCACCTGAAGCACTGAGGCTCACGGTCCTTGCCAGACGGGAATGCATCTGCCATGCCCAGCAGCTTCCGCAACGCGAAGATGTCGCCCTCGCTGTCTTTCGTTTGCACGGTCACGGCATACAGTGGCTGTCTCCTCTTATTCGTCCGGTTATGCAACCTTGCGGTCGCGTTACTGAAATCGGCACACAGAAGCCCATCTCGGACCGCCGCCTCATCACAGCACGAAGGCAGCCCCCTTAGGAATGCATTTGTCGTGCTCATCCTTCCGGGGAAATGTGTCTTCTCAGGCGGTCACCTTCTGTGGCTCTTCGACTATATGGGCAGCGACAGCGCTTTGATCACCATGTGGACCCCATGTTCGCTGCCAGAACGCAGATCAGCGAGTCTGCGAGTCTGAATCGGCAGACTCGTAGACCACGTCGTTGTTGACGCAGCTCGTCATTAAGACGAACAGCGCCGCCCACCCGTTCTGCCCTTGTACAAAGGGAGGAGTGGCTGCGACTCGCCTTCGGGATTTTTCTTTCCCTGGTCGGCAGACTCAGTGAGTCGCATGACCGATGGTCATTCGTGGCAGCAGGTTCCTTCTGAGTAATCTTCTTTCCTTTGCTGTGGTGCAGAGAACACAATCTGCTTGCGTTGCGGGAACAACGCACGACAATTTGCTCCTCGCCGCGGCCACAGCACAGCACCACTCCCCAAGTTCTCTTCGGTCCAGTAAGTGTAGCACGCAGCGGTGCTCACCACAACAAATCATTTTTATAACAGTTATTTGTTTAATTATCAAGATTATTCGCCTTGAATCATTATAATGTGGACTCTTGCAATTACACAGCTGAAATCAGTGGCTTATAGTATATATTAATCAAAAAAGAAAATATTGTATGAACTTATAAGTTGCTTCTGTCGGTTATGTGTTTTAAAAATCCTGTCCACACTTTTAGACGCATACTACAATGTACTTAAGTGTGCACTCAAGTGAATTTCACGTACCACTGTCATCGCTTTGCATTTCGGCCTGCCGCTACATTCAGTGCAGATTCTAGAAGGAGGAGATGCGTGTTTGTGTGTGTAATTTTTATTTATTTCTATGTTTATCTACTACATTTCTTGATTTATAAAGGCGTTCATATTCTCGTATATATTTTTTTTCAAACTCAGAAATGCGTCACTGAGAATATGGTTCTCTTATTTGTGATGTTTTCGTTTATTTAACATATTTTTGTTTCTCGTTATTGGACTCTGTACGAAATTCTCTTCCTTGATAGCGAGCGTGCACTTCGTTGCACTATTTTTGTACAAGACTATCACGTTTGCTACTGATTCTGATGCGGACTGTTGAAGATGTCTAACGCTTGGGTCGTAAAAATATTTGCTTGAGTAAAAATTGAAAATATATTACTATATATTAACTGTGAGATAAGAAATATCAGCTTTATATGTTACACACATTGATGCATATATGCAATGCTAAATAACTGAGTCTTTCTGGAAGGTGGTCACTGTCTGTTGATTTGAAGGGGACCAATATTACTCTCTGTGTGTATGCTACTGCCGGGGTGGCCCAGCGGAGGGGAGCTGGTGGCGGTGACAGGAATGGCAAAATCCGCGAGGCCCTAGCCTCTCAAGAGTTCCGGTGTCCCAGGGTGCCCAGTTGGTGAATATGAAATTGCCATTGTAAAATAACTATTGTTTCATATAAAAAATCAACAAAATTACTCCAATACCAGCATAGTCAATCTAGCTCTTACTTTCCACTTCATTTCTTCACTTTCAGTATTGTTATAGGCCAGTTGCATACAGCTGTATTTCATGTTTAATCTTAAATACATTCTTTGGACATCACGCACTAATACTGCCTTTTGATGGAGTGTAAAATGCGATTTCCTTATCTTTTGTGGGGAATCTTACAAAAAATGTCCCAACAATTGTACACAACATTAGCTGTGAAACGTTTTATGATTTGGTAGGTTTTGCAACAACATTCAAAGATATGACACTTCTGATTCCACCACAAAGTTTTTTTACACGAAATATATAGAAAATATTTTACGTGCTCGGAAATAAAGCGAAAATGTTCTTCCTTTGTCGTCCATAGAACAGCCAACTTACATGGGAAGTCTGGCATTACTTAATATGAGATTTGTAGACTGTAATCGGAAAACTGGAATACGTACTGCATATTTAATTCAATCAATAATTGTAAAACCTTCAATTTCTGTCAGGGAATGCTGTGGACAAAGTTACGATATTGAGAATGTCTTGTAAAGGACCTCAGACACATTTCTTTTTCTCATGGAAAGCTCTTCAAAATTTATCTCTGTGTGCCGATGATACCCTCATGTGAAGTACACGAAATAAGAGCTGTCATGAAACGGACAGTTTTTGAGAGTGATTCCAATTTATGAAAACCTGTTCAGTTGCGGTCAGCAATGATGGACTGCTATGAAACAGCGTGTTGAAATTTCTATGGATGGCGTCTATTGGGGTACTCGGGTTGAAGCTGTAAGGCCAATTACAACGGTCTCGAATAAGGTAGCCATAGCTGTTGAAACTCTCAGTAAGTTAAATTCATCAGCTAAAAGGAGTTTCGTGGTATGGCGTGTTCTGGATTACGTGACGTCTTTCAAATGTTTGATCATGGCATCAGTTTGGCTAAAGGTGTCGATACAGCTTGTTGAGGTAAGTCTTTGTGAGATTATTAATAATCTTCACAAAAACTGAAACTCAATTCATCCTGAATCTTAATGTGGTTCCAGTGCAATGAATATACATCGTGTATTTCCTGAGGTGCGTACTAACAAGGGAACCTCCCCATCGCACCCCTCTCAGATTTAGTTTAAGTTGGCACAGTTGATAGGCCTTGAAAAATTGAACACAGATCAATCGAGAAAACAGGAAGAAGTTGTATGGAACTATGAAAAAAATAAGCAAAATATACAAACAGCGTAGTCCATCAAAAGATAGGCAACATCTAGGATAATGTGAGCACAGGTGCGCCGTGGTCCCATGGTCAGTCTCGCCGCGTCTGCCGTGCTGTGCGGACGTGTGCTGAGTTTCGTGCGCCGCGGTCTGCTGTGCTTCGGCGTGGTAAGTCGCAGTGCTTCTTGCATCGTTGCAGAACTTCTACGCATATTGAAATTTGAAATATGAATCCGTGATGGCCCACTTGAACAAACAAGATACTTTGAAATTATCGTTTGATCGTAATTACGCCCGACCTAAACTACACGAAATCGAAGATTGGTTGGAATACGAAGTGAAAGTTGATTCAGAGGATGTCATTGGAATGCATATTTCGATAGTGAGCAGCGTTGTATTTGTGAAATTGAGGAATGCTAACTTATGTGACAAAATAGTTGAGTCTTGCGGAGGAATTATGAAATTTAAACATTGTGATGGAAACGTAGGCGAAGTCACCGTAACGCATGCAGGGTTCGGAATACGAACTATCAGGATATTCGAACTACCATTCGAAGTACCGGAGGAACAAATAAACGCAGTGATATCGCCGTACGGTAAAGTTCTCAGCAATGTTGCCGAACGGTGGTCCAACGCGCGCAAATTCCAAGTTCTCAACGGAGTGAGGCAATTAAAGGTCGATTTGCACAAACATGTACCGTCATACATCAGCGTCTGTGGATACCGAGGTATCGTCATATACGACGGCCAGCCGAGGACGTGCGCGGCGTGCAACTCTCCCGGCCACGTCCGCGCGGAGTGTTTACAGCGGCGAGTGGCGCAGCTGCCGGCTGACGAGGCGCCGCGACCGCCGGCTATGACTGCGCTGCCAGCGACCTACACTACGGCAGCCCGCGGCCAAGTCCTGACCCCAAGCCCTGATGTGAACACGGAGAACCATCCAACCCGAGAAGAAGCCCAGATTTCCACCACTGACACGACAGAAGCTAGACCACCCGAACCTAAGGAAATCGTGACAGCTGTAACGGTTTCAACACAACAGACACCGAAAGATATTGGGAGCCACAGCAAATTACCCGATTCCTCCGCTGTTGAGAATGACATGCAAGAACCATCCCGGAATGAGCAACCTCATAGTGAACCGATTTCTCTATTGACCCCATCATCCACCAAGAGCACGGTCGACAATTTAGCTCGAAACACCACCCGCTTAGAAGATTTGAAGAATGCTGAGGAAGACAACATCAGACAGCAGCCGCTAAAACCTAAACAGCAAACACGAAAACAGAGCCCTGAAGAGATCCAAAAACTGGAGAAAAAACTCTCCCGTACCAAAAAAATTCTTAAAACAGATCGAAGCGGAAAGCAAGGCGTGGTAGACCTCGGAAAACCAGACATCCCCAACCCGAATGAGGACGTACAGATGAACCTCGCCCCTCCAATTGAAGAACCAATGGACACTGTTGACCGCTGCGGAACTGATACGGGGACAGCATGGTCTGACGACACTGAATGCGCTTAGTTGGACTAGTGAATGACGCAGGCGTATAAAATCGCCACTCTCAATGTAAACCGAATAGTTTCGGACGTAAAGTTACAATCTGTGAAGGACTACTTATATGCCGCCGACATTGACATAGCGATGTTACAAGAGGTAGTTACGACCAAAATAGCGGATGTGTATGGATATGAGGCGATCTTAAACATAGGCAATGAATGTGGAACAGGAATACTGTTCAAACACGGCATACCATGTACAGCAAAAGCATTACTTGAATCTGGACGAGGCATAACTGCACAAATATATGATCTGCTTCTTGTTAATATATATGCTCCCTCTGGATCCAGCGGAAAACGAGCAAGGGGCAACCTGTTCCGGGACGAAATTGTCCCATTAATAACGGATCCTCGACTGCACATAATTTTGGGTGGAGATTTTAACTGCGTATTGCGTCCAGAAGATCAAATCCCGAACTTCAACTTTTGTGAGGAGCTGTTGCTGTTAATTAACGGGCTAGATATGATAGATGCTTGGTGCCACCTTCGCCCGCACACCCGAGGATACACGTACGTATCCAGTACTTCGGCAAGCAGACTAGACAGGCTGTATGTAACGAAAGGTTTTATCCATAATATAACTGACTGTGAAATTTGGCCTCTTAACTTCTCGGATCACTGCGCATTTCATATAACCGCGAAGCATACTAAACAAAAAACATTCCTGGGAAGGGGCGTATGGCAGCTAAACGTGTCACTTTTGGAGGACGCAGTACTGAAACAGGAGGTCCATGCTACATGGCAGCGTTGTCTTCGGATGCAATCCAGATATCCAACACGCATCATGTGGTGGCTACAGTCTGCGAAACCGCAGATAAAAAAATGCATCGCACGATATGGTCGCATGAAAGCGTACTGGCGAAAACGCACCTTGGAGTATCACTTTCTTTGCCTCCGCGAACTATATGATGACCCCATGGGATTAGTAGCAAACAGCTCTAGAATAAAACGCACTAAAGCAAGAATAACGGCGTTGGTACGACAATCACTAGAGGGGAAAAAAGCTCGATCGCGTCCTCCGATTGAACTGACGCAGGAGAATACGTCCGTATATCACGTGATACGGGAAGCCAAGAGAGGTAAACAAAAGTTAATCCACACTCTCAGTGATGAACAGGGGAACGAATACGATCAACAGATCACAGTAAAAAACTACGTGGTGCAACATTATACAGATTTTTACTCCGCATCGGCGACTGACGCGACGGCAAGTGAGCCGCTTTTATCCAACATTCAATCCACGGTCCATCCGACTGACAACGCCGACCTTGTAGCCCACATAACTGAGGAAGAAATATGTGCCATAATCAAAGACTCGCCTACAAAGAAATCTGCTGGTTTAGATGGCCTACCCATAGAATTTTATGCTTGTTTTTGGCACATCATAGGACCGGAATTCACCAACATATGCAATGAATTATTGGGAGACGTGCAGATGCCATCTCAGTTTACCGAAGGAATGATTGTACTGATCCCCAAAAAACCACGTAGCGCTACGCTGAAGGATTTTCGACCATTAACACTCCTCAATTCCGACTATAAAATCTTCACCCGACTCATAAACTGTAGACTGAAGATGGTACTGCCGAAAGTACTTGGCCCTTATCAAATGAGTGCTGTCCCAGGGAGATCAATGTCGAATGCATTATGTGAATATAGAGACATAATATATTTGTCGTGGCTATGCAAATGCAATGTTGGTCTCATGTTTTTAGACTTCGATAAGGCTTTTGACCGCATCAACCACCACTTTCTACTAACTGTAATGCAACGGATGGGATTCAGTGCTCATTTTATTCAGATCATACGCAAATGTATAGTCGGCACTTCCTCTCGAATCAAAATTAACGGTCAGCTAAGTTCACCAGTCCCGATCAAGCAATCAGTGAGACAAGGCTGCCCCCTTTCTATGGCACTATACGCAATCGCCGTAGAACCGTTACTGTTAAACCTGCATCACAGGTTACAAGGTCTACAGGTGTTGGGTACAAAAACCGTGTGTCACGCTTATGCTGATGACGTCAGTGTAGTAGTTAACACGCACTCAGAAATGGAAGTCGTTCAACAAATAATCCACGCTTACGCCACTTCTTCCGGAGCCAAACACAATGAACAAAAATCGAAAATTTTACCTGTCGGACCCCATACGGAGACCATTCAAAGAACATGGCTACAAAGAACAGAGAAGACGAACCACTTAGGTATGATTCTAATGGCCAACCCCAGAGAGATGACAGTAGCCAACTGGGACCATAAACTACATATATTCAGGGCTACTCTCCGTGAACACAAAACTAGAACGCTCAATCGGATACAGAGAGCTCTATTGATTAACAGCTATGCGCTAAGCAAAATATACCACATCGCAGCAGTGTTACCAGTACCCAAGGATACAGCGCAAAAGCTTTTAGCTGCAGCGTATTGGTTCATATGGAGCGGAAACATCTTTAAAGTCGCCATGCCAACCATAGTGTTAACCCGCGCCGCTGGTGGGTTGGGCGTCAAAGACATCAAGAACCAATGCACTGCCCTATATATGGACCGAATCCGCAAAATACTGCAGTCACCCCATCCGACAATTACGAAAACTTTATTCAACAGGTTAGCCCCAACGAGCAAAAAGGCCCCAGTCGATGTTGGTCGCATCAGCGCTCAACTCGATCACGTCCGGACTTATTACCTGGAAATGAGCTATATTCAAGATACTTCACAGCTGCTTAACGCCAGAAGGACCTATTACCACCTCACGAGACACCATAGGCAAAACCCAATTGAAGCGAAATATCCAGCGGTCAACTGGAGTAACGTCTGGAAAAACATTAACAATCCCATCCTCCACTCCAAAGTAGTGTCCACGTGGTATGACATTGTGAACGAGAAGGTCCCCACAGGTGAAAAGTTGCACAATATCAAAATGAAGCAGAGTCCGTACTGCGGTCATTGCCATACTGTAGATACCTTGGCACACATTCTCATCTGCCGCGACCAATACTACATATGGAACTGGACTAGAAAAAAACTCGCAATAATTACTAGAACCACAGACTCTGCTATAACACTTAAAGATGTACTTCAACCAGACTGGCATTTCTTTCCTGCAACAAAGCACAATAGCTATGCTTGGATTATCGGCCAGTTTGCATATTTTGCAGTTACGAATACACATGCGAGTATAGACGAGTATATACAGTATATAATGGAAGAACACTACAACCTTAAAACGAGTCGGAAATACAAAGCTTTGTTTCAAAATTTCTTACTTCACACTTTGCCATAATGAAGCGGTAAATTTTATTTTATTTTATTTTATTTTTGGTTGGTGCACAACACTACAGCGAGTCGATACTAATTGTGCTTCATTATAATTAAGTTGGCATTTATTTATTTACTTATTTTTATAGTACAGCAAGTGAAAGTGCCTCAGGAAAACTAATTTTGCCAGAAGCCGTAACATAAAACAAATCAGAAGTGCTTGATTGATTTCGTGTTCTTCTGTTTCACGGGTATTGGACAGATTGTCACGGCAAGAAGAATTATTCAGTTCCTTTATATATTAAAAAAAAATAATGAAAAAAATAAATAAAAAATAGGTTAAGTTAGGGTGAAAGTGGCGGTGGCAACAGATTTTTTTTTTTTTTTTTTTAGGTTAGATAGGATTTTGGGGGTGATATGGATGATAGGGGCCAACGCCTGAAGTGGAAGAGGTCCAGAAAAAAAAAAAAAAAAGTGTGTTCGGTCAGAGGGCTGCGTGCTCTGTGTAGTAAAAAAGCCGAGTCAAAGAATCAACGAAAAAAAAAAAAAAAGGAGGTTCCCTTGTGCGGTGCAGCGCTTGTACTATAAGACACAGCAGTTCGATTCACGGTAGAAGCCGCTGACTACAACCTTTTATTTTCCATTTTAATTAATGGAGTTGCAAACTAAAAAAAAAAAAAAATGGTTAGCATGAGCAGCTGCGGAACGAAAGGTCCTTGGTTCCAGTCTTCCCTCGAGTGAAAAGTTTCAATTTTTTATTTTCAGACAATTATTATCTGTCCATCCGTCCGTCCGATGCGACCACTTTTTTGGGAGTGATTATCACATCGACAAGAAAACCTAAATCGGGCAAGGTAGAAGAATCTCTTTACCCATTCGCCAAGTGTACAAGTTAGGTGGGTCGACAACATATTCCTGTCATGTGACGCACATGCCGTCACCAGTATCGTATAGAATATATCAGACTTGTTTTCCTGTGGAGGAATCGGTTGACCTATGACCTTGCGATCAAATGTTTTCGGTTCCCATTGGAGAGGCACATCCTTTCGTCTACTAATCGCACGGTTTTGCGGTGCCGTCGCAAAACACAGACACTAAACTTATTACAGTGAACAGAGACGTCAATGAACGAACGAACGGATCATAACTTTGCGAAAATAAAGAAAGTAAAATTTTCACTCAAGGGAAGACTTGAACGAAGGATCTCTCGTTCGGCAGCTGTTCACGCTAACCACGGGACCACGGCACTCCTAATCTAGCACAGCCCTTGTATTGCTTATGTTGCACATGGACTACTCAGTTTGTATATTTTGCTTTTTTTTTTCATAGTTCCACACAACTTCTTCCTGTTTTCTCGATTGATTTGTGTTCAGTTTTTCAAGGCCTATCCACTGTGCCAACTTATAACTAAATCTGAGGGGGGTGCGATGGGGGGGTTCCCTTGTAAGAACAGGAGATCACCTCATAGTGAAACTGGAAATTAAGTTAGAAATGTGAGTTCGGAAAATTTAGTCAGGGTAAGTATTTTTGCCTCAGTACTGAAATCTAGTGTCAAATTTGAAAACCCAATCTGAAGTAGTGAATATTTTGCAAGTGATATTTGTTTTATTATGCAACTGCTCAAAGATCAATGATAATCAGATCGCTGAGGAATGCAAATTATTATCAGTGAATACAATTATGATATCAACCAAAATTAAATACTTGAAAACAATTCACACTTCAAAGTTCGAATAAATTATTTCTTAATCATTAGACCTTTTGAATAAAATGCATGAGCTTAAAATTTCAAACTTATTTCCGAATGTATGTGTAGTTACGTGTTTACCGTGGACCGGACGCTATCGAGATAGCCGTCAAGTGGTTTCATCCCTTTGCCTGCCGAGCTTTTGGGAAGCCCTAGGCCTTCGAGATAGATTCAGAGTAACATTTCAGTAGTAGTGGTCTTAACTGGGGAGGCTGTGGTGAGGTCTATCTGTACTCACAGTTTAGACCTCAGTCATCTGCGACAACTCGCTGTGTAGATGGCAATCTTATTCGCGTCAGGTCTGCCGCCTTGACATTTGATCTCGTTGTGCACTCTGCCTTATGAGGCAAATTGGTCCATGGTATGATCGGCGAACATGAGTGTCACACGCTAGAATCTACTGAGGTTTCAAGCCTTCATTGGAGAGTAATGGCGCGACTTAGCGTAATTTGTGCCCACGATGGTGTCTGCAGACACTTGAACAATGATCGTCACCTTAGACAGCGCTACAAAGGAGAAAGGTCTGTATTGCTGCTCCTGATTGTTAGGGGAAACGGAATCACAGTCCCACCACTTGTTCTCAGCTGCACCAACGTTATATGACTTGTGTGTGGAATAAATCCAAAAAAGTCTATTCGGCACTAGACAATTTCAGATTGCGTTATCCATGTATTGAGTCACAGTAAACAGTTTAATAAGACGAACCTTAGTCTTTGCCAACCAGTCACCACCCAGTGGACTGTTTACTACTTGTTGTATCTAGTAGTGTTGCTGACATCTCATGATTTCCAGAATGAGATTTTCACTCTGCAGCGGAGTGTGCGCTGATATGAAACTTCCTGGCAGATTAAAACTGTGTGCCCGACCGAGACTCGAACTCGGGACCTTTGCCTTTCGCGGGCAAGTGCTCTACCATTTGAGCTACCGAAGCACGGCTCACGCCCTCTACTCACATCTTTACTTCTGCCACTATCTCGTCTCCGACCTTCCAAACTTTACAGAAGCTCTCCTGCGAACCTTGCAGAACTAGCACTCCTGAAAGAAACGATATTGTGGACACATGGCTTAGCCACAGCCTGGGGGACGTTTCCAGAATAAGATTTTCACTCTGAAGCGGAGTGTGCGCTGATATGAAACTTCCTGGCAGATTAAAACTGTGTACCCGACCGAAACTCGAACTCGGCACCTTTGCCTTTCGCGGGCAAGTGCTCTACCATCTGAGCTACCGAAGCACGACTCACGCCGGTAATCACAGCTTTACTTCTGCCAGTATCTCGTCTCCTACCTTCCAAACTTTACAGAAGCTCTCCTGCGAACCTTGCAGAACTAGCACTCCTGAAAGAAAGGATATTGTGGAGACATGGCTTAGCCACAGCCTGGGGGACGTTTCCAGAATGAGATTTTCACTCTGAAGCGGAGTGTGCGCTGATATGAAACTTCCTGGCAGATTAAAACTGTGTGCCCGACCGAGACTCGAACCCGGGACCTTTGCATTTCGCGGGCAAGTGCTCTACCATCTAAGCTACCGAAGCACGGCTCATGCCCGGTACTCATAGCTTTACTTCTGCCAGTATCTCGTCTCCTACCTTCCAAGCAGGAGAGCTTCTGTAAAGTTTGGAAGGTAGGAGACGAGATACTGGCAGAAGTAAAGCTGTGAGTACCGGGCGTGTGTCGTGCTTCGGTAGCTCAGATGGCAGAGCACTTGCCCGCGAAAGGCAAAGGTCCCGAGTTCGAGTCTCGGTCGGGCACACAGTTTTAATCTGCCAGGAAGTTTCATCTCATGATTTATTTGTCATCACGCTTGACTTATATTTTTGTTCCTATTATATGATGAATGTACCGGTGCCATAATTTTTATGAAAGCTCAATCTCATGATGATATAATAATCACCCATCAACCATTGAGTACAATACTGACAGGACCAGCATTTCATTAAGTTATTTCGTCGTTGAAGTTCATGTAGATTCTGATGAAAGTGACAACCTCTAATGCAGACTTACAACAACAACCACAGTCACAGAGCAAAATCTAATTTAACAGACACATGGGCCAGGTAGTCAAGTGGAAGGCTAACTAGTTAAACTTTAACCCGTCAGTTAAAGTGACTGCTCTTAGGCCGTAAACTCGTATCACCTGTAGCCCTTCAAATCCTACTCCACGTACAGTGAAGTCTTGCAGTGTATCGAGTCATAGTAAGTTGATCTCGGTCTAATGAACTTATTATGTTAGCAACCATTTTTGTAGTAAGTTGAACTCATAAGTATGTGATTGTTGTTCTAATACAGTTTGCAATGAATGAAGGAATCTTTGCAGAAAATAAAATTACAAATAACAGGTCTTCCAGTTCTCAAACACAACGCCCTATAATTATATTTCGATAACTCGTATGTAGGAATATTTTCACGGAAAGTTGATGGCGAATATCCATCATCATCAGAATAATCGCTGAAAAAGACATTTTCGCGTGCCTGAACTTGTATATTTCAAGACATATTTTGGAGTATTCTACCAATGGATACATAAGTGATGGAAAGACATGTATACAACTATTTGTCGATATGAAATCGAATATAAAAATACTGCTTGAAGAAAGATGTAGAATACATTTTGCTGACTCATTATAAATTGTCTTAGCAAAAATCCTGACCCGAATACTGCTGACCATTTGATATGCAGGAGCTAATTTTTTCAGTTCAGTTTTTAGTTAGGTGCTGATTTTTGTTGGGGTGCTCACTGATATCGGATCTCGTTAAGATTAATCGTCTCAGAATGGCTGAGTATTACAGATCTAAACGAATATTCCACTCGTCATAATGCATATAACAGTCAGCAAGACTGCTGAGAACTAGGACAGGTCCGGGGGCCGGATGTATGACTGTGCTCCAAGTGCAAATACACCAATTTAATTTATTGTTACAATGAAAAACGTTTCACATGATTTAAACATAACATAATTTGGAGCAGACGATACACAAGAAATACTAATTGGGATGAAATACAGAATAAACATAATTTCTTATTAAACACTGTGTTCACAGCTGCAAGTTACAGTACGCTATTATATGTTGCATAAAAACTTACTGTCGGAATTCAAGTAAAGTAAAATATATTCTAAGATTCTTACACCTTCACTGTCGTATGTTATAAGTGATGTGAAACTATCATAATTTGCATTCCTTCGTATAAAGTGCTTTGTAATGTGAAATTTTTATGGTTTATTTTATCTATTTTTTTGTATTTTATTTAATTTTTTTTACTTTTCTTCACGTTTCGCAGTTCTAGCGTTTTTCATACAACTGAAGTTGTTTTTGCCACACCTGTCATTCTACCTCCCCCCTCCGCCCCAAATCATCCCCGCTCCCAATACCAAAAGCGGGAGATAATTACCTCCACTTCAGGGCAGATCTACGCAGTCAGTACTACACTGAAATAAGGCAAACAATTACCTGAAAGTAGCTCTTTGTACTCCACCGGAAGGGTGTGGAACGACCGCGGTGAGGAAGGGAACACCGACTTGGGATGAGATGTCCCACTTCCAGCCACCTGCTCCTGAATGCTGAATCTGCGGAAATGTGTTCGTGTCTGTGTCTGTGTGTGCGTGTGTGTGTGTGTGTTGGGCTGGTGGGAGGGGTGGATGGGGCGGGGGGGGGGGGGGGGGCGCTGTGAGTCGACGGTGTGGAGAGAGTTGTCGCGTGTCCCGGATCGACTCTCCCGTCGGCCATTGAAATGTCCCAGCGGCGCGCAACATGGCGCCGAAATGACGTCATTAAGGTGCGCGAACACGTGCGCGTGGTCCCAAATGTGTCCCGAGCGGGACCGGCACACGCACAGCCCTAAGCGATGGACTGGCCGTTATGTGATTGCAATTTAACTGGGTATTCAGCACCGGTGCGCGTTTACTCCCCGACAAAAGAACAGTTGCTCCGCTGAAAAAGGAATAAAAAAAAAGGAAAAAGATAAATCGCCTACCCCTCTTTTTTCCTCGTCTTTCTTTCGGCTGACGCGACCATCGAAATGCGCAGCCGGCGTCAGTGGCAGCTGCGTGGAAGGGCGGAGGGAGAGGGGGAGGCGTACAGCTGACGCACGTTGTCAGAGGCAGCATTGGTCTGAAACGCACAGCCTGCCGGAAAGAGAGGACGGGACAGAGACGCCACCTGTCCATTTGAAAGAGAGGTCCAGGCGATCAGAGGCTTTTCGTCAGGTATTACGCAGCAGGATTATTAAAACTGCCTCCACGAAACGAGAACAGTGGGTCCATGTAGAACGGAAAGTAATTGCAGAGTAATGAAAGCAGTCGTATAGACACGAGTCTCACTTGGGTCTCACATGCCCTTGGGCGGTTGTACACAAACAGCAAACACTTGTCATTTACCAACGTGAAAGAACTGTGCCACCGAAAAGCCTACCTGTGTGATTAGGAGTAATCGAACCTTTTGAAAACTGCGTATGGAGAGGACTTACCTGAACTGCGAGCTATATCGCAATCAATCAGCAACTGAAATTCCTCATCTAGTTACCCCTCTGAAGAAGCATTCTCGGTGGATTCACACAAGCGAAAGCATGTGCAGCAATTCCAAGCCAGTTTATCATATACAGCTCAGGCCCGTGCTATCTGTTTACAAAGGAAAGAGTGACAATGTATGAGATCTGCTACAATGTAAATGTTTTGTGTTTCTCTTGCCATTGCAGCTGCTCTTATTGGTCAATTCTAATTCTGTATCTGTTGCATTAAATATATATCCCTTTAAATCTATTCCATATTCGCAAAATGTCTCCACTCCTCCTCTGGGAACACCTTTCATGACTATTATCACCTAGTTTACAATCTCATGGTAATCTGGGAAATCTAGTGTTGTCAATTTTCATTATCTGTGTAAGCCAGTAGCAAATTACTGCTTTCACGCCGTTCCGCTTTCACTTTTTTGTCTTGTCTGATTTCACATTTATTCTTCTATCAAGTCATTTACGGCTATATTCAGAAAAACTTTCTTGTACTTCATATTTTGCATAGCACAAGGATCCAGTGTAAAAAGTAGGGAAGAAATGCATACTCTCGCATCAGAAACTTGTATATTTACGTTGGGAAGGCATTCATACCATTCATGGAGAGATTGCTGTCAAATTGTTACTGAACAAATATAGTTTACACCTAAGTGGCAAGAAATCTAATACATCTAGATATATTAGACAACAGGAGCTAATCCAGTTCTGACACAGTTTGCATTGTTCAGAGATTTCTGATGACCTCATCTAAGATACCATTGTGAACTGATGCCAGATTTCTACCCCTACTCCTCCCCCCAACCGTTCCAAGTCACAGTGGTGCAAGGCCAATAGCCCTAGGTATAAAATGACGTGATATTAAAAACTATTGGACAATTCAAACTATCATAACTGTGCCACAAAGGTTTCTCTATCACTATAACACCAATGACTGTTATGCTATTTATAAAATACTGGGAAATTCAAACCTACAAGATGGGTGTCGCCCTATTAGCCGAAAATAGAAAACTGCGAACTTGGGGATACTAGCACAGACGGCATGGTTGTCAAATTTCCTGGGTTGTCCTCAGCTCTATTACAACAGGATCGAAGACGGTGTACCTGAGAGTACTGGAACAGCTAACAAGGTTGCTAACACTGCTTGGTTTTTCCCAAGTCTATAACGTCACAACACAAGATGATGAGACAGGGAATACTGATGCAGTGTGCGTGTTTCTCAGATCACCTGTGCCAAGTTTAGAATCTAAAATAATCGCTCTGTAGATACCGGTGCAGACTGCATTATTGATAGGTTTCTTAGAGCACTGATTCAGCCTGCATGGTTATTTCACTTCATCTAATAAGAGAAATTTCCCATCGCACCCACCTCACATTTAGTAGTAAACTGACTGTGGATACTTCGCCAAAAAACTGAACACAGATGAAGCATGAAAATAGAAAGAAAGTGTACTGAATTGTGAAGATAGAAGCAAAGTAGAAACACTGAACGATCCTAGTTCAGACTTCCTTCGTGCCACATTTTTTTTCACAAAATTATGAACTTGCCTTCAGGTCAGTGACTTATCTGGTCTCCTTCTGTAATCTTGGCAATTCGCATACTATACAATGGTTATAGAATGTGAGTCACGTGCTAAGAACATATTATCGTCGCAAGTAAAAGTGACGTATAGTAAGAGAAGGCGTGGTGCCGCAGAAACCTCTCACAGAAATGAAAACAACAAATGGATGGGTGTGAACTATGTTACATCAAAGCAATTCAAGAGTCAAAACATTCAAAACGGAATGCAAGAGTTGTAAAATAAGTTACTTGTATAGAAAAAAGACGATTTATGTACGTCTGGAAGTTCCCTTATTGCACCTCGCTGTTACAAACGAGCGTTACATCACTACACAACAACAAATTTGAATGCGGCGAACAGTTTTGTGAAAAAAATGTGGCACTAGGGAGATTTCAACAAGGATGTCCCACATCGCAATCCAACACATTGACAACATAACCATGTCGCCGTGACTTTTCAGATTCGATCGATGTGTTACTTCTTAAACTTGGGCCGTTCACTGTTTCTATTTTGCTTCTCATTTAATAGTTCGGTACACCTTCTTCCTGTTTTCGTGCTTGATCTGTGTTCAGTTTTTGACAGACTATCCACTGGGCCGTCTTACCACTAAATCTGCGGGGGAGGGTTGGGGAGGAGGGGCAAGGAGGTGCGATGGGAAGTTTCCCTAGTAAGTATGAAATGACAGAAAATGAAAGATTCCACCTTGCCCTAACGTTGAAACTGACAAATCTTTAATGTTAAAGCGAGTTTCCCTACGTTCAACACTGGATACGTGTATTGTGGGTAATTTTTGCTTCGTTTTAAGAAAAGCTAATTTTCATTCACTTCAGTGTTTATGACGAGATACATTCCGAACTATGTGCTGCACAACGATACAATACAGTTTTGCAGGTATATTGTCCGCCTGCTTAGCTGAGTGGTAACGTGTTTGCCTCCAATGCTGCGGGCTCATGTTCGATTCCCGGCTGGGTTGCAGCTTTTCTCCGTTCGTGGACTCAGTGTTGTGTTGTCCTCCTCATCATCGACACGCAAGTCGCCCAATGTAGCGTCTCCTGAAATACGAGGTACAACCCGGCGGCCATAGTTCCCCTGATGGCGCCTCCCAGCCAACAATGCCACAGGACCATAACTTTTTTTCTGCATGTGCTTTCATTTGGTATGTGGCTATCGTGTGCAACATGTCCTGCGAAAAGTAGAAAACAAGTAAAAAGTTAAAACTTCATGCCTGATGGTGAAGACATTGCATGAACAGTGACAAACATTTCCCTTTCATTATTTTTCTGGGGTCCTCAACATGAAACAACTTCGAAAAGTTGTGAAAATAAACTACATGAAAAGAAAAGCTAAGCACCCAGAAGACGCTATCAGTTTTGAATGAAATTTAGTACACCTACACACCATCGGCGGAGGTTTAAAGGATGGATATTGCAATTCTGTGAGATACAGCATTCATGGTCTGTGTTGTTCTCTTGTCTTGGGGGCCGAGCAGCATCAGATTTTGAGCTATCGCTGTGATATAAAAGGGGATGTCACTGCGACAGCCGCATTAACTGGCTGGTAGAATCGGGAAATCTACAGGATATGGAAACGACGCGATGTTGTACTTTATGGGAACCTGGGGGCAGCCAGACTAACTTGACATCTGGTTTCATGTCGACCATGTCTGACCACCACTAACAAAGCTTGTAACTCAATTATATCCGTATCTGCCATACGATAAAATGTAATGGACTGTCTACCACATTATACGCCATCCTGTATCATTGGTCAGAGACTAGCAGCCTACGGAATTGCTGCCCCAACTCCTGGCTCCCATTACCACCACGACACGAACGACTGCGTTTGTAGTTGTGCTGTGGCTGGGAAGCATACTCTGCTGATGAATGGTGTTGCACTATGTTCAGCGATGAATCGAGGTTCTGCGTTATCCGGGTGTCCTTCACTGACAAGTATGTTGGTGACTTGGGGAGAGGTCCTACTCTTTCAATGTTTTGGAAAGGCACAGCGGTGATACACGTGACGTCACGGAGGGAACAGCCATGAGATCACCGCTAGTAGTGATTAACGGAACTTTGCCATTAGAATGGTACTTCACGGAGAGCCTGTGACCTAATGTGTTCACCTGTCATATGAGAGTGTTGTTGTGCCATTTTTCAACAGGACAATATTCCTGAAAAGGAGGTGTCTCTAGGAACTGTGCTCGTGATGCCGAGGTACAGCCGTGGCCAGAAAGTTCCCCAGATCTGTCTCCGATTGAACACATATTGGAGCAGTCGGACGTCATTTCTGTTGTGGGCTTGCTTTTCCCAGGAGTGGGTTCAACTAGTTTATGACACCTTTCACAAGGGAATAAGCACACACATCCAGGCCAGACGTGGAGCAACATCATATGGGTAAGTGATCTCATACACCATATGCACTGAAACAACAAAACGTACCTTCTGAATCCGTAAACTTTCATTTCGTTTATTTTTCGTATACATGTGCGTGCTTCACATTTTTGTCACAAAGCGTAAGTGTGGAATTCGTTGGAAGTCAATAATTGCTCCCCTTCTCAACTACTGGCTGAATGTAGCCTGGATAATCTGCATGCTGTGAGTTACACTACTTCAAAGTATATACACAGCATTTAGCTTTTACAGTTGACGTATTGTGCTCAACCTTCAACTCAACATTCTAAATTCCTAATGAGTAGGCAATTACAGAATTTTAAATTTCTGAGTGTCGTTGATAGTCATGTGAAACACTGAATGTCAACTTTTTATTTTGCTGCAAGCCGCTAGACAGACAGCCTTTCACAGAGACTCGGTGACCAGGTGACCGTTTTAAACTGTTCAGACAATTAGATACGCAAATCCGCCAGAGATGTGTGCACATAAGCTCGGTAACATCTCTTAATTTACTATACTAGTAGTCTTCCTTGTTATTGCCCTTCCCTGTCTTTATGAAATTCTGAATATATTTGTTCCGTAATATTTTTTCTAGACTGAAAACTTTGAAAATGGATTATAACAGCCTTGACTTGAATGAAATATTTATTTCACATCAGTTATGCCATGATGGTAGTGCTGGCTGTAAACGGGTTAGGTCATAAATGGTATGGAGATGGTCACGACGATAATCACTGTAAATAAACATTTTAATCCCAGCCGCCGTTGTTCTCTCCGATAAATGTTCTCGAAATTAGAGAGAACTTTGTGATGTATTTTAACTTGATAAGCAATACTTGTGCGCCCTACTCCCCCTCTCTCTCAGTGCAAAATATTAGTTTACTTGGGTAAAAGTAAATTTAAGATCTATATTACGTTTTAGTTATCAAATGGAATTTCGGCTGTTGCCGTTTTCTCCGACGCTTCCGATGAGTAATCAGTGTCAGAAATGGCTACCTGACTCGCACCTGTGTGTGGGATCGACTATGATTCTTCAAAAACGTTCAAATGTGTGTGAAATCTTATGGGACTTAACTGCTAAAGTCATCAGCCCCTAAGCCTACACACTACATAACCTAAATTATCCTAAGGACAAACACCCATGCCCGACGGAGGACTCGAACCTCCGCCGGGACCAGCCGCACAGTCCATGACTACAGCGCCTTAAACCATATGATTCTCCCATGCCACATTGGCGGGTAGGGTAATGTTGCTCAAGTCGTGATTCTTAAGGAAGAACTATTGTGTTAGGGTAATGTAAATAACACGTTTTGCTAAGTGCACACCGAATCTTTATTTTTCAAACTTTCAACCAACTTCCACTAAACTATTAAAACTGAAATTAATTTTCAATCTTTTTCAAATCGGTACTCCCTACACCCCAAGGTCATACTTATGATAAGAAGTCTGCGGTGAGATATTAAACCCATGGAATAATCTAGCAAACCGTCACAATAACAAATTACAAACCATAACGGTAACGTTACTTCCTTAGTTACATATAATGAAATTATACATAGGAAACCAAATATAAATTCGAAACAAATTAAATAGCTTAAATTGTCATATCGAGAATCTGTGGGTTTTAACACATTTATCTGAGTGATATATCTCAATGTTACATTCCAGCCAGCGCGTTGTACCCAGACTTAATATTACACACTTGACATAACCAATTCACTCTGTCCTTAACTTTATATTCTTGTTAAAGCTTCCATCTGTCTGTCTCTCTTTTATAGGTTTGTGCTCAGGTTTCTTCTTTTTAATCGTCTTTTCTCAGGCTTCTATTTCCTTTCTGTAAGGACTTAATGTTAAATAATTGTTAATTAGGGAATTTCGTCTTATCTTAACAAATGTTGTTGTACACGAGTTAAGAGATAAAGACTTTATTTGCTGGCGGTTAATTTCGGCTACTGTTGCAAATATTGTTTTCGGGTTCACGTTCTTGAGACATTGTAGAAGGTCAGGACTGATCACCGTGCCGTGTGGCAACGCTAGGCGGCCTGCCAGACTTTCGCGTTGTTACTTTAATTCCATCAGCTCATTCTTTGTGTGACTGATGAACCATATATACAGTAGTAGCAACAAAGTCCTCTTCTCTAATGACATTTCTATCACATGGCCACACGTCTGTCGGCTTAAAACTGTTTAGAGTTATCCCCATACAATTTGATCTTGGGTATATATTACCAAAGGGTTCTACAATGTTAGTTTGTTTTATGACACTGCCACGGTAGCCAAGAAGATGCAGCTTCATCGTAGATACTTTTTAGTGTTTTAAAGAACTGTCTGTCCAGTGGCTGTAGATGATGAGCCGTGATAGTATGAAACGATAGCGTGCTTACAGCACAACCACGAGTTAGCTGAAATACCTCTAAATTGTTGGCGAGTGCTCCATATCCAACAGTAAAAGCAAAATTTGTTTCCGGTCCCTTTTTTCTCCTATTGTACATTTTGTGCAGTGTTCTAACCATCGGAAAACGGTTCTGATGTTATCCATCCTGTGATTGGTGGAGCTCCCCTTTTTAAGCTGCGCTTAAATATTAACGCCGGAGGTATAACTTTGCCTGCTGGCATCATTGCACATACACATGTCGTGTTAAGGCCCCTTCCTCCGCTTATGATTGCACCCACTTGGTTTTACCTTTTCGGGCAATTACTTGAAACGGTTTGTGAAATGTGTATATTACGATTTAGTCCACGTTATATACTTGGCCTCCAGAAAACTAATGTTCATATAGTTTTTGCTCATGTTTGTCAAAAAACTCATTAACTTTCTCTTTATGAAACCCATTGCTTTTGTGCCACCGATATTCTTTCTGGAACTCCCAAGGACAAAGTTGGATGATCTTTCATAAACTTGTAATACCAGTTTTACCAGCTATCACTATTTTTTTATTGAAGCAATACGCTAGGTGTTATTTCTCAGCAAGTTGGTAGGCAAGTTTCCTTAAGTCAGCAATAGCTACTCCGAAGAAACAAGACCCTAAGTTAATTATATGCTGTGCTAATTCACCTTCCATCTTTGCTGTTGTATCATTAGGTCTTTAAAACTTTAATTTTTAATTAAATCCTTCAGATCCTTAGGTGTTGGGGTGTTGGTATATTATATCTCCTACATGCTTCATTGAGTCCAATTTCACCATTCCGATATTTCAGTAAAGCTTCGTCCTCTTCCCCCTCCTTCCACTTAGAGTACACTCTTTTCGTCTGATTCGTTAGCTGCAACAGTTTTCAGTTAGTATGTATTTCCCATCAACGTCTAAGTCGTACACGTACGACTAAGAGTTCTCCACATATATAACTATGCATTGAGACTTATGCATTAAAACCAGAACTACAGACATAATCGCAAAGTTTCCTAGTATTTGATAATGCTCAAATGAATGGGAGATTACCACGAAAATAGCCTTGATGCAGAACAGTTATTGTATCATAATCTGAAATTGCTTACGAATGGGAGAGAGACTGTCAGAAAGACAGTCAAACAAAGTTACTTGCTAATCATTTTTCTGTCACGACAGCCAGCGGACCGATCACTTGTTTTTGCTTACTCTCACGACTATTTAGTTCTGTTTTACAACATTTGCTGTCTCATTTTGTAAAGAAGGGACCAGGTATTACGGGAATACTATTTGAGCTGTGGTATGACTCTATTCCCTTCTTTGCGGTCTGCGTGTAACGGGAACACTGGGTAGGTCAGGTGTAATGAAACAATTTGCTGGGATGGCTTCCGTGTCATTCGATAAGACAAGTATCCTTTAAGAGAATTACAATTCAGGATGTTAGTTGGCACATGAACCTCCAAAATGACACTCTTACAGTCTGTGATTATTCGGACAGGAGTATATGATATAATAAAACTGTTCTCCTAGAGTGTGCAATGGTGTATAGCAGACTAATTATGATGAAGGCCTTAGGACAATAGGTGCTATACATGAACAGAACTCTATTCACGTGGGGTCTTTGGGGTGGCGTGCCTTCCTTGTACCTGCTGCATTTTTGACACGACTTTCTCCTGTTACAGTTCCTCCGCAGAGGCCGACCATCTTCGACGAACTGGGCCGTGAGCTGGTGGACCGCGCAGGACCTTACGAAGAGGGGGGCCAGATGCGGCTCACTTGCATCGTGACTGGAGGTACCTGTTTATCAGTGATGATTCCTTAACAAAAACTATTTACGCATTATAACTAGAGGTTCATGGCTATCGCCTTTGTTAAAAATGCGGTGCATCATGGTGGTAGGTACAGGCTTGTCAATGACTTTCCCATAACTGAAACTGTGTACGCATCGTGACCGTGCCTATCAGTGACGTTCATTTACTGATACTGTGTACGCTTCGTTAGTTGAGGTATTTGGCAATCACTAGAATTCCCTCAATGGATACTGCATTATATTTGTTCCTACGGTAAGTTATCTTCTCTGAGATCATCTTTTTATTCGATTGTTGCTCTGTTGGACATTAAAAATAACATGAAGCTCAAGAATATCACATATATCCCTGCTAATATTATACACGTGAAAGGCTGAATCAATTTTGAAAAATTTTTGTGTGGAAATAGCTTCAACGTTGAGGAAGAACATAGTTTACCTTAGAAAGTGTATAGTACAACATGTTTATTGATCTGAAGAGTATAACGTGAAATATGGAACAGTAGTTACTCTTTCAAAAAGTTGCTCTTCAACTTACGAACTTCATCATGTTTGTGCATATGCTTTTATTGTTTGATAGGTTCTACATAATACGATTCAACGTAATGGAATGCAACTTTTATACAATCCTCCATATTATGCTTATCCATTACGGATATTTTAGAACCGTGACTGTATATTGAAAGTAAATAAGTTATACAGAACTGCAACCAGTCACTTTTTTTTAATAATAATGCTTTATTCTATGGACCCGTTTCCGAACCTTTTCAGGTTCTTCTTCTGATAGTTTCGGGAGGATCCGGGAAGTTAAATCATTACTGGTAGTAGCATAATGCTGGGTGCTGGTTCTATGGCAGAAAGATGGGTCACACTTTAATGTATCGCCATGACTATAGCTTATCTGTCGGTATGGCTGTAAATTTAGTTTTTACTTACTGCGACAGTATAGGCGGCTTTTTTCGGTTAGTGTCCATCTGTCTGCCTCCATTTTGATATCCAGAACACTTTCACACAAACTATATTAATTTATACTTTGACAGTGACACTTTTCCAGCATCCAGCATGCACTTTACAACTGTTGCTTGTAACAAAGATCTTGACAGAAAGATATGGTATAGGCCTACTTTGTACAGAGATGTAATTTGTTGTTCTTTACATGCATTAAATTCGATATAAGGGCAAGTATTTTAATGAGAGTGGCGATAATATGAGAGCACAAGATAAAATAAATAAATAAATTACTACAAGAACAAACATCAGGTGATCTGATATCTTATTTCTACTTGTATATTACAGGCAGTTCATAGTAAATTTTTTAATTTTTTTTAATAGCGATTATCATGTTTGGCATTAACATGAATCCCAAGGAATCAATAATACAGTGTTATTGTATCTGCAGTGAGATGCAGCTGTCTGTATGACTAGAACCTGTATATTTAAATTAATAACAAATCTTCAGATGAACTGTTGGCTTACTTCTGTTGTTACGTTAACATGATCTGGGGTATTATCATGAGCAGATTCTGTTTATTTTAGCTAAAGGTGTATGAATAAGAGTTATAGTGATTGTAATGGGCTAAAGTTGTTTGTATGGCTGTGCATTTAATATTTAAAAAAATCATGAAGAAAAATTTTTTAACTGTTGATTTATTTTTATTCTATCATTAGAGTGATCTGGGATATTGGTAAAGGCAGCTTATGTTTGTTCTTGCTGGAATTAATATGTATAAAGTACTGATTTATGTTAGCAATGGAGGGCTTTAATATTTAGAGATATGGTACAGATTTTATTCTGTGGTAGTATATTACATTGACACCGGTGTGGTTAGGATGTAATGAGAGGGAGGGGGTGGGTCATTCGGAGGGGGACTGGGGAGCCGGTGTAGGGTTCATTGGGTGATTACCTGTTTTGAACTATTAGATCTTCAAAGTTCTGAAGGAAAAATTTGTTTCTCAGGTCAGTTCGATCTTTGAGTAGGTCCTCAGTTGCTGTATTTGTGTAGATAAATATTTCAGTTTCTTCAAGAAGGTCAAGTATTGTGCCTTTGTTGGCAAAATGTATTATTCGGAGATTCTGTTCTATCTTGTTTTTGTGGAATGATTGCGTTGGGCAAGATTTGAGGCAAAGCTGAACTTGTTTAGGTTGTTAAGACGGAGTGCATCTATGTGTTCTTTAAATCTTGTTGTGGAGCTTCTACCAGTTTGTCCAATGTATGAGCTTGGACATTAGTTACAAGTGAGCTTGTACACACCTGACTTATGATACTGTTGTATAGTGGTTTTGGTGATGTGTATGATTTTATTTTGTATTTTGTTGTTGGTGAAGAGACTTATTTTTATGTTGTATGTCTTGAAGAACTGGGCAATTTGGTGAGAAATCTTACCTATTAAAGGCAAGCTAACACATGTGGTGTTCTTTCTTGTGGGTGGTTGTTCAGCAGTAGGTTAATTTAGTTTTGCTGCATGGATTAGTTTATCTATTATTGCAGGGTTGTACCCACTAGTGGAGGCAACTGATTTAAACAAAACAACATTCCTATAAACTGCCTGTAATAAACAAGTAGAAATAAGGTATCAGATTATCTGAAGTTTGTTTTTGTAGTAATTTATTTATTTATTTTATCTTGTTAAAGCCCTCCATTGCTAACATAAATCAGTACTTTATACATATTAATTCTAGCTGGAACAAACAGAAGCTGCCTTTACCAATAACCCAGATCACTCTAATGTTAGAATAAAAATAAGTCAACAGTTAAAGAATTTTTGTTCATGATTTTTTTAAATATTAACTCTACAGCCATACAAACAGGTTCAGTCCATTACATATACCTTTAGGTAAAATAAACAGAATCTGCTCTTGATAATACCCCAGATCATGTTAACGTAATAACAGAAATAAGCCAACAGCTCATCTGAAGATTTGTTATTAATTTAAATATACAGGTCCTAGTCATACAGACAGCTGCATCTCACTGCAGGTACAATAACTTTTTATTATTGATTCCTTGGGTTTCATGTTAATGCCAAACATGATAATCGCTATTAAAAAAATTACTATAAACTGCCTGTAATATACAAGTAGGAATAAGATATCAGATCACCTGAAGTTTGTTGTCGTAGTAATTTATTTATTTATTTTATCTGGTGCTCTATTGTTATCGCCATTCTGATTAAAATACTTGCCCTTATATCGACTTTAATACATGTAAAGAACAACAAATTACATTTCTGTACAAAATAGGCCTATGCCATATCTTTCTGTCAAGATCTTTGTTACAAGCAACAGTTGCAAAGCGCACGCTGGATGCTGGAAAAATGTCACTATCAAAGTATAAATTAATATACTTTGTGTGAAAGTGTTCTGGACATCAAAATGGAGGCAGACAGATGGACACTAACCGAAAAAAGCCGCCTATACTGTCGCAGTAAGTAAAAACTAAATTTACATCCATACCGACAGATAATCTATAGTCATGGCGATACATTAAAGTGTGACCCATCTTTCTGCCATAGAACCAGCACCCAGCATTATGCTACTACCAGTAATGATGTAACTTCCCGGATCCTCCCGAAACCATCTGAAGATGAACCTGAAAAGGTTCGAAAACCGGTTCATGGAATAAAGCATTATTATTAAAAAAAAGTGACTGGTTGCAGTTCTGTATAACTTATTTACATTAAATCCTCTATATGTTTAGCAATACTTCCGGTCTAATCAGTTACAAATCCGTCACAATTTAGCATCAGAGCGTCTTGAGTCTCTTACAACTTCTTTGCTGCGTTCAGACTTGCGTAAACAGCTCGTGGTCATGGGGGTTGCCGTTTCACGATTATGCATTCCCGGCTCCTATTCCTGCTCAGGTCGATTTCTTTCTGCTGGCGTATGGATATCTATGTTGTCTTCGTCAGCTTTTTATCATCATTGACGTGCAAGTCACCGATATGGCGTCAAATAAAAAGACTTGCACTAAACTTCCGAGCATTCTAAATTGGCGTCTCGCGGCCAGTGAAGCCATATGCACATTTCATTTCATTTTACTGATACCCAAGACCAACCGTGTGTAACACCCAGAATACAGTGTTTATCCAGTCCTCAACGTGTTTAATCCATGGCAATCCATATTTTCATACTGAAATTATAAATGCGATTTTAACTCTGTGATACGTTTTCATGACTAAACGGCTGAACATATATCCATGAAACTTGTGATGATGTTCGGTTTGTGGAGCACTCAACTGCGCGGTCATCAGCGCCCGTACAAAGTCCCAATTAGTACACAGTCCTGTTTTTCCACACAGTCCAGTCTAGTCATTATTTCAAATGATGATGATGAAATGTTGAGGACAACACAAAAACCCAGTCCCCGGGCAGAGAAAATCTCCAACACGACCAGGAATTGAACCCAGGACCCGATGATCCAGAGGACTCTATGAAACTTGTCGTGTGGTAACTTGGACCGTGATGAAGAAGGTAGGATACTCTGCCAAGTATATAGTACAAGATATTTATTTATGTGAAGAATATTACGCAAATTAAGGAAATGTATTTACTCTTTGAAGAAGCTATTTACCCTCACTTTAGAAATTTATCGTATTTATGAGATATTTCCCTACCTACTATGAGTCAAGATAATCAATACAATGTTTATTCAATTCTCAACGTGTTCGATCAATACCAATACAAGAATTATTAATTGTGAAAGCAGCTTACTCTGTTACATTTTCACGACTCTACCGCTGAACCGATTACTTTGGTGTTTGGTATGGACAGATCTTCAGTGCTGTCGACAGGATACCTTAGAAAGTTGTATCTTTTTGAGTATTATTAACTTTTCTAAATATGGAATACGTGAGAGGCATGCAGACGACGCTGGTGTGATGGTTGGAGAGTCTAGGTGTCTGTAGATTATTCCATGACTGCAAATCCTATGTTATGCGCGAGTTGTTTGTAACATTGTGTTACTATACCACCTGACATAGCTGGCGAGTTTTGAAGGAGATACAACAATAAAATCCTAAAGTAAGACAGAGGACCATATTTAAAACTATTGCTATAAGCCTCACAAACTTTAAGTCTGAATTAAGATGTAGTTCTAAGAGGATTTAAGCTGGAAATCTCAATATCATGTCCGGTGGGAGTTCGATGCAGAACGTCAGGCGGTTCTAACAGTTACAGAGACTGTAGAACCGTCACAATCCTGTCGCATTTTAAGCGCTGAGCGTCTTTTAGAGCTCCCGAAGCGACTGAAGACTCACCGCGACGGCTGTAAGACAAGCATATCGAGTTACACCTTTCTTTACATGTGGAACGTAGGAGTGTCTTAGTGAGGCTATATTTGAATTGGTCTGTCAACTGCCTGTGTTAATCTTAAATTTTTCATCACGGTGGAGGGAGGGGGGCAAGAATGAAAAATGGAGGCACTACAACACATTAGAATGGAAGGGAGAAACGGCTGGTAAGAGTCGCTCTGGAGGCAAAATCTCACATCCAGTACTAGGTCAGCCAAAGGAACCCCTAAAAGCTCTACTTATCCACGAATGTAATGATCGAAGCATTTTTAAATATAATTACAAAGTATAATGCGTGTTCGCAGATTCTACATACATCAAAATAATAGAAACACTTTCATCATGTACCCACATACCGGCACTGCATAAATTTCATAGATACGTCTCTAAATTATAAACACAGAAAACCTCGTAAAATTGCTGGCCAACTTACCCGCCATCACTCATCGTATCAAAACTACTGATATGCATGCGACGCTGTAATTTTTTTTTTTTTTTTTTTTTGGTCAGTAGTCTTCCATGCTAACCTCTTCATCTCAGAGTAGCATTGCAACCTTCGTCCTCAATTATTTGCAGGATGTATTCCAACCTCTGTCTTCCTATACAGTTTTTACTCCCTACAGCTCGCTCTAGTACCTTGGAAGTCATTCCCTCACGTCTTAACAGATGTAATATCATCCTGTCCTTTCTCCTTGTCAGCGTTTTCCACATGTTCCTTTCCTATCCGATTCTGCGCTGAACCTCTGCATTCCTTACTTTATCAGTTCACCTAATTTTCAACATACGTCTGTAGCACCACATCTCAAACTCTTCCATTCTCTTCTGTTCCGATTTTCCCTCAGTCCATGTTTCACCACCATACTGTGCTGTGCTCCAGACGTACATTCTCACGAGGGAACCTCCCCATCGCACCCCCCTCAGATTTAGTTATAAGTTGTCACAGGGATAGGCCATGAAAAACTGAACACAGATCAATCGAGAAAGCAGGAAGAAGTTGTATGGAACTATGAAAAAAATAAGCAAAATATACAAACTGAGTAGTCCGTGTGCAAGATATGTCACATTAAGGTACCTCTTCACTGAGGAGCACTGTGGTCCCGTGGTAACCGTGAGCAGCTACGGAACGGAAGGTCCCTGGTTGAACCCTCCCTCGAGTGAAAAGTTTTAATTTTTTATGTTCAGACAATTATCAAAGTTCATGCACTCAGACATGATCAACTTTGCTCTCCAAAATTCCAGGACATGTTCAGATTTGCTTGGACACATGTAGGATTTGACGGTCTACACACGGAAAAACTTGAAAACGTTAAAAACGTTTGTTTTGACAGAGCACAGGGAAAATTGTGCGACTGTGAAACTGTTGCATTCATTTGTTGCCGTTTATGTGACAAACTCAACGTTTTCATCACTTTTTTGGGAGTCATTATCACATCCACAAGAAAACCTAAATCGGGCATTCGCCAAGTGTGCAAGTTAGGTGGGTCGACAACATATTCCTGTAATGTGACGCACATGCCGTCACCAGTGTCGTATAGAATATTTCAGACGTGTTTTCCTGTGGAGGAATCGGTTGACCTATGAATTTGCGATCAAATGTTTTCGGTTCCTATTGGAGAGGCACGTCCTTTCGTCTACTAATCGCACGGTTTTGTGGTGCGGTCGCAAAACACAGACACTAAACTTATTACAGTGAACAGAGACGTCAATGAATGAACGGTCAGATCGTAACTTTGCGAAAATAAAGTAAGTAAGATTTTTGCTCGAGGGAGGACTCGAACCAAGGACCTCTCGTTTCGCAGTTGCTCACTCTAACTACGGGACCACGGCGCTCTTCGCGTTATGTAGTCCTTGATATTGGATATGTTACACTTGGACTACTCAGTTTATATATTTTGTTTATTTTTTCATAGTTCCACACAACTTCTTCATGTTTTCTCGATTGATCTGTGTTCAGTTTTTCAAGGCCTATCCACTGTTCAATTTATAACTAAATCTGAGGGGGGCGCGATGGGGAGGTTCCCTTGTCAGAAATGTCTTCCTCAAATTAAGGCCGGTATTTAATATTAATAGACTTCTCTTGACCAGGAATGCCCATTTTTCCATTGCTAGTCAACTTTTAATGTCCTCCTTGCTCCGTCCTTGGTTATTTTACTGCCTAGGTAACAGACTTCCTTCATTTCATCTACTTCGTGACCACCAATCCTGATGTTAAGTTTCTCGCTGTTCTCATTTCTACTATTTCTCATTACCTTCGTCTTCCTTCGATTCACTCTCAATCCATACTCTGTACTCATGATTGTTCATTCCGTTGAGAAGATAATGTAAATCTTCTTCACTTCCACTCAAGATAGCAATGTCATCAGAGAATCGTGTAATTGATATCCTTTAATCTTGAATTTTAATTCCACTCCTGAACCTCTCTTTTATTTCCGTCATTGATTCCTCTATGTACAGATTGAACAGTAGGGGCGAAAGGTTACATCCTTGTCTTACATCCTTTTTAATACGAGCGCTTCATTCTTGGTCGTCCACTCTCATTATTCCCTCTTGGCTGTTGTACATATTGTGTATGACCCGTCTCTCCCTGTACCTTACCCCAACTTTTTTCAGAATTTCGAACATCTTGAACCATTTTATATTGTGGAACGCTTTTTCAAGGTCGACAAATCCTATAAACGTGTCTTGGTTTTTCTTTAGTCCTGCTTCCATTATTAACCCCAACGTCAGAATTGCCCTCTCGAGCCTTTACCTTTCCTAAAGCCAAACTGATCAGCTGTGGGTAACAGCAAATAATACCCAAATCCCTCGGAACCACTACTCTGTAATACTGCTATGAGTTGATAAAAGACCCTTTGGATGTCTTGATGCTGAACAGTCACACGGTAGTGTTTATTCCTCTGGCCCTCTATTAACGAAAACTACACTCCTGGAAATTGAAATAAGAACACCGTGAATTCATTGTCCCAGGAAGGGGAAACTTTATTGACACAATCCTGGGGTCAGATACATCACATGATCACACTGACAGAACCACAGGCACATAGACACAGGCAACAGAGCATGCACAATGTCGGCACTAGTACAGTGTATATCCACCTTTCGCAGCAATGCAGGCTGCTATTCTCCCATGGAGACGATCGTAGAGATGCTGGATGTAGTCCTGTGGAACGGCGTGCCATGCCATTTCCACTTGGCGCCTCAGTTGGACCAGCGTTCGTGCTGGACGTGCAGACCGCGTGAGACGACGCTTCATCCAGTCCCAAACATGCTCAATGGGGGACAGATCCGGAGATCTTGCTAGCCAGGGTAGTTGACTTACACCTTCTAGAGCACGTTGGGTGGCACGGGATACATGCGGACGTGCATTGTCCTGTTGGAACAGCAAGTTCCCTTGCCGGTCTAGGAATGGTAGAACGATGGGTTCGATGACGGTTTGGATGTACCGTGCACTATTCAGTGTCCCTTCGACGATCACCAGTGGTGTACGGCCAGTGTAGGAGATCGCTCCCCACACCATGATGCCAGGTGTTGGCCCTGTGTGCCTCGGTCGTATGCAGTCCTGATTGTGGCGCTCACCTGCACGGCGCCATACACGCATACGACCATCATTGGCACCAAGGCAGAAGCGACTCTCATCGCTGAAGACGACACGTCTCCATTCGTCCCTCCATTCACGCCTGTCACGACACCACTGGAGGCGGGCTGCACGATGTTGGGGCGTGAGCGGAAGACGGCCTAACGGTGTGCGGGACCGTAGCCCAGCTTCATGGAGACGGTTGCGAATGGTCCTCGCCGATACCCCAGGAGCAACAGTGTCCCTAATTTGCTGGGAAGTGGCGGTGCGGTCCCCTACGGCACTGCGTAGGATCCTACGGTCTTGGCGTGCATCCGTGCGTCGCTGCGGTCCGGTCCCAGGTCGACGGGCATGTGCACCTTCCGCCGACCACTGGCGACAACATCGATGTACTGTGGAGTCCTCACGCCCCACGTGTTGAGCAATTCGGCGGTACGTCCACCCGGCCTCCCGCATGCCCACTATACGCCCTCGCTCAAAGTCCGTCACCTGCACATACGGTTCACGTCCACGCTGTCGCGGCATGCTACCAGTGTTAAAGACTGCGATGGAGCTCCGTATGCCACGGCAAACTGGCTGACACTGACGGCGGCGGTGCACAAATGCTGTGCAGCTAGCGCCATTCGACGGCCAACACCGCGGTTCCTGGTGTGTCCGCTGTGCCGTGCGTGTGATCATTGCTTGTACAGCCCTCTCGCAGTGTCCGGAGAAAGTATGGTGGGTCTGACACACCGGTGTCAATGTGTCCTTTTTTCCATTTCCAGGAGTGTATTTAGTCATTTGATTCTCTGCGTCGTAGACAGGGAGACTAGTTATGTTGTGACTTTGTAGAACTATCAATGTCTTTAAAGAATTATTCAATAAATTTATGGCTGTTGAATATCTGTGTTCTGCAATGAAAGTAACTGGTTTGATTCAATAGTTTTAAGACTTCAAGTATAAGAAAAGAACAACTATTTCGAAAGTCGTTGACTTCGCAGTTTGCGAAGTGCGGTTTGTAATTTGACTTTTATGTGAATTACGACTTCTCACATTCTGCAGGATTTATGCCTAATTTATGAGTTCACAGGGATTCGTCAAGGAAAAGCTACACATTGGGGCGGAGTCTTTAAATGTGAATGATGTTGAGAAGCAGACCCATTACTCAGACTGCTGAAATCGTTCGACAAGTGGACTATAATAGGCAATCGAATAGACGATTGACGTTTTGTGCTCTTCCAGCACAAAGTTTCAATTGTATAGCTCTAATTAGCAGTAGCGTATGCGATTGTTCTTGGAACTGAGGCAGAAGAAGGATCGATTCATTGAACAGGGTACTCTGAGAATAGTTTAAGAACAAAACAGGAGTGTGGGATTTTAAGGATAATCTGAGGAGTTGGGGATGGTGGGCCCAAAAGGATGAAGTGAATGGAACGTTAAAGTGGTTTTGCAGGGTGGCTTCCAACTTAGTGCGGAGGTAGTCTTGCGTGTATTTGTATGGGGTGATGTGTATTTCTTCCGTCGGGTGTGATACGAGTGATAATGAATTATTCTGGGGGACGGACAGCCATGCGACCAGTGATGCACTGATGCAACTGCTCCAGTTTGGGAGTGGGTAAGGAGACAGAGGACTGCAGCATTAATGTAGATGCAGACTGTCAGCTTTGTTGTAATGGAATTTCAAAAATAGACGGTGGGGACAGTTAAATGTTGGCAAGGATTACATTTAGATTCTGAAGGTAAATGGCAAGGATGAGAAGCAAAACAGAATGATTGTATGGAGGACAGTTTTGTTGTGTGGTTAAGTGGAGGATAAAGGCGTTAACACTCCGTTGGGTAGGGGTGAGGCTGAACAAATGGTTAGAGCTAAGGGGAACACATACAACGGGATAGAATGTTGCGCTCCTGTGGTGCCATGACGAATGAAAGCGAGACGTTAGTGAAGGTACTTAAATAAGGCATGAGTAGGCGATGTGGACGCTGATGTGAAAGGCACGTCAGGAAACTGGGGTTGGAAGATAAAAGAACTTTAAAAAAGATATACTGAGGTGACGAATGTTATTAGATAGTGATATGCACTCACAAAGATGGCGGTAGTATAGCATACCGTAAACCAGATATACATAAGCAGTGCGTTGGCGGAGCTCTCATTTGTACTGAGGTGATTCACGTGAAAAGATTTCCGACGTTATTATGCCACACGACGGGAGTAAACAGACTTTGAACGTGGAATGGAAACTGGATCTAGAGGTGTGGGACATTCCATTTCGGAAATCGTTAGGGAATTTAGTATTTCGCGATCCACAGTGTCAAGAGAGCAAGAGAGTGCCAAGAATACCACGTTTCGCCGGCCGGTGAGGCCGAGCGGTTCTAGGCACTTCAGTCTGTAACCGCGCGACCGCTACGGTCGCAGGTTCGAATCCTGCCTCGGGCGTGATGACCTGTTATGCCCCTTAGTGCTCAGAGCCAAGCCAATACCACGTTTCAGGCAGTACGTCTCACCACGGACAGTACAGTAGACGATGGCCTTCACTGAACGACCGAGAGCAGCGGTGTTTGTGCATTGTTGTTAGTGCTAACAGACAAGCAACACTGCGTCAAATACCCGCAGAAATCAGTGTGGAACGTATCCGTTAGGAAAGTGCGGCGATATATGCTGTAAATGGGCTATGGTTGCAGATGACCGACGTAAGTACTTTTTCTAACAGCATGATATCGCGTGCAGAGCCTTTCCTGGCCTCGTGACCATGTCGGTTGGACCCTATACGACTGGAAAACCGTGACCTGGTCAAATGAGTCCCGATTTCAGTTGGTAAGAACTGACGGTAGGGTTCGAGTATGGTGCAGACCACCGAAGCCATGGACTGAAGTTGGATGTGAACAAGGAGCTATGCAAACCGGTGGTGCCTCCATACTGGGGTGGGCTGTGTTGGAATGGATGGGATCCTCTGGATGTTCCGTTACTAGGAGACCACTTGTAGCCATTCCTGTACTTCATGTTCCCAAACAACTATGGAATTTTTATGGATGACAATGCGCCATCTCACCTGGCCACAATTATTCACGATCTTAATTCCACCGAACATTTGTGGGTCATAATCCGGACGAGAGTTCGTGCGCAAAATCCTGCACCGGCAACACTTCCCTAATTATGGACGGCTGTAGAGGCACCATGGTTCAATATTTCTGCAGAGTGCTTCCAAAGACCTGTTGAGTCAACGCCACGTCAAGTTGCTGCACTAAGCCGTAAAGAAGGAGGCCCGACACGATACTAGCAGGTATGCCTTGACTTTTATCACCTCAGTGTACATCTTGTTGGGTACAGTAGTAGAGTAATTGAGGCGTTGGGATGTGGTGAAAGGACTCCTTTGAAAAAGGGTGGGTGTGGATACAGACTAACGTTTCCGGCTAAGTTGGTAGTGTGTGGTTTGTATTAATGGGAATATGTGGAATAGGACCTGTTATAAGTTTCTGCCGAAGGTGGGCGTTGTAGGCTGCCCTCTGATAGTTATACCGTGCTTTATTAGTAATTGAAGCAGACTGGTGGAGCGGTGTGGGTGTAGCTGCCTTACCAGGAGCGGCAACGCCAAGTTGCCGTTTGGGAATCTGCCTTCCGCAACATCGTCAAGTTGACTCACGTTTCACTGCCAGGATCTTTTCTTATAATGCTGACTGGAGGTTGCAGCCCCACCACTGGCTTATGACATAGACGGCACTTCAAGTTCAGTAATACTATAATTTGTTATACATATTTACCAAAAGTGACTGGAAGTTAAATACGTCGCTTGTTTACGAACTCAGATACTATACCTGAATTAGTTAACTTGGGTAACATAACCACAAAAACAAAGAATCGTGTTTCAGTCCATTTGAAAACAACTCATTAATAGTGAATCACGTACGGTGTAGAATGACATCGGTAAAGAACTTTACATTATTTTTTGAGTTATTGTTGCTTGCATTGGACTGATAGAAATGAAGGTTATGAGCTACTAATGAGCTGAAATATTAACAAGCCCTTTCTCATGAATTGGTACTAAGCTCTACATTAAAATGATAGTGAATAAAAATCACATTATAAAGAAAAATTCGTAACACTATTACTGGCTGACCAAAAAGAAAAGGTTTGAAATAAATCATAAACTTGTGAATGTTGGGCTCCATAAGGTCCCCTTTCTGTGCAGTGACCGTGGAATATAAAATTATAAAGTATGTAGCAACCAGTCGCAGATACATAAGTTATTCGTCTTGTTGCAAATCGATTTCGACTGATATCAGTAATCATCAGTGCATTTTTCTAACCGACACATTCCATAAGCAGAAGAACTGTCCTTGGCAGATTTATACCATGATATAAACCAGCCAAGGACAGTTCTTCTACTTATGATAGATTTCTATCATGATAGAAACCCGCCAAGAACAGTTCTTATACTTATGGCATGTGTCGGTTAGAAAAATGCACTGATGATGACTGATATCACTCTAAATCGATTTGCAACAAGATAAATAAATTATGTATCCGTGAATGGTTGCTACATTCTTTATAATTTTAAATCAAATACTAATACAAATGTTAAAAGCGTAGCACTGGTGTGTAATCGATCACTCACGCAGTCTCTCTCTCTCTCTCTCTCTCTCTCTCTGACACACACACACACACACACACACACACACACACACACACACACAAACACACACACACACATACATGTACACGTATCATCCGAGTTGTCGCAATGAAAGGCCAAGATATAAAAGATGAAATAGGGAAAGATGACAAAAAAATTTCATAAAAGTTTGTGACCAACTGTTTCAAAGTGTTGGTGATAAAAGTCTAGGAGTAATAAAGCACGTCATGGGAAAGAACTTTTCTTAGAGACAAAATGTTTGCTAATACTTCCAGGTGACGATAGGGTAACTTATGACGGGTTGTGCACCTGAGAGGCGGAGTTCCAGCCGTTGTTGCCGAGCTGTTCTAGGCGCAACAGTCTGGAACCGCGCGGCCGCTACGGTCGCAGGTTCGAATCCTGCCTCGGGCATGGATGTTTGTGATGTCCTTAGGTTAGCTAGGTTTAAGTAGTTCTAAGGTGTAGGGAACTGATGACTTCTGATGTTAAGTCTCATAGAGTTCAGAGGGATTTGAACCATTTGAAGAGGCGGAGCAGCAATGGGTGCTCTGTGGCGTTCGTATGCAACTTGTGCTGCCTATCAGTCAGTCATCTGCTGCGCGTCATAGGCAGTAGGCCGGGCCAAATTAAAGTTCCTGACCCCTTTTAAATGATCTTTTCTCGATTTTAGGCACCTATTCGTAGGGTTTCCTGGTTGAAAATCACTTTATCAGTTTACTAGCGTAGGCAACATGCTGCACATTTGGTTAGTAGACATTGCTAGGTCGGAGAAATTGTTATCATCTCACTACCTTTGAATATTTAAGGTCGCCTAGTGTCACAGGAAACTGTCAGTTCTTCCTCATCACGTGATATAACACGCGTAGACGTTTGCCACCAAGCCTTTGAGAGAAAATTTAGCTTGGAAGCAGTACTAGAAACGAGAACACCCCGCCTTCCCTAAAAGCGAGTCCTCAGTTGTTAAGACACTCCGATTTTTAGACCAATTTTACGTAAGATTGCTTGTCACAAGTTTCAGTTTTGCGATTCAAATGCTGCTGGCTAGACATCTTGTCGACCTGACCTTGGCAATGGCGTAATAATAGAATCTGCTGTCAACAGAAATGTAACAAGTTGGTACTTAGGGCATACATAACATTCGTTGGGAATTTCTGAAACCGTTGAAGGTAGTGGCAACTAAACAACTGCTCAGATTGGTATGTAGAATATATGCGACAGGAAACATATGACTCGGTTTTAGGAAAAATTCCATCCACACAATTCCGACGACAGGTAAGGCATATAGGCGTTAAAACTATCAGTCAGATTAACAGCTCATGCAAGAAACAATATAAAACGCAACCTAGCAAAGAAAGCACTCCGTGAAAATTAAGTCAGATATTGTCAAGCACTGGCCTTAATTTGAAGAAGAAAATTATTCAGAATATACATTTAGAGCACATCATTGGAGGGAAGAGAATCAAGGACAGTGTAGGGACGATGTAGTGCTGTAGGAGGATGTTGAAAACTAAATGGAGTAATAGGATGAGAAATGAGGAAGCTCTCCGCCAAATGGGCGAAGAGAAGAACACTAACAAGAAAGAGGGACGTATATTAAAGCATCAGCTATAGTTTCCACACTATTATGTGAGGTGACAGCCTAATCGCCTTCCCTCTCACATTCCTTTGTGACGTTAATTACATTCGAGTTGATGCGATTTTGTTTCTGTGTTAGCTATAATTTTGTGTGGGACAAGGTTAATGGGTAATATTTCTTCAGTGATTTATTTTCATACGTTTTTATCTATTTAAGACTCTTAAAATGTATGTTTGCGCAGGTATAGATTCGTGGGGCAGCGTTTTCGTTACCTCGACTCTGCTTTGCAGTACGAATTGGGAAATATTCTTATGTCTCGCAGGAGGCGGCTGGGTGACACCACCCAGCCACACGCCTGCTGGCTAATGTGCAGTCGCTTTCAGATGCTGTGTGAGCGGCCGCCAAAGAGCTCTTGGTGACAGCAGGAAGTGTTTTTTCTGTATGGAAGTCGCCGCACTGGCATTTTAGCCCTACTCAGAGACCCAAGAGCGAACAATACTCAGGGACGGAGATATGGCATTAACTTTAGCTTCAGTCGCAGCAGTCACCTAATGTCTGTCTCATCCGCATCCGCGGAATGCGAGCAACAGGACCTTCCGGGCCTAATAGCGTCTTTGCGGGACTCGAACGATTAGATAAGCAACTTAATAACATGAATGGTGTTTGTGTAAATTTTTTAGGAGAGGAAGCCCCCCAACGGCGTTTTTTGGAGGGGTGGGTTTGGGCGCGCTTTCTGCATTAGGCGGGGCTTTCTGACAGGCTCTTCCCTCTTCATCAGGCGAGTCAGAACTTAAATTTATTGGAAGCTTTTCTGACTGGAAGATGTGTCTCGAATGTGCTCAAAGATTAGGAGAGGGCTAAGTGACGAGTACTGCTTCTAGGCTAGGTAAAGAGTAGGTGTCTGGAAGTGGTAACCATTTGGTAGACATCGGACACAGTGGTTGATTGTCGGTGCAACTTGATGTGGAGACTGTCGCTGGTCGACGAAGACAGACGGCGGGCGTAGAGATGTGGCCGCACCCCGAAGCCTACCGCGAATCAACGGTAAGATCAGCTAAATGCGGAACAGTAGGTGCGCACCCGAAGAGATAGAGACGGATTTCAGTTTGTATATATCGGGCAACACTCAATTAGAGAACCGACCCACGTCAAGCAGTATTCATTGCCTTCCTTTCGATATTTAACCTGCCACAGCTGAGCGGTCAAACATTTAAAGAAATTGACTTGCGATATCATGTGCTGTGATATCTGATGTCACTGAAATGTTCCAGTTTCTTGGTTCAGCCCCGGCCCTCCCTCAACATGTTACAAATAATGCCAGTCTTTAATTGTTTCTGTCACCTGTTAAATTTAACTCATTGCGTTTACACATTGAGATTGATTACACAATTAGATAGATTAAAATATAACGAATAAATAATGGAAATTAAATTACTTAGATGTTGAAGTTCTCGCCGAATTGTACGCCAGCACATGCCGCTATGGCCTGTACTCATTAAGGTCCTCAGCTCTGTGAGAGAAAATTGCTAAATAGAGTATTATAGGCCCTTTGCTGCTCCATACCTACACAAACTACTTTGGAGACAATATGAGCAGCCGTTTTTTGGTTGTTTGAAGATGACGCTGTCGCTTATCGACTAGTAAAGTCATCATAAGATCAAAATAAATTGCAAAACGGTTAAGGAAAGATATCTGTATGGTGCGAAAAATGGTAATTGGCCCTAAATAACGAAAAGTGCGAGGTCATCCACATGAGTGCTTAAAGGAATCCGTTAAACTTGGCTTACACGATAAATCAGTCAAATCTAAAGGCCATAAAATCAACTAAATACCTGGGAATTACACTATGAAAAACTTAAATTGGAAGGAACGCTTAGAAAATGTTGTGGGGAAGTCTAACCAAAGACTGCGTTTTATTGGCTGGACACTTAGAAAATGTGACAGGTCTACTAAAGAGACTGCTTCCACTACACATGGCCGTCCTCTTTTAGAATATTGCTGCGCGGTGTGGGTTCCTTACCTGATAGGATTAACGGAGTACATAGAAAAAGCTCAAAGAAGAACAACACGTTTTCTATTATCGCGAAACAGTGGGGAAAGCGTCACTGAAATGATACAGGATTTGGAATGGGCATAATTAAAAGAAAGGCGTTTTTCGTTGCGGAGGATTCTTCTCACGAAATTACAATCACCAACTTTCTCCTCCGAATGTGAAAATATTTTATTGACGCTGACCTACATAGGGAGAAACGATCACCATGATAAAATAAGGGAAATTAGAGCCCGTACGGATGATATACGTGTTCGTTCCTCTCGCGCGCTATACAAGATTGGAATAACAGAGGATTGTCAAGGTGGTTCGGTGAACCCTCTGCGAGACACTTAAGTATGATTTGCAGAGTAACTATGTAGATGTGTGTGTTAGAAATCAGTGATACCTTATCGGTCGTTCTGAAGTTCAGCAATTAAAATCGGTTGTACAGGTTTCTCTCTATGGCAGAAATTAGAGCTAATAATAAAATCAATATTCAAGGGATTCCAGACGATTTGGCACTTAGGACCGAATAAATAACGTCAATCACGTTTTTAATGAACAGTGAGCTCAGCTACCCAAAGTGCTTGTTATAAGGCGAATTGACTCGCTGGGAGAAAAAGCACATTTGCGACATAGCAGCATCAGCAAACGCTCCCTCACGAGAATTTGGAGGGGGGGGGGGTAATTCTTATAGGACTCAGTTACAGCTTTCTGCAAATACAGCTTTTCAACTTTGTCACGCACCGCTTGTACGCACTCAGCCCACCCCACTGCAGCTGCCTAATGTCCGAGCGCCAGGCACTGTACGGCGGAGTGAGTAAGAGGTTAAAGAAGTAGCGCAGCAGACTTTAATTACTAACACACACTGAACGTTATTTTCTTTGGATTTTACACAGTGTCCTATTAAAGAGATGTACAGGAGATATGCCATTCATCAATGTCACTGGCATGATTAAATTGTAAATCGAAAATCAATAATTTCATTTCATAATTACTCTTCAGGTGATTACATTAATTAATTTGGAATTGAGGCTTACATATAAGGCTGCAGAATGCCGGTACCGGAATATCATTAAATTAATATTAATTGTATGTATGTACGAAGTTGATCTATTACAGACTTATATCAGCTAAACATAAATCTGTCCGAACAGGCCCCGGAAGGCCCAACAGTAGCTTCCGATCACTGTGTCATCGTCAGACGACGGATGTTACTGGATATGAATGTGGAGGGGCATGTGGTCAGAACACTGCTCTCCCGTCCATTGTCAGTTTTTGTGTCGGGAGGCGCTACTTCTCTATCAAGTAACTCCTCTATTTGCCTCTAAGAGGGTGAATGCATCCTGCTTGTGTACAGCGCTCAGCAGACTAGGACAGTCATCTATTCAAGTGCTAGGCAAGTCAGGCAGTGCTTAACTTCGATAGATGTATTACTTGCCATTTTTATCGTAATATGAACTCACCGATCTCGAAGAAGTTTTCAGAACACATTGGGCAGCCTTCAGTATCCCGCGAATAAGAGGGCTCGGATTGTTACTGTGCCGGACAGTACTTCATATGGGCCATTTGCCTGCTGAGGGCACCGAGCGAGGTGGCGCAGTGTTAAGCACACTGGACTCGCATTCGGGAGGACGACGGTTTAATCCCGCGCCCGGCCATCCTGATTTAGGTTTTCCGTGATTTCCCTAAATCGCTCCAGGCAAATGCCGTGATGGCTCCTTTGAAAGGGCATGGCCAACTTCCTTCACCGTCCTTCCCCAATCCGATGAGACCGATGACCTCGCTGTTTGGTCTCTTCCCCCAAACAACCCATCCCAGCTGAGTGGGACGGAAAGAGCGATAATCAACCGAAGCCCGTGAGGTTTGAAAGCTTTACTTTCAGAAATTCATGATTGCCTACTACCTGAATTATGGCCCAAATTTTCGAGCGGGATCTGTTACGGGGTCTGATGACTTGAATGTGCTCTCTCGCCTCCGTAAAATATGCTGACAATTTGGTGATGTTTCCTTGTGCGGTGAAGAGATTGGCACAGGAGACAAATTCGTTGCAGGCCACATCGAACGTCAGGAGACGGTTAAGAAGAAAAATAAATTCGTTGACCAACGAAACGCCAACAGCATACGAGATACAGTATACGAGATATCCAAGACCTTATATCATTTGCACGAAGGAAGGGAAAATCCTTAGCGTTTCCAAGAAAGACAGGTACAGCTATCAGAGTCAGAGTTCACGACTGCGCCCTGCGATATCGCGCCTCGCCTAATAGCGAGGGAAGATAGGGGAGGTGGGGCGGCTGCTGCCCCCAGGGTCTTATCAGTCCATGCAAATCCAGAGCCACCTCCAGGTCCCTACCACTGCTTCCTTCCACCTTTTCGTCTGCCTTGCCTGTCTCTCTCTCTCTCTCCCTCCCTCCCTCCCTCTCTCCCTCCCTCCCTCCCTCATTTCTCCTTACGTCCTTACGTTTCCGTGCCTGCGGCGAGGCCGCCACTTCTTTCCAGATAAAATATTGACATTCTGCGGCCAGCGCTATGTCGCAACCGGTCCCGACACCCTTGGCCACTGCGCATGGCGTTGGGAAGGAAATGCATTCACGTCCCACCCGTCACCTGACGTGTTGTCTCTCAATATTCTGAGTCAGACATTCGAATACATCCGATCACCCCACCACAAAAAGGAAATATCGAAGTTTCTGTGGTTACCAAGATCAGTAGCGGCAGGTGATCTCCTTCAGACACCGTGGTCTCGGGGTAGAGTATTTCACTAAAGTTTCGGTCCCGGACTCTGTCCTAGTCACAATGATGGCCAAAGACGTCTGAGATAAGATGTGACCAACATTCTCATAACGATCTTGTCAAAGAGGACGAAGATGCATAAATAGGTTCAAGGCGTCAACTTGCCAATCAGGATGGGGAACTGCCCCTGCCGGCCGAAGTGGCCGTACGGTTAAAGGCGCTGCAGTCTGGAACCGCAAGACCGCTACGGTGGCAGGTTCGAATCCTGCCTCGGGCATGGATGTTTGTGATGTCCTTAGGTTAGTTAGGTTTAACTAGTTCTAAGTTCTAGGGGACTAATGACCTCAGCAGTTGAGTCCCATAGTGCTCAGAGCCATTTGAACCATTTTTTTGAACTGCCCCTAAAAAGCAGATGAAACAGCAATCATCAATGGTATGAAGATGCAGTATGCAATGGAAACTACTCTATTAAATGCACTTAAGCGGACCTGGACGTTAAAATGACTGAAAATCGAAGAAAAATTTTGCCGCCATCTAAAGACAAATTTCTCGTGTTTATTAACTTTTAAATTGTTATTATATTCCTAAACACTCGTTGAACAAATGTCTGAACACTGGTTTCAGGAAAGGAGTTTCACCATGAACATTTCATGCCTGCCAAAGTCATGGAAACAATAAAGCCAACACACAGGGACCTTGCAGATAAAAAGTAACGTAGCAAATGTCTACATGGCCGTATACAAATCCATAATGAGAGTTTCAACAGCTGCGAGTAGCAAAAACAGTGTTTGCTGGATGGACAGTATTCAAAATGGGTGTGATGGATGCTGCCATCTGTTACAATAATGGTGTAATCAGTAGGACAAAAGTAATGGACAAATTAGGCATCCAGCCAGGAAATAAGATGATAGCTGCTCTGACTGCCATAGATCGTCAGCGACTAGTTGAAGCTCAAAGGGCTGTGGCAGCCACCACTGAAGAGTCAAGAGTAGGGAAAAGGCTCCTAAAGAAGTCTACAGAGGATATAGAAGCAGCTGGCCAGCAAGATTATGCTGCTGGAATGGTGAGTCAAACACACTAGTATAAATGTTTTCTCATTTTCTTGAAACTACATTTTCAGAACATTAGGTACACATAACTTCACAATCGTTTTATCCATGTTCACCAAATTTCTATCAAGTGAAGAATGGTATAAGATCTTTGTATTATGCCTAATACATGGCAGAAATGATGTATGTTTGTTAATCTGTATATAATTTTAGCGGTATTTTTAGACAAAATATTAAGTTCCCATAATAAGGTTTCTTTCTGTTTTCTCAGATATACTCAAAACTGTAAACCGAGAGGCATAATGTGTTCCTATGAAGTTGACAGCAGCCTGCCACAGTTTCAATGCTATTAGACTGATGATGGGCCAGGAAGTGGTACCAGAATGGGAACTTGTATTACCAAAACATCTATTAGGCAAAATACTGTAATTCTTAAACTGTAACAGATATTACGGCTTCAGTTAATGGCATTTATTGTTGGTAAAAAACCACAACTTCCTCCGCATTGTAGATCAAGAGTAATGTGCACTGAGAGCGAGGTATAAAAATGCAGCCCGTTCACTTCCATGCCCCTTAACGTGAAGCCACAGAACGTAGTGCCTGTAATTCAAAAAGCGTACTGAAGTTCGCTCCGTTTACAAAAGATTCTGAGCTAGTACCCTATTCAGATACCTAGGAGGGTACTGTCAAGAGTGGGTGACAACCAGAAAAGTATTCAGTAATCAACAAAGGCCTACCATTCTACGAGTCACAGCACGGAATATCGTATTTAAACGTCGTAGGGAAAGACAAAAATCTCAAATGCAAGGCTCAATCCAGATATAGTGTAATAAATACAGAAGGTAGGTACAGTGAAGTGGAATAAAAAGAAAACAATGCCCTTGTCTGATGACTGTACAGTGAAACCTGCAGCCACCGGATAAGATGTAACTGGAACAGGATTCAGTACAAACAAGAAGTCTGGACAGAGATAGTTACTTCGAAAAAATCAGTGACTGGGTCCATTCTCATCAGATTCGACGTCAAATTAATACTAAAAATAAGAGCACGAGTATATACTGTATGCCAACGTCAAAAGCAGAAGATGATCAAAAGAATATCGCAAATGTTGCTGGACGCGATCTGATCTTTAGTGATACATACGAATTTTTGCAGCCAAGATCGCTTCTTGAAATACTTTTATTTCCTCTATTAGCCGTTTCGATAGGTGTAACTGTCATCTTCGGATCTTCTGGATATATTTGCAGAAGATCCCATATAGACTCCTAGGCTTGTTGAAACCGGTCACTGAAGAAATAAAAATATTTCATCATGCGATCTTGACAGCAAAAATTCGTAGTTATAGCTAGAGAAAGTATATTAGGACGTTGTAAGGGCAACTCAGTAGGTCAAAGAAGACGAAATTACAATTACTACGGGTGATTTGAAAACGCAGTAGTATGGGAAGGAATAGAAGACATGATTGAGAGAGAATTGGGCTAGGTTGTAGGAATGAGAGAGGAGAAAGGCTAATATAGCTCTGTATTAAACTTCATCTATTAGAAATCAATGGACAGTTCAGAAATCACAATAAGAGGAGGTGTGTAATTATTCTTGGTAACGGCCTAGAGGCACGGCAAGATTCCAGCTGGATTACATTATGGTCCGAGCTAGATTACAAAGTCAGATTTTCATTTCTAATTGTGAGACGTACCCAGTAGCAGATATAGATTCAGACACCAATTTAGTAGTGACGAACAACAGGCTGAAGTTTAAGAGAATCGTCAGCAACGATGAGGAATGATGATGTACGTTTGAATTTCTCTAAGACAGTAGATATTGAGATTATGAATACCACTGCAGGCTGTTCAGTTGAAATGGAATGATCGTCTTTACGAAGGGCATTCACAGAAGTTGGACAGCCAAATATAGATGCAAGGAAGGTAATTGCGAGGAAACCTTGATAAGAGAAATACTTCAATTTATCGACAAAAGGAGGAAGCTGAAAAATTTTCAGGAAAATCCTACACATCTACATACGTGAACATCAGAACATAATTAGGCTTTTATTTTGTAAAACATGTTCTGATACGACTATTTTCTCAGTATTTCAGAATCATAAACACCCCTTGTACTCTATCCTGCGTTGCTAAATATTGCACACTGTTTGTAACACTAACAAGGTACCATGCTGAACATGCAGTCATGTTTCATCCATATTCAGTACAGTATCCCACAAGAATACTAATCCATCAATATTGCGCCTATGTTTAAACCACGACACAGCCAAGCCCTGCAGTAATTAATTATTATGATGTAATGTGACATGGCCCTCATGTTTTATGGACTCTAAAACTGTACAGAGCAAGGGAAATGCATTCGCACCGGAAACTGCACTATGTGGGCAGTAAAGAGAAGCAATCTTCTCTGGAGAGGAGCGCCATTTTCCGACGAGTAACCGGATGGAGGGAAGCGTGTGGTGCTGTGGGACAAGCAAGACGAATATGGAGTCGAGAGGGACGGCTCTTGCGAAATAAACCAGCGCCGTGAATGGAGACCCCGGCTGACACCTGCCATATAACATGCGAGCGCTTCAAGTGCGTCGTAGAGTCTCAGGCAAGAATGCCAGGGCAGCCACGCATAAGTTGCATCTGTGCTCGTAAAATACTGTACTGGCAAGTATAAGAAATAAATTATAGAACAGACTTCCGCTTCGCAAAGCAGAACACACAACTAAAAGGAAATTAAAGGTGCACTACACCGTACAGCACAAAAAGTTGTTTGTGATAGCAGTGATTTTCATTTTAAGCATCATGAGATAATTTATCGGATGTAAAGTTTTACGAAAACTACACATAGATACGACAATTTCAAATTCAGTTTTAGAGAAGATGCGAAATTATAAAATAGCATTGGCAAAAACATATAACTGTAATTCTTCACATTTCTCTGTATCTTTTTCAGATGATGTATGTTAGTTACGGCTGTCACAATGACGGCTACTATCATAGAGGTCTTCCACTACGTATCTAATTACAGAAGTGCTGGTATACAGAGAGGGAAAAATAAAAATTGGCTACAAAATATTTCGTGCGCCTTAAGATAGCAACCCAACTTGCATCTTTCATATTTTGGGTGGATGATATTAGTAGGTTCGAAGCCAGTTGTACTTGGTCCGCTAAGTACCTCAAAATAAACGGATGAACTGTTAGTATTAGGCCGGCCGGGGTGGCCGAGCGGTTCTAGCCGCTACAGTCTGGAACCGCGCGACCGCTACGGTCGCAGGTTCGAATCCTGCCTCGGGCATGGATGTGTGTGATGTCCTTAGGTTAGTTAGTTTTAAGTAGTTCTAAGTTTTAGGAGATGATGACCTCATTAGTTAAGTCCCATAGTGCTCAGAGCCATTTTTTTGTTAGTATTAGTATTATGTTTGTGGTACGGTACACCAACGATAAAAAATAAGGATTCAGATAAGTAGGTCAATATACAAGAAAACATTAATCCCCAAGAGCTGTTGTTCAAATGTAGGATAACGTCAAAAAGTGTAAAGTGTACGTCGAAGCCTTCAAGTTTTAGTAACTTCGAAATATCTTCCAAACAAGAAAGTTTATTTGGTTAAAACCAGATTCATAGAGATACGAATTGTCGCCCACTAGCCCATACGAATAAGCCATTGATAACCAAACATTTACTGCATATGTGTCACTCAGATAAAGTCATAGTTTAGTATAATGGTACTTAATGTCTTAGCTAACTTGGGGCGCACTGGTAGAAGACGAGTATTTTTGTACCACACATAATATACTTAAAATAATGGGTCGGGGTGTACCAATAAGAGTAGCATCTTTCGGCGAGAGTTTCATATTGAATACCTTCAATATATCATAAGTTCATATTAAAGGAACTTCACGAATTTTTTTTTAAATTTGTTTTTGAATCAGTCGTGTGGTACACGCTGTCACTCAACCATTTTATATTTTCTCGCCTCAGTCATGTATTAATGTTAGAATGAGTTTTCCGCCATTTAAAAGTAGAAGCTCTTTTTTATTTTATGTTACCATCATGGTTTCGGCCTTAAACCATCATGAGGTACAATTACATTCTGTTAAGTGAAGTCATTGTCAAGATCTATTTAACTGGGCGTCCCAGCGTGTAGATAAGTACACACCGAAGTGGAGGTATCAAGCATGTCTTCCAGCCACATTGTAGCTCAATTGAATTTTGACTGGAAAACATGTTTGGTGCCTGTCTGGAAGTTACTGGTCAATCAGTAACTTGTGCAGTAAATTTTCACACCATGTTCACTGCATATGTAGCAACTGTATTGCTGTTCATTCTGTAGTTTGATTATTTTATGGATAGAAAATATGTTTGCTGCCTGTCTGTCATACATTTCGGTGGTTTCATACTTATCTACACGCTGGACACTCAGTTCAATAGATCATTGTGATGGCTTCACTTAACGGAGCCTAATTGCACCCAACATGGTTGTACTTGATAATGGCTTAAGGCCGAAATCCCATAGTAATGTAAAATAAAAAGCCGGCCGGAGTAGCCGTGCGGTTCTGGGCGCTACTGTCTGGAGCCGAGCGACCGCTACGGTCGCAGGTTCGAAACGTGCCCCGGGCATGGATGTGTGTGATGTCCTTAGGTTAGTTAGGTTTAATTAGTTGTAAGTTCTAGGTGACTGATGATCTCAGAAGTTAAGTCGCATAGTGCTCAGAGCCATTTGAACCACTGTAAAATAAAATTGTTTGTACAGTCAAATGGCGGAAATGCCATTTACATAATAGGTGCTCATTTACTGGGCCGATCTGATACTTGCTTTGGGATAGAACATAGTAGTTAGCATCGCTTCCTCTAAATTACGGAGTCACAAGTTCGATTCCTGGCTGGATTGAAAGTTTCCTTCACTCAGGGACTGCGTGTTTATATTGTTATGATCATTTATTCTCGTCTTGATCACAAAGACGGGAAACTCGCCAGCGTGACGTAGAAAAGAAGCATTAGCTCTAGGCAGGCAAACAACCCCACACGGAGTCTTCCGGCTAGTAATTCGATCTTTTCCATTTCACGAACAGTGCATATAATACACGGAAAGTCCCGTGCTAAATTGCGGACAGTTGTCTCATCAGCAAGCTCAGGCTAATTCCAAAATATGGAATATTGACAAAGCTATGGCCAACAACGTCAACTGACTGATACTTTGACCAAAGTAGGAATCCATACATTACGCAGAAATACCCTACTCGGAGGCTAGCGAGCAGGGCTTCGTTTCGTCTTATATCAGGAAGCAAATGCGCCCAGCGGAGTAGTAGATTGTATAAACTGTATCTGTCCGTCACTTCTAACTAATTCTCTTTCCGTTTAATGAACCGCATCATTTTAGCAAGAGAACCTGTTGTAGTCGATAAGGTAGAGACACAGACATGTGCGGAGCGCAGCGATATAGTGGTATACTGAAAGCTGAAAAGGAATTTCAACACTTTGTTGACATTCAGTAACCCTACACGCAAAACAGCATTGCTTGAACAGTCACAACGTGCTCTTTCACAATCACTGATAATCATAACTTAGAAAAAAGCTGTTTCATGAACGTGATTTCTAAATACTTTTCAAAATTAATTAAACTGTACATTACAAAAAATTACTTGTGCTTGGTCTCAACGTCAATTTAGCAATACAAAACCTCACTGTATGTCAAAGTGTCATTAAACCAAAAGCTGTGGAAAAAACGCACTTATTCCTTGAAAGATCTTTTTGCAGAAAGCTCTCAGCCAGCAGTGTTTTCAGTATCCCATCACTCTTCTAAAAGAATCACTTTCGTAACACATTTCTACCGTGCTCTTCAACATGACCACTTCCTTTGGCGAGGCCCACAGTTCGAATGGCCACAAGTCTAAAACGTCCCGAAGTTCCACATACCGTACATCAGTCCTCCGTAGCCGACAAGCACTTCCGATCTTTACCACCATGATGGCGACACTAAATTCATTTGCCTTCCTTGGCACACCATGCACCTGCTGTCGATACCCGCACGGAGTCCTAACACTGTTTTGACCACCTCGTCTGCATGTCTCTTCTCTCGTTGGGCGCGCAGCGGTACTCACCTACGATGACCGGAGGCCACTCTTCAACAAATGCCGACCGTTGTTTCTTTCATTCCGAATCTCAACAAAGCAATAATATCACGCTTACAGCAGTAAATGTCCTTGGAAACACACTCAAGGTAATCGAGTATAACCAAAAATAATTGGCCTTATCTATAATACGGCTCAATACTATATTTTTATTAACAGGAATAGGTTTGGCCAAAAGACCATCCTCGTCTCGGATTAAATTTACATCAAGTAAAAGCAAGATTTTTTGGCGTCAAATGATTAACTGTCTTTGGTTGCAACATCTGTCACGTATGCACTGTGTAAATAACAACACACTCGCGCCAAGGAACATTCATACGCTTCAACTAATGCTAATCAGTGACTTGAAAATGGCCGTTTGTCCGAAACTGCTTGTCTGCAAACAAATATACATTGCAGCAGCTTTTGGTAGTTGCATGTTTCCATTCTTGAAGCTGCACTGCACTGTTTGCAGGAAACATCCGTGTGCAGTGGCGTTACCGCATATAGGATGGCTCCATATTTTGCAGCCGCAGGCAGTTTTTAGGCATTCTTTTATGTCACGTACGCACTTTCGCTGCACAAAATTCTAACATGACCTCCAGTGCCATGGTGGTCAGGAGAAACTCAGCACTTTGGCTAGATGAGAGTTTCTGGCACACACTGGAACACACACACACACACACACACACACACACACACACACACAAAACCTGCTACGCGGACAATTTAAAAACATTACATGCAGCAAACTACTCCTTTGATGTCAGTTTGAAAAATATCGGCCGAGTACTGGACGGAACTGTTTCATAGGACGAGAGATATTAAATCGCCATTTGCTATAAAAGAGTAAACTATAAGAGATAATGAGAGAAATGACACCTGTAATTGGGAGTAATGGATGATTGACCTGTCTTCTCTGACCTTAATTTTTTTTTAAATATTACTTTACGTAATTTCCCATATGCCACGATTTCCAATTCCTTAAATAAGTCCTCGTATCTGCCCGGCTCTGATCACGTGTAGCGAGATGGATTTTTCTTATGTCCTCTGGTTTCAGACTGATTATTCTTCCTCATTCTTCTTTCTTCTTTTGCTGGTGCTTTGTCCCGCGGTTTCGCAGGGTCGGTTAGGTTAGAACGGATTTCGCAAGGTTAATTTTTAAGGGGTGGCCAAATGCCTTTCCCCCGGGGTGGAATTAGTGTATCCTAGCTGTCTGCGGCTAGTGTAATCCATGGAATAGTGCTGACGTGTTCACATGTCTGCGAGTCGTGTAACTAAGGCAGAACGTGAGGACCAGCCTTGCATTCACCTATTAGGATGTGGAAAACCGCCTAAAAACCACATCCAGGCTGGCCGGCACACCGGCGGATTCGATCCAGGGCCGGTGGGCCAACCTGAGTTTAGAGAGCAGTGCGTTAGCGTTTTCGGCTAACCTGTCTGGTCTGATTTTTCTTCGATATATCTCCTTAAATAATGTTTCTTCATCTTTTCCGATAATTCAAGAGTGTAAATTTCATAACCAAACGAACGCACCCTTGTGATTGGCTGCACGTGATACGCTATAATGTTTCATGATTCTCGAGGTGTTTTAGTTCCCACAGTGTTTCTTCTCAGCGTAGATTGGTTAGATACTGATCTAAAATCATTCCCGTCAATTTCTGTTGTAATTCGTCAGACTTTATCAAGATTTCTTGGCAGCTGACGAGAGTTGTGCTAGGTAGACATTTCATTGCCACGTGGCTTTTGAAAATATGGGTTATTGTGCTCAATTTTTGCTGAGATTTGTTTCGATAGTGCTGTAATATCAGTGCTGACCTTTCGGTACCAGAACTGACACGATTCATCTGGCGTATCTTTGCTAGTTCTCCCACGTGGAGACATTCAAACAAGTTGGTAGTACATCCTACACTTTTATCGCACTCCCATTTGTCTTGCGTGTTGCCCTTATCCATGTAGTACAACAAAATCAGTCATTTCTCCACAAATACGTTACACTATTTGGCATGCACCGATCATTTTATCATCCGATTCCTCCTGTCGCCACAGTGATGATACGCTTCAGTGATTATAAAGGTATGTTCTCTTGTATTCGGGGGGAAAAGGTTTGAGAACTATGATTCTTTGAATAAGATTAATGCGTACGTTACTGATATGAATATATTTTAACATGATTTCACCTCCATTCCTTTAATCAAAGATTATTGCTAATGTTCCACTTCCATGAGTTATGCTAATGAATTAACTGAATATCCACCAGGGCCGACCCACTGTTCTAGTACGTCAGGGACCACAATTGAAATAATTTTTCTGTGTAGCGTCATTCAGTTGTAACGGTCGAGCGGATATTCTTTTGGGCTCTTGCACAAAATTGAGTCCCGTTCAGACATTTTCACACGCATCTTACACGTTGCAACTTGGGTTGGCTTTTCAGGAGAGTAAATCGACTGCTGACAAATGAGGAGCAGTATACCACTTTCCCTACTATGCAAGTTATGCTATTGATGTCAGCGGCAAAGAAACTGAAATTGACAGCACTTTTTTGGGACATTTCTTTCTTCTCCTCGAACTAGTCCCCTAGATCTTCCTCTACCTATCGCTGAGAAAGGAAGAGCTCTACTGGTGGAGCTTCGGAAATTGTTATGCCAATAAAATGTCATTTTAAGATTGACGAAAAATGTGCCTACCTTTTGTGCCGTATGTTCCAGCAAGTTAAGGTTAGAAAAAATTTAATGAATGCCCTGAAGTTGCACTACTATCTATTAAATGCAGTCAGCATTAAAAATGCCATACAATAATTTACTATTTATTCAATGATATTTTTTATTCGGCCCTCTCGGGAAATACTGTAATATGTTTGGTCAAGTACGGTATATCCTTAGCTTCAGATGAGAGTTGGACATAGCTTGCTGCTGTGAGTGGTTTCCTGATGCAGTTGAAATATGAGGGAAAGATTTCTCTTAGTGTCTTTGTGAGGCGTTGCAGTATGATGTAATTCACCTTACAATCACCGGGTAGAATATAGGATGAGTAGATAAAGCCTACTGCAGCTCCCATGTTAAGAAGAGCCCCTCGGAGAGCTCCACATTGTTGAATCGAAACACCAAATTGTCATTCTCAGCGACGATTTTGCACTGCCAGAAAGACGGATTCTGAGTGGCGATGGCTCCATTTCACTCAACTGTCTCTCCATGGCCCCTGGTGACTTGGTTGGATATAGAGACCACTGTTTCTCTTTACATTAGTAATCAGGCATCTCCAACATCTGCTGTAAGTTACATTGAAGGTTTCTCATAGTAATAATAATAATAATAATAATAGTTTGAGATAAGTATTTTTTGCAGTTCAGTAATTCACGTTACAATCCCTTTCTGCTTTCTTTGATAATATCACAACACTCTGCTTACTATAATGCACTATTGCACGTTTTCAGCAGTCGGCCGTCACTTGAAGCGTCACGGAGCCACATTTCTGCTCCTGATTAGGGAACGGCACCTCTCAGTCCAGCCTGGGACGTGCATGACTGCTTTGGAGATGATACATTAGATGTAATGTGATACACCTAATTCTGGACGTTGTTACAATGTTCTTTTCTATCTGCGTAGCATCTTGTTAGCCGTGTTGACCATTCATACTAGTGGCGACAGTCTATAATTCAAATCGTAGACCACCACCAGTTCGGCAGCGCCCGTAAGGGCTGCAAGCATGTTGCTAGACTAATGGCCGAGATATACTCTGCAGTAATCCTAAATTTCACTCTGCGTCCAAGTCCTGAGCTTCCTCTCTTGTGTCACTCTGCCTATCTTCGTCTCTGAGTAACAACTACGCACTGAATTCAATATTATTTTTTTGTTGTATGAACTTCTGCCTTTGTTTTCCCATATAATGTTTGTCCTATCACGATGTGTCTTCACACACTGGTCGAAGCGCTTCGAACCTGTTCTCTTCACCGTCTTATCTTGCTTTACTAATATTATTTCAATTTTATTACTTTAAATAATAATGGTTATATGGGGAATTCGTGTGTCATAGTATGAATATAAAAAGAAATATAAAAATAACATAAGGAAAATAACTTTGTCAAAATGAAAGATTAAATATTAATGGTTTTTCTTTTATATAATTTCTGTTCAGTTTGATATCTGTCTCAAAAAATAACGAGATATTTTTAAACAAAGATCAGAATAATAAAACGTTGAATGAGGATAATAATAATAATAATAATAATTGTACGTGTACTGTGTGTATTATACATAAACACAAAGAAATTTATAAATTTCTCACAGCTATAGACTGTTTAATTTCGTCAAATGAAACAAAAACATTTGTCTATCGTTGAATGAGCCCATCTTACATATCTTGATGAAGACAAGTTGAAACATTGGCCGAAAGTTAGTGCATCATTGTACAGCATGGCATTTTCTATAGCTCAAAATAATACCACTAATGGCTATGAGCTGACATACAGCATAATAAATATCTGCGGTACAGAAATGTTAGTTGGTGAGCAATTCCCTTACGATGCCTAAAATCGTAAAACATAAAATACGAAGAAACATAATATCCTCTGATACCATCAGTGACTCATAACTGCAGTTAGTCACCACATACAATAACCTCACTATAATATTTCGTAATAACATGAAATGGAATGATCACATTGGCTCAGTTGTAAGCGAACTTTTGATTGTTAGCAACCTGAGAAAATACCATGTCTATAAAACAAGACTGTCCAGACTCCTAGAATATTGCTCACCTGTAGGTCTGATAACAGATAACACTATTAGGGGATCATGACCATATACAAATAACGGAGGCATGAATGTTTATTGCTTTGCCTCCTGGGGGAGCCTCACAGAGAAGCTGAAATACCTGGCTTGGCAGGAACTTTAAACTAAATGTAAAATTTCTAATGAAACACTAAATTAAATGTTTCCAAATTAATATACAACAATCCCCATGTATCACTCTTATAGGGGCTGAAAATACAAGATTAGAATAATTACAGCACGCGCGGTGGCATTTCAGTAAGCATTATTTCCAGAGGTTTACGCGAGTGGAATACGAAGGGTGCCCCAACAGATGGTACATTGAGAAGTACCCTCTACCATTTAACAGCGGTTTACATTATACAGACGCATAAACGAAAATGTGATGCCCACAGGCTATTAGTAGTAACGATTTTGGTACTCCACTGCTTTGTAAGTTTTTGGGGATGAACTTGTGGCAGCTGTTCCCCTCACTGCTCATAAAGAGGGGTCAAGAAGCAGCTGCTGATGTGCTGTGTGAAATTGCAGACCAGTACGATGAGTGGCTGCTACACACCCTGGATCTGCCCAGCTCCTCCTCCTTCTGCAAATTGAATGTTCAAAAATGTTCAGATGTGTGTGAAAATCTTATGAGACTTAACTGCTAAGGTCATCAGTCCCTAAGCTTACACACTACTGAACCCAAATTATCCTAAGGACAAACACACACCCATGCCCCAGGGAGGACTCGAACCTCGGCCGGGACCAGCCGCACAGTCCATGACTGCAGCTCCTCAGACCGCTCGGCTCATCCCTCGCTGCGCCAATTGAATGACACCTACTTTCTTCTTACTTCTGGACACATGTCATGAGCCATCTCTCTTGTTTCACTGGTCAGACACCACCCACAGTCTTTGGTTGCGCAATGAATGGCTGTTGGGCACCATGGACCTACCCACCCACCCTCCTCCCACTGTTTGAATGACAGCTGCTTTCCTGTGGGGCACTTATCATTAGCCAGCTCTGTTGTTCAATAGGTTACTCACCACCCATGGTGGTGCTGTGATGCAGCGAGCGGCTGATGGACACATTGGATCAGTCAAGTTCGTCCTTCTCCCGCTATTTGAATGATACCTGCTTTATTCTTGCTGCTGGACATCTGTCGTGAGCTAGGTCTGTTGTTCCACATGTTGGCCATCACAAAAGTCATTTCATTGTCAGATAGCCATTTTTGTTACTGTTTTGTGGAAAAAAAGGCGCTATGGTAGCACAATGAACAGCTGCTGGGCACCCTGGATCCGTCTGGCTTGCCCTCCTACCACTGTTTGAATGACATCTGCTTTCTTTCTGCCACTTGACATACTGTGGTGAACCACATTTGTTGTGCCACAGTCCAACCGTCACCCACAGTCTATGGTGGCACACATAGCAGCTGCTGGAAGCCCTGGATCTGCCCACCCTGCCCCCTCCCACCCTATGAACCACAGCTGCTATCATCTTGCTAATGGATCATAAATGAAAAGCACGAGTTTGCTTTTGTTCTCCAATATTACATTTATTGTCAAATGGTTTTCAGCTTACAAGGCCATCTTCTGACATTTACATGTCTGAAGATGGCCTTGTAAGCCTAAAACCGTTTAACAATAAAAGTAATATTGTAGAACAAAAGCAAACTCGTGCTTTTCATTTATGATAATGTTGTTCTACCAAGTACCGACGGATGATTCTGTTAATTTGCTACTGGATACCTGTCGTGATCTACCTTTGTCGTTCCATAGACCAGCCATCATTCAAGGTGCTGTAGTGGTGTGGTGAGCTACTGTTTGATGCCCTGGATGAGACCAGTTAGTCCTCTTCAAAACATCTGAATGGTAGCTGCTTTCCTGTTGCTGTGACCCAGCTTTGTTGTCCCACAGTCTGACCATCACCAAAGATGCTATGGTGGTGCAGCCAACGGCTGATGGGCATCCAGTATCTGCCCAGATAATGCTCCTCCAGCCATTTGATTTACAGCAGCTTTCCTCTTTCCGCTAGACACCTGTCGTCAGTCGGCTCTGTTATCCACATGCCAGGGGCTGCACACAGTCTTGTGGTGGTATGGCGTGTGGCTTCTGACATACTGGACTTGCCCAGCTCCTTGTCTTCCTCCTTCCACCATTTGATTGATATCTGCTCTCCTGTTGTTACTGGACACCTGTAGTGAGCCAGGTTTGTTGTTCCATAGGGCGGCCACCACCCTCGGTGCTGTGGTGGCGAGGAGAGCGGCTGCTGGATGCGCTGGAGCTGCCCAGCTCTTCGTCCTTTCCAAACGTCCGCAAGAGCCAGCTAGTGGTACCGAGGTTGCGGCGTGCAGACCTAGGCGCCATCTTCACCTGCCAAGCGGCCAATAACAACATTAGCCAGCCCGCACAGGCCAGCGTCTCCCTGGACCTCAACTGTGAGTAGCGACAGCGCATCTGCCTATTTGTAGTCTCAGTGAAATTATTTATTAGTTGTGATTTCATACCTTGTAATTCGGGTCCTGTTTTATAACCTATGTAATCTAGCATTCAGTATTAACCAACCATAAAACATTATTGGAACTTCAACTGATAAATCTTTGTACCTGGGGAAATGAAAGAGCTACAATAAAATAAACGAAATAAAAATCAGGTTTTGTAACAGGATATAAGTTGTGTCATCCGACAGCAACGTGAACAAATGTGGAGGCCATAGTCGCACAGGTATAAAGAGAAAATGTTTCTGTCTTAGCAATACTGACAAAGCCTCACATCAAAACAGCAGGGAAATATGACAAATTTGGCAGTGCAGCAGAGCAGTGCAGTGTTCTTCTGAGCATTCACCGTCAGAGTCGGTGAGAAGGTGGCGTAGTATACCTAGTGTTGATCTCCTGAAAACGAATTCAACCTATTCTGTAGCTTGTTGTACTGACTGCCACCGCCATAGTCCTCTGCACGACCGGCATGCACGTCCAGTGGTCACTTGGCGTGGCTACTGCCACTTGCAATGGCAGTCCTTCACCGAAAATGTTCGTGACATCTGCTAGCGATTCATCTCAGTTCAACGTTATTCTTTAGAAAACAGATGTACTCGGCAAGAAATATAAAAACAGAAATTAAATTGTTAATATTTTTATCACTTTCACAGCGCTCAAAGTCACACCTCAAATGTCTCTCGTTGTTGTGTCAGTTGAAAAAAATCAGTACCTATAATTTGATATTGTCGTAAACTATTTGAATGTTGCTAACCACAGCGAACATAAACACACTCTACCTGTGGTGGCAGTCCTCCCACTGTTCTCTTAATCATAGCTGAGGCACACCTGACACCCACTGTGCCAACACTGAAGCGCCAAGTGACAAACGTCAAATAATAAGTAGTCAGCGTGTCATAATTCCCAAATTTTGCGGCCACATTATGAAGGTTGCCTCTGGGTTATTATGCAGTATTGAGATGCAGTACCTATGCTTTCCTCTTCCTTGTGTGTCAACAGTCTACCACTGTGGATAGTGGTAATAATTCCCTGTAGTCTGTATATAATTGTGATAAAGGACCTTCATCCACTTAGTTTCGCCCACGACATCGACACTATTGTCTAATCGCCCATTGGACACAGATATGGAAATGGAGGTCCTTTTGTTAGTAGAGTCTTAGTACCCTCCCTCCATCATGCACTGTACCGCCACATGCTGATTTGTATATGTAGTACGTAAATGTAGAGCTTTCCATATAATTTCTTCCTTTTGAGAAGTCACCATAGTAAGCTCCTCAGGGAAGGCTCCTTTGTGGACAACAATCGAGAAGAATTGATAACGTCTACCGTTAAACACCGTATTGTTGTTTAATTATTGACATTGGGTTTGTTTCGGACAATCATTAGGATTCGAAATGGAGTTCCAGCATTTCACTCACAAGTATTTGGGCTTTCACAGCTACCTCCGCGCAGTAATTTGTCGCTACAGGGCGGCTTGCACCAAATCTGAGCGTCACACTAGCTGTATTGTACCTCACGTTCATAGACATATAAGACAGTGTTTACAAATTGTTAAACTGAACTGAGTGACTGTGAATAACGGAAAATTAGAAAAGAACAGAAGCCAACCAATTGAGATGCGTTGTTACACAAGAATTCCGAAAATTAAAACAAGAAGCCGTGTTCTCCACGTTATCGGAAAGGACAATAAAGTAAGCTCAATCTAAAATAAGAATGATGAAAATCATGATAAGACGCCAAGGAGTAACTTCCATGGTACCTGAGGAACTTGTTGAGGGAAATACTGTAGGAGAAGAGGGAGCTTGATACATGTCCCAGGTCCTTGTAATTAAATTGCAGCTTCTCACAGAAATCCAGTGAGGACTATAATTAACGTAGAGCAGCGAAACTTGGTGAATAAGCTAATGCGTTCATTCGGAAGCGAAATACGCTGGAAAGAAGTAATTGTAATTTTGCTCACCAGGTGCAAACCTAGCGCTGTAGAGCATCTCGTCGACGTCTCCAGTTCTGAAACTGTGCAAGCGGCAGTTAATAATAAAATCAACTTTATTCCATTGTCTCTTGTCTGACCTTTTATAGCAACGTCCTCTTTCTAATTCATTACATATTGTAATATTTCTATATGTCTTCCTTGCATTCACAGCGTCGGATTTGCACCTGGTAGCCAAAATTGCAAGTAATTCATTTTTCCTTGTAAATCGGTTCCGTTTTATTAACGCATAAGATTATCTACCACAATTCGCTGACATACGATAACTGCAGCCGAAACTGCACGTCTGTGAATAGATGCTCTTTAATTACAACTACCTGATTCAACAAATAATTGATTACTCCGTGTGTAAGTGATATTCAGAGGAGATGAGATTGTCACGGGAGCAAAAATCGTTGCGACCCATCTAAGCCCAGTGAAATCAGAAATGACCGCAACAAAGCGATGTTGATAACAACATTGTTGTGTATATTTTCAGTGAGCAATAAGAGGCTTTATTGCCTAGGCGTTCTCCAGTTGAGTTGAAGAAAAAGGAATAATATGAAGACAAGTGAAACGATATAGTTATTAAATATTACAGTGTTCATTGTCCTTGCTGGCCACGGATAAATAGCTAAATCCGCTTTTCAGTCAACTTACTTTTGAATTCTTACATATCGGTACTAACAAACGAGTTCATGACCGTTAACAAATAATTAGCGGGACTTAAGGTTTTGTTACCATATTAAAATGTTATATTATTCAGTCTCATCTTTGGTGCCAAGGTACTTTATACTGACGAGTCTGTGACGTAAATGGGAACAACATGAGCCTTCCTAGCTTACACAAAGACGTCGATGCTCTACTAGTATGGCGGCTGTTAATAAGCTCCGACGGATGCGCTTTATCTACACAGATTTATGAGTAGTTCAGCGAATTTGGAATTAATAGTACCGAGTACCTTATCTTGATGGCGACTGTTCGACAAACTGGGCCCAATGAAGAGAAATATGACATTAAATTCTCTCAAGATACAGCCACATCATAACACTGCTCGCTTACTTGGCTGTTGACCACGGAAATGTATTGTCGCTTAACGACCGTAATGAACTGAAAAATGACTTAGGCAAAACATTTACACAGGATAAAATACAAGGTGATTATTAATGATCGAAGCGATTTCACAGATTTACTGTAGTTATTTTATTTAGAAGTGCTCTGTTGTGGACACCTACAGATTCCGCAGACATCTTAGCTGAGGCGCACCTGACACCCACTGTGCCAACACAGAAGAGCCAAGTGACTAATATCAAATAAGAAGGAATCAGAGTGTAATCATTACCAAATTTTGCGTCCAAGTTATCAACGCTGTCCCTGGGATCTACATCTACATCTACATACACACTCCACAATCCACCATAGTGTGTGTTTCGGACGGTACTTCGTACCACAACTAGCATCTTCTCTCCCTGTTCCAGTCCCATACAGAACGAGGGAAAAATGACTGCCTATATGCCTCTGTACGAGCCCCAATCTCTTTTATCTTATCGTTGTGGTCTTTCCGTGAAATATAAGTTGGCGGCAGTAAAATTGTACTGCAGTCAGCCTCAAATGTTGGTTCTCTAAATGCAGTATTCAAACATTACAGGATTTTTTTTTCCTATTCATCTGCATTAATTTAGATTTATCTATATTTAGAGTTAGCTGCCATTCCTTACACCAATCGCAAATACTGTCCAAGTCATCCTGTATCCTCCTACAGTCACTCAACGACGACACCTTCACGTACACCACAGCATCATCAGCATCCAGCCGCACATTGCTATCCACTCTATCCAAAAGATCATTTACGTAGATAGAAAACAACAGCGGACCCACCGCACTTCCCTGGGGCACTCCAGATGATACCCTCACCTCCGATAAACACTCACCACCAAGGACAATGTACTGGGTTCTATTACTTAAGAAGTCTTCCAGCCACTCACATAACTGGGAACCAGGCCCATATGCACATACCTTATTTAGGAGTCTGCATTGGGGCACCGAGTCAAACGCTTTCCGGAAGTCAAGGAATATGGCATCTGTCTGATACCCTTCATCCATGGTTCGCAAGATATCATGTGAAAAGAGGGCGAGTTGCGTTTCACAGGAGCGATGCTTTCTAAAGCCGTGCTGATGCATGGACAGCAACTTCTCTGTCTCAAAGAAATTCATTATATTTGAACTGAGAATATGTTCGAGAATGAAATAATAAGTTTCAATACCTCTGCTTTTCACTTCGTTGTATGTCAACAGCGTACTGACGTGTGTAGTGGTAATGAGTCCTCGTAGTTCCGTAAGTTTGTTGCCATACGACGCGTAAACACTGAGTTTTTCACATAACCCCAAGCACAAAAAAAATCGTGGGGTAGGATCGGGAGAGTCTGGAGGCTATGACATGTATTGATGATCATCAACCCCACCATGACCAATCCACCAGTTTCTTAATCCTCTGTTTAAGAAATCACAAACATCATAATGTAAATGTGGTGGAGTGCGATCCTGTTGGTAGATAGAGTCCACACTGTCGGTCTCCAGATGTGACATATGCCGATTTTTTAATATTTCCAGACACACGTGTTCTGTAATGGTCTTTTAGCAGTAAATAAAAGCATCGCAAACTTCAAATCGTTAGACTGCACACTACACATTATCTTCTGGTGCTGTAGGGTAACATGGGAATTCACTGTCGCCCGGATTCGCACGTTGTGCGTTTTTCACTGCGCCTTTCACAAAAAAGTTTCTCAAAAAACCTATCTTTCGAATAAGCTGTTGCAACTCTGCCAAAAATTCAAAGCGTCTGACTTTATCATCTGAATCTAGGCTTTTAGCAATTTCAAGCGATAAGATTTCTGCTTCAGTCGTTGCATTAAAATCTTCCTAACGTTCTGATGTGGTGTGTTCAGTTCTCTACTTACTGTGTTAGTCGACTTCTGCATGGTACGTACAAAACGAGCATGTATTCGGTCAACCGCTTCTTCACTCATTGCCGGTTGACCCGCCGACATGCCTTGCAGAGGCGTCTTCAAATCTAGACCTGGGAATAACATCCCCTAATGGAGTTGTCAGCTGGTGGATAATAGGTCAGTTCTGTCCTGAAGTCCCGTTGGTGGCAGACTGATGCGAAAGCAGTACAAGCACGAAACATAGGCTTTTATGGAGCCTGTCGCCATCTTGGCTAATATATCACTGCTGCAATCTTGTGACGGAGTGCGGCTCCAAACCAAAAAATTTTTTGGTCATTTTTACATGTGTGTTGAGTTTTATGACAATATGTAATTTAATGTTGCTACAATGAATTTATGACACTGCTTCAACCATTTATAATAACCTAGTCCCACAGACAAAGCTACAATGAACAATGTTAGAGTATTATTCAAGATTTCGGAATTCTTGTTATGGAGACATGATAACGTAAATCTAATTCAGAGGAATACCACTAGGATCGTATAGATCGGTATTATCCACACAAAAATGAAACACAAGTGCTCCAGAAATGAAAACGAGAATCCTTAGAAGAAAGGCAGCATCATCGTCGCTAAATCGTGTTGAGTACTTAGAGAACCGATATTGGAAGAGGAATATGTGAGACAGTCTTCTGTTGCTGTCCTATATATCACATAGTTGTCATGAAAATACGATAAGAGATTAGAGAGCCTGCAAAGACAAACTGACATTCCCTTTCTGCTCTCTCGGTATCCGACGAAATAGTACAGGAAGTTGCTGATACTGCAATGAAATACTGTCCACTACGCCACATACATTGGCCTTGGGAGTAATAAGTAGATTTAATCGTAGCACCCCGGAAACTCTTCTTACAGGATTATATTTGTGTAGGCTCCAGAAAATTTCAGTCGATTATTCTTTATTGAGTTCCACGCGTATTCTCCAAAGTAATAGTACTTCACACAACCTAGAATGTATTCCTCAGAATCATCTAAACATTTGATATACGAAGAATACATCGGCTGAAATAGTCTGTATTTATAGCTGAGCGAGCAGAAAATACAGCGAGACTACATCAGCAGTTGCGTTTTGTTCTAGTGCATTCCTTTAACAGCTCTTATGAAGTGCTTTTCTCTATTTTTAGAATGCACGTGAAGTTTCACTAAGAAAGCGCTTTTTTTATCGCGTTTACGAGCAATGTACGTATTGCAGTGTGTATTGTGACTGCACTGGCAGGCAGCTGGAGAATTTTTATGGAAAGCTTTTACTGCGAATCGACACGATAACGTTTTCTCGGACTCTGCACTTCATAAAAACCTCGAAACAACTCCATTTAGCTGCTTTTACGTTAATGGCTTCCTCTGAAAAATGAATCCCTTTCGTATATGGAACTGAATTGTTCACATCACTACGAGGATTCTGTAAGCCCTCGTGACTTCCGTTAAAAATGTCAACACCACAGTCATGTAAATGACAAGAGGCGCCTTTTTAATAATACGTAATATCATATTCGACCCTTAATTCAAAGACCAGTGTGTTTGTAGTAGACAGGACACTACTTTAACTTTTCATATAATACCTGACGATATCGATTCGTGAAGTCAAGTTTCAACATTATGGAATACAAGCGATCCGTTCAAAAACTGACACACAAAGAAATTTGAACACAGACTAATAATGTACAGTCGTATTGGGTGTTATGCTATTGTGTGTGTTCTATTATTAAACAGGTTTTTCAGAGAAACTTAATGTTGTGACGGCATAATACTTGATCCGTAAAATTGTGGAAACTCAGCAACAACCAAACATCGTCTGCTGCAAATATTTCGCCCGTTAACCATTCGGGCATCTCCGATGATGGCTGATCGGTTTACAGCCGAAGTTTTAAAGGCAGGTAAAGTTTTATTACGACTTTCGCATTTTAATGGATTAGTTTTAGTAGAGATGGCTGTCATTCCCTATTCCACGTATTTCATTAAGTTATTTTATTTCTGCAAAATTTTGGGAAGTATGACGTCACCAGGCAGAAATACACTCCTGGAAATGGAAAAAAGAACACATTGACACCGGTGTGTCAGACCCACCATACTTGTTCCGGACACTGCGAGAGGGCTGTACAAGCAATGATCACACGCACGGCACAGCGGACACACCAGGAACCGCGGTGTTGGCCGTCGAATGGCGCTAGCTGCGCAGCATTTGTGCACCGCCGCCGTCAGTGTCAGCCAGTTTGCCGTGGCATACGGAGCTCCATCGCAGTCTTTAACACTGGTAGCATGCCGCGACAGCGTGGACGTGAACCGTATGTGCAGTTGACGGACTTTGAGCGAGGGCGTATAGTGGGCATGCGGGAGGCCGGGTGGACGTACCGCCGAATTGCTCAACACGTGGGGCGTGAGGTCTCCACAGTACATCGATGTTGTCGCCAGTGGTCGGCGGAAGGTGCACGTGCCCGTCGACCTGGGACCGGACCGCAGCGACGCACGGATGCACGCCAAGACCGTAGGATCCTACGCAGTGCCGTAGGGGACCGCACCGCCACTTCCCAGCAAATTAGGGACACTGTTGCTCCTGGGGTATCGGCGAGGACCATTCGCAACCGTCTCCATGAAGCTGGGCTACGGTCCCGCACACCGTTAGGCCGTCTTCCGCTCACGCCCCAACATCGTGCAACCCGCCTCCAGTGGTGTCGCGACAGGCGTGAATGGAGGGACGAATGGAGACGTGTCGTCTTCAGCGATGAGAGTCGCTTCTGCCTTGGTGCCAATGATGGTCGTATGCGTGTTTGGCGCCGTGCAGGTGAGCGCCACAATCAGGACTGCATACGACCGAGGCACACAGGGCCAACACCCGGCATCATGGTGTGGGGAGCGAACTTCTACACTGGCCGTACACCACTGGTGATCGTCGAGGGGACACTGAATAGTGCACGGTACATCCAAACCGTCATCGAACCCATCGTTCTACCATTCCTAGACCGGCTAGGGAACTTGCTGTTCCAACAGGACAATGCACGTCCGCATGTATCCCGTGCCACCCAACGTGCTCTAGAAGGTGTAAGTCAACTACCCTGGCCAGCAAGATCTCCGGATCTGTCCCCCATTGAGCATGTTTGGGACTGGATGAAGCGTCGTCTCACGCGGTCTGCACGTCCAGCACGAACGCTGGTCCAACTGAGGCGCCAGGTGGAAATGGCATGGCAAGCCGTTCCACAGGACTACGTCCAGCATCTCTACGATCGTCTCCATGGGAGAAAAGCAGCCTGCATTGCTGCGAAAGGTGGATATACACTGTACTAGTGCCGACATTGTGCATGCTCTGTTGCCTGTGTCTATGGGCCTGTGGTTCTGTCAGTGTGATCATGTGATGTATCTGACCCCAGGAATGTGTCAATAAAGTTTCCCCTTCCTGGGACAATGAATTCACGGTGTTCTTATTTCAATTTCCAGGAGTGTATAAAGGAAAAAGCTTTTAACGTATATTTACATAAAATGTACTTTATTATTCTCAGTATGTGGTGCAGACCGCCTGTTTAGAAAGCGAAATCTACCACGTTTGAGACAGCGATCGCATAACTTGCTGATTTGTTCTTGACACAGCAATGTACGTAAATACATAGCCTTCTAATCACAATTAGCTGTGTTGTGGCATGGTTTCCTTTATCGTTACTGTGGACAGCCATTCGTAGAGGCTTACAATGTCGAGAAAAGGTCAGCATGCATCAAGAAGACACAATTCTGATAAACAAAATGAGTAATATTTGCATTTTCTCAGATGTGTGATGCATCTCTTTCTTCAAAATGTTCAAATGTGTGTGAATTCCTAAAGAACCACACTGCTGTCATCGACCCCTAGACGTACACACTACTTAAACTAACTTATAATAAGAATGACACACATACCCAGGCCCGAGGGAGGACTCGAACCTCCGGCGGGAGGGGCCGCGCAATCTGCGACATTGCGACTCAAACCGCGCGGCCACTCCGCGCGGATCTCTTTCTTCGAGGGCAGTCTGTAGCACAAAGCAGGACTTACAAACTTTACATTACAGTCTGTCTATATTTGTGCACACATCTAACTCCTTCGAGTTAACTATTCCTTAAGACCTCTAGATGTCTTCTATCAACGCAACACTTCTTTTCACCTAGTTGTATCATAATATCAATCATTCCACGTTTTAATTGTGTTCCATCTAATCTTCATAGTTCATCTGTACCAATACGTTTCCATGGCTTCTATTCCGTTCTTGTCTGTATTCTATGTCGTGCTCTTCCTGTTTCCATCTCCATCTTCACTATAGAATAACACTTCCATCAGTATTCGAGTTGACACCTATTCTCGATATAAACATTCCTTACCAGTATGAAAAATGTATTCCTTTTACTTCTGTCGACGTCAGGTATTTTGCTGCTCAAATCTTAGAATTTTTCCGCCTACTTTTGTGTGTCGTTTATTAATCTAACGATTCCAGCAACACCTGATTTAATGCATCAATTATATGTAGCCGGCCGGGGTGGCCGAGCGGTTCTAGGCGCTACAGTCTGGAACCGCGCGACCGCTCCGGTCGCAGGTTCGAATCCTGCCTCGGACATGTATGTGTGTGATGTCCTTAGTTTGGTTAGGTTTAAGTAGTTCTAAGTTCTAGGGGACTGATGACCTGAGAAGTTAAGTCCCATGGTGCTCAGAGCCATTTGAACCAGTTTTTGAATTATATGTAGACTTTTTCCTAATCCTCTCCAATCAAATTGTGTGTGAATGGAATATCATGTCAGATGTGCGACTCGATTCGTAACTTGCTGTCGGAAATGTCAGAATTTGTAGTAACTGACAGCATGTCACAGAGTGGCTGTCCTCAACGAAATGTCATAGGTCCACTGCTATTCCTGTCTACATAGAAGGTGTATTGACAGTCTGACCACCTGTCTTACGTTTTATGTAGATGATGCTGTCATTTACCGTCTAGTAAAATCGTCAGCCCATCAATAAGAATCATCCAATGCTTTTGAGAAGACATTTGTATGGTGCAAAAGTGGCAATTGATCCTACACAATATAAAGTGTGAGGTCCTCCACATGAGTATTAAAAAGGATTTCGTTAAATTTGGGGTCCACTATAAATAAGACAGATTCAAAAGTTGTGGATTCAACTAATTAGCTTGAGATTACGAAAATCAATAATTGAAACTGGAACTGTCACACAGAAAACGTTGTGGGGAAGGCGAGCCTTAGGCTATCGGTCTTGGTCGGTAGAAAACTTGTAAGATGCAGAAATCTACTAAAGAGAGTGGCTACACTAAGCTTGTCCGTTCTCTTCTGGAGTATCGCTGGGACGAATGGGATAATTACCAGGCAGAATTGACGGAGGACGTTGGACAAGCTGAAAAAAAGGGCAGATCGTTTAGTATTAACGAGTATTAGGGGACAGAGTGCCACGGATATAATACGCAAAGCTGGGGTGACAGTCATTAAAACAAATGGGGTTTTCGTTGCGGCGAAATCTAGTCACGAAATTGCAGTCACCAGCTTTTCCTCCGAATCCGGAAATATACACTACTGGCCATTAAACTTGCTACTCCAAGATGACATGCAGATGATAAACGGGTATTCATTGGACAAATATATTATACTGGAACTGACATGTGATTACATTTTCACGCAATTTGGGTGCATAGATCCTGAGAAATCAGTACACAGAACAACCACCTCTGGCCGTAATAACGGCCTTGATACGCCTGGGCATTGAGTCAAACAGAGCTTGGATGGCGTGTATAGGTACAGCTGTCCATGCAGCTTCAACAAGATACCACAGTTCTTCAAGAGTAGTGACTGTCGTATTGTGACGAGCCATTTGCTCGGCCACCATTGACCAGACGCTTTCAATTGGTGAGAGACCTGGAGAATGTGCTGGCCAGGGCAGCAGTCGAACATTTTCTGTATCCAGAAAGGACCGTACAGCACCTACAACATGCGGTCGTCCATTATCCTGCTGAAATGTAAGGTATCGCAGGGATAGAATGAAGGGTAGAGCCACGGGTCGTAACACATCTGAATTGTAACGGCCACTGCTCAAAGTGCTGTCACTGCGAACAAGAGGTGACCGAGACGCGTAATCAATGGCACCCCATACCATCACGCCAGGTGATGCACCTGTATGGCGATGACGAATACACACTTCCAATGTGCGTTCACCGCGATGTCACCAACCACGGATGCGACCACCATGATGCTGTAAACAGAACCTGTATTCATACGAAAAAATGACGTTTTGCCATTCGTGCACCCAGGTTCGTCGTTGAGTACACCATCGCAGGCGCTCCCGTCTGTGATGCAGCGTCAAGGGTAACCGCAGCCACGGTCTCCGAGCTGATAGTCCATGCTGCTGCAAACGTTGTCGAAGTGTTCGTACAGATGGTTGTTGTCTTGCAAACGTCCTCATCAGTTGACTCAGGGATCGAGACGTGGCTACACGATCCATTACAGCCATGCGGGTAAGATGCCTGTCATCTCGACTGCTAGTGATACGAGGCCGTTAGGATCCAGCACGGCCTTCCGTGTTACCCTCCTGAACCCACCGATTCCATATTCTGCTAACAGTCATTGGATCTCGACCGACGCGAGCAGCAATGTCGCGATACGATAAACCACAATCGCGATAGGCTACAATACGACCTTTATCAAAGTCGGAAACGTGATGATACGCTTTTCTCCTCCTTACACGAGGCATCACAACAACGTTTCACCAGGCAATGCCGGTCAACTGCTGTTTGTATATGAGAAATCGGTTGGAAGCTTTCCTCATGTAAGCACGTTGTAGGTGTCGCCACCGGCGCCATCCTTGTGTGAATGCTCTGAAAAAGTTAATCATTTGCATATCACAGCGTCTTCTTCCTGTCGGTTAAATGTCGAGTCTGTAGCACGTCATCTTCATGGTGTAGCAATTTTAATGGCTAGTAGTGTAATAATGACCCAATGGACAGAGCGAGAAATGACCATTGGAATAAACTAAATCACTGATCACACGGGAAGATCAGGGTGTTCATTTTTCAAACGTGCCCTTCAAAATTGGAACGGTCGAAACATTGTTGTAAAGTGTTTTTGTGAAGGACTTGAATGAGAATCACAAGGTAGTCATGTAGACGTAGTATGTAGGTACAGAACGTATGAGCAGCAAAGAATGTACCAAGGGGAAACAGGAGACACAGTTGTTTCACTCAGCGGGACACACTTTGGCTCACAGTCGGAGGACGCACCCTCTGGGTAAGTGGGCGGGTTCAACTGTCAAAGTAGTGGACGCGCTACCTTGGTTGTGGGCAGCAGAGACGGGAGCTGGCGCGGCTCGTGTGCCCTTAGAGGCTGCCTTTGTACGCCGCCGTCGCAGCCGCCGCCGCCCTCCCTGGCGCACAGGTAGATGCAGCGCTGTTGGTGCAGCAGGCAGTGCAGCGTGCAGCTGCTGCGGTGGGGGCCACCCTCCGGGGCTTGCAGTCCGCCCCTCCGTGGTGTCAGAAGCGCGGGCCCCTCTGACGTGCTCTATCTGCCTCGAAGCAAAAGGGTCGGGTCAAGTGCATTCAAATGAAGAGAGATGGCTTGACAGAATGGCGTGTGGCGGTTGCTGAAGGACCCTAGTGTTTTGCGAAAGTTCGCAGCGTTTTCATTCTCGAGCCTCTGGGTATACCAATACGACCACCTTGAACACAGAACGCAGCGTTTCCACGTATTAATCGACGGAAGTTTTCATAAACCGATATATACTGGACTGATTTCAACCAAACTGGGTACATGTATCACTGTCTGGAAAGAATCGCTGTTGGGATAAGAAAGACCTACGTACCACTGGGCTTGGATTGTGTTCTTCTCATCATCAATTCATCGTCATTGACACACAAGTCACAGAAGTGGCTCTAATAAAATGACTTGCACGGGGCAGCCGAGCAACACTAGCTGGGGTCTCCCGGCCTGTAATGTCATACGCTCAATTCATTTCATCTGGTATCTCAAAAGGAGAGCACTGAGCGACTTGCAGCAAACTTTATACAAAATTTCATAACTTTGCAATAACATCTCTCCGACAACCCCACAAAATGATGAAAGGAAAACAATTTATCGCTTACGATATTTACGCCGTTCATCCATGAAACATAACATTCTACTTTCCTTCTTCTTTACCACTAATAGTTTTCACGATGCATTTTGCTAACATTATTCTCATATACCACTCAAAGTAGTAGCAAAATTACATACTTGTACAACATAATTAATCAGGATTAATCAAAATATTTCACCAGGTGAACATCCGCAACTGAGGAAATTACTATGAATAAAAAGAAAAATGCTTCAATTACCAGTAATTTCTTATTATTGCACGATCGCTTTCGAAGCATAAATCTTTAGCATCAAGTGCCAATAATAATTTCAGAAAATTAAAAGTGTTGCGCTAGAGCCAGTCAAACGTAGTCACACCCACAGCAAACTGACTGGCCCGTTCCCATAATTGTTTTGTGGCACCTAAAGATGAAGGATTTGGCTTCGAAACCGATCGTACAACAATTTTAAAATTGCTGGCAACTGAAGCGGATCTAGCATTGTTTTTTTGATTCATCAGTCTTCTGCCGTGCTAACCTCTTTTTCTCGGAATAGCATTTGCAACATACGTCCTCAATTATTTGCTGAACGTATTCCAAAACTTCCCCTAATGTTTCTACACTCTAAAGCTCCTTCTAGTACCACTGAACTTTTTCCGTGATGTCTTAACTCATGTCTCCGTATTCTAGCCCTTCTTCTTGTCAGTGTTTTCCATATATTCTTTTCCTCGACGATTCTTCAGATAACCCCCTCATTGCATAACTCATCAGTCCTTCTAAGGTTCAGTATTCTTCTGTAGCATCATGTCTCCAATGCTTCGATTCTTTTATGTTCTGTTTCCAAAAAAATGGTTAAAATGGCTATGAGTACTATGGGACTTAACATCTTAGGCCATCAGTTCCCTAGAACTTAGAACTACTTAAACCTAACTAACCTAAGGACATCACACACATCCATGCCCGAGGCAGGTTTCGAACCTGCGACCGTAGCAGTCCCGCGGTTCCGGACTGAAGCGCCTAGAATTGCACGGCCACCGCGGCCGGCTGTTTCCAAAAGTCCATATTTCACTACCATAAAACGCTGTTTTCCACACGTATATTCTCATAAATTTGTTCCTCAAATTAAAGCCTACGTTTGGTATTAGTAGACTTATCTTGCCTGAAATGCACTTTTGCCAGTGCTAGTCTGCTTTTGATGTTCTCCTTGCTCCGTCCGTCATGGGTTATCTTGCTGTTTAAGTTGCAGATTTCCTTAACTTCATCTACTTAATGATCACCTATCGTGATGTTAAGTTCTCGCTTTTCTCATTTCTGAAACTTCTTATTACTTTCGTCTTCCTTCGATTTACTCCCAATCCATATTCTGTACTCATTGGACTGTTAATTCCATTTATTAGACCGTGCACTTTGTTCTTGGTCTCCCACTCTTATGGTTGCCTCTTGGCTCTTTTTCATGTTGTATATAATCTCCTTCCCTATGGCTTACTGTGGTATCAACGTACGATATCGCACTTTTTAGGGATTGCAGTTATCGACCACGGTCCGTTTTAGTATCGTTGGACCCGTGAGTCGAGACCAGCGCCGCTAGCGCCGCTAGCGCCGCTCTGCGGCTTGTATCAAGTTTCTAGCGAGCTCTAGGCCACTCTTGATCGGTACGTCAAGTAGTAAAGCAGCATAGCCTTCAGCTGATAGGAAGCAACCTCTAACAAGGCGCTATCAGTTTATAATTATATGTATGCAGCCAAGAAGAATCCCTTACAACCAGTTAAGTACAATATATATCAATTTTTACCAACGATTTCTAATTATTTTAGTCGTTGCAGATCCAGACCATGCAGCCACTACCTTATCGACGTTAGTGAAAAAACCTGCTGTAATTTATATGTTTCTATTTAGCATTCGTCACCAGTCAACATTGGCGACGACTCGTTCGTAGTCGTCGTAACACTTACCCCAGCTTTTCGCAAGATATCGAACATGCTGCACTATTTTGTATTGTTGAACGGTTTTTCCAGGTCGACAAATCCTATGGACATGTCTTGATTTTTAGCCTTCTTTCCATTATCAACAGCAACGTCAGATCTGCCTCTCTCGTGCCTTTATCTTGCCTAAAGCCAAACTGAAGCCCATCTAACACGTCCTCAGTTTTCTTATCCATTCATCTGTATATTATCCTTGTCAGCAGCTTCGATGCATGAGCTGATAAACTCATTGCGCAATACTTCTCGCACTTGTCGGATCTTGCAACCTTAAGAATTATGTGGAAGATGTTTTTCCGAAAGTCATATGGTATATCGCCAGACTCATACATTCAACACACCATGGTGAATAGCCATTTTCTTGCCACTTCCACCAATGATTTTAGAGATTATAATGGAGTGTCGTATATCCCTTCTGTCTTATTCGGTTTTAAGTGCTACAAAGTTCTTTTAAATTCCGATTCTATTACTGCATACCCTATGTCTTCTACGTCGACTCCTGTTCCTGCTTCTATCGCGTCATCAAACGTCTTCACGCTAGTAGACGCCTTCGGTGTGCTCTTTCCCCCTATGTGCTCTATCCTCTGTATTTAACAGAGTAGTTCCCATTGCACTCTTGATGTTACCACCCTTGCTTTTAATTTCACCGAAGGTTGTTTTGAATTTTCTACACGGTGTTTCCGAATTCTTGTTACGTACTTCTAGAGGTTGTAGAGGGGACGTAGGGATTGAGCTTTACATAGGAGCCCATGTCCGGAAATGGTTAGTTTCTACGAAGGTTATTCGGAAATTAAGGAACGATCGGTCACGAAATGGAAACCACAGTGAAAATCCGATGAAGTTTTAAACAGGTGTGTTGGGCAGTGTCTCTGAATGCCCGTCGATAGCGTTACGTCATTCTTTTCAGTTCTGAGCACACAAGGAGCACATAAAGATATCTACAACAATAGTGTCTTCCACCAAGGACGATGGCCTGGTGAGAAATTTCGCCTCAAGATATGCAGCCGATATTACATAATAATTGTGCGTTTTCTTCTTCAAGACATTTCTCAGCCGTATTCTGCAGGGACAATGAAGACGCTCCTGCATCGTTTTCAATTGGAAATGTTTGATTACCCACAATACAGCCCGTAATTGTCTCCCTCTGAGTTTCATCTCTGCTCACATGAACTGACTATGAAGAATATTTTGGCACAGACAACGGGCTGTAGGCGAGCGTAGAGAATTGGCGGAAAGCAATGGCGGCTGCCTTCTATAAAGAGGGTATTGGAACCTTGGAAGAACGCTACTACAAACGTTTAAGTTGGATCGGCGTCTGTGGAGATAAGTAGCTGGAAGTTGTAGCTAACTGTTGCAAATAAAACACTTCTGATTTTCACTGTGGTTTCCATTTCGCAACCTATCGTTCCTTACTTTCCGAATAGCCCTCGTATGTTACAAGAAAAACAATAGCTAGTAATTCGCGCACTACAAGATTCTTATTCACTTCGCCTTTTATGATGGGCTACCCACATTAACGAATGGTACGATGACGCGTTGTCCAACTGCCTTGCTTTCAAGCTTCTAGGTGATGTGTCATTTGACGTTACGGTGACTAGCACTGCAATAACAGGATGCCTGCCTTTACGTTCGCAGAGTACACCGATATGCTGTTAATTTACGGTGAAGGTCACCGTAATCGCAAAGAAGCTCAACGTCTGTACGATGATTTCTTTCCAAATCGTGTGACTCCATCTCATCCCGTGTCTGCTAGAGTAGAACAACGGGTGTGGAAAAGTGGGAAAGTCACTAGCGATAGAGGAAGCTGTGGTGCTCCAAAGAAGCGGCGCACTGTCGTATTGGAAGAGAAAGTGCTTCATGAAGTTGAAGAGAACCGAGCGACGAGTACTTGAACCACTGTCAGTCCCTTGCATGTGTCTCACTCGTCTGTCTGACGTGTTCTGCATGAATAGCAACTCCACACATGTCACCCTCAGACGGTACTCACCATGTTCCCGGCAGACATTTTCTGTGCCATGTGTCAATTGCTGTATTTGGTTTTTACAAAGTCGGGTGCATTTTCCTCAGTTTCGATGGAGAATATTTTTCACCGACGAGGCGTGTTTCGGCACTGAAATAGCCACATTTGGGATCAAGAAAACCTGAAAGCCATTTGTACACTAAAATTTCACCACAGATTCGGTGTTAATAGCTGGACAGGTACAGGCGAGGGTCGTGTGGTTGGATCGTACATACTTTCTTCCCACCAAACGGGTGCCAGGTTCAAAAAATGGTTCAAATGGCTCTGAGCACTATGGGACTCAACTCTTGAGGTCATTAGTCCCCTAGATCTTAAAACTAGTTAAACCTAACTAACCTAAGGACATCAAAAACATCCATGCCCGAGGCGGTCTTGCGGTTCCAGACTGCAGCGCCTTTAACCGCACGGCCACCGGGCCAGCACGTTAGCTAGCCGGCTCGGGTGCCAGGTACGTGACATTCCTGCAACAAGAGCTGTCGGAGTTTTTAGAAGATGTGCCACTGGACATTAGCCAAGAATTGTGTTTCCAACGGAGCGGCAGTACATTTTGCAGTTCGCGTCAGAAGCAATCTGAATGCAGTCGGCAGGGACAGGGGGATCCATCAACGTGGATCACATGACTTGTCACAAAGGTCGACAAAATTTAACTCCTGGGGACTTCTAAATATGAGTCTACTTGAAGGGTCTTGGCCGCGCGTTATTAGCCAAGCGGTCTAAGGTGCTGCAGTCATGGACTATGCGGCTGGTCCTGGCGGAGGTTCGACTCCTCCCTCGGGCATAGGTATGTATGTTTTTGTCCTTAGGATAATTTAGGTTAAGTAGTGTGTAAGCTTAGGGACTGATGACCTTATCAGTTAAGTCCCATAAGATTTCACACACATTTGAACATTTTTTTGAAGAGTCTCGTTTCCGAGACTATGTCAAGTGGGAGGGACATTTGTTGCACGGATCGCTGCTGTGTAAGAGGTGATTAAGCATAAACTATGCATATTGGAAAGAGTTTAGGCAAATTTACTGCTTTCATACACATTGTGCATCGAACTTGGCGGTCGTCATACCGAACAGCTGTTGTAATATCGAAGTAAATAGGAGTGAAACCTGCACAACTTGATTTCCTTGTAACATGGAAACGAATTGTTTACAAAAATGGGTTCCTAAGTAAAACTTGATATACTAAGTCCTCTCTACAATCTAAGTGTGTAACATGAACTGTGAAACACCCTGTAAATGCTCTGTCAGTCCTCCCGACGGTCATTTCATTTCCTATTTCTTCACATTTTTCATGCATCGACTTCGCCTTAGCTTCCCTGGACTTCGAATTTATTTCAGTTCTAAGTGACGTATATTTCTGTATTCCTGTATTTCCCTTAACATTTTTGTTCTTCTTTCTTTCATCGATCAACTGAAGCATTACTTCTGTTAGCCATGGTGTCTCCGCAGTTACATTCATTGTACCTGTTTCTTTCATTCGAACCTCTGTGACTGCCCTTGTTAGTGACGTCCGTTTCTCTCTGACTAAACTGCCTAGTGAGCTGTTCATTATCACAGTATCTATAGTCTCAGTGGACTTCAAGCGTACGTCTTCATTCATTATCACTTCCGTATCCAAATTCTTTATGCATTGATTGTCCGTGACGAGTCACTTAAACTTCAGCCTATACTTCATCACAAGTAAATTGTGACCTGTGTCTATATCTGCTCATGGGTACGCCTTACAATCCAGTACCTGATCTCGGAGTCTGCCTAAACACGGTGTAATATAACTGAAATATTCCCGTATCTTCCTGTCATTTAGAAGTACACCTTCTCGTGATCCTTGAGCAGAGTATTCGCCATTACTAGATGAAGTGGGGGCCGCAGACTTCCGTCGCAAGAAGTCACCCTCATTTGCCAATGGTGTTGTCAAAATGGCACAGGAATGGACAGAGGTTCAGGCACTTTGTGTCTCTTAGGGTGGGGAACTGCCCATTAATGTTGGAAGAATCAGAAGTGATCAACGGTATGAGAATGCAGAAGGCAATGGAAACCACTACATTAAAGACACTTAACTTATAAAATCTGGAAACGGAAATGATAATCTTTAAAGTAGATATACTGGGTGAAGACAAGAATTTTCGGTTAGATGAGTATAGGAAAAAATCAACATCATCGAAAAATGGTATAATGGGAGTAGGAATCGTTATGAATCTGGAGGTAGGAGAGAGAGTATGTTTCTGTGAACAGTTGACTGCTGTGTTTGTTCTCTTCGGAGTTGACAGCAAAACAACACAGACAACATTAGTTCAAGCCGGCCAGAGTGACCGAGCAGTTCTAGGTACTACAGTCTGGAATCGCGCCACCCCTACGGTCTCAGGTTCGAATCCTGCCTCGGGTATGGATGTTTGTGATGTCCTTAGGTTACTTAGGTTTAAGTAGTTCTAAGTTCTAGAGGACTGATGATCTCAGAAGTTAACTCCCACAGTGATCAGAGCCATTTGACCCATTTGAACATCAGTTCAGGAAAACATGCGCAAGTCCCTCGCAGAACACTAAGAGACAGAGAAAGAATAAGAGGGTATTGAACGGGCAATTCAGTACGTAAAGGGAGATGAAAATCTAAAAGGTTCGGGGGATCTGAATGTGATTATTGGGGGAGAAATAGATGAAGTAGCTAAGGGAGAATATGAGGTTGGTTGTAGGAATCGCTTTTCGCTTCACTTATCACATTTTCCATCTGTGACAGGGATTTGATAACGCGAAAATTTACTTACACTAAACCTTATGTCACACTATAACTGACTACGTAAGTAAATCATAGACTTAAGAAAACAAGTGCACACCAGCTACAGTAGGAGCAATGCCTTGCTGAAAGCAACATTCAGCTTGAGGGCAATTTTATTTACTTTTTGAGATCATAAGTCTTACATTACTCTTACGCGCTAAAATATTAAATAAACAATGTCAGTTGAAGTTAAAATCTTCTGGCTTATTAGGGCGCTTCATATTTCCTCTAAAATAATCGACTTTTCGATCCCTCTGCTGGGATCTTCCTCAGGATCTTCCGCTGTTCATTACTGCTAGTACCGAGCGAGGTGGCGCAGTGGTTAGACACTGGACTCGCATTCGGAAGGACGACGGTTCAATCCCGCGTCCGGCCATCCTGATTTAGGTTTTCCGTGATTTCCCTAAATCACTCCAGGCAAATGCCGGGATGGTTTCTCTGAAAGGGCACAGCCGACTTCCTTCCCCATCCTTCCCTAATCTGATGAGACCAATGACCATGCTGTCTGGTCTCCTTCCCCAAAACCAACCAACCATTACTGCTAGTGTTCTAACAGTAGTGAACACCGGAAGATCCTGAGGAAGATCCCAGCACAGGAATCGAAACGTCGATTATTTTAGAGGAAATTTGACGCAGACTATTGGCCCAGAAGATTTTAACTTCAGTGAAAACTTTCACGACAGCTTGCAGACTTACATACAAGGTGTCACTTTCTCAAGTCACAATTGTCATGAGCAACTTCGTGGTAAGATTTAGCTTTTTGGGAGGAGCTGGTCATTTCGTCCGTATTACGTGCTAGAATAATTTGTTAGAAGAAAATATGGTCTGTTGATTGTTCGTTTCCAATGGGAGACAAAGTTAAAGTTTACTGTCAGTTTGAATGTTTATGGCATCATGAAACAGCCTTCATCTTTCTATGGCTTCGGTAATCTTCTGTAGCTGAAATTGCAGCTGCAGAAGTTAAAGTCATCAAAGAATCAGACAAGCAGTCGGAAATTTATAGAAGAGGAACCTTTTGATGCGGTGATTTGGGGGGTACTTGGGAGAAGTTAACGCCTGTAGATCTGAATAGGACCTCAACACCACTCCTTCCGACGCCATATCTCACAGTTTCTTCAATGAATGTGTTACTGTTGTCTGTATTCATAAAAAAGGATGAAACATCTTTTTAATGATTTTGACTCTGGATTCGGCATATGCTCATGGTAACTAGTACGCATCATGTAAACTAGTCTAGTTTATGAAAGTTCCTGGCAGATTAAAACTCTGTGCCGACCGAGACTCGAACTCGGGACCTTTGCCTTTCGCGGACTAAATGTAAGGCTGTGAGGACACGCCGAGAGTCGTGCTTGGGTAGCACACCAGGATACCGTACGCTGTTCGCAAATTATTTACGCAGTGTTTTCGTTAACCCCCCACTCAGCTAGGGAATGCCAAGCTGCGGTTAATGCTCTGTGCCGCATCATACTTACTGCTGAACGTGCTGTCTTGTCAGCGATGATAGAAGGAAGAGACAGGCTACTTCAGGGATTGCTGTTTTCCTTGAGGCACTAGCAATGCAGAATGCCTCCGTTGCAGATACCCTTCAAAGGCGCTGTTGTAAATATCAGATAACGATGGCGAAATACCAAATCGAACCATTTACGGTTTTTGAAGAACTTTTTTATCTGGAATTGCGTTAGTGATTTACGTTTTTATTTATTCTTTGTTTACTCTTTGAATGCCACCTTCGTTGTTGTAACACTCAGTTACTAGAACTATCATTTGTACACTTTTCCTAAATGTAATCTTGTAAAATAAAAAAATAAATTAAAAAATAAAAAAAGATGGTGGAGCACATGCCGGCGAATGGCAAAGGTCCTGAGTTCGAGCCACGGTCCGGCACACAGTTTTAATCTGCCAGGATATCAGCGCACACTCCGCCGCAGAGTGAAAATCTCATTCTAGTGTAGTTCATGATTTTTTTGTTACTCCCCTTATTGAATATCTTCGTAACATGAGGAATTATTTTGCTTTTTGATATCAATTAAGAGTAGGATGCTTGTTTCTTCTACTCTGGACCATGCTTTGAGTCTCACTTTAGTACATCCGTCAGAAACATGTTCAGGTACTAACTAGGATCAAAACAAAAATATACCACAGCTATGTTGTTGTTTACGTAAAAGTAGGATGCTTGTTTCTTCTACACTGGACCTTGCTTTGAGTCTCACTTTAGTACATCCGTCAGAAACATCTTCAGTTACTAACTAGGATCAAAACAAAAATATACCACAGCTATGTTGTTGTTTTGTAAAAAAATGCCACGAACAAAAATTAACCTCTACGAGAGAATTTGCAACTTGGAGATTAATTATTGCAATATTTTCTATTAAAGGGCGAAATTTATGAACGCCTTCGCATGTCGCGTCAGCTAAAAGTAGTAGTATGACATCGACAGAATTGTTCTTAATATCTGTAATGACGATTTTTAGGTTAATCCCTACAGACGCGTATTTATTGCGCTGGTTCAAAACTGCAAGGTAATTTGGTGAACATATATACTACTGGAAATGGTAACACCAAATACAGAAAGTAATTAGCACAAGACGAGTATGTGATAGGATATTTTTAGGAAATTTAGGCTTCAGATGCTACATAATGTGTAGAATAATCCGTGCCATGAGGAAATCATGAATTTAGTAAAACACATCATCTCCAACAATCTCGATGCAGTTTACATGTGCACATCATGTTATAGGTACGTTTCGATCTTTTACGTTTGTTATCTAATCTTGCCAATAAAAATTAAAATGTGTATCTTGTAAGATTGCATTTGCTGCTGAAATTGAATGAATGAAAGCTGTAATACCCCACCCATATTTTTGTTATACGTATCCCGGATCCTATGAGTAGAAATAAATTTCTAAAATATTTGTGTCATGATTCGTGTTACGTGTTTCGATTGGCTTCATTTAAACAGCAAATTGCGTACTATATTGGCAGCATCCGGTGACACATCGGCAATTGATGGTTGCCATTCCATCACGCCGAAACTCTCATTAATATTCATTATGATTCCCCACTCAACATATGCTGGAAAATTTAGTTTATATGACGACATGAGAGCTTCAGGACAAAGAATGAAGCAACTCACATTTGGGCCGGCCGGTGTGGCCGAGCGGTTCTAGGCGCTTCAGTCTGGAACCCCGCGACCGCTACGGTCGCATGTTGGAATCCTGCCTCGGGCATGGATGTGTGTGATGTCCTTAGGTTAGTTAGGTTTAAGTAGTTCTACGTTAAAGGGGACTGATGACCTCAGATGTTAATTCCCATAGTGCTCAGAGCCATTTGAGCCAACTCACTTTTGAAGAAAATCTAACAATCCCTTTGAGAACAAATTCACATTCACTCGTGTTCAATCTGAGTTATTATCCTTCTTGACTGCACTAATTTTTTAAATGACTGTTTCGATTCAAAATGAATCGTCCTCAGATCTGAAGACAACAGTAAAGTAACTAATTCGCAAACACTCTACAAAGCTCAAAGTGTCACCATTTCATGACAACATCAAACGTCAGATGCAGCTAACCTGAACCGTTGTCAAAAGTAAGCCATCTAACTATCAGCAAATTTATATGCTACGTCACATAATAAATCAGTGGTTTGCTCGAATCCACGTCATTAATGTAATCCATATGGCTGCTACCGACTGGTGGCGTCTCTTACATACGTTAAATTTTAATAAAACGTATTCGGCCACATTGAACTAGTAAAAGTTCTTGTTTGTTTATAATGGAGGTACTTAATTAAAATCTGTGCTTTGTCAATTTTAAACGACATTACAAAAATTATAAATTACTTGTGATCGGAAAGAAGGACGGTGTCCATATCAATGGTGTTGCTGTAGGCCTGTAAGCATCATGGTTGCTTCCTCATGTGATCGGCTCGCGGCACAACATCAAACCAGTCGTCACATGAAGATGAAAGCCGTGACAACGACAGAAACATTTTACGAGTATAATACGAGGTTTGGAACTTTAATAGTGGAAACTATTTATTTACATCTCGTACAAAATAGATGTTGTTGTTGTTGTGGTCTTCAGTCCTGAGACTGGTTTGATGCAGCTCTCCATGCTACTCTATCCTGTGCAATCTTCTTCATCTCCCAGTACCTACTGCAACCTACATCCTTCTGAATCTGCTTAGTGTATTCATCTCTTGGTCTCCCTCTACGATTTTTACCCTCCACGCTGTCCTCCAATACTAAATTGGTGATCCCTTGATGCCTCAGAACATGTCCTACCAACCGATCCCTTCTTCTGGTCAAGCTGTGCCACAAACATCTCTTCTCCCCAATCCTATTCAATACTTCCTCATTAGTTATGTTATGTACCCAGCTAATCTTCAGCATTCTTCTGTAGCACCACATATCGAAAGCTTCTATTCTCTTCTTGTCTAAACTATTTTTCGTCCATGTTTCACTTCCATACATGGCTACAGTCCATACAAATACTTTCAGAAATGACTTCCTGACACTTAAATCTATACTCGATGTTAACAAATTTCTCTTCTTCAGAAACGCTTTCCTTGCCATTGCCAGTCGACATTTTATATCCTCTCTAATTAGACCATCATCAGTCATTTTGCTCCCCAAATATCAAAACTCCTTTACTACTTTAAGTGTCTCATTTCCTAATCTAATTCCCTCAGCATCACCCGACTTAATTGGACTGCATTCCAATATCCTCGTTTTGCTTTTGTTGATGTTCATCTTATATCCTCATTTCAAGACGCTATCCATTCCATTCAACTGCTCTTCCAAGTCCTTTGCTGTCTCTGACAGAATTACAATGTCATGGCGAACCTCAAAGTTTTTATTTCTTCTCCATGGATTTTAATACCTACTCCGAATTTTTCTTTTGTTTCCTTTACTGCTTGCTCAATATACAGATTGAACAACATAGGGGAGAGGCCACAACCCTGTCTTACTCCCTTCCCAACCACTGCTTCCCTTTCATGTCCCTCGACTCTTATAACTGCCATCTGCTTTCTGTACAAATTATAAATAGCCTTTCGCTCCCTGTATTTTACCCCTGCCACCTTCAGAATTTGAAAGAGAGTATTCGAGTCAAGATTGTCAAAAGCTTTCTCTAAGTCTACAAATGCTAGATACGTAGGTTTGCCTTTCCTTAATCTTTCTTCCAAGATAAGTCGTAAGGTCAGTATTGCCTGACGTGTTCCAGTATTTCTACGGAAATTTCTACAAAATAGATACATGATTCAAAGTTTTACTGATCTTCAAAGTAGTCACCAGCATTGTGTATAACCCGTTGCCAGCGATGTGGAACTCGTAAGATATTCTTAGCTGTGCCAGTTGTGTTGACAGTTCGATCGGTGCGGTCTATTGCTCGACGAATTTGTGGCAGTTTTGAAGCAAATGCCGTCAAGTGTTTCCTTCAGTTTAAACATGGAGTTGATCTCACGAGGGCTTAAGTCAGGGGAGTGCAGTATGTGGTATAGCACTTAGCAGCTCCATCAGTCAAACAAATCAGTAACAGCTTGCACTGTACGTGCTTGAGCATTGTCCTGCAAAATGATGGTCAGGTTTCACAGAATGTGTCATCACTTCTATCTCTATGCTCTTAATTTTTGGAACACAGCCTACTGCTAGCTTAGAGACAGAAGTGATGACACTTCCTGCAGGACCTGACCATGATTTTGCAGGAGAATGCTCAAGCACCTACAGTGCAAGCTGTTACTGATCTGCTTGACTGATGGAACTGCACTCCCCTGACTTAAGCACGCGTTAGTTCAATTCGATTTCTAAACTAAAGGAAACATTTCACGGCATTCGCTTCGAACTGCTACAAATTCGTCGGGCAATAGACCACGCAGCTCTAACTGTCAACACAACTAGCACTGCTAAGAGTATCCTACGACTTTCACATCGCTGGCAACGGGTTATACACAATGCTGGTGATTACTTTGAAGATCACTAAAACTTTAAAACACGTATCTATTTTGCACGAGCTGTAAATAGATAGTTGCCACTATTAAAGTTCCAACCCTATTAAAGTTGCCAAAGCACGTATGACACAAAAGTAATTAATAATTCAGTGTGGGTATATATATTTTATTAAGATGTCACAAACGTACCAGACGTCACCTGTCGCCACTAAGCTTACGGGCTACTTTAATGACTTGGATTGTACCTAACCAATAATTTATTATGTGAAACGTTCTCCAAATTTGCTGATAGTTGAACGGTATACTCCTCTAACGCATACATTCAGGCAATTTCAGCTGCATTTGATCTTTCACTTTGGCATACTACTGTTCTACTTGATAGTAGAATGTTCGCTTATTAGTTATTTTACTGATGTCTTCAGTTCTGAGGGTGGTGCATTTAGAACTGATACCAGTCATTTAACAAATTAATGCAGTCCTGACCTATAGCTAATAAACCTGCCTAAAATTTAGCTAAAAAGGAACAGGACTGGTAGTTTGCGTTTAACACAACCATTGTTTCGTGCTTAATTAAATACAGAGACGTCTAGGAAGAAGATAAATAAGGTCGTTCTTATCATGTGCCTGATATACAATGGCGCAAGTCAGATTAAACCGTGCAGAAGCTTCAGCAAGTGAAAGTTATTCTTAGCGAGTCCATATAATACAGCCTCTTCGTCAGTGAGTAACAGGAGGGACGCAGTCCTCAAAACGTTTATCGTACCTTGTAGATTAACGCAGTTGCCATAAACTAAAAGATATTGTGTCAAGAACACAACTCTCAAAAAGTTTTATGAAGCTTGGAAGGCAAACTAAATTGTACTTTGCCGAAAGACTTAAATATGCTCATGAACTATCGAAGGTTCTTCGAAAGGAAAGTGCAGCGAAAACGACGTCGTTGTTAAGAATATGCGTCATTGAGATTTAGATAAAGTGCACTTTTTTAACTCTTGAGATTTTTGAAACTCCCCAAAGTGGACCTTAAAATTCGGATTGGACGCTATAAAATTTGTTTGTTTGCCTTTCTTTCCCAGACGATTTTAATGTACTGTGACTAATTTCGTAACAATGACTATTAAGAGACCGATCTGATCTCACGAAACACATTTCTTTCTTGAACGATCCGTATAGATATTATCAACATATCCTTCAATTAGTTATGCATTATTATATCACTTTAACAGTCACTAAAAGTATAATTTAAAAAAAAATGAAAATTCGACACATTTATGAAAAACCCTTATGCATTCTTTTCTTTTCACGGTCCACAATCAATATTACAAACATTTAACAACATTTTTCTGTTGACGTCGCCATTTTGTTAAACAGACCAAGTTTTCTCTCCTGTCCCTGCTGACAGTTATCTCGTCTGACGTTTTTGTGTGACCCCGGTCTATAAAGCTTGGTGGAGATTTTTTTATTGAAAACGACAACGACCGAGGAGGCCAAAGATTGCACAAATATTTATACACATTAAATCAGATAGAGGAAGATTTCTATGAATAATACAATCATAGCTATAAAGCAGCTGAATTACACATATGCTAGGAAATATCGTTTCACACAAAAGGTTGCTAATAAACAGAAACGTTTGAAGATGTAATATTTTATGGACTCTGACTTATCGAAAAGTTGCGGGAGATGGGATGAGAAGATACGGTGGAGGCATTGAGGATACTTTAGCCTGTAAATGACTTTTCCCTCCTAAGTTCAGTTTTTGTCCTCAATATAGTCTCATTTCACCAAGTAAGTACAAAATTTAATGAGTCTCGTTGACAAACACAGATTCTGTAAAAAGTTTTGGATGGTGCTGAGTCTCAGTCATATAATATTTTTTTGAAAGAATACGACTCCGTTTGTCTATACAGGGTGTTACAAAAAGGTACGGCCAAACTTTCAGGAAACATTCCTCACACACAAATAAAGAAAAGATGTTGTGTGGACATGTGTGCGGAAACGCTTAATTTCCATGTTAGAGCTCATTTTAATTTCGTCAGTATTTACTGTACTTCCTCGATTCACCGCCAGTTGGCCCAATTGAAGGAAGACAATGTTGACTTCGGTGCTTGTGTTGACATGCGACTCATTGCTCTACAGTACTAGCATCAAGCACACAAGTACGTAGCATCAACAGGTTAGTGTTCATCACGAACGTGGTTTTGAGTCAGTGCAATGTCTACAAATGCAGAGTTGGCAGATGCCCATTTGATGTATGGATTAGCACGGGGCAATAGCCGTGGCGCGGTATGTTTGTATCGAGACAGATTTCCAGAACGAAGATGTCCCGACAGGAAGACGTCCGAAGCAATTGATCGGCGTCTTAGGGACCACGGAACATTCCAGCCTATGAATCCCGACTGGAGAAGACCTAGAACGACGAGGACACCTGCAATGGACGAGGCAATTCTTCGTGTAGTTGGCGGTAATCCAGATGTCAGCGTCAGAGGAGTTGCTGCCGCACAAGGTAACGTTGATCACGTCACTGTATGGAGAGTGCTACGTGAGAACCAGTTGCTTCCGTACCATGTACAGCGTGTGTAGGCACTATCAGCAGCTGATTGTCCCCGGGTACACTTCTGCGAATGGTTCATCAAACAATATGTCAATCTTCATTTCACTGCAAATGTTCTCTTTACGGATGAGGCTTCATTCCAACGTAATCAAACTGTAAATTTTCACAATCAACATGCGTGGGCTGACGAGAATCCGCACGCAATTGTGCAATCACGTCATCAACACAGATTTTCTGTGAACGTTTGGGCAGGCATTGTTGGTGATGTCTTGATTGGGCCCAGTGTTCTTCGACCTACGCTCAATGGAGCACGTTATCATGATTTCATACGGGATACTCTACCTGTGCTGCTAGAACATGTACCTTTACAAGTACGACACAACATGTGGTTCATGCGCGATGGAGCACCTGCACATTTCAGTCGAAGTGTTCGTATGCTTCTCAACAACAGATTCGGTGACCGATGGATTGGTAGAGGCGGACAAATTCCATGGCCTCCACCCTCTCCTGATCTCAACCCTCTTGAGTTTCATTTATGGGGGCATTTGAAAGCTCTTTTCTACGCAACCCCGGTACCAAATGTAGAGACTCTTCGTGCTCGTATTGTGGACGGCTGTGATACAATACGCCATTCTCCACGGCTGCATCAGCGCATCAGGGATTCCATGCGACGGAGGGTTGATGCATGTATCCTCACTAACGGAGGACATTTTGAACATTTCCTGCAACAAAGTGTTTGAAGTCACGCTGGTACGTCCTGTTGCTGTTTTTCCATTCCATGATTAATTTGATTTGAAGAGAAGTAATAAAATGAGCTGTAACATGGAAAGTAAGCGTTTCCGGACACATGTCCACATAACATATTTTCTTTCTTTGTGTGTGAGGAATGTTTCCTGAAAGCTTGGCCGTACCTTTTTGTAACACCCTGTATATTACCACATTTTCCTAATGTACGACCAGATTTTCGGCTTCCACACCATTATCGAGTGCAATGTTCTTAGACCATTATATCATTTTGCTGTGTATTGTGCAGGATGCGGAATACATATTTAAAGACATTGTTTTATGATTGATGTAAGAATTTGGTATCATTTATGTCACTGTTAATCAGACGTGTTGGACTGTGTATTGTCATCCTCCACAGTACGAAGTATACAAATATCTAAGAACATTGTACTCCAAAGTGGCGCGAAGGCCAAAATCTAGGTTGTACAGAAGAAAAATATAGTAATACAGTCTAATTTCGGTGTATTCTTTCAAAAGAAGTTCTTTAGCTTCGCATAATGCTGCAGAAAGGAGAGGGATGAACATAGGCGAGATACTGGGGTGAAGTAGTTCGAAGCATTTTTCCAAAGGTTTCCCAATCGCAACGTTATGTGAAAATATCTTTTCCCTCAGCAAAAGACATTATGATCTTTCACCGAGAATAGTAATGAACGTTTTATCAGCATGTAAACCAAACAAATATGTACGTCGAAGCTATTTGGTCCCTAGGTTGTGGCAGAGGCGTTTGCATCCGGCTCTTTCAAACCTGAAACCGCTACTCATTGTTCAAGTGTCTACGCTTGGAGTATGAAAACTAATACTACATTTCTGGTATCCATCCTGAAGTTACATCTGAATATTCTAGATGTACCCTCATATGGCGAGAGGTGGGAACACATAATGCATCCAGAAACACACATGATCTCTTCGGTGGTACAAATGTTACGGTGTCGGCGTGCATAATACTTCATTGGCGTACTGATCTCTAAATCTTTCAACACGGTTTACTCATCCGTCATCGTTAATGTGATACTGTACTCCGCCCTCATGTGCGTCGTTTCAGGGGTGCATTCGCCCCTGACTTAATTTTTATGGCCGGCCGGGGTGTACGAGCGGTTCTAGGCGCTACAGTCTGGAACCGCGCGACCACTACGGTCGCAGGTTCGAATCCTGCCTCGGGCATGGGTGTGTGTGATGTCCTTAGGTTAGTTAGCCTTAAGTATTTCTAAGTTCTAGGGGACTGATGACCTCAGAAGTTAAGTCCCATAGTGCTCAGAGCCATTTGAACCATATTTTAATTTTTATGGATGACAATCTGCGATCGCGGGGATCGACGGAGGTAGAGGAGCTTTTAGAGCAGTTGGATAACAAGAGCACAGAAACGTAAAATAAATTCTTCAAACATTATTTTCCACTACCGCAAAAGATAAAGTTTCAGTATCGCTAAATTAAATTGATATTTGCAGATTATATAAATTTTGTAAATCCGCGTTCATTCTATCCCATCCTGTGCACATAACTATTACAATTTGTAGATGACGCTAGATTGAAGATTGTTTCCCTACTCTGTGGTTGCAGGTGGAAGTTACTGTAGATGGTGTTGACCAAGCTAGAACGCTGTATGCTGTGTTCGGTATTGTGCTGGGTACCTCCATGTACACAATCAGAAGTTATTGCGTTACGTGGGTAGTGGGAACGAAATCTCGACTGTTGTAGCGAAGTGCTTTTATCTATCTCTTGTCGTTTGAAGTGATTAAGCAATCGGCGTCATATATATGTTTCGAAATGTGCAGTAGATTGTATTATTGGTAAGGACAAATTCAAATGTTGAAAGCAGCGTAAAATGAGGTCATGTGAGACTTAGTGGACGTGCACGGAGAAGAACTCTGTCGGATTAATGTGGAAGTGAGTGAAATAGAGTACTTAACAGACAGCCATAATCATGGGAACAAAAGCGTTAGGCTGATTGACTTTCCACGGTCGGGGTTCATATTCACGTAGAATTTTTTAAAGGACATCGTATTCGCCATTGTTTGTAGAAATTATTTATTTCACAATTGGAATTTCGGCCGTTGGGTTACTTTCAAGTGGTGCTGCAAAAGATTTAGCATCAGTATATTTATGCATGCTCGACGATTGTAAAGTGTGACATGTTTAGAAGCTAAACCTTTTGCAATAACACTTGAGAATGATCCAAAACCCGAAATTGCAGTTCTAAAATAAATAGTTTTCACAGTCAACAGCGAATATGTAGTCTTTTAAAAAAGCATTTTTGAATCACATTAATTGCAGTTCTAAAATAAATAAATTCCACAGTCGTAGACGAATGTGGTAGCCCTTTAAAAAAGCATTTTTGAATCAAATGTTCCGCAGAATAATTGCAAAAGCAAAGCGTGTGCAAAACTAACGTTACAATCTAGTAAAACAATACGAGCAAAATTATCCATGTCAGCTAGCAATGAAATACAGAAAAATGAGATAACAAATTTTCGTTTATATCTGCATAGAACACATAGAAAACAGCTTCCCCCACATTCTTGTACTGCATAGGAGGAATTAAAGTAGTTAAACACCTTAGAAATTTTAACAAGTGAAGCGAAAGTTTCTGCTTCATACGCCTGGAAAATAACATAGTACTTATCAATTATGAACAAAATCTGCATTTCTATGAATAATGTACGGACTGCATTTGAAGATGAGACGTTTTGCGTCTTACCAAAATAGTTCCATCAGCCTTACACGTTACATACAGATGCTGCCTCCACGTGTGTCCCTGTAGGCTTTTGTTGAACGTTATCAAAATCTGTATCAGCCTGTAACGCTATTGGAAAAGTATTCATAGTTTATGCACTAAAAATTTAATCCTGAGACGTGTGGTGGCACAGAAAATGCTCTCAAGTGTTAACATTAAAGCCTGCAATTTTGAATTAGGTCGGGGATGGTATCGACATACTCGAACTTATACTTCGTTCTGAGTATACCAATCCTGAATCAGAAGTCGGAAACTTAGTGAAATATGTTTGGTCTCAGATTTCCACCCCAAATCACAGTCGGAGATGCGTTCTTAGAGTTGCGTATTGCTCCTCCAAATGACAATCAGTTAAATTATTTTCTAGGCTACTTACTTGAAAACTGTGTAAGTGGAGATGTTAAATTTCCTCCTAATTTAAGGCCCAGTATACCATCAGATGAAATCGGAACTACAAATAGTGAGGAGTCGTTTCATCGAAATTTAAAACAAGTATTTTTCAAACCCAAGTTCACGGAGGTCTGAAAGCCATTTCAAAGTGAATCTGACCTGTGCCTTAGCATAGTACATTATAAAAGAAAAATAAATAGACGTGACCGTGAAAATTATCGTGTTACTACTGAATTCTGGGATAAATATCAGCATGGTGAACTATCGTTACTGGAGTACGTGAAAAGAATTACATATCGTTTCTAGCCTGTCGCAGTCTATACGACAAGTGTTTCACAGGGGAAAGCAGTGTGCTGCACTGCCATTTTTAAAAGTAAGCTGTTGCAGTCATAATTCTCATATCTTGCGGTAGGGATATGTGAAACTTCGTAGAGACATGTGAAACTTCGCAGTAATGAAAATGTGATTTTTGCGGTAAAGCTAGACTGTCTTACGGAAATGCAATCCGCGCTTAGAACGAGAGGATGTTTGGCGAATGGACTGTTCTGCCCCTTCTTTCGTTTTACATATCAACAACCATCCAGCAGTAGGCAACCGCATTGTTGAAGGAATGGAACTGTTGACCACAAAAACTCCATAGCAACCTTGTAGCCTGCATGGCAGCACGTTGTAGAGCATTAATTTCCGCCCGTGACGATCACACTCCTATTAAAAACACTGTTCCGCATTATGTAATGTCCAGGGGACCATCATAAATCGCGTCGACTTCAGTGTAATTACTGTATTTGAGAAAATGTGTCATTTCTGTTCATGTCACTGCGCACTTCTTTCAATTTACCTTCTGTACTACCCTTACTAAGAAGTTAGTAGCATATAAAATAATTGACGGAGTAGTGTGTATCAGATCATACGCAAACTCTCCGATAAGGATAAGGATAGACAGATTTACCCTTGACAAGCACCTTTTAACAGAAAACACCCGTATGATGTAGAGTGTGAAGTTTCACATTCTGTTAAAAAAAGCAGGAAGATGACGCTGTAGGAAATACTGCAGATCTGACGCAGAATTCCACCTTAGTATTTAATGACCATCGTCAGCTTCCCCTTTTCCCATCGGTTCAATAAAGTTTTATTTATACAGACAGTAGATTACAATTGTAAAGTGAACTTTAATTTTCACCTTAAATGTAGCTCCATATTAAAAGAATAACGGAAACAAAACTTTAATTTCTTCATTTGGTTAAATGAAACCGTTTCTGCTTCACGTGGAAACTTAGTGTTTTTCAACGTAAACACTCCACGTGTTATTTCTTATTACTTGTTTCTTCTGTATATAATAATATCTCTCTATGACGCGCGTCATTTTATCTGTGTTTGCGGCATTCTGTTGTCATTTGACGATGGCCTACGAAGCCGAAAGCATGTTAAAGTCCGAAAAAATTCGCTTCTAATAATGAACTATGGCTAGGTCCGCCTTTTTCCAAGTACACTATATATTGATTTATATTAACACCCAAACATCTTTCACCACAGCTGTGGCATCATCAGTGAGTTTTTCGTTTTACTTTTCCGATTATTAGAGATTTTGTGTGTTCTATGGCAGCCAACCGAAATCAGCCACGTGTCTAAATTAGTACACCTCGCCATCGTTATAGTGTTTGACAAGTCCAAATCTGTGACAAGTTTGTTTTCATCTGTCGAAAAGTGTTTTTGGGTAGCTGTGCTGACGTTTATTTCCATTAATTTGTGATTATTGGATCTTGCTATGTTGCAGTAGCGTTGATGCACATTTCACTGCGCAAATTAATGTTTCTGATGGCCTTTCGACTGCAGACTATTAGGAAGGTGTTTCTTATTTGTTATTTAAAAAATAGGCAAGTCAGAATGCGAGCCTGACATTCGTAAATATGTTGATTGTAACCTAAGAAAAAGTCTGACCTCTGGTTGTTGGCGCACCGCGTATGGAAAAGCCATGTGTTAAAAGTCTCCCAGCGAGAGCCGTGGGTGCGTGTCTGTTCTAACGTTTAAAGCCATTGTATGCTGCAGCAGCCACAGATGTATTTCAAGAGAACAATAAAATCCAGCAACAAGTGGGATATCTCTTTCACGTGGACAATGTGGCTTTTTGTAACAAAAGGTTGTATAGGGCAATGCTCGTAAAGAAAACCGCAGTCTGCCTAATTCAGCTGCCAGACAATTGAGAAGCAGCCTTTATTCTTGATAGAACGACACATTGTTAACCCACATAAAGGTCTCTGAACATACGCAAGATGATGTCTCGCTCTGCGAGATACAATAAAGCTCATCCGCCAGCAGACGCGTTCATATTTTGTGCAGCCATTTGCAAGCCGTAGTTTACGCGAGTGAAAACTGAAGCCTTTCTACGCCTCGACATTACATGTCTAGTGTGACAAACTACGTCTGCCTCACCCTAACACCACTGTCCACCTGTGTCAGTCTCGGCACTCGTAGGACGTAAAACACTATTTTTCCCCTCTACCCTTCCTGAACTCACTTCTGTATACTTTAATTCCCTGCACGATGGTAACATCAGTAACATATAAATTAATTTTAAAATAACCCGCTAAATAGCCCCTTGGCCTTAACATAAAGCACATGTCCTCGAACTATTTCTGTAAATACGTTTCATGGAAGTCATGTACGAAAAAAAAGTAACTGCTCATTGAACCTCTTCCCTGTACGACCAGCATACATCAATGAGAATAGTAAACATGCGAGAGCGTGCTGTTCTCAATATCGGCTCAGGTATTACATATCGCGCATACTAATTGGATTACATTCACGCTCCGTCGACGCCGTTGCAACGTTCTGATGATAGAAGGTTCGGAATTGTAGCGTGTAATACACTCAAGCGCCATAAAACTGGTATAGGTATGCGTATTCAAATACCGAGATATGTAAACAGGCAGAATACGGCGCTGCGGTCGGCAACGCCTCTATAAGACAAGTGTCTGGCGTAGTTGTTTGATAAGTTAATGTAGCTACAAGGGCAGGTTACAAATATTTAAGTGATTTTGAATGTGTTGTTATAGTCGGTTCACCAATGATGGGACACAGCATCTCTGAGGTAGCGAGGAAGTGGGGATTTTTCCGTTCGACCATTTGACAAGAGTACCGTGAATATCAGGAATATGGTAAAACATCAAGTCTCCGACATCGCCGGAAAAAGATCCTTAAGAACGCGACAAACGACGACTGAAGAGAATCGTTCAATATGACTGATGTGCAACCCTCCCTCAAACAGCCAGATTTCAATGCCGGGCCATCATCGTGTGTCAGTGGACGAACCATTCAAAGAAACATCATCGATATTTGCTTCCGGAGCCGAGTGCCGAACGTGTATCCTTGATGATTGCGCGACACAAAACCTTAAGCCTCTCCTGGGCCCGTCAACACCGATATTGGATAGTTGATGACTGGAAACACGTTCCTTGATCGGACGAGTCTCGTTTCAGATCGTATCGAGCGGATGGACGTGTACGGATATGGAGAGAACCTCATGAATCCATGGACCCTGCATGTCAACAGGGAGACTGTTCAGGCTGGTGGGGGCTCTGTGGTGGTGTGGGCCGTGTGCAGCTGGAGTGATATGGACCCCTGATACTTCTATATACGACTATGACAGGTAACATGTACTTAAGCATCCGGTCTGATCACCTGCATCCATTCATGTCTATTGTGCATTCCAGCCGACTTGAACGATTCCAGCAGGACAATGCGACACCCCACGTGTCTAGAATTGCTACATAGTGGCTCCAGGAACACTCTTCTGGTTTAAGCACTTCCACTGTCTACCAAAATCCCGAGACATGAACTTCATTGAGCATATCTCGGATGCTTCGCAACGTGCTTTTCAGAAGAGATCTCCAGCCCTCGTACTCTTACGAATTTATGGACAGCCCTGTAGGATTCACGGTGTCACTTCCCTCCAGCACTACTTCAGATATTAGTCGAGTCCATGCTACTTCGTGTTGTGGCACTTCTGTGGGTTCACGTGTGCGCTACACTATATTAGGCAGTTGTAACAGTTCCTTTGGCTCTTCATTGTATATAGGTTTTCACGTAACTGCGACGCTGCGTGAGAAAGAGCTTGCTGCAGTCTAGTTCGCAACCGTAGAAATCATGCTTTCCATTGAAATCCGTGCTCCGTGATGATTGCATCGGCATCAGTAATGCGCGATGTTGTGTTGTTCACGCTCGTAATGTAGGAGACCGTCTTGCTAATCTAAACATGTGTCAAACAGATCACCGTCGAAGTTTACTGAAGTCAATACAATCATCTCCGATGGATTTTAATTGGTGGCACGTTTTCCGTGCTTGGAAAGAGATTTCAGCACTGTTTCTCTCGTGTCGACGTACTTACGTAACTCACCCCCGTGTTACACGCTACAATACGGATCCCTCTAAGGGCGGAGCGAAGTGCGTGAGCGATGTGGAAAATTCGACTGGATAATACGCACGACATGTAGTAACGTATCTGATACTGGGTGCAGATTAAAAATGTAGGAGGAACTGCTTCTTGCACGTCCTGTAGTGTTAAATTCGAGTCTAAATACGAAAGAAATTATGAAATTCCCCTCGTTTCCCACAGTTGTAGTTTCTCGGTGACAGCAATCACGTCTACAAATTGGCTGTAAGTATGGATAGGTAACACTATCTACATTCGGTTATGTAGTAGACTCACACGCATTTGGTTTCTCAAGTTTTACTTCCAGAAACATCAAACCCCTTTCACTGAGCCATTTATGGCCAGCCAATGTCTTAATTACGTAATTACGTCTCATTTACCAGGTACATACACACTGCACCTTCTAATTGTACGTTAATAGTAACTGTGCGGTATAACCTAATCAACGATAAAATAAGAGAAATCAGGGCTCGCACAGAAAAACTTAAGTGATCCTTTTTCCCGCGTGCTGTTCGAGAGTGGAACGTTAGAGAGACAGGTTGAAGGTGGTTCATTGAACCCTCTGTCAGGCACTTTATTGTGTATAGCAGCGTAATCACGTAAATGTATATGTACAATCAGATAGTAGACTTACAAAAATGAACAATAGTGTTGCACGTTTGTATTAATCACTAATCACTGATAATTGCCTAACTTCACTGTCCGTCTTCATATTCACGCCGACACATCATTGCACCATTACATTATTGCTGTTTTGACTGGAAAGGGTCCCATCCTCGAAATCTCGGAACAGACTGACTTGAAAATTGATTCAGGTCCAGTGCTTTTATAACTTTGCAAAAATGACTACTGAAGTATCACATTGTTAAATACGTAATTTCGAGAATTTACAATTAGAATTTTACATCTCAAATTAATTGAATAGTGCAGAAAAGTTGGTTTTGGTCTGAACTCTACGTTACAATAAGAATCTTAACTGATGACAAAAACTGCTAAAATAGGTAAATAAACAATAACAAACATAAAAATGTTGATTTATTTGAAACTAATTAAGAGCTGATGTTTCTACCATGTTTTGGAAATTAGCTTCATGCATTATTTGGGCACTTCTCTAGGCTGCTTCTTTAACTTTATCAGTAATATAGTATTTACACCCGTTTACATGTCAACAATGTTACTGGAATAGGAAATAATTACTGTTACTTAATTGAACTGAGCTTTAACAGAACTAGTTACTTTAAATTGTTCAAATTAATTATAAAATTATTCTGACTAATGTAATGACCTTATACTAGGAATTACAGAGTGTCAGCTCTATCATTTGGCACGTCTCTTGCTAACACCAACTCTAATTAAGAATCAAAAACAAATTTCTGTAAGGAGGCAAATAACAAAACAAATGGGGAATGGGTCACAGATTGCTTTGGTCTAGTGTACTTGGTTTTGTCCTGCTTGTAAGAACAGAAAAAAAAGAGTATTCGCTATAACTGTTAGATAAGACGGTAAATGCCTTCACGGAAAAATGCAGTTGTCTATGGAACCACGATTGTACGCAGAGGTGCACTTCTTCGTACGAAGGAAATCGACGGCCTGGAAAATCTTTCTTAAGGGCTCCAACAACGTGTAAATCACATGGAAACATATCGCGACTGTATGAAGGATGTGTAAGTGTTTCCCAGCGAAACTTCTGCAGTATGGTCGATACAGCCTTGGGAACGTGTGGGTGGACGAAGAGGTGCACCCATGGATATAATATGGGTTCCGTAGGCAAAAGAAAAATGTGTCCGTGAAGGTACTGACTATGTTATCTAACTATGGAATAAGGGTATTAAGATTTTTGGCCACTTCGAGAATAGAAGACACCAGGGAGATTATAAAGGTTATGCTTTCTTACCAGAAGTTGAAAAAATAAATTGAAAACATTTCAAAAGTTTAATAAAATTATTTATCTGAAGATAAGAAATAAAACAGTTTAGAAATAAAATTGGTGCTGCTCTCAGTGATGCTTGAAAGCATGTAAAGCAAATGAGGTGCCGACTGAGAACTTAAAGTTCAATGTTCAACTTACAATTTTAAAGAGTTGGGTTTGGGGTTGGGTTGTTTGGGGAAGGAGACCAGAAAGCGAAGTCATCGGTCTCAGCGGATTAGGGAAGGACGTGGAAGGAAGCGGGAGGTGCCCTTTCAAAGGAACCAAACCCGTGTATTTGCCTGGAGCGATTTAGGGAAATCACTGAAAACGTGAATCAGGAAGGCCGGACGCGGGATTGAACCGTCGTCCTCCCAAATGCCAGTCCAGTGTGCTAGCCACTGCGCCAACATCGCTCGGTTTTTAAAGAGTTCAGGAGGATATTTATCAGGTGGATTATGTAGACCATGCAATGTACTGCTGTGTGATCTTGACATAATTCTGTCCTCTATGCCCGCCGGTGTAAAACAGTTCCATCAGTCCTTCAGTTTAAAAGTTTTTCGTTAGAGTTTCATAGAAATATCCGGAAAGAGAAAGGTGTATTCCCAAACGGTACCTAATTTGCTGTACATGATTCAAAGATGAAGCAAATGTTTCTCTAATCTATTTTACTTTCAGTTTTAGATAAATCATTTCAGAGAACACTTGTTTTATTTCCCTAAAACTTTTAATGAGTCACTGAAGAGCTAAAATATTATTATGAATCTATTAATAATACTTGCTTCATTAGGGATAATCACAATATGTATGAGAGTAACATTATTCAGAGTGAATTATAATTTATTTTACAGACGAACCTTATACAAAGTTGTAGAGCGATTTTACGTTGTATTACAGTATTATCTAAAGTTCATTCTAAAGAAGTAGTTGTGTCACGTCATGTTCAAAAATCACTTCCATCAAGTTAAACGCGATTAGGTAGATTATATGATCTTATGTAGCTGGATTATGTTAACGTATCGCTTCCATAGTTCCTTTCCTGTCTTTATATAAATTTCGTTTTGGAAATAATTCCAGAGGTAGTTTTGATGTCAACGTTTGAAGTCTGCGTATGGTCAGCGAGCGAAACAGCTCTTTGGTTGAGGGATTATACTCGAGTTGCGAGGATCATAATTCAAACTACCACCCTGTCCGTTACCAAATTCAATACCGATTTACATTTTCCGTAAGTTTTGTTCGATTTGACCTCCAATAACATTTCCTTTGATAGGAGGCTCATACACAACGTTCCATCTACACGTACTGCGACGACCATAGAATACTTTCATTATTATTGTGCTATATCTTAATGTATCTTTCCGTAGCACTGAAAGCTGTAAGCTGGGAAACCTGGTAGCTTCAGAACCTGAGTGTCAGCTGATAATATACTAACACTGACATCACCATCCTAACTGGGAGCATTGTACAGGGAATTTCAGGATATTCTGTGACTTTTGTCGGAAAGTGACGTCTGCAAATACTGTACAATAATTTTCAGGTGGTAATAGCCCTCGTTCATCAAGCTTCTAGTAAAAAATTGTTAGTATCTCTTTTACGTATAGAACCAAATGTGGCAACAACCTGGAATTTATCTAGCTTCCCCTCTTATAATCGATGCGCCCCCAAGATCAACCTTGTGTGTATTTGATGTCCTTCACTTGAGGTACCCACAAGCAGACCTGGAAAGAGCATTGGAAAAGATATTAGTTATCTACACTGAAGCTCGGACAAACAGTTAATGTCATCTTTGACAGCGTAGTGCTAATGCAGCTAAAAAGATAAAACGTTGGACAGAAAATAAATGTGAAGTGGGCAACTTTTTTCCTGTGTTTCGCCTAGCCTTTAATTTAGGCAATCAGTCCTCTGACCGCTTCGAGGCGGCACCGCATTGTTATCTCTTGCACAAAGACCTCTGCATTTCAAAGCACTTTCACTCAACGTTCTCAATTTTTTCTTAAATTTAGTACTGAACAAAATGGCGCAGTGGTCAGCACACTGGACTCGCGTACGGGAGAACGGCGGTACAAACCAGCGTCTGGTCATCTTGATTTATGTTATCTGTGATTTCCCTAAATCGCCTCAGGCAAATACCGGCATAATTCCTTTGAAAGGGCACGGCCGATTTCCTTCCCCATCCTTCCGTAACTGGATGGGAGCGATGACCTCCCTGTTTGGTTCCTTCCCCCAAACCAACGGACCAACCAGATTTAGTGCTGTTGAATAGTGGATTGTTTAAGAGAAACGTCCAGAAGGATCAACCTGAAAAGAAGCGAGATGATGAAGTACTAAGGAATAATGCGTTCCGTTTGAAGTTTGCCGTAGATAGAAAAACAATGAATGACGCAATAAGCAAGTCAGTTGAAGAGGTATGGACATCTTCAAAAGGGTCAACAGAGAAGTTGGACAGACAGACACAGGTGCACCGACAGTAGCTGTGTAAAACCGAAGATATGCTTCAGTTGATCGACAAAAAAAGAATGTAAAAGAAAGTTGCACAGGAGAGAGAGTGGGAAATACCGCAGTGTTAGTCACTTACGAATGAAATAATTAGGAACTACAGGGAATCAAAAGCGAAGTAGCTCTAGGAAAAAAGTAAAAAAGAATCGAAAAAGAAATTGAATTTGGCAGGACCGGTGCAATTTTTTTTTCTCGAATCACCAGTCTCTCCGCTGACTCGATGTGGCCAAGCACGATTTCCTGTTCTTTACCAACCTCTTAATCACAGAGTAGAATTCTAACCAAACGTCCTCAATTAAGTGTTAGGGCGGTGTCGTCTCAATCGCGATAGCGCAACATCACTGGTACTCGCAGCCAGAATATTAAAAAAATATTACTTAATCGCTCCTCTGAACTGTAATCGGTGATGCTGTAATGTAATATATCACCAAAATATAATTAAAAATAAAAATAAATATAACACCGGTGACGAACCACTATTTTGTTGTCAGTGGATGTGGAGAACATCGTTTTCGATTTGCAGTGCGAGTAATCCACTCAGTTGTTATTGTTATTGTTGTTGTGGTTTTCAGTCCTGAGACTGGTTTCATGCAGCTCTCTATGCTACTCTATCCTGTGCAAGATTCTTCATCCCCCAGTACCTACTGCAGCGTACATCCTTCTGAATCTGCTTAGTGTATTCATCTCTTGGTCTCCCTCTACGATTTTTACCCTCCTCGCTGCCCTCAAACACTAAATTGGTGATCCCTCGATGTCTCAGAACATGTCCTACCAACCGATCCCTTCTTCTAGTCATGTTGTGCCACAAGCTCCGCTTCTCCCCAATTCTGTTCAATACCTCCTCATTAGTTATGTGATCTACGCATCTAATCCTCAGCATTGTTCTGTAGCACCACATTCCGAAAGCTTCTATTCTCTTCTTATCTAAACTACTTATCGTCCACGTTTCACTTCCATACATGGCTACACTCCATACACATACTTTCAGAAACGACTTCCTGATATTTAAATCTATACTCGATCTTAACAAATTTTTCTTCTTCAGAAACGCTTTCCTTGCCATTGCCAGTCTACATTTTATATCCTCTCTACTTCGACCATCATCAGTTATTTTGCTCCCCAAATATCAAAACTCCTATTCTACCTTAAATGTCTCATTTCTTAATCTAATTCCCTCAGGATCACCTGACTTAATTCGACTACATTCCATTATCCTCGTTTTGCTTTTGTTGAAGTTCATCGTATACTCTCCTTTCAAGACACTGTCCATTCCGTTCAGCTGCTTTTTCAAGTCCTTTGCTGTCTCTGACAGAATTACAATGTCATCGGCGAACCTCAAAGTTTTTATTTCTTCTCTATGGATTTTAATACCTACTGCGAACTTTTCTTTTGTTTCCTTTATTGCTTGCTCAATATACAGATTGAATAACATCGGGGATAGGCTGCAACCCTGTTTCACTCCCTTCCCAACCACTGCTTCCCTTTCATACCCCTCGACTCTTATAACTGTCATCCGGTTTCTGTACAAATTGTAAATAGCCTTTCACTCCCTGTATTTTACCCCTGCCACCCTCAAAGTTTGAAAGAGAGTATTCCAATCAACATTGTCAAAAGCTTTCTCTAAATCTACAAATGCTAGAAACGTAGGTTTGCCTTTCCTTAATCTTTCTTCTAAGATAAGTCGTAGGGTCAGTATTGCCTCACGTGTTCCAACATTTCCACGGAATCCAAACTGATCTTCCCCGAGGTCGGCTTCTACCAGTTTTTCCATTCGTCTGTAAACAATTCGCGTTAGTATTTTGCAGCTGTGACTTATTAAACTGATAGTTCGGTAATTTTTGCATCTGTCAAAACCTGCTTTCTTTGGGATTGGAATTATTATATTCTTCTTGAAGTCTGAGGGTATTTCGCCTGTTTCATACATCTTCCTGACCAGATGGTAGAGTTTTGTCAGGACTGGCTCTCCCAAGGCTGTCAGTAGTTCTAATGGAATGTTGTCTACTCTGGGGGCCTTGTTTCGACTCAGGTCTTTCAATGCTCTGTCAAACTCTTCACGCAGTATCATATCTCCCATTTCATCTTCATCTACATCCTCTTTCATTTCCATAATATTGTCCTCAAGTATAGACCCTCTATATACTCCTTCCACCTTTCTGCTTTCCCTTCTTTGCTTAGAACTGGATTTCCATCAAAGCTCTTGATATTCATGTAAGTGGTTCTCCTTTCTCCAAAGGTCTCTTTAATTTTCCTGTAGACAGTATCTATAGCGACGCGAAAACTGAAGGCTCCCAGAGAGCAACGATGTTTCAAAAGCGAGAAACGAGGTGCTACCACCGAGGCTGCTGCTTAAAGGTGTCCCAACAAGAGCTTTATTGTACTGGTCGTAATAACGGCGAAACACAGCACTGCGTCGCACTGGCTAATTAGAAACTTTGGTATCATAGTTTATGTGTGGTAATCGACGGTGGAGCAGCCGCTAGAGGCGTCAGCGGCGGCGTCGACGTCTGCTTCATGTCTGCTCCTACTGCCACGGCGCCCGACGCCAGCCACAATCTCTACTCATTACTGGGTGACTGGGAGCGCGTCGGCGACCGGTCGGCTGTGAAACAGTTTGACTCAGGGAGCGCCAGAAATCGCTAACGAGACCGCCGCCGCCGCCAAACTGCCTGAGCGCTCTCCCACCAGCGCTTCGCCGTTTCTTCGCACTTCCCGAGCACCCTACGTCCCGTCCCGAGTGTCTCGCCGACGGAGGAGGCAGCTGTTTCCATTTCTCTCAGCCTCCACTCCGTTCTTGTCGCGACTCTCTCTCTCTCTGTCTTTCTCCATCTCTTTCTCCGTATCTCTCTCCGTCTCTCTCTTTCTCTCTCCTTCTCTCGCTCTTGGTGGTTTTTACTCTCTGTATTACGATACTTCGTGCACCTTGCAGCGCCAACTGTTTAGCTACTCATAGTAAGTACTATCGCTTGCTCTATAGAGCTTATTCTTGAGTCATCAGTCTTCTGACTGGCCAGTGTTCCTCTCGTGTAACAACTTCTTCATGTCAGAGTAGCTCTTGCAACCTACGTCCTCAGTCGTTTGTTAGATGTACTCAAATCTCTGTCTTATGAAGGTTTCACCTTTTACAGCTCCATCTGATACCATGAAACTTATTCCAGTTATTTCGTGACGTCTTAATAGGTCTCCTACCATTCTGCCCCATCCTCTTGACAGTGTTTCCCACATATTGCTTTTCTGCCGGTTGATTGGTTTGTTGTTTGTGGGGGAAGAGACCAAACAGCGAGGTCATCGATCTCATCGGACTAGGGAGGGACAGGGAAAGAAGTCAGTCTTGCCCTTTCAAAGGAACCATTCCGGCATTAGCCTGGAACGAGTTAGGGTAATCACGGAAAATTTAAATCAGGATGGCCGGACACGGGATTGAACCGTCGTCCTCCCGAATGAGAGTCCTGTGTGCTAACCACTGCGCTATCTCGCTCCGTTTTCTGCCAGTCATACTCTGCATTTTATGTCCTCCTTGATCCGTCCGTCAAGGGTTATTTAGCTTCAAAGGTAACAAATGTATTTAACTACTTCGTTGTCACCTACTTTGATGTTAAGTTTATCGCTAACATAACTTTTGCTACTCCTTATTATTTTCGTTTTTCTTTGGATTACTCTCAATCCATTTTCTGTATCCCTTGACTGGTCCTTTCTTTCAAAACGCTTCGTAAATTTTCTTCTGATTTACTGAGGCTGGCAATGTCACAAACGAACCTTATGACTGACATTCTTTCATCCTGAATTTTAATCCCACTCATGGACCTTTCTCTTTTTCCATCATTGCTCCTTTGATGTATAGATTGAACAGTATGGCCGAATTATTACATCCATGAGCTACACCCTTTTTAATCCGAGCACTTCGTACTTGGTCTTCCATTCCTACTTTTCACTCATGCTTCTTCTGCATATTTTATGTTACCGATATTGACAAAAAATGCCATCTTCCGTAGTAGATAAGTTATTTCGGTTATCAATTGTATTTTTGACGTATGATGCGATAAGTTTCATATTGCTTCCCGAACGGAAAAATTTCATCAGTTTCAAAAAACTTACGTAACTTTGCTCCTAATAATATCAAGAATGAAATACCATATGCATAGAGAGACGCGATCATGTTCCAAACAAGCTGATTGTTATGTATCAACGCCTGTTCCCAGTAGTTCCATATATTAACAAGGGATAAAGATCGAGCGATTTAGCAGGCCAGTCAATGTCGGACAGAATTCCTTAGTGTTCGTCAGATCACCAAGACAGAAGTGTCCAGATGGAACTCATCATAAAGATGTAGAAAAAGTCATACTCGTACTTCGTCGTATTGAGAAACACTTCGAAGTTCCTATTCAGAGTAACTTGATGAGTGAACCAAACTCAAGGTATCGAAAATATCAGAAAAACACCTCTGGCCTGAGATACCCCTGTCACGCACTGACGGTTAAACACCTCATTGGACGGTTTTGCATGCGTCAACTGACATCATTTGAAAACAGGCAAAACAGCTACGCTTCTGACCAACTTGCACACTATAGTCAGTTACTGCACAGTTGGTGAAACTTGAATTTCCCCCGATGTGTAAAATGTTCAAATAACAATACGGAAATTTAGCCGACTGACGTCTTCGACAACAGCTGATATTTCGACAGGTGCTAACCTTGTCGTTTTAAAGGCGCAAATGCAGCAAAAGCTTCTGTGCAAAAGAATTTCACTTGCCCAGTGCCTCCTTGCTGCATTTGTCCCTTGGAAATGACATTCGTGGGGATGCACGGCAAAAGCTGGTTTAACCCTCTGGCAAAGGGAGACTACCAAAAAAAAATTTAATTAATACTTTCGATTAAAGATTCAGTCTCGCCATCAAGCTACGATCCGACCGATATAGGTCACGGGTGAATCGACCCACTAGTTTCAAAATCAATTTGATTAAATGCTGATTAAATGATATCAAACAAATATTCCCTGGTAATCAGGGATATCTGTAAGCCTGCCTAACCACCGGACTCCTGACTCGTGAAGATATTATAAATTTCTGATGACTAGTTTAATTAAAATGAATTTGTACAATATGGCGTAGTCCTGAAAGGCCAAGGTAGCCGTCAGTTTGAATTTCAGTCCTTCTTCATCAGCGATGGAGGGATACACCTCGTCTGCCGTTTTCGTAGGAAACCCACTACTGAAGGTCTCCAAATTTGTGGACTACAGGCAGTGCCTTCACAGGACGGAACAAATTCGCAAGAGGCCCACTTGTTAGGTTGGTCTCGGGGCCTTCTTCTTGCCGGTGGAGGCATACAGTGTCGTTGCGTCTTTGTAAACAAAAGTGACGAGAGACACCATCGACGGCAGTTCTCCGTTGGAGCAGTTCGTGACCAACGTCAGTCGGTGAGTTGCCACCATTATGCACGGCTATGTATGCTTGTTGCCGGCCGGTGTGGCCGAGCGATTCTTGGCGCTACAGTCTGGAATCGCGCGACCGCTACGGTCGCAGGTTCGAATCCTGCTTCGGGCATGGATGTGTGTGATGTCCTTAGGTTAGTAAGGTCTAAGTAGTTCTAAGTTCTATGGGGCTGATGACCTCAGAAGTTAAGTCCCATAGTGCTTAGAGACACTTGAATCACTTTTTTTTTTTTGTTTGCTAGTTGCTTCGTTAGCAGTCATTGATCGCGAACTGGCTATAGTATTGCCAGCCATCAGTTTCCGCGTGCTAATCGGTAATAACAAAGAAGCGATGCAGTAGGGCGCGTACCCAACCGTAGACGCCGAGAGGCATCATGTTTCCAGAATAGCAATAAACCAAACCTGGACCCGTCTCCACAATTCTCGTGAGTATTAGTACTTAACGTATCTCTCGGCGCACTCTCTCTTAATTCAGGGGTTAGACTATTCATCGATTTGTCCGTAATTTGTTTCCTGGTTAATTGATCTTGTGTCTTAACCTGCAACAAACTACTCGTCAGCTTCGTAGCTTAATTTTGTGCAGTAACCCTTAATCACTTGTAACAGGATACATCTCATTTTATGTTTTCTTCTGGGACAATATATGCTAGATTTTATCAGATCTGTCTTTTTTTCCTTGGTCTGTGGCTTCCCCCTGTTGTCTCTTTTTATTATCAGTTCGAATAGTGAAACCAACTAGAACCCCTAACTTTTAGTAAACCTCCAAAAATGTATCACTATAATCAGTGAGTCCGCAGAGACCAATATAACAGTCTGTCAAAGTTCATGTCCCTTGTAGAAGCAATATCGGTGCCGTCGGGTTCTCTCCAAACTGCAGTTCTACTTCATGTGACTCTGAGTGATGAAGCAGGAAGCTATATTATTGAAAATAACGTTCAAAAGGGTAGCCATTATGATGTTTTTATTTAGTAAACGCCATAAACCGATAATATAGACACAGTTAATAGTGATTAACTGAAAGCTAAAAATTTCGAGAGAGTCTATGCTAGATCGGAAGGTATTCTGTCGACATCTTGCTATTACGAAGCGCATCCTCTATCTCGTACTTCCACTCGTGATATTTCGTAGCCGTTTCTACATTTTCGTTAGCCTGAAGATTATTCATTTATTTATTAAGACGATCGATTTCTGGCATTGCAACATGTTGTAAAAAGGTACTTATGATTCAGAGTCTCTCCTAATATTTGTATTGGGAAAAGGGGCTTTACTTGGCATCTGCTTATTAAGCCAGATTAATTAGATTACTTGCTTCGCGCAGGAATAACTGTGTTTTCCCTACTTTCCTCGCTGCTAACGTAAAGGGCTTTCTTATGTCTAGCCGCAGCGCCTCGGACCACAGTCCACTGGGAACGCCATCTGGTCTACCTGCTCCTTCATCCTTCGTGGGAACTGAAATTTTACTCCCGACTGTCTGCCTTCTGTAGCAACCCTGTACTAACTGAACGATGCGAGATATCCGCAGACGCAATACAAAATTGCAAAACTGGCATATAAGGAAATAATATGTGGCTTGAAGAGAAGGGGTAGCTCATAAACCAGCTAGACGTGATGGAAGTTCGTCCCGGCCGCCGTCGGAACGTTGTAAGAGTCGCAAATTAGATTTAACATCGCCAGCTCATTAGGAGAACAAGGAACACTGACTGCCAATTTAATCACTGCCATCATATTTTCAACTAAACTCATCACCTCACACCATCTCAAGAAGCTGCAACCATGGGCGACTGTCGAAGACCTCACCTAACTGTATTCCCGTGAGTTACTTCAGTAGTGTCCGTGTTGATTTGCCATTGTGAGCAATTACGTTTTCCGAAATTTTAGGTCATTTCCCTAAATCACTTACGGCAAATGTTGGAATAACTAAAGAAAACGAACCACCATAGCCGTATCATCAAAGAAATTTATTCCAGACAACACCTACGTCATCTTCAGGTGCACTATAAACCAAAAGAGTATTTTCATTCCTATTCTGGTTTATAGTGGGTGCGCCGAAACTAGTCGTTTGAAATAACTTTCTTTCATAGTTAGTTTTCTTTATTTACATCATCAGCTGCTCTGTCACGTCGACGAGAACGATGGCCCTCCACAAATGTGGGGTGGTTACATGTAAAACAACACTGACGATTCCCTTCCTCATCCTTTCCCTATCCGAGCTTGCGCAATCACCTAGTCTCCGACGGGATGCTAAACCCTTATCTTTATTGTAATTTTGGTTACTCGGAACTGGTGTAACCGTTATGGAGACGGAAAGCAGGTACTCTCCAACCTCTTCTTTCCTTTTTTTAAAAGAAAACTGAAAAGAAATAAACGGGCATTTGCTAGAGGGTTTCGTACAGACCTAATTACGTGAGTATGTAGTTCATCTATAGGTTCTGATGAGTGACTTTTCGAATATCAAAATATGTCTATGAATGGCCGTATCTTTTGACTGCAATAACTTAGAAGCTTATATATTTTATGCCACCAAAAGACCGTAGGCCTTAGTATTTATCAAAAAAATGGTTCAAATGGCTCTGAGCACTATGGGACTTAACATCTATGGTCATCAGTCCCCAAGAACTTAGAACTACTTAAACCTAACTAACCTAAGGGCATCACACAACACCCAGTCATCACGAGGCAGGGAAGTATTTCTCATAACAACGTGATACTTCTACGTGTTCCTGATAAAATAGGGGATCTTAATTGACGGACGGGCAGACGGATGCCAAAGTAACTTGGTAATGGTTTCGATTTTTCAGATTGAGGTGCAGAAACAAAAAATCACAATGGCTATAACATCTGCACAAACATCGTTCGATGGTAAAACGATGGTAGCGTAATATTATTTAACAACAATTCTCCTAATAGCACACTATACACAATCATAAGTTACTTAGAAAATGGTAAAAGTGTGGTGGGTAGTAAATATCGCGTGCCATACTGATCCCTGCGTAACACGAGTACAGGGTGTTTCACAGTGTTTGAAAATTTCAAATTTGAATAACAGGCACTGAAAGCAAGACACAGCGACGGTGGAGTCATTTGTTAGCAGTGCGAAGTGACAAGTTTCATACCATGTAAAAGTTAGTAATTATGTCGTATTGATCGATATCCGATTTCTGCACGCGGAACAGTATTGAATTGGGTAAGAAACTTTCGTGCAACTGCCAGTAGATCGAATCGAATGTCAATCATTCCTCGGAAGACCAGCCGAACTCCCGAGAACTTCAAACGTGTGCATAGCGGTTTACAGGCAAGGCGACGTCGTTCGATACGAAAACTTGGTTCCAATAAAACGGCGCGACGTGCCACACATCCCGCAAGACCGTGAGAAAGTTCTCCGTAAAGCGTTCGTAACCGCATGATTTCCGAACACGATTGTGTCGAATGGCCGGCTCGCTCGTCTGATTTAACCGTGTCAAACTTTTACCTATGGTGTTATTTGAAGGCGAGAGCGTACTCCGTTCGGCACAGAAGCTTGAGACAGTTAAAAGGTCGAATTCTCGGTGTAATTTCCAGAATTTCTCCACCAGTTACGAAAGATGTGTTCAAAAACTGGACGAAACGGTCCGGGTATTGTGTAGCCGAGAACTGTCGTCATTTGCTCGATGCAGTATTTCATAAGTAAACTTGATTAAATCTTGTACCTTGTGTAAAATGTTTAACTTTGTTTGGCTATTATTTTGTGTTTTATTCAACTCTGAAGTCGTTAAAACACTGTGAAACATCATGTACAAGGTCTCACAAACACTGGTACACATGTCGAGAGCGTACTCCTTACACGAAAGCTGGGACAAATTTAATTGGTAACAGATCCAAAAGTTGTGTGTTTACGTGTTACTAATGAAATATAACGTTCAACGCTTTTCAGTAACTAGGAATACGAAATCTGCTTTTGATGGAACGCAATCCGTATCCCACGAACAATGTTTTCGACCATATGATTCACGGATACGATTCACGATTACACTTAACCAGAATGAATTTATTCTGATTTACCAGGTGGCTAAGTATTCCCTGTTCCCACTTATACGTAGCTCGATGTGGCTTGTTCTTAGTTTTCAACGCTCCCAATCATTATGGATACAATTGAAAATGTTTTCAAATGGGTGCACAAGATTTGGAGCTTGAGCCATTATGAAGTGAGGGCAGGCGTTCTCAGTCACTTAGCATGCCCTCGATCAATTTCGATGATGATTCATGCCCATGCTGTGTGTCTGTAAATGTATATGACCGTCGTAAGGGTGGGTTGTTATCATATTTATCTTTCGTATTTCCTTTTTAGTTACATTTATTCTAAATTTTAGATTCACAACAATTTATTTATATCAGTCGTTACCGTGCTACACTCTTAACGTAACACGTAAATTACTTGTGATCTAAGTAACTCAGAACAGTTCGTATTCGTTTCTTAGTTCGGATGCAATAACAACTCCCTTAATACAAATATCTCTTCATCCTTCATGAATCATACAACTCAAAAGTGTTCGTTTATGTTGCTTATTTCGCATTCTGTAACAGAGTATATCTACAAATCACCATCAGTGAAACCCAATATATCGCTAGGTGAGGTAAGCCTATGAGAATATCAATTTCTGTGCAATATTGCGCTTATCATTTGGATAATTGAATACTGCTTTTATGTGGATGGACTGTGTAATTACTGATAACAAAATAGACAGTGGAACTGATTGAGCTGGCCGCTGTGGCCGAGCGGTTCTAGGCGCTTCACTCCGGGTCCGCGCTGCTGCTACGGTCGCAGGTTCGAATCCTGCCTCGGGCATGAATGTGTGTGATGTACTTACATTAATTAGGTTTAAGTAGTTCTACGTCTATGGGACTGATGACCTCAGATAGTCCCATAGCGCTCACAGCCATTTGAACCATTTGGTACTGATTATAGATAACATTAGTGATAAGAGCAATATAAGACCTGTCGTCGATGACATTCTTCCTGACTGTTGACCACACTGTCAATAAATAAAATAGTCCGAGGTTTCTGCCACTATTGGAAGTAGCCTTCCGCAGGGCTTTCCGCTGAGCTAAATACCCTCAGACTTCAGGAAGAATATAATAATTCCAATCTCAAAGAAGGCGGGTGTTGACAGATGTGAAAATTACCGAACTATCAGTTTAATAAATCACGGATGCAAAATACTAACGCGAATGACAGGAAAAAGGAAGTCATGATGCCATAGCAAGTGGTCCGAACATAGTAAAATTTGCACACTAACGTCCTTAATTTCAGATTTTTTCCTTATTCTAAGAACATTTACATCTATCTCATAGCTCTGCAAGCCATCGGATGGTGAGTGGCGGAGGGTACTTCTGGTACCAGTAACTGATCTCCCCTTCCCTGTTCCATAAAAATGTTAAGAATTATGCCACTCGCGAATCGTGCGTAGGAAGAATGACTCCAATTTTCTGGTAGTAGTCATTATGCGAAAGCTGTGTCGGAGGAAGTAATACCTTGACCGATGCTGCCCAGAAAGGACTGTCTAGAAATTTTAGTAGTAAGCAACTGTATGACGCACAAAGCCTGTCATGTAGCTTCTGCTACTGACGTATTTTGGGCATTTCTGCAACGCTCTCGCACCGAATGAATGATCCCGTACGAAACACATTGCTCTTCGTTAGATCTTCTCTATCTCCTCTATCAGTCCTCGGTAAGGGTCTCAAATCGATGAAAAGTACTCAAAAATCAAACTAGCGCCTTATAAGGCAATTCTTTCGCGGATGAGTTGCATTTCCTTAACACTCTTCCTGCTGATCTAAGTATGACATTCTGCTGTTCCTGCTATTTGTTTTATGTGGTCATGTCACTAAGCGTGTCATGGGTAGTTACTCCACGATATTTTACGGTAGATACCTTTTCCAGCATTTGTCGTCAATAGTGTAGTTGTAGAGTAGTGCATTTCTCGTCCTATGTATGCCCAATTTTACATTTATTTACGTTCAGGGATCAGCTGCTAGAGTATACAGCATTCGTCAGTCCTGTGCAGGTAATTTTGAAAATTGAGGCTGTCTTCTGGCGTTGCCAATTTCTTAAAGACAACCGCATCATCTGCGAAAACCTTTAAGAGCTTCTCACGCTTTCTGCCAGATCATTAATATACATTGTAAAAAGTAACGGTTTATTTCACTTTCTTGGAGTTTCCAGGAAGTAACCTTTACATGTGTCGATTTTATTCCGTTAAGAGTGACATGTTGAGTTCTGTCTGCAAGAAAGTCTTGAATCAACTCGAAAATCTGGTCCGATACTAGCTAAGCTCGTATTCGTTTCACAAACCGGTAATGCGGGACGGTTTCATGGTCCTCTAGCTAGGAACAGGTGGAGGAGGAGATTAGTGTATAACGTCCCGTCGACAACGAGGTCATTAGAGACGGAGCGCAAGCTCGGGTGAGGGAAGGATGGGGAAGGAAATCGGCCGTGCCCTTTCAAAGGAACCATCCCGGCATTTGCCTGAAGCGATTTAGGGAAATCACGGAAAACCTAAATGGCGACGGCTGGAGACGGGATTGAACCGTCGTCCTCCCGAATGCGAGGACGGTTTCAAATGCATTCCAGAAGTCAAGTAACACGGCATCAACCTGATCGCTGACACCTACGGAGGTATTGACCTCGTGGAGGAACAGAGCGAGTTCAGTTTCGTAAGATGTCCGTTTGAGGAATCCATGTCGATTTTTACAGGGGAGATTTTATTTCTCCGAAGACGTCACACTTCTTAAGCATAAAATATATACCATAACCCTAATTCACTTCAACAATACAGTTCTATAATTATGTGGTTGTCTCCTGCAACCCTTCTTGAAAACGAGAATAATCCAAGCTTTTTTCCACGGCTAGGTACCCTTCGCCGCTCCAGCGAACTATGTGAAACTGCTGCCAGAAACGGAGCAAGTTCTTTCCCGAATCCTTTGTAGAATGTTAGGTACCTCTTATGGTCCGTATGCCTCTCCACTACTAAGCGAATGTAGTTTATTTTGTATTACGCGAACGGTTATCTGAATACCTGTCATTTCAAAGTTCGTATGATGTTTGAACGGAGGGACCGTATTACGATCTTCCGCGGTGAAACGTTTCCGTTTGACCGAATTCGGCGTTTCGGTGTTCTTTCTGTTATCCTCCGTTCCAGTTCCTGTGTGATCACTGAGTAACTGAATAGATGATTTCGAACGGAGTATTGATTTTACTTAAGATCTCTTAGGGCTTTTAGTCAGATAGGTCGACAGAATTTTACTTTCAGAGTCATAGAATGCTACTCTCATTGCTCTCCTTACGCTCATTTTCACTTAGTTCAGCTATTGTTTGTCTGCTTGGTTTTAACGTATCTTCAATCTGTGTCGAAGCTCTCTTTATTTAAGTAGCAGTTCTCTAACACTGCTATTAAATTACTTGAGTCTCTTCCACCCCGTAGAACATCTCTCGGAGCACACTCGTCTAAGGCATACTGAAAACTTCTTTTGAATTTCTTTCACTTGTGTTCCAGATATGCTTAATTTACGTTTTGTACTACGTATTTATTGCTAACTAACGAAATCATAAGTGGCCAGTCACACATTTTTACGAGCAGATTTACGATCAAACTGTGTGTTTCGAAGTTGTGGTAGGGATACAGTGATGCACTCATCCACTGATTCTGTCACATCGGGCAGGGAGCACAGACAAGCAAGTACAAACAGGCCGTCTCTACCAGGGTACCGACTGCTTTCCAACCTGCCTTCTTCTTCTGGAGTAGTGACTTGTTTATACGAGACGTCTCCGCACATGGGCCCGCCACCGGTGAACAGTTACAATAACAAACAGAACGCCTTTGCCAGTCGCATCCCTCTGCCACAACGAGTCCGCTAGTGCGCTTCATCGTCAGCATCCTATACTCCTGTCAGCAAGAGCGTTTGCGTGGCGTGGATGAAAGGGTGGGAATAACAGAGTTTATTAAATACAAAGAAAGAGAAAACACGAACCTCACACATTCGGAAACTTTCCTTGTATGTATCTTTGAAGGTGTGAGTGTGTATGTATGTGTCTGCGTGTGTGTGTGTGTGTGTGTGTGTGTGTGTGTGTGTGTGTGCGTGTGTGTGTGTGTGTGTGTGTGTGTAAGAAAGTGGGGGGGAGGGAGGGAGTGGCAGGTTGGATGAAATGGTGGGAGGAAGGGAGTTTATTACACTCAGACAAAGAGAACGTTCCGCAATCAAGCGAACCTCAGATATTCGGACACTTTCCTTTGTATGTATCTTGGACGGGCTTTCACAGCATCATGGATTACCTGAATAGATTTGACATTCTAGAATGTTAATTTCTGACATCAGGTTTAATTCTCGAAACAGCAAAGTTTTCTACTTTTTCTTTCCATTCCAATTAAAATTCTTTGAATGCGTTTCTTGCAGTGATAACTCTTCTAGCTATCCTTAACATCGAGAACTTATTGTCCAATATTTTTAATCACCTTAACTCATGTGTTATGTTTTCGTTTCGATCGGCAGAAAAAGTTCTTTTGATCGAAAATATACTTATAAGAATTAACATTTGCAGTTGTGTTTTCTTAATAAAGACTTCTTTAAATTTTAAATGTCTTCCCCATTCTACAGATGAGCAGCACGTTTACTGATACCCCATGCAACGTGCGTGTGTCTGACTAGCAGTTACTCCTCGCTAGGTGACGCTGCTGTCCCCTGGACGCGTTTGTATCGACATTAGGTCAGTGGTCATTATGATCTGGATGGTCAGTGTATATTAAAAGATGTATAGCCTATATCTGTCCAAATGTTCATCAGAGTATCGAAAAGAAATTAAAGTAAGTTGGTCAAGTACTTTTCGTGATTTTTGGTAGCAACCTTTCCTCTTTCTTTGTTGAACATGTTTTATATATTACATATATGTAAAAAAAAGTAGGGCCTATATCCGGTCGAATGTTCATTAGATTGTCTTGTAGAAGTTTGAAGTAAATCGGCCAGTTACTTGTCGAGTTGTCTGGTAACAATGTTAAACAAGGACGTGTCTTTATCTAGTAGTACAGGGAGCCGGCCGAAGTGGCCGAGCGGCTCTAGACGCTTCAGCCTGGAACCGCGCGACAGCTACGGTCGCAGGTTCGAATCCCGCCTCGGGCATGGATGTGTGTGTCGTCCTTAGGTTAGTTAGGATTAAGTAGTTCTAAGTCCTAAAGGACTGACGACCTCAGATGTGAAGTCCGATAGTGCTCAGAGGCTTTTGAACCAGTAGTACATGATACGTATTTATTATCCATGTGCATTAAAAATATGACGCCTCTGGCAATCTGAACGTTTATTAGAGAACGACTTTGACCGAAGGCAGACTGTGGTAACCCGCAGGCTCGGCATGAGCATTTTGTAAATTGCACGACTTGAAGGGGGTTTGAGGAATGATGTGGTGTGTGTCTTCATCACACTGCGAAACCAAGGTAAAGCCACGTCCAGACGTTGGGAATTGGGTGGCCACCCCTCATTTCACATGTCTTGCGTCATAGAATTGTAAAATAGGACAGGTGCGAGCTAAGCCACAACCAAAATCAGACTTCAATTCTGGGCAGAGTAAGGTACCGGTGCGTCTGAGCCCACAGTCTACGACTCAAAAGGGCGTGTGACCATCGGCACAGGAATTCGGCGCAATGGCAAAGCGCTGCATGGTGTGATGAATCCCGAACTTCCTTCATCACGCCGGTGAGTGGGCACGAATCCGTCGTCTCCCAGCGGAACAGCTGCTTGATACCTGTACTGTGGGACAGAGACAAGCTGGCGGTGGCTCGATTAGCCTCAGAGAACATTCACAAGGGCATCCTTCCGTCCAATAGAGCTTGTGCAAGGCAACATGACGGCCATGAAGGATCGTACACTGGTTGCAGATCATGTACAGCCCTTCATGACGATCATGTTTCCCTACAGCAGTGGATTTTTCAGAAAGATAATGCGTCATAAGGCACGGCCAGGAGTGTGATACAGAGATTCGGGGAATAAAGTGGCTAGTTCTGACTGATGTGCTGGCCATGAAATTCGCAGGATCTGATCCCGATCGAACACATCTGGAATGTGATTAAGCGTGGCGTAAGAGCTCATCGCCCTCACCGGAATTTGGTGACTTCTAGCGACGTACAAGGGCTTCATTGCTTCCATGCCACGACGTGTCCCCGTTGTCATCCGTGACGGAGATCAACGTACCAGCGATTAGGTATGCGGTCAGAATGCTCTAGCTGATTAGTGAACAGTAAAGCAGGCCGTTGTGGCCCAGTGGTTCTAGGCGCTTCAGTCCGGAACCGCGCTGCTGCTACGGTCGCAAGTTCGAATCCTGCCTCGGGCATGCATGTGTGTGCTATGCTTTGGTTAGTTGGGTTTAAGTAGTTATATGTCTAGGGTACTAATGACCTCGGATGTTCAGTTCCATAGTGCTCTGAGCCATTTGAACAGTACAACGTTATGTACAAGGTTATTTAAAAGGGAGGTTGGGCCCGAAGCTAAATCGGCTGTGATTGGCTGGCGCAGTGACGTCACTGTAGGAGCAAAGCGAGGCAGCGGCCAGCGCAGCAAGCGACTCTTACTAAGGACAAGCAACTACTTATAACAGCAATAAGTTCTCAGGAAATTATTTAAAACAGTTGATTTACCTCTTTAGATGTTTGCAGTAGAAGAAGAGTGCCACTGTCTTGATTTCCGCTTCTGTGCTGCTGCTGCTGCTTTCTGCATTTTATGCTTCGTATTGAGGAACCGCAGACGAATGAATAGTCGTGTTCTGACATACAGTTTTCTATAACGTGTGACGAAAATTCCGGAAATTTAGTTTGGACAGCAGTGCATATTGTTTTCACTATATTTTTATCCTTGGAAATACTATCCAATCCATTAAATTCATTAAAAATTAGTTCAAACTGAGACACCTTACGTAGCTACTCATCTGTAGGAACTGTAGGCCCACCGCGAGGTAGAAATTCAATCCAACCATAATTTTCATTTGTTGGAGGACTTAAAATATCAGCAGACGGCGTTCCCAGTGTCTTGTCACAGTTCTTTGCACGATATGCAATGCAGCCAGCCAGGTAACGGAATCCTTCTGCAGAGCAGTCACATCCCTCTTTGACAGCAGATTCTTCTGGTGCAGGTTGAAGAGGAAAGTTAATATTTCGTAGCTCTTTTTCACCATCTATCATTTGCAGTGCTTCGCTCATGTCAGGCAAAATTCCTGTGAACAGATGTGACGCCAAAAATCCGTCACACTCATCTGCCTCTACTGATGTGTCACTTGACAGAGGAATGTCATGAGCATTGTGTCCCAGCAGTAACAGCCGTAATCGATATTTTACTTGTGTTGGAGAAGGGTTCCAGTGGAAATGACCAACTCCTCTGATCTGTGAGAAAAAATTTTCCAGTGCACCCTAGTTCAATCTTGCAGTTAAAATACATGTCATTTGTAGTGGCTGAAGGTCTGAAAACAGTCTAAATAATGACCGAACAGTCGTCATAATGCCTTTCTGGGATGGGAGCAAGTGATTTGCATTGCCTACTCGCATTTTTTCGGCACACGTATACATTTCTTTCTTGAACATCCTTATGTATCCCATAACAACATGATAACGCATTCTTATTGTACCTCCGAGCATTCAGAATGTCAAATGCGTCGTTTGCTAACTAAAAAAGAAAATTGCTGCTTCCTCATCTTCAGGCATTAGGTACTTTATGGCTTTAGCTGTGGTACTCGAAAATAGTTGCATTGCCAAATAAACCCTTTGACTCTCTCTCCCCTTGACACTGAGATGAAGCTGTGACAGTTTAGGACACAACTTCATTTCACTCCTATCTAATGCGAGCAGTCTTTCAACAATAGATTAATTAACAATTTTCCCACTTGGAAGCTTTAGTCCGTGATCCAGAAAGTGGTTCCTCATTAATTTAAACAAACTCGGAACATCTGAAAACACCCAGAGGCGTTTACTTTCATACTGCGGATTGGAAAAGCAGGAATTAGTGTCTGTCACATTAAAATCATTTCCCCAGTACTACACATATCTGGAAGACTTTCCTCTTTCCGCCACCTGGGGAGGCGCTCGATGGGTGACCCAACAACATCACAAATATATGCAAGGTGTTACAAAAAGGTACGGCCAAACTTTCAGGAAACATTCCTCACACACAAATAAAGAAAAGATGTGATGTGGACATGTGTCCGGAAACGCTTAATTTCCATGTTAGAGCTCATTTTAATTTCGTCAGTATTTACTGTACTTCCTCGATTCACTGCCAGTTGGCCCAATTGAAGGAAGGTAATGTTGACTTCGGTGCTTGTGTTGACATGCGACTCATTGCTCTACAGTACGTTTGGGCAGGCATTGTTGGTGATGTCTTGATTGGGCCCCATGTTCTTCCGCCTACGCTCAATGGAGCACGTTATCATGATTTCATACGGGATACTCTATCTGTGCTGCTAGAACATGTGCCTTTACGAGTATGACACAACATGTGGTTCATGCACGATGGAGCTCCTGCACATTTCAGTCGAAGTGTTCGTACGCTTCTCAACAACAGATTCGGTGACCGATGGATTGGTAGAGGCGGACCAATTCCATGGCCTCCACGCTCTCCTGACCACAACCCTCTTGACTTTCATTTATGGGGGCATTTGAAAGCTCTTGTCTATGCAACCCCGGTACCAAATGTAGAAACTCTTCGTGCTCGTATTGTGGACGTCTGTGATACAATGCACCATTATCCAGGGCTGCATCAGCGCATCAGGGATTCCATGCGACGGAGGGTGGATGTATGTATCCTCGCTAACGGAGGACATTTTGAACATTTCGTGTAACAAAGTGTTTGAAGTCACGTTGGTACGTTCTGTTGCTGTGTGTTTCCATTCCATGATTAATGTGATTTGAAGAAAAGTAATAAAATGAGCCGTAACATGGAAAATAAGCGTTTCCGGACACATGTCCACATAACATATTTTCTTTCTTTGTGTGTGAGGAATGTTTCCTGAAAGTTTGGCCGTACTTTTTTGTAACACCCTGTATATCATGGAAAACCTGTATATGGTTGAGTTGACATGGAGTTTCCAAATACAAAGCCACTTCCCTGATGAGATGTAATTTCGTCACTCTGGGGATGAGAGGAGACATCAGAATTCATGAGTTATTCCGTTCGTTTTTTCGTGTTATCCTTATAATGATGGATATAATGAAATATTCGAATTATGCTGAGCATATAATACATTTCCTTTTATAGACGTAGATATCTACATCTACATCTACATCCATACTCCGCAAGCCACCTGACGGTGTGTGGCGGAGGGTACCCTGAGTACCTCTATCGGTTCTCATACATCTGCTTGGTGGAATTCGTGTTTTTATGTTGTGATTAAATCCCCGTTTTCTCCTATGCTTACCGCAATAATTTCTGTTTTATCTGTGCCCAGTGAATAGAATTTATGCGTGTAAAGGCGTAAATTCCGCATTGCCGCGACAGCCCATAAAATCCACAGACATGCGAGTGGGACTCGCACATAGAAGTTTCCGTAAAAACCTAATAGAGTATATAGGTAGTCCATCCCTCCCGGGAATCGAAACTTTCGATGATTTTTACCTGTTATCGATATCGACACTGGCAAGACATCGAAATATGCGACAGAAATGGCCCTATCTGTTGACTGGATTGACTTAGAGGCTTCAGTGTTTTGCAGTGTGAAGGGAAAGTAGGTCAAAGTATGTGAGATAAATTTCAGATTCATATACGTCCACCCGCTCCTGAGAAAAGCGTTGTCAACTCTCAAACTGACAGACAGACAAACAGACATATAACACATATAAAAAAATTGTGTTATAATTACAAACTGACAGACTTCTATCAACACTCAACTCAGTTTTCGCCTAGTGGTCACCTTCTGTTCAGAAGGCATTTAATGTCGTTCGTCAGGAGACAAGAGCATTACATAGCCGGTGGCTGGCGTTGTAATAACGTCCCAATCAGTGTTTTTCCGGCTCACAGGGGTGTGATGGCATACTAAGCATTTTACATGGCCTTGAAACGATATGAAGAGTACGAGAATTCCCATTCGGCATTGAACACTTCCTTCTCCCCTCTCCTTTTTCGGACAAGTGTGTAGATGCACAACGTAAATCCAACTTAATATAAGTAGTATTATCAGCAAACTACTTGCTGTCTGACAAGGTGACTGCTTTCCTCTGACGGTGTCCGGTAGCGGCATCTTCCCGTTCCTTCTCGCCCCCTCTTCCCCCTTTGCCACTGCACTTGGAGCGATAGCCAGGAGCGCTGTCGGAGTGCTGACGATCGCGGAGCGTGTTTTTAGCCAGGCGTGCTGTGGATATTGATAAGTCAATTTGCGAGTATCGAAATACGTGACGTAAGTGGGCAATTTACTACATTTACTACATCGCCCAATGACTATAGGTCAGTTCCTGATAAAAAGCGGTTTCAACAAATGGACAGACAGACAGTAGTCAGATAACAAATGAACGAAAATGAGTGTGAGATAATTACAGACTATGAGTTATCGGATTTTTTCCTTTAGTTACACTCTGCAATATGGTTTCTTGCGAAATGTCATGATTCTAGGTCAACAGAAAGTACCCTAAAGGTTTGATGAATGAGTGTGTCAGTATCAAAATATGCGATATAAAAGGCTGCATAATTTCGTTGCATTGAGTTAGAAGCTCACAGTTCTCACACTGCCAGGGGACAGCATTCCTTAGAACACTGATCAGCCGGAACATTATGGTCACCTACCCAATAAGTGGTATGTCCACCATTGGCACGGATAACGGCAGCGATGCATCATGACATGGAAGTAATGTGGCCTTGGTAGGTCTATGGAGGAGCAGGCACAACAACTGCAAACACAACTCATCTAATTCCTATAAATTATTGGGAGGGGGGTGATGAGCTCTGACGCCACATTCAATCACATTCCTGATGTGCTCAATCGGGTTAGTGTCCGGCAGTTGTGGGGCCAGCACGTCAATTGGAACTCGTCATTCCATCACACTCCTGGCCTTGTGACATGCCGCATGATCATGTTGAAAAATGACACTGCCGTCGGGAAGAATGATCAACATGAAAGGGTGTACGTGGTCTCCAGCCAGTTTACGACATTCCGTGGCCCTCATGGTGCCTTGTGCGAGCTCCTCTGGACCCGTAGGTGACCACGTGAATGTGTCCCAGAGCTTAACGGAGGCGCTCAATATCTGTCTCCGTCGCGGAGTACAGGTGACAAAGAGCTTTTCCCCTGGAAGACGTCGGATTCGTGCCCTTCCTTCGGTATGATGAAAAAGGTATCCAGATTCATCACACCAAGGAACGCTCTGCCACGGTGCCAACGTCCAGTGCCGACGCTCACGTGCTCATTTCAGTCGTAGTTACCGATGTCGTAGTGTTAACATTGTTCACGCATGGGACCCCGGCTGCAGAGGTCCATCGCTAGGAGTGTTCGGTGCACTGTGTCTTCAGACATACCTCTACTCTGCCCGTCGTTAAAGTCTGATGTTAGCTCCGCCGTAGTTCGCCACCTATCCTGTTAAATCAGTCTGCCCAGCTTACGACGTCCGACACTTGTAATGAGGGCTGGCCGACAAATTCCACGACATCTGGACGTGTTTCACTCTGGTTTCGCCACGTGTTGAAGACACTGACCACAGCGCTCCTCGCACGCCCGACAAGTTTTGCAGTTTCCGAAACGCTCGTGCTGAGACTGTGGGCCATCACAGTCTGCCCTCGGACAAACGCAGATAGATCGCACGCCTTCCTCATTCTCGTACACACGGTCAGCAGGCTCCCTGATGCTGCATGCACTGTGCTTGTGTCTCACTGGCAGTCATTCCTCGCCAGATGACGCTGCTACCGCCTAGACAATGTATACCGATAGTAGATCGGTGAACATAAGGTTTCAACTGATCAGCGTACGTGGCACAAAATACAAGTTAATACATCAATCTGTTCCTGACAAGAAGGTTTTGAAGAGTTTGACAGATAGAGAGACAGACGGATAACGAGGAGACCCTATACTGGTTCTGTTTTTATCAACTGAGGTATGGAATCTTCAAAATAACTAGTATAGCAAGTACAGGTATGGAAAAGGTAATTTGGTCACAGTTGTGTTGGAAAGAATGGTCGACCATGCTCCTCATGTAATTTGTGACTGAACGTAGTCTTTTTCAGCTCCAACTTCCGTATCGATAAATCAGTCATCAGTGCACTTTCACAAGCATGCGTAAAAAAAAAAGATACGTTCAAAACGCCCTTAGAAGTTTGTGAAAAGTAAGTTAGGAGAGCAAATGTCCAGAAATTGAGACTTAGGTGTGGTGTGTGCTATTTGCACCGATCGATGAATGAGATAACACTCTGCTGAGAAATTTCTCTTGGCGAATATGTCAAAACTTCGGGCTCGAAACCCGTTTAGCCCCGGTAAATGAAGAGTTCATCATCCCGCGGTTGCTCCATGGCAGTGGGGATGTCTCGTCCGGATGTTAAACCTAAACCGAATCTGTTTCAGACAGAGAATGAAATAAATTGCGTACGCGATTGGAGAGGATTTCCCTTAATAGATGAGCAAAGTTCCCTACAAAAGCGTTTAATTAACTAAATATCTTTGCAGCTATCAAAGAAAAGCGCGGCTTTGCTGGCGCCGCTGCGGGGAATTGCACTGGAACAGCGTGTAATTAGTTTCACACTAAGTTGGTAGGGAGAATCCAATTAACCCGAAACTTGCTAAATAAGACTAGCGACGGCGGCGGGCACTTTTGAGTGGACGCGCTTCGCCGGCGCTTCGGCTGAAAGCGTCGCAGCCCAGAATCCGCAATTAGCGCAGAGGCGACTGCAACGCGCCTCCGGCAGGCGTCCCTCGCTCTCCTCTGGCAGGTGGAGTGGAGCCCTCCCTCCTCCCATCTCTCAGCAGACTGCCGCAATGGGTGAGGCAGAGCGTTCAGACCGTCTGAGAGGCAGCAACAGGCTCGCCCCCAGAAGTAAAAAGAAAGAATATGCTCGTCGCTGTTTAATGGCAGAACAGCAAACTCTAAAGCACCTGGAGATTAAGAGGTCTCTATCTCTCTTGTGTTCACAGTGTCGCACAGGTTTACGAGTTAGATGCACTACCTCATCATGTAATAAGGGGCGGTAGGTCTTCGAAATATTCTCAAACATTTGGAGCGGACTAAATTTACGTCCTGTCTTAGCCAGTCGAAGTAATGTTCACTATAGTTGAATTCTTTTATCTTGGCGGCTCGCGCATGCCCGCCCAGACACGGGAGAGTGCTGCGTTGCCAGTAGCACACGGCGCACGCGCCAATAGAAGCAGTTCCATAGTGTAGCGTAGTTCGCAAGCTTACGTTTAGGGGGGGGGAGCGCGCAGTTCATGAATTAAAGCCACCACGGCCGCATTAACCCTTTCGCTGCTTCAAATACGTGCTCCCTGCATTTCCGCGCTGTGTGCGATTTTGTTACTGCACCGCACGCCTATGCAGACACATTGTGTTCCGACTGCTTTGACACTCTTATCATTCGATTACACAAATACTATTTGGCCCAAAAATTAGATTTTTACACATCTTCTTGACTGATACCTTCCCCCCATAAATGATTTAATTTTGTTTCGATGTTCAACGCAGTCATTATGCCCCATTAAATATAGTAAACCATTGCACGAAATTTTGAAGAGTTTGCAGAGGTAAAAGTCCATAGAGTGTACTTTCCGTACGGTCGATTTTAGTTGCCACAGTGTTGAGAATGAAATGTGGACAAGATACCTAAATTTCATATAAAATTTACTGTATAACATAGGTGTCATATGTAATATTGAGAAATATTTCGTCTTTCGCGACTGTAACAAAAGTTTTATTTACACTGAGCACGTTTGGCCTTATTTTAAAGCACTTCAATCAGTCAAAAGGAAGTAGACAAAATACATTAAACAAAACTGTGGACTTACAAAAACATTAGGACTTGAATATGCCGTCTATCAGTGAAGTGCCTGAGCTATGTCAAATATAATTTTTGTGTGTGGCACACACAAACATCATTTATTTGCTAAAACACTGATCAGCCAACACAAAAGTCGAATATTGTGTTACCGCAGCACAAAACTACGAAAGGTGACTTGGCAATGGAGGAGACAAAATACTGTCCACTGAAGATGCTTCAAATAAGAGAAAGACATCTGGTCTAAATAAGTCGCTTATTACAAAATGGTTCAAATGGCTCTGAGCACTATGGGACTCAACTGCTGAGGTCATTAGTCCCCTAGAACTTAGAACTAGTTAAACCTAACTAACCTAAGGACACCAGGACACCACAAACATCCATGCCCGAGGCAGGATTCGAACCTGCGACCGTAGCGGTCTTGCGGCTCCAGACTGCAGCGCCTTTAACCGCACGGCCACTTCGGCCGGCTCGTTTATTACAGTTGCAGAAGTATTTCAGTACCATTGGTAAAACCGACTGTGGAACAAAAACAAGAAAGAGAACATGAGTGCCATTCTGTATGTGCCATACCTTTCATTGACTGAAGTGCTTTAAAATAAAGCCAAACGCGTCCGGTGTAAATAAAACTTTTATTACAGTCGCGAAAGACGGAATATTTCTCAATATTACATACGACACCTATGTGGTACTTAAATTAAATGAGATATTGTTATACAGTAAATTTTATATGAAATTGACGTATCTTGTCCACATTTCATTCTCAACATTGTGGCAACTATAATCGACCATACGGAAAGTATACACTACGGACTTCTATCTCTGCAAACTCTTCAAAATTTCGTGCAATGGGTTACTACATTTAATTCTGCATAATAACTGCGTTGACCATCGAAACAAAATTAAGTCATTTATGGGTGGAAGGTACCAGTCAAGAAGACGTGTAAAAATCCGATTTTTGGGCCAAATAGTTTTTGTGAAATCTAATGATAAGTGTGTCAAAGCAGTGGGAACACCATCTGTCTGCACAGGCGAGCAGTGCAGTAATGGCAAAATCGCGCACAGCGCGGAATGCGAGGAGCACGTGTCTGCAGCAGCGAAAGGGTTAATGAAGAGACAAAGCACTATAAATATCAAAAAATTTGCATTCAAACGAATATAATTCGTGAAGTAACGCACTTCGATATTGTTTTTAAATAATGAAAATATTAAGCACCGCACAAGGTTTGAACTCATAATCTTTCAGATAGAAGCCAAACACCTTCACCGTTACGCTATCCCGACCCATCCAACTACACTACCCCATGAGGACTTTCATATTTCACGCAAAATCCTGACAAACATTGTTGGTATGACTATGAATTACTCACGCTTCGTCGAAGTACAATAGGAAATAAACAATTGCCGCTGTTCTTTATTGCGAAAAAGCGGTTCGTGAGATTGGTACAAACACCTTTCCTTGCTATAACCTGAATTAGGAGTCTTATTGCTTGTTTGGTTTAATTAATTAATAGAATATGAAGCAATTGGTATAAAGAATGTTTTTTCCAAACTTTCTATAAAAGAAAGTCTGTTATCAAGACATTGCTTTTGTTCTGTTTCTTTATTTATGACTGAACGTTCCTAATACTGAAGACACTCGTCCATACTCTGCACTGCAGTCGAGATCTGGCAACGTCGTTCTCTGTTCATTGGCTGACTGTGTTTTGTGACATCAGATGCGCAGAACGAACCTAAACTCGGCCGCCAACATAAATGACGTGCACTTTAGCTGGTTGTGCGCGGCCTTTACCCGGAGCACCTGTCTACATCTACAGGGCGTGGAGAAAAAAATGGGAACACCAAAAACACAGCACATTACCTTCCCTAGCCGTTCGCATTCCAAACATTTTCCAGTCAAATCGGAATAGGTAAACATTTGTCCTGTTGGACAGTTCAGGTAATCATCATGAAAGGGGGCTGCGATCACACAACCTTCTCTGCAAAGTAGACCACAAAGGGTCAATAATATGGAGATCTGGTGACTAAGGTGCGCTCACAAAACCAGACCAGGATGATGTGAGCTGTGAGAACAGGGCCCCTGTCGCCTTGAAACACTACCATGATGAGGAACTGATCAATCAAAACGGGTCACATAATTCTTGGCAGATATGTGACCCTGGAAAGGGGTCAAGGAATACCACGATATATCAGCCAAAGTCATCACCGAACCGGTCCGGCCCCGGTAGTTGAGTGGTCAGCGCGACAGAACGTCAATCCTAAGGGTTCGGGTTCGATTCCTGGCTGGTCGGAGATCTCCACTCAGGGACTGGGTGTTGTCTTGTCCTCATGATCATCATATCATCCCCAACGACGCGCAAGTCATCGAAGTGGCGTCAAATAGAAAGACTTGCACCCGGCGAACTGTCTACTCTAGTCACACGACAGCACTGAACCCATGCCATGTTTCACTCTTGGAAGCAAATAGTTTGCACCAAGGGCTTGGAACGGCGTATGCTAGACATCAGCTCAGCTCGAAGTTCGAAAATGTGTGAGACAAGATTCATCTAACCAAATGATTTTCTTCCTTTGTTCCGAAATCCAGATTTTAAGATTACGGCACCCCGTTTTCCTCTTATGGGTATTTCCATTACTAATGCACTGCTCTGAAATTCCGTCTCAATCTGAAATCTCCGTGCGTTTTGTTTTGGTGTTAACAGGGTTTGCGAGTTCGACATTCAGTTCTGCAGTGATTCTTGTTACTGTTGTTCTCTTGTTTTTCCTCATAATCCACTGATCATCTGTCTCGATCAATCAACACACACTTTTATCTGCGTAGTGAGTCAGTGGATGATGTTTCACCGCTTTCCCTGTATGCGGCATAAATCTTTCGAATTACCAGACGGTTACCTTGTTTACGGAAACACCCACCATACTAGTGACAACAATTTACCCTCGTTCGAATTCAGTTACCAACGAGCTAATGCACGAACAAGTACACAGGGACCTGTTCTGATCGCTCCATACACTTGAAATGTATTGAGGGTATTGCACAGGTACCGTCTGTAATCAAATGCTCGTACAACAGCATCGCCTGCAGCACCATATGGACGTAGGTTTAGTATACATTTCTGGCGGTGGTTTAATATTTTTATCCAACTTCTGTATATAATTGCTCTGCATTTCATACGTACGTGTTTGGCATTGGGTCCTTAGATGCATTTCAGACTGTTTCTCGATCGTTTCGCCCTCGAATAGCACATGATGAAAATGAATAAGTATTTTGATACGATGGCGTCTCTCCTTACGAAGGAGGTACACAACAAATATTTCAGGATTTGGTGAGACGTTTGGTGACTGAAATATCATGAAAAGACGTCGCGCAAGGAAAATCGCTTTTTTTTTCTTTTTTTAACTGCTGCTATCCCAACACGACTATCAAGTCCATGACGCTGTCTTCCCTATTTATTGATAACACAAATCGAAGTGACCTTTCAAATTTTTCGATATCCTCCGTCAATCCTGTTTGGCAACGAAGACGACGGAAAGTGTGACGTAGGCAATTTCTTTAGTAGAGCCGTTGCTTTATATAAATGTTATACCAGTAAGACAAAAAAAAAAGGGTTCAAATGGCTCTGAGCACGATGGGACTTAACATCTGAGGTCATCAGTCACCTAGAACTTAGAACTACTTAAACGTAACCAACCTAAGGACATCACACCCATCCATGCCCGAGGCAGGATTCGAACCTGCGACCGTAGTGGTCTCGCGGTTCCAGACTGAAGCGCCTAGAACCGCATGGCCACACCGGCCCGCATACCAGTAAGACACATTCTTGGTTTGGCTACCTCACAAAATTTTCTAAGCCATGGATTCCATTCCAGTTGTTTGTCATTTTATTTCCTAAATAATTAGTTGAAAACTACATCTTCGAATTTGTGTTATTTACACTGCAACTGAAATTGAACGGCACCGTCTTAGTAATCATGTAGAGGATCTCAAGCTCTGTATTTTTTAGCACCAATTGCTACTTTTCTCACCATGAAGATATCTTGTGTAAATTATTTTGCAATTGATTGATCTACTGATGACATTACCAGGTGATAAGCGATAGCATCATCTGCAAACAGCTTAACAAAACTGCTCAGATTGTCTTCTAAATCCTTTACGTACATTGAGACCAGCAGAGGGTCCTTAGTCCACCTGAGATACCATTTCGCTTTCACTAGGTGATTGTCTGCCAATTACTACCAATTGTGAGCTTTCTGACAGGAAATCGCGGCTGAGACGATAATCTGAGGGCACGCTACTTAGAAAGGGTGACAAAAGCTTTCAAGATCTCTACAAATAAGAGGTTGTGAACAGTATGCATTTTCTTTTGAGCTGTAATATGAATACTACAAGCGTCAGAGAGATCTGAATAACAGTGCTTACAGCACACAATACCCGCAGTGCATGGCGGAGGGTACCCTGTACCGACACCAGTCATTTACTTTCCTGTTCCACTCGCAAATACAGCGTGGGGGAAACCACTGCCTATATTTCTCAGTACAAATCCCGATTTCTCTTACCTTCATGTTTCTTACGCGAAACGTATGCTTTCGGCTGTAGACTCTTTCTGCAGTCAGCTTCAAATACCGGTTCTCTAAATTATATCTATATTGCTCCTCGGAAAGAGCATCCAGTGACAGCTCTCATTATTTCGTGGGAATAAAGAGCCACTTGTGTTTCCTGAATCTGCGTTATTGATCTGTGAATGAACCATTTTCTTCGAGGTATTTCATAGTGTTTGGAAGACGGTATATCTCCCATAATCATGCTAATAATCGATGTCAGAGATATAGCTCTGTAATTTAGTGGATTACTTCTGTTTCCTTTCTTGTGTGTTGATGTGACCTGTGCACCTTTCCACTCTCACGTAGGAATCTTCCGTCAAGCGAGTGGTTATGTATGAACGTTAAAATAAAAGACATTTCATAAGCATACTCCGACAGGGAACTAACCACCATGTGGTAGTCTAGAGAGGATAATTTGTCTTCATCAAATTACTTTGCTTCTCCATGCCACGGGTGTCAAGTTCCAAATTAATTAGGTTGGTAGCTGTTCTTGATTTGAATTCTGGAACATTTATTGCATCTTCCTTCATAAAGGAATTTCAGAAATCAATATTTTTAACACTGCGTTAGAGGCGCTGTCGACGGTTAATATTACCGTAACAATCACACAGTGAAAGTACTTATTTTGTCTTTTCAATGGTATTTACATTGGACCAGAATTTTTTTGGAGATTCCAATTGCGACAGACAGGAGCATGCGATTACGAGCAGCTTTGTTTCGCAGAAAACAGTATAATCTAATTCCCACTTCACATCCTACAGAGACGTGAGATGTCGGATGAAAACCAAGTAAACGCTATTGTCTGAAGAGACAGAGTGATGTGAGGTTACGCATTTCCTTTTGTGCTGTCATATGAATACTACAAGCGTCAGAGAGGTCTGAATAACCGGCTTACAGCACGCAATACCCACAGTGTAAGTGATATTGTAAGTTGAAGAGCGAGTAACGAAGCAATTAGCGAAGCACTACGTGAAGCAGCTTGAATGGGTTGGTGCAGACTGTGAAGTTCCCCGTCACCCAAATGGTCGTAATCTCATCCTAGAGCCACAGACGTATGAACAGCTGATAACACCTGAACGTTACTTAAATATTAATCAGTGATTAAGGAGCAGTATTTTTTTAATGTAAAAGTACTGTTAATGCGTCACAGTGTTTTCGTTTACTTGAAAAATAGAAGCAGTGTGTAATGTTTAGAACATCAGTTTCCCTTCGTACATTAGGTGCAATACGCCACAACAGACGTAGCAATACGAAAACAATGTCTTCCGCAGTGGCTTGCATACAAACTCGTTGCCTTTCACGCCGTGGCCCTCAGGAGTATCTTATAGCTATTTGGACGCTGAAAGTTTCACAACGACAGTGTCATTTACATTTACATGTAGAACGTGGTAGGCTTTTCGTGAGGCTGGATTTTAAAACAATATACAAATGTATCCGCTGATAACAGACACGCACGTGAGGGCAGATGACGTTTTCGCTCGTACAAATATTATAAAATCTGCACTGCTCAAAACTAGAAATTGCTTATCCTCTTTTCTTCGTCGAGTTAGTACGATTGTTACTCCTTCACACTTAATCAGCTGAACAGCTTTGGATGAGGTTCGGAATGAAGAGAGCCTACACCTCGAACTAAGTCGTAGGCTACCCTTAACCCGAAAAAAATTACAGTTTGCGGGGGATGGTCAATGTGACTGCTGATCCCGTGGGATGGACAACGTTACTAAAAAGTCATCCAGGAAAATTAACCATCAAATGAATGCATTAAGTTTGGCGTTGGGACTAGTTTTTAACTGTCTCGACAAATGAAATAGATACGTACATAAGTCTAAGCCCCCCAGTTATAATCCTGTAGAAGAAAATCACTAAACTTTGTAACGACGTATGTTCTTGAAAATGTTGTGCACCATTTGGAGTATTTTGGATGCGTATTGGATTTGATATTATCGAGTTCTTAACAATGAATTGACTCTTCTGTTAGGATTTGAATTATTTACCATTTGTTAGTAGACATCGTTGCTTATAGCGTATCTGTAATTCAGAAGAATTAATGTTGAGAGCCTGGAAACTGGAAGGGCATTGATCGTCAAATTTTTGAACGTTGACTAAGTTTTCTCTTTGGATATTAGTTAACCTTGATACACCAATATTGTGCAATGACACCAGGTTACAAACCGCCATCATCATCGGCGGAGCCAGAAGAGAGACGGTACTGGTACCACGAATTCTTATCGCCCCATGAAACTTGCCTTTCCAATTCAAACGCTTGCTGCTCCCATTGAAAGTGACCTTCTGGTTCACTATAAATAAGAGTCAAGGTCAAACGTTATAAGTGTCAGGCGGTCATCTGGGCACGCCATATTTTATGCATGGACCACTCTACGTTGGCTGCTCGTGTGTATCGAGAGCCAGAAATCTCTACATAATCTTATACGCAGAGAACAAGAAATTTCGGAAAGTTGCTTACACAGCCGTGTTACAATAGTTTTCTGCCTCTCCATGTACACCAAGAGAATTATGATCTTTTCCGAGCTAATCATGTCCCTTTGATGACACATTTTATAACTCGCTATTCGGTCGCATAAATTTTATTTCCTCAAGTAAACAAGTGAGTTGTGAGCGACATAATACACTGTCAACGTCTAACTTCGTCTCATGGGACGTTTTCCCCTGATATCGCTCGGTTTGATGGGCCGCAAGTTGGTCGCGCCTCAGTACATTCAAGAGGTAACATTTGTGATGGCGCATCCGCATGGTTAATGAGTTTGGGCACTAAAATTTCTTTGTAAATAACTATTCGTCTTCTGGCGACACCTTCGAGTGCAGCAATGAAGTTAAAAATGAAGTTCCGCTCGGGTAGCTAATGAACGATTCACGAAACTTGCAACCAGAATAAAAAGGCGTGTACAATCAGAACTCGAACCCAAAACTCTGCCATTCACAGGCAATGCCCCTACCAACTAAACAACTGGCGACCTGCGCCGACAACCTTAGTTTTTCCGCTGCATCTCGAAAGTATAGAGAAGCCAACGGATTCAGTTACCTGTAGATTAAACTCAGAATTGGGTGCCACGTGGTACACGAAGGAAAGCTTGGACACAAAATAAAGCATAGCGCAGGAAACATGGAGACTGCGCGAAGCAGACTACCAACTGCAAAGAGAACATTCCACGGGAAAGAACAGATTATTAGTATCAAACACAGACCTTAATTTAAGAAAAGAATTCCGCGAATTCAGGATTTGGGTACAGCACTGCATGAATGTTAATTAATGTCTGTAGAACTGTGGAAAAGAAGAGAATAGAAAGGCTTTAGGCATCACGTCACTGAAGGAGGACAGTCATTAGATGGACAGCTAATACAAGAAATGAGAAGCTTCTCTGCAGAATTTGTAAGGAAGACATGAAGAACCATGAAATTCTTCTAGATAAGCTTGAGTACTGTGATATGAGTGGGACTGTGCACAAACGGTTTAATTGATACTTAACTGGACAATTGCAGACGGTTAAAACTAACAGTACAGATAGCCTGCAAAACCACAGAGTCCTCTAACTGGGGAGGTATCAAGAATGGTGTCCTGCAGGGTTCAGTCTTGAGTCCATTATTGTTCTTAATATATATTAACGACTTGCCACTCTATATTCATGAAGATGCCAAGCTAGTTCTCTTTGCTGATGATGCAAGTATAGTAATCACACCCAACAAGCAAAAATCAGCTGAGGAAATTGCAAATAATGTCTTTTGAGAAACTGTTAAGTGGTTCTCTGCAAAAGGACTCTCATAAAATTTTGAGGAAACACATTTTATACAATTCAGTGCAGTAAATGGCATAATACCATTGATAAATATAGACTATGAACAGAAATCTGTTGCTAACGCAGAATACTCAAAATTTCTGGGTGTGTGCATTGATGAGAAATTTGAATTGAAAGAGACACATCGATGATCTGCTGAAACGGTTGTGTTCAGATCCTTATGCCATTAGGGCTACTGCAAATTTTGGTGATAAACATATCAGTAAATTAGCCTACTATGCCTATGTTCTTACACTGCTTTCATATGTCATCACATTTTGGGGCAATTCGTCACTAAGAGAGAAAGTATTCATTGCCCAAAGCTTCTAATCAGAATAATTGCTGGAGCACACCCAAGATCACCTTGCAGTTATTTGTTTAAAGAACTCGGGAAATTCACAGTACCTTCGCAATACATATATTCACTTTACGAAATGTCGGTCCCCGGTTGCTGAATGGTCAGCGTGAAGGATTGTCAATCCTCTGGGTCTGGGTTCGATTTCCAGCTGTGTCAGGGAATTTTCTCCGCCCAGGGACTGGGTCTTGTGTTGACATCATCACGCTATCATCCTCACCGACTGCAGGTCACCGAAGTGGCGTCAAATCGAAAGACCGGAACCTAGTGTACGGTCTGCCCGGCAGGGGACCCTAGACATACGCTTAGATTAATAAAAAAAACTATGGTTTGTATGCTGTGCAAAAGTCATCGAAGAATCTCTCTTACTGCCGGCCGGAGTGGCCGAGCGGTTCTAGGCGCTTCAGTCCGGAACCGCGAGACTGCTACGGTCGCAGGTTCGATTCCTGCCTCGGGCATGGATGGGTGTGATGTCCTTAGGTTAGTTACGTTTCAGTAGTTCTAAGTTCTAGGGGACTGATGACCTCAGCAGTTAAGTCCCATGGTCCTCAGAGCCATTTGAACCATTTGAATCTCTCTTACTTAGGAAGAAAAGTGTACCTATAGCAACAAATGCAACCAATAGTAAGTGGAAAAAATTATGAAATTTCACATGTTAAAAAAAGTGTTTTGTTAAGTTTTTGAGCTTCCACTGCTATGAGTATAAATCCTGAATCCTTCCTGGGCTGTTAGACTTATATGAATTTATTTGTAAAAGTATAGACAGGGGAAATTAAAATATCCTGTGGTGCCTCCCCTGCTCCAAATCGGCCCGTTTGACGTCCTAACCCTCTTAAATAAACAGGAACATAATCACTTTTTTGCATCCATAGGAGAATTCTTTTTACGCTAGATAAATTGCATTTAATCCACAATTTATCAAGCTGTGGCACAGTGTACAGAAGAAGTGGAAGTGTCAACATACTATAGGAGCTAGTATTACGGAAGCTAATTAGTGACACGTACAACCCACGTGAATCGACGGCTTGCTTTTCAAGAGCTAAGGACAGGAGCTGAGAACGCAGTACAGTATTGACGCTGTCGCTTTGAGTTGGGGATCCGCGTCAGCTGTTTAGGACCTAGACAGTGTACACCCAGCTCCTCTATCGGCCCGAGTCCTGTCTCGCGAAGGCGTCCTGTGCCCTGGGCGACTTGCTTCAAGATGAAGGAGCCAATTACGCGCTGCGGGCGGACGGCGGGGGAGGCCGCTTCCTGGGAGGCCATCAGAGCGGCCGCCGGCCTCAGAGGCGCACACAGGCCCGGGGCCGTGCTGTGCGCTGCATTGTGGTGCCCCGGGCAGCTCGCACTACTGTGCGGTGCTCCTCCCGCGCCTCCCCGCCTCTTTGCGGCCACAGCCGGTGCGCGGCACAGGAATTCTGCCGCAGGGTCGCCGACACGCTGAAAGCGCTCGCCGGGCGCACTGCTTTGCTCCGCATCCTGCCGTGCTGTACTCTGTAGCCTCTATACCTCTTCGTGTTGCTGCTGCTGCTGGGGTGTAACCGCGAGGAAGCGGAGGGCTAAGAACCTCGGCCGAGCTCCGAATGTTGGCCGTGCCTTTCACTGAACAGCCAGTGCAACATTTCTTTTCGTATTTACGGTGGACTACCACAAAGGGGAACGTCAAATTTTCCACAATGGATGTGAGATGGAAGCGTTCACTCAAGCCGACGACGGAGTGGTTTCTCGAGAGTAATGTTCTGATCTTGACGTTGGCTGCGCGATGTTGGCGTCGTCTGCCAACATTCATACTACACTACTGGCCATTAAAATTGCTACACCAAGAAGAAATGGCTCTGAGCACTATGGGACTCAACTGCTGAGGTCATTAGTCCCCTAGAACTTAGAACTAGTTAAACCTAACTAACCTAAAGACATCACGCACATCCATGCCCAAGGCAGGATTCGAACCTGCGACCGTAGCGGTCCCGCGGTTCCAGACTGCAGCGCCAGAACCGCGCGGCCACTTCGGCCGGCAAGAAGAAATGCAGATGATAAGCGGTTACTCATTGGACAAATATATTATGCTAGAACTGACATGTCATTACATTTTCATGCACTTTGGATGCATAGATCCTGAGAAAGCAGTATCCAGAACAACCACGGCCTTGATACGCCTGGGTATAGAGTCAAACACAGCATCGATGGTGTGTGCAGGTACAACTGCCCACGTAGCTTCAACACGATACCACTGTTCATCAAGAATAGTGACTGGAGTATTTTGATGAGCCAGTTGCTCGGCCACCATTGAGCAGACGTTTTCAATTGCTGAGAGTTCTGGAGAACGTGCTGGCCAGGGCAGCAGTCGAACATTTTCTGTATCTAAAAAGGCCCGTACAGGACCTGCAACATGTGGTCATGAATTATCCTGCTGAAATGTAGGGTTTCGCAGGGATCGAATGAAGGGTAGAGCCACGGGTCGTAACACATTTGAAATGTAACGTCCACTGTTCAAAGTGCCGTCAGTGCGAACAAGAGGTTACCGATACGTGTAACCAATGGGACCCCATACCATCACGGCGGGTGATACGCCAGTATGGCGATAACGCATACACGCTTCCAATGTGCACTCACCGCGATGTCGCCAAACACGGATGCAACCATCATGATGCAGTAAACAGAACCTCGATTCATCCGAAAAAATGACGTTTTGCCATTGGTGCACCCAGGTTCGTTGTTGAGTACCCCATCGCAGGCGCTCCTGTCCGTGATGCAGCGTCAAGGGTATCCCCAGCCATGGTCTCCGAGCTGATAGTCTGTGTTGCTGCAAACGTCGTCGAACTGTTCGTGCAGATGGTTGTTGTCTTGCAAACGTCCCCATCTGTTGACTCAGGGATCGAGACGTGGCTGCACGATCCGTTACAGCCATGCGGATACGTTGCCTGTCATCTCGACTGCTAGTGATACGAGGCCGTTGGGATCCAGCTCGGCGTTCAATATTACCCTCCTGAACCCACCGATTCCATATTCTGCTAACAGTCATCGTATCTCGACAAACGCGGGCACCAATGTCGCGATACGATAAACCGCAATCGCGATAGGCTACAGTCCGACATTTATCAAAGTCGGAAACGTGATGGTACGCATTTCTCCTCCTTACACGAGGCATCACAACAACGTTTCACCAGGCAACGACAGTCAACTGCTGTTTGTGTATGAGAAATTGATTGGAACCTTTCCTCATGTCAGCACGTTGTAGGTGTCGCCACCTGCGCCAACCTACTGTGAATGCTCTGAAAAGCTAATCATTGGCATATCACAACATCTTCTTCCTGTCGGTTAAATTTCGCGCCTGTAGCACGTCATCTTCGTGGCGTAGCAATTTTAATGGCCAGTAGTGTAATACAAGGGCTCTCCAAGAGGTACACAATTTTTGTTTATAAAGTCAGTTATTACTCAGATACGATTCTGTGACATTAGTCACGTTCAAAGTGGTCCCCTTCACCTTCTACACGCCTCTCTCAACGCTGGCGCCATTGCAGGAAGCATCACTGGAGAGCCTGTTTTGGTACGGTGCGTATCTGCTCCGTCCAAATCGGTCCATTTCAAACTCCTTTTAAGTTTAGAGAAAAGCCAGCAACCAAACGGTGCTAGGTCAGGCTAATACGGAGGCTCAAGGACCACAGTCTTGTTGAGTTTTGCTAAAGTCTCTCCATTTACGGGGGAAGATGAGAGGGTACGTTGCCGCGGTGAAGGTTCCAACAGCATGCTGCCCACAAAACCGGCTGTTTGCGTCTCATCGCTTCACGAAGGCGACGCAAAACCTTTTGGTAATGCTCCTTACTGACGTTAGTACCTTCTGAGGATGGACCACGCCATTGGAATTGAAAATGACGGGCAGGATGAATTTCACATTGCTGTGGACCTACCTTGCTTGTTTGGTTCCCAGGGATGAAGAACGCTTCCGTTGAGATGATCGGAACTTTGTTTATAGCTCGTGTCCATACACGCAGGACACATCACCGGTCATTGCTCCGTTAATCACTTTGCGATTACTGTCCACACTACCCAGAGAGCGACAGTGAAGTGAAATGAAAGTAAGGTATTGTAATCAGCAGCAGAAAATGGTGGAACGTATGAATAGGAAGGCAGGGCATAGAGTGAGCTTCTGTAAACAGTTCAGTGATAGAATTGTTTTCGTCTGAATCGACAGCACACCAATACAGGCAACAGTAGTTCTAGTACAAATGCTGATTTCCCAAGAAGACGATGAAGAAATAGAGAAAGTATATGAGGAGACTGAACAGGTAATTCGGTATGCAAAGGGAGATCAAAATCTAACAAAAAAAATGGTTCAAATGGCTCTGAGCACTATGGGACTTAACATCTGAGGTCATCAGTGCCCTAGAACTTAGAACTACTTAAACCTAACTAATCTAAGGACATCACACACATCCATGCCCGAGGCAGGATTCGAACCTGCGTCCGTAGCAGCCACGCGGTTCTGGACTGAAGCGCCTAGAACCACTCGACCACAACGGCCGGCTAAAATCTAACAGTAGTGGGGGATTCGAATGCGGTTGTAGGGAGGGAGTAGGACAAAACGTTACGGGAGAATATGAGTTTGGTTTTAGGAACAGGAGAAAAAAAATTGAGTTCTGCGATAAATATCAGTTAATAACAGCGAATACTCTGTTGGAGAATCACAAGATGAAGGGGTATACTTGGAAAAGGTCTGGAAATACAGGGAGATTTCGGTCAGATTATACCACGATCAGGCACATATCGGGCTGTAAGGGGTACCCAGGAGCAGATAGGGACGCAGCTCACAATTTAGTAATGATGAAGAGGAGGCTGAGGTTTATGAGACTATTCAGGACGAATCAGTGCGCAAAGAAGTGGGATGTGGAAGTTCTAAAGAATGAAGAGAGACGCTTTAAGTTCTCTAAGGCGATTATGGACATCTGAGTAGGCGGTCATTTGAAGAGAAATGGGCATATTTATTGAGGGCAATCACAGAAGTTGGAAACAAAACTGTAGGTAGGGCAAGTAAGGCAACTGTGAAGAAACCGTGTATAACATATGAAATACTTAAGCTGACCGACGAAAGAAGGAAGTACAGGAAGTACAAAAATGTTCAGGGAAATTCAGGTATATAGAAATACTTAGGAACGAAATAAAGAGGAAGTGCTTGGAAGTTAAGGCTAAATGGCTGCATGAAAAATCTGAAGAAATCGTCAAGGAATGATTGTCGGCAGGACGAACTCAGCATATTTACTGATGGAAAAAATTCCTAACCATAAAATAATTAATTTAGCGTAATGAAATTTTTAGAATACATTTACCTATGTAACATAATTGAGTGATCAACATTGAAATATAAGAGGTTAGTTTAAGCATGAAATAAGTGACTGCAATTATGCAGTTCTGGTACATTAATAACAGTCTAACCGCCAGAATGTTGAATGCAAGCGTGCCAACGCGCATGTATTGTGTTCTACAGGTGTCGGATGTCAGTTTGTGGGATGGAGTTCCATGCCTGTTACACTTGTTCAGTCAATACACGGACTGTTAATGCTGTCCGAGGGTGGTGCTCGTCGTCGGATGATGTCCAGTACGTACTCGTTTAGACACAAACCTGGTAATCGAGCGACCAAAGTAACATGTACATACTCTGTAGAGCAACCTGGGTTTCAACAGAGGTATGTGGGCGAGCGTTGTCCTGTTGGAAAACACCCCCTGGAATGCTATTGATGAATGGCAGCACAACAGATCGAATCAGCAGTTTGAAGAACAATCACGCTGTCAGGTTACATAGGATAACCACGAGAGTGCTCCTGCTGTCATACGAAGCACTCCCGCCAGACAAGACGTCGAGAAATAGGTCTAGTGTCCCTAGCACGCAAAAAGCCCCTTCTAACCGACAAACGGCCATCACTGGCACCGAGGCAGAACTAGCTTCCTTCAAGAACATCCCATCCCCCTACACTGCTCTCCAATGAGCTCTCGCTTGACACCATTGAAGACGCAGATGTTCGTGGTTTGGTGTCACTGGAACGCACAGTGTGTCTGACACGGAGATGCCCTTGAAGTAACCAGTTCGTAAGAGTTTGCTCTGTCACTGTGTTGCCAGCTGCTGCTCAGATTGCTGCAGCAGATCCAGTACGATGCGACAGAGCTGTACGTCGAACACGGTGGTCTTCCCTCCGGGTGGTGAGACGTAGCCAAGCGGAGCCCTGTCTTCTTGCGACCGTACATCCTCTTGACCGCCGTTGCCTTCAGTCATCTACAGTCGCTACATTTCTCCCAAGTCTTTCTGCAGTATCGCAGAAGGGACCTTAGCGTCTAGTAGCCTTATTACACGCCCTCGTTCAAATTCAGTGAGGTGTTAGTAACATCCACTTTTTCATCTTAAAGGGATTCTCGACTGACATCATTCATCACATCCATTCTCAAAGGTATGCGTATTTAAGGCAAATCTGATTTGCGTCCTCATAGTGGCGCCACTAGCGCCACTTTTACGCAACAAGCACGAAATTTGTACAGACAACGCCTTGCAGATGCGGAAACACACCTACCAACGTTCGTCTACTCCTTTTGGCGTTGCGAATTTTCTTACGTCAGTGTAGCAGAAGTCAATACAACCTTCCGTGAAATTAAACCAAGTGCGGTAATGTTAGAAGGACAGTCGGAATTCCACTGTTAAATTCATATGAGTGAGCGGATAAGTGGAAAGAGTATACTGAAGCCGTCAACGAGTGGGGAGACTTGTCTGATGACGTGATAGAAGAAGAAACAGTCGTCGACAGGGGAGAGAGAGACAGGGGATCCTGTGTTAGAATCAGAACTTAAAGGAACGTTGGAAGACTAAGATCAAATAAGGCAGAAGGCACAGATAAACTTTATCGAAGTATCTAAAATCATTGGGGGAAGTAGAAAGAAAAGGGCTATTCACGTTGGTGTGTAGAATGTATGATTCTGGTGATTACCGTTAGACTTTCGAAGTGCGAGAATTATCGCACCGTCAGCTTAACAGCTGATGCATCCAAGTTGCAGACAAAAATAATACGGAGAAAAACGGAAGAAAGAACTGAGGATGTGTTATATGACGATCTTATTTTGCTTTAGGAAACATAAAGGCACCATAGAGGCATTTCTGACGCTGCGATTGATAATGGAAACAAGAGTGAAGAAAAATCGAGACATGTTCATGGGATTTGTGGACCAGGAAAAAGTATTCGAGAATATTAAATGATGCAAGATGTTAGAAATTCTGAGAGAAACACAATGACTGCTTGAAATGTGTCCATATCCTTAAGCATTTAACGTTTTCCTAAGTGCAATATGGGGACGACATCCTAACCATGAAAAACACTCCGATAACGGTCCACCACATTCCGTACTTCTCTGTTAACGTTATACAAGACGGCATGTAACCATTCTCCATGCAAACCCTTCCATCGGATTTTCACAAGATACAGCGTGATTCATCAATCTAAATCAGTTTTTCCTGTCGTCCACAGTACAGTGCCGTCGCTCGTTAGAGCACCTCAACCACCACTTAGCACTGACTACCGAAATGGCGGGCTCATGAGGATCTGCTCGCCCATTGTAACCCGTTGTTCATTATTCCATCACTGTACTAGCTGTAATTCTGTTAGTAGTTTGGAAATCACGTATGATTCCTTCGGCTGATTGCATGCAATTTTTTATAATCACCCTCCGCAAAGCTCGACAGTCCCTCTCCAACCGAACAAGGGTCTGACAGGTAGTGTTTAAGCTGCAGTTGTTCCTTCGCGTTTTTACCTCACAGTTACATGAACAACCCTCGACTTAAGGAGTTTTAGAAGGCCTGGAATGTCTTTGGTGTATTCGGTTCTTAGTTGACGTCCAATGACGAGTCCACGTTCGAAGTCACTGAGCTTTCCTAAAGAACCAAGTCTGCTGTTATTGCTTCTCTTCTCTATTCATAATTTTATCCCACTGTCTTGTTTTATGTTGGCTGGTGACGTCTAGACATCAATTTCGCTTAACGCTTGTGGAAGTTTTGAATAACTCTCTAGGGGGAGCTACGTTCAGGTATTTATAAAAAAATATTACGAAATAAATATACGTTCTCTTTCATTATGCAGGATGATCTACAACAGCGGCCACAGACTCTCACAGGAGGTAATATGTACCAAACAAGTAAAATATTGCTAATAAACTTGGTCACTAAAACGCATTCCTAAGATCTGTGAGCGCTTGTTCAGCTTCACTTTGAATCACGTCTATTCTATAGCAAGATCTTTGATTTCCCGGTTTTGGGAGGAGGTATTATGGGCCAAAACAAGAAATAATATCATTAAACATGTGCTTTAAAATGCATGCCATGAGAGCTAAGAGTACATAGAGGAGATATTTATCTCGCCACCGAAGATGAACAAGTGCGCTGTACAGTCGATGTTTTGGTCCATGTTTTGGTCCATACTACAACAGCGCAAAATACGGAAAAGAAGGAGCTTGCCGTTAAAGAGATGGTTCAAATGGTTCAAATGGCTCTGAGCACTATGGGAGTCAACTGCTGCGGTCATCAGTCCCCTAGAACTTAGAACTACTGAAACCTAACTAACCTAAGGACATCACACACATCCATTCCCGAGGCAGGATTCGAACCTGCGACCGTAGCGGTCGTGCGGTTCGAGACTGTAGCGCCTCTAACCGACGGCCGACAGTTAAAGAGATATTTCCCACAGTAGGAAAGATGAACACGTGCTCATAGCTGTCAAGGTATGCATTGTGGGGCTCATGTTTACCCCACCTTTCTTTCTTGTTTTGGTCCATACTATCACTTTGAATGATTTCACTGGAGTTCTGGTTGACCCCGTACGATTCACTCCAATCTATTGCTTGTATAGGAATTCTTCCAATACATCTGTGGCATGAAACAGCAAACCAGTGTTTAATAGTATTAGCTGAAAACAGTCCTAGTTGCAATTTTAGTTGATAATTTAAAAAAAACTAAAATTGCAACCAAGACTGTTTTCAACTAATACTGTTGAAGGTATCATAGTTTTAAGAATCAGGTATCATAAATAATCATTAAATAAGTGTGGGATTAGAACGCAGGACAGCAGGATCACTTCAAAAATCATGAATAACAATTTCGGGAACCTCTTAGAACTTGCATCATAATTTGGTACACAGAAGAGGTGAGTGCGTTTCTCGACTTCTTGCTTCGAAAAGAGCTAAAAAGTTGAAGGGAGATGCTACATCTAATATCAGAATGGCTGAGAAATTCGGCCTCATTCCTTTTCCTCCTCTGCGCCCCCTTACTCTAGTCGGAGGCTGCCTCTGAGATGGTCTGCGTGGATGTCGGCGTCTATTCGGGGCAAGACGTCCGCGCAACCCGTTGGCAAGTTGTTCGCCGCCTCTCCAAATTTCTACAGCAGGCGAACTCTTGCCGAAGTTTGCGCATTCTCTAGTGCCGCGTAGAAGTGGTACTCTGTCTGCGCCGCTCTTCAAACAGCAGCCCTCGCTACCCCTCCCTAGGCTCCGTCAGCGCTGTTCCGCGTCTCACTCAGGCGTTATCGGTGTAACGGACAGAACGCACCTTCTCAGCGGTAGGACGCTGCAGCAGACAATACGCGTTCGTTTTTTCGCTTTGTCTTCTATGATACGTTGCGTATCTCTCCGTCAGACGCTGCCGAGGAATGTGTTGGATTAATGAAGCGTATTACGAGCGTAGGTTCACAATTCCACGAAATTTTCACAAGGGCAGATCTCATGCTTACATCCATAAAGGGCCGGCCCGTGTGGCCGAGCGGCTCTAGGCCCTTCAGTTTGGAACCGCGTGACCGCTACGGTCGCAGGTTCGAATCCTGCCTCGGGCATGGATGTGTATGATGTCCTTAGGATAGTTAGGTTTAAGTAGTACTAAGTTCTAGGGGACTGATGACCTCAGATGTTAAGTCCCATAGTGCTCAGAGCCATTTGAACCCATTCATAAAGGTGATAAAAGAAGAAAGTCAATGTAATGTTTCATGTTATCGATAACCCTGCTAAAGACGACCGATATCAGAAATTCGTTTCTGGTGGTTGAATAGCTAGAGATTTCGCGCCAAAGTTGGGAAATTTTGTATGTTTATCAAAAATGGTTCAAATGGCTCTGAGCACTATGGGACTTAACTTCTGAGGTCATCAGTCCCATAGAACTTAGAACTACTTAAACCTAAATAACCTACGGACATCACACATCCATGCCCGAGGCAGGATTCGAACCTGCGACCGTAGTGGTCGCGCTGTATTTCTATCCTTCTGATCGGAGGTCTGAGGGACTTCAGCCGTTGTCTTATGTAAGAAAATTAACCACCTACAGCCGTCCTTCTGAAGTCATTTATCGTATGGCTATCAGTTTCAGTGCTTCAGGGCACCGTCTTCAGGCCTTTGCTGATGGCCGGCCGAAGTGGCCGTGCGGTTAAAGGCGCTGCAGTCTGGAACCGCAAGACCGCTACGGTCGCAGGTTCGAATCCTGCCTCGGGCATGGATGTTTGTGATGTCCTTAGGTTAGTTAGGTTTAACTAGTTCTAAGTTCTAGGGGACTAATGACCACAGCAGTTGAGTCCCATAGTGCTCAGAGCCATTTGAACCATTTGAACCTTTGCTGATGCTGGGATATACGCACTGCTGGTGCAAGACTTTTTACTTGACGCCACTACAGCCACTTGTGTGTTGTTGAAGATAACATGAAACGATGAGAAACACGAATATTCTTCCATCAGACAAAGAAAATCTTCAGTTTTGCTGGGAATCGAACATGTGACCTTGCGATCCAGAGGTAACAACGCTAACCATTAGACCATGAGCTGCGGGAGTTAGAGAGAATCAGTGCTTTGGCACTATGGAGATTCAGTGGTATGGCACTAGAGAGATCTATTGTTGCAGCTCTAGAGGGGTCCAGTGGAGCAGAGAGGTCCAATGGTGTCGCACTAAGTAGGACCAGTGGTGCAGCACCAGACAGCTCCAGTGGTGCAGCACTAGAGAGGTATAGCGTTTTGGTACTAGAGAGGTCCAGGGGTGAAGGGAAAGGAAAGAGAAGGAATTAATCACGTCAGCCGCGTCGACTGTATGCGGTGCAGATACAGTGGTGACGAATGTGAATGTGTGCTAGACCAAGAACCCAGATTCCCCTACTTATTAGGAGCTTGTTTAAATAATTGCGCCACCCAGACACACTGTTTATTGCAAATGCATGGCCTATCTCAGCTCGCTTTGCACTGATCCACAACTGCCAACTATCCACAGTCCCCGACGACCATGTTCTCCAGTGTCGCTAATTTTAGATTGACGATGGGGGTTGAGCGCAAATGGGCATCTGCATTGATAGCTTTGGATTCATTGCCCATCGAGGCAAATCAGTTATACAAACGTGTGTTGTCTGTACTCTCGGAAACGTCCAAAAGAGTACACACCACGTATTCATTTCCTTCTTTTTTTCTTGTTCATTCATTTTGTTCTTTACTGTTCGTTCAATTTGTTCGGGGCGGACGTCTCATGACACTGGTTCAAATTCGTCGTTGATTCACAAACTCAATTTCTTTTTATTACAGACGGCAGCTAACCCTCTCACAGAACACGCTGAGCTACCGTTCCGGGTGTCCTCAAGCACAGTAATACACAAGCGCATGAATACACAGTACATAGCACACACTTGTATAATTCATTCGCCTCGATGGGCAATGAATCCACAACCTTCAGTGCAGTTTCACATCTACGTTCAACGTTACCGAGAATGGAGGACAAGGACAGGACTACGAGTAAGTGCTACTAGGTCGGAATGTGGGTCGTCTAGGAGGTGTGCAGAGATGTTGTGTCCAGATGGCGCAATGTGTACCGCAATTGCCTATTAATCAGGCGATCGCAGATTCAATTCCCGGTCTGGCGGAGATTTTAACTCGCCGCTGCTCATTCGGAATGAACTCCCGATGAAGCTATTATCATTAGTTCCTTCCCTTTCCTTTCCACCCTCCACTCTCCACTCCTTCAGTTTGCATACCACTGATATAGTCAATACTTTGTAGCAGAAAACGATAAGTAAATGTCGTTCCGCTTCTATCGCAAACACGTCAAGAGCATTTTGTCGTATTGCTGTGGAATGTTTAGACTCAAAATGAATGTCAGTACACTCAGATTCGTAACGACGGAGAACCAGTATATAATTTTGGCATCCCTGATTTCAACCAGCAATTGGAACATGGGTGCTATAATAGGTGAAGGCACTTATTCGAATGAGTAGTTACTTGCCACTGCATTGCGAAGCTCCTAGCGTATATGCAGAAAAACTTAAACGTTACAATGAATAACCTTTCCCATACGCTATTAATAGACCACATCGATCCAGATTTATTTGTGAATGAATAGTCGTACACATTTAAATTCTGTTATATTACGATATATCCGCGTCAGGTACTATGTCGGATTCTGGCTTTCATGGATTTTTCTGGTTTTCTTATTTCTTACTTCGAAATTGTGGCTTGCTCTTCTTTAATAAAAGTTGCCATACCCCCATAAAATTATTTATCGGAATTTGACGATATTAATTTGTCCCAGGTCTTTAAACAATGGATGTCACTCTTCATAACGTGTAGAATCACCGAAATAATTATTACATGAAAGAAGAAAAATGCTCTTACGTATCAAGGAGTCACTAAGTGTTACACTGACGAGCCAAAGACACTGGTACACCTGCCTAATATCGTACTGGGCCCACACGAGCAACACGACGTGTCATGGACTCGACTAATGTCTGAAGTAGCGCTGGAGGGAACTGACACCATGGATCCCGTAGGATTGTCCATAAATCCGTAAGAATGCGAGGCAGTGAAGATCTCTTCTAAACACCACGTTGCAAGACATCCCAGATATGCTTAATAATGTTCATGTCCGGGCAGTTTGGTGGCCATCGGAAGTGTTTAAAATGAGAAGAGAGTTCCTGGAGCCACTCTGTAGCAATTATGGAAATTTGGGGTGTCGCATTATACTGTTGAAATTCCCCAAGCCCGTTGGACTGCATAATGGATATGAATGGGTGCAGGTGTTCAGATAAGATGCTTACGTACGTGTTACCTGTCAGAGTCGCATCTAGACGTATCAGGGGTCAAATATCACTTCAACTGCACACGACCCGTACCATTACAGAGCCTGCTGATATGCAAGTGCATGGATTCATGACGTTGTCTCCATACCTGTACATGTCTATCAGCTCGATACAATTTGAAACGAAACTGTTTCCAGTCACCAACATTACAATGTCGGTATTGACGGGCCACGGCGACGCGTAAGGCCTTGTGTCGTGCAGTCATTAAGGGGACACGAGTGGGCCTTCGACTCCGAAAGCCCATATCGATGATGTTTCGTTGAATGGTTCGCACGCTGCGGCTTGTTTATTGCCCAGCACTGAAATTTGCGGAAGGGTTTCACTTCTATCACATTGAACGATTGTCTTCAGTCGTCGTTGATCCCGTTCTTGCAGGATCTCCTTCTGGCCGCAGTGATGTCGGGGATTTGATGTTTTACCGGAATCCTGATATTCACGGTACACTCGCGAAATGGTCGTACGGGAAAGTCCCCGCGTCGTCGCTACCTCTGAGATTCTGAGTGCCATCGCTCGTGCACCGACTATAACACCATGTTCAAACTCACTTAAATCTTGATAACCTGTTATTGTAGCAGCAGTAACCGATCTAACAACTGTAGAATACACTTGTTGTCGTATATAGGCGTTGCCGACCATAGCACCGTATTCTGCCTCTTTAAAAGTCTCTGTATTTTAATACGTATGCCTACAGGAATTTCTTTGGATCTTCAGTGTAAATGAATCTACTATTATTCTACAAAATAACAACTCATAGATTCCCTCTATTTCTAATACAAACTCCCTCGTATCCCAAATTCTATATCATGATTCCACTTTTCATTACCATTCAGAAGGACGGAGCGCGGCCAAGACCGATCGGAATCGTTTTCCTTTGATGTAATGCAGGACGCTGCAGCGCTGTACTGTTCGACACGCTCTGAGGTCGCACCTCCGACGCGGAGCATGTACTCGTATTAGTGGCTACACATAGTTGCATCTTAGTCCAGCACGATTACTGGCTCATCATAGATGTTATGCCGTTTCTCAGTATTGCAAGCAGATATGTAATAAGAAGAAAATCACTGATTGTCCCTAGTTGTATAACATTTCATATAAATGTATTCATAGATATATTCTTGTCCATTGTATTGACAATAGAACATAAGCTTTCATGTGTAACCACGCACCTGTGTATTTGTGCTAAACGAGAGGGGCCGGGAGGGGGGGGGGGGTAGCGAAAGAATGACTGCATCAAGTGTACCATGATTCGATGAAAATATGACCCACAATGAGGTGTGTGGTGTGTGTGTGTGTGTGTGTTTGTGTGTGTGTGTGTGTGTGTGTGTGTGTGTGTGTGTGTAGGAAAGAGAGTGGGGAGGGGGGCGGGGGGAGGGTTGGAAGAACACTTACACATTGAATACATTCTACATACTGCACGAGATAAATAAAGAACGAACTTTAAAAAAAAAAGATACTTCTTTTCCCGTTGCGACTCAGAAGTGTGAAATGTGTCTCTCAGCAAGGTGTCCGCAGGGAAAAATGGCCACAGCTCAGAAGATGACGCGCGGTGTAAGGTTGGTTAACGATGTCGCAATGACACCAAGTTTCCCCACAACTGAGGCCATCGCTACCCTGGATATGTCACACAATGGCAGTTTGAAAATTATCCAAAGCTGCAAAGGCTGTTTATGCTTCTTGAGCCCTCCCAGTGTGATACCTCCATGGTAGCGTTGGGCAGAGTTATGTAGCAACGTGACATCAGTAACCCACTTTGTACCCCACATTAGCTACTGAGCTTTGGCCTTTTTCTCCGAGAGTGGCGACTCCTTGCTGTTTTGAAGTGTCTCCGAGCGCGAGCTGACGTTTCAGGACGCCACGCCTTTGACTCTTGCAAGGGAACGTTTTAGTCACCTTGACACCTTCGAGTCAAATTTCAAACTGCTGCCCCTCAAAAAGGGAAAACTATTGGGTTTCAAAGAAGTGATTTGTTAATTCTTTTACACAGTGTATTCATGTTCTCCGTTGCTCTTAGTTATTTGTTTCTCAGTTTTAAGTATTTTCATAAAGTAATTCCCATGTTGCGAGCAGCATATTTCCACTGTCACTACTGTTAGCGCGAAATTCTCCTTACTTTATGATAGCCGGTTAACTGCAATTTAGTGGCTATATTATCGCGGAAGAGTATGGAAATAGTGACACATGGGCTACATGTGAAATTTACGGCTCGGAAGTGGTGCACTATTTATTAGAATCATGAAGATTCATTAATCGATGAACCCATGAGTGAATGTAAAGTTGGACTTTCGTGACGCTCTATGACTGGACCATTTCCGTTCATTATATACTGACATAAGTTACCTACAAGGCTTAGCTACTGTGCCGAGGTAATCGTCGAATAACTTTCGATATTATCTTGGACATCATTACGTTGGACTGTGTCATTAACCCCAAACAGTCATTTCTCAGAAGGCCTACATTCAAGGATAGAGGAAGCATATGTTTAGGACTACATCGCGTAGTCCTTATCCCAGGCGTGTTTTGTGGGGGTCTTGCCAAAGATAATACGGGCATAGGTCGAGAGTCCGCCACAAATAAGTCATTTTCACTAACTCAGACGACTAAAGACAGGTCAGAACTTAGATATACATTTTGTTCATGAAGGGGCCACGGAGTGGCAATTGATACTAATAGTGGATTGCCAATAACCCAACATCGATGCTTAAGAAATATCTTACGAAATGTGTTGAGGATAGCACAGTACTGAACAACATTTTGAGCTGTGTTTGGATGTTCAGTAGGGGAAAACAACACTTCGGTTTCAAGTGCAGTCACGTGACGCGAATTTAATACTGCTCAAGTAACAATTCGGTCATTTCTGTAGTGATATTCTGTTGTCTAACATTGTTTGTATTTAAATATGTTGTCCCCATTGCTTTATCAGTGAAGAAAACTATATGAAGACCGACTTTGCAGGATTTAAATTTAGAAACGACAAAGAAAACATTTTGCGGAAAGATAAATCTGCATTGGATGAAATAATGCGGATACTTTTCATGAAAATTAGACAGCACAATGTCCCAACCCCTGCTAGACGACGACTTACCTGATTCATTTTCCTCCATGTTTTCTTGAACTTTTTGCCTTTTCGCTTCTATAAAAGTGTCTTAAATTCAGGCATCCTTTCTGCATATTTAACTTTTCCTTTGAAGGAAGCGAGAAGATCCAAATTGGAAGACATCTTGTAAAATTCTACTCACGAAGAATTCTTGGGACTCCCAACCACTTCTATTCTCTTGCATTTTACTGAACACTAACTCAGTTCCTCCTTCAGCAGAGAATGAGATTATCATTTAGCCACACTTGATTACATGATAGTAACACTTATTTGAAATATTTTCATGCACAATTAGGATTATAATTGAAATTTAAACTGCAATGCAAATATTTCAGCCATACACGCTAGCTGGTATAGCCCATATCTTCGTCTTCACAAGCACGGCCGTATGCAGTTCTGTCTACAGATTTAGTACAACCAGTTTCGAACTGTACTACGCAGGCTTTTGGGTATTGCCGAAAGTCTGTATGAAGACCGTCTTTGCAGTGTTTAAATCTAGAAACGACAAACAAAACCTTTCTCGGAAAGATGATGTCTATATTGGGTGAAATAATGAGGATAGTTTTCATGAAAAGTAGACAGCACATTGTCCAACCCCTGCTAGACTACCAATTACCTGCATCATTTTCTACAATGTTTTTTGAACTTTCCGCCTTTTCACTTTCATAAAGGTGTCCGAAATTCAGGCAACTTTTCTGCATGTTTAACTCTTCCATTAAACGAAGCAAGCATAGCCACAACTATTTTGAGTATTGCTGTAAATCATATTGCTCCTCTACTATAGTCACCAGTTTCGATTGTCACATATCATCAACATAGACAGGAAGTTTATCAGTCACAATATCAGTATTAACGAAAAATTTTAGTTCCATGATGATACGAGACTATTAACACCAGTAGCAATGATGGTTTCCATAGCAGATGTTTGAAATAGAATATCATTTTAGATAAGTACTACAAGCTGTGCGACACCACCTACTCAAAATATTATAGTATAGAGCCACGTGACTGAGGTGTAGTGTTTTAATTAGGAACTGAACTTCCTGCTTCTCGTGGATTTGTAAATAAGACATAGTGAATGAAAACTCTACTCATGATCAAGTGAAATATATGCCACTGTCTAGGTGCATGTGGCTCTCCTTTTCTTCTTGATGACACACGAGACGTATTATGGTACGGGCGCCATGGAATGTCATAAGCATTGGGATCCTTCCTATTCCCAGAGCCCTCAACCGCCACCCACAATTCAATGAGAATTGGCGTAGGTGAGTCCAAGGCGTGTACATCTCTCTTAATGGCATCTCAGAAGTACACATAGTGTTTGAACCTAGGTGACCTGTGGGACCAGGAGATCACCCTAACCTTCGTACAGTGGTACTTAAACTGTACTTTTGTGTAAAATTTGGGGCGGAAAGTAATCATCGCACGTTTTTTCACCAGCAACTAACATAGATCGATGATACTTGAATGATACGTAGAAAGAACTGCTATAATGCTCAACAAAAGGTAAATAAAAGACATACGCAATGTGACACTATCATGCCAAGACAGTAGTTACATTGAAGTCACTGTGATTTATGATGGTCCCCCGGACATTGCAAAAGGCGGGACCTCTTACTTAATAGGGCGCGTAATCACCACAGACAGTACTGAATGCCGCGCAACGTGCCCCAATGCTGCCAGCGAGATTAGTAAGGAGGGTAGACGGTTCCATTCACTCACCAGTGCAGTATTTAGAAGGTATTCAATGTGTAAGTGTTCTTCCAACCCTCCCCCCCCCCCCTCCCCACTCTCCAGTGCGGCTGATGGGCGGTCTTTGGTGCTGCAGTCCGTCTTCCCCACGCATCCCAAAAGTGTTAGATGCTATGCGAGTCCGATGAAGAGACAGGCCACTCCAGTCACCAAACACCCTCTCGTTCCAACAGCTCCTCCACCAGTGCTGTTCGATGTGGTCGAGCATTGTCATAAAAAATGAAGTCAGGGCCGAATGCAACCGTGAAAATCCGCACATAGGCAAGGTGAACAGTCTCACCATGTGTGTGTATATAGTTCAAGGATATGGAGGTAAATACGACCATGCAGACTCAAGCTTCCATACACAGTAATACCAGGACCACCAAAACGATCATGCTAGACTAATTCCCTGGATCCATTACGTGTTCTCACGTCTCGCCATACGAGGGCTAAGTGCAGAATCACTACGCAGACAGAAATTGCTCTCATCCGAGAAGAGCGCGAGACACCACCACTCGCTGGTGCCGCCGACGTCCAGGTGCCAACTGAACACAACATACCGGTCGTCTGCCAAAGATACTACCTCCATGTAGCCGCCGTTCCGTTTTGGAGGGCGAGATTGCGTGCCATGCAGTGCTGTTAAATGTGTAGTTACTGCACTCATTGCCTGAAGTGGTCCTTGCCTATTGCACAATGCAGCAGTTATCTGCTTCTGTAGCTGCTTCGGGTAGCAGCGTCTGTGTTTTTGAACGCTTCTGTACAAGTGTAACAATGCTGTGAGCAATACCAAACGCCTGGGTTACACCTGTCACACTTCACCCTTATGAAGTTTCCAGATGATTCTTCCTCGTGTGATGTCATCTAGATGATGTCACCAAGCAGTGGTGTGATGAACACTTCCACAGTGAACCATGACTACCGGTTTCCTCAGCCGCCTCTTGTTGCAATGTCATCCCCATTTGGCGCTATAGTCACGCTGACCTCACGCCATGTGACTGCCAGCTTTCTGTGAACAAGTAGGAAACTTCTGTAACCATGTTCACGCACTTTCTTTCATTTTGACAGAGTTATTAATACGCAATCTTACTTTGTCTATCAAGTCCTTAAGTCTTGAAGTGGAGGGCAATTCACTAGAAAGTGATACATCGGTTGGGCACCTGACAATTAGACGGTGGAAAACGGTAACAGAACAAAGTGATGTGCATGTTTGGACTAAACGTTCCTATGTGGTTTAGTAGATGGCTGACGTGGGAGACGATCATGGACGTCCTATGCATTCAAACCACACACTATTACACGTCTACCTTGCCGAAAAATTTTCCTGTTGGTGGTGACATGTGTTGCCTCATTTTGTTATCAACTTATTTGACCATTCCATCTAATTCATCCACCACAGTCACTACTGAGTACTTCACGGCCACTTTTCTGATACTTACAGCGTACAATGACGATTTGCCTCTCCCCGTGCTATTCTGCATCCACATTCATGCACTTTTGTACTATGTCAAGAACATAACTGTTGGTAACTCCCACTGTACCATGTTTTAGAGTTTCTTCCCGTTTTATTCTCGTACGAAGTGCGGGCAGAATAACTTTACAATGCCTCTTTGCGCGTACTAATCAATTTAATCTAGCCATTGTGGTCTCACAAGAGCGACACTTAACAGCAGCCAGTAGAATATTCCCATACTCCTCAATACCGGTTCTTGAAATTTGACACGTGAGTTTCTGCGGGATGCAAATCTGTCTTCAAACCATTGAAATTCTATTTATAGATCCAGCACTCCTGGGTAATATTCAATGATGAGTCGTATCGTTGTTTTGCAAGCGGTTGCATTCGACGTGCAAGTCGCCGAAGTGGCGTCACATCAAAAGACTTGCAGCAGGTGATGAAATCTACCCGCCGGTAGGCCCTCGCCACACGATATCTCATTTCAGTAGTTGCCGTAGCAGCCTGACTGTACATTCCCAGTACACTAATAATTAATCTATCTCTACCATCTGCTTTGCTTAACCGAGGTGTTCATTCCATTTAACATCCCAAAAATTTGATTCACTTGAGTATTCTTAGGAGTTGACTGATTCCAGCTGTAATTCGTTGACATTTCAGTCGAAGGATACTAGTATTTACAATTTGTGAAATCCTCACTTTCATTTATGAAATGGCAAGTAACTTTTATCTGAGGGTAGTAAGGTTCTGGGAAATAGATAGATATTCCTTTTCAACATAATGTTATCCTTTTCAACATAATGTTGTTGCAGGAACCGCCACAAATAGTTCTCCACGTTACTACCAGATAGGGACCCGCCGAGAATCACTATCCAAACTAATCGTGACTCATCTGTGAAAAGAACAATAGCTCACTGTTCGACCATCTAGGTGGCATGTGGATGTCTTCACGATATACGTTTTCTCCAGTGAAGAAGCGTCAGAGGCACATATACAACAGTTTTACGACAGTAAAGGCCACTCCGTTGAAGCCTTCTGTACACCGTCTACATCGATAAAACACGTCCAGTGGATGCTGCGAAGTTCAAAAACATTGCTCTTTGCACTATGGGACTCAACATCTGAGGTCATCAGTCCCCTAGAACTTAGAACTACTTGAACCTAACGAACCTAAGGATATCACATACATCCATGCCCGAGCAGGATTCTAATCTGCGACCGAAGCAGCAGCGCTGTTCCGGACTGAAGCGCCTAGAACCACTGCGAAGTCAGATGCCAGTTGCCGTGCAGTACTAAGACGGTACCACCGTGCCCTTACAGCCAGATAAGGTCCTCTCTTTCTGGTGCCACACGTGGGCCTGGCCCGCTCTTTGAGCTACAGTTACGGTCTCTATAACCTGTCACCTCATCTAAGAAAGAAGAGAACGACTCACATTAAACCATCGGGTCACATCAGTTTGCGACTCTCCTGCTTCCATTCTTCGTATGACCCTCCGCCGGAGGAGTCTGGTATGTGTCTTCTCTGTGCCATACTGCACCGTCAGTGTCTATGCACACAGCGGCTGTGGATGTGGGACTACCTGTCATACACTACACCTTTTCACAGGTGCCGTGACTTCATTGTTGGTGTGGTTGTCGGTTGACAGGAGTGCCATCTTCCGTGTGGAGCGCGATCGTACGGACGTCTATTGACAGTATGTATGATTATATCTTGAATTAGACACAGAAATTAGAACATACCAGTAATGCTAGCAAAGGATAATCATTCTAGAACAGGTACTCACAAAACAGGACTATGTAAAATGCAAACCATCTTATAGAATCAGGCATACTGGAAGGACACCCAACGAACTCTCCAGCAATGCACAGTGGCTTTTACTAACCGTGGCAAGATAATTCCTGGGTTGGGCCTTTGAGAATTATGGACGATGTATTCAGGTTCGCCCACAAACCAAGGCGAAAGGAAACTGGCGTAGTCGAACTTTTGCTTACTGCTCACTACCGCCAAGACAGAGGGAAGCGTCGACTCCACTGTATTTGAAGGCGCTCCCCTCAAAGTAGACATCCGCCATCCACACGTAGCGTGCAGAGCTGCACGCCTAACCACTTCAGTTTACGATACGAATAGATTCTTTCTCTGACAGAGAACCCATTGCAGGCCGGAGTGTGAACTACGCATAATCGTAAATCGTCGTAAGGTACTAAAACGGCCACCTATCGAGACTGGAGGAAAGCCGTAGTTTGGTAACGGAACTCAAAGAAATTACACAAGCAAATAAATCGAATTCAGCATGTGCTCACAGCTCAATCTTTTGCAATACTCTTGAGTGTGTCCAGAGTCCTGACTAACAGTCAGTGCTCTCATTTGTCCCTTCTACTATCTAAAAGCAGCTGACCTTAGTGAGGACCACCTTCAGTGATTTCTCAGTGTTCATACCAGTATTTCCATGATCCCCTAAACTTCATGGATGCAAAGTCTATGTAAAGCTTCAAAGCGTTGCATTAATGAATGCGTTTACAAGATATAAACAGAGACTTTTTCCACAACGTAGGAATGCACAGATTTTTGGGTCACCTTGCAATCGGCCAAATACTGCACTAGTCGGGCCAGTAATTGGAGGTGTTATAAAGGAGAGATAACACTACACCGATAATCCAAGACATTATGTACACTGCTCACCGTGACGTTGGATGGCGCGTGGTGGCTTTGCAGTCATCTGACGCGGTAACGAAAGAATGTAAGCGGAGCAGACACGGAAAAGGGATCGCCCTAGCGAAGATATGTGATGAAAATGAGGAAATCCATTTACATAAACGACTTTGATAAAGGACAGATTATTACTACGCAGAGCCAGTGAACGAGTATCTCGGAAACGACAAAGCTGGTCGAATGTTCAAGTGCTACTGTCATGAACATCTACGGAAAGAGATACATGGAATGTGAATCTCCAACGATGCGCTAAGTGATTGGACGTCCACTACTATTCACAGATCGTGCGATTCGGCGGCTTGTCTGCTCTGTAAAGTAGTACAGATGGTGATATGCGGCGTCTCTGCCGAAAGAGCAGAATGCTGGTGCACGCCCAAGTGTTCCGGAGTACACCACTCATCGTACATTGAACATGGAGGTCCGCAGCAGGCCACCCCGAAATGTTCGCAAGTTGACCCAACGAAATCGTTATTTACGATTACAATGAGCACGGAACCATGGTGGTTTGACCGTCGATCGATGAGAACCTGTCGACTCTTCGGGTAAATCACATTTCTGCTGCACTAGGTCGATGGTTGTCGCCACAAACGCCGTCATCTCGATGAACGGCGGGTACAAACGTTCAGCGTGCCACGGGCGCCAGCGGGTGGGAGCAGTATTATGCTGTGGGAGACATGTACTACGTTTGTAAGTCTCGACTACCAAAGTCGCCTGATGTAAGTCCTATGGAATCTACGTGCGTCGCTATCAGGTACCATCAACGCATACACAAATCAGCGACCCTTTGTTTATGCGAATTACATTACCTCTGCGTTAACATCTAAGGCCATATACATCCACAATGCTACCAACAAACTATCGATCCCTGATACGCAGAATCAGCAATTTATTTCGTTCCAGTGACGGAGAAACAAGCTATTAAGTATGTGGTCGTAATGTTTTCGCTCATGAATGTGTTTCACACTTTACCTATACACAAGTGAGACCTGCTGTACACGGCGTTATTATTTTTCATCTCTGTGCTGGCCACAGGTTTGTTTTGTACAAAGATATTGTCGTCAACAGAAACCCATACACTGAGACAAACGGTTTCTGCCGTGGAACTGTTACGATCAAAACCACATGCGGCACGAAAGTACGATAGCGACACTGCTCAGAGCACAACTGCACTAGCAGCTTACCGTATTAACACGTAAATATTAAATGAACAAGACAGTTGTACCACGACACTAAATTAATTGTATCATCAATTATAACGTCATTCAGTGTAGTTTTGTATTTGTGAACTGTTGTGATGTATAATGATACTTTGACTTGGTAGTGACTATTGCCTTTACACTCACGTGAACTAGTTACATTTATATATATGCTCATTAGTTCTGCTTAAGAAGTAGTTAATGTTACGATAGGTAGACATTTTAATATGTGATTTATAATAAACATTTAGGAGTGTTAGGTTATGTATTCTCAAACTGTGACCTACAATTGTTTGGATTACCGTTAAGGCAATAGTATTGTCCTGAAAGGTTCAGTGGGTGCTAAATTAGGCCCTTTTTCCAGTCGTTTGTCACATACGCTACACTTCTTACCATACTCATTCATTTAATGACTGAGAGACACCCATTACACTACAGTTCTTGTATTCAACAATGGCATGAGGAAGAGTGCAAACTTACTTGCTGACTTTTACTCCTGGTAACAACACTAATTGTTGAAGGAAATGGTCAGCAGTCCTGAAGGGACCCACATTGAAACTAGTTTCTGTGTATTCCCTCAAAATCATTGACATATCTGAATTTTACTTGACTTAAACACAAAAATTAAAGCAAGCAAGTAGAATTTTGTTTTTCTACTTTCACAATCACATTATTCAAAAAGGAGTGAAAAGAATTGTTAATTTTGTTGTTTTTCGTAATTATGTGACATCCTATAAGGAAAATTAATCATGAGCTATAGCGAAGCTGAAATTTCAATAAATGAGCAAAACATTCGTTTATCTTTGAAGTGTAACTCCTTTAGTTATTTTTCAAAGCGAAATATCGAATTAACAATAAGAAATTAAACGTTAAATTTTTTTTCTTTTTGGTGAAAATGTTTCACGTGTAGTGTTGTTAGGTCATATTATCATTACAGTGACTATAGAACACAGCATGTGATGAACAAATAATGACCTTTTGGAGAATACATGTTATTAAAAATCATGTCTGTGTATTCTACAGAACTAGTGAATATCAACATTTACAAAGACAACAGATCCTCATTCCACGGCTGTAAAACGAAAACGAAGATCTCCTGTGTATCAAACAGAAGAAAAGACGAGTAAGCGGTGACCAGCCTACAAACTGTGACATCTTCTCCTATTAAACGGGTAGCTGCTGTTGGCCATCTTGCGTTCGTTGGCCACAGCTCTTGCTGGACTCGTCATGTGTGCTATTACGACATACGTCTAGTCTAGAAAAACACTTGCATCCGTGGCAGTTAGTCAACCGAGACGACTTTCTACTGTACATACACCAAACCGACAATTCCCATCTCCATTCACCATTGAACAATATTTAACCGCACAAAGTTAATTGCTTGTTGTATACACGAGCCGTCAACTGCACTGCATCACCCTCAAACTACGACTGACTTTTACTGGCTGCAAGCCTCATTAAACTGTGTGTTCCAAGGAAAGAACAAAGGTGTTACTCTGACATGCCCTGCTTTTGTGGTTGAAGGTCATATGCGTAAAGTTGTCAGAAAAACCATTCCCTCAGGAGGAATTCAGTTATTTACGAACATTAATGATGACACTAATTTTATGTGCAAGAAAATTTCAATGAAGCAAAATATTAAATGGTTCAAAAAATGGTTCAAATGGCTCTGAGCACTATGGGACTTAACTTTTGAGGTCATCAGTCCCCTAGAACTTAGAACTACTTAAACCTAACTAACCTAAGGACATCACACACATCCATGCCCGAGGCAGGATTCGAACCTGCGACCGTAGCGGTCGCGCGGCTCCAGACTGGAGCGCCTAGAACCGCTCGGCCACTCCGGCCGGCCTGTTAAATACGTGTTGCATAATTATCAACAGTTAATTGTTGGTTTCATACAAAATGGCTGAAAAATATACATGATATTAAATTACGATGCGAGGGAAATGAGCAGCGATTGAGTTAGTAATGGTAGTTTCTACAAGCCTGACTGTTTTTTCTAATAGCAATTTAAACTGTTCTGTTAGGTTACAGCCTTAGCATAACGTCATAATTCACGACATATTCCAAAAAACAGTCAAACATTTGTGACAACAAAGGTTATTAATTTAACTGTAGCTCGATTCACTCGTAGCAATTTATAGGCAAATATTTGTTACAGCTAACGTTCTTAATTTCTCTAAGTGAAACCAGCAGCAATTTAAGTTCTGCCATTTGGTCCCAACCTAACAACAACCTCAGTCGTGTCTGCTGTGTTGTGGTTAGCTGATGAGGTAACGTATCCGGTGCTCTGAATAGCTGACAGGAGAATACCGAGCAGTCGCCCGGATGATTTCAGTGTTTGCGTAGCACACAAGCCTTGTTCGGTGTTTTTCGTGTTATACTCTTAACTAAAAGGACGACGCACCATTAAGGACCTATGGAAGTCGATCACAAATTGATTTTCACACAGATATCGACGGAAAATGCAAAATTGTAAGCTTTGGCGGCGGATGGCTGAATGTGTGACGCTGTATCGCAGTTTGACCGTGCAGCTGCAAGGATAGTAAACAGGGCACATATCTGTACCAGGGTATAAAGACACAGCGAATTTCACTACGTGTGCTCAATTGGACGGTAACTATGCCTCGTAGACAGCTGCGTGAACAATAAAAGTAGGTTTCAGCATTTGAGAGAGGAGGTGTAGCAGTTGTGCTCAAAAAAGCCAGTTGGATAAATCGGTGACTCTCTCGGTGTTATAGGAGCGATGCCAGTATTCAGTAATGTTGGCAGGAATTAGTGGACTATGGTCGAGCTTAGCGTGAAGAAGGAGCGATCGCCGTTGACAGACGGCAGAACATGAGGACTGAGCAGTCGTGAAAGAGGCGCTCAGAGCACTGGATTCATCAGTATCAGCAATCCGACGTGCAACTGGCGTGTTAGTGACCACAACGGCGTCAACCAACAGGCGGCTCACAGAAAGTGGGCAGAGCTATCGGTGTCCGTTACGCTGACTACTGTCAAGATCTCTACACTGACAAGCCTGCTTGCAGTGGATTCAGGTAAATTGAGCCTTGAATCTCATCGACTGAAGTACAATTCCCTTCAGTGATGAGTCCTGCTTCGAAATGAGACCCGATGACCACTGGAGACATGTCGGGAGACACCACGGACAGTAGTGGGACACCAGACTGATTTCACCCACCATGCAGCACATCTGGGAGTTACGGTCTGGGTGGTATTTCATCTGATAGTAAGATCCCCTTTAATTGTCATTCTCAGCAGCCTTGCAGCACGGCGGTTCGTCGACGATATTCTACACTCCGGTTTGTTGCCTTTAATGGCAAGCAATCCTCGGCTTACATTTCAGCAAGATAAAGGCGAGCGTTTCTACTGCTTGTCTTCGTGCTTGCCAAAAAGTGACTTGGTCAGCAGAGTCAGCAGATCTCACGCCAACTGAGAAAATTGGGAGCATTATGGCCAGGGCTCTCCAATCATCGGGGAAATTTGAGGGTCAAAGGTGCTAACTGGACAGAATTTGACAAGGTATCTATCAGGAGGACATCCAACAATTCAGTCAGTCAGTGCCAAGCCGAATCTACATCTACATCTACATGGTTACTCTGCACTTCACACTTAAGTGCCTGGCAGAGGATTCATCGAACCAGTTTCATACTATTTCTCTACCATTCCACTCTGGAATGGCGCGTGAGAAAAAGGAACACCTAAATCCCTCCGTTCGAGCTCTGATATCTATTATTTTATTATGATGATCATTTCTCCCTACGTAGGTGGGTGTCAACAAAGTATTTAGGCATTCGGAAGAGAAAGTCGGTGATTGAAATTTCGTAAACAGGTCTCGCCGCACAGAAAACCGCCTTTGTTTCAGTGACTGCCACCTCAACACGCGTATCAAATCAGTGAAACTCTCACCCCTATTGCGCTATAACACGAAACGAGCTGCCCTTCTTTGCACTTTTTCGATGTCCTCCGTCGATACCACTTGGTAAGGATCCCAAATGGCTGGTTCAAATGGCTCTGAGCACTATTGGACTTAACATCTTAAGTCATCAGTCCCTTAGAACTTAGAACTACTTAAACCTAACTAACTTAAGGACATCACACACATCCATGCCCGAGGCAGGATTCGAACCTGCGACCGTAGCAGTCCCGTGGTTCCGGACTGCAGCGCCTAGAACCGCACGGCCACCGCGGCCGGCGGTAAGGATCCCATACCGCGCAGCAATATTCCAGCAGAGGACGGACAAGAGTAATGTAGGCTGTCTCTTTAGTGGGTTTGTCGCATCTTCTAAGTGATCTGCCAAAAAAGCGCAGTCTTAGTATCGTCTTCCCAAGAATATTATCTATGTGGTATTTCCAATTTAAGTTGCTCGTAATTGTAATTCCTAGGTATTTAGTCGAAAAGACAGCCCTTACATTTGTGTGGTTTATCGTGTACCAAAAATTAATCGGATTTCTTTTAGTACCCATGTGGATGACCTCGCACTTTTCTTTGTTTTGTAAAAATTGGCACTTTTCGCTCCATAGAGAAATTCTCACTAGATCGTTTTGTAATTGGAATAATTGTTTGCATGAGAGCCAGAGATGCACCAAGGTGTTATTGACTTTCCCACTCTATGGAGCTCTTTCTTCCGTATAATTGTTCATTTTTTTTCTGAGATTGTAATGATTTGATTGTCTTTGCATGCATATGATATCTATTGATTTCCGTCACATTCGGATAACTTCTTCGTGGTGCGCGGTGTTTGTCTCTTTCTCTCTCTTTAATGTGTGTGTGTGTGTGTGTGTGTGTGTGTGTGTGTGTGTGTGTGTGTGCGTTTGTTTGTAGTGTGTACCGGCTTATTACGAAAATATGCAGTTTCAATGACACTCTTCATTAAAGATCTGTCCAAATATTTAGTAGGGATTGTTGTGCTAAACCATCGGGAAACGTGACGCGGGCGTACTTTCTGCGTCGCGCACGGTGCCGGTGGAGTGTGGATACGGTGCCTGTACGCGGCATGCGTGGTGTTGCAGTCAGGCCGCTGTCGGCGAGCATCCTGAGCAGCGAGCAGCCGCTGTCGGCCGGCCGCAGCTACGAGCTCACCTGCCGCTCCGTGGGGTCGCGGCCGCCCGCCCGCATCTCCTGGTGGCTGGACAGCACCATGCTGCAGGGCGCCGTCGAGTCGGTGAGTGCTGCTGACACAGAATAGTAGTAGCTGTAACACATTTATTCGGCGGTAGATCACTGTTACAATGATGTTCGATATCTCACAGTAATAAGCTTTAAGCACAGGTAACACAACACATATATGCAGACGTTTACTTCACTCGTAAACAACACCACTGTCTGTGAAAATTGGAACACGCAAAATGAATGGGACAACGTTTACAATAGTGGAACTACTGGCTGGTAAAATATTCAAACTGATGGTGTTCCGAAGGATGCATTGCGGGCTGTATACGCTGCAGGATGCTGGAACATCGTAGGTATCTTCATTAATTGGCCCACGTGCGTAGTATACTGAAAAGATAATTCCGCTTTGTGCCACCAGCTGAAAATATGGCGTTGTCAACGGTCAGTGTGTGAAATGTTCCCTGTTTTGATGTTAGTAAGCTGTTTATCACTTGGCGACAGATGTTGATTTAGTTTGTGACGTGACTGTTGACATAAGCTTTCAGAAGGTTGAAGTTTTATGTACAATATTCAATGTCTGCACACAAGAAACTCTGTGTCCTGCTGATGAAGTTGATTTACCAGCTTGGCAACAACAACAGCGCTGCCTTACGGGAGTATCAGTGAAAGAAGCCTCATCTCAATAAATGGGATGAAGAATATGACCCAGAAATTTGAAGAATCGTGTGAGTTAGGTGGTGTTGTGGGAACTGTCTTTTTCCTGGCCAACAGTTGAAAAGGTTTTGCACTCCTTTTTACGCTGGTCGCTCCACAAGATTCAAAATGTGTACCAAACGAAGCACCAAAATAACCTAAATAGCCCTTCTTTCACGGGTATGGAAATGGATGACATGTAGCTGGGGAAAATTTTGTCGATCGACGAGGCACGCCTTACTCTGCACAGTACAGTGAATGCACAGACCTGCTTGCTATATATGGTGTCCTACTCCGCTAATCTTGTGCAGAAACATCGAACGCACTCAGCATGTGTGACTGTGTGTTTTTTCCTAAATCTCATTTTTCTTCGAGAAGATGAAACGTCATGTGCCTGTTACGTGCTCAGTAACATCTACACGTTTGAAGGACCTCCTCGTGCAACACGTGATTCCAGCTTCGCAAGAACGCAACTGTGTCCTTACCACTATTTTCATGCAACAAGGTGTGATACCACATGTCACTTTGCATCAAGAAACCTTCGGTAACGACCACATCATCTCTAGGCAGTTTCAAAATGTGTGACGTTCGAGGTGCACCGACTGATTGATTAGCTCCATGTAACTTCTGCTTGTTGGGGGGTATCTGGAAGATCACATCTATCACGGAAATATCGGGAATCTTCTTGACCTGAAGGATGGCATACGATGACACATCACTTTGCTTACACTGGATACGCTCTGATCAACTGTCGACCATGCCACGTTATAGATGCAGATTGTTGCTGAGTCGGAAGACTATACTGAGCACATGTTGTAACTTGTGACCGTCTCGTAATAAACGTACCAGATCCACCGTTATCATGTGTTCGATCGTTCTTACCCTCTTACTATACCCACTTCCTGACTGCTAAGAGCGCCGTATTTTCACCTGGTGGCAGACAGTGGATCTATTATTTTTTCAGCATACTCTGCAAGCACAACCAACAATGAACATATCCGCGATGTTTCAGCGTCCTGCGATGCATACAGCCTACACTGGAACACTCAGAATATTATAGTCACCTGGTATAATAAATGTATAAGACCGCAGGGAAGTAGTGTTAATATAAACCAAACAGCACCCTCTTCTCTGTGACCAGGCAGGTAAGTGTTACGGCACACTCAGTCGCCATCGAACTGCCAGACAAAGTGGAAACGTGCAAGCAAGTGCAGCGTGCTCCATCTACGTCAAAGGGCGCAATATCAGCATGTTAGTGAGTTCGAACAGGCAGAATGGTTAGTATCTTCTTTCTTTCTTTCTTTCTTTCTTTGGACCTTGTCCCACTCCAACGCGGGGTCGGCCTTGTTATGAAAGATTTGGTAGTGTTAATGACAGAGGGTGGCCAGATGCCCTTCCTGCCGCCACCCCAAAACCTCGGGACGGAAGTAGTGTACCCCAGCTGTCTGCTGCATGAAATAGTGCGAACGTGTTCTAACGTCTGTGAGTTGTGTAACAGGCGGAACGTGGAAACCAGCCCCATATTCACCCAGCGGGATGTGGAAAACCACCTAAAAACCACACCCAGGCGGGCGGCAAACCGGACTTCGTCGTCGGGGCTGATGCGTCTACCCGAGTCCAGGAAGCAGAGTATTAGCGCTCTCGGCTACCCTGGCGGGTATACAGAATGATTAGTATCTGGGAATCGTATTTGTTCTACCGAGACACTGCGGTTTACACATGGCGTGGAACCACGACAGTGGTACGTGTATTTAACCGTTAGAGGGGAGACTGTCATACACTGCGACGAGCAGGTATTGGACCACACAGCTGCGTGATCGTCACTTTGTCTGAATGGACGTAAAGGGCAGGAAAAGTCTGACCACAGTGCTTATTCGATGTTGGAGCATTCAAATGACTTAAGACGTACTGAAGACTGGTCTTATGGCACAGAAGCGATTGTTTCGACTTCCATTCACATGAAACCGCCTACGTTTCAGACTACAGTGGGCGGATGAACTCGATGACCAGGGTTCCGAGTGCAAAATATACTGTTTTCGGACAAGTTCTGCTTAAATTTATACTACAGTCATGGTTGCAAACATATTAGACGCTACAGTAGTGAATGCAGATGTGCAGATTGCATCGCCGACCGGCACAGCGAGAAAACATTAGATATGATGCGTAGGGGCGCCACTGTCCATAAATGCGACCTCGCCTCCTAGGCATTAAGGCCAATCTGAATAGCAGCCGCTATGTCATGGACGTTTTACAGCCCGTGACTATAATCTTCCTGCTGGCAATTCCACATGCCCGATTTCGGCCGAACAGTGAACCACTTGCGACAGAGTCGTGAAAAACTTCTTCGAAGAAATGCAGGTGCCGCCACTTCCCTGGCTTGCACGTTCGTCTCACAAGCCCATGACACATATCTGGAATGTAATACGTCGGCAAATTGTTTTGTTGCTCCTGCAACCACTGTCGATGGTTTGTGGATGTACCTGCAAATGTTCCCAGCAACATATCAAGGTCCTCTTGGATTCCATGCCGCAAAGTCTGGAGTCTTGTGGTACCGTTGTGTGTACCTGAAACCTACAGTGTCACTTGCAGAGGCGGTGCTGGATTGAGACCCCACTTTCTGTTTTTAAATCAACCGTCTTGTGACTGGTTTGACGCGGTTCCCTACGAATGCCTCTCCTGTGCCAACGTTTTCGTCTCAGAGTAAAATGGTTCGAATGGCTGTGAGCACTATGGGACTCAACTTCTCAGGTCATTAGTCCCCTAGAACTTACAACCAGTTAAACCTATCTAACCTGTGGACATCACACACATCCATGCCCGAGGCAGGATTCGAACCTGCGACCGTAGCGGTCTCGCGGTTCCAGACTGCAGCGCCAGAACCGCACGGCCACTTCGGCCGGCCGTCTCAGAGTAGCCGCTGTCACTACGTCTTCAATTATTTGATGGATATATCTAAATCTTTGTCTTCCTCTACAGTTTTTAACCTTTACAATGCCGTCTAGTACCATTGAAGGTATTATCGCGATGTCTTAAAAGATGTCCTATCATCCTGTCCCTTCTTCCTGTCATTGTATCCATTATGTTCTTTCCCTTGCCTATTCTGCAAAGAACCTCAATAATTACGTTATTAGTCCATCTAATTTCCAAATTTCTTCCGTAGTAGCACATCTAAAATTCTTCGATTCTCTCCTGTTCCGGTTGTCCCCACAGTCTTTGTATCACTACCATACAGTGCTGTGCTGCAAACGTACAGTCTCAGAAATTTCTTCTTCTAATTAAGACCTATGTCTGATACTAGTACGTTTTTCTTGGCCAGGAATGCCCTTTTCGCAAGTGCTAGTCTGCTTTTTACGTCCCCCTTGCCCCGTCAAACTTGATTTACTTTGTTACCTGCGTAGCAAAATTCCTTAACTTCATCTACTTGAGTGATCGATAGGTGGCACCACTGTCTCTAGTAGAACATCTTTGATTTGGGAGGGCGTGGCTCGCGCAGATATTGGAGGTGCGAGGGCAGTGAGGGTGCGACCAGTAGGGTGAAACAGTTGGCTCGGAGTAAGGTGGCTGAGCTAGAATCTGACGGAGGGGTGAGTTAGGTGCCGGCAGTCAACAGTCACAGGCTATAAGTGTAGCAGCGATACCACGAAGAGACACTCAGGCGAGTTCCTGTACTGCGAACCATTATTACCCCGGTTGCGGTTGGCTGTAGACCTTTGGACGTGTAGGGCGTGTGCTGAGGGAAGGAGAATGTTGTGTGTTTCAGCGGCCGATCGGCTCTAGAGGCGGTCGTAGGACCGCCGCTGTGTTCAAGTTGTGTGTCGGCTCCAAGCTGTTCTTTCTGTACCGTTACACGGATATGTTTCGTGAGCTTCCTATTTCGTTTATGGCATGCAAGCGAAGTCGGGCATCGGCAGTAGCCTCACGTGCAATTTTCATTTCCTGTACCAGTATTTTGGCGATTTAGTTCGGTAGTTTTATGGTTGCTTATTTTTGAGGTTCACGTCCGGTTCCGTATCGAACTTCTGCTTATTGATCCTGCTTCTGTCTCTTTGCAGGAAAGTTACGCGTATATTCCTATAAAACTACTGAATTAGCTTTTTTTTATTTTCTTCTTTAATCTGAGTGTTAATTGCAAAGCTCGGTCTCTACTTCCTATCTGGCTGCTGTAAGGCGTCGGATTTGTCGCGTCGCACATTATATGTCAAGTGAGTTCATTCCATGTGCCGCATTCTGCATGTACTAATGTACTATTATTGGAGAACACAGTTTAATTCATTGTCTTATTGAGTGTTTACCCTACCAAGATTCAGGGTACATTTTTTTTCCTCAGTGAGGACTCTATTTTGAGTTTTTTACTAGTACATTATACGTGGTTCTAATGTTATTCAAAAGGGTATCCAATGTCTGCTCTCAGTCTGGGGTTTAGTGTTCCGCGCCGTGTGGCAGTTACTTATTTACCTCTCGCCCACATGGCACGAGTGTGGTAGAATTTGTGGTTGGCAGTCGAACTTATTGTTCGGTAACCGCACTAGGAGCTGTGTTTAGATCTTGGCCGCCTTACAAGTTTCACTGATTTGACTCCATTAACTTATAGAAAAATTATGTACTTACTTTTCTTGGGCCGGCCAGGGTGGCCGAGTGGTTCTCGGCGCTACAGTCTGGAACCGCGCGACCGCTACGGTCGCTGGTTCGAATGCTGCTTCGGGCATGGATCTGTGTGATGTCCTTAGGTTACATAGGCTTAAGTAGTTCTAAGATCTAGGGGACTGATGGAAAAAAATGGTTCAAATGGCTCTGAGCACTCTGGGACTTAACTACTCAGGTCACCAGTCCCCTAGAACTTAGAACTACTTAAACCTAACTAACCTAAGGACATCACACACATCCATGCCTGAGGCAGAATTCGAACCTGCGACCGTAGCGGTCGCGCGGTTCCAGACTGTAGCGCCTAGAACCGCTCGGCTACTCCGGCCGGTGGGACTGATGACCTCGGAAGTTGAGTCCCATAGTGCTCAGAGCCATTTGAACCATTTTACTTTTCTTGTTGTAATTTTGACTGTCGTGCGTGGCGTTCGGTCTATAGCAGACATCGGGCACAATTGCTGGATTAAATTCCGTACTCCTCTGTTATTACGCTACAATTTATGTTTCTTTTCTTTGGACTTGGGTGAAATATGCCTGCCTGATAGAGCAGGCGCAGCGTCCAAATGCGGAGCAAAGTCCGCGCTCAAACGAACGGCCAACCGGGAGCAGGTGGTTCTGCATCACTTCATGCCTCCGAGTCCACCACACCTTGCCAACCCAAGGTTGCCAAGGTTGTGTAGCACGTCGATGAATTTATTTGTGTCTTAATCAATGCGCGCCTACTTGAATTCTCCTTTAATTTTTTCTAGCTCATATAAATTGTTGAAGTGTTAATCGCCTATTTTACCGATTGAGTAATCTTACTGCTTGTATGTAATGTTGGTTTTTGAACTACCTAAACACAGGAGATTTTAGATCTGTTAATGTAATGAAGGTTCTCACTGACTCTTTGTACCATTCAGGGCGTAATATTTAACAACTATTTTGCCTGGATATTTTCCGTGTGCCTTGCGCACCTTTGCTATCCGGCGTATAGTTATTTTCACAAACGGAGCTTACTTGCCGAGTATGCTTCTACTTTAGATAGTAATTCTTACTTTCTTTCGAGAAATAATTTTTGGCTCTTTTATTGTACTGCTACAATTTTTATTATTGTACTTTATCTGTTTGCTATTAGCCAGTCAGGTATAGGTTTCTGATTGTAAATTATTCCATTTCTTAGTAGTCAATACCACTTGAGTGTTTTTTCCAAGAGATGTTTAGTGAATGTAACTTCGAGTGGTTTGTTCATATAAAGTTCACAACATGAATGATGTTCAGTCTCTTTCGCCCCATCCCTGCTGCCACAGACAGCCTGAGACGGATGTTGCGTGCCAGTGATCCCCAGTTCTGATGGTTAGCTTGTGACTGTTGTCATTTCTGGTACTTCTCATTGCTTTCGCCTTTCTTCGATTTATTCTCAGTGACGACTTTATGCCATAAGCAATTCTAATGGTGGGCGATCGGACTTTTCCACCTTGAGTTCTTGTACTCCGTTACTGGTTATTACTTTTATTCTGGTTTTCAAACAATTCAAGAAGACAATATTTGACTTCTTGAAGTATATTGCAGTAAAATATAAAAATTTTGTCATGAATAATTAAAACAAACACTGCATAACGTGCAATTCACTCGAGAACACAGAATACGTGCAGAAGATATAATATGTTAAGAAACGTTCAGTTTTATTAATACCCCTTTTTATTTCTTCAGTCATATTATTTCTTAATTATATCTTTATAAAACGTGATTGTAGACTATCAATAAAGTTTGTTGTAATCGTCTATGTACCACCTGTAACTAAAAACTACCGTCTCATATTGTCCGCACATACGTTACACCACAAAATGTAAATTCAGAATTGCCTCTCTGGTGCCTCTGCCTTCTCTAAACCAAACTGATCATCTTCTAACAGAACGTCAGTTTTCTTTTCCACTCTTCTGTATATTATTCTTGTCAGCAACTTGGATAAATGAGCTATTAAGATGTGCGGGCGATTGTTATATCACTTTTCGCCTCTCGCTATGTTCGGAATTGTGTGGATGATGTTCCTCGGAATGTCTGATGGTATATGGCCAATCACATACATTTTACAGACCAGCATGAGTAGTCGTTTTATATCCATTTCTCAGTGATTTTAGATATCTCGATGGAATATTGTATGTGTCTTCGGACTTATTTGATATTAAGTTGTACAAAGCTCTTTTAAATTCGGATTCTAATACTGGATGCCCTGTTTCTTTCCTGTTGCCTAGTGTTGCTCACATGACGTCATCAAACAAGTCCTCTCCTTCACAGAGGCCTTCAACGTAGTCTTTCCATCTGCTCTCTCTCCTCTACTTTTAACAGTGGCATTACCGTTGCTCACTTAATGTTACCACTCTCGCTTTTAAATTCACCAAAGGTTGTTTAGACTTTTCTGTAAACTGAGTCAGTTTTTCCCAAAATCATTTCCTATTCGATTTTTCACATTTATCATGCAGCTATTTCCTTTTAGGTTCCTTACATTTCCTATTTATTTATTTCTCAAATAACTTGAAATGCTGTATTCCCACATTCCCATAAATATTTCTGTGCTTCCTCCTTTCATCATTCAACTGAAGTATTTCTTCATTTACACATGGCTTTTTCACAGATCGATCCCTTCCTTGTATGTATGTTTTTCCTTCCGAACTTATATGATTGCCATTTTTAGAGATGTCCATTGCGTTTTAACGAACCTTCCTGGAGAATTATTCTTTATCGCAGTGTCTATAGCTGCAGAGAACTTCTAGCGCACTCTTTCAGTCCTTAGACTTTCCTTATCCCACTTCTTTTCACACTGATTCTTCCTGCGTAGTATCTTATACTTCAGCCTACTCCTCATCACTACTAAGTTATGAAATGAGTTTATATCTGCATCTGGGTACGCCTTACAATCCAGTATCTGATTTCGGAATCTCTAACTGACCCCGATGTAATGTAACTCAGATATATCCCCTATCTCCCAGCCTTTTCCAAGTACATTTGCTTTTCGAGTGATTCTTGAACGGAATATTGGCTGTTACCAGCTGAAATTTATTGCAGAACTTAGTTTTTCTCCTCTCTCATTATTAGTTCAAAAATGGTTCAAATGGCTCTGAGCACTATGCGACTTAACTTCTGAGGCCATCAGTCGCCTAGAACTTAGAACTAATTAAACCTAAGGACATCACACACATCCATGCCGGAAGCAGGATTCGAACCTGCGACCGTAGCGGTCACGCGGTTCCAGACTGAAGCGTCTTTAACCGCACGGCCACACCGGCCGGCCTCATTATTAGTATTGAGCCCATATTATGCTGTAACCCCTTCTCTCCTTTCCGTACAACCACATTCAAATTCGTCAAGACGATTACATTTTCATCTCCCTTTGCGTACTGGATACTAGTTGAATATCCTCATATACTTTAAATGTCTCTTCATCTTCTACTTGCGACGTTGGAATATAAACTTGAACTAATGTTGCCGCTGTTGGTTTGTTGTTATTTCTGATGAGAACAACCCTGTTCACAGCGACTCCCCCGCTGCCCCAGTTACCTATTCATAACGAATCCTAATCCCTTTATACCATTTTCTGCCGCTTCTGTCATCGCAACTATTTACATGGCAGCAGAGTTTTGCAGTAAGTTTCATTCCATGAAGTCAACTGTATTGGAGACTGGCAATGAAGCTTCCAGCCCCGGCCATTGTGTAGTCGGCTGCTGGTGTCATAATGCCATCTGTCGCGGTGTGCGGACCGTGAGAACTGCTCTGTGTGGAGCGTACTATGATCACTTATTCATCTCACCCAAGAAACTAAATAACTATAATAAATATGTTTGTTTTAAAATTGGGTGTAGGAACTTTTATAATTTAGAAGAACAGTGTGTAAAATTTACGTGCGGGTAATTTTAATAGTTTTGGAAATATATGAAACCTATAAAAATACTTAACTGACACTTAGTAAAGTAAATTAAGATAGGAATCCTGACAGTTTAAGTTTCTTTGTTATTTGAAAACAATAACAGCACTCTCAGTGCGCATAAGTTACTTTTAAGAAATTTTGATTCTAAACTTGTATTAATTTTACTTTCGGAAAGGAAATAATAGTGTAAAAGTTGATATTTATATATTGTGTTTAGGTGGGACTAGATGAGAGTGAATGTGAGTGTTTATGTGGGGACATACGTCAAATTTCAATATTATAATGTATTACACCATACGTAACTAACAAATGTTGTGTAACCAGGATGACCTGAAAACGGTGAGTCCCCGTAATTGGTGGATGACATATGTCTAGGAGTGCCAGCTTTTGTAATAAGGCAGCCAGGAAGATAGTAAGAGGATACTTAGTTCTAAAGGATATTTCAAGAATAGTGTTCTTTTAATTTTCGTTTGGTTTGGATTTGTCGAACATTTTGTGAATTTTTGCAATATGAAATGACGTAGGTGCATCTGCGAGTGCTGATTGGAGTAAGGCGGTTTGCGCGCGAAATTGATCATGAAAGGTTAATCGTATTGGCTGATCATTTTGATAAACCAATAAGAGAATAATCGTGGACTCGCTGTCGGACGAGAAGGTCATGTTAAATGTGTCCGAAAAAATTATCTGTAAGATGAAGAAATGAGGATTTAATCACCCTCTGCTTATATCTCTGTGCTAGCGGATGCAATTACGGACATTTTGGTGAAGTTAGGAGAGGTTTTGGAATGTTGATTGCAGAATAAACCGCGGTTGAAACTATCGGCTTTTGTGAATATTCTGCGTGGCGTGTTCCGTATGCATGTACAGAACGTTTTGGCGAGTATCTTCTTTCGAAGAATCCACCGAAAAGGACAGAATGTGAATTTATTTTGTAACAGAGTACGGCCTAAGTGAATCTCGTAATATTTCGGGTTGGACTTAGCACATTTCTAGCTGTCTTAAGTGTGATATAAGCTTCACGAATTAGTAGCAGATGTACTACCAACGTAAATGTGGGCTTGGTGACACCTTAGATGAGAAGGACCGTAATAAAACTTCAGTATCTAGAAACAAACATTTTCAATGAAGGCAGGAAGCACCCACTTTGCCCGTTATTAATAGAGATTTACAGGATAATCTTGTTACTTGAGTTATGCGGACTTTGTAATCGTAAATATGGACGGTGGTTTTCTTCAACGCTGCTTTTCTCATCGCCTACGTAGTATCCACGAATGCAGAGCAATGGGTGGTGAATGGACACTATACTGAGGTGGGTGAACATCAATAAATAAATCGAAAAACGAGACCCGCCAACCCCGCCCCGCCGCACGCTGTTGATATTACATTATATTCCTCTGACCAGTAATTCTTATCTTACTTTTCACTTTACTGACCCCCACTATATCTATATTGAGTATTATTCTGTCCATTTTCAAGTTGTATAGCGTTTCAACTATGCTTAAATTTGTGGCAGTCCAAGTCCCAGTTCGTAGAATGTTATCCTTTAATTGGTTATTCAGTCTTTTTCTCATGGTGACCTTCACGTTGGCAGTCCCTATCCTGAGATCCGTTTGAGGGCCTAGTCGGGAATCCTTTGCCATTGGAGAGGTCATCACGACAGTTACAGGTTTTCAAAGTACGCTGCACAATCTGTACACTAAACAATATCTCATTCCAATGAAAATTGCTAGCACTGAGCTCTCGGATGTTGACAAGAGTTTGGATTTCAGCATCATGTTCTGCGTAATTCCTCTGACTCTACTCATTAATCAATATTTGTATTTAAAGCAGGTGAACATTACGACTGGGAAGTATTTAGTGTGTTACTACCAGCTTTGACTTAATCAAAGGATACTTCAGCACCTATTCAACAACGGATGCACGCTGAGCGATCCAAGGAGATGTCAATAATTCGACAAGACAGATACAAACAAATGGATCACGGAACAGGCTGGATTGGACTGGAAAACATAATAGCGAGTATAATGAAAATGAAATGGGAGCGAATCTGTCATGTGCCTAACGAATCGTTAGGAGACAGCTCAAGAAAATTTATATGAAGTCGATGATCTAATAAAAGGTGACTGAATGATTTAAAATCCACGAAGCATCAAGGTGTGTGCAGATAGCGGACGGCTGTAATGGATTGAAGGGGCTAATGAAGGCCCTTTACCCTCAGTGGATATTGAGTGGATCGCGATGCTGAATGCAGTCTTCGTTCGGTAGTTCCGAATCACTTTACTAAGGGCGACGGAGAGTCCTAGAACTCACTTGGAGTGTTTAGAAGTTGTTGTCCCAGTTTCAGCCTGAGAAGGGTCCCCAGTCCGTTGCAAACTGTTGCAACAGCCCACGCAGATACGTTTTCACTCCAGGAAAATATAAATTTCAAATTGATGCTTAGTGATAGGAGTAGGGCGGCAAGTGACGAGAATGTCTTTTATCAACTTTTCTAAAAAAGCTATTTTTCATATCGTACTCTGAACCCGAATGATGTGGAGCGAAAGCGACATAGATTAAGGATTTATACTACTAAATGACTAATCCGATTCATAGTGCGCTGTCCCAATAGCTGATTACTTCTGGGTCGCTTTCCAGGGGCACCAGAAATTTGATTTTCATTATTTCACACAATTATCGGCCGAATTAAAAAAATTAACTTTCCGTCATAATCTAGTCACTAGGAGTACTAAGTGTTACTTTCAGAAACTTTATGTTTAAGACAGCTCACGACACGCAGATAACCCAGATTATATTTATCCAATATCTGCGAATGAGAGTACTTGGTGATTTTTCACAAACGAAAGATACTATTTGAAATATGATCTTGGATGTCGTAGTTTTGAATCGAATTATGGACTGACGTATTTTTGGTTACGCCAGGCTAGCGTTATTACTATCTTTATTAACATTGATTTACAACACTTACGAAGTTTTATATTGCGAGACGCAGTGCCTGTACGTTACTTCACGAAATATATCATTGTACTAGTTGCCGGTAGTTGTTTCCTTTACTCTCTGGACTAATTTGAAATGCAGTTATGTTATTTTTAACCAGTTTCAGGCAGTGCAGCGTTTTTTAAATGCAGCGTGGACGTGGCAAGGAGCCCTTTGAGGGCCAGGGCGCTACTTCACACTTTAGTAACGCATATTTAAACGTTTTGTGTTAACATTACTTGAGGATAAATGTTACCTGCAAATGACTCGCCATTTACACAAGGACGGCAACAGTAAATCATTACCCGTGAGGTGCAGACATGAACCATCTATTGCATGTATGTATTACACTTCAGAATATGGACATTGCCGACATTGAAGAAATGATCAAAACAAACCATCAGCTTTCACCATGAACACTGAATGAAAAATGGCGCCCCACATTGAACTCAAAGATTTGCACCATAAAGATCGAAGGTGAACTCCTTCGTAGCTAAAAACCATGCAGGACCTCCAGCTCGGTATCCACTCCCAAAGAATGTATACCGTTTGACATAGGCGTAACGGTGTCATGGGAAGTGATAGAGACCGATTGCATGCCAGCGAATGCGAAATGGTCTGTCGTGGAGCTTATCGTGAAACTGGCTACCCTTGAAGGCGTAGCTGCAGATAGTTCTATAATATGTTTTATAGGCATGGTATAAACAAACATCCAGAGGCTGAATTTGTCTATTGCTCCCAGGTGGTATGAACTGCAATGTGACATACATTTCAGAAGGAATAGTTTGCTCTGAATGAGTAGGATTTTCATGCGCAGACACGAAAACAAGCAAAAGCAAGCTATTTTGACCAACTTTTGGCCAAAAACAGTGCTCATATCATAGCTGTTGTTCTGTCACGTCCATTTTGCCACCCTTGCTTGCTGTGACGTGAATAATCCTTACAGCCCTTGCAAGATAACACACACAATAAAGAATGGTAGGTGGCAAAGTTCCTGAAACTCCTCGCACTACAATAAATAAATTTCCAGTCAATTTACCATCCAGATTAACAGTCAGAATAATTATATAGGACTGCGTTAAGGCATTAATCTTAGTCGATGTTGATGCTACTCTATTGGTATCTCTTAATTTCTAGTGTTTCTTTCGTATGTACTTCCTCTTCAAATCCAAATTGGTTGCAATTGAAAACAAACTCCTTACTGAACGATGGGAAAGTTTTTTTTTATCTAAAAATTTTCAGGCTGATTCCGCAGTTTGCTGTGCATGGTCGAGTTGACGCTTTGTTTGAAATTTCGTTACCTTAGGTTTTCTAATTCTGTAGCACTGTTTGAAGTTACACAGCCTTTCACTACTTCCCTTGAAACCACTGTAACCTATGTCCTGCTCATACTGATTTCCGTAATATAGCAGGTCACTATCATCCATTTTGTACATTGTATCAAACATACCTGAAACGCGCAAACACCAGTTTTTGTAACAACTGTGCCTTGTCCTCCCTTCAATATCCACGGTTTTTCTGAAGCTCTCCACGGTCATGTTGGTGCGGACTTATTCGTAATCTGTTCTTTTTTCTGTTTTTATTTACTTTGCACGTGATAAAGTTTAACACACGCTCCTAGGAAACGACTTTCGTTTTCTGTGTTTCACTGGAGAAGGGATTTATTTACCTCTGTCCGACAAGGTTGATGAACAACATATAAAGACACCTGTTTTAAAGTCCGTTTCACTTGTTCAGCACGTGTCATCATCATTGCACACTTCATGTGCATTGTGCGCACAGTCGAACGTATATGACACCAGATATTCCACTGACACGCCTTGTAGAAATGCTAATACTTCATATGCCAGTTCTTTCTCACTCTGCAAAATTCCTTAGGATCATTCCTGACCAAATATCAACTGCTGCAATTGTTGCTGTAGGTATAACGCTATGTTTGCTTTGTTTATCATCTCCGTTGCTCTGCTTTGTTTCAATACCACTGGCACTTAAGCAAAGTTATGAGTTACTAGTCGACTAACAGTTCAGATATGTACTGTAGCCTTAAACTGTCCGCGTCACTGGATACCACCTGTCTCGCACCCTGTAGCCAATATTGCTGTGGCATGATGGACAATATGCAAGGTGTCGAATACTATACGTATTATTGGTGCTTTGCAACAACGCACTCTTGGGATTACTTGAGAAACAGTCGTTAATACTACATTTTTCCAGTTAGTATTCTTCGGAGTTGAGCTACGCACAGAGTGCGAAACATTATTCAGACCGAATCTTGTTCTAGGACCTTTCATAATTTTTATGCTGGTTGATTAGTTCTCTAATAGCGGCGGCTCATCCCAGTACGGCTATGTAAATATTTCAATCTACAGATTTTACCTCGAGTTAGAAACCTGATTCATTTCGTTAGGACAAGGGGCCACCATAGCAACAAAGCCAATTACTGCGGGGATCAAGCCAGTGGCGCCAAAAATACATTAAACAATAGTCACTGGAAGTTTTTTTCTATAATTGAATAATCTAAGCAAAAATAATGATTGCCCGTAAAATACTTCTCGATATCACAGAATAAAACTCTTCACAAAGAGCATGAGTAGTCTGTAAACCGACAGTCGCAACATTCCGAATACCAAAAATAATTTCAATTAAGTGGAATTATCATTTAGAAAATACTGTGCTACTAACATTACTAAAACGTCTACAGTTCTTTCTGGGATATGAAATGTTACGAGGCGTAACACTGACTGTCTGCTCGAAGTCGGTCGTGCCGAGATGCAGGAGTTCGTAAAACATAATCAAATTCCGAAAATGCGTGTATATCATTAAGCTACTCCGCTTTAAGCGCCCACTGCGTGACTAGCGTAGGATGTATGGCCTGCACAGATTTTGTACTTCTTTTTGTTTTTCTTTAATCGATTTGGTGTATTTTCCCGCCCACTGCTCGTGTGTAAGTTTACACGCCATAAAAGAGTTAGTGACCGTTTATATGGCTGCCGATCTTCGCGTGCCTAAAATGATGCAGCGGGTTTAATTGAACTTCATGTATGGAATCTAAAAAATGAATAAGCAAATCGGTTAATTGGTTCTGTACTTATTTGCATCAGTATTACACGCAGCACAGAATTCTCTCATCCTAAACGGATACCCCTGTAGAGCCGCCAGTAGTGATCAGTCTGCTTCGTAATTACAACAAGAATAGTTCTATAAACCTACATTATGCCTGCTGAGAAATTAATGTAGTGAAAAACCGTTTTTTTAGGAATTTCTAACAAAGACGAATACTCGTGGTAACTGTTTAGTAGCTTTCTATCATTTAGTTCACCAATTGCCACACTTCAGAAACTTTTCATAGTAATGAGTCATACAAGTATGGTCTTTTCCGAATGCATTTCTGACCAAGAAATGATTCTGCTTTCAAAATCAAACATTTTCGTAAAAGGCTTCAATCCCTTTTTGACCCACTCGGAGATTGAATACCCAGAAAAAATGAAACACGTATCTTTTATTTCCAACCGACCACTCAAACATCAAGTTTTATATTAAAAATGCGCTAGTAGTTCTTTAATGATTTATGATCAAAAAGTGAAAGTACCTGCTGTTTTACCCAATTAGGGGATTTATTTTCAAAAACTCTCAGACACGTAGTTTTCTTTTCCTGACGAAGAGAATAAATACCAGTTTTCGTAGTTTAGACTTCAAAATCACCTTAATACCGGCACATTTTCAAAAAATCTTTCACCCTCTACTTCATTCCCTTACGAACGGAATTTCGAAAAATCGCTTCAACGACGCCTGTATTATTACCACAATACCCTCTATGTTTCAGTATAACAAAATAATTTCATAAAAATTTTCATCCTCTGTTTCCCCCTCATTCCCCCATCCACCCACCCTCCTTCGTGGCTATATTCCCAATAACTATGAGAGAGGTATGAAAAATTTCCATGAAAATTCTCATCCCTATTTCATTCTCTTGGTGACTGAATTTCCAAAAATACTGGGACATCTTTTTTTTTCATTTCCAGTCGAGAAGCCAAATGCAAATTTTTATGGATTCAACGTTTCGTCCCTAGTTCACCCTCTTAGGGGATTGACTTTTCCAAAGACAGCGGAACACACATAATTTACTTCTAATCCAGAAGTTAACTGCCAATTTTTAATTTAAAAAATACCTTAGTAGTTCTTTAACAATAAATTATTTTCAAAAATTTGACACTCTATTTCATCTCCTTACGTGCTTCATTTCCACAAATGTTGAATAACGATTCCTTCTGTTTCTTACAGAGAAATCAAATACGAATTTTAATTTTGTTCTGGCTTCAAAAAACTTTTCATCCCCAATTTCACCCCTTTAGGTTTTTTGAATTTCGAAAATACTTTTTTTAACGGTTCCTACAGTACAAAACAAATATCTGGTTTCTGTACTTAGCGGTTTGACAAGTTATTGGCTTTTATATAGAGAGATGAGCAAATTAAATGATACATAAATGTAGTCCATAAAAGTTAACGTAAATTTAAACAGTTAATAAGAATACATTTCTGATTGCTTCACATGGAAGCAGCTGGTACTCGTCTTGTTAACATTATATAGTTAGTGGTTGCCCTGGAATACTAGATGATCTTTCGTTTCCTCATATTGGAGTTTGTATATAAATTAGTACATCGATATATTTTATATCAAAATGAAAAGTTACAGTACAATATTCAGTTTCTCCTCATGCGGAAACCAACATGGAAGTCATCCTTCTTCGCCTTGAGTCACAGTAATTTCCTAATGTAACATTAATTAAACTTCAATTTATGGTGTCTAGTGCGTCATTTTTTCAGTAATTGATTAAGTGAAGCCAACATCCCCAATACATTTTTATTACTCTCTTCTTTCCCTCTGTATGTGTGTTTATCTGTATACAGGTTAGGCGTACCGCCTTTGATCAGTAATCAGAGAGCACTCGGCCATAGTTCGAAACCCACCACTGCTTGATTTTTAAATAAAAACTATCAGTAGTGGCGGCCGAAGACTTCTTGAATAACAAATCATCCCTCATTCAATCAACGGCATCGCCAAAAAGGGTGGAGGAGCGGACAGAGGCTCAGGGCACCCTCTTGCCCTTCAGGTGGGAAACTTCCCGTAAAGGCAGAAGAATCAGCAATGATCAACGGCTTGAGGATGCAGAAGGTAATCGAAACCACAATATTAAAGACACATAACGTGTATCCACAGGACATGAGCCCTGTAATTGAAAAGTGTCGTGATGATCTCTCCAGGCCGCGCGGTCAAAGGGCGCTGCAGTCGTGGACTGTGCGGCTGGTCCCGGCGGAGGATCGAGTCCTCCCTCGGGCATGGGTGTGTGTGTTTGTCATTAGGATAACTCAGGTAAAGTAATGTGTAAGCTTAGGGACTGATGACATTAGCAGTTAAGTACCATAAGATTTCACACACAGTTGAACATTTTGATCTCTCCATTGGAAAGAGATTTCGGAGTAGGCCCCCATTCGGACCATGAGAAAAAGGTTCATTAACCAACGAGAGGATTACTTTCTACGAGTTGAGGTGCGGAATATCAGAAGTTTAAACGCGGTAGGGAATGAGGAAAATCTGAAAAGAGATATGTTAAGGCTCAGTCGAGACAGAGTGGGGGTCTGTGAAGTGGAGTGGAAGAATGACAAGGATTTTTGATCAGATGAGTGCCGGGTAATATCAGCAGCAGCAGAAAATGATAAAACGGGAGTAGGATTCTCTATGAAGCGTATGGTAGGGCAGGGTGTCAGCTACTGTGAACAGTTCAGTGATAGTGTGGTTCTCATCAGAATCGACAGCGAAACACAGATACAAAAAGTATATGAGCATACTGATCGGGTAATTGAGCACGTAACTGGGAAGATGAAAATCTACTTGTCATAGAAGATTGTAATAAAGATGCAGGGGAAGGGGTAGAAGAGAGGGTTATGGGATAATATTAGCTTGGTACAAGTAATGAGAAAGGGAAAGATTTTCAGCTAGTAGTAGCGAATACTATGTTCAACAATAACAAGAGGGGGAGACACAAGAAAACTTCAGTTAGATTACATTATGGCCACACAGAGATACCGAAATCAGATATTGAATTATAAAGTTTACACAGGGTCAGAAATAGATTCAGATCACAATTTAATAGTGTTAAAGAGTAGGCTGAAGTTCAACAACTAGTGAGGAAGAATCAATGATCAAAGAGGTGAAATAAGAAAGTACTAAGGAATGAAGAGGCCAACTTAAAGTTCTCTGAGACTGTGGGTACTCCGATGCCGAATAGCTCAGCTAGCAGTTCAAAATGGCTCTGAGCACTATGGGACTTAACTTCTGCGGTCATCAGTCCCCTAGAACTTAGAACTACTTAAACCTAACTAACCTAAGGACATCTCACACATCCATACCCGAGACAGGATTCGAACCTGCTAACGTAGCGGTCACGCGGTTCCAGACTGTAGCCCCTAGAACCGCTCGGCCACTTCGGTCGGCTCAGCTAGCAGTGCGATTGAAGAGGAATAGTCATATTTGAATAGGTAATCAAAGTAGTTTAAAGTATACCATAATTAGTCTAGCACGCTAACATTTGGTGTACACTCGTCTGGTATGAGTTCGGTGTGAGGCGGCGGTGGTGTGGGTGGACTGTGGCCTGTTGTGGGGTTGTGAAGCACTGAGTGCTACGGCGGGAGGAGGCCTCTCCGTTTCTAGGTCCCTGGTTCAATACACAATATTGTGAATACAGCTGGTACAAAGAAAGTAACTGCGAAGAAGCCATGGTAAAAAAAAAAAAAAAAAGTAGTTCAGCTAATCGATTAAACAAAGAAGTACTAATGTATTCAGGGAAATTCAGGAATATAGAAACACAAGTCACTTAGGAGTGAAATAAAAGGAAGTTCAGGGAAGCTGAAGCGAAATGGCGTCATGAAAAATGTGAAGAAATCGAAAACGAAATGATTGTGAGAAGGACTGACTCAGCATATAGGAAAGTCAAGAACTACCTCCGCTGCAACTAAAAACAACGGCGATAACATTAAGATCGCAATGGAATATCACAATTAAATACAGAGCAGAGAGCGGATGGGTGGAGAGAGTACACTAAAGGCCTGAAAGAGTGGGAGGACGCGTCTGAAGACATGATAGAAGTAGAAACAGAATTCGATACGGACTAGATAGGTTATCCAGTGTTTGAAGTAGAATATAAAAGAGCTCCTGACAACTTAAAACTAAACAAGGCGGAAGGGATGGAGTACATTCCATCAGAATGTATAAACTCATTCGGGGAAGTGACAACAAAACCACTTTTCAAGTTTGCGTGTAGAATGTATGAGACTGGCGATATACCACCTGACTTTCGGAAAAATATCATCCACACAATTCCGAAGATTGTAAGAGCCGATAATTACGAGAGTTAATGCACTGTCAGTTTAACACCTGACGCACTGAAGTTGCAAACAAATATATTATAAAGACGAATGGAAAAGATAATTGAGGTTGTGTTAGGTGACGTTCACATAGTCTTTGGGGAATGTAAAGGCACCAGATAGGCAGTTCTGACGTTACGGTTGTTAACAGAAAGGAGACTGAGGAAAAATCAAAACACGTTCTTAAAATATGACAACCAGGGAGAGGCGTTCGACAATTTAAAATGGTGCTAGATGTTCGAAATTCTCAGAAAAAGGGGTTAGCTATGGGCAAAGACAGATAATATGAAGCACATAGAAGAACCAGCAGGGAACAATTAGAGTGGAAGCCAAGAACGAAGTGTTCGGAATAAAAAGGATGGAAGGAAGGGATATAGTTTTTCGCCAATGCTGTTCAATCTGAACATTGAAGAAGAAACGGGGAAATAAATGAAAGGGATTAAAGTTCAAGGTGCAAGGACATCAGTGATGAGATTCGCTGATGATATTGTTGAATTGAATGAACAGTCTAAAGAGTACAGAATATAGATTGAGAGTAAATCGAATAAAGACGACATTCATAAGTTACAGGAATGAGAGCTGCGAGGAACTTAACATAAGGATTGATGGGCATGAAGAAGATGTTGAGGAATTCTGATATGTAGGCATCAAAACAACAAACGGCGGACAGAGGAAGGACAACAAAAGCTGACTAGTGCTGGCAAAAACGACATTCCTGTCCAAAATAAATATACTAGTATCAAACATAGACATTACTTTGAGGAATATATTTCTGAGAATGTACGTTTGGAGCACAGTATTGTATGATAGTGAATTATGGACTGTGAGAAAATCTGAACAGAAGAGAATGAAAGTATCTGAGCTGTGGTGCTATTGAAGAATGTCAAAAATTAAATGAACTGCTAAGGTATGGAATGAGAAGGCACCCAGCAGAATCGGTTAGGAAAGGAATATAAGGAAAACTTTGACGAGAAGAAGGTACAGGGTGACAGGGCATTTGTAAAGTCATCAGAGAGTATCTTCCAGGGTACTAGAGGGAGCGGTAGGGGGTAAAAACAGTAGAGGAAGACACAGTTTTAGTACATTCAGCAAATAATTAAGGACGTAGGTTGCAAGTGCTACTCTCAGATGAAGAGGTCCGTGGCAAGCCGCATCAAACCAGTCAGGTGACGGACGACAAAAAATATCGTAACTAATAAAACAGAAATTATAATAATATTAAAAAATAATTATTATTCTAAAAAATGTTGGAAATACACCGTGTTACTAATAGTTTCTTGTGGAGCACTTTTTCACTTCCCGCGGAGTACTAGTATTCCACGGAACACGTCTGGGAATGAACTACTTGAGGGTGCGACAGTAAGCTAGATTATTTTTCCTTTCTATTTCAGTGTCAGAAGCTACTTGCTTTCTCATATAGTTAATAACCGCCGTTCGTGGTCTCGAGACTGAGTTCATTCTACTCAAGTGCTTTGCACACTTTCTAAGGCCTTCAAATTGCGATTGAGAAGATAAAGATAGTGTTGTTTCTTATGTGATTTTTATAATTTCCCCTACGAATTGAATTTACGAAGAAATTTGTGGCTTGTCGAGGTGTTCGATTGCTCAGTCGAATATCGTGGAGTGCATTTGAAACGACCAACTGCAAGCTCGAAATTTCTTCGAATGCTCTTATTCCTGTTTCACATTTGTAAGGAATTTTACAAGTGCCTTAGGCTAAAGCATTTCATGGGGCACGTACAGGATTAGGGCGATATTTTGAGAGAAATTTAGGACATAAAGACCAGAAAAGGTAAATGGAAATATTTGCTCAGTGACAGCTGTGAAAGCTCACGATCACATAGCAAAATAAAAGCGTGATTGTAAGAAGAAAAAGCAAGTGAAATAGAACGCCACGGAAAAGAAACGGGATAACAATATATATTATAAAGCAAGTGTAGAACGTGCGTTTCGCTACGGCTGGGGGTTAGAATAGGCCCGAGGTAATCCTGCCTATTGTAAGAGGCGACTAAAAGGAGTCTCACATTTTTCGGCCCAGTGAGTTCAGGTCCAATTCTATGGTTTCACCTGCCACTTTCAAAATTCTACAGAAGTGTGGGCCGTATGAGGAAGGACGCCTTACGTGGTACACGAGTTACCCGTAGTGCCCTTAGATTCGATCTCCTGAATCTCTTGTGATGCCTTTGCATCTCCACCTGCGATTCAACTATTTGGGAGAGAACACATTTCTGGGTACGTCATCTTCATCGGTTGTAACCTGTTCTCTTTCGCCCCCATGACAATACTGGATTTCTCTGCGCCCAATATCCAGCATGGTAGCCAATCCTTTGTGTGTCATGTACCCATTTGGTGGTAGCCCCATGATAATACAGGGATCGCACTGCTGATGCCTGAGCCGTAAAATCCCCACGTATGCCAAGGAGTAGATGCTCGTCTTCCTGGGGCTTCAGGACTCCCGGCAACGGCCATCATGCCAGTTGGCATATGCTGTGGCGCCTGATCAAAGTGGGTGGCATCAGGGCGGATAACATTCAATGAAGCGGACTAAGTCATCTCTTGCTGGTGATGATAGGGCATCAGCAGTTTCAAAGAAGGGCAAGGTCTAATACAATACCGACAGGTATGACCCTACATCGTTTCCCTCCCTAACTACACCATCGGTGAAACGTAGGGCTAAAGAATGGTGAGAGCCATATTCGCCTCAGTTTTTAGTCTGTAGCAGAACTGATGGGGACTCCTTTCTACCTACGAACCCTCACGTTTTCGTTGAACACTTTGAGGATAAGTTTGGAGAATTGAAAGAGCTGTCAAAGATGCGAAAAGGCTTTGGCTTGATTCAGACAGCATCCCTGGCCCAATCCTTAGCGTTACTCGCCTGTGACAAGCTGGATGATATTCCTGCTACCGTCACTCCCCATAAAAGCCTCAATATTATCCAGGGGATCATTTTCCATCGCTATCTCCTCTTGCAGTCTGATGACGAGCTTTGCGCCAATTTAGAACGGCGGGGTTTCATTTCATCCAGCGCTTTTACAGAGGACCCAAAGACAACTATGTAGCTACTGGTGCCTTTATCTTGGCCTCTGAGGGTGAGTCATTACCTGAAAAGGTCAAGGTGATGGTTTACCGCTGTGATATCAAACCACACGTCTCTCCCTCTAAGCAGTGGTTTACGTGCTGGATGTACAGGCACATGTCATCCCGCTGAACTTACAGAGCCGCATGTCGAGACTGCAGACGTCCATTGTGGATACTTCATGTATGTCACCTCCCACTTGCATCAGCTGTGGAGAGCACCACTCCCCCGCTCGCCAGTGTCCATTACTCAAAAAGGAGCGGAAAGTCATGAAGTCCCTTGACCGGTTGACTTACACAGAGGCCAAACGTAAATTTGAAAGATTACACCCCTTTCAGTTGACGTCGTCATGTGCTGCGGCTACATCGCGATCACCGTCCCAAGTGCCAGTGGGTCCTAACTCAGTGCCAATAACAATGGGCCCTCCAGGCCACCAGAATACATCTGCCCCTTCGTGACAGGGAGAAAATCTTCCTCCACTGGTCCCAAAGTACCTACTTAGGGAGTAAGGCCCCCAAAACGCAGGGAATATCGATCCCCTCTCCCCTGCCGGAGAAGTAACAGCCTCCTCTGGCTCCTGCCGTGCTGAAAGGGTCCCTTCAGGCCCTCTCTCCCAAGGCCTCCATTAATGCCATGGTGGCCACTCTCCAATGGTTCAAGGAGCAAAAAGCTGTTCGACAAAGAGCTTCATGGTCTTCTTATGTGTCTGAAGCTGCTTTGGAGACATCTTCCCAGCAAACCCATATAGAGAAGCGAGAGAGCAAGCAAACTGAGAAGTAGTCTGCTAAAAAATAGGACCCTCTGGTGGCCCCAGCAGCACCTTTATCTGTTAGTTCTGCATCTGAGGATGTGATGGAGATCTTAGCACCCCTGTGCGCTTGGATCTCACTGATGCCTCGTCTACTGTAGAAAAGGCTACAAACACCCAATCGGTCGCAGCAGATGACCCTGAGGCATAACCGGCCTCCTTGTGCGCTTCATGCCTTCCAAGCCTCACGATAACGACATCCACCAGTGGAAATGCGGCGGTTTTTTCCACCACCTTGCTGAGCTAAGGCAGCTCTTAAGCTTTACACCTGCTTTCTAGATTGCCCTTCAGGAAACTTGGTTCCCAGAAATGCGTACCTCTGCCCTCCATGGATGAAGGGGATATTACAAGAACTATAGTGACTATAATGGAGTATCAGTTGTCTATGTCCTGAACTGAGTATGCAGTGAACCTGTGCTCTTTCAAACCATTATTGAAGCTGTGGCTGTCAGGATAAAGACGACGCAGGAAATAACTGTCTGCAACGTATATCTTCCTCCAGATGGTGCAGTACCCCTAAACGCATTGGCTGCACAGATTGATCAACACCATAAACCTTTCCTAATTTTGGGGGATTTTAACGCTTGTAACCCCTCGTGGGGTGGCACCATGTTTACTGGCTAAGGTAGACATGTCGAAAATTTACTGTCACAACTGGACCTCTACCTCATAAATACAGGTACCTCCACACATTTCAGTGTGGCACATGGTACACGTTCGACCATTGATCTCTGGGTTTGCAGTCCTGGCCTTCTCCCATCTATCCACTGAAGAGCACATGACGACCTGTTGTGTTGACCACTTCACCACCTTCCTGTCGCTCCCCCGGCGTCAGGTCCGTAGATGCCTGCACAGATGGACTTTAAACAAGGCAGAGTGGGGAGCCTTCACCTCTGCTGTCACCACTGAAACTCCCCCACAAGGTAACACCGGTGTTTCTGTGGTGGAATACGCGGTCCCTCGTTCTTTAGGGTGTCCCCGGCCAAAGATATCCCCTTGACGGTCGCCGGAATTCGCTGAGGCAGTTAAGGAGCGTCGGCGTGCACCCTTCCATAGAGCACCTAATAGCCTTTAAACGGTTCCGTGCCTGCGTTATCAAACGACGGAAACAGTATTGTTGGGAGAGAGACGCCTCGACCATTGGGTGGCATAGGTCACCTGCCCAATTCTGGGCAAAGACCAAACGAGTTTTAGGGTACCAGACCCCAACAGGTGTTCCTGGCGTTAACATAAATGGCGTATTATCTACCGACGCAAACACGATTGCCGATAACTTTGCTGAGCACTACGCTCTCGCCTCTGCGTCAGAGAACTACCCACCACAGCCTTTTGCACTCTCAAACGGCGGATGGGAAGGAAAGTCCTCTCATTCACTACACGCCACAGTGAACCCTATAACGCCCCATTTATAGAGTGGGAGCTCCTGAGTGCCCTTGCACATTGCCCCAACACAGCTCCTGGGCCAGATCGGATCCACAGTCAGATGATTAAACATCTCTAGTCTGACTACAAGCGACATCTCCTCATGCTCTTCAACCGGATCTGCTGCGATGGCGTCTTTCCATCGCACTGACGGGAGAGCACCATCATATCAGTGGTCACGGACGTCCTTTGTAAGCTGGTAGAACGTATGGTGTGCCGGCAGCTGGGTTGGGTCCTGGATTCACGTGGAGTACTTGCTCTGTGCCAGGGTGGTTTCCGCCTGGGTCGCTCTACCGCTGATAATATTGTGTCCCTCGAGTCTGCCATCCGAACAGCATTTTCCAGAGCCAATACCTTGTTGCCGTCTTTTCTTATTTACGAAAAGCTTGTCAAACCACCTGGCGACTTCATATCCTTGCCACATTATAGAAGTGCGATCTCGGAGGCCTGCTCCCGATTTTTGTCCAGAATTTCCTGTTGCTTCGTACTTTCCGTTTCAGAGTTGGTGCCTCCCATGGTTCCCCCATATCCAGGAGAACGGGATCCTGCAGGGCTGTGTATTGAGTTTATCTCAATTTTTGGTGGTCATTAACGGTCTAGCAGCAGCTGTAGGGCTACTGGTTTTGCTGAGCGGCGCCTACAGGGAGCCATCTACAAGGTGCAGTCATGGGCTCTAGGTCACGGCTTCTAGTTTTTGACCCAAAAGTCATGTGTTATGCACTTCTGTCGGCATAGTGCCGTTCATTCGTAACCAGAACTATACCTTGCTGACGATCCCCTCACTGTAGTGGAGACATATCGATTTTTAGGACTGGTTTTCGACGCCTGATTGACTTGGCTTCCTCACCTTAGCCAGCTTAAGCGGAAGTGCTGGCAGCACCCCAGTGCCCTCTGCTATCTGAACAACACCAACTGGGGTGCAGATCGCTCTACGGTTCAAATGGTTCAAATGGCTCTGAGCACTATGAGACTCAACATCTTAGGTCATAAGTCCCCTAGAACTTAGAACTACTTAAACCCAACTAACCTAAGGGCATCACACACACCCATGCCCGAGGCAGGATTCGCACCTGCGACCGTAGCAGTCCCGTGGTTCTGGACTGCAGCGCCAGAACCGCACGGCCACCGCGGCCGGCTTCGCTCTACGCTGCTGCAGCTCTACAGAGCCCTTGTTCAACCCGTCTTGACTATGGGAGTCTGTTTTATGGTTCGGAGGCGCCCCCAGCGTTGCGTTTACTCGACCCTGTGCACCACTGTGGCCTTCGACTACCGATGGGAGCTTTTAGGGCGAGTCTGGTGATCAGCGTAGTGGCTGAGGCTGGAATCCCTCCATCGCAGGCCAGGCGTGCACAACTGTTCGCCAGTTACGTTGCACACGTTCGTAGATCTCTAGCACGTCCGAATTACCGTCTCCTTTTCCCACCCACGGAAATTCATCTCCTGCATCGGCGGCCCAGGCCAGGGCTCCCGATTGCAGTTCGCGTCCGATCCCTTCTATCTGAACTGGAGTCGTTGCCTTTACCACCTGTACTCGAAGTCCACTCGCGTACACCTCCATGGTGTACACCTAGGCCGCGGCTCTGCCTGGACCTTCCACATGGCTCAAAGGACTCAGTTCATCCCGCGGTTCTCTGCTGTCACTTCCTCTCGATTCTTGACATGTACTGAGGCCATGAACTGGTTTACACCGACTGCTCGGTGGTTGATGGTCACGTCGGCTTCACGTATGTCCATTGAGGACATATTGAACTGCATTCCTCGCCCGATGGGAGCAGTGTTTTCTCTGCAGAGTTGGTGGCTATATCTCGTGCTCTTATGCACATCCTTTCATGCCTTGTGGAGTCGTTTCTTCTGTGTACTGACTCCTTGAGCAACCTACAAGCTATCGACCAGTACTACCCTCGTCATCCCTAGGTAGCGACCATCCAGGGGTCCAGCTATGCCCTGGAACGATCCGGTCGTTCAGTGGTGTTTGTGTGGACCCCAGGACACGTTGGAATGCCAGGCAACGAACTTGCTGACAGGCTACACGGAAATCGCTTATGTAGATCGGCATTCCAGTAACTGACCTGCGTTTGTTTTTACGCTTCCAGGTTTTTCAGCTTTGGGAGATGGAATGGCACAGTCTCAGTACGCACAGCAGAGTACGTGCTATTAAGAAGACTACGAATGTGTGGCAGTCCTCCATGCGGGACTTTCGCAGGGACTCTGTCGTTCTCTTCCGGCTCCGCATTTGTCACGCTTGAGCGACCCACGGTTACCTCCTACGCCGTGAAGACCCGCCTCAGTGTCGATGCGACAGTGGACCATATTCTAGTGCACTGCCCCACGTTGACTCCCATGCGACGATATCTCCGGTTACTGGACTCGTTTCCGCTAATTTTATCTGACAACGCCTCATCGGCTAATTTAGTTTTTCGTTTCATTCGTGAGGGTGGGTTTTATGATTTGATTCAAATTTTAGCGCATGTCCTTTGTCCCTCTGTGTCCCCCACCACAGTGTTTTTAGGAGGGAGGTTTTACTGGGTTGCAGAGTGGCTGGCTTCTCCTTTTTATTCTCATGGTCAGCCACCCATGGTGATCTGTTTTGTCGTTTTAATCTCTTCTACCTGTATCTTTCGTTTCTGTGTTTTTCTTCCCGCCTTTCGTCTATTTAAGTGTTTGTCGTCCTTCCGTCGTTCTTGTGGTTTTTCCTTTCTCTCCGTTATGTTGTCAGTCTCGCTTGTTTCATTCTCATCCCTGTAGCATTGTTTTACTCGGAACAAGGGACTGATGACCTAGCAGTTTGGTGCCTTCCAACCCCCTTTAAACCAATCAACCAGCCAACCAACCGCTAAGACTCAGAAACGAGAATATTCGAGAACATTCGAAAACTTCCCACAATGCTCCGGAATGTTCCACAATATTCGGTAAATTCTAGCACGTTCGGGAATAGTCTGAAACATTCATGAATATGCCAGAAATTTCGGGAACTTCTCGCAACATACAAGATCATTGTGGAATATTCCAGAATAATCTTGAATGTTATGGAATGTTCTCGAACATTGTGGGCCTTTCCAAGTCTTTTTGGTATGCTCTGGAACTACCCACTGGTGAGGCAACCCATTGGTAGTTGCATATAAAGCATGACCCTTCGTGGGTTAGAACGCCACTTTCTTACCAGTGACGAAGAGAGGAACCGAAAAAGTTGTGGAATGAATGAATAAAAACCAACAGTGAAGTATGTGTAGTCAAAGTGATACAGGACTGAAGACAAATCGAATATTAAATATGAAATGTGTAAAAAAAATCTAGTTAGTGTATTTCTTAGTAAAAAGTTGATTTGGATTATATTTTAGAAAACGACGAAACGTAAACGAAGAGATCTTGTCAGTTCTGAAGGAAACCAGTAAAAACAAAAACAACAACGGAAAAACAAAACAGACCACGAGTTCGAAGCACGTTTAAATTCCCCGCTAGCGAGAATGAGCTCCTTGAGAAGCAGAGAAACCGAAGAAATGAACGGTTTGAAGAATCAAGAATTACAACACAAACTTATCATTTAATAATAATAATAATAAAAATAACAGTAATAAAATAAAAGTGTCGAATAACATCATCGAAGCCGAAAATATGACTGGTAAGTACAATTGAACTCTACTGAACTGCCATTCCAATTTAAGACACGGCAATTTCCAATGAAATTAGCCTAAAGTTCTACAATTAACAAATCGCAAGGACAAACTTTAAAATATTACGGCGTCAGTCTCAAAGACACCTGCTTCTCTCACGATCAACCATAGGGAGGTTGCTCTCGAGTAGGATTTTTGAAAAATTTGTATATCTACACCATGGATAACAAAATGAAAAATGTTGTTTATGAACATGTACAGTAAATAGTTAGAATATATTTTCAATGAAATTTTTTATCCAACTACCAAACAGTCTACTATCAGCTGTCTGAGCGAAGCCAGGTACCCCAGCTATTTACGATAAAATTTAGCAACTGAATCGCTTAAACAGCAATGTTACTGTAGTATCTTTTCTTATTAGTGGAAATAATGGTAATGTTTCTTGGAAATAGGTGGAAACGATAGAAAAGTGGCTCTGTAAGCTACTTCGATGACACTGGTGATTAAAATGGTCAGGGAATCCTTTCCTTTGTACTTGGACAGGCTTCCTTCAGAGTTCTTCCTATGGCATTTCCGTGCTTCAGATCGTACTACTGTTCAACCGCAAGTTGCACAAAGAAGTTAATAAGATTAAAATATACTATCCTGACCAGGATAAAATCGTACACTGAAAAAATTCGAAATATTTAAAAATAATGAAGGACTTCATCCATATCCTTTACAAAATAACTATCACTATGATCGTCTCGAATAAAGCAAATGAAATAAAGGGGAAAAAATCGCTTGAGCCGATGGGAATATGCAACTCTAGAATGCTCTTTGCAGAAATCCACAACTCAATTTACATAGTGTGCCAACACGTGTGGGAAAGTGACTTCCATGATAGAAAGCATGTTTCGAAAGAAGTTCAACGGCCAAGTGAGTCTTAGAAGATTCAGCACTATGGGGAAATTCATTTAGAAGTGGATATAAGGGAAGGTGATAGCAAGGTGAACACAATCCATTTTCTGTCCGTTAGCCCATTTCAAATGAATACTTTTCTGTGTATTTAACTAGCACATTGCAACTGAATACGTTTCTTATGTAATTGCTCAATAGCAGTAAACTGCTATATTTGGTCAGGTAATTATCTAAAAGATTGCGGTACGCTTTTGTCAACGTTGACTCCATTACATTACAGTAAGGCTATTAGTGCTTGTACACAGTCAAAAGCAGACGAGAACAAATCAGTGAAAGTAATGAACAAGCACGTAAAATACGGTTTGGAATCATTCTGATGAATAATTAGATTAATTTCTCTGTAGCTCATTTCCTGGTGCTAACCTAACAGCAGGACGCAAATTCAGCGGTTTTGGCATCTAGTTTATGCATCAGTGTGACTGATTATGATAAGTACGTTTAGAGTGTAGTGTGAATGAGCTGTTAATACTGATGAGAGGGAAAAGTGACAGGGATCCGGTGTTGCCACACAGACAACTCCTCTTGACAAGTAACAGTATTCTGCAGAGTTCTGAGTAGCAATCCAGCGGTCGGATCACAATTAATAGTATCAAGTTCTCATGCAATGGGACACCGCTGAGAGGTCTGGAATTCAACCCAGGTCAATAGTACGTAATGAGAAGATCCAACAACAAGTAATTGTAGACTTCAGTTCATTGCGCTACTAGAGGACAGACTGGCGCGTTAAATAAACCAGTCAGAAAATAAAATAAAGGACTAACTTAACTTTTACTTCCTGCTTCTCATCTTGTATGGTAAAACAAATGCCTGTGGAAATTCATCCCAACATCGGAATAACAACCGCAGTCATCGGCGCAGTGTGTCAGGGCACTGGTAAGCATTTTGTGGTCTCTGCTTCGGAACCAGTCACGTGCTTAGAGCAGTTCAAAATCAGTCCTCCATGGAGGTCTGCATGAAAAGTGCTTATTGCTCTATATTTCTGGGTAAATCATAGAGATAACTCTCCTCTGGGTAAAAGTTTTACGAAAATACACGTTATAAGTTTCTGACATATAGGAACTTCGTAATCCACATATCCATACTTACTCTTCAATACACCTTTAAGTGGTTGGCAGAGTGTTCATCGAGCCACTTTAGGACTATTTGTCGACCATCCCATTCCCCAAGGGAACGTGGAAAGAAAATAACACCTTAATATTCCCGTACGAGATCTTATTTCTCTGTAGTAAGTGGGAGCCAAGAAAATATTTCGGCATTTGGAGAAGAAAGTGGATAACCATCTCTTATGATGTTTTCTGCCGCAAAGAACTTCTCATCACCTTGACACGATTTCACGATAATAAAATATGAGCTGCCATTACTTATTAATTTTTTTCGGTGTTCTCCGTCAATCGTCTGTGGTAAGGATCCCACACCACGCAGCAATAATCAAGAAGAGAACGGACAAGCGTAGTGCAGGCAGTCTCTTTAGACTGATACATCTTCTAAGTGTTCTGCCAATAAAACGCAGTCTTAGGTTCACCTTTCCGTCTATATTTTCAACATGATCGTTCCATTAGTTTGTAATCGTAACCCCTAGGTAATTATCTGAATGTAAAACCTTTAAATTTGTGTTTTTTATCACGTAGCTGAAATATAGTTGAATTATTTTGTACACAAGTGGAGGATCGCAAAATTTTATTGTTAAGGGTCAATTGCAACTTTTCGTCCAATGTAGATATCTTGTACAAATCATTTTGCAACACGTTTTGGTCTTCTGTTAACTTTATTGGATGATAAACGACAGCTCTATCTACAACACAAAGGACTTCTAAAATGGTTCTCCTAACAAATTGCGCATATTTAGAATAGTGGCGGGCACATAAAACTTCAGTGAGGAACCACAGATATCATTTCGATTCTACTAACGTCTTTCCGTCAGGTACCTCCATGAACCCAGGACTTTCGGGAAGAAACTGGAACCTGACTCCGTCGTAGGCTCTTTTTCTTTTATTGTACATTGTCCTGCCAACTTTCGGAACATGTCCCAGGCACCAATCTTGCGTCTCATAACACCACACCTATTATACTGTATTCTCGGGTACACCATGTTAGATTAATAGCTATGAGGGAAAGTACGTGGGACTCACGCACATCAAAAGCGTTAGTTAGAGGGCTTGCATTTCAGCAGGTGTTCAGCGTTCCGTTAGCCATATTGACAATAAACGACTGTCTTGTCTGTTCTTGTTTTTTTTATGTTTTAATTAACTAGGTGAGCACTCGTTGTTGCCAGGATACGTATTTATTTCATCTGCTAGTCCATCTCCTCCTTTTCCCCTCTCTTCATTTCTTCTTCCCTATTTTCTCGTTGCTCATCTGCTCCTCCCTGTCTTACTGTCGATCACATCCTCCCCCCCCTCTTCCTCACTCTTTCCTCTCCTCTTCGCCCTCTTTCTTCTCCTCAAAACCCGTTAAGTCAGCCCCCTCCCCATCTCTCTTTCTCTTTCTCTGTCCGTCCCCTCCTCTCCATCTAATTGCCAATGTCATCTTCCTATTCTCTTGTACATCTCCTCTTCCCCTTTTTTCTCTGCACCTCCGTCTTCCCCTCTCTCTACCTCGCTCTCTTCCCTTCCTGTGTCCACCTCCCCCTCTACCTTACCTGTTGCCATCTTCTTCTATCTCCTTCTTCCCCCTCTTTGTCCATCTTCGCCTTGAGACCTGGTCTCGGAATCATCAAGTTATCCACCAGTTTCCAGGGGTGTGGGAGTGAACCAAAGCGACCTTGTTCGGACATGGAGGAGATACAGAGAGACAGGAACTGTCGATGACATGTCTCGCTGAGGCCGCCCAAGGGATGACTGCTACCTACGGATTCTGGCTCGGAGGAACCTGGCATCAACCCCACCATGTTGAATAATTCTTTTGTGCAGCCACAGGACGTCGTGCTACGACTCAAACTCTGCACAATAGGCTGCATGATGCGCAACTTTACTCCAGACGTCCGTGGCGAGGTCAATCTATGCAACCACGACACCATGCAGCGCGGTACAGATTGGCCTAACAACATGACGAATGGACCGCTCAGGATGGAAGTCAAGTTCTCTTTATCGATGAGTGTCGCTTATGCCTTCAACCAGACAACCGTCGGAGACGTGTTTGGAGGGGCAACCCAGTCAGGCTGAACGCCTTAGCCACACTGTCCAGCGAGTGCAGCAAGGTGGAGGTTCCCTACTGTTTTGCGGTAGCATTATGTGTGGCCAACGTACACAGCTGGTGGTCATGGAAGGCACTGTAACGTCTGTACGGTATGTGAATGCTATCCTCCGACCGATAGTGTAACCATATCGGTAGCATAGGCATTCGTCTTTATGGACGACAATTCGCGCCCTGTCCGTGCACATCTTGTGAATGACTTGCTTCAGGATCACGACATCGCTCAACTAGAGTGGCCATCATGATCTCCAGACATGAACCATGTGGAATATGCCTGGAATAGTTTGAAAATAGCTGTTTATGGACGACGTGACCGACCAAACACTCTGAGGGATCTACGCCGAACCGCCGATGAGGAGTGTGACAATCTGTAACAACAGTGCCTTGACGAACTTGTGGATAGTATGCCACGAGGAATACAGCCACGCATCAATGCAAGAGAACGTACTACTGGGTATTAGAGGCACCGGTGTGTACAGCAATCTGGACCACCACCTCTGAAGGTCTCGCTGTATGGTGGTACAACATGCAGTGAGTGGTTTTCATGAGCAGTAAAAAGGGCACATATGATGTGTATGTTGATCTCTATTCCAATTTTCTGTACAGAGTCCGGAACTCTCGGAATCGAGATGATGTAAAACTTTATTTGATGTGTGTATATCATGTACAAAATTTGGTCGAAATCGATCCATGGGATTAGGACGAGGTTTATACCCGTGCTTTTCCCAAAGTACGCACATGTCACGTATATTTCGCGTTTATTTAACGTATTTCATACATATCTGTACCTCTCCCGAAATTTGCCCTGCAATTTCGTTATCACCTAGTTCAATTCTTACGACGTCGTGTACCCTGAACACTGTATTGTAATATGATATAATTTTGGAGTGTATTGAGTAGTACATTAGGACATTGTACGCAAAATGTGTTGCCATTTGTTACTCGTAATAAATTACGCCATGCATTACTCGCCGGTTTACAAATGGTTCAAATGGCTCCGAGCACAATGGGACTTAACAACTCAAGTCATCAGTCCCCTAGAACTTAGAACTACTTAAACCTAACTAACCTAAGGACATCACACACATCCATGCCCGAGGCAGGATTCGAACCTGCGACCGTAGCGGATGCGCGGTTCCAGACTGAAGCGCCTAGAACCGCTCGGCCACTCCGGCCGGCACCGGTTTACAAAGTAGGAGGTAATGAAGCTAACGTCTTAGAGTTAGCTAACTTTCAACAAGAACATGTTATTATAATCAAAAGCGCACTGTAAATTACGATGTTTCTGGAAAGAATTTAAAGATGATATGAACGTCAATAGATGACGCTATTCTAGATCTCTACACATAAACCGATTTTTAGTCTAAAATTATTTAGCAAGCTGATCTACAGATACGCTTATTTCACGTTTCATGTATTTTATCGCTGAAAGTGCTTTCTGTTGTAAGAATCTCATAAACTAGAGAAGACACATTAATAACTAATTTATTCCTAGAGACACTGTTACAGTTCGTACTTTTCGACGAGATTGATTGATTCAGATTACAGATGTAGAGCAAGAGAGTTACTTCTCTGATTTGTGTAATGTTGGTAAGAATGATTTGTCTTAGTGATTGACTTCGCGATTGAAATTCAGATTTACAGAAAATAAGTGTTCGAATTTGATTGTGAAACTGTAGACTCTGAAAAGGGAGACGAGTAAGCCACATTTAACAGGGATACCTGATGTTCAGGAATTCTGCTACCTAGGCAGTAAAATAACCAATGACGGACGGAGCAAGGAGGACATCGAAAGAAGACTAGCTATGACGAAACAGGCATTACTGGCGAAGAGAAGTCTACTAATATCAAGTATCGGCCTTAATTTGAGGAAGAAATTTCTGAGAATGTACGTCTGGAGTACAGAATTGTTTGGTAGTGAAACATGGGCTGTGTGAAAACCGGGACAGAAGAGAATCGAAGCATTTGAGATGTGGTGCTACAGACGAATGTTGAAAATTAGGTGGACTGATAAGGTAAGGAATGAGGAGGTCCTACGCAGAATCGGAGAGGAAAGGAATATGTGGAAAACACTGATAAGGAAAAGGGACAGGATGATAAGACATCTGTTAAGACATGAGGGGATGGTTTCCACGGTACTAGAGGGAGCTGTAGAGAGCTAAAACTGTAGAGGAAGACAGAGATTGGAATACATCTAGCAAATAATTAAGGTCGTAGGTTGCAAGTGCTGCTCTGAGATGAATATGTTAGTACAGGAGAGGAATTCGTGGCGGTCCGCATCAAACCAGTAAGAACATTGATGACAAAAAAAAGAACCTGTTCAGATGATTCTGGGATAACAACAACAGAATTAGTGAACTGAATAAGAGCTGTTGTTATAGTTAAGAAATAGAATTGACCACAGCATCTCTCCTCTCAGAGGCCGCCGTTAGGGGAACCTGGGAGTCATGAGGGCCCAAAAAATGGAAATTATTTTCATTTAATAAAATTTTGTCATTTCTCCTTCTTCAATAATATATACTTTATGAACAATAGCACAGTATTTTCGTGTTTAAATGCTTTTCTGATGCAGATGCGGCGCGTGAATGCCTAGCTGTCGCACTAGTGAGAAACAAAACTCTGCCTACAATGTCTCGTTATTTAATTTTGGCGCCGCTGTTTCCATAGCATCTCGTTTGAGTTAATATCGTTGAAAAGCATATCCACTGTACTGTGAGTATGGATTTATTGCAATCGATCTCTCTGTCAATACAAGTAAATTATTTGAGTTTACTTACGTTGTTCGCGTGCGTTCATGCCGTCAACGTATTCTTGTGACTGCATATTTCAACCATTTTACATCATAAAATAGACCGATGACCGTAGCAGTCTGGTCCCTTTAATCCCACATCGTAAAATACCAGTTACATCGTTAAAGTTTCATTCCAGTATCCAATAAAGTTTTGAGTTACTGAATTTCAGAATACTAGTAAAAACCTCAGGCCATGACGTACGGGTTCCCATCAGGCTAAGGTTAGCGTACATGTCCTTATAAATGGGGGAAACTATCTGAGATGTTAAATATTTGACACATTGTATGATGGTGTAATGTGCATCTTCAAAAGTTGTCCAATGTTTTGTCCTCAGACTCGGTGTTATTCATTATTTTGAAGTGAGCTGCAGCGAAGGACACTTACAAATAAAAAACATGAAGTTCTGCTTATTTCATGTTCGTTACGTTGTGTTCTGTAGTTGCACATAACGTCCGAAAGCTCTCATCTACAACGGAGAAAGTTACCTGATGAAAGGATTGTGATACTCAGGTAATTCTGTAAATATAAATTAAGCAGACTATCTGAGCTTTTAAACGTTTGTATTCCGCAACATTTCACATATTCTGATGGCACAAATTGAACAAACAAAGAGAAAAATACATCTACTTTCTGCAGCCTCACATAATAAATCGATTTCATTTACAGTCAACGCCCGCCATGTTTCTACACAATGAAGAAGAACAGAGGTTTTATAGAAAGCAAAATTTTTACATCTTTGTCAGAGAGAATCGTGGTGCTTCGTAAAATTAATATTAATTAATTTATGAAATGTGTGTTAAAACTTGTTTTTAAATTATTGTTTAGTCGCGAAGCAGTTGATTTTTATGAACATAGCTTTTCAAACAGAGTTATTCTTTCTATAAACGAAGATATCGCTACCCCTGGTGTCGTACGATTCCTAATTTAGCACCGTTTTATTAGAGCTGGATGAAAAAAGGTGACACCTCGAGACAGGTTATCACGAAATGTTGGTAGACGTCCTGGAAACAACAGAAAAAAGTAAATTGAAGAGGAGAGTCATTGAACTGGCTGCATAACATTTTGGATTAAGCAACGAGAATAAGATTCTGTAATCATATTGGGGGCTATTGAACCCACAAAACACGAATCTTTCGTGCACACGGACGCCAACTCGCTCCCGCAATTCACAGAATGTTTAGCAAACGAAGATATTGGAATGTGACTGAAGGATACGAACACCACACGAGTGGTTTGATAGAGAACCTTGCTTATAACAACCACTTCGAATAACCGCCGTTAATGAAAATTTCTCGCTAGTACTGCAGACCCGCAGCAACTCCAGTCAGGCCGTCTAGCCACATCACGCGCCCACAAATAAGTGCGTATGCTGAAGCTTTTACAGGTCTGATGTCACAGTCACTCGCACGCTAACTGACAAGTGGCCCGGAAACTCCTGACCGAAAGCTTTCGCCCACCATTTCTGAGAGACAACTCAGAGATCTAGACAGATTATATCGATACCGATTACAGGAACATCAATGAAAAAGAAGTATGCAAGTTAATGAAGGCATGTCAATGAAATATCGGGAGTGGCCTTTTATCAGGCAACTTTCAAAGTTTAAATCATTTGCTAGTTCATCATCCGTTCCTACTTCGAATAAATCTGTCAGGAAAGCAGAGGAACGATTCGAGTAGTATACATTCTTAATGACGCACCGCACTATGGTTTGTGGAAAATAGTCAAGTGTTTAAAATACATATTAGGGATAGGCAGACTTAGTAACGTATTTTATTATATCAGCAGCTAAATGACCTATGAAATGTTTATCAATGGGTAATCATGTTCACAAAGTAGTAGCGTCAACCAAAGTTTTTTAGGGTGTAGAATACTATAGTAAAACGCGGAAGTCAATTGGGACCTAACTAGAGGAAACTCAGACTTCACATAACATTGGTTGGCAAGGCACTATATGGTATACCGAATACGCAGTGTTTCCTATGAAAGTCAGACTCCATGAGATGGCAGATTGCTTCCTCACTAGACGTTACTGTGATACCTTTGCCATTTCATGACCACTTCACTTAGTCTGCGGTAATGCACGACACGGAACGGGGGATGTTCGCAGGCAGCCACGACTGTGTATCAAACAACATTATCGGAGTCCTGAACAGGTTTCTGGGGCATTACTCTCATGACATCTATCCTGGGTTTGGCTGGGGATACGCCGCCACAGTTAGCGTGACACGTGAGCGATGGACTGATTAGGGTCCCGAGCTCAGAGACGGAGCTGTTGTGGCTAATCTGCCTAGATGCTGTAACGCATTACAGGATTGATTCCAAGTTGGGGGTGATCCGGGTGCGCGCTGTGCGTGCCCCCGGCGTCCGTCAGACACTGTGTTACCTGTCCATCTGGCGGGTCGTTGCCGGCCACATTTTGCGAACGCAGAATTGCCGACTCGTTCCATGTCTTCGACAAATTATTCTACTGGCAAATTATTCTACGCGAAACACCTGTGAAACTTTTACAGTGTTCGAAAATTATTTCTGCACAATAATTAATGTTCTGCATTTCACATAAATGAACGCATAGCTAGAGAAATACGACTGGGAGAGTTACTTGCTTCCACGTAACTGAATATGGACGTGATTAATTAATGAGCGTATGACGTAGTAGGTAAAAAGACGAGGGCTAGTAGAAATCCTTGGGTAACAGAAGAAATATTGAATTTAATTGATGAAAGGAGAAAATATAAAAATGCAGTAAATGAACCAGGCAAAAAGGAATACAAACGTCTCAAAAATGAGATCGACAGGAAGTGCAAAATGGCTAAGTAGGGATGGCTAGAAGACAAATGTAAGGATGTAGAGGCTTATCTCACTAGGGGTAAGATAGATACTGCCTACAGGAAAATTAAAGAGACCTTTGGAGATAAGAGAACGACTTGTACGAATATCAAGAGCTCAGATGGAAACCCAGTTTTAAGCAGAGAAGGGAAAGCAGAAAGGTGGAAGGAGTATATAGAGGGTCTATACAAGGGTGATGTACTTGAGGACAATATTATGGAAATGGAAGAGGATGTAGATGAAGATGAAATGGGAGATACGATACTGCGTGAAGAGTTTGACAGAGCACTGAAAGACCTGATTCGAAACAAGGCCCCCGGAGTAGACAACATTCCATTGGAACTACTGACGGCCCTGGGAGAGCCAGTCCTGACAAAACTCTACCATCTGGTGAGCAAGATGTATGAAACAGGCGAAATACCCTCAGACTTCAAGAAGAATATAATAATTCCAATCCCAAAGAAATCAGGTGTTGACAGATGTGAAAATTACCGAACTATCAGTTTAATAAGTCACAGCTGCAAAATACTAACACGAATTCTTTACAGACGAATGGAAAAGCTAGTAGAAGCCAACCTCGGGGAAGATCAGTTTGGATTCCGTAGAAACACTGGAACACGTGAGGCAATACTGACCTTACGACTTATCTTAGAAGAAAGATTAAGGAAAGGCAAACCTACGTTTCTAGCATTTGTAGACTTAGAGAAAGCTTTTGACAATGTTGACTTGAATACTCTCTTTCAAATTCTAAAGGTGGCAGGGGTAAAATACAGGGAGCGAAAGGCTATTTATAATTTGTACAGAAAGCAGATGGCAGTTATAAGAGTCGAGGGACATGAAAGGGAAGCAGTGGTTGGGAAGGGAGTAAGACAGGGTTGTAGCCTCTCCCCTATGTTGTTCAATCTGTATACTGAGCAAGCAGTAAAGGAAACAAAAGAAAAATTCGGAGTAGGTATTAAAATTCATGGAGAAGAAATAAAAACTTTGAGGTTCGCCGATGACATTGTAATTCTGTCAGAGACAGCAAAGGACTTGGAAGAACAGTTGAATGGATTGGACAGTGTCTTGAAAGGAGGATATAAGATGAACATCAACAAAAGCAAAACGAGGATAATGGAATGTAGTCGAATTAAGTCGGGTGATGCTGAGGGAATTAGATTAGGAAATGAGACACTTAAAGTAGTAAATGAGTTTGGCTATTTGGGGAGCAAATTAACTGATGATGGTCGAAGTAGAGAGGATATAAAATGTAGACTGGCAATGGCAAGGAAAGCGTTTCTGAAGAAGAGAAATTTGTTAACATCGAGTATAGATTTAAGTGTCAGGAAGTCATTTCTGAAAGTATTTGTATGGAGTGTAGCTATGTATGGAAGTGAAACATGGACGATAAATAGTTTGGACAAGAAGAGAATAGAAGCTTTCGAAATGTGGTGCTACAGAAGAATGCTGAAGATTAGATGGGTAGATCACATAACTAATGAGGAAGTATTGAATAGGATTGGGGAGGAGAGAAGTTTGTGGCACAACTTGTCCAGAAGAAGGGATCGGTTGGTAGGACATGTTCTGAGGCATCAAGGGATCACCAATTTAGTATTGGAGGGCAGCGTGGAGGGTAAAAATTGTAGAGGGAGACCAAGAGATGAATACACTAAGCAGATTCAGAAGGGTGTAGGTTGCAGTAGGTACTGGGAGATGAAGAAGCTTGCACAGGATAGAGTAGCATGGAGAGCTGCATCAAACCAGTCTCAGGACTGAAGACCACAACAACAACATCAATGACATTCGTGGCCGGGAGACCCCTCGCGGGGCGGTTCGGCCGCCGCTTCACAAGTTCTTTAACGCCACGACGGCGACTTGCGAGTGAATGAGGATGAAAAGATGGTGAAAGACACACAACATCCAGTCATCTCGAGGCAGAGAAAGTCCCTGACTCCGCCGGGAATCGAACTCGGGAACCGGTGCGCGGGAAGCGAGAATGCTACTCCAAGACCACGAGCCGCGGACAATATAGCCGTATTAACTGTCCAGTATGCACCTGTGGTCTAGAGGTACCTCCTTCTATCCGTAATAAAAACGTCTTCTATTGTGGGTTCAACACCCGATACTGCTTAAATTTTGATTAATTATCAGCATTGGCAGCCGATGGCTTGCGGCGTAAGAAGTCACTCTCATTCTACCAACGGTCTTATCAAAGAGGGCAGAGGGTCGGACACAGGTTCACGGCACCGTATTGTCCTTGGGGTGGGAAACTGCCAATAAAGGCCAAAGAATCAGCCATGACAACAGCATGACGATGCAGAAGGCAATGAAAACCACTGCGTTAAAGACACATAACGTGTATCCACAGGATGTGGCCTGTAATTGAAAAAGTATCGTGATGATCTCTCAGTTGGTAGAAGATTCCGGAAGTCCTCCATTAGGATCTCCGGGGGGGAGGACTGCCAAGGAAGAGGTGAGAGGTGATCGTGAGAAAAATACTGAGTACTCAACGAAAGGATGACGTTCTACGAGTCTAGGGGTGGAATGTCAGAAGCTAGAACGTGCTAGGGAAGCTACCAATTCGATAAAGGAAATGCAAAGGCTCAATCTAGATACAGTTGTGTTTAGTGAAGTGAAATGGCAGGAAGACAAAACGTTTTGGTCAGATGACTACAGGGTAATATCAACAGCGGAAGAAAACTATATAAAATGAGTAGGATTCGTTATGAGTAGGAAGGTAGGGCAAGCAGTGTGTTACTGTGAACTGATCAGTGATAAGTTTGTTGTTATCAGAATCGACAGCAAAACAACACCGACCCGGTAGTTCAGGTACTGTATACATGCCGACGTTGCCAGCTGAAGATGAAGAGATAGAGAAATAATACGAGGATACGGATAGGATAATACAGTACATAAAGGGAGACGAAAATCTAATACTCACGGGGGACTGGAATGCTGTTGTAGGGGAAAGAGTAAAAGGAAAGGTTACAGGTGAATATGGACTTGGGATAAGGAATGAGAGAGAAGAAAGCCTTATTGAGTTCTATAATAAATTTCAGCTAGTAATAGCGAATACTCTGTTCAAGAGTCAAAAGAAAAGGAGCTGCGCGTGGAAAAGGCCAGGAGATAGGGATGATTTCAGTTAGATTATATCACAGTCAGGCAGAGGTTCCTAAATCAGATACTTGTTTGTAAGGCGTACCGAGGAGCAGACATAGACTCAAACGAAAATGTAATGGTGATTAAGAGTAGGCTAAAGTTCAAGAGATTTGTGAGGAAGAATCAATCCGCAAAGAAGTGGTATACGGAAGTACTAAGGAATCACGAGATACGCTTGAAGTTCTCTAAGGCAATAGAAGCAGCAATAAGGAATAGCTTAGTAGGCAGAATAGTTGAAGGGAATCGACATCTCTGGAAAGGGCAATGACAAGAGTTAAACAAAAACATAGGCACGAAGAAGGTAATGGCGAAAATCCATGGGTGGCAGAAGAAAATAGTTCAGTTGATCGATGAAGGAATGAAGTACAAAAGTGTTCAGCGAAATTCAGGAGTGCAGGAATACAAGTCGCTGAGGAATCAAATAAATAGAAAGTGCAGGGAAGCTAAGAAAATGTCTGCATGAAAAATGTGAGGAAATCGAAAAAGAAATGATTGTTGGAAGGACTGACTTAGCATATAGGAAAGTCAAAACAACTTCTGGTGAAATTAAAAACAAGGGTGGAATCATTGAGGGTGCTACGGAAATTCCACTGTTAAATGCAGAGGAGGGAGTGGATATGTGTAAAAAGTTACATTGAAGGTAGCTATGAGGGGGAAATTTTCCTGATGTAATTGAGGAAGAAACAGGAAGCCATTAAGAAGGGACTGGGCATCCAGTATTAGAATCGGAATTCAAAAGAGCTTTGGAAGATAAAAATATCAAACAAAGCACAAGGGATAGATAACAGCCCATCAGAATTTCTAAAATCATTTGGGGAAGTGGCAACAAAACGGCTATTCACGTTGGTGTGTAGAATGTATGAGTCTGGCGACATACCATCTCACTTCCGGAAAATGATCGACATAATTCTGAAGACTGCAAGAGCTGACAAGTGTGAGGATTATTATTAACGACTCAATCATTCCAAGTTTCTAAGAAAAATAATATGCAGGAAAATGGAACACAAAATTCAGAATGTGTTGGATCACGATCAGTTTGGCTTTAGGAAATGTAAAGGCACTAGAGAGGTATTTCTGACATTGCAGTTCATAATGGAAGCAAAACTAAAGAAAAATTAAAACACATTGACCTAATTTGCCTACCTGGAAAAAGCATTGGACAATGTAAAATGGTTGAAGATGCTCGGAATTCTGAGAAAAATAAGAATAAGCTATAGGGACAGATCGATGATATACAATATATACAAGAGCCAAGAGGGAATAATAAGAGTGGAGACCAAGGACCAAATGCTCGGATTAAAATGTGTCTAAGACATGGATGTCGTCTTTCACCCCTACTGTTCATTCTGTATATCGAAGAAGCAATGATCTAAATAAAAGAAAGTTTCAGGAGTGCGATTGAAATTGAAGAACAAAGGATATCAGCGATAAGATTCGCTGCTGACATTGCTATCCTGAGAGAAAGTGAAGAAGAATTACGTGATCTACTGAGTTTTCTGACGAGAACATGGCCTGGGAGTAAATAGAAGAAAGACGAAAGTAATGAGAAGTGCGAGAATTGAGAACTGAGTGAGACTTAAGATCAGGACTGATGATCACGAAGTAAATGAAGTTAAGGAATTCTGCTACCTACGCAACAAAATAACCAGTGACAGAGAGACCATGGAGGACATAAGAAGCACGCTAGCACTAGAAAAAGGTCATTCATGGCCAAGTGTAGTCTAGTAGTATCAAGCATACGCCTTAATTTGAGGAAGAAATTCCTGAGACTGTACGTTTGGAGCAGAGCGTTGTATGGCAGTGAGACAAGGAGTGTGGGTAACACTGCATGAAGAGAATCGAAGCACTAGAGATATGGTGCTACAGACGAATGTTGAAAATGAGATGGACTGATAAGGTAAGGAATGAGGAGATTCTACGCGCAATCTGACAGAAAAGGAATATGTGGAAAACACTGACAAGAAGAAGTGACTTGATGACTGGACATCTGTTAAGACATCAGATAATGACTTCCTTGGTGCTAGAAGTAGCTATAGAGGGCAAAACTGTAGACAGATATTGGAATACCTCCTGCAAATAATTGAGGACGTACGTTGCAAGTACTCCTCTGAGATGAAGAGGTTGACACAGCAGAATTCGTGGCGGACAGCATCAAACCAGTCAGAAGCCTGATGACTCACAAAAAAAGAACTGTCCAGTCACATTGAAATGACCAGCTGCCAAAAACTTCAATAACCACCTTCTGCAGCGCTGACTGCTACGAGAGGTGCAGGAAAAGAGTCAGTGTTTCTGGAAGTTATAGACAGGAATGTTCAGCTATGCCAGTTCCACTGCCGTGGCCAGCAGCGGCAAGTTTTCTCCGTCGAGGATCCATGGCACCAACAGCCCCAATTATTTTGTCCCATAGATTCTCGACTGGATTTAAATCCGGGGAGTCTATTGTACGGGAGAGTACGGTAAACTCATCCTGGGTTCTTCGTAACACAAACGTACATTGAGAGCTGTGCGGCATATTGCATTGTCCAGCTGGTACGTCCCACCATGCCGAGGAAAGCCAAACTGCTTGTACATGGTGCATAGTCATAGATGCATACTAGTATTGATCCATTGCGCCTTCCAGGATAACGAGATCACCCAGGGAATGCCGTATAGCCTGGAAACTTACCAGATTGTAGCACCGTGTTGGCTTTCAGATGTTTCACATCATACGCGCTAACGGCCATCTGTCTGATGGAGTGTAAAACTTGGTTAATCTGGAAAAACCATCTGTCACCCCACAGTGGACGTCCAGTTTCGGTATCGGCACTCAAATTCCTACCTTCGTCGCTGATGAACAGCAGTCAGCATGGCTGCAAGAAACAGGCGGCAATTTTCGGTGAAAGGGCGTTGAGAAGACACTGTTGGTAGGCTGTTGGTTCAACTGGGCGTTCAGTTGCTCAGCAGTTGCACGTCAGTTCGCATGTACACATCTCCACAGCCATGGTTCAACCCTGTGACCTATGGCCCATGGTGCACTTCAGTTGATTCGGTGCGGCCTTTGGATAGTGTTCTTTTGCAATGCTTGGTGTACTCTATCCCCAACGTCACGTGAACAGTTTACTGAATCAGTCGTTTCTGAAATGCTTAGCCAGAAACCCAATGATCATGCTCTTTTGTCCGTCAGATAAATTGCTCCGTTTTCGCATTACGAAGATGACTGCACTGTTCCTCTACATCACCTCTGACATTTTTTATATGCCATTGACTGCTAGTGTTGCCACTTGCTGTCCGTGAGTGGTTACTGCACGTCGACGTCGAACATTCGTAGTGGCCACATTGATGTGAAGCTTCATACTAGGCAAAAGTAGCCGTTCCTCCAGTTGTCATAGTTGATGGAAATCTATGACATTGGTACGGCTAATGTAACGCCGCCTACAGTCACTGCAAGGAATATTTTGACGGCTGCCGTACTCCAATATGACAGCTTCGGGAAATGACTTTCTTCTGTGTAAACTCATGGAAACAGTCTCAGGAGGCTTTATCAGACGAAAAGACCCTACTAATTACACTGTACACTTCTAATGTTACAACACAAAGACAGTGTGGGAAACTAGAATGGCTACTGGATTAACTACGGCCGTTCACTATGACGAAACTTGTGTATGGACTCCAAGAGAACGGGCGATGTGTTCCAACCTGTGACTCTTATTGCTTATTGCCCTATCCCATTCTCCTCAAAAACAAGTGATCTTCGTGGTAACTCTGGCAACAGACCTGTGCGAGGTTTGGACAGCAGCAGTCAACGAGCTGGTCAGTAATTCAATTCATCTAGATAGATCGTTTAGAAATCAGCAACAGTTTGATACAAAATGGGGATTTTTTGTAGTATAAATCATAGTCAAATTGTGCTCTTGGAGATTGACGTAGTCCGATCAGACAACTACTAGACGTATTGTAGACGAGTGTAATTAATAACATTAACTGGCCAGTGTTGTTTTAAACCATGCACTCCCTGTTATCTGCATTTAAATGTTAACGTCTAGTTTTTGCCGTATGGATCCCATTAACTTTAATTTGGAGACTACACGCGAATAGTGCTAGAAATAAGGATAGGATTAAGTGTGTCTGGTCCTATCCTCTGATATCAGTGACGAACCATCGCTGATAACTTACAAGGAAACTCCTTATTGCAAGGTCGCTAAAGGGTAATAATGTTTACGGCATTCAATGTCCCAGGTACTGTTTGCAATGCAGCCATAATATTGGCTGCTAATGGCAACATTGGGTGGAACCGGAGGTATTCAATGGCGAGCACAGCGTGAGGTTACGAAGTGTAGTTGAACTGCTTAGTCGACGAGTAACTCACAACAGTGCTAGTGGTGCTGATGCAAAGCAGAGCAATGGCAACGATAGACAAAGCAAACACTGAATTATATCTATAACGGCAGTTGCCGAAGTTGACACTTCGTCAGGAAGCAACCGAAGGAACTTCGCAGAATGAGATAGAAATCGCAGATGAAATATTAGCGTTTCTGCAAGATGATTCAGTGGAACGTGTGGTGTATACGTTCGACTGTGCAAACCACGATGACTATACGTGGTTAACAAGTGGAAGTGATATTGAAACAAGTGTTGAGCCACGTAGCTAATCATCCTTTTCACACAGGGAGCTATAAATTCCGTCCCCAGTGAATCTTAGTAATGCACAATCGTTGTCGAAAGAGCGGTCACTAAACATAATTATGCTAATGGAAGATCATCCGCAGCGTAGTAAAAAACAATTATGAACAGATTTAGAATAAGCCTGCAGGACCATGACCATGTGGTGCACGAGAAATAAGACGGATATTCGAGGGTGAAAAAGGCGCACTTGTTACAAAAGCTTGTACCACGTGGCCGTCCGTACCCCAGTCTTCTTGCGACCGTACAGTTTCGTCACCATGGCTACCGGGAGTCATGTACAGTGGCTACAATCCTGCCTAGGGTTTCAGCAGTACACACCAGGGAACATCCACATTCTCGCCGCCGTATTACAAGATCTCGTTCAAACATAGTGAGGTGTTGATAATGGCGTCTTCGTCGCCTTAAAGAGATTCTTAACTAACATCAACTCATCACATCCGATCTGAAAGGTAAATAACGCTCACAACATGTAGAGCTTGTATTTAAAGCAATCCTTATCTGCATCCTCATAGTAGTGCTACTAGCTCCACGCTTATGCGACTTGCGTCAAATGTGAATAGACTTTATCAGCCAGATGTAGAAACAGTCCCACAACTTTAGTTTATGTCGCACAACTCCTCCTTGGTGATGTGTTCGTTTGGAACTTCTATCGATTTAGGACAGTCATTGAGCAGTCACGGGGACTGCGAAATCTGTTTTAATACGCACTGGAAGACAATGGATTCGCGCCCTCCCAGTGGCATGATGAAGAAGTTTCCGAGATTCATCAGATCATTCAACGCTCTGTCACTACACCAACATCCAGTGCCAGTGGTCACGTACCCATTTCAGCAGTAGTTGCTGATGTCGTAGGGTAAACATTGGCAGTTACATAGGTCGTCGGCTGCAGAGGCGCATCATAAGCGTGTTTGGAGCACTGTGTGTTCAGACGCACTTGTACTCTGCCCAGCATTGAAGTCTGATGTTAGTTCCGCAATAGTTCTTTGCCTGTCCTGTTTGACCAGTCTGCCTACGACGTCCGACATCTGTAATAAGGGGTGGCCGCCTAACCCCACGACGTCTGGACGTTGTTTTGCCATCGTTTCGCCACGTGTTAAAGACACTCACCACATTACTCCTCGAACACCCCGCAATCGTTTCCGATATGCTCGTGCCGCGCCTCTGGTCCTTCACAATCCACTCTCCGTCGGACTCAGATAGATCGAGTGACTTCCCCATCCTTCACATGGACACCACACTCACTGACACTACATGCACCGTGCCTGTGTCCGACTAGCAGTCACCCTCGCCAGGTGACGCTGCTATCTCCTGGGCAGGTTTATATCGATAGCAGGTCTGTGGTCATAATGTTCTGGCTGATCAGAGTAGACTGCTGACAAAACGTGAATCATCCAGAAGCGAAGGAGGAAACCAAAAGAAAGTTCAAGGGCTGATAGGGTAAGTGATGTTATTTCAGTAATTAAAACATCGAGTTAAATTTACTAACAACTTGACAATATGTGACCATATTCACACTCTCTGGCCAGGGCAGATATACTAATTCCATTGGGAAGGGTGTTATATGACCGTTGTATCTTTTGTCGTGGTAAGCTGGCCTACAACTGTTGTAACAGGTTCTTGATATACCCGTTACTTCACACTGGACCAGAGGTGACATCAGAGATGCTCCCACATATATTCTATTAAGGGTACATCTGGGGACCCTGTTGGTCAGAGGAACACCTCAACATCACGCAGGCACGTAATAGACGCACGTGCCATGGTGGAACAGCAATGCCCCAGTCCACGAATAAAGGTGTGGAATGTCCCAAAATGTCGTAGGGTGTCTAGTAGTTACTCTCGGATGGCAGGCGCACATATGTAGGGGTTACGATGCGCTTGGGGTAGGTTACAACACGTGCTTATCCCTTGCGTTGGTCAGACGTGGTCGACGGGAACGTTGACGACGAGTATACCCGCTCTCACGTTCCGCACAGTCCAACATCGGGGCAATATCACATCCGAATACCCAGCAAATCGGAATATTACGCTCCTTTCAAACTCTCTCAGGGGCCTATAACGCTTCTTACAAGAGTAGGCTGCAGCTCCATGCCTCCTGCAGTGATAAATGAAAATCTGATGCTCTCCACACTACTTATATACCCTACGAGGCCTGGTAAGAACACCATAACACCAATGCAAGCTTTTTACCATTCTATATGCCAAAGAGAACTTCAGCTCTAATCATTTACGTACCTACCGATTCTGTGGAGATACACGTCGTTATTTTGACACTGTAGAAGGTTTCCTAGATGCTACAACATTTTGTCAGGCAGTCTAATTTTAGTGTCTTGTCAATGAATTTGGTTGGCCGGGCTGTAGTATTTTCCATTCCATCTCGATAACTGTATCCAATACTACCTGTTGTAGCACAAATGAAAACTACAAACTACCCTCTTCCTATCTTACTCAAATTCTACGTGTTTCTTTCTTTTTGAACCCAAAGTATTAATTCCCTATATTCTGTTCCATATAAATCTTACACAGTTCCCACATACAAAATCCGTCTCCATGAGCCCTACCAATATCCGCTTCTACATATCCATGACGACGATGACTATGAGGTCCCATACTCTGAGGTGCGTAGGAGACGATGCGGGAGACCTGCACAGCTGTACTAGGCAAGGTCCTAGTGGAGGTGGTTTGCCATTGCTTTCCTCCGACCGTAATGCGGATGAATGATGATGATGAAGACGACACAACAACATCCAGTCATCTCGAGGCAGGAAAAATCCCTGACCCCCCGTGATCGAACCCGGGACTCCATGCGAGGGAAGCGAGAACGCTACCGCAAGACCACGAGCCGTTTCCTTATCCATATCCATAAGAATTATAAAAATGTATGTGTATGGATGGATGGATGTATTTTCAGCATCTCCTCCTAGACTACTGGACCGACTACAGCCACTCATGGTACACATATCACTTAACATTTAGAGGGAATCACTGTGGGGGTAAGAATCAGCTGCATATCAGAGGGATAGGGGTGGTAATACCCTAACTTTATTCTTCCACTATTTGAGAGTGAGAGCACTTTATGATTTGCAAAAAAATTTACATGAAGTACCTTACGAAACTTTTTTTTTTTTTGCTGACAGTCCCTAAAAATGATGACAGGAAAAGAGTTTATCGCTCGCATCAGGCATGGCGTTTAATTGTATTACTTATTTATTAGTTATTGTATTCGATACACATTTTGCAGAGAATATTCACATACATCACGAGATGTAGCTGCAAAATTATTTCATTTTACGACAGAGAGTGCAGAAGATACGACATAAAAGAGGTTGAGCTGCATGAGAGTGAAACTGAAGGGACAAATTCGATAGTGATACAGATGAAATATGTGTACACATAGGGGTACAATACTTTAAATATGTGTGAAATATATTTGACATTTGCTTACATGGGAAAGACGTGTCTAGCAAGCTCATCCTAAACCCCTGGAACGATTTCAAACAAATTTGGTACACATATCGATTAAGATTTGGGAAGAAGTATTTTAGCAGCAAGAAACACCAGCTCCATATTGTGGCGTGGATTATAACGTGGAGAGGTAAGAGGGAAGGAGGAGATGGAGATAAACTCGTAAGGAGAACACAGATAGAGGGAGGAGAAAATGAGCAGAGATATAGGAAGATAAAATGGAGAGAGAGGGGCGAGAGAAGGAGATGAACAGAGAAAGGATGGAGGAGGAGATAGACAGGGAGGAAGAAGAGATGGGCAGAGGGGAGGCGGATGGACAGACAGAGTGGAGAGGAGGAAATGGAGAGAGAAATGAAAGAGGAGATGGAGAGAGAGGAGGGGGGAAACAGCGAGAGAGCTGGAATTGGAAAGGGAGAGGGAGAGGAGGAGATGGATAGAGGAAGGTGTGAAGGAGTGATAGACAGCAGGGAGGAGTAGGAGAGGAACAGAGGTAGGGAAGAAGGGAGAGATGGACAGAGAGAGGTGGGAGGACAAAATGGACCATGAAAGGGGTAGCACAAGGAGGTAGGCATAGAAAGGGGGAAGGTGAACATGGACAGAGATTCGGGGAGGAGCAGATGGACAGAGAGTTGGGAGAGAGGTACATGGACAGAAAGGGTGGAGGAGTTGGGTAAAACAGGAGGAGATGAACAGAGTGAGGAAGGTGGAGGAGATGCAGACAGCGGGGGAGGAGCAGGTGGACAGAGAGTGGTGTGAGTAGTAGATCATAGAGAGAGCGGGATTGGACGGAATGAACAGAGAGAGGGAGGCGGAGCTGGGCACACAGTGGGAGAAGAGCAGATGGACAGGGAGTGGGAGGAGAAGTAAGTGGAGAAAGGGAGGGGTGGAACGGGTTGGACTTATGGTGGGGAAGGAGGAAATAGACTACTGGAAGACTGAATAAATAATCACCCAGGAAACGCCAGGTACTCAGGTGGCATTCATATATTTCGGCACTTCACGAGCCACTCTATGCTTTGTGGTTGAAGGTACTCTTAGTGTCATTACCATTTCTCCCCTGCCTTGTTAATTCACGAATCCTGAGAGGAAACAACTATAGCTGAGGCTAGAAGTGAACTCTTCTGATATTTTCGGTTGACATACGTGAGTGTAAGTAAATCGTAGTCCGACTTTTTATGGAAAGCACGGTTTCGAAATTTTACGGTGATATTCTCCTCGGTCCACTACACTTCCATTGTAGACTCTGCCACTAGAATTTCTTCAACATCCCCGTAATGCTCTCCAGTACACATAACGAAACCAGAGGAAACGGCAGCTCATATCAGATGGCCTCTGTCATTCTGTTAATCGAACCTGGTAAGACCGCAGACTGTCGAACAGTTCTCAAGGATCGTTTATATAATTTATTGTGATCCACTTCTTTTATTGATCTATCACATCTCATGGTAATTCTTTGAATGAACCTCAGCACAGCATTTGCCTTTCTATGACTCCTTTTATGTGGCCTTTCCTGATCTTCTCGCTCAGATCGTTTACTTGTGGATTAGTACCACCAGAGACGACATCGCATAGGAAAACCTATATAACTTCACCAACATTGCGTCATGTTTATAGTTACCGTTTAGCCTATTAAAAGTTATTTTATAATGCTTTTGCTTCTTTGAAACAAATATTTCAAGTCCGTTATTGGTATGTGCCACTCCTTCACTAATGGGACCGATGTATAAATGATAAATGAAAAGAATTTCATCATCCAGTGGACACATACATATAAAAATAAACATCAGCGTACATATACCACAAGGCACCGTATGGTGCGTGGTGTAGGGTCCCTGCACCACTACTAGACATTACCTTTCCTTTTCCACTGTCTTTATGCCTCCGTACGAATTCTGATGTCCCCAATCTTATCGTCGTGATCCTCACGAGAAACGTATGTTGGCGGCAGTAGAATAGTTCTGCACTCAGCCTCAAACGCCGGTTCTCCAAATTTTCTCAATAGTGCTCCTCGAAAAGAGTGTCGCCTTCGCTCCATTGATTCCCATGTGAGTTCCTGAAGCATTTCCGCAATATTTGTGTTCTCGAACCTGCCCGTAAAAAACCTATTAGCTCGCCTCTGTATTGCTTCGAGGTGCTCCTTTAATGCTACCTGGTGCGGATTCCAAAAACCCGAAGAGTATTCAACAATGGGTGACACTAGTGTCCCATATGCACTCTCCTTTAAAGATGAACCAGTTTCCGAAAATTCTCGTAATAAACCAAAGTTGACCATTTGCTTTCCCTACTACAGTACTTACATGCTCGTTCAATTTCCCATTGCTTTACAATGATACTCGTAAATATTTAATCGGCATTACTGTGTCAAGGAGAACACTATTAATGATGTACTCGAATGTCATGGTTTTCTGTTTGCTTCTCATCTACATAAACTTACATTTTTCTTCATTTAGAGCTAGCTGCCATTCATCACACTAACTATAAATTTTGTCTAAACCATCGTCATCCTCTTACCACCACTTAATTACAGCACTTTCCCATAAGCTATAAGATTCTAATGCTCGACTGGACGCTATTCTTGAAGTTTAGCACCCTAAGAACGAACCATTAGTCTGATGCAGCGAGATGTCTGTTGTCCAAATGGTTCAAATGGCTCTGAGCACTATGGGACTTAACTTCTAAGGTCATCAGTCCCCTAGAACTTAGAACTACTTAAACCTAAGTAACCTAAGGACATCACACACATCCAAGCCCGAGGCAGGATTCGAACCTGCGACCGTAGCGGTCGCGCAGTTCCAGACTTTAGCGCCTAGAACCACTTGGCCACTCCGGCCGGCTGTCTGCTTTCATTGTGCGTTATGCTTACACGTGAATTTCGTATGTCTTTACAGCCTACGAAGTGTCATTCATATAACATCAGCGTCCGTGTTTGAATCTGAAAGAACAGACAACACGCAATCGCAAAAGCTTCGTTTATTGCATTTCGCTGCAGTGATGCATTAAATTACTAGCGGCCAGGTCTTTGTTGCTGGTGAACTCATTTCGTATTTAATTAATAGTTTTACAAGGTGGCTAGGTATTTGTGGTGAGTAGCCACTTGTAAAATTTCAATTTAAGTTTGTAGGTTTTATATAGAATTTCCGGAAATGTTAACGAAATTTTATTGGGAAGCTACCCACGGGCACAGCGTGTATCTAAGCAAAGGACACGAGCTAATTTTCTCGTGTAGCCGCTTTCATGTAACGAAATTACATTTGCCGCATTTTTAAAACGCAGAATTAATGCTGTATATACTCTGGATGTTTCTTTCGCTTTTTTATTTATGTATTTCCGAGAATCGCAATTGAGACCGTACACACAACAGAAAAAGCAGCTCTCAGTACGGTTATTGAGTATACTATTGCAAAAAGCAAAATTGGACCAAACGTCAGCTAATTAGACCACGCTGGCACAGGCGGGCCTTGTAAATCCGTGTCATCAGTGGGACATGTGTGTGTGTGTGTGTGTGTGTTTGTGTGTGTATGTTTGTGAGTGTGTCGGTCCGCTACAGAAAGCAATTCCCGTACGGTACTTGCACTGTGCGTATGCGCGCGGGAGCGGCAGTTCAGAATTTCCGGAAGGCGTAGTTCAATTCCGTGCTGTCCGGTGGCGGTCCCTTTCTTTTCTCCCTTTTTCCCTCTCACTCCTTTCATTAATTTTTTGTGCGTTACGCAGTGGCGCTCATATGCTCCCGTGGACTGGAGCGAAGGGAAGATAAGGGCGCAGCGCAGAATGCGCATCTCTGCCGACTCGTCGGACGGACGCCAGCTCTGTTCCCTCGCAAATGGTGTCCCGACGCGTCACGAAGCGACGCGACGCGTCCGTCCTTTGTCACCGGCCAGTGAGTGTGCGTCCCGAATGGTCCTGGGATTACAATCTGGCAGCAGTATCTGGCGCGCCCGCGCCTCGCGCTGAAACGTAATAACGCTCTGAAACTGCAGCCTCCGTGCGCGTACCTGGTGCATATCACGCGGAGACGGCCAGAGAAAATTTCGACCGATAAAACGGAATATTTGTAGCATCCATAACTTGCCGTTAAAGTGGCGCAGTGTGTTCCGAAGTAATGCATTCGACAGCATATCGCCTCCGTATATCTGCCGTGTTTTATGCGTGCAGTTACTTAGTGCGCGGAGGGAGGGCAAAAAAGTATTTGATGTGAATTATCTGTCTGTGTCTGTAAAGATCGCAAAAACAGCAGGTGACGAACATATCGTGTCGTAAAACTAGCGTGCATCGGGAGAAAAAGCGCCCAAAAGAATGCAAAGACTAAAAGAGGATCGAATCGGCACTCTGCGAATGTTTTATCTATATTACAAATCTCTAACGACCAAAAAAGCATCCATGGAAGAGAATTGTCAATATACCCCGCTCGCCATTAACGTTGCAATGCCACAAAGGATATCGGTCTCCGCGTAGCCTAGGTCTGTAACAAACAACTGTGCAGTGAATCTCGACTGGGAAGTAAGCCGGTTCGAGTCGTTTGATGTTAGACGTTTTCACTGGAAGTATTTTGGTGGCTCGGGGAGCAGAGCTAGTGGCTTTAACTTTTTGACCATCCGTCTTTGTGCCAGTGTCTGGTATTACATTACAAACTTATCCGCAGAGTGTCATGAGATGAGGGTATGTGACACTGTTGATGATGATCTGTCTACCAGATGGGAAAGATAAGTTCGACGTCATCCACGGTTCTGTTTGCGAGGAGTGCACTACGTGATGGCACCGGCTTACAAAATGTCCCTTCTGCCATCATCATCACACAACACAAGAGCAGCACTGCAATGTACACGCATCCATTAAACTCACTGTGTTTTTTATTTGTCGGTCTTTTGGCAGGTACGATGCGGTCCGCCACGAATACATCTCCTGCACCGAACCCATCATCCCAGAGCAGCGCTTGCATCCTTCACTTTACGTCCCCAACTATTTGTTGGATGTGTTCCAGTCTCTCTCTTCCTCTACAATTCCACCCTACACACCTCTCTCTAGTACCATGGAGATTACTCCCTGATGTTTTAACACATGTGCTATCATCCAGTCCATTTTTCTTGTAAGGATCTTTCATTTGTTTCTTCCTTCATCAGTTGTGTGGAGAAATTCCGCATTCCTTATCAGTCGACCTACTTACTCTGTACCTACAGTATGATTTGACTTTAATACCTACATGAGAATATTTTATGATCTGAAGATGACAGTAGCCGAAACCGGTAATAGTGAAGTGTGAAAGTTTGTGTGAATGCAAGGCCACACTTGTCTTGCGGTATAATTTGGAAGGTTACAGGCGACTAAGGGTTTACACCCTGACAGCAATCTCTTTAACTTGTAAGCCTTTGATCTGTCTATCTGGCCCATGCGTCAGCTGAATTGTTTCTGTCGTTTGACAGTGGTTGTTGTTGGTAGTCTTCATTGGCGATTGTCATTTTTACCAAAATATGAATAAAACATGAATGCTGAAATAAATTAATGAAATGATGGCTTGTCATTATTGTAGTTAATGATTGATGGATGAGTAAAATATGACATGGGATTAATCTCTTATAAAATATCATGGCAGAAATTCATTGCTCATAAAACACGATAAACAAGTTAAGCTGGATGACAAATAAATCATGAACTGTTGGCAAAAGAAGTCGATACAACAGATAGTTACCACGGCAGTGTGTGGCGATTGCTTGGCAAAGAGTAGAGTTTGCCTGATTAATCTACTTACTCTGGCTCAATACATGGATGCAATCTGAAATTACTTAACTCTGAATAAACTTTGATAGATTTATTCTGCAAATACGTTATACTGCGTTGGTGCACGTGAGAACAAGTGGAAAGACTGTCATTCTGTTTGTCCTGCCAAGCTGGGAATGCCAACACTATACCCCATTCTCGATGTGTAGTGCTGTCTGCGATGACGGTCGTGGTGCAAGCGTCTGTAGAGTCGCTATGTGCGCCGCCTGCAATTCGTTTCGCGAGCAGAAACTATGCAAAGTTGCAAGCTAGCAATATGTTAGACAGATTACAATGTCTCTCTAATGGTGCCCTGGAATCTTGTAAGATTCCAGCGTGTGACACTCCCGTTCGCCAATCATTCCATGAACCATTTTGACTCACTTCTATGGCAGTGCACATATGGAGATCAAATATCAAGGTGGCAGACCTGATGTGAATAAGATAGCCCTCAGCACTGTGAGTTGTCTGAGATGACTGAGGTCTAAACGGTCGGTACGACTAAGACTTCACGACAGACTGCCCAGTCAAGACCAGCACCAGCGCAAAATCATGCTCAGGACGATTGCCTCAGGTGCAGCAACTCATAACAAAAGTCAAGACCAGAATTCTCTCCAGACTGGAGTCTGAATCAGAGGAGTACATTTCTCCACTCCTCCCTTTCCATACCCCGCTCCCACTAGTGTTTCACACCATTCAAAAGGCTCCATGAGCTCCATGTCTCCCTTCTAATTTGTTTGCTCTATCCACAGGCTAGTCCTAATCAAAGTTTACAACATTATTTTTTCTGGAGAAGCAGCCAAACCCTGACTCCCACGCAGGAAGAAGAGGACATTATGGTCCCAATTTTTTTTTCCCATGGCCGTATTAGGTAGCATGTTTGAGTATCCCTTTAGGCCTAAAGTAAACAACACGTTTGTCATAGAGATCATTATCTGGATGGGCTGAACGTTACACTGTGTCCGACCAAGGGCCTCAGCTAAGCTAAGGGAAGGACCTTCTCTCTCCCAGTATGGACCATTTCAAAACCACCATAAATGTTGCATTTTATTCTAAAATTCTTCTGAAGACCTGAGACTTCTCAAAAAACTCAGCAGGCAGAGGGACGCCACCATCTGACGGCTCCCTCAATAGTGCCTAGTCCAAGTCAACATGGGAGCTCACGAAATTTTATGGCCGCCATCCCTTTGCACAATGGGTCTTTGCGACATTGTCGAAACACCTTGGCTGGGCGACCTACTCCCTTGGTCTCTGATCCTGCGATGGGTAGAGGCACCTAACAAGTAGATCCAGGTACGCAGTATTTCACCATTTCGGTTGAAAGCATTGTCTGCACACCGGTGAGAGAAACTCTTGGGGCCAGCATTCTGTTTTTCTCTTATAACTGCACGAGGCTTCCAAGCCCCAAACGTCCACTACCAGATTTTTGGCTAACTGACCAAACAGCCTACTTTCCCTGACCGCTAGAAAATACTACTCGAAGGAGAGCCACCATAAAGATCCTGCATGCGTTAACAACGTACATGCTCCTGTTAATGTCTGCTCAGCCGGCCGAAGTGGCCGTGCGGTTAAAGGCGCTGCAGTCTGGAACCGCAAGACCGCTACGGTCGCAGGTTCGAATCCTGCCTCGGGCATGGATGTTTGTGATGTCCTTAGGTTAGTTAGGTTTAACTAGTTCTAAGTTCTAGGGGACTAATGACCTCAGCAGTTGAGTCCCATAGTGCTCAGACCCATTTGAACCATTTTTTGAATGTCTGCTCATGCTGATAAATTCCTGTTGTCTCACAAACATGTTTACTGGGGTCTCATCTAACAACATTAAAGAGCAATCTTGAATATGAAAAGTAGTGGGAATATGCCTCATCCTCTCTCTTGATCAAAACGGACTTTTGAAATACAGTGCCAAAATATTGTCATGGACTCATTTTCAGGCTTCGTCTTCAACTGATACACCTAAGAGTCTCAAACAATTTTCTTGTGTTCCGGTTTTCCCACTGCTTTCGATTCATTTCCACACAATACTGTGCTTCAAACGTACGTTCTTAGAAATTTCTTCCTCAAATTAAAGACTACATTTGGTACTAGAAAACCTTTCATGACCAGGAATGCCTCTTTGCCTCTACTAGTACGATTTTTACGTCGATCTTGCTTTGTCTATCATGAGTTATTTTGATTCCAATGTAGCAGAATTCCTTAACTACGTCCATTTTGTGATAATCAACTCTAAAGCTCTCTCGCTGTTTCTATTTCTGCTACTTCTCGTAACTTTCGTCTTCCTTCAATTTACTCTCAATGCATATTCTTTACTCTTTATACTGTTCATTGAATTGAACAGATCGTGTAAGTTTTCGCTCTCACTGAGGATAGCGGCGTCATCAGAAAATCTAGCCGTTTATATCTTTTCACCTTGAATTTTAATCTCACTCTTAATCTTTGTTTTATTTCCTTCATTGCTTTCTTCGATGTATAGATTGAACACTAGACTGCTTACACCCTTCTGAATTTTAGCACTTCTATCTCGGTTATTCCGATTTAATTCTACAGCTTGGTCCTTGTACATATTGTATATTGCCCGTCTTTCGCTATAGCTTAATCCGTTTTTTCTCAGAATTTAGAAAATTCTGCACCATTTTATATTGTTGGACGCTTTTTTCAGCTCGACAGATCGTTTGAACGTGACTTATTTTTCTTCAGTTTTATTCCCATTAACAAGCGGATCTTCTGAACTGCCTTTCTCGTGACTTCATCTTTCCTAAAGTGAAACTGATAGATTCTCAGTTTTCTCTTTGATTCTTCGGTATGCTATTGTTGTCAGCAGCTTAAATGCATGAACTGATCTGAGTGTGCGATAGTTCTCGCATTTATCTGAATTTACAGAAGAATGCTCAAGATTAGATGGGTAGATCATATAACTAATGAGGAGGTATTGAACAGAATTGGGGAGAAGAGTAGTTTGTGGCACATCTTGACAAGAAGAAGGGATCGATTGGTAGGACATGTTCTGAGGCATCAAGGGATCACAAATTTAGCATTGGAGGGCAGCGTGGAGGGTAAAAATCGTAGAGGGAGACCAATAGATGAATACACTAAGCAGATACAGAAGGATGTATGTTGCAGTAAGAACTGGGAGATGAAGAAGCTTGCACAGGATAGAGTAGCATAGAGAGCTGCATCAAGCCAGTCTCAGGACTGAAGACCACAACAACAACATCTTAGGAATTGTGCGGATGATATTTTTTCCGAACGTCTAATGGTAGGTCTCCAGTCTCATACATCGTAAACACCAAGCCAGTCTCATACACTGTAAACACCAACCTGAATACGGGGTTTGGTAAATGTAGCTACGTACACCCTGCAAATACACAAACAATCCAATATCACCTATCCGTAAGCTAAGGGGCAAAAGAGTGCAGAGGAAGAACACCATTTTTGAGAGGCAGCTGAACCTACCCCGTGGGTCTGATTTTCCAGAAAGCAAAGCAAGCATTGAAATTTTATTTATTGCGCATATATGCTATAGAAATAAGCCTGGATGGTTAAAGTTGTAAGTGATTTGCGGTACACATGGCGCAAAATTCAGTGTACGGAGGGCAGAGTAACCAGCCTTAGCACGTCAGTAGGGTTAACACCTGCTGTCAAAATTACCGACTGTGAGGATCCCAGGTGGTCCTTTTCTGTAAGCTGTCTCAACCCATAGTTCCACACCAAGTGCTGGGCTCATATGAAGACGACGAATATAGACTGCTTAGTTGCTTAGTCACATTCTCTTCTGCATCTTAAAACAACGATATTTCTGCTGTGATGCTGTAAGCAGAACCATAATTCGTCTGAAACGACAAGGTGAGGACAGTGCGTTCTGTGTTATTTGCTGCACTACTGTCGGCGTACCTCTGACTTCTGTCACGTTAGGGGACGCCACAACTTCTGCAGACGTCGTCACACTTGCCTTGCTGCAAAAAATGGCTTTGAACACTATGGGACTTAACTTCTGAGGTCATCAGTCCCCCAGAACTTAGAACTACTTAAACCTAACTAACCTAAGGACATCACACACATCCATGCCCTAGGCAGGATTCGAATCTGCGACCGTAGCGGTTTCGCTGTTCCAGACTGTAGCGCCTAGAACCGCTCGGCCACAGCGGCCGGCTGCCTTGCTGCAAATAAGAGTACTTGCTGGTATTGGCTGCACAGTGCTGCACGGCCGACGAGCAGTATTTGTGTCCTGTTGGCACTACTCAGTTGTGGTCCTTGAAATGGCGATGAGAATTGCCTTCCAGAATTCATAGCTTTCTTTATTCTCGTGACGACAGCCAACAGTGTATTATAATGTTTCTTTATTCCTAGTAAAGTAGAGGGCGCGAGTAAATACACGGTCCAGTCACCGCCTGTGTTCGGAACCCACGTGCAGTAGCCACTCCCAAATGGCTGGTTAGCGCTAGCAGTGGAGGTACATAAATCGTATCATGGGATGCGAAAGCGATGCGGTCACTGTTGTAATACGTTATCGGAGCGATTTATCTGACGTGCAAATTGGTGTAGTCATTGGCTTTGGGCCAAGGAGGAAAGAATTTCCTCAACGACTGATTCTGTAATCCGTTCGCGTGTCGCCATGATCAAAATATATTGTGCTTGGCAAAAAGGCGCTATCCGAAATCGGCACCGAGGCAACTGTGGATCACCCTTGCGCAGTAAATTACAGAGGTGAACTACAGCTGCGGAGATGTGTACGGGCGCACAGGCGTATAACTGTTGAGTAACTGACAGCCCAGCTGAAACAAGGGGCCAACAGTTTGTCCTCGACAACCGTTCCGAGAGATTGCCGTGTATGGTACTTCACAGCAAGCACCTCGTTAATGCGCCCATGCTTACTGCGGTTCACTGGCGACGAAGGTTGAAATTTGCGTGCCAATACTGTAACAGGACGTCGACTGAATGGCAAGAGGAGGCCTATTCAGAGAAATCATGTTTTAATGTTTGCGGTGTAAAACGGCTGAAAGCAGTGTCCAGGAATTTTCGTGGTTTTCCTCGGTGATCTTGTCCTTCTGCAAGGCACAATGGATCAACAAAGGTATGTATCTATTCTTGGAGACCATGCTCACCCCTACATGCCGTTTGTTTCTCCTCGGCACGATGGCATCTACCAGCAAGACAATGCAAATCACCACACATTTCACAGTGTTCGTGCGTGGTTCAAAAAGCACCAGGATGAGTTTATCGCCCTTCCCGGGCTACCAAATTCCTCAGTTTTAAACACAATCTGAAGTATGTGGGAGCACCTCGATCGGGCTGTTCGCTCCAGGGAGCCGCAACCCGGAAACCTAGCACACCCGAGCACCGCACTGGAGTCGACATCGCTCCATATAACAGTCGCCACCCTCCAGAACCACCACAGAAATGTTGCACACATAAAAAGTTGTAAACGTTAGTAGTTTCTGAAATGAAACAAATGTTTTGTGTACCTCTAGGTTCGAATCCTGCCTCGGGCATGGATGTTTGTGATGTCCTTAGGTTAGTTAGGTTTAACTAGTTCTAAGATCTAGGGGACTAATGACCTCAGAAGTTGAGTCCCATAGTGCTCAGAGCCATTTGAACCATTTTTTGTACCTCTAGTTCGGACACACTGTATTTTGGTGTGCAGAAACAGAATTTACTTTTTAAAATATTCTAGCATGTAATATTTCTGATTTTCGTATTATTGCTTATTTTGAATTTCGCTTTTTACTGCCCTGATTAATCTATTTTATTATTTTTTTGGTACATGCGTGGTAGATCTACAGCCCGTCACTTCACGGTAGACGTGAGAAATAAGATAAACTTTACGCACAAGGAATGGCAACTTCGTTGTGATTTAAAATGTTTTGCACTCATTATATGTTTTCTGGGTGGGTTCACGAAATATGCCTGTTTTTTGTGCCTGTGGGACAGCCTTGACACCAAGAACCACTATAAAGCCAAGTATTTTCCTATAAGAAAACCATAATTATGTTACTTAAATGGAAAATGTGAAGAGCACTCCCTCTATAAAGCCCAAAAGACATTTGACCTCCTTTTCATCTCAATTTAGATCTTAGGAGAAACTCTGTAAAAGCTGTGGATAAAGACGTTGGGCTTTCAGTCATTTGAAAGAATAGTTTCCTAAACTGAGTGAAGCAAAACTGAAAGAAGGTATATTCGTTAGACCACCACTAAGAAAATTTATGAAAGACCTAACCTTTCACATCAAAATCACAAATTTCGAATAAGCTGATTGGTCCTCTTACAAAGCAACTGTGAAGGGCTTCTGGGCCAGCGCAAGTGAGGCTAAGTGTATTTCCTTCGTGAGTGACCTGTGTCATTGGTATATAGTATGACGCTTACAATTCATTTTTTTACATTATCACTTTCATTTCTTCCGGAAAATTTGACAGCAGTAAGCGATGAGCTGCATGAACCCTTTAACCAAGACATCCGTATCATGGAAAACCCTTATCAAGGTCACTGAAATCCTTCAAAGATGGGCGACTACTGTTGGGGTCCCGTTATGGAGAGTGATGAAACCCAAACAAAAGAGGAGCATCATTGTCAAATTTTTCAAATGCCAAAGAATATTGAGGTTGAAAATATGTTGTGAACAGACATACTACTGGCATCATTTCCATATAGACGTATTAAATAGCAATGAGTTCTAGAGCTCTCAATTTTGTCAATGTACACCAGTACCGTTTTTGATTATGCTGTGTGGATATGAAATGTAAGGTGATAGAGGAAAACATTTTCACAGTGAATTCAGCGCGCCAAAACGTTTAATTTTGTCGTCTAGTGTACTGTTACTAACAATACTTAGACCCTGTTGTCGAAGAGGACAAGGTAAGGATGCTGCCATAAATTATGTCAAAGTGTGAGCTGGTGGTGCTACTGCTCTCGAAGGAACGTAGCCGACCGAAGTGGCCGTGCGGCTCTAGGCGCTGCAGTCTGGAACCGCAAGACCGCTACGGTCGCAGGTTCGAATCCTGCCTCGGGCATGGATGTGTGTGATGTCCTTAGGTTAGTTAGGTTTAGCTAGTTCTAAGTTCTAGGGGACTAATGACCTCAGAAGTTGAGTCCTATAGTGCTCAGAGCCATTTGAACCATTTTTTGAAGGAACGTAAACAATTCAACGCATTTTTCCTTCACTACATTACTTGAAACGTCTTTTTAAGTTCAGAAACGGTTCACATAACTGCACTTATGTCCAAGAATTTGCTTTTGACGAAATGTTAACAGCGTATTACTGACAGAATTTTCATATATTCAACCGAAATTAGAATGAAGAGGGAACTGACACAATGTATCCACCGTACAGGGCATTGCCCAGTTTAATACGATATTGCTACCCAACCATTGCCATCAGTTTTCAAAATCACACTAACACAGTTCACCAGCTTATGTAGCTTCTTCTTCAGTGGCATAATTTTATACGTATGAAGTTAGAAGCTCTTTGTCGTTTTCAAGTGTGACGTGGTTCAACAGTGGAACTTTTTGCGTTCTCTTCTCTGGTGAATTCAGTCTGTTTTGAATCTTTGTACCAAACCCCACGAACAAGATGTGGCAAAAGAACAAGCACAATTCTCGTGATACAAGTTTTGTTATTTCTGTTACCATCTACTTATTCTTCCATTACGCTCGTGAATCACAATGCCGTAGTCAGGCAATGAACGACTAACTTTCTTCCGCTCACCGAATTCATCTAACCAAAGTTCACCAAATTTATTTTTATCTATTTGGCAGAATATCGTGTGTGTTTAGTTTTCGGGGTTGACCCGTCGTTGGTTATTTTCACCATTACACTGACTGCTGTCATAAAGTTCTAACGTATTTTCTCGTCTGGAAACGTATCGATTCCCATCTAGATCATACCTGTTCAAGCCCATTTTATATTGTCTTCAAGTTTGTATTCAAATGTGGCAAAATGTGCAAATAAAATGTCTTTAATGTCTGTAATCCCATTTACATTTGCATCTGACATTCTAACTACGTGTTTTTTCAGACTACGATGCGCCCCCATATGTAGAGTTCTCGCATATCTTTTTGGACTCTTCAATCACTTAGATGGTCTTCCAGTAAGCCTTTCCACCATCCCAGAATTTCCACATAAGAAAGTTGAGTGTTTTGCCTAAGATCCTCGAATTTCTCAGGTTTGAGTTCGCTGTTTTGTCGCCCAGAATCTACAAGTATGTTCAAAGAAAATTACTCCGCCACTGGCTCCTACATCTCCGCTCCCTACAGAGAGACGCAAGTGTACGAATTTTCAATCATCTTCCCCGCAAGCTACGCTACAGGACTAATAGGTTACCTGACGACGCCTCTGCGCCTGACTGAAACCCTCTATGGCACCGATGGTTCCACCAACGATTTCGGAACATTACTCTCAGGGCTACTCCCAAAGGATATTTGCCAAAAGCGGACAAATTTGGCTTTGAGTTCTTTTTTCAAAAGAATTCTAATTTATACAATATATTCATTACTTGTAGGTTCCGCGTAGGCTACCAGCCTGGTTTTCGCTGTTCTTATTTCATGTTATTGCATCTTCTTTCACACCAGCTGGTCATTTTGTTCACTGAATTTCAGTGAATGTAGCTGAACTGACATTGTACTTAGTTGTACAGGACGACTCCGCCTTTATCGGTACAGACCGTGTCTGCGTCATATTCGGTGGCTGCTCACATAACTGTACCCTATCGCCGTACTTGTTATTTATTTATTAATTTCTGAAAACCATCACTCCTGTTTGTCTAAATCAGGTAATATATTTTGTACAGAGAATGTTTTTCTTTTTATTCTTAGCTCTAATAACGCTAGTAAAGTTGTTAATTTTTGCAATGCTATCCAACAGTAATTACATGTATAAAAATCGTAATTAAAATAATGTGACACACAAATTAGTGTAGTTAATGACAGTAGTTAATGACAATGAACCTGTTTATTTACTTGCTCTTAATGTTTTGAACTATGTGTATTTTTCTTTTTACCCTTCCGTTTGGGGTTACCTCGGTACGTCTTCGCGTTTCGCCTGCACTGAGAGAGTGAATTACCTACCCTTATAGATATCTGTACAGTTTCTGTCCTACAAAGGCTATATGCATTCTACAGTGGGAGTAACTCTCCGGTTACTGCATAGGCCAAACAATGTCAAGCAAGGAGTATGGTTTTCATAAACAGTTTATTTGTTACTACTAAATGAAATTTACGCTTAACATTTCTATTATGATAAATTGTCCGGTAACTGAGTGACGCTGTGAAACATTGAGCCATCACAATTCTTTGTAGAGGAACTTACTATCCTGTTGCTTGTCGTTAGTGTATTTATATTAAACTGTCTACATAATACTGTAATGTGTACATAATACTGTACAACACATACTTCACTGATCACACAGTGTTTTTCAACGCTTGTGAGCACATATTCATGTATTTAGTCGCAATCACTTTCATTTCCGTATCGCATCACGACATTGTCTTCCTCCTTGAATTTACTTCATTTTGGAGAACACTAATTCGACCACTAACATTTACTCGACACTTCTGGAATTTTGCCCGCAGTTTCGAAAGAGCACCTTCATTTACATCAATGGCTCTACAGATGACCGATGTACGGGATGCGCAGTTGTCCTAGTTGCAGACGGTTTTCGTTAATGTCTTTCAGAACAGGGCTTGTTTCTTGCTATTGAGTTATTTGTCGTTCAATAGGCCAACTCGTAGGCCTGGTGACGCGGTATCTCTCAATATATCGCATGCTCCGATTCCCTCAATACTCTCCATAGCATCTGTGAGTTATACGTGTACCACCCTTCAGTTCAATGGGTCTGGAAACTCTATCACTCACTGGCTGTTGTTCTCACCAGTGCGTCGTTCGCACAGAGTTTCTGGATGAATTGGTTTCTGGATGAATCGGTTTCTGGTGAATTGGGAACGAGAGCGGTGAAGCACCTACCAACCGTGTAACACCTCTACTCAGGACTTTCGGTAGTTCTGCCCCCTCGGATGATCTCAGCGTTGCTACACTGAGTAACATGGTGTCTCTCCAGACAAGCAGTGAGCGTCTGACTGTGGGAACAGGTGCAGGGGATTAAACTCCTCGCTACTAGGTGGGCGACTTTCCGTCACCCATTTCCTCGTGAAGAGATAATTTCAGCTAGACTGTGTGTAGGGCACTGTATTTTCAGCCATTGTCGTCTGTAAACCGGCGACTTTGTATCAGTTTTGTTTCACTGTAACAGACAACTGACGCTGCGGGACTTTTAAAATGGAGTTTTATTTTGTAATCTATTTTGCTGTAGCGTGTGTTTATCATCTGAGCTACACTATTTTTTTGCAGATACAACACGGGCTGTAGAACGCGTTGTAGTCTTTACTCGCCGCAACAACACCGACTTGCTGCGAGTGGCGTAGAGAGTGCTGCGCGACAGAAGACACAAAATAGAATCCAGTGGAAGAGGAGCTTTGAAACTCCGTGCGGTCCTCTGTAAAATAACAACATGGCGAAGAAAATTTAATTTTCGACCCCTCGTATGCGACTGTTACCGAACGTTATTGTGTTTGTTCATATTACAGGGCGTTCCAAAACCGTTAGTTCAACTTAAAACAAGACGTACAGAACATCAAAACAAACGAATTTCGATAAGGAGCATGATGATCACTGAAGTCAACTTGTAATGTTAGTAGTCATTTTGTTACTAGTGCTCCCGCGCGGGATTAGCCGAGCGGTTTGGGACGCTGCAGTCATGGACTGTGCGGCTGGTCCCGGCGGAGGTTAGAGTTCTCCCTCGGGCATGGGTGTGTGTGTTTGTCCTTAGGATAATTTAGGTTAAGTAGTGTGTAAGCTTAGAGACTGATGACCTTAGCAGTTAAGTCCCATAAGATTTCACCCACATTTTTGCTACTAGTGCTGCCGTAAGCTGATACGTCGGTGTCGCAGAGTGGGAATGTGTACCTACGTTCAGACTACTCTGCGTACGAATGGTTGGCTCTAAGGTCTGCTTGGAAACACGCAGATTCATCCGGGTGCATCGCCACCTTCTGACAACAACGGTGACTTAATTGTAAATACACCGACTCGAGCCCAACCATGACCGCTAGTTAACAACAACAATAAAAACGAAGCAGGCTTGCATGAACTGGAATGGACGAGCTGCAGTGTAAGAGTCTCGACAGCGCTTTCCCAAGCAACGGGTTCCACAGCATCAGACAATCGGTCGGCTGCATCAGCTTCTATGTGGAACATGTACTTTCTGTGCAAGCACGCATGATACAGGTCGGCATCGAACAGTACGAATTCGCGTAACTGAAGACATTCTGCGATGTGTTGAAGACATTCCATTTACAAGTATACGACGCATTGCACACACTCTTGGCAGCAGACATAGCTTTGTGTGGAATGTGTTACATGACCAGTAGCTTAATCTTCTCCACCTCCAGCGCGTGGCAGCATTAGCACCTGAATATTTTTCCCATCTCGTGCAGTTCACACCAAGAGTCAAAAGAGACCGCGCTACAACTCTTATTTCCGGCCGAGACCCCGTACAACGACGAGGCTGTGTTTAGTCGTGAAGGTTGGTCAACATCCACAATTCTCATTTTCGGCCACATGCGAGTTCAAAGATATTAGGCCTGGAGTTCATCTACATTCATTCGGTGTTAACCTGTACGCCGGCGTTCTCGCTGACAGGCTGACGGCCCCATAAATTCTTTCATTCCACCTCAACTTTCGCACCTTAACTACTGTTCTTTGGAATCCGCAGACAAAAATGTGTCCTCTAATGACATGATTATTATGAATACCAGCCAGTCATACTGCCCTTTAAATGTTTTTATCTTATAAGTCACTTTACGTTGGAGACGTTGTGTGGCTACGGTCGGTTTGACGTACATCTAAGGAGAAACTAATTATTATAAAAAGGCCGGACATAGCAGCAACGATATTTCATGTAAGAGCACCTGATGAGAGCAGTATGCCGCCATGAGCTCATCGTAAATGATTTATAAAATGGACAAGTTGTGTTTGCGTAAGGCTGATTTTCAAAACAACCCAATTTTAAATCGCAAACACGAATGAACATCAAGGGGACCTTCAGACCTTAGTAAAATCAGTATATTAAAGAGCACTGTAGCTGGCTGACATTATTGATAAACATATCGCGCCTTCGTGTAGCATGTGTTGCCAGTACTGCTGGAGGATGCACCTCTGAATTTTAGACAAAGAACCTACTTCCAGCAAGATTGGGGGCCGGCGCATTTCTGAAATGCTGCGAGGAATCATTTAAGAGCCGTCTTTGGGAAACGATAGGTCGGCCGAGTTCGCCCTGTGGCTTAGCCACACAATGCACCTGACCTCACGTGCATGGATTTCTTCCTCTGAGGTCATATGAAGCCGCTGGTGTATGAAACCGTTGCGGAAACGGAAGACCACCTCGTCGCTACAATTGTCGTCACTGCCGGTACCGCTGCGGACATGCCAGCAATCTTCGAACGGACAAGTCAATCAACGGATCGACGATGAACCTGCGTGCATTCAGGCCAATGGTCGCCCAATGAAGCCGTTCCCGTGAAAGCGACTGCTGTAATTAGCATGATAGACGCATCATATGATAAACGTTCCTAGCACCAGAAATTGCCGCCACAGACCGTATGTGCCGTAACTAAGCTAAATATATAGTTTGCTCCTCTATAAATCTGAACTAATAGCTTCGGAACACCCTGTATACTGCAGCGCAGCGTGTGAGACCCTGCTTTGACGATCAACAGCTTGAATAAATTACTGTGAACTCGCAAATTACGATTACGGCTCCGCATCAACTGTAGAATACACCAAAACGAATGAAACTTTGTGCTGGATGGCGTTCGAATCATAGTCCATCATAATTTTTCATCTGGTCTCAAACACTCTACAACTGATGCGGAACCAACACACTACAGCTGATGCGGAACCATAATCACAATTTGGTGGTTAATTCTTGTTCATTTAGTCTTTCCCTTACCTTGTCCTTAATAAGCGTCCGTGGTTCAGTGTCAGTATTCATTGCAGATTTTCCAGCATACCAAGTCTTTTCCTAGGAAACGGTCCATTCTAAGTCATCATATCGGCGATTATCCCCTTGACTGTTTTATCGCCTAAGGTCTCCACAAACAAACAGACCACCAGCACTACTGACTTCTCTTCAATCCTCCGCCGTCAATTGCACCTTCCCCCTCACGCAAACTCTGTCCGCTGATAATACCTCTCACACATACACTACCCGATCAAAGGTACCTGGATCTCTAACAGTTGGCATTTACAAGGTATAAGTCCACCGTTCACCATTATGAAGACTTGAACCCATCTGGGGACACTTCCAATAAAGTGTTTGAATGTCTGTAGAGAGATAGCAGCCCATTTGTGCTGCAACCAGGGAGAGTAATGATGCTAGACGCTGGGTCTGCAGCGTTATTGATGTTCTAATCATCTAAAAGGTTACCGGATGGATTCATGTCGGGATTCTGACTAGGCTGCTCTATTGACATGGTGCTTCCCACGAACTATTGCGTCACAGACGCTGCTTTAGGACAAATTACTTATCTAGCAGATACAAACAATGATCGTCTCCGAATTGTTCCTTTACTGTGAGAAGTAGGCACAACGATGTTAAATGCATGTTCATATCCAGCATTTAACGTTTTCTTAATCGCAGTAGGGAGACCGTACATTAATAACAATGAAAAATCCGCCTCGATTGCACAAACTACCTGTGGTTTTTATTTTTTTTATTTTTTATTTTTTTTATTTTTTATTTTTTTTTTACCTAGGTTTCTGCGTGGGTAACCACGCCTTCTTCAGAACAAATATAAAACAGCTTGCCTAAATAGGCAAAGTCAAAGGGTAAACTCAACACCTACAGTGGCAAACAAATGTTTACAAATACACTGTACATATCTACCGAGTCAATAATATTACTTATCTCACCCCTGTGTGTGCTTCCTCACCCCAGGTAACGTACAATGGTCACAGGCTCTCCACCGAACTGCCGGCCGGAGTGACCGAGCGGTTCTAGCTGCTTCAGTCTGGAACTGCGCGACTGCTACGGTCGCAGGTTCAAATCCTGCCTCGGGCATGAGTGTGTGTGATGTCCTTAGGTTAGTTAGGTTTAAGTAGTTCTAAGTTCTAGGGGACTGATGACCTCAGAAGTTAAGTCCCATAGTGCTCAGAGCCATTTTTTTCTCCACCGAACTGAGGCACCGCAGGCTGCTCACATGCGCGGCTATCGAAATCACCGCACATACGCGCGGCCAGGAAACGCTCTTCTTATGCATGGGAGCGGCATTACAAAGTTAACACGGATCGGGACCTAACTGATTGCCAAAAGTTGCCGCACAAATAGCAAATTCAGCACATGATAAAAGCGATGATGCGGGAATTAAGACAATTTTAATAGCTACGCACGACAAACTTTGTGCACTGATGGTAAATTAGCGACAAGCTAGTATGGAGGCCCTAAAATTGTGTAGAAATTACAACTAAACTAAAAAGATAGCTATGCTAAGGACGTTATAGTTAACGGATAAAACCGCACTAATAATATATGCAGCAGAAACAACCATAGTCGGTACAGCGCCATAATACTAAGCAGCCGACCATAATTATTTCGATACTTACGATTGCTGACGCGCCGCAATGCTGGAAGTTCTTAGACCGTACCTTGCCTACTCCCTCATACCGTAACGCTACGTACTCGGCAGGTACTTCACTGCTGCCAAATATAAAGCCTTCCATCCGATAGCCACAGGCTATAACAAGATTCATCACTCAAAATGACTCGTTTACACCACCTCAGGTATCGATTAGCACTGCTCTTGGGCTAATAAGCAGCTGTTAGAGCACTGTGTCCCGTTCTTTTGAACTCTTATGCACAGTCATTGTGGTACTTGGACTGTAGACAGAACTTCGTAACTCACCACACATTCCTCCCGATGCTTTAATGCGATTATCCACAGCCACCATCCGCAGCGCTTGACCGCCCCTGTCCGTTATTACGTAAGATCTGCCTGGTCTTGATTTAGCTGCGGTTGTTCCTTCCGATTCCTCGCCGAAATCTCAGCATCAACAGATGGACAGGTTTAGAAGCGTTGGAATGCCACTGACTGATCCCAATATGCTGTTATTTTTCTACAGGCAACACACTATTCACCACATAATTTTTGTATTAGCTTCTGGTGGTCAGTTCTGCATTGTGTAGCGGTGTTCGGGTACTTCTAATCAGCTAGTGTATGTTCACGACAATGTGCTTGAGTGTTTGCTCTCCATCAAGGTGTGTTCTCAATGCTTGGAAGAACACTTACGGCACTGGACGAAGCCTCGTAGTTGTAGAAAGAGTTATGCCACTGAGCAGGTAGGCGGCTCCTTGCCGCTACATAATGCAGGAGGCAGGCTGTCGCTCGCCTGCTTACACACGTGGTGGCCACGTGTCCGGTGGTGGCATTAGCGGCGTGGCTCCCCACGGCGCACGTGCATTATGCACCGCCCTTAAATTTTGCAGCGCGCCTCGCGCGGCTTTTGTTTTGCGGACCTGCTGGGAGAAGCTCCCCGCGGTAGAATAAATAATTCAGTCACTTCAGCGGAAAAATTCCGGATTTTTAGCAAGCCGTTCCCGTTCCAGACAAATGACCACGGCGCGGCGGAAATAAAAAAAAATAAATTAATGCGGCCACGGGACATTGCGCAGCACCCCGTTCCGCGGGCGTTATTAATGCGCTTGTTTGTTCTTGGCAATTCGGCACTTGTAATTTCAGTGCTGAAGGTGCTAAATTTTCCTTCTACTGCGCGCGCGGAACATCCGAGGAATGCCCGCTGTAAAACAGCGCCCTACAACACCGCCAGCGCACCGCGTTATTAAGTGGCTGGTGGGGGTGCAAGGGTGCGTCCCCCCTACACGTGTTTTGTCTCCATGTGAAACACGGAGCTTTCAACAAGGAAATTTCTTACTTTACTACGTAAATCTGCGGAGAAATGTAGGAAATCACAAGGCCCTGTGACTTCTCTTGTGTTGAAGAAAGGCAAACCTACGTGTATAGCATTTGCAGATTTAAACTTGGAACACTAAAGGGGCAAAACGTTAAAATGTTACTAAAGCATCGCAAATTTTAGTATACCATATTTTATCCACTGGAAGTCATAATTTATAGTTTATACATTAGTTAATTACAATTATAAGGTCTCGAATTGTATGTCACATACAACATAAGTACAAAATGTACACTCCTGGAAATGGAAAAAAGAACACATTGACACCGGTGTGTCAGACCCACCATACTTGCTCCGGACACTGCGAGAGGGCTGTACAAGCAATGATCACACGCACGGCACAGCGGACACACCAGGAACCGAGGTGTTGGCCGTCGAATGGCGCTAGCTGCGCAGCATCTGTGCACCGCCGCCGTCAGTGTCAGCCAGTTTGCCGTGGCATACGGAGCTCCATCGGAGTCTTTAACTCTGGTAGCATGCCGCGACAGCGTGGACGTGAACCGCATGTGCAGTTGACGGACTTTGAGCGAGGGCGTATAGTGGGCATGCGGGAGGCCGGGTGGACGTACCGCCGAATTGCTCAACACGTGGGGCGTGAGGTCTCCACAGTACATCGATGTTGTCGCCAGTGGTCGGCGGAAGGTGCACGTGCCCGTCGACCTGGGGCCGGACCGCAGCGACGCACGGATGCACGCCAAGACCGTAGGATCCTACGCAGTGCCGTAGGGGACCGCACCGCCACTTCCCAGCAAATTAGGGACACTGTTGCTCCTGGGGTATCGGCGAGGACCATTCGCAACCGTCTCCATGAAGCTGGGCTACGGTCCCGCACACCGTTAGGCCGTCTTCCGCTCACGCCCCAACATCGTGCAGCCCGCCTCCAGTGGTGTCGCGACAGGCGTGAATGGAGGGACGAATGGAGACGTGTCGTCTTCAGCGATGAGAGTCGCTTCTGCCTTGGTGCCAATCATGGTCGTATGCGTGTTTGGTGCCGTGCAGGTGAGCGCCACAATCAGGACTGCATACGACCGAGGCACACAGGGCCAACACCCGGCATCATGGTGTGGGGAGCGATCTCCTACACTGGCCGTACACCACTGGTGATCGTCGAGGGGACACTGAATAGTGCACGGTACATCCAAACCGTCATCGAACCCATCGTTCTACCATTCCTAGACCGGCTAGGGAACTTGCTGTTCCAACAGGACAATGCACGTCCGCATGTATCCCGTGCCACCCAACGTGCTCTAGAAGGTGTAAGTCAACTACCCTGGCCAGCAAGATCTCCGGATCTGTCCCCCATTGAGCATGTTTGGGACTGGATGAAGCGTCGTCTCACGCGGTCTGCACGTCCAGCACGAACGCTGGTCCAACTGAGGCGCCAGGTGGAAATGGCATGGCAAGCCGTTCCACAGGACTACATCCAGCATCTCTACGATCGTCTCCATGGGAGAATAGCAGCCTGCATTGCTGCGAAAGGTGGATATACACTGTACTAGTGCCGACATTGTGCATGCTCTGTTGCCTGTGTCTATGTGCCTGTGGTTCTGTCAGTGTGATCATGTGATGTATCTGACCCCAGGAATGTGTCAATGAAGTTTCCCCTTCCTGGGACAATGAATTCACGGTGTTCTTATTTCAATTTCCAGGAGTGTATTTAGCAACATTCTCAACTTCGCAGTGACTTTCAGAAACATGCCCGTGCCGCCTTTATCATTCCAGTCGAGCAAGCTCTCAGTACTCTTCTAATGGCCGAAGAGGTACGACGAGGCCTGCAGGGCGCTAAGCAGGACCAAGCTGCCCAAATCCAACGTCTTAGGTCATTAGGCAACTCCGGGAGAATGATAACATTGCGATGATGCTCGCAGTTATCCTGCAGAAGGCAGTCTGCGACAGAAGAGCGAGACAACTTTTGGAACATCCAGCATATGGACCAATAGGGACAGACCCCATGGACAAAGTCGACCAAAGACCAGTGCTTCTCTGAAGGAGACTGGCCTTCGTGAAAAATACCTATGGAAGCAGCGGTCAAAAGTACCAGTGCTATCCACACCGTATGAACGGCCCAAAGTTTACAAAGATGAGGTACCTCTGCTATCTATTGTCAGCAACGTGCACAACTACCTACATCACAGCTGCTTATCCGAAGAAGATCCTTTCATCATATGTGGGTAAATGTGCACCCCATATTCGGGACTGAAAAGATTTCTTACAACCCCTTCGACAGCTACATATCACGAAATCTGACATTAGAGTCAAGTTTGAGGTAGTCTCCCCGTACATTCGGGTTGCACTGAATGACTCATTCTTTCTTATTGGAGAAAAGATTGATGGGGCTGTCAGAAACTCGGCCAGGTACATATTTACTTCCATGTACTTCCTTTGTTGGGTTAAAATTTGGAGTAAACAGAAAGTGTGCAGATGGGCAACCTATTCCGGAAATATTTGAGAAGGAGGCACTTACATCAGTGACATTTCAGTCCAAACGCATTTTTGGGTACGTGGATGACACATTTGTCATCTGGCCCAAGGCGGGAAGAAGGTCGATGATTTCGTGGAAAATCTGGATTCATGCCACCATAATTCTCTGTGGAAATGGATAAGCATAGAACACTCACATCCCTGAGTGCTCTAGTGAAGACGAATGCAGATGGCTCTTTTGGACCTAGTGTGCACCGCAAACCTGCACACATCGACTTATATCTGCAAGCTAGTAGTTGCCACCATCTGCCATAGAGGAACGGAGTACTCAAAACTCTAATTCGTCAGGCCCTAACCCATTTAGATCACCACAGTTTGGCGGCGGGAATGGAACGCTTACAATCGCTGTTCTGCGAAAATGAATACTCTTCCAGCGATATTCAGAAGGTACTTTCCCTTGCTACTCATCCAGAGCGACTAGAAGAGGACCAAAAGGAGACGAGGAAGATGGCATATCTGGCATATGCTGTACCGATCTCTGCCAAAATAATCAGAATGATTTTGAAACACAGCATCGAAAGTGTGTTTTTCCTACCCACTAAAATTGGGGTACTGCTGGGATGATATGGAACTACTGAAGCCAGGTATTTACAAATTACTATACCAGTGTGGGGTGTCATACATCGGCCAGAAGACTAGGATGGTGGGCATAAGGTGTAATGAACAAAGCGGCATACCAGACTTAGACAGCCAATCAAATCAGTAATAGCAGAGCACTGTCTAGAAATCGTTTATTCGATGGAATTCAGTGACACCAAGGTAGTGACACACACCACGAGATATTGGGACAGTATGATAAATGAATCCTTTGAGATAAAGATCACGGTGAACCTCATCATCTGCGACACTGGATACCAGCTCAGCATCGCCGAGAATCCACCAATTGTGTTTCTGAAAACATGACGGAGACAACACCGTGATTCCGTGAGAAACATAAATGGGAGTAGAGACCGAGAAAACAGCTCTTGGACAGAGCACCAGGCGGTACAGGTCGGAGGTGGCAGTTCACTATACAGGCTCAACAAAAGTGGACAGCCTTCTGGTTTGATGCAGCCCGTTTATGCCAACCTCTTCACTTCGGAGTAGCATTTGCCGCCTGTCTCCTCAAATATTTGGTGGATTTATTCCAGACCCTCTTTTCCTCTACAGTTTTCACCCGCCACAGCTTCCTCTAATAACATGCACGTTACTTCTTGATGACTTAACTGATGTCCTACCAACACGCCGCTTCTTCTTGTCAGTGTTTTCCTTTCCGCGCAAATTATCTGGAGAACCTCCTCATTTCCTAACTTATCAGTCCACCTAATTTTCAACATTCTTCTGTAGCATCGCATTTCAAATTCATCGATTCTCTTCTTTTCCGGTTTTTCGACAGTCCATGTTTCACTGCCGAACAGAGCTGTGCTCTGAACGTACATTCTCAGAATTTGTTTCCCCATATTAAGGTTTATGTTTGATACTAGTAGACTAGTAGACTACTCTTGTCCAGGAATGCTCTTTATGCCACTGCTAGTCTTTTTTAGTCATACTTGCTCCGTCACGGGTTATTTTGTTGCCTAGGTAGCAAAATACCTTAACTTCATTTGTTTCGTGATCACGAATTATGATGTGATTCTTGAGTTTCTCCCGGCGTATCTGATAATCAAAATATCCACGGGTATGCTGCCGATCTATAGTGTCCAACGGGCACAATATTTCGGCGATCAAACATGTCGCCATCATCAGGTGAACTGACGAACTGAGCTCCTGTGAACGTGCCGGCATGGAGATCCGTACGCTATGGCTGCTCACAGGGAACTGGGTTCGGTCGCGGCGGCGGCCGATTTAAATACCCTCCGCCCGCGGCGCGCTCCCTCCGTCGTCCGCGCCCAGCGCCACGGTCGCGCGGTGGAACAGATTGCGACGGCGTCTGAGATGACGTCGGTGTCCGCCGTGGTCGTCACAACTATACGTCTGCTCGATTTACTCTTGATTAACCCGATCGCTGGTTCCCAAGCCTTGCTAAGATTATAGCCACAGTCACGGTTTATGAGGTCGTCATTGGTGCGAATTTCGATGGCCTCTCTAACAACGCTGTCCCAGTATCTCGACGTCTGTACCAGAATCCTCGTGCGGTCATACTCCATGGCGTGATTTTCCGACAAACAATGTTCAGCGACCGACTCAAGAATCACATCATACACCTTTACGGGGAGGAGATGTATCGCAGCATGAAGAAATTTGAAAAGTTGCGCCACCGTAGATGTCGTTTGCTAAGTACTCTAGCCTTTCTAAAGAGATGTCGTTCCGAGAATGTTGTTCCAAATTTTGCTAAGGTTATGCATCACATCGATTCTGCAGCAGCTAAGAGAATCAAGAAACGAGCCAGCCTCGCATTGGTACGTGAGAGAGTGCAATTCACCCGCCGGAGCCTTGAGTTTATCTCACAGGAATCACTCAAACTACATTTGCAACTGGCTAGTAAGTTCACTTCTTGTTCCTGGGATTTGATTGATGGTGTCACCTGGGTGTCAGCTGATTCCGCCCATAAGAAGGCTACGGGACGTCAAACAGCTAAGTTCTCACGTCTCCTTGACAAACCATCCCTGCAGGTTCCGTGCAAGACTGTCATCAATTTGAGTGGTATGGTGTTGAGTGATGATGCGGTCTCGGTTTTGCAGAAAGGTCTCAACTTCGCTCCCACCCCCAAGTTCACTCCGGTCGCAGAAATTGTTAGTGCTGTTGAACAGGTTGCAGCTCGACTTCCGCCAGAATCAGCCGAGGAAATACGTCGTGAAACTTGTCGTGCGTTGACGAAATCCAAGCCGATGAAGTCAAATATCAGCAGTAAAGAGAGGGCGGCCATTCGTGATCTGAGGGAGCACTCTGAAATTGTTGTCTTACCGGCTGACAAAGGCAATGTTACAGTTGTTGTCTCCCATAAGGACTACACTGATAAGATGCAGAGCCTGCTAAATGACGATTCCGACCGGAAGATCAGCGTTGACCCTACAAAGAAGGTGGAGAACAAGACGAGGGCGCTTCTCAAGGACGCAGATTTACCGGAGGGTGACGCTAAGAAATTGTTACCCCAAGGTCCGGTACCGCCTAGACTATATGGACTCCCGAAGGTTCACAAAGAGGGGGTACCATTACGCCCCATTGTCAGCAACATCAGGGCACCTACATATTTGTTGGCCAAATACCTGACGGGAATATTAAGTCCTTATGTGGGTAAATGCCCTCATCACATCCGTAATTCCGTGGATTTTGTTAAACGCCTTGATAGCTTCAGGTTGGATGAGTCAGATATCATGGTGAGTTTTGACGTCGTTTCCTTGTTTACGGGGTACCCCTGCGAGAGTCACTAGAATTGATTAGTCAGAAGTTTGACGAGAAGACCACTGAACTTTTTAGGCATGTCTTGACTTCCACGTATTTTCTTTTTAATGGAGAATACTACGAACAAACGGAGGGAGTCGCCATGGGTAGCCCACTCTCACCGGTGGTAGCGAATTTGTACATGGAGAACTTCGAGGAGGAAGCCCTGTCGTCATCCGTATGGAAACCTACTTGCTTTTTCCGTTACGTTGACGACACGTTCGTCATCTGGCCACATGGTATGGATAAACTCCTTGCCTTCCTTACACATCTAAACTCCATACACCCCAACATCAAATTCACTATGGAGACTGAAACGGAGGGTAAATTGCCTTTCCTTGACGTCTTGGTCAAGAGAAGGGCTGACGGCACCCTAGGTCATGGGGTGTATCGGAAGGCTACGCACACTGATCTGTATTTGCATGCAGACAGCTGCCACCACCCTTCACAGAGGAATGGGGTACTTAAAACTCTAGTACATAGGGCGCGCACTATCTCTGACGCAGAGAGTCTACCCCAGGAATTGGAACATCTGAGAACTGTATTTCGAAAAAATGGGTACTCAGAGTGGCAGATTCAACGTGCTCTCCGCCCAACCACTGCAGCACAACCTGTTGAGATGGATGAAGTCACGAGGGAGGAGGTAGGCACTGCATTTATTCCATACACAGGCGCACTCTCGGGAAAAATCGCCCGCATTCTGAAGAAACACAGGGTCGGAACTGTGTTTTGTCCTCCAAATAAAACTCGTGCACTGGTGGGGAGCGCCAAAGATGACCTCGGTTTGAGGAAGGCCGGCGTGTACCAGATTCCGTGTCAATGTGGCAAGTCGTATATTGGTCAGACGATGCGTACCGTCGAGGATCGATGCCGTGAACACCAGAGGCACACTCGACTGATGTATCCGAGCAAGTCGGCGGTCGCTGAACATTGTTTGTCGGAAAATCACGCCATGGAGTATGACCGCACGAGGATTCTGGTACAGACGTCGAGATACTGGGACAGCGTTGTTAGAGAGGCCATCGAAATTCGCACCAATGACGACCTCATAAACCGTGACTGTGGCTATAATCTTAGCAAGGCTTGGGAACCAGCGATCGGGTTAATCAAGAGTAAATCGAGCAGACGTATAGTTCTGACGACCACGGCGGACAGAGCCATCACACCGACGTCATCTCAGACGCCGTCGCAATCTGTTCCACCGCGCGACCGTGGCGCTGGGCGCGGACGGCGGAGGGAGCGCGCCGCGGGCGGAGGATATTTAAATCGGCCGCCGCCGCGACCGAACCCAGTTCCCTCTGAGCAGCCATAGCGTACGGATCTCCGTGCCGGCACGTTCACAGGAGCTCAGTCCGTCAGTTCACCTGATGATGGCGACATGTTTGATCGCCGAAATATTGTGCCCGTTGGACACTATAGACCGGCAGCATACCCGTGGATTTTTGATTACGAATTATGATGTTAAATTTTTCATTGTTCTTATTTCTGTTACTTCTTATTACTTTCATCTCTTTCCGATTTAGCCTCAGTTCACATTCTGTGCTCATTAGACTGGTAATTATATTGAGCAGATCCCGTAATTCCTAACCACTTTCACTGAGGATAACTATGTCATCAGCGAATCATTTCACTGATATCCTTTCACCTTTAATTCTAATTCCATCTTTGAAGCATTCTTTTGTATCCGTCATTGCTTCTTCGATGTATAGATTGAACAGCAGGGGCGAAAGACAACATTCCTACCCACTTACTTCTTTCCTGATCCTACACTCTTACTATTATCTCTAGGCTGTTGTACATATTAAATGTAAAGTGTTTTTTCCTGTAGCGTACCCATATTTCTCTGAGAACTTCAAACGTCTTGCCCCACTGTACCTTTTCAAACGCTTTTTCCATTTCGACAAAATCTATCAACGTGTATTGACTTTTCTTTAGTCTTGCTTTCATTATCAACCGCGAAGTCAGAATTGACTCTCTGGTGTCTTTACTTTTCCTAAAGCTAAACTGATCATCGTCTAACACATCCTCAGTTTTCCCTTACATATTGTTGTTGTCATAAATTTGGATGCATGAGATATTATGGTGACTGTATGATAATTTCTCGAACTTATCGGTTCTTACGATCTTCAGAATTTTGCGGATAATGATGTTTTCCGAATGTCAGATGGTATATCGCAAGAACCATACGGTTTATAGACCAACGTAGATAGTTGTTTAACTACCCCCCCCCCCCACCCTCCCGAATGAGGTTACAAATTCAGACTGAATACTGTCCATCTTTAAAATTCTGATTCTAAGACTGGACCACTTATCTCTTCTATATCGACACCTTTTTTCTTTCTGTCATCTCATAAGCCAAGTCTTCCAATTATAGAGGCGTTCAGTGTACTCTTTCCACCTCTATCCTCAGTATTTAGTAGTGGAATTCCCATTGCACTCTTAATGTTATAACTTCTGCTTTTAATTTTACTGAAGGCTGGTTCGACTATCCTGTATGCTGAATCAGTCATTCCGAGAATGATTATTTTTTCGACGTCTTCAGATTTTTCATGTAGCCATTTCACCTTAGCTTTCCTGCACGTTATATACACTCCTGGAAATTGAAATAAGAACACCGTGAATTCATTGTCCCAGGAAGGGAAACTTTATTGACACATTCCAGGGGTCAGATACATCACATGATCACACTGACAGAACCACAGGCACATAGACACAGGCAACAGAGCATGCACAATGTCGGCACTAGTACAGTGTATATCCACCTTTCGCAGCAATGCAGGCTGCTATTCCCCCATGGAGACGATCGTAGAGATGCTGGATGTAGTCCTGTGGAACGGCTTGCCATGCCATTTCCACCTGGCGCCTCAGTTGGACCAGCGTTCGTGCTGGACGTGCACACCGCGTGAGACGACGCTTCATCCAGTCCCAAACATGCTCAATGGGGGACAGATCCGGAGATCTTGCTGGCCAGGGTAGTTGACTTACACCTTCTAGAGCACGTTGGGTGGCACGGGATACATGCGGACGTGCATTGTCCTGTTGGAACAGCAAGTTCCCTTGCCGGTCTAGGAATGGTAGAACGATGGGTTCGATGACGGTTTGGATGTACCGTGCACTATTCAGTGTCCCCTCGACGATCACCAGTGGTGTACGGCCAGTGCAGGAGATCGCTCCCCACACCATGATGCCGGGTGTTGGCCCTGTGTGCCTCGGTCGTATGCAGTCCTGATTGTGGCGCTCACCTGCACGGCGCCAAACACGCATACGACCATCATTGGCACCAAGCCAGAAGCGACTTTCATCGCTGAAGACGACACGTCTCCATTCGTCCCTCCATTCACGCCTGTCGCGACACCACTGGAGGCGGGCTGCACGATGTTGGGGCGTGAGCGGAAGACGGCCTAACGGTGTGCGGGACCGTAGCCCAGCTTCATGGAGACGGTTGCGAATGGTCCTCGCCGATACCCCAGGAGCAACAGTGTCCCTAATTTGCTGGGAAGTGGCGGTGCGGTCCCCTACGGCACTGCGTAGAATCCTACGGTCTTGGCGTGCATCCGTGCGTCGCTGCTGTCCGGTCCCAGGTCGACGGGCACGTGCACCTTCCGCCGACCACTGGCGACAACATCGATGTACTGTGGAGACCTCACGCCCCACGTGTTGAGCAATTCGGCGGTACGTCCACCCGGCCTCCCGCATGCCCACTATACGCCCTCGCTCAAAGTCCGTCAACTGCACATACGGTTCACGTCCACGCTGTCGCGGCATGCTACCAGTGTTAAAGACTGCGATGGAGCTCCGTATGCCACGGCAAAGTGGCTGACACTGACGGCGGCGGTGCACAAATGCTGCGCAGCTAGCGCCATTCGACGGCCAACACCGCGGTTCCTGGTGTGTCCGCTGTGCCGTACGTGTGATCATTGCTTGTACAGCCCTCTCGCAGTGTCCGGAGCAAGTATGGTGGGTCTGACACACCGGTGTCAATGTGTTCTTTTTTCCATTTCCAGGAGTGTATATTTTGTTCCTCAGTTTTCATAGTTCTTTCACAGTTGCCGCTTTGTACTTATGTTTTTCTTTCCAACTTCTCTGACTGCCTTTTTTTATTTTTTTATTTCCTTTTAAGATATGTCCATTCCTCTTCAACTAAAGATCCTACTGAGCTTTTTCTTACCGCAGTATCTACGACCTTAGAGAACTTCAAACTTTCATTCCTTATTACTTCAGTAGCTCACTTCTTTGCGCATTGATTATTCATGACAAGTGTCTTAAAATTCAGCCTACTCTTCATCACTACTAAATTGTGATCTGAGTCTATATCTGCTTCTGAGTATGCCTTACAATACATTATTTTTTCGTGACTTCTGCCTGACAATGATGTAATCTAATTGAAATCTTCCCGTATCTCCCGGCCTTTTCCAAGTATACCTGCTCTTCATACGTTCTTGAACAGAGCATTCGCTAATACTAGCTGTAATTTATTGCAAAATGAATTAGTCTCTCTTCTCTCTCATTTCTACTACCGGGCCCATATTTTCCCGTAAACATTTCTTCTACTCCTTCCCCTTAAAATCATTCCAATACCCGATGACTAATAACTCTACCTTTTCTCTTTACTTGCTTAGCCAACCATTCATTATCCTCAATAGTTCGTCTACCTCTTCTGTTGGCGGCGTCGACATATACTTTGATCAGCCAGAACATTATGACCACCGTCCTACTGTCGATATAAACAAGTCCAGGCAATAGCAGCGTCACCTGGCGAGGAGACTACTAGTCAGACAAGTGCACTGTGGATATAGTATCTGTGAGAGTGTTGTTGATGATGTTTGGTTTGTGGGACGCTCAACAGCGCGGTCATCAGCACACAAACCAATTTTTTACACGGTCCAATCTGTCCACTGTCACGAATAATGGTGATGATGATGATGATGAAATAATGGGGACAACACAAATAGCCACTCTATATGCAGAATGGAGAATGCGTACTACCTACCTGAGTTTGACCAAGAGTAGATTTTGATGTCCAGAGGCTCGGCATGAGCATTTCAGAAACAGCAAGACTTGCTTCTTGTTCGAGGAGGGCTGTGTTGAGAGTATTCAACACGTAGCGAATGAAAGTTGAAGCACGTCCTGATGTCGGGTTGGGCGGTAACCCCTCGTTACTGATACAGAACGCCGTAGGCTGGGCAGACTGGTAAAACAGGACAGGTGGTGAATTCTGGCGTAACTAACATCAGCTTTAATGCTGGGCAGAGAACAAGTGCGTGTGATCACATAGTACGCGGAACACTTCCATTCCTGTGACATTGTTAACACCACGACATCGGCAACTAACCCTGGAAACGGCACGTGACTATCGGTTCTGTACGTTCGCGTGGTGGCAGGAAGTTGCACGGTCTGATGAATCCCGATAACTTCTTCATCACTCCGATGGGAGGTTGCGAATTCGTCGTCCTCCAGGGAACAGCTCCCTAGCACTCGTATTGCAGGAAGGAGACAAGTAGGCTGCGTTTCCAGTTTGCTCTGGAGAACAAGCACCTTGTCATCCGTGGGCCAGTAAGAGATCATGTAGGGCACGATGACGGCCTAGGAATATAGTACACTGGTCGCGGACCACATGAAACCCTTCTTCACAACCATGTTTCCCGACAGCAGTGACATTTTCAATAAGATAATGCAGCATGTCACAAGGCTAGAAGTGTGACTGAATTGTTCGTGGAACCCAGTGACGAGCTCCAGTTGATGTGCTGGGCCCCCAGCTCACCATATATGTAGTAGTCGCGCGGTTCCGGACTGAAGCGCCTAGAACCGCTCGGCCACCGCGGCAGGCTGCCCTTCCCACAGTTGACAAGCATCAATGTAGTTTCACAGTACCTGGTACGTTGTAACAATTATGTGGGGACCAAACTGCTGCAATCACTCTAGTCATTCATTTTGTTTTTCATTAAACTGGCAACACGGCAGTATGGCACTCAGAGGTACAGATGTTGCTTGTTGTACTGTTAGGCGCGCAGTGTTCATGGCGTGACACATCAGGAGCTGCTCTACCGTGTTTAGCAGTGTTGAGATTTGCTGCGTCTGAAATTGTACATGTCTGTTACATGTGCTGCATCTATCACTTGCAGCTGAGGCGCCTGAGCAGGGGGTGGGAGAGATGGCTTGTTCTTATTGGAATATGCAAACGCATTAAGCAGACAAGGCAAGCAATAAAAATGAGCAAAAAAAAAAAGATAAAAAATTCTGCAATGCCCACCTGAAAACACTAACTAGCAAAAACACTAGAAGAGACACTATTAAAGGAAGTAAACACACCCCAGCAAAGAAAAGGCAACGAGAATTAAAGCGCTAGCCAAACACAAAACCCTCGAAAAACTGTGGAAACCAGGCACTGGGTTGTCGCTATAAGATCCGTTGACCTCTCGTCGCCAAATGTTAAATCCAGCCCAGTCGTCGAATCTGGGGTGTTTAGGAAACCTGCTTTCTTGGATCGCTAGACAATATTCAAGAGAATCGTATTAATGAGTTTTATTACAAAAGGAAAAGATTACAATACTTAAGTCTGTCTACTACACAGAAGTGTCGCAAGCAAAGAGTGACATGCAAATAAGCAATATTCTTCAGTATAAACAAGTACAAGCGAATTAACTGGAGTTGGCGCCTCTACGAAAGTCGCTAGTTTTGAAGATACCCTTAAACTCGGTCCCGACCAGTCGGGCGCTTATGTCCTCTTCACCTAGGTATAGCTGCTGTCGCGTTGTCGTCCTGGAGAGGGGTCGGTCAGCGTGTGGTAGGCTGACGTTGTCTCACAGCCTCTCTCTCTTTCCCGACTGGCGTGCCAGTTCTTGAGTATATGACGTAACAGTTATTTGCTTATGTAAGTAAGGATATAAAGGAGTGGTGTGCAACGAAACCGCTGTGCAGACGAGCCGTTTGACAGGTTGTGCACTCGCCCACTGCTGGATTGATAGCTGCAGTTGTTACCGCTAGTCATGGTAACGTTACAGTTGTGTCCTCTTTAAACTTTCCCAAAATTCTCCCCAACCCCTACAAAAAGATTCTTCCTGACTATGAACCTGATGTACTCAATCGATTTCATATCGCTTCGCAAAGTTACACTTCGATATTTAATCGATATGACTGTGTCAAGCAGCACGTTATTCGTACCGTATTCGACAATTAAAGGACTGTTTTTTTCTACTCATCCGAATTAACTTATCCGTGTAAGCCAGAGTACGACTATGTACAATACTGGCCATTAAAATTGCTACAGACGCGAAATTTAACAGACAGGAAGAAAATGCTGTGATATGCAAATTATTAGCTTTTCAGAGCATTCACACAAGGCTGGCGCCGGTGGCAACACCTACAACGTGCTGGCATGAGGAAAGTTTCCAACCGATTTCTCATACACAAACTGCAGTTGACCGGCGTTGCCTGGTGAAACGTTGTTGTGATGCCTCGTGTAAGGAGGAGAAACGCGCACCATCACGTTTCCGACATTGATAAAGGTCGGATTGTAGCCTATCGCGATTGCGGTTTATCGTATCGCGACATTTCTGCTCGCGTTGGTCGAGATCCAATGACTGTTACCGGAATATGGTATCAGTGGGTTCAGGAGGGTAATACTCTCATCATAGCATTTCTACAACAAGCGACAAGTCGTGCAGTTTCTGAAATGCTCATGCCGTGCTGGATCCAAACGTCATCGTATCAGTATCAGTCGAGATGACAGGAACCTTATCCGCATGGCTGTAACGGATCCCTCGTCTCGATCCCTGAGTCTACAGATGAAGACTTTTTTACAAGACAACAACCATCTGCACGAACAGTTCGACGACGTTTGCAACAGCATGGACTATCAGCTCGGAGACCATGGTTGCGGCTACCCTTGACGCTGCATCACAGACTGGAACGCCTGCGACGGTGTGCTCAACGACGAACCTGGCTGCACGAAAAACAAAGCGTCATTTTTCAGATGAATCCAGGTTCTGTTTACAGCATCATGATGGTCGTATCCGTGTTTGGCGACATCGCCGTGAACGCACATTGGAAGCGTGTATTCGTCATCGCCATACTCGCGTTATCACCCGGTGTGATGGTATGGGGTGCCATAGGTTACACGTCTTTGTCACCTCTTGTTCGCATTGACGGCACTTTAAACAGTGGACGTTACATTTCAGATGTGTTACGACCCGTGGCTCTACCCTTCATTGGATCCCTGCGAAACCCTTCATTTCAGGATAATGCACGACCGCATGTTGCAGGTCCTATACGGGCCTTTCTGGATACAGAAAATGTTCGAGTGCTGACCAGGCCATCACATTCTCCAGATCTCTCACCAATTGAATACGTCTGGTCAATGGTGGCCGAGCAACTGGCTCGTCACAATACGCCAGTCACTATTGTTATTGAACTGTGGTATCGTGTTGAAGCTGCGGGGCAGCTGTACCTGTACACGCCATCCAAGCTCTGTTTGACTCAAGGCCCAGGCGTACTAAGGCCGTTATTACGGTCAGAGGTGGTTGTTCTGGGTACTTGTTTCTCAGGATCTATCCACCCGAACTGCGTGAAATTGTAATCACATGTCAGTTCTAGTATAATATAGTTGTCCAATAGACGGTAAAAGATGAACATCAACAAAAGCAAAACGAGGATAATGGAATGCAGTCGAATTAATTCGGGTGATGCTGAGGGAATTAGATTAAGGAATGAGACACTTCAAGTAGTAAAGGAGGTTTGCTATTTGGGGAGCAAAATAACTGATGATGGTCGAAGTAGAGAGGATATAAAATGTAGAATGGCAATAGCAAGGAAAGCGTTTCTGAAACAGAGAAATTTGTTAACATCGAATATAGATTTAACTGTCAGGAAGTCGTTTCTGAAAGCATTTGTATGGAGCGTAGCCATGTATGGAAGTGAAACATGGACGATAACTAGTTTGGACAAGAAGAGAATAGAAGCTTTCGAAATGTGGTGCTACAGAAGAATGCTGAAGATTAGACGGGTAGATCATATAACTAATGAGGAGGTATTGAATAGGATTGGGGAGGAGAGAAGTTTGTGGCACAACTTGACTAGAAGAAGGGATCGGTTGGTAGGACATGTTCTGAGGCATCAAGGGATCACCAATTTAGTATTTGAGGGCAGCGTGGTGGGTAAAAATAGTAGAGGGAGACCAAGAGATGAATACACTAAGCAGCTTAAGAAGGATGTAGGTTTCAGTATGTACTGGGAGATGAAGAAGCTTGCACAGGATAGAGTAGCATGGAGAGCTGCATCAAATCAGTCTCAGGACTGAAGACCACAACAACAAACAACATAGTTGTCCAATGAATACCTGTGTATCATCTGCATTTCTTTTTGGCGTAGCAATTTTAATGGCCAGTAGTGTATATAGTGCGTGGTCACCGTTGCAATGAATACTACTTTGAACGTCTCTTCCGACGTGGATGCGATGCAGCTCTGTACTGCGTTCGGAACGATTTTGTCGTCGTTTCACGCACGCCGTCCATTTTCGGACCTTTTTGCCCGAATTTCAATGAGGAATCTGTTCCTGTAGTTCTTTGGTTTTCTCTATATTGACCCTGTATACCGGAAAATATACAAACTTATTGCTTGTTCATTGTATACACGTGTGTAGGAGAGACTTTAGTCTGTGATTGAAATTTGTGTTTCAACATGTCAGACATTGCCAATAAGGCACGTATCATTCACGCTCCGTGTCTCTGTTGCGCCAGTGGTGTGCAGCATTTCTGGAGCGATTTGCTGAAAGGCCGCTGTAGTCTGCCTCCATAGACTGGATGGACTGTGTGGTCTTGGCGCGCGTAGACTGTTCACCTGGTGTAGTCGCCCTCCTTCCCCTCCCCCCCTACACACACACACACACACACACACACACACACACACACACACACACACACACATATCAGTAGACATTAGATTTAGGCTGTTAGAGGACAGTGGGATAGGTCTACCACGATCACACCGGCCATCGTTGAATATCTGGTTTATTTACCATTCTGTGAGAGCCCGGTGTGGCGGAGCGTCGTCTTATTGACAGATAATGGTGTACAGCATCCTATCTTGCTGTAAATGAGGGACTACCACCTACTGACGGCAGAAACAGTCTCCTCCCCTGTAACAATGGGCTGAAGACTTTCCAATGAGTCACTCCGCACTATACATTCACTTCAGGGCTGGCTCTTACTAGGTTCTGTGAGGCATGTGAATTCTCGGTTCAAAAAATAATGCAGTTACTCGTATTGTCTTGGTCACTCACATAAAATGTGACTTCGGTCTTGAAAATCCACCGAGTTAACAACTGATCGTAAGCTTGCTGCCTTTCACATAATTTCATATGGAACTGGACTCGAGCTGCGTAATTCAACTGCGTCAGTTTTTTCGTGCGCTGAATACGGTATGCTGGCCGGGGTGGCCGAGCGGTTGTAGGCGCTACAGTCTTGAAACGCGCGATACCTACGGTCGCAGGTTCGAATCCTGCCTCGGGCATGGATGTGTGTGATGTCCTTAGGTTAGTTAGGTTTAAGTAGTTCTAAGTTCTAGGGGACCGATGACCTCAGAAGTTAAGTCCCATAGTGCTCAGAGCCATTTGAACAATTTTTTGAATACGGTATGGATATGTGTTAGGGTACCATATGACACGTTGAGAGCGTTGTTGTGGCGTAACGACCATTTTCACGTAAGAGTCGAGACACAGTGAACGTGCGCTAACATCTTCCACTGCCGCACAGTGTGTTTCTGACTACTAAGTAAGCGCTGTTGGCTTGCCTCATTCTTTGTTAACTGCCATCATTATCATGGATAGTACAGAAAATTGCTCAGAGGTATATACATTAGCTTCATGAGTATAACGTTACCCTTATCTGACATCTCAGACGGACCGCACTATATTTTAGTAAATGGTAAACTATATTTTCTTGGGACCACAAAAAACGCTACGTGGTAGACTGTTTGTTCACTTCTACTGATTCTTTAGTCGTAGGAAGTAGAGTTAAATGAACTGGGTAAAGGCGCAACTACACAGTCTACGTTTGCCCACAAGGATGGGGATCGACTGTAGGATCAAGTTAAACTAAGCGTCTTATTACTAGATCTGTAGATTTTTCGAACATCTTCGGTGTTAGGTATTTTTCACAACCTTTCATGTGGATTGTTCTAGTTTAAATTCGAAACTCTCCCGCCCACTAAACACTTGCTTTTCAAAGGACAAATAGAATGTACTCCCAATTTGATGCATGTGCAGGGATCGTAAGAGCATTCAAATGAAACTTATCTTAAAATTGTTATTTTTCTTTGGTTCCGCACAAGTAGCTATACGAAAAGAACAAACTCCATGAACTGACGTAACAACTGATACAATGACATGGAAACATGCCGAACAGTTGCATTTGCCACCTCTGTGACAACGCGTATCTGAGCATTATGAACAGTAAGAATAAATTTTTACTTCTCATTTTCGTGAAATATGGACAGGTAACAGTATACCTTGAATCCTTCTACATGTACAAAATATAGGTGTGGGAACCCGAAGATAATCTATTAAACAACATTAACAGTAACTATCAGTTACTTGTCCTGATGTATTCTGTTGGGTGGCCATGCATTCGGAGAAGTTCTTACTTCCTCCAGCGGAAATACTACGTTGACTGCGAATGCTAAGTAGCAGCATAGTAACTGAGTAAGACTTTTCTGTAGTTTTCGAAATACATAGCATAAGTTATCCGTGAGTACGTCGTTAGATAATTTTACATAATCTGGCTTTTATACAAGCCAGGAACTGGAAAATATGGACAGCCGAAAGACGCCGTTCTGTGGTACCCAGAAAAAGGTCGTGTTTACGTTGAAATAAACTGTACATACATTAGCATGGGAAGCGAAGTTTGCGAAATTAATTCAAAGATTAGAAACAGGGATTTTGCAGATTTCAACGGTTAGCTGACAAAGTAAGCAAGAGATACTGATGCCACTAACGAGGCGGTCTCCGTACGAGCTTCTTTTCTGTATTTTCCTCACATCCAGCTTCCATAGAAGGCCTCCCTTATCGTCTGAAGAAACTTACATATGGTTGTCCTTGGTTGAAGTCCTTGCCTCTTACTATCTGCTAACGAAGTGGTGCATTTTTTTCTTTTTAAAAATTCTGCATTGCTGTGCCAGTTTTCCCACGCAATTAGTCGAACCAACGTAGATACCTCGGTGCTGTTGTGCCTCAGCTTCTTGATGTTTACGTTGCCGCAGTGCGCTGTTTGTTGATAAAACAGGCGCACCGTTTCTAGGTACAGGTCGAGCAGTGGGAGAGGCAAAAAGACGGGAGGTGATTGGCTGGGCGGGGGGGGGGGGGGGGGATGGGAAATTCGGTCAAGATGATTTCAGCCAGCAAGTAAAGTTCCTCATTCTCCGTAGCCTTAGTTTAAAGGCGGACACATTTACCGTCCTCCGGGTCGGATGTCGCACTCAAATTATCCTCTGAACCTAGCGAGAACTGGTTGAAATCCGAAGGAGAACGCTGCGAAATATTTATATACATATGTGCCACATGTCTGTTCTTTCGGACATGTTCGGATGAACAGATACCACATATACATAATTATGGGACTCCGGAACGCCCTATACTTGCAATGTTAAAATAACGCTTATAAATTACATCTTTCCTCACAAAGTATTTGAGGCAGGAAGTTGAACTTCTTACAGATTATTTATTGGAATATGGGCTACAACTTAACACAGGGATTTTACAAAATTTTAGTTCAGTTATTGAAGATGATTTTTTTTCAATTGTAATGAAAATTCACAACATTTTTTTGAAATTTTTTATTTATATATTCAAAAATATACAGGTTTTTGGAAAAAGGCTGTGTTAAATTATGCAGAAGGTACTGTGTAACATTTACTGAAAGTTTGAAACAAATATGTTTGGAAGATCCTTAGAAAACATGTAATTAGTATGAGAAAATAAAAGTTTTGGGAATCGAGCGACAAAGATTGGATTAACTTTTAGTGCATTCCAGGTCCATAGGATGGATTATCTTCATCTTCTGCAAACTCCTCCTCCAGCTTCCTCTTGTTCCTCCTCCTGTTTACTCTTGCTTGTATTTCTAGACTCTTTACAGCCCTGTCTGCAGCCCGAAGGCGTTCCTTGTCTAAAGCAAGCATCGCTCGTACCATGTTAGAACCTATCTTCATTCCCATATTTCTAAGTACCTTGCACCTTACATTGTTGCCATCATTGAAAGTCGCAACAGCATCATACACACCAAAGTGAAGCGTTTCTATTCCAACAAATACAGTCTTGGGGATTCTCGACCATATAACACTATTTACACTTTCATTGGGGTTTTGAGTTTTTCCGTGAATACACTTTTTCAACAGTTCAGGTGCTTCTAAGTCTCTGAAAATAGGTTTTATCACCTCCATTATTGCATGAGGCAGACTATGCTTATGAGTGTACACTTCACCAGTTAGCAATCCTTTGTTATATTTACACCAACTGTCTTCTTCTTTGGGACACAAGCTATGTTGGGGATTTTCATCGGTTGAAGAAGTATGAAAAAAAGAGCCCAAACAGCCTTCTTCATTTCGTCGACACTTTGTGTATTTTGCCTAATAGCCATTCCATAATAGTTCTGTATTTTGTCAATTACATTGTCAGTTAACCTTCCCTTCCCATCCAACCCTTTACCATCACTGAGTTTTTGTTTTTTGTACGAAGCTTTCAGTCGCCGAAGTCTTGTTCCCATTCGCTTCTGTACGTGTCCAATACACTCAAATTTCTGCACTACAACATCATCACCATAGGGCTTCAGTCCTTGAACATGTTTGAAACTTTTAGAATCACCGTCACCAAGGTAATTAACATATCGCACTTTATCACACGCCTCAGAACGCTGGAATATAAACAGAGACTCAAGAAACAGAATTAATTACGAATATTTTCGAGATAAAGACAGAGTAAATAAACATGAAACAATCTACAATCACACCAGCGATATATATTGAACCATCACAGGTTAGCCACAACACCTACTTTATCTCACATCACTAAAATGTACCTGATGAACACGGACGTTAATAATAACACCATTTGACAGCAGTTTAACAGCGCCACAGTGGGTCACGCCCATGTAGAACACATTTTAAAAAAATTTAAAAATAGTTGTAGTCTTCGGAATTGAATAAATTATATATCTATTAAAAGGTAATAGTCTGCAGATTCAGAAAACGCAAAAAAGTAAAAATTGAACTTTTCATGATTTTGAGCCTTTCCGGAGACCCTTAAGACGAGGACGGCCAATGATCTCTTCAGTCCCGAAGCACAACAGGCTTGTAGTCTTACTGGAATCGGCAAAATGCTGCGAGTAATGAGGTTAACGGACAATGGCACTACTTTAGAAATGTGTGGATAAGTTGCGAATATGGGTCTCACGGTACGCGTGCTAGAATAGTCTGTGCAGTTGCGATACCGAAGTGGTTACATAATCTGCCTAGGATGCACGAGACCGGGGTTAGAGTGAAATTTTCAATTTCCCCAGCTGACTTACATCTTATACCAAAATCTAAATTGGGTCTGATTGTGAATTTATCTGAACACAATTAGGAGGCTTTAGCTGAACTTACATTACTTATCTGTTGTTTTTACTGGCAACTTGATTCCGCCGTAACACTTTTAGAATCATTCAGAGAAAGCCTAGGCTCGGTAATGCAAAAACACCCAGGTCATGCAGTGTTGGTTGGAGGTGACTTTACTGAGTACGGGCTAGGACATCTATGGATTCAGTGTAGGTAGTACCAATCTTTTCGACAGTTTTATAATAGAGACAGGTATTAGCGATCACGCTATCAACAAAGCGACGATGGTTGCTGAAGTATATAAATTTAGGCCAGGAGAGTATTTATGTATAAAGATCTCAGAGAAATAATTATTAGAATCTCATTGTCTGATAAACAGACATCGTTTAGTTCCAGTACGACGGACGAACAGAAATTGTTGGCAAATGTTAAACCGGTCGTCAATCGCACTATGGAAACATATGTTTCCAGTAAGTGGATTAAGTGTGGGAAAGACCGCCGGTGGTTTACTAAACACGTTCGACAGATGATGAGGGAACAGATTTCGTTGTACTGTCGAGTCAGATAAGAATGCACAAATGTCGGCAGGCAAACGTTAATAGAAGTTTATGCGTGCGTAAGACGCTCAATGCGCAAAGCATACAAGTTCCACTGTCATATCTTAGCGAAAGATCTTGCTGAGAATCTGATCAATTCTGGTCGTACGAAAAATCGCTCAAATCGCCTTCTATATAGTCACTCGTTGACCACCCTAGTGCGGCAACAGACTCCTTCATGGAGGACCTACGTAGAAATAGTCATCTTTGGCATGCGAAAGCAACTCAAAGAGTTGAAAAAAACAGGGCGCCATACCCCGATGGAACCCCACTTCGGTTTTACAGGAAGTACTCTGTGGCATTGGCCCCGTACATAGCTTGTTTTTTTCGCGAATGTTTCGACCAGTGCAAAGTCCCAAGCGACTGGAAAAAAGCGTTGATGCCTCCTGTATCCAAAAGGGCAAAACAACGGACCAACTACATTATAGAAAAACGTCCTTAACATCGGTTTGCTGGATAATTCTTGAACACATTCTGAGAACGAACATAATAAATTGTCACTCGTGCGGTACTAGCTTGCTTGTGTATCACAAGATATCCTATAAACTATGGATAGAAGGTGTAATGGTTCTTCATTTACGCAACCATTACAGCACTCCAACCCCAGTTCTCGATACCAGTAATATCGTACTACTTTTCTGCGAAGTAACAGACATATTTTTGTGACAGTATTCACATTAGGTTTTATTAATGTATAGGTACTCCGATGTATCGATATATTACAGCAACTGGGTTCTTGTGTGTAATCATTTCTGTGAGACTGTCATAATCTTTGACTTACTTGTAACCGTTTTGGCACGAATGCACACAGAGCAGTCTTTGTTTCACTTTGCAGAAGTTAAGTTGTTATTTCGCTTTGTAAAATAAGTCAAGTCTTGTGTTTGGTTAAAGTGGAAATTACATATATGAAGATTGGTACAAAACTGTTTTCTTGATGATGTGACAATTAAGAAGAAGTATATGTGAATTTAGAAGAAGTTTAATAAAAATGTGAATCGTGATCACCAAGTAAAAAATTATTTCTACCATACCATTGTTCTGATCTGGGATTGTTTGGTCATTAAGAATTTCCTGAAAAACGCATTTGTTAGGTCTTCAAATATTGCTAAAATACAGATCTGGACCTTCTAGCAGTCAAAGTGGAATCACCCTAGAATCAACAAGATGAACCATAACAACTTCGACGAAATCTACGAGGGAATCCATTCAAGATAAGTGCCATAATTAATGACTTTTTTACAGTGACTTCATTATTTACATTCTGACGATACCATCCACAGTCAATAACTTTGTTGCTGCCCGATAAAGCGAACATATGCTGAGTGAGCAACACTATTAATCTGATTTCTAACCTACTTTGCAAGTGGTGGTATTGTTAGAAAGGTTAACATGCAGATTCCATATCCCTAGATTTCCGTGACCCACTGCTGACTGCTGATGAAGGTCTGAGCACGCGGAATACGTTCCCAGACATGTTAGTGCCTCGATGACTTCTTAAGCAATAGGTGTATGTTCAACAGAGACAAGGGTGCCATCAGGAGTGCAACACAGAATTATGATGAGATCCCTCTTTTTCTCCATATACACATAAATGATCTAGCGGCAATGGTAAACAGTAACTCACGGCTGTTTGCTGATGACGCTGCTGTGCACGACAAGGTGTCGTGCTTGAGAGACTGTAGGGTGACTTAGACAAAGTTTTTAGGTGGCGTGGTGAATAGCAGCTTGTTCCAAAACTAGAGAAATGAAAGGAAATTTAGGAGATACAATGGACGAATACAGTACGAACAATGTGCTGCTTGACACAGTCACATAGATTAAAATTCGATGCGTAATTTTGAGAAGCGATGTTAAATGGAGTGAGCACGTCTGGTAGATAATGAGGAAGAATCTTTTTGTGAGGGTGGAGGAGAATTTTGGTGAAGTATAACTCATCTATATAGAGGAGACGACAACAACTCTACTTTCGACTAGCGGTATCTTCTTCTGCTACTAATCCAGCAGCGGGAGAGTGCAGAGGCTATTAAAAGGCTGGCATACACAGGGGTTTCGTTGCACACCGTTGCTTTATGCTGTTACATAAGCGAATAACGATTATTAAGGTGGCCTGAGAGATCTGTTATGGAAGTAAAGATACACAAAAGTAAATTGAGTAATGATATCCGGAATGAGGGCTATGATCCTTCTGGCTATTTATGTACGTTTAGCACTCGTTTGAATTATATTGTTGATTTATTAAGAGAAAATTGCTTTGCTGTGAATGGGGTGCTACACATAATATACACAATGGTACAAACAGCATCTGAAAGGAGTACTTCTAGCAGAGCTGTTGCAAGCGAATAATCAGTTCACTACATCACGGTCGCTGTAAGTTGCACTACGTTCACAGTTCAAATTCTGAACTCGGAAGCTGACAAACCGAAGACTAACTTCCGAATAATGCTATAGGCATATTGCTACCTCGAAATCCAAATGCTTGCGGACTCCAGGCTGTTCCAGCCAACCTTACCAACACGGCTCCCTTTGGCAAAAAGATCGCGACTATCTGCCTTGCATCTCTGTCCAGCGTTCTGTCACGTGACACAGTTCTGTAATCAAATTAATTTCGATATACCTGACTATCACTCGTTTACAAATACTCTTCATGATATTCATATACGTCTACGAAACACATTACACAATTCTGAACACTATTGTTTCTATCGTACTCTATTATATTTGCTCCTCACAATTACTTTTATTTCAACATATTGTACGAACGGGACCAGCAATCGCTCGTCAAAACAACTACTTTGTTCTTTCTTGCCCGTTTCGCATTACATTAATCAAATTCTTCTTCAGTTGTTAATACGTATAGTTATTATTAAATAGACAAGAAAGTTAATATCAGTATAAATTACCCACGCATAGGCTAATAGCTTTATGTATTTGTGGATAACTTCGTTTTAGTTACACAGTTTCACCTGTTTTGTTACACGGCGTATAGGACGATAGGGCAACTCGTTATTGAGTACTGCTCGAGTGTTCGGGATCCCCACAAAGTCAGAGTAAAGGAAGACATCGAAGCTATTCAGAGCCGCGCTGATAGATTTGTTACCGATAGGTTCGATCACTGTAGATCGACTGTACTGAGGTCAACGTACACTTCGCACATGGACCACGAGATAAAATGTGAGATATGATGACTCGTACAGTGACTTCTGTTCTGTGTGCGGGTGGAACACGAAAGGAAGTGACTAGTAGTGGTACCCAGTACTGAAAAAGGTGTTGATGATATCTTCAACCAGAAAAGGTGACAAACTAGCCCACATATGAGTCTTGGGAATCGACTCCCAATGGAGAGGTGAACATATGGAAAAGACTGAATAACTAACAAAAGGATAACGTTCTATGAGTCGGGGAGGTTTGAACATGGAAGGGAAGTAGGAAAATCTCAAAAGTGAAATGTCAAGTCTAAATATAGAAGAAGTGGGAGTAAATGAAGTGAAATAGAAAAGACAAGAATTTCTGATCAGATGAGTGTAGGGTTATATCAACAGATGCAGAAAATGGTGTAACGGAAGTAGGATTCGTTGTGAATAGAAAGGTAGGGTAAAGAGTGAGTTACTGAGAATACAGACTATGAGAGTCTATGAGATATAAATCGTGTTACCATATGATGCTATGAACTAATGAATTACCACATATTATCGAAATTAGTTTCATCAGTTTCTTAACAACTTTGTCTCGGGTTGCATCTAACAGTTCCACCTAATTCGACACTTTTCATAGTACATGTAAAATAATTTCATCCTACTTAAAGCATTTCGATTTGCTACATCGAAATAAAAGATGTTATGATAAGGAATGCCTCAGTAAAGTGTCAGAGTTTTCCATCAATTCTTTAGATCACGTTTGTCGGTACTTCAATTTTTCTGAACCGGCTGTAGGAAGAAAATGTTTTTTTAGATAATTAATTGAAACATTAGGTTTTTTAATCTCCTGTAACAAGTAGCTAAGATATTTGCTTCACGTAGAGATCATACGTATCATACACAAAACTATTGTCATTTAGTATTGTTTGGGAATTTTTAAATCAGAATTCGGTTGACAGAGCACACTACGAGGCATCAAGTAAACGTAAGTTTGGTATGGAAGGTAGTGTGTGTATGTGCGTGGTAGGGATGGTAAAACTGAAAAAAATGGCGAATTCTTGGTCACAGAAAGCAGGTTCGGATGGATTTATGTTTCAGCAGTCACACAGAGACAAAGTGTCTTGTACAGGATGGACTAGCTCGTACAGCTGCTTTATTGTTCAAACAGAAGATCACAACAACGTCATTTGAAATTATCGCACATCGGCAAGAGTATTAGTAAGCGATACGATGCTAACTTGTCTAATCGTTAGAAGAAACCATAAAATAAAGTAAGGATTGTGTAAGGCTTCCCCAGATGTCGTATCCCCTTGCCGTCAGCACAACCCAGGCCACAACACGGCCCTGTGAGTTACGTTGTGCTGTCGTTGCAGGTGACGTCCGACGGCAACGAGACCATCTCCCGGCTGCAGCTGACGCCGGCGCCGGCTGACCACGACAAGATGCTCACCTGCCGCGCCGAGAACCCGCAGCTGCCCGCCGCCGTTGAGGAGGACTCCTGGCGCCTCAACATCTTCTGTGAGTAACCTCGCATTGTCTCTGCACTTTCCTCAACTAAATTTCGTTTCCCATGTGTTTAAATGAGGCAGTTTGTGCGAAACACAGATCTAAGGATCACTGTACCATTGCAAGGTGGGAATCAACAACGGCCTAAGTGACAAAAAATATTTTTTTTTTTTTTGTTAGACACGAAAGAACAAGTTAAGTGCCGTTGCCAAAAACCTGAAAAGTGAGCAGTAATCATTTCTAGTAGTGCATATAAGGGACGAAAGATAACATGAGCGGTACGTGCCAGCCTATTTGGTGAGGCTAAAGCGGGCTAAGTGCCGCAAAGCTTTGTAACTGTTTCCAGCGTGTGACAGAGATATTGCCCGTAGTGGAAAACGTAAGAGGTTGGATCAACTTGAAGTAACTAATAACCTTCTAAATTTGTGCAGAACACGACACCTAACAATTCATTTGTGGCCACTATCTCCTGCATGAGGCCTTTTTTGTTCTGAACAAACAGCCGATGCACGTATTAACACAATGAAAATAAATATTTACAAATGTAATTGCATTCAAGTGAAAAAAATGCACCTGGTGTCGTCAAGATGAGAACAATGTTTAACGAACTTGAAAACTGGAGATTTTCAAGCGGGGACTACCACTGACATAATAATGAACTATGTTTTACCGTCACACCAATGCAAAAGTAGCTTGTCACTTGAATCGGAAAGGGATTCGCAACAGACAATGCTGTACTTGAATGCAGCTAAAAGAACATTGTTTGAACACTTAATCACTTAAAATTGCTTTGTGATCTACAAAATTAAAAGAAGGATTAAAAATAATTTAATCGCAGGAAAGTGTATCTGTAAAACATGTCTGTAAAACGTTTATTATTAACGAAAGTGATTAATGCTTGAAATTTCTTTCACTGGTGCTTACCTCGTTTTTGTCGATACCTGTACGGCATTTAGCTCGTTCTGCGTTTTCCAGAATAAAACATTCATGTCACTGATAAAAGGAAGAGAGCGTAAAAAACTAAAATTAATAAAAATATTGTTGAGGTTTTTTTTCTTAAAACAATTTTGGTAAAAAATCTGAATACCTCGGAATCAGTCTTTTGGCACTTAGCCCGTTATTGATATCCACTCTACAATTACGTCTACATATGAATACACTGCTCAGCAAAACTTAAGGACAAAATATATAAAAATATTGTAACACATTAATAACACTGATAATTGATATCCTCTCACACTGAATTTAAATCCCACTGTTGAACGTTTCTTTTATTTCCATGATTGCTTGTTCGATGTATAGATTAAACAATAGAGGCGAAAGACTGCGTCCTTCTCTTACTTCCGTTTTAATCCTTGCACGCCGTACTTTGTCTTCCAATTACACTGGCCCCTCTTGACTCTTGTACAGCCTCTTCTATTTTCCTCACTATGCAAAATACCCTCGCTGTACTAAACAAATTTAAAAGTTTCTCAGTTTATCCAAGATTCCGTAGAAAGTGACGTACAGTATAGCTGGCCATACGTTCACATTCGAAACTGACTTAGTTGAACTAATCCTTTCATGGTTTATCTTGACAGGTCAGCGGGTAAGATTTCCTTTTACCGCTTTTCTATCAGTCACTTGTAGATGTTATCCCTGAAGAAGTTCTCGTTGTGCGTTGTGTTTGTCAGAAGATCTAAGCTGCCTACCTCTGATTATAAGTGAACATACAGATACCCAGTTTCCTTGAAATAAGTTCAGGAATGATATAACGAAGCGTTTTTTTTTCAAACATAAAAAATTAGTAACAAAGAAGTTCTGAGTTTCACATCAGAACGCTTTTGGTTTCCCTCCGCATTCATTGCCAAACAAGAGTCACTCTCAAGGCTTGCAGGCTTTCTTATTTCTTCCCACTCCTGAAATTTCTCTAACTGTTTCGTCAACTTTCTGCATCAAATTATCAGTAATGACTGAAGGTTGCCCACTCTGTTCCTACCATGCACATTTGCACAGCCATCTTTAAACGCTCTCGCCCATTTCCGGATCATCCCATATGTCATATTGGTTTCGTCGTGCACTTCACTAATTTGACGATGGATTTCAGCCGCTTCACGCTTTTAGCACTAAGGAAATGAATCGCAGAGCGTATTTCACAGTCAGTGGGATTCCCAATTGGAGGGGGTATTTCAGATACTCACTCAAAACGCAAACACGGTGAATAATGCTGGGAATAATGTAGAAAAGTAGATTAAAGTACTGCTAATAAAAGTATACTTTTTTATTTCATAATGGTACTTACTTAAAAAAAAACCACGACTCATATTTCATAAGAAAGCAGGAAACGTTATAATACTTTCTTAGAATATATGTTTATAAACATCATTTGACAGTACTACTGTTTCGAGTTTCTGTATACAAACACCTTGTACAATGGCGAGTCCCTGGTTATATCATCTTAGCATTCCTCTGCTTGTTGGTCTTCACATCTGAACGTCATCCTCTGAGAGGCCGTTAGAACCGGACGTCTGTCCACTCAGTTTAAATGTCACATCATTAGTTGTCTTCCACCTGCTTCCTTCCCTAAAAGGTCATTCAAATTCGGCGACCTCGTGTATATTGACAAACATTTGATAAAACAAACTATGCACCATTTCTTTACATTAATTGTCTCTTCCGTATGTCTGCCCTTTCTACAGTACACATTCAAACCCATTTAATATTTGGTTCCTTAATCATCCTCCATTTATTCTTAAAGGAAGTGCTTCTTTCTGTACCTGGTATTCCTGCTGGTCATAACGAAACTGGTTTTCCCTAATTACAGAGGTTTTTTTTTTCTTTTTAACGTGATCTACATTGCATATGCCTTTTACTGACTGGGATTCAGGATGTCACACTTTTACTGGATTTTAATTAGATACTGTGCTCATAATATACTTCTTTTCAAAATTCTCGTAATATATCTTTACTTTGTCCTTAAAACTGAACGATTTTCCTTCATTTTTCATCAAATGTTTACTGTTCGAACACACTTTCTCGCATTCCAAAATCAGTTCTTTAAACCTCCTTTTACAGGTTTGTAGAATACTTCTACCTTGTCAGTAATATTGTATGGCTTTTCATCAGTTATGTTTGTATTGTTAGAAAACACTTTCCACTACTTCAGAAACAAGTTTTTTAACCCAGTTTTCACAGCTTGGTTACTCATTTTAATTTTCTTTTATTTAACTCTTATTTCAAACTTTTCTAGTTGTGTTTTGCTATTGCTCAGAGCAGTTTTTTCTTTCTGTGTGGTTATTTCACCCTTACGGCATTCTTATCGAAAACATTATTTCATCGTCGTCACGTAGCATCAGTTTACCGCCTATCTGCAGTGATCTATTATTTTTCAAAAAAAAAAAAAAAGCTCTCCGTCTTCAGGCCACGAGTGGGCTACCGGGACCATCCGACCGCCGTGCCATCCTTAGTAGAGGATGCGGATAAGAGGAGCGTGGGGTCAGCCCACCGCGCTCGCTATCGTTATGATGGTATTCTTGACCGAAGCCGCTACTATTCGGTCGAGTAGCTCCTCAATTGGCATCACGAGACTGAGTTCACCCCTAAAAATGGCAACAGCGCATGGCGGCCTGGACGGTCACCCATCCAAGTGCCGACCACGTCCGACAGCGCTTAACTTCGGCGATCTCACGGGAACCGGTGTATCGACTGCGGCAAGGCCATTGCCGTTTATTTTTCCAAACTCTATATTATTTTCTGTACCGTTCACCTTAAAGCTCATGCTGCCCTTCTAAAAATTCCAGATGTCAGCTTGATGTAAACACAGATTCTTCCGTACTACAGCACGTATGTTGATCTGGTACCTTCACTACTGATCAGTGACTATATTGTTTCAGTATCATCAACTTCAATCCTCATACTAAACTGGTAATTCTCTTTAGTCCCATTCTTTGTTCCTTTTCTTTTATCCACACTTTTTCTGCCAAGATCACAGCTTATTGTATTACTGTGAATATTTCAACACCAGTCAAGTTCCTTTCTGTCAAAATCATCATATTGTCTCTTGTCGTGCTAAGATAAATCCTCACAATGTTCTTTCTGCCACGGTTATTACTTTGGTTACAACCATGCAAATGTTAACCCCTTTATTCCCCACTCATATCTTTCCTTGGGAAACCATCGCCATGTCTTTCATTCTCGTTGTTGGAACATTGCTTATTTTGCCGTGATTTTCGTTCTATCTTTCCGTCATTTGCAACTTACTCCCTTCCAACCGCCATTTTCGTTGCTTCATTTTGGCAGAGCAATTACCTGACACAAAGCCTTCAAACATTCACATGCTTATTCTATGGTGCCTGATACGGTGAACTTTTCTCTTAGTAGAAAAACCGCGGTAAGCAACTATTTTTACATAGGAGGAACCTCACAAATATTTCGAACATCTTGCCCCATATTGTCGAACGATTTTTACAGTTAGACAAATCCTGCAAACGTGACTTGGCTTCTGTGCAGTCTTACTTCCATTACCAATCGTAGCGTCGGACTGCCTCTCTGGTGTTGTTACCGTTCCTAAACCCAAACTGATCGTCATCTGTTAAGTTCGTCAATTTTATTTTTCATTTTTCTCTATATTATTGTTGTCAGAAATTTTGATGCATTAATTGTACGCTGAATGTGCAATTCTCGGACTTATCTGCTCATGCTCTATTCGGAACTGAGTGGATGATATTTTATTGAAAGTCTCATGATACGTCGCCAGTCTCATAGATTAAAAACACCAGCATGAATAGTCGTTTGGTTCTCACATCCTGCAGTGATCTGAAACATTCCGATGGAATGTTATCTATTCCTACTGGCTTATTTTAGCTTCCACATGCTCTCCATCATAAATACCTTCAATTTACTCCTTACACCCATAGGCTCTCTTCGGTGCATTTAACAGTGGAGTTCCATTGCACTCCTAATGTTGTCGCCCTTGCATTTAGTTTCACCGAAGGTTGTACTGACTATTCTATACGCTAAGTCAGTGCTCCGAACCATCTTTCTTTCACTTCTTTACATCTTTCCTCCTGCCGTTTCAGGTTTGATGCCCTGCGCTTCCATTGATTTCAGTCTTGAATGATTATATGCTGTAATTCTGTCTTTCTCTGAACATTTCTGTAACATCTTCTTTCGTCGATTAGTTGAACAACTATTTCTGCTACCGAAAATTTCTTCGGAGTTACCCTCCTTGTACCTATATTTCTCTGTCCAACATCTGTGTTTGCATGTTTAGAGATGTCCACTCTCTTCAACTGAGCGGTCTAATTCGGTATTCATTATCGCATGACCCATATTGCAAACGAACTTCGAAAGGGTCCTATGGTTTCTCATTACCTTAGTGTCATCCGCCACTGGTAGCTGAGTGGTCAGCGTGACGGAATGTCATACCTAACGTCGCAGGTTTGATTCCCGGCTGAGTCGAAGATTTTCTCCGCTCAGGGACTGGGTATTGTGTTGTCTTTATCATCATCATTTCATCCCCATCGACACGCAAGTCACCGAAGTGGCGTCAACTCGGAAGACTTGCACCAGGCGAACGGTCTGCCCGACGGGAGGCCTTAGCCACACGGCATTTACGTTAACCTTAGTGTCCCACTTCCTTTCATAATGATTCTTTCGGGTGATTCTCTTAAATTTCTTCCTACTCTTAATCTGTGCCATATTGTGGTCTGAGTCTATGCCTGCTCCTGGGATGCCTTACAATTCAATTTCTGCCTGGACGTGATTTAATCCTGCTTGAATCTTATGTATCTCCAGAAATTTTCCACGTACACCTCTTTCTCTTGCGATTCATGAGAAGAGTATTTGGTATTTCAATCTGAAATTTATTGCATAGCTCAGTTAAGCTTTCAGGGACGAAAGCACGATGGGGTAAGAGGGATATGTAATTCTGAAAGGGAAACCCGGTGTTAGGGGGTCAAAGCAACCTTTTATGCTTCGCATAGTCTTTGTAGTAGATCGTAGATACCTGGTTATTGTCACTGAGTGGAAGGGCGTAAACAAGAGGCTGCCATATCTAACAATTAGAATAGGAAACAAACCTATATAATAGTAAACGCACATGCAGCAACAGATGATAACGAAAAAGACAAGGCAGGAAGTGAATATTTTTTGTGCACTTTGGAAAATGTAGTGACAGATGTGGACAAAAGAAGTGTCACTATTTTGCTAGGAGATTTTAACGCGCAAATAGGCACAGAATGGAAGTTCAGAGGTCCTGTGGGAGATTATCCAGCCCACAAGAGAACAAACAAGTGTGGTCAGAGATTAGTGGACCTGTGTAGGAGACACAAGATGAGAATAATTATCACCCATTACAAAGCTAAGGCAAGCAAGAAAGCAACGTGGGCCAGACCTGGAAACAGGAGTGGGGAAAAACAGCCTGACCATGTAGCAATCCGTGACAATCACAGAGAGATTATGAACACGAAAGTGAGGAAATGTAGCACGATGGAATCACATCACTACCTTGTCAAAATAAAACGCATATGGATACCCAACAGAGCAAGGAAATGTAACACGATAAACACCCACAGAATCACCTAGATCATCTGAAAAAACACAGAGCAGAGTACTCAAAGAGAATGATAGTTCAGAGTGACTGGAAGAGAATGAGAGATATGATGGAAGAAGAGGCTTGACTGGCCACTAACAACAAGAAAAGTAAGCATGAGTGGTGGACAGATGAATGTGAAAACGCAGTCTAGACCAGGAGGATAGCATGGATGAAATGGCAATCCTGTAAAAAGCAACAAGACTGGTCAAAATTCCAGAATGCGAGAAAAATTGCTGGCAAAACGATCAGAAATGCCAAGAGAAGAGGATGGAATGAAAAACTTGAGGAAACAAACACAACCTTCAAGAAACACCAATCCCGTATCTTTTTCAGAGAAATGAAGAGCAGAATTAAAGGCTTCGAGACAAACGTACCCTTCGTTATAGAAAAAGAAGGCAGAATAAAAAATAGGTGAGAAAGTGTTGTGTGAGGAAATAGCTAGGTATTTCAGGGGTTTGCATAGTCTGGAAAGAAGCCATTATAATACCACTACACAAGAAAGGGGACAAGAAAGTACTGGATAATTTACAGGGGCATCTCTCTCTTAAACATAGGGTACAAGGTTCTGTAGAGAATCTTGCTGAACAGAGTAGAAGAACAACTGGGTCTGACACTAGGAGTGTACCAGTGCGGCTTTAAAAGAGGGAGGAGCTGTACAGAACAGATATTTGGAATAATAAGGATGATAGAACACTGACACAGGAAAGGACTTTCAAAAGGCTTACGTTTCAGTTGACAGAAGTACTCTGCTTGATGTGTTACAAGATAGAGTTATGGATGCTACAACACATGCAATAGTAACGGAAACGTTATGCGACACTACTGCCAGGATCAGGCATCGCAGTACGCTGTCAGACAGCCAACTGCTTATTCATCCTACAAATACAGTTATTCATTCTGCCAATTATCTATTACAAACAAAATTTAATACATGCTCCTGCAGTAGTTTCGGTGTGAGATGACTCCTGGCAGTTTCTGTACGCTGAGAGCAACTCCTTCGCGTGTCTACAACGCAATTTGTAAACGTCTCCATGGCAAAGCCTCTCCATAGCTCTATAGACGGCTACTGTTTTCGCCTGCAGGTATTTACTCTTAGCAATCGAGGATTGTCAAAAGCGCTGTCATCGAAGGAATGCAAGGAACACGAACGTCACACCCGCTTACGCCAAACCAGCCATTCGGCCATAGCAGAACACTAAATTGAAAATGGACACTCAGCGAAATTCGAAGAGACAAAAATCCTGACGGCCACAAGTGCCTACTGGGACAATATCTACAAGGAGACTATAGAAATTCGCGTAACAGGTAACCTCATTAACAGGGACACCGGGTTTCAACTTAGCAAGGCCTGGAAACCATTATTAAACACCATCAAGGGGCTACGGCGCGAGCGGACGCGAGATCCTTTCGCCACGGCGGACGGAGATGAACTGCGCCTACCACCGGACGTGGCTGCATCTACCCCCACCCATCCCACCACGCGGCGCCCCGCCGGCCGTCCGCGCCGGGGTACGACTCGGGACCCCGCGAGCATAAATACCACGGACACAGCGCAGACAGATCATTCCATCAGCACCACCTGATGATGGCGGAACGGTTATCGTGGAACTTCGACGATCGGATCCGGCTGGACACCCGAGAACCTTGGATACAAGAATTACTCTCTAATACACACCAAACAAGAAAGCGAGTACATTAGTAGGTTGTTTAAGATAATTTACGCAATTTCTGCCAAACGGCTAAACAGACAGACAACAGAGCTGGATAGTAAAAACATAGTAAAGTAAGTCATTTATATGCCACGTTTGGTTCTAAATTGCTCCAAGTGTCCCTGAGTTATGTTTTTATATTCCCTCCTGTCACCCTTAACCTCAGTTGTACGGTTTCTAGGGAGCTATACTTTCACAGTAACTTTTTCTCAGGTCGCAGCTGATATGTGTTTTCATCTACGTAGAAACCGCTTCAGGCCTTACTCAGGTGCACATATAAATCGAATAGTTGTTGCACATAACTTCTGCAACAGGTAATTAGGCACTTTGCTCCGGTGGGGGCTTTGACACTATCTGTCAAGCAGTCATCGTAGACAAACTCCAATTGGACAGGCGGTGTTCTGTGTTATGCTTCTTTGTTAACCTGTTTTCAGCCCCACCTCTTCTTTATTACACAATCACCCTGTTCTGAGCTATTTTTAAATAACAAGTATCTAGGTCACGGGAAAGTTAATTTCAAATCAGCTGTAAATTTTGTACCGAACAGATAGGTAGTGAAGAAAGTGACATACAGGAGACGTTTTAAAGTAAATCTGGTATCTTACGTTAGTTTAATTACTAGAATGATAATGTCACTTTGTTCTGTAATTGCTCTAAATTTATTTTCCGAGTAACACAACGTAACTAACAGTGCACTAATAGGTAATATTTTTATTTATGTGGTGTGTCAATGAAGATGTACAATGAAGGCAAAGAATAAATATAAATGTTATCTTTAAGTGGTCGCCACAAGTTGACCAGGTAAACTCCGAGGTGAGGAACTCTTCAGTGCCCTGAAACCTGAATCGGCGCAGTTTGTGTTTCGCTCCCAGTATCTTCTGTCTACAGTGACTGTGGCGTCTGGCGTACTGCCATTCCGCGGCCTTCTGCGGGAGCCAAAATAAACCCCGGTGCACGCAGCGGCACTAAGCGGAACTTCTGGTAAATAGACAGAAGTCGCGGCGCGGTGCGCAGGATGTCCCGACTTAGAGCCGTGTATAAGCAAAGAACGACACAAAGCCCTGCAAAGAGGTCTGAAGTGAGAGAGGTCCCCGGCGCGGAGAAGCCGGCGGAACAAAGGCGCGACGGGTCTCCCGCCTGGAACAAATGCCGGCCGCCGGAAGCTCCAGCCCACCACTCTCCTGCAGGCAGCAGCACTGTCGCGGAACAGCCTGCGGGGAAGTCCCGCGCTCGTAGCTGTTGCTTTTTCCTTACTTGGCGAGTCGTTTAGCGTGTTCAGCTGGTGCTCACGTAAGCTCCCAACCAACCGAGCATCGACTTTCGTAATTCAAGTAACTCAAATTGTATTGCTTGAGGTATTTATGAAAATAACTGTGTCTGTGTTCAGCACTGTTTATTCTCTGAAGGACAATATTTTAATCCTTTTCCGGTGCCAACAATTGCAGTTTCAGCAACAATGTCATTTTAAGTGGAAATTACATGTCGAAACACAGAGAAAAATTTAACCAACGAGAAAGAGAGAGAAGGCTCATATTGTTAGAATAATTATCGAGAACAATATGAAATGTGTATCCAGACTGACCTCCAAGTCTATTTGCCATGAGAAATTAACTAGAATTCTATATGTTAACTTAAGAATACAAAACATGGGAGACACAAAGGCAGTACAAATTTTTTTTCAGAATATAACTTGGAGGTAGCTCTTGAAAACCTCGTAACTCCACCTAATTGTGAAAACCTCTTAAGTCCATTAACCAGTAACACCATTATCTGATATCTGAAAGCGAATGAATTTCTCTTGTCTGTTAATAGTCAATAACTACACTTCTGATATATATAGTGCATTTAAAATTAGTGGCAACTTTTGACATTTGGCTGACCGGAGAGAGATGTGACGCTATTGCCCAGGTAACACCAACGGCGAGCTGGCTTCCCTACCAGGCCGCCAGAGGTTCGGCTGGTAAAGCACCCTTGTTGTCACATTATGAATAAACAGTACCACGTGGTGTTACGCATTAGATGCATCAAAGTTCGTCAGCTCTCTTAAAGTAGTGTTTTCAGGCGTTGAAGTGTTCTGTGATCGTCAGGTATTGCGAACAAGTGTTTTGTATTGGTGTCCCATTAAGAACAACAGCGCAGTACTTTGAATGCAAGTTCCTCGGAATTCGACAATACTTAAGGGCAAAACGCCATAGCACTCCGTTGTGATGCATAAAGCTCCAACAATGCTGTGGAGGAAAGCGGATGATTTTGCTCTCGATACAAAGAAAGTTTCCATGAGGTAAGGTTGAATCTTCTTAAGGCGCAGTTAATGAACCTGTAGTGTTGTGCAAGCCAAAACTTCACGCTACCAGGTCAACGAACTGGCTAATGGCAGTTAATGGAACCTGTAGTGTTGTGCATGCCAAAACTTCACGCTACCTAGTCAACAAAGCGGCTAATGGCAAAGGAAATAGTTTAGGTTTCCTCCGACAAAAGGAGCCACTGCGAATGTTGCATGACAGGACTGATCTTGAGTTGTCAGCCATAATAAGAAGGTAGTTGCGGAAACATTGATTCATGAAGGACATATTCCTTAAAACGAGGAATATGTAACTTCTCTTGTTTCCATGTTAAAATCTGATTCTTTTTGTTGTCAAAACACATCAGAGTTTGAAATATTCATGCTCTTAACATTATAATTCAGTTTAAATTACGTCAGAATCCTCAAATGCGTAATATTAAACTCACAACTGACTGCAAGCCAGGTCAATAGTTTATGAAATAGTCCATTGGCGGTATAAAAATAAACTTGTAACTTCTTCACTTACATTGTTACAAAACCCACAGCAGTTCTCGTTTCACCAGCTATCGATGGTCGTCAACAATTACATTATTTCACAGAAAAAATTTGCAGTCACTTGAATATCGCGGTAGATATGGAAGTTTTGCATATTAATCATATGGTAAAACACTATCGTCTTTGCGCGCTGTCATTTGCCAAAATACATGCATTACATTTTCTCGAGATAGGAAACAGACGGCGATATCCTTCCAAGTCAAAAGAATAATTCACTATACAATCTACATTTAAAGCCAGCCGCGGTGGCTGTGCGGTTCTAGGCGCTGCAGTCCGGAACCGCGGGACTGCTACGGTCGCAGGTTCGAATCCTGCCTCAGGCATGGATGTGTGTGCTGTCCTTAGGTTAGTTAGGTTTAAGTAGTTCTAAGTTCTAGGGGACTGATGACCTCAGATGTTAAGCCCCATAGTGCTCCGAGCCATTTGAACCAATCTACATTTAATACACAGAAACACGTAACCTAACACGCAACAAACACAAACTCATATCGTTACCTATGTTTCACTGCAAGCTACGAATTTTTGGCAGTAGTTTACCTACTATCGAAATATCACAATAACTATGACCATTGACGAAATGATAGGTGGTTCATCATGAAGCTGACAAACTGAACTACAAGCTGTCCGAGAAGGGCAGTTTATTACCGAACATTTTCTTTAAATCGTTTGTGAAAGATCGCTGGTCGACCGACTTGCTCTTCACACAGTCAAACGCCGCGCCGAATAGGCCTGGCATTATACTATGGTCATCTGCTGACGCGTCCAGCAAACGCTGGCAACTACGCCACCCTCTACTCGCTGCGTACTGAACTGTCAAAAGCAGCAACTTGATTTAAACGTACTATAGTTACGCATATAGCATCACTATCTGTATCACTTTATACATTTTTAAGAAACCGTCTTTACTTCTCCTGTAAATTTAACAAAATGGAGTTACGAGGTTTTCATCGCCTACCATCTAAATGTTAAAATTAGAAAGATTCCAAAGCAAAAGAGGTGAGAGAATATTTACGAAATTTGGAGAAAGCGAATGATACGTAGTGGATACATATTTGAATGTGAGTCGAGTAACCTGCAACGGAGATCAAGTTTAAACATCCAAATAGTGACTTGCAAGCATTAATCAATATTTCTTGAGATCAATTATGTGGACTATGCCTGAAATTTTATATATACTACACGATGCGTAAATTTGTTCAGTCTGCTTACGCGCTAAGATTTCCGCTTATGAAAGACCCTGAATGAGGTATTGCAATGGTAGCGCTTATAAGTAAGTCCAACAACGAAATGAGAAAATATTTTCTATCAAATCATATTACACGACGGTGAACCCACGACGGAAAATGGGATTCAGAGCACGTTTTTTCGTACTGCCGGAGCTGAATGAAAAACAGGAAAAAATTGTTCGTTGAATAAACATCTCAGCCGCAGACGTCTGTAATCGTTGGTTATCTGTTACAACACCTAAACTTGAATACACTGCATGCTTGAAGACGTTAATATCCTCCCCAATACAGAGATCGAGGCAATGACTATGTCCTAATCATATTCTTTTCTAACACAAGCATGATACGAAGACTTTTTAATCGCCGCCGAAGACACGTGTTGCCTGTAGGACAATAGCAAACGAAGAATATCGTTTACGAAGGTCTTCATTTCAGAGCAAAACCAGAAAATAGTTTATCGTTATATGTATAATGAAGGAATCATGTCGTTCTAATTCTACAAATTAACTGAAGTTAAGCTTCAAGACGAATCTCATCGTCCGTAAAACTTCTTTTACGAATAGGCCTAGTAATTGTTAAGAAGTAAGTACACATGTAATATTACCCCTTTCTCACTGCAGAAGCTCCGAATCTCAGGGGGAATGTTCAGCAGACTAATAACGTTGCAAAAATTGAGTTTTTCATTCAAAATTTATGACGCTGTGGCATTTCTTACCTTATCAAATGTGAAAATTTTTCGACGGCATGGATCCAGATCGTAAAATTATTCCATAAGAGCAAGTATTCCGCAATGATAGCAGAGCATTTCCAACTCATCTGCCCTTCTCATATAAAAGTAGCTGTCATGAAGGCCAGTAGCTATAAATACTGAAATGTTGCTGTGAGCAAATACTTGTGATACTTAGTGGCAAAAATGACTACTCAGTGATAAGACACACTCTGAACGATCTTTTTTTTTTTTTTTTTTTTTTTTTTTTTTTTTTTTTTTTTTTTTTTTTTTTTTTTTTTTTTTACAGCTTAACACGCGGACTTGCCAGAAACAATGCGCAAGCAAACTAAAGAAAATACTGAGCACGACTCGATTTAACAATTTGTGCTATTTCTGAAACTAGATTGTAAATTGTGAGCAGTAAAAATTTACAAGTTCACAAATGAGCTGATCCTGGTATGTTAAACACCAGTGATTCCTTGCACTCATATCGTTATTTCTTAAAATGGTAATTATGTCATTAATGCTGAGTTTTTGCTGTAACATATTTGTTTCTTGTATTTATGTTTTGCCTAGAGAGACGCCTGTTGAAGAAGGTTAATTGTTTGTTAGTGAGACTGTGTATAGGACAGTTTTCAACGAGAGATTTTCTCAGCACAAGGAAGCCCTCAGTACCATCAGAAGAATGATTTAACAGGTCACCGATGGCTAAACAGTCGTCAGTAGCATGAAAAACAGTCTAAATCAAATCACCTGTATTTTTACGTCGATGAAGTCTCTCCTCTTCCCGTTTATAATACACACTTAATTTGAAGATGAGACTAGTGTCACCTTCTCAGTGGGCCACTATAGTTATTTAGTTTCCCTCAACAAGAGCTCTTGTAACTATAATACGTAGTGCTCATTGATAATCCCGTTTAATTCCTTCATAACTGTTACGGGACTGTGCGGCACTTCAGTTACCTGTCACACACAAATATACTCTGCTCTACATCACTCAATTTCTCTTCCACTTACACCAAATTATAGTATTACAATGATTTTTCTGGTATCTGTCCTGAAGTATATCACATCGCTTGGCATCGGCAGTTCTAGTAGCCCACGTCGTGCAGATTTAACATCGTGTACTATTTGGAAACAATGGTTTATGAAGATGTATGACAAGCGAAGTAAGAGAGTACATATTGAAGCCAGATGTGTACGAGACAGTTTGTTGAAGACTCCGTTCGAGCGTGTAACAAACATACCCTGTAATGCCTCTCACTTCGCTGTGCCCGATAAGGTATAAGTGCGGTCTCGACCATTGATTGTGAACTCCAGAAGCAGGGAAAAATACGATTCAAATTCCCGTCGGGTCAATCCGATAAAATTTTATAGGCAAACGTCAAGAGATGTTTCCTTAAAGTGATCGACAAGAGATTTAGTTCCCCAGTCTTATCAAATAACGCTTGAACTTCTTTTCTAATGACCTGTTGCTCAACTGGATGTCAGACTTCAGTTTCCAATCCTTTCCTACCCTATAACCAGGTATGAAGCGTCGTCTCTACGTAAGCCAATAAGAAAACTAATTTTTCAGTCAGTATCACCGAACAACCATGGCTTTGTTATGCAGGTGTAGTAGTGTTGATTTCTCAAAGTATACCCGTCACATTGTTAACGAGTTAAAAGAACATATGCTAACAGAACAATTATGGATTTATGGGCCGTCACCTCTGGCACCTAGAAATTTTCCACCTTTTCACATTACTCTCGAACCCCTTATTAGGGATTTTCTCTCTGGCGCAGGTCCCTGGCATTTGTATGAAGTATTTCAAACTGGAAAGACCAAAGTTATTACTATTAGATGAAACAATTTACTTACATTAAGCTCCTCCATGATCTCGTAGAAAGCCACAAATTTCTGCTTTCATCGATGACACTGAGTGAAATACACTGTTTCTGAATAACGGCAGACAGAAAACCAGATCAGTTTCTCTGTCAGTAGTACAACTACAGCGTGTGATACGCTTGGATGTCGACACTCTGCTTGCAAATATATCTCAGTTTCATTAAGAGTCGTATGTTGTCACTGAAGATTGCCTTTTTACTTCGGAGGAAAAAATTCTATGACTGTTCTTTTAAATGTAGCGGCAGAGAGAGAGAGAGAGAGAGAGAGAGAGAGAGAGAGAGAGAGAGAAAGAGAGATAGATAGATAAACGGAATGACACGGTTATTATTATGTTTGGATGTGAACAGGTGTTACCTGAGTACCTGCATATTATGAAATGCAGTATGTCGCAATAACTTCACCAATAAGATATTGAAGCAGGAACCCCAGTTGCGAAGACTTATGTAAAGAAGTGAAACAAGCTGCAAAGGAATGGAGACAAACTGATAAACGAACTGAATTAATAATTAATGCAGAAGAGCACCTTCACATATTTCTTGCATATAAAGAAACTTTATTCACTTAAAAGGTAATGAATTTGTAGATGTTCTACCTCACGTCAGTCATGAAGTCTACGTAGAAACTACTCTCTCTGAAACACAAACAGCACAAGTTAGAGAGCAAACATTCTACACATCCGCTTTTGTAGCCAACCAGTCGCAATGTTATGTCATTCTCTGTCTGACTGAACAAATATTTGGAATTTGGTGTTGGTACAATATTTTACGGAAGCCATTGGAAGAACAAACGGTTAATTTTTTTCTGTTGCAGTGTCATTTCCTATACGTGATTGTGTCACAGGATATAACCGCTTCATCAGATAATTAATATATGCCTTGGATATTATGTCACTGTGTTGTACGTCTAATAAAGTCCTTATATAAACAAACGTAGATCACATTAGCACTGAAATTTGTTCACCAATAAAAATTATATTAAGGACTTATGTAATAAAGATGGTATTGTATAACCTCACTCTATTTTTCCCCTGTTTGGCAGTCATGATAGCCCATACTCTCATGTGCCTGCTAATCTTGTCTGCTACATCTCCTTCAACTTACAATGAAGCATAAATAATTCGTCAAACCCATTAGCGCTGGCCGGGGTGGCCGATCGGTTCTAGGCGCTACAGTCTGGAGCAGCGCGACCGCTACCGTCGAAGGTTCGAATCCTACCTCGGGCATGAATGTGGGTGATGTCCTTAGGTTAGTTAGGTTATGTAGTTCTACGTTCTATGGAACTGATGACCTCAGAAGTTAAGTCCCATAGTGCTCAGAGACATTCGAACCATTTTTTTCAAACCCATTGGCAAAACACACATACTGGTCTGTTGATATCCTAACTAATAGATACTGACATGTTTGTTTTCTTAAAAGAAAATGAAGTAATGTTTATGGTGATATTGTGGTTGATTGAAAAGGTTCTTTTTGTTTCCTTGTGCCACACTGACACGATAATTCACAACGTCGCAACCGCTTCTACCAGCCGGTGGTTGTATTCAGACTATCAACAGACACAAAGAGGAGACGAAGAATCGCTACACAAATTGTAAAACCAGCGAACTAATCAATGATTAAAAAGAATATAACCATATCCAAACGTACGTTATGCAAACGGTTTCCGTTTCGTTTTAAATACTGAAGCTGACAGTTGACAGATTTCGAGATTTTGTAGGGGAAGTGAAATTCTATCTTTGTCTAACCTTAGGTGTCTATATTTGTGAAGGTAATTATTGCTCCTGCAGATTTTACAGTTATTTTCTTTAGAATAATGTGAGATGATTGTTTATACAATGTGTAAAGGTTTTTAGACAATTTTTAACTTTTTACGTTTATAAGAATGGCAAGATGGATACTGGTGTGGGGAATGGCTCATAGGCACAACAACCTATCCAGTAATTACCTTGTTTGGAATATAAACTTACATAGAAAGTTGTAATAATTTATAGAAGTTCATTTGTATTATTAATATGTGTTGCAATAGTTCGCTGCCCGATTTACAACGCATTGCTTTCTCTCTCTTCTTCACAGATGTTCCTCAGACTGAGCTTCGCTTAGGAGCAAACCTGAATCCTAACGACATCGAGGAAGGGGACGATGTGTACTTCGAATGTGAAGTCAACGCCAATCCCAGTGCCTACAAAGTGATGTGGAAGCACAACGTAAGTACATTTCTGGTTATTTTTAGACATATTCATTTTCAAGCGTCTTCTAACCAAACTGCGTGTCTATGGAATATCGCCGGCCGCGGTGGTCTAGCGGTTCTAGGCGCGCAGTCCGGAACCGCGCGACTGCTACGGTCGCAGGTTCGAATCCTGCCTCGGGCATGGATGTGTGTGATGTCCTTAGGTTAGTTAGGATTAAGTCGTTCTAAGTTCTAGGGGACTGATGACCACAGATGTTAAGTCCCATAGTGCTCAGAGCCATTTTCTATGGAATATCACCTCAGTTGTGCGACTGGGTTGGTGTTTTCCTGTCAGAAAAGTCACACTTTCGTTGTCATAGACGGAAAGTCATCGAGTTAAACAGAAATATCATCTGGCGTTCTCCAATGAAGTGTTATAGGCCCGCTATTGTTCCTGATCTATGTTAACGACATAGGAGTCAGTCTGCATAGTCCTCTTAGATTATTTGCGGATGATGCTGTCATTTACCGTCTTGTATAGTCATCTGATGACCAAAACTATTTCCAAAATGATTTAGATAAGATATCTGTATGATTCGAAAACTGGCAATCGATCCTGAATAAGGAAAGGTGTGAAGTTATTTACATGAGCACTAAAAGAAATTAGCTAAATTTCGAGTACGCGATAAGTCACACGAATCTGAAGGCTGTAAATTCAACCAAATAATTAGGGATTACAATTACAAATAACCTAAATTGGAACGATCACATACGCAATATTATGGGTAGAGCAAACGAAAGACTGCGATTGATTGGAAGAACACTTAGAAGGTGCAACAGGTCTACTAAAGAGACTGCATACATTACACTTGTCCGCTTTATTCTGGAGAATTGCTCTGCAGTGTGGGATCTGAGTCAGGTGGGCCTGTCGGATGATATCTAAAAAGTTAAGAGAAGGGCGGCTCGTTTTATATTATCGCAAAATAGGGGAGATAGTGCCACATACAAGTTACGTGAATTGGAGTGACAATCAGTAAAACAAAATCGTTTTCGTTGCGACGGGTATCTTCTCATGAAATTTCAATCCCCAGTTTTCTCCTCCGACTTCGGAAACATTCTGTTGCCACCCACCTACATAGGGAGAAATGACCATCACGATAAAATAAGAGAAATCACGGCTCGCACAGAAAAATTTAAGAGCTCGTTTTTCCCGCGCGTCGTTAGAGAGTGGAATGGTAGAGAGACAGCTTGAAGGTGGTTCATTGAATTCTTTTCCAGGCACTTAATTGTGAATAACAGAGTAATCATGTAGATGTAGATAAATGTTTGGCACATGGTCTGTGGTGAGGTGATATGCTGGTGCCCTATTGGGCACCAATCATGTTGGAAACTTTCTGTTTTTTTAGTCTTTTAAGAATTGTTGGACACGAGGCAGCAACGATGGGATATATCAGGGACATAATGCACAAAGGAAAAAATGGTTAATTGGAAGCCTCACACAACTAAAAACAATTACGTCAATAATTTATATTTTGAAGTATACTTTTGAAATCATTTCAAATTGTCCATTTGTCTTTCTTCTGTGCCACCTTCGACACGATACTTCATTCATTCTTAAACTAGTGGTCTGCAGTACTGTGTTATTCCGCCATTAGTGGAGGCTGTTACTTTCCGTCAAAGCTTCGTACTTGCTCCTAGTATATCGATGCGTCTCTCCTGCTACGGCAGTTGATTAGACTACACCTTGATGAATAAAAGTATCATTGACAATTTCTGTTTGCTCGTAGGCATCATATACACTGAAGAGCCAAAGAAACTGGTACACATTGCTAATACCGTGTAGGGCATCTGCGAACACGCAGAGCCAATATAGCGATAGGTTGTATAGCGAATCATTAGCGATATTAATGTGGTAGAGGTAATGTAATGGTATCTTGATTCAGGAGATAGAAAAGTTATGTACCAGCGTTCGAAACTGCGGCGTTAGTTATAGCGGATGAAGGGAACCGAAAACTGCGAAATATGCACGAGCTTTGAAAATACGACTATGTGACACGATCCACCGGCGTGGGAATACGCGGTAACGAATTTCTATTTCTATTTGTTAAAAGAATCAGCAACCAGTTGCTCAAGAGGAATTTTACTTCTTTATCGGTTTCAGGCACCTTTCAGGGACATATTCTTGAAGGAAAAAAACCTTGTTTCACAAAGCACCTAGCATCTAGCAAACGTTGGTCTATCGTTTATTCATGTGATTTTGAAACACACCTCTGTCGGTTTTTGAAAATTTTTGAACACATTATAAGTAGATTTCTGCTCAAATCATAAGTTGATTTTTGAATGCGTGCATAGTGTAGGTGAAATCCCTCCCAAGGGAAGCACCTTGTTGTCAAGACATTGAAAACTTTCCCGCACACATAAGGGACCGGGCTGTACGAGCTGAACCGAATAAACCCCAATGGGTGAATACCAATCGTTGTTAGTTTATGTGGTTGATAGGATGTGTGAATGATAAGAGTTGTTACAATTATTAGCGGAATCCACAGACCCAGAGTACCAGAGTGGAAATTAACCACTACCAGGAATAACAGGTGAGCAAGATCACATATTACCTTCTCGGTGTAACCAAGAAAATGAAATTTTGAGAAATTTTTTTTGCAAGATCACTACACAAATAAGGGTCAGTTGTTCAGACCCGGTTAGCAGCCACTAAAGTTCTATTCTCTGAATATCGTGGAAAACACGTTGTACGAACACGTCATATCGCCTAAGCTGAGAATAAAAGCAGGATAACTCAACTCATGATTCTGGCAGCGTTAGTGAAATTAACAGGAGAATAGGTTTTGACAATCTACATCTACATCTACATTTATACTCCGCAAGCCACCCAAAGGTGTGTGGCTGAGAGCATTTTACGTGCCACTGTCATTACCTCCCTTTCCTGCTCCAGTCGCGTATGGTTCGCGGGAAGAACGACAGTCTGAAAGCCTCCGTGCGCGCTCTAATCTCTCTAATTTTACATTCGTGATCTCCTCGGGAGGTATAAGTAGGGGAAAGCAATATATTCGATACCTCATCCAGAAACGCACCCTCTCGAAACCTGGCGAGCAATCTACACCGCGATGCAGAGCGCCTCTCTTGCAGAGTCTGCCACTTGAGTTTATTAAACATCTCCGTAACGCTATCACGGTTACCAAATAACCCTGTGACGAAACGCGCCGCTCTTCTTTGGATCTTCTCTATCTCCTCCGTCAAACCGATCTGGTACGGATCCCACACTGATGAGCAATACTCAAGTATAGGTCGAACGAGAGTTTTGTAAGCCACCTCCTTTGTTGATGGACTACATTTTCTAAGCACTCTCCCAATGAATCTCAACCTTGTACCCGCCTTACCAACAATCAATTTTATATGATCATTCCACTTCAAATCGTTCCGTACGCATACTCCCAGATATTTTACAGAAGTAACTGCTACCAGTGTTTGTTCCGCTATCATATAATCATACAATAAACGATCCTTCTTTCTATGTATTCGCAATACATTACATTTGTCTATGTTAAGGGACAGTTGCCACTCCCTGCACCAAGTGCCTATCCGCTGCAGACCTTCCTGCATTTCGCTACAATTTTCTAATGCTGCAACTTCTCTGTATACTACAGCATCATCCGCGAAAAGCCGCATGGAACTTCCGACACAATCTACTAGGTCATTTATATATATCGTGAAAACCAATGGTCCCATAACACTCCCCTACGGCACGCCAGAGGTTACTTTAACGTCTGTAGACGTCTCTCCATTGATAACAACATGCTGTGTTCTGTTTGCTAAAAACTCTTCAATCCAGCCACACAGCTGGTCTGATATTCCGTAGGCTCTTACTTTGTTTATCAGGCGACAGTGCGGAACTGTATCGAGCGCCTTCCGGAAGTCAAGAAAAATAGCATCTACCTGGGAGCCTGTATCTAATATTTTCTGGGTCTCATGAACAAATAACGCGAGTTGGGTCTCACACGATCGCTGTTTCCGGAACCCACGTTGATTCCTACATACTAGATTCTGGGTTTCCAAAAACGACATGATACTCGAGCAAAAAACATGTTCTAAAATTCTACAACAGATCGACGTCAGAGATGTAGGTCTATAGTTTTGCGCAACTGCTCTACGACCCTTCTTGAAGACTGGGACTACCTGTGCTCTTTTCCAATCATTTGGAACCCTCCGTTCCTCTAGAGACTTGCGGTACACGGCTGTTAGAAGGGGGGCAAGTTCTTTCGCGTACTCTGTGTAGAATCGAATTGGTATCCCGTCAGGTCCAGTGGACTTTCCTCTATTGAGTGACTCCATTTGCTTTTCTATTCCTTGGACACTTATTTCGATATCAGCCATTTTTTCGTTTGTGCGAGGATTTAGAGAAGGAATTGCAGTGCGGTCTTCCACTGTGAAACAGCTTTGGAAAAAGATGTTTAGTATTTCAGCTTTACGCGTGTCATCCTCTGTTTCAATGCCATCATCATCCCGGAGTGTCTGGATATGCTGTTTCGAGCCACTTACTGATTTAACGTAAGACCAGAACTTCCTAGGATTTTCTGTCAAGTCGGTAGATAGAATTTTACTTTCGAATTCTCTGAACGCTTCACGCATAGCCCTCCTTACGCTAACTTTGACATCGTTTAGCTTCTGTTTGTCTGAGAGGCTTTGGCTGCGTTTAAACTTGGAGTGAAGCTCTCTTTGCTTTCGCAGTAGTTTCCTAACTTTGTTGTTGTACCTCGGTGGGATTTTCCTGTCCCTCACAGTTTTACTCGGCACGTACCTGTCTAAAACGCATTTTACGATTGCCTTGAACTTTTTCCATAAACACTCAACATTGTCAGTGTCGGAACAGAAATTTTCGATTTGATCTGTTAGATAGTCTGAAATCTGCCTTCTATTACTCTTGCTAAACAGATAAACCTTCCTCCCTTTTTTTATATTCCTATTAACATCCATATTCAGGGATGCTGCAACGGCCTTATGATCACTGATTCCCTGTTCTGTACTTAAAGAGTCGAAAAGTTCGGGTCTGTTTGTTATCAGTAGGTCCAAGATGTTATCTCCACGAGTCGGTTCTCTGTTTAATTGCTCGAGGTAATTTTCGGATAGTGCACTCAGTATAATGTCACTCGATGCTCTGTCCCTACCACCCGTCCTAAACATCTGAGTGTCCCAGTCTATATCTGGTAAATTGAAATCTCCACCTAAGACTATAACATGCTGAGAAAATTTATGTGAAATGTATTCCAAATTTTCTCTCAGTTGTTCTGCCACTAATGCTGCTGAGTCGGGAGGTCGGTAAAAGGAGCCAATTATTAACCTAGCTCGGTTGTTGAGTATAACCTCCACCCATAATAATTCACAGGAACTATCCACTTCTACTTCACTACAGGATAGACTACTACTAACAGCGACGAACACTCCACTACCGGTTGCATGTAATCTGTCCTTTCTAAACACCGTCTAAACACCGTCTGTACCAATGACAAGAATAGTTGCAGAATTAGTGACAAGGTTGTATATTAGAACAGGGAAGGAGAACAAACGTGGATTTCACACAAATTATATGGATGAATGTGACAATCCCAAATTTATGTAAACATTTCGCGCTACTACTATTTCTAATGCTTGAGAACCTGGAGCGTATGAATGAAATATGAAACTATTTCCTAACATAAAACTTTTTGCTTGTGATAAGCCTAATAGGCATCTCACATTGGTAGTTCGTTATTTATATTCTTTCGTGCTATTTACGTAAATGAGGTAAATAAAAATTACAATTTATGCCAGAACAGTCTGCCTAATTTGGTGAATTACAATTGCTGCAATATCAGAAAGGCAAGCAGTGACAAAATTGACGTAATAAAAGCGATAAACCACGGCACTCTTGGCTAGTATTCATATTAACAGCGTGTGCATTATGCTTTGTAGTGCATTGCTTTAGAACTGTGTCTTCATAAAGCAATCAAAGGACAACTGTAACAACATACAATCAGATCCACAAGCAAGTGTATGTTGTTGTCTCTATGAAATAAAAGACACTGTTATAAATACAGGTTTACGTGAAAATACATGTTATTACTATTTGCACAGTAGCCCAATAGTTAATCCAATCCCCGCCATTAACGATTATAGCTTGGCACTTTAGCCCTCTCTCCAGTAAATTATACACGTTCCCAACCTCTAAATACCGTTTGATCTACTTCGCAAGGAATGTCTTTGACTTTCTAAGAATTTTAGCAGCAGCTTCATATGAAAGCTTTGGTCCCTTTGGATGATTTACGAGGAACACTGCCTGGTGACGCTTCAGGTATTCTGCTCTCATTTTAAACTGCAACAGACAAAACAAAACGTTCGTCTTTCAGACTGTTTATCTATGCACTGTGCAAAAAGCGCATTGATTACAGATTCGAGACCACTACCGGAGATGTCACTGTGGACGTTACATTTACAATTATGGCATACTCTTTCTTAGGAAACTGACTGTACATGCTGTCGACGAGCAGGCAGAGGATTCTGCAGTCTTGTTGAGCTGCCACCCCAAAGATGAGCCAAACGGAGAAGGATACCAGACGTTTCAAATACAGGATAGTACTTCATGTGAGGCTCACATGTTGCAGGGGGCGCCGCTGCATCACAGCACGTCTGACGGCATCATCGTAAGTACGCACAACCTGGCGCTGCAGATGGTGAGCAAGCACCAGGCTGGCAACTACACCTGTTCCGCCTCCAACATCGAAGGCGACGGCGCCAGCAACACCGTCCAGCTCAGGGTCATGTGTGAGTACGCGGCAGGGCGCACTTACATCTTCACTGTGCATGCCTCCATACAAAGTGTGGTGGAAGGTACTTGTGGTACAGGAGTTCCCTCCTCCCGTCTTCCATTCGCAAACGGTACGTGGGGTGAACGACTATCGATAAATCTCCGTGCGACATTAATTTTTCTGTTTTTTCTCATCGCGATCATTTAGGGAGACATATGAGGGAGGAAATAATATGTTGCACGATTCTTCTCCGAACTTACGCTTTCGAAGTTTCAAAAGGAAAGTTCACTGTGTGAAGCGTCTTGCAGCATCTGCCACTGGAGTTTTATGAGCATTTATGCAAAACTTTCGAATTAATTAACTAATTACATAATTAATTGTGCCACTCTTCATTTGATCTCTGTCTCGCTTGCTAAGCATGCTTAGCACTTTTCCTTCTGTTACAATATTTACCCCATTTAGCTCGCGATATTTCTCAAACGTGTCTTTCAAACTGCTTTTTTCCCGAGAAGAAAATATTTTCTCTTTTTCTGATACAGCCATTCAAACGAATCAAGATAGCGGTAGCATGTTTAAGAACAAAGCGTGTTCCTCTGCAGAGCCTCCTACCATCAGTGAAATATTGCCATGAACCCAACCATGACAGAAAAATTCTACTGGAACTCATTACTTACCTGCTGCATTGATTATAAAATTACAGTCATTGTAGGACGTACTTTTACCATTGATATGAAAACATTGCCTAAGCAAGCATGGAGTATGTTTTCATATCCAGAGCATGAAATCAGTCTATGAAGGTGATGTGTAAAGCCTTGCTGTTCTCACTACACTGGCTGACGCTAAAATGAGGGAGCACGTTAAAATTTACAATAATGAAACTAGAAGCAATAGGATTGGAGATGGTGGGGCTGGGAACCTACTTTAAGGCGATTCTTGAAAAAGCCATATAACACTTTTATGACCTGCCTTATGTAAAAATAAATTAATCCTGTGCAGTCTTCCACAGACTGACCACTCCACCGTTCTGCGGATACCCTTCACTTTGTAAAGTGCATCTGCGAAAACCAGCTAGACAGAAAGCAGCAAAAACTGCATCTTTCTGGTTTAAGTGATGGCTTAATGGGCGCTCTTACTTCTGTAACGCCGTTGAAGGAACTGCATGTAATAGATAAAAAGCAGTTGCTATGAGTGGTAACACCTTTACGCTGAAGTCCCTGTGTCCAAATTCAATTGAACAGTAATGTGTGGAGCGAACAATGACTATTTTTAACGTAATTAAAGTTTGAAGTAGAACAGAACCAAATTTGAAGTTCTGTTCATTTTATTTAACTGATGACAGGTTTTGGGTTTCAGAACGCATTATCAATTCAATCACACAGAAAAAATGGCGTATTCCTTGACAGGAGGCAAACCATGTTAATACTGCTCATACGTACCTATGCTAAGTCAAGTTTTTCATTGATCATTGGCAGGAATAACATAAAACTGTACGGAGTTGTATGATTGTACTGCTAATGGTCACTGAAAACTTGATTTAGAGCTTAGAGACAAGTATGTAAAATATTAACATGATTTGCGTTTCAACATGGAATAAACCTTTTTCTTCTCTTCGGATGATTTCGAAATGGGTTCTGATACACGAATTCGGTCTTGAATTAAATAAAATGGATTGAAATACGCAACTTTTGCAGTTTTCTACATCAAACTGTTTTACACAAGTTGCTATCCTGTTATTAACCCAGCATGATGGAATGACAATTGTTGCCTTGTCACCATTCAGGCCCAGCGAAAGCAACAGACAACATTAAGAGTCTGCCACATTTATAAACATAAGAAGTGCTAGGCTATTTCTAATGTTAAAACATTGCTTAAGTGTTTTCAAATGAATCTCTTTGGTCAGTAGGATGACTGCTTTCTACTTTATATGTAAGACGGTATGATGCCTGTTAAAGTGGATGAGATTTTGCTAGTAAAAGAGGACGTTAGAGTTCCAGTTGAAATGGCCCCTATCAGAGGTGCCATATTTACGATTGGATGAACCCCAAAGGAAATAACATTATTACACAATCTCTCTATCCTCCTAAATAATTCCCCAAAGATACCCATAAGTAATGCAAAATAAATTCTCCTGGCACCTGAAATAATTTATTCTTATTTGTGGTGACTTAGTAATGTAGCGCTGTTACAGAGCATAATGATTGGACGACAGAACAGCTGTTGTCCAGAAACTCGAGAGGCATACTTACCTTTCGTGATCTGAAAATCATTCACTATTTCTGACAGAAGTGGTTTCATTTGAACTATCGATTGAATGAAGGAACGAGAATATTTTTGTACCTACCTCTGCGTAAGGCATCAGTGCATTCCTCTTGATCATCCAGGGCTACTGGATAATTAGTAGTCTAATAGTTTAATACTCCTAAGTTAAATTAATGAAACTGACGAGACATTAGTACAGATGTGACATATTTTTTTTAACTTCAGGGTTACTACTTGATCCCAAAACACAAGAATTCTACACAGATGACACATGTACTCATCGAAAACATTGCCTAAGAAAAAAACACTGTTCTAATATAGCCCGGCAGGTCATAACACAAAGAAAAACATTACCGTCTGGTGCATGGTAGGTACATAGAAAGAAGCTGTTAATGCTTGTTATAACCACTTAGTCAGTATAAGCCCTTTGCCTTCATGCTTTCCTGCGTGGTTCCCTGTGTCTCAGTATATGCTAATGCAGCTACGCTGGTTAGCACACCATATCACAAGTAAGAAAAATGCAACTTCAGTCCAGAGCAGCCATAATGTCACAGATTGAGGCAGCACGCTATGTTTTTCTTCTGAACCGGAAAGCCATTCTAAATCCCTCACTGAACATTGGCTAAAGCCACTCCCGTGTCAATGACATCAGATGCATACACTCAGCGTAGGCAGAGCAGCCGTGAACATGTGTAAATCGACTAATAAGCCACAGATATAAAAGCAAAGACTGCTCGTGACACGAAGCAACGGAAAGAAGTAAAAGAAAAACGGAATACATGGAAGATGACCGAATATATTGGACGCCTTTAGCCAGTCTCTGAGGCAATTGTTTCTGTGAAATAATTAGCAGAACATAATCCAATCTGATCTTTAGGATTACCCTAACCAGAAAAATGGTCCTCATTCATCAACTCGAATAAGAGATAACGTAGTTCAAGATTCATGAATAAAGATCAATGATCTCTCATGGTCTGAAAACTGGCCATAAAGGACCATAAAGGACGTACAAAAGCTACAAATGAAAAGAAAATATTAATAAGCACTTTTGAGCATAGGACGATTAAACAGCGTAATTTCTGTTGAAAGTATGATCATATTGTGGCTTGAATTGATAACATGTAACACATAATTATCCAAAAAAGAATGTCATGTTCAAAAGACATAACAGGATGTTTCAGAAGTTATGGTCGTTTTTCAGGGACGTGGCAGGAATGATATTCGAAACAAAAATGTCGAGAAATACGGGTTCTAAAACGCATACCTTAGGAGCTAGGAACAATTCTTGATCTTCGATAGTGTGAAACCGATCTCGTCTACAGCAAGCTCTTTGCTTTCCATATTTTGTGAGTGACAGTATAGACGAAAACAAGAAAAAAGTCCACTAAACATGTACTCTAAAATGCAGACCTTAAGAACTATGGGCAATTGTTCGTTTTGCTACTTTGAAACACAACTCTTCTAGTAAAAAACAGTTCTTAAATGTCTACTGGAAATTTTTGTCTTGTTTTGGTCCATGCTACCGCTTCCCAATGTTTGGAAAGCAAAGAGCAGTAGCAAGTACAGCAGCAGCAAGTAGAAGAGATTTGTCTCGCAGTATCGAAGAGCAAGAATTGCTCATAGCCCTTAAGGTATGTGTTTTAGAGACCATGTTTACTTGACTATTATGTTTCGAATGATCATTCGTGTCATATCTCTGAATACTGATCATTAGTTCTGAAACACCGTATAAATAATTAAATTAAAAGATTGAAACATGAATTTGAGAAATTGGCTTCAATTTAGCCGTGATGCAATACTAATGTAAGTAAATATCTTTAGTTTATTTACAATTCTTGTAGGGTCCTGAAATATTATTGTGCATTCACATATATTACACTCATTGGTTGTACTCTTTCTGCTGAGCTCGTTATCACTTCAACTACCTTCACATAAATGTAGCCAAATCTACAACTACTCACTGCACCAGTCTACACCCAATTACACTAATTACAACAACTCCTACAGCATCTACATATTCTCTAATACTTGCTGTTAACAAATATGCAGTCTTGTCACAATCATTTACAAAGAAAGCTCAGATAACTGCTGGAGAAAAACCAGCAGTTATGAGTAAATATCAACTCAGTAAACAGTCAATGTGAAACAGGCAGGTAATGCGTTCGCTTCCTGTGCAGAAAACACTGATAGTAAAAAATGGAAATACGCCTAAAGGGTAGTCAATAAATGGTCCAAAATAACTTCCAAAGATAACCAGTACACAAGCATGAATGAATCTGTAACATAAACTTAGTATAATGGGATCACTACATAAATATTATAATAAAGATAAGAATATGGCCATGTGAATTATTATTAACTTTGTATCAATAATATAAAACATTTCCACTGACAAGAACTTCAAATGTAATATTATAGACAGGATATATGCACAGAACTCAGTTAACTGGGCAACTCAGCACTTCAAACAAGAAATATCATCATCATGACGTAATTGGCTCAAGTATAAATAAATAACCGTCGTAAAATCATACTTAGATCACATACATACTCATAGCCTTACATACTTCACACGTGTTAACATGGTATATCACTTTGATACTTGAGAAGAAAGCCTGCATACTTGGTTCACTAGACAACAATCAAGCAACTCGTACTAAGGAGTTCTATTACAACAAAACAACACAATACTCAAATCTTTGATGGATGTGTCACAAGGAAGGGTGACATACAAAATCATCGGTCTTGTTCAGAACAGGCAAACAAACGTATGTGCTACATAGATTCCTAACGAAGCGACTTCTTTGACACTGCCGCTGAAGTACGTAACTTTGAAGTAACTATCGAAGTGGGCCATCACCAGTCGTGCGCGGCGCTTATGTCCTCTTCACCTAGGGGCCGCTTTTGTCACGTTGTCATCCTGGAAGGGAGTCGGTCAGCGTGCAGTCGGCTGACTTCTTCTCACAGCCTTCTCTTCTTTGTCGTTCGCGACTGGCGTGCCGGCGCTGACTTTACGCCAAAACTTTGACAAGAATTAAAGTTCATTCAAGATATTCGGTTTAACAATCACCAAGTGCTTACCATGGCGTCATTTTTTTCTTTTTTTTCCATCAGTCATCTGATTGGTTTGATGCGCCCTCTCACGAATTCCTCTCGTATGCTAACCTCTTCACCTCAGATTAGCACTTGCAACCTACATCCCCAATTATTTGTTCAATGTATTCCAATCCTGTCTTCCTCTTCAGTTTTTGCGCTCTAAAGTTCTCTCTAATACCATCGAAGTCATTCCCTGATGTCTTAACAGATGCTCTATCATCCTGTCCCTTCTCCTTGTCAGTGTTTTAAAACATATTCCTTTCCTCTCCGATTCTGCATAGAACCTCCTCATTCCTTACCTTATCAGTCCACCTAATTTTTAACATTCGTCTGTAGCACCCCATAGATACAATGCTTGTTGGCTATTGTACATATTGTATATTACCCTTGTCTCCCTACAGCTTACCTCTACTTTTTTCAGAATTTCGAACATCTAGCACCATTTTACATTGTGGAACGCTTTTTCCAGGTCGACAAATCCTATGAACAAGTCTTGATACTTCTTTTCCATTATGAACTGCAACGTCAGAATTGCCTCTTTCGTGCCTTTGCTTTTCCTAAAGCCAAACTGATCGTCACCTAGCGCATCCTCAACTTTCTTTTCCATTCTTCTGTATATTATTCTTGTAAACAATTTGGATGCATGAGCTGTTACGCTGATAGTGCGATAATTCTCGCACTTGTCAGCTGTTGCCGTCTTCGGAATTGTGTGGATGATGCTGTTCCGAAAGTCAGATGGTATGTCGCTAGACTCATACATTCAACACACCAACGTGAATAGTTGTTTCCTTGCCACTTCCCTCAATGATTTTAGAAATTCTGATGGAATTTTATCTATCATTTCTGCCTTATTTGACCTTCAAAGTCCTCCAAATTTCTTTTAGATTCTGATTCTAAGCTGGATACCCTATCTCTTCTAAATCGACTCCTCTTTATTCTTCTATAACAGCAGACAAATTTTACCCCTCATAGAGGCCTTCTGTATACTCTTTCCATCTATTTGCTCTCTCCTCTGCTTTTCATAGTGGAATTCCCGTTGCACTCGTAATGTTGCCGCCCTTGCTTTTAATGTCACCTAAGGTTGTTTTGACTTTCCTGTATGCTGAGTCTTTCCTTCCGACAAGCATTTCTTTTTCGATGTCATCACATTTTTCCTGCAGCCATTTCATCTTAGCTTCAGTGCACTTCCTATTTATTTCATCCCTCAGCGACTTGTATTTCTATATTGCTGAGTTTCCTCGAACATTTTTGTACTTCCTCCTTACATCAATGAACTGAAGTATTTCTTCCGTTACCCACGGTTTCTTCGCAGGTATCTTCTTTGTACCTATGTTTTGCTTCCCAACTTCTGTGATGGCCCTCTTTAGAGTTATCCATTCCTTTTCAACTTTACTGTTTACTGAACTATTCCTTATTGCTGAAGCTTCTTTGTACCTATGTTTTCCTTCCAAACTTCTGTGATGGCCCTCTTTAGAGATATACATTCCTCTTCAACTTTACTGTTTACTGAACTATTCCTTATTGCTGTAGCTATAGCCTTAGAGAACTTCAAGTATATCTCATCATTCCTTAGTACTTCCATAACACACTTATTTGCGTATTGATTCTTCTTGACTGATGTCTTGAACTTCAGCGTACTTTTCATCACTACTATTTTGTGATATGAGTCTATATCTGGTCCTGGGTACACCTTACAATTCAGTATCTGATTTCGGAATCTCTGTCTGGCCTTGATTTAATCTAACTTAAATCTTCCCGTATCGCCCGGCCTTTTCCCAATATACCTCGTCCTCTTGTGATTCTTGAACAAGGTATTCGCTATTACTAGCTGAAACTTGTTACAGAACTCAATTAATCTTTCTCCTCTCTCATTCCTTGTCTGAAGCCCGTGGAAATGGAAAGGAGTGTTTGGCGTCATTGGCCGGGAGGTCCCTTGCGTGGTAGGTCCGGCCGCCTTGGTGCAGGTCTTATTATATTCGACGCCACATCTGGCGTCCTGCGCGCCGGATGGGGATGAAATGATGATGAAGACAGCATAACACCCAATCCTTGAGCGGAGAAAATCTCCGACCCAGCCGGGGATCGAATCCGGGCCCGTAGGAGGGCAATCCTTCACGCTGACCGTTCAGCTATCGGGGCGGATGTCTCAAGCCCATATTCTCCTGTAACCTTTTCTTCTACTATTACCCCAACAACTGCATTCTACTCACCCATGACTATTACATTTTCATCGCCCTTTACATACTGTATTACCCTTTCAGTATCCTCTACGTCTTCACCTTCAGCTGGCGACGTCGGCATGTATACCTGAACTATCGTAGTCGATGCTAGTTTGGAGTCGATTCTGACAAGAACAACCCTGTCAATGAACTGTTCACAGTAACACTCTCTCTGCTCTACCTTCCTATTCATAACGGATCCTACTCCTGTTATACCATTTTCTGGTGCTGTCGGTATTACCCTATACTCATCTGACCAGGAATCCTTGTCTTATTTCAACTTCAATTCACTGACCCCTATTATATCTAGATTGAGTCTTTGCATTTCCCTTTTCTGATTTTCTAGTTTCCCTATCACATTCAAGCTTCTGACGTTCCACGCCCCAAACGTAGAACGTTATCCTTCCGTTAACTATTCACTCTTTTTCTCATGCTAACCTCACCATCGGCCGTCCCCCCCCCCCCCCCCCGAGAGATCCGAATGGAGGACTATTCTGGAATCTTTTGCCAATGGAGAAATCATGATGACACTTCTTCAATTACAGGCCTCATGTCCTGTGTCTACACGTTACATGTCTTTAATGCAGTGGCTCCATTGCCTTCTGCATCGTCATACCGTTGATCATTGCTGATTCTTCCGCCTTTAGGGGCAGTTTTCCAACTCTAGGACAAGAGAGTGCCCTGAAAGTCTGTCCGCTCCACCGGCCTCTTTGACAAGGCCGTTGGAAGAATGAGGCTGGCTCTTTATGCCGAAAGTCTTCGGCCGCCAATGCTGATTATTAATCAAAATGTAAGCAGCGGCGGGATTCGAACCTGGGACCAAAGATTATGAACCAAAGACGCTACCCCCTCCCCATTTTATTTATCGTTGTGTTTGGTCGTTGCGGACGTCACATGACATCCGTTTGTTGACAGTTCCACTCAGTTTTTTATTACAGAGGCCAACCAGCTCTCTGACCCAACACGCTGAGATACCGTGCCGACGCAATTTAAGTGGTGGCGAGTTTCGAACCTGAGACCGAGGCACTTTTGATTAGTAATCAATAACGCTACCCTTAGACCACGGAAGGGTATACCCTTAGACCACGAGGCACTGCTTGAGTGGTTATACTTGAGTCCAAAATAGTTTTCATCGTTATACAGGCTAAAAGAGTAAAGGTTCTGACATTATTATCCTTCTTATATTTGCAAAACAGTACTATTATTTCGTTAAAGACCAAATGCTGATCATTCCTGTGATGATTACACTCGATCTATAACGTCCTGTGTCCCTGTTAAAAATAAATAAAATGGCCTCACTCTGTGAAATAAATCTCAAGTAGTATACCACCAAACTTACAGTTGCATAAAAGTTGATATGCTGGTTGCAGTTTAAATGATGAAGTGGGTTATTTCTTCCCCATATGGTCAACACCATTCCCACTGAATCCTATCCATACACGAATGATAGACTGCCAAACCTCTGAAACCAACCAATGAACTTTAATAATCCTAGCATTTGCCCTTTTATATTGTGGCACAAGCAACATTAAAATTTTAATTCACAAGTAGGCAGAAATGTTCTTGACACCAACATGTACTTTATATTCATTCCCTCATAACCTCAGGAACAGACATAAGTACTATATAGGCTTTTTCACCACATGCCCAACGTCAACCAAGAACCAAAACAAGTCACATAAATTGACACAACGTTCATTCAGTGGAGAATCAATAGTTCTCAAACGCTCCTTCCCACAACTCAGACACACACAACTACATCATCAGTCTCTGCTTTGGAAGGAATTCGTAACAACGCAACATTCATTACACCTAACCTCATATTCAGCAGACACCAGACAAGTAAACATATCTACTTCACGCATTACTGATTCACCATCATAGTCTAAAGACATCATTAATCATCAAACATAATTGACCTTACTCGAGGGAACCTTATTAATAATGTGTTCAAAAGTTTTCATTCCATGACAACTTCTAACATTCCACACTGTGAAAAACTAACATTGTACTTTCACTAACCATATACACTCAAAGCCCATGGTTGGAAATTAGAGACCTAAACCCAATTTTAATTAACTAAACAGTCTTGATTACAAAATATTTTATGAACAATGACTTGATTCTAGTGGTTCCTTTAGCGACCTGTGGAGATGGCAGGAAGGGTCAACATATGTCAGATGGGACAGAAGGGGAAGCAGTTGACGAATGTGCTTTCAGGCATATGTTTGGTTCCACCTGACATCTTCATGTAACAGTAGAAGACACTCTTAGTGATGTTAACATTATCTTCAAAGACTGAAACCGGTTACCATAAACAAAATATTTGGCAGTCAAGACTTATTACTTAATCAAAACACTCACATCCATTAATTCATTCATTTTTCTCTAGTTACACCTCAGAAGATAAAATTAATTCAGAAGATTCAACATTCTTTATAGCCAAATAATTTTCTATAAACTCAGATGTACAAATCCTTTCCTATCAACCGCACTTCGAATCAGGTTCAGTCAGCTGCGCAGTGTACTCATAATAGTTAATTAAGGTGACACAAGGAAGTCATGGTTTTCAACATGTTATCCAACGTTCACACACCTCCATTATCAATGCATTAAACTGTCCTCTCACGTTCTGGTGACAAAATTCATCCTCCAGTATAATTTCCTATCACTTGCACAGTCAGTAACGTGTAATGAGAAGCATTAATAAAATTAGGCACACAGACTTATATCCTGTGCTGTCGATGTTAACTACTATACGAAAGGCAATACTCAGTCCTCATACCATGTCACACATCCAGACAAAGAAGAAGGTATCACTCAGGTAAAAAACTAGGTCTCCAAAGTAATAACAACAGCACAATAAAATATTCATAATGCATGTGAAACGCCACTCTCAATCACTAGCAAGGGCCAACCATCTTCACTTGATATGTGCCATCCGTAATAGAAAATTTAGCAATAAATTTGAGACTGGTGCCTGATTCTTCCAGGAACAATTACTAGTAGGGAAAATATACATTAGTAACCATAGATGCTGCCTGGTTTCTTGCACATACAGAGGAATATTTAAGTAAGACACAAAATGAGAATATTGAGTACTCCCTTCTTTTGATCCCAACAAACCCACAAGACTGCAAATTCCTACAACAGTGGAACTAAATCTTCCTTCACCTCCTTTCATTTGTATCTGATCCTCCTTCAGTTCTAATCCAATTCTTTTATCTGTGGTACAACACAGTTTAAAGCTTTATGTAACACTTGCTGAAATTTTCTTACAGAGAACTCACTAAGTCCCAGGCATACGAGACTTCAACTTCTCCTGGTATCAATTAGTACCACAAAGAAAATCAGACATTGTTCGACATGTCCATATTAGTTCTCAGAAAAGGCGTGACATGTATTGAAGCTTTCCCCCCATTGGCAGATATTCACTGTTCGCATTCCCAATTCAACTCTTAACTTTCGTTCAAGTGGTAAGGGGTGACAGAAAGTTGAACGTAAGCCTCCACTAAGTCACAAACACTAGCTGGTATTATGCCATATGAGGAAGGCTTATTATTAAGTCCGCTGTGCTGTAGTAGCAGCAGGGTCATCTTATCGTACAGTTTCATGTAATTTCGATTCATCTGGTGTCTCTGCTGTTCTTCCTGTGCTACACACTGAAGACATTATTTTCTCGTACTAAGCATCTAACACGTTCGGAGTACCAGGTAGAAGGACTGGTGGCGCGCGAAAACATGTTCAGAGCGCACAGAGACAGGTACAAAGGCGCGCGCGTTAACACGTCCAGGGCAGTTAAAGGGATAGATATTTGAACGGCGCTACTGTGGCAAGAAGGACACTACTAACGCTTTACCGAAAAGTACGAGTTTGTTCCTCCACTCGTCCGCATTAGCTTACATTTTTCTACAGTTAGACTCAGTTGCCATTTATCACACCAATTAGATAGTGTGTGTAAGTCGTCTTGTATCACCTTAGAGTTACTCATCTTCGACACTTTCCTGTACCCCCCAACGCCATCACTAAACAACCAGAGATCGCTGCCCATCCTGTCCACCAGATCATTTATGTGTGTAGAAAATAACAGCCCTCCTGTCACACTTTCCTGAGGCACTTCATCCGATGTCCTTGTCTCTAATGAACGCTCGCCGTGGAGGACGACATACTAGGCTCTATTACACAAGAAGTCTTCGAGCCACTCACATTTCTGAGAACCCATTCCGTGTTCTCGTACCTTCGTTACCAGTCTGCAGTGGGACACCGTGTCAAATGCTTTTCGGAAATCTAGAAATATAGACTCTGCCTGTTGCCATCTGTCCATGGTTTGTAGGACATCAGGTGAGGAAAAAATCAAGCTGACTTTCACACGGGCGATGTTTTGTGAAACATTGCTAATTTGTCACAAAAGTTTTCGGTCTCGAGGAAGTTTATCGTATTCGATCTCAGAAAATCTTATAGAATTTTGCTGCAAATCGATGTTAAGGATACTGATCTGTGTCACCTGAGTGTTTTTTTTCCAGTCGCTTGGGACTCTGCACTTTGCGAGAGATTTGCGATAAATGCAAGCTAAATAAGGGGCCAATGGCGTAGAGTACTCTTTGTAAAACCGAACTGGAATTCCATCTGGATTTGGCGACTTATTTGTTTTCAACTCTTTCAACTGTTTCTCTACGCCAGGAACGCTTATTACTTTCGTCGTCCATATGGGACTCTATGCGATGGTCAAACGACGGTATGTTTGTACGAATCCGCTGCATAAATTATGTCTTAAACGTGGAATCTAAAACTTTGGCTTTCGTTTTGTTATATTCTACTGCCACATTAGACTGGTCAGTGAGTGACTGGATAGTAGTCCCGCTTAGCAGTTTTATATAAAACCACAATTTCCTTAGTTCTCGGCCAGACGTTATGCTAATATATGACAGTGTTAGTTGTCCTATCCTTCGTGCATGCATCTTATCACAGACGCAAGAATCTCTACAAACTTTCGCGTCTCGCCATTTGCGCGTTATCTGTAAACCGAGAGTGCAACAGCCTTTGCTTCCTCAGAATTTTCCAAATTTCTTTGCTAAACGACGGTGGATCTTTTACTTCCTTAATCCAAAAACACGCACATACTTTTCCAAAGCACGATTTACACTCTGCTTAAACTTTTCCCATAATTCTTCTACGTCCATCGTACTGGACCTAAATGATTGCAATTCGTAGTCTATGTGGGATGCTAACAACTGCGAATCTAAAGTTTCTAGCATTAATACGCTCCTAACTTTCGTGACTGATTTATTAAGTTTCGTAACCGTAGTCGCAATTATGACACCCTGATCACTAATCGCCATCTCTATACTGACGCGATCGACAAGCTCCGTCCTATTTGTAGCTACAAGGTCTAAGAAACTGCCATTCCGTGTGGGCTGCCGAAATAGCTGCCCGAGACAGTTTTCGGAAAACGCATTCAAAAGTACTTCGTAAGACTGTCTATCTGCGCCTCTTGCAACGAATGCATAGACGTCCCAATGTAAACTCGGTGGGTTGAAATCGCGCCCAACTAGTACTGCGTGATCTGAGTAGCTAGGTGGTACCAACCATAGATTTTCTTTGAATGACTCTGTAACTGTCACGGCGGAATCGGGTTACCGGTAAAAGGGTTCAACAATTACCTTCATTGAACCTACACCTGTTATACGCGAACAGGTAATTTCGCTGTCACACTCAGTTTTAACCTCAGTGGTGAACGATTGTTCTTCACAATCCCGGACACCGTCGTTGGTGAGTATGGCGACGGTGTGGGGAGAGGTCGCATTCTTTCAGTGTTTTGGAGAGGCACAGTGGTTTCACTCCTGGAGTCATGATGTGAGAATCATCGCATAGGACTTCAGGTGATCGCTGCTAGAGACTGAGAGAACTCTGACGGCAAAGCAGTTCTTCAAGGACATCGCCCTTCCTCATGAGTTACCCCTTCATGCGACAGTTTCACGGTGTCACTTTTCAACAGGACAATGTTTGCACATACATGATACGTGTCTTTATGAACTTCTTACACGATGCTGAGGTACCCCAATGGCCATAAAGATGCCCAGAACTGCCACCGGTGTGTGTGGAAAGGGGGGGGGGGGGGAGTTCCGATGACAAGGAGGATGTTACAAAAGTTTTGGCCATGTTGTAGCAGGAGAGTAAGCAGCCGCTTCATGAGACTCTTCTCAACTGAATATGAGCATGTATCCAAGCCAGAACTGTTGCTTACGCTGCCAAGTTGTTTGTGAATTTAACTGCATTTAGCAGTCACTGCAATAACATCACATACCCTATCAACCGTGAACCTTAATTTCTTTCTTCCTTCCCTTCTGTATTCCCCGCTTCTCTTTTTTTTCTGTCACTGTAGTCTATATCACACCAGAAAACAGCGAGATTTCCGCAAAACATGTAACGAGCGCAGTGATTAAAGACAAATGTTTCGGCTACCTGCAGCCGCATACCTATGATGTCACAGATATCTCAGGTGTAAGAGTAGAGGCTCTTTTTCTAGGTGGCGTTGGATGTATGGAGAGAGCACGTAGTTGAATATTCTAGAAAAAGTAAACTGATACGCAACACAAGTCGCTTACATTACCCTATTATTTATTGGTGCATAAGTTCGTAGCCTTTCTTCGTAAGTTCAATAAACACAAAAATACCCACAAAAAAGAATTTAATCCCAAAAGTATATGTTCCTTCACACTATACAACATCTGCTAACTTGTCTATTTCGAGACTTTAGAAATCATGTGGGTTTGAGGTGAAGAACTCGTCGAAACATGTTCGGAGAGTATTTTCATCCGGGAAGGAAGTTCCTTGAAAGTTGTTCGACAGAGAGCGGAAAATGTCAAAATCTAACGAAGCAAGATCAGATGAATGAGGTGGATGATGAACATCTTCCTAACCCAGTTCCTATATAGTGTCTTTTTTCAGTCGAGCAGAATTCGGACCTGCGTTATTGTGGAGTTGCATCACTTCACGCAGTCTTCGTGGTCATTGTTCTTGGGCTGCATCTTAGTTGTTGACAATAAACATCTCCAGTGATGGTTACACCTTAGGTAAACAATTCGTAGTACATCACACCGCCACTGTTCCTGTAGATGCATAGCATTATCTTTCGACGATGCGCACATGTCTTTCTGCAGGAAGTTACTGCTTTGTTTGGGCTCAACTTTCGTTTCTTTTCCGTATGTTAACATGATGACATCATTTCTCGTCAGCAGTAACGATGCAAGATAGGAACGGTCGGTGTCGTTCAAGTACCAATTGATGACAAGCAAGCAGAAATCCATACATGGACACCGGCTGACTTTTGTGATTTTGTCTTGGGCCATGCCTTAGCCGTACACCAGATATTTTAAACTTGTCCATTACATACAAATGTCGCACGATGGTGGAATGATCACAGTTCATCATATTTGCTAATTCTCGAATAAACTGACGTGGCTCATTGTGGATTAACGTATTTAAAATATTCTCGTCAAACCCTGACGGTCTGCCTGAACATGGAAGGTAGCTGTTGCCAAACCGACCCCGTTAAAACGAGAAAACCATTTTCGTGCGATTCTCTGTCCAATAGCATTACCCCTACACTCGGCGCAAATGTTTCTGACTGCGTCCGCTGCCGTCACTCCTCTATTGAACTCAAACAGAAAAATACGACTTCTGCATTTGGCACTCAGTTTTCTAGAACTACAGCCCTCTTCACTATTCCCATATCACAAAATGATTATATGGAAAGGCAAATAATACACTACTGGCCATCACGAAGATGACGTGCTGCAGAAGCGAAATTTAACCGCCAGGAAGAAGATCCTGTGATGTGCGAATTATTAGCTTTTCAAAGCATTCACACAAGGTTGGCGCCGGTGGCGAAACCTACAACGTGCTGACATGAGGAAAGTTTCCAACCGATTTCTCATACAAAAACAGCAGTTGACCAGCGTTGCCTGGTGAAACGTTATTGTCATGTCTCGTGTAAGGAGGAGAAATGCGTACCATCACGTTTCCGACTTTGATAAAGGTCGGATTGTAGCCTATCGCAATTGCGGTTTATCGTATCGCGACATTGCTGCTCGCGTTGGTCGAGTTCCAGTGACTATTAACTGAATATGGAATCGGTGGGTTCAGGAGGGAAATACGGAACACCGTGCTGGATCCCAACGGCCTCATATCACTAGCAGTCGACATTGCAGGCATCTTATCCGCATGGCTGTAACGGATCGTGCAGCCACGTCTCGATCCCTGGGTCAACAGATGGGGACGTTTGCAAGACAACAACCATCTGCACGAACAGTTCAACGACGTTTGCAGCAGCATGGACTATCAGCTCGGAGACCATGGCTGCGGTAACCTTTGACGCTGGATCACAGACCGGATCGACTGCGCCTGTGATGGTGTACTCAACGACGAACCTGGGTTCACGAATGGCAAAACGTCACTTTTTCGGATGAATCCAGGTTGTGTTTACAGCATCATGATGGCCGCATCCGTGTTTGGCGACATCGCGGTGAACGCACATTGGAAGCGTGTATTCGTCATCGCCGTACTGGCGTATCACGCAGCGTGATGGTATGGGGTGCCATTGGTTACACGTCTCGGTCACCTATTGTTCGCATTGACGGGACTTTGAACAGTGGACATTACATTTCACATGTGTTACGACCCGTTGCTCTACCCTTCATTTGATCCCTGCGAAACCCTACATTTCAGCAGGAAAATGCACGATCGCATGTTGCAGGTCCTGTTCGGGTCTTTCTGGATACAGAAAATGTTCGACTGCTACCCTGGCCAGCACATTCTCCAGATCTCTCAGCAATTGAAAACGTCTGGTCAATGGTGGCCGAGCAACTGGCTGATCAAAATACTCCAGTCACTACTCTTGATGAACTGTGGTATCGTGTTGACGCTGCATGGGCAGCTGTACCTGTACACGCCATCCAAGCTCTGTTTTACTCAATGCCCAGGCGTATCAAAGCCTTTATTACGGCCAGAGGTGGTTGTTCTGCTTACTGATTTCTCAGGATCTACGCATCCAAAATGCGTGAAAATGTAGTCGCATGTCAGTTCTAGTATAATATATTTGTCCAATGAATACCTTTTTATCATCTGCATTTCTTCTTGGTGTAGCAATTTTAATGGCCAGTAGTGTCAAAGTGAGCTACAAATAACAAATGACAATCGGTAAATGAACTCATAGCAACCGGAATACCAGCATGCGAAACAAAATGCGCTATGAACTTGTGTACCAACCTGATGCAAATGTAATGGTGCTAATTATTTATTATTCGGCTAAGAAACAGCATTTTTGGACGTATTCCTTAAATATCACCCATCACTTCTGCCACCGGATGTAGCGAATGGATTGCAGACAACAATACGGGTAAAATGCTTTTGGACTCTTAATGCGTGTACGATTGCTATTGGAAATCGGTGTTTCGTGTGAACAACATCGTCAGTAAGAGATGTTAGTGACGGGAAGGTGCAGCTGAAACTCTCTCTCCTCGTGTTTATTGCTGTGGACGAGACCGTAGGACGACACGCTAATTCCCGCGGGAACGGCGTTGTATTGGGGGCGGAGCACGCGCGCACGTGTCTGCAGTTATTTGTGTCAGCGCTCTGCGGTCAGAATGGACGTCCGCGGTGACAGCGGTTGGCAAACCGCGGGAAGCCGCAGCCCGACACGTCCCGATCAGCGGCCGCGAGCGGCGGGCGGGCAACACGGGCCGACGCCCCGTGCCGCCGCAGCGACAGCTGTTCCGTCCTCGCTCCAGCGATCGCGTCGTTTACACAGGTCGTTACATGGAGAGCTGCTTCTGGCCACGGACAGGATACTACCGTGTGCCAATCATCCGCGTATGGGGTGAAAATCATTTAAACCGACAATCTCTAGGAGACTGTGTAACCTCCCCCTCACTTATCGACCTTAATGACAGTGAAAAATTAAACCGCGTGTACCTACATCTACATCTACATGATTACTCTGCAATTCACATTTAAGTGTTTGGCAGAGGGTTCATCGAACCACAATCATACTGTCTCTCTACCATTCCACTCCCGAACAGCGCGCGGGAAAAACGAACACCTAAACCTTTCTGTCCGAGCTCTGATTTCTCTTATTTTATTTTGATGATCATTCCTACCTATGTACGTTGGGCTCATCAAAATATTTTCGCATTCGGAAGAGAAAGTTGGTGACTGAAATTTCGTACATAGATCTCGCCGAGACGAAAAACGTCTTTGCTTTAATGACTTCCATCCCAACTCGCGTATCACATCTGCCACACTCTCTCCCCTATTACGTGATAATAGAAAACGAGCTGCCCTTTTTTGCACCCTTTCGATGTCCTCCGTCAATCCCACCTGGTAAGGATCCCACACCGCGCAGCAATATTCTAACAGAGGACGAACGACTGTAGTGTAAGCTGTCTCTTTAGTGGACTTGTTGCATCTTCTAAGTGTCCTGCCAATGAAACGCAACCTTTGGCTTGCCTTCCCCATAATATTATCTATGTGGTCTTTCCAACTGAAGTTGCTCGTAATTCTAACACCCAGGTACTTAGTTGAATTGACAGCCTTGAGAATTGCATTATTTATCGAGTAATCGAATTCCAACGGATTTCTTTCGGAACTCATATGGATCACCTCACACTTTTCGTTATTTAGCGTCAACTGCCACCTGCCATACCATACAGCAATCTTTTCTAAATCGCTTTGCAACTGATACTGGTCTTCGGATGACCTTACTAGACGGTAAATTACAGCATCATCTGCGAACAACCTAAGAGAACTGCTCAGATTGTCACTCAGGTCATTTATACAGATCAGGAACAGCAGAGGTCCCAGGACGCTTCCCTGGGGAACACCTGATATCACTTCAGTTTTACTCGATGATTTGCCGTCTATTACTACGAACTGCGACCTTCCTGACAGGAAATCAAGAATCCAGTCGCATAACTGAGACGATACCCCATAGGCTTGCAGCTTGATTAGAAGTCGCTTGTGAGGAACGGCGTCAAAAGTTTTCCGGAAATCTAGAAATACGGAATCAACTTGAGATCCCCTGTCGATAGCGGCCATTACTTCGTGCGAATAAAGAGCTAGCTGCGTTGCACAAGAATGATGTTCCCTGAAACCATGCTGATTACGTATCAATAGATCGTTCCCTTCGAGGTGATTCAAAATGTTTGAATACAGTATATGGAAATTTGGTAAAAGCAGTCGTCACCGAAGTTAATATGTCGGTAAAGAGGGAGGAAAGGGTTACATCTAATGCAAATGAAACTCGTGGAAATTAATTTTGAAAAGGGATAAAGTTAATACAGAAAGTAAATGTGCGGATGTTACGTTAACAATTAACTGGCGTTAATTAGCTGTTTGAGATTTGGGGAAAATTACGGTCGCCAGTGCTATGGATAACTACTATAATAACTGAAAAAGAAAGGTTAATGCAAGTGTAATTAGCACTAAAAGCGTGGCATCTGAAGGTTGACACGTGTTGTGTGAAAACTGAATGTTTGTCAGAAAAAATAAATTTCGCTACACTCTGACTTAGTTTAGCAAAAAAATTAATAAAACCGGAAAATTGAAAGTTAATTTAGTGACTGAAATTAATAGTGAACTTCTGAGGCACTCCGAAATTCAATAAAATAAGGTTAGTCTTGGGCTACCTCAACAATCATAGTAAAAGCTACTTGAATTCACGCAATTTAGAATTAAGAGACGTAACTTAGAACTTGAATTAAATGATTCTGAACAATTAACAATAGTAAAATTTAGCACGTACCAAGCTCAGCTGCAGTCACAGGTAAGCTAAAGTATGGTAGCAAAACTCGCACTCTTAATTTGTGCTTGTGTAATCTGAATATCGTAGCCAGCTATGAATGCCTTAACTGAACTTTAAATTAAAGCTGTGAAATCGAATGATATTACTTTAATGCTGGCGTCTGAATTTCAACAACACTCGAGTTCATTTCGGAAAAGGAAGGGACCCTGCTTGGTAACGCAATTGGGACAATGAGCAACAAAGGTTCATGCTAAGTTGCTCTATTTTAGTGATGCTAATGGAATAGTTAGAAAAGCTGAGGTCTGCCATACAGTTCTAAAACTTTACATGCTTTCAGTCTTCCTTGTTGGTTGATTGAAGGTTTGAAGTCGTCGATCGAGGAGGTGGCGACCATCACTTATTTGCGGCTGCAGCTGTTGCAGAAGCTGGATGTTAGCGCGCCTTCTTCACGACACGGTCACTAGGCGAAACGGGCTCTTGATGTGCGCCAGCTAATGTTTCCCGTCCGTGACATCGTGCCAGAAACTGTCGTAGCAAGTCGAGCGCAATTACATGCTGCCAAACCCCGGAAACGCGGCAAGTTGTGGGAGCGTCACTCAACACACCTGCTCCACCGCCCTACTCCAGCCAGACTCTGCTCTGCCCGCGCTCCTCGCGGGAGAGTTAACACTACCAAAGATTCTAAACACTCTGGTTCTCCACACGACCTACCGATGTAATCGTTCGATAGCATAATTTTCCCTAGGCAAGACCCAGCATAAAAACACAAATAATATTTACAAAACAAACCAATTATACATAAATGCATAAATATACACGTATACACAAATAGTAAAACAATTACAATATATAAAGACACAGAAATGTCATATCTTCAGGTAACAAAATAAGGAAAAACTATATAGCACAATAGATGGAAATAGGAGGATATGCATTTCTAGCATTACAACTGCACTGGACACAAAAACCAACATTTTTCTCTAATGTCATAATCACCTATGAAATTTTTTTTCCTGTATGGGACGCAATAGCAGATCACCGAAGTTAAGCGCTGTCGGGTGTGGCTGGCAATTGGACGGGTGACCGTCCAGGCCGCGATGCGCTGTTGCCATTTTTCGGGGTGCACTCAGCCTCGTGATGGCAATTGAGGAGCTACTTGACCGAATACTAGCGGCTTCGGTCAAGAATACCATCTTACGATTGGGAGGGTGGTTTGCAGACCCCACGTCCCTCTTATCCTCATCCTCCACCGAGGATGACACGGCGGTCGGGTGGTCCCGATAGGCCATTCGTGGCCTGAAGACGGAGTGCTAGGAGACGTAATAGGTCTCAGCACTCGTGCAATGGCGCATAACATGGGGACGAATCAGACGAATGTAGGACACGTCCTTCGTAAGCAATTGTTAATACATTTCACATATGGTGTGTTTACTGTTATCATTCACTTTTTATACATCTCCACGATTCGTTTAGGAGGTTTAAATCCCCACCATTAAGTGGATTTACATTTGTCAGTATATCATATGTGTGTGTTGTGTAACGATTTTTGGAGGAATTTGAGGCACTGTCTCCAGCGGTCACAGGTTCCTTCCGCTGTCGTAAAACATCACATGTACACTGTCATATTTTGTAAACAAAGAGCCGGCCGGTGTGGCCGTGCGGTTCTAGGCGCTACAGTCTGGAACAGAGCGACCGCTACGGTCCCAGGTTCGAATCCTGCCTCGGGCATGGATGTGTGTGATGTCCTTAGGTTAGTTAGATTTAATTAGTTCTAAGTTCTAGGCGACTGATGACCTCAGAAGTTAAGTCGCATAGTGCTCAGAGCCATTTGAACCATTTGTAAACAAAGAGGGCGTCTTTGTTTACAAAACATGACAGTATACATGTGATGTGTTACGACAGTGAAAGGAACCAGCGACCACTGGAGGCAGTGCCACAAATTCTCCCAAAAATTTATCCAACTAAAAATGTAAATCCACCTGATAATGGAGGTTTAAACCATTGAAAAGTGCGGTTGAAATGAATGAAAAGTGACTGGTAACAATAAACTTGTTGTTACATTCGTTGTCAATAACAGTCACTGTAAAGCCTAACGTAAAATTTAGCATTTAAAGTTACAGCGTGTGCACAACCTAACCTGCAACCGCACGATTATCTGCTCACGTACTGTTTCCGCAGTGGTAGCTGGAACAGTGTCACATACATCCTATACAGGATTGTCCATTGATCGTGACTGGGCAAAATATCTCACGGAATAAGCGTCAAACGCGAAAACTACAAAGAACGAAACTTGTCTAGCTTGAAGGGTGAAACCAGATGGCGCTATAGTCGGCCCGCTAGATGGCGCTGCCAGAGGTCAAACGGATATCAGCTGCACCTTTTTAAGTAGAAACCCCCATTTTTATTATATATTCGTGTAGTACGTAAAGAAATATGAATGTTTTAGTTGGACCACTTTCTTCGCTTTGTGATAGATGGCGCTGTAATAGTCACAAACATGTGGCACACAATTTTAGACGAACAATTGTAAACAGGTAGTTTTTTTAAATTAAAATACAGAACGTAGGTACGTTTGAACATTTTATTTCGCTTGTTCCAATGTGATACATGTACCTTTGTGAACTTATCATTTCTGAGAACGCTTGCTGTTACAGCGTGATTACCTGTAAATACCACATTAATGCAATAAATGCTCAAAATGATGTCCGTCAACTTCAATGTATTTGACAATACGTGTAAAGACATTCCTCTCAACAACGAGTAGTTCGCCTTCCGTAATGTTCGCACATGCATTGACAATGCGCTGACGCATGTTGTCAGGCGTTGTCGGCGGATCACGATAGCAAATATCCTTCAACTATCCCCACACAAAGAAATCCTGGACTTCAGATCTGGTGAATGTCCGTGCTTCGACGACCAATCGTCGTGCATCAACCGGACGCGAGCTATGTGCCGGACATCCATCATGTTGGAAGTACATCGCCATTCTCTCATGCAGTGAATCATCTTGTAGTAACATCTGTAGAAGATTACGTAGGAAGTCAGCATACATTCCACCATTTAGATTGCCATCGATAAAAGGAGGTCCAATTATTCTTCCTCCTATAGTGCCGCACCATTCATTAACCTGCCAAGGTCGCTGATATTCCACTTGTCGCTGCCATCGTGGATTGTCCGTTGCCCAATGGTGCATATTATGCCGATTTACGATACCGCTGTTGATGAATGACGCTTCGTCGCTAAGTAGAACGCGTGCAAAAAAAGCTGTCACCGTCCCGTAATTTCTCTTGTGCCCAGTGGCAGAACTGAACACGACGTTCAAAGTCGTCGCCATGCAATTCCTGGTGCATAGAAATATGGTACGGTTGAATCGATATTGATGTAGCATTCTCAACACCGACATTTTTGCGATTCCCAATTCTCGCGCAATTTGTATGCTACTGATGTGTGGATTAGCCGCGACACCAGCTAAGACACCTACGTGGGCATTATAATTTGTTGCAGGTAGTGGTTGACGTTTCACATGTGGTTGAATACTTCCTGTTTCCTTAAATAACGTATCAATCCGGCGAACGGTCCGGACACTTGGATGATGTCGTCCAGGATACCGAGCAGCATACATAGCACACTCCTGTTGGGCATTTTGATCACAATAGCCATACATTAACACGATATCGACCTTTTCCGCAATTGGTAAACGGTCCATTTTAACACGGGTAATGTATCATGAAGCAAATACCGTCCGCACTGGCGGAATGTTACGTGATATCACGCACTTATACGTTTGTGATTATTACAGCGCCACCTATCACAAAGAGAAAGAAGTGGTCCAACTAAAACATTCATATTTCTTTACGTACTACACGAATATGTAATAGAAAATGGGGGTTCCTATTTTAAAAACCGCAATTGATATCCGTTTGACCTGTGGCAGCGTCATCTAGCGGACCAACCATAGCGCCATTTGGTTTCCCCCTTCAAGCTAGACGAGTTTCGTTCTTTGTAGTTTTTTCGTTTGATGCTTATTTCGTGAGATATTTGGCCCGGTCACTGTCAATGGACCACCCTGTATATCCGTCCTCTGTGCTGTTTGCAAGTGAAGCAACGTTTGGGCTTGTTGGGGTCTTCAACCTCCTCATTTCACATGTTCTGAGTGAGGTTAATCCACATGAATATTTCCTCTCGTTAATCAGTTGCTGTTCTACGTGTGGGCAGGTGTTGTTGGTGACTCTTTAATTGGGCTGTGTCTCCTACCTATGGGATTGAATGTCAGTCATTATTGCAATTTTGTCGCTGGAGAAATCACAATTTTGATGGATTACGTACCAGTCACTACAAGACAGCGCATGTGGTTTCAGTATGACGAGGCATCGGCACATTTCTGTCGTACCGTGCGTCGATTCTTGAACCGATGGTTTCCTGGAAATTGGATTGGCAGTGGTGATCCTGTACCATGGCCTATTCGATTCCCTCAAATGATCCCTCTGGAATTCTTTGTGTGACAGTAGATGTACAACCTTCTTTATAAAACCCCTGTTGAATCAGAAGAGGATTTGTTTCCCCGGATAGTATCGCCAGCAATAGGAATGAAGGCCACGCCTGCAATCTTTGACAGTATTATAAAGAACATGACTCATCAGTATAACCTGTGTTTACAAGTGAATGGAGGCATTCTCGAAGATCTACTGTAATTCAAGTAACTGTGTTGTGTTACTGTTGTTGTCTTTTGGTAATAAAGAAGTAAGACTTGTTTGTGTTATGTTTGTCATCACAGGACGACACATTAGAAAAAAAAGTGTTTTCATTGTCCCTTAAAAAATCTTCAAACGTGGGTGAAATCTTATGGGACGTAACTGCTAAGGTCATCAGTCCCTAAGCTTACACACTACTTAACCTAAATTATCCTAAAGACAAACACACACACCCTGCCCGAGGCAGGACTCGAACCTCCGCCGTGACCAGCCACACAGTCCATGACTGCAGCGCCTAGACCGCTCGGCTAATCCCGTGCGGCATTCTCCCTTACACATCCCAGAGTTTCTTAGTTTAAGTAATTCTCACCCAAAGAAAACTTTGTCTACCGGTCTAGAGGATTCTCACAGGAAAACATGTCGTTAGTGAAAAATATTTGTTTCCGAGCCCCATCTAACCTCTCAGAATTTGTCGGTTTAAATAATTGTAACCTTGTATAAATAAAACGGGAAAGTGTCATTCGTCATCTTTAAAACAATACTTCTTACTAGATATTTTGTGCAAAGTCCACAGCTTAAAAAAAATGCCATTATTCCTGTTAGGAATAACCTGCATAATATTTCAGATATTTTCTGACTTTATCAGAGCAAAGCAACATTTCGTCTAAAATGCATTTTCTTTCCAAATTCGTGCTTCATGCTGGTGGAGGTGTGGAGGAAGGCTGACAATATCTTACAATTCATTGTCTTTTTTATTTAATTTCCTTTTATTTCTTTGCTAATGCTTTCCCCTATGTACCTTTATTTCGGTGGTAAAATTGCATTCACAATATGCTATATGCCTCTCAGTTGGTCATATATGTGGATACCTGTAACGAAATTCTGACTCTTAATATCTCTGAGACAGACAACCACCCCTTGAATGACACTATGGTGAAAATTATACTCAGCGAATTCTAAACATGAATAACAAGGCAAGTGGCCTTTTGTAGAGAAACTGAAGACAACCTATTACATTTTCACGCTAAAACCTTTGCTAGTAGCCAACCGGAGTTGCCGAGTGGTTCTAGGCGCTATAGTCTGGAGCCGTGCCACCGCTGCGGTCCCAGGTTCGAATCCTGCCTCGGGCATGGATGTGTGTGATGTCCTTAGGTTAGTTAGGTTTAAGCAGTTCTAAGTTCTAGGGGACTGATGACCTCAGACGTTGAGTCCCACAGTGCTCAAAGCCATTTGAACCTTTGCTAGTATTTCACACATTACTGACTAAAATTAATATGGGGATCTTTAGTACTTAAATAATAGATAGAATTCATTACCGCGACAGACTTATTTCTAAAAGACATGAATTAAAATGGTTCAAATGGCTCTGAGCACTAGTCCCCTATAACTTAGAACTACTTAAACCTAACTAACCTAAGGACATCACACACATCCATGCCCGAGGCAGGATTCGAACCTGCGACCGTAGAGACATGAATTAAATTGGGCATGCGGTGTTAGTAGGAACCAAAGCACGAGACGGTAACTTCGTAGTCTGTCTGCTGCCAGTCTCTGGTCAATGGTGCAGGATGAAAAAAATTTTTGAAGAAGCCCACTACTTGCTCCTAAATGGCAGATGTAAGTGTGAAAAGGTTATGATGTGTACGATGTTCAGTACGACAATATCCCATTGTCGTGGTCAGACGCTGTCAATCGGAATCTTGACTATGATTATGTTGGCCCTCACTTTAGTATGCCATCTAACATTGAACCACTGTCACATCTGAATGCCCCACAGCTTAACATTGCACGATTTGACCAGCAGGCCAAATGGAGGCCCCATCATACTGTACTTCATACTGTACTTCACGGTGATCATTCGGAATCGGATGAATTTCGGACTTCTTATGTGCCTTACCAGGCCTGACTCTAAAGACGACCTATACTACTGCACGCTGGTGGCCATTCTACATTCCAAGAGAATTACAAATATAATAATTTATGTAATTTCTTCTGCATGCTTCAGTTTTGTAACCAGGCATTGTACTTTGTCTTTCAAGAGACAGTTGGCTAGAAGCACGTTCTGAATTATGATGGTTACTTTTTAAACAGCCTGTTCTCATTTATTTTGTAACCTTACGGTGCTTACTCGAAGTAGCACAGCGAGTTGTTAATATCCGGCCCCTTTTAGCAAAACCAAATAAAAATTTAGAATGGTTGGTTCACCGCAGCTCGTCAAAGTTTGTTAACGTAGTTCTTGTGAACACCGTGAACCGCATTTAAAATGTTTAACAAGTGAACCGGTATTTCGTCAGTAGCATCTCTTACAGAGAACATCAAACATTTCTACACATATAAATATCTATAACGTAACAGTTGTATACATAATAGTAGAAACGTAAGCTTACTTACACACTGTGTATCTCCATCAATGACATGCGTGTTAGTAATATGTTCTTTGCGACCTTCAAATCGATATTCACCTGAAAGGCATACTACTATGTCGATAAAATATTACCACACCAATGTTTATGTCACTGTGATAGGATATAAAATTTGCCCTGCTTCATTGTACTTTGGTCATCGAATATGTTACTGCTGTCAGATCTTAAACTATGGTACATGAGTGGCATAAAAATAGATACCTTTGGTGTTGCGAATCAACTCAAATCACTTAAGAAAGGCAAGTCTTCCAGTCCAGATGGTATACCAATCAGGTTCCTCTCAGAGTGTGCAGACACAGTAGCACCTTTCTTAGCACTCACGAGACAAAACGCCTGTTCTTAAGGAGTGGAAAGTAGCACAGGTCACACCACTATTCCAGAAATGAAATAGGAGTAACCCATTGAATTAAAGAGGGAGATCACTGACCTCAATTTGCAGTAGTATTTTGGAGCAAATACTGTACTCGCACATTATGAACCACCTTGTAGAAAATGACTTATTGACACACAACCGACACGGATTCAGAAAATATTGTTCTTGTGCAACACAGCTAGCTGTTTATTCCCATAAAGTAATGAGTGCTGTCGACAAGGGATCTCAGATCGATTCCATATTCCTAGATTTTCAGAAGGCTACTGATACCATTCCTCACAAGCGACTATTAATCAATTTGCGTGCATGTGGAGTATTGTCTTAGTTGTGTGACTGGATTCGTAACTTCCTCTCAGAAAGGTCACAGTTCGTAGTGATTAACGCTGATTCATCGAGTAGAACAGAATTGATATCTGGCGTTCCGCAGGGCAGTGTCATAGGCCCTTTGCTGTTCCTGATTTACATAAATGATCTAGGTGATAATCTCAGCAGCCCCCTTAGATCTTTCGCAGATGATGCTATAATTTCCCGTCTAGCAAAATCATCAGACGATCAGTTCCAATTACAAAATAATCTAGAGTGAATTTCTGTATCGTGCGAAAAGTGTCAGTTGGCACTAAACAAAGAAAAGTGCGACGTCATCCACATGGGTACTAAAAGAAATCCGATAAATCGCGCAAATCTAAGGGCTGTCAATGCGAGTAAATACCTAGGAATTACAATTACGAGCAACTTAAATTGGAAAGAGCATATAGATAATGTTGTGAGGAGGGCGGAACGGAGACTGCGCTTTGTTGGCAGAACACTTAGAAGATGTAACAAACCCACTAAAGAAACAGCCTACATTAAACTTGTCCGCCCTGTACTGGAATACTCCTGCGCGGTATGGGGTCCTTACCAGGTAGGATTGACGGAGGACATCGAAAAATTGCAAAGAAGGGCAGCCCGTTTCGTGTTATTGCGCAATAGGGGTGAGAGTGCCACTGATATGATCCGCTAGTTGGGGTGTCAGTAACTGAAACAAAGGGGGTTTTCTTTGCAGCGAGATCTACTTACGAAATTTCAGTCACCAACTTTCTCTTCCAAATGCGTAAATATTTTGTTGACACCCACCTACGTAGGGAGAAATGAGCATCACAATAAAATAAGAGAAATCAGAGCTCGAACGAAAATATTTAGGTGTTCTTTTTTCCCACGCGCCATTAGAGATGGAATGGTAGAGAAGTAGTATGAAAATGGTTCGATGAACCCTCTGCCAGGCACTTAAGTGTGAATTGCAGAGTAACCATGTAGATGTAGATGTAGACAACTGTAATACAGTGTAAACGCGGATCTGACAGGTAGGCCAAAGAGTCTATATTAAATGTCTCTAGTTATTCCTGAGATAATATTTATGTACAGCTGAGCAATGCTTTCACATGCGTAAAATATCGTACTTGGACTACCATTATATGAGGGTAGAATGTTTAAAGCACAAAAGTGTAAACTACATCAAGAATATAAGGCACATTCACATGAAAACCGAACACCTACCGAACGGGACTATGGAATGGTCCCATTCAAAAGTAATCACCACATTCATTACGACATTTATCCGCTGGCAGACGAGATAATCAATTCCTATCCCGCAGAACATGGTCGGCTGCTGATTGAACCAAAACCGCATTCCCTCCTGTTCTACTTCTTCCGACTAAAACCAACGTCCACGCAAGTCTTTCGTCAGGTCACCAAAGATATGAGAATCACGGTGACAGATCTGGGCTCTACGGACGATCTTACAGTGTTCCCCAACCAAATCGCTGAAGCGCAACGTTCATCCGATTGGCAGCGTGGGGGCGAGCGTTATAGTGCAACATGATGATTCCGTTCGACAGCATTCCCAGACGTTTTGACCTGATGGCGCGTTGAAATTTCTGGAGAGTTTGTTCGCGATGCTGCGGATTGATTGCGGTTCCACACTCGTGGAGCTCAACGAGCAGATGACCTCCGCAGTCGAAGAAGAAAGTCATCACGACCTTACTGTAACTGTACTGAACGCTTTTGGATTCCTTTGGTGAGGGAGATGTGGGGTGTTTCCACTGCTTACTTTGCCGCTTGTTCTCGAGCTGTCGGGAAAGAAGGCGGACAGAGCTATTACGCTGCACGACAACGCCCGCCACCATAATGTAAATCTAACGCTGGCTATGCTTCAGCTATTTGGTTGTTAGGCACAGCAACATTCTCCGTAGAGTCAGAATCTTTCACCACGTGATTTTCACATTTTGGGAGGCACGGAAAAAGACATGTACCGACTACGTTTTCAATCAGACGAGTAAGTGCAATAGCGGGTGCTGTTATGGATCCGTCAGCGGCCGACCGCCGAATACGAAACAGGATTTCGTTGTCCCGTCCGCCCATGGGAAAAATGTCTTACAGCGTGTGGTTACCACATTTGGATGGAACAGTTCTATGGACCTACTACTGCGGGTGCTTGGTTTTCATTTCACTGCCACTCATAGATAAAATCTGATGTTAAATATCACTGACAAATATTGAGTAAGATGGTTATTATGCAATGTATGTATATACAACATAATGAGGTAGCCAGTTAAAACATATGATGTGAAATCAGTCAGTTTCATAGCAGGAGATGAAGAGAATTCTGAAGTGAACTTATTTGGAAGATCTGTATATACATCAGATTCTACAACTTGGTCAATTCATTAGAATTTTGTAACACTGTTTCGTCGTATCAGTGTGTATCTCAGTTATTTCTAAGATGTATAATAATCGACCTCTTTCTCCCTTGGAGAGAATGGTGATATTTTTAGTGATGCCTTTCGCAGAATGTTTTTAGTCTTTTAAAACAGCGCTGAATACTGACGGACTGTCTTACATAACATTAACGCAATCTCTAAATCCGGTTTAGTTTTTCCCTGTTTGCTCAACATTTATCACATTCACCATACATTATTTTATATGCACTTCACATGTTACATATCTGGCTCTTACCTGTGTTATGTAGAATTCGTGTATATGCAGCGTTCTTTCTTTTGTACAGCTCCACAACTTCTCATAGGTCGAATCCATTGTTACGTGGTACCCTTTTCAGTGTATGTAATTCAGTATTAACACTCGCCTCATCTAATGGGTATTTGTTTATCCTGTCAGAAATACTCCTCTATATTATGGGACGTTGGATGGTACGAGCTGTTGTGAATTGTGCATAGTGGGTTTCCGAAATACGTTGAAAGGGTTGATATCGCCTCTCTTTTGACATACAGGTCCAAACAAATAAACTCTCCCGTTTTCTCCGTGTTATGTCATAAAGATGATAGTCTTTTGTAAATTATAAAATCGTTGGTAACATTTATTAACTTCATCAACAGTGCCATCGAACAAGACAAGTGTATCATCTACATAACGGAGATAATGTACGACTTTTCATAGAATTTGCTGTCAACATGATCCAAAAATATATTTGCGACCATTCCTAGAAAAGAGTTCCCAATATTCTAGGCCTTCTTTTTTATTATATAAGTCAACACTGAAGATAAAATTCTCGACTAGGACATCTGATTCATTAATTTCAATTAAACTCGATTCGTTAAACATAGTTTTAATTCTTGGCGATAATGATTATAATTCCATATTCTCTCTTTTTCACAATCGAATTAAAAGTATTCGTAACGGAGAATTCTTCGACGACTATCGACGATATGCTATAGAGATACGAAATATACATACATAAATTTTCCTGCAAAGAAACAAAGTAAATACATGAAATGTAAATTATTTTTCCACTGCGAGTTAGAGCTGCTAGATAACTGCAGTCATTATTATTCCATATTCTACACATGAAAAGAAGTTTTTTATTTGTTCATTGGTTCAAACATAAATTCTTGTTACACGTTGAATTCTCTTGGTACCCAGTTCTTTTTTGGTTCTCTTCTACTGCCGTTTTTCTGTGATCAAAAATGTACGTAAGCAAGTTATGTCCATCTCGTGATATATGAAGGCGGAGAATAATGCTCCAATCTATGAAGCTATATCCAGTATTGCGACTCCTCATTAAATACTACGTGATTCACCCTTGAAATTATTCATGCAGGTAAATGACTACAACGGATCGCTGTAATATGATACTGTCTAGAAATCAGATTTCTTAAGAATACCTTATGGGGGGATTGGAGATTAAATGTTCACAGAGATCGGTTTGTTTCATATAACATCACACAGTCTATATTTAAGCGGGCGATCGTTATTCATTATTAACCACAAGTAATTCGTCGTACTATGCCTACACCATTTACGTATGTAACTTTTTTTGAATAAATGTAGAACACCATAAAATACAACTCCCTACAGCTACGATCAAACATTACAATTTGACCCCCGACAGTCTACTCACACTTTCCAGGCGTTTCCAAACCAGTAACTAATTTTTTGTGTCCTTTACGTATCTTCTTGGGTTTCTCGCGCATCGTACCGCTTACTAGTCCAACGAACGGCATTATTTTTCTCTTTCCGAGCAAATGACAAAGAACTGCCCGTTTCTCCGGCACACTATTATTCTCTCTGGGCACAGCACTCAAAACATATAATTTTACTTATGTGGTATGGTACATACCATATTAATTAATTTAATATTGCCTGAAACGTTGTACAAAAACTTTCATCATAACTGACAATAATAGCTTTTGTCAAGAATAACTGTTGGCAGGAAATGCGAGCACAAGGCATCTGGTGAAAAATCACAATCGTTAGAATAACACAGCAATACAGGAACACAGAAATCGACCATGTGCAGGCCTCATTGCCATTCTCCAAAAGGATGAAGCCTTTGTGGGGAAGACGACGAAGGTGCTTGTGCGACCTATGCAGAGGGCTCTGCTAGTCTTTGTGGTTGGTGACATGGTGAGCTGGACACCGATATGAGGGCCCTGACTGACGCTGTCTCTGACAGTTTCCACCGACGCGTCGGACGATCACGCAGCTAGCTGGGCACCTCAAAGTAAGCTTGTGCCTCACAACGAGGAAAGAAAGTCAACGATCTCACAACGACCAAAAAGGCCAGGAACAATTTTAGTGTCCATATACCGTGACCTGATTAAAAATACATTTCTGCAACAGATGTCACCTCCTTTCATCGTGCACGTCGAAGGTCATTTCCGCAGCACCACTTGTAACGGAACCATGAACCTTTTTTTTTATTCACGCTCAGTTTTCACGTAGCTCGTGGTCTCGCGGTAGCGTTCTCGCTTCCAGAGCGCGGGGTCCCGGGTTCGATTTCCGACGTGGTCAGGGATTTTCACCTGCCTCGAGATGACTGGGTGTTGTGTCGTCTTCATCATCATCATTCATCGCCATTACGGTCGGAGGAAGGCAACGGCAAACCACTTCCACTAGGACCTTGCCTAGTACGGCAGTAGGGTCTCCCACATCGTTTCCCTACGCTTTGTTAAGAAGCATGGGACTTCATTTCGGTCCCATGCTAAGTTTCTTACTCATGACTGGCAGTCCATCTGACTTATAATAGACACTACCTCTACCAGAAGGTAAGATCCAATGCTAATGCGTATTAACAGTCCGTCTTATTAATCATTGTCCTGAATAAGTCAACACGATCACCCAATAATTTGTACAACGGATTCCCACTATACATCTGTTACACATCTCGTTGATTAACACGGCGACAAACAGATGCACTGAAAGGGAAAATTTGTATACCTCTATGCAGTCCACGTAGCTGAGATGGAAATGTGACCGTCGGAAAGACATGCAGAGCAATACGGAGGATTATGGAGAGGAAGGGTACAATGAGTAACAACTATTTCGATTAAATCTGTGTTAGGTCAACAATAGCGAAAAAAATGGGGTTCCAATAACAGTGTAGCGATACAGACGACTTTAGTAAACTCACACAATAAGTGACGAAGTGTTAGAGAAAGAGCTAGCCACGCGAACTTTTTAAATAATCATGCTTATAACAAGACATTCAAAAACACACTGAGAATTGGCATAAGACAAAACAAAGAAATAATATGGGAAGCAAGAACGTTAATGAGGACCAGAGCACGTGACAGATAGCTGAATGATTACGCATGTTAAGATTCGTGGAAAACCACTGTTCGAGATTCTGCGGCTATAACTAGCCCAGTTCGGTTTTATCTTTGACTGAAATGAAATGATCATATGGCATTGTTGGCCGGGAGGCCCCATGCGGGGAATTTCGGCTGCCGTATCACAAGTTATTTTTAATTGACACCAATTCGGCGACTTGCGAGCCAATGACGATTAAGTGATGATGAAGGACACACAACACCCACTCATCACGAGGCAGAAAAAATCCCTGACCCCGCCGGGAATCGAACCCAGGACACCGTGGGCGGGAAGCGAAAACGCTACCGCAAGACCACAAGCTTCGATTGATAACTAATCTTATACGAATCGTGATACGTCTTTCCCGAAAGACATGTAAGAGTAATGAAGGTTTAAAGTCTACGTGATTTGGAAGGCGGCCCAATTTTCAGCCGTTCTGCGCATCCCCCTCCGCTAGCCACTGGCAGCCAATAATATTCATTCTCTTTTCGAGCGGCTAGCAGCGGGTTTCAACTAGACAGCGAGAATCTCGCTCCTACCTGCTGCACTGTAGCCGTGTTTCGCAGCAACCGAATTATTCGTTCAACTGTCAGTTTTCTTTTGCTTTCTTTTTTTTTTCTTGTCAACTGTATAGGTGTGAATGTTTAAGTGCGATTAAAAGAAAAAAAGCCAGGGGCGGCAAAAAATGTGAAGTACTTCACAAGCAAGTGAGAGGAATTATTTACCGCATTTGTAACTTTGTGAATTGTGACTTTGAAGGCAGTCTCCTACTGTTGACAGTTGAAGACACAAGAAAGGACTGCAGAACCATGTGGTGTCGGCAAGAGAACTGTAAAGAGAATTGTAAGCGAGAGGGTCAGAGTTGGTTTCGTGTCGTCTGGAAAGCATCGAAATCGCAAGGAACCCTTAGTACAAATGGATGGTCTTAACGGCGATGTATTAAAGTGCTCTATGTGAATGATGAATGCCTGGCATCACAAAAAGTGTTACAGCTATGCAAGAGAAAAATATCCTCAATGGTGAACACTTCGTCAATGAAAAGAATTTTAAAAAACGTTAGTTCCTTATACGTTAAGAAGAGATTGTTTAGTTCAAGGAGATGACAAAGGTACAGCACGAGCTACATAACATATAAAGAATCACGATACAAAAGAAGGAGGTACTTCAACGGTGTACAACCAAGATGAAACATGGGCCAATTACAACAATTGCAGGAAGATCTGCTGGAAAACGGGTGATGGTACTGGCGATTTTAAAGTTCTCATAGGAATAGATTCTCGGATAATTATTCTGCATGCCGACTCTTCTTCTGGTTTTGTTTCTGAGAGTGAACTTGTATTTACTATTACGCAAAACAGCAGGTGACTACCATTCGGAAATAAATGCTGTGAGGTTTGTGACATGAGTCACAATTCTTGTCATACCTTGCTTCGAAGTTGGTCATTGCCAGTTATAATTCAACTGTTACAGAGAAAACTCCATTTATAAACACCAGAGAAGTGGATATTTTTCTCTGGCTTAAAAATAAAAGATATTAAGCACACTATAATCCAGATTCGAGCCGATATTCTGCATCTCGTTAATTTACACAAGTCACGTGACAGAAGTACAAACATGACTTCTTTGCACGTGAATGCGGTAACACAGTTTTGCGTTTACCCACGTGTTACTGCATTTACCCATGTGTCACTGTCAGTGTAGTCCTATGGAATTAATTTGGGCAAAGGATAAGTCTATATAGGAGAGAAAAAAAAGCATTCAAAGTAACATTCACTGAATCGCTTGTGCCTGAGGCAATAGACTACATCCCTACCGTATCTTGGGCATAGTCTGTGCAGCATGCTGAGAAACTTCAGAAAGAATAATTTGACAGGGAAGCCTTGAACCTATCATCGTAAATTTATAGTCAGATTGTTTGGAAACAGACTCAGATAGAAGTGACGATGGTATAACGATGCGGACTTTGGAAGAAAGTAATAGTATTTCTTAGTTTCAAAGACTCGTGGTTTAAAAAAGGCGTTTGTCAACATATCAGTTGCATGCATAATAATGACAACTTCCTAGCCTTTTTGATCAGGCTTTGTATCCTTCGAGTCATGCAGACTATAATGTTCAACATATTGCCCAAACAGAAGTCAAGCTTTCTCCACCATATTGTATGGTCTAATAACGCGCGAGGATGCAGCTGGGTAAATTCGTCAAACGTCCAAAATTTTCGCGTGTAAACCCACGTCATTTTCAAAGCACGAACTGGATAAGGCCCTAAAATGACGGCAACTGTTGCTGGTCGAGATATCGGTGGTTTTCGATGTTATCGGTCATCATTCCCTGGAGTTATTCACAGATGATGGTTAATTGTTTGCTTGTTGAATGGATTATAAATGCATTCTGTAACTGTAATATCGAATGAGTTAGTTTACACGCATAATGCCCGTTAATAGTGAAAAAAATGACAAGCTTACTGACCATTTTTACGACAGTCTTTTCATTAGTCTTTCCTACCACAAATTCTTTTTTACACACAGTGATTGCACTTAACTACAGTGAAACACATCAACACATGCACCTTATACACGGTTTTAAAAATTAATTGAGTAGAAGCAGGTGTCAAGCAAATATAATGATTTCGTTTGTACTTGAAGTTAATTTGGTTGTGTATTAAGTTTTTACTTATAATACAGAATCACAATAAATGATCATTATTGAAGCAGTTTCAATGATGTTGTCGTTAGACTATTGTCATTTTGAGTAAAATTGTACTTCATGTCTTTACAAAACTGTATCAGCTGTTCTCGCTTCCCGACGTCACGCAGAGTAAATCTGTGGAGCAGTGGACGCAGCGGCGTCAAGGATTAATATTTTTCGTATGTCGACTGATCACATTTGGTTTTAATATTAGTTATTCCCCTCACAGATTGGAACGTATAATACGATGTCCGTAGGCAAATGAGATTGACTGTTGTCCGCCGCAACGCAGTTTGGCAACGTGGACTTTGTTAGCCCGCTCTCTGCTGCCGCAGTTCTCATCCCTGCAGTACTCTGCCTCTGTGCGTGGAAGCGTCGTCTTACGTGACGCGAGCTATAGTTACCCATAGCGTGAAGTGCAGTCAGCCTGTCTGGCCGTGACCAGGGAACTGTGGCAGAAGCTAAGAATTATTACCGGCATTCCCTCGCTACCTGAAGTTCTTGTCAAATTCTCTGACCAACTTAAGAAAACAAAGTAAAGCACGTTCTTTTCGTATGGCATGAGTTTTGCACCTCAAGAAGATGTAAGCCGACAGGGTATTTGTTTATCAGACGATATTTCGTCTTATGAAGGCTGATAGCGTGTTTTCCTTCTAGCAGGTATTTTGTGTGACGCAGAAAATGAAATATTAGAAAGATAATGAAAGTTAGTGTTATGAATGTTAACAACCGTTTCAACCTTCCCAAGGGCATGAAAGCTCGTTGAGCTGGCTGCCATTCACCATGAAGAAGCAATATCGGCCAACCCGAACAATCGAATGTCTTCCAGAAGTTGTACCACACATACCTCCATAACAAGTGGGAAAAGACAGCGAATTACGTAAGGGGTAACTCAGCGAAGGATATGCCACAATCCACCAGCTTCTGAAACATGTCGAGGAAGTGATGGAGTGGACTCAGAGTCGGAAACAATTCTGGCTACTGCTGACCACTTCAGGTGCTCGAAATTACAGTGGTTTCCGATCCCCTGAGACATGCTAGTGGAGCGAAAGGCTATTTACAATAAGTACAGAAACCAGATGGCAGTTATAAGAGTCGATGGGCATGAAAGAGAAGCAGTGGTTGGGAAGGGAGTGAGACAGGGTTGTAGCCTATCCCCAATGTTATTCAATCTGTATACTGAGCAAGCAGTGAAGGAAACAAAAGAAAATTTCGGAGTAGGTATTAAAATCCATGGAGAAGGAATAAAAACTTTGAGGTTCGCCGATGACATTGTAATTCTGTCAGAGACAGTAAAGGACTTGGAAGAGCAGTTAAACGGAATGGACAGTGTCATGAAAGGAGGGTATAAGATGAACATCAACAAAAGCAAAACGAGGATAATGGAATGTAGTTGAATTAAGTCGGGTGATGGTGAGGGAATTAGATTAGGAAATGAGACACTTAAAGTAGTAAAGGAGTTTTGCTATTTGGGGAGCAAAATAACTGATGGTGGTCGAAGTAGAGACGATATAAAATGTACACTGGCAATGGCAAGGAAAGCGTTTCTGAAGAAGAGAAATTTGTTAACATCGAGTATAGATTTAAGCGTCAGGAAGTCGTTTCTGAAAGTATTTGTATGGAGCGTAGCCATGTATGGAAGTGAAACATGGACGATAACTAGTTTGTACAAGAAGAGAATAGAAGGTTTCGAAATGTGGTGCTACAGAAGAATGCTGAAGATTAGATGGGTAGATCACATTACTGACGAGGAGGTATTGAACAGGTTTGGGGAGAAGAGAAGTTTGTGGCACAACTTGACTAGAAGAAGGGATCGGTTGGTAGGACGTGTTCTGAGGCATCAAGAGATCACCAATTTAGTATTGGAGGGCAGCGTGGAGGGTAAAAATCGTAGAGGGAGACCAAGAGATGAATACACTAAACAGATTCAGAAGGATGTGGGTTGCAGTAGGTACTGAGAGATGAAGAAGCTTGCACAGGATGGAGTAGCATGGAGAGTTGCATCAAACCAGTCTCAGGACTGAAGACCACAACAATAACAACATGAGATCCCTCACATTACAAGGCACTCCATCATGGATCCGTAGTACCCTACAGGGTGTTCCAGGAGGAATGCCCAACATTCAGAAATGTGACAGGGATGATCATTCGAAGCGAAAAAGTTCAGTAATTTCACGCAGTAAGGTGCATACCTCAAAAGCTATATGAGTACTGCTCGTCTTCGCTACTGCGAAACACATCTCTTCTGCTGAACAAGAGTTCATAGCTCTTCTGGTAAACATCTTAGAGCGTATGTTTATTAGACAAATTCTTTTCTTGTTTCAGGCCATACTACCTCCTCCCAAAATATTGCAAGCAAAGAGCTTGCAATAGAAGAGATTTCACAGTACTGAAGATAAGAAGTTACTTGTAGCTCTTAAGGTACGCAATTTAGAGTCTGTGTTTTTACTTTTCTTCGAATGACCGTCCCTGTCATACACCTGAATTCTGATCATTTCTCAAGGAAACTTTGTATATAATGCACCGTACTATTCCGATGTGTATGGTTACGCGAGGGTAAAAGGGCTGTCTTAATCTTTCTACTTGCTGTAGCATTCACAGTAGATCTAATGAGCCATGTCTGTATTATACGAACTGTAGGTTTATGTTTGCTGATCTGACATGGATTACAAGCAGTAAAAATTAAGTAATAAATCTTAGGTAGTGAACAGCCATACCTTTGACTGCAGAGCATGAGGGACAGTGAAGATTCTGTAACCAGATAATGAAGTGGTTTTTCAGATTCTTAAAAGACCTTATTAAATCTTATATCTGAATGCTGGTATTATATAAAAATAACACAGAAGTACTCAGTTTGCTACCAGTTATTTAAATGCCGCAGGGGGCTCCCATCTTGGGAGTATGTGGGTGGCAACCACACGAGCCCTTAGCTAAGCCTGGCATTACTTCCACTTACTTGTTTCAGGCTTCTCCTGTTTCCTTTCCTACCCGGACTCCCTTGGCCAACTCTTGGTTTCTTCGACCCCAACGGTTTTAGGTTTCCGGGGCCCAAGGGTGTCTTTCACTTTCCTCTCTAGTATATATTATCTACCCTTCGACCCAACGGCGAAGCGAGCGGAAGAAGAATCTTATATCCCAGGTTCTCAACGATCGTGGAGGCGGAAGAGGTCATGCCAGACGAACTGGCTGTAAAGGCGCCGTTCCGCCATCATTGCGCTCGCGGCAGTTCGTTGCAGTTCTGGTACCTGAAGTCACATGTCACCTGCATATGTGCCGTGATGAATTGTTCCAGAATCGTAGTGTGTGGGTCACTTCCTCGCAAGCTGTAATCCACCTTAAACAAATTCACGCAAATGGCAATTTCTCCTGTCATTTTTTCTAAGACAAATGGCGATGGGATAAGGACGATAGTAGCAGGCTCCGAGTGAGGCTGGAAGCTACTAGTCTGGACCTGCACATTGGCGGCAGGTGTGTGATGGTCGCCTTCCTGAGAACCCGTGTGACTACTCGGGAATGCGGTCCTGCATCTGCGACTGGGCAGGCCTATTTAGGATGACCGCTGCCCACCCTGAATGGGTAAGGCCCTAGAAAATGTGAGCTAAACATCGGGAGTCACACTTGAACCGGGCTGGGAATCCGCACCCAGTAGGTCACTCCTTATACTGCGGACATAAACAAAAGATGGTTCAAAATGGTTCAAATGGCTCTGAGCACTATGGGACTTACAGCAGAGGTCATCAGTCCCCTAGAACTTAGAACTACTTAAACGTAACTAAACTAAGGACATCACACACATCCATGCCCGAGGCAGGATTCGAATCTGCGACCGTAGCGGTCACGCGGTTCCAGACTGAAGCGCCTAGAACCGATCGGCCACTCCGGCTGGCCAAACAAAAGATGAATGAAATGATTATGACAATAGGGACATGGAATGTCAGGAGCCTCCTGGACGTGACCAATTACAGGCCAGAGAGGAGAACCGCTCTTATCACCCAAGAACTAGCCCGGCAAGATATAGACATAGCTGCCTTGAATGAGACAATACTCTCCGGTGAGGGACACATTTGTGAAGTACGTTGAGGGTACACCATCTTCTGGATGGAAAAGGATGCAGGAGAACCACGCATCCATGGTGCAGGATTTGCCGTAAAAACGAAAATAGTGAAAGATCTTCGACTTACACCTGTCCCAATTATTGAAAGACTGATGACTCTTAGAGTACACATTGGTTCAGACAGTTTCATCACCTTCGTCTCCGCATATGCTCCTACTTTAGACAGTGATGAAGACGCTAAGAATCAGTTCTACCACCAACTGAACAGTACTCTCTTTAAGATACTCATTAAAGATAAATTAATCTTACTTGGTGATATCAACGCCAGAGTGGGAAGGGACAACCGTTTTTGGAGAGACGTTATGGGTAAACAAGGCGTCGGAAACTGCAATTCAAATGGGTTGTTACTTCTTGGTCTATGTGCTAAGCACGAGCTTTTCATCTCCAATACCCAATTCCGCTTACCTAACCGCTATAACACCACATGGATGTACCCACGCTCCAAACATTGGCATCTTATAAACTACGTTACTACTCGAGAGCGTGACAAGAAAGACATTCTCATCACAAAAGCAGCACTTAACATTGATGAGTGCTGGACCGACCATAGAATTTTAGTCAGCCGTTTGAGAGTGCCAAAGTATCGCAAGCCACGATCCCACTTTTCAAACCCACCACGCAGAAATTTCAACATAAGCAGCCTGAACAACAGAAACGTTCGCTCACACTTCCAAGACATACTGTCTGAACAACTTAACAAAGCTCCAGCAACCATAGATGATGTCGAACAAGAATGGACCACATTAAAGAACAGCTTCAAAGAAACTGCTGAGAATGCCGTTGGTTTTAGTGCACGGAATAGAAGTGACTGGTTTGATGACAACCATGGAGAAATCCAAGCGGGATGCTTACCTATCCGTTGTTCAAGATCCGTCCGGCGCAGAAAAGAAAGCACACTTTCAAGATCTCAAGCAGAAATGTGAAAGCGAAATACGATCAATAAAGAACAAATGGTGGCAACAGAAAGCCACAGAACTCCAAAATCTTTCCGATGTAAGGAACCTGCGTGGCTTCTACGCTGGTGTTAACGAGCTGTATGGACCTATCCGCTCCTCATCAGGCACACTGAAAGCTGCTGACAACTCCACCATTCTTACTGAAAGTCAGGACATCTTAAATCGCTGGAAAGAGCACTTCAGCTCACTGTTAAACCGCCCTTCTACTGCCGCTGGAGATTTTCTCAAAAATGTCCCACAGCACCCTCCACAACCCGGGATGGCTGATCCTCCAACTTTTCAAGAATTTTGCAAGACACTCAAGAGTGTGAAACATGGGAAGGCTCCTGGACCTGACAGCATCCCGATGGAGCTTATTGAGGGTGGCGGCTTGCCTCTAAAAACTGGACTCTTCTCTCTCATTCTATTAACGTGGGAAACCCGCAAGGTACCAGCTTCTTGAAGAACTCCACAATTGTCACCATCTTCAAGAAGGGCGACAGAAGCGTCTGTGGTAGCTACCGGGGAATATCTCTACTCTCTGTCACTGGGAAACTTTTTGCAAGAATACTTTTAAATCGCCTCCAGACACTTTCAGAGACTAAACTGCCTGAGTCTCAATGCGGGTTTCGATTTTCAAGAGGAACAATTGACATGATTATCTGTGCGCAACTACATGAGAAGTGCAGAGAACAGCAAAAGACTTTACTACTTGTTTTCTACGATCTAGAAAAGGCCTTTGATACAGTTCCCAGAGAAGCCATGTGGATGGTCTTAAAACGCTTCGGCTGCCCTGAACATTTTGTTGACTTGATTGAAGCTCTCCACGATGATATGACTGGACAGGTCCTCTGCCAGAACGAAACAACTAGTGAATTCCCGATAAGAAGTGGGCTTAAACAAGGATGCGTTCTGGCACCAACATTATTTACATTGTATCTGGCAGCTATGCTTTACGAGACGTCCGTAAACAGTTCAGGAATAGAACTAAAGTACAGGTTAGATGGAGGATTATTCAACCAGTTCAGGCTCCATTCAAAAAGATTCTCCAGTACCACTCGTGTGACAGAGCTGCAGTATGCTGATGACAATGCTTCTCCAGCTCATTCACCTGCAGAGTAGCAGCTGTCAGTTGATTCCTTCAGCAGGGCGTACGAACGATTTGGTCTGTCCATCAATATTCCAAAGACAAAGGTGATGGCGCTGGCAACTCCTGGCTCCTCCGTTCCTGATTTCAGCATATCCATTTATGAAACACCTTTGCAATAAGTGGACCATTTCCTCTACCTAGGAAGTATACTGACATTTAACTGCTCATCTGGAAAAGATGTGGAGAATACATTACGTGCTGCCCATGTATCATTTGGACGTCTTAGAAAGCGTGTCTTCCTGAATATAGACCTAACACTGTACACCAAATTGATGGTGTACAAAACTGTAGTCAATTCCACCCTGCTGTATGGTTGCGAAACCTGGGCGTTATATCGCTGTGATGTGAAGAAACTAGAACGCTTCAACCAGCAGAAGCTAAGATATATCATGATCATGAAATGGGATGACTTCATATCCAACACGGCTGTTCTTGAGAAAGCAAAAATGTCTAGCATGGAAGCTCTTATCATTGGGCATCAACTCAGATGGGTCGGACATGTCCAGCGGATGAAAAATGACAGACTTCCACGCCAAATGCTGTACAGCGAAGTGAGCACAGGTAGAAGGCCACGAGGTGCCCCTCTCAAACGTTATAAGGATCAGTACAAGAAAAATCTGAAAAACTTGAACATCGATCCGAGTAACTGGTCCACAATAGCAGAAGATCGAAGTCGCTGGCGCTCAGTTACCCGAAATACTCTACAAAACTTCGAGCGGGAACGTCGAAGAATGGAGAATGACAAACGCCGGAGACGTAAACTACTCCAGGCTCAGCCACGTTCTCCACTTTCCATCAGCTGTATTGTCTGTGGCCGCCTGTTCCACGCTAGGATTGGATTGCTAAGCCATCAACGACACTTCCACGCCTGAACTGTGACAAAGGAAATCTCAGGAGAGAAATGAAAACTCGGATACGAGTATCAGCCGACGACGACGATTTAAATAAATCACTGTTGCTTTCTTTCCCACTTTTTCTATTATCGCCTTCCGTCTTTCGTATAGTTTTATTTGCCCCACCTACATTGTACAGCTGTCCACTATGTGGATTCTCACTTGCAATACTATAAAAAAATACTTTGATGGTCCTCTGTGAATATAATTATTTCGTATCAATAACACACAGAAGACACTGAATAATTTTTCAGATGAAATTCGAGATTTTATTTTTATTGGTTTCGTGCATTATTCCGCGTATGCACTTGCATTTAAGCACATTTCTTCTCTTATAATAATCTCAAGTGCGCCGCTGTTTCTATATCCCGCTCTTGTAATTGCTAATATCTGAAAGTGATGGACCTACTCGAAAACGGCATATTTGTTTTAATGACAAACTGGAACTAACTTTCTGACTTAGTCTGCATCTTCTGAAAGAGGGAGACCAAAGAATGCACGGAGAATAATGCGACACTTTGCCCTCTGTAACGTAGTTGGTAAGGTCTATTTAGCATTTAGATTACTGATATGATTTACTGCTACGTTGGAAGCAGGAAATGCAGAATACTGCACTATCAACAGAGGGGCATCGCTGTGGGATGTAATATCTTGTTGATAACTTAACAACTTTGTTTATGAGTGAGACCGGATAGTAATTATTAAAACTACTTTGTTACATTTGTTTTGAAGAAGAGTACCTTTACAATAGTATTGAAATCTCTGTTTATAACATTTCAGAGGCACAATACCTTTGTTGATGTTGTAAACTTTGCGAAATTGGTAAACATATCTTAAAAAGAAGTGTATTGGTAAATCTAAAATTATTCAACAGAATTTTTTGCTGTCTTACAATAATAACTGTCTAACATTTCATATTACTACAAAACAGAAGTCCTTCTTAAATATACCAGGTTATGCGGTCAGTTGCCTATCCACTCGGCAGTGCACGCTTGGGATTATTCTGCCGCTAATGTACATCTTTTTATGCATAAGAGAACAGCAATGTCTGTCCTAAGCAGTAATGTCTTTAATTTTATTTTTATATTTGTGTTAGTTGTGAGAAAGGGCCTCCCTTTATTACGATACTTTCTTTGTACGCAAGTCGGTATTAATTCCGAGAGAGATATCATCGGATACCCACACAACGTTCGACGTTGTTCAGTTAGTGTAGCTTCTCTCGCTGGTTGATAAATTCCTCACGAACGGTCGCAGTTACCATAAGTCGAGTCGAGCTACTACTCGGGTGGTTATGTCTATAACGAAATTAATATTTCCAGAATGCTGTAGCTATCCCTGGAAGTGCTATTACACTGAACTTGGTATTTCGGTGGAAAGTTTCGTATTCAACAAGTTAATGTCAGAAATTAAGTGAAACAACAAGTTTACTGTTACTAATCACTGTTTCTTTACCTCCAGGACGCGTTTCAAAGGTTTGAACCTATGAAACGCGGCGTGGAGATAAATAAACAGTGACTGGTAGCAGTAAAAGTGTTGTTTCATTTAATGTCAATAACAGTCACGGTTAAGCCAAACCTAAAACGTTCGCATTTAAAGTTAATGTCAGAAAATTTGAAAGAGCAGCTCATCTCTAACTGTAAGTCTTTGAAAGTTGACTTTTCCTTGTATTTCATAATTACTTGAACCATTGAACAAATTTTTTCCCTGTAGTGAAGAACTTTTATTGTGTAGCCTACTGGCATTATTCAACCTCACACGAAGAGCTGTTAATATTAATCATTTACTGAGGCCATAAAATTGCATTTTGACGTAATTAATCGTCCAGTGATGTGCAGTTTGTGCTACTGCCACTATCAATTGTCTTTCTAATATCATTTAATTCATTGATTTTCAATGTTCTGAGTAAGATGTGAACATACAACTTGAGTCTAATCATTTAGTATACATCTTAAATAATTACGTTCAACGGAAGGAAGTGATGAAATCTACTAAAATATTACTGAGGGATAATCAAGTTATTCTTTTGATAAAGCTCACCAGATAAGCGGCTATTACGAGAGCTGATAATGCTTGTGTGACACTGGTTTTCCGTGAATAACAAAACGTATTTTGGACCATTGTGGCAGCGAAAAAATCTCAAGGGAAATTAAAAATCCAAACTAAACAATACGCGGAGTGCGTCATTCGTACGTTTATGTGTGGCTGTGGGACTATTTCTCACAGTTGTAAAACAGTCCATTGTTCTGATGTGAAATCCGTTAATAATGTTCCGTGGAAAATCAATGAAACGAAATAAAAGTCTAATATTAGGAATTCATAAAAGCGATGTACGACTCTCACATATTTTATTACCAACAGCCATGAATATGCACCAACTTTATAGCGAAACTAGCAAGATTTAACGCCTGCGCTGCACTGTTAGCTTCCATAATATTCTGGATTCAGCTAATAATTGCTTTCTATGAGCCACCACCTTAACATTCACACACTGTTCGCAGAGGCTACTGAGGTTGTACTTCTTTCTTCTTTAAGCCCTTTCTCTAAAGGTAATTTATATGGGGACAGATTTATTACACCACATGGTTTAAGAGGTTAATATGATTTCATTATCTTTAAATAATCTTAAAAATCATTAATTTTTAAGGACATACTGACGGAAAAAAACGCAGCACCAAGGAGTTGTGTAACATAGAAGAAAGTTGATGGCGTGTTTCTGTATCTGAAAGATGATGGCTGTTCAGATTTCGTTCCAGTCCCATAACAGTGGTTCTGGTAGGGCGACTATGAGTAGGCTGCTCAATCACCAGTCGCGCACGTATGGGACATTAACAGACGACAACCCCAGTGTCATCCCAGACAGCCTTGAACGTCCCTGTACTGGTCAACCAAGTGCAACACACATGTAATTCCATCCCACAAACTGACATCTGGCACCCGTACAATACAATGCGTGCCCAACATGCCTCTTTGTATGCCTGCATTCAGCATTGTGGTCGTTAAATATGTTACTAATGTACCAGACTTTCACATTTGCAATGGCTTATCTTGGTCTTAGATTAACCTGTCATCTTGCAATGTTGATCACTTTAATATGTTATCGAGACAAATGTATTCCAGACATTTCATTACCTTGTATTACTCATTTTCTGATGTTGCGAATTTTTTCCGTCCCCCCCATGAACCATGGACCTTGCCGTTGGTGGGGAGGCTTGCGTGCCTCAGCGATACAGATAGCCGTACCGTAGGTGCAACCACAACGGAGGGGTATCTGTTGAGAAGTCAGACAAACGTGTGGTTCCTGAAGAGGGGCAGCAGCCTTTTCAGTAGTTGCAAGGGCAACAGTCTGGATGATTGACTGATCTGGCCTTGTAACAATAACCAAAACGGCCTTGCTGTGCTGGTACTGCGAACGGCTGAAAGCAAGGGGAAACTGCAGCCGTAATTTTTCCCGAGGGCATGCAGCTTTACTGTATGATTACATGATGATGGCGTCCTCTTGGGTAAAATATTCCGGAGGTAAAATAGTCCCCCATTCGCATCTCCGGGCGGGGACTACTCAAGAGGATGTCGTTATCAGGAGAAAGAAAACTGGCGTTCTAAGGATCGGAGCGTGGAATGTCAGATCCCTTAATCGGGCAGGTAGGTTAGAAAATTTAAAAAGGGAAATGGATAGGTTGAAGTTAGATATAGTGGGAATTAGTGAAGTTCGGTGGCAGGAGGAACAAGACTTCTGGTCAGGTGACTACAGGGTTATAAACACAAAATCAAATAGGGGTAATGCAGGAGTAGGTTTAATAATGAATAGGAAAATAGGAATGCGGGTAAGCTACTACAAACAGCATAGTAAACGCATTATTGTGGCCAAGATAGATACTAAGCCCACACCTACTACAGTAGTACAAGTTTATATGCCAACTAGCTCTGCAGATGACGAAGAAATCGAAGAAATGTATGATGAAATAAAAGAAATTATTCAGATTGTGATGGGAGACAATTTAATAGTCATGGGTGACTGGAATTCGAGTGTAGGAAAAGGGCGAGAAGGAAACATAGTAGGTGAATATGGATTGGGGGACAGAAATGAAAGAGGATGCCGCCTTGTAGAATTTTGCACAGAGCACAACATAATCATAACTAACACTTGGTTTAAGAATCATGAAAGAAGGTTGTATACATGGAAGAACCCTGGAGATACTAAAAGGTATCAGATAGATTATATAATGGTAAGACAGAGATTTAGGAACCAGGTTTTAAAGTGTAAGACATTTCCAGGGGCAGATGTGGACTCTGACCACAATCTATTGGTTATGACCTGCAGATTAAAACTGAAGAAACTGCAAAAAGGTGGGAATTTAAGGAGATGGGACCTGGATAAACTAAAAGAACCAGAGGTTGTACAGAGATTCAGGGAGAGCGTAAGGGAGCAATTGACCGGAATCGGGGTAATAAATACAGTAGAAGAAGAATGGGTAGCTTTGAAGGATGAAGTAGTGAAGGCAGCAGAGGATCAAGTAGGTAAAAAGACGAGGGCTAGGAGAAATCCTTGGGTAACAGAAGAAATACTGAATTTAATTGATGAAAGGAGAAAATATAAAAATGCAGTAAGTGAAACAGGCAAAAAGGAATACAAACGTCCCAAAAATGAGATCGACAGGAAGTGCAAAATGGCTAAGCAGGGATGGCTAGAGGACAAATGTAAGGATGTAGAGGCCTATCTCACTAGGGGTAAGATAGATACCGCCTACAGGAAAATTAAAGAGACCTTTGGAGATAAGAGAACGACTTGTATGAATATCAAGAGTTCAGATGGAAACCCAGTACTAAGCAAACAAGGGAAAGCAGAAAGGTGGAAGGAGTATATAGAGGGTCTATACTAGGGCGATGTACTTGAGGACAATATTATGGAAATGGAAGAGGTTGAAGATGAAATGGGAGATATGATACTGCGTGAAGAGTTTGACAGAGCACTGAAAGACCTGAGTCGAAACAAGGCCCCCGGAGTAGACAATATTCCATTGGAACTACTGACGTGCCTTGGGAGAGCCAGTCCTGACAAAACTCTACCATCTGGTGAGCAAGATGTAGGAAACAGGCGAAATACCCTCAGACTTGAAGAAGAATATAATAATTCCAATCCCAAAGAAAGCAGGTGTTGACAGATGTGAAAATTACCGAACTATCAGCTTAATAAGTCACAGCTGCAAAATACTAACACGAATTCTTTACAGACGAATGGAAAAACTAGTAGAAGCCAACCTCGGGGAAGATCAGTTTGGATTCCGTAGAAACACTGGAACACGTGAGGCAATACTGACCTTACGACTTATCTTAGAAGAAAGATTAAGGAAAGGCAAACCTACGTTTCTAGCATTTGTAGACTTAGAGAAAGCTTTTGACAATGTTGACTGGAATACTCTCTTTCAAATTCTGAAGGTGGCAGGGGTAAAATACAGGGATCGAAAGGCTATTTACAATTTGTACAGAAAGCGGATGGCAGTTATAAGAGTCGACAGGTATGAAAGGGAAGCAGTGGTTGGGAAGGGAGTGCGACAGGGTTGTAGCCTATCCCAGATGTTATTCACTCTGTATATTGAGCAAGCAGTAAAGGAAACAAAAGAAAAATTAGGAGTAGGTATTAAAATTCATGGAGAAGAAATAAAAACTTTGAGGTTCGCCGATGACATTGTAATTCTGTCAGAGACAGCAAAGGACTTGGAAGAGCAGTTGAATGTAATGGACAGCGTCAACAAAAGCAAAACAAGGATAATGGAATGTAGTCTAATTAAGTCGGGTGATGCTGAGGGAATTAGATTAGGAAATGAGGCACTTAAAGTAGTAAAGGAGTTTTGCTATTTGGGGAGCAAAATAACTGATGATGGTCGAAGTAGAGAGGATATAAAATGTAGGCTGGCAATGGCAAGGAAAGCGTTTCTGAACAAGAGAAATTTGTTAACATCCAGTATTGATTTAATTGTCAGGAAGTCATTTCTGAAAGTATTCGTATGGAGTGTAGCCATGTATGGAAGTGAAACATGGACGATAAATAGTTTGGACAAGAAGAGAATAGAAGCTTTCGAAATGTGGTGCTACAGAAGAATGTTGAAGATTAGATGGGTAGATCACATAACTAATGAGGAAGTATTGAATAGGATTGGGGAGAAGAGAAGTTTGTGGCACAACTTGACCAGAAGAAGGGATCGGTTGGTAGGACATGTTCTGAGGCATCAAGGGATCACCAATTTAGTATTGGAGGGCAGCGTGGAGGGTAAAAATCGTAGAGGGAGACCAAGAGATGAATACACTAAGCAGATTCAGAAGGATGTAGGTTGCAGAAGGTACTGGGAGATGAAAAAGCTTGCACAGGATAGAGTAGCATGGAGAGTTGCATCAAACCAGTCTCAGGACTGAAGACCACAACAACAACAACATTGCATTCTGTGATTAAAGGGCCCTCGACAGTCTGTAGCTGGGCTTTACATGTTTCTCTCTGCGCTACGTATTTCTAAGTGAAAGTTCAGTAATGGGGATTCCTGATATTAAAATGAGGCTTCTAGTGGGTACCTGAGGTGGTCATGCGTGCTATTAGGCTGTTAGGTGTGTTGAAAAGTGCGTGAACACTGCTAAAACACAAATTATTGCGCTATAAAATATCAGCATTTTAGGAGATCGTTTTCCACTGGTCATGGCGTAACTCCAGGCAAGATTGACTGTGAAGGCACTGGAGTCCCCCATACTTTGAAGAAACTTTCGCTAAAACACAAACAGTTGTCGGATCTTTATTGATAAGTTATATATCCAGTTGTGCAGCAATTTCACCCAGTATCAATGAAAAGGGTTTATTTGCAACAAAAGAAATTTAATTATAGTATATTTTCATTATTCTGATTAAATTCATCTTTTTCTGTATAAAATGATTACTCTCTACGAGACTTCTTCTGAAGCAGTTAACAACACTACATCACATATTAAGATTAAAAACACAAAATATTATGTGGCCATTATTCTAACAACAATGAGACATCTTGATCACCTTTGACCGTGAAATTATTTATTTATTAAACCCACTATTGAGTTTGTCATGCAGGACTCATGAAGCACAATACAGCAAAATTGTGCTCCATGTGATAATGGCAAAGGATTGAAACAGCAATGGCAACATTTATGAAGAAAATATTTTACAGCCAAAGGAGACCATGATCTCCTCTAAAAGTATTGCATGCCTGGTAACGCCAGTGAAGGGAAGTTAATAAGTATCATGTTACCTTCCATTCAGAATATGGAATGCACTCAAAGACTGTGATACGACTTTCAAAATGATGGAGCACATCAATCAGTCGTCCTTTCCTTTCAGGCTTTGTTAAAGCAAATATAGATTTCGGCTAGTGCCTAGCGATTATTGATGAGCTATTAGTCTTGAGAGAACTGTGACTGAAACCCGAACAACAGAGGATTGAAACTGTGAAATAGTGCATTGACAACGGCTAGGCATTATCCGAAATCTAGATTTTCTTTAATAAAGCCTGAAAGGAAAGGGCGACTGATTGCTGACCTCAATCATTTTGAAAGTTAATCAATAATTACAGGGCCACTGTCCTGGGCGTTGTATGGTATTTTGAGAGACACAGGATGTAAACGGACTCTTTCTGGGACAGACTAGTGCATCATAAGCAGGCAGTGTTGAATGATGTGGTGACACAGACCGGCGGCACATGTTGCACATGAGAGACAGAGAATAACGTAAGGTCTTGTTAGAACTTTTAGACGATGCTGTTGTACGTAGTGAAGTCAGAGAACAATAAAAATTGAAGGGGAATGAGAGAAGGTCAGCACAGGACCGAAACATGATTTAGGGATTAATAGTGGATCTCCACCGTAAATCACTGAGGTGTTTTGCACCACCGTGAGTAGAAAAACCACTTATTTTTGGGTTAAGGAGATGGTAATTAATAAACAGCAACAGTGTTTTCCTGGAGATACATAAACTGGAAAGATTATATGATAGTAGTCGTAGGGAAAGCACCAGATTCATTGGAAGAATACTTTGGAAAGATAATTCAACTTCAAAAGAAGTAGCTCATGGAACCCACGTTAAAACGATTACTGAGAACTGTGGGTCTGTAGATTCAAATTACTGGGAATAATAATAATTAGGGTATTCACCTACACAATCATTAGCTTCATGGATTAGAAGCTTTTCTAGGACGTCCCAGACTACATTTTTGACGGGATGTATAAAGCATAGTTAACGATCATTACTTCACACTATAATTATCGATCTACGTCTTCTTATGCATCTTTACATACGCATCTACATTTACATGGCTACTCTGTAATTCACACTCAAGTGCTTGGTAGAGTGTTCATGGAACCACTTTCTCGCTATTTCTCTAACGTTCCCCTCTCTAATAGGGCGAGGGGAAACGAACACTTAAATCGTCTCGTGCGATCTCTGCGTTCTCTTATTTTATTACGATTAACATTTCCCTATAGAATATTTTCGCATACTCAGGAAAAAGTCGGTATTTTTAATTTCGGAGGAGAGATCTGGCCTCAAGGAAAAATGATTTTGTTTTGATGATTGCCACTCCGGATCGCTTATCATATCCGTGACATTCTGTCCCCTATTTTGCGGTAATACAAAACGATCTGCCCTTCTCAGAATTTCTTCGACGTCCTCCGTCAATCATATCTATAAATTATTCCACCCAGCACACTAATATTCTAGTAGAGGACAGACCAAAGGTAGTTTACGCGGTCTCCTTAGTGGATTCGTTGCATCTCCTAAGTGTTCTACCGAAAAGATGCATTTTTTGGTGCGCCTTAGATTGAACATTATATATATGATCGTTCCGGTCTAAGTTGTTCGTAATTGTAATCGCTAAGTACTAAATCGAACTGATGACCATCAGATATGTGCTATGTATCGTGTAACCGAATTTTAACGGATGATCTGACACATTTTAGTATACTAGGGTCAACTGCTACGTTTCTCGCCGAACAGATTACTCGTCCAAATTGTTTTGCAATTGGTCCTGATACTCTGGTGGCCTTACTAGATGGTAAAGTACAGCATCATCTGCAAACTATATCACAGGGCTGCTGAGATTTTCTTCTATACCATTTATAGAAATTAGGAAAGCAGAAGGGTAGATACCACTTCAGTTTTACTTGGTCACTTTCGGTCGGGAAATCACAGACCCAGTCGCGCCACTGAGACGATACTCGATAGGTACATTGGTTAACAGATTACGGACAAATGACCTTTTAGTCTGTGAGACTGTGATTACATTACACAAAGCGCTGGTACCTGTGTTCGGAATAAGTCGTCACCTTTGCGAGCCGTGACGACTTGGCAAGTTGGGAAACTTACATAGCACAAGTAATTCTGCTAAAAGTAACAGATTTGTAAAATAAATGAGTTCGCGCTGGTAATTTTCGTGCATGGATACAAAGAGTTTGTTACGTCTTAGTCATTATAAAAATGTAAAAATCTTTTAACACTGTGTTTGCAACATTTAGCATGTCACTTTCCATATTCTAGTAAAACTACTTACCCCCTACGACTGTACTATAGCGAGAAAATGCGTAGATTAACAAATCTGGAAGTTAGAAACAGAGAACCTTAAGTTAGACAAAAAATGGTAAAGCTGATTCCAGAGTAACCAGGTGCCGTCGCTTAGTGCTAAGGCGGGTCGCACTGTAATCGGTTGCAGTCACGCAAGACAATTACGTTGCATGGTACTGCGACGCTGTTACGCATGACAACGATGTTAGACGGTGGTCCGATGCTGTTAACAGAAGACAATGGCGACGCATTCGCCGTGTGATGACGTTTGCTGGTGGATTGCTAAACTGCATCAGTGGCATGCCCCTTCAACGGCTTGGCCCCAAATAGGTAACGCATCGGGATTAGCGGTGCGCACTACCCATCGTCATATTTCTATACACGGATCATGGATTGCTATTTCCATGCCTTCTATGGGCGATAGTAATATTAGGTAACAAAGAGAACCGAAGAAGGAAGATTTAGGATTAATAAGGTCATTTAAAGACGGAGTGTTAACTCTGGCTTGGAGGGGATGCGAAAGGAATTCGGAAGTACTGTTTCAAAGGAATCGTCCGTATATTACTCTTAAGTGATTCCGTGTGGTTAAGGAAATCACAAATTATCTTGGCCGAACGAGGATTTGACTCGCATTTCTCTGAAATACTAATCTCATGTGTTACCAGTGAGCCGTCTCGTTCATTAGTAAGACAACGGACATATCAGTAGCTTCCAGGCCTTTCCTGGTTAATCTTCCGTGCGTGACGATGCATGGACCTGATATGGGGTACTATAACGTTTAGGACCAGACCAAACTGATGCCACTCGTGTAACCTAGAGAGCGTCGTTACGATGATCCTTGCAATGAATCCAAAATGATCTGTAAATAACATTTTCAAATTATTAGTACAAATTGTTTTTAAAATGGAATGAAACATAGCTTAACTACTCATTACAGTGTTGCTTTCTGTGCCTTCTACACGCAATTACACTACAGGCCATTAAAATTGCTACACCATGAATATGGTATGCTACAGACGCGAAATTGAACCGACAGGAAGAAGATGCTGTGATACACAATTGATTAGATTTTCTGAGCATTCACACAAGGTTGACCGGTGTTGCCAAGTGAAACGTTGTCGTGATGCCTCGTCTAAGGAGGAGAAATGGGTACCATGACGTTTCCGACTTTGATAAAAGTCGGATTGCAGCCTATGGCGATTGCGGTTTATCGTATCGCGACATTACTGCTCGCGTTGGTCGACATCCTATGACTGTTAGCAGAATATGGAATCGGTGGGTTCAGGAGGGTAATACGGAACGCCGTGCTGGATAGTGCCGAAACGTCTCCATCCCTGAGTCAACAGATGGGGACGTTTGCAAGACAACAACCATCTGCACGAACAGTTCGACGACGTTTGCAGCAGCATGGGCTATAGACCATGGCTGCGGTTACCCTTTACGCTGCATCACAGACAGGAACACCTGCGATGGTGTACTCAAAGACGAACCTGGGTCCACGAAAAGCAAATCGTCATTTTTTCGGATGAATCTAGGTACTGTTTACAGCATCATGACGGTCGCATCCGTGTTTGGTGACATCGCGGAATATGCACATTGGAAGCGCCATACTGGCGTATCTCCCGGCGTAATGGTATGGGGTGCCATTGGTTACACGTCTCAGTCACCTCTTGTCCGCAATGACGGCACTTTGAAAAGTGAAAGTTACATTTCAGATGTGTTACGACCCGTGGCTCTACCCTTCATTCGATCCCTGCGAAACCCCTACATTTCAGCAGGATAATGCACGACCGCATGTTGCAGGTCCTGTACGGGTCTTTCTGGATACAGAAAATGTTCGACTGCTGCCCTGGCCAGCACACTCTCCAGATCTCTCACCTACTGAAAACGTCTGGTCCGTGGTGGCCGAGCAACTGTCTTGTCACAATACGCCAGTCACTACTCTTGATGAACTGTGGTATCGTGTTGATGCTGTATGGGCAGCTGTACCTGTACACGCCATCCAAGCTCTGTTTGACTCAATGCTTAGGCGTATCAAAGCCGTTATTACCGCCAGAGGGCCGCGCGGTTTTAGCCGAGCGGTCTCAGGCGCTGTAGTCATGAACTGTGCAGCTGGTCCCGGCGGAGGCTCGGATCCTCCCTCGGGCATGGGTGTATGTGTTTGTCTTCACGATAAATTAGATTAAGTATTGAGTAAGCTTAGGGACTGATGACCTTAGCAGTTTGTAAGTAGGCTGTTTATGTTTTCTCTATGTAAGTAGGCTGTTTATGTTTTCTTATTGGCAACGTTACGTAGCGCTCAATATGAAAATCACTGGCTGTGCTGTGTGCAGTCTGAGACGAGGTGACTATCGAGCAGCACGAATGTGTCCAGCCCCACTTAGCAAAATCTTAAGAAAACAGCGAAATGCAGTAAGGACATGGAGCAGCGACAGCATTCACAAGTGTTGGGCAGCGGCAGCTGGCTGTGAACAGCGCGTAGCGTTGGGCAGTTGGAGGTGAGCCGCCAGCAGTGGTGGATGTGGGGAGAGAGATGGCGGAGGTTTGTAATTTGTCATGAACTGATATATATATTATGACTTGTGATGATATCAAGGTAAATACATTGTTTGCTCTCTATTAATATCTTTCATTTGCTAACTATCCCTATCAGTAGTTAGTGCCTTCCATAGTTTGAATCTTTTATTTAGCTGGCAGTAGTGGCGCTTGCTGTATTGCAGTAGCTTGAGCAGCGAAGATTTTTGTGAGGTAAGTGATTTGTGAAAGGTATAGTTTAATGTTAGTCAGGGCCATTCTTTTGTAGGGAATTTTGAAAGTCAGATTGCGTTGCGCTAAAAATATTGTATGTCAGTTTAAGGACAGTCTTGTAAGAATTGTTCAAAGGGGACTTTTCATGGACTTGCTATATTATCCGCAAGACTCTTCAATGGTAATTGTGCACCTGCACAGTCACAACAGATGGCTGCTGGCCATCTCTTCAAGGACTACAGTGGGTCTACATCTTTGATGATCCATCAATACCATTATTTCTACAAGGACTGCAGTGGGTCTGCACCTCTGGTGGCCCACCAATACCATACTCTCTACCAGGACTACAGTGGGTCCGCTCTGTGATGACTTACCTACCAATACTCTTCAAAACTTCGAATGACTCTGCTGTGGGTTTGCTCCATTGTGGTCCATTACCTGTCAGCATGTCAAGAGCCAGCACTGTCTTTCCGTTGGAAGGACAACACTACTTCTTCAAGACTGCATGGAAATCCACTACTTCTGTGTGCATTTTCTTTTACTGCTCAGACTTTGAGAAAAACACTGCTATTCTCCTGTTATGTACGATTAGGACTGTCTTTATGGACTGTGAGACAATTTTAGCTTTTGACCAACATAATATCAATAAGTGTGTGCATTTGATTTCTTTGTTATTGTAATTATGAAAAATTTTATCAAATCATTATTGGCCACTGCCCAATCCCATTTGTAAAATTTTTTGTGGGGAGCATGGGGGCTATGTAAGTAGGCTGTTTATGTTTTCTCTATGTAAGTAGGCTGTTTATGTTTTCTTATTGGCAACGTTACGTAGCGCTCAATATGAAAATCACTGGCTGTGCTGTGTGCAGTCTGAGACGAGGTGACTATCGAGCAGCACGAATGTGTCCAGCCCCACTTAGCAAAATCTTAAGAAAACAGCGAAATGCAGTAAGGACATGGAGCAGCGACAGCATTCACAAGTGTTGGGCAGCGGCAGCTGGCTGTGAACAGCGCGTAGCGTTGGGCAGTTGGAGGTGAGCCGCCAGCAGTGGTGGATGTGGGGAGAGAGATGGCGGAGGTTTGTAATTTGTCATGAACTGATATATATATTATGACTTGTGATGATATCAAGGTAAATACATTGTTTGCTCTCTATTAATATCTTTCATTTGCTAACTATCCCTATCAGTAGTTAGTGCCTTCCATAGTTTGAATCTTTTATTTAGCTGGCAGTCTACCAGCGATGGGCGGCGTGTTAGGTAAGCATTGACAGGGGGCGCTGAACTCTTTCTTCCTGGAGATGTGTCGCTGCCCGCTCTTTCATTTGGCGCGCGGTCCACCACCTTCTTGATACCGTTCCGCGGAAATGCACTAGTCGATGTGCAGTGGATGCTTTAGGACAGCACATAAATAGCAACTGGAATGTGGATTGATACGAAAGGCCAGACTTCAGTCATAGAACTGATATCGAAATATCTCATACACGAGAGATATACGTTTGTTTTAGAAAATACACTTAGCCCCGTAGTTATAGGAAAATTGGCTCAAGTACTGGAACTCGGGTTCCAAGCATTAGCAAATATATCAATGTAGAAAATGTAAAGAATTAATATATTTTTATATTTAGGTATGGACTATGGGGGCGGGACAAGCAAGGAAGCTAGTGAAAGATGGGAAACTGAAAATGCTGGTGCGTTACTTCGCTTGTAAGATTCTTCCCGTCACTAAAATTGTAAAGAAAATTTTACACCTACGCAAAATTAAATTTGAAAATCTGTAACAGTGATTCAAATAATATTTGGGGGTCAGGGGTTCTCAATTCAAGACGCCGCCAAATAGTGCCAAGAACGAGGTTTATTGTGGTGGTACACCACTGTCTGACTACTGTCGTCATTAGCCCAAGGGAAGTGACTAAATGTTCTAGACGTCTATTATACAGTAGACCTGAAGAATCCTTAAAATACTTTTAGCTGACGCAAAGTGGTTGTGGTAACCACTGACTATCCTTAGACTCAAAGGTTCCTCCTTCTTAGAGAGCTTCAAACAAAATACTTGGCATGCAGTCAGTAGCGGTAAAGTAAATTAATTGATTAACATGGTATCCCAACCTGTAAACCAACTTCTGCTAAGCCTAAAGTAACAAAATATCTTTACAGTCAATTTTTAATGACCACAAAGCAAAGGACAACAATTTACAAAAAATAAAAAATAAAAAATAAAAGAAAATGGTTCAAATGGCTCTGAGCACTATGGGACTTAACTTCTGAGGTCATCAGTCCCCTAGAACTTAGAACCACTTAAACCTAAGTAACCTAAGGACATCACACACATCCATGCCCGCGGCAGGATTCGAACCAGCGACCGCAGCGGTCGCGGTGTCCAGAATGTAGCGCCTAGAACCGCTCGGGCACCCCAGCCGGTCAACAAATTACAATTCATCCATACTTATCCTAAAAATTTCCTAACGATTACTTATTATCATTCGTGCCAAAATAACCAAGAATTATCACTCAATGCAGTCTACCCAAAAACCTCTCATGTACTTCTCTGCGAACGCCTCCGTAACCAAAACGGTTAACGTCGGTGCATTTGGTGAGGAAGGACTCGCATTGGATTCCTGGTATCTCCTTGGATCTTTCTGAGGTAGAAGGGACTGGAGCGGATTCTACTCAGCTTCGTGACGCCAAATGAAGAGCTACTTGAACAAAGATACACTAGCATCACTATGATTCATCTGCTGGCAACGACGGCAGGAGGAATTGACAACATGGCGTTCCCATTGTCCCACGATCATAGATCGCTCCTCGTCCTGGCATTTAAGCAGCATTCAGAAAGTCAGAATGGGACTAATGCCTAATCTGTAAAAGGTATTTAAGATTACATCCCAGTATGTTTCTACACACATCAAATAACGTTTTGCATCACCACGGCTCGGCGAGATCCGTAACCTGTGCATAAAACTGGAACAGAGATCAACATAAGTATCATTTCTGCCCATTTTATTGCTCATAGAAACCACACATTGCATGTTGTACCACCATACAGCGAGACCTTCAGAGGGCGTGACCAAGATTCCTCTACACGCCAGCACCTCTAATACCCAGTAGCATGGCCTATTCCACAGATGCATGCCTTCGTGGCATACTATCCACATGTTCATCAGGGCACTGTTGGTCCAGATTGTCCCACACCTCAACTGCGATTCAGCGTAGATCCCTCAGAGTGAATAATAGGTCAACCCACCCTTTTCAGTCTATCCCAGGCATGTTCGATAGGGCTTATGTGTGGAGAACATGCTGGCCACTCTAGACGAGCGATGTCGTTATCGTGAAGGAAGTCATTCAGAAGATGTGCACGATGGTGGCGCGTATTATCGTCCACGAAGACGAATGCCTCACCAATATGCTGCCGATATGGTTGCGCTATCGGTGGGAGGATGACATTCACGTATCGTACAGCCGCTACGGCACCTTCCATGACCACCAGTGGCGTGCGTCGGCCCCACATAATACCACGCCAAGACAGTAGGGAACCTCCACCTTGCTGCACTCGCTGGACCGTGGGTTGCCTCCAAACATGTCTCCGACGATTGTCTGGTTGAAGGCATATGCAACACTCATCGGTGAAGAGAACGTGATACCAATCCTGAGCGATCCATTCGGTATGTTGTTGGGCCCATCTGTTCCGCGCTGCATGGTGTCGTGATTCCGAAGATGGACCTCGCCATGATCGTCGTGACTGAAGTTGCGCATCATGCAGCCCATTGCGCACAGTTTGAGTCGTAACACGTCGTCCTGTGGCTGCGCGAGAAGTATTATTCAACATGGTGGTGTTGCTGTCAGGGTTCCTCAGAGCCATAATCCTTAGGCAGTGGTCATCCACTGTAGCAGTAACCCTTGAGCGACCCAAGCGATGCATGTCATCGACTGTTCCTGTCTCTCTGTATCTCCTTCATGTCCGAACAACATCTCTTTGGTTCACTCCGAGACGCCTGGACACTACCCTTGTTGAGATCCCTTCCTGGCACAAAGTAACAATGAGGACGCGATCGAACCGCGGTATTGACCTTTCAGGCATGGTTGAACTACAGACAACACGAGCCGTGTACTTCCTTCCTGGTGGAATGACTGGAACTGACGGGCTGTCGGACCCCCTCTGTCTAATAGGCACTGCTGATGCATGGTTGTTTACATCTTTGGGCAGGTTTAGTGAAATCTGTGATCAGTCAAAAGGACGGATTGTATCTGTGTTACAATATCCACTATCAACGTCTGTCTTCAGGAGTTCTGGGAACCGGGGTGATGCTAACCTTTTTTGTTGCTAGTTGCTTTTAAAGACTGACGAAATGTAAAAAAGGTTTGTAACATACAATAAACTGCTCGTCATGAACTTACTAAATCGGAAATTATTAACTCTTTGTTAGTAATAACGCAAAGGAAATCAATTTTGTTATAAGTAGGTTTCCGAAAAAATTGAAACATTATGGGCAACAATCACTATTATGTAAATAGGAACACGATTTTTGTTTGAAAGCAATTAAAAAAAATTAAAAACCTAATGGTTACTATATTAGTTAACAAATAACGTTCGTAAATACGGTACCAATAATTAAGGTTCGAAAGTGATGTTCATTTCCTGTTAACTTCCTTAGGAAACACAACCAGACGTAAAACCAAATCATGGCATGGAACACATCAAATACCACTTCCTATTCACGACAACAATGTATTTCAAGTTACAAACAACAACTTTGCCCTTTCTTGTCTCTTGACTCGTTCAATCACCCTACTGAAGTCTCAGTAGCAACCAACCAAACTTTTCCTCTCGTCTTCCAGTTCTGCCCACCAGCAGCAAAGAGAGCCATCCACTCGACGAAAGAGTATCTCCTTCCGTTTGAAGTTAATTGATAGTTTGAAATTTAATGTAACTCTTTCCAAATTATAAATATTATCTACTACGTCATGAATTTTTATTTCCATTTTCTCCTCATCTCTAGTCTCGGAAATATATAGTGTGCTGCGGAAATTCAGCTACGCAAAAGAAACTCGGAAAGTGAGTACAAAGTGACATGTGTAAAACATTAGTATTAGATTTATCCAGTATGTTACTAAAGACATCACAACAAAATCTTTATAAAAAAGCGAGCAGGAACGAGCAATAACCCATTGGAAAAGGAAAGAGTTCATGATGTATTCGAAACTAACACCACATGGGTTCCCTAACACTTATTCCCTTACATACAAATTGTCCCACATTTCAAAGTGATAACAATCTCGAAATACTAGCAGAACATATGTGGCTCCAGAACGAGAACTATTCTAACACAGACTTTAGTGTGAGTATTTCATCTACTCCTAGTCGTTCTACACACATCAAAAAAAAGTTTTGCATCATCCCACATTTCAAAGTGATAACAATCTCGAAATACTAGCAGAACATATGTGGCTCCAGAACGAGAACTATTCTAACACAGACATTAGAGTATTTCATCTACTCCTAGTCGTTCTACACACATCAAAAAAAAGTTTTGCATCATCCCACATTTCAAAGTGATAACAATCTCGAAATACTAGCAGAACATATGTGGCTCCAGAACGAGAACTATTCTAACACAGACATTAGAGTATTTCATCTACTCCTAGTCGTTCTACACACATCAAAAAAAAGTTTTGCATCATCCCAGTTCCCAGAACTCCTAAGGATAGGTACCGACTGTGGATATTGTATCAGACCCTTTGACTGTACAGAGATGTTAAAGACGTAAACAACCATGGATGAGCAGCGCCAGTTAGACCGGGGGGGGTTCCGACAGCCCATCAGTTCCAGTCATTCCGCCAGGAAGGAAGTAGATGGCTCGTGTTGTCTGTAGTTCAACCATGCCTGAAAGGTCAATACCGTGGTATGATCGCGTCCTCATTGTTACTTTGTGCCAGGAAGGGCTTTCAACATGGGAAGTGTCCAGGCCTCTCTTCACTGACGAGTGTCGCATATGTCTTCAACCAGACAATCGTCGGAGACGTGTTTGGAGGCAACCCACGGTCCAACGAGTGCAACAAGGTGGAGGTTCCCTACTGTCTTGCGGTGGCATTATGTTGGGCCTATGTACGCCGCTGGTGGTTATGGAAGGCGCCGTAACGGCTGTACGATACGTGACATGAAGGACATACAGAGAGACAGGAACGGACGATGACATGCTTCGCTCAGGGCACCCAAACGCTACTACTGCAGTGGATGACCGCTACCTAAAGATTATGACTCGGAGGAACCCTGACAGCAACACCACCGTGTTGAATAATACTTCTCGTGCAGCCACAGGATGTCGTGTTACGGCTCAAACTGTGCGCAATAGGCTGCATAATGCGCAACTTCAGTCACGACGTTCATGGCGAGGTCCATCTTCGGAACCACGACACCATGCAGCGCGGTACAGATGGGCCCAAGAACATACCGAATAGATCGCTCAGGATTGGTGTCACGTTCTCTTCACTGACGAGTGTCGCATATGTCTTCAACCAGACAATCGTCGGAGACGTGTTTGGAGGCAACCCACGGTCCAACGAGTGCAACAAGGTGGAGGTTCCCTACTGTCTTGCGGTGGCATTATGTTGGGCCTATGTACGCCGCTGGTGGTTATGGAAGGCGCCGTAACGGCTGTACGATACGTGAACGCCATCCACCGACCGATAGTGCAACCATTTCGGCTGCATATTGGCGAGGCATTCGTCTTCAAAGACAAGAATTCGCCCACATCGTGCACATCATTTGAATGACTCCACTCACGATAACGACATCGCTCGACTAGAGTGGCCAGCATGTTATCCAGACATGAACGCTATTGAACATGACTGGGATAGATTGAAAAATTTATGTGTGACGTGACCCAACAACCACTCTGGTGGATCTACACCGAACCGCGGTTGAGAAGGACAATCTGGACCGACAGTGCCTTGATAAAGTTGTGGATAATACGCCACGACGAATAGAGGCGTGCATCAATGAAAGGGGACGTACTACTGGGTATTAGAGGTACAGGTTTGTGCAGCAATCTGGATCACCACCTATGAAGTTCTCGCTGTATGATGGTACAATGTGCAATTGATGGCTTTCATGAGCAATAAAAAGGGCGGAAATGATGTTTATGGTGATCACTATTCCAATTGTCTGTACAGGATCCGCATCTCTCGGAACCGAAGAGATGCAAAACTTTTCATGATGTGTGTATATTCACACATCTGTAAGTTATAAATTTCTACACAGGGCCTCATGAGGTCATATTTGTAAGGTTTCACTTAATACCAGTACTTATAGCGTTATAAAAATCTGAAACCTACAACAGCGCTACTATTATCCACAATTACAATCTAATTCATTTATGAAGAACTTTATAAGCACATATATATAGGATATAAGGATCATGAAGATGCGAAAACATTTATGGAATTTGCAAAAAATGGTGCAGTGGCTCAAGCAGTTGCATCTTCTGTCATCAGCGTGATACATTTCCACTCATCTGACTGCCGTTACATGTTCGGGCCGTTCTGTTTACTGTCCACACAGATAACAGGTAGTTATCATGCCTAAGTTTCATCTGAAACAGAGATTTTATGCGACACAGTTTATGCTTCCCAGCATTATAACGAAAAGTCCACGTGCTATCCGACTACACATTTTGCACTCCACAGTTGAGTGAAAATCATTTGATCTCAAAATGCACTATAACCCAACGTCAAATCGCCGTACTGTGAATTGTATACTCGTGCCACAGCATACGCAACAACCCGATAAGCGAACAACCAACAAAAACGTCTGTTCAGTTACGTGAGTTTTATATTACTTACAGCGTCACGAGGCAAAGACCAACGACACTGCCCATGATTTTGCAGATAAACACACTGACAACAAGCAATGAATGATGTCCGTTCAGAGCATCATATTCTCTTCCATAAGGAATTACTCAGAAGGCCTACCGCATAACACTCCCACATCTCATCCCATCCGTACTACAGAAGAGGAGCCGGCCGCGGTGGCCATGCGGTTCTAGGCGCGTCAGTCCGGAACCGCGTGACTGCTACGGTAGCAGGTTCGAATCCTGCCTCGGGCGTGGTTGTGTGTGATGTGCTTAGGTTGGTTAGGTTTAAGTAGTTCTAAGCTCTAGCGGACTGATGACCTCAGATGTTAAGTCCCATAGTGCTCAGAGCCATTTGAACCATACAGAATAGGAAGCTGCTCCCATCTACCACGTTCCATGAAAACAAACATACCGTCATGTCCATCCCGTAAGGGGCCTCGTTCCTCAGTGAGCGCAGTGGCTCAGAGTCTCCACAGACTTGAACCTCTAATCACCGCATGGTTCAACGTCAGTCACAGAGCACCGACGGCTGTAGCTCCACTTGTTACATACAGGTTCGATTACGTCCTGCCCACATATAGCCCGCACTGGCTCCACGTCGCTCCGCGATCCCCCTTGTAAGAACCGTTTTCACTGACGCCGCCGTCCTTCCAGCGATGCACGGCACGCTGCCTATCGATCGCCACACACCTACCGATAGGCAACGACGTACCAGCAACTGAAAATTTTTATGAAAATTTTATCAGTTATTTAAAAATTGTGTCTCCAAACAGGAATCAAATTTTTATTCATTTGAGTATGATTGACGTTGCAGTATGTGATCCTAAATAGAAGCTCCGCCATTTGCGTGTCACATCACAAGGCCCATGATCATATTTCAAATTCTTGCATGTTCTTCGAAAGTTCTTGCTGAAATGATTCCACCGTGGCAGAAAGACGGCTTAGGGTCAAGCGTGAGCACGAATCGCAGCAGTCTCACTCATTATTTCTCTCTATTCAAATCTTAAATCTTATGCCTTTGTAGAAAACCCTACTGCAGATCGCCGACACTTTCTCTCATCCTTCTCAGGGCAAAAAAGCATGGTAGCCACGAGAGCGTAAAAATGAACTAGGTGTACATTCCATAACGACTTTTCACTCCGCAATGGAGTGCGTGGTGATTCTAAACTTCCTGGCTGGTTAAATCTTTTAGCCGATCTGGGACTCGAAGCAAGGTCCTATGCCCTCTACTGTGAAGTGTAGAAGGTTGGAGACGAGGTTATGGCAGAAGTAGAAATGCGAGCTCGAGGCGGGAGTCGTGCTTGGATAGCTTATACGGTAGAACACTTGCTGCGAAATAAAGACGTTCCAAGTTTAAGTCTAGCTCTGGCATACAGTTTTGATCTGCCTCGAAGTTTCACCATTGAAGTTTTTAATCCTCTTATGGGAGACACAACGACACAACAACCTCAAGCCAAAGCTGTATTAAGAATGTTCACCACTAGCATCTTGAAACGTTACAAAACAGACAAATGGGACCTCCTAAGTAGAGACCAAACTTTCTTCAAGCAAGTTCAGCATACGTTCTTGAGAAATATTAAGGGCGCTATGCTTGCCATGTACAAAAAATTCATGATGATTAAAGCGTATCAGACCAGGTGGAATCTGTAGAAGATTGGCAAATAAGGGAGTCTTGTTTGTACAACCAGGCCTGCAATCTAAAAGTGTCCACAAAAACCATGAATTTGTAACGTTGATAGGTAGCAGAAACAGGAGGAAGGAAGTGGCGTTGGACGGGTACTTTCTTTCGCAGCTATATTATTTTCTAAAGATTGTATTGGTACACTAAACAATACTATGGTAATTACTTAGCAGAAGTACAAAACTCGATGTCAAAGAATGTACGTTTGTTTACTTCATCATTTATTTTTTAATATTTATTCCAGCCTCTGTGTTTTGGTAGTTTGAATTTCTAGAAATTTGTATTATACAAGACGTTATAATTCCTAAAGAAATGCTTTTTGTCAGAAAAAGATTTTAATTAGGTCGTAAATGGATAAAAATGTGAAACTGTGCGTCAACTCATCTAGTCAGTCAAAGAACCTTTCATCTTTTTCCTTCCTGAAACTTCCTGCAGACACTGTCCTCAACTTTAAGTCTTTATGTCTTTTCATAAAATCACAGTAAAATCCTTTATGCGCTTTCATTTGGCCTCATTGAAAGGGTGCTACATATTTAGCTGCTCTGCGTATTTGTACAATTGATTTCAGAACTCAGCTTTACTCAAAGGCATTAAGCTGACTAAATCTAAACATCATAGGACAATATTGTTTCCTGTTCATTAAGTCAACGACCTAGGAAGAAAATTTTTCCCATTAAGCTTTAGATCCACCACCTAGTATATTCCTTAGGATTGAATATTTCTCACTCGGTTCCTTGCTTGTCATTTCCATAAGCCTAAATTTTTATGGGGCTGCCTTCATGTTATTCTCTTCAAATTTATGTCCTTACTTGTCCACATACGCCTGTTAGGGAAACAAGGAAAATTATAGGCTTATCCGGACTGATTTGGAACGGCTTTAGCCCGCTACGGCACGAATGTACCACTGTGACAGTTTAACATCCCCACTGTCATTAATACTAGGACTGAAACTGTCGCAGCCTACAACATAAAAAATAATATAAGTTGTGTCTAAATACACACTTAACTTACTTGCAAACAAAACGCAACATTCCGAAAATAAACACGCTACGAACAGTAACGAGCTGCCTCTCTAAACGCTCTATAGTTATGTTCTAGAATCACGTGAGTGCCCTCGTTCCTCCGTAACTGACATTACAATAGCGCTTTAGGCGCTTCTACCAGCACTAGAGTTCATAAACAGAGCTTGTCCGACATAATCCGGCGTCCGCTATTACCTCAACTTCCCGTGCTTCTGGAGAGAAACTATTGCTAATTGGGGTGGTTGTCGAGAAGTGTTTTAAGGGTTTGTTTGGAATACAGTCAGTTTCCGTGCTCGTGGAGTCGACTCGCATTTTTGCAATGTTTTTTACTGTTTACAAAAGAGGAAACGTTTTCACGAAATGTACATATTATTGTTTGAAATGAAAGAAATGTGACTGTCCCTGAGGAAAATTGTGTTCAACATACATGTCCTCGAACTTTGAAGACATATTTTCGATGCTCTTAGCACAAATTGTGTATAATATTTTTGCTTTTTTCCGGACAAAATATGCGATCAATTTTAGGTCATGAGAAGAAGGAAAGAAAAGTGTTTCATATCCTTGTTTACAATGAAGTTTGTTTCATTTTGAAACAACAATGGATAAATTTTGTGACAGCTTTCATTTTCCTACCAAAGAGTGAAAAATACAGCAACCGAAACAAAGCACAGGAACGTTCCTAATTACAGAGAGCTTTCTTCCTCAAATACAACTCCAACGGATTCCAAACGATTCTTCCATATTTCCTACATTTCTCTACGATGAACACTCGCCGTCTATGGACTGGGCTCTATCATTCGAAAAATCTTGAAGCCAGTCATATAATTGGCAAACTATTACACATTCTTGGACCTATAGGAACACCATACAGTGTGCAGCACTTTGGCATCATCATAGAAGTAGCATTATCTGTAAGAGCGCCAATTCCCACGATATGACAAAATCCATACCCCGGAGCCCAAATGAAGTGTCCACTTCCACTTCACCCATATGCTGGCGCTGCACATATTGACACACATCACATCACTCATCAGTGCATAAGTATTCCTCAGCACGTCATTACTAGTCAAAGAAAGATGGATACAACAGGGCCAATTACGTACTGCTTGAATGCACGCCACCTCGTGCCGCATTCGTGTACTACTGAGCTGCCAATTCGAGTGTGAGAGTGATATGGAGCGGTGGACTGGACACCATCGTGTCTTTGCTGTTGAAAGTTATTTCAAGAATAACTACTCTGTTATTGTTCAAAAATGGTTAAAATGACTCTGAACACTACGGGAATTTACTTCTGGGGTCATCAGTCCCCTAGAACTTATAACAACTTAAACCTAACTGACCTAAGGACATGACACACATCCATGCCCAAGGCAGGATTCGAACCTCCTACCGCAGCGGTCTGTTATTGTTACCCAGCGCCTATTTCGGCAACATTTCAACTTGGGCCGTCATGGGAAAGTTCCAGATGGACAGACCATTGTGAGGTGGATACATGCATTTCGAACAACAGGTTCTGTTTGCAATGGCCAACCGGGAAGAAGTGAAAGAACTGTGTGGACACCAGAAGCCGTGGAAAATGTTTGTGCTGCACTATTGCGTAGCCCCAAAAGATCTGCTCGTCTTCATGCGCAAACTGTGCATATGTCCGATCGCTCAATCACGAGAATATTGCATGAAGATCTCCCTTTTCAGCCATATAAGCTTCAGATTGTTCAGTAAATTAGGCCTCGCGTTTGGGTTTTACGCTAAACATCCTGCTTAACCATGCGTGATCTCCTTCGCCAAAATCCAGAAATGTGGCACACCATCCTGATGTCAGATGAAGCTCATTTTGAGTTACCTGATTCAGTGAATAAACAGAATATGCGTTATTGGAGTGATGTAAACCCGTATGAACTGCACATCACGCCCTTGCACAGTTCTCGCGTCACAATGTGGTGTGCAGTTGCTTCCTTTGGGATAACTGGCCCTTACTTCTTCCAGCATAACAGCGGTGTGGCTGTAACTGTCACCAGTGAACACTACCTAAAGATGCTGCAAGACTTCGTTCTTCCCCAATTAGGTATGGTCGACGTGGATGTGGAACAATTAAGGTTCCAACAAGACGGAGCGACCTCGCATACAGCCAGAATTTGTATGGATTTCTAGCGACGGACATTTCCCGGTAGAGTATGGTTCAAATGGCTCTGAGCACTATGCGACTGAACTTCTGAGGTCATCAGCCGCCTAGAACTTAGAACTAATTAAACCTAACTAACCTAAGGACATCACACACATCCATGCCCGAGGCAGGATTCGAAACTGCGACCGTAGCGGTTGCTCGGTTCCAGACTGTAGCGCCTAGAACCGCACGGCCACTCCAGCCGGCCCCGGTAGAGTAATTTCCCGTTTTGGTGACATTTCATGCCGCCTCGTTCACCTGACGTTTCATGTGCAGTCTTTTTTCTTTGGGGCTACCTGAAGCAAGAAGTGTTCCGATTACGTTGTGCCACCATTATTGAGTTGAAGGATCGCATCAGAACTGCCATCGCAATGTCTCAGGGAACACGTTACACCGAGTTATGGAGAGTTTCCAACGCCGCCTAGATGAATGTATTATGCAGAGGGAGCATCACTTGACAGGAGTCATATTCAAAAGGTTATCCACGCAATGGACAATGACTTACACATTAGTAAATAGCATACCTTTAACTATTAATTGACATAAGAGGTGATAAATAAGTTGCAGTTACTGACTGATGGTGTGTTTTTAATATCCTACAATGATGCTACCGCACCCTGTATTTTCAGGAAGTTAACACTAAGTCTGATCGCATGTTTCTGTGCACTGCAGTTTTCGATGAGTGGTTTAATAGTGCGGTATCACCTACATACGTAGTACAGAGGTGGCCAAGAACTCAACAAACATGAGGTGTTCGTGCACACGTGCTAATCTCTCTCATTCGAGCGCACTTTTCCCCTTCTACCAAACCTCGCTGCCTACGAAAGGAGAGGAGGGAAACTGCGAAAGAGCCTCATACTTCTCAGCAACGTAGACCACAAAAAGCTAGTTCTTTGTATTATTTAATTATTTTTGGCGCACTGAAGACAAAATAGAACTTGTATCTGGCACAAACTGTCCTCATACGAGCAGATGCAGACAGGTTTGCGGTCCTTCGTCACTCGGGTTGCCAAATATTCGTGACTTATTTAGTTTTATAATCTAAAACGTCTTTTCGTCGACATACGTTGATCGAAACACAGATGTCACATTTGCAACCTCACTGTGGAGTCGTGGAAACTGTTCCGGATGATAACAAAGTAGAATTCCTGGAGAGTTTTAAAGTTAGGAAATTTGCCTTTTAAACGGGAATTACGTTGCACATCGACCAGAACGTATTGCGAATACTCAGGGGCACTTTCAGGTGAAATGGCATACAGTCTCTAACACAGATCAAAAATAGATGAAAGACTGCCAGTGTCCTCAAAAATTTAGAACTTTTTGAAGGTCACAGTGAACTGCTCAGAACTCGCGCAGGGAATTGGACGGTGTTCCCTGTGAGAGGTGCTCCCTTCCCAGTGCCATTTTCTTTTTAAATGCATACGCTTTCGCCATCAAATTAGAAATAAGTTGCTGCTCTTCTTGCAATGTCTTACTGAGGGCAGTCTGCAGTCAACCCTGTTTAAAATGCAACGTCTTCAATCCATTGCACAACTTCTAATTTTCGTTCTTGCTTTCCTATTTCCTGCGAAAACTCAACAACAGACGTTCTTGAAATGAAAACTCATTGCAGGCATGTACTTTGATGTAACCAACGTACTTTGCAGTAAAATATAAAGTCTCCATACGCTTTGTTCCCTTCTATATAAAAATTTGCAACTGACGATGTAATAATTCGTACGACTACAGAAAATTTACTTTTCGTACCACCGATTCCATCACGTATTCCATGCATGCTAATTTAGCACAGTGTGCTCTTTGATGCACAGAACAATGAATCCCTTACATATCATCTGTCGGTCGTTATAACTTTTAGCTCTGATCATTAAGTCTTCCTTCATGGTGTTGTATGCTGTTTCGTAGTTAATTTGCGGTTTCATTGATTATGCTGCTATATAGTAATATTGAGAGTTTTCATACATCTCCGCTGTAATTAACATTCGTTTTTAAACGATTGCGACGAAAGATCGCTGAACTGACACTTTTTGCGCGGAGAGACACTGGATTAGTGAACTTCCATTATACCATGAACAAATAGTAAAGATTAAACAGGGCTCGCTCCTCGATATTTGCTACTTGCAGAAGTTCATGCTGACCCAAAATATACTGGCAGAAAACGTCACGTCGCCCTGCTAAACTAGTCGTAGCGCTGTACCGAGGAGGGCCGAGAAAAGTCGAGGCAGGGCGAGGGTTGGGTTGTTTTGGGGAAGGAGACCAAACAGCGAGGTCATTGGTCTCAGTGGATTAGGGAAGGATGGGGATGGACGTCGGCCGTGCCCTTTTCAATGGAACCATCCCGGAATTTGCCTGAAGAGATTTAAGGAAATCACGAAAAACCTAAATCAGGATGGCCCGACGCCGGATTGAACCGTCGTCCTCTAGAATGCGAATCCCGTGTATTAACCACCCGGCCACTTCGCTCGATCGAGGCAAGCCGAGACTCCTATCGCACGCAGGCAATGAAATGTGAAGTTTTGCACGATGTGGCCGACACTGACGTAGATAAGAACGGTACTTTTTCTTTTAGTCACCAGTCTTCTGACTGGTTTGGCAACGACCTTGCCGCAGTGGATACACCGGTTCCCGTGATATCACTGATGTTAAGCGCTGTCTGGCGTGGCCGGCACTTGGATGGGTGACCATCCAGGTCTCCATGCGCTGTTGCCATTTTTCGGAGTGCACTCAGCCTCGTGATGCCTCGTTCACCTGACGTTTCATGTGCAGTCTTTTTTCTTTGGGGCTACCTGAAGCAAGAAGTGTTCCGATTACGTTGTGCCACCATTATTGAGTTGAAGGATCGCATCAGAACTGCCATCGCAATGTCTCAGGGAACACGTTACACCGAGTTATGGAGAGTTTCCAACGCCGCCTAGATGAATGTATTATGCAGAGGGAGCATCACTTGACAGGAGTCATATTCAAAAGGTTATCCACGCAATGGACAATGACTTACACATTAGTAAATAGCATACCTTTAACTATTAATTGACATAAGAGGTGATAAATAAGTTGCAGTTACTGACTGATGGTGTGTTTTTAATATCCTACAATGATGCTACCGCACCCTGTATTTTCAGCTACTCGACCGAATAGTAGCGGCTCCGGTCAAAGAAAACGACTGGGAAAGCGGTGTGCTGACCACATGCCCGTCCTATCCACATCCTCAACTAAGGATGACACGGCGTTCGGATGGTCCCGATAGGCCACTTATGACCTGAAGACGGAGTGCTCCTGCTGCTTCTGACTGGTTTGTTGCAGCCCCCCACAAATTCCTCTCCTGTGCCAACCTCTTCATTTGAGAATGGCACTTGCAACCTAAGTTTTCAATGATTTGCTGTATTTATTCCAACCTCTGTATTCCTCAACAGTTTCCGGCCTCTACAGCTCCCTCTACAACCATGGAAACAATTTCCTGATTTCTTAACAGATGTCCTCTCATCCTGTCCATTCTTCTTGTCAATGTTTTCCACGTATCTCTTTCCTCCCCGAGTCTGTGAAGAACCTCCACATTCCTTACCTTATTAGTCAACCTAATTTCCAACATTTTTCTGTGCACCACATCTCAAATACTTCGATTGTCTTCTGTTCCAGTTTTCCCACAGTCCACGTTTCAGTTCCACACAATGCAGTGCTCCAAAAGTACCTTCTCAGATATTTCTTACTCAAATGAAGGCCTGTGTTTGATACTAGTAGACTTCTCTTGGCCAGGAATGTTCTTTTTGACATTTGTCTGTCATTTGTTATTTTTATGCCTAGGTAGCAGAATTCCTTAACTTCATCTGCTTCGTAATCATCAGTCCTGATGTTAAGCTCCTCGCTTTTCTCACTCATGCTACTTCTCATTGCTTCGTCTTTCTTTGATTTACTCTCAGTCCATATTTTGTACTCATTTCGTTCCATTTAGCTGATCATGTAATTCTTTCTCACATTCGCTCAGGATGTCATGAGCCAATCATATCATTGATATCCTTTCGCCTTGAATTTTAATACCACTACTGAAACTTCCATTTATTTCCATCATTGATTTTCCAATGTACAGATTGAACAGTAGTAGTGAAAGACTACATCTCTTAATGAGATTTTGACCCTGCAGCGGAGTGTGCGCTGTAATGAAACTTCCTGACATATTAAAACTGTGTGCCGGACCGAGGCTCGAACTTGGCACCTTTGCCTTTCGCGGGAAAGTGGTAGAGCACTTTCCCACGAAAGGCAAACGTCCCGAGTTCGAGCCTCGGTCCGTTACACAGTTTCAATCAATCAGGAAGTTTCATATCATTCCACACTCCGCTGCAGAGTGAAAATCTCATTCTGGAAACATCCCGCAGGCTGTGGCTAAGCCATATCCTTTTTTCCAGGAGTGCTAGTTATGCAAGGTTCGCAGGAGAGCTTCTGTAAAGTTTGGAAGGTAGGAGAAGAGGTACTTGCAGAAGTAAAGCTGTGAGGACAGGGCGTGAGTCGTGCTTGGGTAGCTCAGTTGACAGAGCACTTTCCCGTGAAAGGCAACGGTCCCGAGTTCGAGTCTCGGTCCGGCACACAGTTTTAAACTGCCAGGAAGTTTCACTACATCCCTGTCTTAGACCGATTTTAATCCGAGCACTTCATTCTTGGTAGTGCACTCTTATTACTTTTTCCTGGATCTTGAATATTTTGTATGTTAGCCGTCTCTCCGTATATCTTACCCCTAGCACGTTGGCCGGCCGGGATGGCCGAGCAGTTCTAGGCGCTAGAGTCTGGAACCTCGCGACCTCTACGGTCGCAGGTTCGAATCCTGCCTCGGGCATTGATTTGTGTGATGTCCTTAGGTTAGTTAGGTTTAAGTATTTCTAAGTTCTAGGGGACTGATGACCTCAGACGTTAAGTCCCATAGTGCTCAGAGCAATTTTTGAACCTAGCACGTTCAAAACCTGTTTCACTTCTCAACTGTGGCTAGGATGGGTTACAGACACATCTTTCCTGCTCAACGAACCATTATCAGTCAGCAATTACGTTCGCCTAATTTGACGCCAATTGTCTCAGATCCATGGTAAACTCAAAGTGTAAGTGTATGCAGACGGCTCCCAGGACTGAGAGAATTTAAGACATTGCAATGTAGCAGCGTATGAATGATAATAAGGGATGCTCTTCGAACTGTCCAGATAGCGCGCGCAGAATATCATGCAAGTACTTATAACCAGATCCTGTTGTGTTTCCCTAATGTTTCAGTTTTACTCTTTAAATGTATCTCTAAATTCAAATCATGTCAATAATATCCTCTTCGCGCGAAACTAGCTAACTTCCCCGTTACCACACAGTATAAATCATTCTGCGAGCGGCCGGCTGCGGTGGTCTAGCGCTTCTAGGCGCGCAGTCCGGAACCGCGCGGCTGCTACGGTCGCAGGTTCGAATCCTGCCTCGGGCATGGATGTGTGTGATGTCCTTAGGTTAGTTAGGTTTACGTAGTTCTAAGTTCTAGGGGACTGATGACCACAGATGTTAAGTCCCATAGTGCTCAGAGCCATTTGAACCATTTGATTCTGCGAGCACGGCAATGCAGCCTCAGGTTTTCCGAAGTTTCCCTAAATATTAACTTTCGCTTAGGTAGAAATATAGTAAAGAATCACATTTTAAATGTTTTTTTTTTTAAAGGGAGTAGGAACGCCCTATTCCGACAATGATAAATTTAGTGACTTGGCTTCCCTGTATTTCAGGAACCACTTTAGCCATTGAGATGAAACTTTTACAGGACATTAAACTGCATGTTTTGAGTCTACTCAACTACAAAATTTGTATTTCAGCCACTGCTTTCAGAAACAAACTTTTTTAATTACTCAGTTAACATTAGGTGTACTTTTTGAACGTTATTCTAAATAATTTTAATTATACCAAACATTCCGCTCTTCTTTCAGTTCAGTAGACTCAGGACATGTATGTAATTATTCCCTGAAAATTTGAATACTCTACTCGAAGTAGTTTCTGAGATTTAGGAAAAAATCTAACAGAAAATGTAAATTCTCATGAACAGTCTCTACATTTTCAAAAGACTGTAGCTCACTTAATATACAACTATTTTTTTTTTATTTTTAGTCACTCAGAAGCACAATGAAGCATACTGTATATCATCTTCTTCATCTTTTTCCAAGTTTTTTCTTCTATCCTTCTTTCTGGACTCCTTAGTGGCCAACTGCGCTGCATACTCTGCTTTGTGAATGCGAACCTTGTCCATCCACTCAAGTTCTCTGATGCAGTTTGCTCCAGAATTAATTCCCAAATGCTATAGAACTTTCACACTACCAATGTTTATAAGGAAAATTGCGAATTTTATAATGACATAAAAATCCGAAAATATGAAAAATTTTCCGTTCTAATTCCCCTTCAGTTGTCTGGCAAAGAGAGCAAATGCCTTCGAGGCTGCAGGCTTTTGTCTTCGATGACGAAAATTTCTGACATTTTTGTTTACTTTAAATAGATGTTTCCCCCCCCTTCCCCCCCCCCCCCCCCCCATGAACCGTGGACCTTGCCGTTGGTGGGGAGGCTAGCGTGCCTCAACGATACAGATAGCCGTACCGTAGGTGTAACCACAACGGAGGGGTATCTGTTGAGAGGCCAGACAAACGTGTGGTCCCTGAAGAGGGGCACCAGCCTTTTCAGTAGTTGCAGGGGCAACAGTCTGGATGATTGACTGATCTAGCCTTGTAACACTAACCAAAACGGCCTTGCTGTTGTGGTACTGCGAACGGCTGAAAGCAAGGGGAAACTACAGCCGTAATTTTTCCCGAGGGCATGCAGCTTTACTGTATGGCAAAATGATGATGGCGTCCTCTTGGGTAAAATATTCCGGAGGTAAAATAGTCCCCCATTCGGATCTCCGGGCGGGGACTACTCAGGAGGACGTCGTTATCAGGAAAAAGAAAACTGGCATTCTACGAATCGGAGCGTGGAATGTCAGATCCCTTAATCGGGCAGGTAGGTTAGAAAATTTAAAAAGGGAAATGGATAGGTTAAAGTTAGATATAGTGGAATTAGTGAAGTTCGGTGGCAGGAGGAACAAGACTTCTGGTCATGTGAATACAGGGTTATTAATACAAAATCAAATAGGGGTAATGCAGGAGTAGGCTTCGTAATGAATAAAAATAGGAGTGCGGGTAAGCTACTACAAACAGCATAGTGAACGTATTATAGTGTCCAAGATAGACACAAAGCCCATGCTTACTACAGTAGTACAAGTTTATGTGCCAACTAGCTCTGCAGATGACGAAGAAATTGAAGAAATGTATGATGAGATGAAAGAAATTATTCAGGTAGTGAATGGAGACGAAAATTTAATAGTCATGGGTGACTAAAATTCGACAGTAGGAAAAGGAAGAGAAGGAATCATAGTAGGTGAACATGGATTGGGGCTAAGAAATGAAAGAGGAAGCCGCCTTGTAGAATTTTGCACAGAGCATAACTTAGTCATAGCTAACACTTGATTCAAGAATCATAAAAGAAGGTTGTATACATGGAAGAATCCTGGAGATACTAAAAGGTATCAGATAGATTATATAATGGTACGACAGAGATTTAGGAACCAGGTTTTAAATTGTAGGACATTTCCAGGGGCAGATGTGGACTCTGACCACAATTTATCGGTTATGAACTGTAGATTAAAACTGAAGAAATTGCAAAAAGGTGGGAATTTAAGGACATCGGACCTGTATAAACTGAAGGAACCAGAGGTTGTACAGAGTTTCAGGCAGAGCATAAGGGAACAAGTGACAGGAATGGGGGAAACAAATACAGTAGATGACGAATGGGTAGCTCTGAGGGATGAAGTAGTGAAAGCAGCAGACGATCAAGTAGGTAAAAAGACGGGGGCTAGTAGAAATCCTTGGGTAACAAAAGACATATTAAATTTAATTGATGAAAGGAGAAAATATAAAAGTGCAGTAAATGTAGCAGGCAAAAAGGAATACAAACGTCTCAAAAAAGAGATCGACAGGAAGTGCAAAATGGCTAAGCAGGGATGGCTAGAGGACAAATGTAAGGATGTAGAGGCTTATCTCACCAGGGGTAAGATAGATACAGCCTACAGGAAAATTAAAGAGACCTTTCGAGAAAAGAGAGCCACTTGTATGGAATCAAGAGCTCAGATGGAAACCCAGTTCTAAGCAAAGAGGGGAAAGCAGAAAGGAAGGAGTATATAGAGGGTCTATACAAGGGCGATGTACTTGAAGACAATATTATGGAAATGGAAGAGGATGTAGATGAAGATGAAATGGGAGATACGATACTGCGTGAAGAGTTTGACAGAGCACTGAAAGACCTGAATCGAAACAAGGCCCCCGGAGTAGACAACATTCCATTAGAACTACTGACGGCCTTGGGACAGCCAGTCCTGACAAAACTCTACCATCTGGTGAGCAAGATGTACGAGACAGGCGAAATACCCTCAGACTTCAAGAAGAATATACTAATTCCAATCCCAAAGAAAGCAAGTGTTGACAGATGTGAAAAGTACCGAACTATCAGTTTAATAAGTCACAGCTCCAATATACTAACACGAATTATTTACAGACGAATGGAAAAACTGGTAGAAGCCGACCTCGGGGAAGATCAGTTTGGATTCCGTAGAAATGTTGGAACACGCGACGCAATACTGACCCTACGACTTATTTTAGAAGGAAGATTAAGGAAAGGCAAACTTACGTTTCTAGCATTTGTAGACTTAGAGAAAGCTTTTGACAATGTTGACTGGAATACTCTCTTTCAAATTCTAAAGGTGGCAGGGGTGAAATACAGGAATCGAAAGGCTATTTACAATGTGTACAGAAAGCGGATGGCAGTTATAAGAGTCGACAGGTATGAAAGGGAAGCAGTGGTTGGGAAGGGAGTGCGACAGGGTTGTAGCCTATCCCAGATGTTATTCAATCTGTATATTGAGCAAGCAGTAAAGGAAACAAAAGAAAAATTCGGAGTAGGTATTAAAATCCATGGAGAAGAAATAAAAACGTTGATGTTCGCCGATGACATTGTAATTCTGTCAGAGACAGCAAAGGACTTGGAAGAGCAGTTGAACGGAATGGACAGTGTCTTGAAAGGAGGGTATAAGATGAACATCAACAAAAGCAAAACGAGGATAATGGAATGTAGTCGAATTAAGTCGGGTGATGCTGAGGGAATTTGATTAGGAAATGAGGCACTTAAAGTAGTACAGGAGTTTTGCTATTTGGGGATCAAAATAACTGGTGATGGTCGAAGTAGAGAGGATATAAAATGTAGACTGGCAATGGCAAGGAAAGCGTTTCTGAAGAAGAGAAATTTGTTAACATCGAGTATAGATTTAAGTGTCAGTAAGTCATTTCTGAAAGTATTTGTATGGAGTGTGGTCATGTATGGAAGTTAAACATGGACGATAAATAGTTTGGACAAGAAGAGAATAGAAGCTTTCGAAATGTGGTGCTACGGAAGAATGTTGAAGATTAGGTGGGTAGATCACGTAACTAATGAGGAGGTATATAATAGGATTGGGGAGAAGAGAAGTTTGTGGCACAACTTGACTAGAAGAAGGGATCGGTTGGTAGGACATGTCCTGAGGCATCAAGGGATCACAAATTTAGCATTGGAGGGCAGTGTGGAGGGTAAAAATCGTAGAGGGAGACCAAGAGATGAATACACTAAGCAGATTCAGAAGGATGTAGGTTGCAGTAGGTACTGGGAGATGAAGGAGCTTGCACAGGATAGATTAGCACGGAGATCTACATCAAACCAGTCTCAGGACTGAAAACAACAACAACAAATAGAAATTACATGCATTCTGTAATTTCTTTTTATGTTGCTATGTATCATTGCTTCTGACACGAAAACAGAAAGAATTTGTAGCTACCTCATACTTTCAGTAACGAGGAGAATGGTGGTTAACTATGAAATGTCGTTGAGAAGAATGGAGACACACGTATAAGGTTTGTCGACCTAATAAAAGTGTTCGACAATGAAAAACTGTCCATGATGTTCTAAATTCTCAACAAAATTTGTATAAGCTGCGGGGAAACGCCGGTAATATGGTACATTATACACGGGTACGGAGAGAAAAAGAAATAGAATGGAAGACAAGGGATTAGGCGCTCAGATTTGAGATCATGAAACAGGGGTACAGTGCCACTCCTATTGTTCAGTTTGTACGTAGTAAAAGCAATAACGGAAATGTAAGAACGCTGAAAGATTGGGATTAAAATTCAACGTGTTATCTTACGATTAGTAACATTCAATGATGAAGTTGCTATCCTCAGTGAAAATGACGAAGAGCTGCAGGAGCCATTGAATAAAACGATAAGAGTAATGATTGCAGAATACGAAATGACAGTAAACTGCAGAAAGGCGAAATTAATGAGGGGCAATCGAAATGAGATTAATGATACACTTGAAATCAGAAATGGGGAATACTAGGTAACAGAGTAAAGGAATTCTTTTAGCTTGGCACATGGAGCCAGGAGGACAAAAAGAAGTAAAGAGGGAATTCCTGGTGCATAGGATATCGTTATCATACATCAGGCTAACTCTGGCGTAATTTGTGAGGACGTACGTCTAGAGCACAGCACCGTACGAAAGTGAGACTGTGGGAAAACCGGAACGGAAGAGAATTGAAGTGGTTGAAATGTGGTGCTATGGATAGATGTGAACACTATCAGGGCTGATAATGAATGAGGTGGTTCTCTGCAGAATTGGCGACGAGAGGCACTTCTGGAAAACATTGACAAGAATGAGGGACAGGTTTTATCTGAAATGTGTAAAGACCCGAAGTGTTCACATCCATGATAATTGATGGGGATGTAGATGGTAAGAATTGTAGGGGAATACATGGAATATAGTTGAAAATTACTTGGGGTAGGAGCGTGTGCTACTCACAAATGAAGAGGTCGGCACAGGAGCAGGTTTTGTTAAGCTAAGCGCGGCATCAGATTAGTGACGAAGCTGATAAAGAAATGAAAGAAACTTTTTTTGTCTTGGAGTGGGAGGGTGGGGGCTGGGGGAGCGTTGTGTGACATGTGCGATTTCCTCTGCCCGCCACAGGTTTTACTCTTGACACTGACGATCTCCTTCCCCATTCATTCTCCCAATCCAAGATTTAGCTTCTTCTCGAATGACATCGCCGTCGACCGGGCGTTAAAACCCAGTTTCCATTTTGGTTTTACAATTTCTTGTTTTACAAATGAATTCAGACTGTGGCATTCTCCATTTTTACTAAGTCTGGCTGAAAAAAGAGCAGACCTGTTACCGTATGTAACTAATGAAAATTCTTTGCTTTTTAGTTGTTTTATTAATCAATAGCCTCCTGATCTTAGTTTCAGTTTAAACTAAATATTTACATTTGCTATGAACATATAACCAAACACTCTTAGCTACATTAAGCTGGTGAGCCCTTTCAGCGGCATTTGTCGGCCCCGTTATACAAATTTTGCACATAGGGCAACAGTTGGTTTGATACTGAAAATAAATTAATCTTTAAGTCTTAATGTTTGCGTTCCTATTTGTGGATGTATCAAAATGATAAGAGGTTTAATTCATCTCATTCAGATCCAAATTACCAGCAGCATAATTTACATGGTGCATACGATCTCTCTGTGTAATGTGCTGAGGCTACATCAAGAGTACACTCGTGTACATTATGGATGATAAACGGGAAAGCGGTCTGCGTGGCGCCACCCGGGGAAGGTGTGTTGCCTTCCGTAACTGGGTTAAAACCGCCAGGAGACCCTCTGCTTCCCGGAAATCTTCAGAAAGTCTGAAGTACTCTGTGGCTCAGAGGAACCTGAGTGGGGCGGGGACCGTAATGTCCTATCCCGTGGCCTTGACGTGGCCCCGGCGCTCAGTAACCCCCGCAGATGGGGTGAAGCTAACACGGGAAGGGCTGTCTATGCATGACGTTAAAAGGCTAGCCCTTAAATGGGTGCAATCCTCACTGAACCGCACTGGCCCACCGTGAATTATCAAAAGCGGTGGGTGAGACATGGTCGGCCATGATCCCCCAGTACGTGTGGAGGCCCTCCGGGGAACGTAACTCGGGTTTGAGTGCCGCACCGTCTCGATGATGTCAAACTCCACAACATAAGACCCGGGACATACCATCATTTACATCACATCATCTTTTTCATAACATCTCCGGGCTGTGGAACGGTGAGGGTTGTCGTCGTGTCAAGGCAGGACGTTAAACTCCCGTCAAGGTAGGACGTTAAACTCCCCCAACCCGAGGCGAAAGCGAAGGGTGCATGGCACAGGGGGAGCTGTGTCTGAGGGACAATCCATCTGTCCCTCCTTATTTTTTCGCAGGGCACAATACCAGCTGGTGCTCTGTATGCCGGCGACCACGTTTGTCGGCGTGGGACCTCGGCGCGAGTCGGCAAGTGCGCTTCGCCGCGCCCGTGGGTAACCGGGGCGTGTTCTGCCAAACCCAGGGGGTGGTGACATCGCCTGGGCCAGGTTAGCTGGGTCCAGACCGTCGAACGACTGGGTGACCGGCCCGCCACCTGAGTAGGAGCGGGTCCTTGGCCTGCAAGGTGGGAGCTCGGGCTAGTAGACGGCGAAGGACGAGAAGTGCATCCGCTTCTCCGGAGTGCGGGGTGTACTTGCCGGTAAACGCTGGGAGAAATCGACGATGACGAGGCCACTGAAGGGGACCAGGACTCTGGAAACGGTGTACTGAACTCGGCGGCTCAGGGGTGCCCTTGACTTAAGGACGAGGTTGGTGGGCGAGCTGCATCTTAGTCCTCCCCCATGCCAGAGGAGCCGGTCCGGGGTAAGAGACGGGCTTCCAACCCCTTTTTTCGCTTGTCCAATAATGATGGCCACAGAAGAGACAAGCGATTTAAGTGCGCCCGTAAGGGCTTCGATGCTCTCTGATCCCTCGCCACAGGAGGGCTTGGATCGGAATTTTGACGAAAGCAATCTTGAAAGACACATGAGGATCATACAGCTTATAGATCAAAACATCAAGAACGGGAAAATAAGTCAGGCCGCAGTGCAGGCAATTAAGAATGAGTTAGCGGCATGGGCGATAGCTAATGCGAAATTAGAAGGCAGAATCGAAGAATTAGAAAAGGAAAACGAGCGACTCAGAAAACAACCTGGTAAGACATGGGCTGGTGTCGTAGCACAAGCTGCGCCAAAGACCCAAACAACTAGAGAGACCATTGCAAAGGTCACTAAACGACCGGATACGGCAGTTTTCCTAAGACCATTACCCGGCCAGGACATAAAGAAGGTGCAGGAACTTTTTGCCACTACAGTTAATCCTGTTAGTGAAAAGATCAGAATAAATAAAGTTAAAGTGACTAAAAACGTAGTCATAGTAGATGTAGCTTCGGAGGAAGACAAAAATAAACTTCTAGAAAATCAAAAACTGTGCAAGTCAGTAAAATGCGAACCCCCTAGAAAGCGAAACCCATTGGTTATTCTGTACGATGTCCCAAAGTCAATGACGGACGAGGACCTCTGTGAGACACTGTATCAACAAAATCTGGAAAACTCGAATGTAAGTATGGAAACCTTTTTAAAAGAATTTAAACTCAGATTTAAGACAGGGCCTAGGGATAGGGAGGTAGTTCACCATGTTGCCGAAGTTACAGGGGGACTATGGAGAACACTAACAGCTATGGGCAGGGTGTACATAGGTTTTCACGCTATAAACGTGAAAGATTACCTAATCGTACCCCGATGCCATAATTGTGGGGACATTGACCACATTCATAAATATTGTACGAGGAAGCCGGCCTGCTCCAAATGCGGGGAGGAAAATCATGTGAGAAAAGATTGCAAGAAACCCGCTGTATGCATACCGTGTATACGAAGGGGCAAAAAGACATGTGGGACTACTGGAAGGAACTGCCCAACTTATAAATTACTAGAGCAACGCCTAATCTCTAGAACGGATTATGGCTAATAACAATAAAATAATCAGATCAACCAATAAAAGAAAGTCTCCCAGTAAAAAGAGAAGGGACGCTGAAAGAGCAGAGAAATTCAAGGAATTTCTAAAATCTCTCCAGGAAACCAAGAAAAAGGAAATAAACGTGGTTGATACAAGTACCCAAACTGAATCAGAAGCAGAAACAGAAATAGAAGAAACGAATAACTCAGACATTTTAACAAAGCCCAAGACTCTGGATTTTCTGAGTATCAACTCGACGCTCAACCCAGAGGCAGAAAGCTTTTTCACCAATACTGACCAAACAAACTCAAAACAGACAAATATGATCGACCTATGCATACAGACGGAGCCAGAGGAGGAAATAGAAGACAATTTACAGCCAAAAGAAAGCAATAGCATTGTTCCGCTCCGGAAAGGATCTCTCCAAACCATTGTACAAGATAGTACGATCACAAGTACAATGAATATGGAAATATCTCCGAGAGCCCCAGATCCCGATCCTAGAAGGATCTATCCGAATCTGGAGCTAGCAATGCAACTTTCACGCCTGGAGCAGCCGGCTGTCCTTACTACAGCACTCAGGCACGTCGTACGTACAGGGCATAAATATGGCAGGAAGGTCACCGTTTCGACAATGGAGGCTGTGGATAGAATACAGCTAAAGTCAATGAATCTTCCCACAGATTTCGGAGCTCTGCGTGACTTGCTCAGAAGGGTTTTCGAGAGAAGAGGTGAGGATTTCAACATGCAGGAAATCTATGTGCAATCTGTACTTGCGAACGGCCGAATTGCCTCAGATTATAACAAACCATGGCCTGATTGCTACTTCCACACCTACTTCCCATGACATCCGAGATCATCCTAGGACAATTAAACACCCATAATAGTCGGCTGGTTATGCAGGAGCTCCGGAAAGTAGTGGAGGAGAGGAGACTGGATGTAGTCTGTCTGCAGGAGCCATACTCCAGGGCGGGGCAGATCTCTTTCATGTCTGCCTCCTGGCAGATTATCACTACTGGAGAAGAGCCAAAGGCAGTCGTGATAGTTACAAACAAGGCACTAAGGGCTACTGCATTAACAGAACTCTCAAATAGTCATTGCAATGTAGTCGAATTACAAACACCGCTAGGATTAATATACCTTGTGAATATGTACTTTCAGTACGGAGGAAACTTTGAAGATTTCTTAGACCATCTTGCAAGAATCATCACGACACTACGCAGGCGCAAAATTATTGTTACAGCAGACATTAATGCTAAGTCCCCTATGTGGTACAGCGGCACAAGGGATGCAAATGGCGAGAAGGCCGAAGAATTAATCATGGCCTCCCAGCTTGTAGTGGCAAACAAACCTGGCAATCCCCCCACCTACAGTGGAGGTGGAGGGCAGGGAACAAACATCGATGTTACCCTGGCAACTGCTAACGCCATCAGCATTATCGAAGGCTGGAAAGTTAGTGAACACGCCACTACAAGTGATCACAACCTAATTACCTTCTACCTTAGAGAAGAAGGGTGCCGCTGGGACCTAGGATGGGAGATCCAGTTAAATTATAATAAAACCGATTGGGAGCCTGGCTCGGGAGTGTGACATTCCGCCGTTGCCAGAAGGTGACCTGGACATAGACACATACGCCGAAGAACTGGTAGGGTCAATAGTCAGTGCGGTCAAAGCCGCTGTGCCAACCAGGAGGAGAGCCGTGGCGGCTTCCCCATCACCATGGTCTGCCGACCTTGAGCGCATGCGTCAGTCTGTAAGACGGGCGAGAAGTACTACCAGCGAAGTGCCGTCTGGCAAGAAAAACAGTTTTGGCTACAGCAATACAGGGAAGAAAAAGAACAATTTCAAAAAGAATTAAAACAAGTTAGAATGAAAAGTTGGGAGAGATATGTTCTGAGCCAGCTAGCCATAGATCCTTGGGGAATACCCTATAAACTGGTTAGGGAAAAAATCAGGTCCCCTGCGGTTCTCTCTACGATCAGAGATGGAGACAGAATGACAGAGTCATGGCAGCAAACCGCTGAAGTTCTTCTACGCACACTGCTGCCAGATGACGATGCAAATGAGGAGGACGACCTCCAAAAACAAATTCGCAGGGAGGACCTAAATGAATACACCAATAACACCATGGTGTACCCTTTCTCAGAGGAAGAAGTGGCTGCGCAAATTAAATCACTAAAAAAGGGCAAAGCACCGGGGCCAGACGGCATAATCGCAGAAGTGGTGCAGTTCCTCGCCCCCCAGCTGGTGGCGTCTCTCACGGGACTGTACAACGAATGTTTAAGAACAGGAAGCTTCCCCAAAATCTGGAAAAGGGCCAACGTAATAATCATTAAAAAAGGAAAGGATAAGGACCCCGTAGAACCCAAATCCTATAGGCCAATTTGTCTCCTCGATAATCTAGGGAAACTGTTAGAGAAGCTACTAGCTGACAGACTCGCAGCGCATAGGATACTACACGGGATGAGCGACAGGCAGTTTGGCTTTAGACCGGGGCGATCGGCGTCTGACGCAATTGCCCTGGCAGTTGAGGTCTGCAGCTCAAGCCCGCACAAGTATGTGGTAGGCATCATGGTGGACATCAGTGGCGCCTTCGACAACCTGTGGTGGCCTTCGCTCTTCTCTCGCTTGCGAGAGAAGGAGTGCCCAGGGCCCCTCTATGGCTGTCTGAGGAGCTATTGCATGGACAGGGAGGTATGGCTATCGTCGCCTAGCGGAAGAACAAGCAAAACCATCACGAAGGGGTGTCCCCAGGGATCAGTTCTGGGGCCACTCTTTTGGGACATAAACATAGAGCCCCTCCTAGAGAAATTACAACTAAGCGAGGACGTGCTAGACGCCATAGCCTACGCTGACGACCTCCTCCTGTTGGTAGGCGGCCGTAGCCGAGAGGAACTAGAACCCAAAGTAGAGCAAGCCATGACAATACTTCAGAAATGGTGCCAAGAAGCAAAGATGAAAGTTGCACCACATAAATCTACATATCTACTACTAAAAGGCAGTCTTGTCAGAAATCCAACCGTTAGAATTGAGGGAACTCCAGTTCTTCGGCGTCGAGAGGCTAGATATCTAGGAGTTACAATAGATGAGAAATGGAATTACAACACACACATAGAAAACATTACGCAGCGAGCATTAGAAACTTTAAACAACTTAATTAGTATAGGCCATAGAAGATTTCACTTACCTCCCAACCTGATCAAACTCTACCACAATAGTATCCTAACATCCTTAGTAGGATATGCGAGCGGGGTCTGGGCACACAGGCTCACGAGGGTGGTGCCCGCTGTGACTGTGAGAAGGGTGCAGCGGAACATGCTGTTGCGATCAATCGGGGCATACCGAACAACACCCGGGGGGGCCTTACTGACAATAATAGGATTATGTCCCTTAGACATAAAGATTAGAGAACAAGGGGCATGGTATTGGGTATCAAAAGGAAAGATAGAAAAGACTAGGGAAATCTTAGGGGTACAAGTTGGGGATCGATACGCAATCAAGAGAAGGGGCGAAGAGTTATGGCAACAGCAATGGGAAACTGAAGAAACGGGAAGAAGGGTATATCGACTACTTTCGAATATCAGAGAAAGGCTTCAAATGAACCACTTTGAGCCGAGCAGAGGTTTGCTGCACTTTCTGACAGGTCACGGGCCATATCCAACATATTTATGTCGATTTGGAAAACGGGCAACACCAGCGTGCGACTGTGGTGCTCCGGATGGAACACCCGAACATGTCGTCTACGACTGCACGTTGTATGACGATGTGGCGCTCGAACTTAGGAATCAACTGCCAAACAGAGATACATATAACCTACTGCGACGTGCCGAGACTTTCAATGTCCTCAGCAATTTGGCAAATGAAATATCCCAGAAGATCTTGAGGGATTATATTAGTAATCAACACGGATAGACAACAAAAAACAACCCGATGAAGACTCAGGTGCACCTGCGATTCCGCCAGGCGCGGTACTGGCCGGCTGTCCTACAGCCGGAATCCGCCGCGCTACTGGATTAGGGGAGCAGGAGCACCATTCCCGGACTTGACATATGCACTAAAGATAATATAAGGAGTAGTTACTAGAACATCGTACATATAGAAAACTAACACCACTAACATAGGTAGGGACTGCAGCGATTTAGCGATTTAAAAGTAGTAGGCCAGCCCAGTGCCAGGGGCATGCTCACTGGGATTAGCTCAGTGAGCAGGCCAGTTAGTAGGTTTGTATTTCACACTGGCACACCTGTAACGCTGCAGAGTAGTTAGTTAGATTTAGAATAACCAGATTAGTTTAATTAGATTAACCCTGTCCATAGTAAGTGCCATAAATCATGTAGTAAAGCTGCTTGTTCTTAGTATAATAACTAGACCCACTAATTAGATAAGGTGGTGGGTTAGTGTGTAGCACACAATGTTTTGTTATTGAACATTTTGTATCATAACATCTTCTCATTTGATTGTTTTATAAAAAAAAAAAAAAAAAACTGCGACTGTGATTTAAATTGGCGGCTGATGTAAGTATGAAATGCTACATGCACTTTTAAAATTTATTTCGATTTATTGTGTGATTAACAAGTTTTCGAACCACTGCAGGCTTTCCATCAGATGCAGATGCAACAGTAACGTTGTATTCTGGACCAAATGCTGCTGTATGCTGGGCTCGTGGTGCTCGGAAAAATATAGAAAATTGTTTTTCCAGTAAACAGACTCTCAACCTGAATGGAAGGAATAGGTTCGTTTTAAGGATTAAACTTGGCCGTAATAATGTGAAAGAGTTCAAAGTATGGGGCCGACGTGAATGAACGTGGAAACCAGTTGCGACGTTTGTGCATTGAGCTTTTGTTTCTGGAGACAAGGAAACAGAAAATAACAAAGAGCAAACTGAATACAGGTACAATAGCAAGACGAAATAGCAGTTACGTGAATTAATAGTCATCAAACAGGCACGACTAGATTTGGAAATCTTTTACATGAGATGCTTTAAATTACTGAATAAAATATTTACAAGCGTACATAATTGGCAAAGTGAACACTGGAATTTCTAAATGTGTCCATGTGTTACCAAAGTACGTGAAACATGGATCAAAAAGTTATGGATAAACGAATGAGGTTCAGTGTTCCGTGGTGTGTATGGTTTGACTGCGTGTTGTACAATTTCAGCAAGATTACTATAAAAGTAGTTTTTATTATTATTCTGGATTTACACTCCTGGAAATTGAAATAAGAACACCGTGAATTCATTGTCCCAGGAAGGGGAAACTTTATTGACACATTCCTGGGGTCAGATACATCACATGATCACACTGACAGAACCACAGGCACATAGACACAGGCAACAGAGCATGCACAATGTCGGCACTAGTACAGTATATATCCACCTTTCGCAGCAATGCAGGATGCTATTCTCCCATGGAGACGATCATAGGGATGCTGGATGTAGTCCTGTGGAATGGCTTGCCATGCCATTTCCACCTGGCGCCTCAGTTGGACCAGCGTTGATGCTGGACGTGCAGACCGCGTGAGACGACGCTTCATCCAGTCCCAAACATGCTCAATGGGGGACAGATCCGGAGATCTTGCTGGCCAGGGTAGTTGAATTACACCTTCTAGAGCACGTTGGGTGGCACGGGATACATGCGGACGTGCATTGTCCTGTTGGAACAGCAAGTTCCCTTGCCGGTCTAGGAATGGTAGAACGATGGGTTCGATGACGGTTTGGATGTACCGTGCACTATTCAGTGTCCCCTCGACGATCACCAGTGGTGTACGGCCAGTGTAGGAGATCGCTCCCCACACCATGATGCCGGGTGTTGGCACTGTGTGCCTCGGTCGTATGCAGTCCTGATTGTGGCGCTCACCTGCACGGCGCCAAACACGCATACGACCATCATTGGCACCAAGGCAGAAGCGACTCTCATCGCTGAAGACGACACGTCTCCATTTGTCCCTCCATTCACGCCTGTCGCGACACCACTGGAGGCGGGCTGCACGATGTTGGGGCGTGAGCGGAAGACGGCCTAACGGTGTGCGGGACCGTAGCCCAGCTTCATGGAGACGGTTGCGAATGGTCCTCGCCGATACCCCAGGAGCAACAGTGTCCCTAATTTGCTGAGAAGTGGCGGTGCGGTCCCCTACGGCACTGCGTAGGATCCTACGGTCTTGGCGCGCATCCGTGCGTCGCTGCGGTCCGGTCGCAGGTCGACGGGCACGTGCACCTTCCGCCGACCACTGGCGACAACATCGATGTACTGTGGAGACCTCACGCCCCACGTGTTGAGCAATTCGGCGGTACGTCCACCCGGCCTCCCGCGTGCCCACTATACGCCCTCGCTCAAAGTCCGTCAACTGCACATACGGTTCACGTCCACGCTGTCGCGGCATGCTACCAGTGTTAAAGACTGCGATGGGGCTCCGTATGCCACGGCAAACTGGCTGACACTGACGGCGGCGGTGCACAAATGCTGCGCAGCTAGCGCCATTCGACGGCCAACACCACGGTTCCTGGAGTGTCCGCTGTGCCGTGCGTGTGATCATTGCTTGTACAGCCGTCTCGCAGTGTCCGGAGCAAGTATGGTGGGTCTGACACGCCGGTGTCAATGTGTTCTTTTTTCCATTTCCAGGAGTGTACAATGTGAGTACATTTTCCCAGCACCTATTCTAGATTACAGTAAGTCACTAATTATTGTTCTCCACTCTTCTCTATTTGTCCATAAATCTTCAGGAATGTTGTTCTTCCTCATTGCTGACTGAACTCCCTGTATCCATGTATCAGGTGGTCGTCCCCTTTTTCTTCTTCCAATTGGTACCCAGTCGATTATGCATTTTGGTATCCTTTCGTCTGATGTGTCCATACCATTTAAGTTGTTTGTGCTCGATGAAATCAATAATTGAATTTTTACACTTCATCTTGTCTCTGATTACTTCATTTCTTATTCTTTCTCGTCTTGATATTCTTGCTGAACGTCTCCAGAAATCCATTTCTGTGGCTAATAATTTTGATTTCAGTTGCCATTTTGTTGTCCACACTCCTGAACGATATGTAATAATGCTCCTAACTATTGTTTTAAAAATCCTTATTTTGTTATCAGTTGTTATGTGTTTGTCCCAGAGAATTCCATTCAATAAAGAGATTGTCGTCTTTCCAGAATTTATTCTTGATCTAATTTCTTTGTCCTGTTTCCCATCATTTGTAATTTTCACACCTAAATATTTATATTCCACAGTAGCTGTTATTGTTCCCATCCCTTCTTCTAATATTAAGTCTCCATTCACTCCACCAATTACCATGTACTTTGTTTTATTCATGTTTACATTTAGACCTGATTTTTCATATTCTTGAATCAATTTTCTGGTCATATACTCTATGTCCTCATAGTCTTGGGCTATAATCAGTTGGTCATCTGCAAATTGTAACGAGTATATTGTTCTATCATTTATTGGTATTCCCATAGCGTGACATTTTTTCTTCCAATTCTGTAAAGTTACTTCTGTATATATTTTATACAATGTAGGTGAGATGCTACATCCTTGACGTAATCCTTTTGTGACTTGGAATCCATGTGATAGATATTAACCAATTTTTATTTTTGAAATAGAATTTTTATATAAATTTTGAATTGCTTTAATTGTTCTTGGATTTATTCCTATTGATGTTAAAGCTTTCCATAAACTGGATAAAGCCACACTATCATAGGCTTTTTCTATATCTATGAATACTAAATGTATAGGTTGTGCCTGAACCATTTTTTTTTCGATAATTTGTTGTAGACAAAAGATATGATCAATTGTTGATCTTCCAGCTCTAAAACCTGCTTGTTCTTCAGCCTCCTTTTCTTTGTATTCTTGTTCTAACAAATATTTAATAATTCTTCCATATAATCTACTGAAGGTATTGGTCACTGTTATTCCCCTATAATTTTTACACTCATCTCTCGCTCCTTTTTTATGTATCACTGAAATATATCCTATTTTCAAATCATTTGGGACATCTTCCCCATTTAAACATCTTTCGAAAAGGTTTCTTAACAATTCCATTAATTTCTTTGTTCCTAATTTTAATAATTCTGCAGGAATACCTCCAATGCCTGTAGCCCTTCCATTCTTTAAAGATTTTATTGCAGTTTTTACTGTCTCTATTTCCAAACGGATGTAATTCTCTGCTTGTAGATCTATCATTTCATTATATTCAGGGTTTCCCAAGTATTCTTCCCTGTTTTCTGTTAATAAACTTTTAAAATATTTTTCCCAAGAGTCATGAGTAATATATTTAATATGTGTTGTTTCTTTGGAATTCCTTCTTAAATTTTTTATAGTTTTCCATGCTTCTGTGTTTCTTTTACCACCAATATAGGATTCAATTTTTTGGCATGACTGTTCCCAAACTTTGTTTTTTGCTTCTGCAACCTTTTTCCGGATTTTCGCTTGTTGTGCATTAAGCTGTATTTTATCTTGAAGATTTCTGGTATTTAACCATTTTAAATATTTTTCTTTCTTTAATTTCACTTCCTTTTTAATTTCTTCATTCCAGTAGTATAATGGATGGTTTGTACGTGTTTCTTCTGTTTCTCCTAAAGCTTCCTTGGCGGCTTCATGTAGTTTATTTACAATATAATGATATTGATCTTCTGTATTATCAAACTCTGTTTCTACCAGTTTTTCATCTAATCTCTTTTGATATAAAAATATTGTGCTTTCATTCTCAAAACTATTCAAATTATATTTAGGAATTTTGATTTCTGTTTGTGTATTTTCTATAGGGCAATTTCGATTTTCTTCAGTGCTTTTTCCTCTGAAGGGGAATAAAAATTTGGAATTTACCAAATAATGATCGCTAAGAGTTACCCCTCTATATACTCTTATGTCATGTATTTTTATTCTCGTTTGCTGTTTAATTATAATATAGTCTATTATTGATTTTTGATTCAATGTATCTTTATGCCATGTGTATTTATGTATTTCTTTATGTTGATAAAAGCCATTTAATATTTTCAATGAATTTTGTTCACAGATATCAATAAGTGTATTACCATTATCATTTATAACATTTTCTCCAAATGGTCCTATAATTTTATTTCCAGTTCTACTGTTAAAATCCCCTGCAATAATAATCTCCCTGGTTTTCCCGATATTCTCTATGATTTCATTAAAATTATTATAAAAATCATCCTTTTTACAAATTGGTTTATCTTCACTTATTCCATATACTCCTATAATAGTAATTTTGTATCCATGAATATCAATATTAATTTTAATCAGATTTTCATCAATAGGTTCCCAGTTTGTGACCATTCTTTTGAATTTGTTTTTCATCAATATCGATATCCCCCGTTTTGCTCTTTGATTTTTTGGGACACCACTATAGAAATGTGTATTTGATCCTATTCTTTCAATACCTCGTCCTTTTTTCTTAGTTTCTGGGAGTATAATAATATCTTGATTTCTAGCCTCCATTTCCTTAATCACTTCTCCTACTTTATTTTGTAATCCCTGTATATTCCATACACCAATTAAGACAGTCCGTTTTCTTAGCCTTTTTCGTCTCCTATTATATCCGTCCTGCTGTAATCTTATAGGCTTTTTAACCAGTGAGGTTTTTCCAATGAATGGGGAGTTGGCCCATCGCATTAACCCCCAACCTGGAGGACCAGGTAATTTTTGCTCAAGGTTTTCTTCCTTTAGCCTTTGGTAATCCAATACCTAAACTACAAGGCACTAGTTGCTAGCTTTGATCCACCCCGGGTATTTTATTTCCCCGGTACCCTCCATATCTGGTGGGCATTCCCCTATCCGCCACCTGGGGAGGCGCCCGATGGGAGACTAGCAACTCCGCACGGGACTATAAAAGTAGTTACTTGTTATTATTGTAATATGAAGTTTTATTTAACCATGCTTATCCCGGATAATGATCGTCAATTCGTTAAAGAAATCTCCACCTTGGAACGTGAAGCAATGCTGCCTGTCAAGCAGTGTAAATGGCACTAAGTACATGCACAAAAGTAATCATATATAACCAGGAAAGAAGCTAGATGTATGATAAGTAATCGGAACTAAACAAGAGTAACGGTTTTTAGTAATATTCAGGGCTGTTGTATAGTAGTCTCTTTACTAGTTGCAGATCGTTTATCGAATTTGTCGTTACTTTTATTCGAGGTGACAACACTTTTCTTCAACCAAGATGAACAGATTAGTCGCACAATATCACACGCACATAACACTAATATACTTTATCCTGTCAAAATATTTCATAAAATTTGTTACGAAATAGCCAGGCTTCATACATGAGCAGATAAGAATTTATCTCACGTAAGATTCTGTGTGCATTCAGACAAGTTCACTGTATTCACAGTCGAACTGGAATTTATTACCTGAGATCGGGTTCTGGGCCACCAATATACAACAATTACCGCAGTTACGAGCAGAAACATCTATGTCTGTATAGGAAATCAGTTTAAAACTAAATTGTTAAGGCTTTCGTGGCCACTTGTTGACAAACTGCCTATTGGCTTCTGTCTCGGGTTCTTCGACCGACGTTCGTCTAATGATTTTTCTGACGTTTCGCCAGCACGAGTGGATGGCATTGTCAAAGCTTCACCCTCCATTGCCGGTAGTCAACTGGAGGCGAGCTCGCGGCCGCAGACTATATGTACGTGGCGCGCCAACGTCCGAGGGCTTCTCCGCGGTCATTTCCGGTGCGGTTGTCCTCTTGCTACCTTAAGGTAAACAGATCCTGGCTGCCTGTACTGCAGCGAACGACCGTCGCAGGTAGCAAGAGGAGAACCGCACCGGAAATGACCGCGGAGAAGCCCTCGGACGTTGGCGCGCCAGGTACATATAGTCTGCGGCCGCGAGCTCGCCTCCAGTTCACCACCGGCAATGGAGGGTGAAGCTTTGACAATGCCAGCCAATCGTGCTGGCGAAACGTCAGAAAAATCATTAGATGAACGTCGGCTGAAGAAACCGAGACAGAAGCTAATAGGCAGTTTGTCAACAAGTGGCCACGAAAGCCTTAACAATTTTGTATTACACCTCTACGGGGAGGAGATTTGCATATTGTACCGGCGCCTTGACCAACGACGGAAGAAGAAAGCGCGACTGATGTCCTCTCTCGCCTTTCTGTCACGGTGCCGAGATGAATGTGCTACACCGAAGTTCTTGAGATGCAAGCGCCTATTCACCACCGCCCAAGCACATCGTATCTACGACAGAATGGAACGAGCTTTTCTTCGTGAGCGAATACATACAACACGGAGAGACTTGGAATGAACGGATCAGGAATTTCTGGACATTTTCCATCAACTAAGTAGCAGAATGCATCGAGACGACTGGGACAAGATCGACAGCATCACTCACAGGAGCATGCAGAACGAACTCGAGCGCTGCACCGAGCGGCAAAAGAAAAAGTTTGAAAGGTGCCGGGAGCAGACCGACAAGGCGATTCCCGACATGTCACACACAGTGGTCAACCTCACTGAACGACAATTGACCGAAGAAGAAGTGTCTGTTCTTCAAAAAGGAGGGAATTTCGCTATCATCCCGAGAACTATACCTATGGAGGACATCATTGCCAACACCGAAGCAGCCATTCGGACCCTTCCCTGTGAAAGGGCAGAGGAAATACGCCCTGAAACAGCCAGGATACTGCGCCGAGCAAAACCACCAGCTTGCAACCTGAAGAAAGAAGAGGTACAAGCCATTAAGAATCTCAACGCCGACAAGAGTATATTGGTAGTGCCTGCCGATAAGGGGAATGCGACCGTCGTAATGAAGACCGAAGATTATGAGCAAAATATCCGAGACAGATCCGACGACGTACCGAAAACTAAGCGCATATCCGACACAGTGTATCACTCGGAATACGAATTGATTAATCAAGGCGTCTTCTCTGCCGGCGGACATACAGAGAAACCTGCGCAACACAGAAGCCCTACCGCCTCGGCTATATGGATTACCCAAGGTCCATAAGAACAACGTTCCACTGAGACCGATCGATAGCGCTCCTGGCTCACCAACGTACAAACTGGCGAAACACTTGGCCTCTCTGCTCCAGCCACACGTGGGGAAGACCGACACATACATTAAGGTCTCAGGACATTTCATTGAGAAGCTGAAGAAACTGAAACTTGCGCCAAACGACATCCTGGTCAGTTTTGATGTTGTTTCGTTATTTACGAAAGTGCCACTCAGTGACATTCTGGAGCACATCGGTTCCATGTTCCCGCAAGACATCAAAAAGCTCTTCCATGCATGTCTCACCACGAGCTATTTCACGTGGAATGGCGATTTCTATGAACAGCTGGAAGGTGTCGCCATGGGTAGTCCTCTCAGTCCAGTGGTGGCCGACTTCTTCATGGAACAGTTCGAAGCACAGGCACTGGACTCGGCGACTTGCAAACCTAAGGTGTGGTACAGGTACGTCGATGATACTTTCGTGGTACGGAGCCATGGTGAAGAACAGCTCGGTGAATTCCTGAGACACTTGAACAGCCTCCATGCCAACATAACATTTAACATGGAAGTAGAAAAGGACAATAAAATGCCATTTCTAGATGTGCTGGTCACAAGGGACGGCGAAAACCTGGGACATAGCGTGTATCGGAAACCGACACACACGGACCGATACCTGCACAATCCGTCAAACCACCACCCGAGCCAGAAAAGAGGCATCATTAATACGCTCGTAACGAGAGCAGGACGAATATGTCAGCCTCAACACCTCAAACGAGAAATGCAACACCTGGAAACTGTTCTGCAGAGCAATGGGTACTCCAAAAATTACATTAGAAGTTTAACAGAGCCAAACACTCGGCGATGTAAGGAACCAGAAAAAGAAATGTCGGGTACGGCCTTTCTGCCATGCATTCCCAGAGTGACGGACAGAATCGGCCGTATATTGCGCTAACACGGCGTAAAGACGGTTTTCAAACCGACAAGGGAGATCAAAGAGTGTCTTAGATTGGCGAAGGAGAAAAGATACCCCCTTGCAATGTCGGGAATATACCGTATACCATGCACATGCGGAAAAGTTTATGTCGGAATGACTGGACGATCAATTAACACCAGGATCAAAGAGCATAAGCGACATTTCAGGTTGGGGCAGGTGGAGAAATCGGCCGTGGCAGAGCATGCACTGAATGAGACCGACCACGTAATAAATTTCGCCGACACGGAAGTTCTGGCTTTAGAGAAGCATTATCACACGCGCTTGTTCAGAGAAGCTGTAGAAATCCAAAAACACGCGAACAGTTTCAACAAGAAAGAGGAAAGCCTTAAGGTAAACGGATCCTGGCTGCCCGTACTGCAGCGAACGACCGTAGCAGGTAACAAGAGGAGAACCGCACCGGAAATGACCGCGGAGAAGCCCTCGGACGTTGGCGCGCCAGGTACATACAGTCTGCGGCCGCGAGCTCGCCTCCAGTTCACCACCGGCAATGGAGGGTGAAGCTTTGACAATGCCAGCCAATCGTGCTGGCGAAACGTCAGAAAAATCATTAGATGAACGTCGGCCGAAGAACCCGAGACAGAAGCCAATAGGCAGTTTGTCAATTTAAAACTGTCACTGCAATATTGCACTAAGATGGCGGCTAAGATAAGACAGTCACTTATCGAATCTGCTTCAGGCCCTGTTTTAGTACTAACAAATAATGTATTTTAAATTTTTTTGCACCATCACTATATGCATTAACGTTTGAAAATATTTCTCAATGTTAATCGCTTATTATTCAGCATTTACCAATAAACCGCGCTGTAGATCAGTAGAGCTAGTGGCTGCGCTCTTTTGTAGGGGAGCAGAAAACTTAAAATTTATATAGGACGTGAATTACAACGAAATGAAACTTCAAAGAAAGAAGATTCATTTCAGTGACACATAAAGTCTATTTTTTAAATATTAAGTTAGCAACATCACTCAGTTTTTTTACAGATTTCTGTCTTACGAGATATCAATTACATACTATCGGTACAACAGTTCGAACAAAAAGAACAAGGATTTTTCTAGAAGAACCATAAGTAACAAAGGATTGATATTTTCTTAATCTTTCTCCATGGGTATCGTCTGAGATATAATTATTTCAAAATATTAAATTATGTCATTGACAATAATTATCTTTTATTTTACTAACGATGCAGTACTTTTTATTCATGAGAATATGATTAATGTTACCAACATTCCTCGCACAATGCTGTCGTTAATATTATTCTGAATAAAATATGGACGTGGCTATTACAGTTTATTTCATAAATAAAAGGGCGAACTAGTTTTATTTCGTAATTCATTGTTTATACATTATTGGTTATTAGCTCTAATAAGGTGAAACTGAAAAACATAAATGTTAATAGTAAAAATAAAACATAAATGTCGCAGTTAGTATACGCCAACATATTTTTCTGTAGAAAAGGTACCTTCGATGATGTTTGTACTACAGATGTGGCCGAAGAAAGTAGTTTCCTTTATAAATTCCTCATTTTCTTTATCTCGATGTTTTATACAGTTGATATTTTCGCCTAGGAATCACAACACTATTTCATATAAACTGATAATAAGAAAAAACGCTGAATGAAGCTCTACCGGAAAATATAAAGCTTTTTATCTTAGGACCAAAGATGAAAACTAATACCTGAGGCCTACAGACTTCCTATGTTGCATCGTCGTTGTATTTTATTGTTCCTTTCTCTTCTGTCGTGTAGTTGACATTCACATCTCGTGCGAATTCAGTGTTTCAATGGTTCCGATGGCAGCGGAGCAAATAAGGTGTGGGATGGGCACGATATTCTTCCTCTTCTCCGGGCCCCCAGAGCTCTCCTCTCAATTCATGGCATGTATCCTGCAGGAGTAGCTGGCGTAATCCCTAAGGACACCTTTACGCCTTTCGAAAGACAACGAAAGGAGGTAGGCTATCATTCCTCTGAAACATTCACTCCTTCCTGCTCCGAGGGGACCTCCCATCACTGTTTCGAGCCGTGTGACGTCACGTCACGTGTTACGTAGAATGTACTTCATTCTGAGCTGTGAAGCGGCTTTTGGTCTACCTGGGGTTATACTACAATACATTGTCATGGCTCGAGTAACATATGAAACCGTATTGTAGTATTCAAACTAATCGCCTTATAAGCGGTATGCGTTTCCTTCCCCGAGATGATATGAATACATCACGCAGACATTGTCCGTAATATGTTTTAGCATTCTACAGGTACTGGAGTTATTTCTCCTCCTGATGGTAATTGATTATTAACACAGCACTGCTTATTTTGATATTTGTAAAAGGCTGAATATGGAAGACGAACTACTGGCGCAACGGCAGCAGCAACTGTAGTATGAACAATTATAACAACAATAAATTGGTCGAAATTTAGGTAACTTGCAAGGGAGTAAACAGTTCAATAGTTTAATATACTCTTCAACTCTTCAAATTCATATATAAGGTTGAACAGTAGACAGCTTGCTTTAAGTTGCACTAATATTTGTTTGGTACGAACCAGGCTTCTTTATTAGGCCATCTTAAGATAAAACAATTTTTGTTGACTCTGAAGAACTATTTTTAGACTTTTCTGTTCAGTTATGGGTATGAATAGTAGTATCTCAGATTATTGCAGAAATGATATGTCGAAGAAGGATTATCACCATCACGCATGATGGTGTTTAGTTTGTGGGGCGCTCAATTGCGCTGTCATCAGCACCCGTACAAAGTCCCATTTGTTACACAATCCAATCTTACGACGGTCCAATCTAGCCACCGGTACTAATGATGATGACGACCATGATGATGATGATGAGCACAACACAAACGCACAGTTCCCGGGCAGAGAAAGTCCCCAGTCCTACAGGAAATCGAACCCGGGAGCACGTTCTCCAGAGGCAGCAACGCTAGCCCCTAGACCACGAGCTGCGGACTGCAGCGTTTTTGAGCCGTCCTCGAATCTCTCGAATCTGGGAGTGTGGACTTCATTACAAAATTCTATCACGTTTCTAGCAAAGACTGTCTGCAATCCTACGAAATGTCAGTTGGAATCAGAAGTACTGGAGTATTTTACAGTTTATATCTGTTAAGTGCCTATGAGAAATGTTAATTTGTCGTTGTTTGATAGTTTTTGTTGGTCAGTTTTGTTTACTTTTCTATTTCAGATCTGTAATTTACAATGACAACCTAACTTTCTTGGTAGGCCAATATGACAAAAATATATGTTGCGAATAACTCGTGGACTAACCAGGAATTAATCATTCGTTGACTATAAATTCTGATATTCTACTCATACTAATAATATAGATACACAAATATAGCATGTGGTAGTGAAATATGCTTACTATTTCATTATCAAAACCACTGAGGAAATAGCTACCCGTAGTTTAAGATACTATAAGATTTGTGCAGTTGCTGTGAAATGTAATTCACGAACAGCCTCCTGTAATATTCATTGTCGCATTTATCTAAAACCTCAGAAAATTCAAACACAACCCATCATTTCTAGTACTTCTGTACACCACTTCTTTCCACGTTTATTCTTCTGGGCAGTTCCCATAATATTCAATTTACTCTTCCCCTTCATTGGATTGTGATCCGAATCTGTTATTGCCCCGATATAAATCTTAAAATCCAATAACTGATTTCCGAATCTCTGTCTGACAATGCTGTAAGCTGGCTGGAATCTTCACATGTCTCATTTTTCACGTATATCTCTTTCTCTTGCGATTTTTGGACGGTGTATTACTGGCTAAAATTCAGAACTGAGTTAACTTTTCTCTTCTGTTATATCTACTCCCGAGTTCGTATTCTGAGGTAACTCTAGCTTCTATTCCTTCCCCCACTCGCACATTTCAGTAGCGCATGATTATTAGATAATTATTTTACTTTACGTATTATATTAACTACCAAGTGCCCCCGTATACTTTCTCTATCTATTGATCTTATGCCTGTGGAGACAACGTGTATGCCCGAACTATTGATGTTGACGTTTTATAAATTCCACTGAGAACTGGCCTATCACTATAATGCACACATTATCGCATTCTCTGCCCGGCCTTCCTAATCATAACGAATCAAACTCGCAGTATACTATTTTATCCTGATGTTGTATTAGTCGAAAATCGACAGGCTTGAGATCCTTTTCTTCTTCCCATTTGACTTCACTGACAATCATCATATCAGGACTGGGTCGAAGCATTTCACTTTTTAGTTTTTTTTAGCATCCTAGCAGTTTCATACTTCTGACATTCTACGCCCATTGTCTTAGCTCGTTACCTTCTCGTTACTTATTCAACCTGCATCTCACAGTTACTTTCCCCTTCGCAGTGCCCTCGCAGAGATTTGGAATCTTTGCCCAGGTTGACAAGGTTGCTGTCAGAACAAGGGTTACGTCTTCTAGCGGAAGTCTTCGTTCACCATTGCTAACGATTTTTTTTTTTTTAGAACATAAGCAGTGGCTGGATTAGACCGAAGAGGCAGGAAGTTTTGGTTACCAGTGAAGGGTGAAATTCCTAGGACACTGACGGCTTTTTGATATATACACAATTTCAACCCGTTTTCACTCGTAATCGCTTTGGCACACGTGGATAGCAACGTGGCACTCTAGGCGTTTAATGAGGTTCAGAAATGGTCATAAATGAGACGATCGCCTAGATGATATGCGCTTATGACGCTCCCTAATGGAAGCACTATCGACAAGATTTTCGACATGCATGAGCTCACTGCGTCAGCTTTGTCAACGATTTGCGACGAATAGCAGGAGGAAAATCTCGACGGATATTGTAGAGGCGTCTATGAAATTACTGCACGTAATACGTTAAACAGAAAGTAATAAAAATGTCGTGATCATGTAGCATAACGCACAGCGCTCTACTTGCGAGAGCCGGAGGTGAGACAGGCACAGACGAAACTCTCACGGCGAATATCTATTCTGGCATTCCGCTAGGAATCCTACCGTACGAGCATGAGAGTAATCCATGTACCACTGTCTTTTCCCCCATCCCTGTCCCACTCATGCGGACGCTACGCGAAAAGGACAGTTGGTAAGTTTCCGTGTAAGCTCCAATCTTTCCCATTCTACATTCCTGATCAATTCTTGACTTACATATAGGTCGACGCAATCTATTGGTTTACTGTTAAACGGATGTAAGCTTTCGAATAGACAACGACGCTCTGCCGACTAGGGTGGCCGAGCGGTTCTAGGCGCTACAGTCTGGAACCGCCCTACGGTCGCTGGTTCAAATCCTGCTTCGGGCATGGATGTGTGTGATGTCCTTAGGTTTGTTAGGTTTAAGCAGTTCTAAGTTCTAGGGGACTGATGACCTCAGAAGTTAAGTCCCATAATGCTCAGAGCCATTTGAACCATTTTGAACGGCGCTCTTGTAGCGTGTGGCAATGGGCCTCTTTGAGATGCTGTGTGACGTTTTTGCCCTTACTCCAACTCGTTTCTTCTGACAGATTAATGTAATCTGGTAAATGTCCGAGAATGAGGAGCAGTACCCCAGAAATGGTCGAACAACGGTTTTGTAAGCTATCTCTTCCGTGGAAAGACCACATTTGCATTCTTCAAATAAATCTCAGTCTGGCATCTGACTTTCCTGCGATTAGTTATCAGTCGTAGATCTACTTCAAATTTCAGATTGTGACTAACCTATCAATCTACTGATATATGAAAGCTCAATCGCAAATAAAGAGATGATAATGGTTGCTTGCCATCTGAAACTTGTGATGAACAAAATGTAATGTGCAGTGGGAGATTATGTACTACATAATGTATTCAGATGTACTACATAATGTATTCAGATGTACTACATAATGTATTCAGACTACTGGCTATTGCTCCGTGCGACCATGGCAAACATCTCCAATAAAACTAATAGCTCACTGAGCTGAGTGATGTATTTGCATCTGCTGAAGCATGAGAACATTGATTGTTCGATACTTAATAAAACATTATGTTTCGCAGGGCCAAGGATGGGAGGTGTTCTACCATGGCAGGAAAGACGTTAGGCTCTGGATGACTAAATTTACTGTTTTACAACTATTTATGCACAACAACTTACATTTGTTTTAGTTTAAGATCAACTGCCAATCTTCACACTAAGTATTACGCTAGTTGTGTAGCTTTGAGGCATTCTGTGCACACAGTCATCGTTATGAAACTTAGATCCTTCTTTGGCTCATTTATATATTTTTCCAAATAATAGTTATTTAGACACGATAAAATAAAACTGCCTGGAAAAATATTTCATGCGCCTCAAAACAGCAAACCCCATTTACATCACATGCCCTGAGTGTGGATGGGTTGCCTATCTTGATGTACATAAAATGTTTTCTTGGCCAATTATATTTTGCCCAGCCTTTACAACAGTTCGTTGGGGATCAGAATTATTTTGTCTGAAGCTTTCCATCCGTTAGGAATGACAGGCTTTTTGTTCTATCTCCAACGAACTATTACACAATTTACAAGCTGAATAAACTTGGTGTGTGTTAGTGAACCTAAGCGCTGGAATGTACGTCCTTCTGTCTTACTCCACGCCTTCCAGCCTAGAATATTAGTATTAGCAAATGCTTCAAGACCACCGTAGTCTGCATGGTTCACCCATACAACAGCCAAGGTCAGCTCCACTGTACTGCCTCCAAACACAGCTGAAACATCACACGTGAACTGCATTCTAAGTCCACGAAAGACAATGGCACCACCAATAAGCTGCTTCTTATTAAACTGCCCAGTGAGGTCAATGTTTATTGATCTCAGTGACCTATACACTTGCACGAAATGCCGCAAACGTCTAGGTACTGCATAGGTACGTTAACACACTGTGATGAAGAGAGCAAATTGTGTGTTGAATCCTATGCAGAAGATTTTTCGCTGTCAGAAAGTTCCCAATAAACGTGGTAATGTGCTGAAGTTGGTGTGGGTTCATAACAGTAAAGTCCTTAGCACCCATACCAAGAATATGTGAAGTAAGTGTGGATGCACACACTCAAGGAGACGAGAAAATCACATAGTTAGTCACACCATAAAATGACAGTAAAGAAGAAAGAGGAGTGCAAAAAATTAAAATAATATTTTATTAAGTAGTGGCTGGATGATCGATGGAATGCAAAGGACGAGACACCCTGCAATACAATGACACGAAACTCAACCACAATTTCACTCAAAGCCACCGTGGGCACGACACATGATAGGAACGTCGTCACACCCTCTCTTACCTACATTTCCCTATTTCTGTGAATACTCCAAGGCGCAAAGCTTCCAAATCACACACTTTTCTTACGTTTTATTCTTTATGATTGGAGTCATCACTTCTCTGTGTGTTCTGATGCGGCCCTCCATTAATTTCTCTCCTGCGCAAACCTCTTCATGTCAGAGTAGCACTTACAACCTACATCCTCAGTTATTTGTTGGATGTATTCCAATCTTTGTATTCCTCTACAACTTTCACCCTCTGCAGCTTCTTCTAGTACCATGGAAGCTATTCCATGATGTCTTAACGGATCTCCTATCATCCTGCCACTTCTTCTTGTCAGTGTATCCATATATTTCTTTCCTAGCCGATTCTCCGAAGAACCTCCTCATTTCTTACCATATCAGTTCACCTAATTGTCAACATTTTTCTATAATACCACGTCTCAAATGATTCGATTCTCTTCTTTCCTGATTTTACCACTGTCCATGTCTCACTACTCCAAACGTATATTCTCAAAATTTTCTTCCTCAGATTAAGTCCTAGGTTTGATATTAGTAGACATCTCTTATCCAGTAACGCCCTTTTTGCCAGTGCTAGACAGTTTTTTGCGTCCTCCTTGCTCTGGCCGTTACGGGTTATTTTGCTGCCTAGTTAGAAGAATTCCTTAACTTCATCCACTTCGTGATCACCAAGTATGATGTTAAGTTTCTCTCTTTTCGCGTTTCTGCTACTTCTCATTACTTCGATTTACTGTCAATCCATATATTCTACTGACTAGACTATTCATAACATTCAGCAGATCCTGTAGTTTTTCTTCACTTTCAGATAGGAATGTCATAAGCGAATCTTATCATTGATATCCTTTCACCTTCAATTTACTTCCACTCTTGAGTTTTCTTTCGTTTCCTTCATTGCTTCCTTGAAGCACAAATCGTACAGTAGACGCGTGGGACTACATCCCTGTCTTCACCCTTTTTAATACGAGCAATTAGTTCTACGTCTCCCACTCTCATTTTCCCTCTCGATTCTTATGCATATTGTGTACCCTACGTTTCTCAGAATTTGGATCATCCTGCACTATTTGACATTTCCGGACACATTTCCATATCGAGAGATCCTGTGAACGTGTCTTGATTTTTCATTAATCTTGTTTCCCTGATCAGAATTGCCTCTCTGGTGCCTTTAGCTTCCCTAAAGGCAAACTGATCGTCATCGAACAAATCCTCTGTACTCTTCTTGTCAGCAAGATTGTTGAATGACGCTTTAAGCCGGTTGTCCATTAATTCTCTCACTTGCTGACTACTGCACTCGGAATCGTGTGAATGACGTTTTTCCGGATGTCAGATGGTACATCGTCAGACTCATACAATCTATACACCAACATGAATAATCGTCTTGTTGCCACGTCCTCCAGCGATTTTATAAATTCTGATTGAACGTTAACCATCCCTTCTTTCTTATTTCATCTTAAGTATTCCAAGGCTCTTTTGAATTCTGATTCTAATACTGGATTCTCTATCCCTCATATATCGATTCGTGTTTCTTCTTCTGTTACATCAAAGGAAACTTTAGCCCCAAAGAGGCCTTCAACGTATTTTTTCCGTCTATCCGCCCCCCCCCCCCCCTTGGATTTAACACTGGAATTCCCGTTTTACTCTTAATGTTACCCCACGCACTTTTAATTTCACCGAAGGTAGCGTAGGAAAACATTTGACATACACCGTCACCCAGAATCGACATTAAAAGGCCTTAGTGATTGCATAAAGGGCTTCGATGAAACCACCCCTTTCCTTGGATTGATTATTCTCACACGTATCGTGGTCGAAATCGACAGTCCGCAATGTTACGAGCCACAGAACGACATTCTGGGCACCCTTTGATACCAATAAAAACACTCCCCCCAATCCAATAATTCATAGCTTGTCTAAAGAGATCGTGAGACAGCACACCCACTGAATGTTATCGCACCACGTTTGAGTCCAGTGCAATGACAGCAATTTTTCCTGCGGCATACAGGGTGGCACCACTAGGGACCACTCACAGCTTCTAGACGAAAACTAAACTCGGTCCACTTCAGCAAAGGGTGCTTATTCGTTCTCAGCCCTCCTGCTTCACGCCTTACTGTGGCGTGATCATAGAGGTGTGTGACATTCACACAAGCATGAATAAAATGGCAAATATACCCAATTTTGGCTACGCCCTCGGCGCCACCTATATGGGATTGTTGAGCAGAACCTGTGACGAAAGTGGTAAGCGTCTGCAGGCTACAGTGCTGCTCTTGGCCTGCTAGTGAGCACGTAGAATTGAGGGGGTGTCAAGGAGTTGCCTCTCTTCAAGCGCCTAGGACTCTGTCAGGTTTTGCCTATGTACAGGTGGATTTTTAAAGTGTTCAACAAAGGTGGGTAGATGGTACCTATATTTGCGACTGCAATCTAATCATAATACATAGTACACTCCTCCCGCCATAGCAGAAGCTATATGCTAGGTGACTGTGCCCTGTTCAAAGATGGGTCTGGTTCACCTGATAGTTGGCTTCACCAACCACAACTTACTGTCATTCACTGCCTGCCATCTGTGATGGGACCGTTGCGTAGCTCTGTAACACAACAGCGAAATGACATCCAACAGCGAAATGTCACATGTTCTCAGCAGTCGCCCCATTAGAACACATTTCAGCATTTAACCACAGTTTCTCAGCAGTATGGGTCTACTGTTGAGGTCACCTAGACAATAAAAAAGAAAGTGATCCATCACCTAAATATACCGCCGTCTTGCTAGTGTTAATGTTTCTGTGCTAATCGGAAATTCACCTCTGACGTTATATGTAAACATAAACACAGTTATTATGAGCTCTACTTACGGGTGTCGTAATCTGTGACTTCTAAGTCAAAGGAACCGCGGACAGAGTGCTCCAGAAGCGAATTCGGCGTTCTACGTGGCTACAAGCCGTCAAGTATCGCATCATATTGGTAGGAGGTGACGGCACTATAGGAACATTCATTCCTGAAGACCTCGGTGAGCACCACATAACACAGCGCTACAATGTGGACTGCGTTACAGATGGGCAAGAAATCACGCAGAGTGGATACTCTAGGATTAGCGTCATCCATTGTTCACGGACTAAATTCGGGTCTGTTTGTACCCTAATACCCTGATAATCGGAGACAAAACGTCTGGAGGCCAACCAGTAACAGCGGACACCTCCAACACAGCGTCGCACATGTCCAAGAAGGTTGTTGTAGACTGATGTTCTGGGATGGCGTTACATGGGTCCACAGTACATCTCGCTCTTGTTGATGGAAATCCCACTTCCTTACAATGCAAGGACGAGATCCTGCAAACATATCGCCAACATGATGGGTGATGACCAGCGCCTTCATCGGGCTATTCACACGAACACGTCCTTTCAGCAAGCTATGAATGGAGTGGATTGCGTGTTCTCTGACATGATCCCAGTCGAGCATGTGTTGGTTCGATTGAAACTTTATGCGAGTTACACAGAATCGCCATTGAATAGTGCGGCAATTTGAACCAGGTTTGAGTTGATGATTTCATCGATGGTATGCCCCAACTGATTAGAAGTGCATCCTAACAAAGGGGTCGTCTCAGCAGCCATCTGAAACAAACGATTTTGTGGTTACAAAATGTCTTTTGTGGTTGGACACATTGCAAAGGAATAAATACGCATGCCTCAGAGCGAGTTTTGGTTTTATGTGCATTACATTTCTATTTAACGCGGTGACGATGCTGTGTGTATTTCACGCCACTGCTTGGAAACGCGAGTGACGGTCGCATACTTCCAAACCGCTAGCAATTATCCCGCCTTATAGTACGTCTTTCTTTGACATTGTCCATGGCGAGATACGCAGTCTGTTTATTTAAAACACCTGTGGATAAAAAGCCTACATAGAGGTCGCTAATTTTCTTTATTGATTATCGGTTTCAACTCACTCACGATCCACCTTCAGATCAATCTAAAATTTCGTTCAGTGTATGATAATCATCACACATGATCATATTCGTAGAGCTAAGACGACCTAAAATTGAAAAAAAAAGTAAGTGAATATTTAAATTGATAATGTTAATCACTAATCACATATACGAACGACGGTGCAACTAACATTGCCGGCGATCGTTTGTATGCATGTGTTGCATTATGGACACTGTAACAATAATCGATTAGTGATGAATGTTCTCAATTTGCATAGGTTTATTTTCCTTTCATTTTTATTTGTTTTCCACAACTTTGTGCATGTGCGTATTAGTGACAATTTGAGGCTATTCTCTCTCAGTATACTATATAAACTCTCGAGTGACATTGCAGGAATTATACAAATTTAGTTTGGTTTGACTCTACTAGTTGGTTTGCTATGCATTCACGTGCAAACGCGGTAATCTGTAATCACTGCCTCGCTATTACATGAGAGAAGTTAGCTGTCACTGCAGTGGATGACAGTTTTTGGCTTCTTAGACCTGTTGTTGGCCGGTACATTATTCTAAATTTTGACCATCAGACGGCCTTAGCAGTCCACTCGCTAACGTCACGGGTTCACGGCAGCTCTCGCCGGCATTTGAGCTGAGCTATTGGTTGTGTTTCGTACTGGTCTGATGGGTGTCTATGAAACATGGGTGAGATGCAAATATTACTCAGAGGGTTATATTATTTCCTGGACATAACCGCAGTTGCGCAGTCTCTGTGACTCTTTTTTTGTCGTTTTAATGTTCGAATGATCGTCTATCTTCATACGGATCTATATGGGGCGCGCCGCTAAAGCCTGGACCCTTGTAAATTTTGTAATGAGGCGTTTGAGTCGCAGAGCCATTAATTCTTTATATTGTTATTCCATTTAACGGTGATTTCCGCTCTCCTTTTATGCAGGTCCTCCTCTCCAAGACGCTTGCTGCCGGACCTAGCATTGAAGAGGCTGTTCTCTTGTGTGTCGTGTACCAGGGTTACATTAATTTAACATACTTTAACCTGTTCTAAACTTAGTTATGCAATATTCGTGAACCCACATTTTAATGTAAGTATAGGGTTTTTTCGAAGAATTTCTGTTGCTTCTCTCCAGCTTTGGTTATCTTAACCATGTAGATAGGTATTGATGATGAGGTCCCATACTCCGAGGAGCGTAGGGGACGATGTAGGAGACCTGCACCGACGTACTAAGCAAGGTCCTGGCGGAGGTGATTAGCCGTTGTCTTCCTCCGACCGTAATGGAAATGAATGATGATGATGAAAACGACACAACAGCACTCCGTCATCTCGGGGCAGGAAAAATCCCTGACCCCGCCGGGAATTGAACCTGGGACCTCGTGTGCGGGAAGAGAGAATGCTACCGCAAGACCACGAGCCGGGTATTACAATTAATTAAAAAATTTTGCAGATGCGCCTGAAGGGGGGACATATGACCTGAAACAGGAAAATGAATGAATAAATAATTTTTGCAACTCTAGCTAATTTGATGATTAACGTTGCCGGTTTACATACCCAGATAACTACGGTCTTTCATTTTAGAGCGACTTAGGTCTACGAATACGATGATTATAGTGACTGTCACACACTGAACAACATTAAGCCGAAACGGTAGTCAGTAAAAAAAATTCGCCATTTTTACGTAGGATTTTTATACATACATGTTTCAAATTAACAGACTGCGTAGTTTACAGTATGTATTGTAGGTGTTGTTACAGTCTGTCGTGACAGAGGACGTTTGCTGAGTCGTGTGTCCGTGTCGCAGACAAGCCGGTGTGCCGGCCCGGGCTGCAGCGCGTGTACGCCGTGGCGCGGCACGAGGTGGCGCGCGTGCAGTGCCGCGTGGACGCCTTCCCGCTGCCCGACGCCTTCCGCTGGTCCTTCAACAACTCGGCGGAGAGCGTCGAGGTGCCGCCGCACCGCTTCAACTCGTCCGCCACCGCCTCCGTGCTGGCCTACACGCCCGTCGCCGAGATGGACTACGGCACCGTGCTCTGCTGGGCCGACAACACGGCGGGCCGCCAGCCGCACCCCTGCGTCTTCCACGTCATACCTGCTGGCAAGTACTCCAGCGAGCGTTTTATTCTACCTACAGGGAGGTCACATCCGTATCATCAGATCACGTTATCAAGAACATCTCAGGTACTCCCAGAGGCTAGGAAAGTTTCGTACGTTTAGAAAATAATTACAGCAGGTAAATATAATAATATCCATTTTAGTTAGAACACTGGCTTTCTCTTTTCGCATCACAGTCTAAAAAGGAGTTACTGTCCCACCATACCCAGCAAACTGGAGCTATGCAAATACATCAAAACTGTCACAGCATAAGCTTGACAAATCATGCATCCAAGTTTCCGGCAACAATAATATATTGAGAATGGAAAATAAAATCGAGGAGCTTTTAAGTGACGACTAGTGCAACATATGGAAAGGTGCGCGTAATAGAAAAACAGCGCTTACTAATGGAAACATGACATCCATTTTTGTCATAGATCCTCTGACTCATTTTGTGTTACAGTTTCCTCTCCATTGCAATACATCTCAGAGTGCCACATACACCCAACGTCGTCTATTATTTGTTGGATGTATTCCTCTGTCTGCTACCCTTACAGTTTTTAACCTCTATGAGCCTCTCTCGTACCACGAAAGTAACTCCGTCATAACACATGCCTCATTCTTCTTGTCCGTGTTTTCCGCACATTCCTTTCATCGCCGATCCTGCCGGGAGCCTCTTTATTTCTTATAAATTCACCCAAGTTTCAACGTCTAAAGCAGATCTCAAACTCTCTCATTATCTTCTTTTCTGGTTTTCCCACAGTTTGCGATTGACAACCATCCATTAATATGCTCCAGACGTACATTCCTAAGAATTTCTTCGGTAAATTTTGGTGAGAATGGTCCCCTTTGTACGTGGTAGGTTGCTTTTTGTTCTCTCCTTGATTCGTGTTTCACGTTTATTTATTTATTTGTATTTTTCAGGGCAGCAGATTTTCTTAACTACGTCTACTTCACGATAAAAAAAAGTTGATGTTAATTTTCTTACTTTCTCAGTACTGGTTTTTCTCCTTACTTTCGTCTTTCTTCGCTTCACTCTCAATCCACATTCTGTAATCATTAGACCGACCATTGCACTAACAACGAATCTTAACACTAGTATCCTTTCAACTTGAATTTAAATCCAACTCTGATTTTTTTTGTATCCATTACTGCATTTTCGATGCATGGGTTGAACAAGGAGTGAGAAGCAATGCATCCTTGTCTTACATTCTTTTAGTCCAAGTACTTTGCTTTCTCCTTTCATTACGTTTGTTTAATCTTGGTTCTTGCACATACTGTGCAATACCAGTTATTCCCTACATGCTACACACATTTTTCTGAGAATTCCTAACATCTGGCATTTTTTTAAGTTTTATGGCGCGTATTTCGGATTGGCAACTCGTTTGCGCGGTTGTCCATTTTTTGTTTTTTATTTTTATTTATTTTCTATACGCCTTTCGTCCATTATCAAGTGCAGCGACGTAACAGCCTCTCTGCTCCCTTTAACTTTCCCTAATCTAAATTAAATGTCACTAAAGAGCTCTTCGAAATTATGAGACAAACAGGGGAAGACAAGAAATATACAATTTGTACTAGAAGCAAGAGGCCACAATAAGAATGGAAGACCAAGAACGAAGTGTCCTGACTAAGAAGTAGTTAAGACAGGCATTTAGCCTTTTGCCCGTACTATTCAGTATATATATCGGAGAAACAATGTCGGAAATAAAAGAAAGACTCAAGCGTGGAATTAAAATCTAAGATGAAAGGATATAATGATAAAATTTGCTGATGATATTGCTATACTCAGTGAAAGCGAAGAAGAATTACAGGAGCTGCTGAATGAAATCAAGAATCTAATGCTTACAGAATGTGGATTGAGAGTAGCAGGATTGAGAGTAACAGTCTAATGAGCCAAGAATACGGAATGAGAGTAAATCGTCGAAGTTGGACAGTAATAAGAAGTAGCAGAAATGCGAGCAGCGAGAAACTTCAGGTTTGATGTTCACAAAGTAGACGCAGTTAAGGAATTCTTTTACCTAGGCGACAGAATAACCCATAACTGACGAAGTAAGTAGGGCATCAAAAGTATACCAATACTGCAAAAAGAATATTCATGGCCAAGAGAAGTCTACTAGTATCAAACATATGTCTTAAGATGAGGAAGAAATGTCTAACAAACATGGACTGTGGGAAAATTGGGAAAGAAATGGATGGAAGCATATGAGAGATAATGCTGCAGAAAGTGGACTGGTAACGTGAGTAATGAAGAGGTTCCCCCCAGAATTAGTATGGAATGAATATATAGGAAACACTGGCAAGGAGAAGGAACAGGATGGTAGGACATCTGTTAAGACATCAGGGAATCACTTCCGTAGTACTAGAGGGAACTAAAGAGAGTAAAAACTGTAGAGGAAGACAGAGATTGGAATACATCCAGCAAATAATTCTGAAAGTAGATTGGAAGTGCTACTCGGAGATGAAAAGGTTGGCACAGGAGAGGAATTCATGGCGCGCCGCAGCAGATCACTCGGAAGACTGATGACTCACAAGAAAAAAAAAAAAAAAGAAAAGGTCTTCAGTTTCCTTTCCGTTCTTCCGCATATTTTATCTCTTCAATAACTTGGCTGCATGGTGGTAGATTGATTGTGCTGTAGTTCTCGCAATTATCTGCCTGTAGTACCTGCAGTATTGTGTGCGTGGTAATTTTCGGAAAACAAGTTAGTAGGGTATGACTCCTAGCCCATAGATTCCACAGCAGTCCAGCATGGTCGCTTAGTTGCAATTCCCCCCCCCCCCCCCCCCCTCACCCCGAAGGAATGTTTTTCATACCTAAAGCCATGTCTAATCGAAAGTCCTCAAAACCTCTGTCAAACTCTGGAATTCGATACCATATGTCTTCGAAGTTGGCTTTCATTTATTCTTCTATCACGTCAGCAGACGGTTCCTTCCCCTCGTGATGTTTTTCACCTGTCCGCTCTGTCCTCTACGTCAAAAGGCAGAAATTCTTGTGCTCTCTTAACGCTGAGTTTTACTGTTGTACGCCTGTCTTTTCATGTGTTCATTTGTAGTTCTTTCTTTCGTTGATGAATAGAAGTATTTCTTCCTTTGTGCAAGGGTACTGTGCAATTACCTTCCTAGAACATATCTACTGGTCCAACTTTTCTGACTATTCTTTTGGTTATGACTAGCAACACTCACGAACTACTACACTCCCAAGAGATATGATGGCCTACAAAAAGTGTTCGGTAGGCGAAAGTGACTGAGGTTGTTAGAGATATTCAAAAGGAGGATAGTATTGAGAAGCAACAGGAATGTTACGGCTGAAAATCCCAACACTTATATCGGGGACTGTAGTAAATATGATTTCTTCTGCCTTGGAAGCATGCTATCTCATAAGAAACAAAGAGAGTAGGGCATGCGGAGGAGATTAGAAAAATCAAAGACTGGATTGTTTGCGAAAAGAAGGCCACTATTATCAAGCATACGCCGCCATTAGAGAAGGAATTTTCTGAGGTGCAGCATGATATCGAAGTGAATCTAGCACTGTGCGAACACCGGAAAAGAAGAGAATCAAAGTGTTGGAGATACGATGTTACAGAAGCATACTGAAGCATACTGGAATATGAATGACGTAGTAGGGTAAGAGTACGATCCCCGAGGAATCGTTGATGAGCGAACCACGTGTAAAACACTCACCGTATGGACTGAAAGTCAAGACATACGGGTAAACATTAATCTCCACTGTATTAGATGGTTGAGTATAATGCTTAATTTTAGGGAACGACGAACATATACAACTAATGATTTCGACCTTAGGACGTAGATACTGCTCTGAGACTGTCGCAGGAGATAAAATTGTCAGAACACGAATGTAAAAAAGAAAGCAAATGGGTTAGTTGTGTATGATAGATCCGTCTCTGCTGATGGTATCAACAATCGTTTTGTGTTGTGATGCCAGTGTGACTTTTTTCATGAAAAAGATTGGGTTTGTGGGGTAACACATTAAAAAGAAAATTGGCAGCTCATGATGCTGTTCACTGCAGAGACTGAAAACGTTTACAGTAAGATACACTACTGGCCATTCAAATTGTTACACCATGAAGATGCCGTGCTACAGACGCGAAATTTGACCGACAGGATGAGGATGCTGCGATATGCAAATGATTAGCTTTACAGAGCATTCACACAAGGTTGGCGCCGGTGGCGATACCTACAACGTGCTGACATGAGGAAAGTTTCCAACCAATTTCTCATACACAATCAGCAGTTGACCGACTGCCTGATGAAACGTTATTGTGATGCCTCGTGTAAGGTGGATAAATGCGTACCATCACGTTTCGGACTTTGATACAGGTCGGATTGTAGCCTATCGCGATTGTAGTTTACCGCATCGCGACATTGCCGCTTGCGTTGGTAGAGATCCAGGAATCTATGGGTTCTGGAGGGTAAGACGGAACGCCATGCTGGATCTCAACGGCCTCGTATCACTAGCAGTCTAGATGACAGTCATGTTATCCGCATGGCTCTAACGGATCGTTCAGCCACGTCTCGATCCCTGAGGCAACAGATGGGGACGTTTGCAAGACAACAACCATCTGCACGAACAGTTCGACGTCGTTTGCAGCAGCATGGACTATCAGCTCGGAGACCATGGCTGCGGTTACCCTTGACGCTGCATCACAGACAGGAGCGCCTGCGATGGTGTACTCAATGACGAACCTGGGTCATTTTTTCGGATGAATCCAGATTCTGTTTACAGCATCATGATGGTCGCATTCGTGTTTGGCGACATCGCGGTGAACGCACATTGGAAACGTGTATACGTCATCGCCCGGCGTGATGGTATGGGGTGCCATTGGTTACACGTCTCGGTCACCTCTTGTTCGCATTGACGGCACTTTGAACAGTGGACGCTACATTTCAGATGTGTTACGACCCGTGGCTCTACCCTTCATTCGATCCCTGCGAAACCCTACATTTCAGCACATGCACGACCGCATGTTGCAGGTCTTGTACGGGCCTTTTTGGATACAGAAAATGTTCGACTGCTGCCCTGGCCAGCACATTCTCCAGATTTCTCACCAATTGAAAACGTCTGGTCAATGGTGGCCGAGCAACTGGCTCGTCACAATACGCCAGTCACTACTCTTGATGAACTGTTGTATCGTGTTGAAGCTGCATGGGCAGCTGTACCTGTACACGCCATCCAAGTTCTGTTTGACTCAATTCCCAGGCGTATCAAGGCCGTTATTACGGCCAGAGGTGGCTGTTCTGTGTACAGATTTCTCAGGATCTATGCATCGAAACTGCGTGAAACTGTAATCATAAGTCAGTTCTAGTATAATATATTTGTCCAGTGAATACCCGTTTATCATCTGCATTTCTTCTTGGTGTAGCAATTTTAATGGCCAGTAGTGTAATATATAGAATTTCGTTCTTTTCCCTCATGCCTTCTTTCGCTTGCACGCTACAACAACTTAACAGCACATCATTTTCCTAGAGATGTAATGTGTGCCTAATAAGCACGTGATTATAGAAGCAGTGCACTATCCTCTCTCTATGTCAACACAGATGGGGCATTGTCGTCATTTCTACATAGGTAGTAGAACGTGTAAGTGGCGTAGTCTTATCTGCTGTGTCACAACAAGATGCTGAAGTTCTAATAGCTCCACTAATCTGACATCGTCACGTGATTTCGTTGCCCCAGCACTGATCCAGCACTTAAATCTTCACTGATTTTGATGAGAGATTGTGCGGAATTTAGTGAAATAGGCTATGTCCTCTACCCATCTAAACAATGAAGTTCACAGTTTATGGACTTGCAGCATGTTTTCATTGCGTTTGTATTAACTCCAGTATTCTATTAGCCCATCTCCTGCTTCCTCCTCTAAATCCCCTCCCCCCAACTTACTGTTCATTTACTCCTGCCCCACCCCCTGTCAATCAGCCCCTCCCCCTCTGTCCCACGCCTCCACCCCCTTTCTCAGTCCAACTCCACCAGCCCCACTCTCTATCCTTATCCTCCTACCCCTCTGTCCACCTCCTTGTCCGTTCAGTCTCCTTCATCTCCTTCCATCCATCTCCCCCCCCCTCCCTACCTCCACTTCTTCCACAACCCTACTCCATGTTCATCTCCCACTGCACCTCTCTCTCCCTTTCTCCTCCTCCCATCTCTCTATGTTCATTTCCTCTTCCCCTCGCCCTGTCCATGTTCTGCTACCTCTCTCTCTGCCAATCTCTACCTCTCCTGCCCCTTCATCTTTCCTTTCTCTGCCCATCTCCTTCTCTCACACTTTTCTGTCCATCTCCCTGCCCTCCTCATTCACTGCCCATTTCCTCCTCCTCCCTCCCTCCCTCCCTCCCTCTCTCTCTCTCTCTCTCTCTCTCTCTCTCTCTCTCTCTCTCTCCCTCTCTCTCTCTCTCTCTTCTTCAAACCAGTCGCAAAAAAATTGCACCCTGTGACATTCTGCATATGCATCCATATAAATTCCATCTTTATTTATGGACTTGATGTCCATGAATGGTTTCAAAAGTTCTCCGAGTGGCTGAACATCGGGAGGACCCAGCCCACATCATTATGGAGCCACCGCAAGCTTGCACAGTGCCTTGTTGACAACTTGGGTCCATGACGTCGTGGGGTCTACGGCACACTCTAACCGTTCCATCAGCTCGTGACTCACCTGACCAGGTCACGGTTTTCCAGTCGTCTAGGGCACAAGCGATGTGGTCACGAGCCCAGGAGAGGCGCTGCAGGTGATGTCGTGCTGTCAGCAGAGGCATTTGCGTCGATAGTTTGCTCTCATGGTCCATTAACGCCAAATTTCACCGCACTGTTATAATGGATGATTTCGTCGACGGTCTACATTCACTACGGTTTTTCACTCTCCTCGGATGTTAGGTGTAGGCTGTTGACCACTGCATTGTCCTTGGTGAGAGGTAATGCATGAAATGTTGTATTCTTATCACACTCTTGACACTGTGGATGTAGGAATACTGAATTTCCCAACAGTTTCCAAAATGGAATGTCGCATGCTCCGACTACCGTTACGCATTCAAAGTCTGTTAATTCCTATCGCGCGACCTAACTCACGTCTAAAACCCTTCCACATGAATCGTCTGACTACAAATGACAGCTCCACCAATGCAGAGCTCTGTTATACACTGCGTACGAGGTACTGATGCCATCTGTGTGTGTGCGTATCGCTATCCCATGACTTTTGTCACCACAGTGTACACTTTTCTTTACCCATAGATGAAAGAGCTTAATCGCACAGGCTCTGACGTTTTTCTATCATTCTTGCCACTCTGTGGTTGTCGCAAAGCACATCCCTGGACTTTTATCCGTTAGAAAGATGACACACGACGAGATTCGTGCCTGCTTAGTGTTATCAGCAGATTTATAATTAAGTATAAAATGATGGTCTGGATACCTCGTCTCCCCTACCTTCCACCTCCACACACACTTCATCTCCTTTCCCAAAGTGGCTTCCATCAACTTCTCCTTCCGGATGATGCCCTCTCTCCCTCCATTTATCCCTCTTATCAACTGTGATCCTCACATCCCCATCCCGGGCTCCCTCTCTCCATCCCTTCCATCTTGTTTTTTTCCTGCCTACCCTCTCTCTGACTCCATTCTCTTCCCCAAGTCCTTTAGCTATCCCCTCCTCTGCTTCCCCCACTCCATCTGATGTCCATCCGCAGAGGCTCATTCGCGCTGCTGTTGCTGCACAGGCAACTGCATTGAACGCCGCCACGATGCCGTACAGGAGATTTCGTCACCGTTCTACGTTCTAAACAGACAGTCTATAAAACCATCGAGAACATCGAGTTCGCCACAACAGCTGGAGACAAGAAGAACCGCATACCAGTTAGGAGTGTTGCTGCTACTGCACTTGTCGACGGACCTTGTGTTTTTTGTGGTTGTAGACTTACTTTTAGTATTGACATTAATGATACTTTCTCACATGGTAATGGTTGGCTCACTGTAGTCATTGTACGTGGAGGTACGGGAGTTCCTAACGTGCTGGGACTTAAAAGGACATTTATGTGTCCTCTCCCTCCACCGGTTCCCCCTTTTGTTTCTCCTCTCGCCCTTTCTCCCCCTGATCTGTCCGGGTCCTCCCCCCTCCCCATCCTCAATCTGCCTTCGTGTCTACTCTATAGTGCAATGTTTAAGTGAGTGTTCAGTGTTGTGTGTCCCCTTTTTTTGAGTGTTACGAATAGACACCAACCATACTGCCCCTAGGTGTGTTTTTTAACTTTTGCGAACAGAAACCAGACTGTCACCATGTTTTTCAGTTGTGCCTGTCCATTTACTATGTGTCTTAATCAGCATCACCAACCCTTTGATTTTATATTTTCACTTCCGCAACTTTTCACCACTTTTCAGTTTTTAAAGTCACCGTTTTATCGCCTGTTTTATTGGCTCTTACCCACTCATTATGTTTTTAACTCTTATGTAGGCTGCAGAGCGGCATATTACCCTGCTGCCTACCCCCCCTCCCCACCCCCTGTGTGTGTGTGGGAGGGGGGGGAATCGAAATTCTATAAAGAAAAAAAATCTGAATACGTTATATTAGCAACAACTGTGCAGGGATCCCACGATATTTTGAGTGCATCTGAAGATTAATTTTGTTACTATTAATAAATGAAAAGAAGTGGTTAAACTCAGAGACAGGGTATGATCGTCTCTAATGTCACTACAGTAGCCAGTCATAAAAATATAAACTGAAATAAGTTGATTGTCACGCAGACAAGAGGATAATCCCCTCAGGTATTCAATAACCGGCCAACCACAGCACAAGTAGTTACTGCAAATTTTCGGGAGTTCTACATAATGCTAGCAGTGTCTGCCATACCTGCATCCCAACTTGTGGCGTCATGGATCTGATGTTATGACTTCGTTCAAGTGAGGTATACTACATAAATACCTGTTCACGTAATGAAAACCACCTTGTGTTTGATATGAGATAGTCACTCCAGGATACAATTATTTTTACTGAGTGTTAGAAGACGATGCAAAGCTAGGAGAACATATGACAAATAAATTTATGATTTCAATAAATGTACGAAGCAAAGTTATTCATTGTCATCTTGTAAAGTTTGACACTTTGTGAGTTAGTCCCGATTTCCGGGTTTCTTCTGTTTCTTTCATAGGTGACCACAGTGTAGCTGAAATGTTCATGTGACTACATGGACAGTAGAATGACAGAATATATCCGTATTTCATTACCCTTTGTCACTCAAATACGCTTCGATTTCCTGTTTCTTCCTAGGAGCAATATTGCGGATCATTTAAAGAGCGCGAATCTAATGCTGTAAGGTCAATGACGAGTGTGTTCACTGCACATGATACGTAGAACATTGTCTACACCACACACTGTGCACGCCCTCGAAAAGTGTGTGCGCGGAAATGTGACGACATTTCTAGTAGTGGAATAGAAGCATCTAAAACCCTATTTGTAAAGCTTAATAAGCAGCGCGCTAAAATTCGAAACAAGTAGATGCGCTACACCCAGACTGAATACGTTCGCAAATCAACGACGACTAGTCTGGTACACCGGTCATGCTGAGTGTAGTTTGTTGGCGATTTTCCACGCCCGTTTAGGTAACCGCATTGTCGCATTGCTGGTGCCTAATATCCGCCCCAGAAAACAGTAAAGTGAGGTAGTGAAAATACGGTAGTAAAAAGAGTTTGCAAGGTTCTTACTCCTTTCTATCGCAACCCTCACGAACCGATTCTACATTTACTGTCAAATGTAGTAAGAAGCTACAAAAACAAAGTAAATTTATCAGGTCATGAGAATAGCCAACCCCATATGACAAAGGAAATGGAGGAAGTGATGCATGGAACGAGAGAATAAACAATGCTCTTAAACTTCGTTTTATGGAAAACTAGTCCTCTCCGTCTACCTCTCCCTCTCCCTCACACACACACACACACACACACACACACACACACACACACATACATACATACATGTGCAATAATTTCTACACTAGTAGACAAACCACAAAATGTTTCACTGTAGAATCAATAGTTAGCGTCACACAGGACAGAACCATAACGATGAGCAAGTGAGCGGTGACAATAGCAGAGCGGCTCTCGGTGAGTATGATGGCATAAGTTTTTCTCAAATCTCGTTATTGTGTAAAAACTACGTAAAAACAACTTAGAGAGACGTATGAAAGGTTTTGGGAAACAGTGCAAAGAAATGGTTCAAAAGACTCTGAGCACTATGGGACTCAACCTCTGAGGTCATCAGTGCTATAGAACTTAGAACTACTTAAACCTAACTAACCTAAGGACATCACACACATCCATGCCCGAGGCAGGATTCGAACCTGCGACCGTAGCGGTCTCGCGGTTCCAGACTGTAGCGCCTAGAAGCTCACGGCCACTCCGGCCGGCGAAAACAGTGCATAGAATTACAATGAAAATATAACACACGAAATATGTTCGAAATTTGTAGTAAGTTCCTTTATGGCTAAACTGCTGAGGTCATCGCTCCTTACGCTTACACGCTACTTAACCTAACTTAAACTAACTTACGCTAAGCACAACACACACACCCATCCTCGAGAGAGAATACCTAGTATACGAGGGATGTACGCTATTCGTGGTTAGAATCCTATACAGAAGGTAGACAGAAATACGGAGATACCACACACGTAAGACATTGTCATCTCTAATGTGGTATAGGAAAACAGTTGGCATTTAAAATAGCTTCCAGTCGTATAACAGTGGATAAATGCCGGTCCGGTATGGTTTGCAAGGTAATTTTACACCTTTCTTCTCGCAAAGTAATATCTGGCAAGCTGAGGTAAGAGTGATGGAGGTGGAGGCGATCATGTCCATTTCTCACGAAATCGAATGGTTCAGATGGATCTGAGCACTATGAGACTTAACATCTGATGTCATCAGTCCCCTAGAGCTCAGAACTACTTAAAACTAACCTAAGGACATCGCACACATCCATGCCCGAGGCAGGATTCGAACCTGCGACAGTAGCAGTCGGGTGGTTCCGGAATGAAGCCCCTAGAACCGCTCGGCCACCGCGGCCGACTCTCACCAAAGGGGAACAGAAAGTCTGAGCAGTAATGAGACCTGTTGAATGTGGTGGCCAGGTCAGATGGGACAATTCGTCCTCGTACTCACCAAACCAGACCTGGACGATGCAAGCTTTGTGAACGTGGAGACAGTTAGGGAGCAAATATTGTGTCATGGGATGGACCTGATGAGCCAAAATGGGCACATACTCACGGGCAGTAACGCGAGCTTTCATAGTAACAATGGGGGTCATGAAATACCATCATATGGCTTCTCAAATTCCGGTCATGTTTCTTTCATGGGACGGGAATTGGGAAACAGTGTGAAACGAGACACAACCTTCCAGCTGAATTTCTTTGCTCCACAGTCCAAGTGTTATGGCTTCTGCACCACGTTTCCGTGTTACATTTTCATCACTAATGATTAATCTGGGAATTCAAGCTCGCCCTGAATTCACTGCTTGTGGAGTTCCCTAGGCGTCGGTTTGGTGTTAACAGGGTACAAGGGTGCGATATTTAGATCTGTAGTGACTGCTGAAGCTGTCGACCTGTTACTTTTCGTCACAATATTTTTATATGACGGTGTGTCACTTTCACTCAACCCAAACCTTGTGACTTGGCGGATGATGGTACTTCGCTTCTATAACAAATCACTTGAAAAACCAAACACTTCAGCTATCTTGGTTACGGAAGCATTAACCATACGAAAACCAACAATTTGCCGGCGTTCGAATACTCTTCGCTCCGACAAAACGCAATCACAGCTACACAGCAAACTTTTCTGGCCGCGACTGACACTTTCAACGTATTGAGGACATTGCACAAGTTCCGTTCATGGTGAAATACAGCAGTGAAACCTGCAGGCTTGATCAGGCGTGCATTTCTCGCAAGGTTTCCATATTTTCGTCCATTCCCTGTGTGTGGTACTAGTCACCGAGCTGACTCTGTCTTCACAGGCATCCCGGAACCGCCGTTCAACTGCTCGGTGGCGAACCAGACGTCCGAGACGGTGCACGTGCGCTGCCTGGAAGGCTTCGACGGCGGGCAGCCGCAGCTATTCGTGCTGGAGGTGGCGGACGCGGCGGGCGGCCTCGTGCTGGCCAACCTGTCGTCGCGCGCGCCGCTCTTCACGGTGGACGGGCTGGCGCCGGGCCAGGCGCTGCGCCTCTCCGTGTACGCCGCCAACTCCAAGGGCCGCAGCGACGCCGTCCACTTCGAGGGCGCTACGCTCAAGGCGGCCGAGAAGCAGACAGGTACCGACCGGCGCACTCCAGAGATCCACACACGATAGATCTCTCGAAACATGGGGTTGGACACGGCCTCCATAAACTCTGGTACACTGAAACGCTGCTCCTATTATAGGTTCACAGCAAAAAATGGGCTTCAGTGATCACTCATGTGATGTTTGTCTTGCTTTTCGGACAGCCTGAAACAGCATTTCTGTATCTCATTGTTAGAGATATAGTTTCCTGGCACGGTCGCCACGTCCAAGAAGGTGTGATCTGGCTTCCACCTCCACTCACTAAATATATGCCCTAATGCTGCACGATGTAATTGTCCCAGACTGCTACTGGGAGCAGCGCAACACGATATATAAATTGAAGGGATTTTGAAATGTAAATTGCCTACCACGGTCTGGTAATCGTTCTGTGCTGGGTAATTAGATAAAATTCTCCGACAACTTTTCCGAATAACTCCAGGTTCAGGCTGAACGTTACGCTAAGAAAATTACATTTAAACTTTATAACATAGTCACGCCAATGGTGGGTCAATGCTATGTCGAAATGTTGCGTCTCTCCCACAACAGACCGAAAGATTAAATTTTTAATTCAGTGTTAGTTAGTTAATATCTAGACTGAGGTGGCAAGAAAGTATTTGAACACATTTTGTTGGAGAATTAACTTAACGTATTGTAATTTATGCAGAGATACAGAGCACTATGCTTACATGATTAAGGCAGGTAGGATAGTAAAAGACAAAAGCAAACAGCCAGGCGAAGAAAAAAGGCTTAGAAAAACAATCTTAGTGCTATCTACAAGAGTTTTTAGTAGATTTATTATTCCAATACTTGTTATAATCCTTAAAACAACATTATGAGTACAGACAATGCAGATGTTATCATATGGATTCTTTGGTCCAGAATCATTATACTATAACCATAAATCCTTAGTAAAATCAATTTGTTTTCATTTACTAATCTCATGAAAGTTCCAATATTTACAATTTATATCTGGTACAAAAAATGTTAACCATCATATTAATAGTAACGTTTTTAGAGACTAAACAGTGTCATTGATGTGGCGTTTGAGGTTTTCCCAAGCTAATAACTGCCTCTGTGGTTCACAGACGTCTCATTGAATATCAGACGCAAGGCCTCTGAACCACTTACGGAGTAATACGATGTATACAACTACTTCATTTAGCAATAACTCATATCTCACGTCAATATCAAATTTTAATGCATCTTGACCCATTAAATGTTTTAAAGCAAAACTACGTTATTACTATTTGTTAAGTAATTGTTACCCTTGGTACTAAACATATAATTTACATTAAATGAAAACAACTTACTTCCAGTGACTTTCAAATGAAGGGCTTTTCAACTAAAAAATTTACATAGTACGCACTCATTCTAGCAGACAAACCTGTCTAGCGCTGGAAACGATTTGTATTCAACAGTGCTCTGAAATTTCCAGATTTTCCAAGGCGATTTTTTCAAAACTTTTTTTTTTTTTTTTTTTTTTTTGAAGGATATGGGTGTTTACGTCATACTGCAGTAGGAAACTGATATCCCTGCACTGGTTTTCAGCATTTGGAAATATAGCGAAATTGCCCTTCTAAGACTACAATATGCTTCAGCCGATTCACCACATTTTTAAAACATGGATGAGGGGATGACACGGCACGCGTTTAGACTTCAAGGAATAATTTCCATGATATTAGGGAAAACTGTCTAGGTTAAAAACTGTAGGGGAAATAAATATATACCGTACACATAACTAGACTGGCTTTGTATTCTACTTTGAGATGAAAAATGACCACTATCTTACTTTTCAGAAGAGTGATAACCCAAAAAATATCATAAGTCTTGCAGCTAACTTGATGTTGCCTCCATATCTTCCTGGCTTCAGCTAGTATTTCCATCTATATTGTTACACCAAACATCTTCTATTTTGTGAACTCTAGTTCTGACCTGCCCCTATTATTTTCTTCCCTACTGCTCCTTCCAGTGTCAGGTGTGTTATACCTGCATGCTGTAGCAGATGCACCGTTAACATCTGCTTCCTTAAGCAAAAGTCATTCACTTAGTTATGTCTTCATCTATTAATTTGAGTTGTTCTACACTTTATATTTCATCTAGCCCCTAGATTGTTTCGTTCTTGGATAAGATTCCATTCTTCTTGATCTTTCGATTCTTGAACATTTCTCTTCTGCACAACGCTGTACTCCCGATTTTTCAACCTTCGCTTTTCGTAAGCTGTTCCTCATTTCAGTATGAATGTATGCCAGCAGAACCCTTTTGCTGCACAAATTGTTCGTAGTCCGTCACTACACTGGTACCGCGCGCCGCGGATTTCGAATCCCTGCCAGACGTCATGGACGTCGAAGACCCATAGAGGTCTCTGTACCATCGCTCCGTAAGCTGTGACGGTGCGCGCCTCCTGGCCCGCATTTAGATTGAAGGCGCCACAGCGGAACACATGGTTGCAGCAGCCAATAGCGGCGTCCCCGATAGAGTACTTAAGCGCCTGCCTGTCGCTCAGCCTGCCAGTCTAACCTCGCGTGCGTCTCAGGACATAACGCCTCGCATTAGACAGCGTATTGAATTTCGTGTTGCTTTAGGAGTGGACGTGGTTGTCTTGTTTGGTTCGTTACTCTGTTGTCTGTTCTTGTTGTGTCGTAAGGTCCTCCGTTGGTCGTGTCCGTCCTCTCCCGTTGTGTTGTTGTTCGCGGGCCGCTCCGCGGGTACCGCCGCGTTTCCGTCACTACAACCCTGCGACCGTTCTGGTCGCCGTTATAACAACTACTTTCCATATTTTCCTTACTTCGCCTAAGCGGAGCATTTTTCATATATTCCTCTATCTTGTTGTTTCTAGTTATGATGTTAAGAAAATCGTTATCCTTATTTCAACTACTCTCCATCACCTTCGAGATCGCTTTGTTAATCCTTAAGTCTAACATGCAGTCTCTAAATCGCTGTATGAGATTACGTTGTACTGTCTTGGTAGCCACTTTTGGGACTACCGTTTGCTGTCCCAGCGTTTTCAATAACTATAATGAACCAACCATAGCACCAAAACGTAACAATGATTTATACAACGATTTCTTTGGCCTTTACTTACAGATTTAATGATCATTGCTCCATAAACACGACGAAAAGCAAATGTCACTAGTTCATCTTCCAGTACAGAAATAATCCTACCACACAAAACAAAGATGTCAATACTCATTTGTTCTGCGTACTCTGTAGAATGTTAGCCACTCTAGCTGGGAGTATTATTACTAGTTTCCCACTGTAGACTGCTAAACAAAAACACACTTCCTGGCAATGGAAGGAGTATTATTTCTCTAGCAGATATAACAAATTGCGTTCATAACAGTGAGAAGCGAATGCGACATGTAATTGAAGGGAAATGCATAACCTTGAACGAAGGCTCAGAACCGTACGGTAATGTTCTTAAAATATAAACCGCTCATCCAGAAAAACAGTGGTATGAGTTATTGCACATGAAAATCTCCCCGTATTACCACGAAAAGACAAATGAATGACAACCTATTCATGGTCGAAGTGAAGAATATTGGTAACGCGAAGGAACAGGATATCGATATAATAGGACCAAGAAACATGTACACTTCAATGTCGTGACTTAATGCTGTATTACCTTCTGCTTAAAATAATTGCAAAATATGAACAATAAACTTTGTCTACTAAATTTACAGCACTGCACAGCTAATCAAAGTACATGTGGGTTTTGAATGCTCAAAGTGAAGTGAAACAGAGCATTACGCAAATCTAATGAATCCCATTTTTTCACATGCATCCAACATTTATTCCACATTAAACCAGCACTGTGTCAAAAGGCACACTAATTGCATTTTCAAACATTAATACTGATATGTCAACGTAATAACCTGCTTTGCTTTTGCCAATCATATTGCAACATAGGCTTGTATGAGTGCGTTCAGTACGCAATGCAGCACATTATTCTTTGTCGGTAAGTTTCGGTTGAGAAATTGCGACATTTGTTGTAAGACATCGTGTATGTTTCCGCATTACCCCATCTAGTTTTATGAAATTCCGAGAACTGGCGGGCAATACGTATCGTTCAAAGTGGCGTCTGTAATGGTTGTGCGTTCCAAGCAGAGAGCTGTCAATAAGTTTCTTTTGGCAGAAAACCCAAGCACAGCAGATATTCGTAGGCGCTTGCAGCAAGTCTGATAAGAGGTGATCGATGGATCACTGTCAGGCACCTCGTAGCCCAACCGGACATCTTTTCGTTAGTGTTGACACACTCGTCCATCGGTTGGGGTACTCAAGGTTGTGTGCCCGAGGGCCAACTAACAAAAGACCACAAGGAGCAACGAAGAATCATCTACGCGTACTTGACTGCGGGTTACGAGGCTGATGGTGAAAGCTTATTGTCGAAAATCGTCACAGGCGATGGACCATAGGTTCATCACTTCGAACCGGAAACAAGACGGCAATCCATGAAGTGGCGCCATATTACATCTCTTCGGAAGAAAAAGTTCAAAGCCGCTCCGTCAGCCGGTGAAGTAATGGCGACGATAATGTTGAAAAAATCGGTTTTTGTAGCCAGAAGAGTGGGGGACAATATGGTGTATTGGAATCTAAATAAAACCAACCTGCTCTCAGAAAAAAGTGTGCTGCGTTACTTGCTGAACACCCCTCGTACTTCAGTGCAGAAAATTGATTGTATAGCACAGTAAAGTCTGATGATGAAATGATGATTGTATAACGTCACTTCTGAGTTTTCACACTGTAGTTTTACAAGACCAACGATCCTTACCGCGCACGGCATATAGTATGTAAAGTAGTACACAGGAAGTGGTTGATAGTATTTCATCGTCTACGGTGGCAGTATATTAAGCGTAACGTCCTTGATCTGCAAACTTTCATCTACATTGTTCGATTTTGACAAAGTTTTGTCACCGTCCAATGGCATGAGCAGAGAACAGCTCCGTTCTGCATACGAATGAATCATACCACTCTTTTCTGGATGAGCGATTTATATTCAAAGCACATTCCGGTTCTGAGAGTTTGAGTCTACGCACTTCCCTTCCCATAGGAAGTCAAACCATTACAGTCCAAGATACTTGTATATGAACTTGCACGTAACACTCCTATTACTTTGAGTCTGTTCAGAGACCACATAATTTTATACAAGGAGCATACGTCCTTATGAAACTATAACGATACTCAAAAAGATGGGCAGACGGGAGAACTAACAGTTTACGTCAAGAAATAGAATCGGAATTTAATCAATGTCTAGGACGCGTATTCAGAGTTGCGTGACTGGAATAATTCAAGGTGAACGACCATAGAAACATAGTCGTAGAAATGATCGATGAAAGGCAGAGGCTCCTTGGAAGGATCCATGAAAGTGTATTTCACCGACGAACGACGTTACTAAAAGAAATTTCCTTGCAGTTGTTGAATACTGCTGATCAGTCAGTTAGAATAACGAAATAGTTAGTGTGAAAACAACTAACATTTTGTCATGCGCTTTTTTAGTGACACTGGTGTGTGGGGATGCGTAGAGGAAATTACAGATTTACTTTCCTTCTATGGAATTGCTTTTGGTCATATTCTCCCTCCTACTGATTTCCATAGACATTGAATTCTCCTGCGAGTGAAATATCTTTGTTTGCCATTCTACAGTGGAAGCGCAAACGGTTGTGACACTTGAAAAACAATGGAGGAAACGGTAAATAAAAATAAATGTCCCGTGGCTCTACCGGCTAGTGCAAGTCTTTCAATTGGGCACCACTTCGGCGTCTTGCGAAACAGTGACCTTGGAATACTCGCAACTCTAGGTTTCTTTTCAGGTGTCTTGCTTGAAACTTTTATATTCTCCGTCATAGCACATACGTAATACAAGTTAATACTACGAAGGGACTACTATTGCTTACAAATATCCTCCACACAATTTTTTGTAACAAAAAGATTATAGTCTTGAATTAATTTCAAGGAAGTACGACCAGTTCGTCTGCACTCTGTGACTTAAAAACGTAGTCGTCAGTGACAGAAATTTTCCTTCCTAACAGCTGTCTTTGAGAGAAAGCAAATCTACTATTACTGTTTTCGTAACATGGAAATATTGCTAGGTGGTTACCGTCGGTAAATTTGCTCTACTTAACTGGAGAACACTGATCAACAAACGTAGTATAATTCACATCATGACATCCAAAACACCAGACTTGCCACACACATTTTAACATGGGCTACATTAGAGAAGACAGCCACTAAAAAGTACGCACAGACCGCTTCATCGCTCTCATTTCGAAGTTCCCTAAAACACAGTCCTCAAATTTATCAAAGTGTAACACATCCGTGGGAGAATGTGGAGAGGCGTGGATAGAGCGCCTCGTCGTCCGCGGCCCGCAGTAGCACATGTCGTGGACGAGCTTTAGATCACCCTGCACTGACTCGTGAGCAACTTGTTATAGCAGCTACTTCTGTCACCCAACCCTTTCCGACCATTATGATCGATCCTGGCATTATCATTTTCATTTCACTGATGAGGCAATTTTTTACTGAACGGTGATCTTTCCCTGAGTAAAGCACGACAAAAAATGTGTCTGTTTATCAAGGTGAAACTAGTAGAACTTTTCAAAACCATGGAGTGAAAGATAGTGTGCTCTCAGAGGTCGGTTCAGAAATAGACTGTAGCTAAAATATTTGACATACAATGGTCAAAAGCCACAGCACACCACTAGCTTCTTGATTCCAAAACGTACTAAAATTTCGAAATTCTCACTTCAAATAAAAAAGTAGTTACACTAGACAGATTACACCGAACTCTACGTAACAGTAGGTTTTATTGAATTAACATACTTGTAATTGTATACAGGGAGGATAAAACTGCTGAAAGTTATTCTGTTACATCAGATTAAACGTTTTTACCAACGGTGAAATTACTGTCTTACTTCCCTGGGTGCCGTAAAAACATCGAGAAATGCATAACGGGCGAAAAAAGTTAAGCACCCAAATGACAAGGTCTGTTGTCAATGAAACTCCCTGTTTGTAGACACCATCCATATGTGTGTAACTGATTAGAGCTGCAGTTTTCTGTGACAGCTAGAGCACCAACCAGAATGCGTTACATTTGTTGGTATTTAGTGTTGTTACCAGGCGGTCAGTTGCTGAGTGATTAATTTGAAAGACACATCAGTTGTTGAGTGATTAATTTGAAGGACACCGGGATGTCACGTACTCATATGAGACAGCGTCATCAGCTTTATCAACTCCTGACAGGTTTTGGAAGTGGCCATGTAGTGTGTCTCCATTTGGCTAGATGGTCAAATCGTGCAGTATCCTGATCTGTCCACAATTCGGTGGTGACCGTGGGCCAGTGATGCAGTGATGGCCTGCCTGAGAACAGAAGGGCAAGCCTAATCTCCGTCAAGGTTCCTGTCGATCACGTATGACTACCACACGAGAGGGTCGCTATATTGTGTATCAAACGCATCGTAACGGATTCACATCTGTAACTGACATCGGAAAACTTGGAGCGGACTCCCTGTAACATTCTGTATAATCCCGCACATTTGGTCGGAGATTACCAGCAACCAGACTAAGGAATTATGAATCCTTTATCACTATCACATTGCCTGTGACTGGAGTCGTGACGGGATCAGGATGCGTGCTCAGCTGATGAATGGTATTGCATTGTGTTCAGCTATGAAACACTGTTCTGCACTCTCCAGGATGACCATGGTCTGTGAGTATCGTGGCGACCTGGGGAGATTCCAATTCTTAACAATTTTACTTCTGGCGTACAGTTTTGAGAATCCATTGGGGAAGACTTCAGGCCACGGCTAGTACTGATTGAGGGAACGCTAGCGGCACAACAAAGGTGCCTCATGGACATGCTGTGTTTTCTTGTGTTACCTCTCAACGATGGTATTGTTGTCTTATTTTCTAACAGGAATATGCTCATAGACACATGGTTAATTAATTAGCGGGTTATATGATGCTCAGGTACTTCCGTGACCTGGAATATCCCTAGATCTGCCCCCGATAGAACGTCTGGGACCAGTTCGGAAGTGCACTACGTCCTAGTGGCAATATCCACAATATCAAGGACCATCTAAAACAGTAGTATGCCAGTTTGGGTGAGTAGAGGATAAAACGGCTTTAGACACTCTTCCCAACAGTATCAGTGATTGCAATCCGAGTCAGAGGAACTGCAGCCTCATATTGGTAAGTTGCTTCATACTGCCAAGATCTTAGTACATTTAAATACCGAGATAACATCACGTACCTTCTCAGGCTGTAAAGTTTCCCTACGTTTCATCCTTTCCTTCCAGCTGTTGTGTTTCTTTTTCATTAGGTTGTGTAATACTACCTCACCTTCCTCAAACTTACACTGAAGCGCCAAAGGAACTAGTACACACATGCTTATTCAAATACAGGGATACACAAATAGGCAGTATACGGCGCTGCGGTCGGTAACGCCTATATAAGACAACAAGTAGTGTCTGCCTAAGTTGATAGATCGGTTACTGCTGTTCCACTGGCAGGGTATCAAGATTTAAGTGAGTTTGAACGTAGTGCTATAGTTGGTGCAAGAGTAATGGGACACAGAATCTCCTAGGTACCGCTGAAGTGGGTATTTTCCGGTACGAGCATTTCACGAGTGTACCGTGAATAACAGAAAACCGGCAAAACACGAAATATCCAACATTGCTGCGGACGGAAAGAAAGATCCTGCAAGAACGTGGTCAACGACGCCTGAAGATAATCGTTCAGCGTGACAGAAGCGCAACCCTTCCACAAATTGCTGCAGACTTCAAAGCTGGCAGTCAGCAAATGTCAGCGTGCGAACCATACAAGGAAACATCATCTATATGGGATTTCGGAGCTGAGAGCCAAATCGTTTACCCTTACTGCACTACATTAAGTTTTACGCCTCGCCTGAGCCCGTCAACACCGGCATTGGACTGTTGATGACTGGAAACGTCTTGCCTGATCGGACGAGTCTTGTTTCAAATTGTATCGAGCTGGTGGATGTGTACGGTGTGGTGACACCATCATGAATCCATGGATGCTGCAAGTCAGCTGGGGACTGTACAAGCAGGTGGAGGCTCCGTAATGGTGCGTAGATGGAGTGATATGGGACCCCTGAAACGTCTAGGTACGACTCTGGCAGGTGACACCCACGTAAGCATCCTGTTTGATCACCTCCATTCAATCATGTCAACAGCTCATTCCGACTGACTTTGGCAGTTGCAGTAGCACAATATGACAGCCCACACGCCCAGAAGTGCTACAGAGTGGTTCCAGCAACACTATTTGGAGTTTAGACTCTTCCACTGGCCACTAGACCCCACAGACGTGAACATTATTCATCATATATGGGATATGGGATACGTGGCAGTGTGCTGTTCTGAAGAAATTGCCCCCCCCCCTCCCCCAAATATATGGTGTCAGTTCCCTCTAGCAGTACTTCAGACACTAGTCGAATCCATGCCACGTCGTGTTGCAGCACCGCTGCTTGCTCGCGTAGGCCCTACACGATATTAGGCATGTGTACCAGTTTGTATGGGTGTTCAGTGTAGTAAAAAATAATTTTTCATTATATTCCGTAACTTATTGGTAGGTGTATAGTACTTACAATTTTTGTTATTGATATATAAAGACTGGACAAGAATCGTGACGTCATACAATTATGGTAGGAGCCAAGGCCTAAGACAGTTAGTGTTCTCGTAATAAAAACCATTCCGCGAAGCGCTCCGAATATAGAGCGTCGTATATGCAGGATGGTCAGAAACAGTCTGGAAGGCTTGTTACGTTGCTGCTGGATAAGTTGAGCCGAGAAATGATGTTTAAGAAAAAAAAACCATATGTTACACCGTTGCCGAGTTAACAACGATTAGCACTGAAATTAGACAATCAGGCTACTGCGCGCAAAATCCAAGGGGCTCTCTAGAGAAAGTGCCTCCGAAAGTGGTCTTGGTTTGGTGTTCTAAAATCGGACAAGGCAGCGAAGCAAGAACTGGACTTGGGACGGTAGTTAGGATAGAACCCAAGCCAAACGCCGGTCAGCCTCTTGCACCAACACCTGCGTTACCAGTACAGCTGACACTGATTATATCTGGCACGCTGCATGAATTTGCTTGCGCACGCGATGGCCTGATTGGCTAAGGTCAGTGCTAATTAAATCGGAAACGGTGCGAAGTATCGAATTTCTTTCAACAATTATTTCTCGGCACATCCTATACCGCAACACCCTTACAAGGTTTTCTGTCTGTTTCTATCCACCCTGTGTATCAGACAATAAGGCAAGGAAGGCCAAGCTGTCTACACAGGTAGTCACAACCGCGCTGATCATAGACATATGGGAATAACATCAGGGTGAGAGTTTTTGTCAAAATTCAGAGACTGCACATTCGAATACGACTCTTAAAACTAACTACACCAATCAAAAAAGTTTTTCATCATCTCGGTTCCGAGAGTTCCGGAACCTGTACAGAAAAGTGGAATACAGATCAACATAAACGTCATTCCCCTCTTTTTATTGCTCATGAAAACCACACATTGCATGTTGTACCACCATACAGCGAGACCTTCAGAGGTGGTGGTCCAGATTGCTGTACACACTGGTACCTCTAATACACAGTAGCACGTCCTCTTGCGTTGATGCATGCCTCTATTCGTCGTGGCATACTATCCATCCCTTCATCAAGGCACTCTTGGCCAAGATTGTCCCACTCCTCAACGGCGATTCGGCGTAGATCCCTCAGAGTGGTTGGTGGGTCATTTCGTCCATAAACAGCCCTTTTCAATCCATTCCAGGCGGGTTCAGTAGGAATGAGATTTTCACTCTGCAGCGGAGTGTGCGCTGATATGAAACTTCCTGGTAGATTAAAACTGTGTGCCGGACCGAGACTCGCACTCGGGACCTTTGTCTTTCGTGGGCAAGTGCTCTTCCATCTGCGCTACCGACGCACGACTCACGACCCATTTTCGGGTTAAAAGCTCCGTTCGATAACACAGTCAGTATCTGAGGGCGGTACCGAGTGGTATATTTAGCTCTATAACACGTTGTCAAAACGGCAGTCTGTATTACTAAACGGCTGAAACTATCGAAAGGTCTCAGTTGAAATTTGATTACGTAACAGCTTCAAGAGGCAACAAAAATACGTTAATCAGAGATTCGTGAGGTTACTGACCGGGTTCAAAAATTTAAAGTGATGTCGAAATCTACTTATTTTGAGATACAAACTCTTTAACAAAATAACAGGTAATAGTGAAAGAAAAGTTATGTATTTATTGAGGCATAAGAGCCTGCAAATTTCTCAAAAAATATTGATCCAGTATTTGAGAATAAGACCTCTTAGTGAGTTCCAACGAACTTAACAAATAATTTGAAATCATTTAGGAAGTTTTCCTCACTGATATCAACCATAAAATAAAGGAGAAAGTTTATCTCTTACTACACTTTCGCTTTTCATGTAGTACATCTTCAGCATAAGGCATGAGATTTTAATTTATTGCCACTCTACTACTAACTGCATTCACAATACATTTTGGAGATAGTGTCCATAAATACCACTCCATATACCTGCAAATGTGTACGAAATATAGTTCATGGGATATGACAGTAAACATTGAGATTCAGCTTTTGTTAAAACTAATAATCCAGGTTATTCTCATCCAGTGTTCGATAAAAAAAGGAATTATTAACTTCGAACAAAAGTTAAAAATAATTTTGCTCTTTTTCCTGCCAACTGTAGTTTCTACCTTTCAAGCAGACTGTTGTAAGTGCTAATCGTCAGATGAAACTTCCTGCCGAATCGGGATTGGAACTGGAGACCTTGGCCTATTGCGGACAAATGCTGCACCATATGGGCCACCCGATTACGACTCACGACCCGTTCTCACAGCTTTACTTCTGCTAGCACCTCATCTCTTTACCTTCCAAACTTCACAGAATTAGTCCTTGCGGGACTAACACTCCTGGAAGAAAGGATATTGGGAAGAAATGTCTTGACCACGGCCTAGGTGAATTGTTTCCAGAATGAAATTTTCACTCTGCAGCAGAATGGACGCTAATATGAAACTTTCTGGCAACTTGTGCCAGATAGGGAATCGAAACCGGTTCAATTGGTTCAAATGGCTCTAAACACTATGGGACTTAACATCTGAGGTCAACAGTCCCCTAGACTCAGAACTACTTAAGGGGCTCCGGAAAGGCTCAAAATCATGAAAAGTTCAATTGTTACTTTTTTGCGTTTTCTGAATCTGCAGACTATTAACTTTTAATAGATATATAATTTATTCAATTCCGAAGACTACAACTATTTTTAAATTTTTTTTGAAATGTGTTCTACATGGGTGTGACTCACTGTGGCGCTGTTAAACTGCTGTCAAATGGTGTTATTATTAACGTCCGTGTTCATCAGGTACATTTTAGTGATGTGAGATAAAGTATGTGTTGTGGCTAACCTGTGATGGTTCAATATATATCGCTGGTGTGATTGTCGATTGTTCCATGTTTATTTACTCTGTCGTTATCTCGAAAATATTCGTAATTAATTCTGTTTCTTGAGTCTCCGTTTTGTTGAAGTATAATATTGAGTAAAATAAAGTTATTAGAAATCCTCTGAAGGCTTTTAAGAAAAGGAGAAATGTTGGAAAGCCAAAGGTATGTGTTATTACTGTAAACAATAAAGACGATAACCAAGTGAGTGAACCTAACCTCTCAAGTACACCTGCCCATAGCAGTCAAAGTGGGAAAGAAAATACTTCACAGAAGAAGCTTGGTTCAATGAGTGAAAACTATGAATGTTTTTGGGCGAATCGGATGTGAATGAAATATTTGATATGTCGGTTCTCAAAGGAATTTTTTCAAACTGTGTAAGATGTATTCATTGTAGTGAAGTTGGTCTGGAACTCTCCATAATAAAGCACGTAGGACTTGCTAGTGAAATACAACTGAAATGTGATAAGTGTTCATACATGACCACCTCTTGGAACAGTGTTGCAGTAACTGCAACTGAAGAAAATGGTAGCAAAATCTACGAACACAACATTAGATTTGTTTATTCCTTGCGTTCAGTTGGTAAGGGTGCTACTGCAGGTGCAATTTTCTGTGGCATCATGAATCTTCCAAATCCCCCAACCAAGTTTACGACCTACAATAAATTAATAGGGTCTAAAGTAGAAGATGTCTGTATAGAATCTATGAAGAACGCTGTGGAAGAGGCAGTAATGGAAAATAATGGTAACAGAGATTTGACTGCAGCGTTCGATGGTACCTGGCATAAATGGGGACACACATCTCTTCATGGTGTAGTATCTGCCACCAGTATGTATACAGGGAAAGTTTTAGATGTAGCAGTAATATCAAAGTATTGTAGATGTCCACAAAAATATAAAGGTACACATGAAAATAATTGCAAAGCTAACTATAGTGGCAGTAGTGGAGGAATGGAAGTGGCTGGTGTTGCCAGTATATTCCAGCGTTCTGAGGCGTGTGATAAAGTGCGATATGTTAATTACCTTGTTGACAGTGATTCTTGAAGTTTCAAACATGTTCAAGGACTGAAGCCCTATGGTGATGATGTTGTAGTGCAGAAATTTGAGTGTATTGGACACGTACAGAAGCGAATGGGACCAAGACTTCGGCGACTGAAAGCTTCGTACAAAAAACAAAAACTCAGTGATGGTAAAGGGTTGGATGGGAAGGGAAGGTTAACTGACAGTGTAATTGACAAAATACAGAACTATTATGGAATGGCTATTAGGCAAAATACACAAAGTGTCGACGAAATGAAGAAGGCTGTTTGGGCTCTTTTTTTTATACTTCTTCAACCGATGAAAATCCCCAACATAGCTTGTGTCCCAAAGAAGAAGACAGTTGGTGTAAATATAACAAAGGATTGCTAACTGGTGAAGTGTACACTCATAAGCATAGTCTGCCTCATGCAATAATGGAGGTGATAAAACCTATTTTCAGAGACTTAGCAGCACCTGAACTGTTGAAAAAGTGTATTCACGGAAAAACTCAAAACCCCAATGAAAGTGTAAATAGTGTTATATGGTCGAGAATCCCCAAGACTGTATTTGTTGGAATAGAAACACTTCACTTTGGTGTGTATGATGCTGTTGCGACTTTCAATGATGGCAACATTGTAAGGTGCAAGTTATTTAGAAATATGGGAATGAAGATAGGTTCTAACAAGGTACGAGCGTTGCTTGCTTTAGACAAGGATCGCCTTCGGACTGCAGACAGGGCTGTAAAGAGTCTAGAAATACAAGCAAGAGTAAACAGGAGGAGGAACAAGAGGAAGCTGGAGGAGGAGTTTGCAGAGGATGAAGATAATCCATCCTATGGACCTGGAATGCACTAAAAAGTTAATCCAATCTTTGTCGCTCGATTCCCAAAACTTTTATTCTCTCATACTAATACTTTCAGTAAATGTTACACAGTACCTTCTGCATAATTTAACACAGCCTTTTTCCTAAAAACTGTATATTTTTGAATATATAAATAAAAAATTGCAAAAAAATGTTGTGAATTTTCATTACAATTGAAAAAAAATCATCTTTAATAACTGAACTAAAATTTTGTAAAATCCCTGTGTTAAGTTGTAGCCCTTATTCCAATAAATAATCTGTAAAAATTTCAACTTCCTACCTCAAATACTTTGTGAGGAAAGATGTAATTTATAAGCGTTATTTTAACATTGCAAGTATAGGGCGTTCCGGAGCCCCTTAAACGTAACTTACGTAAGGACATCACACACAACCAAGCCCGAGGTAGGATTCGAACCTGCGACCGTAGCAGCAGCGCGGCTCCCGACTGAAATGCCTAGAACCGCTCGGCCACAGAGGCCGGCCTCGAAACCGGGACCGGACCTTTGCCTTCTGCGGTCAAGGGCCGCACAAATTGACATACCCAGTTATCTTCTTTTTTCAGTCCCTGTCCTCCTTTACAGTTTTTAACCTCTACAGCTCCCTCTAATACCATGGAAGTTAATCAATGCTGTGTTAACAAATGTACTGTCAACCTGTTCGTTCTTATTGTCAGTGTTTCCAGTATGTCTTTTTCCTCGTTGATTCTGCGGAGATTCTCCTCATTCCTAACTTTATGAGCCGACCTAATTTTCAGCATTGGTCTGTAGCCCCACGTCTCAAATGCTTCGATTATCTTCTATTCCGTTTTTCCCATAATGCATGTTTCGCTACCATTCAATGCTGTGCTCCAGACGTACATTCTCAGAAATCTCTTCGTCAATGCCTATGTTTGATACAAGCAGCCATCTCTTGGCCATGAATGCCCCATTATCTATTGCTAGTCTCCTTATGTCGTCCTTGTTCCGTCCAGGGATAGTTCTTTCGTTGCCAACGAAGCAGAATTGCTAGTATAGACTCTTTGTCGACATTTCCTGATTTTCGTCTGTAGATTTCACACCACTCAAACAACACTGCGGAAGTCATACCTTACTGATATTTAAAATGCTCGTCATGTTATAAAATCCATGGTAAGACACACCAGCAAACATTCTATCAGCTTACGTTACAGATATTATAATTTAAAAGTACTGGAGCACTTCGTCTCTTTAAACATAAACAAAAAATAACAGAATTCAAAAACAATTAATTTTTAGTGCTGCAGTAAGAGCATGTTTTAGAAGAATTCGTCCACCCTGTACCCTATTTCTGGGATAGTCCACTACATTATACAATTAACTTTCCCTGTCTACAGCTCCACCCAACATACAAACCATGCTTTCGATATTTCCTGGTATGTCGGTATTCCCGTGGTGTCCCCTAACAGAGTTTATTAGGGATTTAAAAAGATAGCGATCGTCACGCGTGCGTCTAGTTTAAAAAGTGATGATGTGACTACAGAACAGCGAATTATCATCAGGTTGAGACAATAAAAGCTTATAGCACATTAACTAAATGGTAGAATATTAATTGTACCATCTATAACACTGTAGTTGTGGTATATACAGGGCAATTACAAATGATTGAAGCGATTTCATAAATTCACTGTAGCTCCATTCATTGACACACTACAGATACGTAGAAAAACTCATAAACTTTTGTTCGGCTGAAGCCGCACTTCAGGTTTCTGCCGCCAGAGCGCTCGAGAGCGCAGTGAGACAAAATGGTGACAGGAGCCGAGAAAGCGTACGTCGTGCTTGAAATGCACTCACATCAGTCAGTCATAACAGTGCAACGACACTTCAGGACGAAGTTCAACAAAGATCCACCAACTGCTAACTCCATTCGGCGATGGTATGCGCAGTTTAAAGCTTCTGGATGCCTCTGTAAGGGGAAATCAACGGGTCGGCCTGCAGTAAGCGAAGAAACGGTTGAACGCGTGCGGGCAAGTTTCACGCGTAGTCCGCGGAAGTCGACGAATAACGCAAGCAGGGAGCTAAACGTACCACAGCCGACGGTTTGGAAAATCTTACGGAAAAGGCTAAAGCAGAAACCTTACCGTTTACAATTGCTACAAGCCCTGACACCCGATGACAAAGTCAAACGCTTTGAATTTTCGGCGCGGTTGCAACAGCTCATGGAAGTGGATGCGTTCAGTGCGAAACTTGTTTTCAGTGATGAAGCAACATTTTTTCTTAATGATGAAGTGAACAGACACAATGTGCGAATCTGGGCGGTAGAGAATCCTCACGCATTCGTGCAGCAAATTCGCAATTCACCAAAAGTTAACGTGTTTTGTGCAATCTCACGGTTTAAAGTTTACGGCCCCTTTTTCTTCTGCGAAAAAAACGTTACAGGACACGTGTATCTGGTCGTGCTGGAAAATTGGCTCATGCCACAACTGGAGACCGACAGCGCCGACCTCATCTTTAAACAGGATGGTGCTCCACCGCATTTCCATCATGATGTTCGGCATTTCTTAAACAGGAGATTGGAAAACCGATGGATCGGTCGTGGTGGAGATCATGATCAGCAGTTCATGTCATGGCCTCCATGCTCTCCCGATTTAACCCCATGCGAATTCTTTCTGTGGGGTTATGTGAAAGATTGTGTTTAAACCTTCTCTACCAAGAAATGTGCCAGAACTGCGAGCTCGCATCAACGATGCTTTCGAACTCATTGATGGGGACATGCTGCGCCGAGTGTGGGAGGAACTAGATTATCGGCTTGATGTCTGCCGAATCACTAAAGCGGCACATACCGAACATTTGTGAATGCCTAAAAAAACTTTTTGAGTTTTTGTATGTGTGTGCAACGCATTGTGAAAATATCTCAAATAATAAAGTTATTGTAGAGCTGTGAAATCGCTTCAATCATTTGTAGTAACCCTGTACTTTCGCGACGTGAAGCGTTTGCATTCATGTTTTCTTCAGTACCATGTGAATTTTTTCACTATTATTCCGTAAATAAAACAGTTGTGTGATTAAATTTATTTAATATTCTGCGCTGTCCTACGATCAGTCAGTATCAAACGTAATTGCTGTCCTACGATCAGTCAGTATCAAACGTAATTGCTGGCAACTACATAACACGACGAGTTTCTAGTTAAAGCCGGGGCTCGGTAATGTTATTAATCACTCACGAAATTCGACAATAATTAATAAAACGGTCTGTTTACAGTAGTCGCTGTTACGATCAGGCAGTATGTGGGTTTGGATCGTCCCAGGAGAGAGTGTTGAGGTAATTTGGTCAGAGCGCTGCTTGTTGCACTTTATCGCTCTGTGGAACCGAAATTTTGCTGTCCTAATTACCATGTTTTGACAGTGGCCCACAGGATATGTTTACTCACTCAGCGGTATGTACAATCATATCAGTGTTGAAGGCAATGAAATTGCTGTCACTTGGAATCTTTCCAGTTACATTGGTGAACAGTCACGAGAATCGTATGAAGCCGGAACGGTTTACGAAACATTACCCGACTTCTCGTTTTCTCCTTAAATTATGTTTTACTAATACGTGTTATGTGTAGTTCCATTTTCCGTGACGCCAAAGGCTCATAAATTGGCACAAACACGTTTTCAAATGGTTCAAATGGCTCTGAGCACTATGCGACTTAACTTCTGAGGTCATCAGTCGCCTAGAACTTAGTACTAATTAAACCTAACTAACCTAAGGACATCACACACATCCGTGTCCGAGGCAGGATTCGAACCTGCGACCGTAGCGGTAGCTCGGCTCCAGAAAACACGTTTTGGCGACTTCATTAATTATTGATGTGAAGATACAACTTTTTAAATTGAATCGTGATTTTCGAACTGTAAAAATGCCAGATGTCCGAAAAAGTAAAGTTAGCTTCTATATCTCAATGATTAAAGACATGCAAAAATTTATAGGTCTTTGTTTCATGAGTACATGTTCGCTAATCCATGTAACAGCGTAGATTTTCGCGGCTATTTTCATCTTCAGTCGTCTGTTTCTGGATTTGCCAACTCGTTACCATTTTATTTTATAGACTAATGCTTCTGTCACTGTATATACAACATCCTCATGAAGGCCATTTGCGACAATAGCCGCAACACATTTTTGTAAACGAGCATGAGGACCTGGTGATGTACGTGGTAACGTGTTACTGAATACTGTAAATACCTCTACGAGTCAGAAGTTACGTCTAGCCGTAGAAGTATTTTCTGATTTACCTACACATTTCGACGTTTTTTCAGACGGTTTCTTTGAAACTGACACGGGCAGCTTATATCACTGTTCTGCTCCAGCCCCAGTTTGTGTTTCAACCCGAGTGATCTCCATGTCGACTGATCGAAGGATAATTAAAGTTGGATCTTCTGTTCGCTTTCTTCGTGGAACCAAAATGAAAGCAACTTCTTCGTAATTGCACATTTGTGTAATTAAAATGTTGGATAATATTCCGTATCGCCTTCCTCCACACTGTTCACTGTAACGCACTTGAATTCTTATTTCCACGCTACCTACGAAGTTTCAGAGACGGTAAGAGACGCCACTTCTCATATCTTTCTCGTTCTACGATTGCTGTTCTACAGGATGTGAGAAGAGTTCCTGCGACGGGTCCAAAGCTCGTGGTCTCGCGATCTCGTTCTCGCTTCCCGAGCACGGGGTCCCGGGTTCGATTTTCGGCGGGGTAAGGGATATTCACCTGCCTGGAAATGACTGAGTACTTGTGCTGTCCCCATCATTTCATCATCATTCATAAACCGGCGAGAGTGGACTGAGCAAAGGTTGGAATTTGTACAGGTGCTGATAACCGCGCAGTTGAGCGCTCCGCAATCCAATGATCATCATCATCATTATCCTGCGACGGTGCACTTTAACTTTCAAACGATCCCAAGCAAGTGCGGTCAGATTCAAGGCAATAGTTAAGCACGCCATTCCATTCTGGTGATTCCTGCATATTGGGTGAGGGTCTGTGATATGCCGTCGCTCAATATTGACTGTTTGGCTGATCAGAGTTGCCGTATCAGTCGTACAGAGGAGTCGGCGTCTGGGTTGGAAGATCTCTCCCAGGTTTTTCCAAACAGAAGCGAACAGTTTCGGGATAACCATGTGCCACCATCAGTTGATGTATGAATCATATCCTCTGTGTTCTGTGTCTCACGATAGCGGTTATTTGTTCGGTTAACAAAATCACTTTACCTGCCAGCTTTACATTTTCGCCATCCTTCTTGCCAACAAGTAACAACGTCTTTATGTAGGCCTCGTTGTCCCGTTTATGACAGAAAAGACAGCGTGGTATGCTGAAACGCACAATAATGGCGCTTTAATTTTTACCGATTTGTACGGTTGTCGGTTGGTAGCAATTTTATGTGTACAAAAGAGTACTGAGATCAATAAAGGATTCCGCTAAGCTTTTATTTTCGAGCCTCGTATGTGATCTTCATGACGGGTCTTTGGACTTAAACGAACTTCTTAGTTCTAAAAATTGTCTCTTTTCTTCCATTTCACCTCGTGGGATTAGCCGAGCGGTCTGAGGCGCTGCAGTCGTGGAATGTGTGGCCGGTCCCGGCGGAGGTTCGAGTCCTCCCTCGGGCATAGGTGTGTGTGTTTGTCCTTAGGATAATTTAGGTTAAGCAGTGTGTAAGCTCAGGGACTGATGACCTTAGCAGTTAAGTTCCATAAGATTTGACACACATTGGAACTTTTTTTTCTTCCATTTTCTCCTGTAACAGTGGTCAGATTCTTAAAAGAAATTTTAACCTGCTCTGTGCATATTAATGCTACATAATAAGTGTCAATATGTGTTCGCTTTTAGCTTCATTATTCGGAAAGTTGAATTTCTCGGCATTTTGCACTATATCCCCAACCAACCTATAGAGCTCATGTTCGTTGTGACTTAATGTCTGTGGTCCATGGACGCCTTCCTTTGCTTTTTACAGTTTTTTAGTAATCGTTACAACTTTATGGAAAACTTTACGATTTTCTCCAAGTATTACAAATATCAATTTCTAACTACATCCAGGAGAACACACTTATATTACCGGAAATATGAACGTTTAAATGTTTAACAACTACCATAGTGAATTATTTAAACAAATACATTGATATCCAACTAGTTTAATGTTTACGCATTGACGCAGTGTAACAAGCAACAAATACGCTCTTCCTACGTACCAAGTCTACGTTTCGCTGTAAGGATTTTATCCTTGTCTTATTACAAGACATCCCTCTTACGATTCCTGAGAGCAGTCTAACACTACGACATAGCTGCGGACGCCTAAAAGCAGCGACGAATTAGAGTCCATGTGTGGTGGTTGGATTTGGGGAAGAGACTAAATAGCGAGGTCATCGGTCTCATTGGATTAGGGAAGGATGGGGAAGGAAGTAGGTCGTGCCCTGTCAAAGGAACCATCCCGGCATTTGCCTGAAGCGATTTAGGGAAATCACGGAATAACTAAATCAGGATGGCTGGGCGCGGGATTGAACCGACGTCCTCCCGAATGTGAGTCCAGTGTGCTAACCACTTTGTTCTTAGTCGTACACTCTTATTATTCCCTCTTGTCCGTTCTATATATTGTTTATGCCCAAGCTCTTCCTATAGCTTACCCCTGCTTTTTCAGAATTTCGAACATCTTGCCCCATTTTCCACTGTCGAACGCTTTTTCCAGGTCGACAAATCCTATGAACGTGTCTTGATTTTTCTTTAGGCTTACTTATAGTATTAACCACAACGTCAGAATTACCTCTCTCGTGCCTTTACCTTTCCTAAAGCCAAACTGATCGTCATCTACCGCATCCTCAATTTTCTTTTCCACTCTGTTAGTCTTGTCAGCAAATAGGATGCATGAGCTGTTAAGCTGATTGTGCGTTAATTCTCGCACTAGTCAGCTCTTGCCGTCTTCGAAACTGTGTGGATGATGCTTGTCAGATGGTATGTAGCCAGACTCATACATTCCAAAGACCAACGTGAATAGTGGTTTTGTTGCCATTTCCCCAATGATTTTAGAAATTATGATTGAATATTACCTACCCCTTCTGTCTTATTTGATCTTAAAATCTCCAAAGCCATTTTAAATTGTGATTCTAATACTGGATCCCCTGTCTCTTCTAAATCGTCTCCTGTTTCGAAACTTCCTGGCATATTAAAACTGTGTGCCGGACCGAGACTCGAACTCGGGACATTTGCCATTCACGGGCAAGTGCTCTACCAACTGTGCTACCCAAGCGTGACTCACGATCCGTCTCCCCAGCTTTAATTCCGCCTGTGCCTCGTCTCCTATCTTCCAAACTTCACAGAAGCAAGAAATCTAACACATTCGATGGATCCAAACACACAGAGATTTATCAATAAAAATATTCAGTGAAGTACCAGTTCTAGTCGCAACTTCAATCAGATCACGAAGTCAGCCGCAATTGTGCTGTAAGAACAATCAAATTTAGAAGATATGTCTGGATGTGCGGACGTGACCACGTAGCTGAAGGTGTTACTCTCTTGGATGTATACAGTATTCGGGGAGGCTTGATACCCAGTCCTCTATAACAGCATAAAGTGTCAACATGGATTCACCTTAAATGCTAAGTATCGCTCATTTATTATGGAGGAGTACGAGCCTTTCCAAAGACCACTTTAGTTTGTGGTTGTTATTGGAGAAACTAGTTAGTCTTGTGACTGTTACTGACCACGTAAATTAAACAGAAAGTGGTATGCTCCCTGGAAGAATTTAAATGTGTACACACCTACTACAGAGCCGTATTTTGGCAACATTACAGTGGTTAAAATCTATGATCAATCCGACTGTCTAGAACATTTGGAAAAGGAACTGTCTGTAATATTAAAGAAAGAGATGAGTGTGTAGTTTAACAATATATAGTTATTTTTCTTATTTCACTTCTGTGAAACACGGCGCCAGGACCGTGGTACTGTTTCAGCTACACAGGAATGACGATGTGACAGGAAGAGATATATTGCAATTATTAGGCAAGAAATAGCCACAAACCTTTTCAAAGAAGCATAAACATCACATAATTATACTATATAACATGGAATTGGCTGATGTTAATGTTGTCATACTAAAGGTGGATCTGCTTGAGATATTGCAGTCCCTTTGTGTAGATGACTATTATGAACATGTGTATAATGCCAGGTTTTGATACGCCTTTTAAAAAAATGGAGATGTGACTAATATCAAATCACGACATATGTATGCAAGGAGACTATCAGGATAACAATAATTTGATTGCAAACAACGGTAAGACGGCTAGGGTGGACTGTTTGACGTGGGTGAGCTGCTATTGTGGAGTAAAAATATCCTGGGGGTTTCAAAATGAATATATGTATTTTAAGCCTTTGTAGTGCTTATTACATTCAGCTTACAATATTAATAATGAAAAAACAACCAAACAGTTTTTCTTACAATGTGGCACACATCGAGACGACAGGGCAGATCTTCTCAAACCCTAATCAGTGCATCAGGAGTAATTGTTGCAACAGCTACATACATACTGTTTCGTAAGTCACATAGGTAGGTGGTAGCGGAGACACATACAACTGATACTTTTTAAACCCCCAGCGGTAAAAATCGTATAGCATAAGACAGAGTGAAGTTGGTGGCCACGGGAAAGAAGCTCTGCCATCCAGCACATTGCATTGAATCCAGCGTTCGTGTACTGAGTTATGCCAGAGAGGCGGCGCACCATATAGTTGCCAAACACAGTCTTGTGGTTCAGCTTCTTCCAGTTCAAAAAAGAGCCATAGATGTAATGCATCAAGATTACAAAGAACCGTTACAATTGTCTCACCGAAAAAAGGCCTACAATCTTTCTTCCGATATGCGGCACAAAGAATTTCAGTTCAGGGGAGTCTCGTGGCACCTGTATCATCTCGTATGCATTTGGTGACCCACAGCTGCAACCATTATGTGTGTACACGGTTAATGTTAGGTAAAATATCGATTCATCACGGAAAATGACACCATCCAGAAAATCTTCATCGTCATTCAGCAACATTTCTTTACCAAAGTTGATACGTTAACCGTAATCTGTACCTGTTGGAGCTTGTAACAATTGCGAACGAAGAGTCTCCACACGGACGTTACTCTAGGTCGCCCCATACTCTTCTGTTTCCTAAGACAGCAGCTACTTTCAAATCAATGATACCATTTGCGAATGTTATTATCATTTGGAGGATTACATACAAAGGAACTTAATACGGAATGCACGTTGCACTGTAATAACAGAATCAGACCTTGAAAACTATGAAATTCAAAACGTTTTCTATTCACAAGTCGCCATATTTCCTAATAGCACATTCTAATGGAAGACACAGGAAGCAGTGTATCAGAACATGTTTAAAAACAAAGATGATTGAGTTGTTCTTTAATTTGATGTGTACTGTATGTTGCATAAATACTGCAAAGCCTAAAAACCACAATATTCATTTTGAAATAGTGGCATGATAAATTTATATATCAAATCACGAGTCTAACAACAAAGATATCAGTAATCACCTTACTGATTTCATCAAGTGCCGTGGTATGCGTATATGACAAACTCTTATATCTTCCTTGGCTACAGAACTTGAAACATATATGAAACCAAATTTTATACCTACAGAACGGACAGCGTTTCCAGTCAAGTAGAGGGCTGTCTATGTGTGTTTATCACAAACAGTACTGGTGCTATGCATGCTAGTCACTTCCATGAGTAGTAAATATCGGATAGCTTGCATTTATAGTGTTCCGAAATTTGTGTGCTGTGTCAACAAAAATGCCTGAAAGTTGACTAGAGTGGATATAAACGTTACAGACTATCATTGCAGATAGACCACGATAAATTACGTTCTGTCTGCCTTTTGTTCATTTGTTTGCCTGTGAACTACGTGGAGATTGTTAATACAGGCTCCAACAAGGACGATATAAGTATTATACATAAATCTTATATTAAATCTGGAGAAAGCTTACTATTCTCAATCTTGGACATTATTCTTTACAAAACAGTCAAACATAGATATTGGTGATTTAGTATTGATTAACACGAATGGTGTTAACACACAATTCTTAAGAATAAGACGAAATGAATGTAACATACTTAAAACATAACCTATTAAAGACATTACACCCAAAAGTCGAGTTAATGTGTTACACATACGAAAAGAAAACTGGAGCAGACAAATATGAAAACTGGCGTATATCGAAATTCAAGAAGCTGTGGAAAATGTACAGACAAAGCTCACGTATTTCTTTGAACAAAGGGTATGAATACCCGTGGATATGAGTAGAGTGTGCCAAATATCGGCATGTACTTTAAATAGCAATGGAAACTAGTCACAAACCTGAATGCTTACAGAAATCAGTAGATCAATCGATATTTACTACTTTAGACGATACAACAATTATTTTTATAAACATCTACTCCCATCTGAATCAGCAGGAAAAGGATGGTTTCATCATATCCAAACGAGGCTGAATGGGCGTTCTGCATCTTGCAACAGAGTAACCCTTTGCAGAAACTGATATAAAACTACATTAAATGGGCATTTGTTTGCGAAAGTAGTAAACAACTGCAAACAGCATTTCGCCTACATGAGATAAACAATGTGTGGTGTGAGAGAAAATTAAGAGAAGTGCAATAGCAGGTGCAATAACAAGGCTTATTTGATCATAGATCCGCGGAATCGTTAATCTGTTATCCTTTACATTCTCGCCGTTAATGAACTGTTTTCTGCGAGAAATGCACCAGTTACATCACTCTGACTTTAAAGTACAGTTTGCACATTGACGTCAGTACCTCTATTTCCCTAATTGCCACATCAGTATTTGGCAGTGTGAACCCATCCTCACAGATCGGAGGGTACTTGCTACCCCGAAACTCCACACAGCACGTTGGCAGCCGTAACTTCCAGATAACTGCACAACCAAACACACGTAAGGATTTTAAGGAGACAGCGTAAATGGTGTGTCAAACTGGGACGCTGGTGCACTTTTTAATTGCATGTATATGGGGAAAGTGATTTTTCATCGACTGGATGGCTTCTATTTTACACATCAGACCTCATTTTGTGCTTAGCGGACATCGATAGATTATTGACGTGTTGGACTTTGCAATGCTGGAGTACTGGCTGTTGTTCATGTTTTAACGCACATGTTAATACATTTCGAGTAAGTGAATATCGAAATACTCTTACTTGGGACGCTCCATCGTATGTATATCCGGTCGCCGTGGTAGCGTAATTTAAACGAAGGAAAAGCATTATAACGTCGAAGTAACCTGAATTTTCTGTTATCTGCATGTAATTTCACGTATTTCGAGATTAAAAGTCCCTTCCGTTGTTAGTGCAGCATCTGACATATGGCGAATTATATTCTGTTAAATATTTTCTCTCTTGCTACCACTGCCAAAATCTTAAAAGTCTCCGTTTTACAATAACCTAATGTCTTTTTTGGATTGTATCGTTCCTATGTACATGAAAGTGAATTGTAGGAACGTCGGTTTCTGAGTCAGCTGTAAGTCGGTTAGGTGTCCATATACGTCCCATTAAAAATAAAAAGTAAAGCAAGAAAAAGCTAAGGATTATGTGACAGCCAGAGGAGTACTGGGAAGCAATTTGATGAGGTAAAAAAAAAATTATTTTACTGGGGAACGAAAACTGTATGCAGCTGTGCATTAAAAAAGAGTTGGGAGCAGTATTTATATTATGTAATCCTGTACATGAAGTGCTAAAGACGTCACTGTGGTTAAATCATGTGCATTATTGTGCAACTGTATGTTTGTATATACATTTTAGTCAACTGCTATATAGTACGCTCCACTAAGGTAAAGTCGTAGAACTCCTCTGCAGGTCAGTATTATGTTTTTTATGTTCTCTGCATTTTTTTCTGTTTTTAACCTACTGCACATTAAGAGGTTTGAGAACAGATGAATTACACACGACAGTGACTGAATAGACCTGGATGACTAGCTATGTGCAGTGCCTATTACAGCGACATGTGCATAGCCATCCTTACTCGTCTAAATATAGTACTTCCAAAATATGAGTGTTTACTATACAGGACTCGTTACAGGAAAAAATATGTCAGAGGGCTGGAGTGTTAACACACCACTCTTACAAGGGAGAGGCCACATTTCTAATCGCTACAATAGTGGTAGTAATGTACGTTGCTGTCAAATTGTTTTGATCAGCTCGTGTATGCATAATGTACGTTGAACTTTAATAAGACAGAGGCCATTACTGTTTTTTAATTAGATACGGATTATTAAGTGTTATATATATTAGTGTTTATTTCAACGCTACTGGTCTCTTCCTCTTCAGGAACCTGCCTGAGTTCTAAAGCAAAGGTCTCTCTGTCTGCACTACCGCGTGCTTATGGACGTACCGTTGGTAGCACTTGGCCAGTCCCTCCTGCGATCACTGCACTAGTAAAATCATCCTCAGAGACAGTGCCTACGTCTCTCAGATGAGAATCGGCTGTGGGAGTGAAAGTGCGGTGCAGGGGTGCTGGTGGTGGTGGACAGTGACATTTGTAGCGCAGAGACAGGGTGGACCCAGGCTGAAGGCAGTGATAAGCCTGGTTTTGATCAGACCCTGCGGAAGACATCCTGCATTTTACATGTTTTAAAATAAACACGTAATCGTGACCACGAAAATCCAGTGATAGTTGCACAAGTGCCACTAATTGTTTACAGTGTACAATGTCTTGTGTTGATTGACACATGTGTCTATAAATGTTTCTATATGAACTTTCCGATGCTTGTACTATTTCACAGTAATGTCCTAGTGTGGCACTTCTCTAAGGTTTTTTTTTTTTTATCTCGCTAAGTATGCAAGAACGACTTCCTTACAGTGAAATATAGACTTAGCAAGTGCGTATTTCTTGTACTGAGGTAATTTTCAAACATTTAACTATTGACATAAAATTTTATTTCTTTTGATAATGAACTGCACTAATTTTTATACATTGGAGGTATTGGACGTCTTGTACTTATTTTAATCTATGTGTGTCTTCTTGAGATGAGATTAAAGTTGGGTACTTGGAACAATAGGAGAAATACAACAAGGTTGCAGCAAAGTTGCAACAAATTCCTACAAAACTGTAAGTAGCAATGAAAGGCGGTCATTCACTGGAATGATAGCACAAAATGCCATCGTGCACAATACTCTGCTGCAGACTGCAGAAAACAAAGTTGCAAATACTACTTGAAAGTCACACATAATCTACATATGATCTGGAGTGATTTTTGGGTTATAACTTACATTAAACCTGCCTGATCTGACATTTATACATCATTCAATTGACCTAGAGGAGTAGAGGCAGAGGAGGGACAGGCATTTCGAGTCACACATAATTGTAATTTACATAAATCTGAAAGCATGTCATAAATTGGACTTGCATAAATATAAGAGCGCAAGTGCTCTACTTGGAGAGAGTTGGCACCCATTTTGGGTCATAAATTTGGTAATTAAGATCAGGCTAAAAGCATTTGACCATAACTGAATTTACATGTCCCTTACTAAGATCACAAATGAGCAGTATTTTACATTAAAGTCTTCATTACGCCAGATTGTTTACGTGACGTCGATTGACCAAATGTCGGATTTCTTATCATCAGGAGGGAAATAGGCCATTTCACTTGTATGCCTACAGTTCCAGTAAGTTCTATTTGATAATAACGCACACTTTCGAGGTTCTTTTTTGCTTGTTCCCCCTTGGCGTTTTGTTCGTTTAATTTTTTTGTAGGACTGGACACTAAACTGGTCATTAAACTGATAAGTATAAAAAGTCTATTAGTAGCACCCAATCTTATAGAAATCTGTGAGCATGTTTCTTGCTGAACCATGTTGACAGATTTCTAAAAGATTGGGTGCCACTAATAGACTCAACTCGTCTATTCAGCTGTTCTTAGTCGTAGATATTAATGCCTATTCATTGAAAATACATTATCCGCTCCCATTCTTGTCTTATTCAACCAATAATAATTATTTATCTTCAGATGTCCTGCATATTTCTATACTGGATTAAAGAAGCTGTCTTGACTAAAGGACGAAAGCATCCCATGTACGATAAATTTTTAAAATGGCACCGCAATACTGTTCCCTGTTCCTCTCTGAATTTTTCGGATAATACTTGTTATTTCGTAAATCAGATTTCCTAACGTCTTTATTATCCCACAAAGCTTTGTCAGTCACCCAGTGAACTTCCTGGAACTGAGTATTTGTCATTTTCTTCCGTGCTACTAATTTCAAGAAGTCACATTAGTCTACGACTTGATATTATTTCCATCCCATTTTTATCTTGACTTATTATTTTCCTGCATAAATACCCTTAAAATTTTTGTATTTATACCCATATGATTCGTCCAATACAGTACAAAATTGTTTTGTCCGAGACAACCCAAAAGCACCACTGTGGTATTTTAACTATCCCTAGGTATCCCATTGTTATTACGTGGGCTAAGCTTTGTCTCATCCTACAAAAAATTATAGGGAATAATATCAATTCCATCTAAAGATAAAATAAAAATATACTATTTCTTCCTAGAAAACGAAACACAACACTACAGCCTCACTTTCGTGCGGCGAAAAACCCACTAGAAATATAGAAATAGACAAGTGATTGCTCTCGTCAAACACACAGTTATTTTATTGAAAACCGCATGCGTATTCTTGTTCCTTTGTAGTTCAAACTGTCGTGGGTTGATATGTTCTGTCACCAGCGTCAGACTTTCGACAGAAATCATCTCCGATAAAACCCGTTGTCGGAAAGGCCTACTACCCAACCTTCCCCCCCCCCCCCCCCTCCCCCCTTATTTCTTACAACGCAGCATCAGATGAGCTATCAATTCCGCATTGTAGTATTAGGGTTTATGGACCTGCCGTATGATGGATTGCAGACTTTTCCGAAATATAACTATTGCTAATGCAAGTCCTCGGGCTTTTTGACTGTTGTCATTGAAGCTAAAATTTTCGGGTTGTTAGGCCTCATTACGTTCAATTTCTTCTACACGAACGATTCCTCTCCTGTTCCTCGCTACTCCCCCCTCCCCACTATTCTAGGATTTTCTTCAAGATACTCTGGTCCTCAAGAGTATTATTGTACTATATTGTAGTGTTGTTTATGTCCCTTCTGTATTTTTCACATTATTCTCCAAAATATACTGTTGATAATGCAAGTCTGAAGCCTTTGTGACCATTGTCATTGTTGGCAAAATCTTTGAGGTTGTTAGTCTTCATCCGCTTCAATTTCTTCTGCACGATTGACGATTCGATGTCCTCCCCCTGATGGGATTTTCTTCATGGTATTCTGGTGCACAGAATCGGCTCACCATGAATCCAAAGAGCTCCTGAAGAATATATCTGGCCGGTCCTTGTGACCGAGCGGTTCTAGGCGCTTCAGTCTTGAACCACGCTACCGCTACGGTCGCAGGTTCGAATCCTGTCTTGGGTATGGATGTGTGTGATGTCCTTAGGTTAGTTAGGTTTAAGTAGTTTTAAGTCCCAGGGGAGTGATGACCTCAGATGTTAAGTCCCATAGTGCTCAGAGCCATTTGAACCATTTGAAGATGTCAGTTGTGTGGTCGAAATGTCGATCTCTCAGAAGAAATATGACGTGGCTTTAGAAACTAGAACAATCTCTAATCTGTTGCTTGTATGAACTGCATTCACTGTCAGCTACATACGGCTCACTTTATTAAGCACAGTGGCGTTTATGCTGAGACAGGCGACACTACAGCGCTTTTGGTCACACTGTTTTAGGCCCGCCCGACCAGCTGGAGATGTCGCCGCTGTTGGGGGTGCTGCTCGGCTTGGTGCTGGTGCTGGTGGTGGTGACGGCCGTGGTGGTGGGCACGCTGAGAGCGCGCTTCAAGCGGCACCCTCGCAGGGGCGCGGTCGACGGCGGCGCCGGGGGCGGCGGGGGCGGCGACGGCCGCAGGCGGCGCATTCTGCGGCCCGGCGACCTCGCCTTCAAAGAGAAGGCCGCTGCGCTGTTCGCGCCCGCGCGCCACGACCGGCACGACAAGGACGAGATCAACCCGGACGTCATACCCTCCAACTCCGGTACGGGCGCCAGCCGCTCTAATGCGCACCGTGTATTCAGCTGTAGCTCTTACAGTATAATTTGGTCAATGCACGGAGCCGCATTCTCTTCCTGACTTCTGGGCTAGTCCGTCACTTTGATCGGCAGTGCGGCCATCTCAATTAACTCCATTCGGAGTTGTTGCAATGAAATTGCATTTCGGCAATCTACTCGGAGAATGAACGTGTTTATTTATTGAAATCTGGCCGCTACTGACTCGACGTCTTGGAATAATTACTTGTGGACACGCCACCTTTTAGCTTAAAAATTCTAAGAGGCAAATGTTCATGCGTGAGGTCCGTTCGCAACGGAAACCCCACCTACAACATTTTCCTTTCCTCAGTTTTGCCATCTTCACAGTTAAAGAGACTGGATTTCAGTAATCTACTCAGACAATGAACGTGTTTATTACAAAATATATGTCTGAAGGCTTTTGTGACCTTTGTCATATCAGCGCACACTCCACTGCAGAATGAAAATCTCATTCTGGAAACATCTTATAGGCTATGGCTAAGCCATGTTTCCGCAATATCCTTCCTTCCATGAGTGCTAGTTCTGCAACGTTCGCGGGAGAACTGCTTTAAAATTTGGAAGGTGGGAGACGAGATACTGGCAGAAGTAAAGCTGTGTAGAAGGGCATCAGTCGTGTATGTATAGCTCAGATGGTAGACTACTTGCCCGTGAAAGATAAAGGTCCAGGTCCCGAGTTAGAGTCTCGGTCCGGTACACACGTTGAATCTGCAGAGTGTAAATCTCATTCTTCGGCCGGCCGCGGTGGCCGAGCGGTTCTAGGCGCAACAGTCTGGAACCGCGGGACCGCTACGGTCGCAGTTTAGAATCCTGCCTCGGGCATGGATGTGTGTGATGTCCTTAGTTTAGTTAGGTTTAAGTGGTTCTAAGTTCTGAGGGACTGATGACCTCAGAATTTAAGTCCCATAGTGCTCAGAGCCATTTCAATCATAGAAACCATCATTTTTTAAACGTGTTTATTTATCGAAATCTTGCCGGTACTGGCTCGAAGACTTACAATAATTACTTGCAGACACACTGCCTTTTAGCTTAAAAATTCTAAGAGATAAATGTTGTTGTGTAAAGTCAGTTTGCAACGGAAACCCCACCAAGTTATTATGAGTGCACCGTAACAGCTATAACTGTAACAAATCACAGGTATTCTGTGCATAGTAGACGAAAGTGTCAGAATTTGACGCACCTAAGGGATTATGACTATAATCTTTATTCTGTAATACACAGGGGCTCAAATATTCGTGTAGCGTTAGCCACATATGTTTATTGAACCATATCTTAAAATTCACCAGCCGTCCAAAAACTCACTCTGTTTTATATGTGTCCGTCCTCCACATCTGAACAGAGGAACCCATTCTTATAAAAATGAAACACAATGGTGTTCTGATTTTCATCAAATATGCATTAACGTGTTTCATTTAGCTAACTACTTTCATTAGTGTGAAACTGAAATGGGCTAAAATGACGCACTCGGCCTCCGTGTGTCAAATTACCCCGACAAGCATGGCTTATATGAAACTATAGTTCCTCTCTCGGACTTTGGTTATGGCAAATAATACTTTCATAATCCTGTGTTTTAATGTGCAGAGATAGTCATAACAACAAAAACTTGTATTTTAACATCACTGAAAATGGTATACCTCACATCATCAAGAGATAAAATATTAGAAGAAACAAGGACAAAATACCCTCTTGCTTCTTGCACCGACAACTGGCAAGTAACGGTTCCTGCGATCAACGTGCTTGTTTTATTACTTAACACCAGATAACAGCACATATCAGATATGACACACTCTCATAGTTAAAGATACACTGACGTGCGTCATTTTACCCGCTGCGCGAAGTTCCCCCACCTTCCCCTAATAGGGAATGTACGAGACACCACGTACAGAGTGAGCAAAATAAACTGAAATATTTCGTGTACGTTACAACAGGGAACCCATCTTACTTTATCTACAACCAGGATGGGTGAAGTAAGTTTGATGCACTTTCTTATAAGGTACGAATTATCTGTAGGTCGATTAGCATTTTGCACAAACTGTTAAAAGTGGAAACCACGATATAAGATAACACCAAGAAATCTGATAGGTACATGGAAACGTATGAGGGCAGAACCTAAATCTAATTTTAAAATGGTTGTGAATCACGACATGCGGCCATACTTACAAGGGAAACTCCACATGGCAGCCCGCTCAGATAAGGTGGTAAGATGGGCCAGTGAACGCCATGACAACTGAAGTATGACAACTGTCACGACTACAGAAGTACAAGCAAGTCAATGACCGAACCGAGAGTTCATAATTTTGTGAAAAAAAGGGCACTAGGGAGGTTTCAACCTAGCAGACCGCATTGACTTCGAATATGGAGTGGCCATTGAATGTCATCAGAGTACCGAATCGGTTAGGAACATTTCAATCCTTCTAAAGGTTCCCAAATCGATTGTTGATGACGTGAATGTAAAGTGCAAATGTGAAGGAACAACCACAGCTAAATCAAGACCAGGAAGATCTCTTGTGCTTATGTACAGTTACCGAGTAATTGTATAAAATCGCATTAAATCTGCAGAATAATTCACTTGTGGATACTAAAGTGCTCACACCATTCAACCTTGCACAATGTCTGTGCATAGTTAGGAGAAATGGATGAACTACAGTGGTCGTGCTGCTACTCAAAAGTCACGGTTTCTGTAGTCAGAGCTGAATGGATCGGATCTCATGGGCGGTCAAAGGCGATGTTATCAGCGTGGAGTCAGTTCCATGCGACACTTGAGGAGGTGTGAAGAGCGACGAGCGACTCCACTGTGCAGTGGATAACTGGAAAATACTGATTTGGAGCGATGAATCAAGTTATTGCCTGTGGAAACCTGGTGTTTGGGCTAGGAGAACGCCTGGGGAACGTTACCTGTCAACATTTATGGTGCCAACAATGAAGTACGGAGGAGGTGGTGTTGCGGTATGGGGCCCTTTTTTATGATAGGGGAGTGGTATGCTTATTGCTTAAGTAAATGCTAAATTCGGGGGCTGCCATTCTCCCACAGAAAGATACCTCATCGAGAGTGTCACGTGCAGAGTCCAAGTTGTCATAAAGGTGAAGTATGGACGCACCCCATATTAATGTCCACAAAATATGTCCTGGTACCTCTTATCCGAAAGTGTATTTTAGGTAATAGTTATCATAGATATCATCTTGCTCCTTGTGAACTGTTTCCAGAGAACTTTTATTTATCCTAAAAGTTTCGATTTTTTGCAATACATCGAGTGACCTTCCTACAACTATTTATTTAGTACCTGTAATTAATAAAGAAATAAACAATGAAATCGGCCAGGATAGGGGCACTTCTTCCACCAGTGGTAAGTATTTTCATCTGAAAACTAAATAATTGCTCATGACTAAAGAACTTGAAATACAATTATTCACCATATAGAATTACTTACTTAATTGAAACTTAGTCCTGTGGAGTCATGTATATTGCTTACAAAGTTATGTTGAGAACAGATCAACTGTTTCTGCAGTATTGTTGTAAACTGAAGCATTAACTGTTTGGTTGGTTCGCCACTTATTCTCTGTATATCTATTAAAATAGCAGTCGAAAGCCGTTTTTTTACTGGGTCACAAAAAAGTTGGTGTGGCATGATTTCTTTTGGGGGACGCCAAGGGATAGTTTCAGATGTCTGCCGAAGAGGACCTTCTTCCTATGCTTGCAATAGTACACTTCCGTCTTGAAGTGTGAGACTTGCATGTTGACGTCTACCTACTGAGTATAGGTGACTGTGATAGTTGTAGGGGCTGTATAGTGTAGTGTCAAGTTTTCCTTGTATTATAATGACAGAAGGGCCGGTATATATCTTGCTTCTCTTGAATAACACCAGTGACGCCATTGGTCTTAATATTGGCATCCAGTGGACTTATTATCACCACCAACACCACCACTATCATCATCGGTTTGCACAGTTTCCAAATGCAGGTTGGGTCTTCTCAGTCTCCATCTCGACAAAGAACTATAGTTCTTTTGCATGCAGACCTTCAGTGCTTTTATCCTCCTGTCCCTTGGTTTCCCACTTAGTCTTTCTCTATTCTCTTTCATCTCTTGTTTCTTTCTGTCGTAGCGGCTCCTTATCAGTTAGAGGGCCCGCACAAGAGACAACAAAGGTGGGCTGCCGACCTCCCTTTAAGAGCTCATATAAAAACAGAGCCAGTCAATGTAAACATCAACAGACCTTCCGCATAAAAACGGCACTACTTCATGAAATGCCATGTGACAGAGACTCACCATTGGAACAACTGGACTAAGTCTAGAACTCCACAGACTTGATGTTATATGCATGCCAGCGGCGTCAGACGGCAGTGTGTACCTACAGCTAGGACAGTTCCAGCCAATACCTACGCTGGCTCACGCACATTACACACTCGCCTTCTGTAGAAATCTGAAATCTGTACCTTGTTGGGTAACACCACTTTAGAATTGTGTAAGGTAGTATTTTGGTTGTTGTTATTTCTTTTTATTGTCTCGTCACTTTTCAGTGAATTTTGCCACTACAAGACTTACTGTGTTTCTTCCTGTTCTTGAGGTTGTAAATTAGTGCTCACCAAGAAGGCATTTTAGTTAAATAGAGTGTTTTCAAACTTGATCGTTAATTCTTTCCTGCTGACCGCAGGACACAACACTTTCTGGGTATCCCCCTCTCCAACTTCGCTTAACTTGTCTATACCACCTAAACATTGATTCCTCTATCAGATTCCGTAATTGTTCCTTCTTCACTAACTTTCTGACCCTCTCATTCCTTAACCTCTTCATCTTTATCACGCGAATTCTGTTTCTAAAGAATTTCATCTCAGTAGCATGTATTTTGCTTCGGTCTCTTCCTTTCATTACCTAGTTCTCATAGACATACGTCAATGTTGGGACGTACTATACCCGATATATAGCCCTTTTACTGTTTTGAGTGACATCTTTGCTCTACAATCAGCTTCTAAGAATTCTGCCTGAATGCGTCTGATTGTCTCTCATGCTCATTTGTTTCTTTGTCGTTTCTGCAGTCCTCGTGTATGAAGCTCCCTTTGCCCAGTCGATTTCCACCAATTGTTATTCTACTTGTGCCTCTCTTGTCTTCATGCTTTTGATCAACATTTCACTCCATATCCTTGTACCATACGTTCAATGTTGCAACAATTTCTCCACCTTGTTTCCTCGAATGATCAGATCGTTGCCAGGCACCATTGTTATCACCTTTCCTTCACCAACTACTGGCCATGCTGGTCATTATATCATCCATCATTACAATGAAGAGATTTAGTGAAAGTGTACTTCAATGCCTAAGTCCATGCTCCTCACAGTTCAGCACAGCTCACATTCCCATTGTATACATCATTAAACCTTCATGTAGTTTGCTTTTCTACTCCTCTGTTCGTCAGGGATTTCCATACCTTGTTTTCACACACACCTTCGCATGTTTTTCCAGTGTCCATAAAGGCCATCATTAGATCCATTCCACATTTATAGTGATGTTACTGTAGCTGCTTTAGAGCGAAAATAAGATCTACTTCGGACCTTCCTATTCTGAACCCATGTAGTTGATTTCCCTTCCTTGCTTCTATTTTTGCCCGAATTCGTGTTTCTAGAACTTTCTGAAAGACATTTCCCCAGTGGCTCACAAATATTTTTCCCTGATAATGTTTGCACCCCTTTCTATTACTTTTCTTCATGATCAGGAAAAATTTTCCCATCTTCCATTCTTCTGGGACGCTTTTGTCCCATACATATTTTATCACTTGATTGGACCATTGCTCTTCTGCCTGTCCGGCTGCTCTCAGATGCCATCTTTCTTTTCGTATTTCTCAATGCTACTCCCACTTTTCTCCTTTTCTGTTTGTAGTTCTTCTTCCCACTTGGTTTCTTCCTTCACATTCAGGTCTCCATTTGGGTTTAGAGGTTATTAAAATACTGCTAACACATAATATTGAATTCCTGTTCATTACCTACGTATTGTCACTTTCATTCACCTTGCGAAAATAGTCCGTCGTGCCATATCGTCTCTCACTTCCAACAATATTAGTAGGACCTGATATGAACCTTCACTATCATTGTGTATCATTCTACTACACTCTTCCATCTACCTTTCTCTCATCTGAGACCTACATTTTTGCTTCTTTCTTTGAATACTGCCAGTGAGCATCTCGTCCACCATTAGAAATCTGACTGTATATGTCCATACAGATGTGTGTTACCGACTCACCGGTGGAGACGGGTATGAAACTGGTTCTGTATTATTATTTACTAATTGCAAATTTTATGTTACTTCGTGACTGCCATATTTAGATTGATCCTGAAGTGATTTATGTATGTAAGGCGCTTTGAGGTTAAACTACAGGCCGGTAGATAAAGTGAGTGGTTGTTACAGTGGCAGAGACGGCGCAGGACTCGTGCGCTCAGACGCCTGCAGCGGACGCCGAGACGGAGGAGGCGGGGCTGTTGCCCGCAACGCCGGGTCAACCGCCGCCCCCTGGTGGCCCCGTCGCTGACGCCGCCCTCGTTGCAGAGCAGCGGATGCAACTTACTTCCAACGGACAGCCGCCTCCCACGAGAAGGGACGTTTGGGACTGTCAGGTAAGTCCACTCATGAGATAACTCGTATTCTTTATGGTAGGTCCTATACCAATATACAGACTGCTGCCTAGTCCACAAATTACTATCAACTCTGAAAATTTTTTTTTTCTTTTTTGTCATCAGTCTTCTGATCGGTTGCATTTGGCCCTCCACGAATCCTTTCCCCTGCCAAACTTTTCCTCTCACAGCAGCACTTTCAAACTACATCTTCATTAATTTTCTCGATGTATACAAATCTCTATCTTCCTGTACAGTTTTTACCATCTACAGCTTGCTCTAGTACCAAGGAAGTCATTCCTTGATGTCTTAACATATGTGCTATCATCCATTTCCTGGTTATTTTTAGTGTTTTCATACATTCATTCCTCCTAGAATCTACGGAGAACTTTCTCATTTCCTACCTTATCAGTCCACTTAATTTTCAACATGCTTCTCTACCGACACATCTCAACAGCTTCGAATCTCTTATTTTCAGGTTTTCCCGTAGGCCATGTCTCATTACCATACAATGTTGTGCTCCAAAAGTACGTTGCCAAAGATTTATTCCTCGAATTAAGACCTATGTTTGATATCAGCATACTTCTCTTGGCCAGGAACGCCCTCTTTACTAGCGCTAGTCCGCTTTTTGTTTAGTCTTTGCTCCGTCCGTCATGGGTTGTTTTGCTGTAGTGCATGAGCTCTTAATCTGCCTGTACTATAATTCCCGCACTGGTCGCCCTTGCTGTCCTCCGAATTACGCGGATGATGTTTTTCCGAAAGTCGGATGGTATGTCACGAGACCCTTACATTCCACACGCCGACGTGAATAGCTGTCGTTTGCCACTTCCAACAATGATTTTAAAAATTCTGATGGAGTGTTCTCTATCCCTAGTACCTCTGATCTTAGGTCGCCTGGGGATCTTTTAAATTGTGATTCTAATACTGTTTCCCGTATCTCTTCCTGTCGACTCCTGTTTATTTTTCTGTCACGTCATCAGACAAGTCCACCCCCTCATAGAGGCCTTCAGTGTAGTCCTTCCACCTATACGATGTCTCCTCTGCGTTTAAAAGTGGAATTCGCATTGCACTCTTTACGTTAACGCCCATGCGTTTAACTTCATTGGAGGATGTTTTAACGAATCTCTTCCGTATTTTGAGTCGATCCCTCCGACAGTCGTCCCTTTTTGGAGTTCTTCATGTTTTTCATGTATCCATTTTGGATTCGGTTCCCTGTATTTCATTCCTAAATGACGTATATTTTCCTGAATTTCTCTGAACATTTTTGGGCTTCCTTCCTCCAACAGTTAAAACAACGCAAATAATGTACGGGACTTAGTCGAAGCCCGTGTGTTACATTATTGATTTCAACCTGTTGCCCGCGTAAAATGCGAGCATCCTCACATATATTTCTCCAGTGGAAACCTATTACAAACAAAATGCTTTTGTTTATTCATCGTTTCGTATTGAATCTCTTGCAGTATCCGTGTTTTCAGAAAAAATTGTGGGTTTCAGTCAAGCCAGTTACGCAAACAATATGTTTCAGAATTATTGAGCCGTCGTCAGTGCGTACACGTTAATCAGTTCTTAATTTATTATCCTCCCAGTTAAGAAGTTAGCAAAGAGTACTCACCAACGATCGAATGAAGTGACTGATACAGATTCGGGTTTATATAAAAAGTATTTTTCTGTATAGCAGGGGAAACTGAAGTCCAGCAATAAAACATATCAGTTCGTACTGGACTGGCATCAGAGCGGTGAATACCTGTTCTCGTGTCTGGTGAACGAAGCAGCATAAAATAAATTCAATAATTCGCGACGTGTGATTATGTTCGGTAATTAATTACAACTGCCGGCCGTGGTGGCCGAGCGGTTCTAGGCGTTTCAGTCTGGAACCGAGCGACCGCTACGGTCGGAGGTTCGAATCCTGACCCGGGCATGGATGTGTGTGATGTCCTTAGGTTTAAGTAGTTCTAAGGTCTAGGGGACTGATGACCTAAGATGTTAAGTCCCATAGTGCTCAGAGCCATTTGAACCATTTTTTTTTTTTTTTTTTTTTTTTTTTTTGTAATCGATTCCTGAGTTAACTAGAATTTGACAGCAATTCGAATCCCTGCTGCAAGGTACCGTAGCACGCCGCCACTGGAGAAGTAAAGGCCCCTTATAATGTGGATATGAGCTGGAACATTTAGTTTTGCCTGCTCTAACCGCATGCTGCGGTACTTTGGCGCGTGCAGTCGAACGTTTTCCAAGACTGCTGACATACCTGTACACTCGCAAACAAACTAAAATTTTATAATGCAACTTCAGTTTTTCGAGGCGACGATTACAACTTAATGACTAATCCTCGTAAGAATTATGGCACAGCAAACGCACTCACTGTTCTGGATTGAAGGTCGAAGGTGTCACAATATATGTCACATGAGCGATTACTATATAATTACAGATGAAGTAAAAAGTAATTCCGATTTTAATTTTTGTGTGCACCATTCCTTGTGCTAAATCTACAGAGCAAGAATCAACTTGTTTTTCCAACTTATTTGTTATGGAAACTACAATAAACCACCGACAGTAACATACTCTAAAAAAATTAGGACCCCTTATAACTACTAATTCCTGCAATCAGAGTGCCCTTCGCCTCTGTACCCGTACAGCTATTCCACGTCGACGTCTGCTGTTTTGCAGCTAGTAGATAGCGTACCGCGACGAAAGTGACGTAGCACAATCGTTGCGGCAGAGAGGATGGTGAAGGACGGTCCAAGCGGAAGGATATTTCAGGGACTGTTTGCACACACGCGCCCTTCTCCTCTATTGCTGGTTGATGGCCGCTGATGGACGTTGGCCGCACGTATGTATTTGTTGTCAGCTGTGGTATTTGGTTGTAAACACTATTACGTCGGCCAGATTCCGCATCAGATTTGGCAACCCTCATCGCTGGTCTGCTTGCTGTGCTGACGCTGCAATAGGCGTCTGTGGTGGCTGTAGTAGCCCTCCCCCCCACCCCCCAACCCCCCACCCCGCCCAGGGGCTCGGGGAAGGTACATCTGAAGTTGGTCCCAGGTTCCGCTGGTGGAACGGCATCATGGGGGTGTTGGAGTCGCCGATGGTTCAGAAATGGCTCTGAGCACTATGGGATTAACTTCTGAGGTCATCATTCCCCTAGAACTTAGAACTACTTAAACCTAACTAACCTAAGGACATCACACACATCCATGCCCGAGGCAGGATTCGGACCTACGACCGTAGAGGTTGCGCGGTTCCAGACTGTAGCGCCTAGAACCGCTTGGTTCTCTGCGAAAACTGGGGTCGGCGGTGGCGGCGCGGCGGCGTCCATGGCTGAAATGTCGGTATCTGCGATGGAAGTGGCTGTGACTGTGGCGGCTTCGACGGCGGCGGCGAAAGGACGTCCAATGAGCCCCCAGCCTCCTGGAAGATCCCAGACCAAAGGCGTGGCGCCAGAGACAATGGCAGTGCCGATCCTGGCCCACGATGGTGCCATAGCTGGTCGAAATGGTTCCGACAGAGGGAACCATCATCAAGGACAATAGTTGCCATGGTGCTGCTGAGAAGCGTGGAGACCTCGGCGGTAACGCAGCAGGGATGGTCCTTGGGAAACTCCAACGCCCAGACTGGATCTTGCAGAGAGAACCACAGCTGCACCGAGGCGGGAGCAGCTGGATGAGGGGAAGCAGAAAACGGGAGTGACCAGGGCGTCCAATGAGGGCGGCCATGCAGCTTCTCCACCTTAGAGTACCCTGTGGGACCAGAAGAACGATAAGTAGAGAGGAAGACGTCGAGGCCAGTTGCCTGGAAGTGATGCTGACACAGTTTGACCAACTGCAGTTCTAATGTGAAGAAAAAACGTTCAGCCAAGCCATCAGACGCAGGATGCAACATCACGGTATAGAGCTGCTGGATGCCCGACATAGCTCAGAAGGATGTAAACGATGCCAATGTGAACTGCAGGCTGGTGTCCATCACAATCGCCTGTGGTAGACCCTCATGGCAAATATATGAAAGAGTGCTCGAATGGTGTGAGCAGCCGTCGTCACAGGCCATGTGGCAATATATGGAAAACCACTGTCGGAATCAACCAAAACGAACAGTAGGACCCTAGGAACGCACCCGAAAAACGAGATGGATCCGGGAGCACAGGGAGGCAGTCGGAGGCAACGGAAGCAGGCGTCGTGGCAGTGTCAACTGCTGACACTGACAGCAGCTGCAGGAACCCACCATGTGGGTGATGTCAACGTCGATTCCCCGCCAGTAGATATGTTGGTAGGCGAGGCGCTTTGTCAGAATGATCTACTGTCCCTTACATATAGGAGCGCGAGGACTCGCTGATGGTGGAAGGACGATCAGCGTCCACTAAGAGCAGAAGAACCCTGTTGTGAATGGAAAGGTCATTGCAGCAAGGCCTGTTAGCGAGAACCTCAGGGTCCGACACCTGATGGCAATCAGAGGAACACCTGAGTTCAACGTGGTGCAGTCGTCAAGAGGCTGTGTGATGAGCTAGGTGTCCAGGGACAATGCGGTGACAACTGAGGAGGTTATGGCATCCAGATGAAAACAAGCAACTGTATAAGCATAGAAGTCAGAAACTGCTCCCATAGGAAGTCGAGAAAGATCAGCGTTGTCGTGGAGAGCCATGGCCTGGTAATGGATGTCGTAGATGTATCCTGCTAGGAAGAACGCCCAGTGCTGCAGGTGGTGAACTGTTCCGGTAGGAATGGTGGATGAGGCTTCAAACATGGAAACCAAGGGCTTGTGGTCCATGTAGATCGTAAACCAGCAGCCACAGTTGAAGATGTGGAACTTCGTGAATCCAAGTACAATGGCTATCGGCTCCTTCTCGATGTGGTTATAGTTGCGCTGTGTTTGTGAAAGGGCTTTCGAGGGGAAAGCAACTGGATGCCAATCACCATAAACAATTTGAGACAACACAGCCCCCAGCCCATTATCTGAAGCATCAGGGCCAAAATAAGTGTCTTGGCGTGGTCGTTTGGGACAAGGCACAGTGGAGCGAGAAGAGCAGATGTAAGATGCTCAAAAGCCCAACCACATCCTGGCGACCAGGTCTAGGGAACATTATTGTAAAGGAGGCTATGCAGAGGCTCCGACAGAGCCGCAGCATGTGGGACGAAACACCGATAACAGTTTAGTTGACCCTAGATGGATTCGAGCTGGGAGACATTTGTCAGTGTCAGGAACCAGTGAATGGCCTCGAAGTATTACAGCGTAGGGCAATTGCGAGTGGAGCTCAAGACATGACCAAGATAGGTCAACTGTCACACAAATAATTTGCATTTGGCCCTGTAGCACTATAATCCCCTGGAGCGCCGGCGATCACGAAGTGCAGGCAGTTGTACTGGAAGGGCCCAAAGGAAGTACTGAAGACAAGGACCTCTTTAGAGGGAACGTCGACTGGCAGCTGAAGGTATGCTACCCAAAGATCAATCTTGGCGAAGATCTTTCCATCCGCCAACTTGGATAGAGTATCTTAGACCTCTGGAATAAGGCAAGAGTCAATGACATCCTGGGCATTGACGGTGGCCTTAAAATCATCGTATAGCCTGAGGAACTCATTCGTTTTTTTTTTTATTTCATACTCATCATGATCCAAAATCTGCTCAATGATTGCTGATGGGCGACCAATACTGTGCATCCTAAACTAAGTTCCAGTGAACTTAAGACCAAGTTGTAGTGAATACGTTAACTGAAATGTTAGAGAAATTTCTTTGCTGTTGTGATCTTACTAAAAGTCTTCTAGTATCTTTTGTTTCCTTGAGTGTCTATAGCAACATTGCCCTTTGCTATGTCATCCATGGCTTCCATTAAAAGAAAGTTTTCTCTCTTTATTTGCAGTGCAGAAACTTTTAGACTGACCTCCATCACTTCTTCCATCCAATCTTAGGGAACATATACATATTTCAAATGACTCTTTGCGTTATCTTTGCATGTATGTACGGCGAGATTCAAGGAACTTGTGTCCTGTTGTGTGAATATGTTGATTTTGCCTCAATATATATATTCACTATGTAGATATGCCTATTTAAACATGCACTGCTATAAGGAGTGTTAAAGGAATACACATTTCGATACAGCACTCTTTTCAGAACGGTGTCCTGGGATCGATTCCCGGAGGGGTCAGGGATTTTTACCTCCCTCGAGATGACTGGGTGTTTGTGTTGTCCTCATCATTTCATCATCATTCATGAAAAGTGACGAAATTGGGCTCAGCAAAGGCTGGGAATTTGTATGGGCGATGATAATCGCGCAGTTGAGCGCCCCACAAAACCTAACATCATCATCATCATCATCATCATCATCATCTTTATCTTTTCAGAAAAATGCATAACTGAAACCTCGTCAAAGGTAACAACAATTCTACTTTTATTTCACATCTCCTTTTATTTCACATCTACTAGTTATATTCTAAATACAATCCAGGCACTCAGTTAGAGCTTCAACTTTATCATCAGAGTGCAGAACTAAGCAGGAAGTGGCTTGTCCTTCTTTTACACTGAAGAGATACTCGTTCTGGCTGGAAAAATGTGCCCTTGGATTCCTTTCTTGTGAAATGTACCACGTGCACTCTCAGCTCCTCATTTCGCGGTTTTGTTCTAAGGACTCATTGTTGATTCATTAACTCGTTATACATTATTGCTGTCTCTGTCATTTCTTTACGTATATTGCAAATGTTTCTTTTGTGACTCTCATGACTACGCTATTGTTGTCATTCAACTGTACAATTACGATTATAAATCATATTCTGAGAGAACGGCGACGCTGTTGCAGGGACCCGGTGTAGACAGCCCCACAGAGCCTGCGCTGCCGGTTGCGGCCTTTGCGCCCGAGCGTCCTTCAGCGCTGCCCAGCAGACTGCCGCCCCTGGTGGGCTCCGCCACGCTGCCGCGGCGCACCCCCGCCGCCGCCCCCGCGCCGACGCCCCCGCTGTCACCGCCGGCCCCCGCCCCTGCGCTGCCACCTCGCCAGGTGCCGGCACCGCCCTCCGTTGCGTCGGTGCTGGCGTCGCCAGTCACGCCCACCGGCTGCGGTCACCCACTCCGGGAGATCGTCACCGTGCGTACGCCGCTCATGGCCGCCGCCCACCAGGAGAGCTGCGTCTAGCGCGTGGGACTGACTGCAGACTGATACACCTCGTGTTCCAGTATCGACTTCTCACGAGAACAGCGCAACTGTAGCTGTCACAACTCGTCATACGGTATCCGGCGACAATAGTGCAAAATAGAAATGGAAGGTCCTGTTGGGGAAGGGTTGTGAACTGTGGGAACACATTTCCTACTTCTCAGTATCACCTCCGCACCAGGAACTTAGTTTACTGACGTGAAATTTGATGGCCCTCGAACGCATACCTCTCACGGTCAGGAAACGTACTCTCGCATCACTCGCCTGCAGATTTGCTTAAGTTCTGCTGTGCTTCTGAAGGTTAAAGACGTAACGTATTTGCTCAGAAGCTTCCAGTGGATGATACTACAGCGCTCAAATGTATACCTGCTACTCGTGTACCCAGATCCAGCGTGACATGGTGCATAATTATAGTACACTGAAACAGGATTATCAACTGTATTGATCACTTACATAGGGCATTGATCACAGTCGTATTAGGTTGATTCGATATTTAATCATAACTGCTGGGTGGTTTTCCATTGGCACTTAATGAGTAAATATATTCCAATGACCAGAGCAGCATCTTGTGTTCTCTCTCCTCTTTACAATTGACTCATTATGCTACTGACTTTGTGGTGCGTCTCGTCTACCCTCCACTTAAAAATGGTTCACTTCCTGCCCTTCAGATATGGTTCATTATGTGACTGAGATTCATTGGTGTTGCATTAAAATTCACAGAAAAATTTGAACACTTTGCTCGTTAGAAAATATTTCTCAGCTTGTCATATTTTCCTGTTCAAAGGAAAGATAAGTGATCAGGAACTGGGACAGTTCTTTCCTTTACTTTAGTCTCTCTTGTTTATCAAAAGTTTCATTGAGTGTTATCATCTACTGAAATGGATACTATACTCGTTTACATATGTGATGAGTAGTAAAACTGTAACCTATTAAATTTTGCAATTATCCTCTTTGTCCATGAAATTACATTCAAATTTTCTGAGTCGAGTTCATTTGCTTGATATAATAACACCACCTTAGAGAAAGGAGGAGTGTGTCACTGAGTTTGTAAGTTGACGGCGTTGTTTTCGATATAATACTCAAGTTCCCTTCTAACGATCTCTTCTGCACTATACTAATAACACAGAGAATAACCTGAGAATATTTTATGGTGTTTCAAACTGTACATTATTAAGTGACTTCCTCAGTATCACCAATACATGTGTATAGTAAATATACGGGATTGAAGTCACCCTGGAGATCAGTTGTACAGCCAGAATGTAATAATTCAATAAGTGCATGTTTATGTACAAACTATGATCGTTTTGAAAATGCAGTATTTATATGTGATGTAATTGTTGATGAATACTGATATTTATACATGTGTTACCATGTGCTTGGAAAATTTTTATGAAGGAACATTGATCGCAGAGGATATAAATGTCTATATAAAAACCGTTGGGTGTTAAACATTTATGAAGACTGTTTGCTGAAGAGAATGCATATCGATGACATGTTTATTCTTCGAATGTACGAGCGAAGAGAGTTTATAACAAATTCTACTCAATACTGTTCAGCGTTCTATGAAGAACTGTTGTGAGGCCACATTTTAGCTTATATATGCCTATTTCTAAAGACCAATGTGAAATTACATACAAATTGTCGGAACTGATGTGACTGTGAGATGTGAGATAAAAGTTTATTAAGTTTTGTACTTCTTTCACAAACTTCACGCGTCATATGATTTTGGTATTTTTGTATTTGTCGAGATAGATCTCTAATTAGTCAGAAGTGTAATCCCAAATTAGCTCAGCTGAATGAAATTGCAGTTATCTCTGATGTATGTGTCATGATTTCCTAACAATGCAATAATGTTGTAATTTTATGTAAAGAGATTTAATTTGTGTGTCTACAACACTATACCGACAAACATGTTTACACTTCTCTTTTACTTTTCCGAACTTACTAATAATATTCTAACGTTAACAAAATGGATTGTATACTTGGTGTGAAAAGAAGCTGCTCGAAGCTGTAAGAGCCATAAAATTCTGTAAATCTTCCATATATGTAATTATGTGAAATAAATATATTTTGATATGTTATTCTGCAGGGAATTCGTCATAGTTCAGAATCTATTCGAGAAAATAATATTTGAAAAGAAAAAACAACTGAGTGAAGTATTACCTCAACCTCTTTCACATGCATCGTGGAGAATTAGTGACCTGAAAATCTATGCATTTACTATTGTAGTTGTGAAGTGCTTTTAAGCTCACATGGTAGAATGTAGAAGCACAGATCTGCTGACTATCTCTTTATTTCTAACTCTGAATACTGGAAAGGAGTGGTGGTTGCATGGCTATTAATCGCAGCACAGTATGTGATGTAAAATCATGAAACGTTATTAGATGTACACATTAGCGTACTTCACATACTTTCATCTCATTGTAGCGCGGATTCCACGAACACTTCATTCGGAAGCTAACGTCAGCTATAACAAATCGCTGTTCGTAACAGGCGAGATATGTGTAGGAGACTCAATCAATGCTCGATAGCTGCCAAAATGTGATTGTACCCGTAGGTGGGTGTGTAAGTGTGATAGACGGAAGATGGTTCAACTGAGTGAGACACAAGCAGGTCGTTGTCAATAAAAGCCTTTTGCTTATTCTCCAATCGTATTAATAACGCTGGCTCACATCTGGCGAACAGTGGGCGGTGGACGTTACACTCTTGTACCATAGTGGAGAAGTACTGCCGGGATTATGTCAGTAGCTGTTACGCCCGGCTCAGGACAGCAGTGGATAGCTCTCATGACACGAGCATTCCTGTATGAGCTGCTGAGCTGCCTCAGCAGCTGATGAGACACACTCTCGTTACCGGCCAAGTACAGGAAATACAGCCAACATTTCTCAGCTGTAAATAGGAAAACGAACCACCACTACTATAACATCAAAGAAATGTATTTCAAACGACTAGTTTCGACGCGAACCTTTCGCCATCATCAGGTTCATGTATAGTGGAGCCCATATAATAGTAGTTGTCATGGATTCCCTACGTCACTTGGGTATGTTCTGCAACGCGTTGTCAGCACCTGTTGTCTGTCTCATGATTGCGAGAATGATGGACTTCCTCAAAATGTCTCAGCTGTGGCAGTTCACGGGAGGATGGATGTCTACTGTGCAAGCCCCAGTCCGATGGATGCCCTGTGGCCCAGTGGCTTGGTGGTCCCAGTTTGACCCCCGGCCCAACAGTTCTGTGGATTTACACTCGTGGCAGTTAATCCTATGAGGATGGAGGTGGAACAATGGTAGCCTCAAGGGAAAGCCAAAAGTAGAGTAGATGCTTGTCGATGACACTCTCATTCGATGAAGTGCCTCCCTGCAGGTTAGTACTTACACAAGGTTTGCTGTGGTGTGGCTGCTGCCAGCGACATGTGTGCTGTGTGCTGTAGCGTCCCTCATTTCAGTAACACAATGGCTACTGAACGATTTGGCGGTGTCGCTTGTGAGGGTACCATCTGCAATCCCCTGTCAGCGTATTGTAGCAAGAGACTGCTTGCAACAGTGAGCCCACTTGCATTAGACTTGAGACTTGGACGATCACATGAACGACATTTAATGAACAAATCTCAGGAATGCCAAATAGGCAATGCGTTTCTTTCAATTCACAAAATAACACAACAGCAAGTTAAAGCCACGTTCCTTGATATCTAATAAATAATTGTTTTTAGCTGCAGTATTTATCACACATATGAGCACACGAAAAATTATTATGTATTTAGAACCAAGGAATCATCATTTATCCTTACGTAATGTTAATCCATGACTTGAAAACGGTCGTTTTACTGAAACTGGTGGGCTGTGAATGTACATTAAAAAGCCTTTAGTGGTTCCAAGATATCATTCTTTAAAAACATATTAAGTATTCAACACCGTTTACCAAAAATATGGTGATCTTTAATACATTGTAGCTATCGTATCATCAGAAGACCAATCACTTTACTGGATTTGAAGTGTTCTTCAAACCGTCCTAACCAGATGATCCATTGTCTTGCTAGCAGCACATCTCAGCAGGGGGACGCTTTGGCAACAAACGGTTGCATATGATTGGATAGCGGTAGACAATAGTAGATATATTGAGGGACTAGTTCGTCTCAGATAACGCCACACAAGATTACCTTCACCACCGTTCCGACCAGTGTCCTGGCGGGATGCATTCGTATTACGATTTTTCGACAACCTCGTGCCCGATATCCATCGTGTTTCATCGTGTACCACACCGCTTGTAGGGCACAAGATAGTATTCCTACTGGCATGCTAATTTCAATATCCTGTGACTTTCGGTAAGGAGAGGCGCACGTATAGGAAAGCAGTTTATATACGCCATGGCGAGTTGGTAAATCTCAATTTTATGGCTCCTGACTGATGTTGAATTATCAGACGATTGGTTACGCAATGACACATTCATCGGTGTTGTATTCTCCAAGTGACTATGGCCGTTGCCGTTTTTCCTATTTAAGGAACGCATCGTATCACAAGTCTCGTACGTCGTACAGTGGACTGTTACGTTAATGGACAGTGTAAGGTCTCACAAAATCCGCGTATCATGATCTGCAAAGTTAGGCCTTTCACAATGGCGCCAGTACCGCTCTCTCACACAGCAGTCATCTCTACCCAAGTTTCTCTTACGTCCACTGGCAAGACATTATTGCATTCATATAAAATGACTAAAAATGCAAATATACTTTGAAGTAGAATATTCTTTTATTTTTCTCACAGGCTTGATGTAATATTTGTCTTACTATATACAGTGACCTTGCTGCAGTGTTAACACAAGTTCCTGTCAGATCACCGAATTTAAGCGCTATTGGGCTTGGATGAGTGACCATGCGGTCTGCCGAGCATTGTTGGCAAGCGGGGTGCACTCAGCCCTTGTGAGGTCAACTGAGGATCTACATGATTGAGAAGTAGCTGTTCCGGTCTTGTCAACCACATACGGCCAGAGAGCGGTGTGTTGACCATATGCACCTCCAAATCTGTATCCAATGACGCCTGTGGGCTGAAGATGACACGGCGGCCGGTCGGTACCGTTGGGCATTCCAAGGCCTATTCAGACGGATGTACAGTGGTATACACTGAATATTTATGTCGAGGTACGACGTAGTTCATTACGTTGATTATTATTGAGGCTTCTGCAAAGCATCTCTACTCCTGTAAAGTGATCGTATGGTGTCTGTCGGCCAAGACGGTATGGAAATGTTGAGAGGAACTGCAGCTGCATCCCGTTTCAGTATTATGCGTAACATCCCATAACAAAGACTATTTTCAATATATTTTTTCTAATCACTTACTCACATACGATATATGTAGTTTGACAGATAAAGTTCTTTGCATTGTTGCGCAAAAAAAAAAAAAAAAACAACTTTAAGCCATATTTACTATTTAGTACTCGATTTAAAACTACACGCTATGTTCCAGTGGAAGGATTAATAGTAAAAAAAAAAAAAAAAAGTAAGCCAGATCCTTACGGGCGTACGACATCAGTGTATTACACTAATAACAATTCTGTAGTAACGATTTGACTAAGGCCTGCTGCCAATTTGGTATTATTCTGGACAATGTTTCCATAGTGGTGAAGTTCTTTATGAAGGTAGTGCCCCTGCGGCAGTCGTTTATACTGGTGACACTCATTTCTTCTCGAGAGACAGAAAGCAAAACTGTCCTCACTGCATTGTTGTTTAGAAACACAACAGTGATGTCATGTGTATGGCACAGTTCATGGCGGTGTACATTGACCTCATACGCCTGTTTAACGGATTTGCTCAGCCAGTTACACGGAGAATTACGGAGTCCCAACTCTCATGTAACTTATTTATCACTCATAGAAAGCACTTTTGGAAGTGGAAAACCGTCGTCCTCACTCCAGTAAGGCGTTGTTAACGAGCGAATTTTTCTATGTCTTGTTAGAAAACACAATATGCTCCTATTGTATCCAGATAATTAACATTCCAAACGAAAACAGGACAAGAGGCACAGACATTACTTCCATTCGTAACAAGGATGAACCTAATCCTTACGATCACGCTTATTGTTATCAAGCCATTGCGTCAGTCTCCTTCCACTGCCAAGATTACTTAAAGCCTCAGGATGTTTGTTATCAAGTGATTTTAAGGCGCTCAGTCCGGAACCGCGCGACTGCTACGGTCGCAGGTTCGAATCCTACCTCGGGCATGGATGTGTGTGATGTCCTTAGGTTAGTTAGGTTTAAGTAGTTCTAAGTTCTAGGGGACTGATGACCACAGATGTTAAGTCCCATAGTGCTCAGAGCCATATCAAGTGATTTGTGTTTATAAATCAAGTTGCTTCATAAGTATTTTACCCTCATTTAGTTTCAGGACTCCTCCATCTTCCTTCATCTACACCCACATATGAATGACTACTCTGCAGCTCACTTTTAAGTGTATGTTAGAGGATTTACACAATCGCTTTCAGTCTATTTCCTGACCATTCCTCCCTCGAATAACTAATTTTTCAGTGGGATCTCTGATTTTACTTATTTTATTACGACGGTCAGTTCTCAGTTTGTAGGTAGAAAGCAGCAAAATATTTTCCCATTTGGAGAAGAAATTTGCTGAGTGAAATTTCGCTAAAGGATCTCTCCTCAACTAAGAACGCCTTTGATGTAATTACTGCCACGCCGAGTATAATACCCATATCTATTACATCTGCTCCCCTGTTTCGCGATAACACATTGGTACGCATGCGATAGCATGCGCCATCTAATGTGTTCCGAAACGCCCCTCATATAAACGCGATTTCTTCAGGACTCATAACTCTGGTTCTATTTGTGATAGAAAGGTGGGATCAAGTGTTGTGCATAGCGCTTGGGCTTCGAACTATTTGTATAGCCAGCAGAAGGACCGGCTTACTGTAATTATCCTATAGTACGGCGGCAAAAATACGGATGTTACACACTTCACCTGCTTAGACAAATGGAGAAAATCGATTGGTTCTTTTTGCATTAGATGAGATCTACGGTTTGGCTTAAGGAGCTTATGGAGGCACCGTTTAGTTCAAGGGCGGTTCCTGAGAAAACCAGAAATACTTTTTACGAGTACCAAAAAGACGACTATTCACAACAAACGTCTGTAATTTTAACGATGTATTCCTAACATCGTGATGCTGAACAACCCACAAATGTTTTTGACATCTTCATCCGTTACCGAGATACTAAGATTCAAAGTTACCCCACTTGTACACCTAAAATATGCATGTAAATTCTGTCTGAGGAACTCAGAAAGTGACGTAGCACGGACAAATGTGCTGTAAAGTTTCTTGGTTATCATCAGAATAGTTCAGAGAACCGCATGTAGTAGTAGTACCGAAGCAAATGCAAAATCCTTTTGCATATAGGATTCTGTACGAGTTTTTTGTTATTTCAATTTCTCTTAAATAAACTATCTAAACATTGTTGTCCCATGAAGTTGTTTTCCTATGAGTCATATGAGTAAAAGGAATCAGTGGGAGAATGCTTCTATCAGAGCACAGAAAAGGCATACGAGTCTGTTCACTGAAAGACTCTGACTGAAAATTAGGGTACCAGATGTTGCATTCTACCTTCCTCAACACCTTTAAAACCTTTCCCAAAAGCGTTGGCATGCTAAAGCTATGGGTCCTTTTTTATGCTAAGGGAGAAGGAGACAGTGGCAATTGGAAGGAGACGGGAAAGAAGTACTGGAAGACAGTGGATAGTGATTGTGGTATAGAAGAAGTGAAGAAGTCAACGGCAATGTGAGAGAAAGAGAGGGTCACAGTGGCAGTAGAAAATAGTAACAGAATAGTGCTAGGAGAAGAGTGAGAGGCCGCCCGCTGTGGCCGAGCGGCTCTAGCCACGTCAGTCTGGAACAGCGAGACCGCTATGGTCGCTGGTTCGAATCCTGCTTCGGGCATGGATATGTGTGATTTCCTTCACTTAGTTAGGTTAAAGTAGTTCTAAGTTCTAGGGGACTGATGACCTCAGATGTTACCAGACGTTACCAGACTGTAAACTATACCACCACATTCAAGACTCTAACAGTGCTGTTCAAACTGTATAGTAATTGAGCTCGTCGAACTTAAATTAGTCACCCCAGTGCGCACACGTACATGAATCGTTAAGCCTTTACAGATGGTGCAGTAGAGAAGTCACGTATTCATTCGCACTCGCACTGCCTCTATGTGAGCGTAAGGCAGAAGCTATCAGTGACACATTCATGTTTTCAACGGACATCGTACGTAAGCATGGGTAAACGTAACGACGTGACAGAATGAGAACAGGAGCAAACATTTTTGGCTGTGCCCATGGTCAAACGGTTTGTGAAGTTGCCGGATTCGTTGATGAGTTGCGTTGGACTGTTGCTCGTGCCTACAAGCAGTGGTATAACACATGTGGTAGCGAAACACGATGGCAGAATTTTGGACGGAGACAGTCCTGACAGAGGAGTCAGAGACACATTTCGCGGCTTGTGAATCGTGAGTGAGAGAATATAGCGACGGGAGCTGCATGCAATGGCATATGGAGTTTGTCACCTCGCAAGAGGTAGCTGACACACCTTTTTTTTTTTTTTCACGACGAAAACATCAAAGTTCATCGGGCAGGAAGAATATGTGACAGGCTTGCTGAACATTCTCCTATCCTTTTACATTTCGATTGGCCTTCAAGATAAATTCACTTGAAACGCATAAAAAATGTTGGAAGAGTGATTAATACGTCGACGTCAGAATCCCTCAATTTGGTGGAACTGTGCGATCAGAAGCTCTGTGCGAAGTACCTGCACAACCACATGGACTGGCCACCAAACCGAGTCCTGGCGGTTATGTGGTCCAATGGATGAACAACACGGTATTAAATGATGCTTTAAATGGTATCTCAATGGGTTACGAAATTTATGTCGGGTGAGCTTAATTATTACAGATGTTACTCCATTTTCAGTTAATGAATTTCCGTCCAACAGTACGATTGTGGCCTTTCTGACAGGAAACAGCGAAATCTGACAATTCACAATTGGACTCGATGCTTGTTGTGAGGGATCTTCTGAAAACCTAGAAACATGCAATAAACGTCAGATCCCCTTTCACTAGCACTCATTTTTTCGGTTTAATATGGGGACATTTTTGTTTCACAAAAACGGTAAGTTCTGAATCCGTGCTGGTTATATAACAGTAGATCGTTTCCTCCGAGGTATGTGATAACGTTCGAACACTAAATATGTTCCGAAATGTTACTGCAAATCGACTTCAACGATATGGGTATATAATTCAGCGGATTACTTGTAATTACTTTCTAGAGTATGGGTGTCACCTCTGCAACTCTCCAGCCTCTAGAGACTAATGTTTTCTAGCGCCGGCGGTAGTACGTTTTTGCGGAAAATGGAGCTAATTTGACAGCATGCTCCGCAAGGAGCCTAATTATCGAACAATGCAAGCCGCAACGATTACATTTACAGACTTTTAGCTGCTTCGCTAAACGAAGCGCATCTGCTTCTACCTTAGTCACGTTTCCAGCTGTTCTTGTTTCTAATTCTTATATATATTCTGCATCTTCTTTGCTGCATGTCTTGCGAAAAACCATGTGTGGGAATCCGCTTCAGCGGCGCTGTCAATGGTAACAAAAAAAAGGTTCAAATGGCTCTAAGCACCATGGGATTTAACATCTGAGATCATAAGTCCCCATCACTTAGAACTACTTAAACTTAACTAACCTAAGGACATCACACACATCCATGCCCGAAGCAGGATTCGAACCTGCGACCGTAGCAGCAGTGCTGTTCCGGACTGAAGCGCCTAGAACCGCTCTGCCCAACGGCCGGCTCAATGGTAACATTATGATTGGTATAGCAGGATGGAGATATTGATAGTGTCTCACTGTGGTATAGGTATCTCTACGGATTTTCTTCCAGATTTTAAGACTGATTTTCATTGTGGAAAATACTAAAACATCTGCTACTGATGTCCAGGCTACGTTTAGAGTTCTTCGGCATATCTGATACTCAGCGTTCTGCCGAGCACCACAGTTTAAAAGCTTCTCTTCTTGTCCGAACTGTTTAGCATGCACTTTCTTCTTGTGCACGAGGCTACACTCAAGACGAATAAGTTCAAAATAAATTTTCTAGCTCATACGTTATACTCAGTGTTAATAATTATCAATTTCCTAGAAACTACTTTATTTCTATTGAGTCTCTGTTTTTGAGACCGGCTCTAACCATCTTCAGTTATTTTTGTGCCCGAGCAGCAGAGCTCACCTGTTACTTGTAATGTCTCACTATAATAATCAATTCCTTCAGCATCGTATGATTTATTTTAGGAACACTACTCTACACGTGGTTCACTTTCGTTGATACTTTTAATCTCTTCTCGAGAAGACACTATACATCCCGCTCAACTGATCTTCTAAGCCCTCAGCCGTCATTGACAGACTTCTCATCTCAACGGTAAAGCCTGAAGCCTTTACTTCCTTTCCTTCTCCCTGAATTGATGTGATGTATCATGCTGCGATGTACTAGCTTAGACCATATCACATAGTTTCTTGGTTTTTTTGTTATCAGTCTGAATATTCTCCAAATAAACCATTCGAAAATAAGTCTCAATAAAACCGCAAATTCTCTGGGCAAAACATGAATTAATTTTGAAGGAGAATGTTCGTTTTAACACTCAGGATCGAATTGCGCACAAAGGCGAAATGAGATGAAAAATTGTAAGATATTTTGATTTCAACACATATTAGCTAACTAAAGAACCGGGAAATAAAAACAAATTTTTCTCACCTTTAGGATTTAGACTGAAATTATGTTCAGATAAACACAAATACGTTTAAATTATCACATATAGTATACGTAGCACATCAGGAAAGAGGCATTGATGAACAAAGAAATTCTCAAGGTTGAAGCAAAAATCTATTTCCATTTGTGGATATATATATAATAAAAACATAACAAAATAATGGCAATGAATGGATTACATGAGCCTTGTAACACTTAAATGCTTCCTGTGCTCATGACTGACAGACAGGTTTCACTTGCACACATTTAATAAAATCGTCTTGGGATACCAGGGATAACTAGTACTTGTTACATGATATGAGAGAGAGTACCCCTTTTTCACAAAAAAGGTTTCGCTAATCAACACGGTCACTAACAGTCAAGTGGTGTAGAAGATCTCAGATTAAAATGACAAATTACTCTCCAAAATGCTACGATCATATTACATAGTTCAATGTCATAAATTCATAACTTTTTGCGAAACAAGTTTACTTCCCAAATAAGCTTAATTAACTCTTTATATTTCATTCCTAAGCAACCATTATTGCAATATATTGTTGGCACTGAGAAGCATAATTTCCGGACTCTAATAGAGTTACTTACCGTTTCATCATCGTAGGGTAAAACAGTAGCAGAAGACCATTGGCATCAGCGTCTTTGTGGGGCAGGTTCTCACACTTAAAATTGAAACACTAGTTTGTACATTCCCTTGTTATTTATCATCTTCCATTTTGACGTATTGACAATCACAGTTTAAGAATAAAGATTTTAATTAGTAATTACTTAAGAGAATTTATAACATTTGACAGAATGAACTCATTTTACATCTTGACAAGTGAATATCTGAGACTAATTAGAAGAAGTGCGGTACTGAACATCCAGTTGGTATATATCACCTGTATTTATAAACCAAATTTTATCATATGAATGTTCTTGAAACATAATTATTTTACTTACAACAACTTTATATTTATAATTGAAACTTGGAATTTAACATACTTATATATTTTCTTAAAAAGGAAACTGAGCAATGGCAGAAGTATGATCATAAATTGTCAAAGAGATAACGTTTTCAAACTAGAAATTTCTACAACATAAATATACTGCTTACCAATAACCTTAGAACCATACTTTTTCAATGAAAAATAAGACATTTGTTTAAAAGATCACAACAAGGTCTGACAAACTTAATTCATGAAATTTTCATGTTCGTAGAAGTTTTAAATAATATCTTTTGTCTGCAATTACACTTTAATTACATGATTCCAACAAAAGAAATTATGTAATTAGAAGCAAGACATGGATAATTAAATACTGGATAACAAAGTTTAATCTAAAATTTTGTGAATACAATTTTCACATTTTTCGAAAATCTTATTTGCTTAATTAACGGAATGTTCAGACCCCAGGTGGTAACTGAATGAATTTCTTTCCTGATTTCTTTTCAGATATTTTCCTCATTAATGATAGTATAACGGACCGTCTTTGGTAAATATTCTATTTACAAACTGTAGTTAACAAACAGCCAAACGAAATCCTTCAGTCAGATATAACCCACAATGGATACTAATGTTACCTACACGTGGTCATTTGTGTCGTGCTATACCTATACAGAAATGTGTTGTAACGTATGTCAGAAGCTACAGATAGCTTAGCTCACTAAAGGAAGCCAGCCGACCCTGTGCTAAACTTTAGTGACAGAATTGATATAAACAATTTGTGGTTCTTTTCTGTTCCGCAAACGTGTGAAAGTAAAACACATAAAAATGTACTGGCTTAATTATTCTAATTAAAGTCTAAAATTTAAAATACTTTCCTCGATAAGTGTGCGTGACATCATATCCGTCACTGGACTTTAGTTTCATGTAAATACTGGCCTACACAGGTCTTAAAAAATTGTCTCGAAATTTATGATTACATCACAGAAATTAAGTTGTAGCACTTGCAGCAACGCATGTTGCACTTGAAATAGTGGAATTCATACTAGGATGAACTCTAAAAGTAACTTTCATGCACTTAATAGTAAACAATTCTACGATTTACACATGTCTACCACTGCAGGCGAACTTCCACAATTATCGCTATTTGCAGCTTCTGTCGCATGTCAGACGACAACCCACTTCATCTAAATGCAAATAATAACAACGAACACAGAAAAGACGAAGCAATCTACCACGAAACTATATTAATGCGCTAGAGAAATCACCCATCTGCTGGAATCCGCACACGAGTTTTCATTGCTTAGATCGTCTGATAACTAGTATGTAATCTCATCTAAATACTTGACGCCGAAAGCTAAAAGCCTAATTTCATTATCTGCATTCATTGAGAAAACATGAAATGGTAAAACAATAGAAGAAAGTAACAGTACATTTCGCTGACATCAATGTGGCACATGAGAGTGTGATTCACGATCAAGAACACTGCCATTTAATTGAATGTCAGTGGTGATCCTTTCAGTTAGCGTATAAAGTACTTTGGGGGCACTTGCAAGTAACTCAGATCGTAGATAGAAATGAAGTTACATACTTGAAATACATAAGACCGACTTAAAGTGCTGTGAAGCACGTCATTCATAATAGAAGTACCGTGCTTGACAGAAACTGCTTAATGGCCGGCAAGATAAATATGCGGTATTTTAGCTGGGAGACTGCAGTTGGATGAAAGAGTGCTGTGGATGTTAAATTGAGTGTGGGTGAAAGCAGCTGTTCCACATATTCCGTCTTGAAGCACCATAAAGCTTGCCTTAGATGCGAGACACTTTATTGTATGTTCTATATAAATAAAAGTGCGGAGTCGTTTTGGCTTTTTATTACAAGCTTCCTTATTCAGAGGGAGTATAATCTGTCTCGTTATGATGCCTGTTAAAAAGTTTTAAGTAACCTCTTTTCTCCGTTCAGGGTGAACTTAAAGCAAGGGGAGAGTTGTAAAGGTAGGCAGATCTCGCGGAAAGAGAGAACAATAGAAGATTATTTACGAGCAAAGTGGACGTTTATTACAATCTAATTTTCATTACTTTGCAGAAACACCCGAAGCGATATGGGTACGATATTCATTATGAACGGTCCTGTAACATACACTGCGAATTTATAGACAGTCTTGAGCATAAATACACTGCTCCCCAAATAAATGGACAAAATTATTGATATATTTTTTTATGATTCCTCCTCAATGTATGCGATGCAGCGCAGGTCAGTGTTAGCCTCTTTCTTATGAAGCCCAGAATATCATAAAACTTATATTTTTGAATTGCGCAAGGGTGTCGCCATTGCCTCGCTACAACTAAAACATGCACAATTTACACATTGGAATTATTATATTACACATCAGAATAGTCTTTTGTTTTCTGGAAAACTGAGTGACAAAAATTACCTCCAAAAGATTTTCAATACTTTGTTTTATAATCTATTTGTGAGTTATGAAGGTAGGCATATCATGTGCAACGTAAGAACACTAGCAGATCATATAGGAGGTAGGGGGAAGTTATAGTGAATGGAAGTGAAACAGAAAACATCCTAACGAAAACACATTTAGTATGATAGAGTTTGATTATTGAAAAGACCTCCACACCTAAAAAGGTTGGTTCACGTAGAGCAATTTGCTCTATCGAATTGAATTATCCTCCAACAGAAAATAAATGCTTTCAATAAACAGGGTAGTCGGTCGTCACAAATGGCCGGTTGAAATATCGGGGGAAAATGGCTATGAAACCGCTGCAAAATGAATGAATGGCACACACAATTACTACTAGTAAATCGCAGAGAGCGAATACATAACTGATTAAGACTTCACATAATTTTAACAAAGAACCGGGGATGTTTACTCAAGTCACATGAATGTGATTATATTGCAAGAATTCCATTGAAATCACTGTCTCAAACGAGTTTAATACCGGTATATATTAATTATTAGGCTTTGGGTGAATTAGTACAATTAACAAGCAGAACGGCTGAAGGCACATGATCAGGTATGGAACAGAAACAAAGGAAAATTACAAATCAACACACATCCCTGAGATTTAACCACATAATAGCGCAGGAAACATTTCTGAGGACGTAACTCTGACAAACGAATGATTTGCTAAAAGAGGGCAACATTTTACTTCACGAAGCAACATGAACTCACAAGAGAACTGCTGCGAAGAACAGTAACACTCAGTTGTTACTGGTGCATACAAGTGTCGCAGAAAGTGCCAACGGAGACCGGGGCCAGTTTTTTTTATCGTGGTATGGATCGTTTCCGTAGCTCGACCCAGCCGACCACACTAACTGAAGACGTGGGAAGCTTTTGGATCGACAGCGAACTAGAAATAGAAAAGTCGATCCAATGTGTTGTTTTCCCACTCTCTTAACCAGAAAAAAAACAGAATTTCTGAGTCATTTTAATACGATAGGAAGACATGAAAACTGAACGAAATATAAAAGGAGGCCATGACAGGCCTCCTTCATAGGTTCTGGATTCTTATGTACTTCGTTTAGTATGCTGTTGACAACTAATCTAATTTCCTACGAAGTACGAGAAACACCCAGGGGAAAGAGGCCGCTCATTGCATAATCAATGGCGAAAACTGTAAAGGTTTAGGAGCAAGTGTCTCACCAACTGTTCTGAATTTGTTTCAGATAATAATTTTCTCACAGAGACGTAAGATATTTATCTACCTGCTCTTCCAACACGAAGAGAATTATTTATTCAATTGATTGTTTATTTGTTTGATCCTCTAAACAGCTGATCTATTTACTAAGATTCGGAAATGTCGGCCAGTCGGTGTACGTAAGGTACTACTTCAGAAATACGGTTAAAGGTCATTAAAAACACGAAAATAAAAGAAAGCGGGAATAACTGTAGAAAAAATTGTTGCAAAACCGGAAGCGAATTCTCAAATCTGATGTAAGAAGTACGATCATAACAGGGAGGAGGTGGAGGGGCGAAGTGGCCGGGAAAAAAAGAAAAGAATCCATTCGCCGCTACAGAGTTCGCTGTAGCTTGAACGGCTCTTAGATCTTTGGTCAATCTTCATTGAGTCCGTACACAGTATGCATAGTCCCCATGCACACTGATGAGCCAAAACGTTATGACTACCTGCTTAATAGCTTGTTTGTCTGTCTTTGTAATGAAATGCATAACTCATTCTGCATGTCGAGGATCCGAAATTTTTTTGGTAGGTTTGTGCAGGTATGTCGCATTAAATGTCTACGCACATGTCATGTAATTCGCGTAAATAACGAACCGCTGATTTGCATAGGCGGTGATGGCGTCCGATAGCGACCCATATGGGTTCCATAGCATTTACATCAGGAGAGTTTGGTCGCCGAGACATCAACGTGAGTTCACCATTATGCTCCTCAGACCACTGTAGGATGTTTCTGGCTCCGACACACAGACATTTATCCTGTTGAAAGATGACATCACCGTCGGGGGAAACATCAAACAGAAAGCGATGCAGGTGGTTCGTAGCTGTCTGCGTGTCTTAGATTACTACCACAGCTCCCACGCAAGCGCAGGGAGTTGTCTCCGCTAGCGTAATACTGCTCCCACCAGCTTGAGCGCGTGGCGTGCCGCATGCTACGAGCCGCTGATCGCGTCGATGGCGGCGTTGGTGAAGACGACCCCAGATCTAGTGTAGCAACAATGTTATTCGGAGAGCCCACACTTTTCCTTTGATTGGCTTTCGAATCCCGTTGGTCCCGTGCCTACTGCAATCCTAACTGACGATGTTGTTGTGTCAAAATGTAAACACGCGAAGCTTCTTGTTCAACAAAGTTCAATGAACGGAGCGCTCCAAAACACTTGTGCGTGCACCGGCATTGCGATGATTCACCAGAGATGCCACAGATCCCAATTTGTTCTGCTTTACAGAGCAGGGAAGCCTTCGAATCCCACGTCCTGTGAAGAGTTGTTGGCGTCCACTGGCGCCCAGTGATGGTTTCACTGTCCTTCTACCTCTTTAGGTAGATGCTCACAACAATGGCACATGAACATTCGACAAACTTCGCCGTTTTAGAGAACTCGTTAACAGGCTCTGCGTAATAACAATCCACCCCTTGTCAAAACCTCTTATCTCAAAGGATTTCCTCATTTGCAGCCCATATCTTCGCTAGGGTGATCCCCTGTCCGTGTCTATTCAACTTCCCTACTATTGTTACCGCATCACGTGCCCGCAACGCCACCAAGCGACATCGAAAGTGCAGTGGGCAGTGGTCTTAACGCTATGGCTAATTAGTCTTTACTTCTCTTAGGAGTGCATCCGGTAAAGAACAGAGATCTAATGATTTCTGATCTTAGAGTGTAAGTAATTATGACTGAAGGTGGCACGCGTTAGATACATACGAAACATTTACCAAACAAAACAAGTACTGCTCTAAACACACAAATAGACAACGTCTGTCAACTTGGAAACAGAATCGTGTGAGAAACGGAAGTGCAATTGATCAACATGAATGTCGTCCTGTTCGGCTCACTTGTATCTGTAGCAGAATACACGATCATACGCAGAGCTTAGACATTATTACTAACGTCGAACAAAATAACCCTCCCCCTTCCGTAAATTGAAAAAAAAAGAAAAAGAAAAACAGAGAGACATAGCGAACTCTCGAGCTTAGCGCCTTTGGTAGTGGAAGCCAGGCTCATCCGGTGTTTGTTGATTTTAAAAAGCTTTTGAATTACAGTTATCTCCACCTCTTCTTAGTAAATTTTGTTTAAGTGGGGTATGTTAACTTGCGACTTGATAGATAATTATCTGATACGTCGCCAACATAGTATGCAGGCTGCCACGAACGGTTGTCTCAATAAATTAGAGGTTCATCTTCCGGGTTGTATGGTAGTGATGCATTAAACTTTTTTGTTCCTGACGTTTCGTCCACAGCTGCGGTAAATATCCTCTGAGGTCCTCCTGGTTCGTTTCAGTCGGAAAGGCTTTTTATAGCTCTTCATATTTTTCCAGCTACTATTTTACGTTGACTCTGATGCACTGCCTTAATGTTTCATTCCTAAGTCATTTATATTGCTGCACTCCCTTTTTTGTAAGTATTTTTGTGCTTTCTTCTTTCGTCTATCAATTAAAGGATTGATTCTGTTACGCAACGCTTCTTTATAGTTACCATCCATGTCCTTGTATTTGTCTGCAAAACGTCTCTTTTTGCCATTTTCAACAGAAGTGCCTATTGTGATATTCATTACTGCTGTATCAACACACTTACATAGTTCCTTACCTACAGCTTGTTTCAAAATTCATATTACACACTTCTAGATGTTGTAGAGGGGAAGTTCTACTTATGAACTCATATCCGGAAACATCATCCAACGACGCTACAGTGCGTCAAAGCTGTACTCGCCGGCGCCTGTAAATGTATGTATTTACAGAGGGATTCCATGGTGATGTTACAGACGTCGGACAAGTTTTACATGAGTTTCCATGTAAAATTTGATCTACTACGCCAGCCCAACGACCTCTAGAAATGTGTAACGTGAGCTGTTAAACACCCTCTACACTTTCTGCTCTATTTGACCACAATTATTCCAATGCTGCGTTAATCTCTGACTCTAATGCTGGATCCCCATGCCTTCCGTAAACAGTACTTTTTGGTTTCACAAATTGAAGTAAACCACAGCACTCATTGCACCAACAATATTTTACACTTAACGGCCGGTTTTGAGTACTATAATTCCGGCTTCAGGCTTAAACTGTAACGATGGATGCAATGGAAAATTTAGAAATTTCTGGTAAGGTCTTATGGGACCAACCTGCAGAGGTCATCGGTCCCTAATCTTACACACTATTTAATCTAACTTACACTAACTTACGCTAACGACGACACACACACCCATGCCCGAGTGAGGACTCGAACCTCCGACAGGGGGAGCCGCGCGGACCGTGACAAGACGCCCTTGACCGTGCGTCTACCTCGCGCGGCAATGGAGGCAATGTTACAATTATGGACAAGCTGTCATTCAAAATTTTAAAAATGCGTCAGCAAACTGATAGCCAGGCATTACACACATAAAGCTAAAATGAACTAAGCTTGTCTTTCATCTTATGTCGTCTGTGGAACAAAAGCTCCTTGTCTCTGTTTATAAAATAGATACGTTAACGGGTGTGAAGGAGGACACCTTTTATAATTTCTACCTCTTCAAGCACATTAAGTATGCACCTATACCTAAAATTTGCAGAACTAACTCATTAACATTAACATGTAATTCATATTGATTATCAATCAAATTCATGGTCAAAGATGACTTGGAATGAGCAACAACTTTCTGTTTCTAAAATCGAGTATAAAGTTCCTTCCCATATGACCAATCTATCTCAAATTACATACCAATTAAAATCACTGTGATAGAAACCAGAATTGTAAAATGGTCCTTCTAGTATGCTTCATGATTTATTAACCTAGAGGGTGAACCTCTCAGTGCAAAATATGCTAAACAGTATTAGCTGTCAACAGTTTTCTTCCAATCTCATCAGATACACAACAGTGCTTTGGGTCTCTAGAAAGCATAATATTGTTTCTTGCTCACCTGGAGAAAGAGTTAATCGTTCCGTGTTACGGCCAGTCTCGTTCTTATTCTCTTATTCAACTTATCAATAACATCTGCAGAGTAAGTTTTGGTTCAAATGGTTCAAATGGCTCTGAGCACTATGGGACTTAACATCTATGGTCATCAGTCCCCTATAATTTAGAACTACTTAAACCTAACTAACCTAAAGACATCACACAACAACCAATCATCACGAGGCAGAGAAAATCCCTGACCCCGCCGGGAATCGAAACCGGGAACCCGGGTGCGGGAAGCGAGATCGCTACCGTACGACCACGAGCTGCGGACAATAAGAATTATGTAGAGCAGTATATCCTAATTTACGCAACTCGCTGCCATAGGCATCGGACTCAGGGGAACACTATTTAATCTGCCAAGAAGGGACCTGAAGGCAGAAATTTTATACTAATATGGGTTGTTGGAAGAAGCAAGTAGATCTACGTGAGTAGTGGACTTTTCTTTATGCATGTCTTATTCTAACAAACACTGAGGTCAGGAAAGTCATGGGATAGCGATGTGAATACGTAGAGACGGCTGTATTAGTGCGAACACCAGGTATAAAAAGGGCAGTCATTGGCGGAGCTACCATTTCAACTCAAATGATTCATGTGAAATGGTTTCCGACTTGATTGTTGCAACACAATGATAATCAAGAGACTGCGAAAGTGGAATGGTAGTTGAAGCTAGACGCATGGGGCATTCTATTTCGGAAATCGTTATGGAATTCAATATTCCAGGATAGACAGTGTCAAGAGTGTACCGAGGATATAAAATTTCAGGCCCTACCTCTCACCATCACCTACCGACCGAGAGCAGCGGCGTTTTCGTACATTTATCCATGCTAGCAGACAAGTAACACTGCGTGAAATAACTACAGAAATGAAATTGGGACGAACATATCCGTGTGGACAGTGCGGCGAAATTTGGTGTTAATGGGCTACGGCAGCAGACGACCAACGCGAGTGCCTTTGCTAACAGCACTACATCGCCTGCAGCGCCCCTCTGCGGCTTGCGATCGCATCGATTGGACACTAGAGGAATGGAAATCCGTGGCCTGTTCAGATGAGCCCCGAATTTACTTGGTACGCGCTGGATCCCACGAAGCCAATGGACTCAAGTTGAGAACAAGGCAGTGTGCAAGCAGATGGTTCAAATGGTTCAGATGGCCCTGAGCAGTATGGGACTTAACTTCTGAGGTCATCAGTCTCCTAGAAGTTAGGACAACTTAAACCTAACTAACCTAAGGACATCACACACATCCATGCCGGAGGCAGGATTCGAACCTGCGACCGTAGCGGTCGAGCGGTTCCAAACTGTAGCGCCAGAACCGCTCTGCCATCCTGGCCGGCCAAGCGGGTGGTGCTCCGTAGTAGTGTGGGCTGTGTTTACATGGAATAGACTGAGTCCTCAGATCCAACTGAATCGATCATTGACTAGAAATTTTTATGTTCGGATTTTTGGAGAACATTGTAGCCAATCATGGACTTCACGTTCCCAAACAGCAATGGAACTTTTATGGATGACGGTGCACCTTGTCACTGGGCAACAGGTGTTCGCGATTAGTCTGAAGATCATTCCGGACAATTCGAACGAATAATTTGGCCACCCGGGCCGCGTGACATGAATACCATCCATCATTTATGGTTCGCAATCGAGAAGTCAGTTAGTGCACGAAAACATGCACCGGGAACTCTTCGCAATTACGGATGGCTACAGTAGCAGTATGTGTCACTATTTATGAAGGGGACTACCAACGACTTGTTGAGTCTACGCCTCGTCGAGTTGCTGCACTACTCCGGCAGGAGGATGTCTAACACAACATTTGGAGGTGTCCCATGACTTCTTCTACGTCAGCGCGTAGCTATTTAATGTGCTCACCCAATCTAAGTTCAAGTCCCATTAATCTGTTGAATTCAACAGCTATTCTTTCCATGGCTGCAGTTTTTCGTGCAAACTGTCGCGTTCACACTTAACGTCCTAGTGGAGATCAATAACGTCATATGGATAACGTTTTCAGTATAGAATGCTATAGCCTCATCCAGATGCTTCTTATGAAATTTGTACGCAAAATGCGACATAAAAGCGTTCCCTAAAATGCTTTCTAACGGGAAGCATAGCCGAACTTCACGCTTCCTAGCACTTGATCGTGAAATCTAAAATAATTAAAACCCAAAACCCAATGCTACAATTTTAGTAACCTCTTTATTTTCATCAGGTTGCCTACCACTGAACCTACTAAGATTTTCAAGAACAATGTCACAAATTTGATCTGTAGGTAGATTAGTGTACACATTACAATCATCGAAGGTCGTCATGTGAAAGCTTTGATGTTCTTGCAATATGTGATAAAGGCAATTTTTTATCAGTCTGGACTACCTATAATAGTAATGTTTTTAAGAATATCTAAGTGATCAATTTTACGGAACTTACTCGTCCTACGAAGTCTAGACGTTTTCGGATTCATAACGAGAAGCTGCTTCTACTTTTTTCTGTATTTGAACATGTTAATTTCTTTTTGTGCTTTACGAATTTCACTAGAATTCTTCATAGTGAAGTCTGTACACTTAAATAACTCATTACCGGCAGTGAATTGCTCCTCCTTGTCCGTAAAGTCCTGCTGAGAAAGCACAACCGAAGTTTTCTCTTTATCCGTCCAAACAATTGTGGCATTATTGCATGTTTGTCATCGAGTTCAATGATTGCCATTCTCTCCTCGAGTATTGTCTACTCTTTTATTTCTCTCCCCATATTATCTTGTAAAAAGCTACTAGTCCGCAAGGACACCTTACTTTTAAGAGGAACCGAGACATTGGCACACTCTACAGCTACTGTTGTGTGTTCAACTGTCCCTGAATTCCGTTAAACAGAGATGTTTCTGTTTTAGATTATACGGCAGTCCCTTAGCTGTCTATTCTCGTTTTTATTGAAAAGAATACCTGCCTTCCATATCGACTTCCATTCCTTTTTATGTCATCATATAAGTCCTCTCCTCCCAGATACCTTCAGTGTAGTCTTTACTTGTATCCACTCTCCCCCCCCCCCCCCCCCCCCCCCCCCCCCCTGCACGAAATAGTGGAATTCCGCCCACACTCTTCATTATAATGCCCTTGCTTCTAATTTCACACATGGTTCTTCTGACTTTTCCATATACTGAATCTGTTTTACCGACAATCATTTGCTTTTAGGTTTCTTCATATTGAACCTGCAGCCATATCGCCTTGGCCACCGCTGCGTTCGTACTTATTTCATTGAAACTGAGTTATGCTGCTGTATTGTTGCGTCTCCCCGTACAATTTTGTACATCCATCTTTAGTCGATCTGTTGCCTTCTTCTCTTACGAAAGGTTTCTTCGCAATTGCTTTCACTGTACTGGTTTCTGCTAGTCCATCTTCTGTGACTGTAACTGCCCTTTCTAGAGATGCTAGTCGTACCGTCATATGACGACAAGTTGAAACTCGTAATGTACTCTGGAAAATTCAAGAACGTGAAGTGGTGCAGTTGATAAGGTTTGGGAAGGAATTATATGACATGGGAGTGCCGGCCTCCCGACCTTCGAAGCTTGTATACTCACTGGTTAACTTTATTGTGACACTGTACTTCTTCCCTATGCTCGTCTTTTCGGAGACGCATTTGTTCCTGACTTGGTTTCCATGGTTGGCGACTCGGGATCGCATGGAACTGTGCAGGTGGAAGAGCTCTTGAAACGATATGTATTCGGCGAAATTATGGACTGGCCAATCTCTTCCTCCGACTTAAGTCCCATCGCGCACGTGAGAGATGCATGTGTTACGTCACTTCCACGTGTACCACTTTCATTTACCAGATCCGAAACGGGAGTAATGCGGAATCTTTTTCCAAAAAAGAGATGATCATGACTTTTTCTCACATACATGCCGCATGTCCACTATATACACATTACGTGCATTGTTTTCTGGATCCTCATGTTGTTGATCATTGTTGATTCTTCCTCCTTTTAGGGACAAATAGCCTAAAAGTCCTCCGCTCTCTTCAACAAAGCTGTCATATTGTTGCTCATGATCTTTCATTAAAATTATAAGCAGCAGCTATGGCCGTACCCAGTATTCCTGACGCTTTGATTGCTACTGGAAGAAATTATCGCCATACCAAGGTGACGCTTTGGGAACACTGATGTTACGTTATCTTTAAGATAATGATAGAAACATTTAGGGAGTAGACAACCAGCTGTATGAACAGCAACAATTGTAAATGAACTCAGAATCGGACAATAACCTTAGAACTGAAAACCACAAGGAGTGACATGAACAACAGATAGAGAGCAAGTAAATAAAATTACATAGTAGAATTAGAGCTGCGAGAAGAAAGTGACTGAGCACTGCGCGTCTTTAGTCGAAGCGGAGCACGTTGAGTAGACGATACACCCTCAGAATTACTGAGATCTTATGGAAGAAATACTACAAAAATACTATTCTGCTTAGTGTGAAAGATATATGAAGCAAGAAAGGCAGACGACACACCCTCAGAATTACTGAGATCTTATGCAAGAAATACTACAAAAATACAATTCTGCTTAATGTGAAAGATATATGAGACAAGAAAGGCAAAAATACAGTCAGAATTCAGGAATGTAATATTCAGTGCTATGGAAGGCAGGTGCTGACAGATGAAAGTATTATAGAACTATTAATTTAATACGTAAATCTGAAAAAAATACTAACACAAATTATACGTAGAGGGATAGAAAGTCGGGTAAAAGTTTTCGGCAGAGTAGATCGGTGCGGGTTCCGGAAAAATCCAGGAATCGGCGTGGTATAGTGCTCCAAATTGGTGAGCAGCATTGCCTTATTATCTCATTGAGAGACGTCTGGTAAGCCGCAACATTATAAGAGTGCAACGTTTACCATGTCCTGAATATGCCGTTATGTCACTGCGAGGAGCAATTTAATTATTAAGATTTTATTCAAGAAGAGAGAACGTAACCGGTGGAAAACAGTATCGCAAGTTGTAATAGGACGGACCATCTGAGAGAAATACTGACCCTACGACTCATCTTACAAGATAGGTGAAAGAAAGAAAATCCCATGATCGAGGCAATCGTATGTCTCCAGAAGACTTTTAACAGTTTTGACTCGTATACATGTTTAGATACGCTGCATCGGAATGAAGGAAGACGCGTGTAACGTTCCGTCGACATGGAAGTCATTAGAAATGGAGAACAAGGTTGGATTCTGTCAGGGATCGGGAAGGAAACAGGTCATACCCCCTTCAAAGTAACCATCCCGGCATTTGCCTGGAGAGATTTGGGGAGTTGACACCGTCCGCGGTTAGATACAAACAGTGAGAGCTTATCTAAAACTCATACAGAAACAAGACTGCAGTTAACAGAGTCAAAGGAAGAGTATGATTCAGAGTTGTAGCCTATTCACGATACTATTCAATCTGTACATTGAACATGCAATAATTGAAACCAAGGACATACGAGGAAAGGAGATGAAAGATCAGAAGAAGAAATTACAAAGTTTGACGTTTGCCGATAACGTTGATTTGGGAAGACTAAGGATCTCAAAGTGCCGTTGCACAGAATGGTCAATGTCTAGAAAAGAAATTACTGGGTGAAAAATTACAAAAAAATTAAAACAGGAATAATAGAATGTAAACGCATTACGTCAAGTAAAGCGAATGGAGTTAGATTCGCAAATCTACTATGCTATCAAAACAAGTTTCCCGAAGTACAGTGAAGATAAAACGTAGTGTGGCAATAGTAATTAGCGCGAATATAAACTTAAATCTTAGGAAATTTTTCAAGATATTTATCATGATGTAGCCTTGTAAAGAAGTGAAACATGGACATTAAAAATTTCAGGCAAGAACAATATAGAATGTTTCGATTTGTGGTGCTGCAGAAGAGCGCTGAAAATTACACGGATAGAACAGATATTTAATGAATAGGTACTAAATCGAATTAGAGAGCACTGAAATTGCATGTTGATTCTTTCAAAGAAACAACAGCAACCAGTCGCTACTGTTTATTTACACAAATAGCGCCGTTACCAGTTTCCAAACCGACACGTTCATTTATAGACTGCTGTTCACGTCTCAATACACATTTTTTGATGATTACCAAAATTTTTCACTCTTCTTATTTCCTTTTGTGTGTATGTACTTAGGGTGCCTGGGTCGTCGAAAATTCCGCGTCGTTTTCATGTACATCTACATGGATACTCTGCAAATCACGCTTAAGTGCCTGGCAGGAGGTTCATCCAACCACCTTCACAATATTTCTCTATTATTACACTCTCGAACAGCGATCGGAAAAAATCCAACACCTGTATCTTTCACTGCGAGCTCTGATTTCCCTTATTTTATTATGATGATCGTTTCTCCTTATGTAGGTAGGCGTCAACAAAACGCATTCGGAGGAGAAAGCTGGTGACTGAAATTTCGTGAGAAGATCCCGCCATAAGGAGAAACGGCTCTGTTGTAATGATGTCCACCCCAAATAATCATGTCCTAGACACTCTCTCCCATATTTCTTGATAATAGCAAACATTCTCCTCTTCTCTGAACTTTCACGATGTACTCCGTTAATCCTATCTGGCAAGGATCCCACAGCGCGGAGCATTTCGCCAGAAAACGACGGACAAGCGTAGTGTAAGGAGTCTCTTTATTAGATCTGTTGCATCTTCTAAGTGCTCTGCCAAAAAATCTCAGTCTTTGTTTCACCTTCCACACAACATTCTCTATGTGTTCTTCTCAAATTACGTTGTTCGCAATTGTAATTCCTTGCTATTTATTTGAATTTACGGCCTTTATATTTAATTGATTTATCGTGTAACCAAGGTTTAACGGTTTCCTCTTAGCTCTCATGTGTATGAGCACACACGTTTCATTTTTTAGGGCCAAAGGCCAAATTTCGCACCATACAAATATCATTTTTTGTTTTGATCTTTTGCTGAATTTACTAGAAGATAAACTACTGCATCATCTGCAAACAACCTAACACAGCTGCTCAGATTGTCTCCTAAAGGACCCGGGGCGCCGCCAGAAATCAGTTGTTTTACTCGACGACTTTCCGTCAATTATTACGGACTGTGACCTCACTGACAGGAAATGGCGAACCCAGTCGTATAACTGTTTTGTTGTTGTGTTGTTTACTTGTGTTCACGGTACAGTGCAGAGCATATAAAAGTTGATTTCTTGTGTGTATATCCACATAGCGTAAAGCACCGCAGCAGTAACACACACACACACACACACACACACACACACACACACACTCTGTTGTTCCCGCTGATTCAGATTTTTAGTGTTCCAAGACAAGCCTTATTTGGCACTATAATCACGCTGACATCACGCGATAGTCTTCCAACTCTCTGTGCAGGACTAGGAGATCTATGCCAACATGCTTCCGCCCTCTCATTCATTTCCGTCGACTGGTTTATATGCTACGTTACTTTGTCTCTCTCATCCTCAAGGTCTAGACCAGAGGGGCAGTTTTGACAGTGCGGCTGATAATGGAAGCAAGACTAAAGAAAAATCAGGACACGTTCACACGATTTGTCAACCTGCAAAAAGAGTTTGACAACGTAAAATGGAGTAAGATGTTCAAAATTCCGAGAAAAAAGGTGGTAAACGATATGGCACGACGGGTAATATGCAATGTGTACAAGAGCCAAGAGAGAACAATAGGAATGGAAGACCAAGAACGAAGTTTTTGTATTAAAAAGGCTGTAAGGCTGGAATGTAGTCTTTTGCCTCTCCTGTTCAATTTATACATCAAAGAAGCAGTGCCCTAGATGAAAGGAAGATTCAAGAGTGGAGTTAAAATTCGAGGTCAAAGTGTATCAATGACAAGATTAGCTGATTACATGCTATCCTCATTGATATTAGAGAAGTATTACAAGATCAGCTGAGTGGAATGTACAGTTTAACGAGTACAGAATATGAACTGAGAGTAATTCGGAGAAAGACAAAAGTAATTGGAGCTAGCAGAAATTGTAAGAGTGATAAACACAGCATTAGGATTGGTGATAACGTGGCCGATAAGGAATGTAATTATGCTATCTAGGCAGCAAAATAACCCTGACGGACGGAACAAGGACGACATGAAAAGCAGACTAGCAGAGGCGAAAAGGGCATTCCTGACCAATAGAACTCTACTAGTATCAAACATAGGCGTTAATTTGAGGAAGGAATTTGTGAGAACGTATGTTTGGAGCACAGTATTGTGTGGTGGTGAAAGATGGTGTGCATGAAAACCGGAACAGAAGAGAACTGAAGCATTTCAGATGTGGTGCTATGATTCATATTGGTCTAAGCACTATGTGATTTAACATTGGAGGTCATCAGTACCCTAGACTTAGAACTACTTAAACCTAGCTTAACCTAAGCACATCACACACATCCATGCCCGAGGCAGCATTAGAACCTGCGACTGTAGTAGCAGCGCGGTTCCGGACTGAAGCGCCTAGAACCGCTCGGCCACAGCGACCGGCTTGTGGTGCTATAGAAGAATGTTGAAAATTATTTGTACTGGTAAGAAACGGAGTGGGCAGGTTCTCCGAAGATTCTGCGAGGAAAGGAATGTATGTGAAAATCACTGACGAGAAGACGGGACAGGATGGTATGACATCTGTTAAGACATCACGGAATAACTTCTATAGTACTAGAGGGAGCTGTCAAGGGTAAAACCTGCAGAGAAAGACAGAGATTTGAATACGTCCAGCAAATAATTCAGGACGTAGGTTGTAACTGCTGCGCTGATATGAAGAGTTTGGCACAAGGTAGGAATGGGTGGCGAGCCGCATCAAACTAGTCACAATACTGATACCTCAAGAAAAAAGTTTTGCAAAGCAGTGTCCATTACTCAGTCACGGCAGAGAGGGTGCAGACAGGAAACCACTATAAGAGTAGAATACACCCGACTCACGTGGTGCCGTTCAAACGGCCATGTCTGAGTGAAAGACGCTGTCACTGTCACTGCACATTATCTAGGTCAATCGCTCACCAAAGTAATTCACATGAAACATCCCTTTAAATTCGCCAACGACTTCTATATTGTAATGATCGATTATCTGATACAGAAGCGTCTTTGCAGTATATGTCCAATTTTAGAATACGCGGGAAGACGTCAGTTTCGAAAATTCTCGTGATAACAGGCAGTTCTGAATTGGCTGAAGCCAAATTCCTATGGTGACCACGAAGTCGTTCCAGCTCGGTACTCGCGTGCCTGTGCTCCAGAGGTATGGTTATTACAGCGGCTCAGGGGAAGGGAACAACGCATGCAAGCTGCCTGAAGCGGCCTCGTGGGCCGTTTAATCTGGCTGAGTGACCTCGCGAGGATAGGCTGCCCGCATCGCATCGCCTGAGCTCGGCTCACGCCACGCCACGCCACGTCAAGGCTTCAGCTGCTGCTCCTGCTCCACGTCACATCACGTCGCGTCATGCCATCAGCAATCGATCTTCATAGCGGCGCTGAGCCGGCCGGAGCCCTGCCACTGCAGGCAGCTCAGCGCGAGGTCGCGCAAGGGCCGACAGACTTCCCTTCCCCTCCTATTAGCCTCAATGGAGCAGGGCGTCGTTTACGCTCTGTGATGGCAATCCCATTATTGCTACGTCGAACAGTTAGTCGGCAACGTACACTGCTGTGATTGAAACGGAAAGCAATAAATACTAACATACAGGATGGTCAGAAACAGCCTCAAAAGTTTCTAAGGGTGCTGCATGGAGGCTGTGTTGAGAAAAAATAAATACGAAACAAATTCGATGCGTTTTGTCGTTTCCGATGTATTGAGGTGATGCATAGGTTATAAAATTTCTCTCCGTAAGTTTAATAAGCACAACAAACAAACATAAGAGAGACCTTAGTTATCAATAAAATTCCGTCACCGCTGGGGTAATATTTCGAATCTGCGGCTGCAGGCGAAGATCTAGTGTAGCCATGTTCGGAGTGTATTTTCATCTGGAAGGGAAGTTCCTTGAAGGTTGTTCGATAGAGAGCGGAAAAGGTAAAAATAAGATGGCGCAAGAACAGGTGAATGAGGTGGGTGCGGAATGACTTCTCTACCGGTCTAGCAGAATGCAGGCGGGCGCTATAGAGGAATATAATTACTCCACGCAGTCTTCCTGGTCGTTGTTTTAGGATTGAGTCTGCAAAATGTCTCAGTTCTTGACAACAAACGTCAGTACTGATGGTTACAACTCGAGGAAGCAATTGGTAGTACACAATACCGCGCTGTTCCACTAGATACATAACGTCACCTTTTTTGACCGCGGACAGGTCTTTGGGGGGGGGGGGGGGGGCGGGGGAGAGGAGCTGCTGTTTTACTTGGGGCGTACGATTCCTTTCTTTTCCTTATATTAGTATAAAGACACGATTGCTCGCCAGCAGTAACGCTACATGACAGGAATGATAGGTGTTGTTCAAGAGGCAACTGATGACATGCAAGCAAAGATGCTAATATGACCCCCCACTGATTTTTGGGATTTTGGCTTAGAGCATGCTGTACCTATACTCAATTTCTGAACGTTTCCCCATTGCATGCAAATGTTACACGATGGTGGAATGACGGCAGTTCATCACATTTGCTAGTTCTAGAATACACTGAGGCGGATAACTGTGGATAATGTATTTAATCGATCTCCCTCAAACGACGGAAGTTGTCCTGAACATGGAGTGTCACTAACGTCAAAAAGTTTGTCCTTAATACGGGAAAACCAATATCTTGCCGAGATCTATCCAGTGACGTTATCTCCATAAACGGCACAAATGAGGAGACTAGTTAAGAGAAATAGACAGGAGTTTGCACCATGTTTACCGCAAGTAAACCTGTGAGAACGGGTCGTGTGTCGTGCTGTGGTGAGTCAGTTGATAGAGCACTTGTCCGTGAAAGGGAAAGGTCCTGAGTTCGAGTCTCGATACTGCACACGGTTTTAATCTGCCGGTTACACGCAGCGCCGATGTTTCCGGCTGCGTCTGATGCTGTCACCCTTCTGTTGAACTGAACAAGCGACAAAATAGCAACAGTGAATTACAAAGAAAATCCGAGAGTCGATAAATAAATCCATAGCAAGCAGAATGCCACTATGCGAAACAGAAGCGCTGAGCAACTTACGCAACAGCCTAATAATTAGCATTGTAGTTAGCCAATAATGCAGTTACCGTCGCTAATTGAAGCAGCCGGCCAGAGATAGTGCCTCCTAACGTGTTCTTAGTTTGGTTTCCTCAAACCAAACAAACGTAGCCTTTACTCACCTATCATAAATTTATCACTTCCGAAAAAGGCACATTGTAACTGGTAAAGAGCATATCAAAAAGTGGTACCTCACGGACCCACTGATCTTTGTCCATTACCACATACTAGGGCACGAAAGTGTTTAAATCGTCTCTCGCAAACACCTGATTGGTTAAGGTGAATTCCAGTTAAATCGGAAACGGGGCAAGGTAATGTGTTTATTTCTTAACAATTGTATGTCAGCACAACCTACACTCCAAAACGGTTACGTGCTTTCCATGCTGTTTCCGACCGTGTTGTATAAAGGGAATCTTTTCTACACGATACTCTAATAAACAGTAGGACGAATATAGGCTATATACGTTTTTTAAGACAGCTATGCTCTTGAAACCGACAAAACAATGCTGTGTCTCGAAAATCTGCGGTTTCGTTTTATTTCTAGCAGTCGGTTTGAAGTAAGAAAGTAGGATATTTATACCACTAGAAAAACTGTTATTTCTACTGATATTGTTTCACTGTTTTAAAAAATAATGAATGCACAATATAAATACACAATAATGAATACACAACAATGTGCTGTTTTGTTTTCTCCCTCGCCGACACATTTTACAGAAGACCAGTGCATTGGGAAAGTGTTATAACGGTTCGTATGTAATATCTAATTAATAAATATGTAACCAAAATTAGTGAAACACGTAAATAAAAACTTAACGATTTAATTACACATAAATCGTAAATTTTCTTTGTTTCCTAGAAAATTTAAGTTCACTGGTTGGCTGGTCTGGCATCTATGTTAATTCTTAATCAGTTCACTTCTGCTAGAACGTTTTCAAGTTTAACTGTCTCCTATTAATGCATTTGAATCACAACGGAACTGGATGCATAATGAATTATAGTATACTTTTCCAAATGTTCTATTCTCACACACAATCTTCCGTCTGACAACATGTTTTTAGAAATAGATCGCTCATCTTCAGAAGAAGTCAACGGTGGATGTTTATACATAGGAAGGGAAATAGTAACAATAATCGCAGGGGTCCTACAATATCACCATTGAATAAGCATGACAAAATAACAAGATTTAATGAGCCAGGGTTCTTATTCAGCACAGATTGCAGTTTATTGGAAACTACACTACCCGTATCATTAGTAAAACACGACCTTCAGAAATGCTTATTCCATTTCTCTCACAAGCTCTTGGAGAGACATATTTCAAGTTTACAATTACTTGATACTGTCGGTAATCCACCTGAAGTGACTTGCGGTGTATGGAACTCAAATCAACACATTAGAACTGTTGAATGTTGAGAAGGATTCACTCACAGACACTGCAGGATCGTAAGAAAAGTTTACATCATTGACTTCATAGTGCCAAACTGCTTACTGTAGAAAATCGCAACTTCAAACCATGCTGTCCACCTCGTTATCACTGGCTCTGGAGGCAGTTACATCAGGTAGCTACTGCTTATAGCGTTGTATACGGTAAAGAAGTTTCAACAAAACTTCCTTGTTTGCCTCTGGGAGTTGATGTCCAACCGTCTCTACCACTGGTTTCAATGCATGATCAACACGAGTAACATGCACTGAATAAAATACATTAAAAGATTTCCCCGCTGCAAGTGTGTACATCTATAGGGCCCTCTCTTCTTTTGCTCCATCTGGCCACAGTGCCTGCAATCCTCCATTAATGAATCTAGCAAATCTTCAACTATTTATAACTTCTAAACGTTCACAATAAATTAAACAGGGTTTAGATGCAGCCTCAGAGTCCTGCTGTCCAACAATTACATCAGCAATGGAACGGGCTACGGCATCTATCGTCTCATCAGCAGAAATCCATGTAGTTGATATGGCAAATTCAGCATTGAGTTTTTCCTAATATGTCAACATAAAAATAATCCAGGTAATCTTCCATGACGCGTCGGGAATGGTTCAAATGGCTCTGAGAACTATGGGACTTAACTTCTGAGGTCATCAGTCCCCTAGGACTTAGAACTGCTTAAACCTAAGGACATCACACACGTCCATGGCCGAGGCAGGATTCGAACCTGCGACCGCATCGGTCGCGCGGTTCCAGACTGTAGCGCCTAGAACCGCTCGGCCACACATGCCGGCTCGTCGGGAATGTTGTGGTTTTAATATTCCTGATACAAACGTTTAAATTCAGTTATCTGAAGTTTGTTCGAGGGTATGGTCCCTGCAATCTGTGCAAGACTGAGTTCTTTGTAAAAGTCATTGTTAGATGACGAAGGTTGTCCCTGCAACTATGTAAGTGGAAGATGTTCCTTTGAAGAAATCCGTTACTTATACCTGATATATAGGTTACTTTGTAAATTTTGTTTAGTTTGAGATTTCACCGTACATGTTATACGGTTATCACAATTTGGCAGAGTATTATTTTACTATCAGTGGTTAAAGCACTGTCAATAAGAACCCATGTTTTCTGCTTTGAAGACAACGTGGACGCAACTGGTGCCATGGTTAACTTAAATGCAGCCGACTGTTACACAGTGTGAAGCTCTTGAGAACTACAAGTGTTTAGGATGGAGCTGTTGCTGATGATGACGATTTTGATTTGTGGAGCACTCAACGCCGTGGTTATCAGCACCCGTACCAATCCCCCATCCTTTCACTTTCCAGTTTCGCCATTTTCCAGTATGATGATGAAACCATGAGGAAAATACCAACACCCAATCCCTAGGCCGAGAATATCCCCGAACAAGCCGGAAATCGAACAAGGGACGCCGTGATCGACAGACAACAACGCAATGCAGAGACAGCGAAACTACTCATTGTTGTCTAAATCAAATTTATGTAATCTACTTTTGAGTGTAATGGGACTGACGACAGTATGAAAAACACAATAGTAAAACAGTTTTTTCCCTTTCTTGGATGTAACGAAAATCTGTGGGACTCAAGAAAACGTATAATAATTCCGCAATGACATTAAAATATGAAAACGTATGCAGTTTAGTGTGAAACACGTATTATACCACAAAATATATAATAAAAACATGTAATTTTAAACTTTGAAATAAGTGTCCTTTCAATGTAATTCGACAACATTTTACGTTTTCTTATAAAGCATATAAAGGAACAGAATATGTAATTATATAAAGTGCAGGCTTTACTCTTGAGCACATAATTACAACACTACTGAGCAATCTTAATCGTCCGAAACTGTAACGCTACCCGTTCACAGATTAAAAATAGCGAAAAAAATGTCATTCAGGCTGCACTCTTAACAGATCCAACAGCTGCGGAGATCTGCCTCATACCCATTTTACCAATTATTCCATCCGATTTACCATTTCAGTTTAAGGAAATTAACGTTTTGTGTCCAATAACAACATAGAAGGCTTGAGGTCAGACATTGAAATACGTTGCAATTGATTTACGATCAGAGTGTTTTTACCATAGTCAACTAACTGTAAGTGGCCTTTCAAAATTGGTAGTTCAGTAACCCAGTCCATACGCATACCGTAAGGTAACCGAACATGGTGTATATTCTGAAGTTCTGGAACTGCACTAAATACAAAAAAATCTCAGAAAACAATATGAACCAAAAACGGAAACCAAGTAGCCTTTTTCATTCATATTCCACATGGTTACATGCAACAGTTTTCCTTTGGTTTTACTGGGTCAGATTTTTAGTTGGTCCTGGAGATCACATGTTGTATTGTTGACGAATTGGTAATATAAGACAAGTGGAGCCAAAGAATATAATATCACATGAGGATTTTCACACGAGAATCTTGTAAGGACTATTGGCTACATATTCATTTCTGTTTTGTGCTCGGTTTCTCCAGGTGCCTTCAATCCTCAGGGCTGCCAGGTCCTTCGCCAGAACGTTGAGACAGAGCTGTCTGTGTGGTCCTATAGAGCGTCTGGTGTCTGATTTCCTGTCTTTCTTCTGGCATGCGGGCTACATGGCCTGCCGATTAGATTCTTTTGCTGTTCACCTCCTGTAGTATTGTTAGTTGTTGCATTAAGAGATAGATTTCCTCATTATGTCTCTTTCTCAGTTCTCCTTTATTTAAGATCGATCTCCACATCTTCCTCATTAATCGTCTTTCAAATATTAATAGTTTCTACTTTTCGAGTTTTGTCATCCTCCAGGTTTCTGAACTGTAAATGACTGCTGGGGATATCACTGTGTCATACATTGTCAATTACTATTCGCTGATATTGATTTTGTTCTAAGTGTCCCTCTGAGGGTGTACATTCACTTCATTCCCATTGCTATGCTTTTCTTGATGTCGATTTATATGCTGTTGTTGCTGGTAAACCATGATCCCGAATACTTGAACTCAAGACATTCTCGCTGCTTGTCTTCTTTCCAATTGCATAAAGTCCGTCTCATCTTGATTCACCTTTAGTCCAACATTCTGTGCATAGTTGCCCATTGCTTAGTACATGTTTTTCAACTCGTAGCTTCATTTACTTGGCAGTAGTATATCACCTGCATATGGAGACAACTGAAACTACCATTCATCTGTACTCCAGTTTACTTCTGCTACCTACATTCCATCATTATTTTCTTTAAGATGATGATGAACGGAACACGTGAGAGAGCATCCCCTTGTCTTAGACCTGTCTCACTCTCGAACGGTTCTGACATAATGCCTGATAATCGCACTGCTGCTCTTGACCCATCCATACAAGTTTGCCCTATTCTCACTAGCTTCTCAAGGGTTCTGCTGTCGAACAAACTACAGATATTTGTATCATATTCCCAGCGGTTGTCGACCAGTTCTCTTAGGGTGAAAATGTAGCCTGCTATCGATCGGTTTGGTCGAAAGCCAGCTTGGTATTCCTGTAAATTGTTCATTGTGAATTGTTGTAATTTTCTGAGGATGACGATAGACGATACCTTGTACATTACATTCAGCAAGCTGATTCGTCTGTAATTAACACATTATATTTCGCTCCCCTTCTTGTATATCTGACATGTTAAGGGCAACTTCCGTTGCTCTGACAATGTCTCGTCTTCCATAAAAACACTGTCTGTTTTGTCGCGCAGGGTAGCCGTGCAGTCTTGTCACGGTTCGTACGGCTCCCCCAGTCGGAGGTTCGACTACTCCCTCGAGCATGGATGTTTGTGTGTCTTTAGCATAAGTTAGCTTAAGTTAGTTTACTTAGTGTGTAAGCCGAGGGACCGATGAACTCAGCAGTTTGGTCCCATAATCTTTACCACAAAATTCCAAATTTCTGTCTATTTATATGTCTTTAAGTGGAAGCTCTCGACACCTTCTTTGATTAATTCTCTTGTTAACCTGGGCTCATCTTGGGCTTTGTTTTTCTGAGTCATTTCACTCCACTTCCACATTTTTCTCAGGCATTTCCCGTTGTTCTTCATCCTTCCTTTCCTGCGCGATATGTAGTAGACAGTGGATAGGGAGATCCAAGAGTTCTGAGAATTATTCTCTCCAATTATTTCTTTGTCATTTATCAAGTTTCCATTCTTCTCTCCAGCGCGATAGGTCGGGCTTTTCAAGCCACGTCAGTGATTCTGTATTGCGAAGTTGGTCCTCAGTTCTCGCTGTGGCTCAATGCTTCATCTTGTTCTCAGGATTCGCTTTGACCCCTACTGCTCATTCTCTCTGTCAGCCAGCCATCTCTGCCTTTTCCTTCACTTCTCTGTAGCCTTCTGACATGTCTCGTTGAACCATACTCTCTTCTTCCTTCTTCCCAACTTATGGTGTGCTACACTTAGTGGTGTTTCAAAACGGCTTTTGATGTCTATAACACATTATTGGACTTTCACGCAGTTTCCTAAGATTCAAAGTATGTTCTAGAATCTCCTGCTTCTTCTTATGCGTGTAGCTGAACATCATTTTAAATTTACACACAACTAGCGAGTGGTCTGATGCGTAGTCGGCTTCTCTGTACGACCTGATGTTCATGACCCTGTGGCTACAGCGCTGGTCCACCAATACGTGATCTGTTTGGTTGAGAGTTCCTCCTTCCGGTGAGCGTTATATTAACTTATGTATTCTCTTATGTTCAAAGTAAACAGAACTTTCTCACAGGTTCTTTGAGATAGCAAAGTTGATCATCCTGTGGCCATTATTATTGGTCTAGTCATGTAAACTCGCCCTTCCTATAGTTGGTATATATAATTTCTCTTTTCCTGGATTTGCATTAAAATGTCCCAGCAATATCTTGGTATTTTTAGCTGGTGTTCCGTCCACTGTTTGTCCTAGTTAGTTATAGAACTGTACCTTCTCCTTACCTGATCGTCTTTTCACATTTTATGTATGCGTACTATCTATGAGATTCTTTTGTTAACAGCTTTGAATTCCTTAACCGAATTTGCTACTTTGTCATGTATCACTAAACCAGTTCCGAATTCATGTTTATCTATACATTCTCCATAATATAGCATCTATCCATCTTGCTTGCTGGTATCCTCATCCAGCCATCTCCTCTTTTGTGCTACCACGAAGTCCAGTTTATATCACTTAAATTCTGAGGCCATGGCCTGGATGGTTCCTGGTCTACACAGGCTTTGAACATTTCAGGACCCAAAATGGATATTTCCAAATCTTAGGCCATATTTATTTAGAGCTTTTCGCCTTCCATTGTATCCATCCGCACTTGAAGGCAATTTGTGTCTCGTAAAAAGACCTCTTTGTGGAGTTGGGTTGTTAGCCCAATGGCCAACCCCTCCTTCCTCACCCGGTCAAGGAACTAGCAATGGCTGTTGCAGCATAACTTACTCCAAGGATGAATATTACATTAAAATAAAATATTTTAGTCTTTATGAGATAAGTAAAATCATTTTTTATGGAAGTGGTTTACTCTATTCACCCACTGTAGTTCGTTTGATGATTCGAAGAATTCATTAATTTCATGAAAGTTAGATATATAGTAATTTTTGTTTTGTTTTTAGTTTTCATTCATGTAACTGTCCATTATCCTTTCCTGCGTTCATGCGACATTTTTTTTTTTATTATATGACTGCGTGGAGTCTCTTCTTTCGGACATTTCCGAAAGAGCAGACACCATGCGGAATCCGCAGCTGTGATACATATTACGTAAATTGAAGATGGATTGAGGAGAAAGGTAAGGAAGGGGAAGATACTATTGATGTCAGCTGCGTTGGGACTTTATGCGGGAGACAGAGGCGAGTGAAAATATATGCCCTAGTCACTAGGCAGTTGCATTAACGGGAGGTAGAACGTAATTGTGCATTCAAAGAACAGACATTACGCATTCATATACCTGATTCGCCTCAGTGGGCAATGACTCCACCACCTTCAATGTAGGTCCATTACGTTCAACGTCCTGCACGATTTGAAAGTAGCGAACTCTGAGGACTCGGACAGGGACTAGGGATAGGTGGCAGCCTGCCGGTGTGGCCAAACGGTTCTAGGCACTTCAGTCTGGCACCGCGCGACCGCTGCGGTCGCAGGTTCGAATCCGGCCTCGGGCATGGATGTGTGTGGTACCCTTAGTTTAGTTAGGTTTAAGTAGTTCTAAGTTCTAGTGGATTGATGACCTTAGATATTAAGTCCCATAGTGCTCAGAGCCATTTGAACAATTTTTGGATAGGTGGAACTGGATAGGAACGTGGGACGGCTGAGAGGTGTGACGAGATACTCCGCGAAATTACTGTCGGCAGAGTGTCGAGGTGGCACAGTGGTTGAAACAAATGCGTAATGAGCAGGAGGTCACGTGTTCGAACCTCAGTCCAACACACGTTTCCTCTCGTCATCGATGATTCCGCATAAGGTCCTGATGCATCTGACATTAACATTTCCTTCTCTTTCCTTTCCTTTCTCTCACTTCTCACTTCGATTTACATAACTTGTTGCATTCCATTATTCCTGTTCCGTTTCACGGTTTGTCAATCTTTCATTTTTCTTAAAAATTTTTATGTATAGTATCCGATTTTGTCCTAGTATAAAACAACAAATCCGCTCTATAAATAATACTTTCAATCTATCATTGTTCCGCGTGAGAATGAAAATCCTGTTTAGAACGCTAACTGTCTGTTTCAGCTGCTACTATCTGCTGTCAATCATTAACCTCTAAAAGTGTCCTTGGAAGATTTAGAATGTCTTCATACGTGTGTGTGTGTGTGTGTGTGCCTGTGTGTGTGTGTGTGTGTGTGTGTGTGTGTGTGTGTGTGTGTGTGTGTTTATGCATTTGTTTGTGTGTGTAGGTACAGTTAAGGATGATGGCAGTAGGCAGAGGGAGGAAGTACAAACGAAGGGAAGTATTAAACAATTACCTCAGAATACCTGTATGATGTCCATAATCTGTACGTAATTGCGAAGTTACGCCATGTAAATACTAATACAACGCCATGTAATTACTAATACAAATTGCCCAGCCGCTTGTTGGTAAACAGTTCTGTCTCGGTGGGAAAAATTCGCGCCCATATTGTAGTGGTCACTCATTATACCAATGCACAACGCAGTCCAGTCCTATTGTGTTTCGCGCTCAATAGGCGCGTATTCCACTTCGCCATTAGCGCTACGACATTTGCGTGAATTGTGTTTGCCGCCGACAATGGGGGAACGTCAGGTATTAACCTGCCGGGAGAGTGTGGGCAGCCCGCGCCGGTCCGTTTGCATAAGTCGTGTTTGAGTACAACAGGCGTGAGCGCTCAAATATTAGTCGTGGCGCCTGCGAGGGATGAGTTATCTCTCGCGCTTGCCTTCCAAAGCGCTCACCGCGCGCAAGCTGAACAATGTAATCGCTGAATGCGTCGCTTTCTCCCTCTGTGTAGCTCAAACGGTAGCAAAAAGGGGTGATGTGCACTCCATTAACGGACAGCTTTAAATATCTACATTACAAAGGGCAAGCGTGTGAGTGTGGATCAAATATTTCAACAGTGGGGGGAGGTCTCATAATGTTTCATGTTGTTTTCGTAATAAACTAACGTGGAAAATCTGAAAAATGTAGGACGTACCACACCCATTAAACTAGTTTAGTAACGTAATGGGTGTTACTGACACATTCGTACTATCTCTTCTATAGCTAGCATCGTGGTACTATAGCTGCTAGAAAGTATGGATAATTTCTAATATTATATTTGTTTCATAGACTGTTGGGAAAAAAATTAGTACACCTGGAAAGACGACGTCGATTTTCATCTGATGACGACTAATGCAATCTGGAACATAATAGAAGTACTAATAATGGTTTCAATGTCGTAGGTAAACAGATAGCGTAGTTGCATAGATATCACAGTGCCATCTGTGTCCATTCTTTAGTAAGGAATGTTGAGAGTCAGATGGCTCCACACTGCTCACTGCTCCTAGTACTCCACTGCGCCTCTACCACCACATTCCCTCAACACTACACCAATATACCCACCGCACTCTCTCCCAACGAAACATTAATTACCTTCCCTACCCGACCATGCAATCTGTACAGATATATACCTGTTCTACCAGATGTAAGAAATCCCTACCTTCCAACTCTCATGAGTGCTCCCTTACCCCTCCAATCCACTCCACTCACTCTCTAAGACTTGATTCGGAACGGCATAGTTCTCGACTCTTCCCCCATCTTGTCAACCATCCATCTACAAACACCATCCTTAAAATGCTACGTTCCCCTGATATCTTTCTCCCTGGCAGTCTATTCCCACGCATCTCTTCACCATGCATCTCTTTTAGTAAGTCACACATTAGCCTTTCCGTTTTACTTTACGCAACTGTCTATCTGTTGGTAAGTGACTCGTGTAACTTCTCAACCAAACACTCCCATAGGAAAAAAGGTCGAATCAAAACATATTCAGCCGTCTAAATATCCAGTTTTTATTCTATTTGAGCAACGAGATTCTGCGCTACGTCATGCCATCGTCAGGCTCACTTACCGACGCGTAGGAAGAAACCCACTTCCGTTGCAGTCAAAATGGGGCTTGGTATCCATAGAGTTCTTCTTATCTCAAGGATTCCTCCGATCATCATTTACTTCAGTCGGCAAGTGACGTTATCACGCATTCGTACTAACTCTTCAAATGCTAGCATCGCGATACTGTGACAGCATGGAAGTACGGGTAATTGCTAAGGCAATATTTGTTTCATAAATTGCCAAAAAGTTAGTAAACCTTTCGATTTTTACCTGATGACGGCGTACGGCATTTGGGCATAGTAGATGTACTGAAAATGGCTTCAACCTCGTCCGCCAATAGATAGCGTTGTGGCATAGCTACGAGATGGCCGTGTATGTCTGCCCTTTGATAGTGAATGTTCAGAGCCAGGAGGTTCAGTGTAGTGGAAAGGTGTGAAGCAAGCAGGCAATCACTCTACGGAGATACACTCGCGCTGTGTACAGCCAACGGACTGAGTTTCAGAGGGATCAAATTATGGTCGTCCGAGTGGCTGGATGGTAGTTTTTCTGAGATTTGCCACAGAAGTTTTACGTGCCACATCAGTTTTGAAACGTACACCTTTGGTGATTCTGGAAGGGACACTAACCATAGAGCGGTACGTGCCAAAAATTGTTAGATCCGTTTCCTTACTATTCTTGCCACGGGAAAATGATTTATTGTTCCAACAGGAAAACTACAAACTGCCCTTGAAACTCATTGTGCTCTGCAAGACGTTCAGCAACTTCCTTGACCAGCACGAACTTTTGGTTAGTCTAGAGTTGAGAACGTGTGAGATGTGATGGGTCGAGAATTGACTCGTGCGACACGTCAACCAATATCTCTTATTGAACTACGTGAGCAGTTCGAGCAGGCGTGGCATAACGGATCCCAGGACCGTATTCGCCGGCCGTATGATCGACCGGATGCTAAAGTCATTGCCCTCGAGAAGCTGCAGCATCGGTCGATACCTAATGCCTCAGAACCACTTGTGCTGTTGATCTGTAAATGTAATCATTTCGTGTACTCCATATGTATTGCACCAACAATAAGTACTGAGTGAATTGGAAACCTCTAAAGTGTGTACTAATTTTTACTTGCATGTTTAAGGTACATTCGGGAAGTTAAATAAAAAATTTCTAGTATTCTACAAGAATCATGATGAAATGTGCCGATATTGTGCGATTTTGACAACCTGGCAGTCTATTCCCACGCATCTCTTCACCATGCATCTCTTTTAGTAAGTCACGCATTAGCCTTTCCGTTTTACTTTACACAACTGTCTATCTGTTGGTAAGTGACTCGTGTGACTTGTCAACCAAACACTCCTATAGGAAAAAAGGTCGACTGTAACGCTCATAGGGGAGGAAAGAATTTCGACGAGGGATGGCTAAAAATGAGCTCTCTTCTGAAGGAGATCAGCATTAAACGAACATTTGTTGCGAATCCATAGTATGGTAACATCACAGTCTAGTTATTTCTTCTATTTTGTTTGTGTAATACCTCAAACTTCAGCAGAATACAGATAGGCAGTTCAAGAAAGCAAACTGGTCTCCATTACCGTGATAAAGTAGTCGGATTTCACCTGTAACTAGAAGGAAAGACGCATGAGAAAATAAAAGTGTCAACAGTTTGTATCAACTGATTCTATAGAACAGACTCCTTCCACAGTCACGAGAGAAATTCAAGTAATGTAGGCCTACTAGATGTGTGGAGATTGCTGCTCACCCTTTCTGTCAGATGGTTTATGTACATACAGAATTAGAGTCCTTCTATCATACTTCCGGGTGACACTCCTGACGATACCCTTTTCTGGGGATGAACACTCGTCATACAGGACAACGCACTAGGTTCTATTACTCAGAACGTCTTTGAGCCACTCACATATCGGAGATTCTATTCCATATACTCTAACCTTCAGTCTGCGGTGGAGCACTGTGTCAAATCTTTCCCAAAAATCTGGGAATATGGAAATTATCTGTTGCCCATTGTCCAAGGTTCTCGGAATACCACGCGAGAACAAGGGAAGCGACATTTTGCAAGAGCGATGCTTTCTAAATTCTTGCTGCTTCGTGTGCCAGAAGCGTTTCTGCATCAGGGAAATTTACTTGAGGCGTTCGAGAATGATTAGCACTATATTTTTCTGTTCGTATTAAGCAATACAGATTATATTACAGATACTTCCTGCCATTATCTATTCCCTTTGGCAACGTTCTGACAGCTTCCATATTAGCGCAGCAAATAATTCTTTGGGGGGATTTCCAGTGCCAGTGGTGAGCAACTGCATGAGGCTCGTCATTGATGGTGAACTTGTTACTACTATGACCTATTTCATTGAGTCAAGTAGCACACACTGGTTAGGAGCCGGATTCGAGGAGTATGGAATGTCGTGGAAGAACCATGAGTCATCCATCCTGACAAGACTCAAAGAACTCCTCTGCATTTTCACTGTACTCTTACATCAACTGATGGGCTTATCTCGAGACGCTTCAGTTCATGCACAATGGTGCGGGAACAAGGCACTCTTTCTGTGCACATCCCGTTCCTCTTCAGACCCTCATAGACTATGGAGTTGAGGGTTCCCCGTGATAGACATTTTGCCTTCTTTACTTCATCAAACGGGGTTCGCCTTTGCCCCATTATTAAGTCATTGACACGTTAGTACTGTTTCGTTTGGGGCGCCCAGTGCTTCTGCATTTTCAGTTGAGCGCCTGCCGCCTCTGAATTCTGATACCCAACGTAGCAAATGGTTCAAATGGCTCTGAGCACTATGGGACTTAACATCTATGGTCATCACTCCCCTAGAACTTAGAACTACTTAAACCTAACTAACCTAAGGTCAGCACATAGCACCCAGTCATCACGAGGCAGAGGAAATCCCTGAACCTGTCGGGAATCGAACCCAACGTAACACAGATCTCTGACTTGGGGCTGCTTTCTTAGATACCTTACTAACCTCTTGTGGATATCTGAAACAACCGCTCCATCCCCCAGAGAAACCACACTGTCCACCGTTTCCCATTCTTGTCAGCATCCATGCTGTCTTATCGATATCCTACCGGCAAACCGCAACAAGTGCCTCTGCGATGCGCCTCCCACGAGAAGCAGCAACACCATCTTGTGGCGGCAGACAGTACTATAGTCTGTCTCCACCCATACATCAACACACATTTAAACTGCTACTTTGCGCGAGTTATAGGGATGGAGCCATTAAATACTGTACGAAGCAAATATTACGTTTGATCGTGGAATATGCGCAGGAACTCTGCAGCAGAGCAACATTAAGGCTATTGGTCAATAATTTTGCAGTTTCATCCTTCTACTCTTCTTACGTACCGAAGGTTAACTGCGCATTTCTCCAGTCGCTTGGGACTATATAATGGGTGGTAGATTCGCGATAAATGCAAGTTAAATACAGTGCCAGCGCCGAAAAGTGCTCTCTGCAAAATTAAATTGGGATTTCACCCGGACCTGGCGATTTATTTCTCTTTGGTGTAGGTTTTGCCTTCTGCACATCCGTTTAGTATCATGGAAGCTATTCCCTGATTACCCTGGTGCCTTATCGCGTGACTCATCATTGTGTCCATTCCTCTCGTTAGTGTTTTCCATGCATCCATTTTCGCACCGACTGCCTGAAGAGCCTCCTCATTTTCTGTCAGTTCACTTAATTTTTGGCATCGAGCTGAAATATCACATCTCAAATGCTTCGTTTCTTTTATTTTGTGATATTTCTGTATTCCAGTGCTGTTCACAAGACATGCATTATTGTAAAAGCCTTCCTCAAAATGATACATGTGTTTGACATTGGACGACTTCTCTTAGTGAGGAATGCCTTGCAAAGTAACAATACCCCTTCACTTCTTGTACTTCGTGGGCCCCAGTTCTTTTAAGTATATCGCTAATCTCATTTCCGCAACTGGTTGTTACTATCGCCTTTCTTTCGTTTCCTCGCAGTCCATAAAATGTGATAATTTTTGTAAAACAAATTATTTTATTACCTGGGAATAAATCTTACAGATTGAAACCGCATGTGTCTGATGAGAATTACTTGGTTTTTGTTGTTGTGCTGGTAACTGTTGCTGTATTTAGTTTCACTTACTACTAACTATTCGGCGCCTTACATTAAAATTCTGTGTGTTCTTCCTATCCATTTAACGCTGCATTAACAGCCGTCTCCAAGATGCAATTCTCCTTTCAGTGCTGCTTAGTTTGCCAGTAAACGGTGTGTATATGAGATTGTGTACAGCTAAGGGTGACTGTGAAGGAATACAGTTTAGGAACTGCTCCACACGATCATAGTGTTTCCGCTCATTTGAAGATATGAAACTCTTTAGATTACTCCACTCATTATGTCATATCATTTACGATGTGTACAAAATACGGTTATAAGGAATGCCTATTAAAAGATTAATTTTTAAGCGTTTTAAGCATAGAAAAGAAGAACAAATTGGTGCAGAAATACACATGCAATGCAGAGGTTCAAATACTAGTCCCCAGTCGTTGAACAATCTACCTGAAAATCAAACTTACCAAGGTTATTTTGAGGAATGAAATTCGCAAGAATGTCACTGGTCACCAGCAGAACGTGAGCAATTTTGCGCTTTCACTTATAACGGAGGAGTTATTCCATGAGGCAGTGACGGAAGAATCAGTTAATAAAATTAATCAAGTAGTGTTTTGTCACTGATAAATATGTTCGAGAGGCACAGCCAACAATATAAAATCCAGCGAAGAACTTACTTGATCGAATAAGATGTTCTTGGGCTTTCAGCAGCTTCGTGTGGCTGAAATTCCACGAGCTTCCGACCACGCACAGCGCTCCAATTTGGGAGGAGGTAATATGGCACAAAACTAGTAAAAACTATGTAGTAAATATCGACCTATAATGCTTACCTTAGCAGCTATGAGCAACATGTGTTTCACACTAACAGAGATGACCAAGTGCTCATAGCTCTTACGGTATGTACTTCACATTGGACTCTTTTCGATTATTTTCGTCCATACTACCAACTCTCAAACTATGCTAAGCAATGAACCTGCAGTAGGAGAAGCCCAGTGTTAGAGGTATAGGAATGATTTTCACTTATGTCTTTCAACTCGGTTGTTTCTGGACCAGGGTCCCTTACTTCAAGTTGACGATTTACCCTACTCCATCATCCCTAAATGTTTGTAACATTGTCGTGGAATCACTCTGTATACTCAACCTGCCGGCTGTGATGTCACCGGTGCTCACGGCATCGCTGTGTATGGGCAGGCTATACGTTGACCCGCATTCGGTTTGCCAGCTTCAACCTCACGGTCGCTTGGCACCACGTCGCACTGAGCTGTCGATCGTCATCTCAGTTAATGTTGTTGTGTGTGATTTTCATTGTTATGGAACCTTTCGTTAAGTAGCGCCAGAAGGAGCTTGAGCAGATGACCAAAGCACTAAAGGAGGCTGCCAGCAAATTTGGGCTAAACATAAACGAAGCCAAGACAGAGTACCTCGTTATGACGCGTGGTCATTGTCAGACTGCTGATCATCTTCAATCACTGAACGTTGGGGACCAGTCCTACAAGAGAGTGCAAGAATTCAAATACCTAGTGCCACTTTTCACTGAGAACTCGTCATGTGAAGCAGAGATCAATGCCAGAATACAGGCGCAACTGCTTCGGTCTAGATATCTCTCCAGACAGTTCAAGAATCGACTGTACAAAACCCTGATCCAGCCTGTTGCTCTATATGGCTCTGAGACATGGAGTGTCCGGAAACAGGTCTTCCATGTTTCTGAGAGAAAAGTGCTTCGGAAGATCTTCGGTCCGGTTCTCGATGCAGACACAGGAGAAGACACAGGAGAATGGGGGATCAGATACAACCAAGAGCTTGAGGAACTATACCAGCAGCCAAACATAGCAGGAACTGTCAAAGCCAAACGAATGCAGTGGGCCAGCCATGTGTCCCGGATGGAGGATCACAGATGGCCTCGGAAACTCCGTGATTTCATACCTACAGGAAAGAGACCGCCAGGGAGACCCAAGAAGCGTTGGAGGGAAGGACTCCATGAAGATTTAAACCAAGTGTCAATAGATGTGAACGGATGGCGGATAGCAGCAATGGACAGAATACAGTGGAGGAGGAAACTTGTAGATGCGTTCGGTCCACTGGGCCTGATCACGTAGTAGTAGTAGTAGTAGTAGAAGGCTCCTACCAACAGAGAGTCTCTACTAAGAAAAACATTTCCATACACTTCTCTATCCACTCGCTAATTGGCAGTCCGCCCAACTACTAGTCCGCCCAACCAGCGATATTAACACATTCTATAGCGCTGCCAACATACAAACAGGCTACTTACATCTTTGAGTAAAGACATCTTAATTCGCAATCGTAAAATACTGATACTGATAGAGGCAAGCCGATATGCTTGTCTTCGTTCCGTCGCATGTGCATCGGCCATGGGAGCTTATGCCGTCTCTTGTTGTACTGACGCATTATGTGAGTCCGTCCTGTAAGCCGCCGTTGGTTATAAGCTTAGCTTTAGAGGGACGCCGCCCCGCCACGTTTCCTGTTGCGACCGTCAGTGGGCTTCCTTCACAATCATCACCCTAGTTTCTTTGTGACAAGGTTGCGTGATACCGAACTTTCCACCCCCGTCTGTCTGTGTCGCCTCTTCGACTACCTGGTATTGGCAGAGGACTGCTGGTAGCTGATCGTTGTCAAACTTTTCAAGACGCTCTTTTCGTATGCTGCTGTCAAGACGGTGGGGTTTTGGATCTGAAGTCTCGGTACCCTCTGTAAGGTGGCCGTTTTCCTCGGTATTTTATTGATCGTCGCCCTGCGTACATTTAAGCAGTCGTTAGACGCGATGAGACGTCGTACCTTAGGTCGTTCCGGGGAGCGTTGCTTACGCATGTGCGCTTCTGTGTCCGAATCTGTGTGCATTTGTAGCATACCATTAAGGACCGGATACGTGGGAAAGTTTTTCCACTTTTCTGCTATGTGGCTAAGTACTCGACCAGTGGGTTGTAGCACGGCAACCCCAATGTCAGCCCGACCGGAACTTCAAATGGTAGCTCAAATAATCTGACAGTTCTTAAACCAAGCCCGACATGATCCATAACCACCGCCCCAACATGGCAGTTAGATTGATAAAATTTAAGTCCGTCTTCGTGGTTATGTACCCTCTTGTCAAATATCGTGTATTTGATGAGATTGACGTAGACCACAGTGCTTGTGATAGAGACGTGGATTCGAATCGGTTTAATTTTAATTTCTTCACATATAAATCGTGCGACTTCAAATGCCTTCGGTCATGCAAATTCATTATTAAACTTGATCTCGATGGTAGACTGTCGGTGCGAATGAGCCATCTTACTTCCTACGTGCCGACCGGCGTGCCCAGGCGGTTCTAGGCTCTTCAGTCTGGAACCGCGTGACCGCTACGGTCGCAGGTTCGAACCCTGCCTCGGGCATGGATGTGTGTATTGTCCTTAGGTTAGTTAGGTTTGAGTAGTTCTAAGTTCTAGGGGACTGATGACCTTAGATGTTAAGTCCCACAGTGCTCAGAGCCATTTTTGAACTTACTATGTGCAAGCACTAGTGAAAGCGAACACATAGTAAATAACTACGTGCTCGTGAAGCCCCGCATCAGAGACGTAAACAGACTTCCGATCCGCGCAAATACGGAAAGCAGACGTTTACTAGGCAGTGGAGCCAAGCACAGCACAAACCCACACTTTCTCCCCCACTGCCTCCATTTTACGCATTACGTATCACAGCTGCGATTCAGTGTGATTTCTGTTCTCTCAGACATATGCGAAAGAACGACCACCACACATTCGTGTAATTGATTGGCCTCTATGGGCAAAGAATCCACAAGCTCCTGTGTGGATGCATATCAACGTTCGACTTAATGAGCGGGGAGGACATGGAAGGGGGACTGCGAGTAGGCGGCGATAGATAGGAATGTGGGTCGGCAGAGAGAATTCCGAAGAGTCCCGGCATTTCTGATAAATACTGTGTCCGTGGGGCGAGAGGTTAACGCAACCGCGTAGTAAACACGAGATCCAAGGATCGAATCGCGGTCTGGCTTACGATTGCACCCGTAGGGGTTGATTCCGCACAATGTCGATGCAATTGATATCAATATTCCCCTCCTTTCCTTCTCCTTTCCTTTCTCCCCCCCCCCCCTCCACCGTCAATTTACATGATTACTAAGGAGTTTATGGTGCAGATTACAGTACGGACAAATGCCCCCTCCCCTTGCCCTCTTCCCTCTCCTCTGGCGAGCGCCTAAGTTTGTGTGTGTGTGTGTGTGTGTGTGTATGTGTGTGTGTGTGTGTGTGTGTGTCTAAGCGTTGATTAATTAACAGTAGAAACAAGTTGGAATTTATGAATCGGTCATGCTCAGTAATTTCGTGCCTAAACTCGAGGCCAGCGTTTCAACGATTTCGGATGGCAGAACTTGTGTCACGGTTTCCTATGGACCGCAGCGGATCCAGTGTGGCCGTGTTTGCAGTTGTACCTGGGAGCAGCGAGTGGGCTCCGCCACTAGTGACCGACCCTCGCTTGGGGTTGGGCCATTAGCCGGCTTTGCGGTTCGCACCGCGTATCGAACGCAATACGCATGCCACGCACCGGAGCGCGGAGGCCCACATGCGCCGTTAGCTGTCGCCGTAATTCTCCGTCCCCAGTCTCTCTCCTGGCATGCTAGTACAAGTCTTGCTGACACAACTGCTGTGTGTCCGGGTACAGATACTTAAGTTGAAAATGCGAAACGTCGCTAAGCTTCAGCTGATACCGATTAAAAATATCAGTAATACTTGGATTTCTTTGCTCGCAGTAAAGCTTACTTTATTTTCCATCTATTACTGCGAATTTCGGTTCTGTATCCATTTTCGAGTGGCTGTTTGGGAAAGTTACCGAGCGGAGCACAGTTGAAATACAAACAATAAAAGGTAACATTTACGCTATAAAGGAAGGAATAAAAATAGAATTTAGGATTAGTACACACGTGAGAGCTTTCACGAGTTATTCGTGTGGTGTAAACAGCCCCGACAGTCAATTCGCCGGCACTATCCGCGAGTGGGACGAGATCGCCGATAGTCGTGCTCCAGCGACCATCTCCACATCTCGAGAGCTGCTCGCCGTAGCTCTCATACCAGAGGAATTATCCCGGCTTTGCCGGTAGAGTAGAGAGTACACTGAGAGTGATTATCGGCCATATTGCGTCGTAGATATGTGCCGTATTTCACAGTTTGTACACTACCGCATCTTGGTAATGTATTTTGCTTAACTTATGCAGAAAATAAATCAACGTACCCATGAATCTGCACTTTTTAGCCATAAAATGTGGCCCTGGCGTGTAACTGAGTGAAGATATCGCCAGTTTTACCTGATAAACATACAACGTGGTTAGCCTATTTCGAAAGTTCTGCACTTAAATAGTACTCTGCAGCAAGTAACATGTGAAAACGTCATAGGCATATTACATAGAATTAATAAACTGAAATCAACAAAATTTGTCACTGAAGAAACTCGATACCATGTTAGTATGGGTGAAGAGTACCTCGCTACGTCACATCAACACTGCAACAAGCCGTGCTACATAAGTTGAAACTTCTTAATAAAAGTTTTACTTGAACTGCTGAATCCTTAGTCAATGTTCTTAAACTGCTGAGTGAAATTGACTAAACTATCTCTTTGCTATTTTATCGTTTCATATCTGACCTACAGAATCTACCCTGAAAAACAGGACTCAAACTTCTCGTATTCTTTAATTACCCACAATATTCAACAATAACGCGATAGGACTGATTTAAAATTAACTCAAAGGAATGGACCTGAATGAAAAGAAATCCTAACAACAATAACCCATACATATCATAAGTCACTTACCTCAAAGAAAATCTTCATGACACGAACTACAGCGATACAAGCGCCAATACTGCAGCTAAATAAGAGATTCCAACTACTGAAGGCTCTAACTACTAACAGGCATGTGGTTAGCAAAGGAAAGATTTTGTTGTAGTGCAAACAATGTATTTAGCAGATTTTACCTTACTCAAGTGACCTACATATCTGACCTACAGAATCTACCCTGACAAACAGGACTCAAACTTCTCGTATTCTTTAATTACCCACAACATTCATCAATAACGCGATCGGACTCCTTTAAAATTAACTCAAAGGAATGGCCCTGAATGAGAAGAAATCCTAACTACAATAGCCAATACATATCATAAGTCACTTACCTCACAGAAAATCTTCATGACACGAACTATAGCGATACAAGCGCCAATACTGCAGCTAAATAAGAGATTCCAACTACTGAAGGCTCTAACTACTAATAGGCATGTGGTTAGCAAAGGAAAGATTTTGTTGTAGTGCAAACAATGTATTTAGCAGATTTTACCTTACTCAAGTGACCTACATATCTGACCTACAGAATCTACCCTAACAAACAGGACTCAAACTTCTCGTATTCTTTAACTACCCACAATATTCATCAATAACGCCATCGGACTGCTTTAAAATTAACTCAAAGGAATGGCCCTGAATGAGAAGAAATCCTAACAACAATAACCCATACATATCATAAGTCACTTACCTCACAGAAAATCTTCATGACACGAACTATAGCGATTCAAGCGCCAATACTGCAGCTAAATAAGAGATTCCAACTACTGAAGGCTCTAACTACTAACAGGCATGTGGTTAGCAAGGGACAACCAGTTCAAAAATATACATATAATCATCAGTAATAAATCTCCAAGACCGATACACATTCAGACCGTCCGCTCGCGCTTATACTGCAAATCTCCAACACTGCTAATTATTAACCTCTAACCTCCATCACTGCTGACTACTCACTTCCAACCTCCATCACTGCTGCTTGTTCACCTCCAACTGCCATCACCGCTGACTGTTAACTTCCAACTGCTAGTCCTACCAGCCTCAGAGTCTCTTACCGAGTGCGCACAGCGCTGTCAGAGTTATTAATGCTGAGCGCTACACAGCGCTGGCAACATACAGACACAGTAACAGCCTACTTACAAAGAGTAACTGTATTGTCGGCGTAGTACAGACCACACTCGCGCTTGATACGCTCTGTGAAGGAATGTTGGTGATGTGTCGGCAAAAAGGAGGTGCCAGGAAGTGGAATCAGGACGAATTTGTGCATTTAATTAGTTTTTATGAGGAAATTACAGCGTTATGAAATGTACAGTTACTGGACTACAGGAATGCAGGTAAGAAGAAAAGTTCGTTGGCTGAAATGGCTACAATTATTAACACCTACACAGAAGGAATTTGCCAGATAATCCACAATTAAGGAAATCGCGCAAGGTAGTTTTCTAACATAGATTGATTAGCAAGTGAAGTTTAACTTGAAAGTAATCGTTTTGGAAATTGAAAAATTGTTAATTAACTTCAAGTAATACAGCTGTATCTACAATGTTATATGACATGGTCATTATTATTATTATTATTATTATTATTATTATTATGGGTGTTGAATTCAGATAAGTCACTCCGTTTCCTCGGTATGACAACGAGTCCACCGTTATCCGTTTCCCCTACCCTCCACCACCCATCAAGCTTTATATAGTCTCCATTGCTAGTGTTAAGCAGCCGTCTGTGAATGGGTACTGCACGTTGACGATGAACAGTCGAACATCGGCGGTGCTCACATTAATGAGACTGGACCATGTATTAGAGCTATGTGGCTAGATGTCATCAACCGAACTTGAAACTTCCTGGTAGATTAAAACTCTGTGTCGGATCGAGACTCGAACTCGCGACCTTTTCCTTTCGCGGGCACTTGCTCTATCATCTGAGATACCCCATCACGACTCACGATCCGTCCTCACAGCTTCAATTCTGCCAGTACCTCGCGAAGCTCTTCTGCGAACCTTGCAGTTCCTCGAACCCTGCCGGCCGCGGTGGTCTAGCGGTTCTAGGCGCGCAGTCCGGAACCGCGCGACTGCTATGGTCGCAGGTTCGAATCCTGCCTCGGGCATGGATGTGTGTCATGTCCTTAGGTTAGTTAGGTTTAAGTAGTTCAAAGTTCTAGGGGACTGATGACCACAGTAGTTAAGTCCCATAGTGCTCAGTGCCATTTGAACCATTGCCAACCTCGAACCCTGCAGTTCTGCAAGGTGCGCAGAAGAGCTTCTGTGAAGTTTGGAGTGTAGGAGACGAGCTACTGGCAGAACTGAAGCTGTGAGAATGGGTCAGTAGTCGTGCTTGGGTAGCTCAGATGGTAGAGCAATTGCCCACGAAAGGCAAAGGTCCCGAGTTCGAGTCTCGGTCCGGCACACAGTTTTAATCTGACAGGAAATTTCATATCACCGCACACTCTGCTGCAGAGTGAAAATCTCATTCTGGTATCACCCAAACTTACCCAACTCTTGCTATGAAATATAAAAACATACTGGCTCCCTCCGCCTTATACGAAGTGTTTAATGTTAATCCTAACATGGAACACATATCTTAATCGAAGTAATCGATTACTATTTGGAGTATGCGGAGGAAAATCTGTCCATTATCACGAAAATCGTCACAGATAAGATACAAGTCGACAAAGTTTTGCGTCTAGATAAGATTTTTCACGAACCTAAACATAGTAACTTGCCTCAATTGTTGGGTACTTCACTCCCTTTTCCCCATCAAACCCAAGGGCACTGACATGCAGGAATGTAGATAATACTTGTCTATATACCCCTAGAGCCTTAAGGATACAGATAGGGACGGCCAGTGCACAAATACCTGCGTGAGTTTCATGAGCCTATTTAAGAAAGTTCGATGACAATGAAGAACACGTATTAGCCAGTAACGTAATCATGTGACGAAACAAGATGTCTGAAAAAGTCATTTTGAGTTGCAAAGAAAGAGACTTAAAGGGCAGACTGTTTTGATATTACATATGGGAGAGCAACAGAGACAAATCGACTTTTCGTTAACTGTGTGTTTATTTTTTTATTTTTGTTATTAAATTTGTATTATGTTTTTGCAAATGCGTAAGTAGGCATATAAATTTTGAAACGTTGGACTTATTAAGAATTATAACTGAAACAGAAACCAGCCACAATTAAAATTTAGAAACGTTTAGCTAAATCAAGCTATGACCGGTTTCGGCATCCTGACAAATTCTTGTTCAGATAGTTCTTACTGGTTTCATTTTCCTTTTCTTACCATTTCATAAATATTTTAATAGACTCAAAACAACTAAATCCCTAGTAAATTTTATCAAATAGCGAGCAGAGCATTTTCTGTCTATTCTGTTGCAGCAAATCGATGACAAATGCAACACGAGGCCCCAGGAAGGAAACAAGGAAACCTGTAACAACCATCTGGAGATGGAGTTGTAAGATTCAAATAAACAGTTTTAAACCATGCATGTGGCTCGTTGCTGTTTCGATTATAAACGTTGTAGTATTACAGGCACATTTCTGAAAATGTCTGTTTTCTAAGAAATACCACTTGTACATCGTATTTCTGTTAAATAAAAAGTATTTATGTTTAGACTCTATATCTAACTTATGAGTCTGTTGAGTACCGATTGCTTGAACTGTTACATATTCCATCATGTGATTTGAATATGACAATTCATTTATACAGTTGACACTTGGAATCGTTATAGCGCGTACACATTGGCTGCGTAGTTTAACGACCTTACATTGATGAGCCAAAAGATTGGGACCACCTGCTTAACAGTTTGTTTGTCCGCTTTGTAACGAAATACATGACTGATTCTGCGTATCAGGGATCTGTCAGGTCGATGGTAGGTTTGTGGAGGTATGTGGCATTAGGTGTCTACCCAACGGTCATGTAAGTCGCGTAAATACGATGTGAATGCGTCAGATAGCGACTAAGATGGGTTCCACAGGAATTACATCAGGTGAATTTGGTTACTGAGACATCAACACGAGTTCACTATAATACTACTCATACCACTGCAACACGGTTCTGGCTTCAAGACGCGGGCAATTAAAATACTGAAAGATGACATCGTCGTCGTGGAAGACATGAAGTATGAACGGATGCAGGTGGTTCTCAACTGTCAGCGTGTCTTCCATTATTACCATAGGTCCCATGCAACTGCAGGTGAGTGCCTTCCGCAGTACAATATCAGTCTCACCAGCCTGCGACCGTTGTTCGCTGCACGTTTCGAACCGCCGTAAACCTAGATGTCAGAGTTTGTGGAGACGACCAGCGAACTAGTGTAACAAAAATGTTATTCACCCGAAGAGCTGACATGTTTCCATTGATCGAGGTTCGAATCCAGATGGTCAGATGCCCACTGCAGTCGTAATTGTTGATATTGCTGGGTCGACATGTGAAAATTTGGGGGTGGTCTGCTGCGGAGGTCAATGTTCAAGAATGTCCCATGAACGGAGCGCTCCGAAATACTGTGCTTGTATCAGCGTTCTGCTCTTTCGGCAGAAATGCCACAAATCACCGTCTATCCTACATCACACAGCAGACAAGTGTCTAAATCCCACATTCTGTGAAGAATCCAACCATTTATCGCCTAGTGGTAGTTTCACTGCCCTCTTACCCCTTTCTGTAGACTCTCACCACTGTAACAGGTGAACATGCGACCAGCTTCGCCGTTTTCGAGGTATTCGTTCACAGGCTCTGCGCAGTAATAATCTACCCTTAGTCAAACTCTCTTATCGGAATGTATTTCCCCATTTCAGCCAATATTTTCATATGGTGATCCCCTTGCCTACTCTGCTTACATATTTTTGCTACCGCGTCACGTGCCTGAAACGCCACCTGGCGTCATTCAGTGTCTCCGTGGGCAGTGGTCATAATATTTCGACTGATGAGTGTATATGAGCGTAGCAGTGAGAGCCTGAGCAGTGTATTGCAGCAGCGCTGATGGCAGTCGCGCACAGAATGTATATCTCTGTAATCATCAAATCCAACATGATGTCGATAGGCGGGTTAGTTTCCTGAACCAGTGAACTTAGCGATATTGCACTGACCAGTGCAGCATGAGACAAGGTAGGAGACAGCAGTGTTTTAAGATAAAAAAATCAAATGATCGTGTAGCATTGTCGGCCCGAGGCTCCATCCGAGGAAGTTTGGCTGTCGAGTGTAAGTCTTATTTCAATCCACGCCACATTGCGCGACTTGCGTGCCATGTTTTATGTTGCATGGTTGGTAGTGGTGCATATGCACGACAAGCATGTTGCTGCCGACTGTAAGTACCAGTCATTTTTATAATTGTTTTAGTCTTGCAGCCCAATCAGCATGATGAGGCTATGACAGACAAGGACGCCGTATGTACTCGTACATGCAAGCACTGGTCACCGATTTGAGGTCATGGCAGTGCAAAGGGTCTGCACACTAAGTCCCCCTTGAACCTAAGGGCATGGTGTGGGAATCCAGCGACTCCTGCCCGGAAGTTAGTGGGTCGCTCCCCATGCACACCAGCCGCCATGCGCCGCTGCAGGATGGGCATCTCAGCACGGTGGACTTACTGCACTGTGGCGCCTCCGGATGAAGCCATGGGCAGTAGCAGCCACAGAAGCGTCGAGTTCCAACAACTGGCTAACGTAACGAGGATGCTGGCGTAAGTGGTACCATGTCAGCAACATGGGGTGTGCCACAACCAGCCGAGTAGAATTCAGTGGCGAGCCAGCCATTGACCCTGTCTATCAAGCAGCGCGGACGTGAAAGTAAAAGAAAATATAACATTTTCAGCTGTCTTTCCCTGGAACCACGTGAGCTTCCTCTTCCCCTCCACCACCCACTCGCACCATCCTAACTCTTAGCCGCACGAGCCTACACCAGGGAGCGCTAATGATGTTTAAATATTCCACATAAACCACATCCAAAACTGGCAAAAGATATTTAAAATTTAAAAATGTAAGAACTGAAAAGTAGTGGTAGAGTAAATCTTAGAATTTAAAAAACGAATGCAGTGAATGCCGTTCGCAGCTTCACTGTATTTCAGGTGTGGTGAGAATTGGGAAAATTTCTAAATAGTTTCTATAGTAGCCCTCATTCGTTTGCTGATTGGCAAGTTTTAATTGGTTGGTTGGTTTGTGGAGGTTGAATTGACCAGACTACAAGGGCCATCGGTCCCAGGTTTTAATTATTGACACAAATTACTATTTTCTTCTTACTACTCAAGTAGATTGCCATCCGTGTAAGGACTGTTACAAATATTTTCATGCACCTCACGTATGTGTTGTCTTAATATGTGTGAAATCATGTTAAACCTCAAATGGTTCAAATGGCTCTGAGCACAATGGGACTTAACATCTTAGGTCATCAGTCCCCTAGAACTTAGAACTACTTAAACCTAACTAACCTAAGGATATCACACACATCCATGCCCGAGGCAGGATTCGAACCTGCTACCGTAGCAGTCGCTCGGTTGCGTACTGAAGCGTCTAGAACCGCACAGCCTCCGCGGCCGGCTGCTGAGAGAAGGAAAGAGATAATATACATTATTAATGATTGTTTAAACGTATGTATATTGGTGACTCTTTCTGTATCTATTCAAATTGTAAATAGTAATAATAATAAAAGTTAGTTCTGCTGGGCATCACGTTCCATTTTCTGTACGTTACATCCCTTTGACTTAAAATTCTACAAATACATCGATTGTCTACTCTGCCAACAAAATTTGCTCTGCTCCTCTTCTTGTGACCAGCAGACTTTTTAAAAGCGATGGCACGATGGCATTCCTCACGAGCACCTCGATGTCCGATTACCAGGCAAGAGTCGGATTTACAATGAACTGGGGCAAGAATGTATATCTATGCAGACATGTTCATGCGGCAACTGGCCGAGTGAGTAAACACATGAGGATTAGGACTGCTAACGGGACAGGAATGTTGCTAGGGTATAGGCCCCATCTTCTCTCTCAGCGCTGGTAGCCTTAACCCACGTTCTGTCCCTATGAGACAGTCGAACGACCTCATGCTGTTAGCAATCGCCGAACCTTCCTAGGCTGATGAAAGTCGTACTCGAACATCGTAATGGTGCAGGAATAGTATGTTCACCCATATCAAAATTATAAAACAGCATGTAACACAAAACGAACCAATGCACACAGAGTATTCAGCATTGTTTACCTAATTTGATTTCTGATGTAGGTAACGTCTTACACAAGATAGTACAAATCGAACCTGTACCAGTAATCTGTGCAACAGTAGTTCATAAAACCCACGAACCATAAACGATAAGTGTAAAGTTCCCACACAGTAGTTAAAGTCTTCCTGCCCCCATGTTTTCCTTCTCGGGATGTTGTACGTGATTACTCTTTCCTCAGGGGAACACCTTTATTACTCCGATGTCCCTTACTTTAATGTTCTCAAGACGTAGTATCGCTGAACATTTCATATCATCCTCACCGTTGCGCAGGCCGCTGAAGCAGCGTCAACTCAAAAGACTTGCACCAGGCGATCCGGTTTACCCGTCGGCAGACCCTCGCCACATGACATTTCATTCCAGCACGTTATTTTGTTGTAATTTTATATGTTCGCTATGTCCATTTCACATTTTGTACAGTATCTACGATTTTGTATATTTAGTACGAAAAGAATTAGATTAACATTAAATACTTGGCGTTGCATACGCGTTTCGCCTTAGTTACAAGGCATCTTCAATTGGTGTCCTAATACACTACACGACTCTTTCGTCCGTACATTTGTCGTTTGCACATTTAGTTCGTTGATTTTAAAGGGATCGTTGAGGTTTATATAATAACATGGAAAGGTAGTTACGGATCAGCGTCTTATTCGCTATTCGCAAGCCAATCAGCTTTCTGTTGAGTGGCGAACTGGCTGAAAGTTTGTAGTTTTCCTTGTGGTCACTGTTCTCTAAAGATAGCACTATATAACTGCCACTTCTGTGTCTAGAGTGTCATGAAGTGACGTTTTCGAACATAAAGTAATTAGCAAATGTACGAATGTTGTGGATTTGCCGATCTCAAATACTTGCCTAATAAATGTTTCTATATTTCAAAATGCATTACTATCAACACAAATTTAACTTTACACACTCCTATGCTACCTAGGTGAACGTCGAAGATTAGCGCTTGGGGACAACAACTGTAGACCGCCGAAGGTGAAATATGATGGTTTCAGAAACTGGTGACGTGTAAGCGGCTTCCTCGGGTGCCCTGACAAACTGCTCTAGGTGTCTACCCACACCATGAGAGACGTCCTAGTTTTCTTGCTATCCTCTGACGGACTTAAAGTTTCCAACTAATTCCAAAATTCCTGAGGACGGCGCAGCTCGGAAAATCAATTGTCCCCTGACTCTAACTTGCAAACTCGGCCGGAACGTGTCTGGTGTTTGAACGTTTCTCATGAGCAGACGGCTTTCCAAAGCGTCTCGCCGCGTTGCGAACACAACCACTAAGATTCATATCTAACAACAACAACTTGTGCGGTGGTTCACGCAAATATGTAGTAATATCCACTTTAGCTTTATCTAATGTTATTTGGTGTTAAAAATTCAGTTTTGAATCCAGACAATGAATGTGATGCAATTTTGTCTTGCGTTAGTGTTATAGAGAACAGATTAAAGCCTGGTACATTACATCTTACTTCACGACCAAAATAGTTTCTGGAACATATCTGATTCAATTAGTTTCTGTTTTATAACCAAACTATCTGAACCTTCTATCGCCTTTTTCCACACCTTTTGCAGTTGGACTATTTGCAATCTTTGTGTATTCTTTTTAGCAGGGCGGCATGAAGTAAATCCCAACTGATATGGAAACTTCATTGCTCATGTTAATCGCAGATATGAAATTATTCAGCATGCCCTATTTATCTATGTCACTTCTGTCCAGTATATCATATTTTTTATGCTTGAAGAAAACAGAAAGTTGTTCGCGTTGGACACTGCTTGCATGGCTCCCACTATATTACATAACATTCACAGAAATATGCACACAACTTAACAAACAAATTATCCTCGGTCGCATTCTAGTTCCCTTCTTACCCTGTTCCATTTGCCGAATGGAGGCTACAAGGAACTAGCTATAAAATGTCCTCAAATATATTATGTTAAATATACTATCGCTACAGAACAACTCACTTTTAACACAAATCTACACAGCTTTCTTTTTTTTTTTTAATTTTCCCCCAGTGACAGATGTTTCAGTTCAGAGGTATGATCAAAAAGGCAGTGCAATCAATAAAGATTACAGAGTAACACGTAGAGTAATCATAACCTGCACCATGTAGTACGATAAAAGTTGAAACTACTGGATACATACATTTAGCTGAGGATAACTGGTTTCGCTGAACAGCCATAACTAAGAAACTTTTATAACCATGTTTAGGATTAAACACAGAACTATCGATTGGTGTTAAATCATGTAAATTGGCACGTCACACACACAAAATGTTCTTCTGATCAATCCCGAATTTAAATACCCCTAATTCAGTTCATGGACGTCACGGTGTATGGCACATGTGAACAGAAATGCTGACAGGTGTGGCCGAGCGGTTCTAGGAGCTACAGTCTGGAACCACGCTGCTGCTACGGTCGCAGCTTCGAATCCTACCTCGGCCATGGATGTGTGTGATGTCCTTAGGTTAGTCAGGATTAAGAAGTTCTAAATTCTAGGGGACTGATGACCTCAGCAGTTAAGTCCCATAGAGCTCAGATCCATTTGAACCAGTTTTTTTTTAATATTGCACGGTGTACCATGTACAAAATGTTTAGATGTTCTGCCTATTTAATCACAGAGTTGGAATGAAATGTTCAGCATATATTAACGGCGGTTTCTCTAAACAACATTACCCGAGATATTTCCTGGTGATTATGGCACTGAATGAAAAAACGATTCATGTACTTCAAAATTTGGCAGTAATAATCCTATCATCCCTAAAACCAAATGAAGTAGACTTGGAAAAAATAATGTACAGAAGTTCGCATCTGCCCTAAAACTTAAACGCACAAAATGTTACTTCTCTATATCGGTGTTCTACTTTGAAAGTAGATCTTCCTAGACGACTCAGGGATAGAAACTGATTCCATTTGTCAAGGTTTAAACGACATGACGGTAGACACCAAGTTTACGGCTATAATAAAACGATAAATGGCGCGAGTTCTTCAGCAATGTTAATGTCTGGAACGTTTAGTGTACTTTCAGTTATTACGACGCTTTGAGTGTCGCTATAATCATATCTGTAGCTAACGTTATAGTGCTTGATAGCCATAAGGTGGTGCTAAAGACCCGAAATAAGAAGGCAAAGTACTTTTCACTAGCATCAACACCTGACGGCTAGCGGCTGTTCTTCAGTGAGTTGGGAGTTGATGACCCGCTTAGGCAGAGGTAAATTTGTTTCACGAATTTAAAATTCTAATTTCATTTTACGAGTCCATGTTCTGGTGGTCGATATTTTACTTTTGCGAATCACCAATGTTTGTGTAACACTAATCAAATGGTTCAAATGGCTCTGAGCACTATGAGACTTAACTGCTGAGGTCATCAGTCCCCTAGAACTTAGAACTACTAAAACCTAAGTAACGTAAGGACATCACACACGTCCATGCCCGAAGCAGGATTCGAACCTGCGACCGTAGCGGTCGCGTGGTTCCAGACTGTAGCGCCTAGAACTTCTCGGTCACTTCGGCCGGCATGTAACACTAATCATCTTTATCTTAGTTACTGATGTGATGGCAGTAGCCGAAACCGCATGATAATTAAAAACGCTAAACGAAACACTCTTTAGCCCTGTTTCACAAACTTTATTATTATTGTGCAAGCCCTTTTACTAGTACATAACTGACCCCGATCACTATAATCAACCAAAGATTAACGTGTCAACTTTTCAGTCTATCTATTGCTGTCTTAAACTGTAAAAGTTATCTCTGCAGACGACTTCGACAAGGTAGCATATGGTATTGAAAAATTCATTAGGACAGCATTTGCAATAACGATGACCAAACATACACTGGAGTAACGCTATGATCTGAAATGAAATTTTATTATTGTGTGAATGAAGGCACCAAGGGTCTTCTTCTATGTAGGAGTTGCAATATTGCCTAAGAGATGTAGGGGATGCAGCTGTGTCTAAAAGGGGTGAATAATTCGGTTTGTTGGTGCAGTAGTAAATGAATATATATACACATCTGTTTCTTAACTTCTGAAATTTTAGCTGTGTGAGCTTTGCACCTCTTCCCTCTATGTGTAGGACTTTTTTTATCTCCTACGTAATTGCAATTTTCATTCATGCAACATTCCGACGTAGGACTGGCTTCTTTAATCTCCAACTTCTATGTTGTTCTCCAACCACAGTGTATATTTACCTCCCAGTCAGTCCCCTATTGCAAAAGTCTGCGAAACAATACCAAAGTCTGTGAAACAGTGCTCGAATATTCTTTACTTAATACAGTATACACTATTTCATCAAAAACGCATCGTTGCAGCCACAAAAATAAATTTATATTAAGTGCTGTAGGCGATATTATTAATAATACAAAGTTTAGGAACTGTAAATACTGGTGTTGGATGGAGACCTTGTTTCGAAAGCATGACTCTGTGATTAAACCTTCTTCGTGGCGGCGAAGAGGGTAGAAAGGGGCAGAGGGGGGCGGGGGGGGGGGGGAACAGTACACTTTTAGGAGCAAGCCATTTTATCTGCCTTGAGAACAAAATAAGTTTATGTTCATTCCTAAAGATCATCAATATGCAGAGTCACGTATAGCTAGTAGCTGAGCCACCTTCATGTTGCGCTACCTAAGGAATGCAAAACGGTCACAATAGAAACAGCAACCTCACGGATTAGTAATTGGGATTTATGTACCAGAATACACTTCAGTAATAGATAGTGGATTCTATTAACAGTTTTAAGTTATTGCCTCTATGGCGAATTATCAGCGATGTTCCGCTCACAAACACCAAACAGGTTCTTGAACAAGTTACAGCGTCTGCTAAGACAAACTTCGCACACAATGAAAATATTTAGTCTAACTTACACAACTGACTATAAATTACAAGCAACAAATTAATGACAACCCCGAAATTAATATGTTAATTATTACTTCAGGACAAATACAATAACATTCTTACAATAGCTAATCTTCCCAATTAGTTCTCTATAATGTGCAATAGAATAGTAGTGGCAATTCATATGGTTCAGGAACTAAATTGAAGCCCATAAGCGAGCTCAGATGTGATACCAATTGTGCCTCTGTTCACTTCTTGTGTAAGTGAAGTACTTACATTAACAATGAACTCTGAATAGTTTTAGGAAGAATAAAATACTTTTCTATGAACCATTAAAAACCAAAGTCTATGAATCTTTTTGAACAAAGGGGTTTTGAATGAAGACTTCATTGCTGTTTTAATGGTTCCATAGTAATATCATACGCAGAGTGTTCGTTACAAAGTTTCTTGGGCTTTAAATCTGTAGTTCTCGTTTCTATAGTATTAGTGAAGTTCACAGTCAGACTCGCTTCAAAAAATGTGATATATATGTAATCAACAAACATTATACACTGAAGTGCGAAAGAAACTGGTACACCTGTGTAATATCGTGAAGGGCACCCGCGATAATGCAGAAGTGCCGCAAGACGCAGTGGCATGGACTTGACTAACGTCTGCAGTAGTGCTGGAGGGAATTGACACCACGAATCCTGCAGGGCTGTCCATAAATCCGTAAGAGTGCGACGGGCTGGAGTTTTGTAATTGCCCAAGTCCATCGGAATGCACAATGGACAAGAATGGATGCAGGTGACCAGATAGGATGTTTACGTAAGTGTCACCTGTCAGAGTCGTATCTAGACTTACGAGGGGTCACTACATCTGCACACGCCCCTCGCCATTACAAAGGCTCCACAAACTTGAACAGTCACGTTGAACAATACTCTTTAGTCATCGTTGGTCCCGTTCTTGCAAGACCCTTTTCCGGACGCAGCAGTGTCGGACATTTGATGTTTTACCGGATTCTTTATATTCACCGAATACTCGTGAAATGGTAGTTCGAGCGCCGACTATAACAACAGATTCAAACGCACTTAAATCTTGATAACCTATCATTGCAGCAGCAGTAACCATTTAACAACTGCGCCAGACACTTCTTGTCTTATATAGGCGTTGCCGACCGCAGCGCCGTATTCTGCCTGTTTTATATCTCTGTATTTGAATAAGCATGCCATTTCCAGTATTTTAGTGCTTCAGTTTTACTGTCATATTCCGTTAGCTTTAGTGTTATTGTAACCATCCTGATATCTTCTTCAGTGTAATAGCCTGGAAATAATTGTTATCTCAGGAAAACATATGGTAACAGTAGACACCCATCTGGTCGAGACCAGCAGAAAAAAACCAGAGCGATCACGACAATCCCTGTGGCTAGATTCTTCTTCAGACTAGTAGATATCCGCAATGGTACATACGAGTAGCTTAAATGGGTCGCAAGGATGAAGGGTAACAACGGTTCTATTAACAGTTAACTTTGAAAAATTTTCGGAAGAATAAAATACTGGCAGCGCCGAGAGGCTGTGCGGTTTGAGGTGCCATATCACGGATTGCCGGGCGCTCCCGTCGAAGGTTCGAGTCCTCCCTCTGGCATGAGTGTGTGTTGTTCTTAGCATAAGTTAGTTTAAGCAGTGTGTAAGTCTAGGGACTGATGACCTTGGTCCCTTAGGAATTAACACACATTTGAACATTGGAGTAAAATACCGTTTTATGAAGCATTGCTACAGCACATATGTTCTCATAAGTGAAAAATCCAAATTCTTTTCGTCATCAGTGGCCAAGCCAAAAATATGATGACGGATAATATAATAGTTAAATGGAAAATAAGAGTACAACATTCTTGCATGCATTACACTTCGGCATGCTGCGCTGTAAGTAATGTGAATGACCGCAGTCACTTTGTTTTCAAGCATTAGTTTATTGACTCTGGTTTGATAACTGCATACGGAAAGTGTGTCTCAGAAGAACAGGCACAAACCCAAAAGTATGTGTTTGCGCTAACGTGAGGATGTACCCGACACTTGTTCCACTGCCGTTGCAACACCGCTTCAGCAAAATACAGGACATTTCCGTTATGATACAAAATTTGTGAAACGCTGCCGGAAGGCTGATCAGGTTGAGCTACGGAAGAATTTTCACTTTAATATTTTTACTCACTGGAGATACTGTAACCACTTTACATCGAGACAAATAGTGTACAAGGTCTCCGAAAAAAAGGCCTACGCACTGTGCAACTTCATTAATTCATCACCAAAGTACAGGAATATAAAATTGTTTATAAAGTAGATCTATTTCTTGGTGACAGAGTATGTGAGACAAACTGAATGATATAATTTCTTTCTCACCAGGACTTCCGGCATAAGAGGCGACCCTCATTCTAAAAAATGGCTCTGAGCACTATGGGACTTAACATCTATGGTCATCAGTGCCCTAGAACTTAGAACTACTTAAACCTAATTAACCTAAGGACAGCACACAACACCCAGTCATCACGAGGCAGAGAAAATCCCTGACCCCGCCGGGAATCGAACCCGGGAACCCGAGCGCGGGAAGCGAGAACGCTACGGCACGACCACGAGCTGCGGACGACCCTCATTCTGTCAACGACTTTGCCCAGAAGGGTGAAGGAACCGATGGAGGTCCTTGGTGTGAGAAACTGTTCCTAAAAGGTAGAACAGTTAACAATGACCAGCGGCATGAGGATGCAGAAGGCAATGGCAACCACTGTATTAAAGATACGCAACGTGTCTATCCCCAGGTCATGTGATCTGGAATTGAAAAAGTGCCATGATTATCTTTGCATTGACAAAAGTCTTCAGATTAGTCCTCCATTCGGACCTCCGGGATGGGAATGCCAACAGTGAGGTGACAATAAGAAGAAGCTCGAATAACCAACGACCTACGAGTCGGGGCGTGGAATGAAAGAAGTTTTAACTTAGTAGGGAAGCTTGAAATCTGAAAGGGGAAATACTAAGGCTCAGTCTAGATGTAGTGGGAGTCAGCGAAGTGAAATGGAAAGAAGACATTGATTTCTGGCCTCAAGTATACAGGGCAACATTAACAGCAGCAGAAAATCGTATAACTGGAGTAGTATCCGTTGTGATAGGAAGGCATGGTAGAGACTGAAGTATTCAGTGATAGGTCTGTTCTCATCACAATCGGCACCAAATTGACACCGACGGCAATAGTACAGATACACATGCCGACGTCGCAAGTCGAAGATAGACATAAAGATAAAAGGATGTGAGAATATCGAACGAGTAATTCAGAACCCAAAGGGTGATGAAAATCTATCGTGGGGTACTGGAATGCGTTTATAGGGGAAGGAATCGCTCACTACACTTACAGTTAAGTAACTTAATACTAGTGTGCCTGTTGAGCCTTTAAGCCGCTAGTCGCCCTACTGCTTTTCTCTACAAGAGGCGACGTCAGACACACACTTGCACACTAACACTGAAACGGAGGGAAATACGAAATCACTGTAACATATGTAAGTGTAATTACACGGGTAAATATGTTGTTTCTATGGCTTCTACTGAATCGTTGCATGTCAATACATCTAGTTCATCTTTTACACTATGGGTCTAAGGTTTATAAACCAATGTGATTTATTTACCTTTACTGAGTACTCTGAATGCTATTGCAGCAATCTTAATGAGGTATACAACAGGCACTGTGTGTCGAACTGCTTGTTGCGCATCAATATTAGTGGGTTATCGTGAATAAAGTTACCGGTGGATACATCATTATGAATGTCCGCCCCAGTAGCTGAGTGGTCAGCGTGACGGATTGCCGTCCTCTGGGCCCGGGTTCGATTCCCGGCTGGGTCGGAGATTTTCTCCGCTCAGGGACTGGGTGTTGTGTTGTGTTCATCATCATTTCATCCCCATCCGGCGTGCAGGTCGCCCAATGTGGCGCCGAATGTAATAAGACCTGCGCCAAGGCGGCCGGACCTGCCCCGCAAGGGGCCTCCCGGCCAATGACGCCAAACGCTCATCATCATCATTATGAATTACTGAATTACTGCCTATTTCTGTAAAAAAATAGAGAGATTGGAAGGAAAAGATAATATTTAGTGTCTGTTAGGAGACTTCTGCTCTCTGGTGTTCAGTAAAAATATCTGGATCTTCACTATTTCAACTGGGCGCATTCACAATGCTATTTCGAAACGCCTACATTATCCACTGATACAAAAGCAAATATTGCTGTTAGATGCACTACTTTTGTCAAACATGTGTACTTTCACGACTTATTGAAGTAACTTGACAACAATTCTTATCTGCGAGAGAATGTAAGTTGGAGTGCAAAATGTAATATCCGTATGTTAAGCCAACTATTATTGTTAGGATAACTGTCTTTAATCCTTACCGTCCTTTACATTCATCTAACTTTACTTAATTTGCAGAGCGATCTATATAAATCCGTACCACTTCAGCCGGTCATAATTTCCCTCCGAAAACTCGTAGAAACGGAAAATTTGTTTGTAGGTCTGGAAGAAATAAAAGTACCGCCCTCTGTTAGCAAGTAAATTGCTATGTCTGCGCCTTAGGCCCTTCTCTTCGGTATACTGCCACCCTTGCTCGGCTCATGTTAGTTCGTGGGTAGGCTCGTCGGTTACGGCTTGTGAAGTCTGTGTGGCTGCAAGCTCGGGCTGTGCGACAATAACGAGCAAATCAGTGATTCATTCGCAATCTTTAGCTGGCAGGAACATGCAGTGCATACATCGAGAGCACGTTTTTATTGTGAAAACTTATTGGAAGACAGACTCATTGGTTACAAGACAACGGGCTTTCCGGAGAGAATTTAATGTGCGCAGTGTTCGAACAAACGCAAAAATTTTGTCGATTGTGAGGAAGGTGGGGACAACTGATTTACAGTGACAGTGGTAAACATAGACCATAGGTGAGCGCAGAGTATACAGATAATGTTCGAAGACGCATGGACAACTCTCCAAGGAAAACGTTGCAATGATTGAGCCACGTGAAAGACATTTCACATGGCGTCTGTTAGAGAGCTGCGAAGAAATGGGGAGAGCGATCATACGTGAACATGATGGCACCATTGCGAGAACCGGATCATGAGAAAAGAACGAGCTACTCTCGATGATTTCCAGCGGTTTCTCATTCAACGTCCAGACATTCTGTCCGTAACTTGGATTACAGATGGCTCTGAGCACTATGAGACTTAACATCTGAGGTCATCAGTCCCCTAGAACTTAGAACTACTTAAACATAACTAACCTAAGGACATCACACACATCCATGCCCGAGGCAGGATTCGAACCAGCGACTGTAGCGGTAGCGTGATTCCAGACTGAAGCGCCTAGAACTGCTCGCCCACGGATTACAGATGGGGTATGGTTCCGTTTGTCAGGTTACATCAACACACAAAACAGCACGTCAGTATATACTGCGCTGGTGTAAACTCAACATCATCTACAAACAACTCATCCACGAAACACCACTGCGTGATGGGAAGGTTGGAGCTTGGTCCCCGGCATCAGCTTCCAGGATTGTTGGCCCCATTTTCTATGACACTACCGTAGACACTACAGTTTCCGCCGGTAATTTTTTGTTTAATCATCATTCTTCTGACTTGTTTGATGTGGGCCGCCACGAATTCCTCTCCTGTGCCAAACTCTTCATCTGGCAGTGGCACTTGCAGCTTACGTCCCCAATTATTTACTGGACTTATTGTAATGTTTGAAATTCTCTACAGTTTTCACCATCTACAGCTCCCTCTAGTATCATGAAAGTCGTTCCCAGACGTCTCAACACGCGTTCAAGCATCCTATCCATTCTCCTTCGCCGGCCGTTGTGACCGAGCGGTTCTAGGCGCTTCAGTCTGGTTACCGTGCTGCTGCTAAGGTCGCAGATTCAAATCCTGCCTCGGGAATGGATGTGTGTGATGTCCTTAGGTTAGTTAAGTTTAAGTAGTTCTAAGTCTAGGGGACTGATGACCTCAGGTGTTAACTCCCATAGTGCTTCGAGCCATTTGAACCAATTGAACCTTCTTCTTCTCAGTGTTTTCCGTATATTACTTTCCTCGCCGATTTTGCAGAGGACCTCCTCATACCTTACCTTGCCAGTGCACCTCATTCTCAACATTCTTCTGTTGCTCCACACCTCAAACGCTTCGATTCTCTCCTGTTCCGGTTTTAACACTGTTCGTGTTTCACTACCATAGAATACTGTGCCCCATACGTACATTTTCAGATATTTCTTCCTCAGATTAATGCCCATGTTTGATAATAATACACATATCTTGTCCTGGATTCCTCTTTTTGCCTGTTCCAGTCTGCTTTTTGTATCCTCCCTGCTCCGTCCTTCATGGGGAGTTTCGTTGCGTAGGTAGCGGAATTACTTAATTTCATCTGCTTCGTGAAAAACAGTTTTGATGTTTACGTTTATCGCTGTACTCATTCACGCTAAGTCTCTGTTTTTTCATCTTCTTTCGATTTATTCTCATTCCATATTCAGTACTCATTACAGTGTCCGTTCCGCTCAACACATCCTGTAACTCTCCTTCACTTTCACTGGGGATAGCAATATCGTTAGCAAATGTTATAATTTATATCCTTTCAACTTGAATTTTAATGCCACGTGGAATTTACAGAAGGTTAGTTACAACAAGATGGAGCAACGCGTCACGCGTCTAACGCTTCAATGTAACTTGCAACCAGTTTCCCTGGTGACAGAATAATCTCAAAAAGGCCTCTGGATATTTTCTTGTAGGCGTATTTCAATAGACGACTGAACAAGAATAAACTACGGACAACTGCCAAACTTCGTGCGGCCATTACAAACGAAATAAGCAACATTGGCGAGTATACACTTCACAGAACGTCGCGGAATACGGTGAATTAAGTACAGTTGTGTATCGATGGTGGTGGATGGCACTTCTGTGAGGACTTTGTGTGTATATACGTAATGTTCCAATTGCAAATGTGTCCTATTTCGGGTTCAAATGTTATGACTCTTTGAAGTAGTCAGGTTTACATGTATTGCACTGCACATTTGACAAGTGTTCTACAAGAAATGTATTGAAATTCAGAAAACGAAATCCGTCCCCAGGGGTGTCTGTAATTTTTTATCGGCTCACCTGGGTTGCTGCAGCTGTAGCTGATCATCCCTGCAATCGTTGTATAAAAGACGTTCTGCGGTGCTCTTGGAAGGATAAGATGGTGAGGGGATGTCTTGTCATTGATGAAATATTTTAGAAAATTACAAAAAAAAATTACCACCGCCACTTTGGCCCATCGTCTCGCTGTGTACAGTTCAATAATGTAAACCTTCTGAATTCTTGTATGAAAGAGTGTGGGCCATTGATGTGCTGGGATTGAAATATGGTCATTGTTTTATGCCCACATCAGTACTTGTTACCAATATTTCACTTTTTGGTCGTCACTTCAGATAACTTAACGATAGCAAGTCTACATATCTGATATAGATAAATTTTCCCTGAGACATATGAGTCTCTATCTATGATAATGACATAAGCTGAAGCAATGAATTTTAATTCATTTTTTTCAGATTCTATCATTATCGTGGATAACAAACCTGTTGACAGTCCACTTTTTCTCGTAATGGGTAATCGACAGCAGTCGCGGTCAGTACTAGTGCTGTAGTTCACAGTCTCTTGTGAACCAGACATAAGCCGGTAAGTATTCAATACACTATCTCAGAGGATTCGACGTATTCTTCCATTTTTTTTATAACGACTGTTTTTTCTCGTACATGCGAAATGTGGTAATCCTATGATCTTCTGCATCCTTACACTGCCATATTGTGCATTCTAGCAATTTTGTCTCTTGCGTCCTGTTTTCTGGTAATCTTCCCCTTTTGCGACTCCTCTTATTCGTTGAAAGTATTAAAATCATTTTCGTTCTCGAAACTTCGCCATTCACTGCAACATTACTGCTATAATAGTCTGTTGGAAACTGCAGCAGTCCTCTCGTTTGTGTGTATGCAAAGAGTTTCCCCTAGCTCATTCAACCTTCTGACTTCCAAGACAAAAGCAGTTACCTCCTCTTCCTCGTAACTACCTCTCTGTTCCCGTCTGTCTATTAATAACATCACCAAGTCAGCATACCAACTACCTCTTTTCACTTGTCACATCCTCGGCAACTAAATTTAGCTCAGATAAAACTTTCCTACCGTATCAAAACATATTCCTCACACACATCGACTTCAACTAAAGCTTTGCCTATCAGGTCAAAGAATGTTCTTTACATACAAATTGCATGAAATTACAGGTACATGAAAGATCAAAACAAATTTGTATGCTACATTAAATTTCATTGACGATTAACTACAAAAAAGCTAAAAAGGAATGAAAGATATACAAAAGATACACATTTGTCATTGCATTTGATATTAATCGATGAAAATGCCCTAAGTTGTTTGTGGTGGGGAAAGTATCAACTATATTACCAACCAGTATTGATACTTGTATCTAATCTAGACGTAAGTGCTGCACAATACTTCAGGAAATAATAATGTTGATAGTTCGCTGTATGAAGCTGAACTGCTCACCATCCATTACTGCTGATACTGCGTTGAGTCAGCCCCTAGTCTCTCGACGAAATGTATAATTGTTGGCAGAAAGAGCGTTACATGTTGGTATTTATTATAGATTCAGCATCGCACCGCTGTCCTACAATAGGCCAAACGACATGATACCTCTATTTGCATTCTGGGAATGGTTTGAGGACGTCAACAAACGCAGTCTCAATCGTCCAGCAGTAGAGGAAATATACATGAAGATTCCATAATGATGTTAGAAACTTTTAGGGACGATAGACAAGGGTAAATCTATCTACCAATAGTAATCTTAGATCCACTTATTGACTCACAATCGAGTTAATGAGTTGAATGAAATGTAAATAAAATCACTTTTATAATTCATTCAGTCTCACAACGACTGAAGCTCAGTTATGCTTGGAACTGTTATTCTACATATTCTCAGTAAAGATCTAAGATACTCAGCATTCGGCGGGCAGGGCTGCTATAGGACTTACCTGGGCACACCCACTACAATTACGGACAGTCTTTACTTACTAGGCTCTGACTCAACTCACTCTTCTAGATGCATGTTTCACCAACCGTCCGGCGTTTATATACACACATCAAAAAAGATTTTCACCTCTGTTCCGAGAGCTCTGGAAGCAGTACAGAAAATTGGAATAGAAATCAACATAATCATTTCCGCACTTTTTATTGCTCATGAAAACCACACATTGCATGTTGTACTTCCATACAGCGAGACCTTCAGAGCTGGTGGTCCAGATTGCTGTACACGCCGGTACACTAATATCCAGTAGCACGTCCTCTTGCACTGACGCATACCTGCAATCGTCGTGGCATACTATCCACAAGTTCATTAAGGAACTGTTGGTCCAGATTGTCCACTCCTCAACTCCGATTCGGCGTGGATCCCTCAGAATGGTTGGTGGGTCACGTCGTCTTTAAACAGCCCTTTTCAATCAATCGCAGGCATGTTCCATAGGGTTCATGTTGGAGAATATGCTGGCCATTCTTGTCGAGCGATGTCGTTATCCTGAAGGAAGTCATTCACAAAATGTGCCAAATTGGGTTGCAAATTGTCGTCCATGAAGACGAATGCGTCCCCTATACGCTGCCGATATGGTTGCACTATCAGTCGGATGTTGGCATTCACGTATCGTACAGCCGTTGCGGCGCTTACCATGACCAACACCGGCGTACGTAAGCCCCACATAATGCCACCCCACAGCAGGGAACCTTAAACTTAAATATTATCAACATTTCGCGGTCCTGTCAGCAACTGTATAAATATTAATTTTAATTTTAATAATGAGCAGCCTCAGTTTCACCGTTTACCTAGAAATTACCTAGGTTTCATTCGGGATAACGCAACTTTCTCCAGAATAACAGTACCTACCGTTTGTCCATAGTGGACATCGTCAAGCTAAAACTACAAATGCATAAATTACCGTCACAATCTGTAGCGCGCTGCATGGGGCCGTGATTGCAAAGATGGACCTCGCCATCGACGTCGGGTGTGAATGTGCCCATCATGCAGCATATCGCGCACAGTTTGAGTCGTAACACGACGAACTGTGGCTGCACGAAAAGCATTATTCAATATGATGGTGTTGCTGTCAGGGTTCCATCGAGCCATAATCAGTATAGGTATTGATCATTCACTGCAGTAGTAGCCCTTAGGCTGCCTAAGTGAGACATGTTGTCGAGAATTCCTTTCTCTCTGTATCTCCTCCATGTCCGAACAACATCGCTTTGGTTCACTCCGAGACGCCTGGACACTTCCCTTGTTGAGAGCCCTTTCTAACACAAAGTAACAATGCACAGAGGACTCATGCCCTCAGATGTTTAGTCCCATAGTGCTTAGAGCCATTTCGAGTAACAATGCGGACGCGATCGAACCGCGTTACTGACCATCTAGGCATGGTTGAACTACAGACAACACAAGCCGTGTACCTCCATCCTAGTGGAAGGACTGGAACTGATCGGCTGTCGGACCCCATCCGTCTAATAGGAGCTGCTCATGCGTGGTTGTTTACATCTTTGGGCGGGTTTAGAGACACCCCTGAACAGTGAAAGTTACTGCATCTGTGATACATTATTCACAGTCAGCGTCTGTCTTCAGGAGTTCAGGAAACCTGGGTGATGCAAAACTTCTTTTGATGTGTGTATATATGGGCCGGTCAAAAAGTTTCATTTTTAAAGCGCTGCTGCAGCTGATATGCAACTTAGCGGACTCTTCTGTGGGTGTATAAGTACCGATATTTAGGCAAGATATTAGTTTACAATTCGTGTATTATCTACGAGTATGCTCTAAATAAGGAAATGTGAACTATGGCGACGTTATTACGGCATGAGACTAAACATGACCAACATCTTGTTGTTTTATTGGATGCCGAACGACGAAAACCGGCAGACATCCACCTGAGATTAATGAATGTGTATGGGGCATCACGTTTGTCGATAACCGTTGTGAATGGTGCGCCTTGTGGGCGATAGTCCAAACCCAATCTGTAGTCCTAGTATCTCCCCATGGGATTATTACGCCTTCGGTCCTTTAAAAAGGGTCGTTCGGATGAGGAGGTGAATCAGGCAATTGCAGGCTTCACGCAGCAGACAAGATGTATTCCCAAATGGCTTTCTTTAACCTGTGCGATGGGATGATCTCCTCAATGCTCACAGCGAGGATGCCTGATTTGGATACCGATTCGGACTGAACGGCTTTGGAACGGGAACTTTTTGATCGGTCCTTATACCACAAGTATTGAGACGTCTGCCTGTTCTTCAGGAAACGGTTTTGAACTGTCGGACAGACAGATAGCTATACAGACAGATGGACAACTAAGTGATACTATAGGTTTCTTTTTTTTCCCGATTATGGTACGGAACCCTAAGGACGGGCTTTCTTTTCCAAATTAGAGCGGTTCACAGGGGAATTCGAAAATGTAAAACAATATTGCAGGCTCTTGACGAATCTCAGATTCAATGAATCAATTTCACGTAAAACTAAATGCTTGTAGGAAGGGAATGTCAAATGAACTTCTTGATAAGCAAATGCAACCTACTCCTCATAGGTGGACGAGAAGACACGCTATAGTTTGATTACAAGATCAACACAAATCATCGTGCAAAGGAAGAACAAAATTGCATGTAAGAGTGCACGTGGTCCCCAAGGTAAATGCATGCTTGTGCTGATCGATTGTGGCTTTAAGAATAACGAGATCACCTAGGGAAAGCCCAGACCAAAACGCTTCCTCTTTCAGCTTGCACACTTCCGATGATTCTTCCAGGATGTTTGCCTTCAGAAGCTTCACGCAGTACATGCCAGCTGCCACCTGCCCGATTGAGCGAAAAACATGACTCACCTAAAAATACCATCTGTCGCACCACGTCGAGTTGCGGGCGTATAAATTCAAGCCTTTGTCGCCGATGAACAGCAGCTACCATGGGTGCATAAAACAGGCGCCTGTTGCGGAGGACCATTCGAGGCAACGTTCACTGAACGTACGTTGAGGGGACACTGGTGGTAGCCCCTTGGTTCATTTGGATGGTCAGTTGCTCAACAGTTGCACCTCTATTCGCTCCTACGCGTATTCGCATCCGTCGCTCACCCTTTCATCTACGGTTCGTGGTGCACAATAGCTTGGTCAGTGCCAGTCTTGGATAGCACCATGTTGCCATGCGCCGTATACTTTAACCGCGGCGGCAAGCTATCACGGTATAAGGGTATATATTTTTATTTTTGTAATTATATATTTTATGATTTTGGTTAGGGTGGCTTTAAATATTGTGGGCTAGCATGAGACTTTTAATTAAGTTACACCGCGATAACACTCGTACGGACATCGACTGCCCCGAAGTACGCACGATATAATATTTTTTAAATACAGCGCGCTACTCACCGCCTTCTAATAAATAGTTTGCGTGAGCGCTGGTATTTAGAAAAAAAAAATGCGTGTTCATACGCAAACTGTAATTATTAATATGGGTCTCAGGGCTACTGGTTATTCATGTACCAATTTACACAAAGATTAACTGAGATATTGCGGAATGTAATGATTTTCAATATTTTTGTTCATTTATTTGCAAGGCAAAACTGGAGAGGTTCTGCCGTTAGGCGGCCAAAATGAAACGTATTGAACTGACTCAGTATTCTAAATATTGATAAACCAAATCTATTTTGACTCTTTTTAACTTTGAAATTAATGAAAGATCGAAATTGAGAAGTCTCTCGCATTTACTTTTAATATTGTGACATGATATTTTAATTAAATAGTACAGTCAGCGTAATGGCCGACTAAATCCTGCTAGGGGAGATGAACTACGAAGTTCTGTAAAAATTTTGTTAATAGTAACTAATGGTTGCAATCATGAGAGGTGACAACTAAGTCAATTATACACACTTTCTAATGACAGTTTCTACTACAGATAAAACATACGTTAATTATAAGACAGCACTACAATGGCGGCCTACTGCTAGACGAAACAAATCAGGATAGCTCGTTCAATGAAAACATTGTCTCTGATCTTCATGGCCTGTGTTACACAGAGATTATACCAAAAAAACTGTGTTTTGTTGATTACATCGATATTTGTGTTTTGATAATAATAAATTACGTTCTTTACTATTTTTTATACATCGTGCACACGTACACAATATTGACATAATTTATAATTCACACGTTTCATAACAAAAACTTCCTTTCCCTTTCTCCAAATGTCCATTTATGTGACGTACCTTCACAACGCAAACCGCCTACAGACACTGCCCTCTCGGAAATCTGTCCACCCTTGGCCCGACAGCCAATACTTTTCCCTTTTGGTCGCACATAAATCGCGCCGTTACCACATTACGACAACGGCTGCACTGTTTCCACCTTACATGTCCTTCTCTGCTACTGCTACCACCTTTTGTCTGTCAGGGGCTTCTGCACGTTGACATTGAACATAGGTGCTGATCACATGAACATACCCTACATCTCAACCATCCGTATCAATAGTGCAGCAGTAGTCAGCCAAATTGAAAGACGACTTCCCTGCGTACCTCTTTTCTATGGCTGCCATATTTTAATTAAATCTCTCGCCTAGTTCCTCAAAAGCTGACCCAAAATTTCCAGGGTGCAAATTCACACAGGCATGAAGGAAATGTATTTCAGGGATATTTTCTTCACAAGTCTTATCATGAGTTATATAAAAATCCCTTTCGATTCAATCGTAATGACAAGTTACAAACATTGCCACCTACTACACAAACTTAATCAAGGTACTGAATGGCTACGATCTGAACCGTGAATGCAACATAAATTACATTATTTCATTCTTATCATATGTAACTATTATACCCACATTGGAAAAAAAATTCTGCTATTTTCGTGTATGGGTGAAAATCTTAGTAAAGCAAAAACTGGGGCTATGTTTCATTTTTATTTGTGATTTCATTTCCAGCAAAATGGAGCTGATAAGGATTACATAGTTTCATACTACTTACAATTTCACTGTTGCCCGGTTGCCTTGAGATCCAGTACCCGTCGTATTAACTAAATGTTTAGTGAGTTACTGGGACGAATAATTTGCTCCTTAGAGCAACAATTTAACCTATGTAGACTTTCCAAGCAGCTGCCTACAAACAATATTGCAAGCACTAGCACATAATTCATTTTGAAAACACCGAGTTCAGAGTTTTGTGCCCAGTGAATTATCTATGATAGGGATGTAATTGCTGCCCACCATTAAAATGACACAGTATTTTCGTGTTACACACTTCGCGGATAAATTGACAGGTGCTTGATGATAAACCATCTCCCACAGGATCGTGTCTCATCGCCTCAAATCCTGTTTTGCCAACAGTCTTTCTGTTGAGATCTATGGCTAGTTAGTGTACATCCAACACAATTAATTTCTTGTCAATGTTCATTCGTTAGACTTTCCGGGCACTAAAACCTACAGCACTGTACGTCAAACGCAAGTCCGCAATTCCTCTTTTGCGAGTAATACTAAATCATCCAGGTCATGAGGTAGGCCGCTGTGGACGAGCGGTTCTAGGCGCTCCAGTCTGGAACCGCACGACCGCTACGGTCGCAGGTTCGAATCCTGCCTCGGGCGTGGATGTGTGTGATGTCCTTAGGTTAGTTAGGTTTAAGTAGTTATAAGATCTAGGGGATTGATGACATCAGATGTTAAGTCCCACAGCGCTCAGAGCCATTTGAACCAGGTCGCGAACCGCAAACACTAGTAAACTCCATGATGGACACATCAGAGACTAGTGGGTAATTATTTTACCTTTACAGTTTTAAAATCACTGAATAGACAAATCAGAGAGAACTGAGTACTGTTGAATTAGTATTGGAATTTGATTAAACATCAAAGGCAATATTATTTAGTTAGGAATTCTGTTTAATGGAGTTTATTGCTCGTTGCTAATACGGCTTGAATATGATTAAACGTGCTAAGCATTATAAATGTTATCTAACGTGTTCTCTCGGAATGCTATCAGACAAAGGTGGATTCCTTCCAAGCTGTAACAACATTTCGTAGTTAAAGTCACTTCTTTAGCTAAGTACATGTTACTTTGATGGCTCTTTAAAAATTGATGGACGGAAGGATATCCACATGTTATGAAGACTAGCAATCTCAGTAGCTAACAGATCGTAGCTCTCGTATCGTACGTCAACGTCAATCTGAAAGTATCTCCAAAAATGCTAGTTCCGAAGTGCAGGTTCGTTCCACGAGTTCACTGTCCACCGTTTCTTTCTATCCACAAACCGCCGATGATGTGGCTGAATACAGAATCATGAATACACAAGAATAACACGTTGAAATTATCTTTTAACACATGTGAATTTTATTGTCATAGGTCTAAAACACTTTTTCTTACTACAAATTCTAACATTAATATTCAATCTCGTCCACAGTTCGGAGAGTACGTTGACAATTACAAAATTGCTCTAAGGCGTCTCTTAACAAAACAACTCATCCATCCAAACCCCTTTCCATCCAGAATCTCGCGTAACCATATTTTCTCTCCATTAACATTCCAGAAGTAAGGCCTCAGCTCAGTGTATAGACCATATTTAGCATTCTTTCTCACTGACTACAGCCTTCAAATACAATCTCGTTGGTGGTCGTCACATGGGGTCGCTATTGTAATGTATTAGTACTTCTCTGTACGGACAGTATGCGGAGTTCTTTTCCGATCAATGTAAACATGTAACATTTAAGTGTTTCTACAAACAAATGTGCTCAAGTAATAAATCGATGTACGTTTGGATTCCTTTCGAATTGTCCTCTCACAACTCTACTGCGTCACCTGTAATTCAGCTCCTCAAGCAGAAATGGATGAGCTATGCACCTGAACTGACACCGTAGTATAACGGTACGTTTGGGGACGTGGATTGCTATTCAAAAAATTATAAGCTCACTTTCCTCTACAAGTCCTACCAGTTTGTGGCGGGAATTCCCGTAAATCCTGTATAATTTGCGTTTTGAAATAACTTTCAAGGTATGCACAGTTTTAACAATTATCAAAATTTCTTTGCATATGATAATTGAGGCAACAGAAACTAGAGGGAATCTTCACAATATTTGTACTTGCCAAATAAGTTTGACAGTCGAGACAGCTTCCATTTCCACGCATCTGCATTCATTCTTGCCTCAGATGGAGCTCATCCATGCTTCCACTTACTGAGCGTCTGATCACATCCGCACTAGTTTGCTTATGCACTGCTACTGACGCGGATGGTTTGTTCAATCTTGAGATTCGATGTTGACATACAGTCCCGTACTAAGACGTCACTATTATAGTTCATTGCAATTGCGAGTAGCTTCTCATCCTTTATTATGACACAGTATGCACGCAGCTTTTAGGAAAAAACACTTAGGGCAAAACGAAAAGATTCTGTAGCACTTAAATATTACTGACAGTAATTTCCTGCTGTGTTGCTGAGATTCTCCGTAATTTTTCTATGAGCTGCTGACCATCTTTTTCTCTCCTGTATCTCTTACAGTGCTGTTACGTGTAATCCCATCTCTTCGTATACCTTGCCTGATGGTGATTCACATTTATATTAACACGAAATTATTGAGCCTGTTTAAATACGAGTAAATGCGGCAGTAAAACCAACAGTACTCAGCGTCATTTATTTAGCAATAACGTGATACATCATTTCATCTGCCTATTTGGCAGATCCAGCTAATTTGTCAAATTTTAGCAAACGAGGTCGCAACGTGTGGCTACACTTTCGACGATTGTAAACAATTTTACGGGCAGAGTACATAATTTTTATTAATTGCTCTGAGCAGCGAATACAGTAAACATTTCCGTTTGCGAGCGATTTCGTACACAGCGCTGCTCCACGCCTACAGCTAATATTTCTTCTACATCGCCAGTGACGTTGATCACAGTTTAAACAGAAAAATAAGTCTTTCTAGTCGTTTCCGTTCCGTAATTATATGATGTCTAAATATGTCTAAATATAACCTTATTTACACTTATTACTGAAGTTGGTTCTTGATAAATTATCTCTTTGAGTCACGAGTAGCATATGTGTAGTATTTTTTAGGAAAACGGCAGCAATATGTTTTCCTTATTTGGACGTGGTTCCAGAATTACAATGCGTTTCTAAGAGAGCAGGAGAAAACTTTAAATCTGCAGTATTAATTATTATTGTGGAGCAAGTATATGCGAGTAATCTCTCTATTATGTGCGATTAACAATATGGTTCAAATGGCTCTGAGCACTATGGGACCTAACATCTGAGGTCATCAGTCCCCTAGAACTTAGAACTACTTAAACCTAACTAACCTACGGACATCACACACATCCACGCCCGAGGCAGGATTCGAACCTGCGACAGTAGCGGTAGCGTGGATCCAGCTGAAGCGCCTAGAACCGCTCGGCCACACCGGCCGGCGATTAATAATATGACACTAATTATATGCAACACGTTGGACACCAGTAATATTTCGGTGTATTAATCTTCTGCAGAACTGTGAGGCCACTGTTCGCAACGAATCGCTACACAGTAGGATTGAATCAGCTGAAAATTGCACAAATGCGTTACTATACACGTGTTAAATAAAGGCAAAACGTGAATTAAATACACGAGTTGCTACAGCCAACGCCCTGAGCATCGTAAATTGTTACTGGTTCTGTGAAGGAAACGTACTGGCACCAGTTTTGAACTTGAGTGAGGACGACACGTTTTCTTTAATATTACCTGGTGAAGGAAGCGTGAGAAATAGCTATAACTAACTAAGGCAATTGACACTGAAGTGTGTGATCTTCTTAGGTTAGTTAGGTTTAATTAGTTCTAAGTTCTAGGCGACTGATGACCTCAGAAGTTAAGTCGCATAGTGCTCAGAGCCATTTTAACCATTTGACACTGAAGTGAATGCATGGGTTGTTACCGTGCTTAAATTCCCCTCCGCGGTACTCTGTTACAAATAAGGGCTACCAGTTTGTTAGTATCATCTTTGTTGCGTCCACGTTAGAGAAGCAAGTCTCTTTCTCGAATATGCTCTTGGATATAATGCGCTTCCCTGCCTGGATACGATTCCGCAAAGGAGCGCTCTCCTGTCACAAATCGGCTACCCCTACCCCCTCCTCTCATCCTCCTGCCCCGTTACCTTGCATGTCTTTGAATCCTTTTTCATATCGATTGAAGAATCAGTTCCCCACTTTCATAGGTCAGTCAGAAATGTCTTAAGTTGCCATTAGCAGTTCATTCCCATTTACTACAGGAGTTACGTGCTGCCTGCTTGATGATTTTGTGGATCGATTTTGGTGTACAAATCGTCCCTTCTTCTTAATTGCCTTGCAGAGCGTTCTCACGCTGAAGACTTGTCGGAGACAAGGGCATACAAATGGTTTAAATGGCTCTGAGCACTATCGGACTTAACATCTGAGGTCATCAGTCCCCTAGAACTTAGAACTACTTAAACCTAACCAACCTAACGACATCACACACATCCATGCTCGACGCAGGATTCGAACCTGCGACCGTAACAGTCGCGGGGTTCCGGACTGACGCGCCTAGAACCGCTTGGTCACCGCGGCCGGAAAGGGTCTAAAATCTTGGTTGGCCTCCTTAGGGTACTGTAGATGGTATCTGGTGCTTCTTGACATTATGTAGGCACTGAGTTTTGCCACATTTTCTACTGAAAATTTGCGATTACGGAATCAGATACAATTCCCTTTTAAAATCTGTAATTATCTAGAAATACATAGGAAATATGCTTAATTACCACTAATAATGTTGTTACAGGTGCCACAGATGAGAAGAAGGCTTGCAGCAGGAATACGGCAGCAAGCTGAGTATGCTTTACGACATGCTGTAGAGCAGAACAGTATGCGCCGCTCTAGAAACATACGCGCGTATGAGGTTATATCAAAATAATGTCTGGTTAGAAGTTTGAGCAATGTGCCCCGAAGTATATTGTGTCGTGTTGCCTTCTGTGTGTACTGTGGCGACTCAGAGAGCTCGGAATACAGAAATGCGGTCCAGTAAAATCTAGAGAGTGTCGGTGATACAGTGCGGGCTCTAAATACATTTATTTTCAGGAATTATACGTCGTGGCGTTGACAGAAGGCGGCGGAGTGGAGCATGCAGTCAGGGGTTTCTTAACCGTTCAGGACAGCGGCATCTGAGTTGCATGCCGGAGGTCGAAATCTGTACCGCCGCGCGGGATTAGCCAAGAGGTCTAAGGCGCTGCAGTCATGGACTGTGCGGCTGGTCCTGGTGGAGGTTCGAGTCTTCCCTCGGGAATGGGTGTGTGTGTTTGTCCTTAGGATAATTTAGGTTAAGTAGTGTGTAAGCTTAGGGACTGATGACCTTAGCAGTTAAGTCCAATAAGATTTCACACGCATTGGAACATTGTTTGAAATCTGCACCTCCAGCAGCGGTGGCGTCGTGCAGGATGCGGAACCGGAGGTTTGCACACGTTGTTCGCCCAGCCGGGACGCCGGCAGCGTGACGCGCTGCCTTACCAAAGTACTCTCGAAAACATCGGAGTTCGCTCCCAGGTCAGCGGACAACAGCTCTTCATACAATGATAGGAGCCCTGCCGCCGTTGGATAAGCAGCTGAGCAGCAAGTCGTATACTCCTAGCTCACTCGTTTGTTACATAGTTTAATTCTTAATTTCTTTGCGTGTTTTTGGTACTTGCATTGTTTAATTCATAAATTTCGGGCGTATTATAGTATTTGAGAGTGTAGCATCGTGTTTTAGTACCTGAATAGTGTAATTTCGCTTAGTCTCCTTCCGCCGCTGAGCAGTGTCAGCAGTGCGCAAGTAGCAGCATTACTGCATTTACTAGGCAATCTTGTATTTTAATAACCGTTTAAATTTTGTCGATTTGTTTGCGCTCTCTGTAGATTAGTTCAGACGTTCTTTGCAAAACAGTTTTTAGCATGGATAGGGACTGCAACTGCTGTGTTCGGAGGCAGGCTGAGTTGGCATCCCTTCGCTCCCAGCTTCAGGCAGTGTTGGCTTCGGTCACACAGCTTGAGGCTGTTGCCAATGGGCATCACTGTGGGGGTCCGGATGGGGGTTTGTCGGGGACGGCCAGCTCGTCCCACGCATCCCCTGATCGGACTAAGACTGTGGTTGCCCGGGATACTGCCCGCATTGAGGCTGATCCCTCACCTGTGGTAGAGTGGGAGGTCGTTTCAAGGTGTGGCAGGGGGCGAAAGACATTCCGGAGGGCTGAACGGAAAGCCTCTCCAGTTTGTCTGACGAACCGGTTTCAGGCTCTGTCTCAGGCTGATACTGATCTTCGGCCTGACATGGCTGCTTGTCCTGTTCCAGAGGTTGCCCCTCAGTCTGCAAGATCCGGGCAGTCGCAGAGGGTGGGCTTACTGGTAGTTGGGAGCTCCAACGTCAGGCGCGTAATGGGGCCCCTTAGGGAAATGGCAGCAAGAGAGGGGAAGAAAACCAATGTGCACTCCGTGTGCATACCGGGGGGAGTCATTCCAGATGTGGAAAGGGTCCTTCCGGATGCCATGAAGGGTACAGGGTGCACCCATCTGCGGGTGGTCGCTCATGTCGGCACCAATGATGTGTGCCGCTATGGATCGGAGGAAATCCTCTCTGGCTTCCGACGGCTATCTGATTTGGTGAAGACTGCCAGTCTCGCTAGCGGGATGAAAGCAGAGCTCACCATCTGCAGCATCGTCGACAGGACTGACTGCGGACCTTTGGTACAGAGCCGAGTGGAGGGTCTGAATCAGAGGCTGAGACGGTTCTGCGACCGTGTGGGCTGCAGATTCCTCGACTTGCGCCATAGGGTGGTGGGGTTTCGGGTTCCGCTGGATAGGTCAGGAGTCCACTACACGCAACAAGCGGCTACACGGGTAGCAGGGGTTGTGTGGCGTGGGCTGGGCGGTTTTTTAGGTTAGATGGCCTTGGGCAAGTACAGAAAGGGCAACAGCCTCAACGGGTGCGGGGCAAAGTCAGGACATGCGGGGACCAAGCAGCAATCGGTATTGTAATTGTCAACTGTCGAAGCTGCGTTGGTAAAGTACCGGAACTTCAAGCGCTGATAGAAAGCACCGAAGCTGAAATCGTTATAGGTACAGAAAGCTGGCTTAAGCCAGAGATAAATTCTGCCGAAATTTTTACAAAGGTACAGACGGTGTTTAGAAAGGATAGATTGCATGCAACCGGTGGTGGAGTGTTCATCGCTGTTAGTAGTAGTTTATCCTGTAGTGAAGTAGAAGTGGATAGTTCCTGTGAATTATTATGGGTGGAGGTTACACTAAACAACCGAACTAGGTTAATAATTGGCTCCTTTTACCGACCTCCCGACTCAGCAGCATTAGTGGCAGAACAACTGAGAGAAAATTTGGAATACATTGCACATAAATTTTCTCAGCATGTTATAGTCTTAGGTGGAGATTTCAATTTACCAGATATAGACTGGGACACTCAGATGTTTAGGACGGGTGGTAGGGACAGAGCATCGAGTGACATTATACTGAGTGCACTATCCGAAAATTACCTCGAGCTATTAAACAGAGAACCGACTCGTGGAGATAACATATTGGACCTACTGATAACAAACAGACCCGAACTTTTCGACTCTGTATGTACAGAACAGGGAATCAGTGATCATAAGGCCGTTGCAGCATCCCTGAATATGGAAGTTAATAGGAATATAAAAAAAGGGAGGAAGGTTTATCTGTTTAGCAAGAGTAATAGAAGGCAGATTTCAGACTACCTAACAGATCAAAACGAAAATTTCTGTTCCGACACTGACAATGTTGAGTGTTTATGGAAAAAGTTCAAGGCAATCGTAAAATGCGTTTTAGACAGGTACGTGCCGAGTAAAACTGTGAGGGGCAGGAAAAACCCACCGTGGTACAACAACAAAGTTAGGAAACTACTGCGAAAGCAAAGAGAGCTCCACTCCAAGTTTAAACGCAGCCAAAACCTCTCAGACAAACAGAAGCTAAACGATGTCAAAGTTAGCGTAAGGAGGGCTATGCGTGAAGCGTTCATTGAATTCGAAAGTAAAATTCTATGTACCGACTTGACAGAAAATCCTAGGAAGTTCTGGTCTTACGTTAAATCAGTAAATGGCTCGAAACAGCATATCCAGACACTACGGGATGATGATGGCATTGAAACAGAGGATGACACGCGTAAAGCTGAAATACTAAACACCTTTTTCCAAAGCTGTTTCACAGAGGAAGACCGCACTGCAGTTCCTTCTCTAAATCCTCGCACAAACGAAAAAATGGCTGACATCGAAATAAGTGTCCAAGGAATAGAAAAGCAACTGGAATCAATCAATAAAGGAAAGTCCACTGGACCTGACGGGATACCAATTCGATTCTACACAGAGTACGCGAAAGAACTTGCCCCCCTTCTAACAGCCGTGTACCGCAAGTCTCTAGAGGAACGGAGGGTTCCAAATGATTGGAAAAGAGCACAGATAGTCCCAGTCTTCAAGAAGGTTCGTCGAGCAGATGCGCAAAACTATAGACCTATATCTCTTACGTCGATCTCTTGTAGAATTTTAGAACATGTTTTTTGCTCGCGTATCATGTCATTTCTGGAAACCCAGAATCTACTATGTAGGAATCAACATGGATTCCGGAAACAGCGATCGTGTGAGACCCAACTCGCCTTATTTGTTCATGACACCCAGAAAATATTAGATACAGGCTCCCAGGTAGATGCTATTTTTCTTGACTTCCGGAAGGCGTTCGATACAGTTCCGCACTGTCGCCTGATAAACAAAGTAAGAGCCTACGGAATATCAGACCAGCTGTGTGGCTGGATTGAAGAGTTTTTAGCAAACAGAACACAGCATGTTGTTATCAACGGAGAGACGTCTACAGACGTTAAAGTAACCTCTGGCGTGCCACAGGGGAGTGTTATGGGACCATTGCTTTTCACAATATATATAAATGACTTAGTAGATAGTGTCGGAAGTTCCATGCGGCTTTTCGCGGATGATGCTGTAGTATACAGAGAAGTTGCTGCATTAGAAAATTGTAGCGAAATACAGGAAGATCTGCAGCGGATAGGCACTTGGTGCAGGGAGTGGCAACTGACCCTTAACATAGACAAATGTAATGTATTGCGAATACATAGAAAGAAGGATCCTTTATTGTATGATTATATGATAGCGGAACAAACACTGGTAGCAGTTACTTCTGTAAAATATCTGGGAGTATGCGTACGGAACGATTTGAAGTGGAATGATCATATAAAATTAATTGTTGGTGAGGCGGGTACCAGGTTGAGATTCATTGGGAGAGTGCTTAGAAAATGTAGTCCATCAACAAAGGAGGTGGCTTACAAAACACTCGTTCGACCTATACTTGAGTATTGCTCATCAGTGTGGGATCCGTACCAGGTCGGGTTGACGGAGGAGATAGAGAAGATCCAAAGAAGAGCGGCGCGTTTCGTCACCGGGTTATTTGGTAACCGTGATAGCGTTACGGAGATGTTTAATAAACTCAAGTGGCAGACTCTGCAAGACAGGCGCTCTGCATCGCGGTGTAGCTTGCTCGCCAGGTTTCGAGAGGGTGCGTTTCTGGATGAGGTATCGAATATATTGCTTCCCCCTACTTATACTTCCCGAGGAGATCACGAATGTAAAATTAGAGAGATTAGAGCGCGCACGGAGGCTTTCAGGCAGTCGTTCTTCCCGCGAACCATACGCGACTGGAACAGGAAAGGGAGGTAATGACAGTGGCACGTAAAGTGCCCTCCGCCACACACCGTTGGGTGGCTTGCGGAGTATCAATGTAGATGTAGATGTAGATGTAGATGTAGATGTAGATGTAAGTATGCTCAGGGCTGCCGGTAAGAAGGTCGAAGATTCCGGTAGCTGCTCACAGGTACAGCTATGGGCCGAGGCGAATGAGCCTCTCCCAGACACTGTGTGTAACCCTTGGGTAGTAGGTGTAACACTACGGATTTGGTAAAAAGATGTGAAAAAGAGAAGTGTACTTTTAGGAAACACACGAGAAAAGAACAATAAATTTATTGATGTGGCAGAAGTTTATCTGTGGTGTTATCAGACCTTTTCTCGTAAGAACGTTGAGATATCTTTACTTCAAATGGTTCAAATGGCTCTGAGCACTATGGGAATTAACATCTGTGGTCATCCGTCCCCTAGAATTTAGAACTACTATTTTCATGCACCTCACGTATGTGTTGTCTTAATATGTGTGAAATCATGTTAAACCTCAAATGGTTCAAATGGCTCTGAGCACAATGGGACTTAACATCTTAGGTCATCAGTCCCCTAGAACTTAGAACTACTTAAACCTAACTAACCTAAGGACATCACACACATCCATGCCCGAGGCAGGATTCGAACCTGCGACCGTAGCAGTCACGCGGTTCCAGACTGAAGCGCCTAGAACCGCACGGCCACACCGGCCAGCTTTCTCTATTTGCCATGGGTTGTAGCTGGCAAATAATAAGGTTCGTAACGCCTGACCGTTAATTGCTACCATTAATGTACAAAGTCAGCTTTGCATATAAACAACAACAATGATTTAAGTTCAATAAAATGTATCAGAAAATGGCTAGCCATGCGCAGAAGCTTGGGCTAAAGTTGAAACAAGACACAGTGGAGTTCATGCAGTTAGGAAGAAGATAAGGGGAGGAGGAATTTGTTGAGACAGATCGCATGAGGTTCATATAAGTTCACCGGTTCAAATGCTTACGGTCTTTGTTTACGGCTGGATCACCAGGAAATGCAGTGGGAATGAAATGCGTCTATTCTCTCAGGGATCCCTCAGTGTAAAATCAAGATCATCAAATACTAAGATGAAAAGTTGTAATACCCATCAGTCACGTAATGTTCAGAAACCTGGATGATGACTACAGAAAATAAGGAAGAGCTCTTAACGTTTGAAAGGAAAGTAATGAGGAAGATATGGGGAGCTAAGATAGATAAAGGTGAATAGAACAGGAGGAAGAACGAGGAAATGTAACACTTGATGTAACAACAAAAAGTCGTACTAAACCTAAAGAGCAAAATAATCGAGTGGGCGGGTCATTTAAACCGTATACGAAAAGAAAGACAGGCAAAAAAGCTCTTTAGAGGAAGTAAACCGTAGACCCCCTTCATAAGACGACCAAGACAGCGATGGATGGACGACCTGGCGAAGGACCTGGCAGCCATGGGGATTGTACACACGTGAAGGAATCGAGCACAAAACAGAAAAAGAAACAGAAGCAGTTTGTGGAAGCAGTGCGTAACAAGCAGGGCCTGCGATCGCTGGAGGTGACGTATGATATGTAGCACAATCGTTGCTTTGCCAAACTACACTACTGGGTTTTCATTGGACAAATATAATATACCAGAACTGACATGTGATTTCATTTTCGCGCAATTTGGGTGCATACATCCTGAGAAATCAGTACCCAGAACAACCACCTCGGGCCGTATACTAACGGCCTTGATACACAAGGGCATTGAGTCAAACAGAGCTTGGATGGCGTGTACAGTTACAGCTGCCTATACAGCTTCAACACGATACCTCAGTTCATCAAGAGTAGTGACTGGCATATTGTGACGTGGTAGTTGCTCAGCCACCATTGACCAGACGCTTGCAATTGGTGAGAGATCTGGAGAATATGCTGGCCAGACAGCAGTCCAACATTTTCAGTATCCGGAAAGGCTCGTACAGGACCTGCAACATGCGGTCGTGCATTATCATGCTGAAATGTAGGGTTTCGCTGGGATCTAATGAAGGGTAGGGCCATGCGTCGTAACACATCTGAAATGTAACGTCCGCTGTTCAAAGTGCCGTCAATGCGAACAAGAGGTGACCAAGACGTGTAACCAATGGCGCCCCATACTATCATGTCCGGTTATACACCAGTATGGCGATAACGAATACACGCTTCCATTGTGCGTTCTCCGCGCTGTCGCCAAACACGGATGCGACCATCATGATGCTGTAAACAGAACCTGGATTCATCCGAAAAAATAACGTTATGCCATTCGATCAGCCAGGTTCGTCGTTGAGTACACCATCGCAGGCGCTCCTGTCTGTGATGCAGCGTCAAGGGTAACTGCAGCCTTGTCTCCGAGCTGATAGTCCATGCTGCTGCAAACGTCGTCGAACTGTTCGTGCAGATGGTTGTTGTCTTACAAACGTCCCCATCTGTTGACTCAGGGATCGAGACGTGGCTGCACGATCCGTTACAGCCATGCGGATAAGATGCCTGTCATCTCGAATACTAGTGATACGAGGCCATTGGGATCCAGCACGGCGTTCCGTATTACCCTCCTGAACCCACCGATTCCATATTCTGGTAACAGTCATTGGATCTCGACCAATGCGAGCAGCAATGTCGCGATACGATAAACCGCAATCGCAGTAGGCTACAATCCGACCTTTATCAAAGCCGGAAACGTGATGGTACGCGTTTCTCCTCTTTACACAAGGCATCACAACAATGTTTCACCAGGCAACGCCGGCCAACTGCTGTTTGTGTATGAGAAATCGGTTGGAAACTTTCCTCGCGTCAGCACGTTGTAGTTGTCGCCACCGGCGCCAACCTTGTGTGAATGCTCTGAAAAGCTAATCATTTGCATATCACAGCATCTTCTTCCTGTTGGTTAAATTTCGTATCTGTAGCACGTCATCTACGTGGTGTAGCAATTTTAATGGCCAGTAGTGTATCTCTTCCAAATAGTTTATTATTCTGAAAAATTACACGAGAGATTTTAACATTTAGAGAATCGTAGGATTATATATGTTGCACATTCGAATGAAATGCAAGTAAGTCAGAATTAATAATTTTTCAGTAAAGAATTCACTAATTATATGTCCTGATCGACCAGCGGTTGCGGCTAGAAATGTGAAGGAGACAACAACTCGTCGCTCACATTTTTTGAAAAACTACAAGCAAAAGGTTCAAAATATTCTAGTTTGTTACATAGATACAAGCTCACTTTGAAGTACAAAGTTTTATAGCTGTTTTAACGAAATCTAGCAGTTCATTATATTGCCCCCTAGAACGGTGGAGACAGTGTCAGTCACAGATTTTGGGACCGAGGTTCAATCTTGATGCACTCAACGCTCATCATTGAGATATGCTAGTAGAAATTACATAGTAATAGTTGATGAACTATGAAGTTCCTTAGATAAACAAGCGTCTGATTTATCTCTTTGTCTTGACATTCAGGTAAGACGTTTCATCATAACAAATTCCTCAAAAGTTTGCACTAAATGTGAATTATGTGAATAAATATTCCTGCCCCTCCGCCCCCTCGCCCCCCCCCCCCCCCCCACAATTTAGACGTAGTCAACAGAAAGCATGAAAAAACTGTGACGGGTCCTTCAATCGCAGACACATTGCGAAGTTACAGATAAGATTTCATGAAAGAATAACTTAAAGGAATTACGGATGCTGATTTAGTTAAGAAAGCTTCCTGATAAAACATTTTATCGGAATGTAATGTTAAGAAACATTGTCGATTAGTATGCATTCTACAACCTCTGCTCAGACAAATCAGAATCGTCAGAATAAACTTTCAGTTGATTAACATACACCCGGACATAACACACATACACACATTCACATCCACATCATCGGCTCTTATTCTTATGGCAAGTCATCCAATAAAATGCTTGGCCTTTGAAGTTTTCTTCAGTTATCACAAATCGCATATCGCCCCCAGGCTGACAACACCAAGAGTAAAATACGGTCATATCTGAGGCATTACCTCTTGATGCCATCAGATAGTCCATCGTTATCAGGTTACGTGAAACAGTTTTACGACAGAATAACTACTACGTAAGCTATTAACTAAATAGATTCTACTGAAATAAAGTACTGTGTTAACTTACAAGTAAAATTGTTACGCAGATACGAATATCTAAGAATAAACTAAATACATCCAATGGATCTGTTCTAGTGTGGCAGGATTTATTTTTTCAGTTATAGAGCATCGCACACTGTCCAGTACACGATTCCGTAAACCTCTAAAGTGTGTAATGAACGAGTTCATAATGTCGAAATCAATTTTGTAATTAATGTCCATAACATTCTGTTGTAAGTGTCTCTGCAGCGCAGTTTATCACTATTTTTAATATGCAATTTAATGGCACACACAACATTTCACATCGAGAAGTGCATGTATGCAGAACAGTTAGTCATGCCAACGATTCGCTATCCTGGTTGTGCTTCGAACACCTGACTTCCTTAACGGGTGTGAAAGTGCCGATAAAGTTGACCCACACCGCACAAAGTAAACATCATCTTGCACTACCCCAGAAGCGAATAGCTGATTCCTGATTTCATCTCAGGCAAATTCATCATAAAGCTACATCGACGCTTCAGTTTTTGTTGTCCAGTTTAACCCATCCCAACACAGTGTAAGCATGTCTTTGCCTTAACTTCACACCATACGTGTCCATAAGCGTTCTATACTTTCGTAGCGTACTCGCTAACGCAATGACGTTTTAGAAAGTGAGTTAATTACATCAGAGTACATCAGTAAATATTATTTACAGTACCTGCTTTTGTGTCACCCCCAAGGATCTCAAAATTTTTAGTAAAGCAAAACACAGGTAAAATGCTTGTATAGGAAATGATGCACACTTTTCTGTAGGAATTACATCCATACGCCATTACAGAAATGAGATAATAGTCAATAAAACTGTTTTGGTTTTTTGACCCTGACCTGATTTCAAAACATTGAGAGTCTCAGCGTCTTAAAATTCATGTCGCCCAGGGCTACATCGTCTATTGGTGGGACAGAATTATGTTTTTAGTATGTGGATCAAGTCAAACTCACACGCAATTTATTGGCAAAACAAAGAGAATGAACAAAAAACACACTCAAATCTCAGTAGAACATTCATTTAGAACTTGCGAGGTTCAAGAGCAAATCTAATCATTCAAAGCCGGTTTATACTGCAAGTAATATTATTTACATGGTTTTGAGCTATATTAATACTAAATCAACGTTCCATTCTTAAAATATAGTAAAGCGACGTGTTGTTTAATTGCAAACAGTTGATAATGAGGGCATGTATTTCGTGTACTAGTGTTTCATATTATTTGGTCCAATAATATTGAAGAAATATTGAAATAAATCTTCCTTACTGTTGAATGCATAGTTTTCAAACGATATAATAAAACATTCAGACAGTGAAGAGTCTGTACTTACACGTCTTTACAGTTGCTTCCCCTTTTTTCATAGTACACAATCATACTAATCTTAAATATTACACAGGTTAGGGCATTAATGATGCAACAAATTCACTTCCAATCGCATCCATTCGTGCAGGCCACTCTTATTAGTGGCCCTGACGACAGGTACTTTCAACAGAAGGAGCAACTGCCCATACAGCCGGCCAAATCTTGAAGCTTATTTACACAATCTTCTCTCCTGAAAATGTTGTTAATAGAGGTCAATCTGGTTCCGGCCCTAGCTGGCCACTTAGTTCACCTGATCTGTCACTGTGCGACTACTCTGAGTGGGGAACCCTTAAGTCTGACGTGTACCACAACAACCTTCATAGTCTTGAAGAACTAGAGCGGAACATTTCGGATGAGATTTTAGCAATTCGAGCAGTTCAGCTTCCATCCACATTTCTTGTCGTAATATACCTTCCTGAAGTGTCCTGTTCTGTTGGTCAAAATAATGTTGTCCTTATCTTTTCCTTCTGGGAACATTCACCCCTCTGGAGACATGGAATAGGATCTTTTCATTTATTCTTCTCCCTTGTCTTGCATACTAGTTCAGCCAGAGTGTATGGTGTTGTATACACTGGGAAGTAATTTACGATTTGTTCGAATAAATCTAGTTATTCTGTCCACTGTGTTCACTGATCTAGTATTCATGTATCTATGAACACACTGAATTCATGGAAAATTCTCATCATGAGATTACTTTCTGGGTGGTATTAGTATTAGTTTCAATTCGGTGATAAAGCAGAAACGTTTTCTATGCTTTGCTAGTGAAGACTGGTGTGTTGTCAGAGAGCAAGGCTATAGCAGGTTTGTCAGTTGTAGGTATATAATCAACCAAAATTATTGTAGTAACTGGACCTTGTGTGGTTAACCTCATAGTTTTGCGAAGTAGAATGGAGGCCACAGAACCGTCAAACCACTGAAAAGCATAAATGCAGCAGTTCGCATAGCACAATACAAAGGCAGAAGGGGCTCACTGGCGCAACCAGGATGTGGTGAGTACGTGACATGGAGCAGTGCGTTAGCAAATCAGGGGTGCACAGCCACATATAAATAAGTGCTGTTTTCTAACGAGATTCATTAAAGTGTGACAGCTCTTCTGGACGGCGGTGCGTATGACACCATCGGGCTACAAGCAGCAACTAATGGGGAGCCAGCATCCCAGTCCTCGACGAGTCTTTGGTTCGACCCTCTGAGGTCAATGCAGGGTCTGCAGCCAGCCAGCTGTGGGACACTCTTTGGCTCACTACTGAGGGCAGTTGTCTCGGCTCCAGACACACGCTGGAGACATCCTGAGGCGAGGGCCACAGGTTTGGACGCTGGATCACGGGCACTTGTTGGCGCCGCGACTCAGCCCACACTGGGATGGGCATATGGCACAGGCATCTTGCAGTTATTAGCTGGCCCTGTGACGGCTCCTGGCGGAGAAGTGTGGAGACATCAAGAACGGTGGCCACTGAGTCGGCTGCTGGCACAGCGCTCCTGACATCATTCGAACTCAGCGGGCTGTAGAAGGCCGGCTCAACACAGCAGCATGTTGCACTGTGTCGCTGCGGCAGTGACCTCAGTATTGCAGGACCCTGTGTCCTGGACCAAGGTGAAAGGGGCACTGTAGCTGAAAAACAACAGATCACTTGGAAAGTTCTTGCCGAGTTTTAATATGGCACCTCCTGGCACCCACCCACTATATTTTGTGTCTTCCCGATACATTTGGTCATTCTGATACATTCGGTGGCGGAAGTCGCCTTTAGAGCATCATAAACCACACCTACATATTTAACTCTGCCTCTTGCTGACTGCAAAAGTTCTGAAATATCAATTGAAAAGGTTTCTAGCGGATTAGTTGGCTCCGTGGGATGTAATTCCTTATGCAAACTTTTGTTCACAGGCTTTGTTTTCTCAAATAAGAGATGTTGTATTGGTCCCTTCATATTATCAAAATAGCAGAACGAATTAACCTTTCTTCTAGGTTTTGTTGCATCACAGTTCTCCCGTGTATGGTGTGTGCACCAAATTAAGGCGTCCTAACATGCAGCTAGAATGCAAACACACCATGTGTCAGATCATACATCATTTCTACAGATTAGACCATCATTAGATATTTTGTAATATTGTTTTACTTTTTTGATAAGATCTTGTGAAAGTAGAGTTTTAACGTTACACCAGTGCTCACCATAATTTTGCGTATCTGCCATATTTTTACAAATGCCTTGAACACCTTGCCTGTAATTACTGTCCTTCGGTAACTGTGCATGGTAATCAGTGGTTTGTTCTATAATTTTGGTGTGCTCAGGTAAACTTTGTGGTAGACAACACAAGTCATATGCCACTATATTATCTTTTCCAGAAATATGCCTGGGTTCAAAACTATACTTCTGTAAAAATTGTTGCCAGTGCACCAAGTGTGTGTGGAGTAATTTGCATGCCATAAGAAAGCTTAATGTCTGAGGATCAGTGCCTGATGAATCACTGGTATTTTTTGCAAAAAACAAAGTAACAGAACTTTTTAAGCGTAAAATACAGCTAGAGGTCCCAAACATTAGCAGAATGAGCCTACTCACATTCCTTCAGTTGACACCTAGCGACACTTTTAACACGAACATCATGATTACCATCTTCTTCATTTTTGAAATAAACATGCTCCAAAAGCAGCGAATGAGCCATCAGTAACAACACAAACATCTGTGGACATATTTGTATAATGTAAAAGATCAGAGTTAATTGAAGGATGCATTGTTCAATGAAAATGTTTGTAGAGGTCGCGTGTCCGTATTTTTATTCAACATGTTCAACAAAGCTACACTATTCAAATTTTATTACGTATAAATCGTTTTAAAAATGAAATTAACACAAAAAATGTGTTAATTCCCACTTGGCTAAGGAAACTTATTTATATCATTGATTTTTTCTGGGTCTGGTGTTAACTTTGTGGAAGTAATGATACAGCCTACAAATTTTATGTTTAGAGTTCCATAGATTAGCTGTATACCTTGTTCCTGAAAATTGGTTTAATATTCTTTCTAATAAATCTAAACGCTCTTCCCATTGGGGAGCACGGGTTAATAGATCATAAATTAAATCAGGCTCTAACTCTGTGTCGACAGCGGTAATAAATACATATGAACTTACATTTAATCGAAATGGTAATAGATGAAATTGGTAACTCCTTCCTCCAAAGATGGAAGTATATTTTCCGGATTATTTTGACAGGCTTTTCTGACAATAGGAATATCTCAAACCGTTGATGGTAAGGTATTTAATTCCATCAAACTTCTGCAACTGTGTATCTAAATTATCTGGTCTAATTCACATGGAAAAAATTTTGTTTACTGCCGTTGCATCTAGTGCTAAACTCGCACATTTGACATAATTCGCAAATAACCACCACTCACTTGTTCCATAGAATAGAGTATGTATTCTGGCAGTGAATATCATGGGGCTGAACATCCATGTGATATTGGTATGTGATGATAATACTTTTGCTTCTGAAAATCATGTCTGTACTTAAAAGCAAATCATTTTATTCTGCATGTTGCAAGTAGCCAATATTCATAGACTGTAACGTTACCTTTTATTAGTCAATCATTATTATTCTCAACTGAACTACATTGAGGAGGTATATTATAAAATTGTGAAATTCTGTTCTACGTAACTTCAGTTTTATGTCTTTCCAACATTTAGCCCTTGTCTTTACTATGTTGATTGCAGTATTTTTGTCACTGATGTTCAAAAAATAAATACGGTATTTAAGCTCCTCTGCACTCAACAGACGAGAGACATGAACTTCCAACCTGACCTGCGAAATTCAGAAACATCTCGACTTCAGAGTCCAACAAAAGAAGTCCTCTCAGAGTCTCCATATGCTGCGTAATAGACGAGAACAACCAGCAATAAAAACGGTTTTCAGAATCGTCTAATTTTACAATAACTACAATGACCTAATCGTTTGCTAAAATGTAGTATCACCTGTGAACAAAAAATAAATCCCACCCCTGTCAACAAGAAATGACACGATATACATCGGTTCCTCACGGGTGGCGAGATGAAAGACCTTCTCTCAGTCACTCTCTCTCTCTCTCCCGCAAACCTCTCAATCGCAATCACACAATTCCCAGCACATTCTCCTTCTCTGCTCTTTCTTCTGAACAACGACCAGCCACCAAATTAAATTTCTCGTTTTTGGCATCGAAACTTCTAGAATTTATCACTATTTTGCTGTCTAAACAAAGTTTCAGCTATTGGAGACGACTCAGTGATAATTTGCGGGATACAGCCTGGCTTATGTGACTGCCGATCAAATGGCTGCTGGCACCGCCGTGTTGCTTAGCACATTACAAATATCCTCTCTCCTGTTCTACAAGATTTCCGGGTGCGACTGCAAGACGCCAACCGACTTCGAGAACACACTATGTCCGCGATTTCGCGATACAATCTGTGAGGTCGCTGACCCAAGGTCCCTGAGCCCCCTCCCCCCCTGTCCCCTGTGGGCTGCCCGCACACACACCTAGAGACCTACATCCCGTTTCTGTCTCTTATTACACTGAACTTATAGCCTTTGGTAACAAAAATCAAACATCCATCAGGCAATGAACACTAAGAATTAGTGGAGAATGTGTACCTGGCGATGTCAGACACATTCAAATGTCCTCATAACTACACAGAAACTATCGAATATTTCCTAATTTCAGACTGATCTTTTATGACAAGGTGTGGAGATCGAATTATTGTAAGGTGCAAAGTACTGCCAATGATGTGTACAGGTCATATGGGTAGAATGGCTCACACAGTTCGTCTTTGGTTTACGTGCTTCGAGGTGGATGGGTGAAGTGTGACAGTGCGAACAAATTAGTGTCACATAAAAATACACTTTATTGTGCTGCGATATTTTACTTCAATTGCACAACAACCCGTTGGATGTGCTTGCGGACAGAAACAAGTAAGCACTGGCCTATCATGGAGTACGTTACTGAACAGCATGTCAACAAGACTATGTCTGTAATGGGCATTACACTGTCAAGCGCTGTAGTAAACACTTACCCCTATGCGAAGGCCGTAGGCGATCCCACTTGTAGACTATGTCTCACATGCTGACTTGCACTACGATGTGTAGCTACAAACAGCAATTCTGGAAATCCATACTAGAACTGTCGCACACCAATGCCCAACATGAACTGTCCGTTGCTGTCTGTGGCGGCCGCTTATCACAGCGCGGAAGTCCATCTCATTGGGCCGCGCTTGTGGTTAGTGCCGAGCATCAAAGCGTCGCCCATGGCGCCAGTCGGAAATTGTCTCAACGCACCAGCTCCGGTTGCGTCCATTGGAGAGGACACTTCAGCCACATCACAGATTATTGTGTAGCAAAGAGCGTCATATTCACGAATGAGGTCAAAGAAAAGCAGCTCGCTGGCAGTATGGCGATGGCATCTTTCACATCGGCCTTACACAAGCATCTCGATTGAGAATAGGCTCCAAATCATAAAAAAGAAACTCATTAACAGCAACGAACAGATAAAGGTCAGCTTATGGAACTTCTTGACTTGTTACAGCTCAGTGTTCGCTAGACTTATTTTCAATTCGAAGAGAATTGCCCCAGCAGCCGAAGTGGTTGTCAATGGGAAACTGAGTATGAAGCAACTAGCTCACATTTTAATTAATGATTTGCAATCTATGATCTTCAACAATAGCCCAGAATTCCTGGATGAGATTGTCTTTTATAAGCGCTATGTATACCATGCTCTTTAATTGGTCAAATTAAAAGTTGAACAGATAAATGATGTACGAGCATATTGTTTATTTATCCGACAACACTCGAACCTTAAGTATACTCTCTAATTTTAGGAGGAACGGAGATCAAGCTATTACTGTTGACATGTAAAGGCAATAGGCTGAAGTTTTCATTCTTTTACAAACCAACACATACACATGTTATTATCAGCAACGACTCCAGTCACCCTGTACAACATAGGAACCCTATGGTTACAGAGATTAATAAACTCCCCTTCGTTAAAGTGGAAATTGGTAGGGAATTAGATATATTTGGAGTGCGGTAGCAAGTGGCTACGAGAGTGGTCTGGTCTCACAAATATACCAAAAACATAGACAGGGTAGACGCACACGAACTGATAATGACAGAAAATTCTTAACTTTGCAACATCATGGTTGCATGGGAAGAAACTTAGTGACAAGCTTTCCGAAATGATTCAGCACGAACTTCTGTACAGGAGGCTATTTTAAGTACTAATTTAGGCAAAGGCTGAGAATGGGGACATAGTGCAAGAGCCAAAAAAGTTTGACACCTCATGTTTATACAACTGCGATGCCGATCATGTGACAAATAGTATACAGGACAAACGGACAGGTCATTTCTCACCCAGTGCAAGGAAAATATAAGCCTGGCAAATAAAACAGCTTCCAGCCAACATGTGCATCGGTAGGGACATTTAGTGGGTAACTTAAATGATATATTGGATGTACTACATGTTGCATCAAAGGAACTACTGTTCATTATCTTCGAAGAACTAAATATTTTAAAAATGAAAGATAAAGGGCCCGACAAAATACTTAAAGAACAATTTGATTTCAGATTTATTAAGGTATTTTCTTTGTTCAGGCAAGTACTATAATCCATAAAATCCACTGTACTGTAGGATATCCGGAACTGCATGACTTACAGATTTTGCACATATGGGAAGTTTATATAACACGTATAGGTTTAGGTGTAGAGAGTCTCCTTAGTTACCTCTACGTTCATGTTCCGCTGTAAAGAGTTTACCTATTCTCTTCCCATCTCCCCGATTACCGTTTCCCTCCCTCCCCTCTCACCCCAATTTTTTTGATAACAGATCCACATTATCTCGTTTCTCCGATAAAAATTACCCACTCTCTTGTTATGTCTCTATAATGTTCGTGAATATTTTACACTACTCATAACTTGGTATGAAAACCTCACATTCTTTTGCGCTAGACAGGTTGTGTACGGCATGGAACTATTCACATCTTTAGACCACTTCGTAGCATTGAGGAATCTAGACATAAGTATCTCTCATGTGCCCTCTTCTCCCCCCCCCCCTTTCACTTGCCACCTCGCCTCAGATTCTAGACATAAATATCTCTCATATGCCCTTTTCTCCCCCACCCCCTTTCACTTGCCACCTCGCCTCACATTCTTCCCCTAACCCGAACCTAACCTGAACATTATCCCTCTCTACCCCTTCCCTAACCCATCTAGTGTATTGAATATTTAGACTTTACCTAATATTTTACAGACATAATGTGTTGTAGGCATGAATGTCACATGGTTAGTGATCTGGTGTACTTCCAAAAATAACATTGAGACTCTCCATTCTTTATTTCCTCCGCTATTTCCTTGATATAATGTGTATCTGTCAATAATTATACTCCATGGGTATGTACACGGATTGTTACCTGAAATGTTGTAATAGCTCGAAACCGAGATATTGCTATGGTTACACATTTGCAGCTCCATTTTCTGACTGTGTGTCACTTTCTTTCATCAGTATGTGTTGTTAATGAATATCGTCATTACGTCCCTTCCAGCATGATATTAACTCTCTACATATGAGTGGACACACAGAAGTTTTACACTATGTAACATATACCATTCTATTATGTAGAATTTTATAAAATATGAGAATGTCATAGTCTGGAGTTATATTCCTTTGCAACTCCCACTAATTTTTGCAGTTTTGCTACAACAGTAGTTCGGCAATTTTATGTCTCTATGCTTTGTAGTGTTAGCACAACACTTCCACCAAGGTGACTTGTAGTCTTTGAAAACTTGCAAACGAACAGACACAGTTGTACAAGGGTTACCATAAGCCTTCAGTTTTGTCATTTGGTGTATCTACTTCTGATTTAGAATGGTTTGTTGGTTCACTTGCACGTAATGTAGAAGAAGAACATAACTACAACTACAGTATGCCCTTTTGTATAACATGGGACATCATGTCCACACTTTACAGACACATTATATCAAGCTATGTTTTGTTAATCAATTTGAATTGTAGATAATCTGCTATATAGCTTTTCATTTTCCCCCTGGAAGATAATTTTAAAGCATCTACTTTTATATAATGTACCATCAGTCTAGACTGTGTGTAACTTGTTAAGATTCTGTTTTAATAATGATTTAATAAACTGATTTTGTATTAAAATAAACAGCCCCAATCCTTTTACACACGTCGCCACTGATGGCTTCTGGGGCTGGCTCGTATGGTCACAGGATACACTCAGATACCCTTCAGTATCAGTTTATGTTTTCGCAGTAGGAGGAAGGGCAGCATAGGTTGTATATTTTTAATCTTTTTATTGCAGATCCGATTTAGCTAGTATGTAACTATTTTGAGTGCTACATAAATACGAGGAAATAATGAGAATCAGGCATTAAAATGCCAATCAAAACCGTATCACCAATATACCAACTTGCAAAACGAAAATTTACATAGCATTATGTCCAAGTGGTAATGACTCATCCTAAATATAATTACAGATGACTGGAAATCACAGATAACAAACATCACTTGAACTGAGCACAGTGCTTACAGTTAAATGCAGCTAACCTTGGCATTTGCCGTCGATAATAACTACCGTCCTCTTCTATTCTATCATATGTGACTTTCATACAAAATAATTGAAAACTTGAATTGTAATAAAAATACTTAAAGTTACAATGGTATTCTTAAATACTAAATTACATTCAGTATCAGTAATTCTGTTATAAAAAGAAGGAAGAATGAACATATAAATGGTGCAAATTAAAATAAAAATATTTTTTTAAAAAATATAGCTAATAACAATACTAAAAAACAATTTACACTTAATGAATATATGTCGCACCCTGCGTGCATAATTACCTCAAATACAACATACACATGAATTGTACAATACTATCGCTGTTTTTTATAGAAACGTATATAACTTAGTTTGGCATCAAAAATAATACAGACACATGTTGTCTGCGGCTGGAAACGCGGCTCGGTTCATGAGCTGTGATCTTCGTTTTCGCTTAGTGAGCCACTGGAACTAAGTACGTAGTGGCGTACTTACGAGGTGTTATAAGTCCTTCTTCTGATGTGTTACTGAATGTAATTTTGTATTTAAGAATAATATTGTAATTTCATGTATTTTCATTAGACTTAACGTCCTAAGAAACTTTATAAAAAGTGTAGAGCACAAATAACAGCAATAGAGAGGGCGCTAATTATTATGACTCATTATGGCGTGTGGCAGCATAGATATGTCGTCAGCAAGCCCAGTATAACTGATGTTCGTTGTCTGTAACGTGAAGTGGTACCACGTGCTATTACATTTACTATAAGTCATTATGGCTTGTATATAAGGTACACACATTTACATTTTACAAGCTGATACGTATTCAATTGCATTTTAATGCCGTATTCCCATTATGTTCATGTATTCAAGTAGCACTGAAGGTATCGACATAGCAGCTGAAATAGATCTTCAAGAAATGATTAATAATTTACACCTGATACTGCCCTTCTTCTTATCGGGAATCTCACTAATGCAGTCATGAAACATGCTGTTCCTGATAGAAACAAATGTAAAGTTTGCCTCTTAGCATTCAGTGATACACATGTACGATGATACGTTGTATAGTGCCAGGTTTACATTTTTTGTGGCCTGTAATGTATGTCCAGTTGTAATGCAAGTCCTATGAACATGGTCTGTTACCTACCGGCGGACAGTATTGGAATTTTGTTATTGCTTTATTGGTGTGTATTGTAACATCACCTGTAGTTTATTCTTCTGGATGATTTGAAAATGGATGAGCTATCTGAAACTTGTCATCAGATGAATAAGACTTCCTACGCAATTTAAGACAGTTCCTTTAGCAGTTACTGCAGTTATAGAAAAGTAACAGACCTGCTCAGCCCAAACATGCTGGAGATACATGAACAGAAAAGAATAGACGTGTAGTTCAGATGTGCCAGTGATAACGCTACTTGGCTGGTGCTGATGATGTTATTCGGCTGCAGTGATAGGAAATTTGCTCTGTATTCTAAAGATGTCAGCAGTTTATGCTGCGTAGCAGTATGATCCCGAAGGAATTTATTTAATTTCCAGTCCGCAGGATCGTTAGAAATTGAATCACCATCATCGGTCAACTTATATGCCTAATTTGCGTCCGCTGCAATTATTATTTCCGTGTCGTTATTGTTCATCTTAATCTTGGAAACGCTTGAATCAGATACACCATGCGAAGCACTGTTTTCGATACTGTACATCACATTTTACACTTACATGTTTCTAGACTCGAGCTCGAGATGAAACTATCTCGCTGTATTTGATTTTTAAACAGCACATCGATTTTTCGACTCATACAAACCATTTCCTCTTGCCTTATCTTACGTGAGTTCCCCGTAGTTTTTTTTTTTTTTTTTTTTTTTTTTTTTTTTTTAGCCATCAGTCTTCTGACTGGTATGATGCGGTTGGCGACGAATTCCTCTCCTGTTTGTAACTTTTCATATCAGAGTAGCAATTGGAACCTATTTCCTGAATTATTTGCTGCATGAATTCCAATCTTTTCTACCTCAAACCTTTTTGCACTGTATTGCTCCTTCTACTACCATGGAAGTTATTCCCGGAAGTCTTGACAGATATTCTATCATCGTGTCCCTTTTTCTGGTCACTGTTTTTCATTTTTTTCCTTTCCTTGCCGATTCTGCGCAGAATCGGCTCATTCGTTACCTTATCAGTCCACCTAATATTCAACATTCTCCTGTAGCACCAAACCTCAAATGCTTCAATTCTCTTCCGTTTCGGTTTTCATTAACTCCATGTTTCATCAGTAGACAATGCTGGGCTCCAAACGTACGTTTTCTGAAATTTCTTCCTCAAATTAAGACCTATGTTTGTTACTACTAGACTTCTCTGGTTCAGGAATGCTCTTCTTGCAAGTGCTAATCTGCTTTTTATATCATCCTTGCTCCGTCCGTAATTGGTCATTATGCTGCCAAGGTAGGAGATTTCCTTAACTTTGCCTACTTTATGATTCTGATATTCATTTCCTCGCTGATCTCATTTATGCTACTTGTCATTTCTTTCGTCTTTCTTCGATTTACTCTCAATCAGTATTCTGTACTCATTCCATTCAACATATCATGTAATTGGTCTTCCGTTATTGAGATCCACTTAATCATTTTCAACTGTGCCTCATTTTAATTAATACTGAAATATAAATCACAGTCTAACCACTGAAGGACAGCACTCTTTAGCCGGCCGGTGTGGCCGAGCGGTTCTAGTTGCTTAAGTCTGGAACCGCGCGACCGCTACGGTCACAGGTTCGAATCCTGCCCGTGGCATGGCTCTGTGTGATGTCCTTAGGTTAGTTAGGTTTAAATAGTTCTAAGTTCTAGGGGAGCTGATGACCTCAGATTCCTATAGTGCTCAGAGCCATTTCAACTATTTTTTGCACTCTTTACAGTTTCAAATTAAACTGAACTACACGGCAAGCGGCCTTCTACTCGAATAACTGGCGGAATACCTTTGATTTTTTAAGGGGAATTGTTGGGTGATGAAATTGGGTACTCCGATGGCAGTGTTACGGGGTCTCCCATCACAAACTTCATTGTGAGCATCAAGACTTGGGTTCCTATCGTATATCAAATGAGATGGCGCGATACTGAATATAGTGAATAGTTGTCACACTGTCACGACGTAACGTCATTACTAATACAATACCGTTGACGAAATTTGGGGTGATGGTTACCACCGTCATTCATATCCGTTTCATCGTGAGACAAGTTACCATTCTCTTTCGAAGAGCTGTGAACAAAATGCTTTACAAAACAGTGACACCTTAAGCCACGTCCACACCGCTCCGCGCAGCGCAAAGCAGCGCAGTACGTCGCGGAGGAGTGCAGAGCTACATAAAATGGAGCCGAGTGTTCGCAGATGCTCAACAATACTCCAGTGTGTCCGCACACCCATCAGTAAAAACGGGAAACGAGAAACGCCGTCCGGAGCTGCACACGAACCAGCTATTTCCTTTTGATGTACCGTACGGCGCGGACCTTGTTCGATGTTGCGGAAAGCGGCGCGCTTTGACGTCGTCAGGCGCCACACCACGCTGCGCCGCAGTTCATATCCTGGTTTTGCTAGGCGCGCCGCAGCAAGGTCGGCCAATGTGGGCGCGGTTTGTAAGCAGCCTCTTAAAATCAGCCACCTAGGGAGCCGCCTAATCTATCAAGTCTTAATTGCGCATCTGGTCTCAAATTCGATCTTCTTGCAGTTTTCCGATAACTCTTCGCCGTGTGAAGGCATCCAGTGTTGTCTACGGGCAGTGTTGTACTGAAGAAACACACCACAGTGCACCGTAACTGCTCGCTGATCGACTCACACTGTCTATTTCCGTTCCTTCAGCTGCCTCGTTACGCGGACCACTCCCATTTGTCTCTGTAGTCACGCTGTCCTCATATCATGTGACGTCCAACATTCTGTGCACGACCAACCTCTTCCAAAATGTTCCAGAACTTGATTCGTTTCCACAGAGTAGTTAATGTGTTATGTTACTTGACACATCTCGTCATTACGTGCTGCAAAGCAGTGTAATTTCTTTGTCGCTGACATTATGTATGCAGCTAGTGAGGTGTTGTTTTCCGTCACAATACATGGTTTAGAAAGACAATGGGAGATCAAAAACGGTGAGCAACGAAACACAACAAGGCTGACAATGACGTCTAGCAGTAAGGTAATATTTTTGTGTCACTTAAAAAGACAGACACATGGCAACTACGAGGCGGAAGCGAAGGAGGGGGATAAACTGTTTTCCCGTTATACTACGCCACTCCCTCGACAGAATTGTTCTCATTCGACTGCAGTATAGTTTTCATTGTTATGACTCAATGAGTCTCAGGCGATGTATCCTAGAATGCATTTCTGCAAAAGGATTTCTTGAATGGGGGGTCTACGTAGATGGATTATTAAACATCGTAAAAAAATATCATAGTGTCTGCTAACTCAGGAATTTATTAGATTTATTAATTACCTATACGAATGTTCAGTAAATGCCAAAATTGGAGTACTTAAGTACTAAAAACCTTTACCACCAGTTGCGCTCGTTAGTAATGGTCATAAGGCACAAGTTTTTCAGCTTCCAGTACCTTTTGGATACATTAATATCCCCGGAGCACGGACGGATGGAGAATAATTCCAGTGACGATACAGGCCGCAAATGGGGAAATCCGCTAACACTTGAGCATTTTGACAAAGGACGGATTGTTATGTACTGGCAGCAGGAAACAGGCATCACGGAAAGAGAATAGCTGACCGACTGTTTGCATGCTTGTGTCGTGAGCATCTATTGAAAGTGTTCGTAGATCAGTGAGACCATGTGTTTGTGAAAATATGTTGGGCGTCCACACCACGTGGTAGGAAGTGAAGGTCGACTGATTTAGCTCCCTGTACATCAGGACAGGCTGCGGCTCACTGTGGCAGATTATCATTCCTGATTTAACTGTTGCTGTAGATACCAGTATTTCGGAGCATACGGCTAAGCTGCGCTGTAGTTGACCTTTAAATGTTATCATACTGACTCAATTTCGGGGTTTACTCAGGATCGTGATGACAATTGACAAGCTACTCGACCGAATAGTAGCGGCTTCGGTCAAGAATACCGTCATAACGACCGGGAGAGTGGTGTGCTGACCCCACGCCCTTCGTATCGGCATCCTCCTCTGAGAATGACACGGCGGTCGGATGGTCCCGCTAGGCCACTCGTGGCCTGAAGACGGAGTGCTTCACTGACAACGACAAAGTCAACAACGATTGCATTGTATACTGTTCCAGTAGTCGACTTCCGCGAACTTGCCTGCGGTCGGAGCAAAGACTCACAAATAGAGGCATCTTCCACTATAAGGCCTGGGTCCGGCCAATGTGTCTTGAACGACTAGACTCTACAGCACTCGCCAGATCTACGTCGTATGTGCAAATGCTCATCACTTGCGTGCAGGCAGAATGTGCTTTCATCGCTGAAGACAATGGGGCGTCATTCCATCTTCCTATTGATCCTCAATCGAGCCGTGCACGTCGATACTGGTGTGTCAGTGGTAGACTGACAAGAGGTGTGCGTTCCCGTAGTCTCACTGTCAATAACCGGTTCGTATCAGTCCATGTTTCAATGTCTGGGCTCTACGATCGGCCTAGTGCTCCTACAATACGATGATTCTGGCAGGCATCTCTGCTGATGGATGCTGAGAACCTCGCCTACGGTTTTGAGTATATTCATGTGACCACTGATACCAGCATCATTGCAGAACTGATGCATCACGTCCAGCTTCTGTGGCAGTTCTCTCAAATGAGCAGCCCGCCAGTAGAAAGGGCGTTCTCTGACCATTTTCAACCTCACTCACTTGACTGTGTAAAGCACGAGTGAGTCTCTGGTGAGACTGTTGCCTGCTTGCTTTTGTTGAGTGGTACTTAAGATAGGCAAATAAATTAATGAAATCAATGGGAAGCGAAGTAGAAATTAGAAAATAAATGAAATACTTGTTTAGTTTAGAAGAATTACACACTGGCGAACAGCGGACAGAGCAGAAGACGCAATGACCATGAAGGCAGCACGTTCAGGAGAAGCCATCGCCCTCCCCACATAAGCGGACGCTGTCGATTCAGCCGTCAGGGCATCGCTCGACCGGCTCACGTGTTTCTCAGTTGTCACATGTGATCAAAGACCCTCGCCTACATTCCAAGAGCCAATGACCGACGTTAAGATGAATCTTCGAGAAGCTTTTCAACTTGACAGTAGAGATAATGACCGTGAAGTCGTTCACCTCCAGTGAACTGAAGTGAATATATACGCAAGACGCAGTGGGCCCGACAGGAGTAGTTTTCAGTTCCAGCACAGTTCAGTCGGTGCTGAAGAACGTCATGCAGGAAGAGACTACATCGTACACAGAAGCACTAAGTCCGCCGCTGTAATGAAATAGCAAGCAGCAACCTCGCCGCCAGAGGACAGAAGCTAGAAGGTATTTGAAGACTGATTTTTACGTACCCGGGTGACTCGTGAGGAGGGCAAGGAGACGACCTCACATCAGCAGTCACCTGTGAGCTGGGATGAAGATCTGACAGCCGAAGACTGGCAAGCTGGAGTCCGTTGTTCGAGTCCGGGACACTCGCCTTCCCCCGCCGCGCCGCCCTGCTGGCCGAAGCACAACACTGTCACATGCGGCCGCATAGAGAGAGAAACACTGGGACGCCACATCCAAGGTATCACTATCCGATTCACGACTTCGTTCTGAATAATTAAACGGGCCACCTCACGAGGCGCGTCTCCAGTCAACTGGGCGAGACGGCGACACGAGATACACACCACCACGCGTAATCAGACGCCGCCGCTCACGCAAGCAGAAGGCTTCGCAAACAACACAGCTGCCGCTCTCCCAGCCAGAACAATCCCGTAAGGAAACCGTTGTACAAAACTTTCAATAAAAGTGATGTAAAAATGTTGTTTCATTCTACCTCATTCCCGAGCCAAGGCCGAACCCACCCTGCCCACATGTTGTTAAGAGAGAAAAAGCAATGTATTTAGTGTTTTTCACCCTGACATAGTGCTTTCAGAATCAAATTCCCTTGCAGTAATACTCATCGTGACAATTAATTAGCATCAAAAGAGGTCCACCAGTTACACTTCAAACATTTACTTCACACTGAGTCTTTTCCGTTAACAAGTGGACACAGATGGCGATATGGTAGCTATGCCACTACGCTATTTGTTATCGGACGACACTGAAACCATTATTACATCTACTATCCCCATGTGGCATACGCCGTCAGCGAATGTAAAGTGAATTCGTCTTTCCAGTTACTAACTTTTTTCCGTTAGCGTATTATCACGCTTATTGGTACATTCGATCTGCGTGGTAGGCTAGAGCAGATGGTGATGTCAGGCTGCTTGCTCATTCGCTGTCCACGTAGCGAGATATCCTCTGGCGCTCGATTGGCGTCTATAGATGGCGCAGCAATGCAGTTCCATCAGCCGTGATGCCTTCTGAATTCATCCGGTGGTATCAGCTTTGTCCAACGACCGCAGTTGCTGATTATGCAATTGTGGACACCGAACCGTTTCATAAGATAGCTTCTGCCCAGCGTAGGAGGACGTAACGGTTCCCAAGATTGTAATCTTACTTTTCTGTACTTAGTTGGCCTGCTTATACCAGGATCTTCGAGGACAGTTAACCTTCACTGTGCGTTGGTTTCGTGTGTTTACTGTGTATAGAGTACTGTCAAGAACCGCTGCTGTGTATTTTCGGTATGTCGATTTTTTTTGGTGTGATGTCTGTATGTAGTTTTATATTCGTCTGTTTGTTATCTCTATGCGTGCGTTGTTGCAAATGGTGGAACCTGCATTGCGGGAGAGAGGAATCGTGGGTGGAGGCAGTCCCCAATAAATTGTTTTAAGTACTTGTGGTGGGACAGTAAATCATTATTTAGCCTGGTTAAGTTTTACATTTCTATTATTGTTTTAGTGGCTAACTAATCTCAACAGCCCAGAAAAAAGACGAACGAAAAACAAACAGTGACACTTGGCTGCACACACTGTCAACGACGGGAACGGGAAAGGTCCAGGTGAAATATATGTACACAGGCAGGCAAAGTAGAGTTCCAATACCACACATAAAAATAAAGAGATCACAGAATCGAAAGTAGAACCAAGTAACAAATTTGTCTCACGAAACGTGCGCCCTGAAAAGTTGTTTCTTACATGACAACAAGAAAATAACAATAACTGTGATCTAATAACATGTGCGGAAAAGTTATGTAACACATTTATCATACGTATAACTCAAACATGCATTAGAGTCCACTCAAGGTTGTTCACAAATAATAATAGGCGGAAAGCGTGCGTCGCAGAAGAAACTGACTTTCATTTAGTTGCATAAGTAGAGCAAACAAAAATAAATGCATAATTAAATTTTTTTAGTCTTTTATTTTTTATTTAGCGTATGGCTAATACAGACATATCATGAAATTACATATATATATATGTACATATTGGCACACAAGAAACTTAAGTTTGTTTTTACAACTGAATATCCAGTCCTTCAATCCAGCGCACTGCATCTGGAGTTGCTAGCAGGAAGTCCTCTTTGGCGCCGTGATAGGCTCGAATCCTGCATTCACTGACGATGTGGTGAACATTCTGGTATGGAGCCCCGCAGTCACAAGCTGGATCAGGCAGCTTGTTCCACTTAAAGAGAGCATCCCTGCATCGCCCATGGCTGGTACGGATTCTGTTGAGAGTAGACCACGTCTTGCGTGGTAAGTCGAATCCACTTGGAAGTTTAGCACCTGAGAAGATGTTATGCAGGTGCACATCTGTCACTGCTTCCCACCGACCTTTCCATTCTTCAAGAGGTTTGAAGTTCTTAGCCACCATGTCAGCAGCATCGCACAGAGTTGGATGACGTGATTTCAGTCTCTTGCGATTTAAAAGTGGCAGGTCGCTATGCACGGGTAGGTTAGAATTCCTGGAGATCTTGTGGAATTCTCTCATAAGGGCAGTACATCTGCGTAGATCAGGAGGCATTATACCAGTTAACAGTGGAAGCCAATAAACTGGAATAGATCTGATTGTGCCAGATATTATGCGCATTGTCGTATTCAGCTGGGTATCAACAAGCCTTGTATGATGACTATTCATCCAAACAGGTGCACAATACTCAGCACTTGAGTATACCAAGCCCAGAGCTGAAGTTCGCAGGGTGGTTGCTGAAGATCCCCAGGTAGTTCCGCATAGCTTATGGAGGATGTTGTTTCGAGTCCTCAGCTTTTGAGCTAAGTTAAGAAGGTGTTGTTTGAAGCATAGTGTACGATCCAGGGTGACACCAAGATATTTTGGGTTCCAGTTGTGATGAAGAATTCTGCCTCTGAAACTTACCTCCAGTTTTACGTTCGCCAACTGGTTATTTAGATGGAAGCAACACACTTCTGTTTTACTCACACTGGGTTGGAGTCTCCAGATTTTGAAGTAATTGTCTAATGCAGACAGGTCATTGGCTAAAATCTCTTCTGTTGTCTTCATTTCCTGGTGTTTGACGGCTAGAGCCAGATCATCGGCATAGCAGTATTTTCTGGACGAAGTGTAAGGTAGATCAGATAGATATAGGTTGAACAGTAAGGGTGAGAGAACTGATCCTTGAGGCAATCCGTTGTTCAGCTTCCTCTCCTTACTTATGTTGCTTCCAGTGATTACCTGGAACTTCCGATCACTTAGCATGCTGTTAATCAGTCGAGCCATTGTTCTGCAGGGTATGATGCGGAGAAATTTGTAGATAAGGCCTTCCCTCCACACAGTGTCGAAGGCGGCAGTTAGATCAACAAATGCCACAGATGTTTTCTGCTTCATTTGGTATCCTGACTCTATGAAGGATGTGAGAGACAATACTTGGTCGCAGCAGCTACGCCCTGGTCTGAAGCCTGCCTGATCAACTGGAACGTTCTCTAAGATAGCGCTACTTATTCTGTTATATATTAGCCTTTCAAAAAGCTTGTAGCAGCAGCTGAGTAGGGAAATGGGGCGATAGTTTTCTACCCTGTTGCTGGGTTTGCCAGGTTTCAGAACAGATATTATCTTCACCTTTTTAAACTCAGATGGAAGTTGACCAGTCAGCAGGATGTCAGTGAAGAATTCTGCCAGCCATTTCTTAGCTTTTCCTCCCATATGGATCAGGAATTCTGGGTGGATACCATCGAATCCAGGTGCCTTAAGAGGTTTGAGGTCCTTCAGTCCAGAGTCAATGTCTGAAACTGTGAAGGGATGGGTATACTCAGATGAGGGAGATGCCTTCTTTTTAAGGTCACGAAGCTGTCGTCTGATATGTCTTGTATGTTTCTTGTCAGGAGGTACTCTTGAGGTGGTAATGATGTGGGAAGCAATTTGGTCTGGTGTTACTTCGGAATTTTTTCTGCATGCTGGTGCACTTCCTCCCAGTTTTCTCAGAAGACTCCATGCTTTCCTGCTCGAGTGGGTAAAGTCCATAGTTTTGACTGTTTCTGCTCATTTCTGCCTCCGAGACATGTCCAAGCTGGACAATAGTTCCGTAGCTATCTCTGGGTCACCACTTTGCTGAAAGTATTGGTACAGTTTTTCACTTTCCTCATTCCATCCTGGAACATATTCTTTTCGGTATCCTCTTGGCATACACTTTTTAGCTGTTGCTGTTACTGCACCAATGAAGCGTTGATAGTTATTATGTGATGGAGGTATCCATCGAATGGTCTTATCCAGTTCCGTTGAAAACTTCATCCAGTCGGCTTTCTGGAAATTCCATCGAGCATGCAGAGTTGATCGTATGACAGGAACAGTGCAGCCAATTTGTATTATTACAGGTCTGTGTTGGCTGTGAGGAAAGGCATCTATCACTTTCCTTGTGGTGTTGATGGGAAAGCCAGTTTCGTTGCAGCTAACAAAGCATAAGTCAGGATTTGAATCCTTGTCCCAAGCAGCTGACCTGAAAGTGCCTTGATCTTTGGCATCAAACACTAGATGAAGATTATTCTCTTCGATCCATTCTGCAAGCATGCTCCCATTTTCATCATTTTGAGAGTACTTCCAAAGTTCATGGTGACTATTGAAGTCTCCTATGTAAATTGCAGGATGTTCTGCTGTGTGTAGGACAAAATCGGGCCATGTTGTTTTGGGTGGTTTGTAAACATTTGTAATAGTAATGCCGTGCAATTGTATGACAACTGTATGTATATCTGCCTCCACACTTACAGAAATCAGCGAAGCTTCGTTTATGTTGTTACGGACATACGTAGCAATTCCATACACCTCGTGGTAAGTTACACCAAGTGCAGAATATCCAGGAATTCGACCTCGGCTTCGGAATATTTCTTCGCTGGAAACACGAGTTTCTTGAATGGCGACGACATCGATATTGTTGTCCAGCAAAAATTTTGACAGGTAGTCACACTTTGCCCTGCTAATGCTTTCGATATTCAGTTGAAGGAGTCTGATAGTTGGTCCAATGTTTCTTGTTAATGAGCTCTGAAAAGAACTGTTTCTGCTATTTAGTTGATATGTCATTGCCAGGAGATCCTATGGATAGTCTGGCTGCCTGTAATCACTGTTGCTCAATTAGCACCACCCAGGAGGCACGTGTAGGGTATTTTAAGGTTAAACCTACGGACGTGAGCAACGCTACCTCCCTTTTTTAGTCTTATCATTGTTATAGTTATCGAGAAATAATACTAAAGCATTAAATTACTCCACGAATTGCCCATTCTTAGAGGCGATTAAATAAATGTTGCTGAAGCCCGGAGAGAGCGAAGACTCGGCGGGACCCCAGTCCTGTCCACGGGTCATCGACCGCACGAGGGTCGCGGCAGGTAATGCAGCGAAGCGAACTGACAGCCGCTGACGTCTCCGGGGATCAGCCTAGCGATGGGTGGGCGGCGATCCGGCCCCACAGAGGACGCAGTCAGCAGAGGGAAAGACGGGAGACGTGATATGAAAAACGTCGAACAGAATGTGGCCCTCATTTCGCACAGGTAATACTCTAATATAGCGCTTCGTTTCCCGGAGCCATGGATCGATCTAAGTGACAGAATCCGTGCGACGTTATTAAAATCATGGAAGTAATAATGCAATATGAAATGACTGCTACTGTATGATGCTTGACGCACTGTTCCAACTAAAAAAAAAAAAAAAAGGCCACTTACAACGGAGCGGTGTGACGTTAAAATGTTATTTGAACTAAATCGATGTTGAAAATCTTTTTAAAGTCAAATGTTTTCTTCAGGCAACTGTCAGCAGCTGATACGTATTTCAGGAATTTCATGACATCTAGCTCCATTAGAACAATTTATTAATTTGCTACCGGTTTCGGCCAACGATTATCATCTTGGCAACCTGAATGAAAGTATACAAGAGGAAATGACAACCTCAATGTACAAAACCTTTAACGATACGAAATACAAAAACTTAACTTGTGGAAGATTGGTTGGTTTAAGTCACATGTCAATCCTGTTGAACCGTACAATATTCACACATCATCAATCTTCCTCACGCACACAGAACAGGTGACTGGGCGTCATCACACAGAATAATACATGAGTAACGAAAGCACTTGTGATCTCAAAGACGACACCAAGAAGATGTTAAATCAATATGAATAATAACGCACAAAGATAATCTTAAGATAAAAGACAACCATAATTGCAACAAATATAGTACGGTCGTCAGTAAAAAATGTACAAAAATCAGAAGCACCCATTAACAAAATCAGTCTTTTATCTGTCTGTTTAATAAGCATTACGTATCAGTAATGTAACCTGTGGCAAAAAGAGTTAAAATATAAGTAAAACAAGATATCCAAACTCTAAATACAATTTATAATTCAATGTATCACATGTCCCAACAGACATGCACACAGGAAGAAATAATTAAGATTATGGCCCACACTATATTACTGAGAAGCCATATCAGCATGGATATAAGAAAACGTACAAGGGATATAGTGTTACAACGGATGTAGTGTTACAACTCAGTAACTTAATAAAGGGTATCTTAGTGAGTGTATACAGAAGAACCGTCAATAAAAGCACTGTTTCATATCCATATGTGTGGCGAGAATAATGGAGTACCCAACATCTAAGGTGAAGTCAAATAGGAGTTGTATGGAATTCATTTCCCCAATACACAATATCTAAATGTGTGAGGCCACTGTGGAACATCAGACAAATAGAATATGAGTTATAAAAGTTAATCAGACCAAGTAAGAATCAGCGTCGTCAGGTTTTGGTAATTAAACGTGGGACAAAGCGTGTGATCAAAAATTGGAGAAACTAAAATATAAAACTTGTATGTGTGAGAACAGTTTTCAACCGTACAACTCATTATCATTATTAAACAGCAAATAGATAAATTTGTACATTGTTTGCCGGCCGGGGTGGCCCGTGCGGTTCTAGTCGTTTCAGTCTGGAACCGCGTGACCGCTACGGTCGCAGGTTCGAATCCTGCCTCGGGCATGGATGTGTGTGATGTCCTTAGGTTACTTAGGTTTAAGTAGTTCTAAGTTCTAGGGGAGTGATGACCTCAGATGTTAAGTCCCATACTGCTCAGAGCCATTTGAACCATTTTTTTGTACATTGTTTGAAATTGCTAGCAGATGAAATGTGAAAGCATTAAACTTTTCGCTATTTGAAACAAGTGTGTTTTCAGCTATCGACAAGAAGAACCCTTACAATCAGTATAGATACAGTATCACCTTAAAGCCGCAAATAAACGCTATGAAATGGTGCTATTAAATACACTCTACGTTTGTACTGTAGTCGTAATCTAGGTGGTACCATATAAATTACACAAAGCAGTTCCTTCTCTACTGGTTATATTTTAAATGTGAATTTATGAAATGACTTCGATTTTGCGTTTTAAGACATCTACTGTATTTCCGTAAAACCTTGTACTCAATTATATTGTTACTTCACATTTTTCTGAGTATTCTCACAAGAACTGTTTGTAGCCCTCTTTTCTCACCGGCGTAAAGTCCCAATACTTCAGGTTCATAAATATCTGTCATATTTAACTTTCGGACTGACACTAGTGTCTACAAAACAATTATCATCTAAAATATTATCTTTAGGTCGTTTTAAGCATGACGCAAACTAATTGTGTTGAAACTCTTTAGTACAGCTTGATGAAATTTTAGTTGGTACGTACTATAACTAAACTTTATGACCGCCTTTTGTGCAAATTCGGCACTTGTTACGCTAATCCAAACTCCAAAGAATTGCGAGAAAGTGGAAAAAAGAGGTTCACGTAAGTTCTTCATCTACAAGGAGTAGTTCAACGTACTGTTCCTAGTGTACGAAGATGAAATAACACATAGACGGAAAAAAATCGAAACACCATGAAGGAGTTGTGCGATATAAAAGAAAGTTAGTACGAGAATTTCTGCGTCTGAAAAATGATGCCTATTCAAATTTCACGCCAGTCGCTTAGGAGCGACGTTAGTAGCACCACTATGAGGAAGCAAATGTGCTTTGCCTCAAATATACGCGGTAAGGGTTGTGAGCAATAGTTACCTTTGAGATTGGACGTGATAAGTTGATGTTAGCTAGAAATGCCTTTAAGGAGGGATGTAACGGAAAATATAAACATTTACTTAAAAAATTATTACAGCCATATTTACAAATATACAAATCTAAAATTTTGCGTGTTTTAAAGCAAAAGATCTGAGTTTTAACGGAAAAAATATAATAAAATACGCAGGATTTTGCCAGAAATTTGAATTTTTAAATTCTTATTGTCTTTCTTTTATAAAAAGTCGTATCTTAAATCTAATCATGCAATTAATATGAAAATTTTATAGTAGTGTCCTGAGAAGGTAGTAAGACCACTGAACTACAGTTATCTATTTATGGCCCAAATTGTTATTACCAGAGTTTTTAATTTTGCGCATCCAAAACTAACTTTTTTCTAGATACAATCATTTAAAAATCCGAATGTCATTGCAGGACCTCCTATGTTTTAGTTCCAGGGAAACGCACGTTGCGAACAGTTCCTGAATATTTTATAGCATTAGCGCATATACCTTTTGAGAAAAGGCTACTAATAACGTAAAAAATGTAAAACAGAGAAAATGAGGTTCAAAGATTTTTATCTCATACTTCTACATGTAATAAGATTACCTCTATTTTAAAATCCTCCATACTGATACTCCTAATCCTCCAGGTTTCTCTTCTCTCCCTTACGCATCTGCCTGGCCTGTATATACAGGCAAGACACTGATCTGTTAGCTTTCTTGACTCTGTTCTCGTCGATGGTGTGAAATACTTTGTTGTAAACACACGATGATCTATACCAACTCTCTTCAGTAGTTCAGTTCTGCCATTATTTCTGTTATTGTAACATAAAACAGCTTCATAAACACCTACTTTGAATACGAGTACTTCAAATCCACAGAATATCCTCTTTGAGCATTTAATCCAAATTAAATTATAGAGGCTTTCATTTGCATTTTGTGTCTTTCCGTGAAGATACTTCCTCATTAATTCAGGGTTTACAAGAAACCTGGATGTAGGCTTAAGTTCATTAGCAACAGGTTCTCGTAATGACTGTTTATGTGAATACGTCTGATTTCTGTTGTTGAACTTACACCAATCGTCTTTCGGACACAGACTGTGCGTGGGCGTTTGGTCAGTGGATGGTTTGTGAAAAAAATTTCCCACATACCTCATACCTTTTAAATTAGGCCTATGTGTGGGTTGCGTCGTAGCTCTGCCATGAAATAACTGAAGAGAATCAAAATGAAAATTCACGGGCACACGAATTACAAATTAATTTAAAATCCCAAACTATTCCCACTCTTCTTTCTTCAACAACAATCAAGCATTCCGTATTTTTAAAGCTAACACATTAACATGAGAACTTTATAACCTGACAGAGAAACTCTAAATCAATAAGTATGAATCGAGTAGAATCCATATCAAAATCATTCACGCACGCGTACAATTCTCCTGTCCCAGGTTTCGATGCAGAAGCTGAGAGATAATGTTCTTCATTTAGAGCTGCTTCCCCTTTTTTCTTGGTAAATAAATTTCCAGGAAACCTTCGTTTCCTAAACATAGTTTTTTTACCACCCATTACGCATAAATCTTGACTTCCATGTAAGGGTTTGCGAATTCAACCTTCCACCCACTAATTTGTGTTAGTATTGTCAAAACATAAATAAACCACATGCATCAAAGTTTTCAGGCAAAGATATAGATAGCAGCCAGAGACATAGATGGCAGCCAAAGATATCGAAAGAAATTAGCCTTCACACTGATAAAGATTCCGCTCAAGGAAGCAGTTTCCCAAATGTCGGCAAAGGTGGGAGTGGCCGCCAGTGCATAGTTAATCAGTTTAACTATTCAAAGTCATTTCTAAAGCTGGTATCACGATAAAATTCACACAAAACATAGATTAAACTGTGTAGATTAAGAAAATAATGTGTTGTTGTTGTTGTTGTTGTTGTGGTCTTCAGTCCTGAGACTGGTTTGATGCAGCTCTCCATGCTACTCTAACCTGTGCACGCTTTTTCATTTCGCAGGACCTACTGCAACCTACATCCTTCTGAATCTGCTTAGTGTATTCATCTCTTGGTCTCCCTCTACGATTTTTACTCTCCACGCTGCCCTCCAATACTAAATTGGTGATCCCTCGATGCCTCAGAACATGTCCTGCCAACCGATCCCTCCTTCTGGCCAAGTCGTGCCACAAACTTCTCTTCTCCCCAATCCTATTCAATACTTCCTCATTAGTTATGTGATCTACCCATCTAATCTTCAGCATTCTTCTGTAGCACCACATTTCGAAAGCTTCTATTCTCTTCTTGTCCAAACTATTTATCGTCCATGTTTCACTTCCATACATGGCTACACTCCATACAAATACTTTCAGAAACGACTTCCTGACACTTAAATCAATACTCGATGTTAACAAATTTCTCTTCTTCAGAAACGCTTTCCTTGCCATTGCCAGTCTACATTTTATATCCTCTCTACTTCGACCATCATCAGTTATTTTGCTCCCCAAATAGCAAAACTCCTTTACGACTTTAAGTGTCTCATTTCCTAATCTAATTCCCTCAGCATCACCCGACTTAATTAGATTACATTCCATTATCCTTGTTTTGCTTTTGTTGATGTTCATCTTATATCCTCCTTTCAAGACACTGTCCATTCCATTCAACTGCTCTTCCAAGTCCTTTGCTGTCTCTGGCAGAATTACAATGTCATCGGCGAACCTCAAAGTTTTTATTTCTTCTCCATGAATTTTAATACCTACTCCAAATGTTTTTTTTGTTTCCTTTACTGCTTGCTCAATATACAGATTGAACAACATCGGGGAGAGGCTACAACCCTGTCTTACTCCCTTCGCAACCACTGCTTCCCTTTCATGCCCCTAGACTCTTATAACTGCCATCTGATTTCTGTACAAATTGTAAATAGCCTTTCGCTCCCTGTATTTTATACCTGCCACCTTCAGAATTTGAAAGAGAGTATTCCAGTTAACATTGTCAAAAGCTTTCTCTAAGTCTACAAATGCTAGAAACGTAGGTTTGCCTTTTCTTAATCTTTCTTCTAAGATAAGTCGTAAGGTTAGTATTGCCTCACGTGTTCCAACATTTCAACGGAAACCAAACTGATCTTCCCCGAGGTCGGCTTCTACTAGTTTTTCCATTCGTCTGTAAAGAATTCGTGTTAGTATTTTGCAGCTGTGACTTATTAAACCGATAGTTCGGTAATTTTCACATCTGTCAACACCTGCTTTCTTTGGGATTGGAATTATTATATTCTTCTTGAAGTCTGAGGGCATTTCGTCTGTTTCATACATCTTGCTCACCAGATGGTAGAGATTTGTCAGGACTGGCTCTCCTAAGACCGTCAGTAGTTCCAATGGAATGTTGTCTACTCCGGGGCCTTGTTTCGAGTCAGGTCTTTCAGTGCTCTGTCAAACTCTTCACGCAGTATCATATCTCCCATTTCATCTTCATCTACATCCTCTTCCATTTCCATAATATTGTCTTCAAGTACATCGCCCGTGTATAGACCCTCTATATACTCCTTCCACCTTTCTGCTTTCCCTTCTTTGCTTAGAACTGGGTTTCCATCTGAGCTCTTGATATTCATACTAGTCGTTTCTTATCTCCAAAGGTCTCTCTAATTTTCCTGTAGGCAGTATCTATCTTACCCCTAGTGAGATAGGCCTCTACATCCTTACATTTGTCCTCTAGCCATCCCTGCTTAGCCATTTTGCACTTACTGTCGATCTCATTTTTGAGACGTTTGTATTCCTTTTTGCCTGCTTCATTTACTGCATTTTTATATTTTCTCCTTTCATCAATTAAATTCAATATTTCTTCTGTTACCCAAGGATTTCTACTAGCCCTCGTCTTTTTACCTACTTGATCCTCTGCTGCCTTCACTACTTCATCCCTCAAAGCTACTCATTCTTCTTCTACTGTATTTCTTTCCCCCATTCCTGTCAGGTGTTCCCTTATGCTCTCCCTGAAACTCTGTACAACCTCTGGTTCTTTCAGTTTATCCAGGTCCCATCTCCTTAAATTCCCACCTTTTTGCAGTTTCTTCAGTTTTAATCTACAGGTCATAACCAATAGATTGTGGTCAGAGTCCACATTTGCCTCAGGAAATGTCCTACAATTTAAAACCTGGTTCCTAAATCTCTGTCTTACCATTACATAATCTATCTGATACCTTTTAGTATCTCCAGGGTTCTTCCATGTATACAACCTTATTTCATGATTCTTAAACCAAGTGTTAGCTATGATTATGTTGTGCTCTGTGCAAAATTCTGCCAGGCGGCTTCCTCTTTCATTTCTTAGCCCCAATCCATATTCACCTACTATGTTTCCTTCTCTCCCTTTTCCTACACTCGAATTCCAGTCACCCATGACTATTAAATTTTCGTCTCCCTTCACAATCTGAATAATTTCTTTTATTTCATCATACATTTCTTCAATTTCTTCGTCATCTGCAGAGCTAGGTGGCATATAAACTTGTACTAATGTACTAGGTGTGGGCTTCGTATCTATCTTGGCCACAATAATGCGTTCCCTATGCTGTTTGTAGTAGCTTACCCGCATTCCTATTTTCCTATTCATTATTAAACAAGCCGGCCGAAGTGGCCGTGCGGTTAAAGGCGCTGCAGTCTGGAACCGCGAGGCCGCTACGTTTGCAGGTTCGAATACTGCCTCGGGCATGGGTGTTTGTGATGTCCTTAGTTAGGTTTAACTAGTTCTAAGTTCTAGGGGACTAATGACCTCAGCAGTTGAGTCCCATAGTGCTCAGAGCCATTTGAACCATTATTAAACCTACTCCTGTATTACCCCTATTTGATTTTGTATTTATAACCCTGTAGTCACCTGACCAGAAGTCTTGTCCCTCCTGCCACCGAACTTCACTAATTCCCACTATATCTAACTTCAACCTATCCATTTCCCTTTTTAAATTTTCTAACCTACCTGCCCGGTTAAGGGATCTGACATTCCACGCTCCGATCCGTAGAACGCCAGTTTTCTTTCTCCTGATAACGACATCCTCTTGAGTAGTCCCCGCCCGGAGATCCGAATGGGGGACTATTTTACCTCCGGAATATTTTACCCAAGAGGACGCCATTATCATTTAATCATACAGTAAAACTGCATGCCCTGGGGAAAAGTTACGGCTGTAGTTTCCCCTTGCTTTCAGCCGTTCACAGTACCAGCACAGCAAGGCCGTTTTGGTTATTGTTACAAGGCCAGATCAGTCAATCATCAAGACTGTTGCCCTTGCAACTACTGAAAAGGCTGCTGCCTCTCTTCAGGAACCACACGTTTGTCTGGCCTCTCAACAGATACCCCTTCGTTGTGGTTGCACCTACGGTACGGCTATCTGTATCGCTGAGGCACGCAAGCCTCCCCACCAACGGCAAGGTCCATGGTTCATGGGGGGAAGAAAATAATATTTTTGAAAAATCGATTTTTTGGACGACAATCCATTACATCCCCCCTTAAGGAAGACACCATTATCAACACCTCACAGAGTTTCTAAGATGTCATGTAATACGGCTACGTGAAGCTGGACGGTCCTTCTGAGATAGGCGGAAAGACTTGGCAGGAAAGTAGCCACAGTACATGTTTGCTGACAGCGGTGGTCACGAGAATGTACGATCGCAAGAAGACCGGATTCCGGACGACCACGGGGCACTACCGACAGAGACGATTATCGTATTCGGCGTGCGGCTCTGCCGCGTCGTACTGCATCTATAACAGCAATTTCACCAGTTGGCAGTACAGAGACACTGTTACATACTGTACAGAGACACTGTTACAAATCTGTTACTCTGTTACTTCAAGGGCGGCTCCGGGCCAGACGCCGAGCAGCGAGTGTTTCACTGACTCAAAACCATCATAGTCTGCGACTTCAGTGGTGTGGTGTCAAGTGAGAATTCGTTGGAGAGCAGGGTGGAGGTTTGTTGTTGGCCGTGTGTTGGCTACAGGGGGACCAGTTAAGAGCCTGAAAACCACCTGTCTGCTTGCTGGACGCACTGGACCTACACCTGGAGTTATGGTCTGGCTTGCGATTTCGTACGACAGCAGGAGCACTCTCTTGGTTGTCTCACGCACCCTAACTGCCAACTTGTACGTCAGTGTGGTAATTCGGCCCGTTATACTGCCAGTCCAACATCGGTGCAGGTTGTGTTTTCCAACAGGATAACGCTCGCCAACATACCGATTTGGTTTGCTCGATCACCAGAACTCTTTCGAATAGATCACATTTGGGACATCATCGGACGAAAACTCCAACGTCACCTACAAACAGCATTAACCGTCCGTATATTGACCGACCGAGTGCAGTAGTCATGTAATTCCATCCTACAAACTGTCATCTGGCACCTGTGCAACACAATGAATGCATGTTTACGTGCTTGCAGACAACATTGTAGAGGATGCAATGGTTATTACTGTACCAGTGGTTCACATTTACAATGACTTATCACACTCTTACATGAACCTGTGATGTTGTAATCTTAATCGCTTAATTATGACTCGTGAACTAATATTGTAAGTAGACTGTTTAGGTTTTTATGTTGGTAACGCCACGTAGCGCTCTGTATGAAAATCACTGAATCTGCCGTGATCAGTCTGTGGCTGGTTTCCATTGTTGGAATATTTGCTATTGTAGTGTTGGGCAGTTGGCTGTTAACAGCGCGTAGCGTTGGCAGTTGGAGGCGAGCCGCCAGCTGTGGTGGGTGTGGGGAGTGAGATGGCGGAGTTTTGAGAGCGGACGATCTGGACGTGTGTCCGTCAGAAAAACGAAATTCATCAAAATCTTTCATTTGCTGACTGTGCCTATCAGTAGTTAGTGCCTTAAGTAGTTAGAATCTTTTATTTAACTGGCAGTATTGGCGTTCGCTGTATTACAGTAGTTCGAGTAACGAAGATTTTTTTGTGGTAAGTGATTCATGAAAGGTATAGGTTATTGTTAGTCAGGGCCATTCTTCTGTAGGTATTATCGAAAGTCAGACTGTGTTGCGCTAAAAATATTGTGTGACAGTTTATCGATGATCAGGATAAGTAAAGAGAGAAATGTTTGACCACGTTCAGTTTTGCTCAGCTGTTTGAAAATCAAATAACGTAAGAGGTTTTCCAGCACAGTAATTTATAATTTTCAAATGGTGACGTTTCATAATATATTTCCGAAATTTCATTGTTGTACTTCAACTATTTTTTGGTATTGCGATGTCTTTTCGTCGGTGTACATTCACACAGTTAAATCAATCAAAAATTTAGAATTGGCTCAGTTACATGAATAATAACAATAAAGATGAATGCTGCATCACAGAAAATATATAAGTAAGACTTCAGGAACCAGACGTTAACTGAGTGTGTCTGACAGTGCACCACACATTATTTCATTGGAATGGAAACGCGGCCAGCATTACAATTCAATCAACGTCATGATCGTTAACGTCAAACCACTATTCCTAAAACAAAGTGCTTAACGCAAGGGGTAAAGCTGTCGGTTAGCGTTTGAGAACATGTCCCTTAAAGAGGCGTCATATACAGCTGTGCGAATCCGTACTCCATTCATTGACAGTTTCCACTTCCCCTTTCAGTAGACGATTAACTTTGCAGGATCGTAACACCATCGGTGGTAACTTCTTCATTTTCTTTATGTAAAATAAACACTCTGAACATAAGAACAAAGTACGCAACGAAAGCGAATCACAGCTACTACAAAAATGTAAATGAAAGTTGCTGTCATCTTATTTTGTAGCTGACAGCGGAGGAAGGAAAACCACGTGGTGACTATGAACACAACAGCAGGCACTGCCAAGTGCTGATTGAGATAACTTGTTGCTATTGTCTCTGCCGTGTGACAGCTAGTCGTCATTCACGTCGTCATTCTCATTCAGGTATAGCCCAGTTCGGTTAAACGCAGAGAGATTTAATTACGGTACCACACTTTGAAAATGAATAGCATCAGCTTTCACTACGACCTATTGAAGAAACAGACTGCAAATTAACCTTCATGGAAATCGATTAATAACCTGGTTTGCTTATGCTATACCATTGCTCGTTCGCGAGTGAATTTGGTACAGATGGTACTGAACATGGTTGTGTTAAAAGACCATCAGTATCATTTAATGACCATCAGTTTTCAAATCCGCTATTAGTTGCACAATCTATTTTAATAACAACGTTTCCAAAATTAGAAAATCGTGTTATATTTCCAAAGAATTTTGTTTTAACGTTACATGTAGTTTTCAGTCAGAGTAAGAAAGTCTCCAGTAATGTTTTGTAGATGGTAAGTCTTAGTATATTTACGAAGTAGCATATTTTTAATGTCATACTGTAAATCTTCGTAAATGGACTCCTGTCGCACTGAAATATTGACTCCCCACTAGAATTAGATATGAACTATTAGAAGTGAAAGATCGAGTTTTACAAACATTTATTCCCCGTCCTTTCTTTGAAGAACCCTTATATCAGGAATGCCTGGAGGTATAAATCATTTAAATGGTACATAAAACAGATGAGCGAGACGTTTCAAGAAAAAAGAAAGGGATCCACGTCTTATCGAATATGTAGAGCAGTACTTTTCAAAATGAGTTGCCAAGTACTAGAAAGAAGGCCTAAACAGATTTCTCGCTGATCTGCTATTTACAGCGAGGGATACGTACACAGGTGATACACATTGGATTCAATTTCACTGATCAGCAATTCTGTGGCGTACCTACTCACCAAACTATCAACTAGACGTACCACAGTCAGGGCAGCAAGTTCATTCAAAATTTAATTGTAGGTCATTCGGTGAACTACACGTATTTATCCAACATTTTCTGTGCGGCTTCATTTGCGGGAAATGTACACATTGGCGTTAGCTGTCTGATCACGAGATATACGTGTTCGGCGAAGGAGAGAGAGCAACAGCTTTGTGCTGTAATGCTAAGATGATCTCCAACGACGTGACTTTGAAACAGAATTATTTACTGATACTTGCCGACACATACTACGATGTTACCGTAGTATCAACAACTCCACTGTCTACTATTAGTGGCGATAGCAATGATTTAACATACCTGGTTTACCTTTATTATCCGCTAGTACACTGGTTTCTGATGTGCCACCGACGTTTTTACAAAATGGTAATGGGACTGAGTTCCACATGGTTTCCCTAAATTAAAATTCATTTTCCTCCGTGTCTTGATCTGAACAGGTTTAATGCTACCGTATCTGGTCTGTATCGTTGTAAGTCAGTTATCATTTTAATACCTTGGTAATTATTTTATTTAGTTCGCAGAACACTAATCCACTTTAGTTGAGCAGCTGATTAAGGCTCTTTTTCACACGTTATCACCCTAAGCACGTGTTTGTCACTTCAAGAAGAAGACAGCAATGCAATAAAGTAAAACCCAATGTCCACGTTTATATTCGAAGTTTATCAAAATAAAATACTATGAAGTCTGAAAGAAAATATTTGAGGTATTTTTTAAATTTATACTGTCCATAACACGTTATTTAAATTGAGCTTCTCAACCAAGTACATCAAGAGCGCAATTTACTGCCTCGTACAAAGAAAAACTCTGTTATACGCAGGCATTTCAAACTTAAAGACGAAAGTAAAGACCATATATAGAAAAGGCTCCTACAGAGTAGTAGAGAAGGTAACCGAAGGAGATACGCAACGAAACGAACAGAACTGACACATTTCTTCAACCAACATAATTACATGAAAGACACCACAGTTCATGATGGCTATCTGAATATATATTTAAAAAAGGAGGGAGTTCAATAAAATGTGTGATCAGCAATGACGGTAACCCATGTTCTGAAACGTGCTCCCATACAGGCTATAATGTTGGTAAGGAGTTTTTGTGGCTGGGTTTTCCATTCCTCCGCCACTGAGGGAGGCAACTGCATGATGGTTGTTGGTGCATGTGGACGAAGATAACCACTGAGACAAACCGCAGGCGGCCGCCAATGGCCAGGACCTTGGGCAGTGTGGACACGTCTTTCGCCTGGCGCCTGTGCAGACACTGATTCACGTGCATGCACTGACACACTACACGCACACACACACACACACACACGCACACACACTCACGCACGGTCAGGTACAACCCGCTGCTGCCAACGTCGCCCCTTATCGATCTACACCTGTCTAAAGGACGCAGCGACCTAGAACAGTGTTTATAAAGTCAAGGTTGTCCTCCTCCTCCTCCTCCTTCATCTCCTCCTGTTCCTCCTGGGAACCTAGAGTGGAAACTCTCCTTGCTTGCGAAAGAACGTGTCTCCGAGGTGAGTTCCCTATTTTAAAATTTTTGGACACAATGACCATACCAGCCCATCCACAACATGCAGAAGTTCCCGGAACGTGTGGCGAATGCGTGTGACGCAGTACAAATGGCGGCAGGCGTATACGAAAGAGTGCATGATTCTCTGCGAAGGAGGGCTGAAGGTTGTGTCAGGATACGTGGTAACCACATGCTCCTACTTCTGCAGTGGATGAAAGGACAGATTGGCCCCTGTCTTATCAGATATTGTTTTCCAGACTTATTATTGTAGGGTGTTTTTATCTAGTTTTTATCAATACCATCTGGCATAGCAAAATGTGACATTATCTTTAAATTCTCCTCTATAGTGCCTAGTTCTCAGTTGTAATATCTGACTACTGTGGACCATTCTCAGCAACCCGAGATGCTGCTAAGAAATGATGACCTAACGGACCTCCAACTAGGCGTAGGTGTACACGTCAGATTAATTTCTACTCATTGTGTCAAACCCTTTGGCTACAGTTGTGTACATTACCGTTTGCGGTGTATCAGCTGCTACAGAAATATTTTTCCTCAATTGACACATCATATACACATTTGTGATTGTTCACCCTTTTTACCATGGACACAAGTGCTGCCGCCTGTTGGGCATAACTATAAAAATATCAACAAATGAATGAAGTCGTATGTAGAAGCTTGTGGTCGACAGAACACACCGAAGTTATATTCCACTGTATAAATGAATATTATTAGTGTTAATTTGAATGGTAATTATTAAACCATCAGTTTATTTATTACGTCACTGAATATTTCAAAATCAATTACTTTAGTCCATAAAAAAGGAGCCAAGTGTACAAAGCATGTTTTGCAAACATATACAAATGTGTGTACAAATCTTACGCCTGAAACCATTTTAAAAAATCACCTCCGAGCAGTTGGGTATAAATATAAATATTCCTTCCTTCAGAAAAAATTGGGGTCTGAAAGGGATCATGTACAAAAACGCAACCAATTACTTTTCTATTTATTTACATAACTTCGTTGAAATTCAACCAATGCTTTCAATTTTTTTTGTCTTTAACAGTTTTTAAGGAATTGTACGATACTGGGATAATGAGTGTAACGACGCCATCTGGCGAAGTAGATATTTCTTCTCCGAATGGAGACAAATGGAAGATTTTGCTCCGCCTATAAAACCTCGAAATTTACCTATAGGCCTTCAGTGTTGTTGACAAGGCAATAGAAGCAAACTATTTTATATTCCGGGCAATGGCAGCTTGGACATAAACGGCAAAGTGATACTATTCCAGCTCGATACCGGGGCGGCAGTTTCACAGATCAATCAAGTCACAAACTGCTGGGCACACCTTCGTTGCGTGCCGCAAATGTTAACTACCTATTCAGGTCAACGGATCCCTTTGTTAGGACAGTGCAGCCTTCTTGCAGCATACAAAGGACAAACAAAACTAGTGTCATTTTACGTCCTTCATTCTTCTTCTGCAGTGAAATTTTTTGGTTTCGATTTATTTCAGTTGTTTAGCTTGTCTGTAGTAAATCAGGTCCTATCAGTGAACCAGACTGTGCCTTCCGACAGTGTTTCTCGTCTATGTGAAGAATTTGCAGACATTTTTGCACCGGGCCTTGGTTGCGCTAAGAACTATAAAGCACATTTGGAACTGAAAGTAAACGCGCAACCGAAATTTTTCAGAGCGCGCAATGTTCCCCACGCATTGCGTGATGAGGTCGCAAAAACATTACACGATTTGGAATCACAAGGTGTAATTGAACGGGTGCAGGCTTCTCTCTGGGCATCACCCTTAGTCATTTTGCCAAAACCTTCCGGAAAATTGAGACTTTGTGTGGACTTCAAGGCAACAGTGAATCCACAACTAGTGATTGCAACTTTTCCGTTACCCCGCCCGCAAGATCTTTTTGACAAACTGTGCCCGGGTAAATATTTTTCGAAGTTTAACATCGCAGATGCGTACTTGCAAATACCGGTGGACGTAGAATCCCAGCGCGTTTTGGTGGTTAACACGCATCTTGGGTTGTATCAATTCAAACGACTGCCATTCGGGTGTGCATCCGCCCCTGTGTTGTTTCAGCAATATCTACAAACTGTTTGTGCGTCGGTCCCTACTGCAGCAAATTATCTGGACGATATTGTGATCTCCGGAAAGACGGAAGAAGAACATTTAGCCAATCTCAGAACATTGTTTCAGGTCTTGCGACAAAATGGTCTTCGCTTGCGGAAGGACAAATGTGTGTTTTTTGCTCGTGATTTGCCATACCTGGGACATGTACTCAATGACCAAGGCATACATCCCAGTACCACGCACCTTCGTGCCATACAAGACTTGCCTTCGCCGCAGAATTTGGAGCAGCTACAGAGTGTGCTGGGAAAAATAAATTACTTTAACAGATATGTGCCACATGCCTCTTCCATTTCAGCTCCGCTTCATCGCCTACGCCGTAAAGGTGTTCCGTTCGTCTGGACGACGGAATGCGAACGCGCCTTTCGCCAGTTGAAATCGGCGTTGCTTTCCAATACTTGCCTTACGCTATTCGATCTCCAGAACCCCTTTTGTTGATGGTGGATGCATCGGCTTTCGGGATCGGTGCTGTGCTTGCACACAAAGATGGATCGCACAATCGCCCTATTGCCTTTGCGTCCAAATTGCCCTCGTCTGCGCAAAGAAATTATTCACAGATCGAGAAAGATGCATTGGCTCTCGTATTTGGTGTTACAAAGTTTCATGATTTCTTATATGGTCGTCACTTTTCCATAATCACAGACCACAAACCTTTGACATCGCTTTTTCAACAGACCAAGCCTGTACCTCCACGTACAGCGCAGAAATTCATTCGCTGGTCTATTTTCCTCTCGCAGTACCGCTGCGATATCTTGTATCGGTCCACTGTTAAGCACGGAAACGTCGATGCGTTGTCCCGCTTGCCTGCTGCTGAGGATAGGGCATTCTAGTCCTCCGAACTTGCTTGCATGTTCATTGATGCGGAAACCGATGACGTGGTCGACTCGTTTCCGATTGATTTTCGTCGTGTAGCTACAGCCACAGCTCCCGACCCTGTCCTTGCTACCGTTCTGCGTTTTGTTGCAACGCAATGGCCCTTGTCAAAGTCACGGATCGGGGACCCGTTGGTTCGCCGATTTTTTGCTCACAAGGAGAGACTTTTTGTACGACGTGGTGTTTTGCTGTTGCGTTCTGATAATGATCAGTCCAGGGTCGTGGTCCCACGTTCATTACAGTCCTCTGTTATACGACCTCTCCACCAAGGACATTGGGGTATAGTGAGACCGAAACAACTTGCCCGTCAGCACTGTACTTGGTTCGGAATCGATGCCGCGATTACGAATATGTGATCTTCTTGCATGGCGTGTGCCGAAAAACAGTCAGCACCACCATGGAAATTCTTTTCATGGCCAAAAGCCACTTCCCATTGGCAACGATTACACATCGATTTTGCTGGTCCATTCTGGTATGCTCGATGGTTGGTTGTGGTAGATTCATTCAGTAATTTTCCTTTTGTTGGCCGGATGTCTTCCACGACGTCATCTGCCACCATCTAAGCGTTAACTGCTATCTTTTGCATTGAAGGTCTTCCACAGACTATTGTTTCAGACATTGGCCCACAATTCACGTCCGCAGAATTTCAGTCATTCTGCAAGGCCAATGGTATTCAACATCTGATGTCCGCGCCGTTTTCGCCACAGTCAGACGGTGCCGCTGAACGATTGGTCAGGACTTTCAAGACACACTTGTTGAAGTTAAAAGAGTCGCATTCTCGGGAGGACGCGTTATTGCTCTTTTTGTCCTCGTATTGCTCTCAACCCCGAGGTGGTCGCTCGCCGGCTGAGTTGCTCCACGGTCGCCCTCATCGATCCTTGATATCTTTGCTACATCCGCCGCATCAGGTACCTCTGCAGCGGCAGACACCTGCTTTTGCCCCAGCCGACGTTGCCTACTACCGGCACTACCGAGGTTCACGGCGTTGGCTCGAAGGGCGCATTCTTCGCTGCCTCGGACGCGCTATGTATCTGGTTTGGGGGCCTCTGGTGAGGTGCGTCGGCATCTCAATCAGCTGCGCCTCTGTCGTCGCACGGGATCTGCCGCTCCCCGTCTGCTTTCAGCGACGGTGCCGTCCGTTCAGCGCCCTGGGGCCCCATCTACTGGCTCGCCTCAGCCCCAGGTGTTACCGACGCTGCCTTCCATTTTGCCCCATGGCGACACGCCGCCGCCGCCGCCGCCGCCGCCGCCTGTTCTCCCGCCGGTGACGCCCGAAGTGGACGCGTCGCTGCAACCGCCGGGCGCCTCCCTGGGTCTCGCGCCGCCGATCGCTTCCCGTGACCAGTTGTCCTCCGACATGGAACTCTTGCCCGCTCCGGACCATATGTCGTCTTCGCCCGTCACATGCCCCGGCCCGATGGAGGTCAACCCTTCGGCCCCTTCTGTTCCTCTGCGGGCGCATACACCGCATGTTGGCGTGCACCATGGAGCAGGTTTCAGGCGTTTCCTAGCTCCCCGCGGTCCGAATGGCAGGGTGCGGGTGGCACAGCCTCGCCTGTTGTTAGGCTCCCCACCTCGTCGCATACGTCAACATGGGGTCCTCCCCATGGCGAGCGGAAGCTTTATGCCACAACCGTACCCCGATTTGCGGGGGAGGAATGTGGTGTCACCGCCAGACACCACACTTGCTAGGTGGTAGCCTTTAAATCGTCCACGGTCCGTTAGTATATGTCGGACTCGCGTGTCGCCACTATCAGTTATTGCAGACCGAGCGACGCCACACGTCAGATCTAGGCACTCGCCCCAGTTGTACAGTCGACTTTGCTAGCGATGGTTCACTGCCTACTTATGTTCTCATTTGCCGAGACGATAGTTTAGCATAGCTTTCAGCTACGTCATTTGCTACGACCTAGCAAGGCGCCATTATCAGTTACTGTTCATATTGTGAATCATGTACCGTCAAGACCGACGTTCATCATGAATGGATAAAAGTTAAGTATTCCACCAGCTACGTTTCTAAATTCTAATTTCCTTGTCATGTTCCAGACCTCACGCCAGCCTGCGTGAGCTAAAATGCGTGCATTTTAGTAAAACGGTGTTGGCCCTCTTTGCCAACCACAACACAATCAGCATGCCTGTGTCACTTTCTTTGGCGCTTCAGTGTATTACACAATGATTCTTTGTATCCTCTTTTCATCTATCGGCTGTCTGAAGATTTGCATTGGCTCATCGATACCGGTAATGACATTATGTAATGCTCATGTGACTATATCCAAAAATATAAACATAACTAGAATTCTCTCTTCAGTGGTGTTTCCTTTCGTTTCGTCGGTTCACTGCGGCTTCCCAAAACTTTTAATCACAAAGCAAAACGTTTCATATCAGTCGCTTCCCATCCGTGGCTGTAAGATTGTAGAACAGAAGGAACGACATACTATGCATAATATCCAACTGTTAACACAAGCCGGAGATTACAAAATTGACTGTAACGCTATTGGAAAATTTCACACATGACATTCGCGGTGAAACTTCAGTATAATATTGAGGGAGCACCTTAACGGCAACGAAAGCAGTAAGTCTTCTGCGAATGGTCGTCATCTTGCTACATTAGGAATAATAATTTTGCACAGAACTGAGAAGGAATGTTTAATGGGATAACTCGAGGCTACGGATAAACTCCTTATATTTTTAACATATACGAACCTGCGTTCTTATCGAAAAAAATTAAGAAATAAAAGTTACCGTCACGCACATATTATAAACTTTCATTTGTGCTCTAAACTGGATTTGTGTAATTTCCTAGATCAATTACATATTTTGGAAAACTGTATCCTGACGTCTTGGGTACATTTTAGGGGAAGGGAACATCAAGGAAATTATTGGCAGGAAGATGTTACTACGGTGCGGTCAGTTACAACGTATGTGTGACAATAGGTGGCCAAGGAAGATATGAATGTGTGACCAAAATGAATTAGTTTGTGGGCTGTTGACAACGGCAAGTGGACTGGGAGGCTTTATGGAAGTACCTATTAGACCTTTTTGGCGTCTCTTCGCGTGAATTTCTTTCCTGAGCAAATTTACTTATTGTTTGAAGGCTGAGATCAATGATTATATACTTTTTCGCTCTTATTTTTACTTAATGTAAATGACTTCTAGTTTTTTATTGCATATGTAGAAGCAAAGACTCGAGTCGGAGGGAGTTAATGCTCAAGGATACGTGGAAGTTCACATTTCATGGTTAAGAAATTTTAGTCTTCAGTCAGTTTTTATTCATCTGACCACACATGTCGATAATGTACAAGTCACTATGATTGTGAATTAGTACTGCAGCCGAAATCCATTTTTACTTCCTTGATGTATTCAATCCTTAATCTCTTTCAAAAACACTAATACTTCAATCCCCTCTCTATTACCAAATCAGACATAGTACGCAATGTAACAAGTGAAACGTCCCCTCAGAAATATTTAAGATTACTGTGCTGGTAAACTTATACGTCATTTGATACAAAGACAGCAGAATAAAACTGAACGTACTTATTCTGATCATAACTAAACTGACACACAATATTTTTTTTTTTAGCGTAACGTAATCTGACTTTCAGTAGTCCCCACATAAGAGTGGTCCTGACTAACGATACTCTATCCCTTTCACAAATCACTTACTTCACAAAAATCTTCGTTACTCGAACTACTGCAATACAACGAGCGCCAATACTGCAAGCTAAACAAAAGATTCTAACTACTGAAGGCAATAACTACTGGTAGGCATAGTTAGGAAATGAAACATTTTGATAGAGAACAAACAATGTATTCACCTTAATAGCGTTCAATAGTAAAAAGAAAAGATGTTATGTGGACATGTGTCCGGAAACGCTTAATTTCCATGTTAGAGCTCATTTTAGTTTAGTCAATATGTGCTGTACTTCCTCCATTCACCGCCAGGTGGACCAATTGAAGGAAGGTAATGTTGACTTCGGTGTTTGTGTTGACATGCGACTCATTGCTCTACAGTACTAGCATCAAGCGTGATGTAAGGATTAGCACGGGGCAATAGCCGTGGCGCGGAACATTTGTATCGAGAAAGATTTCCAGAACGAAGGTGTCCCGACAGGAAGACGTTCGCAGCCATTGATTGGCGTCTTAGGGAGCAAGCAACATTCTAGCCTATGACTCGCGACTAGGGAAGACCTAGAGCGACGAGAACACCTGCAATGGACGAGGCAATTCTTCGTGCAGTTGACGATAACCATAATGTCAGCGTCAGAGAAGTTGCTGCTGTACAAGGTAACGTTGACCACGTCACTGTATGGAGAGTGCTACTGGAGAACCAGTTGTTTCCGTACCATGTACAGTGTGTGCAGACACTATCAGCATCTGATTGGCCTCTACGGGTACACTTCTGCGAATGGTTCATCCAACAATGTGTCAAACCTCAATTCAGTGCAAATGTTATCTTTACGGATGAGGCTTCATTCCAACGTGATCAAATTGTAAATTTTGACAATCAACATGTGTGGATTGACGAGAATCCGCACGCAGTTGTGCCACCACGTCATCAACACAGATTTTCTGTGAACGTTTGGGCAGGCATTGTTGGTGATGTCTTAATTGGGCCCCATGTTCTTCCACCTACGCAATGGAGCACGTTATCATGATTTCATACGGGATACTCTACCTGTGCTGCTAGAACATGTGCCTTTACAAGTACGACACAACATGTGTTTCATGCTCGATGGAGCTCCTGCACATTTCAGTCGAAGTGTTCACACGCTCTAACATGGAAAGTAAGCGCTTCCGGACATATGTCCACATAACGTATTTTCTTTCTTTGTGTGTGAGGAATGTTTCCTGAAAGTTTGGCCGTACCTTTTTGTAATACCCTGTATATAATTTTGTGACATCCAATGAAACAAATTTCCTTTTTCTTACGGAGATACGTCCATACCGTCCGCTCAAAACTGTGGCATCTCTCTCTCTCCACGTCCACCAGTGCTGGAGGCTCACCAGTTACAGAACGCTACGCGCTGTTCACATCCAACTGCCCAACACTACACAAGCGAATATTCCAATAATGAGTCCCATCAGCCGCAGACTGCACAAAGCTCTGTCAGTGATTTTCATACAGAGCACTACGTGGCGTTACCAACACAAAAACCTAAACAGCCCCTCTTACACAAGTTTTCCCGGTTTCCAGATATCGTTGTACTGACAATGTCCACTTTTGCGACGTTATCCAGATCTACATCTACATCTACATGGATACACTGCAAATCACATTTAAGTGTCTGGCAGATGGTTCATCGAACCACATTCACATTCTAATTCCGTCTAGTGCTGAAAGAACGAACACCTATATCTTTCCGTAAGAGCTCTGATTTGCCATATTTTATGGTGGTGATCGTTTCTTCCTATGTAGGTTGGTGTCAACAAAATATTTTCGAATTCGGAGGAGAAAGTTGATTATTGGAATTTCGTGAGAAGATTCCATCGCAACGAAAAACGCCTTTACTTGTAATGATGTGCATCCCAAACGATGTATCATTTCAGTTACACTCTATCCCATATTTCACGATAATACAAAACGTGCTGCCCTCCTTTGAATTCTTTCGATGTCCTCCGTCAGTACCATCTCGTAGGGAAACCACACCGCGCAGCAGTATTCCAAAAGAGGACGGACATGCGTAGGGTAGGCAAAAAAATGGTTCAAATGGCTCTGAGCACTATGGGACTCAACTGCTGAGGTCATTAGTCCCCTAGAACTTAGAACTAGTTAAACCTAACTAACCTAAGGACATCACAAACATCCATGCCCGAGGCAGGATTCGAACCTGCGACCGTAGCGGTCTTGCGGTTCCAGACTGCCGCGCCTTTAACAGCACGGCCACTTCGGCCGGGGTAGGGTAGGCAGTCTCCTTAGTACATCTGTTACATTTTCTAAGTGTTCTGCCAATAAAACGCAGTCTTTGGTTATACTTTCCCACCACATTTTTCTATGTGTTCCTTCCAATTTCAGTTGTTCGTAATTGTAAATCCTGGGTATTTATTTGAATTTACGGCCTTTGTACTTGAGTGATTTATCGTGTAAGCGAAGTTTAACGGACTCCTTTTATCACTCATGTGGTTGACCTCAAACGTATCGTCATTTAGGGTCTACTGCCAATTTTCGCACCATTCAGATATACTCTCTAACTAGTTTTGCAATTTGTTTTGATCTTCTGATGACGTCATTAGTCGACAGACGACAGCATCATCTACAAACAACCTAAGACAGCTGCCCTCATGCCTCCTAAATCGTTTATATAGATAAGGAACGGCTAAGGGCCTATAGCACTGCCGGCCGGTGTGGCCGAGCGGCTCTAGGCGCTTCAGTCTGGAACCGCACTACCGCTACGGTCGCAGGTCCAAAGCTGCCTCGGATATGGATGTGTGTGATGTTTTTAGGTTAGTTAGGTTTAAGTAGTTCTAAGTTCTAGGGGACTGATGACCTCAGAAGTTAAGTCCCATAGTGCTGAGAGCCATTTGAACCATTTGACTGTCTGTCAACAGACCGTTTTCTTCGAGGTAATTCATAATGTTTGAACACAATATATGTTCCATAATCCTGCTGCATATCGACGTTAATGATATGGGCCTGTAATGTAGTGGATTACTCCTACTACATTTCTTGAATATAAGTGTGACCTGTGCAACTTTCCAGTCTTTGGGTACGGATCTTTCATCTAGTGAGCGATTGTATATGATTGTGAAGTATAGAGCTAATGCATCAGCACATTCTGAACGGAACTTAATTGGTATACAGGCTGGGCAAGAAAACTTGCTTATATTGAGTGATTTAAGTTGTTTCACAACTACGAGGATATTTTCTTCCACGTTACTCATGCAGGCAGCTGTTCTTGATTCGAATTCTGGAATATTTACTTTGTCTTCTTTTGTGAAAGCATTTCGGAAGGCTGTGTTTAGTAACTCTGCTTTGGCAGCACTGTATACGATAGTATCTCCATTGCTATCGGGCAGAGAAGGTATTGATTATTCCTTGCCGCTAACATACTTCACATACAAACAGAATCACTTTGGATATTCTGCCAGGCTTCGAGACAAAGTTTCGTTGTAGAAACTGTTACAAGCATCTCGCATTTGAAGTCCGCGCTAAATTTCGAGTTTCTGGAAAAGATGGCCAATGTTGGGGATTTTGCGTCTGTTTAAATATGGCATGTTTGTTTCGTTGTATCTGCAACAATGTTCTGACGCGTTTTGTGTACAAAGGAGGATCAGCTCCGTCGTTTGTTAATTAATTTGGTATAAATCTCTCAATTGATGTCAATACTATTTCCCTAAATTCAAGTTCAAAATGGTTCAAATGGCTCTGAGCACTATGGGACTCAACTTCTGAGGTCATTAGTCCCCTAGAACATGGAACTAGTTAAACCTAACTAACCTAAGGACACATCCATGCCCGAGGCAGGATTCGGACCTGCGACCATAGCCATCTCGCGGTTCCAGACTGCAGCGCCTAGAAACGCACGGCCACTTCGGCCGGCTAAATTCAAGTCACATCTGGACTGCACTTATATCATTAATTTGGAAGGAGTGGAGATTGAGTCTCAGTAAGGCGTCAGGTGAATATTTATCTGCTTTTCGTTTATTTTTGTAGGATTTATGGAGTACAATATTCAGTCTCGCTAAGGTAACCGTGTGTTCACTAATCCCTGTATCCGTTTTGATGCTCGTTATTAACTCTGCATTATTTGTTGCCAAGAGGTCAAGTGTATTTTTACAACCGTTTACTATTCGCGTGGGCTCATGAACTAACTGCTCGAAATAATTTTCAGAGAATGCGTTTAACACAACTTCGGATAATGTTTTACGCACACCTCCGGAATTAAACATGTTTATCGCCAACATTTCGAGGGTAAATTAAAGTCACCAGCAACTATAATCGCATGAGTCGGGTATGGGTTTGAAATCAAACTCAATTTTTTTTTAACCTTTCAGCAACTCTGTCATCGGAATTGAAAGGTCGGTAAAAAGGTGCAATTATTATTTTATTCCGGCTGCCAGTGTTTTTACAGTACTTCAGGCAGCGCGTATACATTTTCAAGTGTATATTTCGATGATATTATGTTGATTGCGTTACTAGGCGGTTAACGGAAGGTGTTCTCCTCCTGTATACACATTTAGGCATACTATAAGAAAGCGCTTTCTCACATTACAGACACTCAACTGATACAGCTTGTAGATTGTTTGTGATTCACACAAATCTACAGTATTATCCCGGACTTGATGAAAATTTCCACACTTTACCTTCAACACGAGATACACATGACTTCTTAATCTGACTTGAAACACATATGTATGTAACTTACAAAGGGGAATTGTTACCAAACATCTCTAAGAGTTCTTTCCCGATTAACTTCAAATTTCCTCACGATCGCCTTCTCAAAATTTGGGTGGTCACAGACAAGTTTGTTACCAAAGATCCCCAAATTTTGCCTGATTTAATTTCTATATTCAGATGAAACAATGAAGAAGATTAATGACAAATTAAATTCCTAACAGATGAAATATATCTTAAGAAACTAACTGTAATTCCTATTACGCGAATGAATCTTGGCGGCAGTACCTGTCTTGGAGATAGTACCATCAGAGTCACTAGAACATGGGACGAGCGAAAGCCTTATAAATTAACAGAAATGTGACTGAAAACTCTTATTTACGGGTTAATTGTCGTTGTTAGTTATGCACTGGAACGAGGATGGTGGCGAAGAACCAGTTGCCTAACGTAATAGCGACCACGATCTTCAAAATGGGAAGACGCCTTCATTACTGGCATTACGTTGTCACCTGGCGATTTAAAAATGCTCTTCAATTTAAAGCGTTTGCCGTTTCCCATTCGCCCTGCATTCGTTGTGATACTGAGGGACAGCCATTAGTTAGTGCAGGATATGTAGAAACGGGTGCATTAAGCAGTACAAGTACACTCTTTGAGGATATACCATGTGAAAATGTGGGGGCGGGAGAACAGAAAGTGGTGCCACCGCACACCAGTGCTCAAGGAGATGTAGATAAAGAAATTGTACCACCCCCAGAAAAGCAGGAACCAGAGAGTGGTAATCCGCCTGGTGGGTGTTCCCTTCAGCCAGTATTAGAGCGCGTGCTGGATTACAATTTGCGCAACAACAAGCTGAAAAGGACGAATGAATTGAGAGCTTTCTCGCACAGCAAGCTGAGCGAGATCGCCAGCTAGCGGAAAATTTCCTTGCGTAGCAAGCTGATCGAGATCTACAGCAAACTGAGCCTGACCAGCAACTTATGGAATCGTTAGAAATTATGAAAAGAGAGATTGCCTCTATGAAACAGAATTATGAGTCTATACCTAAGGCCGTGCAGGAGTTGACTGTACTGGTTAACAACCTGCAAGTAGCAAACACAAACATTGTAGACGAGATGGGTGTTTTGGCTAACCGATTAGAAAAGCTAGAAATAGATTCCACACAGCCTACAGAGCAGAAGTTGAATGAACAAGCAACTAAAATTGAAGCCGAATTCAACTTATGGCTAGAAGCGAAGAAGTGCGAGATCGACAAAAAATATTGATTCTAAGGTACAAGCACCCATGTCAGATACAGATTCCGAATTGTTGAGTACCGTAGAAAATAGTCAAGTACAGAACGACGTGCAACCCATCAAACGAATACTCAGTGAGGATATTCCGCAGTGGCAAATGAATGGGATGAGCCTACCTCTGTAGTAGGGACAGAAAATGGCTATTGCATCTGCACCAATATATAAGTCGGGAAAAGTCAAGTGTTGAGCGACTGTGAGAGTGCAGTGTTCAACGAATAGTAAATTTACTGAGTGTAAAAATGGTGGATAATGATCCGCTCCGAGTCGATTAAAAGAAACGTCGCTCGACGGAAACATTAAGTGTGTGCGATCCGAAACATTTTCGCGTGTTGAGAGACGCTCTGGCAGCGCATCGACCGTGAGAACAAATGAAAGTGTGTAGTACAACGTGCGTGTGACGAACCCTAAATATCAGTGTCACAGTGCGATTCCACTGTGAAACCGCAAGAAACCCATTATCACGCCAAAACATTCTGTGCAGACCAGCGAAACGACGGCTTACTGAACAACAAACTCCTTTAACCAAGTTGCATTTTCTTCCACAGCTAATAACCTGTACCCTTAAAGACAGTACACCATTGTGCAATATTTGTTTCATGCATTTTGACGGGAAGCCATGCGGAGAAGTAGAGACGGGTGACGTGCCGCCCGCCAGCCGGTCGCGGGAAACAACTGTAGCACGCCGACATTGGTGAATGGTTCGACGCAGTTCGCGACTGCGTGGGCGCCACCCCAACACGCCGACCCTGTTACGGCGAGCAGGACGTCGACCCCAGCGGTTGTTGTCATGCCGCGTTCCAGACGACGCCACGCAACAATTGCTTCGCACCGCCAGCTCCGTACGACATTGTCGACATTCAACCGATCATTACTAACTACGCTGTTAATGTACTGACATGAAAATCATTTATTGCACACGGAAATACGTGACAAACGTTTTTTCTTTAGTTTACTGAGTATAAAATCAAAATATTAATTTGTTAGATGATATATATTATATGTTTTCCTCACATTCGCGAAGGAAACTGACATGAACGGCACACCATGGTAGGACATTTGTAGTGAATAATAAATGGTGCAAATGGCTCTGAGCACTATGGCACTTACCTTCTGAGTTCATTAGTCCCCTAGAACTTAGAACTACACAAACCTAACTAACCTAAGGACATCACACACATCCCTGCCCGAGGCAGGATTCGTACCTGTGACCGTAGTGGTCGCGCGGTTCCAGACTGTAGCGCCTAGAACCGCTCTGCCACCCCGGCCGGCTATAGTGAATAATTGTAAAGACAAGTAATTATACGACTGTAAAACTATTTAATGATTGACTTTATATGTTACACTGAACATAAACTCAATCACTACTAAGGATGTGGAAGAGTGTAGAAGGTACGTTTTCAACATGGAGACTAAAATTTTAACATTTTGTCATAAATAAATTTCGTGTGTGGCACTTTATCTATGATCATTTGATAAATGCCAACCTTATATGATGAACAATCATACTGCGTTTTACTGCAAACCAAGCGAGATCACCATGGCTCCGGCGCAGTTTTCCTAGGTTTCCCGTCCTCACATAGCCCGAATGGAGGAGCCAGAAAACTGTAATGACCCTGCATCATTTATGAGTAGTATTCAACGGCTTCTCTTCCAAAACGCTGACATTCGACCACAGACCGCTACTGTAATCAAGCATGCTCTACAGTGTGTCGACATCCTGCCTTATCCTGCTGAATCGCCAGATCTGTCTACCGTCGAGCACATATGAGACATCATCGGAAGACAATTCCAGCGTCGTCCACGAACAACATTAACCGTCCCTGAACCGACCGACCAAGTGCAACAGTCATGGAAATATCGCACAAACTGACATCCGGCACCTGTAAGGCATAGTGCTTGCAGGTTCGCACCCTTGCATTCAAGACTGTCGGTTACACTGGTTATTAATGTACGAGGATTTCACAGTTGCAGTGGCTTGTCTCGGAGCTTTCATTAACCTATGATCTTGCAATTTTTATCACTTAAATATGAGGCTTGACACATGTATACCCGAAATTTCATTACTGCTCCACAATTATTGTTTTATGCTTTAACTGTTGTGCCACATCTGTGTTACATCTTCAACCTTTCTCACAACCATCACATATCTCAAAAGACGCAGTTTTTAAGAATTTTTTCCCCCTGTCAAGATGCAGTGGTCCCTCATTTTCATTTAGGTTGCGCAAGGCGGTAAGGTCCGGCGCACCAAATGAAAACAGGAGCTGCGTTTTACCAACACCGAGTCAAAGGAAGGCGACGGCGCTTGTTGGTGACGTCACGTCAGCTAGGCACGGCGAACGCCAGGTCTATTGCAGGCAGAAATGCCTGGGCGTGCTTATCACTATAAATCTCTTATTTTTGGACAGAATGTTTGGCACTGTTTTGGATTCTACAGTTTTATTTAGATGAAAGATTTTCTTACTATCGTAAAGCTACAAATGAAGATCATAGTTCTGTATTATTGAATCCTGTCGAAACAAACGTAGATCAACATGAGAAGATGCTTTGCCCCATTGCAAGCTTCGGAAATTTTACATTCCAGTAACTATATTTACTTGATCCATTTTGTTACCCCAACCTCCTTACAATTAACTTGTTTCTTTTATTTATTTATTTATTATCATTTGACGTCGTTACTGGAAATGTGAATTAATTTACATGTGTAAACGTCCAACTGTTGCCAGTCATTAGATTACAGTCGTTTTCAACGGAAGGAATTCTAAACAGGACACAACATAGCTTCATACATCGAAAATACTGCTGAGCTTAAACTTTTTTAAACATGCACATTAGAAAAGATAAATAGTCCCCTCTTGCAACTGAAAGGAGAAACTTTACAAGATAAAAAGATTTATTTTATGAAAAAAGTATCTCTCTTTTGCCTCTTCGTCTGTCCCCCACCCCCTCCGCCAACTTGTACCATCGGAAGATATTTCATTAACATTCAGTGCTCCTCACCCCATAGTCAACCAAGATACCTAAAGAAGAGCACCAATATGGTCACAGTTCCTTGTAAAAGTAACCCAGTACAAACGTAACTTCCTCAGATTTACAAATAAGGTAAAGAAGCACGAATTCTGTTGCTGCTGGACCATGAATTTGTTTCTGTATGTCAATTCTTAAAACAGGTGGAAATTTAAGTTCAGAGGTAAGCTATTTGTTAAGAAGTATAATGAACTGTACAATTAATTGATTGCAGAAATCTCTCAGGACAATGTGTGTTGGTCAACTACCGCCAATAGTTTCACATTTTCCTATGTCAGAGAGGGAGACACCACCATTATGACTATGCCTGCAGCACACCTGGCGTTCGCCGTGCCTAGCTGAGGTGACGTCACGAACAAGCGCCGAGGCCTTCCTTTGAGTCGGTGTTGGTTTTACCCTCGTCACCAGAGCATTCAGCGCTGTTTACATTCGGTAGTGCCACTGCTATAAAATAGGCTGTTCTAAGGGGTTAACAACATTTAACTGGCCTTTTAGACGAGTTGAAATGTCCCTGACTTTTCATTACGGAACATTATCACCGTGCAGCGGATATAGCGGGGCAGCGACGAGGCCAAGAATGATCGCAAATAGCTGCCGCTGCAGAGGAGGAGGAATGCTACTTAGAAAACACTTTGCTTTCACGCGGGCAAGGCGGGGCAGGGCAGGGCTCCCGCTAAGCAGTCTCTTTATATGTAAAGCGCGCCTGGGCGGCCTGGATGGGGCCTCAAAGCGTCCGGCAGCAGCGCCAGCGGCCTAATCTCGTTAGACGGCCGTCTCCGGTCGGCTGCCCTCAGCAGAGCATAGCGCAGAGATGGGCGGAGCGTGCCAGCACAACAGTCGTGGCCGCCAGGGCTGAAAGCAGGCTGGAGATACTACAGTTCCGATAGGCACTGAACTAAATACATACAGGTTAGCGAAATACACGTCAAACACCTACAATCCATACCTTATTTGAACCATTACGAGTATGTCTACACGGTGTTACTAAAAGGTACGGCCAAACTTTCAGGAAACATTCCTCACACACGAAGAAAGAAAATACGTTATGTGGACGTGTGTCCGGAAACACTTACTTTCCATGTTAGTGCTCATTTTATTACTTCTCTTCAAATCATATTAATCATGGAATGGAAACACACAACAACAGAACGTACCAGCGTGAATTAAAACACTTTGTTACAGGAAATGTTCAAAATGTCCTCTGATAGCGAGGATACACGCATCCACCCTCCGTCGCATGGAATCAAATGGTTCAAATGGCTCTGAGCACTATGGGACTTAACATCTGTGGTCATTAGCCCCTAGAACTTAGAGCTATTTAAACCTAACTAACCTAAGGACATCACACAACACCCTGTCATCACGAGGCTGAGAAAATCCCTGACCCCGCCAGGAATCGAACCGGGAACCCGGGCGTGGGAAACGAAAACACTACCGCACGACCACGAGCTGCGGACGCGCATGGAATCCCTGATGCGCTGACGCAGCCCTGGAGAATGGCGTATTGTATCACAGCCGTCAACAACACGTGCACGAAGAGACTCTACATTTGGTACCAGTGTTGCGTAGACAAGAGCTTTCAAATGCCCCCATAAATAAAAGTCAAGAGGGTTGAGGTCAGGAGATCGTGGAGGCCATGGAATTGGTCCGCCTCTACCAATCAATCCATCGGTTACCGATTCTGTTGTTGAGAAGCGTACCAACACTTCCACTGAAATGTGCAGTAGCTCCATCGTGCATGAACCACATGTTGTGTCGTACTTGTAAAGGCACATGTTCTAGCAGCACAGGTAGAGTATCCCGTATGAAATCATGATAACGTCCTCCATAGAGCGTAGGTGGAAGAACATGGGGCCCAATCAAGACATCACCAACATAGCCTGCCCAAACGTTCACAGAAAATCTGTGTTGATGACGTGATTGCACAATTGCGTGTGGATTCTCGTCAGCCCACACATGTTGATTGTGAAAATTTACAATCTGATCACGTTGGAATGAAGCCTCATCCGTAAAGAGAACATTTGCACTGAAATGAGGATTGACACATTGTTGGATGAACCATTCGCAGAAGTGTATCCGTGGAGGCCAATCAGATGCTGATAGTGTCTGCACACACTGTACATGGTACGGAAACATCTGGTTCTCCCGTAGCACTGTCCATACTGTGACGTGGTCAACGTTACCTTGTACAGCAGCAACTTCTCTGACGCTGACATTAGGGTTATCGTCACCTGCACGAGGAATTGCCCCGTCCATTGCAGGTGTCCTCGTCGTTCTAGGTCTTCCCCAGTTGCAAGTCATAGGCTGGAAGGTTCCGTGCTCGCTAAGACGCCGATCAATAGCTTCGAACGTCTTCCTGTCGGGACACCTTCGCTCTGAAAATCTTGTCTCGATACAAACGTACCGCGCCACGGCTATTGCCCCGTGCTAATCCATACATCAAATGGGCATCTGCCAACTCCGCATTTGTAAACATTGCACTGACTGCAAACCACGTTCGTGATGAACACTAACCTGTTGATGCTACGTACTGATGTGCTTGATGCTAGTACTGTAGAGCAATGAGTCGCATGTCAACACAAGCACCGAAGTCAACATTACCTTCCTTCAATTGGGCCATCTGGTGGTGAATGGAGGAAGTACAGTACATACTGGCGAAACTAAAATGAGTTCTAACATGGAAATTAAGCGTTTCCGGACACATGTCCACATAACATCTTTTCTTTATTTGTATGTGAGGAATGTTTCCTGAAAGTTTGACGGTACCTTTTTGTAACACCTGCGTGAGTCAGTACCATCAAACAACGCAGGCTTCCGAAGATACAGCGAGGGAGATCAAACATCTTCTGTCAGCGCTATCCAACGTCTAACCTTAAACGCTCTCCTACAGGCATTTATAGCGAAAAAATGGTACTTACATTAAAGAGTCTTGTCATTTTATCGAACATTAAATTACTTCAAGGTTTTTCACATAAATATTTTTGTCAGATTTGATGTTTTATTGTACGTTACTTTGGTTTCTCGTGAGGCGATGTTACAGTTCCATAGCAATTTTGCGACCGATATTCGAACTCTCTTGAAAAATTGTCTCACATCAACGTACCTTCAGCTCAGCAAAAAATTCCATGGAACAAAGTTCTGTATGGAGCAAACTGCAAATGCAGATGATGAAGAAAAAACCCTCGTGTACGGTTCGGTATGTTATTGATACTTTTGTTGTATTGCCACATAGAAAAGAGAACTCCCCGAATTTTAAATTTTCTGAATGATTCTCAGATGAGGTTTACTATGGGAAAAGGTAGAGAGAAAGAATACAAAATTTCTGTTTTCAACTTACGGGCATTTGAAAAACAGCAAAAATTTAGGACACATCATCCGTACTAAGCCCATTCACAGACAGTTACATACCTCCATAGTATTTATAATCACCACCCCAAGGAGAATGAAATAATCGTATTGAATTGATGGCTGGGTGTCCCCACTTGGAGAAGTTCGACCTCCGAGTCGCAGCCGGCACGGTAACTGAGCGTGTTCGGTCGGAGGATTAGCTGCCGTCTGTAATGAAAAAAACTGAATTAATGGATCAACGACGAACTGAAACGAGTGTCTTTCGAAGTCCGCACCGAACAGATACAAAATAAAGAAAAAGTCACAAGCCTTCTCAGTTAACGATACAGTGAGCGACTTGCGTATTGATGATGATGAAACGATCATGAGCACAACATTACACCCAGTCCAAAAGTGCAGAATATTCCCGAGCAGCCAGTAATTGAACCCAATCCCACTGCTTCGCAGCTGACCATTCAGCTAAGGAGGCAGACTCCAAGCACAAAAGAGAAGTCATCAAGACATTGCTGGAAAAAAATAATAGAATTCGTGAACAATAACACTTTTATGATGCGATTAATATTAAAAACAGTTCTAGATTGCATAATGTTCTTTACCGATTCGAAAATATCACCTATCACCCGGGTAGGGCATCTTTATATTATCTCCTGCAATGTGTGTCATCAGTTATTTTGGAGTAGAATAAGATAGCACTGATAAACAATAAACTTGTCCCCAGAGCGATGGTGTCACCTTTACAATTTATCAGCATGATGTTATTCTATACAGCTGTGACTTATAGATAAATTGCACGAGAAAAAATGATGATACCTTACCAGGGTAAAATGCGTCGTATTTGAACCAATGAAGAAGATTGTGCAACCTTGGACTGTTTTTTATTGTTAATCACAACATAAGGCTTCGGCACTACGGCGCTACAGTGGAGTGGAATAAATTTTAATATGAGGTCGATCATTTAAGAACTGTTTTCAGAAGAAACGGCTAGACTGACAGAGAAATGAATCAGAGACTACATCGCAGAAGATCTGGAGTTTCTGCTGAAAAAACCAAGTAGTGGTAAAGATTCCCTCCCATTCGTAAATACACGAATAACTCGGCAATAGCGGAACGTTTATTGGGAATTATAAAACTATTTTGTCAGGTACTATAGTCACTACTACGTTAGGATATGGAGGGAAGCCATAGAAAATCAAAAGCACAAAAACATCTTCAACAGGAAAGAAGGAGGACTGTTATTAGACAATTTGTGGAATAGTGCTAAATGAAGCAAACAGTGTCAACTGTTATCCACTGCAAGCTCCGTAACACATGTTAACGTGACTCTGAGATTTTGGAGAATTGTCTGGTGAGGTCAAAAACCACTGCTGCGTGGGTACTTGATCTGCTAGATTTGCAGAGCTTATTTAAGTTTGTACTTCTGTCTATGTCTTTATAATCTTCGATGATGTGTCCAGTACGAAACGTTAAGTAGAGAAATATGCCTTGGACCATGGCCTAAAGTCCATGAAAGAAAAATCATTAAGAATGCTAAAGCCATAGACTCCAGTAACATCAACAAGACTCCTGTTTCGTTAGGCTGACTCAGTTACGCTGTATAATTAGATTTATATGTGATAATTTAGAATTCGCATCTATTTTAATACAAGTCGCACATGTATGAGGCACCTGCGAGCAGTAACAAGCTCTCTGTGAAGCGTAAACAGTTCTCGCACGTGGTATGGCTTTCGTGTTGATCAAAGGTATCACCGTAACTGTGATTCAGTAAAGTAAATGGCTGCTGCACTGAGGCATTACCTTTTCAGGTTAACGACATCGTCGAAACGCGTGAACGAAGGTCCGCTCGCACTCACAGTAAAAAAAAAAAAATAACACAGTCGTTGAAATAGATATGGTGGTGATTCAGCCTGCGGTAAACCTTTCCGCCATTTTTACTGGAGTGCTATGGTTTACTTGTGTCGTCCATGTTTAATTATTTCAGTTATATTTCGGAATGTCGTTCATGAAGCTGATAAATAAAATTTAGACTTCAGGGGTCTTCTACAGAGCCAATGTGATCCTCACACAGCTCCTCAGTTTTAATGCTACATTGTTCATCCGTTACGTAGACGCATTGGTTTACGCTGTTTTATTATTGGTTTTGTGCATATAGTCTTTCGTAAATTATCAAGACATGGTTTTTATTGCCATATTCCTTGCTGCGAATTCACATGCTCTTTCTGTGGTAGCTTCATTGCCGTATATTTTGTAACTGTTCAGTAATTTGTAACAACGAAAGGCGAGGTATATTCGAGTGTTTATATTCTACATGGTTGCGTTCAGCACGTAGTCTTTGTCATGCCACGTAGTGAATACTGAGGCTACAATTTATGCGGCTCTTACGAAGTAAGAATGTTCTCTCATACTGCCTACACACTTACGGTTATTTTAGTTGGTTACAGTGTGCGCTTAAATAATCAGCCTGAGTGAGACGAGCGCAGATACCAACGTTAATCAGGTGTACTTAAGTATTAGCATTGTTTAAATTATATCAATCAGAAGGTACCTTAAAAAGGAAGAAAATATTAAAGTTCTTTTTATTTGTAATTATGTTGGTTTGGAGCATGCTTCATCCTAATGTAAAAGTATTTTGGACCAAATCCTTATTTAAATGTTCGAAATGTCAGTTTAAATAGCAGATTCCAGTGTTAGACATGCCCACCTGTCACTCTGGACTTCTCTTCTTTGAATTCATTTTTTCTGTTGATTTGAGTTTTCAGCTTCAAATGGTTCAAATGGCTCTGAGCTCTATGGGACTCAACATCTTAGGTCATAAGTCCCCTAGAACTTAGAACTACTTAAATCTAACTAACCTGAGGAGATCACACACCCATGCCCGAGGCAGGATTCGAACCTGCGACCGTAGCAGTCGCGCAGTTCCGGACTGCGCGCCTAGAACCGCGAGACCACCGCGGCCGGCTGAGTTTTCAGCTATTGGGTAAACAGTCTGTTGCCTTGCAGTCAGCATTTTTCTATAGTAATAACGTAAACGCAAAGAAGTACCCAGACTGACCTCCAAACTCGTCAAACTAAAGTCTCTAGAACCAGGATGAAATAAAACTGCGAACGTAATGAAAACAATATTAGGTTTGTTTACAGCATGCGTACTATTGGAAATGGTTTAATAGTGGGAAAAACCTCATCTGTCCTTACGAACGCACCAAGATCTTATACAAAAGTTGAGAAACGTAATTTTTTTACTGAATTGTACTTGAAAACCAGTACAGAGTTATTTATGACACAAGCAGTGTAGGAAGATGTGAATTTAAATTATGAGAGCAGAGCAGGAAGTATTGAAGACACTATATATGCCATAAAACATCAATCTCAATTTCGCGAAAATTTTGTTTCTTTTTCTAACCCAATGTATAACTTTCTTGAACGAATTGTCCCAGAGCCATGAAATTCTAACACTCAGTTTTCATAGTGCACGTGCATGAAGCACATCGTTTTACGTTTTTAGTTATATTACAGAGGTACTTACGACCATTTTGATTTTAAAAAGTTTCCCAAAAAGCAGACCATTATTAAAACTTTTTCAAAGTACAATTTTAATATATTTCCCATGTTTCACCTTAAATATTCACAGTAATTTCCAGCGATGCACAGTACCACACACCACCGACAGATACGCCATCTCCTTTGAAATCAATGTGCAATTGCCCTCATTAATCAACGAACAGAGCGAGCATCACCCTCTAGCAGATGCCTGGTTTTTGAACTTCTTGAGACTAAGGGACGATGTATGGCGCTACTGTATCGTCGGTGCTTCTGATTCCAGTTCGTAATGGCGGCACCAGCCTTCTTCGCCTGCAACAGTTCGCTCAAGCAACGTGTAGCCTTCATCATTGAAATGCATCAGGTACTTCAAACATCCATCCGTTTTGCTCTTCGTTCGGCATTCAACACCCGGTATATCCACGGACTGCACACCTTACGGTAGCCTATTTCCTGACGGAAATATGTAGAACGATACCGAAACTTAAGTCGAGCCCCTTTGCTAGCACGCGAATGGTTGTGTGCCCGTGGGCCCTAATCGTATCATTAACAGCCCACTTGTTGTCTTCCATATGGACGAGGCTGGCCTCCGTAATCTACCGACGTCTTGTTTCGAATCGGTAATAGCACAAAACTTGGCGCACCATTCCACAAGGTTGATTTTCGATAGACTTTCTGCCCCGTAGACCTCATTCATTCTCCGATTGACGTCTACCCGTTCAGCAACCAAGGAAAGAATAACAATACTTTGGTCCTGTTCAGACGTATGTGGTGTAAGCATCAATTTAATTCACGTTTGCCGGCCGATATGGCCGAGCGGTTCTAGGTGCTTCAGTGTGGAACCGCCGACCGCTACGGTCACAGGTTCGAATCCTGCCTCGGGTATGGATGTGTGTGGTGTCCTTAGATTAGTTAGATTTAAGAATTTCTAAGTTCTAGGGGACTGATGACCTCCGAAGTTAAGTTCCATAGTGCTCAGAGCCAATTCACGTTTCCTCATTGACTGTATGCATGTCGGAAAGCCACGGACGCCAAACTTATCCCTAGATAACATGTCGGTGCTTATATACCAGCATCGTAGTCATCCTACACTGCATAAATGCTGCAGCAACGCCCTCACATAGAGACTTTTTCGTCTCCATTATACAGCAAAATAATTAATAAAATACGAAAAGTCTACGAGATACGAATATTCAATAAGCATATAAAACATATAGACCATACGAAAAGAAAATAATAGATATCGAAAACAAATGATATAGAAAATAAAAGCTATATGCCCCACCAAATACAAAAAACTGTCGAAATACTCTATCGCTTTTTCGGTAGTGTGCAGGAACTGAGAGTGAATTATCAGTGTAAGCTGCCAATCTTCAAGAATATGTTTAACGGTTTGCTAGCAGCTCCACAATTGGACTTTCCACAAGTTATTTTCTTCCACTTACACAAGTCCGAATTGCCTGGTCCACTGACGTGCAAATCTATATGCTGCAGTGAGCTACGGCGCTTTGGATGATACCCGACCGCAACTATGCATTTCATGCAGTTTTCTTCGATAAGTTCCCGCAGAAATTGTTTGCGATAGACTTCTATTCGCAGACATAAGAAATTCCTATCGCGCTCCAAACGGACTGTTAGTGACAAATCATGACTGCTGACTCTCTTAATTACGATCTTAACGTGGCCACGTTTCGTAAGGCATTCTACATGACTTCGAATGGCACGCTATTACTGGCAGGCACGATGGATGGTTCATACTTATTGGGCAACTCCATTCCTGGTTCTTTCATGTGCATGTGCAAACACGTTATATCCTTGCTACCATTTCCATGCACCTACGTAGACTGATCTTAAAGTTGAGATTCCATACAACCGACTTGCAGTTGCACACCACTAAATGTCATCAATTATATGAGTGGAGTAGGGTCACGTGACCCTTCAGTGCCCAGTCGACCAAGTTGCAATTGTAGGGTGACTAACGTCTCTTTTGGTGTGATTACTTAGGATCAGTCACTACCAGTCCAGGACATATCTTACATACGGTGCGAAAAGGTTCAATGAAAATTAAAATACTTGAAAATAATAATATAATGCAGGAATGTAATTAAAATTAGGCTTTGTAATAAGTTTTTTTTGGTCATCAGTCTACTGACTAGTTTGATGCAGCCCGCCACAAATTTCTTTCCTGTGCTAACATCTTCATCTCAGAGTAGCGCATGCAACCTACATCCTCAATTATTTGCTTGAGTATTCCAATCTCTGTCTTCCTCTACAGTTTTTGCCCTCTACAGCTCCCTCTAGTACCATGGAAGTCATTCCCTCATGTCTTAGCAGATGTCCTATGATCCTGTACCTTCTCCTTATCGGTGTTTTCCACATATTCCTTTCCTCTCCGATTCTGCGTAGAACCTCCTCATTCCTTACCTTATCAGTCCACCTAATTTTCAACATTCGTCTATAGCACCACATCTCAAATGCTTCGATTCTCATCTGTTCCGGTTTTCCCACAGTCCATGTTTCACTACCATACAATGCTGTACTCCAGACGTACATCCTCTGAAATTTCTTCCTCAAATTGAGGCTGGTATTTGATATTAGTAGACTGCTCTTGGCCAGAAATGCCTATTTTGGCATAGCGAGTCTGCTTTTGATGTCTCCTTGCTCCGTCCGTCATTGGTTATTGTACTGCCTAGGTAGCAGAATTCCTTAACTTCATTGACTTCGTGACCATCAATCCTGATGTTAACTTTCTCGCTGTTCTCATTTCTACTACTTCTTATTACCTTCGTCTTTCTCCGATTTACTCTCAAGTCATACTGTGCACTCATTAGACTGTTCATTCCGTTCAGCAGCTCATTTAATTCTTCTTCACTTTCACTCAGGATAGCAATGTCATCAGCGAATCGTATCACTGATATCCTTTCGCCTTGTATTTTAATTCCACTCCTGAACCTTTCTTTTATTTCCATCATTGCTTCCTCGATGTACAGATCGAATAGTAGGGGCGAAAGGCTACAGCCTTGTCTTACACCCTTCTTATTACGAGCACTTCGTTCTTGATCGTCCACTCTTATTATTCCCTCTTGGTTGTTGTACATATTGCATATGACCCGTCTCTCCCTATAGCTTACCCCTACTTTTTTCAGAATCTCGAACAGCTTGCACCATTTTATATTGCCGAACGCTTTTTCCAGGTCGACATATCCTATGAAAGTGTCATGATTTTTCTTTAGCCTTGCTTCCATTATTGGCCGTAATGCCAGAATTGCCTCTCTCGTCCCTTTACTTTTCCTAAAGCCAAACTGATCGTCACCTAGCGCATTCTCAATTTTCTTTTCCATTCTTCTGTATATTATACTTGTAAGCAGCTTCGATGCATGAGCTGTTAAGCTGATAGTGCGATAATTCTCGCACTTGTCAGCTCTTGCCGTCTTCGGAATTTTGTGGATGATGCTTTTCCGAAAGTCAGATGGTATGTCGCCGACTCATATATTCTACACACCAACGTGAATAGTCGTTTTGTTGCCACTTCCCCCAATGATTTTAGAAAATCTGATGGAATGTTATCCATCCCTTCTGTCTTATTTGACCGTAAGTCCTCCTAAGCTCTTTTAAATTCCGATTCTAATACTGGATCCAGTAACTCTTCTAAATCGACTCCTGTTTCTTCTTCTATCACATCCGCCAAATCTTCACCCTCCTAGAGGCTTTCAATGTATTCTTTCCACCTATCTGCTCTCTCCTCTGCATTTAACAGTGGAATTCCCGTTGCACTCTTAATGTTACCACCGTTGCTTTTAATGTCACTAAAGGTTGTTTTGACTTTCCCCCAATGATGTTACCACCGTTGCTTTTAATGTCACTAAAGGTTGTTTTGACTTTCCCCCAATGATTTTAGAAAATCTGATGGAATGTTATCTATCCCTTCTGTCTTATTTGACCGTAAGTCCTCCAAAGCTCTTTTAAATTCCGATTCTAATACTGGATCCCCTAACTCTTCTAAATCGACTCCTGTTTCTTCTTCTGTCACATCCGCCAAATCTTCACCCTCATAGAGGCTTTCAATGTATTCTTTCCACCTATCTGCTCTCTCCTCTGCATTTAACAGTGGAATTCCCGTTGCACTCTTAATGTTACCACCGTTGCTTTTAATGTCACTAAAGGTTGTTTTGACTTTCCTGTATGCTGAGTCTGTCCTTCCGACAATCATATCTTTTTCGATGTCTTCACATTTTTCCTGCAGCCATTTCGTCTTAGCTTCCCTGCACTTCCTATTTATTTCATTCCTCAGCGACTTGTATTTCTGTATTCCTGATTTTCCCGGAACATGTTTGTAGTTCCTTCATTCATCAATCAACTGAAGTATTTCTTCTGTTACCCATGGTTTCTTCGCAGCTACCTTCTTTGTACCTATGTTTTCCTTCCCAACTTCTGTGATGGCCCTTTTTAGAGATGTCCATTCCTCTTCAACTGTACTGCCAACTGCGCTATTCCTTTTTGCTGTATCTATAACGTTAGAGAACTTCAATCGTATCTCGAAATTCCTTAGTACTTCCGTATCCGACTTCTTTGCGTATTGATTCTTCCTGACTAATGTCTTGAACTTCAGCCTACTCTTCATCACTACTATATTGTGATCTGAGTCTATATCTGCTCCTGGGTACGCCTTACAATCCAGTATCTGATTACGGAATCTCTGTCTGACCATGATGTAATCTAATTGAAATCTTCCCGTATCTCCCGGCCTTTTCCAAGTATACCTCCTCCTCTTGTGATTCTTGAACAGGGTATTCGCTATTACTAGCTGAAACTTGTTACAGAACTCAATTAGTCTTTCTCCTCTTTCATTCCTTGTCCCAAGCCCATATTCTCCTGTAACCTTTTCTTCTACTCCTTCCCCTACAACTGCATTCCAGTCGCCCATGACTATTAGATTTTCGTCCCCCTTTACATACTGCATTACCCTTTCAATATCCTCATACTCTTTCTCTATCTGTTCATCTTCAGCTTGCGACGTCGGCATGTATACCTGAACTATCGTTGTCGCTGTTGGTCTGCTGTCGATTCTGATTAGAACAACCCGGTCACTGAACTGTTCACAGTAACACACCCTCTGCCCTACCTTCCTATTCACAACGAATCCTACACTTATTATACCATTTTTTGCTGCTGTTGATATTACCCGATACTCATCTGACCAGAAATCCTTGCCGGCCGCGGTTGTATAGCGGTTCTAGGCGCGCAGTCCGGAACCGCGCGGCTGCTACGGTCGCAGGTTCGAATTCTGCCTCGGGCATGGATGTGTGTGATGTCCTTAGGTTAGTTAGGTTTAAGTAGTTCTAAGTTCTAGGGGACTGATGACCACAGATGTTGAGTCCCATAGTGCTCAGAGCCATTTGAACCATTAGCCAGAAATCCTTGTCTTCCTTCCACTTCACTTCACTGACCCCTACTACACTCCTGGAAATGGAAAAAAGAACACATTGACACCGGTGTGTCAGACCCACCATACTTGCTCCGGACACTGCGAGAGGGCTGTACAAGCAATGATCACACGCACGGCACAGCGGACACACCAGGAACCGCGGTGATGGCAGTCGAATGGCGCTAGCTGCGCAGCATTTGTGCACCGCCGCCGTCAGTGTCAGCCAGTTTGCCGTGGCATACGGAGCTCCATCGCAGTCTTTAACACTGGTAGCATGCCGCGACAGCGTGAACGTGAACCGTATGTGCAGTTGACGGACTTTGAGCGAGGGCGTATAGTGGGCATGCGGGAGGCCGGATGGACGTACCGCCGAATTGCTCAACACGTGGGGCGTGAGGTCTCCACAGTACATCGATGTTGTCGCCAGTGGTCGGCGGAAGGTGCACGTGCCCGTCGACCTGGGACCGGACCGCAGCGACGCACGGATGCACGCCAAGACCGTAGGATCCTACGCAGTGCCGTAGGGGACCGCACCGCCACTTCCCAGCAAATTAGGGACACTGTTGCTCCTGGGGTATCGGCGAGGACCATTCGCAACCGTCTCCATGAAGCTGGGCTACGGTCCCGCACACCGTTAGGCCGTCTTCCGCTCACGCCCCAACATCGTGCAGCCCGCCTCCAGTGGTGTCGCGACAGGCGTGAATGGAGGGACGAATGGAGACGTGTCGTCTTCAGCGATGAGAGTCGCTTCTGCCTTGGTGCCAATGATGGTCGTATGCGTGTTTGGCGCCGTGCAGGTGAGCGCCACAATCAGGACTGCATACGACCGAGGCACACAGGGCCAACACCCGGCATCATGGTGTGGGGAGCGATCTCCTACACTGGCCATACACCACTGGTGATCGTCGAGGGGACACTGAATAGTGCACGGTACATCCAAACCGTCATCGAACCCATCGTTCTACCATTCCTATACCGGCAAGGGAACTTGCTGTTCCAACAGGAAAATGCACGTCCGCATGTATCCCGTGCCACCCAACGTGCTCTAGAAGGAGTAAGTCAACTACCCTGGCCAGCAAGATCTCCGGATCTGTCCCCCATTGAGCATGTTTGGGACTGGATGAAGCGTCGTCTCACGCGGTCTGCACGTCCAGCACGAACGCTGGTCCAACTGAGGCGCCAGGTGGAAATGGCATGGCAAGCCGTTCCACAGGACTACATCCAGCATCTCTACGATCGTCTCCATGAGAGAATAGCAGCCTGCATTGCTGCGAAAGGTGGATATACACTGTACTAGTGCCGACATTGTGCATGCTCTGTTGCCTGTGTCTATGTGCCTGTGGTTCTGTCAGTGTGATCATGTGATGTATCTGACCCCAGGAATGTGTCAATAAAGTTTCCCCTTCCTGGGACAATGAATTCACGGTGTTCTTATTTCAATTTCCAGGAGTGTATATCTAGATTGAGGCTTTGCGTTTCCCTTTTCACATTTTCTAGTTTACCTACTACGTTCAAGCTTCTGACATTCCACGCCCCATCTCGTAGAACGTTATCCTTTCGTTGATTATTCAATCTTTTTCTCATGGTAACCTCCCCCTTGGCAGTTCCCTCCCGGAGATCCGAATGGGGGACTATTCCGGAATCTTTTGCCAATGGAGAGATCATCATGACACTTCTTCAATTACAGGCCACATGTCCTGGGGATACACGTTACGTGTCTTTAATGCAGTGGTTTCCATTGCCTTCTGCATCCTCATGTCGTTGTTCATTACAGATTCTTCCGCCTTTAGGAGCAATTTCCCACCCCTAGGACAATAGAGTGCCCTGAACCTCTATCTGCTCCTCCGGATACTTAGTTAATTTTCACTTCCTGCTCTTGAATTATTTGAAATAGATTGCAATTAACTCGTAATTTGCCAGTAAACTGGAACTACAGCTCCACCTTAACGAAGTCAGTCGTCGACAATAATGATAGGAGTGTTACAATTAGTGTAGCTGTACTGGGACCTCATATATATTTCCTGTAATTGCGTCCAATTTTTAAGCGTTCACTTAAATTAATAAATAACCTATTCACAGAAATATTTTAACAACAACATCCACGACATACTACTGATTGAGCTCGGTGTAGGGGACTGCACCGTATTCCAGTACACACGAAGCTGAAAATATAAGTATTAATAAGTACTACATATTTTTTGCTTTGTTCTGAGTAAATTTTTGATTTTGAGGAATTACTGCGTAGTTGTTTTATCCTTGACACCGAAAATACGTAAGACGGAATACAGAAATAAAAAATAGGCTAGGAAACAGTCATGGGTGATGAATCAGGCATAGATCAATGTGACAGAAATTCATTTTTGGGTAGGCATTATTTTCTTGAAACTGTGCTGTGGAAGGTAAAGAACTTAGACCTGTCAAAAGACTAAAATATGAACTGACTTGTCAAACAATGGAAAATAAGAAAAAAAAGGTCAGGGCCAAAATATGAACTATATACCCAAATATAGACGTAATTTGAACTCCGTTGTCATCTGAAACAAATGAAAAGGCGGAAAAAACAAATTTCAAGCTTGGAGAATCAGAAAACGAACTTCAGTGTTAACTGGAGAGATAAATAGATAAAATAAACGGAAAGTTAGTGCGGAAAGAAACTAATTTAAAACCAACTGAGAAATCAAATTTTGACAGTGCGTGAAGTGTGTGTGGAATAACTTTCACAGTAAATTATCTGTATAACATATAATCATTGATGAAGCAAATCCAAAAGCTGTAAATCAAAGTGTTACAAAAATCGAAAGTAAATACTGATAATTGTAAAGATCTTGGTGTGGCTGATGTAGTTGGATTGATGACGATGTAGGTGATTCAGTTAATTTGTAGAATACGCTAGTGTTCTGAGTGGACCAGATGATGCTGTTGGACGGATAATAAACTTTACTATTTTTAAATATCATTGTATCTCAGAGGTAAGTGAAACAGTTGCATCTAAGTTGTTAAACACAAATTGGGTTTCAACACTGGGATAAAAAAATAATGTAAAACTGTTTCAGTTTAACTGTAAAGGATATAGTTGTAAGGTAGTAAATGTCGCTGGGTGTTTAAAATGTTTGATTCAGATAAGAGAATTCTCAATTTCGACCTGTCAGTTACATTAAGCTAGAATGTAAATTACGTCCGTAAAAATTATGCAATTTTTATGTGACGTTTCATTTAAGAGAGGGATTCGCTGTAAACTGGGACAGTACGATTGTATGGATTGTGTACAGTTATGGGAATGTGATGAAAGTGTCGCCGCACAATGTAGATGCTGCTGGTTCGTTAGCTGAGCATGGCAATGAGAATGAAGAACCGTTGAAGCTGCCTGCCCATGATAACTGGAACATATGGTGTCTTATTTTAATATGCTGTTATTTTGACCATGGCTGATGCCTAAATTGAATTCTACATAACAGAAGACAGAAAAATTTGCAAAAATTAAATATGTTGTTCCACAAATACAACGAAAACGTTGGTACACTGTTACAATACAAGAACGATTACTCTACCCATAATTAAATTAACTTACATGAAACTTACTTGCTGTAGCTCAGACAGATAAAACAAGTAACTGAAACATAAAGGAGTCTATGAATAACGCGTCCAGAACCTGCTTAGAGAGAGAGTACTCTAACAGTCACGTTAAAATGACAAGAGAAATGAGATGAGTAAAGTCTAAGCAGGGACAGCATAAATTACCTGCACTGAAAGCATGTTCAGCTTTATTGCCTTATTACTCCTACCAATCAGGATACTAACGTTTGCATCACTATGGCGTCCAAACTGAGGTACATGAGGCGATACTTCTGATCTAAGCTGCTCAAACACGAGCTGCGTGATCCATGGCTACTACCGAGACAGGAGGCGTACTTACAGAAATAAAAATTGCGGCAACATTCGTGTTAATAAGGTACCAAACTGCTCCACAAGATCTGCGATTAAGCTAGGATTACCTACCTCGAGCCGGCTGCTGTGGACGAGGGGTCTAGGCTCTTCAGTCTGGAACCACGCGACCACTACTGTCGCAGGTTCGAATCTTGTCTCGGGCGTGGATGTGTGTGATGTCCTTAGGTTAGTTAGGTTTAAGTAGTTCTAAGTTCTAGGGGACGCCGCAGTACAGTAAGCATCCACCAGCAGCAAGGGGACCCCGCGGCGAACCAACGCAGGTGGGCCATTACGATTTACTTCGGCCAGCGGTGTCATACCTTCTAGCTCAGAGGTTTTGGGATTCTGGGATGGTGGAAATTCTCCGATGGACTGGGTATTATGTCTCTCTGCCACGAAGTAGCCGTGCTATGAATTTCAAACTAACTGTTCGTCCAGCCTTTGCGAATCTTCGTCATCTTGCAAAATATCGAGAACAATCAATCCGCTATACGTAAAATTTCTTCGACCCCACGATACGACAGTGTCCTAGTTAGACAAGCCTGCGATGATGTGTAACTGCGACGAAAAACTACCTTGATAGCATTTACTTCAAAATAAATTCAACCGACTTTCGAAATAGTAATCGGATCAACCAGTGTCCTGTGTCAATCGATTCATTATTTCATGGACAATCCGAATCAGCGACTGGAAATGTAAATTACATTTTATTTACTTAGTCTCACTGTGTCAGGGAACTGAACATGAACCCAGTCGTTTCCTCTGCACACGTTTGCTAGCTTAGAGAAAAGTGTTTGCTGTACATGGACACATTAGTTAAGACAGTGTAAAAAACGGGCAAATTAGTGAGGGAGATAAGAAACAAAGGTGATGTACACAGATATGTAGACCTTATCTTTATTTTATGTTAGTAAATGACCACGTGTTGTGGTAGCTTAGAGAAAAATCTTTGCTTTACATGGACATATTACTTAAGACAATGTAAAAAAACGGGCAGATTAGTGTGAGAGACAAAAAACAGCAGTGATGCACACAGATATGTAGACCATATACTTATATCATGTTAGTAAATGACTTCTATGTTTTGCTATGTTAATAATACTGACCCAATTTACTTATTCTGGTATGTACTTGATGGTTTAGGGATTCACCGTGATTATTAGCATCAGTATTGTTTATTGGCTTATGTCAATTTTTGTGATATATCGTATTTTATTGGTATGTACACCTACATCTTTGGAATGTATCGAGAGTTTCGGCGAGAAATGTTATAACTTAGTGAGTATTTTTCCATTGGGTAGCATAGGAGATATATATGTAGTAAAACTACCAGTGTGTAAAGTTGTGACTGTGCAAGCAGGAAAAGTTGTGTTTAAAGTGTTATATCTTCCACAGAATAGGAATAAGAAAAAAAATTCTAACACTGGATGAGACAGAGCCCTTGAAGTCATTGAAGACATGAAAACAACAAAGGAACAATTGAAGATGGAATCGTCAGAGAAGTGTGGAAATTGACTGATGGAAATCTAATGTAAACGTTAAAACGAATATTAGGCAACATATGGTCAACGAATGAGATTGGACCCCCTATTAATTCATTCCTTATCCAGAAAGGATCTAAAGCGAATGCTAACAATTATCGAAGAATATCATCTTACAATTATGTACAAAATGCTTCCACAAACGGTACTCCTTACGCCAGAAAGGCAAATAGACAAGATCTTGCAGTATCAAGGGGTAAGTGGACTTCAGAAAGGCATAGTAATCCGCTGATAAAACTTCTCTGTTTTCGATATTGGAAGAGATTAGTGTGAATGATAAAACAAAAAAAAAAACATAATTCGGCGCATATTGGTGATCACAACACCTAAAGTTAAATTTTAAGGAGAGGTATCCTAAGCTTTCTAGATGCGGATAGGTCTTACACAAGGTCATGATCTATCCCCCACTTCGTCCAATGCTGTCGTTGAAAAGGAGGAGCTGACAGCGAAAGGAAAGGAACTGTGCATTTGGTGACCATGAATGGGAGGCCAATAAACTCAGGGCAAGGACCAGAATGTTTATATGCAGCCCATATCCACTTCTTGTCTGAGACGGAAGAAAGAGAAAATAGTAAAGAAAGAGATTAAAATCCTAAGAAAGTATTGGAACTAATATAACACAACGGTAAATAAAGAAATAGGAGCAATGGAGATCTGTACCAGAAAATTGAACAACTGAATGTAACTACGAGGAAACAGAACGGTATTTTAGGGCCATCTGGTTCGGATGAATCAAAACGAAAACCGGAACAGAATTACTGCACGTGTCAGCCAGAAGAAATCTATTCGGTGTAAGTATCTCCTAGAAATGAGAAGTGACACGAAAGAGATTGAAGAACATAGAATTCTGAACAGAGATACATTTCGAGAGATAGTTTTAGGTACACACACGCAGGGAAAACCAAAGAAGAAATCTGGAAAAAAGTGATAGAATAAAAAATCATTGGTAAAACGGTAAGTTCCATCAGAAATCATTATTTACGACGTTTCTAGGAGGCCCATATCGCGTAAAAAAATAGTTTTGTGAACATTATTCAGTTTGTTCTACATTTTACACTACGTTATCCACATTCTCTTGATTACCTTCCAGCGTTATGTTTTCACAGTTGCTCTTCAGTCGGCAGTTAAACTCTGGGAAACACTGACCGTGTCTGATGGGTTACAAAATGTAATTTGAAACAATTTGCGCTGTACGAGCTATCTCACAGTACGTAATGAGTTGCCATGCACTTGATAACTGAATGCGGGTGATTAACGAAACATAACTGACTACTGCTGCATAAATTACCAACAAACACAGAATACAGAGAAGGGCGGCAATTGGCCGCCTAATGTTACTAATTTCTAGTTTTACATCTACGCTCACTGAATACATTCTTCAAAGTGATTTTCTGATCTGTTATGCTTATAAGTCTGACTTCTGAAAGAAGACTATTATAATAATGAGCTTACTTTCACAGGTCTCTAGCGTTGTAGGTGATTTCATTCTGAAGAAGATACCTTTAGCGTATCAAAACCTGGTGAAGAATTTTTCATTAAACTTATGCAACCGATTGACTTTATATATTGAAAATTTATTTACCGTTGCCGCTGGCAGCCATGTTTAAAACTGGTAGACGTATCAGTAATTTGGGAACTACCATGTAACGTCATCCGACCATCTACCCACAGACGGTTAGATATCTGGGATACCACGAGAATTTTCAGTAATACGCTAAAAGTAGGTCAGGGGAGCAACCTCTGAATGTGTAGAGGCACACAGTGTGGGATTGTTCCATGTACAGTATCTCTCCCCGTCTAGTGATGTGAAAGAAGAGTAACACAGTTTGTGAAGCTACACAGATTACTGCAGACACAAATGTGACTGATTGTAGAAACTGAGGTAGAAAAGAGATAAAATCATAGTGCTTAAAATTTTGTCGTATTAAACGATTTTCTTAGAAGTAATCTACTGGAGTTGGAATTTTCTCTTAAATGCAGAGAAGAGTTCGAGGCAGTGAACGCTAGTAATTTAAACTCTGCAATCTCAACTGTCTAAGGCTGTCAGTTTTGAAATTGGTTTCATTAGCAATAAGGCAGTTGTAGCAATTGTGGTTACGAAAGCACAAAAATATCTACAGATTTAATCAAAAGGGGCAGTCGAATCACATCTCAAAGAGGAACTAAAGACATTTTCATCCCTACACAAGTCCGTAGGAGAACTGTAGGCGACGTTTTAAAGAATAGTTGGCCACACAGTGGATAGGTATGTGGCTAACTGAACAGCATCGAGCATAGTAGTCGTAAATAGCTCGTAGGGCTGCTGACTGAGAAATGCTGAATGAAACGCATTTGGCTGTCTGCAGGGCAATGGCAATGCATGAAGCTTTCAGTGACTGCCGTACGCAAATATTTGCGAATTCTCTCTCACAGGTATCAAATAAATTGACGAAATTATTAAACTAAGTGTCCAGAAACTCATGTATGACAAAGGAAGTAAAATATAAACTCTGTATTCCGTTTTCAAACCTTACCTTGCTAAGGAGGGAACAGAGACATCTCTGTATTTTATGATGTAGACTTTAATGCCAGTAACGTTAGCAAGTGGCTAAAATTGATAAAATTAAACAGTGTTCTAGGGCCCGATGTAATTCCTCTCGTATTCTGTACAGAATTTATGGACGAGTTAGCTCAAATACAAACAGTACCATCCCTAGCTCCCTTGCCCTTTTCCTCCTCACTTGCCTCTCTGCCCAACACTTCCTCCCCTATTCCAGCCCATAGCCTCTCTGCACATTTCCTCTCAACCGCCTCTCTCTCAGTCTCATCCTCCCCTCACTCTCTGTTCATCTCCTTCTGCTGTCCAAGCACTCTTTGTCTCCCACCACAACCTTCGATCTATTCAAATGGTTCAAATAACTCTGAGCACTATGGGACTTAACATTTGAGGGCATCAGTCCCCCAGACTTAGATATACTTAAACCTAACTAACCTAAGGACATCACACACATCCACGCACGGGGCAGGATTCGAACCTGCGACCGTAGCAGCAGCGCGGTTCCGGACTAAAGCGCCTAGAACCGCTCGGCCACAGCAGCCAGACCCTCGATCTCTTCCACTTGCATTTCCTCATCATCTCCCTTCTTCACCTGACTACTATCCTACTCCATTTTCCATTTGCCTCCCGCACCTTCCCCTCCTCCTCCTTACCTGTGTCCATCTTCAGTCTTCATCTCCTGTTCCTCCAACACTTTTTGGTTCTCCCTACCCATCTCTTCCTTCCCCTGACCTCTTTCTATCGCCTCCTTCCCAGGATCATTGTCCATCTGCACCTGCCACATCTCGCAATCCATTTCTTCCTGCGACCATTTCCATTCATCTCCCCCTTCCACACTTCCCCTTCATCCACTCCACACTCATCTCATTGCCAGTCCTCTCCTGCCCTAAATTCCGTCCTGTCTAACGCTCTCTGCACCCACTCTCATCTCTCATCTACACATCACAATCTCCTCCCAGCCATGTCTATACACAATTGCAGCCCTTGAAAAATGGATGACGAAGGAGGCCTACTTCCACTAAACATATTATTAAAGGGAGGCTTACACATTAGGGGATTGAAATCTATTGCTTGCCCCTAACATGTAGGCTGTCGCTAAAGCATGTCAATAATAGTAATAAATAACGCTCCGGTCGTGCATGGTAGCTTACATGTCTGGCCCAGAATATAGTTTTGTGTCTCTGACATGTAGGCAGCCTCGATAAGTGTTTGAATAAGGCAGGTAAACACTATTCCCAAACAACACACCTGTCACACAAGGCAGCGTGGAAGTCATGTACAGAAAAAACAAGCTTATGCCTGTATATCTGCTCTTACGGAAGCTAGGAGGTTCCAACCAGCACTAATACTAGTGAAGATTGGTTTAGTGTATACCAAATCTACCTGAAAACGATCCATGGTTTTTGGAGGAGATGCTGTAGTTTACTACACGCAAACTGCTTTATACAAAATGAAATTTTCACTCCGCTGCGGTGTGTGCGCTGATATGAAACCTCATGACAGATTGAAACTGTGTGCCGGACTGATACATGAACCCCAGACCTTTGCCTTTCACGGGCAAGTGATGTACCAACTTTTTTTAAAACTTTTATTTAAGGAAGAATGTTACACATTCTAAATTCATTCTAAGTACGTGTTCTAACCATGCACACATGTTATACATGAAATGATTTAAACGAAAACAGTTTGATCATTGCAATAATGTTGATGTTATTGAAATACGACAGAAGATTGTGTTACTTAGTTAATTACCAGAAAGAATTAATTTGAAAATCAAGAAAAGTTTTTTAAAGACATTCAAACTTCTTCAAACATGAATAAATAAAAAACACACTTTGAATTACATGTGCTCCCAACTTTACAGAAGCATAAATAGCACTTTATGAAGGATATCAGAAAGTTTTTGGGATAATTTTTAATATATTAATGTACACAAGTAAATCGTCTCCGTGAGAGACAGGTTAAGGAAAGAAACCGATCTTTAACCTTCTCAGGTCATTCAGACTAGCTATGAGACTTTCACACAGTTGTGTGGAAGTCACTAAAACTTATATAGAATATGGAAGAGTTGTGCCCATCGCACATAAAAACTATTTTATAATCAGACAGTCTCTTAAATAACTGAGAATGGCAGAATAGAGATGTTATAGAGTTGACTAGTCTTACAACTACACTTTCTGGACATGAATGGAATGTTAATTATCTCAAGCGATCAGACCTATATAACAGATCTTTCACTGGAAAGCTGGCTTACACATCACAGAGCCAATATGAACAGGGCAATTTTCCAGCCATTAAATGCTACGTTATATCAGATTAATTCTTATCCTTTTAACCAATCGATAAAGATTAATGTTTTGAACATGGCTGTGCTCAGCGACCGTAATTAATTACAATGTTATAAACTTCCAGCCAACTGGTTGCAAACAGAATTTAAAATTCTTTAACTAGTTTTCAATGCCAAGTAGAGGCACCTTCTTCACAAGAAACTGTTACCTTACCTAACAATATCACAGGAAGGCACATTAATAGCAGGTAGGCATAGAACAAACACTTAATTTTTACACGTTAAATTGCATAAAAATACTCATATGTGGTTAAACAGAAAATACGAGCGACATCGCTCTAGTCAAGACGTTAAAACCACAACTAAAACATTTTTCATCTGGATTCATAACATATATATTCAAAATTTTAAAACAATTAGAAATGCCTCGAAGGGCACTACAGTGTTGTAGGCCACGAGTAAACAACAGCAACTCTGCGAGCACGCCGTGCCAAATAACGACGTGCACATGATACAGATCGCGCCATCAGGTAGCAGAATTTATAAAAGCTGAAAACATCTACACGAGATTGATATAATAATGGTTAACAGATTAATAAGATGTGAATTTACAAGCAAGGGAGAGGAAAACAGTATTTAAGGGTTTACAGGGAAACGGATGAGCAACTTTAGCTGTCAAACATCTTTTACTAGCTGCTTTAAGCAACTGAAAAAAAAATTACGTGACTGAATTTGTTCATTTAATATAAGGTCATCCTTCAGAGAAAAATGGTTGAAGATCTGTAACTCTTCCAAAGTATTTAGTCTAAGACCTTTTCATTCGCAGTGCAAAATTCCGATGTCATGAATTTCCATAGGTTTGTGGCCTGTTATCAACAGGTGGTTGGCAAAGGTTGAGTTATGAATGTTAGAACCATTTTTCCCTAAAAAAATGCTCCTAGTATCTGGGAGAGAAATCGCGACCTGTTTGGCCTCTGTAATAGGCTTTAAATGTGTCACAACTGATTTTATAAATTCCTAAATTCTGGAGGGGAGACCGTTCTGATTTTAAATTACATATAAGGTTACTATGTAAGCTGTTGTTAGTAGAAAAGGCTACACTGCAGTTATATTTGTTCCTGAGTAATCGCTGAATCCTATAAGGTCCTGGCCCTAGATACGGAATGGAAAAATATTTTTTTCTTCTCGTCAACGTCATTATTAAGAGAAGTGCTGAGAGTTGTAATTCTGGCTTTGGTCTTATTTCTGAAAATTTTATCTGCTATAGTCGGTTTATATTCGTTATTAACTGCAATGGTTTTCAACTGATTTATCTCAGTTGCTAGATTTTCGGCCGACAGTGTTGTGGAAACAGCTCTATGGATAGCTGAGTGAAAAATGGCTTTTTTGTGGGATTCAGGATGCATTGAAGAGGCTTATATAATCTGGTCAGTGTATGTTTCTTTGCGAAAAATGTTAAAGGCTTTACTGTCGTCAGTTAACGTTAATGTTAAAACCAAGTAGGCTAACTGACGATGTTCATTTTCGCGCTCATATGTGAATGTAATCTTTTCGTGCAGTTTATTAAAGATATTAAACAGATGGTCAATACCAGACTCAGAGCCTTTGTAAATATTCAAAATGTCATCAGCGTATCGGCAATGACATAAAATACCCATTGTTCAAGCTGAAAAATCTTTTTTTGGGCCCGAGTCACCCTTTCCGGATTTTCCCTTCCCTTGGTTACGGGCTACATTCACATTTGGTTGCGTTTTTGGTTTACTTCGTGGCTCATCTGGAGCAGCAGCAGACGCTTACGCAATTTCTGTTGCCGGCACCTGTCCTGCGGTGTTGAGCGCAATTTCATTTTGGCCTCTACTTCCTTGTTCTTTATTAGTATCGCTTACTTCCTGAGCCGTGAGTAACTCCTCTTGTGCCATCTCTTATTTAACATCCTGTTTTTGCCATATTGCCATCTCGTTATGTTAATTTCGAGTACTTGTGTCACTGAGTTGCTGCTTTGCCTACCCGTAAGGGGCACGAGCAGCGCTTATCGATATAAGCCCTGCCGTATTATCTTTGCTGGACTGCTATTACTTCCCGGTCGTCGTGTGTCGAGGAGTCAGTTGGAACAAGCCAGTAGTTAGTTCGGACCTGACAGTGCTTGAGTTGGCATGCGGCACAAATTCAGTCGGGGCGCCGCAGCAGTGAGGTCCGGACCGCTATGACACGCCCGAAAGTTGCCGGCACACATGATGGGAGTGGGGACGACTTTGGTTGGTCGCCAATCGATCGTCTTGCCGGACGACGTGTATTTGAACGGCGATCGCTTATGGGTTGGCTGTGTGCGCTGACTTGTGATTCGTCCCTGTTATTGTACAGTCACTGTCGTTAGCGTTGTGTGGTTCTTCGTGCAAGTGTTTGTGAAACTGTGTGTAGTTTATGTAATTTTGATTGACAAGTTTTTTAAATGTTGTCGGCGTACTGCCTCTTAGGAGTCGGATGGTTGGCGTGGTGCAGTGAGAAATTCTCGGCGAGGCGTAGTTTGGCCGGGGCTCGCTGGCGATCTCGATAAGGTGTCGGAGAGTGTGGCGTGTTCCCATTGCAACGAGGTCCGTGGCTCACTGATCCTGGGCACGAAAGCTGAGTTTTAATTTAACCTACCAGCAAGTCAAGACTGTTCACATCGTGTAGTTTCGAGTTCATTGTCGGATGTTAGGAGATTCCCGCGAGCAACAACGTGGTTTTCAAGTTGGAAAATTGTACCCACCCTCCGGTGGAGTTTCACTGTATTTGGTTATTTGAATTGAAGTGCACCAGCGTAATCTTCTGCCTTGTGGCCGTTAACGTTCCGGTTACCTGCCCTGGCCGTTGACGTAAATTTCAGGCAGTGCAGTTTCCTCATCGTGTTTTTGGGGTCCAGCACCGTGTGTAGTTTGACAGCTCCGTGTATGATTGGTTGTTGGCGCCAATATCTTCTACGTTCTTCCGTTGAACTCCTTGTTGTGCCCTGGTCGGGTGAAGTGGAAGTTATCTTGCCGATGGGTCCACTGATTATTGTCGCTTGGGTTGTCGTCGAATCGTGAATGGTTGGCCCGACTGCCTGTCTCACCTAAGTGAGCATTAGTGTTAGAATTACAGGCTAACCCTCGAACATCTGGGCTCCATTCTGTGTACTTTTTTAATTTGTTCTTGTTGTTGGTACTTGTATGATTTCTAGCCAGTTTTATGTTTTAAATTACAGTTGTTTTATTCTTAAGGCCTTCAGCCTTGTTTAAAGTACTGTTTCACGTAACACTATGGCATTTTTTTTAAAAAAATTGAAAACTTTAAGTCTCCAGCCTTCAGCCGATTTGAATTTAACTTATTTACTTCAACCTATTGAATTTTTAAGTCTTAGGCCTTCAGCCAGTTTGAGCTTCAGTTGTTTGTTCTTAAGGCATTCAGCCTAAATTAAAGAACTGTTCCAAGCACTGACTTCAGTGCTTAAAAAAATAATAAAGTTTTGGAGTTTTAAGTGTTCGGCCTTCAGCTGATTTGAATTTAACTTGTTTGCTTCAGCCTAATTAAAGAACTGTTTTAAGATCAGGCTTGCCTTTTAAATTTCTGATTATGCTTGCGTTTTAATTTATTGGCCTTCAGCCGTTTGTAAATGAAAGTGGCTTTCAGCCGGTAATTAAATCCCAAAGCTTAAAACTGTGTGTTTAAAAAGTGTTTTGGGCTCTTGTACTGTTTGATCAGATAATAAAGTTGTATGTTCGAGTGTAACTGACTGCCCCTTGTTTTGGCCCCTTTCCACACATTATTCTATCTGTTCTGTCCTGCGGGTTAAGTTGGACATTTCACTTCCTGACCGAGGGAAACAAATGGAGAAGTCAGTTTTGCACCATCTCCTTGAATTTGTTTACTAACAAATAGTTGCTGATCATTGCAATCAGCTACTTCACCTGTCGTTTCTTGCAAATTAATACTGACCACAACCCCTTCATTTTCTGGTACCGTATGGTAATTATCTTTCTGTTCATTAGTTCCCATTCGCATTCTGCCTAGCGGTTCCTCTGGCTCCTCATCGCACTGTTTTTGCTTGTGAACTGACGGAGTTGTGCTGGACAGCTCGTCCTCTGAACGACTATCAGTTGTCTCAAGAGGTCGTTCTTTCGGTTGCATTTCAGTTTCACGAGTAGTGGTAACAGGGGTTCCCTTTCTTATTAACGGGGGAAAGTGACTGTTATCGTGAAGAGGGACGTCAGCTTGGCCCGCTGCTTTAACATCCTCAAGCAGTTGATCCAGACTATTCTTTGGTAACTGAAGTTTCATTTGCAATTGATTTAACGTCCTCGTAGTTTGAAAGAGCTTCCTTAATCATATCTCTTTCAATTTCAATGTTAAAATTCAAGACAGGAACGGTTTTGTAATCAGTGTCAGCTCTATAGATGGAAATCTTACTTTTATAACCATTTCTATGTACAAAATCGACTTCATAGCCCCACTTTCGTATCACTTTATCAACAGTCGCAGCACTGAATAACTTGACAAAAACACAGTATTTTTCCTGATCCAGTTGCCAGGTATGGACGGTTTCAGAATTGAGACCAGTTACATGTGTAATCCAGTCATCTATTTCCAGGGATGTCGGCTGAAGAGGACGGGATTCCTTGTCAAAAGCAAATACCAGAGTATTCTTCCTGAGGTTTGTAGCCATGGTTTATTCCAGCGACGAAATTTCGGTTAAAAAAACCGAAATTACAATGAACCGCAGAACGACCAGAAGGAGTGATCAGATCAAAAGGAATATGAACGAACACGGAGATGAACGGATGGACAGCACTCGGCGAAGCACAAGTATAGTGTGTAAACATGGAAGTGCAGCGCAGCAGTAAAAACGTCCACTCGCTAGCGCGGCTGAAAGGGAACTGAGCTACCCACGCACGACTCACCACCTGACCTCACAGCTTCAATTCTTCCAGTAACCCGTCTCCTACCTTCCAAATTTCATAGAAGAACATCCGTGCAGTTTGGTAGGTAAAAGACGAGGTACTGGTAGAAATGAAGCTGTGAGAGCGGGACCTGAGTCGTGTTCTGGTAGCTCAGTTGATTGCCGGCACGGTATCTCAGCGTGTTCGGTCAGAGTGTTAACTGCCTTCTGTAATAAAAAAAAACTGAGTTAATGGATCAAAAACGAACTGAAACGGGCGTCTTGCGACGTCCGCACCGAGCAGATGAAGCGAACGAAAACGAACAAAATGAGATTATAAAAAAAAAAAAATTGATAGAGCACTTGTTCGTGGAAGGCAAGGGTCCCGAGTTCGAGTCTCGGTGCCGCTCACGGTTTGCTTTATACATATGTATATTACAAACAAAATGTTAAAACATGGCTTCTACACATACAGGAGATCATTTAAAACTGATTATGCCCGTGAGGTAGCAGGGCACAGGCACTCTGCAACACTCCTAGGTAACGTTTGTTGCCTACAATCATCTCATCTCTACTGCATGAATTTTGGTAGACTTGGCAAAAGTGAAATTCTTGCTTTACTTCTAAAATAGTTTTCACCATTTTCGGACAGTCATTTTTACGTTTTTCTTGTTGAAAATAGATCTATCAATTTACTGGGGTAGGTAGTATGCCACATACTTCTCGAATAGGTCCTGCTATTTCAATAAAATCTCTAACAAAAGTCGGAGGCATTCGTCATACGGCTTTTAAACGCAAAACACACACACACACACACACACACACACACACACACACATAACCGGAATTTCCCTATAGATGGTGCTTGCCGGTAGTGTAGGGCCAGTGAGACCGCGACTGCAGCGCCATCCCTTTCCTGTAACGGCTGACGACGAATGCCAACACACAGTAACCCAAGTTCCATACGTCGGTATCTGTTTCAAACCCGTAAGCATATTGAGTTCTATGCCCACGCACTACGATTTGCGGACGGCATTGTTTTTCTTCTATCATCTGAAAAAAACTGCTGCCGAATTGTCGAAGCTTCCGGCGAACACGCTCTTGAGAAAACACAGTGTTTCGAGTGGTTCAAAATATTTAAAAGTTGTAATTCTGACGTGAGAAACGACGAGTGCAGGAAACGACCGATAAGTTTGAAGATAACGAATAGAATGCCTTATTGCATGAAGATGATACTCACACTCAACAGGCACTCGCGGAACAACTGAATTTTACGCAGAAAGCCTTATCTCTTAGGTTGAAAGCTATGGGAAAGCTACAGAAACCGGGAAAATGGGTTCCGTATGAACCAAATGAAAGACAGCAAGCAGATCGAAAGACCACTTGTGAAATGGTGCCCGCCATATACAAAAGAAAATCTTTTCTCCATCTAATAGTGACAAGTGATGGAAAATGGATCCTAAGCGTCGTGAGTCATGGGTGAATCCAAGCAAACCATCGACATCCACTGCAAGACCAATTTGCTTTCTGAAACAAGACAATGCGCTGTCTCTGGTAGGATCATAAGGGTGTCAACTATTATGAGCTGCTGAAACCTGGTGAAACCGTTAACACTGATCGCTACCAACAGCAAATGATCGATTTAAATCAAGCATTACATGAAAAACGTCTGGAATATGGAAAAAGACAGCACAAAGTCATATTGCTTCATGATAACGCCCCATCACACACACCAAAACGGGTAAGGGAAATGCTAGAGATGTTCAGTTGGTGAATACTAGGGCATGCGGCTTATTCTACGGACTTGCCACCATCTGATTGTCATCTATTTGCATCACTTGGAAACGTTCTCGCTGAACAACGCTTCAATTCGTACGAAAATGGCTCGCTGACTAATTCGCTTGAAAAGAATAACCGATTTTTTGGCGTGGCATTCATAACCTGCCGGAGAGGTGGAAGATATGTGTAAATAGAAATGGAGATCATTTTGAACAAAATATTGTTTATCAGTTTCAAACAACAGAAGTGTAATTACGTAAACCGAAAAAAGATGTTCGAATGGCTCTAAGCACTACGGGACTGAGTTCATCAGTCCCCTAGACTTAGAATTATTTAAACCTAAGGACATCGCACACATCCTTGCCCGAGGCACGATTCGAACCTGCGACCGTAGCAGCAGCGCGGTTCCGGACTTACGCGCCTAGAACCGCTCGGCCACAACGGCCAGCTCGGCAACCGAATTCGGGGTTCATACTCTATGTCTGTTTGGTGTGTGTGTGTGAGCGTGGGTGGGTATGTGTGTTTGTGTGTTTGAATACAGATGTCTCTAGAGGTGCCAGATCATACCGTGAGGAATGACATTTGTTACTGGCTGTGACGTTTCCTATTGATGCCTACTGCCGCTTCCACGATCAGCGGAGATGTAATGTCCTTTTTATATGCCTAGCCAGTATTCTACAGCTCTACGAGAAACGTGAAATCATAGCTAACACTTGGTTCAAGAATCGTGAAAGATGGTTGTATACATGGAAGAACCCTGGAGAAACTAAAAAGTATCAAGTAGATTATATAATGGTAAGACAGAGATTTAGGAACCAGGTTTTAAATTGTAAGACATATCCAGGTACATATGTGGACTCTGACCACAATCTATTGGTTATGAACTGTAGATTAAAACTGAAGAAACTGCAAAAAGGTGGGAATTTAAGGAGATGGGACCTGGATAAACTGCAAGAACCAAAGGTTGTACAGAGTTTCAGGGAGACCATAAGGGAACAATTTACAGGAATAGGGGAAAGAAATACAGTAGAAGAAGAATAGGTAGCTTTGAGGGATGAAATAGTGAAGGCAGCAGAGGATCAAATAGATAAAAAGAGGAGGGCTAGTAGAAACCCTTGGGTTACAGAAGAAATATTGAACTGACGAAAGGAGAAAATATAAAAATGCAGTATATGAAGCAGACAAAAAGGAATACAAACATCTCAAAAATGAGATAGACAAGAAGTCCAAAATGGCTAAGCAGGGATGGCTAGGGGTAAGATAATACTGCCTACAGGAAAATTAAAGAGATCTTTGGAGAAAAGAGAACCACTTGTATGAATATCAAGGGCTCATATGGAAACCCAGTTCTAAGCAAAGAAGGGAAAGCAGAAAGGTGGAAGGAGTATATAGAGGGTCTATACAAAGGCGGTGTACTTGAGGACAATATTATGGAAATGGAAGAGGATGTAGATGAAGATGAAATGGGAGATACTATACTGCGTGAAAAGTTTGACAGAGCACTGAAAGACCTCAGACGAAACAAGGCCCCCCGAGAAGACAACATTCCATTAGAACTACTGACAGCCTTGGGAGAGCCAGTCCTGACAAAACTCTACCATCTGGTGAGCAAGATGTACGAGACAGGCGAAATACCCTCAGACTTCAAGAAGAATATAATAATTCCAATCCCAAAGAAAGCAGGTGTTGACAGATGTGGAAATTACCGAACTATCAGTTTAATAAGTCACAGCTGCAAAATGCTGACGCGAATTCTTTGCAAACGAATGGAAAAACTGGTAGAAACCGACCTCAGGGAAGATCAGTTTGGATTGCATAGAAATGTTGGAACACGTGAGGCAATACTGACCCTACGACTTATCTTAGAAGAAAGATTCAGGAAAGGCAAACCTACGTTTCTAGCATGTGTAGACTTAGAGAAAGCTTTTGACAATGTTGATTGGAATACTCTCTTTCAAATTCTGAAGGTCTCAGGGGTAAAATACAGGGAGCGAAAGGCTATTTACAATTTGTACAGAAAGCAGATGGCAGTTATAAGAGTCGAAGGACATCAAAGGGAAGCAGTGGTTGGGAATGGAGTGAGGCAGGGTGGTAGCCTCTACCCAATGCTATTCAATCTGTATATTGAGCAATCAATAAAGGAAACAAAAGAAAAGTTCGGAGTAGGTATTCAAATCCATGGAGAAGAAATAAAAACTGTGAAGTTCGTTGATGACATTGTAATTCCGTCAGAGACAGCAAGGGACTTGGAAGAGCAGTTGAACGGAATGGACTATGTCTTGAAAGGAGGGTATAAGATGATCATCAACAAAAACAAAACGAGGATAATGGAATGTAGTCGAATTAAATCGGGTGATGCTGAGAGAATTTGTTTAGGAAGTGAGACACTTAAAGTTGTAAAGGAATTTTGCTATTTGTGGAGCAAAATAACTGATGATTGTCGAAGTAGAGAGGATATAAAATGTAGACTGGCAATGGCAAGGAAAGCGTTTCTGAAGAAGAAAAGTTTGTTAACATCGAGTATAGATTTAAATGTCCGGAAGTCGTTTCTTAAATTATTTGTATGGAGTGTAGCCATGCATGGAAGTGAAACGTGGATGATAAGTAGTTTAGACAAGAAGAGAACAGAAGCTTTCGAAATGTGGTGCTACAGAAGAATGCTGAAGATTGGATGGGTAGATCACATAACTAATGAGGAGGTATTGAAAAGAATTGGGGAGAAGAGGAGCTTGTGGCAGAACTTGACTAGAAGAAGGGATCGGTTGGTAGGACATGTTCTGAGGCATCGAGGGATCACCCATTTAGTATTGGAGGGCAGCGTGGAGCGAAAAAATCGTAGAAGGAGACCAAGAGATGAATATACTTAGCAGATTCAGAAGGATGTAGGCTGCAGTAGGTACTGGGAGTTGAAGAAGCTTGCACAGGATAGAATAGCATGGAAAGCTGCATCAAACCAGTCTCAGGACTGAAGACCACAACAACAACAACATGCTATTCTTCAGTTGACCTGTATAGCTCAAGTGAAGAATGGGATACTAGTGCAAAAAACGAAAAACAGGGATAGAAGTTAGCACTGAATACCGCAGTTGATATGTATGAGTTGTAACCGGCACATCAGTTGATCATAGGTTAACTGGAAAAGGGATACAAATTGAGCGTATGTCGACATTTTCGCCTTCGCCAGCACTAGTATCTTACTCTTTAGTTGACCAATGTAAGTCAACTGAAGTACACGATACAAATATTACAGGTGTTTCTTTTCTCGCTTCCGCTAGTACTAGTATCCTATTCTTCAACCGATACTAGTACTAGCGAAGGTGAAAAGAACGGTATACGTAAAACTTGTATCCCATAAAAACGGTGCGTAAGTCGTATCTCTTCTGTTGAATATGGGAAAGCTGCAGAAAGCTCAGTTGGTAGAGCACATGCCAGCGGACTGCAAAGGTCCTGAGCTCGACTCTCGGTCCGGAACACCGTTTTAATCTGCCAGGAAGTTTCATAACAGCGCACACTCCGGTGCAGAGCGAAAATTTCATTTTGTAGCGCATTCTTTAGATGACCTATATAGGTCAGAAGAAGAATAGGATACTAATAATGTCAGCGAAGATGGGACACAATTTTTTTCGTCTTAGATACTAGTTATATCGACAGAAAGTTATCGTAGTAACCACTAGGGATAGTGAAGAAACTACAACAGTAAAATCTGTATCCCAAACTTGGGTTGACCTATGTAGGTCAGCTGAACAACAGGATACTAGTGTTAACGAAGGCGAGAAACTCGACATGCGTATAATTTTTTATCCTGAATTTCAATTGAACTATATTGGTCAACTGAAGAATAGGATACTAGTAATAGCGCAGGTGAATAACAGCAACATACATATGATTTGTATCCCGTGCTTCAGTTCACCTATTTATGTCAACTGAAGAACACGATATAACCTTCGTATTTCAACTGAGGTGCAGGATGCCAATGTTACGTACAGTATGTCGATTTTTTCGTCTTTGATAGTACTAGTATCCGGTATTTCAGTTGACCTATATGTGAACAGAAGTATGTGATGCAAAATTTTCATGCGTCGGTTTTTTCGCCTTAGATGATTCTAGTATCGAGTGAAACATATTATAGCAATACTACCGCTGGTGAAGGAGAGAAAAGCTGCAACTGAACAGTTTGTATTCCGTATTGTTGACGAATCCGGCTTCTAGTCTTACATGTTCATAGGAATAGATAAATCCATACCTACAAACGAAAATCGAAAAGTAAAAATTGTCCATAACGAAAAACACATGTTCCAAAATTTCTCAGCCTCATTAAGAATTAAAATAAATAACGAACGAATTAGAATGAAGAAATGATTTAAATTAATACAAGGGACTTTCACTCGATAGTAGTACCATCGAAGGCGAAAATACAGACGTAATGAAAATTTCGACACTTTATTGTCAAGCACTGTCCTTTAAAAACACATTCACTCATTTCAATTTACAACGCTGACGCCTCGAGACAGTAGATAACCGATTTATGGTCTACGCCTCTAAAATAAAGGTATTAATATCTACGAATAAACTATGACGTCATTGGTCGAAGCCGACGTATTGTATCCCGTTCTTCAGTTGGCCCAAATTATTGCCATCAGCTGGCCTCGTTGCTTAGCGGTTGCCGCCAATGAATCTTATTAACAGTTACTAGGCGTCCGATTCGAGTTTCAAAATGAATTGATAACTTTGATCTGGCGCAGCATATGTAAACCAAATTAATTCCATCAAACGTCACAGGATTCAATTAAAACAGTCTATTTCATATGATCTGCTACGAAGGGTATTCATTATCAACAGTTACTAGCCGGACGATTCGTGTTTCAAAATGAGATGATATCTTTGATCTTGCGCAGCACATGTACACCGAATTAATTCCTTCGAAAGTCATACGACTCATTTAATACAGTTCGTTTCACATGATTTGCTATGAAGGGAATTCATCCTTGAGCCTGATAATAAATGTTCACAATTGAAAGTCAAATAAATTTACTTTTAATTATGCCGGCTTCTAGTAAGATTAACTAATGCACTGCAGTCGCGCATCGCCTTAAGAGTCGAGAATATTCAGAACTACAACGCTAAAAGCTCGGACACAATAATCTCCAACAGAAAGACTCGAAGATGCTAAAGACTCAGAAACGCTAGAGATTAACAGACGCGGAAGACGTTAACAATAAGTGCATTGTGTTTATATAGTAGTTATGAAACAAAAGGGCCTTTAATTAGAAACTCTTTGAATAAAACCCCATGCTAGTTTGCATATAATTCACTATTCCATTGGCTCTTAGTATTCATTTAATAAATTTTTCTGGTTTAAGACAAGAATTCATTATTTTACATGAAATATGGGAATTGTTAATGGCCTATTCGAATAAATTTCAGTTTCACAAAAAAAAAAAAAAAGAAACAGATTATTAACGATTTTTTACAAGAAAGACTTTTCGGTAACGTATTACAGTGACACTAGACATCCTTTAGTATTCGCTGGACCTGACGGGGCAAGATTTTACTGAACAAGCAGCGTCTGCTAAAGAGGTGTGTGGCAGTCTGCCTACCTGTCTACCTACCTTTGTAGATCAATAGGTTGTTTTTCAGCAAGTAAAACATAAGACTGAGTGTCTACAAACGGAAAATGCTGCTTTAAAAGTAAATCAGGAAATTCACTTTTCCATGTCCATCAACATTCATTCACTAGACTGGATGGAAGACAACACCCATTGCATATGAATTGGGCAGAGTGCCTCAGCCTTGCTACCTCTCAGCGGTACAATGAGATCACCAACCCCCGCACTCTTAATGATTTATGGACAGCCCTGCAGGATTCATGGTGTCAGTTACTTCAAGCACTACTGCAGACTTTAGTTTAGCCCATGCCGCGTCGTGTTGCGGCACTTCTACCAGCTCGGTGGGCCCTACACGATATTAGGCAGGTGTACCAGTTTCTTAGGCTCCGCGTGTAAATGTCGTCCAACATCTACACACATTTGTTACAAAGGCTATGAAACATCATATACAGGGTGGTCCATTGATCGTGACCGGGCCAAATATCTCGCGAAATAAGCGTCAAACGAAAAAGCTACAAATAACGAAACTTGTCTAGCTTGAAGGGGGAAACCAGATGGCGCTATGGTTGGCCCACTAGATGGCGCTGCCAGAGGTCAAACGGATAGTAACTGCGTTTCTTTTTTAAATGGGAACCCCCATTTTTATTACATATTCGTGTATTACTTAAAGAAATATGTGTGTTTTAATTGGACCACTTTTATCGCTTTGTGATAGATGGCGGTGTAATAGTCACAAACATATGGCTCACAATTTTAGATGAACAGTTGGTAACAGGTAGGTTTTTTAAATTAAAATACAGAACTTAGTACGTTTGAACATTTTATTTCGGTTGTTCCAGTGTGATACATGTACCTTTGTGAACTTACCATTTCAGAGAACGCATGCTGTTACAGCGTGGTTACCTGTAAATAACACATTAATGCAATAAATGCTCAAAATGATGTCCGTCAACCTCAATACATTTCGCAATACGTGTAACGACATTCCTCTCAACAGCGAGTAGTTCGCATTCCGTAATGTTGGCACATGCATTGACAATGCGCTGACGCATGTTGTCAGGCGTTGTCGGTGGATCTCGACAGCAAATATCCTACCAATCCACCTGTCATAAAATATGCTATTCAATACCGCTTCAACCGAACGCGTGCTACATGCCGGACATCCAACATGTTGGAAGTACTTCGCCATTCTGTCATGCAGTGAAACATAATGTAGTAACATCGGTAGGACATTACGTTTAAAATCAGCATTCATTACGCCATTTAGAGTGCCTTCGACAAAATGGGGGCCAATTATCCTTCCTCCCATATTTCCGCACCATACATTAACCCGCCAAGGTCGCTGATGTTCCATTTATCACTGCCATCGTGGATTTCCCGTTGCCAAATAGCGCATATTATGCCGGTTTACGTTACCGCTGTTGGTGAATGACGCTTCGTCGCTAAATAGAACGCGTGAAAAAGATCTGTCATCGTCCTGTAATTTCTCTTGTCCCCAGTGGCCATGCAATTCCTGGTGCATAGAAATATGGTACGGGTGCAATCGATGTTGATATAGCTTTCTCAAAACCGACGTTTTTGAGATTCCCGATTCTCGCCCAACTTGTCTGCTATTGATGTGCGGATTATCCGCCATACCAGCTAAAACACCAACTTGGGCAGCATCCTTTGTTGCAGGTCGTGGTTGACGTTTCACATGTGGCTGAACACTTCCTGTTTCCTTAAATAACGTAACTATCCGGCGAACGGTCCAGACACTTGGATGATGTCGTCCAGGATACCGAGCAGCATACATAGCACACGCCCGTTGGGCATTTTGATCACAATAGCAAAACATCAACCCGATATCGACCTTTTCCGCAACTACTAAACGGTCCATTTTAACACGGGTAATGTATCACGATGATAATACCGTCCGCACCGGCGGAACGTTACGTGATACCACGTACTTACACGTTTGTGACTATTACAGCGTCATCTATCACAAAGCGAAAAAAGTGGTCCAACTAAAACATTCATATTTCTTTACGTACGACACTAATATGTAATAAAAAAATTGGGCTCCTTTTTTTAAAAAAACGCAGTTGATATCCGTTTGACCTATTGAAGCTCCATCTAGCGGGCCAACCATTAAGCCAACTGGTTTTCCCCTAAAAGCAAGACGAGTTTTGTTCTTTACAGTTTTATCGTTTCGCGCTTATTTTGTGAGATATTTGGCCCGGTCATTATCAATGGAGCACCTTGTATATGTAGAATGGTGTGACGGTAAAATATTTTAGCTACAAATGTCTAGGGCTGCAGATCACAAAATGAGGTACAACTTTTGCTATAGACGGAATGTTTAGTGACAGTTTCCAGTGACGCTAGGCTGAACCTGGGACAAAGAGATTTTACTGTACGATCAGTGTTATGTATACCCTTGTGTTGGGAGCCATGTACATGATCACCATTGGCTGATAAATACATGCATGTACTGCGTGGTTATAACTAATGTGCACTACTCACAGAGTTCCAGTGCGGATTGTTATCATCGTATGACAGCGAAACTTGGATGCTATTATAGTATGCTAATACAGAATCAATTTGCACTGTAAGAAAATTATTTCCAATATTGGCTACCAGGTGCATATCTGACGCTCTCAATTGAAGAAGACGTTTAGAAATTTTTCCGTATGTAATGGATTAGGAACAGGACGTGGGCAGAATAGGTCAGACAAATGAAGAAGACATAATATTGATTTTATGATTAACTGGTTCTTTCAGTTTTTTTCAGTATGAAAACCGAAGACGAGGACGAGATGCCTTGCAACGCCATATTTGCTCTTGGTGGGCAAAATTGAAACTATATTTTTTTTCGTGTAAATCGCTTCCGCAATAACGTATTAGCATATTTACCAAGTTTTGCATCCATAGGATAATTATTGCCCACATTGGACGACCGTGAGTAGGTGCGCTACAGATATAATAACCCAGGACATACATACCTCAGTGAAAGGTATTCTTATACGTGACTCCCAACTCATGTGCTACGTTTGGAAATCCTAATGTACTTAGCAAAATTTAATCTTAAAGTGTTTCGTATTTCATCGCTGCAAAATTTCACTATGGCCCTTACATTTGTTGCACTGAATAGAAATTTTCTTGATTTGAAAGCAGACCTCAAAATCACTGTCGATATATTTTTGTACACAAGAAAGCAGCATCTACTCAAGTGACTTTAGATGACATGGTACCTCGTAATTTTTCATTTTCTGTTCGTCGGACTTCCTTACATCTATTGAGTTTTAGAAAAATATTTTCGAATTCTATATCAGGAATATAATTTTATGAAGAACACGAATATTTTAACAGGAATAAATCATGTGATGTGTAAAAATAATTACATTATTTTTGTTAAAGATATTACAAGTAATTACCCATCAAAATCGAAGTGAGATACATTTGACTGCCAACTACTGCCCATCTTAGTTAACTGAAATGAATGCTACATGACTACGTTACCTTGGACTCCACAATAAACATCAAATTTCACATTTGGCATTCCAAGTGGCCGATGATACAAATAAGTGTCAGTCATCGCTGCCGTCGTAGCAGTAAAAGGTCATAAACGACCCCACTTCCGCTCCTCTCTACTGGTCCGTGTTATATGTCGGCACATTTTAGTAAGGTTTTTGGTCTTAACTGTACGCAGTTTTCGTATACGTGAGATAAGCAATCTACCTTCTGTTTCGTTTTGATTCTGCTGCCTTCAGACAGTTTGATGTGGCCCATCACGAAATCCTCACCAACGCCAACCTCTTTTGCTTTATGCATTCCAACCGCTGTTTTCCTCTACATTATCACCCTCTACAATTACCTTTAAACCACGGACGTTATTCCCTGATGCCTTAACATATGTCCTACCATCCTATCCCTTCATCTTGACCATTTCCATATTTTCCTTATTTCACTGACTCTGCGGAAATCCTCCTTATTCCTTATTTTATCAGTTCACTTGATTTAACCATTGTTCTGTATCTCTAATTGTACGATTCTCTTCCATACCGTCTCTTCCTGTAGCGCATTCCTATTTTCCTGAGAATTTCAAAGAGCTTGCACCTGGTATGCGAAGGCTTCGTGGCCATTGTCACAGTCAATAAAATTCTTTTCGGCCAGTGACAGCATTGTCAATGTGTAAAACATTGTACTTTTGCGCCATTGTCGAACGCTTAGTCTAGATCGACGTATCCTGTGACCGTATCTTAATTTTGTTCAGCCACGCTTCCACTCAGGAGCGCTAAGTCTGAACTACCTTTCTGTTACCTACACCGTACCTACTGCAAAACTGATCCTCTTCTGACAGATCTTCAATTTCCTGTTCCGTTCTTCTGTAAATCATACTTGTCAATAGCTAGGATACATGAGGTGTTAATACGTTTGAGGCCAGTGCCATGCATAGATCGGGATCCAACTTTGTGTTACAAAAAAATGTAAATGTCGTGTGACCAGGGCCTCCCTCCGTCCGGTAGACCGTTCGCCGGGTGCAAGTCTTTCGATTTGACGCCACTTCGGCGACTCGTGCGTCGATGGGGATGAAATGATGACTAGTACAACAATACACCCAGTCCCTGAGCGGAGAAAATCTCCGGCCCAGCCTGGAATCGAACCCGGGACCGTACGATAGACATTCTGTCGCACTGACCACTCAGCAACCGGCGGCGGACTTTGTGTTAAAAAGGCCACGGACGAGTGTAGGCTGGACCGCGTTTTTGTCGACGCGCGTGCCGCTTGTCGCTCGAAGACTAGGCTCATTTCGTATGAGAACAATGCACAGACGTCTCGCCCTCTGTCCCTTGACAGATGCTATCTTCTGTTGTGGTACCTTCTGTTATGAACTTTTAGAATTATTTCAAAAGAAACAGTAGCAAACGTAACAGCTGCTGCCGCGAATTGCTAAGCCAATATTATCGCACTGACGTAACTTAGAGCGCGTACCCGTTATATTTCATTGTATGCTGTAATTCTACTGCAAATACGCCATGTTTGTTAAGTGAGTAAGAAATTTTGGAAACTCAGGAGGAAGAAATGGCTGAATAACTCATCTAGTAATTTTTGGAAGGATAATTATTCTTCCTTTCATCATTATTTTAAAAATTTTAAACTCTCTAAGACCTAAAATAAATAAGAAAATAAAGCTTGACGCCTGTTATTTCTTGGTACGTATTACTCTTAAAGATACACCAATTACCTATGTGCTGGTAAGGCCTTAAATAACAGAATCAATGGTTTCCAAAGCCCAGTGTTCTTCTAAGTTCTTGGTACCTAAGATATTAAACTGACTGTGCCGTAAATCTCGCACTTGTATGTCCTTGCTATTTTCGGAACTGTGTGGATGATTTCATTCCGAAAATCTGGTGCTACGTAGCCACTCTCACAAATTCTACACACAAAGTTGAACAGTAGTGTTAGAGATTCCGATGAAATGTTATCTATCCCCTCTGCCTCATTTTATCCCAAGTCTTTCTGAGCCCTTTTAAATTCCAACTCTAACTCAGGATGTCCTATCCAGATGCCTCTTCTGTAAAGTCAACACACAAGTCGTCCCCGTAACGGAGGCTTCCTGTGTTCTCTTCCCATTGCCGGCCGGGCTGGCCGAGCGGTTCTAGGCGCTACAGTCAGGAACCGCGCTACCGCTACGGTCGCAGGTTCGAATCCTGCCTCGGGCATGGATGTGTGTGATGTCCTTAGGTTAGTTAGGTTTAAGTAGTTTTAAGTTCTAGGGGCCAGATGACCTCAGAAGTTAAGTCCCATAGTGCTCAGAGCCATTTGAACCATTTTTTCTCTTCCCATCCATCTGGTATTTCTTCGACTCTTAACAGTGGAATTCCGGTTGCTTTTTAATGTTACCACCTTTGCTTTAAATTTTCACTTTTCTGTACGCTGACTTAGTCCTCCCGACCATCATAGCTTTTTGATCCTTTCGTATTTTTTCTGCAGGCATTTAAACCTGCACATTATAATTATTTAATTCTTAAGTGATTTTATAACAGTATTCCCTTCTTTCACTGAAAATTTTTGCACATCCTCCTTTCGTAGATCATCTGATACCATTCGCTTCGCTCGTGGTATTAGTAAATGAAATTGTTACTGGTGATGTGATTTGTTTCCTGTTGGTCACCAAAGTTGCGATTTCGTTGAAACACCGTGTTCAACGCGATGGAGGAAAAAGAAAAGATACAAATCATCTTTCTTCGAAGTCATCTTCCTTATATCTGTCTGACAGTTCAAAATCTGTGACTGCCATTTTTATTTTACCACATTAACTGAGACAACATAGATCTACCAACTTGTTGGTCAGAGGTATAATGTGTGTGAGAATGCTCACCTCTTTCAAATTCGTCGCTGATATATCGGAAAACGTAATTTTGTTTCACTTAGTTCTGTATTATCTATTTATCAAGAAAACAAAAACCTAGTTCAAAACTTTCATAAATTTATCCGTTCAGTACATTTTAACTGTACACGCCTTGCCATTTCTTTTGAGTAAACAATTAAGCAAGACTTCAAATCTTTGTTTCTAGCCAATTATTACATCCCAGTACTTTGCCAGAAATATGATGGAAACTCAAATCAACTTATGATTCGGTAACTGCTATCGCTGTGCGCCGTTCCTTTCAATGGTTCCTTATAAACTCACCAGTTTGATAAAGGATTCGAGCGAATGCAGTTTTAATTTAATAACAGATCTAGACCATTGACAACCCAATCCGCCACGTGATTCTACAGTAGTACAACAACGACGCCACTGCCTCCCCCCCGCCCCTTCCCAAAAAGAAACACTTAAAAAAAGAAAAAAAATACCTTTACATTTGCAACCTTCATAGTCACTGGGGAGATTTTTTACGCTCTTGAGAGAGTATTGTGAGATCAATAGGTCTAATTATAAGATGAATATACGTACAGTAGCGGAAAAATGTTCGTTACGGTAAGATATTCTCATTTCTCCATATTTTTACTAAACCGGGTGGCTTGAGAGATACACAACCGACGAAAAGATAACATATTATGAGCCGGCATATGGAGTCTCATAAGTTTGAACATGGCAGGAAAGATAGGATCACTATACACATTTTTGGGGGTCAGTGAAGTGAAATGAAAAGAAAATAAGGATTTCTGGCAAGTCGAATATACGATAATATCAACAGCAGCAGCAAATGTAATAACCGGAGTCGGATTCGCCATCAGTACTAAAGTTTGACAGGGAGTGATCTACTGTAAACAGTTCAGTCGTAGGACTGTTTTCATCAGAATTGACAACAAACAAACACTGACAACGGTAGTTTATGTACGTTACGGAAAAATATTTTTCTTTTTTTTTGTTATCAGTTAAAGTGCTTTCTTTTACAGAATACGTCCGAATTACTGTTCAAGTAGTACTGATGTAAGCTGCTGTTACTTTCTTCATTTTTGGGTTTCATCGGAGCAAATATAAGTCTCCTTTAGTACGTGCACATTTATAATACTTCATAGCTATTTTCGACATTGGCCCTCTCTCGTAAAGTTCATTTCTGGATTTATCACGCGTATCTGTGCACTCCAACTACGCTACGTTTGTATACACTTGAAAACGGCCTTGGTGAAGGAAATCGTTCATGGTATTAGGAAATGAAATTTCTACTGGTGATGTGATTTGTTTCCTATTAGTCACCAAAGTTGCGATTTCGTTGAAACACCGTGTTCAATGTGATGGAGGAAAAAGAAAAGATGCAAACATCATTCACTGCCAAGCAGATACAGTTGTGAGGAATATGTCAATTTGTACTTCTAATTCACTATGTACTGTATATTTCCAAACAATTTCCTGCGAGTAGTAATTATCAGTAACGAACAGAGTAAATGTGTTTCCTCTGTCACACAGTTTCGCATATTAACTGAGTTACGTTGTCACTGAACCGTGAATTTTGTATTGCTTATTACGCCACCTACTGCAAATAATATTATTTAGCAATCCATCATCTCTAAATCGATTACGACGTTGCGTTTGCTCAAAGCCACTGCCGATCAGAAGGAAATAAACATGCTACTCGAAAACGATATTACTTTCTAGCAATTACATGCTGAGTAAAGCGGGAAATACAAGTCGCAGTACACAGATGAATATAAATCGCTTAAATATTCAAACACTACTTTGGCAGCTTTGAGAAGGGGTATTAATCCATAGTACATAGAGGAAACTCTTCAGACGTTGGTGACTTTTCTTTAATGGTGGAAGTAAAGTAGGGAAAACAAGTGTACTCTGTAAAATAACACTTACAGCAAAACAAACGAGAATGCTCGCATTATCTAGGAATACTATCTTGAAGTACCACTAATAGATTTTTCTCCAGTCATGGACCTTTGTTCTTATCCTCTGATGAGTTTAATGAATGTCGCTCAGTTTACCGGAACAGGACAAGGATGTCATTGACATCTCTCTCCTTATCTTCTGTTGGTAATGATTTAACACTATTCACCGTTTTGGTTTAATTAACTGTTGATTAAATTCAGTACATTCATTATCTTCAGAATATGTCACTGATATCTTTCTTCTTACCTTCTGTAATAATGGTTTAATGTTATTCAATTTTTTTGGTGAATTAACTGTCCATTCATTTCTGCACATTCATTATCTTCACAAGTGACAGTTGTGCCCTTTGAACATGTCGCTCCTGGGCTAGATTTCATTTTGTGGCTTCCTGCAGCGTTTTGAGTGAATGATGTTTGGTATGAAATATGTGCCATGTTTTGAGTCAAATTTCAATTATGTCACTTGGGAAAATGAGATAAACTGAAAATTAAAATCCTTTTGTATCTATTGTAAGTCATAAAAATTTGAATTACAGAGCTACATCGGTTGAAGAGGACTTTATGGGTAATCTTAATAATCTTAAGAATCCAACAGGGCAGAAGAATTTTTTTTTACCGTAGCTTTTTCAATGGCACTGTCTGAATTATCAACCTCCTGAGTGCATTAATGTCTAAGCACTAACTAAAACACTTTAATTTTATTCACATGAGGATTTTCATTGGGGAAATTTAAAATAGCGAAATAAAAGAATGCGATTGAGAGTAATCGCTCCATGTTAACAACTCGGTAAAACCATGTTCACCTTTACCTTGTCTAGAGTGAGTCTTCCCGGATTTGTCAGACAATGCTTCTGCCCGCAAAGCACAATACACAGTTCTACTGCCTGAATAATGAGCTGTTATACTACATAAATTTAATTTTCTCTTCTAAAAACAAATGTATTAACTTCCGCTCTTGGAGATCAATTCTGCAGGTCAGAGAAAAGCACAGGAACAGACTGCTGCTTCAAGCGCTCATCTTTGTGATTCAGTCGAGCAACAAGCAATACTTTCAGCAAACGCATTTTCCGGATTGAATGATCTGCCGAAATCTTCTTATAATTCAGCTGCCCAATCATTATTTCCATCCGTTATTATTTATTATGAACACAACAGAAACAGTAAAGAAGAACAGCTATGTCTCTTCTATTTTGTCAGTTGGAGTCCTGTCATTCCAGAGGGTCGATGTACCACACTGTCCACATTCTTATGTATCACTCTATGTTTCTGTATGTCACTTATATGTTTATATCTAACACAGTTCACGCCAAGGAATTATCAGTTATTCCAACAGTTGTGGATCGTCACCATTGCAAGTTTGACAAGCCTAGGCGGCCTCACAACGATAAAAACATTGGTCTGGATTTCACACAGTCTACGTTTCCCTGTTACAGGGATACAAGCAATGTTACGAACATCAATCAATGGGCTATACTTCCGAGAGGAAGATTCAAGTATCATTACGCAGGCAATTTATTTATTTTTTATTTATTTATTTATTTTTTTGGTGCTGAGGATTCCAATGCGAGAAGGCTCTTGGTGTCCACAGGTGGGGCAAGGATATACCACAACAAAGAGAGTGGTTCGTCGGAGGCGCTTGTCTACACGCTCCTTCAGCTGTTAAGTTACTGCGCAAGACGCCGACGCTGAACTTTCTGCCCTACTTGACAAGTTCCCTGCATCAGCTTTTGTCTTCCGCGAGTTCGCTCCCTTTGTCACAGGCGATATTAAACGCGGTAATATTGCGCTCCTGATGCAATCTCTAAATTGCAAATCAGGTCTTCCAGGGAGGTCTCTTGGCACGTGTCATCTTACTAAGTAGTGTGTGTTGGTGTACACGGGAGAGGTCCATACGATGTGTTTCAGCCTCTGCAGGCGACGTTACTCGGTAGATTCGCAGCATTCAGAAACTTATGATTTGTAACATGGGCTCGTCAAGTTATGTCTAGAATGTTCCATAAGCACCGCCCATGAAAGCTGTTCATGTTTGGCACGTGATGTCCAGGACTCATCTGCATACAAGCGGGTGCTCAGCACGCACGCTTCGTACACGAGCATTTTTGTGGTCACTGTAAAGTGTCTTCTGTCCCGTATTCTGGTGTGGAGCTACCCGGAAGTGTTCGCTGCTGTGCCAATTCTCAAGTTTGTTTCGACGTCTAGAGAAAGAGGTTCTGACTCCAGCCAACCAAGATAGCAGGATTTGTCGACTACATTCAACAAGGAGCCATCTAATATTAAGTCAGATCTAACTGTGTATCCTTGTGCCAAAAGTGCTGTCTTGTTCACGTTAACAGACACGAAGAAGAGCTTGCATTCAATAGCAAATTTGTCCATAAGTCTTTCTGAAGTCGTCTCGGGTGTTGCGTCGTCAGGGAATAAAACGTTATTTATCAATAATTCCTGAAGACAGCGTTTGGATCACGATAACGTGATGTAAAGTTTCCGTCCGCCCTGTCATGTAGATGGATGCTAAGGTCTGTGCCAACGAAAGCAACAATGAGGAGTGACGAGAAGTATATACCAAACAAGAAAAGGATCTGGTGTGCTTACTCCAAACATCACCACACCCTCCATATTTTCGTGGAAAGTCCTGTTCATCTTCAAGAATTATGTACGACTGCCCTGTTTTTCCAGTCTGCCCTGTAACACACGAGTAAACGATTTTCCTACGATCCCTCAGTATATATACATATATATACAATGCACCGAATGACGATGGCTTTGCTCATATCCTATGGCACAGTACCCCTAGCCAAACATTTGAATCAAACGTTTTGCACCACTGGGAGAAGCTGAGTCATTCCCATAAGTCCTGTGTGAATGTTGTCTTTACCAATGCATTTACTACATTTAAGCTGCAAAACAGCTCTCTGAAGCTCCACCTCAGTAGGCATGGCCTCCCATTCGTGGTAAGTTGGCAACTAAGATATTTACCCTATTTCTTTTGGAATGATGTTGACGGGATGTGAGTAGAGTTTGGAGTAGCGTTCCACACATTGTTGCAATCGTAAAGATAATTTGTAATGACTGTTCCATTGATCTCCTTAAGTTAGGTGATCTTTTTAGGAGTCATCCCAGTGACAATTTTGTTATTCGAATATACTTCGCCGATGTTTCAGGCGTCGACACACTAATGTATAATGTACAAAGTTTCTCCTAGTATGTGGCAATGCAATTATGGAATGTGTAGTGAACAATTGCCTTTGCTTTACTTAGCTGTCTGTAGGTAGCTATACAGGAGTTTGAATGCCAGTTGATAGTTTCCTGATGCTTAGAATCAAGGAAGCACCAATCCTGGTATTTCACTTTCAAATTACCAAATGTTGATCCGGCGTAATGGTAAGAAGTGACTTCAGCCGAGGGTGCGTGTTTGTCCCAGGTGTCCGATACGTGCATTCCGAGCATGAAGTTCTCGTTTGACTGACAAGATGATCTACCTCTCTGTCATATACCTGTCAGGGGGCTGTCTGGTGTAGTGGGGTGTTATGGGGACTTCGCTGAATTGTAGGGATAGTCGGGAAAGGGAGCTGGCGAACAGCGGGTGTTAGCAAGCGACATGGAGGGCAGTGCCGCTTTCAAGCGGAACAGTCGCGTGCGAGAATCAGCTGAGTGCATTGGCGGGACGTGCGGTCAAGGCGGGCGGACTGGCGGGGGTGGTGACTTTGGAGCTGCTGGTTGTTGCCGGAACGCTTCACAGGAGCAGTGCGTCATATGGCAGAAGTTTTTTCGCCTGGGTACCGAGGACCGTCTCACGGAACTGCTTGCAGTACTGAGTCCGTGTCAGCTGCGCTGCTGGTTGCTGTCTTTGTTGGTGACACGCTTTGTGTTTTGGAAGTTATTCTCCGGTTCTCAGGATTTGTTGTTGCTCTTAAAGTTGCCCAGCCGGCAATACAGTGGGTTCTCCTATAGCATGTCGGCGTAACGGTTTTCTGATTTGGCTTGGTTCTGGCCGCGTTCTCAGTCCATTTCCGCATGACACTTTCAACGGAAATTACCGTTTGTTTATAAAGTGTGGGTAGTTGTAATTTTGGAACTTCTGCCCAAGAACTGGGCGGGATCTGAAAGCTAAAGAGCTCACCGTTTCAGGGAGGCTCAGTTTAACTTTACTATTGTGATGCTTTCTTTTTAAATTTGAATAATTTTTTTAAGTCGTCAGTCTTCTGACTAGTTTGACGCTGCCCATCACGAATTCCTCTCCTGTCCAAATCTCATCATCTCAGATTAGCTCTTGCAATCTATGTCAATTTTTTGTTGGATTTATTCCAATCTCTGTCTTCCTCTACAGTTTTTACCCTCTACAGCTCCCTTTAGTACCATGAAAGTGATTCCTGACGTCTGAACAGGTGTCCTATCATGCTGCTCCTTCCTCTTGTTTGTGTTTTCCTCTCCGATTCTGCGGAGAACTGTTCATTCCTTATCTTATAAGTCTAGCAAATTTTCGGCATTCATCTGGACTACCACAGCTTAGATGCTTCGATTCTCCTCCGTACCGGTTTTCTCACAGTCATATTTCACTGCCATACAATTCTGTACTCCAAAGGAACATTCTCAGAAACTTCTTCCTCAAATTAAGGCCCATGTTTGGTATTAGCAGGCTTCTCTTGGCCAGAAATGCGCTTTCTGCCAGGGATAGACTCCTTTTTATGTCACTGGTTATTTTGTTGCCTAGGAAGCAGAATTCCTTGACTTCATCTACAGCATGACTATAAATCCTGATTTTAAGCTTCTCGCTGTTATGACTTCCGCTATTTCTCATTACTTCCATCTCCCTTTTGAATCATCTCATTCCATATTCTGTACTCATTAGGCTGTTCATTCCATTCAGCAGATCCTGTAATTCTTCTTCACTTTCACTAAGGATGGCAATGTCTTCAGCGATTCGTATCGTTATCACTGATATCCTTTCACTTGAAATTTTAATTCAGCTCTTGAACCTTTCTTTCATTTCCATCATTGTTTCTTCGATGCATAAATTGAACAGTAGGGGCGGAAGACCACATCCCTGCCTCACACCCTTTTTAATCCGAGCACTTCGTTCTTGGTCTTCCACCCTTATAATTCCTTCGTGGCTCTTGTGCATGTTGTATGTTACACATCTCTCCCTATAGCTTACCCCTATTTTCCTCAGAATTTCGAACATCTCGCACCATTAGACATTGTCGAACGCTTTTTCCAGGTAGACAAAGTCTACGAAAGTATATTGATTTTTCTTTAGTCTTGCTTCCATTATCAGCTGCAGCGTCAGAACTGCCTCTCTGGTGCCTTTACCTTTCCTAAAACTAAACACACAGCCACCTAATACAGTTTCTCATTCTTATGTATCTAATTGTTTTCAGCAACTTCAATTCTTGAGCTCTTATCCGACTGTACAACAATTGTCGCAATTCTCAGTTCTTGCAGTCTTCGAAATTGTGTGGATGATATTCTTTCGAAGGTCAAATGGTATATCGCCAGACCTACATTCTACACACCACAATGAAAAGCCGTTTTGTTGCCACTTCCCCAGTGATTGTAGAGATTATCGTGGGATGTTGTTTATCCTTTCTCCCTTATTTGATCTTAGGCACTAGAAAGCTCTCTTAAATTCTGTTTGTAAAACTGGGTCCTCTGTATCTCCTATATTAGTTCCTGATTCTTCTTCTGTCACATCAGTCTTCCCTCTCGTAGAGGCCGTCAGTGTACTCTTTCGACCTCCCTTGCTTCTAAATTCACCAAAAGTTGTTTTCGCTTTTTTATGTGCTGAGCCAGTTCTTCCGACAATCATTTCTTTTTCGACGTTACCACATTTTTATGCAGCCACTACGTCTTAACTTCAATACATTTCCTATTTATTTCATTCCTCAGTACTGAAACTCTCGGTATCCGTCTTCATACCTATCGGTTTTGCACTTCCGAACAACTATAGGTGCCGAACTTACAACACATCATACAACGAAGAGAGTATAGGACCTAACACCGAGGCCTATATGATGCCTGATACCACCTTCGCTAAAGTGAACTTATGGTGCCGGCATGGAGCGTTGCAGACGACATTTCAGGTATCGGCGCTATTGCACTGCGGTTACAGAGAAAATTGGGAAGAAGGTTTTTTTTTGTCAGCTTTCTGACTTACTTGATGTGGGACACCACACATTCCTCCTCTGTGGCAACCATTTCATCTCAGAGTAACATTTGCAGTCTACTTCCTCAATTATTTTCTGGATATATTTCAATCTCTGTCGTCCTCTACATTCCCAGCATGTTAAGCAGGTGAAATATCGAAGTCTACAGCGGCTTTCGTAAAGTCTACCCATGACAGGCTTCAGGTCGTCCACTACTTCTATTATAATAGCGCATGTTGTGCTGTGATGTTTTGGGTACCTGACAGGTAAGTGTCTATAAGATTTCCTGTAGAGAAATAGTTGGTAACCTGGTCGTGATCTATACAGGGTTTTCAGAGAGAATCTGAAGAGCTTGCGTGGGTGTTTCAGGGTAGATTGTACTGAGATGTAATCGTTAAGAGGATAATGCAAAACATGGCGTCCATTCAGAGGTAATAGTATTGAAAGTAGCCAATCAGATCGCTACGCTTGCAAAATCAAGAGGCCCGCCAGATAGATAAGGGTAGGTTATTCTCATTACATTAACGACAGCTGTGCCGGTAGTGCTCTGAACACTGTGTTTTTACGTGTTCATTCCTTGTCGTGTAGGTTGTGAGCATTGGCAACCCAGTTAGTGGGGAAAATACTCACGCAAAGTGTAATGGTATCCCTGGAAAAGACTAGTAGAAACTAGGAGACGTTAACTTGACAACATCATGGTATCAAATACATTGAAGAGACAATAGAAACTTGTACGTTTGCCTAATATCGTGTAGAGCCCCACCAGCACGCAGAACTGCCGCAATAAGAATTGTTTGGCTGGCTCTGAGCACTATGGGACTTAACTGCTGTGGTCATCAGTCCCCTAGAACTTAGAACTACTTAAACCTAACTAACCTAAGGACATCACACACATCCATGCCCGGGGCAGGATTCGAAACTGCGACCGTAGCGGTCGCGCGGTTCCAGACTGTAGCGCCTAGAACCGCTCGGCCACCCCGGCCGGCTACGAATTGGTATGGACTCGGCTAGTGTCTGAAGTAATACTGGAGAGAATTGTCGCCATGAATCCTGCAGGGATTATGAACATAAATCCGTAACAGTACGAGGGGTAGAGATCTCTTCTGAACAGCACGTTGCAAGGCATCCCAGATATGTTAAGTAATGTTCATATCTGCCGAGTGTGGTGGCCAGAGGGAGTGTTTAGATTCAGTGTTCATAGAGCCACATTGTTCAAATTCGGATGGGTGGGGTGTCACACTGTCCTGCTGGAATTGCTCAATTCCGTCGGAATTCAAAATGGACATGAATGGCTGCATTGTGATCAGACATGATTCTTACTTACATGTCACCTGTCAGAGTCGTATCTAGACGTACCAATGGGCCTATATCACTGAAACTGCACACGCCCCACATCATTACAGACCCTCCACCAACTTTTACAGTCACCTGCTGACATGCAGGGTCCATGGGTTCATGAGGTTGCCTCCGTACCCGTACACGTCCCTCCACTCGATACAATTTGAAACGAGACTCGTCCGACCAGACAGCATGTTCCCAGTCACCAACAGTTCATTGTCGGTGTCGACGGACGCAGGCGAGGGGTAAAGCTTTGTATCGTGCAGTCATCAAGGGTACAAGAGTGGGAAGTCGGTTGCGAAAGCCAATATCGATGATATTTCGTTGAACTGTTCGCTTGCTGACACTTGTTCATGGCCCAGCATGGAAATACACTCCTGGAAATTGAAATAAGAACACCGTGAATTCATTGTCCCAGGAAGGGGAAACTTTATTGACACATTCCTGGGGTCAGATACATCACATGATCACACTGACAGAACCACAGGCACATAGACACAGGCAGCAGAGCATGCACAATGTCGGCACTAGTACAGTATATATCCACCTTTCGCAGCAATGCAGGTTGCTATTCTCCCATGGAGACGACCGTAGAGATGCTGGATGTAGTCCTGTGGAACGGCTTGCCATGCCATTTCCACCTGGCGCCTCAGTTGGACCAGCGTTCGTGCTGGACGTGCAGACCGCGTGAGACGACGCTTCATCCAGTCCCAAACATGCTCAATGGGGGACAGATCCGGAGATCTTGCTGGCCAGGGTAGTTGACTTACACCTTCTAGAGCGCGTTGGGTGGCACAGAAATTTCTGGTGCGCCGTATCTAACCAGAAGAAGATGGTTCAAATGGCTCTGAGCACTATGGGACTCAACTTCTGAGGACATCAGTCCCCTAGAACTTAGAACTACTTAAACCTAACTAACCTAAGGACATCACACACATCCATGCCGGAGGCAGGATTCAAACCTACGACCGTAGCGGTCGCACGGTTCCAGACTGTAGCTCCTAGAACCGCTTGGGAACCCCGAACGGCCCAGAAGAAGAGAGGAAGCGTGCCTACTAGCCTAAATTTCTCTCCAGGTGCAGTGCAGTAGTGCGGAGACCTGAAGTGTCGCCTGCAATTATCCATATGCGTCATCATAGCACCAGGCGTCCCCGAGCGGTCTGGTCTGTGTATCACTATGATGTGTCATCAGTTTTGAACCACTGTAAATATCACAGGTATGCTGCTGACCTCTAATTTTTCGGAAGTGCAAAAGCAATAATTCTGAAGACAGGTGTCGAGAGTTTCAATGATCTATGTGAACTATTGAAACTGGCACGGAAAATAGCGCTAAGGAATCCAACCAATACCCAAGCGGGTCATCGTAGACCATACTAGGCTCATTATCTCATATCGATAAACCACACCAGTCTTAATCTTAAGTGATACTAATATCAAATTGTCTCCCGCAACAAAGGATCTAGGTGTACTAATAGATAAAAAGCTGCACTGGGCTGAGCATACAGCAGCAATGTGCTAGAAAGCATCGGAGTCTCTCCATGCCCATGCCCACCAAAATAATAAAAAGCTGTCCCCATTCCACCAGAAAAAGAATCCAGAAGAAATTCTTATACTTACAGTTGTAGATTACAACATGTTACCCTCCAAACTCTTTCTCAGGAAAGCTGACGGCGCCTGGAACTACTGATGAACGCTTGCGTTAGATATGTCTGTGACTTTCGATTCTTTGATCATATTTCAGCATCTCACACGCAGCTATTGGCTACGTGCAGACAAGCACAGAGTTTCCCATACATCCTGCCTTATCAACGTACCCGGTCCCTGATATGTATCATCGAACTAAACGCTCTTCTCTTAACCACAAAAGGGCAATCCTTTCTGTACCACTCCACCATTAAACCTTTTTCTGCAGTTCTTTTCCGTAGTAGGACCAGAGTCTGAGATTAAAAAACGTTCAAATGTGTGTGAAATCTTATGGGACTTAACTGCTAAGGTCATCAGTCCCTAAGCTTACACACTACTTAATCTAAATTATCCTAAGTACAAACACACACACCCATGCCCGAGAGAGGACTCCGCCGGGATCAGCCGCACAGTCCATGACTGCAGCGCCTGAGACCGCTCGGCTAATCCCGCGCTCTGAGGTTCACTCCCTCATTATGTTAGAGAACTGAATAATGTCTTAAAAAGACAGCTGAAAACATATCTATTGAAGCAGCAATAATGGCTACCATCCCCTACGTCCGCACTCGTTACCCCTCCACAACTTTCTTTCCAACCATACAGTCCTAAATTTCCAGTGCTATTAGCTGGTCCAATCTTGCTGATTTTTTCCCCTCGGGTCTCGCTCTGTCAGAAATAACTCATGTACAGCCATAACTACGTTTCGTATTTGCCACTGTCACTGTAATTCTTCTTCTTCTTCTTCTTCTTATTATTATTATTATCACAGCGGCACCAGGAGAAGCAGTACGAGTAGTACAACTGGTATTAATTTTATTAGTTCTTAGTCAGCACTATTTATATTGTTTCTACATACAGTAAGATCAGTTTGAGTACATTAATACCATTTTATTACTTGTTGTTACTTTAAAATTATTCATGTTTCTTATCTAATTATGATGTAAAGAAAAGTACTGTATGCGTAAAAACCTGCTCCGTTGTAAGAAATGGTCTGAAGACTTAATCAGATCAGGTTAAACAGTTGGATAAATATTCAAAATGGTGCTTCCTGTTGTCATACATGCTCTTCTCAGAGAGGTATTTTGATAACTGTGACGCAACCATCTGTGTGGCGTGCTCATAATTATGTATTAGTTATATTTTAGAACAATTAATCAATAGAAACGTACCACATGTTTTAATGAAGGCATGGAAACCGTCTGACGATGAATTGTAATGATCCGAAACCGGTAAAGGCACATTTGAATATAGGAAATTAAAATAAATTTCTGGCTGGTTGCTGTCTCAACACCATCAAAATTTGTTTTCAAATAACAGCCACGGTCTCCAACCATGTCATCATATGACAAAAATGCATTGAACTATGTTTATGTTACTTTTTTCTCATATATCGATCAACTGCTGTTTCAAAATTTACCGATTTTGTTACCATCCTATAATCAATCTGATGAAACGAAGGAGTCTTTAGAGCAGTTAGGGGAAGGAAATTGTGTGTACTATTTCAATCACCTTCTCACTGTATGTTATTCAACACTTTTTCCTTTTAAAATAAATACTGAGTTCTTTGCTGTACTCTGTAGGTCTTTGAAAATGGTTTCCTGTTGTGGTTTGTTTCATGCGAATTTGAACAACGAAGGGAAAGTAGACTTGAGGTTCTCCCACTCTGCTGTAAAGGATTTTATTCAGAGGACTCACCTGATGTGATACAACCGTTGAGTCATCATGTCTTCTCCGTTGTGGGCCACAGCTAGCTTTCCGTCAGCTACCAAACATTCAGTGTTCTTACAGCAACTTCATCCTGTGGTTTATCAGAAGAAACTTTCACCTGACGAAAGACTTTTCTGTTTGTTAACTGCTCTGGCAAATGAATTTGGATCCTGAAAATACATTTTCATAAATTGTCTATTGAGAATGGAATCCACCGCAGATTTGGAGCTGTCGAACGAAAATATTTTTTCTGTGCTTCTGCTTCTAAAATTATATTGGACTTGAACTTGGTGCGAATGTTAATGAAATTCATCCATACCTTTCCTCTTCATTTATGATTTGATTCTCATATTATCACAGACATTTCTGATGTACATCGCCTTCACTGTGACGTTTAACAAAAGAATGTCATCTACGAAATATCCTGTCTCTCTTGTCGACAAATGGTTTCTAACATCACTTATAAATCTCGGGAATAACATAGGACCTTACACAGAGTGTTGAGGTAAGTCACTTTCCAGTACTCTGAAAATTAATTTCTGTTTTCATGACGTATTTCTACAGTCTGATATCTGCAAGATACAGCTTATACCTGTTGTAGTTTACTCCACGGGTAACACATTTATATTCAGAATTTTCATGCTTTCTCTTACATTACCCCAGGCTTGTTCTCTGAAGGAAGCCGTAATCTGATTTTCTTCCCATTCTCTTCTGATGCCTTGATCTCGTGTAATCCTCCTACACTCCTGGAAATTGAAATAAAACACCGTGAATTCATTGTCCCAGGAAGGGGAAACTTTATTGACACATTCCTGGGGTCAGATACATCACATGATCACACTGACAGAACCACAGGCACATAGACACAGGCAACAGAGCATGCACAATGTCGGCACTAGTACAGTGTATATCCACCTTTCGCAGCAATGCAGGCTGCTATTCTCCCATGGAGACGATCGTAGAGATGCTGGATGTAGTCCTGTGGAACGGCTTGCCATGCCATTTCCACCTGGCGCCTCAGTTGGACCAGCGTTCGTGCTGGACGTGCAGACCGCGTGAGATGACGCTTCATCCAGTCCCAAACATGCTCAATGGGGGACAGATCCGGAGATCTTGCTGGCCAGGGTAGTTGACTTACACCTTCTAGAGTACGTTGGGTGGCACGGGATACATGCGGACGTGCATTGTCCTGTTGGAACAGCAAGTTCCCTTGCCGGTCTAGGAATGGTAGAACGATGGGTTCGATGACGGTTTGGATGTACTGTGCACTATTCAGTGTCCCCTCGACGATCACCAGTGGTGTACGGCCAGTGTAGGAGATCGCTCCCCACACCATGATGCCGGGTGTTGGCCCTGTGTGCCTCGGTCGTATGCAGTCCTGATTGTGGCGCTCACCTGCACGGCGCCAAACACGCATACGACCATCATTGGCACCAAGGCAGAAGCGACTCTGATCGCTGAAGACGACACGTCTCCATTCGTCCCTCCATTCACGCCTGTCGCGACACCACTGGAGGCGGGCTGCACGATGTTGGGGCGTGAGCGGAAGACGGCCTAACGGTGTGCGGGACCGTAGCCCAGCTTCATGGAGACGGTTGCGAATGGTCCTCGCCGATACCCCAGGAGCAACAGTGTCCCTAATTTGCTGGGAAGTGGCGGTGCGGTCCCCTACGGCACTGCGTAGGATCCTACGGTCTTGGCGTGCATCCGTGCGTCGCTGCGGTCCGGTCCCAGGTCGACGGGCACGTGAACCTTCCGCCGACCACTGGCGACAACATCGATGTACTGTGGAGACCTCATGCCCCACGTGTTGAGCAATTCGGCGGTACGTCCACCCGGCCTCCCGCATGCCCACTATACGCCCTCGCTCAAAGTCCGTCAACTGCACATACGGTTCACGTCCACGCTGTCGCGGCATGCTACCAGTGTTAAAGACTGCGGTGGAGCTCCGTATGCCACGGCAAACTGGCTGACACTGACGGCGGCGGTGCACAAATGCTGCGCAGCTAGCGCCATTCGACGGCCAACACCGCGGTTCCTGGTGTGTCCGCTGTGCCGTGCGTGTGATCATTGCTTGTACAGCCCTCTCGCAGTGTCCGGAGCAAGTATGGTGGGTCTGACACACCGGTGTCAATGTGTTCTTTTTTCCATTTCCAGGAGTGTATTAGAGCATTACAAGGGATCTCAGAAGAACAGACTGTCGAGTACCTTGGCAAGACAGTACCGAGGGAAGCTTGTTACATGCAAATGCAGCACGCTCAGCTGATCACTTGCCGTCTGATAATAGCGAGAACTGCGGAGGGTCCGAAGTGCAGCCTGGGGAGTCAGCAGTTTTGGGGCGCGCCCGGATTACGGGCAGTAATCTGCAGACACTCCCACAGCCGCCACTAGCCCCTCCCTACCCCCCACCCCACCCCCCACCCACCAACCCTTCGTTGGCCCCTGGGGCAGGTGCGATACAATATTCAGCCGCACCCAGTCGCTCTACACGAGCACTTGCTGCCGTCTCGCGATTATTGCCCCACAGCGAGCGGCCGTAATACAGGGAGAGCCGCTCTGCTCGCTTATCGACCCCGCCGCGCAAACTGCCTGACCGGCTCCTCCTGATAACACTGCCGTGCTTCTGTAGGCTCGGTGCCGCCCAGTCTGCGGCCGTTTGCGTCCGAACTATTACAGTGTAACCAAGGCGCTACTCATCTTCAGCAGCAGATATGCCTTGTAATACTGTTCCAACTATAGAACGTTGAATTTTCTGTATCGATAGAATTTCCATTCCCTATTTGTCTAGGAAAGTCTGCCAGATACTCTACTGTAACCGACGAACACTGTTGTTCTAAGCAAGTCAGAGATGACACTTGCGCCATTCTGGTAATATGCTTGATAACAGAAGCAAAATGCAAGAAAAATCAAGACTCTTTTGTTGACTTGGAGAAAGCACTCGACAGTATAACGTGTTGTACACCGCTGGCCATTAAAATTGCTGCACCAAGAAGAAATGCAGACGATAAACGGATATTCATTGCACAAATATATTATACTAGAAATGACATGTGATTACATTTTCACGCAATTTGGGTGCTTAGATCCTGAGAAATCAGTACCCAGAATAACCACCTACGGCCGTAATAACGGCCTTGATACGCCTGGGCATTGATCCAAACACAGCGTGGATGGCGAGTACAGGTACAGCTGCCCATGCAGCTCCAACACGATACCACAGTTCATCAAGAGTAGTGACTGGCGTATTGTGACGAGCCAGTTGCTCGGCCACCATTTCAGCTGGTGAGAGATCTGGATAATGTGCTGGCCAGGGCAGCAGTCAAACATTTTCTGTATCCAGAAAGGCCCGTACAGAACCTGCAACATGCGGTCGTGCATTCTCCTGCTGAAATGTAGGGTTTCGCAGGGCTCGAATGGAGGGTAGAGCCACGGGTCATAACACATCTGAAATGTAACGTCCACTGTTCAAAGTGTCGTCAATGCGAACAAGAGGTGACCGAGACGTGTAACCAATGGCACCCAATACCATCACGACGGGTGATATGCCAGTACGGCGATGACGAATACACGCTTCCCACGTGCGTTCACAGTGATGTCGCCAAACACGGATGCGACCATCATGATGCTGTAAACAGAACCTAGATTCATCTGAAAAAATTAAATTTTGCCATTCGTGCACCCAGGTTCGTCGTTGAGTACACCATCTCAGGCGCTCCTGTCTGTGATGCGGCGTCAAGGGTAACCGCCGCCGTGGTGTCCGAGCTGATAGTCCATGCTGCTGCAAATATCGTCGAACTTTTCGTGCAGATGTTTGTTGTCTTGCAAACGTCCCCATCTGTTGACTCAGGGATCGAGACGTGGCTGCACGATCCGTTACAGCCATGCGGATAAGGTGCCTGTCATCTCGACTGCTAGTGATACGAGGCCGTTGGGATCCAGCACGGCGTTCCGTATTACCCTCCTGAACCCACCGATTCCATATTCTGCTAACATTCATTGGATCTCGACCAAGGCAAGCAGCAGTGTCGCAATACGATAAACCGCAATCGCGATAGGCTACAATCCGACCTTTATCAAAGTCGGAAACGTGATGGTACGCATTTCTCATCCTTACGCGAGGCATCATAACAACGTTTCACCAGGCAATGCCGGTCAACTGCTGTTTGTGAATGCAAAATTGGTTGGAAACTTTCCTCATGTCAGCACGTTGTAAGTGTCGCCACTTGCGCCAACCCTGTGCGAATGCTGTGAAAAGCTAATCATTTGCAGATCATAGCATCTTCTTCCTGTCGGTTAAATTTCGCGTCTGTAGCATGTCATCTTCGTCGTGTAGCAATTTTAATGGCCAGTAGTGTATAATACACTGCTCAAAAGTATTAGGGAAAACTTAAGTTTGGCCATCTGCCATATGCCACTGTGCAGTCTTTCAAAAATTAAGTATACAGCAAGACCAAATTACATCCTCAGTCGCTTACATAAAAAGGAGGTTGTGACAGGTGTCGAAAACAAAGTGCAAACAATCGTACATCTCGTCAGCCTGGGTTCTTTTCACTGGACTTCGAGGTCGGCAGTAAAGTGTACGCCCCCGTTAGTATTTATCACTGCCTGCCACCTACGCAGCATGATCCCTGTAAGTCTACACCCTGTTGCATTCGTTCCTATTATGAATTTCAGAATTCTTGGAAAGTCTCTGGCAGAACAGGACAACCACGAATGCCTCTGTAGAGGATGTCCCACATAAACACGATTGCGTTTTGATCGGGCTCCGCACCGGCCGACACTTTACTTCAATGTCCAAGCTTCTCAAACATCCCAGCTTACACGCGCCACATGGACACTGGCATTAGAAGGAATTCGACACCGTCCGATGAAACAGCCGCCACATGGTCCAACAGGATGTTAGGTTTCACCAACTGCGACATGGTCGCGTATACAAACAGTGATCCAATATTGTCAAATGTTTTTTATTCCAATCTTTGATCACAATGTCAATTCTTTAGACGATGAACGGTTTCAGTCCGTAATGACCATCCTCAGGTGATGTAAAAAAGATCTGAGGATGGTCATTACAGACTGAAACCGGTCATCGTCTAAAGAATTGATATTGTGATCAAAGAGTGGAATAAAAAACAGGATGTTAGGTAATGCGTGTGGTAAGGCGATTGTGGACAGCGACGAGATCCGATGTCTGCCGACACCTACCCTCCACACAACATCACAGAATCTTGGATATAAGTCGATTTCGTGGACTGCTCACCGCGGGTCTCCGCACGCGAACACGATTATCACCTTGAGTTAGAGAATGTCTGGTTTCGTCTATGATAAGCTCGTTAGGATTGTGACGAAATTTCAAATTGAAATGGGAATGGCAGAACTGAATGTAAGTTGCTATATATTGTCGCGTCAAGCGAGATACTTGAGCAGGATGATGTAATGTTCTTCCTCATGACCTGTTCATTACAGTCTGATAGCAAATATCGCCCCCACATCCCATCAAGGGGTCCTTTTGGCATCATCTTGCTGTACTCTGGCGATATCCGTATGATGCCAAAATTCAGAGGTGACCAGCTTTCGGTTCCAAAATAAATTTAACCACCAGGGGTTGATACAAGTGTGAATCACAGCGCAATCGATACATGGTTTCTAGCAGAAAATCTTTGCCTTATTAGGCGTGGTTCGATCGGAGATCGGAAGAGCGAGGGCAGTGATAGACTGGGAAGGTGAAACTGTTCGCTCAGAGTGAGGCGGCCTGCTTGGAACACGACAACAAGGCGGGTAGTGTGCCAGCATTTGATGGATGGTACAAGTTTGACAACTTCATAATCACCGGCTCTAATCAGCGATACCACGAAGAGACACTCAGGCGGGCTCCTGGATTGCGAACCATTATTACCTCGGCGACGTCCCGCTGCAGATCTTTGGACGTGTGGGGCGCCTACCGAGGGAGGGAGTGCGTTGTGTGCGTTAGCGGTCGACCAGACGTGGAGGCGGGCGGCGGATCCCCGCTGTGTTGAAGGTACACTATGTGACCAAACACATCCGGACACCCCATGAAGCATAAGGTTTTCATATTACGTTCATTGTGCTGCCAGCTACTGCCAGGTACTCCATATTAGCGACCTCACTAAACATTTAGACATACTGAGAGAGCAGAATGGGGCGCTCCGCCGAACTCGTGGACTTCGAACGTGGTCGGGTGATTCTACATCTACATTTATACTCCGCAAGCCACCCAAAGCTGTGTGGTGGAGGGCACTTCACGTGCCATTGTCATTACCTCTCTTTCCTGTTCCAGTCGCGTATTGTTCGCGGAAAGAACGACTGCCGGAAAGCCACCGAGCGCGTTCGAATTTCTCTAATTTTACATTCGTGATCTCCTCGGGAGGTATAAGTAGCGGGAAGCAATATATTCGATACCTCATCCAGAAACGCACCCTCTCGAAACCTGAGCAGCAAGCTACACCGCGATGCAGAGCGCATCTCTTGCAGAGTCAGCCACTTGAATTTTCTAAACATCTCCGTAAGGCTATCACGCTTACCGAATAACCCTGTGACGAAACACACCGCTCTTCTTTGGATATTCCCTATCTCCTCTGTCAACCCGACCTGGTACTGATCCCACACTGATGAGCAACACTCAAGTATAGGTTGAACGAGTGTTTCGTAAGCCACCTCATTTGTTGATGGACTACATTTTCTAAGGACTCTCCCAATGAATCTCAACCTGGCACCCGCCTTACCAACAATTAATTTTATATGATCCTCCCACTTCAAATCATTCAGTACGCATACTCCCAGATATTTTGCAGAAGTAACTGCTACCAGTGTTTGTTCCGCTATCATATAATCATACAATAAAAGATCCTTCTTTCTATGTATTCGCAATACATTACATTTGTCTATGTTAAGGGTCAGTTGCCACTCCCTGCACCAAGCGCCTATCCACTGCGGATCTTCCTGCATTTCGCTGCAAGTTTCTAATGCTGCAGCTTCTCTGCGTACTACAGCATCATCTGCGAAAAGTCGCATGGAACTTCCGACACTATCTACTAGGTCATTTATATATATTGGGAAAAGTAATGGTCCCACTACACTCCCCTGTGGCACCCCAGAGGTTACTTTAACGTCTGTAGACGTCTCTCCATTGAGAACAACATGCTTTGTTCCGTTTGCTAAAAACTCTTCAATCCAGTCACACAGCTGGTCTGATATTCCGTAGGCTCTTACTTTATCAGGCGACAGTGCGGAACTGTATCGAACGCCTTCCGGATGTCAAGGAAACTGGCATCAACCTGGGAACCTGTATGTAATATTTTCTGGGTCTCATGAACAAATAAAGCAAGTTGGGTCTCACACGATCGCTGTTTCCGGAATACATGTTGACTCCTACAGAGTAGATTCTGGGTTTCCAGAAATGACATGATACGCGAGCAAAAAATGTGTTCTAAAATACTACAACAGATCGATGCCAGAGATATAGGCCTATAGGATTGCGCATCTGCTCGACGACCCTTCTTGAAAACTGGAACTACTTGTGCTCTTTTCCAATCATTTGGAACCTTCCGTTCCTCTAGAGACTTGCGGTACACGGCTGTTAGAAGGGGGGCAAGTTCTTTCGCGTACTCTGTGTAGAATCGAATTAGTATCCCGTCAGGTCCAATGGACTTTCCTCCGTTGAGTGATTTCAGTTGTTTTTCTATTCCATGGAGACTTATTCCGATGTCAGCCATCTTTTCGTTCGTGCGAGGATTTAGAGAAGAAACTTTAGTGCGGTCTTCCTCTGTGAAACAGCTTTGGAAAAAGGTGTTTAGTATTTCAGCTTTACGCGTGTCATTCTCTGTTTCAATGCGTTTATCGTCACAGAGTGTCTGGATATGCTGTTTCGATCCACTTACTGATTTAGCGTAAAGACCAGAACTTACTAGGATTTTCTGTCAAGTCGGTACATAGAATTTTACTTTCGAATTCACTGAACGATTCACGCATAGCCCTCTTTACGCTATCCTTGACGTCGTTTAGGTTCTGTTTGTCTAAGAGGTTTCGGCTGCGTTTAAATTTGCAGTGAAGACCTCTTTGCTTTCGCAGTAGTTTCCTAACTTTGTTGTTGAACCGCGGTGGGTTTTTCCCATCCCTCACAGATTTACTCGGCACGTACCTGACTAAAACGAATTTTACGATTGCCTTAGGTGTCAGTTGTGTCATACGTCTGTACGAGAGATTTACACACTCCCTAGTACCACTGTTTCCGATGAGACAGTGAAGTGGAATGGTGAAGGGACACGTACAGCATGAAAGCGTACAGGCCAACCTCGTCTCTTGACTGACAGAGACTGCCGACAGTTGAAGAGGGTCGTAATGCGCAATAGGCAGACATCTGTCCAGACAAGAATTCCAAAATGCATCAGGATCCACTGCAAGTACTACGACAGTTAGGCGGGAGGCGAGAAAACTTGGATTTCATGATCGAGCGGCTGCTCATAAGCCACACATCACGCCGGTAAATGTCAAACGACGCCTCGCTTGGTGCAAGGAGTGTAAACATTGGACGATTGAACAGTGGATAAACGTTGTGTGGAGTGACGAATTACGGTACACAACGTGGCGATCCGATGGCAGTGTGTGGGTGTGGCGAATGCCTGGTGAGTGTCATCTGGCAGAGTGTGTAGTGCCAACAGTAAAATTCGAAGGCGGTGGTGTTACGGTGTGATCGTGTTTTTCATGGAGGGGGCTTGCACCCTTTGTTGTTTTGCGTGGCACTATCACAGCACAGGCCTAAATTGACATTTTAAGCACCGTCTTGCTTTCTACTGTTGAAGAGCAATTCGGGGATGGTGATTGCATCTTTCAACGGGATCGAGCACGTCTTCATAACGCACGGCCTGTGGCGGAGTGGTTACACGACAATAACATCCCTGATTTGGACTGGCGTGCACAGAGTTTTGACCTGAATCCTACAGAACACCTTGGCGATGTTTTGGAACGCCGACTATGTGCGAGGCCTCACCGATCGACATCGATACCTCTCCTCAGTGCAGCACTTCGTGAAGAGCTTTACCAATGGAGGGTGCCACGAACTTGTAAGTCATTTTCAGCAAGGTGTCGGGATGCTTTTGATCACATTGTGTAGACGGCGGCTCCACGCTGTCGTTCCTTGATAGATTCAAGGATATGTCTCGTGAACTTCCGGTTTCGTTTTTATGGAAAGCGAGTGAGCCGAGCATCGGCACTAACCATAGCTATAATTGCCATTTTCTGTACTCGTAATCTGACTCTTTAGTTTAGGGTTCATTTCCGGTTTCCTATTAAACTTCTGGTTACTGATTCCGTTTGTGTCTCTAGGCAGATAAGTTGCATGTGCACTCTATAAAACTACTGCATTTTCGTTTCTTTATTTAATGCTCCTATCTGAGTGTTATTTGCGAAGATCGATGTCAGCTTTCTAGTTGGCTGCTGTAAGGTGTCGGATTTGTGACGGCTTGTATTTATTATTAAGTGGGTTCATTTCATATGCAGTGCCTGTATGTATTATTACTAGAGCGCATCATTTCATTTATTGTCATTTGGGTGTTTATACTAACAAGCTTGATTCGTTTTTTTTATATTGTTTGCAATAGTTGTGCCTCTTTATCTTAATTATTAAGTCTCTCAGTGAGGACTTCATATTGCGTTTGTTTCTACTCTGTTGTACGTGGCTGTAATGTTACTCAAAAGTTACGTTCTGTGAGCTGTTAGTCATGTGTTCGTCAGCCAGCTCGCTGATAACCGCGCAGTTGAGGACCCATAAGTACAAACCAATTGTTAGCCAATCGAACGCTAGCTTGGGGTTTAGCGTGGCGGTTAGTTGTTTACCCGTCACCCACATGGCACGAGTTTGTTACAATTTGTACGGCCAGTCGAACCTCCTACGCAGTATCTGTTTTTGGAACTGTGATCAAATTTGTATCTTACTATAATTTTGATTGATTTGACTCCAGTAACACATTGAAAAATTATTTACTTGTTTTTCTTGTTGCTGTAATTTTGACTGTGCTGTGGCGGCGTTCGCTCCATAGTAGACGCCTGGCCAAATTCCTGTAGTGAATTCTGTATACCTCAGTCAGGTAGGCTACCTTTTATGTTTCTTTCGGTGAGACTCCCGTGAAGTCTGCCTCGTTAATAGAGCAGGCGTAGCGTCCGAAAGAGGAGCCAAGTCCGCACTCAACCGACGGCCAGCCAGGTGCTGGTATTCCTGCTTTACTTCATCTTTCCGACTACACTATGCCCTGCCAAGACACGGTTGTATAGAATGTCGAAGTATTTATTTGTGTCTTAATCAGTGCGCCCATTCTGCAGCTATTCTTTTAATTTCTTTTTTAATTTCTAGCTCACGTAAATAGTTGAAGTGTTAACTGGCTAATTTGCCATTTGAGTAATTACTAGATTTATTTACGTAAATGTGTTTATGTAAATGTTGGCCGACCAACTGAATGGTTATTAATTTCTCTCCATGCGTGCTTTGTTCTTTTTTTAACTAGCCAAACACTAGCAGGTCTAGGATATGTTAGTATGGACTATTCGTGCCATTCAGCATGCAATATTTAACATCAGTTTGCTCTGGATGTTTCTCCTGCGTGCCCTGCGCACGTTTACTAACCGGCGGTATAGTTATTTCTTGTAAGGTGCTTGTTTGCCGAGTATAATTCCATTTCAAATTGTAAATCTTTAAGTTACTTCCGAGGAAGTTGTAGCTCTTTTATTGTACTGCTTAAGTTTTTAGTACTTTATTTAATCTGCTTGGTGTTAACTAATCTGGTACAGTTTTATGCTAGTAAATTATTCTTTTTCTTTGTAGTTCATATCACTAGAGGTGTTTTCCCTATAGTCGTGTAATAAATCTAACTTAGTGTGTTTTGTTGAAATAAGGACAAAGTTCATATCACAAAAATCTCCGTTTGCCTATGTCCTTCCTATCACAGACATCCCTAATTTTTTTCAAAAGTGTGTTTGAGATCCTCACAAAAATCAGACAGATTGGTAATTTACAGTATGTACGAGAAACATGAGTAAATAAAAACGTTTAAATGTTCTGTAACAAACAGATGTGACCGGATTAAAAAGAGCGTAAGGGAGGCATGTGGTCTATAACCTCTGCTGTTCAACTTGTCTAAAGGATCAAATATAAGGAGCGTTTAGAAGTAGGAAAAATTTAAGGGTAACGATGCATCAATATTAGCATTACAATCCGCTGCTGCCATTGCCATCCTGTTGTGAAAATGGATCCTGCATTGTTTATCGGCCTGGCTCGCTTTCCAATCCATTACCGAAAGCATCTGACTAGTCTCCTACTGCACACTTAATTCGCCTTGACGCCACTGTTGATAACAGTGATAGTGGTCAAGTGTGGTTAAAATTAAGTTCAGGACGGCCCCAGTGCAACAGATACATGGGTTGGGCTAAAATATGGGAACACCGCAAGAAACGCATCCTTGCATATCATGGCAGATGCTACATATTGTGATAGGTTGCCACAAACGAACTAGTTTCTAAACAGGTGATAACTGACGTACCGACTGCATAGATTAAATGTAAGAACTGAGATAATTTTACGGTCAGAATCAATCACTTGTCATTTGATATACAACTTGTTCTTTCATGGGGCTTTTGTTCAGAACATAGGCACTTTTATATACAGAGATAGAATCAGCGTAAAACGTGTGCTGAAACAGACGCACTGTTCGATAGAAACTCATTCTGGTAGCACTGTTCAAAGGCAGAGTTGAAGATTAACTTGAAGAGTGCAACTGAATGTAACTCTGTTGTCTCCAGACACGGTACTCTTGTCGACGCTTACTGTGGACTACGCGTTGACTGGAACGTAGCCTGTGGTAGAACTGACGTCGTGACCCTGTGTAGGTCTGTTTCAAGACAAGCTGCTGACGGTGGCGCAGAGAACCAGCTTGGGCGTGTCTCGCTACTTCCGTCTCATTGGTGTGGCCACTGATGTTTCTTTAGTAAGTATTATTTTTGTGGTGTCGAAAGCAGGTGCCAGTGGTACAGCTATCGATTGCACTTAGCTACCCAAATATAAAGGTTTGTGCTGTCGTACCTGACCACGAATGGCACCTGTGCTACGTCTTCAGTACGTTACGTTGAAACTGACAGCACGTGGTCAGAACAGCGTTCTCCATACTTGTTAGTGAATCAGGTCGGAGCTAGCTAAATGTGAGCGTGGGCAATTTGTTGGTGCTTATGTGGTGGATGCTTCCTTTGTCGAAGTGTTTGGTGTTTCTAGATGGTTCAAATGGCTCTGACCACTATGTGACTTAACTGCTGTGGTCATCAGTCCCCTAGAACTTAGAACTACTTAAACCTAACTAACCTAAGGACATCACACACATCCATGCCCGAGGCAGGATTCGAACCTGCTACCGTAGCAGTCGTGCGGTTCCGGACTGCGCGCCTAGAACCGCTAGACCACCCCGGTCGGCTATAGAGTATTAGATATGGCAATTGAGCCATGGTGCCATTGAGCTAACAGACTGTCCTGCCTGGCGCCACTGGGTCAAGTGTAGTGTCGACTATCCCTCTTGCGTGCCCATTGCCTGTATCTATGACGAAGAGTTGGTATCTGTGGGTTGTCATTGCTTGCCGATATATATACGAGGTTCGCCGGCTCGTGAGAGAGGCACGAAGTTTTGGGATTAGCGGTGGCGTCGCGACAAGAGGCGGTCACGTGGTCCGAGCGGCCGCAGCCACGAGCTGCTCAAGGAGGGCCTGCGCAGAGCGAAGATACCGGAGTACTTCACCAGGGTCAGCGTCGACTCCAAGGAGCAGGCCGTCATTCGGTCGGTTGGTTGGCAACATTCCTGTCGGACGACCGCTTGTAGCCCGGCTGCCCTCTTCTCCCTGGCTTTTAACGCCACCACTCAGTAACCGTTGCGACGCACTGTGGATCCATAGAACTGCTTGCAGATAAAGGGGAGTAACATTCTGTAATACTGGTGTTGATTTGTGCCATTGTCTACCTCCACTCTTTATTATTTCCTGGCGTGTACCCGACACTTAGAGTTTTACTCTGTCGGCTCTTTGATCGTAAATATAGGCCGTAGTGTTGTACTAAGACGCTAGTTGTCGTTTCAAAAGTTATCCCGTTATTATATTGCCTTTCTTTTCTGGTTTGTACCCGACTGTTAATGTTCTAACGAACCAGCTCCTGGTCGTAAATAGAGCCGAAACAATTGTACTAAGGCACAGGTTGCCGTTAAACAAAAGACGGACCTTGTGGTTAGATTTAGATGTTAACCGGTTCAATTCTTTGATTGTAATTGCATTTCTCAGTCATTAGTTATAATCTGAACAACCTGTTGTACTAAGCTGTTCGTTTCTGTGTTTGAAAGACCGTGTCATTATTGGTGTATTTTAGCTGGATCTTGTGGTTCCGCCGATTGAGTTCTCCTGTAATATGTGTTCACAAGTAATGTTTTAAGACGTTCCTATAGAGCGGTCTTAATAACTGACAATCAGTGTAACTTTGAAAATATTAACAGGCAGCTGTCCCCAGGGCTTGAGTCAAACAAAGTTGTCAGAGAGGACGAGTTGTGATTCAGTCGCACCTTGGTTCCCGATTGAAATGAAAGTGTTTGTTGCCTTAAGGTAAGCCGTATCATTCTCATAATTTTTCCTAATCTGTTTAACCCTTAAATACATGTGCGCATCTCAACCCCGAACCTTTCGACATACAACTTTGAAATTAAACGTTACGTCAGTTGTTTTGACTAACTGAATCACTCTTGTCATCAGTTGTGCTTATATAGTTTTCATATGTTGCAGAAGGGCATTTAATAACATAGACTGTGCCCAGTGCGGTAGTAAACAACGCTGTTTCACCCGATAACGGGCGGGCTGCAGGTCCTGCCGTTTTGTAATCATTGTCAAATTGATTGCTGTTTTGCAATACAGCACTTCAGCTTATTCAACTTAAGGTTCAAAATCAAAAGAATTTAGCAAATTTGTTCATTTCCTCAAAGAAAATTTTATGGTTATTATTTGTTAAATAAACAGGATGCGTGAAAAGAAAGTTATATTGGTGGTTCCTCCCTTCCAGGTTTTGCTTAATCCCAATAAGTACCACGTATCGTTGGTGACAGTGTGTGGTTATCTACCCGTTGGCGGGAGGTTGTCACTAGTTTCATTTCACGCAACGTGCTTGAGTTTCAATTTTGTACTTTATTCTTTTGGGACATTGTCTAATTATCCTCTTTTGTCCATAGGCCAAACAGGCCGAGCTATTTCTATAAGATTCAAGGAACACCTTCTAGGCAAAAAAAGGCACCAATGATCACAATTCTACTTTCGCTGACCATTTGTTAATCACAGGACATACTCCTACAGATGTAAAAGACATCCAGACCTCGCACTCGGAGAAAAACGACTTTAGGCTTAACATCTTAGAAGAGCTAGAAATTTTTAAACACCTGTCTCTGAAGGACGGTGTCATTCTTAACGAACGGTTACAATTACCCAACATAAACTTTTTCCAAGGTATAGAGCCACCAATCAAAAGTGGTTTGAATGGTGATACTCCCCTCAATGTAGTCTCTTAAACATCGTTTTTTCCTCCATTATTATGTACTCTCTGCACATAACATGAACTATACGTTCGTTTGTGAAAAACACTGTTACGTTATGTTGTAACTTTATACACTGGTTCGTGTTTGTTACCTATAATGTATAAAATTGTCTTTCCGATGCCTCATTTGCTACTGTCTGTAATTCGATTACTTCTTGGTAAATGGCACGAATCTGTTTTCGTGGCCACCTCGTCGCTCCCTTGTCCTATTACCCGTTTAGTCTGGCGGTAGCGGCTGTGTTGGTGCTGTTCTTGGCCCTAAGCGACCTCGCGGATACTATCGCATTTCCATGGAATATTTTATACGGCTGACAATCATGTTGCATTTTTACATTTTAGTTTTTATTCTTGTGAAATTTTCTATTTGACGAGAGCACTTTTGCTCAGATGTTTTCACACATTGTGTGATTACATGTAAGTACATTCTGTTTGTACAATTTATGTAAGTAATCCTATTAAGTATGCTTTATTTCAAGCCATGTAGTTATATTTTCTAGTTAATTCTATGTAATTTGTTATTCTGGTGAAGACTGCCTGGCCAACCGTGGTGGCTGAGCGGTTCTAGGCGCTACAGTCGGGAGCCGCGCAACCGCTACGGTCGTGGGTTCGAATCCTGCCTCGGGCATGGATGTGTGTGATGTCCTCAGGTTAGTTAGATTTAAGTAGTTCTAAGTTCTGAGGGACTGATGACCTCAGCAGTTAAGTCCCATAGTGCTCAGAGCCATTTGAAGACTGCCTTAGAGGTGGCTACACATACGTCCTGCAACAAAATCTAAGTATTACAATGACTGCGTAATTAAAAGAAAGGAGATTAAGCGGTTAATTGTTTAACAGTAATGACCAAACATAAGAATTCAATTGATTAAACAGCCAACTGTTAACAGAACCCAGAAAAAACAAATTCACGTAAGTAACCTTAAAAGCAGTAAGAAATGCTTCAGCGCCAGTACCTACGCACAAGACAACAGTAATAATAAAACATACAGCAGTAAACAATACATCCTTTCTCTTAAGGCAAGTGCTGGATCTCACCAAGGTGAGTACAGAAAGCGTGCCAAAATTCATCAGGCTGCTGGCGTTTACTTATCACGACCATGCCCGATGATACAGTTCAAGTACAAGTCGAGCACCCAAGAACTTGCGATCCTAAAGACGACGCTCGATATTCGAACTCAGTGGTCATTACAAGCAAATTAATTTCACTCCCAATCAATAATGACAAAGATCACCGATATGCTGAACAAATTGCAATGAAAACACAGTTTAAGTACTTTCAAATGCATCACTCATAAAGGGAGTTCTCGCCGAGAAGGGGGTGAATTTAGTAGCTTGGGAACGGAATGACGGGGAACAACAGGCAAACCAGCCTAACCGGAGCAAGTCCAGCATCGCAGAACATGTGCCAAAATGCGTAAACAGAAATACCTTGACCAAAAATAAGGTAGGATTGTCAGTTCCAGAGGAAATCAAAGTGATCACGACGCCCATGTCAGCAGACGGTCACTCCCAAAACCAGGTACTCAATCGGGCGTAACAGCGTAGGGCCCAACACTCCACAGAGACACGGACCCGTACGAGAGGCCGCCCACCTGGATGAGCGACCGCCGATCGGGTTCCGTAATGGCACGCTCACCGTTCGTCAAACGTTCCTCTCTTTCTCACTGCCTTCCGTCCGTCAAAATCCGGCGTCCAACCCCGTATAACCAAAGAGCCAACTACAAGAAGACGGAAGGGCACCCGATGGTGTGACAGGAAAACGGATTACGCCAGGATGCAAAGATGTAACAACTCGGAAAAGAGGCGACACTGCTCAACTTTTTTTGTCTCTGGTACACGTTTGTAATCGTCTACGCTTCAATAAGGTTTCATTTAATAGAATGGATAACATTAGAGGTACTGCCTCGATCACATAGGTTACATAGTTAAGTGACATACCTCTGTGATTTATATCATTACTGTATCTTCCGTCATGTAAGCACTCCTTCTTTAGGCCACATGTGGCCCATCGGGACCATCCGACAGCCGAGTCATCCTCAGGTGAGGATGCGGATAGGAGGGGCGTGTGATCAGCACACCGCTCTCCCTGTCGTTACGATAGTTTTCTGTGACTGGAGCCGCTACTATTCGGTCGAGTAGCTCCTCAATTGGCATCACGAGGCTAGTGCACCCCGAAAAATGGCAACAGCGCATGGCGGCCCGGATAGTCACCCACCCAAGTGCCGGACGCGCCCGACAGCGCTTAACTTCGGTGATCTGACGGAAACCGGTGTATCCATTGCGGCAAGGCCGTTGCCCCTACATCATGTAAGGCAGGACTAATATTAACATCATCTATTCTTGCAGCAAAAGGCAGGGGATCATTCTCTCTGTTTCGCGATTAACAGCTACTGTTTTATGCTACTGCTGTGTGAGGTGACACTATCTCACCACTCTATCAATTGTTATCATGGGTCAGTATCAGTTCAGTTCAGTTCTGTGTTAATTACTTCTCACAAAGTGCCTCACTGTGATAACACCTTGCGTTCTGTCTGTTGAACACCACACCGCAGTTCCGAACCTAACTATGTATTTACATTTGTTTCCTTACTATAAATACACTCGTAAATATCTTTAGCAAAACTTTCTCGTTGAGCATCAGACTCAATTTTATTAGCTTCTCGCTTGGCAGTAAAATTACCTATTTTGATGTCTAGCTTATAAACACATTGCTTTACTTGTACTTGTTCGTCAGACAACTGTTTTATAGCTTCACGAATGTGTTGATATTCAGTTTTCAATGCTATTATTGGACTTGTTAATGTACTTGCTGCAATTACAAATTAATCACAGCAATTGACATAGTGCATTTTGCTCTAATGTTAAATGTCATACCGTGGTTGTTAAGTTCTTTAACTTAGCAGACATCATATTACATAAATAATCATGTTTGGATGATTGTTCAGACGACTATTGAATTTAAGGTTCATGAGACGTTTGTTCAAACATATATTTATCATTTATTTTAAACTAAAACACTCTGCGTTCTTCAAATCTTGCATTATACTAACCACTGGACTTAGTACTTCTCTTTCAATCTCCAAATTTGTGGCTCGTCTTATTTTTATCATAAAATGGACGACGACTGAAAACACATGTTTACAGTCATGGATATTTATTTAATACTAGCATAGAAACACCATTATTACTGAGCAACAACTTTTGGGAAGAAGACATTACTGGGTTAAAACAATAAAACAGCCCAGTAGCACTACACATGGTCATGATACAAAGTCAGCTATCTAGACTAGATTTTTACTATTGTTAAAGCCAATACTACAGAATACCAAGTATTTCACTACCAAATAAAATTTTTCAGTGAGCGATTACAGTCGTCCAGTAATTCTAATGTATACGGAGCAAAATAGAATAAACAATGCTGGCCTTACCTTTTGTATTACTTCGTAATGTAGACTGCAGTAATGTTAAATTTTAAAGACTTTTTTTTTCTATTATGCATTTCTTCAGTTACATTTGTTTTATAATTTTGTTTATATTCTATTGCTCATCTGCTGCTTCTCATCTTTCCATTACTCATTAATTTCCTTTTGGTACTCGTAACAAATACAACAAAAATTGCAAAAATCATATATATATATATATATATATATATATATATATATATATATATATATATATATATATGTGTGTGTGTGTGTGTGTGTGTGTGTGTGAATGTGAATGAATGATCTGCATGTAGTGTAATCGTAATATGTTGTATGATAGTGTGTTATAACAGATAATGGTTAACTATTCTTATCACATATATTCTAACATACTGTAAAAATGTTAACACAGATTTATTAGACCCAACTTCGGTATGTGATTATAATTATTTGCTTTCACTGAAGTTACGTTATCGTGCAGATACATTATTGCACAACAAAGCATGATTTATTGTGGTATCAGTGCTTGAAACCTTAGGGTTCGTTTGTATGTATATTTATTAGTCGCACACTGGTTTGTTACGTTTAATTTCATGAAGCATATTTAGTTACAACGCGGAAATTAATGATCTCGACATTTGTGGCCCAGCACAGCAAAATTTGCATCGAAAAATGAAAATAATGTTTGAGATACTTTAATTGTTTCATAAATGCGTAAACTAAGTTATAACGATAGTATCTGAGCTAGAATAACCGCGATTATCAAAAACAGCTTTACCGATCGAATTTGCAGACAACAGAAGCGTAGGATCGTAACTAATAAAACTTTTAATAGCTGCAGGGAAGGACACAATTCTTTTATGACTTAAAGACGGTTTGAGTAATGGCAAATAATATTTTGTATTCTGAAAACGATTCAGGTAAATTAACAATTATTACACTTATTGCATACCTCTTATATGGAACGTACGGAGAGTGTGTCTTGCTAGGTCAGCGGCATTACTTGAAAAGGTACAATGTCTTCTCTTTCATCCAAAAAGCGAAAATTAACAGAGTATATATTGCCTCTTTTAATCATTACGTACAGAGATAATTAATCGTGTTTATTGTCTTCGCCCTTTTTACTAGATGCATTTCACATGAAAAAATGTTAATGTTTTTCACGTATTACAGAAAAATATTCAATGTTTTTAGTGTATTCACAGGCATAAATACGATAGGAGACTGCACGCTGGCAGATAAGATCGTGCTTTTAATGACGATCGGCGCTTTACAATGATCGCATGTTTGATTGATCAGTTCAGTTACAAACTTCCTGGCAGATTAAAACTGTGTGCCGGACCGACACTCGAACTCGGGACCTTTACCTTTGGCGGCCAAGTGCTGTACCATCTGAGCTAACCAATCACGACTAACGCCCCGTCCTCGCAGCTTTACTTACTCCACTACCTCGTCTCCTACTTTCCAAACTTAACAGAAGCTCTCCTGCGAACCTTGCAGAACTAGCACTCTTGGAAGAAGAGATATTGCGGAGACATGGCTTAGCCACAGCCTGTGGGTTCCTGCGAAGGAGAGCCTCTGTGAAGTTTGGAAAGTAGGGGACGAGGTACTGCCGGAAGTGAAGCTGTGAGGACGGGGCGTGAGTCGTGCTTGGGTAGCTCAGATGGTAGAGCACTTGCCCGTGAAAGGCAAAGGTCGCGAGTTCGAGTCTCGGTCCGGCACACAGTTTTAATCTGCCACGAAGTTTCATATCAACGCACACTCCGCTGCAGAGTGAAAATCTCATTCTGGAGTTCAGTTATGTTGACACGAACACTATTGTTGGTTGCCTGTGTGTATTGATAGTATCGTTCACTGTTCGCAGTAACCGTCCCATTCAGTTGTCCAAAGCATCCTATGGTACCTTGGACGGTTTTGTAGATCACTTATCGCTCTAGTTACTCATGCTAGATAATAAGCTCTGCACAATACTTGGAAGCTACACAGCCAGCGGGGCCAGTACTGTGCAACTACCGCAGCTGCACCCAGCTGTCTGCTGTACAGCATTCCTAGGGCGGTGCTGGGGACTTGTTGGCCGCCCTCCACAAGACGCCGCCGCCGGTCCAGTGCAGGGCAGACTGCAGTGACGCCGCGGCCCGCCTTGGCCTCCAGCATGCAATATGCATGCTAGCGGCGCCGCACCGCAGCCAGCAACCAGCAGACAGCAGCCAGTAGCTGGCCCGCATAACGCGCCAGGCTGCATTACTCGCGACCCGGCCAGCCAAATACACCTTTTTTCTCCCAGAGCGTGGAACGTGCGGGCTTTCCAGATGCATTACTGATGTGCGCTCCAGAGAATGTTTTAGCAGCAGTGTCCAGCATCCTCAGTGTAAGCTATTTGCAGCAGCTTCCCGCACTGAAATAAGTCCACATATTGGAACTACGCAATCATTGTCAATGCAACACACAATCCGTAAGTGTAGATGTATTTAGCACATGCTGTACAAAAGCAATGAACCCTTAAATGCGAGTGTCCTCTTACAAACTTGCTGAAGTGGGCTATAACGCAAAGAAACATACATGTCACAAACGAATTGCTACACCAGAAATAATCAATATACAATAATGAAATTTCGGGACTACTTTTGTCTAGGTGACGTAAGTAAGTGACTAACGATCACAGCTTAACGTAAGCACGAGATACGCCATTTCAGATGTGAAATACTGGTACATTAATAACTGGTGTAACCACAGGGTTCAATGCCAGCATGCAAACGTGAATGCAATGTTTTGTCCAAGTGCTAGATGTCAGTTTGTCGGAAGCATTTCCGCGCCTATTGCATTCGGCAGGCCCAGGAACGGTTAATGTTGGTTGTGAATGGCGCTGAGGTTGGCGTCCGATGGTGTCCCATACAGGCCCGCCTGGAGACGAATCTGGTGATCGAACAGCTCAAAGCAACAAGTCGACACGCGGGGGCAGAGCGTGTCAGATTCCAAATGCGATATTGGGCGAGCGTTGGGAAAAAAACTCAGGAATAATCTTCATGAGTAGCAGCAGAACAGGTCGAATTACAAGACTGACGTACCAGAGTGCTTGGAATAACCACCAGAGTGTTCCTTCTGTCACAGATAGTCGCAGCCCAGAGCATAACTCCAGGGGTAGGTCCAGTGTGTATAACACGCAATCAGGTTCAGCGCATGTCCTCAACTTTCCTGATTCTAAACAACACACAGCCATAACTGGTAGCGGGACAGAACCAACTATCATTAGAAAACACAATGTGCCTCCACCTTGCCCTCCAATAAGCTCTGGCTTGGAACCACTGAAGTCGGAAATGGAGGTGGTCAGGAGGCAGTGAAATGCACGCTAGGCGTCGTCTGACCCGGAATTGCCCTAGACGTAACCGATTTGTCACTGGGGTACAAACTGCTGCTCAGATTGCTCGTACAGATGCATCGAACACAATGGTCTTCCCTTCCTTCTCATTAGTGCCACATGGCCATCCGAATCCCAAAGTTCTTGTGACCGTACATTCTCGTGGCCACTGCTGCCGGCAATCATGTACAGCGGCTATATTCCTGCCAAGCCTGTCTGCAATAACCCAGAAGAAACATTCAGCTTCTCATAGCCCTATTGCACGCAAACTCTCAAATTTTTTTCGATATTTTCGTCGACTCGGGCAGTTGATGGACGTCCAGAATGATGTTGGCCCTCAGTTGAGATGTCACCATTTTCAAATCGAGCAAAACACTTGTACACTTGAGTTTATCCAATAGCATCATCTTTGTGAGATGACTCCCAAATTAAAACAGTTTCAGCAGCATTTTTACTCAGTAGAAAACAAAATTTCACAGCTCGACCTTGTACACTTAAACTTGCCATCATGAAAAACGAAACAAGAACAAAACACCGCTAGCAAAACCAATCACTGCAGATGCACAGAACAAGCAAGGTCGCCAACACAGATGGCACTGAACTGGCAAAATGGTGCGCTATACACACCGAGCGGCAGAAATGCGTACTACACAAGCTCCGCCCACGTCTATGTCGTTCAGGTTTCCTTGCCCCCCCCCCCCCCCCCCCCCCCCGCCGTGCTTTCGAATTGCGGATTTGCGGATGACGGTGTTTTAGGTTAGGCAGTGGTTTGAGGTACTCTGATCAGCACTCGCCAGTCGATATGCAGCAAAGGAATCAGACAGTGTTCTGAGTGAAGACTCTTCAATTGGCAAAATTTTATCAATAAATCATCGAAGTATTCTTAACAAAGCTCCTGAGTTTACTACTCTCCACGGAAGTTGCACTCAAATACTCATGGCCGAGTGTGATTGAAACCCGAAGTGGAAATTCTGGGATGTTTAGCGAGTCAAGGAATGTGTATCAGAAAGATACTTTAGAGGCCATAGGACGTCGAGTATTCACAGCAGTTGACAAAAATATTGTCTCTATTGAGGACGAAGTTTAGCGTGACATTGAAGTTATCTGGTGTCTTATAATAGGTCTCGGTGAAACCAAGCTAATTCTTGGATGCTTTCACCGGCAACCCGATTCTGCAACAACAGTTCTAGAGCCGTTCAAAAAATGTCTGTGGTCAGAAGCTCTTAAATACTCAGATCATGCATTACTAGTTGAAGGCGACTTCAGCATACCGCTTATAGACTGGGATGTCTATGGATTCATTGAAGGAGATACAGACAGAAAGTCAAGCAAAGCTCACGTTTTCAGGAAACTGTCTTGAGCAGCTAGCTCGGCGGCCCACAGGCATTGCAAATTCCTTAGACCTTGTAGCTACAAACATACCGGACCTTATGAACAGTGGCTGTACAGAATCGAGGATTAGCGATTGTGATGTCCTTATAGCAACTATAGTTACTAAAGGTAAACAGGATGCGTGATTGTTTCTTCTAGAAAGAGCAGACAAGCAGTTGTTAGCATTTCACTTCAACAGTCAACTGACATTTCTTAGTTCCAGGTGGATTGACGTAGAGGAATTATAGGCAAAGTGTAAGCAGATTGTGCAAAACGGTTAGGAGAATTATGTGCCTAGCAAGTGGATTATCGACGGAAAAGACCCACCATGGTTTAATAACGAGGTTTCGGAAAATTACTTTGGAAACAGTACTTGTGGCACACGTAGTACGAATGAGAACGCACAAATGACTACAAGCAAAGATTAGTTGAGAACGTGTGTGTGTGTGTGTGTGTGTGTGTGTGTCACAAGATCTATGCACGAAGTATTTTACCGCCGTCACACCTTAGCAAAAGATCTGGCAGAGAACCCGAGAAAATTCTGGTCCCACGTAAAACCGCTAAGTGGGTCTAAGGCTTCCATCTGGTCACTTATTGACCAGCCTGGCGTAGTAGTGAAGATAGCAAAGCGAAAGCCCAATTTTTAAACTTCACACTCAAAAAATGGTTTACGCAGGAAAATCGTCGAAACATACCGTCGTTTGACCATCGAACCCACCGCCTGAATATGGCATGTGTTCTCAGGTATGTGAGTGGCTCAAACACTTCTTAAGTTTCAGAACCCAGTATACTGTCAAAGTCGAGTGTTCAGCGGTAAGGGTATCGTCATGAGTGCCCGGGTAACTGTGAGAGGACAGCTTGTGTTCTCTATATACCTAAATGATTTGGCCGATAGGGTAGGCAGCAATCTACGGTTGTTTGCTGATGATGCTGTGGTGTACGGTAAGGTGTCGAAGTTGACCGATTGTAGGAGGAGACAGGATGACTTAGACAAAATTTGTAGTCGGTATGGTGACTGGCAGTTCGCTCTACATGTAGAAAACTGTAAATTAATGCCGATTAACAGGAAAAACAAACTTGTAATGTTCAGATACAGCATTAGTAGTGTCGTACTTGACACAGTCACCTCGTTTAAACATCTGGGCGTAAAGTAACAAAGCGATATGAAATGGAAGGAGCACACGAGGATAGTGGTAGAAAAAGCGAATGGTCAGATACGGTTAATTGGGAGAATTCATCTGTAAAGGATCCCGCATACAGGACGCTAGTGCGACCCATTCTTGAGTACTGCTCGAGTGTTTGGAACCCGTGCCAGGTCGGATTAAATGAAGACAGCGAAGCAGTTCAGAGGCGGGCTGCTATATTGTTACTGGTAGGTTCGAACAACACGCAGGTGTTATGGAGATGCTTCGGGAACTCATAGGTAGTTCATAGAGGGAAGGCTGCTTTCTTTTAGAGCAACACTATTGAGGAAATTTAGAGAGCCGACATTTTAATCTGACCGTAGAACGATTCTGTTGCCTCCCTCCAAAGTACACTGCGCATAAGAACCACGACTATAAGACAGAGACACTAGGACTTGTATGGAGGCGTGTAGAAGGTCGTTTTCCCCCTTCTACTTGCGAGTGGAACAGGAAAGTAAATGACTAATAGTGGTACCCTCCCCCAGTCTCTGCAAAGTGGATTGTGGAGTATCGATGTAGATGTCGAAATAGATGTAGAATAATCATCGCTCTTGATTGTAACAGGCCACTAAGCACACAAAGCGTTTATGTAAGCGGGCACTTGTTATTGTACTTGGACGTACAATGAGGTAAGTCGTGCAGATGGATAATGGACGAACCGTGAAAGCTCCCTGGTAGACTCCAGGATATAAGGAAATGTCTAGCCACTGTCGCAGTGGATGATGGGTTACTGACATTAGAAAACGTGCAAGGATAGTTTGGAAGCATACAGATGGGGATCATAATGTGTGAAAAAATTGTTACCCCGCAGCGGGATAGTGACGATATTGAATATATGCCTACGAACGAAATGGTTTCGGCACTAACATAAATGTGAGTACAATGCCTAATGTCCCGTTATACGCACCAACCCTTATTTTGCTTGGATACATCAGGGCAGACAGTTAGCTTAATAATGAGTGCCTTTTAATTGCTTTAACACTGTTTCTCAGTCTTATAGGTGTCACAATTTTGAAATCACCAACAAGCGTTCCAGTGATGAATCCTTGGGAAACATAGACACGGTCAAGACGACTCTTTAAATGGCTGGTTGCATATGTATAGCCAAGTTGATCACCATACACGCGGTACCAAGTACCAATGAGGTTCAGCATGCGCTACCAGCTTGAGTTCCTGGCATGCGATAAAATGGGGATGTTGGTCCTTCTGGGGTAAGTCGTCGCAAAGAGTAATATGGTCGCAATGACCCACAAACAAGAAGCGGCCTCTTCTCAATAGAATATTGACCATTTCCGTCGTTTGGCCATGCCCAAAGGAGTGTAAACATTGAAGAGTCGGACATCTTGGAAGGTCACAGCAAGACATTTCGTCTACGTCTTCTTTTAAAAATAAAGCTGTCCCACTACCCTGTCAGTACACGGCCTGAAATGAGACACATTGCCACTGATTGTAGGAAACATCGCTAAGCGAACTTTCTGCGGGAGGACAATATCGAGTTTCGACGCCCTCATCATTTCGCGCAGCAATTCTAGTTTGACACAGGTGCCAAAGGTATTCACAGCCGTTTCTGATAGCATGTCGCGGAATTGCGACTACTGGGACTCTCATTGAGGCAGGAGAAGTAACAGTATACAGGAATGTCATCCACGCTGGCGGCACACCTCTATCCAGCACCCCTGTCGATTAGCGGTCGTGGTTTGAAGCAGCAGCAGTCGCTGCTATCACAACGATGGATGTTACGTCTTCTACATCATCAGACCACGAAAAGGTGCGTGGATGTTGTGGAGTACCTGCCGAGTCGAAAGGCATTGTAATGCCTTTGACGGAAGAATAGTGCTAGCTCAGCCGCTGTTCAACGTCCATATGCACAGCACCAGGTGCGTGCGATGATGGTTGCACCTTCGACGGGGGACACGTTTCCACGACAGAATCGACCTTCGGGAGATCATCTCGGTAGGTGTGGTCCTCATTGTCTTGAGATTGTATCCTGCAGGCGTCAGATCCAGCGATCCGCTGATGTTTCTTCGGCAGCCGTTGTCTGTGTAAGGGATTTTCAGTGTTCGAATATGCCTAGAGATCATGGCGGTCAGGCACGAAAGTTTCGTTAGGCACAACTATAGAGTCAAGAGCAATCTCCTGCTCCAGAGATTGCTCACCACTGTACAATACAAGAGCAATGGGTAGGGGCGTAGGAGTCATTTTGTGTGGAGCACCTTGAGATACTACCAGAGATGTCGATGTGTCAGTAGTCGGAGCCATCGTAGACCTCGGTCGCCAGTCGTTTTGGAGAACCACGACAAACGTCAACGGGAGCGTCGTCGGGGATGTCGTGGCCCGCTGGTACCCATGTGCCAACTTCGTGAATCAGCTGGAATGGAGGTGTCCTTCTTGGCCACGTCCCGAGCACGTTTTCGGCTGGCCATCATAAATTATAATGGCATAGAATCCGCCAATATAAAAGTAGGACAGCACATGTTTGGTAACCTCTATTTGGATCCATCACACTCCACTGAGAACCGGCTGGGTGGCCGGTGTGGCCGTGCGATTCTAAGCGCTTCAGTTTGGAACCGCGTGACTGCTACGGTTGCAGGTTCGAATCCTGCCTCGGGCATGGATGTGTGTGATGTCCTTAGGTTACTTAGGTTTAAGTAGTTCTAAGTTCTAGGGGACTGATGACCTCAGAATTTAAGTCCCATAGTGCTCAGAGCCATTTGAACCATTTGAGAACCGACTACGTGGTGAATTGCGCCTGCTTTTCAACTGTCTGACTGAATCAACTTCGAATATGGGCAGAATACGGATACCACCACCTCTGGAGGCATCTCGAATGGTAGTTCAAATACATGTATCATCAGCAGTCCAGGTCCCACACGTTACACAGTTTACGTAACCTATGTCAATCAATGATGGAATTTGAGACAGCTTCTTATTGTACATAGAATTCTGTCACATTCTTCTTCATTAATCTGTTCCACGTACAGTACGTTGCTCACTATAGACAGATGGCTTCCACCAAGACCTTTGCAATCAATCTTCACTCCAATTCTCATATACTGCTAGATTTCAAGTGCTTTTGGTCGAGCATATTCATTCCAGAATTTGATCTTTAATATCGATATTCTGTGGGCTTAACACTCCACTAGTCGCGTCACTATGAGGAACATTGGAGATCGCTTTGTATCTGTTAGATATAGGACAAACATTGCACCATTGCCTTCAGTTAACCTCAGATGTAAACAAAACGCAGAACAAACCATGTATGTATTAAACATTGGCAACAGAACATTAATTTATGAAAATTAGAAATAGAACTTTTATGTATTAACATTTAGAAACTTTACTCAGTATAAAGTATTTCTATCTAGAATATAATAAAGAAACAGGTAGGAAATCGATACAATATAAAGCCCTTTTAGAGAAAGTTAAATAAAAACGGTATATGTATCATCAGCCATCGTTTTCGATATCTTCATAAACGTCACAACCATCGGGACAAAACATTGCACAGTGTTGCAGGCATAAATATTGACCACACCCTTTGCACTTGTAGTCTTGTTCGCCCAACATATTTGTCATCACTTTCACATTTTGGTGTCCTCAGCAGTTGTGCTACTGAGTGTCGCAAGTTTTTCATTCTGGGGAAGAAGTTCCCGAAGTCGGAATAAAATAGTCCGAGGCAAGCGGGGCAGCAGCGAACGGTTTAGCATCTGGTTTCTTATTAGTTCTTTTCCCAGACTACGGAGGAAGATTCGGCGGCACTTCGATTTCGTTTCCTAGAAATATAATCTGGATATTTATCCTAGCAACATTCAACATCGCGTAAAAAATAACCATTGGGCAACGTCTTGTGCCTCTTTGAACATTGTACACAGAACACATTTTACCTACCACGTTCACACCTATTTCATGGCAATTATAATAGGTGATCACTTCCGGTTTCTTTTTGTCCCCGGTTTCTTGGTCAGTTGCTCCATCCTTATGCATGCTAGAAATCAGAATGACGTTTTTAATGTTATCTTTATTTTGGCGCACTTACGACACCATAGTGCCCTCTTTGTGGAATGGAAACATACTCGAAAAAGGTTCTCTCCTTTCTTATGTCTTTCAGTTCATTGGAGATTTGCCATTTGTTCTGTTTGAGTGTTCCCACATAGGACTGGTTGTATTTCGAGGCCAAGTCGTGATGAACAGTGGTGTCGCTAAACCAGTTGTCAGCAGTGATATTTCGGCCAGAGTTAGCTAGAGGAATATCCAGACGTTCAACCACGTCTACAGGTTTGTTGCTAACCTGGAAAAGACCGTCGGGTGGTCTTCCAGCATAAATTTCCATGTTCCATGTATAGTATACGCCTGAGTCTACTGCAGCTAATATCTTCAACCCGTATTTTGCCGTCTTCAACGGTATATACTGGATGAAATTACTCCCGGCTCTAAAGGCCTCTAGCTTTTCGTCTATTGTAACATCTTCTCCTACACAATAACATTCTTGGCAGTTCAGTACAAATTTATGAAGAATGTCCCGAATAGGAGCAGGACGATGTAGAGATTTTCGCTGTTCTCTTGTTTCTCTGTTGTCAAACCTCAGAACCCGAAGTAAGAAACGGAACCGCACGAGACTCATGATGAGTCGGAAAACCTCAATCTTAAATCCGTCGTTAGCCCATAAGTCCTCGAGATTAAGTTTCCCAGCTTTGTAGAGTCCAGCATCATATGAAAGCCCAATAAATGCTTTCAACTCAGATCAGTGGGTTTGACGTCTCTTTCCCGTGAAAAATTATCTTTCACGGAATCGATACATTGGTTTGTGGAACGTACAATGATGCCCAACATGTTGTCATCAAATAAACATCCCCACGTGTCTAAAATTGTGTATGTGTCCCGAGATCCACCGATCAGGCCCGAGATTTTCCTAAGTAGGCTATGTTTCCCCCTTTGCGACAAACGACAAGCAGTTTTTTTTCCAGAAAATGGAGTTGATGACTTTCTTGTCATTATTTTTATGGCAAACATACAATTCATCGTCCTTTCTGCCCTCAGATGAAACATTCGTGTCGCTTTGCTCCGTTTCGGAACTGTCCTGACGTTCGTCGATTATTTCCTCCGCATTCGAGTCACAGTCTTCTTCTGGTACGCTGCACACTGTGTGCCGTAGGCTTGATACCAGGCCTGAAGGGCCTGTGCGAAACCTGAGAAACTTGAAATGTTATTAGGACTCATGTCACATCCGTCAAATAGGAGTTCGTGTATGTTTTCGATGTCAGAAGGATTATTGAGATCATATTTTGGTCCAGTGTCCATACTGACCTGTAATAAGACGACGATCGTATATTAACGTCCAGAAACATTCGTAGATAGCCGGAAAGACAGTACCTATATCACGTGTAACATATATAGTTGGGATGTGTCTGTGAGATACGCGTACTTATTTGGCTACGGTACTTTATCGGCGATTCTATGAATACAAATGAGAGACATCACTATGTAAACGACTTACATCAAGCATCAAAATCGGAAAGCAGACACAATGCACTTACGTGATAATATAGTCGCTTAGCGATACATAACGGCTCAAACCCATGAAACTGGAGCGGACAAGGTCACCGCACGGCTAGCCCTCGTCCTGAAACTAGGTAGAGGAATAGGAGATGGGGGAGCTTGGTCTGCACACCTAGTACGAGAATACGTAGCTTTGTATTTGACAGATCACACGCGACCACTGGAGTGTCAAGCTCACTTTCTAAGAAAATATGTAATGATAATACGGCAGAGTTACGTAAACAACTCCGCGTGCTTGCTGCGTGGCGGGAAAGTAAACAATACGTGAGTGCCGCCAGCCGGCCTACCTAAGCACGACTGACGAGACTTATCCACAGCTTTACTTCCGCCAGTACCTCGTCTCCTACCTCCCCGCAAGTTTGGCACCAGAACTTACGTGAAGAATGGAAGGTAGAAGACAGGCGGAGGTAAAGCAGTGGAGACAGGTCTTAACTGATGTAGCGGAGCACACCCCACGACCCCGTTACAAGAGAGGTACATAGAAGCGACGGACATGATGTACTTGTCGAACTGACGAGTCATTGTGTTTGGGGTGATCTGCCTCTTTAATGTCTATGTGCCCTCTGGTAGTTCAGGGAGCTGCACTTTTGCAGAGAAACACAGAGATTTTGACAGTGTCCTGCAGCACAAGGACCACACACCACATCACATCCCGTGCCCAGGTCTACACACACATGTACATTTCGGGCGTATTATAGTATTTGAGAGTTGTAGTATCGCGCTTTAGTACCTGAATAGTGTATATTCGCGTAGTCGTCTGCCTTCTGTTTTTGTTTTGAACGGTCAGTGTCGGTTGATCACAGCCAGTGTGCTCCCTGCCGCCGTTGGATTAGCAGCTGCAGCAGCAAGTCGTATACCCCTAACTTACTTATTTGTTACATAGTTTAATTCTTAATTTCTTTGCGTGTTTTTGGGTACTTGCATTGTTTAATTCATAAATTTCGGACGTATTACAGTATTTGAGAGTTGTAGCATCGCGCTTTAGTGTTTACTTCGCAGATTCTTACTTAAATTGCGTGTGAGTTTCGTATAGGAGGTGTAATTTCGAGTTTTAGTTACTGTAATCGTAAATTCAGGCAGATTGTAGCGCAGTCGTTAGGCATTTGTACAGGTTACTTAATACATTCTTTGCGTGTTTCCCTTGCGTTATCTAGGCACTGACTCGTGTTTCAGTAGCTGTTGTTCAACATCGATTAGAATGGACAGGGACTGTGATTCCTGTGTTCGGATGAGGGCTGAGTTGGCATGGCGCTGACTTCGGTCGCGCAGCTTGAGGCTGTTGCCAATGGGCACCACTGTGGGGAGCCGGACTTGAGTATCACGGGGATATCAACCTCGTCCCGTCTGGCCCCAGATCGGTCTGCCGCTGTGGTTGCCCCGGTTGCTGCCCGCAGTGGGGCTGAGCCCTCGCCTGTGGTTGATTGGGAGGTCGTTCCAAGGCGTGGCAGGCAGCGAAAGACATCCCCGAAGGCTGATCAGAAAGCCTCCCCGGTGCGTCTGACAAATAGGTTTCAGGCACTGTCTTTGGCTGAGCCAGATGCAGCTGCCTGCCCTGTTTCAGAGGATGATTCTCAGTCTTCAAGGTCCGGGCAATCACAGAGGGTGGGCTTATTGGTAGTTGGGAGCTCCAATGTTAGGCGCGTAATGGGGCCCCTTAGGGATATGGCGGCTAAGGAGGGGAAGAAATCCAGTGTGCACTCCGTGTGCATTCCGGATGGAGTCATTCCCGATGTGGAAAGGGTCCTTCCGGATGCCATGAAGAGCACAGGGTGCAGCCAGCTACAGGTGGTGGCACATGTCGGCACTAATGACGTGTGTCGCTTTGGATCGAAATTCTCTCTGGATTCCAGCGGCTATCTGATTTGGTGAAGGCTGCCGGTCTTGCTTACGAGATGAAGGCAGAGCTCACCATCTGCAGCATCGTTGACAGAACCGACTGCGGACCTTTGGTGCAGAGCCGGGTGGAGGGTCTGAATCAGAGGCTCAGACGGTTTTGCGACCGTGTTGGCTGCAGATTCCTTGACTTGCGCCATAGGGTGGTGGGATTTCGGGTTCCACTGAATAGGTCAGGAGTTCGTAACTCTCAGCTGGCGGCTACACGGATAGCGGAGGCTGTGTGACGTGGACTGGGCGGTTTTTTAGGTTAGAAGACCTCGGAAAGTACGGGCTGGGCTGCAATCTCAAGGGGTGCATGGCAAATACAGGACGTGCTTGAATCAAGGAACAGTCGGAATTGTAGTTGTAAATTGTTGTAGTTGTACTGGAAAAGTCCCTGAGCTTCAAGCGCTAATAGAAAGCACATAAGCTGAAATCGTTATAGGTACAGAAAGCTGGCTAAAGCCTGAAATAAGTTCTGCAGAAATTTTTACGAAGTCTCAGACGGTGTACAGGAAAGATAGATTAGGCAGAATTGGTGGTGGAGTGTTTGTGTCTGTCAGTAGTGGTTTATCTTGTAGTGAAGTCGAAGTAGACACTCTGTGCGAATTGGTATGGGTGGAGGTTATACTTAACAGCCGAACTAAGTTAATAATTTGCTCCTTCTACCGACCCCAGACTCCGCTAATATAGCTGCGGAACAGTTCAGAGAAAATTTGAGTCTCGTAACAAATAAATACCCCACTCATACGGTTATAGTTGGTGGGGACTTCAACCTTCCCTCGATATGTTGTCAAAAATACTTGTTCAAAACCGGTGGTAGGCAGTATACATCTTCCGAGATTGTCCTAAATGCTTTCTCCGAAAATTATTTCCAGTAGTTAGTCCACGAACCCACGCGAATTGCAAATGGTTGCGAAAACACACTTCACCTCTTAGCCACAAACAATCCAGAGCTGATAGAGAGCATCATGACTGGAACTTAAGGAGGCTCTGAGCACTATGGGACTTAACATCTATTGTCATCAGTCCCCTAGAACTTAGAACTACTTAAGCCTAACTAACCTAAGGACAGCACACAACACCCAGCCATCACGAGGCAGAGAAAATCCCTGACCCCGCCGGGAATCGAACCCGGGAATCCGCGCGTGGGAAGCGAGAACGCTACCGCACGACCACGAGATGCGGGCCATCATGACTGATACAGGGATTAGTGATCACAAGGTCGTTGTGGCTAGGCTCAATACCGTTTCTTCCAAATCCACCAGAAACAAACGCAAAATAATTTTACTTAAAAAAGCGGATAAAGTGTCATTAGAAGCCTTCCTAAGAGACAATCTCCATTCTTTCCGAACTGACTATGCAAATGAAGACGAGATGTGGCTCAAATTCAAAGATATAGTAGCAACAGCAATTGAGAGATTCATACCTCATAAATTGGTAAGAGATGGAACTGATCCTCCATGGTACACAAAACAGGTCCGAACGCTGTTGCAGAGGCAACGGATAAAATATGCGAAGTTCAGAAGAACGCGGAATCCCGAAGATTGGCTAAAATTTACAGACGCGCGAAATTTGGCGCGGACTTCAATGCGAGATGCCTTTAATAGGTTCCACAACGAAACATTGTCTCGACATTTGGTAAAAAATCCGAAGAAATTCTTGTCGTATGTAAAGTACACAAGCGGCAAGACGCAGTCAATACCTTCGCTGCGCAGTGCCGATGGTACTGTTACCGACGACTGTGCCGCTAAAGCGGAGTTATTGAACGCAGTTTTCCGAAATTCCGTCACCAGGGAAGATGAATGGAATATTCCAGAATTTGAAACACGAACAGCTGCTAGCATGAGTTTCTTAGGAGTAGATACCTTAGGAGTGGCGAAGCAACTCAAATCGCTTGATACGGGCAAGTCTTCAGGTCCAGATTGTATACCGATTAGGTTCCTTTCAGATTACGCTGATACAATAGCTCTCTACTTAGCACTCATGTACAACCGCTCGCTCATCGACAGATCTGTACCTACAGATTGGAAAATTGCGCAGGTCGCACCAGTGTTTAAGAAGGGTAGTAGGAGTAATTCATCTAACTACAGACCTATATCATTGACGTCGGTTTGCGGTAGGGTTTTGGAGCATATACTGTATTCAAAAGTTATGAATCACCTCGAAGGGAACGATCTATTGATACGTAATCAGCATGGTTTCATAAAACATCGTTCTTGTGCAACGCAGCTAGCTCTTTATTCGCACGAAGTAATGTCCGTTATCGACAGGGGATCTCAAGTTGATTCCGTATTTCTAGATTTCCGGAAAGCTTTTGACACCGTTCCTCACAAGCGACTTCTAATCAAGCTGCAAGCCTATGGGGTATCGTTTCAGTTGTGCGACTGGATTCGTGATTTCCTTTCAGGAAGGTCGCAGCTCGTAGTAATAGACGGCAAATCATCGAGTAAAACTGAAGTGATATCAGGTGTTCCCCAGGAAAGCGTCCTGGGAACTCTGTTGTTCCTGATCTATATAAATGACCTGGCTGACAAACTGAGCAGTTCTCTTAGGTTGTTCGCAGGTGATGTTGTAATTTACCGTCTAGTAAGCACATCCGATGACCAGTATCAGTTGCAAAGCGATTTAGAAAGATTGCTGTATGGTGTGGCAGGTGGCAGTTGACGCTAAATAACGAAAAGTGTGAGGTGAGCCACATGAGTTCCAAAAGAAATCCGTTGGAATTCGATTACTCGATAAATAGTACAAATCTCAAGCCTGTCAATTCAACTAAGTACCTGGGTGTTAAAATTACGAACAACTTCAGTTGGAAAGACCACATAGATAATATTGTGGGAAAGGCGAGCCAAAGGTTGCGTTTCATAGGCAGGACACTTAGAAGATGCAACAAGTCCACTAAAGAGACAGCTTACACTACACTCGTTCCTTCTCTGTTAGAATATTGCTGCGCGGTGTGGGATCCTTACCAGGTGGGATTGACGGAGGACATCGAAAGGGTGCAAAAAAGGGCAGCTCGTTTTGTATTATCACGTAGTAGGGGAGAGAGTGTGGCAGATATGATACGCGAGTTGGGATGGAAGTCATTAAAGCAAAGACGTTTTTCGTCGCGGCGAGATCTACTTACGAAATTTCAGTCACCAACTTTCTCTTCCGAATGCGAAAATATTTTGTTGAGCCCAACCTACATAGGTAGGAATGATCATCAAAATAAAATTAGATAAATCAGAGCTCGAACAGAAAGGTTTAGGTGTTCGTTTTTCACGCGCGCTGTTCGGGAGTGGAATGGTAGAGAGATAGTATGATTGTGGTTCGACGAACCCTCTGCCAAGCAAATGTGAATTGCAGAGCAGTCATGTAGATGTAGATGTAGACCTAGATCTCCATGACACATGGCTCTTACATCTTGGGAACCAGTGTGGATGTATGAAGTTTACAGCCATTCTGCCAGTGAAATGCACCAGATATGTCTCATATGACATCCATAAAAAGATCAATGATGCAAAAATCTGCCTGATAACCTTCACAAATCAGTTCCTGTATATCCGCGCCGTCAACGTACCCATTCATCGCATCTCCCTATCCCTCAGGTCACCCGACGTCGCAGAGACCAAAGAACGCTAAACGTCATTCGCCTTCGAAAGCAAGCTTGTCAGCAAGCAGTTGCAGACATGTGGCGTCATTGTGTCAGGCGGCTGCCCAAGTACATTTACAAGTTACTGTGGTGGCTGGGATGTGTCAAATCGATGAAAGGCCCCGATGGCACACGGACGTCACAGACCGAGCTGATAAAGGACGACACTGGAGATTTATTATACAACGTCACGTGAGCACGGGAAGCAACCACCGTCGTCCCAATGTCTCTTGGCCATACAAAGCATCAAAGGCAGTCTACTCTGCATCAAGGTGGAGCAACTGGAAGACGTTCGTGACTGTGCGAAATTGCAAGACGGTATCCCCAACAAAATGGCGACAGTATAACACGTTGTGTGCGAGTTGTGCAACCGCAAACGTCAGGTCATCATAGTGATAAACGCGGAAGAGGGCGGGCGTGCTGTAATGCACACATTCTCCTCATTACTCTGGGACTTTGTACATGGACCATCTGTTGTATGTCTCTGATTGTGTAGAGGTGCTGAACGATTTTTCAGCATCTAAGGACATAATATCCTGCTGTGACCCATCACATGCCTTTGGTGCGAGGAGAACATAAGAAACCACCCGGGCTGGACAGTTTACCGCAGCAGTTCTACCACAATTTTTGTGACTTTATGGGTAAAAAGTGACTTCAGATGTTTCCAGAACTGATATATCCTTATTTCTCTGTCCCCACGAATTCACTGAAGCATCCTGATCCCAGTGATGAAACCAAGTGGTGGCTGTAGGTGGCAGGACTTTCACCCATTCACACTCCTTAACAACAGCTACAAGATCTTAGCCCGCATCCTAAGCCCACTTCTCCATGCTACTATGGGGCAAACAGTCTATACTAGTCAGATCTGCTTGGATGGTGTTGGAAAAGATTGTACACCACTAAGAGTGTACCACAACATAATAGCACTGATGGAGACCTACGAAGTACAGGGCGCCATTGCCGCTATCGATTTCGACCACAAATTCCACTGAGTCGACCATAGATTCCCATGAGCAGTTTTGGACTGCTTGGGCCTCTCTCCAGTATCTGCTGGGATGGCCCTTCGACTGACCTACAGGATGTGACACTGCCTAATGGTAAACGGTTACCAATTCAGTCGCATTGTTATGAGATGGGAAGTGGTTGCCCCTTGTCGGACAAATTATTTGCAGCAGCGCTTGAACGAGCTTTGCATCGTCCACGGCAACGATTAGAAGGCATTTGGATATGGTGCATTCGACTATGACGTGGTACTCACAAATCAGTTCCTGTTCAGAGTCTGAAATACACACAGCAATTCAGCAGTCACGCTAGTACAGGGTGATGCTGGTAGCATCATCAACATGAAGGAAACAAAATACACGATTGTCTGAGGAAGGTCTCCCCCAAACAACAGTTGTGCCTTTTAACATGGGGTTGCCTTCAAATATTTGCAGGTGCTGTTATCTAGCAATGTTCACTGCACAGTGGCAGCAATATACGACTGACTACTACACCAGACATGAGCAATAAACAGCATCGAATGGACATGCTCCTACAGACACATCTTGTCTCAAAACTTAATATTTCGCCTACGTCTTTCCCTTGATGGTTACGATGGCCGACAGGTTACAAGCAGGAAAAGGACATTCAGTGAGCCCTGGTCTCGGTTTTAAGGAGCGGTACAAGACCCTGACATTGCTGCATTGCGGATGGGGAGAGGGGTTGGGCGGTACTGGTTTAATTCATGTCTATAACCGCACTCGAATATTCTATCTCAACAGAGGACCTGCGCCCATGGGAATCTGACGGACAACCTACGATTGCCAGAGTCTGTCTCCTCTGACAGAGTATATTTTTCCAACAACCAGGACGAATGCAAGCTTTGCCCCTTTACTACATATTTCGCGATGCACACCAAAGCACACTCGACTTTTGGTTCCTACTGATGATGACACATGCGGTATCAGCTGCCATTTCGCCAATTATTTAGGCTCCCTATTTCAGGATCCTACTGATCATTGGGATGTTCTGGGTATGAGATGCTGTTACTGAAGAAGGTTCCTGGAGCTAATTGATCTTATATGGATGGAATAGGAGGGGACTCCCACCAAGAGATAAGGATTAAAATAAATAAATAAATAAATAAGAGCATAGAAAAACCTCCACAATTCCCTCCCTTATCGTGAAGCATATCGCGTGGGTGTGGAGAAGGGATGACCAGACCTCTCTTGTCGACCCCTGCTCTACCTGCCGTCTTGCTCCCACAGCAACTCTTCGAACAAATGTTGGTAGACCACTAGACATGAAAGGTAAAGGTTGACTTTAAGTCTCGTTCTGGCACAGTTTTAATTCTCCAAGAAGCTTATTTTTTATTGTCACTTCCTACAATCCTCTCACAGGCCATGCCTAAATATAGAATGATAATTATTTCCTTCTTTTGTGTCTCTTAAACCGATGCCCTTCCTTGTCCTCTTCTTTTTTATTCTTGACAATATCTCTTCTTTCTTTACTACCTGGTCATACACCATGTAACAATAAGCAATTAACTGATTTTATCAGAAAATCTCAGAACAATATTGACAATAACAATAATGAATTGAATAAAAAGACTTGAAAAGAACTTCATGAAATCTGCAAAACGAAAAATTTAAAAAATCATTCTAAACTTAATAAACAACAGTTAATTGAACTTATCAATTGACCTGAAGATAATATTAATGATATGGAAAATGAGTTTTATTTTCAAAAGGTTCTAGTAGATAAATGTTAAGTTATTAAATAAGAAACTTTCAGAAAAAATGTTCATGTTTTAATTTTCTGGAATATGTCAGTTTTTAAAAGTCACCTAAGTGAATTAACTGAAAACCTTCCACTTTCAAATCGAGAATGAAATGAATAATGTTGATAATCTAGCTTTTAATTGAAATTAAAGAACAAGTAATCACTAATTTTATGTATGTTTTAATACAAAATATAGCAATTGAAGCTAATACGAAATTTTATTGTGATTTTAAAAGATAAAACAAAATAGAACAATTTGACGTAGGTTAGTTCAGTTATGTCGTGTTCTGTAGATTATTTTCACGATTATTTTATCGAAAAGTCAGTATAAATTTGAAAACTGAATAAATAACAGAATAATGTAGATAGAGAGGTACAAATTGACACACATGCTTGGAATGACATGGGGTTTTATTAGACCCAGAGAAACACAAACGTTCAAAAAAAGTCCGACAGGTGGGGCTTCATCTGATCAGAATAGCAATAATTAGCATAACGAAGTATGACAATGCAAATACGACGTTCTTTATAGGAAATGCTCAATATGCCTACCATCATTCATCAACAATAGCTGTAGTTAAGGGATAATGTCGTGAACAGCACTGTAAAGCATGTCCGGAGCTATGGTGAGGCATTGGTATTGGATGTTGTCTTTCAGCATCTCTAGAGATGTCGGTCGATCACGATACATTTGCGACTTCAGGTAACCCCAAAGCCAATAATCGCACAGACTGAGGTCTGGGGACCTCTGAGACCAAACACGACGAAAGTGGCGGCTGAGCACACGATCATCACCAAACGACACATGCATCAGATGTTCCACACGTCTACCAATACTGTTTTTGTTTTGGTTCTAATAAAACACCATGTCATTCCAAACATGTGTGTCAATTTAAACCTCTCTATCTACATTTTTCCGTGGTTTATTATGTTTTCAAATTTATACTGACTTTTTGATCACCCGGTTTATACACACATGAAAAGTACTGATATTAATACTACTGAAAGTTTTACTTCTGCACATGCAGCTACATTTAGAGATGCAAATTTCTTATTTTTTCTACCAGTTCTGAAACAGAAACTCGTCCATGGAATAGAAGGAGGTGTCCAGAATAATGGATTTTACGTTAGATCTTAAACTTGATCTGCTACCTGCCAGACAATTTATGTTGTTGGGCAAATGATCAAAGACTTTTGTTGCTGAATAATGTACTCCTTATTGAGCAAGTGACAGCTTCAATAACGGATAGGAAAGGTCATTGGTTCCTCTAGAGTTGTACATATGAACATCACTGTTCCTTGCAAACTGAGATGGATTATTTATAACGAATTTCATTAGCAAATATATATACTCTGATGGTGCAGTTAAAATACATAACTCCTTGAATAGGTGCCTACATGACGTCCATGGGTGAACACCAGTAATTATTCTCACTTCCCTCTTTTGTGCAATCCATACTTTATGTTAAACTGACTAGTTACCCCAGAAAACAATACTATAAGACATTATTGAGTGGAAATATGGTAAGTACATTAGGAGCCTGATCTGTTTGTTACCAAGACTAGCGATCATATGAAGAGTGAAAGAAGCGGAACTTAATTGTTTGAGAAGCTCAGTAATATACTTCTTCCAGTTCAAGTTGTCATCAATGTGAACCCCCAAAAATATGGAGAATTCTACCATATTAACAGAGACTGTTCAAACGCTACAGCAATTACTGGTATGACTCTATTCAGTGTACACAACTGGATACAGTGAGTTTTTTCAAAATTAAAATAGGGTCAATTTTCTGAAAACCTCTCAATAATTCTTTGAAAGATATCCTTCACAATATCTTCAGCTGCTTTCTCTGGAATTGGATTTATTATAACACTCATGTCATCTGCAAAAGTACTAGTTCTACTTGTTAAGTGAGAGGTCATTCACATGAATAAGAAACAGCAAAGGACCCAAAATTGAACCATGTGTGACTCCCTTTGTGATATCTACACATTCAATAGACTTAACCACCCTTCTAACATTATTCTTGTTATTCAGCACAACTTTTCACTTCACAGCTTCTGTATTTCCTCCAGTAGTTTTCATTACATTACCACCTAAACCTTCAATTACTTGTTTAACTTGTTCAGTTTCATTGATAACTGGTTAATCTCCTTTTTAGTATATTTTATGATCTTTTCTTGATTTTTTCATTTTTAAACTCTGTTTCTGATCTCTGTGTATTTTTCTGTTTCGTTTTTCTTTTAATAAACAGCTTCAGGATTGTATTTTGAAAAAATTTACAAGGATAAAAATCAATAATTTCTCTTATATTACATTCATTGCTTATGTATAACAGTTTATAATTGTGTTTAACGCTTAGTGTTTAAAAAATTATTACTCTCTTCTTTGTATTTACCATTATTAATTTTTCTTTTGATATCCATCATCATAAAAACAAATTCATCTTTATTCCAAAATTTACTATACAATTCAGTAAAAATGTCAAATTTTAAATCATCTTTATCTCATCTCACATAATAAATATAACTGAAATGTCTATCATTATGTTGAAAATATTACAGAAATTAAGATTATATCTAACTCTTTGTTTTCGTATTTATGAACAGTTTGATATAAGTAAGACCAATCAGTTCCTTTGTGTCTACTTCTACTGAAATATTCTCTAACTATATCTTGATTTTCAAGACTGAAATCATCAAAAACTACAATGTAATTATTTTCACATTCATGTAATGGTATAATTTCATCATCATTTCCAATGAAACTAGTAATTTTTACATTAACTTTATATTCAGTTTCCTTACACCTTTTTATAAATTCTTGATTTTTGTTTGATCTGAACTTTAAATATAAATATAGTTTCTTCCAAGTTAACCATCCTGGTGCCAGAATGTAACTGTTACACATAAATGTACTTTTCCACAGGTGCCAGAATGTAACTGTCACACATAAATGTACTTTTCCACAACCACTTAGTCCTATTAACAAACATCATATATAACATTGTAAAAGTTTTCTATATTTCAATTTTCCTTTTCTTTTCATGTTTTCTTAATTTTGGTTTCCTATCTGTTAGTGATTTACATAATTGTTATTAATGCAATTGTATGGAGTATTTGAATTAAGTGAAAATTCATCAATTCTGAAAAAAATTAACTTTCCAAGTAAAATAAACATTTAGAAAATATTCATTGTTGGATTGATTCAACTTTTTTAATTCCATATGTTATAATGAAAAACAATATGCTATATACCAAGCAGAAATGACAGAAATTGCTGTTTGTCTATATAGTTTGTAAAGCTTTTCAAATGATTCAATAAAAGTGTCTTATAACATGAAAGATGATGATATTTTTCGAATATATTGACAGTGATATTAAATTGTGTGTGGATGAACAAGAATGTACCTGACAATTTTTTAAACCTATGAAAAAACAATAAGTCGTTATATTTCTCAAACCATCATATTTGAATTAATAATTATAAATTTTTTCTAGCTGATGGCATGTCTTTTAAACATAATGATTATATTCACTAATAAACTAATATTGTTTCTTACTTTAAACCAAATGCTGTATTTGGTGGACCAATAATTTATAATCTAAATTAACATATAAATATTCAAATTTTTGATATGACTTAAAACCTAATATTTACTATCGGTAATGACAACAATAATTTTATCAACTTAAATTGTGCATGTGTAACAGTAATTTTAAAAACGAATTAAGAATTTTTTCCTTACTAAGTCATGGACAAAATCGAGAGTTATTAATTTTAATCATTTCCTGTTAATGAAAGCAATTTAAATATTCTTATCATAAAAATAGAACCTTAAGTTAATGGACACATCCTAGTTGTTCACAAATTCAAATGACATTTGATGTTATTCACACAGATGGAACAGTTTTTTCAGCTTAGGATAGTAAATCGAAATTTAAAGTAACTACTAATTATATCTTATAATTCTTTGTTGTTGTTACAGTTCAAAAAAAGGAAGCAATATTTTATATAGAATAGAACATTCATTTTTTTCTTCATTCCATTAACTTTATTTCTATTAAGTTTATTAATTTTGGAAGGATATATTCTGAACCACAATAAAAATTAAAAGCAAACAAAATGAAGTACTTTATCTATTACTGATATTGATGGATTTTTAAAGGATTTTAAATAAATAATTTGAGAAAGTGATTTAACAGCAATTTCCAATTGAAATTCAAGGAAAGATCAAGAATAATGTTTTCTGCAATGGACTACTAATAATGTTAACAGCATACATTCAAAAGAAAGTAAAATTGTTGTACAAAGTATGAAGATTAATATTCCGGGTGTTAAATATGAACCAGAGTACCACTTGAGCTACAACAAGAAACACTGAAAATCCAAAAAAAGTATTATTTTCTTTTTTCAGACTTTAAATAGTGGAATTTGCTGGAGTAAATGAAAAAAGAAATTTTGAACCAGATATCACTAATTATGGTACTTCTGCAGAATTTGATATGCATTAGTATAATTTTGTAGTTTTCCAAACTAATAAAAAATCATAAGTTGCATGATTTGCTTTATTTCATCATGTTAAATTACAATATATTTATATAAATATGGAAGACATGAAGTTTTAACCCTAGACTTAAGGAATCTTCATTTCCAAATAACATTCAAATGCTCATGATGCTTTTAAAGATTTTAAAAGAGTAACACAATCAAGTAAAGATATAAATGTTAACCCATCCAATTTTATTCAAAATTGTCCATTATTTAAAATTAGCTATGTAATAAATGTATTTAGCGGAATTAAAGTTTGAACTATAGACATAAATATGTGAATTGTTTATGAAAATATACCATAATGTAGATTTGCACATATTAATTATGTGTGGTAAAAAGAATTTAACTTACAGTCAGAACATAGAATCCAATTGAAATTTTTAATTACATAAATGAATAAAAGGTGCCAAAGTTTTAAAAATTTATTTTCATTTTTACATTTCCTTTTGAAATACTTTGATAAACAGAGAAGATGAAAACAGAAAAAATATCAGTTTCAAAAATTAAAATCTTTGATAAGTGTTTTAATATTTGAAAAACTAAATTTTTCTATTTAAATAAGAGCAAAACAAATGAATGTGAATGGTATTATTGAAAATCTAGGAAGTGAACTTAAAAGTTATTGTAATGGTTTTGTGGCACTGTTCATCAAACTATTGGAACTCAAAATAAATAAATCTTACACTATTTCAAAACCTGAAACTTTAAAACTAAAGATAGTGACAGACTTTATTACTCTTACAAGATAAATGTAAAATTATTCTTCCAGATCATTTTACTACAATCTTTTCAATTTATTTATTGACACGAAAAACAAAGTAAAGCAAATTAGTTCAGGTTACTGAATTTCAAGATACCTTAGATTCTTTGTATTTTGTTATTTTTCAATTAAATGAAAATTTAATTTGTCATCATAAACAAATGTTTCACTCTGAAATACAGTGAAACTGAAATCTAGGTTTTAAATCTGGAAATTTTCGAAAATACTCAATTTGCTCCAGAATCGGCATCAATATGCTACTACTATTTCAATATGCATTAAATATTAATACAAGTAATGTTAAAAACAGAAACAGACTATTGCACTACTTTGAAAAAGAAATTAAACCTGAAACTTCATTAAAGACAGCAGCAACTCTCTTTTCGTCTCATTTCTGCTGTAGTAGTTTTATTCAAAACGCAGTTGAGGCATTGACTTAGAGCCTAAACTTTGCAATGAGAAACCACAAAACTATGCAAGAAATCCCTCGTACTTACTTCATTTGAAGAAATCGGCTCTTGAACTTTTTAATGCAATTTTCTTGTGGAATGTCGCTGTTACCATTTATATTCTCAGCCCCTCAATTGACGACGACATGTTAATTCTTTCTGTGACAATGTCGTTCACGGTTAAATAAATTCCTTCCCATCATACAAGGCTCTTAAATCAAATACCTGAAATACCTCACATCGAAACGAAGGGTTTTTCAGTAGAAAGGCGACAGAAGAGGAAGCCTCGCACCGTCGAATATTTGGCAGCGCTCCTGAATTCCACTACATGACAAAAGTTAGAAGGTTTCCATGACTGTGCTCAGGACTTCTTTGACGTAAATCTCCGTTTGTAGCGTAGGAATGCGTGGCATTTCCTATTCCAGGTTCCTCACGTCGCTCCTCAGACGTTCTTCTCCAGACGTGCGACCTACTGGGCGATGAAGCTGTGCGCACAACACAGCCGGGCTGTCTTCCCTCCAGCTGCTCCGTAGTCGAAGTTTCAGTATGAGAATCTCCTTTCGCACGCTGAGCCTCAGAACCACAGCACGCAACAGGCGTATTGTTCGCCGATCGTCGTGTATGCGAAGAGTCTCCTGCCTCTATATGGCTTCTTTGTTCTGAGAAAGGACGAAGCCAGGTCAGTTTATAACGAAAAACAATTATTCTGAAACAAGATATCGTCTGTATCTCTCTTGCTTCATTCTGTCAGAAAGATGCTTTGGAGGAGAAAGGCTTCGAAAGCCACGCGTTTTCATTACTATAAATTCAGAATGGACTAGCCAAATAAGTAACAACAAACACTGTCAAACTTCTTTTGTCCAACGTATAAACAACATTCAGTGTGATGTAATGGGTGTTCGATTAAAACCATGAGCAAGTAGTTAGTAAAACTTTATGTTACATAAAACGGCACACAGAGCTACAGTGTGTAATAAACTCTGCTCACATTCAGTAAGTCTTGCGAGTTAAGACCATTAATGAAATAAATACATATTTAACATCATCAGCCGATTCAAATTTCAGTAATAGACACTTACTACAAGAAACTCCTACCTATGAAATGACTAAGTCGAAAAGAAAAGCTGAAGAACGTAACATTTGAACAGCAACTAGAACTCAACACATACACAAAGGATATTATGAGCAATTACAAATTTCGTTACAATACATTCGGGTGAAGTATGCAGTCAGTGAAAGAATATTAGAATAGGGCGTGTCGTTGTCGCCAATGACTATAAAAATGTGCAAATCTTAACAAGGAAGGCTCTAGAAAGTTCTTGGATGGCCTTTCGTTTGTTCGACAACGAGGACACAAAGGAGATCTAGACTGTCACAAATCAGCCTAGCTACTTCCGTTACTTTGGTTTATTCTGTTACATCTATTGTTTTTTACTAATGGTAAATGTCGTCTCTTTGCCAATACGATAGTTAAATTGGTACTCACATCGAGCAAAATACATTAACCAAACAACAGGCAACAAGTTCGATAAAAATATAAAAAGAACATAAAACCACTTCCCCCCAAGATGAATATCGTTCTTCGAGTCTTAATTAATTCACTTAAGACGAGTAGCAGAATGGTACCTTCTGGAAGATTCCAGCAAATTATTCCCTGTTATCAACTCAATGATCCACCGACGATTCTGTGTGTTGTAGTAAGATAATCGTGCTAAACGGCACTAACGCTCATTCTACATGTAGCATTATTTCCCGTATTTCCGAGTTTTTCGTGGTCCCAACGATGTCAACGAACGTATAGAAGGAATTTGCTCAAGGAAATCTTAATTTTCCTGTTACAATCCTCGAGTGATTGAAGTGTGGGTAAATTTCGAATCATTTTAAATTGTACCTCTTTCGTTGACGTCAAAACCACCAATGCAGATAGGACACTGGCGATGCGACCGTGTATAGGGGGCGTTCAAAAACAGACGAGTTGCAGCCATAATTACAGAAACTGATGACTATGTCTTCGAAATATTGACCTTGGCTGTTGAGACACTTACCCTACTTTGACACAAGGTGGTAAATGCCTGTCTCATAAAATTCCTGGGGCTGTGATATTAACCAGTTTCGCACGTACAGCTGGACGTCGTCGTCCAAGGCGAATCGTTTGCCCCTCAGATCGTTTGACCTAGATGGCCCCCTTCTTATTGACTTCCTGCATCCTGCGATAACAGTGAATACCCAGCGTTGCTCGCAAACCTTGACCACTCTTCGTCTATCGATCAAATCAAAATGACCAGACAGTCTCACCCGTGGGGTCATTCTGCTCCACGACAATGCAAAGTCTCGTACGGAGAACACACTATCGACACTCCTGCAGAAATTCTAATGGGAGGTTCTCGGCCACCCTCCATACGGTCCGGATATCTCTCCCTGTGATTACGCCATTTTTGGCTCCTTTAAAAAAGGCTCTGAGGGGTAAACGATTCACCTCGGACGACGACGTCCTGCTGTACGTGTGGAACTAGTTAATATCGCAGTCCCGCAAATCTTATGAGACAGCCATTCACCGCTTTGTGCCACAGTGGAACAAGTGTCTAAACAGCCAGGGTTAATACTTGTTTTATATACAGGTTTCTGTAATTATGCCACCGGCTCGTTTCTTCTTCAAATCCCTTTATAAAATACTGACCTCGAGATGACTGGGTGTTGTTTTGTCGTCTTCATCATCATCATTCATCTCCATTACGGTCGGAGGGAGGCAATGGCAACCCACCTCCACTTGGCCCTTGCCTAGTAAGGCGGCGCGGGTCTTCCGCGTCGCTCCCCTACGCTCTGTAAAGAAGTATGGGACTCATCATCATCATCATCATCATTATCATCATAAAATACTGAATCAGTACTGACACAAAGTTTCTATGGAACAGTGTGCCTACTTAGCTGAGTGGTAACGTGCTTCTCTGCTATGAAGCGGGCCGGGTGTGGTGCCTCCCGGCCAATGATGCCACACGATCATTTCATTTTTTTTCTCAGGAATAAAAATCGATGTTGGTAAGCAGGATTGAGAGACTACATGGAGATGTACATCAAGATCACTGCACAAAGTATTAGTCACAGCGTTGAAAGATCACACAGCTCACTTCAGAACATTGTAGATGGCGTAAAACCCTCCAGCGCTGACGCAAGCTGTGGCGGTGAAGCGGACAGTGCGCTTGCGAGCGCACACACCCACGCGCGCGCCTGTGTGTGTGTGTGTGTGTGTGTGTGTGTGTGTGTGTGTGTGTGTGTGTGTGTGTGTGTGTGTGTTATTCGACGTATGCTGTACAACGTGAACCATATGACAGGCCGTAATAACAGCGGTCGTAGAAACATCCTAACCTACAGGCTTTTAACAGTCAATGTTAGCCTGACAGAAATTGCTACAATCAGTGAATTCAAGTCTATCTTAATCAGTATTCGCACCCTGCTAAGAAAATGTTATGCAATGGACGGTTTCGGTCAGGTATCCCACAAGAGACCATATCTCACAATGGCACATAACGATGAATGTCTTCAAAGGACCAAAAAACACCAAAACTAGTCGGTAGCTGACGGGAAGAGTGTATTGTAGTTCGACGAGTCGTGATTTTTGCCTCTTTACAAATAGTACAAGATGTCGAGTACACTGACAGCCAAATTTGGCCGGAGGTTGGCTGGTTGATATGGGGGAGGAGACCAAACTGTGAGGTAATCGGTCTCATCGGATTAGGGAAGGATGGGGAAGGAAGATGACCGTTCCCCTTCCAAAGAAACCACCTAGGCATTTACCTGAAACGATTTAGAGAAATCACGGAAAACCTAAATCAAGATGGCCAGACGCGGGATTGAACCGTCGTCCTCCGGAATGCGAGCCCACTGTGCTAACCACTACGCCACCTCGCTCGGTAGTGGCCAGAAGTGCCTCTAAGACTGTTGAGGGCTTGAGGCGTCCACTTTGACGAAAACAATGCTGCCGCTGTAAAAGACTAACATAGGTGTATTGATAAGACGGATGCGTAGGTTCCAGGGCAGGACACACACAATGATAGTAACACAGAACAGTGACTAGTAAAACGTATTAATCAACATTGATTGGTAACGCTGGATAATCAGTTGTAGAATGCAGGTTTAACCTACACAGCGTGCTTTGACTACCGTTCCATGAACACGAACTAGCTGATTTTCTCTGAACTGTCATGTGATGAACGGAGATGATATAAAATCAGACATACAGGAAATGAAATCAGACGAAGAATTGCAGCATACCCGAACACAAAACAATTAAAAACAATGTTAGGGTTATCTGGATCCAAACGAAATGTGAGGGGATGGAGTTATATGGTCAGATGAATGTGATGAGGTATTCCAGAAATTAGAAAGGAGTTTCCTCAAAAGTAATATACGGTCTCGCCCAGATTTCAATCTACAGTTCTCCATAGCTGCTGATCCATGTGGATAAGCATCACAAGGGGAACTAATTGAAAACTGAATTTTGTCAAGCGCGGAAACTAGACACCAAGCTAAAAAATGCTTCAAATGACTCTCAACACTATGGGCTTAACGTCTGAGGTCATCAGTCCCCTAGACCTAGAAGTACTTAAACCTAACTAACCTAAGGGTATCACGCACATCCATGCCTGAGGCAGGAGTCGAACCTGAGACAGGAGCAGGAGCGTGTTTCCGAACTGAAGCGCCTAGAACCACGCGGCCACAGCTGCCGGATATGCACTGTGGAACAACCCGGCAAGCACCATAACAGATTACTTCGCTTACGGTAGCCCGAGGAATCCGGTGTAAATGAGCATACTTTAAAAAAAAAAAAAAAAAAAAAAAAAAAACGGCCACGGAATGAAATTTGACGAAACTCTTTCCTGAGCTGCACTAACGGCTTCTGGTAGTCTGTAGTGAAAGAAGCCACTGGAATAAAAAATCTGTGGTAACACACGAAACAGACGGGGGCCTGCCGCAGCATGAGAACATCGAACGCTGAATCAGCTTCATCATCAGTTCCTTTGGGTCTTTGTCCCATGTCAGCGCGGGGTCGGCCGTGTTACTATAGATCTGGCGGTTTTAGTAGCAGAGGGTGAGCGAATGGCCGTCCTGTCGCCACCCTGAATCCCCTGGGACAGAAGTAGTGTCCCCCAGCTGTCTGTGTGTAGTGTAAACCATGGAATTGTGATAACGTCTTCAGATGTCTGTGAATTGTGTAATTGAGGCGGAACGTGGGGACCAGTCCGGTATTCACCTATCAGGATGTGGAAAACCGCCTAAAAACCACACATCCAGGCCCTCGATGTTACTCCGCCAGGCGGATTCGATCTGGGGCTGGCGCGCCTATCCGAGTCCCTGAAGCAGCGCATTACTGCTTTCGGCTACCCCAGCGGGTTATACAGTCAACGTTTACCCATATATAACGATGCCCCGAGCCTTAGAGACCTGACAGCTGGCAGCTGCTGCATATAAGGGCGCACCAGCAACCCAATGGCAGTCCTACAACTTGACAATAGCAAACGAATGCTTGGCTGCGAGATCGTGTAATTTCAGTTACATGACCCTGCTGGAAACTTGAGATCTTTTTATTGAACCAATAAAGGACGTCCAACATCCCTCCTCCTCATCCTCAGCACCCTATCAGAGTACGATGACAGCCACTTCAGCCAATATACGCTTAAGAACCAAAACTTTTCCCATTCAGTATGCCCTGAGAAAGGGCATTTGCAACAGTGACCGACATGTTGGAGTATTTTACACACTGAAAATGGGAACACACACCCAGGTGAATTTTATTGACTGTGACAACTTACGTGGAAACCTACGGTTACAAAAATATTCGTTAGCTGGAAAGTCGAGTGAAGTGCAACGATGACCTTATCTTTTATACTTCGTGCAAAATTCTTGCATGTCAGAGAAAGCGAGAATCGTAAGAACAGTTAGCAACAGGAATATACGCTTCATATAGATGGAGGACTCTGGCTGTATTCTCTTGTATCCTTGAGATAAGGTCGGTTACATGCAACTTCCAGAGAATTTCTTCATGACGACATTGCAATGCACTTCGTTTCATTCATGTATTTTAAAGTTACTAACTTGTTTTCTATGGTATTCAAAGGCACTTGCCTGCCTGGCACAGAGACACAAATAGGCAAGCTAGTCGGTGGTTTTATTGTGTTTCTTGCTCCAAATCACTTCATTTATGGCTACATTGTGAATCGTACAGCCAATCAGTTGCACGCAAGCATAACTCTAAGTTGCTAACTACTGCCATGTTCAACATTTTACAGTTCCCTTTTTTGATGAATGGGCACATCGAACACCGAGTCAAAAGGACAAATCAACAAGAGTTGTAAGATATATTATCCCTCGCACAGAAACCTCAGGAATGACAAATTTTGGTCCAAACTGCACCATCCCGTCTTTTCAGCGTCAGCAACATATGCCATAAGCATTAGTGACGATGTACATAAGCGCGTGCCAAGAGGTCTCTGGCAGGCATACCATCCGACATTTGCCAGAGTGTGCTTGGCCGTAAGCTCGAGTATAATCACTTGACGCGTCTGGAAACCCGAGAATGTTTTATTCAGTGTTACCGCCGCAAGACTTTGCTCTCGTATGTCCATTATTGGTGTTTTCATTATTATACAGCGCTACGGTATAACTGCAGCTCGTTTTCCATTCCCATATCTCCACCAACGTTCGTCCCTAGTAGCTGAGTAGTCAGCGCGACGGAATGTCATACCTAACGGCCCGGGTTCAATTCCCGGCCGGGTTGGAGATTTTCCACGCTCAGGGACTGGGTGTTATGTTGACCTTATCATCATCATTTCATCCCCATCGACACGCAAGTCGCCGAAGTGGCGTCAACTTGAAAGACTTGCACGAGGCTACCGGTCTACCAGACGGGAGGCCCTAACCACACGGGACTTTCATTTCTATCTCCGCCAATGGTAAGCAGTTCAGCAAACAGGAACTTGCAATTCCACTAACGAAGACAAATAATTTAGACCCCGATGAAGGCCTTGTTACATCCCTCCAATATCCTACCGGATCACGATAACAGCCTCGTCCACCAGTGTATAAGAAACGAAACTTTTCTCATTCAACTGTTAGCTAATACACCGTGAAGAAGTTCATCTGTGACTGTGAACAAAACACCGGAGAAAATTACACGTTGAAAATCCAGTCACATACCCAGACGAATTTTTTTAACAGAATCAAATATTTGTTCAAGATAAGCAGTTCTTCTTCAAAAGACGATTGTGTGGAAGCACTTTGATTTTTTGACCAGGATGTAACAGCAGATTTGTGGCTGATTTCTTTTGAGTCGTGTAACAGTTTTATTCTTTCTGTCGTAATATTATCATGCGTATGTGGTAGTTTTTCTCCTAAGTTACACTCATTGTGACTTGTATGCTATGTTAAGTATTGTGGGTACCGTATTCCACACCACTTTCGCATTTTATGTAAACATGAACTGGTTTGTTTCGAAGTGTAATTCACAAAAATTCACCTCATTGTGTAGGGCCTGTGTCTATGACGTCTTGCTTTAATTGGTAACCTCTTCTGCTATTAACTATTTCTTGTGCTGAAAAAGAAACTTTATTGTTTAATAAATATATGTAGTTACAAGAGGACTGTATGTAGGCACGATTGTGATGTGTTACTTCATAACTCTCACACTCATTAAGAAACCTAAAGAAAGATAAATGTAATGTGTTTCTCCTTTTCATCGCTAAAATTTACTGCTCTACGTATGCTCCATTCTTTAGAAATCTGCACGGATTATACAATTCGTATTCTTCGTATATCGTATTTGACAGTGTAGCTTATTATCAGCCTGGCGCTGTGCGCTGTATAACAAACGTGAGTGGCAATGTTGCGGCTATACGTATACGTCACAGTGTAGTTCTATCCCTAAATCGTTATGAGATGTGTCCAAGGTGTTCACCACTGATCATATGGTCACATGCAGTGCTATTCTTCCTTTTCCTTTTAGGCATTACCTTACTTCTAACGACATGGCCGAGCGGTTCTAGGCGCTACAGTCTGGAACCACACGACCGCTACGGTCGCAGGTTCGAATCCCGCCTCGGGTATGGATGTGTGTGATGTCCTTAGGTTAGTTAGGTTTAAGTAGTTCTAAGTTCTAGGGGACTGATGACCACAGCAGTTAAGTCCCATGGTGCTCAGAGCCATTTCAACCATTTTTCTAACGACATGTAAGAGTGCTGCCATTCATTAAATCAGGAGGCAATTTTGTCCAACTCTTTCTCCAGCTCTTTAGCGTCGTTAGACAACTACTCTTCCCTGCAAACGCTGCATCTTCAGTGAACAATGTTGTATATCTACTGGTCCAGTTTGATAAAGTTGATTTGAAACCTCTGAAGTCCCGTTACGCTTACTTCGGGCAAGCCAGATGTGGCTTTAGTAACTGTAAAATTGCCACCGGCCGGTGCAACATACTGGGTTATATTGTAAAAGGAGTCTGCATCTTCTTTAAACCCTTCTGCTTCTATTCCTGGTCCTTATTCACCTTTGGTTTGTTGTTTTTCAGATCACACCTTTTGCCACATGCCATAGAGCTTTGGAAAACCACTATTACTCTTATTAACAGAATGGGAAGACATGCTGTATCCCCGTTTTCAGTGTCATGCGAAGTCTCTATGAATGTTTACTAATACCTGACGCAATGAGTTATCCGAAAAAAGCGCACCGGAAATTAATATTGAGATTTCAGCGTGAAGATGCATGGAATGGATTTTATTAAATATTCATTATGCATTTCTCAGGCAAGGCTCTTTTCATGAGTGACTTTACAGGGGATACAGATAATGGTGGAATGAAAAGGAGGGGGGGGGGAGATTATATTCCATGAAAGAGATATATGTTAGCTAGATATTTCTTCATTTCCGACTCACGCATTGTTTAAAATGAACAATCTTATTACCACTAATCCTTAAGTGACGTGTGGATTTACCATATACATCTACCTTTACAATCAATATCGGAAAGGGGATCTTGGCCAAAGATGACAAGGCAACATAACACTCGTGCGAGCCAATTTGAACCCAATTCCAGGAGGTTTCAAAGAATTTCCACACTAGCATGCACTACCGTGAAACATGGATCTGTAAAGATACTAGAAGGAAAGCGCCCTATGCTGATTAAAGATCTAATAATTCAAATAAATAGTAACCTGTCAACATACTCTGACTTGTAAATAATAGATTTCAGCTATCAGTCGTCCTTTATAAATTTTATTGGCATATCTAGATTTCAGCTAGCAACTATCCATTCTCAATGCACTGTCATTTTTTATCAATGCATGTAATGCCTGTTGGTCGGGCTTTATCCACGGTTCATTGAACAATGCTATCACTAGGAGCGGTGTCTTCTCAAAGCATTCCAGATTCCTTCGCTGCACGCATCTTCAGAGTTCTGGTGACGAGGGGGGCGGGGGGGCTAAACAATCGCCAGAACGCTAAAGAAGCGCCAAGCGTTTACTCAGTCGGTAGGACGCTAAAAAAATTCGGGAGGCCGTCGTTATGAACCCACAATATTTACAGGACGAAATATAGAACCGAAATGCCTAGACAGTTTCCTAAAATTTGGGCGTTTGTTTGCTTGACCAACTGCAAAACTAAAAAAAAAAGTAGTGGGACGTTAACTGTCCTCGGCCACATTAAGCCACGTGCCAGGTTTGAACAATATTCAGTGGAAGGTTTTCAAGACTGTTCAACGATAACTAAGATAATGTTCCCTGACGACTATTGTTAATGTGCACGCCCAGTTACTCGCACGTCTCCAATTACTCGCACATCCACACATTTGCAGAGCGTACTCATCATGGAGTTCACTAAAACCGTGAAAACAGGTTGCCGATATGAAACTCTAATAATAATAATGAGAAACCGGACAAGTGGAAGTAGGAGTCGCATTCCAAGGCTCTGGTACAAACGTATAAATGTGTGTAGATAATAATAATTATTTTGCTGTGCACAGTAGCCTGATGCTGGTTGTTCTATATGACACCATTTTGGCTACTTGTGTGTCCATAACCTACACCAGTTATCCAACCACGGAATGGGTATTAAGTTTGACGTGGAGTCCCAACCACTTGTTGTTTCTATCGACTCTTCGCATCGTTAAGAGGTGTACGCTAGGTTAAAAACAGAACTGAAAACTCTGCCGTCCGACCGAGACTTGGTCCCAAGACCTATACGTTTGCAGGCACGCACATTATCGCTAGATCATCAGGACCGATATTGTAGAATTTGTTTATATATATGTTTTTAAGAGTGAGTTTCTGGGTATCAAAATGTGTTGTACACATGGCAGTTTCTTTTGTTTACATTGATTTTGAAGCTTTTTTTTTCGCCGCCAAGGGACCGTAGGACTTAATACGTCTACCCGTTCCCGACAAAAAAGTGTCTCAAGAAAGCGACAGACAGACGCACAACAAACGGCCAAGAAATATTTTTATGTGATATAATTACTGATTAACAATGTTCGAAGTTTTTCCTTTACTTGTACTATGAAACCGGACTTCTTGTAAAATTCCACGCTTCCAGATCAACGGGAAGTATCCTACAGGTTTTGATGAGTCAGCTTATGAATATCGAAATAGGTGACACAAATTACCAGACTTTTAGACTGCGTTGACTTATAACGTGATTCCCAATCTTTCTTAGACCATTACCTCTAAGTGAAATGATACATTAGCAAGCAAGCAGCCCCTCCCCCTCCCTGACATCTGTTTGCTTCGCCTCCCCCACATAATCACCAACCTTACCAAGTAACTAAGACATAGAATTTTTAAAATGATAAAAGACGAATGACATTTGTGTGGCTGTGGTTTTGTTAGAATGACTTGCAAAGGAATTCGTTGTGAGACGCAATTCCTACCTGCAACTTCCCCTACATTACTCTTTGCCATTGCTGCACTTGACCGACCTGCACACTGCAACCCCATTTAAAATTAAACAAGTTTAGATGTGTGCACTTCATCGCTGCACTCGTTACCTCTGAAATGATTGAAATTGGTCGACTTCAGGCTGTTAATGCTTTGTATCTAACCACTCTAATAATAACAATAATAACATTGTGTACAGCACTATTGTAGTCATTGTGTAGTTACTGCTGAGTTGTGGTGTCAGTAGCAGTAATAGACACCAGAAGATCCTGAGGAAGATCCCAGCAGAGGGGTCGAAACGTCGATCATTTTAGATGAAACATAACGCGGCCAAATAACCCAGAAGATTTTAACTTCAGTGATAACGGCCACGGAAGCCTATAGACTTACATAATTTATTTATCTTTTTCGAAACAAGTAGCGGAGCAATTTCTGCACTACTGTGGGAACTATCTACAACTTGGAGAATACATTTGCTTGATATATTTAGCATTTGTACCGTTTATGTCTCAATTTCATCATCAGCACTGTACGGGTCAATGCACAACACATGTATGAAAGGAGTAGGGTGTGGGAGGAACCTGTAACCTCCACCGTATTAATGCTACTGAAGCGAAAAAGTAATTATTGATAACTTATAGAATCAACATTAGAGTCTTATAAAACTGTGATAAAAGTAATGATCATTTGAAAATTATGTAGCTTTGTGACTGAAACAGAATCGACACGTTTAGTTTTTACCACTCTGAAAATTTCATTTTATCCCTTAGCGGATAGTTACCCACCGGCTGGGAACCACTGACTTATAAGCTCTACTTTTTCGCGTTGCAAAGGGGCGGTAGACTTTGTATTTCAAGGTGATACCTCTACCCTTTACTGAGAAAAAGGGGTCGTAGTACTCGGACAGACAGACAAAAATGTCAGTCTATGGGTGTTTATGGATTATGGTAAGACACCCTAACATAAAATTCGTGCCTACGCAGTGCTTCAGACAGTATAGGAATATTACAAACAGAACAGAAGACTATTCTGCTGGACTCATTCCGTGTAAGACAGGAATTACAAATGACACTTAGATGAAAGGGGGCTGAAACAGACAGTGCGCCCAACGATTATCTTAAATCCACCTGTTACCTGCACCTATTGTTTACGAGATCCCGGTTCTGAATAAAGAAGCCAGTATTTCACTCGAAACCTTTTTGTTCTCAATTTAGCTGAGGTTCAGACAGAAGTTTGTTTTCCTCCCGAAACGTCATAACTTTGAGCGAAGGATATGCTCTACGATTCTGCAACGCACCGACGAGAGAGACGTAAAATCTAACTTAATTTCTCTCAGGGCCTGGTGCCCTTTCGGTAAACTTGACTTTCGTAGTCCACTCTCGGACAAAATTTAGCAAGTTTCGTATTTCCAATACAGCCCTTGTCTTTAATACAACTAATACTCTACGCTCTAAACTGAGTCATAGAACAGTAAGATACGTGTAGAAATCCTGGAGATCGCCAACTGCGAAGCCTTTTATGTTGGGCAGACCGGAAGATCTGTTTTCACACGCTTTAGAGAACACACAGGTATACACAACAGAACAACTTTTGTGAACCTTGTCCGCATATCTAAGCGTAAAGTAGTAGACATGCGCCATACGCGAAAAGTTCCCGAAGATAAAAGGCTTAACGTATTGGAAAACAAACAAATTTATAGAAATAAAAAGAGATACGCAGATCACCTTCTGAATGACCAATTAGAATAAGCTGACCATAATTTTGTAGCATTTATAATGGTTTATTAACAGTCTACGTAAGCCAGAGAAGGAGACTGTAATTTAGTAAGTTGTTTGGTTACAAAAATTGTTTGTATATATTGACATGTAGGTGCTTATGGCAGAGGTTCGAGATATAACAGATACTGTATCATCACTTAGCCATAATATTAACTATAGACGGCGGACTCAGCCTAGCTACTTCATTTTCGTTATTGCTTTTTGCTTAAATGCCCCCATTCACAGTAGCTCTTGACACACAGCATGGATTACAGACATCCTCTGCGCGCTGCACAACGTATTCACATACGCACTATTATGACCTACTCATACCTTTAATTTTATTGTAGTTATCTAAATTGTTTTTGAAAGTATACGTGCATAAAAATTACATTGATTCTGAAGTAGTCACGTCGCACCCAGTAAGGGCTGCCCCTGCATCTGGATTAGATGACTATTAAAGTAAGTTGGACCCCATGTGGATTTCGTTTAGGTCTGCTCCATTTCTCCAGTGGCTGATACTTTGCGGGACCCTTACAGGTCCGGCTGGTTCAACATTCAGGTTTCCATTTTACTTCACTTTACTTTTATAATTAAAGATATGGGTTTTTAAAATGTTTTGATTAATTTTACTGTTGTTTTCTCACTGTCAATTACCACACAGCTTGTAATTAATACAGATTTTATATGGAGAACAAGCCCATGGCAATATCATATGTGTGGCCAGATGGCATTCCTAATCGTTGTACGTTGTATTGGGCACTTTGAGAAACCTACCTTCCTTTCTAGCGCACCGCTGTTCATTGCATGTAACTACAAGATGTGATCCTTTAGCATGCACTACACAAGTCATCCAGTGGCGAGATAAGTAACTTCGTAGCGCCTGTATGTTTACACTCTGACAGCAGCATAGTACTGGGCAGCAAGCTTGTGAGAACCGTGTTCATCACCAACATGAACGGACAGCAAGCTTGTGAGAACCATGTTCGCCACCAACATGCACGGACGGCAAGTTTGTGAGAAACGTGTTGGCCACCAACATGCACAGATGGCAAGCTTGTGAGAATCATGTTCACCAACAAGATGCACGGACAACAAGCTTGTGAGAATCGTGTTCGCCAACAACATGCTCGGACAGCAAGCTCGTGAGAATCGTGTTCGCCACCAACATGCACGGACGGCAAGCTTGTGAGAAACGTGTTGGCCACCAACATGCACAGATGGCAAGCTTGTGAGAATCATGTTCGCCAACAAGATGCACGGACAGCAAGCTTGTGAGAATCGTGTTCACCACCAACATGCACGGACGGCAAGCTTGTGAGAATTGTGTTCGCCAACAACATGCACGGATGGCAAGCTTGTGAGAATCGAGTTCGCCACCATCATGCAAAGATGTTAGAAGGATTTTATTATCAGCGTGCTTTTTATCATCTGCGTGTATTGCATTACCTAGATTTTTATCCAGACATGTGTTAATGGGAAGTCCTTTTTATGCTATGATTTGATGTAATGTAACTTGGCAATATTGTAACAAGATCCATAAAGTATGTGGAATTTTATATATTTTATGTAATCCATAATAAGAGTTATATTATCTCTCGAACTCCCTCCCCCTCCTTGTTTTCTTTGTTTTCACCCTAGGTGAGATGATGGCACTACAAGACTTTTGAGACCGGTCATGATGGAACAATAAATGTCTCTCTATTGAGATCATGCCTTAGAAGTTAAGTTAGTAAAAGAGAGGTTCCAGATAATACGTTTACGACCTTTTTTCGCCACCAGAGCATTAACATATGCTGGTATTCAGCTCTAAGCGGTTTTCGAGACAGTCTAATCAACCATTTTCTGAAGACTGCAAGCTTAATAATAAGAAGCCACCGCTGTCACTGTAATTTGACTGGAACCCGGCGGCATTGTCCCTTGCTCTAATCGCGATTGTTCTCTGTCAACAGGCGCAGATTTCTGTATGAGTGTGAGCTGAAATGTAATGCCTACGAACTTTTTTCCTGTGTTCTGAATATCGGTTGAAGTAGTAAATGTCATCTGTATCACCCGGTCGGCCTTATCGCTCCGCTGACGCGAGCTGCAACCTTCTGCGGCTAGAGGGATCCAAACTGTGGCGTGTAACATAGTGGTTTTACACGTAGGCCTACGAGAATGACTTGCCGCGGTGCGTACATCGCTCGCACAGCTCGACAGACAAACTACGTTTCTACACCTCTTTACTCGTAAAAATGTGTGTATGTACGAGTACAAACGAGAACTGCATCTTCTTCTGGAATCGGCTACTATGGAGTGTTACTGTTGTTAGTCCTGCAATGATCGGAAGTCCATATGCCTACTCATAGTTAGTTACGGCTATACTGGTGTGCAATATAATTAAAATCATGCCAAACTGAATATCAGTTGCACGGCGCACCACTCTCTGTATGAAATGAGGACTGTTAAAAAGGAGACTAAATGCTACACACATCAAAAAACGCTGTGCATCACTTCGCTTCCGTGAGTTCCGGGACCAGTACTGGAAACTGGAATACAGATCAATATAAACATCAATTCCCCCCTTCTTATTGCTCATGAAAACCACACATTTCACGTTGTACCACCATACAGCGAGATCTTCATAGGTGGTGGTCCAAATTGCTGTACACATCGCTACATCTAATAAACAGAAGCGCGTCCTCTTGCATTGAAGCGTAAATGTATTCGTCGTGACATGCTATCCACAAGTTCATCAAGGCACTGTTGGTCCAGATTGTTCCACTCCTCAACGGTGATTCGGCGTAGATCCCTTAGAGTGGTTGGTGGGTCAGGTCGTCTATAAACAGCCTTTTCAATCTATCCCAGGCATGTGCGATAGGGTTTATGTCTGGAGAACATGCTGGCCACTCCAAATGAGCGAGGCCGTTATCCTGAAGGAAGTCTTTCACAAGATGTGCGCCAATATGTTGCCGATATGGTTGCAATATCGATCGGAGGAGGGCGTTCAGATATCGCACAGACGTTACGACACCTTCCAAGACCGCCACCGGCGTACGTTGGCTCAACATAATGCCACCCTAAAACAGCAGGGAACCTCCACCTTGCTGCACTGGCTAGACAGTGTGTGTAGGGCGTTCCGCCTGACCAGGTTGCCTCCAAAGATGTCTCCGATGAGCGTCTGATTGAAGGTATATGCGACACCCATCGGTGAAGTGAATGTGATACCAGTCCTGACAGATCCATTCGGCATTTTGTTGGGTCCATCTGTACCGCGCTGCATGATGTCGTGGTTGCAAAGATTGACCTCGCCATTTACGTCCGGAGTGAAGTAGCGCATCATGCAGCGTATTGCGCACAGCTTGAGTAGTGACACGACTTCCTGTGGCTGCACGAAAAGCACTATTGAACATGGTGGTGTAGTTGTCAGGGTTCCTCCGAGCCATAATCCATACGTAGCGGTCATCGACTGCAGTAGTAGCCCTTGGGTGGCCTGAGAGCGGCATGTCATCGATAGCTCCTGTCTCTCTTTACCTCCTCCATCTCCGAGATACCTAGCACTTCGCTTGTTGAGAGCCCTTCCTGGGACAAAGTAACAATGCGGGCGGAATCGAACCGCGATATTTTCCGTCCAGGCATGGTTGAACTACAGACAACACGAACCATGTACCTCCTTCCAGTTGCAATGACTGGAAGTGATCGGCTGTCGGAACCCCTCCGTCTATTAGGCTCTGCTCATGCATAGCTGTTTATATCTTTGGGCTGGTTTAGTGGCATCTCTGAACAGTCAGAGTGACTGTGTCTGTCATACAACATCCACAGTCAACGTCTGCCTTCAGGAGTTCTGGGAACTGGGGTGATGCAAAACAGTTTTTGATGTGTGTATAAACAAGCCGTTCAACCATTTATATCGAGTATTGATCTTAAATGGATGTTGATGTGTAGACTTCGTAATAGCATTATCGTTTGTACGTACACTCCCATCTGCGAGGTAACAGGCTTAGAAACGCATTTTCTCTGCTGGGCTGCGCGAACGAGCGAGTTCAGTCCTGCCTTCGTGACGTACGCACCACGGCCTGTCGTTCTCGTAGGTCTCGGTCGATGCGTGAGTAACGGCATGCTGTGTTTTCGGAGTTTCTAACCGCAGAAAGCGTGCCTCCAACTGAGATGCATAGAAGAACGCAAGCTGTGTCCACTGATGATTGTGACGACATCAGCTGCGTGTAGGATTATGTTGACGTGCTCGTAGTGAAGCAGACGGCGGTGAAACCCCAGCTTGTGTAGGCAGAGATCGAAGTGGATGACTGCTTACGGCAGCCGATGAGACTCGTCACAATTGGGTAGATGAACTCATCACAGAAAATCATCGGATAACACAGACACAGCTAGCAGACATGTGTGGCATATCACAAGAGTGTGTACAGGCCATCACTGTAGAACTGCAGTGCAGAAATATGCGTACTTGGTGAGTGATTCGAGCGCTCACTCCTGACATGATACTGTGAAATGGAACATCTGTCAATAACTTCTTTTGCGTTGCGTGCTTGGGGGTGATGCACATCTTAACAACATTGTGACACATTACGAAAGCCAGGTTCACCATGTTGACCCGGAAAACATGGGTTCCACCGTGAAGGATCAGCAACGTCAACAAGTTGAAGATCTTGCTATCAGCAGGCAAAGTCATGCTCACAGTGTTCTTGGATATTAAAAGTGTGGTGCGTCTGTAACTGATGCATAAAGAGGCAACCATAGTGTCTGCCAGGTACTGCGAGAGTAACAGAGGACTGTAATCACGAATTCGAAGAACCCTTCTACACCATTTCCTTCAGGATGACAATGCCAGATCAAACACGAACTGTGTGACACCTATAGCAATCCGACGCCTTGGGTTCACTGTCATCGATCATCCTTCATACAGTCCCGACTCGGCTCCATCCGATTTGCATCTGTTTTCAAAACTTACAAAACATCTTAGAGGTCTTAACTTTGGTGATGATGAGGCGATGCAAGCAAAGGTGTGTTTGTGGCTCTGTCAAAAAGGTCGAACTGTGCAATGACGGTATCAACAAACAGGTGTGTCGTGGGGAGAAATCTCTTCGTTACCGGGGCGAGTATGTTTAAAAATTAACATGTGGACAAGAAGGGGAGTCAATAAAATGTTAATAAAGTTCGATTTATTTAAAAAACTTCAAGAAATTTCACATACCAAATTGGGAGGCTCTACTTTTCAGCGTGACCTCGTATTTGCTGTTCTAGCAATTGGTCATTCGTGGATCTGTGCTCTCAGTGAATGCCCGATTTACACATCACGAAACTATGGACACATTAAAAAGAAACAAAAAGAATATTTAAATGTTTATGTGATAGTACTGTATAAGCTACATATGCATCTTATCTGCCTCTGTGGGTACGAAGTCTTACTAGGGCTCAAACACCCGCTCGGAAAAAATAATTCGTGTTGCACCTTCACAATATTGAGAGCACTGGAAACAATCAGAAATATACGGTGTTACACAACTCTAAGTCAAGTATGGTTGCTAACATTTATTTTTCCATTTTGCTGGTTATTGACATCGATTGTTCTGTATTGTATTACTTTAAGAAATACAGCAACCAATGCATCCAACCAAGGTCTTATGCATTTTTATTTAGACCATTACGTGTTTCGTGCATTCACCCATCTTCAGTTGACGTATTAAGTAATTATATCTTCAAATAGCATGTCGTTAAAAAACATCGACTATACTTAGGACGCTGCAGCTTTTCTGTGCAAATTAGTAATTTTCTTTATCTATTACATTTAGCAGAATGTGTATTTACAATGCGTGACTCGTTAGATGAAACTACTTTCTAATTTGCTTGTTGTTGGTCCTATTTTCGGCGCTTATAGTCGTGGCAGAAACACTTATTCATTTTCAAAGTTGCTCCAATATGTCAAATTCATTTAACATCATGTAAAATATGAAGTATTAATTATTTTGTATGAAATATATTTGTTACATCTGTAAGACTGAAAATAGTTTGTGAATCAGTCAATACTAAACTTGTCATATAACCTAGCGTAGCAGTTACTAAGGTCATTAAGGAAACACAAAAATAAATTAGACTGGTAGTACATTGCATGGTAAGCACTTTTAATTTTGAAAGATTCAGAAGCTTAAAAATGTTCGATTTATACGCTCAACTGACTTCAGCAATACTTTCAGAAACTGTAAGCAAAGATGTAATTATGACTGTAGACATAATTTTTCCTTGTAAACCATTATGAGAGTCGGCAACATGACGAATACTGTGATGTTTTTGTGCTTCGCACAAAGAACAATATGCATAATATAGGGACTACTATAAACAGAACAGAAATTAAGTGCATCTAATGAGTAATATGTAGTATAAAAATGGATGTCTGTATATGTTTGCGTGTTCTCCACATCTCTTCCTAAACGAATGGACCAATTTCAAACAAACTTACCAAAATTATCCGTTAATTTCAGGCAACAATCGCTGTGTGGTTAAGTATCATCTACCTATCATAGATAGGAAAATGTGACATCACTGAGACGCGTGGAAAAACACGGCATCATTCACGAGGTTTTAATTAATTTATTCTTTACTGCTAATGCGCTCCTACAGTTGTGTGAAGGAAATCTGTAACATCTGGATGCGCTTTTGACAGAATCTGACTGCGAAGCTTAAATGGCTGTAGGCGGAAACAATAGCCGTCTATAGAGCTATGAAGAGGCGTTGCCGTGGCGCCGTTTACAAAATCATGTTCTAGACAGGCGCAGGTGCTGAGTACAGTGTAAAAAATTGTTTAATAGTTTCATACGTGTTTCCACGAATAGAATACATGAAAAAGAATTTTTCTATACTTCACTTCAGACACAGTTATTTTTTTGTTTGTTTTTGTTCATAACAGAAAATTAGAAAAATGAATACCCGGACAATCCAGTGGTCATTAGCGACTTGTAAATAGCCATCTCACAAAGCGTAGTAGATAAGCGAAACTGTTATATTGTACAAGGTAGTTTTTAACGATGTACTAGTCGAAGGTGTGAATACGTTTTATTCCAGTTGAAGATGCGCAAAAGCTTGAAGCGTGAAAAGGTAAAAATAAAAATAGATAAATATGGATGGTTATTGTGTTTTAAAGTAAAAACGTAAGTACATTTCTTACATATGGAGCTAATAGAGTGTCTACTTCTGTGTGTCATCAATTGATGGTTTCAGCCTAAAATGAATCTCGAAATCGTTATTCTCGAAAACGTTGATTTGCACGTGTTTAGGTATTATTCACATTTAGTTGAACTTTATTTTCTTTTTGTCTCAGCTGCACTGACAGTTTTGGGTAATGCAGTTTCGAACTTTTCCGTTCATTATCGAGAACTGAAACTTCTTCTTTTGCTTCTGCCCTGTCCCAAATCGATTCAGGGTCTGCATGGTCACTTACGAATCTGGCGTAGTTAGTTTAAGGGTACAAGGTACTTATAAACGGCGGAAAAATCGAACTTTTTATGCCTATATTAAATTGCATAGTTTTTTCTGATTGTATTGATATATACATTCTAGGGTTGCAAATAAATAATGACCTATATATACCAAATTTTAATGTTACGGTCATGTATGCCTCTACGCATCCTTTATTTCTGTTACACAAACCAGTATTATTTCAGAAAGAAGAGTGAACTTTCTGTTTACAGGGGTTATACGTATGATACACTGCATATATTGGTAACAGTGCTGATTTATAGTGTCTGTAAATGATTATCTTGTCTAGCATTTACTTTCGTTTCGCTGAAGCAGTTTGTTCACGTGTTTCTGAACGTTCGTTGCCAAAGTGCTACATATATTGGTGGAAGTACTTATCTTTTAGTGTGCAATAAATACGAACTATGCCACTCATCAAGAAATTCAATAAAACGAAATTCCATGGTAACCAGTTCACAAGCAACGCAAGCCGCGCTGTTTAAAGTAACCTATGTACCAGTTCTTAAGGAAAGAAACTCCCACATGGCACGCCTCCTAGTGATCGAAATTTTTGTGTTAATAATGACGCTGTTTGTAGTGGATTTGTTGTTGTTGATGTGGGCATCTTATTTTCTTTGATAAAGTAAGTGGTGAAATGTAACCAATGTGATGGTATAGGCTGTCAGGAAATAATTGAACAACAAAGTAGCAGGAAGGGTTTAGTGTCAAAATTAATTGTTCTGTGTAGAACCTGCAATAAACCTACCTCGAATGTGACTTAGAACATTGTGCATAATTCATATGATGTGAATTTGAAGTTAGTGCATACAATGCATGGAACAGGAAAAGGAAAAATGCTGCTCAAACGTTTTGTGGTTTGATGGACCTCCCTATTCCCGCCAGTAGGTTCAGAAAGTGCATAAAAAAATTTTAGGTGCCTTGACGGTTGTGGCTAAAGCATCTATGAATCGTGCAGTAGAACAAACTGTAAATATTAGTGAAACCAAGGAGATTGCTGTTGTACTTAATGTGACATGGCAACATCAAGTACATCGTTTCTTGAGTGCTGTTGTAAGTGCACTTTTAGGGAGAAGGTGTTGATGTTGAGTGCTTATCTAAGTGCTGCCACAACTGCCATAGTAGCACTGAAGGACATATTGAACATCAGTGTTCTAAGAATTATGATGGTTACAGTGGTGGTACGGAGTTTGATGGAGCCCTAAAAATATTTCAGAGGTCGGTGCCCGTTTATAACGTTAAATATACGAAGTACCTAGGCGATGGAGACTCTAAAGCTTTCAATAAAATTAATCACTTCAGTGTTTATGGTGATACCTCGGTAACAAAATTGGAGTGTTGTGGACATGTGCAAAAGAGGATGGTTGCTAGATTGAAGTAGCTACAAAGAGAAATGGAAGGAAAGTTGCTGTCTGATGGAAAACCTCTGTGTGGCCGAGGCAGATTGACACAAACTGAAATAGACCTTCTTCAGAGTTATTATGGACTTTCCATTAGTCGAAGTGCACCTCTGAGTGATGTTACAGCAATTACAAAAGCTGTACTGGCAACCTACTTTCAAAAGTTGTCCACAGATCACCACCCTGTTAACGGAGGTTGCCCTAAAGGAGCAGATTCTTGGCGTGGTTACCAAAAAGCAAAATAAAATGGTCAAATACACCATCATAAGCATTCTCTTCCTGAGCCTGTTATAAGTGTAATAAAACAAAGTTTTGGAGACCTAAGTGACCAAGTTTTGCTTAGTGAATGTCTTCATGGGAGCACTCAGAATACAAATTTCCTATGGGAAAAATTACCGAAGAATCTTTTTGTAGGACTAAATACATTAAAATTTGGTGTACTAGATGCAGTGAAATGTTTCAATGATGGACAGATACGAAGGTTGGAAGTCCTGAGAAATTTAGGCATAAAATGGGGCTCTAATATGGAAGATCAGTTGCTTGTGTGTGGAGACAACAGGTGCATGAAAGTGAAAGATTCGCTCTTCAAGTTACCAAAGAAGCAAGAAGTGGTAAAAGGAATGCCGAGAGGAAGCTTAAAGATGAAGAAATGCTGCAGGATGAAGACTAAACTTCAGGAATGTTGTGATGCATAGTTTAATTAGACTCCTATCTTCATTCGCTATTAACCACAAGTATGTTTCAGAATTCATGTACAAATATTGCCTAAAGTTTATAGAGCATTGTTCTAATTTTTTTCTGTAACCTGCAACAGTACATACTCATGTAGCAGACCTAGCCTTTATCGCAGAATCAACTAAATTATAGAAAAAAATGACATTTTTATAGGAAAAAAAATGTCACCAGAGCAGCTCCCTATTTCTGAGATGTTCGCAAACGATTAATAATAATATTCGCACATTTTGAGCAGTAAATAACTGTTAAGTTTCTAAAATTCCGAACCTTGGTGGAAATGCCTACTTCATAGTAAGTTATCCTGTTTGCGGTACTAAAGAGTGCATCATTCTAAATTAATAACAAAGGCCACAGGTGGAAAAACTTTTTTTTGCTGAAAATACCCTATCCTTATGTTTCTAGAGTGGGAAATCTAAATATGATACTTAAAAACTGTATCACCCACTATTTCTTCACATTTTACGGTTAAATTTATTAAATTAAGCGATTTTTTAAGGAATTTAGCAGCTTTTCTATAGTTACAATAATTTTAAAAGGAGTTGTAATGAATGTAGATGACGTTGGTAGCACAGCTGCAAATCATTTTCTGGCAAAAGAAAAGGTCGATACTTTTTTTGTGTTAACATATGGTCTACATCTACATCTACATTTATACTCCGCAAGCCACCCAACGGTGTGTGGCGGAGGGCACTTTACGTGCCACTGTCATTACCTCCCTTTCCTGTTCCAGTCGCGTATGGTTCGCGGGAAGAACGACTGCCTGAAAGCCTCCGTGCGCGCTCTAATCTCTCTAATTTTACATTCGTGATCTCCTCTGGAGGTATAAGTAGGGGGAAGCAATGTATTCGATACCTCATCCAGAAACGCACCCTCTCGAAACCTGGCGAGCAAGCTACACCGCGATGCAGTGCGCCTCTCTTGCAGAGTCTGCCACTTGAGTTTGCTAAACATCTCCGTAACGCTATCACGCTTACCAAATAACCCTGTGACGAAACGCACCGCTCTTCTATGGATCTTCTCTATCTCCTCCGTCAACCCGATCTGGTACGGATTCCACACTGATGAGCAATACTCAAGTATAGGTCGAACGAGTGTTTTGTAAGCCCCCTCTTTGTTGATGGACTACATTTTCTAAGGACTCTCCCAATGAATCTCAACCTGGTACCCGCCTTACCAACAATTAATTTTATATCATGATTCCACTTCAAATCGTTCCGCACGCATACTCCCAGATATTTTACAGAAGTAACTGCTACCAGTGTTTTATCCGCTATCATATAATCATACAATAAAGGATCTTTCTTTCTATGTATTCGCAATACATTACATTTGTCTATGTTAAGGGTCAGTTGCCACTCCCTGCACCAAGTGGTTATCCGCTGCAGATCTTCCTGCATTTCGCTACAATTTTCTAATGCTGCAACATCTCTGTATACTACAGCATCATCCGCGAAAAACCGCACGGAACTTCCGACACTATCTACTAGGTCATTTACATATATTGTGAAAAGCAATGGTCCCATAACGCTCCCCTGTGGCACGCCAGAGGTTACTTTAATGTATTTAGACGTCTCTCCATTGATAACAACATGCTGTGTTCTGTTTGCTAAAAACTCTTCAATCCAGCCACACAGCTGGTCTGATATTCCGTAGGCTCTTACTTTGTTTATCAGACGACAGTGAGGAACTGTATCGAACGCCTTCCGGAAGTCAAGAAAAATAGCATCTACCGGGGAGCCTGTATCTAATATTTTCTGGGTCTCATGAACAAATAAAGCGAGTTGGGTCTCACACGATCGCTGTTTCCGGAATCCATGTTGATTCCTACATGGTGTTTTGTTTACTGTCAACCTAACCTCACCAACATGTACCTCCTGTAGATGTGCTCAGTACAATGTCGAATCGCGATTGTAAAATCTCTGCTGAGAGTTGTTGTTATACTTGTAGTGAATTTGTGATTACGAAACACGAAAGAAACATTACAACTTTGTAAAAAAGGTTTATCTATCATACTTTGGATCTAAACCGTGATCAAGGTAAATCTTGGACGCTGCATAAGATATGTTATGTGTGTGTTGAAGATCTGAGAAAATGGTCCAAAAAGGAGAAAAAAGCCTTTAGATTTGCTGTTCCTGTGATATGGAGGGAGCCAAGAAATCTTTGTGATGATTGCTACTTTTGCAGTGCTGATATTTCTGGTCATAATTTGAAAAAAAAAGAAGGTAATAAGCTCCCCTAACGTTCCGTCCGCCATTCGACTAGTAGGGCATGGTGTAGATTTTCCGGTTCCTGAACCACCAGATGATTTAAATTCTGTTCCAACATAAGTATTTTCTGATGTAGAATGTGATTTAGATGAACCAGGTGATGATGAATTCCGCAGTAATACAGAAAATCTATAGCCCTAATTGTTTACTCAGACAGAGCTTAACGATCTGGTTAGGGATCTGGGCTTAACAAAAAAAGAAACTAAATTGCTCGGCTCTAGATTAAAAGAAAAGAACTTATTGGCAGTTAGAACCAGCATATACATGTATTCAAAGAGAGAGAAGCAATTTTCCAAGCTTTTTCAATAAGAATGGATTTAGTGTACTGCTCAGACATTACCGGTTTGATGATTGAGTTTGGTATTGAACACGAAAAGGAAGACTGGGGGCTATTTATTGATTCATTCAAAACTAGTTTTAAGACTGTTTTATTACAGAATGATAACATGTATGCATCTATACCTGTGGGACGTTCTACACATATGAAAGAATGCTATGAAAACCTATAAATAGCGGTAAATAAAATAAACTATTCTTCTCATGGTTGGATGATATGTGGCTATCTAAAAGTAAAGTGGCTTTACCAGATTTCCATGTTTCTTGTGTGAATGGAACAGTAGGGCTAGGGATCAACACTGGTGCAACCTGGCCTGGCGTGTGACGGGGTCTTTAAAACCTGATGAGAAGAGCATTCTATGCAAAAACCTTGTAGATCCGAAAAACGTACTCCTACCACCTCTACATATGAAGTTAGGCCTAATGAAACAGTTTGTAAAGGCTTTGCCTAAAGATAGACCATGTTTTACGCATCTCTGCCAAAAGCGTCCACATCTTTCAGATGTTAAACTAAGGCGTCTTTGAAGGACCTGACATTATTAAATTTATGTTTGATGTTAGCTATGATTCCACAGTGACCTTAAATGAGAAAGAAGCATTGGTATCACTCAAGTGAGTCGTTACAAAGTTCTTAGGACATGAAAAAGACCCAGAATATGTTTGCATTATAGATACAATGTTAGAGAAATTTAAAACCTTAGGATGTTTAATGAGCCTGAAAGTTCACTTTTTGAACAGTCACCTTGATTACTTCCCGGACAATATGGGAGATGTCAGTGACGAGCAAGGTGAGCATTTTCACCAGGACGTTAAAATGATGGAAAAACGCTACCAAGGCCGCTGGAACATTAAGATGATGGGGACTACTGTTGGTCCAGTTCAGCAAGCGACTCATCGTAGACAAAGCTACACAAGAAGCCTAAAAAAAAAAAAAAAAAAAAAAAAAAAAAAAAAAAAAAAAAAAAAAATACAAACCAATTCCAGCTGACAAGTGAAACCTCTATTAACACGTATCATTGTTTTAAGTAGCTTACTGTAAATACGGACCATGCTTATGTTGTAACAAAACGTTTCATTAATTTCCCCGTTTACCGTGTAGCACGTCATTTTTATACTATATACCTAAAATGAATCTTCTCGAAAACTATGGGTGGTACAAAAAAACTAAGGCTAGATTTCAATTCGGCACATAAAAATCTATAAAGATCAGCAATCAAAGTAAAGAAGTTTTTCAAAAATTATTTTTTGTTGGCCTATGTAATTTACTTGTTGATCAAAATGTACGAATGTCACTGCTAACAATTTTAGTATCTGTAAGGTAATGCTTCGACAATGCGCGGAAGAGTTGGAAACTAGTCTTTAAGTACCAAGACTCTCAATGCAACTGAGAGACAGAAACAAAATAAATAATGAAACTGACTACCGTTCAGGATGGCTTTACCAAAGCAAGGTTGGAAATGAAAAATATTATTGCCTTGGTGATCTCGTTTATTTGCTGCATCGTAATGCTTTCTTTGTGACATAACTACATACGTCCGTATCGATTGACTGTTGTCTACTCGAATTTATACTGCAATGTACACGCGCTGTAAGCAAAGCGCAGAGCGTCGCGTTTAAAGGCGTACGAAATAAACAGGATTTGTTGATAAAATTGCCAGGGGCTCAGAAGGATATTTCTCTACGACTGCTCGAGAATGAGCCGCAGCCTCTGTGGCACAAAGCCCTGAGCGAAATAACACGTGTAAACATACCGAGCTTGTATTTCTCAAATAAGGTGATCCACTTGCAGACCTATATCGCTGCGACTTATGAAGCAACAGATGCTATGGACCATTCCACAGATTACGCTTGTAAAAACTGATTGTGTTATATCCTAGCCGGTAATGCCACCCGAGCCCGCTGCCAAAAGGTTGGCAGCATCAAAGTCCGGACGCCGTCCGCATAAGCAGCGCCAGCGAGACAGGAAATCGCCGCAAGTCTGCGCGCGCCACCGCTGGCTTCTGGCTTCTTAAGCGCTGGAGTCGCGAGCGCTAGGACAGTTCTGTATTCGCCGCTCAGTTGTATACTCGCCACCGAATTGTGTACTTGCTAGTCAGTTGTGTGTTCATCGCAGCAGAGTTGTTGTTTGTCGTCAGCCGACGCTGACCTAGCCGCTCCGACTGGAACTAGACAGATTTCTGTAGACACGGAGTTCACTACTGTATTTCTGTATCTTCGTAATAAAGATAAGTACCGACTTTTATTTAATCAGAGTGTTTGGGTTTTCATCTTTCTGTTTACTGTTCCAGCGGACCGGTCGGCCCGCTATTAAAAGTGTGGCGGTGACTTCGTAAGCCGTTTCTACCGCGAATTGTTTGTCGCTATGAACACCGCCACAAAAGATTGTACTAAGGATGTCTCGCTGCAGTAGCAATACTGGATAAAACCTAGCCATCGACGAGACTGAAGAATGTCGCCGAGAACTGTGAACAAAAAAAGAAAAAGAAAAAAAATAGTCTCAGAAGGAACCACAGAGATAAAAACCATTACTCAAAGTAGGTTCCTCACAGGCTATCGCACTAGAATAGGAATGTTACTCAAACGACTTGCGTTTCGTCCTCATGTGTTTTTCGGTCAACTATGCTTATATAGCAGCCGCAACCCACACACAAGTGTTTAGACATACATATGCCAATAATCTGACTGAACTATAGCTATGATGTGGCTGAAGAATATTTAGCTATACGACCTACATGGTATACCATTAAGGAACTATTTAATACGGGTGCTACATCCCGTGTGGCCAGCGATCGAGTGTGAGATGGTCCTCAATGTGTTTGTCTAGCGTTCGATGGACATAGTGTACTCATAGTATTAACCAACGAACAGTATTGATTAACTTAATTCTGCCCTTGTTGGACCAGAATTATGGCACGGCTGTGAAAATGATTTCAAGCGTTTTAGTGACGAAATTGTCAATGATAGGACGGAGAAGGTCAACCGCGAGCGTTATCTTCCCCAAAGTGGCGAAAAACGTCAAAACCACATAACGCATACCACACCTACGGACGTCGCAACAAGATGTGACCGACCGTTTTCCCAACGGAAGTTCTTTGGCGGTGTGCGACGTTGCTGGGTTTACTTAGTGAGTCACCAGATGTGTTCCCCTTGTCGTAGCTCGACGAATGTGGTGTCTTTCTAACAGTGAGTGGATCCAGGAAAGAAGTAGCAGCGTCATGTTCACGGAAAAATCACTTTACAGTTAAGTCGGCTGTTCGTTTGAATGCACCCCTAGTTCAAGTGACAGCCCTGTCAAAAGCTGACAACATGGTCTTTTCTTGGAAAGCGTCATAATATGAACTTGCAGGTGAATGTTATGGTTTACTTGATGAACTTTGACGGATGATAATTGGAGACCATTACAATTGCCTTTGAATACGAGTTATTGCCACATGAAATATAACAAGACATAATTCGAAAAGGAAATGCGTAGTACAAACTAGACTGGAGAACAGCTTCACTACCATTGTTACTAAAGATTTTGCTGAGTTCCAAAGATCGGATATATTCCAAGCCTTACATCCACATACCTATGTGAACGGTACCATTGGAGGCAGGTAACATATTGTGCATACATTATATTCAACGTAGTGAGCTCCATCATGGGTGGAAAAGAGCAGGACAGAGGGAGGAGGAGGAGGAGGAGGAGATTAGTTTTTAACGTCCCATCGACCACGAGGTCATTAGAGAGACGGAGCACAAACTCGGTTTAGGGAAGGATAGCTAAGGAAATCGGTCGTGCCCTTTGTCAAAGGAGCCATCCCGGTACTTGTTTGAAACTGTTTAGGGAAATGACGGAACATCTAAATCAGAATGGCCGGACCTGGCGTTGAACCGGCGTCCTCCAGAATGCGAGTTCAGTGTGCTAAATTCAGCGCCGTCCTACTCGGTAAGAACAATAGAGTGCAAATCATCGTGGTTACGATAGTCCTTCAATAAATGTAAACTTATGAAAATAAAATGAAGTCAAAAACCATTCGCGGCAGTCGTAACAAATTGATCAAAACAGCCGACTCCAGAAATTTTATTCCTCTTTGTTTGAAATATTCGTTAGCTACTGTCGCATCCTTGCATCTTGGCGAAGATTCACTAACAATGGGAAATGGTTTCCTAGGTTTTATTATCTCTCACGGTGGTAACGCCATTTCATTTTTCATTGTAGTCAGCAATATGAAATTATGCCGACTACAATGACTAATTTACTACCTCTACTTACTTACATTCAACAGCTTCAATAACAAGTTTCACTCTAATCCCTTCCAGTACCATCAATTTACTCATTCTGCCGTGTCATCCAGGTGTAACATTTTCTGAACGCCTCGTCGAAAGAACTGGAAAGTTCTCCTTGTTCGTGGTATGTCTTGTTTCCTCTAGGGTTCTTACTAGTGCTCATCATACTGTTCTTTCTTTTCTCTTAGTTATCAGTAATTTGCTTTACCTTTACAATTCGTATCTTTCCAGTATTTTCCTCGTCGAGTCTCTTGTGGCTCACAAGTTCTTTCACACAATTCTATGCCCCATATTTGCAATATCAGGAGCTCATTCTAATAGCCATATAACTGCTCGATAACAGCTGTCTCCAAGATTTGGATACATTCGGCCATATACTTCTCATATTCTTCTTGTAACGACCACCTTATGCACTACTGCTTATTAAGTGTGATACATAATTCACCCCTTCTATTATGTATTTAGCTACTCCCTATTCTCAAACGTCAGACAATCTTCCTTCCTTGCACTCCTCGTTTCTACCACTCTTTATCGGTTTCGTCTTGGTTCAAGAAAAAGTATCCTGTTCATAACTGATGAACAAGTAAGAATTACTGTATCCAATTATAGACCCACATAGACCTATAAGTTTCTGAAAACCAATAGTTTCCCGTTACTATGTGTTATGACCGAGTAGTTTAGCGCCTTATAATAATGTTGCCGAGGTTCCACGCTGCAGAACTTTGTGACAAACACATAACAACAGGTTTTCCACGTGATCACAGTTCATTTGAAGACAGCCTTCCGCACGTTACGCACACAAGACCAGTATACGTTCAGAAACCCCAGGCATATTGCACATGCACGGGCAACATTACACAGTGCAGTCTTCTCAGTTTCCCACAAAAAAAGGAAAAACAAATTACAACGGACTGAAGCCGGTTGACATCCAAGACCACAGTTTTGATGATACACGACGAATATCATTGTAGTCAAGATTCGTGTTTCGTATTCCCGAACAGCCGCGTGAAGTTATGCCAAGTGCATCGTGATACGCATTTCTTCATCATAAGCTGCAGCACAAAAGTAGCCTTAGACATAATCAGTGTTGCAATATTCGCATGAGTGCACTTGTGCATACGTCATATCGGGGTTCTATGATTCTTATGATCATTTGCTTATTTCATTGTCCTCTATTCTCTCCTTTCGTCTGTACTAAAGACCTGGACTTCTCTCAGCATCGAATGAATCAAATTTTCACCCAATGCAGGCTCGATGTCATGGTACCAGCAACAAAATGCTTTCTCGATTAGATCGATTTGATATGCTCGGTAATACTGACGTAGTATTTTGACAACACTGAAATGTTATCAAGAGCGTTCATGTCGAGAGAGTTTGCTGGCAGCCACAATCTCTGGAAACCTAGATTATTCGGAGATAGGTGACAACTGGCACTTTTACCTTGAAACGTAGATGGTCCAAGGTTTGTACCACTGAAATGGTCCCTAGTTATGTTGACTACCTCCTTCCTTATGGTATTTATTATGCCGTAACAGCGAGTACCCTGTACCTGTACATATTTTTTATCCTTCCAACCCCTTTGGAACAGAAGACCAACGAGACAATAAAAGTTTCACATCCTCTCTTGTTTTAGTTCACAGTTTCAAGCTAGTATCACTAGTTTGTCAGAGAAAAATACCTCGCACCAGTTTACCGCTACCTTGTCTTCCTCGTATATATTTAGAAAGTGAACCTTGCCTATGATATGTCTCTGTGCAGAGGTATCTGCTAGAAAGTATTCCTCTCGACAGTCACCACTGAACGTCATCTAAGCACTCATTCATTGAAAATACTATTCTTAAAGTCTTGTTCAGTTACGGAAGCAATCTAACACGAACTCTTCCTCTTTTCTCAGTTTGCTAACATTTTATTGACATGGACAGTCGAGTGCTTATGTCCTTCTTACGACTACATATGTGTCGCAAGTTTGATTTTACAATCTCTCTGCTTTTTTAAAATCTTTCATACTGTTTTGTAGCCAATGTACACTTTTTCTTGCAGTTTCGCTACTTCTTACACTTTCTGGGCTAACAAAATTTCTTGCTTCTCTCTTTGTATCTAGAGTGAAATATTGATCTATCTTCCCACGACCTAAAACGAAAGTTATAACTTCTCCGGGGACTTTTTAAATATTTAGAACCATAGCAACGTCATATAAATGGTGTGTAACAAGCATGAACATAGAAGGTGTCATAATGGCATTTATTGTGACTTTTTCACATGTTAGCTACTCTTAGCAAGCACAACATGCTACAACAGAATGCTATTATGCCCTCTAGAGGTATAACGGGAAGTTACTACTTCTTTTCTAAGCATATAGAAATTGATAAATATTAAACAGCGTGTCAACAAGATTTTGCATTCGAAATGACAACATGTGTGTCGATGATGATGAGGACAACGAAACAAACAGTACCCGGAGCGGAGAAAATCTCCGACATGGCAGGCAATCAAACACACGCCTTCTGCATGACATTCAGGTGCACTGACCACTCAGCTAAGGGGGCGGACATTTTCCAGTCGTGTTGACCTAATTCTATATCTATTTTAAAGTCCGACACCTAATACTCTAGATTAGATTACATTAGATTAATACTAGTTCCATGGATCATGAATACGATATTACGTAATGATGACGAGTCAAATTTTCCAATACATGACATAATTAAGTTAATTTAACAACATAATTAAGTTAATACAACAACTTCTTTATTTTTTTATAATTTTTTGTTTGTTTTTTTCTCTTTTTTTCTTAATTTATATCTAAAAATTCCTCTACGGAGTAGAAGGAGTTGTCATTCAGAAATTCTTTTAATTTCTTCTTAAATACTTGTTGATTATTTGTCAGAGTCTTGATACTATTTGGTAAGTGACCAAAGACTTTAGTGGCAGTATAATTCACCCCTTTCTGTGCCAAAGTTAGATTTAATCTTGAATAGTGAAGATCATCCTTTCTCCTAGTATTGTAGTTATGCTCACTGCTATTACTTTTGAATTGTGTTTGGTTGTTAATAACAAATTTCATAAGAGTATATATATACTGAGAAGCTACTGTGAATATCCCTAGATCCTTAATTAAATGTCTGCGTGATGATCTTGGTTGGACTCCAGCTATTATTCTCATTACACACTTTTTTGCAATAAATACTTTACTCCTCAGTGATGAATTACCCCAAAATATGATGCCATATGCAAGCAATGAGTGAAAATAGGCGTAGTAAGCTAATTTACTAAGATGTTTATCACCAAAATTTGCAATGACCCTTATTGCATAAGTAGCTGAACTCGGAAGAAACACATTGATGATCTGCTGAATTTAATCTCTCATCAATGGACACACCTAAAATTTTTGAATATTCTACCTTAGGTATATGCTTCTGATTAAGGTCTATATTTATTAATGGCGTCATACCATTTACTGTACGGAACTGTGTTTACTGTGTCTTATCAAAATTCAGTGAGAGTCCATTTACAAGGAACCACTTAGTAATTTTTTGAAAGACATTATTGACAATTTCATCAGTTAATTCTTGTTCGTCAGGTGTGATTACTATACTTGTACCATCAGTAAAGAGAACTAACTTTGCCTCTTCATGAATATAGAATGGCAAGTCATAAATATATATTAAGAACAACAAAGGGCCCAAGACCGACCATTGTGGAACCCCATTCTTGATACTTCCCCAGTTTGAGGAATGTGCTGATCTTTGCATATTATGAGAACTGCTTATTTCAACCAGATTTTATGTTAAATATTGATAAATGATTATGATTGATGAAGAGTTCTAAAAATTATCAACATTCGAACAAGGCATAGGGTGGCATGAAGACAAGGAAGAAAATATTGCAATTATTTTAAAACTTGATGAATAATGTTTACTGATGTAGGGTTCTAAAACTATCAACTTTCGACCAGAACGTGCAATGTTGTATCCCAGGAGAATACGAAAAGTCGTTAAAGTTGCTCCCTGGCGGCGTGACAAGCCAGTCTACCTGACTCATTGTCCAGCAGACTGCCAGATAGGAGCAAACCCTGAGCCGGTCACCGTAGCCCAGAACCGACTGCGACATTCGTGACAGTCCGGGTGTCCAAGTACAATGACATCATGGCAATGGTAATACGCCATCTTGATGGTGACAGAAATGAGCGTCTCAAGAAAGCTCACTTATAACACAATAACAACTGTTTACGCACTGATGCGTCAGAGAAGAGCGTCTGAAAGACGAATTTGAGAAAGCCTGAAGCCATTAGGAGAGTTGATGAAACAAGAAAACTACTACACTCTATGTCATTGCTACCCCCTACCACAGTACAGCGCCAACATAAACACTATGCTTTTCGTAATCAATGATCTGATGCTGTTCTGTGGAAAGGGGCTGCTCTGTCAGTCAGCTCTTCGCACGCCTAATCATTGACAATCAATCACCTATGGAGCTACAGATCACACTGGGGAGAGACTCCGACACTGCGCGCACCATCGCCTTGTCGCTCATCGTTGATGGGGTGTACAGACGGCCATCAACCTACTGGTCCACTGGATGCTTGACCAATGGGGTCAAGAACCAGTTCGCCATCTATCTTTGTGAGGTGAGCCACTGTTGCTGATCTCGTCCATGCTTCCGCCCTTAAATGGAATCCGTGGATCAAACGCTGCATAGCAGTGCGTACTTCAGGCAGGGATGAAGGTAGAGTCACCTGGGTCCACTTCTTCGACGTCAACAAGAATATCTTGAATGTCAGCTAGCAGAGCTGGTGTCCTCTATGCTCCGCACCGGCTACGATGTCAAGCAATTGACCAGCCATGATTTAATGGCTGTCGGACGACCCATCTTCTACACAGCAGTACTGTAGGCTTTATGTGCGCCTGCTTCTGCTGAGGGGGTTCGCACACCACTGCCCTCACTAAGCTGCCAGTGTCATGGGAAGACAATTATGTTTTTTTTGGGTAATAAAATCTTTTCTTCCTGCTCTTGTTTTCATCCGATCTTTCTCACCACACACTGATCAGCACAATCCTGACGACTGTAGGGTTCTTGCACTTGATCCCTATAGCTGCTGTCAGCAAGTGACGGTCTGCGGTAGAGACGACTACGACCGAGGCCACAACCAAACGTCTACAGAAGCAGCAGTGGCCGACATCCTCTACACAGCTCCACTGTACGGTCAGCGCTTTAGATTGCAGTTCGCTACGCTGGTGCTGATATTTGTTGACCAGAAATGGTTCAAATGGCTTTGAGCACAATGGGACTTAACTTCTGAGGTCATCAGTCCCCTAGAACTTAGAACTACTTAAACATAACTAACCTAAGGACATCACACACGTCCATGCCCGAGGCAGGATTCGTTCCTGCGACCGTAGTGGTCGCGCGGTTGCAGACTGTAGCGCCTAGAACCGCTCGGCTACTCCGGCCGGCCTATTGATCTTCCTCTTGCGTCATTTGTAGTGAACTTATTTAGCCACGGGGACCTCCACAGAATGGTACGTTAGAAGATCGTTAGTTAGGCCTCACGAATCTCTGGATTTCTCTTTGTTTCGTATTGCATTTTGTCCACGGCAGACTTGCCATGTATTCAGGCAGTGCCAGATAAAAGAACCACTTGCGGCACGAGGCACAAAAGTTCACAGACTCCTGTTGGGCCATGATACCATGTAAATAGAAAGTGCAATTTCGTTATTGTTCGTCTAAAGCATCTAATGTTTCCCTATATATATAAAACAAGAATTCCAGGCACACGGGAAGCAATTTCGAACGAAAAGGTGGAACCTTGAAGTACGCTGTTGGAGACTACATCTCAACACAAGCAGAACAATAAGACATCACGTAGGACGGTAGAGGAATAGCAAGCCACTGCTGGACAAAGTACATTATGATTAAGGAAAGACCAAAACTGTATAGAGTGTAACCACCCCTTCCATTGATGGCGCAGCAATTAACCTTATAGTGCCATTTTGTATAAAAGGCGACTGATGATGCACCTGCTTTTATTGCTGACGTCTAAGTTGCCGCCGAATTGGCAAAATCGTCGGAGGGAACGGCGGATAGTACGTGATGTAAAAATGTACGTTGTGTACCACAGACTCTTAGTAAGGCTGAAGCGTTTGATGAGCTGGCTCACAGTATCATCCAGCGCTTATCGAAAGCAGAATAGCTCAAGCACTTTCAGATAGAAACTCAATATACCGTCGCAGAAACGCGGCGAATAAGAAGAATCTTTTTTTTTTTTTTTGGCAAAATTAGAAACTTAATACGCAAATGTTAAAAAATAATAATAATTTGTTAGCGACTCCGAGACTCACATGACACAGTTTCTGAACAGTTCAAAGATGATTAGATGATGGTGATGTTTGATTTGTGTGGCGCGGTCATCAGCAACCTTACAAAGTCCCAATCTTCACACAGTCCAATCTAGCCACTTTCACGAATGATGGTACAGTCATAATGATGACAACAGAAACACCCAGTCCCTGGGCAGAGTAAATCTCCAACGCTGCCGGGAATCGAATCCGAGACCCCGTGATCCAAAGGCTGCAACACTAACCACTAGACCACGAGCTGCGAACTTAACTGTTCAAAGAAAACCTACGTGTCGTATCAAATAAGTAGCACACACATACAATTATAGGTCGTGGTGAGTCCAATGGACCGTCGATATATTGACGAAAATACATATTTAAAGTCAGTGATACACATAAATCTTCGTTCCACAACTAGTTCAGGAGGCCATTCAGAATGGTTGAAAAAACATACTTGACCTCTTAGCAACAGATAATCCTGACCAGATAGAGACCGTCATGAGTCATGCAGGGGCTAGTGAACACAAGAGTGAACACAGCTAGACCGAATGCAGTAACAACCAAACCGACTAAGGATAAACACAAAATTCATCTATTAAAAGAAGCAGAAAAAATATCACTTGTCACTTTACTAAGAGACAGTCTTTACTCCTTGCAACCTATCTAGGCGTGGAACAGAGGTGGTTTAAATTCAAAGAAATGGTGTCAACGGCAATTGAGAAATATATACCAAATAAATTAATAAGAGATGGTACTGTTCCCCCATGATACAGCAAACAGGACAGAAAGCTATTGCAGAAGCAACAAAAAAAATCATGCAAAATTTAAAAGAGCATATTATTCCCAAGATCAGCTTCCACAAATAATCTCTGTCTCGAAACCTGGCAGAACACCTAAAGATATTCTCGTCGTGTGTAAAGTAAACCAGTGGCAAGATAAAATCAACATCTTCATTCCCCCATTACAATGGTGATGCTGTTGTTGACAACGCCACTAAAGCATAGTTGCTAAACATGGTTTTCCGAAATTCCTTCACAAAGGAAGACTAAGAAAAAACTCCACAATTCGAACAGATGAAAACTGCCAACATATCTTAGAAGTGTAGCGAAGCAGCTTTTAACACTTCGTAAATGCAAGATGGAGAGAAGCGATCACCTAAATAAAATAAGAAAAATCAGTGCTAAGAAGGAACTATTTAAGTGTTCGTTTTTACAGCACGCCATCCGTGAGTGGAATGGCAGAGAAGTAGCTTAAAGATCGTTCGATGAAGCATCTACCAGGCACTTAATCGTGAATTGCACAGTAATCCTGTAGATGCAGGTGTAGAAACGTATGAGCTAACGTGCAATAAGGAACCCGACAGTATAATCCCTCGTGAGGCAGAGAACAGGGCTCTGGGTGTGTTTGAAAGGAGTATTTCTGTTAATCAATAGTTCTGTGTGACGCTGACTGGGTTGCGATGGTAAAAGTCTAATGTAAAGCAAGGAATGACTATATTGTTAATATGATGCGTTTCGGAATTCATCCATCAACTTATGTCCAGTACCGAGTGCTGCACGTAGGAATGTTGTTTCAAGTTGTATGTGAAATAAATGTTCGCAGAAGCGGAGAGTATCCAGTACCCAGTGCTGCACGTAGAAATGTTGTTTCAAGTTGTATGTGAAATAAATGTTCGCAGAAGCGGAGAGTATCCAGTACCCAGTGCTGCACATAGAAATGTTGCTTCAAGTTGTATGTGAAATAAATGTTCGCAGAAGCGGGGAGTATCCAGTACCCAGTGCTGCACGTAGAAATGTTGTTTCAAGTTGTATGTGAAATAAATGTTCGCAGAAGCGGAGAGTATCTATGTTTTATCTTAACTTATCATAGTGTTTTCAATGGACATTGACGAGTATGTGCGATGGCAGGAGGAAATTTTCCAAAAACTGAGAACTGGATGATTAACACTAAGCACTGGTAAATGTCATTTAGCAGCACCGGAGGTAAATCATTTAGAGTACGAGATTAGTCAGGACGATGTGTGAACTGATTCACGTTCAACCTAAGCATTGCGGAACTTTTCGTCACTGCAGACACCTAAACAACTGCACCTCTTTTCGGCTGCTGTAATTATTATCGTAAATTTTGAAAGAACTTCGCTGAAATTATGAACTTTGAACAGCTTAGTATGTAAAGGACCAATATTTTGTGGTCTACAGAATGTCAAACATTGTTCAATACTATGCAGCATGAGTTGCCATCAGGTCGACTTGAAACGGAACTTGTTGTACCGTTCCAATGTTGTATTAAATTTCTAGCACGCAGAAATTATTAGCAGGAGTTTCTTCTCTTGCAGGTAATACCTCAGCTGGTGTCCAAAAGGAGAGAATGGACTAAACTGTGTTATTTATTGAATTTTTTTCTGTTGTGTACCACGTTTCCCATTTTCCTTCCCTTTGTGCGGCCTGGACGGTATAAATGAGGGAGTGTGTGAACTAGCAGATAGCTTTAGACAGAGATTGTAACATTGCATTAATGGTCGTTCTGTGGTAGGGTAGTACCAATCCCCAAGCGTGAACAAGCTTGGCAGAGACCAAGTTTGCCGGCCAGGGCCAAGATGACACGTAGGCGCGCGAATTGGCTCTGTCTGGTTGTCGCGCCAACCCCCACCACGTTTGTAAACGGGACGGTTAGGCGAATTCAGTTGGAAGAGCACTTATTCCTGGGCAGTGGCGCGATACAGACGCAGAAGTTGGAGTTCTGCACTTTACGGTAGTATGATGTAAGGTTTTGGAATGTTTCAAAACTGCTGCTGATTATGGTCAGGGTGGTGGAAGTAAGTGTAACATTACCGGCGAACCCCCCTTAGGGAATTTATTTTCGCTATTTGTTTTAAATTTCCGAAAGAACTTTGGGTTTGTGCCTTGCACAAGCATGGACCATGGGCCCTAAGCTCAGGGTCGTATTTTGGGTCTAAGTGTGAAGATAGTTATTTCATTTCATGCCTTTTTGTGTGCTCTCTTCTGTATAGTAAAGTTTTGGGGGATTTTTATGATTTTTTCGATGTTTTCTTTGTGTTCACAGTTTTCCGCCATGTGGCCAGTTGGAGTAACGGTCATGGCATTAAAGTATAGATCGGTTATCGCTTAGATGTTCAATTAGCGTCAGTGCAGTTTCGCTAGTAAATTATTTCCGTGATTATAAATGCGTGCCTAAAATTAAATTTGATGTTAGGAAATGTGCGCGGGCTCATTTTGCCGCCAAACAGGATCAACGGCCATTCATAAGAAAACAGGTCAGATTTATCAATATGAGACCCAAATGAATAATTAAACAGTAGTGCACGACTGCAATGAACGGTCGATTTAATCTGGAGTTTCAAGATTCCGTGACTTTTCCATGCTTTGAGTTACTCCAGCTTAGCCACGTGTGCGAACTGGGACCAACGTTAATTGGTGAATGTGCGTGTATCATCCTCTTTACCGAGCGAGGTGGCGCAGTGGTTAGACACTGGACTCGCATTCGGGAGGACGACGGTTCAATCCCGCGTCCGGCCATCCTGATTTAGGTTTTCCGTGATTTCCCTAAATCGCTCCAGGCAAATGCCGGGATGGTTCCTTTCAAAGGGCACGGCTGACTTCCTTCCCCGTCCTTCCCTAATCCGATGAGACCAATGACCTCGCTGTCTGGTCTCCTTCCCCAAAAACAACCAACTACCATCATCCTCTTTAAACATTTTGCCTTGCTAAGAATGAAGTTTACTGTGTAACTTGCGGAGTACAGTACTGTTTACCTGGTAATGAGCTCCGGTTTTGCCGGCATTAACACTCGTGTGATTCTGACACCACGTGGTAATAGGTAGACGTTCTTGAGTTCCTTTAATCACTTTGCTTTAGAATAATGAAGCTTGCCACGAAATGTTCAGTGCGCCGTACAGTTTATTAGAGAAATTTCCGTTTTTCGGTATAATTTGTGCTGTCATTAAGACTTGCACAATTCTCCCCGCCACGTGGTACGAGGTAAACGTTATTGAGCTCCTCCAACCACTTTGCTTTAGAATAATGGTGGCTGCCACGCAACCTTCAGTGAACGATACCGTTTATTAGAGATATTTCCGATTTTTTATGGATAAGTCTGCTATCATTAACATTCACGTAACATTACCGCCACGTGGTACTAGATAAGCGTTCTCCCGCCACTTTACCTTTTGCTTTATAATGATGTTTACCCTGAAACATACATAGTAAAGCACTATTTCTTTGAAAGAGCCCCGATTTTATGAATAGTTTTAATGGCCCTGATAGTTGCATCATTTCCCAGCCACTTGATACTTAGTAAATGTGCGCGTGTGCCCTATTTTATCTATGTGTGAACAGTAAATGTGTTTGAAAATTATTTGCTCCAATTTATGGGAATGCTGAGTCCTGGAATATGATAGTGTATCTGTGTAGTCTTAACACATAAATGAATCCGAATTGCCAAATCAAATATAGCGATACGCGAGAGTTGACTGCTGTCTTTGATGCTTTCCTGGGAAAATGAGAACCATCTGCCTCTAAACTTACTTGCATATGCGTTAAAGGATGACAGAGTGGCGGATGGAGTGATCGGTTGAGATGGAGTTGTAACGAGATAGAATTTGATGGTAGACTGATGATGCATTGTAGAGAGAGAGGGACATGTCACTGTAGGTCATTTGACCATTTCGCCGGCCGAAGTGGCCGTGCGGTTAAAGGCGCTGCAGTCTGGAACCGCAAGACCGCTACGGTCGCAGGTTCGAATCCTGCCTCGGGCACGGATGTTTGTGATGTCCTTAGGTTAGTTAGGTTTAACTAGTTCTAAGTTCTAGGGGACTAATGACCTCAGCAGTTGAGTCCCATAGTGCTCAGAGCCATTTGAACCATTTGACCATTTCTTCCGTTGTTCTGTCGGGATGCATCAGTTGTGTGACATAAACTGCGTTCGACTTGGGTGACCCACCCAAGTGCTAGCCATGCCCGACAGCGCTTAACTTCAATGATCTGATGGGAACCTCTGTTACCACCACGGTAATATACGAGTGGGGACCCAAAAGGAACCGGATTGTTGTCATAAAAAATTTATAGATGAACCTTTTTACAAAATTACTTCAGTCACCTTCAAAATACTCTCCATTACATGCGATGCACTTGTCAAGTCTCTTTTCCCACTGTTGGAAGCATGTTTGGATCACTTCAAGTTTGATATTGTCCAGTGCCCTTTGCGAAACTGTTTTTACCGCCTCCACATCGTCATAACGCTCCCTTTTTAGCGTTTTTTTCATTCATGGAAATTGGAAAAAGGCGGACGGGGCTAGGTCCGGCGAATACAGAGCGTGGGGAACGACAGACCACCTCTGAGATACCAAATAGTGGGTCACTCGTAAAGCCGTGTGTGCTGGAGCGTTGTCGTGATGCAGAAACCAGTCACCTGATCGCCAAAGTTCCTGGCGTTTCCTCCTCACATCCTCCAGCAAACGCCTTAAAACATCCAAGTAAAAGTGCTGGTTAACAGCCTGGCCAGGGGGTACGGATTCCCGATGCACAATTCTACGAACATCCAAAAGACAATGATCATCGTCTTCACATTTGACCTCGCTTGCCTTGCTTTTTTTGGTCTGGGAGAGTTGGGAGTAATCCACTGGCTTGACGCTTGCTTGGTTTCTGGGTCATACCCGTAACAACAACTCTCATACCCTGTAATGACTCTGTTCAAGAAGTTTGGATCACGTGGAATCTCTTTTTTCACGCCCTCACACACATTCATGCGGATGGTTTTTTGCGCCTGTGTGAGAAGGCGCAGAACAAATTTAGCAGCAACACGTCTCATGTGCAAATCCGCACTCAAAATCCGCTGGCACGACCTCCCACTGATTCCTGTCTCTGCTGAAATTTGGTCGATCGTTTGTCGACGATCCTCGTTGATCTTTTGGCGGACCTTTTCAATGTTCTCCTCATTTCGCGATGTTGAAGGGCGCCCAGAACGAGCTTGGTCTTCAACACACATCTCACCACGTTTAAAGCGCCCAAACCACTCATAAACCTGTGTGCGGCTCATAGCGTCCTCCTGGAAAGCTTCTTGAAGCATTTGGTGCGTCTCCATTGCACTTTTCTTAAGCAGGAAACAAAATTTCACACACACTCTTTGTTCTTTTAAAGTTGCCATAACGACTTCGCAGAGGTAACCCGCCAACAGTCAGAGAAACACAGCACCACATTTGCACGTTCAGCTGTACACTGACGCCGTCTGCACAGCTGTTTCATGAAGATCTCTACTAACACCATCTAGCGTGAGAACTCTGCACTACGTCTACGAGTGGCAGCGCCCTCGGAGTCCGCTTTCTTTTGGGTCCCCCCTCATACATACAAATAAAACAGGAGTTTGTAATTTCCATTAAACTGTTCTGCTTATCTTTATGCTGGTCCTCCTGTTGTTCTGTGTATTTGAGATGAAAGTTTCCGGTGACGTCCACAAACGTGGTGACTCAGCTGCCCTTAACGCTGTTCTTTTATGCATCCCGCAACCTTATAGCTAGCTTCGTTAACCAAGCGCGAGATTTTCTTATTCTCTGACAAGCTTCAAGCAAACTCTTAGTCCTACAGGAAAAGTTAGCTGGACCCTTTTGTAGAAAATTTAATTTAGTTAAATTTTGTACTGGGATACGTTCTCACTAGAGGCCATGGTTTCTGAGGACCTGCCAGGATTTCTGGTATGTTGCTCGTGGCACTGCCTACTACCACTGAACTAAAATTTCCGACTACACGAACTATTCCCGACGTTCGACCTTCTTTGTTCTCTATTGATTGGGCTACTATGCCAGCAGTATTTGGCTACTTCGTGAATGTTGTTAATATAAACGTGAGGTTAATGGACGAAAAACGACTTCTGTAAAAATTACGCTGCTACTAACTATGTTAACAATTCGATTCAAACTAAATCTTCACAAGTACAGTAGCTTCGTAAGCAGAAGGCCTGACGAATACAGCAATGTAAGTGTTTATGTTACACTGTTAGAATTCACAAAACCTTTACGTAAAATTTACATGAACGTCAATTTTACGATTTTTAGGAGCTCAACAAACCCGGTGGCGTAATGCGGCCAGCCAATGAAGGCCTTAACAGGTAGAATGTGTGAAATAATTAGTGCTATCGCAAATATTTGAGCAGTGGTGCGAGGGAGTTCCATGAACATCGTACTAAAAACAGTGACCAATGAGGGCTATCTGTGGTAGTAGACCTGCGTTTTAAGGTCACTTTCGTAAATTTTGCTTGAATAACTCGGAAATTACGGCGTCTAGCGAAAACGTATTCGAATATGACATTACATAAATTATATTTCCTACAAAAACGCCTTGTTCATATTTTTCTGTAAGACTCTAGCGATCGAGAGAGATAATTTAGAAATCTCGCGTTGGTTTTTGAAGGCCTGATACAGCATTACGAGTTGCATAAAACGACAGCGTTAGGGGCAGCTGAATCATTCTGTATGGAAGGACTTGTAGAGTTACGGAGTTAATTAATTGATCTGCGCAGGTGGACATGCAGCATTACTTTCCCAGCCGAAAACTTGAAATGTGTTTTACGAGCGATTGCACCCATCTGCCAGTGAAGAGAGCTACCGGTGATACCAGGAGGCGGCGTTGAGGCCGCTGCCAGCAGACTACAATCTAGAAGATGGCCGGCTCTGGTCCGACTCCGCTGGCCCGGCGTGTGTGGGCCGGGCGGAGGCCGCCCCGGCGGCCGAACGTAAAAACTTTGTTGCTTGGCAGTAAAAGTTTTATACGACTGCCCGGCCGGCGAGGCGCGCGCCCGCCTGTACTGTACACACACGCACACAAACGTAGAGGGACCGCCCAGACGTACGGTGGCACGCGCAGACGCTTCTGCTACAACTGTGGACTCGCCGGCTAGCGGCTACCTGCTGCCTCTTACCTGCCGCCCGGCCTGGCGGGTAAATAATCCCACTGTGCGTGGCCACGTTCCCTCGTGACGGCTCACGGCGGTCACCGCCCGACAAAGGCGCCTTCTCAACCCACCACTTCCATTTCTCTACAACAGATCCGTCCACAAATGGCATAGTCCGGTCACCAACGAGTTTTATTTCTCTCATCTCTTCAAAAACGTAATGCGGGTACTCTGTGTAATCAGCTGCTATAGTTTCTTCTTCACTGCTACAGCATCCTGAACTTTCATTGCTCACAGTTTATCGCCTAGAATGATCCAGTGATGAAGAAATGGGCACAGCAATGATTCTCATAGATTCATGAGCTCAAAAGATCTGGCAGTACTACAGGTAAATTCGTCAAAACGTAAGATAAGGGCACCTAGATTTGCACCATTTAAGAACGTTGGGAACACTGAAAAAAATTGCAGTTACGATTTAGGAAATCAAATAATTATTGAAACCCAACTGTCATGACTCAGACAATGCAATTTATTATTTCATTTGAACATCTTTCTTTCTTTCTTTCTTTCTTTCACTGGTGCCATGTCCCGCACTGACGCAGGTTCGGCATTGTTAGGAACGGAATTGGCAAGGTTAGTATGAAGGGGTGGCCAGATACCCTTCTTGCCGCCTCCCTGTACCCCTCGGGACGGAATTAGTGTACTCCAGCTGTCTGCATCTAGTGTAATTCATGGAATAGTGTGAACGTGTTCAGATGTCGGCGAGTCGTGTAACTGAGGCGGAACATGGGGACCAGCCCGGTATTCACGTAGCGGGATGTGGAAAACCGCCTAAAAACCACATCCAGCCTGGGCGGCACACCGGCCCTCTCGCTAATCCGCCAGGCGGTTTCCTACCGGTGCCGGCGCGCCTACCCAAGTCTAGGAAGCAGTGCGTTAGCGCTCTCGGCTATCCTGGCGGGTCTTAATTTGAACACCTTCATGGGTTCTAAATAAACCTTTGTTTTTGGACCGACATCAAACCATTTCAGAAATGCACAGTCTAAAAATGCACTTTGTGACAGAAAAGAGCTTTTCTATGAAATGAGACTTACATCTCATCCCCGTATGGGGCCAATTGGCACGCAGTGATATCGAAAGTAAAGAACTAAAAGGCTACGGCATCTAACGGCAGGAAAGAAAAATGCCTCAGATTTACGAGAAGGGTGCTGAAAAGTAATGTCTCCGACTTTCTTAAGTGAAAACTTTTAAGACTTTTTTTAAAAAAAATACAGACTTTATTAATACTCCACATCTTTATTTTTCACGTCTACGTATTTTCAGACCTCTGCCGCTAGACGGCCCGACTTGTAGCATTTAAACAGGTGGTGTGTAACGTAACTACGCCGATACACGTGCGTAAGAGCACGCTGTAATCGGGTTTCGATTTCGAGGGGTTCGTCTACACACGGAGCACCCTCTCCTTTAGTATGACAACGCCAGGCGCACACGAGCGATGCGACATTTGCAACAGTCCCACGCCTTGGGTTCGCTGTCATCGATCATCTTCCATACTCTCCCGACTCGGCCCCATTCCAAAACTATAATAGCTCCTTCGAGGACATCTCTTTGATAGTGATGAGGCGGTGCCAGCAGAGGCGAGGTTGTGGCTCTGTCAAGGAAGTCAAACATTCTACACTTTAATAACAAACAAATATCTTGTTTAGAAAAATGTATTCATCGCCAGAGTGACCATGTTTATAAATATGTATGTAGATATGACGAATAAGACGTAGAATTTGTTTTGTTTAAAAACGTTTAAGAGTATTCAAATAAAACCTTCGGAGGCGTTACTATATCGAACGCTCTCGTAAAGTGGAACTTTCAATTGGCAATGCCTTCTGAATTATATACCTGTAGGTAAAAGGAGTGTACAGCAAACAAAGTAACTGAATAAATGAATAAAATTTGAATTTATTTAAAGGGATTTTCCTTCCTAGTACGTTTTGAGAACATTTTTTGTAGATAACAGTGGCTTCCTGTAGTACTTTAAAATGAACATAAACAGTCTCGACCGCACGAATTCTTTACTTCTGTGGTCACCGGTTTTCGGTCAGTTTTAGTCCATCTTGAGACCTCACACCATGACAGTAGGCGTTGTTGATGAACGGAGCAGGCGTTGCGACTCCACGAAAATTACCTTTAACACTAAAGTTAGTAATGTTTAAAAATGTTAACGATATTGAAGTTCTGGGAGAGGGCCATCGCTTGATTTTAGACTGTTTTTGTTGAAGTTTTAATGAGTGTATGGAGTCATGGAGGACTGAAAAGTGAAGGAGAGTGTTCGCGAAGTAATGAACTATTTAGCGAAATATTCTCGAAAATTTGCGAGTGGTAGTGAACAGTGTTAATGACCATCAAATTATTTGCATCTTTAACTTTGTTCCAGAGAAATGATTGGACTCTTGCGGCATTTGTTAATGAGAAACAAGATATGCGACATGTTAACAGTAGATCAGTCACCTTTTAACTGTGAATTTTGGATAGCAATGAAGCCTCATAGTGTTCTGTTATACACTGTTTGACAATTTCTAAAGATCAGAGACTCTTTTGGACAGAAATAATCACAGGCTGCGACGAACGACATGAAAAACAGTCCATATGTAACACACGCGGAATGATATACGTATAAAGAAAAATGGTACAAATTTCACAATATGGGAAAGCAAGATTACAGACACAAAGAACGTACATCTTTGGCAAAGGTCAGACTCCCAACGTTAGGTCAATATCAGACTCAAAGTAAGGAATATGCTCTCCTCGGGCATTAATGCACATTTTACAGCTGTTATTCCTGCTCACTTCCAAGCTGTTGAGAAGTCCTTGGGGAATATTGTCTCACCCCTGGATCTAGGCGTGTTTCGTTGAGAAACACTCCTGCCAATAGCATCCCAGGCATGCCCTGTAGGGTTTATGTTCGGGGAGTATGCAGGCCATCCCATACGCTCAATATCTTCACTTTCCAGTGAGTCAGAGGCCTCAGCGGTTCTATGTGGGCGGGCATCGTCAGCCATAAACAGAAAGTCAGGATATATCCAGTATAATCAAGCTGTAATACCGCCTTGCAGTAACGGTACTTCACGCAAAGATTTGCATCGGTTTTCGGCCATTGTGCATAATGCCTTCTCATAACATAACGCTTAGGCCATACAGATGAGCTTCATGAACATTACATGGCGTGAAGCGTGTTCCCGTCTCTCCCCGCACTAACTGATGACCAGAATTACTTGCCACAGTAAAGTAGGATTCATAGCAGAACATAGCTCTGGAACGCTGTTGCTGACCGTAACCAACATGCTCCCTGAAACAACGAACTCTTTTCGACTATCATCAACATCATCTTCAGCCAATTCAATCATTAGATGAGGTGGCCTCTTCGAGTCGTGGATTCAGGTAGGCTTTCAGAAGTCTTCTCCAAGTTGGACGGTCTTGGGCAGTTCTCTGCCAGGTGTTACCAGCGATCTTCTTGATGTCTTTGTCCCATCTGTCTGGTGGTCTTCCTCTAGGCCTCCGGTGCTCTCTCGGACTCCACTCCAGTACTAGGTTCGTCCATCTGTTGTCTTTTCTTCTTGTGACGTGGCCAGCCCACTGCAATTTCAAGGAACCTACTCTCTCTAAGATGTCATTTAATAGGCTTCCGAGGATACAAACCAACCTGATTTAACTGACGCGAAATGTTTCTGGCAGAGACAAGATTACCGACTGTGGTTGCAACGTATGCAACGATTTCCCTAGGGGTGAGATGTCTGCTCCATTTCGCCACTAGTGCTTGCGGTGTGGTGGTCCATCTACAATCACCGATATACTTTCCCATAGCACTGCCACGTTCAGTGGCCTTTTTAATGGTGAGGGACACTTTTGGACACTCCCGGTACTGTGGCCACAGTAGTGATACAGTTGCCGGCTTCGAGTCATTCAGCTACCCGTCCACGGTTGTAAACTCTCAAATGACATCGTAGAAATGCTGCCGTAACATACGGAATGTTGATTTAATTGTTTCTACATCAGCCTTCGTCAAGCCCTTTACTGCATGAAATGTCAAATGCATAGAGAGCGTTCGTGCACAGACTTTGCCGCAGTAAACACGTCCCGTCCTCTTCATTTCCTTTTACTATCATTGGGCGGGTGTTCCGTTGGGAGTGCAGGTCGTTCCACAGCAACTGGAAATTTTTCTTCAGCAAGTGATACTTAGTAACTGACAAGCATTGTTGGGTGCAACACATGAACAGTATCGCTGTAAGAGGATATTTATTTCCTGTGAATTAGAGACAGCATTGAGAAGTCTATTAGGAAATGAATGTATGCAGTGACGTGATTGTCGTGATAAAATTAGGTTTTAGTACATTTCTGAGGAACAGTGTTCATAGAAGGAAAACACATGCAACAGAGAAAACGTCGAAGTTCTGCTGCCTGCCTACTGAGTCTATTTCGCGCGCTGCCGCGTGGTGACAGAACGGACAGCGAGGGTGTCCGCTTTCCAGTATTGTACCTTCTCTCCTTAACAGCACTGTTGGCTCTCAAAGTAGCTCTAGCTGTTCGGGAATTCTCTCAATATGGCGCATCATTGACCTGGTGAGCGATGGGACCATTAATATTCCACAATAACTTGGCTAACGGATAATTGGGCTTAAAAGTCAACATGAGTGCCGCCGGAGCTTGCTTACACGGCTCATGGGCTCCAATACCAAAAGTAAAAGAACAACAATCGCCTTATCAGAAACCATAAACTGGTTACTAAATATGCACTGTACTGCCAGATATCCAGTTTTTAACTTGTGAGCGTGAGCAAACCCACATAAGCAGTGTTAATCTTCTCTATTGGGGATTGCATTACACTGGATGCCAGTAAATCTTAGAGAGTGTTCGTCGTCGACTTACTCATCACACAAATCTCACACGCTTTGACGAACGTCTGAAATGCATCTGATTAAATACTGATGTCGAAAAATGTGCGAGTGGAGGATAGATGAGTTAGTTGGCTCTGAGCACTATGGGACTTAACATCAATGGTCGTCAGTCCCCGAGAACTTAGAACTACTTAAACCTAACTAACCTAAGGACAGCACATAACACCCAGTCATCAGTTAGTTATTTCAATTTTTACAGCTCCTTACCTTAAAAATCGAACTATATGTCCGCTCATTGCTCGCATCTTATAATCAGTTAAGAAGAACGCACAAATGATAGCTATTTTTTAAAATTTAACATGTTAATCAAGGAGACAGAATACGAAATCCACTTTCATAAATGAGGCTGTTAACTCCCTTTTCGACAAATACACTAGGGATTGCAGTACAGAAATTAGGAAGCATTTTTCAACATATGATACCAATAGTTTATTGAACAGTTTGACTGAACGTAGACGCAGTACGGATTAAAATCGACTTTCCAGAACAATAGGTTGGTTTGGTCCCCTACTTTTCACGAAGATTTAGTGAGACACCTAAATGCACAAGTCGAAGATGGGTTAGCCAAGGGAAACATGAATTCCGAAAACAAACTTGCACCTGTACACTCACCAGTACCACAACAAACCGAAATTAAAACGATATAATTGCTACCAGAACTACCACAAAACCTAATGGCTATTCAGTTAAGAGTATCTTGACTAGAGATGTGAGAAAGACCGTGGGCTGACCAACACGTGGTCCCACATGGCACAACTCGGTTATAGCTTCGGCAAAATTTACAGAAATACGGAAAAGTTTAGAAGCGATCTACAATCGCTGAAGATGTGAGAATATGTCCGAAATTTAACGGAAGAACGAACTAAATGTTATCAGCTAAATAAACAGCGAAAGCACTCTAAGCTATACAACCACAAAAATAATATCGCTGTGTAAATACTTATTCTGCACTACAAATTGAGTTCAATCTACTGACTGGTTGAAAAAGTCAATACTCTTTAGTCTGGTGGCATATGGTTAAAAACTCAGAACTCCACAATGAAAAAGTGTAAATTTACTACAGAGGAATTCAATAGAAATTTGAAATACGTTTCTAAGAGTATAATTCACGACCTGAAGGAGTAGTTATTTGCTGTAGGTCAACAACGTATAGGCCTAGACTCTACCATTGACCCCAAGGCCGAGTTCCGAAAATTCATGGACAATATAAATCGCGCCTGAGACAATATCTTTTGATTAATTCATCCTCTATGTTGAGAATGGATCCACAGCACCAGCGGATAAGAATGGCAAAACCTTTCGTTCTGTCCTACACATGGAGCCCAACTCACTCTTACACCAGTATCAACATGAGCGGGCACTGATATGAGCGTGAACATTGATAATGCACATGAGATCTTAATGATGGCTTTCCTTCGGATAATATACGTATTTTCTGGAGAACAAGCAGGCACTTTGGTTATTCAACAATAAATCTATAACCGGACGGTATCAATGAAGCTGTTAGGTAGTGTCAGCCATCTGTCTGCCGAGTTTTTTGGAAAGTCTCAGTCTTTTGGAAGAATTTTAGGATTGAACGCAACACTTACGACGGCTCTGAAATGGTGTATGTAGGGGCTTAAAAACACTTCTCTTAGTTTAGCCGAGGCACGTGGTTGGACATACTGTAAGGTACGGATTGTCTAGATAATTATCTTTGTGATAAAGATGCTGTTCGCTTTAAGTCCAAATGGACATTCAAAATACGCTGCCTAAAGTTTGGGAGCATAACACCTTCCTCATCCTACTTGAGAATTTATGAGTAAGGTATGGGCTGCTTCTCCAGCAGGGAAAAGAGTATTATTAACTTTTCTTAGGACTGGACGGAGGGTGGAGCAGACGAGAGAGAGGGAAGACATGGTGCTAGACTTGTGATGGCACGAAAATCTTATAGGGGCGGTTGTGTGGGTGTGGAATTACCAAGGTTTTGTGGAAAAGGAGGTGCGGAGACGCGTGGCTACTCTATGGAGAGGAGTTTCTGGTTTTCCCTTTTGTTTTGACTGGGTTGCTCTTTTGACATTCGTCCTGGACGTGACTTTGCACTGGCATTCGTCTTCACTGGGGAGTGTGTAGTGAAGTATGAGTCAGTCAAATTTGTCCATGGTATGACCGGTGAACGTGTGTAGAATAAATCCAACAAAGTCTATTCAGCTTTAGATAATTTCAGATTGCGTTATCCATGTTTTCAGCCAGAGTAAACAGATAAAACTTAGTTTTTTCCAAGCAAAAGACACCCCGTTGAGTGTTAATTATTTTTGGTGTCTATTTGTGTTGTCAACTCGCTTAACGTGTGTTATTTGTTCAATTTTATGATCAATAAACTTTTCCCAAATATTATAAAAGTTTAATCTTGTTTTGATATATTAATCACCCATCAATAATTGACTACAATAATGACAGGACCACCATTTCGTTAAATTGTTTCGGCACTGAAGCGTTATTTAAGATTCTGACAAAAGTGATAACCTCCAATGCAGTCCATCAACAGCAACCGCTCTAAGAGGGTAGAATCAATTTAGCAGACATATGACCATGTAGACGCAGGGAAGGCTTCCAAGATAAAAGTGATAGATGTCAGAGTGTAAAGCTACAGTAATCTGCAGCCTTTCAAACCAAACCACAAGACCAATGTAGACTTGCAACATTTTGTGAAGGAAAAGGAAATACATAAATTTTTTGTACTGAAATAAAGCACACATAACGCAGAGCAGAATGATTTCATATGGCTGAGTGTGTTGACTTAACTGTTTGGTTTTCTCTAGTTTTAGTAAGCAATATATATATATATATATATATATATATATATATATATATATATATATATATATACACACTCCTGGAAATGGAAAAAAGAACACATTGACACCGGTGTGTCAGACCCACCATACTTGCTCCGGACACTGCGAGAGGGCTGTACAAGCAATGATGACACGCACGGCACAGCGGACACACCAGGAACCGCGGTGTTGGCCGTCGAATGGCGCTAGCTGCGCAGCATTTGTGCACCGCCGCCGTCAGTGTCAGCCAGTTTGCCGTGGCATACGGAGCTCCATCGCAGTCTTTAACACTGGTAGCATGCCGCGACAGCGTGGACGTGAACCGTATGTGCAGTTGACGGACTTTGAGCGAGGGCGTATAGTGGGCATGCGGGAGGCCGGGTGGACGTACCACCGAATTGCTCAACACGTGGGGCGTGAGGTCTCCACAGTACATCGATGTTGTCGCCAGTGGTCGGCGGAAGGTGCACGTGCCCATCGACCTGGGACCGGACCGCAGCGACGCACGGATGCACGCCAAGACCGTAGGATCCTACGCAGTGCCGTAGGGGACCGCACCGCCACTTCCCAGCAAATTAGGGACACTGTTGCTCCTGGGGTATCGACGAGGACCATTCGCAACCGTCTCCATGAAGCTGGGCTACGGTCCCGCACACCGTTAGGCCGTCTGCCGCTCACGCCCCAACATCGTGCAGCCCGCCTCCAGTGGTGTCGCGACTGGCGTGAATGGAGGGACGAATGGAGACGTGTCGCCTTCAGCGATGAGAGTCGCTTCTGCCTTGGTGCCAATGATGGTCGTATGCGTGTTTGGCGCCGTGCAGGTGAGCGCCACAATCAGGACTGCATACGACCGAGGCACACAGGGCCAACACCCGGCATCATGGTGTGGGGAGCGATTTCCTACACTGGCCGTACACCACTGGTGATCGTCGAGGGGACACTGAATAGTGCACGGTACATCCAAACCGTCATCGAACCCATCGTTCTACCATTCCTAGACCGGCAAGGGAACTTGCTGTTCCAACAGGACAATGCACGTCCGCATGTATCCCGTGCCACCCAACGTGCTCTAGAAGGTGTAAGTCAACTACCCAGACCAGCAAGATCTCCGGATCTGTCCCCCATCGAGCATGTTTGGGACTGGATGAAGCGTCGTCTCACGCGGTCTGCACGTCCAGCACGAACGCTGGTCCAACTGAGGCGCCAGGTGGAAATGGCGTGGCAAGCCGTTCCACAGGACTACATCCAGCATCTCTACGATCGTCTCCATGGGAGAATAGCAGCCTGCATTGCTGCGAAAGGTGGATATACACTGTACTAGTGCCGACATTGTGCATGCTCTGTTGCCTGTGTCTATGTGCCTGTGGTTCTGTCAGTGTGATCATGTGATGTATCTGACCTCAGGAATGTGTCAATAAAGTTTCCCCTTCCTGGGACAATGAATTCACGGTGTTCTTATTTCAATTTCCAGAAGTGTATATGTATATATATAATACTTTACGCAGTGCGTCCTACCTGTCGAGAGTGAAATGAGATGTTAGGACGACAGTAGATCTGTTTCATCAACTTATTTAACCCCCACCCTCAGCTGTAGTAAATAACGGACAGCTTAATGGAGGTGTTCAGTTGCCTCTGATGCAAAGCAATAGACGGCCGACATTTCTGATAACAAAGAAAGGAGGGGTGGGGGGGGGGGATGTGAAGGAGTCGCTCGAATGTTGCTTTCAGGGATGTCTGCACCTGTGACCGTGATGACAGCACGGCAGCGCAGGTGACAATACCGCAGAGGTGGCCATGACCTGCCTCCAGCGAGCTGGAGGCTCTCTGCTCCAGCAGAGGCACTGTCATGACTCAGGACAGGCTGCCCTGTCCCGTGGTTGAACAGTAGACTCTATACTGCTTTCAGAATGTCGCTCCTGGTGGCAGAGACGAGAATACTTTAGTTCATGAATAGGTGAGTGGATATGTGGTCCAGTCTATGTTCGTTTAGGGCTTAAGTCACATACTCTAAATACCTCAATGGTGGCAAGTGAGGAAAGGCTTCCACTAGCGTACTGCAGTCTCGGCTGTTGCTATACTATGCCCAGTTGGCTCTGTTTCGCTACAGTGGTTGGTATGACTTTAAACTTTTTCTGTTGCTGATTATCCTGATGTAGATTTACATCTACACCACGAGACGCATTCCTCCTGCCGATTCAGAAGCTTGTTCATAGACAGCATTAAGTCCTGCCCTAGAGCTTGATTTAAGCTGGTTACATTTGCAGCAAGTAGCATTTCCATGGGCTCCTCTGGTCAATACAAACGAGGTTGCGATATCTTCCGGTGAGTTATCACTGAAATGGCGGCGGGAAGATGGGAATTAGTCTCCATTATCTCTGACGCTGTTCCATTTAATAACAAACCAGTCCCGTTTAATTCTAGCCCCTTTACTGACGTAAGCTCCCACTGCACGAAACAACTAGCCGTTACTATTATCTCGTCAATGGTAGAGTGCGACCGATAATCCTCGACCTGCTTAAATTACAATTCCAGCTCGACAACTTCATTATTGGATTCTCGTACCTCCTGCTGTGCCACTAACAACATCAATGTGCAGGAAACCTGCCCCTCTCTTATCATCATATTTGGACAGACTGTGATTCCCTCAGGTGCATTTTTGTGACTGCTTCCTCCATTTCTACATGTCTTCCCTAGTCTTTTGCCGTTAATAGTAGTCACCGAGTCTTTACTCTTCCAAAATTCTTGAGTATTACCTAACTGACAGGATACGTAAGATGTGCAGCATTCGTAACAGGCTTGTTTCCCTGCTACTGGTATAGAAACGGAAATGAAAAATTTCACTCCATCAGTTCTCCCTGATACTGTAGCTATCTTGAAATAAAGAGGAAAGTTTTGTGCTTATGTTCTAAAATCAACCCCAACTCCGGTGGTAGTTTCCTTAAGCCCTCTAAATACTTCTCTGGTGACAGCATGTTAACCCCAGCTGACCTCTTACAGCCTACTGCATATCCTTCAGTAGTTGTGTTTCTTGCCTTCATGCTTGCCAAACATTGTCTTCTACGGATTGCAACCATTTTGTCGTTACTACTTTTCTATGTAAGACTTCTACATCGGTCTGTAGTTCCCTGTTATTCTGATTAACTGTCTCTTTTGTAGTTCTGGCTTACCACATTACTTCTCCAGTCAGTTATCGTAGCGGTCATGTGTTACTCAATCCGTCATTCTCTAAACTTACAATCTTGCGTAGTGCGCCAGTCTTTTTACTCACTGCCTTACCTGTTCTACGGTGTCGTTCAACCTTCGAAAGGCTTCCTCATCACCAATGCCAAATATTGTTTCCATAAGCCGACCTCCAATTTCGATCCAACCTCCCTTCCTCCACGTATGAGGAATAACCCTCAGTGGCTCGTTCATCTCACTTCTTAATTTCTCGTACGCCCGATGTACTCTGTCACATGTATACCCAGGGATAAGTGGTTATCACCCCGTCTTCCTACCTGGCGAACAGCGTTACTCTTTCCACGTGCTAGTTCCATAACGCTTCCACCCCGACGAAGATCAGTAGTCCGACTACGAGCCGCATTATCTCGCCTTCGCTGCACCTCACCTACTGGCAGGAATACCTATTACTTACTTCCCCCTTAAATCCATTGCTTCTCCTCATCCACTAAAACTACATCTAACCTAAAAAAAATATTAAATGACTATCTCCTACGCCTTAACCCTCGTCACTGTCTCACTCACAGCGTCTTGTTTATCTTCTAATACCTTCCTCCTCACTGTCTCCTTCTGGTCCACAACTCCTATCCCTGGAATAAGTTCCGGAATCCCTTCATAATTTTTCTACTGCACTAAATGCACATTTTTCGTTCTCGTTGGAAATTTAATCTTGAAATTTATTGGAGACTTGGTGTTTATCACTTGGTATGAGCCCTGATACTTTGCAAAAAACTTATTTGTCTTTCCCTTTGGCGTGTACGAAGTTGATAGCACCATCCACTGTCCAACCTTACACTGTGGCTGTCTTGTTTCTCAAGTGCTCACGGATTTATTCTCTGTACTCTATTCCATATTTCCCTGATAACTCTGGAAAATTTCTTAACACACTCTGCGGAATTTCCTTGCTTTGTTTCCAATATGTCGAACGGTATTGATATGTTACGACGATATACTACTCCATATGGCGATAATCCTGCATTCGTCCGCTATTTTGTGTTGTAGGCGGAAACGACATACTTCAAACAGGCGTCCCAGTTGGTCTGATGTGAGTCAACGTAGTATCCAAACATCTTCTCGATTGTTCTATGCACACTTTCAGTTTGTCCATTGGCTTGTGGATTGAGTGGACTCGTTCTTAACTTCTCCGCAGTCAATTACTTACACAATTCCTGAGAATACACCTGACTGAAGTGCGTTCCCTGGTCTACAGCTGCTGTTTCAGGCACTCCAAACTTCAGTGTCCAATTATTCCCAGGTGCTTGTGCCACTCTTTGTGCCTGCTAGTTTGCCATGGCGACCATTTCTACGTATCTGGAAAATTGATCGATGATTGTTACTAAGTACTTTTTCCCTGCTGGTGTTTTATTGAATGGACCTAAAAGATCAGGCCCCAGAAATTCGAATGGTGCTAATGCTGCAGGTAAACTCTTCAATGGTACTCTTATTCGACACAAATTCGCTCATTGTGCGCACTGTATGCAATTCCGCACATACTGTTTTACGACCGTCTGCCTATTCCTTCACAGCACGTTTCTGCTACTCTTCTGTTGGTGGATCTACAACCTCCACGGTCCGCTAGTATATGATCATGAGCTTCTTAGAGCACTCTGTTTCTTAGTTCCGTTGGTACCAATACCAGCAGTCCGAGCTTGGTTTGTTTGCATAGCAACGCATTCTGCATATAAAACTGCGACTGTCTAAAAATCTGCTCACATGCATCACCTGCTCTCTGTGCATTTTATCTTTCCTTACGCTCATTACCACCAATATGTAATACTGCTACGAGTATTTTTCTGCTTAAGACATCCACATTTTGCGTATTTATTCCCAGGTTTATGCGTGGCTTCGAAATCAAATTTACTAAGTCTTAGTGCCGATCGTGTCAACCTACAAGAAGGATCTTTTAACCCCAAAAACCACTTTAATGCCACATTACTGGTTATCACTCTAAACGTTTTACCGAGCAAATAACATTTGAAATGTGTGATTCCATAAATAAGGCCTAGCAGCAATTCTCCATTGTGGAATAATTTCTTTCTGCAGAATTTAGTTGCCTTTATGCGTACATGTGATACCGGGCACTCTGCGCCTTCTACTTCATGTGTCAACACAAAACCAAGTGTATAGTTTGATGCATCAAATAATGAGACAAAGTCTCTATTAGAATCCGGAATTACCAATATCGAATTCAATGTTGAAGCTTCTTTTAGCTCATCAAAAGCGTGGTGGCCCTCTTCTGACCACACAAATTCCGTACCATTATCTAACGACTGTGTCAACCGTCTGGCGACATCCGCAAATCCTTTTACAATCCGGTGGTAACAGCTCGTGACTCCTAAGGACAATTGCTACTACATTACAGATTCTGGTAGAGGATATTCACGTAAAACTCTACTTAATTTAGGATTTGTCTTAACCCCATCTTTATTTACGATATGTCCTAGCTATGCTGTTTCTTCCGTCACATAATTACACTTACCTTCACTCAATGTTAACTTCGCTGCCTTTATTTAACCTTACGAAGACTACCCTTAATCGTTGCATATGTTGCTCTGTATCAGTCCCCTACACCACCATATTATCAAGATACACAAAGCATTGCCATGGTTTTAAACCTCTGGAAGTCTTTCCAACAATCGCTGAAACGTTGCAGGTACATTTTTTATATCCGAATGGCGTTCGTCTGGATTGATTGCGTCCCCTGGTTTCCGAAAATGCTGTTTCTTGTCGATCCTGCGGTGCAGTCTCTATCTGGTGATAACCATTCTTCAAATCAATTGTTGAAAAATATTTTCATTGCCCTAAATGATCTACAGTTACTGTGGTGTTCAGCAAAGGATAGGCATCCATTATTGTTTTCGCATTTAGACGTCTATAATCACCATCCGTTGACTCTTTTGGCATGACGACTATTCCTGCTCCCAACGCACTCTTACTTTCATCATTTATTTAATTTTCAGCTGATGATCGATAAATTCCTCCAAAATTGGCTGCAAGTACCTAGGTATTCTGTATGGTTTTCTGTAGAATGGCAAGTCATTTCCTGTTGGTATGCGGCGCTGTGTAGTATGTGTAGCTTGTAATGGCCCGTTTGGAAAATATAAATCCTTAGATTCCAAAAGTAATATTTCCACCTGCCCTCCACTGCTCTCTTCTAGGTGCTTCATTTTTCCTTGTAATGCAGTTTCAATGGCGTCTGGCGACTGTCTCTGATTCACAAACCTCGTGTCCCATCCTGCTCTCTCCATGATACACACATAAGAAATTAATAACCCTTTTGTTAATCTTATATCCTCTTCGCTCAAATTATCTGTAGAAACAGGTACTTTCTTTTCATTCTGTACTTCGTGTAAGTGTACAATACCTCTTTTAACTAAGCAATCTGCATGATCTAATACTTCATTATTTTCTAACTGTTCCACTACACACAAAATTTCTGCCGGAAAGCTAGACTCAGAACTGACACACAGTGATATCCCAGAACCCATAGGTACACAATCGTGCGAATCGAGTTTCTGTGTGATCGTTCGTGGTTTAATCGGTTGTCTTTCGCGACAGAATCCCCTTGCAACATAGCTGCACTGGCAATGGCTTCACCTAACTGGAACATTTTTCCATCAATTTCAACCCTATACTGCCAAAGATCGAATGTGGCACAGTGCTGATATAAGAAACCCAATCCTCGAAGCATGTCATAGCCCACGCTGAAGTGTGGCATAGCCTCTGCACTTTTTTTCAGTTCAAAAGTCTATGTCCACTGATCCTAATGATGTGACATCTTTATCCCCTACTCCATGCAATCTGTACCGTGGTGGGTCCCATCGCTTATGTTTCACCAGATCACTACTGTCGATCGACACATGCAACCATGTGTTCAATAAAATCTTGCTACCCTTCGCACAGATCACCTCTGCATACGCTTTCGTAGCATCCCATCTTACTGGGAATGACAGTAGGTGGACCTGGGGCTTCGGTTGGGGTTCAAAGTCTTTTTCTTCGACAGTCCTCTTCTCTTAGAACTAGAGCTGTCTTAAAAAAGCATCGAGCTCCCTCTGCACAGCTTCTTGCAGAATAATATTATTAACTCCTAGTTCATACGTACATCCATCAATTTCCCTTGTCCTATCCGCAAGTTCTTCCACAGTTTCCGTATTTTTTTTTTTTTTTTAGTTATTACCCCTTATTGTTCCCTCTAGTTTCTGGCACTATTTCGTTTCGTATACCTCTGAATTAAACCTTCTTTAAATTCTTCGAATGTTGTGGCTCCATTAAGAGCTTCTGTGTACCCTACGTAAGTTTTAGCTTCCCTGTTAGTCTCAAATTTGGAACACTCAATAGTTCCTTATCCCACCAACTCTTCATCTCAGCCATATTTCCAAGGCCTTCACCAGTGACCCGCATATCGTCAGCTGGCTGACCAGAAGAAGGAGTAATTGAACGTGTGACTGACAAATCTAGACCCCATTGTGAAAATCGGGCGTCTACCAACCTGCGCAGTTCTGATTATCTGCTGTTAATTGTGATACCTTTTCAAACAATATGCATACTACGTCCAGCTCTGACACACCATGCATCTGTCGTTCTGTCTAAATTTTATATTTGACACCCTTTTGAGAACTAACATTCACAAAAAAAGAAAACAAAATACATTAATTTCATTCTTACACCTACTCGTGAGCCACCTTGTCTCTCAGCATTGCATAGCCATATGCTCTTGACGATTACATGTATAATATTTTACTGGAACTGATTCTTTCCATGGGGATGAGTGGCCTTCAAGGTTACACTGTGCACATCTAACAAGTACTAACAAATCGTGTCTTCTATTACCTTCAGAACTACACAAATCCATTGGCTCTCTACTCACAATAAAATCTACTTTACAAAACGCATGACCATCAAACTCCGTCTCCATGACCAAACTACAATCAAAATTTTTGGGCTCACCATACTGTAGGCTGTAGGTTTAGATGTTGCTCCAAGAAGGTGACTTCAATGATATGTCACCAGTGTTAGATGATCCTCGGACTGTTGCCTATGTTGAGAGACATGTGGTGTCAGGACGACAGAAGTTTTGTTTAAATAGTTTTTTATTCCGCCAGTCGACAGTAGTACATCAGGAACAGCTTGGTAGAAGTGTGAAGTTGCCTCTCATACATCAGACCTCTGGCTCTGTTGACAGTATGAAGACCAGAGCCGAGCATGGTGTCAATCAAATGCTGCTGTTAGCTTCATTGCCAGTTGTGACTATGATAACAGAGCGGCAGCGCAGTTGAGTAGGGCAAGGCTGTCTACAGTGCATTTTTTTAGTGCACCGTGCCTACATTAGGAGCAAACCTATTGTCCTCTTTCGATTGACAGGTCCTTAGCCTATAGTTCAGCTAAGTGGACCAAGATCACCTCGGGATAATCCTTCCTTTTAACTGACGGGTCATTAACCTATGATCCCCCACACCTATCCCTCCCCTCCTTCCGCCCTCCCCCTCGCTGATACAGGCTTGAGTTATTCCATTAGTCCCCCTCTAACTCTTTCAACTTGATTAACTACTTAATTAAACTGATGAATTAATTCACCCCTCATCCTGTGGTAAACCCCACAACCCTTCCCTCCCCTCCCCCTCCCGCTCCCCTACTAACAAATTGGCGGTTCTATGCTGGAGAGTATGGCTCTTTCAACAAGAGATTCAATTACATAGCAGAGGGTATATTGGTTATTTAGAAAAATGCAGTGTGCAGGAGTTGGATCTCTCTTGCTCATTAGTCTCTACTGTTTTGGAAGATGCAGGTCTTGTAAAGTACATCAAAGAAGTAATTCAATCGATCGTTTTTTTTATTCATTCTCATGGCGCAAGGAATACAATCATGAAACACCGATCACACATGTTAGATGACCCTTGGACTCTCACCCATTTAGAGTGACACGACACATCAGGACGACAACAGATTTGTTTAATGGGAAATGTCGTGTAGCTAGGGCGTCCCGTCGGGTAGACCGTTCGCCTGGTGCAGGTCTTTCGATTTGACGCCACTTCGGCGACCTGCGCGTCGATGGGGATGAAATGATGATGATTAGGACAACACAACACCCAGTCCCTGAGCGGAGAAAATCTCCGACCCAGCCGGGAATCGAACCCGGACCCTTAGGATTGACAGTCTGTCACGCTGACCACTCAGCTATCGGGGCGTAGGAAGTTCAAACACGTTCCGGGAAAATCAAGCAGCTGAGGAATGAAATAAATAGGAAGTGCAAGGAAGCTAAGACGAAATGGCTGCAGGAAAAATGTGAAGACATCAAAAAAGATATGATTGTCGGAAGGACAGACTCAGCATACAGGAAAGTCAAAACAGCCTTTGGTGACATTAAAAGCAACGGTGGTAACATTAAGAGTGCAACGGGAATTCCACTGTTAAATGCAGAGGAGAGAGCAGACAGGTGGAAAGAATACATTGAAAGCCTCTATGAGGGTGAAGATTTGTCTGATGTGATAGAAGAAGAAACTGGAGTCGATTTAGAAAAGATAGGAGATCCAGTATTAGAATCGGAATTTAAAAGAGCTTTGGAGGACTTACGGTCAAATAAGGCAGAAGGGATAGATAACATTCCATCATAATTTCTAAAATCATTGGGGGAAGTGGCAACAAAACGACTATTCACGTTGGTGTGTAGAATATATGAGTCTGGCGACACACCATCTGACTTTCGGATAAGCATCATCCACACAATTCCGAAGACGGCAAGAGCTGACAAGTGCGAGAATTATCGCACAATCAGCTTAACAGCTCATGCATCGAAGCTGCTTGCAAGAATAATATACAGAAGAATGGAAAAGACAATTGAGAATGCGCTAGGTGACGATCAGTTTGGCTTTAGGAAAAGTAAAGGGACGAGAGAGGCAATTCTGACGTTACGGCTAATAATCGAAGCAAGGCTAAAGAAAAATCATGACACTTTCATAGGATTTGTCGACCTGGAAAAAGCGTTCGACAATATAAAATGGTGTAAGCTGTTCGAGATTCTGAAAAAAGTAGGGGTAAGCTATAGGGAGAGACGGGTCATATACAATATGTACAACAACCAAGAGGGAATAATAAGAGTGGACGATCAAGAACGAAGTGCTCGTATTAAGAAGGGTGTAAGACAAGGCTGTAGCCTTTCACCCCTACTCTTCAATCTGTACATCGAGGAAGCAATGATGGAAATAAAAGAAAGGTTCAGGAGTGGAATTAAAATACAAGGTGAAAGGATATCAATGATTCGGTTCGCTGATGACATTGCTATCCTGAGTGAAAGTGAAGAAGTTTTAAATGATCTGCTGAATGGAATGAACAGTCTATTGAGTACACAGTATGGTTTGTGAGTAAATCGGAGAAAGACGAAGGTAATGAGAAGTAGTAGAAATGAGAACAGCGAGAAACTTAACATCAGGATTGATGGTCACGAAGTCAATGAAGTTAAGGAATTCTGCTACATAGGCAATAAAATAACCAATGACGGGCGGAGCAAGGAGGACATTAAAAGCAGACTCGCTTTGGCAAAAAAAGGCATTTCTGGCCAAGAGAAGTGTACTAATATCAAATACCGGCCTTAATTTGAGGATGAAATTTCTGAGGATGTACGTCTGGAGTACAGCATTGTATGGTAGTGAAACATGGAGTGTGGGAAAACCGGAACAGAAGAGAATCGAAGCATTTGAGATGTGGTGCTACAGACGAATGTTGAAAATTAGGTGGACTAATAAGGTAAGGAATGAGGAGGTTCTACGCAGAATCGGAGAGGAAAGGAATATGTGGAAAACACTCATAAGGAGAAGGGACAGGATGATAGGACATCTGCTAAGACATGAGGGAATGACTTCCATGGTACTAGAGGGAGCTGTAGAGGGCAAAAACTGTAGAGGAAGACAGAGATTGGAATACGTCAAGCAAATAATTGAGGACGTAGGTTGAAAGTGCTACTCTGAGATGAAGAGGTTAGCACAGGAAAGGAATTCGTGGCGGGCCGCATCAAACCAGTCAGTAGACTGATGACGAAAAAAAAAAATCCGTCATTCAGCTGTGGTACGTGAGGAACAGCTTGGAAGAGGTGTGTAGTGGCCTCTCAAGCAAAGCAATAGACATCCAGTACTGTTGACAGCATGGAGAACAGAGATGAGCATGGTGTCAATTGAATGCTGCTGTTTGTGACATTGCCGGCTGTGGCCATAAGGACAGCGTGGCACCACGGCTGAAAATAATACTGAGGCAGTGGTGACCTCCCTCCATCGAGTGTGTAGGGTGTGATACTGTGGTGAAAATATTTTGGTACACTAGTGGCTGTGTTCTTATATGCTTCAGATCATGATGATTTAGGGCTTAAGATACATACTCTAAACACTTCCATGGCAGCAAGTGAGGAAAGGCTTCTGTCCTTCCACTAGGGTATAGCAGCATTGGCTGCTGTTATACTGAATCCAGCTGGCTCTGCTTGTCAATGCCTGTTGTGCGTGTTTTGCTTCGCAGTGCATAACATTCTTGCCTGCCTGTCGCTGGCTCCGTTGTAACTCACTTCTACTCTGGCATACATTTTGACTGAATACAGTCGATACAATATAGTTACATGAGACTTTAGTGAGTATTATTACCCGTAATTTAAAATTGCATCCTATTCGCAGCTACTTGACGTCTGATAACGATGATGTACAATGGGCTCTCGAAAAATATGCCTAATGCAACACATTTTCCTGCTGAAAGCAGTTTTGTTTCATTCAGGATTCCAAGTTTTATTCAGAATTCCAATACACCACATTATTACCCAATATACTGACTACAAAACCCTAGTCTTGAACATAACCCCCATTCAACGCGATGGCCTTAGGTTACCTTACGTGGAGGACGTGTATGCTCGTATGGTACCACGCTATTGATCGACGTCGAAACCAATATCTTGCTGCATAAATAAACTCCCTATTATCCACTTACTGCTTCCTGCAAAGTGCATCCTTCATAGGAGCACACACATGGAAGTTGGAAGGTGCGATATCGTGACTGTAAAGTGGATGAGGAGGAAGAGTCCATTAGGCCTTGAACTGTCATGGTAATCCGTCGAGTGTCCACATATTCCAATATTGCACGAGTCACAGCTGCATGTGGCCAACCGGAACATTGGATATTGGACAGGTTTCTCCAACACTGTAGTGATATTGACAGACTGCTGTCGCAACGATTTACCGTGTTTTTCTTCACTGCCAGGTCTTCTTAGACATTCTGCTAGCGCCTATGAACATTTGCGATGCTCTGCTTTCAGGCAAAAGAAACTCAAAAACTGCTCACTCCTTGTAAGGTACCTACATTGCAGACATCATTTTAAAGTATATGTAGTGCTGCCAGAAAACTAAACGTCATGAAATTATAGGGGCTGGAGCGTGAATATTCCACGATGTCCCATAACAAACATTACATTTCTTTTCAACAGAAATTGACCGAGAACTGAAACGTATCGCATTACTTATCGAACGCCTTTTGTATATAAGCAGTTCAGGTGCAGCCTTGCCCACAGTTGTTTGTCCGGATTAAATATAACTGAATATTAATCTTGCGTTGATCCCCACTTTTGATCTTAATTTCATCACTAATTTCTTCTTCGTTTTCTCTCAATCCACATTCGGTATTCATTAGACTGTTCATTCCATTCGACATGTGCTTTTCACTGAGGATAACAATTTTAGAAACGAATCTTCTCGTTGATATCCTGTAGTTCTGAACTTTAATCCCTCTCTGTAAACCATCTCTTACGTCCCTTTTCATTGAACAATAGTAAAGAAAAATTACTTCCCTATGTTACAGCATTTTTAACCCGAGGTCCTCGTTCTTGTTCATTCATTTTTTTGTTCTCTCTTCGTTCGTGGACGTATTGTATATTGTCCGTCTTTCCTTATAGCTTACTCCAGGTCTTCCAGGACTTCGAATATGTTGCATCATTTTTACAGTGCCTATAGTTTTTCCCAGGTACGTAAATCTTGTCAACGTGTCTTCATTTTTCTTAAGTCTCCTTTCGATTAATAATCTCAATGACAGAATTGCCTACCTGGTGCACATACCTTCCTGAAAGGCAAACTGAGCACCATCTAACAGGCCCTCTGTATATTTTTATTTTCGGGAACTTCGATGCATAAGCAGTTGGCTGATTGCGAGATAATTCTTCCATTCATCTCCCTGAGCTGTTTCATGTTTGTCTGGATGGCATTTTTCCTGAAGTCTGATTGTACGTCTTGTGATTCATGTATCTTAAACATGAACTTGAATAGTCGAATAGCTGAGTAATCAGGGGAATGACCTAATTCCCTCTTCTAGCATCTGGTCAACCAACTTCTTCATTTGATTCTTGCACAGTACTGAAACACAGTAAAGAGGATACGTAACTGGTACGTGATGCACGAGTGGAATTTTGTACGCTTCTTGATTGGTCTACCCCATTTATTTGTAAACAAGCCGGGAAAGGACTCGGAATACTCCCGCTACTGTGTAACTTGCTACAAAAAGTAGTGATCATGCTCAAACTCTCCGAAGTGACAATTGTTAAAAATAATTATGCTGGGCGCTCAACAAATCCCCATGCGGCAATATTATGTGGCTATCCCTGACAAATCCAGAAGTTAAATTACCCCTAAGACAATGTCTATACTAATAACAAAAGTAGAAAGCCGTCGCGTTTGTTTGAACACGCTTATCTCCACAACTTCTAGACGAATTTCCATGGGGTTTTCATAGGTAACCTGAGTGTAGCTTTCGGCAACGTACGGGCATTATTTTGTCAAAATCAAATCACGAAAAAAAGGTATTGCGATTTATAATTTTATCTGAAACTATCGTGTCTGTCTATTTGCCTTTTTAGACACGCTAATCTGTAAGGCAAGTACGCGAATTTTGGTGGTGTTTTCACAGGTTGCTTGAGCATACCTGCGGGCAATATATAGGCTTTATTTCACCAAAATCAAATCCCAAGAAAGAAGATAACGTTATTTTAAATTAAAATCATCTGCTAAGCTCAGTAGTTTGGATGTTCAGTCATCACGGTGTAGTACAGCAAAGAACTAATAGATGGCGTTGTTAGTTTCGCGGTACACCAAAGAACAAATAGACGGCGTTCTCTGCCATCGGAAGTTTACGTCAGTGGCAGAATGAATTTATATTGGTATGGTGTCTGTTCTTCGGACGTGGATTTAAAAAAAAAAAAATAGAGACTACTGAGTCGATTCGGACGCAGCTCTAAACGGGTTTTGCGGTCTTACGCCACCGGTCTCCTGAATTCGCTTCGGCTATCCGAGCACGTCTGCCGTCTGATCCACACGCCTCACATACAGAGTAGCGTCCCCTGTTCATAATTCCTCTTCGCACGCAGCCCAGTTGTATTACCACGAGTACTCGAACATTTCTGTGCATCTACATTGAAAAATCTATATTCCGTGAGGCGCATACATCATGTAAGTCTGACGTCTGTTAATTCAGGCTCTACAGTCTGGAACTGCGCGACTGCTACGGTCGCAGGTTCGAATCCTGCCTCGGTCATGGATGTGTGTTATGTCCTTAGGTCAGTTAGGTTTAAGTAGTTCTGAGTTCTAGGGGACTGATAACCTCAGAAGTTAAGTCCTATAGAGCTCAGAGCCATTTGAACATTTCTTTTGTTGTTTTTTGGTTTTTTCAGACATGCTTTGACTTATATCAATGTCCTTGTGATGCAAAAGTCTGAAATGTCTTTCGTCAAAGAAAATTAAGTACCACAGTCTTGATGAATACAATCTCACTGCGAATTTACTTGGGTAGAATACATGAGTTCACTGATTAGCTTCGTGTATCGAAAATTTTACATTGCTTTGTTACTTTCGATAGGTTTTGTTTATATTTGACTTCTTTCCTGCCGGCCGGAGTGGCCGTGCGGTTCTAGGCGCTACAGTCTGGAACCGAGCGACTGCTACGGTCGCAGGTTCGAATCCTGCCTCGGGCATGGATATGTGTGATGTCCTTAGGTTAGTTAGGTTTAATTAGTTCTAAGTTCTAGGCGACTGATGACATCAGAAGTTAAGTCGCATAGTGCTCAGAGCCACTTGAACCACTTCTTTCCTAGGAATATTTTTCTACCTCAGGGACAGAAATATTTTCGGAAGCTTATACCAACGATACAGTTAACAGTCGCAATCTTATCTTTAGGAATACTTACTAATATTGAAATTATTTGGCATACATGTACTGATTTACCGATTTTGTTTTCTGTATTAAAACGTTGACGACATTGCTTTGCTTCTTTGGATGGTTTTATCTATATTCAGTGCTCGTAAGTAAAGATGATTTTGATTTGCTTACGAATAAGAATGTCTAGTAAACGGTTGAGAAGATTGTGCTTTGTGCCGTCTTATGAATCCAATGAAGATCGGGAGGCTGCAGCTCGAGAACACCACGCTTTAAGTCGCTCACTGGAAAGTCCTTCCGAAAGCGACTGTCTTGCATTATCTCGATCCTCAGAACCTTTCACTCACAGAGGCTTAAAGTTACTCTATCCAATGTAAGACAACAGAAGCGGAAACTGGGGAAAGTGACGCAGACGAGTGATTTTTTATACCCCAAAACTCTATTATTTCTAGCAGTTTAACATTTCGCTTTAAAACTGTGCAATTACCAATGAGCTTATGCTGTGCCATGACCATAAATAAGGCACAAGGAGAGGCAGTGCATGTTACAGGTGTGTACTGTAGTGTAAGCTCCTTTTCGCGAAGCCGGCTGTAAGTGGCTCTCTCCCGCGTTAGTGAAGCAAACAACCTCTTCGTTCATGTCCCAATTTACACTACTTCAAATGTTATATACAAAGTAGCTTTATGAGTAAAAAATAAATTCCACACTGACGAGTAGTTGTGTTCAGCTATAAGTAAGTACCCAGACAATGCTGTGTTTCTCAGCTAAAGCTGAATAAATTCGGATCCAAGGACAGCTTGAATGGCGAAATTATGGGGCTCAAACTTAGAAATGAATTTCAAGTGAAATCTGCAATCAGAAATTCACATAATAATTCACCAAGTAACTTTGTTTATTGGTCACTGGCTATTTTACAAATGATAACAACCTTGCCCAGTTGACGAAATTTTAAAACGGCACAAATGGCAGAATACCAAACATGACTAGTCAACGAGACAGGAGAAGTCGAATCCAGGAGAGAAGAAACATGTTCTTCAATAATAAACATAGAAATTAAGGGCACAGGGTGGATTTAAACATTAACTATTCTATCGGGCAACTCAGGACATACTGCAATTAACTCTCCATAGCATCTTATTAGAAGTCATCCTAGTCAGGAAGATTTATTAGAAGTCGCTATGAACCGCCCCACCCAAATGACTAGCACTACCGCACCCAAAACATTCCTAAGTCAAATGGGACCTAAGTTTACTCACAGCCCTTTCGTCAAGCAATAAACCTGCATCACATCACCTTTAACAGCACGCTGCACATCAGCGTGTCTGATATTTTCAGCTTTCAAAAGAAGTGCCTCGAACGATAACTAAGAATTATACATAAATGTAAACAGCATGCCTGGTCTGTCGTGCGGAGTGACTACTTCCAGTATGTTACAGACAATATCAGATCTTTTATGCATTAAACACAATATTTGAGCAGCATGTTGAATGCTACTAACGTACTTGGACAATACCTCTTATTCACCTTGTAAGCGAATTTAGTAAATCCTAATCAGGGTCGAGTCTTCAACAGATCCTCAGCGAAATTACTGGCAAATTCAACTGCACCGTTCATGGCGGAGGTTCACAGCATCCTTGTGTTATGGCTGTTTCTATGATTTTAGATAGTTAAAACTAAGGTTGAATGTAATTTTAGTTCCATTTTCCAGAGGTTTTAATAGCATTCTTCCACTACATTTTAATAAAAGGTTAATATTGCGTTATCTGCAGAGGACAGTTGGTAGAAGCTTAGTGAGGTTTTGTTAAGTTGTTAGGTGTCCTAATGGAATCTGGTACAACGGTAGTCGGAAAAATCAGAATTGGAATGGAAACAACTGAAACATTTGGGGCTCATTTCGACAGCATCAGCGATCTAGGCTGACACGGAGAAGTTAGTGGAATCAGACTCTCTTGTGTCTATTAAACGTGAGCTGGTCACTGTGTTTCTCTGGTCGGTTAATTTGTACAAAATCTTCATGATTTTAACTGTTCTATGTACACTATGCATGTGTGCATTGATGGGTAATGGGCAAGAAGACTACTCTGACGTGGACAGTCAAACACTAACGGAAGTTAAGATTATGAAACAAAGTTCTTTTGGTCATGCCTCTTCTTTCACACCTCAACTTGAGTGGGAATATGTTCAGATAGTTCGAAGATACGTTTTGATGTTGAGCTATTCCACGCATTTGAGGTGCATCAAGTGTCGAAGCATCGTACTATCACGTTTGCGAGTCACGCTCTCATGAGATGGCCATGCAATTATAGGTGCTACTTATTTGGCGCAGTGGTCCAGGATTATCCTGAACACAGGGCGCTAAAAATCTTAACGAGTTCAAAACGTCTACATGGTTACTAAACCAGGTGAGCACTGGATCTTCAAGAGTTTATTTTCCCAGATGTGTATGTTGTCAGTCAGGATGAGGTCATTGCTGATGGGTTTTTGAGGTTGAATCATTATAGAAGGATGATCTCAAGGTAAACAGTTTCAGTATTGTGAACAAGAGTCATGTGAAGCGACAGTATCGCGTATGCAAGGTATAAAAGAGCAGCGCATCAGTGGATCTGTCATTTGTACTCAGACTACTCATGTGAAAAGGTTTCACACGTGATTATGGCCGCACGACAGGAATTTTTAGGCTTTGAATGAAGAATTTTCAGAAACAGTTAGGGAATTCAATATTCCGAGATGCTAATCGTTATTTAATTCTGTATTCCGAAATGCACAGTGTCTACAGTGTCACGAGAGTACCAAATTCTGGCATTATCTGTCACCACGATATTGGCTGTGGTCGATGGCCTTCTCTTAACTAATAAGAGCACCGATGATTGTGTGGAGCTGTCATTGTTACCAGACAAGCAACAATGCGTGAAATAACCACATAAACAATGTGGAACATACAACGAACGTATCGGTTAGGACAGCGGGGCGAAATATGGAGTTAATGGGCTGTGGCAGCCGATGACGGACGCGAGTATCTTCGCTAACAGCATGGCATCTCCTGCAGCACGTCTCCTGGTCTCGTGACCATATTGGTTGGCTACAGCGACACATGAGTCATGATTTCACTTTGTAAAAGCTGATGATAGGTTTCGAGTGGTGGAGAGCACACGAATTCATGGACCCAAATTGTAAACAAAGCACTGTGCAAAGCTGGTGGTGGCTTGATAATGGTGTGGGGTCCGCCCCCGGTAGCTGAATGGTCAGCGTGACGGACTGTCAATGCTAAGGGCCCGGGTTCGATTCCCGGCTGGGTCGGAGATTTTCTCCGCTCAGGGACTGGGTGTTGTGTTGTCCTAACCATCATCATTTCATCCCCATCGACGCGCAGGTCGCCGAAGTGGCGTCAACTCGAAAGACCTGCACCAGGCGAACGGTCTACCCGACGGGAGGCCCTAGCCACACGACATTTCATTTTCAATGACATGGGCAGTATTTTCGCGGAATGGACTGGGTCCTCTGGTCCAATTGAACTGATCATTGACCGGTATTGATTATGTTTGGCTACTGGGAGGTCATTCACAGCCATTCATGGAGTTAATGCTCCCAAACAACGACGGAATTGTTTTGGTAGACGGTGCAACATGTGAAAGGGCCACAATTGTTTGTGATTGGTTTGAAGAACATTCTGGACAATTCCAGCAAATGATTTCGCCACACTGATCACACGATAAGTATCCCATACAACATTTATGGGACATACTCTAGAGCCAGTTCGCCCACAACATCCTGCAAAGGCAACACTTTCGTAATTACAGACAGTTATTAAGGCAGTACGGTAAATACACTGAAGCGCAAAGGAAACGTATAGGCATGCGTATTCAGATACAGAGACACGTAAACAGGCGGAACAGGGGGCTACAGTCGATAACGCCTGTACGATGGTTGGAACTTTAATAGTGCCAACTATTTATTTACAGCTCGTTCAAAATAGATACATGTTTCAAAGTTTTACTGACCTTGAAGGTAGTCACCAGCATTGTGTATAACCCGTTGAGAACGATTTCAAAGTGGTAGGATACTCTTAGCAGTGCCAGTTGTGTTCACAGTTCGAGCGGCAAGGGCTACTGCCCGTGAAATTTGTAGCAGTTCTGAAGCGAACGCCATGAAGTGTTTCCTTCTGATTAGAAATCAAGTTGAACTCACGAGGTCCTATGTCAGGGAAGTGCAGTAGGTGGTACAGCACTTAGGAGCCCCATCAGTCAAACATATCAGTAACAGTTTGCACTGTACGTGCTTCAGCATTGTCCTGTAAAATGATGGCCAGGTCCTGCAGAAAGTGTTATCACTTCTGTCTCTAAACTGGTCGCAGGTTGTGTTCCAAGAATGAACAGCATAGAGACAGAAGTGATGACACTTTGTGCAAGACCTGACCAACATTTTGCAGGACAATGCTCAAGCCCATACAGTGCGAGTGGAGGAGTTCTCCTTGAGGTAGTGGCCGATATAAAACATGAAAAAACTATATTAATATGGCAGTGACGGCTATCTACCACTAACTACTGAATAAAAAGCGATATTGTAAATAACTTGTATTTATTGTAAATTATCTCACGATAGAAATTAGATCATATTGAACAAATCATGAATGAAAACAAATTAAACAAATTGTACACTGTTCTTAGATATACTACACTGGTAAGATTGGCTCTCAGCTCTTTATGTTAAGTTGATGGGAAGTTAGATTCAATTATGCCCCTGGATAAGCAAATGGTAAATGCGATCTAACTGCGTTCCCATAATCTCTTTTGTGTCTGAAATAATACGTACTTCAGACACCACCACCAAGAAACAAACCAAACAACATGCAAAAAGACAAATAACCAATAACGAATCGTAAGCAAAACTGCACGGATGCTCAGTGGAAGGCAAGAACACGATCCAACAACTATGTCTGAACTTTACTGCCGCTGCTGCAAGTTTACAATACCGTCTACCAGCGTGCTGGCTCCGTCGATACTGCTGGTGCAACGACTGCAGCTGCGAAGTCGCTGAATTAAGATAAGTCTCTCAAATATCTTGAGCAGAATAAACTATGAATGAACAAGTGTTGTAAGCAAACTCATGGTTTGCGATGGGTGATGGCAACTCGATGCTTGCAGGTACAAATCAGTATGAGTGGGTTCATAGAGCTCATACTGTTTCAGATCGAATAGCTTACCTCAAGAACTCGCCTATCTAAAGACAGTATTCAGCGAAAATGGGTATTCCATCCGGCACAGTACCAGGGCACTAACAGTTAAAACTAAGAAGCAGGAAGTGAATAAAGAGGAGAACATGCCGGAACAATCTTTAGCTTTCCTTCCTTTCGTTGGCAACACTTCGTTTAAAATAGCAAGAATCCTCCGAAAATGTCAGGTAAAAGTGGTTTTCCGCCCACCATCGAAGATTGCGGACCTTGTGGGATCAGTTAAGGAGAATCTGTTTCTACGAAAGGCCGGAATTTACAAGACACCGTGCCAATGTGATATGGCTTACATAGGTATGGCTTATATACACTCCTGGAAATGGAAAAAAGAACACATTGACACCGGTGTGTCAGACCCACCATACTTGCTCCGGACACTGCGAGAGGGCTGTACAAGCAATGATCACACGCACGGCACAGCGAACACACCAGGAACCGCGGTGTTGGCCGTCGAATGGCGCTAGCTGCGCAGCATTTGTGCACCGCCGCCGTCAGTGTCAGCCAGTTTGCCGTGGCATACGGAGCTCCATCGCAGTCTTTAACACTGGTAGCATGCCGCGACAGCGTGGACGTGAACCATATGTGCAGTTGACGGACTTTGAGCGAGGGCGTATAGTGGGCATGCGGGAGGCCGGGTGGACGTACCGCCGAATTGCTCAACACGTGGGGCGTGAGGTCTCCACAGTACATCGATGTTGTCGCCAGTGGTCGGCGGAAGGTGCACGTGCCCGTCGACCTGGGACCGGACCGCAGCGACGCACGGATGCACGCCAAGACCGTAGGATCCTACGCAGTGCCGTAGGGGACCGCACCGCCACTTCCCAGCAAATTAGGGACACTGTTGCTCCTGGGGTATCGGCGAGGACCATTCGCAACCATCTCCATGAAGCTGGGCTACGGTCCCGCACACCGTTAGGCCGTCTTCCGCTCACGCCCCAACATCGTGCAGCCCGCCTCCAGTGGTGTCGCGACAGGCGTGAATGGAGGGACGAATGGAGACGTGTCGTCTTCAGCGATGAGAGTCGCTTCTGCCTTGGTGCCAATGATGGTCGTATGCGTGTTTGGCGCCTTGCATGTGAGCGCCACAATCAGGACTGCATACGACCGAGGCACACAGGGCCAACACCCGGCATCATGGTGTGGGGAGCGATCTCCTACACTGGCCGTACACCACTGGTGATCGTCGAGGGGACACTGAATAGTGCACGGTACATCCAAACTGTCATCGAACCCATCGTTCTACCATTCCTAGACCGGCAAGGGAACTTGCTGTTCCAACAGGACAATGCACGTCCGCATGTATCCCGTGCCACCCAACGTGCTCTAGAAGGTGTAAGTCAACTACCCTGGCCAGCAAGATCTCCGGATCTGTCCCCCATTGAGCATGTTTGGGACTGGATGAAGCGTCGTCTCACGCGGTCTGCACATTCAGCACGAACGCTGGTCCAACTGAGGCGCCAGGTGGAAATGGCATGGCAAGCCGTTCCACAGGACTACATCCAGCATCTCTACGATCGTTTCCATTGGAGAATAACAGCCTGCATTCCTGCGAAAGGTGGATATACACTGTACTAGTGCCGACATTGTGCATGCTCTGTTGCCTGTGGCTATGTGCCTGTGGTTCTGTCAGTGTGATCATGTGATGTATCTGACCCAAGGAATGTGTCAATAAAGTTTCCCCTTCCTGGGACAATGACTTCACGGTGTTCTTATTTCAATTTCCAGGAGTGTAGGTCAAACCACAAGCACCGTGAAAGAATGCTGCACTGAACATCAACGTTACACCCGCCTTTTGCAGCCAAGCAAGTCCGCTATTGCTGAACATTGTATTTCTACTGGACATTCAATGGAGTAGGAGAAAACAATGATTTTGTCCACAGCAAAGTCTTTCTGGGACTCCATTATTAAAGAATCCGTAGAAATACGACTGGCGGAAAGTCTGTTAAACCGTGACAGCGGCTACCAGCTGGACAGTGCATGGAATCCCATCATCCACGATTTGCTCAAATCGAAGACGACCGAGTGCGTCGACGGCCGTGGCAAGCAGCAACGCAGAGGGCGACTGAATTCCGCTATTCCACCAACGAGGGCGCTGCCGGCGGGCAGTGTGGTTCAACTATCAAGTTGTCGACGCATGCGCAGAATAGTTACAGTACGCTATATATTGCGGAACGGAGGACGTTTTCACCAGTCTGCGACGGCTCACCTGAAGATGACTGGCAGGTGCCCAGTTGAAATATCGTGCGAAGTATTGAACGACGACTGGCTGCAAGCCCGAAGTTTGTTTGGACAGTCAATTCGCCCGGAAAACTTTAAAATTCACACATGTGAACGTAACTGCCTGGAACTGCAGGTCCAAAGTCTTTGACAAATGGTGCAGGAGTCATTACTTCTCCTCAGATGCAGTCATTGGTGTCAAAGAGTGAAAGAATGTGCTAAGGTCTGATCAAGGTAGATCCATAAAATGAAGTCAGTAGTTGCCAACCGCAAGGTGGAATGAGTATAATATATTTCAGTAGGAGGATCTTTGACGGTTAAGAGTGCCGGCCGCGAGCAGTAAAAATAAAAAAAAAAAACTCTGGAGTCCCAGCGAGGTTCCCGGAGGAAGCAAACGTGTGGTGACAGCTTTAAGGTAGGACTACCGCTGCGCAATTTACACTGAGCAAACCTTAGCACATATATATAAAGATATATAATGATTTCAAAATGGTTTTGGTTAGATAATGTTAAAAGCTTTTGACAATGTTGACTGGAATACTCTCTTTCATATTCTAAAGGTGGCAGGGGTAAAATACAGGGACCGAAAGGCTACTTACAATTTGTACAGAAACCAGATGGCAGTTATAAGAGTCGAGGGGCATCAAAGGGAAGCAGCGGTTGTGAAGGGAGTGAGACAGGATTGTAGCCTGTCCCTAATGTTATTCAATCTGTGTATTGAGCAAGCAGTAAACAAAAGAAAAGTTCGGATTAGGTATTAAAGTCCATGGAGAAGAAATAAAAACGTTGAGGTTCGCCGATGACATTGTAATTCTATCAGAGACAGCAAAGGACTTGGAAGAGCAGCTGAACGGAATGGACAGTGCCTTGAAAGGAGGATATAAGATGAACATCAACAAAAGCAAAACGAGGATAATGGAATGTAGTCGAATTAAGTCGGGTCATGCTGAGGGAATTAGATTAGGAAATGAGACACTTCGATTAGTAAAGGAGTTTTGCTATTTGGGGAGCAAAATAACTGATAATGGTCGAAGTAGAGAGGATATAAAATGTAGACTGGCAATTGCAAGGAAAGCGTTTCTGAAGAAGAGAAATTTGTTAACATCGAGTATAGATTTAAGTGTCAGGAAGTCGTTTCTGAAAGTATTTGTATGGAGTGTAGCCATGTATGGAAGTGAAACATGGACGATAAATAATTTGGACAAGAAGAGAATAGAAGCTTTCGAAATGTGGTGCTACAGAAGAATGCTAAAGATTAGATGGGTAGATCACATAACTAATGAGGAGGTATTGAATAGAATTGGGAGAAGAGGAGTTTGTGCCACAACTTGACAAGAAGAGGTGACCGGTTGGTAGGACATGTTCTGAGGCATCAAGGTATCACAAATTTAGCATTGGAGGGCAGCGTGGAGGGTAAAAATCGTAGAGGAAGACCAAGAGATGAATACACTAAGCAGGTTCAGAAGGATGTAGGTTACAGTAAGTACTGGGAGATGAATAAGCTTGCACAGCATAGAGTAGCATGGAGAGCTGCATCGAACCAGTCTCAGGACTGAAGACAACAACCACAACAGATAATGTTCAGAGTTAGGGTGTGTATATCCAAGGTTTGACGCAGTAACCGATTTGTAAAATTTTTGTAAGAGTGATTAATGCTACAAAAATGTTGGAAATGGTAGTTTTGTGTACGACTTAAAATTTTAACAATATATATATTGAGATCAATATTGTGCTTAAATCTAACAGCCTGAATCATAATCCACATTATTTGCTTGTATGGAATATGAAAATGAGGAGTAAAGTAAAGTTACCCACCAATGAAAGAACGTAAAGAAAATGAGGCCTCTATGCACTATATTTGTGTGCAGCTCATGGTTTGAAATCGATTTTGGTATAACTGAAGTTATCAGAGCAAAGTTATTTCAAATAACTAACTTTATGCCATTCCACAACTGGCATTACTCAAGGCAATATATAATTTCATTAATTAAACATCAGGGCCACAAGTTAAATTTTCAGTACCATCTTAATGCCATTGCATAAACAGCGCTATTCTCTTAAACGTAATTGCTGCGTCAAATATATGTTTCATTACTGGCAAAATGGAGGGGTTCAAGAAACAAGTTTGGAGACACAGTCAGACGCAGGTTGGTTGAATAATTAATTTGGAACAATTTTACTGTTGATACTTTCACTAATTAAAAAGGACAATTTTGCTTATATACTTTCAAGAGTAGTATCATGCATTGTGTATAATACAGCAGTTGTCCCTTGTTGTGGTCACATGTGGTCGACCAGAACCTTGATGGGGAGTATACAAGCCTTCAAGTTCCCATGTAGTTAAACATCAGTCCGCTGTCAGATCCGACTGCCCCACAAATACGGATATTGGACGATTCAAACAGCTGGCCAAGTATAGACGAACTATGAGCCCCCTTTGAAATTCTTTCAGGTACTGATAACACAGCTTCGTGTGTGTTTTTAGCCTCTCCATGTTCTTGACAGTGACTCTGTTCATGACCCTTATACAACCTGAAAAGCCTGCTAAGAACACTAAACAGAAACAACACAAATCACTTACATACTCATTGATGGTTTGCACGTTCTCGAAGGTCTATTGACCTCTGACTATGTTTTGTGGGTGCTTCACTTTTTTGTCGGGCATTGTACGAGCCAAATGTTAAGCTTATCAGTACCTGAGGTGGCGATAAAGTGGGGCTAGTCCTACCATGCGGACTACAGCTACTATGAGGGCCAGGAATGGTCTTCAAAGAACACCAAGAATCAAGACCTAAAAAGGATCAACATTGAAATATTATCATGCCAATGATAGCTACTATCAGGTACATATCGATGGCCGAATTAACTCTCCAGGCCAGTGACTGTTCAGATGCATTCTGCACATGAAAAACCACATGTCCCAGTCAGTTGCTGTGACATTGGTGCTTAGTCTTCCCAGTCGCAGAAAACAGCCGACCACCAAGTTGTTGTCCGGACCAAAACGTACTCCTCCATTCACTAGCGCACTGTTTTCCGTTCCCCAATGACCATGCTAGCTCTGTTCCCAGTTGGCTTTCACCACCTATGCGCAGGAGTGGCACAATAAATGTGAACAGTCTTGGGCACGTTATTCTGGTACCAAGATTTCTAGGGATTTCTGACGTAAAAAACCTCAGTACCAAGAAATAATTGTTGCAGAGTAAAGTCTGTCTTGGAACTATCCTCGAACTAACCGATTTGCAAAAGTTCGTTGTGTCACTGTGGTGACAACTCTTGTCACTGTGGCCGTAGAAACAGTGCGATGTGCCACAGCAATATGCCGAACACGGCTGTCTTCCAGTGACTACCTAACAGATCAAAACGAAAGTTTCTGTTCCGATACTGACAATGTTGAGTGTTTATGGAAAATATTCAAGGCAATCGTAAAATGCGTTTTAGACAGGTACGTGCCGAGTAAAACTGTGAGGGACGGGTAAAACCCACCGTGGTTCAACAACAAAGTTAGGAAACTACTGCGAAAGTAAAGAGAGCTTCACTCCAAGTGTAAACGCATCCAAAACCTCTCAGACAAACAGAAGCTAAACGATGTCAAAGTTAGCGTAAGGAGGGCTATGCGTGAAGCGTTCAGTGAATTCGAAAGTAAAATTCTATGTACCGACGTGACAGAAAATTCTAGGAAGTTCTGGTCTTACGTAAAATCAGTAAGCGGCTCGAAACAGCAATCCAGACACTCCGGGATGATGATGGCATTGAAACAGAGGATAACACGCGTAAAGCTGAAATACTAAACACCTTTTTCCAAAGATGTTTCAAAGAGGAAGACCGCACTGCAGTTCCTTCTCTAAATCCTCGCACAAACGAAAAAATGGCTGACATCGAAATAAGTGTCCAAGGAATAGGAAAGTAACTGGAATCACTCAACAGAGGAAAGTCGACTGTACCTGACGGGATACCGGTTCGATTCTACACAGAGTACGCGAAAGAACTTGCCCCCCTTCTAACAGCCGTGTACCGCAAGTCTCTAGAGGAGCTGAAGGTTCCAAATGATTGGAAAAGAGCACAGGTAGTCCCAGTCTTCAAGAAGGGTTGTCGAGCAGATGCGCAATACTATAGACCTATATCTCTGACGTCGATCTGTTGTAGAATTTTAGAAGATGTTTTTTGCTCGCGTATCATGTCGTTTTTGGAAACCCAGAATCTACTCTGTAGGAATCAATATGGATTCCGGAAACAGCGATTTGTTCATGAAACCCAGAAAATATTAGATACAGGCTCCCAGGTAGATGCTATTTTCCTTGACTTCCGGAAGGCGTTCGATACAGTTCCGCACTGTCGCCTGATAAACAAAGTAAGAGCCTACGGAATATCAGACCAGCTGTGTGGCCGGATTGAAGAGTGTTTAGCAAACAGAACACAGCATGTTGTTATCATTGGGGAGACGTCTACAGACCCTTAAAGTAACCTCTGGCGTGCCACAGGGGAGTGTTATGGGACCATTGCTTTTCACAATATATATAAATGACCCAGTAGATAGTGTCGGAAGTTCCATGCGGCTTTTCGCGGATGATGCTGTAGTACACAGAGAATATACAGCATTAGAAAATTGTAGCGAAATGCAGGAAGATCTGCAGTGGATAGGCACTTGGTGCAGGGAGTGGCAACTGACCCTTAACATAGACAAATGTAATGTATTGCGAATACATAGAAAGAAGGATCCTTTATTGTATGATTATATGATAGCGGAACAAACACTGGTAGCAGTTACTTCTGTAAAATATCTGGGAGTATGCGTGCGGAACGATTTGAAGTGGAATGATCATATAAAATTAATTGTTAGTAAGGCGGGTGCCAGGTTGAGATTGATTGGGAGAGTCCTTAGAAAATGTAGTCCATCAACAAAGGAGGTGGCTTACAAAACACTCGTTCGACCTATACTTGAGTATTGCTCATCAGTGTGGGATCCGTACCAGATCGGGTTGACGGAGGAGATAGAGAAGATCCAAAGAAGAGCGGTGCGTTTCGTCACAGGGTTATTTGGTAACCGTGATAGCGTTACGGAGATGTTTAGCAAACTCAAGTGGCAGACTCTGCAAGAGAGGCTGTCTGTATCGCGGTGTAGCTTGCTCGCCAGGTTTCGAGAGGGTGCGTTTCTGGATGAGGTATCGAATACATTGCTTCCCCCTACTTATACCTCCCGAGGAGATCACGAATGTAAAATTAGAGAGATTAGAGCGCGCACGGAGGCTTTCAGGCAGTCGTTCTTCCCGCGAACCATACGCGACTGGAACAGAAAAGGGAGGTAATGACAGTGGCACGTAAAGTGCCCTCCACCACACACCGTTGGGTGGCTCGCGGAGTATAAATGTAGATGTAGATGTGAACTCTTGGCGATCTAGAGCCCGGTCTTATTGCGACCATTCTTTCTCACTAGCTCTAGTGCCAGAATCATGTACAGTGGCTAAATTCCTGCCAGACCTTCCTGCAGTATTTTGGCAGGAAAATCCTGCTTCTCATAGTCCTACTACATGACCTCGTTCAGAGTGAGCTGTTGATAATGGCGTGTTTATCATCGTAAAGACATCCTTGACTAACATCAACTCACCGCGTCCAGTCCCAAAGGCAACCAACGATCACGATCGCTACAGCACGTGTTTAAGGTAAACCTGATTTGCATCTTCATAGTGACGCGGCTACCAATTTTCGTTTACCTCGCACAACCCCTTCTTGAGACCGGGACTTTTCTTATATCAGTGTCTTCTGTATGTTAAGAGTTGGTGATGTCACAACTATTGGTTTTTCAAAAGTGGACTGCGATGATAATGAATTTAATAGCGTCCCAAGGTAACTGTGTTGTCTAGCTCGAAGGTGCCATCGTCATAAAGTACGATATCACGCACAAAGGGGTTCAGAAGGTACATAGTGGTCACAGAGCGTTAGATTAGTACTACAGGTCCGATGAAGCCCATGTTGAACGTCCCCCACAATGGTACACAGCCATTGACGCCTGCTTCCACAGTGCAGTTAACGTATCGTGTAACCGTGATCTGACCAGGCGTCACGTTGCCGTTCATCTACGGTCCAATCTATCCAGCGCACACTACAACCGTAATTGATTGCGGTCGTTTGGTCAACATGGAAATACAGGGTCTACTGTTCAAAACCGACACGTTCAATAAAATGCACTGATTGGTGTGTTCCGAAATACACGTGCCAACACCCGCACTTTTCTGTATCATCGGCTCTGCGACAAGTAGTCACCCCTTGCTACACAGTGCGTCCGAACTTCACGGTCTGTGATGACACGCGGACGTCCTACATCTCATCGCTAAGTCTGTGTTTCACCGTCGTTCAACTTTTTTCCACCGATGCCCTCGGTAATAATATTACAACAGCTGACCAGCTTAGCGGTTTCAGAGCTGCTCGTTCCCAGCTGTGGAGCCGCAACAGTTTGTCTTGACCGAAGTCATCGGATGTCCCCATTCGCTGCCCAGAGAGCATTACGTGCCTGCAACACTACCAATCTCGCGTTGGACGGTCGTTATACTACTTTGCTACATCAAGGTAGTTTCATAACCAGCAGTTGCATACATATTCTTTTAAAATTTAGTACATACATTTTCGTCAAATCTTTGACATTGTTTGATGTAATATTTTTTCGTGCTTATTGTTGTTAGGTTAGGCAACATGGTATCGGATGTTCAGCGATACGTGCTCTCTGAAGGATTTCTTTGAAGTGCAGTCGACAGCTCATGTAATTCACTGGCAGTTGATGCAAGCGGTTTATTATCAGGCGATATTTCATCACTAAATGTCATCAGTATGTTAGGAAAAAATACGTTTTACTGCAGTAGGTACCGACGGTAATGAGCTGTGTCAGAAACCAGTATGGCGATAATGGAGCTGTGTGAAATCCAACTTCGTCTTATACTAGTGGCACCTTCTTTTGTTTGCTACCAGTTAATGCTTTAATCACGATCTCAATGAAAAAAATGGAAATGAGCGTTTGGCGTCATTGGCCGAGAGGCCCCTTACGGGGCAGGTCCGCCCTCCTTGGTGCAGGTCTTACTACATTCGACACCACCTTTGGCGACCTGCACGATGGATGGGGATGAAATGATGATGAAGTCAACACAATACCCGGTCGCTGAGCGGAGAAAATCCCCGACGCAGCCGGGATTCAGACCCGGGCCCCTTAGGACGGCAGCCCTTCACGCTGACAGTTGAGCTATCGGGGCGGACATCTCAGTAAATATTCTTAGTAAAAGAAAAATGAAATTCTAATCGGAACTACTATTTTTTACCATCCTTGTGTACTTGTCCAGAATAGATGACACATATATTACATTTTCTGTGCCGAATCATCGGCGATGTCAAAGTTATAAAACATTAATCTCTTTTGTACATCGTTCCAACACCTTGTCTTTCTAATGGTCATCCATAAATAAAATTTGATGTTAAGTAGCCTCCCCGTTTCAATTTGTCTTATTGTCGCCAAAGTGCTCATACGTTTACCCAAAATTATGCACGTTCGCTTTACCTCCATACTTCTGAAATATTTTTCTACGATACCACTTTCACTATCTTCGCTTAATTTTCATAGATATTACAGCTTCCTCACATGGTGCTGAACATTATCGCCGTGTTCTCAGTATTTCTTATTTACTTTCCCACACTTCATAATTGCCTCCCCGTTTCAATTTGTCTTATTGTCGCCAAAGTGCTCATACGTTTACCCAAAATTATGCACGTTCGCTTTACCTCCATACTTCTGAAATATTTTTCTACGATACCACTTTCACTATCTTCGCTTAATTTTCATAGATATTACAGCTTCCTCACATGGTGCTGAACATTATCGCCGTGTTCTCAGTATTTCTTATTTACTTTCCCACACTTCATAATTAAATGCTTTCTCTCGGTCCAAGGGAATGTCCAAGCTGTAGAGTGGGTTAGCGAAGCAGTTACATCAAGTTTATATCGAAACCTTAGTTCGCGTGGCCTTCAGACAGTATGTAAAGACCTTTTACCCGACGTCACTTCTGAAAATAATTTATTAAGAAAGGTAAATCCTGTTCACATCTGATTCCTTAATCGAAACTGTTTACAAATTTCGGTGAAAATAAAGGATTTAATTTACTGCATGTTCATTAGCGATTAATTTCCGTTTTGTGCTATATACCTCTATCTATATAACAGACAGCGACCACAGTGCGTGACGCAGTAGTTTATTGAAAAACATCACACTTATTATATCACGTTTTACAACCAAACGTCTCCCACGTCGCTCGGCACTAGTGTTATTGCCTTGTCATACTTCAACTTCCCCTATTTGCCTTTGTAACTTTATTACACCAGGGCTTTATGCTCAACGTTTTATGACGAACACCAAGTTCCTCTGTTTTCTTCGCTCTATAGTTTTCATGCTAAAGAAGAGACGTTAGACGATGGAGAGACAGCAGTTACGACTGCACCGGCGGTTTTGCAGACAGCTATCGTTGTGGGCTGCCTTCGATCTAATTTGCTGGCTCGATTCTTCCGTATCAGACTAATTAATCGTGCATCATTATTCTAAAGCCCATACGTAAAAAGACTGCAAAAATAATGATTAATGATGTTGAAGAATCGAGAGCGTTATATTTTCAACTACATAAATTTTTATTAATTTATGTTCATACATACGTGAATGGTGGTCTTAAATGAATTGCAGATTCAAATGAAAAATGATTGAACAATAAGTGGTGAAAGCGTGCAGTGCAATTAGAGCATTTAATACAGAAACGTATGTAAGATATGCTTATTTAACTGCACAGCAATTTACCCCAAGTTCAACAACAAGCACTAAGAGACCAAAATTGCAATTTCCAGCCGACAGTCGTGATTTTAAATGAGGTTCGTTATCAAGAATAAGTACGAAAGTTAGTATAAACTGCAGCAAATAACTATAGTTCATAGCTGCCGTACAAAATACCGTACACAATGTTCTTATTGCTGTGCAAACCATTCACAGAAATCACATTCAAATAATCGCCACACCGAAAAGTTAAAGTATTTAACTCAAGCCCACGTACTTGTCACAAGTACACTGAAAAGTTTTAGATGTACCCTGCGTTCACAAATATGTTCCAAGTTAATGTGGCCTATGTTTCTTCTTGGCTTCATAGATTCTCGCCTGCCTACTTATGATGATCGACCAATGCACGAGGACACCGACAAAAGTAAATGTGTGCCCTCCAAATACCCCTTCAGTGCTTTCTTTGACGTCAGACCCTACCGAATGCAAGTTATACGCTAAAATAAGAGTTACCATTCCAATTTAAACTAAATTATAGCGCTCCTTTTATGACCCCTCATTAAAATCACAACGAAATTTCGTACAAGTTATTCACGAAAAAATGGTTCCAATGGCTCTGAGCACTATGCGACTTAACTTCTGAGGTCATCAGACACCTAGAACTTAGAACTAATTAAACCTAACTAAGGACATCTCACACATCCATGCCCGAGGCAGGATTCGAACCTGTGACCGTAGCGGTCGCTCGGCTCCAGACTGTAGCGCCTAGAACCGCACGGCCACTCCGGCCGGCAGTTATTCACAAAGATAGCTTACATCTGATCTTACAACGTAACAGAATTCTACTCAAAACTCTAAATAGATATCAAATAATAAATCGTGATTACTTATTCACTAGAAACGTTGAGTACAGATAAAGGAAACTCATGTTTCTCATGTTTCATCTATACTAAGTGTATCTGTGTGATGATACGGCAGCTTACGGGCCATTTCAGCGACAATTTTTTGCCACACGATGCGTGGCTAGTGAGTACTAATAAATTTTGTCAAATTGTTGGAATTTATAATTATATGTTTCAGTATGAATGTATGATAATTTAAAAATATGTTTTAATTCTTATGTGTCGTGTTCCTAGCAAGGGCGCAGGTGGAAGTACCAATCTTTGTTACCGACTCAGCAGCCACGCCCCGAGGAGATTTACAAAATCATGAAAGCTATTCAGGTCATGTTCATCCTTAACCGCACACTGATTAAAGCTGTTGAACAACTCGAATCATGAGATACTTTCACTCTGCAGCGGAGTGTGCGCTCATATGAAACTTCCTGGAAGATTAAAACTGTGTGCCCAACCGAGACTCGAACTCGGGATCTTTGCCTTTCGCGGGCAAGTGCTCCACCATCTGAGCCACCGAAGCACGACTCACGCCCTGTACTCACAGCTTTACTCCTGCCAGTATCTCGTCTCCTACCTTTCTTTCAGGAGTGCTAGTTCTGCAAGGTTCGCGGGAGAGATTCTGTAAAGTTTGGAAGGTAGGAAACGAGGTACTGCCACGGGTACAGCTGTGAGTACCGAGCCTGAGTCGTGCTTCCGTAGCTCAGTTGGTAGAGCACTTGCCCGCGAAAGGCCAAGGTCCCGAGTTCGAGTCTCGGTCGGGCACACAGTTTTAATCTGCCAGGAAGTTTCAACTCGAATGATGTTTCAGATGTCTCACTTTTATAGTTGCCTAAGGAAGACAAGTAACAAACATTTCAAAAAGTATGAAAAATTATTCACAACATCCAATATCCGCTTGAAGATCACTTTCATGAACAATTGCGATTACATCATGATTTAGGATATATTGAAGCTGCCTACTCTGAAATGAAGTTTGAAATATAAGGCGAAAGAACTGCAGGTATTGAATACAGGCTTCGGAATCTTATGTGATATTATGTCTTAAATGGTAATCAAGTTATTTTCCAAAATGTAAGTTGATTTTCAATTACTTTTGAACCTAGTGATTCTCCAGTAACTGTGGGAGATGTATTGAAGTAACAGCTGTGATTCAGAAGAACAGAGATTATCATTTTGTTAGCGCTGAGGTGAAGTCTACGAGGCTACTTATATCGCTGTATGCTATACGCTACGTTAAGCAAGTTATTAATGAGGAGTATTGTAGTGCGTGCGGGAGGACGGTAATACTTTCCTAACTTAATAAAGTATAATATGGTTTACTGTACTGGGTAAAGTGTGTTTATATTTCGCCGATGGATTGTCTTTAACTTAAGACTGCTAGTTGAAGATTCAGAGAGTGTAGATTGCTTCAGGTCCACACGAAGTAAATGTCTGTGGATCGCAATAACAATAGGTCAACAATAATAAGACATTTAAAATCTTGATGTTACTCACTGCGGTTAACAAGAAGAGAGCTTAAACGCTCCAAGTTCGAATACGAGAACAGAACCAGAGACATTAATGAAAAATTTCTTCGGAACGTTACGGTGGTATACACCTGGATTTCGAATTACTTGAAACGAAAGCAGAGCTTCGGAGGTATAAGTGTATTACATCCTGGGGCGGCTTATGAAGACTCATCAGACCAGTGTGGCTGGCGCATGTGCACATCGACTTTTAATAAACTTGCCTGTAATTCTGCGAGTTTAGACTTTCTTGGCGAATCTCGATGGTGAAATCTTCTCGGGTTGTCAGCCGAGTCAAGGCGTCGTTCTGAGGCTCTACTTGGCTGATAACCCGAGAAAATTTCATCATTGTATATAACACTTTATACACATACAAGATTACACAAAATTTTGTTGTGATGTTTAGCGATATTTTCAGCTTTCGTTTTATATTTCACCTGATTGAAATTGATTTTATAATCCACTGTTAATCAAATAATTTCAACTCTCTTAATATTATGCCTAGAGTAATGCTTGACCACAGTTTTTCGGTTTTACTTGGTTTTTATTTGTCATTTTGGTAGAGTCAGTAAAACATTGCTGTCGATATTATATTATTTATCCATGAGTATCTTAGCCGCTATTGTGTTTTCTCCGACGTTCAATCAAATGTGCGCGCACTGGCTGTGCGAAAAACTCACATCCGGCGCCCATCTAAATGCATTCCTTGTCGAATGGGCTAGCTGCACCGAACTGCCGGCACACTTCCGCTCAACGAGTTGGATTCTCGTAACGTCACACACCCATTTCAGGTTTCTGCTATCCAGTTAAGTGCAAACTGAAGCATCGGCCAGATTCCCTTGCTGTGATTCAGTTTGTAGCATAGACAGATACTACACAGTAGACACAAGTAAACTAACGTGAACATAATAAATACAATTTGTAAGAGGTCCATGACTGAGTAATTTATTGCTAGCGCACGCGAGCAGATGTAATTTCGATGGATTGCTCACGTGCTGCCTGCGACATGTAAGCTATAAGCGAATCTCAGACCAGGGAGCAGTAGCAGTTGTAGCTGCGGCGGTAGGAGTAAGTAGTAGCTAGCAGTCATGTGTATGGAGTTGGCTGGGCCGGTCGTGTGGAGCGATGGCGGTGCCTGAGCGATGTAATATAAGGCAAAAGCAGCTGCCCGCATATGTAGTGTGTTACAACAAAATTTGTACTATTGTTATATCAAGTCCCATATAAATGTTTCCAAAAATCTTTCAATAATAATCCTTTTTATAAAATTAACCTTTTGACGATCATTCATCTGAATTTAAAGAATTTACTAATTTCTGCAATCCATGGTCATCCCGATTATCGTAAAGAAAAATCAGTCGTTTCCTTTGATACATGACAAATCTAGCGGTCAGCATTGCTCTGGGCTTTCCCAGAAAAATTTCTTATAGGAGCAGATATGTAAGCGTTATCCGGCGAGTTCATTGTGGTAAGAATTTTCAATTTATTCAGAATGATCTTCCAGGGCCATGACGCAGCACTGCTGACGTCCAAATCTACCAGTTTAGATTCACAGTCAGTTAATTATTGAAAGGTTATATATCAGTCACATTTTTTATTGGGAGGTTGGTCACATTTTTATTGCGATATTACAGAAGTAAACTGTTCGGAGGTTACACTCAGTGTGAATGCTATACATATTTTTTCTGATTATTACTATCTTTAAATAAACCTCTAAAATGAAAAAAAGTTTCATTTCTGGTCTTATTAAGATCAATAAACTTTAGCAACTACGATTTTTATACCTGCCAACAGAATTTAACTAACGGCAATTTCACCTTACAAGAGAACCTTTTACTTTTTAGCTCGTTACAGGCGATCTCAGACGCAGCACGGCACTGTCGACTGATTTTGATGACTAGTGTTGTCCTGTGATGACGCCAGTGCTTTGTTACTGCCACCAGTACCCCTCCTCCATTTGCCTCTGTGTCCAGTAATCAGAGCTCTGTGCCACCTCTTACCAGCCACATCATGTTTTTTGTTTGAGCCATCAGTCTTCTGACTGGTTTGATACGCTCCACCACGAATTCCTCTCCTGTACAAACCTCTTCATCAGAGAATAGCACTAACAACCGACGTCCTCAATTATTTGCTGAATGTATTCCAACCCCTGTCTTCCTCTACACTTTTTGCCCTCTACCTCTTTCTCTAGTACCATAGAAGTCATTCCCTGATGTCGTGACAGGTGTCCTATCATCCTGTCTCGACCCCTCGTCAGTATTTGCACACACATTCCTGTCCTCTCCGATTCTGTTCAGTCTCCTCATTCGTTACCTTATGAAGTCCACCTAATTTTCAACATTCGTCTGCAGCACCACATTTCAAATGTTTCGATTCTCTTCTGTTCCGGTTTTCTCACAGTCAACGCTTCATATGCTAGTGAATATTCAACTACCCAGATAGTGACTCTTTATTCCATTAATCTCATGAGTACCCAGTGATATTTCACCTGATTATATTATCCCAGCAGTACAGTTGACACTGATTTTATAATCCGCTGTTAGCCCTTCTCCGTATGAACCGGTGTCCACTATTGTTAGTTCTCTAAAGAGATGTATGAAGGCGAGAAGACAAAGTGCAAATTTTAGTTAATGGATGTAAGGTCAGCATGTTTTTATATAGACCCAAACATGTTTCACCATCTTCGTGCCATCGTCAGCGAGTTTTCTTTATCCACAGCTTCGTCTTATATTACACGTTTCGAAAAACAGTAGCACCTTGTCAATTATCTAGTAATTTTATCACCAAAGACGGCCAAAGCAAGATCTGCAAAACGAAATAATGATTTTGTAAATTTTGAATTTAAATAAGCAACGCATACCTATCACATCCCAAATGTAAATACTTCAACTTACTGGATTTGAGTTCCGATAGTTATTAACTAGCTTCTGGCCTGTGTTTATGATATTTCACAAAGAAATTTACAAGCAAATAAATTAATTGCATCTTCTCTGATCCTCAGGTAAGCAACTGCAAACATTGTTGGGGATTAAGACAAAAGGTCAAGGTCATCTTTAAGGGAGATTTCTAATGATCATAGATGGGTAGTAGGAAAGGATGCATTGTACAGGACCGTTGATACTTTGGATTATTTAAATTACAGAAATAAGTGCGCTGACCAGGTTGCAAGTGTTGGATATGCATAGAAATGGTATTAAAAGCACGTTACTGGCAGTTTCATTAGCAAAACCTGCGTCTCGTCAACATCAGTGGCCACACCAGGATCCTATTACGAAAAGGCGCATTAGAAACCCTTGTAATCTCGCGTGGGATCTCCGTTATAATCGCGGAATATATTAATTAAAGAGATTATCTGAAAACTGTACGATTCGCCATGTCCCTTTCTCCACAAGTACGGGATTCACAAAGGAAACTCATGGAAGTACACATAAATTGCAAAGAGACTTACAGAACTCAATTAATTTAGAATATTAATTACTTTACTACCAATACTCACTTTAGAAGTTTACGGAGTCGTTGATGATTGCAAATAATTTTTCAGTGCTGCGTAGACCAAGTCTCACAAAGAGAACTAGCGTTAATTTGGAAAAATTGCGTTGTGAAGTTAGAAGAGACCAACTGTGATGGGGCGGTTAAGCTCAAGTGAAACTTTGCCTACCACTCTCACACGTGGGCACACACCACACTAAGAAAAACCAGCCACTGAGTGAAAATTTTTAACACGGATTAAAGAAAAAATAAGATCAAACAATAAATCAACGATAGAGTTTGTGTGAGAAGCATTTAAAAAATTTTACTGAAGCTAACTGTCTCCACAAGCCAACTCAACCACATGGAAGCAAACACAAAGAGACATAACGAGAACCCACGGAAAAAAATCAAATTTCGATTCACCGAAAATTAATATCGCAAATACTCCCCTAGAGAACTTTGAAAATCTTCCGATCCATAACTCGACGGACATCTCACTCAGCTCAAAACAAGGTAGTATCTGGAGCAAAGACACTACGTCCCAGAGTTGGTACGGGCCACACCACACCAAAATCTGCCAGAACTAGCTCCAATGCTATCCAACCGAAGTCCTAAAATTGGTCAGTTGGAGCACGTGATCAGTGTTGGGCCAGCTTCTGCACATCAGAGAGGGCAGCTGCTGTAATTCCCATGCCCATCCAAATTGACTGACTTAACCAAAGATGAACTCGCCTTCCTATACCCTAATTAGTAAGTTTTTTTTTCAAAAGTACTCATACATTGTCCTAGCAAGTCGTGCATCTAACTACACTGAAAAGTGGCGGTATAAGGGTGCTAACTTCTTTCACAATTATTTCTGTTATTTCTTATATATTTTAGTTCTCAGATTAAAAAGCTGCCTTAAAAGATAGGAGAATTAATCTTGAAGCAAACGAATCAGCCACGAAACTGGCGGGCACGTTTCAACCTTGCAAGGTTTTAAAATATTGTGGCTACGAGCTCGTTGAACACAGGTGCAGAATGGACTAGTGAATTCAATGGACTGAATGGACTGTCAGTGTTTTATGGACTAGCCTTTTCTGGAGACTGGAACATGGAGCATGAAGCAGTCAGTGGACTTCGTAGAAAGAGGACCAAACATGAACAGATGGACAGAAATAACTGTCGGAGACGAAGTGTAGAAACGTATCTGCTACGTGTTCACTATGTATGCATGTTGTTTTGGAATCAGTCACTGACTGACACTATTCAGACTATATACTATTCGTTCCTGAATGTGTTTGTCTACTCCAGCCGTAAAGCATTTTAAATAAAACAAACTGTATTAAGATTTTACATCTTCATTGTTCATGAATATAGTCACCCTGGCGACGAATACATTTCTCTCAAATGGACACTAATTTGTTGTTACCGTCACTACAGGTGACTGTGTTGACGGAGTCACACACTCATCGCTGCTTGCACCTCTTCATCACTGTCAAAGTGATGACCGGGAAGCAGTTTCCTATGTTTTGAAACACGAAAATCGAATGAGACCAAGCCGGCGCTGAATGGAGGATGATCGATGACAGTGAACCCAAGTCATCGGAGAGCTGCAGATTTCGCAGCTCTCGTATGTGGTCTGGTATTGTCATGTTAAAGGAAAGGATGTTCCATGTGTGGATAAATATTTCAAATTTGTGCGTTTAGTTTTCTCAGTACTTTGTGGAGTTTATGGTGGTGGGTTTACGCATCAACTCCACATCTTGAACATCCCAACTTAGTGTAAAGATGACTTTTTCTGCTAATGGCATAGTCTCAGCCTTATTTTTGCTTCGGTGATCCGTTGTAGCCGAACTCTTTGATAGTGTCTTGGTTTTGGGGTCAAAATGGTGACCCCAGCTTTCACCACCTGTCATAGAGTTGTTAAAGATTGCACCAGTCTCACGATGAAAACGCAAAAGAAGTTGTAGGAAGATGTTCAGTTTCCTCCGTATCACATCAGGAGTGAGCATTCGAGCAATCAAGAGTGCACACAGTTTTCTATATAGCAGTTCTGCAGTGACAGCCGCTACACGCTGTCGCTATTTGCCACACTTCCTTGAGAGCTGTGTCAGTGTTCCATTTTCTCAACGAGTCCGATGAGTCAGGTCAGTTTCCGTAAGTTGTCGTCCACTCCGAGTTCTGCCTCACACTTCATAGTATTGTTTTATGTGTAACAACATTACATCGAACAAGAACTTAAATTCAGAACGAATTACATATGTAACATACTTATTATGAACTACTCTGTATTCGTTAGTGAATAACATACGTGTTTTTTGATGTCTTGCTATCGATACCAAACAAGTGGAACAACAATACAATACGAACCAGCTTTCGCCTAAATTATGTCTTTGACAAGCGTCGATGCTCCGAGACTGTTTTGTAACTGTCCTTCCTCTCTTTCTGGATGCCGAATTGAATAGACGTCAGTGTTCTGTAGTTCGTCGTTATCTGAAACAATGATATTTGTGTAAATTAAATAACTTTATTTCAGCCTCGATGCTTCCAACATTCCTTTCCTCACAAAGGGAATACTAAATCACAATATTTGACCTTTCAAACTGAGTTGGAGACAGCATTTTTGATGACGTCAGGGTCAGGCGCTTTCAGCGTTTTATCGTTAGGTGCTGTATTGTTTTCAATTTGAGCCTGCATTTTCTGACGAATACCGACAATCTGTTCTTTAAAGTATTTTTACATCTGCGTGGTAACACTAGTTAACTTACTTCACCAATCGTCATGGAGCGTGTTGATGGCTTGGCAAAATATGGAATTTTAACAAAGGACAATTATGTAACAAGAAACATCGAAAGCAAAATCACATATTTAAATGATTTCATTTTTCTGTTACACAAAGAAAATCAGTTCCATATAATTCTTAGAGTGCCTGATTTCGGTAATTCTTTTAAATTGTATACGAAGGCAACCATTCCTCAAAATTAACGCTTCAATGTTGCTAGTATCAGAACCGTGTCCTTCATTACTAGTATGAACAACAAAACGTCGAACATTACTGATGTCGATACAATCATAAAGGTGCACAAATATTTCGCCTACGGATTTCAGTTGAAGGCGCGTTTCCTGCGTTAAGAAACTCGATAACTGCACGCAGTTTCCCTCGCATCGACATGGACACTTAAAAATGTTTTCCATCACCTCGGTTCCGAGAGTTGTGGAACTTGTACATAAAACTGGAATAGAGATCAACATAAACATCATTTCCGCTCTTTTTATTGCTCAAGAAAACCACACGTTGCATGTTGAACCACCATACAGCGAGAGCTTCAGAGGTGGTGGTGTAGACTGCTGTACACATCGGTACCTCTAATACCCCGTAGCACGTCCTCTATCATTGATGCATGCCTGTATTCGCGATGGCATAGTATCCAAAAGTTCATCAAGGCACTGTTGGTCCAGATTGTTCCACTCCTCAACGGCGATTCGGCGTACATTCCTGAGAGTGGTTGGTGGGTCACGTCGTTTATAAACAGCCCTTTTCAGTCTGTCCCATGCACGTTCGATAGCCTTCATGTCTAGAGAACATGCTGGCCACTCTAGCTGAGCGATGTCGTTATCCTGAAGGAATTCATTGAAAAGATATGCACGATGGGGGCGCAAATTGTTGTCCATGAGGAAGAATGCCTCGCCAATACGCTGCCGATATGGTTGCACTATCGGCTGGAGGATGTCATTCACGTATCGTACGGTCGTTACTGCGCCTTCCATGACCACCAGCGGCGTACATCGGCCCCACATAATGCCAGCCCAAAACAGCAGGGAACGTTCACCTTGCTGCACTCGCTGGACAGTGTGTCTAAGGCGTTCAGCCTGACCAGGTTGCCTCAAACACGTCTCCGACTATTGTCTGGTTGAAGGATTATGTGACACACATCGGTGAAGAGAACGTGATGCCAACCATGAGCGGTCCATTCGGCATGTTGTTGGACCCATCATGTGTCGTAGTTGCAAAGAAGGACCTCACCGTGGACGTCGGGAGTGAAGCTGCGCATCATGCAACCTATAGCGCACAGTTTCAGTCGCGACATGACGTACTGTGGCTGCACAAAAAGCGTTATTCAACATGATGGCATTTCTGTTGCGGTTCCTCCGAGTCATAATCCATAGGTAGCCGTCATCCACTGCAGTAGTAGCCCTTGGGTGACCTGAGAGAGGCATGTCATCGACAGTTCCTGTCTCCCTGTATCTCCTCCACGCCCCAACAACATCGCTTTGGTTCACTCCGAGACGCCTGGACACTTTCCTTGTTGAGAGGCCTTCCTGGCACAAATTAACAATGCCGACGTGCTCGAACGGCGGTTTTGACCGTCTTTGGGATGGTGTAACTACAGACAATACGAGCCATGTACCTCCTTCCTGATGGAATCACTGAAACTGATGGGCTGTCGGACCCCCTCCGTCTAATAGGCGCTTTGGATGGGTTTAGTGACATCTCTGAGGAGACTGTATCTGTGGTGCAATATCCACAGTCAACGCCTATCTTGAAGAGTTTTGGGAACTGGGGTGATGAAAATCATTTTTGATGTTTGTAGCTATGTTACTCGCCGGCATTACAATTACGTTATCATTCGTAGCCCTCTAGTGGAAAAGAATTACAACTTGCGTCATCAAAGTGAAAAGTTGTCCGAGTTAAATGAGTGGCGTGTAATTCTTCAAACAACATTGTGGGGGCTCAAGAAATTCGGACGCACTACTTTTCAGTAACAGTCGTAACAGTTAAGAACAAAGCAAGGAGTAGTAGGTAACTACTTGGCAGCTGCAGTCACACATTGACAATGGAACCGTAGGAATATAGCATGCTGGTGATCTTTTGTCTGCTGTGTTTTAATTCCAATTCTATCGATCAATAATCATTCATAAAATCCACAAATATTTTCTGTTTGTCACAAAATCTGTAGAACTACCATCGACGTACACTATGATAGCACTATATTCCATATTCGAAATTAAGTACACTGGACAACAGAATCAAAGGATCATTTCTTAGAAATACGGCGCTTCCAACCCTTTGCAACGCTTGAAGAAGAAATTTGTCTCAAAGGTGTGTACAGTCTTCCTGTGTAACGGTGCAAAAGCGTCCAGCCCTGCGACGTCACCCTCGGGCTAGACGAGGCGTCAAACAACAGGGCGTTGACACATGCTGAAAAAAAGGCCACAGCCGAGAAATTAATTTGACATGTAAGACAGATTAATGATGTCACATTGGCGACAAATTTCACCACTGTTCTTCCCAATGTCGCCGTGGATGTGTTACACGATCGGATAGTCCTTACAGCCCCTCATACGCACGTTTCATCCGTTCTTATGACGCCTCTGCGATGGGGGTCAGAACCGCGAGGCTCAGTATTGAAATCACGTGGTTCCTTATAAGCGGCCGAAGAAAACATTCCAGACACGCCATGTCTCAGAATCGACACAAAAGGCCTCGAGAGGTGGCTTAAAGGAGCTGATTGAAACCACCTCTTTTCCTGGGGTGTTGATTTTCACACACTGAGCGGTCAAAAACGACAGTTTGCAGAGCAACAGGAAGACGTTCTTGTCAATCTCTGACACTGCTGAAACCCATCAGCTATTTAACCTTCCTCTAAGGACATTGTGGGCTGCATTATCGTCGAACGTCACTTTTTGGAGCACATCGAGGCCGCAATTTTTGTTCTCGTGTGCTGGTTGAAACCACTAGTGAACGTTCAAAACGATTCGACGAAATCTGAACTTGATCCGAAGCGGTAAAGGCTGCTGAGCCTCGCTGTTAGATCGATACCTTAGCCAGGAGAGGTGAGCTCTTTCTTTGCCGCTTCAGCGGCTTTGGTATTTCTCGGTGATACGAAGGAAAGAGTGAAGTGTGCTAGTGTGTGGCGCTCGAAGCTGGGTGTCCGGCGGAGTGTACGTGATTCTTGGGGCGCAGAGAGCAAGTATTACAGGCGCACGGATTTTCTGATGCTAGCGTCGTGAGCCGGCATTTACCGTACAGGACGATGCAGTTGTTCACGTGACGTGCTGGGAACGGCTGCCCCTGTCTTGGCTGTGCTCCTTCCTTTTGTTTCAGAGTTCTTCCTGGAGAAGATGGCGTTATTATGGTGTAAACAAAGTATAAAAGAGCTGTGCGTTGACGGAGCTGTCATTTGTACCCAGCTGATTCATATGAAAAGGTCTCCGACGTGATTAAGGCTGCACGACGGGAACTAACAGACTTAACGCGGAATGCTTGTTGCTGCCAGACGTACGGGACATTTCGTTTCCGAAATCGTTAGGCAATACAATATCCTGAGACCCAAATTGTCACGAGAGTGCCGACAGCACCAAATATCAGTCATTACCGCCGGCCGGAGTGGCCGAGCGGTTCTAGGCGCTTCAGTCTGGAGCCGAGCGACCGCTACGGTCACAGGTTCGAATCCTGCCTCGGGCATGGGTGTGTGATGTCTTTAGGTTAGTTAGGTTCAATTAGTTCTAAGTTCTATGGGACTGATGACCTTAGAAGTTAAGTCCCATAGTGCTCAGAGCCATTTGAATCAGTCATTACCTCTCACCACGGACAGCGCAGTGGCCGAACACCTCCACTTAATGAGCAAGAGCAGCGCCATTTGCGTAGAAGTGCTAACAGACAACCAACATTGAATGAAATAAAAGCAGAAATCAATCTGGGTCGGATGTACGAAGACTGTATCCATTAGGTCAGTGCGGCGAACGTTGGCGTTAATGGACTATGCCAACAGGCCACCGACGCGAGTGCCCTTGCTAACAGCACGACACTGCGTGCAACACATCTCCTGGGCTCGTAACCACGTACGTTGTACCCCTGGCGGCTAGAGAAGGGTGGCTTGGTCGGATGAGTTCGATTTTAGTTGGTGAGAGATGATGGAAGGGTTCGAGTGTGGCACAGTCCTCAGGAAGCCATAGTGAGGGCCATGGTGAGGGAAGAGTTTAGATGGAATGGACTGGGTCCTGCGGTCAAACTAAACCTATCATGGACTGGAAATTGTTATGCTCAGCTACTTGGACACAATTTCAAGACGTTCACGGACATCATTTTCCGAAATAAAGATGGAATTTTTGTGGATGACAATGCGGCTTATCACCTGGTCACAATTGTTCGCGATTTGTTTGACGAACATTGTGGGCAGTTCAAGCGAACAATATGACCAGATCGTTCGATATGAATCCCACCGAACATTTATGGTATATAATCGCGGACTTCCTTCGACTTCTTACGTCAATGCCACGTGGAGCTGCTGCCCTACGTCAAGCGAAAGGACACCCGACGCGATTTTAGGAAATATCCCGTGACTTTTAACACCTCAGTTTAAAGCATCAGCTGATGGACACTTTTCTTGAAGTATAAAGATAACGAAGTTCTGAAATATAGTTAACTCTAAGAGATGAATGACTATTCTATGTTGTCTACTGGATCGGAGGTCACGAGTTGGGAGGTGCCTTTCTCTCATCGGATGCATACGACTCAGTGCGGTGGCGCTGTGGAGATAGGAGCAAAGGTGTGGCTTCGTCACCGACTCTCATTTGTCTGTGCGGATTGCAGCGAGACATCTCTATCTTCTGTTCTATCGATGTCGGCTGCCGTCTTTGGTAAGGCATCGCCGTCTTCGCAAGATACCACGCAGTGGCTAGATGCATTTACCGTATCTAAAGCAACCTGTAAACAGACGCTAAAAGTTTGAAGTGCGCGCTATAGACAGGCGTGGCAGAATGACGCTATTGAGTGGAGAATCACGTGTTGCTCAACTCTTTACCATTGCGCATCATTGCAACATCTGCGTTCTCATGAGTACCACACTACACTTCTGGAGCTGAACCCTTATTTTTGTAGGTCTTAAATAGAAACGAACGTGAATGCGTACTTTAAGATGTATACATACATACACACACATGCGCACACACACACACACACACACACACACACACACACACACACATAGGGTGGTCAGAAAATGTGTGAAATGCTTCCAGGGATGTTACAGGGCACGTTGTACTGAGACATAAATGTTAAGAAAAAAATACGATACGTTGCTCCGTTTCCGAGTTATTTAGCGTAGAATTTAGCCAATCGGGGCGTCGCGCGCTCACACTCAAGCGGCCTGCCACGGGGGGTGTTGCCCAACGAGTGCTTTGTCTCGTTAGCTGAAACTTGAATTTAAGCGCGCGCCGATCTGATTGGCTAACTTCAATGCTAAATAACCCGGAAACGGCGCAACGTATCGCATTTTCTTCTTAACATTTATGTCTCAGTACAATCTGCCCTACAACATCACGACAACCGTTTCAGACTTTTCTGACCACCCTATATATATACTCAGTTCGTACCTATTACTTCCCACGATTTCTTCAGAGGTACTTCTAAAGAGAAGCGACAAAAATAACGAATATTCGCCAGTTCGCTGGTGTCGTAGCCCTCCCCGTTGTTTACACTCTACAATTGCGGGACGCACTCCACCAACACAGTGCATTCTGTGTGTTCGGACAGTCGACAGCGGGCACGCCGCTATCTTACTTCGGATCGTGAAAGGTGCGCCGTTCAGAAGTCGTCACAAACAGCAAACGAGCGACAGAGCGGCGTGATGCGGCGGCACCTGTTGCTCAGCCGCAGCCGGTTCCATTTAGCGGCGCGTCCGGCGCCAAACACTTGGCGATTTTCACGCGGCGCTGGCCGCTAGCACGGTAGCGCTCCCGCTGTCCGGACACCTCGCACAGCCGGGGACCGGGCTTTGTCGCGTCGCGGAATTACGTTCCGCCCGGCCCCGCAGCCGTGCTGTAAACTCGTTTCCGCGTCCCCCCCACCGAAGTTAAATTCCGCGAGGGAAAATTGCTCGCAACTGAGTTAGCCCGGTTTTATCGGATTACGTCTCGGAGGCCCCCCTCACAAAACTCCGCCTACGCTACACTGTTCGCCCAGCGCCCTTAATGAGGCGTACTGAATACGACCCGGCGGTTTCATGAACGTGGATCCGTGCGTAGCTGATGCGATTCTAGGGTTATTTTTTGTCCGCGGAGTTCTTAATAGAAATTCGCTCGTTTGCGACGCGTTTCCCCAAAGTATATGTCTATTATAAAGTTATAACTAAAAAAAGGACGGACCTAGAGGCAAGTACCTTGCGACATAGCTGCATTTTCCACTAACATGTTAACATTTTTATGAGATAAAAGCAAACAAAAGCAACACTCTTGTTGATTCTCACAGCATAAAGAGAACGATAACATTCCAAAAAAGCGTGCACATACGATGTTCAACTATTTCTACATTTACCACTCTACGACGAAGAAAAATCTACGCAGATATTTGGCTTGGCATTGATAGATGGAGATGTTGGACGCCTTCCGGAGAATACAGTGCCAAATTCCGCGCAGTTGGCGCGTTACATCGTCAAAATCCCGACATGGATGGAGAACTCTGCCCATAATGCCCCAAACGTTCTCAATCTGGCATAAATTTGGCCACCTTGCTGCCAACGTAGTTTGGCAAGTAAGAAGGCAAGCAGCAGAAACTCTCCTCGTGTGCGGGCGGCCTTTACCTTGCTGACGTATAGGCCCAGGATGGATTGCCATGAAGGGCAACCAAAACGGACGCGGAATATCATCGACGTACCGGGGCACTGTAAGTGTGCCGCGGATTATAACCAAAGGCATCCTGCTATGAAGTGAGATAGCACCCCAGACCGTCAGTCCCGGCTGCCGGACCGTATTCCAGACGATAGGTTCATACCCCACTGCCGTTCAGGGCGTGTTCAGGAACGTCTTCGCTACTCATCCGAGCTCATTTCGAAGTGGAACTCATCGACGAAGTTAATTACAATCCTGTCAGTGAGATTCTAGGCCGACTCCACAGTCCGCAGCTCGTGCTCGTGCGGTAGCGTTCTCGCTTCCCGCGCCCGGGTTCCCGGGTTCGATTCCCGGCGGGGTCAGGGATTTTCTCTGCCTCGTGATGACTCGGTGTTGTGTGATGTCCTTAGGTTAGTTTAGGTTTAAGCAGTTCTAAGTTCTAGGGGACTGATGACCATAGAAGTTAAGTCCCATAGTGCTCAGACCCTTTTGAGCCGACTCCACAGCAAACGAGCTTGTTAATGTAAAGACGGCGCAACGGGCACAGTGAGTACAATACCCTTCTCTGAGCCGCATATTAATAGTCCTTTTGGTCACTAAAGCATGATGATAATGATAAATCCGGGGCTCTGAACGCCTGTCTGACGATTGCTCGGTCCTATAGTTGGGTATCCTCTCTAGATCGACCGTTACTTCTTCAGCTGTGTTTGACCATGGATGACCCATTCTCGTCAACACCGTCGAATAGTCTCATCGCTCCTATTTAAACGACGTGCGATTTGCCAATTACTTGAACTGGCTTCTTTGAGCTCAACTACATGTCCTCTCTCGAATACTGAAATCTGTGTATACTGTTCGGTCGCCTGTCTGCGAGGCATAGCTCAACTCAATACACGCAATGAAATTCGCAAAGATTTTACGCTCTGGTACGAGCTATCCCTTGCTTACTAGCCTTCCAAGCTGCGAGGTGAAATTTCGCTGCAGCGTCATTCATTTGTCGTTTTTCATTTTCCGTCGATATCTATATGCACATCAATTTGTGACCAGTCTGCATAACCTCGTTCCTGTATCGTCTTAACGTGTTAGGGCCGGTATTTCGGGTGTCACTGTCACTCCACGATTTGCGGTTACAGTTGCTGATAGAGTGAGTGAGGAACAAGTGCCCGGAAGTCTCGAAATCTAGTCGAATCGTTTTTTGGGAAGTACACAGAGGGTAGACGAAAACATAGAAACACCGTGAGAAAAGCATGCTTGAACATAAATGCAGATGCTAGCCAAGCCTGCAGGTGACGCTGCGATGTTTAACCACGAACGGCGAATATCTGACGTTCTCAGTATGTTGCATGTGTCGGTCGTGATCAGAACAGATTTCTGCGTATGAGTTCGTTACTTCGCACGTAAGCAGATTAGAACGTGGGCAAATTGTTGGTGTTGGTACGGTGGGTGCTTGCGTATCTACATCTACATCCATACTCCGCAGGCCACCTGACGGTGTGTGGCGGAGGGTACCTTGAGTACCTCTATCGGTTCTCCCTTCTATTCCAGTCTCGTATTGTTCGTGGAAAGAAGGATTGTCGGTATGCTTCTGTGTGGGCTCTAATCTCTCTGATTTTATCCTCATGGTCTCTACGCGAGATATACATAGGAGGGATCAATATACTGCTTGACTCCTCGGTGAAGGTATGTTCTCGAAATTTCAACTAAAGCCCGTACCGAACCACTGAGCGTCTCTCCTGCAGAGTCTTCCACTGGAGTTTATCTATCATCTCCGTAACGCTTTCGCCATTACTAAATGATCCTGTAACGGAGCGCGCTGCTTTCCGTTGGATCTTCTCTATCTCTTCTATCAACCCTATCTGGTACGGATCCCACACTGCAGAGCGGTATTCAAGCAGTGGGCGAACAAGCGTACTGTATCCTACTTCCTTTGTTTTCGGATTGCATTTCCTTAGGATTCTTCCAATGAATTTCAGTCTGCCATCTGCTTTACCGACGATCAATTTTGTATGATCATTCCATTTTAAATCACTCCTATTGCGTACTCCCAGATAATTTATGGAATTAACTGCTTCCAGTCGCTGACCTGCCATATTGTAGCTAAATGAAAAGGGATCTTTCTTTCTATGTAATCGCAACACATTACACTTGTCTACACTGAGATTCAATTGCCATTCCCTGCACCATGTGTCAATTCGCTGCAGATCCTCCTGCATTTCAGTACAATTTTCCATTGTTACAACCTCTCGATATACCATAGCGTCATTCGCAAAAAGCCTCAGTGAACTTCCGATGTCATCCACAAGGTCATTTATGTATATTGTGAATAGCAACGGTCCTACGACACTCCCCTGCGGCACACCTGAAATTACTCTTACTTCGGAAGACTTCTCTCCATTGAGAATGACATGCTGCGTTCTGTTATCTAGGAACTCTTCAATCTAATCACACAATTGATCTGGTAGTCCATATGTTCTTACTTTTTTCATTAAACGACTGTGGGGAACTGTATCGAACACCTTGCGGAAGTCAAGAAACACTGCATCTACCTGGGAACCCGTGTCTATGGCCCTCTGAGTCTCGTGGACGAATAGCGTGAGCTGGGCTTCACACGATCGTCTTTTTCGAAACCCATGCTCATTCCTACAGAGTAGATTTCTAGTCTCCAGAAAAGTCATTATACTCGAACATAATACGTGTTTCAAAATTCTACAACTGATGGACGTTTGAGATATAGGTCTATAGTTCTGCACATGTGTTTGACGTCCGTTCTTGAAAACGTGGATGACCTGTGCCCCTTTCCAATCCTTTGGAACGCTACGCTCTTCTAGAGACATACAGTACACCGCTGCAAGAAGGGGGGCAAGTTCCTTCGCGTACTCTGCGTAAAATCGAACTGGTATCCCATCAGGTCCAGCGGGCTTTCCTCTTTTGAGCGATTTTAATTGTTTCTCTATCACTCTGTCGTCTATTTCGATATCTACCATTTTGTCATCTGTGCGACAATCTAGAAAAGGAACTACAGTGCAGTCTTCCTCTGTGAAACGGATTTGGAAAAAGACATTTAGTATTTCGGCCTTTGTCATCCTCTGTTTCAGTACCATTTTGGTCACAGAGTGTCTGGACATTTTGTTTTGATCCACCTACCGCTTTGACATAAGACCAAAATTTCTTACGATTTTCTGCCAAGTCAGTACATAGAACATTACTTTCGAATTCATTGAACGCCTCTCGCATAGCCCTCCTCACACTACAATTCACATCGCGTAATTTTTTTTGGTCCGCAAGACTTAGGCTATGTTTATGTTTGCTGTGAAGTTCACTTTGCTTCCGCAGCGGTTTTCTAACCCGGTTGTTGTACCACGGTGGCTCTTTTCCATCTCTTACGATCTTTCTCGGCACATACTCATCTAACGAATATTGTACGATGGTTTTGAACTATGTTTACTGATCCTCAACACTACCTGTACTTGAGACAAAACTTTTGTGTTGAGCCGTCAGGTACTCTGAAATCTGCTTTTTGTCACTTTTGCTAAACTGAAAAATCTTCCTACCTTTTTTAATATTTATATTTATGGCTGAAACCATTGATGCAGTAACCGCCTTATGATCGCTGATTCCCTGTTCTGCGTTAACTGTTTCAAATAGTTCGGGTCTGTTTGCCACCAGGTACGCGAAGTGTTTGGTGTTTCAAGAGGCACAATATCGAAGATTTCTACCCCATACAGGGTAAGCGGAGAAACTTCATCAGCTGAACTATAACTAGGAACAAATTGTGTGTTGAACGGTCGTGAGGAACGATCATTGAAGAGAGTTGTGATGAAAGGCAAGAGGATTATAGCTGAAAAAGTCACTGCAGAGCTGAATGTCGCATTCGCGAACCCTGCCAGCACCAAAACAACAAGAAGCAGAAGCGCGGAAACGCAGGGTGACCTGGTATCCGAAACCCGCTCATCAGTGATGCAAAGGACCGAAATAGATAAACATGTTGCCGAAGCTCTGAAACCTGGACTAAGCAGCAATGGAATAACGTCATTTACTCGTATGTGGTTTTTTTTCATGTTCTTTCCAACGTCTGGCTGAGTTTATGCCCCAAGAGTGGAAAAGGTGGGGGGGGGGGGGGAGGCGGAGGTACAATGCTTGGTCCTCAATGGTGAGGCTGCGTTCCGAGACGACAGAGCACCTGTTCACCTAGCTCGCAACGTCCAGTACTGGCCGTGTGTGCACAAGAATGAACTGTCGACCTCTCCTAGCCACCAGTCACCTCGTTACATTAGTATTGTGTCTTTGTTGTCTATTTTGGAGGGAAGGGTGCGTGATCGCTAACCACGTCCATCATCCTCGCTTGAAATTTCTACTGTATTGGAGGACTGATACCGTTGATTCACTTGTAAACCATACAGGGCCTATATGTATGGTGTCAGAGACCCCTGGAATCTGTTTTGGATGCCAGGAGTCTTTTTACACACTATTGGGCATGTCAATGTGGTTATGTTCGTTATGTTCACATACTTTTGTCCACCTCTCTATATAAGAACAACAAATCTGCTGATGGACACATCACACAAAGTACGCCCCCGCAAATTTAAAGGTACAGCACGCAAAGATGCGCAACAGCTCTCTTATGCATATGCCACTGGTGGTAGATGAACATTTGCGTGACTCTATGTCGAGTGTTAATATCCGTTCTTCTATGTACAGCAATCGCACTTCCGTCACCATGAACGTAGCAGTATAAAGTTATTTTAATTATTTCAAAGCAGAAGAACATAAACGTGAAACATCAGAGATCTTTGCGATGAATGTGTTTCCACTTTGGTCTATCTGCACGCTCAGTTGGGAGAAAGACGTTTCCAATCATTTCTCACTCCAAGACTCGTCCTTTATGTGGAAGTAGTTTGTGATGTGTAGTAGGCTTCGAGCGTGAGCAGACTACGTCGGACGCAACCAAGTCCCTACCAGGCCATTGTCAAGATCTGGGGAAACTATTCCCGAATTGAAGACCACCATTTGCAGGGTCAAATATGAATACTGACCTATCACTTAATATGTAGTATGGGCAACGAAAGGAATCCGAAGAACAAAATGTTTACCTCACACTTAGTGCCGAGTAACCTGTCATTAAATGAATTTAGTTTCTTAGTTTTTAGTATTACGCCACCATCAAAAGACAAGAAGTGATAAATATTTGTGATCTAAGGTATCCCCAGCCTTGATGACAGCTTCTACTCTCACAGGTATACGTTCGATCAGGTGCTGGAAGGTTTCTTGGGGAATGGCACCCCTTTCTACACGGAGTGTTGCACTGAGGAGAGGTATCGATGTCGGTTGTTGAGGCCTGGCACGAAGTCGGCGTTACAAAACATCCCGAAGGTGTTCTATAGGAATCAGGTAAGGAGTCTGTGCAGGCCAGTCCATTAGAGGGATATTATTGTCGTGTAATCACTCCGCCACAGGCTATACATTATGAACAGGAACTTGACGGTGTTGAAAGATGCAATCGCCATCCCCGAATTGCTCTTCAACAGTGGGAAACAAGAAGGTGCTTAAAACATCAATGTAGGCGTGTGCTGTAATAGTGCCACGCAAAACAACAACGGGTGCAAGCCCCCTCTATGGGAAACAGGACCACACCGTTACAATACCACCTCTGAATTTTACTGTTGGCACTACACGCGCTGGCAGATGACGTTCACTGGGCATTCGCCATACCCCCATCCTGCCATCGGATCGCCACAGTCAGGGGCGTTTCTAGAAGTCGGTCATGGGGGGGGCTAATGACGGGGGAGGGGTGTTTGGGTGAATGGAATATCGCTTAACAAAAGGAGAGGAGAGTTGAGGTACTCCACCAATAAATTGGTAAAATTTTGTGTTGCTTAAAGTGGGTTTTGGTAACTGTTTTGGAGTTCAGGGTAAAAACGTGTCTACAGAATGTGTGTGCCCGCAAAAATAATACGATTTGACCGATATATCCGGCGATTTCCAAGTTTTTGCCTGGGGTTAGCAATGTAAGTGTTGGTAGGCATACCCGGGATATTTAGCTTTCTTGATTATTGTAAGTGGTACTCGTACATTACTGTACATCCACTGTATATTAATAAATGGTAATTTTAAGTTAAACGATATTTAGTGGTTTAGATAGCAAGCTATCTGCAGCTCTTATTCTTTTGTTAAAATATGTTTGAAATACATTGCAGCCTATATTACGACAAAATCATTTAAAAAATGGTTGGATCTGTTGAAATAATATATTCACTGATCTCTGTACTCATTTTGGCCAGTGTAATATGATACTTCATCGGGGGGAGGGGGCTATAGCCCCCATGGCCCCCCGTCCCCCTCTCTTGCCAATGCCACTGGCCACATTGTGTACCGTGATTCGTCACTCCACACAACGTATTTTCACTGTTCAGTCGTCCAATGTTTATGTTCCTTACACCAAGCGAGGCGTTGTTAGGCATTTACAGGCGTGATGTGTGGCTTATGAGCAGCCGCTCGACCAACAATACCAAATTTTCTCACCTCCCGCCAAGCTGTCATAGTACTTACAGTGGATCCTGATACAGTTTGGAATTCTTGTGTGACGTTCTGCATAGATGTCTGCCTATTACACATTACGACCCTCTTCAACTGTCGGCGGTCTCTGTCAGTCAACAGATGAGGCCGGTCTGTACGCTTTGGTGCTGTACGGGTCACTTCACGGATCCACTTCACTATCATCTCGGAAATAGTGGCTCTATGGATGTTTAGGAGTGTGGAAATCTCGCGTACAGACGTGTGACACAAGTAACACCCAGTTACCTGAACACATTCATAGCCCGTGAGTTCCGCGGAGCGTCCCACTTTGCTCTCTCGTGATGTCTAATGACTCCAGAGGTTGCTGATATGGAGTACCTGGGAATAGGTGGCAGCACAATGCACCTAATATGAGAAACATATGTTTTGGAGGGTGTCCGGATACTTTTCTTTACATAGTGTATGTAATGAAGAACACAGGGCTCGTGTCTCACAAGTATGAGCGAAAATGCGTCCAGTCTTAGAGTCAAGATATTTACAAAGTAAGAGATAGTGAGATTATTTTATCATTCACTAACTTATTCCCCTTCCGTTCGTGGATAATATTTTCTGGCACTTATTCTTCCGTTGATTTTAATGATTATTTTTCAGTTTTTATTATTGTACGCCTTAATTTTATCTACCTTCCTTTCCGCAATTGTATCCCATTTTTCATTCAACTACCTTGTAACCGAATAACTGTGATTTCCGCCATAACATGAACTAATAGATAGTAACTTCCGTAAGTAATGCTACAGTAACGCCAGTGAGTGCTCCAGTTGCTTTTAGTATGTCTGTGGTCGCAGCTGAAGTTCACTGTTGTGGAACTCTGCTAAGGAGCAATGTCGAGTGAAACTTGCGATGTTTCACTAGTCTGAACTGTAAGAATTCTGGTAAAATAAAACATTTCTCTGGTCAAAGTGGTTGTTGAAATACGATGCCATTTTAACTGTGAATGAGGAGAGTGGTGTCAGGCGCCAAGGGCAATTCAGAATTGGAAAGTTATTTGCGTGTAGGCCTATATACGTCTAAAAGGTCGCTCTTCGCTGACATCCAGAAACCCATAGCACTGCCGCACGTTGACGGATAAATAAACTGCTTCTGCTGACGACGGCTCTGTGTCAGCGATACTGCGTGTCCGATGGAACGTGGTCGGTTTGGCGGCACGGTGTATTTCATGCTCGTCTTCAAATGTCGAACGCTTAATTTTCAATATTGGTAATATTCTTGTATTCATGATATATACGAACTTGAACGTAGAGCAGTGTAGTTGCAGAAAGGGGAAAAATATCATAGAATTATGGCGTTGAGCTTATGACTAGAAGAAAGACTGAAAAGAAACGTCAGGTGTGATAGCGTCTTCGAAGCGTCTGTGAAAGTAGGAAGAGCATTCGACAAGGTTAAAAGGAGACTCACAATGTTGGAAAGAGTGAGATATAATACTGAGGCAGGCTAATAATCTGTAATATTTACATACAATATATGGGAACAAAGGATGTTGCTACTTAGAACAGAAAATTTAACGTTAAGGAGAGCAAAGTAGAGATTGAAGACGTTGTTTTGCTTCTACGTAGAAGTAACAATGAAGCAAGTGAAAAGTAGTTACGGAAGAGGAATCAAAGAGTAAAGGGAATGGATACGACTACTGATCTTAGCAGAAATCGTAGTGCCCTATCCAACGATCTAGCATATCGATACAGGCCAGACGGTTTGCGCGGTCCCAAAAGCACCTCAGTGGAAATCCCTGGTTTTAGACCGCGAGCAGCGCTAAAAGACAGGAACGTGCGCTCTGTACGACTTAGGCTTACGTGACACTAAACAGTTTCTGAGTCGGAATAAAGGAACCAGTACGCCTAGCGGAGAACAGGTTGTTCGCTGTTCTCCTTCAATGCTTGGACCCTGTGGTCAATCTTTTGTTCAATCGACAACCACTGTAATGGCCCTGAACATTAATAGGTATACTTTGCTGGTTTGATGGTCAGCTACAGCTCATAGAAAACTACACATGGAATATTGTAAAGAATGAGGCAGAGAAAACATATGTTTCCTTTACCGCTAGTAATAGAGCCGTGATACTGACCTTTGGCGACCTAAAGTCGAAAGTTAAGAAAACCCAGTGAGTCACTGTGGACAGTTGGGGTGGAGACCATCGCGTGTTTGCTGAACAGTCTTTTTAGATATAATTATTCTGTGGCCAAAGTTGTAATTTTAATGTCAAAGGTCGAGGTGCTGTCCCCGATGGGAGCGCCTTTCTCCTATGGTTTGAGACGTTTAGAGGTACTGAACCTCCGACGAAGAGAAAACTACAGTGGCTTCTCCGTTCAGTCCGAACTCTTAAAAACGTAGAGTGAGAAGGACAGTTCATGCTAGTCCGAAACGGTCCGCTATACGACAACCTGCAGTTTTCGTTATGTCAAGTCGTTCGTTTAATCGCATCTTACATGACGATCTCAAATTTTACTCTTATAAATTAAGGATCGCTCAATAGGAAAGTGATAGCATTCGGTGCAACGTAAGGATTTTTGTAGCATGATGGTCGACATTCTTGCGTAAGATGCAGATGTCCTAATATTGGTGAGTGACGAAGCACATTTCCATTTGGATGGCTGTGTTATTTTATAGAGCCTTCCGTAATATGCACTGATGAACTGAAAGGAATTGCACCAAAAACTTCTACAAGGCTCAAAAGTAACAATGTGGTGTCTCCAAAATGTCAATTGCTAATCCATACTTTTGTGAGAAGGGAAGACGTCAGCATGCTATATCGAATCATTAAACAACTATTTGTGCCCAGTCCTGGAAATGCATAGGGCGAAAATGAGCGAGATGTGGTTCCAACAGGATGGTGTCACAGCTCACGTGGTAAGAGTATCCATGGAAATGCTACGACAGATCTTTCTTGGACACGTCATCTCACAATTTAGCGACGCATCTGGAATCACGTTATCCCGATCTCTTGAACTACGTCTTACTTCGTGGGTATACCAGAAATAAAAGAGTATATTTGAAAAAAATCTGCACATTCAATAACCTGAAAATTTCCGTTCTTCAAAAATTAGTGTGACGAATGATATACTGAGGCAAGTCGTGAAGTGCTTTTAAGCAGAGGTTCCGATTTTTTGTCCGACGAAAAAGATGTCATTTTCATGACATTATTTTCGAAATTTAATTAATGTAAGTCGATTTTAAAAATTCAGTAATAATATTATTATTTAATGTTAAAGAAATTGCTGCCAGAGCGTAGTTACTACACACTGTCTTCCGAAATTCATTCACCGAAGCAGACGAAGTAAATATTCCGCAATTCGAATCAAGAACAACTGCCAACATAAGCAATGTAGAAGTGAATATCCTTGGAGTACTGAAGCAACTTAAATCACTTAATAAAAGCAAGTATTCTGGTCCAGACTGAATACCAGTTAGGTTCTTTCAGACTATGCTGATGCATTAGCTCCATACTTAACAATCATATACGACATCTCGCTCGACGAAAGTTCCGTCTCCAATGACTGCAAATTAGCACAGGTCACACCAAGGTAGTAAGATTAATCCACTTAATTACAGGTCCATATCATCAATGTCGATATACATCAGGATTTTGGAACATACATTGTGTTCTAACATTATGAATTACCTCGAAAAGAAGGGTCTATTGACACACAGTCAACTCGGATTTAGAAAACATCGTTCTTATGAAACACAGCTAGCTGTTTACTAGCACGAAGTGTTGAGTGCTACTGACAAGGGATTTCAAATAGATTCCGTATTTCTGGATTTTCCGAAGGCTTTTGAAATTGTACCACACAAGCGGCTTGTGGTGAAACTGCGTGCTTATGGCATATCGTCTTAGTTATGTGACAGGATTCGAGATTTCCTGTCAGAGAAGTCACAATTTATAGTATTCGACTGAAAGTCACGAGTAAAACATAAGTGATTTCTGTCGTTCCGCAAGGTAGTGTTATAGGTCCTTTGCTGTTCCTTATTTACATATACGATATGAGAGAAAATCTGAGCAAACGCCTTAGGTTGTTTGCAGATGACACTGTCGTTTATAGACTAGTAAAGTCATTAGAAGATCAAAACAAATTGCAAAACCATTTAGAAAAGATATCTGAATGGTGCGAAAATTGGCAGTTGACCCCAAATAACGAAAAGTGTGAGGTTATAGAAAAGGAGTCCGTTAAACTTTGGTTACACGATAAATAAGGCAAATCTAGAGGCCATAAATTCAACTATATACTTAGTAATTTCAATTACGAACAGTTTAAATTGGAAGGAACAAGTAGAACATTTTCTGAGGAAGGCAAACCAAAGACTACGTTTTATTGGCATGACACTGAGAAAATGTAACTGACCTACAGAAGAAACTGCCTACACTACGCTTGTCCGTCCTCTTTCCGAATACTGCAGCACGGTGTGGGATCCTTACCTGACCGACTTGGCGGACCACATCGAAAAAGTTCAAAGAAGGGCAACAACTTTTGTATCATAGCGAAGTAGGGAGGAGCGTGTCAATGAAATGATAAACGATTTGGGATCGGCACCTTTAAAACAAAGGCATTTTTCGTTGCGGACGAAACATCTCACGAAATTTCAGTCTCCAGCTTTCTCCTCCGCATGCGAAAATATTTTGTTGACGCCGATTTACATAGGGAGAAACAATCATCATCTTATAATAAGGGAATTTAGAGCTTGCACGGAATGACATAGGTGTTCGATCTTTCCGCGCGCTATACGACATTGGAATAATTGAGAATTGTGAAGTAGGTTCGATGAACCCTCTGCCAGGCCCTTAAATGTGATTTGCAGAGTATCCATGTAGATGTAGATGTATACGAAAAGTTTTTTTCAATAAATGAAACAGCAGAATTTATTCAGTAGTGAAAATGGTGCATGCCCTCTGCTCCATGCTGTACTTGTTTTCTGTGTAACCTGTGATCTGTGCTTAATACACGAGCAGAGCACCACGACTCAACCGTGTTGACAGGACTGTGCGAGCTCATAGTGCTACGAGGTGGATGCCACATTAATTAATCCTCTATATCCCAGCAGCAGCGTATAGCGTCTTAAGAGGGACGAGATCAGCAACAAATGGCCTGTAGGAATAACAGATTGTATTGATGAGCGCAACTATAACTGTAAAATCTGCAGTAACACCATTGATGTTATTCCAAAATGGAACGGAAGACTGGAAAGTGTACCTGCAGCAACTACATTATCATTGCTCCATTTTGAATCTAAAAGGATCATGAACGAACCGTAGATACCCTTTACTGCGCCTCGTTCATCTCAAGAAATAGTGTGCCTTCTCATAAAAGTACGTTCCCTTGTAAATGTTGATAGTTATCGTGATTTGTGAAGTGCTCTTAGGATATAACGAACGTGGATCGTTTATGCTGTTGAAGCGGAAAGAATGCCATCACTTTCGAAAATTGCGAATAGAATTATTCCGTGGCAGCGTAGCTGAACTTAAGGGCAGCGTCATGAGTGCGATTTCGTGTGTTAATGAGCAGAGTAAGCTGTTTTGTGTATATCTTGTATTAGGAACTCGATTATTCCATATGCTACATATCATGATGTTCAAAGTTCAGCATTTAAATCGCTGTATCATTCCCAGGAAGAAGAGCTTAGAATTATAGGTAGTTTAGAATGCACAAAACTAAAGATCGTTAATAAACATACTCGTAAGTGTCCACCTTGTGTACCGCTAAGAGAGACAAAGAGTTGGCATGGCTTAAAAGGAAGCTGACTAGAGAGAAGGATAGCTCTTGTAAACATCGAAGTCCACGTATGTGCTTGTCTGTGGAGTGAAGGATACAAGCAACTTCCTCACGTCATCATTTGTATGTAGAATTTTCATCAAGTAAGTGTAGCCACAGCTCGGTGCCCCATAATTTGCCCTGAGTATTTGGTTCAGCAACGATACATTAGCAGTGTTTGCGCCTCTTGAGCTTCTTATACGATAGAGGTCACCTGTGGTGCTGTGTCAATGAATAAAATTCAAACTTAAGTTAATACTGCACTGGGCGAGTCCCATTAGCTATTAACTGATCTCTGTATATTAAATAAAACAGATACTTTTCAAGTACCTTCGTTCCTTTATTGTTCGGATTGACTACCTAGAGCTTGGATTAAACATGTCACGACCAGCTACAAATAAATGGTACTTTTCCAGCAGAGGTTTTTTGTAAACGTGTAGTTAGATGAACTGCTTTCTTAGTAATCAGTTCAATAAGTGTTTACAATATCCGTGCCTTAGGCACTTTAGAAAAGATCCGGATTCTCAATTAATGAGAAATTCATTTATTTCCTCTCACTTTAGGACTCAGTTGTCCATATCTGCACGGTGTACTTCACCCTGTAATGTTGTTACCTCCAATCTTGTACCTTCTAGATTACCTAACAACAAATGTAGCAGCGCCGCTACAGCTAATTTTACATTTAGTAAGTTCAGGTGGGATTGGACCATGTCCAAGTCTCGATTAATCGCTCTGATCGTTGTCTTCTTCTCATGCTCTGTTAACGCAATAGTTAATTTCTGTATTGCGTAGGTGTTATTCGATACATCTTGCTCTACATTAGCCAATTAAGTGACAGGACTCTTTCTAGTTCCTCTGTCGTTTTCTGCCATCACCTGCACCTTTCTCAGCGTATTTTTCAGTTCCAGAATATCGTCGTTATCTGGTGCACCGAATACTCTCTTCAGTAATATTTCACCAGCGTCTAATAATCACCTGTTCCGTCGTAACAATGTGCGTGGTGATAAATTCGCCACTTTTTGCAGCTGATCATGTAAGCACGCATATGAAAACCCCCATCCGCTGTACTCCTCCTGTATTTCTCCCAACAATCATTTCCTCTCACCTTCGAGATGCATTCCAGCGAATGTCTCTTCTAATATTCGTACCTAGTTTCTTATTTCTTCTGTGTTTTAGGTTAGCTTCAGCGTCCACTGGCGACAGGTTAACAAGAACGTCCTCCTGCCTGGAAAACAGCAGTTCTGCTTGTTCAGTAGTGTATCCAATACCTCTTTCCTGAAGAGGTGCAGTATCATAAAAATTATTATACCCACCCAGGACGTTCTCGGTATTAATGGCAACTAGGGGAAAGGAATTCGCATCATTCTGCCTACTCCTTTGCAACCAAATGGTTCATTATCACATCAGTCACTGTACTACAGTAACGAACTCCCATTACTTTATACACTGCATAAATACCACAAACATAGCAATAATGCAGAATTTAAGCCCCTATATTATAACAGAACGATGATATAACGTTTCACCACGAAACCGTTTATATATCCCACAAAACTCGGTTTCTGCTGGCCTGATCTGAGCGCATAAGCACTCTGTACACATTCTGCTGGCTATTTTATGGCTGTCCATTTACCTTTTAAGCTTCCACTTACTTCTCTGGCACCAGCACTTCCACATCTGTTAAGATGCCTAAAGTACCCTTAAAAGCCATAACTAATCTTACGTGAACAATTGAAGTTGTCGTCAGTATTTGCAACTTCACGTTAACCCATGATGTCATCTCTATGACTTGATACTTACATTGAAACTGTATATTAGTGTGCTTAATCTTGCCCTTTGGTGTGTAATGGTTCACTAGCATGTCTAACTGATCAGTTATATACTCAGGCAAATAAACAGTATGTCTCCTCATTTGTTCTTGCCGCTCTAGTGCATTCGTATTCGCACTGTTTTCACCTTCCACACGCCCATTAACGTCTTTTAAAACTTCTTCATTCATTTTCCATCTTTTCAACTTTAGGCTTAACCATTTCAAAAGGTTATAGCATCATTTTGCCATGTACGACTTCATAGAGCGAGAACCCAATGCTGTCATGCACTTAAGAAATCTACGCAGCCTTGATACAGGGTAGGTTAACATAAGAGTCATTGTGGTGACTGCACACATAATACTTTAACATTTTGCCGATAGTACATTTAATGAATTCCAGTCTTCCATTTGATGGAGGTGGAAGAGACTGTTTCTGTGGTATCGATAGCTACCACGCCACAACGTAGGTGCGTTCTTCTAGGTTGGCACTACGACACCGACACCAACGAGAGCACCCTCTAGCCGACACTGTGCAGCTCTACGAGCGCCGCTCCTGATTCTACCCATTTGTTCGCGATCTGACGACCAAGCAACTTAGCTTCCGCTTCTTAGTGGGCGAGCTACTACCGTTTTTGCCTGTGTAACTTTTGTGAGCTTTGACTCATCAGGCTTCGCACCTACGTGCTCCTCAGTGCAAAGTTGCAAAGTATGATCCGAATCCTTCTGCTTGACAAATTGTGTTTGCTATCTCTGTGGACTACCTCATAATCGAATTCGATTTATTTTAGTGCTAAACGAGGGTCTTTCTGCCAGGATAATTACTTTAGTATTCCATGCTGTGCTGTAAATTTGAATTTCCTACCAGCCATACAGGGAACTATGAAAATAGATAATACCTTTCGTGATTCCCTACGTTTCTTTCTCCAAAGTGAGTGATTCCACTCAGCTTTGTGTAACTGCTTCGATCATATTCTCTGAGGTGTTTCCTGGAGAAGCAGTCATCGAAAAGTGTCTTCAGAGCTTTCTGCACTGCATGCGGCATGCTTCCAAGGAGGGCACCCAATACACCTGAACCAGAGCCCTCCTTGTCGACAGGCAAGCGTAGGTAGTGATTTATTTGAATGCACCAGTAATGATCAGCATCCACATAGACACAAATGTTGTACACATTCGACACCTCCGATGACAGTGATTTTGTTCCTTATCCTTCTCTGGCTGTTCACTAACGCATCCTTGTAAAGCTGTCTCGTTCTTGTTCTTCTAACAAGTCTGTTCTTTATCTGAATTCCTTATTTATTTCTTTATCTTAGTTTCATTTTCACGAGCTACTCTCCCGTTGACTTTCAGGGCACTACTGCGCCAATCTGTCAGTACACAGTAATGCGATGCGATTTTTTATGTTAAATTGTTACAAAGAGAAAGTAGATCTCTCAACGACACGATGTCTGATACACGGAGATGACAAAAGTCGTCGGACAGCGATGTGCGCATATGCAGATGGCGGTAGTATTCCACACACAAGCTATAAAAGGCCAGTGCACTGGCGGAAATGTTATTTGTTCTCAGGCGAGTCATGTGAGAATGTTTCCGACGTGATTATGGCCGCACGAATGGAATTAACAGACTCTGAACGCCGACTGTTGCAGCTAGTCGCTGGGATATTCCATTTCGGAAACTGTTAGGGAGTTCAATAATCAGAGATACACGGTGTCAAGGTGTTACTTCTCATCACGGACAACGCAGTGGCCGACGGCCTCCAGTTAACGACAGAGAGCAGCGGAGTTTGCGTCGAGTTGTCAGTGCTAAAAGAAAAGCAACACTGCGTGAAATAGCCACAGAAATCAAAGTGGTACTTTGAGCGTGTCCTGCAGGACAGTGAGGCGAAAGGTGGTGCTAATGGAACATGCCACAGACGGCATGAGTGAGCGCCACCATGACATCGCCACCAGTGCCTCTCCTGAGCTCATGACCATATCTGTTAGACCGTAGTCGCCTTGAAAACCGTTTCCTCATCGGATGAGTACCAATTTCAGTCGCTAACAGCTGATGGTAGGGCTCGAGTTGTCAACAAGACACTGTACAAGTTTGTGGTGGTACTATAATGGTGTGGGCAGCGGTTGCGTGAAATGAGCTTCGTCCTCTTGTCGAGCTGAACCAATCACTTACGTTCAGCCACTTTGAGACCATTTTCAGCCATTCATCGACTTCATTTTCCCAGGCAACGATGGGATTCTTATGAATGACAGTGCGCCATGTTACCTGGCCACAATTGATCGTGGTTGGTTCGAAGAGCATTCTTGACAGTTGGAGCGAATGATTAGACAACGCATATTGCCCAACAAGAGCCCCATTCAACATTTATGGACTATAATTGCCCAAACTCTTACACCGGCAACACATTGCAACTATGGACGGCTACAGAGGCATCATGGCTCGTTATTATTGCAGGGCACTTGCAGCGACTTGTCGAGCCCATGCCATGTCGAAAGGTTGCACTATGCCTGGAGAAGGACGTGTCCCATGACTTTTCTCACCTCAGTACAGGTTCCAGTAACACATTCAGATAAAAATCTCTTCCCTTTTTATTTTCTGGCATCTTGTATTTATCTCCTTCCACCATTCAAATGCCGCTTTTCTTCTTGTCTATTTTTGTTCCTTATATGGATCGGAAGAATGCAAGAGTACTTGGAAGTTGTCATTTCTTATGGAAAAATTCAAATGGTGAATGCATAAGAAAACCCACAGTCACAATTCCCCAACTCGCGATTACTATTTTCATTCGCCGTTCATCACGATTATCCCACGTGTTCATTTTATTTACTTTATTTATTTGAACATGATCTGATTAGGGTCATCGGTCCGTGTCTTACTTCGCACTTGGTATTCACACATACTGTACCTTTTTTTAAGTCATATTTATAGGAAATAACAATTTTGATATGACTAATAGTATAAAAATAATTTGAGTGTCTATGGTGATAGTGTGCTTAAATAGTATCAACTATAAAGCCATAAAGTTAATAGCGGCGGTACTTCTACTACCGCTGCTGTTGCTGTCATTAACAGTGATAATAGTAATAATAATGACAATATTAACAGCAATGATAGTGGAAGATATAAAACGAAATTGAAGGTGTACAAATTAGATGTTTTATTATGTAGTGAACTCCGGGGAAGGGAAATTCAAGCTAAGCTTACTATGATATGACGAAAATTTGTTTGCAAAAAAGGATATACAAGGGTAACGAGTGTGTCCAGGGACAGAACTAATCGTGATTGTTTTTTAGTAGGTATGAAATTAACTGTCTTCTGAAACTGAAGATGTTATTCGGGTCTCCAGTATGATGGGGGATATTGCTCTTGAATCAAGATGTGAAGTACAGTTTACATCGACAAGACAGAAGAGGAAGCAGAGAGTATGGAAACCTTGGCACTTGTCTGTGGGCCGCCGGGAGAGCTGTGCATATGATGGTGAAATATTTCTGTGATCCAAGAGTTGCAAATCATAGACATAACGGACATAGGTATTCATTACCAGTTCCTGTCGCTGTGAGCTTTTCTAAGAAAGGCCATGTTGGATAACACTGCTGTAACCAGTGATATGATGTATACGTGTCGGTACAAGGTCTGTTTTTAGGTCACGGGGGAGTAACTTGTTATGTTTTCGTCGAGTATGGAGAGATGCTGATGCCTTTTCGCACACTGCAGTTACGTACTCAGTCCAGTTTAGATTCTAGTCTAGGCTCTTCGCTTAAGGAGTGGAATTGATATTTGTCCCACTGAGGGCTGAAGGTGGTTGTGATTCCCGTATGTCAGGATAATAAGATTACAATGACCAACTAGTACCGCTTGGGTTTTTGATGGGTTAAACCCATTTTGAAATTGCGCACTAGCCGGTATTGAGATTCTCAATATCTCACTTCAGGTTTACTGTGTACTGGTCTGTCTTACTCCCCGACAATTTTTGAAATTCGCACCATCGCGTCGCCCTGTGTAGTTCGCAGTGTTCGGCAACCTACCCACGCCTGTTGCGGTGCAATGCCGCTAGAGGCGTCCGCGTTGGCCGCGAGGTGCGGCACACGCTTGGGCCAGCTCTCAGTTCCTGACCGCCAATTTTTAGGAGCACAGCGTTATTTAGTAGCTCTGCGACAATGAGGCAGAGTTGATGTTGACCAGGGTTGTGGGTTTCGATAGTTCACCTGTAGTCTCGAGAGGCTCAGAGGTGCGATGTTACTAAAGTCGACGTTGTAGGTAAAGGCCTAAAGTTGTTGTTCCCTGTTTCTGTTATTGCATTCGGCACAGTAGAGATACAGACTTGAGTAATTTGTAGCCATGAGTGTTGGTTATTCAGTGGTCTGTCGCTCTCCGTAGTTTGTTGCTTCACCGTGGTTAGCAAGGTGGTTAACGGTGTCTTAATGCGGTTAAAGATGACTTCAAAACGTTTACTCCAAGTTATAAGAAGGAGCCCCCCCCCCCCTCCCCCCCAATGAACCATGGACCTTGCCGTTGGTGGGGAGGCTTGCGTGCCTCAGCGATACAGATAGCCGTACCGTAGGCGCAACCACAATGGAGGGGTATCTGTTGAGAGGCCGGACAAACGTGTGGTTCCTGAAGAGGGGCAGCAGCGTTTTCAGTAGTTGCAGGGGCCACAGTCTGGATGATTGACTGATCTGGCCTTGTAACACTAACCAAAACAGCCTTGCTGTGCTGGTACTGCGAACGGTTGAAAGCAAGGGGAAACTACAGCCGTAATTTTTCCTGAGGGCATGCAGCTTTACTGTATGGTTAATGATGATGGCGTCCTCTTGGGTAAAATATTCCGGAGGTAAAATAGTCCCCCATTCGGATCTCCGGGCGGGTAATACTCAAGAGGACGTCGTTATGAGGAGAAAGAAAACTGGCGTTCTACGGATCTGAGCGTGGAATGTCAGATCCCTTAATCGGGCAGGTAGGTTAGAAAATTTAAAAAGGGAAATGGATAGGTTAAAGTTAGATATAGTGGGAATTAGTGAAGTTCGGTGGTAGGAGGAACAAGACTTTTGGTCAGGTGATTACAGGGTTATAAATACAAAGTCAAATAGGGGTAATGCAGAAGTAGGTTTAATAATGAATAAAAAAAAAATAGGAATGCGGGTAAGCTACTACAAACAGCATAGTGGACGCATTATTGTGGCCAAGATAGACATGAAGCCCACGTCTACTACAGTAGTACAAGTTTATATGCCAACTAGCTCTGCAGATGACGAAGAAATTGAAGAAATGTATGACGAAATAAAAGAAATTATTCAGGTAGTGAAGGGAGACGAAAATTTAATAGTCATGGGTGACTGGAATTCGGTAGGAGGGAAAGGGAGAGAAGGAAACTTCGTAGGTGAATATGGATCGGGGGTAAGAAATGAAAGAGGAAGCCGCCTGGTAGAATTTTGCACAGATCACAACTTAATCATAGCTAACACTTGCTTCAAGAATCATAATAGAAGGTTGTATACATGGAAGAAGCCTGGAGATACTGACAGATTTCAGATTGATTACATAATGGTAAGACAGAGATTTAGGAACCAGGTTTTGAATTGTAAGACATTTCCAAGTTCAGATGTGGACTCTGACCACAATCTATTGGCTATGAACTGTAGATTAAAGCTGAAGAAACTGCAAAAAGGTGGAAATTTAAGGAGATGGGATCTGGATAAACTGACTAAACCACAGGTTGTACATAGTTTCAGGGAGGGCGTAAGGGAACAATTGGCAGGAATGGGGGAAGAAATACAGTAGAAGAATAATGGGTAGCTTTGAGGGATGAAGTAGTGAAGGCAGCAGAGGATCAAGTAGGTAAAAAGATGAGGGCTAGTAGAAATCCTTGGGTAACTGAATAAATATTGAATTTAATTGATGAAAGGAGAAAATATAAAAATGCAGTATATGAAGCAGGCAAAAAGGAATACAAACGTCTCAAAAACAAGATCGACAGAAAGTGCCAAATGGCTAAGCAGGGATGCCTAGAGGACAAATGTAAGGATGTAGAGAGTTATCTCACTAGGGGTAAGGTAGATACTGCCTACAGAAAAATTAAAGAGGCCTTTGGAGAACAGAGAACCACTTGTATGAATATCAAGAGCTCAGATGGAAACCCAGTTTTAAGCAAAGAGGGGAATGCAGATAGGTGGTGGGAGTATATAGAGGGCATATACAAGGGCAATGTACTTGAGGACAATATTATGGAAGTGGAAAAGGATGTAGATGAAAATGAAATGGAAGATATGATACTGCGTGAAGAGTTTGACAGAGAACTGAAAGATCTGAGTCGAAACAAGGCCCCGGGAGTAGACAACATTCCATTAGAACTACTGACGGCCTTGGGAGAGCCTGTCCTGACAAAACTCTACCATCTGGTGAGCAAAATGAATGAGACAGGCGAAATACCTCCAGACTTCAGGAAGAATATAATAATTCCGATCCCAAAGAAATCAGGTGTTGACAGATGTGAAAATTACAAAGCAATCAGTCTAATAAGACGCGGATGCAAAATACTAACGCGTATTCTCTACAGACGAATGGAAAAACTGGTAGAAGCTGACCTCGGGGAAGATCAGTTTGGATTCCATAGAAATATTGGAACACGTGAGGCAATACTGACCCTACGACTTATCTTAGAAGCTAGATTAAGGAAGGGAAAACCTACGTTTCTAGCATTTGAGGACTTAGAGAAAGCTTTTGACAATGTTGACTGCAATACTCACTTTCAAATTCTGAAGGTGGCAGGGGTAAAATACAGAGAGCGAAAGGCTATTTACAACTTGTACAGAAACCAGATGGCAGTTATAAGAGTCGAGGTGCACGAAGGGGAAGCAGTGGTTGGGAAGGGAGTGAGACGGGTTGTAGCCTATCCCCGATGTTATTCAAACTGTATATTGAGCAAGCAGTAAAGGAAACAAAAGAAAAATTCGGAGTAGGTATTATTGTTCATGGAGAAGAAATAAAAACCTTGAGGTTCGCCGATGACATTGTAATTCTGTCAGAGACAGCAAAGCCCTTGGAAGAGCAGTTGAACGGAATGGACAGTGTCCTGAAAGGTGGGTATAAGATGAACATCAAAAAATGCAAAACGAAGATAATGGAATGTAGTCGAATTAAGTCGGGTCATGCTGAGGGAATTAGATTAGGAAATGAGACACTTAAAGTAGTAATGGAGTTTTGCTCTTTGGGGAGCAAAGTAGCTGATGACGGTCGAAGTAGAGAGGATATAAAATGTAGACTGGCGATGGCAAGGAAAGCGTTTCTGAAGAAGAGAAATTTGTTAACATCGAGTATAGATTTAAGTGTCAGGAAGTCGTTTCTGAAAGTATTTGTTTGGAGTGTAGCTATGTATGGCAGTGAAACATGGACGTTAACCAGTTTGGACAAGAAGAGAATAGAAGCTTTCGAAATCTGGTGCTACAGAAGAATGCTGAAGATTAGATGGGTAGATCACATAACTAATGAGGAGATGTAGAGTAGGATTGGGGAGAAGAGAAGTTTGCGTCACAACTTGACTAGAAGAAGAGATCGGTTGGTAGAACATGTTCTGAAGCATCAAGGGATCACCAATTTAGTATTGTAGGACAGCGTGGAGGGTAAAAATCGTAGAGGGAGACCAAGAAATGAATACACCAAGCAGATTCAGAAGGATGTAGGTTGCAGGAGGTACTGAGAGATGAAGAAGCTTGCACAGGATAGAGTAGCATGGAGAGCTGCATCAAACCACTCTCAGGACTGAAGACCACAACAACAACATTGGAAGGAGACGCCGGTATAGCACGCCTCCGTGAAGAAGTTGTGTGGTTCGGCCGTTTTGGATTACTGTAAGCACTGGCTACGACAGCGGAGTTGGTCTCTGATTTGCAAAGGAGCGTTTTGCCGTCGTTAGGTGACGGAAGCGACCGGTAGTGAGTTAGTGGTCACCTTTCAAGTGTATCACCTGTCAACTTTTCTCAGCTTTGTTGTTGTTATTAGATTAATCAAAAATGGAAAAAGTGGTGGGTTGCTGCCTTGATATGGTTTCCACAACGGTGAAACTTGGAGTGTGGATCACTGACGCTTCCTTGTGGCGTGTTGTCGCATACTCACACTGTTCGCGACCATGCGAGGGAGTTGTGAGATTAGTTTTCTTGTTTTTAATTGGTATTGGTTTTGTTGAGTTAATTTGAAATTGTTTGTACTGTTGTTTTTTCGTCTTTTGTAGTAGTTGTTATTGCGGAGCTCATTTGTGTGAACTCGGTCGCTTCGCTTTTGTGGAGTGGTGCAATTGTGCATCACAGTAGTTTGTTATATTGTGCTTGACCATAAGCACTGATCTGGCTACGGTCGCAATGTTGTATCTGACTTGTTCCGCACAGCGCCCTATCATCAGTTGCGCTGAAGCCTGTCCGGTGTTTGCACCGGCTTGCGCGGCCAAGTCCAGCTACGGCAGTATATCCACATATCTAGCTGATTTCGTGATTCTGTGGGCGTACTTGGTAGACTGTGTTTGGCACTAATGTATTTATATTTCAGCAGAGTTTTTAGGAGCTTGGCCAGTCCTAAGGCTTCTTTAAATTCTAGTAAGTTTTAAAAAATTTAATGGTTAAATTTTTGCTTTTAAAATTTAGTCTTGATCACACCACATATATTACAAGAACATAGGTGACCGGTTTCGGCCATATCACATGACTACCATCAGACTCATGGCATTCTCCGAAAATGGTAGGTGGAGCACTCTTCTCAGCTGCTTCACCAGTGGACATCACAGCAGCACGTGGTGTGATCAAGACAAAATTTTAAAAAGAAAAGTTTTAAAAATCTTTGATCACTGTTCCAAAAATGTTTATTAAAGTTGTTTATTGGGAATGTCTTAGCTCCGCTCCTCCTGCTATTCAGTTGTTTCACTGATAAAATTAAGCACTGGTATTTGGTTTCGTACTCAGATGCAACTGGTAGTGATTAGCACATATGTGGTACTTGCAATGGGACAAAACTGATCCTCTCATCGGTCTGGGTACTCTCCCCCCATCCCCATCTGCCGCCGTGTCACCTGTATAGTGCTGTTTTAAGTGAGTGTTCAGTGATGTGCATCCCCTGTCAGTGTTGCGAACAGCCATCATACTGTCGCTAGTTGTGTTTTTTATCTCGTGCGGACTGAAACCAGACTGACGCCTTGTTTTTTTTTTAATTGTACCTGTCTACTTACTGTTAGTCTTAATCCTCATCGTCACACCAGCGTTTTTATATTTTAAATTCCACAACTTTCTGCCATTTTGCAACTTCTTCTTCTAATGTCACCGTTTTATTGCATTTTTATTGTATTCTCATTATGTTTTTTTAACTTTTCTGTAGGCTGTAGAGCGCGTCATAGAAGGCAGGCGCCTATGCTTTCTGCCAATTCTCTACGCTGATCTGCAGCTTGTTGACTATGCCAAAATGTCTTGTCAGCCAGCGGTTCATGGGAGCAGAGTTGAAATACTAAGGGAGCCAAGTCCGGACTAAAATGTGGGAGATCAAACACCTCCCATCGAAAATTCGGCAGGAACCTCATCATTACGGCTGCAGTATACGGCTGAGAGTTGGGTAAGGAAGGAAATACATGACGATTATGTTGTGTGGGCACCATGAAATCAAACGAGATCTCTCTCAGGCACTCATTCTTGGTGGGACACATTATACACACAATTTCCTAGGAATCTTTGTTTGCACACCGTGCACTCAGAGCTGAAGAGTGACGCGATCGACAGGAATACTAGAGAGACTGTCCAGACTTCTATGCAAAGCTTCATTGGATTTGCAAGTAGGCTGTTTACGTTTTTATGCTGGTAACACCACGTAGCGCTCAATATGAAAATCACTGGCTGTGCTGTGTGCAGTCTGTGGCTGGGTGGAATTGTTGGAATTTACGATTGTAGTGTTGGGCAGTTGGCCGTTAACAGCGCGCAGCGTTGCGCAGTTGGAGGTGAGCCGCCAGTAGTCGTGGATGTGGGGAGAGAGATGGCGGAGTTTTGAGAGCGGATGATCTGGACGTGTGTCCTTCAGAGACAGTAAATTCGTAAGACTGGATGTCATGAACTGATATATATATATTATGACCTTTGAACACTATTAAGGTAAATACATTGTTTGTTCTCTATCAAACTCTTTCATTTGCTAACTATGCCTATCAGTAGTCAGTGCCTTCAGTAGTTTGAATCTTTTATTTAGCTGGCAGTAGTGGCACTCGCTGTATTGCAGTAGTATGAGTAACGAAGATTTTTGTGAGATAAGTGATTTGTGAAAGATATAGGTTAATGTTAGTCAGGGCCATTCTTTTGTAGGGATTTTTTGAAAGTCAGACAGCGTTGCGCTAAAAATATTGTGTGTCAGTTTAGTATTGATCAGAATAGGTAAAGAGCGAAATGTCTGAGTACGTTCAGTTCTGCTCAGCTGTTTGAATATCAAATAATGTGAGAAGATAATCAGCACAGTAATTCTTAATTTTTTTCTAAGGGGACGTTTCACATGTCGACCCTTAGCTGAGGATACCTCACTGGAATCTTCTGATATTTTATTGTACTTTGTGTAATTAGTGTAGCTATTGCTTATTGCTAGCGCGTAATTATAGAGAGAATTTCCTTGGCAGTTGTAGTTTTTCATTGTTGTACAGTAAAACAGTTGTGCCATGCATGTAGATTTGCACCAAGTATTTCGCAGCTGCGCTTGCAATTGACTAGATATTATTTTCAATGCTATGTTAATGTGTTTTCTTATTTTGATCTTCAGATTGTTCTTTATTGTGTTACCGTGTGAACTGTCGTGACAGTAATGACGTGTGAAAAACGTAACACTAGGCTCCAAAGTAAACTGAGAAATAATAGTGACGACGAGCGTAGCTTATCAGCACCACTGCGTAGTGAATTAACAGACATTCAAAGTAGTAATTTGGTAATTGCGCATAGGGAAATGGAGCGGGTGGCAAATAATAGCGTAGACAGTGAAACAAATAGTGAACAGGGATGCATTATCGATCGATCGGTCGGCAACAGCTCGCCTCAGCATTCCGAAATGACAGGACACAATCTTGCAAATACTGTAGATTCAGGTTTTGCGTCCTAGCCGTTTTCTCAAATAAGTCAAGGTGAAGCGTCACTCTAGTGTTAAGATGTGACATAGTTGTTAGACATTTCATATCATTTCTGTAATATTTTTTTGCTTGAGCTTTGTCATGTTTAGATTTAGGTTATTGCATTTTCTGCTGCTGTTTCTCAGCATAGTGCTACTAAATTTCACTTTGTATTACTCTATTAAGCCAGTTTTACTACTGATTCGTTTTTCTTTTTGCTGCACATTGGCTCATATTAGTTGCAATGTTGCATTTGCTTTGCTAATTTAGATTTACTGCTGCTAGCTTTGCCAATCTGCATGTTTTTCATTGCTGTTTGTATTAATTGTTTTGTGCTGCTGCATTGCCTCGTCCCTCAGTTTATGCATCTGAGCTCAGTAGATTTAAGTTAGGGTAACTGGTGTAGAGTATATAAGAGAATGTGTTGTGTTGAATTGGAAGAGATGCATTGAGAAGTTATACGAAAAAAGTACAGAAAGCAGCTCTAGATAGGACTTTTTGGAAATAATGAAGAACGAAGGGAGATCTCCAAGAAGTAAAGGAAGTTTTGTTTACAATACACTGCAGTAAACCAAACCCTGTCCTTTCCTTGTGCTATTCCGCTGTGTGCCTGTGTACCTTGTGTATTTGTGTTCTTCCTGTCTTTATATGTTTCTCTGATAAGACTTATGTTGTAGAATTTTTCTAATACTCAGCTACATTCACTATGATGAGGAATACTGTAATCCTCAAATATAATTTGCATTAATAATATGTTATTTTCTCTGTTAAGATGTTTATAAACATTATTAATTCTGTACTGTTTCAATGCTCATGTGTGAAATTAATGTTTCGAAAACTATTCTCATTACTTTATTTATTTACTTGTGTCATAATTCCTGTAACACTGATGTATATGCTTATTTATATTCTTTTGTAAAGCCCCTATTACTACTAATGTTATCTGTATTGTTATGTTCTTTAATAATGTATTTTGTACCTTTGCAATTGTATTCTTATTTTGTAAATTTATAATTGTATAGACACCAGTTCTTCAAATTAAGGTACATTTCACTGCACACGTTTCTGTTGGTCATAGTATACGCACAATAGTTAGTGTTTGCACATGTGTTAATAATTCAACAAGGGACTGGTAAACAACATTGCTGGTTCTATGGACAATTCCAAAAACCTTGTGAGTGCACAAGTGGTGGTTTATGGACTTGCTATATTGTCCGCAAGATTCTTCGACGGTGATTGTGCACCCGCACAGTCGCAACAGACGGCTGCTGGTCGACTCTACAAGGACTGCAGTGGGTCTGCACCTTTGATTACCCACCAATAACATTATTTCTTTAACGACTGCAGTGGGTCTGCACCTTTGATGGCTCACCAATACTGTAATCTCTACCAGGACTACAGTGGGTCTGCTCTGTGATGACCTACCTATCAAGTCTTCAAAACTTCGACTGACTCTGCTGTGGGTTTGCTGTGTTGTGGCCCATTACCTGTGTGCATGTCAAAAGTCAGCACTGTCTTTCCGTTGGAAGGACAACACTACTTCTTGAAGACTGCATGGAAATCCACTACTTCCGTGTGCATTTTCTTTTACTGCACAGACTTTGAGCATAAAATTATTATTAATACTGTGATGAATGATCAGGACTGTACTTTAGTTTACTTTACTTTTCCGTGTACAGATCAAATTTTATTTTTCCAATAGTTAGCCACCACAATGGCTTTGTCGTTGGCTTTTAGCAGGTCACTAAAACTGCAGGGCTCCGGCAGAAGTCGGCACATGAGCAGATGTGCCTCCTCTTATACCTCTCCGCATCCGCATAGAACGTCGTCATCGTTAGTCAGCAGTCCCCACTTACACAGATTAGTTTTGCATCTGGGTACACCAGTCCTCAGCCTATTTAGTGTTCTCCACACTGTATAAGGAAGTTTGTTTCCAGGTGCCATTTGGTCTTTTGGTATTATCTGCAGTGCGGTTTGTTCATTCTCCCATCTACGGACCCTAATATCTTCCTGTCAACCGTCAAGGATCTTGGTTCTTGCAATAAAGCTATTTCTAGACTTAAGCCTCCGAGCCTGAGTGACGGGCCAATTCAGTGGGTGTCGAGATTCTGTTTCTTTCTTTGTTCTCTCAGCGTCTGCTGCCACCTGCCTTCTGATCTTGGATGGAGCAATTCCAGCAAGTAGGTACAAATAAGCCGTTGGTGTGGGTCTGAGACCGCCTGTAACAATTCTCATTGTCTCATTTACACTTACATCAACCTGTTTAGCATGTGCAGATGCTTCCCATACTGGCGCTGCATAGTCTGCTGCAGAAACACAAAGAGCAAGTGCTGATGTTCTCAGTACTGATGGTTGAGTTCCCCATTCATAGTTTGTCAGCCTGCAGATGATGTTATTCCTGGAGCAGACATTAGCCTTGGTGTTTTGGCAATGCTGCTTGAAGAAAAGCGTTCTGTCAAGTACAACCCCAAGGTATTTAGGTGTTGGAGAGTGCTTTAGCTTCTTACCTTGCCATGTAAGGTCGAGCTCAACTCCAGCATCTCTATTGCGCAGGTGGAAAGCACATACTTGGGTTTTGTCAGGGTTTGGCCTGAGGTGATTTGCGTCATAGTATTGAGCCAGTTCATCAAGCGCTCTAGAGATATTTCTAGATGTTGCATCAAAATTGGACGCCTGGACCACCACAGCTGTGTCATCAGCATATACGAAGAGTCTTGCATCTTGAGGTATAGGTTGGTCATTGGTGTACACATTATAAAGGATGGGAGACAGTACACTTCCTTGTGGTAAGCCATTCTTCTGCAGTCGCCATCTACTGTTCTTACCATTTAGGGAGACATAAAATCTTCGATTCTGCAGAAGACTACCAATAACCTTCGTTAGCCTACAGTCCCCTGCGAGGTGATATAATTTGCGCAATAGCTTTCTGTGGTTTACCGTGTCGTATGCAGCAGTAAGATCTATGAAAGCTGCTCCAGTTATTAATTTTTTTTCAAACCCGTCTTCTATATGTTGCGTCAGATTAAGTATTTGCCCACAACAAGACCCTCCTGGTCTGAAACCGGCTTGTTCCTTTTGAGCTTTCCATCTATAGTTTCTGCCACCCGGTTGAGAATCATCCGCTCCAGTATCTTATAGAGATGGCATAGAAGTGACACTGGTCTGTAACTTTTGGGGTCCTTTGTCTCATTGCCAGGTTTTAGTAAAGCCACCACTCTCGCCTGCCGCCATAGTTTTGGAATATTCAGCTCTTTAATACAGGTGTTCATCGTTTGTAGTAACCAGTTTCGAGCTTTGGGTCCAAACTGCTCCGTTCTAAGGTCATCAGTTCCAGCGGCCTTATTCAGTTTCATACTCTGAATGGCGTCTCCCAATTCGGTTGCTGTGAATGAAGCATTGAGGAGTCCGTAATCTTTTTGTTCTTGGGGTATAACTCTTTCCCTTTCTCTTTTCCCTTTGGTTTTCCCATTCTTCAGAAGTTGGCTAGCAATCTGATTTGCTGTATTTGCTGTTACCCCGTTGTTCTTCTGCTGGTGGTCAGTTGGGTACCCACTTAAGTTGTTCAGTAATTTCCATGCACGTCTGCTGTTTTGTTTCATGTCAAGATTCTCGACTAGTTTGCACCACCGTGATCTCTTATCCTCAGCAATAGCTTGCATTAGTTCCTCCCCAGCTTCCATCGTATCTTCGCTGAAGGGGTCCTGAGTGAAAAGGTTTTGGTACCTGTCAAGTAAGGTCTTGCTGCTGCCGGTCAGACCCTGGATGTACTGGGTACGGCAACCCCTTGGGATGTTTTTCCTTTAGATCCCTTTCACAAGATCGATAAATCTACCATACTCATCTGGTCGAGGAGGGATTTTCTCAATCTCTTCGTGCAATTGCTCTTTAAATTTCTGCCAGTCTGCCTTTTTGAAATTAAACCGTCTTCGGAAAGGCACCTCCTCTGGTTTAACCATGGCATTCACAACACAAACGACGGGTCTGTGTTGTTTACTTGGGATAGGTTCTTCAACAAACTTCATGCACTTTGCTGCCAACTTCCTACTCACAAAGATGTTGTCAGGATTATATCCCCTTCTCCATCTTCTGCTGTTCAACGATGCTGGCTCTTTTGGGTCATGAATGAGCTGTAGGTCGTTAGTGTCAGCCCAGGATTCAAGCTGTACACCATTCTCATCAGTCTCATTTTATCCCCATGCTTCACCATGGCAGTTGAAATCGCCCATGACAAAATTAATATGGTCATTTGTAAAATTGTTTGGTTCATGGAAAACAAAGTCCACATCTGGTGGTTTGTACACAGACGTCACAGAGAACTTCTGGGCGCGAATGGTAAGTACTTCAATGTTATTTACTTCTGTCATTGCGACTGATGTTACGTTGAGCCCGGGTCTGATGAAAATCGCACTCCCATACTTGTCGTGAGGTCTTTCAATGGCCAAATCCATTCCTGTTATTTCCGGTCGGTGGCTGGCGGCTCCCCGGTGTGTTTTCTGCACCAACAATCCGTCGCATTTATGCTTATAGCACATGTCTGCTAATAAAACACTCATATGACTAGAGAATCCCTCAATATTTATCGAGATCGTCACAAGAGGTGGTCTTGATAAAGGCCGTTGCATCTTGATGTTAATTTGGTTTTGGACTTTAACTTGATCTGGTGTTAGAAGGATTAGCCGGTGAAATCTTTCACTGTTTCCAGGGTACGCCCGATTGCGCCTGTCTTCAGTCTTTAGGCTCACAATCTTCTAGGAGGCTCCTTCTTTGTACCCCAGGACTGTACTTATAGACAGTCCAAGACTGTACTTATGGACTGTGAGAAAATTTTAGCTTTTGATCAACATTGTATCGATAAGTGTGTGCATTTGATATAATTGTTAGCGTTAATATAAATTTTTTAACCAATGTGTATTGGCCAGTGCCCAAATTATTTGTTAAATTTTTTGTGGGGAGCATGGGGGCTATGTAAGTAGGCTGTTTAGGTTTTTATGCTGGTAACGCCACGTAGCGCTCAATATGAAAACCATTGTCCGTGCTGTGTGCAGTCTGTGGCTTGCTGGCATTGTTGGAATTTGTTATTGTAGTTTTGGGCAGTTGGCTGTTAACAGCGCGCAGCGTTGCGCAGTTGGAGGTGAGCCGCCAGTAGTCGTGGATGTGGGGAGAGAGATGGCGGAGTTTTGAGAGCGGATGATCTGGACGTGTGTCCTTCAGAGACAGTAAATTCGTAAGACTGGATGTCATGAACTGATATATATATTATGACTTTTGAACACTATTAAGGTAAATACATTGTTTGTTCTCTATCAAACTCTTTCATTTGCTAACTATGCCTATCAGTAGTCAGTGCCTTCAGTAGTTTGAATCTTTTATTTAGCTGGCAGTAGTGGCACTCGCTGTATTGCAGTAGTATGAGTAACGAAGATTTTTGTGAGATAAGTGATTTGTGAAAGATATAGGTTAATGTTAGTCAGGGCCATTCTTTTGTAGGGATTTTTTGAAAGTCAGACAGCGTTGCGCTAAAAATATTGTGTGTCAGTTTAGTATTGATCAGAATAGGGAAAGAGCGAAATGTCTGAGTACGTTCAGTTCTGCTCAGCTGTTTGAATATCAAATAATGTGAGAAGTTAATCAGCACAGTATTTCTTAATTTTTTTCTAAGGGGACGTTTCACTTGTCGACCCTTAGCTGAGGATACCTCACTGGAATCTTCTGATATTTTATTGTACTTTGTGTAATTAGTGTAGCTATTGCTTATTGCTAGCGCGTAATTATAGAGAGAATTTCCTTGGTAGTTGTAGTTTTTCATTGTTGTACAGTAAAACAATTGTGCCAAGCATGTAGATTTGCACCAAGTATTTCGCAGCTGCGCTTGCAATTGACTAGATATTATTTTCAATGCTATGTTAATGTGTTTTCTTATTTTGATCTTCAGATTGTTCTTTATTGTGTTACCGTGTGAACTGTCGTGACAGTAATGACGTGTGAAAAACGTAACACTAGGCTCCAAAGTAAACTGAGAAATAATAGTGACGACGAGCGTAGCTTATCAGCACCACTGCGTAGTGAATTAACAGACATTCAAAGTAGTAATTTGGTAATTGCGCATAGGGAAATGGAGCGGGTGGCAAATAATAGCGTAGACAGTGAAACAAATAGTGAACAGGGATGCATTATCGATCGATCGGTCGGCAACAGCTCGCCTCAGCATTCCGAAATGACAGGACACAATCTTGCAAATACTGTAGATTCAGGTTTTGCGTCCTAGCCGTTTTCTCAAATAAGTCAAGGTGAAGCGTCACTCTAGTGTTAAGATGTGACATAGTTGTTAGACATTTCATATCATTTCTGTAATATTTTTTTGCTTGAGCTTTGTCATGTTTAGATTTAGGTTATTGCATTTTCTGCTGCTGTTTCTCAGCATAGTGCTACTAAATTTCACTTTGTATTACTCTATTAAGCCAGTTTTACTACTGATTCGTTTTTCTTTTTGCTGCACATTGGCTCATATTAGTTGCAATGTTGCATTTGCTTTGCTAATTTAGATTTACTGCTGCTAGCTTTGCCAATCTGCATGTTTTTCATTGCTGTTTGTATTAATTGTTTTGTGCTGCTGCATTGCCTCGTCCCTCAGTTTATGCATCTGAGCTCAGTAGATTTAAGTTAGGGTAACTGGTGTAGACTATATAAGAGAATGTGTTGTGTTGAATTGGAAGAGATGCATTGACAAGTTATACGAAAAAAGTACAGAAAGCAGCTCTAGATAGGACTTTTTGGAAATAATGAAGAACGAAGGGAGATCTCCAAGAAGTAAAGAAAGTTTTGTTTACAATACACTGCAGTAAACCAAACCCTGTCCTTTCCTTGTGCTATTCCGCTGTGTGCCTGTGTACCTTGTGTATTTGTGTTCTTCCTGTCTTTATATGTTTCTCTGATAAGACTTATGTTGTAGAATTTTTCTAATACTCAGCTACATTCACTATGATGAGGAATACTGTAATCCTCAAATATAATTTGCATTAATAATATGTTATTTTCTCTGTTAAGATGTTTATAAACATTATTAATTCTGTACTGTTTCAATGCTCATGTGTGAAATTAATGTTTCGAAAACTATTCTCATTATTTTATTTATTTACTTGTGTCATAATTCCTGTAACACTGATGTATATGCTTATTTATATTCTTTTGTAAAGCCCCTATTACTACTAATGTTATCTGTATTGTTATGTTCTTTAATAATGTATTTTGTACCTTTGCAATTGTATTCTTATTTTGTAAATTTATAATTGTATAGACACCAGTTCTTCAAATTAAGGTACATTTCACTGCACACGTTTCTGTTGGTCATAGTATACGCACAATAGTTAGTGTTTGCACATGTGTTAATAATTCAACAAGGGACTGGTAAACAACATTGCTGGTTCTATGGACAATTCCAAAAACCTTGTGAGTGCACAAGTGGTGGTTTATGGACTTGCTATATTGTCCGCAAGACTCTTCGACGGTGATTGTGCACCTGCACAGTCGCAACAGACGGCTGCTGGTCGACTCTACAAGGACTGCAGTGGGTCTGCACCTTTGATTACCCACCAATACCATTATTTCTTTAACGACTGCAGTGGGTCTGCACCTTTGATGGCTCACAAATACTGTAATCTCTACCAGGACTACAGTGGGTCTGCTCTGTGATGACCTACCTACCAAGTCTTCAAAACTTCGACTGACTCTGCTGTGGGTTTGCTGTGTTGTGGCCCATTACCTGTGTGCATGTCAAGAGTCAGCACTGTCTTTCCGTTGGAAGGACAACACTACTTCTTGAAGACTGCATGGAAATCCACTACTTCCGTGTGCATTTTCTTTTACTGCACAGACTTTGAGCATAAAATTATTATTAATACTGTGATGAATGATTAGGACTGTACTTTAGTTTACTTTACTTTTCCGTGTACAGATCAAATTTTATTTTTCCAATAGTTAGCCACCACAACGGCTTTGTCGTTGGCTTTTAGCAGGTCACTAAAACTGCAGGGCTCCGGCAGAAGTCGGCACATGAGCAGATGTGCCTCCTCTTATACCTCTCCGCATCCGCATAGAACGTCGTCATCGTTAGTCAGCAGTCCCCACTTACACAGATTAGTTTTGCATCTGGGTACACCAGTCCTCAGCCTATTTAGTGTTCTCCACACTGTATAAGGAAGTTTGTTTCCAGGTGCCATTTGGTCTTTTGGTATTATCTGCAGTGCGGTTTGTTCATTCTCCCATCTACGGACCCTAATATCTTCCTGTCAACCGTCAAGGATCTTGGTTCTTGCAATAAAGCTATTTCTAGACTTAAGCCTCCGAGCCTGAGTGACGTGCCCATTCAGTGGGTGTCGAGATTCTGTTTCTTTCTTTGTTCTCTCAGCGTCTGCTGCCACCTGCCTTCTGATCTTGGATGGAGCAATTCCAGCAAGTAGGTACAAATAAGCCGTTGGTGTGGGTCTGAGACAGCCTGTAACAATTCTCATTGTCTCATTTACACTTACATCAACCTGTTTAGCATGTGCAGATGCTTCCCATACTGGCGCTGCATAGTCTGCTGCAGAAACACGCAGAACAATTGCTGATGTTCTCAGTACTGATGGTTGAGTTCCCCATTCATAGTTTGTCAGCCTGCAGATGATGTTATTCCTGGAGCAGACTTTAGCCTTGGTGTTTTGGCAATGCTGCTTGAAGAAAAGCGTTCTGTCAAGTACAACCCCAAGGTATTTAGGTGTTGGAGAGTGCTTTAGCTTCTTACCTTGCCATGTAACGTCGAGCTCAACTCCAGCATCTCTATTGCGCAGGTGGAAAGCACATACTTGGGTTTTGTCAGGGTTTGGCCTGAGGTGATTTGCGTCATAGCATTGAGCCAGTTCATCAAGCGCTCTAGAGATATTTCCAGATGTTGCATCAAAATTGGACCCCTGGACCACCACAGCTGTGTCATCAGCATATACGAAGAGTCTTGCATCTTGAGGTATAGGTTGGTCATTGGTGTACACATTATAAAGGATGGGAGACAGTACACTTCCTTGTGGTAAGCCATTCTTCTGCAGTCGCCATCTACTGTTCTTACCATTTAGGGAGACATAAAATCTTCGATTCTGCAGAAGACTACCAAGAACCTTCGTTAGCCTACAGTCCCCTGCGAGGTGATATAATTTGCGCAATAGCTTTCTGTGGTTTACCGTGTCGTATGCAGCAGTAAGATCTATGAAAGCTGCTCCAGTTATTAATTTTTTTTCAAACCCGTCTTCTATATGTTGCGTCAGATTAAGTATTTGCCCACAACAAGACCTTCCTGGTCTGAAACCGGCTTGTTCCTTTTGAGCTTTCCATCTATAGTTTCTGCCACCCGGTTGAGAATCATCCGCTCCAGTATCTTATAGAGATGGCATAGAAGTGACACTGGTCTGTAACTTTTGGGGTCCTTTGTCTCATTGCCAGGTTTTAGTAAAGCCACCACTCTCGCCTGCCGCCATAGTTTTGGAATATTCAGCTCTTTAATACAGGTGTTCATCATTTGTAGTAACCAGTTTCGAGCTTTGGGTCCAAACTGCTCCGTTCTAAGGTCATCAGTTCCAGCGGCCTTATTCAGTTTCATACTCTGAATGGCGTCTCCCAATTCGGTTGCTGTGAATGAAGCATTGAGGAGTCCGTAATCTTTTTGTTCTTGGGGTATAACTCTTTCCCTTTCTCTTTTCCCTTTGGTTTTCCCATTCTTCAGAAGTTGGCTAGCAATCTGATTTGCTGTATTTGCTGTTACCCCGTTGTTCTTCTGCTGGTGGTCAGTTGGGTACCCACTTAAGTTGTTCAGTAATTTCCATGCACGTCTGCTGTTTTGTTTCATGTCAAGATTCTCGACTAGTTTGCACCACCGTGATCTCTTATCCTCAGCAATAGCTTGCATTAGTTCCTCCCCAGCTTCCATCGTATCTTCGCTGAAGGGGTCCTGAGTGAAAAGGTTTTGGTACCTGTCAAGTAAGGTCTTGCTGCTGCCGGTCAGACCCTGGATGTACTGGGTACGGCAACCCCTTGGGATGTTTTTCCTTTAGATCCCTTTCACAAGATCGATAAATCTACCATACTCATCTGGTCGAGGAGGGATTTTCTCAATCTCTTCGTGCAATTGCTCTTTAAATTTCTGCCAGTCTGCCTTTTTGAAATTAAACCGTCTTCGGAAAGGCACCTCCTCTGGTTTAACCATGGCATTCACAACACAAACGACGGGTCTGTGTTGTTTACTTGGGATAGGTTCTTCAACAAACTTCATGCACTTTGCTGCCAACTTCCTACTCACAAAGATGTTGTCAGGATTATATCCCCTTCTCCATCTTCTGCTGTTCAACGATGCTGGCTCTTTTGGGTCATGAATGAGCTGTAGGTCGTTAGTGTCAGCCCAGGATTCAAGCTGTACACCATTCTCATCAGTCTCATTTTATCCCCATGCTTCACCATGGCAGTTGAAATCGCCCATGACAAAATTAATATGGTCATTTGTAAAATTGTTTGGTTCATGGAAAACAAAGTCCACATCTGGTGGTTTGTACACAGACGTCACAGAGAACTTCTGGGCGCGAATGGTAAGTACTTCAATGTTATTTACTTCTGTCATTGCGACTGATGTTACGTTGAGCCCGGGTCTGATGAAAATCGCACTCCCATACTTGTCGTGAGGTCTTTCAATGGCCAAATCCATTCCTGCTATTTTCGGTCTGTGGCTGGCGGCTCCCCGGTGTGTTTTTTGCACCAACAATCCGTCGCATTTATGCTTATAGCACATGTCTGCTAATAAAACACTCATATGACTAGAGAATCCCTCAATATTTATCGAGATCGTCACAAGAGGTGGTCTTGATAAAGGCCGTTGCATCTTGATGTTAATTTGGTTTTGGACTTTAACTTGATCTGGTGTTAGAAGGATTAGCCGGTGAAATCTTTCACTATTTCCAGGGTACGCCCGATTGCGCCTGTCTTTAGGCTCACAATCTTCTAGGAGGCTCCTTCTTTGTACCCCAGGACTGTACTTATGGACAGTCCAAGACTGTACTTATGGACTGTGAGAAAATTTTAGCTTTTGACCAACATTGTATCGATAAGTGTGTGCATTTGATATAATTGTTAGCGTTAATATAAATTTTTTTACCAATGTGTATTGGCCAGTGCCCAAATTATTTGTTAAATTTTTTGCGGGGAGCATGGGGGCTATGTAAGTAGGCTGTTTAGGTTTTTATGCTGGTAACGCCACGTAGCGCTCAATATGAAAACCATTGTCTGTGCTGTGTGCAGTCTGTGGCTTGCTGGCATTGTTGGAATTTGTTATTGTAGTTTTGGGCAGTTGGCTGTTAACAGCGCGTAGCGTTGCGCAGTTGGAGGTGAGCCGCCAGCAGTGGTGGATGTGGGGAGTGAGATGGCGGAGTTTTGAGAGCGGATGATCTGGACGTGTGTCCGTCAGAGACAGTAAATTTGTAAGACTGGATGTCATGAACTGATATATATTGTGACCTTTGTACACTATTAAGTTAAATACATTGTTTCTTCTCTACTAAAACCTTTCATTTGCTAACTATGCCTATCAGTAGTTAGTGCCTTCAGTAATTTGAATTTTTTATTTAGCTGGCAGTAGTGGCACTCGCTGTATTGCAGTAGTTCGAGTAACGAAGATTTTTGTGAGGTAAGTGATTTGCAAAAGGTGTAGGTTAACGTTAGTCAGGGCCATTCTTTTGTAGGGATTTTTTGAAAGTCAGATTGCGTTGCGCTAAAAATATTGTGTGTCAGTTTAGTGTTGATCAGAATAGGTAAAGAGCGAAATGTCTGAATACGTTCAGTTCTGCTCAGCTGTTTGAAAATCAAGTAATGTAAGAAGTTAATCAGCACAGTAATTCATAATTTTTTCTAAGGGGACGTTACAGATTGTCATTGTGGTTTCCATTTCACCATCCACCAGGCCTTGTGCTTTCCAAATAACCCTTGTTTAAGGAAAACGGTACATGATCTAACACAGAATTCTGATGCACACCTGATACTACCTGCCTTCATTGAGAGTATTTTGTGTGACGCATTGCTTGCTAGACGGTAGGTACGAGCGAAGCCATTGTACTGCTCTTGGGGAGACGACTTCTAAATTTGGCAAATGAAATGTCGAAGATGGCTGTGTCAAAGGATTTGCTGAAGTCTAAGAACGATATGATAGTCAAGTGTTGGGCATCTATGTCAACATTCAGGCCTTATGTTACCGTTGTTAAGGCAGAATTTGCACTGCGATGTTTACAGAAACCTGAATGGATTTCATATAGTACGCTGCCTGTGGTTAAATGCACTACTGGCCATTAAATTCGCTACACCATACCACGAGGATGCCGTGCTACAGACGCAAAATTTAACCGACAGGAAGAAGATGCTGTGATATGCAAGTGATTAGCTTTTAAGAGCATTCACACAAGGTTGGCGCCGGTGGCGACACCTACATCGTGCTGACATGTGGAAAGTTTCCAACCGATTTCTCATACAATGCGTACCATCACGTTTACGACTTTGATAACGGTCGGATTGTAGCCTATCGCGATTGCGGTTTGTCATATCTCGACATTGCTGCACGCGTTGTACGAGATCCAATGGCTGTCACCAGAATATGGAATCGGTGGGTTCAGGAGGGCAATACGGAACGGCGTACCGGATCCCAACGGCCTCGTATCACTAGCAGTCGAGATGACAGGCATCTTATCCGCATGGCTGTAACGGATCGTACAGCCACGTCTCGATCCCAGAGTCAACAGATGGGGACGTTTGCAGGACAACAGCCATCTGCAAGAACAGTTAGCCGGCCGCGGTGGCCGAGCGGTTCTGGGCGCTTTAGTTCGGAACCGCGTTGCTGTTACGGTCGCAGGTTCGAATCCTGCCCCGGGCATGAATGTGTGTGGTGTCCTTAGGTTAGTTAGGTTTAAGTAGTTCTAAGTCTAGGGGACTGATGACCTCAGACGTTGAGTCCCATAGTGCTCAGAGCCATTTGAACCAATTTGAACCAAGAACAGTTCGACGACGTTTGCAGCAGCATGGACTATCAGCTCGGAGACCATGGCTGCGGTTACCCTTGACGCTGCATCACAGACAGGAGCGCCTGCGATGGTGTACTCAACGACGAACCTGGGTGCACGAATGGCAAAACGTCATTTTTTCGGATGAACCCAGGTTCTGTTTACAGCATCATGATGGTCACATCCGTGTTTGGCGACATCGTGGTGAACGCACATTGGAAGCGTGTATTCGTCATCGCCATACTGGCGTATCACCCGGCGTGATGGTATGGGGTGACATTGGTTACACGTCTCGGTCACCTCTTGTTCGGCATTTTGAGCAGTGGGCGTTACATTTCAGATGTGTTACGACCCATGGCTCTACCATTCATTAGACCCCTGCGAAACTCTATATTCGACGCCTGCGAAACCCTACATTTCAGCAGGGTAATGCACGGCCGCATGTTGCAGGTCGATTACGGGCCTTTCTGGATACAGAAAATGTTCGATTGTTCCCCTGGCCAGCACATTCTCCAGATCTCCCACCAACTGAAAACGTCTGGTCAATGGTCGCCGAGCAACTGGCTCGTCACAATACGCCAGTCACTACTCTTGATGAACTGTGGTATCGTGTTGAAGCTGCATGGGCAGCTGTACCTGTACACGCCATCCAAGCTCTGTTTGACTCAATGCCCAGGCGTATCAAGGCCGTTATTACGGCCAGAGGTAGTTGTTGTGGGTACTGACTTCTCAGTATCTATGCACCCAAATTGCGTGAAAATGTAATCACTTGTCATTCTAGTGTAATATATTTGTCCAATGAATACCGGTTTATCAACTGCATTTCTTCTTTGTGTAGCAAATTTAACGGCCAGTAGTGTAGTTTATTATGCGGTAGTAGGATATATATAATAAGGCTTTGGATAGTGCAGGAAGAATGCAAATAGGTCGTTAATCAGTGGGTGCTGCAGTAACGTCCTTTACTCTCTGTATTCACCGCAAATTGTCTGCAGTCAGACACGTGCCCCATCGTCTGCACAGGACGGACGCCCAACGTGCTACCGTGGTGAGATCGCTCGGAAATCTGACAAAGGGAGAGTGATGGTGGTTGGGGGGGGGGGAGGAGGGAGGAGGGATGCGTTCGCTGGTGCCGTTAGGGCTGGCTATTAGCATTTTATTGTCGACGCGTCGATCAGGAGTGTGGGCGGTAAGACGCCTGGCCACGAGCCAGACCTCCCAGCGCTGCAGCAGCAGGCAGCTGCCGGCCAGAGGAAGGCGGAATGTTGTGCAGTCAGCTGCCCTTACCTGCAGAGCACGAAAGCAGCCAGTTCTGTCACGCCGTGGCTCCAACACGCGTTACACAGTTCAGAATTTGTCCTCGACCCTGCTTTAAAAATGTGGATCATGTTCCGCCAATACGAAGGTGGGGTGCATTGTACCTAACCGCCTTCGATCATCCTGAGTGATTTATGTTAATTTTAGTCTTCTACTAATATGTTTTTTCAAATTCTTTGTTACTTTTTTTTACATTTTACTTTTACGTTTATAGCATTTCGAAAGAAATTTATTATTGCTTACATAATAAACCAAACTTAAAAAGCGAAATTGAAAGTTCTTTATTTACGCCTCAATCCATCTTTCACAAAGTCCTTAAATTCAGCCGGCGGTGACTTGACTTCAGGTTCTCCCGTCACTCTTTACGTGCTTTCCGTCGATCTAGTAGTTTTCAGTACACCACTTGATTTTCTTTTGGGCACAGTATACGATGACGTAGACAATCTCGGGGGAGTAATGAAAGAAATGGGTGTTTTCTCGGAAGCCTTTGCATTCTTTGCCTATCTCATCGGTCCAGGTAACTCTTCGATGATGTTCCACGATATGGTCTGGATCTTATGCGGGGATGGCTAATTCTTCATCCACTTGGTGATCCCATCCGTTCCAAGGTAGAAGTCTCTACGTCTGATATAGTAGTCGGTTTCATCGTAGCTAAGACCCTGTCTTGAGTCATTGTCGTGTTGGCTCTCTGAAATTGGACCAACAGGCTCCTCGACTTTATCACTTTTAGGTAATGGTTCCTTGTCTTAGCATTCTTAAAAATTCTCTGCAACCTCCTCCTCTTCCCCCACTCTATGAAGTAGCTCCAACAGCTGAGCGGATTCCTAACCGTATAACCCCATCTCTAACATATCTATATATGTATCCTTCGGCAATAATTAGACCAGATGTAACTGTTATTTAAATCTGAGATTATAGTAATATTTAGATGATGTATTATAATATATTACAGGTACAAAATCAGCTGTCACCCACGACTGGCGCATCAGTGGTGAAAAGCCAGGAAATACGCTTGCAAGGGAACATCCCCATCGCACACCCCTCAGATTTAGTTATAAGTTGGCACAGTGGATAGGCCTTCAAAAACTGAACACAGATCAATCGAGAAAACAGGAAGAAATTGTGTGGAACTATAAAAAAACTAAACAAAATATACAAACTCAGTAGTACATGGCAACATAGGCAACATCAAGGATAGTGTGGGGTCAGCGGCGCCGTTGTCACGTGGTTAGCGTGAGCAGCTGCAGAGTGAGAGGTCCTTGGTTCAAGTCTTCCCTCGAGTGAAAAGTTTAATCTTTTATTTTCAGACAATTATTATCTGAAAACCTCTTATGTTTTCATCACTATTTTGGGAGTGATTATCACATCCACAAGAAAACCTAAATCGGGCAAGATAGAAGAATCTTTTTACCCATTCGCCAAGTGTACAAGTTAGGTGGGTCGACAACATATTCCCGTCATGTGACGCACATGCCGTCACCAGTGTCGTATAGAATATATCAGACGTGTTTTCCTGTGGTGGAATCGGTTGACGTATGACCGTGCAATCAAATGTTTTCGGCTCCCATTGGAGAGGCACGTCCTTTCGTCTACTAATCGCACGGTTTTGCGGTGCGGTCGCAAAACACAGACACTAAACTTACTACAGTGAACAGAGACGTCAATGAACGAACGGACAGATCGTAACTTTGCGAGAGTAAAAAAAAAGTTAATTTATACTTGAGGGAGGACTTGAACCAAGAACCTCTCGTTCCGCAGCTGCTCACGCTATCCACGGGACCACAGCGCTCCTGAGCTCACACTCTCCTTAATGTATCCTGTGTTGCACATGGAATACTCAGTTTGTATACACTCCTGGATATGGAAAAAAGAACACATTGACACCGGTGTGTCAGACCCACCATACTTGCTCCGGACACTGCGAGAGGGCTGTACAAGCAATGATCACACGCACGGCACAGTGGACACACCAGGAACCGCGGTGTTGGCCGTCGAATGGCGCTAGCTGCGCAGCATTTGTGCACCTCCGCCGTCAGTGCCAGCCAGTTTGCCGTGGCATACGGAGCTCCATCGCAGTCTTTAACACTGGTAGCATGCCGCGACAGCGTGGACGTGAACATTATGTGCAGTTGACGGACTTTGAGCGAGGGCGTATAGTGGGCATGCGGGAGGCCGAGTGGACGTACCGCCGAATTGCTCAACACGTGGGGCGTGAGGTCTCCACAGTACATCGATGTTGTCGCCAGTGGTCGGCGGAAGGTGCACGTGCCCGTCGACCTGGGACCGGACCGCAGCGACGCACGGATGCACGCCAAGACCGTAGGATCCTACGCAGTGCCGTAGGGGACCGCACCGCCACTTCTCAGCAAATTAGGGACACTGTTGCTCCTGGGGTATCGGCGAGGACCATTCGCAACCGTCTCCATGAAGCTGGGCTACGGTCCCGCACACCGTTAGGCCGTCTTCCGCTCACGCCCCAACATCGTGCAGCCCGCCTGCAGTGGTGTCGCGACAGGCGTGAATGGAGGGACGAATGGAGACGTGTCGTCTTCAGCGATGAGAGTCGCTTCTGCCTTGGTGCCAATGATGGTCGTATGCGTGTTTGGCGCCGTGCAGGTGAGCGCCACAATCAGGACTGCATACGACCGAGGCACACAGGGCCAACACCCGGCATCATGGTGTGGGGAGCGATCTCCTACACTGGCCGTACACCACTGGTGATCGTCGAGGGGACACTGAATAGTGCACGGTACATCCAAACCGTCATCGAACCCATCGTTCTACCATTCCTAGACCGGCAAGGGAACTTGCTGTTCCAACAGGACAATGCACTTCCGCATGTATCCCGTGCCACCCAACGTGCTCTAGAAGGTGTAAGTCAACTACCCTGGCCAGCAAGATCTCCGGATCTGTCCCCCATTGAGCATGTTTGGGACTGGATGAAGCGTCGTCTCACGCGGTCTGCACGTCCAGCACGAACGCTGGTCCAACTGAGGCGCCAGGTGGAAATGCATGGCAAGCCGTTCCACAGGACTACATCCAGCATCTCTACGATCGTCTCCATGGGAGAATAGCAGCCTGCATTGCTGCGAAAGGTGGATATACACTGTACTAGTGCCGACATTGTGCATGCTCTGTTGCCTGCGTCTATGTGCCTGTGGTTCTGTCAGTGTGATCATGTGATGTATCTGACCCCAGGAATGTGCCAATAAAGTTTCCCCTTCCTGGGACAATGAATTCACGATGTTCTTATTTCAATTTCCAGGAGTGTATGTTGCTAATTTTTTCATAGTTCCACACAACTTCTTCCTGTTTTCTCGATTGATCTGTGTTCAGTTTTTCAAGGCCTATCCAGTGTGCCCACTTATAACTAATCTGAGGGGGGTGCGATGGGGAGGTTCCCTTGTTAGAAACGTGGGGTGTGGTTATAGCGCACGAATCAGGAAAACGTACGTAGAGTACTTCAGTAATAGCCACTGATAGCTATGCAGAAACTCAGCTGTACCAGTAACACTATATAGGTGCTGTATACTAAAGGAAAACCCGTGGAGTGCATTGCTCCACACCTTTCCAACATCGGTTTAAAAGCAGCTCCTACTGAACTGTCTTCCCATCATAAGGAGGAAAAGTCAGAGTTTTACACAGATACATCTGGAACCTGCTCGTATAACGTAACGCAGGGCACTAGCTTACGAGAGATAGGTGAGTCAGTCAGATTTGGTTCGAATCCGCGCTGCTGCTGCGAAAAGCCTGAAGTCTGGTTTTCTTAGCAGGAGAAATTTCGCGCCGCTTAATACATAAGGCGAACGGTGTACTGCGTCGTCCACTCAGCAGTGACAAAAGAGGGAAGGTGTTTCCGACAGACTGCAGTGCGTAGCTCGTGAGCGGTTTACGTCAGGTGTGACAGGCCAGCTGGGTGTGGACGAGTCTAATGCGTTGTAGGCTGCCTTTTACCACTTTGTAGACCGTACCCGGACATACTTGGGGCACAACTTCGTGTTAAAAAGACCGCGCCCGTGTCCAGGTCAGCCAACAACTTTCTCGACGAGCGACCCATCAACAGCTCGAAAACTGGATTCTTTGCCTATGAGAACAACGTACGGACATTTTGCTGCGTGTCACTTTATTAGTGCTACCTTGTGTTTTCAGCTTCTGGAATTATTTCCACATAAACTTCAGCGAACGTAACTGCATCTGTCGCGAGTGGCTCACCCAATGTGATCACAATTTCGTTCGTCTTTTCTTTAGTTATACTACAAATACGTATTGTTTTTTGAGAATGCAACAAATTTTGGAAACTTAAGAGGAAGAAATTAGCTCAGTAACTCATCTCGCACTTTATTTAGGGGAGGATAATTATACTGCCACCATTACATTTAAATCTGTAATCTATCGTATTACTTACACTATGTGTGGAAGTAGCGCTTTCAATAAAGGCGTAAATGGATACTGTCGTATACCCGAGATTCTTCTAAGCGATCTGTCTACAAGGTGCTAGAGAATGAGTCCCATAGACTGTGGATGAGCATCCACAGACGCTTCATAACACAGAGAAATAAAGAAATAAGAATCACGGTGCCTGCTGCAAAAAAGGAGAGCCAACTACAGGGACAAGCTGAGATTTGTAGTGTGGGAAAGGAACATTTTTTCAAATGTTAGTTTAATCTTCTCATGTTCATAAATGAGAAGGAGTGATGTGTTTTATTTGGTGAAAAAGCTTTCTAAAGCCAGGATCGGATAAATATTTCTTTATTTTTAACAGCCAGTTTTGACAAACTTTGCTGTCATCTTCAGGACTTGAAAATTTTTGTTAAAGATAGTGTTCTTTGTGAGCTTGACCCTCACGCTTAATTGTAATGTAACTTGATAAAATGTAACAGCTTATATAAAAGGTATGTCACTGGAACAGCAATTAATATAACACGTCAAGCTAACGTAAACGAATGTGCCTACTGCAGATTTTATTGGATATTGCTATTGTTATGGCGTAACAGTCTTGTCAGCGCTACATATACTGATATAGCTATATGCACAAAGTGCTTTATGATTCTAAATGTCTTATAACAGACAAATATTTGTATAAGATACTAAATTTTATCTACTAATACGCCAATTCGGTGTGAGGTTCCGGCTCCCAGTGAACCACCTTTTTTTATGGAAAATTTTGAAGCCTTGGAAAATGACAGCGAAGTTGGTCGAAACTGTTTGTTAAACATGAACAAATACTTATGTGATCTCGGACTTAGAAAAGTTTTTCCCAAACGTTACACTGCACAATGAAAATAAGAAATATTGCCCTAACGTGTCGGGGGAACCAAACAACGGCTTGCAGCAGCGCTGACGATAAATGTCCACAAACAACTGCGTCTGAACCACTTTCCCACGAATCTAAGCAAACATCGGAATCAACTCTTTTAGCCGCGATGAAGCATCGTCAGACCATATGGAAGAAGCAAAGGAATGCCCATCTCAAATAGTTAAAGGATAAGAAAGAAAACAGTCTCAACCTGAAAAACACTCTTGAGGAACTGTCGAAACCAGCAACACAAGAGGGTGAAACAGATACATTCTATATAACTAAAGTTATTGAACCGTCTCTGGCTCGTGTTTAATCAGTTTGTTCTTTGGTATTTTGTTACAATCGAGTAGCGTCCTATTTATCTTTGAGTTACTACCATAACGAGTTGCTGACTTGCCTCTGTCAGAGGCAGCAGCAGTGCTCATCGATTCTAGTACTGCTGTACCATCTTTGGTGTGACCGCTATACAAGGTGTTACAAAAATGTACGGTCAAACTTTCAGGAAACATTCCTCACACACAAATAAAGAAAATATGTTATGTGGACATGTGTCCGGAAACGCTTGATTTCCATGTTAGAGCTCATTTTAGTTTCGTCAGTATGTACTGTACTTCCTCGATTCACAATCAACATGTGTGGGCTGACGAGATCCGCACGCAATTGTGCAATCACGTCATCAACACAGATTTTCTGTGAACGTTTGGGCAGGCATTCTAGGTGATGTCTTGATTGGGCCCCATGTTCTTCCACCTACGCTCAATGGAGCACGTTATCATGATTTCATACGGGATACTCTACCTGTGCTGCTAGAACATGTGCCTTTACAAGTACGACACAACATGTGGTTTATGCACGATGGAGCTCCTGCACATTTCAGTCGAAGGGTTCGTACGCTTCTCAACAACAGATTCGGTGACCGATGGTTTGGTAGAGGCGGACCAATTCCATTGCCTCCACGCTCTCCTGACGTCAACCCTTTGACTTTCATTTATGGGGCATTTGAAAGCTCTGTCTACGCAACCCCGGTACCAAATGTAGAGACTCTTCGTGCTCGTATTGTGGACGGCTATGATACAATACGCCATTCTCCAGGGCTGCATCAGCGCATCAGGCATTCCACGCGACGGAGGGTGGATGCATGTATCCGCGCTAACGGAGGACACTTTGAACATTTCCTATAACAAAGTGTTTGAAGTCACGCTGGTACGTTCTGTTGCTGTGTGTTGCCATTAAATGATTAATGTGATTTGAAGAGAAGTAATAAAATGAGCTCTAACATGGAAAGTAAGCGTTTCCGGACACATGTCCACATACCATATTTTCTTTCTTTGTGTGTGAAGAATGTTTCCAGAAAGTTTGGCCGTACCTTTTTGTAACACCCTGTATTTCCGTGTGGTGGCGTGTGTGGCAGTCAGTCGGTTGGGACGGAGCAGTGAGGAAGTCTCCGTGACGCACGGTCAGGCCGGGACCGCTGGCGACATGCACACTTTGTAACACCATAGCTCTAATGCTCTTCTGAGTTATTTTCCCTTTTGCTTTGGTTTAATGTTATAACATTGAGTATCTGTAAATGTGTTTGAATCGATAACACAAAATTGTTCACTCGTTTCTCTGTTAAAACTTTGATGTCATAGTTTGATTCTATGCAAAGTATTTTATCTGTCATTTAAATTGGAGGGAACAAAACTTACTGTATATAATTGTAATTTTGTTTAAATAATTTTTGTAGAAATGTCAATATGTGCAAATGTTCTGTTTTATTGAAAATGTTTGTTTACTGTTATGTAAACTGCTGATCCTCGCTTAGGGTTCTCAGTTATTCTGTATGTAAAGGCTGTGTGGTTCCCCTCGGGAACGGAACTGAGTAGCGCGCGCAAATTATGGTTGGCCTAGGTAGAAAAGGTGGAACCAAGAGTCAGTCGGGGACGAGCTACCGAACTGTGCACAGCCGTGTAAATGTTGCATATTGTGCTGGTCCCGAGAGAGGCTTTTTCTGCTACTTTCCAATGCCTCGGATGGATGGATAAATAGCTGTAACGATTCCGGAAATGGTATTCATCATCGCCACCAAGAAGGGCCAGAATCCAGCAATTCTGTCTGCAAGTCCGCCTACCAACATGCAGTTGCCACCACATTGCGCAATCACTGTAAAGGAGTACTATAATAATGTACAATGAAGGATCAGCTTATTGGGCGATTTAGTGTGCACAAATATAAGGTAACTTATTACTTAATTTATGTACCTACCTTGATTTTTTCCCTATCACAACACCTCCCAGGTTCCTCTCCATCTGAACTATGATTACTGAGTGTCCTATTTGTGGAAAAAATGAAAGCCTCAAAGTTAGACCGTTAATTACATAATGTTGTTTGATCTTTGGTGAGAAGGGCTTATTCAGATTTACTGTGGATTTAGTGAAATTGTGGGAGGCATTAAATGTAGTTTTGTGAAGTTTCAAAGTCACCTATTTAATCATTTACTTGAAAGTAGAAGGCTGTGGTAATTGAAACAATTTGCTGTTTCTTTTAAAAATTAAAGTTCTTAAAACTGAGGCTTATAAAGTTTTGCTTAGTTAATGATCATAGTGCTGTCTGTAGTAACTGTTAAAAGGTGATTCAGTTTCTTGTAAATTTGTCAACATAGTGTCTCACTGCAGTGAAAAGTCGTGAATTGCATCTATGGAAAGTTATATATTCATGCTTGCTAAGCACTTGTTTCTTTTGGGTATTGAAAGTGCATACTAATAGGGTAATAAAATCCACAGGTTATCCTTTACCACTATATCTGAAAACAAAATTTCTTCATTCAAAAGACAGTAAGAAAAAACCTGTTAGTGAATTCCATTTAACTTTCATTCTAAACAGAATAGTGTTTAGTTGAGAGAAAAAACTTAACCTGTGACCAGTTCATAATTTTGAAGTGAACTACATTTATAATTTCATGCCAGCTAGGAAAATGTTTGAACAATAACACTGAACCTATGTCCAATTACTGATTCTGCAGTGAATGTTAACAGTAATGTTATAAAGACCATTCAGTCTGAACAAGCCCTGAAAGTAATAGTGTGTTTCGCGTATCTGTTACATTTTTGCAAATAGTTTGTGCTGCTCCAGTTGTTAGATTCAATCTTAAAACATACGTATGTGTCAGAGTTCCTTGCACTCGCATGCGGCCAGGTCTAGGTTGTGTTTGTCCGTTACTTATGCCTACTTTCTTAAACAAGAACGTTAATCTTTCTCTTGCCTAATTAGGCTGGCGATCGTTTTCCTAGTCTCTAAACAGTACAGCTAGGCAAAAATATTGTTTGTTACCTTTCGAATATTTACGTAATTCTGACTTTCATTTTCCGATAAGCCACCTCCATTAGGTACAACACGGTCAACCTAACAAAATCCCTCTCAGAGGGTAACACTGCTCTGTTGCGTTGTACCATAATTGCTTTAATATAATAGTTTTATTACACAACCTGCTTCCAGCTTTAAGGTTATGGTACAGCAGTAGCAGACAGGAGTGTTATACGTGGCGCCACGTGACAGGACGTTGTTCAATTTGCACCTACAACCGGAAAAAATTATAAGTATTTAACATTTTACAAACATATAGTGAACATAAAACGTCCAGCGGCACGAACCTGTACATTATTTGACAGAATGGGTAGCGAAAGTTCAGCTAAAATTGAAAATTAAAGGTGTCAGTACCTAATAGTAACTAAAATGGACAGGAAACTGGAAATGAATCTAGATACGCGAGACCAAAATGCAATCGAGAGTAGTTCAGGCAGCACACTAACAGATGGCACTACGTGCGAGGTAAATTACGTACGTTATCATGCAGATGTCAATAAACAATTAGAAGCTAAGAATGTCACGCGTACTAAGCAAGACAATATGGGCGATATTGTCGAAGACAGTGGCTATGCTAATGAATCGAGGGATATGTTTGAATCACCAAAAAGAGAAAGGGCTGTAGGACTTGAACACGAAGATGTAGCACAATCTAAAAGTGAAAAGAATTCAGATATGATAGAATTGTTAAAAATGTTGTCTGCACAAATTGCTGCACAGGGACAACAAATTGCAACACAGGGACAACAAAATGCTGCGAAAAATGACGATATTAATGCACCAATGGCAGCACTGGGGCAAGAAAATGCAGCACAAAGTAAACAAATCGAAATGCCGGGTACCAGACTTAGTAAACAAATTGAAGAAGTCAACTCAAGGGTAGGAACAGTGAGAAATGAAATCAAAAGTATTAAAAGCGAAATTACTGTCATCAATGGCAGTATTGCCAATGTACAAAGACAAATTGATGATATTAACGAAAGATTTGACACTGAAGTAATTAAAAATCAAGATCAAATAGAAACCTTAATCATCACGAAAGTGGACGAAAGGTATTCGGTATTAAATCCGAAATACAAACAGGATCTAATGCGGAATTTGCACAGATTAAGAAATCTGTAACAGAAACAAACAGAGCACTAACCAAACAGATTGTTACTTGCGAAAAGAAGTGTGACTATAACACTTCACATATCCAAGGCAAAATTATGACTTGGAAAGAAAAATACAAACAGGACCTACCCATTTTACAGAAAGGATCCCGTTCAGTAAAATATTAGAGGGCGTGGAAAAGTTCGACCCTGCAAAGAGACATAACGGATGGCACCCCCTTGATTTTGTAAAGAACTGCGAAAAAACTTTCCTGAATATTTATCTGACCAGGAAAACGTTAATGTTGTAATCAGTGCATTAACGGGAGAAGCAAAAAGGTGGGGGTTGAATCTGGATACAAATCAGATGTCTTTTGAAAATTTTAAGCAAAAATTTATTGACGAGTACTGTTCAGAACAAATACAAGACCAGTTGTGGCGTGAGTTTCTAATGGCCAGGTTGTATGATATCAGAGGTATGCAAACCACGAAAGAGTTTTGCGAATCATGGTACAGAAAGTTGATACATTTCAAGGCTAGGAGGACTGAAGCTGAGATCGTTTGGGTTCTTTGGCAGAAACTGCCTGAGGATTCTAAACGATATGTTGGGAGTACCCATAGAAGTTTTTCTGCGTTTTTGGAAAGGGTAGAGGATGAAAATCACTGGCGAAGAAATCGCGAATCTCGTCCCCATAATAACAACAATTATTCGAGAGAAAGCAATGACCAAAACGAACGACCTGAAAGCGATAGATTTCGTGTAAACACGATTCAAAGAGGTCGTGCGAGAGTTAGAGGAAATTATACGACGCGCGGCAGAGGATACATGGCGCGGAATTTCCAAACTAGAGACGAAATGGAAAACTGAAAACCGCGTATGTTACGGGCCGGATTCACACGGAAACCGGTTTTGGGCCCAAAGAAAATATGTCAAATAATTAATTGGAGAAGGAAAGATGTAAAATACGGGGCAGGAAGGTTAAGGACGCGCTTATGGAAGACGGGCGCGGAGTGATACATAGTGGCGTTCCCAGTGCGAAGTCACGTGACCGTTTGTGCTCGGAGCAGCACTTGCCGGAGCAGCGTACATTGCACTTGGCAGCGCAGACAAATGGCCTAGGTCAAAACAGATGACTGCCGTAGAGAGAAACAGAAGAGGCGGGTTCGGACACTTCTCTCGGTCGGTTTCAGTAATAGATGAATGTAAAAATGGAATATGTTAATATGTCATATGATAAGGATAACTCAATATCGGAATCGTGCGAAATGACATTATTAAAGAAAGAAAGGGACGCAGAAAAGGCGAGTGAAAAGGGGAATATTTGTACTGTTAATGATGTGTATGAGGTAGAAAACGTAGATGTGGGCGAGGTTATGATGAATAACGAGGAAAGGAAGGTAGAATACGCCACGCAAAAGACGTGTGCACAATTAATCATAGATGAAAGTGATGTAAAGGAGGACGTTAGTGAACATTACATTATAAGCAGTGCAGGTGAAGTTATTGCTGATGGAAAAGTGTTCTGTGATTCTAACGCAGGAGGGTCTAGGAGAAATTCCGCACGATTGTCTGAGAAAGATAGAATGGAAGAAAATGAAATGAAGGTTATCGAAGTATATGACGATTGTACTAAGTATGAAGTTAAGGCTGAAATCGTTCAAAGTGATACAACTGAAGTACCTGAGTGTCCAAACCATGTCCATTGTATAGAAAAAAATTCGAAAAACAAAGTAATTGAAACATCTAGAGATAATCTACCTCACTGTTTAAAAGTTGCTTTCCTGCTCGAATCTGATAAAAAAGTAGAACCTGGTGATAGCTCAGACGTTGGAGAAACTACAGATTCAGATACAGATGAGTTTTCGGAGGTCGACAAACATAATTATACCTTTACAGAAAGAGGTTACGAAAAAGTTAATGACATCTTTTCGAAACAAAATCCGGAATGCATAACCGAAACAAAACCAAAAGAGCCGCCAGATGACACTATATTAGGGCAGGCTTTGCTTAATGTAATGAAAGAAATAGATTTACAGAAACCTTAAGAACCTCCAGATATAAATATAGTAGAACGTGATCTGTTGAAAATCTGTAAAGATGTAGAGGTCAACAAACCCAAAAAGCCACATGATACACAACAGAAATCAGTATTATTTGCTGGAAAGGCATTATGGTTGAGCAGGACTTGTTATGGGAAGAACAGGAGGAAAAGGAACACAGAATTATTAAACAAACTACAATACCTGTAAATGTTTATAACACTGAGCTGCAAGTGCTTTTAGACACAGGATCCTAAATCAGTGCCTTATCAGAATCTTTCTTTGATCACATTTCGTGTAAACCAGGACTAGTAATAATGTCTGTGAGTGCAGTAAAAATTATAGGAGCTACTGGTAGGCCCAGCAAGCCCATTCAAAAACAAGTACTGGTGGACTTTGAAATAGGAAGTCAGAAATTTGAACATGATTTTTTAGTGGTCCCTGACCTAAGTGCGGAAATCATTCTAGGCATTGATTGGCTAGACAAGGAAAAAGTAATTTTAGATTGTGGTAGTGGAACTGTTAAGATTAATAGGGAAAGCAAAACAATAGAAATTATATTTGAAGGTGACAACCAGATCCAAGATGTTAATGTAGAACCTATATTGTTAAAAATAGAATCTGAAAATGTGGGTTATCCCAACTATATGAAATGTACCATGTGAAAGATTTATTGCAGGATGATCAAATAACTGACAGCTTTAGGGAAATAGTTGATGTTATCCAACAAATCTCATATGAACAGAAAGACGATTTATTTAATATCCTGAATAATACACTCCTGGACATTGAAATAAGAACACCGTGAATTCATTGTCCCAGGAAGGGGAAACTTTATTGACACATTCCTGAGGTCAGATACATCACATGATCACACTGACAGAACCACAGGCACATAGACACAGGCAACAGAGCATGCACAATGTCGGCACTAGTACAGTGTATATCCACCTTTCGCAGCAACGCAGGCAGCTATTCTCCCATGGAGACGATCGTAGAGATGCTGGATGTAGTCCTGTGGAACGGCTTGCCATGCCATTTCCACCTGGCGCCTCAGTTGGACCAGCGTTCGTGCTGGACGTGCAGACCGCGTGAGACGACGCTTCATCCAGTCCCTAACATGCTCAATGGGGGACAGATCCGGAGATCTTGCTGGCCAGGGTAGTTGACTTACACCTTCTAGAGCACGTTGGGTGGCACGGGATACATGCGGACGTGCATTGGCCTGTTGGAACAGCAAGTTCCCTTGCCGGTCTAGGAATGGTAGAACGATGGGTTCGATGACGGTTTGGATGTACCGTGCACTATTCAGTGTCCCCTCGACGATCACCAGTGGTGTACGGCCAGTGTAGGAGATCGCTCCCCACACCACGATGCCGGGTGTTGGCCCTGTGTGCTTCGGTCGTATGCAGTCCTGATTGTGGCGCTCACCTGCACGGCGCCAAACAAGCATACGACCATCATTGGCACCAAGGCAGAAGCGACTCTCATCGCTGAAGACGACACGTCTCCATTCGTCCCTCCATTCACGCCTGTCGCGACACCACTGGAGGCGGGCTGCACGATGTTGGGGCGTGAGCGGAAGACGGCCTAACGGTGTGCGGGACCGTAGCCCAGCTTCATGGAGACGGTTGCGAATGATCCTCGCCGATACCCCAGAAACAACAGTGTCCCTAATTTGCTGGGAAGTGGCGGTGCGGTCCCCTACGGCACTGCGTAGGATCCTACGGTCTTGGCGTGCATCCGTGCGTCGCTGCGGTCCGGTCCCAGGTCGACGGGCACGTGCACCTTCCGCCGACCACTGGCGACAACATCGATGTACTGTGGAGACCTCACGCCCCACGTGTTGAGCAATTCGGCGGTACGTCCACCCGGCCTCCCGCATGCCCACTATACGCCCTCGCTCAAAGTCCGTCAACAGCACATACGGTTCACGTCCACGCTACCGCGGCATGCTACCAGTGTTAAAGACTGCGATGGAGCTCCGTATGCCACGGCAAACTGGCTGACACTGACGGCGGCGGTGCACAAATGCTGCGCAGCTAGCGCCATTCGACGGCCAACACCGCGGTTCCTGCTGTGTCCGCTGTGCCGTGCGTGTGATCATTGCTTGTACAGCCCTCTCGCAGTGTCCGGAGCAAGTATGGTGGGTCTGACACACCGGTGTCAATGTGTTCTTTTTTCCATTTCCAGGAGTGTAATAAGGAAGTGTTCTCTGATAAACCAGGTGTCATAAAGAACTTTGAATACCGTATGGATGTCCTGGAACATGAACCATTCTTTGTCAGGCCATATCCGATACCTATAGCTAAGAAAGAAGCAGTACAAGCTGAAATTGATAAAATGTTGGAATGGGGGGTAATAGAGAGAAGCAATAGTGAATACAATAGTCCACTTATTATAGTCAATAAGAAGGATGGAGGTGTAAGAGTAATCATTGATGCACGGACACTGAACAAAATTGTCAGGAGAGAAGTAGACAGACCTGAAAATTTAGATGACTTATTACAAAAGTTCCATAATGTAAAGTATCTAACTAGTTTAGACCTGACTGCTGGATATTGGAAAATCCCGTTACACAAAGATTCTAGAAAATATACAGCATTTTTGTTTTCAGGAAAATGTTACCAATACAAAGTTGTACCATTTGGTTTAAGTACCTCTGTTTCTGTTGTCATTAAGGCTTTGGATTCTGTGTTAGGAAAAGAACTTTGTGCCAGATTGACTGTATATGTAGATGACCTATTGATTGCTACTGATATCTGAGGGGGGGGGGGGACATTGTGATCTGTTAAACAAAACCCTTATTGCTCTTCAAGCAGAGGGCATGACTTTAAAGTTAAAAAAATGTGAATTTGTGAAACAAGAAATTAAATTTTTAGGACACATAATAACCACATCTGGGATTGGCAAGGACCCAGAAAAGCTTAATGCTATTGAAAAGTGCCCTCCTCCAAAGAACAGGAAACTGTTGAAAGCGTTTTTAGGTCTTTGTGGGTTTTACCCCAAATTTGCTAAGGGGCAAGCTTTTAACAGCCCACATTGGAATAGCTTCTTGAAGAAAATAGTGTATGTGTTTGGACATCTGAATGTCAGAAAGATTTTGAAAATCTGAAAGCTGAGTTAGTAAGGGAAAACATTTTACATCATCCAGTTCTAAGTGAGCCATTCCACATGATTATAGACAGTAGTGCATATGGTATTGGTGTGAAATATTTCAGGAAAACACGGAATCTGGGGAAACAGAACATAAGACCATTGCTTTTGCTAGTAGGACATTAACTAAATATGAGAAAAACTATACTATTTCAGAGAAAGAGGCTTTAGCAATCATTTGAGGATTAAAGAAATTTAGGAATTATTTTTGGGGACATAAAACTATAATTCATACAGACCATAAGGCGTTAACCTTTTTGAAAAACTGTCGGCTGTTTATCGGCAGGTTGAGTCAATGGGCCCTGTACTTGCAACAGTCTGATTATGAGATATTGTATATTAAAGGTAGTGACATTTACGTAGCTGATGCTTTATCACGATTGCCTGAGGGTATGAACAACTTACCGAGGAAATGTAATGAAGATGGCAAAATTCATTTAAGATATATTAAGGAGGTTCCAGGTAGGAAAAGAATTGAGCAAATTTGTAAAAGCATGAGGTTCCACCAGAATGAGGATGAAATATGGAAGTCAGTGAAAGTTAATTTTAGTAACCCTAACTTCCCACAAATCAGTAGATTTTACAAGATATTTAATGGAGTTTTATACAGAAGAAAGAATACCAGTACTGAAGAATGGAAGGTGTGTTGGCCTAGGCAATTTGAGACTGAAGTGATTGATTATTTTCATCTTGCCTTAGGGCATTGTGGTCCCAAGAAGTGTATTGAAAAGTTAACTGATGTGGTTGCGATTAATGTAGGTGCTACTAAGAAAATTACTGATAGAATATGATCTTGTGATGTATGTCAGAGGGCAAAAGTACTAAATAGAGAAAATAAAGGTTTCACGCAAAATACAGTACCAGATGACACATTAGAATTACTGCCAGTGGATTTGTGTGGTTCTTTACCTAAAGCCTCAGGTAATTGGTCTTACATTGTTGTAGTGTTGGAAGTGTTCTCCAAATTTATTAAATTATATCCCATCAGGAAAGCTACTGCTGAAGCAGTCTTTAGCAAGATGACTATTTTAACACCATCGGTAAACCTAAGGCAGTCTTGTCTGACAATGGACCACAGTTTATCTCAAAAATCAGGAAGGAAGGTATGAAGCAACAGGATGTTCAAGTTAAATATATTCCAGCTTACCATCCGGCTAGTAACCCTGTCGCAAGATATATGCATGAATTAGGAAGGTTAGATAGAACCTACTGTCACCATAACCATAAGGCCTGGGGCAGATTTGTAAGTGACTTTGAAACGACCATAAACACATTGTACCATGAAACCACCGGTTTTACCCCTGAAGAAATTCTGTTGGTCCGTAAATGTAGAAGTATTATTGAAGACATCTTGCAATTCCCACCTATTGTAGAAATTAACCTGCATGAGAAAAAAGAGTTAGTTAAGAAAAGAATGAAAGAGAAAGTGGTGCTAGATCCAAAAAGCTGATAATAACCTCAAAACAACTAAATTTAAGCTTGGAGACTATGTTTTAGTAAAGACCCATGAAAAATCTAGTGAAATTAATAATGAGATTTCTAAATTCAAATAAATTTACAATGGGTCTTTTGAAGTGCAAGGAACTCCACATGCAAATGCTTATTTTCTTGTGTACCCTAGGTCATGGAAGCCTTTAGGAGTTAGAAATATAGTTGACCTGAAGTTGAATGTCCACAGAAACCAATGATGAATGAAATGTGGTACACTCAGGGGACATGCACTCTTTGCATTGTCAGGTGCCTGACGAGCACCAGGGACCCGAGTTGTTGCCAGCACTACTTCCGTTTCTTTTCGTGTTGGCAACCTTCCCCTGCTTCATTCGGAACTTTGACTATCTTCTTTCTTTCTTCCCTTTTTTTTATATTGAATCACGTTTTACAGAATGTAAATTTAGCTTTAAAATAACTTTTAATTAGTGTGAATTTCAAGCTTCAAGCAATTTGTTAGAATTGTGACACGGACACCAGAATTAAGTTATTTATTTATTTTTTTTACTGGATTTGAATGATGATAAACATTTTAATAATGCTAAATTTTCCTTGTATAATATGACTAAAGGTGAACGTTGCTGTAAAGAGTAATGGATAATCAAACTGGGCACACTAGAAAATGATGGAGCATTTTAGAAGTAAAGTGGGTACAGAAAAAGGAGTAGGAACATGCAGTGAAAATAAATGAGTAAATGGTTCTATACAGGAAGATGAAAGAGTAAATAAAGTTGATGTTTAAAATGAATAATCTAATATGATTAATGTCTAACTATGGCTCTATAGAATTGGGTAATAATGGTGATGCAAAAATGTTCTGTGTTTTAAAACTGAGGAGATAACCCTGACTAATGTGTGTAAAATAGATATGAGAGGCATGTGTCTAGTACCTCGAAATGTAGGCAGAAATCACATGCAGTAGGATGTAAAATTATTGTGCTGATCTTGACATATCTGATGACCTAACTCTGTGTGAAAGAGCAATGGTAAAAGAGTAGTAAGAAATTCTTAATTCTGATTTGATCCCAAGTATGACATTTAAATTTCTCTTGATTAAGGATGTTTATATCACCTGATGGTGTCACAGTGTAAAGAAAAATTTAATATTACCAGTGTCTAATTGCTGTTTCAAAGTTGCAGGTTTTATGTTTTATACCATTAAGGCAATTTGTACCAAAAGTGTGAAGAATGATGAAAAACTTAGAGATGATGATAATAAACTGCTCAAAAATATGTTGTTGGGCAGCAAAACAAGACAAAAAAATAAAAATGCTGTGGTTCTGAAGTTGAGGGCTACCAAATATGCTGTGTGAGCAGTAGCCAAAGGACTTGCCATTGTGGGGCAAGAAGTTGATAAATGGTCACGAACTGCCAAACCTAGAGGATGGGGCAGTGAGTTAATTTAAAAATGTGTCTTTTAATGTTCTTAACCTAAATTGTGTTTTGTATATTAATGATTACATACAAAGACTACCAAACAAATAATGGGCAAAACGTGTAACATGGACTGCTAGTGCTGAGGCAAGCAGTGAAGTAAATTAGGTTTATTGGTCAATGTGTTATGAAATGACTATTCTTATTGAAGTCAGTGAAAAGTTATTATAAAATATATATGCATTCTTATTGAAATGGGTGCAGATGTTTTTGATACTAGGTTTTTCTTGAAATAGCTTAAAGTTTTGGACTACCTTGCTTTAAAACACAACAGTGATGATTAAAGATAGGTTCTGAATAGGTTAGGGTGTTTATGTGCAACAAACATTTTGGACTGCTATTAATGAAGAGCAGCTTTAAAGTTCATAATATTGAAGAATCCTTGAAAAGTTACTTTTGTATTTAAATAATCATTTGGAAAAGGTTCTCATAGCTGTTAGTGTAAATATTTGTGCATATGTGGATGCAAACTGAAATTTTCAATATTTCATAAATTGCTGAACCTTGTGAAATGTATTATGATCATTAACATGCTTGTGTGTCTGTGAATATATACTATCTTTAAAAATATTGAAAGACAAAATTCTGCTTTGTTATGTTAAAATGTTCTGTGCTATTGTATATGTGTTTATTATTTTATTTTATTTGAAGGCTATAACTATTCTACTAATATGCAGCTTATTTTGTGTGCTGCTTGTCTACTATTTAAACTGTATGTGTATGAAATGAACATGCTTCATGATAACTTATGTAAAGATGCAAAATTAGTTTCCTTAAACAAGTCTGTGGATGAAAATTACTGTAAATACTTTATTTTGAGGATGTTTTTGGAGGAAATGTATGAAATTTCTTAGTTTATGTACTTTACGTTTGGAATACGTTTTTTTTTTCTCCCAACTGAAGTTGGATGGAAAAATTTTTTTCTGTAGCAAACACCACTTAGGTGTTATGGATGTTTCCTTGAAGTATCCCTGACAGGAAACTTCAACGAAACATGAGGCATGTGTAACACCATAGCTTTAATGCTCTTCTGAGTTATTTTCCCTTTGTTTTTGTTTAATGTTGCCACCACATTGCGCAATCACTGTAAAGGAGTACTATAATAATGTACAGTGAAGGATCAGCTTATTGGGCGATTTAGTGTGCACAAATATAAGGTAACTTATTACTTAATTTATGTACCTACCTTGATTTTTTCCATATCACAACACCTCTCAGGTTCCTCTCCATCTGAACTATGATTACCGAGTGTCCTATTTTGTGGAAAAATTGAAAGCCTTAAAGTTAGATAGTTAATTACATATGGTTGTTTTATCTTTGATGAGAAGGGAATATTCAGATTTACTGTGGATTTAGTGACATTGTGGGAGGCATTAAATGTAGTTTTGTGAAGTTTCAAAGTCACCTATTTAATCATTTACTTGAAAGTAGAGGACTGTGGTATCAGAAACAATTTGCTGTTTCTTTTAATATTTAAAGTTCTTAAAACTGAGGCTTACATAGGATTGCTTAATTAATGATCATAGTGCTGCCTGTAGCAAATGTTACAAGGTGATTCAGTTTCTTGTAAATTTGTCAACATAGTGTCTCGCTGCAGCAAAAGTCGTGAATAGCATCTATGGAAATTTATATATTCATGCTTGCTAAGCACTTGATTCTTTTGGGTATTGAAAGTGCATACTAATAGTGTAATAAAATCCACAGGTTATCCTTTACCATTATATATGAAAACAATAATTTCTTTATTCAAAAGACGGTAAGAAATAACCTGTTAGTGAATTCAATTTAACTTTCATTCCAAACAGAATGGTATTTAGTTGAGAGATACTTAACCTGTGACCAGTTCATAATTTTGAAGTGAACTACATTTATAATTTCATGCCAACTAGGAAAATGTTTGAACAATAACTCTTAACCTATATCCAATTAATGATTCTGCAGTGAGTGTTAATAGTAGTGTTATAATGACCATTCAGTCTGAACAAGCCCTGAAAGTAGTAGTGTGTTTCGCGTATCTGTTATATTTTTTGCAAATAGTTTGTGCTGCTGCAGTTGTTAGATTCAATCTTAAAACATATGTATGTGTCAGAGTTCCTTGCACTCGCATGCGGCCAGGTCCAGGTTGTGTTTGTCCGTTACTTATACCTACTTTCTTAAACAAGAACGTTAATCTTTCTCTTGCCTAATTAGGCTGGCGACCGTTTTCCTTAGTCTTTAAACAGTATAGCTAGGCAAAAATATTGTTCGTTACCTTTCGAATATTTACGTAATTCTGACTTTCATTTTCCGATAAGCCACCTCCAATGGGTACAACACGGTCAACATATCAAAATTCCTCTCAGAGGGTAACACTGCTCTGTTGCGTTGTACCATAATTGCTTTAATAAAATAGTTTTATTACACAACCTGCTTCCAGCTTTAAGGTTATGGTACAGCAGTAGTAGACAGGAGTGTTATTACGTGGTCGAATTGTGAGGTTCTAGCTGCGAGTGCTACATAGTTCGTTGCCCACCGAACGTTGACACTGAAGTCGAGTGATCAGTTAACCTGTTGTGAAACCTCAATTGCTGTTGCATCTCTTCGTTCATATCCAGTTGTTGCTTCCTGGGCCGTCCCGGGTAACAGCAACATACAGTGTGTTGGAGTTGGCGAAATTTTGCAGCCGTCTTCCTGTATGGTCTTTAACTATTAAATTGGTTGTTATTTATCAATGAAGCGCATCAGCGGTATTTTCTGCCTTGTGACCGTTAACGCCCCAGTCACCTGCCCTGGCCGTTAGCGAATTTTTCTCGCAGTGTGATTTTCCTCGCCGTGTTGATGCTGTCTGTCACATCGTGTATTTCATCAGCCTTTTATTCGTTTGTTCATATTATTTTCTTAGAGTGGTTATTGTGTCTTGTCTGTTTTTAGACGCAAATTTTAAAGACGTAGTGCTGCTGGTATCTTCGTCCTCAGCTGATACTTTCCGCTGTCGTGCTGTTGGTCAGGTGGAAGGGAATTGATTAGGTTGTGGGTCAGTCCTTCAGCCATTCCTGGGTCGGGTTGCCACCCGATTATTTAACTTTACTCTTGGCTGCCTGTCTCACCTCACCTTACATCAGAGCTACCTTCTCAGGCCGACCCCTGGAACACTTCTGAGCACGACTCTTCTGTCGGTTTTAGATTGTGATTTTCATTTTGGTTTCAAGTTCTGTGTGAGGCCTCCAGCCGTCTATTAATTTTGTTTGTTTTAATTTTAAGATAAGGCCTTCAGCCAACTTAAATTAAAATTTGAAGATTGATTTTTTTAACTAAATTTTGAAAGTTTCTTCTATCTGAAATTCTTGTTATCCAACCCTCAAGCCGTGAGATGTTCGGTGTTCAGTTTGTGGCCTTCAACCAAGCTTTTATGTGAAATATTTTTAACATAAGGCTTTCAGCAAACTTAAATTAAAATTTGAAGATTCATTTGTTTAAAACTACTTTTCTTTAAATGTTCTCTATCTTAAATTCTTGTAATCTAGTCCCTAAGCCCTGAGTTGTTCAACGTCTGGTGTGTTACCTTCAGCTGAGTATTTACAAGAATAATTTTTTAAGTAAGGCCTTCACCACATGTATTCTTTAAGGCATTTCTTTTTATCTTGTGTTCACATCATCAGTCGTTCATGTTTTTGGTGTGGTTTTGGGCCTTCAGCCCAGAAAGTATCTTAAGTTTTCTTAACTAGGCCTTCAGCCATATTGTTTTATTTTGATCCTTTGAAGGAAATGTGTAATTAAATGGTTCTTACGAAAATAAAAGTTTGTGTGTTTTGTGCAACTGACAGTAACTGATGACGACCCCCTACCTAACCATAGCCTAATCCGCTCTATCCTGCGAAACCAGATTTCAGTTATGACCATAGAAAGATTTCGGCCACATCCCATAATGCGCACGAAGACTGGACTTTTCGGAATCATCACAGATTTGGATGTGCTTTAGTTCATCAACTGCGATTTATAATGGAAGTAATTTGTTCTTGCAGAACTCGTCAACACCGTTCCTCCGCCTACGAACGACATGCCTGCATTACCTCTTGGTGATGGTACTAAAAAAAAACTGGCACTCAAGTACTCGGTTTTTCACTAATGGGCCGCACTTATAAAAGAAATAATACTGCACAAGACAAAGTGTCTATAAGTTTCCATATTTAATTTGCTCTAGAAAACACACAGGAATCAAAGAAAATTGTTGTGAAGTAGGATGTAACTGAGCTCTATGTTGTGTGTTAAATACTAGTAAAACGTTTTTTTTAACTGAATTTCTTCTAAATAATAAAAAAATTTCGAAACAGCGATGAGAAAACGGCTTTCACACAATGTACTTCGCACACGGCACCTACGGGTTGAATACTTCACGCCCATGCTGTTTCATTCTCCAGGAAATCACAAATGTGCTACGTATTTAATTTCCGCGTCCGTGTCAACTCAAAACTCCCCGTCCCGCTCGCGAGGCACCAAATTCCTGGTTCTAGGACAACCCGGCTTTAGCGTTACTTTTAGGCAGTTCCCACGTTCCTTTAGGCTGGTCCTCAGTTTCTACCTAAGGCTATAAATAAAAGTTTATATTTCATCACACACGGAACATATTGTAGACAATTCGTTGACACATGATGTACACGTCTTCTCTGCGTTATTCATCCAGCCACAATGGTAAGTGCATCACGTTATCGCAATGTTGAGTACAGAAGACCCTGTACTAGATGACGTTAAAGCACACACCTTTTCCGACCTATTCCGATCACAGTCATGTAGTCGATTTTAACCATTCTGACGGCACTGATTTGAAAAAGGATTGCAACCAGAAGTCTAAGTTTTTACATGCATTGAGTCAGGTGAGACCTCTATGTAAGGGGCGTAAACCAAAAATCCACAGGAAATATTAATTTAGAAGAATAAAAATCATGACTCAGACCCTAGAAGAGAGTTCTGAATGTGATAATAAATTTCCATCATTACTAAACTCCAAGAAAATCTAAACAGCAAAACTAAGAATAAACGATGGTCCCAGCTTCACGCAGCATTTCTGTCTTATTCGGTGAAGGACTCGGATCAGCAGGCAAACGGAATGGAACGAGGCTATAAACACCAACAAAAGTAAAACAAAGGTAACTGAATGTAGCTGAATTAGCTCACACAACAGTGAATTATTTGGCGTAGGAAATGAAAACCTAAGAGTAGTGAAAGAGCTTTCTAAGTTAGGCAGCAAAATAAATTAGGATGGGTGAAATAGAGAAGATATAAAATGCATACTGATCGTTACAAGAAAATACTTATCAACGTTTCAAATTATTTTTATGTGTGAAACATAGATTTGTAGAGAAATGAAACATCGTCACTGAGCAATTCAGACAAGAAGAGACCGAAAACATTTTATGTGTGGTGAGTAATATATGTATAGAGCTTCCAGCACACATTACATGTATATGTGGCATTGAACCCTGCATTATTGACGCAAGCTGCAGATGCTAGTACGAGTTGTGTAATTGCAGCGACAATGATGTCACAATCCAAGATGGCAGTAAGTAATGTGCTTCCTTATCCATTAAGTCGTCAACACCATACGGTGATGCTAAACTCCAGCCATATCCTTCTCCAGCTCCCCCTCCCTTCTCAAGCCAATACTAGCGTAGTATTGAAATGAAACTGCTAATCAGGATTACACTGTTCATTAAAATGAAATCACAGTGTGGCTCCAAAGCCACGACCTTGACTATATATATTGAAATAACCTCATTTTATTTTGTATCATATTCAAAAATAGTTTTTTAATTAATTATGTAAAAAGTGTAAAAATTGCGGCCTTGAACATGACTGTAAACTCTCAAATTAAGTACCACAATGTTATTTCCAGGCAGACACGCGTGTGGCTAAGAAGAGCAGCCCAAGTAACTGATGTTTAGGCGTGCAAGAACCTGTGAAATTTCTTTATTTAAATGTCTGAGTCTGTACTTAAATTGCTGAATGTCTGAGAAGATGAAACTTCTACCTTATTTGATTCTGAAGCAGCTGAGTAAAACTGATCGTACTGAGCCTACCTTCTCTTTACTTTTTCTTCTCATGTCAACACTGATCCACAATATTCTAGCTCAACGAAATTTGACGGCTCAAAAATAAAAAAATAAAAAAATTACAACCTGGCTTCAAATAATTAATACAAAAGAATGGCCCCTAATTAGAAGCAATCCCGACGGTAACCTATACATTTCATTAAGCACTTACCTCACAAAAATCTCCATTACGCGAACTACTGCAATACAGCGAGCGTCAATACTGCCAGCTAAATAAAATATTCTAACTACTAAAGCCATTAACTAGGAAGTAATAGGCATGTAGTTAGCAAAGGAAAGATTTTGTTGCAAACAAAATAATGCATTTTTACCTTAGTAATGTGACATACAGTTCAAACGCGAATATAGATCATCATTGACATCTAGTACAAATATTTATAATCATTAATGGTTTTCAGTCTCCAAGTCGGATACTTCGAGATCGTTAGCCTACGCTAACACTTCAGACCGTTGCCCTCCATCAATGCTAACTTCTCACATTAACATGCATCACTGCTGGCTGTTCACCTCTAACTGCCCAACAGTACTTCCATCACTGCTGGCGACTAACTTCCAGCTGCCTAACATTACCGGCGATTAACTTCCAACAACGAGTCCAACCAGCCACAGAGTCGAATGAAAAGCGGTACACAGCGCTGGCAACCACGAAGCAGCCGACCTACATTGCCCCCTTGCTCCCCACAAGAAATTTTACTATTATTTTGGGCAGTGGCCAGGATCAATTTGTTAAAATTTTTATATTAACAATATAAATTAGATCAAATGCACACAATTATTAATACACTATTGGTCAAAAGCAAAAATTGTCCTCACAGTCCCTAGAGTCAGTCAAAGTCATATATCACAGTAGTAGTCTTTGACAGTCTTTGAGCAGTAAAACAAAATGCACACGCAAGTAGTGGATCCCTATGCAGTCTTCAAGAAGTGTTGTCTTCCCAGCGGAAACACACTGCTCACTCTTGACATGAAGACTGGTAAGGGGCCAAAACAGAGTAAACCCACAACAGAGGCAGTCGAAGTCCTGATGAATATTGGTAGAATCAGTAGGTCACCACAGAGCACACCGACAGTATTTCTTGAAGAGATCATTGTAGTAGTGGACCACCAAGGGTGCAGACCCACTGTAGTCCTTGTAGAGATTGTAGTAGTTGTGGGCCATTAGTCAGGAAGAATCAATACGCAAAGAAGTGGGATACGGAAGTACTAAGGAATGACGAGATACGTTTAAAGTTCTCTAACGCTGTAGATACAGCAATAAGGAATAGCGCAGTAGGCAGAACAGTTGAAGAGGAATGGACATCTCTAAAAAGGGCCATCACAGAAGTTGGGAAGGAAAACATAGGTACAAAGAAGATAGCTGCTAAGAAAGCATGGGTAGCAGAAGAAATACTTCAGTTGATTGATGAAAGGAGGAAGTACAAACATGTTCCGTTAAAATCAGGAATACAGAAATACGAGTCGCTGAGGAATGAAATAAATCTGAAAAATGTGAAGACATCGAAATAGATATGACTGTCGGAAGGACAGACTCAGCATACAGGAAAGTCAAAACAACCTTTGGTGACATTAAAGGCAACGGTGGTAACATTAAGAGTGCAACGGGAATTCCACTGTTAAAAGCAGAGGTGAGAGCAGATAGGTGGAAAGAATACATTCAAAGCCTCTATGAGGGTGAAGATTTGTCCGATGTGATAGAAGAAGAAACAGGAGTCGATTTAGAAGAGACAGGGGATCCGGTATTAGAATCGGAATTTAAAAGAGCTTTGGAGGACTTACGGTCAGATAAGGCAGAAGGGATGGATAACATTCCATCAGAATTTCTAAAATCATTGGGGGAAGTGGCAACAAAACGACTATTCACGTTGGTGTGTCGAATATATGAGTCTGGCAACATACCATCTGACTTTCGGAAAAGCATCATCCACACAATTCCGAAGACGGCAAGAGCTGACAAGTGCGAGAATTATCGCACAATCAGCTTAACAGTTCATGCATCGAAGCTGCTTACAAGAATAATATACAGAAGAATGGAAAAGAAAATTGAGAATGCGCTAGGTGACGATCAGTTTGGCTTTAGGAAAAGTAAAGGGACGAGAGAGGCAATTCTGACGTTACGGCTAATAATGGAAGCAAGGCTAAAGAAAAATCAAGACACTTTCATAGGGTTTGTCGACCTGGAAAAAGCGTTCGACAATATAAAATGGTGTAAGCTGTTCGAGATTCTGAAAAAAGTAGGGGTAAGCCATAGGGAGAGATGGGTCATATACAATATGTACAACAACCAAGAGGGAATAGTAAGAGTGGACGATCAAGAAAGAAGTGCTCGTATTAAGAAGGGTGTAAGACAAGGCTGTAGCCTTTCGCCCCTACTCTTCAATCTGTACATCGAGGAAGCAATGATGGAAATAAAAGAAAGGTTCAGGAGTGGAATTAAAATACAAGGCGAAAGGATATCAATGATACGATTCGCTGATGACATTGCTATCCTGAGTGAAAGTGAAGAAGAATTAAATGATCTGCTGAATGGAATGAACAGTCTAATGAGTGCACAGTATGGTTTGAGAGTAAATCGGAGAAAGGCGAAGGTAATGAGAAGTAGTAGAAATGAGAACAGCGAGAAATTAACATCAGGATTGATGGTCACGAAGTCAATGAAGTTAAGGAATTCTGCTACCTAGGCAGTAAAATAACCAATGACGGACGGAGCAAGGAGGACATCAAAAGCAGACTCGCTATGGCAAAAAAGGCATTTCTGACCAAGAGAAGTCTACTAATATCAAATACCGGCCTTAATTTGAGGAAGAAATTTCTGAGGATGTACGTTTGGAGTACAGCATTGTATGGTAATGAAACATGAACTGTGGGAAAACCGGAACAGAAGAGAATCGAAGCATTTGAGATGTGGTGCTATAGACGAATGTTGAAAATTAGGTGGACTGATAAGGTAAGGAATGAGGAGGTTCTACGCAGAATCGGAGAGGAAAGGAATATGTGGAAAACACTGATAAGGAGAAGGGACAGGATGATAGGACATCTGCTAAGACATGAGGGAATGACTTCCATGGTATATAGTGTAACGACATAAGTTTTGTATAAATGATTTTCTTTGGACATATGACCATGTGCAGACTTCGTCACCTACTTCAGTTACAACACGCTTCAAAATTATGTTAGCTCTTTTTAAATTGTCTCTGAATGGTTCTTGAACGAAACTATAATTAAAACATCATCATTTGAGTCGTATGCGCAGAATTACGTCACTCAGTCCTGTTGGTTTTTAATTTAGATGTCGTTTGTTTCTTCTTAGAAGTTAGATTAATGCAAGTTATCTGATTTAACAAATATTAGAACCACATTGAATAAACTTTCAAGACTCAAACACGCGATGAATATTGTCAAAAATTAATAATCACGTCAAATAAATCAGTCATCCTTCTTCCTTAATATAATTCTTCATAAATAAATTCTCGGAACACATATTTAAACTTTTGTAGTATACACTACTTTATTATCTTCATACACATAGACGTGAACCTGAGCCTTGACAATACAGGACTGAAAATTTACACATGTTAAACTTTCTATGACGTCATTGTTGTACAAAACATTAAAAAATCTCAATTATTCAATTTTTAGAGGCACGACGCAACAACTCGGTTTCAGGATCTTCAATTGCTCTTTGGCTGTCGACCCGCGACGTATAGTGGCCAGCAATTTTCTCTCTGGTCCCGGCAACGAAGATGCTGTCTCCGTTCGTTGCGCCGCCCTCTCCGTGCATGAAACATAAAAAATAAATACAAACTTTAGACAATTCACAACCATTTCAAATATTACAAAAATACATAAACAAAACTAAATTAAACTTATATTCACCTGCAAACTGGGCTGACACTGGTGGATGGGTGACGCTTCAATTTCACGTCCCACTACAGGTACTCGAGGGAGCTGTAGAGGGCAAAAACTGTAGTGGAAGACAGAGATTTGAATACGTAAAGCAAATAATTGAGGACGTAGGTTGCAAATGCTACTCTGAGATGCAGAGGTTAGCACAGGAAAGGAATTCGTGGCGGGCCGCATCAAACCAGTCAGTAGACTGATGACCAAAAAAAAAAAGGTATCCTCAGCCTTGATGACAGCTTCCACTCTCACAGGTATACGTTCGATCAGGTGCTGGAAGGTTTCTTGGGGAATTGCACCCCTTTCTACACGGAGTGTTGCACTGAGGAGAGGTATCGATGTCGGTACATAAAGCAAGTACATGAAATACCACTTGGGCATTCGCTAACTTTTTTGCAATGTCCTTACAACCAGCAATGCTGTTAACCAGACCCTTGCTGATTAATCAACACATGTCCAAACACTAACACAGTGATTTAACCTTTGAGACTTTACACGTACAGTATGACTAACAGAAATGTGTGCAGTAAAATGAATCCCTGCTATTTACTTAATTTGGAAAACTGGTGTCTATACAACTTACAATTTTACAACATAAGAATACAATTACAAATTTACAGGAAATGTCATTAAAGAATATGATAATACAGATAACAATTATAGTAATACAGTCTGTACAATGGAATAGAAATAAACATATACATGAGTATTCCTGAAATTGTGACATAAGTAAAGAAATGAAAAATGAGAATATCCATTGAAATATTAACGTGACATAGTAGCATTAAAGGAAAACAGAACAGAATAAATAGTGCCTAAATATCTTTCCAAAGTACAGAATGTATTAGATTTAAGGATAACAGTATTCCTCATCATTGTAAATGCAGCTTAGTACTAGAAGAGATAAACTCAGATAATCTTATCAAGTAAACACACAGTGACAAGAAGAACACAGATATACAAGAGTACACATAAACACATAGTGGAATGACACGAAAGGAAAGAACAGAGTTTGTTTTCAGTGTAACATTCGGTACGGCAGTACTTGTGATACTTCATTTCCAATCAAAACTTCGTATTCCCACAGATCTTTTCTTCTTATTTCAACATCTGTTCCCACAAAAAAAAATCCTAAATAAACATTCTTTCTGTATTTACTTATTCACATTTCTTACATCATCATTTATTTTCCATTATCTTACCTCACCATTTGTTTCCAAGAAAATCCTACCTAAACCAGTTGTCCCTAAACCCTACTTATCATTTCATTTCCTGTTTCATGTTTCAAAATAACTATTGCTCAAAATACAATACTCTTTGCTCAACCTTCTTTTTAGCTTCTGAATACATTTCTTCCCAATTCATCACAACTCATTCTCTTATATAGCCTACCCCACTTAAACTAGCTTAAATCTACTGAGCTCAAGTACATAAACTAGAGACCGGGGCAATGCCGCAGCACAAAACAGTTAACACAAACAGCAATGACAAAAAATGCAAATTGGCAAAACAAGCAGCAGTATATCTAAATTAGCAAAGCAAATGCAATATTACAACTAATATAAGGCAATAGGCAGCAAACTAGAAAAATAAATCATTGGTAAAACTTACTTATAGAATTAGTATAAAATAAAATTCAGTAGGACAATGCCTAGCAAATAGCAGCAGAAAATGCAATAACTTATACCTAAACGTGACAAAGCGCAAGCAGAAAACATATTACAGTAAAGATAGCAGTGCAGATAAGGGAATGTCTATTTACATCTTAATACCTACGTCACATCTTAATACTAAAGTGATGCAACACAACAACCTATTCCACCAAAAAATTACCAAGTCCTTGAAAAGGAAATTATGTACACAGTTCCAGTTATCAGTCACTTCTCCTTCTTATGCTTCTTTCGTTTTCTAGTGCTTCATTTTTTTAAAGAATGTAGATCATAAAAATATTATTTTATAAATCTGTAGACAGATGGTGTGTACATTAGTAATTGTATTAAATTTTATTTTATAAAACCAGCGCTACAACACCACTAGAAACTAGATATTAAATAAAATAAACAAATATGTACAGGGCAAAGCAAAAAACAGCATCACCCACTAGCCATATGGTGGTTCATAAGTCAGTAAAAATTCTCTCAATTCTCCTAGGAAGATACTTGTCATAATCAGGTGTGTAAATGTAAAAATATTTCTCATCACTTCATAAACATTTCTGTAAGTAGCACAAAGTACAAGCTCTAGAGTGCAATTATATGTTTCCAAGTTATAGCGTGTCGCGTTTGTGATGCGTTCTGAAAAGAAATGTCAATAACGAGGTCAACAGCCTATCTTTTCTACAACCATGCGAGCGCTTTCGAAAGTGTGGGTAGCTTCGAAGCGGCCAAAGCAGCACAAGGAAAGTTAAAAGTCCACACAACAATAAGTATACATCAAAGCATGTAGCGCCTAGCTCCGCGCAGCGTTACGTCGAGGTAACATACACACTTTACCGAAATATTTACGACAGCAGTCCCCGCTACAATTATAGCTTGAAAACCAATAAAAAAACTTCATAGGTTGAAAATTTATGTTAGAAGTGTATAGAAACGAAATCTCACGAATCACAGAGTCCAAAAATTTCTGTCGACATTGTGGTACTCAAATTCAGATCGACCTTCACATCTCATAACTCTTCACGTACGATTCTATAATAACATTTCATAACAGATCATTCACGTATCAATAATCTCAAAACCACTGAAAAAAATCTCTCTGCTCGCTTCAATAGTCATTTATCTCAAATGTACTTCAAAAATCATGATCCCATACAAAATACATAACTCAAATCTCTCGTAGTATCACAGTCGTTCCTAATGTAAATGTGAAAAGTTCAGACAAAGTACAATTTTATACGTGTGAAGTAATGTAACTGTATAATTATTTAAATATGTGTCACTGACGTAGTAAAAAAATATGTTTGTCTCTCTCAGTTAAATGATCAGAGAGCTGTGTAATTCTGCGTTAGAGAAATATGGTACTGATGTATGAAGTTGTATAAGCAAGTACCCCTGAGCGTCAATGTAATTATACCCTCAGATGTTACAGATAAGAACAACGGAATAAAATGTATCGCCGAAAACCTTCTCTGTATCATTGTAGTCCTAAAATATTTCTAACAATATTCAAAGCACGAAGGATAATCACTCAAATGCGTGTCATATAGCTCTAAACTGTGCGTCTTGCTGTAATATAATTTCTGCCATTGGCTAACGGTAAAACTGTGCCAAGTATCGTTGTTATCGTCGTACATAAGCAAAGTTCTCCAGAAGTCAACTTGTCATCTACAAAAGTAAAAACGCTATGCATATTACGTACATTACTGTGACCAAGGAAGTACTCTACTGTAACGTATTGTTGTGTTACGAAAAATACCTACCTCACTTTAGCTATGTCACAAAAGCCATTACCAAAATATGTTTTACCCTCCTGAAGAACGCAGAAAACTGTGCGGACATGAAACAAATGCAGCGCAAAAGTAGTAATAAAAACTGTGTCACTCATTAGTAGCGTTGTAGTATAATCTTGTAGCTGTCAAACAAACCGAATACTCTGTCATCTTTAATCTCTCAGAAAGTGCTTTAAATAAAATATGTCTCTTCAAGTAAACCAATATATTGCAGTAAAAGCTCATCAGCAGTTCATGCTCCAAGTATGTAAGCCTTATAGTCGCTACGTAATCCTGCAACCAACAAACAAAAATGTACACAAACAGAGACTGTGTCGTCTGTTCCCTATAAAAGTGGACTCGTAAAGTTACTGTCTTAATAAACTCCATAGGTTCTTGACTGGATAGTTCACTTCAAAACATTGTTGCATGATAACAGTTTAGTTGCGGCAAAGCGTAATAGTAACGTGACGTAAAAAATTTTATAGTAAAGACAACGTTAAAAAGCTAATTATCTCTCAATAAACGGTCGGTTTTACGTGAGAAATGTGGGACAATCTCCCCTTTCTATATTTTGTTTGTACTTTAATGACCAATTATGAGGAAAGCAGTAAGAAAATTTACAAAATTACGGCCTCCCGTCGGGTAGACCGTTCGCCAGGTGTGAGGCATTCGATTTGACACCACTTCAGCGACTTGCGCGCCGATGGGGATGAAATGATAATGATTAGGACAACACAACACCCAGTCCCTAAGCGGAGAAAATCTCTGAGCCAGCCAGGAATCGAACCCGGGCCCTTAGCATTGGTATTCTGTTGCGATGGCCACTCAGCTACTGGGGGCGGACGACTGGGTAATGAAATGGATAATAAAATACGTGGATTAGACTCTCAAAGTAATCAGGGTTTTAAACCGTCAGAAAAGTTTGATAATAAATTTTAAAGAGGATATTTAGGGGGAAATGGATCACAGAATTTCATTCATAAGTGATTGCCTAAAAGATGAGATACTGCAGCTTAACGAAAGTGTGAAAGGCAAAATTCGCTATGCCGAACAAGAATGTTACAGTGATATTGTAACGGTAAAATGTGAGCTAACTAACCATATAAAGCAAGTTGCTGAAGCTAGTAAACAGCTAGGTGAACAGTCAAGTGGTGACATTAAAAAAGTACAGGCCCAAGTAGATAGTGCTGAAAAAGCCTCTAATGAGGATCACAAAAGTGTGGCTGATAATATTAAGGAGGACCGTGACAAATGTAAAGAGTTTGGAGGGCACGTGTGTACAAGAATAGATGATTTAGAAACTAACTTATCAGAATTTAGTACAGCAGTAAATGGTGACCTACAAGAGCATAGCATTAGACTAACCAATTTAGAATAGAACTACTACCAGTGGTGGTAATGTAATAATAAATAGTGTTGTAGAGTCCTCTGAAGTTACATATGTTACCCATAGACAGTTTTTGAGATTTGATCCCAATAATTGTGAGCATCCCAAGGATTTCTCGGGTGATTTTGAGGATATGTGGTCTATGTCATGGAATGACAAACAGAAAATGGGCGTTGTGGTATCTAATCTTATGGGAGAAACTGGTGTTTGGGGAAATTTAGCTATAGACAAGTATTACAACATGGAAAGGTTGAAACAGGCTATCTTTGAGGAATACTGGAGAAAACGAAATCGGATGGGAGTTTTAAAAAGTTATGGTAATGTGAAATTCTTAATCCAAACAAAGACCCTATTAAGAGGTATGTGCAGAAATGGGTTACTGTTTCGTCTTACATGACTACGAAGTTAGACATATAACAAGTTATAGTGGGGTTAGAAAACACGTTGCCATTTTACTGGAGAAATGAAATAATATCTCCACGCAGAAAGGACACTAACAAGTTCATCTGTTACTTGCTACCGGTCGAGAATCTTTTGAAAGAAGACGAAAATAATAATAGTGATTATAGGGCTCCTACCAGGCAAAAAGAACTGCAGGTAAACAGAATAGGTGTGCAGAAAGCTATCACAGAGTACGGTCCAGAGCACGAGGGGGCTTTACTGGATATAGACATTACGACAGCAACAGGAATGATAGTTATCAAAATCGGCAGTCAGCTGTCAGAGCAGAACAGTATTCAAGACAGCTGAATGAATGGAGCGCTACGGCTAACGGCAGAATAGGCGATGAGGAAAACTGGTAGCAGTCTGTAAGGGTGCCAGCGTTTGTACACTGCCAAAATGTAGGTTCAGCCCACTAGCAAAGGCCTTTGGAAGCCAGCTCCCAACTCAACAACACAGTAGTGGAACAGATACTATAAGCCCATTGTAGGAAAGGGAGGAAGTGAGCGTATTTACTTTCCAGGGAAACGTGAGAGAATTTTGTGAAAGATTAGATTTCGTCGCGAATATAGGAACCAGGTTAACAAGGAACAGGACTTACCTCATAACACTGTGGAACTAGATATTAGTCTAACTGTACTAAAGTGGATCATATAGGAAAAAATCACTGTAGGCGGGGCAAGCTTAAGAGAGGAGGCATGCGAAGTTTTAGCTAGAATAATTGAGATTGTCTGATGGTGATGAACAATTCCAGATGTCAAAGAAGATGTAAGTAGGGTGGAAGAAATCTCATCGAATAGTGACGCGGCCAATGAAGTAGATAAAATTCTAACAACATAGGAGGAAGTGTTGCAGAATCCGAGAGTATTAGAGAAGATGCATATTTGCAGAAATGTTTTGAATTGTCACTGATAGACAGATTACTTAAAACTGTCATAATTAAAGAGGGAAAGAACCTCATACATATGTGTGTTATTCCATCACAAGGTATATACTTGATAGTGGTCCAGATGAAATTGTTATGCCAATAAATTTTGTAGATTCTGTTCCCAATCGGATAGAAACAGTTATTGAGCCCGTCCCCACAATAAACATTATAAAATCCACAGGTAAAAGTAAGAAACCGGTAACTCATGAGGTCATGTTACCTCTAAAGATTCAGGGTGAGAAACTGTACGAGAATCTCGTTATAATTTTCTGGTGTGTGGAGGCACTGTTTGGGACAGATTTTCTGCAAAACTACAAAGGGAAGGTTGAAGTTGGTAATCTTAACAATTCCATTTGCAAAGAGATAGCGAAATCCAGCAGGGGAGAAATGTTATGTGCCTATACGTTGGTGCAGAAAAAGAAGTTATCGTGGGGTACAATGGAAGGAAAGGAAAGGAAAGGAAAGGAGAGGAAAGGAAGGAAAAGTGTATACAGAAAGATGATTGGGACAGTAGTAATTAACAGCCCTCAGGGGACATGTTTTCTTAGCGACATCAGGTATATCGAGTAAACTAGGCATACAGAGCTGTCGGCAATATCATTTTATTTTCGTTTTTCGTATTGTCAACCTCTCTCTTCTTAACTCAAGACTTTTGCTATCGTCTGTTCTTCCTTCACTATCTTGAGTGGGTAGTGTACATAGCTTTTCGTAGGAGATAGAAGTAATTGACAAAACACCAACGAACACATTTCAGTACAAAAATACTAAATAGTGGAAGAGGAAAGAGTTAGAAGAATATTTGAAAGTGTAAAATGTTAGTGTTCTGGAATATACCTGTACCTGTTTATGTAAGACCTTCAGAGAGACAAAATATAAAGCCAAGAGAATTGTGGAAAAATGAAGGTGAACATGTATATTTTGTGAGAACTTCAACTCAGCCACTTATTGTATTTGTTCAATAATTTTAATTCATTACGTATTTTTACATATGTAAAGCATATAAAACAGTAGGCGATAGCCTTAATATTCAAAGACTTTCTAAAGTAGGGTAATGAGTTTACTAGTATTTGAAAGCAAAGTTGGAGAATTTGCATAGTAAAGAGAGAATGCTTCTCAGTTGTAACTTTCTGAGTGAATATGAACCTGTAGTGCCTTGTTGAAGATTGCTCTTTCGGAATTTGAGTTGAGTAATGATAGGGACAGTTTTAGTACCATTTGCTTTTGAGCAGTAAAGATTAGTTCACTATTTACTGAAAACAACAATTTTTCTGAAGAAGAATGTATGTTGAATAATACTTTAGCGGGGTCATGTTATTACTTGATGTGTAAAGTCAAAAAAATTCAGATAATTAGGTTTGTAAATAGCGAGAAACAAATATGTGCATATTAGGAAGGAATACGCATAACATTCTTCTTTGATTGTTTGGCATAGATTTACTGTGCTTTGAAGGTATGTCCCTTATGAAAACTGGATACGGGACGCTCGTAAACCTGGTAGATGAATGGACGTTGATGATTATGAAGCAAGTACATGCGGAACTGGTGTAATAATAAATGTGAAAAGGCATTCCCATGCTGTTTCGCTGAAAAGTTGGTGCTGAAATTGTACCATTTTTTTGTAGACGGTCACCATAACGAGAAAATGGTTGTGAAAGACAACAAATGGTTCCCTTTTCATACGATTGTCGAATGTTTAGGACGCCATACCGATATTTGTGAGACGTTTGTAGAATAGTGTACTTAGTTAAATGAGAGTCGGCCTCCAGACCACCTCTACATACCGTAGATTATTTAATGTTGTTTTCTTATGTTATAGTGTAGCAACTCAGTAGACTTTCATTACGAAAACTTCTTTTCACTATGAAAATGAGGTTAGCAAGAAACAGGAGTTACCTCTATGAAACTTCCTGGCAGATTAATACTCTGTGCCGGGCCGAGACACGAACTCGGGACCTTTGCATCTAGCTTCTGTAAAGTTTGGAAGGTAGGACACGAGGTACTGGCAGAAGGAAAGCTGTGAAGAATGGGCGTGAGTCGTGCTTCGGTAGCTCAATTGGTAAAGCACTTGCCCGCGAAAGGCAAAGGTCCCGAGTTCGAGTCTCGGCCCGGCACACTGTTTTAATCTGCCAGGAAGTTTCATATCAGCGCAAACTCCGCTGCAGAGTGAATACCTAATTCAGGAGTTACCTCATCAGACTGGCCCATCTTACCATCAAATCTGAAAGGGGTGCAGTGGGGAGTTTCGCATGGTAGCAACTCTGTCCTAGACCAGCAAACTGACCAGGAAGATCACCCTGGCGACGTTGAACCACCTACAAGCGAGGGAGCATCTTAGCAGTAACCTTCTGCAGGGCTTTATTCTCAATCCAAAAGCTTTTTTTAAAAGAAAACTGCATCACTCGCATTTAGTTAAGCGGTCTCCGTCCCTGTTGTGCCTGTTATACCAGATAGCCTCCCTCCAGTCTCACTTTTTATTGCTGGCCTTCGGATTAATGGCCGCAAGAAGGAGGTCTCTTATTGACTACAGATATGATATCGGAGAGAAATGGAAACGAAAAGATCAGCTTGACTGATGTGGTCTTGTGCGTTTCGTGCATAGCTGTATTAAACGCGAAAATAAGCCATTTCACCTGTTGTACCGCTGGTTTTGAGTCTGACAGTTAAACTCAATCAGGGGTGACTACAGGCTACGATCAACTCGTTCCACTTATGTTGGCTGCCAGTAACAGGGAGTGCTCGTTACGAGAAATTGCACTACTAAAACAAAACCTCCTGAATTCTTGAGACAAAAGAGCTGGCAGAGTGTCACTTATTGAAGTCTTAGGGCCCCCAGACATTGAAAATGTTTTGGTCAGGTGCTGAGCAGTAACGTTGCTTGCATGGATTTATTCAGAAGCTACTGAACAAAACGAGTAAATGCGTCAAGCACCACCAGTGTGCCGGTGAACACTTTCAGTGCGGCCCCAAATAAATAGCTTATCCATAGGTTTCTTTTCCTGGCTGGAACGTAGATATTTCCCCTACAGGTATTAGAATTAGGTTTAGTCATTTTAAATTTTGGTATCGGTCGATCAATCTCCGTACACTCCCGTTCAATGTGGTGAAGTTAATTTTTTTTCTAATATACCTAATGAGTTTGTAAACACGAAGTGTTCCCTGATGGATTCAGTTTTTTCTGGAGACAGCTTAGTATTCCCGTCAAGAAGATATGGTAACATAAAGGGCCTTTATTGATGGAACAACCAGTTACCGGTTTACGGTCAGAAAACTGTGTCTGACGTCCATTAATCGAATACTCTCGTCTTGTTTTTCTCCTAAGTAAGCAAACAGCGCGGGGATCTCTCAAAAATGGTTCAAATGGTTCTGAGCACTATGGGACTTAACATCTGAGGTCATCAGTCGGCTAGAACTGACAACTACTTAAACCAAACTAACATAAGGATATCACACACATCCATGCCCGAGGCAGGTTCGAACCTGCGACCGTAGCAGTTGTGCGGTGCCGGACTGAAGCGCCTAGAAACGCTCGACCACCGCGGCCGTTTGGGATCTCTCCCAGAACAGAGTAAACACATAGAGAATCGTGGTAAACTTCAGGGCTCTCAGATACTTCCGACTCTCATTCGAACATATGACTGCGGGCGTCAGCCACTGGTTGCCGGAACTTCTGGTATGCTTTCCGTCTATACAGGTGGTGAATCACAACCACTGGACAGCAAGATAAATTATCAACCGAAATTAGGTATATGTATGACAGCCGCGTTAGCCATTTGCAAGACGGCGAAAGCGGAGTTATTGTTGTTCGTCCACCAAACTTTTTCACCTTTTACACGCAACTGATTCAGTGGTGCAGCAAGTTGGGTGAAATTGCGGATACTTTCGAGAAACTTTAGCATCCCTATAAACATGACCACGCCCTTCTTGTCTTCAGGTGGAGAGAACTGGTCGATGGTTTTAATACCATCCTGATCATTCTTGATTCCATCGGCCGGCACTATGTGCCTCAAAAAGGAAACCTCCCTGTGAGCTAAATTTACTTTGGAAGATTTAACAATCAGTCCTGCTTTCTGCAGACGGTGCAAGACGTGGCAAAGACGACAAATATTTTTAACGAAGGTTTTACTGTAAATTGCAATGTCATCCAAATAACTGTAAATACATTTAAATTTTAGTTACCCCAACACTAAATCCAGGAGACGCAACATTACCGCTGCTCCAGTGTGTAATCCAAAAGGAACTCAGTTATATGCAACCAAATTCCAGTCTGTACAAAATGCAATCAGGTACTCTGACTCTGCGGTGGAAAGCAACTTATGACAGGTCTGATTAAGATACAGTCTTTTTGAAGTACACTGCTCCCGAACACAGGGTAGAACACTAATGGAGTTCAGATAATGGCACTCATTATCATACTATGATATCCCACACCACTGGGCATAGGAACCAGAAAAACAGGGGAGTCATGGAGAGACACAGACGGCCTAATCTTATCATCCGCGAACAAGTCAGCTCAGCACACAGACTTGAAGAAGACCTCTAGCAATAGTGGCCGAAACTTCGAACAATTTTATAAATTGTCAAAGCGGTATACAGCCCAGAAGAATTTTATTGATAGCTGAATAATGGTTTTACGAAATACTTCGTTTTTGGAGGAGACAGCCGATAAGGTGAGTAGCAGATAGGGCTGGATCTTCAATAAATTTTGGCAGGGCGGAGACTAGAATTGTAGCAAAAATACAACAAACATAATTATTGAAAGATTGTTTGATTTAACTAAGAATTTGAAGAGTTTGTTGTTATACTTTTGTGCCAATGACATCAACTACGTATGATCATGGGGCTGTGTTTGTTACTGATCACTCTAGCCTCCATCACTTAAACATACGTTTGAGACAAATACATAGGTTTACAGCTAGAACAGTTCGCAATCGTTACACTTTAGTAATTAGTTCTGCAGTGACATATGAAGTTTAGGTCATTGATTACACATATCTTACTTCGGTGTAACACAGAGTAATCTGCTCCCAGCCGTTGCTGCTGAAGTTGTCGTACCAGTCCATTTCACCTGTCGACTGTATCTAGTTAAATGAATTCCATGAAATAATCCAGGTACCAAGTCGTTTTATAGTGTTTCATTAATGACAAGCTGCAGAGCGTCTTCTTGGTGGGAGCCCACTCCACATAACAGGCTACATACTCACCAAAACCGTACAACAATTGGATTATTACACTGACGTGTGACACAGTGATTGCGTCTGTAAACTGTCTCTGACAGAGTCTCCTCTGAAACTTCTGCTCCCAGTATTTATGTGTGCTTAAAATGAAGTCAACAAAATTATAGTACAAATTTATAAAAATAACAATTAAAAGTTCAAAGTTATTATGAATGATTATACACGAAACCTTTCTTTTTTATGCCCAATCTCCCATAAAAATATACAATGTAAAAGATTTTTACATAAGATACACATTACATTATACAAAATAGTGAAAAGCAACGATGCCAACCTAATTTTTCTTAATTATGACTTAATTAGTGAATGGAAAAAATGCTAGCATGTATTAGACAAACATAACATACAAGCAAAAAAATTAAATAACGGATTTCATGAAATTTAACATATTATACAAAATCACTTATTTTGTGCAGGTGTACTAGACAATTGCAATTACGAAACTTGCAATAAACTGCCTTTTCGGATAGTATTTACTAGGGTATCGGAAAAGGAATGTAAAACAAGAGGTTGTTTTATTTCAATAAACCTTCAAAGAGGTCTGGGTATCTTCAAGAGCTAAAGCTCTTCTTCAGAAATAAAAAGCTATGCTTTAAAATTGACAATACTCATAAACGCTACAAAAAGAATAAACCTTACAACTCAATATATGAAATTCTTTAAAGGCATTGAATACAGTGACATGTTTTTGATTTTAGTGTGCAGCCTTCACAAAATTGGTTTCCATGTGTTCTTTCACATCACCCATTTCATGATTCTTGCACTTCAGTTTCCTTATCTCTCTGTTTCATAGAAGAGTCCTTCAGTCACTTTTCAGGCATCGCTTTACCATCGGTCTGAAAGTTCCAGTCTGCATCAGTTCACAAAATATTGATACATAATACATATATAAGAAAAGACATATGCATAAGAAAATATCAAATATTATAAAAATATGAGGTATTACGTAATTGGATTAACAGTTCAAGAAATTATTTAACAATATTCGTAAGAAGTGTTTCTGTATCGAGCATTGCTCATCTCCTGAGTGTCAGTCATATTCATTGTATATAGTGTAATATTTGTCTTCGACAAAAAGGTGACAAAATATTCATTTACAAATTCAGATAAGTTTCATTAGTATTTCACCTTGTACAGTCTTAGTTAATTTACAGTTCCCATTTTACCAATGCATCGACTTTCACTGTAAGCTGTGTGCCAGACCCTCTTTAGTCTAACACAGAATAATCAAGACCCTTCCTGTTTGACAACACTAAGATAAAATCTGACAGAGTTAGGGCAAATGTGATAACCCAGTGACAAACCGAACAGCTTTAGGTAGAGCTTGACACCACATAGACAATTAAGTCCAACTTTAGATAAATTTTTCATTATTATTCTCGTAGCAAAACCATATTTGAGGTTCTATTCCATCTCACAGAAAACTTTTGAAGCAAATGCGGGTAATTTCAAGTCAGTGAAACAAAATTATGTCAATATATTCAAATATAACCTATTTCCTTTCTCTTCTATACATAATTCTTGGTTCTAGTACTTGTTGTGTGTCACCCGTCTTTCACTATGGCTTACACCTACATTCCTGAGAATTTCGAAGATATGGCACCATTTTACGCTGTATAACTCTATTTCTGAGTCGACTAATAATAGGAAAGTGCTTTGCTTCTATTTAGTCTCACTTCATTTATGAACCTCAAAGTAACAACGGCCTCTTTTGTGCTTAAAACGAAATACTTCCTTTAAGGAACCAGCGATCAAAATTAATTACATAATCCTCAACAACCATATTACATCCAAGACATTTAAGATGAAACAGTAATATATAACATCAGTAAGCTGCAGTCCCAAGTTTTAAGCAGCACGTTTCAGGTGGACTGCACTGCAACAGTACAATACAAGTCCCTCAGAGGATCTCCCCACACAGGAAGTTATTGCCGCAATCGGCAAAATATCAACATTATTCCATGTACAGACCTAAAACAAACTAAAAGCTCTCTTACGTTTGGTACAGTTAATTCACTTTCAACATAACATATATCAGAAGACTAGCCCTAGGACGGCACCGACACCCCGCAGTTTAGCACGTGAAAAACTACAGCAATGCACCCATCACGTATCCTTACATAATCCAAGAACAGAGAGCCGGTTCCCCAATAGCGGAACATTTAACCACGCGCAGCGTGTGGGTTTGTGGGATGCTGATCTCGCCCTTAACCTCAACAACAGTTCAAATACTAGTCAGCCTACAATCTTGAACCACCATACACATTCCTTCAGTTACTGCATAGAAAGCCAATGAGATGGGCAAACAGACCAGCATATGATAAAAGCTTAAGCAATTTCCCTACTAGACAACACTTATGAATAGTAGCCGTAATTTTTTTTAAACGTGAGCACACCCACATTCAAAAGACAAACAACGCCAATCAGAAGGACAGTAGCGCGTAAGCAAGTAGCAATGGTAACTTCTGCTTAGATTAGCTACAAATCAGAGAGTGTTTTAACACACCAGAGAACAATCTTTGCAACAGTCTTTTAAACAATAGCAAATTACTCACACGTGTATTCCCCCACGATTTCGATTCGCAAAGCCATAGACAAAACGTGGAGAACGTATCACTTAGACCAACATAATGGTGCTCCCTCAGTTACTCCAAATAACAGGCTCCCTTAGTTGCACAGCAAAGAACCAGACCTAAAGAAACCACCACAGTTTTCGCCTCTAAATTGTCACAGTACAAGTGAGACTCAATCACAAATGTAATTTCAGATCACCAGTTCCCGTATAGTCAATACAAGCGCCTGATTTTCACCCGTTTATAACTGCAGGCAGCAACAACGTACGGAAAAGAGCGTAGACACAAGCTCTAACCAATTCTCTTCTCCGAAAGCAGACACCGGAACTCTCAGGAACCACCGGGACATCAAATGCAAAAATCGTTACTCATTCATACAAATTACAGGACGCCCGCCTCCCGCTGCTTGCTACGGCGCCTTCCGTTCAGAGCCTACTTTTATATTTCTATGCGATAGGTACGGTCCCACACTCGCTGCGTCAACCCGACAACCGTCTTCCACCACGTCCCGGAGCACACCCCGACAGGACCTCGCCTCGTTACTCCTTGCGTAGGCCCCAGAGGACGCTTCTTACCGCCTTGACCGCAGCAGGAAAGATAAACCACCAGAGTGGCACTATCGATATGAGCCGCCACGGCTCACACTCGTCTGCCGTTAACCGCTGAATATTATTTATCTAAAACGAAATCCTTACAGAAGTGGGACGTGACAGTAGTGTGTGTTTGCCACATACAGGTGTCATGCATTTTATGTAAATATTCCATTTTTCAATCAATTCACTCTCGCCTTTGCGTTTAGCAGTGGAACTCCTGTTGCTCTGTGAATGTTGACGCCTTTGCTTTTAATTTGGCCATAGATTGTTTTGGCTTTCCTGCCCGCTGAAACAGTCCTTCCGACGACAACTTCCTATTCGACTTCTTCGCATCTTTCCTGCGGCCTTTTGCCTTGTCTTTCGAGCCTTCGTTTCATTTCATTCCTAAGTAACTTGCACTGCAGTAACCATGACTTCGCTGAACATTTTTAACTCCTTCTTTCACTGATCAACTGAAGTATATCTTCTGTTCCATAAGGTTTTCGTCCTTGTACTGAAGCTAAATTACAAAGTGGAAACAAACGTTTTGGAAACAGTAATGTGATTTGTGAAATGTTTTGCCAAAGAGTAACAAATAACATACAATAGAGAATATTCTTAATCGATGGTTCATTTGCTGTACGTGATTTCGAGCATAGTTTGTATTGTATTGTACTGTACAGAACTGGAGATCTCGAAACGACGGAGAGGCTTCGTCCCCGCAGTAGACCTGAGTGATTTACAACCCCACAACAGGCTACAGCAGTCCGCTCACCCCACCGCTGCTCCACACCAAACCCAGGGTTATTGTGCGGTTCGGAACCCTGTGAACCTCCCTAAGAATGTCTCACACCAAACGAGTTTGCATGGTAGAGTAATTATGCTGTACGCGTACGTGGAGACGGTGTTTGCGGAGCAATCGCCGCCATAGTGTAACTGAGGCAGAATCAGGGTAACCAGTCCTCAGTCGCCGAGGCGGATGGAAAACCGCCTTAAAAACCATCCACAGACTGGCCGGCACACCGCACCTCTGCACTAACCCGCCGGGTGGATTCGTGCCGGAGACTGGCACGCCTTCCCACTCGGAAAGCAGTGCGCTAGACCGCACAGCTAACCGAGCGGGATGAACACAATTTAATAATGTGTGAATAATTTTCTTATATACACTGTTTCCCACTCTGTTTCTTCCTTTCAGACAAATTATTTCACATAACGTTTGACCGTTCTTTTCGAGGAATGGACCCCATGCTGGTCAGTTTGATACCTCCATTGTCCACCAACCAAGCTTTGTTCAGCTACGCATATTCGGACAAAATTTTCGCTCATCTCATTTACTAAGATATTCATAATTAACCTAATTATTTTCTAGCAACTACAACGGTTTTTTTAACCTAAACTTCACGCTGTGTAATTTGATATCCCGTCTGTCTGTTTCCCACTCTTCATCTGGCCGTGACAATTCTTCGGACAAAAGTCCATTGTGTACCTTTCCCTCAAAGCATTTATTAGGAGTCCTTAAGTATCCTGGTTACTTTCAAGCCATTCAACATTTTATCTACTCATCTCGCTAGTAGCTTGGATACCTCGTTTGTGCTTTTACCGCTCATCGTTTGAGCATGTAAATTCGGACAAATACTTTCCTTTCAAACACTAATTAAGTTTTTCTAACTTGCCCTGATTACGTTGTAGGAATCAGATCTCCCTTTGTAAAACAAAACATAATGCTGGTCAGCTAGCCTTCATGTGCACCTTTCAGAAAAGTTAAACTAAAAACTAAACTCCTCCCGATCGGACCATGAAGGCCCAACGGCACCGACAGGCCGCCTTGTCACCCTCAGGCCATAGGCGTCACTGGATTGGGACACGGAGAGTCATGTAGTCAGCACACCACTCTCGCGGCCGTATGTCAGTTTCAGAGACCGTTCAGAAAGCTTAACTCTCTGCATATGGATCAAAAAGTGCAACAAGCTGTTTGTCAATAATTCTGCAGAAACGTATCACGGACTCCCAGGTGACCCTTGTCTACCGAAGCTGCTGCTCTTTCTCTACAGACTATGTAAGCTTGGTTCAGTTCCCAAGTTGAAACATTCTAAGCAACTGCAGACTGTAAACTGTTGCGTAATCTCTGTTCGGCGTTTTGTGTGATAACGTGTCCAATTAACTTTAGCCTCCATGCCGTATTTCGTTTCCTTGGGGAAACCAGTTTCCAGTTGATCGTGGAATAACACATTTGAAGACAGCACTTCCTGTGTACACAGTTCCCTGAAAAAGAAGTATTAGCCCTGAACCACATATCTGATATCTTACGTGTCCCAAAATCCGTTCAAAGTGGATAAGCACGTAGTAGTAAGTAACCCGGTAATCCGAAAACACATAAACCAAATGAAGACTGTCAATTTTAAATTATTGCTTATGTTCCACTATTTAACTCTGAAGTGCATCTGATAACACCACGCTGGGTAGCCGTGCGGTTAGAGGTGTCACGTCAGGGATTGCGCGGCCCCTCCCGCCGGAGGTTCAAGTCCTCTCTCAGGAATGGGTGTGTGTGACGTTCTTAGCATAAGTTACCTGAAATAGCGTTTAAGTCTACGGTCCGATGAGCTCAGCAGTTTGGTCCCTTAGGAATTCAAACTCACACACATACCTGATATCTCTGACAGAACACCAGGTGGCAGGTGAAAATTTCAGACAGATAGTGGCTGTCTCCAACCTTCTGTGCAAGTAAAAACATTTATGTGCCATGCAGTCAGGACGTTAAATACCGGCTCTACTCAACAGAACAGGATAAAATAAGAGAGAACTACGTTGATATTAGACAGTTACAAATAAAAAAGTCTAAAATACGAATAAATGCCCACTCTACTAAAGACATCAGGAAAATAAAATAAATCTATGCTGACTTTCGACAGTTACGTACAGAAACTTCTGTGATAAAAAGAAACAAAAAAAAAAAATTCATTACATTGTAAGCTATGCGCTCCTACAAAAATACTAGTAACTGTTTGAGTCATTTTCAAACTGCAAGTTATGTAAGAATAAGCGTGCATGTCAGTAAATATGGATATCATCTTTAATCGAAAGTATTAAACAATATAGGAACACACATAAGAGCATTTTGATGGGGAGAGGTAAGTTTAAATCATTGCTGAATATGTAGTTTCTATTTACACAATAATTCGTGCGTTAAACTAGTCCAGCACTGCACGGCTGTTTGAATGTGTGCTGATAACAAACCTTTCTTGAAATATATTCAGAATTATGACTTGCGACATATTCGCAATAAGGCTTCACTGCAAACCAGGAAATATTGTTTTTTCTGTAAATACTGTGATGGGTCACTGAATTTTGCTAAGCTTCTAGTGGATAAAGTGGTCAAGGATGACGCTTTATTAACAACTATAGTACAAAGTAATATATCCAGTTACAGTTCCATTTTGAGCAAGTACACCAAGTCCTTTCATCCATACATGAATTTTCTTATCATTACTAACTTTTCTACAGGAACGGGTATACAATGTAAATGGCGTATTACTATGTACATAACTAGGTCTACTTTGTGTCTTAGGATCTATTCCACAATGCCAAGTCTTGTAAGCGATGACATCTCGATCGGCGAAAGATTCAAGTCCAGGAAGTGAAGCATTCTCACAACGAACTATGGCTAGGGTAAACCAACCACTACAGGAATTTCCAGTAACAAAATCTAAGGTAAATTTGACCCTGCAGCCACGGAAGAATATAGGTACATTTAAAATAACGGCCTGTGCTGTTCCGTTGCCTCCAACTTTACTTTCGAGCCTAATAATATGTTTGTAGACAGACGTCGGCGGGGCATAGTGCTTCAGTGCTGTTGTAGATAGAGCTCACAGCGGAATGGTTCCGCTGGCGTGCACTGCCCGCTTATATAGAGAACGAATGACCTTGGTTACGTCATGCGCTGATAACGGACTTGGACTCTGCAGCCACCAGCGGGAATGCGTTATCCCGTAAGCGTGCTCCAGTCGCTGCAGGAGCACGCGTACCCGCTGGTGCGTCCGGCATCTCGCAGTGCCAAGTCGTGCGGGTTGCGTCGGCGACTAGCAAGGCGCTCAGCAGAAGAGCGGAGCTATGTATTCGAGTTTTTTCAAACCAAAAAAGCGGATACCGTACGAAGGTAGCTTGATGTACGATGCCATCAAATTACATAAAATACACACTCAGAAACAGACATAAAAACGCTTCTTGCAAGCGCACACACAGCGCCCACGGAATCCACCGGCCAGACTTGATCCTACAAACAGGATAACAACCATATGTATAGAAAACAAAAACTTTCACTCGGTCCTAGTGTCTCACAGCTTTTACTCATGAGCTACAGCTAAAAAAATTGTACAAAAAGGAAGTTTTATAAAATACACTACTAAGTTATAAAAAATGTGCAGTACTATTGAAAAGTGCTTACGAATCGTTAAAACATCAGATGTGCTGCTCACTTATTAACAATGACTAAGATTTTTTAAATGGACGGAATGCGTTCGTATAATTCACCCAGCACAGTTGTGATACTGGCCATGATCAAATGGCTCTGAGCACTATGGGACTTAACTTCTGTGGTCATCAGTCCCCTAGAACTTAGAACTACTTAAACCTAACTATCCTAAGGACATCACACACATCCATGCCCGAAGCAGGATTCGAACCTGCGACCGTAGCGGTCACGCGGTTCCAGACTGAAGCGCCTTTAACCGCACGGCCACACCGGCCGGCGATACTGGCCATGATCAGCGTGTTCATTGCACGTACCATTTATTTCTTATGAGCTACAGATAAGCTAATAATCTGTAATGAGGAAGTAGACCTTCTTAAATTACAGTATTAACTATGTTACATAATTAATTACAGTTGTACAATAGAAGTGCGAATAGAAACATCGGATCTGTTGTTACCACGTGAAGTAACTCAAAGATTTCTTAGCGGGCAGACAGGGCCCGCACAATTCTCCTTCCCCCCTCCCCCACCCACCATCAAGTAGGGAGAACGTGAAACTGGCTTGCCATAATATGCATTGCAACGGAAAAAAAATCGTTTGACAATTACTTTAGTCACCAGTCTTCTGGCTGGTTTGCTGCGGCCAGCCACGAATTCTTCTCCTGTGCCAAAACAGTACTTGTGCCCCACGTCTTTTATCGATGCTCGGAACTCTTAAAAGTGCCAACATGACTGGCGCAGTAGTATCCATAGAACTCATAAAAAATTTAACTATTATGACGAAGCTTGTATGGCTGGTTACTGTGACTCTGCCATTTATACACGCAATGACACGAAATGTGTAATGTATTTGATTCACTCAGGTAGGGAAATGCTGCCATGTTTGCTAATAATGATTTCTGATTCTGTATTTTGTGTAATTTGGAGACATTGTATGTCAAACTGCCTTTCCGTCTCATACATATATACACTCCTGGAAATGGAAAAAAGAACACATTGACACTGGTGTGTCAGACCCACCATACTTGCTCCGGACACTGCGAGAGGGTTGTACAAGCAATGATCACACGCACGGCACAGCGGACACAGCAGGAACCGCGGTGTTGGCCGTCGAATGGCGCTAGCTGCGCTGCATTTGTGCACCGCCGCCGTCAGTGTCAGCCAGTTTGCCGTGGCATACGGAGCTCCATCGCAGTCTTTAACACTGGTAGCATGCCGTGACAGCGTGGACGTCAACCGTATGTGCAGTTGACGGACTTTGAGCGAGGGCGTATAGTGGGCATGCGGGAGGCCGGGTGGACGTACCGCCGAATTGCTCAACACGTGGGGCATGAGGTCTCCACAGTACATCGATGTTGTCGCCAGTGGTCGGCGGAAGGTGCACGTGCCCGTCGACCTGGGACCGGACCGCAGCGACGCACGGATGCACGCCAAGACCGTAGGATCCTACGCAGTGCCGTAGGGGACCGCACCACCACTTCCCAGCAAATTAGGGACACTGTTGCTCCTGGGGTATCGGCGAGGATCATTCGCAACCGTCTCCATGAAGCTGGGCTACGGTCCCGCACACCCTTAGGCCGTCTTCCGCTCACGCCCCAACATCGTGCAGCCCGCCTCCAGTGGTGTCGCGACAGGCGTGAATGGAGGGACGAATGGAGACGTGTCGTCTTCAGCGATGAGAGTCGCTTCTGCCTTGGTGCCAATGATGGTCGTATGCGTGTTTGGCGCCGTGCAGGTGAGTGCCACAATCAGGACTGCATACGACCGAGGCACACAGGGCCAACACCCGGCATCATGGTGTGGGGAGCGATCTCCTACACTGGCCGTACACCACTGGTGATCGTCGAGGGGACACTGAATAGTGCACGGTACATCCAAACCGTCATCGAACCCATCGTTCTACCATTCCTAGACCGGCAAGGGAACTTGCTGTTCCAACAGGACAATGCACGTCCGCATGTATCCCGTGCCACCCAACGTGCTCTAGAAGGTGTAAGTCAACTACCCTGGCCAGCAAGATCTCCGGATCTGTCCCCCATTGAGCATGTTTGGGACTGGATGAAGCGTCGTCTCACGCGGTCTGCACGTCCAGCACGAACGCTGGTCCAACTGAGGCGCCAGGTGGAAATGGCATGGCAAGCCGTTCCACAGGACTACATCCAGCATCTCTACGATCGTCTCCATGGGAGAATAGCAGCCTGCATTGCTGCGAAAGGTGGATATACACTGTACTAGTGCCGACATTGTGCATGCTCTGTTGCCTGTGTCTATGTGCCTGTGGTTCTGTCAGTGTGATCATGTGATGTATCTGACCCCAGGAATGTGTCAATAAAATTTCCCCTTCTTGGGACAATGAATTCACGGTGTTCTTATTTCAATTTCCAGGAGTGTATTTTTTAGGTCTTAACATGGTCACAGCTCACCGAAATTTATTATTAATTTTGTGAACCATGGTGGGATTTATAGCAAGACAAATATTCAGAATAGTGGCGAACATCGGAGAAACTCGACGATAACTTATCTGGGAGAGAATGTATGAAGAAAACGTATTAAAACAGGCAACTGATTACAAACATTATTGTTTGGTTACTAGTCTGATTAAGAGCTCTAGGCAATCAACTCTGTTGTTAGTCAAGAAGATGAGTAGCGGTGAAGGCTATGTTACACAAATCCGAGCGGGAGAGAAAATTGAGTTCAGTCTGACACCAGCACCAACATCTTAGTTGCATCAGTATATTCAACCTGTATTTTCCAAATTCGTTTACTTAGTACCAGTCGTAGAATTACATTTATTGTAATATAGGGATGTAAATGAAAACGGGCCGTGAAAGGTGCATTCGTTTTCCTTAACATAAGCTAACAGTGTGGAGATAATCAACAAAGACCGTCTCCAGAATATTTTGGAGAGCACAATCTTGCGTTCATTAAGAAGGGCAATTTGGTTTCTGACAGATTTACAGACATCTACATATACATCTACACCCATACTCCACAAGCCATCTGACGGTGTGTGGCGGAGTGTACCTTGAGTACCTCTATCGGTTCTCCCTTCTATTCCAGTCTCGGAGACCATGGCTGCGGTTACCCTTGACGCTGCATCACAGACAGAAGAACCAGCGATGGTGTACTCAACGACGAACCTGGGTGCACGAATGGCAAAACGACATTTTTTTCGATGAATCCAGGTTTTGTTTACAGCATCATATGGTCGAATCCATGTTTGGCGACATCGCGGTGAACGCACATTGGGAGCGTGTATTCGTCATCGCCATACTGGCGTATCAACCGGCGTGATGGTATAACATTGGTTACACGTCTCGGTCACCTCTTGTTCGCATGGACGTTACATTTCAGATGTGTTACGACCCGTGGCTCTACCCTTCATTCGATCCCTGCGAAACCCTACTTTTCAGCAGGATAATGCTCGACCGCATGTTGCAGGTCCTGTACAGGCTCTCCTGGATACAGAAAATGTTCGACTGCTGCCCTGGCCAGCACATTCTCCAACCAGCACTGAAAGCGTCTGGTCAATGGTGGCAGAACAACAGGCTCGTCACAATACGCCAGTCACTACTCTTTATGAACTGTGGTATTCTTGCTTGGGCAGCTGTACCTGTACACGCCATCCAAGCTCTGATTGACTCAATGCCCAGGCGTATCTAGGTCGTTATTACAGAAAGAGGTGGTTGTTCTGTGTACTGATTTCTCAGGATCTATGCACCCAAATTGCGTGAAAATGTAATCACATGTCAGTTCTAGTATAATATATTTGTCCAATGAATACCCGTTTATCATTTGCATTTCTTCTTGGTGTAGCAATTTTAATAGCCAGTAGTTCGTAAGTTCGGTATAAAATATTGGCCCAAAACACCTTCCATCCGTTTGTTACTTTATTGCAGCGACCAATGTCATCGCCATATTACGCCATCTCCAGGTCCCCCGACCGACGTGTAGGAAGAATCACTCCTCTGGTCCAGTCAAAATATTGGACAGGATTCAGTTACTGGTAACCGCAGATTTCATATTACCACAGCGATAACTTCGATCATCACCTGCCGAGCCTAGTAGCATGTGTTGCCTACATGTAAGAGATACAGAAAAATCTTACGTGATTTGAATTATGTCGTAATTAACTAAAGTACACTGTCGGAAAAAATCGACACACCAAAAAATAATTAATATACAGCAATGAAATTTTTGGAAAACATTTGTCTAGGTGATATACTTACATGATTAACATTGAAAGACCACAAGGTTAATGGTTCGTTGGTTTGAGGGATAAAGGGACCAAACTACAAGGTCATCGGTCCCGCAAAGTTAATGCAAGCATTAGTCAACTCAATGAAAATGTGAAGTGTTGGCACATTGATAAGCTGTGTAACCACCAGGACGTTGAATGCAAACACGCAAATGTGCATGCACTGCGTCGTACAGGTGCAGGATGTGAGTTTAAAACGATCCATTTATCACAGGTAAGTACTGCGTGGTCGTCATGAGCGGAGCGTGTCCTTACTATTCTCGCTTAGCAACTGTTTATTATTCACAGTTTTCCCAATTTTCGATCCGATCGGGCCGCAGGGACTCTGTTCACGGAATATTTATAAGTGTTTCTACTTAATGTGCCTTTTTCGCATATTTTCGCATCTTAAATACTCCGTAATTCATGTGACTACGGTTTGCTCGTTGTTATATCGTTTTGGTTACCCCTTCAGTAATGCAGACACGGAACTTCTGTTTCGTGACAACTATTCTTTCGAAGATGACCTCAGTAGTCTTCTTTCTTACTGATTCACTAGGCGAGTACCCATCATTGCCTGGGTACGCATTTATTCCAGACATATTTGTCAACCTCCTCCTTCCTTCTCTCTTTCTCTCTCTCTCTCTCTCTCCCATTTTCTCTTTCACCCCTCATTTCCGTCTGCAATTACACTCTTTCAGTCCACCACTTCCATCCCTCTCGCTCTCTATTCATCTCCTGTCTTTCTCTCTGTCCCTCCCTGTCTATCTACACCTCTCCTCTCTATCCACATGCTCCTTCCCCTTACCTACATATCTACATCTATATATATACTCCGCCATCCACCATACGGTGCATGGCGGAGGGTACCTCGTACGACAACTAGCATCTCTCCCTGTTCCACTCCCAAACAGAACGAGGGAAAAATGGATGCCTATATGCCTCTGTACTAGCCCTAATCTCTCTTATCTTATCTTTGTGGTCATTCCACGAAATATAAGTTGGCGGCAGTAAAATTGTACTGCAGTCAGCCTCAAATGTTGGTTCTCCAAATTTCCTCAGTAGCGATTCACGAAAAGAACGCCTTCTTTCCTCTAGAGACTCCCACCCGAGTTCCTGAATCATTTCCGTAACACTCGCGTAATGATCAAACCTGCCAGTAATAAATCTAGCAGCCCACCTCTGAATTGCTTCTATGTCCTCCCTCAATCCGACCTGATAGGGATCCCAAACGCTCATGCAGTACTCAAGAATAGGTCGTATTAGTGTTTTATAAGCGGTCTCCTTTACAGATGAACCACATCTTCCCAAAACTCTACCAATGAAACGAAGACGACTATCCGCCTTCCCCACAACTGCCATCACATGCTTGTCCCACTTCATATCGCTCTGCAATGTTACGCCCAAATATTTAATCGATGTGACTGTGTCAAGCGCTACACTACTAATGGAGTATTCAAACATTACGGGTTTCTTTTTCCTATTCATCTGAATTAATTTGCAAGTACATTTACATTTCCGTCCATGTCCCCTTACCCCCCTCTCCATTTCACATTTCTCTCTCTTAATCTCCTTCCTCCTCTCTCTCTGTCCACCGCCTCCTCCCCTTCTCCTCATTCACCTCCTCTACTTTCATTTCTCTGTCCATCTCCACCTCTCCCCTCTCCTTGTCTATTTCCCCCTCCTCCTCTCACTGTCCATCTCTTCCTCGCCCCTATATACACCCATCTGCATCTTCTGCATCGCTATCGTCCCTCTCCTCCTCCAACCTCCTACCCCCCCCCCCCCCGCCCCCCGCCTTCCCTCTAACCGTTATGAAGCTCACCATAATACGGGCCTGGTAGCTCTTTCCAGATAGTAACAAATATATATACCAAATTTGGTTGAAATCGATTTGGGGGCTTAGGATCAACTTTTTACTCATGCATTTGCCCACGTTCGCGTATATCAAATATATTTCAAATTTGGGTCTTTCTGCCTACGCATCAGTATCGTATTGTGACTAGTACTGACCCGAGTTTGTTGGATTTTAACTCAAATGCACTGAGAATAACTACATATAGTTAGGGAAGAGAAATAAGAGCTAATGGAATTGCAACTGATTGTTGTGTGTCTCTCCTTTCAAATACATTTCACATCTATTTTACATATTTTACACGTGCTGGTAAACATATATCTTTATCTGCAGCGAATTTTGTCCTGGAGTTTCATTTTCAAGCAGCTCAATGTTTATGGCGTCGTGTCTGCTGAACTATGGCTATACAATAAAATAAGTTTATAGGTATTTCCAGTGTTATATGCGACTATTGACTGCGAAATGTGTTGTGTCTAGAGTTAGTACAAGAAGTACACAAGCAATAAATAAAACGCCATGTTTGAAGCGGTATTTGTCACACATCTCAATGTTTATGACATCATATCGCATGAATATGCTTCGTACAGTTATATACTTTTTCTAAGTGCATTGATCGACATACGTGATACTTTCTGTGAAATGTGTTGCGAATAGAGTTGACAATAAAGATGTAATGAATTTCAACGTCTTGCACAATGCGACTATCTTTCACGTATCCTATTGTTTATGACATTATATCTCCTGAGATACATGCCGCTCAGTGGTATAATTTTCTGGTACATTCAATGGTATAAGTCAGTACTGCACTGTAAAATATGTTGCGAAAACAGGTCACACCAAGAAAGTAATAAATTTAAACGTCTTTCTTCACACAGCAGGTTTACCGCATTAACAGCGAATATGTATTAAGCATCACACTTTTTTCCTTTCATCACGGGATCATCAGCGAGAAAAAGTTTTATACTGGCTTGAAATTATGTGTAACGTTTGTACACAGGGAGAGAGAGAGAGAGTGGAGGAAAGTTGTGTCACGAAATTTTAATTCTGGATAGCTGATGCCAGTACGAACCAAAGTTACTAATGTTCTAATGTTGTGTAGGTCGACAACGACCAATTTTTAAACTGCGGAAACTTGCCCGTGAAAGGCAAAGGTCCCGAGTTCGAGTCTCGATCCGGCACACAGTTTTAATCTGCCAGGAAGTTTCAACCATGCGCTCCGATTGGCCGCGGGATTGCCCTACTGCCGGATGCTCTGGACAACGCATGACCGCGAATTCTTTGCCTGCCGGAGATCACTACGTATCCAAGGCGGCCCGCACACTCGGTGGTAGCGCACCAGCCTTCCACTCTTCGGGAGAGTCCGCAGGGGTCCTGAGACATCAATTGTGATTCACCATAAGACGTACCGGGAACAAACCCGTGAATAGCTGTTAGTTCGGGTACAGAAAGTCTTCTACAAATTGTGTCGTCCCTGAAAAGAGCCTTTTTTGTAGCTAGGACAATATTTAGTTAAAGCATGTGCCCTAACTGGTGACCCTGTGACGCGATACAAGCTTGGTAACGTCGATCGGTGTTTTGCCGAACTCTTTGTATGATTCCTGGTATTGCCGTGATGTGATTGGCAGCGTGTTGAATGCCATCCACTAATTCCTCTTCGTTTCTATATGGTTCGCGTCCGGATGGGTGAACTAGAACCTTGAAGAATCCTCACAGGAAAAAGTCAGGTGACGTGAGGTCTGGTGATCGCGGGGATCATGTCCTACGAGCACCTCTGCCAATTACCCGGCTGTCGAAGAGTTCATTTAAATACCCGCGAACAGCACGACTGATATGTGCGGGCGTACCATCAGGCTGCAACCACATGCGTAGCCGTATATTCAGGGGAAAATCTTCCAGCAGGGTACGTAGAGTTTCTTGCAAAAAGTGATGGTAATTTGCCTCGGTAAATGGAGGAGGTAGACAAACGGGCCAAGTCACATGTCCACTCACAATGCCTGCCCAAATGTCGAGCAAAATTCGTTCCTGGTGTCCGTCGACGTACGTGACGTGAGGATTTCTCCTTGCCCAGTAATGAACGTTTCCAGTGTGGTAAAGGCCATCCCGATGGAATGTGCACTCGTCGGTAAACAATACAATGGCGGGGAAGTCGCGCTCTCGTGCAACACGTCGCAGAAACCACCGGCAAAACCCTAGTCTGTGTTCATAGTCCGCCACAGGACCTAGGTCTTGGACAGGGTGGGAACTAAATGGACTCTGGCCGTCATCTCTCAAAACCTCCCAGACCAACCGCTCGAGTGTTAGTCGTATGTGCTTCCAATGACCATGTACAGTGTGCTTGACACCAGGCTTTACGGGCTCTCTTGTGTCCAGGGGTCAGTGGAATGCACTTTTCAGCTCTCAGGGCGAATAAATCATGTATCATGTTTGTTTAGTCGTCTGTAGACTGTGTGTCTGGAGACAACTGTTTCAGTGGTTGTGGTAAGGTCCCGAGCAAGACTACCAGCAGTACTCCACGGCCATCTATGGGCACTGATAGTGAGATATCGGTCTGCTTGTAGTGTTGTACACTGTGGACGTCCCGTACTGTGGCGTCTGGACAAGTTTCCTGTCTGCTGGAATCGTTGCCATAATCTTAAAATCACACTTTGTGGCACACAGAGGGCCCGTGCTACGACCTGCTGTGTTTGACCAGCCTCCAGTCTCCCTGGTGATGTACGCATCATAACGTCATCGATATATGTTCTTTGAGTCATTTCCAGCACAGTCACCATTAGCATGTCTGAAAACGTCTGCACACTCACTGTACCGTACTCTGACATCCACCAACACACGTCTGCGTATGTGGACTGCCGCCAGCGCCACTGTGCGACGACCGCAAGTCAAATGCACTGAATGGTCATACCTCGAGGTGATTTAAACCCGCAAACAGTCAACCAGAGCGTTGTTTCAGCATGTATCAGCATTATCCTTAATTTATGAGCATGATTATCTATGTATATATATATATATGTGCATGTAAAAGTTTTAAATGTATGTAGTTGATTTTCCGTTACATTTATAATTTTTGAGTATTGCTTGGATGTTCATTGGGCCGGCAATAAAAAATTAAAGTTCGAAAAACCGTCAAGTCATTGGATGCGTGCGTTCAGGTGAGCCCATCCCAGTCCATCATTATGGGTACGGTGTTAAAATAGTAACGACACACAGTGTACATTAGAGTGCTTTTCCTAAAACGGAAAACAGAATGCGGCAGATAAAGAGACTAACCGCACCTAAAAACAACAGAGTAGCAGAGGGATGAACGAGGTAGCTGGCAAAGCAGGTAGCGTCGAGAGTCACGTAGACCCACCATGTAGTGGGACTGGATTTCACACCACAGATGCCTTGAGGACTACACAGGTCCGTGGATGGGCTACCCGTTCTCCCGATAAGTGTTGGAAAGGGATACATCTTCATACCAACTATCAGTGTCCGTCGACTAACACTTCATGTGTTTCAGGCACGGCAAAAAATTCCTAAGAGTTACGTTCAGAGGCTACTTACTTCCATGGAAAGAAATTTCATGTTATAATATCCGTCACTTAATGAACATCCGCTTAAAATATGATAAATACCACGCCGGTGATACAGGCTGTCACATTTTCTATTTACGAAGCATACTTAAATGAAAAAAAAAAACCGTGCACCACTAAATTTGAAAGACATTGCGTGGTAAGCAATAGTTATTTCACTACCCAGTCATATTAATGTGAGTACCTGTTTAAAGTCTGATTAGACGAGTTTTGTATCGCAGGCTGCTGCTAGGTTTGGAGGAAGAGAGTCAGTGAGGTTCCAGAACTTACCGCCAGGGATTTGGAATCATGTTGTCCAGTGTCGTGCTGCGCTAGGTTTCTCTGTTGAGGATCCATGGCATGAACAGCCTGAACTAGGTGGTCCCACTTGTTCCCGACTGGGTTTCAATGTGGGGAGTTTTGGTGGCCAGGAGTATGAAAACTCATACTGATTCTCTTCGAACGACAAAAGCACACTGCGATCAGTGTGACACTCTGCATTTTCTTGCTGCTGGATGCCATAGTGCTGAGGAAAAACAGACTGCACACAGTGCTGGACATTTTCCCTAAGGATAGATGCATACCTGTGCAAATCCATTGTGCCTTGCAGACTGCCACGAAAACATTGTACAGACCATAACGTACCATCCTCCGGTTGGACCCTTCCGACGATTGTTGCAGTGAGTTTGCTTCGAGACCTTCGATGACATACTTGTCAATATCCGTCAGTACGATGGAGCATAAAACATTTATCAGCTGAAAAAGCCACCTGGCGCCCCTATGTAGACGTCCTCTTGCGGTACTGGCGTGCAAATTACTGTCTTCGTCGACGGTGTACAGCAGTTAGCATAGGTGCGTGAACCAGGCACTTGCTGTGGAGGCCCACACGCAGCTATGTTCACAAGAAGGTCCTTGAGAATGCACAGTTATAGCCACCTGGTTGATCTGGATGGTCAGTTGCTCGACAGTCGCACGCCTATTCGGCCGTACACATCTCCGCAACTGCCGTTCACATCTCACATGTACGGGCCGTGGGGCACAATAGTTGCCTCTACACCGGTTTCCAATGGTGCCATTTTGCATGCACAGTGCAATTTTACCACGACGCTACACGAACTGTTTACAAATTAGCCGTTTCGGAAATGTTTTCATCCTAGTCCCGGAAGACAATGATCATGCTCTATTAGACATCAGATAATTCGCTCCGTTTTCGCGCGTTGCGACAACGACTGCACTGTTTTCTGCGTTCCCTCGACACTATACACCCTCCATTGCTTACTAAACACTGATGTCGAACATAGTCGTGTGTTACGGAAGCGTACAGTCGTTTGGAAGCGAAGGGAAGGGACGAGAAGTTTTAAGTATTTTAAGGTAGTATGTGGATAAATTTAGGTAATAACTAGTGTTTTAGTAGCCATCGGAAAATTACCTAAAAATGTTATGTTGCAGAAAATAGAGATTCTGGTATTGGGCAAAACGTATTTAAAAATTATTACATCAATCGTAAAATTGGGTTAAAATCAGTGTAGTTTGTTGGTATGGCCTTGTTGGATGGTGTTTGCCAAGTCCTTCAATTGATTTTGGAGCTAACTGACTCATCCAGTTACTGAAAGATCTACAGTTCAACGTCGACTCAGTGTATAGTACGACTAGACATTTTTCCCATGGAGATATCACGGCCGATTTGAAAAATATTACCAGTGAGGAAAAATTACGAGGTCTGAGTGGATCTTCTGTTATTGTTTACAGGTTTACAGAGTCACCGAGAGACATTACTATTAACAATAAAAAATTACCATCTGCTTTCATTTTTTGATTGCAGACATGTACTAAGTGATCATAAAAGAAAATCATTGTTCAAAAAAAATGGTTCAAATGGCTCTGAGCACTATGGGACTTAACATCTATGGTCATCAGTCCCCTAGAACTTAGAACTACTTAAAGCTAACTAACCTAAGGCCAGCACACAACACCCAGCCATCACGAGGCAGAGAAAATCCCTGACCCCGCCGGGAATCGAACCCGGGAACCCGGGCGAAAATCATTGTGTCACCTGTTACGCAGCCGTTGAAATCTGGTTACGCAGGATAGAGCACAAACATACAAACTTTATTTTCCTAAGAACGACTTAATTACACTTTGCCTTAAAAAGATAAAATAAAACCAATACGGCTGAAGGCCTAGTTAAGAAAACTTGCGATACCTCCTGGGCTGATAGCCCAAAACCACACCGAAAACGAGAATGGCTAAAGGATTGAACACAAGTTATTACAAATTGGTATAAAGAATACACAAGGATGAAGGCCACACACTGGAGACACAAGAACTAAGGGCTTAAGGCCTGGATAAGAAGGATTTCGAATAAAGAAGAAAATTTTAAAGGGTTTAAACAAGTGAATTTTCAAATTTAATTTGAGTTGGCTGAAGGCTTTATCTTAAAATATTTCACGTAAAAGCTCATTTGAAGGCCACATATTGAACATAGAACAACTGAAAGCTTAAGGCCTGCATAACAGGGATTTCAGACAAAAAAGAAAAGCTTAAGAAGTTTCTAACAAGTGAATTTTCAATGTTAATTTAAGACGGCTGAGGGCTTTATCTTAAAATATTTCATGTAAATGTTTGGCTGAAGACCTCATACTGAACATAGAACAACTCAAGGCTTAAGGCCTGGATAAATAGCATTTCAAATAGAGAGAAATCTTTTTTTTCAAAGTAAGTAAGTTTTAAACAGATCAATCTTGAAACCTAAATTCAAGTTGGCTCAAGGCTTTATTTTAAAACTGAAACAAACTAAATTAATAGACAGCTGAAGGCCTCACACAATACTTGAGACTAAATGAATAGCACCATCTAAAAACAACAGAACGATTGTGCTCAGAAGTGTTCCAAGTGTTGGCCTCAGAAGGTAACTCTGACATTGGTTTAGGTGAGACACGCAGCCAAGAGTAAGATGTCGTAGAGTTTAGGTTTCATAACTAGTTGAATGATCACTCAGCTTCAGTGTCCAGGTTCGTTGGGTGACGAACTTTGTAGCTCTCACAGCTAGCACCTCACAAATACGACCGCAAGTGCTCGCTGCCAGCAGCCCCGGTCTGACTCCGCGCCATGGAGACTTCCTCGCTGCTCTGTCCCAACCGACTGACTGCCATACATGCACCACCACACGGAAATATAGCGGTCACACCAATGATGGTACAGCAATCCTAGTATCGATAAGCGCTGCTGCTGCCACTGAAGGAGGCAAGTCAGCAACTTGTTATGGTAATAACTCAGGGAGAAATAAGACGCCACTCGACTGTGACAAAATGCCAAGGAACAAACGGCATGAAGGCCAGCTGGCCACGGCTCAACGTCAGAGCCTCTTTTAGCGTACATTAACACCACCTGTCATGCTTCTCCATGGATTCTGTAGATTGCATCACATAATTTAACTGTGTACGTGCTACAACAGGTAGCATTAACGCAGTATATCATGCGCTGTAGAAAGATTTCTCGGTCCAAATGGGAACTCTAATAAGTTACCAAGTTATAATTTTATTTATTTCACTTTTTCGCTGCTCAAGAAGCAAACGTCGAAGCGGCATCAAAGTTCAGTAACGTCATACAGTGTACGCTAAGATTTCTTAATGTGCAAAGTAGAAGAAATCGTTTTTCGTAAAGTGAAACGTCAGTTCACTTACTGATGTAAGATCAAAACATAACTGAAGACCTTGGATGTAAATGATGGTAAGAGACAGTCGAATAAAAAAATGTTAAACATGTGACGTGATTTGCTTTACCTTCTTTAGATAACAGTTCCATGTTAAACGGAGAAATTACAGCTGTGTCTCTAATTTCAGATTGTCGCTACTGCCAAATATACTATCGGGAGAAAATCCCACAACCAAGAAAAATGGCTCAAATGGCTCTATGGGACTTAACATCAGAGGTCATCAGTCATCTAGACCTAGAACTACTGAAACCTAACTAACCTAAGGACATCACACACTTCCATGCCCGAGGCAGGACTCGAACCTGTGACCATAGCAGCAGCGCGATTCCGCCCTGAAGCCCCTAGAATCAAGAAATAATTAATTTAGAGGAAAGAAGTTTCACGTACACATTTGTCTAGTTATTTCTGTGATTAAGGTTGCAAGTTCACAGGTTTATTCAAGCGACAGATCAGCCATTGGAAATGTGAAATCCTGGTACCTTAATAAAAGGTATAACCACCCGAATGTTGACTGTAAGCATGCAAACATTCATACATTGTATTGTACAGATGCCGAATGTCAGTTTGTGGAATTGAGTTCCAAGCCTGTTGCACTTGGTCGGTCAGTACAGGGACTGTTAATGCTGCGAGTGGATAACGCGTAAGTTGTAGTGCGATGATGTCCCATATGTGCTCGACTGGAGACAGACTTGCTGATCGAGGAGGCCAAGGCAACATGTCAACACTCTATGGTATGAGAGGGAGCGATACCCTGTTGGAAAACAACCACTGGAACGCTGTTCATGAATGACAGCGCGACAGTTCCAATTACCATACTGACGTACTAATTGGCTAGAAGGGTGTTCGAGAAAACCACGAACGTGCTCCTGCTGTCTTAAGAAATAGCAAACCAGACCATAACTGGAGCTCCAGGTCCAGTGCCTCTAGGCTTGAGACGGGTTGGTTGCAGGCACTGATCGGCGTCCTTCCGATCAACACACGACCATCATTGGCACTGACGCATAACGGGTTTTCATCAGGAAACGTAACTGACCTCCATGCTGCTCTCCAATGTGCTCTCGCTTGACATCATTCACGTTGCTAATGGTTTCGGTTTGGGGTCAGTGGAATGCACGATACAGGGAAGCTGGATCGGAGCTCTCCTAGAAGTAACCGATATGTAACAGACTGTGGTGCCAACTGTTCTTCCAATGACTACTGCAGGCGCATTACGATGCACTACTGTCATACGGCGAACACGACGGTCTTCCCTCACGGTAGTGTCACGTGGCTGTCGGGAGACTGGACTTCTTGCGATCGTACCTTCCAGAGATAACCGCTGCCAGCAATCATCTATAGTGGCTACCATCCTGGCAAGTCTTCACGTAATGCGCAGGGAACGTCCAACTTCTCGTTGCCCTATCGCACGATCTCGTTCGAAGCCAGTGGGCTGTTGATAATGACATCGTGTTAAAGGTATTCTTGACTAACATCAACTCACCACGTCCACTCTCAAAGGTAACTACCACTCACGAGCAAACCTGGTCTTCATCCTCACAGCGGCATTAATAGTGCCACTCAAATGCGTCTGGTGCAAAATTTGAATAGACACCATATTTCAAATGTAGAAGCATGCCTACCAATTTTCGTTTATCTTGCGTAACCCATTATTTTTGTTGCAAATTTTTTTCATCAGTATATGTCAGTATGTGTGAAGACAAACAGTGCTATAAATGTAAATGTTGTGTGACTAGGGCCTCCCGTCGGGTAGACCGTTCGCCGGGTGGGAGTCTTTCGATTTAACGCCACTTCGGCTACTTGTGCGCCAAGGGGGTGAAATGAAGATGATTAGGACAACTCAACACCCGCTCCCTGAGCGGAGAAAATCTCCGATCCAGCCGGGAATCGAACCCAAGCCCTTAGGATTGACATTCTATCGCGCTGACCACTCAGCAACCGGTGGCGGACACAAACAGTGCTAAGCGCCAAAAACGTGATTGTGAGTAGGTAGTACGTATGTGGTGTTTGGGCCGGGAGAATGCTTTCCAGGGACAATTTGCACGTATTCGGGGATGATAGCTACGAGGCAAATAAAGATCCTGAATCCATATGTAATAGAAAAGTTGTTGCTAGCCACGTAAATGTGAATAATTCCCTAAGAAAGTGAATAATCGTAGCTCGTCCTTTACCATCGTTAACAATGTTTACGTGCCGTACTAAGGTGAGAGTAAAATTAATCTTCTATTATGCTGAACCACAGATATATTTTTGAGATTAATGTAAACAATTATTCAAAACTTCGTAATCCAAGTCTCAGTACCATAAACTCAAGCAATTCGGATCTTTCGACAGATTTAGAAAATTCAAGATTATAAAAATATCTCATCACTCGAAAAATATTTAAAATCCAAATCTTGCCTGGATAAAAAGAATTACGATGGATGTACTTGGAATATCTTAGATAAGAGATTTTATTTAAACTTCACTGTGACATTTCTCGAAATAACTAAAACATTCCTCACTACTGTTTAAAGCCGAAGTCTTCAATTAAGGAAGCAAAGGCGTTAGTGCTGGGATTAAACAAAAGACATTCCATACTGAACGTGTTCGCTACAGCATTTTCACACTGACCCAATAAATTACTTTTTGAAATAATTTACACGCAAAGCTACGCTTTTCAAGTAAAAAATTTTCTTGTTTCTGTAAGTTTAAATAAAAAGTACTATTAATGCTGCAGATCTGTTACCACTGCCTTCGTTTTCCTTTTTCGTTGACTCCCTTGTTACCAACTGCGTAAACTTTTTTCTTTTCCTTAGAAGAAAAGACGTTGCATTATCTCAGTAGTCCATTACGACAAGGGATCTTAATTCAGTTGAGATACAGATACGGCAATTAAATATAGATGCATACCAACTAGAAAAATGTTAACCGTAAAGGCATGACTTTTTCTTTATCCTTTCCGTTATCTTAGATTTCGCCGCAGTCCTGTTGCTGCTATTATTTACGTCTTGTCTGTTCTTTTTTAAAAATAAATCAAGGAAGGTTTTCTGATAAAACTGCTTTAATAAAGCTACAAAACAGTTGTGCTGATAAAGGAAACAAATGATTTTTTAAAATATTTATTTTTCATTTTTTTGATATTTAAAAAAGGTTCGTGGGACCCGATATTTCACTGCAAGAATAATAACCCGTAACATTGCATTCGCTTTTAGTCCACAAATCATATTCCAAACTGTGCTTATTGTGAAGCAAACTGGGATTGCGCATATATGAATTTAAATTAAAATAAACCACAGACAATATTTAACGTCCTAGATCACTCTCACGCACAAACGAAATCAAATTAAATTTCTGGGAAAAATCATCAGCAATCGCACATAAAGTTTATTAACATTTAATCAGTTCAGTCCCAGACAACAGTATCATGAAGTCACATAAAGCGTAACTTACACAATAATCGATTTGACACTGATATATGTCACCGTGAAAGCCTTCGATGTTACAAATTCAGTAGGAATAGAAATTTATAATTTCTTTATGCATGGAAATAATTAAAGTGGATTATTGTATTATTTTAACTATAAGGTATAACTAGTTGTTGTCATACTTTCAATACAAATATAACAACAAAGTTTGGAAGGTAGGAGACGAGGTACTGGCAGAAGTAAAGCTGTGAAAACGGGGCGTGAGTCGTGCTTGGGTAGCTCAGTTGGTAGAGCACTTGCCCGCGAAAGGCAATGGTCCCGAGTTCGAGTCTCGGTCCGGCACACAGTTTTAATCTGCCTGGAAGTTTCAATAGCGCCATCTGTCCCTTGTGGCACAAGTAGCTATTTTCAGTACTCATCGGATGTTGGTTCCATTACTGTTTTTCCAGTAAGTTGAAAATGTTCATTATACATGCAAAATACGGTTAGTGCGTCCAAACTCTACCCACTCCTGTTTCTAAGAATATAGTTACATAAATTTTATTATTATTATGAATGTATGTAGACTTCAATTCTGTTCTTTGCCGTACATTACTGCTATTTCTGTGTACCGTAGAAGAACCCCGTAAAAATAAATGCTTACTGTCTTCCATTTAGGTTATACAGGAGGTCCCTGGAGAAATAATCGGTACCAAGAGATATGACAGGAACGATCATTCGAAGTAGATAAACATAGTAAAAATGTGCTTTAAAATTTACACCTGAAGAGCTTTGAGCACTTGCTCCTTTACGCTACTGTCAGAAACATCACGTCCACTGAACAAGTGCTAATAGCACTTTATGGCCCATGTTTACTGCACATTTTTCTGGTTTTGGTCCACACTTCCACTTCTCAATATATGGGAAGCAAAGTGTTTGCAGTAGAAGAAACTTGTTTCACAGCGTCGAAGACGAAGAATTCATCACAGTTATTAAGGCATGCATTTTGAAAACCTCGTTTACTGCATTTAACTTCGTGGAATGAGTTTTTCTGTCATATCCCTGAATACTGACCATTTCTTCTGGGATACTCCGCTAAAGGAGCTTATCAGTGAAGAACAGGTACACAGTCTTCGTGATTTTCTGTGATTTTAAAGAAGTCCTGTCAAAAATAAATAGTGAAATAGTAGAATGATACGAAAATTGCTAACATGGCCACCAGATTGTGAAACATCCTAAATATGAGAAACGTCTAAACATGTTTTCGCTCATTTTAGGACTAATTTATCATCGTCATTACCATCTTTAGCATCAGCACCATCGCTAAAATCTCATGTATCACCTTCATCACCACCCCAATCACCCTTTCTTTTACAGTCTCATCTACATCTCATTTTCACCTTCATCTCATTTTACTGCTGCACCTGTGACCATCTGCATCATTTACTTTATCATTAACATTTTCGTCGTCATTTCATTATTGTTATTACTTATTACTCCTCAACATTATCACTCAAAACATCTTTCTTCGGTTTCCATTTTTCTAGGCCAATAAGCTAGTAAGTAAGGACAATGTGAAAGCAAAGCTTGTCACAGCAAATGGGAGAAATTATTGCCAAGAGAACCATACTAAAATCAAACACAAGGCTTAATTTGAGATAGATGTTTCTAAGAATTTGCATCTGGAGTACAAAGTGTACAGAAGTGAGCCATGCTCTGAGGTCAAACCGGAAAACACAAGAGTCGAAGTGTTAGAGGAGCGGCGCTAAAAATTAAGTAAACACATAATAAATCCGTAGTTTCTCCGTATAATCGGGGAGCTAAGAAATATGTAGGATACACCAGCTAGAGGAACAGCGATAGATGATAGAGCATGTGTTAAGGGTTCAGAGAATAACTTCTGTAAAACTTGAGGAAACTGTAGTGGGAGAACAACTGAAGTCGTTGGTTGTTCATGTTACTCTGGTTTAATGGTATTGGTACAAGCGTAACAGCATATCGTCTCAAACCAGAAAGAATATTTCAAAAATTTCCCGATAGCTTTCGTAGTTTCATTTTTTTAGTTTAATGTAAAATATATTTTAATATCTTTTTGAAATGGGAAATGTGTCTCTTGTTTCTAGAAGAAATGACATAACAGAGAAAACTGGTAAGAGGGCACGTTCCTAAACGTAACTTCTTAAAATGCCGTGAAATTGTTTCCGACTTAAGCTGCTTGAGAACTTCGCAAGTATGAGAATTTGTTTCCGCGTAGTCTGGACAGAGGAAGAGTCCAGAAGGTCTCAGCCATACTGTAGGCTTGTGCAGCGCCAAAGAGGCAGCAGGCTATCAGATCAAGCTGACAGCGCTACACAGCACGGAATTCCAGTTAATTAAAAGTTGGTTGGCCCAGCCAGGCAGGGAGTTGCGCAGGGGTGTGGGGGTGGAGTTTGTCAGCCGGGGAGGCGGCGCTGGTGTTAATATTTAGGCTGCGGCGGCGCGAGTTAATGAAGGCCCCTCACTGCGTGATAAAGCGCGAATTAGCGCCAGAAATAACGCGCCAGCGTGCAGCCGGCGCCATAATTCCAGCTTTCGGCGATAGCGGGGCCGCTGGGTGGAGTGCCTGCGGATGCGGCACCGGGGGGACGCCGAAACGCTTGATCCGATACCGAGCTTATATTGGGATCTCACGTGTGTCTGCTGTTACAGATCGATGCTCTCACTCGTAGGGAGGAAGAGAACAGAAGCGAAGAAGGTTTGCGCTCGCCCCGTCGATGTCGAGGTCTTTACTGATGCAGTGCGAAAGCTAATTCTATTGCACACAAAATCGACTATCCGTGTTACCAAGGGAACACCGTACGAATCTCCTTAGTTGACTTAAAAACCCAGCTGGAAACATAAAGCTGAATCACTCTGGTTGGAAAAACCCTTCAATGAGATGGCTCGAGTGAAACGGGTTAACGCTCTAATATAGGATCTTTCCAAATATCCGCGGTGAGCTTTCCTGCCGTAATCTGGGAGCGGACGCTCTTTTGAAAGGGCAACGGCCTTTACCAACCCTGTCCTATGCATGTTGTTAAAAGGAAAGCAAGTTGTCACTTACTTACTTTCTAGCTTGACCACAGGAACCGCTGTTGGTCTTCCACCACCTGTCTGGTGATCTGACATTCTCGGAACATTATATGCCCATTATACTTCAATCTCGTCTCTTTAATCACTGACACCGTAGATTGGCACAGTTCCTTTAGTCCAAGGTTTTCCCTCTTTCTTTGTAGTCTCCGTCCTTCGCTGATCCAAAAATTTGTCTAATAACGGTATTTTCAAGTCGGAGTCCAGTTGATAAACCAGGACCACAGGTTGTGTTACATTCCTGTAGATCCTAACCTTCGTGGACTTCGACTGAAGCCGAGTGTAAACTATGACCTTCTTCCTGTTTCCAATTTTGCTATCATTTCCTAGTCTTCGTCAGCCTTTTCATTTAGGGCTGCCCCAAGGTATTATAGCTCTAGACGGACAAAGTTTCGGAGGTATTTTCCAGGTGGTTTATGTGCCTTTTACAGCACGATATCAAAGGGCGAAACGGCGGTGCAGAGGTACACCCGGTGTTCTAAATTTGGTTATTACTTCTGTTTTTTCTTTTCATTTATATACCCATGTTTGTAGAATATTACTACACAAAGGTTTTGTAATGTATATTGATATAACGTTGCATTTATGCCCTTATTCGTCCACTAACTTAACTCAGAAGAATGAATTAAAAAACAAAGAAAAAATTATGAGAAAGAGAAAATTATTTTAAATTGTTTTCGGTGAAATTCCTGCAATGTATCTTGATTCATAATCAATTGCAAGAGCCAGGTTTCGGAAAAGTGACCCATCATGCATGGCTTGCTGCGAAATTATTGCCTCTACGCGAAATCTTCACTAATTTTAACGATGTTTCTTTACCTATTGAGATTCATACGAAGAAATGTCAGTGTGGCAAATCTGCCTTCACGCTATGCTTGTAGTTATCAGAATATCTGTGTTTCGAGTGTTTCTAAAATCGGTATCATCCAAGGAAATGCACCAAATGTTCCTAAAGAATAAACATATGAATAATATATATGAATTAATATAAGAACCGGTATGAGAATGAAATATAACAATATGACAATTTAAAACGATTTTAGCCCCTCAACAAACATTGCACACAATATATATTATATAATAAATGTGTAACACATATTGTTAAAGGCCGTGCGGGATTAGCCGAGCGGTCCGAGGCGCTGCAGTCATGGACTGTGCGACTGATCCAGGCGGAGGTTCGAGTCCTGCCTCGGGCATGGGTGTGTTTGCTTGTCCTTAGGATAATTTAGGTTAAGTAGTGTGTAAGCTTAGGGACTGATGACCTTAGCAGTTAAGTCCCATAAGATTTCACACACATTTGAACATTTGAACGTATCGTTAAATATAACACTCTCGTACATCCTAATTTGGAGAGAAGCGTTCGCGTAGTAACCTTCTACGGACAAAGGTAGGTAAATGAAAACAGCAAAAATAACATAAAATAAAATAAATAAAAACAATAATCGTGTTTAGAACATGGAACACAAAGTAAAAAGAAAATCGCGATGCTAACCCCAGAGCGACCATTTCGTATGAGCATACCGCAAGACAAAAGGCACATAAAGTACTTCAAAAACACCTCGGAAACTTTGACCGTGTTTTTTACAGGACTAGTCAAGGATCTACGGATAATCCGAGCCTCCTGTTCGCTTATTTTGACTCCTTTCCCACTGAGAGGAGTTTCTGAGGAGTCGAATTAGAAGACACTAACCTCAGGCAAACGAAAGAGAAGTCCCTTTTCTTTAGGCCACTGTGGACAACACTTGTTCTGCGGCCCGAGGCTGTACCCTGGGTTTCAGGCACACGGGCGATTTTTTCACGCGATCTCGCCACATCACTTTCTCGCTCACTTCCTCGGCGCATGTGATGTAATGGAGCCGTTCACAGTAAGACAGTGATGTTGCGAACTCGGTGTGAGAACAACCGAGATAATTATGCTCGCCAGCCACTAGTGCATCGCAACGCCCTCACCAATCACCGCGAAGCAGCGGTCGCTGAAAGTGAATGGGGGCGGTACACACACGTTCGCAACCCAAGAAACAGCTGTTGTCAGCCTGCAGACGATCTGGACGTTAAATTGTTCATTGAACGGGTGAAACAAATACCCTGAAATATGGCACACTTCTGGAAGGGAGTATCACGTCAGGACAAGAAGAAAACGTATGACTTCAAGTTTGTCTAATGTATTTTTTGCTGCGAAACCGATTCAAGAGAGAAATAATGCTGTTAAACATCACAGTTAAAATATTTTCTGTTATTGTTCTAAAAGTGACATTCTTGCTCGAATGTGGCCTTTTAAATCTTGAAATAGCGCTACGCATCAAATGCTTTGCTCCATGGCGCTATATGAACAAATCTTCAGTCAAGAAAAACACTTTAAAATAAATTCTGTAACCTCATCCGGTTCAGTGTAGTCAGTGCTTTATTTCATATATACATAATTGCATACATATTAAGAGAGATTTAAACTTAACAGTCTTTGTCGTTCGGGAATAAATTGTCTGAGTGTTCACTACTACCGACCAGCTTTAGATACATTTTATACACAAATGCCAGCAATGTCTATAAAACAGTCAGCGAAAACATTTCTTCTACTGTTAAGCGATGCTCCTCCATGGATGGATGGGATTTTATTTTTCCAAATTGCATAGCATGCATTTCAAATCCCCTGGAATTTTTCAGCCTCATTTGCCCTGTGAATTACGGTATGCACTCTGGGTAAGACTTCCTACAGAGCTTCACAGACTTCCTCGTATTTTGCACAGTGTTGTATGGACGATACTGAATTGATAATGCAGCTAAATTAAGATGCAGCCACTGCCCAGGAAAACATCAACAGTTGTGGTTAAAGCTGTTGTTTTACTGTTAGTTGATCAGACGGGTCTGCATTCAAGTAAAGAATATATTTTCGTTTTCTATTAAATCTATAGTGTCACGAAAGCTCTCTTAAGCAACCGTGAACTAACCGCTGGGTGAGACCAAAACCTACTTTTGCGATTCTTAAAACAGTTATAGACGATAAACGGAAACACCGCCTGCTTGCTTCTGCTACTGGTTGGTCTCCTACATCGTACGGCTTTGCGACTATCGCTGCTATGCTGCCGCGTGTCTACCGAAGCGGCTTCTGTCGCCACGAGCTCGCTTTGAGCCCGCACGACTGTTACTCGCTCGTATGCATCGAGCCTTAGAGTAAGATCTGCAGAGAGAGATGTCTCCGGCTTAGAGCAGACCTTTGAGGTCCTGATAAACATGCTATTCACAGCAACTACTGCAGCAACCCGCTGCCCCTGCACATCGTGAGAGTCGTAAGATGATTCATCGCTGCAGCCATTGCACAATGCGACTGCGAAGTCAGTTGGTCTGTGTCAGAGATTCATTTGGGATATCAAATTTGCACAGCTTGATAGTTGCACCCATCGTGCGCTTAGGAAAGAGCAATCATGTTCATTTTGTTCATTCGTACTTCCCTGGGACTCTCTTGAACTCATTAATCTTTTCCACAGTCACTGGCCATATAGGCGACATGGTTTTAAATCCAGAATGAGATTTTAAATCTGCAACAGAGAGTGTGCTGATATGAAACTTCCTGACAGATGAAAACTGTGTGCCGAACCGCGAGACTCGAAAGCTGGAGCTTTGCCTTTCGCGGGCATCGCTACCCAAGCACGACTCACGATCCGTCCTCACAGCTTCACTTCTGCCACTACCTCGTCTCCTACCTTCCAAACATCACAGAAGCTCTTCTGCGAGCCTTGCAGAACTAGCAATCCTGAAAGAATGGATATTTCGGAGACATGATAAGCTACAGTCTGGGGGATCTTTCCAGAGCATTTGCCCGCGAAAGGAAAAGGTCCCGAGTTCTAGTCTCGGTCCGCATCACAGTTTTAATCTGTTACGGAGTTTCATGGTTTTACATCGTTGTTCTACACACCCACCCATCTGTGACAAGGCTACAGTTTGTATCTGCAGTCTCCTGTTCACTTGTTAAATGTTTTTATTCTTGTTTCAATGGGTAAATCATTTTTGTTATTGGTTCGTTGGTTGGTTGGTCTGGTGAGGGGACCAAACAGCGAGGTCATCGGTCCCCCATCGGACTAGGAAAGCATGGAATTTGCCGGTAAACTTAAATCAGGACGGCCGGATATGGGTTTGAACCGTCGTGATCCCGAATGCCAGTCCAGTCTGCCACCTCACTCGGTCATGTTTGATGCCTTTAGGCAATGACTAGATTGTTATAGTGCCCATTAATTTCCTTTCGTAGTCTGATTGATGTAATCAATACGTATATGTGAGATTTGGCACCGACGCTTTCATTCTTAAGGTGAGGTTTATTATCTTTTCGTTCAAAAAATAGATTTTTTTTAAAATTGCATTTTTGGCTCAATAAAAGTGTTTAGAATCCAGCCCTGAAACGTTTTTCCGAATACGAAACCCAAAAGTTTGTTATTCGTGGTTGAACAAAAAAACTCTCCTGCCTGAAATCAGCCTTTGTCACGCACCAGTTTTTTTCGGGAATTTCGACTTTGTAGCCGAAAAAAATTATTCTTTGTGCTTGCTCATAACTAAAACTGATTACTTGATCAACGAGCTTTCGACGTACTATGGCTTGGCAATCCGACGGCATTCCAATTAGGTGGACAACGTATATCCACAAGTGTTCGGCGGGTGACCACCCACAACACCAAAATTGTCCGGCCGGGGAAACTAGTTGGTGCAAGTGGCGCATTGCAGAGGCTACCGGACATCTGGACGAATATCAATACGACCACCCCCTCTCCAAAGAAGTTCAATAAGTGAATCATCCGATCTAAGAGGCCCTTTCAGAGGACGAGTTATTGTACCGGTGCTTCGGAGGAAACACACAAAATTCAAATGAAAGTTTGAGCGCGTGTGTTTGGAAGTTAGCCACCAAGCATTTGCATTCTGGTGCAAAGACTGTGGAGATAGCGACTTTCCTGGCTGTGAGCAGCCTCAACGAAGGGTATTCACCAGTTCTGAAGACCATGACAACGATGGACGTCACCCTGGGACTCTATTCGACGCAGTTCGCCAAGCATTCGGAAGACCACCGAATTCAGGCGGCCGAAAACGTCTTGTCACCGACCGTTCGAGCGGCTCTGGAGCAGCGGAGGATGGCCCAGATGGAGCAGAAGGAGGAAGGACTAGTTTATGAACCCGCAATGGCAGATTTAACGTAAGTTGCATAATATTTCATTAATATGTAGTCAAAACTTCAAACGCGTTTTTCTCGAAATGACTTTTGTTTTATCGCGCGGTATGGCAACTTCAAATCTACTGAACCGATTGGTATGATTTTTTGTTTCCGACGAAGCTAACTAAATTGTCTAGGAGTTGTACCACTTTTATTCTGTTCCATCACCTATGAATGTTTTTACTTGGCCGACGAAGTCGAAAAGTCGATGAAAAAAACCCATTATTTTCAAGTGGGTGCCATTTTGTTTCCTACTGTCCAAATAACTCAAGCGAGGTACAACTCCTAAGGAATCTTATATACTTCGCTAACGTCAACTCGCTTTTGATTTCAGACGAGCCGGTTGACCTGTGACATACCGCGCGTGTAGGTCTACATCGACATTTTGTTTTGCTCCGACGGCACTTCCGCCTTTGCTCTTCAACATTTCTCGTCGAAAAAATTCCAGTTGATAGAGAAAATATCAATACAAATTTTGACAAAATTTGGCATGGATATCTATAACACATCCCGAGAAAACAATTCTCAAAGAACGTGCTTTTTTAGGGCCGAAGGCAGTAAACCTCCCCTTAATTAGGCTAACGCTAGTAGTTTTCACGTAATAACCAGCTATCAGTTGCCTGAACTTTTTTCTTTTCTTTTTTTTTAATTTTCGTCTGCTGGCGGGAAACTTTCCACTTCTGTAGGTTACTGGGGCATGCTAAGCAGCTCAATGAACATCTCACATACGATTTCTGTCGACCCTCGGCCAAGATTTTTCGAAAAATTTTAGTCTTCTTGATTTATGTAGTTACTTTAAGGTCTATGTATGTCTGCATGCACTGTAAATGTTCATTGCACATTTTTCACAAGCTCGGAAACGCCATTTCCGACTTTGTTATGACGATTTGAATTTGGGTCTCGGCCCGAAACTAGTCGTCGTGTTAATAAAAAGTAAAAATTTTCAACTAGGCTTGGTGTTCCGTTCTACTACAAAAAGGAATGTGGACAGGGCTCTTCCGATCACTGGCGCTCCTCTGAGTTTTGTAGTCAATTTGATAGGTCCATACATAAGAATTTGTCCCCTCGTACTTGAGTCCTTCCATCTTTGATAATTTTTGACCAGAGCTGAACATACAAACACCAAAAAAGCAAACTTCAAGCAATTAAATTAGGCTTCAGTTGCATATAATGTAGTAATTTGTCCTTCTATTGCTGCAGCAAGAAAGAAGGCAAGTAGATTGATGGTGGTCCTAACTTTCGACTGTCTACTGTGGAGTTACATTCTTGTGTACCTGAGCATTTGTTAGGATTTAATTGGGTTTAGAGGCATACATTGTTTAGATTGTTGGTTGGTTGGTTGGTTGTTTGGGGAAGGAGACCAGACAGCGTGGTCATCGGTCTCATCGAATTAGGGAAGGATGGGGAAGGAAGTCGGCCGTGCCCTTGCAGAGGAACCATCCCGGCATTTGCCTGGAGCGATTTAGGGAAATCACGGAAAACCTAAATCAGGATGGCCGGACGAGGCATTGAACCGTCGTCCTCCCGAATGCGAGTCCAGTGTCTAAGCACTGCGCCTCCTCGCTCGGTATACATTGTTTGGAGATTTTGTAATTGGGGACAAGTATTTCACGTCTGTCAATATACAGAGGTTAACCCGTGCTCGAACACATAGTTTGGGAAATTGGTGAAAATGATAGGGAAGTAGTAAGTCCACCTGTTAAGTCCAGACACTGACTTTACTACGGAAGTCACAGAAGGCAGATTCCAGAGTACTGAAGTTGGGCAAGTCGTAATTGTAATTGGCAAAGATCAGTAGCTACAGGTAATGAGTCAAATTGCATGCAGGTTAATAGGGAACAGTCCGAAGCTGAGTCTGTGGGGCGGCGGATAGAATTAATTGTTTGTTATATAAAATTGGTTTGAATGTAGAAACACTTCCCGGCCGATGCACCATATGTGGGGTGGCGGATAGAATTAATTATTATATGAAATTTGTTTGCATGTTGAAACACTGCATTTCCCGGCCGATTAACCATATGTGCGGCGGCGGGTGGAATTATTGTTGTTAAAATGTTCCTATTATTTTGAATGTTATTTATGCTGTCTTTCGCCGTTCTCAACACTGGCTCACTAACTACAATATTGGCAACCAGAAAGTGATTAGCAAAACGTGAAGCCTGTAATTAGAATTCCTAGTGCCCACTTCATCTGAGAATACACTTATAGTTACAGCTTATAGCTCTGAGGAATTAGGAGATTGTCCAGGATTTATAATCAAAAACGATTTTCTAAAATAGTTGAGTATATTCTGAAAGTCACAGATGAAAAACAAAAGAATCCACACACCCTAACTAACAGAGCAATTCAGAGTCTAATGCGCTGATGCAACTATAATTGTCCAAATTGAATATTTAAATGAATGCTCGCCATAATTTGATGATACGGTTCATCAAACGCCACGCTAACTAATGGTAGAATGTTTGTCCTGCGGCGGCATATGAAAATACGACAATACGCAATCTGAAGATCGATAATTAAAGTCAACCCAGAATTAACACTTCACTCGAAAATGATTTCATGGTCACGCGTATCTCGAGTAACTTAATACGGCATCCGAGGCTGTTTGCAGCAATGATACCGACGCGACGCGACTACCGACACAGATGGCGTGTTATTCAGCGTCTGGAGAGAACTGGGGCCTTCCTTCCTCGCGCAGCGTTCTTATATATATAGCCGCGGTGCGGACGGCTAAGGGAAAGCCTGATCAAATCGGCTCTCCCGACTAGCCGCTGGGCTATAATGCACCACATTAAGTTACCGAATAAATCATAGCTTTTCTTGCTGATGGCCGATGAAGCTCTTAATTTAAATGTGCATTCAGCACGCAGGTAAGTATTGATAATAAAATTTTGACGTGGCTAAGTTAAATATTTTGGGCGAGAGAATTAATTTAATTACAGTGCACGCAGTAGACGAGCTCTGAACTGGCCCTTTGGAGATACGCTATCACTATAGTTTCATAGATATTCAAATGAAACTTTTCACATCTTCATAGTTATAGCGGATCTCCAACCTACTTAAATATAAACATCCTAGCCTTATTCATTAGCCTCCTTAATCTATCTTGCTTCCTTAAGTTTTAAGACAAAAACCAGAAAATCATGAATTTCCACTACAATTTTTAATTTGTGAAACCCAAAGTACTGTTTTTATTAAATTATTATGAAAGATGAATCTAATTATAAATTTTTAATTTTCTAGCTCTTTTCTGTTGCGCCAATGATTTTTACAGAAAAACGTTCAAATTTCGAAAATGGCTAAAGTTATCGAACTGATATTCATCACATGTTGTTTTAGAATTACTCCTGACATGCTAGAAATGTTTTAGGTTATTTGCTTGATTTTTAAACTATTGCGCAACATTTATGACGTCAGAGCTAGTTACAGCAGACTGGCTGGCACACAATGGAAAGACTGATGTGAATTTACTACAGCGTGAGTAGGCTGCTTCCCTACATCACCCTCTACTTAAGTTTTTTGTTTATGAATGTTAATGAACGAAAAAAAAATTTAATTACAAAAGGGAAGCAAGAGTACAGCTTAACTTCCTATGAAAATTTAAAATTGAAATGTAAACATGTAGAAACATTAAAAGAAAACTGATTACCTACATTAATTATTTAAATTGTGGGCATGTTCACTGCATCTTAAGCATCATTATTACTCAAAATTTAAGCAAAGTCAATGAAACACTTTGGCGTACGTATTGCCTTAGACAAACAAACACATAAAAATATGTAAAATTATGAAAATCTTAAATCCATTGAATACATTTTTACATACACAAACTCAAAAAATTTAACAGTTATTCAAGATACATAAACAGATGATTATATCTTAGCTGTCTTTTCTAAACCTGAAAGAAAAGTTCACAAATAATTTTTACACACGTGGTTGTAGCCGCTTTGGCTGGCGTTCTAAACTTCCATTCACAAGGGTAGAGGAGGGAAAGTTGCTATGGTGTGCGTCCTTCACGTTCACTCTAAATTACATGGGGAAAGGGGAGGGGTCACTGTGAGTTGTGTCCAAGTCACTGCACGCTTTCACGCAGCTACCAAGCTGCCATTATCTGGTTTGTCCTGTAGAACAAAATAAAACGAGTGCCTCAGACTCTGTTCACTTAATATCTAAGGGTGGGTGACAATGAAATGGGGATATATACATTTTATCCTTTAATATGTTGCTGGAACAAAGTTAACAGAACCTTTTTTAATTTTACTCTCATGGTTACTTAATTGTCATAAAATCGATAAACAAATGGCTCAGAACGCCGTTAGTCACGTACTAGAGAAAATTAATGCTCAAGGCATACAATCATAAATCATTTTTAATTTCAATTTATTATTTCTGGGCCGGAACACTGAACCAATGCTCGGTACATTCCTGATACATTTGCATTTTATTCACTTAGCTGACTCATCTTTGATTACCTTATTCTTAGAGATAGGATGAGTATATTTGATTAGTGGTTGTTTTCTCAGCTTCTTTGTACATATGAGTAACTTTTGGTAATAGTACAGTTCTGAGTGTTCAAAACGCACTACATTTAGTTGACTACAAAATCCACTTATTGGTCCTCTGCTGTTGTGTCAGTTCCACATCTGCAATTGTGTATTTACTTCATCAAAGTGTATTTATGCTCAGCTATAAATAATGTTTCACGTCTGCCATTACGTACTTACTTACTTTGCTAGTGTATGAACTTAAGTAATACTCACTCTATTAACATTTAAAGCATAGGATAGCACATTTATTCCATATCTATAGTGTATTGCAGCTGATCAGTTTGCTCATGTGGCAATCCATTTCCACTCGATCGGACGCTGAAACCTCAGGTAGTCTCCTTCGACCTACCACTAAATTGCATTAAGTAAATATGGACAGGCGTAATGCTAAATTCCTTAAACCTATAGGACACCATGAGCTGCTCTGTCTCATCTAACATAAGGGTACCTATGGTCACATTCACGCCTCCAACTCATAACCTCAATACGTGTAGGTGTGTCCTGTCATACACTACACCAAATAACGGCCAGCTCCAACCCTATAAATACTTCAGGGACGTGTCCTTCACGTCTCAACCACAACCACTGCTCAATTCTATTACACTGCCTTTCCTTGCTACACCAGATGAGTTTATTCTCACAACTTGTCTGCATATTTTTCATAACTCTATGCACTCTCTTTTACTATTAACTAGTTAGCTCTGCAGCATACACTAGGTTTCACTGCCACTTCATATCCTGTTTGTACACGAATTCATATATCTTTTTAAATTACTGTTGGTGGACAATTTCCAATAAAACAACACTTTGTACTTACTATAATACCAGGGTTCTATACATAATTGTTACTCAAATACATTTGTATCTTAATTATGTCATACTTCTCTATTGTTTATATCACTGTTAGGTTTTATAAAGGCACATTTGCATGCCGAGCGTGAGTTTCCTCGGAAACGCGAAATATTAATTAAATAAAAAATCAGTGACAAATAAATAAAGCCTATGGCACACAACTGCAGCGCTGTGTCGCTGATAAAACAAAAGCACAATTACGTTATTCTTATGTTTGATTAAGAAAGGGAGAGCTCTGGTTGAAGTGGTGCGAGAAGCACGTATTTTATTTTATTGTCTGGCACACCGCCATATTTCATGTTATAGAAGAATACTGCGAGTTGCAACCACACTAGGCACTCGATTCTGTAAAGAATTTATATTTATAAAAGTAAGTAGGATTATGAACTGTAGGCTTATTCATTGAATATATCTGATTTAACTAACTGTGTAACTTTTTTATGTTTAGTAGACAATCTCCTCTGTACGACGTATTGGCATGGCTGGCAAATTATTGTAATATTGAGATTTAGATTATGAGTCCACACCTACCGCAGCAGTCTTTGGAAACGATTTAATTACGAAGTCCGATTATTCAGTTTTATTTCACGGTCAACTACGAGTAACATTGCCTTTACGAAAAAGCCATTGTCAAGCGTCTGATACCGAATAATTAAACGTCCACGTTCCAGATAAGCAAATACAATTGCAATCACAATCACCATCATACAGATAGAATAAATAACATATTTAAAATAACATTTTTTAAATTTATTTTATTTATTTTATATTGGCGACTGCGTGTCGGACTTGTTATTTTGTCATTTGTTACATTGTTATCTTTGTTTCATGTAAAAAATCAACTTTCTGGACCTGGACGTCAATGTATGAGAGATAACAAAATCTGAAGATATTTTCCAATTCTGAAATTTTGCGGGAAGACGCAATGAAACTTCCAGCAAAATAAGGTAAGACGCAGCATCTTTGCATTGGTAGGCTTGACCAGACGTATAATTCAGTGTATTAGCTTTTCAGTAAATTCTGTAGTGTTTCTTTTCTGCATAACAGTTTCAGTGATAAATTTCATTCTCAGTACTTTTCCCTAAACAATAACGTATGCAACAATACCAATACACGAGTGTACAATATGGCCGACTTCTGTACGATATCATGTAACATGGCCAGCTGCCATTACCAATAATCTCAAATTCAGTTTATATTTTTAAATTAACAGACAGCCATTGTTGCTACGAGCGATTCATGCTCAACTACATTTTATTTTAAAATCAGTGTCAAAAATTTTCTTGAAACATATATCACGTGTGGCATGGTAATAACTAGAAAACAATACGCAAAAATGGAACAGCAATGACGTACTATTCAGACGCAATCCGACTCGGACGTGAGACAAGTGTTAGAAAATGACTTTACGACAGCAACCGGTAGTGACGATTCATCAAACATTGACGCAAGTGTTGACGAAAATTTTGACGTTAGGCCGTCCACTACAAAAATTTCAAAATCTCAATCAGAGCCCATGTTAATGCATGACGTCACGTCTAATGACGCGGCGGGGGCAGAGACCTTGCAAACGGTAAACATTGCCGACATGTTACAAATGCTAATGAAACAAAACGCCGAAAACATGGCAACCTTAAAGGCACAATTAGAGACACAAAATGAACAGTTAAAAACACAAAATGATGAAATCAAATCTGATCTCATAGCAATCAAGATAGGTAATGACACTTTATGTAAGCGCGTGGAACTTATAGACGCCACACTGACCAAACAGATGACCGAACTCAGTACTAAATTTTCCCAGCTCAATACGAGACAAGAAAAGACTACAACTGACGTAGCACTTTTACAGACACAAGTAAAAAACCTTAATGTCACGTGTGAAGTTCTTACTGAACAAATTCAAACATATCCTTCAGTACATGACAATCTTGAAAAACGAATTACTGACGTACAGAATAAATTTGACAATGTTGAACAACACCTGACTGACATCTTACAATCAGATGCCACAGCTCATTTTCAAAATATTAATAAAGAATTTCATGATTGGGTTGAGAACAAAGACAAACATTTTGATAGATGCTTACGTGAAAATTTACCAACAATTGTGCACGACTCCGTAGCGCAATACATTACTAATAACAAACAGCTGATCAGTGACGCAGTACAATCCGTCACTGCACCCATGAGACAATTCACCGATCAACTACAGTCTGAATGTAACGAAAATATCAGTCAAAATGTACAGTTCAGAAACCAATATACATTCGAGTATGATACACACATTCCGCACACGACAAATACACAAGAACAAAACACACCACGACTACAACACATACCACGATGTGGAAATACAAACACAAGCTATTATCATGGTAAACCACAGCAACATTATCGTAATTACTCGCCAGCTGAACATACCAGTAATTACAGTGGAATAAATCCATATCACAATGCGAAGGAAGATGAAAGCTTAATGAAACACAGGCAATTTCAGATTTTTATCCCAGAAAAACGAACCATTCATCCGGTGATTTTTCCTAAATCTTTTAGTAACGCATTTTCACGCATTTGGAGTGACCGGAAAAAGATTTCATATATTGTCGGTTACATCCAAGGCGATGCAGCTGTCTGGGCATACAGTCAAGCTGACGTATGTACCACGTACAGTGAGTTTGAGCGTGCTTTTCTGAACAAATTCTGGTCGCAATCCGTCCAGGAGCGACTCAGAAGACAAATTTTAGAACCTGAAACTTTTAACAGTAAAAATGGTAACTTACGCAGATATTTTGAAAAATACTTGAACATGGGACATTTTTTAGACGAACCAGTCGCAACGCGTGATATACTCCGAGCGTTGAAGGCCAAATTGCCTTTCAACATTAAGGAAAAACTTCTACATATCCCGGATGACGATTCAGATTATTTTTTAACAGCCTTAGATTCGGTTGACATGTTACTTGAAGATCAGCGCTTCGCGCGGCAAAACAGCAGCCACAATGTTTACACTAGTGGTATGCAAAACATGCAGGCTTGCCAACACAATTCTGGCGCGCCCACAGTTGGATACGCGGTACAACAAAAACAGCAAACTCACATGCCGTCTCAGTACGGAAATCAAAATCAACACGCGTATTCCAATACAAACAATAGTTACAACAGTAATAACATTTCATGCGGCAATCCGTACAAAAGGCACCGCGGTAATAACTACAACGGTAACAACGGATACAAAGGTAATAACAAAAACACAAACAGAAATAGAAATAATAATAACTACGAGCCAAGACAGCATCAAGGTTGGACTCGTAACGATCAGTACTTTCATTCAAACTCTGCTTTACCACAGCAGCCACCAGGACAAAATTGGGGCATACCTTACGACCGACAGGTAAGTTATAATGCGCAACAGCAACAACAACCTCAAACGTTTGGAGATCATAATAAGCAATATCCGAATGTGAATATAATAGAAATGACACCTGATGCACAACCTCAATCTGTGTCAGTACCTAGTACAAATGCTAATCCAACAGAGCGTTTTGTCTTTTAATTTCTATAAAAAGATGTGTGAATTGGAACCTGTGCCTGAGTTTCCTGCCCAAAACTGTAAAATAACTACTGCACTAGGTAATAAGTCATGTAGGGTTACGAAGCAAGTTTTTGTAAACGTTAAAATAGGTAATGGAACCGTACAATGGCCATTCCTGGTTGTACAAAACCATGTGACAAATTGCATATTAGGAATAGATATTATGAGCGAGAAGGACTGCATTATAGACTTCTCCAAAGGTAAATGTATTTTAAATGATAAAGGCAGTGTAATTATTATTGATTTGGACAGGAGAACTCTAAAGCATGACAAACACTGTACAGGGTACAAGGTTCAGTTAGTAGTTGACAATGACATTCAAGACATGCAAACACACTCATCTGACACAGAGATAATGGACTTGAAAACATTGCTTGATCATAAGATAAGTGAAGCTACAGCTCTCAGTGTACATGAACGTATAAAACTACAGGAAGTGTTATCCAAATATTTACAAGTTTTTACCAAACGATTAGGTGTTATCAACACGTATGTGTACAAGATTGAAGTTAAGCCTCACAAGATCTTCTACCATAATACATATAACGTACCGTTATCTCAACGACCTGCTGTGTGGCAAGAATTAAAACAAATGTTAGACTGGAAGGTCATTGAACCATCCACCTCACCTTATTGTAGTCCTCTACTTGTTGTCAAAAAATCAAATGGAAGCATTAGGTTAGTGTTAGACGCACGAGCTATTAATGAAATAATTTTACCGGTTCACACAAAACCTGAAAATTTAGAAGAGCAATTACAGAAATTTCTAGATGCAAAATATTTTTCCACAATAGATCTCGCTAATTCGTTTTGGCAGGTGGGTATCACTCCTGATTCTCGGAAATATACTGCATTTATGTTCGGGGGGCGAACCTATCAGTTTTGTGTTCTACCCTTCGGACTGAATGTCAGCTCTGGGGTATTCATTACAGCCCTGGATACCGTGCTTGGCGACGGTTTAGTTGAGACAGTCACACACAATGTAGATGATATACTGATAGCTACACAATCTTGGAATGAACACGTTGACACTCTTCAAAGAATTTTAGAAAAATTTGCACAAGCTGGAGTCACAGCCAACCTAAGAAAATCAAAGTTTGGTTGCAGTGAGATAAAGTATTTAGGACATATCATTAATTCACAGGGCATACGTCCGGATCCCAGTAAATTAGATGCTATCAGAAACTTTCCTAGCCCTCGAACTAAAAAGCAGTTAAAATCATTCCTTGGGCTATGTTCATTTTTCAGACGTTTTTTGCCACAACCACTTTTGAACAGTAAACATCTGCTAAATCTACTCAGAAAGAATCAAGTTTGGATCTGGTCGGAACAGTGCCAGAATGACTTTAATACAATTAAACATGCTTTAGTGGGTGCTAACATATTGAGCCATCCAGATTTCAATTTAGATTTTTGTATGACTTGTGACGCTTCACGTACTGGCTTGGGCTGTTGCTTATTTCAAGTTGTAAAGAATAAAGAGGAGGAACAGATAAGAATTATTGGGTTTGCGAGTCGCACTCTAACTGAATGTGAGCGTACATACTCCACTACTGAGTTAGAAACACTTTCCATAGTATGGGCATTCAAGAAATTCAATTATTATTCATTTGGAAAACATACGGTAATTTACACCGATCACCAGGCCCTGACATTTCTGTTAACTTGTAAGCTTGTACATCGTAGACTATCACGATGGGCAGTTACACTTCAGAACTACTCTTTTGAAATTAAGTACATAAGAGGTAAGGACAACACCATTGCAGACACTTTGTCTAGACTTCCACAAGGTATGAATGATACCAACAGTGACTTAGAAAATATAAATGACTACAGGATTCTCTTAATGCAAGACAAGCAGTATCACCAATATTATATTGATATGTGCAGAAACATGGCTGAATTACAAAAATCTGATCCTCACTGGTATAAGATAATAACATTACTGGTAGAAAAACACAATCATCCTTTGACTAAGTATTACAAGTTACACAATCATGTGTTATTTTACCGCCGACATCCAAATGCTACTAACTGGTGTGTATGCATTCCCAAAGAGTCTGAACGTAATATAATTTGGCACACGCACTTAGTTTGGGGTCATTATGGGACGAAAAAGTGTTTGGCAAAGCTCAGTACATACTGTTATTTTAGCAATATGAGAAGAAAAATTTACAGGGAACAAAAAACATGTGTCATATGTCAAAAATCAAAACCTCAGAATTTATCCACAAAAACAGATTTACATTCTATTTTACCTAGTAAACCCCTGGAAATTCTGTGTACTGACATCAGTGGACCGCATCCAGCAAGCTCTGGAGGCGTCAAATATATCTTAGCTTTTTACGATATATTTTCTAAACATGTAAAACTTTATGCTTTAAAATCCGCCACTGCAAATGCTATAATACGAAGATTCTCAAGTGATTACCTGACGCACGTGGGAAAACCTAAAGCAATTCTATCAGATAATGCAGCATACTACTCTGGGTACAAATGGAGAAATTTCTTGAAGGACAATAACATTAAAAGTATATTTATTTCGAGGTTTAGTCCACAATGTAACGCGACTGAGAGACTTTTCCGAGAATTAAATCGATTCATGAGGACCTATATTTCATCAAAACATACTAATTGGGTGTCCTACCTAAATCTTTTCGAAGATGTACACAATAACTTAAATATTTACGATGCGAATTACACACCTAACGAGATCATGTTCAATTGCAAACAGAACGATCAGTGGATAGAACCATTACCTAAGTTGTCAGACAAGGAAATCACACCTGAACAGAAAATAAAAGAAGTATTGACTACATTAACACATCACGCACAAATAAGAAACAAACATCACAGAAACATAATAAAAAGAAAACAAAAATTCGAGGTAGGAATGCTTGTACTACTTCGTACTCATCATAAATCTGTAGCACTCAAACGACGCAACGCTAAGTGGCGTCTGCTATATGAAGGACCTTATATAATTGTTAACATACCGCATCCTGGTGCGTATCTGTTACAACATCCTAGAACTAACAAAATTATTGGGCTATACGCACACCGAGATCTTAGAGCATTTCATGCTGAATAATGTCAAAGCCATACCCATCAAAATATTGCTAAGCAACTCGAAAAACTCTGTTGTTACAACACAGATAATAAGTAGTATAGAAATTTTCATTTCAGCGGTTCCAGTGACGCAGTTGGAGACAGAAGAACTCTTCTTTCAGCGCGCGCCTCCACCTGAAAGACGGAATATTAAAGTAAAATTTATGATTACGTAGCAGTGGATGACATATTAATTTTTCACGGAACATTTGTTACTGAAGGTACCACTGACTTGGTGTGACACCTGACGAACTGACAGACGTCATCTGTGAAGCGATCTTTTACTTTGAGAAATAGATTAGACGCACATCTCTCAACACGAAAAGCATCTGTCAGTAGTCAAGGCCACACAGACACTCTACACACACGCACAAAACGCGAGGAATCTAACATTTTCTCTCTCTTACTATTTTGAATATTTATTGAGTAGTGAAAACGCCTGGTCTTGCCTACAGATGTAATGAATGTTGTGTCTAACCTATCTTAATTTCAGATGACATCACAAAAAACATCGATAATATCCCAGCAAAACCGCTAAAGAGGATGTAAATATCTACAATTCATGTAATCAAATGTGACACAATGTAATAACCTATAGCGATGTAATGATGATGTAAACATGTTTATGTGCAACTATATTATGTTTATGCTAAGAAAATATGTGATGTGTGTATGTATAATTACTTATTTTTTTAACTGATGTATAGTGTAACTGTTACTATGTAAAAATTTGAACAAAACGAGTGCCAAAAAGACATTGCATAGTGAACCACTGTTCACGGACATTAACGAACATTACTAACTCTGCAACTACACGGAAACCAATGTGAAAGAAACTGTTAATGCCATTCATTATGCAGCGAATCTATGTGAACGCGATGAACGATTTCCTTGATTAATAACTACGAACATTTAGGTGAGCTATATTCAGCAAAAAACTGAAAATGTGAAGTGCATAATTCGTGCATCGTCTAGTGATATTACTACAGTACCCAACTTCAAGATGTTAACTGGATTAAATGGACACAAAGTGCCTGTCCAGAAAACAACACGACGGGTGGAAGAATTTTGGTTGGAACTTCAGGGAATGAAATGTTCTCGAAATGTGACGGACACTCTTACCTGGACTGTCCAAGGTTCTGCAACCAAGCTTCCACGGAATGTAAAAAACGAACTGCACGTGGACCAATTACTCGACGGGTCACGTCTGATCTGTAATAAACAATGCTTTTAGTCACAACGAACTGCATCACTACGACTATAATGGAAATGAGAAATGGACACGCTTATGTATTAATCACGTTGTTATACAACGATGTTACTGTGATCAAAAAACTTTACCACGACGATACTAACCTGTAAAAAAATTATTGTGCAGCGGATGAATATGAACTGTAATAACGACACGATGTGTATAGGTCAACGCACCTGAAAAATACGGACATTTTTCTTTGAAGTATTTCAAAACAATACTATGTAACTAAGAACATTCAACAATCTAAGTTGTATTGTGTTATAACAAATATTGTAAATTTAAAACTAAGTTATCTGTCATAGAATGTAGTCTTCATATGTAATCTTGGTTGAATATTTTCTTTGTGCAACGACTGAAAAACGCGCGCACACGAACAATATGATCTGCAATACTGTGCCGCGTGATCTAACTGTACGATATAACGGCAGTGCCGCAGTTACACAGACGCTTCTGCGCATGCGCGCACTCTATCTGCCAACATTAGAACTTTTACGGCGCACCCGCGTCATTCAAATTTTGTATATAATGTGTATAATGTGTAATGTAAGTCATGTAAATAGTTGTAGATAACTTAGATTTTCTTGTGCCTTTAGGTGAATTGCTCGCCTGCAGGTGTGTCCTTTCGTCTCGCAATTCAGGGGGCAATATAAAGGCACATTTGCATGCCGAGCGTGAGTTTCCTTGGAAACGCGAAATATTAATTAAATAAAAAATTAGTGACAAATAAATAAAGCCTATGGCACACAACTGCAGCGCTGTGTCGCTGATAAAACAAAAGCACAATTACGTTATTCTTATGTTTGATTAAGAAAGGGAGAGCTCTGGTTGAAGTGGTGCGAGAAGCACGTATTTTATTTTATTGTCTGGCACACCGCCATATTTCATGTTATAGAAGAATACTGCGAGTTGCAACCACACTAGGCACTCGATTCTGTAAAGAATTTATATTTATAAAAGTAAGTAGGATTATGAACTGTAGGCTTATTTATTGAATATATCTGATTTAACTAACTGTGTAACTTTTTTATGTTTAGTAGACAATCACCTCTGTACGACGTATTGGCATGGCTGGCAAATTATTGTAATATTGAGATTTAGATTATGAGTCCGCACCTACCGCAGCAGTCTTTGGAAACGATTTAATTACGAAGTCCGATTATTCAGTTTTATTTCACGGTCAACTACGAGTAACATTGCCTTTACGAAAAAGCCATTGTCAAGCGTCTGATACCGAATAATTAAACGTCCACGTTCCAGATAAGCAAATACAATTGCAATCACAATCACCATCATACAGATAGAATAAATAACATATTTAAAATAACATTTTTTATTTATTTTATTTATTTTATAGTTTGTCACATTAGGTTTTTTTTTCACTAATCGGTGGATAGAATGGTTACAGAACTCATGGCTTGATAGCCATGACGGAAAATTTTTGTATTAGAGAGTAAGCGCCGAAATTTTGGTGGATAGGAAAGACGAAGAATGAGTGAGAACTGAAATGGAAAGAAGATCTCACACAGCTGAGACTGCACAGCTGCTAACCGTGTAGAGGCTACAGAACAACCTCCTCCCTACAGCATTCATTAGCTTAAGAAATTTTTCGTATTGGAAAGAAGAGGTCGAAATTTTAGGTGGATAGAAAAAATGAAGAGTGAGTGAGACCTGAAATGGAAAGAAGATCTCACACAGCTGTGACTGCACAGCTGCCACACTGTGTAGAGGTTACAGAACAACCTCCTCCCTACGGCATTCATTCATAACCTTGGACCACGCCACGTCGATCTGAAAATACTTTATGATGCCTTTTTAGAACCTGTCTCAGTTCTTCCTTCTGATTAGCTGAAATTTTATCGATTTCCTGCAATTTAGCTTCTATTTTATCTAAAATAATTGCTTCTTCTTCTTCTGTTCTAAAAATGGCTCTGAGCACTATGGGACTTAACATTTATGGTCATCAGTCCCCTAGAACTTAGAACTACTTAAACCTAACTAACCTAAGGACAGCACACAACACCCAGCCATCACGAGGCAGAGAAAATTCCTGACCCCGCCGGGAATCGAACCCGGGAACCCGGGCGTGGGAAGCGAGAACGCTACCACACGACCACGAGGTGCGGGTTTTCTTCTTCTGTGTTCAGCTTATTTTTACTATGATTAACACCTTCGTCCCAATACCTCCTATTTTTCAGAACTCGTATAGGCAGCTCCCAAGTTTGATCATTAGTTACTACATGTTTATCACTAAATGGTACTGTAATTACTCCGGTTATTGGCAAGACCATTTTTAACTGGCTTCTTTCAGAGTCAACAACACTCTGATATTTCGACAAGAAATCTATGCCAATTAAAACCTCAATACTGAGATTGTTTACAATTAAACATGGATGATCAATTAAATTACCATTAATGTTAAAGGGCAGCAAAGCTTCTTGCTTTACCGTTTTCGACACCTTGCCAGTAGCACCAATTATTCTTAGTCCTGATACCCTCATTACTGTAAGCTTGTCTTTATCAGGTAATACATCAAAGAAGGACTGAGATATCGCACTCACCTCACTTCCACTGTCTAAGAGACAACGTACATTGATACCCAACATATTCACTATTATTATAGGGTGGCTTATTCTAGGTTGTACAGGTGGTTCCTCAAACTCATCCTATAGTTCCTTTTGGATTTGTCTCCAACTAAAGTGATCGACATCTGTCTTCATTACATTTAGGTCACAGTGTGTAGGGGTTTCCAGAATTACATTTTCAGCTGCCTTTTCCAGTCGGTCTATTAATTTCAAATCGAAACACCGCACGACTTCATTACATTTAGTTTGCTGAACATGACCCAAATTACTGTAGTCTGAGCGATTCTGCGCCTCCAGACCGGGCATAATACTAGTTACAGCTAAACCACTTTCACCATTATCGTCGGTTTCCTTCTCAAGTGACAACTGGTCACAGCTACTGGGTTCATCGACCCCCAACAGGTTACCCTCTACATTCTCAGTTACCTCCTGTCCTAAATCTATTAGTACATTATCAACATCCGGCACAGGCACTTTAGATAAGAGCACATCATCCTCATCGTAAATATAAGCATGAATTTCTTCTGCTTCTTTACCTGACAATTCAGTAGTTTGTAGCTCTTCCCTACTGTTACACTGCTGCGCCTTCTCTTTCTCTTCCCACTTAGAAAGCGTCTCTAACACGGTATCTATCAAATACTGTGAGTGATCTAATATTTCTGTTGTATCCTTAGATGCTACCGACACTTCATCCACCTGTTCAGTTTGAGTATTCTGATTTGTCTTACCAATTCCCGTAACTACTGGCTTAGGAAAAGTAACTGCCTGGTGAGCGCCAGTGTCCTCATAGACGGGAACTAGTTTTCCTGCCTCGGCCTACTACTGTTTCCTTTATTTTCATTATAGTTAACTGGCACAGCATTACTTTCTGTACTGTTGTTTACATGCATAATTCTGTTTGGAACAAAATTATTATCACTTGGATGCCATTGTTGGTTCTGATAATCATTTCTCGAATTCCTACCTCTCTTAGGATGGCGAACACCTACTGTTCTGATGTTTACATTGCCATTTTGCTCGTTTCTAAAATTACTGCTATTGTTATTAGCATTTCTGTTATTACGTGCTTGCTCCTCATTGGCAGCAACACGTTCTACACGTTCCAAATATTCAATGAAACGATCTAGGTTGTCTCTAGGGGCAGATTTAATTCTAGTTTGCCAATACCAGGGCAGTTTGGCTTCAAGACCTAGTACAATCATTTCCGGTTTTAGCTTTTCCGCCAAATCTGACAAACGTCAGATCCATGACCTAGCAAACTCTTTAATTGATTCCTTGCCTGCATTGAAGCGTTTTCCACTCCAAAATTCTCTCAACACTTCATTTTGCTTATTACTAGACCAATACTCATTAATGAAAGCTGTTTTAAATTCCGCTAATGTTTTACACTTCAACACAACATCAGCTAACCAACGCATGGCGTCACCTGCTAAATGGCTTCTAATAAATGAGATTTTCTCTCGTTCAGACCAAGTTGGGGGAATCACATCTTCAAAATCGTTCCAGAAATCTAGCGGGTGGATATTTTTATCTGGATCGAACCGCAAGAACTGCCGACACCCGATAAAAGCGGCGTTTGCAGCTACAACTTGTTGTATACTACCATTACCAGAAGTTACTGAAGCTACTTTACACTCAATGTTAGCAATGTTAGTACTAATATTTTCTACTTTCATTTCAACATTATCTACTCTTTGCACTATATGAGTAGTATCAGTTTTGATTGCGTCTACTTCTGCTTGACATATGTTTACTTTTATATTAACATCTTTAAATCTATCTGAGCACAGTTCAGATTCTGCCTCGATCTTTTCTGTTAACTTGTGCTCCAGCTTCGCATCTTCCATTTGGAAGTCTTTGCGATCCTCAGTAACTTCGGATTTTACTGTTTTATACATTTCAGAAAACTGTTGAGCAACCTTTTCTTAATATCCTCATGATTGTAATCAATTTTGTAATTCAAACTGTCTAGATCCTCTTTCAACTTATTGCAACCAGCCTTGAAGGTATCGTCCATTACCTCCAATCGTTTATTAAAATTTGTTTGGCTGGCCACAATCTCAGACTTTAATTCAGCATTACTGTTTTTGACCTGTTCACTTATTTCAGACTTTAATTCAGCATTATTGGATTCTAATTTATTGTCCATTGCCTCAAACCTATTATTAAAATTTGTTTGGCTGGCCACAATCCTGTTATTTACCTCAATTATATCAGATTTTAAATCAGCTGTCATTTGAGCATTACTGGCTGACATTCTTGCATTACTGGCAGCTATTGCTTGTAATATAACATTTAAATCAATAGCCCCCGTATCTTTGGGTTGCTCACTAGCTGGCTTTTTATCACACTCAGGTGACGAAAAACTAGCTCCAACAGCAGAATCATCAAAACTAAATTATACCTCTGATTGATTAGTCAGATCTAACTTCTCCTTCTTAAACTCTACCACCTCTGTTGACTGATTCATTTTTAATTCAACAGAGAAACTATCATCCAATAAATTAACAATTTCTGCTTTCTGCTTTACTACAGGAGTCTCTATTATTGAATCATTGCCCCTTCCCACACTTCTGTCAGGAGACAATACTTCATATTTCACTTTAACATTACTACTTTCATGCATATTTACACTTGAACCGTTGTCTGGATTTACAGTTCCCTCAACAGACATAGGTTCTGATATAAGTTTAACCTCAGCTTCTTTTGGCGGTTCCATCGCCGACAGTCTTTTAGTGCAGGTTAGTAAAATTTTTAACAGCTTTTCACTTAACTTAGTTCCTTCTGCAGGACGTATAGCGTTGCCGGCGTGGTGTACCAGGATTACTGATGCGACGCAGCTTGCTGAATTGCAGATGGCACTCCGACTGCTGTTGTGTGTTTGCATGGCCCGCAACTGCAGGCGCGGCTCCGGCTGCTCTGGTGGACGACTGCAGTGAGGCGAAACTGGCTTCTAGCGATGCCGGCAGCACCGCTAGACTCAGTTCCAGCTCCGTCAATTCAGATGCGTCGTTAATCCAACTGCGACGTCCACATACACACGAAACACTTTCACTGTTCTATTACTCAGTTGCGTGTCGCATTTCACTCGTGAATCCGAATAGTTAAAAATCACTTTCACTTTTACTCAGTTTATTTCCCAGCCGATGCACCATATGTGGGGTGGCGGTTAGAATTAATTGTTTGTTATATAAAACTTGTTTGAATGTAGAAACACTTCCCGGCCGATGCACCATATGTGGGGCGGCGGATAGAATTAATTGTTATATGAAATTTGTTTGCATGTTGAAACACTGCATTTCCCGGCCGGTTAACCGTATGTGCGGCGGCGGGTGAAATTATTGTTGTTAAAATGTTCCTATTATTTAGAATGTTATTTATGCTGTCTTTCGCCGTTCTCAACACTGGCTCACTAACTACAATATTGGCAACCAGAAAGTGATTAGCAAAACGTGAAGCCTGTAATTGGAGTTCCTAGTGTCCACTTCATCTGGGAATACACTTATAGTTACAGCTTATAGCTCTGAGGAATTAGGAGATTGTCCGGGATTTATAATCAAAAACGATTTTCTAAAATAGTTGAGTATATTCTGAAAGTCACAGATGAAAAATAAAAGAATCCACACAACCTAACTAACAGAGCAGTTCAGAGTCTAATGCGCTGATGCAACTATAATTGTCCAAATTGAATATTTTAATGAATGCTCACCATAATTTGATGATACGGTTCATCAAACGCCACGCTAACTAATGGTAGAATATTTGTCCCGCGGCGGCATGTGAATATACAACAATACGCAATCTGAAGATCGATAATTAAAGTCAACCCAGAATTAACACTTCACTCGAAAATGATTTCATGGTTACGCGTATCTCGAGTAACTTAATACGGCATCCGAGGCTGTTTGTAGCAATGATACCGACGCGACGTGACTCCCGACACAGATGGCGTGTTATTCAGCGTCTGGAGAGAACTGGGGCCTTCCTTCCTCGCGCAGCATTCTTATATATAAAGCCGCGGTGCGGACGGCTAAGGGAACGTTTGATCAAATCGGCTCTCCCGACTAGCCGCTGGACTAGTAATGCACCACATTAAGTTACCGAATAAATCATAGCTTCTCTTGCTGATGGCCGATGAAGCTCTTAATTTAAATGTGCATTCAGCACGCAGGTAAGTATTGATAATAAAATTTTGACGTGGCTAAGTTAAATATTTTGGGCGAGAGAATTAATTTAATTACACTGCACGCAGTGGACAAGCTCTGAACTGGCCCTTTGGAGATACGCTATCACTATAGTTTTATAGGTATTCAAATGAAACTTTTCACATCTTCATAGTTATAGCGGATCTGCAACCTACTTAAATATAAACATCCTAGCCTTATTTATTAGCCTATTTAATCTATCTTGCTTCCTTAAGTTTTAAGACAAAAACCAGAAAATAATGACTTTCCACTAAAATTTTAATTTGTGAAACCCAAAGTACTGTTTTTATTAAATTATTATGAAAGATGAATCTCATTATAAATTTTTAATTTTCTAGCTCTTTTCTGTTGCGCCAATGGTTTTTACAGAAAAACGTTCAAATTTCGAAAATGGCTAAAGTTATCGAACTGATATTCAACACATGTTGTTTTAGTATTACTCCTGACATGCTAGAAATGATTTAGGTTATTTGCTTGATTTTTAAAGTATTGCGCCACATTTAGGAGGTTTGTAGGTACAAGTGGCAATCGGAAACCCAGAGGCAATGAAGGAATTAGAAAACATACTTCGTACTAATTCATTTTCTCTCATGTATCAGGAATACAGACGTTTTAGTACCTATTTCCAGTTAAGGAGAATCGAAATTTCTTCTTCAAACCATACTGAGTTTTACTGGTGTACAATGCGAAGGTGTAAAAGGGAAATGCTGCAAGATGGCGTCATTGAATAAGCAATTAGCGCTTGTAATACTCCGGTCCTGTGCGTTATCAGAAAGGATGCTTCTATTCATCACGTTTTAGGTTCGCAGTAAATCAACATGATAACTGAGACCAAGACCAACAGACTAGAAACAATAGAGTAGTTGTTGCAGCGGTTTCATGGCGTTCGTGCTCCGACATTGCTCGATTTGCGTGAAAGTTGCCAGCAAGGTGAAGGGCACAATGCGCACGGACAATAAATGGCATTTTTAGTTTCTGACTGTGCCACCAGTTTAGGAAGTTACCACTCATACTGAATGTGTCTTTAGCTGCCTTCATTAAGGGGTGCGTGCCGTGATCCGAAAGGACCAAATGGCATGGTATGTCGATGAGGTACTCGTCGCGAAGAAGAAATGGTGTGGGGTGGACACAGTGCTGTACTGGATGAGCTGCTTAGTGCATTCAAGAATCAAGAAATTATGGACACCCTAGTGAATTCAAAGTTCGCATTCCTGGGCCATGTAATTTCTATGAACGACATCCGGCCAGATCAAACTAAACCCATCCAGAAGTAGTTGGTACCGAGAACTAGGAGGCAAGTACAGATGCTTCTAGGTCTCATTCAATTCTATATAAGGTACATAAAGGAGACAGTCACAAATAAAAATTTGTGTCAGTTGATAGGAAATAATCTTACAAGGAGCACTGGAGTAGCGATGATTCGACCAAGTCACAGGAGTGTTGTAGAGGGCTTCGCATCTGTTCAATAAAATTTTTAATAAAGGATGCCGCACGTCCAAAGATGCATATTGGTCTCTGAGGTACATCTTTTTCAAGATGTGGAACGAGATGGAATAATACTTAAGTACACAGTAGAGTTTAGCAATCGACTCCATAAGGCTGAGCGGGGGCACTGAATTGGAGGTGGCGGTAGTCGGGGGTTCACTAAATTTACATACTCTTCAATGGGAAGAATGATCAACAGAGACCACACTCGTTAGGTTCTGAAGCCGTGAAATAAGTTAGTCGGTGTCTGAAATTGGGCAAGTACTACCGTTAAATTGAACAAGTATATGGACCAGGAATCCTTGAACAGTTTGTTATTACTCTCCCTCATACGTCTCACATAAGATCAAACTTGTCATTTTTTGGTCGCTCCGACTATGTCGACCGTAAATCAAACGTGAGAAAATTATTTATTTGTTTTGCCGCAACTACGTAACATCACAGACTTGCAAAATTGTATTCCTCGTTTCCTGTGACCAAAAATGGTTTACTTCCATTGCTTTGGATTCAGTGGCACCTGTAACATACAGAATAGCAAAATTACAGGTCTCTTCTTCACCATCCAATGCTCTACACGCGTCTGTTTGATTGAACTTTTCAATATTTTGAGAACAGAACTCTCAAAAGTACAAGCATTCATCAATCAATGGAAAATCACTCGTCACACATCTTTGCAAGTGTGGCGGTGCACCACAACTCTCCCAAAGGACATTTTGCTTTCTAAACCCCCTAGAAATTGCAATACTACTAGGAACTACTTCTCACTTTCGTTCATCGGGAGATTCTTCCTCTGTACTGGCAATCAAATTACTGGAGAAGAATCTTTCACCTGAATTATGGCGCGCGCGGGATTAGCCGAGCGGTCAGGCGCGCTGGGATTGTGCGGCTGGTCCCGGCAGAGGTTCGAGTCCTCCCTCGGGCATGGGTGTGTGTGTTTGTCCTTAGGATAATGTAGGTTACGTAGCGTGTAAGCTTAGGGACTGATGACCTTAGCAGTTAGGTCCCATAATATTTCACACACATTTGAATAATGGCGCGTTTTAGCATGAACGTGGATCAGTTTTGCATCACTTAGCTGTAACTATGCTTTGTTCATCACTGTCATCTTGAAAAATTCCTCCTGCAGCAGTACTTCCAATGCCACCATAAGCTATTGTGGCAGAACGGCCTCTACTGCCTTTTCTACTACCATGACAATGTGGTTGCAGAGTGAAAGAAGAATACTTCTCGTCAAATAATTATGCTGGAACTGTCAACCTTTTTTTGAAATGGTTAGTCAATTTGCATCTTCCACAGTGCAAGTGGAAATCGCGTCCTGTTCCATATCTCCAGACTAAATGACCTAGTTCATAACACCACCATGAGTGGTCAGGAAACAAGATTTGGTAACATTGCATACAGTCACGTCATCGTGGCGTCGGGATATAAGGCATGCATGGTAGATCACTGTTTTCATTTTCAGTCAGTCAGTGGAGGTAGTCAACAGCATAGTTGAGGTCTTCCAGTACCTCCCAGCGGAAGAGGAAGAAGCGGATGTTTATGTACCCCCTGCTCAATAATATGGGGGACGACGTTTTAGAACTGGTTTTGTGTAATGGACTTAAGCATAAAAGTGCGCATTATTTGAAAGTAAGTCAGAGTGGAGGTGTGGCTCGTGTTGTGTTACAGTCAGTAACTTGTGGAAGCAGCAGTCGATTTGAATGCTTACGAGAAGTTAACCTCGTTTGTATCGGGAGAAAGGCTAAGCATTAATGTCGTCTGAAATGGAACACGAGCCAGCTATTGATGCAGAACAAGACTGAACGATGGAAGAAATTCATTTAAATCACTCTGCAAACCGGGTGTAAATTTCATAATGCAGAATACTCCATGATGAGGGGTCGGTTGACTCAGAAAATTAAAGTGAAAAGGACGCCGAGGCGGCAGGTCATATAGGTTCCGTAAATATTGAAAGAGGTACAGTCAGAGAAAGTAACAGTCCGATTTCGAGGACAACGCCATCATATAACTTTTGAGTCGCGTGCGTCTAGTCCAGGGTACGTTACTGGAAGTGCGCAATTAGAATCAATCATTCAATTTGTGTAAGAGGCGGAGAAGAGACGACGTCAGGAAGAAGACCAAAAAACAGGAGATCTTCATTAATGAAACCATGGATGTACAGAAGCGACAAGACGAGGACGAAAAAGAGACAGGATGAAGTCATGAAAGAAATTAAACAAATTCACAGGCGGGCTGATGAGTGTTGTTGGAAACGTGAAGTAGGTCACACATGAAACTTAGGTTGTAAGATCAGAGGCTGAAGACTTTAGGAAATCGTCAGATGAGATTCGACAAGTAGCTGTAGGGTAAAATAGTGAAGTTAGGACAGCCAGATTAGCAGTACAAGACGCAAGAAAAAAAGCTGAAATTGCGCGAGATCAGGCAGTCCTGGCAAAGGTCGAAATGAGAGCAACCAAGAACGCTAGTTCTGCTCTTAAGAAACTGGGACCGAAAAACATCTTTGAGCAAACACGTCCCACAACCCAGCAGAATGTACTGGCGGATGAGATGAGACAAAGAAGCGAAAGGGTCGCTCCTGTAGAGAGGTGAGGAACGCGGCCGAGAACGCACAGTCAGTAGCGCACAGTCAGTGGCGCATGGTGCACAACTTACCGAGCCGGACCACAACTGCGCGCGAATCAGACGTACGGAAAAATTGCTACATAACTCTGATGACACGAATAGTGGATACAACAGCATTCCCCAGGGATCGATCGCCCATGAAGCCTTTGCCCCACGCGCGCAAGAAGCTATAGAAAATCCTGTGGAACAAAGTAATCAATATTTCGACTGAAAACATTTTGACTCAATTCTAAATTTTGAGGTTTAGAAAATGAATCACAATTCATTAAATCCAAAGTCATGGATTGACCACCAGATTCATGGATTGCTCAGTATGAAATGATCGTATGGCATTTGTTGGCCGTGATATCCCCTTCGGGGTTCGGCCGCCGTATTGCAAGTCTTTTTGGTTGACTCCACTTCGGTGACTTGCGTATCAATGATGATGAAAATGATGTTAAAGGACACACAACACCCAGGCCCCTGCCAGGAATCGAACCCGGAGCCCTTGCATGGTGGGCGCTAAGGCTATCGCCGCGCTACGGAGGAGGACATTGCTCAGTATGATAGGGTACTACCCGATTCATGAGCACTAGTATAAAAACTGTAAATTGTCTGTGGACACCTGGAAGGTTCAATAGCGGAGCACATGCACAGCACTGCAGCAAACTGCCGCAGCTACGGCGAATTCAAAGAAGCTTTCCTAAAGACCTACTTGTCACACTACGCCCAAGAGGGGATTAAACAGTAGATTATGTTAGGGAAAGATTACGAAGCATCTGGGTGCCGCAGTCCGGTACAGTTTTTTGTCATGCTCGTCAACAACATCCACTCTACTTAGTCAAATCGTATAGTGATAAGGAGAGAATGCAACACTGCCACATGAAACTGCCATTGAAGTACCGAAATCTGCTCACTGGCAAATGTAATGACACCACAGAGTAATTCAAAAGCGCTCTGCGAGAGTTAGATTTTGTCAAGGAAGCACAAAGTACGAGGGACCAAATGAGATATATTGAACTAAGCTCGCAAGCGCATCTAGTGGAAGTAATGACTGGCAAAACACAAATAGAAACAGGGCGACTGGAAACCAATATTAAGGCCAAATTTTGATAGTGAGCGTCAGTAGAATGGTAGAAGCAGACGAGCGACGTATGGCGGTAGCTTTCAAGAAAACAGAAAATTCTGACAAGTTCATGCAGGTGGTGTGAAGCTCAGGCTAGTAAGGAATAATCGAGAGAGTAGTAGGCGAAGTCCTCAACATGATCACCCGATGGACTTAGTGGGAATCAGACACCATAACCCCTCAAACGTAAACCGTAGCAGAAGTCCTGAGCGATTCATCACATCTGCCGTGTGAAACCCTTCATAGAATAAGACTTGTACAGTTGTATCGTTAATTTAGTGTTAATAATCTTTTGTTTCCAATTCTTTCATGCAATCATTTAGTGTTTTTTTCTTCGTTTTGTTTGCATGTATACTTTTCGGATGATTTATTATTATAATTAGCAGATAAGATCTTCTCCTGTGACATCTGACCAAGGAATTAGACGGTTGTAATTTCCTGTACAGCATTTAAACTTTGAATATTTACTGCAAATGCGAGACGTACTGGTATCTTCTCTAGTTTCACAGATAGAAAATTACTTCGTGTATTTGTATGTGCCGTTTTCGTAGCGGAAATTTCTTAGTTTATGATAAAAGTACTTGGTTTAGCACTAGAGCATTGACATATTAGTAGTCTATCAGGCAGCAGCAAAGGTATGTTTTGGAACATCGTGAAAATAGAATATTTGGTTCAGAAATAATTGCAAAGGTCTTGGAAATACAACTCTTCTTAGAATTCGCCCTGGAATGTAATAATTGGTTTCTTCCGTTGATACTGTGTGCATTGCCGGTGAGGCGAATGAACGGTCTGTTCCACCATTCGTAGTGACGAGGCGATAGTGTTCCCACAGAAGTTGATTTGCGTTCTGATAATGGACCTGGCGTGATTTTGATCACGTCGCAGATATCGATGGGAGGATCTTGCAAGATGTACATGGGTTGTCCACGCCAGATGCGTGTTGACGTTCTAGTGCGTTTTTTCCTTTTTTCGCTGTGGTTCGATTAGGATTATTACCAGTAGAACAATGTGTTTTCATCAGTGGTATTCGAGAGTGGTTACGCTTATGGATAATCGACTATGGTGCGATATTTTTCCACTAGTGGTATTTTTTAGATTGTGATTATCGCTTATGGATTATCTCCAATAGTGAGATATTTGTCTAGTGGTATTTAGATAGTGAATCGCCAGCGTCAGAAGCGCGTCATGGACGAAGTTTTGTATTCCGTGGCGTGAGCACGTGGAGTGCTTGTCACGATAGTGCGGTTTTGGATGAACTGGAATGAAATGGTAAATGGGACCAGATAAAAGCGGAAGATAATTAAAAATCCTCATACACTGCAAATTATAACAAATGGTATTTTATGTGTTTACAGAAACTGTACGTCGATTTTGGGAGTTGTAGGCCAGTTTCAGAGGGAAAGGTGAATTCATGTCAAAGTCTGATCCATCCTGACAGCCCAGTAAGGAGTGTATAGATGGTCAATTGTAGTGTTCGACCCAGATTCTGTACCAGATGGTCGCATCAGTATCACCATCCAATAAGTTGGCATCACGAATAGTACCAAAATCCAGACCAGTGTAAAGTAGAAAGCGATAGAGGTAGCAGGATTTGACATTGGATAGGACAGATGGACACATCACCATCATCCTTCAATAAGCTGGCGTCATGAGAAGTATGAAAATCCAGATTAGCGTAAAATAGAATCGGGTAGAGGTAGCTGGATATGATAATGGGTAGGGCATAATTGGAAGTAAGTGTTGCATGGTGTGACAGTGGTTCAAGTATGTATATGCAGGCTGTGCCTGCTTAGCCTTTGGGGTGCTAGAGTGGTGTTGAGAAAGTAACAGAAGACTGACCTACACAACAGCAACACGATTTTACCACTAGAAAATTATAAGTTTATATCTTTTAGATCAACCGTTAATGATGTTTGTCTAGTAAAATAAAAATAATTGTGTACACGCCTGTAGGATTTTTAAGGGACCTTAGTAGTAACATCATTTAAATAAAGAAAGCACTAAGGTATATTTCAGTTTTTCGCAGTAATCATATTGTAAAGTCTTAGTTACAGACAGATAATAATCTTGCTGTGATTATCTAAGTACGTTTCTTTGTAAATATTCACTGTAAAAACACGTCCGTAAATATATACTAAAGATTTTTCATATGACTAAGGCATTCTGCATGGTAAGTGATAAATTGACTTTTCGTGGCAGAACGCTGGGCTGGCGACACATGTTATGACATGGATAGCGGGGCACGTGTACTGTAGCGTGACCTCACTTGATGGGCTAACTACGATGTGCGCAGCAGCCGGCGCAACGTCGCCATATGGATGGCAGCTGGAAAGCGCAAGCAGCTGATGTGATGTCTGCGTATGGCCAAACTGTCGGATGTCAGCTACAGGAGACCTGTTCTCCATCTCCCTCCACCGACGCAACAGGGCAGGCAGCCTGCTGACACGACTACATTGGAGTGGCTCACAGGCGATAGAGGTGCGCACAGACTCGTGCTTGTCCCTATCACCCACGCAACAGACAGGGAAAGAAATTCCAGGTGCTGCGGCACACCAGCACTGGAGCCTTACCTGGAGCCAGCAGGTAATGGAGGCTCACCCCTGACATCACACAACCAGTTGGGGCCACCACTGTTTGACTCAAGTTGTAACGCCGGAAATGCATATCCTCCTATTTCCATCTATTGTACTATTATTTTTTTTTCCTTGTTTTGTTACCTCAAGATATGACATTTCTGTCTCTTTATATATTGTAATTGTTTTACTGTTTGTATATATATATTTATGCACTTATGTCGATGTGTAATTGGTTTGTTTCGTAAATATTATTTGTATTTTTACGCTGGGTCTTGCCTATGGAAAACTGCTATCGAACGATTACATCGATGGGTGGTGTGAAGAATCAAAGTGTGTAGGATCTTTGGTAGTGTTAACTCTGCCGCGTGGAGCGCGGGCAGACAGTGGGAGTCTGGCGGGAGTAGCGAGTGGAGCAGGTGTGTTGTGTGACGCTCCCGCGAGTTGCCGCGCTTTCGGGGTTTGGCAGCATGTAATTGCGCTCGACTCGCGATGATAGTTTCTGACATGGTGTCGCGGACGGGAAGCATTAGCTGGCGCACATCAAGAGCCCGTTTCGCCTGGTGACCGTGTCGAGAAGAAGGCGCGCCAACATCCAGCTTCTGCAACAGCGACGGCCGACAATGAGTGACTGTCGCCACCTCCTCGATCGACGGCTTCATACCTTCAATCAACCAACAAGGAAGACTAAAAGCACGTAAAGTTTCAGATCTGTATGGCAGACCTCAGCTTTTCAAATTGTTCCATTTGCCTCGCAAAATTACAGCAACTTTGCATGAACCTTTGTTGCTCATTGTCCCAATTGCATTGCCAAGCAGGGTCCCTTCCTTTTCCGAAATGAACCCGAGTGTCGTTGAAATTCAAACGCCAGCATAATTCCATTTCACTGCTTTAATTTCAAAGTTCAATTTAAGTTTTCATAGCTGGCTACAATAGTTAGATTACACAAGCACAAATTAAGAGTGCGAGTTTTGATACCGTATTTTAGCTTACCTGTGACTGCAGCTCAGCTTGGTACGTACTAAATTTTACTATTGTTAATTGTTCAGAATCGTTTAATTCAAGTTCAAAGTTAAATCTCTTCTTTCTAAATTGCGTAGATTCAAGTAGCTTTAGAAATGATTGTTGAGGTAGTCCAAGACTCATTGTATTTCGATGTGCTTCAGAAAGAAAGCTCACTATTAACTTCAGTCACTAAATTAACCTTCGATTTTCCGGTTTCATTAATTCTTTTGCTAAATTAAGTGTAGTGAAATTTATTACTTCTGACAAACTTTCAGTTTTCAGACTACACGTGTCAACCTTCAGTTGCCACGCTTCTAGTGCTAATTATATGTGTAATAACCTTTCCTTTTCAGTTATTATAGTAATTGTCCATAGGACTGGCGACCGTAATTTCCCCCAAATCTCAAATATCTAATTACCACTAGTTGATTGTTAACGTAACGGCCGCACATTTACTTTCTTTATTAACTTTATCCCTATTTCAAAATTAATTTCCACCAGTTTCACTTGCAGTTTTCCTTTCATTTAGATGTAACCCTTTCCTCCCTCTTTACCGACAGGTTAACTTTGGTGACGATTGCTTTTCCAAAATTTCCATTAGGTACACGCGGTTTCATTTTTCACTGTCATTAAGGTCGATAAGTGAGGGGGAGGTTACAAAGTGTCTCGATGGAGTGAACCTGAGGGCAACGCCACTGATGACAAAAAATGTGGGACTAGAGAGGGCCAAACCAAGCGATTAACATGTCTGGACCCTCTCCACAGCACTGATAGCTGCCGCTGGAGAACTGTCTTCGACGAGAGTAACAGTTTGCCAAGTGCTTCTCCATCTCTCGACTGTCGGTAGACCAGATGCCTACCTATTGCTGTCACAGACCGGATACAGGTCCTGCCACAGTCACCACTGCCACTACTAATGACGTTAAGTAAAGGGGAAAGTCTTACTCGCCATAGCTGTCACCTCGACACTGTTACGCACCTCATGAGTGTAGTGCTTTTTTTATTCATGTGACTAATGTCAAGTTAATTTTTGGACTCTCTAAAGACTTTTGGGAAGAGAAACGTAGAAGGCTTAAAACGTGTTTCAGTTATTTTAGTCTTATTTATGTGTATCTTTCTGCATTTATTTTTTACAATAAATGTAATTTATCACTTTTCTTTCCTACTATGTGTGTCACGAGTGACAAAACCATTTCCAGGTGTGCACTGGGGTACAAGATCACCCTCATCTGAAATTTAAGATTAACAAAAGATCACATGCTACAAATACACTAATACTGAAACCATTCTCTGAAACCATCTCATGTTTTTATCTTCTCTTTGTCATTTGTGTAAAGTCTCACCATGGTTCACTTGTCATTCAAATGTTGTTTATTTTGTGTGGCATTTTTTTTTTTTTTTGTCATTAGTCTACTGAGTGGTTTGATGTGGCCCGCCACGAATTCCTTTCCTGTGCGAACCTCTTCATCTCAGAGTAGCACTTGCAACCTACGTCCTCAATTATTTGCTTGACGTATTCCAATCTCTGTCTTCCTCTACAGTTTTTGCCCTCTACAGCTCCCTCTAGTACCATGGAAGTCATTCCCTCATGTCTTAGCAGATGTCCTATCATCCTGTCCCTTCTCTTTATCTGTGTTTTTCACATATTCCTTTCCTCTCCGATTCTGCGTAGAACCTCCTCATTCCTTACCTTATCAGTCCACCTAATTTTCAACATTCGTCTATAGCACCACATCTCAAATGCTCCGATTCTCTTCTGTTCCGGTTTTCCCACAGTCCATGTTTCACTACCATACAATGCTGTACTCCAGACGTACATCCTCAGAAATTTCTTCCTCAAATTAAGGCCGGTATTTGATATTAGTAGACTTCTCTTGGCCAGAAATGCCTTTTTTGCCATAGCGAGTCAGCTTTTGATGTCCTCCTTGCTCCGACCGTCATTGATTATTTTTCTGCCGAGGTAGCAGAATTCCTTAACTTCACTGACTTCGTGACCATCAATCCTGATGTTAAGTTTCTCGCTGTTCTCATTTCTACTACTTCTCATTACCTTCGTCTTTCTCCCATTTACTCTCAAACCATACTGTGTACTCATTAGACTGTTCATTCCGTTCAGCAGATCATTTAATTCTTATTCACTTTCACTCAGGATAGCAATGTCATCAGCGAATCGTATCATTGATATCCTTTCACCTTGTATTTTAATTCCACTCCTGAACCTTTCTTTTATTTCCATCATTGCTTCCTCGATGTACAGATTGAAGAGTATGGGCGAAAGGCTACAGCCTTGTCTTACACCCTTCTTAATACGAGCACTTCGTTCTCGATCGTCCACTCTTATTATTCCCTCTTGGGTGTTGTACATATTGTATATGACCCGTCTCTCCCTATAGCTTACCCCTACTTTTTTCAGAATCTCCAACAGCTTGCACCATTTTATATTGTCGACGCTTTTTCCAGGTCGACAAATCCTATGAAAGTGTCCTGATTGTTCCTTAATCTTGCTTCCAATATTAGCCACAACGTCAGAATTGCCTCTCTCGTCCCTTTACTTTTCCTAAAGCCAAACTGATCGTCACCTAGCGCATTCTCAGTTTTCTTTTCCATTCTTCTGGATATTATTCTTGTAAGCAGCTTCGATGCGTGAGCTGTTAAGCTGATTGTGCGATAATTCTCGCACTAGTCAGCTCTTGCCGTCTTCGGAATTGTGTGGATGATGCTTTTCCGAAAGTCAGATGGTATGTCGCCAGACTCATATATTCTACACACCAACGTGAATAGTCGTTTTGTTGCCACTTCCCCCAATGAATTTAGAAATTCTGATGGAATGTTATCAATCCCTTCTGCCTTATTTGACCGTAAGTCCTCCAAAGCTCTTTTAAATTCCGATTATAATACTGGATCCCCTATCTCTTCTAAATCGACTCCTGTTTCTTCTTCTATCACATCAGACAGATCTTCACCCTCATAGAGGCTTTCAATATACCTATCTGCTCTCCCCTCTGCGTTTAACAGTGGAATTCCCGTTGCACTCTTAATATTACCAACGTTGCTTTTAATGTCACCAAAGGTTGTTTTGACTTTCCCGTGGGCTGAGTCTCTCCTTCCGACAATCATATCTTTTTCGATGTCTTCACATTTTTCCTGCAGCCATTTCGTCTTAGCTTCCCTGCACTTCCTATTTATTTCATTCCTCAGCGACTTGTATTTCTGTATTCCTGATTTTCCCGGAACATGTTTGTACTTCCTTCTTTCATCAATCAACTGAAGTATTTCTTCTGTTACCCATGGTTTCTTCGCAGCTACCTTCTTTGTACCTATGTTTTCCTTCCCAACTGCTGTGACGGCCCTTTTTAGAGATGTCCATTCCTCTTCAACTGTACTGCCTACTGCGCTATTCCTTATTGCTGTATCTGTAGCGTTAGAGAACTTCAAACGTATCTCGTCATTCCTTAGTACTTCCGTATCCCTCTTCTTTGCGTATTGATTCTTCCTGACTAATGTCTTTAACTTCAGCCTACTCTTCAAAAAATGGTTCAAATGGCTCTGAGCACTATGGGACTTAACATCTGTGGTCATCAGTCCCCTAGAACTTAGACCTACTTAAACCTAACTAACTTAAGCACATCACACACATCCATGACCGAGGCAGGATTCGAACCTGCGACCGTAGCAGTCGCGCGGTTCCGGACTGAGCGCCTAGAACCGCGAGACCACCGCAGCCGGCTCCTACTCTTCATCACTACTATATTGTGATGTGAGTCTATATCTGCTCCTGGGTAAGCCTTACAATCCAGTATCTGATTACGGAATCTCTGTCTGACCATGATGTAATCTAATTGAAATCTTCCCGTATCTCCCAGCCTTTTCCAAGTATACCTCCTCCTCTTGCGATTCTTGAACAGGGTATTCGCTATTACTAGCTGAAACTTGTTAAAGAACTCAATTAGTCTTTCTCCTCTTTCATTCCTTGTCCCAAGCTCATCTTCTCCTGTAACCTTTTCTTCTACTCCTTCCCTTACAACTGAATTCCAGTCACCCATGACAATTAGATTTTTGTCCCCCTTTACATACTGTATTACCCCTTCAATATCCTCATACACTTTCTCTATCTGTTCATCTTCAGCTTGCGACGTCGACATGTACACCTGAACTATCTGAGTCTATATCTGCTCCTGGGTAAGCCTTACACCCCGAATCTGCTGTCGATTCTGATTAGAACAACCCGGTCACTGAACTGTTCACAGTAACACACCCTCTGCCCCGCCTTCCTATTCATAACGAATCCTACACCTGTTATACCATTTTCTGCTGCTGTTGATATTACCCGATACTCATCTGACCAGAAATCCTTGTCTTCCTTCCAGTTCACTTCACTGACCCCTACTAAATCTAGATTGAGCCTTTGCATTACCCTTTTCAGATTTTCTAGTTTCCCTACCACGTTCAAGCTTCTGACATTCCATGCCCCGACTCGTAGAACGTTATCCATTCGTTGATTATCCAATCTTTTTCTCATTGTAACCTCCCCCTTGGCAGTCCCCTCCCGGAGATCCGAATGGGGGACTATTCCGGAATCTTTTGCCAATGGAGAGATCATCACGACACTTCTTCAATTACAGGCCCCATGTCCTGTGGATACACGTTATGTGTCTTTAATGCAGTGGTTTCCATTGCGTTCTGCATCCTCATGTCGTTGATCATTGCTGATTCTTCCGCCTTTAGGGGCGATTTCCCACCCCTAGGACAAGAGAGTGCCCTGAACCTCTATCCGCTCCTCCATCCTCTTTGACAAGGCCGTTGGCAGAATGAGGCTGGCTTCTTATGCCGGGAGTCTTCGGCAGCCAATGCTGATTATTTATCAAAATTTAGGCAGTGGCGGGGATCGAACCCGGAACCGAATACGTTTTGATTATGAATCAAAGACGCTACCCCTAGACCACGGGTGGAATTTTGTGTTAGCACTGAGAAATTGCCTCTGCGCTCTCTCTGAGTCTGTGGTATGTTTTGCAGCCAGCGCATGGGCTCGCTGAGTACGTCTGGTCACGAATAGGGACACGGTGCGGCGAGGGCCGAGAAATGCCCTGGTCAGGGTGTTAGCAGCTTTCAACACAACGGCAGCGGTATCACTCAGGGTGGTGCATGGAACCTTCGCTATCGACACAACAATCGGTTTCGGGCTGCAATATACCGGCTGAGGATGGTGGGAGAGGAGAAGGTATTCAAAAGGACATTGCCGAGAATCGCCAACTCGTAAAATGGCGGGTAGGTACCCGTCAAAGGGAATGGGAGTTAGTCGATAAGGGCCGTAGGCTATATGAATTCTTCCCAGACATCAGAGACGTCTGAGATGAGCAATATCAATCCCAGCCGAGTTGTGGTTCACTTTTCTGACAGTTCATGGCGCTTACCCTGCGCACTTACACAACGTAGACCGCAGCCAGACTGCTACTTCTACATGTGGGTAACATAGATCCCCAAACACATAGTTCTTCACTGGCAACGATACAGAGCAGTAAACCAGACACCAAAGCAGGACAACAATGACATGATACAGGGAGTAAGAGACAAAGACGAGTGGGAGATTACAAATAAAATCGCTGATGATGTCTCAAGGACACTACATGACGAACAAAGACAGACAAGACCTTATAACAGAACACTGCAACACACACAAAGCAAGTAAGACAGCAGTTCCAATTCGTGCACCAACTCAGACAGCAGACCGAAACCCACACTCGCTCAAACACCTAACACTTCACCAACATGTACCGCAGACAACCTTACACAACATCTAAAAGAATTAAACTTTATCAGACTAAACAGTGTAATGCTATCAGTCCTGTGAACCTCTTCTTTCTTAAGTACAAACAGCGGGCATATCCATCCCGCGGCCATTATACCACTTTGGGATGTAACATTTGTAAGTGAACACTTAGTATATAAGCAACGTAACAGGTAAAACTAAAGACACGTAACATAGGAACTGAAGGTTAATTGATAACCACAAGAAATAACATACTTTACACTCACACACCACTGCGCTTTCCACAATGTACCTAATAATTATAGTGTTTTTGTAAATAGGTTTAAAAATATTAATCCGTAAATTTAACTGTAGCGAACCGGCACTGCAAGGCTCGAAGCAGTTCCGAGGCTTTCTGACCAGGTTGGCTGAGGTAGGGTAACATTTCTCTCTCTCTCTCTCTCTCTCTCTCTCTCTCCCTTACTCTGCCAGTCTTTCCTTTCATCTATCGTCTTATCTTTTTTTTAATTTGCATTTTTTTATGTTTCTTCTTTCAATTTCTAATGTATTTGTAATTTATTATTACTTCCATTGCAATTGCTCTAAACAATAATTGCCGTTTGTAATATAAAATATGTATTTTAGTTTACAAGAATAGTTTTAAAATGAACGACCTGTTACTTATATCGTCATCCTGTTCCCCCATTGCCCTTTTTCAACCCTTGTCATTAGTAAAGAATGAGGTGGACAATGCTCCATAGTCATAGTGAAGGCAACCTTTCTATGGGTGACAACAACGAAAGGTAAGCCTCTCAAGCTAACAACTCGGGTAGTATCTTGGACAGTGGCTCGCCACTCTACCACGAAGATTAATCTTCAACTGAGCATAGAGTGAAATTTCGGTGAATGCGCTACCCCAGGTGGTACCCAATCCATCGTCACCCAAGGTGATGTTAGCGGACCTTGGGATTTTGGGCAGACCGCACCAACATGCTTTGAGGATGAACCAGAGCACCCTTAAATCACCGGACGTAATCTCAAACCACGACAGCAAAGCAACTTCGCAAAATTTAATGTTACTTCACTGCTCAAAGTGAGTAAATTGAAACACCTGACCGATTCACTAACACAACACAACGCAGTACAGACAGGAAACCAGATTCACGGATGATCCTCAAAGGAAAAGTAGGTCAGCGGGTAATGAAGAACGTACCCCACTTAGGTACAGGATTTATATTCAGTCACAAGATACTGGATTCAGTGATTGACTTCAACTCCCCAAGCAGTCCTGCATCCATCCTCTGCCTCAAATGCTCTAACAAGGGCTACAGTGTAGTCAAAGTACATGCCCCAACCAACCACAATAACAGACGCAATCCAGACCTGACAAATTCTGGGAAGTCTGAGAAGATATTCTCTCTAATGTTCCACAGACATACACCGTCATACTACTTGGTGGATTCAGTGCTCAACTGAAAAAAGAGAGAAAGTACTGAAATACAGTGGGCAACTACCCGTCACCTACGAGAACAAACCGCAAGGGGGAACGACTGGTGGATCTGTGTAACACTTTTTGGTACAGCGTTCAAACACCTTCCAAGGAACTAGAAGACTTGGGTTTCATCTAACTCGAACTTGGGTGAATTCCAGACACTCGTAGATCATGTGGCCATTTCAAGAAAATCCCAATAAGAAATACAAGAAGTGAAGGTATTAAGAAGTGCCCATCTGGACTCAGACCACTACCTCTCAAAGATCAAAATGAGACTCCAGCCTAGAAACAATAGAATACACAGAGCCTCCAAGATGATATTATTTGACACAGAGCGACTTACGAACTGACTACTAGTAAGCCAGAGACTGTACAGATTTCAACAGCTGGGACCAACTGCAGGAGACTCTTGTGAAGACAGCCAATGAACTCGCCCCCCTCACGAGGAGAAGGAAGCTTTCGTGGTGGAATGAAGACCGTGACAGTGCATTAGCCCAAAGTGGGGGAAGTGGAATTGTAAGAAAACCATGAAAAATTGGGATAACTTTTTGGAACAAAGAAGGCTTACTGCTAAGATGATTCGAGGAACCACACGGACCTTCACACAAAACCAACTAACCCAAATGGAAGAGAGCTTTGCTAAGAAAAGCTCCAGAGAATTCAACACAACCTTCAAGCAGACACTCAAAAAATAGAATCCGCCAGCACGCAGGGAGGCCCCACCACAACCAGCCGCGACTCCAACCCACCACAGGTCGCGATACCCCTTCTGGAGAGGCGCTATTGGTGCTAGTGACGCAGAAGAGGCAGAGGAGCCTGCGGTCCAGAAGCTATAAATGACCGGACAGGACGCGAACCCGACGCTTCGCTTGAAGTTGACAAATAGGAAAATTGTTGAAACGTTCTGCAGAACGACGCCCTGACTTGGCTGATAACCCGAGAAGTCTACATCATTGACATTGTCTGAGAAATTTTAAAGTCGCGTATTTCAATATCTTCTTTCCTCTTGGTATGGCGTGGGAGTCTTGTAATTAAAGCTCTTGGGGCTTTTAGCGAGATCGGGGAATGGCAGTTTCATTTAGGAGAACGAACAGCTTTAAAGATGTTAGCTAATGAAAGCCATTTCCTGTTCATGTACAGAGCAGAGCAGTACGGTCTGCCATCCCAGCACAATAGCAGCGTGGGGTAAGGACGGACATTCCACCACAAAACTGTACTGAACTGGAATGAAGCTGATCTGAAGGACAGGGAAGAACACGAAGCCACATGGCTTGGAAACAGCTGTCAAGACCACTGGAGGCGGTTGGAATGATTGTTTAAATTTTATTAAGGGGTTCTGTGATTGGCTCATAGTAATTAATTCAGTTTGGAGGTGAGTTCCCACTTGCGTATAAATGGACGTCTTTCGGTTGGCCATAACTGCAAATCTGTCACATAGAGGGACACATTTTCTGCCTTCTTCCCAGCACCATGTGTGGCGCGTGCCCCCGGACTCCAACCACGTGCTGATGTAGTCGACGCCGTAGAGCTGCTACTGCCACAGCTCTCGCGGCAGAGTAGAGACACGATGCGATATAACTTCAGTCCCCGTAGATTAGCGGGCGGAAAAAAAACCCTGAAAAACGTCCGAAAAGGGGTTCCTTGCTTAGTCGTTGTATCTCAATTACAAGTTCGCAGCGTTTCCACTTATGTGAACTCGTATAATTGATGCTTTTTATTATTAATATTGTATTGTTAATTGCCAGGATTTTCAGTTGTCATTAATTCTTCTCTCGTTCGCATAGCACACACCACTGATTGCAAGGAAATATTTTAGTTAACTGTTTTTTCCTATGTTGTTGTCTCGTTGCTATGGAATTGTTGTTCTGGTATGCAGAGAGATCCCGAGATACTCTTTGATTAAGTCTTTGTAAGATTGCTTCGTAATACGAAAATATTTTAAAGTTCTCTTCTCAACTAATGACGTGAGTATTTGCACTTCAATGAAATAGTCTTTCATGAGTAGTCGTTGGTTTAGTCATTTATCAAACTATTTAATGATGTAGTCCGCACCGGGTATTTAACTAGTAACGAACAGTTTATTGTTATTTTGTCACTAAACACTTATAACGCCTGCACCACATTCACACGGAATAGTTTAGTTAAGTCAGTCCGATTGAGTTACAGTTTCTTGGCAATTACCACAATTCAACACTTTAGCGTAATTGTTTTATCTTCATGATGTCGTGTACTTGGATCCTACTCAAGACTAATTGCGTGTATTCTTTCATAGAATGTTCACTTCTCCTAAGGTCCAACTAATTTAAAGTCAAGTACAATGGTCACACTAATTCCGTTATTAGATTTCAATTAACCCGTAGTGCACGGTTAAATGAGTCTATCTGTTCCTATCTCAGTTCATAAAATCAGTTTTTAAGCCGTGAATCCCGTCACGCAACAAACACTTCTAAACACGAAAACAATGTTGTCACGATTCGCAGTCTCAATAATTCAGATCAGAACTGCTCTCATACGTCCGCACTGGATGAGTTCTAGCAAGCGACCTCTTCTATGGAAGAGCATTGTAGGCGCATTGAATTTCTTCGTTGCGCTTACAATTCTCTTCCACATATAAGTTATCTCTGATGACATTACTTTGGACTTAACTTTTGAGACATTAATTTCACATTTGTCACATGGATATTTGTCCATTGCTGAAATACGATGTTTCTTCTTTCTCTTTCGCTAACAAATATGCTCATTGGTGTACACTGTAGTTGTTGACAAAACTCTTTCGTGTTAGCTCGTCGACAAAGATGTCGTAACTGCCAAGATAACTTTCCCTACTTCATGCTCTTTCTTAATTGAATTTAAGGTAGTCGTTTGGGCGTTACACATGGGAGAAAGATACATTTCTCTCTTTTTCAACTCATCCGTCTTCAGACTGGTTTGATGCTGCCCCCTACGAATTCCTCTTTTGTGGGCCGCGCGGGGTAGCTGTATGGCCTGGGCGCCTTGCCACGGTTCACGCGGCTCCCCCAGTCGGAGGCTTGAGTCCTCCCTCGGGGATTGGTGTGTGTGTTGTCCTTAACGTAAGTTAGTTTGAGTTAGATTAAGTAGTCTGTATGCCTAGGGACCGATGACCTCAGAAGTTTGGTCCCACAGGAACGTACCACAAATTTCTAAATTTTCTCTCTTTTGTGCCAACGACTTCATGTGACACTAGTACTTGCAACCTACATCCTCAATTCTTCCTCTGCAGATTTTGTCCTCTACAGTTTCTTCTAGTACCATGGAAGTCATTCCCTGATGTGTTAACAGACATCCAATCATCCCCCCTCTTCATCCTGTCAGTGTGTTCCATATATTACTTTCCTCTCAGATTCTCCGGAGAACCTCCTCATTCCTTACATTATCAGTCTACCTAATTTTCAACATTCGTCTCTAGTACGACATCTAAATGCTTCGATTCTCTTCTCTTCCGCATTTCTCACAGTCCATGTTCCACAGCCAAGATAACAAAATCCCTTAACTTCATCTACCTCATGACCATCAATCCTGATGTTACATATCTCACTGTTCTCATTTCTGCTACTTCTCATTACTTTTGTCTTTCTTCGCTTTAATCTCTGTCCACATTCTGTGCTTACTAGACTGTTCATTCCATTCAGAAAATCCTTTAATCCTTCTTTACTTTCCCTGATGATAGAAATGCCATCAGCAAATCTTACCGTCGATATTCTCTCGCCTTTAATTTTAATTCCACTCTTGAACCTTCCTTTAACCACCATCATTGCTTCTTCGATGTGTAGATTGAACAAGAAAGGCGAAAGTCTACATCCCTGTCTTATAACCTTTTTAATCCGAACACTTCATTTTTCGTCTTGTACTCTCATTACTCTGTCTTGGCTCTTGATTATATTTTATATTATCCACCTCTCCCTATAGCTTTCCGCTGTTTTCTTCGGAATTTGAACACTTTTCGCAACGTCTTGCACCGTTTGACATTATCGAACTCTTTTCCCAAGACGACAAATCCTATGAACCTATCTTGACTTTTCCTTAGTCCTGCTTCCATTATCAACCTCAACGTCAGAACTGCCTCTAAAGCCAAACTTAATACATCTACAATTTTCGTTTCCAGTCTTCGGTATATTATTCTTGTCAGCATTAGGATGCAAGAGCTGTTAAGCTAATTGTGTGATAATTCTCACACTTGTCAGCTCTTGTAATCTTTGGAATTGTGTGGGTGAAATTTTTCCGAAAGTCAGAAGGTATGTTGCCAGACTCATACAGTCGTTTTGTTGTCACTTCTCCCAGTGGTCTTAGGTTCTCCGAAGCTCTCTTAAATTCTGATTCTAATACTCTATCCCCTATCTCTTCTAAATCGACTCCTGTTTCTTCTTGTATCACATCAGATAAATCGTCCCCCTCATGGGGGATTTCAATGTACTCTTTCCACACATTCGCTCTCTCATCTGTATTTGACAGTGTAATTCATATTGCAGTTTTAATGTTACCACCATTGCTTTTAATTTCACTGAAGGTTGTTTTGTCTTCCTTCATGCTGACTCAGTCTTTCTGACAATCATTTCTTTTTCGATTTCGTCATATTGTTTCATGCCGGCCCGAGTGGCCGTGCGGTTCTGGGCGCTACAGTCTGGAGCCGAGCGACCGCTACGGTCGCAGGTTCGAATCCTGCCTCGGGCATGGATGTGTGTGATGTCCTTAGGTTAGTTAGGTTTAAGTAGTTCTCAGTTCTAGGCGACTGATGGCCTCAGAAGTTAAGTCGCATAGTGCTCAGAGCCATTTGAACCACATTTTTCGTAAGGCTATTATCGCTTAGCTTATCAGCACTTCCTGTTTATTTCATTCTTCAGCGGCTCGTATTTCTGTATTCCAGAATTTATCTGAAAATTATTGAATTTCCTTCATTCATCAATCATCTGTTACCCATGGTTTCTTCGCAGTTACCTTCTTTGTACCTACGCTTTTCCTTCCAATTTCCGTGATTACGCTTTTGAGAGATATGCACTCCTCTTCAACGGAACTGCCTACTGAGCTATTATTGGCGCACTGTCTACAGCCTTAGAGAACTTCAAGCATATATTTTCATTCCTCAATACTTGAGTATCGCACTTCTTTGCGCACAGATCCTTCGTGACTAATCTCTCAACCTTCAGCCTACTGTTCGACACTGTAAATTGTGATCTGAGTCTATATCGGCTCCTGGATACCTCTTATAATCCAATACCTGATTTTGGAATCTCTGCCTGATCATGATGTAATCTAACTGGAATCTTCCCGTATCTCCCGGCCTTTTCCAAGTATAAAACCTCCTCTTGTGGTTGTTGAAGTGAGTATTCCCTATTAGTAACTGAAATATATTTCAGAACTCAATTAGTTTTTTTCTCTCTCATTCCTAGTATCAAGACAATATTCTCATTTGCTATTTTCCTTGTCCTGTTCCGCATTTCCGCCCCCCTATGACTATTAGATTTTCATCTTTCCTTATGGACCGACTTACTCGTTCGATTTCCTCCTATCCTTTCTCCATCTCTTCATCTTCAGCTTGTGTCGTCGGTATTTATATTGGCATGCGTAATTGTCGGTGTCGGTCTTCAACGATTCTGATGATAACAACTCTTTCACTGAATTGTTCACAGTAACACACTCTCTGCCCTACCTTCCTGTTCATAACGAATCCTGCTCCCGTTATACTATTTTCTGCTGCTGTTGATATTACCCTATACTCATCTGATCAAACATGACTTTTTTTCCATTTCTCTTCAATTATCCTCACTATAAGTAGATTGAGCCTGTGATTTTCCCTTTTCAGAGTTTCTAGGTTCCCTTCCACTTCCAAACTTCTGAGACGACATGCCCGACTCGTAGAACGTAATTCTTTCCTTGGTTATTCAATATGTCTGTCATACTCTCCTCCCGATTGGTAGCCTCTTCCCAGACATCGGAATGGGGGACTATTCCGGAATCTTTTGCCAATGGACACTTTTTCAATTACAGGCCCATTTCCTGTGGATACACATTATGTGTCATTAATAGAATGGTTTCCATTGCCTTCTAGATCCTCATGTCGTGCGTGATTATTGATTCCTTCGATTTTAGGGGAGATCTTCCTCCCAAAGAGCAAGAGTGTGCCCTAAACATCTGTTCGCTCCTCCATACTTCTTTCACAAAGCCTTTGGCTGAATGAGGCTGACTTCTTACCCCGAAGTCTTCCGCCGCCTTTGCTGATGATTTTTATTCAAAATTTAAGCGGGGTCGGGGTTTGAACCTCGGACTGAGTACTTATGGATTATTTGTCAAAAGCGGTACCCCTTGACCACGAGTGCTTTTAACATTATCGGTTTATAACGCCATAATCGAGAAGATTAGATAGTTATTAAACTTTTTTGTCATATTATCATTGATGGGAACTCGCAAGGTATGTTGCAGTTGGGCGGCGATATTCCATTACTATCAGAACCAGCTATGTTTCATAGAGGAAAGTTATAAGACACTAAAGAGAAGACACTTCTCCTCTGGGAACAGCAGACGGCACTTGTTACAGGGCTACAGAGAATGCGCTGGGTTCTCAGAGGAGTAAAGCGAGACGTCTCCAAATTAGAGCAGAGCACAGAATTAGAAATGTCAGTCGCTACTGTAGCCGTCTTCTGTCTTCGAACACTGGAGTGGTAATCATTGATAGTCATTAAAGGCATTTAGATGATGTGAGTGTGAAGGCAGTTGATTTGCATCAGTGTTTTGGTTAGCAGATCTGATTTTCATAGCGCTGTAGATGGACTCATCATCTGCTTAGGCGAGAGTATTGGTGTTCATTCATGCTTTTCTGCTACTTTAACTAAAAATCTTAGCCTTTGCTGCAGTCTTTAGGTGTTTTCGAAAAACTGTTTTATATCGTTGTTTTGTGTATCCGCCAATCTCTGTCAAGGCTACAGTCCGTGTTTGCAATTACTTGCCCAAATGTTGAATGTTTGTATACTAGATTCATTGGGTAAGTCATTTCTGGTGTCTCACAGAAAAGAAAACGATTTGTTATATTGACCATCAAAATTCCTTTCGTACTTTGATGGATCCTGTTATCAATATGTCTGTGTGAGATTTGGTACCAATGTGTAATGCTTAATTGGGAAACCACTACTAATTTTCAGTTAATAAGCCGTCATCCATTGCACGAAATCGCTGTTTTCTCTTTTTTTTTAAAAAAATTCATGAGCTTATGGGGAACTTTCCAATCCTGAAGGTCAATAGGATGTGTAGAGCCAAAGAAGGTCAAGAAAAACGCACCCCTAGTGCTGAAAATATTGCGGTAAATTGCAGAAGCTTGCAATATAAAATGCCATTGACGTAAACATTGCCGGCCGAAGTGGCCGTGCGGTTAAAGGCGCTGCAGTCTGGAACCGCAAGACCGCTACGGTCGCAGGTTCGAATCCTGCCTCGGGCATGGATGTTTGTGATGTCCTTAGGTTAGTTAGGTTTAACTAGTTCTAAGTTCTAGGGGACTAATGACCTCAGAAGTTGAGTCCCATAGTGCTCAGAGCCAACGTAAACATTAGATGAACGTGATGTGACTATTCCAAATTGTCAGCTGAAACACTAGTTGTGACTTGCTTCTCCACCCACAGGCAAGCTAATTTAAATTAATCTCCCCCATCATACCAGATTGGCCGGTAGGGTATGCCCTAGAAAGTATTGTGAACATATATGCGGTCGCTATGCAGTCAGAGAAACGTCTACCATAGCATAAGAAAACAATGTATAGCGTCCTCGCTTTTCAGCAGCGACTCACAACCCGCTGAAGAATAGATGATAGGAAAGTAGCTGTGTAACACATGGCTTTCATTACACCCAACCCATTACGATTCATCCTTGAGAATGGTTTTATTTCGAGTTAACTAGCACAAGACATTTAAAAACTGATTTCATAAATTCTCAGATATTTGTAAGTACATTATGGAATGAAACGTTTTATCATTAAAAAGTATCCAAAATGTAAGCTGTGAAGAAACCTGCCTATTAAATCATCATTAATATTGAATGAAACTGAAAGTATCAAAACTGGAGATATTCCTTGTTTGGTAGTGTGAGCAATCTTCATTCGTACACAAATGTCCGATTTCAGTCTGTAGATCGCTTTTCTTTATTTTCAGATGACCTGTTTCGGAACTGCTGTCCATTTTTAGATCTGTTAGAAAGAATTAAATAGTAATTGATTCAGGCCTTACGTTCACAAAGCTTCATAATTTTAAGAAATTAGTTATAATGTGAGGCAAATCATTTGTGATAGTTATAGAGTAAACTATCGGTTAAGAATTGAAAATTCAGTATCATAACTATACTAGTCTGATAAGACGTCATATTACAGTTATTTAAGAAACCTAATTAGTGTGTCGCTTGTAGCGCTGAAAAGTGCCCTCTATCTGCAGAAAATTGATTGACTTACATAAAATGCTTCTAATTATAACCTGTAAACAAAGATGATGAATACGAATTTCAATAATTTAAAAGCTTTGAAACAACTTTAGAACAGTTTTTGATAAACATTTGTAATTCCTCAAATGTGTTTTCCCTCACATCTTTTTCATAACCGTAGGGGGAGATTATCCTTCGCCAGGCCGCACACAGCCCCACGCTGCAGTTTCCTCTAGACTGCCACTCAAGGCAGACGAATTACTGAGAGAATTTGGTGTTACTACAGCTAATGGAGGTAGGATGCTAGAGGATGTAAGTAGGTTTACTAAAACTGAATGCAGTTTTATGGGTAAGTGATGAGGTTAATGTTAAGAAGAAGTCTACCACTTCGATGTAGAAAAGGTGTGTGTCGGAGAGAATTTCTAAATTAAACCAAAATAAGGTTAAGGTAGCTTTTCAAAATGGAGGGTAAATGGCGAATAGATTAAGGCATAGACCAGCGACGACACAGCAATGAAATAAAACAACTCCGCTGTATAGAAGATTAAATGCATGTAAGTACAGTATTACTTATGGCAGACAGGACAAAATTTTGACATTCGACACAGGGAACATTGTAGTCACGGTAAACGTACAGCATTTGTAACGCACATGAAAGATAACAGCACGGGGTTGACACAATAAGTGACAAATGGCGGTTTCACATTGGGCTCTGAAAAGTTTTTATGTGAGTGTGCTGGAGAAAGTAGAAATTTACGCGCCCGCCGGTTGAAAACCCCAGAAGAACTATGTAATGAGCATGTGATTTCACGCATAGGAATTATTGCGAGATTTTTAAAGAACAATTTCAGCCTTGCTTAGGGTTACGATGGGACGCTCTGCCAAGCTGCGGCGGCACTCAGCGTACAGGAGGCTGAAAACTGGACACGGCAGAGGAAACTTCAGTGTGGCGCTGTGTACGGTCTGAAGCAATGGATTCTCCCTAAAAATGTTTTTCAATGTTCTATATATATTTAGGGACAATTTTTGCGGGTCACTTCATTCTTTGATTGAAAATAGCAGTTCTCTGCGCTACAATCGATGAAACAAGCAAGTTTCTTGAAAAAAAAAGTATAAAGTCTTAAAAGGCTAATATGTGCTCAGTTATGATAGTGAACTCAAGTTCTGAATCGACAGGTCACTATTTAATTGTAACAAATGGTATGTTCTGCACTGTAAGAACTTTTTTAAAATTTTCATCACTGGAAACGTAAGTCTAGAGTCCACTGCTGTTTTCCTCTAACGGATATGAAAATGGGCAGATGGGCAGAAACCGATTATCTGGAAGTAAAGAACAGTGATCTGCAGACTGAAATTGGATATTTTTTGGGATTCTGTACGTCAGTCGGTAAAAAGGGAGAATTATATGATCATTTTGTTGTTCGTCTGTCTAACTGGATATTTTTTGGGATTCTGTACGTCAGTCGGTAAAAAGGGAGAATTATACGATCACTTTGTTGTCCGTCTTTCTGTCTGTCCGACTGTAAAAAATATATTTTCTCAGGAAGGGATAGATATAACAAATTGATATCAATGTCGAATGCTTCGATCTACTATCCCTTGGCGCTGTATATAATTGAAGCATCTAAGCCAATGCAATTAAAAGATACGGCCATTTATTCATACATTTTCGCACTTGCTAATTCACTCGTTAAAATCTTTACGCTACTTCTCGTTAGCGTACAATCTTGAAATTTGACGATAGGCAGGGTTTCATACTACAAGTAAAGAATACAACCCGAACACGATTTGCCGGCCGGTGTGGCCGAGGGGTTCTAGGCGCTTCCGTCTGGAACCGCGCGACCACTACGGTTGCAGGTTCGAATCCTGCCTCGGGCATGGCTGTGTGTGATGTCCTTAGGTTAGTTAGGCTTAAGTAGTTCTAAGTTCTAGGGGATTGATGACCTCAGATGTTAAGTCCCATAGTCCTCAGACCCATTTGAACCATTTGAACCAAACACGATTTTCTTTTTTTTTTTTTTGGTATCCTATTGTATGTGTGGCCGTCTGTTAAGACCCATTTTTCTCAGGAACGGGTAGACGAATCAAGTTGAAATTTATGTCACAAATAAGATTTTTGGTCGCTTAGCTTTGTAATAAATGTAAGCTTTCATATAATTTGACACTCGCAAGCTCACTCGTTACATCCTATATGGTGTATTGTGTGTGTGAATTGCGTATTGAACCGGCGACCTAGAAACGACGGAGAGGCTTCGTCCCACCGTAGCCTTCAGTGGTTCAACAACCCCCCCACAACAGCACACAGCTGTCCACCCAACCCACCACCGCCCCACACCCAAACTCAGGATTACTGTGCGGTTTGGGCCCCCGTGGCCCTTGCCGCCGCACCCCCCCCCCCCCCCACCCCTCCTCACGGGAACGTCTCATACAGACGAGTGTATCCCATACGTTCGCGTGGAAGAGTAATTATGAAGTACGTGTACATGGAGACAGTGTCTGCGCAACAATCACCTAACTGAGGCAGAATAAGGAGAACCAGCCCGCATTCACTGGAGTAGATGGAAAACCGCCTAAAAACCATCCACAGGCTGGCCAGCACACCGGACCTCGACACTAATCCGCCAGGTGGATTCGTGACAGAGACCGGCGAGCCTCCCCGCCCGGAAAACAGCGTGTTAGACTGCGCAGCTAGCTGGGCGGGCGTTGTTATAGGGTACTTCCATTGATCTAGAATCAAGAAATTTGGCAAGAAGCAAGATTTCACAGTACAAGGAAAGGAAAAATAAAACAGAAAATTGTGAATCTGTAATTACATTACACTAAGATTTCTTTAATTTTTTATCCTAATTCAGAATTGAATAAAAAACTGAGACACCCTGCTTAACCCGCAGGACAGGACAGATATTTTAAATTGTGCCAAGGGGATAAAATAAGTGGCTGTCAGTTAAACTGAAACACACAACATTATTTATTTGACCAAACATTGCAAGAGCCAAGAAAGTTTAAAAGAAAACACAGCATTAATGTTTGGAACTTAATTACCTGCTGAATTCGGCATACAATCTCATGCCTTAAGACCACTTTAATTTAAAATTGGCTGGAAACCAATAACTTAACACTCAAAACAAATCAGAAATGTAAAAGGCAGAAGGCCTTACCTTAAAACACTTTTTTTAAATTGGACTGAAGGTCCAAACAATCTTACACCTTAAAGGCAAAACAACCTTAATCTAAAAATCACCTAGAAGCCATACAAATACAAACAACAAGAACAAATAAGAAAAGGCAGTATACCCAACGGCGCTCGGAAGTTTCCGAGGGGCCGCGCGGGATTAGCCGAGCGGTCTTTGGCGCTGCAGTCATGGACTGTGCGGCTGATCCCGGCGGAGGTTCGAGTCCTCCCTCGGGCATGGGTGTGTTTGTTCGTCCTTAGGATAATTTAGGTTAAGTAGTGTGTAAGCTTACGGACTGATGTCCTTAGCAGTTAAGTCCCATAAGATTTCACACACATTTGCGCAACAAGTTTCCGAGGGTCGGCCTGAAATTCAAACAGTAACGCTCGCTTAGGTGAGACTGGCAGTCGGCCCAACCATTCTCGATCCGACGACAACCCAACCGACAGACAGTCAACCGACCCACCGACACCGACGCACCGACCCACGCTCCACAAGACGAGCACACGACAAAAAGTTCAATGGAACAATGTAGAAGATATTGACGCCCACAACCATTTGTACACCGAGCTGTCAAACTATGGACCATGCTGGATGGGGAAAATACACTGCCCGAATTTACGTCAACGGACAGGGAAGGTAACCGGAACGTTAACGGCCACAAGGAAGAAGATTCTGCATGTGCACTTCAATTCAAAATAACCAAGTACAGTTAAACTCCACCGGAGGGTGGCTAAAATCTGCCAACATGAAAACAGATGTTTTTATTTGCGGGAATGTCCCAACAGCCGACAACGAAATACAAACGACACAATGTGAACAGTCATGACTTGCTAGTAGATTAAGTCAAAACTCAACTTTCGTGTCCAGGATCGGTGAGCCATGGACCTCGTACCAATGGCAACAGCACCACACACTCCGACCGCGCGTGGACGCCGTCAGCGGCCTCGGCCGAACTACGCGCCGAGGAGATTTCCTCGCTGCTCCACGCCAACCGACCAACTGCCGTTCCCGAAAAACGGTGAAAGCACCAAATCTACGGTGGCCGATGAGACGACCAACCGAACGACCAACCAACGGTCGTCCGCGCCAATCTCTCTCCGTCGGACAGCTCCTGTGTGTCGCCAGCGGTCGGCGAGCACTGGCTGTCGGCACCTCACCGGCGCTCCGTCGCCCACTTCACTGCTACTGCGTCCCGACTGCACTGCTGGTCCATCCCGAACTGACTGGCAGCCACACGACGACCCAGCAATACTATCGGTCGCTCCAGAGATGGTACAGCAGTGCACTTATCGATAAGCGCTGCTGCTGCCGCTCACGGACAAATAAGGCAGGAAGTTAGGGACGCCAGTAAATGGAATAAGAAAACGAGGCAGCAGTACCGTAATAGAAGATGACAAACAATAAATGGGATAAACGCGAGCCGTGCAAGACTCAAAAACCTTCTCGAAAATCTTGGAATTGCCGAGACCGATATCTTGGCAGCATCAACGTCGGTAGAAAGCAAGAATCATCGAGATTCTCGATTCGCAGTATGGATGAACCGTCTATTTACACAATTAAGTTTGTACTGAACGCTAAGTACGTGAGTCCTACTCACACCTGATTAAATACGGTAGTTTGCGTAAAGACTGTGATGACTGAATCAAGTGTTCCTAACATGAGTATAAGTGAAATAAAATGTTCGCTTCGAAAAAAGTAACATTGATAAATTTTGTGAAAGGGATACACAATCTCAAGAAAAATAAACAAATATAAAAATGATATTTTGCTCAAAAAGCGATAAAGAGATTGCATGCGAAAAGAGATGACATATAGAGTGAAAAGAGAAGACATATAGCAATATTTTCTCCGCTCGATAAGTCAATAGAACAGGAAAGGCAATATTATATGAGGTTCATTCAAATGAAACCTGGTCAGTGCGTCTACCTTTCCCTTACACGTACGATGGCACCACGTAACTGCGGATATTGTGGCGCCATCTATTGGTAGAGAGACTCACACGTACGCGGAGGGAATTGGAAGCGGTGAAATGTATCGAGGGATGAATACTGAGTACAGGAATACAGTCTGAGTCGTTTAAATCTTGTAGAATGGCACAAACGATTCCTTGAGGGGGTGCGAGTCACTGGAAGACGATATTCGTCTTGGACAGGCTCACCGCGTCATCACACTGGAAGTGGTTGCGGAAGTGAGTACTTTCGTCTTGGACAGCCGCAGAAATCCCTTTCGAAAAATCTATGCGCAGTGGGTTCCCCACCAACTAACCGCCGAATAGCGCAATACTCGAATGGGCCTGTCTTTGAATCATCTGCAACGCTATCATGAGGGCGAATATGGCTTTCTGTAGCTTATTGTCACAAGTGACGAAACTTGGTGTCACCATTTTGAACCGAAAAGCGTCAGAGCAAGCAGGGGAAACATTCGACTTCATAACCTCCAAACAATCCAAGGCCGTGCACACCACTTTTGGTAAGGTCCTTCTTTTTTAACGTCAAGGCCCCACTGCTTGTCGAGTTCTTGCAACGGGGAACCACCATCAATGCCCAGCGTTATAAAGCCACTTTACAGAACCTTAGACGAGCCATCAAGTAGAAACTCTGAGGCATGTTGTCCATGTTGTCCAATGGCGTTATCCTCCTGCATGATAATGTCCGCCCACACACGGCCAATGCGATGAAGACGACATTGCACCAGTTTCGGAGGGAAATGCTGGCACAACCACCGTACAGTCCCGGCCTCTCACCGTGTGCCTTTAATGTGTTTGGACCTCTAAGACAAGCTATTTGCCGACATCGATTCACAACGGACGACGAAGTGTGTGACAGGGTCCAGGCCTGGAAGCGACAGCAGCCTACTAGCTTCTTCAAGGATGCAACCGACCGGCTAGTGTCGCAATGGGGTAAATGTGGCAACGGTTTTGGTGACTGCTTTTGGGTATGTGTGCAACGTACGGGGGTATAATGAATATGAAACTTCTTGTTTCATTACTGCTGTCTGACCTCGGCTCTGTTTAAATGCGCGAATATACTCTCAGTATCGTTTGCATCGAATTAATTAATTAATTAATGATAATCTATTTTATTAATAAAACTCTTTTTCTGTCAGTAGTTTGCTACCAACAGAAGTGATGATCCGTTGGTTATGGTCTGTTATTAAATCTTACATTTATTCATTAAAAAGCAGGATGAGAAATATTCCTAACCTAAAACATTGCAGTCAAATTAATTCCCTAAAATAACTATCCTACTATTGGCACAATGGAGGCTCGATCCCTAATCGTCACTTTCCCTAACTTACATAGGCCACGCAAGTGGTTTTACTGACGGACACAGAATCATAGAGCTTAAGCAAAGAGCTAGTGGAACGGGTATGCACTTTCAATTACAGTGCCCTACTTTGCCAGCTGTTTGCTCTAATAGCAGCATAATTACGCACGTAGATTACTACAGTCGTCCCAGGCACCAGCGTCATGTCGCCTTTCCCCTGTGAGAGCTCTTGCGGAGCAGACAGAGTCCGCCTCCCACCACCGCCGGTACCAGAGTCCTTATCTTGATGCCGCCAAACTGTGCCGTTCCACGCACATGTGTCCATACACGTTTTTTGGCCAATCAATACTCTGAATTTTTCGTGCGGTTCTTGTTGCCAGAAAACTTTGCCGTACCTCTCACATGTTATCCTACGCTTTTCGGCCAATCAGGACTCTAAAATTTCGCGCCGAACTCCCACCTTTCATGGGCGCGCCGTATTTGCGTCCCGAAAGCCGCAACGGCGGGAAAGAGTCTGTCTCTGTCTCGCATGTACGCTCTCTGTCTCTTCTTCCACCTGTGAGGTCTGAGGCTCCCCCAGTACCGCCTGTGGTCCCAAGCGCCACTCAACCCACAAAGCAGCCGCCATGTGAAGCACTGGCCAGCTGCCGGCCACCTCGCTTGTTCGACATCACAGACAGCTCTTTCCTGTGTCCACGCAAACCACCTATCCAATGATAATATGCACGGTTCTAAAATCTTACATACAAGTATTAATCTTGAGATGTTCATATTAGAATCGGGCTGTTACGGGACTATCTCTATCCGCGTGGTATTTGTCGTATATTATTTTCTGAATAAATATGATGAAAGGTGGTGGAATATGCCACCTTACATGTGTACGGTGTATAACTACATTTTTGAGTTAATAACATTCGTCGATGAGATTGTAATTCTGTCAGAGACAGCAAAGGACTTGGAAGAGCAGTTGAACGGAATGGACAGTGTCTTGAAAGGAGGATATAAGAGGAACATCAACAAAAGCAAAACGAGGATAATGGAATGTAATCGAATTGAGTCGGGTGATGCGGAGGGAATTAGACTAGGAAATGAGACACTTAAAGTAGTAAAGGAGTTTTGCTATTTGGGGAGCAAAATAACTGGTGATGGTAGAAGTAGAGAGGATATAAAACGTAGACTGGCAATGGCAAGGAAAGCGTTTCTGAAGAAGAGAAATCAGTTTATATTGAGTATAGATTTAAGCGTCAGGAAGTCGTTTCTGAAAGTATTTGTATGGAGTGTAGCCATGTATGGAAGTGAAACATGGACGATAAATAGTTTGGACAAGAAGAGAATAGAAGCTTTCGAAATGTGGTGCTACAGAAGAATGCTGAAGATTAGATAGGTAGATCATATAACTAATGTGGAGGTATTGAATAGAATTGGGGAGGAGTTTGTGGCACAACTTGACTAGAAGAAGGGATCGGTTGGTAGGACACGTTCTGAGGCATCAAGGGATCACCAATTCAGTACTGGAGGGCAGCGTGGAGGGTAAAAATCGTAGAGGGATACCAAGAGATGAATACACTAAGCAGAGTCAGAAGGATGTAGGTTGCAGTAGGTACTGGGAGAGGGAGAAGCTTGCACAGGATAGAGTAGCATGGAGAGCCGCATCAAACCAGTCTCAGGACTGAAGACCACGACAAACATTGTTACCATTACTTTAGACTAGTGACCGGATTACATTTCATTGCCCCTTATGTATACCATGTACCATTCGCCACGCACAGCACAGCTATTCACAGAGTTTATTTCTGCAATTTGGTATGCTAGAAGTACGTTCATTGCAGCACTGTTAAAGAAAGAAAGATTGTCTGATATAATAAGACGATTGAAGGAGAGAGATTCTACTACCACATAATGCAGCACCTATGGTCGTTAAAAGTTATATCCATTTCACGGTAATGGCACAGTTGAAAAAATCTACCCGCCTGTCGCGACTGTGGGTAGCTGGCGAAGGTCCGCGCAGGTATGCACGTCCGGTGGATCTTGGGGCAGCGAGCGACGCTCGGCCCGCTCTTGAAACAAGCGGCAATTACGGCGGGCCCGCTGAAATGTGGGTCGTTATCGATCAGTGCGCCGGCAGGCGGCACCCACCTCGCCGCACCGCACCGCGCCGCCCTAAGTTATTCCCCAGCTCCTGCGGCGTCCGTAATCTGTTCTTTGCGACAAACTTCACAAATGACCTTTATGGCCGTGCGGTGATGGAAGAGTTGGAAAACAATTCCAATATCGCAAATCACGCGCAGCACCGGGGCCCCGACATTGAGGGAGGCACAGCTTGCAGGCCTCGCCGGTGTTCTCCAGCCCACCGGGACCGGACCGCGCTGGCGGGCCATCAACCAGCGACCCATCTGAATATTTCCAGCACAGTGACAAACCCGGCAGGACAACGGTGATGACAGCCATTCGTTTTCCTTTTCAATATTGCTAAGAGATGGCATCTCTTGGTTATTTGTGAATCCAGCTAACATTTGGGCAAATGGAGACTTACTGGTAGCAGTTGCAAACTTGATTCTTCAATTTCTCCAGGCGTATTTTATGACGAAATAAATCAGCTGATGTACATCAGCGCACCAGATGATGGCAACGTGGTCGACTGCCGAAATATTGTGTCCTATGCACACTCATACCAGGCTGTTCACCCGAGATTTATTTCGTCAGTTGCAAACTTGTTTCAAATAGCTAGCTTTTCACAAGCGGCATTGCTGGCACACCACGCACCTTCGTGTAGTATTACTGTAAATGTTCCTTATCATAATTTTGTTCTTACGAAGCTTTTTTGTGGTAAAATAAAAACAGAAATAATGTTCCAATAATTATAGTAACAATGTTAATAATTACAATAAGAATATTTGTAAATCTGTTACTTACAAATGATGGTGATCTAGGAGATGAATAACAGAGGTTTTTGATTCAGTTAGATTAGCTGAAAATGAAAAATTATCAGACGAGGATATTCTCAGTACTTCAATGAAAGTGATGCTGAAGGAAAAGGCGAATATAGGCTAGGGAAGGAAAAAACCTACCAGTTAAAACCAATATTTGCATTTTCGGTATTTATTTGGCCCCTGTTATAACAAATGTTTTAAATTTTTTACTAATAACCGTATAAAAATACTGAAGTATAAATTAGCCACAGCAACATTGCTGACCCTTTTGGTTTTTGAATAACCCCTTTCTAAAAAAAGAAAAAAGAGTAACTTTTTCTTTTAAAAACTCCATTTTTTGAAATATTTCGTTAGAATACAAATTTCGAAAAGTGATTAATGGTATTTTAATTACAGTGCCGTCAGAAACGAGCAATAAACACTTGTCTTAATGGGAGGAGCCACAATAAACTTGTGACATAATGTAAGAAGAAAACTTAAAACTTAACAATTCATTTATAGCTTGCGATGAAAATATAATATACCTTTATCTGCTTGTAGCTCTTGAAATGGAAAAAAAAATACGAAAGGAGTTCTTCATCCTCAGTTTTCACCCTTTAGCACCGACTTCGTAATTCCGAAGCTGGGGTATGACACTTGATTGCAACATGATGTTTGAGCAGAGATACAAAAAATTAGAATAAGTAGGAGAATTGTGTTGACTTTTTATAGTAGCCACTTATTTTTTTTAGACAGAAGCAGCTATTGGCGGACGGCCGAAGTTTCTTTTGTTTTCTTATTTACATTGATATTTTGATTATACACACTCAAAAAAGTTTTGCATCACCCAGCTTCCCACAACTCTTGAAGGTGGTCGTTGCCTGTGGATATTATATCACAGACACAGTCCCTTTGACTGTACACAGATATCACTAAACATGCCCAAAGATGTAAACAACCATGCATGAGCAGCGCCTAATAGAAGGAGCGGGTCCGACAGTCGATCAGTTCCAGTCATTCCACCAGGAAGGACGTAAGCGGCTCGTGCTGTCTGTAGTTCAACCATTTCTAGACGGTCAATACTGCGGACCGATCGCGTCCGCTTTGTAACTTTGTGCCAGAAAGGGCTCTCAACAAGGGAAGTGTCCACGCGCCTCGCAGTGAATGAAAGCGATGTTGTTCGGACATGGAGGAGATACAGAGAGACGAGAACTGTCGATGACATGCCTCGCTTAGGCCGCCCAAGGGCTACTACTACAGTGGATGACCGCTACCTACCTACGTATTATTACTCGAAGAAACTCTGAGAGCGACGCCACCATGTTGAATAATGCTTTTCGTGCAGCAACAGGACGTCGTGTTACGACTCAAACAGTGGACAATAGGATGTATGATGCGCAATTTCACTCCCGACGTCCATGGCGAGGTCCATCATTGCAACCACGACACCATGCAGCGCGGTACATATGGGCCAAACAACATGTCGAATGGACCGCTCCGGATTGCCATCACATTCTCTTCACCGATGAGTATCCCATATGCCTTGAACAAGGCAATCATCGGAGATGTGATTATGGGCAACCCGGTCACGCTGAACGCCTTAGACACACTGTCCAACGAGTGCAGCAAGGTGGAGGTTCCCTGACGTTTTAGGAGGTGATGCAAAACTTTTTTTGATGCGTGTGTATCATGGAACTAAGACAGACCAAATAGTTCCATCTTGGTTTCATTTCTGCGTTTATGACAAGAAATGATAGAAATAAAACGGTGAAAATCGGTTATTTCAAAAAATCTGTTATTTTGAGCGGTTCTAACAGTCAGTTTACACTGATGTGGAAGAATACTGATATGACCGAAAACTGGTTGTTTCAGCGATAACCGCCATTCTCAATATAGACGCATATGAGTGCAAGGATAGTGAGAATGTGACACAAGATAACAAAATAACGTTTTTGAAAAATATCTCAAGTTACAGTACTATGAACCATCCCTACAGAGACTACTGCAAGAGCTGATCACTGCTGTGTTTTGCACTGGAAGAATGGGAAAAAGCAACGAGTAAGTGTTAGTCCTCTTAAAGTGTCTCCATTCTCAGATTTTATTCAAATTATCATGTGAAAACGGATTTAATTATTCGTAGCATTACTGAAAATAATTTTTGGGAAAGTATACATGAATTTGCCCTGTTGGAATATTGATTTTTTAATGACTGTGGTACACAGTTCCTCGCTATAGCGTTCAAGGCACACACACAAGTACATAATTGCACAGCTAAAGAAATTCGACCACCGCACGTTTATGGATAGTAAGAAGTGCAAAAAAGCCTCAAGACAATACCAGTTGCTTCTACACCGCAATAACCGTACGATCACTAACCTGCCTTAACAACAATATATCGTCTAGCAACGGTCGTGTCTTCCTCTCTGCAGGCGTTAAATTATCTTTTACCACTTCGGAAGATGGCCGTACTTACACCTATGAGTGTGATATACTTGTACATTGAGATCATTGGGTGTAGATATATTGGTTGTTGATGTGGATTCTGGTTATGATTTATTCTCTACTGGCATCATATCCACTTTTCATAACTGACGTACACAATTTCCAGACTTTTATCAGTATCATTACTCATTTGGGAGATCTTCACCAACACACACAACACAAACATATACACACAAACACACACACACACACACACACACACACACACATAGACACACGTGATGGACAGATGGACAGAGAAATCGGGAGGAAGAAGTGGACGCAGAGACGAGGAATAGGCGATGTGTGCAGTTTATGTGTTGAATGTGTACATGGACAGTCCGCAGCTCGTGGTCGTGCGGTAGCGTTCTCGCTTCCCACGCCCGGGTTCCCGGGTTCGATTCCCGGCGGGGTCAGGGATTTTCTCTGCCTCGTGATGACTGGGTGTTGTGTGATGTCCTTAGGTTAGTTAGGGTTAAGTAGTTCTAAGTTCTAGGGGACTGATGACCATAGATGTTAAGTCCCATAGTGCTCAGAGCCATTTGAACCATTTTGTACATGGACAAAGTTACGAGGGAAAGGCTGATATATGATGTTCTGGCTGATCAGTGTTTGTGTTTGTGTGTGTGTGTGTGTGTGTGTGTGTGTGTGTGTACACATTGATCAGTCAGCAAATTACAATATCTGTCTAGGCGATAGCAGCGTCACCTGGGAAGGAATGACTGCTGTTCAGACACACGAAGGCTGCGTTTAGAGTCAGTTAGTGTGCTCTCTATGAGTAGAATGGGGAACGCGCGCGACCTGTATGAGATAGACCGAGGGGAGATTGTGATGGCCCGGAGGTTCAGCACGAGCATTTCGCAAACTGCAGGACACCCGTCGTGTGTTCGAGGAGAACTGCGACGACAGTCTTCTTGGCGTGGTGAAACCAAGGTGAAAACATGTCCGGAAGTAGTGGGGTCGGGCAAGCACCCCACACCATAGATGTCGGACGTCGTAGGCTGGGCAGACTGGTGAAACCAGGACAGGTGGCGAACTGTGGTGGCAGTACCATCAGACTTTAATGCAGGGTAGAATACAAGTGTGTCTGAACACACAGAGGACCGAACGCTCTCAGTAACAAGCCTCTGTAGCCGACAAGTCATGTATGTGCCAGTGTTAACACCATGACGATATGACTGAAATGGGCATGTGACCACCGGCACTGGATGCTGGCGCAGGGCCAGAGCATTGCATGGTCTAGTGATTCCCAATACCTTCTTCATCATGCCAATGGGAGGGCGCAAATCCCTCATCTTCCTGGCGAACAGCTCCTTGGCACTTGTATTGTGGGAAGGAGGTAACCTAGTGGCAACTCCATTATGTTCTGTGGGACATTCATCTGGGCGTCCATGGGTCCAGTGGAGCTCGTGCAAGGTACCGCAATGGCCAAGGACTATCGTACACTGGCTACAGGCCAGGCACACCCCTTCATAACGATCATGTTTCCTGGTGGCTGTGGCACTTTTCAGCTAGATAATGCGTCATGTCACAAGGTCTGGAGTGTTATGGAGTAGTTCGAGGAACACAGTGGCGCTTTCGAATTGATGTGCTGGCCCCAACTCACCAGATCTGAACCCAACTGAAGACGTCTGGTATGTGACTGAACACGGAGTCATAGCTCATCGCCCCCCCCCCCTTCCTCCCCGGAATTTGCGGTGGAAATTAAGTGACTTGTATGTGCAGATGTGGTGCCAAGTCCCTCCAGTGATATAACAAGGCCACACTGCTTCCATGCCATAATGCATCGTTGTGGTATCCGTGCCAGTCAGGTGGTGGGGACATTATGTTATGGCTGATCAGTGTACATTGAATGCCTCCGCCAGTTCCCATTAGTGTAGCAACAAGTTTTTCACTGAAAATGATGGGTACGAACTCTCGAAACATCGCGACAAGACGACGCCATCACTCGGCTTATCACCCTAAAGTAACGTAACCATCTTTTTTAACCGATGTCATAGATATCATAGCTCATCCTCACATGACTGTAGATGGAGTGTTGTGGTACAAATTGAACAGCGTTAGTGCAGTGTAAATGTGTTCCTTCCTATAGAAACAGCCGGCCGGTGTAGCCGTGCGGTTCTAGGCGCTTCAGTCTGGAACCGCGTGACCGCTGCGGTCGGGTTCGAATCCTGCCTCGGGCATGGATGCGTGTGATGTCCTTAGGTTAGTTAGGTTTAAGTAGTTCTAAGTTCTAGGGGACTGATAACCACAGATGTTAAGTCCCATAGTGCTCGGAGACATTTGAACCTTATAGGAACAGAGGTACAATGTAAATATAGATTCACATTTTACTCTCATGATCTGTCAAAACCATGTTATACACAGTTATTGCAGAGGGTTGAGGTAGAAAGAAACATCGCCTGGTTAGAGTTTAAGATAGATTACCTCTTTTAGGAAATTTTTTCTTCAAAATAGTTAATGAACAGCATACACGTATTTATTTAACATTGTACAAAAGATATGTACACAATATATGTCTACAGTTTGGAGTAGTTTCACAAACTGAAGCACTTATATTGCTCCAACACTTAAACCAAAGGTTTCAGTTGATGTCAGTTTACTTAAATATGTTTCCTACAACTTGGTCAACATTTTAATCACAGTGTCACCCGTTAGATGTTGACATTTTTTATATCTTATAAGACGATTTACAGTTGTTACCAAAAATCTCGGAAAGTTCTGGACAGATTTATTTCAAACTTTTATAAGATCCTACGCTGCCCTGGGGCACACATGATGTTACGCATATTTCTGTTGGCGTTTCCCCATTCAGGACGACATATTGCTCTCTGTCTGTTAGAAAATTTACCATTCAACCGCATATGTCATCGGATAGACCGTAAGTGCGCACTTTTTGGAGCAAGTAACAGTGGGGAACTCAGCCAAAGGCCTTTCGAAAGTCGAGGAATATGGCATCAACCTGGGAGCTGGTATCTAGAGGCTGTTGTATGTCTGCGCAAATAGGGCCAGCTGTGTCTCGCATGACAGCTGTTTCCTAAAACCGTGATGATTTCTGCAGCTGAGCTTTTCAGAGTCTAGAAAGGTCATTATACCTGAACACAAAATATGTTCCATGATTCTACAACAAATCGATGCCAGTGAAATTGGCCGGTAATTGTGTGCATCCAATTTGCTATCATTTTTACAGATTGCTATGACATGGACATTCTTCCAGTCCCGTGGAAATTTCCGCTGTTCCTATTATCTCTGATACATGATGGACAAGAATGGTGCTTTATTTGCAACATAGTTAACATAAAATCTAACGGGGATACCGTCTGGACCAGATGCCTTCCTGGCGTCTAAGGATCTTAACGGTTCTAAATCCCATATACACTAAACACTATGTGAGCCATCCTTCCGTTTGTTCGATAATTGATAGGAGGAACGGTGCTGTAGTCCTCTACCGTAAACGAGATTTTGAAAGCTATGTTTAGAATTTATACCTTCTGTTTAGCATCATTCGTTACATTACCCGTACTGTCAGCAAGGAAGAGTATTGAATTTTTTGTAGCGTTTAGAGATTTTACGTACGACCCAAAGTTTTTGGGGTAATTTTAGAATTTGCAGATAAAATATTGTTTTCTATTTCATTAAAAGAATCTCTCATTGACCTTTTGACAGCGGCTTTCATTTCTCATAATTTTTGTTTGTCAGCGGGGCAGTCACTACGTTTAAAACGACTGTGCAAAATTCTCTACTTTTTTCAGCAACTTCCTAATACGTTCGTTGAACCAAGGTTCATCCTTTACTCCCCTACATTTGTGGTCGGCACGTATTTCTCTAGCACGTGGTGGACAATACTTTTAAATTCCGATCAACTTTCATTTGCTTTCCCAACAAGAAATCTCTACGCCTTTTTTTTTTTTTTTTTTCGAACTTCCACTGACATAAAAACCACAACGGCATTATGGTCGCTAATATCTTCTTGTAGATTAACTTCCTCAAAAAGATCAGGTCCGTTTGTGGTCAAGATATATACTATGTGCCCATCAAGAGTTGGTTTTCTAACCAATTGCTCAAGATTATATGCTGAGAGCACTACTAGAAACCGACTTGCATTCGGGAGGACGACGGTTCAATCCCGCGTCCGGCCATCCTGATTTATGTTTTCCGTGATTTCCCCAAATCGCTCCAGGAAAATGCCGGGATGGTTCCTTTGAAAGGGCATGGCCGAATTCCTTCCCCGTCCTTCCCTACTCCGATGAGACCGATGACCTCGTAGTTTGGTCTCTTCCCCCAAAAACAACACAATACAACACACTACTAGAATAACTTCACACGAGTCTTCGCTTCTGTCACCCTGTGATAAATGTGTAATTTTCCCGGTCAATGGACGCAAGATTAAAATCTCCACCTATAACTAAAGGATAAGCCGGGTGTGTATTTCCTATGTACTCAAGACTTTCTCTGAATCGTTCTGCGACGTTTGTTGCGGATGCTCATGGTCTATGAAAACATCCTAATACGATGAACAGTCCTTGTCTGATTGACGGCTTTATCCAAACTACTTCATAGTCCGAACCAGTATTGATTTCAACTGCATTTAAACAGTTTTTAACTGCAATGAACACATCACCTCTCATTGGAACAGTCCTATCCTTCCTAATTATTGTCCAATCCGAGTTGAAAATATCACTGCTATTTATGTCTGGTTTCAACCAACTTTCGGTACCTAATACAATACTGGTATTACCACTGTTTATTTTGGAGAGTAACTCGGGGATCTAGCTACAGACATTTCGACAATTTACTAATGTGAGAAGTAGCATATTTAAATCATTTGGGATGACCTGTTAAGGCGAATTAACAATTTTCACAGTTGGCACACCGTCATCAGTGTTATTAACTGGTAATTTTTCCGGCCAACGGGTTTCCTTTGGGGAGCTACCTAGTCTAAAGACAAACCCATGTGTATGCCACAAGTACTGTGCTACCCATTTAGTTGCTTCCTGTGTGTAGTGCACCTTTGATCTAGCGAGGGGCATCCTACAAACCTTCCACCCCATAGCATAGGTCGAGGAATCTACAACCATTTTCGTCAAAGAGTAGACGTAGCCTCTGGTTTAGATTCTCCATTCGACTCCAAACCAAAGGACCCCGGTCCACCCTGGTTATGATGCTGCAAATCGTCAGCTAGGCTTCCACTCCTCGAGAGATGGAGGCTGCCTTTGCCAATTTAGCCAGCCATCCAAAGGACCCAAGGATTTCCTCAAAACCTCAACGACTGGCATCGTTGGTGCCAACATGTGCAACTATCGGCAGATGGCTGCAACCCACATGCTCGATAGCTGTCGGAAGAGCCCCTTCCACATCCTGGACAAGGCACCTTCGCAAGCACACCGGGTGAATGTTTGACTTCTTCCTCGCCCTCGCCAGTATGTTCCTCAGGGGCTCCATCACCTGCAGGCATTAAATCGCCCAATAACTAACAAACCCCTGTCCTCCTGTGCCCATCTCGAACTTGCTGAAGGAGTGGCCTGACAAAAGGTACATTCTGATCTGGCTCAGCCTCCCTCCCCCCCCCCCCCCCCCAGGCATCAGGCAGCATACTGAATCTATTAGCAAGGTGCATGAGATTTGTCAGGAGCCTGTGTCACCCATGCTTGCCCCGCCTTGAGGCTCAAGACTTCGACACTGTCTTCCACCCTCACTGGGGTGAGAGTGGGCCGGCCAGCTCAGTCGGACCTAAGGTCAGCTCAGTGACAGAGAGCTGTGACATCCCCCCCCCCCCCCCTGCACATCTACTACAGAAGAGAATGCCCCAGGCACCCCATCCCCACCGCACCTCAAAACGTGGCACTCTGGAGCCTGTTGACAGTGGCCAGTGGAGGTTCCACAATGAGCTTCCATTCACAATGAGGGACAACAATTGATAGCACTTTAGGGATGGTAGATTTTAGCCAGGATTTGTATCACACAGATTTGAAAGTGTTGCGATGTAATAGCAGATGGAAGAACAAGAAACGACTGATTTTTGTGCATGTTGGAGCTCCAGATCGATGGAGTTTGAAACATTTTTACGCAAATCAACCACGCCATTAATTCTAAAGCATTGTTCTACATTCTGGGATCAGTTCCAGGAAGGTATTAGTAAGAGAACATAAACACATGCACTCCTAAGGATACAAGGTTCCGCACTTAAAACAGGCTATAATGTTAGATCGCCCCAGTTTCCGACATATTAGTCGTATGTAATGTAACACTGTTAATATTCCAATGTAAGAAATATATTTCCAGTGCATGACATACACCATTCTTGCCGGTTTCTCTACAATAAACTATGATAATAAATCGTAAAACAAAAAGCTACTTCCTTAAAATATCGATTGTGTGTGATACGAGCACAATATTGCTTTCCAGAGATATATAGTGTCCATTGTTCACATCTGATCACGGTTCATAAATTATACTCTGCCCATATCAATCCTATATAAAACGATCGTTATTAACGAAGAATACCTCTGAGAATGAAATAGATAAACACGTACCAGTGGCGTTTGACATGTAAAATTACACGTCATGCTACCACTAACTATGTAGACAGGACATATGTCAAGCAAATGTAAACACGGGGATTGCAGTGCCTCACAAACACCTATCGCTAACTTAGAATAATCTTAGTTATGAAACTGAAGTCTTGATTTTATACCCATGATGCGACAGGGGAATGGACAGCATAGCCTTAATCATCGTTCGTTTAGAGGAATTTATCATATTTCATCACACAGGAGAAGGAAGTCCTCTGGTGACCAAGAGGTTTACTGTTAACGATCGCAAGTAGACACTGCTCTAAGACCCACACACAACATGCGGCAGTATACAAGCCGAATGCAGGTTACATCACACAATTGATGTATCCTGACAGAACATCAGGAAAATATGGTCATACGACTTGCAGCAACTTCGCAGGCGCCGCTGGTTCACCTCGACTCCTGGGGGCACGTGCGGAGTCGGTGGTGTTGGGCGATAGGTGTCGGGATGTGCTTTTTATTAGCTACCTTTTGTTTAAACTATATTCCTTCGATATCAGGATGCTACAAATTTAAAAAAAATACCCCATACATACGAAGAACATCGATTTAATTTATTTGCATAAAATTTTATATCAATGTGGTGTTAGCGGTACAGTAATTAAGAGGAGGGTGCGTGTGAATGGGTGATACGGAGCAGAACGGCAGGTTAAGTGCAGAACACTGGGTTAATTTGCATAATTTTTATGTAAGAAGCAGTACAATAATTCAAGGGCTGGGTGACAAAGAAGAGTGTGCCAGAAATGGCGTTTAAAACAATGTGAAATTCGAAAAGTGTACCAGAAAATGGTACGAGGACATAACTAATTACTTAATTTCGTATCAAACTATTGAATTTAAGGAAATGGTGGTGACATGGAAAACCACTTAACAAAACAATAGGTTAAGTGCTAATAAAGGGCCCAACATTAGGTTAGGACACTGAGAGTACAGTGCCAAACATTAGGTTATGCAACATGTTTGCCCCTTTGTAATTACCTGCAAGTTTCCAAACCACAGAGAGTGATAAGCAAGAGAATCCAACCCAACCCCCATAAACTTAATTCTGTATAAATAGGTTAAAGACCTGTTAATCAAATAAGAACTATTGGCTTGCCCCTCTGTGCATACATTCCCATGATGTAGGCAACCTGCACTAACAAAATGTGTTGGAACATAGTTTGTTTCAACACTCATGTTTCAGTAAGGTACAAAGCCATGCTCCAGAAGTACATTCTCAGAAAATTCTTCCTCAAATTAATGCCTATGTTTGATACTAGTAGACTTCTCTTGGCCAGGAATGCCCATTTTGTCAGTGCTATTCTGTTTTTGATATCCCCCTTGCTCTGTCGATTATTGGTTATTTTGCTGCCTAGGTAGCAGAATTCCTCAACTTTATCTACTTCGTGACCATCAATGCTGATGTTAACTTTCTCACTGTTCTCATTTCTGCTACTTCTCATTACTTTCATCTGTCTTAGGTTTACAATCACTCCACATTCTGTACTCATTAGGTTGTTCATTCCATTCAGCATACCATGTAATTATTCTTTACTTTCACTCAGGCTAGCAATGCCATCAGCGAATCGTATCACTGATATCCTTTCACTTTGAATTTTAATTCCACTCCTGCATCTTTCTTTTATTTCCGTCATTGCTTCTTCCACACACTGATTGAACAGTAGGGGCGAAAGACCACATCCCTGTCTTACACTATTTTTAATCCGGATGCTTCGTTCTTGGTAGTCCATTCTTATCATACCCTCTTGGCTCTTGTGCATAATGTATATAACCCAGTTCTCCCTACAACTTATCCCTATTTTTTTTCAGAATTTAGAACATCTTGTATCACTTAACACTGTCGAACGCTTTTTACTGGTGGGCAAGTCCTATGAACGTGTCTTGATTTTTCTTTAGTCTTGCTTCCATTGTCAACTGCCCCCTCATAATTGTGTCCTCAATTTTATTTTCCATTCTTCTGTATATTCTACTTGGCAGCGACTTGGATGCATAAGCTGTTAAGCTGACTGTGCGATAATTATCGCACTTGTCAGCTTTTACCATTTTCGGAATTCCGTGGATGATATTTTTTCGAAAGTCAAATGGTATGTCGCCAAACTCATACACCCTACACACCAACGTGAACAGTCGTTTTGTAGCCATTTCCCTCAATGATTTTAGAAATTCTAATGGAATGTTATCTATCCCTTCATCCTTATTTGATTTTAAGTTCCCCAAAGCCCTCTTAAATTCTGATTCTAATAGAGGATCCCCTACCTCTTCTAAATTGATTACTTTATCAAATAATCAGAGCCGGCCGGTGTGGCCGAACGGTTCTAGGTACTTCAGTCTGGAACCGCGCGACCGCTGCGTCGCAGGTTCGAATCCTGCTTCGGGCATGGATGTGTGTGATGTCCTTAGGTTAGTTAGGTTTAAGTGGTTCTAAGTTCTAGGTGACTGATGACCTCAGGTATTAAGTCCCATAGTGTTCAGAGCCACTTGATTTGAAATCATCAGACAAGTCTTCCCCTCTGATAGACCTTCAAAATACTCTTTCCACCTACCAGTTCTCTCCCCTCTATTTATCACTGGAATTTCAGTTACACTCTTAAAGTTACCACCCAAGCTTTCAATGTCACCGAAGACTGTTTTGACTTTCCTGTATGCTGTGTCTGCCCTTCCGAAAATCATTTCTTTTTCGATTTCTTCACATTTTTCATGTAGCAATTTCGTCTTAGCTTTCTTGCATTTCCTGTTTATTTTATTCCTCAGCGACTCGCATTTCTGTATTCCTGAAGTTCGTGGAACATTTTTGTACTTCCTTCTCTCTTCGAAGAACTGAAGTATTTGTTGGTTTCTTTGCAGATAGCTTCTTTGTACCTACGTTTTTCTTTTCAACTTCCGTGATTGCCCTTTTTAAAGCTGTTTATACCTCTTCAACTATACTGTCTACTGAGCTATTCCTTATTGCTGTATCTCTATCGTTAGATAATTTGAAGAGTTTAGCTTTAGATAACTTCAGAAGACTGATGACCTGGAAAAAAAAGCTAATGTACTCATTGTCCATCCGTAGGAATAACACCACAAAGTTAAGCGAGACTCAGCCATTTTACAGTGTTCAGGTCTCATAACTGATTACGTTTCATTAAATTTCCTTCTGTGGTGTCACCGCCAGACACCACACTTGCTAGGTGGTAGCTTTAAATCGGCCGCGGTCCATTAGTACAGGTCGGACCCGCGTGTCGCCACTGTCAGGGATCGCAGACCGAGCGCCACCACAAGGCAGGTCTCGAGAGACTGACTAGCACTCGCCCCAGTTGTATGGACGACGTAGCTAGCGATGCACACTGACGAAGCCTCGCTCATTTGCAGAGCAGATAGTTAGAATAGCCTTCAGCTAAGTCAATGGCTACGACCTAGCAAGGCGCCATTAGTAACATTGCATGTATCTAAAGAGTTTCACTTGTATCGCCACAATCTCGAGATGTACCAAAAGGATGGATTAAAGTTAAGTATTCCAGCAGCTACGTACTTGTCTTTATAGCATTCATTACGTATCCTGTTTCAGACCTCAAAGCCGTCCTGCTTTAGCTTAGTGCGTACCTTTCGGCTTCCTCTCATTGTGTCTAGGCTGTCTTGTCTAGACACAACACCTTCCATACCTCAGTTGATCAATACTGTCGACCGACGAGTGATTTGTGTCTATAGCTGTATTGGCCAGATCAGTCAAAAGAAAAACCTGATGATTCTCGGGTTCTCGCTGTTGCTACACGCTATTTCCGTGGTTCTGAAGTGTTTATGTACTACAGATTGAAGACTATGTTATTCTTTGCTCATATTTCTTGGTTGCTGTCATCAATTTTTCGTATACTATAATGGCACTGGTTTGAGCCTTTTCCACCTTTTACTGAAATGGTGTAGTGTTCTATATTTATTCTTCAACATATCCTCCTACACCTTTCATCATTCCCCATTGTAAATTCCCAGGCATTTCTATGTCAGCCTATCATTTGCAATAGCTTCACTTAATCACTTCAATCTTGACGCGGTTTTCCTACCTTTCACTTACCTTCCTAAAACAACGTCTATGTCCTCATCAACTCCTTGAATTACAATATTTGACCAATAATAAATCTCCTTATGTCACTTCGATTCGCCTCAATATTTAATTGGACGGTTTAATACCGTAAATTTTCCGCTACATGAATGGCCTTCATCCTTCCTAATCAACATTCCACGTATACTGATGCTGTTAATTTCTGTTTTACATTTACACTGCCTCTGGAAACAGATTCTATCAAACTTCCCAACATAATATAACATTCTGCCTTATTAAAGAATTCACTGCCTAATACGGACAACAGAATCTAAACAGCAAATAGACTTTTGGCTCAGCAGATGAATGCCTATCAAATGATGAAATGGGTGTGAATTCCTAAGGGACCAATCTGAGAGATCATCGATCCCTAGATTTACACACTAGTTAAACTAACTTATGCTAAGAACAACACACACACTCATGCCTGAGGGAGGACTCGAACTTCCGGTGGGAGGGGCCGCGCAGTCCGTGACATGACACCTCGAACCGCGCGGCCACTCCGCGCGGTATGAAAGCCTATATTGGCAGCAAGATGGAAGAGAATAACACACCGCATACGCAATCTGGGCACAAGTTCAGGAAGTCCTCAATAAGGAGAGGACGGTCAGAAAAGACGTAAATTTCTTTCCTTGATGATCTGATCTCCCTCATTCTGATTTTTACTGTAAACAAGCCGATGCACCGTATGGGCTCTAATAACTCCATATACAATAAGAACACATAGAAGATTACTGGAAAAAGTATTACTAACCATACCTAAAATAAAAGTTGCTCATTGTGTTCTACAGGTTCACAAAGATGTGTTGAGCACTGTTAACGGTAGCAATTTCTAGGATTATCGACAAGGAGTATTTTTTCCTATTCTTTAGCTAGATTAGTTTATTCGTTTTGTCTGCTATTATCTTTTGGCACATAACGTAACGTACATTTTTATAACCACAGCAGATCTCTTACACAAGCAGTGGTAATCAAGCCATCTACTTACATTCAACTTTTAATCTGCCACCCTGTTAACTGCTTTGTTGTTAATTCTCTGCTCTATTAGTCTTTTATTAATATTTTCTAGAAAGAAAAAGCCTCGTTGCGTAATGCCTAACATCGCATTAAACACACTGTTAATAGGCGTTGTACGAATCCCGAGATCAACTATTATGGGCGTCATACACTACAAAACAGGCTTGAATTGCACCCCTTCGCCGGTTTGATTACGTCCTGTGCTTGCCGAAGCATTTATTGTCTTTTGTACCTTGAAGTAGTGACTATTACGGTTATGGCCAAATGGCCAAATTTTCATGAGTCACTTGCCCTTCTTGGGATTCATCGTCTGTCTAATATACGTAATCTATGTTCGACGTTTGGAAAATTTTCTTCTCTATTTTGCGATACAAGTACGTATTGTATGAAAATTGCAAAATTTGTCCTCACAGCGGGCCAAATGTTCTGCTGTCTTCATCCACCAAATGATATGAAATAGATATAAGAAATCACAAAATATGAGTGAATGATCCCTAACGCTAATGTGCCTTTGTGATCACATATGAGTGTAATTCCGCCTCAAAAATTAAGTTTACTTGCCAGCTGAATGCGAAGAAACTCTCGTATAAAAGCACTAAGCGTCTGCGAGCGTCATCTTGCTCAGAGACGTCAGTGTAAATGGCTGTAAGGCTCACTTGCTCCTCTAAAAATATGAGTTGTTTGTTGAAACACAAATTACAGCGCTTAAGATTTAGTTGACTGGGAGCTTCTCAATATTTTGATTTTTACAATGGCATTTCCAGACACAAACACGAATCAGACTTGTAGGTTACCATGGTTCATGTTTCCAGGTGTAGCTCAGAGTCGTGAGATCCTTCAATCTATTCAGTAAATATATGCTCGTAGAAAGTTTAACTTAAATTCCACCTTGTCAGCGCTGTAACATTTTTCTGTACACAAATCCTTGAATTTGATAGTAAATGGTCTAGCATGAGAAGGTTAACTTATTTCGTTTATTTCCGTTACCCCATGTAACCAATTTCTGGGCCGATTAAACTCTTAGACTCAAACTATACATTGCACATTAACATTAACTATCGCATAGATTGCAACTAATACAGTAATGTGCCTCTGTGATCATATATGAATGCATTTCTGCCTCACAAACTAAGTTCACTTTCCAGCTGAATACTGACGAAACTGTCACCTAAAAGCAGACAATGTAGCGTTGCCCAGGCATATCAACGTCAGTGATTGTAATGTTTAGTTGCTCGTGTCCGCCCGCTGCATACTTTTAGGCAACTATTTACAAGACTTGAGATATTAACGTTTATTCACGAATGATGTCTGAGTTGAAAAACCAGTCACAACTTTAAAATAAATGCAGCATGCACTCTGAAGCAAAATAAATAAATAAAATTTAAAAAAAAAACGGAAAAACACATAATGAAGGAATTACCCGAACGGGACGGAAATCGACAGATGTGATATACAGGGTGATTATAATTACACTTTCAAACCGCTGTAGAAATAATTAGCCTGAGGTCAATAACCAGAATGAAGTCAGATTGCAACGGAATATTATCGGAGAAGGGGGAAAACTCTTGGCAGCAGAAAAATAAATAGTTACAAAAATTACATGGCGCTGTACGCATCATAATTTGATAGTGGTCGACTACAAATGACAAATGAATTATACAACAACGCCCAAAGCGTACGTTTGACGTTAAACAAGCTGTACTACACACTATGCATGTGTGTACAGGTGTGATACTGTTAGTTACGTAAGCCCATCCACCACGGCAAGTTCATAATACATCGGATGGGAAAAATCGGTTTTTAATTGTCCTGAGGCCAATACCAGCATAGAAAGCATCATTTACATCGGTTTTTAATCGTCCTGAGGCCAAAAACCGCATAAAAAGCATAAACGAAAATCAAATTGGATTATTAATATCCGTGTGACTGGAGCAGAAAATATTCAGTATGCTGTCCACCGTTTTCTGAAACAAGTTTAAATCGAGAAACATCATGTTACACAACTGGTCGAAGTGTTTCCAGGGTCACTTTCAGAATGTGATGTGCAATGCGTGTCTTCAATGGAGCTATGTTTGCAATCAGATCACTGAACACAACATGTTTCATACAGCCCCACAGCCAGAAGTCACTCGGATTACTGTCAGGTAATGGGAACGGTCAGACTGTAGGGAAATGGCGGCTGATAATTCATTACTGAAATGGCTCTTCAGCAGCTGCTTAACTGGATTTGCAATGTGCGGAGGTGCGCCATTTTGCATAACAATGATCCCATCCACATTTCCACGGTTTTTCAGACCTGGAATCACATGGATGCTCAAAAGACACTCATAGCGCTTACAAGTGACGGTACAGGTAACAGGAACGGAAGCACCCGTCTCTTCGAAAAAATATGGCCCTATGACAAATTTAGCCGTAAACCCGCACCATACAGTGACCTTTACAGGGTGACGTGGTACTGATTGATTTGAGTGTGGATTTTCCGTTGCCCATATTCGACAATGCTGTGTATTGACATATCCTGTCAGATGTAAGTGGGCTTCGTCTGTTCACAAAATCTTCCATGGCCTATCATAGTCCACTTCCATGCGAGCAAGAAAATCTAAAGCAAAGGTCTCTGTTGCTAGCAGGTCAACAAAAATGGTTCAAATGGCTTTGAGCATGATGGGGCTTTTCTGAGGCCATCAGTCGCCTAGAACTTAGAACTACTTAAGCCTAACTAAACTAAAGATATCACACACATCCATGCCCCAGGCAGGTTTCGAACCTGCGACCGTAGCGGCCGCGCGGTTCCAGACAAAAGCGCCTAGAACTGCTCGGCCACACCGGCCGGCGGCAGGTCAACAGAAAGCTACTCGCGCACATGGCTAATTTTGAATGGATAGCAAAGAAGTATGTTTCGTAGGATTTTACGCACCGTGCTCACGAGTATGTCCAATGTTCGGGCAATACTCCGTGCACCACACGTTTGCACACCACCATTCGTCTCCTTCTGCATTGCTGTGGGCACTGCTTCCACTGACGTCGAATCAAGTCTTTTCCTCCCTCTACCAGGTTGCGCACCATAAGAGCCGTTCTTTTCGAATTTCCGAATCATTTCCTCCAGACCCACAGCAGTCATCAGACCAACGCCTTTTTCCAAATCCTTCAGTATCCGGAACTTCTGCAGAGCGACGTGTTCACAGTCATCATTCTTGTAATACAGCTTTACAAGCAGAGCGCGATCTTCCATTGAGACAGTCATGACGAACGTTGCAGACGCAAAAGGAGGAAAGGCAGTGTAACCGGTTTGTTTATACCGACTTATTGGTCGTCCACGTGAGAGATGTATTTATTTACGTATTGTGACACATACAGCGCCATCCATTGATCAATTTTAACAATGTTTTTTTTTTCTTCTGCCATATGTTTTCTCCCTTCTCCGATAATATTCCGTGACAATTTGACGTCATTCCGACCAGTGGCGTTATTTGTACAGCGTTTTGAAAGTTTAGTTATTAGTCATTTGTACGAGTATATAGAAACAAATGGTTAAACTTCAGAAAAAGTGATGATTTATTCAAAAGAAAGACCTTCACAAACACAGCAATTCAACAATGTTTTTGTCCACCTCTGACACATGCACAAAGCTGCTCAACTTCACATTGATTGTTAGAGTTGCTGGATGTCCATCTGAAGGATACCTTACCAAATTATGTCCAATTGGAGTGTTAGATATCCAAAACCGAGATTCTCAGAGGGTCCTGCTCGTAATGCTCCATGCTTTCTCAACTGGGAACACATTCGGCGACGTTTCTGGCCGCGGCATGATTTGGCAAACATGAAGACAAGCGGTAAGGCCTCCTGCTGTGTGCAAGCAGGTGTAATCTTCTTTAAATGTAGCCCAGTATGGCTTACCACGGAGAGCAACTAAACGATGGGTAAAATATAATCGACGTACCACTGTGCTACAAGTGTGCCGCGGATGAGACTAAATCTGCTATAAAAGTAAATGGCAATCCAGACCATCAGTCCTGGTTCTCGGACCGCTTGGCGAGTGACAGTCGGGTTAGTATCCCACCGCTGTCCGTGGCGTCTCAGGACCAGTGTTAGGCCTGGATTCTAGTTGACTGGTGACTAACCCCACTTCGAACTGAGCCCCGATGACCAGTGAAGACTGAGGCGCCATTTCTTTTCATAGTAGGCCCCCTTTGGTTGTCATCCGCGGCGTCCTTCCAGCACAGCCGTACGTCGAATATATTATACGCACCGTTTTGTCGCTCTCCATGGCAAGCCATCCTGGGTTTATACTTCCGCAAGATTATCCCCGCTCGCACACGGCGAAAATTTCTGCTGATGATCTTAGTTGTCGTATGTCCACAAAACTGAGATCGTTTAGGGCATTTTTCGCTGGGACTTCCAAACAACTTGCGAGTTTGATGCTTTGACACACAAATTGGACAGGATTTGGCACGGTATCTATCAAAAGACCACCAACATTTTTTTCAATGAATGCCAAGTCGAATAATAGCTTGCATTAGTGCCAGAGGTGGATCAACGCATTATCGGCCCAATCAATCTGTGAAGCTCTTTCTCTTGAATGAATCAGCCATTTCTTTCTGCAATTCTAACCATTTGTTCGTATGTATATGTGTATCATATCTACCGAAATCTGTTCCATTCTTGGTGCGTTGTTTTCTATTCTTTAATTTTATTTATTTTTATTTTTGTCTTAGAGTGTATTTATCTAGGCAGTAGGCCATCACTTAAACCTAATGAGGCATTGTATATATTTTACTTAACGTTCACACGACAGGCATAGTACAAAATCATCCAAATTTAATACAGGATTCGACGTTTTGAAGGAGATATAATGGACAGCTGTAGTAATTGTAGTAGGGAAAAGCAGAGTTCATCAAATGTAGATTAACAAAGAGAGATAATAATCAGGTAGATTTAAGTTGGGGAAAGCGGCTGTAAAGGATATCAGTGAATTGCGTGGAGAGGACGAGAAAGAGGATATTGGTAAAATACAAACAATGAAGACAGGAGGAAAGAAAGTTATCCGAATCGGTGAAGAAGTGAAGATAAAGATCCTAAAGGTGTAGAAGTACGCATTAGCTTTACTATTTGACAGAGACAAAATTGGCGATATGTGTTAATTTTTCAGGGAGAAACTATGAGGTTGACAAATGCAAGTGCTTCATGTGTTTCTGAAATAGACAGCATGGCATTGTATTCTGAGCAGAATGCAGGTAGATTGTTCCTGAGGTAGACAGCAGAAACAGAGAACACGTTCTCGAATATTTTTGTAGGGTGTTTGGTGGTGAATCAACATGTGCCACTGCTTTAACGGTTTTGTGCCTGGGGTGTTGCAGTAGATGCAAGGTTAATCTCTGGCCACAAACCAAAGCAAAAAATTGTATTGATTGTTCTGAAACCCGGTCGAACATTGTTCGGAGATTTCAGTTTGCGTTTCTGATCCCGCGTTAAGAGTCGCGCCATCCATCTACTAGATAATTTTCGCATATGCTGTTCTACCGTTAAAATGTGATACACCCTGCAGCTTCAGCAGTCTTTTGCACTTTTGGTCGGCGATCAACGATCCCCCATGATCATTTTCTAGACTTAATTTTCACTACAATAATTTCTGGGTTGGTGGCTCATCACGGCTGATCATTACGCGAATGATCATCTAAAATGTCCTGATACAACGTGAACCCGTTCGTCCACTTCGAAAAAGTGGAATATGAAGGAAAAGAGTGTCCCCTTACCCGCAACGGGGTGCTCTGATAATCGGAATGAATATCTTTCGCGTTCATACCTTGTGTTAGGAAGCAGTTAATCACTGATCGAATGTCGATTTTTCTCATATTCAATATGACTACAGGGGAACAGCAATAGAGAGACCTTCGCACCACGGATCTCTACCTAGAGCACAGCCACATCAAATGTTTACTTATAAAGGTTCGCCTATTATTAAACGGGAACATTGTTGTCCTATAGCTCATATCTGGAGGTGATTCCATGTACTTGTCAATGTACACTTGCTAGAGATGGCAATTGTGGAAGATCAGTTTTAGATCCTTTGGACATCCACTGATGGAAAAATGTCTCAAAACAAAAACTGATTTAAGGAGAGTAAAGAAATTTTGGGAATACGTTTGTTTAGGTAACATATTTAAGTGATTATCATTGCAAGATCGCAGTTTAATTCAAACGTAAAATAAGCAATTGCGAATATGAAATACTGGTACATTAATTATCGGTGTATCCGCCACGCTGTTGAATGCAAGCATGCAGACGTGCATGCACTGTGTTGTACAGTGGCCTGATGTCAGTTTGGGGTTGGAGATTCATGCTTGTTGCAGTTCAATACAGTGACGTTTCATGTTGTTTGTGGACCCTGGGGTTGTCGTCCGCTGATGTCCCATATGAGCCCGACTAGAGACGGATATGGTAATCGAGCAGGCCAAGACAACCTGCCAACACTCTGTAGAGCATATTGGGTTACAAGAGCAGTGTGTAGGTGAGCGTTATGCTGTTAGAAAACATCGCCTGGAAAGCTGCTCATAAATGGCAGCACAACAAGTCAAATCACAAAAACGGCTTACAAAATTGCGGTTAGGGTGCGTGGGATAGCTACGAGAGTGCCCCTGCTGTCATATGAAGTCGCATCCCAGACCATAAATACAGGTGTAGGTCCAGTGTGTTCAGCATACAGATTGACTGCAGGCCCACAATTAGCCTCCCTCGAATCAATACACGGCTATCACTGGCACCGAAGCGGAACCTGGTTTCATCATAAAACACAACGGACCTCTACTCTGCTTTCCAACGAGCTCTCGCTTGACACCACTGAAGTCGCGAATGGCGGTCGTTAGGGTCATTGGACTGCACTCTATAGGGTGTCTTACTAGGAGCTGAGATTGAAGTAACAATAGGTCGTTGTGTCACTGTGGTACTAACTACTGCTGAAACTGCTGATGTGGATGCAGTAAGATGCTCCAGAACCATACACCAAACACGATGGTCTTCCTTGACAACACTGCCACGAGGCCTTTTGTCTTCTTGCAACCGTACAACCGCTGTCAGTAGCCATGTACAGTGGTTACATTCGCTCCAAGTCTTTCTGCAGTAACGCAGAAGGAACAGTCAGCTTGAAGCAGCCTTACTACACGGCCTCGCCTCATGGGCATTCCTAACGAACATCAGCGCACTAAGTGAAATCGCAATGTTCACGACCGTTAAACCCGTTATACACTCCTGGAAATGGAAAAAAGAACACATTGACACCGGTGTGTCAGACCCACCATACTTGCTCCGGACACTGCGAGAGGGCTGTACAAGCAATGATCACACGCACGGCACAGCGGACACACCAGGAACCGCGGTGTTGGCCGTCGAATGGCGCTAGCTGCGCAGCATTTGTGCACCGCCGCCGTCAGTGTCAGCCAGTTTGCCGTGGCATACGGAGCTCCATCGCAGTCTTTAACACTGGTAGCATGCCGCGACAGCGTGGACGTGAACCGTATGTGCAGTTGACGGACTTTGAGCGAGGGCGTATAGTGGGCATGCGGGAGGCCGGGTGGACGTACCGCCGAATTGCTCAACACGTGGAGCGTGAGGTCTCCACAGTACATCGATGTTGTCGCCAGTGGTCGGCGGAAGGTGCACGTGCCCGTCGACCTGGGACCGGACCGCAGCGACGCACGAATGCACGCCAAGACCGTAGGATCCTACGCAGTGCCGTAGGGGACCGCACCGCCACTTCCCAGCAAATTAGGGACACTGTTGCTCCTGGGGTATCGGCGAGGACCATTCGCAACCGTCTCCATGAAGCTGGGCTACGGTCCCGCACACCGTTAGGCCGTCTTCCGCTCACGCCCCAACATCGTGCAGCCCGCCTCCAGTGGTGTCGCGAAAGGCGTGAATGGAGGGACGAATGGAGACGTGTCGTCTTCAGCGATGAGAGTCGCTTCTGCCTTGGTGCCAATGATGGTCGTATGCGTGTTTGGCGCCGTGCAGGTGAGCGCCACAATCAGGACTGCATACGACCGAGGCACACAGGGCCAACACCCGGCATCATGGTGTGGGGAGCGATCTCCTACACTGGCCGTACACCACTGGTGATCGTCGAGGGGACACTGAATAGTGCACGGTACATCCAAACCGTCATCGAACCCATCGTTCTACCATTCCTAGACCGGCAAGGGAACTTGCTGTTCCAACAGGACAATGCACGTCCGCATGTATCCCGTGCCACCCAACGTGCTCTAGAAGGTGTAAGTCAACTACCCTGGCCAGCAAGATCTCCGGATCTGTCCCCCATTGAGCATGTTTGGGACTGGATGAAGCGTCGTCTCAAGCGGTCTGCACGTCCAGCACGAACGCTGGTCCAACTGAGGCGCCAGGTGGAAATGGGATGGCAAGCCGTTCCACAGGACTACATCCAGCATCTCTACGATCGTCTCCATGGGAGAATAGCAGCGTGCATTGCTGCGAAAGGTGGATATACACTGTACTAGTGCCGACATTGTGCATGCTCTGTTGCCTGTGTCTATGTGCCTGTGGTTCTGTCAGTGTGATCATGTGATGTATCTGACCCCAGGAATGTGTCAATAAAGTTTCCCCTTCCTGGGACAATGAATTCACGGTGTTCTTATTTCAATTTCCAGGAGTGTATAAAGCAAACCTGATTAAGTGTTGTGAATACATTCCGTAAATGGTGTTAATGGCAGGCTGTAGGTTTTGCAACGGATGCCTCTGGGCTGTAGGAAAAAATATTCGCCTCGACGGGACGGCAGAGGTGCCGTCGAAATGTATGAAGGGTGAGAGTGACCCATCTTATCTCCAGCTCCAAACGCTGAAGCGGTGGAAGAGGACAGGAAGGTGAGAGGAGACAGATCACGAAGAGAGGAAGTTAGATAACGCGTCTGAGTGTGCAGCTGTATGCGCTCCCTTCTATGTGTGTGTGTGTGTGTGTGTGTGTGTGTGTGTGTAAGAGAAAGAGGGGGGGTGCGCGGGAGGAGGGAGGGGGAACGAGAGAGACAGAGAGTTGTGTGTGTGAAGATTGTGTACACCTGCATGTCAGAGGGAAAAGGAGAGGAGGCGAGTAGAGGGAAAGAGGGGGCTTAGAGAAACAGAAAGGGGTGCAGGAGGATGAAGCGTAGCAGCAGGCAGGTAGGTGGGCGAGAGACAGATGATGAGGGTGGGCTAGGCAGTTTGCGGCGCGATGCGCAGCGCCGGCTGGTTATCTGATGGGCGTGCTTTAGGGCCGCACCTGACCCGGGGTCGCAATGAGCGCAGACTGGCCCCCTCCCCCCACAGCTGTCCCTTTCCACCCCGCACAGTAGGCTGCAGCCCCTGCAGGGCTCTGCCCGGGTGCGCCTCAGGGTTTTACGAGAACCGCAAGCACCACTTCGTGACAACCACTTGAGCGCTGATTTGATTAGCCGCCGCTGGGTGCTTTGCTCGGCTTTGCCGTTATACCGCTGACACGCCGAGTGCCTGTCACCTCTCCGAGACATTGCGCGCAGTGCTACGAGCCCTACGCGCCGCAGCGAAGTAGACTTGCAACGGAATACTTCAATCAATTATTAAAAAAAAATAGAAAAAGGAACAAGAAAAATTAATAGGTGTTTCTTTCGCAGTTAGTCATAACGTTACACACAATTCAACACCGTCACCTCTGTGATCGAATATAAGTGCGTATACGAGAGGCATTCAGCAACCAATGCTAAACATTTTTCTCTGAAAGCAGATTGATTTTATTCAATACACCATATTACTCCTCGTCTCTTGGCTACAAAGCCCTATTTTTCAAAATAATCTCCGTTCGATACGATCCCTTACGCCACCTTAGTGGGAGTACCTGTACGCACGCTTGGTACCACTTTAGTGGTAGATGATGGAGCCAACGTCTTGCTGCGTCAATAACTGCGACATCATCCACGTACTGCTAACTGTGGAGTGTATCCTTCATTGAACCAAAGGGATGGAAATTCTTGATGCAATAATTTACCAACAGACGTATGTACTGTAGAAATTTATTTTCTTATGAACTTCTATGTGCTGTCGTACTATAAAATCATCAAACACCTGGTCATCGTAGACACTTCATTAGGACCCTCTGACTCCGTGAATGCAATTGGGTTTAAGACAAACTCTTTTATGCTTTTTATAGTTAATATTGCGGCAGCTGTTTGTCGTAATACGCACATAATACGACCTAGACCACACATAAGTAACTATGTATTCTGACATGGTTCTCACATTTTCTTGTATCTTAATTTATTTTGTTGTTATTTATATTAGTTAGTTTTTATTTAAAAAACTCTTCCACTGTTCCACTGGACATACGAATGTATGCAGTACATTTGATGTGTTGTATGGCCTATTACAAGTGTGTGTTACGATTCTGTGAATAATAGCGTACACATATGTTCATGTATCCTGCTTTATTTGAGTAAAACAGTGAGAACTATTAACAACACCATGACACAGGCAGAAGCATATGTGCCCTAATGTTACATATAGCTTTAATGATATGCAATATATCTCTTTGAGCCACTTACATAGTTCACATGATACCTGTCAACTGTTAAGGTGTGTTCTATATTTTTTATAACTTTTTATGATAGTACATTTCTTCTTCTCATTGTACAGGGGCTTGAAGATGGCATCAATGTAATGCCGGAACTGGTAGCACATAGAAGTTCATAAAATAAAATAAATTTCTACAATACATACGGCTGTTGGTAAATTATTGCATCAAGAAGTTCATGCCAGCCATCGTCCCACGATCCATAATGGATCAACGTAGATTGAAGGGATGGAAGGTGCGAGATCCGTGCTGTAGGGTGGATAAGGAAGAACAATTCAATTAGGATTTGTGAGCTGCTTTCCGTTGCTCTGGCGAGAGTGAGTTCTTGCGTTGTCAAAGAGATGGAGAATTTCTTTTCAATTTTTGTGGTGACGAACACACTGAAGTTACTTCAGTTTCTGAGGGTAGCACAGCACACTGTAGAGATAATCGCTGCACGATGAGGGGGGACATTAAAGAGAATAGCCCTTTCAGATTCCCAAAAGAACGTCGCCATTATTTTACCTGTTGAGGGGGCAGCTTTGAACTTTTTGCGGAGGAGAGATGGCATGGCGCCATCCCATAAATTGCTGTTTTGTTTCTAGTTCGAAGTGTTGAACGCCTGTGACAATTTGCGACAAAAAATTATCAAGATCAGCCACGTAAACCTCCGCACAAATGGTCCTTCGTTGCTTATTTTTTGGTCTTCCGTTAGTAGAGGAGGACCCCAGTTGGAATACCCCTATGCGTACTCCAGATGGTGGTCGCTAGTGTCAGTACTACCAACGGAGACGTCCAGTTGTGCAGCGAGGCGTTTGATTACGATCCATCAATCACCTAGAATAGGAGTGTCCACACATTCGAACATTGCAGGAGTCACAACTGCTTGCGGCCGTCCGGCACATGGTGAATTGGACAGGTGTGCATGACACTGTTGCGAAGAAGAAAGACACCTCACCCAACGATTCACTGTCTTTCTTTCAGTGCCAGGCCTCTGTAGACATTCTGCAAGCGCCTATGAGTGCCTGCGGTGCTTTGGTTTTCCGACAAAAGAAACTTGACGACACTCTCTGCTTCGAACGCAATGTTGTTCGCCACCACCTTCCGGAATTTCATGAAACTGTAGAGGCTGAAGCGGAAACATTCCACGATGTCCCAAAACTAATTCTGCATTTTTAAAACTGAAACTGACAGAGAAAAAATATTTGTGGTAGTCCCCGTATGAGGACATGTAGTACTTGGTTTTCTGTAGCAAGGAATCGGATCAGTGTTGAGTACTTCCTTATCTTGGTGACATCGAGTTTTTCCCGTAATTACCACCGAGAGTCCTGTTCATAGCAGTTGGTTGTAAGTCAACATTTTCTCACCAACTTTCAGCTTCGTTGCATCGTTCAGTCTGACTCTTCTTCCCGCTTTCGTTTCTTTTTAGTAGTCTGGAGAGAGTGGCGCTGGGAAAGAGATATGAAAAGTAATTCTTACTGGAAGACAGTCGACAATGTCTGTGGTACAGAATGAGCAAAGGAGGCAATGGCAGTGTGATAGAAAATAACGGACACAGTGGCAGTGCTACATTGTTGATAGTGACAGAACGCTGCTAGAAAAAAAGAGCGGTGGAGACAGTGCCAGTGGGGAAGGAATAGAGAGGTGAAAAAAGTGGACCTGATTAAGTCAGTGATAATGAGAGACCGAGCCTATGACAACGGTAACGAGGAAGAGAGATATACTAACAGCGAGAAGAGACAGGTAGTGGGGAGGAATAAAACAAACTTTAGCAGTGAGATATGGAGGCAGAAATGAAGAAGGGGAAATACTCCTGGATTTGTGCCAGAGGAATGGAATGAAAATAGTAAACAGCGGTTTTATGAAGAGAGAAAGTCATGTTATCACCAGATACTGCTGGGATGGAAGAACCAAGAGTGTAATTGATTATATTCTAGTAGATAGGGAATGGGGAGAGAAAGTAACAAATGTGAAGGTAATTCCAAGTGTGGGTGCAGATGGAGACCATAGATTACTGGTGGGACAATGCAAAATGAATCAGTGTGTGAAAAATAGAAAACAGAAGAAAGTGATGAGTATACGGGATCGGAAACTGAAGGAGAGTGAATGTGCTGAGTACAGAGAATTAATCACACAAAAATTTCCAAAAGAAGTATTCTGCGATGTAGAAAAAGAATGTAGTTTATTCAAAAACATTTTAGTCGAAGCAGCACAAAAAGTATGTGGCAGAACTTCTGGAAAGGAAAAAATAAGACAGACAAGTTGGTGGGATGATACCACAATCCAAGCAGTTATAAGAAAAAATGGAGCATGGAGAAAGTGGTGGAAAACTAAAAATGAGGAAAAGAAGAAGTGCAAAGAAATAGTGGATCAGCAAAGAAAAAGGCATGGGAAGAGTTTACAAAAAAACTTGAAGAAGATGTAAAGAGCAATAAGAAAATGTTCTATAAAATAATCAAAAATAAAAGGAAGGCTTCTGAAGTACCAGTAAAGATGGAAACAGAGGACGGTACCATTATTGAAGATCCAGGGAATATAAAAGCTCTCTGGAAAGAACATTTTAAGAAACTGTTAAACACTGAGGAGAAAGTACATGAGGAAACAACAAATAATGGAGAAATTGAGAGAAGTTTGGAAGTAGAATTAGGACAAATTACACGGGAAGAAATGGAAAAAGCTGTGAAGAAGATGAATGGGGGGAAAGCTCCAGGACCTGATGAAGTATCAGTGGACATGATACGAGCAGCAGGTCCAGTAGGAATGCAGTGGCTGTATAGAGTACTGTCAAGCGTGTGGAGAAATAGTACAATACCTGACAACTGGAGAACAGGAGACATTGTTCCCATCTTCAAGAAAGGCAATAAAAGACTTTGTAAAAATTACAGAGGAATAACCCTTATGAGTCATACAGCCAAGATTTTTGAAAGAATTTTACTAAATCGAATAAGTGAAAAAGATAGAAAGGAGCTGAGTGAAGAACAGCATAAGTTTAGGAAAGGAAGAAGCACGATCGACCTGATATTTTCTATCCGTCAACTGATAGAAAAGAGTTGGGAGTATTACAAAAGGGTGATAATGGTTTTTATAGACATAGAAAAGGCACATGACTCAGTTGACAGGGAAAGACTCTGGAAAGAAATGAAGAAGATAGATGTAGAAGATGAATACATTAATGTTATAATGACAATGCACAGAGGACACAATTGTAGAATTAGAACACCATTGGGGAACTCTGAGTACTTCGAAATAAGACAAGGACTTAAGCAAGGAAGTATTCTATCTCCTGCACTTTTTAATGTTTTGATGGAGGGAATGAATAGGACAGTTAAAGATATAGATGATTTTTGCAGATGATATGGTAATATGGGGTGATAAAGAGGTAGATGCACGGTTACAATTTGATGTGTGGAAGGAAATAATGAAAAGGTATAGATTAAAAATAAATAAAGATAAGAGTGAAGTAATGGTATTTGGAAGAGAGAAAGGGATCAACGGAAATATTACCTTGAATGGAAAACCCCTCAAAGTGGTAGAAAGTTTCACTTATTTAGAGAGTGAAATATCTAGGGATGGAAGAATAAGTAACGAAATTAATAGGAGGTTACAGAAGGGAGGCAATTTCTACCAAACAATAAAAAACCTGATTTGGAATAATGAAGTTTCAGAAAGAGCAAAACTCCTTATGTATAAGAATTATTACATCCCTATTGTCACCCATGGTGGAGAAACATGGACAATGACAGAAAGGGACTGGAGCAGACTGCAAGCAGGGGAAATAAAATTTCTCAGAGCAGTTAAGGGAAGAACTAGAATGGACAGAGTAAGGAATGTAGAGATTAAAAAGGACCTGAAACAAGAAAGTATGAAAGATGAAATTGAAAGAAAGAGATTAAGATGGTATGGGCATGTTAAGAGAATGCTTGGGCAGAGGCTCCCCAAAATTATGGAAGTACTAACGATGGATGGGAAAAGACCTAGAGAGCGCCCAAGAACACTGTGGAAAATGGGAGTGAAAATATCTGTAAAAAGGAGAGGTGTGACCTGGCAGCAAGTGGAGGAAGAAAAGTGGTTGGAGGACCGAGCCAAATGGAGAGGACGTATCAGCACCCAGACCCGGCAGTAGCTGGAGCGGCATTCGGTTGTAGATAGACAGATAGCAGTGAGAGAGGGCAAGAGGAGAGTGAGAAGAGAATGTGGTCGTAAGACAGAAGAGAGTGACAGTTGGAGACACACAAAGAGAAAATCAAAATGAGCTGGGCCGAATGAGTGAGTGAGTATGGGCAAGTGGGAGTGGATGGCTAGGAGCAACTTTCAGCGATGGAGTGATTTACAGTTGGACGAGTTTGCGAGAATGAGAGCTCAGTTGCATGTTGCGAATAGTGTGAATGTGTTTCTACGTAACAATTTCGGAAATAGGAAGGTAGAATGAGGCAGCAGGTACCCTACTTTTCAAAGCCTTTGAAACATTGACGTATTCACCTTTTTTACGCTGTGATATGACGACTTTCCGCTGATCCTTTTTACTTGATTGAGGAAAAGAACAAGTAATTTAACGGTTGACATAGATGGACCGTCACAAACCTCCCCTTCGAGATGAAGCAAATCCTTCGAGAATGCTGAGTCGTCATGTAAGGCACACCACCATCGCAATGAGTCTTGGTGCCATCCAGATGAAATTGTACAACCTCTGCCCGGATCAGGGCAATAAATACGACTTAAGTCTCTTCCTTCTATCTTTCCATTACATAATACACTTGTCACTAATAAATACACAACACAGAGACAACTATTAATAAACTTTCCGCTTACCACAGACTGTAGGCCACATAGTAAATTACATACTACATATCGATAGCTTAATTATTCCTCTATGTATTCATGCCTTTTCAAATACATATTATAATTGTCTTTGAAACAACTACGCTTCTTATCATTTCCACTAGTAATAAAACTGTCCAAACTTACTTCACACACTGTGTACCAAGTTTAAATAATCTTCTGAATAGTCAATAACATTTTTGTTGGGACTCTACGGCTGCATATGTGACATGTCAGAAGGGCTTGCTGGAGAAACATTTCAATGAAACCTTTTGTCAACTGCTAAGGCAGTAACAAAAACATTGAGCATTATCAAAGGAAATACTCTGATGTATAAAATTCTCAATATCATTTGAGAGAATGTGTGCTGAACTCATTGCTTTGTTATTTAACACATACTTTATACTTTCAAGGGGGTAGATAGTACAGAATTTGTTCTGAGGCAACAGGTGTTCTGCAGTCTCGGAGATGGGAAACACTGCTCTATAGAGTAAAGGAATTCTGAGACGAGATTTTATCAATATTTGGTGTCGTGAATGCAGAAGGACAACTTCGAAAATCGATGAGGTCCCTATTTATGTTCAAGCAGCAGTTGGTATTGTTTGGCCTCTTTATACAACATAATCACCATTGCTGTGGGAACAACGACTTTAGTATACAACAGGTTATATTTGTTATTTGGTGGGTCGCCTAATCATGAAAATATATTGCGACGGTTATGGGATTTTAAAATCTAAGTCGGATCTGAGCATAACGGAATTTCATTTCCTCTTTACGAAGTTCTTTATGCCAAAACTGCCATGTTTCTATTTTTATAGTGTAATATGCAGATACCAGTAGCCAGTATGGTCAATTCTTCAACGATGCATGAAAACTGCGGACAGTTTTCACTACTGCCAATGATTGCACTGCTAATTACTCATTCCTCTCCTATCATTTTAAGATGGTGAGGGAGATCTGTTATTTTTGGTGGCATGGGTGCTTTCTTGAGCTGTCTTACTACGGGGAAATTAACTTAGAAGAATCAGTATCACAAAATTCTTTGATGCTGAAAGTCATTTCTACATGGTATAAAACAGGGAAATAGCGTCTCCCACGACCACATAACAGTAGCATAGGAGAGGGCAGAGTATATTCCATTCTAACTTCATAGCGCGACATGCTAAAATTTATCCTCGGACAGATAAGATCTGAAGGCCAGGTACAAACACAGATCTTGAGACCCTGGGAGCAAATGTTGGACACTGTTATGCCACAATGAAATGTTTCTTTAAATCCAACAAGGGGCGCCATGGTAGGCTCACAGTAATTATTTCGATAGGGGGTCACTGTAATTGGACCTGTAGCGTATTAGGGTAGCCGATACCTCACACAAGTTACGTGGCAGAACATGTAAGGTGAGAGCTGCTTAGAGTATGGATCATAGTACCACAATTCCAAAACTTACATTTGCCCAAAATTCAGCTTGGGAGTACCATTCAGCACCAGACGGCATCTGGGGACAAATTGTGCTGAAATTTCATTCTCTGCAATCTCCCAACACTTTTTATAAAAAAAAAAAAAATTACTTCATATGGAACGACTTAATCCTCTTGCCAACATGACGAACCAATCTCTCCACATTAATGTTATTAATGTTCTATTGTAGTATGGGAGCCGTTTATCTCAGGGCAGCACTTTCACTCTGTTTTTCCACCAGATGATGAAGCGTCAGTCTTGGGTCAAGGTGAGTAACCCAGACAGACGTATGGTCCATCAGATGAAGAATCAGGTATCAGAGAGACTGGTGTCAACATTGTCGGACTGTATTCCCGCTCTGTTACTGGCTGATGTTTGGCCACAGATTTTTTGGCCGGGGAGGCTCCAGAGACACAACTTCGACATCAATAATGGAAGGGCTGATGGTGGACCAGCTTGAATTGTTGTTGAAGGGATAGAGAGCTACACATCGTCGACAGCCAAGGCCTTTTCTGATCTTGTTTGAGAGGAGTGGTGGGGGCGATGTAGGGGGTCACTGGTTGAAGAATAACTGCTGTAGCACAAGTACATTGATAAAACAAGGTACTAGAGCTGACACTAGCAACCTTCATTTGTGTAGTAGCATCAAAAATGGTTCAAATGGCTCTGAGCACTATGGGACTTAACATCTGAGGTCATCAGTCCCCTAGAACTTAGAACTACTTAAACCTAACTAACCTAAGGACATCACACACTTTCATGCCCGAGGCAGGATTCGAACCTGTGACTGTAGCGGTCGCTCGGTTCCAGACTGCAGCGCCTAAAACCGCATGGCCACCACGGCCGGCCAGTAGCATCAGATTTCTGAACTGGCTGTATACGAACTGATGAAAGGAGGTAGAGAATGTGAGGGAGGTTGCAGCATGGCCTTAAACATCTTTTTGGCAACACCATATGGGATGCAGCTCGTAGTTTTAAGCCCATCTATCATTGATTCTTCATGATGTACTCTACAGTCCCTGCACTAGGTATGTTGATCCCCAGAGAAACTCCTTCGTGAGTGGCCTTGCTTCACTAGTCACAAGTGGTGGTTTCTCCCTTACTCTTTTACAATGGAGAGAAGTGCGCACAAAGCACTGACAATTAAAACCGCACATTGGGTTCAGGATCTAATGCTTACATTTAAGCGACAGAAACCTGCCTTGACGTGGTCTATAGGTTTTTTGCTGTTTAAATTAAGTATAAACGAGTCCAATTCGTCCAGATCACAATCCACACGTTTCATTATATTTTTTTCATCAGAAAGGACTTCTGGGGCCCACTCAACTTGCAGTTCCTCCTTGAGAATATCTACCAGATTTCTGCATGACAAGATACCTTTCTGTAGTTGAAGATGTTGTCTAACTCAATTTTGATTGCACATTCCTCGTGGCAAGAAGCTTTGTGGAGATACGTTACTTGTTGGGAACTAGAGGAAGATTCTACCGACTCTGTCCCATTGCACAATCGCTTGACAGTTTCTAAAGGGACCGCAATCCCCGCTAAACATTTTTTAACCTAGATAGGAGAAACTTTTTCAAAAATGCCCTCTTTCCTTTGAACTGTTAAAAAAAGATTCTGATAAATTTTGCGCGTTCTGTTAATTGAAACAAAGCGTTTGAATTAATTACAGAGTCAGGAGTAGTGGCTACCCGTGCTCTCTCTTTAGACTGAGTGTTGATACCCACCAGCTGTACACTCGTTCCACTGGCAGTTCTGGCAGTTGAGGAGTTTAATCTCGAGGGTTCCATCTCTGCCCCACAAGCATATAGGGAAATAAGAGTCACTCAGACAGAGGCCCGAATTCCTAAGTAAGCCTGCCACAAATGGGGTGTGGGTGGCTCCTCAGAGATTGCCTGTCAATGGCTGTTCTATCCCAACCACCGTGCATCACATCAGCGAGCAGCACACCTTGAGTTGAGGTTCCTTTTTTTTCTTTTTTTTACTGAGGTTTTTACTATCCTTCCATTCCTTACAGTCAAGTATAGTTTCCCATTCCCTGTGGCACACTATTTTCCATCACCACACCATATATTAGTCGCAGAATTATCTCCAGAACTTACAGTGACAGAGGACTGACGGTGCTTGCCAGTTCCCAACTCATCAACCCTGGGGTTACCAAGTCTGTATCCAGCAAACGAGTACTGAGGTCCTGAGGGCGCTAACATTAGAAACTGACCACCAGTGAACGCGAACTTCACTCACAAGTTTGTAACAGTACCAAGAATCTAATAGCGGATAATTTACAGTTTATCGCTCTGCAGTGGGAGTGCAGATCCCCATACAGTAATAATAGCAGTCAAACACGAATCACAGAATATATAATAGCGATACCATTTACAGTCGTTGAATGGAGTTGCATTTGGAAAAATTTGAATAGTATTGGTTTGGAGAGGCGTGCTAGAAACCTGACATAATATTGTAGTAGAGGTAAATTGTAACACATGAATAAACACACTTTGCAGGCTCATGCACAACGTCACACCAGCTGGTGTGGGTGGTTAACACCTACATCGTTAGTTGAAAATGCAGTTCAATACGCAGTGAAATTCGTTGAGTGCATCCACTAACTGAGGTCAAATTAGCGTCTCGTCACACGCAATCACGAAATGACGGCAGTCAATAGTTTCGCTAATTACCACTTAAATAAAGACCAGGAAGACTGAAATGAGAAATAGTAGGTGCATTTCATTTAAAGAATTGATTTACAACCGAGTGAACATAATGACGCATGCTCCCCTGAAACCACGAAGACACTTGAAAAACAAAGCCGATGTCAGCACTTCATAACGGCAATTCCATACACGATACGAGGAAAATCATTGAGTAAGCTAAAATGAATGAAAGAGTTACAGATTTGATTGCATAGTGTTCCGGATGAAGTGACAAGTGTTCGATACTGTAAAGGCAGGAATCGGTTGCAAAGCCACTAAACAAAACGAATTACTGGAAGCACTTCACGAATAATTTAACAGATTGATCTTGCATACGCGCAACCCCTACAGATAATCGCAATACATACATCTCACCAAGGCTCCAAAGCAGTGACCACTAAATTTTAAAGCAATGGGTCTACCACATATTCGAAGTATCGGGAAAAGCACGTCACTTGAAAAACTGTTAGCTGGCGTGCACTCAAACCACCGAAGCACTGATTCTCCAGTACGCCAGGAAACCCTTCACCATGTAGTTGCGATCAAAAGTAAGAGGAAGACACTTCAAATATTGTTGTATATGTTACAGAAATATTTCGCAAAGTATCAGCAAGGACTAGTTCGCAAGAAAACGAAGGAAAGTAACTGAAAAATTTGAAGTTACTGGGTACTAGGCACCTTCAGTGTCCCTTGCATTTAAAGTTGTTATTTAACATTAAATATGAGACTAAAAGTGCACGTACATTTCTGTCATAGTAGTGGTATGAAAAAATAATAATTTTACTTATCTGTTAGTGTTGAGCTCAAACCAACACTAAATGATTATCAGTTTATTTAAATTGGAGCGGGAGCGGGGAAAAATGAAAGGGGAGGAACTAATGATATCAGCTGCATCGGGACTTTGTGCGGAATCAGCAGAGACGAGTGGTGTGCTGGACCCGAACCTGGGATCTCCTTCTTACTTGGCAGTTGCTAAAACCACTCTGCCACCTGGAAACGGTGTTTACAGCAAATGCGTAGACCATCTCACCACAGTCCTTGGCCGACTCACATTCCCGCCTATTGCAACCTACCCACAGTTCCCGTCATATACTCCATGCTCCTTAACTTTTAGACTCCCGCTGGAGGTGGAACATAAATTTGCGTCCCCACCGAAGGCTGTGGATTCATTGCCCATCCTGGCGAGTCAGTCTTATGAACGCGTGGTATTCGTTATTTCAGATATTTCCGAAAGGACAGACACCACACGATATCCACAGCTGCGATACATATTATGTAAAGTTAAATGTTCAAGTGGCTCTAAGCACTATGGGACTTAACATCTGAGGTCATCAGTCCCCTAGACTTAGAACTACTTAAACCTAACCAACCCAAGGACATCACACACATCCATGCCCGAGGCAGGATTCGAACCTGCGACCGTAGCGGTCGCGCGGTTCCAGACTGTAGCGTCTAGCACCGCTCGACCACTCCGGCCGGCTTCGAGTGGGAGGGATGGCATCAGTCTTCACCTCAGAGGTGCACCTAAACTCAACGTGCTCAATTGTTTGCATATAAGTAATGTTCTAATGAAAAGGTACGAAACCTTGCAACAACCAAACCTGTTTAAATTTGCATATCCCGCTTTGGGATAACCTTCTGAGACATCAAGAGACACGAAGCATGCGTCGTCACTTTCCCCAAAAAATTCAAAGCAATGTGCTCAGCAATAGGGCTCTATGTAATTGAGGATACATGTTCTCCTCTTCCACTAGCCGAAATTCGCAGATAAGAGGGGTTAATTAAATTCTGTGATTACAAAGCTATGTTTAACTGTGTTTTTCCTAATCGCCTCATGTTCAAGAGGCAGGGTGAACGTTGTTTGTTCTTAGCTTTGGACAGGTCCATTTTTTTAATTTTTTTATTTATTATTATTATTATTATTATTTTTGCCATGTGCCGATGTATTTGGTTCTGATGGAAGGTTGATTTGTGTGCGGTTGCGTTGGCTCATATTATGCTTCCGTAAATTATAATTAAATTTCGTTATAAGTTTTACTGGTAACTACTCTAAGGTTGGTTTTCTGACAACCGAATTGGTTGAACTGGCATCAAGTTATTCACGTGTCAGTATCCCTACGGTCAAAGATAAGCCCAGTCTGCTCTTCGGCGCTACATCCAGTGTAGTGGCTCCCGGAGGAAAGAGGAAAAATGCTCCCGAGACTTGCTAACCGAAAACAGTTTAATTTACAGGATGATACTGAACGCAATTGGAGTCGATCACATCAGGACAAATTATTTGAATTTTACCAGTAGAGGATTCTGTTGAACTCCGTGACTGTTCCTTTATGAGGTGTAGAAAAATTTCCGCTACCAGTCACAATAAAAGGTTATTTATCTGTCACACGGTATCTTAGATACTGTGAGCATATGGATGCCTTCCGGCTAAATAACTTTGATAAATCGACCTTTGCAGTGCATCTAAATGATCATGGTCACTCAGCCACCGCCATTACAGACAACATACAAATATTACACACTGTAAGCAAAGGAAAGTAAATGAATCTGCTCGAAGAGCTAGAAATTTATATCCACAGCTCTAACCCAGCACACCTTATTCTCAAAGAACAAGTGGAGCTTGCAAACAAATATTATCTTCACATATTTCACGAAATATTCAAAAACTGAAACTAATTATCCTCTGATATAATAACAAATTAATATTCTATGGAAATTCGATGTAACAGTCATACAACAGTTCAAGTACCATTATCGCAATTTGTGTGCGCCCCGATAGCTGAGTGATCAGTCCGCCTTTGGCCGCGGAGCAGCTCGGATTGTTTACGTCCCGGCTGCGAACGTTCGCGGACGAAGCGGTGTTTACACCGTCGTCACTCGCGTTTATTACTGTTTGAATCGAACGCACTGGCACATAATTTCCGAAAAACCACGATACAGTTCACGTTCTGTAACGAGTATGCACGACCGAAGGCTTTCGAAATCGAACGTTTCTTGAGGGACGAAGTGCATCTTAATTACACGGAGATAATTGGAATTCATTTATCAATCGTGAGCAGCACTCTTTACGTGATGATGACTGACGACGCAGCATGCGATAGAATCATTGAAGCCGCCAAACGAGGATTCCAATACCGACATTCCGATGGTCATATTGGCGAAGTTTTAGTAGCTCATTCGGGCCTGGGCGTGCATACGATTCGAGTCTTCGAGTGCCTTTCGAGGTACCCACTTCATTGATCACTGAATCACTCCAGCCATATTGCAGAGTTATTAGTCATACGGCCGAACGTTGGGCAAGTTTTAACACGTATCCAGTGCTCAATGGTGTGCGACAGGTGCGAATTGGCCTTACGAAAAATGCGCCATCGTACATAAACGTCGGCGGCTGTAGAGCTATTGTCGTATATGATAGACAGCCCCGGACATGCTCCGGGTGTGGTGGTGAAGGACATCTTCGATCTGCGTGTGTGCAGAGGAGACTCCTGCAACTCCCCAGAGGAAACTTCCAGAATCTGACTACACCACCGTCACTGCCGATGACTTACCTGACGGCACTTCGCGGGGAGGTGACGCCAAGGTCGGAGCGCACTATCGAACCAACGCCGCAGTTGATTGAGGCGCCTTCACGCCCCACTGAAGAAGGAATGGCTCCGACCAGCCATCAATCCCAGACACTACAGGTGGTGCAGAAAAAGGATGATAGCATCACACTAGGCGTGGAAGCCCCAGGGCGTTGTGGGGGTGGCGAGAAAGCAGGAGATACAAGATTCGCGAACACCAGAGGCCGAGGTTAGGGCCCGCAAACAACGCTCGCCAAAGCGCCGCAAGAAGCTCCCTTCTCTTCCTGGGAGCCCAGATGAGTCTAACGCTATGGACCTGTCTGACCTGGAACCACAAGCTTCGGATGTCGCTGACCTTATGGATTCTGACAGTGAAAAGATGTCATGTAGTTCAGACGAGACATCCGCTCAGGGGCCTGACACCCCTTCTGCGGCTGAGTGCAAAGCTGCGAAAGAATCACAGATGTCACAAATCAGTGCCGCTCAGGGAAATGTGGAGCACCCCAATTATATCAGCTGTGATGAGCAGGACGACGAAATCACCAAAGCGGACCATTCTATTGGTGGGGACTCGCATCCGTCCGCATCTCAAGAAACCTAATACCGCAGGGACACGTCCGTCTGGCGACCCTCTGCGGATGTGCAAAGAGACTATCGATACGGTGAAATTTCGTGATTTTAACCTCATGTGGGGATGACAGCTACTCGAACCCAGGCATACAGAATAGGGACAGTGAAAGTAAATACCATTAGATCGCCCGTGAAACAGCAGTTGTTTAGGGACATGATATACGCGTCGGATGTGGATATGCTGATGGTGCAGGAAATTTACATTCCTGAGTTCCAGGAAGTACATGGACCCATCTCCTACACCTCGTCTCACTCGAACAACGACAGTGGAACGGCGATATTGGTCCGGGACGGGATATCGGTTTGCGACCTGGCTTATCTGCCTTCGGCACGAGGACTAGTGATAACTGTTACTGGAATTCGTATTCTCAATGTTTATGCCCCTTCCGGCACAGGCAACAGACGGGAGGTTGCGAGATATTATTCGGAACAGATTGTGCCCTTATTTACCGGCAGATTCGATCATTTCATTATAGGTGGTGACTTCAATTGTGTTTTAGCCCAAACAGACCAGACTTCACAATACAATACCTGTCGTGAATTGCATGTGCTATGCCGGGACCTGGAGTTAAGCGACACCTGGGACATGATTCATAGGAACTGTGAGGGATATACTTTTTTTACCAGTCACTCGGCGAGCAGACTTGATCGAATATATGTTTCGGTTAGCCTACAAGATAAGGTGGTCGACGCGGAACGATGGCCTGGGGCATTTACTAATCATCTGGGTTACATTTGTACCATATCCCTCCCTAGGCAAAGTGTGTGGAGAAGGTGCGGGACATGGAAGCTCAATTCGTCACTTTTGGTGGACCCTGAATGTCGTCAGAGAGACGAGGAGGTACGGCCACAAGTCAACGCCGTCTTCAATGGTGGCTCGAGTGTACTAACCAGGCGATAAGAAGAGCTCTAATATAGTATGGTCGGGATAAGACGAGATGGCAAAGAGACACTCTTGATTACTATTACACCATGCTTCGTGAGCTGTCATTCCAGGTGCCGTCTGCAGAACGTCACGCCGCAGTTCATCGTGTCAAGGCACAAATCCTATCGATCACGCTACGGCAACTAGGTGGCATCCCAATGCGGGCAAGATGTCTCGACACCATCACTGTGGAACGTACCTCGATGCACCATGTGTCGCGGGAACAGAAACGTTACCGCCGGGCACTGGTAACAGTGCTCCACGGTTTAGATGGCTGTCAACTGACAACAAAAGATGTTCAAATGTGTGTGAAATCTTATGGGACTTGTAACGCCGGAAATGCATATCCTCCTATTTCCATCTATTGTACTATTATTTTTTTCCTTGTTTTGTTACCTCAAGATATGACATTTCTGTCTCTTTATATATTGTAATTGCTTTACTGTTTGGATATATTTATATTTATGCACTTATGTCGATGTATAATTGGTTTGTTGTGTAAAGATTATTTGTATTTTTACGCTGGGTCTTGCCTAGGGAAAACTGCTATCGAACGATTACATCGATAGGTCGTGTGAAGAATCAAAGTGTGTAGGATCTTCGGTAGTGTTAACTCTGCCGCGTGGAGCGCGGGCAGTTGGAGTCTGGCGGGAGTAGCGAGTGGAGCAGGTGTTGTGTGACGCTCCCGCGAGTTGCCGCGCTTTCGGGGTTTGGCAGCATGTAATTGCGCTCGACTCGCGATGATAGTTTCTGACATGGTGTCGCGGACGGGAAGCATTAGCTGGCGCACATCAAGAGCCCGTTTCGCCTGGTGACCGTGTCGAGAAGAAGGCGCGCCAACATCCAGCTTCTGCAACAGCGACGGCCGACAATGAGTGACTGTCGCCACCTCCTCGACCGACGGCTTCAAACCTTCAATCAACCGACAAGGAAGACTGGACGCTCGTAAAGTTTTAGAGCTGTATGGCAGACCTCAGCTTTTAATCTTGTTCCATTTTCGTAACTATAATTACAGCAACTTAGCATGAACGTTTGTTGCTCATTGTCCCAATTGCATCACCAAGCAGAGTCCCTTCCTTTTCCGAAATGAACCCGAGTGTCGTTGAAATTCAAACGCCAGCATTAAAGTAATATAGCTAACTCGTTTTCACTGCTTTAATTTCAAAGTTCAATTATGGCATTAATAGCTGGCTACAATATTCAGATTACACAAGCACGAATTAAGAGTGCGAGCTTTGTTACCGTATTTTAGCTTACCTGTGACTGCAGCTCAGCTTGGTACGTACTAAATTTTACTATTGTTAATTGTTCAGAATCATTTAATTCAAGTTCAAAGTTAAATCTCTTATTTCTAAATTGCGTAGATTCAAGTAGTTTTTGAAATGATTGTTGAGGTAGTCCAAGACTAACCGTATTTTACTGAATTTCGATGTGCTTCAGAAAGAAAGCTCACTATTAACTTCAGTCACTAAATTAACTTTCGATTTTCCGGTTATTAATTCTTTTGCTAAATTAAGTCAGGGTGTAGCGAAATTTATTACTTCTGACAAACTTTCAGTTTTCACACTACACGTGTCAACCTTCAGTTGCCACGCTTCTAGTGTTAATTATATGTGTAATAACCTTTCTTTTTCAGTTACTATAGTAATTGTCCTTAGGACTGGCGACCGTGATTTCCCCCAAATCTCAAATATCTAATTACCGCTAGTTAATTGTTAACGTAACGGCCGCACATTTACTTTCTTTATTAACTTTACCCCTTTTCAAAATTAATTTCCACCAGTTTCATTTGCATTTTTCCTTTCATTTAGATGTAACCCTTTCCTCCCTCTTTACCGATAGATTAACTTCGGTGACGATTGCTTTTCCCAAATTTCCATTAGGTGCACGCGGTTTAATTTTTCACTGTCATTAAGGTCGATAAGTGAGGGGGAGGTTACAGACTTAAGTGCTAAGATCATCAGTCCCTAAGCCTACACAGTACTTAACCTAAATTATCCTAAGGACAAACACACACACCCATGCCCGAGGGAGGACTCGAACCTCCGCCGGGTCCAGCCGCACAGTAACTGACAACACAAAAGGACATTGCAGATGAATTTTTAGAACATTTCCGCCACCTCTATACCGGAACACCGACGGACCGTCTGTTGGGGGAGGACATACTGCACCATCGGACATACTGCAACATCGGACATACTGCAACAGAGACTGATAAGGCAGCACTTATGTAGCCACTCACAGAAGACGATATAAAGGTGGCACTCACAAAAGGAGCGGCCCATAAATCACCAGGGCCAGATGGGATTACGTTAGAGTTTTATCGAGAATTCGTGGACAAGATGATGCCACAGTTGATGTCGATGTACAACGTGGCGATGCATCCCGACATGCGCCTACCGTCGGATTTTATGACGGGATTTCTTCTTCCCACTTTGCACGACTACCAGCGTCTCGTCTCAAACAGGAGATATCCACGACAGTATCCCCTGATCAGGCTTGCCTAGGGGTGCGAAGCAACATCTCCTCGGCGTTAAGTGAATTCCGTGTCGTTATCGCCCTGGCGGAAACGTGTAGAATGCGAGCAGTGATGATATCTGTGGACTTCGATCGCGCGTTCGACAGGATAAACCACGACTTCTCGGCGTCAGTCATGAGCCAAATGGCGATGCCACCTGTTTTCATCTCCATCGTTATGAGGCTAATACGAGGGGCTACATCGAAGGTGATTGTAAACGGTCGGGAAGCTGGCTCGATTCCCATTAACAGCTCAGTCCGTCAAGGGTGCCCACTCTACATGATGCTGTTTGCGATAGCACTTGAGCCACTGATGTGTGTTATGAGACACTCACTTACTCGGATAGCGCTTAATGAGAACTCTTTCGTTTGACGCGCATATGCGGAAGACCTGATCGTTCTTGCCAGATCAGGACATGAAGTGTTTCAGGCTGTTGAACATCTAGACTCCTACGGGACGGTGGCAGGTAGTGTCGTTAACATGACGAAATCCAAAATTATGCACATTGGACGGGGTCTCGAAGACTTACCAGGATCGTTTCAGACGGTGGAATCGCAGAGATGTCTAGAGACCACATATAGCCGTTCACTACGGCGGTCAGCGGCGGCGAGTTCTCGGCGGCTTCTACGGAATGTTCGTCTGACGATGCGCAACAACTCACTGAGAGCCTTTGACATGATCCAACGTGTGGCATACACCAACGTTCACACAGCGTCACGACTGCCCCATTTAGCGCAGATCCTACCAATACCGAAGGGTACTGCATACCACCTCATGGCTGCCTTTGGTTATTATGTTAATACTGGGATGTTATTTAAGATCAAATATGACACGTTAACGCTACAGTTCCAGAAACGGTAGCCTCAACCTCACAGACTTGCGAAACAAAGCTTTGGCGCTTTACATGCGATCGACGATACGAAATTGACAACAACGAAAGCATACCATAACATCAGCTCTGATAGAAGTACTTGTTCCGCCTTCGTACGACCCCCGATAGCGGTGGGCAACATTTCACCTTCTCTTGCACACATTGCCTCATTTCTTGCTGATTATAGTCATGTTCGTCTGAAAGTACCTTCGACGAGAATACCTACGACTCGGGAGATCTATATGTGCTTGATGGATCACCATGGCCGCGACATAATGAAATTCAAATACCCTTCGAGAACTTGGAATCACATTTGGTGTGCACTGCATACTCCATTACTCTCAACAGCAGCGAGATCGATGTGGTATATTCTTATAAGCCGTAAACTTGTGACCAGCAGTCGATTACTGACAGTTCACATGGTCTATTCTCCTCTTTGCACAAACTGTGGACTGTAAGTAACGGAAGAACGTGGTTTAGTGTGTGGAGCAGCGAGGGACGTCTGGATGCTGACCTTCCTCCAGCGCACTAACTACACAGAAATCACATCGGATGTACTTTTTCTACCGGACGAGATCTTTTCTCCCAAACAAAAGACGTATGCGGTCAATTCGATCGCTGGACATGCGACGAAATATTTGTATTCGTACGATATTAAGTCCGTGATGGATTATTCGGTGTATTTACAAGAACAACACGAGTTCATCCGAAGTCATACGAAATACAGGACTTACTTTTCCAGTTCTTTAGGAAGTGTTTTTCACAATCCGCCCGACAGCTGGGGTGTCCCAGAAATAAGAAGACTCCTGCAGCATAACGACTAGAGACAGTACTGCGCAGTTCAAACATATTGGCATATTCCACACTGAGAAGAAAACTGGCGCCTACCTGTTGGCGCCAGTTATGGCTGGATTGGCAGAAATGGTGAAGATTATATGGCTTTCTGCCAGATTTATGATGCGACACAGCATGCTGCAGGGATTGTGACGCAGATGATAACTTCATTTTCACTCCCGCTCGTGACTAGGACTGTCATTTACTTTATTCATGTTAAAAAAAAGAGGGCGGCCTTTATGTTGGTTTTAAGGTTTCCAAATTGTTTTTGCTGTCTCGATACTTTTCTTACCCCTAGGACAGCACAATTGTACGAATAAAGATTGTTTACCCTCCTTTCCTGTTCCACAAAAGAAGAAGAAAGAGATTTGTGGTCGCGTTGTTTTACCATAAAGCGGAGTAACCGCGCTTTCATATTTTTATTTTATTTAAAAAAATAAGAAAAAGAAAAAAGTAAAAAAGAAAAAAAAGAAAAAAACTAAAAGTGGTCAGAGTCATAGATTGCCGTCCTACGAGCCCGGCTTCGATTCCCGGCTGGGTCGGGGATTTTCTCCACTCAGGAACTGGGTGCTGTGTTGTCTTCATCATCCTTACATCCCCATTAGGCGCGCAGGTCGCCCAATGTGGCGTCGAATGTAATAAGACCTGCACGAAGGTGGCCAGACCTTCCCTGTAAGGGCATCCCGACAAATGACGCCAAACGCTCATTTCATTTCCATCGTAATTTGTAAAAATCATATTGAAAACACAAGCTGTAACTGTCATTGTATATTTTGAAATAACTTTCAAAATTCCGTATGTGTAACATCATTGTACTTCTCTGACGGCAGTGTGGTTCAAAACAGTTCTAGCTGTCATTTTTAATTTGTAATAGCTTTTAGAAATTTCATATACAGGGTGGTACATTGATAGTGACCGGGCCAAACATCTCACGAAATAAGCATCAAACGAAAAAACTACAAAGAACGAAACTCGTCTTGTTTGAAGGGGGAAACCAGATGGCGCTAGGGTTGGCCCTCTAAATGGCACTGCCATCGGTCAAATGGATATCAACTCCTCTTTATTAAATAGGAACCCCATTTTTTATTACATATTCGTGTAGTACGTAAAGAAACATGAATGTTGTAGTTGGACCACTTTTTTCGCTTTGCGATAGATGGCGCTGTAATAGTCACAAACGTGTAAGTAAGTGGTAACACGTAACATTCTGCCAGTGCGGACGCAATTTGCTTCGTGATACAATTCTCCGTGTTAAAATGGACCGTTTACCAATTTCGAAAAAGGTCGATATCGTAGTGATGTATGGCTATTGTGATCGAAATGCCCGACAGGCGTGTGCTATGTATGCTGCTCGGTATCCTGGACGACATCATCCAAGTGTCCAGACCGATCGCCGGATAGTTACATTATTTAAGGAAACAAGCAGTGTTCAGCCACATGTGAAACGTCAACCACGACCTGCAACAAATGATGATGCCAAAGAAGGTGTTTCAGCTGCTTTCGCGGCTAATCGGCACATCAGTAGCAGACAAATTTCGCGAGAATCGGTCGCGAGAATCGGAAACCTCAAACACGTCGGTTTTGGGAATGCTACATCAACATTGATTGCACCCGTACCAATTTTTTATGCACCAGGAAATGCATGGAGATGACTTTGAACGTCGTGTACAGTTCACAAGAGAAATTACGGGACAATGACAGATTTTTTGCACGCGTTCTATTTAGCGACGGAGTGCCATTCACCAACAGCGGTAACGTAAACTGGCATAATATGCACTATTGGCAACGGAAAATCCACGATGGCTGCGACAAGTGGAACATCAGCGACCTTGGTTGTGTAATGTATGGTGCGGCATTATGGGAGGAAGGATAATTGGACCACATTTTATCGATGGTAATCTAAATGGTGCAATGTATGGTGATTTCCTACGTAATATTCTACCGATATCACTACAAGATGTTTCACTGCATGACAGAATGGCGATGTACTGCCAACGTGATGGATGTCCGGCACATAGCTCGCGTGTAGTTGAAGCGGTATTGAATAGCATATTTAATGACAGGTCGAAGCACCATACCATGGCTCGCACGTTCACCTGATCTGATGCTGGGAAAGTTGAAGGATATTTGCTGTCGTGGTCCACCGACAAGTCTGAGAACATGCATCAGCGCATTGTCATTGCATGTGCGAACATTACGGAAGGTGAACCACTCGCTGTTGAGCGGAATGTCGTTATACGTATTGCCAAATGCATTGAGGTTGACGGACATCATTTTGAGCATTTATTGCATTAATGTGGTATTTACAGGTAATCACGCTGTAACAGCTTGCGTTCACAGAAATGATAAGCTCACAAAGGTACATGTATCACATTGGAACAACCGAAATAAAATGTTCAAACGTACCTACGTTCTGTATCTTAATTTAAAAAACCTACCTGTTACCAACTGTTCGTCTAAAATTGTGAGGCATATGTTAATGACTACTACAGCGCCATCTATCACAAAGCGAGAAAAGTGGTCCAACTGAAAAATTCATATATCTGTACTTACTGCACGAATATGTAATAGAAAAGGGGGGTTCCTTATTTTAAAAAACTCAGTTGATATCCGTTTGACCTATGGCAGCGCCATCTAGCGGGCCAACCATATTGCCATCTGGTTTCCCCCTTCAAGTTAGACAAGTTACGTTCTTTGTAGTTTTTTCGTTTGACGCTTATTTCGTGAGATATTTGGCTCCGTCACGATCAATGGGCCAACCTGTATAAAACATCATTGTACTTCCTACGTTCTCAGACAAAAATGTGGATCAAAAAAATTCATAATATGTATCAAAGAACTTCGCAGTCTATAATAGCTTTTTAAGTTTCTTTGTGTGCAACATCCTTCCACTTACTGTGGCTAAGTTCTTTGACCATAACCTACATGTTTCTGTATGAGCAACATCTTTACACCTGCTACGTCTACGTTCTTTGACCATAGCCCACATGATTGTACGTAAAAACAGTGTATTTTCCGAGTGCACAAAGTAATAGTGAAATATGCACCTAAACTTTATAAAACTGAGATATGGACTTGAAAATGATAATAAGTGTGGAACTAGGTGGAAAAACTGTCAGCAAAACGTCACTCTAATGATGATGCTTCATCTTTTTGTAAGTACAGACATATTTTCGACATATGCTGCCTTGCCACTTACAATTGTCCCACTTGAGTCTGTTTAGACATCATAAAATATTTTTTTTATTTATACAGTAATCTCCAGGTGTATAAACATGTACGTGAATGCATAAACACCTGAGGATGGGGGGCAAGCTTGAAACCGGTCATGTGACAAATAAATAAACTTTTATTGTGACTGGTAGCGGAAATTTTTCTGCACTATATAAAGGACGAATTATTGGTCCAGCCAAGCCGAATGACTCAGTTCAAATTCCAAACTGGATGCCGACTTTCACCAAATTCAGTAGGAGTGCGAGGCACTAATTCCGATGTGATGGGCTCCACGCCATCCGCAGACTGAACTGCAACCTCCTGGACACTGATCCAACACTCAGACGTCGCCGTAGCACTTGCCGCGCTTCCAGTAGACAACTCGCATGCGCATGACCAGCTTTTACCTAAGGCTCGCCCGAGCCCACTGAAAACCGCTCTCCACGCGTAGCATCCCTGACTACAAAACAGTTTCAATTTGTGTAAAGGCGTAATGAAGCCAGAAATCGACATTGTTGCACGTATGCATCGCAGAAGTACCAACCGAAAATCATACGACTATGTCAATTATTATTTCGTAGAAAAGATTGTTTAACTTTAAAAAATGGTTCAAATGGGTCTGAGCACAATGAGACTTAACATCTGAGGTCATCAGTCCCCTAGAACTTAGAACTACTCAAACCTAACCAATCTAAGGACATGACACACATCCATGTCCCTCGCAGGATTCGAACCTGCGACAGTAGCGGTCGCGCGGTTCCAGACTAACTTTAACATTATCAAAATTGTCTTCAGGTAAGATTTTATTGTAACATATACATATATCACTAAAGTTAATTCTGGTCAAGTCTTGTTAATTCAAAGTGAAATTGTTAATTCAAAGCGAAATTCATGGAATTTATAATAACTATGTCAGTAATAATAATATTACTACACTTAATTCAAGCTACGGTATTAATATTGCCCTTATCAGACTCAGAATCCCAGTATATACTTCTGTTAGGCTTTCCTCATTTTTTTGTACTGTGTTCTCCAAAACGTTCAATTTTCGAAAATGAGCAAACCCCTTCACTTATGCACAGGCCCCTGGTGTTTTCTTCAATAATACACTCCTGGAAATTGAAATAAGAACACCGTGAATTCATTGTCCCAGGAAGGGGAAACTTTATTGACACATTCCTGGGGTCAGATACATCACATGATCACACTTACAGAACCACAGGCACATAGACACAGGCAACAGAGCATGGACAATGTCGGCACTAGTACAGTGTATATCCACCTTTCGCAGCAATGCAGGCTGCTATTCTCCCATGGAGACGATCGTAGAGATGCTGGATGTAGTCCTGTGGAACGGCTTGCCATGCCATTTCCACCTGGCGCCTCAGTTGGACCAGCGTTCGTGCTGGACGTGCAGACCGCGTGAGTCGACGCTTCATCCAGTCCCAAACATGCTCAATGGGGGACAGATCCGGAGATCTTGCTGGCCAGGGTAGTTACCTTCTAGAGCACGTTGGGCGGCACGGGATACATGCGGACGTGCATTGTCCTGTTGGAACAGCAAGTTCCCTTGCCGGTCTAGGAATGGTAGAACGATGGGTTCGATGACGGTTTGCATGTACCGTGCACTATTCAGTGTCCCCTCTACGATCACCAGTGGTGTACGGCCAGTGTAGGAGATCGCTCCCCACACCATGATGCCGCGTGTTGGCCCTGTGTGCCTCGGTCGTATGCAGGCCTGATTGTGGCGCTCACCTGCACGGCGCCAAACACGCATACGACCATCATTGGCACCATGGCAGAAGCAACTCTCATCGCTGAAGACGACACGTCTCCATTCGTCCCTCCATTCACGCCTGTCGCGACACCATTGGAGGCGGGCTGCACGATGTTGGGGCGTGAGCGGAAGACGGCCTAACGGTGTGCGGGACCGTAGCCCAGCTTCATGGAGACGGTTGCGAATGGTCCTCGCCGATACCCCAGGAGCAACAGTGTCCCTAATTTGCTGGGAAGTGGCGGTGCGGTCCCCTACGGCACTGCGTAGGATCCTACGGTCTTGGCGTGCATCCGTGCGTCGCTGCAGTCCGGTCCCAGGTCGACGGGCACGTGCACCTTCCGCCGACCACTGGCGACAACATCGATGTACTGTGGAGACCTCACGCCCCACGTGTTGAGCAATTCGGCGGTACGTCCACCCGGCCTCCCGCATGCCCACTATACGCCCTCGCTCAAAGTCCGTCAACTGCACATACGGTTCACGTCCTCGCTGTCGCGGCATGCTACCAGTGTTAAAGACTGCGGTGGAGCTCCGTATGCCACGGCAAATTGGCTGAAACTGACGGCGGCGGTGCACAAATGCTGCGCAGCTAGCGCCATTCGACGGCCAACACCGCGGTTCCTGGTGTGTCCGCTGTGCCTTGCGTGTGATCATTGCTTGTACAGCCCTCTCGCAGTGTCCGGAGCAAGTATGGTGGGTCTGACACACCGGTGTCAATGTGTTCTTTTTTCCATTTCCAGGAGTGTATATACTCTGTCTTCCCGCACAGTGTACGTTGTTTACTAGTCGGCACCACGGCGATGTAAATTATACTGTCGTGTCTGAAGACATACCGTACCTCACCGTTCCTTCAGGTTAGTTTTCCGCATGTCACTTTTGTCGCTGATTCTGTGGAGAACATGAACAATTCTCATCTTATCAGTATATTTAATTCTACGCATCGTTCTGTAACATAACATTTTAAAGTTTTCAGTTCACTTCTTATCCAGCTTTTCGATAGGACTCTATTAATTTCTATACAGGGTTGCGATCGGGTCATACATTCTGCGAATTCTTTGCCTATTGTAACCTGCATTTCACATTCCTTATGTTGCATTAATCAAGGACTCTTTGGTGTCTGAGGCCGTAGAAATTTATTAGATCGTCCACTAGACACACACGCGTATATTGATGTGAAGTATCATTTCACCTTCTCCTAAATACTTCCACTTATCTCACGTAAAATGAAATTTGTGTTATCAGCAGACTGATCATTGCAACGTCTCATGATTGCTTTGTAGAAAGAGAAAGTTGGTCCATATTAGTTGACTGGAAACGAGTGACAACTGTCCGCAGAGGAACGCTCGACAGAAAACGGGCGCCCGTCCACCTAATTGAGTCGTAAACAAGGCAGTGTTGATGGCAGAGCCGATGTCGGCTGGTGGAGCCTCTCGCTTTATTACTGCGATTATTAGACAGGGACGGAGTGGTGAGGGAGGGGATGTGGAGGGAGGGGAGCGGGGGCGCGGGGACTGGAAGGGTAGGCGCGGGTGCGGGGCGTTAGTTACGCGACTCTGCAATGCAAATACACTTATGTTTGCACACAATTAGAGCGGGCCGCGTGTTTGTCGAGAGCGCGCCGTGTGTGCGGGGAGCGGCCGGCGTCGCGGCGCCCTTTGTACGGCGCCTGCACACGCCCACGCGCGCCCCGGCACCAGCCGCCGCCGACGTCGCCGCTAATTAGATTCGGGCGGCCAGCGTCGCTCCGCTCGTTCATCGCCACGGCGCCCGCCCTGCGGCCTTTGTCGCCGCGCACAGCAAGTGAGGCGGCAAGAGGGAGGTCGGCTGTCTCATCGACGGCGGTATCGGCGCGGGTGCTTACGACGGTCCTTTAGAGGGCGGCATAAGGGACGAAGTCATTGATTCATTTTAAATAAGGATAGAAGCTGAAGCAATGAATTAAAGTTTGTGCCATGTCTGCTGCTAACTAGCCAGATGCGCTAATCACGGTATCACAGTAGCGTAGCGGTTAAGACACCTGCACGGAATACCCTAGCCCAGTGCCCTCCCTAACACATATTCATCCCATTTCCCCGTTTGTAAATCGTTTGTATTTCCAAGGCTATCCTCCATAGGAATGGCACCCACCTTTGTATATATGGTGGTCCATTGATCTTGACCGGCCCAAATATCTCACGAAATAAGCGTCAAACGAAAAAAGTACAAAGAACGAAACTTGTCTAGCTTGAAGGGGGAAACCAGATGGCGCTATGGTTGGTCCGCTAAATGGCGCTGCCATAGATCAAAAGGATATCAGCTGCGTTTTTTTAACTGGGAACTTCCATTTTTATAACATTTTCGTATAGTACGTAATGAAATATGTATGTTCTGGTTGGACCACTATTTTTGCTTTGTGATACATGGCGTTGTAATAGTCACAAACATGTGGCTCACAATTTTAGACGAACACTTGGTAACAGGTGGGTTTTTTCAAATTAAAATACAGACAGTATTTATTTCGGTTGTTCCAATGTGATACATGTACCTTTGTGAACTAACCCTTTCTGATTACATATGTTGTTGCAGCGTAATTACCTGCAAATACCACATTAATGCAATATATGCTCAAAATGATGTCCGTCAAACTCAATGCATTTGGCAATACGTGTAACGACATTCCTGTCAACAGCGAGTAGTTCGCCTTCCGTAATGTACGCACATGCATTCACAATGCGCTGACGCATGTTGTCAGGCGTTGTCGGTGGAACACGATAGCAAATATCCTCCCCACCGAAAGAAATCCGTGGACGGCAGATCCCGCAAACGTCCGGGCCATAGTTTGGTCCTTCGACGACCAATCCACCTGTCATGAAATATGCGATTCAATACCGCTTCAACCGCACGCGAGTTATGTGCCGGACATCCATCATGTTGGAAGTACATCGCCATTCTGTCATGCAGTGAAACTTCTTGTAGTAACATAGGTAGATCATTACGTAGGAAATCACCATACATTGCACCATTTAGATTGCCATCGATAAAATGGGGTCCAATTATCCTTCCTCCCATAATGCCGCACCATACATCAACCCGCCAAGGTCGCTGCTGTTCCACTTGTCGTAGGCATCGTGGATTTTCTGTTGCCCAATAGTGCATATTATGCCGGTTTACGTTACCGCTGTTGGTGAATGACGCTTCGTCTCTAAATAGAACGCGTGAAAAAAATCTGTCATCGTGCCGTAATTTCTCTTGTGCCCAGTGGCAGAACTATACACGCCGTTCGAAGTCGTCGCCATGCAATTCCTGGTGCATAGAAATATGGAACGGGTGCAATCGATGTTGATGTAGCATTCTCAACACCGACGTCTTTGAGATTCCCGATTGTCGCGCAATTTGTCTGCTACTGAGGTGCGGATTAGCCGCGACAGCAGCTAATACATCTACTTCGGCAGGTTGTTGCAGGTCATGGTTGTCGCTTCACATGTGGCTGAACACTTCCTGTTTCCTCAAATAAAGTTACTATCCGGCGAACGTCCGGACACTTGCATGATGTCGTCCAGGATACCGAGCCGCATACATAGCACATACCCGTTGGGCATTTTGATCACAATAGCCATACATCAACATGATATCGACCTTTTCCGCAATTAGTAAACGGTCAATTTTAACACGGGTAATATATCACAAAGTAAATACCGTCCGCACTTGCGGAATGTTACTTGATACCACGTACTTCCACATGTGTGACTACTACAGCGCCATCAATCACAAAGCGAGAAAAGTGGTCCAACTAAAACATTCATATTTCTTTACGTACTACACGAATATGTAATAAAAATGGGGGTTCCTATTTTATAAAACGCAGTTGATATCCGTTTGACCTATGGCAGCGCCATCTAGCATGCCAACCATAGCGCCATCTGGTTTCCCCCTTCAAGCTAGACGAGTTACATTCTCTGTAGTTTTTTCGTTTGATGCTTATTTTGTGAGATATTTGGCCCATTCATGAGAGAGTCAAGGCAGTAGATTTGGGAAGCAAAATAGCTGATGATGGTCGAAGCAGAGAGGATATAAAATGTTGACTGGCAATGGAAAGGAAAACGTTTCTGAAGAAGAGGAATTTGTTAACATCGAGTACAGATTTAACTGTCAGGGAGTCTTTTCTGAAGGTATTTGTATGGAGTGTGGCTATCTATGGAAGTGAAATATGGACGATAAATAGTTTAGACAAGAAGGGAACAGAAGCTTTCGAAATGTGGTGCTGCAAAAGAATGCTGAAGATTAGCTGGTTACATCACATAACTAATGAGGATGTACTGAACAGAACTGGCGAGAAGAAGAATTTGTGGCACAACTTGATTAGAAGAAGTGATCTATTAGCAGGTCATGTTCTGAGGCTTCAAGGGCTCACCAATTTAGTATTGGAGGGAAGCGTTGAGCGTAAAAATCGTGAGGGAGGCCAAGGGATGTATACACTAAGCAGATTCAGAAGGATGTAGGTTGCAGTAGTTACTTGAGGATGAAGAAACTTGCACAGGATAGAGTAGCATGGAGAGCTGTATCAAACCAACCTCTGGATTGAAGACAACAACACAGCATAAAGACACCAATTTTCGTCACCAGTCGAAATGATTGACGTTTCCAAGGCCCAACCGACGGCAAGCAAGGAGAGGCGCACCCACGGGCACTCACTGATTTTTGTGATTTTGCCTCAGAGCATGAAATACTCGTACACCCGATTTTTGAATGTTACCGTTGCTTGCAAATGTCTCACGGTGGTCCAATGACCACAGTTCATATCATTCGCCAATTTTCGACTACACTTACGTGGATCACTGTGGATTAATGCCTTTAAACCATCTTCGTTATACGCCAGAGGGCTTCCTGAACTTGGAGAGTTACTAACGTCAAAATGGTCTTTCTTAAAACTTTAAAACCAAATTCTTGTCGTTCTCTGTCGAATTGCGTTATCTTCATACACAGCACAATTGTTTCTGGCTGCCTCCGCTTCTGCCAGCCCCTCTACTGAACACATACAGAAGAATATGTCGTAAAAGGTCAGATTTCTCCACGTGGCACTCCATTTCCTAGCGTCCACAGCTCCATTCACTTTCTCCAAGTGACAAAATGACGATATGTTAATTGAAATACCAATAGTGAAGCACTACTAAAAACTGACAATCGATAAAGAAACCCAAGGCAACAGGAATACTCTCACGCAAAACAAAAACTCTACGAACTTAATGCACCAACCTAGTACTTGCCAGAGAAAAATGTTTCCTTTAAAAGGAAAATAGTATTAGCATAGCAGCAATATAAATATTCCCTTATGATCTATTCAATCATAGTAAATTACAGCTCAACAGATTGATAATCATAAGTAGTGCTGAAACTTTCTGTCAGACTGTAACTGTTAGCAGGATAGAAACTCAAAATCAGGACCTTTGACTCTCGCGGGCAAGTGCTCTACCGATTAAGCTACACCAAGCACGACTCACGACCCTTCCTCACAGCTTTAATTCGGCCAGTATCTCGTCTGCTACCTTCCAAACTTCACAGAAGCTGTCGTGCGAACCTTGAAGAGCTGGCACTTCTGGAAGAAACGATACTGCCGAGTCATGGCTTCTCTGAGGTTTGGAAGGTAGGAGACGAGATACTGCCGTAATTAAAGCTGTGAGGAAAACTTTTGTGCCTTGGTTGGGTAACTCAGGCGGTAGAGCACTTTCTTGTGGAAGGCAAAGGTCCCGAGTTTGAGTCTCGGTCCGGCACTCAGTTTTAATTTGCCAGGAAGTTTCATATCAGCGCACACTCCGCTGCAGAACGAAAATATCATTCTGGATAAGTACTGTTAATTAAAATAACAACAAAAGATTATCAGTCAACAGGCTAGTCGATGAAAAATTTGAGGATGTGCCAAAAATTTTATAACACGTACTTTAAACAGTGGGATAAATATTTTTTCCGTTACTTAAAATGACCAATTTTCCCTCTTTTAGTAGTAGAGGCTCTGATGACTTCAAGGATCAGCGCCCTTGTAACACAAATTTTCGCCTTATTTTGAATCTGTACCGATATTTCTAAGTCAGTTTGTAGCGTTGCTTATAAAGAATGTTGTACCCGTCACAGAAATTCTTTGACTATGTATACATTTTTCATTTATGTTTGCTTTTGAACGATGTTGTTTGAATTGTGCTTGTGGGTTTAAATAGCTAATGGAATGATTGTTATATAATTTATTATAAATGTTTTGGTCCATAGTTAGGAAACGTAGGGTTGAACGTAAAAGATGTGCTGAAACCCGGCAGCTACGGAAGTAGCCTGGGAGTGTAAGAGGTGTGGTTAGCGTGCGAGTTGCAACTCGTCCTTTGTGACGGGTAAAGAGTCTGGGCTGAGCAGTGCTGAGATTAACATCTAGTTAGCAGTAGCGGATCACTCACTATGGTTCATATTCTTGGAGTTTTGAGGCCAGAGGAGCTTAAGAGCAGTAATCATGGACCTCGAATGCTACATTTAGTGAAACTATTATCATGGCATGGTTTTTGGCTCTGTAAAAATATAATTCCGACGCCAAGAGAATGTATTGGCTCTGAGCACTATGGGACTTAACAGCTGTGGTCATCAGTCCCCTAGAACTTAGAACTACTTAAACCTAACTAACCTAAGGACATCACACACATCCATGCCCGAGGCGGGATTCGAACCTGCGACCGTAGCAGTCGCGCGGTTCCGGACTGCGCGCCTAGAACCGCGAGACCACCGCGGCCGGCTAAAATGTCTAAAATGTATTGCCATGACTGCATCGCTGCCATATTAACAGCTACTGCATATTACGTTACCCGTACCACCAGCCTTCCTCTAAATTGACCTTTATGGTACACTATAGATGGACCAGGTATTTGTGAAATTTGGTTGATTTTAATATTAATCTTGGTGTTCCTAAGAACTCTATCTTACACCCATAATAATCCTAAATCACAAACCTGGACAGGAATCCTATCCTAGTGAATTTAATTCCGAGTGTCCTAATTTCTGATGGAAAGTCTTATTTGGCAGCTGTAAAAATAGTTTCAATTGCTCTCTATAGTGTTTAAAGGTTGGTTTTATAGTTTGAGAAATATCCCTTTTCCAGTGCAATTTCATATCAATCTGCATAAATTGCCTTACTTCAAAAGCTGCCTGAAAATAATAAAACTGATCTGAAGTGAAGAAGATTATTAAATGATGCATTTATGCATTTTGATCAGAATAACAAAGTTTTATCAGTGTTCATTTCATGAGAACGTGTTTGAATTTAAATTTAATGTTGGGTTGGCATTCGCACAGCCAACTATTCTTTGAGTACACTGAAAGACTGCTTATCAAAGCACTTTTTTATTTAAAGAGTTATAGTTTGTTGTGCTTTACTTAATTAATAATTATTCATGAAGGTACTTACCATCTTTCATACACACATGTGTAGTTTTTTTGATGTACATGGTTCTTCAGTCCATGAAAGTTTAAGAGCCCTCATGTACTAGGCTAGTTAGTTAACGAAGCAATGCAAAGACTTCTTTAGAGCCAGTGTAGTTATATATGCTTTCTGTTTAACTGCTTCAAATCGAGTTTAAGAAAGAAATATTCACTGTGTTAGCTATTCTAATGGAAGATGGTTAATAAACAGTTATAGAGGCCCTGTAGTATGCAATGATGCTACTGAATATGATCATTAACAGACGCCCTCGATTTAAATCAGAATCATCTCATGCTCTTCCCTGTTTATTATTAATACTAGTTTCATGTGTATTGGTGATTGGTCCTTTAAACTGCTGCATATAGTTCATTTAGGGTCTGTTTGCTATCTCATTGGCCATTTGTTTGTCTGACTTCCAAGTTATTAATACGTTTATCTGCAAGGTTAGGGTATTGTGTCGTATTGTGAACAGAATTTAGTATGTGTGTCAAGAAAGGTAATGTTAGTCTTAGCACTGTCTTCTGGTTTACGATATTGCTTGACACGGGAATGCCTGAATAGGCTGGCGACCGATATTAATATGTAATGTTACAAATTGCTTTTGTGCTGGGAGAACGTCTGTTCCTGATCCACTTGTTTACTATTGGTTATACTCTGAAGGAGTGTTTCGGAAACGAGGCCCAATTTGATAGTTCTGCTCCCACTAGGTTATCTCACGATCAAAACGTTCCCATAAATTCCTCGTAGAAATTTAACGTTAGCATCGATGGCCGCTTAAGGTAAGGCTAGGCGCAAATTGAGACGCGTATAACACGGGTGACGTGACACGACACTACAGCGCAACACGCACGTGCCGCACGAGTCGCGCGGGTCCAGCGCATATTGCGACGCGTGCACCATACTTCTCACGCACCGCTGACAGAACCGAAGCGCACGCAAGCTGTTCCTTCCTCAAACGATTTTACAGAAACTGTTCCATGAAAATTTTTAATTTTTGCCTTACTAGCAGCGTTATATGTCACCTTCGTGGCGAAGTGCCCATCATCTCGCTAATGACCATTGTTATTGTAATGTACACATTTTAGTAAGACACTACGCAAAACTCAAAAAGTTTGCAACGAAAATTAGGGGTCGCTATGATTTTGCGTTTGGTGCGTATTACACCATATGTTGCTGCGTATGAATTTTAGCTAACATTTTGAATTTTTTTTAAGACTTGGGAGGAGGTCTCTATCTGCCTCCGATCTCGAGAAAATGGATCCCATGTAGCGCGAATACTTCTGATCTCACGCTCGCGAGAATGAAATACATGCAACATATCTCATATCTCCTAAATCACTCGAGACATCGAAACGAAAGTTTGGCGAATGATAGCACACAAGGAGGAGAGTGTTTTCCAACTCTTAAACACAGGGAACTTTCTTATCTATGGCGATATATCAGTACTTATACATCCCTTTTTAATTATTTCACTCCAGTGACTGTAATTTTTTGAAGACTTAGCTAGCGAAACGAGAGCTTCTTAGTATGAAAATAAACACGAAATTTCTTTTTTTATGTTACTGCAAACCGACACTATGAGGTTTTTCGTAAGCTATTGAGCTCTGTGATTGCCAATTACTTGTTTAATTAGTCACTCCGTTTCGGAATTCTGCCTCAATAGCTGCTGTGAGATGAGTTTGGCGAATTACACTGTGACAAAGGAAGTACAATTAAACCAGTCACCGAGAGAAATGTGGCCGTTACCTACAAACGGTGATGCATCTCCGAATGAGGAAAGGTTAATAACTCACACAAAAATACATTGCCAATTCTGTTGGAATTGTGGTGGAATGCCTGTAAAACAACATATTTTTAACAATGAGCGACTGGAATGGAAAATTACCAAACGATTTTATTCCTTCTCTTGAACTGAGCAGTATTAAAATAATGACGAGCTTTCCTTCAGGCGGAATGACTGGCACATGCCAGATACTGGTTACTCACCTACGGCTTGCCAAACTGACAATGTGTGATCGCGAATAAAATAGTTGTTATTGAGAAAAAAAAAACAATTGATCTGTCGCACAACACAATGGTCAGTGTATTGTCAGCAGCGGAGGATAATGCGCGCGACAGGAATGCACAAGCTAGCTATGTGTGAATTGTGAGTTGGAGTTTGAAAAACATTGTCATGAAAGTAAATCTGTCTTTGTCAGCAGTACACTTCAACAAATTAAATATATCTAATCATAACACTCTTTTAGGATATTCCTACTTTCGTAATAAGATCGACCATTTTCTTCTTTTGTGCAGCCTGTTTACAACTAGTTTATTAACGCTGATAATGTGAATGCTACAATTGAAATGCTTTTTCTCATAACGGCGAAGCAATTAAAACATTGTTATTTGTGACTGCTTTTCGACTGTTTCTAGCTTGCAGTGGAAATGTGATGTTCACATGTATGTAGTACAGTGTGTCGTATTATATTGATACATCCATACCCAAGCAATTACAGTGAGACTTCTATACTTTAGATCTTGGACGCTTTTCACCAGGAGCACAAAGGGATCACACCTGTGGAGATTATCCCTTCCTAAATTCTTGTAACAGATCGTACAGATACGCCAGCATATTAGGCAGCGAGAAGATAACCTTGTTTTACTGTCCTGCCTTGCTTCTTAATCACATGATTTTACGATATTCCTTGCTTCCTTGTTCACTACCCTCTGTCCCTTCTCGCGATCTGAAAATATCGCAGAGGTATACGATACAATTCCAGCTGCCAATGGCTCATCAGTTACTGAAGTATGCATTTATCTTGACAGAAGAAAAACAAAACAAAACAAAACAATAAAAATAACAGAAAAGTATGAAGTACTAACGAAGAAAGCTGGAGCGTTTAAATGGCGAAAAACGTAACACTACCCAAAGGCAATAAAATTTAGTACACAGTATAGCAAAATTTATCGTGTGGGCAATACTACCACTGCCCATATGCGCCGTTCCGATGTGAGCATATGGCCGGGCTACTTATCCGCTCCCCGCCTCAAATTTCCCACGGTGCTAGCGAGGCTAGCGACGCGCGGCGTGAGAAACTGTGCCTCAACCAAAACGCCGCGCGAGCTGACGCAGGCGCGTGTCGCGTCCCAGTCGCGTCGCGTCGCAATTTGCGTGGTCCCATTTGAACCTGCGATGTTACAAAAATGCGCGCTGCGCTGCGTCGCGCCACACGCGCTATACGCGTCTCAATTTGCGCCTAGCCTAACGGTGTTACCGTTACACCCTGACATACTAACATACTAACCATGATCATCTTTTCTGAAAGTCAGAGATAAATTGTTTTTGTGCACATATTTCCAAATATTATTGAGACAGTCATAAAGAGAAGGAGCTTTGGAAATACATGAACACATAGTATACTGCTTTCGTTTAGATATGTTGAGTACAGATTTTCTCCAGTCGTCCCTCAGCTTGGACAGAGCTCACAACAATACTGAAGTACTATGTCGTGAAAATATAGAACGTTGTGAACACATCTGGCATGATTTTGTCTTATTCCTGAAGGAGTCATCCAGTGACAATCAGATGGATTCATCTACTAAACCAAGGTCCACAGCACAAGGCAGATCACTAATATATTTCTGATGGTTTTCAATGTGAGCTACTTGTAACCACGGAATTCTTCTTGCTATATTAAAAGGCTGGAGCATTTTGTGTCAGTTGTAAAATTATCTGTGAACTATTTCTAGCATTGCCAGTACAGAGTGATAGAGACGAAAATCTGTGATGTGTATCAGAAATATTTGGACTACCAAAGTCTAAAAGTAATTTCATTACGAAATAATTTACTTACTCGAATTGTAGATGATCTGTACTGTCATATATCAATATAACACTTGAAATACATAATGACTTCTCGTTCTTTTACGATTATTTGTCAGTATATGATTACTTACATACAACACCCAGTAAAGTAGGTATCAAACTGGACAGCCTGTTATATCGGAGATATGCACTAATATTATCATTTTATTGTTGTCCTCTCTAATTGCATAAATCTCTTTCTACATAGCAAATAAAACTACAGCCATTTCAGCCCCTTTTCTGTATTCAATTCTTGGACTCTCCCTTCCATTTTTACCTCCACACGGCCGGCCGCGGTGGCCGAGCGGTTCTAGGCGCTTCAGTCTGGAGCCGCGCGACTGCTACGATCGCAGGTTCGAATCCTGCCTCGGGCATGGATGTGTCTGATGTCCTTAGGTTAGTTAGGTTTAAGTAGTTCTAAGTTCTAGGGGACTGATGACCTCAGATGTTAAGTCCCATAGTGCTCAGAGCCATTTGAACCATTGTTACCTCCACACTTCCCTCCGTCTCAAAGTTTATCATTCATCGGTGGCGTCTTTTGGTCGAGATTTACCATAAATGTATTTCCCCCGATTAGATTCACCTCCTCTTTTTCTTCGTTTGTCTGGTTACCCATATAATCCTCAGCGTTCCTCTGTAATACCGGATTTAAAAATTTAATTTTTCTTTATCCCTATATTGCTTACTATTTTCACTTCCATATTATAAAACATATTAGACAAAATGTTTAAGAAAAATCTTCCTCACGTAAAGTGATATCCGATGTCAACATATGTAAGTAGGCTGTTTATGTTTTCTTATTGGCAACGTTACGTAGCGCTCAAAATGAAAATCACTGGCTGTGCTGTGTGCAGTCTGTGGCTGCTTTGCATTGTTGTAATACTCGCCATTGTAGTGTTAGGCAGCTGGCTGTGAACAGCGCGTAACGTTGCGCAGTTGGAGGTGAGCCGCCAGCAGTGGTGGATGTGGGGAGAGAGATGGCGGAGGTTTGTAATTTGTCATGAACTGATATATATATTATGACTTGTGATGATATCAAGGTAAATACATTGTTCGTTCTCTATTAATATCTTTCATTTGCTAACTATCCCTATCAGTAGTTAGTGCCTTCCATAGTTTGAATCTTTTATTTAGCTGGCAGTAGTGGCGCTCGCTGTATTGCAGTAGCTTGAGCAGCGAAGATTTTTGTGAGGTAAGTGATTTGTGAAAGGTATAGTTAAATGTTAGTCAGGGCCATTGTTTTGTAGGGAATTTTGAAAGTCAGATTGCGTTGCGTTAAAAATATTGTGTGTCAGGTTAAGCACAGTCCTGTATAAATTGTTCAAAGGGGACGTTTCATATGGCGACCCTGCCAGGATACCTCACTGGAATCTTCTGATTTTTCTTGTAGTTTGTGTATTTAGTGTAGCTTTTGTTTATTGCTAGCGCGTAATTGTAGAGAGAATCTCCTTTGTAGTTGTAGCCTTTCATTGTTGTACAGTAAAACAGTTGTGGCATGCATATAGATTTGCACCAAGTATTTCGCAGCTGTAATTAACTAGATATTATTTTCAGTGTTATGTTAATGTGTTCTCTTATTTTTGCTCTTCAAATTGTGTTTTTCTGTGTTGTCGTGTGAAATACTGTGACAATAATGGCGTGTGAAAAACGTAATACTAGGCTCCAAAGTAAACTGAGAAATGACAGTGAAAATGAGAGCAGTGTGTTAGCGCCACCGAGTTATGAATTAACTGATGTTCAAAGTAGTAATTTGGTAATTGTGCATAGGGAAATGGAGCAGGCGGCAAAAATGGCGTGGACAGTGAAACAATTAGTGAAGAGGGACGCATTATCGAACGATCGGTCGGCAACAGCTCGCCTCAGGAATCCGAAATGACAGGACACAATTTCGCAAATACTGTAGATTCAGGTTTTGGGTCATCACCGTTTTCTCAAATAAGTCAAGACACATTTTCTGCTTGTCAAAATGTGAATGTTGTCGGTGCAAATGCACTGCCGAAAAGCGTAGAGAAACAGATTCCAGACACTAATACATTATTATTGCAATTAATGCAGCAAATGGAACAAAATCAGAGACAAACACAGCAACAGTTAGACACAGTGGAACAAAATCTCAAAAAGTTAGACACAATGGAACAAAATCTTCAAAAGTTAGACACCACACTTGAACAAACACGTGAAGATTTAACTAGTGAGTTACATAACATTGAATCGAAATGTCAAAAAGTCTGTAATGACGTAAAATCACAAATTTGTGAGCATTTCCAACCTATTTTTTCGCGGCATGAAAATGCATTACAGAATCATGAAGCAGCCATAAAAGAACTGCAAACTATTTTTCATGAAAATCACAACACCTTGCAAGCTAAAATTGACTCAGTTGCATCTACCGATTCGGTTACGCAACTTGCAAAAACTCAGGAAAACTTAAAGGTCACAGTAGAGACGATTGCAACACAAATGGACACTCTGAAACTTGGTTCAGAAAAACATACAGAGGAAATGATTTCACTATCGGATAAAGTAGCCGAACTTTCAGATCAGTTCACTAACTTATCTACAAAGGTAGATGATGATCTGAATGACACAACACCTGTAGCCTTCACTGACACAGAAGAGTATGAACAAATTAGAAAATTCAAACAAAATCAAAATCAAATCAATACACAGTACAAAAGAGAAATCCGGGAAGTGCAAGATCAGTTGGCACAAGTAGTACAAGAATTACGTATTTTAGAGGACACTCGCGCCCCAATACGGGAAGAGGGACATACAAATACGGAACAGACACAAAATAACAACACAGGGCACTTCGGAAATTGTGAAAGAAATTGGCAAGGCGCATTGGATTTTGAGATGGAACCGCCGAAACGAAGTAACAATGACCGACATGCGACTCGCCGACATGACGATTTTGACTATAAGCTGTTCATTACTACACGTAAATTCAAAACATTTAAGAATTCTGGCAACGACATTCATCCACAAGCATGGCTCCATCAATTCTCTCATTGTTTTCCTCCCAACTGGTCGTTAGAACACAGATTAGAATTTATGTGTGGCTACTTGGAGAATGAACCAGTTGTAAGAATGCGATCGGTAATTCACGATTGCCACAGTGAAGGAGAGTTTTACCATGCCTTCCTCTCAGCATATTGGTCTCAAGCCACACAAGACCGTGTAAAACATAGCATCATAATGATGAAACGTTTCGAACAATCTGAATTTTCCAGTCTTATGAAATATTTTGAAGACATGTTGCATAAGAATCAGTATCTTTCAAACCCATACAGCCCCTCAGAACTCATCCGCATTTGCTTAATCAAACTGCCTGAACATTTACGACATATTATTTTGGCAGGACGTTGCAAAGACGACATTGAAGCATTTCAGGGACTCTTACAAGAATTAGAAATTGACACTGACAATCGCGGAACGCGAAACCAGGAACACAGAAATTACAGGTCACATCCGTCGCAATTCCGCGATGAAAGAAGTAATAACTTTACACGACAAGGCTATTCTCACAACACAAATCGTGACCAAAACAGACACCACCCGTATGACAACCGTTGGCAGAGTAGTAATAATTACAGGGAAAGATCACCTCTCCGCAGTAATGACTATCACAGAGACAATCAGAGAAACAGACAATATGGGAACCAGAACAATTATTATCGAGGGAGACAGAATAACTTCAGACGCAACGGTCCAGCGCGCAGTTACGATTCAGGGAGAAATTCTCCACCACGTGACCGACAAGAAAGATACTATCAAATCTACCGACATGACGACAGACGATGTGATCGTAACGACAGACCTGAATTGCATCAGAACTGGCGGGATTCAAACAGAGCAGGGCCCTCTCGAGGAGGTGAATTTGTAGAAGTCAGGTCTCCAAACCCCAATAACGACGCGCGCCAACAAAGGGACAGACAATGACTCACACCGCATGCAGCAGGCAGCCGCGTGCGCCCGCTAGCTCCGAGAAAAATAACATAAGACGTTAGCCTTGAGAAAAATTTTAGCATTCTTTACCGATGTATACAACATGATAATTGCTTTGAAGTTGAAACTCTGTGTACTAGGAAGAGTAAAGGTTTACACCACATTTCACATGTAAAACCATTTATTGACAGATAATCTGCCTTTTAACTTTGTCTTTGCCATAAAACGTTTCACTTCACGTTACTAGTATGCTTTAGAAACTGTTACCATGCAACAATGTTTGAAGTTCAATATCCAGCCAAGAACCAAGAGAAATTATTTAAACAGAAATTACGAATGCATTGTTATTGCGAACAGACGACACAGTGTAATTGTGTGTGTACATTCTTGCTTGTTAGTTGTACGATTAGAACATTTACCAGTACTGCTAATGAGATTTTAATGCAACATTTTGGTTTACTTGAAAATACATTCCGGATTTAAAGTACTTTCTGAGAGATACCAGATGACACAGAGGTTAGTTTATGTGACAGCTACACGATTTTTATCACGACGCTACTAATGAGTGACAATTTACAATGTTGCTTTTGCAGTGTATCTGTTTTATATCTGCACAGTTTTCTGAATTCTTCTAGGAAGAAAAACATGTTTTAGTAGTAACTTTTGTGGTATAGCAACAATGAGACAGCCTTTTTCGTGGCATAACAATACGTTACTGTACAGTACTTTCCTCATCACGGCAATAAGCGTAATAACTAAGATATCTATACGTAAAGCATTTCACTTTTGTGTATCATGAGGTAAGTACATTGACTTTAGCAGAACTTTGCTTACAGAGGACGATAACTACGACAGTTCCACAGAATTATCTTACAGCAAGACGCGCATTTAGCGCTACATGACACGCATTTGAGTGATTAATCTTATACTTAAAACACTTATTTTCAAAGATTTTTTAATTACAAAGAAAGTTTTCCGTGATACATTTCATTCCATTGCTGTAATTTGTAACACCTGAGGGTATAATTACGTTTATCCTCAGGGGGGTACATGCCTACTTTGTGTACCATGTGTGTGGCAACCACAAGGAACCCTAGCTAATATGGTATTTGCTTATACAACTTTACACATCGGTACCATATTTCTCTAACACACAAATTACACAGCTATCTGATCATTTAACTGGGAGAGACAAACATTTATTTTACTATATCAGTGACAGATGTTTACGTAATTACACAGTTGGATAACTTCACACTTATGAAACTGTATTTTGTCTGTACTTTGTAAACTGTTCATTTTTTTCGGAATCATTGTGATACTATGAGAGCTTTGAATGATGTATTTGGTATGAGATCATGATTTTTAAAGTACGTTTGAGGCAGCTGACACTTTTGACATGAGCAGAGAATTATTTTAGGCTTAGAAATTATTGGAGGAAGTTACGACGATTTTGAGATTTGACTGAAGTGTTATGATGTTATTATTACGACGACGATGTGTATTATGTTGTTGAGGAATGTTTATTATGCTACGTATTTCTCACGATGAAATATTGAAGAAGTGTCGACGAATATGTATATGTATAATGAGGTAAGGAATAATGAGTAGTGTTTAGGGACTCTGATTTATGAAAAGGATGTTGGAAACCAAGAAACGTACTTTAAGAGTTATGAAATGTGTGACTGTATCACAATGCTGACGAATATTTTTTTTTGGACACTTATATTTATAGGATTTTGATTCTACAGATTTGCAACGCTAATTCTTGACCTGTGAAATATTTTTAAATGAGACTTCAACGGTAGCAGAAACTGCTGTCGTAAATATTTCCGTATGAAAGTTAAGTGACCACCTGCACGTAATGCGTCGCGGGCACCCAGCTGTGTCAGACGCCTGGAGAAAAAGCCATTATTGCGAGCCCTTTTCAGCGGCACAGGTAGAAAAAAAAAGGGGACGTGGGACATGTCAAACACGTGGAGAACAAGCCATTAGGGTGTGCCTTTCATCGCTAATGCGACACCCTCGTTACTTGAAAACATATGATTACTCGCACTTTGTGCTAATTACTGAAATGCTTATGAATTGATGGGAAATATTCGTACATCTGCAAACCTGATAATGACAAGTGTCTTTCTATGAGAGTTGAGAGCTACTGACTTACGAAATGCCACATGACTATTGAATGATGTTTTTATGCTTTGGTTTGCGTAATTGCTTATTTCACTTGATATCTGGTTTCCAGCTGTGTTGCAGCATTGCTTTTATAAAATGAAATGCATTTGCTAATGTGAACACTTTCTGTCAACAGATCTATTAAATAATTATTTTATGATCCACATTCTTTAAAAAAGGAGCACTTGGAAAGGAAAGAACAATAAGAAGGAACTAGTAACTGCATTCATAATTTTCTTTTCAGGTAATTGGTAACTTTTTGGTAGAATAACTTCTTGTGGTGCACCACTTTAATTACATAGACATTAAGATGTGAATATACATTTCCCTTATCTGCATTGTTGTTTTTACTGTAATATTTTTTCTTCTTGAGCTATGTCATGTTTAGATATAAGCTGCTGTTTGCCAGGCATAGTGCTACTGAACTTTAATTTGTGTTACTCTGCTAAGCCAATTTTACTACTCATTGATTTTTCATGTTGCTGCACATTGGCTCATATTAATTTTGCATTTTATCTGTTAATTTAGATTTACGGTAGCTTGCTTTGCAATTTTCCAATTTTTTGGTAATTGCTGTTTATATTAATTGTTATGTGATGCTGCATTGCCTCATCCCTTAGTTTAGCATCTGAGCTCAGTAGATTTAAGTTAGCTTAAGAGGGGGTAGCCTCTAAGAGAATGAGTTGCGATGAATTGGAAGAAATGCATTGAGAAAACAGGTTTAGGTAGGATTTTCTTGGAAATAAATGTTGAGGTAAGAAATGTGTGAACATATAAATACAGAAAGCATGCTTAGATAGAATTTCTTTTGGTGGAAACAAAAGAGGAAAGATATATGAAGTTTTGGGTTGGACTGCAGTACCAAATGTTACACTGAAAACGAACCCTGTCCTTTCCTATTGGTGTTATCCCACTATGTGTTTGTGTACCCTTGAGTATTTGTTTTCTTCCTGTCTCTGTGTACTGTTTCATAGAATTTTTTTCTCTTCTAATACTAAGCTATATTCACTATGAGGAGGAATACTGTTATCCTCAAATATAAGTTGCATTAATAATATGTTATTTTCTTTGTAAAGTTGTTTACAATTCTGTTCTGTTTCAATGTTCATGTGTGAAATTAATGTTTCGAAAACTATTCTCATTATTTTATGTATGTACTTATGTCACTATTTTTGTAACACTCATGTATATGTTTATTTCTATTCTTTTGTAAAGCCTGTACTACAAATGTTATCTGTATTATTATGTTTTTAATGATGTATTTTGTACCTTTGTAATTGTATTCTTATGTTATAAAATTGTAATTGTCACCAGTTCATGACATTATTAACTTGTTAGTTACATTTCACTGCACACGTTTCTGTTGGTCATAGTATGTGGACAATATATGAGAAGTAGGGACTGTTAGTGTTTGCACGTGTGTTAATAACTCAGCAAGGGACTGGATAACAGCATTGCTGGTTCTAAGGACAATTTCAAAAACTTTGTGAGTGCACAAGTGGTGGTTTATGGACTTGCTATATTATCCGCAAGACTCTTCAATGGTAATTGTGCACCTGCACAGTCACAACAGATGGCTGCTGGCCATCTCTTCAAGGACTACAGTGGGTCTACATCTTTGATGATCCATCAATACCATTATTTCTACAAGGACTGCAGTGGGTCTGCACCTCTGGTGGCCCACCAATACCATACTCTCTACCAGGACTACAGTGGGTCCGCTCTGTGATGACTTACCTACCAATACTCTTCAAAACTTCGAATGACTCTGCTGTGGGTTTGCTCCATTGTGGCCCATTACCTGTCAGCATGTCAAGAGCCAGCACTGTCTTTCCGTTGGAAGGACAACACTACTTCTTCAAGACTGCATGGAAATCCACTACTTCTGTGTGCATTTTCTTTTACTGCTTAGACTTTGAGAAAAACACTGCTATTCTCCTGTTATGTACGATTAGGACTGTCTTTATGGACTGTGAGAAAATTTGAGCTTTTGACCAACATAATATCAATAAGTGTGTGCATTTTATATCTTTGTTACTGTAATTGTGAAAAATTTTTGTCAAATCTGTATTGGCCAGTGCCCAACACCATTTGTAAAAATTTTTTGTGGGGAGCATGGGGGCTATGTAAGTAGGCTGTTTATGTTTTCTTATTGGCAACGTTACGTAGCGCTCAAAATGAAAATCACTGGCTGTGCTGTGTGCAGTCTGTGGCTGCTTTGCATTGTTGTAATACTCGCCATTGTAGTGTTAGGCAGCTGGCTGTGAACAGCGCGTAACGTTGCGCAGTTGGAGGTGAGCCGCCAGCAGTGGTGGATGTGGGGAGAGAGATGGCGGAGGTTTGTAATTTGTCATGAACTGATATATATATTATGACTTGTGATGATATCAAGGTAAATACATTGTTCGTTCTCTATTAATATCTTTCATTTGCTAACTATCCCTATCAGTAGTTAGTGCCTTCCATAGTTTGAATCTTTTATTTAGCTGGCAGTAGTGGCGCTCGCTGTATTGCAGTAGCTTGAGCAGCGAAGATTTTTGTGAGGTAAGTGATTTGTGAAAGGTATATGTAAATGTTAGTCAGGGCCATTGTTTTGTAGGGAATTTTGAAAGTCAGATTGCGTTGCGCTAAAAATATTGTGTGTCAGGTTAAGCACAGTCCTGTATAAATTGTTCAAAGGGGACGTTTCACATACTCCTCTTTTTCAGAAGAGCTTTTGTTGGAATTGCCAGTATACATTTTACATCCGCTTAGTTATTTCTCCCAGCCGAAATAGTGAATATTATTTACCACATTTAATGTACTGTAATGGGCATGTTTGTTTGCAATCTAGTATGTGTCGCTTTACGAAGTGTCCTACTAATTATCCCAGCGGTGAACAGCTAATTAACATGGGAAACATTAGTTTTTTAAAAATAATTTGGCAACTGAGTGCACCATTTGCAGTTAATGGGAAGTAAAAGGATTTGATGCATTCACTGCTGGAATATAAATAGAGTAAAATTGGGACAGTGAGCTAAAATAACTCCATATCTGTCTCGTTAACACGTTGACTGCCATGTATAGTTGGGTTACTGACCCCTTGGGGCCATTTGCTTTTTTACAATATGCTGCGTTAGTTTGCTCCAAGTAAACTTGTTAAGTGCAAATAAAGTGAAAATATGGCATTTTAGTACATTTTTTATAACATTTTTGTGTGAGTTACATATGGTTCACATAGCCCCATAGTAAAGGTACGAGGTGTGTCATTTGCTATGTCGCTAATAATTTTAAGTTTGTATTCCTGTCAGTTTTTCATTCCACAACATTATTTGTGTACACTTCCATTATTGGTTTCCTGCATTGTTGTTAGTCTCTATTCAGTCTCTATTTAGTGAGAGCTCAGACGAATTTTTACCAGAGGAGACCGGATGCGAAACCGGATTTTCTGATGATGAAATCACATCAGTGAAGGTAGGAAGAAGAGTTTTTTCTCCACATTGAGTCAAAGAACCAGACTTCACAGCTGTAAGAACCAGGCAACAAAGCACCTCTAACCGCGTTAGTGCCATAACTACTGCGGTTGATTAGGTCCAATTGAAGTAAGTGTAATATCGGAACGTTCTGAAGATGAAGATGACACACTTAGAACAAAATCTCGTGAGATTGTCTGGGGGCCAGTTATGGGTAAAAATATGAAAAACTTTACATTTATTCATTCCAGTTCTGATGTAAATGCTTCTGTTGCACTAACTCTCAAAGCCAAGACATCATAAGATTTCTTCTAAAATTTTGTAACTGATAAAATTTTAGAATATGTGGCTCAACAAACTAATTTGTACGCAAAACAAGTCTTAGAAAGTCTTTCAAGAACTGTTAATTCATGACTGAAAAAGTTGACTGAGGTCGGCAAAACTCAAATTGAACAACTTTTAAAATTTTTGTTGCGGATGTCAGTAAATGTAAAACAGAGGATTCCAAATTATTGGTCAAGAAATGTGCTCTATCACAACAATGTAAAAGATATTATGTTACGCAATCGTTCTGAACTGCTTTTACGTATGTGGCATTTTTCCGATAGCAAAAATGGTTCAAATGGCTCTGAGCACTATGGGACTTAACATCTGTGGTCATCAATCCCCTAGAACTTAGAACTTCTTAAACCTAACTAACCTAAGGACAACACACACATCTCTGCCCGAGGCAGAATTTGAACCTGCGACCATAGCAGTCGAGCGGTTCCGGACTGAGCGCTTAGAACCGCTCGGCCACCACGGCCGGCTTTCCGATAACAACCAGTGCCTGCCGAGAAACCGCTTATTCAAAATTCAACCCCTTGTTGATAAGGTACTGCAGAGATTTGAAAGTGCAGTTGTGCCGGAGGCCGGTGTGGCCGAGCGATTCTAGGCGTTTCAGTCTGGAACCACGCGACCGCTACGGTCGCAGGCTCGAATCCTAGGTTTAAGTAGTTCTAAGTTCTAGGGGACTGATGACCTCAGATGTTAATTCCCATAGTATTCAGAGCCATTTTGTGCCGGAGGAAGAATGGCTCCCCTCTGAGCACTATGGGATTCAACTGCTGTGGTCATCAGCCCCATAGAACTTAGAACTACTTGAACATAACTAACCTAAGGACATCACACACATCCATGCCCGAAGCAGGATTCGAACCTGCGACCGTGGCAGTCGCACGGTTCCGGACTGCGCGCCTAGAACCGCGAGACAACCGCGGCCGGCCCGGAGGAAGAAGTTTGGATTGAGAAACATTTGTGCCATTTCGAGGGAGACTAAGTTTCATTCAGAATAAGCGCCATAAATTCGGAATTAAATTGTCATACTTTGTGTAAAGGGTGGCTACACCTGGAATATGAAAGTTCACTGGGGAAGAATGCGAATCCTGGTGTTCCTTTTGCCACTTCAGTTGTTATGAGCCTTGTGAGTGGATTACTAAATGAAGTCAGAATCTTACATACAGACAATTTTTACACAAGTGTTCATCTAGCACACCATCTCCTTGAACAATCAACACATTTAGTTGGTACTGAAAGATCAAACACAAAACTCAATCCTTAAGATGTTGTTCAGGCAAAACTCAAGGAGGGGGAACACAAAGCAAAGGAAAGTACCTCAGGTGTAGTAGTACTGAAATGGAAATACAAGGGAGATGTTCTGATGCTGACTTCATGGAGAAGAAGAAGCAGAAGTCAAACCAAGAAGGGCACAAAGAAAAAACCAGCAATGATAATTGACTATAATCAGTCAAAGTCTTTTATAGCTCTTTCTGAGCAAATGAAGACGTACTCGCATTGTGTAAGGCGGGGTGTGAAATGGTACAAGAAGCTTGCAATTGAATTGTTGACAGGGTCAGCACTGGCAAATGCTCATCTGATTTACCGATACATCAACAACAAGATCTCAATCACAGAATTCAAAGAGGAAGTGACTTTGAGACTACTCCATACAGAAGACGCCGATGAGCATGAGACACCTCTCACCAAAGCCACTGCGTTACTTGTATATCGTGCACTCGAAAACATGGGAGCAGCCATACGTAGACATACAGTGTGCTACGAAAAAAAAATGAATAATGAATTTGGACGAGTGCAAGCTGTCAATAAATTCAAACAAACTGCATGGAAATATAAGAATTGTGACTCATATTTTTGTATAGAGTGTTTTTTCATGAAGCGCAGTGCATACAGGAGTTAGAGAAACAAAGTGGAATGAACCCAAATTTTTCAGTTTCATTTTTGTTGCAATTAGAGTTGAAGAATGTAAATAAAACTGTATGTGATTTTCAGTCTCTTGTGTAAGTAATATGTCAGACTAAATAATAAATAAATAATAAAAGAAGAAGACTCCACTTCAACTGAGTCACGTGAGTTATATATAACTCACGAATTCAAATTTCAGTAACTACTCTTGAGCTCTTGAAAATCGTAGGCCACAAACATGATTTGTTACTGGGACCATACTATAACACCGAGTCACAGCATGCTCCTGTGCGTTACAACTGCACCAAGAAGCTTTAAATGGAAAAATATCCGTGAGTTGTATTTACTTCACGTGGCCAGAATAGAACACTTCCTGCGAGTTCACGTGGCAGTCAGCATGTTAAAGTAAAAGTAATCATTGAAAAGGTTGAGAAAAATAAGTTTTTCCTACAATTGTGTTTCATCAGCTACCCACAGTAAAGTCATCTGAACGGGAATAGAGCACTATATAATTTTGGCCCACAAAATGTAAATCTGTTTCTGATCAAAGTTAAACTTTATGTAGTAATCCTCTAGAAACATCAAATAATAAAATGTGAAAAAGTTTCTGCTATTTAGAATGTTTATTTAGAAGAATTGATGACATGAATCAGGATAACGTTCAGTAAGTAAAGAAGCATTCTAATAGTTCCGAAAAGTTGTGGGTAGAGTTGTATCGATTTCTACGCCTTTCTGTCACCTATCACACAAACGTTTGCTTGACTAGTCTACGTAATAGATGGTAACATCTAATTGTGGCATGTAACTGCGTCCAGGTCATGAAACCAAAGGTTTGAGCAATAGACATGAGAAGATTCATAAATGTTTTACAATAGTTTACACGAGATAGGATTCTCGTTAGAGGATGGGAGCAGGTATATGTACAGCAGCAGCTGTAATCGAGATTTGTTGTATTCATTGTTGGAAGATGCTCTGTACGCCGTATCACTCAGGTAATGGAGTTTAAGAGGTCAGTTTTTATCTGGGCATGGAAATAATCACATTGGTCATTCAGGTTCAGTTTATTCTTGGGTAGGTTTGTTTGAGGAGAGATGTGTGATCGGATAGTTGATGTCGACTGTAGGTTTGTGTTGAGAGTCGTATTGTGTCACAACCAGTACGAGTCAAGTAAAAAGGACCTCTGAAATTATTTTTCAAACAGGAATTCTGGATCACCTTACGATATCAGTGGTTAGTGTGAGTGGTATTTGGCGTTAACTTCCAATAAGAAAAGATGAGGCACAAACTGCTGCGGGGCTGGTTTTAACTTCTCATACCTCTAGCAATCATTTAGGTCCACCTACTCTTGTTGTCTGCGTCGACAGATACTTATTCAGCCGATAACGGCAGGCTTGAAAAAAAAAAGTATCGGCTAAATATCTACCAAGTAAGGGCCTCATAAATCGCGCTTGGACACAGGATTTATAGGTCCATAAATTTTCGGGTGTTCCTTAAACATGTTAATAAATATTTTAAATTTCATTTAGTTAATCTTCATTTCCTCCAAAGAAAGTAGTAAAATGGCTATAAAGTCCATATTTGCTGTCGAACTACTACTCGTGCCAGTTGGTTACTGTTTATCTACATACTCTCACACGAAAGCAGTCAGAAGCCTACCAGTCAGACCCGAATAACTTTTACTTGCTGCACAATCACTGACGCTCAGCTACTGGCTAGTTACTACAGCGTGTCATTCTCTGATCTTTCAGAAAGAAGTGCTCACCAAAATGTTCCGAGACGTTCCAGAAACACGCTACGCGGATATTATGTATGACTAAAAAGTTCACTCGCAAATAACTTCCAAACAAAGCCCCTTAAAATTTGCATTCATTCACTATAATGTTCAAAACCAAGTAGCCTTACAGTTCCAATAAAAGAACCGATACATAGTAACATATCTTTCAGCTCAAAAACGTCTGGAGCAGCAGTTCCGCCCTGATCTGTCTAACAGATCCCGCGACACAGAACTCTGTCACAAAGCACTATGCAAAGCGTGAGAGATGCTTATTTCCCATTGACTGGTGATTTGGTGGCCAGTCAGAACAGCGCTAGCCCTCAAATATACGCGGTAATTACAGAGACCAATTTATAAAAGTATCTCTGAATATAGGGAAACAAATTTAATTTAAAAATTACAATTCATTCCCAATGAGGTACTAATTGATTTTTACATCTAGCGTTTCTTGTGGCTGGTTTTATACAAAAGCATGCACACTGGACACAAGTCACATACGTCTCATGACTCATGTTTGGAAAAGAATTTTCCCACGCTTACATTTTAATAAGGTAAGACACCCACACTTACATACAACCTTTCAGTTTCTCCACGTTACTCTCACAGCAAAACATAACTAAATAACAATTTTTAAAGTGGTTACAGTTAGGTCAGCATCCATGGTAATGAAAGCATGGAAGTCTAAGAAATTAACTTCTATGAACTGATTCATTTTAGTAACAGCCTGAACTGATACTATAAGTGAATACGTTACAGAACATTATGGATTTTAAGTGAATGTTTATATCATGAAAAGTACTGTAGATACCAGACTGAAATTTTTACAGCATAGTTACGCTATCAATACAAGTCTGTATGTGGAGTGCGAAAAACATGGTATAAAATTTAATACTATTTCTTTAGGTTCGTAGGGAGTGTGAATAACAAAATAGTACGTTCGGCATCCGGCTCACGGCCCCAGGGTCGAGGGCTAGAGCTGCGCATATTTGATGGGGAAAAAAAATCTCTCTCTCTCTCTCTCTCTCTCTCTCTCTCTCTCTCTCTTTGTCTCTCCGGCTAAACGATGAGGCACACCACAACATCGCTCACTTCACTGCAAGGTGTTAGCGCTCGGAATAATTTGCTACGCTACACATCCCCTATGAACCAAAAATTACTTCCAATTTACCACGTATTCTCAACAAAATTTTAATAACCAGTATTTCGTTATAGTATTACATCAAACTGTGCTGCCTATGTGGGGACAGCAATATATCGAAGCTGTTTTTGCAAACTTTTTCGAAAAATATCTTTTTTTCCAAAATTACATTTTTTATTCTTTTCAACGAAATAAAATTATTATTTGACAAAATTAGATTACGGCTGAATTTTCCAATTTATTCCACTGGAAATATTTCTTTCGTGTTGAAATATACTAACTTGCATTAATGAAAATTTTATGCAGTGGGAGGCAAAAAGATTGCCCAGCCAGAATGATTTGAAGTCCAAGAACAGAGCATTGCGCATGCCCAAGTCCAGAAGTGCTTGTGATCTCAACTCTAGCGGTCTGTGAAGCTTCAGCTTGTTGTTTACATCGTGAGGTAGAGGCAATAAATAGTTAGGATACAACATATTTCGAAATACGTTGCAGTTTAACTCGTCGCATAATTTATTTTGAAAATCGGTATTCCGACACGAAGAAATGTTTTAAATATAAGAACTCCACGTCGGTGGAATTACAATGACGAGCGCTTCACATCAGTTTCAGTGGCTTGATAATGTGACTTAGTGGCTAACAGACCTGTCAAGTAAGCAGGAGATCCGCGTTCGATTCTCAGCCTTGATACAAATTCATTCCCGACACGCATGCCGGGTGAGTTGGTTTTGGCTGTTACCACATCTATCGTAGTGCTGCGAGACTTTCCTCGTTGGTACTCAGTGCCGTGTGAGTCGTTGTGTGCGACTCATGGTTATTTGTCTCACGCCTTCTCGTGTTTGTGATTCACTTCTGACGCGGCATTGTCTTCCTGCTTCATGTCGTCCATGACTCCCAGGAACATTCCATGCACAGGTAGTCATTTTTAGTTTTGACAAACCCACGTGGCCCGTGCAGCCAAGTTCGTTAAAAAATCATGAGTGGCTTGCAGATACGACCAATGCCACTTCAGAACAGGTCCACACGGCTTAGTTCGATTCTGAATCGTATGTGTTTCCTATTACGTCTGTCTCGATAGCTGAGACGGCACTGTAGCTCAGCGTGTTCGGTCAGGAGGTTAGCTGCCCTCTGTAATAAAAAAACTAAATCAACGGCTCAACACTGAACTTCAACTGGTGTCCTGGGACATCCGCACCGAGCAATAGCAACGAACAACATCGAACAAAACGAGAACAAAAAATAATCGTGGTCAGTGCGCCGGTATGTTATGCTAAGGAACCCGGTTTAGATTCCCTCCTGGGCCGGAGATTTTCTCCGTTCAGGGACTGGGTGTTGTGTTGTCTTTATCACCATCATCTCATCCCTATCGATAAGAAAGTCGCAGAAGTGGCGTAAACTAAAAATACTTGCACCAGGCGACCGTTCTACCCCACGGGAGGCGCTAGCCACACGACATTCCATTTTATATCAAGTTTCTAGACCCGCTTTACGTTGACATGCGGCACGAACAAATCCCTTTCAGTCAGCGCGATTGTAATAATGGTATGGTGAACGCAGAGGTGGAATATACGAATGTTGGGGTGCTTAACCTTCCGCTCTAGTTCCTGAAAGGCCGCTCTGCTTCCGGTCAGGGACATACGGAATACACGACGGGAACGCTGATCTGCTCAACATTCTTTACAATTTTATAGTGGAGTTCGATGAGTGGACATGCTGATCAAATGGAATATTCGCTGTCATTTGTAGGTGTGTGGATACCAGTTACATGTAACATACACATGACTAGAAGGGTCGTGTTTTATCTGTAACGATAGTGGACACCTTCGCACGGACTGCCAGTGTCATGTCACCTTGTTAAAATCACTTATGAACAACGTAAAAGGCTAACTTTAGCGGACCTGGTTCCCCATGTGACAGCCATTGTTCTACTCTAGTTTCTGAGGGGCAACGCGAGCCATTTCGTGATGGTACTAGCGCATTTCCACGGTTAACCTCGCGTAGGGACATTCTCATTGTAGGTTCCGCGCCGCCAACACCTCCACTTCAAACCTAGTGTAGACGAACGCAAGATGCTGAAGGGTCAGGTGATTCCCATTCCATTCTCCACTCTGGTGAACAGATTCTGTCGTATTAGGCCTGTCACCTTCTCTCCCCTAGTTCAGATCGGATGATAGCTTGTCGGTTGCTGTTCAAGATTGGAAAGCGACCAGCACGCCCTCCGATGTGATTCCCGAGACCGACTCTTAATAATCACACGAGGATAGACCTATTCCGGAGCTTCGTTCTATACCAACAGACTTGCCAGACACCCTAGAGTCTGTAACGTCTTTCCACCCTTCTGTTGCGCCCCCAGATGGGGAAAGCATGTCATACGCCGCTGCTAATCAGAACCAGATTGGCATATGCGTTCCAATGAAACATGTGGTGATGGTAAAAGACGTGCCGTCAGTTTTCGTCGAAAGAAAGTGGATGAGATACATACACCGCTCTACATTCAGATTAATCCGTTGCCTCTGATATGGACTATGAAACACGGCTTTAAAGATGACTTGCAAGGAATCAACTGCATAGGTTTGGTAATAAATAGATACAGCCGTAGCTGTAATGTTATACCTTGAATGCAAACGGAATTACTTCCTGATTAGACTAGCGGGGCTGCGAAAATTTATTTACTATTCAAGTGCAGACGTGATATTTTAGCACTCAGTGTTATTTGACCATTTTTATATTCCGTGCTATTCTGCTATCTTTAATGAGGCTCCAGAACTGTCTACTGGTACAGCGTTATTTTATAGAGAGGGAATAATACTACTGACTGATTTCTAAATTCTTGGTAACCGTCGAGGAATAGTGTGTATTTTTGTGACCCTACTTCCTTTTTCTCGCATTCGGGAGGACGACGGTTCAATCCCGCGTCCGGCCATCCTGCTTTAGGTTTTCCGTGATTTCCCTAAATCGCTCCAGGCAAATGCCGGGATGGTTCCTTTGAAAGGGCACGGCCGACTTCCTTCCCCGTCCTTCCGTAATCCGATGAGACCGATGACCTCGCAATTTGGTCTCTTCCCCCAAAACAACCAACCAACCAACCAACCAACTTCCTTTTTCTTTATGCTCTCAGAATCTGGCAGTTCCACAATCCATGAGCGTTTTTATAAAGAGGATATAGTTTATTTATTTCGTAAAGCTCTGCACAAACGTCTATTAGGCGGAGATTTTAACTCTGTTTTCCATGTTGTTGATTGCACCCCTAATTTTAATTTCAGTAATGAAGTAGACGATTTGGTGCCCTCTTCACAAACACGAGATGCGTGGATCCGACTCTCCTCGGGCATACACATTTTACAGCAACTTCCAGCAGCAGACTCGATCGCTGCTGCCTTTCAGATCTCTTATGTGGACAGTTCTTAGCGACACACGTGGTACCAACTTGTTTCACTAGTGACTATGCCGTAGCTGTAATTTTAAATTATGTGCCGCGGCCAGTAAAAATGTATCACCTTGGCAGGATGTAGAACACATCCCTCTTAAATGATCCTTCCCTCGAGATTACCGTTCGAGAGGTTTGGGCCAGTAGCTTGCTTCCGCAGGATCACGATCCTTCTCTTATGGAATGGTCGTTAGGGCATGCCAGACTTTTGCTCCGGAAACCTTACGGCGCTGAGAGGGCGAGGGACCACAGTCGGACTCAGGAATTTTATTATTCCATTTTGCGACTTATGACGGAGCCAAACACAATCCCTTACTGGTTATGGATGTGCGTTACGTTAAGGTGAAGCTTTCTTCAGTTAAAGAGACAACAAATGCAAGGACACAGAGTGCGATCAATATCTCGCTCCTTGCTACAGGGTGAACTTGCCTCCTCACCTTACATGACGGATTCCTTTCTTTCTCTGTATGGAGCCCGCATTAATGAACAGATATGTACCCTACTACCCCTGCAGGGCTTTCAACACGTTGTCATTCCATAGGCGTAGGCAATTACTTGCCACAAATCGTTTGGGATTACCGCGTATCGCTGCCCGATAAAAATGGCTGCTCTCAATTGGCGGGAGGTGACGAATTGAACTCAAGAGACAATTCGTCAACACCGCACCCTTAGTGCGGGTATTAGGTTCCAACATTTTCAGCGAAGTGTACTGTGTTGCACAAATATACCCGCTCCCCGCGATGATGGTGCGTAAACTGATACAACTGTCTCGTCGTTCCTTCGGAAATGTCATATTTCTGGACTGCCGTATGAAGTAGTTCCGAGTTCCCGGCCCTTAGAGGTTGGAACTTACCAGTATCAAAGTGAAGGCTTCACTACTGTTTATAGGGCGTAACGCTTCAACATGTAATCGAACTGCTCATTCTGCTACATCACGTATATTTACGTGTGTTCGGCGGTCCAGTCTGACTCCTCCTGCCGATGTTGGCCGTATCAACTCTAAACCGCGTCCCGTACGGGAGTTTTATATTACAATATGTTTTCTGGGAGACGACATTTTATCGATGACACACCGTACCACAAGTTCATTGCTTTCTCGTTGATGAGTGCAATGATTCCCTGCCACAGTTGAAATGACCGCGCCGTCGATATGCTGGGAAACAGCGTGGTTTCATTTTAGTCCTCCTATCCTCCCGATGGAAGTCGCCTCATCGGGGCATGGCCATTCACAAACTGACCCCGACCAGTGAACACATCCATCGAATTGGTCTCAGTCCTACTGGTGTTTACGAAACATGTCATCAATTGGATACATTTACCACACAGATTTGTTCAAAATGGCTCTAAGCGCTATGGGGCTTAACAACTGAGGTCATCAGTCCCATAAACATAGAACTACTTAAACCTAACTAACCTACTGACATCACACACACCCATGCCCGAGGCAGGATTCGAACCTGCGACCGTAACAGCCGCGTGGTTCCGGACTGAAGCGCCTAGAACCACTCGGTCACCGCGGCCGGCCACAGGCTTGTCTCTTGCGGAAGACAACACTGGCACTGGATTCGCAGGCAACTGTCTTTCCTTAGCCGATCAGATGAAGTTGCTTTCTCGGCTGAACTCCTTATGACTTTTCCGTCTTCCCTCGGACGAATACTAACTTGATCTTATGGCTCTTCGGACACTACGTCCACTATGAACTATGTAATTGGGTATGAGATCGATCTTGAGCCCTGCGTTTTCGTCAGTATATGCCGAAATCTCGTGGGAAGTGGCTAAGGCTTTCACGTTATCTTGCCTCCTTTACAAATACGTTGCTCTTTGTCTTTTATCGTCAAGGTAAGGGACTGCGTTATTTTTTTCCTTGTTCTGGAGCCTTCTCTCATTGTGTTAACTCTAGAGAAAAATTTTGTTTCCGTTTGAGTCGCGGAATTAAGGAATTTATGTCTATCAAGTTTTCTTTTCATAAAAAATAAAAACAATATTATAGAAATAATTTAAAAAACATAAAAAAATAAGAATAATAAAAATCCAAGAAGAACTAACGTAGCACTGTTCCCTTGGGGGGGGGGGGGGGGGGGGAGGGAGTATCGTGGCCAGGCTTCGGGTTGCCAACCTTATCTCCACGCAACCTGAAGCTGACCTGTGACAAACAAATTAAATAATTTAAAAAATGACTGACTGGATAAGCTGACAATTTAGGAACGTCAAGGACGAGCGCTTGAATCTAACTACAGTCAATTGTCTATCCTTTTTTTCGGACTAGGACAGGTAATACTTTAAACCATAATTCGCTACATATTCTGCAGTTGTAGGCTTTTCTTAGTTCCACATACTTTTAAAAAATTCCGTTTTATAGTAATCTAATCTTTAAAGAACAAGACAGTTGTTCATAGCAAAAATATTGAAAATGGATGTATTTATTCGTAATTACTTCTATGCGCCTATTCCTCCTTTACGCTAGAATGAAGAGATTGGTAGCTTCTTGGTAGTGTGTAAGCTAACTGCACTGGTAGCTGTAGTATGTGTCAGATCGAATCTCACCACAGCCTTCTTTTTTGTTTGTTTTTACTTTTTTCAGTATTCTATTCTGTAAATAACTAATTATGGTTTGGGAGTTTGATGTGTAAAAGCAATCACACTTGTAAGGTATATATTTGTCTGACCTTCCATAATCATCAAAATCATTCTTGGAGGGTGATATTTATCTGACCTCCCATTAACATAAAAATAATTTCCTTTGGAGTGTGATACGGACCTGACCTCCCATAAAAATAAATATAAACTTCCTTGGAGGAAGATATTCATCAAACCTCCGATAAAATCACAAGTAATATAGTAGCAAGTAGATTTTTGTCTTGATATTAATATTGTTGGCCTAATAACTATGTAGGTCTTTTACACAAAAATTAAATAAAATAAAATGAAGAGTAGGCTACGTATAGCTTCAGTATTTTGCCCAAATGCCGTTGGCTACAAGAACAGCTTGGACCAAGTCCTCATCCAAGGTAATTCTCTCCCATGAAGAATGAACCAGATCCAATAGGGCAATCACTGTTCCTGGAGGAGAGTCTGGCCATTTGTCGCCCAGAGTCTTCTTGAGTTTATACGTGCTCTATGGGTTTGAGATCAAGTCACTATGGAGACCACATAAGGCACTGAATAAAATACTCCGTCCTTTGAAACCAGTTCAAAATGTTCATAGCATGCTGAAGTTAATTTGCGTTATATACGTTCTAAAGTTACTGCGCCCATATAAGACATCCAGCCCCAACATTACACACCGCTTCTAGCGCGTGTGGTCACGAAGCGCGCTACATACAAGAGCGGGATCTCTTCTCGTGGCCTCAATTGCACACTCGTCGGAGAAAATGATATCCTTCAAATCGACATTTTCCCAGGATCTCACAATTGCCACTCTATCCACAGTTTTTTCGGCAGAGAACAGTTCTTTGGTACGAAAACGACGTGACCTGATTCCAGGGTCCTTTAATCTTCCGAGAGCAGTTCCCGAAGAGCGCGGGAAATGTGAACCCCTCCATAGGAGCATTCTGGCCGCCTTGCCCAATTCTTGATCTTGTCTCCGTGTAGAGTCTCGCGGTCTTATAGGTATCGCACGTCTCGGTATCTCACCATTATTTCTAAATCGCCTAATCCAGCTCCTTGTTGTGGAAGCATCAACACCATAACGACGACCTGCCACAGACGCACTAACACCATTTTCAGATTGAGCAGTTATTCACTCGCGAAAATTCACTTACCCATTTTGAAGCAGACCTATGACGTATGCAAATTGGCTGATACCTTTCTCTTAGCTGACAGCTCTAGAGGCACCAGACGGCGGTCGAAAAAATTACAAATAAATACCTAAATTTTTCAATTTTTTTTTTTTTTTTTTTTTTTTTTTTGCTGTTTGTTTAACGATTAGATTATTGTAAATTGAAATCTCTTCAAAGAATGTGGAATCTACAAAAGCCTAGAACTGCACAATTTTTAGCAAGTAAAGGTTTAAAATATTACCTGCATAGGTCTAAATTTTAAAATGACAAGTTGGATTCGAACAGTCGTCCTATCCACTTTTTGTGTTTTTAGTTCCTCTCATGTGTCTATCTCTAAACTGGCCATCGCTTGTAGGGATCGAACTCTCGGACTTTATATTTTATTTTTTCTTGTATTTACCCAAATTTTCCGTTTTACGCGAACAGTCGCCTTAAGCGCTTTTTGCATTTAGAAAAATAAAAATATCACTGCATTTGTAAACTCTTCCTTTATAAAAATTTATTTACATCACAGAATACGCCCTCCAGGCGAAAAATAATGATGTGCAATTAGCATCAATAACAAATAAACCATAAAGGAATTAAAAACGTCCTCCTGACGAAACAGACAAAATGGCATCCGCGTGCCGACAACTTCTGGGTATATGCACTCAGAATCACAAGGCAGGCATGTTCCAGGCGCGTTTTCGCGAAGAATATTCCATTTTTCCAGTACACTGGTCCGAGTCCTAATATTATACTCTCACACTGAAATCACCACCTCATACCTGAGACACCCCAGCTGCACGTGGTCGAAGAAGGTACTACCCAAAAAGTTAGCATAGTACAGGATTTTGCATGAGAAAGGCAAAGCGATCTTGCAGGAATGTCCAAAAATCAAGAACCCTCTTGTCTACTTCATGGCGAATGAGAGGCCTTTCATCTAGTTCACCGCGTTGGTCTTCGTATGTGGGAAATTAGTCTCATCTGCGAGCAGTAATGTCTCCCTTTTTTTTAATTTACTTAAATCACATAGGGCGCATAGGAAGCCGCATGTAGAAGAAATGCAAGCATTTCCTAAATCAGATGTCACACCTCGGCAAAAGATCCACACATTAGTCAATGTTCGTCCGCTTCATGTGTATGACAATGGGGCAAAACGGCGAGTCTCTCATGGCATGTAGACGAAGTTGTGTCATGTATTTGCAATTAACAATCAGATAACAGGTCACACGAACATTCGTGTCGAGGAGGACATGCTGCACAGAACGCCAGACTACGGGCCATGCGATCGTAGGTAACCGGTTTACCACACCATTTCGAGTATGATTCCTCATCATTAGGTGATAAATATCCCGTGCCGTAGGGTTCGTAGTACTAGACAAGTCAGTATAGGCATAACTGTATCCGACGAAGACGGTCTTGACATGTGACAGAAATGAAGAAATATGAGCGAGTGCAACGGCTGCCACTCGGGAAAGAGGGGCCAGTTCATTAATCAGGCTTCCTGTTAATCCGGTTCGGTGCCAAGTCTCGTCCTCGCTCTCGCATGGATGTCGACAAGACCGAGGCCGTCATCTCGAGGAGGAAGAGTTAGCGTGTCGTAGCGGACTTTGCTGATAAGAGCCGCACTTACAAAGCAGCATAACGCCACTTGCAGTCCGTGTGCTATTGCCCTTAGCATCGGTAAAATCCCTGCCAAATGGGATAGTCGCGAACCCAGATGAGTATTAACAAAATCTACCCGTTCTATCGTGCCCAATACTTCCAAGAGGTTGCCTCTAACGTTCGTGCTGATAGCTTGAAGCAGGCGTTTATAGTTAAATGAGACCGTGCGCTGTATATTACGCGTGAAGGTAATCCTACAAATTTGGTCTTTCTCACTAAGGGCAATGTAACCACCCTTCCCGCTGGAAGACCTCTACCACGGAACACAGCACCGGATTACAGCAGGTTAACACGGCTTCCCGCACCAGTTCCATGTTGATTGACTCATTCTAATGCCTCTTGCATTTCATTCCGTGGTACAACCAAGATCACAAGGTCATCTGAATGATGAAACCGGACCCCTCATTTTGATCCCTGTGCAACAGTGGCTCAAAGGCGATGGTATAAATGAGCATCGACAGCGGACATGCCTGCCGGAGCAAACAAACAGACGAATGGTCATAGCAAAAAAAAAAAAAAAAAAAAAAAATAAAAAATAAAAAAAAAAAAAAAAGTTTGAAGTATTTATTTGTAATTTCTTCGACCGCCGTCTGGTGCCTCTAGAGCTCTCAGCTAAGAGAAAGGTATCAGCCGACTTGCATAGGTCATAGGTCTGCTTCAAAATGGGTAAGTGAATTTTGGCGAGTGAATAACTGCTCAATCTGAAAATGGTGTTATTGCGTCTGTGGCAGGACGTCATTATGGTGTTGATGCTTCCGCAACAAGGACCTGGATTAGGCGATTTAGAAACAATGGTGAGATACCGAGACGTGCGATACCTATAAGACCGCGAGACTCTACACGGAGACAAGATCAAGAATTGGGCAGGGCGGCCCAGAATGCTCCTTTGTCAATCATCCGGGAACTATGGAGGGGTTCACATTTCCCGCGCTCGTCGAGAACTGCTCTCAGAAGATTAAAGGACCCTGAAAAGTCACGTCGTTTTCGTACCAAAGAACTGTTGTCTGCCGAAAAACTGTGGATAGGGTGGCAATTGTGAAATCCTGGGAAATTGTCGATTTGATGGATATCATTTTCTCCGACGAGTGTGGAATTGAGACCACGAGAAGAGATCCCGCTCTTGTATGTCACGCGCTTCGTGACCACACGCGCTAGAAGCGGTGTGTAATGTTGGGGCTGGATGTCTTATATGGGCGCAGAAACTTTAGAACGTATATAACGCAAATTCACTTCAGCATGCTATGAACATTTTGAACTGGTTACAAAGGACGGAGTGACCAAATGTTTGTCTAACAGGTGCTGTGATTGTTGAGGTTACCGTTTCTTGTTTTAATTCAGCGTGGACGTCTGAGAGAATATAACCGTTTCCATTACTTTTCTCATTACGACGCTGTTTTAGTGCACAAGCGCAGTCTTTAAACAGTGCTCGCTGGGTGAGAATATATGCATGCAATTTTTCGTAGGTTACACCTCAACGTACCGCTGTAAACTGCGCTGCGTCTGGTGAGTGGCACGCGGCTGTCAGGAACGGCTGGGCAGCTGGCAGCGGGGAACGCCTGACGCAGCGCTCGATGTCGGCGTGCGGGGCCGCTCCCTCAGGTTCGGCTGACGATGCGCGACGCGTGACGTAGCGCAAGCCGGCGCGCCAAGCCCCACGGGATGCCGACGATCCCTCCACGCTGGCGTTACCGATGCGAGTTCAAAACTTTTATGGCTCGGACCGTCTAATTCGCACTTGATTTCTCTTTCAATTATCTCGCACCACGCCGAATGTCACTTTCGGCGCCACTTGTTGAAATCCACTTCTACGGAGTGAAAACTACGTCCCAACAAGCAGCCGACATCAAGCCACGACCGAGCCGGCGGCCATCTTGGAGACAATATTATAATAAACAGAGTAATGCTATCAACCCTGTAAACCTGTTCTATGTTAAGCATAAACAGCAGGCATTTCCATCCCGCGGTCATTATTTCGCTGCTGGGATATAAGACTTGTAACCGAACACTTTGTGTATAAGCAATATATCAGGTATATTTCAAGACACAAAGCATAGGAAATGAAGGTTAATTAATAATCCCAAAAAATAACATGCTTTGCACTGACATGCCACTGCAGAATGTACATAATAGTTTTAGTGTTTCTGTAAATTGTGTTTAGGTACGTTACTCCGTGAATTATACTGTAGCGAACCGGGACTGCAAGGCTCGAAGTTCACTACTAGCCATTAAAATTGCTACACCAAGAAGAAATGCAGATGATAAACGGGTATACATTGGACAAATATATTATATTAGAACTGACATGTGATTACATTTTCACGCAATTTGGGTGCATGGATCCTGAGAAATCAGTACCCAGAACAACAACCTCTGGCCGTAATAACGGCCTTGATATGCCTGGGCATTGAGTCAAACAGAGATGGATGGGGTGTACAGGTACAGCTGCCCATACAGATTCAACACGAAACCACAGTTCATCAAGAGTAGTGACTGGCATACTGTGACGAGCCAGTTGCTCGGCCATCTTTGACCAGGCGTTTTCAACTGCTGAGAGATCTGGAGAATGTGCTGGCCAGGCAGCAGTCGAACATTTCCTGTATCCAGAAAGGCCCGTACAGGACCTGAAACATACGGTCGTCCGTTATCCTGCTGAAATTTGGGGGTTTCACAGGGTTCGAATGGAGGGTAGAGCTACAGGTCGTAACATACCTGAAATGTAACTTCCACTGTTCAAAGTGCCGTCAATGACAACGAGAGGCGACCGAGACGTGTAACCAATGGCACCCCATACCATCACGCCGAGTGATACGCCATTATGGCGATGACAAATAGACGCTTTCACCGCGATGTCGCCAAACACGGATGCGACCATCATGATGCTGTAAACAGAACCTGGATTCATTCTAAAAATGACGTTTTGCCAGTGGTACACCCAGGTTCGCCGTTACCATCACAGGCGTTCCTGTCTATGATGCAGCCGTCAAGGGTAACCGCAGCCATGGTCTCCGAGCTGATAGTCCATGCTGCTGCAAACGTCGTCCAACTGTTCGTGCAGATGGTCGTTGTCTTGCAAATGTCCCCATCTGTTGACTCAGGGATCGGGACGTGGCTGCACGATCCGTTACAGCCATGCGGATAAGATGCCTGTCATCTCGACTGCTAGTGATACGAGGCCGTTGGGATCCAGCGCGGCGTTCTGTATTACCCTCCTGAACCCACCGATTCCATATTCTGCTAACAGTCATTGGTTCTCGACCAATGCGAGCAGCAATGTCGCGATACGATAAACTGCAATCGCGATAGGCCACAATTCTACTTTTTATCAAAGTCGGAAACGTGATGGTACGCATTTCTCCTCCTTACACGAGGCATCAAAACAACGTTTCACCAGGCAACGCCGGTCAACTGCTGTCTGTGTACGAGAAATCGGTTGGAAACTTTCCTCGCGTCAGCACGTTGTGGGTGTCGCCACCGGCGCCTACCATGTGTGAATGGTGTAAAAAGCTAATCATTTGCATATCACAGCATATTCTTCCTGTCGGTTAAATTTCGCGTCTGTATCACTTCATCTTCGTGGTGTAGCAATTTTAATGCGCAGTAGTGTACATCGCCCTTGTATAGACCCTCTAAATAGTCCTTCCAACTTTCTGCTTTCCCTTCTTTCCTTAGAACTGGTTTTCCATCAATTAGCACTCCTTCGAAAGGCTATCTGCATACATGGGGGTCTTTCTTTTCCGTTTGCTATGCTGCTGCTTTTAAAGTTCACATTCACCTTAAAGGCCGGTTCCCACTAGGGCTGCCGCGCGTCAAAACCGCGTGGCAGCGACGTGGTTGCCACGGAAACGCCGTCAGCGGCGCGGCGCGCCGAAGTGGGGTCTGCGTCGCGGTTTGCCCATGTGAAAGGGCTGCGGCTGCTGCGTGCCGCGCTCCAGTGCCCCGCCACCAATGACAGAACGCGCTGTGCGTGACGTCAGGTACGGATCCCCCGGGCCACACGAACTTTCGCCGAACCGCGTGGCGCGGACGCGGTGATAGCTATGAAATACTTATCATCCGATTCCAAGGAAACTATTTGGTAGAAAAATTTAATCTTGTGCATCTTACAGCCTGATATCTTCTCTCGACAAAGGACTGAATTTCTTTTCGTTATTCGTCGTGGTTACTTGGTATATCGCATTTATGTAAACCTTTACTCGAAATTTTAATGAGTGTGCAGAGGTAAGAAACGCATTGCGTAGACTTTGCGTACAGTTCATTGTAGGTAATACATTGTTGCGTATGAAATTTATTCAATATATCGAAATTTTTTTAAAACTGAGAGCAGAACGATAGCTATCACCATTCTCGAGATATTGAATGATACGTCGGCGGACGGGCTGATCGGTTGACGCGCGCGGGTCGCTCGCGATGCGACCGATTCTTTGCCCTACTCTTCGTAAATCATGTGGTTGCATCAACCGAAAATTTCGCAGACGGTTCAATAAATCTAAACGTGTTTTTTTGCAAACTATAACTTGTGAAAAGTAATGTATTTTGTCGCATGATAAATATCCAAAATCTATTTATCTACCGAGATATGAAAGTAACTACAGTTTTTCAGAAGAGATAGATGAATTTTTTAAACGGCATTTAATAGCATGTGGAATGAGAAGTTAAACTGAAACTAATTTTCTGGTATGTCATAAGATATAATTTGCTAAGTATCTACAGCTATTGATTATTTCCTTTGGTAAGTAACAAACTTTTTTTCTTGATCCAGTGTACTTTATTGGCTCAAGACACGTTTCGCCTTTTACTTTAAGGCATCGTCGGTGGAATCTAGAATGATTCAGTTTTGTTTTGATATGTGATACTTGCAGATTATAAAGCAGTTCACATCTTTTTTTATATGAATAACTGATTACTTACGGTGAATCGAGTTTTTGGTGGACATCTGCGTTTTCCCTCACCTGATCACATGCTGGAGGTTGAACTAAAACTTAGATTATGGAACATAAGCACATTTTCATTTTCGCTCTCTTTTCTTCTGTCACGCTGATTTGAAGTCGTAACTACAGTGTTTTCACCTCATATCCCTTCTTGTTTGGTTTGTTTATGTATCTGTAGCCAACCTAAAGAATTATATGCTGAAAACTAATGTTTGTTTATTTCTGTGCTCCTTATATCTGTGTGTGTTTGTGTGTGGCTAGCCAGTGTAGTTATAGGAAGTTGAAAGTGAATGCAGTAGTTGCCAGACAGTGATTGAAAGATTTGGTGTTCAGCTGATTTCAGTTTTGGTTTAAATGTTTTGTGGAGGAGTGCATGGAAGAGTAAATTCACTTCTTACATTAATAGATAAAATAGTAGAATAGCATTTCAGCAGATGATTATGATCATCCCAACCCCCTTGTCCTCACTCTTTGACGCCTCATAATATGTCCTGTCAACTAACCCCTCTTGTAGTCAAAGTTGTGCCGTAATTTCCTCTTCCTCCTCTATTTAATTCCGTATCTCTTCTTTAGTTACACGATTCTCATATCTAATCTTCAGTATTCTTATTGATCACCTTGTTTTGAATCGTCCATTGTCTTCTTGACAGAACTGTTCATCGTCCACGTTTCACTTACATACAAGGCTCCACTCCACACAAATACCTCTGTAAAATAGTACCCAACCATTAGAATTTATATTCGATGTGAACAAATTTTCTTTTTCAGAACGATTTTCTTGCTACTGACAGTCTTAATTTTATATCCCCTCTACTTCTGCCTTCTCAATTACTACTTACCTTTCAAGTCAATGAAGTTTTAGAAGTGCAGTTTGGTTTCTGTACAAGTTGTAGATAATCCTGTGTCCCTGTGTTTTACCGATGACACCTCCAGAGCTTCAAAGAATGTTTCAATTAAGATTGTCAAAACCTTTCTCTGAAGATGCAAATGCTATAAACACAGTTTCATGGTTCTTCGGTCTGTCTGCTTAGGTAAGTGGTAGAATTATTATTGCCTTGCGTGTTCAGACATTTCATAGGAATCTAACATTGTGCTTATGTTAGTTTGTACAACCCCTCCCCCTCGCCTCTCTACATATTCGTTCCACATTTTAGCCATCTCTTATTTGCTTAGTTATCGCTTGCCAAATGAGTTCTTGACAGTTGCTTCTCCTTTGAACAAAGTTTCCTTTCTTCTTTCTCGTTTTCATTCTCCTATGTTTTCCAAGTTCAAAATCGCGTTGCGATTTTGGACTTTCTGTCAACGTCATGTTTAGACATTTCTATTTACCATGGCGTACTTCATTTGCTGCATTTTTATATTTTTCCCTCTTGTCAATTTTAATACATCACGTTTCATCTAACGATTTCTTCTCTACCTTTTCCCATTCACATACTCTTCTGCGTTCACCACCTCTTCTCTCAAAGATATCCATTCGTTTTCTAGCGGATTCCTTCCTCTGTTTCAGTCAGTCGTTGCGTTACGGTAACTTTAAGATTATCGAAAAACTGTGGGTCGTGACTTATTCAAGTTCCATCTCCTTAATTTTCTATCATTTACTGTCTCTTTAGTTCTAAACTGCAGCTCGTAACCAATAAATTATTTTAGGTTTGCGTCTGCACGAGGAAATGTCTTATAATTCAAAATTTGGTTTCGAAAACTCTGTTCTAAATATGTATTATTCTTTCGTGATTCTTAAGTAAGGTGCTGGCGATGATTGCATTATGCTCTGTGGGAAATTCTATCAGGTGGCATCCACTTTCATCCCTTCCGCCTGGCCTTTGTGTTCTTACTATTTTCGTGTACCTGCTACTGTATCACATTTTGCATTTTTGTCTCCCTTAACTATCTTTCATCGTACATTGTTTCAATGTGTTAGGAGATAGTGAACAAACGTGAACGGTAGTCATGAAATCTGTTTATGGTGAAATGAGAAAACATGAATAATGAAATATGTGACAGAGTACATTGTACAGAAAATGAAAAATTGGTATGTCTTCACCCAACTTCGTCTTTCCATTATGTAGGTGTAAGATATAGTTAATCAAACACACCGGGCGTTTCAGTGGGTCCCGCCCCGTACCTCAGTGGCTGTCCGTCATTGGCTACCGCTAGCGTCTGCCGCTTCCAGATGGGAATGCCAATACCACGGGCTGCCGCGTCAAAGCGGAAAACGCTTGCCGCTGACGTTGCCGCTTGCCGCGCTGTATTGGGAACCGGCCTTACGTTTCCCACATGTTACGCAGCGGTGCTGGTTATAACTTCTCATCCCCCTATCAGTCATTACTGTCCATGTACCCCTATAGGCATCTTGTTGTCTTCGTGGGCAGATACTTGTTCAGCCAACAAAGGCATAGTAGAAGAAAGATCGTCTAAATACGTAGCCGCGCGGAATTAGCCAAGCGGTCTGAGGCGCTGCAGTCATGGACTGTGCGGCTGGTCCCGGCGAAGGTTCTAGTCCTCCCTCGTGCCTGGGTGTGTCTGTTTGTCCTTAGGATAATTTAGATTAAGTAGTGTGTAAGCTTAGTTACTGATGACTTTATCAATTAAGTCCCATAAGATTTCACACACACACATCTAAATACGTACAAAGCAAAGATCCAAGGCCGCATATCTCGAGTTTCCACACAGCATCTGAAAGTTCGTAAATTTTCAGGTGTTCCGGCAACTAAAATGATTTTGTTTGAAAATACCTTAAAGTTCGCTTAATTTGGATTAACTGTCCTCAATACCAGTAGTAAAATGGCTATGACGTCCATATTTACTGTCGAGCAACTGTTGGTTCAAGTTGGTTGCTAGATTAACTACAGAGTTTCACACGAATGCATCCAGAAGTTTACCAGTCTGACCCGAACAGTTTTTAGTTTCTTTACAGTCACTGGCCGACAGCTATTCGCGAGTTACTGCATCGAGTTGTTCAGTGACCTTAGAAACAAGTGCTCGCCTAAACGTTCCGAGATGATCCCGAAACACACCACCCGAAGTTTAAGTACGACCAGGAAGTTCACAGGCAACTAGATTTCAAACAAAGTGATTTAATCCTTAACTAACGAGATACGGTCTCTCAGACTGCGCGAAAATTTTCGAACTCGCTCTCCAAGGCCGGTTGTGGTGGAATGCTTCTACACTCCCCCTATCCTCCTTAAATTGCCAAGTCTACGATGTTTTGCTGTCACTTGCGCTATCGCCCTCTGTTTTTATTGTTGACACGTGCTAGTGATAGGTGTTGGAGTCTCCTAGATCGCGCCTCGTGAACTACGTAGCTGTTTTCTTCAGTACGGTACCGTATAGCTCAAAACGTATTCACACGAATGTGCCAGTTTTAACTTTCCCGAGTTTGATGAAATAGTTAGTCGGTCTATGGAAGAAGGTGTCAGCGATATAGATCAAGAAAGGAATAAAAACGACGAAGATTTTACATTAGCCAGTGATCACAGTTCTGCTATCGAACAAGAGTGTCATTCAGAGAAAGAACGTCAGGGAAGTTGTGATGGGGATCTGTCTGTTTTTTCAATGAAATACTTAAAGTGTCTCTTAAAATCGAATGTGTTCTGAGTGGTGATAAGAAAAATGTAGTTCCCAGCAATCCATGTGAATATGGCAGAGTTTCTTTCTGTAGTTATCGGATGGAATCTTGATGCGCAAAACTAAACTCTGGAATTGAGTTCTATATGCAAATTTATTTGCTACAGAGATTGTATAATTTTTCAGAACGTAAAATTCAGTACTCTGATAGTCCGTTTCGCTGAACTACACTCCTGGAAATTGAAATAAGAACACCGTGAATTCATTGTCCCAGGAAGGGGAAACTTTATTGACACATTCCTGGGGTCAGATACATCACATGATCACACTGACAGAACCACACGCACATAGACACAGGCAACAGAGCATGCACAATGTCGGCACTAGTACAGTGTATATCCACCTTTCGCAGCAATGCAGGCTGCTATTCTCCCATGGAGACGATCGTAGAGATGCTGGATGTAGTCCTGTGGAACGGCTTGCCATGCCATTTCCACCTGGCGCCTCAGTTGGACCAGCGTTCGTGCTGGACGTGCAGACCGCGTGAGACGACGCTTCATCCAGTCCCAAACATGCTCAATGGGGGACAGATCCGGAGATCTTGCTGGCCAGGGTAGTTGTCTTACACCTTCTAGAGCACGTTGGGTGGCACGGGATACATGCGGACGTGCATTGTCCTGTTGGAACAGCAAGTTCCCTTGCCGGTCTAGGAATGGTAGAACGATGGGTTCGATGACGGTTTGGATGTACCGTGCACTATTCAGTGTCCCCTCGACGATCACCAGTGGTGTACGGCCAGTGTAGGAGATCGCTCCCCACACCATGATGCCGGGTGTTGGCCCTGTGTGCCTCGGTCGTATGCAGTTCCGATTGTGGCGCTCACCTGCACGGCGCCAAACACGCATACGACCATCATTGGCACCAAGGCAGAAGCGACTCTCATCGCTGAAGACGACACGTCTTCATTCGTCCCTCCATTCACGCCTGTCGCGACACCACTGGAGGCGGGCTGCACGATGTTGGGGCGTGAGCGGAAGATGGCCTAACGGTGTGCGGGACCGTAGCCCAGCTTCATGGAGACGGTTGCGAATGGTCCTCGCCGATACCCCAGGAGCAACAGTGTCCCTAATTTGCTGGGAAGTGGCGGTGCGGTCCCCTACGGCACTGCGTAGGATCCTACGGTCTTGGCGTGCATCCGTGCGTCGCTGCGGTCCGATCCCAGGTCGACGGGCACGTGCACCTTCCGCCGACCACTGGCGACAACATCGATGTACTGTGGAGACCTCACGCCCCACGTGTTGAGCAATTCGGCGGTACGTCCACCCCGCCTCCCGCATGCCCATTATACGCCCTCGCTCAAAGTCCGTTAACTGCACATACGGTTCACTTCAACGCTGTCGCGGCATGCTACCAGTGTTAAAGACTGCGATGGAGCTCCGTATGCCACGGCAAACTGGCTGACACTGACGGCGGCGGTGCACAAATGCTGCGCAGCTAGTGCCATTCGACGGCCAACACAGCGGGTCCTGGTGTGTCCGCTGTGCCGTGCGTGTGATCATTGCTTGTACAGCCCTCTCGCAGTGTCCGGAGCAAGTATGGTGGGTCTGACACACCGGTGTCAATGTGTTCTTTTTTCCATTTCCAGGAGTGTATTTAAAATAACGACACAAAATTATGGACTTTTGTGTGATTAAAAGTAAAATGCTGCAGGCTTTGTTTAGTTCAATAAAATAAACTAGAGGCATTTAAACAACGCTTAAATAACTGTGAAAATAAATGTTATATAGCGCTAATTATAAATTTCTTATGATTTTTGCCTTTAAACATAGGGATCCCAGAGACTCCACCTCGTGGTGTACGTTAGAGAAAAGTCACTTCGCGAGCTAAGGATTAAAATTTCCAGACTTTCACTTTAATGTTGAAAACTAAAGTCACTTTATACTTCCGATAACGGAACCGATGGAACTTAAGGTTTCCTTAATCTTAACAGAAATTCGCGAGCAGCAGTTCCACACTCATCTGTACAATAAAAAGATCACGACCATCTCTCCGAGACACAGAACTATATCACAAAGCACTAAATAAAGCGAGTGAACTTCTTAGTCCCTACTGACTCGTGATTTATGGAGCCAAACAAAAGAGGTCTAGCCCCCTATTATTCGTGGTAGTTCCTAAGTCATCCAATGCCATGAAATTTAGTTGCAATTTTATGGACAACCTTCAGCTGTAGAATGGAATGACATCAATAAAAACAAAGACCGGGACTCGAAGCAAGGTCTCCCACACATCACGAGTGGTCGCCTTACCATTTAGCTGTCCGTGCACGACTCACTGTCAGACGAAAACTTTCATATGTCATGAGCCATGCACCAACAACCTGTACTCATGCTTCCATTGCGTATATTCCAAAACAGGTAAGACATTCATCCAATAGCATTAAAGACAGCAGTTTACAAATGAAACTCTGAATTTTGGAAAACGAATCTAATTTATATTAAATGAAAGACTAAATGATTTATCACGTAAAATTTCTTCATGCTGCTTTTTATACAAAACGTCACATATCTAGTCACATGATTCATAACCACACGAGAATTCTCTCATGCATTAATTTTACACAGTTTTTAATGAAGTAAAACCTTCACACTTAACGTGTCTTCTCCATACACTCTGTCTGTCTCTCCAGCAAAACATTATTACATAATAAATTTTAAAGTGGTTGCAATTACGTGAGCAGCTATAATAATGTAACCAAAGAAAGTATAGAAAATTAGCTACTGTGAACTGAATCGTTTTAGTTATAGACTCATCTAATACTATAGATCAATGCAATTCAGTTCCTAACTCAGTCCGTAACACCAGAAAAATCGTTATGAATTTTAGCTAAAAATTAATATTTCGAAAGGTATTGAAGATACTGAAACGGCATTTTTACAGTATAAAGTATTATCAACATAATTCCGTATGTGGAGTACCAAAAAGGATCGAACAAAATTTAATTATATTTCTTTAGATACATAGGAAGTGTCAATAATGAGATAGTACACTCACCACCAAGCTTATGACCCGGACCCTCCAAGCGGCAGCTGTGTGTATCTGAAAAGAAAAACAATTTACTTTAAATGCGAACATTGTAGGTTAGGCTTTACCGTGACTGTTATTGACATTAAATGAAAACATCACGTTTACTGTTACCAGTCTGCTAACAGTAAACGTGTTGTTTTCATTTAAAAACAATTTATAAAAAGTAAATTAGAAACCTGAGAAACTGCTCTCTCCTCTCTCTGGCTAAATGACAAGACACACTTGTACATCGTTTACTTTACTGCAAGGAGGAAAGACTCAGATGAATTGGTTACTCTGAAAGATGGCGGTACCTTCTGGGCAGCCACTGCCGTGGTAATACTCACCAAGCAGTTCCCGCTTCATTTTGTTTCGGTGATTATCATACAATTTTATCCAACTTTGGAGTATCTAAATTTTTCCTGATCGATGTTAATCTAATGGACTATTAGGGTTAGGGTAAATAACTGATTGATCTCACAGTACTACTTGCATGACTTCAGTAGGAGTAGTAGAATTAAACTGGGCTGTAGAGACAGATGGATTCTGGAGGTGATCATTACATTAGCGGCAGCTTTAAAACTTTTCCCAAGCAGCAGGCGAGCTCTCAGAACTTTCTCATTGCTAGCCTTCCGTCGTTGTCGCCGAAACTGGTCGTGGACCCTGGACGGCAGTGGTTTATCGGCCACTAATCAGGCAGTCGGCCTCGTTCCTCTGGCGTCTGAAGCAAGAGGTGGTAACGCCGTGGCTGAAAGCGAAATGACACTTCATTAGGGACTGGCGGCTCCGGGCATCCTGGCGCTGGCCTAACCACTTCATTAGCGAGTGGAAGTGGTGTGAGAGTCTGGTCTTATTATCCTTTCTGCGCATCCAGGAAAGCTGTGTTGGGCTGGCGCCCGGCTAATGTGTTCATTACAACAACAGCGTACCTTGGGAGACGGGATGACGAATTTCTTCGGAAACCATGTTTCTGAGATGCCGCCACACGTCACCAAAGCGGCGACCACTAAATCGTTCTATCAACGAGATGGAGCTTGTTTTCACTAGGAAGCTTTCCTCATCTTGTGAAATGCGCTGTTGGTTCGGCTGCAGGACCTCCAGGCACTTTGTACTGTCTTTTCGGAGAACAGAATATGTACTGCGCTGCAGTGATTGGTTGAGAAATATCGGGTCTCCCTGCTGTAAACATGATTGCCACGGTAACCATTGGTGGGCCATGATAGCCTTATTCAAGAACATTGGGCGGAACGGCTGTTTTTTGGAAGATTTTGAGCAACGGGAGAGCTGTGGACTTGCTCCCAGACCGTCACGGAGCACAGACGCTAGAGCTCTCCCGTTTCTAAAGAGAGAGCAGTTAATTATAAACTCGTCTGCACACCTGGGTGAAACTTTAATATTTTCGCGGACGTGAGACAATCACCGGTGGACGTGGGGTCATCTCCAGTAAGGCGCGTCACCAAACATTGCAGCTTTGGCAGCTCCCGCACGCAGATGACGGCATCTCCTCTTTCTCCGGCTGTATCAGTAACGTTGTGTAGTTTCGGCAAATTCAGTATCTAATCAATCGTTTTCGCGCCATCTTTTTTATAGCATCCTTGTGCCTGCAGTAGTCACTCCCAGTGTCCATGGCATGCTTAATTATATTTTGATGCAAGAGAACAATTTGTGAAATGATACAGCAGAATGTGCTTGCCTAGATTGGCATTCTTCCACGTACAGTAGCCAGTCTCATCTATACATAAATTCCAGTTAGATTCCCCAAGTCTATTGCCAACCACCCTGAGTTGGTGTTAATGAAATGTTTAATTTTACGTCAAGTTAGTTAACCCATTAGTGATGCACACAGGGGCCACTGTTTAACGAATGTCAAAATTCCTTGCGCTATTGATAAATGTGGCACCTCTTGGGTGTGGTGGTTATGACTTTCTAGTCATTTGGCAGATGGAGAACTCCCGCCACCATAAGCTAGCTTGGAACTTTACAGCACGTCACATGCTGAGTTCGCTTTGGGTGCAGCTATAGAAACTAAAAATTGCGGCTTCTGTGTTGATGACAAATTACAAGCCAATATAGGTACGTATGTTTGAACAAGGATAGTGGCCAAACCTTTTTGTCAGTTATACAAAGACAGCTACCCCAATGAACCCTACATGTCTCTTGTCCCTTCGCTAAAGATTCCAGGAAGATTTTCCAATGCTGGGAATGGAGCTGTCGCTGATCAGTATGCCAGCACTGATGCTAATTGTAAAATGCTAGTGACTGGTATAAAGGTGAACAATAAATGAAAATGAAGCAGGCTATTGGCAAATGACAAGAATGCGAATATGGTTTTTGGAACAGTGACTGTGATGTTTGAAGTCGTTTTCAGAATTTGCTGAGGAAGGGTAATTAATACAACCTGAAGCCGTCGATTTCATCGTTTATAATAAATATAATCTGCTATGTAGTAAGCACAAATTAAACTACCTTAACAACCTGCCACGATGGCAGGTGTTTTTTGGCAACTGTTGGAAATAAACTTGTGAAATGCCCTGCCAGCAAATAGCTCCTCTTAAGGCAATAACCAGTGAGAATCCTTTCCTGCTGCCCATGAAGCTAATTAGCAGATAAGGTAGTATGTTTCAAGACAACTTGGAGATTCGAGGAGCTCATGGAAACAAGGCTACCTCCTCCCTAGACACACAAAGTAACTCATGACCCTTTGCCATCCAAGTCGTTATTTAAATGAGATTAACATTTCTGATGAAGAGAGCAATTGTAGTGAAACATTATATACTTTCAAGTTTATCGCCAGTGACATTATTGTCGATTATGACAAAGTACCTGTAATAGTCGTTGAAGATGCTACAGCTTGTTTTAATGTCATTTTGAAACAGCAGTTCAGATTTCCCAAAACTAAGTCATCCCTGTCCAAACAACCGCGATCTTACAAAATTAAATTGATATTATATGAAGACTTCAACACTTAATAATGATTTTTTATGTGCTGCTACGGAAGGACGTTGCAGATCAGATGTTTTCATAAGAAATAAGGTGGTTCTCCAAAGAAATGGCGCGGAGAGTAATATACGGAGAACACTGGTAAGAAGAAGGGATATAATAGGTTCTTCACGTTCTCCCAGCGTACATCATGACGAAATTGTTCACGGGCAAACGGGCGACTGAGTGTTACTGTCAAATTTCAGCAAACGACCTCATTGCCATCCTCTTGGAGGTAGGCGTGGCGCTTTTATCTTTTCCCTCCTCCTTTCCACCATCGGTATGATTCGCATCCAAGTAAGCATGCTGGCGGCACCTCCGCTGCTCCTCCACCTGCCTCCATAATCAGTTCATCGTGGGGTGTCACCTTCCTCGTCCCATCTTCTCAATGAGACTGACTGAAGGTTCACAGGTGGTACTAAGGACTTAGCCACTAATACGATCGACTAGTAGTTCCCTTACTCTAATCTCGATAGGTGCTATAATACAGGCATGGTGAATCGTTCAGCACAGGTGCAGAGCTCCTGCACGCTTGGAGATGATTGTCTCCCGAGGACACACACATTCTCCCAATAAAACACCGCACTGACTGAGCCTAAAGAACACAGGGAAAGAAGTGAAAGTAGGGGGATTGGTGGGAGTAAACGGAACGTTTTGCATGGCAGTGTAGTCGCGCATAGAACGATGAGCGGCACGCATGTGGTATCGTTTAATATTTCATATTTTCCAGGAACACAAATCACAAACAAGAGATATTTTCATTACTGTTTCTCTATTTTGGAATGCTGAAGACACAATAAAAATTTATATTTGATACTGTCGGCAAGCAGACACACGCAGGCAATGTCACATATTTTTGTAACTCAGGTTGCCACGTATTCGTGAAATATTTAGAATCCTCATCTAAAAACACCTCCTTTAGTCTTAGACTAAAGGAGGAACCAGTACAGGACAGGATAGAAAAATCAAGACTGCAGTGGTATGGATACATGAAGAGAATGGATGAGGGAAGAATTCCAAAGAGGATGTTTGATCTGCAACTGGAGGGGAAGAGGCCCAGAGGAAGACCAAGTGATAGATGGGTGAAGGGAGTGAAGGAATGTGTGAGGAGAAGAGGAGAGAACTGGACGAAGGTGGAAGAGGGGGAATGGTGGAAAGACAGAAGATGGAGAGGCTTGTGTTCCCGACAGACCCAGCCAGTGGCTGGAAACTGTCCAAGATGATGATGATGATCTAAAAACACATTTCTCTCACATGTCTTTATCGAGATATTGTACCATGTTTGGAACCTCGTTATGGAGACGTGGAAACTCTTCCCAAGGAAAGCGTCTTATGACATTCTTTTCTTCATCAGTCTTCGGAATGGTTTGTGCGGCCTGTCACGAATTTCTCTCCTGTAACAACATCTTCATATTAGAGTAGCACTTGCAACCTACGGTCTCAGTTACTTGCTGGATGTATTCCAATCTCCGTCTTCCTCCACAGTTTTTGCGTTCTGCAGCTCCCTCTGGGATCATGGAAGTTATTCCCTGATGTTTTAACAGATGTCCTCTAATTCTGTTGCTTCTCCTTGTCAGTGTTTTCCACATATTCCTTTCGTCTCCGATTCTGTGGAGAACCCCTTCATTCCTTAACTTATCAGTGCACCTCATTTTCAACATTCGTCTGTAGCACCACATCTCAAGTGCTTCGATTCTCCTCTGTTCCGGTTTTCCAAGTCTCACACATTTCTTCCTCAACTTAAGCCCTATGTTTTATACTAGTGTACTTCTCTTGCCCAGGAATGAGCTTTTTGCCAGTGCTAGTCTGCTTTTGATGTCCTCCTTGCTCCATTCCCACCGGAAGTTCGAGTCCTCCCTCGGGCATGGGTGTGTATTGGTCTTAGCATAAGTTAGTTTAAGATAGTTTAAGTATTGTGTAAGTCTAGGGACTGATGACCTCAGCAGTTTGGTACATTAGAAATTCACACACATTTGAACATTTGATAGCAATGTCATCAGCGAATCGTACCATTGATATTGTTTCACCTTGAATTTTGATTCAACTCCTGAACATTTCTTTTCTTTCCATCATTCCTTCTTCGATGCTCAGATTGAACAATAAGGACGAACGACTGCATCCCTGTATCACACTCTTTTTAATCCGAGCAATTCGTTCTTGGTCGTCCACTCTTATTATTCCCTCTTGGCTCTTGTGCATATTGTATATGACACGTGCCTCTATTAACTTACCTCTATTTACAACATCTTACACCATTTTATATTGTCGAAAGCTTATTCCATGTTGACAACTGCAATGAACCTGTCTTTATTTTTCTTTAGTCTTGTTTCCATTATCAACCGCAACGTCAGAATTGCTTATCTGCTGCCTTTACCTTCCCTAAAGCTAGAGTGAACCACATGTAACACATCCTCAGTTTGCTTTTCCCTTCTTCTGTATATTATTCTCGTTAGAAACTTCACTGCAGCAGCTGTTAAGGTTTTTATTTATCGTATGACGATACAGATCATATACATAATTTTAAGAGTATATAGTGTAAGAAATAACAAGCAAAATAGAGGTACCGATTCAAATATCCAAAGTATTATGCTAAATTATGTACACATTACACAAGTTCTTAGATTTCTAAGTCCAATCTGTTGATGCTGATGAGCCCTTCAGGTGATGCATAGTGGATGTCATCTATTGATCCCCCGAAGGCTCGTTTCGGGCATTCCCCAAGAATGTGATTTATTATTTGCAGGGCAGCTCCACAGTCACAATCTGGAGATGTTGCCCAGCTCCATTTGTGCTTGAGATGTCATCTATTGATCCCCCGAAGGCTCGTTTCGGGCATTCCCCAAGAATGTGATTTATTATTTGCAGGGCAGCTCCACAGTCACAATCTGGAGATGTTGCCCAGCTCCATTTGTGCTTGAGATATCCGCAGTTCCCTTGTCCTGTTCGGATGCGGTTGATGATTCTCCACTGCCGTCTGGGGAGTGTGAAACCTGGAACTCGCATGGAAGGATTTTCAACCAGATGACAATTGAACACTGACGTTTCTTCCCACTGAATTCTCCATACTTAGTTGACGTTAAAGTCGGAGGCTTCAGGATGTTATGGAGTTCGCCAAGGCGGTTTTCTTGACTTCAGACGCTGATGTTCTGCTATTAATATATCGCTGTGTACGGGTAGCTGGGGGTTCTTCTGAATGTTTCTCCAGATCTTCAGGAGAGCATCTGATTTTCGTAGAGCTGCAAGTTGGATGTTCCTTAAAACTGGTACCCATCTAGTTTGAGAGCTACGTATGCAGCCTGTGATAAGTCGCATTGTCTGGTTGAGTTGCACATCTATCTTGCTACAGTTACTCGCGTCCGTGATATACCCTAAGTCACACGTAGCTCTTGGGTGGCTCTAAATGAGTAACAACAGGATGAGACCGAACAGCCCAAAAATGTCTCTGGGTCATAGAACGCAGATCTATTAAGGTGATTGTGTCATTATCATCGCACTTGTCAGCTCTTGCAGTCTTCTGCATTGTATCGAACTTATTTTTTTCAGAAAGTCAGATGGTAAGTCGCCAGATTCATACGTTCTACACACCAACTTGAATCATCGTTTTGTTGCCACTTCCCAATGATTTATGGAATTCTGATGGAATATTATCTGTGCCTTCTGCGTTATTTGATCTTACGTCCCTCAAAGCTCTCTTAAATTTTTATTCTAATACTGGACCCCCTATCTCTTCTAAATCGACTACTGTATCTTCTTCTGTGGCATTAGACAAATCTTCCACCTCATAGAGGCCTTCACTGTACTCTTTCCACCTATTCGCTCTCTCCTCTGCATGTAACAGTACAATCCTCGTAGCACTATTAATGTTACCACCCTTTTTTTAATTTCACCGGATGTTATTTTCACTTTCCCATATGCTGCGTCAATCCTTCAGACAATCATTGCTCTTTCGATTTCTTCACATTTTTCATGCAACTATTTCGTCTTAGCTTCCCTGCACTTCTTATTTATTTCATTCCTCAGCGACTTATATTTCTCAATTCCTGAATTTCCCTGGACAATTTTATACTTCCTTCTTTCATCGATCAATTGAGGGATCTCGTCTGTTATCTGTAGTTCCTTCGGGGTTACCTTTTATGTACCTATGTTTTTCTTTCCAATTTCTGTGAGTGTCGTTCTTAGAGATGTCTATTCTTCTTCAACTGGACTGCCTACTGAGCTATTCCTCATTGCCGTATCTATAGCCTTAGAGTTCTTAAAGCATATCTCGTCATTCCTTAGTACTTCCGTACCTCACTTCTTTGCATACTGATTCTTTCTGACTAATCTCTTAAAATTAAGCCTAATCCTCATCACTAGTACGTTGTGATCTGAGTCTATATTTGATCCGGGGTATGCCTAGCAATCCAGTATCTCTTTTTGGAATCTCTGGCTGACCATGATGTAATCTATTTGAAATCTTCCCGTATCAGCCGGGCTTTTTCGAGTACACCTCCTGCTCTTGTAATTTTCAAATGAGTATTCGCTATTACTAGCTGAAATTTATTAGAGAACTCAATAGGTTTTTCATCTTTCTCATTTCTTGTACCAAGGCCATATTCGCCAGCTACCTTTTCATCTGCTCTCTCACTTACAATTGCATTCCAGTCCCCCATGACTACTAGATTTTCATCTCCCTTTACGTATTGTATTACTCTTTCGATACCCTCACATACTATCTGTCTCTTCATCTTCAGGTTGGGACGTTGATGGCACTCAAGGTACACCATTTTCTACTGCTGTTAACATTACTCTATACAAATGTGAAAAGAAATCCTGATCTTCTTTCCATTTCACTTCACTGACCGCTACTGTATCCAGGTTGATTCTCAGCATTTCCCTTTCCAGATTTTCTAGTTTCCCTACAATGTTCAAGCTTCTGGCATTCCACGCCCCGACTCGTAGAATGTTATCCTGTTGGTGGTTATTAAGTCTTTTCCTTATGTTCGCCTCCCCCTTGACAGTGCACTTCCGGAGATCCGAATGCGGGACTATCCACATTTGCCAATGAAGAGATCATCATGACACTTTTCTTCAATTTATGACTACTGGGCAGTTTTAACGCAAAATAATTCGTCTTTTAAACGGGAGTTACAGTGCACATCGATCAGTTCAATCTTCACATGCCACGCTCACAGGTGTGCTCTCAACTTGAGCGGCAAATGGTCTCGAAAACAGCTCAAAATAGATATAAAATTGGTATTGCCCTCAAAACCTATATAAAATTATTGTTGTACTTGTTTCAACACTACAATGAACTCTACAAAATTCATGCCCATCTTAAAGTTGAGTATAGGAAAGTGTACGGTGCTGTTGTCAGAAATTGTCCCTTCCATAATGCGATTTTCTTTTTAAATACATTCCCATGAAATCAGAAATAAAACGTTTCTCACCTTGCAACGTCTTATTATAAGCAGTGTGCAGCGAAGTTCACTTAAAAATGCGAAGCCAGCCGCGGTGGTCTAGCGGTTCTAGGCGCTCAGTCTGGAACCGCGCGACTGCTACGGTCGCTGGTTCGAATCCTGCCTCGGGCATGGATGCGTGTGATGTCCTTAGGTTAGTTAGGTTTAAGTAGTTCTAGGGGACTGATGACCACAGATGTTAAGTCTCATAGTGCTCAGAGCCTCTTAAAATGCGAGATCTGCAATCCATTCCATACATTCTAATTTTCATTCCTATCCTGTTTAGTTGAATTTCTGAAGAAGAAAACGTTAAACACTAATCCCCTCCTCCTCGAAAACACGTAAGGAAACTATTGTTTTCTTTGTAAATGATAAATAACAACAGTCTTTGGCTGGTTGGTCTCATTGTTGGAATATTCGCTAGTGTAGTGTTGGGCAGTTGCATGTGAACAGCTCGTAGCGCTTGGCACTTGGAGGTGAACCGCCAGCAGTGGTGGATGTGGAGAGAGAGACGCCAGTGTCCGCCAGATAAAGGAAATTCGTAAGGATGGATGTCATGAATTGATATATATGATAACTTTTGAACATTATGAAGGTAAATACATTGTTTCTTCTCTATGAAAATCTTTCATTTGCTAACTATGCCTATCAGTAGTTAATGCCTTCAGTACTTAAATCTTTTATTTAGCTGGCAGTATTGTCGAGCAACGAAGATTTTTGTGAGGTAAGTGATTCATGAAAGGTATAGCTTTTTGTTAATTAAGGCCATTCTTTTGTAGGGATTATTGAAAGTCAGATTTCGTTGTGCTAAAATATATTGTGTGTCAGTTTAGCGATGTTCAGAATAAGTAAAGAGAGAGCTGTCTGAGTACATTCAGTCTCACTCAGCTGTCTTTGTATCAAATAACGTAGATGTTTTCCAGCACTGTTACTCATAATTTCTCCAAGGAGACGCTTCATACTGAACGACGGTACTTGTAAATACAAATAAAGTGTGAACGTAATAGACAGTGAACAATGAAAAGTGATGAACTGCCCCCAAGTAAGAGTATGTGCCGAGTAATTATTCGGAGGACGGCATCGTCGACTTCAGCAAACTGAGCCAGCGTCATTCAAGGAGGCTACGTAATCGAACATTAGAAAAGAAAATTCGTAGCCCAGGAGAGCTGTAATGAAGTACAAGTTATAACCTCTGTGAAATATTTTCCCTTTGTTTCTGTATTAAAACTATGGACAGCTCTAGCTGATTCTTTTTGTGCCGCTTACTTCCTGCCGTCTATCCTGTCTGCATAGAAAGCAGAAGGTGAATCATTACTCGACTTAAAATTCAGATTAATTACATACAATTCAAAGCGTAATTTACATTGTTTAAGTATCTCCTCTCCAAACCTTGTTTTCGAATATAATTTACAGGATTATGATAGGGAGTGAAAACGACGTTGGTGTTACTGATACGGAGTTGCTGTTGTTCGGCCACCATTGCTGCAGCCCTAAATACATAATGCATGATTAAGAAAAAGAACATGTGTCTTCCCAAAGTTTGATTTTCGAAGTCCGATCCACTGAAAGAAACATTGCCATTCAGCACGAAAAATAGCACTTAAATGCTTCTGTTTCTTTCTACCGTCAAGCATCACTTTTAGTAGTGGACCAAAAATCACTGATTGTGACGATTTTTAAACCCACTCCCGTCATTTACACAATTCTGCTTTATCTTTTTGCTAATAGTATGCAAATAAATAACATTTAACCATTTTCGAAAGATAGGAGGAGTTCTAGGGCCGTAAAACGTGGCACCAAAAGCCGGAAGAGGTAGAGTCGCATCACACTGCTAAATGAAATATCGCGCTGTACTGAGCAATGCGAGAAGGACAGAGCGAAGATGAAATTACCAAGTGGTGCCACGCCACTGACAACACACGCGCAGTACGTTGTGCACACGTAAAGTTCTGCACGCCTTGGCCGACACTGCTTTGGTGAGACAGTGCTAGAAGTTCGACTTCTGTATTGTAACCTTAGTATGCTCATAATCCATTCTGTGTGATTTCGACACACCTGTGATTTCCGACTCGTTAAGCTGCTGCAGTCTGGTGTGCCGCTGGTTTTGTCAGCAAAGATCATTAGACGTACGCACAGTCCGACACAAATCAGTATCGCCACACTGGCAGGATATCTGAGAGAACCCTTATCTCCGTAGTTCGAGTTCATCTTTAACAGTGAGCAGCACCCCTGTTTTAGCTGGTTGGCGAGAGACGGTCTTCCCTTGGTGTTTCCGGAGATTTCATCATATTTTTCCAGGTAATGTACCACAAAAAGCGATAAATGCAACGGTCGCATCCACCCTAGGTTGCATTTCTATTTCTGCTGGTTGTGGAGTAGGGTGTGTCGTAGGGCTCTCTGAATTTGTTACTCCTTGTAGTCATTTTTCCTTAAGACCTTCCTCAAATGTTTTCGTTGAGACTTTTCAGTGAGAGAGAGGGAGGCAGTTAGTGGCAACTGTCGGCATGTAAGTATTAGTCGGTGTGCGTCTTCTTCCAGTAAACGCTGCGGTCCAACTTGCGGTTCGCTCTTCTTTGTACCAGGACATCCAGAAAGAGGAGTACTCCATCCTCCTTGAAGCCCAGGGCAAAACTAATGTATGTAACTGAGAAGTGATTCAGCTTGTGCCTTCCACGCCGCCATATGACGAAGGTATTGTCAACATACCGGAAGAAACAGGTACGCTTCTAAATAGCTGATTCCACGGCTACCTCCTCGAAATGTTTCATGTATGTGCTAGAGGCAATTGGTGAAAGTGGACTCCCATTGTCTACTCTTTCCATTTGTTTTTAGTAATCACCGCCGAAAAGGATGTATCTCGGTGTCAATAGATGCCTAGAAAGGATTGTCATCTCTATGTCAAATTAAATTTCTGTTCAAGTATTCTAAGTATTCATGTAAAGGCACTGTGATAACAAGAGAGACAACGTCGAAGCTTGCAATGATGTCTGTATTCACAAAATCTTTGGATTTGCGAATGTAACACTTCCAGACATATGTGTCTAACGGGATATCCTCCTCTAACATTACTTTTCCTCAACAGTAGTTGTTGATAGCCTTACTGTTTTTCGAATTTTACACAGGTTAATATTACTTCAGTTGCTTTTCCGAAAACTTTCGTCTAATTTAATACACAGTATTCTATATTTCAAGCTAAGACTTATGAAACGGGATTACTTTATAAAATATTTTAGTTTCGATGTTGTAATCGATAGGTACTAGTTCCGAATGCACAGTTAAAATTACTTTTCTTAGAAACATCGTAAATTACGAATTATTTGCACATTTAAATATTCTATTATTAACTAAACAATCCTGTACTGTTTAATATTTTTATTTGTGGACTCATTTACGAAATAGTAATCGAAATTAATAATGTAACGAAAACTAGCAGGAATTCGTTTGTTAAGAAAAATTGTAAACCCTTTGGAATATTAAACGTGGGCTTCCGTGGCCATTTTCACAGTCAACAAAACGAAAACACCCTGAGGAAATTCACTTGCAACAGTGGTCGTAACGTCGGTAGCTTTTTCATATTGATAACGCGGTCACAAATCCAGAAAAATTTTATTGACCCTTTCGAATGTTGTTATTATCGCAGTGTGTGAGAGTCGTAAGCTTGCCTCTGAAGTGAGCGGAGGTATTTTTGTATAATAAGTGCGAACAATGTCTTTTCGGCTTTGTAGAAAATGTGAAAATCAAAATAACGTATGTTATACTAAAATGTGAGAAAATCTGTATAAAATATATTTGCATAAAAAAATATTCTGCAAAAACCTTCAAATCTATTTAGTTCCAATCAGCTGTGGGGACCTAATGTTAGATTTTCAGTTTCAAGAATCCGACGCATACACAAGAAGAACTGGAGCCGTCTCAACATGACAAGCTAAGTAAACTTGTAAGTTTATTCTAATCCTCGCTCCTCTCAAATCCTTGTAAAAGACTCTGCTTATTAATTACTTGGACTGGGCAATGCTTAATGTGGACATACATGGATGAAGGAAGGAGGGGGAAGATTACAAGGGCTAAGCAGTTCCTTGCGATACGTAGCATGTCAGTACGTCGAGGCACAAATGTTGCTAACATTGGTATTTTAGGGAAATGTAGAGTATAACACATTAGGGGAAGAAAGGTTTGGAATATATACAACAGATCATTAAGAACGTTGATTGTGCTACTCTGTGACGAAGAGGTCGTACAAGAGGGGAGGTCGTGGCGGAACGCATCGAACAGTTGGTTGACTGGTGACCGAAACAAAGAGAAAATATGGAGAATAACATAAAACAATCATCTTGGTTAGTAGGGATGGTGAGCGCAGTGATGGCGAGAGTATTTCAAGAGCGCAGTGAGACAAGCAAGACAGTGCATAACACAGCTGCCTGCATGCCTACGCAAGTGTGTGGGTGGTGTGTGTGTGTGTGTGTGTGTGTGTGTGTGTGTGTGTAAGCGCTGTGCCGGTACGTGTTTGCGTGTGTACAAGTCAGGCAGTCGCGCTGCAATTAGCGCGTGTGATCGATGCGCCGGTGTCGTCGCCGCCGGCTTGGCAGCCGCCTCCCGCTGGACACATCCGACCCCATCACGACCCCTAATCACCTGCCCGCGAGCGCTGGATGTCAAGTGCTTAACGGGATCCGGACACTTGTTATGTATCTCCCACTCAGCGGTGATGCCGTAATTTAATTTCGCTTTAACAGTAGTTTACCTTTGCGGGATATACAGAGTTATTATAAATTATCAGCTGTTGAGATTCATAGTGGCCATAATGGCACCTAAACGCATTGTAACAGAGAAGAGTGGAGTACTTTGTTCCGTTATTATTTCGCTCAGGGATATCTTTATGTGGTTCCTCCTTAAAACTAGCACGAACGCCGAATCGACGGATATTGTAATCAGTGAACGTGGGAGAGAAAAAAGTAACCAAACTATTCAACGAAAACAGGCGCGAGTACCTGGTTGGATTCACAACAGAGTAGTACAGAGTGGCCACGCTGCACCAATGTCTCAGTCCACTCGCTAGGCGACCCATAGGACGAAGTCACTATCTATCCTGTTTCTCAGGGCTGCCTCAGCCCACAATAGTTCACCGCTCTGCGCAGGCTGCCACCCGCGTAGTGGCTAGTACAGGGTGTTTCAAAAATGACCGGTATATTTGAAACGGCAATAAAAACTAAACGAGTAGCGATAGAAATACACCGTTTGTTGCAATATGCTTGGGACAACAGTACATTTTCAGGCGGCCAAACTTTCGAAATTACAGTAGTTACAATTTTCAACGACAGATGGCGCTGCAAGTGTTGTGAAAGATATAAAAGACAACGCAGTCTGTGGGTGCGCCATTCTGTACGTCGTCTTTCTGCTGTAAGCGTGTGCTGTTCACAACGTGCAAGTGTGCTGTAGACAACATGGTTTATTCCTTAGAACAGAGGATTTTTCTGGTGTTGGAATTCCACCTCCTAGAACACAGTGTTGTTGCAACAAGACGAAGTTTTCAATGGAGGTTTAATGTAACCAAAGGACCGAAAAGCGATACAATAAAGGATCTGTTTGAAAAATTTCAACGGACTGGGAACGTGACGGATGAACGTGCTGGAAAGGTAGGGCGACCGCGTACGGCAACCGCAGAGGGCAACGCGCAGCTAGTGCAGCAGGTGATCCAACAGCGGCCTCGGGTTTCCGTTCGCCGTGTTGCAGCTGCGGTCCAAATGACGCCAACGTCCACGTATCGTCTTATGCGCCAGAGTTTACACCTCTATTCATACAAAATTCAAACGCGGCAACCCCTCAGTGCCGCTACCATTGCTGCACGAGAGACATTCGCTAACGATATAGTGCACAGGATTGATGACGGCGATATGCATGTGGGCAGCATTTGGTTTACTGACGAAGCTTATTTTTACCTGGACGGCTTCTTCAATAAACAGAACTGGCGCATATGGGGAACCGAAAAGCCCCATGTTGTAGTTCCATCGTCCCTGCATCCTCAAAAAGTACTGGTCTGGGCCGCCATTTCTTTCAAAGGAATCATTGGCCCATTTTTCAGATCCGAAACGATTACTGCATCACGCTATCTGGACATTTTTCGTGAATTTGTGGCGGTACAAACTGCCTTAGACGACACTGCGAACACCTCGTGGTTTATGCAAGATGGTGCCCGGCCATGCCGACCGCGGTGGTCTAGCGGTTCTGGCGCTGCAGTCCGGAACCGCGGGACTTCTACGGTCGCAGGTTCGATTCCTGCCTCGGGCATGGGTGTGTGTGATGTCCGTAGGTTAGTTAGGTTTAAGTAGTTCTTAGTTCTAGGGGACTTATGACCTAAGATGTTGAGTCCCATAGTGCTCAGAGCCATTAGAACCATTTTTTTTTTTTTTTTGCCCGGCCACATCGCACGGCCGACGTCTTTAATTTCCTGAATGAATATTTCGATGATCGTGTGATTGCTTTGGGCTATCCGAAATATACAGGTGGCGGCGTGGATTGGCCTCCCTATTCGCCAGACATGAACCCCTGTGACTTCTTTCTGTGGGGACACGTGAAAGACCAGGTGTACCGCCAGAATCCAGAAACAATTGAACAGCTGAAGCAGTACATCTCATCTGCATGTGAAGCCATTCCGTCAGACACGTTGTCAAAGGTTTCGGGTAATTTCATTCAGAGACTACGCCATATTATTGCTACGCATGGTGGATATGTGGAAAATATCGTACTATAGAGTTTCCCAGACCGCAGCGACATCTGTTGTTGAAAATTGTAACTACTGTAATTTCGAAAGTTTGTCTGCCTGAAAATGTACTGTTGTCCCAAGCATATTGCAACAAACGGTGTATTTCTATCGCTCCTCGTTTAGTTTTTATTGCCGTTTCAAATATACAGGTCATTTTTGAAACACCCTGTAGATATCGCGTTCTGTCGCTGGAGCACCGCGACACACTTCGCTCTGTCCATCGGCTACGTGGCAAGCGTGTCCTACCGCCTCCTGTTCTCACCGAAGAAGTTCAAATGATCAAATTTCCGCCCCCCGTAGCTGAGTGGTCAGCGCGACAAACTGACAATCCTAAGGGCCCGGGTTTTATTCCGTGCTCGGTCGGAGTTTTTCTCGGCTCAGGGACTGGGTGTTGTGTTGTCCTAATCATCATCATTTCATACCCATTGACGCCAAGTAGCCGAAGTGGCGTCAAATCGAAAGACGTGCACCCTGCGAACGGTCTACCCAATGGGAGGCCCTAGTCACACGACATTTACATTATATTTAACGTTCAAATGTGTGTGAATCCCTAAGGGACTAAACTGCTGAGGTCATCAGTCCCTAGACTTACACACTAATTAAACTAACTTATTCTAAGAACAACACACACGCCCATGCCCGAGGCAGGACTCGAACCTCCGGCGGGAGGGGCCGCGCAGTCCGTGAGATGGCGCCTCAAACCACGCAGCCACTCCGCGCGGCTGCTCTCACAGTAAGCATCATAACTGCCAATGCCATACCTGAATCTTGATAAAAAATCTGCAATAAACCTAGTTGAATTTCCCTTCAGTAAACCGACACTAATTTGAAAAACAATTTAGGTAACTGTAAAATATCCAATAAATAAGAAGTTGTTCACCAGTACAGTGAACAGAAAATGAAATTAGTTGTGCATAAATGGTTTCAGTGTACTCTTTCACTCTGTAGTGTTGCCACTATTTTTTCAGCGCTGTTGAGTAAAGTAGCGACTCTGCTATGACTGTTGCAAAAGGCCATGGAAGCTGACGTATGAAGATCTGAGCAAAACATCATTATGTCAAATGCAGAAACGCTCCGATCCACGAGGCCGACTGAGCCAGTGGCCAGAAACTGTTATAACTTCGATATAGGAGAAAGGCAGGGTGACTGCGGTACCGTAAGGCCGGTTTCTACAACTCCAAGCTACAGGCTTGTTTGGTGTGCGTGTCTGGCACCAAGGAAGTTCATATTGTGGGTGTGTGGAGGAGTCTAGACCTGGGTATATGGGCTATTCTTCTTATTTTGGAAGAAGATTGGTGAACTGCCAGTAGCCTGTTGAAAACATGCGTTAATACTTACTTTTAAATTACTTCCTTGAGAGAAAAACAACTGGCAACACTATAAATTTTCCTTTCCCTGGCGGGTAGGAAAGGGGTCGGGACTGGCAACCGCTTGATCCCAGGTACGGGAGTCCTTGGTTGGAAGCGGTGCTTTGACAAAGCACATATGCGTCGAACTTGTATAAACACCCATCGTTTTTAGTCAAAGAAATATCGTTTTGGCAGCACTGTCTACTAGGGGACGACAACAGGGGTGACATGGTTCTGCAAGCAGACACGAGTCTCGGCTTTTGTCAGTGCTTTTGCCGCTCCACCACCGTGTACTTAGCCCCTTCTAGACAGTGTGCCACCTTCGAGCTCACTTCTAATGTCAGAATGTTGTATAATTTTTAAAACACCTCCTTTCTCGAGTGTCATGACTTTCTGAACCAAAATCTGAAGCATTGAACACTGATTCCATTAACAAGGCTGGATGAAATCGAGCTTGAAGTGAATATCCCTTCAGCATTTTCACCAGACTGGACTGTTCCTAGAAAATTGAGCACAACTCATACTCTTCAGGACTGATATCTTGAGATGTAAAAGTGACTTCGGGAGTGCTCAGGCAGCTCTATAGGAACATAACTATTCACTTCCTTGACAAATGTCGCCAAATATAACATCGGAAGGACATTGGGACTGTTTATGGTTAATTGCAACGTTTGTTAACTTTTAGCAAAATGCAAGGGAACGTGGAGGGGACAGATGTTTTCAGCAAGTATTGAAACTGGAGATCAACAGAGGTAACGTACTACAAATCTGCAGTCGGAAATTAACATTATTTTATCAGTACACGATTGTGAAAAACGAGTATTCCGTCAGTCATCTGGGAACGATTTAAAGTGCAACGATCACACTAAACTGTTCGTCGGAAAGGCAGATTCCGGCCTATGATTGTTTAGAGAATCAGAGGAAATTGTACTTTACCAGTGAAGGAGCTTTCGGAACCCTTCTTCGACCTATCCTTGAACATTGCTTGTCAGTCTGCGACCTGTGCATGAAATGGTAGATACAGAAAGTAGAGAAGATGCAAAGAACTTCTGCGCATTTCATCATAAGTTCGCTTAGTAGGAACAGAAGCGTAATGGAGATGCTCGGCCAACACCATTTGCAGACGTTACAAGAAGCGAGTTGGTCATCACGGTGTGCCTTACTGTTAAAATCCGGTGAGTGTGCTTTTCTGTAAGAGTGAAGCAATAGATGTGTTTCTCCTAAGTATATCGTGTGAAATGATTATGAAGGTAAACTAAGAGTGACTGAAGCTTATACGGAGGCTAACCTACAATTATTTCTCCCACGCACCATTCGTCAACTACGCGAAAGGTGAATTGTGAGCGTGGTACACAAAGACACCCTCTCCATACACCCATAAGGCGGCTTGCGGGTTGTAGATGTAGATGTAGAAATTATGGAAGTAGTTTGCAGTGGTATACAAATGCTCTGCCTTTACTTTGTGTAGTTTTAGTTTTAGTTCCTGTACAAATTGCTTCTTCCGGTGTTAACGTACTTACAGCAAAGAGACGAAACCAGAAGCATGAGCGGATACGGAAGAACAAATAGTAGACACGCAAAACTCATGCCTGTGTGTCCCACCGAATACATTTGATTCTCTGGATCTGCCCGGTTAGAACTTCTGGAGACAGTGGGTACCTTAAATGATAGTCCTCTGTCAGTCACGTCACGGTTGCCATTACCACAGTTCCATCAGGCCTTCTGTAAGCAAATGGTTTCTAGATTGAGCGATTGGGGACTCTTCTGTGCTTGGGAACGGCGAGCAAAGGCACTCAATCAGGGAGCGCCACTATTCAAAGGACGAGTAACAACTATTAGCCGTGATCCCATCAAACGCCCTACAGGCGACAATTGTTAATGGGGTTGTTTAATCCTTAAATAAAATCCTGTTATGGTCTGAAGCCAAAGAAAGAAAGAAGGAGCATTTATTATGACGCCGAACTAATGTCACACGAATGACTATAAAATATTAACACACCTAACATTTGTCAAAAAGCACATAGCAACAGCCTTAGCAACAGCGCCAAAGATTATTTTCTACCAGAAGCGTGAATTTTAATTCAGGATTTTCAACGCCGCTGTGGTGTCACCGCCAGACACCACACTTGCTAGGTGGTAGCCTTTAAATCGGCCGCGGTCCGGTGGTATACGTCGGACCCGCGTGTCGCCACTGTCAGTGATTGCAGACCGAGCACCGCCACACGGCAGGTCTAGAGAGACGTCCTAGCACTCGCTCCAGTTGTACAGCCGACTTTGCTAGCGATGCTACACTGACAAATACGCTCTCATTTGCCGAGACGATAGTTAGCATAGCCTTCAGCTACGTCATTTGCTACGACCTAGCAAGGCGCCATTGCCAGTTTATATTGAGATTGTTATTAATGTATCAACAAGAGCGATACTCTCCAATTATGGATTAAAGTTAAGTATTACATCAACTACGTACTTTATTTGCTACTATAAATTCCCTTAACTGTTCCAGACCTCACGCCAGTCTGCGTGAGCTTAACGCATACAATTCGGCCTCCTTTAACAACACGGTGTTGGCTCTTCAGCCAACACATCACAGCCGCCACTAAATAATGGCTGTAAGCACTTCATTCACGTAATTCCAATTATTCAGTTAGTTGATGATATCTATTTCTTGGCATCGGCTTTGTCCATCATGTCTACGAGCAATCCCATTTGTTGAAGACTACTCCTCTTTTAGTTTCTTCTGAACTAGTCTTTAACCTGATGGAATGATATTTGGCATCATTGTGTGCCTGTTTGTACCTGTTTCCCTTTGGATAGTCAATGCCACTCTGACGTACTTTCTTTAGGGATACGAGATAATTCCTACATACTTTCTCGTACAGTCGATGCAGCCTACGTGCTTTCTGGCAAGCAGACGTTAACCCAATGAACCTTTTTTGCTGCTTAGGATGCTTTTTAGAGCTTGCCAGTTCAGTTATACTGTGTTGTTATCAACCGGACTTCCCACTCCATTTGCAATGCAAGATCTGGTCTTGTTCCTAAGCATACGTACTTTATCCTACCTGTGACATCTTAGTATGGGACATTCTAAATGGTAGCCTTTTCTCTCTCAGTACTCGTCCGCAGCTCCTGGTCTCGTGCTCGCTTTCTCGCTTCCCCAGCACGGGGTCTTGGTTCCGATTCCCGGCTGGGTCAGGCATTTTCACCTGCCTCAAGATGACTGGGTGCTTGTGTTGTCCTCATCATTCATGAAAGTGGCGAGATTGGACTGAGAAAAATTTGGGAATTTGTACGGGCGCTGATAACCGAGCAGTTGAGTGCCTCACAAACCAAACGTCTTCATCAAAAAATGGTTCAAATGACTCTGAGCACTATGGGACTTACCTTCTGAGGTCATCAGTCACCCAGAACTTAGAACTACTTAAACCTAACTAACCTAACGACATCACACACATCCATGCCCGAGGCAGGATTCGAACTTGCGACTGTAGCGGTCGTGCGGTTCCGAGCTATAGCGCCTAGAACCGCTCGGCCAACCCGTTACGCCCAGACATTTAAACGACTTGACTGTGTGAAGCAGGACGCTAGATACTGTATCCGAAGGTTACAAGTTTGTTCTCCTGCTCATCTGCATTAATTCACATTTATCCAAATTTAGAGCTAGCTGCCATACATCACACCAACTGGATATTTTCCATAAATCATCTTGCATCTTCAGTCATTCAATTTCAACATCTTACCGTACACCACAGCGTAATCAGCAAACAACCGCAGATTGCTGGCAACCTGTCCACCAAATCATTTATGTATATAGAGAAAAACAGCGGTCCTAATACACATCCCTGGGGTACTCCTGACGATATCTTTCTCTCTGGTGAACACTCGCCGTCGAGGACAAATTACTGGATTCTGTTACTGAAGAAGTCTTCGAGCCACTCACACGTCTGCGAACGTATTCCATAAGATCGTACTTTTGTTACAAACCTGCAGTGAGGCACAGCGTCAAATACCTTCTGGAAATCTGGAAATAAGGCATATGCCTGTTCTACATCGTCCATACTTCCCATTATATCACGTGAGAATAGCGCAAGCTGAGTTTCGCACGAGTGATGATTCCTAAAACCAAGCTGATTCGTGGACATAAGCTTCTCAGTCTCAAGAAAGTTTATTGTATTCGAAATGAGAATATGTTCGAGGATTCTGCAGCAAACCGATGTAAGGTATGCCTGTCTGTAATTTTACGGGTCCGTTCTTTTGTCCTTCTTATACACTGGAGTTACATGTGATTTCTTTTTCAGTCGCTTGTGGATTTGGGTTAGGCGAGACAGACTAGATAAGGGGCCATTGCCTTAGAGTACTCTTCGTACAACCGAACTGGGATTCCATTCGGACCTAGTGATTTATTGCTGTCGAACCTTTCAGTTGTTTCACTACTCCTGGGATGATTATTGTATTTGTTGAACATGAAATTTAAGACTTCGGTTTGCGTTTTGCTTTCAACTGCCACAGGCTACTGGTCAACAAGGGACTGAATGGAAGCCTTAGTTACGAGTGGAATCTTTCGACTGGAGTGTAGAAGGTGTTGAGGTAGAGCGGAAGACCCACGCATTTTGAGGCTGCTGTCATTTTGGTCCTCCAGTCACAGGTGAAATTACTGAAACGTGGTTACTGAAACGTGGTTTATTCATACGTACCGCTAATTACGTGTATCTCCTAACTGTGACGGCGTGTTGTGTGTGTGTGTGTGTGCGTGTGTGTGTGCGTAATGGCAATTATCTTGAGTTACTAGCTTCTCCAATACATCAACAATGAGTTATGCTCGTAGCAGAGCACGTCACGGTACAGAGAATCGTATTTTGAAGCACATCTCAAGCCACAGGGCGTCGTACCTCTGCATGCTAATTCCGACAACTCGACTCCAGTGCAACATCGTCCGTCGCCAATTACGCCCGCAGCAGCAGACAAGTCGGCGCACAGCAGGCACCGTCGTTCTGTCCTGCATGCAGTTTGGCTCTGTTTACTTAACCCTTGCAGTACCACCACATTTTCGGTAACGCGCATTACGAAGGGAGGGATGGAGGGAGGAGGTGTACCTTGCGTCCACCATAAAGAAAGTTAAAAAAGAAAACAAATTCTTTAACTGCTATTGACCTACGTTAATAACTTACTTTTTAAGAGGTACTGATTAGTAGGATCCAGAATCTGACAATATCTTTTAGCGCACTATTGCAATATGAAAGTGTTTTCAATAAGATGTACTCACGAGATGAAGATACTTTATAACCACCACAAAAAATTAAGGAATGAGCGAAGCACACGTACAAGAGTGTCCTCTTCTCTTTCTCTCAGCTTTCCTCACCAGCTCGGTAGCAAAGCATATATACGTCTTAGGCCACTCCCATTCTACAGCAAGCCAATGACGAGCTGGAGCGCGGCATTCGAAGCTGGGAGAACGCCCCTTGCTCTGCATACACAGATATGACCAACCAGAGACTTCAAATTTAATCTGTAGAAAAGGGAAAAAAATTCACCTTTGAGGGATCTTTCACACTCGTTTACATAGCATCTTTTGCTGTAACACAAACTGGATGGAACACTGCCGCCCATAAACAGACCGTTCTTTCCCCTGATGCGTCCTTTACGAACTTTCCAAGGTATGGCCTTAAACTCGCTAAAAGGTTTGTGCCTTCACAAATATGTTTTGTAACAGAGTCTGGACGTCTGGGCGCCACTGACCTGTCAAACAGAAATTCATAGAAAACTCACAGTCGTCTCACCATGTTCCTGCATAACAAGGGACCATCCTCTGCTTTATTGTCAGACTACAATGCTCTGTCCACAGCAGCAGCGATTCCTGAGTGCTAAGCAGCCTACCTGAACACGACCGCCGACCTATCCAACGTGTCTGCAAAATGAGGCCCAGGAAGTCGGCAGTCCGCAAATGTTCTCACCTAGGTTCCGCAGAAAAACCCTCCCCTCGGCACTCAGTCCCCATACGCTTTTACTGCAGTCGTTTAAATCGGCACCCTCTTCCTTTGAACGCAGGTAAGGCTTACTGCTATTCCTTCACTAGAACACACAAGTAAGAGCGTTAACTACTGCCAACCATTTCATCTTATGAATGAAGTCAGATCATATCCAGGTATAGCAATCAAGTAATAAAGATCAACTTCCCTAAAAGCATTACGCAGCATATCACCATATTAGAAGTGAAGTGCTCTGCAATCTCTGAACTTTTTGTCACACACACGTTTCTTTTGCATGAGAATCTCCAGAAGAGAAACTTGCATTACTTTGTGAGAAATGCTTGTGTCTGCAACTAACTAAAGGTAAGAGACTGCTTCAGTGATAATCCATTACAATATGCTTCATAAATGTTTGTAGCCAGATACTGTATCATTGCCTCATACGTTATTGTGTAACGTTCACCCCATGATGGATAATTTCTGCCAGAAGGATCAGTCTCTGAAACATGTCAACCATGCTGGAGGAATGGCCTGCTGAGCAAAATGAGATTTTTTTTCTCGATTGGCCTTCTTCCACATTAGACATTAACCCCACTGAAAGCGAATGGGCAAAGACGAATTGGACCATGTGAGAAAACTGACTTGATTCTGTGCCAAATACTTACGATGACCTGTGAAACATCGTCCTAACATCAAGGGAGGGAGGTGGCACAAAGTTTTTTATTACTTACCTCATAATCTCCCATTCCCTCACTAAGTGAAAGGCCTTTGTACGAGATATTAAGTAGAAAAGGAACAACATTCTGTGACTTTTTCAGGAGAGAGAGAACCTTACGAAGAACAATCGTTCTGCTAACTTTGTATCTTTTTAATGATCACGCAAGAGAAAGCAGCAAAACAAAAAGTAATTCCAGGGAATGGCATTAGATCGCAATCATGCAGTTGCTCTGTCAGATTTTTGTCCATGGCAGCAATCTATTACATCGCTGTAGTAAACTCTATGATGTATTTCTTGCTGTTGTTCCGTCCATGACTCCACCCAGATTTTCTTGTGACTTTTAGTGAGTCACTCGTACTGAATTACAATAAAATGTAACTCTCTTGGAGCTACGCTCACAGCGATAAGTGTACGTTACCTTTATGGGGTACCGTATAATCTATAATATATGTGGCTCCTGGGTCACATAGTGCGCAATTCGAACTTCAGCCATCCCCAATTTCTGTGCTGTTACGTCTAAAAGATCAAAACTTTTTCGCGATGTTTATGACGTACAATTTATCAAATTCAGTATTTCATCTACAACTAAAGGAAATTAATATTGACCAAATGGTAAAATTGGTTTTCACTTGAACACACACAGGTGTATATTTAAAACCTTAATTTCATTTCCAATTTGACTTTATTTACATTATTTCGTTGTAGTCTGCACGGCACTGGAGTAAATATGAACTGCATGTGTATCTGGTCATTATTATCCTGTTATCATTGTGAGAGGGTAGATAATAGCCTCATTAACATCCCCTCCATTTGTCCTCCGAAAATAAATTGACCCGTTCTCTCGTTTTTTTGGCGATTGAATAACGGGATAATTGTGTTGCTCACAAGCTGTAAACCGTGAACATTTTCGATCAACGCCCAATCACATAGGTAATCACCAATTTGAGACCGGGCGGCACAGCTGGTCATTAGCGAATCAATCATGCCAAGGCAGACGCTGTGCGTATTACGAGATGACCGGTGCGTTTAGGACACTTCTGTGTAATGAGATGGCCGAACGTGGCTTCACTTTCGCGCTATAGAGAATGTTGAAGTAATATTACATTTACGTTTGAAGGAGATGAACAGATCAAATACAAAATCAAAGCTGTAATTAGAGAATGTAAAATTACAAATGTTGCCTAGGTTAAATAATCATGCAAAGTACTATCCACCAACGGTTTGTTCCACGTATCGATTGACGGAACTCAGAGTCTATCACACCCGAGAAAATTTGCAGCATAATTAGATTCATTGATAATACGCTGTCTGACACAAAAAGCGAGGCACGCAGAATGTCAGCGTAGCTTCTTGCCTATACACTCTGTGTGTGGGTATGTAAATACTTGAAGTTGCAGTTCTCTGTGACAGGACGGCCACCGTAATCGTTTGAATTATTCGTGTTTTGTGTTGATACCAGGCCTGTTAAGTTATATAAGGGATGTCAACAGCGTCAGATACTGAGTGATAACTGTGAAGGACGTGGAGATACCGCTTAGTCGTATGAGAGAGTGATACCAACACATAATAGAGTTTGAAGGGATGTCATTGTGGGTCTACGTTTGGGCAGCTTATCGAATCGTGCAATATCCAGATTTTTTGGGTGGATGTCGAACGGCGTGGGAACATGAGGGTACTCCCTGATATCTTCACATCTGCTCCTGCCATTTGAGAGCAAGTACAGTGGACTCCAAGAAGCATTCTGAGTCATCCCGCAAAATTTGTCAAAGACCAGCAGCAGCTGGAGAATAAAATCAGCGTCCTATGAGCAGGCCGCCGTTAACGTAGCTACACAAACAACTGCATTTATTTATATATTATTTTATTTATAGGCTATTCAGCCTAACCAAATGAACGCCTTAAGACCATCTCTTACATCTGACCAGGGACAACAGATACAAAAAAATTTACAAAACAACCCCAATAATAATAGTTTGTACTAATAATAATAATAATATAAAGGAGGAATTAAGAATGATATTGACTAGGTATTATGTAAAAAACTCAAATATTAATTTGCATTATTAACTAAAGTAATAATATGCAGTAATAATAATAACAATAGTATCACTAAAGGTAATAATAATCGAAGTAAAACAATATAGAGATTTACAATGATATTGGTTAGTTACCACTTTTAAAGCCTTGCTTGTTTTAGAAGAAGTGGGAGGGATAATGAAAGTGGAAGGGATTGAAAATGAAATTGACACTGATTGCTAGGAAAGAAGAGAACATCAACATAGAACTCTGCAGACAAGGGAAGGGAAAAGTGGTGAGGATGGGAGGGTGGAAGAGGGTGAGCTGCAAGAAGAGTTATCTTTTGAAGTTTGAAAGGATTTTGATTTAATCGGGTTCCTGACGCATAAAACGATTTGTAGAACATGGCAGTGTAGTGCAGTGGTACAGAGGGAAATTTTCTTTGCTGAAAATTAGTATTTCTCTGTGCTGTTACAGATAGTAGTGTAAATTGTTGAAGGTAACTAGGAAGGAAAGCAATGATTGAGAAGACATTACAGAAAACACATGCTAGGATAATGTCTACGGTAATCGGCAAGTAGCCATGATAATTGTTCATAGGCGTGAGTGATATGGTCGAAGGAGCGTACAGCACAAATGTATTGCACATAAGCATTCTTCGGCAGGTCCAGCTGAAGGGAGATCTCATACAAGGATAACAGGGAACAGGATCACCACAATCGACGGCGGGAATATTAGTGAATATACGAGTTTCCTTTTAAGGTAGAGAGGAAATACCTTTCACATCTCTGTAATGAATGAAGTGATGCTATCACCTTCTTAGAGACGGCTGTTGTGTGTTCAGTCCAGTCTGTATTATGGTCCAAATTATCTTCAAATGCTTTACAGAAGAAGAAATTTTTTCCGTGCTGTTTACGATTAAGGATGAAAGAGATTCTCTGAACTGAAGAGTAACGAGTCTTTTGTGGGAGACTAAGATCACTTGAGTTTTGGATGGGTTAAGTTTGAAACCTACGTTCTGCTCCAGCTCTGATAAAGTAAGTTAGCATTTACTGGATGACTGTTCGCAGATCTGTTGCGCCTGCGCTTAGGCATAACTGAACGTCATCAGCTTATAATTGGAGATAATAGTCCGCACATCATTAACATCTAATGAGAAAAGTCATGGGCCCAATACTGATCCTTGTGGAACCCCTGATAGAACACTGTTCCACTTTGACCTCTTTGTTCCGATGACTGCACATTGTTGGTGGATACATCATACAGCACCTGAAGAAAATTTTAGACTTTTGGGTTTAGCAAGTATAATATCGAAGTCGACACTGTCGAAAACTTCCCTGAGATCCAAAAAGTATATGTTGGTTGCCTCTTTTTGGTACATAGCATGTTCCACTTCGTTAGTCACTTTTATTAGATCAGTCGTCGAGCTGCGATTTTTCCGAAAGTCAGACTGGTATTCATCCAGAACTTTATCCGAGATTAAATGACCGGTAAGCCGATAGTGAACTGTGAATTCTGAGGTCTTTGTAAATGCTGGTAGAACGGAAATTTGCCTGTAGTTAGAAGGTTCTTTGTTAATTTTATTTTTCGGTAGAGGTTTAATGGGTCACTATTATTAATTAGTGCATTCACCGGCAATGTTGTACTGCTGATGATTGGCTTCATATTGTGTTCTGCGATGAATCGTGTTTCTGTACCATACCGGATGACCTCGTGGACGAATTTTAAGTCGACATAGGCAGAAATTCCATTCCATCAATATTTTGGAGAGGCACATTATATTAAGCCAGACGTCATGATGTGAGGAGCGATCGTTTTTGATTTCAGTTCATGGCTGGTAGTAATTGGGAGAACTCTGACGGCATAACAGTGTGTCATGGTCACTATCGACTAACCAGTGCTATCACCACTACTACAATTATTGGAATATTTAAGACACTCTTACAAAATTTTAACGAATTATGCATTTTTTCCTGTAAACCACACTACCACTTTCTGTAACTTTTAAGTATGAGCGAACCCAATACTCTATATCCTCGTTGCCTATAATGCTCCACTACCAAGAGTTCACTATGCTGTCACAAGTACTTAATATCTTAGTGCAAAGCGTCATCGCGATTACACATTCCTGGCCAAATTTGACTTGAAGCACCACTCTCATAAAACAGACGGTTTAACGCAAAGTACTTTACATCTATTTAAATAGATCACTGAAACCATTTTGTGGCTAGCTGTCTGCTTATACCTGACTGACTTCACACCTACATACTCATACTAACTCACAAATGTATACAGTCATAGATAAAACTATACATATACATGCATATACCAGGAGGTCTATACCCTATAGTGGTGTTGGATACTGATAAATTAACTGTTTGGGTTCAGATCGATATACGGGCATGTATCTCAGTCGTGTTTGGTGTAATTCTTAGGGTAGGGACAAGAAAGCAGAAATTCTTAATGGACGCGCACCATATGTTTGATGTGGAACAAGGTTTGGCGATCGAACGTGACAATTGTGTGTTGACTGTTATTAATATCGATTCTGTATGGGTGTGCGGTGCCTAACAAGAGTTAAATTTTCGTCGTACAGAAAGAACACTTGGTGTGGAGAACGACAATAGCACATCTGTATGAAATCTTATCTCTAGTTGCTGTCACTTGAAAGAAATCTTTTTTTATGCTTCACACTAAAACCTATCTTTAACCTCATGTTGCTAAGTAAACTGCTGTGATGTTGAATTTAGTTCATCATCGCATCATAGAATGACATTACGTTAATATATAAACAGGTGCCCAAAATTATGGCAAAAACCCGATTTGTGCAATATTGCGTTTATTTTGACACAAAACAATGTAACCAGGTAACAGTAAAGTAGAAACAATATAAATAAAACGGAACGTAAACAACTGCAATGCCCGCATCTCGTGGTCGTGCGGTAGCGTTCTCGCTTCCCACGCCCGGGTTCCCGGGTTCGATTCCCGGCGGGGTCAGGGATTTTCTCTGCCTCGTGATGGCTGGGTGTTGTGTGCTGTCCTTAGGTTAGTTAGGTTTAAGTAGTTCTAAGTTCTAGGGGACTTATGACCACAGCAGTTGAGTCCCATAGTGCTCAGAGCCATTTGAACCATTTGAAACAACTGCAACATGCATAACGGTAGACAACAATGTTCGTTTCTTCCCACTTCAAGGATTTACCCACACATTCCGACAACTGGATAACGCCCTCAGTGTGGGGTGTGACCGATTCTGGCAGCAATAAGGGCCTGACAATCAACGGGCCATGCTGTGATGTCATCAGTCTCACTCTCCAAGAGTGGTTGGTGGTTGCTGACGTTATGCAACCAGTGCACCTAGTGTATTCCAGTCGTGCTCCATGGGATTCAAATCTGGAGAGCGAGCAGGCCATACCATGCTTGCCCTGTGTTCCATACCCATAAAAACATCAACCATCCGTGCTCTATCGTGCATTATCGTCAAGAAATACAAATTCTGAGCCCACAGAACCTCACAATAACCCCACATGCGGTCCCAAGACCTCCTCACTATACCTGACATGAGGTATCAACATAATCCCTGCCTACATCATTAGAATAATATCAGTCCCTTTCCACAATGGGTCCCAAAGTCATGTTCCATTTTCCTTCCAGATGCGAATCCGTCTAGAATAACTGTCCAGACCAAATCTGAACTCATCTGTGGCGAGAACTTTCGCCCACTCTTCGAGCGTCCAGATGGCATGTCGATGGCTCCACTCTAGAGGTTCCCTTCTGTGAAGATGCATCAGAGGTACGCATACAAAAAATCTTCGACAGTAAAGGTCACTCTGCCGAAGCCTTCTGTATAACGTTTGCCTCACTATAACACCTCCAGTAGATGCTGCGAGTTCAGATGCCAGTTGCCGTGCAGTACTATGGCAGTACCGTCGTCCCCTTACAGATAAATAACGGTTCTCTCTTTCTGATGTTACACGTGGTCGACTCCGCCCTGGACTTCGGGATACAGTTTCAATCTCTATAAAATGTCGCCACATTCGAAACACAACAGAATAGTCAACGTTAGGCCATCGACCCACATCAATATGCGACTGCCCTGCTTCCATTCTTCCCATGGCCCTTCCCCGCAGAGAGCCTGGTAGGCGTCTTCTGTGTGCCCTACTGCACCGTCTGTGACTGTGTACACAGCGATTATGGATGTGGGACTACCCGACAAGCACTGTCCCGTTTGAAAGGTGCACTGCCGTCATCGCTGGCGTGGTTGTCCGTTTATCGGAATGCCATCTTCCGTACAGGACACGACCGTACGGCCATCTGTTGAAAGTTTGTCACGATGAAACAGTAGTTAGTTGCTTTAAAATTTGGGCTCTTTTGTTAACACTGATTCAGTTATAATTTACGATCCCAAATTCTGACCACGAGAGACAATTCTTTTACTATTAATGCCACTGATATCCTCAGGAACACTGTCAATTAATTTCTGAAGGAAATATTGATAGTGCTACACTGTCTCTGTTAACAGAATGAGATTTTCACTCTGCAGCGGAGTGTGCGCTGATATGAAACTTCCTGGCAGATTAAAACTGTGTGCCCGACCGAGACTCGAACTCGGGACCTTTGCCTTTCGCGGGCAAGTGCTCTACCAACTGAGCTACCGAAGCACGTCTCACGTCCGGTACTCACAGCTTTACTTCTGCCAGTACCTCGTCTCCTACCTTCCAAACTTTACAGAAGCTCTCCTGCGAACCTTGCAGAACTAGCACTCCTGAAAGAAAGGATATTGCGGAGACATGGCTTAGCCACAGCCTGGGGGATGTTTCCAGAATGAGATTTTCACTCTGCAGCGGAGTGTGCGCTGATATGAAACTTCCTGGCAGATTAAAACTGTGTGCCCGACCGAGACTCGAACTCGGGACCTTTGCCTTTCGCGGGCAAGTGCTCTACCAACTGAGCTACATCCCCCAGGCTGTGGCTAAGCCATGTCTCCGCAATATCCTTTCTTTCAGGAGTGCTAGTTCTGCAAGGTTCGCAGGAGAGCTTCTGTAAAGTTTGGAAGGTAGGAGACGAGGTACTGGCAGAAGTAAAGCTGTGAGTACCGGACGTGAGTCGTGCTTCGGTAGCTCAGTTGGTAGAGCACTTGCCCGCGAAAGGCAAAGGTCCCGAGTTCGAGTCTCGGTCGGGCACACAGTTTTAATCTGCCAGGAAGTTTTGTCTCTGTTAACTTTAATTCAATATTTTGTCAAAACTCGGATTTTCAGACAAAACAACGAAGATAGTAGCTGAATGGTAATCGCTGAATACAGGAATGGCTCAACTGGAGACGCCGTAGCGATGCTTCTATTTCTTGAAGACCGCTGGACACAAGAAACTGGTGACAGCTATCTCACCATTTAGAAAATGAACTATCAAAATTCAAATAAGATTTCCAGCAGGTGATCCGACGTGCAATTCTGTTGCTAAATACACACTGTACATAAAATTTAACTGTTTCTTCCAGAAGATACAGGAGGTGATGCGTGGAGATAGTAAGCTTTGCAGATAGAGATTTAAGTCTACTCGAAGTGTCAATAATTCCTGCTCTTGCAATGCTAAAGTGCTCTTCTGAAATAGTACACAGATCGAGACACAGTATTATATCGGTAGTCTCCACTCGTAATCAGCCCAGAAACAGTAACATTCACAATATCTTACCTAACATAACACATAAAACTATTCGGCCTGTTCGTCGAAAAAATCACGGTGTAGTTGCGTTCTCTTAAAACGGTAGCTTCTGAATATACACTGAAGAACCAAGGAAACTGATACCGGTGTACTGGTAGAGACACCACGAGCACGCAGAAGTGCCGGAACACGATGTGGCATGGACTCTACTAATGCCTGAAGTAGAGTTGTTGGGAACTGACACCATAAATCCTGCAGGGCTGTCCATAAATCCGAAATAATACGAGAGGGTGGAGATCACTCCTGAACAGCACGTTGCAAGGCATCCCAGATATGCTTAATAATGTTCATGTCTGGGGAGTTTGGCAGCCAGCGAATGTGTCACTCTGCAGCAGTTCTGGACGTGTGAGGTGTCGCATTGTCCTGCTGGAATTGCCCAAGTCCTGAATGTATAATGGACATGAGTGGTAGCAGGTAGTCAGATAGGATACTTACGTACGCGTCACCTGTCAAGAGTCGTCTCTAGACCTATCAGCGCTCCCATATCACTCCAACTGCATCCCATTACAGAGCCTTGACAACCTTTAACTGTCCCATGCTGACATGCAGGGTAAATGAATTCATGAGGTTGTCTCCATACCCGTACACTCCACCCGCTCGATACAGTTTCAAACGAGACTCCTCCGAGCAGGCAACATGTTTCAGTCATCGACAGTCCGAATTCGGGTTGACGGGCTCAGGCGAGCCGTAAAGCTTTGTGTCGTGCAGTCATCAAGAGTACGCGAGTGAGCGTTCGGCTCCGAAATTTCAAATCGATGAGGTTTCGTTGAGTGGTTTACGTGCTAACACTTGTTGATGGCCCAGCACTGAAATTTGTAGCAATATTCGGAAGGGTTGCACTTATGACACGCTGAACGAATCTCTTCAGTCGTCGTTGGTCCCATTCTTGCAGGATCTTTTGCCGGCTGCAGCGATGTCGGAGATTTGATGTTTTACCGGATTCCTGTTATTCACTGTACACCCGTGAAGTGGTGGTACGGGAAAATCCCCACTCCATCTCTACCAGGGATATGCTGTGTGCTATCACTCGTGCGCCAACTATCACACCAAATTCAAACTCACTGACATATTGATAATCTCTCATTGTAGCAGCAGTAACCGATCTAACAACTGCGCCAGAGACATGTGTTATATAGGTGTTCTCGACCACATAGTCGTATTCTGCTTGTTTAATACTCTCTGTATTTCAATACGCATGCCCAATGCCCATACCAGTTTCTTTGGCACTTAAGTGTACATTGTTCGTGGTAGCTTCGGTTTCTGCCTCTTCCCAGTTTCTTATACAATGGTGCTGAAATAAATTTACTTGCTTGGAATTCTTTACTTCTATGGTATTCCCTACTTCCGGTTTTCTCTTCTGCATCGATCTCCGAAATAAAATATTTCCCTCTAAATAGAAGTAAATTATTGTAACAGCAATGAAGCAGTAGTTTCGGGAAATGTTCAGAGTTCACTTACCAACCCTTGTAAATTACCTTGTTCTGAGTCTCAATATACCGTCCTCCGACATAATAATTTGGTGTAAAGGATGTTACATAGTTATTGAAGGAGCTGAAAAATGCCTTTCCATAACAAGAAGGACTGCAATGTCATGCTGATAAACAGGCTCATACAGCCAAGTCCATTGCAAATTTCACTCGATTTTCTCATCACTGAAGTAACATCACATCCTTTCTCCTCTCGTGCCGTTTCATTTAGTTTCCTCCTTCCCTTCTGCGTTCTTCACTTTCTCTTTGTCAGGAACTGTATTCTGTGTTGCGGCAAAATACACTATTGGGCATTAAAATTGCTGCACCAAGAAGAAATGCAGATGATACACGGGTATTCATTGGACAAATATATTATACTAGAACTGCTATGTGATTACATTTTCACGCAATTTGGGTGCATAGATCCTGAGAAATCAGTACCCAGAACAACCACCTCTGGCCGTAATAACGGCCTTGATACGCCTGGGCATTGACTCAACCGAGCTTGGATGGCGCGTACAGGTATAGCTGCCCATGCAGATTCCACACGATACCACAGTTCATCAAGAGTAGTGACTGGCGTATTGTGACGAGACAGTTGCTCGGTCCCCGTTGACCAGACGTTTTCAATTGGTGAGATATCTGGAGAATGTGCTGGCCAGGGCAACAGTCGAACATTTTCCGTATTCAGAAAAGCCCGTACACGACCTGCAACATGCGGTCGTGCATTATCCTGCTGAAATGTAGGGTTTCGCAGGGACCGAATGAAGGGTAGAGCCACGGGTAGTAACGCATCTGAAATGTAGCGTCCACTGTTCAAAGTGCCGTCAATGCGAATAAGAGGTGACCGAGACGTGTAACCAATGGCACCCCACACCATCATGCCGGGTGATACGCCAGTATGGCGATGACGAATACACGCTTGGAATGTGCGTTCACCGCGATGTCGCCAAACACGGATGCGACCATCATGATGCTGTAAACAGAACCACGATTCATCGGAAAACATGACGTTTTGCCATTCGTGCACCCAGGTTCGTTGTTGAGTACACCATCGCACGCGCTCCTGTCTGTGATGCAGCGTAGAGGGTAACCGCAGCCATGGTCTCCGAGCTGATAGTCCATGCTGCTGAAAACGTAGTCGAGCTGTTCGTGCAGATGGTTGTTGTATTGCAAACGTCCCCATCTGCTGACTCAGGGATCGAGACGTGGCTGCACGATCCGTTACAGCCATGCGGATAAGATGCCTGTCATCTTGACTGCTAGTGATACGAGGCCGTTGGTATTCAATACGGCGTTCCGTATTACCCTCCTGAGCCCACCGATTCCATATTCTGCTAACAGTAGCGAGACGATAAACCGCAATCGCGATAGGCTACAATCCGACCTTTATCAAAGTCGGAAACATGATGGTACGCGTTTCTCCTCTTTACACGAGGCATCACAACAACGTTTCACCAGGCAACGCCGGTCAGCTGCTGTTTGTGTATGAGAAATCGGTTGGAAACTTTCCTCAAGTCAACACGTTGTAGGTGTCGCCACTGGCGCCAACCTTCTGTGAATTCTCTGAAAAGCTAATCATTTATATATCAGAGCGTCTTCTTCCTGTCGGTTAAATTTTCTCGTCTGTAGCACGTCATCTTCGTGGTGTAGCAATTTTAATGGCCAGTGGTGTATGTTACATCGGCGCGTCACTATTCTCTGTTGGTCTTCCTTATTTATGTGCTGTAATTTACTTTAAATTATTTACAGAGTATATTTATTGTGTTGTATGATTATGTTGTACTAGTGTTTGTATGGAAACCTTCGTGTAGATGTTCAGTGAGTAACCTGGGAAGCCGTCGCCAAGTGGAGATTCCTTCGCCTTGCCAAGTACCCAGGGCGATCCCTAAGACCAGCGAATGATAAGCAGTTGGCCACAACGGCAGCGACAGACGGCTGCTATCAATGATGCACTCATTATTAAGGACAGAAGTGTTGTTTTTCTTTCGTTTATTAGTCCACTAATGGGTTCTACATGGACTTAATAAAGTGCCAGTTCGTGCATTTCCACTGCAGTATATGTATTATCGTATGCGGTTAGTATCCTACATTTACCTATTTAAAAGACGACCGATGCTGCACCACTGCACCGCACGTCGGAAGTAAGTGGAAGCAGGCCGGTGAGTCCGGTATTCGAGTTGGACATAATTTACATTCATGAGTTCGTTTTTAGTGGTTGATCTTCTTGTTCGTGGCTCTTACAGACGCGTGTACAATTTTCGGAGTACAAGTATAGACAATGTTGAGAATGGGTTAAAGTCACTCAAGATCTGACTCTGACTGTGGAAAGCAAATGTTTGTAAGTGGACGGCGCGATATTGAATTTTCCGTTAAATTTTATGGTATATGAGCACAGACCGGTACATAATTCGATTGACTGGGAGGACAGAGCTTCTCATAGCGCTCTAGGGCAGCTGAATGATTTCAGGTTAATGACTTAGACTATTGTTGCACTGACCACTGGGCTGAAGTTTCAGTTGTCATGGTGATCTTTTATACGTTATGCTTTCCCCAGTCGACAGAATTTTGAGTTGTTGCTGAAGTGAATGCCTAGCTATTTTCTACGAATCCTGTGATCGAAGGCATTCTTGACACAATTTTTGATTCTAAAATGTAGACTTTCATGGCCGGAAATATCATGTCCATTATAATTATCCGGGCTGTTATGCCGTGGTCGGTTGACGAATTCTGTGTCGATTCCCAACGTTCCATCTCCGACTGCGGGAGACATCTTCAAGGGGGTCCGTAGCTCAATGGAAGGTCCAACACACCCACTGGCTCGCTACTCTTCTGCTCCGGTTTTCCCACAGTCCATGTTTCACTATCATACAATGCTGTACTCCAGACGTACATCCTCAGAAATTTCTTCCTCGAATTAAGGCCGGTATTTGATATTAGTAGACTTCTCTTGGCCAGAAATGCTTTTTTTGCCATAGAGAGTCTGCTTTTGATGTCCTCCTTGCTTCGTCCGTCATTGGTTATTTTACTGCCTAGGTAGCAGAATTGCTTAACTTCATTGACTTCGTAACCATCAATCCTGATGTTAATGTTCTCGCTGTTCTCATTTCTACTACTTCTCATTACCTTCGTCTTTCTCCGATTTACTCTCAACCCGTACTGTGTACTCATTAGACTGTTCATTCCGTTCAGCAGATCATTTAATTCTTCTTCACTTTCACTCAGGATAGCAATGTCATCAGCGAATCGTCTCATTGATATCCTTTCACCTTGTATTTTAATTCCACTCCTGAACCTTTCTTTTATTTCCATCATTGCTTCCTCGATGTACAGATTGAAGAGTAGGGGCGAAAGGCTACTGCCTTGTCTTACACCCTACTTAATACGAGCACTTCGTTCTTGATCGTCCACTCTTATTATTCCCTCTTGGTTGTTGTACATATTGTATATGACTCGTCTCTCCCTATAGCTTACCCCTACTTTTTTCAAAATCTCGAACAGCTTGCACCATTTTATATTGTCGAACGCTTTTTCCAGGTCGACAAATCCTATGAAAGTGTCTTGACTTTTCTTTAGCCTTGCTTCCATTATTAGCCGTAACGTCAGAATTGCCTCTCTCGTCCCTTTACTTTTCCTAAAGCCAAACTGATCGTCACCTAGCGCATTCTCAGTTTTCTTTTCCATTCTTCTGTATATTATTCTTGTAAGCAACGTCGATGCATGAGCTGTGAAGTTGATTGTGCGATAATTCTCGCACTTGTCAGCTCTTGCCGTCTTTGGAGTTGTGTGGATGATGCTGTTCCGAAAGTCAGATGGTATGTCGCCAGACTCATATATTCTACACACCAACGTGAATAGTCGTTTTGTTGCCACTTCCCCCAATGATTTTAGAAATTCTTATGGAATGTTATCTTTCCCTTCTGCCTTATTTGACCGTAAGTCCTCCAAAGCTCTTTTAAATTCCGATTCTAATACTGGATCCTCTATCTCTTCTAAATCGACTCCTGTTTCTTCTTCTATCACATCAGACAAATCTTCACCCTCATAGAGGCTTTCAATGTATTCTTTCCACCTATCTGCTCTCTCCTCTGCATTTAACAGTGGAATTCCCGTTGCGCTCTTAATGGTAGAGATGTCCATTCCTCTTCAACTGTACTGCTTACTGCGCTATTCCTTATTTCTGTATCTATAGCGTTAGAGAACTTCAAACGTATCTTGTCATTCCTTAGTACTCCCGTGTCCCACTTCTTTGCGTATTGATTCTTCCTGACTAATGTCTTGAACGTCAGCCTACTCTTCATCACTACTATATTGTGATCTGAGTCTATATCTGCTCCTGGGTACGCCTTACAATCCAGTATCTGATTTCGGAATCTCTGTCTGACCATGATGTAATTTAATTGAAATCTTCCCGTATCTCCCGGCCTTTTCCAACTATACCTCCTCCTCCACCGGTTTAAATAATCCTCATACGAAAAAATGACATCAGGGAGAAATATTTGTTTTGATATCCCCTACAACCTCCCAGAGTTTGTCGGTTTAAATACTTTTCACCCTGTAATTGTTCATGCTTTCGCCCTTAAAAATTCTTGCATAGTGAAATATTTTCATAAAAGTTTCATTCCCTATTTCACTACCGTAGGGTTATAATTCCATAACAGGCAAATTTCTTTTTTTGTTTTCAGTCGAAAAGTCAAATACAAATATTTTATGTATAGCTTTAAAAATACTTTAATAAAAAAGTTCATCCACTATTGACCCCCTTACAAGTTGAATTTCCAGAAAGACAATATATTTTTTATTTCCAACTGAGAACTCAAATAGTTCTTTTCAATACATATAACTTGAAAAATGCTTTACTATTATTTAAACAATGATTTATTTTGAAAAAAATCACTCATTATTTTACTTCCGTAGTGGTTGAGTATCCAAAAATGCTGAAGCACGGGTACCATTATTTCTCATCGAGAGACGAACTACTGATTTTAGCAGCTATAGCTTAAAAATTTCCTTAACAGTGACATCTTTCAACCTTAGGGGAGGAATTTCGAAAAGTCGGTTCTTAAACGACGCGTTTTGTATAAGATCAACACTCACTCTAAATTTCAGGTTTCTGTCCTAAGCGGTTTGGGCTGGACGATGATGAGTCAATCAGTCAGCAGTCAGTTAGGAATATATATATTATAAGAGAATTACAAAATGTATGGTGATTACGAATGTAATAAAAGTCATCGCAAAAACTGTTCATAATTCTAAATGTGTCACTTGAAGTAGTATATCAAGAAGAATAGAATCTGGTATTCAGTTATTAGAGAGACAGCTTCTGTTAATGAACTGACACCGAATGAAGTGGTCTGAAAATTATTTCTGTTCAAGAGGAGAAGAACATTGATAATTCAGATTTTGCTAAATAATTTGAACTTTGGAGGGGAAAGTATTAATAGGTTTATGTCTCCTCAGTATGTAGTGACAGATAAGCGAACTTTCGTAAATCTCTGACTCTGATATTGATAGAAGTTAGTTAAATAATAAAAGTCGGTTGCTATAACAACGCGATTTATGTATTAGAAACACAGAACTATAAATCTGAAATATATATTGAAGAAAACGTTTACCTACTACGTTGACGCAATTATGTGAATATACTGTTTATTTTAGCAATGTTTTTATAGCTTTTCAGAGCTATACTAATTGAGTCTTACTCAACTGCACGTTATTAGATTTACATGGATGTAAGTTTGAGATATAACGTCTGGCGAAAATAAAACCTAAAAAATTACACTTTATTTCAACATTGTTTTAGGATATGAATTAGTAAATGCGTTGTAACTATTTCAAATTACATCTTGGGTTAAACCAGGAATTGTCTTAAGGAGACTCGAGTTCTAACAGATCACAGGTTTGTGTTCTGATCTAGAGAGTTGTCAACTGAGTTAACGTCCGTATAACAGTATAACTTTTCAGATGTAGAACGGAATATATAGACAGAGAAATAATTAAAGGCAGTAACTATTTGAGTATATACCGCAAGAGGGAATGGTGCGACTGGATTGAGCTATGAGAAGTTATTGCTTCTTGCTAAAACAATATTTATTTAATTTAAAAACCTTCTGGATATTTATTTTCTCCCTAAAGAAGCACAGCTTAGACCGACCAAAATTGTTACTGTATGGGCTGCTCAACAAGAAGAATACACTCATCACCAAAACGCTCATGTAACAGTGTGAAACCCCACTACAGTGCAAACGCATGGAGTATCAATGTTGTTTCATAATAAAAATTGATTTAAAATACAAAAATATTAGAAGTGATACACAAAACCATTGCGCCAGTAGCAAATTCTACTTCAAAAGTTTGAGAGACTTTTTATAACAAAAATGAAATCGATATAATTATCACCTGCAACGTGACAGTTAAATAAGGGGCAGATTGACTGCATTGTACATAACGAAAAATCTGACGTCATCAAATCCAGTGGTCATGAATATGAAGCGCAGTTAAATAGAAGTATTGGTTTTATAATCTGTGCTTATCAAGCTGAATTCACTCAGTGGACAGTAGCGCCTACCACGTAAGAACATTTGCAGATCTACATCTACATCTACATTTATACTTCGCAAGCAACCCGACGGTGTGTGGCGGAGGGCACTTTACGTGCCACGGTCATTACCTCTCTTTTCTGTTCCAGTCGCGTATGGTTCGCGGGAAGATCGACTGTCTGAGAGCCTCCGTACGCGCTCGAATCTGTCTAATTTTACATTCGTGATCTCCTCGGGAGGTATAAGTAGGGGGAAGCAATATATTCGATACCTCTTCCAAAAACGCACCCTCTAGAAATCTGGACAGCAAGCTACACCGCGATGCAGAGTGCCTCTCTTGCAGAGTCTGCCACTTGAGTTTGCTAAACATATCCGTAACGCTATCACAGTTACCAAATAACCCTGTGACGAAACGCGCCGCTCTTCTTTCGATCTTCTCTATCTCCTCCGTCAACCCGATCTGGTACGGATCCCACACTGATGAGTAATACTCAAGTATAGGTCGTACGAGTGTTTTGTAAGCCTCCTCCTTTGTTGATGGACTACATTTTCTAAGGACTCTCCCAATCAATCTCAACCTGGCACCGGCCTTACCAACAATTAATTTTATATGATCATTCCACTTCAAATCGTTCCGCACGCATACTCCCAGATATTTTACAGAAGTAACTGCTACCAGTGTTTGTTCCGCTATCATATAATCATACAATAAAGGATCCTTCTTTCTATGTATTCGCAATACATTACATTTGTCTATGTTAAGGGTCAGTTGCCACTCTCTGCACCAGGTGCCTATCCGCTGCAGATCTTCCTGCATTTCGCTACAATTTTCTAATGCTGCAACTTCTCTGTATACTACAGCATCATTCGCGAAAAGCCACATGGAACTTCCGACACTATCTACTAGATCATTTATATACACTCCTGGAAATGGAAAAAAGAACACATTGACACCGGTGTGTCAGACCCACCATACTTGCTCCGGACACTGCGAGAGGGCTGTACAAGCAATGATCACACGCACGGCACAGCGGACACACCAGGAACCGCGGTGTTGGCCGTCGAATGGCGCTAGCTGCGCAGCATTTGTGCACCGCCGCCGTCAGTGTCAGCCAGTTTGCCGTGGCATACGGAGCTCCATCGCAGTCTTTAACACTGATAGCGTGCCGCGACAGCGTGGACGTGAACCGTATGTGCAGTTGACGGACTTTGAGCGAGGGCGTATAGTGGGCATGCGGGAGGCCGGGTGGACGTACCGCCGAATTGCTCAACACGTGGGGCTGAGGTCTCCACAGTACATCGATGTTGTCGCCAGTGGTCGGCGGAAGGTGCACGCGCCCATCGACCTGGGACCGGACCGCAGCGACGCACGGATGCACGCCAAGACCGTAGGATCCTACGCAGTGCCGTAGGGGACCGCACCGCCACTTCCCAGCAAATTAAGGACACTGTTGCTCCTGGGGTATCGGCGAGGACCATTCGCAACCGTCTCCATGAAACTGGGCTACGGTCCCGCACACCGTTAGGCCGTCTTCCGCTCACGCCCCAACATGGTGCAGCCCGCCTCCAGTGGTGTCGCGACAGGCGTGAATGGAGGGACGAATGGAGACGTGTCGTCTTCAGCGATGAGAGTCGCTTCTGCCTTGGTGCCAATGATGGTCGTATGCGTGTTTGGCGCCGTGCAGGTGAGCGCCACAATCAGGACTGCATACGACCGAGGCACACAGGGCCAACACCCGGCATCATGGTGTGGGGAGCGATCTCCTACACTGGCCGTACACCACTGGTGATCGTCGAGGGGACACTGAATAGTGCACGGTACATCCAAACCGTCATCGAACCCATCGTTCTACCATTCCTAGACCGGCAAGGGAACTTGCTGTTCCAACAGGACAATGCACGTCCGCATGTATCTCGTGCCACCCAACGTGCTCTAGAAGGTGTAAGTCAACTACCCTGGCCAGCAAGATCTCCGGATCTGTCCCCTATTGAGCGTGTTTGGGACTGGATGAAGCGTCGTCTCACGCGGTCTGCACGTCCAGCACGAACGCTGGTCCAACTGAGGTGCCAGGTGGAAATGGCACGGCAAGCCGTTCCACAGGACTACATCCAGCATCTCTACGATCGTCTCCATGGGAGAATAGCAACCTGCATTGCTGCGAAAGGTGGATATACACTGTACTAGTGCCGACATTGTGCATGCTCTGTTGCCTGTGTCTATGTGCCTGTGGTTCTGTCAGTGTGATCATGTGATGTATCTGACCCCAGGAATGTGTCAATAAAGTTTCCCCTTCCTGGGACAATGAATTCACGGTGTTCTTATTTCAATTTCCAGGAGTGTATATTGTGAAAAGCAATGGTCCCATAACACTCCCCTGTGGCACGCCAGAGGTTACTTTAACGTCTGTAGACGTCTCTCCATTGACAACAACGTGCTGTGTTCTGTTTGCTGAAAACTCTTCAATCCAGCCACACAGCTGGTCTGATATTCCGTAGGCTCTTACTTTGTTTATCAGGCGACAGTGCGGAACTGTATCGAACGCCTTCCGGAAGTCAAGGAAAATAGCATCTACCTGGGAGCCTGTATCTAATATTTTCTGGGTCTCATGAACAAATAAAGCGAGTTGGGTCTCACACGATCGCTGTTTCCGGAATCCATGTTGATTCCCACAGAGTACATTCTCGGTTTCCAAAAACGACATGATACTCGAGCAAAAAACATGTTCTAAAATTCTACAACAGATCGACGTCAGAGATATAGGTCTATAGTTTTGCGCATCTGCTCGACGACCCTTCTTGAAGACTGGGACTACCTGTGCTCTTTTCCAATCATTTGGAACCTTCCGTTCCTCTAGAGACTTGCGGTACACGGCTGTTAGAAGGGGGGCAAGTTCTTTCGCGTACTCTGTGTAGAATCGAATTGGTATCCCGTCAGGCCCAGTGGACTTTCCTCTGTTGAGTGGTTCCAGTTGCTTTTCTATTCCTTGGACACTTATTTCACTGTCAGGCAGCAGCAAGACATACTCGCTACTTTTACCGAGTCTGGTTACCAGCAGAAACATATAAAATGTATTAATATTCACATCCATTAATTCATAACCCTTATAGAATAAATGGGTAACGGAAAGGATACAGGTGAAATACATGAACAAGCAGCAGCAGCCCTGTCCAGTAAACACTCACACAGGCAGTCCTGCTGTCTCCAGCTTTTGGTTGGGTGACAGCCAGCCAGATAGTGCTGAAGCACACTGCGGCCAGTCTCACCGTATCGCAAGTCTCTGGCCAACACCCTCTTGCTTGATGTTGCCGTCCGCCAACGACCGTTTCCACAAATGAGCTCTTTTGGTGGTAGATACTCGATCGCCGTCCAAAACCAGAATCCTCGTACTGCTAACTGTTCTGCGAAGGTTCACTCGGAGGCCCTTGCTCGCGATGCACGCGGCACAGCGCCGCCACCGAGCTGCTCATCCACGTACGCCCCGCAACGGAGCGGGTTTTACTCACACCGTTTTCATTACTGTGTGCTGCTCTCAATACTACGAGTTAGCTGTTTTGGTTTTTTATCTGGTGCACGAATTTTAGAGATTCTGAAGTATTATTTACAATGTAAGAATGTAAGTATACTGGTGCATAGAGCATCTCATTATCTTGATCAAACTGAACAAAAATAAAATAGTTTTAAAGTGTATCAAGATAGGTATTATACAGGGCTTATGCACGTCAGATTGTGATAAACACTATTGAACAGATTGTTCTGATCATACAATGTACACTTTCACGGCCGTTGTTGTGTTCAGTTGAAACTTCCGGGCTGAGAGGCCACCTAACGTTTCGTCTCGACCTGCGGGAAACATCTTCTGAGGTCGTCCGGCTACTGCCACTGAGGTCCCATCGAAAAATCGGCCGTAGCTGAGCATGTTTTTCGAGATGGGAACCACGAAACTAAATTTTATGAGACAAGCGTTCTAGCAAGAACATCCCATTATCATGCGCGAATGTATAGAGAATCAATAGACACTCACAAACACCATAATAATTTTAATAGAAAAGAGGAAGTTTTTAAGTTTGACAAAATATGGATGTCGACGTCGCGCCAGCACAATGACAATCGATTACTCTTAATCGAGAAAGATAACGCCTTCCAAAGATAGCCATACCGTCGGCATCAAGTGACGAATGGTTGTGCCCTCTATGCGCTCTATAAATGCAACAGTACCCGGAGCCATAGTGGCAGTAGCCGGATGACCTCAGAAGACAGCACATGGAGACGAAACGTTGGGTGGAAATTTTATATATTGACCACGGCCTCTCAGCCCGGAAGTTTCAACTGAAGATTTTTCTGACGTTGTAAGCGAATTAAAATCCTGCCAGTGTACATATTACGTATCCCTGATTTTCACCATTGCAATAGCCTGTTCAGTAAGAAATATCAACAGCGGACACGAATGTTAGCCTGTTCAGTAAGTAATATCAACAACCCACACGAAGGTGGACCACTGCTATGAGGCCTGTAGCTAAACAATCTTAATTGCATATTGAAAACAATTGGATCGACTAGGAAAGAGAAGGTGACGGCACAAAAGTTGGTTAAATACGAGAATAATCACCTACTTCATGTCCAAAAGCCCAAATCGTTTCTCAATAGGACGGCTGAAACATAGGTAGTTGTTGGAGAAGCGCAAGCCTTACCTCATTGGAAGAATACTAAAGAAATGCGCTTTATAGAAACGCTATACGATACATTCATAAAATCACTTGTCACGCTTGGACGTCTCCTGTTGCGAACGTAGGTGCCAGAAGGGTAGCGCATTCCATCGCAAGTTAATTATGTGTGAAACCATCACGGATATTATCGAAACCTAGTAGTGGAGACTCAGTAGTGGCATTGAGCATCACAGAGAAATTTAGTCACAATTCTGCTAGCGCATGCCCCAAGAACACGTGAATTTCATGGACGTTGACTCGGGATTGACACTGAAAGTCGTGTACAGTCTTACCCCAACTGTTCCTTCAGTGTACCATTACTGGCTGACTCAGGGAAAGGCCTACATCATGGCGGTACCAGAAGCGTCCCTACCGATAGGCGACCTGGAAATATAGATGTGGAACCCTGCAACAGCTGTCGCTAATCACTTGTACGTTGTCTGCTGACGTCTGGATGCAATACGCTGTTCCACTGTCCAGATATTAAGAGCACTTCAGACAGCAATGTGTTGAGAACAGTTTTCGCTGGTGTACTAAGACTCGGCTTATTCCTGAGTAGCATAGCAGTCGTGGTTTGGAGCAAATTTCGGTTTACCTATTGAGAGCCATATTCATTTCTTAAACCTCATACATGCAACACGTGTAAACCTGCTTACAGTTCGGAGTTCACGATGCACTTTATTCAATAAAGGTTATAAACAACATCAGGAGGAATGACGAACCCATTTTTTCATTTATTTCACTTGTATCCTTTCCGTTACCCATTTATCCTATAAGGGTTATGAATTAATGGATGTGAGTATTAATACATTTTATATGTTTCTGCTGGTAACCAGACTCGATAAAAGTAGCGAGTATGCCTTGGCAACTCAGCTTGGTGGAAAGGTAAAGCAGAGAACGGAAGGAAATCGGCTGTGTCCTAACTGTGTCAGCGCTAGTCCAGAAGTCACTGGGGTCTGGTGGGTCACATGTAACGAGATTTCTCTCATCCTCCTATTCGAGAAAGGTGGAGGGCAGAAATCTCGTTACATGTGACCAACCAGTGACATCTGCACTAGCACTGACACATCGAATTTTCGAAAGAGGAACCGTTTCCGCAATGCGCGTTTTTCTACAGTCTTGCGTAGTTTTCGTAAGTAAACATGCACTGATGAACCAAATCACTATAACCAACTGCTTAACGACTTGTTTGTCCTTCTTTCGAACGAAATACGTCATTTATTCTGAGTATCAGGCATCCGATAGTTTGTTGGTGTGTTTGCAACATCTCGATATAATCCAAAGTGTAGCAAAAATGTGATTCACACCAAATGCCGACATGTTTCCATTGATCGACGGTCGAATAACGATGGTCCCATGCCAACTGCAATCGTAACTGACAGCGTCGTTGGGGCATGAAGTGAACAGGTAGGGGCGGTTTGCTGCGGAGCTCCTGCAATGTATGATGATCAGGGAAACATTTGTGTATACGCCAGTATTGTCCTCTTTCGGGAGAGATGCCATAGATCACCATCTATCCTACTTTGCTGAGCAGAAAAGCCTCCGACCTCTACGTTCTCTGAAGAGTCGTGGACGTCTAACAGTTTAGCGCGTAGAGGTAGTTTCACTGTTCTCCTATCTCTTTTCGTAGGTGCTCACGACAGTAGCACGTAAATATTCGACCAGCTTAGTCGTTTTCGAGATATTCAGACGTTCTGCTAATAATAATCTGCGCTTTGTCGAAGTCGTTTGTCTCAATGGATTTTCCCAGTTTCAGCTCGCTAGGATTATCCCCTATACGTGTCTGCTCCGGTTACACACTTTCGTTACCTGGGCTGGTGCCCGCAACACCACGAGGCGGCATCCAACTTCGTGGTGGGCAGTGGTCATAATGTTTTGGCTTGTCAGCGTAAAGGCTCTCCGGAGCAGTCTTATCCAATGGAGGAACCAAGCATTTCAATGTAATATTATGTCTTATAGAAGTGCTTAATCCATTTATCCGGGTTTCGTTATCTTTCGATAACATGTCGTGGTCTCCTTTGAGATCCTTGTACTTTGTTTTGCATGTTGAGAGTAGCTTAACAGTGCAGGTTTAGTTCCTTTCCAACTACCACGACGCCTGAGAATGCTCCGAAGCACGGGGCATTATAAGCTCCCGTTTTGCTAATTTGATTTTGTACCGGGAAGTTATAGTTAAAGTCAGCTACTCACAGAGATACAGAGCGGGCAGCAATTGTTGCATGGCAGCGATTTTCCGTATGTAATGGATTACGAACAGGAAATGGGCAGAAAAGTTCTAACAAGTAAGAAATTCATAATTCTGAAAATTTTATTAGTCGCCTCTTACATAAGTTGTTCGATGTGAGTACCGGAGACGTCGATGAGACATTGCATCCGTAAAACGAAGTGATCAACAGCTGCTCGCAGCAGTTCCTATGGAAAGTGAGAAACGTGTTCCTGTATATTGGCCTTCAGATAAGACGTGTCCCTGGTGAACGCGATATTATAGATATCCCCATCCGAAAAACTCACATGGTTTTGAGATCAGGTAACGTTGCAGGCCATGCATGTGAAAAAACCTCTAGAGATAACAGGTTCGTGGAAGGTTGAATGAAGCAATTCCTTCACTGGAAGAACGAAATGATATGTTGCCGCACCTTGCAGGAAAACAGTGATTTCCACACAATTGTGCTATTCCAGAGCAGGAACCACATGCCCTACAGGAGGTTCTGGATAACGTGTAGACGCCACTTTACAGCTGACAGGCCCCTGGGAGTATTCCCTTTAAAGATGAATGGACCGCGAATAAATGTTGTTGTGAATCCACACGATAGAGTCACGACTCCTCGTGCAGAACAAGCGGTTTCACAGTATCCTAGATTCAGCAGTTCTGTGTATTCACTGCACCCTGTAGTGGAAAATGTGCCTTTTCACTCCATAGAATGTTGCCGAGCCATAGGTCATCAACTGCGATCCGTGATAGAAACCGAAGAACTAATGCAGAATGTGGCTCCGGATCATGAGGTTTCAGTTGCTACTCCGTCTGGATCTTGTATCGGTACCAGTGTAGAATAGACAGGAAAACATTTCGTCCTGTTGACCATGGTGTAGCCGATTCTCGTGACTATAGGAGCACCACCACTACCCGGGTAACAAGCTGCATGGTCAGTTGACAGCAACTCGTCAATAACTTCGCCTCTGTTTTCTGTGTGTTACACCAAGCTCACTTGTGTATTTGAATTTCATTATCAACTCCTTTAAACCATTCAATGTCTTCGGTTCTCTTCTCAGACCTTTCATTTAGCAATACTCTCCCAATGCGATACTTTTAATTGTTTCCACTCACATAAAACATTTCCACTAACTGTATACGGTCTCTGTTCTTAATAGCCATACTGTTCACCAACATTATGGCTTGTCAAATGACAGCGCGACTACTACGGTTTCAGGTTCGAATCCTGCCTCGGGCATGGATGTGTGTGATGTCCTTAGGTTAGTTAGGTTTAAGTAGTTCTAAGTTCTAGGGGACTGATGACCTAAGATGTTAAGTCCCATAGTGCTCAGAGCCATTTGAACCATTTGTCAAATGACAGCGTGGATGAAACCTCCTGGCAGATTAAAACTGTGTGTCGGACCGAGACTCGAACTCCGGAACTTGCCTTTTGCGAGCAAGTGCTCTACCAACTTTTTTTTTCATTTTGTTCAGTATTTTTCCTTGCGTTTGATCCGGGCGGAGGTCACAACACATCTGTTGAAGTTGATCGTTGATTTCTTTACTCAGTATTTTTATTACAGAGGGCGAGCAGCCCTCTGACCAAATACGCTTAGGTACCGTGCCGGCAATCAACTGAGCTACCCAAGCAATCAGCACACACTCCGCTGCAGAGTGGAAATCTCATTCTGACAGCGTGGATGTCGCACCGCTATAGAAACAGTGTATAGCGCCAGATTTGTACCTCGTGGTTAGAACTGGAACTAATTTAGTTTCCAACGTAAATCGGTTCCACATTAACGCTTTAGCATATCTACTGAGTTTCACTGTCATACGATAATTACGGCTCACACAGGACCATCCATGAGTAGATGCACTTCAAATGTAATCATCCGCTGATACGTCATGAACTATGGGGCAATTATCGTGTTAAATGCATTATTTTTTGAACTGACGAACCTTTGTGTCTGCGTTAGTGCTTCTGTCGGTTATGTACTTACATTTTCTTAATTTTTACAGTTTCGACGTAGAATCGATGTGCATGCTGCAGAGCGTTATATTATGTAATTAATAAGAACCTATATGCACGCAGAATTGGATTTAGATTTTTAACAGAATTACTGCAGCCCTCTTGTCTGACACAATACCATTCACTGCTCTCTCTGTCACTTCACTGATTGCCTTAATTGAAGTAGATTTTAACAATGAACGTTCTCCGCTCTCTCACTGTGTGAATGCGGGTGTATTAAATGGTCCTTGCCCGTTCGTTTTGTGACTTCAATGTCTCGAATGCGAGGCATATTCCATGTGTGACAGAATTAATGCTTCTTTCACATCCATTTGTGATGTCTGTTAAGGCACGCTGTATCTGATGTGTAATTACGAAGTGGACACAAATGAGTACCTCTGCTTATTTTTGGAATACTGTGGAACTGTCTGTATTTATAATCAAAAATCTTTAATTCTCCGTACATGATTTGTAAACCACGCATTCAAATCCCCATTATTTCAGACGTGCCTAGCCTTAAACAATAATGGAAGTGAAACCTACATGTGTCTCGAAACAAACTAAGATTCAGGTTAAGAGACGTGCCATGAAACAATTCTAAATTCACCATCCGTCATACCAACTTCTACCGCATATTTGCTTAAATGAAAATTATCTGTTGGGCAAAATCAATAATTATCTGCTTTTCTTGATTGTATGTAAGTACCTAAAGCGATTCTTTTGTACAAGCATGATATATAATATAGAAAGATCAATATATTTTCGTTACTTTCCTTTTTAAATGATACTAATTTCTTTATAGAGCATATATAATAGTCTGACTGTGGAACATGTAATCTGTTGTAAGCCAAGTTAGGTCATAAAAATGGTATGACTTGAACTTCAAATGAATAGAGCGAGTGTCACGAATATATTTATAAAATTAACATCCGTCTTTTGTCTAAAACCTTTCACCTGTCACTTCTCCCTTCATCTTTCCTCCTCCTGGCCTTGCATGGTTAAGACGTATATGTAAATATAATTGCGTTTTAACAATAATAAGTATCAAATTAATCACTAAAGCAGCATTCCTGTCCAAGAGGATACCAGTATCAAACGTAGGCCTTAATCTGAGGAAATAATTTCTGAGAATGTACGTTCGGAACAGAGGATTGTATGGTAGTAAAACAAGGACTGCGGGGAAACAGGATTAGAAGAAAATCAAAGTGTTTGAATTGTGGTGCCACTAAAAACTGTTCAAAATTAAGTGGACTGATAATGTAAGAAATGAGGAAGTTCGTTGTAGAATATGCGAGGAAAGCATTATGTGGAATACACTTGCAAAAATAAGGGACAGGATGATAGGACATCTATTAAGGCATCAGGGAATAACTAGGTAACTAGAGAAATCTGTAGTGGGTAAAAGCTGTAGAGGATAAAAACTGTAGAGGAAAACACAGACCGGAATATAGACAGAAAGTAATCGAAGACGTAGGATGCTGCTCTGAGTCGAAAAGATTGGCACAGAAGAGGAATTCATGGTGGGCCGCATCAAACCGGTCACGATATTGGTGACTGGAAAGATCATTAAATTTTTTCCATCATTGTATGATTTTTTATTATTTTATGCTACTGACATGCTTTTCATATGTTAGTAACAAGGTCTATAACGATATGCTGGTGAGACTTAATGTATGACTAATAATAACAGGCTTGCACAGTGTTTGCTTAGTCACCATTACGGCTGTCTCATTAAGATCGCTACGAATCGGAGTAATTATTCAGGACCTCCTTGATGTTTGACTTATGAAGTACGACTTGCTAGTGCCAACAATATTGGCGTACTTGAGATGTTCAAAACTGACTCCGTCACGAAAGTAGAAAAACTCAAGCCAGTTATTCTCAAGCCAGTCATTCTCAAGCCAGTTATTCCAGAAACATATAATATTACGTGCGAATTTAAAATTTTCTGTTCATCGTAAACTTAAGTCTCCAGTAACGTTAAAATAATCAACATGACTTAGGCGGGAGTGCACGTCGATTATCAGTTCGTGAATAACTGAACGAAAGGTGCAGTCGATAAAGAAATTTAATACGAATGCTAACCTCTACATTAAGCAAGTTTTGGTGTTCGAGTTACATCGCCTGCTTTCAGTAACTGTACTTCGTCAGCCGTTGTGGCTGAGCGGTTCTAGGCGCTTCAGTCTGGAACCGTGGGATCACTACGGTCGCAGGTTCGAAGCCTGCCTTGGGCACGGATATGTGTGATGTCCTTAGGTTAGTTAGGTTCAAGTAGTTCTTGGTTCTGGGGGACTGATGACCTCAGATGTTAAGTCTCACAGTGCTCAGAGCCATTTCAACCAACTGTACTTCCTGTTTTGCAGCATTACAATGCCATACGACATAACGCCAGTAACGTGCCATGGTATCGCACATCCCTTACAGACGGTCTATTGTTTTGTAAGTTCATGATGGACTGACACTGTGTAGCGGACCCAGACTCGCAGTCTAATCCTTTCCTGTTTCACGTAATCCACTTAGCGTCTGTGCTACTGAGCCACTACTGACGACGCGCCCCAGCAGCTTCTTTCCTGCCACTACACGGCTTCTGCTTCAAAATTCACAAAAGCACCCCTATATACATCATTCGGCAATTATTCCTGCAAGAAAAGGTTTTGCAGGCAAACGGCTTAGTAACAGGGCCCATAGTTCGTTTCCTTAATGAATCTGTGATTCTGCAGTGAAGTGTGCATCTTCGGCAGTTATTGGAAGATTAGAGCTGTGCAATCTACAACCGCAATGGAAGCAAGGATTAAACGAGAATCATTAGATGTTCATAGAATTTGTAGGCCTAGAAAAAGCTTTCAGCAGTGTAAAATGGTGAACGCTATTCGACATTCTGGGGAAAATTACAATAAGCTACAGGGAAAGACGGGTAACAGTCAATATGTGAAAGAATCAAGAGAGAAGAGTATGAGTGGAAGACCAAGAACGAAGTGCTCGATTTAAAATGTTCGTAACACAGCTGTACAGTCTTTTGTCCCTATCGATCAACTTATACATCGAAGGAGCAATGATGGAAATAAAATTATGATCGAGGAGGAGGTTTAAAATTCTGGTAGAATAGATACCGATGGTCAGATTGCTGCTGACATTGCAATTCTTTATGAGTGTGAAGCAAAATTACAGGACCTGTTGTATTGAATAAAAACTCTAATGGGTACATAATGTCGTTTATATCGAAGAAGGACGAAATTAATGAGTAGTAGCAGAAATGAGAGCAGCCACAAACGCAGCATCTAAAGTGGTGACCACATGGTAAAGGAAGTGAGGAAATTCTGCTGCATTGGGAACAAGATCATGCATGTTAGTCTTCAGTTTCTCCCGGCATATTTGTTGATCGAACAGTGTGCCGCCGATTCATAGAATCCAACGGTGGACACTATGGACTAGCACCACACCCGTGAACTTTTCATTTAAAAGGATACGAACGAGACAAAAGAAGGACATGGAAGGCAGACTAACACAAGCAAAAAGGGCATTCCTCGCCAAATTAATTTACTAGTATAAACCATAGCCCTTAATTTCAGAATGATGTTTCTGAGTGTGTGTGTGTTTCAAAAAATGGCTCTGAGCACTATGGGACTTAACATCTGAGGTCATCAGTTCCCTAGAAATTAGAGCTACTTAAACGTAACTAACTTAAGGACATCGTACCCATCCATACACGAGGCAGGATTCGAACCTGCGAACGTAGCTGTAGCGCGGTTTCAGACTAAAGCGCCTAGAACCGCTCGGCCACACGGGCCGGCTATGTGTGTTTGGAGCATAGCATTGTATGCTAACGGATGATGGACTATGGGAAAATTGCGAATAAGGAAACTGACACGTTTGATATGTGATGCTACTGCAGGTATTTCGTAGAATCGGCGATGTAAGGAACATATGGAAAAGAGTAACAGTAACTATAGATGGGACTGATATCCGTCACTGGAAGTAATACAATTATACAAAAATTTAAGAAATCTCACATCGGGTTCATGGAATTAGACAGAATTCAGAAAAGCTGTTCTAACGTAATAAGTAATCTCCTTATAGATAGACAGAAACTGGAATTTTTCAAGAGACATTATATTATCCAATTGTTAGACCTACTTTTAAGGAAAGCGACAAGAATAATTTAAGTAACTTGAGTTCAGTTTCCTTAGTGACGTTCTGTTCTAAAATATTCGAGAAAGTAACGTACTGAAGTGTAATCTCACACTGAAATAGAAAAAAAAAATTACTTAGCGCATCGCATTAGGAATTCCAGAAGGGTTGCTCGTTTGAGAATGCTATTTTTACAGTCACTCAACATATATTACTAGCCTAAATAGTATAATATCATCGCGTGGTTTTTTGTGAACTTTCCAGAGCGTTTTATTGTGTGCATCATGATACTCTCTTTGGAAAATGTAAGTTATATAGAACTGATGACCTTATATACAACTGGTTTCCTTCATAGTTAACAAATTGAATGCTAGAAGCTGAGCTGAATAATTCGTCGGTTCAAGGGTAGAATATTTTAGTGAATGGTGAGAAATCACGAAGGGAGTCCTACAAGGTTCAATATTGTGTCCACTACTATTCGTTATTTGCACACACACACACACACACACAAAGAACAATGATGCGCCACGAGCTGTTTATCAGAATGGGATGGGAATTTTTAGAAGTGAAGTACATATACAGACCAACAAATGATTACAACTTAGAAAATTAGGATGATTTATTCAAGAGAAAAAGCATCACAAATTCACTAAGTTAATAATGCGTTGGTTCATCTCGGGTCCTTATCCAGACATTTATTCGGTTTGACATTGGTATTGATTGATAGAGTTGTTTATGTCCTCCTGAGGGATATATAGCACGGAATACTGTTTAGTTAGAGCACTAGATCATCAAAATCTTTGTATAACAAATGATAGTCTGCAGTCTTCGTTGGGCATCTACATTCTCATACAGGTTAATTAGCTAAAGGTGTAGCCAATGGAGTAGTACAATATTCCTGAATACACCTAAGCGCACAAGAAAAATGAGAAGCTAGTGCCACCGCCACTTTTACCATAAACTTAAGAGGATGCCCGCCCCAAGAAAACTGTTCCACTTCAGGAGTTGACGCCTATCAGTAAAGACCTTAATAACTTGTACCAAAAATAGGAAAGGAGGATAGAGGGACAGTATTGTTATTATATTTTACTATTTTTTTTATTTTTCTATTTTTAGTTTATTTTACTTTTTCACGTTTTATTTTTGTAATCTATCTCCGTTGCACCAGAACCTCCGCACCAAGACTTGTGATCGTTTTCAAGGTCAGTGTGAGAAAATCCATGTGGTGGTGACACATAAGTAGATCCTCGCAAGTGTGTTCAATAAACGTTGACGGGAGAAAATCAGTCAAATGGGAGAAGGAACGTATGTCAGCAGCTCCTAGTATGGCCGATCCAGCTGAGAAGGAGTTGCAGAAAGCACTCCGGTTAAAATTCGAGATGTTTTGTTGGCACTTAGGGTTCTTGGCAACTGCGCATTGTCGGTCGTTAAGGTATTGTCAAAAATCGAGATCTGATTGGTCTCCACCACCGAACAGGTAGTGGACAGTATGCCTGCCAATCCAAGTCACTGAGTGGATCTTTGCCTGAGGGAAACAGTCTGTGTCAGGGAAGAGAAGCATTTGTGTTTTGATGCTGTCAGGGAGCTTGAATATGATGAACGCCAACATCTGTCGGAGGAAACGCCAAACATCGCTCCTTTCGTCAGAGACAAGTCGCATTGTTGTCTTGAACACCACACGTGGGACAAAAGGGTGAAGCCGCCAGATGTCTTTACTGGAGACGCGGCTGGCCCTATTAACTGTCATGTACCAGGTGGATTAGACATCTGACACGAGACTATGGGCATTCACCGCTGCCCCTCCCCCCCCCCCCCCTCGTCTCCCATACAGTTTCACCGGAAGAGGGGGTATTTTTGTTCAATCAATTCGGCAGAAGCCGTGACTGTAGTGAGGAATACACAATCTTGGACGTCGGTAGATGTGGATTGAGAAGCACGGACAGGAGGTATCTGTATCAACAAATAGACAGCCTAAGTAGAAAAAGGGTATTGAGATGTCTGTCAGTGGCACTAAAGCAACCAATGAATCAGGGGCAACGCCGTCACCAATAGGCTGGTAAGGGAAGCCGGAGTATTTCGCCACATCTTAACATACATGATTACGAAGAGGGTTGTGGCTCGATGTTGGACAAGACTGAAGCCTCCTTTACCCTTTGGGAGAGCGAGCGACTCACAAAGGAACCTAATGCGGCCAATTAGCTATTGATGACGGGATGTGGAAAGTCTGGGCCCCATGTGGGATTCGCGGTGCGACGTAAACATTAGCATACGAGGTCTATTACGACATAACCAGGTTACGGAGTCGATGGTCAAGGAGCTCCGCCCAGATTCGGCGTAACAAGCACCTACGGTTAAGGGCCACAGATCGCCACAAGTAGGCCGTTAAGTCATTGATCTGACATCTTATCACATCGTACATCATCAGGAGAGATATGCATTCATCGGGGACCGACGTCCTATAGGCAGCGTGCGAGATTTATGAATGTTTATAACGCTGCCGGAACCAGAATAATAGGATTCCACCCACTCCAAAGCTGCTTGAACTTAACTTCCGATGCACATGAGGAGGATCTGGTCGTCGCGTAGGTCGTGCAACAAAAAGTGTGGCCGAATGTTGTTAACCCAGTGAGGCGCTGGTAAAGGCCACGAAGTAACGGTTCCATAGTGAGAGGGTAAAGTATTACGGAGAGACGGCATCCTTGCAGCACCAGTCGTTTTATCATCATTGGCACGTAGAACGACCTTTGTAGATGATCCGAAATGTCACGCACTGTAGCAGACACAGTGTTACCTATATAAAGCTGTATGGCAGTCCTATACTCTGCTGCTGCCAGACATGGGTGACCAACACTATCGAATACCTGGCTGAAACCATAGGAGCCGAAGATCACCATCATGCGCCACGTCTACACAAAGGCGATCACGTCACGGTGTCGACATAAGTTAGTCTGGATGTTGTGATCACCTCCTAAAGACGTATGTTCATGGGAGACAGTGAAGCGGCCGACCTTTGAGAGATGTGCTTTAAAGGTCGAGTGAACATCCGACTTCAGGAGATAGTATGGATGATCCACTGATACAGGTTCCACCGTTTAGTATATGGACAGGAATGAGTAACCCTTTCAGGGACACACCAGGAAGCTGTACAGCAGGGGACATCAGGTCACAGCATATCTCCATCCAGGCTGGCGTCAGTAATCGCCGTTAGGTCTCGTAGAACTCTAGTAGGAGACAGACAGATTCTGCTGACTTGTGAGGCTCACCAGCCAGTGTAGCTGCTGTGACCTCCTCCACTGTCACCTACACAAGTAATTCCAATTACGCGTCTCGCGGTGCCATAAGTAAGGCAAGAAATCTCCTCAGTTGTTTTCAGGATATGAGAAGGTCTGTGAACAGTTGACTGTAGTGAGAATGACGCCAAATCTTATGTTGCGTAGTGACCCAGCGATCAATGGCCAGAGTTATGGCATGAATCAGCGCCCATTGCCGGTGCTGGCGTTCAATGATTACACATCGATGGCCCTTTGTGGTCCATTCTATCCATGGTGCACTGACAAACAATCATCTTTTAGAGGTGATACCTCGTGAGTGCCGTGATCAGTGACTTTGCATGGTTCACTGCATGCTTTGAGCAGGCAACTGCGGCACTGTGATACACTCACGCAGAATGCTGTAACAAAAATCTAATGAGTACAGCCTCCAGGTAGCGACCTCCCTGCCATGACCAGTCAGTGCCATCATAGATGCCAGCTTCACACTTAGTAGCCGCCAAGATAATGCGGATGGGTAAAGCCCGTGTTGCCTCCATGACCTGTCGGCAGTCAGGCGAATGTAGGAGTGTCATGTTTAATTTTCAGTGGCGTCGCCCATTCCGTACCATCTGCCAGCGCAAGGTGACAGTGGATATACACCCAACATGGCCAACAGGCTATATTTTAGTGACATGTGTGCCCCAAGCAATGGAGCGAGAACGATAGACGCCATCAATGTGGCTAGATGAGTGGCTTGTATAGTGCATGAAACATTCCCTATCATCATGTGCATATTCTCATGTGTCCATAATTTGTAGATCCGTTATAACAGTGGTCAACACTGTACATAGAGTCTAGTGTGGCAATTGGTGCTTCAGCGCCTGGTTGGAGTTAAAAATCCCCGCTGATAACGTGTGTCCACTCAACATGTGTCCTGTAATTCAAAAAGTTTGACGATGATCTCTCCATTAGCAAAAGATCCCGGAATAGCCTCCACTCCAGTCTCAAGCGGGAGGTGGCCATGAGAAAAAATATTGACTAAGCAACGAATGGATAACTTCTAACGAGTCGGTGTGTGCAATTTCAGAAGCTTGAACGTGGTATGTAAGCTACAAAATCTGAAGAGGCTCACCCTGGATATAGTAGGAGTCAGTGAAGTGAAATGGAAAGAAGGTAAGTATTTCTGGTCAGATGAGTGTCGGATAACAGTAACAGCAACAGAAAATGGTGTAACGGGAGGAGTATTCGTTATGAATAGTAAGTTAGGGCAGACAGTGTGTTACTGTGAACAACTGAGTGGCAGGATTATTCTAATCAGAATCGACAGCAAACAAACACCGACAGCGATAGTTGAGGTATACATGCCGACGTCGGTAACTGAAGACGAAGAGATAAAGTATATGAAGATACTGAAAAGGTAACACAGAACATAATGGCAAATTAAAATCTGATAGTCTTGGGGGACTGGAATGATGTTGTAGGGGAAGGAGTAGAAGGAAAGGTTGCAGGAGAATATGGGTTTTTGAACGAGGAATGAGAGAGGTGAAAGACTAATTGAGTTCTGTAATAAATATCAGCTAGTAATAACAAATGCTCTGTTCAAGAATCACAAGAGAAGGAGCTTTACTTGGAAAAGGCCATGGGATACGGAAGATTTCAGTTAGTTTACATCGTGGTCAGACAGAGATTCCGAAATCAGATAATGGATGTAAAGCGTACCCAGCAGCAGATATAGACTCAGATCGCAATGCAGAGGTGATGAAGAGTAGGCTGTAGTTTAAATTATTAGTCAGGAAGAATCGACATGCAAAGAAGTGGGATACGGAAGTACTAAGGAACGTCGAGATATGCTTTAAAATCTCTAAGGCTATAGGCACAGTAACAAGGAATAGCGCAGTCGGCAGTAAAATTGAAGAGAAATGATCTGTAAAAAGGGCAATCACAGAAGTTGGAAAGAAAAAGATAGGTACAAAGAAGGTAACTGCGAAGAGACCATGGGTACAGAAAAATTACCTCAGCTGATCAATGAAAGAAGGAAGTACAAATATTTTCAGGGAAATTCAGGAATAAAAAAATGCAAGCCACTGAGGAATGAAATAAATAGGAAGTGCAGGGAAGCTAGGACGAAATGGATGTATGAAAACTGTGAAGAAATCTAAAAAGGAATGATGAGAATAAAAGAAGGGTTCAGGAGTGGAATTAAAAATCAAAATGAAAGGATATCAACGATGCAATTCGCAATCCTGAGTGAAAGTGAAGGAGAATTACATAATCTGCTGAATGGAATGGATAGTCTAACGAGTACAGAATATGGATTCAGAGTAAACAGCAGAACGAAAGTAATTGAAAGTGGCATAAATGAAAACAGCCAGAAACTTAACATCAGGATTGATGGTCACGAATTAGACGAAGTTAAGGAATTCTGCTCCTAGGCAGCAAAATAATCAATGACGAACGGAGGAAGGAGGAGATCAAAAGCAAGCTAGCGCTGGCAATAAGGGCGTCCCTGATCAAGAGAATTCCACTAGTAATAAACATAGGCCGTAATCTGAGGAAGAAATTTCTGAGAATATACGTTTGGAGCACAGCATTGTACTGTAGCGAAACATGGACTGTGAGAAAACCGGAACAGAAGGGAATTGAAGAATTTGAGATGTTGTGCTACAGACGAATTTTGAAAATTAGGTAGACTGATAAGGTAAGGAATGAGGTGGTTCTGCCCAGAACCAGAGAGGAAAGGAGTGTCCCAAAGGGCCAATGAAATCGGCGACATAGATCACCTGGAGAAGGGCTATATCTTCATGTGCCGCATTTAGTGAACCTTTTAATACCGTAAGTTTATGGCACACAAGGATGTTTTTGACAGTCGCCCGGGGTGGCCGAGCGGTTCTAGGAGCTACAGTCTGGAACCAAGCTACCGCTACGGTCGCAGGTTAGAATCCTGCCTCGGGCATGGACGTGTGTGATGTCCTTAGGTTAGGTAGGTTTAAGTAGTTCTAAGTTCTAGGGGACTGATGAGCTCAGAAGTTAAGTCCCATAGCCCTCAGAGCCATTTGAACCATCTGTTTTTGACATTTAGAGTAACCAGTCATTATTATTGGGTCTACATGTTCACGTGAAACGTGACGTCTGTCCGGCGGCGACCGTCCAGAGTGGACCAGCAGTAGCATCTGTCACGTTATCAGACACTGTGTCGCTGCTGTGCCAGACAGTGGCACTAGGCGGTAGCACTGGGACATCCTCTATCTAATCTCACCCAGAAGCCCATCGGTGCAGACGTTCTGTTCTTTGGTGGATCGTCTACTGTGCAAAAGGTGAAATAGGCACCGCGGGAGAGACGCCACCCGCGACGCACGCAGGATTGATTGGCTCCGCTGCGTCGCAACAGCGCTGCATCTGAGAGTCAAAGCAATTGGTATCATAGAACATTTGGTCGTCATCATGTATTCCCATTTGCTGAAGGTAATCATCCACGGGCGCACGGTGCCGCTTTTGGTGCTTCCGTGGGGAGTTTTGTTTGCGTGCGTGCTGTTGAGAGTCGTAATTGTAGCGGTTGTCCATTGCCTCCATGTGAGATGGAAGGAAGGCACAATCGGTATGACGCCCGATGCCATTTACGCCTCTGTGTGACGATCGTTGGTGTTAGGCTTACGAGTGCCTCCTCCCGACAACGCCTCTGGTGGCAGTGATGTGACAAGTGTAACGTGAGTCTCTGTGATGGCATTCATCGACTGTGATGGGTCACGTGGATCTTGCCGAAGATCAGCATTTGGTGCGGTGACTACGGTATGAATGACAGAAACGACTATGGTTGAAGCAGTGGGGTGCCATCGAACGGTGTCCGTACAGGTCGGCGTCGCAGACAGCTTTTGCCCACATGTTTGTCCTGGTTACACCCAGCAGAGGTGCAGGGCTGCCCATCATACATGATGATGGACTTGCATCCACCTATAACCAGGTATGACCGCAAATGCTTTATCAATTCAGTTTTCAGTTGACGGACGGCGTTGGAAACAAGGTGGGTGCCAAAGGTTTTCCAATTTTCGGTCTCTTGACTATGTACGTTGCCATACGACTCGAATGCCGACTTGACGACGTCCGTTGGGACCTCGAATGGCAGCTCGAAGACAATGGACATACGCCGAAACCAGTGTTGTCAAACACGATGCCCTAACATCAATGCTGCCCCAAAGCGTCATTAAAACTATCGAGAAAAAATGTTTATAATTGTAATACAGCTATCCCATGTTGCCTGGTTTCATTATACGGATATGTTTTCGGTCTATGGCTTCTATAACAGGATGAATATTTTCACTGGATTTATATTTATCAGCTATATCTGACAAAAATTCTGTCATCGGTACAGGAAGGTAATCAGCTTTAATCTTGATCCACATTGCTTGACAAACTTACAGCACAATTTTACTGACTAGTTAGCAAAACGTCATAAGGGCATAGAGAAGCCAACCGCCTACGACATAAGATACATTTCCATTCAGTTCTGTCGTTGCAAAAGAAATGGGAAAATCTAACCTAACCTAACCTAACCTAACCTAACCTAACCTGAGAGACAGTTTTGTGAAAAAATATTGGAAAGTTAGTGGATCAGATGCTACATGGGAATCCATGCACATCTGCTTCATGCAGTTTGTTTCTTGCAGACGTTTTAGCAAGAAATAATATGAATGACAGTTTTAGTTCAACTGATGTAGGAGAAAAGGACACAGAATTTGAGCCAACGAAATACCACTTGTGACTTCAGAGTGCAGGTCACCAAGATCGAAAAACAGAAAGGCGAATAACACCGAAACTGAGAACATAGAAGTATAGCTTGTTGGGATACTGAAGGAAAGTGTTGCAAGAAACGACGACAGCCCTGACCACCACTTTCTGTTATTATTGTTTGCATGATTTTAAACCTGTACCTCAGCGTTTGAAAACAATAACCAAAATCACTATTATCAAAGTGATCATAAAAGCTTCTTGTCAACGGATTCCGCTGCCCTGAACTATCCACGGAATAACAGTTTCGTGAATAATGGCCAGCCACCAACTATCTGCCGCAAATTCATCTGATGTATCGCATCATTCCCAAGCAAAACACCATTACGAACAGTTTAACATGTGAAATTACGTCGGAAACCCGTATTATCAATGAAAATGTTTGTAAAACTGATATTTGCACTTATGATACACTAAAGCGCCAAAGAAACTGGCATTGGCATGCGAATTGAAATACAGAGATATGTAAACATGCAGAACACGGCACTGTGGTCGGCAACGCCTATATAACACAAGTCCCTCGCGCAGTTGTTACATTGGTTACTGCTGCTTCAATGAGAGGTTATCAAGATTTACGAGAGTATGAACGTGGTGTTACATTCGGTGCACGAGTGATGGGACACAGCATCACCGAGGTAGTCCTGTAGCGCCATTTCACGAGTGTACCGTCAATATCATAATTCCGACGGACTTGGGCTATTCCAGCAGAACAATGCGACGCCCCACCCGCCCAGAATTGCTTCAGAGTGGCTCCAGGGACACTCTTCTGAGTTTAAACACTTCCGCTGGCCACCGAACTCCCCAGACACGAACATTATTGAGCATATCTGGGATGCCATGCAACATGCTGTTCAGAAGAGATCTCCACTCCCTCGTACTTTTACGGATTTAGGGACAGCCCTGGAGGATTCACAGTTTCAGTTCCTTCCAGCACTACTTCAGGCATTAGTCGAGTCCAGGCTACGTCGTGTTGCGGCACTTTTGCGTGCTCTCGGGGACCTTAGACGATGTTAGGCAGGAGTATCAGTTTCTTTGGCTCTTTAGTGTGTGTAACCGTATGATATTAAATTATTTAAGTAGAATGGTAACATGCATACCAGACTGTTAGCAGCAGCTTTTCTTCACGATCTATACGTGAACACAAGTTTGTTTTGATTCCACTTATTGTTCTCATAATTTTGGAAAGTAGTTCGTCGAATGAAGATGTTGACATTCTGGCGTACTTAAGAAGTTCATCCTCACAGTTCCTCAACAACTGGTAAAAGGCGACAAAAGAATCATTGGTATTTCTTTTCTACAGAAAATTATGCATTCAGTTTATGTGTTTCTGCTCATGTGGCGTCTTCTCCTTCTGCAAACGACGTACCAAGATCGAAATGGCCATGGCACCTTCACCAGACACTGTCGTTTTGGTTTATTAAACCCAACACCTTAAGCAATAGCCGCGACAGCAGATAAAACACCTACTTGCGTATCACCATTTGTTACAGGTCGTGGCTGACGTTTCACATGTGGATGAACACTTCCTGTTTCCTTAAATAACGTAACTATCCGGCGAACAGTCCGGACACTTGGATGATGTCGTCCAGGATACCGAGCAGGACACATAGTACACGCCCGTTGGGCATTTTGATCACAATAGCCAAACATCAACAAGATATCGACCTTTTCCGCAATTAGTAAACGGTCCATTTTAACACACGTAATGTATGACGAAGCAAATACCGTCCACATTGACGGAATGTTACGTGATACCACGTACTTAGACGTTTGTGACTATTACAGCGCCATCTATCACAAAGCGAAAAATTGGTCCAAGAAAAACATTCATATTTCTTTCCGTACTACACGAATATGTAATAAAAATGGGGGTTTCTGTTTTAAAAAACGCAGTTGATATCCGTTTGACCTATGGCAGCGCCATCTAGTGGGCCAACCATAGCGCCATCTGGTTTCTCCCTTCAAGCTAGACGAGTTTCGTTCTTTGTAGTTTTTTCGTTTGATACTTATTTCGTGAGATATTTGGCCGGTCGCTACTAATGGACCACCCTGTATGCTCGTGTTTGTCGGACTCTATCATCCAGAGTTTGCTTGACGATTGGTTTCCGAAGTAATCTTAACTGTATAGTCTCCTAAGGATGGAAAATTAATTTGCCGAAACTAGTGAAGCACTTAATTTTATAAAAATTTGCGCAGTTGGCGTTTGATTATTTCTGTTCTTAGAAAAATATTTCTTCTGTTGTCCCAGGAACTTCCCAGAATTTATCGGTTTAACTAATTTCCATCCTTTACAGTCTGCAGGCCGCCTTACATTTTGTGACAGAGGTGCTTTGATCACTGCTGTCAGTTCCTCCATTTCCCGTTATGTAGCGAGTGATCTGCGGGAGTATCGATTAATGATAAGCCTTCGTGTTGGTTCAAATCTCCCTAACTTAACTTTTATCGTCTTTTCTTTTGAAACACGTGGGAGTATATTAGTTTACTTTCTAGGAACGTACACCCTCCTAAGTTTAACAGCAAACCAAACCATGATGCATAGCCAGAAACCGCAGTGTGGCACAGAAGTGTGAAGCAAGCTGGCAACCATGCCATGGATTCGTAAGTTGGTTTCCTACTGCCAACTGCACGAGTTTGAAATGGTTCAGACAGTGGCCTTCCTGTGGCATGCGTACTGTAAGACCTTCGGTACACACACCATCAGATTATTTGACTTGTCGCTCTAACGAAGTAGGCGAGTGTCACAATATGTCTCTTGGTCTTATCGTGGCGTGTTTATCTTCTGCCATTAGGTCAGACGATAGAAATGCCACTTGAACGCTTAGAGTAGCAGATTGACGGTGACCAACTTTAAACAGAACTTGATTAATTTTCACACACATTTATTAAAATAATAAAAAGCATAGACATTACGTAACTTGATTCTGGATGCTGTTTACAATTGACAATCTGAAGTTCCTTTGGTCCTGGTACGTTAATCTTATTCTCACATATCTCTGATACTTGACAAAGTGTCTATACATTTATCTTCATGGCTTTGTACAGGAATACGATAATTTTATTAGGCGCAGACTGAAACTTGACTACAGACTGGTACAGACAAATGCAGACTGGTACAGCCAGGTGCAGATAAATACAGACTGACTAATCGGAGGTCTGTACACTCGTTATAATACCTCGCGCATTCAGGTATCATTGCGCGGGTGTGATCCACGAGGAGAAAAGGTTCTACGTTAGCAGCAATCTCATTGGCTGCGTTACATATTAATACGCGGATCGGCGGAAGCAGAATTTGGTCCGTCTCTAAGGCAGCGTCATCTCGTAGTGTGGAGACGGACGAGCGCTGCGCCTGCGCTGTTGTGCTTAGCGGGGCGCGCTCTAGTGGGAAAGTTGTGTACGCGCTGACTACGCGGAACTATGTACACAACACTTCCGAATGGCAGGATAGTCCTTACCGAGAATTTCCACACGTGTTAGACGTGATGCATCAGCGATTCGCACTCCAGGATCGTCGTATTGTAAGGGCAGCAGTGGCAGATCTTACAGCTACCGCAGAAGAGAAAGAGGGCTTTAAGCCCATACGAGTCTACGCTTACTGTTGTGGACTGGTTATTAGCCATGGGACTACGGGCACTCACACCTCTAGGCCCTTTTCCAATCACGACATGCATGACACGACGTGTCATCAGAGGATCGCTTGGAAGATGCAATGGCGCGCCGTGGTCTTCAGTAATGAAAGCAGATTGCGCCTGTGAGCAAGCGATGATCGTTTCCACGTATGATATAATTAGTGCTGTGTCATGCAGTGCACCGAGCGGGGTGGCGCAGTGGTTAGACACTGGCCTCGCATTCGGGAGGACGACGGTTCAACCCCGCGTCCGGCCATCCTGATTTAGGTTTTCCGTGATTCCCCTAAATCGCTCCAGGCAAATGCCGGGATGGTTCCTTTCAAAGGGCACGGCCGACTTCCTTTTCCCCGTCCTTTCCTAATCCGATGAGACCAATGACCTCGCTGTCTAGTCTCCTTCCCCGAAACAACCAACCAACCATCATGCATTGCATTCGTCCAAGACATGATGGCCACACCCCAGGTCTTCTGGTTTGGGATGCGATAACTTGCAACTTTCGTTCCCATTTGGTATTTCTGGAGGGCACGCTAACAACCGCCTGGTTCATACAGAGTGTTGTTAGACCCGTTCTTTTGCCTTTCTTGCAACAGAAAGGTTGTGTGTTGTTCCAACATGATAACGCTCGCCCACACACTGCCCATGAAACTCAACGTGCTGTGACGGTACGTCACATAAATACTGACATTTTTATCGGTTGTAAACCGCAGTTAAAGTATTTTATGAATATAATTAGTGTAAATGATATAGTTAACGTTCTTGAAACAACTGATATGCAGCGATAATTTAAGTGTAGCATCTTTATTTAATATCCATGAAAATAAAAAAGGATCGAAGGAGACGCGATTGTACGACCCAGGAGGAAGGACGTATTTTATGGGACACACATTGTTTTGTTTCGCTATACGGAAGGCAGCCATTGAGCGCCTACACATCTTTTATGTAAGTTATTCGTATTTATTGTAAAAATAAACTTGTTATTATTATTATAAAATGAATTTCTTTGTGATAGTTGTCACTTCAAATGTTCGCAGTGGCTAACTATTTTTAATAAGCTTTGTTTCAGTAATTTGCGCTACGAGACGCTCATCTTCCGATGCAGCCTATGGTCGGCCATTACGCGCCGAACTATTAATTTATTTTTCAAAGTGTTTACAGTAAATGTAAATGCGAGAGATTTCGTTGTAAGAACCTTTCTAAATTGCAACAGATAATTAATTTACGTTAAAGTTCATTTTTTAAATTATACAGATTCCATGAGTTCAGTAAGTTTTATCTTGGCCGCTCCACGGTAACAATCGAAATTCTCTCAGGCCTTGCGTTGCAATCAATAAATAGAAATTAACAAAATTACATTCAGTTCAATTAACGGCAACTATATTTTAGTCATCACGTTCAAAATCTAAAGTTGGTACATGAATAACAGCGGCCCTTCAAGAACCCGTTTCATATTTACTTATGCACGCAAGTAAAGGTGATAAAAATGATAATATCCCTGAGAGAAAGAATCATGCTATCAAAAAGGAAAAATTCATGCTGATAAATTAAAAATAAAAATATATAAAAATATATGTAATTTTTTATATATAACGTAACAAATACCACCGACGTCACAGTGCTCTGCGAGACATGTAGCAACTTCACTGTCGAGAAAGATCTCCAACGTGGACATGTCGGATAAACAACTGTTACAGAACTACGTGAACAGATCGAGCAGGCGAGGCATAACATATCCCAGGATAGTACTTGTCATGCCAGGGTCAGCGCCTGCATTGGATCCCGTGAAGCTAGACCATGTACAAATATCGGTATTTCATCATGGATCCATACCTGGTACCACAGAACTGATTGTGTTAATGATCTGCAAGTGTGGTCATTTTCTATACTGCATATGCACTGTTGCAACAACAAATCTTCAGTGAATCCTCTAACAGTATGTACAATTTTTTTCCAGCAGTGTATAAATGCATATGCCAGTGACTGTATTTTTGCTACATGACTTTCCTCGATGGTTTGCACCTTGACGAGCATGTGATTGGAGTGAAGAAACTATCTTATTGAGTAGTAAAATACGCCTGTTCACATAATGGCCATTACTAGTACCCACGCTCAAAGTTATGATTTCTTACCTTTACCTCTAACAGACTCCTCTTAACATATCGTTATATCGCTGAACTCTGTGCCCATGCTGAAACAGAAATCTTGATAACAAAAATAACTGGTGAATGAACCACAGAGTTCAGAAAATAGGACTTGAAGCAGCTATGTTTCAGGTTTATGTTTCCGAGTAGTTTTAAGTTCAGAACAATATTCTAGTGATAGACGTCAGCAAATTCATCACCATGAAGGTCCTAACCTGAATGAGCTACATTCGAGATCGTTAAATACACAGTGATCATTCATTCCATAGCCAAGATTTCTGTGGTTCTGACACAATGTGCAAGCCGTTTATACGTTCAGTTGCTTCTACTAAGGATGAAACCATGCTCAAGTAGAACTTTGCCAGTCAGATACGTTCTCAAGTATGTACTTTCAGAAGCATCTTGATTAAGGATAGTTGGAGGATGCTACTTTACCGCTATGGGAAATGAATTAGTTCACTATGTTCTATCAGATTCTGTACTAACCATCATGAAAGTCCTGTTAGGCTGTGAAAGCCCATTTGATTACGGTTGCATTGCCGGTGTCTGACGCATGCCGTACATCTGCAAGGCAGTAAAAGCACAATGTCTTAAACGTGCTACCCTGTTAAAGTTGTACTGCTTATGTTTGATTCGCGAAACACTGCCACCTTTAGAGTCCAGTGTCGTTGGGAACAATGTGGTGGTGACAAGTGTCGCTGCCTACAATAGAGAATTCTGACGATACATGGACAGCCCATAGCAGAGAAAGGGACATCCCAATACAATGACTGAGGATTTGTGAACATTATGCAATCCAGAACTGTATGGTCGGTATAGCAAAGACAGGCCACAGCCGAAAAGTGGTTGAAAGGTGCCTGCGGTGACAGGTTATGAACACTTTGGTATAGACCTGTGGTAGGGTATCAGTGCGGAGCAAACCACGTGAAACGATACACTTTTTCTGACAGCAGGACACTCAAAATGCGACTGGTGGCAGCAGTCTTGTGGGGAGACTGGGTATGTGGGATGAAATAAACCCTCTAATATGTCTCCATTGCTTTTAGTAGGGCCGGCCGCTGTGGTCGAGCTGTTCTAGGCGCTTCAGTCCAGAACATCGCTGCTGCTACGGTCGCAGGTTCAAATCCTGCCTTGGGCATGAGTGTGTGTGATGTCCTTGGGTTAGTTAAGTTTAATTAGTTCTAAGTCTAGGGGACTGATGACCTCAGATGTAAAGTCCCATAGTGCTTAGAGCCATTTGAACCACATGAACCTTTATTCGGTGAGTGATACCAGAAGTTGTTGTCTGATTATGCACGTCCAGTCGTTTGTCAGTAGCATCTAGCTGGCGTTCACTGCCTTGAAACAGACAACGCATCTCTCCATCGCTCCTAAATTAGTCTGTGTTGTTTGAGGAAAACTCCACTTACAGCAGAGTGCTTTGGATCCTCGCACACTGCATTCGGTTGTCAACTGATAGAACCGTATGTAGAGTAGCACAGACGTCCATTTGGTCTACATTTTAGTTTCTGAAATACATCACTGGATTTATGTGTCTAGTATCTCTTGCATCGCACACTGTAAAAGTAACTATTTATAGACTGGTTTGTTCAGCGACCTTACTCTGTATGAAGCATCTAACGATGCTCCATCAAAAGCTACTGCTCATTGTGTGAATGTATTAGATATGAATGGTCTGTTAATTGCTTCATTTTTAATAATACGTGTTTTTTATTTAGTATGGTAATCGCTAATTAACATATATGCAGGCAACACATTCCCTGAGATACATAGATGGCCATTAATTCAAGTCCTCGTCTCTCTGTCTTCTGAACTTCATTCTTTTACTAGATCTCGTGCAACATTATGCAATTAAGATGACTGATTCAGTTTAAAAAATTTATCTCGACAAAATAATGCTACTATACGCATACATACATGCACATGCACACGCACATATATAAAACTGTGTAAGGAGGATGTAAAGTTTATGTCTGTAGCATGGATAGCAAGTAAGTGAAATATGTGTTTAGGAAACCAGAGAAGAAAAAAACTGAAAACTTTTAAAAATTATAGGTGCCGATAAAGTGCTAGAAAGGTGCACTAGAAATTGTAGGGGACGAAAGAAGTCTCAGACAAGGCTTGCCAGATGTAATGCCACCTCAGTGCGTTAGTAGAAAAGTGATTGAGGAATATTCGTTGGGAAACTGAAGGATCAGCAGCAGTAAGAATTGTGTAGACTAACTGTGATTATAATAACTAAAAGATATCAAAACGTGCAGAGTTGCCAACATAAATAGGAAATAGACAATAGGTGCAATGAGAAAATTAGGAAAGACTGTCAAAGAATATTGTGTATCACCTTTCATTCATGGTCAACTTATAATGTATTCACAAGCGAGGTGATTAATAATTTCGCTGATATATTCTTCAGTTTGACTGACTTCCTCATTTTTACAATATTGAGTTTTGTGTCAAGACAAAAGGAATCCGATATACATGAATATTTTTGTATTTTTGTAAGTTTGCAGCTATTTACACATGTATTTTTCGTGGTGTCCCAGAACCTTCACACTATTTTGATACCATTAATTATTAAATGTTCATTTATTTTTGTTATTATATTTATTGATACTTCTTTACACAATTTAACCTGTGAGACTTGAAGATTCTTCATCTTGATCTGCAGGCTTTTCTCCACATATCTCGTTTGCCTTTACGCATTTGATAATAAAACGTCCCACTCATGAGTGGTTAGCGTATAAGTGACCAAAAATGTTGTATAGTAAAATTGTGATCAATGAAGCTTTTCAGATTGTTATTGAGATTGTTCGATGGAGGTCATATGTTAGGAAAGACGTGGCGATACAACAAATGTAACGAAAGAACTTGTGAGCAGAGAGTCGTTGTAAATTTAATTGCGGCAGTCACCAGTGAACTGTGCCACATTATTGTGCTGTCGATAGCTGGCCGAGTCAGGCATCACATGAGGAAACAGGTAACACGGTGCCCTAATTAAAGAGTGAAACCTACGTGCCACTGCACAGCTTGGAAAACACGATGGAGCAAATTAGCATTTCTGCACATCTGTTGCTTTATCCAGCAAAGTCCTCTAGTTTCCACTGGCAACACGATACTGATTTATGGCTGTTAACCGACATTGCTTAGCAAGTGTTCACTGCCCCATACTTTCTACAAGTGTTGTGTTACTGGCAAGCAATGTAATATTATCTTTATTGTTAAATCTGCATGAAGAAAGAATCATTTCTGCAGATGTATGACGTAAGTTTTACATTCCTTTACAAGGATAAACAACTCTGTCCTTACATTCAAATATACATAATAGTCGCAGTAAATAGTAAACAAAAACATTATTGTGGTTTAGTGGTATGTATAGGACTACTACTGTTTGTAGGGAGTGAAACACTAAGAATCAGTAGTCTGTAATATACGACGATTAGAAAATGTGTGGAAAAGCGGACCCATAATAAGCGATTTAAACAGCAGAGAGGTGGCGTGCACATAGGCCCACCAGCACCCTCTTTTGAGTGACCGAACAAGTCAGTGTTTCAGAACGCACAGCTGGTGCGGAGCCGTCATACGGAGCGTAAACGTTTAACCACGCTCCACTATACCTCGTCGTCATAGTGGAATATCGGCATATGAGTACGTACGAACGGGACGCCGTTATTTGTTTCCGGGAGGGTCTGTTGTTCCGCGACTCTGCGGCTCGTACAGGACACACTGCTTCAACAGTGAGGCATAGGTGGAACGAGTCGAGCGGAGAGCGCCGTACATAGCTTTAAAATGGAACTGGACAACACAAAGTGACCACAGCACTAGATGAACGCCATCTAGTCCGCTTGGCAGTAACGGACAGAACAACTTCGTTCACGTTGTTGGGGCGACATTGGTGGGTTGCAACGGGAGTGGACATGTCTGCGTCGACGGTCCAACGCCCTCTTCTGCGGGCCGGACTTGTGGCATGCGTGCCATTGGCCGGCTTCCACTGATCAGAACCCATCAACACCGCAGACTGCAATGGGCACGGAACGCTGACAGTGGCATGCAGAGTGGCAAAATGTATTAATTTTGGATGAGCCCCTTTCGACGCTGCTGTGGTGATCGCAGGCGGGCAGACTGTATTGTGAGTGTCATAACGAACAAACCTAGAGTATGCGGCACCATTACCTGTAACACACAATGTCGCCTCGTATGTCTTCAGGGCAATCTGAATGGCTACCGCTACATAACGGAGGTTTTACTAACCGAGGTACGGCCCTCCTGAAGGCCGTTCCATACGCCATGTTGCAGAAAGACAAAGCCTTGTTGTTGCGATGAATGTGTGAGCCTTCTTCGAAGTACGACAGGTACCGCTGCTCCCCTGGGCCTGCTCTTTCGTCTGAAATGTCACCCGTCGAACATGTCTGGGATACGGATGGTCGGCAACATGTTCGTTTAGGCCTTCCTGCTGCCTCAGCTGATGCTCTGAGGATGCACCTACAAAGTGTGTGGCAGAGTATTCCTCAGCGACGTGTTCAGGTGCTCTTTGATTCCATGCCACATCTAGCGGCTCTGACGCAGCACGTGATGGTTCTACCCCATGTTGAATTTCCGCAGTCACGGTGCATGTACAGGTCTGTAAATCTAGTCTAGTTTCATGGCCCTAATGGGTGGAATAAATGTCGTTATGATCACATTTAGCAGTCTAGGTGTTTCACATTCTCCAAAGTCGGAAACTAGTTAAAGACTTGTAAATTCTGTAGTTTGCGGTTTCCCAAATTATTATCATCCACTGCTGTAGTTTAGTATAATGTTATATGGCATAAATAACAAGAAATGGGAAACAACGATGATACTAAATGAAAGAGGAAATAAGGAACTACAGAAGTATTTTTAAGATGCAGCTGTTGAAGTTACATTCATCAAATGAGCTGATGCGTGTAATGTAATCTGTAACATTGTCATAGGCTAAACTGAAGTTAGATGGCCCAAAAAATAACCAAAGTATACAAGAAAGCCGCACTAAATCCATGCCCCAGATGCTGTTGATAACAGTCTGGTTGCACACGTGAGATCTGTAGTTACATGTGCACAGCGTCACGTACACATTGCGGGTCTCTAATAGCTCAGATTGAGTCTTTCAAATAACATGCACCTTACACAATCGATCACGCACAGTCGCGATTCCATTTAGAAATTCTGATGCAACTGTTGCGACTGCAAGAAAATGTACGTCAGCTTTTCGGTAAAGGGCACGTAAATATGTTATATGGAATGTCATTCATTTATTCGGTTCCTCAGTACCAAGCGCCTCACTTTACAAACTACACACACGAAATATTATACAATATTCCACACCACTGCCTACTACGTAAATCAGTATCTGATGCTCGTTATTTATTATATGGGTCCCACTTTGTGGTCACGGAATCAAAACCAACAATGAGTATTTCTATACTTAGCACTTAACACACATCAACTCAAGATACTATGATTCATAATCCACGACCTAATATATACGTCCCCACACACATGAGGTGCCGCCATTTATCTATCTTTGTCAGCGACAATAGAGTTTCCACCCTGAACACGTTTACCCGACAGCGCTCAGGAAAATCCATGCTGCCATGTATGGTGATACTCTGAACAGCCAATTACAAGTAAGGTCTCGGTTTTTTAAGTGAATTGTTATGCCTTAGCTCACAACCAAGATGCAATAACGTAGTAATATGCTACCAATGATAGCGTTTAATACATATTGCTTATTATTATAATTGTCAATTTGGTTATAAACGTTATACGCCCCACACACTTTCTTTGTTTTTGAAAATGGGAAATTCTCAAACTGTATGAAAATTCAGAAAAGCAATGAGCTAAGTCGTGAACATAATTGACAGATATTTTACATGTGATTGGTTACAAATTTATGGTTGTTGTTGTTGTTGTGGTCTTCAGTCCTGAGACTGGTTTGAACAGCTCTCCATGCTACTCTATCCTGTGCAAGCTTCTTCATCTCCCACTACCTACTGCAACCTACATCCTTCTGAATCTGCTTAGTGTATTCATCTCTTGGTCTCCCTCTACGATTTTTACCCTCCACGGTGCCCTCCAATGCTAAATTTGTGATCCCTCGATGCCTCAAAACATGTCCTACCAACCGATCCCTTCTGGTCAAGTTGTGCCACAAACTTCTCTTCTCCCCAATCCTATTCAATACCTCCTCATTAGTTACGTGATCTACCCACCTTATCTTCAGCATTCTTCTGTAGCACCACATTTCGAAAGCTTCTATTCTCTTCTTGTACAAACTAGTTATCGTCCATGTTTCACTTCCATACATGGCTACACTCCATACAAATACTTTCAGAAACGACTTCCTGACACTTAAATCTATGCTCGATGTTAACAAATTTCTCTTCTTGAGAAACGCTTTCCTTGCCATTGCCAGTCTACATTTTATATCCTCTCTACTTCGACCATCATTGGTTATTTTACTCTCTAAATAGCAAAACTCCTTTACTACTTTAAGTGTATCATTTCCTAATCTAATTCCCTCAGCATCACCTGACTTAATTTGACTACATTCCATTATCCTCGTTTTGCTTTTGATGATGTTCATCTTATATCCTCCTTTCAAGACACTGTCCATTCCGTTCAACTGCTCTTCCAAGTCCTTTGCTGTCTCTGACAGAATTACAATGTCATCGGCGAACCTCAAAGTTTTTCTTCTTCTCCATGAATTTTAATACCTACTCCGAATTTTTCTTTTGTTTCCTTTACTGCTTGCTCAATATACAGATTGAATAACATCGGGGGAAGGCTCCAACCCTGTCTCACTCCTTTCCCAACCACTGCTTCCCTTTCGTGCCCCTCGACTCTTATAACTGCCATCTGGTTTCTGTACAAATTGTAAATAGCCTTTCGCTCCCTGTATTTTACCCCTGCCACCTTCAGAATATGAAAGAGAGTATTCCAGTTAACATTGTCAAAAGCTTTCTCTAAGTCTACAAATGCTAGAAACGTAGGTTTGCCTTTCCTTAATCTTTCTTCTAAGATAAGTCGTAAGGTCAGTATTGCCTTACGTGTTTCAACATTTCTACGGAATCCAAACTGATCTTCCCCGAGGTCGGCTTCTACCAGTTTTTCCATTCGTCTGTAAAGAATTCGCGTTAGTATTTTGCAGCTGTGACTTATTGAACTGATAGTTCGGTAATTTTCACATCTGTCAACACCTGCTTTCTTTGGGATTGGAATTATTATATTCTTCTTGAAGTCTGAGGGTATTTCGCCTGTCTCATACATTGTGCTCACCAGATGGTAGAGTTTTGTTATGACTGGCTCTCCCGAGGCCATCAGTAGATCTAATGGAATGTTGTCTACTCCCGGGGCCTTGTTTCGACTCAGGTCTTTCAGTGCTCTGTCAAACTCTTCACGCAGTATCTTATCTCCCATTTCGTCTTCATCTACATCCTCTTCCATTTCCATAATATTGTCCTCAAGTACATCGCCCTTGTATAAACCCTCTATATACTCCTTCCACCTTTCTGCCTTCTCTTCTTTGCTTAGAACTGGCTTGCCATCTGAGCTCTTGATCTTCATACAAGTGGTTCTCTTCTCTCCAAAGGTCTCTTTAATTTTCCTGTAGGCAGTATCTATCTTTTCCCTAGTGAGACAAGCCTCCACATCCTTACATTTGTCTTCTAGCCATCCCTGCTTAGCCATTTTGCACTTCCTGTCGATATCATTTTTGAGACGTTTGTATTCCTTTTTGCCTGCTTCATTTACTGCATTTTTATATTTTCTCCTTTCATCAATTAAAATCAATATTTCTTCTGTTACCCAAGGATTACTATTAGCCCTCGTCTTTTTACCTACTTGATCGTCTGCTGCCTTCACTACTTCATCCCTCAGAGCTACCCATTCTCCTTCTACTGTATTTCTTTTCCCCATTCTTGTCAATCGTTCCCTAATGCTCTCCCTGAAACTCTCTACAACGTCTGGTTCTGTCATTTTATCCAGGTCCCATCTCCTTAAATTCCCACCTTTAGTTTTAATCTACAGTTCATAACAAATAGATTGTGGTCAGAGTCCATATCTGCCCCTGGAAATGTCTTACAATTTAAAACCTGGTCCTACATCTCTGTCTTACCATTATATAATCTATCTGATACCTTTTAGTATCTCCAGGATTCTTCCATGTATACAACCTTCTTTTATGGTTCTTGAACCAAGTGTTAGCTATGATTAAGTTATGCTCTGTGCAAAATTCTACAAGGCGGCTTCCTCTCTCATTCCTTCCCCCCAATCCATATTCACCTACTATGTTTCCTTCTCTCCCTTTTCCTACTGACGAATTCCAGTCACCCATGACTATTAAATATTCGTCTCCCTTCACTCCCATAATAATTTCTTTTATCTCGTCATACATTTCATCTATTTCTTCATCATCTGCAGAGCTAGTTGGCATATAAACTTGTACTACTGTAGTAGGCATGGGCTTTGTGTCTATCTTGGCCACAATAATGCGTTCACTATGCTGTTTGTAGTAGCTAACCCGCACTCCTATTTTTTTATTCATTATTAAACCTACTCCTTCATTACCCCCATTTGATTTTGTATTTATAACCCTGTAATCACCTGACCAAAAGTCTTGTTCCTCCTGCCACCGAACTTCACTAATTTCCACTATATCTAACTTTAACCTATCCATTTCCCTTTTTAAATTTTCTAACCTACCTGCCCGATTAAGGGATCTGACATTCCACGCTCCGATCCGTAGAATGCCAGTTTTCTTTCTCATGATAATGACGTTCTCTTGAGTGGTCCCCGCCCAGAGATCAGATTGGGGGACTATTTTACCTCCGGAATATTTTACCCAAGAGGACGCCATCATCACTTAATCATACAGTAAAGCTGCATGTCCTCGGGAAAAATTTATGATTACGATGTATAAAAGATAATTGTATCTGAACGTTGTTTTTCTTCATGTTGAAATGTTTTCCATAAAAATGACCAAAGACTTAGGCACTCTCTGACCATCAGATTCTCTTAATATTACATTTGTGCCTCTTACGCATTAAAAATTAGCTAACACTTAGTTGTAAGATTCACAACATATCCTTATAATGAATGTTAATAACATACTCAGAATGTAGTGTTCTGTCTTACCATCTATCTCTCTCATTTCTCTTTCATTTTCCTACATTTTCCGTCCTTTTGAACTGTATACTTGTCATAGAAATAAACATGTATCACAATGTTTCCATATTTCGCAATCTTCCCCTCTCGGTTTTCAGAAAAGGAAGTCTTTCCGCGTCCAACATATAAAGACTATATCGACACTAGTTGAAGTAACGCCTCTTTCCAGCTGTTGGATGACTTCACTTATTCCCTTGTTTGTACTCTCATGTTCCAATAGTTCAACTCACCGTCTGTTTCTATCGTACATCAGGTGAATCACGTGACAGAAGACATTAATTAGTCAAGAGTTGTCATAAAAGAAACGTGTAAAATAAATAGTTTTTATTAATTCTATTAATTACTCTTGCATCGTATTGCTGTAATAACATTTGAACAGACTGGCAGCATATACTTTTTTTACTGAATTACATCTCAAAGTTCTTATACCAACCCTTAGTACCTTTTTAAGAGTACTCTTCACTCATCTAAACTCAGTCTCCTATTAGCTACCAGACCAGCCTCCTGCTCGGTATATATTCCCATCTGTTTGTTGGCTATACACATTATAAATTCATTATTTAAAGACGAGAACGCTATCACATTTCTTAAAGCAATATGCAAAATTTTCTTAAAGCAATATTCAAAATGCAGGCATTCCTTCATTAGTGACTACATGACAATCACAGCTCCAGTAGAATCCGGTATTCTACATTTAGATATAGCCGTAAGACAAGAATTTTTTATCAGTGCTCAATGCATACAATGTCTTACGAGAGGCGTTCAGTAGCAGATGCAACGCATTTTTTTCTGAAAGCAGGTTGGATCCAATCAAGATTTCTATTCATTCATTTACCTACAAAACCCTGTTTTTCAACATAATCTCCGTTCAGTTCGACTGCCGTACGCCGCCTTATTTGGAGGGCTTGGGCGTGGTACCATCCTACAAAAATTGTCACGATCGGCCTCATAGCGCGGAAACAATTCCGTACTTGGCTCTTTATGGACACAGGTTATTCAGCGAAAAACCCAGTGTTTACAAAGCTTTCAGTGCTCCAGCTGGTGGACGAGTATGTCAGTACTACTAAATGAGACGTCCAGTTGTGCAATGAGCTGTTTCTTTATGATTCGTCGTTCACCTCGAATGAGAGTGTCCGCACGTTCCAACATTTATGGAATCACACCTGTGTGCGGCCGGTCAGTGTACGAGGGATTGGACAGGTTTCCGCTATCTTGTCGCGATAATGACAATCGTCTGGCGCAACGACTCAACGTGCTTTTTTTCGCTGCCAGTTCTCCGTAAACACCCTCAAAACGCATACGAAAATTTGCATTGCTCCGTCAAGGAAACTCAATGACAACTCTCTGCTTAGAACGCACCTCCATTGCAGACACCATTTTAAAGGTTACGTATATCGTCACCACACAAAGGAACTTCGGGCTAACGCAGGGATATGCCACGATGTCCCACAACAAATTCCGCATCTTGTAATCGAAATTTGCTCCAGAAAACATGTGTTGCAATAGTTACTGAACGCCGCATGTATTAAATTCTATTCCTAACCTTTCTAAAGCCGTTTGTTTAACTCAATAAATGCTTAGTGTGCCTATTTGAAAGATATTGTTTCTGAACTCAAAAGTAACAGCTGGCTTTGCTGCTTCACTGGATAATTCTGTTAAGTACTTACGATTACCTCATTATAATCACTATCGTACCTTTAAGTTTATTCCTTCACGTATCCTTACGTTAATAGCTGTTAAGACTTTTCTGCCGTACACCTTTCTATCTTCCTTTGTTGTGTCATGTTGTTGTTGTGGTCTTCAGTCCAGAGACTGGTTTGATGCAGCTCTCCATGCTACTCTATCCTGTGCAAGCTTCTTCATCTCCCAGTACCTACTGCAACATACATCCTTCTGAATCTGCTTAGTGTATTCATCTCTTGGTCTACCTCTACGATTTTTACCCTCCGCTGGTGGTCCCTTAATGCCTCAGAATATGCTCTACCAACCGATCCCTTCTTCTAGTCACGTTGTGCCACAAATTTCCCTTCTCCCCAATTCTATTCAATACCGCCTCTTTAGTTATGTGACCCACTCATCTGATCTTCAGCATTCCTCTGTAGCACCACATTTCAAAGGTTTCTATTCTCTTTCTGTCTAACCTATTTATCGTCCACGCTTCACTTGCATACATGGCTACATTATGGCTACACTCGATACAATTACTTTCAGAAGAGGCTTCCTGACACTTAAATCTACGCTCGATGTTAACAAATTTCTCTACTTCACAAACGCTTTTCTTGCTATTGCCAGTCTACATTTTATATCCTCTCTACTTCAACCATCATCGGTTATTTTGCTCCCCAAATTGCAAAACTCATTTTCTACATTAGGCGTCTCATTTCCTAATCTAATTCCGTCAGCATCTCCCGATTAATTCGACTACATTCCATTATCATCGTTTTGCTATTGTTGATGTTCATCTTATATCCACCTTTCAAGACACTGTCCATTCCGTTCAGCTGCTCTTCCAGGTCCTTTGCTCTCCCTGACGGAATTACAATGTCTTCGCCGAATCTCAAAGTTTTTATTTCTTCCTTATGGATTTTATTTCCTACTCCGAATTTTTCTTTTGTTTCCTTTACTGCTTGCTCAATATACAGACTGAAAAACATCTGGGATAGGCTACAACCCTGTCTCACTCCCTTCCCAATCACTGCTTCCCTTTCATGCCCCTCGACTCTTATAACTGCAATCTGGTTCCTGTGAAAATTGTAAATAGCCTTTCGCTCCCCTGCCACCTTCAGAATTTGAAAGAGAGTATTCCAGTCAACATTGTCAAAAGCTTATCTAAGTCTACAAATGCTAGAAACGTAGGATTGCCTTATCTTAGTTTATTTGCTAAGATAAGTCGTAGGCTCAATATTGCCTCACGTATTCCAACATTTTTACGGCATATTAAACCGATAGTTCGGTAATTTTCATATCTGCCAACACCAGATTTCTTTGGGATTGGAATTTTTATATTCTTCTTGAAGTCTGAGGATATTTCGCCTGTCTCATTCATCTTACTCACTTGATGGTTTTCATCAGGGCTGGCTCATCCATGGCTGTCAGTAACTGTAATGGAATGTTGTCTATTGCTGGGGCCTTGTTTCGACTTAGGTCTATTAGTACTCTGTCAAACTCTTCAGGCATTATCCTATTTCCCATTTCGTCTTCATGTACATCCTCTTCCATTTCCATAATATTGTCCTCAAGAACATCGCCCTTGTATAGACCCTTTATATTCTCCTTCCACTTTTCTGCTTTCCCTTCTTTGCTTAGTACTGGGTTTCTTTCTGTGCTCTCGATATTCATGAAAGTGGTTCTCTTTTCTCTGAAGATCTCTAATTTTCCTGTAGGCAGTATCTATCTTACCTCTAGTGATGTACGCCTCTACATCCTTACATTTTTCCTCTAGCCATACCTGCTTAGATATTGTGCACTTCCTATCGATCTCATTTTTGAGACGTTTGTACTCCTTTTTGCCTGCTTCATTTACTGCATTTTTGTATTTTATCCTTTAATCAATTATATTCAGTATCTCTTCTGTAACCCAATGGTTTCTATTAGCCGGCTTTTTACCTACTAGATCCTCTGCTGCCTTCACTATTTCATTTCTAAAAGCTACCCATTCTTCTTCTACTGTATTTCTTTTCCCCATTCTTGTCAATCGTTCCCTAATGCTCTCCCTGAAACTCTCTACAACGTCTGGTTCTGTCATTTTATCCAGGTCCCATCTCCTTAAATTCCCACCTTTAGTTTTAATCTACAGTTCATAACAAATAGATTGTGGTCAGAGTCCATATCTGCCCCTGGAAAAGTCGTACAATTTAAAACCTGATTCTTAAATCTCTGTCTTACTATTATATGATCTATCTGAAACCTGTTAGTATCTACAGGCTTCTTCCATGTATACAACCTTCTTTTATGATTCTTGAACCAAGTGTTAGCTATGATTAAGTTGTGCTCTGTGCAAAACTCTACCAGGCAGCTTCCTCTATCATTCCTTACCCCCATTCCATATTCACCTACTACGTTTCCTTCTGTTCCTTTTCCTACTATCGAATTCCAGTCACACACATGACTATTAATTTTTCGTCTCCCTTCACTATCTGAATAATTTCTTTTACCTCATCATACATTTCTACAATCTCTTCGTCATCTGCGGAGCTAGTCGGCATATAAACTTGTACTACTGTGGTTGGCGTGGGCTTCGTATCTATCTTGGCCGCAATAATGTGTTCACTATGCTGTTTGTAGTAGCTTACTCTCATTCCTACTTTTTTATTCACTATTAAACCTACTCCTGCATCACCCCTATTTGATTTTGTATTTATAACCCTGTATTCACCTAACCAGAAGTCTTGTTCCACCTGCCACCGAACTTCACTAATTCTCACTATATCTAACTTTAACCTATCCATTTCCCTCTTTAAATTTTCTAACGTACCTGCCCGATTAAGATATCTGACATTCCACACTCCGACGTGTAGAACTCTAGTTTTCTTTTTCATGATAACAATGTCCTCCTGAGTAGTCTCCGCCCGGAGATCGGAATGGGGGACTATTTTACCTCCGGAATATTTTACCCCAGTGGACGACATCATCATTTAACCATACAGTTAAGCTGCATGACTTCGGGAAAAATTAAGGCTGTAGTTTCCCCTTGCTTTCAACCATTCGCAGTACCAGCACAGCAAGGCCGTTTTGGTTAGTGTTACAAGGCCAGATCAGTCAATCATCCAGACTGTTGCCCCTGCAACTACTGAAAAGGTTGCTGCCCCTCTTCAGACGTTTGTCTGGCCTCTCAACAGATACCAATCCGTTGTTGTGGTTGCACCTACGTTACGGCTATCTGTATCGTTGAGGCACGCAAGCCTCCCCACCAGCGGCAAAGTCCATGGTTCAAGAGGGGGGGGGGGGGGGGCTGTTGTGTCATAACAGCAAAATAACTGTTAACAGTCTTATCTCGTGTGTACTTTACAGCTTCATCTTCTTCCCAGTTGCATTTAGGGTAGAATTTTCTTTGCCTAATACGATTTCCTTTACATCAGTAACATTTGTGATGGACTTACTCATCGCCTACTGAATAACGCATTTAGCAACTTGTAGTGCATTTCTTGGGGCCTCCTCAGCAACCTTTAAATAATCTCTACGTTACTGTTTGGTGCATTGTTTGTTACCTGCATTTTTTAATATCTTTTAAGTCGTTCAATATCCTTTAATAGCATGAGCATTTGTTCCAATTGGATACCAATTACACTCAATAACTTATGTTTCCTGTGTTATACAACCGCCTCCAATTTCTTAAAACCAGTCTTGATGTTTTATCAGTCGTAGTTTGTTATTCATTCACCTTTGGTTGCCGTTTCCTTCAAGTATTCCTAACTGTTAATTACCATGGGCATGAAGTTCTATCATATTATGTACCTCACACTCTGCTTTGTTATCCAGTTGACAATGGATTTTTTTCTTTTTTGTAAACACTAATCCCTTTACGAGCTACTCTGCACATAGCAGGTATTGTACTTCACTTCATGTTTTTCTTCAACTGTTACTTATTCCTTTGAAAAACAGGTTTATGTCCTGAACGTTTACGTCCTGGTCTTTTTTCACAAATTCTTCTGCTGTATCATGTCGATCCGGGTGTTTTGGAAACAACTGTGACTGACGCCCGAACAACAGAAAACTAACACGCATTTAATTAAAAAAAATAGTGCATTGATAATGGCACTTGCCGATAAAATCATTTGCGTAATAAAAACTGCAAACAAAAAAGGCGACGGATTTCTGCGCTCTATCATTTATAAACAGAGAAATATTGTTTTTACACTTCAAAACACAGATTCGTAGTTTCCACGGTAGGAGAATGGTTGGTCACGCAGAAAAGTAAATAAGAGAGAATGTGATAAATAAGTCGGATTTTTGTACTTGTCAGGTACTTAGTTTTCATGGTGGCAAACTGCGTGGTGTCTTATCGTCGACTACTACACGTATTGAACGCCTACTTTTCAACCTCGCTTGGAACTTCTACACCTATTTTAGTCTTTGTAAGGTTCTGTTTAAATTCCTCCTCTTGGTCACTAGTTTCAACCACACTATGGTTTGTATCACCATAAATCTGACTTAACTATCCTCGTTTGTACATTATTTATTCTTTTACTTTCCGTCCCCTCCATTCATAATATTTATTTTCTACAGCAACATACAGTTGTGCATGACGTCATACATCAAAGATTTGAAATCCCTACTCACACTTTTCGCTCATTAGATTTCATCAAATCGTGCTTCTTACTTGTAGCTGCAATCCCTTCGTTAACCTCGCATACATTATTGACCTTGTTTCCTAATCGTAATATCTATTACAGTACTATTCTCTTATTTCCTTTTCATATGTCCCAGAAAATGTCTTTTTCTTGGCTTGTACTTCTCGGTAGACATAGAGAAATTAATTATAGCGCTCATTTTTTAATTACAACTCTTCATCAAACCTCATCCAAATTTCCTGTGATTTATGCCGAGGGAAAGTATCTTGTTCACAATTTCTGTTATCATTGCAATTCTAATTTCTACAAACCAAGTAATAACTCCCTGATACCTTTATTGTATCCACCCTTTGCACATCTATGACGATTGAAACAGTAATTACGCAAATCCTATCCTTCTCACTACGACTTTTCATGTTCCTGACGCCGGTCAGTAAGTTCTGACATCCTGTTAAATCGTTTTGTCTATCACCTTTCCACATGTTTCTGCGCCAACCTTCCAAATTCTGATATCTTCCCATCAAAGAGTCTAACTGATCTAATGTCTGCACAGTAGCAGTAATTTCTGTATGGGCAATTCCAATTCGTTTTTACTTTACTAACTGGTAACTTAACCGTTCTGTTAGAGATTAAATCAGACTCTTTCAGTGGGCGCTCTAAATACAGATTCCTTTGTACAGGTGTTTGAAGGACTTCTTTACAGCTCTTACTTCTAGCGCTAGTGTAGACGCTTTTTCCAAATGAACTGCGACGCTGTAACATGCAGCCAGTATGTAGTAAAGATGCAGCATGCTACCTATAGTAAATATTAGCGTCTGCTTTCGAACATTACGAGAAGCTCGGTACAAATTTTTCTATAAGGATCAAAAGTAGCTAGAATAAATTCCCCAACATCCTAAGCTACGAAGAGTATTGTATTATCATGAATAACGCGCAGGAGACTGAACTTAACTTGAACTGATAGGGATTAGCTTAAATAATTTAAATTGCAAGGAATGGCATTAGAGCATCAAAATGTATATTCTTCAGGGAAAAATACGGTCTCCTCAAATTAATATGTAAGCGTTATTTATAACGTAGTTATAACGAGACATAAACACCGAATATAAAATTTGATAATTTTTTAGGGTAAACTATGTGCAGCTAAATGATATCTTTCTAACTAATGACAATCAAAATATTGTAATATTAATTATAGCACGAAAACTGGTTTAACTGAATGAAATAGTTTTTTGAATGATCCATCTACTGGCTGCTATCCTATCTTCCTAAAATTAGCATTTTCACAATATACCCTCAATCATTCGTTCTATATACAGTTGCATGCATCACTACAGTTTTTATCTTTTCAGCCCCTTCTAGAACCTGACTTCTTAACGCATATACTGTTATCTTGTCCCTTCCTCTTGTCTGTGTATCCGATTTTGTTCTGCTCTTTCGGCGATTCTGCTAGGGACTGCCTCATTCTTATCAGTCCACCTAATTTTGAGTATCCTCCTACAGCACGGCCTCCAACACGTCGATTTTCTTCTTTAGCTGTTTCCCACAAAGATTCACTAACATGCAGTGATGTACTACAAACATATTCAGATTTTACTTTCTCAATTTAAAGCCTTGCATCATACTAGCAGACTTTTTCTCCATAAATAACGTTTTTGCCTGTGCTGCGTTGTTTTTATATCTTCCTCGTTTCTTCGTCGTGCTTCCAATGGTAAAAGAATTCCTTAAATTTCTTATTTCGTGATACGACGTCCACCTGGGTCCATTACACATATGGCCTCGTAAGCAACCGATTCTCCTTACCATATGTAGGGTGTCCCCTTTGGGCAGCTGTGTAAGGCTTACCCTCGCAAACGGGGCTCTGCCTAAGTGGACGTTCTTCAAGAGCTGCTCGTGGGAACACCATGAAGACTAAATCTCATGGTACTACTTCCAGCGATTTGGATGGGCCGCTGGAAAGTATTAACATCCAAAAACCTGAGAGGCCTCGTGTGGCTAGCCCATCTGGGTCGAATTTGACAGTCAATCACAGTAAACAAAGTAATAGATGACATCCTGTGGTCATTAAAGAATTTGTTGTTACGAAACGCGTGGTCCGTTCTTTCGAAAAATTGTAGCCATTCTATATCGATAAGGCTCTCGAGGGACTTGCAGGGCAAATCAAATTTGTCAAGGGACTGTACAATGGCACACTTCTGTTGGAGACGATGAAGACTCCCAAAGTACAGAAGCTGTTGAATGCCAAGCTACTCTGAGACTATCCCATCAACAGTGAGCTGCACACAGGGTTGAACAGAATCAAAGGTGTTGTAATATACTGGGATATTACGGATATGGATACAAAAGAACTGCATCAACAATGGGAAACTGCATGTGTGACTGATGTCGAAAACGGTATGAAGAGGCTTGATGGGGAACTCCAAAAGTCAGTATCATTGTTCTGACATTTAGTCTGCCAAAGTTGGTGGACCATACTGCAACAGAATCTATCCACCTTAAGGTAAGACTGTGAGTACAAATCCAATGCTCTGCTTCAAGTACCAACGCTTCACTCTCCCCACTATGGGTTGTAATGGTCGGGTTATATGTGGACAGTGTAACAGTTCGGTACATGAACAGGGTTTCCAGTGCACCACGCCACCTAGGTGTGTTTACTGCTCCCAGGAGCATCAAGTTTGGAGTAGAGATTGTCCTATCTTTGCTGAAGAAAATAAGATACAGGAAATTAATGTGACCCATCGCATTTCATATTCTGGTGCAAAGAGGGAATATGAGGCCACTCAGCCACCAAGTTTCGTGAAGTCTTTTGTCTCAGTGTTGAAGCAGTCTATCCAGAAGGTTATTATTAGCATCCAAACTATGACAGTTGGGATGAACACATATATCTGCACCTGTAAATGCAGGTGCCAGCCTGCACCACTGGTTCTGCAGCTCAGTCGTCCTATCACTGATGCATTTTGTGTTGCTGAACATAATGTCAGAGTAGACAGCAGACCAACACGGCAGACATTGGAAGAGGTACATGAGAGTGTTTCGGTTCCATCAGCCTTGCCAGTGCCCCAAAAATGGGAGATGAAGGCCAAATGCCCAAAGCAGTCCCCCTCAAAAGCCATCGGACCATGCGACCTTCTTGTTGTCTAATGGATCTGATGGGGATCGTACCATCGCTGGTATGGATGCTGAGGTTCGAGGAGCGGAAAGACAGAGTATAATCTCACTGTTAAAATGCCTTCGATACTGCAGTGTGACGTTAACGGATTCAGGACATGTGTAGAGGAACTGAAACGGCTAGCACATGAATGCCCCCTGTGATTGTGTTTCTAGGAAACGCATTTTAAAACGCCAGATACCCCTGTCCTAAGAGACTATACAATCTACCACAAGGATGACCTGACTGGTGAAAGTGCCAAGGGAGAAGTCACTTTGCTTGTCAGTAATGCGCCCACTCCTCTGCTCTCCCCATAGCTGCTGACCTGCTAGCAATTGCGCCTGAGGTCAAAGGAACTCTGTTTTCTCGGTCTATTTACGTCCACATGAGGCGACTGACTGCTCTAATAAGTCTTATAGAACATGTTCTGAGACCATTCCTCCCAATGGGAGATTTCAGTGGCCATTACACTCATGTGGGGTTCGACCTCCGTTTGCCATCGGGACTGGGTATCGAAGAATCTCATAACGTCTCAGGAGTTGTACATCCTCGACACAGGCACTCTAATCACTTCTGTTATGCTACTGGATCACTGTCTGCCATCGATCTCTCTTTCTGCTCTCCAGCACTTGTGCACTCATTTCAATTGGAAGTCACTGACAACCTTCATTCCGGTTTCTACTCCATATTCACCTACTGTATGGACCGCTCCCTTAAAGGACACAGCAGTGGTAGTTGACCAGCAGAAACAACTGGATGATGTTTGGCCAGTGGCTGTATTTGAGTACTGTGACAAAATCCAGGGATGTATGGGCCACATCAAACAAGTAACCCACCATTCTGCTGCCCTCTTCATCCCAAAGTCCTCTCCTCATTGTCCTAGAAGCCCCCTGTGTGTTGGTGGACTGACTAGTGCCGTGACGTCAATTGGTTCAGACGTACAGCTCTGCGACGATTTAAGAGCCTAACAATGGCGGAAAACCTGGCAGCCTTTCGATTAGCAGGAGCAAAGGCTCGGTATATAATCAAGCAGAGCAATAAAAGGTCATGCAGAATGTTCCTGGACTCTTTCCACCGTTCCACTTGTTCTACTGCAGTATGAAAAGTCACGAGGAGGATTTCTGGTAAAGGCAGTCGTTTACTTACCGCAGCGTTGTTGACTGGAGAGTGTCTTCAAACAACACCTGGAGACATTGCACAGACAATGGCACAAAATTTTGCGCTGACTACTGCGACTGCCAGCCGGGATCCATCGTTACCATGCCACCATGGAAAGTGGTGAGTTGGACTACAAGTGCAATAATACGGAATCCTATAACTGCCCATTCTCCATGTGGGAACTGGATTTCATACTGGCTGCGACTCGTCATACTGCCCCTGCTCACGATAAAATCCGATGCAACTGACTTCAGTTTGTTTCAGCATCATCAAAAGAAATCCTCAGAGAATGTTTTATATGCCACACGGGTAACTTTCCGAACTCGTGAAGAGAGGCAAGTTAGATACCTCTCCTCAAACCACAAAAGGGTTACACTCGTCCGAGTAGTTATCAGAGCGTCGCCTTAACAAGCTGTATGAGAAAGACCTTGGAGCGAATGGTTAACCTTCGTCTGGGTTAGATGTTGGAGAACAGGCAGCTCCCAAGGTGGATTCAGGAGATTTCGATCCACTGTGAACAACCTGACCTTGCTAGAGACGGCTTTTTGTTATCTGTAAGGCATATCATACTACGTGGAGACACCTCCACCAAAAGAGCTTCTGTTGCCATCTCTCCATATTAATTCGGCTCTATTTATCAACGTGCCCCTTTCAGTGCGGAATTGGTGGCGTGCTGTCGAATAGTGTCGAGGAGGAGACTGACGTTCCTCAGGGTAGTGTTTTAAGCCTCTTTGTTATAGACATAAACAGTATTACGTCTACTGTAAGGAGTCTTGTCCAGTGCTCCTAATTTGTGGACAATTTTGCTGTTTTCTGTTCTTCCTCCAGTGTTGTTACAGCAACTCATAAGTTGCAACTGACATTGAAGAGGCAGGAGAAGTGGCCTGCAAGTGCTGGTTTTACGTTTCCTGCGGGAAAGTGTGTGTTTTTTCATTTTAATCGTCCTCGTCGTATTTTCAATTTACCTGGCTTGTGTATGTGGAACAGCGTTCTCCCTTTTAAAGATTCTGCTTGGTTTTTGGGCCTCATTTTTCCCTACAAGCTGTCGTGTTTGCCACACTGAAGGCCTGAAGGCAAGAGCCCAGAAGGCATTGAATGTCTTGAAGTGTGTGGGACACAGATCTTGGGCAGAGGAAAGGGCACGTCTGCTCCAATTTTATAGGGCTTTGCCTCGATCGCGGCTGGACTGTGGGTGCACAGTTTACCGGGCAGCGAGGCCTTTGTACCTGAATATCATTGACACTGTACGGAATGAGGACATCAGCTGTCCATGGGTGCTTACAGGACTAGCCCCATACAGAGTGTTTATCAGGCAAAAGACCATTTTGTATCCGTGCAAAACATGTGCTGGAGTCCCTTGATGTTGAGTTTGATCAGATTGAAATCCTAAGATTTAACCAACTGCCACTCTGGTTACTGTGAAGGCCCAAAGTAATTTTAGATATAGCGCAGTACAAGAGAGATTTCACTCCTGCTTCTGTTTTCAATGTGACGTTTTCTGGCATCTTAAATGAGCAACACAACTATGTAGCTGTCTTCACGGACGGATCAAAACTGGTGGACACTGTTGCTTTTCCCGAACTGTGTCCTCAAGATTCGGTTGCCTCTAGAGTTCGCTGTATTTGATACCGAACTATCTACGATCTTGCGGGCGCTGGAGGAGATGAGATGTGCCATGACTCCTAAATTTCTCGTCTGTTCCGACCCTCTTAGTGCCCTGCAGTCTCTGCGGTGCTATCGTCGAACTGTTGAAGTAGTTCAGGAGACCAAGGACGCCCTCTTCCGGCTTCAACGGCTGGGGAAGGAGGTGTCCATTTCTGTTCTTCCTCGAGTGTTGTTACAGCAACTCGTCAGTTGCCAGCGCACATAGGTATTTCTGGGAACGATGGGGCGAGTGGTGCAACCTAGGAGGCGTGTAGCGATCTTCAGCTAGGTCTGCGTGCCATCCACCTGCATGCAATCATCTCGCTCTTGAAGTACAGAGTCATGTGTCGAAGAGACGACGATTGACTGGAAGTGACAGAAAATAAGGTGCGTCTAGTAAAATCATAATGCGGCCTTGGCGTACTTCCTTCTAGCCACGTTGACGGGATGAGTCCTCCTTGCTCTTCTTAGCTTAGGCCAGAGTCTTATGATGCATGGATACTTGCTCCGGCGAGAGAACCACCCAAAGTGTGGTGATTGTGGTGTACATGTTACTATGCGCCACATTTTATTGTACTAAGTGTTTATTTTCCGACCAGGGCACCGCGGCGGGTTTGTCGACGAATGTGCCCTCAATTTTGTGTGACGTTCAAGCGAATGTGGTTCGAGTTTAAAAGTTTTGTGAATTGTCCGACATTTTTCGTAAGATTTTCGGGAGATGGTTTTAATGTGCTAACAGGGTAACTGGCACACCCATGTTTTTTGTAAGTGGTCAGCCAGTTACATTTCCCTGTGCCTTTCTTTCTGCTCCTTTGTCGTTTTACTTGTGTTTTAATCCCATACTCTATCTCCGTTGTTTTATCGCATTTATCTCTTTATCCACATTAATTTGCTTTAATGAGGATAAGGGTGCTGATAAACCCTTCGTTGACCGCCCATAAGCTCCATCCACACAGACATTCTTCTGCTATAAGGCCCTTCCATATTTTGAGACACGGAAGTATTGACCAAAACAAGAAAAAGTCCCGTAAACACGGGGTCTAAAATACGTACTTTAAAACGAATGAGCACTTGTTAATCTCGCTAGCGTGAAACCTTTCTCCCAGAATGTGACTACAGAAACTTTATAAACTCGAAGGGATACATGAGTCTGGGCAAAACCATTTTATTAGTAATTCTTTCAGTGTCTTTACTAATAGTCTGAATATTGCTAAGCAGAACTTTATTCTCAACTCTGTTAATATTTGGCCTCCCCCAATATTGTTCCCCTTACCTTCCCTAGGCCGACATTTGTATTATTCCTCTAAGCTCTTCTCCACTAACTACCTGCTGAGTATTGCTCTTCTCACGCAAAATGTCAGCAACTGACAGTAAGTCACACAGCTGACTAACTACTCGAGAACCCAAGAGTAAGTTGGTGGGAATGACTTGATGGCTTTCATGATGGGCAGTATTAAATGCCAAGATTAACTGCAGAAGCAAGCCGGCCCATCCATTCTGATCTATTGTATGCTATAAGAGAAAACCTCAGGTACCTGTTAATAGACTCTGCACTTTAATGGGTTCTGCCCACAAGTAATTTCGATGATAAGGCTTATTTGTTGCACGTTGAATTCATATGCGTACGAGGATATTCTTAAACTATTGGCCATATAAGGCATCTGTATAAGCTTCTCATGTGCTTTCTACTATTGTAAATAATTCACCTTTACTGTACTGGGACAAAGATGAATGAGCGCACTGTAGGAGAAGTGATTAACAGACTCGACTGAGTGTAAAGTTTCATCTGAGGTTGACCTGCTAGTCAATCTGTTGTGCGGCGCTGAGGCATCGTGGCATGCAATTAGAGAATGAGATCTGTTATTGTGAATGTGGGAGGAGCAATCTGGAATACTTCATTTTGGAGATGGAAACTCATTTAACACTTTCTTGTTATCTATGTCAGTAAAGAAGATTTTGGAGTAATTTTAAAAGCTGCTGCATCTGCAGATTTGTATTTGGTTTCGACGACGTCTGGACTCCAGACACACGCACACACAAACAAACAGCATGCTGAGCAAGAGGTAAGCTACTTTTATTTCATGGCTGATCTCACTTTGCATTCTTCTGCAAACAACGCATGGTCAGGTTTGTCACGTGTCGTGCTCTAAGCACATTAATTTTCAGTGATCAACGTTGGTTATTTCAAACAGTTATTTTCTTCTGAATAGAGCACTAATTTATTTTTGTGGATGTTCTTAGTCTAATATTGTTTTCATATTAGATAAAAGTAAGGTTAGATAATTTCATCAAAACACTGGAGTACTGTGTAGAAGTTCAGAAGAGCTTATTCCCTGTTTAGAAAGTTTAGAGAAGTCTCAAAAGACAGACGCCTGTCTGAGCACCACTTAATCACAGGGTTAGGTAAGTTATAAATAAAAGACTACACTATTGCAGCTTACTCATGCAGAAGTAACATAGGAAATGGAGGAGTTATTACATACATCAGAACAGAGTTTAAAAACGTTGGGACATGCAGATTTTGTAGGGATCAGCGCATAGAAGTGAGTGCTTGTGAATTAATGCTGAAAAATAGTTCACATTTAATTATAGCTTTATAGAGATCCCCAAAGGGAAATTTTGAACTAATTATGTGGAATACGGATTCGTTACTGTGCTGTCTGTTAGACAGCAGCAAGCTCCTAAATGATTCTGATAGGAAAAGTGATCTGCAAACCTCATTTGGATCCCAAAATTTGGTATAACCAATTAAGTTTCCAACACAAGTGGATAAAGACAGTAGCAACCAAATTCATCTTTTCTTTGATGAAACTCAGAGTAGGAAAATTACTGTTTACCCGGTGACAAATGCTCTCTCTGATCATGATGCGCAGTTACTTAGGATATATAACATAGCATCTAACAGTTTGGATACTCCTCAGCGGAAATCACTTAGAATAATTAATGACTACAGGACAAATGTTTTTAAGAATAGTTTACACAAGACGGCATTTATAATGAATCATATACTAACGCAAAATTTCATCTACTCCATGATTACTTCATATCATTACTGAAAATAGCTTTCCACACAAACTAGTCAGATACGACACCTAAACAGCGAGGTAAAAACCACGGATGACTTGACGGATTAAAATATTTTGTGAGAGAAAAACGTAAATGTACTCGTATCTTTTGATAAGAACAATTAAGAATTCTGCAGTAATGAAACACTACAAAAAATACTCAAAATTGCTGAGAAAGGTTATTAAAAAGTCAAAGTACAGGCACATAATGTCAGGAATCAACACTTCCAACAACACACTTAGAGGCAGTATGGAGTGTAATGAACTGAGAGACAGGGTAACCAGCCACAGAACAATGCATGTGCTCTGTTCAACTGAACGGAAAGGCTATACATGAGGAGTCACAGCTACCAAATGTATTTAATAATCATATCTTAAGTACACTAGAAACCATGTGCACAAAGAGTTCAGGAGCAAAGTCACAGCAGTAAGTTGAAAAAAAAAAATCAAAAATTATTTGGTTTTGATTGTGTTTCCAATAGAATACCAAAGCTTTGTCTCCTTGTAATGAGCCCAGTCTTACCAGAAATATGTAATGCATTACTAACTCACGGTATTTTTCCAGAGAGACCTCTCTTTAAGAAATATGATAATAGAGATGTCGATAATTAACGATCTGTTTCACTGCTGACATTATCCTCCAAAAGTTTCGAAAAGGTGATGAATCATGGAATAGTATCTCGCCTCAGCAACAATAGTATCATCAGCATATCAGTTTGTGTCACAAGGGTTGCCCTACAGAGACTGCCATTTACACGTTCATTTGCCAGATTTTACAAGCATTAAATAATAAAATAACACCAGTTGGTATTTTGTGCGACTTCTCTAAGGCGTTTGTGTGAATCACAGGATTCTCCTAGATAAATTAATATTTTATGTGATTGAAGGTATAGCCAACCAAAGAATAATGTCGCATCTACCCAAAAGAATGCAGGAAGCTGTACTTGGTCATTCATGTAATATACTCCAGGGACATAATTGTGACTGGGGAGAAATCACATATGGGCTTTCTCAACGTTCAATCATAGGTCTGTTACTGTTCGTCATATATGTCAACGATCTTCCATTTAGTATACAATAAGCAGAATTTGTTCTTTTTGCAGATGACACATGTATTGTAATCAATCCAAGCACACATACAGAAACAGAAGAAATGGTGAACAAAGTTCCTAAAAATACCATTGACTGGTTTTCCGCAAATGGTCTCACCCTCAACTTTAAAAGGACACAACAGATTCTGTTCTGCAGATGTAGGGGTACTACACTAATGATAAGTGTAACATATTATGAGGAACTAATAAATAGGGCGGAAATTTCAAAATTCTTAGGGGTCCATAATGAAGAGAAATGAAAAAGAAAACACACATTCTGGAAGACCTAAAACAGCTTAGTTCAGCCACATTAGCGCTTAGAAACATTTTAAATCTTCTGGAGAGACAAATCAGTAAGATGATACATTTTACCTATTTTCATTCGATAATATCATGATGAATAACGTTCTGGGGTAACTTATCTTTAAGAAAGAAAGTCTTTATTGCACGAGAATGTGCTGTGGGAATAATATATGCTGCTCACCTCCGATCATCTTGCAAACATCTGTTTATGTGGTTGGGAACTCTGACTAATGCTCCACCGTATGTTTATTTATTCCCTCATGAAATCCATAACAGTTCAAGAGGAACAATGAGGTACATAATTACAATACCAGAAGGAAACGTGATATTCCTTACTCCACATTAAGGTTGTCTCTGGCACAAAACGGGCTGCACAGTGCTGAAACAAAAATTTTGATCATTTACACAGTGATATCAAATGCCTGACACCGAGCAAAGTAAAATTTGATAACAAACTGTGAAAGTCTCTCCTTGACAGCTCCTTCTATTCCATAGAAGAATTACAGATTTTTTGTTACAAAAATTAGAAATGTTCAAAATATAACCATATGTACAAATTAATTTGTCATCTGAATGTATATTAACTCGTTCCAGATCATTATGATCTATCGCGTAAAGTGATCCATGGAACATGTTACTAAGCATTACGCGTCGTTCATAATGTGCTTTGATAGTGAGTTTCAGTTACGTAGTTTTCACTAAGCATGCATTTCTTTTCCTTAGGCATTCAATTAGATTCATTTTCCTTATTAAAAAAATATGTATCTCACGTAGTTTAAAGTTTTATTTCACGACACTGTTCACATGTGCCACAAGGCCAACCAACAGTCAGTTTTGCTCAGCAATTGGATACGTTTTCTATAGTACACGTTATAGGACTGGAATGTTTATGAAGTCAGTGTATTCAGTTTTCTCATTTACAGACAATATTTTAGTAGAAAGCTTTCATTTGTAATCAACCACTGAGGTAGTGTGAAAGAAATTCTGTAGTAACACTTGAGCAGATGCATCACTAGTAGGTAGATGCCATACAAAACATACAAACACGTCGATGCAAATCAAAATGTAGCGATAATGAAGCTGAGGCCTTAGAAACGCATCTACAGGGCTACATACCTCTTCTGGAAGGCTCTATCCACTGGCTTTGACGCTAAGTAGCATAGGTTGCTATTTTTGGCCAGCTTACTAGCAGCACAAATTTATCACGAGTTTCTTATGTACCTTAATGTCCATCTACGAATGACTCATGAAAGTACTGAAAGAACAAAGGAATCATTTCCTTGGCCACAAGTAAAATATGTTTATTACTAGGGTGCCACATACTGCATATGACCTTTTCCCTTAGAATTTATGTATTTTCGTTCTTACCTGTCTCTAATTTGTCCTCAGTTTCCCACAGTTGGTCATCTTGTTCTTGATGATTCCTGATGTCACGGGATAACTGACGAATCTGCGTCAAAAATCGGACATACCGCGCATAGGTGCTGATTTCAAAGCTTCTTTCAAAACCAGGAACCAGTGTTCTGTAGCCTGGTCACCTTGATCGAATACGCTCATGCTATCTACCACGTTTTAGAATGTACACCTGGAATTTGAAAGTTCGAGTGCGGGCTGCCCAACTAATAGTACGCCCTATTCTTCATGGACTAGCAGGTAGCCCTCTGAGGGTTTGGTTGTCTCTCTCTAGGGTAAATTTCTAATAATAGCGAAATTTATCTATTCTAAATGAAGCTAGTAATACTTATAACTGATAAATGGAGTATTTCCTTTCTAAATCATTCAAGCTGTCTGAGGCATAAGCCACCGCCCTCCAACCACCTACTTGTTTGTAATGCAAAAGAGCGCCTACGCCAAACGCTGATGAGTCAGTTTGCAGATAAATTCGTCCATTAGAGCTAATATGTGCGCTGATTTAAGGGCTTCTTTCAGTGCCAGGAATGAGTCTCCCTGTAAGGGAACCCAAAGAAATATGTAACCCTTATTACATAATTCATTATACAATACTGCTTCTCAGAAATGTCTAGAAAAAGTTAGCAGTACTCACATATTTAGCAACTTCATTAACATTTTATTGGGTAGCAAATTGACCAACCCTTCCACCTCTTCCAGATCATTTAGAATTCCACCACCGGAAACTACAAGGCATAAAGCTTCAAGAATGAACAGGCAGAAAATGGCCGCGGCAGGTAAATCATCAGACCGGCTTTCCCTAACCACACAAAAACCTCCTGGTGATGAGGCATAAGCAACTGAATAGACTTACTGTATATCACAAACGGGTTACGACAGAGATAAATGTAGCGAAATTTCACGTCAAAAAACACATTATCAATTAAATGAGTTTGCACAGTTGCATTGGTGGCTGAACTGAGATGAATGCAGTTGAAATAAAAAATGATCTAGTGTGTTACTAATGCCGTAACAGGCTTTAACCCTATGTCCAACAATATCTGATTATTCGCATGACTGAAGTCAAGCATTGTGAAGACACAGGTTCCCTTGAACCATCATAATGAGGAGTTCAAAATGAGCAATACCAGCTAATATTTGCCATTACAACACGGAACAAGAAAAATAAACACAACCTAAGAGATTTCGAAGGCCGAATTACTCCTCATTGTAATATATTATCCACCAGTCCATTTAGTACCATCATACTAGGTAGCTGTTGTCTATACGAGGCTTTCTTGAATGGGTAATCGTCAATCAACTCAATTCGATATTCACAGATAATTGCAATATAACGCCCAGGAATTCGGACCAAAGTATCTTGATTTGCTGTGTAACAAATTCATCTTAATACGATAAATGCCTGTCTAACGAATCTGGGTTCTTCAAACTAGTTTCTTCTGTAACAGGTTCATCGTAAGCAAATGTTACCTTTCCCTTTTCCTCATTCTGGCAAAACTCCTGGACAAGACTCCTTACAGTAGACTTGATACTGTTTACTGCTACGGTAAAGAGGGTAACACCTAAAACACTGGCCTGAGGAACTGCTTGCGGGCATAACTTAAAATAAAATTTGCACCACAGCAATCCGGAATCAAACCAACCTTGGCGCTAACCTCAATTTCTGAAACACAGTTGGTGGCAAATTTTCTACTCACTTTAAGCCAACCTTCCACACAAAATCAAACATAGTAACTTACGCCTGCAAGCAGCCCTTTACATTCAGGCTTGTTTTATCAGCAGTGACGTACTGTTCGTTAGCTAACTTTAACCTTTCTCACTTACAGACTCCCTGATTAGCAACAAACCACCGATAAATGACTCCGGAAACAGCGCTGTGTAAGTCAAGCAACGTGACCACTGGTACATTATTTCATGAAACAAAATCAAAAGACAAAGGCTGTTTTCCATTATCTTTAACACCACTAATTAACTTGCCATTCTTGGGCTGTAATTATCTCAATTCGTTCCTTCGACGCTTTTCCCCTTTTTCACATGCCCAACAGTTCTAACAAACTATTTTTGGATATTTAGAGAAATTTCGGTCTTGCAACCGGTCGTTGTTTAATTCATCGCACGGTATTTCGACAGGGCACTTGCCAGCTAACTTCAGATGAGCCACCCAAGGTTGGATACCCTTTTTCCAGATATCCTTTTGGGCTATCGATTCCTTTCTTCCGACCTTTGTTTGAATTACTACGCTTTCATTCTGCCATCTAAACCATTGTTTGGGCAGCCTTCCTATAATGACTTGCCTACCCCATAACGAGTGTACGAGTTCAATATCCTTAATTTCGAGGGCTACGTCAACTAATTTAGTTAGTGTTTGGTAGACTAAAAAATACGTCTCTTTGTCTGTTGTCAGGTTTCAGCTACATGAAGTACGACGTAACGTTTGTTCTTCACCGTTCGAGAGATCTAAAACTACCAAACTATTTTTAGCTCATTCTGCTTACTTTACCTCGATTACAGAATTCCTTGTTCCTGCTCATACTGATTATACACTAACTCCTGCAGCATTCTGGTAGGAACAGTCCGGCAAACAGCAGCCCAAAATAGCTTTAAGATGTTATTTTCCTCTATGACCTGTAGCGCATCTTGGAATAAACCACCTTTTATCTCTATTTCTATCAACAACTAAATCTCTGATTCCATTAGCCCGCACTATGTTTTGAAATTACAAAGTAAAATATAGAAATTAAATGTTTTGGTCTACCAAACATAAAGATACGCTGATAGATTCGCGTATTCACTCAAAAATTGCTGTAACTGATTTTGAATTGATGCAAAGCGACACTGAGGGATCCATCGTTCGCCACCACGACTCTGATTTCTCTGATTTGGCTCACACCCTAACCTACAGTGTCGGACACTCAGACTGGGACCAAACGTTGTATGCAGATGGAGTACCAATCAATACTCCGACTTCATTCTTACCATGTGCTGCCGTCCAACAGAACAGCGTAAACGTTAATTAAAAGCAACATCAGAAATATGGAGGCTTTGAAAAGCACAACTGTGACATGCTTATAGTTGTTGCTTCAGTGGGGAATTTGGTAGGGCGTTAGATTCTCGTACCGATAATTCAGTGTTCAATTAACAAAGAAGACATGTTTTTGCTATATTATGCTTGAAAGTGTCATATAGGACAAAGTGTTTATAATGTGTGAAATGACCGTTAGGAGTTTGCAGCAGTGTTTTGTCGGCAGTCTACTATCGCTTCGTTTCTTCGAAAGTAGTAAACCTACAAAGTACACTTATAGTTTCACAGAATATACAATCACATTAGAAAAATAAAGAAACAATGCATTACATGTGCGAAAATAACAGTAATAGTAATAAACAAAATAATATGATCAATAATAAGTACATAAAGTTCAACTAAAGAAGCGAAAATAAACTACCAAAAGAACATTTCTACAAGCTCTCAAAACTCCTTTCTCATGTCGGGAAAACTTTCTTCCAACATAGCAGCTTCAAGCATAAACAGTTAAAAACAAGAGTGGGGTTTGTACGCCGAACCTTTCGTTCGCCGATCGAACGTTCTACCTTTTTACCCACGTCAGGTCTACATTACAAGTGCTCACAGGTAAGCTTTCCCTGTGCTCCATAGCTCTGGTGATATTTTTCAAGTGTCGTTTACGCATATTCTACTGGACGACAGCCCATAGGGCGAACTAAATCGGTGTCTTGGTTCATACTCTATCGACATACAGCGTTTGGTACCGCTCTGAGTGTCTGGCAACTGGAAGTTTGTTTGCCAGTTACAGATTCACTTTACTTCCTGTCGTTGGCCTGAAGCCATTTACTTATAGACTTGTTACAAATTCTTGTAAACAATCACCAAGGACACCAGTACTGTCAACATAATGATTGACGAGGGCCACCAACCTCTACACTTCATGCAGAATACAACAACCCTGAGATCCAGTAATCTCCAAAATTTCATCAAAACCTGCAAAAATTGAGGCAGCAGCCAAATTCAACTTGAGAGGCTCAGTAATCGGTCGTACGTCACGCACGTGACTATTCTGGTATAATTGCTCATCTAAATAACATTTTCTTTCAGTTCTACCTTATTTACGGAGAAAGCCATAGTCTGAAAAGTAAAGCCACTATAGCAGCTGCTGCTTAATTCATTATAACGCAGTATAGGTCAATCAAGCAACCTCGTTTTGCTACCACTGTGGGTGATAGTACTGGGCAGTTGGGATAAACGCTGAAACTGACTGATTGAACTTAGTTACAAATGTTTGTAATCTCTACATTTATTTCTTACAATAAGCTCAAAATACATAGACTGGCAATAACACAGTTTTAAATTACAAAATTCACTTGATACCAAACAACTAACGTGCTACGCACTAATAGTTACACCCAAAACGTCTGATGAATAACAAAGTGATTGTAATAACCGAAATTAAATAAAAAGGCTGACTAGTAATTTCTGAAAAGTTTAAAAAGGTTAATAATTGTTAGCAGACCATATTTAAAAATCAGAGATACTTCAAAAATAAATAAGTAATTAAAAATTACTCAGTGATTGTAAAAGCATCATTGAAACAAGATTACATAATCATTATAACATAGAAATCAAACGTTTCGGAATTGCGATTCCCTTCAATAATTCTTCATTAGCTATGGGTTTATATCCCACAACCTTGCTATACCTGGCTGCTAGTATCGTCCATCCCGTTCCATTACATATGCAGAACGATGAACAATCAATACTCATCGGCATCTATAGTTTGCATTATAATTAACCTCTAAAATGTGAATGTACTCCGCTGCCTTGTAACTGCTTCCTGCTTAGTGTGCACGTCTAACCTAATCAGAGAGGGTCTTATATTTCTGCACCCGATACCGGAGATCGAGACATCCACATCCAAAATCATCATAAAATTGCCTGAGGCTCTGGATCAGGCCTTCCACTCGGCTCCGTTTTAAAGGTCAGTGATCGATTCTGGGAATGATGCCACAAAAAGATAGCTCAATTTGTCACCCTGCGAAAGAGACTCGCTGTCTTCACCAAACCAGCGAGTAATTCAGCATTAGCTTCAAGACACTACAGCTTGTTACAACACTGGTTTAGATTGAAATAACAGATTATTCTGAAAGCTTGCACCACTTAAACATGCAAAGCAACATATGCCATGTAACCTGGCTAGTAAACTAAAGAACAAATTAAATCAGACTCCATGGAACCAGAACTGTACAGTCAGTGCAGTTATGAGAGGGCAAAAACGTCAAAATGTCATCTTGCAGTACCTGACACCTCTCTAGGCACACGTCAAAATACGTTTACTTGCGGTAATGGCACGAAGGTAATTTGTCCAACGTACAGGAAGCCGTACAACACCAGTGAGCCGTACTTTCCGGACGCCAAATGTGCACTTCGACTGTTAGGACACGGGGCTGCATTCCCTGCTGGAGCACTTGCCACTCACACTCCATAGTCAACAAGACTCTTCTCAAATCCCTGTGAAGTCCCTGACACATCTTCCGCTACATGATGTGCATACTCTATGCCTGTCCCAAGACTACTGAGCCGAACTGTGTCAACCTTGTCGCATTAGCGACATTATAATACATATTCTTCACAAATTTTAATCCTACTCTGAAAACTTTCTTTTATTTAAGACATTGCTTCTTTGATGTGTAGATTGAACCGTTTGTAATCATAACGCTTTCTTCTGGATCTTTCATTCTTATCAATCTTTCTTGGTTTTTCTGCATGTTGTATATTACCCAACTTTCTTATTCGAAGCACGATACCACGGGATGGTAGGTTCGCAGCTGTGCTCTTCTAAGGAATTATATGTATATAATATTTGCTGCAGTGGTTGATAACAAGGTATGAGGGGGCGTGTCAGCCCAAAACTGGTATCCACTGCAGCAAAAATTGAATATCAATGCAACTTGCTACTGAGGCGGAAGAATTAAATACATATAAATATATATCCAATTTCCTGCCATCCTAAGGATTCCCTTCCAAATAAGGCTTGGAAAGCCCAATGGTGCCGATCGAGTGCCATGGTATCCTTAACCGATAGACGTCACTGGATACGCATAGGGAACGGGGCGTGGCCAGCACACTACTCTCCTGGCCGTTTTCAGTTTTCATGACCAGAAGCGCTACTTCTCAATCGAATAGCTCCTTAATTGGCCTCACATGGTCCAAGTGCATCCCATTTCCCAAAAGCTCTCAGCAGACCCGGACAGTCACCCATCCACGTGCTATCCACGCCACTTATTGCGTAACTTCGTTGATCTAACAGGATCCGACGTGACCACTGCGGCAAGGCCGCTGCCTCTTTCCCTGTAGATTACTGCAATTTTTCTCAGAATCTCCAACATTTTTCACCATTTTATCTTGTTGAACACATCTCCTAGGTCGCCAAAACCTCTGAAGGTGTCGTGGTTCCTCTCACATTTTGCTGCCACTACGAAGCGCAACTTAAGAATTGCCAGTATGGCGCCCTTACCGTTTCGAAAGCCATACTATCGACGTCTAAAAGCTTCCCGATTTTCTTTTGCGTTCTTCTTGTAAGAAACTGTGCAATCGTTCTCACTGTTACCTACTCTTAGAATCTTGTAGTAGTTTGGGTGAGAGATACCCCAATAAATTCTAAGCGACTGTAATCTATCCTCCCTGCCTTATTTTATTTGCAAGTCTTCCGTAACTGCATTAAACACTGACTCTAATACTGTATTCCCTGTCTACTATATCGACTACCATTTCTTCTTCTACCACGTTGTCAGACAAATCATACTCGTCATAATGCCCTCTAATGTACTCTTTCCACCAATCCGCTCTCCATTCTGCGTTCATCTGTGTTATTCCCGGGAAACTCCAAGTTTTGCCACCTTTGCTTTTACAAGAGCACGCTGAAAAGTAATGCCTCCGAATTTCTTATGTAAAAACTCTTAAGGGTTTTTAAATAACACCAGCGTTATCAAAATTCAGCATTTTAATTCTTACTGGCTACATACCTGCAGCCCGATGCCCTAGGGGGCGGCGAATTGTAGCGTGTGTAATGCATCTATGCCGGGGAATGAGAAACAACGTGCTTGAATCGAGTTTCGAATTGGACGAGTTAGTCCACAGATGGAGCACTCTGTAGCATGACAGTGCCAAACAACACTCGATCTCTGCTACAACAATACGTCGCCTTGGGTTAGTCATCGAACGCCCTCCATAGAGACCCGCCTGGGACCCACCAAACTGTAATCTGTTAGTAGCATTTAGAAAATATCATTCAGGGCTTTACTTCGGTAGTGATGAAACGGTTGAAACATGGGGAGGTTGCGGCTCCGTCAACAGAGTCAAACAGTCTCTGATGTACTACCGTGCTCAAAAGTATCCGATCGGCCTGAACTACATTCCGCCTGATTTGCGTGCAGCCCACATAGCCCTACTGCTTTGAAGATTGTGTAATCTCTTTGCGTTACAGCCGTTTAACTGTGCAAAAAGTATACCACGAGGGACCACTAGGGACACTGTTCACTAAGACAGTCAATCCAGGTATAAAATAACATAACGATGTAACAAATACTAGGAAACATGTCATTAGAGGTGAGACAGCCCTTATCCCTTGTAAACACAATTTCATTACAATGCGTGACATTTCAAAAGCATTACCACACTAAACAACAAAGTCTGTCACGTAAACCAATCAGTAATTCTTAGGATCAATTAAATATTTTTACGAACACGGTATTTTGAGACAATACCAAGATGCTAAAGATTCTATGGATATTTGGAGTATTTTTGCTCTCTAAAAGGTTTTTTTTCACAACTTCTAATTTTCGTTCGTGTGTTGGGGTAACCATATAAGAAAAACGCAATTAATAGCGGCAAGCGCTACATGTAAACCCTAGAATTAACAGAAGTTGCAATTAACTTCACTGCACTCGTGATTCATGAAGAATTAGACACATAAAAAAAATTTTGCATGACCTCGGTTCCGAGAGTTCCGGGACTTGTATAGGATATTGGAATAGCAATCAACACAAACATCATTTCCGCCATTTTTATTGCCCATGAAAACCACACATTGCATGTTGTACCACCACACAGCGAAACCTTCGGAAGTGGTTGTACACACCGGTACCTCTGATACCCAGTAGCACGTCCTCTTGCATTGATGCATGCCTTTACTCGTCGTGGCATACTACCCACAAGTTCATCAAGGTACTGTTGGTCCAGACTGTCCCACTCCCAACGGCGATTCAACGTAGATCCCTCAGAGTGGTTGGTGGATCATGTTGTCCTTAAGCCCTTTTCAATCTATCCCAGGCATGTTCGATAGGGTTCATGTCTGGAGAACACGCTGGCCACTCTAGTCGAGCGATGTTGTTATCCTGAAGGAAGTCATTCACAACATGTGCACTATGGTAGCGCGAATTGTCGCCCATGAAGACGAGTGCCTCGTCAATATGCTGCTGATATGGTTGCACTATCGGTCGGAGGACGGCTTTCACGTATCGTACAGCCGTTACTCCACCTTCCATGACCACCAGCGTAGTACGTCGGCCCCACATAATGCCACATCAAAAAAGCAGGGAACGTCTAACTTTCTGCACTTGGTGAACAGTGTGTCTAAGGCCTGACCGTGTTGCCTCCAAAAACGTCTCCGTCGTTTGTCTGGTTGAAGGCATATGCGACACTCATCGGTGAAGAGAACGTGATGCTAGTCCTGAGCGGTCCATTCGGCATGTTGTTGGGTCCATCTGTACAACGCTGCATGGTGTCGCGGTTGCAAAGATTGACCTCGCCATGGACGTCGGGAGTGAAGTTGCGCATCATGAAGCCCATTGCGCACAGTTTCTGTGATAAAACGACGTTCTGTGGCAGGACGAAAACCATTATTCCACTTGGTGATGTTGCTGTCAGGGTTCCTCCAAACCATAATCCGTAGGTAGCAGTCCTCCACTGCAATAGTAGACGTTGAGTGAATTGAGCGAGGTATGTCATCGACAGATCCTTTCTCTCCGTATCTCCTCCATGTCCGAACAACATCGGTTTGGTTCACTCCGGGACGTCTGGACACTTCCCTTGTTGAGAGCCCTTCCTGTCACAAAGTAACAATGCGAATGCGATTGAACCGTGGTGCTGACCCTCTAGGCGTGGTTGAACTACAGACAACACGAGCTGTGTACCTCCTTCCTGGTGGAATGACTGGAACTGGTCGGCTGTAGGACCCTCTACGTGTAATAGCCGCTGCTTATACATGGTTGTTAACATGTCTGAGCGGGTTTAATGATGTCTCTGAACAGTTAAAAGGACTGTGTCTGTGATACAGTATCCACAGTCAACGTCTATCTTCAAGAGTTCTGGGAAGCTGGGTGATGCAAAACTTTCTTTGATGTATGTATTTCTGCACGTGTTTCAAATTAAATGACTTGACAAACAATTTTGATCTAGATACAGATTGAAACCAGGTGTCTATATCCATTGCTAACCAACCAAGGGTTTCGTGCCTGACCGAGACTCGATCACGGCAATGATCATCATTGCTATGTAAGCATAAAGAGACAATGAATATCCAAGTTTTCACCAGTATCAGTTACCAAATCCGATATTGAAGCTAAATGAAAATTTGGTTCTAAACTGGGAATCCTATCAAAATCCTTATCTACCTGTGAGCTAACCACGAACGACATTTAATATACTTCCATTCACAATTAGAAAGTGTGCGCGTGCTTATAAGAGAATTGTCACAATGTAAACTTTTGTGATGGGGATGCGTAGCCAGCACACAATCGGATATTTACTTACAGAAAATGATATGTTACACATCGACCTTTTTCACCAGCAGCGTAATGTTTGAATATCTAATGACGATATAGTTCTTTTTACTTGACTGGGAACCGAAGAAGTACCAACCGCCGTCGTTTTCTGTCCGACAATAGACGTGAAGCATCAATTGCTTGTCAGCCAGTGGTGAAAAGTTTACATGTGTGACTAGAAATAACGGCTCCTATCGTTATTGTTGACGAAATATGGAGAGATATTAAAAATGAAAACTAGTTTTCATTAGCAGTTCGGTGTGCACGTACTGGGACTTGAATGAAGTTACAAACGTTTTCATGCTGGACCAGGGCTTGAACGCAGAGACGAGCATTTTATAGAGACCCATAGAAATTTGCAATTATGTGGAAAACAGAGAAATAAGCGAACTGTATCATTCCAAGAGAATCAAATACTGCAAAGAGACGATCCGAATTCGTATCCCAGTCCAGCAACAAATGATTCGACGTCTCAAGTTTAAATAAAATAATAGCCCTGTGACCTTAAATGAGCAATCGTTCATTAAATAAAATAAAATTAATAGTATAACGAAGCTTATTGGTGACAGGAGACTATTCTTTCCTCGGCTTTCGCCCCTGCTGTGACTCAAGCCGGTTCTGCACAAGTTGGTAGCGTGTTTGCAGTTCTCAAGTGTAGCGGGCAATTTGCACTAACTGCTGCCGAATCCTGGCTGTATTACACCCACACACACCAACGCAAACAATTCACGATAAAAACCTGAAAATATTACGAAGTATTATTCTAGTAAACAAGTTCTCAGGTGTGGTACTGCACTAACACACAGTTATCTCCCTTTCTTTATGTAGTCGTATTACATCCACTATAGAGTTTCCTCTCTATTTTAAAAGCAGTCGATTGATATTTATGTAATCTACAAATGAAGAAGAGTGTATATCAGGATGCTTCAGAAAGTAAAATCCTTTTAAGAAATCGGAGAAACCATTGGCAGACCTACCAGTACAGTGAAGACCATTACATACAAATTTAATCAGAACAAAAGGTGCCAATCGGTCGTCCTGCATTTTTATCCGAGACGGAAAAACGACAGGTAAATACAGAAATCCAGAATAATTCTAAACTAAGCGCACCAAAACTTGCTGCGGTACGTCAGATACATACAGAGAAGTATGTTTCAGCACAGACTGCAAGAAATACGTTTTATGGAGATGGGTATGGAGCCCGAGCAGCCATTAGAAAACCATGGTTGTAATTGCTAGAGAACATAAATCCGATGGTTTTTTTCTGGAATAAGGACGTATTTACTAACGAGAGTCCATTTGAGCTATTGAAGTGAAATGGGCGAATAACTGTGAAGTAGAGGAGAGAGACAATAGCCTCATTGAACTTGGAGGGGATTAAGTGCTTATTTAGGGTTGCATAAGTACAAGTAGTGTGGGAGATTTGTGTTTCACTCATGGAATTATGGATTACAAAGTTTACATAAACATCCTACAATAATGACCCGAAACGTATAGCTCTACAAACAAGGCTGTGCAACTCCCCAATGAATGCCGACACCACCACTATCGCGTGACACTGATCCAATACATACTTTACGGAATACGCTCGAAAAAACTATGAGGAAACAGATATCCTATAGAAATAATCTGAAGAACGCCCTACTATAGGAATGGCTCAAAGTTACAGTGCAAACAACAACACAATCCTAGTGAAATCCATGACAAGGAGAACGCAAGAGAATACAAAGAGAAACGGAAGGCGGGCTAATTACTATTCTGTGTTCAGACTGACATTTTGAGTGTTGCAGAAAAACACTTACTTTGCTTCCTAAATATACTAGCCTTACATTCGAATGTTTAACTATGTTTATGAAAATACAAGTCTTTGTTTCTTTATTTTATTCTCCTTTTCTTTGGTTAATAAACAAGTCCATGCCCCTGTTGTACTTCATTTCGACGATTTTATGCTATGTATACAACGTCAAACATAAAATCACGCTAGTAGACGAATACCGTTTGGAGTGACCGCACAGCTAGTAGATGGCTCGCTGTTCGCCTATTGTCTCACACACACACACTCGCGCACGCGCACACACAAACGGTGCTTAGTGCTTACTCATAAGGTCAAGTAGGGAATCGCTGATAGAAAAAGATGTTGAGTAAACTGTTTTCATGGACTCCTGGTTATTTCTCAATGACATCGCTGGATGTCGAGACATGAATGTAGAGATGATTTCCAAGATTTTCTTTTTTATGGCCTCAGTCTTACAATAGGTTTGGTGCTATCCTGTAGCTTTTCCTGTTGCAAAGTTAATGTTTCAGTCTCTACGTAACGTTATGTTCTTAGCGAAACGGTATTAGATAGCTAGAAATGTGATGAAAGGAAGCCGCTGCACTATCTTTTCTAATAGCACTTGAATACTCGTGTAACACAACGGAACTAAAATTGAGAGGAAGGAAATTTGAAGTACTAGAATTAGCTACTTAATCTGGATCAGCGTGACACCGTTAGGTGGTAATTAATAAATCGACATAGCTCTGCGTCTGTGAAAGCAAAAGAAGATAAAGGGAATTTGTTACAGGCGCATTGTGTGAACGTAATAGCTAATGTTATAAAATTATAAATAGGCTTTTTAATCTAAAACATCTTAACTGGCATATATCACTAAGTGTGTCTTACGCTTCAGCTGTGTTTACTCTTACATTTGGTTCAAATGGCTCTGAGCACTATGCGACTTAACTTCGGAGGTCATCAGTCGCCTAGAACTTAGAACTAATTAAACCTAACTAACCTAAGGAATACAGCAAGTCTCGTGCAATAAGAGACAGAATGAATTCCGTCGTGTATATAATACCAGTAAAACAAAATGTTTCAGAAACAATCATGGAGGAAAAAACGTAGCACATATATAGTAGAATCAGCCAGTAATTTTTTGTAATTTTGATATAATCGAAACGCTTCGTAAATTTCAAATGTTGTAAGCGTTACAGTGGAAGGAAGTGAGGTATTATATTTCAACGCTTTTACGTGAAAAATAACGCTTTGTACTTTCCTGTCCTGTGCAGATCGTTCAACAGGTCGAGTCCAGGTGAAGCCGTGAGAAAGTTTTGAATCTATCGTAGCTTGTGTGTGGTGCAACAGCCTCGCTTAGAAGCGCAGGCTGCACGTGACGTTTCAAAAAATCGCCCACTGCCTCTTCCCTCTCCCAACGCCTCACCAGCTGCGAAGGAAATTTCCGCGTTGGAAGTGCGGTATCCGCAGCCGAGACGAAAGCGCGAGCAGGATTGCGGCTGCCAGCGCAGTGACGGGGTCTGCACAGGGTAGCTAGCGCTGCTCTAAAAATATTTACATGAGTGTCATTACGTGAATATTGCAGCTGTTATCGATTTGAGGAAGTTCGATTGAGATAAATATGTTAAATCACCACATGTCTGCAGAGCACCGATACTTCTGAAATAATGTCCGCCAAATTGTCTACATTGTATCAATAACTGGTGTATCAACAATTTATTAATACTGGTACAATGTATGCAACCACTGAAATGTATATGTTCGATTGAAATGAAACTCTGAGGCCATAACTGGTGATCAAACGACGTGCAACAAGGCTGACAATCACGTCTACCGATAAAGCAGCATTTCTCGCTCAATCAGTAACACAGATCATAGGCGTCCTCGGTGTTGAACGCGGCGCGGGGAGGAGCTGTTTTCCCTCTATACGCCTCAGCTCTTGCGGGTATTCTTCACGGCAGCCTACTTTTTATTTGCGGCGATATAAAAGTACAGCCTCCTTTCAGCACATAATATAAACTATGTGATTACAATGCTGTATGCAACATATACGAAAGCATGAGAAATCAATAATAATTTGCGAGGTTTTTAAATTCGTAAATAGCGCAATCCTAGGAAACTACCGCAGTGTGAGAATTTTGACAAGTGTGTGCGCAGCGTAGTTGATTGACCGTTAACCGATGTCAGTGCTGGCTGTTTTGCTTGTTCCTGCTTGATTGGCCCAAAGCTACTTCCTTCCTTTTTTATAACACAGCTACTTTCACATATAAGACGTCTGCTTAACTGTCAGAAGCATGCTCTGTACAGAAAACGGCATTATCTTTATCGACTGATAATAGGACAGTGATTCGTTCACGGAAAAAAAGGCGATCCTCGGCAAGCAGGAAGAGATGGTAATAAGAAGTGCTCATTTTGAACGCAGGACATCCACACTACAGATACTTTCATCCATTCTGTCAACAGCTAATAATTTACTGTGGGTCTTGTTTCAAAACGTAGCACCGTCGCCACAAACTTTACAGAATACAGTATTTTAAATCCTTGTGAATCAGAAATAGTTAAACAAATATAGATTTGAGCCAATATTGCAAATCTGTTCTCTGAGAGCCCTTGGACATGTTTGGGCTTAGCTCTTATAGAGCTATCAATAGCGTAACTTTTAAGAAGTGCAGCGGCAACGTTGTCTGTCTCGTAGTTGGAAGATTGTGATACCGCGGCCAGGTGTTGTGGATTTTCACTCACCAGATGGATTTTTATTTCTTTTTGAAGGCATATATTTGGTTTTTCTGTACTGTAGAACTAGCTTTGTCGAAATCTGTGTTGTGGGACGATCCTTGCAAAATTTTGATGGGAGAAGCATCGCTCATATATAATAATTTGATTTCTTCTTATTAAGTAGTGATCAGTGAAAGATAACAGTGCGCACAATATGCTTTGATTCTTAACAGTATTTCGTATGTTAAACGTGAACATCAAAATGAAAAGTTAACAACAAATCATAGAGGAATGACACCGATACAGTGTTACACACGAATTCGAAGTCAAAAGGGAATTTGAGAACGTCTGTTTTCTTTTAAACGTACACTGCTTTATTGTTAAAGCAGGGGCTCTTTCCGGCAGTAATGTAGTCAGTCCATTATACACATCTGTGTGACAACTCTGACAATTTTGTAAAGCGCAGCGCCGGCCGGTGTGGCCGTGCGGTTTATACGCTTCAGTCTGGAACCGCGTGACGGCTACGGTCGCAGGTTCGAATCCTGCCTCGGGCATGGATGTGTGTGATGTCCTTAGGTTAGTTAGGTTTAATTAGTTCTAAGTTCTAGGCGACTGATGACCTCAGAAGTTAAGTCGCATAGTGCTCAGAACCATTTTTTTGTAAAGCGCATTGCAGGCGTGTATTGGTGTCAGAGCTGCTGAATCTTTCGCGAACTAAAGAAGACTGGTTAGGAGCACAGGTTACTGTCCCAATAGACAAACACGTTGAGACGTGTTCGTTGATTTGAACGTAATTGCGAAGTACAGGAGTCGAACTAGAGCCGGTACATGGCCACTGTGTAGACAGAAGGCGCCTCACGGAGAGACGAAGTCGGTACTGTTCATTGTGTCCTGTCGGCTTCGTGGAAATCAGGGCTTGTGGAACTGCAGCAAAGAGTGGGGACGTGGAAGTTGTATGAGGGAAAAAGGGGGGGGGGGGAGGCGATGCGGCCTACATATGTTAACTTCAGGGAAATCTAAGTGTGACCATCGCTATAACATAATTTCGACTGATCAACAGAACCTCTAAGACACTCGCTGTGGACACTTAGCACAATACAGTATATTAAAAAAGGAAAATTGTAGCTACGAAGACTTATCTGTGCACATGAGTGTCATGGTATATTATGTACTGAAGAGTCAAAGAAACTGGTACACCTGCCTTATATCGTGTAGGGCTCCAGCGAAAACGAAGAAGTGCCGCAACCCGACGTGACATGGACTCGACTAATGTCTGATGTGTGCTGGAGGGAAATGACACAGTGAATCTTGCAAGGATGTCCATAAATCCGTAAGAGTACCAGCGGGTGGATGTGTCTTATTAACAGCACTTTTCAAAAGCATCCCAGATATGCTCAGTAATGTTCATGTCTGGGGATTTTGGTGGCCAGCGGAACGGTGTCCCGAAGCGTGGAGCGTGCCACGGCTGTAGGCTGGTAGGAGCAGTATTATGCTATGGGAAACATTCTCATGCTCTTGCGTGGGACCTGAGATAGTAATAGAAGACACGCTGACAACTGCGAACCACCTGCATCGCTTTATACTTGATGTCTTCCATGAGGATGCCATCTTTCAGCAGGATAACTGTCCTTCACTCGGAGCCAGAACCGTCCTGCATTGGTTTTAAAAGCATTATAATGAACTCACGTTCATGTCTGCGTGACTAAATATGCGCGATGTAACTCCTATGGAAACCATCTGAATCACTACCAGGCGCCGTCACCGCGTACGCACATCATCGGCCCTTTATTTACGCGAATTGGGTAATCTCTGCGCAGACACCTAATGCCTCATACCTCCACAAACCTACCAACAAACAGTGGGATCCCTGTTACACGGCATCAGTGATGTATTTTCTTCCAAAGATGGACAAACAAGCTGGTAAACAGGAGGTCATAATCTTTTAGCTCATCACTGTAAATGGAGAAGCTCACATAAATGGAATAGCTGCTCATCGCCTTCCTCAAAATCGTTCTCCACAACGTCCGACTTCTTTGCGTACCCTGTTCGCTACAATTACGCAACGGATTGGACAACGGGTACCTTCAAAGTCAAGAGATTTGACTGTGGTGTTCCAAGGAGACACCTCACACCCGAACCGGAAGAGGTCGTACTGCATCACGTTGGAGAGAACCCGTCAACGAGCAAGCGAGCAATTTCTTGAAAACATGTCGGTTACTCCACCATTTTTACAAGAAATTGATTAGGAGTGACCCATTACATCACTTGTTTTGCCACTCCATTCGTTAATGGCCAAAGAAACTGCTCCTGTACTCGTTGACGGGTTCTGCTCAACGTGGTGCAGTACGGCCTCTTCTAATGTAAAGCGTCTCCTTCGAGCACCACAGTCACGTCTGTTGACGGTGAAGGTACGCTTCCTGGAAGCCGCCGCCTAATTGTGGGGTAAAGGGTTTGTTTGCATGAGGCCTCCTCTTGTAGTATTCTCGTCTCGAATATCTTCCAGCCGCATATTGGACGTTGTATCATCAACCATGCATCGATCTCAATCCCTATCATAATTATGAAGAATAACTCAGGCTTTAACAATGTCATTAGCAAATTGTGGTTGGACATTTGATGGTCGATGAACATTTTGCAATTGTTGAGGAGGATACCGAAAGCGCGTTCTATCTTTATTCTTGCATGACACAAGGATAGTTGAAAATTCGTTTGTCGACTGTTAAATGTATCAGAGCATAAGGTCTTAGAAAGTTTTTTAAGTCCGAATGCTACATCACCGACAGAAACGATGTCACTTTCGGACTATCTGACCCTGGTGGATTCTTCTCATCACGAAGATTCTTTTGAACTGCACTCTCTTGATTTCCACAACTGAGCCAGTTTCATAATCGACGGATCACAACATTTTCAACAGCTACCAATGTGCACATAAAAAACCCGGTACTAGAAATCTGCAATACCAATTTACTGTGCATCGGTCTTTATAATTAAAATACGTAGATCGACTCTGTAACGGACTCAATATGCGGACATGTTTCCCATTAACTGCCCCCTTGAGTTGGGGAATGTTTGCTGAATGTTCAGATCCATTTCCTACTGAGTGCCAGGTTTCTATCGTAAGGGGAAGAATGCAGTCATTTTACTCAATCTTCCACAATGGTTGACAAACATACCTCTGTTGGAAATCCTGATCTGGAGTACATCCACTTGACAGCTATCTGAAAAATGGAAATAAAATTATTTGATTTTTGATGAAGAAATAGTTTTAGATTTTGTATTATTACTTGCACAACACTTCATTGCTTTCTTTTTTCGGTAAGAAAGTTATAAAACGACGGAAAATTCTACGTGAAGCCTTCGCCCAGGCTGAAATGCAAAACAAAGCAAAAGTCGAGGCTAACGAACAGGTAAAAAAAATAAAGTACATATTTAACAAAGAACTACTGTTCTTAAAAAAATCACAAGGGACAACAGAGAGTTTCAGCGTAGAAGAAGAGATCAAGAATGAAGCTTACGACTCTTGGCAACAACCTCCTCAGAGCACAGAACATGAAGAAAGCCTAACGACGGGCATAATACACACCCACGAAGGAAACATAATAAAACAAACGAGGTAGATTAGAGAAATTTGAAGGCAGTGAAAAAAGCAAAAACTGAGAAACTAAACTTCCGAATGCCCCACCGGCAGTCTGCTGACTCATTCAGAGAATTGTTATAGTTACTAATGGCTTCAGTTTCAAATGGAAGTTCTTCGAGACATTTCCAGTATTAAGGATCAAGAGGTCTTCACTATCTAGGATACACCACACAACCAGCTTTCCAGTTCCCACAACAGAGCCAAACAACGCCGTACCAACCTTCGTACTACTCACAAGAACCTGTCTTCCACCGTATGCCCCACTAACGATTACTGCACTTTCAACTTAAAATGTAGTCTTCCCATTCATCCCATAAAGGACAAAATAAAAAAAATACCGCAGCTTAACAGTACGAAAATTTTGCTATGTTGACGATGAAGATTGTGATAGGAGTTCTTCAGAAAATTTCTACATTTCATCTAGTACAAAGGTCATCAATTTGTAACTATACAATGTTAATCGTAGTGCATTATGTATGTAAGTCGGCTAACATTGCAATTTTGTATACTTTTTTTAAAAAATGTATCAATAAATACCATTAAAACTAACTTGAAAACGATTATCCCTCACTTAGTGTTATTACAGCATTTCTGCAAGATGAATACAATTCCTCATACTGGTATTTCTGCACTGAGTGATATCTTTTAATCGCCCTTGCAGTCTGTCAAAGGAAGTCAGCGAGATTCTAAAGTAACTGAAGAATACTGTGTCATCTTCCTTCAACTCCTCAAACTACTTGTAGAAAGCTCCAGCCTCCGTTCTTCTTTCATGAATTGGATGAACCGCAATTATTCGGTACTATCTTCTTCTTTTCATTCGCTCACATAGTAACGGGCTGACTCGTGCTACGCCGACGGAGATTTTACCGTCATGTGTGTATGTGTGGGAGGTTTCCGTGAGCGCCGACGCAAAGTTGAAGTTTGTAGCTCGCAATTTTATTTTCATCTCGGAAATAGTCGTGAAGTGCCTTGCAGACATCTTAAGTAACTCGGCGTCGTGGACGATGAGCTACTTCGTTAAGAACATAGAAGTGACTTCACGTAAATGAATAAAATTACCTCTTCGTGGAAAGAAAAAGAAATAAATCTCGTATTGGAACAAAAATACTTCGTCGGGGGAGAAAATACTTTATGAGAAATTACTCTGGAGTACAACAGGATAGAAAACCCTTCTTCTAGGAAAGTCTTGTCCTCGGAAATAGAGAATTACAACAGCTTAAAAAAATAAACACAGCGCAATAACTCTTTGTGATAAATAGTGGGCTTTTCTTGAGAGGAAACAGTAAGAGCCTTCTCGAGGAGTAAGAAAAAAAGCTATTATAAGATCTTCCGTCTATTTTACTGAGACGAGTTTCAAAAACCGGTGCAGAAAATTGTTTATAATTCTGTCGTAAGATATTTTTATAGCCAATGTTACTGAATTAAATAGTCTCTAATGGCAGTTGCTTCTGGCGTTAAAAGACGAGAGTAAGCAAGATAAAAAGCGAGCCACATACCACACTTAGCTGTTCTGCTTTCCAGTCGGATGGAAATGCCAGTGAAAAATATTCTACCACTACTGCTGAATGTGCCATGCTGGTAATATGGGCCTATCTTTCACCATCGCACGCCAACATTCCTTTCTCTTTTTTTGTGGTGGTCATCGCAGGTCAGTTCGAAGCAGGACTTATCGCTAAAGACAGTTCAACTCCAGTCAATGAGTTCCAGGTTGAAGGCGTGTCTAGAAACGGCCCTACAGTGATGGGACAACAACCTGAACGTCGCTCCCCATACGGCCCGACAACCGTGTTTGACGTCCTGAGGTGCCATTTCTTCTCACACAAGGACCCCTTTGGTTGGCATCGGCAGCACCCCAATGGTACTTCCACGATATTCTACGCCCTGGTTTTTGTCCTTCATGACAACCCTTCCTGGGCCTGCATTTGCGCAACGTAATGTCCTCCCGAACACAGCAAAAGAGGTTCTGCTCATTCACTTCGTGCTTGCTAAACCCTTCCATGGACACAAGGTCACCGGACCTCTCCCCGACTGGGAACGTCTGAGAGAATTTTGAGCAGGCCCCGCAACCATCTGGAGATTTTGACAATGTAGTGTGCCAGATGGACTGAAATTGGCAGGGTCTGCCTCAGGAGGACATCCAACAACTTTATCAGTCAATATCAAGCCGAATAACTGTTTGCATACGGGCCGGAAGTGGACCAACGCGTTATTCACTTGCTCAAGTTGTGAAGTTCTTTGTCTTGAATAAATCACGAGATTTTTCTGAAATTGTGATCATTTGTTTGTCTGCAGATGTACATGACATCTACCTATTTCCGTCCCATTCCGATAATTCCTTGTACAAAATAAGCAGTCTTGCACATGCGGATGACTTAGTTGTTATGGCAGATTCGATTGAAAGTTTGCAGAGTAATATTTTAGAGCCAGATCAGAAATGTAAGGACTATGGTATGAAGATTAGCATCTCCAAAACGAAAGTAATGTCAGTGGGAAAGAAATATAAACGGATATAAAAGAAATATAAATGGATTGAGTGCCAAATAGGAGGAACAAAGTTAGAACAGGTGGACGGTTTCAAGTACTTGGGATGCATATTCTCACAGGATGGCAACATTGTGAAAGAACTGGAAGCGAGGTGTAGCAAAGCTAATGCAGTGAGCGCTCAGCTACGATCTACTCTCTTCTGCAAGAAGGAAGTCAGTACCAAGACTAAGTTATCTGTGCACCGTTCAATCTTCCGACCAACTTTGTTGTATGGGAGCGAAAGCTGGGTGGATTCAGGTTACCTTTTCAACAAGGTTGAGGTTACGGATATGGAAGTAGCTAGGATGATTGCAGGTACTAGTAGATGGGAACAATGGCAGGAGGGTGTCAACAATGAAGAAATCAAAGAAAAACTGGGAATGAACTCTATAGATGTAGCAGTCAGGGCGAACAGGCTTAGATGGTGGGGTCATGTTACACGCATGGGAGAAGCAAGGTTATCCAAGAGACTCATGGGTTCAGTAGTGGATGGTAGGAGGAGTTGGGGCTGACCTAGGAGAAGGTACTTGGATTCGGTTAAGAATGATTTTGAAGTAATAGGTTTAACATCAGAAGAGGCACCAATGTTAGCACTGAATAGGGGATCATGGAGGAATATTATAAGGGGGCTATGCTCCAGACTGAACGCTGAAAGGCATAATCAGTCTTAAATGATGATCATGATGATGATGATGGTGCATTTATAAAGTGCGCTGTTTGCACTCTGTGCATATGTCGTTGTTCCCTTATTGCACTACACGTAAAGAGCATTGTAATTTGCCAATTTCTATCACATAGAAACTAAGAATCTGTCAAAATGTAACATTCAGAAGACACTCTGCATGAAGTGATGCGCTTCCGTGAATGAGTTTTAAGACACCGCATTTGTCCTTGTTAAGAACCCCTCCTCTGCCCTGTTCATAACCTTCAACAATGCGTCACATTAAATCGGTCATTGGCGTTTGCCAAGACTGTAGTGATGTCGTCGGCGTATAAATGTACCGGTATTCTGCAGACATACACTGTTACATCCGTGAGTGTCCTCTACATGGTCATTCCATGGTGATGTGACAAAGTTTCATGGACGATGGAGAAGGGTTAATAAATAATTTTGAGGTAAGGGGCCCTAGACAGAATCGTAAGTTAAAATCGAAAACACTCTCGAACTCTGACTATGGACCTATTCTATTGCAAGTCTTTGCCTTCTGTATTTTGGGCGTTGGTAGCATGGACCAAGACAAGAAATTAATGGGCCGGCCTTTGTGGCCGAGCGGTTCTAGGCGCTTCAGTCTGGAACCGCGTGACCGCTACGGTCGCAGGTTCGAATCCTGCCTCGGGCATGGATGTGTGTGATGTCCTTAGGTTAGTTAGGTTTAAGTAGTTCTAGGTTTTAGGGGACTGATGACCTCAAATGTTAAGTCCCATAGTGCTCAAAGCCATTTTATGAAGAAATTGATGTCCAGTAAACATGGATTCTAAAGTGCACACCTTAAGAGCTATGTGTACTCGCTCATATATACTACTGTAAAACACATCTCTTCTAATGAAAAAAGTGCTCATACCCTCTAAGCTATGCATCTTAGAGTCTATGTTTACTAGACGGCTTTTTCTTTATTTCGTCCAAAGTACCTCCTCTTGCAGCCGGGGACGTCCACGGTTAGAACTACCAGAACGCATTTCGCTTTCAACTTTCGACTCGATCGTTTTCGGACCAGGTTTCCTTGCCTAAAATTGATACATTTACCCTTCTCCATCAGTCCTTAATGTCGGTAACTTCATCAGGGAATCACCCTGAATAAGGGTGGCAGCAACGGCTCTACTGCTAAACCAAATAGAGTAGCTGTAATGGGCATCGTTGGAGGAACTATGGTCGTCAATATATTTAACTTTAATGTCGGTGGTAGTGTTACCAACGCACAACCTAATTATTTGACAAATCGGCCGGTGATACTGTTTTGACCCACACACTTTTGTACGTAAAAATGAATCTCATGATCGGATGTCTTTTTAAAATTTAAGACCATAATCAGCGCAGGAAAATTAAATGACACATCTCGATATGTTGCTACTATAATATTCATACTTCATTTTAGGAATTAAAGTACACTGATAATCACCCAAGACTTGGGGCATAATTTGTTTTAACAGTGAATAGAGAATGCAGGTGCAAGTCTTTAAAGTCACCATTGCAACACGATATTGTGGGGAAAGTGCTGCATTCTTTTCGGAGATGAATGTTTTTCAATTAAGTTGCTGACACGGTCCGTGAAATTAGTTGGCAACGCATCTCCTCGCAGTATGTTATAGATTTGAGCCAGTTTCGGTCCAATCAAATACCAATAGCTTTTATGAATCTCTGCAGGGATTCCATCAGTGCCAGGGCAATTATTAGAAGGAATTTGTTTCATTATTCCCGTTTATTTATCTTGATTGATAGGTGATACTAATGATTGATGGTCCAAATTTCGTAATGACGTCCTGATATGAGGGCAGAGGTAGGCTAGCCTGCATGTCTGGCGCTTCTGCATGACAATGCAGATCGCAAAAACGTTGTAAAACATATTGTCTTCATCTCCTGCTGCACGTCTCATATACTGTCCTGTGATTCTATTAGCGATATTATGAAGTGATATCGTGCGTGGTATCGCTCTTCTATAGTATAGTATACTGTAGATTTCTGCTGGAATTTTTCTGTGGGATCATTTGATTTGATTACATGCCCATGTGTGGTAATGTGCGTTAGTTGCAAAATTTTACCTTTGTAGCGGTTATGTTGTGCTATGTTTTGGAATATATCTTTGGTTTCATTATGGTCCTCCTCAGCGCAATTTAGTAATAATTCTGGGAGCGCGCCTCAGATATATAGTTTCCATTGAAAACTGTTTTAATAGGCATGTAAGATTTGGTTTCGTACAGAATAGCCAGCAGTCAATGCCTCTCTGAAACTTGGAGGATGACTCGACACAAAATTGCCATAGTTTTTTGATTTCCGTCGGCACTGAGATACTTTTTAAGTAGCTGACTTTCAAGTGCCAAAGGCTTCATGCTCTAACTACTTTTTGTTTCATTGGCTTCCATAAAATGTGTCAGCTGGATTGGCCAGAAAAACGAAGTGGCAGGATTCCATTACTCGAATGTCAGGTTGTAACTCAGTCTGCGCATTTTTACTGTGTGGACTCAGCTTGCCGCGTTATTGACAGCGTACGCGAATACCGTTTGCATGGTATAGTCATTACGCCACAGATTGGTGAATTTTGTTGCAGTGCCGGATGGAGCATAGATTTTGATTAACTGTATGTAGTACAATTCTCATGATACTGCTCTTCCTGGTGCGGTAAAGAGTCGGCATCACACGGTATACTTTGTCTATACAAACTAATACTGCCAGTGGTGTCACCTGTATGTTCGTGACTAATACTGTCTGCAACTGAGGTAGAAGTCACCTCTTGCAACACAGCTACACACACAACGAAAGTTTTCCATCTCCCCTTTCTATCAAAATTCTTGGCACAGTATACAAAAATTGAACACTGGTTCTGGCGCATGCATAACACTCATTTTCAGTGTAGCCATAAAAAAATATATAAGTAAAATAAAATAAAAAAAATTGCATAACTGCAGACTCGTTTCTTTTCTATGGGAATTCTTCACAGCACTTCTCAGTAATATGAGTATATGCTAGAACATGCCCTTGCTCAGATAGAGACTTGAAGCCGTCGTGGGATAGCACCGACGAGATCATCAAGCCAGCCATGATCCAAACTTCCGACTCTTCAAAACCATTTCGGCGTAAGTTTCTCAGAGAACATGCTGACGTCGACGTTTTTTCAGTCGATAGCACACATGTTGCATTTAGTTCATATGTGAGGAACAGGAAGACCACTCCATTCTGACTGTCATAGTATGCTGAAGAAGCACTTTCACGATTATAACACGATGAGCATCAAGAAGAAATTATCACCAAAATGTAGGCGATACTGTCCCACAACTGGTTGTAGAAAGTCTTCCCCTTTCAGTAGAGAAGTGAGATTGCCCTCAACAACCATGAGAGGTGTACGATGGCCCCATGTAATACCACCCCACAATATCATTCAACCACCACCATGGCGCACATGTGGTTCTTAGTGTTGACGCTCGATATTATGGCACTGCTTCCAAACAAGTATCCAACGATTATCGTTGTACAGAAGATCCGGCCAGCCGCTGTGGCCGAGTGGTTCTAGGCGCTTCAGTCCAAAACCGTGCTGCTGCTAAGGTCGCAGGTTGGAATCCTGTCTCGGGCATGGATGTGTGATGTCCTTAGGTTAGTTAGGTTTAAGTAGTTCTGAATCTAGGGGACGGATGACCGCAGATGTTAAGTCCCATAATGCTTAGAGCCATTTTTGTTTTTGAACAAAAGATCCGTGTGTATTCCATACACAACACCCAACGCTAATCACGCGGCTTCTGCATGATCTCTTGCCCGTCTTTAACGGAGTCCACTGTGTTGTGATGTACACTCCTGGAAATGGAAAAAAGAACACATTGACACCGGTGTGTCAGACCCACCATACTTGCTCCGAACACTGTGAGAGGGCTGTACAAGCAATGATCACACGCACGGCACAGCGGACACACCAGGAACCGCGGTGTTGGCCGTCGAATGGCGCTAGCTGCGCAGCATTTGTGCACCGCCGCCGTCAGTGTCAGCCAGTTTGCCGTGGCATACGGAGCTCCATCGCAGTCTTTAACACTGGTAGCATGCCGCGACAGCGTGGACGTGAACCGTATGTGCAGTTGACGGACTTTGAGCGAGGGCGTATAGTGGGCATGCGGGAGGCCGGGTGGACGTACCGCCGAATTGCTCAACACGTGGGGCGTGAGGTCTCCACAGTACATCGATGTTGTCGCCAGTGGTCGGCGGAAGGTGCACGTGCCCGTCGACCTGGGACCGGACCGCGGCGACGCACGGATGCACGCCAAGACCGTAGGATCCTACGCAGTGCCGTAGGGGACCGCACCGCCACTTCCCAGCCAATTAGGGACACTGTTGCTCCCGGGGTATCGGCAAGGACCATTTGCAACCGTCTCCATGAAGCTGGGCTACGGTGCCGCACACCGTTAGGCCGTCTTCCGCTCACGCCCCAACATCGTGCAGCCCGCCTCCAGTGGTGTCGCGACAGGCGTGAATGGAGAGTCGCTTCTGCCTTGGTGCCAATGATGGTCGTATGCGTGTTTGGCGCCGTGCAGGTGAGCGCCACAATCAGGACTGCATACGACCGAGACACACAGGGCCAACACCCGGCATCATGGTGTGGGGAGCGATCTCCTACACTGGCCGTACACCACTGGTGATCGTCGAGGGGACACTGAATGGTGCACGGTACATCCAAACCGTCATCGAACCCATCGTCCTACCATTCCTAGACCGGCAAGGGAACTTCCTGTTCCAACAGGACAATGCACGTCCGCATGTATCCCGTGCCACCCAACGTGCTCTAGAAGGTGTAAGTCAACAACCCTGGCCAGCAAGATCTCCGGATCTGTCCCCCATTGAGCATGTTTGGGCCTGGATGAAGCGGCGTCTCACGCGGTCTGCACGTCCAGCACGAACGCTGGTCCAACTGAGGCGCCAGGTGGAAATGGCATGGCAAGCCGTTCCACAGGACTACATCCAGCATCTCTACGATCGTCTCCATGGGAGAATAGCAGCCTGCATTGCTGCGAAAGGTGGATATACACTGTACTAGTGCCGACATTGTGCATGCTCTGTTGCCTGTGTCTATGTGCCTGTGGTTCTGTCAGTGTGATCATGTGATGTATCTGACCCCAGGAATGTGTCAATAAAGTTTCCCCTTCCTGGGACAATGAATTCACGGTGTTCTTATTTCAATTTCCAGGAGTGTATGACGTGGTGCTCGCCAAGGATGACTGTAATGTGCGTTCGCACCATGCAAATCGTCTCCTAATAGTCTGATGCTTTACATGGTGTCCTGTAGCCTCTTCTAATGCTGAACTCAGTTCTGGAGCACTCCGCCCTCGGTTTCTTTGTTTATATTGATTACACTGTGGATATGTCGAACGTGGACTTCCTGTACTGTGTAAGTCCTCTACCTCTCAAGTGGAAGCGATTCCATGTCCGCACCACATCACTTTGACTCAGATGAGCATGTCGATGAACTTACATGGTTCATAAGCCTTCTGTGCCTAACCTGCTAACGAGGAGCTGATTATTGGTCGTGATTACTATTCGTGGCATGGTGAACGTTTATACCGTTTCACAGATATCTCTAAGCGTCCCTCCTGGTGCTGTACTTTCAATTGAAATTATGCAGTCAATCCCAGTGCGGCGTTCTGCCCGTAGGCTATGGTTAGAAACTAAGTCATCGATGGCCTTCCGGTTGGTACAGAAGCAGTCACAACAACAACACACCTTCACGACATATCGGGATGAGAGAAAAACTTTTGCTAATGTGCATATGTCGGTCTCCGATTCGTGTTAAGCAATTTTTCAATTATGTTTTAACTGTTACGGACTTAATTCTCTTAACAGACATGGTTCCTATACGGTACGTTTGTAGCACGTATTTCATTTAAGTACATTGTGTAATCACCTTTCGGTATAGTTACCTGTTCGCTCTTTGCTTCAGTGTTGACCTTTTGTAGCTCCTGGCTAGTTGAGGTGATAGATCTGACTTGGTATTTTCGTAACCCATACTTTTTCCTTTCGCTTCCGGTATTCGAATTTTCCTGCAGTATCGCTAATTTTCTTTTTGCTTGGATGGTTCGGCTGCATTTATCAGGTGTGTGTCGTAGGGTACCACAGATTATACCGAAAGACTGCTTTCTTTTCATCTTCAGTGAGGATGCCACAATTTCATTAATGAGCTTCGTCGGTACTGGCTGTTTGCACGTCTCACTTAAGTCATGTGACGTCAGTCCCGATGGGGTCCACTTCAGTATTCATTGTTTCGATGATTGTGGTAAGGAGAGGACGAGCTCTGTTTCAGATTGTTAACACATAATGTTTTTCCGGCATTACTCGGTGCTGGGATCTCTATTTGCTTTCCTTGCATAGCAGTTATATGTTTTCTGGGAATTGTTAGAACTTCAGTGGGTTTATCCATTGACTGAGTGTTGCCGTTTGACATAGGTTACGCTGATAACTTCCTGCTACGTTGATTCGCTGTAACCGATTAGTTACATGCAACATATTCGTGGCTAGCCGTCAGAAGTGAACTCCAGCTACCGGTTACTTACATAAAAAAAAAGAAAAAAAAATGTTCAAAGAAGGGCTCTAAAGGGCATACTTTAAGAGATTTCGATACTACAAAACATGTATCTGCTATTATAAGCTGTCTGCTTTTCGTATTTTGAGAGAAGGTAGTATCGATCAAAACAACGTGGAGTAAACATGGGCTCCAAAACGCCACTAGCATTTGTTCAGTATAAGAGATGTTTTCACACTAAGATGAACAAATTCTCATAGCCCTTAAAGCATGCATTTTATGCCCCATTTTTCTGGGCCTTCTTTTCTTGTTTTGGTCAATACTGCCAATTTTTCCTCTTCCCAAAATATGGAAAGCAATGACTTTGCAGTAGAAGAGATTGATTTCATAGGACTGGAGATGAACAAGTGCTCATATCCCGTTACGTATGCATTTTAGAGCTCATATGTACTATACTTTTTTTACTTCTTTCTGTAGAAGGAACTTGTCCCTAAGTTAGTCGGTGCTTTTTCGGACACCTTGTATATGACGGGACATGTTTCGCAACATCGGGTCGTACGGTTCTAATTCCATTAGGAACGTTAAAATGATCATTCGTTGACCACTCCTTGTGTCTACTTTCCCCTAATTGTAATTTTGGATATCTTCGCCAGGAATTTCCAGAAGATAGAGCGCTGACTTCTTTTGAAACCGAACACCCAACATTTAATGAAGCGCCCTAGGTTTGTTGTACGCATGATTTTTCCTAAAGACAGTTCAAAAATGAACAAATTAGTTTATTATATATATTTTTATTAAGTAATGGCCCACAGTATGATGTTTTGCAGAACCATTACTTACAGACATAATATTTTCAGAATACAGAACTATATTTTAAGGACTGTATGTAGTGTTAGTTCTTGAATATCCTTCCGAGACTTCTACAGAAAACATGGTGTCTAGAATACAGTTGCGCAATATACTGATGTCCTTTGTCATTATCATTATCTTCCCTCTCCCAAAAAGCAGTTCACCACACGAAAATAATTCTAGAATGGACGGTATCATATGCAACGACGTCCAATCCTCACATTAATACAGGGAGTTGCCGTATATGAGGTGTAAACGGTATAAATTGCCAAAAAAATTCCGTTAGTAGAACGCAAGTAACCGATTTCAAACGCCTAGTAACATGTTTGTCCATTTCTCCAGAAAGAAACGGTTCTTCTCAGAACAATGCTTTCGGAAAAGTAGAGACTGGATAGCGCAAACGGGTTAGACGTGACTTGTAGAAACGTTATGCATATTAGACTGGGATAGTTCATTCAACAGGATTGAAACACTACGGGATGTCTGCTCCACCTCTTTCCCACACTTACTGCATGTAAGCAATCGGTTCGTGTTATTTACCGTTGCGCATATTGAGATCGCGAGCGTGAGTCGCAAACACGTCGCGATGGTCAGCGTGGTGACTGTGTCACTGTAATACGCCGATCAATGGCAGTCGTCGAGTTACCTGTGCAGACGTTATAGCATCTCTATTAACCGTTACGATGGAAGGGGGATTTACTATCACTAAACTAAGTGATTTCCATTCAGTTTATTTTTTTTAAGATTTTGATAAAGCATCTGTACGAATTAATCGAGAGCGCTTCCCACAACAAAGACTTTCTACACGATCGACAAATGTTGATTTCCGCCAAATGTTTGTATCACCACAATTCTCTAATTATACTCGATTATGAGGAAATTCATTCGTAAAGAATTATAGTACTTATCTTAACTTTCTACATCTAATTTTGTATGTGAACGTATAGTCTGTTCTGATATGCTTTCGTTTTATTGTTAAATAAATAGTGACATAATACAGCTTACAAGTACGTATTTAATTTGCATGGACTTAGAGATACTGGCCCTTTACTACCCTGCTCGTAAGGCAGAGGCCCACAACATAAGGAACGAACATTCGAAGCAGAGTAACAAGTTCTCGACAGCATGTGGAACGGCAGGTGGAATAATAGAATATAAGTTTTGTATTTATGCTGTTGTTTGCCGTTCTCAACACTGGCTCTCTAACTACAATATTGGAAACCAGAAAGTGATTAGCAAAATGTGAAGCCTGTAATTAGAATTCCCAGTGCCCACTTCATCTGAGAAATACATTTATAGCTACAGCTTATAGCTCTGAGGAATTAGGAGATTGTCTGGGATTCATAATCAAAAACCATTCTCTCTAAACTGTTCCCTATATTCTGAAAGTCACAGACCAAAAAGAATCCACACAATCCAACTACCAGAGCAGTTCAGAGTCTAATGCGCTGATGCCACTATAACTGTTCTAATTAAATGTTTAAGTGAATTCTCGCCATAATTTGATTATAATGTTCATCAAACGACACGCTAATAATGGTAGAATGTCCGTCCTGTGGTGACACGTGAAAATATGACATACGAAAACTAAAGATAGATCATTAACGTCATCCCAAAATTAACACTTCACTCGAAAGCGATTTCATGCTTACGCGTATCCTGAGTAACTTATTACTGCATCCGAGGCTGTTTATATCAACGATACCAACACGGCGCGACTCCCGGCACAGGTGGTGCACTAATCAGCGTCTGGAGAGAACTGGGGCCTTCTGGGGAGAGAGTTAATTTAATTACACTACATGCAGTAGACGAGCTCTGAACTTGCCCTTTGGAGATAAGCTATTGCTATAGTTTTATAGTTATTCAGTTGAAACTTCTCACATCTTTATGATTATAGCGGATCTCCCTTCTACGTAAATTTAAACATCCTAGCTTTATTTATCCGCCAACTTAATCAATCTTGCTTCCTTAATTTTTAAGAAAAACAGCAGAAAATCATGAATTTCTAATAAAATGTTAATTTGTGAGATCCAGAATACTGTTTCTGCTAAATTATTATGCAAAAGGAATCTAAATATAAATTTGTAAGTTTCTAGCTCTTTTCTGTTGCGCCGATGATTTATACAGAAAAACGTCCGAATTTCGGAAATGGTTGAAGTTATTGAACTGATATTCAACACATATTGATTTAGTATTACTCCTGACATGCTAGAAACGTTTCAAGTTATTTACTCGATTTTTAAAGTATTGCGCAACATTTATGACGTCAGACAGCGGACTGGCTGGCACACAATGGAAAGACTGATGTGAAATTTGTAAGGCGTGAGTAGGCTGCTTCCCTGCATCACCCTCTACTTAATTTTTTTGGATGTAAATGAAAAAAAATTAAATACAAAAAGGGAAGCAAGAGTACAGCTTAACTCCCTCTTGTTGTTCTGGTCTTCAGTCCTGAGACTGGTTTGATGCAGCTCTCCATGCTACTCTATCCTGTGCAAGCTTCTTCATCTCCCAGTACCCACTGCAACCTACATCCTTCTGAATCTGCTTAGTGTATTGATCTCTTGGTCTCCCTCTACGATTTTTACTCTCCACGCTGCCCTCCAATGCTAAATTTGTGATCCCTTGATGCCTCAAAACATGTCCTACCAACCGATCCCTTCTTTTAGTCAAGTTGTACCACAAACTTCTCTTCTCCCCAATCCTATTCAGTATCTCCTCATTAGTTACGTGATCTACCCACCTTATCTTCAGCATTCTTCTGTAGCACCACATTTCGAAAGCTTCTATTCTCTGCTTGTCCAAACTGGTTATCGTCCATGTTTCACTTCCATACATGGCTACACTCCATACAAATACTTTCAGAAACGACTTCCTGACACTTAAATCTATACTCGATGTTAACAAATTTCTCTTCTTCAGAAACGCTTTCCTTGCCATTGCCAGTCTACATTTTATATCCCCTCTACTTCGACCATCATCAGTTATTTTGCTCCCTAAATAGCAAAACTCCTTTACTACTTTAAGTGTCTCATTTCCTAATCTAATCCCCTCAGCATCACCCGATTTAATTTGACTACATTCCATTATCCTCGTTTTGCTTTTGTTGATGTTCATCTTATATCCTCCTTTCAAGACACTGTCCATACCGTTCAACTGCTCTCCCAAGTCCTTTGCTGTCTCTGACAGAATTACAATGTCATCGGCGAACCTCAAAGTTTTTACTTCTTCTCCATGAATTTTAATACCTACTCCGAATTTTTCTTTTGTTTCCTTTACTGCTTGCTCAATATACAGATTGAATAACATCGGGGAGAGGCTACAACCCTGTCTCACTCATTTCCCAACCACTGCTTCCCTTTCATGCCTCTCGACTCTTATAACTGCCATCTGGTTTCTGTACAAATTGTAAATAGCCTTTCGCTCCCTGTATTTTAACCCTGCCACCTTCATTTTACTCCTGCCACCTTAACTCCCTATGAAAAATAAAATTGAAATATAAACATATAGAAATATTAAAAGAAAACTTATTACCTACTTCAATTGTTTAAATTGCTGGCATGTTCACTGCCTCTTAAGCAACATTATCACTCAAAACTTAAGCAAAATCAATGAAACACTTTGGCATATATATTGCCTTAGACAGACCAGCACATAAAAATATGTAAAATTATGAAAATCTTAAATCCATTAAATTGTCTGTAAATATTTTTACACATACAAATTCAAAGAAAATAACACAGTTATTCATGATACATAAACAGATAATTATATCTTAGCATCTTTTCTAAACCTGAAAGAAAATTTCACAAATCATGACAATTTCATTTTTACACACGTGGTTGTAGCCGCTTTAGCTGGCGTTCTACAGTTCCATTCACAAGGGTAGAGGAGGGGAAGCTGCTATGGTGTGCGTCCTTCACGTTCACTCTAAATTACATGGGGAAAGGGGAGGGGTCACTGTGAGTTGTGTCCAAGTCACTCCACGCTTTCACGCAGCTACCAGGCTGCCATTATCTGGTTTGTCCTGTAGAACAAATAAAAAAAGTGCCTCAGACTCTGTTCACTTAATATCTAGGGGTGGGTCACAATGAAATGGGGATATATACATTTTATCTTTCAATATGTTGCTGGAACAAAGTTAACAGAACTTTTTCAATTTTACTCTCGCGGTTACTTAACCGTCATAAAATCGGTAAACAAATGGCTCAAATCGCCGTTAGTCACGTACTAGAGAAAATTTATGCTCAAGGCATACAATCATGAATCCTATTTAATCTCAATTTATTATTTCTGGGCCAGAACACTGAACCAATGCTCGGTACATTCTTGATACATTTGTATTTTATTTACTTAGCTGACTCATCTTCGATTATCTTATTCTTAGATATAGTATGAGTATATTTGATTAGTAGTTGTCTTCTCAGCTTCTTTGTACATGTGAGTAACTTGTGGTAATAGTACAGTTCTGAGTGTTCAAAACACACTACGTTTAGTTGACCACTAAATCCACTTATTGGTCTTCTGCTGCTGTGTCAGTTCCACATCTGCAGTTATGTACTTACTTACTTTGCTAGTGTATGAACTTAAGTACTACTCACTCCATTAAAATTTGAAGCATAGGATAGCACATGTATTTCATATCTATAGTGTATTGCAGCTGATCAGTTTGCTCACGTGGCAATCCATTTCCACTCGATGGGACGCTGAAACCACAGGTAGTCTCTCTCGACCTACCACTAAAGTGCGTTAAGTAATTATGGACGAGCGTAATGGTAAATTCCTTAAACCTATAGGACACCATGAGCTGCTGTCTCTCATCTAACATAAGGGTACCTATGGTCGCATTCACGCCTCCAACTCATAACCTCAATACATGTAGGTGTGTCACCGCACACCCAACACCAAAATAATGGCCAGCTCCAACCTTATAAATACTTCAGGGACGTGTCCTTCACGTCTCAACCACAAACACTGCTCAATTCTATTACACTGCCATTCCTTGCTACACAAGGTGAGTTCATTTTTAAAACTTATCTGTCTATTTTTCATAACACTAAGCACTCTCTCTTACTATTTATTAGTTAGCTCTAATGCATTCACTAGGTCTCATTGCCACTTCAGATCCTGCTTATAGACGAACTTCTATATATTTTTAAATATTATTGAGGAATCATTTCCAATAAAACAACACTTTGTACTTACAATATTACCAGGGTTCTATGCATACTTGTTACTCAAATAGATTTGTATCTTAATTACGTCACACTTCTCTATTGTTTATGTCAGTGTTAGGTTTGTCACATTAGGTATTTTCTGTACTAATCGATGGATAAAATGGTTACAGAACTCATGACTTGATAGCCATGACAGAAAATTTTAGTATTGCAAAGAAGGAGTCGAAACTTTGGTAGATAGGAAAGATGAAGAATGAGTGAGACCTGAAAAGGAAAGAAGATCTCACACAGATGGGACTGCACAGCTGCCACACTGTGTAGAGGTTACAGAACAACCTCCTCCCTACAGAATTCATTGGATTCAGAAAATTTTCGTATTGGAAAGAAGGGGTCGAAATTTTTGTAGATAGGAAAGATGAAGAATGAGTGAGACCTGAAATGGAAAGAAGATCTCACACAGCTGGGACTGCACAGCTGCCACACTGTGTAGAGGTTACAGAACAACCTCCTCCCTACAGAACTGGTACAACAACAAGAGGATTATTGTACTCACTGACCGCTTTTTCAATCACACCCCACTCTAGCATTCTCTGTATCTCCTTTCGAACCGCCTCCTTCCTAGCTACATGTATTTGGTATGGCTCCCTGTAAAACACTTGGCCAGGTTTCACTTTTAATTGACATTCATAACCTTTGACCACGCCAGGTCGATTTGAAAATACCTTATGATGCCCTTTTAAAACCTGTCTCAGTTCTTATTTCTAATTAGCTGAAATTTTATCGATTTCCTGTAATTTAGCCTCTATTTTGTCCAAAATAATTTCTTCTTCTTCTTCTGTGTTTAGCTTACTTTTCTAAGATTAACACATTCGTCCCAATATCTCCTATTTTTCAGAACTCGTATAGGCAGCTCCCAAGTTTCATCATTAGTTACTACATGTTTATCAATAAAAGGTACCGTAATCGCTTTGGTTATCAGCAAGACCAATTTTAACTGGCTTCTTTCAAAGTCAACAACACTCTGATATTTCGACAAGAAATATATGCCAATTAAAACCTCAATATTGAGATTGTTTAGAAGTAAGCATGGATGATCAATTAAATTACCATTAACATCAAAGGGTAGTAAAGCTTCTTGCTTTACCGTTTTGGGCACCTTGCCAGTAGCACCAATTATTCTTAGTCCTGATACCCTGTAAGCTTGTCTTTACCAGGTAATGCATCAAAGAAGAACTGAGATATCGCACTCACCCCACTTCCACTGTCTAAGAGACAACGTACATTGATACCCAACATATTCACTATTATTATAGGGTGGCTTATTCTAGGTTGTGCAGGTGGCTCCTCAAACTTATCCAATAGTTCCTTTTGGATTTGTCTCCAACTAAAGTGATCGACATCTGTCTTCATTATATTTAGATCAAAGTGTGTAGGGGTTTCCTGAACTACATTTTCAACTGCCTTTTCCAGTCGGTCTATTAATTTCAAATCGAAACACCGCACGACTTCATTACATTTAGTTTGTTGAACATGACCCTAATTACTGTAGTCTGAGCGATTCTGCTCCTCCAGACCGGGCATAACACTAGTTACAGCTAAACCGCTTTCACTATTATCGTCGGGTTCCTTCTCAAGTGACAACCGGTCACAGCTACTGGGTTCATCGACCCACAACAGGCTATCCTCTACATTCTCACTTACCTCCTGTCCTAAATCTATTAATACAGTATCAACATCCGGCACAGGCACTTTAGATAAGACAACATCATCCTCATCGTAAATATAAGCATGAATTTCTTCTGCTTCTTCACCTGACAATTCAGTATTTTGTAGCTCTTCCCTACCATTACACTGCTGCGCCTTCTCTTTCTCTTCCCACTTAGAAAGCGTCTCTAACACGGTATCTATTAAATACTGTGAGTGATCTAATATTTCTGCTTTATCCTTAGATGCTACCAGCCCCTCATCCACATGTTCAGTCTGAGTATTCTGATCTGTGTTACCAATTACTGTAATTACTGGCTTAGGAAAAGTAACCGCTTGGTGAGCGACAGTGTCCTTATAGACGGGAACTAGTTTTCCTGCCTCGGCCTACTACTGTTTCCTTTATTTCCATTATAGTTAACTGGCACAGCATTGTTTTCAACACTGTTGTTTACTTGCACATTTTTGTTAGGAACAAAATCACTATCATTTTGATGCCATTGTTGGTTCTGGTAATTATTTCTCCAATTTCTACCTTTCTTTGGATGGCGAACATCTACTGTTCTGATGTTTACATTGCCATTCTGCTCGTTCTTAAAATTACTACTAGTGTTATTTGCATTTCTGTTATTACGTGCTTGCTCCTCATTGGCAGCAACACGCTCTACACGTTCCAAATACTCAATGAAACGATCAAGATTGTCTCTAGGGGCAGATATAATTCTAGTTTGCCAATACCCTGGCAGTTTGGCTTCAAGACCTAGTATTATCATTTCAGGTTTTAGCTTTTCGGCCAAATGTGAAAAACGTGAGATCCATGTCCTGGCAAACTCTTTAATAGATTCCTTGCCTGCTTTGAAGCGTTTTCCACTCCAAAATTCTCTCAACACTTCATTTTGTTTATTTCTGGACCAATACTCATTAATGAAAGCCTTTTTAAATTCCGCTAATGTTTTACACTTCAACATAACATCAGCTGACCAACGCATGGCGTCAACCGCTAAATGGCTTCTAATAAATGAGATTTTCTCTCGTTCAGACCAAGTTGGTGGAATCACATCTTCAAAATCGTTCCAGAAATCTAGCGGGTGGATATTTTTATCTGGATCGAACCGCAAGAACTGCCGACACCCGATAAAAGCGGCGTTTGCAGTTACAACTTGTTGCATACTATCATTACCAGAAGTTACTGAAGCTATTTTACTCTCAATGTTAGTACTAATATTTTCTACTCTCATTTCAACGTTATCTACTCTTTGCACAATATGAGTAGTGTCAGTTTTGATTGCGTCTACTTCTGCTTGACATATGTTTACTTTTATATTAACATCTTTAAACCTATCTGAGCACAGTTCAGATTCTGCCTCGATCTTTTCTGCTAACTTGTGCTCCAGCTTCGCATCTTCCATTTGGAAGTCTTTGCGATCCTCAGAAACTTCGGATTTTACTGTTTTATACATCTCAGATAACTGCTGAGCAACGCTTTTCTTAATATCCTCATGGTTATAATCAACTTTATAATTTAAACTGTCCAGATCCTCTTTCAACTTATTTCAGCCAGTCTTGAAGGAAGTTTCTAATTCAGCTTTATTGGATTCTAATTTATTGTCCATTGCCTCAAACCGTTTATTAAAATTGGTTTGGCTGGCCACAATCCTGTTATTTACCTCAATTATATCAGATTTTAACTCAACTGTCAATCTAGCATTACTGGCTGACATTTTTGAATTACTGGCAGCTATTGCTTGTAATATTACATTTAAATCAATAGCCCCAGTATCTTTGGGTTGCTCACCAGCGGGCTTTTTATCACACTCAGGTGACGAAAAACTAGCTCCAACACCAGAATCATCAAAACTAAATGAAACTTCTGATTGATCAGTCATATCTAACTTCTCCTTTTTAAACTCTACCATCCCTGATGACTGTTTCATTTTTAATACATCAGAGAAACTATCATCCAATAACTTAACACTTTCTGATTTCTGCTTTACTACAGGGGTCTCTACTATTGAATCGTCACACTACTGTCAGGAGACACTATTTCGGATTTCACTTTAACATTACTATTTTCATGCATATTTACACTTGAACCGTTGTCTGGATTTACAGTTCCTTCAACAGACATAGGTCCTGATATAGGTTTAACTTCTGTTTCTTTTTTCGGTTCCATCGCCGAAAGTCTTTTAGTGCAGGTTAGTAAAAGTTTTAACAGCTTTTCACTTACCTTAGTTCCTTCTGCACGACGTATGGCGTTGCCGGCGAGGCGTACCAGGACTATTGATGTGACGCGGCGCGTTGAACTGCAGATGGCACCTCGACAACTACTGTGTTGTGCGCGTAGCCCGCAACAGCAGACGCGGCTCCGGTCAGTCCGACGGATGACTGCAGTGCAGAGAGACTGACTTTTCGCGATGCCAGCTGTGCAGCTACATTCAGCGCAAGCTCCGTCAATCCAGATGCGTTGTTAATCCAATTGCGTCGTCCACATGACACGTAGCATTGTTTATCACTGATCCATTGCTCAGTTGCGTGTGGCATTTCACTTCTGAATCCGAATATTTAAAAAACACTTTCACTTTTACTCAGTTTGTTTCCCGGCTGATTAGCACTAAATGTGGGGCGGTAGGTGGAATAATAGAATATAAGTTTTGTATTTATGCTGTTGTTTGCCGTTCTCAACACTGGCTCTCTAACTACAATATTGGAAACCAGAAAGTGATTAGCAAAACGTCAAGCCTGTAATTAGAATTCCTAGTGCCCACTTCATCTGAGAAATACATTTATAGCTACAGCTTATAGCTCTGAGGAATTAGGAGATTGTCTGGGATTCATAATCAAAAACCATTCTCTCTAAAATGTTCCCTATATTCTGAAAGTCACAGACCAAAAAGAATCCACACAATCCAACTACCAGAGCAGTTCAGAGTCTAATGCGCTGATGCCTCTATAACTGTTCAAATTAAATGTTTAAGTGAAATCTCGCCATAATTTGATTATAATGTTCATCAAACGACACGCTAATAATGGTAGAATGTCCGTCCTGTGGTGGCACGTGAAAATATGACATACGCAAACTAAAGATAGATCATTAACGTCATCCCAAAATTAACACTTCACTCGAAAGCGATTTCATGGTTACGCGTATCCCGAGTAACTTATTACTGCATCCGAGGCTGTTTATATCAACGATACCAACGCGGCGCGACTCCCGGCACAGGTGGTGCACTAATCAGCGTCTGGAGAGAACTGGGGCCTTCTGGGGAGAGAGTTAATTTAATTACACTACATGCAGTAGACGAGCTCTGAACTTGCCCTTTGGAGATAAGCTATTGCTATAGTTTTATAGTTATTCAGTTGAAACTTCTCACATCTTTATGATTATAGCGGATCTCCCTTTTACGTAAATTTAAACACCCTAGCTTTATTTATTCGCCTACTTAATCTATCTTGCTTCCTTAATTTTTAAGATAAATACCAGAAAATCATGAATTTCAACTAAAATTTTAATTTGTGTGATCCAGAATCCTGTTTCTACTAACTTATTATGCAAAAGAAATCTAAATATAAATTTGTAAGTTTCTAGCTCTTTTCTGTTGCGCCAATGATTTTTACAGAAAAACGTCCGAATTTCGAAAATGGTTGAAGTTATTGAACTGATATTCAACACATATTGATTTAGTATTACTCCTGACATGCTAGAAACGTTTCAGGTTATTTACTTGATTTTTAAAGTATTGCGCAACATTTATGTTACAGCGGACTGGCTGGTACACACTGGAGAGACTGATGTGAATTTTATAAGGCGTGAGTAGGCTGCTTCCCTACAGGCACCCACGAAGATTCTACTCGGACTACTGGAAGCATCACCCGCCAGGTGGATGTATAGCACACATCGGTCATAGTGTACGAAGATTTCTGGAAAGACGATTTCAAGGAGGATGAAAAAGCCGTTTTGGTTCTCGTCAATGGCCAATACACAGTCCTGATCTAAATCCACTGGATTTTCATTTTCACAGCCATATGAAGGAATTTATTTATGCCCAGCAAGTAAATAATGTGAACGAATTTACGCAAAGGATTTTCGATGTTGCCAATATCTCAAAGGCAAATGTGCATATCTGTCAACGAGTGCGACGAAACGTTGTTCTCTGTAATGAAGTACGTATCTTATCGAATGGTGGGCTTTTTGAACATTTACAGTAGTATTGGTGTAACAGGAAACAATCATTACATTACTGCCAGATTGCCGATGTTTAACGTCCGTTTATTTCCCAATATATGTGCAGTACTAAATTTTGTGACAGACATTTTTGTACTGCCAGTATGTGAGGAACTGCACTGTGCTCAAGAATTTTTTCAGGCCCTCAGTAAGAAATATATGACTTGTTGTTGTACAGGGTATTACAAAAAGGTACAGCCAAACTTTCAGGAAACATTCCTCACACACAAATAAAGAAAAGATGTTATGTGGACATTTGTCCGGAAACGCTTAATTTCCATGTTAGAGCTCATTTTTGTTTCGTCAGTATGTACTGTACTTTCTCGATTCACCGCCAGTTGGCCCAATTGAAGGAAGGTAATGTTGACTTCGGTGCTTGTGTTGACATGCGACTCATTACTCTACAGTATTGGCATCAAGCACATCAGTACTTAGCATCAACAGGTTAGTGTTCATCACGAACTTGGTTTCGCATTCAGTGCAGTGTTTACAAATGCGGAGTTGGCAGATGCCCATTTGTTGTATGGATTAGCACGGGGCAATAGCCGTGGCGCGGTACGTTTGTATCGAGACAGAGTTCCAGAACGAAGATATCCCGACAGGAAGACGTTCGAAGCAATTGATCGGCGTCTGAGGGAGCACGAAACATTCCAGCCTACGACTCGCGACTGGGGAAGACCTAGAACGACGAGGACACCTGCAATGGACGAGGCAATTCTTCGTGCAGTTGACGATAACCCTAATGTCAGCGTCAGAGAAGTTGCTGCTGTACAAGGTAACGTTGACCACGTCACTGTATGGAGAGTGCTACGGGAGAACCAGTTGTTTCCGTACCATGTACAGCGTGTGCAGGCACTATCAGCACCTGATTGGCCTCCACGGGTACGCTTCTGCGAAAGGTTCATCCAACAATGTGTCAATCCCCATTTCAGTGCAAATGTTGTCTTTGCGGATGAGGCTTCATTCCAACGTGATCAAATTGTAATTTTCACAATCACCATATGTGTGCTGACGAGAATCCGCACGCCGTTGTGCAATCACGTCATCAACACAGATTTTCTGTGAACGATTGGGCAGGCATTGTTGGTGATGTCTTGATTGGGCCCCATGTTCTTCCACCCACGCTCAATGGAGCATTATCATGATTTCATACGGGATACTCTGCCTGTGCTGCTAGAACATGTGCCTTTACAACTACTACACATCATGTGGTTCATGCACGATCGAGCTCCTGCACATTTCAGTCGAAGTGTTCGTACGCTTCTCAACAACAGATTCGGTGACCGATGGATTGGTAGAGGCGGACCAGTTCCATGGCTTCCACGATCTCCTGACCTCAACCCTCTTGACTTTCATTTATGGGGGCATTTGAAAGCTCTTGTCTACGCAACCCCGTACCAAATGTAGAGACTCTTCGTGCTCGTATTGTGGACGGCTGTGATACAATACGCCATTCTCCAGGGCTGCATCAGCGCATCAGGGATTCCATGCGATGGAGGGTGGATGCATGTATCCTCGCTAACGGAGGACATTTTGAACATTTCCTCTAACAAAGTGTTTGAAGTCACGCTGGTACGTTCTGTTGCTGTGTGTTTCCATTCCATGATTAATGTGATTTGAAGAGAAGTAATAAAATGAGCTCTAACATGGAAAGTAAGCGTTTCTGGACACATGCCCACATTTCATATTTTCTTTCTTTGTGTGTGAGGAATGTTTCCTGAAAGTTTGGCCGTACCTTTTTGTAACACCCTGTATAGTAGTATAGATTGATATATTAATGCCACTCTTATTTAAGGTAAGTAATTTACTAACCGTAAATCTCTCCCATCGTTTAGTATCGCAGAAACTTGTTGCTACAGAATCCAGAAAAGTTTCATATTTTTCAAATAAAAAAGTCAGACCCAAGGCCATTTAATTCCTGTTTACTAATCTTGACAGCATCTCCGTTCTGCAAAGCTGAAGACTGTTTTAACTGTATTTATTGATATTCATTTTAAAGCTAGATGCTAGGTATGGGTTCATCGGTATTAATGACAGTTCACTTAGATCGGATCACTTCAAACACAGATTGTTTGTTGGATTCCATCATTCAGTGACCTGCTTGGAATATACCATTGTGAAAATTTCAGTATTTGACACAGGTTCGAAAACTGATACTTACAAGTGGGGGTCTCAACGTTGAGATTACAGTTTTACTTGAAACTTTGTACATTTTTAGTAGTCCATCAAAGCAATAGAGCACCAACGGTAACCAATTGACCACAGTAACTCCCTACAGCCGGCAGCTTCGTACAGATACATCAGTTATATAAGAGATGCGTGAAACGTGTCGTGCGATTTTCTAGGATTTACCAGAGTATTGCACACTTCAACATTACTACTTCCACATTACGTTGTTTTAATGGCCTACTAAAAGTGTACAATATATGGAGCAAATTCGTGATCCCAAAGTCGTGGCCTCCCTTTGTTAGACAGCATGAAATAATGGACCATCATAAAGTACCCTGCTACGAAAATTGTCACACCCGATACAATCACAGATTTCCATTTAGAAGAAAAGATGCCACTCAAAAAATGCACCCTCAGAAAATTCACCGTCGACTGCAGAGCAGTTGCCTCCATTGTAGAGTATTTATCTAATTAATAAAGCAGTACAATTGAACGAGTAAAGGCAGAAATTATTTTGCGGTTGACTGAGTCTCGTTGCAGCTTCAGACATTATTTTCATGGCTGAAGGTGTTTAATGATGGTCTCCTGAAACTAACGTTTTGACATTATCCAGTGCTGCTCTTTAGCACTCCTTTACTTAACGCTGACATCAGTCATTGTACTATCTATTAAAGATTCCATGTAATGTCTATGAGAAAGTGATACGAATGGTTTAAGCCATACAAGTAGAGAAACTAGGGAAGTAAGTGCTTTGGCCACTCTTTTCGGCATTGAAACAGATGGAACATAGTGGTTGCTGAAACCCAGCACTGCCGATTAAAAATTGCTTTTTTTCTCCACACGAATTTCTTTCTCAATCTTCTCTGAGCATAGCCTACAAAGTTTCATTACTCTCCTCAAAGCCTGTTGCCTGGCGCAAAATTTGGTGCTACTGCAAGTGCTATATTTTAAAAGTAATAACCGGAAGAACGAAAATTAAAAAAAGAAAAGGAAAAAAAAACATCGTAAAAGCTGTACGTCTGCTTCACTATAAACAGACTACCTGTGAGCTTCCAAATTCTAATAGAGCAAGAATAAAATCCGTCGGCGTAGCACAAAGATGCCATTGATATCATTGAAGGTTTGGTAGGTTCATGTACGCCACAAATACGGTGTGTCGAATATTAACAGCTCTTATAGGACACTTTGAAAACTAAAAATTTTACAAGAGTAGTAAGACTGAAATACCACTCAGTGATAATATTCCATTTTCAGATGGTTTGTGGTCAACAGAAGCTTAACCAATATTTGTGAACATTTGTAGTCTACTCGTTAATTTTCAGCCGTTGACATACAGATGTATGCCAATGTGGCTCATTTTCCTTGAAACTAATCCACGTGGAAGACGCCCTGCTACTGCACCCAAGGACAAAGATATTAAAACATACTGTACAGGCCGCTCAGCCAACTTAATGTTTATTTTGAATTTTTCTAGCTGCCAAATATGTTCGTCACCCTTTAGATATTTTTGTTACTGTGCATCGTGTACCGGTGACTGCCTACCCACTACTTTCCGCTGACTGTACCTGATAGGGGTCCTGGAAGAGATATACACTGAAATACCTTCTTAGTAAAAATAGTTCTGTACAGTATTAAGAAAAGTATTACAAAAACCATGAGTATGAATGCATTGTCCGAAAATTCACACATCAGAAAAATAAAATAAGCGTGACTATTGTTAAATGTGAGACAGGGTAAGAGACCATGGAAGACTACATTATTTCTGTTAAAGAGAATTGGAGTACTGTAAAAGAATGTTCATTGTAGCAGATATTTGTAACAATTAGTTTTCAAAAATAAGTGAGAAAATTGTTTAAACTGTTAAGAGAAAACAAAAGAATACTGTACACCGAAGAAGCCATACAGAGGGCATTTAGTGACTTAGAAATTAATCTCACATCCCCATCTGAAATAAGGAAGATCATCCTGACTCTGAAAACAGAAACTGATATGATACTAAAAATTTGTAGCTCAATAATATCTAAGGTTCTTAGTCACTTAGGTAATGCGTTGTTAACTCGCGGTGTTTTGCTAGAAAGATTGAAATATGTCATTGTTATCCTCTTTATGTAAAGGGTGATTCCACAGATATCAATAAGGACCATCCAGTGTCCTCCCTTACGTGATTTTTTTGAAAATAGTTATGATGTAATGTACTCCAGGGTTTTTACCAATCTGTATACAGATGGGATACTTAGCTAGTCACAATCTGGATCACAAAATGCCCATTCTATTGAATTACATATGAGTATCTTCTAAGCAAATAATAACATCTGAAAATGATAAAATGACACCAACTGGGGCATTCAGTGGCTTACCGAAGGCATTCCACTGCGTCAGTCATTCAACCACAATTTTTGTTACACAGCTTAAGTTTTTATGGAATACATAGTTCAGTAAATGCTTGCTTCATTTCTTATTAACAGAATGCAGAAAGTTACCTTAAGCTATTCGGTTAATACAAAGACGGACGTCAAGCCTACACGAGGATAAATTACATTGGAAGTCCCACAGGCCTCGATCATTGGTCCACAACTGTCCTTGGTTATGATAAGGATCTGTAATTTTATTTGATTCTGGAGGAGCTATTAATCCTGTTTCCAGACGATGTGAGCATTGTAGTGTAGGCAAACAGTCAAGCATCAAGAGAAGAAACGGTAAATGCTCTTTTTGTGGAAGCTACAGAGTGGTTTTACACAAATAGAATAGTTCAAATGATGCTGCCGCTGTTGTTGACCCATCTTGACTAACACCCCACTAACTTATACCAGTGGGCTACGACAATCGCATTATTATCTCTTTATCATTCTTAAATCGTATGTCTCTGCTTCTTCCTCAGATACGAACGATTTAGAATATTCTGGATGGTCCATAGACGAGCCATTAGATAGAACAGTGGAAGAGTACAAGAGACAATGTATAACTCTAAAACGTCTCACGGGATACTCTGAAAATATGTGGAGAATTGTTTTTAATGCTAAACAAGTACTTATTATGGTACAGAGTGCAGTGGATAACAGCTCATACATTCAAGGAAGTCAAGAGGAGAAGGATATCACAACCGATTTAATAGTATGGAAGATACCACACATCACTATATCGGCTGAGCAGCGCTTGAAGCTTTTAAAAGTTCTGAATGCTTGTGTATTTATATTATTATCTTTCCGTTCATGGGAGGATTTTGGTTATCCAGTGCTACCGACTCCAAGCAGACAAACATGATCTGTTAAAACCTCTGATCAATTGCGAATGCCGAGGTTCATCACATTTGCATTACAGTCCAATAGAAGAAGGAATACAGAAAATTATCATACAAAATATGACAATTGTCGGTTAACTAATGCCAGAGTCTATCTGAACTCCAAATTCTACCCATATGATAATTTACACTATCAGTGGAAAGCATGCATGCAAGTATCCGTGCTTCATACAGTGAAGAGAAAACATGTATACTCAGACCATGGAAATTCAAGGAGTTGGGGCTATTCATAGTAACAGATTACTCAAAACAGAACTAGATAATTAAAGAGCAGAATTTGAATCTTTTGCAAATTTCACAGGATACACTGCAATCTATTCTGTAGTTCTATATGACGGTGTGATTAACTGTTGCCCACACACTGGTTTTGTGCAACGAACTGTATAGATGAACAGATGTTGAGCCACACGCAGAGCCTCTCACAGTGGCATCTCAGTGTATGAATATTATTCCAGACACTTACGATTTCTATAGTGATAAACATAGACAGGTCGTATTTAAATATGTTGCTTTCATAGCCTGCACAGAAGATGCCAGTTTAGACATTTTCAGCAAAAATCGAATTGATGAGGTCTTTAAAGGATGCTAACCGCGCTAAAAGAGAGAGGAGTGCAAAGTGGTCAACACATATCTACCATGGCATTCAAGGGATGAGCCTGGTATACCCTGGGATCATAGGACAAAGCCAAAGTCGAGAAGAAGATCACCTGGATGCGCCATATCTTCAGTTTGGCTGCTATTTAAGACCTGTAATCCGATGGGCGTTCTGCTCTCCATCGACTCAAGAAGAAGTATATAAATAGCCTTCTGTCTGCTTATGAAAATGAAAATTAAATGAATTTTTACCTCACATTCTGTGTATGATTTCATTTCATCCTGCTCGCACCTCGATAGTATACAGCTTTGGCCAGCTTTGGTTTCCTTCAAGAACTTCAATTCTTGCCCACCCTTCATGTATACAATTGGGTAAAATTTTTTTGTAAATAACAACAACAAAGTCATATGGTAATGAATTATTTCGTTTATTCAATTCTCACACGTTCAATTTGATTTTTGAGACACAATTTAGTCCTTGAGGTACAATTTGGTTGTAATATTCAACATAGCGATACTTTTTCATTTACACAACAAAGAAAAACTCACTTGTTGAAACATTTCGAATTCTGAGATATATCAATCTAGTCTTAAAACTAATTTGGAGATACTTTTATTCTTACACTACAACTAAATTCCGTACTCCCAATAGTAGCAGTTACATGGTTTCTCCACAGCAACAATTTTTATACACTGTAAACGATGTATATACCGAGCGGGGTGGCGCAGTGGTTAGACACTGGACTCGCATTCGGGAGGACGACGGTTCAATCCCGCGTCCGGCCATCCTGATTTAGGTTTTCCGTGATTTCCCTAAATCGCTCCAGGCAAATGCCGGGATGGTTCCTCTGAAAGGGCACGGCCGACTTCCTTCCCCATCCTTCCTTAATCCGATGAGACCGATGACCACGCTGTCTGGTCTCCTTCCCCAAACCAACCAACCAACCGATGTATATATCAATCTACAAATAATGACTAAACAGAGTTAGATGGCTAGCAGCAGGTGAAACTTAAAAAAAAAATACCCATTCTATTTGCTGCCATGCAAGATGAGTATACACATTCCTGACATACTCTTTCTATTGACATACATGGTTCACAGACATTTTACAAGTACAATTCTTGTTGATGTACAAAGTGGGCATATATTATTTTTCTTTTACAATACATATGCATATATATGTATCTACATATGCATGTACAAGGTATGTGTATATATATACACATACACAGAAGTGGACACAGCACACATTCCACATGCACATGCTGTGAATAAATAAACTTTCATTTCACACACTGACACACACACACACACACACACACACACACACACACACACACTGTGATAAAAGGGTCGTACTATTTGTAACACTGTGACATATATGCCCAGTCTCATTCTCTCCCTCTCTCCCAGTGTGCCCTCATCTCCTCTCAACAAGTGAATAGCGTGGGTGAAGGAGAGTTTCACTCGTGTAATCGTGAATGAAGCTTTTATCGTCATGAGGCGACAGGCCGACTTTAGATTGCAGCATAGTGTGCACCTCGTATCCTATCGAACGAACTCCACTTTGCTACGCCACAAGCTGCAGCAGAACCCTTTGAACATTGACTAAAGAAAATGTAAGAAGTCTTCAATACAGAGGGCTCTCGATGCCTTATAATGCACACACTTAGCCTGCGTCTGCATGGCACCATCCAATGAGTATTACAAACAAATTTTAGCTCGCAGACATGCAAAGTCCATAATAAGTAATCCATTCACCACGTCTTTAATTATGCTGACAACCTTCTTGTTCTGTGGAAAAATACCGTAAGGATCAGAATACATGTGAATTTCTTCACCATGGTAACTCATTACTTCATATGGATTCCAGTTCTTCACACAAAGTCTGAAGCTATCTGTATTCACAGAAAATAGTTTAGGATCAGCTAAACGAGTTATCGAAAACTCACAATGAAAGAGATATACGAGGGATTTGGATAGCTATTATGCAAAGCCCGACATAGATAGGTTTCGTAAACTCTGCTGCGACCTTCGCCATCTCCACAGCAACAAAGATCTCACTGAATATTGTGGCCCGTTTAAAATCTGGTTTGGTGATGCATTTTCTTACGCCCCAACGCCCATCCCATTCGGTTCTAATCAATATTTCACGAAATTCACTCAAATTCTCCATTGTTTTGCCGAAAATTGAATTATTCATTGATTTTAAAACATTTTCCAAAGTCAGATGCCACAGAAACTGTCAGTGTCGTATTCAAATCATTATATTCCTTCAGCCAGGGGGATTGCTTGAAGGAGGTAGCCAAAGTGATTCTAAGCAGCCTCACCCCCAATCAGAGAGACTTCTGGTGATTGCAATAGTGAATAGTTTATCTGCAGTTATTTCGAAATGTTGCCATCAATTTGGAAATGGAGCTTCCTGACGGAACTAGCTGCTCCTGACGCAGCAGCAGTTCGGCCTGTGCATCATTCAAACTAATACGGTATATGAGTTCCGCCTGCACCATGTACCCCACCATAGATTCAGCCATCATATCCTCGATTTTTCCACGTAATCGCTTGCATTCTTCATCGGGCGCCCATCGAAACTCGCCAGTCCACAGTGATTGTTCCATTTGTGCCTGTATAGGTTAGTGATATCGAAGTACATGTAACTCGAATCAAGGGATGCGTTGAACCTCTCATACACACGTGCGTTATTAGCTTTGGCGTGCCTATGGACACATTGGGAAAGTCCTCCACGAATCCCTAGCTCAAAGAACAGAAGCATATCAGCATAGGTCAACAGTACAATGCTGCGTTTCATTTTCTTGATCACAGCGTCCCAAGAGAACGCAGGTGGTGTGTAATAAGGGATGGATCCAGAGAGTATGTGATCATTCATAGACTCTGGCATTTCTTGAAAAGGTCCGCGAACAAGCGCGCGTCTGTGTCAATGTAAAGCCGTGTCTACCCTCCTAAAGTGGAGATTCCCGACAGATATTCTCATACTCTGTATCCGACATGGCGTCGCCTGTAAGGTTGCTGGGTACCCTAGAATTGTTGAATTTAACGACTATCCAGATATTCACATGGAAAACCTCCTTCCCAGTCAAGCTAAAACTTTTCCTCATGGAGAATGCAGCTCTGTTGTTGTGCATATTCTTCTGAGGCAGAGTTTCAACACGTTTCAGGAATGATGTTTCAATAGAAAGTAGCCAGGCAAGGAAGTGGAGCGTAATTCTTTGTGTCGTTCGTTTGGAAAAGTTGCCAAGTGCTCAGCAAGAGGTGAGCGTCGTACCCGCTTAAATTATCGAAGATAATTGGTGTATGCCTTGGTAACTGGTACTTCAAAATGCACTTATAGTGGGTCTGTGCCACGGAACTTCCCCGTAAGATGACAATGGTCTCTAAGAGGGGCAGTCCACAAATATGACATTCAATCCCGTTATTGTACAGATCTTCAATGCCCTTCGATTTGATCATGGGAACATTGTCGCTGTGAAGCTGATACAACCTACTTGCATACAATTTGTATTGGTTAAGACTAGGCTCGTAGGATGATGCAACTTGGTACTCTGGCACATGTGGTACATGTCTTTCATGAAATCAGTACTTGAGGCTGTAGTGTCACTTTCAAAGTGGGTCACAGGAGCGTGGAGGCATTCAAAGTCGGCATACACGATCAACAGGCATCGCTCCTCATGATTAGCATTCTCAAATTTTATGAATTTGTTTTCCTCGGTAGGCATAATACACATACCAGGTCCTTGATGGCACAATCTACAAAATGCTTTGCTAATAACGTGTCTTAATTGGGACGAAAGTAGGTGAGAGATGTGATTAATCCAAATTTAACGATAAAAGCCTTTCGAGTTATTTTACACTTCTGAGAATAGCAGCATTTTCTCACGTAGCTTACATGCACAGGAAAATTTCGAGAAATGGAGGGGTTCGACGATTTTATGTTTATACCACTTCTTCTGCTCATCTGACTTGCGTTTCTCCAGACAATAAACATGAACCAATATTCCAGTATTCTGCACCTCAGATCTCGATGGGGAACTCAGTGCCATCAACGTTACAACACTTATGAATGTAAAGGTATGCACGACATCGGAATGTATGCTGTGAATGATTCTTATGATAGTAATTTCTTTTACACGCCCGGACTGACCATACAAAATAATCCCGATCATTGATACATGCCTTCTTGTCATCTATATCCTTAGGAAGCTTGATATATCTGGACTATCCATTCACTGGATCATTGACATTGACGTAGTATTTGGCTGAGTGCTTTAGCTGACCCTCTTTCATCTCAGAAAATCAGTCAAGAATAGCACTTAAGGTGGACTAACGAAATCAGATGGGGTTGATGTGCTCCCTGATATCACACCATTTTCTCCCCAAAGGTTGTGAAGCCTTGTCTCTTCATTGCCAGAGGTCCATTTGGGAGGGGTCGACAGTTCGATACACAGCACGATGATGCATTTAGTAGTAGGATACCGCATATCATTAATACCCTCCAGGAGACCCATTTCCTGAAAAGAAAGGAATATTTTCAGAAACCCTACAGGGTCATGGTACGCTCCTGCTTGGATCTCGATCCTTGTGAATGTGATACACTCCTCAAAGGTGTCCACAGTCACTGAGTATTCCAATTTTGGTATGGTGTTTGTAATCCGATGGCCTCACTAAAAGGACACAGGAGGGAATTGTCACTAGCAACAGGATTACCACTTTTACTTTAACTACTGCTGGCTGTGGGATTCAGCAAGAATGGTGGGAAGGAGGAGGTGGAGCATTGCCCCAGTGTGAGCAGTCTTGCTGCAGCTGCTGCTTCAGAGATGGCTGTTGCCTCAACTCTGAGCCTGTTGTCAGTGTAAACTATCAAATAAATAACGCACCTTACACTGAATTCCTGAAACAATTCCAGTTAAATCGATACATCACCCGACATTGTTACGAAATTGCACGGATTTTTTTGATATGCAGATCTAATAAAGAAGCCAGCATTTCATGAATATAAACCACTAACACTCACACTAGTAACTATATGTAAGTAATTTCCCAGACCTGAGCTACGAGACGCCGTTCTGAGGCAAGGAGAAATTTACGATGGCATGGCCATACCGCGTTCGGCTGAAACCTCACAGTGGGACACGCAACAGACACAATGAGATGCTGGAGCCACTTTGTAGGTCATCAACAAAAGCCGCTTCTTTTCCCTACTTTTAATGATGACCTTTCGGAAAGCCTTTCTACAGAAACATGGCCAGAGATGAAAGATAAACATGTGGAGAAACCAAACTCAAAACACTGGTGACTCACTGTAGCCACCTGTATTAAAACTCGCATGAAAGACAGAGCTGTTTATCACAGTATTATGTAGCAGAAGTTAAACCCTGCCCTAAGAAAGAAACGAGGCATATGATAGGCTACAAAAACTATAGTGGGTGGAGTTATAACAAGTACGAGTGCTCTGAATGGCCAGAAAGAAAACACGTAGCCACCAGTTTTGATAAAGGCAAATTGCAGACAAAGTAATTGCTTCTTCAATTGCAGCAAATTGTAGAGAGTTTGAGCAAGGCGACTCACACGATGCTGAGACGATTGCGAGAGTAATTATGTGAACACCTGTTCACACGCTCGTCTTAATTCTTAAGGAGTTAAACTGCAAAGTCTGCTAGTACAGAGGATTGCACAAGAGCTGACAGTTAATGCTTGCGAGTGACTTGAGGGCAACAACATGGAGCCAAATAGCCTGTACCATGCCAATTAGCTAGGGAATAACTAGGAGCGCCGAATTCACCAAAGGCGTGGGAAATGTATGTGATTGGCTTTTAAAAGTCGAGAGGGATTTAGAATAGCCTCTCGGGTTGACAGCTCACGCCAACAGCAGTCACTGCCACCGCTGTCGCAAGGTAAAAACAAGCGCTTGCGCTACGCTAGCAAGTGATATTCAATTGACACTCAGAACTGCGCTCGTTTCCGTCGCTGCTAATTTTCGTACATTCAACCACACCTGTAGTTAAACATATTCACGATAGTCGGGCTTATATGAAGCAGAAACGCGAGATATCAAATTTAACGAAAATAAGTGATCAGCAGCTTAGAGTGCTTTATACTCTTAGATATTGAATTGTTTTAACTGCGTACTTCTTTTTGATTGCTCTTCACCGACCCCCATTTTATTTTCGGTATTTTCGTTGTGAAATTTAGCCCCAAGTGAATTAAATTTTTTTGTATTTTTATTGACCCCCAGACATGGTCATCAACCATCTTACCATTAAAGAACCTGATTGTAGTTAGGAATTTCGCTTCACAGCTGTCAACACCCAATATCAATATTTTACCATTCTGTACATGATTTTGTCATGGGAAGTCATACTTAGAGTACAAAAAAAACTTAATAACGAAAATCTAAGATTATCATTTTTGCTGACATATTAGTTACGCCTGACCCATTCGCTAAATTCTATTAGTAGTAACGTTTCATTTACAGGGAGTGTCATGGAACCAATGTTGAGATCATTATCTGATTACATCAGTGTCTCTACTGCTGCACTCTTCTGAACTCTGCATGCATGAGCCGAGCGGGGTAGCCATTCAGTCAAAGGTGCCTTGCTATGGTTCGCATGGTTCTCCCCAGTGGAGGTTCGAGTCCTCCCTTGGGTATAGGTGTGTTTGTTGTCCGTAGCGTAAGTCAGTTTAAGTTAGATTAAGTAGTGAGTATGTTTAGAGACCGATGACCTCAGCAGTCTGGTCCCATAGAACGTACCATTAATTTCCAATTTTCTGCATTCATGAGATGGTATCTTCCTGCGTTGCATGCTGTAGGTTCAACAGCAAATTCCTAAAACACTCACAGAGCATCCTTGCACAACTGTTGTAGGAAGATAGATCATAACTAGTCTCACACATGTTAGAATTGACCAATTGGCATGGGTCAGTGGCGGTGACAGTGGAGGGTCCTGCAGTTTCTGTGGCTTCCTGTGTGACAACGAGCGTCGTCTTGCATGGCTATGTGTTCCACACAGGACCACCGATCCTTGTACATACACTATGGTGTATAACAAAGCCTGTATTATTCTGATTTCGATACAAAGTTCCTTTGGACATGCATGCATGTCCGAAGACACAGGCACTGTGGCACCTACAGCCGTTATGAAATTCATTAAAGGAATACACAGTTCCGAATGACGATAATCATCAGGTTTAGAATGGAATGATGACAATGAAACTTTGTGCTGGACTGGGACTCAAACCCGAATTTCTCGCTTATCCCAAGCAGTAGCCTTACTGTTTGGCTATCCATGCGTGACTCACGCGTGGTTGACGACATGAAAGTTTGCATCTGGCCGTGAGTCAAGCATGGATAGCTAAATGGTAAGGCGATCACTTGCAATAAGCGGGAAATCGAGGTGCGAGTCCCAGTCCGGCACAAATTTTTACTGCCGTCATTCCATTCTACAGCTGATTGTTGTCCTCATTTGCAATTGCGAACTCATTTAAAGTATTATGTATCGTTGTAAGACACCTGCTGGAGGAGGAAGAATGACAAAAAAAACTAAGTACAACATTCTAGACATTCTTTGTTGCTGCTAATGCTCCACGTACATCGTTATAAACACTGATTATATGTAAGCATCGTTAGTGTGTATAAACCTTTCCTATATCGCTCTGGTTCCATGACATATCCTCAGGTCAATAGGAATCACCTCTTGCATCTCCTCACAGCAATCCAGCTGGATCCCCATCTCCTCCAACCATTCTGGCATATCATAAGTCTCGCCAGAACCACAGTGAATCCATCGATCCAGCTGCACTAAATCGCCTACTGATTTAATAAAAAAACGAATACATACACAAAAATTAAGAAAAAATTGTTTTTGGAATGCACACTCTAAGATCACTGCGATGGGAAAGGAATCATAACCTCTACCCCTACCTGTTGCTACACCTTGAAATCAACAACAAGGAATATGTCTCAGACAATAATACATTATGTATACACACAGCACCACGACGACGTTTTGGAAAGAAATTTTATAATGAAAATGTCTCAGCGTCATATTATGTATGCAACCAGTACTATAATAACGAAAAATACATTACTTATGATGCTGCTGCTCCTGCCACTGCTGCTTCTCAGCTTCCAGCTGATCCGCAAGTTGGTGGATACATACTCAAACGATAAGAAGAAGACATGTATTCAGTGCTACAATGATCTTAATGATTGAACTTTAAAAAAAGAAAAAGTTACACTTATCGATTTGAATATATACCTACCCATTAATTCTCCTTCCTTATGACGTGTGCCACTCACATTACTGTTGTATGCCGCTGCTGAATTCTTCGTGTTTGATGGCCTATCGCGAACTCGATGCACTAATAAAGACAACTGAATGTAGTCAGAGACTAGAACAGAATTTGGACGGCGGGTGGGGGGGGGGGGGGGAGGGGATGCTCTAGCATCAGCCAACAGGAATGCAGTATTCTGAGGAGGGATGAAAACATTGGCCTGGACGGACACATTGGTTCATGAATGTGTATGCCGTGACCAGATCCTTCGTCTGGGCACGGGAACAACAGGGGGACCATGTGGCAGGTACAGGGTGTTTCAAAAATGACCGGTATATTTGAAACGGCAATAAAAACTAAACGAGCAGCGATTGAAATACACCGTTTGTTGCAATATGCTTGGGACAACAGTACATTATCAGGCGGACAAACTTTCGAAATTACAGTAGTTACAATTTTCAACAACAGATGGCGCTGCAAGTGATGTGAAAGATATAGAAGACAACGCAGTCTGTGGGTGCGCCATTCTGTACGTCGTCTTTCTGCTGTAAGCGTGTGCTGTTCACAACGTGCAAGTGTGCTGTAGACAACATGGTTTATTCCTTAGAACAGAGGATTTTTCTGGTGTTGGAATTCCACCGCCTAGAACACAGTGTTGTTGCAACAAGACGAAGTTTTCAACGGAGGTTTAATGTAACCAAAGGACCGAAAAGCGATACAATAAAGGATCTGTTTGAAAAATTTCAATGGACTGGGAACGTGACGGATGAACGTGCTGGAAAGGTAGGGCGACCGCGTACGGCAACCACAGAGGGCAACGCGCAGCTAGTGCAGCAGGTGATCCAACAGCAGCCTCGGGTTTCCGTTCGCCGTGTTGCAGCTGCGGTCCAAATGACGCCAACGTCCACGTATCGTCTCATGCGCCAGAGTTTACACCTCTATCCATACAAAATTCAAACGCGGCAACCCCTCAGCGCCGCTACCATTGCTGCACGAGAAACATTCGCTAACGATATAGTGCACAGGATTGATGACGGCCATATGCATGTGGGCAGCATTTGGTTTACTGACGAAGCTTATTTTTACCTGGACGGCTTCGTCAATAAACAGAACTGGCGCATATGGGGAACCGAAAAGCCCCATGTTGCAGTCCCATCATCCCAGCATCCTCAAAAAGTACTGGTCTGGGCCGCCATTTCTTCCAAAGGAATCATTGGCCCATATTTCAGATCCGAAATGATTACTGCATCACGCTATCTGGACATTCTTCGTGAATTTGTGGCGGTACAAACTGCCTTAGACGACACTGCGAACACCTCGTGGTTTATGCAAGATGGTGCCCGGCCACATCGCACGGCCGACGTCTTTAATTTCCTGAATGAATATTTCGATGATCGTGTGATTGCTTTGGGCTATCCGAAACATACAGGAGGCGGCGTGGATTGGCCTCCCTATTCGCCAGACATGAACCCCTGTGACTTCTTTCTGTGGGGACACTTGAAAGACCAGGTGTACCGCCAGAATCCAGAAACAATTGAACAGCTGAAGCAGTACATCTCATCTGCATGTGAAGCCATTCCGCCAGACACGTTGTCAAAGGTTTCGGGTAATTTCATTCAGAGACTACGCCATATTATTGCTACGCTTGGTGGATATGTGGAAAATATCGTACTATAGAGTTTCCCAGACCACAGCGCCAACTGTTGTTGAAAATTGTAACTACTGTAATTTCGAAAGTTTGTCTGCCTGAAAATGTACTGTTGTCCCAAGCATATTGCAACAAACGGTGTATTTCTATTGCTGCTCGTTTAGTTTTTATTGCCGTTTCAAATATACCGGTCATTATTGAAACACCCTGTAGGTATGTGTGTCTGCTCAGACAGGTGTCGGCTCCCATGACAGCTGGCTGCGATACCCTCAATAATAGTTTCCAACCAGACTCCAATAGTGAATTGACTGCGTGGTGCACAGGACAGGCACCTCACGATGCTAGCACCGGCCCTTATACTGCAGACTTCCGTAGTGAACAGAGGTATCAGCACTCAGTGCTGTGACTGGTGCTCGTTTCTCCCATCTGACAAATGCAGCCCAACCTTCGTATCATCCAGACGTGCATGCAGGCTGACCAAATGATAGACACATGGCTGCGAATATACTGCACTTCATTCCACTCCTCAATGCATACAGTTATTATGTCATGGGAAATGGAGGTAGGTGGGGTGCCGATGTGACTTCTACCCAGGTGGGGGTGGGGGGTGGGGGGAGAGCACTGTCTTCTGTAAACTGATTAAATAAAGAATATGTAAACTGAATTAAACATTATACTATTGAGACTGATTTGAATTTTGTACGATCAGAAACTTCCTCTCCATTACAGAGTCTGTCTTTTTCCCACCAAGTTCCAGCTGGAGAGTAGGAGGGGTAAATGGGGGAGGGTAAGGGGGAAGTGGAGAAGGGTAGGTGAGGGCTGGTGGATATTCCAATTAATTGAAAAATTTAATAATTAGCCTGTTAATCTGATATCGAAAGTATGATTGTATCAGTGCTGGTGGTATTAGTGGGGGGTGGGGGGGGACGTTGGGGATTTCCCAGAAGGGGAGGAGAGAGAGCGACAGCGGATTTTCAAAACGACTGAGTACCCCCAGAAGGGCATAGATCATCCCCCAGGGTTAAGTGAATCAGTTATCATAATAATAAGTTAAGAGGCGGTGGCAAATTGCCCCTGATTGTATGCTTGGTCCTGAATGTATGCAACATGCACTAACACAACGGCTGAGAACTCTTATTGCTCCAATAATGATGTCATTTTGCTGAAACGTGACAGTTGCCATTTGCTTCTCCAGACTGAATCATGCCACAACATTATGTTTTGATTTGATATATCTTGTCTTTTGGCTCCCTTAAGTATGTCACACACCCTTTTTGTAAACAAAAACACATTCTGATGTGACATCATTTTCATTCATTGAATGTGTGGTTCTTCATATATTTCCATATCCCCTATATTACGGCCCCATCACTGTTGATTAAATCTGTTGCAGTAATGCTGTCCTGGAGCATGCCATGATCCTATATCGACCTTATAACAAGGTTGCTATTTTGTTAAAAACCATTTATATACTGTCTTCTCTTCTTAATTCAATCAATTAACCCATTTACAACAACATTTCGCTAAAATAATGTTTGAAATCTATGCTGTTTTATTCAAGTGCGGTAAATGTTATTCAGAAAATTTCCTTTTGAACAAATAAGACGGTAGTCCAACAAGGGAGACCATTCCGACACCACTGCAAAGCAAATGTAATTCTAGATCGCTAACTTTCCATTATACACTCCTGGAAATGGAAAAAAGAACACATTGACACCGGTGTGTCAGACCCACCATACTTGCTCCGGACACTGCGAGAGGGCTGTACAAGCAATGATCACACGCACGGCACAGCGGACACACCAGGAACCGCGGTGTTGGCCGTCGAATGGCGCTAGCTGCGCAGCATTTGTGCACCGCCGCCGTCAGTGTCTGCCAGTTTGCCGTGGCATACGGAGCTCCATCGCAGTCTTTAACACTGGTAGCATGCCGCGACAGCGTGGACGTGAACCGTATGTGCAGTTGACGGACTTTGAGCGAGGGCGTATAGTGGGCATGCGGGAGGCCGGATGGACGTACCGCCGAATTGCTCAACACGTGGGGCGTGAGGTCTCCACAGTACATCGATGTTGTCGCCAGTGGTCGGCGGAAGGTGCACGTGCCCGTCGACCTGGGACCGGACCGCAGCGACGCACGGATGCACGACAAGACCGTAGGATCCTACGCAGTGCCGTAGGGGACCGCACCGCCACTTCCCAGCAAATTAGGGACACTGTTGCTCCTGGGGTATCCGCGAGGACCATTCGCAACCGTCTCCATGAAGCTGGGCTACGGTCCCGCACACCGTTAGGCCGTCTTCCGCTCACGCCCCAACATCGTGCAGCCCGCCTCCAGTGGTGTCGCGACAGGCGTGAATGGAGGGACGAATGGAGACGTGTCGTCTTCAGCGATGAGAGTCGCTTCTGCCTTGGTGCCAATGATGGTCGTATGCGTGTTTGGCGCCGTGCAGGTGAGCGCCACAATCAGGACTGCATACGACCGAGGCACACAGGGCCAACACCCGGCATCATGGTGTGGGGAGCGATCTCCTACACTGGCCGTACACCACTGGTGATCGTCGAGGGGACACTGAATAGTGCACGGTACATCCAAACCGTCATCGAACCCATCGTTCTACCATTCCGAGACCGGCAAGGGAACTTGCTGTTCCAACAGGACAATGCACGTCCGCATGTATCCCGTGCCACCCAACGTGCTCTAGAAGGTGTAAGTCAACTACCCTGGCCAGCAAGATCTCCGGATCTGTCCCCCATTGAGCATGTTTGGGACTGGATGAAGCGTCGTCTCACGCGGTATGCACGTCCAGCACGAACGCTGGTCCAACTGAGGCGCCAGGTGGAAATGGCATGGCAAGCCGTTCCACAGGACTACATCCAGCATCTCTACGATCGTCTCCATGGGAGAATAGCAGCCTGCATTGCTGCGAAAGGTGGATATACACTGTACTAGTGCCGACATTGTGCATGCTCTGTTGCCTGTGTCTATGTGCCTGTGGTTCTGTCAGTGTGATCATGTGATGTATCTGAGCCCAGGAATGTGTCAATAAAGTTTCCCCTTCCTGGGACAATGAATTCACGGTGTTCTTATTTCAGTTTCCAGGAGTGTATTTCGAACTCAATGTTTTGCTGGCTCTAAGTTTTATTCATTTCGCTATTTTCAAATTACTAATTGATCTTCCATATAATAAAAAATATCTGCCTCAATTAAAATGACATTGATAAATTCTGACCGCCCCTGAATGTCCTAAGCAGATGTTTTGCACACTGTCTCACAACCTATTACTTTGGCTACTGTTCTGGAGATCCACGGCCGTTCCGGTGACTGCGCTAAGAATCAGAGATCTCAATGGTCTCTTATTCATGACCTCATTATCAACACAAGTTCACAACATTAATGTTAACTCAGCAAGACGATATCTCTGGGAAGACGTTAGCCGATGGAAGTTTATCCCGTCAAGAAAACTTAGTTCTTACGAAAGATTCTCAGGTTTCGAGTCTACCTACGTGTTTTGAGACGTCGGTTGGTTATGAAGCCGTACAAGTTACAGCTGTTACAAGTTCTGCGTTCTGATGACAAACACAAACGCGTGGAACTTCGTAACGAGATTCTTGATACTATTTACAATAATAACACTTTCGCACAACAAATCGTGTTCACTGATGAAGCGACTTTCCATGTTATTGGTCAGGTAAACAAACACGATGTTCGAATTTGGGGCCTACGGATCCTCCATGGAGCCAATGGATGTGTACGAAATTCGTCCAAAGTCAATGTGTTTTGCGTGATATCCCGATCATCTGTTTACGGCCCATTCTTCTTTGATGGAAACACGGTTATCGGTCAGCAGTATCTCGCTATGTTATAAAAATGGTTGTTTCCGTAGCTGCACGAAGACAACTTCACTTTTCAACACGATGGGGCACCCACTCATTGGATTCGCCATGTCCGTGAATATCTGAATGAAACTCTACCGAACCGTTGGATTGATCTCCAATCTAACGGTACCACCACTTGCAAAGTAGGTTAGAAATCAGATTAATGATGTTGCTCACGCAGCATATGTTCTCTTTATCGGGCAACAACAAAATATTGACAGTGGATGGTATCATCGCAATGGAAATAATAAAGTAATTGTAAAAGAAGGCATTAATTTTGGCACTTATCTTTAATGTATTCCCACGTGGATTTCGTAGTAGTTGTTATGGCTCATCTTGTTGATTCTAGGGTGATTCCACTTTCACTGCTAGAAGGTCCAGATCTGTATTTTAGCAATATTTGAAGACCTAACAAATGCGTTTTTCAGGAATTCTTAATGTTCAAACAATCCCAGATCAGAACAATGGTACGGTACAAATAATTTTTGCCTTGGTGTTCACGAACCACATTTTTATTAAATTTATTGTAAATTCCCATATACTTCTTCTTAATTGTCACATCATCAAGAAAACAGTTTTGTATCAATCTTCATATATTTACTTTCCACTTTAAGCAAACACAAGACTTGACAAAGCGAAATAACAACTCAACTTCTGCAAAGTGAAACAAAGAGTGTTCTGTGCGCATTCGCGCCAAACGGTTACAAGTAAGTCAAAGATTATGACAGTCTCACAGAAATGAATACACACAAGAACCATATCACTGTAATATATCGATACATCGGAGTACCTATAGATTAATAAAACCAAATGGGAATATTGACACAAAAACGTGTCTGTTACTTCGCAGAAAAGTAGTACCATATTACTGGTATCGAGAACTGGGGTTGGAGTGCCGTAATGGTTGCGTAAATGAAGAACTATTCCACCAAGGATCTGGCGATTTACCGTATCTCAGCTGGGCTCCACGGTCACCGGATCTGACACGCTCTGACTTCTTCCTGTGGAGTTTCATTAAAGAAAACGTTTCTGTACCCCCACTTCCACAGAACCTGGAAGACTTGAAGAACCGGATCCGTATTGCCATAACATCAATGACGAAGGACATGCTTGTCCGAGTATTGGAGAAATTTTAGTATCGATGTGATATTATTCGTGTCGCTGATGGAGGACATATTGAACATCTGTAATCTGAACTTGACACGTTCGCAAATATGTGTGTAAAGTTCCATATTTGTATGAGTTAATGTTTAATAAATATATACATTCGATATACGTTTATTCGTTTTGAAACATCCTGTAATATACAGCTGACCGGTTGTGAGACTGGACTGTTGAGCATACTGTTAAAAATACACAGTGGGCATTGAAATAGCAGAAAAAATTATCGTATCCCTAACTTTCACTGTAGTGACAAGAGAGGTCTACTAAGCATTGAAGGCATTACTCCATCGAATGACATTCAGTGTTACGGACAATTTATAGGACCTAGCCAACTGTAATCTCATTTGACTGGACAATATTGTCTCATCTGTAAGCCGAATACAGAGAAAGACTTTGAAGTAGTGCGTTGGTTCTTTCTGAAGCAGAGCTAATTTTCAAATAATGAATGTAACTATTTTACTTTCGGCGTAAGAGGAACCTCTGCACGGTGGCATGAATCTCCATTTTTTATCCAAGAAATATTTGCGGACAGGTTATCTGCGTCGTCTTCAGCCAGCGAAAGGATTCTCCATTTTGAGCCTCCTTTGTGCGAAGTACGCGGTCGCAGAGCAAAAATTGCAGCGTTATTACATCGTAACGAGTGGCTCTCTTGGACAAAGAGATTCTGTTAAAATTTAATCTCGGCAGGCGCCTCCGCACCCGCTGTGGACTAGGCCGGGCGCTCCCGGTCCCCTTAGAGACGGCAGGAATGGCTTCATGACGTCGGAGGGCCCACCACGGGCCGAGCGTTCCGGGGCTCCGAGGGAAAGGGGGAAGCGGAACATAATACGATCAGCTCTCGCCGCCGCCGAACCGTCTGGAAATGGTGGGGACCCAGTTTCTCCCTCGGAATGAGATTTCGTGTCGTCCTGCCGTGAATTGGTAGAAACAGACACGAAGTACCCAATAACCGGTCTTCCACTGCATGGGCACAACTGGTGACCGCCGAGCCTTCACGAGTGCTATCTGTCAGAGGATTCTTCCCTGAGACAAGCTCTACGTTGCATGTGTGTGCTTGTCTTCTTAGTGACGATTCTGAATCCATCTTATTGAAGGTAGACATTACCTCTAATAATAGGTAACGCCTATAACCAGCATCTTATTGGTGACTGAATTGAATCAGCATGTTTAGTCCATAAAAATTTGCGGAGTGGGATCCCTCTGTGCATCAGTGCCACATTTTGGGGAGTCGGACATTGACAAACCTGTGTCATACGGTGAAAGGAAACATATTTGTATCGTGTGTGTGTCTCAATGTACCACCAAAATTAAGATCTCCTCCATGACAAAGACAGGCCTAGGTTCACGAGAGATAATGCAGTAGTAACAATTTCAATTATACTCATAAAGAAAACAGCAAAATGATAGTGGATTCTAGCCACTAAAAATGTTAGTATACAAATACCGAAGTGCTAAGTGCTCACAATGCATGACTGCATTTTAGCCACAATGGAATACTCGCGACCGTTTCATTATAATGCAAAAGGTAGAGAGATAGAGCATAACAGGCTACAAAGAAAAAATATGGGTAGCAACAATGTGCATGTGGGCCGGTGATATGTGTCTAACTACCGACTGACTGGTACGGATGATAAAATTCCAGTGCGGACCTGCGAAAAGTAACTAATCGGAATTTCGTGTCCATAATATGCCAAAAATGTGGGTATAATTTGAGCTGATAACAAAAGTAGTAGAGATAATCAAAGGTTTCTGGAAATACAGGGTGGTCCATTGATACTGACTGGGCCAAGTATCTCACGAAATAAGCATCAAACGAATAAACTACAAAGAACGAAACTCATCTAGCTTGAAGGGGGAATCCCTTATTGCTGCTACAATGCCAGGTTATCAAGATTTAAATGAGTTTGAACGTGGTGTTACAGTCAGCCGGTGCTCGACTGATGGCACACAGCACCTCCGAGGTAGCGATGAAGTGGGGATTTTCCCCTACGACTATTTCACGAGTGTAACATGAATGTCAGGAATCCGGTAAATCTCCAACATCGTTGCGGCCGGAAAAAGATCCTGAAAGAACGGGACCAACGACGACTGAAGAGAATCGTTCTGGTGACAGAAATGCAAAACTTCCACAAATTGCTGCAGATTTCAATGCTGGGCCATCAACAAGCGTCAGCGTGCGAAATATTCAACTAAACATCATCGATATGGGCTTTCGGAGACGAAGGCACACTCGTGTATTATTTTGTCTGGTCTGACGAGTCTCGTTTCAAATTGTATGGAGCGAATGGACGTGTACGGGTATCGAGACAACCACATGAATCCATGGACCCTACATGTCAGCAGAAGACTGACCAAACTGGTGAAGTCTCTGTAATGGTGTGGGCCTGTTCAGTTGGGGTGATGTACGTCTAGATACGACTCTGGCAGGTGACACGTACGTAAGCATCCTGTCTGATCACCTGCCTCCTCTCTTGCCCGTTGTGAATTCTTAGGGACCTCTTCAATTCCAGCAGGCCAATGCGATATCCCACACATCCAGAATAGCTACAGAATGGCTCCAGGTACACTCTCCCGGGTTTAAACACTTTCGGTGGCCACCAGACTCCCCAGAAATGAACATTTTTTTTTGGTCATCAGTCTACTGACTGGTTTGATGCGGCCCGCTACGAATTCCTTTCCTGTGCTAACCTCTTCATCTCAGAGTAGCACTTGCAACCTACGTCCTCAATTATTTGCTTGACGTATTCCAATCTCTGTCTTCCTCTACAGTTTTTGCCCTCTACAGCTCCATCTAGTACCATGGAAGTCATTCCCTCATGTCTTAGCAGATGTCCTATCATCCTGTCCCTTCTCCTTATCAGTGTTTTCCACATATTCCTTTCCTCTCCGATTCTGCGTAGAACCTCCTCATTCCTTACCTTATCAGTCCACTTAATTTTCAACATTCGTCTATAGCACCACATCTCAAATGCTTCGATTCTCTTCTGTTCCGGTTTTCCCACAGTCCATGTTTCACTACCATACAATGCTGTACTCCAGACGTACATCCTCAGAAATTTCTTCCTCAAATTAAGGCCGGTATTTGATATTAGTAGACTTCTCTTGGCCAGAAATGACTTTTTTGCCATAGCGAGTCTGCTTTTGATGTCCTCCTTGCTCCGTCCGTCATTGGTTATTTTACTGCCTAGGTAGCAGAATTCCTTAACTTCATTGACTTCGTGACCATCAATCCTGATGTTAAGTTCCTCGCTGTTCTCTTTTCTACTACTTCTCATTACCTTCGTCTTTCTCCGATTTACTCTCAAACCATACTGTGTACTCATTAGACTGTTCATTCCGTTCAGCAGATCATTTAATTCTTCTTCACTTTCACTCAGGATAGCAATGTCATCAGCGAATCGTATCACTGATATCCTTTCACCTTGTGTTTTAATTACATTTCTGAACCTTTCTTTTATTTCCATCATTGCTTCCTCGATGTACAGATTGAAGAGTAGGGACGAAATGCTACAGCCTTGTCTTACACCCTTCTTAATACGAGCACTTCGTCCATCTCTCCCTATAGCTTATCCCTACTTTTTTCAGAATCTCGAACAGCTTGCACCATTTTATATTGTCGAACGCTTTTTCCAGGTCGACAAATCCTATGAAAGTGTCTTGAATTTTCTTTAGCCTTGCTTCCATTATTAGCCGTAACGTCAGAATTGCCTCTCTCGTCCCTTTACTTTTCCTAAAGCCAAACTGATCGTCACCTAGCGCATTCTCAATTTTCTTTTCCATTCTTCTGTATATTATTCTTGTAAGCAGCTTCGATGCATGAGCTGTTAAGCTGATTGTGCGATACTTCTCGCACTTCTCAGCTCTTTCCGTCTTCGGAATTGTGTGGATGATGCTTTTCCGAAAGTCAGATGGTATATCGCCAGACTCATATATTCTACACACCAACGTGAATAGTCGTTTTGTTGCCACTTCCCCCGATGATTTTAGGAATTCTGCCTTATTTGATCGTAAGTCCTCCAAAGCTCTTTTAAATTCCGATTCTAATACTGGATCCCCTATCTCTTCTAAATCGACTCCTGTTCCTTCTTCTATCACATCAGACAAATCTTCACCCTCATAGAGGCTTTCAATGTATTCTTTCCACCTATCTGCTCTCTCCTCTGCATTTAACAGTGGAATTCCCGTTGCACTCTTAATGTTACCACTGTTGCTTTTAATGTCACCAAAGATTGTTTTGACTTTCCTGTATGCTGAGTCTGTCCTTCCGACAATCATATCTTATTCGATGTCTTCATATTTTTCCTGCAGCCATTTCGTCTTAGCTTCCCTGCACTTCCTATTTATTTCGTTCCTCAGCGACTTGTATTTCTGTATTCCTGATTTTCCCGGAACATGTTTGTACTTCCTCCTTTCATCAATCAACTGAAGTATTTCTTCTGTTACCCATGGTTTCTTCGCAGCTACCTTCTTTGTACCTATGTTTTCCTTCCCAACTTCTGTGATGGACCTTTTTAGGGATGTCCATTCCTCTTCAACTGTACTGCCTACTGCACTAATCCTTATTGCTGTATGTATAGCGTTAGAGAACTTCAAACGTATCTCGTCATTCCTTAGTACTTCCGTATCCCACTTCTTTGCGTATTGATTCTTCCTGACTAATGTCGTGAACTTCAGCCTACTCTTCATCACTACTATATTGTGATCTGAGTCTATATCTGCTCCTGGGTACGCCTTACAATCCAGTATCTGATTTCGGAATCTCTGTCTGACCATGATGTAATCTAATTGAAATCTTCCCGTATCTCCCGGCCTTTTCCAAGTGTACCTCCTCCTCTTGTGATTCTTGAACAGGGTATTCGCTATTACTAGCTGAAACTTGTTACAGAACTCAATTAGTCTTTCTCCTCTTTCATTCCTTGTCCCAAGCCCATATTGTCCTGTAACCTTTTCTTCTACTCCTTCCCCTACAACTGCATTCCAGTCGCCCATGACTATTAGATTTTCGCCCCCCTTTACATACTGCATTACCCTTTCAATATCCTCATACACTTTCTCTATCTGTTCATCTTCAGCTTGCGACGTCGACATGTATACCTGAACTATGGTTGTCGGTGTTGGTCTGCTGTCGATTCTGATTAGAACAACCTGGTCACTGAACTGTTCAAAGTAACACACCCTCTGCCCTACCTTCCTATTCATAACGAATCCTACACCTGTTATACCATTTTCTGCTGCTGTTGATATTACCCGATACTTATCTGAGCAGAAATCCTTGTCTTCCTTCCACTTCACTTCACTGACCCCTACTATATCTCGATTGAGCCTTTGCATTTCCCTTTTCCGATTTTCTAGTTTCCCTACCACGTTCAAGCTTCTGACAATCCACGCCCCGACTCGTAGAACGTTATCCTTTCGTTGATTATTCAGTCTTTTTCTCATGGTAACCTCCCCCTTGGCAGTCCCCTCCCGGAGATCAGAATGGGGGACTATTCCGGAATCTTTTGCCAATGGAGAGATCATCATGACACTTCTTCAATTACAGGCCACATGTCCTGTGGATACACGTTACGTGTCTTTAATGCAGTGGTTTCCATTGCCTTCTGCATCCTCATGTCGTTGATCATTGCTGATTCTTCCGCCTTTCGGGGCGATTTCCCACCCCTAGGACAAGAGAGTGCCCTGAACCTTTATCCGCTCCTCCGCCCTCTTCGACAAGGCCGTTGGCAGAATGAGGCTGACTTCTTGTGCCGGAAGTCTTCGGCCGCCAATGCTGATTATTCATCAAAATTTAGGCAGGGGCGGTGATCGAACCCGGGACCGAAGACGTTTCGATTATGAATCAAAGACGCTACCCCTTTTTTTTATTATTATTTTTCCTTTGCCTTTCGCGGGCAAGTGCTCTACCATCGTTTTTTTTCAAGGGAACCACATTTATTTTATTTTATTTTATTTTATTTTATTTATTTATTTTTTTTATCCAATGTCAGGCTTACCACCTTTGCTGACATACATTTTGTTGTACTATCGCATAAATAGTGTCTACAATGTCCGTATGTTGACTAATAGTGGCTAATTAGAAAATTAATTAATTAAGGAAACGAATAAAACTGAAAATGTCCAAATGAAAGACATGAAGACATTGCGGATAGTACAAATACAAAAGAAACATGCTCCTATAGCAATGAAATGAAATTCGTGTCGGGGGCGACACCTGCTCACGACCCGACTTTCGATAGAGCAAGAGAGCCGTCTATCGACTCGTTCTCCAGACGTTGGTGTAAGACTGGGTCGTCTTCTCGAAATTAACTAAGGGTCCGTAAGTGTGATCGATGTCTATCTCGGCTTCTTCGTCTATCTCATCTCTCACCCGTCACACCCCATCTGGCCGGCGGGTCGGTAAATGTAAGTCGCAAGTAATTAGCGAAGTCTTGCCTATATTTCTTATGCTGTTGCAGCTTCGTGTGTCCATCCAGGAGAAAATGCCAAAAATCAGTTTTGTCCTTTCCGATTCGTTATACACGCAGCCCACCACCATTCCCCGCACCCATGTCACTGCATTGGTTTTTTGGACCGGGAAATAAGATTCTTGGGGGAAAAAAAGTGTGTCTGATGAAATTGTGTGAGGGGCGGAGCGTAACAGGAACGCCAATATCTGTTGTGCCAAGTGACACACTGGAGCCGTCCCACTACATGCTAAACGATGTTCATCAGTGTCCACTGTTGCGCAGCCTAAACATAGTGGAGTGTCTGCCAAATGAATCGCGTGCCGCCGTTGATTCGTTGCGAACTTCCTATTTATCACCACATACCAAGTTGAGCGTACCGACGTTGGGAGATAAACGTTCCTTATAACGCGCCATATCTGTCGCCAGTTCTTGTCTGGGTACTTCTTTTCCAGGGTATTCCTGGGGCACCGGCGCAGTAAGAGTTGGTATACGTCTCGCGTCGTCGGTAGTCGTGTTGTTGGGAAGGAATCTCTGACATAGCTAAGCTCCAAAAAAAAAAGACTTGAAATGTGACAGCTTCGGTGAAATATGGCCCACATTGACTGGGGGCAGCATTGAAGTGGGCGCTAGTACATCGGCCAACGCACCCGAGATATTGCGAAATTGACCGCGCCACTGTCGGAAAATCGTACTGACGAATAACGCCCGTGCCTTTTCATATACGTTCACTAGACTAAGTCCACCCTCTCCAGGTGGTAGCGTAAGCGTTGTGTATCGGATCTTAAACAGGTGTCCCACACTCACGTAGGTTCCGAAAGTTGCTTGTATCCGTGGTGCCATTGTGCGTGTTAAAGGCAGAACATGCGCTACGTGAGTGAGTCTCGGTGCTAGGTATACGTTAACATACGTCACCCTCTGAATCATATCCAACGCTCTGAATTTCTGTAACAGCACCATTGTCCGCATCAGCTTCAATATGCGTCTGTAGTTATCCGCTGCTGTCCGCTGCACATCCGTGTGGAACGTAATACCTAGGCATTTTATGGTCTTAACTAAGATGAGCGGGCCTTCCTCCCCCGGTTGAAATCCTCGACCGACATTCATGCAGCGTGATTTTGGTAGATTAAGCACGCTTCCTACCGCCATCCCGTATCGCTGTATCCATGCCAACACCGTACGTACTTCTTCGCCTGTCCGTGCCACCAGCATCACATCGTCAGCATAAGCGCGGCAATGAAAGGTCAGTTGTGGCAACGGAACTCCCTCCAACCGTCTTCGGAGGCCATATAGACAGGGTTCCAAAGCCATTGCATACAAAAATATCGAAAGGGGGCAACCTTGACGAACTGACCTTGAAATAACAATGTAGTCAGTGCCCGCCCATTCACCGAGACCTTTGATCGTACGCCGTGTAACAGTCGCATGATCACTAGGATGAAGGAATGTGGGATTCCCAATCTGCCCATCACCGCATGCAAAAAGGTATGATCCACTCTGTCGAACGCATGATCGAAGTCAATAGCGACGAATGCCCCACGCACTCGGCATGCCGCTACTAACGCGATGATATCTCGGTAGTCACCGAGCGCCGAGGCAAGTTTGATCTACGAGGAGTCTATCAGAAAGTGAAGACTGCAGGCGAGCCCCAAGGATGCGCGCGAAAATCTTATAGTCGCAGTTCAAGAGAGTGAGTGGTCTATAATCTCCTGGATTTCTGCCACCGCGTGGTTTGGGTATTGGGATGATGATACCCTCCGTGAATTCGGCAGGTGTCGCAGTCTGCGGTAACAGGAGTTCGTTGTACATCTGAATCCAGGTCCGTCCCATGAGGTATGCAAAGGCACGGTAAAATTCAATTGGGAAGCCGTCCTGTCCTGGGGACTTGTTCGGAGCCCCCCTGGCAATTGCGTCTGTCATCTCGTCCTCTGTTATCGCTGTGATGAAAGTCTCTGCATCCAGTGGTGGTCCTCTATTTGGCATTTCCGAGATGACATCATGTAGTGTCTCGTGGTTTAGATGTACAGGTCCATGTAACTGGCGGAAATAGTCGGTAAACACATGCGCAATATCACGCTGGTGCACTACTTGCTGGCCAGTTTCAGAGATTAGTTCCCTGATCAATGTCCTGCGTCGTCGTTGGTGTTCACGTACCACGTGGTGCATGGAGGGGGTTTCGGCAGCAACTGTGTCCGCCAATCTCGCCCGGTCCATTATACCTTCCATTCTTAGTCTCGTCAGCTGTAATAACTTGGCTTTTATCCTGCGCATGGCCGTGTGACTTTCCGGCGATGGTTGTTGGGTCATCAGCTCCCTCAGGGCTGTAAAATAAAAATCAGCCGTCGTGCGGTTCCACTGCGATTTGTCCTGCTCATATCGTATCAACGTTCTCCGTAACGTTGGTTTTGCGCATTTAATCCACTAATGGAGAACCGAGGTTTATGCTCGTTGGCGGCGAACGCAGGTCTCCCAGGCCGCCTCTATCGACCGGTGACATTCAGTGTCACGTAGAAGTGCACAATTCATTTTCCAGTCACCCTTACTCCGCCATATCTTCTGACGCGTTAGTGAAATCGTACAGACGTACGCCATATGATCCGTAAAAGCCGCTGGCCAGATTTGGGCATCCAGTATCGCCGTCCGTAGAGCTTGTGTCACATACACTCTATCAAGTCTACTCGCCGAGTGTCCCGTGACAAACGTATAACCCGGTCTGTCACCATGCTGCAGTTCCCAGGTATCCAGAAGCGCCATTTCGGTAATCAACGCACGCAGTTCCATGCATGGCACATAATGAGGTACTTGGTCCTTTTTGTCGACGACACAATTAAAGTCGCCGCCCACTATATAGTTATCATAGCGTCCAGCGAACAATGGTGCTATCTCTTCGGTGTAAAAAGTCGCCCTTTCTCTTCGTTTTGTGGAGCCAGATGGTGCGTATAAATTGATGAAACGAACGCCGTCGACAGTGATCGCTATGCCGCGTGCCGAAGGGAGAGACACGACGTCCTGCAGTCCCATTCCTTCCCTGGTGAGAATCGCCACATCGCATCCACTTTCATCGTGCACTGAATAATGTGCCTCGTAACCGTAGAACTATGGCGGCGATGTGAAACGCACTTCTTGTAGGAGTACAATATCCACGTCCGCAGCGCGTAACATATCTTTCAGCATTTGAATTTTAAGCGGTGTCCGTATGCCATTAATGTTTATCGTGGCAATGCGATACGCCTGGCTTGTGTTCATCAGTCGTAGGGCGGTGTCATTAAGCGTCTATCTGCACCCCCGGCGCTCCTCAACACACTAAGTTGTTCAACATTTCCCGACCCCTCCCGGCCTCTGGCCAGGACTATCCTCAATCGTCGCGATCGTATTTTCATCCTGTTCCTGTCGGTCCATTACTTGCGCCCAGTCCCCCAGCATATTTCCGGAACTGGTCGAAGGATGGGAGGCAACGTTGTCATCGCTCTGATGTTGGACAGTTGTCATCTCCACTTCCGCCTTCCGGTCACCAGAAGGAGAGTTCAAGGTGAAAGGGTACAGTACTGCCCGACATTGAAAATAGGTACAACATACTTCATTATTTTTGTCAGAACAACACATTTTTTTGTAAAATAACTCAATTTCAATTAATACAGCGAAGCCGGATACCAGTGTGGGAAAGAACGACAATTTCTTTATTTAATTGATCACATGTGCACTCCCACAAAGTAAATCCCTACATCCAGTTTGATGAGATCTGTGAAATGAATGAATGTAAGGTCGTCTGCCAACCGCAGATAGTGAATGTGAATATACAACCATCTTTGAGTCGATCCTTTGGCCACCTTTGGTGGGACCAAAGAGATGAAATTTACCAGAGCTTTGAGCGCCTGAAATGTGGCTGACCAATACGATAGCAAGGTGCTTCCCCCACCTCGACAGAGATGGGAGAGGACCTAGAGTACGGCCATGTTTCAGGACTCTGCCGCTGGATCTTGTGCTGTTAAGGCCTGTTTTAGTTGTGCTCCGTAATGACGAAAGAGTGGAGACATGGTATGCATGTGGAATATTTAAGAGTAGTTTGAAATATTAATTTCTCTATTTCAGGAACTTTTGTGGGGAGAATTAAATGTCAGGCAGGTAATATTAATGTGATTGTAGGAATCTTCGGAAGTGACCAACGGTCACAATGAAACCACGTGTAGCATTGAGTTTAAATACTTCCGTGTGCTTAAGTTAAGCTGAATTACTAGCGTGTGTACAATAAGTTGAAATATTTAAGAAATAGCGTGTGTACCATAAGCTGAAATATTTAAGAAATGGCGTGTGCAGGACTTGAAATTAGAGACGAGTACTTCCACGTGGTGAGTACTGTGTGAGTCTCAATCTGTGTATGAGACAAAGGATAAAGAGAAGTACTCGTCCATGGTATCAGTTGAGGACCCGCGTGTGTGATGTTCTTAATATTGCTTTGCGTGATATGATCCCGTGTGACGCTAGATTCAAACTCTGAGAGAGAAGCAAGGTGAGTCGGCCGTCTATCCAGCAACGCCACTTGGCTTGCATTGCACAGGAAGACGTGCAAATATCTCCAGAGTTCATAGTAGGAAAGTAGAATTACAAAGTGGGGCAGTGTCGTGTGAAACTGGGGTAGATATTAATTGAAGTGGGAGAGCTGAAAGTGATAATGTTGTGACTATTCTCTGTGTAGTATTTCATGTTGTAGTGTGGTGTATGTCATGTAATTTGGGTATGTGTGGTTTGCATGGGAGAGTAGTCAGGTAGTTTCAAAATATTTGTGGGTTATGCTTGTTCCTTCGGTACCGCTCGGTCTGGAGGAAAGTTTAGTGATGATGATTGTGAGAGTCGAAGTGTGAGGTATAATAAAAGATCCACCATCCTATCCAGAAAGTGCACTGTAGCGTTAAAAGTAATTACGAGACCATAATATAGAGATTCACCATTGTAAAGCCATGCCCACTGGGCGGAATTACTTATGTGTTATTGTTGTAGGTTGTGGAATTTGTGTGTTTAGGTTAGAGAATTTATCGGAATAAATAAGATAGTGAAAGGAAAAATAATGGTGGATTTTTCCTTCGAATTGTATGTTGTCATAATGTCCCGAATTTATAATGTGTGCGCCACTCATATTCAGTGCTGTGGCCACGTGTTGGTAAAAGCCGTTAAATAAAAGACATAAAGAAAATGTGGTATTGCCAGTGCGTAGTGTACAGTCAGAGTTCTGTAAATAACTGATAGTCAGATGCGTGTTTCCGTTGCGTATTAATCATATAGGAGGATAACTTGTAACTTAAGTGCGAGTACTAGAGTTCATGTTACTCGATAAATAAGAATGAATCTACTCGCTTGGCAGACCACTCGTCTTGCAGGCCTGACTGCTTGATGCCACACTATGAGCAAGGCATGTGGGTGCCTCTCATAATTTCGACCCTGCCAGGATTCCTCTGCCAGGATATATTTTTGTTGCCAGGATAATTTGGCCAGGATTTTTTGCTTCCAGGATATTTTGCCAGGATATTTTGCTGTTAGGGTTTGCTGTTAAGATTTTTTTTATGGAATGTATTGTGATAGCGATAGGAAGTAAAATTTTTTACTGTTCGCAATTTCTTTCTGGATTGGTGAGGATCTTTTATATTTTTTAATGTAAATAATTGCTATATCGTCCAAGGCTGGAAGATCGTGGTATAATTTTTTTGTGTAATGTCCGTAGTAACTAGGTTGCAGTCGAAAAGGGTAGTCACCATGGAGAATAGCGATTCTGGCGTGAACGTAGCAGTGCAGCAGGAAGTAGCTGTTGACCATGGGTTAATGAGCGAGAAAGACAAACACTCCGAAGGGGCTGTATTGTTCAGTGGACCGCTGCTGGGTGATCCTTTAGGCGGCGGGCTTTGTTCACAATCGGGGGCTTTTCCCGACGACGCGGGCGAGCCGGGACTAGGTCAGGTATGCAGCGAAAGTGCAGCTACCCTTAGCGAGGCTACGGTTTCTCAGGCGAACGAGGTGAGCGCGTCGAAAGTAGCAAATGACAGTGTGCTGCTGCAGTTTTTACAGAGGATGGATAGAGATAATAAGGAAAGATTAGAAGCGATGAATAGAGATAATAAGGAGAGAGATAGGGAGAATTAGGAAAGATTTGAAGCAACTAAGGAAAGATTGGAAGCGATGGATAGAGATAATAAGGAATGATTGGAAGCGATGGATAGGGAGACTAAGGAAAGATTGGAAGCAAATAAGGAAAGATTGGAGGGAATGGATAAGGGAAATAAAGAGGCGATGAGGAAGCTACACACAGTTATCGATGAGTGTCTGCCTGCAGTTAATAATCTGTTAGATGAGGGGGAGAAGAATCTGGGTGCGTCGAAGCAAGTACAGGATGCTGTGAAAGAAAAAGCCAATAATTAGGAGGTACGAATAAGTGCAATAGAGAGCGATATTACTGAGCGTAGGGACGTGTTGCCGGATGAGCGAATCAAAGAGGTAGTGGACAGAATGAATACGATTAGTGCAGATGTAGAAAAGATCAGTATAAGAGGCGAGACAGGCTCTGACAGTACGCAGCGAGAGGTTTATGCCGACCAGGAGGAGGTACAATCACTATTACAGTTTAAAGAGGCACAATTAGAAACAAATAGGAAACATAGGGAAGAACTAGCACAGTTGCAATTAGCGTGCAGAAGCGAAGGTGAAACACCACCAGGTAGACTGCAGAGGGAGAGTGAGATAAATTCGAAGAACGAAAATAGGCAGGAAGAGGAAGTCGAATTCAGAGAGTCAGAAGAACGGTTGTGTCGGATAAAACAGGTGGCAGACCCAACTGGGTATAGTCCAAGGCTGTCTCAATTTCAAGATTCATTACCTTCATCATGGGGACCGCTCCTCAAAATGAAGTTTGTGTGTAACCATTTGCGGGACGAGGCTAAAGCGAAAATGCAGGGAGTTATTAAAGAATGTAGTAGCTATTTAAATGAATTCTGCTCGAAAAGTAAGCAGGACCAGGTTACGCAAAGCATATTGATGATACCAAATTGTAACGAAGATGGTATAAGAGATCCTGTGTCGTGCTATCAGGGAATGCTGAGACGAAACAGGTATTTGGATGTGACATACGAACCTGGGGAGCTCATTAGGATCTGTATAGCGAAGTTGCCAGTGAAATTGCGCGGAGATATAGCGATAGCAGGCAGAGGCGTAGACGATTCTGCGTCATTTCAGCACTTGTTACAAGGATTGGGTAATGAGAGCAATATCGTGAACGGAGACACGACTCATAGGTCAGACAGAGTCGAGGATAGGAACGGCAGAAACTATCAGAATGACAGGAGAGCATGGAATCCTGGTATTTCTTTCTTGGCGTCATAGATTGATGGATAGGAGAAACAAATCCAACATATCAGCCCTTAGCATCTTGCCTTAAAACACATGCAGCTGGCACTGAAAATTGTCTATGTAGCAGACATACTCTACTGATATGTAGGAATGCAAATACCATACTTCTGATCAGAGAATAAAACACCAGTAATGGAATCTGTTAGGCTGGTATCTCAGAGCAAAATTTGAAAACTTTTATTAGTAACACTAAAGTGAAAGGACTGTTTCCTCAAAGACCAGTTGCTAAAAATGTTATGTAATAATGCCAATGAGTCCAGTTTAATTAGTGCGATTTGACTATGGCAGGTACTTAACACGTGATGTAAACGCAACATTGTGACCGAAGTTTTCAGATTAGCTGCCATCTGATCGGTAGCATGTCATTGTCATAGTGACAATTATAATGAAGTGCTGTGTATGGTTGTTCGGAATCCGGTGTTAGTGAAAAAGGCCACTAGCACCAAAGTTTCTAACACTTGGGCTGCCTCATTTCTCCCACCTTGTATATTCTCTGCACACATTTGATTTTCATGTAAGCACAGATTCCTAACCAGCATATTCTTTACTGTGTATAGTAGACCATTCAGAGTGAGGCGGATTGTCCAGGAAAATGCTTTACTGATTGAGGCGATCAAGGGAAAACAATTTCGTGGCCTTCATCACATTTCTAACATCAAATTATGGAAAAGTTAAGGATAGATCTAAAGTAGGCAAATTATGGTAGATAGTCAGTGTATTTATTTGTGGTGTGTAACGTTGTGCAGGGTCAAATCGAACATATGAATTTTGAGGCGGGATGTCAGGAAGTATGACGGAATAGACTGGTTGAATGAGTCATGAACAGGAGTCGACAGAGTGGTGTATGTACGTATTTTTTGTCATACGAATAAGGATCAAGTAGAAACGACGTGATGATTAATGAGTGGATAAAGATGGTAGATAGAGAAGCGACGTGATAAATAGTAGTGGATAAAGGTGATATTTAAGGAGAGAAGCGACGTGAAGCAGTGTGATTAATAAATAGAGATTCGACGTGATGAAACAGTGGTAAATAAAGGTGAGTAGAATTAATAATGTGGAGATGTCTTAGATGTATGTTACAGAGAGGCCGGTGTATGCTGCAATAGATTGATGCCAATGGCGAAGGAAGACCAGGAAATGATGGAGTAATGGACGGACGGAGAGCCGAAATACGAATGAAGAGATGAGGACAACTGCAGAATGTGAAAGGACATAAAGGGAGTATGAGATCCAGATGGTGAACGTTGTGGAATACTGACGTAAGATGTAATATAAGTGTAGATCTAATTCTTAGCATAACATTTGCGATTTGGCAAAAATAATATTTGTTGTTGTTGTTGTTGAAGCCTGGTACCAGTATAACTAATCAAAACGGTACCAAGAATGTGTACAGTTATTTTGCAGGTTGAATAATTTGTGCATTTTTGTTCTTAGATGAAATGTCGCAATTCTAAAGTGATATTTAGCAGGAGGAATTGTCGGTAAAGCGGATGCAGAGGTAAGCCGATGGAGAGAGGTGCCAGAGTGAAAGGACGAATTCGGAGACTGGAATGCTATCTCCGAAACAGCTTCATGTGTTATGTGGTTGAGTATAAGGGAGCAAAGGTATGATATGTTGTGAGTGTGGTGGTGTTATGAGTATAAGGGAGCAAAGGTATGGTATGTTGTCGTGAGTGTGGTGGTGTTAAGGTTAGCTGACTTCTAGACCTATTCTGTTAGTGTATTAATGGATTGAATGAGAGGGAAAATGTGATGTCTGGTGAGTGAGAGTCGTAGAGTAGTGTGATCAATGCGCGCACTCCTGTAAAGGGGATGCTACCGATCCATAACTAAAACATTATTGTGTTTTATTGTTTGGTTTGGATGGACCTCGATGTCAGGTCAGGATCTGACATGTGGATGATACATACGTGTCCTAGAAATGTTGTTATATATAATAAAATGTAAAATATATAAAAAGATACTAATTTCAGTCCGTCAGAAGCACAAAGGTGCATTGTATGTTGTAGATTTAGAGTCATCAGTTTCCAAAATTTTTATTGTGTTAGGATGTTAAAGTAGTTTAATATTGAATAACCTGTGGTAGGTAATTGTGAGTTGTGTAGATTATTTCTTATTTTTTTGTTAGAACACTTTCAAGGGGTATTAATTTCAGTCTGTCACAAGCACAAAGGTTCATTGCATAATGTAGTTTTAGAATCAACAGTTTCTAATATTTTCACTGTGATAGGATGTTAGAGTAGTCTACCATTTGATATTGTAATTATGAGCAGTATAGATTGCTTATTACTCCTTTTGTTTTTTTGTTTTTACACTTTCATGTTTTGTATGAGGGACGACAGGTACAATCAATAGCGCAAGTGTGGGCTGTATATAGAAAAGGGATAAATGTTGATGTATGTGTAGAAAACTAGGGTGTATAGTTTTATGTTTTTTAGAACAAAGATTCTTTTATTACCAATGTATCTAATAGATCATACATGTAATCAATGAGTATTTAAATATATCCTTTTGTCTGTAATGTTGCGAGATGTACAGAAGGGTCTGACTGATTGGGTGTCGTAACGCCCATACCGCTAGCGGGCCGAGCTGACGTAGCCATGGCGACGGGCGACAGAGCCGCGGCACTCCCCACTCCACTGCCGGACGGGGTACACTCCACGCGCCCGCTACAGCAGGTCAACGGCCTGGGGCGACACGCACGTACCACTGGCCATTCATAAGTTCCGCCACCCTTACGACCGGGGAAAGTATCCCGCGGAGGCATCAGCGGGTGGTTTCTTCTGCTCAACGGCGCGCGCAGCGGCGCCACGGCAGAAAGGACGACGCGCGGCAGAGCCCGGCGGGCATTTGTTACCAGCAACTATTAACTAGTACTGGACTGTGGAGCCGTGAAGCAAGATGACTGCTCGTATGTCTAAATAAGGTGGAAAGTGAAAGACTGGTGTTCCCACGTTGTGAGTAGTGGAAAAGATTTTGTCTTTAGCAGACAGGACGATCGTTTTGTTTTCTCTTGACCACTGAATGGTGGGATCCATAAACTTCTGGCAGTGACTTGTTAAGTGTGCTTTGTGAATTGCATGTGGGACGCTTGGTATTCTTGAAGAGGACAGTTGTCGTTTGGTGACTAATTATTGTATGAACGCAAGAAACTAGAGTGGGACATTGACATTTGCGTCTGTAGTAGGAGACATTTCTTTAATTGGTGCGGGAATAAGTGCTGTTTGTTGGAACTTACGACTTTTAATTACACCATGAACTGAAAGGACAGAACCGTGGGTAATAGTAGTTGTAGGGCCATTTCTGGACGACCAGATTCGTGTGGATGGTACGCTGAGTGTGACTATGACATTTGTGTTTAATGTGAGATACAGTTTACTGTTCAGTGCGTGTTCAAAATGCCGATTTGAGTGACTTAAAGACTTTCGTCCGGGTAACCATGGGAGAGCTTTGACACCGAGACAGTGTTTCTAGGGAACCTGTCAGCAACTTTTTAGACCCCAAGAAAATCACAGAATGAAATGATTCCGTGTGACTCGCAAGATAGGGAATAATGTATTTGTACTTGTAATTGTGTAAATTTTTTTGTGTGTTTCATTCCTGAAGGGACAGCAAGTGTAATTGTATTTCATTAACATCTGTGTTTAGAATAGTTAGTGTTTTTTTTTTTGTTTCTTCTGGGTTATCAAGTTCACGTAGCATGTTTATTAGAATATTTGGTACAATGATGCTTTAATTATTAGCCGGTGGCGTAATACTAACGTAGCGGCCCTTGTAGCATTGATCAGTAAGATTGTCACAGGGGAGAAGAGTTTGCATTGCACAACAAATATCGGAATTAATTGATGCATTTTGATGTCGTGGACAGTAATGATCTTGTTGGTGTGGTGACTGAAGCCACTTATTTTATTATCACAGTGGTGATATTTCACATTAAAGTGTAACGAAGGCTAGTCGAAATGCAAGTTCTTGTCGTCTAAATGTGTAACAATAGAGAAATGAGCAGTAGAGTAAGACACGCGAGCTACTGGTGGATTCAAGCAATTATTGCTAACTATTTATTGCGTGTATTGATATGGAGCCTGACTTCTACGTGTAACTAGTGTACGCAATTTTTTTCTTTTGTTGATTTTGTTTTGTATTTAGACATTGCCGTGTAAAGATTATTACAACGCTATTTATGAATGTCAGATTATTTGTTCTGTGTTTGGACGGTGAGCTACTTAAAATTTCATGAGTACAATTAGTATTTTTTTTATTTGTCATAGAATTAGTGAAGTTTGGATTACTCATAAAAATAACGAAGATCCCAGTAACTAAGCAAATTTTTATCTCAACATTACTTTTTATTTGTGTGATGTAATGTTTTATTTGTCATGTGGATTGTTGCAAACTTGTATGTGTACGTTACTCCGGATTGTGGAGAGTACAATAATGGAACAACTGTGTCAATACTTTGGTAAAGTAACAACATTTGGTCGTCAATTTGAGGTCACCAAGGGCTAAGGTCTCCTCCTGGTTATTTTGATGACATGCTACGTTTGCTCTAATACAGCTTTCTTAAAAAATGTTCGGAACTACCCTCGCATTGCAAGGATAGTACCGTGCCATTTTTTTCTGCATGGGTAGCCGGTGGTGAAAGGGTACAGTACCGCCCGACATTGAAACTAGGTGTAACATACTTCATTATTTTTGTCAGAACAACACATTTTTTTTTTATAACTCAATTTTAGTTAATACAGCGAAGCCGGATACCAGTGTGGGAAAGAATGACAATTTATTTATTTAATTGATCACATGTGCACTCCCACAAAGTAAATCCCTACATCCAGTTTGGTGAGATCTGTGAAATGAATGAATGTATGGTCGTCTGCTAACCGCAGATAGTGAATGTGAATATACGATCATCTTTGAGTCGATCCTTTGGCCACCTTTGGTGGGACCAAAGAGATGAAATTTACCAGAGCTTTGAGCGCCTGAAATGTGGCTGACCAATACGATAGCAAGGTGCTTCCCCCACCTCGACAGAGATGGGAGAGGACCTAGAGTACAGCCATGTTTCAGGACTCTGCCGCTGGATCTTGTGCTGTTAAGACCTGTTTTAGTTGTGCTCCGTAATGACGAAAGAGTGGAGACATGGTATGCATGTGGAATATTTAAGAGTAGTTTGAAATATTAATTTCTCTATTTCAGGAACTTTTGTGGGGAGAATTAAATGTCAGGCAGGTAATATTAATGTGATTGTAGGAATCTTCGGAAGTGACCAACGGTCACAATGAAACCACGTGTAGCATTGAGTTTAAATACTTCCGTGTGCTTAAGTTAAGCTGAATTACTAGCGTGTGTACAATAAGTTGAAATATTTAAGAAATAGCGTGTGTACCATAAGCTGAAATATTTAAGAAATGGCGTGTGCAGGACTTGAAATTAGAGACGAGTACTTCCACGTGGTGAGTACTGTGTGAGTCTCAATCTGTGTATGAGACAAAGAATAAAGAGAAGTACTCGTCCATGGTATCAGTTGAGGACCCGCGTGTGTGATGTTCTTAATATTGCTTTGCGTGATATGATTCCGTGTGACGCTAGATTCAAACTCTGAGAGAGAAGCAAGGTGAGTCGGCCGTCTATCCAGCAACGCCACTTGGCTTGCATTGCACAGGAAGACGTGCAAATATCTCCAGAGTTCATAGTAGGAAAGTAGAATTACAAAGTGGGGCAGTGTCGTGTGAAACTGGGATAGATATTAATTGAAGTGGGAGAGCTGAAAGTGATAATGTTGTGACTATTCTCTGTGTAGTATTTCATGTTGTAGTGTGGTGTATGTCATGTAATTTGGGTATGTGTGGTTTGCATGGGAGAGTAGTGAGGTAGTTTCAAAATATTTGTGGGTTATGCTTGTTCCTTCGGTACCGCTCGGTCTGGACGAAAGTTTAGTGATGATGATTGTGAGAGTCGAAGTGTGAGGTATAATAAAAGATCCACCATCCTATCCAGAAAGTGCACTGTAGCGTTAAAAGTAATTACGAGACCATAATATAGAGATTCACCATTGTAAAGCCATGCCCACTGGGCGGAATTACTTATGTGTTATTGTTGTAGGTTGTGGAATTTGTGTGTTTAGGTTAGAGAATTTATCGGAATAAATAAGATAGTGATAGGAAAAATAATGGTGGATTTTTCCTTCGAATTGTATGTTGTCATAATGTCCCGAATTTATAATGTGTGCGCCACTCATATTCAGTGCTGTGGCCACGTGTTGGTAAAAGCCGTTAAATAAAAGACATAAAGAAAATGTGGTATTGCCAGTGCGTAATGTACAGTCAGAGTTCTGTAAATAACTGATAGTCAGATGCGTGTTTCCGTTGCGTATTAATCGTATAGGAGGATAACTTGTAACTTGAGTGCTAGTACTAGAGTTCATGTTACTCGATAAATAAGAATGAATCCACTCGCTTGGCAGACCACTCATCTTGCAGGCCTGACTGCTTGATGCCACAGTATGAGCAAGGCATGTAGATGCCTCTCAAAGTTATCGTCGGTGAGTAGTTCCTGCATCGTCATCTCGGTATCTGTTGAATCCACTGGTCTCAGGTCGATACTGTCGTTGTCGTCCACTGTCCCCTCTGGACTATGGCTATCGTCAGCAAAAGTCAGTCGACGCTTCTTTCTTCTCTTCGACGAACGCTGTTTCCGTTGCCTTGCTTCCGGCTGTTTGGGTTGCGTATCCTCCGTCTTGGGCCTGGCCTATCACGCTCTCGGTGGAAGCACTGGCAGCCACCACGGATGAGCCTGGAGCGGCCGTCGGCTGCATCTCTTGTGTGGTGTCCTGTGTCTACTGTGGTGGAACCGGTGGTCGGAGTTCCAGTCCGTTGGTGTCCTTGTTCTCTATAGGGGGCAGCTGCTGGTGCCCATCGGAAATCTCCCTCACGTCGCCTCTCAGGGCTTCCACAAAGGTCAACGGTAAGACAGTCGTCTGTTGTGGCGCCAGAAGTCCCTCTGCAGGTACGATCACCACCACCTAGAGACAGGGCCCCGGTGCGAAATTCATAACAGGTCACTCCAAGCGGGCCACAATTTTGTGTTTAGATGCGTTTGTGTATTTACACGTTTATTTGATTCTAGTGCTACATTCGTCCTTAAAATTAGCGATTATAGTGTTTACTTATAGTGGATCTACCGTGAACAAGGTTTACAAATGTTGTGTACGAAGCTGTCATAGGAATTGCGGAAGAAAGATTCTAATCTGCGTCGGAAATGGCTTTCAGCGATTCATCGGGACAATTTCCAACCCATTCAGCACACGAAGCTATGTAAAAACTATCTACCTAGTACAATTATTATAAATTTTTTTTCCCAATGGGATATCTTAAATTTTGCTACATTTGTCTAAAATTGTGAGCAGAAGTTTCCAGTAAATAATATTCGTTTTCAAGTGGCTTTATTTTGATTTTGAAAACCAAATATAAATTCGTGGCCCATGTCATATTTTCTTTGTGTTTAAATTTCTCTGTAATTTATATTTTGTTCTCTATCTGTGAGTGAGTGGTGTTTTTCACTCTGGCAATAGTTAGCATGAGTGCTAACGAATGTTGAAAGTGCTGTTTTCATGTTTAAAAAGCGATCTCTCTGTGTGAAGCATATCTATGTTGTTTTTCTATGTGTTATTGTTTCCCGAGATTACGCATTCGCCAACTCACAACCAAATAAGCATCTTTCAACCTAACCTACACTTCAGGTTACGCTGCAGAATAGGTGTCATCACAACAAGGTTTCAGTGGCGTCTTGTATTACTTCAGCTGCCTCTCATAGCGATATTCTCGTTAATAACGCATCTAGTTACTTAATCTTTCTGATATCTTAAGTTTTGCAGTCGGTTAATAGACATGTCAAGTGTCGTTTAGTTCATACAGCACATCTTGGTACGGCATGATTAGTTGATATCTCTTTCACATACATGACTATCTTATTGAGGTGTGTCATTTATGTTGGCACCTGTTATTTTGTGTTTTGCATCCTATCCACACATGAAATTTGTGCTATATCAAGACCATCATTCAGCGTTACCTGCAATGACGCAGTTTTAATATGTGCTGGCATAAAAACACACACTGTGGAATATTATTCTGCAGCTGTTGGTATCTCATATACCGTGACAATGAAGAAACTCTAAAGTCAAAATTACAAAATAATTGCTGTGTTAACTTGCAGAATCCAACAGATTACTGAAATTTTGGGCCACGTATTTCATAATAGGAACTTGACTCATAGCTCCATAAATATCACAGTACTGCTGTGTCACAAGCAGTTCACAGGTATATTCATCATATACTAATACATGTTGAGGCATGCTCCTAGTGCTTATAGTATTAATTAACAAAAGATGCAATATGAATGTTGTTCTAGATCATGCTATATTATTGTTAGGCCTAAATGATTTATGTACTTTCACTGCGGTGTGACGTGTGAAGTAGATATTTGTGGAAAAGGAATGAGTTTTCACACTACTTTGTTGTGGATTTGTGAATTTCACTTCACCGAATCTGAAATCTGCCGGCATACGGAATGTTATGATGAAGTGAAAGGCACAAAGCTTACTGTCAAGCTTTCAAGACCAAGACTTGGAGAGGGTGCTGTTCCATCAGTGTTACGACGCTGTCCAAGTATTCGTCTACTCCATCCACCAGCTCTCGAGAAAGTGCAGAGAAAAGGCGAGCTAGATTATACAGTGAAGGTCTTTCCTAGAAATTAATAGTAGTATAGTAACCAAAGCAGAATATGATTCGAGGAAGTCATTTTCTACTTTTGAAGCATTTCTGCAGTCCTTAGAAAGAGAAACCATTCCCAGAGAGTGGGCCATTGTTAGGAGAAGTGACTGTGTTCTATTTCTATTGCTTACTGTATTACATTTATGGGACACAATCAAAACGCCAGTTCGAGCACAAATTCCTGCACCCTTAACACTTTCACAATTATGAATGGCTTTATAGGCAGCATGACTCAATATTCCTACAGGAACTTCCAAGGACTTGTTGAGTCTTCGCCACGTCGATTTTGCTGCATCACGCAGGGCGAAAGATGGTCCAACAAAATAGTAAGAGGTATCCCATGAATTTCTTCGCCTCGTTATATAGCGAAGAATGATGAGGAAAATTATGACTTAATAAGAAACAAAGAAAACTGGGAACATATGAAAAATATAAATAAAACAGCAACAACTACTAAACGGGGGACTCATTATTTACACAGGCTGAATGACAAAATTTTGAAGATATAAGAAGTGCTTCTGGTAAAAATCTTGTAACAAGCTGGAGCGGAGAAACTGTGGAAAAGTTTCGAAATACGCAACGTACAAGCAGAAGAAGAAACCGAAAGAGCTGTTTTTGTTACGGCAGGATAACAGGGCATAAGCTGCTGGAGTTGAACGACTAAACCCATATCGAGTGTAGCCTACAACGAAAATATAATGTTTTCTTTATTTACTGAGACACTTGGGAGAGTATAAACTGGTAGAATGCATGGAACAACGAAGCAACTTTCGATTTTAGAAGAAAGTTCAGCATTATGAGAATCATAACAATTATTTAGATGGAAATTAATGAAAGCTAAATCTGCTCGAATCAAAGCGAAATTTGATTTTGAATGTAGCCACAGCAGTGTAACAAGTAAACATGTTCAGTACCTTGTTTAAACAGAGGCTCGATTAAAGCGGAATGTAGCTTGAAAGAATTAGGCAAAATGTGATCGTACAGGCATGGTCAACAGTCTCTACATCAAAACAGACTCAAGTCGAACGATTAGAATGACGGTGAGTTAATGCTCAATATAACTTTAAACATTTAGGTAGACATTATCGTACCATCTTGCTCACCAATCTGAACAGCAAAAAAGGCTCCAATCAAACGTTTATAAGTAGCTTAATTAAAACAAAATTTAACTAAAAATTTTCAGTGCAATAAAACTGGAAGTACTTCAGATACTTGAAAATTACACACATAAGTCCATAAATTATCTAAAAATTTTGGTGCAACGTAAATTTATTCTCAAATTAAGAAGAATATATGACATGTTGATCACGTGCCGGATCCTTTAAATGACCTAGGTGCCGGGGTACACAGGGAGTAACTTCAGCAATGGTATACAGAAATGCTGAGTGGATTCAAGTAGACTGAACACGAATTAACGCAGGCTACTCTACTAATCAACAAGTTAGTTGGCTGCAATTGATCGAGACCTGTACGTATCCTTGACACACTCAATAACAAGACCACAAGAGGAACATTAAGATTTGATTTAAACTATTGATCACAAAGCGCTCAATTCATACTACACCACTTTTAAAAGACGCCTAAAAATCCCAAATCAGGGTAAAAATTACTCTGAACCACCTCTGAAGGTTATACGAATGCGTGGTGTCTGTTCTTTCGGACAAGTCCTTTATACAAGTGAATATATACAACCGAAAATAGTGCTGTTGCACTAGCAGTATTTAAAGAGAGGCCTTAAACAAAATAATAATGTCACGCGGACTCACTCTGAAATGTTGAGCACTTTCCTTTTACCTGCTGGGCGGTCAGCCATCCTGTATCAACGTGACCGCATATCAGAATCAGTAACACTTGTGACGTCCCGACCCATAACAAGTGAATGTCTGAGTCTACATAACAGCTAAAGTAACGCATGATGGACGAAGGAGAGAGAGAATGAAATGAGATATACACTAGCTCAGTGAGGTTTTAACTATATATGACGGTAGTATCTGTTCCCGAAAGAATATTTACCGTTGATGACCATGCAGCTTTGCTAGAAATGAAACGATACTTAAATAGACACCCTAGCTGCCCGATCGTGGCACACATTTTCAAAATGTCCCCAATGAATTATATCAACGCCTGTTTGCAGCTGGGGTGTACATTTAATTATCATTTCACTGAGGTTTATTTGCCGATAAGACGTCATCAGTGTCAAACAAAGGACTTAATAGGAGAACGAAGTTGTTGAGAAGGCACTTCTGGCAAACGTGTGTGCAAGTGAATCGTGAACTCCTGAAAAATGAGAAAATAGAAGCATCACAGTGTTTGAGGAGTCGTATAGGATATTGAAAACTGGAGAGTTAACACATAAGGATACTCGTCGTAGAATCTTCGAGAAAGGAATATGTGGAACACCGTCATCAGGACATCAGGAAATAACTTTCGCGGTATTAAAGGGCGCAGTAACGAATAGAATGTGTAAGTGCAGACAGACATTCGAATATATATATACAGTGAAGAATTGAGGATGATGCCGGGAAGTTCTACTCTGGGATAAGGTATAGCGAAGGACTCGAAATTAGTACGAGCCCCATTAAACTGGTCAGAAGACCCATGACATGTAACAAAATAAGCTATAGAGTGGTCGTTCACCACTACAGTGAAGCGGAAGACGCTCATTCTCCTTCTGTGCTTTTTATATTTAGCTAAAACTTCTAATTCCCTCTTTGGGTATTCAGGACGAAGACGATGAGCAGGTTCTGAATAAGAGTATCGTTACATTCCAGTAAAAGGTCAGACCCTCTCCAAGAGCTTTGCTGATTGAATTCTTTACAATGTAAAAGTATGAAACTCCTCTATTTCCCTACATTTCTCTCTTTTTTCAGGAAATCGATTCTTATTATTTCATCCTTTCAGTAACCGAATCCACATAATTGTTTTAGAGTTAGCTTAGCATATGAAATCAGTATATCTCCTTTCTGTGATGTAGTTACCCACATGCATGTGTAGATTCTGATAGGAATGAGCAGTAAATAAAGAAGGAAAAATGAAGCTGGAAAAAACATACGAATTATTTTTATTGCGTAAATAGCATTGTAAAACAGCAACGAAACAGTACAAATCATTCAGTGAATTATTGTACATATTCAAATTGATGACAGCTATTGGAGAGACGGGAAAAAAGCGTTTCCAAAATTAGGATTCCAATATGTCTCGTTTCCAAAACTAAGATTCCAACATGCCTCAAACAGACATTTTACACTCTATGTTTTAAGAGGAGGAGTAAAAAGATGGATGGGTAAAAAGAGAAACAGTAGCTAAATTTTAAAAAGCAATTTTAGTAAGACCATTACTGTGTTTTGTTTTCAGTTAAAGTTTGTAGAGGCACTTCAGTTAAGGATTCTAGCGACAACTAACATGCAGTCTTCCTCAGATGCAACGGATTATTCGTTGTTTTATCAGAAGACTGCAAAAAATCTAAAAAGAATTTTAATAAGTAAGACGCTTGAGATTTAATAACGAAATATGGGCATTACTGAATCCATTACAAACGAATGCTCGAAAGCGCAATGGAGAAGAGAGCTACCAGTAAACACTAGTAGCCCCGAGAAGACGTAAGTCCCTCAGAATGATTCAGATTAATAAACTAGTGTCAGAGGTCGTGGGTGTGGAAATATTGGCACCAGTCGCTTACATAAGAATGTAAAGAGTGATAGAAGCCGACCCCGGAAAAGATAATTTTTGGTTCTGATGAATGCAGGAACATGTCAGGCAATACTGACCTTATGACTCATTTTAAGAGACTCATAAAGGGCAAAATTATATTTATAGATTTCGACAATGCTTTCGACGTTACTGAGTGTATACCGGGTGAGCAAAAAGTCAGTTTAAAATTGAAAACTGAATAAATAACTGAATAATGTAGATAGAGACGTACAAATTGACACACATGCTTGGAATGACATGGGTTTTTATTAGAAACAAAAAAAATACAAAAGTTCAAAAAATGTCCGATAGTTGGCGCTTCATCCGATAACAATAGCAATAATTAGCATAACCAAGTAAGACAAAGCAGAGATGATGTTCTTTACAGGAAATTCTCAATATGTCCGTCATCATTCCTCAACAATAGCTGTAGTCGAGGAATAATGTTGTGAACAGCACAGTAAAGCATGTTCGGAGCTATGGTGAGGCATTGGCGTCGGATGTTGCCTTTCAGCATCCCTACAGATGTCGGTAACCCCAAAGCCAATAATCGTAAGGACTGAGGTCTGGGGACCTGGGAGGCCAAGCATGACGAAAGTGGCGGCTGAGCACACGATCATCACCAAACGCCGTGTGCAAGAGATCTTTCACGCGTCTAGCAATATGGGGTGTATTTTTTTTTTTTTTTTGTTCTAATAAAACCCCATGTCATTCCAAGCATGTGTGTCAATTTTTACCTCTCTATCTACATTATTCCGTGGTTTATTACGTTTTCAAATTTATACTGACTTTTTGATCACCTGGTACATTCTCCGAGTCACTTGAGGTAGCGGGGATAACATACACTAAGCGGAAGATTATCTACAACTTTCACGGAATCTATCTTCATTTACAACAATCGAAGGACGTGATCGAAAACAGTAAGTGAGGTGGGTAGGAGGCAAGATTGTAACTTATTTCCGACGTTATTCTGTCAATACACAGAGCAACCTGCGAAGAACACCAAGGAGAAATTTCGAAGCGGACTTAAAGTTCAGGGAAAAGAAATAAAAACTTAAAGTTTTGTCATTGAAATTGTAGTTCTGAAGATTATATGAAGGGAATGGATAGTGTTCTGAAGAGAGGTTGTAAGATGAACATCAACGAAAGTAGATGAGGATAATGGAATGTAGTCGAGCTGAGACGTGATGCTGAGGAACTTAGAGCAGAAATTATTAAGCAGCAGCTGAGGTTTGCAGCTGGGGCGACAACCAAAATAGAGAGAACATAAAATACAGTTGGACAATAAGAAGATCTCTATAGTGTGGTATTTTAAGAAAGTAAAATGTGCATTGACGAACAATTCCGACGACAAGAAATGTGAGATTACAGGAGAATGTTGAAAGATTAGATGTGTAAATGGGTTAAAAATGGCGATCTACTTTCTGAAATTGGGGAAAAGGGCAATTTATGGTTCACCGAATCATCACTTTAGTATTCGAGGAAGATGTGCAAAGCAAAGATGCTGCAGGACACAACGTTATGTTTTTCATTTATAGTTACGTTGTTCCGTTAAAAAGCAACGGAATGAGAAGTGATCAGTCAACAGTTTCGTGATGGAAGTAAGTTTGATGGGGTAAAAATAGATGTGGAAGCTTCTACATGATGAAGTAGGGCGCAGAGCTGCAACAAACTAGTCGCTGGATTGGAGACTTCCACAACACTTCGAACTTCATCCCTTAATCTGATGGCACGCTGTACTCGCAAGCTGGATAGAATTGTTTCTGTAACTTTGTAGTATCATTTGTAGTTGTCCACAAAATGCCGATATTGTTTTGCAATTAAGAAAACACAAAAAAAGAATATATGTACACTAAACAATATAACAATTTTCAGATAATGGTGATGGTATTTGAGGTGCCCATAAATTTGTTACTTCAGCCACAGCTCCCTTATTGCTAAACACTTAGTATCTCTCCTCTCAGTGCTGGTCCAAAATTTATCCATGTCCGTAGAAGCAAGGCGATTTTAGATGCGTTCAAAAATTTGCATCTTGGAAGTTGTCGAATATATAAATGCAAAATTAATACTATATTAAGCCCATTGGTCTTCTTTAATATGCAACTATGAACAAAATCCTACATGACATTGTTTTCGCAAAATAAAAAAAAGTCGTACATTCATATAGGAGGAGTAAATGAGTTCATAAATACATAATGATCAGTGTTGAATAAATACATAATGATCTTCTCCGGGGTCGGCTTCTCCCAGTTTTCCCATTCTTTTGTATGTGATCGGTGCCAGTGTTTCACAGCCAAGACTTCTCACAATACTTTATTAGTTCTAGTGACTCATTTACTGTTCTAAATACGAAAGCGCTTTCAACATGGATTTATATTGCATTTTCGTATGAAATATTTTTAAACTAGGTTCTGTACACAATGTCACACAGCACTTTTCGCACTGATAACGTGTCTCCTTGCGAGATGCTTTCGCCCTACTTTCTTTGATTGTGAAGAACAAACATGACATACACGGTAGGAATATTTATTGCTTGTGAGTGGTAAATTCTGCAGTAAATGTCTCTCTATTAGTCATCCTAATGGTCAGTTTTGCTTATTTGAAGCTGTTGGACAGACTGGTAATGAAATCAATTATTGAAACTTCCTGGCAGATCAGAACTGTTTGTCGGACCGAGACTGGAACTCGGGACCTTTGCCTTTCGCGGGCAAGTGCTGTAGTGACGAGATACTAACAGAAGTACAGCTGTGAGGAGGTGGCGCGAGTCGTGTTTGGGTAGCTCAGATCGTAGAGCACTTGCCCACGAAAGGCAAAGGTCATGAATTCGAGTCCCGGTCCGATACAAAGTTTTAATCCCCTAGGAAGTTTAAGATCAGCGCACACTCCGCTGTAGAGTGAGAACCTTATTCTGAAAATCATTTTTTGTCATTTTATTGCTCTGAAATGTAACCAAAGTGCATTCGGTACTCCAAGTAAGAGCTTATGGAAAAAAAATTCCGCCGCCATTTTAGAGTTCTTTGCCTGAACACATTGTACTGTAGCCGCATTCTAAGACATCTGTGTCATCCGAATCATCTTTACTATCTAGAGCATCAAAAATGTCTCCAAAGTGCAGAAAACCTAAGATTTGTTCATCAGGTAAACTACGGTGCGAAATTTCTCTTAAATAGAATACCAACAATGGGCTCTATCAGCAGGCGGAAACAGTGTCATAACGAACGAAATACCGCGAAAAGAAGACGCACATTCACCCTATCAAATGGTTCAAATGGCTCTGAGCACTATGGGACTCAACACCTGTGGTCATCAGTCCCCTAGAACTTAGAACTACTTAAACCTAACTAACCTAAGGACATCACACACATCCATGCCCGAGACAGGATTCGAACCTGCGACCGTAGCGGTCACGCGGTTCCAGACGGAAGCACCTAGAACAGGACGGCCACACCGGCCGGCCTCTAACTATCCTCGCAACTAATAAACAACAGTATAAATATCGTATATCGATAGTGATAGATGCAAAAACGACTCATGGCGCTTTTTAATCAACAAAATACGTAACCTGTAGAAGCTGCAGTCTTGGTGCTTTTGGAAGGAAGCGCGGCCCTTGGAGTCTACGGGTTTGGCGCTGAGAGAGTTAAGCAACCTATCAAATTTTGTGGGTTCCGTTTACGTTCAAGCTAGACGTCCTATAATGTAATCTTGTTCTTCACATTATAAATAATAATCATATTACCTTTGAGACGTGGGACTTAGGGAAAGCAAGGAAGGTGTGGACAGGGCCCAATCAGTTAGCTTTGGTTGCACAGAAAACACATACTCTTTATTTTTAAAAAATAAAACTTTCAACAATCATTTTTGAAAGATTTTACTACACTGGCAGCTGAAAGCCTTATTAGAGGAATTGCTAGTTATTGTCGGCTGAAGGCCACAAGCAATGTTACACACAATCAATGGCTGAAGGCCTGATTAAGTAAGTCCAAAATTCCTGCCTTACATGTCCGAAATAATAGACACCATATTGATATAAGAGTATAGTTCTGGCAATACCGGCCATGACCTTCTTCTTCTGTGCGGATGCACACATATTCTCCGAACGCTTACGGGACTTGGTAGGAATGCTTCCACGAGTAATGAGTGTGTTGGGTTGGGACACTACGAATGCAGTGTGAGGACATGCAAGGTGGGAATATGGGTCTCGTGTGCGAGATAGTCCCTGCAGTCGCACTCTCCTCTGTAACCTCGGTGGCTCAGATGGATTGAGTGTCTGCCATGTAAAAAGAAGATCCTGGGTTCGATTCCCGGTCGGAGTACATATTTTCACATGTCCCCGTTGATTTATATCAAAGCCCGTCAACAGCTGAAGGTATTAATATAATACTAAATTGTTAAAAATTCTTCTGTTGCACTCTTTGCAAAGACATATTGTTAGTCGTAGTGTGGTTCTGCAAGACTTCGTTTGTCATGTTAAGGGCGCCAAGTGATCAGCTATCACAATTTATGTCACGTCCAGTGTTTTTTGATGCTTGTTTGTGTCATGTGTCCACACGGTAGCAGTTTTTATTTAAGCTTCTATGTTTACATCTCCTGTTCAGTGCACCATGCCAGCGTTCGTTGTACCCTATGGCATGTCTGCAGTAAAATGTGCAGTACATGTCTTCCTTTCTCTTAGTGTGTTCTGCGGTTTTTTTGTTTTTTGTTGTTTATTTTTTTTTTTAATTTTCGTCAGTAGTACCCCACTGCGCGGCTGTTATTTCCAATGGTAGAGGCCCCACTATCCTGTATTCGCGCTGTTTGCGAGTCGGACGTGTTTAAATTGTTTACGCTAGATTTCCACTTTCTAGTTTGTGGTTATAACTCAATTTAATGGTTCTACGCAGCAGTTTTACGACCTGTTCAGTGGTGGCTATTTATGAAAATTCGTCTAGTAAAATCTGCTTCACTTGGTTTCTGCCTTTTTTATAGCCACTTAAAGTTACGTGATATGCAAGATTATTTAAGAGTAAAACGTATTAATGAAGTTTATTATGTTGCTGGTGGTACTAATAATCAATATCAAGAGTGGATTGTATATGTATGATATCCTACCCTATTTATGCCCCTATCGTCCTATTCATGTTGACGAGCCATTGTGATGTGGCTGAAGGCACGAGCTCAATAATTGTACTTACTAATTGATCTCTGTAGCTGGCCTGTTGAGTAAGATGATATGCCTTATTGTTATCTGGTGACTTCTTCTTTTACTCTACCCATTTCAATTGAGTTGATGCTTGTACTGTTAATTGCCCATGTTTGTCTGTTCTGTTCTTTCGGTTGCAAGCTTTTCAGCTTTCCGATTTCTAGTACCCTGAACCTGCTCCCCGTTATAACTGCGCTTTAAAGTTTTTGTTACTGACTGACCAGAAACTCTTGAGGGCTAGTACCATGTAATTCTTTTATTAAATTTTAACGAAATCTTGCACCTTCACTATGTCCGTTATCAGTGTTTCACGAATTTTATTTCTCACTTTTCTTTTAAAAACAAGAACTGTACAGCTCTGAATTTTACAGCTAATTCTATGCATTCAAAATGGCCTCCACTGAGCTAAATATTTTGTTTTTGGGTTTCGTCATGGGCAGGTGTGATACAAATAACAGATTTTTCGAAAAGTTAATTATGTAAGCCGTGCGCGGCTCGCGTTTATCCCATTTATTGTTTGTCATCTTCTATAACGGTACTGCCGCCTCGTTTTCTTATTCCATGTACTGGCGTCATTAACTTCCTGCCTTACTTTCCCGTGAGCAGCAGCAGCAGCGCTTATCGATAAGTGCACTGTCGTACCATCTCTGGAGCGACCGGTAGTATTTCCGGGTTTTCGTGTGTCTGGCAGTCAGTTGGAGACGGACCAGCAGTGCAGACGGGACACAGAATCAGTGAAGTCGAGGACGGAGCGCCAGTCAGGCGCAGCCAGTGCTGGCTGGGCTCGCTGCCGACACTTATGAACTGTCCGACAGATGGAAGTTGGAGTGGGACAAACGTTGATTGGTCGTTCGATTGGTCGTCGGTTGGTCGTTCTATTGGTCGTCTCTTCGTTCGACGTATATTTAGCCCTTTCACCGTTTCTGGCCTGGGCAGTCAGTCGATTGGCGTGGAACAGCGAGGAATTCTCTGCGGCATGTAGTTTGGCCGGGGCCGCTGGCGGTCTGTACATGGAGTGTGTGGGGCTGTTCCCATTGCTACGAGGTTCGTGGCTCACCGATCCTGGACAAGAAAGTTGAGTTTTGATTTAATCTACGAGCAAGTCACGACTGTTCACATTGTGTCGTCTGGAGTTCATGTCGACTGTTGGGATATTCCCGAGTGTTACAATGTGGTTTTTAAGTTGGAAAATTCTAGTGCAGTTTCACTGTATTTGATTATTTGAGCTGAACTGCATCAGCGGAATCTTCTGCCTTGTGGTCGTTAACGTTCCGGTTACGTGACGTAATCATTGACTTAAATTTAAGGCAGTGTAGTTTGCTCATCATTTTGTTGCTGTACAGCATGGTGTGTAGTTTGAGAGCTCCGTGTATTACGCTATGTTGATGATTTTCACTTATGGACCGTCTGACAGCAACTGAATAAAACACAATTTTAGTGCCATACGCGTTTCGCCTTTATTTTCTGCAAGGCATCATCAGTGGCCTGTAATATGTACATATGTTAGCTATTTTATTTACATTTTTGTCAGTGTGCCTATAGGTTATAAACAGTTCTGGTGGTTGGTATTTCCTATTAAGTAGTAATGTTTTGAACTGTACTTACAGGTTGCGTAGACAGTTTCTTACATATTACGCTCCTGTTGCATTTTTGGTCTTGTTCTTCTTCCTATGAGCGCCAATTTGCTGTTTTTTCTGCATTCCACAGCACTATGCACTGAACGCTTTTTTTAATGCAATGTTTTGGTTTCTGTTGCCGACTGTCAAATGTTTTTGCCAAAGATCGAATATTACTGCCAAACTTATGAGTGTAACTATCGAAGTATCTGTGGTCTGTTCGTGTATGCATTTGTGTGTGCGCTTGTGTATGTGTGTGTGTGTGTGTGTGTGTGTGTGTGTGTGTGAGTGAGTGTTTTTTGGTGTCATATTAATTTAATTTTATTGTATTTAATTACATATTTTTGTTTATGTCCTGTGTATGTGTGTGTGTGTTTTGGTGTGATATATATATATGATTGATTGTGGGCGCCAATATCTTCTACATTGTTCCGTTGAACTCCCTGTTGTGTCCTGGTGGGGGAAGTGGAAATTATCTTGTCGGTGGGTCCGCTGACTGTCGGTCGGTTGGGTTGTTGTCGGATCGTCAATGGTTGGCTCGACTGCCTGTCTCACCTAAGCGAGCGTTAGTGTTTGAACTCCACGCAGACCCTCGAACATCTCAGAGCCCTTGGGAGTACAACATATTTTTTTTTAGTTTTGCTGTTGTTGTTTGTACTTGTATGGCTTCTAGTCAACATTTTTAATTAAGGTTGTTTTGCCGTTAAGGTGTAAGATTCTTTAGTCCTTCAGCCTAATTTAAAGAACTGTTCCACGCAAGACCATTGGCTTTTTATAGGTTTTAATGTTCTTGAATTTTAAGTATTGGGTCTTAAGCCGATTTTGAGTTTCAGTTGTTTTGCTCTTAAGGCCTTCAGCTTAAACTACAGAAATGTGGCAAAATAAAGCTTGCCTTTTAAATTTTTGATTATGCTTGAATTTTAAGTTATTGGACTACAGCCATTTTTAAATTATAGTGGCCTTCAGCTGGTAATTAAGTCCCAAAGATTAAAGCTGTGTATTTAAAAAAAAATTATTTGGGGCTCTTGTAATGTTTTGTCAAATAATAAAGTTGTATGTTCGAGTCAAACTGACAGCCCCTTATTTTGACAACTTTCCACAATTTAAACTACCTGTCCTGTCCTGCGGGCTAAGTGGGCGTCTCATTATGCAAATACATAATCCGAGGACTATGGGCAAGTAGTCTATGTTGCAAGCTTTTCATTTTAACCTCGTCTTGTACGTCATTTGTCGTGTCTTGTACTTTACAGTTCAAGAGTAAACTGCAAATGACGAGCCGGCCGGGGTGGCTGAGCGGTTCTAGGCGCTACAGTCTGGAACCGCGCGACTGCTACGGTCGCAGGTTCGAATCCTGCCTCGGGCATGGATGTGTGTGATGTCCTTAGGTTAGTTAGGTTTAAGTAGTTCTAAGTTCTAGGGGACTGATGACCACGGCAGTTAAGTCCCATAGTGCTCAGAGCCATCTGAACCATTTGCAAATGACGAAAATTTTAATCACATCCGTCGTATGACGCAAATAGTTCACCGGTCGTTGTGGTCGAGCGGTCCTAGGCGCTCAGTCCGGGTGCTATTGTCGTAGGTTCGAATCCTGCCTGTGGCAGGGATGAGTCTGATATCCTTAGGTTAGTTAGGTCTAAGTAGTAAGTCTAGGGGACTTATGACCTCAGATGTTAAGTCCCATAAAATAAAGTTCTTAAATGGAGGGTTCCTCGTCTCACTTATTTAACATAAGCATCTGAAAGTTATTAATTTCGTCGAGTTGTGCTATTATTTTCTGGATTACTACTCAAGTGTATATTCAAAGAATAAGAGTGCCAGCACGTTTTCTTCTGAGTGAATGACTTCAAGTAACTGCTAATAGCGTTGCCGACCTATCCTTGAAGATCTTACTCGTTACGTGTATCGCCAGTGTGCTTCACTGGACCGTGTTGCAGTAAAGTGAGTTTGTTTACAATTGTTTGTATTCTCTGGCCCCCAGTAACTTACAACTCCCAGTAAACTATTCCATGACCTTTAGAACGTTACTTTTTGGCCCATATTTTACTCCGATTACATTCTTTCCGTAATATGTGAATGTATACCGCCATTTTTTTAAAAATGAAAGCTATAAAACCACTCACTTGACGTAATTTCCATACCTAGAGACTAGAAAGCAGCAAGGTCAAAGAAACTCTCACGAAACGAAACAGAAGTAACGTCTGAATAATAGCTCCATGTCAATTTACAGTAATGTTATGGAACATACACTGTTTTCGAAAATTATGAGACACGAAGAAAAAAATTATCTATGGTTACATGGCCAGTAAGGATTCAGAAAAAATTCGTTATCATGATACACAAAAACCACATTATGCAGTCCAAGTAATGAACGCCAACCCTAGAGGTTCTTTAGTCTATACCACATTCCTAAATTTCGAGAAGGCATTTGACACCGTTCCTCATAAGCGGCTTCTCGGTTGTGCGACCCAATTCGCGATCTGCTGTCAGAAACGATCCAGTTCGTAGCAATAACCAAAAAGTATCCAGTGGAACAGAATTCATATCTGATGTTCTCCAAGTGTTCTAGGTCATCTGCTGTTTCTATCTATACAGGATGAGTTTTTCTACTGTCTACAAAGTCAAGGGATTGATCAGTGAGAGGATACGGAACGATGAAGTTGGAATGAACCTATGTCAGTAAATGCAAGGTTTCCATCCTAGAGTTCGTTTATTCAATAGTACTTTGTTACAGCGACTGCAGGTTAATACGCTCTGTACCATGAAGCCACAGTTACAGTGTGTATGGTTTCCTACTACAGGGTGGTACTGTTCCTCATGCGTCATGCGCTAACGTCCTCTCCTGCCATAGCAATTGGTAATGTTGTGTCCGATTCACTTCTCTTGCTGACTCACCTTGTAGCGGATAAGATGCAGCGTTATACGCAATGGTTTCATATTCGAATCGAGAGCTTGCCGACATGGTATTTACTTACGGGAAGGCAAATGGCAACGGTCGGCGGGAAGGAAGTTTGTATCAGAAGACCTATCCCCGCTGACAACAACCACAGCATTCAATGTTTGCAACAGTGTTTCCCCGTTTGTCTGAGACTAGGTCGTTTCAGGAGACAGGAAATCATGAAGGACGCACCAGAGGATTCCGGGCACCGGATTTGGAGGCAAATGTGGTTAACACTTTGGAATGCGACAGCCGTGTCAGTACCAGGCAGTTGGCCGCCAGTACAGGGTAAGCCAGACGATGGTGCGGAACAGTCTCCATGACGATTGTTACTACCATTATCTCTTACAGAGTGTGCAGGGCTTACCAGCGACAGACTTTCCACATTGGGAGTAGTTTGCCACTGGTTTCTTCACCAGCCAACCACGATTCCGGGATTTTGGTCATCCATTCTACTCAGAAATGAGGTCACCTTTACATGGAGTGGTATCTTCAACTTTCATAACAGTCATCTGTGGGATAGTACCCAGAACCTCCATGGTATGGTGACAGCGAATCATCAGCATCGAAGCAGCCGGGAAATGTGGGCCGGGATAGTTGGCGACCGTATTTTGGGACCAATTCAAAATGGTTCAAATGGCTCTGAGCACTATGGGAATTAACATCTGAGGTCATCAGTCCCCTAGAACTTAGAACTACTTGAACCTAACTAACCTAGGGACATCACACACATCCATGCCCGAGGCAGGATTCGAACCTGCGACTGCAGCGGTCGCACGGTTCCAGACTGAAGCGCCTAGAACCGCTGGGCCACACCGGCCGGCTTGGGACCAGTGTTCCTCTCACGTCGCCTAGCGGGCCGGAGCTATCGGTGTTTCTTGCGGGTGACTTTGACTCCCGTGCTGGAAGAAATTCGATTGATGATTCGAAGGGTAATGTAGCTAATACATGTGGAGCGGCGGCCCACTTCGCCATTAGTGTCCGGACACATCTCAATCGTGTGTTCCCTGGTAGATGGATCGGATGAGGCTGTCCAGTTGCTTGGCTTGCTCGTCCACTAGATCTCAAAGCGTCCGATTTCTGGTTACGGGACCATCTCAAAAGTATCCTGTATGTAGAGTCCATCCCAGATGTGGAGATACTTGAGCAGCGTATTCATGCTGCCTTCGACATTTTCGGATGCAGCCTGGCCGAAGTGAACGTGTGAGACAGAACATGCTATGGCACATACACGCATGCGTTGAGGCAAATGGAAACGATTTTCTACACATACTGTAAGGTGTGGCTGCATGATAGAACGCACATTACACCGCAGACTCTGAACAATGTATGACTGAATAAATGGTCGGTACCACGGAAACAATACATTTCGGGACACAAATTCGTTAAACCCCTTTTGTTCCGTATCCTCTCACCGATCAACCCATAGAATTTGAACACGGTGGAAGAAATCGTACTGTAAAAATTATTTGGGTGAAAAGTGAAGAGCTCTTTTAGAGAGTTTTTCAGATGCTGTGGGTCATCGTCTCGTAAAGTCACCAGAAGATCAATGCCAAGTAAGGAGTGCTTTATACATGGTATCTGTAAGGTGAGAAAAGTGGCAAGTGACGGGCAACATGAAAGGTGTGAGATCCCTCCACATGAGTCCTAAAAAGAAATGGTTAAATTCTAGATACGCGATAAATAACACAAATTTAAAAACTGTGATTCATCTACGTCGTACTTCACAAGCAACCTAATGGCGTGTGGCGGAGAATACTTTCGCTACCATTATCCGATTAGTCCAACCCTGCTCCACTCGCGAATAGTGCATGGGAAGAATGATTGTCGGTAAGGCTCTGTACTGGCTCTAATTTATGGAATTTTCTCCTCGTGGTCAGTACGCGAGATGTATGTGGGGGGAAGTAACATGTTTTACGGCTCCTCCTGAAAAGTGCTGTCCCGAAATTTCAATAGTAAATCTCTCCGTGATGCACAACACCTCTTTTGTAATGTCTGCCAATGGAGTCTGTCTAGCGTCTCTGTAATGTTGCCTCTAAACGATCCCGTGACGAAACGCTCCACTCTTCATTGGATCTTCCCTATCTCCTCTATCAGTCCTACATGATAGGGATCGCAGATAGATAAACAATACTCAACAATCGGTCGAACGAGTGCCTAATAAGCTACATTCCCTGAAGATTCTTCCGACGAATCTGAGTCTGGTATCTGCTTTTACCACTATCTGTTTCATTTGGTCATTCCTCTTAAGGTCATTCTGGTTAGGTACGGCCAGATATTTCACGCAGGAGTTGTCTCCAGCTGTCTGTCATCAATAGTGTAGCTGCACCGTAGTGGATTTCTTTTCCTACGTTTGCGCAATATGTTACCTTCATTACGTTCAGAGTCAACTGCGAGAGCTTGCACAGTTCATTAATTCTCTGTAGGTCATTCTGCAAATTCTTACTATCTTCTGGCGTTGCTACTTTGATAAAGAAAACTGCATCAACTGCGAATAGCCATAAAGAGCATCCGACGATTCCTAGTAGATCGTTTACATATATCCTATGCGACTGCAGTCTTTTTCGACGTATTCCACTGATGAATTTTCCTCGGGTTATCCGTCGAGTAGTGGCGTCATCTTGTCGCAACGTTTCAATGAATTTCGTACCCGATCATCTTCTGGCGAAGATGATGGGTACTGACTTCGCCGGAAGATGATGGGTACGAAATTCATTGAAACGTTGCGACAAGACGACGCCACCACTCGGCTGGTAACACGAGAAGAAATTATGAACAACGGTCCTATCACACTTCCCTGTATTACTCCGGATATTACCTTTACATCTGTCGATTTTGTTCAGTTAAGAGCAACGTGTTGAGTTCTATCTGCAAGAAAGTCTTGCATACAATCGAAGGTCTGCTCCGATACTCCGTAAGCTCGTATTTGTTCATTAAACGGCAATGCGGGACGGTGTAAAATGCCTTAACCCAGGTAGTCCTGATTTCTTTTTTTTCAAAATTGATTTATATCTTATCTACATTCATTCACAAGGTTGTAAGGAAAAAAGTAAAAACAATTTTGAGTATTTATTTTTATTTAGTATTTCCAAAAATGGGCGTCCTTCCCGAAGGACGTCAGGACAATAAGGGAACATGTTTTTAAAGTATATGACATTGCGCAGTTAACTTGTTTCGGTTTTTACACTTTCAAATAAACATAAATAAATTTGAATTATAGGCTAAAACAGCTAATAAATACAAAAAACAAAGAAAATAACCTATACACATATTTTATGCACTAGTATGATAAGACAAAAAGCAACAAACATGAAGTGGTTCGTCACATTTTATGCACATAGTAGTAGTTTTTTTGTGGCAACTTCGACATTTCAGCTGCTTCTTCTTTTTTGTTACCTCATCCGTTGGTAATTCAGCAACATAATGTTCTCTTACATCAAATCTAGAATCTAGTTTTGCCCTCTTACTAGGACGTCCTCTGCTGGTAGTGACTCTTTTGTGACTTTCAAGAATTGCAGTGACAATTCGACGACGAAATGTCAGATGATCTATGGGTTCTTCGTTGTGCTTGTAAAGATCCCAGGCATTTTGCTCTGCAATGTCTATAAAATGTGCAATGATCGGGAAATACCACTTTTTCCCTCTTATAGAGCATCTATATAGGGATACATTTTGGTCAGCTCGATCTATGCCACCCATATGAGTATTGTAGGAGTGTAATAAGTTAGGTTGAGGCACGCTAATCCTTTTCTCTTGTTCCCTGGAAAAACTTGCTACAGAGCGTAGTGGTTGCACTCTGTCAAAGTTGGTGGCTACAGTAACAACATTGTTATCATTCCAACGTACAATGGAAATCCCGGATGCTGAGTCAGAACAAACTTCACATGATCCTCTATTATCTTTTATCATTTTTTCTACAGGTGATAGAGTACAATTCTTAACTCTGTTTCCTCTTATTGCTCCTGTTGCTTCCACGCCCCTCTCTTTTAGGTCATGTAGTAGTTCAACGCTGGTGAAGAGGTTATCAAAGTATATTAGATATGGAACATGTGGAAGTAACTGGTCAACATAAGTCATTACCACACTGTACCCCATACCTTCCGTTTCATAATTCTTACTACACGTGCCAGCTCCTTGGTAGGGTTCGAGCCAAATAATATATCCACCACTTGTGCCTCCACACCAAAATTTGAATCCGTATCGGATTGGTTTCCCTTTTATGAATTGTTTGCACCCGTGACTTCCGAAGTATGGGACCATCGATTCATCGACAGAATGATGCCGCAGGTGAGGCGCAAATTGTTTGAATCTATCATTCAGCATACACAGTAATGGGCGGATTTTCCCAAAACGGTCTGATTTATCTAAAATGTCATTGTTGCATACATGCGAATTGGAAAAGATGAAGTCAAATCGATCTCTGGACATGGCATTTGTTACGAGGTCGTTGTGACTGTCTTTATCTGATTGCCAGTACATCTTTCTGCGTGACACTGTTACATATCCACTTAGCAGAAGTATTGCAATAAACACCAACATCTCATCTTCTGAACAATCACCTAGTCTATTTCTCTTGGCTGTGTACTGATTTGTGTATGTGACCATCATTAGAAGCACTTAGTTATCAAAAAAACTGATGGAAATATTCAAGCGGTGTTCGCCCTTTCTTCATTCCAACTGTGAACATTAGAGGCCATACAGGTGTTGGATTAACAATTTCACCACTTTTCCAGTTATATTTCTTGAGGTTTAGAACTTTATTCTTCGATAGCCTTGCTGGTTTGTTTGTGGTTGTTGTTGTTATTGTTGCGGCCCGCATCTCGTGGTCGTGCGGTAGCGTTCTCGCTTCCCACGCCCGGGTTCCCGGGTTCGGTTCCCGGCGGGGTCAGGGATTTTCTCTGCCTCGTGATGGCTGGGTGTTGTGTGCTGTCCTTAGGTTAGTTAGGTTTAAGTAGTTCTAAGTTCTAGGGGACTGATGACCATAGATGTTAAGTCCCATAGTGCTCAGAGCCATTTGAACCATTTTTTTCTGTTATTGTTGCTGTTTTTGTACTGCTGGAGGGTCCTGGAACAACATCAGAGGTGAAGGATTGTTTCCTTGTTGCATTCACAGCATTACAATTGGTAAAAATGGCCAAATCACAAAGCGCAGTAGCATTGAGCTGACTTGCTGGTAATTTATCTACACTTGGATTTTCTTAAGCACCAGAATCTTCATCTGTTACGTCATCAGTTGAATTTAGAGGAGGGTGTAATGTTACATTCACACCAGTATTAGGTATTTCCTCATCTTTTGATTCTAACATGTCCAAAAGTTCCATCAGTGTACATCGTTTTCTGTGAGTACAAAATGACAACATATTACCCTGACGTCCTTCTGGAAGGACGGTTGAAAACATAGTTGAATTACAACTGACGAAAACTTTCAATCGTAATATAAACCCATAAGTAATATAGGTTAATTCTTTAAGATATTATATGACAAGTTTCAGAATTATTGACGCAATATGAAAGAAAATATACATACCCATCGATGACAAGGTCAGTCAGTTCGTCCATGGTAAAATCGGCCCTATCTTCAGGACACAGTTTCTCACTCACTATGAACGACACCGTCAAACTGACTGTCGCAGCGCGCAACTGGCTCTGCCTACTTCATATAACAATGCGTCACAGTCCGTTGCAACAATGCGTTATTCGGAAAAATTAATAATTTCAACAGTGAGTGACGTCGTCCTTCCAGAAGGACGTCAGGGTTATCTGGGTTTGAAATAAAGGAACCCGGCTTCAAAGTCAGCGCCGTTGTCCACTGTACTGAGGATCGCATGGAGGAACAGTGCGAGCTGAGTTTCGAAGGACCTCCGTTTGCGAAATCCATGTTGACTTTTATACAGTAAATGTTCATTCTCCAAAAAGTTATAATTCCTGAGCATAAAACATGTTATATAATTCTACAACAGATTGACGTCTACGATATAGTTCTACAATTGTGTGGATCTGTCTTAAGGCCTTTCCTAAAAACGGGAAAGACGTGGGCTTTTTTCCTGTCGCCGGGTACCTTTCTCAAGCGGTTTACGATAAATTACTGCTGGAAGGGGAGCAAGTTCTTTCGCATTATCCGAATAGAGTCTCACAGGTATCTCACCTGGTCCTGAAGCATTTCCACTACTAACCAAATGTAGCTGCTTTTCAATTCCACGATCGGTTATCTCAATACCTGCCATTTCGACGTTCGTACGACGATTCAAAGGAGGGACACTGTTACGATCTACCACGGTGAACCAACTTCGGAAGACCGAATTCAGTATTTCGGCCTTCTCTCTGTTGTCTTCCGTTTCGGTGCCGGTTTGGTCGGTGGGAGAATGAATATGTGATTTTGACCCACTTTCTCAGTTTACATACGTCCACAAGCTCTTATGGTTTTTACTCAGGTCGGTTGACGACGTCTTACTTGCAAAATCATGTTGATTTATTTCACAGATACCATTTATTAGAAGCCCTATTTAACGGAAAGTTACTGCACGAGATATATATTCAAACTAGAATACACTGAGCTAAACTGTATGCTGTCTACTAACAAAAAATTAAAACTTAGTGGAGTGACGAAATTTCTGCCGACGGGAAAATTTACACTAGGATGCCGCCCTACACAAGGATATTACAAGGCAAAAACAAAAACTACGATAAATTTTCTTACACAGTAAAATACACACTTATAGTTCACTTCTTTGAGGAAGCACGTGACAAAAAACAAAAACTAAATTAATTTATTGTTTACCACACAATTTGTTGTTTATTAGACTTCAGCTAATTGCCTAGGGATTAGAACTACGAACAACATAGATGGGGGGAACAATTCCATAGAAAATACAGTGGGTAGGGCGAACTAAGGACTCCGTCTTATTGGCAGGACACTCAGACGATTCAACAAATCAACTAAAGCAACTGCGTACAATACGCTTTTCTGTCTTCTTGAGTACTGCTGCACGGTAAGGGATCTCTGGAAGATAGGATTAGCGTAGGGTATCGAATATGTTCAATTAACAGTAGCTCATTTTCTATTATTGGAAAATAGGGAGAGAATGCCACGGATATGGTAGACGAGTTGGTGTGGTAATCGTTCAACCGAAGCCTGTTCTTTAGCGGCGATATCTTTTCACTGAATGTTAACCAAATACTTCGTCCTCTGAAGGCCAAAATATATTTATGACTTCCGGCTTCATAAAGGGAGATGGACATCGTAAAAAAATAAGAGAAATCAGAGCTCGCAACGAAAGTTTCAGGTTTTCAGTTTTCTATTTGCTGTTCGGAAGTGGGACGGTAGAGAGATAGTCTCAAATAGGTCTTGTAAACTTTCCGCCAAGCACTTGGATGTGAACTGCAGAGTAGTGATGTAGATGTGGATGTAAATCGAATGATGTAGGAGGATCTTCATGCACTGTGAGAGCCATACGACTCTTACGGCACACTGGACTCGCATTCGGGAGGACGGCGGTTCAATCCCGCGTCCGGCCATCCTGATTTAGGTTTTCCGTGATATCCCTAAATCGCTCCAGGCAAATGCCGGAATGGTTCCTTTGAAAGGGCACGGTCGACTTCCTTCCCCGTCCTTCGCTGATCCGACGAGACAGATGACCCCGCAGTGTGGTCTCTTCCTACAAAAGAAAAACAACAACAATCTTACGGCCGATCTGTCGTCGGGGGAATTCATTGTTAAGAAGTACTCTTACAGGTACCTACATGATAGTGTGTTGATGAAGGACATTTTGTGGCACACCATGAGCTGCATTCCAAAAGTATTCTTTTGACATACCGGTAATCGGGAATTCATATAAGCATCAGTGGCATATACAGCGAACGTGCATCTAAGGGTATGACTGTCAAGTATAAAATATTCGTGATGATGCACTCCCCATTTTAAAAACTAATTACTCCCTGACTTTCAAATCCTCGAGGCTACAAACAAAGTGTGAGGTGCTGATTTTAACAAGTCAGTCCGTTTCATAAAGTAAGGGAAGTATTGGGACTTGGTTTAAGTGGCAACTCTCCACGGTTATATATGAAAAAGAGTTTACACTATTTACACATGTGCAATGCATCTGAGCATGATTAGAAAAAGTTGATAAACCTCCATCGTTTTTCGGAAGTAGATTTTCGAAAAGGGAGTTCATATATCAGAATGAGAGGGTGATAAAGCGATTAATTTATAAAAATTACATTTTCGGAATAATAAAGCCACAGCAGAGTAAACAATTACAATGATTTAGTTAAAGGATAACATGTCACAAGAAAACTCAGCCAGATAAGCATAAAATTCTCCTAAAAAAGAACCCTTAACTATGGTAAAAGATGTGATTTTCATTCTTTCTGATAAACGTGATATTAACCATCGCAATATGAAAGATTAATTTTATTTATTTACTACATTGTAGCATGTTACCTGGAATTAAAGATAGGCTATAGTTATCCAGAATTCACTATCGGATCTGTAACATTATTACTTCAACTGATAAAGCTTTCTCTACTACTAATGAAGTGTATACCTGCCACTACACATTGCTGTGTACATCACTACTGTTTTCCTACATGTTTCCCACCGAAGCTGCTATAATGTGTAGAAGTCTTCAAGCTTTAGTGCCACTGTAGCAAATTCTGCCCAACAAGAAACTGAGTTAGTAGGTTGCATTTATTTTTCCATTTAGTTGCAGAAAGGTATACGATCCATCTTGACGGACATCCTAGCTACTCATCATAGTATGAAAGCTTTCACGACCGGATGACATATCTTCTGGTAAACCTTCCGGGATGTAAGGTCGTGGTCCATGAAACTCTTCAGCTCCTAACGTTTCGTCCAGAGCTGCGCTGGACATCTTCAGAGGGGTGTTTCTCCTCCGTTGAGTCTTGCCGACTGACGGGTTGGACGTCTGAGAGCGACATATACATCGTAGAAAGTGGGCGAGACCAGAGAATACTGGGACAGTAGCACTACAGAATTGTTAGACAGTTTTATCCGTGACGAGATTACGATCGATAGTTAAGTTTTATCTCTGACAAAGATTATCTCTGCATATCACGTGTTAACTCTGGTCTCGCCCACTTTCTACGATATATAAGTCGCTCTCAGACGTCCGACCCGTCAGTCGGCAAGACTCACCGGAGGAGAAACACCCCTCTGAAGATCTCCATCGCAGCTCTGGACGAAACGTTAGGAGCTGAAGTGTTTCATGGACCACGACCTTACATCCCGGAAGGTTTACCAGAAGATATCCTAGCTACTCCTTAAACGGTATAATAACGTTCCTTGTGTTATCACGTATCGATACCTCCACCACGGCGTTTCAGTGTTCGCAGTGGCAACGCAAGTTTCCGTCAGTCGTCGATAGCGGTCGTGTGGGATCATGGGACCCAAAAGAGCCCACATGCTAAACCATACGTACATCAGCTGCACACCAAGAGCTCCCTTTGCTAACGCAATACAGGATGACCAGCGGCGGCCACACGATCCACTCGCTCTCAGAGCCACTTCACTATGTGAAGTTATGCAGATGTCACCTAGTTGCGCCTCTGACACCATTTTTCGGCTTTAGTTCAGAGTGCCTCACCTTTGTTGCTTTTGGACGAACTGCTCTCTATTTCGTCCCGCGTTATTTGTAATGAGTACTCGTAAGCTTTGAGAAATACAAGTTAAGCAAATCTTCTGTTTACTGTGTTAACTCATTCGCGAATCATTTCTGCTCCTGTCCAGCTTCCCCACAACGACACTAGCGGCACCACCCTACAGACCACCTCTCTTATCACTGTGTGTGAAGTCGTACACAACGTTTCTAAATTAAATAATATTTAAGAGATTTGTATGCTTTCATTCCTGAAGATATGCGCCAACGGCCCAAAACTCACCACAAATTATTTAATAATATCACTAAACCTTAAACGTTTTGAATTGTTATGGCCTAACCATGTGACTGATATGTCACTTTTTACTTTGTGTTTTGGAGTACAGCGGTGAACAATGTGTGATTGTCTTCCTTTTATCAGCAGCTCCCTTCAATCTGGTTTTCTTCTTAGGGGAGTTCTTGCAGAGATCTAGGTGTCTTGTCTTCCAGCTTTCTGAGGGTGTGGAATTGCACCATCACTGCTGTGTAAGAAAAATGAATGAATTGTTTGGATTATGTTGCATTGATTAATCTCTGATGTATATGCTGTACTGAAGCGGTATACAGTCGCCACCGTAAGACTTGATTAAGTATATTATAAATAATCGGACGTATTCCGTGCAAAGATGTGAAAATGACAACGGCTGATCCGTGCATAACAACAGCAGTGAGAGATGTTATACCAGTGCCGACTGGAACATTTGTTACCGCTGTACGTAGTTTTTGTCAGTCTTAAACGTGGTTTCCGTTTCTCAGTTTGGTGTTACATCATAAGCCAGAGTGATCCTAACTTTACTGCTTCTAGACTCTCTCCAATACCTGATTCGCATATCTCCGCTGCCATCGTTTCACTTTTAAACCGCCTATAGTACCACCATCGAATTTCAATGGCTGTTACCTGTACCATTGTACGTAAGATATTCATTCAAACAGGCGAACGGAAATAAATCTTAAGAGTGCAATATAAACACATGTTATATTTTGTAATGGTAACACGCTGAGATCTATTTATAGTTTGCATCTCATTAATTCGAGCCAACACTCATAACGTAGATTCTCAAATCCACACCTACCACACACACACTTAAATGTAAGCGTTTGTTGTCCAAGGTTAGAAGTCATAATCATATGTTAACTGAGATGTTTTTTAACTTTATAAATAACTGACTTCAACGAAAAACCTTCGAACAATGTTTTTCGTTCTGCACAGGAACAATAACATGATATTGATGGACTGAAACATATCGCTTCCTTGTTGCTTCATTTTGAACATTACTCACGTTCTACAGCCCAGAAAAGTTGTGAAAATCGGTTGGTTCTTTTGTGCTGGGTGTAGTCTAGGTTGGATCTGGACAGCTTATAAAACCACCAGCTTTCGTGTACGGCTCACGAGAAAAAACAGGGAAACCTCGATTTTTGAATATTAATAAGACCAATCGTGGTGATGGACACTTCTGTAATTGATATTCACGACTAATCGAGCAAATTTTCACCACATGTCGTTAGCAGGAAGTTCTCTGGCAATGTGTGAACTTTTTTCGATAACATTATCCGCTAACGAAATCAAATTCTAAAATGTTTCAAATGGCTCTGAGCACGATGGGACTTAACATCTGTGGTCATCAGTCCCCTACAACGTAGAACTACTTTATCCTAACTAACCTAAGGACATCACACACATCCATGCCCGAGGCAGGATTCGAACCTGTGACCGTAGCGGTCACGCGGTTCCAGACTGAAGCGCCTAGAACCACACGGCCACACAGGCCGGCGTTAACGAAATCCAGAGGTTCAAAGGTATCGTAATTGCTCACATGAAATATGCACGTGATACCCGGTCTGAGACGTAAATGTTGTTCTAACTGACGTAGTGAACACATGGTGACGATTCTGGGGTCAGCGCAAGTGTTCTAAGGCCACCAAACGATGTTTGTAGTCAACTGTGTTTCACCAGAAAAATTTCATGACGCGCTTTCCTTACATAACGGGCACATCAGGTCCATATAGGCTGTCTTCACCAGCCATCTGGCAGCGTAAGTACCATACAGACAATTGTTGTAAACCAGACACGACATTTGTTTCGTATAACGTAGGTGTCGCCCAAAAATCTTGTTGGTTTTTATATAAACTAGTATAAAAATGAATTTGCGTTTGATGGGATGCGATTTTGTTTTTACCTCATACAAATTTGTCTAGGTATATAAACTGTAAAAACTTTACTGACCTATATTATTTGTTTTATATAAGCAGAAACCCAGCAGTAAAAGAGCAAAGAAGGAAAATATCATGATGAATTTCCAGTCGGAGCACAAAAGTTGAATAGGCTCTTCTTTAAGAGGCCCTGACAGAAAAGTGGGGAACCATTTGCCTGAATTCTCATTCCACCTGTCTCAGCAAAATTTTTGACATGCAAAGGTATTCGCTCGTTTTTGTGTTTAAAGAGGGTAACTGGGAGACAGTGATGGTGAGCGGAAAGGAGAGTGTCAGTGGGAGAAAATGAATGGAGAGGTAGTGATGGTGGTAGAGGCGATGTGGCAGTGAAAGAGAGAGGTGGGTGAAGAAAGTCTCAGTAGGAGCCAAAAGAGAGGAGACAGTGATAGTCAGTGGGAGACAGTGGCAGTAAAAGACAAAGAGAGATGAATGGAGCAGTGGGAGAAAAAGAGAGAGGAGGTAGTAGAAATCAAGAAGAGAGATGAATGAAGACCATGCACAGGCTTGTGGGAGGGGGGGGGAGAGATGGGAGTGGGAAGGATGGATGTGATCTGTGAAACTCCCCATACCACCTAACTTCAACACAAAAAATGGGCCAGTTTTTCCGATTCTTTACGTCCATTTGTTGACCTTTACCAGTCTATGTGTCAAAACCCCAACAAAATCATCCCCAGGAAAATGTGTGAAGAAGAGACAATGGTGTTCGCACACTGTAAGTGAGAAACAAAGAGACTGTCGCAATAGGAAAGAAAAAGAATGTAACAAAAACAATGGCAGCAGGACAGTCAGTGAAAGTGACAGAGAAGGAGACGGTGGTAAAGATCAGAGAGAGAAAGGTATGAGGACAGTGACAGAGGGAGAGACAAGAGAAGGTGTCAGTAGGAGAAAAAGATAACAATGGAAGAGAGACGTGCAGGATGAAGAGAATCTGCCGCACTTAGAGGTCAAAAAAATGTATATCTAGCCAATAGATTTAATAGAAATGCGATTTAAAAAACGACTACCTGGCAACATTGCAAATGGGTGTGGCGTAGCCAATAGCAGGTAGCATGAACTCTGCACTGTGCCAGAGCTGCCCCAGTAGCTCAGTGAGAAGAAGAGACAATATCGAGGAAAACGATATGCAGGCTCGACGATGTTCAAGCTGCGTTTGCGCCGAACACTTTGTTTCTTTATATCCAGTTCATACCTGCACAATGCGGTATGTTGTGCATTTCTTTCCGTTACTGTTACCTTACTTAAACATTAAGACATAACATGAACTTCTTACAGGCATAAACGACCCCATTGTTTCGCCCATGACACAAATATAGCCAAAAGAAAATAATAATTGATACAGTAACATTATCTGCATCCACTGAGATTACACATTATGCTATACGCAATAATTTCATTCTGTACGTTTGACGTTCAGGCTTATCTTCATAGAGGTAGTGGTACACGTACGAGCAAACTTCAGTTCAGAGAAGATGTTCAAAGCGATCACCTTGCAATTTCAAATACTTTACCAATCACAAGATCATACTGCACAGCACTCCTGCATCCACAATTGCTCCACCATTGTCAATGCGACACGCACACGAGCTATTTGGTAGTGGTCATCTATGGGTAGAATACTATAAACGTGCTCCTTTCATTGTCCCTACAAATAAAATTCCTGTGGAGTAGGCTTGAACATTGGACTTCCACTACCAATCCATTTACCTGGAAACATTTCACTTAAACAGTTACACAAATTCATTCCATATGTTGGCGGGTCACCATACTGCTAAAACGATAGCTGTCGCCCAACACCAAGTGGAACGTTTCCTAATGCGTCAGGCAATGTATTGCGAAGATACGTACGATACAGGGCCATATACATCTTGTCTGGCAATAGGTAAAGGTCCCAAGAACACTTCTCCTAAGATTGCAGCCCACAGGTTAATGTCAAAGCGTGCCTCTAAAACCCCTTAATGGGTGATATGGTGGGTTGTGTTCCGAGCAGTAATGGCAACTGTGCAGGTTGAAAATACCTTCGCGAGTGACGCTAGATTCCTCAGGTTATTTGTAAGACGTTCGTTATTTTCCACTTGTTCCAAAAGCCATTCACAAAACGGTACTACTCGTCGAATGCGGTCTTTTGGCCGCTGGCGTCGAGTTAACGTGTAATAGTGTGGATGCAGTTGTCAATCGTGTAACACGTCAACAACCAGTCTTCGAGATATCTGGAACTACCCTGCAATACCAGGGGAACTTCGACGAGGTGACAGGTGAACGGCTTTACGTATCGCGAACTCTGTTTGTGAAGTGTCTAGTCCTTAGTCCATCTTTATCCATTACTTGTAGCAAATGCAAGAGCAGCAGCATCAGCTTGGTTATCGGATGCACCCAGCAGCCAAAGCATATTGACGTATACATCGTCTGTGTAGTCGATCGGGGAGCCGCCATATATGACCTTGATAGGACCAGCTATGCGCGTTACTAAACATTTACATGCAGTTTAACGGACACCACTGTCACGTGATAGGCTACTGTCATGTGACAAAATGACGTCCTGCTTATCAACGACGAGATACAGAGAACAGAAGTCCAAAATTAAAAAAGAATCCAACAAGGATTCGAAAGATAGCTCCATGGTGTATGTGGGTTTGTTACACACGTTCTTCTGTACATTCCGAAGCACTACACGATGTGACAGTGTTACCAGCTACTCGTTTTCATACGTGTGTTCCCAAATTGCACTCAATCTGATTCTGCTCGGTAAACTTTTGTATTGAATCTGGATGAGGCGTCGCATTCCGACCTCTAAGTCTGACATCTTTGCTTGACCCTGTAGACAGACAGTGGCAGTGTGAAGGAGTTTCTGAATATGAAAGCTTCAGTAAAAGGAGAGACAGGGTAAGAAAATTTGGAATTTTCTGTGCCAAAGGAGCGGAAATATGTACGATGCCGATGAGGAAGATGCAGTGAGGATTGAGATATTTGGTTCTTCACATTTCTGCCACAGTCTTTTAAAAAGGAGCATATAAGCCTTCTTTGTGCACGGACAGGTCGTTTCTTTAGCTGGTTAATATACTGATTAAACCCAGCTGAAAGGTGGCACAAATGTTAAAACTTCCAAAATATTCTATAGAAATGTAAAAATAAACCTAAAGCAGAATGTTATCCTCATGCAGCTAAGTATTATGAAACTAAAATGGCATTTTGTCTAGCTCAAGTACTACGAAAGTTATTCTTGTATCTTTATCGATGTTTTAAACAATATTAGTAATTACAACATCTTTCAGATAAAATAAGTAATCAGAATAGAAATATTTCGACATTCCTCAAATTTCTTTTTTAAATGTCGAAAAATCACATGATCAGTGATCTCATATAACGGTTTGTAGGAGTCATGATGGAAGCTGTCCCTCCATAAAACTTATAATATCACTCCGAAAAAAGAGGTGATAATGACTTCCAATATATAATAATATGAGCAGAGATAATTTCTGAAAGACAGACTTAATAACAGAAGTGGAACACAAGAAGAAAACTGATAAAATGAAATAAGTTGTAAGATCGACAAGGAAAGGGTCGTATAATTTCAAGCAATTTTATTTAGTGCCAGGAAGTGTCTGTTACCTTAAATCAGAACAAACTTGTATTGTTCTGAAATTAGATTACGACAAATAACGCAGTTTTCATCTGAAGCAATCGAGTTGCAATTAAACGAGTAGTCTCTATTGACCTCGAATTTATCAAATGAGTAGCGGGTTGAACATAATAATACCACAGTGCTATATATTGTTACGTATATCGCGCGGGAGAAATATTCAGTTGTTCACTTGTTTGAGAGAACTGGCGTGTTTAGTAAATTCAGTTTCCCCAGAAATTCGACGACTTGCCGTTACTACTTATAGCATAACATATACTCCTACACACCGTAACAAAATTCGACATCCACCTCCAGTATTCTCACAGAAAACCGTATAAATAACAGAGAAACCAGTAAAGCACGGGATCGCATTACATCATAGTCGATCTACGTTTCCGATCCATGTATCAAGCACTTTACATCCCTGTTAGTCAGCAGAGTTTTACCATCGAAATAAAATGAATAGTACACATCGCTGTGCGACGCAGGTGAGTTGGTGCTACACTTCTGCGCGGTGTTCGTCGTTCGGTTCGTTCTTTGCAAACAGAGGTACAGAGGACATTGAGAGCAGCTCACGAAAATTGTATGTCTCATACTTTTCCTTTGTGACCGGCACTTTGACATGTGAGCATATCGCAGAATCCGATGCTCTGATGAAAGTTCACCTGCGTCAAAGGGTCTAAATCTGTTGCTGAATGGAGATCGGGCGTATCACATACACTATCTACGCTACCCTTTCCAATAAAATATTGTCCGAAGCATAGCGGAACGCTATAGCTTACCGGTTTTTCAGCACAGCTGCAATGCGACTGGGAAATTTAATACGAAGCGTTTCAAAAGGTACGACCTCGATTTGTAAGTCCCAGCAAATTATTACCATCAATTTTGTTTTAAATTTCTAATAGCTGGGATATCTTCAAGTAAATTAGAATTTTGTGGAATCTGAAGTTTCCGGAGAGATCATTAATAATGAAAAAAAAACTGTTTTTATTTCTTGAACAAAGAACTAAATTTCTTTATTAAAGAGATTCCTTACACTATATAGCGCGTTACTTCTTATTGTTGTAAGCGTTATTAAAAAAATTGAACATTTACTAAGCAAATCTAATTTTGGATATTACTCCTCCTACGTAACTACACTCTAAGACAATGTTAAAAAAACGAAAGAAAATATGAAGCTCCACGAAGAAATAATCCGATTGGGACGGAAATCGGTGCATGTGACGTACATGTAAAGACAATAATGATTACAGTATCAAAAAATAGGATGTTTTAATCAACAGAAAGTGTTTCACAAGTTGAGCAACTTAATAACGCGTTGGTCCTCGTCTACGCCCAAGTTCCACACAGGTCACACTAAGTATCTACATCCAGACGACTTGTTTCGCGTAGCGCTAAAAAGTATTACTATTACCTGATAGTTTCAGGGGAAAAAAGCGATCTGACGCAGTTTGTTAAAACGTAAAAATATGTTTGCAAAACTCTTTTTAATTGCGTAGTTCGCGTGCATGTATAAAAAATTAACATGTGATGAATGTGTTAGTTTTGTTGCCAGTGCAGCAACCATCCCCTGTCATGCTCATGTTAGACGCCGGTTGAACAAAAACTGGAATTTTATGGAACAACCATATCTTTCAATAACTTGCACTTGTGTTAGAGGCAAGTTAAATAAAGAATTTAATGGTAATAGTACCAACGAAAATGAAACTGTTTCTATACTGTGCTGGTATGAGACGCAGGTTGAATAAAAACTACAGGGTGTTTCAAAAATGACCGGTATATTTGAAACGGCAATAAAAACTAAACGAGCAGCGATAGAAATACACCGTTTGTTGCAATATGCTTGGGACAACAGTACAGAAGGTTCGACTTTTTCTATACCGTGCAAATCTGCACAAAATGGGGCGGGAATAGCGCACAAACTAATTTTCTTCCAAAGAAACTGACACAGAAACGTAATAAAGCTGTGCATGTCAGTGAAACGTAATAGTATCACTTTTGATATATAAAACATAGATTAAATCAGAATTTTCAGTTACTAATTCACATATACTACGAAGAAATAACCAGAGAATCTTACACTCGGAAAATCAGAAGACAGATAGCAGATATGAGGCCATTCATGGCTATCATATTTTGGAAGATAAAACATCAAAAATAACAGCAACAGTAGCTGTAAAAATATGGTAGCGGTCTTATACAATACAGACGTCTCAAAAATAAGATCGACTGGAAGTGCAAACTGGATAAGCAGGAATGGATTGAGAACGATTGTAAGGATGTAGAACCACGTATCACTAGGGGTAAGATAAATACTGCATACAGAAAAATTAAAGAGACCTTTGCAAAAAAGAGAACCACCTGTATGAATATCAAGAGCTCAGATCAAAAGCCCATACTAAGATAAGAAGGAAAAGCAGGAGGTCTATACAGGGGCAATGTACTTGAGGGCAATATTATGGAAAGTGAAGAGGACGTCGATGAAGTTGAAATGGGAGGTATGATACCGCCTGAAGAATTTGACAGAGCACTGAAAGATCTATGTCGAAACAAGGCCCTCGGAATAGACAATGTTCCATTACAACTACTGATAGCCGTGGGAGAGCCAGCCACGACAAAACTCTTCCATGTGATGAGCAAGATGTTTGAAACAAGCGAAACACCCTTAGACTTCAAGAAGAATATAATAATTCCAACCCCAAAGAAAGCTTGTGTTGACTGGTGTGAAAATTACCGAACTACCAGTTTGATAAATCATGGTTGCAAAATACTGACACTAATTCCTTACAGACGAATGGAAAAACTAGTAGAAGCCGACCTCGGGGAAGATCAGTTTGGATTCCGTAGGAATGTTGGAGCACGCAATGAAATACTGATCACACGCCTTATCTTAGAAGATAGATCTTATATCGGTTTTCGAAACCGTTTTAATTGAAAGCACGGCTGTGCATGTGCATGTTAACTGATTGATCTGCAAAGTAATTTCTCTTTCAAAGACCAATCTTTTTACGCTAAAACTGTATAGGACGCCAATATTGCTTTCCTCCGGTAGAGGTCCCACATCTCGATAATGAGGTTGCAAAAGTGCAACAGTATTTCGATCTACATATGTGGGAGAAAGACGTTTGTCCTCTTATGAAACTAAATATGACATGACTGTGTGGCATCCTAGGTGAGAACTGTGGTTTTGGCATCTTCCATGATTGACACTTTGTACGAGATAAAAATTACATATTCCCTTCATTGCGTCAAAACCTGAAAATTTGTTTGTTGAGAAATGTGAAATATGAACAAAATGATATGGAGCCTGATTCCACTGCCATTTAAATGATGCGCAGTCAGTTAGTTTCCCTTCTTCCCCTCCTTGCTCTCAGACAGCACTGTGTGATGATGGGAGAAGTGTGCACCCAGGCTGAGTTGTGTGGCCCTCGTGCCAGGGTACGGTTCACGTGTCTGATTCTTCGCCACCGCTACACTAAGACTTGCAGGATAGATGGCCTCGTGTGGGAGCATATGAGAGGACGGATAGGTTGTTAGCTTTTTTCGCCTCATATCACGTACCTGGATTCAGGAAATGAGTTTGTTTGCAGTGAGGAGTGTGTCCACACATACCACGTGACAACATCTGGAGCACAACCATTTGTCAGCACAGTGACAATGCTGTTGCTTCCATGACAAGGCAGCAAAGGAGATGCACCCAATAACAGTATTGGCACAGGAGAGGAACTACGTCAGCTTAGCAGACAAATCCCAGTTTATGCATAGCATCACAATGGACTTGCTCCTTTATGCAGTCTCAGAGGAAATCACATGTTGCTGAACTGCACTTGTCACCGACAAGCAGGTTCAGCACCGGGTGTAAAGTCATGAAATTCCGTTATAATGATCACCGCTAATTTGTATAGCAGATAAGTGAGGTAATAAACATTACATTTCTGATCTATTAATAATGGCGCCCAAGTCATGTTTCCAAAGTCTCCTCTGATCAAGATTATACAAACCACATGTTGCCTGTGGAGTCTTGATCTGTTTCGTTACGATTACTGGACTGTTTCTCTGGACAGCACATTCTCCATCCGTCTCAATTACTGTTATCATATGGTGATGAGTTGCCGAAAAACTGGCAAACCATCACTCGCCAGCATCTACAGCTGATGAAATCTAGCACAGAGCTGAAGCAGCGTGGAACGATGAACCCATATTTTTCATCCAAGTTCCGTTTGCCTCGATGACTAGCCAGGATGTACCTCTTGTTTGTGTCAGAGGTGGAAGCTCTGTGCACTACATTCCCCCAAATTACCTACAAATCTAATCACACTATACCGTATACTCACAACAAATCAAATTTAGATACTTTCTATCCTTCCTGTGGAGCAATTTTAACTGCCCCCAGTGTATTTACTAATCATTTACTCATTTTACGTTACGTCTTCACCGCGTTTTTCTTGGAATCAAGCAAAGAATTTCCTCGGTTTGTCTTCGGTCCATTCACAAGACTACTTATCGTGCCCACCTCACATCATTTTCATTATTGCCATAATAACGTCTTAAACTCCAGTTTGTTCGCTAATCAATTTCTTTTTCTCCTGTCTTTCCTGGTATTTCTCAACATGCACCACACCTCTGGTCACTCAACAACCCTCAATTTTGAATACTCTTCAGTAGACATAATATCTGTTTTATGTAAAAAGAATTAATATATGTGCCTTGTAAATTCTTAGTTCCAGAAACAATGCTAACTTAATTTTGGTAACCAATTTAGCTTAATCACTGTGCTCCACGAAACTTTTGTGTTTATTTTTATTTCATTTTCTGGTATCGTGCAGAGATGGCGGTGCTACACCAAAGTCGGCAACGCACATTGGTACCAATTAGTTACGTCTCACTGCAATCCACAACGACAAATGGAGGCGCTCCTGAAGACCACGCCTCTCTATCACCACAACAGCTCCCTCACACAGAAGTCAAAAAAGAGCCAAACACGGAAACGCTCTGTCCCAGTTCTGACTACAGCTGAAGCAGTCAACTTCATCAAATCGGACTGAAGAGTTACACAAGCCTCAAATGTGAAAGGCACATATGTAAATAATCAACATTCTAGCTAAAAAAATAAGTTTCTTAATTAGTGCACAATGTGGTGTTTTAATACTTAATGACGGTTGTCAATTATCAAGCACTAATATGGCAAGTGATTGTACCAAGTTAAGTAAATCTTTTTATCGTTTATGTAATAAAGAAAACTAATATTCCATCTGTTATAGCTGCATTGGTCCATCTCTCTAAGCAATCAAAGAACCGATAGTAAACGGCAAACGATTGCATACTCATCTGGTCCATAATACTTTTGATCTATGAGCTACAATGGATTGGAAATAAAAAGGTAACCACTTGCAGAGGTTTATTAAACACTGACCATTGTTTCGACAGTTTTAAAACTGTCTTCTTCAGAACGCATTGTACACAGAATCACGTTATCTAGTAGCTCTGCAACAAATACATATTACTATAAATCGCCGCCCGTGGTGGCCGAGCGGTTCTAGGCGGTTCCAGGAGCTTCAGTCCGGAACCGAGCGACTGCTACGGTTGCAGGTTCGAATCCTGCCTCGGGCATGGATATGTGTGATGTCCTGAGGTTAGTTAGGTTTAAGTAGTTCTAAGTTCTAGGGGACTGATGACCTCAGATGTTAAGTCCCATAGTGCTCAGAGCCATTTTTTTACTATTAAATCACGTACTTTAATGGTGATTAATGGGTGACAGGCACACGTACTGGACAGAGTCTACAACTACCACAGAAGATACAGATAATGTGATTCTACGTACAATACCTCCCGAAGAGGACAGTTTTAAAACTGCCAAAACCCTGGTCAAGATTTAATAAGCCTGTATTTAGCAAATGGTCGGTTGTTATTTCCTATCCATTTAAGCTCCTGCAAGTACAGTTGCTGAAATACTGGCACGTTAAAAATATTAAAACTCTTGATGTACGAGTAAACTCAACTGCAGTTTTCTTCATGACTTGTCATTTGTAATAAAATATATGAGGAACTATTTTTCTGACTTTTGTCAGGCCACATATAAATTTCTGGTATCTACGAACATTTTGAATGAAGCAAGGAATATTTTCAAATAGGGAAACTCCTCCCAACATCCACAGAGTGAAATTACAACCTAAGTGCACTGCTTTGAACTCAACAAAGAAAAATACACCGGAAACAGATTTTGAGAGAACAGAGCTGTAGGTTTTTTGGCAATTGGTCGGTGACTAGAATACGTTATTAGCGGGAAATGTCTTAAAACTATCAGTTTCAGAAACTCCACGGCAGATTAAAGCTATGTGCCGGATCGAGACACAAATTCGAGACTTTTCCTTTCGCGTGCGATTGCTCCACTTACTGTGAAGTTTGGAAGGTACAAGATGAAATACTGACGGAAGTAAAGCTGTGAGGACGTGCCGTGAGTCGAGCTTGGTTAGGTCAGTAGTTGGAGCACTTGCCTGCAGAATGCAAAGACTACGAGACCAAGTCTCGGTCCGGCACACAGATTTAATAAGCCAGGAGTTTCATAGCAACGACTCTCCGCTACAGAGTGAAAATTTCATTCTGAAAGTACCACTTTAATTTACTATTGCTCACAAGTTTGAACCAGTCCAAATGGCTAAGTTAAAAATGAAATAGAAAGCGAGGAACCTAAGGAAAAATTAGCGTTATCCACCATGTGCGTTATTGGGCAGTAAAGAGAAAGTTAAAAAGGATTGTTAGGAATATGTAGTACTGCCTTACTGATTCATTATTTCTTAGTTTAATGAAAACTTCAAACATACGTGTTTTATTAGTTTGAACATGTACTTTGTGTTGCCATTTGTCACTAAGAAAAAAAGCGGTGTAATTATTTTTTCTGTCAGTATCCTATTTTGTTCTGAGAATTAAGTGGTGTCTGCTCTCGTCAAAAGGCAATCCTCTCAGAAAGGTTGCGAAACACTGATCACACCGGTGGGGGTAGCATCTGTCATATTGGACCGAAATTCAAACTCTCCGAGGAACTCACTACTACGACAGCTGAGTATGCTGGCTCTTGTTTTGTTTTATTTGAATAATGCGGTGACCAAGGTTCAGTTCAGTTATTATACACTGGTCACTCAAAAGAACATAGATATTTAATTTGTTTATAGTCACTGTGTGCGATACCAATGAACTGTTTATTACACAAACTACAGAACGGACTGCATCAACATAATTATTTGCCCTGCACCGTTTGTTCTGATTTTACCTATATGTTCTCAAAGTTTGCCTTTCCTAGTTTTCCTTTACACATGTTAATAAGTATTCTTTAGTAAACTAACAAAATAATCCAGCTAGCTCGAAGTTTACGTCCGACCAGACATTCTAACAGTCTGCACTAGTGATATTTGATACTAACACTTCAATATCTATATCTATATTGTTAACTTTTGCAAATATTCCCACTAAAATGCTGTTAATTTTACCTTTTACTTTTCAATTCATAATTCCATTTAACGTCAAATATCACAATCTTCAGTTCAAATGAGTAAAGAATCTGTCTTTCTCCCTTTTCAAATAAATTCAAACCCCGAAAACTCCATCTTCGGATGATGTAAATCATGCCGGTTTGGACCGGGTAACACTTCCTTAAAATGATCGGTAACCTTTTTAAATAACTTGGTATATTTTCAGCACTTCATTCTACGCAACACGCAAATTAGCAATCGCAACAACAATAATGAGAGCAATCACAGTATTGCGGTCGAAACTGGAGTCGGAATAGTAATCGGAATAGTAATGAGCTAACAATGTTCGTTGCGTCCGAATATGTAAAGCCAAAAACAAACTACGAGATTGCAGCTTTGTTCCCTCATAACTTTGTTTTTGGTCATTTTACTTCTTTTCAATTAAAATGTTTACTTAAATAATTCAAATAATGCTAATTAAAAATTATTATGAAAAAAAGAATTACTAAAATATTTTCATAACACTGACAGAAATGCGAGAGTGATTACAAGCGAAAGCGTAACAATACAGTGATAATAAGATCAATAATCCTAACTGTTATTCGGTGAACTTCAATTTACAGCACTTTCCCCTCTACCGACACAACAAAAGTAGTAATTACTTATAATTTATTCAGCACTGTATATTTTCGGTGTCATCTCGAGTTAAATTCGGAGAGGATACTCGTTCTTAAAGCAGCCCAGAAGTAGCTTTTCCAAAAGTTCCGTGTACGGAGTAGTGAGCAGGATTTTGCTTCTGATTTAGTCAGCTGACATCCTAAAATTATCAACAAAAAACTTTACAACGTATACTCTGCCTCTAGGAATATCACAGCATTTATATTCTCCACGGTCAGTGAAGTGTGATTATTAGCAACTTGTTTCGACATGAATGTCCAGGAAAATCGGAGGAACTTCAGATATTTTTCCGTACTGGAATACGGACCAAATGATATACGTCAGCAACGAACTGTCGGTCGCTTTAAATTACTGCGCAGGAATGAGATATTCACTATTAAATCACAAAAGTGCATAGATTAAACGCAGGAAACATTTTCGTGAGAATTAACACTATTCCAATGAAATAAAACCTTCGGTGGCAACCGAAGAGCTGAATGTCATTTTCGTCAAACTGTAGCGTATAGCGATTGGAAAGAGATGGCGTTTTATGTAATGCAGATAAAGTTTCATTCGAAGACTGAAGTATATATCTTCGACGGTAGTCTGGATGTCTGATTTTGTCTCCGCATCTCTTGGGTAACGCTATTTGCTGCGTAGCGAACTTCTGCGCCCTCTTGGGTAAGCACGTTAGCGCCGCCTTGGCGTATATTCTTCACCTCGGGCGTTTTCAGCGAATTTACTACTTGAGAGCCGGCTCCGTGACGAATTTCATCAAGTTCCTCTCCTCCAAGTGGGAGAGTAATATTGTCAGTCTCCTGCCAGAGGACTGTTACCTGACTCCATTCTACAATTACTCCTTACCCGACAGTTGGTGAAGCAGCAGATTTGCAGCAAATTCCTTGACAACTTTACACGATACGAGATGCTTATTTACATCTGCATGTGATGGCATCGAGCATGGCTGAGAAACTGAGCATGTGTCATATATAATCTTAGTTCCCTATTATTTCTATATCTGGGTGGACTACTGTTTGTTTGTGGTATTAAAGAATTTGTTGAGGGTTTTATAGCCGTCAGAAAGTGCAAAGGTTTCAATTTTGTTACACACTTCATATTATGATACATTGTTTAATAGAATGATACTTAATAGCAGCCCAGGGTCGCACAACGCCCAGCCAAACCACGAACTACCTAAACCCCTAGCTACACCATCAGGTGAAGCCTAGCCACCAAATGTACAGCGCAGTAAGCGGAAAATGTAGCATGTACTACACCTTTACGATAAAAGAAGAGAAGGATTAACTGGAATAAAAATTAAGAATATTGATTTGCTTGAAAGTGACAGTAACACATAGAGTATGTAAGATAAGTGAGATGGAAAAGATTGAGAGACAGAGACAAGGAAATTTTAAAGTGAATATCAAGTAATCTTTGGAGAGGGGCAAAGGAGAGGGGCTATCTTACAAGATACATATGGGAAAGCTGCACAGAATAACTAACAGACATCAATCGGGGTTACATCAAATATCTTTATGATACCGTTAGCCAGATGCATGAGGGCAGAAGATACGGATGCTTAAGAGAATCCAGTACTATAGAAATAAGGAAAACTTACTATGTTTATTTTCCGCATAACATTGAAATGAAGAGATAATGTAACTTCATCTAAAGAAGTTCACATTATTTACTCTTTCTCTAGGCATTACTTACAACTGAGAGGTATTGCCTTTCATGCTAAAGGTAAAATTTCAGTTAAAAATACAAATCATTCAAAAATGTTCAGTGTATTAGGGATGGACGGAATATTTGATTTTGACAGTATGATATTCCTTTGGGAATGATTGAAGCATCTTCCGTTTATATTAAACTTCCACCACTACGAAAAATGAGTGGTCGTAGGACAATGAAATTTTGGCGAAACATTTGTAAGGGCATGTATAAGAGAAAAAACGAATAAAACGTTGAAATAAACATTATTAATTTCCACACGAGAGCGTAAAATTTGTTAATTGCGTAACATGTTTACGTTCCATGTTACACACTTTGCTCATTGACAACTATCCGCATTCACGACAACCTGCAATCACACTCGTGCGGCTACCTCCTCCCCCTATGCTCGTCTTCAACTTCCAACATGTGAAAGTGACCCGTTGCTAAACCCTGTCTTTCAGGTGACCTCAGGGCCGTAAACGAGACGGGTTTGAATCAAGTGATCTTGATGGAAACTCAATTTGTAACGATCAGCCAATGATTGTGTACGGAGTAAGCGAGCAATGTGAGGTGGTGAATCATGCAGCACAATTGTTTTGATAAAACGACTTCGTGAGTAAAGTCTTGATCGGCATGTACGCCGCCGTCCATTACCGGAGCCTAAAGACAAGTCATGACACTAATGCTATTAATAACGCAAATCCTGCAGCTCAGACTCTGAACAGCATTCGTATAAAGTTCCGTACCAAATAAGGTAAACGATTTCCGTCTATACTGGCTCGGGTAGCGAATGTTTAACTATAGCCAGCCTATACATCATATCTCAAATGGGGCATCCACTAGGAAGTTGGGAGTGGTAAGTTAGGGGAAAATAAAACTTGACATTTAAAACAGTAAAGAAATTTATTTGGAAATATCAGCTGAAATCAAATACCCTAAAAATTCCGGTATTCCACTTTCTTTTTTATTACAAAACGCTTGCCTGCAGCAGCTGGATGAATATCTGTTACAGATCAAAGAATTAAAAAGAACTGGAAGATCGATAATGCTAGTTAGTGAGTACTCATAATTTAACAAAAAGAGTTCCCTCTTAAAACAGTATTCAGGGATATGAATAGCATCTTAAAATTATTGATAGATCAGTAACCTGATTACAGGAGGTATATAAAGGTATAGCCTTCACCGAGCCAGGTTAAATCTATACACCACAAACAATATTAAAACCAGAAAAAAATTACATAAGACATATTGATGAGAAGCAACATTCAAGGTTTAAGACCGGCCCAAATGAACCAATAGGCCGTCATAGCCAATGGCTAAAAGAACAAGTGGCCGCAGTACAACTTATCAGTACTGTTAACAAAATGGGGACACTATTGCGCGAACAAGCGGACTCAACATATTGAACTTCAAACAAGATCCATACTTCACACTCAAGAATACGTTTTCAATAACCGTAAACGTCAGGCAAATTGCTACATTTCGCAAAAAAGTGAAACAGGCAATTACTGGGCAAAAAAATTACACCCCAAAATGTGTTTTAATTGTACCATTATTTAAAGAAATGAACAGCAGATTAAAGAAAGATACCAGTGACTTAGAGATTGAGAGACTCTTCTGCCCTTTGCTTAACAAAACCACTTCACCCCACTCAGCACACATAAATGTGGCCAACTGGGCAACACAGACCAGTTCGTGAGATAAAAAATAGGAAACTTGACCTTGACCGTGCACTACACTCACGTGCCAGACACTTTTCAAACACATAAACGCCAAAAGGCACGTGCTGCAGTCTGACGTCGACAAAAGGACACAATAACGCCACTACGGGTGACACCTCCCTTGGTATTTGGTACGCTTAGCAACTGGGCGTAATCACGACGCAGTACCAAGCAAGATGTTCGCAAAGAAATCCATAGCCGTCCTTGTTCCTCCCTATATAGCGATGGACCAGACAGAAAAGGGGAACAAAGGCATGTTGAATTTCGAGCGTCATGTTTCTCAGAAAAGGAAGCTAAACAATCAAAGACCCGATTACAAGACAGCACAGCGCCGAGAAATGTTCGTCGGTTTACTGTCGCAATGAACGGGCACTTCGGCTGCTCAGTAACTTCTTCCTGCAGTTAACTGCAATATAGAACTGCTTAAGAGCCAAGGCAAAAAGGAGGTTGTTTCGTGACTACCAAATCTATCGTGCTATCGGTCGGGATCGTTAGCGCACATGGCTCAAAATTTGCGAGTAAAATGGAAACATTAATACCTTGTAAAATGTTGTATGTTTACTTGTCAGGTGTTTGAATCAGAGCAGTAACTTGAATCGAAGTGCAGTAAAGACAGAGTGGCAAAAAGGAGCTAACTGTGTCTCATACTCTGATAAACCAATCGTTACAGCATGCAAAATAACTCAGTGGAAATGTTATCTATTGTTGTTCTGTCGATTCACTGTATTCTTGATGAGGAGGCAATAGTTTTCAGGATACCCTACTCAACAAGAATGGCGGGAGTCGGCAGCTTAGCAATGTATATCATTTCCTATGATCATTTGTTTGTGCTATAACCACTGGGTCATCAGTGAATGGGACAAAAGAGCTCCTTTCTGCCATTCCGTCACGTCTGTACGTCAACTCACCGCACTGCACCGATTACATACAGTCAACAACATAGCACAAGGGCAAGCTGAAAAGTAATGAGTCCGAAAAGATTTTAAATAAAACAGTCGTAATTAACATTTTACATCTGTCTTTGTCATGTCTAATATTTTAAGCCGTCTTCGGTTGTTGGTTGGTTTGTGGGATTAAAGGGACCAGACTGCGATGGTGCCGTCTTCGACTAGAGGTCTCCAAACTGTAGTGTATTTCAGGAGTGTGTAAAGTAACTATGTCAGTGTGTGCGAAACAGAATAGTGTAATGGAGTTTGCAGTTCGAAGATTTCATCCGCACGTGGAGCTCCCTCTCTTTCAGCATGACATGACTAGACTTCACGCGAACGCTGCGACATCTGCAGCAATGTTCACTGTCAACGATCATCCTTCATACAGTCCCTACTTGCTTCCTTCCCTTTTCCATCTCTTTCCAAAACCCAAAGAACACCATCAAGGACTCTACTTTGCCAACGATGAAGGGGTGCTGGCAGTGGTGAGGCTGTGGCTGTGTCAACAAAAGCAAATATTCCACAGTGATGGTATCAACAAACTGGTCATTCGTTTCCAGAATGAGATTTTCACTCTGCAGCGGAGTGCGCGCTAATATGAAACTTCCGGCAGATTAAAACTGTGTGCCGGACCGAGACTCGAACTCGGGAACTTTGCCTTTCGCGGGCAAGTGCTCTACCAACTGAGCTACCCAAGCACGACTCGCGCCCCGTCTTCACAACTTTACTTCTGCCAGAGTGAAAATCTCATTCTGGAAACATACCCCAGGCTGTGGCTAAGCCATGTCTCCGCAATATCCTTTCTTTCAGGAGTGCTAGTTCTGCAAGGTTCGCAGGAGAGCTTCTGTAAGGTTTAGAAGGTAGGAGGCGAGGTACTGGCAGAAGTATAGCTGTGAGGACGGGGCGTGAGTCGTGCTTGGGTAGCTCAGTTGGTAGAGCACTTGCTCGCGAAAGGCAAAGGTCCCGAGTTAGAGTCTCGGTCCGGCACGCAGTTTCAATCTGCCAGGAAGTTTATGGTCTTTCGTTGTTAAAAATGAGTTCGTCTCCAGGGTGACTATGTTGAGAAATAAAGATGTGGACATAGATAACAACGATGCAGAACGTTAATAAAGTTCGTTTTATTTCAAAGTATTTTAAGAGTTTTCACACAACAAATCCGGAGGAATTACTTTATAGCATGCCTTCGTACCTATCACTTCACTGGTGCAACTTACGCCAGCATGGAACCAGCTTAATACCATCTACAGCGCTCCAGTGTGCTCTTTTAAGCGGATCTCCTATGTTTGGTCCAGTGAGCTCATATCTCATCAGCTTAAGTCCGTTCGAATGAGATGTTTCACTTGCTGGGTCCCAACTCAACGATCGCGCAGCTGCCCCATATCGAGAGGATGAAATATCGAATGCAACTGAGCCCAAACTGAATGCATCTGACAGTTAACAAGAGAAATACGGATAGGTGTTACATATGAGAGTAATGCAAAATCTGGTGTTAGAAATATTAGCACGGACGTAACTTTTGCTCTGCAATAGAATCAACTGCATGCTGGTAATACAGCAGTACGCCCCTAAAATTGAAATGCAAGATCTAGCATACAATTGATCTTCATGAAAGTAGCGTCATTACTTAAATTATCTGTCATTTTTCATCTTTATCGATCAAACTCATTTTCTGTGAGTAGTGTACCAAAGGGACTAATGCTACAGTTTTCATTTATTCAAGATGTCAATACGGCAGACCCTCCGCCCACCCTTCCCCCATGTCCCCTGGTGTAGAGGTGGCAATTAGATACGGAATACCCCTTCCACTCCCAACCATTCTCTCCCCACCTAGAAAAATGGTGAGAAAAGTTGCTTAGTGTGTGCTGAGCTGCTGGTACATACGGTGGATTTTTCTTTGTTTTGATTGCTATCCTATTCTAAAATTTTCTTCATTCAATCATTTTCAAGGTTAAAATTGGTGGTAAACACAAAATTTTGGTGGAAAAAGCTTACAAAGCGTACAACTGATGAGATGTTGGTTTCAGAGCGAGAGGAGTTTCAAAAATGTTCAGATGTGTGTGAAATCTTATGGGACTTAACTGCTAAGGTCATCAGTTCCTAAGCCTACATACTACTTAACCTAAATTATCCTAAGGACAAACACGCATACCCATGCTCGAGGGAGGACTCGTACCTCCATCGGGAACAGCAGTGCAGTCCATGACTGCAGCGCCTTAGACCGCACGGCTAATGCCGCACGGTGAGAAGGGTTTAATAACTGTGTTACCTGTAAGCATGCAGTGAAAGACTCTGCCTATAGCGTCCTACATGAGGACTCGAAAGCATAGATAATAGAGGAGCATAAGAAGAAGAATACTTTTCACTAATAAGAGCGTTTGGAGATGCATTTTCCAACTAATTCATATGGTGCTTTTGCTGGAACTGTCTGAAATGCCCAGTCAATACGCCTAAGAGGTGAGTGTGCCGTCTTCCACAGCCCAGGCTGTTTAACCTAGTTTCCGATACTGCCACCAGAGTGTGCTCATAATTTTGACTCATGGGTGCAAAAATTGGCAGGAACCAACAACAACACTTCATCCGGTCATCTGATAGTGACGTCAGGGATATAAGGCGTGCACAGCAGCTCACTGGCCTCAATCAGTGGAAGGATCATGTCAACAACAGCCGCAGCCGAGATCGTCCAGCAATCCCCAGCAGAATAGGAAGAAGTGGAAGAGCAAGAACTAATTACTTATCCCTCTGCTGTTCTTTCTTCTTCTTTTCCCTGGTCTCTTTATTTGTCCCACATGTAACAGTTCTTCTTCTTTTTTGTTCTACAGCTCATGTGACCTCCAGCATGCCAGGACTTGCAGCAGCGGCAATAGCCTCCGACTTGTCGAGACCTGTAGCAGGGTTGGTGACCCGCAGCACTTGGGCTTCTGTAGTGTATCTGGTCAGCATGTTTGTGCAGTTCAAGGGGCTGCTGTTGTCCATGCCACTCATCAGTGAAGACATCCAGCCTGTCTCCATCTGTAGAAATGTGCTGAAGGTCTCATGGAGCACGGTGCAGGTCAGTTCTGCACTCTGACATATGCACCACCCATTGAACTGTGGAACATTCCAGTAATACTGCAACGACAGAGTATAGCTGTAGTGAATGAGAAGATACTAATTGGTCCCAGTGAGCTACTGCTGTTCACTTCCACATATAATTTAATTGCTATTGATCAAAGTGTCCGAATATAGGCAGAGGAGCGGCACCCAGAGACTCAAGTGTGGTGACTGAGATCTAAAACACCAATGAAGAGTTTTTAAGTACATTTTACTGAGCTTGAATACGAAGAACTGTGTTGTGCAATACCCAACATCAGTAAGCAGATGACTGCAGAGGACAACCCATCCCCCCCTCCCCCCCCCCCTCCCGCCACGCAAGACACTTTCAGTGCTGGTGTAACGTTGTCTGTCACCTGAATGTATGATGATGCAGCATTCGGGGTGAAATATGGAGACTGGTATATTTATTTAAAGCATTCCATTGTATCGAACTTATTTGGGTAAGGATAATGATATCACTTGTGTTAGAGAGACTGAAGTGATTGCTACCATGAATTCTAGCTGTATACAATGATGTCTTGAGCTGTCTTCGTGAGTGTAGGACACATTTTGATGATTTACAATAGTTCTGTAGTTGATATATCGAAACAGTGCCAAAGGCTGCTTTGAGTGGCATGGAGTCCACCTACATTAAACTTACAGGTGGAATACATTAATTCTGTGGTGCTCCTAGCGATTTTAGGGAAATATGTGCTAAACTTTGTTCATACAAAGACCTGTTATTTGCTAAACACTGTGAAAAACGAACCAGTGAACTTTTCTGATGATGATGTAATGCAACCCATCTATGACTGCTGAAAAATGTACATTATTACAAACCAAGTGATTTTCCCTTATCTCTCATTAGAATGTTACTAAGTTGTAATTAGCCCATCCAGTTAGCAGCGCAGTCTAACACACTACTTTCCTGATGGGAAGGCGTGCCGATCCATGGCACAAATCTGCCCGGCAGATTAGTGTCCAGATTCGGTGTGCCGGCCAGTCTGTGGATGGTTTTTAAGTCGGTTATTCATCTTCCTCGGTGAATGCGGGCTGTTTCCCCTTATTCTGCCTCAGTTATACTATGTCGGCAATTGCTGCACAAACATTTTCTCAACATACGTGTTCACCATGCAACATTGGGGTTACACTCATCTGGTGTGAGACCGTCCGGTGAGGGCGGCGGGGGGCGGGGGTGGGTAGGGGGAGGGTCCTGTGGGGCCAAACCGTACAATAACCCTGGATTAGATGTGGGCGGCGGTGGGGTGGGTGGACTGCTGTAGCATGTTGAGGGTTGTGTACCATTGCAGTCTATGGTAGGGACGAAGCCTCTTTGTCGTTTCTATGTTGGAATCATTTACACCATAATCGCTGACAATATCTAGAGTAGAATTTCCAGAATGCCACAACAGCAAGTTTCCACAGTCATTTCATCCTCAGGTTGTGCTGTGGAATGTAAATAAGTGAATATGCAACAGTGAATGCTTAGCATGGAAACAGTAAACTTCATTGTCATTACAGCCAATGACTTCTTCAGTTACTGTCAAAGGTAAAGATAGATGACACATCCATGGGTTTTTATGTACATCTATGAAAAGATGTGAGTGGACAAATTCTCTCGGATGTGAATGTAGCCATTTTAGCTCATTTAGTAAAGTGACACATATTATAACAAAATAATTTTCTATAAAATCCCATTACAAACCAACACCTGATGTAGATGCTATCATAATGGGATGGGTAAAGCTTCCTCATCACAAGGATTTTGTTGTAAGTGACTGGTCCTGCGATGGTATGGGAGACCAGTAGAAAAAAAGAAGAAGAATGGGATAATGCTTCCCAATAATATACAGGTACGAGCAATAACTGTGGGTACATCCAACTGCAGCAAGACAAATGTTCCCATGTCATTGCAAACACTCAGTTGAAGTCTGCTTTGAGCATGTTTGTGTACTTTCAAAAACGCTGTTTCAACGTAAATAGCAACTATTAAAGGGGGTATTACTAGGGGTCAATGGTGTAACGTATCTGACATTCAGTGAAATCAGTAATATTCCCCCACCAGAAAATGTAACTCCAAACACCATGGTCATATTCGACGATGTTTCTATGGAAAACCAAGATAAAAAACGAAGATATTACTGTATTGGCTGCAATGTAGGCCTTGACGTATTTTATTTGAGAATATTCGAGAATCCCAAAACACTCCGTTAAGAATAATGCAAACATCATTATAGTTTCAAACAAGACAATTTGAATTTAAGGCACATTTACCAAGCACATGTACGATCTGATATGTCATTCAACTAATTTGTGAACATCTATGGATATAGCTGGACTCACACACATTACAGGTTTCTTTTGACTGATAAAACAAGAAAACTAAATGATGGTAAGTGTAAACGAAACTTCCAACAATTAATATATAGGGTGGTCCATTGATAGTGACCGGGCAAAATATCTCACAAAATAAACATCAAACGAAATAACTACAAAGAACGAAACTCGTCTAGCTTGAAGGGGAAAACCAGATGGCGCTATGGTTGGCCCGCTAGATGACGCTGCCATAGGTCAAACGGATATCAACTGTGTTTTTTAAATAGGAACTCCCATTTTATTACATATTCGTGAAGTACGTAAAGAAATATGAATGTTTTAGTTGGACCACTTTTTTCGCTTTGTGATAGATGGTGCTGTAATAGTCACAAACATATGGTTCACAATTTTAGACGAACTGTTGGTACAGCTAGCTTTCTTAAATAAAAATACGGAACGTAGGTACGTTTGAACATTTTATTTCGGTTGTTCCAATGTGAAACATGAACCTTTGTGAACTTTTCATTTCTGAGAACGTCTGCTGTTACAGCGTGATTACCTGTAAATACCACATTAATGCAATAAATAATCAAAATGATGTCTGTCAACCTCAATGCAATTGGCAATACGTGTAACGACATTCCTCTCAACAGCGATTAGTTCGCCTCCCGTAATGTTCGCACATGGTTGACAATGCGCTAATGCATGTTGTCAGGCGTTGTCGGTGGATCATGATAGAAAATACACTACTGGCCATTAAAATTGCCACACCAGGAAGATGACGTGATACAGACGCGAAATTTAACCGAAAGAACGAAGATGTTGTGATATGCAAATGATTAGCTTCTCAGAGCATTCACACGAGGTTGGCGCCGGTGGCGACACCTACAACGTGCTGACATGACGCAGGTTTCCAACCGATTTCTCGAACACAAACAGCAGTTGACTGGCGTTGCCTGGTGAAACGTTGTTGTGATGCCTCGTGTAAGGAGGAGAAATGCGTACGATCACGTTTCGACTTTGATAAAGATAGGATTGTAGCCTATAGCGATCGCGCTTTATCGAATCGCGACATTGCTGCCTGCGCTGGTTGAGATCGAATGACTGTTAGCAGAATATGGAATCGGTGGGTTCGGGAGGGTAAGACGGAACGCCCTCCTTGGTGCATCGGCCTCGTATCACTAGCAGTCGAGATGACAGGCATCTTATCCGCATGGATGTAACGGATCGTGCAGTCACGTCTCGATCCCGGAGTCAACAGATGGGGAAGCTTGCAAGACAACAACCATCTGCACGAACAGTTCGACGACGTTTGCAGCAGCACTGACTATCAGCTCGGAGACCTTGGCTGTGGTTACCCTTGACGCTGCATCACAGACAGGAGTGCCTGCGATAGTGTACTCGGCGAATGTGGCCGAGCGGTTCTAGGCGATTCAGTCAGGAACCGCGCGACCGCTACGGTCGCAGGTTCGAAACCTGCCTCGGGCATGGATGTTTATGATGTCATTAGGTTAGTTAGGTTTAAGTAGTTCTAAGTTCTAGGGGACTGATGACCTCAGATGTTAAGTCCCATAGTGCCCAGAGCCATTTTTTTTTGATAGTGTACTCAACGACGAACCTGGGAGCACGAAAGACAAAATGTCATTTTTTCGGATGAATCCAGGGTCAGTTTACAGCATCATGATGGTCGCATCCGTGTTTGGCGACATCGCGGTGAACTCACATTTGAATCGTGTATCAGTCATCGCCATACCGGTGTATCACCCGGCGTGATGGCATGGGGTGCCATTGGTTACACGTCTCGGTCACCTCTTGTTCACATTGACGGCACATTGAACAGTGGACGTTACGTTTCAGATGTGTTACAACCCGTGGCTCTACCCTTCATTCGATCTCTGCGAAACCTTTTATTTCAGCAGGATAATGCACGACCTGGAGGTCCTGTACGGGCCTTTCTGGATACAGAAAATGTTCGACTGCTGCCCTGGCTAGCACATTCTCCAGATCTCTCGCCAACTGAAAACGTCTGGTCTATGATGGCCAAGCAACTGGTCAGTCACTACTCTTGATGAACTGTAGTATCGTGTTGGGGCTGCATCGGCAGGTGTACCTACACACGCTATCCACGCTCTGTTTGACTCAATGCCCAGGCGTATCAAGGCCGTTATTACGGCCAGAGGTGGTTGGTACAAATGGTTCAAATGGCTCTGAGCACTATGGGACTTAACATCTGAGGTCATCAGTACCCTAGAACTTAGAACTACTTAAACCTAATTAACCTAAGGACATCACACACAACTATGCCCGAGGCAGGATTCGAACCTGCGACAGTAGCAGTCGATTGGTTCCGGACTGACCGCCTAGAGAGGTGGTTGTTCTGGGTACTGATTTCTCAGGATCTATGTACCCAAACTGTGTGAAAATGTAAGCACATGTCAGTCCTAGTATAATATATTTGCCCAATGAATACCCGTTTATCATCTACATTTCTTCTTGGTATAACAATTTAAATGTCCCGTAGTGGATTCTTAATATTGTGTTTGATATTAGCACACTTCTAACGGACAACAATACAATTTTTGGCAGTGTTAGTCTGCTTTATATGTACCCATTGCTCCGTCGTTGGTTATTTAGTGGCTAAGTAGAAGAATTCATTAACTTATTCAACTTCGTCATCCCTAATTCTGGTAAGTGACTCGCTGTTCTCGTTTCTGCTGCTTCCCATTACTTTCTCGCTCATGACTTTACTTTCAATTATTATTCTGTACACACAAGAGTAACAATATCATTCAAAAGATGCTGTAATCCTCCTTCACGTTCACTGAGGATACCAGAAACATCAGCGAATCTTATCATTGACATCCTCACGCCCAGTATTTTAGTCCCACTTTCCAGCCTTGTTTATATTTCTGTTATTGCTCATTCGACGACTTCACACCTTTGTTAATGCGAGCACTTCGTTGTTGATCCTCCCCTCTTAATTGTCCTTTGGGCTCTTGCGCATATTTCATATTACAGGTCTTTTCCTATACCTTACTCATATTTTCTCAGAATCTCATCTTTTAGCATTTTACATTGCCGAACGCTATTTTCATGTCGGCAAATCCTACAAAAGAGTCTTGATTTTTCTTGAGTCCCGCTGCCATTACAAGCCACTCCAGAACAGCTTCTCTGGTGCCTTTGTGTTCCCTAAAGCCAAAGTGATAGTCGTCTAACAGGTTCTCAGTTTTTTCCGTTGCTGTTGCTGTTGTGGTCTTCAGTCCAGAGACTGGTTTGATGCAGTTCTCCATGCTACTCTATTTTAAGCAAACTTCTTCATCTCCAAGTAAGTACTGCAATCTACATCATTCTGAATCTGCTTAGTGTATTAATCTCTTGACCTCCCTCTACGATTTTTACCCTCCACGATGCCCTCCAATACTAAATTGGTAATCCCTTGTTGCCTCAGAACATGTCCTACCAACTGATCCCTCCTTCTAGTCAAGTTGTGCCACAAATTTTTCCCCAATTCTGTGCAGTACATCATTAGTTATGTGATCTAACTATCTTATCTTCAACATTCTTCTGTAGCACCATATTTGGAAAGCTCTTATTCTCTTCTTGTCGAAACTATTTATCATCCATGTTTGACTTCCATAAATGGCTACGCTACATACAAATACTTTCAGGAACGCTTTCCTGACACTTAAATCTTTACTCGATGTTAACAAATTTCTCTTCTTCATAAACGCTTTCCTTGCCATAGCCAGTCTACATTTTATATTCCCTCTACTTCGACCATCATCATTTATTATGCTCCCCAAATAGCAAAACTCCTTTACTACTTTAAGTGTCTCATTTCCTAATCTAATTCTCAGCATCACCCGACTTAATTCGACTACATTCCATTACCCTCGTTTGCTTTCGTTGAAGTTCATCTTATAGCCACCTTTAAAGACAATGTCCATTCCGTTCATCTGCTCTTCTAATCCCTTTGCTGTCTCTGACCAAATTACAATGTCAACGACGAATCTCAAAGTTTTTATTTCTTCTCCATGGATTTTGATTCCTACTCCGATTTTTTCTTTTGTATCCTTTACGGTTTGCTCAATGTACAGATCGAATAACATCGGGGATAGGCTACTACCCTGTCTCACTCCCTTTCCAATCATGCCCCTGAACCATCATAACAGCCATCTGGTTTCTGCACAAACGGTAAATAGCTTTTCGCTCCTTGTATTTTACCCCTGCCACTTTCAGTATTTGATAGAGAGTATTCCAGTCAACATTGTCAAAAGCTTCCTCTATGTCTAGAAATTCTAGAAACGTAGGTTTGCGTTTCCTTAATCTAAGATAAGTCATAGATTCAGTATTGCCTCACGTTTCCAACATTTCTAAGGAAGCCAAACTGATCTTCCCCGAGGTCGGCTTCTACCAGTATTCCATTCGTCTTTAAAGAATTCGTGTTAGTATTTTGCAGCTGTGACTTATTATACTGATAGTTCGGTAATTTTCACATCTGTCAACCCCTGCTTTCTTTGGGATTGAATATCATGCCACCCGGGATTAGCAGAGCTGTCTAGGCGCTAGAGTCATGGACTGTGCAGCTGATCCCGGTGGAGGTTCGAGTCCTCCCGCGGGCATGGGTGTGTGTTTTTGTCCTTAGGATAATTTAGGTTAAGTAGTGCGTAAGCTTAGGGACTGATGACCTTAGCAGTTCTGTCCCATGAGATTTCACACACTTTTTTTATGATATTCTTCTTAAAGTCTGAGGGTATTTCGCCCGTCTCATACATCTTGCTCACCAGATAGTAGAGTTTTGTCAGGACTGGCTCTCCCAAGGCTGTCAGTAGTTCTAATGGACCGTTGTCTACTCCTGGGGCCTTCTTTCGACTTAGGTCTTTCGGTGCTCTGTCTAACTCTTCACGCAGTATCATACCTCCCATCTCATCTTCATCTACATACTCTTCCATTTCCATAATATTGTCCTCAAGTACATCGCCCTTGTATAGACCCTCCATATACTCCTTCCATCTTCCTGCTTTCCCTTCTCTGCTTAGAACTGAGTTTCCATCTGAACTCTTGCTATTCATACAAGTGCTTCTGTTTTCTCCAAGGGCCTCTTTAATTTTCCTGTAGGCAGTATCTATCTTACCCCCAGTGAGATATGCCTCTACACCCTTACATTTGTCCTTTAGTCATCCCTGTTTAGCCATTGACGCTTTCTGTGTATCTCATTTTTGACACGTTTGTATTACTTTTTGTTTGCTTCATTTACTGCATTTTTATATTTTATCCCTTCAGCAATTCTACTAGCCCTTGTATTTTTACCTACTTAATCCTCTGCTGCCTTCATTATTTCATCCCTCATAGCTACCCATTCTTCTCCTACTGTTTTTGTTTCCCCCATTCCTGTTCTGTCAGTTTATCCCGGTCCCATCTCCTTAAATTTCCATATTATTCTTGTCAGCAACTTGAATGAATGGCTATGATATTGCAATATTTCTATTATTAGTAAGAACTATGCATTGTTCTTTTCGACGTACATGCGTGTCCGAAAGACACTTTTTCTTCACAACACAACCACTGAAATGTCGTATTTGTCTGACAATACCAGGCAGAGACTTTCAATTAAATTGTTTTCCCCTGTACTGGAATTACGTAATGTGTATACGAGTACACGTTGTGACCCAGAAACGACGAGATATGGAAGTTTGGATCTAGTCATGTTTCGTGCACTGATGGGCAACTTGGTTAAACTGACCACTCGCATGAAGCGGAGAAATCCTGATCAGTGTCCCGTTCAGACACACATTGTTCATGTATTTTTCTGTCCGTACCATGTAGCGACTTTCAATGAAAATGTCCTTCTCTGTCTGGGAATTACATAACTTATGTACCAGCACAAATTGTGACGCAGAAACGGCATATGGAACTTCGGGCTATAGCAGTTCAATATGCCTCTCGCGTAATTCGGGAAATCTTGGTTCGAGTCCTGGTGCGGCACAAATTTTCACTTTCATCATTCCCTCATACAGCTGATTGCTCGCATTCACAACTGCGAATAGGTTTCACGCATTGGACGCGTGATGGCTCTCTTAATCTGATTGTTTGGTCATTCCCGTCGGGTCTTTCTCTCTTCGAAATTGTGTGGATGATGCTTTTCCGTAGGTCTGACGGTATATCGCCTGTCTCATACAGTCCACCTACCAGTTTGAATAGTCCTTCTGTTACCACTTTCCGCAGCCACGATTTATGGAAGGAAAAATCGTGGGCACGTTAAGATCGTAGTCAAACCCTACCCGTAAACGGTTCGTCACTTGGAATGTCTGGTGCGTCTGACTGCTTACCAAGATGTTCAGCCTTGGAGCCGACAGTACCATATCACGTTCCTTGAAGCGAGTGTCACCCGCATGGAGTATCTCCGAAACTGATGAAGGTTTTATATGTTTGTTATTATAAATTATTTATTTATTGGTTTTACAAACAAAATCGGCAATCTTCTTACAAAATACGTGTTGTATAAGAGAAACTGTAGTGGTAAAATCATTCAGTCAGTGCATTTATAAAACCAATATACAGTGTCGATTATCTTTGCCACAGCTACTATAATCTATGCTCAGAACTCACCGCTTAACCCCTAAAAAAAGATATCTGGTTTATGTGACGTATTGTTAATGAGATGGGAAATTTTATATGGCAATTATTTATAGAGCTACTGATACTCTGGCAGTAAAAGAGTTATCGTAACTACTCACAGGTAACGATGTATTGATGTATTACTACATATCGTATTACTGCTGTGAAAATAATGCTGAGTTGCTCTGTCTCATGCTATAGTACGCAGTCGACTGTAAACCTTCCACAAAAAAGATTTTTTTCTGTGAGTGTGCGATGGATTCCTGGACACCTCGAAAGTTTTCATGGTTCACTTACCATTGCCAGCTTCTTGCACCGCAACCTCAGCAGGCGCCCGACTACATTCACTCATTCAAATTCACAGATTTTTTCCTTACAGTAGTAACTCTCTCTGCTCTTTCGTGGACTTTTAGCAAAACGTATTGTTTAAAAGGCCTCGTCCTGAGCATCATGGCTCCTATTTATCACATACTACAGTTCAAAAATGGCTCTGAGCACTATGGGACTTAACATCTTAGGTCATCAGTCCGCTAGAACTTAGAACTACTTAAAACTAACTAACCTTAAGACATCACTCACATCCGTGCCCGAGGCAGGATTCGAACCTGCGACCGTAGCAGTCCCGCGGTTCCGGACTGCAGCGCCTAGAACCGCACGACCACCGCGGTCGGCCATACTACAGTTATCGTTAATAGTTCGTGGGGTGTCGCTCTTAACGAAGGGTCCACAGCTCGTGGTCGTGCGGTAGCGTTCTTGCTTCCCGCGCCCGGGTTCCCGGGTTCGATTCCCGGTGGGGTCAGGGATTTTCTCTGCCTTGTGATGACTGGGTGTTGCGTGATGTCCTTAGGTTAGTTAGGTTTAAGTAGTTCGAAGTTCTAGGGGACTGATGACCATCGATGTTAAGTCCTATAGTGCTCAGAGCCATTTGAACCATTTTCTTAACGAAGAGCTTTATTTTCTTGCTAAGACTCCTTGTGTTTTTCAACGTAGTAGTTCATCGGCTTGTATTAGCCGTACTCTGTTCTTCGGTCGTAATGAATGGCATGAATGAAAAGTACTGCAGCCTGCATTTGAACTACCATATTGTGAGGATGTGTTCAATGGTAGGCATTTCGGCCTCTTTCATCCAGGACAGTCATAAGGCCAATAGGTCATAAGGCCTGTGTGCAACACACAGAGGTAATGAAGGATTAAATTTGTCGTGTTACTTAAATTTACTTCGTCTAATGTATTAACGTGCACCTCTAGTACGAAATGTACGTATCATTTTATTAGCAGTCCTAGGATCTTTTGAACGCTACCAAAGACAACGCATTATTTGGCAATGCCAAATCGTACAGCAGATTTTTGTTTCATGTAAAAGGTTAGAAGAAATCTAGCTGCCTAAAATCGATAGAGTTGTACTGATTGAAGATTTTGGAACTGAGTATTCAACAAAAATAGAAAGGAGAACAGATTAAATACGGCTGTAAGGAACCCTCCAAACATTCTTCTTATTACATATGTTTTGAAACTTGTGGCTGATTGCTCCATAACGGAAATCTCAGTGCTGGATGATATTTTACTTTTGTTCCTTACTCTGGTATCTACAGGTTAACTCGTACCATTCATGCATTTGGGAACGAAGCAGCGATTTATTTTGCCCGTAAGCGGTGTAACGTTCAGATGAAAACTGTATGCAGGACGTATATGGCTTAAAAACTATCGGTATCAATACCTCACAACTGCACGATACTCATGAATATTAATGTCGTTGAAAAGTTACAAAGACTGACTAGTAGGAATATTGTCAGCTGGAAATACTACCATGCAGGATCTTAACTTCAGCTCTTAATCTAGAAGTGAACATGTTTTTTTTTTGTTTTTTTTTTTCTGGCGGAGATTAAAACCGGGCATTATACTGTGGTGACTTTTAGATGCATTATGTGTTCCCTGTAACTATAGAAAGAAACTGAAATAAATTTTAGATATACACATGAACAAGAGTAGCACATTAGGTCGTTATTTCGTATTTCGTGGCAAAGAAAACATATTTTGGCTCTGAAATAAGCGTATTTAATCATTTGCAACGAGTTCAGAGCACCAAAGTAGAAAAATAAACATTTGTGTAAATACAGAATAGTCTGTTTCCCAAGGGGGTTATTCAAAGCGCCTATGAACAACGTCAATATGTATTCAAGCGTCGTCTTTCTCGGATGCAGGATTAGATCCATCGTGGCGTATCATCTATGAGATCATCAAACCAGCCCCGGCCCAAATTGTCCCACCCGTCAGTGGTGATTCTGTGTAAGAGGCTCAAAGTACTTGGCCGTCGTCGAAGTCAGCTCCTTTCATTCAACCCTACAGATACTCGATTGAAATCCTGTCCGGGGAACAGACAGGACACTCTATTCTGGCGATCCTACCGTACTGAAAGAAGGTGATCACGATAACAGCACGACGAGCTCGCTAGTTATTATCCATCAAGTTGAATTTGTCACTAAATTATTGGCGATCCGATCCCACTATTGGTTGCAGATTTTGTCGCAGTTCTGTGGAGTAATGAGACTGCCCCCAACAACAAAGAGAGGTGGATTGAGGATGCCACCGCAGACCATCACTCCATCACCAACCTCCTCATATGAGACACGGTTTTGGAGGTGATCGATATCACTCGGTTGTTTCCAGACACGTACAGGGTACAAACAGATCCGAGTTTCGCCCGTAAACAACGTCTGACGCTAAACCTGGGAGTCCATGGTGTTGTAATGAACATCAGGAAGCTCGCAATGATTTTCGTGAATGGGGGATCGCATTATTCTAACAGTTTGGTGCGACACATCAGGCTCTGTAGCTTCATCGAACGCCCAATTCATTTCTAGAGCACTCAGCCCATAGTTCTTTTGAACAAAAAGTAGTAGATATTGTTCATTCTGTTCACCTGTTAAACATGGACGGCCTGTGAAGTTTAAGTCCTCAACAATAACTGGCAATTGGAAACGATTCCATGTACTCATCACATCACTTTGACTCCGATACATTCGTCGAACAACTTCTCTGGTTGAGTACCTTCTACGCGTAACGCGATGATGTTCACCGGATCATTGGTGGCATGATAGATGTTTTTTAATTCTTTTCTAATTTACTAGCCTTCATGATGTGCCAATACTGCCATTTCAGCAAGTTATATTGCTGTTGTTTTTTTTTTTTTTTTTTTTTACATTCCTGGGTATACATTGACTTGTATCCTGTTTCAAAGTTACAAAGGCCTACAAAGGACAGATTTTGACATAAAAAATGTCTTACGTCCACAGTATACTAACGAGACGAACAAACAAAAATCCTACTGGTAAAACAAATTCAAATGGTTCAAATGGCTCTGAGCATTATGGAACTTAACATTTGAGGTCATCAGTCCTCTATAACTTAGAACTACTTAAACCTAACTTAACCTAAGGACAGCACACACATCCATGCCCGAGGCAGGATTCGAATCTGCGACCGTAACAGTCGCGCGGTTCCAGGCTGAAGCGCATATAACCGCTCGGCCACAGCGGCCGGATCTGCTGGTTAAACAATAACAAATGATATATCGCCATTTTCACTGACTAGGGGCATTTAAAATCCAGCCCCTAGTAATAGACATATACTTGTAAATAAATTGACAATAAAATGTTCTTTTTCCTGTCCTATAAGAATAGTTTCCGAAACTGCACATAGAGAACACAACATGAGAACGTTATGCAGTAATCAGATTTGGGTATTACAGCCATACGTATAGTTACATTAATATTCAGACACATACATATACACAGAAGCGCCACAGAAAGTGGTATAGGCACGAGTATTCAAATACAGAAAAATATAAACAGATAGAATAGGGCGCTGCGGTCGGCAATGCCTTTATAAGACAGCAAGTGTCTGGCGCAGTTGTTAGATCGAGTACTGCTGCTACACAGGAAGGTTGTGAGCTTGTACGTGGTGTTACAGTCGGCGCATGAACGATGGTGCACAGCATCTCCGAGGTAGCGATGAAGCGGGGATTTTACCCTACGACCATTTCACGAGTGTGCCGTGAGTATTAGGAATCCGGTGAAACATCGAATCTCCGACATCGCTTCGGCCGGGAAAGATCCTGCAAGAACGGGACCAACGACGACTGAAGACCTACGACGACTGAAGAGAATCGTTCAACATGACAGAAGTGCAACCCTTCCGACTTGCTGCACATTTTAATGTGTAACGGTGCGGGGCGTGACAGTTGGAGTGATATGGGACCCTTGATACGTACTCTGACAAGTGACAAGTACGTAAGCATACTGTCTGATCATCTGCATCCTTTGTGTCCATTGCGCATTCCGACCAACGTGAGAAATATCACCAAGACAATTCGACACCCCACACGCCCAGATATGCTACACAGTGGCTCCAGGAACGATCTTCTGGGTTTAAACACTTCTTTTGACCAACAAACTTCCCAGACATGAACATTATTGAATGCATTTTAGATGCCTTTCAACGTGCAGTTCAGAGATCTCCACCTCGTGGTACTTTTACGGATTGATGGATAGCTCTCCAGGATTCAGTCCAAATTGCAGCCGGTCCCGCTGGCCGAGCGGTTCTAGACGCTTCACTCCGGAACGGTGCGACCGCTACTATTCCAGGTTCGAATCCTGCCTCGGGAATGGATGTGTGTGATGTCCTTAGGATAGTTAGGTTTAAGTAGTTCTACGTTCTAGGGAACTGATGACCTAAGTTCTTAAGTCTCATAGTGCCGTAAGGTAGCAGGCAAATCCAAAACCTTCCATGAAAACCCTGACATGATAAGCAAATCCAGTAGTATGTCACATAGCTCCGAATAAATCGTGACATTAAATTAACCAAAGTAATACGAGTAACGAGTAAACAAATGGAATACCACAGACTAACACAAGAATACCTAAATGCATGTCATACCTTCCCACCGTGAGACAGACGCAGTTCCGAGGGGAGAAACGTGAACAGAAGCTGAGAGAAGAACTGTGTTAAGCTGGAAGGCACTACGATAAGGGACGGACGGACACCCACGTCGCCAGCTAACCACCAGGACACCAACCGCAAGTTTTGGCGTGAGACTTTTTCGCGTCTCTGTTACGTCAGGACCACCCCCAGCCAATGTTAAAAGCTAGAGCCTTCCAGAAGAACAGTATAGATCTTACGATAACACAAAAACGGCTACACCACCAGCAAGTTTTTAGCGTGAGACTTTTTCGCGTCTCTCTTACTTTAGGACCACCACCCAGCCCATGTTAAAAGATAGAGCCCTCCAAAAGAACAGTATAGATCTTACGATAACGCTAAAAGGACCACACCAGCTGCAAGTTTTAGCGTGAGACTTTTTCGCGTCTCTATTACGTTGCAGACTTTAAAAACATAGCCCCACCACGAAAGGTATAACGTTTCTTATTGGATAGTCAGAATTTTTGTAGGCAGAGCTTAAGGTTAACATTGAGACCCTGATTGGTCAGATGAAAACACAGCCAGATAGCTTTTTTTTTAAACCAACTTCGGTAAATTGTAGTAAGGAGAAGTTAGGAGAGAGTTGCTGGAGAGTTGCTTCCGAGAGGGCGAGCTAGACGGAGCTGCACCGGACGCCGCCCCCTGACGAACACCGACAAGGTAATGAACGCACGCGATGCCGCATTTTTGAGCGCATAAGGCTTCACTCAGAACTGCAGAAGTCTTATCTGTTACATACCCTTTACGTAATACTAGTGTCGACTCCTCAATTAAAACTCATGGTGTTCATACACTCCTGGAAATGGAAAAAAGAACACATTGACACCGGTGTGTCAGACCCACCATACTTGCTCCGGACACTGCGAGAGGGCTGTACAAGCAATGATCACACGCACGGCACAGCGGACACACCAGGAACCGCGGTGTTGGCCGTCGAATGGCGCTAGCTGCGCAGCATTTGTGCACCGCCGCCGTCAGTGTCAGCCAGTTTGCCGTGGCATACGGAGCTCCATCGCAGTCTTTAACACTGGTAGCATGCCGCGACAGCGTGGACGTGAACCGTATGTGCAGTTGAAGGACTTTGAGCGAGGGCGTATAGTGGGCATGCGGGAGGCCGCTCAACACGTGGGGCGTGAGGTCTCCACAGTACATCGATGTTGTCGCCAGTGGTCGGCGGAAGGTGCACGTGCCCGTCGACCTGGGACCGGACCGCAGCGACGCACGGATGCACGCCAAGACCGTAGGATCCTACGCAGTGCCGTAGGGGACCGCACCGCCACTTCCCAGCAAATTAGGGACACTGTTGCTCCTGGGGTATCGGCGAGGACCATTCGCAACCGTCTCCATGAAGCTGGGCTACGGTCCCGCACACCGTTAAGCCGTCTTCCGCTCACGCCCCAACATCGTGCAGCCCGCCTCCAGAGGTGTCGCGACAGGCGTGAATGGAGGGACGAATGGAGACGTGTCGTCTTCAGCGATGAGAGTCGCTTCTGCCTTGGTGCCAATGATGGTCGTATGCGTGTTTGGCACCGTGCAGGTGAGCGCCACAATCAGGACTGCATACGACCGAGGCACACAGGGCCAACACCCGGCATCATGGTGTGGGGAGCGATCTCCTACACTGGCCGTACACCACTGGTGATCGTCGAGGGGACACTGAATAGTGCACGGTACATCCAAACCGTCATCGAACCCATCGTTCTACCATTCCTAGACCGGCAAGGGAACTTGCTGTTCCAACAGGACAATGCACGTCCGCATGTATCCCGTGCCACCCAACGTGCTCTAGAAGGTGTAAGTCAACTACCCTGGCCAGCAAGATCTCCGGATCTGTCCCCCATTGAGCATGTTTGGGACTGGATGAAGCGTCGTCTCACGCGGTCTGCACGTCCAGCACGAACGCTGGTCCAACTGAGGCACCAGGTGGAAATGGCATGGCAAGCCGTTCCACAGGACTACATCCAGCATCTCTACGATCGTCTCCATGGGAGAATAGCAGCCTGCATTGCTGCGAAAGGTGGATATACACTGTACTAGTGCCGACATTGTGCATGCTCTGTTGCCTGTGTCTATGTGCCTGTGGTTCTGTCAGTGTGATCATGTGATGTATCTGAGCCCAGGAATGTGTCAATAAAGTTTCCCCTTCCTGGGACAATGAATTCACGGTGTTCTTATTTCAATTTCCAGGAGTGTATTTGCCACTTGAAGTAAAAATTTGAAACTCGATGATTTTTCTGTTATATAATTATTGAGAAGCCACATCAGCCACTGTAATTTACGACAAATTAGATAAGTAATTAAAGATAATTGAAGGTCACTGTAGACCATTTTGATACTTTTCTCTCTTGTGAAACTTAATTTAAACCTAGATTATAAATGTGATATGGCATAGGTCATCCTTCGATCCATTGTAGAACTTGGAAACCCATTCGGGGAATATTCGTTCACATTTTTGTTGAACGAAGTTGGTTTTTACCATCCTGTATTAAAACATTTCCTTTTATCAATAGTGCAATTTATAAACAATGTTTTGTGAGTAGAATAAAATTTCCAATGGTAAACTTAACTGCTTTTTCGACGTTATTTTACCAGCTAACTAAAATTAGGAAAGCCTTGAACCCTTTCTACTAAATTTAGTTAGTATTAAAATTCTTTTACAGGGAGTGCAGTGGAGCTGACGCTGAAATCATTAAGTATTTGGTTATATCGTCGCTAGTCTTATTGAACTCTTCTGAATTCTAAATGTCATGTGTTGTCTGGCGTCTCCTTACCAGCAACAGGTCCCAGGTTCAAACTAGTCAGTTCCCTAAAAAACACGCTCAAGGCGTCGTTGCGCGAAAGTGGTAGGGAGACACGATATAGAACAAACAGACACTGGGCAGAATGTTTAGAAAATGGCGACCATGCCCGGATGGAAAAATACCATGATCGAAGGTCGACCACATGCGTAACTAGGTCAGAAAAATATCCTGTTGAAAAATGTTCGTAGTAAATTTTTTTTCCCCGAAAGTTATACATAGTCGAAAACAGTAGCTGCAGCGATAGATAGTAGAAGTATTCAAGAAAAAGTGAGTCTGGCAGAGACAATAGCATAACTAAGTTATGAATTTTAAATATTGTTAGAATTAAGTTGTCTCCTCATTGCAAGCACACAGGTGGCGGATACATCGTTGACAAGTTGGTTCTGACCCAACAAGTAAGTGAATGGATTGTCAGTCTTGATAGTGTCAAGTCATGTGAAAAAAAAGTTTATGAAACGCGTGAGATCGTTTGAGCGCATGTTGACGCGAAGTAGGGCGCATGAATTGCTTTTAAAACAGAAAATAAGGGATTCGGAAAGATTAGCAATGGCAGATCGACACCTTGACCGAATTGAGGTAGAGACTCAGCATGAAGATGGACAGAGGATAGAGGACAGTATAACAGACGATGCAGTATCGCGAGAAATAGGACATATAACGCACCATAACGAGGATAATGTACGTCAAGGAATAGAAAACATAAGTCAGCATACGATAGAAGAGCAGGAAAGTAGAGAGACAGTCGATGAGGATTCTAACTTGCGTCTTGAATACGTAGACCCATAGTACAAGTAATCAGAGCTCCCTCGCCACAGAGTACAAGGAATTCGAGCAGAAACGTGTCACCGCACAGTTCAATGCAATCGGTTACATCCACGAACTTTTATTGATCAATTCCGAGTAGGATTACCAGAACACTGGACGCTAGCACACAAATTAGACTTTATATGTGCACACATGTCAGGAACAGTCGCAGAAACCATGCAGAATGTTGCAGCGACATGCCGATCGTACGAAGATTTCAGAGAGAAGTTTCTCTCACGATATTGGTCCAGCGAAGCACAGAACAGAGTGAAGTACGAATTATTACAGAACCCATATTTTGATAATTCAGGAGAGAAGAGTCCCGTAAAATTTTTCGAATTAATGGCAAAGAAAAATCAATACTTAGATGTACCATACAGTGACGGAGAGTTGATTAAATTATGCGCGATGAAGCTACCATTGAAATACCAGCAATCATTTGTAGGTCGCGGAGGCAATGACGTCGAAGAATTTAAAGGTATTCTGCGGCAACTAGAGTCCATATTTTCGGAATAAGACGCAAGAAAAAGACGAAGCGCACGTGAAAACGAAAGCAAAAAGCAGTGGAATCCACAAGACACAGTACGAAGAAACTATAATTACGAACCATGTGATAACTTCGCACCAAGAAATGACAACAAATTTCAACAAAGAACCGGTTATGGATTTAGAAGAGAATATGGCAATAACTATAATTCACCAAGGAACGGCAACAACTATTACAGAAGGAATAACGACAACCGGAACGGGTACTGGAGAACCAATAGACCGACAAATTATCAACAAAGAAACCACTATCGAAAAGCTGAACAAGAAAAGAGAATACACATGGAAGAGGTTGAGGTAAGACCACCAAACCCCGATAAACGTTCGAACTGACAGCTAAGCGCCCATGCCAAAGAGAATGACGCAGCGACCCAGGACAATTGCCGCACCTTGAACAGAGAAGTAAATACCTTATCACGAGAAGAGAAGAAGGAAGAAACAAATCCGCAGGGACCAGATGAAAACGAAGACAAGAAAATAACAATATCGTGTTGGGACGAAATTAATTTGGAGAATACTGACAAGGAAGATGAATTACCAGAGGCATGCACAACGAATGTAGGAGGAAAGGACGAAGTAATGAGTATTGCAGAGCTATTTGAGATGGAAACCAGGGAAAGCGAATTCAATGAGGATAATGCGCAGTCGACAGAAGTTGAAAATAAGTTACGAGTGGGCACACAACCAAACATATATAATGAAGGAAGTTATGAAGCGATAATTAGAGCATTTAGATGCGATTATGTGGAAGTAGCGACGAAGAAGGAGAAGATAGACGAGGATGAGGAGAAAGTAGAGGATGAAGAAAGCGTAAATGAAGGAAGAAATAGAGAAGAGGAAATAAAAGAGAGAGAAGTAGCAGTCGAAGCTTATCCTACAGAAAGTTCGAATTCACAAGGGAAATTCCTGAAAAGACTCATGTATGATTCAGTGGAGGATTCGTTAATGCAAGAAGAAGAAGAACAGAACCAACCCTTTCAAATTCAACCAATTGTTAAGGCCATGGTAAAGCATATCCCAGTCAATATGGTAATTGATTACGGCAGTGAACTGACTGCGATCTCAGAAAATTTATTCATACAGTGTAATGCCAATGAGGAATTGCCAGTTCTGAAAATGCGTAAGATTAAAGTAAGAGGTCCTATTAGAAACAATGCTGCGGAAGTTACGAGACAACCACGGTTAACTCTTTCGTGCCAAGGTCAAAAGATCGAAGCCAACTTCATGATTATACCTAAACTAACAGTAGATTTGATTATAGGTGCAGATTTTATAAATGAGAGACGAGCGATAATAGATACCGGGAAATGTAGCGTAACATTTGGGAATGTCACACTTCTCTTTGAGCAAACGCTAAAATTAGAAGAAATACCAGTTATAAACAAACAATTAAGAGTGATGCGAGATAAAGAGGATGAAGAATTAGAATGGTATGCACAAAAGGGGGAATCGCCTCAACTCATGTTAGAAGTCCATAAAGAAATCTACGAAAAATTGCAAGAAGCTCAAGGTATTTCGGATCACAGTAAAAGAGAATCAGAGGGTATTTTATGAGGTAAAGCAGAGGTATTTTTACCTAAGACTGGCATTATTAAACACTTTCAGTAGAAGTTTGAAGATTAATTATATTACTGGTAAATAATCAGCACAATATTTCAAGATTATGTTGCAGATAAGATCGTCAGGAGAAAGAAGAATGAAGAGAGAGGAAGGTGGGAAAAAGAAAGTAGTTTCAACAAAAACAAAAACAAAAATGACACCAGTAGTACCATAGATTAAGGTGAAGGGATAAAGCGTAGATAGTCTAACAGCATGAAATACTAAAATGCAATACACCACGACACTACACAAAAAATAAAAAAACGAATTTGAGGATTTTTGTAGAAGTTAAGATTCAAAATATCTTAGAATTGTAACATGGAAAGGACGCCGAAATTTGTAAAGCTTTTTAAGAAGGCGCAAAATAATGTAGGTAATAGACATATGTTAGATGAATATAAGTAAAACTTTTTGTAAGAACCATTGTAAAAACTCCAGCAAAGACCAGATGCAATGACCCACAAGTTGCAATGCAAGACGTATCAAGAAAGAAAAGGATGTAATTAGCAGGACATGATTCCTACAAGGCAGAAGCGTCGAGAGAAGGGAAAGGACAGTGAGACCAACTGAAGGCCCTTGTAACTGAAGTGGGCAATAAATTTGACCGATAGGCGGAACCCTTCTGGGACGTAACACCCTGCAGGGATGCGACACAACGCCGAACACCGGAAGGGTCTCCGAGTGCCCCTACTCAGCGGAGTGAGCAAAAAACAGCCTGACGAGAAGACCACTTGGACAAGCCACCACTGCCAAAAAATATGTGTAAAAGTCACACTACCACTATTAAACAGAACGATGATGCACAAAACTGAAGAAAACGTCCACAAAGTAAAAATGACTTGCCCAAACAATTTATCAAACTGTTACTAAGAGGAAAACTTCAAAGCGACTAGTTATCAATAAAAATTTCCATATCCTGCCCAGAGAAGAACCAAGAATCAAGTAAGAAGCAGAGAAAAAGCAGGAAGAACAGGAGTTGAAGATTCGCAAGATTGAGATCAAGAAAGACGATGGGTGAAGAATAGATGACATACCTTCCAAAATCCCTATCCTATTGTAAACTAGTCGTCTGCAAAGTATTACAACGAAAAAACGACCGCTTTCAGCGACACATAACGATGACTTTTACGCATACAAAACCAATAAACCACGAGAGTCTGCACTCACAGCTCCATTCCATTATGGGATCTCCACAACAGCAACACACACTTACAAAGCCAACAAGGAACGAGAAACGAAGCTGTACATCAAATACTTGCCCATATCCATCTCGCTCAAGTCCACCACCTTCGTGCAAAAACATTCGCCAACGTCATGCTTAAACATTCATAGGATAGTGTGAATGTGTGAAATCAAATTATGTGATGTCGGAATTGTGCAAAAGAAATGTGTGAAAAACTAAATAAGTTAAGCACACCAGACAGCTAATAAACTACAAAATAACAGTCATTGACTATGGACTGAGGTAAAAAATAGACTATCGATAAAAATAAGTCACTAGTTCTGAAATGGACAGTATATAAAGAACAAAAGTAAGGCACAATAAACACTAAAACTATATGCCACTTATTTTCTCCTCATAAAAATAAAAGAATAACTATATTTCACTTATTTTCTCATTATAAAAACAAAGAATATAAATTATCTTGTTGGATGTTTTCCCTTTTTTTAACATTTGTACCATTTGCTAGGATAATATCTCAATACTTGTGTATGTATATTTCTTTGTCAAAGCAATTCTTGGAAATAATACTTATTTGTTAGTGTAACAATGTTAAAATGAGTGTCTAGAAACAAAAATATTTTACTTGTAGATGATATTTAGAAATGTGTTAGGAATAGATTTCACTTAATTACTACAGTTATAAAAACAATATTTCTAAAATAATCGATGTGAAAGACTCCTCACTTTCGATAACAAACTTCTTAAAAAACAAACTTCAAACTTAAATAAATAAAGAAAATAATTAAGAATTAATAATAGCATAAAAATATTCTTCTCTTGTCATACAGAAGAATGCTGGAGATAAGGTGGGTAGATCACGTAACTAATGAGCAGGTACTGAATAGGATTGGGGAGAAGAAAAGTTTGTGGCACAACTTGACTAGAAGAAGGGATCGGTTGGTAGGACATGTTTTGAGGCATCAAGGGATTACAAATTTAGCATTAGAGGGCAGCGTGGAGGGTAAAAATCGTAGAGGGAGACCAAGAGATGAATACACTAAGCAGATTCAGAAGGATGTAGGTTGCAGTAGGTACTGGGAGATGAAGAAGCTTGCACAGTATAGAGCGGCATGGAGAGCTGCATCAAACCAGTCTCAGGGCTGAAGACTACAACAACAACAACATAAAAATATAAATTAGTAATACTAACTAGCATAGAACAGAATAACGTGGCTGAACAGTAGGCAAGAAATTTTGATAAAGGAATAATTTTTGAGTGCCTCAGACAAAGATTCAATCATTGCCTAACTTCAGTACAAAAATTAAGTTCGAAGGGTGGTGATATGTAAGGTGTCAGGCAAATCCAACACCTTCCATGAAAACCCTGACTTGATAAGCAAATCCAGTAGTATGTCACATAGCTCCAAATAAATCGTGACATTAAATTAACCAAAGTAATACGAGTAACGAGTGAGCAAATGGAATACCACAGACTAACACAAGAATGCCTAAATGCATGTCATACCTTCCCACCATATAACAGACGCAGTTTCGAGGGGAGAAACGAGGACAGAAGCTGAGAGAAGAACCATGTTAAGCTGGAAGGCCCTACGATAAGGGATGGACGGACAGCCACGTCGCCAGCTAACCACTAGGACACCACCCGCAAGTTTTAGCGTGAGACTTTTTCGCGTCTCTGTTACGTCAAGACCACCCCCCGTCAATGTTAAAAGCTAGAGCCCTCCAGAAGAACATTATAGATCTTACGATAACGCTAAAAGGACCACACCAGCTGCAAGTTTTAGCGTGAGACTTTTTCGCGTCTCTGTTACGTTGCAAACTTTAAAAACATTGCCCCACCACGAAAGGTATAACGTTTCTTATTGGATAGACAGAATTTTTGTAGGCAGAGCTTAAGGTTAACATTGAGACCCTGATTGGTCAGATGAAAACACAGCCAGATAGTTTTTTTTAAACCAACTTCGATAAATTGTAGTAAGGAGAAGTTAGGAGAGAGTTGCTGGAGAGTTGCTCCTGAGAGGGCGAGCTGGACAGAGCTGCGCCTGCCGCCGCCCCCTGACAAACACCGACAAGGTAATGAACGCACGCGATGCCGCATTTTTGAGCGCATAAGGCTTCACTCAAAACTGCAGAAGTCTCATCTGTTACATAACTTTTACGTAATACTAGTGTCGATCGTCAATTAAAACTCATGGTGTTCACATTTGCCACTTGAAATAAAAATCTGAAACTCGATGATTTTTCTGTTATATAATTATTGAGAAGCCACATCAGCCACTGTAATTTACGACAAGTTAGATAAGTAATCAAAGATAATTGAGGGTCACTGTAGACCATTTTGATACTTTTCTCTCTTGTGAAACTTAATTTAAACCTAGATTATAGATGTGATATGGCATAGGTCATCCTTCGATCCATTGTAGAACTTGGAAACCCATTCGGGGAATATTCGTTCACGTTTTTGTTGAACGCAGTTGGTTTTTACCATCCTCTATTAAAACATTTCCTTTTATCAATAGTGCAATTTATAAACAATGTTTTGTGAGTAGAATAAAATTTCCAATGGTAAACTTAACTGCTTTTTCGACGTTATTTTACCAGCTAACTAAAAATAGGAAAGGCTTGAACCCTTTCCACTAAATTTAGTTAGTATTAAGGTTCTTTTACAGGGAGTGCAGTGGAGCTGACGCTGAAATCATTAAGTATTTGGTTATATCGTCGCTAGTCTCACTGAACTCTTCTGGATTCTAAATGTCATGTGTGGTCTGGCGTCTCCTTACCAGCAACAGGTCCCAGGTTCAAACTAGTCAATTCCCTAAAAAACACGCTCAGAGCGTCGTTGCGCAAAAGTGGTAGGGTGACACGATATAGAACAAACAGACACCACGCAGAATGTTTAGAGTGCTCAGAGCCATTTGAACCATTTTTCCAAATCCCAAAAAATTATAGAATTGTAATTCAGAGGGTACATACATGTCCACTGTACAGCGAAATTCATTAATATAGTGTGGGAGCCGCTGTGATCTAAATGTCGCAGCAGCACAGACTGGTAAATGCTTTGTTACCTTTTCCCCATTGAGGTTTATGATTCTGCTAAATCGTCTGATGACAGAAAATTCGCAGCTGCTTGTCATTCCCGTCAGCAATTTTTCATCCTTAATGGAGGTTTCAACATCATGATACGTTATTTAGTAGTGCATGTCTTTGATTATTGTTCTCTAAATTTGCTTTCTATGAGAAGTAATGTTGTAGCATGGCATCAGGAGTTAATCCTAACAGTATCTTTTAAAACACGGTTTTTCCCTGTCGTCATAATATAGAGAACGTGCTTGAATAATGACTCCCATTCCCATCTGCAAGGTTTGCCTGCTGCTATTGGTGGAGCGTGCCTAATTTTCTGTCTCTACTTTTAACAGATAAGGTGGAAAGCCCCTTGTCGGTACTTGCGTAAGTTGCGTACAAGTGCAGTGCCACTTAAATATTGGTGGGTGATAGTTCCTTCTTGGGTGGGGTCAACATGTAACACTTTCTCCATTCTGTCTCGTTGGTTATCGGATCTTCCCTCAGCTGTGCAGTCCCTTTGACGCTTCTAATCGAACTGCTTATCTCTTGGTCCTCTTATTCATGTCGCATCAACAGGTGGAACATGGTGTATGTCCGCGTTGTGGGACGCGATCATTGTGTACCTAATAACTTCATTGACGAAAGCATGAAGTACGCCAGTATCGATTGAGAAACTGTATGTGCTCCAGTCGCCACCGTCCGTAGTGGTGATCGCAACATAGCAAAAATTTTAACGATTTGGGAGGACCCATGGTGGTATATCAAATATCGTTGCGAACCATTACTGTCTGCACTGTGCAAGCAATAGCCGAACTGGAAGTGTTTACAGAGTTGTACTGAGCCCATGTTCTCTCTTCGTGTCTCATAGCGAACTGTATGACGGGTGTTCAATTTGTGTGTCCACACTCGTCTCAATAGCAACCCCTACAGGAGTTTTGCTCTAAACTGAAATGTAGCAACCCATTCTAGAACAGCTCACGGGCACTATGCGTATGTTTACAACTACCGTCACTAGTTTTGGACCTCATCTGTTATGCAGTGGGAGATACCTGTTCACGAAGCATATTAACGACCACCGAATGAGTGCAGCGGTAACACACAAATCCCCTCCCAGCCGTACATATTCAAGTCTTTGTATGGCTTAGGCCGAATGCCTGGATGGTTAACTTAAAAAGACACGAAGCATTTCCTTTCTAATCCCTCCTCCCCAAAGCTTGAGACTGTACTGTATTTCTAATGAAAACGTCGTTGATGAGGCGTTGGCCTTTCATCGTCCTTCTTTACATGCACATTTTGTCTTTGATATTCGTACATTTTCAAGTGACAGACAGTTACTAACAGTAGGACAAACAAAAGACATAGTAATACAAAATGAATTCAGAAAAGAAACAAAGATATTGTATCTTGGTACAACAGGAGACAATAAACAGAAATACAAATATGCAATACATTACACCTGTTAATGTAAGTTCGTCTGAATTATACTGCTTTGTTTCATTACCTCTGTTGCATCAAGGGTAACTTTGTGTGCTTCGGTTTTAAAATTTCAGTATTGTTAGCGGTATGTGGTTGCATCAGTATTTGCTGTTACTCGATAATGGCCGCAGATACGGAATCGGGTACTGCTTTTCTCCTGTTAGGTCTTCCTACACACTCATATTCAGGCTGTCTCATTCGAATCGACAAATTTATTTTATATCAATTACTTCTTTATTAGCCTTTTAACCACTGCCGCCCCCCTCCCTTTTTGCATTTTCGTGGTCACAAACATTTCAGAAGGTCAGAGCAGAATGCAAGCACAACTTAATAACCCACAAATAACACTCAAGAACTACGTATTTAAATAAGAGTAACAGTGGCAAAATTCTGAAGTTGAGGTATATGTAGAGTAAACTGTGGCGATTCACGATAGCTATTATATAGGCCAAAATGGCCGTACTTTCGAAACTAGATACAAGGACTTCAACAATTCATCATGTGAAGTGGTGTTTGTAGAGTTTACGACAGCAGGAAATCGCTCACTATCGAACGTGCCACTAAACATGCAAAATTTGCATCCTACAGCGAAACGAAGATTTTTGAGTGTGCTGGAGAAAAATGGATAGTAGGAATAGAAAAATTTGACCTTGGTACCGGATTCCAAATAAAAATGTGAATTTCATAATGGCTTTTATTTCATTATTTAATTAGTTTCTTGTCACACCTGCGAAAATATTGTTTTAAAGTGACTGGTTTCGAACAGGTCCATTCATTTTCGAACCACCGCATTAGTCCGTATCAAGTTACTGTAAAATAATTCCAAATACAACATTTAAAAGCTTTGTTCTGTTCTTACAGTACACATTCCAACTGCCTCCACTTAACAAGATGGCTCTTTATCATGTGCTTCCCATATTACAGAAGATCTTCAGACCTACTCTCATTCTCTGTCTGTCAGTCTCTCTTTCTCTCTCTCTCCCTGTATGTTTTAACGTATTTTCAAGTTGTTTAATGTTATCATTGATTATGAACTTAAGCCTCTGCATTAAAAAGGAGTGATAATATTAATTAAAATAACATTATTAAAATAAAAATGATGCTAATATCAACAGCAGTAATCGCTAAGTAATAGCTGAGATAAAAAAGGAAATGTATATTTAGATATCTACAAACGTGTGATGTATCAGTAACAATGTCAGTCACTTTTTATATATAGATGTGAACATGTATACATAAATGTGTGGATTTACATATAAATGTGAGCACGCTCTGGAACAGTATAACAACTTGTTACCATTCTGTTTTCTTTTAGATCTTATAATTATCATTATTAATATTATTATTATTACTTTCAATTTTGTTTTTTTTTTGTGTTTGAAGACAGTCGCGAAAGAACATGAGGACTGTTAAGCTTCATGTTTTATGCAGCTATCTTCGATGCGCTTCTCCCCATCTCTATCACCAAGGTGGAGCTGTAAGTTGCTCAGAGGTGGGGCTGATGTGGAACTGCATGTTCTTCCTCGTGTGTCGCTGTGATACTGGTTTTATATGCACATTGCCTAATACAGTACTCATATTCACAGCTTCCACAATCCCAGATGCAGTTGTCAGCACTTTGTTATTCACAATGACGTCCTATGTTGATGCTGTACAGGATATGAGGCGTTCTGTTACTACTATTGAGAGAGGACACATTGGGAGTTGAAAGCAACTGGTGGCGAGCCCATCCCTTAGTAATCTTGCTGGACAGGCCCACAGCAATACAGGACAGAAAGGGTAGCCTATCATCAAGACAGGTCTCCAGCAGAACAATGCAGAGCTACCTGCCATGGTGCCAACCAAAGCCTTGGCTGGGGGCGATGGTCTGAAGGAATGCATCAACACAGTGGAGTTGTGAACCAGGCATTGTGTATCTGTCTTTGTTTTGGGAACAAAGCTTCACCCTTCATTGTTGGTGGTGAACTGGCTCCGAGCTCGTGGACGCAGACTATATGTACCTGGCGCGCCAACGTCCGAGGGCTTCTTCGCGGTCGTTTCCAGTGCGGTTCTCCTCTTGCTACCTGCAACGGTCGTTTGCTGTAGTACGGGAAGCCAGGATCCGTTTACCTTAAGGCTTTCCTCTTTCTTGTTGAAACTGTTCGCGTGTTTATTTATTTCTACAGCTTCTCTGAACAAGCGCGTGTGATAGTGCTTCTCTACAGCCAGAACTTCCGTGTCGGCGAATTTTATTACGTGGTCGGTCTCAGTGCGTGCTCTGCCATGGCCTATTTTTCCACCTGCCCCAACCTGCAATGTCGCTTGTGTTCTTTGATCCTGGTGTTGAGTGATCGTCCAGTCATTCCGACATAAACTTTTCCGCATGTGCATGGAATACAGTATATTCCCGACATTGCAAGGAGCTTCTCATTGCGTTAACCTGCAAAATTTTTAAGGCCACTGTGGGACGTGTGTTCAAATATGACACTTGGAGAGATGGGAGCCGTGGCTAGAATACAATTCTTCCACCGGCTTGTACTAATTCTCTAGAAACATGGTGTGAATCCATAAGTTCCGATGTTTTTCTGTAAACTTGACTGGGTGATCACTTAACTCTTTTAAAATCTGTGGGCGCATTACTTGTGTTTGCTATTAATCCATCTGCTGTAGCGATTGTGGAGAAGGTGATTTATTTCCTCTGGCTGTTCTTGTTATGTATTGGAGGGCAATATGTCTGATTGTTTGGTCCTGTTTGTTTAGTTTCGCGTTTAAGTCGATTTGCTTTTAAACCTGAGTGGAGTCTACTGCATCTAATTGCTGTCAGGGGTCTGTAATTATTGATTTGGTCAGTTTGTTTCGTGTGTTCAGCAACTTAACTTCGTTCTTGTTCATTTCGTTGTGCTGCACATCCACAGTGCTAGACGGTAGATTGTCTGCTTGATGATTCTACTGTGTAGTGCGTATGGCTCCTACCGTAAGTTAATCTTCCTGCTTCGAACTTCAGTGCTTTAACGTATTTGTCAAATTTGCTAGTATCACAAGTTTTTACTGCGTTGGATGTGTTATCTGCGTTTTCTGTTACTTATTGTCGTTAGTTTAGGGGACTGTGGAAGGCATGATTCCGGATCTGTGTTCACATCAGGATTTTTTTTTCCTTCGTGTTTTCTATGCTCTTTTCCATATGCGGGTCTGTTTGATGCTCACTGCTCAATAGTTCATCTTCTAGTACTTCAATTCTACCTACCAGATGGATTCGGAACACTGCACTTTGAAATGTCTGTGCCATGAATTCAGTGGCTAGTTAGACAGGCATAAACCTTGCCTAATTGAGCTGTAGATGTATTCTGACAGAGTTAAGAAATTTTCACTGATTTCAAAGAAAAGTTTGTTGGGGGAGGAAGGATATTTAGCAACATCCGTTTCATTTGTCGAGAACAGTCCTAGGAACTGCCGCCATATTATAACCCAAGGTGCATCCCTGGCCAATTGCATTCTTCCTACTTTGTTTCGTTTTGGAAATATATGAGCTGGCAGCATTAGGTTGGACATCATGTGTATTACTTTCTGTCTTGCTTAGCGCTGGTCGGAGATAACGTATCGCACTTATGGCATTCGTGGTTCTCCCGTTTTGTCACTTCTGCATGACAGTACATATTACAGAAATCGAGCCCCTTTTTGTACACTCGCCATTTTTTAGGAAGCGAAACCAAATAATATTGCTCCATTGTTAAGAGTTCGTGATATTACACTGCAACACTGTCAGAGAGGTAAAACGATAGCAAACTCAGAGGAAGATGGAAGCATTCACAGAGAAGGACAAAAGTAGATACGGGTCAGTCACACGAAGTATTCTCCATCCTTGGTGGGCATTGCGGGCGTCGCCTCGTTCATAAATTGGCATCTACCTACAACAGTTTGCTCCAGAATCAATATGGGACGGCCATAATGACAGATTGTTGATCACTGCAGCCACACTGCAGTAATTTTCCATTTAATAAACTTTACTAACAGCCGTATACCTTAGGTTATTTTCTTTATTTCGAACGCAACGAGTTTCGGCAATTCACTTTGCCATCTTCAGGCACCATACGCTTTTTACGAATCAATGAGTTTGTCGTATAGCGCCATAACAGTGGATATCGTGAACCCAATCATCATGCAACTAATTCATACAAAACCGTTACGCTTGAGATTCACGGTATCCAGTTTTACAGCGCTATACGACAAGCTCGTTGATTTGATAAAAGCGTGTGGAGCCTGAAGATGGCAAAATGAATAGCCGAAACTGGTTGCGTTCGAAATAAAATAAAATAATCTAAAGTATACGGCTGTTGGTGAAGTTTATTGAATTGAAAAGTGCGTACCAGCGGATGCCCCTGGCCATAATGGACCGACAGAGACACTGCAGTGATGTCACGTTAACACACTTGCGGCCACAGATAGCCATAAAATATAGCCCATGTAAACGCATCGTGAGATATCTCGTTATCTTTCAGGTAGTTTTGTAATTCTCTGGCTTTAATTTGAGACACAGCTAATGGATTTTTTTTCGAGAAGATAGGTCTGACATTAGTGTGATGGTGATAGTTTCATAACACCCACCGTCGACATGGCATACTAAACACATTTACAGATCCTCACTGTGGCTTCCACAACCATACTATTTCGGGAGGGTCTCAGCCCTACTCTAAGGAGGAGCTGTGGGAGGTTATCAGCATGGCGCACAGTAATTCCCGTGGAGGGACTCCAGCTCCAGCTGTGGCGCTGCGACCGGATGCGACGGCCGTTCGTAAGAGGCTGTCTGGGCCAGGAGCTTTGAGCCACCCCCGCCGTGTAAGGACGCTGATTGAGTTGGAGGCGCAATGCGAGCGCCCGCGAGGCGCCCCGCAGCTGCTAAGATTTCATTAGCGCAGGAATCTGGGTGCTCCGTACGATAAGCCGCCTCTGCTACCCTCTCCACCCACTCTCCGCTCCCATCCCTGGAACTCACCCCAGCAGCCGATCGACCAGACACTCACCCGCTCTCCTTCCTTCAGTGAACGAGAGGATCTCATCCACCCAATAAACGTATCGGATCATAGCATGTGGAAGTCTGCTGATCCTACGTGCGCTGCATCGAACCGGAGCAATTTAAATTTCGCCTTGTCAAGAAATTCAAGTACAAGACCCGCCAGGTTAGCCGAGCCCGCTAACGCGCTACTTCCTGGACTCGGGTAGACGCGCCGGCCTCGGATCCAATCCGCCCGGTGGATTAACGACGAGGGCCGGTGTGCTGGTCAGCCTGGATGTGGTTTTTAGGCGGTTTTCCACATCCCCCTAGGTGAATACAGGGCTGGTCCCCACGTCCCGCCTCAGTCACACGGCTCGCAGACATCTGAACACTTTCGCACTATTCCATGGATTACACTAGTCGGAGACAACTGGGGTACACTAATTCCTTCCTTGGGGGGTACGGGGTGGCGGCAGGAAGGGCGTCCGGCCACCCCTTCAACTAACATTGTCACATCCGGTTAACCATGCCGACCCTGCATATCCGCGGGAAGAAAGGCACAAGCAAAAGAAGAAGGAGAAGAAGAAATTCTAGTACAATACAATAACTCCTGCTTACAAGTATGAGATTACCGAACAAAATGGCTCTGAGCACTATGCGACTTAACTTCTGAGGTCATCAGTCGCCTAGAACTTAGAACTAATTAAGCCTAACTAACCTAAGGACATCACACACATCCATGCCCGAGGCAGGATTCGAGCCTGCGACCGTAGCGGTCGCTCGGTTCCAGATTGTAGCGCCCAGAACCTCACGGCCACTCCGGCCGGCCGTTACCGAACACCGAGCGACAGTTCCGCTTCGTGCGCCGAGCGGGGAGGTTCTTGTTTATTTGACTTGCCACATCGTCGCTTGTGTGGAGTTTTTCTCGTTAATGTTGTTCTGTCAGCCGAGTGTCATAGAGCGTCCACTCCGCCTTTACTGTCCGTTTGTTTCGTCTACTTGCAGCGGCGTTGGCCACTCCGCTATGGCTACCACGGTTTGCACGTGTATTCCACGAAAAGTTACTGTGAGCTTTGCTTTCGATAAAACAACGCGACATGTGCAGCCCAGGTGTCTAGAAATCCACGATTGTCTGGTCGATACAATTCATGTGAACTCTGATCAGGTCCACGCCGATTATTTTGATGCAGACGAGTACGTGTTTTACGTGAAATTTACGGATCCCTTTCACGTTGAAAGATTATTGTCGCGACATGTTTCTCAAGTCCCTTTCAAGCATCGAGTTAATTCCGTTGGTATGGTGTCACTCGCCGATGCTGAACTCGAATATACCAATGTTAGAGTCTTCAATTTCCCACTGGAAGTTGATGACAACTTTCTAAAGGACATATTGACGTCTTATGGCAAAGTAAAAACCGTCGGTCGCGAACGCTGGTCTACTCAACACAGATTACAGTGTTATAGTGGAATTTGCTCCGTGGAAATGCATGTCAAACGCAATATGCCATCAGATTTACAAGTGTGTGGTTACCGCGCCTGTGTCATGTATACTGGTCAAGAGGGAACATGCTTCCCATGTAATGAAAGTGGGCACGGTCGGTCTAATTGCCGCCGAGGGTTTTTGTATTAAAGCCGTCATTAGGGCAGCGTCGCAAATCGGCGGTTACTGATTTTGTTACTTCTACTCCCGCCGTCGCCCTACTTCTGTTTCGGATTATAATGAACAAACTGTCAATTCTGATAACCATGGCAATGAGTTTTCGCCTTTACTTCCGCAACAGGTTCAGAATCCTACTAGCCCCACGATAGAACCTGTAACGGCGACAAACAAGTGACGTCGCACTCACGATGGTGATGGTAAGGATTTGGCTGTACCTTCTGCGCCAACCTCTTCCTCTTCGATTGTCCCCCTCGCCCCTTTCGTTGCCTCCAGGCAGTGCTACGGTGAGTGGTGAAGAAGTTATCTCCAGCATACCCCCCCTGCTCGGGAAGTGGCGCCTCCTGAGCTGTCTGTGTGTGGTGAGGGAGCGGAGTGCCCCCCCCCCCTTTTCTTCGTCTTTCTATCCACCGTAGTAGTCTGAGACCATGCCATGTCCTCCTGTTCTTTGGTCTTCAGCCGCCGACGGTTTCCTGCAGTAGCTGACTACAGCAACTCCCGAGGAGAATAAAATTAGCAACCAGGCATCACCTATCACCAATTGCATTGGTATTTCCACAGAAGGCTTCAGTCTTAGTGACTGGACCTGCATTACATGACCATAGTACTAGATATAGGGGGGGGGGAGGAGGAACCTTTGCCTATGAACCCTCCCACACCTCCGTCTGCAGAGGCCGCCATCCCAAGTAAATGGCAGAAACAGCGTATAAAACCTGATCGTGCAGTGGCAATTAAGAAAACTAAGAAAAAAAGTTCCAATGGCGGGTCCCCCGATGTCTGATTCCTCTGTGCATTCATCAGTGGACCTTGACTCTTAGCTGTCTACCTAATTCTACTCAGAGGTTCCGTACATCCCTGTCCAGCTGTGATTAATGACCCAAGGCTACACGTTCCTTTCCTTAAACGTTATTCGTGTGGAATCAGCATTGCGACTGGCTTCGCTGCTCAGTTCATTTACGGTTCATGTGCGGACATAGTTCTCTTACAGGAGGTGTTATTTAGTAATTTCTCCTTACCTGGTTTTCGTATGATCTTTAATGTAGAACACGAATATTCTACGGGTCCGCCTTATTCTTTCACGAAGGCATTCCTATTGTTGAGGGGGAAACGTGGGATTCTTACCTTGGTTATTTTATTTGCCCCTTCTGCCAGTGGTCACGCGATGGATCGTTCGCGTTTTTATAAAGAGGATATTGTTTATCTGTTGCGTAAGAGTCCTCCGGATATTGTATTGGGTGGTGATTTTAACCGTGTATAGCGTCCTGCAGATCGATCTCCTAAATTTCATTTCTCTCGTGCATTACATGAATTGGTCTGCTCGTTACGCCTGAAAGACGTCTTAACATGTAAATACTCGAAGTTAGTTAAATTTACACGCTTTGCTGCAACGCTTAATAGCAGGTTAGATAGGATTTACTTATCAGACTGTCTGAGTGATAGTATTCTTAACTTTCAAGCCATCCCAGCTTTCTTTACGGATCACTGTGCTGTGGCGACAACTCTCAATCTTGAACGGCCACCAGTCAAATTGTTTCGCCCTCCGTGGATGTTATACTTCGCTCATCTAGCTGACCCCTCTCTCGATGACGTGATGCGAGTCGTGTGGGAGCGTACTCTACGGTCCTCTGGAAAATACTCTTCCACTTTTGACTAGTGGACACAGCTAGCAAAACCAGGGCTCAGGCAAACTTTGATACTTTTCTGTGCTGCCAAAGCGCGATACTTTCGGAGAACTTATGAGTATTACTATTCCATCCTGCGTGAACTTGATGCTGCTTCGGATCACGCCCCTCTGGGATTTGCGGATGTTAGGCGTGTAAAAACAAAATTGTTGTTGACCTTCAGGAGAATGCAAATGGAAGGTTCGAAAATCCGGTCGAAGCCGCGTTTATTGGTGAAGGAAGAACTGACTTCCTTATATCATTTGCTTCGGCATCATACCCGCCGCCGACGCGCTGTTATTCATTCTCCCATGACAAATGATGGACGTATCGTAACAGCGCAAGCTGCTGTAGTGCGTGTCTTACACCAGTTCTACTTAGACATCTACGAAATCGATGAGTCCAATGAAACCTTTTACGACCCTTTTGTCAGAATCTTCGATACGGTACTTACATCTGAACGCAATACAACGATCTTAGCTGCCTTTCAGCCTGAGGAAGTTTACAAACTTATTGTGGGATCGCCTTCTCAAAAGTCTCCAGGTCTAGATGGACTTCCCAAGGAATCTTACGAGCGCTTTTGGCCGTTGTTGAGTGCTACCTTCACCTCGCTTTTGAATGAAATGTTACAGGGCAGAGAAGTGCTGACGTCGTTCAAAGTGGGAAAAATTGTTTTAATCCCGAAACGCACTGGACCGGCTTACTTTGTTTGATTATAAGACTGTGGGGAGGGCAGTTAATAGTAGTATGTTAATAGTAGGATGGGGAGATTGTTGCAAAACATCAAATCTGAGTACCTGGTCGTACCGTTCTTACCCCTATAGTCGAGTGTCGTGACGTAGTTTTGGATGCTGCTGTAACGTCCGTCCCTTGTGCCCTTGCTTCTCTAGACTTCGATAAGGCATTTGTTAACCACGACTTTCTACTTCAAATTCTTGAGGCAGTTGGTTTCACTGTTGACTCGTGGCGAGTGCTCTCAAATCTGTTTACGGGAATTTCAGCTTCGGTGGTTGTTAATGGCCAACTGACGCACCCCATAAATATCCGTAGGGTAGTGCCTCAAGGAAGCCCGCTGTCAATGACTTTGTTTGTGTTGTCTCTGGAGCCCCTACGTCGGATCCCAGCTGACAGGTTGGTCGCTTCCCGGCAGGACTATAGCTGTTCGTGCACACGCAGATGACGTGATGGTTCTACTTCGCAATCCTGCTGGGATACCTCGACTGAAGGCTGTAATCGATTTTTTTTTGTCGGTTTTTAGGCGCAAAACTTAATAAAGGTAAAAGCAAGCTTCTTCCATTGCGAGGTTTTGATGACGCGGTTGTTCCAGGGGCTACTGCGGTGGATCGACACACGTCTGTCGGTATCATCATCGATCGTTCTCCACTCAAAATGGCGGCGCTCAATTGGAAGTCTGTTACGGAAAAAATCTAGGGAATTTACTAGCGGATGTAAGGCGTTCTCTCACTCTGCTTCAGAAAGTCCGAATACTGGATACATATGTCTTATGCAAAGCTTACTATATGGCCCAAGTTTAGTCGCTTCCCTCGATGATGGCGAAGAAACTACAACAATTGTCTGGTCGTTTCTTATGGAAAAGACGTATATTCGCGCTTACGGTATGAGGTGACCACGAGGTCTCGTTCCTTTGGGGAGCTCGACCTGAGTGATATACGAAGGAAGACGCAGATGCTATATGTGCGTCATACTGTTTTGAAGGTGACTCAAGAAACTCGTACATTCACGTTTCATTTATTTCTCTGTGTCCGTTCTGCTAGTCTTGAACCTCCTATTGATGTTGGTCACATACATTATTAGTTAAAACACATTCGTCCCTCCTATCTTGCGGGAGCTACTTAGGGGCTGACATCTTGTCCTTACCATGAAATTCCTAAAGACTCTTTGGGTAGCAGTCTCTTGCCTGAACCTCGTTGAAAGGGAATCGCCGCAAACCCCCTGGACCACAATTTGGTTCAATATCAGTCTTCCGATTTTGCCGATGCGCGTAGCGTCCTTGTGGTATAAGGTAGTAAATAACTTGATTCCAACGAACAAGCGACTATTACGTATTGGGCTTAGTGCAACGGATTTATGTAGTCATTGCACGTCTCCAGATACGATGCGACATCGGTTTACTTGTGGAGGTCATATGACAAACTGGTCTTGGATCGGGACACAGTTGGCCTTCCTTACTCGATCTTAGGCTGCATACACTACGGACATCATACTGCGCCCAGATTCTTCTTCCTTTTCACGGTCAAAAACCTATACCGATTTGTGGTTGCTGAGACTCTTCGTTCATTATTTTGCAGAAGGCGAGGGTGAAGTTCACATGAACTTTATGCACTACATGGTCACTGCCTATTGAACATGGTTGCGAATACCTCGATATCGAGACCTCTTCACCGACATATTGAATCTTGTTTCCTGCGGTTAAGGTGTTGGGTAATTTAATTTTTCTAATACGTGTTTTTGTTTGTTATGTATGTTTTCATTTGATTTGATCCGACTTGTCATATCCTGGTTTCCCTTTTCGTTTTGTTTTGTGTCTTGGCTCAGCATCGCTCCAGTTCTATTGTAAAATGTATATAGATGAAGTATAGATACACACGAGCGTCTACAGTCCTTGCAATCACATTGGAATTTTTCTTAGTTTGTTATTTCGAATGTAATCTGGTCCCGTTTTCCTTCTACTTGAAGATTCTATTGCATTTTCTCTGCTTGACAAATTTTCTAGGTTTAGTTCTATCTGAATTAATGTACTGACTTCTCGTCAAATTTAATGAAAGTGAATTTGCATTGATCGATCTCCTGATGTTTCAAAGTATTTCGTTAACTGTCTTTTCTGTAAGGAGGCAAGTATTAGTTGTTTACTCTTACGCTTGTACCATCCATAAAATGTACATCTTGTGACTATATTTATGGATGGTCCTTTATGCGCATCTGGAAAGGTAGAGGACCCAATTCTGACTGATAGCTTCAAATGTTTTTGTTGTTTTTCCATTGTGAATAATAAATAAATAGCTTGTTCTATTAACTGAGAGGAGGGAGTCGTTACGTTCTCTACTGGTTCAAAATTGTAATTAAAGCATGCTGCACCCTGGATGTACTTGCCACACGTTTTATTTTCCGTCAATGTTTTTTGATGACCAAAGATATATGAAGAAGAATATCTTCTAGCAGAAAAGGTCTATAGTCGGAGAGTGATGTGGCAATATCTAAAATGTTATCGCTGCATCTGCGTCACTGCAACCATGCTACTGTTTTTTAGAGTTACTTACATTTATTCTATGAATTACTTTGTATTTTACACATGGTGGAGATAAAAACAGTTTCCTAGTTTCATTACACTTTGAACAACCCTCTACTTCCTCTTTAGGCACAATTCTCTATAGCAGTCGAGACATGCTACAAGAAATTATTATTTCACTGAGTGTAATCTGGATGTATGATCACTATTCCCTAAGCACATAAAACTATGTTCAGTTTTTGCTTCAATAATTACCATGGCTTATCCACAGTCTAACATAACAGTCGCGACACTTCCCCTCGATTTTGTTGCCTACATCGCCAGCAGCGCCCCAAGCGGCCGGTAGGTTGAACTGTGAGTTCGGCGCGATCGTGAAAGCGAATAGTGATTATTTATTTTGATTTATACAATGGTTTTTACCATCGGGAGCGTTTGTAGCGCAATAAATTGCAGCAACAACAGGAAGAAGACACCACAGCTGTCTTTTTTTAGGTTTCCTAAGGATCCTGAGAGGTTACTAAACTGTATCGTCAGGATTCACTTGCAAATGTATGTGTATAAATGATGAATGTTTCGTGTTAGGAGCAGAAAATGGCTAGTTAATAGCAGACGAGAAGACCTTATGAAGAAAGACCCAGTTTACCTGTACAATAATATTAGGTTTTGTTCGCTACGTTTCGAACAAAACCAGTTCATGAGCGCAGACAGTAATAAACTCGTGTGGAATTCAGTACCCACACTGTTTGACATCCCAAATAAGCCACCTAAACTGACGAAGAAGAGGGAACTGCCACAAAGATTTGACAATCCATCTAAAGCTGTAAAACAGTCCTATGACAAAGAAGCAACCGGTTCAGCTCTCTATGTATCAGTGCCAGACTCGTGTGAATCGTCAACACAGACCTGCATTGACGATGAAGTGGTGAGATTAAGGGCAGTTATTCAGGTGTCGCAAAAGTGTAACGTTTGGTATGTATTTCATTCACTTCTGTTGTTAATCACTTAATTTTCCTTGCTTCCTTCGTGGGATGACATTATTTTGTTAGCATCTTGTTCACTGACATTGTTTGAAAATTATTCAGATATTTGGTTTTGAGTGAAATGTAATCAGCTCATTATAATGTTTTCAGCGTATTTCTCCCACTATTTGGCAGTTGCTTGTCCCACTTAGAATAATATAGAGGTGAAGGTTGTACTTGTGACAACAGGCGGCAATGACACACACAGTAGGCCTACAGAACGATAAACGAGCTGTCAATCGCTTTTGCATGTAGAGGTACATGTCTGTGCTTCTCACATGTGAATCTGTGTGTTTATATTCTTTTGATATCAACGTGGTAAGCTGCAATTCTGTCCAATGTCACAAGTGTTTCTTCACGAATGTGTTGTAGCTTGCCACTCTATTCATGGTTTTTGTCCATACTTGCGCTTATTTTAGAATCACTTTTAGAAACATATATGCCTTCTGATACTACACAAACTCTTGGAGGCAAGAAAATAACTCGAATAATTCGGAAATTACGTAGGAAATGGATGCAAACAAACATTATGCTTATGTCGCGTCTGCCGTTCACCTTACCTGCCACTTGGAGAGCTAGTGTCGCTCCATCTGTCAAACGGCAACAACTTTTACAGCAGTGAGTGTCGCGACTGTTATGTTAGACTGTGGCTTATCTGTGCGACAACAGATGAACGGCTATGCCCTGTAACTGCATTCCTGAAACAAATCGACCTTCTTCGCCATTATTTAAACAAATTTTGGCCTGCGCAATGCAAGAGAACTATGCATCAGCGAAATCTACAGTTAACATTCGTATCGCACGAACAGCAATGCGAGTCGGAAATAATACTCTTGTAAGTTGTATGCATTTCACTTAGTATGTGGTGCCTTATGTCGAATAATTTGACAAGTGATAATAATTTATTTTGGCTGGAGCCACAGTCATGGTAAATTGTTTTGAATGATGGCGTCGCCTCTTGACTGTAATAAAAATTATTGCGGTCAAAAGTTGGCAGCATCATTCAAAAATTTTAGAACCGATTGAAGTTCACTTTTGTATTCATTAACCAAATGAGAAATGTGAACAAACATACCCACACGATTTGACATTCTTATTAACAAATAGTTATGATTTCAAATTTACAAGGTTAATCCATTAAGGAAAACTTTCAAGAAGTTGAATTTTTCAACCGAGATTTACATCCAGCATTTAAAAATAAAATAGTGTAAAGCATAATGTATGCATTTTCAGAGTTCATGCATGTATGGGATAATGAAACAACACTATCGTAATTGTCAAACAGTTGTCAAACAGTGCGAGTTACGAAAATTTACGTAGTTTTCTCTCTAAACACAACACTACAATTTCAGGAGATCTGGTGCATGTGACTGGATATTACGTATTTGACACACTTTAAATTACTAAAACAGCATTTTTAGTCAGGCTCCTTATCAGCACTGTCACCGTCCCAGTCAAGGCCAGACACTGAATTCTCTCTCTCTCTCTCTCTCTCTATCATGCAGAATGACTACTAGGCAACAGCATGAGCTTTTGAATCCATAGAAACTGCTTCATATATGCACTCAGGAAAAGAGTGATCGGTGGGTAAAGGGAAGGATCACAGCAATATGTTGAAGAAGTAACTCTCATAAAATTAGATCATATGAATGTACCACCAACTTCTGCTCCTGAAGTTAAAAGGGTCACACATTCTCAAAAGAATAAAAGCTATTCTGGTTTTGATGGTGTTTCCAATAGAGTACTAAAGATTTTTTCCTATATATTAAGTCCAGCACTGTCTGAAATATGTAATGAATCACTAACTCACGGCATTTTTCCAGAGCGACTAAAATATGCTGTGGTTAAACCACTCATTAAGAAAGGTGATAAGAGAGATGTCAGAAACTACTGACGTGATTTTCCAAAATTTTTGAGAAAGTGATGTATTTGAGAATAGTATCTCACATTAGCTACAATAATATCTCCAGCAAATCACAGTTTGAGTTTCGGATGGTTTACTCTACTGAGAATGCTATTTACATGTTCACACATCAGATATTACATGCATTAAATAACAAAATAGCACTGGTAAGTATTTTCTGTGACTTTTCCAAGGCATTCGATTGTTTTAATCATAGTATACTCCTAGATAGATTGAAATTATATGGGATTGATAGTATAGCCAACCAATGGATCATGTCGTATCCAACTAAAACAATGTAGAAAGTTGTACTTACTAGTAATCCAACTAACAGAATCAAGGGACATATTTATAACTGGGGAGAAATCATGTAATGTGTTCCTCAAGCCTCAGTCTTAGGTCCACTACTGTTTTTCATATATGTAAGTAATCTATCATCTAATGTACAACAAGCTGATTTCGTTCCTTTTGAAGGTGACACCAGTATTGTAATAAATACAGAAAGTGATGAAATGGTGAAAAAAGCTCTCAAAAGTACAATTAACTGGTTTTCTGTGAATGGTCTCACCCCGAATTTCATAAAGACACATCATACTCAGTTCTGCACCTCTTGGGGTACTGTACCAGTGATGAGTGTATGACAAGCTGATGAAATAATACATAGGGTGGCAACTTCAAAATTCTTAGGTGTCCATATTGATAAGAATTTAAACTGGAAAAACACATTTTGGAACTCTAAAAACAACGTAGTTCAGCCACATTTTCACTTAGAATCATAGCAAATTTTGGGGATACAGAAATCAGGAAGTTGACATTTTTGCGCATTTTCATTCCGTAATGACATATGGAATAATGTTCTCGGGTAACTCATCTTTAAGAATGAAGGTCTTCATTGCCCAAGAACATGCTGTAAGAAAAATGTATGGTGCTCGCCTGCAATCATCTTGTAGACATCTGTTGAAGGAGTTGGGCCTTCTGACTACTGCTTCACTGTTTATTTATTCCCACATGAAGTTTGTTGTAAATAATCCACTACAGTTCAAAAGGAACAATGAGGTACATAATTACAAAACTTGAAGAAAAAATGAGAATCATTATTCAAAATTAAGATTATCTTTAGCACAGAAAGGGGCGCACAACGCTGCAACAAAAAATTTTGACCAGTTACCCACTGATGTAAAATGCCTAACAGACAGCAAGTTAAAATTTGGAAATAAACTGAAAAAATTTCTCCTTGATAGCTTCTTCTATTCCGTAGAAGAATTCCTATTTCTGTAACGTGTAAAAGGTGGTGGGTAGGAATTGCTAACTCAATCTGTATATCTTGTTTTCATTTTGGGAAAAAAAGTAATTATATGGTGATGTTTAGAGTAAAAATAGACGTACAAATTAAACTACAATATGAATGTAAAATGTCTCATTCCACATCATAACGATTTATCGTGAAAAATGAAACACAGAACATGAAACTAAAAGTACTCAAATACCTCAAGACTGCTTCCTGCAAAAATTTCATTGTATTTCTTAATATTTAGGACAAAAAAGATGACATTATACTTACAAAAAAAACTTATGGTGAACTAGATTTTAAATTTTTGTAAATAATATAATTCTAGTGCAAGACATTCCCATTAAAATTCAGCACCACCATTTATATTCCCGTCGTGCTCCTGTCAGGATTCTTCTTGTAATTTCAAGACCAGATGGAAATTTTCTTGGGTTTTTCACTCTCCAGGAGGCATCTTGTGCACTGCTTCATTGATCTCTAGATAAACACTCTTCTTCTGGGAGGATGATAAAGGGGTGCATAGACTCCTGGTGTCTTCAGTTGTCAAACGTCCCATAATGAAGTAACACAACTTCTCAGGCACAAAAAACTCTCTGAAACACTTAGAACAAATGACACTTTGCAAACTTTCTTTTGCATATGGTATCTTGCGACCGGTGCGTCTCGTCAGTAGAGCATAAAATTCAAGTCTCTGATTACATCAGCCGTACTAAGAAAAGTGTTACTACTATCTCTCTGAAGTTCTGATACTTAACCTAGTACTTGTAATTCGAACACAGCCAAACCAGTTTGGCATCTAAGAGTAAACACAACAAAGATATAATACACGCATTAAAATCTTTTTTAAAAAATTTCAGGTTTTAGGCTGGAGTCTCACCTTAAAGTTGCGTTCCATATCTTAAGGAGCATGAAACATTTTCCTGTTCAATTTTATTGCACCTACACTGTGTATAACACAGCCCATTTATTAGAGATCAATTTCATCTAAATCACATGTCAACAACGGCTTTGCTCATATGTAAGACAGTTTAATTTTAGTGGCTATGGAATCCTTTTGTTACTTACACAAATGACTCCAGTAAAATGTGATTCTTTTTGTCCCCACGGCAGCAGAAGATCAGCGACGGGAATCTGGAGCTCTTGTACGAGAGCCGCAGGGATCTGGGTGCCTACAAATCTCTGGCGGAGACTCCGTGGTTTTATGATACCCCAGATAAGCGGCTGTCAAGGAGCGCCGTAAAGCAAAATAATTCAAGAACTTTTACATGCTGCGTCGCCTTTTACGAGCGTCACGCAGACTTGCACTCCGGAGCAGAAGGCGACCTCGTAAATAATACGATATGTCGTCGTATGGAAAGCCATCACCCATTTTACTCGCTCTCTCTGTCACAAATTACACTTCCTTATATCCAGATGGCGCATTCAGACATAAACATAGCGTCACTGCCTGTTACCATTTTGATATACGGCCATTTCCGCACAGTAAAACAGGCTTGTGATTTACTTCTGATATGCAGCAATATTTCCACCGTTTCGTTACTGCGTCTGGAGAGAGAACAGGCGTGTTTTAAGAACATTCACTAACGTATTTACCATGATGGAAAAAGATTAGCTATATTGACAGCTTTCTGTATTTTCTTTCTACGGTACGTAAAAGGAGTTATCCCGTTAGGAGGCGAAAGAAGAGCAACTGTACACACTCGACATAACATTTCGCATAACAAGATAGTGCAGACATTGAACTGGCGTTTCTGTCATTAAATCACGGTTTTTGTTTCGCATCGTTCTCTAAATCAGTTCTGGTGGGGCAGATTATTCGTTAAAACTTCTGGGCTGATCATTCCCTTCCTCACCCAATTGAACCACTGGTATTTTTCCCGCTTTCCTCCTAAAATTTTGCATTAAATTCACTTCGATTCTGTCGGGGGAAATTGCAGATTGCGTAGCTAGAAATTTACTTACCAGATGAAAACAATATACATCACAAATTTGGAGATGTTGGCAAACAGAAATTCATAAATTGAGGCAGAAGAGCACATACCATACGAAAAACACGGTATATATTTAACAAAAGTATGTAAATAAATAAATAAAGTGAATGAAAAACCATTCCGCTAATATTACAGCCCTACGTAAACAGGGTGTATCACCTGAAACTTGCACTGAAATATTGTGGAAATGCACAGTGCTATGAACATGCGGCTTTCAAAGAATGGATTGCGAGTCAGGGGCACGTATTTGTTAGCCAGTCAACAGATTATAATAATACTTAGGAAGGGTATTTTCGTGCAGACATACAGTTTTCAGTGGAACAACGCGTCCTGACGTTAACTTACTAAAAGTAGGGCAAATTACACTCCAGGAAATTGAAATAAGAACACCGTGAATTCATTGTCCCAGGAAGGGGAAACTTTATTGACACATTCCTGGGGTCAGATACATCACATGATCACACTGACAGAACCACAGGCACATAGACACAGGCAACAGAGCATGCACAATGTCGGCACTAGTACAGTGTATATCCACCTTTCGCAGCAATGCAGGCTGCTATTCTCCCATGGAGACGATCGTAGAGATGCTGGATGTAGTCCTGTGGAACGGCTTGCCATGCCATTTCCACCTGGCGCCTCAGTTGGACCAGCGTTCGTGCTGGACGTGCAGACCGCGTGAGACGACGCTTCATCCAGTCCCAAACATGCTCAATGGGGGACAGATCCGGAGATCTTGCTGGCCAGGGTAGTTGACTTACACCTTCTAGAGCACGTTGGGTGGCACGGGATACATACGGACGTGCATTGTCCTGTTGGAACAGCAAGTTCCCTTGCCGGTCTAGGAATGGTAGAACGATGGGTTCGATGACGGTTTGGATGTACCGTGCACTATTCAGTGTCCCCTCGACGATCACCAGTGGTGTACGGCCAGTGTAGGAGATCGCTCCCCACACCATGATGCCAGGTGTTGGCCATGTGTGCCTCGGTCGTATGCAGTCCTGATTGTGGCGCTCACCTGCACGGCGCCAAACACGCATACGACCATCATTGGCACCAAGGCAGAAGCGACTCTCATCGCTGAAGACGACACGTCTCCATTCGTCCCTCCATTCACGCCTGTCGCGACACCACTGGAGGCGGGCTGCACGATGTTGGGGCGTGAGCGCAAGACGGCCTAACGGTGTGCGGGACCGTAGCCCAGCTTCATGGAGACGGTTGCGAATGGTCCTCGCCGATACCCCAGGAGCAACAGTGTCCCTAATTTGCTGGGAAGTGGCGGTGCGGTCCCCTACGGCACTGCGTAGGATCCTACGGTCTTGGCGTGCATCCGTGCGTCGCTGCGGTCCGGTCCCAGGTCGACGGGCACGTGCACCTTCCGCCGACCACTGGCGACAACATCGATGTACTGTGGACACCTCACGCCCCACGTGTTGAGCAATTCGGCGGTACGTCCACCCGGCCTCCCGCATGCCCACTATACGCCCTCGCTCAAAGTCCGTCAACTGCACATACGGTTCACGTCCACGCTGTCGCGGCATGCTACCAGTGTTAAAGACTGCGATGGAGCTCCGTATGCCACGGCAAACTGGCTGACACTGACGGCGGCGGTGCACAACTGCTGCGCAGCTAGCGCCATTCGACGGCCAACACCGCGGTTCCTGGTGTGTCCGCTGTGCCGTGCGTGTGATCATTGCTTGTACAGCCCTCTCGCAGTGTCCGGAGCAAGTATGGTGGGTCTGACACACCGGTGTCAATGTGTTCTTTTTTCCATTTCCAGGAGTGTATAATGTCAGTGGTATCTATTGTAGGATACTAGTGTGAGTCGTTTAAGAGATATAGTATTTGGAAAACCTTCCTCACCGACGCTTGTCTGTGTCATTCAACCTGCGCAGTTGCCAGATACGATGTCGTTAGGTTTGCTTAGAGTGTGCTTGTGTGTTCCTTGAATGCACTGCGACTTTCACAAGCAATAGGTCGTGAGTGGACAATGGGCTTTACCAATGCAACAAAAGCCAACATGCTCGTGGTGTATGGAGAGTGTAGGAAGAACAGGGTTTAATACGTGTAAGGTCACTGATAACCTCGCCGCTGAGCGACCCTCAGCACCAAACACACACACGCACACACACACACACACACACACACACACACACACACGCACTCCAGGAGCGATTCTAGTCCGGTACACAGTTTTCACTTGCTGCACTAATATTATGATGTCCTCCTTCTAGAATGCTTGAGTGTGTGCATACTGCATTACTTGTGGATGTCACAACAGGAGATTTATAACGTATTTCATTACCCACCCATGCCACCCTCGCGTCACGTAGAGAATTTTCTATTATCATCAATACTCCCGTAACCTGGAAGGGCATAGCGGAATCCACTATAGTGGAAATTTGAGAGGAGTTGCTGCTCCATCACTTACGTCCCAACAAGGAAAACCAGGACAAAAGGAAACCTTGGTCGAAACCAACCGACTGAACTTGTCTTAACCCTGCTTTTGTCAAAATTAAATGGGCCTGGTGTGTGTACAAGAGCCTGTTTGACGTTGTGTAGATAAAAGCGATGGGATGCTTGACACGTAATACAGTGTGCGACACCATTGGTTACCACAGAGAGAGCTGTCTTTATTTTTAAAAACTGTTTTAAAAGTGGTAACTAAATAATCAAAAAATTAACCATGCAATTTATAAACTGCATTTTCTGTGAAGTAAAGCTGAACTTCACATTAGTATGGAAGTAGGTACTAAGTTGGCAGAAAATAAACTTTAGACCATCATGACAGATTTATTATGTCAAACTATTGAGTGGTATCTTATTATTAGTTTGTATTTACGCACTGGTGTTGCTGCCAAACCATACAGCATTTCGCCACAGCAGTCTTTTCCTGGTAGATGGAAACAGAGTAATAGCTACTTGCAGAAACCTTTAGCGACTGGAAATTTATTTCTGTTTATAATAAATCGCCAATGAAACAGAGAGTTATATGACAACAAAGTAAATGAAACTGTCCTTCGGCACGGAGAATGGTATGAACTTCTTTAATAAGATTAGTCCTACTGTGTTTGGAATACTCATACGATCGTAAAATTTGCGGTTTAACTTACCCAGCTGGTTATCGGGTGATACACACTACTGGACATTAGAATTGCTACGCCACGAAGATGACGTGCTACAGACGCGAAATTTAACCGAGAGGAAAAACATGCTGTGATATGCAAATGATTAGCTTCTCAGAGCATTCACACAAGGTTGGGGCCGGTGGCGACACCTACAACGTGCCGACATGAAGAAAGTTTCCAACGGATTTCTCACACACAAACAGCAATTGACTGGCGATGCCTGGTGAAACGTTGTTGTGATGCCTCGTGTAAGATGGAGAAATGTGTACCATCACGTTTCCGACTTTGATAAAGGTCGGATTGTAGCCTATCGCGATTGCGGTTTATCGTATCGCGACATTGCTACTCGCGTTGGTCGAGATCCAATGACTGTTAGCAGAATATGGAACCGGTGGATTCAGGAGGGTAATACGGAACGCGTGCTAGATCCGAACGGCCTCGTATCACTAGCAGTCGAGATCACAGGCATCTTATCCGCATGGCAGTAACGGATCGTGCAGCCACGTCTCGATCCCTAAGTCAACAGATGGGGACGTTTGCAAGACAACAACAATCTGCACGAACAGTTCGACGTCGTTTGCAGCAGCATGGACTATCACCTCGGAGACCATGGCTACGGTTACCCTTGGCGCTGCATCGCAGACAGGAGCGCCTGCGATGGTGTACTCAACGACGAACCTGGGTGCACGATTGGCGAAACGTCATTTTTTTCAGATGAATCCAGGTTCTGTTTACAGCATCATGATGGTCGCATCCGTGTTTGGCGACATCGCGGTGAACGCACATTGGAAGCGTGTATTCGTCATCGCCATTCTGGCGTGATGGTATTGGGTGCCACTGGTTGCACTTCTCGGTCACCTCTTGTTCGCATTGACGGCACTTTGAACAGTGGACGTTACATTTCTGATGTGTTACGACCCTTGGCTCTATCCTTCATTCGATCCGTGTGAAACCCTACAGTTCAGCAGGATAGTGAACGGCCTCATGTTGCAGGTCCTGTGCGGGCCTTTCTGGATACAGAAAATGTTCGACTGCTGCCCTGGCCAGCACATTATCCAGATCTCTCACCAACTGAAAACGTCTGGTCAATGGTCGCCAAGCAACTGGTTCGTCACAATACGCCAGTCACTACTGTTGATGAACTGTGGTATCGTGTAGAAGCTGCATGGGCATCTGTACCTGTACACGCCATCCAAACTCTGTTTGACTCAATGTCCAGGCGTATCAAGGCCGTTATTACGGCCAGAGGTGGTTGTTCTGGGTACAGATTTCTCAGGATCTATGCACCCAAACTGTGTGAAAATGTAATCACACGTCAATTCTAGTATAATTTCTTTGTCCAATTAATACCCGTTTATCATGCGCAATTCTTTTTGGTGTAGCAACTTTAATGGCCAGTAGTGTACTATTTAACTTGGACTTTGACCACTGTGCAGCTCGACATTGACACGTAACTGACGGACGTGAAAGAAGCTATAACAGACAAAAGAATGCTACGACAGTCCATAGCTTGAGTCTGGACCTAAGAAATTATGATTTGACAACTGTTCATAGACTCAACGTGCCACTGTATCATTTAACAATTCATCTATTATAAAGGAAACCATTTATCAGTATTATTTTAAAATTCCGTACAACCAAAAATATTTCTCAGATGAATATGACAGTTTACATTCGTTCACTGTGCTGTATATAGCGAAACACCAGAAACAAAAATTCATTCTAGTGAATGGTGTCGTTGTGGTATGTCCAGAAATTCTTTCTTTGCTCTTGTGGAGAGTAGAAATTGTAACAAAAAACCCCAAGAGCAAAGAAAGGATAATTAAATTCGAAAGACTTGTCAAAGTTACTGTTTGTAGAAAACACAATCCGCTGAATTATTTTGATGTCCGCAGCTGGAATATTCGGCCGACGGGCACTGTGTCGGCTGGAAAGAATGCGGGGAACAAGCAGAAATACAATCTGGCTCAGTGGCAGGCCTCGGATTAATCTCGAATAATTCGTCGGCCACTTCCCGGGAAACGTTACTTCGCGCCATTGCGTGAACTGTAATTAAAACTTCGAGAAGGAAATAAATGTTCCTCATTAAGCAGGAACAGAGAACGAAATTTATCCCAGCGAAGGCGGAGTTGCTAGAAATACATTGCTCCTCTGCTTCTCAAAGGCGCGAAGGTACCTTAATGAACAGGTGCCTAGCCACTTTACACGAGGACAACAGAATTTATTACACCCATTGTGGGTTGTGCGTTTCCTTACAAATAAAACCAAAGAAACTCATATACACACAAACTTCTGCCGATAGCCCAATATCTTATTAATGTGATTTCGTAGAATGGTAAGTGCCACAAGAAACAATCACGAATCAGGAAGTTTATGTGCCTACATCATTATTTATCTCCAATATTGCGCATCGAAATAAACGCTTATCAGACATCTACAAACAGAATACCATCATTAATTCTTGTTTTAGCTGCAACTGGATACACAGACGAAGAAATATTTAAGTTTGGTTCAAAACCCATTTTTTTGTCCTTTTCAATAGCACTAGGTTTCGCTCTTGCAGCCATTTTGTAGTATTTGATATAACGTCAAACTGACATATTTGTTGACAGTAAAATATTATGTTCGTTATACATTGCTAAAATGCAGTCGAGTGACATGACATTAATATAAACATCATGACATCAAGTAACGTATTTCTAACACAGCTATGTAGGAACACTTGGTTAAATTATTCTTTAGAAGTCCGACCACCAAACTGTATTTTTAAAATGGTTGAAAAATGTGAGACTGTAATCCAAATGCAACGACTAACAAAAAATTTAAGCATACAGTAGGACAGGAGAGTACTAAATTAAACTGAATGGATTTAGAGGGTATCTGATGTTATTGGAGTGATTACAAAATCGAGTCAAATTTTCAAAGAACTTGGCAGTATTGGCACACTTAGTAATGCGACGTAGCACTCTATCTGGCCTGGTTGCATGCACTGTTTAGGAAGATTGAAATGAGGACATTGTATTCTCTCCTCACATAACCTGGCCAACAAATGTTGTAATTGGTTCCTGATATTGTGGATACTGGCACTGGAACGGAGTTGACTTCCGAACTGGTCCCGCAGATGTTCTATCGAGTGTAGATTTGAGGATTATGCTGAGTTCGGAAACACCTCGACATCAAACACGCAGTTCGCAAGGACACATGCCATGTGTGGATGAGCATTCTGCTCTGCTCCTAACAGGTGACAACACGTTGCTGTCGCTTGAGATAATACATGAGAATGCAGTATGTGCGGGACGTAAAGTTGTGCTGTCACAGTTCCCTCAGTCACTGCTAGCAATGCCCGATGGCTCCAAGCACCACAGGACTACCACCGCTTTGCGCATCCAAAATATTGCGAAAATGCGACCACGTAACGGGCATATTTGCAGTCAGCCTAGCACCATTTTCAGTCTTCAGTAACATAGATAACAAACGTTTGTAAAAGTTGAAGTTATTTAAATACTTTCACCGTGTACTGAGCTTCAAACTCTTTCAATGTTACTGTAGTGCTACGGTCAAAAGATTTAGCTCTGACGATGACCTATATGCATGTGGGATGATTTTAAATCTGACATACAGTGAAGCAAAATCAATTGCAGTATTCAAAACACGAAATTCTAACAGTAGAATAAATGAGACACTGAGAACCACAAGGGCCTCAGCACAGGCAAAAAATTTTGAGAAAAATACAGACTGTAGATGTTTGTGAACGTCGCCAGTCTCATAAACTGTTTCTTGTCCAAGTCTCCTCATGGATTTTTATGAAAAAAAATGTATCCACTATACGATATTAAATATTAATTATTATGCATGTAAATATTTTAAGGGTGTATTTGTGAGGTAAATATAAGACAAAAATGTTCTATAAATGTTTTTCCATAAACGTTTAATTCCAGAGTTATCGTTAAATACGAAAGTCATGTCCGTATCAAAACGACGGCAGTGCAAGCAGCAGGATGCCATATTCTGGTACGTAATTCACATACGTATCTCCCAACAGTTGATTCGAAACTGCATGAATAGTGTTTGTTTTTGTTTGCACGTGATGTTTACTCCTACTGTACGGAAGATGGCGCTGATGCTGTTGGTAACGGAAAAGTACGTCCTGTCGTTCATTCATCGTCGGAAGGCTAAAGGTTTCGTGCACATGATGTACTCAAACAGTGAGTATGCTGATATGCACCTTGTGTATGGTGCAGCAGATGGAAATGCACTTGCAGCAAGACGAAGGTACAGTGAGCTGTTTCCAGGAAGACGGTTACCAAGTCATCAGACGTTTGTATCTGTGGACAGACGTATGCGGGAGTATGGCATTCGTCCTGGGCCACATTCAGGTCGACCACTTGAGCATGCAGTGAACGTCGAGGAACATGTTTTGGACCTGGTAGACCAAGATCCATCTATCAGTACGAGACAAATTAGTGCAGCTGTACGACTTCCACAATCTACTGTATGGCGGCTGCTTCGGAGACAACAGTTGCATCCATTTCACCTGCAAAAAGTGCACGAATTGACACCTGAAGACTATCCTCGCCGTCAGCTATTCTGCCAGTGGTTACAAGAGCGTCATTTGAATGATCCAATGTTCATTCGGCGGATATTATTCACAGATGAGGCCATGTTTACTCGTGCGGGTGTAATCAATTCGCATAATATGCACCAGTGGGCTGTCGAGAATCCTGGCGCGAGAATTGTGCGTGGATATCAACATCAATTCTCCATAAACATTTGGTGTGGTATTGTGGGGAATTACTTACTCGGACCTCATGTTCTGCCTCCAATGCTGAATGGGCACGCGTACTGCGAATTTTTGGAGGGAGAATTGCCTGGATTGTTACAGGATGTCCCTCTTGCAACACGAGCCACCATGTGGTTTATGCACGATGGTGCTCCCGCCCATTACAGCCGCAACGTAAGGGCGTACCTCAATTCTGCGTATCCACATCGATGGATAGGTCGCGGAGGACCAATTGCTTGGCCAGCCAGATCACCTGACCTGAACCCTTTAGACTTTTATTTATGGGGCCGACTAAAGACATTGGTGTATTCTTCTGCAGTACCGAACAGAGAAGTGCTACAACAAAGAATTGAAGGTGGTTGTGAAATTATTCGTGGAGAGTTGAACGGACTGTGTAATGTGCAGAGATCATTGATGCGACGAGCACGGGTCTGTCTGCAAGTTCAGGGACAGCATTTTGAACATGCATTGCATTAAGATTTGTGCAAATACAGTACAGTACAGTACAGTCTGTAAAATGCTTCAATTTTCCTTAGTTATTGTGCATTGCTGTAGTTCAATCAACAGGACCTAAATTAATACAGTGTTCGCGAGGAATTGTTTCAGTTTGTTACGTCACGTTTATTTATCAGTTTGCGTTGTTAGTCCAAATGCACTGTAATTAAACTGTGAACTCTGGGAATTAAATACCTTACGTTGTATTGAATGTATTATCCTGTTTTGTTCATAACTCTGTAATAAGCCAAGTATGGAAAAAATTGTATAGAACATTTTTGTCTTATATTTACCTCACAAATACACCCTTGAAATATTTACATGCATTTTTGAATCACCCTATATATATATATATATATATATATATATATATATATATATATATATATATATATATATATGTGTGTGTGTGTGTGTGTGTGTGTGTGTGTGTGTGTGTGTGTATTATTAATACTAATTCCAAAATTTCTTTATGTAGACTAGCGACAACAGCGTCATTTGACAGCCGTAACATTTGTAATTAATATCAAAGTACAAACATAACATAAGGAACAGACGCTGAATGCTCCACATACACAGCTATGAACGATCCCAACACTTCACGATACTCGTTATCATCGTTTTGTTTATACACATACTGTGGCTTGAAGTTCTGCTAAATTGATATACTTTCGATTACGAAGCACTATCACTGTATACACGATGTAGACATTAAATTATGTTGAAGGCCTTAAATAACAATTGAGCTGCACAAAACAACACAATTGGGCGTTGTGCTTTAGGCTCATATGAAAATGAATGTCTGAGAAAATGCTGAGGCAGCTTTTCGTTAATATCCATATAAACAATGTGAGCATAAAGTTATAGATAAAACTGATTCATAATAAGCTCAACAGATATCAGGACCATGTACAAATGCTACATCTCAAAATTGATGACGGCGTGCTTTAGGCTCTTATGGTTCTCGTGCCTGGAATAATTTGTACAGTCAACGGCGAACACAATACCCATTACAAAAAAACGTAATTTTGTATGCAACTCTCATTCTTTTGTTTATCTGAGCCTGTCTTATGAATGAACTGCAGCATGCTGTATAAGTTTGTTGTGTTACTTTGTAAATGTAATTGCAATTCACAAAAAAACGTTTCTAGTTCAGTAGGGATAGCTAAATCTGTGGAAAATTTTACTAATGCAGAAGTAACGCGTGAAATGAATGAATGGAAATCAGGACTCGGAACTAGAAACATGTACGGATGGGACAAGTTCAAATGGCTCTTAGCACTATGGGACTCAACATCTTAGGTCATAAGTCCCCTAGAACTTAGAACTACTTAAACCTAACTAACCGAAGGACATAACACACACCCATGCCCGAGGCAGGATTCGAACCTGCGACCGTAGCAGTCCCGCGGTTCCCGACTGCAACGCTAGAACCGCCAGACCACCGCGGCCGGCTGACAAGTCTGATAATTAATGGGAATAATTTGTTAAATTTTGTAAGCTTGTGTTTTCACAATAGCAACGAGTGGAATTTGGAAAGTAGTAAAGGGAATTAGTAACACTGACGTGGAGTTTCTTGGCATTCGGAAGTTTGTTGAGAGATATTAGCAAACATGGTGTTAATTAGTTGAAAATTATAATATTTTGAAAGGTTAAACACTTTTTGTTTGGGTGACTTGAAGAAGTTTAAGAAGAGCAGCGGAGGTGGAGGACGCAGCATAAACTTATGAAAACGAGTGTAGCGTAGAACTTTGTAGAAAACTATTGTTGCAACTAAACTTCTAGAACCTTGAGAAGAGATCTGATTCTAAAATTTCAACGAAAGAGCCTCAAGACTGGAAGCTTTAGAAGTAAGATACTCACTGTAGAGGACACTGGATATTTAAGACCTACAACACATCTATAAGCAGAGACCATGAAGTAGTCTTAATAGGTAAACAGGAGTGTATTGCGGTTCACTATGGCCATGTACTCAACATGTACCAGTTTTCTTTAAAATGAAGAGTGCGAACTCTGCAAATCATAAATACTGTATAGTATTTCCGACTTTGCATCATATTTAGGCATGATAAGAGATTGAACTGGGACCATATTTAATAAAATTAATCTAAGCAGGTTGCAGACCTAAGCATACGTGATATGAATGTTGCGTGCTAATAAAGTGACGGTTACCTGTGAAATAAATTGGTAGGTTGTAACACATTGTCAGAGTTTGAAACAGTGCCTTCAATATTAAACCGGAATGAACTAGTCCCAACCAAATTATTCAATAGTTTCATAGTTTTATAGTTAAAGTTCCCTAATAATGTATTTAAAATTGTTATTCAATTAAATTTTGTTGATAAAATAGATTCAGCCATCTTGATAATTTCCTGCAACTGTCAAACTCTACCCACCCAAGCAATGAGATCAGATGTGGCAAGTGAACCTCCCTGCGATACCCTCACTGTGATAAGAATAATTCTTCTTGAAGTGACTACAGAAACATAACAGACTATCATGTAAACACAGAAAATTCAAAAAATAGAAAAGTCGAATTCGTTAAGTAAGGAAACGATCAGAGTAATATTATATCCTGTTTCCCTATTAGAGCAAAATTCTCTTAGAACTTGAAACAGCTACTATGTTCCTTAAAAGGACTGTGAAAATGTTAGCGCTTAAATATTAAAAATACTGTTTACTATCACCTAATATAACTTAAACATTGTAATTACAAAAGTGTTAACATTCACTAAACATGTTTGTGTGTTAGAAAAGAAAGAGTAAATTCTCATATACTTAGTAAAAAGCACAGCATATATCATAAGTAGCGAAATGTATACTTTTTCACTAAAGTTACTTTTCCATGTAAGATTTTAAAACTTTCGTCAGAGGTGCACTTCCATTCACAACTGTGTATTTTATCATAATTTATCTAAAGAGCTTCAAATGAATGGTTCAATTTCTACACATTAATAGATCATTTAGGGCTACATTCACTTAACTTCTCCAAGTGCAGAAGGTGCTGAAAATATTCACCTACAATGACGCTTTGTGGAGCAAATAGATGATCATTTAAGTAGTTGTAAAAACACATGCTATCATTTACTTTATCATCCTATATATGCACAAGTTTTTGTGTCCGGGTGTTAGTGTTTGTGTATAAATGTGTCGTGTGTGTGTGTGTGTGTGTGTGTGTGTGTGTGGTATGTGTGTGTGTGTGTGTGTGTGTGTGTGTGTGTGTGTGCCTGTGTGTGTGTGTGTGTGTGTGTGTGTGTGTGTGTGTGTGTGTGTGTGTGTGTGTTGTGTGCGTGTGCGTGTGTGTGCAATGCTGATCCACTGTCAAGACAGAAGTGAGACTAAAGGCAACTGGATTATGAAAATACCATCAGCATAATATTAATTGATTTTATTGGTGAGATGTAAGATCATAGGGCGACAGAAATAAGCTATATGGTGCATGTATAAAAGATTTTAAGATATTTCATATAAACACTTTAATTATCTTCTTCAAAGTAATGCATTACTTTTCAGTAGATTACTAGCTTCAGTTGTTACACAACCCTCAGCACTGAAAAGGTAGCCAGAAACAGAAAATTACCTTTAAGTTAAAAAGACATTTACAATCTTCAGCAACATTCATCCATGTATGAAGGGGTGTAACTAAATTTAAGTGTAAGGATTGATTCCACATAGAAACAGAGGTAGCCTGCGACTATTTATCTCAACTGGTAAAGAGTACAGAAACATTCGCAAATAATGTTTATTGTAGTTCCAGATTTTGGTCACTATTAAGCGCTAAAAGACATATAAGAAACCAATTACAATAAGGTAACATGCATGACTTATTATATGTACGTCTGTATAAGTCTTAGATGTGAGACAACAATAAAATAACTACCAGAAAATGTACGTCAAAACATTACAACCACTTTTGTATACACATGGCCCCAAGTGGACTATCCATGTCTGTGGCTGAGTTCACACAGAGGTCACTGTTTTCAGTTATTAAACAGTTCGCTTCTGTATTTGTCATACCAAATCAATCTACAGCACTTCTACAAGTCTGATGGATAGGTAAAACATATTAATTGAATGTACTTCACATGTTTTATCATAATGCTCATTATTTTATATCTTTCAAAAACTTGTCACATTAACCAAAGAAAGTGTTTGTAACTAAAAACAGAGTGTTATACACTCCTGGAAATGGAAAAAAGAACACATTGACACCGGTGTGTCAGACCCATCATACTTGCTGCGGACACTGCGAGAGGGCTGTACAAGCAATGATCACACGCACGGCACAGCGGACACACCAGGAACCGCGGTGTTGGCCGTCGAATGGCGCTAGCTGCGCAGCATTTGTGCACCGCCGCCGTCAGTGTCAGCCAGTTTGCCGTGGCATACGGAGCTCCATCGCAGTCTTTAACACTGGTAGCATGCCGCGACAGCGTGGACGTGAACCGTATGTGCAGTTGACGGACTTTGAGCGAGGGCGTATAGTGGGCATGCGGGAGGCCGGGTGGACGTACCGCCGAATTGCTCAACTCGTGGGGCGTGAGGTCTCCACAGTACATCGATGTTGTCGCCAGTGGTCGGCGGAAGGTGCACGTGCCCGTCGACCTGGGACCGGACCGCAGCGACGCACGGATGCACGCCAAGACCGTAGGATCCTACGCAGTGCCGTAGGGGACCGCACCGCCACTTCCCAGCAAATTAGGGACACTGTTGCTCCTGGGGTATCGGCGAGGACCATTCGCAACCGTCTCCATGAAGCTGGGCTACGGTCCCGCACACCGTTAGGCCGTCTTGCGCTCACGCCCCAACATCGTGCAGCCCGCCTCCAGTGGTGTCGCGACAGGCGGGAATGGAGGGACGAATGGAGACGTGTCGTCTTCAGCGATGAGAGTCGCTTCTGCCTTGGTGCCAATGATGGTCGTATGCGTGTTTGGCGCCGTGCAGGTGAGCGCCACAATCAGGACTGCATACGACCGAGGCACACAGGGCCAACACCCGGCATCATGGTGTGGGGAGGGATCTCCTACACTGGCCGTACACCACTGGTGATCGTCGAGGGGACACTGAATAGTGCACGGTACATCCAAACCGTCATCGAACCCATCGTTTTACCATTCCTAGACCGGCAAGGGAACTTGCTGTTCCAACAGGACAATGCACGTCCGCATGTATCCCGTGCCACCCAACGTGCTCTAGAAGGTGTAAGTCAACTACCCTGGCCAGCAAGATCTCCGGATCTGTCCCCCATTGAGCATGTTTGGGACTGGATGAAGCGTCGTCTCACTCAGTCTGCACGTCCAGCACGAACGCTGGTCCAACTGAGGCGCCAGGTGGAAATGGCATGGCAAGCCGTTCCACAGGACTACATCCAGCATCTCTACGATCGTCTCCATGGGAGAATAGCAGCCTGCATTGCTGCGAAAGGTGGATATACACTGTACTAGTGCCGACATTGTGCATGCTCTGTTGCCTGTGTCTATGTGCCTGTGGTTCTGTCAGTGTGATCATGTGATGTATCTGACCCCAGGAATGTGTCAATAAAGTTTCCCCTTCCTGGGACAATGAATTCACGGTGTTCTTATTTCAATTTCCAGGAGTGTATTTTAGAGTTGTAGATGCACAATGGAGACTGTGAAGTAACCAGTGGCATCAGTTGCTGCACACTGTGCAGTTACACACAATTTAAAAAATTACCCAGAGATCTACATCCATTAATTTATTGAAGTACAATGGAACCTGCCAATAGCAACGTTGAAAGAACCTTGAAATTTATTTTGTTATAAACGAGTGTCATTGTAACCGAGATTAGTTTCAGTCTTGTATTTCAAATGGAAAAGAAGACATTTATGTAGTCTGTTCTTATTTTACAAACAGTATTCGCTCTTAAGCTTACATGAAGACAGTATACATAGCAGTATGTTGAGTACTTACCAGACTTCTTTACTTAGGAGTGAAGTAATCACTCATTTTACTCTCCACTCTGTTTGTCAATAGAGATTATCTAAATTGAATCTGTCGGTGGAGAAAGGAACTACGTCACTTTTTATTACTTTTCAGGAGATAGAAGAAACTGTATTATGGTTAAACTATTTGACACACTGTATTGAAATTTTTCACATTCGTTGCACACTAATCACACATACTGCGAATGAAAATAATTTACATGTACAGTAAATTGTATCTTCTGAAAAAGTTTAAAGTTCATAACATAGCTCCTTTCTCCAGTCAACAAGGGAATTTAGCTCTTTTCGTGAGTATAACAAATGCGAAACTACACATTTGTAGCCTAAAATTCAAATTTATTGGTTAACTAATGGAAAATTATCTTCAGCTGAACATGAAACCAACCACTTCATAGAATTCAATGTTCTGCATCGTTCATACTTTTTCATAGTGAGTTATCACTTGTAGTCGGCCATTTCAATATCTCCTCATAAAAAATTGCACCGCCTTTTCCATGGGTGTACTTAACCAGTTTCTGAATAGCATCTGTTTTTTTTATTGGTCCTAACTTTTTTCCTTACGTAGCCTTTGTAACCCAGTTTGAAATGAAGCAAGTTTAGTTTTTAACTGAAAAATGGAGTGACTGACACAGCTGTTCATGAAAGGGTAGGCAGTCACGACTTCCGGTTTAGTTGTTTCATAACGAAATTTTATGAACATTTCCACATAAAAATTTTCTTTCTCTTGACGAGGCGTCTTGAGATGTGCCGTTTCCCTAGAGCGTACGATTTTTTTTCTAATGACGAGGCCACCATGTCTCAAAGTCTATTGTCTTCACTTTTCACCGTAACAGCTCTAACTTCGGAAATACTGTTTGCCTTGATTTACACATACTCTTTAGAGGTGTATACTTGGTCACGTTTACGTATTTGTCTCTTCAGTAGTTCAAACGCACGGTCACAAGAGAGAAACCAGCGACCTCTTTTGGGAAATCTGTAACTGATCTGGCCGGCCACGGTGGTCTCGCGGTTCTAGGCGCTCAGTTCGGAGCCGTGCGACTGCTACGGTCGCAGGTTCGAATCCTGCCTCGGACATGGATGTGTGTGATGCCCTTAGGTTAGTTAGGTTTAATTAGTTCTAAGTTCTAGGGGACTGATGACCACAGATGTTAAGTCCCATAGTGCTCAGAGCCATTTGAACCATTTTTTTTGTAACTGATCTTTTTAAATTTTCTCATTTTCTGTCAATGCAAGGCACACCCTTACTATGGTATTATTTTTATTTTGACCACGTGCTCCGTCAGAGAACAGGTGTATCTATGTGACATTCTTCGATACATAGTTTTCAACGTAGTGTTACAGGAATAAACACACCTCATTCGCTCCCTTTTTCGCTTCACCTTCATGATACAAGTACACCGTGGAACGGCTGGACTTTATATCATAAATGCAGAAACAGTTAAACCACATCTGACGTAAACATAATGTTTCCTGCACTGGGATGGGCAAGTCCTGCATGAATTCGAAAGCTAGTTCAACAGTGTCCCTCTAGTCATACATTCTTGCTCAGTAATTTTTAATGAATTTGTAAAATGTCCTCCTGCTCCACTTCTGAGTATCCAACTCAAGTGGGATATCTCTTTTACTACTGTCAGAGATGTGTAGACTTTTTAACTTACCCTGAAGTTCCTCACATTTGCCACATACATAAATTTGGGGACGACAGAAAGGAAAATAGTTAGTTTGACGCCGGCCGGTGTGGCCGAGCGTTTCTAGGCGCTTCAATCTGGAACCGCGCGACCGCTCCGGTCGCAGGTTCGAATCCTCCCTCGGGCATGGATGTGTGTTATGTCCTTAGGTTACTTAGGTTTAAGTAGTTCTAAGTTCTAGGGGACTGATGACCTTAGATGTTGAGTCCCATAGTGCTCAGAGCCATTTGTAATTTTGACGAAAATGTTACCTGCAGATGTCGTATTTCCCATTTACTTCTGCATACTTCGTAAGGAGCATTTCGTGGATAGTTTCAGATTCAAGTGTGCATCTAACGATTTCATTTTGTTCCCAGTATAGTGAGTTTCTTCGAGTGGGAAAGATGTGATGTGGGTATTTATGAAATTTAATTCATTTTACGAAATTCAGGTTGTGCATGGATTTGTTCCTTTGGAATTTGACCTTTAACTAGTTACTGGCAAATACGGAAAACATGGTTGTGTCATACAGCATAAAGTCTGAAAACAGCACCCTTGCAGATACGAACTCTTCTACCACAGACAGTGGCATGGTAAACAAAAGAGTGTTGTTTCTTGATGCTGTCGATGTCACTGACAACTTTTCTTGGCCTTCTCTTCGCAATGTCACATGCCAAAATTAACCTTGTGAATACATATTCTGACTATTTTTTTTCATGTTCAAAAAGTTTGAAAGTATCTCGATGAACACCTTCACTGATAATTCGGAAACATTCCATTCGACATCTGGAATCTATTAAGTAATCGCAAAGCTTGTAGCACATGCTATGGAATTTATATTACACTGAACTTGTTGAATAGGTAAATGTCGGTACTGATACCTTCTTTGCCTGCAGTGAGCGCCGATAGATTGTACAGGAATTGCTTTCCCTCTGTAGTCATTATGTGGCAACCCGTGGACTCTAGCCTCCTTGATTCTCTTCCTCTTGTGCTCACTTTCATTCCGCTTCCGTTTGGAAGGCATTTCGAAAGATGGGATTCAACAACTTACAACAACAATCAACAATAGCCATGACACATCACAAGGTGGCGCCAAGTTAGTGCTTTGTTATTTTAGCTGCGCCTGCATGCTAAAAGCCAACACCATCTTGTTTGAAAGTGGTGTACTACAAGCTCACTGACAGTACAATCTGCTGGAGGGACGCGAGGTGCGGCAGAGAAAGGAACTAAGTCACTGACTTGATTCCTTTCTTCTCAGGACGAAATAAATCGACCTCGCGTTATTCCCACAGGAAGAAGCCAAACATAGTTCGTTTCATGGCACTAAGGTGCGTTTTAGTCTGTTTAATACGTTTACGTAAAAAAGTGAAAATCGACAAAAAGTGAGTTAGTTCCTTTCTCCATCGACCAATTCAAATACGTTCTATATTTATTATTTGATTTTTAATTTCACTGTTGCCTACCCTAGCTTCGTGGAACATGTTCACAGTTCTAATGGCCTCTATAGCGTCACTTTATTTCTTTCTCCTCCTCTCCTTCTTCATGTCCCTTTCTCATTTCATGGTCACGGTGGCCCTGATTCTTCTTTCCATTTGCAGTTTCATCTTCAGTTTGCACTTTGGGTGTAACATGGTCATCGTCTATTGCTGCACACCTTTAACACTCGCACTGATTGAGAATATCACAGTTGACTTCTGACAGCAATACAGTAAGCGGTATATCATCGGTGCCATCGAACTTGTCTTCAGTTTCGGAGGCATTTATTCCTTCAGCCGTGATTCCTGCATGATGGAAACAGTCCTTGATGGTTTGGGCTGTGACCTGGCTCCAAGATTTGGTAATGCATCTGATCGTATTCATCAGTGTGATACGAGGTGCATTCAAGTTCTAAGGCCTCCGATTTTTTTCTTCGGACTGGAGAGAGATAGAAATATGCGCATTTTTTTAAAATGAGGCCGCGTTCATTGTCAATACGTCCCAAAGATGGCAGCACCGTACGGCAGATGGAATTTTACCGCCAGCGGCGAGAATGAGAACTGTTTTGAATACTTAAAATGGCGACGTTTTCCTTGCTTGAACAGCGTGCAATCATTCGTTTTCTGAATTTGCGTGGTGTGAAACCAATTGAAATTCATCGACAGTTGAAGGAGACATGTGGTGATGGAGTTATGGATGTGTCGAAATTGCGTTCGTGGGTGCGACAGTTTAATGAAGACAGAACATCGTGTGACAACAAACCGAAACAACCTCGGGCTCGCACAAGCCGGTCTGACGACATGATCGAGAAAGTAGAGAGAATTTTTTGGGGGGATCGTCGAATGACTGTTGAACAGATCGCCTCCAGAGTTGGAATTTCTGTGGGTTCTGTGCACACAATCCTGCATGACGACCTGAAAATGCGAAAAGTGTCATCCAGGTGGGTACCACGAATGCTGACGGACGACCACATGGCTGCCCGTGTGGCATGTTGCCAAGCAATGTTGACGCGCAACGACAGCATGAATGGGAATTTCTTTTCGTCGGTTGTGACAATGGATGAGACGTGGATGCCATTTTTCAATCCAGAAACAAAGCGCCAGTCAGCTCAATGGAAACACACAGATCCACCGCCACCAAAAAAATTTCGGGTAACCGCCAGTGCTGAAAAAATGATGGTGTCCATGTTCTGGGACAGCGAGGGAGTAATCCTTACCCATTGTGTTCCAAAGGGCGCTACGGTAACAGGTGCATCCTACGAAAATGTTTTGAAGAATAAATTCCTTCCTGCACTGCAACAAAAACGTCCGGGAAGGGCTGCGCCTGTGCTGTTTCATCAAGACAACGCAACCGCACATCGAGCTAACGTTACGCAACAGTTTCTTCGTGATAACAACTTTGAAGTGATTCCTCATGCTCCCTACTCATCTCACCTGGCTCCTAGTAACTTTTGGCTTTTTCCAACAATGAAAGATACTCTCCGTGGCCGCACATTCACCAGCCGTGCTGCTATTGCCTCAGCGATTTTCCAGTGGTCAAAACAGACTCCTAAAGAAGCCTTCGCCGCTGCAATGCAATCATGGCGTCAGCGTTGTGAAAAATGTGTACGTCTGCAGAACGATTACGTCGAGAAGTAACGCCAGTTTCATCGATTTCGGGTGAGTAGTTAATTAGAAAAAAAATCGGAGGCCTTACAACTTGAATGCACCTCGTAGAATAATCCTGCTTTTTCTCGATGCATTGTATCATTTTCAGAAATGTCAGCTTACAATAGTGGCATTTCAGGCTCCTAATTACTCCTTGGTCCCTGGGCTGTAATAAGCTGGTCGTATTTGCAGACCAGAGAGTGTAGGACGTGCTGGGCATTTGTCAACAAGAACCAGTATCTTCCTTTCCTGACTTCTAACCTCCCGATCCCAACGCCTTATTTTAGCTTCAAAGAGTTTGGAGGTCATACAGGACTTTTTATTACCATTGTAGTGCACTAGTAGATATTTTTTCACATGCTGAAAACACGTAGGTCTTTCTTAGTTACCTATCACCAGCAATTTTTTCTTCTCAATTCCATTTCAGTTAGCACAAACCAGAACTGTTATGCGTTCTTTAGATAACTTTCCACCAACACATTTTTCGCCCTTTTGTTCACAACTTCCCTAAAGATGTCACAGACTGCATATCCTTCACGGTTTGTATGCCACACGGTAGTGAGCCATTGTTGGATTGCTTCAGTATTCACACTTTTGGCTTCACCACTCACTTTGCCTAAAACAATGACGTGGCATGGCTTGAATCTGTCAGTCCAACTGCTGCTGCACACAAATTTCTCATGCTATAATTTCCCGGCAAATTCTTTTGTTTTCCCCGTAATGAGAGAATCGCCAGAAGATGATGAGAATGACACTCATCGAAACGTCGCTGATTTTCGACGCAGCTACCCGGATGGTGGCCCGAGAAGATTTCATCAGCAGTTTACACCGGGAAAGCCTACATTCACATAAGAGTCTTTCTGTTTATTTATGTACATTACGTTACATTTGTTTACGTTGAGGGTCTAATGCCAATTCCTGCTCCAAGTGTAGACCGTTGCTGGTCTTCCTACATTTCGCTGCAATTTTCTATAGCTACAACTTCTTTGTACACAACAGCATCGTATCTGCAGAAAGGCTGATGAAAATTCCAACGGCATTCACTAGGTCATTCCCCTTGGGCTACGGCTAAAGTTACTTTTCGGTCTGAAGGTTTCTCTCCGTTCAGTGTATCTTCCTGTGTTCCTTTGGACAGAAACTCATCATTCCAGTCGCACAGCTAGTCTGATATTCCGTAGACACCCATAAGGTCCGCATCTGTGAACCAGTCGTATAAAATAATATGAACTTAGCGTTAGTTAAATGTATATGCGATTTGAGAAAATGGACTGAAATGTATATTCTGGAGCGTTTTTCATTCGGGTGACATTTCAGCTCCGCCTATGAATTGTTTTGTGTTCGGTAATTACGTTTCTCTATCTGTGTTTTCTTGTTAGATCTCGTTGTCTTGTTAGAAATACAAAACTGCTGCTTCATGTCGACGTGACGATTCCCCAGATTTAATCATTCTACACGGACGCGACACCCGAAACACGAAACCACTCCTTCCGCAAGCCAGTTATGGTTGTAGTCACCCCAGCACAAGGTTCCTTCCAAACTGTACTGCCTGACAAAACAAGTGACGCCATGACAATGAAATATTTTGTATTTCAGTAATAAATCTCTCCGTGATTCACAACGCCTCTCTTGTAACGTCAACCATTAGAGATTGCTGAGCATCTCTATAACGGTCTAGTGCCGACTAAATGGTCCCGTGACGAAACGTGACGCTCTTCGTTGGATCCTCTCTATCTCTTCTATCATTCCTATCTCGTTTGGATCCCAGATATATGAACAATACTCAATAATGGGTCGAAAAAGCGCCTTGTAAGCCATTTCCTTCGTGGAGTAACATTTCCTTAAGATGATTGCTATGCATCTGAGTGTGGCACCCTTTTCTCCCACTATTTGTTTACATGTTCATTCAACTTTCGGTCGCTCCGGATGGTTACTCCTGGATATTTTACGGTAGATACTGTTACTAGCGTTTTGTCATCAACAGTGTGTCTACAGAGTAATGGATTTCCTTTCCTATATCTGCGCAATATGTTACGTTCAGTGTCAGGTGCCAGAGCGTAGACCATTCGTCAATTCTCTGGAGCTCATTCTGCAAATCGTTACTATCTTCTGGCTTTGCTACTTTTTTACAGACAACCGCGTCATCTGCGAACAGCTCACTAGATTATTTATATATATATATATATATATATATATATATATATATATATATATATATATATATATACTGTAAGCAGTAACGGTCTTATCTCACTTCCTTGGGGTACAATGCAAATTACCTTTACATCTGCTTATTTTGTTCCGTTAAGAGCGACATGTTGAGTTCTGTATGAAAGGAGGTATTGAATCCAGTCGCAAATCTGCTCCTATACTCGATGAGTTCGTGTTTTTTTTTCACTAAACGGAAGGACAGGACGGTGTCAAGTGCCTTCCTGAAGTCAAGGAACACAGAACCAACCTGAGTGGTGCTATTGTCTACGGCACTGTGGATCTCATGGTGGAACAGAGCGATCTGAGTTCCGCAGGATTTATGTTTCCGAAATCCATGTTGATTTTTATAGAGGAGATTTTCTTAGAACGTCGTAATTCATAGCATAATAGACGAACAGTCAAACGGAAAAACTGGTAGAAGCCGACCTCGGGGAAGATCTGTCTAGATTCCGTAGAAATGTAGCAACACGCGAGCCAATACTGACCCTACGACATATCTTAGAAGAAGGGTTAAGGAAAGACAAACCTAAATTTATAGCATTTGTAGAATTAAGGAAAGCGTTTGACAATGTTTACTGGAATACTCTCTTTCAAATTATAATGGTGACAGGGATAAAACACAGGGAGCGAAATGCTATTTACAATTTGTGCAGAAACCAGTTAGCAGTTATTAGAGTCGAGGGGCACGAAAGGGAAGCAGTGGTTCGGAATACAGGGTTGTAATCTATCGCCGATGTTATTCAGTCTGTATACTGAGCAAGCAGAAAAAAAAAGAAAAAAAATGGAGTAGAAATTAAAATTCATGGAGAAGACATAAAAACTTTTAGGTCTGCTGATGACATTTTACAGTACTGTCAGAGACAGCAAAGGACCTAAGAGATAAGTTGAACAGAATGGATAGTGTCTTCAAAGGAGGATATAAGATGAACATCAACGAAAGTAAAACTAGGACAGTGGAATGTGGTCGAATTAAATCAGGTGTTGCTGAGGGAATTACATTAGGAAATGAGACACTTAATGTAGTAAAGGAGTTTTGCTATTTGGGGAGCAAAATAACTGATGATGGTCGAAGTAGAGAGGATATGAACTGGCAATGGGAAGAAAAGCGTTTCTGAAGAACGGAAATTTGTTATCATCGATTATAGATTTAAGTGTCATGAAGTATTTTCTGAAAGTATTTGTATGGCGTGTAGCCATGTATGGAAGTGAAACATGGACAGTTTAGACAAGGAGAGAATAGAGGCTTCGAAATGTCGTGCTACAGAAGAATGCTGAGGATTAGATGGATAGATCACGTAACTAATGAGGTGGTAATGAACAGAATTGGGGGAAGAGGAATTTGTGGCTCAACTTCACAAGAAGAGTAAAACTCGTAGAGGGTGACCAAGAGATTAATACACTAAGCAGATACAGAAGAATGTAGACTCCAGTAGGTACTCGGAGATGAAGAGCCTTACAGAGGTCAAAGTAGCAAAAAGACCTGCGTCCAACCATAACTGAAGGCCACAACAGCAACAACTGCAGAATTTCAAAGGGTCGCCACTGTTGGACTCCATTTGGCCACCTGATCGATTCACACAATAAGATCTGTGGAACGTTTGGATGTAGCAGTGGCCTGATGTTGGACTGCATGAGAATGTGACGCCGGGCATCGATATCGTCAAGGTACCGGTCGCTCAAGTCTGACCACCACAAGAGAAGAACGCCGCATTGTGCACCGAGCACACTGTAACACAGTTACATCTGAGCCTCCCATCCGAGAACCAGTAATGGACTCCCTACAACATTTGTGCCATCGCGCATCACAAATCGGAGACCAGCAGAGCCAGATTAGGAAATTATCAACCCAAGCGTAGACTGTCGTTAACACCACAAAAAATCGTGCCATTGGTGTTGTGAACGGAAGTCATGGACGGCTGATGAATGCCGTTGTTGTGTTTAGCGAAGGATTTCTGTTCTGTACCATCCGGGATATCCTGTACATCGTCAACATGTATGGCAGAGATCTGGGAAGACGTCCCATTCTTACAGGGATGTTGAAAGGTATAGTGCTGTTACTCTTGACGTCTTGGCGTGAAGGGCCATACGGTGTGATGTCAAGTCACGGAAGGTGGTGACGGAGGCGACTCTGACGGTACGACATCCTCCACCTCTCTCGTTATTTCTTACGCGACAGTATTGTGGTGCCACTTTTCTACAGGACAATCCTTGTCCACACGTAGCACGAATCTCTAAGATTAGTCTGCGGGTTGTTGGTCTATTGCCAGCGAGACCCTCAGAGTTATCCCTGATAGAAAGTGTGTGTGACAAATTCGTACGTCAACTCCATCCTAATATCGATGACATGAAGGAGGGGAATGTCTCCAACCGAATCAGGGCATGAAGGGTGCAAAGTCGTACAGGTAATGGGCTCATATTGCCAGTTTCTTTTTCAGTTTAATTCTATTTTGCAATGACTAAAACAACATCACATCCCCTCTCAACCCTTGAAGTTTCATTTCGTTTCCTCCTCTCCTACCGCGCACTTCGCTTTTTTTGTCAGGCAATATTTATATTGAGTCAATATCTTTACTGTCCATTAGTGCTCTATACGAATTAAGACAGCTCTCTGCAGAGACGTTCTATAGCTGGAATGGCGAATTACCCAAGGCATAAAAATCAGGGAAAACTGGTTTAATCACAGGAAACGTAGAAAGTTAGTGAATGAGTCGGAAGAGGTCTGAGAAATCGTGATTTTCTCTCGAAAATTTCTCTGTTAATGGATTCCTGAAAATTAAGTTTTAGTTTGTGACTACTGACGGAATATCCATTCTCCTCTTCTCACCCTTCGATTGGAAGCGTGGCTACTACTTCTACGTTCCGTACATTATCAGTTTCACACACAAGAACTACACAGCCTGCGATATTGCCTTCACCGCCATTGACCAGACTTCGAACGCTAATAAAACGAACTGCCCAGACGGTTGCTCAGTTTTATGGGTAATTTCTCCTCGTTTATGGTGCGTTAACAGCCGAAGTTGAAGCAACTTTCTTTTTTCGCTGTCATTGTATTATTTTCTCAATAATTTCCACCCCGCAAGTCGGTGAGGATTTTATGGTTTTCCCAGATGAACAATAGTGGATGGTTTATTATCTATAAAATAGCTCCGTACCTCGTAAAAGTCTTTGGAAACGTCGTACAGTGGATCTTACATTGTTCTTACATCGACATTCAGTGTTCAAGCGTACGGAGTACGGTCATTAGCGTACTACTCGTGCATAAGTGCACTACTTCGTTATGACGTTGCCACTTTCTTTAGGTCGATTATCCTGCTGTACGGACTGCAGTTGTTGGGTGTCAACACCCAGGTCTTCGCCTCAATTGCGAGTTCTTGGATGTTATTACATATTTGACATTGTTAGTAATAACAACCACTGTGAATGATCACCTTTGGGAATAGCCTCCACAGATAATGCGTGTAGGAAATAATAAGAGATTTTAAAATATCTGTCAGCCAGGAGGCGTCCAGTTTGTCTATGTTATACAACACACCTTCGAAACAATTCGATTCCCCGGGATTCTGAAGCTCCTTACGAAGCTAAATTCTGAAATCGATCACAATAGCACTGTACAAATACATAGCTGTATAACAGATTAGCACTATACAAAAATTTTGGAACTTTGTGGTTCGATTTAAGATTATGGTAGCCTATGTTGCAAGGACTGTTGCAGAACTCTTAGCATTCGAAGATAAATGTAGAACACAATACAGCCCTTTTTAAGAGCCCATGTAGCACCACATGGTGAAATCTACCACTTTTTTATGTAAGTTAAAAAAGGTATCTGTATCAATCAGTATTTCACTAATTCTTCAGACCACCTTAGCATCACCAGGCAACAACGATCGGTAGGTTAATGTCTTCAGGAAGCTAACAGCAACAGATACATCATTTTTGCATATTCATCCTGCACCCGCACGCACGAGCTGGTATCATACCGGTCCATGGTACACAGAGCATATAAAATACCACTGTGAATTAAAATACAGCAAACCAAATTGAAATTACCAAACAGAATTCACACATAGAACGCCAGTCCAAGAAAGTAATAAAAGGCGTAAGTAACAACTTATATAACAACAAGAAACAGATAGAGATACAGACATCGATACAAATACGGAAACAGAATGTAATTCGCACTTTGATGCTTTTTCAAAAAAGGATAGTACTGTATTTATGTCATATAATGAAAGAATGGTTTCCTCCATGGGTAATAAATTACGTAGCAGGAAACCATACAACCTTAAAACAAACACAGAGAAACATCCTTCTCCGGAATTTACAAGATAAAGTATAACAATTTGTCAGTGCAATAGCATAGACAGGTTAAAGATTCTAGATCAGAATTAAATTGCATAAAATTTCATTCACTGCACCAACCTCATTAAATCTGTGATAGGTACCACACAAATTCATCACAAAGACCGGTCATTTGGTAACGTGTATAATAAAGTAGTCACAACTCTTAATTCATGCAAATTTAATAGAATGAATGAGTTCTTGATACATGAAACGCAGGAAACCATCGCTGTAATACAAAAAAAAACATATGCGTCGACAAATCTCTGTAATAAAGATGACAAAATAACAAGAACGTTTATACAGTATTTGATGGTATAGTATAGATTGATGAGCCAAAAGTTTATCATCATCTGCTTAATAGCTTGTTTGTCCGTCTGCGTATCAGGTATCCGACAGTTTGTTGATAGGTTTTTAGAGGTATGTGCCATTAGATGTCTACGAACCTGTCATGTAATTCACGTAAATAACAAACCACTGATTTGATGGTGACGGCACCCGAGAGTGACCCATATCGGTTCTACACGATTTACGTAAGGCAAATTTGGTCATCGAGACATCAACGGGAGTTTACTATAATACTCTTAAAACCACTGTAGTGCGAGACACGGAAAATAATCTCCTGAAAGATGACATTGTCTTCGGGGAAGACATTAAGCAAGGAAGGATGCAGGTGGTTCGCAGCTGTCAGCGTGTCTGACTTCCCTATGTTCTATACAAGTGAAGGAGATGGTTTCCCATAACGTAATACAGCTGGAAGAGGCCTGCTGCGTCCCTGGCGCGCTGCACGTTTCAAGGCGGCGCTCATCGTTATGACGGCGTTTGTGGAGACGAACATCGACCTAGTGGGGCGAAAACGTGATTCACCCCAAGAGCCGATATGTTTCCATTGATCGACTCACGACAATAGCACGAGGACATTCGACCAGATTCGCCGAGTTGGAGATACTCGTTCACAGGCTCTGCATAATAATAATCTGCCATTTGTCAAAGTCGGTCATCTCAATCGATGTACCCATTTTCAGCAAATTTCTTCACTAGTGTGATCCCCCCGTCCGTGTCTGCTCCGCTTCCATTACCACATCACGTGCCCGTTGTTCCGCCAGGCGGCATGCAGTGTGTCGGTGGGCAGTGTTTATAATGTTTGGGCTTACCAGTGTATATTATCCACTAACCTTTTTACAGCCCTTTACCATATAACAGAAAAGAGCTGACATACAACTATCTTTACAGCAAAATAATGCACAAAAAAATCGACTGACTGTATTAAGCAAAAGTACGCTCGTAGACAACTGCATTCCAGAGGATGATGAAGAAAACCCTAGAAACGCGTCGTGGAACTTTGTTAAAGCGTAGATGACGCAGATAACACTTTCAGTTTTTCTTGTCACACGGAGCAAACTGCGATTCTCTCTAGAACTTATGAGAGGCAGACCGTTACACACTATTCTTGCATTCTCGTAGGAGGTCTCCAGCTTCCCCGTTCGACACACGACGAAATGTTTGTCCCAGTAAACATATGTTAGGCTGTATTGGTGTCGGATACGCATACCTAGAAACATCCATTGACCACTTTTGTAAGAGTTCGATAATGATGGAATCAAAATCTGTATGATCATCATTATGCATGGTTTCAGTCTTGCACTGTTGAAGCAGAAAATTGCTTTAAACTCCGTGTCAAACAACGTAGCACTCACCGATTTAACTGCTGTCAGCAATGCAGCTTGATGCAATCTACCCAACTGCAGTTGTACACTGCAGAGGGAAAACTAATGGGATAGCAATACGCACATGTACAAATGGTAGTAGTACCGCGTACACAAGGTACAAAAGGGCTGTGCACTGGCGAAGCTGTCGCTTCGTAAGTGATTATGGCCGCATGACTTTGAACGCGGAATGTTATTGGATCTAGACGCATGGGGCATTCCATTTCAGAAATCGTTGGAGAATTCAATATTGTGTGGACCACAGGGTCAAAAGTGTGCAGAGAATACAAAATTTCAGGCATTACCTCTCACCACTACAGCACTACAGTTAGCGCGGAAATCGCGAAAATAGCACAAGATCTGCAGGCAGACATAATATGATTACAAGAATCATATAACAGCAGTGGCAGCATGATACCATAATAATAGGTGCCAATGGCTGTAAGTCTGCAAAAGCAATTTTGAACAGAACTTGTAATTAAAGTAACACATTTATGAAATCAGCGTTTAGTTACCACAGAGATAATCAGTGGGAACGTTACACGAGTGATTGTATCCATGTATGCTCAATACAGACATCAAGTAAAAACGTTGCGCAAATAACATCAGAGACCTAGCAATGTATACTAGAGGCAAAAAATTAGTGGTAAGTGATGACATTAATTAATGATCCACCTTCTGCAACGCAGACAGAACAGATGACAGAGGAGGCATAACCACCGACGTAACACAGGAAACACAATTGCATGTAATGACCACAGAAAGACCTACACCAACATACTCAGGGTTCGATGGTATGACCAGTAATGTCGACTTTACGCTAGCAAATAATACACTAATGGCATACGTAACAAACTGGACCGTACACGGCAATGTTATACTTACACAGTAACACACACTCAGAACACTACAACTAAATTACACACCAGACGCTTCATTGTTCAACAAAGCGGACTGAAATAAATTAACGGAAATTATCCAACAACACGATCTAGAAAACATCAATAGAGGTATCGATTACATAGCACAGAAACGAACGCAGGTGATAGAACATGCACAAAACACATCAGTACCGTAGGCAAAGAACACAAAACGCTCACAAATTCCATGGACCAACGTACTCATGAGACTCTTACAAGATGTCAGACGCAAACGGAAATTATATCAGATAGCGAAACCAGATAGAGGCAGACGCTTAAGACTTCAAGTATATACTCATATACAAAAACTGTACAGACGGGTCCTGTGCAACATGCTTAAACAAGTCTGCAAATGATTTGTAACAACAGAAACAGAGCTAAATATGTATGTGGGGAGGAGGGGGTGACCATACAAAACACTGCCTGAGAAGATAGAAACCCCACTAGTTGTGGGAACGCTAAGGCACGGTGGCGGAACGATGACAAGGGGCTGGAGGAATATATGGGACTTTCTGTTATATAAACTGCTCCCTCACGTCATGGATGTAGACACACAATATCATGCAACACTAAGAGAAGACCTACACACACCTTACAACACTGCAGCTGTCACCTGTTCTTTTGCTCAATAACAAGTTGTGCTAGCACTCTCAGACCTCAAAAACAAGAAAGCATCTGGACCAGGTAGTGGATCAGCAGACAAGCATTCTCCAGATCTTATGACCTACAGAACAATATGTTTATGCCTAATAAACACCCTAGCAAAGAATCAGTAGAAGCTACGGTGTGAGAGAGTGCAAACTCACAAAGCTCTCGGGGGTATGAGCCTACACCATTTCGACTTCGGAACCAGCAAATCCAAATATGATGTCATCAACTATGCCCTACATATAGTTAATGCCTCAACACAGAAAAACGCCCTAGCAATAATGACTGATATTGCCAGGGAATTCGACAACCTCTGGTGACCCGTAATGCTTCAAAGGGTAAGACATTTGAAGGTACCGCAATCACTTTACAACGGGTTCCTAGACTACTGTTAAAAACGAATAATCGATTGGCAGATTGACAGCCGGAACGTAATCAAACAATCAACAACGGCTGTTCTCAAGGGTCAATCTGGGCCACCATCTGGTGGGGCATTAAAATCGAACACCTCCTACAACTTCTAGATAGGGATGACAGGTCAGTCGGAATTGTCACTTACGGAGATGACGTATAACTTGTAGTCACTGCAAACAATGAAGCCCAGCTAAAAGAGAAAGCCAATCAAAAACAACAAACAACTAGATAATGGTGTAGCAACAATGATCTCAGGATAACCGAAAACAACATACGTCACGGAAAGGATCACTCCAAAGGAACACTACAGTCAAAATAGGGGACACAAACATCAAACGAGCATGTTTCGCGCTATCTTGGGGTACACATAGACGAGAAACAGAATTTCCACGAATACATAAGGCTAACAACAGAAGAAAATACATAAATTGTTGCGGTTAAATTCAAAAGTACAAATTACCTCTCCGGTTATACGGACATATGACGGTGCGCTGTTCAGATAAGCACTCAGCTTCGCAGCTAGCACACGGGCACACAGATACATCCTGGTCATCACCAAAGCATCAGTCAGGCGAGGGCAGAGAAGTGTCGTACTCAGGCTAGGTGGAGTCTTCGGCACCACACAAGTCGATGCGCTGTTTGTGGCGCTCGGAATATACCCCATAGATAACATGATAAAATGCAGATCTGAAAGGTGCTATTCAAAGTTAGGGAGGTTAGGTAAGGTACACACAATAACAGGTGTGCCGTTAAAGACGACACGTCGTTTTAAGAGTTGGCGTTTGCATACATGGGAAGGTGAGTGGGATGTATGTGAGTGGCTGAGAATGAAACTATCAATTCGAGCCGCGGCATGGTATATTTCTTAACTGGACACGGAATTTAGCCTACGCATTTAAACCGCATGATTCTGAGACAGACACCTAGGGGGAAGAAGATTCCCCAGAAAACAACGTCTTCTTTTGCGCCCAATACACGAACGATAGATATATACCATACCTACATTACACAGCAACAGACATACATATACACAGATAAGTAAGAGACGAAGAGCACTGGGCACAATTAAATACGTTGAAAAACAATATTTCAAATACAATACATGAAGAATACTAACAGACAGGACATAACACAGTGCCTACAAGGAACGTAATTACAAACTCCAGAGAGTGGTAAGTGACACAGTGACAGCAAAAACAGTGACACTGAAGATTAACAGAAGGGGGAGGAAGAAGTGATGTAACAGTAAAGAAGTATAAAGTGCTGGCGATCTAGCCAAGAAAGCACTCAGTGATGTGCATGGATGAGCACCTAAAGTTAGTGCGCCGGATTAGCTATACTATTTCTCTACTACTAACTCACATTTTTATTGTTACTGGTGATCAACAGCTCGAACAAACCATTCCGATGTATTTACCGCCAGTCGCAATCGATGATGGCACTAACATATCTCTGCTCTATCCTAACATCATTTTACATTCATCTTAAGACAACAGTATTTTATTTATGTTTCAACCTTAAATTACTGTTATTTTTTAAAAAAGTATTATTCTTTATCGAATGTTATGCACAAAAACAAAAAAAAAACAAAAAAGATGACAAACTAATACTGTAAGATGTACAATCTGTTTTAAAACATCACATAAAACGTATTTAAGTTTGCGATAAATAAATAAATACCTCTCGTTGCGGAGAACGCAGAGCAGCGTAGTTTGCGTAGAGTTGTCAGTGCTAACAGACTAGCAACACTAAGCAAAATAAACGCGGAAATTAATGTGGGGCGTACGACGAACGTATCCATTAGGATAGTGTGGCGAAATTTGACGTTAATGGGTTATGGGAGCAGAAGTCCGACGGAAGTGGCTTTGCTTACAGTACGACATCGCCTGTAGCGCCTCTCCTGGACTCGTGGCTACAACGGTTGGACCCAAGACAACCGTGACCTGCTCAGATGAGTCCCGAATACAGTAAGTAAGAGGTGATGGTAGTCTCTGAGTGTGCCCCAGAGCCAAGTTGTCAACAAGGTACCGGCTCCATAAAGGTGTGGGCTGTGTTTACATGGAATGGATTGGGTCCTCTGGCCCAACTGTACAGTTCATTGACCGAAATTGGTTATGTTCAGCCACATCTTTTTCAGCCATTCATGAACAGCATATCCCGAAAGAATGGACGTCATGTTCCGAAACAACGATATCATGTTGAAGAACATTCTAGACAGTTCAAGCGAATGATTTGACTACCCTGATCGCTCGATATCAATCCCACCGAAGATATACTTGACATACTGCACAAGCAACATTTCGCAGTTATGGACGGCTATAGAGGCAGCTCGGCTCTCTGTTTCTGCAGCGTACATCCAACAGCTTGCTGAGTCCATGACACGTCGATGTTCTACGCTACCCTAGGCAAGAGGAGGTCCGGCATTAATTAGGAGGTACCCCAAGGGCTTTCGCACCTCAGTGTATATCATTTAGTTTTATACCTGATCGAATTGATATATATATATATATATATATATATATATATATATATATATATATATATATATATATATTTTTTGCAAGAATTTTGTGACTTGCCCATTGCGGGTTCATGTGTGTACAGCGCAGTCTGGCAACGAACATCGTATTTTCAGAGAGTTTCATGTACTCAAGACGGACATTGCAGAGAAGGAGGGATCTGTCATGATGTGAACACAGCAAACGCGCCGGCTCGCTCGACGTCTAGCACCGTTATTCCGTCCTTCTATATAAATTTGTTGTGTTGCGGTGTCTTCAGTGGATCATTTTGTGTTCAGGCAAACGCATATGCATTCATACTCTTTAAACTACTGTGCAGCGCATGGCAGACGGTAATTCCCATTGTGCCAGCTACTAGGCCCTCTTCCCTTTCCACTCACGTGTGGGCTGCGGTAAGAACTATTTAAATGGCTCTGTGCGTGAGGTAGTTATTCTCTCTTGTCTTCATGATCCTTACTGGATATGTACGAGAGGGATTGTAGTAGATTCTTACACACCTCACTTAGAACTAGTTCTCGAAATTCAGCAAAAAGGCTTTCTCAGAATAGTTTGCGTCTATTTGCAAGTGTCTGACACTTCAGTTACTTCAAAATCCCTGTGACTTTCTCCCGTAGGTCAAACAAAACTGTGTCAATTAATTCCTGCTCTTCTCTGTAGACGTTCAGTACTGCTTTCAGACCTATTTGGCACGGGTTCCAGAGACTTGAACTATATTAAAGGATGGGTCGTACGACTGTTTCGTAAGCAATTTCCTTCGTAGACATTTGTGTTTCATTAGTATTATAACAATCAATCGAAACCTTTACGTGCTACTGAAACTATACGATTGTTCCATTTGACATCCGTAATATTTCCATTGCCGACTCGTTAACACTGCAGTCAGAGGGTATTATCTGTGACTTGCACAGTTCCAAATTTTCGATCATTTCAGTCAAGTTGCTAATCTTTGTATAATAACGGCCCCTCAGTGGGGCCCCATACTAGGGGAGGGTCGTATTTTGGGGAATCTCGAACTGATTTTAGTACTTCGTTTAAAAATATATTCCTATGTTCAGTTTAGACACAGAAACTCAGTTGAAAGGTACTTAAAGATGCTTAAAGATGTGTACCATCAAACATCTCGTACCATTTCTTGTTTAATGTTAACAAGAATCCTACAGGATGGTGCGGTCAGCACTGCTGGCAGCGTGCAGATTCCACCAGTAGCGGCCGGTACGCCAGTTAGCCCTCTGGAATGTGCAGTACAGCCAACAAAAATAAATTATTTCCTCTACGAGCATACTCAAGTTTCGCTACATTGCGATACAATCTCAAATAGAGATTATAATGTAGCCTACTCAACTTTCCGACGATATATAGGCTAAGAAAAAGAAAAACCATAAAGAAGTCCATTTAACGATCAAAGACACCAAGGGCGGCAGTGATGAAGCACGGGCTCATTCACAAGGTTATTGTTAATGCAATAATTGTCGTCTAATGCTGCAGGTGCTTCAACCTTAGAATTTGAACTTGAAAAGTACAAGGTATGTATTCAGAAGGTGGGTTTGTTTGCTTTGGGAATGAAAAGTTTTAATGCTCAATTCTAGGATATATTGGGATAATGAGGAGAGATTTTTTATCTTGAGTCACACATCATGGTCATATACATTTAAATTGTTTAACTTCTCGACCATGGTGACGAAAGAAGGTTTTCTATAACTGACTGCCAGAATTCTGGTCAGCCTTCTACTTTCTGGGAATAGATATGTGTTGTAAGTATTTCATTCAACACAATTACATTTAGCTGTCATCATGGCTTTCATTCAATAAAAGTAAATTTTTAGTGAATTTATTTATTAAATTACTTATTTTTTATTTGATTTGATTTTATTATGTATTTTTAGATTTTAAAGGGCGTAGAGCGACTGGAAGACTATTTAAATTACTTTCATTTGTTTACCAATCCTATCAATACAGTTAATTTTCAGATCATTCCAGCGTTCGTTAGAGAGATGATATATACATCTGCCAAACTGAATAATATGTTTCTCCGTAAATGTGTACGAAATGCAACAATGGTGATTGTTTTGGATATCTAGTACTCTTAACAAGTCACTTAGTGTTTCAGACTTTAACCTATTATGTTCTCTCGTTTCAGTGGCTGTTATCATAAAGAGAGCCTATTCGACATCTGCATTCTGGTGAGGCGAAAGTGGTATTATTTTTCCTAGTTTAGCGACATTCGAGATCACGTATTCTTCATCAAAAGTTTTTATTTCATCTGCTGCATTCCAGTATTCGACGCTATTATTTCAGCCAAGCTCCTCTTTTTCTGTCCCAGGAAAGTGCGCGTTTGGCTTGTTTAACACTTTGATGGCTTAGTGTTTATTGATCTGCCTGTCATACTCCTCGGAAAGTTCTGTTAAACCACATACTTTGTCTACGTAGAGACTAAGAGCAATTTTTGGATTCACAAATGACATGTTCTTGTATAATGTGTAGTTTACTGGAAAATTCTTGTACGCATCACTCACATCTGGTAATAAGTTCACACGAACTAGCTCGAATTGCTCTTTATTGGTCTCACTATCATCTTCCAGCTCCTTCACAGTTTGTCCCCTACACGAACTTCTCCAATACTGAGCAGCACGGAAGGGTTATATTCTTTCAAATTGTCTGACTTGCTTCCGTGCTGAAGAAGGAGTGTTTGATAAAATTAACTGCCACAATTCTAATAATTCTTATACTCTATGGATATGGATCGTGTACAAAGACTTCCATGAGTGGAATATTGTACTGAATTAATTGATTATTTATGATAAGTCTTTGTGTAGGGATTTTGAAATTCAGAAAAAATCGTATTCCTCTACAGGCTTCTTATCATTGAATGCTGCTTCCCTAAAAGGCTAAACAAGAACGTTCCGATGTTCCAGCACACGGTTAACACAGTTGTAAAGTGCTAACCATCTTGTTTGACTGTTCCTCAATATTTTTAATTGAGAAGAATACATCTGTGAAATTCCTGTAATAAATTTGTAAAACTATTCTAACGAACTCCGGCGTTTTGAGAGAGAGATAAATAACTGCAAATGTTCTGTTACAGAACTTGAACATAGGAAGGGAATTCTTATGAACCTGCTACGAAAAGTAAATGTTCTGGACCACAAAACAGCCATTCACAATTTTCAAGAAGTTTTCCCTTAAAAGACAGGTTTTCCATTATTTATTCTTATCTAACATAACATGGGCATTATCAGAGCAAATCCCAACAACTTTATCAACAGATAGCTCGAACCCCTCCATACAATTTTCGAAAAGGTAGAACAGACATCTAGCGTCTCACCCTAAGGAAATTACGTAAAGAATTTATGGTTTGACTTCAGAATTGCCTATGTATCTCAATAACATATACATGAACCTAATATTGCTGATATCTGAACTCTCATCCATAAATATGGTAAATGCGTTGTTTCTTACATGTTTATGTAACCCGCCCTTGCTATTTCCGGAGAGTATATTCCTAACAATGCTTGTGCCTTTTGTGCGACTGTAATTTTGTGTTTTTGTAATTGTTGAATTCTTAAAACTGCGTTTGGTTACCCCTGCAACATGTTGAACTGAGTTAAAAGTGAAATTTTGAGACGTAACTAACGTACTGAATCGTGTATCGGACACTGTAGCATCCTATTGCTCTTTCTCTGTTTTAGATATCTGGTAACGAAAATAACAGTGAGCTCCAGCTATATTGACGAAAATAATATTAATTATTCAGTATTCCTACGCAAATTCTTATATTGCTATTTATTACTCTAGCTTTAAGATTAAAAGTCATAAAATACAACTTTAATTATAATAGTATAATAGTAATAATATCGATTAACAGTGTCTAATTCGTGTGAACTGAAGTAAAAAAATTTTTTCACACGAAGAATCCTTCTAGTATAGCCCGTCATATCACGTCCGTTTTTCTCATCTGGCACAAGTTCAACCCCAATGCATCCTTTTCTTGTTCTGTGTTTAACAACCAGCTTTGACACTCATCATTTGCTAGGCTTATATCTTTAACGTTACTGTATCCAAATCACACACCTTCGAATCACACTACTTGCTGGAATGAACTGATTTAATAATATATTGTTGTCGTTTCGTGTCTGAATTGGCGCTTTATAGTTATGGTAATTATTGTTGATTTCCAGTATTCGGTGGCATCCTTCATTGTGCGTGATATCTTATACGTTATCGTCTCAGATATCAACAGATTATTTGTATCCGAAAGAATATGAAAGTGTAGAGATTACACTGTTCGCAACAAGCACAGTACGTATGAAATCTGTTTTACACTCCGATTACAATATTTGTGATTGACAAATACCAGTAGTGAGGACCAGAGTTCACGGATCGTACACAACGTGCCACGTGCTCTTGCGATCGATAGTTGCAAGCGCACCGAAAAGATAACTAGTCATGTAGTTACCGACTGTTGCTAAAGTCTTTAGAGATAGTAGCTGCAGTAGATACGGTGAAACCTTAAGGTACCGTAATCACGCCTCACAGGCGAAAAACAGCAGTAGGATAAGTGTTCAGTCACACACACACATGACGCAAAATAACAAATTATCTAAGTACACGGAGATAATTTTAAGGGGTGAACACAACTAAACTTTTGGTACTATACCGTATCACTGATACCCCTAGACCCGTGGTCTAGGGGTAGCGTCTTTGATTCATAACGAAAATGTCTTCGGTACCGGGTTAGATCCCCGCCACTGCCTAAATTTTGATAAATAATCAGCATTGGCGGCCAAAGACTTCCGGCATAAGAAGTCAGCCTCATTCTGCCAACGGCCTTGTCAAAGAGGGCGGAGGAGCGGATAGAGGTTCAGGGCACTCTCTTGTCCTAGGGGTGGGAAATTGCCCCTAAAGGCGGAAAAATCAGCAATGATCAACGACATGAGAACGCAGAAGGCAATGGAAAACACTGCATTAAAGGCGCGAAACGTGTATCCACAGGACATGTGGCCTGTATTTGGAGAAGTGTCATGATGATCTCTCCATTGGCAAAAGATTCCGGAATAGTCCCCGATTCGGATCTCTGGGAGGGGACTGCCAAGGGGGAGGTTACCATGAGAAAAAGATTGAATAATCAACGAAAGGATAACGTTCTACGAGTCGGGGCGTGGAATGTCAGAAGCTTGAACGTGGTAGGGAAACTAGAAAATTGGAAAAGGGAAATGCAAAGGCTCAATCTAGATATAGTAGGGGTCAGTGAAGTGAAGTGGAAGGAAGACAAGGATTTCTGGTCAGATGAGTATCGGGTAATATCAACAGCAGCAGAAAATGGTATAAAAGGTGTAGGATTCATTATGAATAGGAAGGTAGGGCAGAGCGCGTGTTACTGTGAACAGTTCAGTGACTGGGTTGTTCTAATCAGAATCGACAGCAGACCAACACCGACAACCATAGTTCAGGTATACATGCCGACGTCGCAAGCTGAAGATGAACGGATAGAGAAACTGTATGAGGATATTGAAAGGGTAATGCATTATGTAAAGGGGGACGAAAGTCTAATAGTCATGGGCGACTGGAATGCAGTTGTAGGGGAAGGAGTAGAAGAAAAGGTTACAGGAGAATATGGGCTTGGGACAAGGAATGAAAGAGGAGAAAGACTAATTGAGTTCTGTATCAAGTTTCAGTTGGTAATAGCGAATACCCAGATATAGACTCAGATCACAATATAGTAGTGATGAAGAGTAGGCTGAAGACATTAGTCAGGAAGTATCAATACGCAAAGAAGCGGGATACGGAAGTACTAAGGAATGACGACATACGTTTGAAGTTCTCTAACGCTATAGATACAGCAATAAGGAATAGCGCAGTAGGCAGTACAGTTGAAGAGGAATGGACATCTCTAAAAAGGGCCTCACAGAAGTTGGGAAGGAAAACATAGGTACAAAGAAGGTAGCTGCGAAGAAACCATAGGTAACAGAAGAAATACTTCAGTTGATTGATGAAAGGAGGAAGTTCAAAGATGTTCCGGGAAAATCAGGAATACAGAAATACAAGTCGCTGAGGAATGAAATAAATAGGAAGTGCAGGGAAGCTAAGACGAAATGGCTGCAGGAAAAGTGCGAAGACATCGAAAAAGATATGACTGTCAGAAGGACAGACTCAGCATACAGGAAAGTCAAAACAACCTTTGGTGACATTAAAAGCAACGGTGGTAACTGTTAAATGCAGAGGAGAGAGCAGATAGGTGGAAAGAATACATTGAAAGCCTCTATGATGGTGAAGATTTGTCTGATGTGATAGAAGAAGAAACAGAAGTCGATTTAGAGGAGATAGGGGATCCAGTATTAGAATCGGAATTTAAAAGAGCTTTGGAGGACTTACGGTCAAATAAGGCAGAAGGGATAGATAACATTCCATCAGAATTTCTAAAATCATTGGGGGAAGTGGCAACAAAAGGACTATTCACGATGGCGTGTAGAATATATGAGTCTGGCGACATACCATCTGACTTTCGGAAAAGCATCATCCACACAATTCCGAAGACGGCAAGAGCTGACAAGTGCGAGAATTATCGCACAATCGGCTTAACAGCTCATGCATCGAAGCTGCTTACAAGAATAATACACTCCTGGAAATTGAAATAAGAACACCGTGAATTCATTGTCCCAGGAAGGGGAAACTTTATTGACACATTCCTGGGGTCAGATACATCACATGATCACACTGACAGAACCACAGGCACATAGACACAGGCAACAGAGCATGCACAATGTCGGCACTAGTACAGTGTATATCCACCTTTCGCAGCAATGCAGGCTGCTATTCTCCCATGGAGACGATCGTAGAGATGCTGGATGTAGTCCTGTGGAACGGCTTGCCATGCCATTTCCACCTGGCGCCTCAGTTGGACCAGCGTTCGTGCTGGACGTACAGACCGCGTGAGACGACGCTTCATCCAGTCCCAAACATGCTCAATGGGGGACAGATCCGGAGATCTTGCTGGCCAGGGTAGTTGACTTACACCTTCTAGAGCACGTTGGGTGGCACGGGATACATGCGGACGTGCATTGTTCTGTTGGAACAGCAAGTTCCCTTGCCGGTCTAGGAATGGTAGAACGATGGGTTCGATGACGGTTTGGATGTACCGTGCACTATTCAGTGTCCCCTCGACGATCACCAGTGGTGTACGGCCAGTGTAGGAGATCGCTCCCCACACAATGATGCCGGGTGTTGGCCCTGTGTGCCTCGGTCGTATGCAGTCCTGATTGTGGCGCTCACCTGCACGGCGCCAAACACGCATACGACCATCATTGGCACCAAGGCAGAAGCGACTCTCATCGCTGAAGACGACACGTCTCCATTCGTCCCTCCATTGACGCCTGTCGCGACACCACTGGAGGCGGGCTGCACGATGTTGGGGCGTGAGCGGAAGACGGCCTAACGGTGTGCGGGACCGTAGACCAGCTTCATGGAGACGGTTGCGAATGATCCTCGCCGATACCCCAGGAGCAACAGTGTCCCTAATTTGCTGGGAAGTGGCGGTGCGGTCCCCTACGGCACTGCGTAGGATCCTACTGTCTTGGCGTGCATCCGTGCGTCGCTGCGGTCCGGTCCCAGGTCGACGGGCACGTGTACCTTCCGCCGACCACTGGCGACAACATCGATGTACTGTGGAGACCTCACGCCCCACGTGTTGAGCAATTCGGCGGTACGTCCACCCGGCCTGCATGCCCACTATACGCCCTCGCTCAAAGTCCGTCAACTGCACATACGGTTCACGTTCACGCTGTCGCGGCATGCTACCAGTGTTAAAGACTGCGATGGAGCTCCGTATGCCACGGCAAACTGGCTGACACTGACGGCGGCGGTGCACAAATGCTGCGCAGCTAGCGCCATTCGACGGCCAACACCGCGGTTCCTGGTGTGTCCGCTGTGCCATGCGTGTGATCATTGCTTGTACTGCCCTCTCGCAGTGTCCGGAGCAAGTATGGTGGGTCTGACACACCGGTGTCAATGTGTTCTTTTTTCCATTTCCAGGAGTGTATACAGAAGAATGGAAAAGAAAATTGAGAATGCGCTAGGTGACGATCAGTTTGGCTTTAGGAAAAGTAAAGGGACGAGAGAGGCAATTCTGACGTTACGGCTAATAATGGAAGCAAGGCTAAAGAAAAATCAAGATACTTTCATAGGATTTGTCGACCTGGAAAAAGCGTTCGACAATATAAAATGGTGCAAGCTGTTCGAGATTCTGAAAAAAGTAGGGGTAAGCTATAGGGAGAGACGGGTCATATACAATATGTACAACAACCAAGAGGGAATAATAAGAGTGGACGATCAAGAACGAAGTGCTCGTGTTAAGAAGGGTGTAAGACAAGGCTGTAGCCTTTCGCCCCTACTCTTCAATCTGTACATCGAGGAAGCAATGATGGAAATAATAGAAAGGTTCAGGAGTGGAATTAAAATACAAGGTGAAAGGATATCAATGATACGATTCGCTGATGACATTGCTATCCTGAGTGAAAGTGAAGAAGAATTAAATAATCTGCTGAACGGAATGAACAGTCTAATCAGTACACAGTATGGTTTGGGGGTAAATCGGAGAAAGACGAAGGTAATGAGACGTAGTAGAAATGAGAACAGCGAGAAACTTAACATCAGTATTGATGGCCACGAAGTCAATGAAGTTAAGGAATTCTGCTACCTAGGCAGTAAAATAACAAATGACGGACGGAGCAAGGAGGACATCAAAAGCAGACTCGCTATGGCGAAAAAGGCATTTCTGGCCAAGAGAAGTCTACTAATATCAAATACCGGCCTTAATTTGAGGAAGAGATTTCTGAGGATGTACCTCTGGAGTACAGCATTGTATGGTAGTGAAACATGGACTGTGGAAAAACCGGAACAGAAGAGAATCGAAGCATTTGGATGTGGTGCTATAGACGAATGTTGAAAATTAGGTGGACTGATAAGGTAAGGAATGAGGAGGTTCTACGCAGAATCGGAGAGGAAAGGAATATGTGGAAAACACTGATAAGGAGAAGGGACAGGATGATAGGACATCTGCTAAGACATGAGGGAATGACTTCCATGGTACTAGAGGGAGCTGTAGAGGGCAAAAACTATAGAGGAAGACAGAGATTGAAATACGTCAAGCAAATAATTGAGGACGTAGGTTGAAAGTGCTACACTGAGATGAAGAGGTTAGCACAGGAAAGGAATTCGTGGCGGGCCGCATCAAACCAGTCAGTACAGTCAGTAGAGTGATGACAAAAAAAAAAAAAAAAATACTGTATCACTAACGGAGCGGTGTCCATTACACCTGAATCACTCTATCGTCTGTATGTTCACTAAAACTGTTGTCAGAATTTAATAAAATATAAAATTTTTCATTCTTTCTTTCCACTACACATTCATTCTCCCATGCTGTTCATAATTAGCGCCTTCGTGAACCTTACAACATTATGCCAATACCGTGACAGAGTTTGGTTTATAGCATCTTCTGCCAGTTTACTCAGTTCTGCGAGCGCAGATATTTTTCCTTACATGCCACATAACCTTTAACTTGATCGCCTATGAGTTCATTGGAATTGAAATGGCAGTGATCTGATCGAAATCTAACACCCCTACGGCAATCCTTTTTTGCCAGTTCATCTTAAACATACAGATGTAAAGGTGGTTTATTCTGAGCCATGAGATCCAGTGATTAATTCTTTCCACAGTGGTCTGGTAAGAAAATGTCGTTTCGTTCTAGCCATTCGATAATGTCTTATTTTCAGGAAGTTACTGTAGACGCCTAAGCAAGGACAGTCGAATGATACGAGGGGTGGTCCATGACCGTTTGCTAAAGCTGTTGATCGCTCTTTTATATCAATGGGAGTATCAGAACGATTCACAGATTCCAATTCTATACACTTTTAGCGTGGACACATATCCACTGAACTTTAATACAGCGATTAACATCTTCAATCAAGGTGTAATGATTTGTATAAATGTAAGGTCTTATATTCATGCACTTAGTTCATTTCACTAATGAAAGGATTATACTAATTAAAATGAGATCCATTACCTTTGTGACCGCATTACTATAGGAACGTTGTTTTCTTAATGAAATTTAACAAACAAGTTTGAGATATTCTGAATTTGTAGTTGAGTTCACAACCTTTCCATTATAAGTCAAATTCCTTACTTTGGGTTGATGTGTCACGCAGACACTTTCCTTTCATTTAATATTGTTGCAGTACACTGTAAGTGCAATGCTAACATAAACTGCGTACGTGATTTATCTTACAAAGCTACATCAGAAACAAAAACAGCAAATACATATGAATTCGGCTTAGCGCGCATGGACAACTTCGGCTTTTGCGCACAGCTGTGTGTTGCGACTTTGAAAATTACATTTACCCCGAATTGTACTCTGATACGTCTCTCCTTCGACGCTTAGAAAGAATTTCAGAATATGGTGTCGTCATTTCGTTTACAGTAACATATAACTTACAATCCAATGAGGGTAAAGTATAATGCAAGCTCTCCGGATTAACTGTTGTACGTTTCGTAATTTCAAAACTTTTAATAATTGTGAACGATAAAGGCAAGCTACGATGTGGAAGTACAGACGCTTTTAACCAAATAGTTTATTTGTTTTCACTTCATAAATTTTGACTATCTGAAATTATTCTTTCAATATTTTTGTGCAGAAACTTTAACGTTTACCGAAGTACTAGCTTCAGCAGTACATGTAGCTTTGCCTTACTTGCATACATCTACAACTACATAGATATCCAGCAAATCACACTTAAGTATCTGGCAGTGGATCCATCGAACTAAGATCACAATAATTTTCTATTATTTCACCCTCGAACAGCGCGCTATGAAGACGAATATCCATATCTTTCCGTGCGAGCTCTCATTTCACTTAATTTATTATGATGATCGTTTTTCCCTATGTAGGTCGGAGTCAACAATACAAGTCTGTATTCGGAAGAGAAATCTGGTGGTTGAAATTTCCTGAAAAGATTCTGCCGCAACGAGAAACGCCTTTGTTTTGATGATGTCCACCCCAAACTTCGTATCACGTCCGTGACACTCTCTCCCCTATTTCTCTATAATATAAAACGTACTGCCCTTCTATGAACTTTCTCGATGCACTCCGTTAATCATATCTGATAAGTATACCGCATAGAGCAACAGTACTCCAAAAAAGAACGGAGAAGCGTAGCGTAGGCTGTCTCTTTAGCAGATCTGTTACATTTTCAAAGTGTTCTGCTAATCAAACGCAGTCTTTGGTTCGCCTTCCCCATTACATTTTCTAAGTGTTCTTAAAAAAATTGTTGTGGGTCATTGTAATTCCTAGGTATTTAGTTGAATTTAGGCCCTTCAGATTTGACTGATTTATCGTGTAACCGATGTTTAACGGTTTCCTTTTAGCACTCATGTGGATGACCTCGATTTTTTACTATTTAGGGTCGATTGCCAATTTTCGCACCACACAGATACCTCCACACAGATATCTTTCTAAATCGTTTTGTAATTTGTTTCGATCTTCTGCTAACTTTACGAGACGGCAAATGACATCGTCAGCTGCCAACAAACTAATACGGCTCCTGAGATCGTCTCCTAAATCGTTTATATGGGTAATGAACAGCAGAGGGCCTATAACACCACCTTGGGGAACGTCAGAAATCAGTTTTGTAGTAATCGGTGACTCTCCGTCAATTACTACGAACTGTGACTTCTTTGATATGAAATTACGAACCCATTCGCTTAACTTAGACGATATTCCATAAGCACGCAATTTCGTTATAAGCCGCTAGTTAGATAAGATGTCAAAAGCCTTCTGGAAACCTAGAAATACGGAATAAATCTGAAATTCCTCGTCAGTAGCACTTAACTCTTTGTGTGTGTGAAGAGGTAGGGTGTTTCATAAGCACGATGTTTTCTGAATCCGAGTTGACTGTGTGTCAATAGTCCGTTTTCTTCGAGATAATTTGTAATGTTCGAACACAATATATGTTCCAAAATCCTGCTGCATATCGACGTCAATGATATGGGTCTGTAATTTAGTGGATTACTCCTATTGTCTTTATTGTGTATTGTTGTGACCTGTACAACTTTACATTCTTTGGATAAGGATCTTTCGTCGATTGAGCGGTTCTCTTTGACTGTTAAGTACGGAGCTATTGCATCTGCTTACTCTGAAATCAACCTAATTGGTGTACAGTCTGAACCCGAAGACTTGCTTTTAGTAAGAGATTTAAGTTGCTTCATTACTCCGAGAAAATCTACTTGTAAGTCACTCACGTTGGCAGCTGCTCTTGATTCGAATTCTGGAATATTTACTTCGTCTTATTTGGCGAAGGAATTTCCGAAGGCTGTGTTTAGTGACACTGCTTTAGCGGCAGCGTCGTCGATAGTATTTTCATTGCTATCACGCAGAGAAGGCATTGATTGTATCTTGCCGCTAGATTACTTTACATACGATCAGAATCTCTTTGGATCCTCTGTGAGCTTTCGAGACAAAGTTTCGTTGTGGAAACTGTTATAAGTATCTCGCTCTGAAGTAAACTTCTAGATTCTGTAAGAGATCGCCTATCTTGGGGATTTTGGACGCGTTATTCGTTGTATCTACAACAGTGATCTGAGCCGTTTTGTGTAGATCATCTCAGTCGGTTGAAAATTTATTTGGTATAAATCTCTGAATTTATGTCGATAGTATTTCGTTGAATTCGAGCCACTTCTGCTCTACACTTACATTGTTAATTTCGAAGCAATGGAGAGTGTCTCTCAGGAAGGTGTCAAGAAAATTGCTATCTGCTTTTTTCAATAGGTAAATTTTTCGTTTATTTCTGGAGCATTTGGGAGTTACTGTAATCAGTCCCTCTACAACAACGGCAACCCTGTATCCGTTTTGATACTCGTAATTAGTTCAGGATTATTTGTTGAAAGAGGTCAAGAGTGTTTTCACAACCGTTTACTATTCGATGGAGCTCATGAACAAATTGCTCGAAGTAATTTTCAGAGAATGGATTTAGCACAATTTTGGATGATGTTTCATGCGTACCTCCGGATTTAGAGACTTACTTTCTCCAACATGTCTAGGGTACAATGAAGACTCCACCAACTGTAATTGCATGAGGCTGGTACAGGTTTGAAATTGGACCCAAGTTTTCTTTGATACTTGCAGCTACAGATCCTCTGATGGGTGACTGGTCAAATGATCCTATTATTACGTTATTCTGGGTGCCAAGAATGACCTCTATCGTTTATAACTCACAGGAACTGTCTACTTCAATTTCACTACAAGATGAACTAATTCTAACAGCAACAAATACGTCTCCCAGACTGTGTTTAGCCTACCCTTTCTGAAAACCGTTCGGTCCATTGCAAAATCTTCGGCTGAACTTATTTCCGCCTTTAGCCAGTTTTCAGTGCCTATAACGATTTAAGCATGAGTGCTTACTATCAGCACTTGGATTTCTGGTACATGCTCAGCACAGCTACGACTATTTGCAACTGTTATGCCGATGGTTCCTAGATATACATTCTTCCTGTGTTCGATCTGCACCATTTGAGATTGAAACCCGTTTTTGTGTATCCCCGAGAGCCTCTAACCTAAAATGCCGCTCCGTCCGTGCCACACAGCTCCTGCTATCCGTGTAGCAGCCTGTTGCGTTTAATGGAATCCTGAGCTATTTAACGAAATCAAAAACCCTCAACACCCTATGGCGGAAGTCGAGAAAAATGCAGCGTACACAGCTGCAGAACCGTCTGAGCCTCTGATTCAGATCCTTCACTCGGCTCTGTACCAGTGGTTCGCAATCAGTCCCGTCGACTAAGCTTCAAACGGTGAGCTCTTCATTCATCTCGCAAGCAAGACTGGGTGTCTTTACCACTTCTGATAGCCACTCGAAACCAGAGAGAATCTCTTCCGATACAAAGCGACACACGTCTTTCGTACCAGCGTCAACCACCACTTGCAGTTGGCTGCACCGTGTTCTCTTCATGGCATCCAAAAGGACCCGTTCCACTTTTGGAATGACTCCACTTGGTCTGCACTTAGAGTATACATAGGTTTTCTTCCCCTCCTTGGCAATCATGTGCCCATAACGTGCCTAACATTGCAGTTCTCAAATACCAAAACTCTCACCTTGTGTGACTGCCAGGACCGCGCAGGCTGAGAGGTTTCCTCTGAAACAGGACAAGCGAATGTATGCGCCTGAGCGACAGTGTCAGTCAAAAACAGCACCTGGGACATGTTTGTTGGACTAACTGAGGAGGCCTTACGTTCGGTCCGCAGAGAAGGCTTTCGCCGCTTGCCACGCACCGAGGCGACTTGCCGCTCAGCCACGGTTGAGTGCCAACCTCCGCGCGAGCAGTAACTGGGCTGGTCACCGGTGAGGAGAGCTCGTAGGACTCGTGAGTCATGATGGACGTCCGTTGGATCCCCATGGCCGGCCCACAACAGTGACGACCAAGCTTTGGAAGCAAAGCCATCTCAGTCCGCAGCTAAGAGCGAACTGTTGTTGGCTCGCATCCGCACACGGAAATCACAGTCCCTATCCGTACTAAAGTTCATGGAAAACTGTACTACACAGACAGAAAAAGGACTATCGACAATCACTATGGAACGCTACTGTACACACTGACGAAAACGTAAAAACTGTGTCCAATAAATTATATTAACTCACAGAGATTCAAAAATTAAATCACCAAAGCACTCAGGTGAGCATGAATAATCCACTCCTGATTAGGAACTTTTAATATGAAACAAAATCGGTATAGTTACTGACTCAAGCGTAATCGCGAGAACTGTGTCTATTAGATATTAAATTACCAGGCAGAAATTCAAGAACTACGAGTGGCGTTCGAAAAGTTACTAGCCCGATATAGGTACCGTAATTTCTCGCACAAACAAGTACACCTACTTTTATGGAGACGCTTTGTGAGTATGCAAATCAAATTTTGCGGCTCCAGCTTCATTAGATTTGCAGCTAGTATGCGTTTTAGACCGTAGTGTAAACAAAATGGTGAAAACGAGAGAATGACGCCCAAGGTAATGGCGGAGGGTATGCGGAATATACTTAGGGACAGCGCTCCGTCGTAGGCAACAAACTCGGCGTCCGACTTCAGAAGTGTTGGAACGAGTGTGGAAGATGCACCAAGGAGCGGAAGGCCTGTCACGGTTGCCACTGATGAAACAGTGACTGCAATTCACGATACGTATTTCTAGGATCGTCGAACTACTTTGCTGCACATTGAAGCCACATTTTGAATCTCCCTCATAACAGTGTTCTGGATATTTGGGGAATGCGAGAAGTTTGATCTCCGTCGGTCCGAAAGACTTGAATGCAGATCAGAGACGGGAGCGTTTGCAGTGTTGTGAAGAAATCGTTCGCCAATTTGAAGCGGATGAAGACAGCTTTCTTGGAAGGTATGAGACAATGGACGAAACGTGGGTTTGACAGTTTCTTTCTGAGACACAACAACAGCCACAACAATGGAACATCCTCCATCCCCATCCCCAAATAATTTCCCGGTGCAAAAATCAACCGGTAAATGGAAATGAGCGTTTGGCGTCATTGGCCGGGAGGCCCCTCGCGGGGCAGGTCCGGCCGCCATATCGCAGGTCTTATAACATTCGGTGCCACATTGGGCGACCCGCACGCCGGATGGGGATGAAATGATGATGAACACAACACAACACCCAGTCCCTGAGCGGAGAAAATCTCCGACCCAGCCGGGAATCGAACCCGGGCCCAGAGGACGGCAATCCGTCACGCTGACCACTCAGCTACTGGGGCGGACATCAACCGGTAAGTTGATGGCATGGGTCTTCTGGGGTGCAGAACGTGTAATTATGGTGGATTACTTGCAAAAATGCGTAGCTGTCAATGTATCATAATATTGCACCCTCCTGCGCCTTTAGAGAGAAGAAATAAAGAAAAAAAGTTGCGGAAAATTGGCCCGGAGTTCTTTTGCATCAGGACAGCGCTCCGGCGCTCAAAGTCCTCGCAACACTGGAAACCCTGCGTGACTGCGGATTCGAATTGTCACGTCATCCGCCATATTCTCCAGATTTGGTTTCGTCAGACATTTTTCTTCTCCCAAACCTAAAAAGACGACTTCAAAGGACGACGATTTGACAATGATGATGCAGTGATTGGTGCTCTGAACGCTTGGTTAGACTCGAAATCGAAGATCTTTTATTTTAATAGTTTGCACAAGTAATCTGAGCGTCCCCGGAAGTGTGTTAGTGTACTCAGGTATTAAACTGAAAAATAAATTTTATTGTGAAACTTGGGTTATTCTTTATTTGTTAAGCTAGAAATTTTCGAAACCCCCCCCCCCCCCCCTCGTAATATAGAAAAGCACGCAAATGAAACCATATGATTCGCTCCCGGAACTCGTAAAAATGTCGCAGTATCGATTACTTCCCTGTTGCTACTTGTGTCTCAGCCGGCTGCTGCTGCCTGACCCTCCATAAAAATATTTTTATATTGGTGCACCAGAACACGCACAATTAATGGGGTATTTAACGCTCCTATCCCGCCCCTGTCCCCACCCACAACGTCCTTGTGACCAACACCGACTGCTGACCTCCTCCTAAACTCTGTTTCCCGCGTCACCACGCTAAAAAGGCTACACCGCGAGCACGTGGTGCTTTTGAAACAGATGCGGCTGCCTGACGCCTGGCCCCTACCACTCAGGTCACTGAAACTGTAATCATGAAATAATTTTAATCGGAATGTAGTCTGTAAGTCACTAACATTTTAAAATTAACGTAGCACTGAATTAATTGCTGTATGGAAATGTACAAGGGTTTCAGTTTCAAGCAAAGGAAGTTAAATTACGTTACTTTTCAACAATTTAGGAATTCCGCTGCTAAGCCGTTAAGATGAAAGAACACCGCTGCATTTAACGGAATTTGGGGTTGGCTGGCAGCCCTAGGAATGTGTGTTACCTTTTTCGTTCTGTTTTTTTTCCAATTATTGCTGAAAAGAGTGCGATCTTCTACAAATAAATAATTATTTAACCCTAGCTACATCAAGACATTTTCCCTAAGGCGCACTACCAAGGGAGCAGGGAGAGCGGTACATCGCGCCCTCCCTAAAAAAATATATAAAAAGAAGAAAGTTCGTTAACTGTTGTAGAATCATTTTAACAACATACTCCCTAAAGACGTACTAATGTGTAAACAATGTCAGGAACATGAATACCTTGTAGTACACTGTTAGAACCAACAGTGCACTTTCAATAACGTGTATTACCACTTTACGTCCAACAAAATAAAGATAAAAAATTCTAAATTCATTCATTGTTGTTTACTTTTACTCTCAACAACTTTTTAAAAAGTTATTGATGTGTAACTAAGACACTGGAAATGTTGCCGAGCAGTTCTAGGCGCTTCAGTCTGGAACTGCGCGACCGCTACGGTCGCAGGTTCGAATCCTGCCTCGGGCATGGATGTGTGTGTTGTCCTTAGGTTAATTAGGTTTAAGTAGTTCTAAGTTCTAGGAGACTGAAGACCTCAGATGTTAAGTCCCATAGTGCTGAGAGCCATTTGATTTGAACCACATTTAAGTGTGGCAAATACTGAGGTTTGAAGTCAAGAATTAAAGCACGTGCCCAAAATTCCGAGTTTATATTCCGGGTTCGATTCCCAGCTGGATCGGAGATTTTCTCCCCTCATAGACTGGGTGTTGTGTTGTCCTAATCATCATCATTTGAGCCCCATCGATGTGCAAGTCGCCGAAACGTCAAATCGAGAGACTAGCACCCGGAGACGGTCTACCCGACGGGAGGCCATAGTCACACGACATTTACATTTAACACAAAATTTAAATTTGGTTCCAAATGATTTCATCGGGAATGTAATGGAATTGCAACGGTTCATGAGATAATACAAGGTATTTTCAGGTAGTAAGTGTAGTAGATATTTACATTTATTTTAGATAACTTGTATTTGAAAAATTACAGCATATTGTTGATAAACTTGTTGACTATTTTTCCACATAATCGCCGTCCCGATCAATGCATTTGGTGTGTTGTGGCACAAGGTTCTTTTGCCCTCTTCGAACAACTCTCCCGCCAACTCCTTCTCCCACTTAAAACTCCTGCATCTGCTCGTTGGTTGAAAATATAATTCCATTGATGTGTGCCTTCAGGGAGGTGAAAAACCGGTATTCTGAAAGCGCTAAGTCAGAGCAATATGGGGGTGGTTCAAAAAATTCCAGCCAAATGCGTGGAATGGAGCCTTGGTTGCTAATGCTGTGCAAAGGCCAGAAATTAGATCAAAATGATGCATTTCGGTCCCACAATTCTGAGACCATGATGTTTTTGCCCCAAACTGTTTTGAACTTTTTACGAGATGTAGAACTGGATTGAAAGCACTGCGACGACTGTCTTTTTATCTAAGGCGGATAACGATCCATCCAATCATAATAGAGCTCAGAAAAACCTCACCATCCAATTTAAGTTCATCAAGAAACTCACGGCTGCTAATGAACCGATTTTTCTTGTTCTGCTCTGTCACTGTTTTGGAACCAATCTTGCACACACTTTCCAGTATACCATCGCTATTATGAGTGTCTCGTATAAGAATGTTGTGGGAACATCGCAGAAATTTTATCCATTATCTGTCGGGGATCTTCGTAAACATTTTCCCGATTTTTTTTTTTTGCGTCAACTCATCATCCAGAATGGAAGGTTTTCCACTCCTTTGTTCTTCATGAACATTAGTACTCCTTCCACTAAAATCAATACGCTACGTAAACGCACTGGTTCTGTCCGTTACACCTTCACTGCAAACCAGTTTGACTCAGACAAAATTTATGGCAGGTGTTATTTCTTCCGCGATTAGGAAACGGATCACAGCACGTGGATAGCACTTACCGGGGTTTCTTACCGTCATCTTTCACGCAGCTGGACACTACAGCGCGAGTTTACGTACTAATGGTTCCTGCAGTGCTCGATCTGGTCACGGGATTTGCACCCAACTCCCATCTCTACCAATCAGTGTTGTCAACCCTCGAAAAACAATAAAAATATATCCCCCTATCGCAGCCTACTTTTTGAACATGTTTCGTACAATGCATTTATATTTTCTTTAGTGCTTCTGTGGGTTCTGCGGCAACAAATAAATGAACTATTGCAACTGACGGACGTGCTACAACCACTATGAAGCAGCTCTGCCCAACTGGAGGGTTTCCAGATTTGATCCATTGTTATTACTCAAACAAAATTACATACAAAATTTTGCAGCATCTATCTAGTATCATTTTAATTAGTAAAAAGAAAGGGGTGAGGGGAAAAGCTTATAATTGGATAAAAATGCAAGAACTTTTGATTTTGTGTGCCTCTCATTTCAAAACTAGGATCTTGGAAAATATTAACCTAGCTTCCAAATACTGCAGATCTCTAATGTTAATGTAGAGAATGCTTATAAACTTCTTGAAACTGAAACAGTCTATTCACCCTAAGGAAATATTTGTAAATTATACCCGAAGAAGCGAAATTATTAGCGGAAATTCCAAACGTTGACTCTAAGGTGACGTTAAAACGTACCCACAAAGTGACGAGCTTTCTGTATAATTTAGAATTGTGGATACACTTAAGTCTTCTCAAGTCACAGTTTTCAAAGCATCTATTGATATTTTAACTAAACAAACGATTTACCAGCCGACAGGATTTAATTATTATTATTTTTCCTTCTTACATCCTATTGAACATTTTAAGCTTGAAAATGAACATATTCAGAAACTAGCAGAAAGGTTGTGTAGTAAGTACGAATCTGATATAATCATAAATCTTTCGCATGAACTTACTAGCCGAAAACACTAATTTCGAAATAATTTAGAAACAAAGGAAACATGTCGTTAGTTTATGATTTCGCAAAATTTTTGCTGCTTAATATACCTTTCTAACAAATAGTCACACTGACACATGCACTCATCTTCGGTTGTGCTTGACCCTGTAACGGCAAAAGACTCATTTTGTAAACAGAAAGGAACTAAAATGCTTCTTAGTAACTCGATGTCCGAGTCCAGATTAAGTGGTGTATCAGTTCTAAGCATTGAACATGAAACAAGTCGTTCTCGCAAGTTGAACGACGCCGTCGATAAGTTTTTGTGTGCTAGGTGTAGAAGAACTGGAAAGTCGTGTTTGCTTTAGCATGTAGATCACTTTAGAAAACTGAAAGCTTTGTTTGTTCTGTAAGAATTGCATGAGTTCGTGAGTTTACTTCACTTGTGGCCTAAGTTATGGTGTGCAAGTTTCCAGGGGTTTCATATTTGTTCTTTGAAGGTTTAATAGCAAACAAGTTCTCAAAACTTTTTTCCTTCTGAACTGTTGATGATTCGCCTTCCAAGATAATATGCAGCCTTTTCTCTACCAAGAAATCCTCAATCCAGTCACATAAATAGCGTGATATTCTATACGATCGAGCTTTGGTAATTATCGTAGGTGTGATACTGAATGAAATGCTTTTCGGAAGTACAGAAATTCTACATCTACCTGAAAACAGTGATAGATGGTTACGATTGGTAATATTAGAAAAGTGAGACTTGGGTTTCACATTAAATATGTTATCGGAGCCCATGATGTTTGGCATCAAGAAGGTCATTCCGTTCAAGATACCTCAATACGTTTGATCATACAATATGTTCTAAAGCTCAACGAACCTATGTCAAGGATACTGGATGGTAGTTTCATGCATCACTTCTCCTACACTCCTGGTAGACGAGTGTGATCTCTGCTTTGTTCCAACTACTGGTCAAGACTTTTTAGGTGAAGGATCTACGGTGGCTTTGTTTGAAAGAGGGGCTAGTTCAGCCGCAAATTCTGCGTATAATATGACAGGAATTCCATCATGCCCTGTAACTTCGTACAGTTCTAGTGGTTACAACTGTGTCTCAACGCCACTCACACTAATACCTGTTTCACTAGTGTGTAATCGGAGTGCAGAGTGTGTGTGTGTGTGTGTGTGTGTGTGTGTGTGTGTGTATGCATGTGTGAATGTCTGTGTACTATGTTATCATAATCGGTTTTATCTGATCTGTTAGGAACGTGTCACACAGCACTGTCAGTAGTATCCGTAGTAGCCAAATCAAAAAAGCTTTTTTTTACTTTATTAGGTATTATTTCTGTATTCTATGTGATCTCTTCATAAACGTTTTATTTTCTACAGGTTTTCTTTATAGTAACATCCTTGCGAAGGTCACGAAAAAGAATATTCGCGCAATTGTCTTTTCGACTCGTCTCCAGAACTGCTCTAATTTTGAACATTTTGATGAAACTGTTATTAGTGTATTCCTCTCCGAAAGTGTCTTCTCATTCCTAATTGTATCTAAATTAATGGTGCTGAATTTGACAGTCAATCGACAAGTTAGTATTATTAAACGTAAAGGTAGAAAGCTAACATTCTTCCCTTCATCAAGATTTATATTAATCGTTTTATGATCTTTGTGATCACAGTTACTTTCCACAACCTCTGCTAAATCTATCCATTTGCAAGAGCCTCTTGTACTGAAGCAGTTAAATCTTGTACCTTTAGATATTGCGTTGCTACTGAAAACGATGAAATGTGATTAGTTGAATGTTTCTACGTTACCTTCTTGCAGTAAGTGCTCTACAACATTACAAAGCGAGACCGGAAATAGATTTTACAAGCTGATTACACTTTCTGTACATTCGTTGGTGCTTCAGCTACGTCAATACCACCATGACTCACTGAAGCACCAACCCATTATGTATTTGGACAAAATATTAGTTAACAACTATTAACAACTGTCAACACGTATTTGGAATAAAACAGCCAGATGAAGCTCATCAATAGCTTTTGTAATAACTTCTCGTCTCGGATGCTTTCAAAATGCCTCGCTCTGCAAGAAAAACAAACAAACGAATATCATAGTTACACCATGTAGCCTCACTGGATAGGGTGCAAAAGCTCCCCCCCACCCCCACTTGTATTAAGCCTCCCGAAGTACCTCAGTTTGGCCAGAAAATCCGTAAAGGGTTATAAAAGAGGCGTACAATATGACTAGCCGCGCTTTTAAAGCCGATATTTGCGGAGATTAATACAATCCGTTCTTGGACTATGTTAATGAGTCGGTGTATGGAATTCTTTCTGTCTCACCGAGAAGCTCTCGAAGTTTGGACCCTTGCAGAAGCAGTATCAGCGCCATCAAGTTATTGGAAAAGTGTAATTCTGCTTCCTGTGATTCTAAGTTATGAATCGGGAAGCTATGTTATTAGAAATAATGTTCAGAAAGGATGCAATTAAGATATATTTATTTACTAAACACGGTAAACTGACAATATCTACGCAGTTCATAATGATTAACACTTTTTCTAAAAGTTGGTCGTGCGACAGAGCTAGGTAGGAAGGTATCCTATCGGCGACTGGTAACTACGGCGCGCATCCTGTACCTCATACGTACACTCGTGATAATTCGTAGCCGTTTTACATTTTCGTTAGCTTAAACATTATTCATTTATTTATTAAGATGATGGATTTCTGGCGATGTTATATTATTGTAAGGAAGTATTTGTGACCCTTGGGGTTCTCCTAATATCTGTACTGGAAAAAGCGACTTTTATTAGCAAATATTTATTAAGCAAGATTACTTGCTCCCCTACTTACTTCGTCACAGATGTAATGGGCGTTCTCATGTCCAGCAACAGCGCCTCACACCACGGTCCACTGGGAGCGCCATATGATCCACCTGCTCCTTCATCCAGAGTGGAAACTGAAATCTTACTCCCGACCATGTGTTTTGCAGTACTACTTTACTCCCTGAAGGTTGCATGACATTCTCAGTGGTGATACACAACTGTGAAAGGGAAATGCACCTTACAAAGGGCGATATTTTTTAGCCGAAAGGGAACACGCAGCTAATAGATGCCAAATGGTAAATCTCTTAAGTGGTATAGATAAACCGATTACTTCACTTCTAACTTAGAAAGCACTGGCATTTATCAATGCCCATTTTCATTCTTAGCACAGAATATAGCAGTCAGCCCTTGTCCTCCATGTTATAAAAGTCATACTCTGCCACAAAGTTTGTAACTCATTTAATTCTCTCTAAACCCCATCACCAATGCAAGCGGTTCGTGCGATATAATTATGGGTAAATGACAGATCTGCGAAGCCTGTATCCAGCAGATTATAGGGTGTTATCCAATGGAGAATGAAACCACATTAGACACGTTATTGACAGCACGGCAAAACTCCTAGAACAAAAGTTCTGTTGGAGAAAATTTTTAATTCCGTGATGCAGAATCTGTGTAAATTCAAAGTGGATAGGACAGATAACAAATGTAGAATTACGCCACACCTTTATAAATAAATATCCTGTCCCGTCACTTGTACAGTACGAATGTACCAGTATGTACAATTCTGTATTATTTCAAATACGTAAAAATAGTATTGTGGTACCATGGCTACAGTTGTTTACTCTGGAATGTACTATCTCTGACAAAAGCAAAGAAAATACAGCGTTTGAGCGTTTTTTCGCGCCAACGGCATCAGTTCTCGTGTAAACAAAGTACAAACACACTGATTTCTTTACATTCATGTTAAAGATGGTAACAATGGTTGCAGTCTCCTACTCCATACTGTCTTCACGAGGTTCGTGGCCTCACGCTCGTTCAACGTTGCTGCGTTCTTAAAGACGAAAGGCTCAGATACGACGACGATATGTGGACATATCGGACGATTTGTAGAGTCTGACATTCGCTAAAGCACAATGTAAGTAATCTGTTTCTTCCAGCACTCTATTTTTTTCTTACATTTTACAGTATACCACTTGAGAATGTGCATAAGGTGAAATTGCATTACTGAAGTAGGTAGTTTTGCAGTCAATGGCGACTATAGTGTATTTTTAATAAGTTCTATATGACCTTGAATTCAAGCCACGATAAATTAATCACAGAATTTAAAGTGTACTTGTAGTTAAAAGAAAAAAAATATCACTGAGCAATCCCGCATCAACAAATGTCAAGCTCCCTCCAAAGAGAGAGAGCTTTTTTTTAATCTTGAATTTTATGTATACCTTGTCCAAATCGTATGCAGCTGCAACGTTAAATGATCTGAATATACTTTTCCAAAACACTTACAACTTCCATATGACACAGCGATCGAGAAACTGTGAGAACACACGTGACTGTAATGGTTGTACGTGTGTGTGTGTCGGTGGAGGAGATAGTAACCTCCCTCTCCATCAGACCGACTTCATCCGCTAGAACTTGCTACACGAATCTCTAGTAGTACAACGTGGAAGTTATTACGTTTAGTGTCATCTGATTTTTCTGACGTGTAACATTAATTTCATCTTATGGAGTGTTATCTTATGATATATGATAGACAGTACTGGTATTCTGTCACTTGTCAAAGACATTTGACTGTATAAATCGCAATATCTTTTAAAGTAAATCAGAACATTACGATGTAAAACGGAATTTTACAAAACAGTTCACCGCGTATCTTTCTAAAAGGCTGTCCATATTAATGGAAGCTTCGTTGAACTATCAGTCATCATCCAGCCGGGAAATAATTTCACTCCACGAGATTGTACCTTAAGGCCTTATTAATGACGTTTGATCAATACCATTGTTAGTTGGCGACTTTGTTTGATTTGCAGATGAGACAAACATCGCAACAGCAAATCAAGTGTTCTTTTAGAGAAGGAAGTTAACGAAATTTTCATAGACATTAACATAAATGATTCCTAATCATTTACTCGCCACTAAACTTTGAAAAATTTATAGAAGAGGTCGACAGCGTTAAATTCTTGGGGTAAATAACTAATAATAAATTCAATCGGGAGGACCATATCACATAACTGCTGAAGTTCCTCAACAAATCTGTGTTTTCAATAAGAATATTGTCTGCTCCAAAGGTGATATCAAAATAAAAATGTTAGCGTATCTAGCTTACTCTCATCCCATTGCGTCATATGGGGCTATCTTTTGGGGTAACTCATGATGCCAGGCTAAATATTTATTTCAGGAGCGCTAAGTGAGGGTTGTTTGGTATGTAAAGTCAAGAATGTCGTTCAGTGAACTACAGGTACTACATATTGCTTCCCTATAAACTTACTCATTGATAAAATTCATGGAATAAATATTACAAGGGCGTACTGAATAGTAATGCCTCTGAATTCTTTCTGTGAAACTTGTAAAGCTTCTTAGATTAATCGCGCGTTATTAACATTCTGTACACTTATTCTTCATATAAATATATTTATTTCTCAACATAGTCACCCGGGCGATGAACAGACGTACACTGGGGTCCAAAATTAAAGCAAAAACGGAAATTTTGCATTTATTAGTATATTTTACCACAAAACAGTATAAACAAGTGATAGAAATGTAGAAACAATGTAAAAGAAACAGAACGTAAACAACTGCAACATGCAGAAGAATAGACGAAAATATGCTGCGTATTTTCCAACTTAACAGTTTCTCAAACACATTTCGACAACTGGTTAACTTGGTCACTGTGGGGTGTGACCACTTCTGGCAGCAATAGAGGCTGACAACAACGTAGCACGCTGTAAATAACGTCATCAGTGTCATTTTGAGGCAATAATACCCATTATTCCTTTTGTAACACTTGGGGAGTGATTGGTGGTTGTTGACGTGAGGCAACCCGTCTCCCTAGTGCCTCCCAGACATGATCAATGGGACTGAAATCGGGAGAGCGAGCAGGCTACGCCATGCGTGCAGTATCTTCCGTTTCCAAGAAAACATCAACCACTCGTGCTCTATGAGGCCTAGCATTATCGTCATCAATACAGTGTCTGGACGCACAGCACCTCGCAACAACCGTACATGAGGCCCCAAGACCTCGTCACAGTACCTGACAGCAATTAAACATTTCCGATTCATCAGTGAAACTTCATGAGGAGGTGTTAGAGTGGTCAACATAATCCTTGCCCACGCCATTAGCAATCCTACTCGATATCAGTATCTTCCCATAATGTTCGGGACTCGAAATCGTGTTCCACGTTCCCTATAGATGCGAATCCATTGAGAATCACTCTCCAGACCAAATCGGGATTCATAGGGAAAAAAACATTGGCCCACTCTTCGACTGCCCTGGTGGCACGTTGACGACTAGACGTTCCCGCTGTGAAGACGCGTCAAAGGCACACATACAGCAGGTCTCTGACAATAAAGACCACTTGCTCTAAGCTTTCTCAACACCATTTGCCTCGATAAGACACTTCCAGCGGATGCTGCTAGATTCGCTACCAATTGGTAAGCAGTTCTAAGGCGCCACCGTCGTGTCTTTACAGTAAAATAGGGTCCTCTCTTTCTGATTTCACACGTGGTTGGCCCTGCTCTGGTCTCCGTAATACAATTTGGTATCTATAAACCTTCGTCACATCCGAGAAACAACAGAACGATTCACGTTAAGCCATCGGACCGCATGAGTTAGCGACTGTCCTGCTTCCCTCCTTTCTATGGCCTTCCACAGCAGAGAGCCTGGTAGGTGTCTTCCCTGTGCACCGTCTGTTCCTATGTAGACAGCGACTGTGGATGTGTAACCAGTCGAAAAACAATACACCGTTAGATAGATACCCTGACGTCATAGTCGGCGTGGTTTGCCGTTGATCTAAATGTCATCTTTCGTGCAGAACACGATCGTACGGACGTCTGTTGACAGTTTGTATGCTTACATCGTGAATGAAACACATGACAGGAAAACAGTGGTTTGTTGCTTTAATTTTGGCACCAGTGTATTTCTCTCGACGAGAAACCCGTTTGGCGGATGTTGTGGCCAAGCGGTTCTAGGCGCTTCAGTCCGGAACCGCGCGACTGCTACGGTCGCAGGTTCGAATCCTGCCTCGGGCATGGATGTGCGTGATGTCCTTAGGTTAGTTAGGTTTAAGTAGTTCTAAGTTCTAGCGGACTGATGACCCCAGAAGTTAAGTCCCATAGTGCTCAGAGCCATTTGAACCATTTGAGAAACCCGTTTGTTAAGACAGTAGCTGTAGAATGTTTGACGGTGACTTAGCCACAATCTCGCCTGTGCTTGTTCCGATACAGCACTATCTAAATGAATCCTTCTAGGATGTTCTTTTAAGTTTTGTAGAGACATGAAAATCGCAAGTGAGGAGTACATGGAGGATGGTCGATGACATTACTGCACACGTCACAGTGGTCGTGAGTGGTCAGGCACTGTCATGCTCACGGGGTCGGCACTCCCTGTGTGGACTAACACTATGAATTCGGAATTCAAATACAGCACGCTGTTTCTCGCCACACAACGTAGCTGCGTTACTCACTACCATAGTTAATGCTACAATTCGGAGTCCTCTAGCGGCATAGGACTGCAAACATGTAGACATTAACTACTGTAGAAAGATGTAGAACGTTGTAGGATGTCTGCAACTTGCTGTCACGATATTTCGCCGCAGTGTCTTCCACCTTAAGGAAAGTACTGACGCTGCTCTCACGTATTTAAGACTCCGCCAGCGCTTGTGTGGTGTTTCCAGTTAGCGTGGCGCATGTGCTGTTCGTCTGCAAGTCTATAGTCTGCGCCGCGCGCTGTCCGTGGTAAAAGCTGTCTTCATCAATATCAGATCTATCAGATCGATTGTTTTCGTATGGCTAACGACGCCGGCTATGCAGAGCACGAAGTTATTCTATGACGAGATTATATGCAAAACTTAACTGGAAGCCGTTGTTGATAAGGGACTCAGACAGTCGTATTTCCGTAATTTTGAGAACATTTCTCTTGGAGTACAGCGGTTCTTTTATTACTCTAAAATGAACATGAACAGTCACAACCGCAACAAACTTATTTTTTTAAAAGGTTACTGGTTTCGGGCTGTTTTAGAACATCTTCATACGTCACACCATGATGGAAGACGGTGGCTGTGAACGGAGCAGGCGTTTCGACTCTATGACAGATAACTTGAGCAGTTAGGGTTCGTGGAAAGTTCAGTTACTAACAAAGTTCAGTTTAAGAGGAGACTATTAGATTCATTTTGTCATGTTCCTCTTATTCCATTGATCAGTTTCTAAGTGGAAGCGACTGGTCTTTTATTACACTAGTGGCCATTAAAAATGCTACACCAAGAAGAAATGCATATGATAAACGGGTATTCATTGTACAAATGTATTATACTAAAACTGACATGTGATTGCATTTTCACGCAGTTTGGGTGCATAGATCCAGAGAAATCAGTACCCAGAACAACCGCCTCTGGCCGTAATAACGGCCTTGATAAGCCTGGGCCTTGAGTCAGACAGTGCTTGGATGGCGTGTACAGGTACAGCTGCCCATGCAGCTTCAACACGATACCACAGTTCATCAAGAGTAGTGACTGGCGTATTGTGACGAGCCAGTTGCTCGGCCACCATGGACCAGATGTTTTCAGTTGGTGAGAGATCTGGAGAATGTGCTGGCCAGGGCAGCAGTCGAACATACCCTCGAGCAATAACCTGTGTTTATTTAAGTCGTCTAAGATTCCAGCCATCTTCCTGTGAATTTTAACTTAATTTATTCCCTGTTATGGAAGTTCTCCAGCGGTATCTTCTGCCTTGTGGCCGTTGACGTTCCTGTTACTTGCCCTCGTCGTTGCGTAATTTTAGGCAGTGTATTTTCCTCGTCGTGTTGTTGCTGTCCAGCGCGACGTGTAATTCGACAGCTCAAGTGTTGTTGGTCGTTGTAGGTGACAATATTCTGTGTTTCTTGATGCGTGTCGTGTATTTAAATCGTATGGTCGTTTTGCTGGTTGCGTGGAGCGAAACTGATTTGACTGATTGGTCGGTCGGATGTCTGTCGATTGGGTTGCCTCCAGATTAAGAAGCGGTTGGACAGGCTGCCTGTCTCACCTAAACGGGCGTTAGTGTTACAGTCCCAGGCCGAGTCTTGGAAACTTCTGAGCGCCGTTCCTTGTGTGTTATGTAGTAATTTCCCTGTTTTGATTTTCTGTATCCTGAAAGGCCCGTACAGGACCTGCAACGTGCGGTCGTGCATTATCCTGCTGAAATGTAGGGTTCGCAGGGATCGAATGAAGGGTAGAGCCACGGGTCGTAACACATCTGAAAGGAAAAGTCCACTGATCAAAGTGGCGTCAATGCGAACAAGAGGTGACCGAGACGGGTAACCAATGCCACCCCATACCATCAGTATGGTGATGACGAATACACGCTTCCAATGTGTTTTCACCACGGTGTCGCCAAACACGGATGCGACCATCATGATGCTGTAAACAGAACCTGGATTCATCGGAAAAAATGACGTTTTGCCATTCGTGCACCCAGGTTCGTTGTTGAGTACACCATCGCACGCGCTCCTGTCTGTGATGCTGCGTCAAGGGTAATTGCAGCCATGGTCTCTGAGCTGACGGTCCATGCTGCTGCAAACGTCGTTGAACTGTTCGTGCAGATGGTTGTTGTCTTGCAAACGTCCCCATCTGTTGACTCAGGGATCGAGACGTGACTGCACGATCCGTTACAGCCATGCGGATAAGATGCCTGTCAACTCGACTGCTAGTGATACGAGGCCGTTGGGATCCAGAATGGCGTTCCGTATTACCCTCCTGAACCCACCGATTCCATGTTCTGCTAATAGTCATTGGATCTCGACCAACGCGAGCATCAATGTCGCGATACGATAAACATCAATCGCTATAGGCCAAAATCCGACCTTTATCAATGTCGGAAACTTGACGGTATGCATTTCTACTCCATACACAAGGCATCACAATAACGTTTCACCAGGCAACGCCGGACAACTGCTGTTTGTGTATGAGAAATCGGTTGGAAACTTTCATGTCAGCACCTTGTAGGTGTAGTCACCGGCGCCAACCTTGCGTGAATGCTCTGAAAAGCTAATCATTTGCATACCACAGCATCTTCTTTCTTTCGGTTAAATTTCGTGTCTGTAGCACGTCATCTTCGTGGTGTAGTGCACATCCGTATAAAAAAGGTGCAGTAAAACAGCTCTTTTCTTCGTAAAACCTTTATACATTGCTGTTTTATGGTACGGTTTACATTCTTGAGCATGTCACCCTTGTGGATCTAGTGACCAAAAGTAAATATATACGTAATTTAGTGTAACCTTTTGTGGAGCGACTCCGGAGCACCACTCGTTGATCTCAGTGCGACCCCGCGGAATTACCGCTGTTGGTGCTCTACAGGAGATGCTGACGGGCGTCGACAACTCGGATGAAATCGTGAACAAAGTGCTCATCCAGAAAGGAAAAAGTTCGACAACGGTGCGCAGCCGCCAGTGGTATGGCTGTTCCGGCTCCACGTCACAGCCCGGCAGCGGCCTCCCGCACGTCGCCACGCGAATATTTCGGGCGCCCACCGCCCCCTCCCTCCCACCCCCCCCCCCCCACTCCCTTCCAGCGGCTCACACAATCGCCGATCAGAAATATTGGCCCCGACGCGACGCGACGACAATGGCGCCGGCCGGGGCATAAACTGCGCCGCATTCTATTCAGCGGCCAACAAATGTGCCTCCTGGGAAATCGCGCAGTATGAGCGAAATACGCGCAGATACCGCAGCCAACAAGCTAGAAGATAGTCTGGGCGCATCCGGAAGCGTGTTTTTGGGCCGATAGGCGCTGCCAAGGGCTGCGCGGCCAAATGCGCCCTGAAGACGCTTGTCGTAAACGACACAGTACAATTACGTGGCACCTGTGTGCTTTATGGGTGCACAATCCAGTTTTGTCTGTATTTCATTTCAGTTGGCTTTTTAAAGCGAAATAGAATTACCAAGTGGCCCCGTTCATAAATAGAGTTTATTATATTACTACCAAGTACACAAACGTCACGTATTTCACACCTGTAAATCAGATGTATTTAACACATTTCCCACTTGTTTCTACATGTTTCATCGGTACTTGAAGTACTCCTAAGAGCTAAATACAGAGGAGAAATACTGACAGGCAGTTTCGAACACTTTAAATGCCAACGCTTGTCAACTCCACACCAAGAGTATTGCCATGTCCTGAAATGGGGAATGTCCTACCTTCTACCCCTCCCATCACTCTTCTAGTTGTATTCCGCCGCCCACCTCACCTACACAACATCCTCCTCCATCCCTACTCCACCGCTGCTCCCAACTCGTTGCCTCTTACATAACCCTCCACTGGAGGGGGGGGGGGGGGGAGGGGGGGGGGAATTTGGCAGCGATGGTGAGTCAATTGGACTTGCCATGAGGAACAAATTTTTTATAATCTATTTAGTTTACTAAGTCTACAGTCACAGAGTTTATACATATATGTAACATCATTGATAAATAATATATCCCTGTAATAGAGAGAGACGCAAGACCAGTCCCATACATCACCCCATCACCACCTAATCCAGTCTGGTCATAAGCATCACCAGTCCCATCAAAGGCAGGGCAACCTGTTTAACCAGTCACGCGATCTAAAAGCTAAACTGCAACCTCTGAGCTGCATTAGATGTCGACACAATGGGCCTGACGGCAATCCAGACTTTCTGTCTGCTTGAATGGCCACCGAAAAACTGTAGCCAAGAAACAGCTGGACCAGCCAGTTGGTGACGTCACAGCCGAACACAACATACTTTATTTCAACGACACTTTCACAGGCTGTTACATCTGGATCCTTCCTACCACCACCAGCTCTTCGGAACTGTGCAGGCCCTGCAATATATCCTATGTTTCTGTAACTCTCCTGGCCTCAGCCTTTGTTACGTGGGGTACGACTTCAAACGGGCCAACTTGGAACAGGAGAGGCACCACAGGACATTTTAGTTTCCACTATCTATACTTTTACAAATAAAAGGATTCGAGATTCACACTCATAGCAGTGGAAGTTCAAAAACACAACAAAATAAATCTTTTTACATGTGGAATTTCATCATGTTTCACTTACTATTGGCTGCATTTGTTGCTATAGGTATATTTTTCTTCATAAGTAAGAGAAATCTTTCCATGAATTTTGCACAGCGTACAAACATACTTACAGGTGTATGAAACTCTAGAATTTATATAATTTATGAAGACATGAATGTGCTGTTACATTTCAGACTTTATAGTTATTTATCTCAATTTTTATCACAGTTTTTAATAGATTTGGAAAATTCAGGAGTTCCATACACCTGTAAGTATGATTTGTATGCTGTGCAAAATTCAACGAAGAATCTCTCTTACTTATGAAGAAAAGAGTACGTATAGGCACAAATGCAGCTAATAGTAAGCGAAAAAAATGATGAAATTTCACATATAAAAATATTTATTATGTTAATTTTTAGAACTTCCAATGCTATTAGTGTGATGCCTGAATCCTTCCTGGTCATGCTGACATCGTTCTATGAATTTATTTGTAAACGTATGGACAGTGGAAAATAAAATGTCCTATGGTGCTTCTCCTGCTCCAAGTCGGCCCGTTTGACGTCCTACCCCCCTTATGCAGTGTCCTTCACTTATGTCACCTTCCATGTTTCCACAACCTCCTGTTCCGCCAACACACCCGCAGTCTTCTTACTTTCCTCCTCTTCCACTCCACCTCCACTCGTCCCTTTGTCCTCCATCTAACCTCTCAACTGCATCTAGCTTATCTGCCCTCTTCACACCTCACCCTGTTTACTCCCACAAGCAGCATTTAATCGAAACCAACCCTACCCTGCATTCCCCCTCCACAGCATCTTCCTTACCCCCACTACTCAGATTGTTTCTCCCATCATGCACTGTTGTTCACAGTCTGGCCTTAACATCCAGACACAGTGTTGCCATGTGTGTGAGTTGTGTTTGCATGAATACGAGTGTCTGTTGCGTAACACAAAAAAAAGGCTCTTGGCTGAAAGCTTACTTGTTTACCAGTCTTTTCCTGTGCCTGTCTGTGACTCATCACCTCCTCCATATGCTGAGTAGGAACCTATCCTTTACATTGAATATATATAATTTAAAACTTGCATCTCAATTATTGCTGGAATGGAAGGTGCTATTGATATGCAGTTTTCATAGAATGGTTTGGTAGTCCAGGTATCGTAGTGTTAGCCAGTCAACAGATTATAAAGTGTGTATTTTCGTGTGCAAATGTACTCTTTTTAAAAGGAACAATCCCTATTGACATTAACAAACTAAAATCTAGGGTAAATCAGAATGTCAATGGTGTTTGTTGCAGGACTGTAGTGCACGTGAGGTACACATCGTGCAAAGCTTTTGCCCACACATGCGTAATTGCTAGGTACTATGTTGTTATGTTTGCTTAAGGCGTGCTTGTTTGTTTCATGAGTTCATTGCGACTTGCTAGTTAGATAGCGTGTGACAGTCCAAGCAGAAGATCATAGGTAGACTATGGGATTTACCAATTTTAAAAAAGCCGACATGCTCATGGGGTGTGGAAATGTATGAAGAATGAAGTTTATTCTTGCACACTGTATGCGGCAAGATATTCCAATAGACGTCAACCATCTCGCCAGTTATTTATCAACCTCTGAAACCAGTTATGGGAAAGTGGTAATGTTACACACAGACAACGTAACAGAAAGAAACAAGTGACGACAGAAGAGGCGAAAATAAGTGTTCTTGCTCCTGTAGCAGTTGATCTGCACGTTAGCTCCTCTGCAATCGCACGAGGAAACAGTACGAATCAGGCAAGTGTCCTACGCATTCTCCATCGACGTACCTTCCACATCTGTCACATCTGTCCCCATCAAGAGCTACACGGGAATGATTATGGGTATCGTGCACCGTGATTCAGATAGCGTCCTCCAGATGCATCATGAATCTTGTTTAGTGATGCACCCACATTTACCAATCTTGTCCAAGTATACCACCGATACAAGAACTGTTGGTCTGCGGACGATCTCCACTGGCTTCGTCAAGTGGTAAGTGTCCAAGGAGTGAAAACGTGTGTTGTGTGATAGTGAACCATCAAGTCATCAGACTGGTTTTCATAGACTGAACACTTAACGCGCACAAGAATCACAACCTCCTAACAGATCATCGTCCACGGACGCTAGAAGACGTTCCTCTGTAGACAAGGAGGAAACTGTGGTAGCAATATGACGGCTGTCCAGGCCATAGTGCTTGAAGTACTACAGGAAGTCTTTGCAAATTGTTTCCAAATTGTTGAACACAGAGGACCTGCACCTTGTCCAGCCTGTTCCTCTTATTATCAGCCTATAGAGTTTTTTCTGTTGTGAAAACTGAAAGACGCCATCTACAAGGACTTATCAACTGCATCTGATGTTACGCAACAGATATATTACTGCAGCCTGCTCAGACATCTCCGCTGAAATGCTAGCACGTTTGCAGCAGTCATTCCATACTAGGCTGGCAGCGTACATTGCCACTGGTGGTGGACAATTTGAACACAAACTATGACTGTCAGTTGCCTCGTTGCCAGTTAGAATCAACATAATTAGTGTGTTCACTTGTGTCATTCTTTAGTGTGTGCTACCACACGTCTTGTACTAGTTTCAGAGTGGGAACATTTCAGAACGGTATCTCGTAAATGACTCGCTCTAGAATGCTACAAGAAACCTCGTTGAGATTCTAATTGATCCTTTTAGTAGGTGCTTAATGTCAACAGGCATTGTTCTAATCTAAAATGTGCATGTTTGACACAAAAACGGACTTTAAGTGTTATTACAGTCTGATTGGTAGCTAACTGTATGAGCACCGTTCTGTGGAAACCACACATTAATATCAATGTACATTTCCGGAATATTTGCGGTGGAACTTTTAGGTGAATAATGACCGGAAAAAATCGCAACACCAAAAGATAAAGTGGATTAATGAGGTTACAGTTGTCTTGGTAACGTACTGACGTGGCTAACATTGCCAGACCGGAAGTTAATGTGTGTGTGTGAGAGATAAGCCATCCCAATTGTGAAATGCTGGTACATTAATAAGCGGTGTAACCATCAGAATGTTGAATGCAAAAACGTGAACGTGGATGAATTGTGTTGCACAGCTGCCAGATGTCAGTTTGTGGGATAGAAATGCATACCTCTTACACTTGGTGGGGCAATACGGGAATGGGTAATGCTGTTTGTGGATGGCTCTGGAGCTGCCGTCCGAAGATGTCCCATATGTCTCGACTGGAAACAGATCTGTTGATCGAGCAGGCCAAGGCAACATGTCGACATTCTGTAGAATATGTTGCGCTACGACAACGATGTGTGGGCGAGCATTCGCTTGAAATCACTGAAGTCACCAATGGTGGTCGTTTGTCATGAGTGGAAGCACGCAACAGGGCGTCAGTCTCGGAACTGTCCTTGCAGTAAACGATTTGTAAGAATTCGTTGTGTCACAGTGGTGCCAACTTTTGTCCAGGTTGCTCCTACAGATACTGTACGACGGGCCAGAACCATGCACCAAACAAGACGGACTTCCCTCTCATTAGTGTCGGTAGCACCACGTGGCCGCTATGCGTATGGAGAGGGATGAATGGTGGATCGGTTATGGGTTTTTCCACGTCACCTCTGACTACACATTTCGGATATAAGTTGGAACCATTAAAGTCATATCGCGTTCTAGAAGCAGCCTATGAGCGTTGTAGGGAGCACATAAACGCACGAGTGCGCTTCCTGGTGGACGCAGCATGCTAGCTGACACCGAGACCTGATAGTCCACGTAAAGTACGCGTCAAACATTGTGATACATGTGTGCAGAGTAATAAGTGGCAGCATTCAACCGTAATTTTGGTCCTACGCCTAACTCAGTATCGAGTTTCAAGAAACAATGCTGTCATAATCAGTTTGTAAAACTTAGCTCATGAGGTCAAACAATCTACCAACACAAATGTGGCGCTCAAAAAAGAAAATGGACCATGTGTATTCGTCTGACACATAGTCCAATACCTTTTTATTCCATTTTATTTTGCGAACGCTGGAATAATGTTGGTAGACTTTTTAGAGTTTAAACCTCATGATCTAAGTTTTACACCATGGTAAAGAGGGCACTGACTCTCGAACGAGTTCTGAGTTGGCTGTAGGTCAAAAATTACGGTTGAATGGTATCTTTTATTACTCTAAAACATAGCCACCGTTATCTCATATGCTTAGTGGATAATATTGCTTATGTACATTAAGTGATCAAAAGTATCCGGAATCCTGGCTGAAAAAGACTTACAACTTCGTAGCGCCCCGCATCGGTAATCCTAGGCTGGAGGTCGCATATTAAGTAATAAGAAGAGTTTCAATCAAAAGCCAGAAGGCATTATCTCAAAACATTTTCATGCAAATTTGGCTGAAGGCCCCATTCAAAAGCAGAACAATCTTATGCCTTAAGGGCAAGCGAAGAAGATTAATTTAAGAGATATTAAAACTTGGCTGAAGGCCGCTCGCCAACAAATAATTTAACGGTTTAATCCCTAGAAGAAGAGTTTCAATTATAATGGGCAGAAAGCCGTATCTTAAAACTTATCATATTAAATAAGGAATAACCATCTCATGCCTTAAGGACAAGACAAGGACCTTAATTTAAGAGATGTTAATACTCAGCTGAAGGCCACATATCAACTAAATATGTTTAAGGGCTTAAGGCCTAGAACGAGTTTCAATATAAATGGTAGAAGGCCTTATCTTAAAACCTCTCCAGTAAAATTCGGCTGAAGGCCCGGTATAAAAATATAACATCTCATGCCTTAAGGGCAAGTCAAGAACATTAATTTAAGAGATATTGATAATCGGCTGAAAGCGACACATCAACCAAATAACTGAAATCAAAACAGGGAAATTACTACATAACACACAACGAACGGCGCTCAGAAGCTTCCAAGAGTCGGCCTGGGACTGTAACACTAACGCCCGTTTGGGTGAGACAGGCAGCCTGTCCAACCGCTTCTTAATCTGGAGGCAACCCAATCGACAGACATCCGACCGACCAATCAGTCAAATCAGTTTCGATCCACGCAACCAACAAAACGACCATACGGTTTAAATACACGACACGCATCAAGAAACACAGAATATTGTCACCTACAACGACCAATAACACTTGAACTGTCGAATTACACGTCGTGCTGGACAGCAACAACACGACGAGGAAAATTCACTGCCTAAAATTACGTCAACGACCAGGGCAAGTAACAGGAAGGTCCACGGCCACAAGGCAGAAAATACCGCTGGAGAATTTCCATAACAGGGAATAAATTAAGTTAAATTTCACAGGAAGATGGCTGGAATCTTAGACGACTTAAATAAACACAGGTTATTGCTCGAGGGTATGTCCCAAAAGCGACAACCAGAATCAAACGAAGAAATGTAAACAGTTGAGGCTCGATAGTAAGTTATGTGAGAACTCAGCTTTACTGTCCAAGATCGGTGGGTGACGAACTTCGTAGCACTAGTAAGCAGTTCCTCACACGCCAACTGACCGACTGGACTGCTGGTCGGTCCGCGACTGCTGCCTCGTCGTGACCGCACTGCTGGTGCGTCTCCCACTCACTAACTACCCAACACACGACGACCCAGAAATATTATTGGTCGCTCCAGGGATGATATGACAGTGCGCTTATCGATACGTGCTGCTGCTGCCACTGCCGGTCTCTGTCAGTGAACAGACGAGGTCGGCCTGTACGGTTTTATACTGTACGTGTCCCTCCATCTTTCCACTTCTGTCACATCGGAAACAGTGCACCTAGGGATGTTTAGGAGAAAAACCTCGCGTATAGACGAATGAGACAAGTGAGACCCTATCACCTGACCACGTTCGAAGTCCGTGAGTTCCACGGGGCCCCCCATTCTGTTCTCTAACGATGTCTAATGACTACTGAGGTCGCTAATATGGAGTACCTGGCAGTAGGTGGCAGCACAATGCACCTAATACGAGAAACATGTTTTTAGGAGTGTCCGGGTATTTTTGATCACATAGTGCTGTACAACTACAGATATATACGGTAAAGAAGATACGAGGGCTTGCTGAAAATTAATGCCTCCGAATTTCTTACGCGAAAACCCTTAAGATTTTTTTAAAGACCTTTTCAGCATTCCATCTTCTTCACGTCTACATATTTGCAGTCCTCTGCCGCTAGAGGGCTCGAAATAGTAGCATGTAACAAGGTGGTGTGTTACGCTGAGGAACAGCGTGCTGTAATCGAGTTCCTTTTTCGAGAGGAAAGGTCCACTGATGAAGCACTCTCTCCTTCACCATGACAGAGCCAGACCACACACGGGCAATGGGACATCTGCAACAATCCGGCACCTTGGATTCACTGTCATCGATCATTGTCCATACAGTCCTGACTTGGCCCCATCCGATTTTGATCTGTTTCTAAAAACTTAAATAACACCATTGAGGACTTCCCTTTGATAGTGATGAAGTGATGTAATCAGAGTGACGATGTCAACAAGCTGGTCTCTCGTTGTGAGAAATGCGTTCGTCGCCAGTGTTACTATGTTGATAAATAAATATGTAGACGAAAATAATGCCTGTACAGAACGTTAATAACCTATGTTTTATTTAGAGCCATAAGAGGTTTAACAAAAAAAATTCGGAGGCATTAATTTTCAGAACGCCCTCGTATACATATTAATATTACAAATACGAAAGTAGCTCTGTCTGATATGCTTCCAAGACTAAACCGCTGAAAATATTTTGATGAAAATAGGCATGGAGATAGACTGAACGCTGAGAAAGAAGATAGACTACTTTATAGTGTGAATGCTGCAATATGTTTATTGATTTGAAGAATATCAAGCTAAATACGGAACAATAATTACTCTTTGCAAAAGCTATTTACTCCTTGACTTCTGGACTTTGTCACACTTGTCCAAACGTTTTTATTGTTTAATATGTTCTACATAATGTGATTCAACGAGATGAACAAAACATTTATACAATCCTCTGTGTTTAATCGATAAAAGTCCATACTAATACCAGTAATATTAACTGCGAAACTAACTTACTGTATTACTTTCTCATGACTCAGAAGCTGAGCCGATTCCGATGGTATTAGGAACGGAGATAGCTCGGACCCTGAGGCAGACCACTGGACACATTAGAAAGTAGTATATTTTTGCGCGTATTATTATTATTTTTAAATATGGTATACGTGAATGGCATGCAGGAGACGCTGGTGCGATGATCGGTGACTCCAGTGACTACAAATTACCCAAACAGTGCAGATTCAATGTTATTTTGTTTGTGGTTTATGATATTGAGTTCATAGACCATCTGGAATAACTGGAGAGTTTTTCCGGAGATACAAAAATAAAATTAGAAGACAAGCCCGAGAAGCACATTGAAAACAATTGCTATAAAGCACGCAAACGAAAGTCTGAAACAACGCGTAGTTGTAAGGAAGCTAAAGCTGCAGAACTTATTGGAATTCAACAAGCCTCAGAGCAATTTCGTGTCCGCCAGAACTTGGATGTAGAACGTCAGGTGGCCTTAAGAGCTTCAGAATCATTACAGCAGTCACATGCGTGTCGCATTCTAGACGCTGAGCGTCACTCGTCTCTTACGGTTTCCCGCATCCTTGAAGAACAACGACGGCGTCATTCAAAGACTGTACGACAAACAGACAGTCCTAACTTTACACGTCGAACGTGGGGGGCTTTTGGTGAGACTTCATTTCATTATTATCTATTATCTGATTATGTTAATAATAAATTAGTCATCATAGGGGAACGGATCAAAAATGTAGGCACCATAAAGTACTAAAATGGAAGGGAGAAGCGGTTGATATGCGTTGCTGTGGTGGAAAAATCTCACATCCAGCTGTAGGTGACCAAGAGAAAGGCATATAACTCTATTCCTGCATGAATCGAGGAATTGTTTAAATATAATTAGAAAATATAATGCACGCTTTCAGATTTGTCGTACAGAAAAATAACAGAAACACATTCATTATGTGTCTACATACCAGCAATGCATACATTTTATACACACGTCTCTACAGCACTATACAGGGTCAGTCTCCTAACGTTACCGCTGGATATATTTCGTAAACCACATCAAATACTGACGAACCGATTCCACAGACCGAACGTGAGGAGAGGGGCTAGTGTAATTGTTTAATACAAACCATACAAAAATGCACGGAAGTATGTTTTTTAACACAAAACTACGTTTTTTTAAATGGAACCACGTTAGTTTTGTTAGCACATCTGAACATATAAACAAATACGTAATCAGTGCCGTTTGTTACATTGTAAAATGTTAATTACATCCGGAGATATTGTAACCTAGAATTGACGCTTGAGTACCACTCCTCCGCTGTTCGATCGTGTGTATCGGAGAGCACCGCAACATACATCGAGTTTCTACAGAATGATCTGCCAACATTGCTCGAAACTGGACTTCTTTCTGTGGGGTACGTTAAAGGAGAATGTGTACCGTGATGTGCCTACAACCCCAGAGAATATGAAACAACGTATTGTGGCAGCCTGCGGCGACATTACACCAGATGTACTGCGGCGTGTACGACATTCATTACGCCAGAGATTGCAATTGTGTGCAGCAAATGATTGCCACCACATTGAACATGTCGGGATAGAGTGTGTCGGGACACACTCTATACCACTCCGTAATTGAAAATGGAAACCACGTGTGTACGTGTACCTCACACCTCATGGTAATGTACATGTGCGTCAGTGAAAAAGACAAATATAAAGGTGTTAGCATGTGGACGTAATGTGCTGTTCCTGTCTCTTCTGTACCTAAGGTCCATCACCGTTCCCTTTGGATCCCTACGTAATTCGGTGCTCTCCGATACACACGATCGAACAGTGGAGGAGTGGTGCTCAAGCGTCAATTTTAGGTTACAATATCTCCGGATGTAATTAACATTTTGCAATGCAATAAACGGCACTGATTACGTATTTGTTTATATGTTCAGATGTGCTAACAAAACTAACGTGGTTCCATTTAAAAAAAACCTAGTTTTGTGTTAAAAAACATACTTCCGTGAATTTTTTTATGGTTTGTATTAACCAGTTACACTAGCTTCTCTCCTCACGTTCGGTCTGTGGAATCGGTTCGTCAGTATTTGATGTGGTTTACGAAATATATCCAGCGGTAACGTTAGGTGACTCACCCTGTATACGCAGACATCTCGTAAAATTATTAGCTGACTTATTTACCATCACTCAACATAGCAAAACTATGGTATGCGAGCAAAGTTTCGGGTAACAGCTAGTATGGCATGTAACAGCTAATATGGCATATAATGAGAAGTAGCGCATTTGGGAAACAGCAGCATATATCTTGGAGAGCCAGAGCATAAGAATGTATTTCAGTGAAACGAACATAGAGAGGTAAAATTGTAGTTTTATTGTTTAATTGCATTACTCTGAGACTTTTGAGAGACAATCAGTTTTTATTTCTATAATTTATTTCATTGTGTAAATAATGAACACTTTTACTTCTGTTATCACCTTATACGATTGTGGTAGCAGTTATACAATTTGTTTTTGAACAGAAATAACCAAACGTAGACACAAGTAAACAAATCCACAAAATAGTTACCACTTACTAACGGCAAAGCGTTGCTTGGCCGAAAGCTCATATAATTTTGATCACTGACGCGGCTGAAAATCCGAGACCATTTTACTCAGTGTCACCGTGGCGAGACTCTGCATTCTTACGACTTACTAGACATTTTGGGAAGGAGAGCGATCTCTATATCAGTGTAAAAAGCTTCCAAAGTAGTTTTACTGCCCAGATTGCAATTGACACGTATACTGATTACCAGTTGAAGCAACGTTATACTTCAATCTTTAGGTCATCTGAATGATGAGTTATAAAGACCCTACGTGTGGCTATTGCAAACAGGGCGTTAATTCACAAATAAGACACTGAATTTACCTCCATGTTTTCAATGGCCGGATGGCAATGTCCACACTTAGGGGATTTGTAATTCACGTATACGATGACCTGATGAAGAGAATATAACTTCGCTGAAAGTAGTAATGAGGATACGTATCAACAACGATCTGGACATTAAAACTTTTATTTTGAAAGTTTTTTACTTAAATATAAACAAATTATAAAAACAGATGTACGTATGTTTGTTATACGTCACCTCCTAAATTACAGGGCCGATTTCTATCAAACTTGATATATATATCATTTAATATCTAAAAAGCGTCACTGTGAGGGTAAAAAACACTCACATTTCAATTGCGGGGAGGCGGGGGGGGGGGGGGGGGAATCAGTCAAGAACCAGTGTAGCCAACGACTCGAGAATACGCACACTTTTGGTCATCCATAATTTGCCACAATTACGAAACTTTTTCTCACTGACGACCCCCGCAAAATAGTGAAAGGAAAAACGTGTATCGCTTACTACATTTCCACTGCACATGCACGCAGTATAACTTCTGCATGAAACACTACATTTTAATTTGCTACTTCTTTGTTGCTAACTGTGTTAGTGACACGTTTTGCATACATTACTCACATATACCACTGAACATACGTTAAAATATACCACAACATGTAACCCAGTTGTCAGTATTTTCTTCAGAAGAAGATGTATTTTTATAAGCGTTGAATCCATGGGAATAAACCTCCAATTTTTCAACTGATTAGCTGTTTTCTATCTTTACAAAAAGATTTCATTCTATTGTTGCTGCTCCAACGGTGTACAAAATTTTTAAATATATCATTGTACATCACATAGTTCAGGAGGCAAAACGTCATGAAGACTGAGATTTGTCATGCATGACGTTTTATTTGTTCTTTACTACACTCTATTCAGAACTCATTTCGCAGACAGTAGACCATTGGATCTACTTGCAAAATCATATGATTTTACATAACATAGTTCAGGACGTTATAAACACTGAGCTGCGTGAAAATGAAACTGCAGGGCGAAATTCACTTGACACACAGGTGAAATATGTGCACAAGAAAGCGTTAAATGTGTTATATATGTGTGAAACATGTTTTATATTAGTGTATGCGAACAAAGCCACGGGTAAAAAGCTCGTCCTAAATCCGTGGAACGATTTCAATAAAATTTGATTTACATGTTAGTTACAATCTTGAAAGAAATACTGTAGGGGTGAGAAACACCAGCCACGTATTTGGGTAAGTGTGTTAACATGGAGGGAGGAACGGGACAAAGATATGGACAGACAGAGAGGGGGAAAGGAGGAGAAGGTTACAGATAGGAAAAGTGACGTAGAGAGGGGTAAGGTGGAGATGGACGGCGAAAGGAATGAGGAGGAGATAGACAAAGACGGGGCAGGAAGAAATAGGCAGAGAGATGGTGAAGAAGGACATGAACTGACAGAGTGGGAGGAGGAAATGGACAGAACAGAGGCGAGTATCCTTCAGAGAAACGGGGCAAGAGACTTTCAAGAACAACGTCTGACTTGTAATGGAACGTGCATACTGGATGTGCCCGTCGAGGTCTTAGACGCATGATGGACGATATAAGGAAGTTCGGGTCTCGCCGTCATTGGTGCACGGATAGCCAAATGGTGCCGGCACGGTAGCTCAGCCTGTTCGTTCAGAGAGTTCGCTACTCTCTGTAATAAAAGATGGGTTAATTGGTCAACTATGAACTTGACGAAGCGTCATGGGACCCCCGCCCCGAACAAATACAACGAGCAATAACGAACAAAATGAGATCAACAAAAAGGAAAGGGCAAGGCCACCGCTCGCGATAAGCGGGAAATCTGGGTTCGAGTACCAGCCGGCACAAATTTTCATGTCATGATTCCATTCTAGAGCTGATGGTTGTCATGGTTGTCGTTACTCGCAATTTCGAATACGTTTAATGTATTTCATAATGGCTGTAGCCACTGCAATGCATGTATGTCCAAAGAAACTTTGCATCGTTATTAGAGTAACACAGGCATTGCTATATCGTGATTTTATGACAGGTTGCATTAAAGTGCTGGAATTTTACGCTGTACACGTTTGTATCGCCATAAAGGGTTGTACAAGAGAGCAGTAAAGCAGATTCTAGAACATCTATGTACTCTGTGAACTCTATGCGGCTTTCACATACGGCCATTTGTCCCACTCCTGCAGCACACCCTTCGACATGTTTTACGATAGGTACCCCACCATCTTGGGTTATGTTCTTCGCCCGTCCGACGACCGACATAGGTCACACTCGGTGTATCAAAAACCTGAAACGTGGAGAAACACTATAGAGAATTCTTCCATGAGTTTTTAAATTAATAGATTTTGTTTTCTACCCAAAATGGTATGTGTTGTTAGAGCATCAAAGTGACAAACGTAGCTAAATGTTTGCTTCGTCAGATCACACGATATTTGCCCAATTTCGATTGATAAACGTTTGGTGTTTTAGATCCCACTCATACCGTGCCTTTCAATTCTTCACAGACAGCCATGCCTTGTTTAGTCATCGGTCTCATAGGATTGGTGAAGGAAATCGGCCGTGCCATGCCTTTTTCCAAGCTTTACAGCTCTCAACACCAGCTTCTTGAAGTCATATATATGTAATGCGAGCGGATATGGTTTGGTTAAAAGTTTCTGACAGTTCAGCAGCGAGATCTAAAGAGGTTTTATTCTTATTTCTTTAACGACTGTCTTACTATAATTACGTCCTCACGGTTTGGTGGGATCCGCTTGCGCCCGGTTCTGGGCCCATTAACAAGCGACTCGTTCATGGGGAGTTTCTCAATAGCATAGTAGCATATTGTACAAATCGGCGTCGACATTTCGCAATTTTCTAAATCTCCACCGGCGATTTCCCTTGCCCATGTAAAAGCTTTATCTGCACTCGTTTTCCTAAACCAAGTTTGTTTACGTTAGGCATAATGGAGCAGTATCACCGATATCACAGATCTAAACAGGAAAACAGCACTACATTATTGATATGTGTCCACAACGAGCGAATGTAGCGAACTGAAGAGTACAGAGAAAAACATTCTATTGGCAAGTTTTATTACGGCAGATGTTTTTTTTTATATACATATAGCTTTCAGGTGTTTTTCGATGCCAACAAACTACTTTTTAGACTAAAGGGTTTATTAACATTTATGTATACGGCAGATATGCAAAATTTCTAGGGACTGACGACCCTGTAGTTTAGTCCCTTTCTCTCCAAACGAACCAACCAACCAAAGTCTCTAGGGGGTTCAACACGTTTGGCCAAGGGTGTATTTTTGGAGATAGTACTTTTCGGATGTGTTTATAGACGGAGGGTCGATATTCTCGTGGATCTATCGTCAGATTAATTTTACAATCAGAAAAAAACCTCTTATACTCCCTCTCTCCCCTCATCCGAACAGGCCTCGCAAGACCCATCGGTACCGTTCCACCGATGTGTTATTTCAGCCGACAAGCATCACTGGATGCGGGAATGGATGGGAGTATGCTCAGCGCACCACTCTCCCGGCCGTTGACAGCTTTCGTGACCGGAGCCTCTACTTTTAACTCAAGTAGCTCCTCAATTGGCTTCACGATGGCTGAGTACACCCCACTTGTCAACAGCGCAGGGTCACCCATCAAAGTGCTAGACAAGTCCAACAGCGATTAACTTACGTGATCTGACGGGAAATGTTGTTACCACCGCGGCAAAGACTGTCATATGAGCAACCAATCCCAACCGGGCTAACTTCTACCCACGTCGTGAAATTCAACATGTCTATAGTACTAGTGAAAATTTATAGCTTTTTTGCTGTAAAACAGACCGTAATCGAAGCACCCTCTACCAAACACCACGAATTTCCTGCGGAATTCACGAGAATAATTTTGCAGAGAACGTTAGCTATGCTTTCGTGCTCGGGGCCGACTAAGACAATCATGAAATGGACTGCAATTACCGCGTCCCCGGGGCAGCAGTGAGCCGCACAGTGTTTATGTAACTGCGTCTCAGCGTGCTGCCCGGCGCCGCCCTCGGGGGCACTAGACGCTAGTCACGCTGCAGGCGGCGCTATTATCCGCGCATTTGCAGGCATGCCCTGCAGCGCGTCTGTTGGGCCCCAAGTGAGCACAGCATTCAGACGTTTAGGCGCGGCAGAGGAATGGTTAATGAGAAATACAGTCAAGTTTTCATTTTAAAACTTCGTCCCCCTCGACCACGGAGATGGCGCAGTGTCGCGCGAAGTCTCACGGACGTCCTCGTACCAAAACTACGCTCTCTTAGCAGTTTGTAGTATGTGAGATATATTACACAACATATTGCACTCCTGAATCCAAACATTTTTCCCTTTTTTTTGAGATTGTTGACAGTTTTTCAGCGCTGCTAGAATTTTTAGTATTGGTAAGTAACGCCATCTTCACTATGACCCGTGACAAAAGGCTATAGAATTCACTGGGCCAATAGCAAAGATAGATGCCCAGCAGAAAACCATCAGCATTCATGTTGTTATTGTTGTGGTCTTCAGTCCAAAGACTGCTTTGATACAGCTCTCCATGCTTCTCTATCTTGTGCAAGCCTCTTCACCTCCGAATAACTGCCAGCTACATCCGTCTGTATCTGCTTACTGTATTCATCTCTTGGTCTCCCTCTACGATTTTAACCCCCCACGCTTCACTCCAGTACTAAACTGGTGACCCCTTCATGTCTCAGAAGGTGTCCTACCAATCGATCCCTTCGTCTAATCAGTTTGTGGCACAAATGTTTCTTCTCCTCAATTCTATTAAGTACCTCCTCATTGGTTACGTGATCTTCCCATCTAGTCTTCGGCATTTTTCTGTAACACAACGTTTCCAATGTCACTATTTTCTTCTTGTCTTAACTGATTATCGTCTATGTTTCATTTCCAAACAAGGCTACACTCCGTAAAAATACTTTCAGAAAGGATGTGTGTGATGTCCTTAGGTTAGTTAGGTTTAAGTAGTTCTAAGTTCTAGGGGACTGATGGCCTCAGAAGTTAAGTCCCATAGTACTCAGAGCCATTTGATTTGAACTCTTAAATCTATGCTCGATGCTAACAAATTTTTATCCTTCAGAAACACTTTTATTTCTATTGCCAGTTTAAATTTTATATCGTCTCAACTCCTCCCATCAACAATTATTTTGTTGCCCAAATCGCAGCATCCATAAATGTTTCAAAATTTAATACATGGCTGAAGCAGCAACTATTGAAAATCTTGACGGTAAATGGTAACCGCCAAACTGTTGCAGGATACAAGAAGCTAGCATTCTTGTCCGTTGATGCTGCTAAGATGCTCCTTTCCTGTCTTGTCGGGATTTTACGTATTTTTCATGATTATTGTTCGCGGATCTCGGTGTGTATGTGTGGTTTAAATGATTCTGTTATGTTTTTTTTTATTCATGACGACAGATAATTTTGATTTACTACAACATTTTGTTCGTTTTTGCTAGTATGTATCCTAGTCAATTTGCGCTAGATCCTCGCGCATAGCACTAGTGCCCTCTCTCGTTAAATGTGTTTCTTAGCGCAAGCTTCACCTGCTTGGCACTAGGACACAGGCAAATTGGTGTTCATATTTTCTATTGTATGCAGATGTTGTTCAAAATATGTGTGAAATCTTATGGGACTTAACTGCTAAGGTCATCAGTCCCTAAGCTTACATACTACTTAACCTAAATTATCCTAAGGACAAACACACACACCCATGCCTGAGGGAGGACCTGAACCTCCGCCGGGACCAGTCGCACAGTCCATGACTGCAGCGCCCAAGACCACTCGCCTGCCGGTGCAGCCGAGCGGTTCTAGGCGCTTCAGTCCGGAACCGCGCAACTGCTACGATCACAGGTTCGAATCCTGCTTCGGGAATGGATGTGTGTGATGTCCTTAGGTTAGGTAGGTTTACGTAGTTCTAAGTTCTAGGGGACCTTTGGCCTCAGATGTTAAGTCCCATAGTGCTCAGAGTCATTTGAACCTAGACCGGTCGACTAATCCCGCGCGGCCTATGTAGATATTTTAAATGGTTCTTATATGCTTTATTTATTAAGACAGAGGGTTTGAAATAGCACAACCTTTAAATTTTTGACGCGCATGAGTGTGTATCCCTGGGTTTTTTTGTGCGCGAGTGTCTCGCGCATACCACAATTGCCCTCCCTCGGTGAAACTCTCTGCCATAGTACTTCCATACCCTCCTCTTGACGCTACTTCATAGGCTCAGTACTGATAATATGCCGTGTTCACATGGACCGTATCTTCATAATTATGATGTACAGATGGAGGTGATATTTTAATTTTAACTACTGACGACGCCTTTGCACGATTGTTTTATGCAGCTCCACTGCATGATGTGATTTTAGTAAGTGAGTAAAAGTTTTGTGCTTGTAATACTTTGGTAATTTTCATGGTTACTTAAAGTTATAAGGGGTTGTTTTTTTTCTTCTTCTATCTCAGTTATGTTGATATGTATTTTGCTAAAGAAGGTGTCTCTCTGTTCCGGTGTATTTTTGATTCTGATGAAGGTGTATTTAGATATACCAAAACCGTGGTCAAAGATTTCAATAAATCTTTATCCTGCAACAGTTTGGATGTTATCATTTACCGTAGAGATTCATAAAGGGCCATCACAGAAGTTGGGAAGGAAAACATAGGTACAAAGAAGGTAGCTGCGAAGAAACCATGGGTAACAGAAGAAATACTTCAGTTGATTGATGAAAGGAGGAAGTACAAACATGTTCTGGGAAAATCAGGAATACAGAAACACAAGTCGCTGAGAAATGAAATAAATAGGAAGTGCAGGGAAGCTAAGACGAAATGGCTGCAGGAAAAATGTGAAGACATCGAAAAAAATATGATTGTCGGAAGGACAGACTCAGCATACAGGAAAGTCAAAACAACCTTTGGTGACATTAAAAGCAAAGGTGGTAACATTAAGAGTGCAACGGGAATTCCACTGTTAAATGCAGAGGAAAGAGCAGATAGGTGGAAAGAATACATTGAAAGCCTCTATGAGGGTGAAGATTTGTCTGATGTGATAGAAGAAGAAACAGGAGTCGATTTAGAAGAGATAGGGGATCCAGTATCAGAATCGGAATTTAAAAGAGCTTTGGAGGACTTACGGTCAAATAAGGCAGAAGGGATAGATAATATTCCATCAGAATTTCTAAAATCATTGGGGGAAGTGGCAACAAAACGACTATTCACGTTGGTGTGTAGAATATATGAGTCTGGCGACATACCATTTGACTTTCGGAAAAGCATCATCCACACAATTCCGAAGACGGCAAGAGCTGACAAGTGCGAGAATTATCGCACAATCAGCTTAACAGCTCATGCATCGAAGCTGCTTACAAGAATAATATACAGAAGAATGGAAAAGAAAATTGAGAATGCGCTAGGTGACGATCAGTTTGGCTTTAGGAAAAGTAAAGGGACGAGAGAGGCAATTCTGACGTTACGGCTAATAATGGAAGCAAGGCTAAAGAAAAATCAAGACACTTTCATAGGATTTGTCGACCTGGAAAAAGCGTTCGACAGTATAAAATGGTGCAAGCTGTTCGAGATTCTGAAAAAAGTAGGGGTAAGCTATAGGGAGAGACGGGTCATACACAATATGTACAACAACCAAGACGGAATAATAAGAGTGGACGATCAAGAACGAAGTGTTCGTATTAAGAAGGGTGTAAGACAAGGCTGTAGCCTTTCGCCCCTACTCTTCAATCTGTACATCGAGGAAGCAATGTTGGAAATAAAAGAAAGGTTCAGGAGTGAAATTAAAATACAAGGTGAAAGGATATCAATGATACGATTCGCCTGAGTGAAAGTGAAGAAGAATTAAATGATCTGCTGAACGGAATGAACAGTCTAATGAGTACACAGTATGGTTTGAATTTAATCGGAGAAAGACGAAGGTAATGAGAAGTAGTAGAAATGAGAACAGCGAGAAACTTAACATCAGGATTGATGATGGTCACGAAGTCAATGAAGTTAAGGAATTCTGCTACCTAGGCAGTAAAATAACCAATGACGGACGGAGCAAGGAGGACATCAAAAGCAGACTCGCTATGGCAAAAAAGGCAAAAAAGTCTACTAATATCAAATACCGGCCCTAATTTGAGGAAGAAATTTCTGAGGATGTACGTCTGGAGTAGAGCATTGTATGGCAGTGAAACATGGACTGTGGGAAAACCGGAACAGAAGAGAATCGAAGCATTTGAGAAGTGGTGCTATAGACGAATGTTGAAAATTAGGTGGACTGATAAGTTAAGTAATGAGGAGGTTCTACGCAGAATCGGAGAGGAAACGAATATGTGGAAAACACTGATAAGGAGAAGGGACAGGATGATAGGACATCTGCTAAGACATGAGGGAATGACTTCCGTGGTACTAGAGGGAGCTGTAGAGGCGAAAAACTTCAGAGGAAGACAGAGATTGGAGTACGTCAAACAAATAATTGAGGACGTAGGTTGCAAGCGCTACTCTGAGATGATGAAGACGTTGGCACAGGAAAGGAATTCGTGGCGGGCCGCATCAAACCAGTCAGTAGACTGATGCCTAAAAGAAAAAGAAAAATCATAAATGTTCAAAAATGCTGCCACTGTAGTGGAAAACGTGTTCCGTTCATAATCATGTCTACTTAGGTCAATAGCAGAGTCAAAATAAATCAAGATTTCACTTGAAAGAAAAAAACTGTTTAAAAAAGCACCCACTAAAATCGTTTCATACAGAAAAGCTAGCTTCAGCTAGCTGTAGTGGATCGTCGATAGCAGCGGATAAACTGGTGTGTAACACAAGCAGTTCTTGCTTGTCGTGACGGGTTCTGTGAGTGTCAGAGTCCGTAGATGATTTGGGAGATAGGGGAGGCCTGTGGAGAAGCAACAAACAGACCAGCGGTGGACACATACACAGTCCTTTATTCCATTATTCTACGTGATTCCTCCGCGAACATGAACGAGTCTTTAGTAATTCCATCCTGCTAATACAGCTATTCAAGTGCATTCCGTCCTGCACGTAATAATCCGCGCTGAGCGGCAGGCATAGCCATGGGCACTGGCGCAGACAGGCTAGATGCTTACACAGTGGAGCGAAGACACCGTGAGCTGACTCTCAGGGTGTGGCGCAGCTCACACAGCACGTGTGCGGTGCGCGCAGCAGTGCAGTATTTTGCAGTAGGACGTGGCGTCTCAGCCGCGTGGCGATGCTTTTTTTTTTTTTTTTGGTCATCAGTCTACTGACTGGTTTGATGCGGCCCTCCACGAATTCGTGGCGATGCTACGCAGAGTAGAAGTCTGGTCCGACGACTGGAGAACAGGGTGGGGTGGTTGGCGCAGTGTTGGATGCCAGGGCTGGGCAGTCAAGCGGAGGTCTCTCCTTCGCGAACCGGTGGCGGCAGAGTATTATCCGTTGTGCCGTCTCATGGCGCATTTTTCCCTGTAAATATACTTGAAGAAAAGTTTAAAATTCTTCTGTAATTCTTCTGTAATATGTAAAAGATACTGACATTTTTTCATGTGAAGCACAGCGTGAGAAAAGCACAAAAACGATAAGCACGACTTATTATCTATACAGGCAATGACTAAAATGGTTCAAATGGCTTTAAGCACGATGGGAATTAACATCTGAGGTCACCAGTCCCCTAGACTTAGAACTACTTAAACCTAACTAACCTGAGGACATCACACACATCCATGCCCGAGGCAGGATTCGAACCTGCGACCGTAGCAGCAGCGAAGTTCCGCACTGAAGGCAATGATTAAAAACGACAATAACTTATATTTTGGAAGACATATGGAACGTGTTACCTATGGCTAAGTGTGAAATGTGCAGTATAATTAAAGTCACTGGAAAACGTTCATTATGTTTTCTATAATACTGTGTACACCAACATACAACCAACGGATGCTAATCACTCTACACGACTCCCACACTGCTGCACACAATTAATATATGTACCACCTGATGATGAATCGCTAGGCGGTTCGAAACCGGCAATTGAATAGTAAAGAAATTGAAGAACAACTCAATAGGCTACTGGTTGCAGTAATTTCAAGAAACCTTTTTTCATCACAATCTGAGTGTTCCTCATCCGTAATGGATAAAACTATTGTTCCATATAAAATTATTTCACATTGCAAGAGGATAGCTATTGTGGTTTACCAAGACAAACGAAACGACGTATGATGAAGATAAAATATCATATAAATATCTATAATGCCACTAGAATTAATGATAATCCCCGAGTCGCCGGATACCGGGAAGACCACCTGGGGTCGGGACTCAAACCCATGCTGGAGTCTAACTACAGGCCAGACGAACGCGGATAAGACACAACGAGAGCAAGGAAATCTTGGGTACAACGAAGTGCGACGGTCTTCAACGTCAATGCTCACAACTGATCAAGTACAACCACAATCCAAAAACGAGACCAAAGAGAAAAACCAAATTCAAAGCGAACTTGTCTGCGAGTAGGCAGTAGTAAGGTGGAGAGCGAACGCGAATACTATCGGACGATGTACACGATTGACTGAGCTTTCTGGATGCTGGGTTATTTACGCCGGCTGCGAGGGACACTATTGGCCGGTGTATTCACAAGGAGGGAGGGTGGCGCTGCGGCTACACTGCCCCATATCGGCCATCGGGATCCGTTTGTTCTGGCGGGCATTCAGCTTCCGCGCGGCCCGATACCAGAAATAATAGAAAACAAAAGCAACTAATCAGTGGCAGATAGGGTTTAGGAATAACAGATTACAGAAAATAAGCTTTAACGCCGACTACTACAAGCGGGGGTTAAGTTTGCATTTGGCGAACCCTTAACCAGGATTACTGTAGAACTATTGGGTCGCTCTGTAAAGAAGTTACATCCTTGTTGTGTTTCCTGCATTAATTATTCTAATTATTCTGTTGATGATTTGCAATCTTTTAGTGATTTTTGTCCACTGTGTCAACATCAATGATTGATTAATTTTTTGTCAGAGGGATAGTACCTCTTGTGAGGAGTAGGAGGACGGTTACCCAGTCTGCTGCAGTCAGGACGCTAGCATTGAAAGCGAGCAGGGGATTAAGACTATCGCGAAACCCAGCGTAGTGAGAGAACTGCCGAACAGCAAGTAGAGAGTCAAGTAGGAGCAGCCACCATTCCAAGCTGCCAAGAGAGAGGCAAGAGTTGCCATGACTTCCAAGTTTGACACGCAAACAAAAGATAGTGGTGTGGTTGTGTCAGAACTATGTTCAAACGATGAAATGGTCGTTGACATTCAAGGGAGTAAGTCGAGCAGTACAGGTAATCGTCAACACAACGATTTGTTTCCATTAATTTTGCGAAAATTAGATGCACATAGTGACCAATCAAATAAAAAATGCTGCACAAACTGAAAAATTTGATGTTCAGAGTAATAAGCTTGAGGAAATGAAGAGCAACAGGAACAAATTAATATCGCAATTCGGAAGTTGAATGACAGGACTGTTTCAGAAAGCGAAGTAATCGAGCAGCGATTCATAAAATAAGACTTCAGATCACTTAGCGGGATAAAAAGAAACATAAGTGCCAGCAGGAAGTTGCAAATTTCAGGCAAGAGCTAAAGGAAATAAACGAAAGTGCAGAAAACCAGTTAGTTGTCGCTGAACACGATTTGTCAGAAAAAAGTAAGACAGGGATAACAGACAGTCAAATCGAAGAAGTGATCGGAAAGTTGTGTGAAAAACGAAACAGTCTTATTGAGAAAGTGTGCGAATGGGTAGAATTAAGAAAGTATAATGACACAAAACTAGAGTATAGAAAAGGTTGGGAAAAAGATAGACAAACTGGCATTAGCCATGGAACAGATTACACTGAACCAAGACACTGCATCAGAACGCACAAAACCTTTGAATGTAGTGGACACTGAAGAAGTTCACTCTCTATTCCGGTTTAAAAATGAACAGGATACGGTAAAAAGAGCTATCAGAGAGGTAACAGCTAATTTAGACGAAAGATTACATGGAGAAACCTGTCGGAATCCAGAGTGTCTTGGAGAACCGAATAACGCAGATCTGACAGGGTGTAAACGTCACAAATGCGAAGACTAGGAACCTCGTGGACTAGATGAAATTCAATGACGTTTGCGTCGCGTTGAATAACAGGTTAATGACACGTAGCGAGAGTCGAGCGTAGACGATGGAGAAGAATGTCACAGACATTTTGTCAGCAGAAACGTGTTCTACTTTTCGGACGAGAATAACAGCATTCACCTGGTAATGTTTGTAAGTTGAGCACTCATTATCCACGTCTTTCCCAAAGAATGGGAATGAAATTTGTGATCAATTATATCCGAGGTGAGAAGGCATCACACATGCAAATGACAATGAGAAATTGCTGAACGTATGAGGAATTTCGCTCTGTGTTCTTGGGCGGACTTTAGTCAAAGAACACGCAATAAAGGGAAATTGCCACCTCGTCTGGAAAGAGATATTGCTATTGCAGGAAGAAACATGAAGAGTGTAAAGAGTTTTCAACAATTATTGTAAAAGTTAGGAGCCGATTAGGTGTGACATGAACCGGGCTCAAATACCGTGAGGCTCATGTCTCCTCCACATGAATTAGTGAAAGGTAACAACCGCCAAAGTAGACAGTATAATGGGAATAACCAAACAACAGGAACCATGGTAGATGGAATGGTAACAGAGGCGGAAAAAGGAATAGGAACAATTACAGTGACAGAAATTTTTATACCTGAGAATTCCAACAGGACGACAACAGGAGTGCTCCACAGCTTACTGACCAATACGCAAGAGAAAGATGTGAAAGAGTCGAAGGCAAACTGCAGATCACAGGATCGTGATTAGAGAGGGACGAAGGGGGCCGGGAAATATCGAGCACGATCCCATAGGGGATGAAAGAAATTTGTCCGTAGAGTTGGAAGACGTAAGAAAAGCCTTATTAGAAGAAAATGTACTTGTTAGTGATACATGGTACTTACTGGAATTAAGGAAAACGTGGAAGAGAGTACCTACCAATGTAACTTTCTTTTCACACAACCTATTTTATTTAACAATACATAAACTGCGTTTTACAGACAATCGAAGCATTTTACCACAATTTTTTTTTATCAGAATGAACAAAAGCGCCAAATTCTTTTGGCCCTAAACGTTAAGTTGAATAATCTTTCAAGCTTTGCAAAAGAAATCAGAAGTGCTGTATTGCAAAAAAAAAAAAAAACAATATGATAAAGATTACAAGACGGCCGGATCTGCAGCCCACCCTTTACCGAGTAAAACACTGGTGTTTACTTCCGCTCAGGACACATTCTGTCATATTAAATGCTCTTCTGCAACACACGAAAACTATATAAGCACCATTGATGACAAGAGTGATTCAATTATTCAAAGCAGATGACTTAACTTTTTAAGATTAACTTGTTCAGATTATAACTAATGACTGAGAAATGCAATTACAATCAAAGAATTGAACCGGTTAACAGCCAATCTAACCACAAGGTCCCTCTTTCGTTTAACGGCAACCTGTGTCTTAGTACAATCGTTCTGGCGGTATTTACCCAAGAGCTGATTAATTAGAACATTAATGATCGGGTACAAACCAGAAAGGAAAGTCAGTACACAAAATAATCGCGGGACTAATTTTATAACTAGTGTCTTAGTACAATACTACTGCTTACATATACGACCAAAGAGCCGACCGAGTAAAGCTCTGAGGGTCGGATGCAAACCAGAAAATAATTAGGAGGGTGGGTAGACAATAAAACAAATCACCACGAGGATTACAGAACGAGTATCTCTTTTACTAGCAAGCTGTTCAATGGACCCACAGTGCGTCGCAGCGGTTACTGCGTGGTGTCGATGAAACACAGGTAGAAGAGGGCAGTCAGGCCACGAGTGGTCGTCCGACACGAATGTTGCTGACCAAACGATGGGATGTCGGCCTGCTGCTTGCAGTCAACTCTGACCCCGTTGAAGTACTCCGGTATCTTCGCTCTGCGCTGGCCCTCCTTGCGCAGCTCGTGGCTTTAGCCGCTCGGACCTCGTGACCACCTCTTCTCGCGACGCTACCGCCAATACCCAAACTTCGTGCCCCCCACTCTCTCGGGCCAGCGAACCCCGTATACAGGGTGTTACAAAAAGGTACGGCCAAACTTTCAGGAAACATTCCTCACACACAAATAAAGAAAAGATGTTATGTGGACATGTGTCCGGAAACGCTCAATTTCCATGTTAGAGCTCATTTTAGTTTCGTCAGTATGTACTGTACTTCCTCGATTCACCGCCAGTTGGCCCAATTGAAGGAAGGTAATGTTGACTTCGGTGCTTGTGTTGACATGCGACACATTACTCTACAGTACTAGCATCAAGCACATCAGTACGTAGCATCAACAGGTTAGTGTTCGTCACGAACGTGGTTTTGCAGTCAGTGCAATGTTTACAAATGCGGAGTTGGCAGATGCCCATTTGATGTATGGATTAGTATGGGGCAATAGCCGTGGCGCTGTACGTTTGTATCGAGACAGATTTACAGAACGAAGATGTCCCGAGAGGAAGACGTTCGAAGCAATTGATCGGCGTCTGAGGGAGGACGGAACATTCCAGCCTATGACTCGCGACTGGGGAAGACCTAGAACGACGAGGACACCTGCAATGGACGAGGCAATTCTTCGTGCAGTTGACGATAACCCTAATGTCAGCGTCAGAGAAGTTGCTGCTGTACAAGGTAACGTTGACCACGTCACTGTATGGAGAGTGCTACGAGAGAACCAGTTGTTTCCGTACCATGTACAGCGTGTGCAGGCACTATCAGCAGCCGATTGGCCTCCACGGGTACACTTCTGCGAATGGTTCATCCAACAATGTGTCAATCCTCATTTCAGTGCAAATGTTCTCTTTACGGATGAGGCTTCATTCCAACGTGATCAAATTGTAAATTTTCACAATCAACGTGTGAGGACTGACGAGAATTCGCACGCAATTGTGCAATCACGTCATCAACACAGATTTTCTGTGAACGTTTGGGCAGGCATTGTTGTTATGTCTTGATTGGACCCCATGTTTTTCCACCTACGCTCAATGAAGCACGTTATCTTGATTTCATACGAGATACTCTACCTGTGCTGGTAGAACATGTGCCTTTACAAGTACGACACAACATGTGGTTCATGCACGATGGAGCTCCTGCACATTTCAGTCGAAGTGTTCGTACGCTTCTCAACAACAGATTCGGTGACCGATGGATTGGTAGAGGCGGACCAGTTCCATGGCTTCCACGTTCTCCTGACCTCAACCCTCTTGACTTTCATTTATGGGGGCATTTAAAAGCTCTTGTCTACGCAAACCCGGTACCAAATGTAAAGACTCTTCGTGCTCGTAATGTGGACGGCTGTGATACAATACGCCATTCTCCAGGGCGGCATCAGGGCATCAGGGATTCCATGCAACGGAGGGTGGACGCATGTATCCTCGCTAACGGAGGACATTTTGAACATTTCCTGTAACAAAGTGTTTGAAGTCACGCTGGTACGTTCTGTTGCTGTTTCCATTCCATGATTAATGTGATTTGAAGAGAAGTAATAAAATGAGCTCTAACATGGAAAGTAAGCGTTTCCAGACACATGTCCACATAACATATTTTCTTTCTTTGTGTGTGAGGAATGTTTCCTGAAAGTTTGGCCGTAGCTTTTTGTAACACCCTGTATATTATAAAAATGTATCGAATCTGCTGGATCGATTTCAACCAATTTTAGTACACGTGTCATTTGGTATCTGGAAAGAACCACAGCCAGGATAAAAGAAATCAACCTTTCGAAGGTGTAGGTGTGGGTGTGAATTGCAACAAAATTTGCAAATAATTTAGAATTTTTACGAAACTTCTTCTTGCTGACATTCGCAGAAGAACATGAAAGCAAAAAAGTTTTTCGCTAACTACACTTTAGTAGTTTTATTTCTAGAAAGCAATTGAGAATAGTTAACTTTGATTACAGCAAACGTCGTTAGCGAGTGGCGACATGAAAACAGTAAATTTTTTGATATACACAAAGTCCTAATAAGCACTTGACACGGATCACGAAAGTCTGAAAGCGTAGCACTAATGTCCGTTGCAGACTGGAGCGATCAGAGTCCAGAGGCTGGCTGGAGCGGCGCTTATATTCACTTCTTCCAGGTGTCACTCTTGGAGCTGCGTGGTCCAGTTCCTCGCACCATTGGCCGATGTTTCCTCACAGCCTTCTCGGATTTTCTGTTCGTCTTACTTCCGACGCTTGTGCTTACGCCAGTACATATCACCTCAGACACACTGAGACTTGTTAATAACTCCCGGATCAGGCATGATGCTTCAGTTTAATCCACATTTACTAATATCTCTGTTCACAACATATTTGCAGACAATATCCATACATTACACTGAATATGCCTGAGAAACTATACACTGTACGATGTATAGTTCAGGAGATAGGTTCTTAACAATGAGATACGTGAAAACTTAGGCATCATGCATTACGTTTTAATTGATTTCTTCTGCACTACCGACTCTATTCGCGACGTATTTCGCAGACAGTATCCGCACATCCGGCTGAATGTGTCTGCAAAATTATGTCATTGTCCGACACACAGTTCCGGATTTATGAGGTATTGAACAATGAGATGCGTGGAAACCTAGATATCTCTTAAAATGGAGATCAAATTACCCAGACTACACTCATCCATTCTTTGATAGTGAGAATATTTTTTAATTTTCAAATAACTTTAAACATACTTTTAACCTTTTTGTAAACTTTTCCTCGTTCACATGCTTGACGTCAAATATTTAAGACATTAGTACGTTTGTAATGTAGTCGGAACAATGGAGCTGTTTTACACGGGGAAGTTTTATGGTTAATTTCTATCTGGAAAGAAGCACTGTGGGATTAAGAACAACCTACATCCCACAGGAGGTGGAAGGAAGGGAGAGACACTGAAGAAAAAATCTGAAATTAATAACGTCTGGAGCAAATTTAAATCACATTTTTAGGAACATGTCTTATTATTGCTATAAAAATACTGTGGTAGTGTGATTCCCCGTTACCCAAAAGGTGTGGGAGTGTGGATGAGAATGAGTGACGTCAAATGTTCTAAAACGATATTTTGGTTTTATTTCTTGTATTTAGTTGACCAGGAATACGTTTAAAAGAATGAAGTGTGATTTTTCTCTGATTTGAGCCGTTCAGTGTGTGGACCAGTTCGCGAGAATGAATTGCAACCAGCCAATAATTTTGTCAACATGTTTATGGACCTGACATCATGCCGCAATACTGGCTGTGATATAAAAATTTAATTTCCTGTCTGGAGTTGAACGGTGTGAAGGTGCAGACCATCACTGTTGTTGTAAACGTCATGGGAGAGCGGTATCCACGTAGGCAAATGGCGGATGTATCGCCCATATAAGTTATAAAAGGGATGTGTATTGGCAGAGTATTCATTTGTTTTCAGCTATTTCAAATGAAAAGGTTTCCAACGTGATTATGGACGTACTGCAGGAATTAACAGACCTAGAATGTGGAATGGTACCTGAAGCTAGACACATGGAACATTCCATTTTGGAGAGCGTTAGGGAACTCAATATTCTGAGATCCACAGCGTGAAGAGTGTGCTGAGAATACCAGATGTCTGGCATTACCTGTCACCTTGAAGAACTCAACGGCCGGCGGCCTTCATTTAACGACCGAGAGGAGCTGTGTTTGCGTATTGTAGTCACTGCTAACAAACAAGCATAAGCGCAGAAGTCAATGTGGGCTGTACGACGAACGTATCCGTTAGTGCGGGGATATTAGTAGTTACAGGGCTATGTCAGCAGATTGACGCGATGCCTTTTCTAACAGCACTACATCGCCTACAGCGCCTCTTCTGTGATCGTGACCGTATCGGTAGGACCCTGGGTGAATGCAAAACCGTGACATGTTCATAAGAGACCCGACTTCCGTATGTAAGAGCTGATGACAGATTCGACAGGCCCCACGAAGCCATGGACCAAAGTTGTCAACAAGGCACTGTGAAAGCTGGTGGTGGCTCCATCATGACGTGGGCTGTGTTTACATGGAATGAACTAGGTCCTCTCGTCCATGACTGGTAATGGTTATGTTCGGCTACTTGTAGACCATTTGTAGCCATTCATTGACTTCATCTTTCCAACACTTCACTACACCACGATGGTTCGCGATTTGTTTGAAGAACACTCTGGATAATTCGAGCGAATGATTGGACCACCCTACATGAACCCCTTTAAGGATTTGTGGAACTTAATTGAGAGGTCAGTTTGTGCACAACATGCTGCATCAGCAATACTTTCGCAGTTATGACGGCTATAGGGGACCTGTAACGACTTGTTGAGTCCAAGCCACGCCGAGTTACTGCAGTACGCCGGGTGAAAGTAGGTCCGGCGATATTAGGGGATATCTCATGAGTTTTGTCACCTCAGTGTATATGTGGGGAATATACACTCCTGGAAATGGAAAAGAGAACACATTGACACCGGTGTGTCAGAGCCACCATACTTGCTCCTGACACTGCGAGGGGGCTGTACAAGCAATGATCACACGCACGGCACAGCGGACACACCAGGAACCGCGGTGTTGGCCGTCGAATGGCGCTAGCTGCGCTGCATTTGTGCACCGCCGCCGTCAGTGTCAGCCAGTTTGCCGTGGCATACGGAGCTCCATCGCAGTCTTTAACACTGGTAGCATGCCGCGACAGCGTGGACGTGAACCGTATGTGCAGTTGACGGACTTTGAGCGAGGGCGTATACTGGGCATGCGGGAGGCCGGGTGGACGTACCGCCGAATTGCTCAACACGTGGGGCGTGAGGTCTCCACAGTACATCGATGTTGTCGCCAGTGGTCGGCGGAAGGTGCACGTGCCCGTCGACCTGGGACCGGACCGCAGCGACGCACGGATGCACGCCAAGACCGTAGGATCCTACGCAGTGCCGTAGGGGACCGCACCGCCACTTCCCAGCAAATTAGGGACACTGTTGCTCCTGGGGTATCGGCGAGGACCATTCGCAACCGTCTCCATGAAGCTGGGCTACGGTCCCGCACACCGTTAGGCCGTCTTCCGCTCACGCCCCAACATCGTGCAGCCCGCCTCCAGTGGTGTCGCGACAGGCGTGAATGGAGGGACGAATGGAGACGTGCCGTCTTCAGCGATGAGAGTCGCTTCTGCCTTGGTGCCAATGGTGGTCGTATGCGTGTTTGGCGCCGTGCAGGTGAGCGCCACAATCAGGACTGCATACGACCGAGGCACACAGGGCCAACACCCGGCATCATGGTGTGGGGAGCGATCTCCTACACTGGCCGTACACCATCGTCGAGGGGACACTGAATAGTGCACGGTACATCCAAACCGTCATCGAACCCATCGTTCTACCATTCCTAGACCGGCAAGGGAACTTGCTGTTCCAACAGGACAATGCACGTCCGCATGTATCCCGTGCCACCCAACGTGCTCACGCGGTCTGCACGTCCAGCACGAACGCTGGTCCAACTGAGGCGCCAGGTGGAAATGGCATGGCAAGCCGTTCCACAGGACTACATCCAGCATCTCTACGATCGTCTCCATGGGAGAATAGCAGCCTGCATTGCTGCGAAAGGTGGATATACACTGTACTAGTGCCGACATTGTGCACGCTCTGTTGCCTGTGTCTATGTGCCTGTGGTTCTGTCAGTGTGATCATGTGATGTATCTGACCCCAGGAATGTGTCAATAAAGTTTCCCCTTCCTGGGACAATGAATTCACGGTGTTCTTATTTCAATTTCCAGGAGTGTATGTTGCAGACACATACGAGTGGATTGATCACACAACTAATGAGGAGGTATTGAATAGAATTGGAGAGAAGAGGAGTTTGTGGCACAACTTGACCAGAAGAAGGGATAGGTTGGTAGGACATGCTCTGAGGCATCAAGGGATCACCAAATTAGTACTGGAGGGCAGCATGGAGGGTAAAAATCGTAGAGGGAGACCAAGAGATGAATACACTAAGCAGATTCAGAAGGATGTAGGCTGCAGTAGGTATTGGGAGATGAAGAAGCTTGCACAGGATAGAGTAGCATGGAGAGCTGCATCAAACCAGTCTCAGGACTGAAGACCACAACAACAACACCATACGAGTGTTCATCATCTCTTCCTAATTCCATGGATCTATTTCAACCTATCTTCGTATACATATCACTATCTTGAAAGAAGTGCTGCGAGGGTAATATTCACCACTTTCCTATTGAGCTGAGGGTGGGGGTGATAACAGGGTGATGGGTGGTGAAGGGGGAAAGACGAAGGGGGCAGAGGGACGGGGAGGAGGAATGGACAGAAAGAGGAGCTATGAGAAGATAGACAAAGATGGAAGAGAAGAGGTGATGTGTGCAACACACGTGACACACATGCACATGGGCGAAGCTGTGGGAAAATGCTAGTTTTATCTAATGAAATTTGGAGTCATTTTCTAACTATTGGCTTTAAATACGTTACACGCTCTTACTGTTTTAAAAGCATGCTTCGAGGTAAGTTTCCTAGTTCGTGGATATTTCTGTTAACTGCGACAGACAGTGAATTGTACAAGCAGGTACATCGTTTGGTACTCACTCCAACTGTACGTTTACAACTCTTCAGGTTGTACATAGGTTTGGGTTACTGTATCGCCTTCAACCAAAATGCAAATATTTTTCATAAAACCGAATAAACTGAATTTAATCATTCCTCCATAATTGCCCCAATATAAAGTAAGCGTTTTGTCTGTTTTTATGTGTTTCTCATGTCAAATGCCTAGAATGAATCTGTACTTATCCAACAAATGAATAAAATTGTTTAATGATTTTGCTATTTACCACCCATACGAATAAAGTAATTTTAAAGAAAATCTATTTCTACTGTAAATATATTGAAAACGTAAAAATGGGTGATTACGTTTAGGTACCTGTGGTTGATATGTACTTATACCACATCAGTTACATTGTAAGCGCTGTGGCACACTCACAATGCGAGAAGGCAATATGCCGACCACCCTTTAAACAATCTACACTAGCACTATCCTCACCGTTGGGTAAAGGACTGTATTACTGGAACTAAGTTACTCTAAGAGTCTTAGACAAAATAATCGGTGCTCTAGCCAGGTGAAAACAGAACAATAATTGTGCAGTTACGTGCCATGTTATTGGCTTCTGTTTGACCGTGAATGAATCGACAAATTTCTATGTAGTCTGTCAAGATCGGGAGTCGTTTTTCACGCATCACAAACTTTATGCCCAAGTACCATCAACTCTATACTCATTGGCCTGATTAAACTTACTGTGTCAAAGTCGGCCCTCTGTGGCCTCTTTCGTGACAGATTCTCAGTATTCATCTGTGTAACAGAAGATTTTTGTATGTCAAGACATTGTTACCAAAGACTGCCGAACCACTGACGATACGCTTGTCGGAAAATAAACATCTCGCGTTATGTGTAATTTTTGACACATGCACTGCATGTCTCTGAATTTTAACATAAACTGAGATTATATTTTGGTTTTATTTCTTTCACATAGATTCAAAGATGGTTTGTTGAACATGAATGATGGCAATTTAGTGACGAATTACTAATATTTTCTTTTTGCGGCTGGAAGGTAGATAAATTTCCTGCTTTCTAGAAGAATCGGAGGTGGCTAGTATGTACTGCCTTTAACCCTTTGACACAGGGATGTGAGATCTGTGGGAGTATGACAAATCTTAAATTAACATCCTTAGTTATAAACTGCGCTCACTGCTGGTACATTGTACGATGAACTTCCCTCATTTGTACATCGACATCTTCATCTACATGACTGCTCTGATATCAAATTTCAATGTTTCCAGAAGGTTTTCACGATCTTTCCATTTGCGACTAGTATGTGAGAAAAATTAACGCACAAATCTTTCTGGACGACCTCTCAACGCTGTTATTTTACTACGGAATCTCTGCTCTTCTATAATGGAGATATTTTTTGCTATGAAAATGAGAGTCCTCAAAATATTTTCGCATTCATAGGAGAAAACAGTGATTGAAATTTCCTTAAATCATCTCGTCGTAAGGGAAACGCTTTTGTTTTAATGTTTACTACTTCAACTCGCGCATCTTACCAGTGTCACTCTCTCCTCTATATCGCATTAATACAAAACGAGTTGCTGGTCTTTTGAACTTTTAAGATGTCCTGCGTCAGTCGTACCTCGTAAGGATCGCCTATCACGTAACAGTACTCTAGAAAAAAAAAAACAAGCTTGGTGTGCGCAGTCTCTTTAGCAGATTTGTTGCACCTTCTAGGTGTTCTGTCAATAAAACACAGTCCTCGGCTCACCTTCTCCACAATATTTTCTTTGTGATGGTTCGAAGTTAAATTGTTCGTAATTACAATCCCTAGGTATTTATTTCAATCTAAGACTTTTAAATTTGTATGATTTATTGTGTAACTGAAATTTAACATTTCTTCAGATATCATGTGGACGACTGCACATCCTTTATTGCTTAGGGCTAATTTCAAGTTTTACAGATATCTTTTTCAGTTATGCTGCAACTCTTTTTTATCTTATAATGACTTTAATGGACCGTAGAAAGACTCTATCATCTCCAAACTAAGAGTGCTGCTCAGATTGTCTCCCAAATCATTTACATGGGTTAAGAAGAGCTGGTAAGAGATTATGACATCAGTTTCACTAGATGACTTCCCGTCAATTACTTATATGAAGTGTGATCTTTCTTTTTCCAGCAAAACACGAATCCACGTGTACAAGTTTGACGATAATTCAACTTGATAAAAGAGTTTTTACGAGAAACAGTGCCCAAAACCTTCTGAAGGTCTATAAATACGGAATCAAATTGAGATTCCTAGTCGATAGTGCTTATTGCTGCGTGTGAATAGAGTGTCAGTTCTGTTTCACAAGACCGATATTTTCCGAAACTGATTATGTCTTACTAGACTTCTTCGACTTCGTAATGTTCGAGCACAATGTATGTTTCCAAATCCTACTTTAAAAAATGCAAAGGATTATTATATCCTTTCTTATGTATCTGTGTGTTCTGCCTTCATGCTCGATATTTGGTCTGCTGAGAGGAGCTATTTCATCGGTCGACTCTGAAAGGAACGTCATTGGCATACCGTTTTCTTCGAAAGACTGGCCCTTATTGATTGGCTTCATTTGCTTCGCTGAAAGTCTTACCTTCACCCAACAATCTTTTTCATAAATGTTCATCTACGAAACCTTTGACATCGATTACTAACATACCTGCCTAGAAACAATTTCACTTGGATCAAAGAAACACTAAGCCATAAGTTATATTGCCCGGAAGTCATGATGCTCAACGAAATTCCGCAGTTTTAAACGCACTGAAAGCGCCTATTTCTTTACATATAATTAAAACTCGGTTTCTAATTTCATTATGTTAGTATTACGTTCCATGAATTGGAGCCGGCCAGGGTGGCCGAGCGGTTCTTGGCGCTACAGTCTGGAACCCCGCGACCACTACGGTCGCAGGTTCGAATAGTGCCTCAAGCATGGATGTGTGTGATGTCCTTAGGTTAGTTAGGTTTAAGTAGTTATAAGTTCTAGGGGACTGATGACCTTAGAAGTTAAGTCCCATAGTGCTCAGAGCCATTTTAACCATTTGATGAATTGGATATAGTTGTTCCTCTCACTGCAGAAAGGCGCCCGTGACAATAAGGCGTAGACAGACAACATTTGCAATCGACAGCCGCCACATGTAACTAAATAGTATTATGATATTAATTCCTGAATTCTAGTGGCTTATAATTATAATTTTCACTGTCATATTGGAGTTCTGAGCTCAGCTCCCGTGCTTGCAGAAAAACAATTAATTTAGCATGGGTTCGCCTTTTTAAAGTACACAAATTATTGTATGGTTTTCTCATCCAAACATGTTTCACCATAGTTGTGGCATCCTAAGTGTTTTTTTATGTTATTTTACATTGTGTATGCACTGTGGCTGCCAACCAAAATCAGCCACAGGTCCAAATTAGTGCACCATGCCATCGTTGTAATGTGTGGCTAGTCCTGAGGTGCGACAAGTTTATATTACGTATCAAATGTGTTTCCATGTGGCTGAGCTGAAGTTTTTCAGCTGCTCATTTGTAAATATTGCGTCTTGCTTTGTTGGTGTGGATTCCTCACACATTTTAGACGTGAATTTTTGCAGTGAAATGTGTGTCCAAGCCACAGAAACTTATCAAGACGCAGTACTTAGAAACGAGCAGGACAAAACTTCAGCTTAACTACACAAAAAACACGTTTTGTGCTTAAAGACGAATTTAGAACTAGCCAAATACTACAATGATGACATGGTGTACTAATTTAGAGGTGTGACTGATTTTGATGACAGGCACAAGACACACAATATAAAATAAAAGGAATATAATGAAACATAATGTCACAACTATAATGAAACAGATTTCGGTGATAAAGCAAAGCAATAATTTGGTACATACAAAAGGGTAAAATATTCTTAATTAATTATTGATTTTAGTTTGTTTGAAAAGATGGAAGGCACAAATCACAAAGCATTTGCTTTAGTCGTAAGCAAAATCAATATTAACCAAAGAAACTGAATTTTGAGGCATGTACATTTTCTAAATTGATCGAAGATCTGTAGCTGAACAAAATTCAGAGTCACACCTCGCACATCACTGGATACCAGAACGCCGTCAACTAGACGATATCCTCCAGTGATAATACTAACGAAGGATGTCTCTGGACTCGAACAGGTATTTTCATTAAAATACTTGTACACAGACGCGTCTCATATTTCTAACCATGCCTGCTTGTAATTGTGTTGTTGTTGGTTTGTTTGCAGTCTTGGAGGATGGGTTTTAACACAGCTGTCAATCAGTTACCTTATCAAGTATCGACATGTTTAGGACTAATGTGTAGGAACTGGCACACATACATAGCAAAAATGAATGGAAGCGCTATTATTTGAAACGTTTTAAATATTCAGCCAATCAAGATAAGAAATATTCAACGGAAGATGATGTAGAACAGGATTGTGACGGTATTTTAATAAAATTTTCGGAAGAATATCCTGAACGTATTTTTGATAATTACCATGCATCCCCGCGTCATAACAAGCATTTTAAATGGTCTTTTGACATTTTCTCTCGTGTTCAAGCCTCCAGATGTATGTTTGATGGAATATTTACTTCAATAGCGTTATTTAACATTCTATGCTAAAGTTTTCCCCTGAAGACAAATATACAGTTTTTGCTAGGTGTCCACTCATTGTAAGTCTGGTACCGCACGCCTCGGAATTTGAATCTTCGCCAGACGTCATGGACGTCGAAGACTCCTAGAGGTCTCTGCACCATTGCGCCATATGCTGTGGCGGCGCGTGCGTCCTGGCCTGCGTTTAGTGTGAGGGCACCACAGTGGAACACGTGGTTCCAGCGGCCAATAGCGGCGCCTCTGATAGAGTATTTAAGCGCCTGCCTCTCGATCAGCCAGCGAGTCTAATCGTTGTGTGAGTCTCGACACATCGCCTCGACAACAGACAGCGTGTTTACCTTTTTTGCTTTCATTACTAGTGGACGTCTTGGATTCGTTTGGTTGTCTGTCACTACATTGCTTCTTGCGTGTTAACGTCGTAAGGTCTCTCTCCATCGTCCGTCGTTGTTTCGTGTCCGTTCTTTCCGTTCGTTTATTTGTTCGTGGGCCGCTCTCTGTTTGGTCCCGCCGTGCATTGTCGGCCACCCCGCGACCGGAACGGTCGCGGTCACACCTGGTTACAACAGTAAGAGCACCATATATTGTACAGTTGCATTGTGTGCAGACTTCAGCAAGGCAACTGCTTTTAGATAGTGCCACACCAGATGTTAGTTCGTAATTAATACTAGTTTTTAGTATTTACTATTCTTTAATGAATAGATGTCATCATGCCAATCTTTACACTTGTCGTATATAATCGTGTGTAATTGTTTACTAGAGTTATCACGCTTTCATTCTACTTTTACTGTAGTGATGGAAACTCTATCAGCATTATAATTTTTCCTTTTCCAGTTTCGGGCTTGAGAGATTCGTTACTTATTTCCTGCGGACACTGTGGCCTCCTTAGTCTGCAGTCTTGTACCCCCATTGTTATTCTGTTATCGGTAACAGCAGTGCTCAACGCCGGCGTGGTTGGGACGGATCCCCTCTCTCATACACATGTTGCCCCGAAAGCCAATTATTGGGGGCTCCCCCTCTTAATGAGGTTACTTCGACGGATCACTCACGCGCCTAGTGAACTGTAATATCTGAGCGCTGCGCCTGCTACATGCTTTAATTATAAGTTTCATCCCGGAGGCGAACTTCAAATTTCTCCGCAAACTGTGCTCCACTTGTTAACATTTCATGGGGAAAGAAAATGCGGAAACGTGGCCAAATTAAAACATGCATTTATAATTAACGGGAAGTTTACCATCGAAATTATTTATATGTAAGAGAGGAAATCCAAGTTGGCAATGTGAAGACCGAGAGTAGTTCAATGGAATGGGGAGAATGTTGATTTCTAGCCAATATGGAGGCTATCTAGATGCCACAGCAAATTAAAATAATTAACGATGTAACTTTGTTTTGTACTAATTATGGAGTTGGGAAAACATGATGAAAAAGAATACATACTGCCGGATGTGCCTAATAATATCTCTTACAAAATGAATGTATTTATGCCGAAAAGTAAACGAAATATGGGTAAATTAAATTCTTAAAGCTTAGATGTCAATGCCTATTGCACAATGCTGATTGGTGAGAGGGAACACCGTAGGAAGAGGCAGATGCTGCTTTCTTCGGTAATAGTGCTTTCTATTTGTTACATATTGTCGCAAAGCGTTTCTACTTGAAGAGGACATATAATCTTCAGTACGCATTTTTGGATTAATTTGTAATAATTATTTTACTACAAAACACTATACAACCTTATATTAGTATAAAGCAGAGGTAAATATAATTTATGATGTTTGATTTCAGAGATTAAAAACATAATACAATTTCTATTTCATGTCTTCACTTTTTTTAGTCATTGAGACATGAGGCTTGTTTGAAGAGGCCTGCATGAATTCTTCCGCTGTGAAACCCATTCATCTCGGAGTAGCACTTGCACTCTAACTGTTCAACTATTTGTTTAACATATTTCGATCTCTGGTTTCCTCTACAATTTTTACAATGAATTGTTCCTTCTATACCAGATATGAGCAGCCTTTGGTAACATGCAGACCTGATTTACGTACTTACTTAACCTCTCGCACCACATCGTCATGACACGACAGCAGTGCTCGTAGTGCGTAAAGTGTAAACTATAGCTTTTGTGAAGTTAATGTTTATGGGATTACGCACCGATTTGCATGGCACCCCTTTTACGACACGCCACGCCACGCCAAGAATGCATGTTTCAAAACTTGTGCTTTTGAGGAAGGTTTCACTTTAGATTTACCCGGAATTTCCTCTGCAGCCCAGAGTGAAATCAAATACAGGCTGGAGGCGGCCAATGGGCCGCCAGTTTGTCCACCACTGCACTGCGTCACTGAAATTATTCCCTGATTAATGTCTAAGGACATGACCTATCATACTGCCCCTTCTTCTCATCAGTGTTTTCTCTATGTTCCTCTCTTCCCTGATTATTCGGAAAACCGCGAAATTTCTTATCCCAGCAGTCCACTTAATGTGCAGTATGCCTCAGTAACACTGCCTCTCAAGCTGTCCGTGATTCACTACGTTGCTTCAGATGTACTTTCCCAAAAATTTCTTCTTTAAATTAAGGCTAAGTTTGCTACTAACAGACTTCTTTTGGCCATGAATATCCTTTTTGTACGTACTAGTTTGCTTTTTATGCCCTCCTTGTTCCGTCAATGTGTGTTACTTTACTTTCATGGTTGCAGAATTCTGTAATTTTGTCTACTTCGAGATCACCGATTTTGATCTTAAATTTCTCGCTATTCTGATTTCTGCTATTGGTTATTATTTCCACTTTTCTTTGGCTTACTTCCGATCTGTTTTATTCAGAGGTAAGATTTAGAGGAGCAAGTACTATGAATCGAATCTTCACCTACATCAACGACTCTGAAAACGTATGTTTATGCATATCGATATGATTAAAGTAGAAATAATATTCTACAGAGACATGTTTCCAGAGTATAAATAAAGGACTTGTCATTGTAAATTTCGGGGTTTTAATATCATGTTCACACTCGCAGTTGAGTACAATTTCTTTTTTCATTTAAATGTATCATATCAAATCTGACTGATCATGCAATAGCTTAACGCAATGTTTCTCATCTGTTGAATTAAATATAATGACAAAAGTAAGTGATATGATCGTGAAAACAGTGTCTCCCAGTTTGCTTTATGCCTGTTTCATGGTACTGCCAGATTTTCTTCTCATTTATTATCATCAACACAGTGGATCAGGAGGAAAAATAAAAAGTTCTGAGGTAGTAAATTAGTAGGTTAAATAGTAAGGAAATGAAACTATAGACATTCTTTGTCTCATACCAATCTACCATATGCACTCACGATAGCCCGAAGAGCAACATTTGACTACACCAGTAAGAATGTTTTCATGATGAGAAATAGAATGTATTGAGATATTACCATTAGATAAATGGTTCAAATGGCTCTAAACACTATGGGACTTAGCATCTGAGGTCATCAGTTCCTTAGAACTTAGAACTACTTATACCTAACTAACCTAAGGACATCACACACATCCATGCCAGAGGCAGGATTCGAACCTGCGACCGTAGCGGTCTCGCGGTTCCAGACTGTAGCGTCAGAACCGCTCGGCCACTCCGGCCGGCTACCATTAGATAACTGGACTTTGTACACGAGTGGTATGTAGAATGGTATTAGTTGTATTAATAGAAACACAAGCTCTTTTACGCCGATAACCAAAAATTACGAACGAAATAAAGTGCCTCAGTTTTTAAACGCAGCTGTAATTCTAGTCATCAAACAGATATCCATAGAAGTTTGGTACACGTCGATCATGGTAATTATAGGAATGACATTTTCGTTCCCGTCAGAGCCGAAGAAACTTTATTCTTACTCTTTGTTTGCAAGATTCGTGGATTCTTCCTAAAACACTATCTCATGCCATTCCTGTCACAAGTGACATCGTTCCATACACCATTGCCGTCTTGCACGTTTCTACACATTCGTCAAGGTAGGCAGAGAAGTGAACGAAGCGCCCATACCCCATGCCATAATAAACGGCAATGGACTGTCACTCGTGATAGATCCGCCAGGGTAGCCGAGAGCGCCAACGCGCTGCCTCTTGGACTCGGGTAGGCGCGCCGGCCCCGGGCGGATTAACGACGACAGTCAGTGTGCTGGCCAGCCCGGATGTGGTGTTTAGGCGGGTTTCCACATCCTACTGGGTGAATACCGGGCTGGTCCCCACGTCCCTCCTCAGTTACACGACTCTCAGACATTTGCAACACATTCTCACTATTTCACGATTTACACTCGACGCAGACAGCTGGGGTACACTAATTCCGTCCCGGGGGGTATGGGTTGGTGGCAGGAAGGGTATCCAGCCACCCCTTAAAATTAACCATGCTAAATCCGTACTTAACCCAGCCAACCCTGCGCACAATGCGGGATGAGGGCAGTAGCGAAAGAAAGAAAGACTGTCGCTCGTGATAGTGAATGATATGTTCCACTGAACATATTTCACTGTTCCACTGTCGAGCCAGAACCGAGAAGAACACAGACCAGTCTGGCAATGCCATTCCGATGACGTGTCGATCTTCTCGGGGGATGGTCTGGGTGGTGCAACCTGACCCATCTCACCGTGTTGTACGGCCTTCCGTGAACCATTCTCCACGCACCCGTTGCACTGGCGAAACACTTCGTCCCACACGAGCAGCAAGTTCAAGGCTGAATGCATCACATTCTTTCATTCCAATAAGACGCAGTCTTTCAAACTCACTGATCAGACGGTATGGTTCGCGAGGCATCCAGCACGTTTGACCAAGTCACACCGTTCCATTCTCTTCAGTTTATAGTGACACATTTTACCTGTAGGTGGTGTTGCGCCGCGATAAAGATGTTGAACTTGAACCCGAGGGCTGACATGGTTCAAATACTATTCTTTTCTGAATATCTCCTGTGAATATGGACGTCCTATATCTAGTCCTTCAAGGTGTTTCTTTTTCTGAACGTAAGTGTACGTTGAAGGTCCCTACGAGTGGACAGGTTTGTCTGATGTGATAGGAGAAGAAATGGGAGTCCACATAGAAGATATGGGGCAGGCTTAGGCAACCTTGGAGAACGAGGGCCCGATTCACGTACTTAATTAAATCGCAGGCCGCCTCGCCTCGTGACACGATAGCAGCGCTCCTAGTGCGTGTGGTCAAAACCCTATGGTCTGTGACGTTAGCGGTTGCGGGGAAATACACTGGTATGAATGGCACCGACCATCACCGGTGCTCCATCAGAAAAAAAATCCAAAGTCCATATCAAAGTGCACGATACACTTCTTTACAATTTCTCCATCATCTAAAGGCTTATTGGGCAGTTTTTCTCCTCATTACAAACCTAGATGTAACTGAATTACCGCACTAAGTTTTGAAACATTTGCTTTTGCTTGTCCAGAGCGGAAGTTTATATTTTTATTTCGTGTTTTCGTAGTTGTCCTTTAAGCTGTAATTGAGTAATGTGTTACGTATAGAAGTGTCTTTTCACGTTATATTAATTTACAACATTCAAACACGTTTATGTTTGTGCAGGGTAAATAAATAATCCTCTGTTCATTTCTCCTTGTGTTGGCGACATTTATCAATTGTTTTTCTCTTCTTGATGCCGGATATTTTGCGAACAGTCTCAGTAGAGACATTACACGTGAACCAACAACGGATCACTATTTATTTCACCAAGATATGATTTCTGTTACTGTTGCTCAAAACTCCATATTTTACGAGTAGTCTGTAACGTGTAGCACAGTCACAAGCAGAAAACAGTAAATAACTTGCGTGTGTGTTGTAACCACTGATACAGAGACGAAAATGGATCTCCGCACATCCCTTCAGGGAGGTGAGCTGTTCTACCCACTCTTCGTGCGCAAAGGCGCAGAAAGGCGACAACTTCGCTCTGAGATTGGAAACGTGTTTATGCTTCTAGTTCAAACCCAGTGGCATCGAAATGGCACTGTGCATGCGCTGGGTAAAACTTTCAATAGTCTACGTCATCAGCAGTAAATCCGAGGTGGCCGAGCGTCGGCAGAAATACCCCATAATGCATTCCGGGCGGAGTATAACGAGAGTGCCTCGCTCTCTCTTCCACGAATTTCTTTCACGGAACGGATTGAAACCAATCTCGTGGCGGATGCCGACTCGAAATAATGGGGAGTCAGTATAAGTCAGCCTTTAGTGGAGTTTTAGAAGACCTGAGATTAAATAAATCCAAAGGCAAAGTTAAAATTCCTCTGGAATTTCTAAAACCACTTCAGTAAGTGGAAGCTGAACTCCTAGTCTTGTTGGTCTGTAACATGTATGAAGTTGCAACTGTACCATCAGACTTTCAGAAATACATACGCTTAATACTGAAGATAGGCGGGGCCGGTAAGTACAAACAGTAACGTACAATCAGCCCAACAGTTCCCATTCACAAAGCTAATACACTGAAGGAAAAAAATATGTTTATTACACCCTTGTGTTCGCCGCTCGTAGTACACAAACATTAAAAAAAAAAGCGAAGGACAAGCAACTAAACCAAACCAAACCAAAGCTATGCCCCTCCCCCTTTACATTTAATACCCTTTACACATCAAGATCTCAAACAAATAACATGTAAAGTACTTACTTGTTACAAATGGTTGGCTCTGAGCACTATGGGACTTAACTTCTGAGGTCATCAGTGCCCTAGAACTTAGAACTACTTAAACCTAACCAACCTAAGGACATCACACACATCCATGCCCGAGGCAGGATTCGAACCTGCGATCGTAGCAGTCGCGCGGTTCCAGACTTTAGCGCCTAGAACTTCTCAGCCACTCCGGCCGGCTTACTTGTTACAGTTCATAATCTTTACTCTTACAGGCAGACCCCAATAACAACCATAAAGTCTGGAGAAGTTAACGGCCTGCCGAACCAAGGGCATAAAAACCCAAAATACAAGACACCAAAGCGAAGGGCGCTGAATAAATCATAACATACTCAACTAACATTACAAGCACACTGCCTTCATCTACATCTACATCTACATGATTACTCTGCAATTCACATTTAAGTGCTTGGCAGAGGGTTCAACGAACCACAATCATACTATCTCTCAACCATTCCACTGCCGAACAGCGCGCGGGAAAAACGAACACCTAAACCTTTCTGTTCGAGCTCTGATTTCTCTTATTTTATTTAGATGATCGTTCCTGCCTCTGTAGGTTGGGCTCAACAAAATATTTTCGCATTCGGGAGAGAAAGTTGGTGACTGAAATTTCGTAAATAGATCTCGCCGCGACGAAAAACGTCTTTGCTTTAATGACTTCCATCAACTCGCGTATCATATCTGCCACACTCTCTCCCCTATTACGTGATAATACAAAACGAGCTGCCCTTTTTTGCACCCTTTCGATGTCCTCGGTCAATCCCACCTGGTAAGGATCCCACACCGCGCAGCAACATTCTAACAGAGGACGAACGAGAGTAGTGTAAGCTGTCTCTTTACTAGACTTGTTGCATCTTCTAGGTGTCCTGCCAATGAAACGCAACGTTTGGCTCGCCTTCCCCACAATATTATCTATGTGGTCTTTCCAGCTGAAGTTGTTCGTAATTTTAACACCCAAGTACTTAGGTGAATTGACAGCCTAGAGAATTGTACTATTTATCGAGTAATCGAATTCCAACGGATTTCTTTTGGAACTCATGTGGATCACCTACACTTTTCGTTATTTAGCGTCAACTGCCACCAGCCACACCATACAGCAATCTTTCCTAAATCGCTTTGCAACTGATACTGGTCTTCGGATGACCTTACTAGACGGTAAATTACAACATCATCTGCGAACAACCTAAGAGAACTGCTCAGATTATCACCCAGGTCGTTTATATAGATCAGGAACAGCAGAGGTCCCAGGACGCTTCCCTGGGGAACACCCTATAACTTCAGTTTTACTCGATGATTTTCCGTCTATTACTACGAACTGCGACCTTCCTGACAGGAAATCACGAATCCAGTCGCACAACTGAGACGATACCCCATAGGCCCGCAGCTTGATTAGAAGTCGCTTGTGAGGAACGGTGTCAAAAGCTTTCCGGAAATCTAGAAATACGGAAACAACTTGACATCCGCTGTCGAAAGCGGCCATTACTTCTTGTCAATAAAGAGCTAGCTGCGTTGCACAAGAACGATGTTTTCTGAAACCATGCTGATTACGTATCAATAGATCGTTCCCTTCGAGGTAATTCATAATGTTTGAATACAGTATATGCTCCAAAACCCTACTGCAAATCGACGTCAATGATATAGGTCTGTAGTTCGATGGATTACTCCTACTACCCTTCTTAAACACTGGTGCGACCTGCGCCATTTTCCAATCTGTAGGTACAGATCTATCGGTGAGCGAGCGGTTGTGTATAATTGCTAAGTAGGGAGCTATTGCATCAGCGTAATCTGAAAGGAACCTAATCGGTATACAACCTGGACCTGAAGACTTGCCCGTATCAAGATTAACACTAAACATGGCCTGCGCACTATCCTAGAATGACTCATGCAGCCTCCACGCAACTCAGGCTTAGTGCTCCCGGCACCGAGCACTGTTTTACATTCTTAACACAACTACTCAACATATACCGGAACCAAGAATGAATTCCTTATTCCCGCCACGGTGGGGATAATCACTTACGAATCACTGTTTCCGGCTTTGAACACAAATTACGATCAGATTGATCACAAGACATAACTTCAAAGAAATAGCAGATGCCCATGGTTAGTAGCAGCAAACGACGGGAATCCACATGGCATACCTAGGAAACCCTACAAGATAAGAGAATAACTGGCGCCAGCGACTCCCCCCGGCTCAAGGTCTACGTTGGACGAGCAAATAAGCATCTCATGCGTGCATGCACTATCTGCTTGCATTGCTGAAGACTACAGCGTGCCGTTCCATCTTCCAAGTGATCCTCTGACGGCACCAGTTGAGTCGCGCAAGTCGATTCTGTGGCTTGAGTGAAAGACTGGCTAGAGGTGCGCCCGTAGTCCGACTGCTAATAACAGGAACAGTTCGTGTTGACACATCTGGTCTAATAAGCCCTTTTACCTGTGCTGTGGTAGCTGTACGATCTTCCACAGCTGCCCTTAAAAAACGACTACACGAGGGCTGGGGAAAGGGGGGGGGGGGGGGGCGTCTATGCTGCGTGAACATCCAGAACCTCGTCTACAGGTGTGAGAACGTTCACGTGACCACTTACACCAGCATCGTTTCATAACTGATGCAGCACGTCCGATTCTTGTTGCAGTTCTCCGAAAGGACCATGCCGCCACTCGGAAGGCCACAATTTGCCCCCTTTCAAACTCGCTCAGACGGAAGCATGAGTGTATTTCCGTGGCATGGTTGCCTGCTTGCTTCATAGTCTGCACCATACTGAGCCTTCTGGCTGCGAGCATTCCCTATTAAAGGGTAGACACAGATGGCGCTTTGGTAGTTATGCCACTACGTTATGTATTGGCGGACGACGTTGAAACCATTATCAGGTGGTAAATGCTGGAACGAGAGCAAAATCAATATCGTCTTTTAAGACGTACTTTTTTCAATAATATAAATTAAATAAAGGAAAAGAAATTAAGGATGCATTAAGTAATCCGTTAGGTAACTATTAATTAAGCTTCAAATAAGGTGAAAGCACTAGAGACACAATTCACAGTAAAAGGAAGACTTACAAAATATCCAGACACATTCGTAGGATTTTGTGGTAACAGAAAAACAGTCTGACAGTGTAAAATGTTCGAAATTCTCAAGAAAACAGGTGTAAGCTATAGGGGAGGAGGCGTAATATACAGCGTGTGCAAATACCGAGAAGGAATTATAAGAATGGAAGAGCAAGAATAAATTTACCAGATTAAAAATATTGAGGGAAGCCATCTTTTGCCACTTCTGTTCAATCTATACACAAAAGAAGCTGTAAGTTTCCTACATTAGCCCACGTCAATATATTTGTCTTTTGTGTAGCATTTGGTCATAAAAATATCGATAGGCTTCATCGCAGAACGTATATTATGTAGAAAAGTGGCAACTTGCTCTTCTCGTCTCTTTTGATTCATATTTGATAAAGAATTTAGCTATACGTGAGTCGAGTTAGACTGTCTCGTAACATAAACTTTGATATGGATTAATGAGCTTACAGTGGTTGTATGTGCTGATTTCATCTGCTCTTTCTAATATTCTCTAATTTTACCTGGTGTTGGCTACCTCAGTTGCTGTTCAGGGTGAACTTTAGCACTGAGATGCTCTGATGATATAGGACAGGACACTTACATCTACATCTACGTGAATACTCGCCATTCACAATAAAATGCCTGGCAGAGGGTTCAATGAACCACCTTCAAGCTCTCTTCCGTTCCACTCTCGAACGGAGCGAGGGAAAAACGAGCACTTACATTTTTTTTGAAAGCCCTTATTTCTTTTATTTTATGCAGATGATCGTTCCTTTCTATGTAGGTAGGTGTCAACAAAATGCTTTTGCCATCGGAGGAGAAAACTGGTGATTGAAATTTCATGAGAAGATCCCGTCGCAACGAAAAACGCCTTTGTTTTCATGATTGCCACTCCAATTCACGTATCATGCCTGTGGCACTATCTCCCCTATTTCGCCATAATACAAAAGGAGCTGCCCTTCTTAGAACTTTTTTGATGTCATCCGTCAGTCTTACCTGATGCGGATCCCACACCGCACAGCAATACTCCAGAATAGGGCAGTCTCTTTAGAGATCTGTTGAACCTTCTAAGTGTTCTGCCAATAAATCGTAACCTTCAGTTTGCTCTACCCACAACATTATCTATGTGAACATTCCAATTCAGGTTATTTGTAATTGTAATCCCAGAGTATTTAGTTGAATTTACAGCCTTCAGATTTGTGTGACCTATCGCGAATCGAAATTTAGCGGATTTCTTCTAGTACACATGTGAATAACTTCACTCTTTCCTTTATTCAGGGTCAATTTCCACTTTTCGTACCGTACAGATATCTTATCTAAATCATTTTGCGATTCGTTTTGGTCATCTGATGACTTTACATCATCTGCAAACGATCTAATAGGGCTACTAAGATTGTCTCCTGTGTCGTTAATATAGATCAGGAACTATAGAGGGCCTATAACACTTCACTGGGGAACGCTGGATATTACTTGTGTTTTACTCGATGACTTTCCGTCTCTTACTACTAACTGTGACCTTTCTGACAGGAAATCACGAATCCAGTCGCACAACTGAGGCACCCAGTTTGGTTAGAAAACGCTTGCGAGTAACAATGTCGAAACCTTCTGGAAATCTACAAATACAGAATCAATTTCACATCCCCTGTCGATAGCACTGATTACTTCATGAGTATAAAGAGCCAGTTGTGTTTGACAAGAACGATTTTTTCTGAATCCGTGCTGACTATGTCTCAATAAATCGTTTTCTTCGAGGTAATTCATGATGTTCGAACACAGTATACGTTCCTAAACCCCACTGCAAATCGGCGTTAGTGATATGGGCCTGCAGTTCAGCTGATTACTCCTATTTCCCTTTTTGAATATTGGTGCGATCTGAGCAATTTTCCAGTCTTTAGGTACGGATCATTCTCTGAGCGAGAGGTTGTATATAATCGCTAAATATGGAGCTACTGCATCGGCATACTCTGAAAGGAACCAGACTGGTATACAGTCTGGACCGGAGGCCTTGCCTTTATTAAGTAATTTATGATCCTATGATACACCGAGGAAATCTACTTATGCTTTTCTCCTCTTGGCAGTTGTTCTTGACTGTAATTTAGGAATATTTATTTCGCCTTCTTTGGGGAAGAAGTTTCGGAAAAAGGTGTTTAATAACTGTGTTTTAGTGGCACTGTCATCAGTGACTTCACCGTTGTTATCGCGCAGTGAACGTATTGATTGCGTCTTGCCACTGGTATGCTTTATGTATGACCAGAATCTCTGAGTTTTCTGCCAGATTCCGAGACCGAATTTCGTTGTGGAAATCATTAAAAGCATCTCGCATTGAAGTGCCCGCTATATTTCGAACTTCAGCAAAACTTTGCCAATCTTGGGGATTTTGCGTTCTTTTAAATTTGGCATGCTTTTGCATTGCTTCTGCAACAGCGATCTGACCCGCTTTGTGTACCATGTGGGATCAGTACCATGACGTATCACTTTATGTGGTATATATCTCTCAATTGCCGTCGGTACTATCTCTTTGAAATTACTCCACATATTTTCTACGCATACGTGATCAGATCGGAAGGACTGGAGACTGTCTCTTAAAAAGGTGTTAAGAGCATTTTTATCAGTTTTTTTGAACAGAGGTACTTTGCGTTTCTTTCTGATGGTTGTGGGTGTTATGGTATTCAGACTAGCAACAACTGCCTTGTGGTCGCTAATTCCTGTATTCGTCATGATAATCCCCATTTATATAGGATTATTAGTTGCTAAGACGTCAAGTACGCTTTCGCAACCATTTACGCTTCGAGTGGGGTCATGAACTAATTGTTCAAAATAATTTTCTGTGGAAGCATTCAGTACAATTTCGGAAGACGTTTTATGCCTGCCGCCGGCTAACGTATAATTTTTCCAGCAGATCGAGGATAGATTGATGTCCGCACCGATAATAATTGTGTGAGGAGTGTACCTATTTGAAATGAGACTCAGGTTTTCTTTGAACTGTTCAGCAACTATATCTCCTGAATCGAGGTGTCGGTGAAACGATCAGATCAATAGTTGAACCCCCGATTGTCAATTATAATCTCTACCCACATTATTCCGCAGGAACTAACTACTTCAATTTGACTACAAGGTATACTACTTCTGGCGGCAATAAATACTCCACGACAAACTGTATTTAATCTATAAGTCAAAACAGCGGCACGACGAAAGCGACTGCATCCTTCACAGAACTGCTTGAGGGGAATGTGGGGGGAGGGGCGGGGGAGTGACAGGTAGAAGCTACCCGGCATTACCCTCGTGTTGTCTTGGAGAAAGCCGCAGCCGCTAGTGCGATACTCGTGTCAAGCTTACTGAGCAATTTATTGCACTTATCCACTTCCGAGGGCAGAGCCGAAACATTTATCGCCGATGACGGAATTCTGCCTGGCAGGACGAGAGTGCATTAGACATGCTAAGAACAGTATGGTAAATATCTCTGGCTATCCTGAAACATGACCAAACAATTCTGACATGATACCGGTACAGAAGATACCGTCGAGTTGAAGGAAAACCTAGGGTACCGTTTTTCAGCCCGTCCATGGCCTGCGATGCGAGCCTAGCTGCAGCTTGAAAATAGCATTGATTCTCAGTTCTTGTCCGCAGTTCGTGGTCGTGCGGTAGCGTTCACGCTTCCCGCGCCCGGGTTCCCGGGTTCGATTCCCGGCGGGGTCAGGGATTTTGTCTGCTTCGTGATGACTGGGTGTTGTGCGATGTCCATAGGTTACTTAGGTTTAAGTAGTTCTAAGTTCTAGTGGACTGATGACCATAGATGTTAAGTCCCATAGTGCTCAGAGCCATTTGAACCATTTTTCAACTAATCTCAGTTCGTGTGACATCAGGAGGAGGTAACACATTGTGCGAATTTTCTTAGCAAATGATGGGAAGGAATCGAAATTGTTGGTAAACAATGTTACACTTCATGTACACAATGTTACGGGAGGTTTCGTCACATGAAACGACTACGCCATTGTCGGATTAATATAACTTTAAGTAGATTTGTTGGCGAGAGTCTTGGCAGAAATAAGTGGGCAGTCTGTTATTTACTGAACGTATCGGTAATCTGTAGGGTTTGCTCTCAACCGGAACAGCAGACCCCATTAGCAGAGGGGATAACAAATTCGAGCCATTGGCGGAGTGCTTCTAGAGACATACTTGATGGCAGCCATATTGTGCCGGCGATAATGGTGAACGTGACTTGCAGCTTCGTTAGGTTAGGACCATCGCAAACTACAAATTCAGAATCGTGTTCAGATGCACCCACGTTGATCAGTGCATTGTCAATTGCATGGGCTTCTTGGTTTCTTCCATCAGACAAACAATCACTGTAGTTCATGTGTAGTAAGGTATAGTTAAATTTCACAAACACACGCATATGATCATGAGATAATTCTGAACACCACTAAGTAACTTTGCCAACCGATAGTTCACTTATTTCCTTCTCGTAGTTAATGTTCCATGTTTGTCAATTTCGTGATTTAATGACTTATTTAGGTGTGTCTTCATTCTAATGCCTTTTTATAATAAACTTAAATAACGTCCTGATACTGGTAGACAGTCTCCCCCCCCCCCCTCCCCCCATTCTTATTTCATATTTTTCAATAATAAAGTGCAGGATTCTCCACCTAACTAACCTAAGGACATCACACACATCCATGCCCGAGGAAGGATTCGAACCTGCGACCGTAGCGGTCGCCCGGTTCCAGACTGTAGCGCCTAGAACCGCTCGGCCACTCCGGCCGGCTCTCCACCTGAAGACTGACTGTTAGGGCCGCAGTATCTCACAGCGTTAATCATTCCGTTGCGTACGTTTATTCCATCATTGGGTCTTAAGACTGTGCCTTCATCACGATTAGTTTTGATACAGATAATTTCAATCACACACAGGCGGGGTTTCGCAACGTTAACACAACTACCGCTAGTTTATCAGAATCTACCATTCGAGAGAACATGCCCGGAGGGCCGACCAGAGTGGCCGTGCGGTTCTAGGCGCTACAGTCTGGAACCGCGTCACCGCTACAGTCACATGTTCGAATCCTGCCTCGGGCATGGATGTGTGTGATGTCCTTAGGTTAGTGAGGTTTAAGTAGTTTTAAGTTCTAGGGGACTGATGACCTCAGTAGTTAAGTCCCATGGTGCTCAGAGCCATTTCAACCATTTGAACCATGCCCGGAGACCATGCTTTCAGTACTAGTGAATGTTATTGCTTGGTGTGACTGCTTATCGTATGCTTGCTGATGCTGGAGCATATTTATGCAAATAAAAATTAATCTTCTTCTACTGCAACCTTTTATGTTTGTAAAAATTTCTTTACCTGCATATGATTTTATGTTTCTCTTGATGAAATGACATACTGATTAATGTCGTTCAATCACGTGTTGTGCGGTTATGCAGTGGTTTCTATTTGTTGTAGCATCACCTTGTGATAAAACTAATTGTGAACTATTAAAAAACTCCATTGTCAAGACATTCGGCCATGATGCGCTGTACCATGTTTTCGTGGTAATAATGTGAATATGCTTATCTTGGGTGCAAATATTTGCAGTTATTATACCATGGTGCTATCTTTTCATGGTTTATTGACAGCATTATGAATGGTGTACTAGTCCAGTCATTACTGCAGTACCTCCTTAGATAAAATAGTAATTGTACTGAACAAAAATCAGAACACTTCAGATTTTATGTTGATTCTATTATAATACTTTTTACTTTGCTATCCCGGCAAGTTTCTGATACTCTGAGACTCGAAATCATTAAGGCACATTAGGATTGAGTTGCTCAAGCGTTGGAGAGTGTAGTTTATGGTTTAAGTATCCAAGTATAGAGAGTATGAAGCCTACTCTTCAAAGTAATCATGTAGATGATACAGCGAAGTAAATGTCTATTTGGTTGAATGAAACAGTGGGCGCTAACTTATGCTGGATCAGCCTTAATGGATGATTACATTCGGTGGTACAGGAGCCCACCTCTTGAAGAAACAGTGTGTTCGACAAGGACATTTACCACTGAAGGCTGTACGGAAGTGTGGCCGATCCTGAGTGACCTAGACCATTTCTTTGTACTCTGGCTCCTAGCTAAATTCGATTCTCTATAACCTAAAAACTTCTGAAAATAACCACTGTTGAATCCTTCACACCGCTTACAGAATGAAAGCAATAACAATTGCATGGTATTGACAATTGTAAACTAGTTACAAGCGAGAGATCACTGCCTACTTGTGCCGATAAATACGTTCAGTTTCGGTGTACGTAGGGACCTCAGTTTGGATTATAGAGGATGCGAGACACGCTGTCTGATAACAAACACCAAGTCTTGCACTTTTCTGAATATGTGGCTTCACGCCTTTTTTTTCTAGCTGAAATGTACGTAGAGCTGTTGAACGATTCACTGTTAACGCTCGTTCGTAATCTTAATGACCAATATTCTGTTTTCCAAGTTAATAAATCTGCTAAGTTGAAGAAGATGGAGGACTAAAACTAATATCACGTCGACGATCACGTCGTTAGAGACAAAGCTAAAATTCACATATGAACGGAATTCATATATGAAGGGAATCCATGTATGAAGGGAAACAGTTCCATCGTCCACTTTACCTTATTTATAGAAACGACGGATACCCTAAATGTGGATGGAGGGACAGGTAACTGAGCGCTACTTTCCACGTCCAGCACGTTACCTAGTGCACTCGATAGAAATTGTAGTTATTCCTCATGTCCACTGGACCGTCTGGGAATTTCTAGAGTGCGCTAAACAATTACAGATTTACTTTCCTCGAAACACCGTAACTGTCCGCCACTGCGACGTGGAGGCTTGAACTTTGGCCCAAAGGTGCCTACAACAGTCCTCTGCAATGCTGCAGAAGAATGGCGCTCTGTGATAGCCCTCTCTGCAACGCTTCAGACATCAAGATGTCGACACAGGAGGTAAAAAGGCCAGCCATGTGACATGTAAGGTGGGTTAATGATGTGACAGCAGCACGAAATTTCACCACAATTATACCCAACACCACCACGGACATGTCACACGATGGAAAGTCGTCACATACCCTCTTACCCACATTGCACCCCTTCTTTCGACGCCTCTACGATGCAGGTCAGAACCGCGATTTCCAGGGACCGAGGAAATAAATACACATTCACCGCTTCTCAGTATCGACAAGATAAGGCTTTAGGGGCTAGCATAAAAAAAGCCAATGAAACCCTTCCCCTATTCTTGGTGCGTTGATTCCTGTGAAAACGATACTTCACGGTATGGTGAGCAGATGCAGATGTGTAGGACTCTCGTCACACTATCTCTACAGGTACATTTTTAAAGTTCTCAACAAAGGCGGGCGTGTGACCCGGATGGTGTTGGTGAACTGAGCGGTCTTGGTGGGAACCTGTGTCAATGTCACTCCCCTCTGTCGTCACGCCACACGAAGGCATGAATCAGGAGGGCTGAAAAAGCAAGTTCACATCACGGTTCCGCCCTGAAATTTTCGCTCAGGTGTTCAGGGCAAAAGACAAAGCAAAAATTTCGTTCAGTGCAGATGCTAGAAAATGATGTCTGTAGGGAATAGTAGAATCGTCTAGGTGGTGTTAACATCATCAAAGGTTTCCAGTAACGCCGTTCTGTTGCTCGTTTCCGACCTAGAATTGTGCCGGAATCAACGCCTCAGAGAAAGAGGTGACCCAAAAAATGGCTAAAATGGCTCTAAGCACTATGCGACCTTAACAGCTGAGGTCATCAGTCCCCTAGACTTAGAACTACTTAAACCTATCTAACCTAAGGACATTACACACATCCATGACCGAGGCAGGATTCTGACCTGTGACCGTAGCAGCAGTGCGGTTCCGGAGTGAAGCGCCTAGAACCGCTCAGTCACAGCGGCCGGCAGAAGTGATCCCATTGGGACCTTTACGCCATCTCCTAAGGCTTTTATTTGTTGCTTCTGAGCGGCAGTGTGTTTGAAATGTTTTCCTCCGCCACCTGTAAGAAAATTGCGTCATTTCAAGCCCAGATGGCGCGGTTCTAAACTCCATCGTAGAGGCGTCAAAAGGAGTTTTTAAGCATGAGTAAGATGGGTTGTGACGACCTTACCATCGTCTAATACGTCCACGCCGGCCTTGGGCATAATTGTGGTCAAGCTTGATGCCAATGTGACGCCTTCAGCTATCCTTACACCTCAAAAGAACTTCTGAGATCTAGCTCCTTTTTTTTTTTTTTTTTTTTTTCCACGTGAGTCAAAGCGTGGCAGAGGCCGATGGCGACGTCGCAGGGCTCCACGCCTTTGCACCATTGCAAAGGAAAATTGTCGCCATTTTGAACCAAACAACAAACGTCTACGTCGCAATGGGAGACAATTACGGTGTATCGAAAAAGTGATCCTTTAATTGCATTGCGCCGCGCGAAGTGGCCGTGCGGTTTGAGGCGCTACGTCACGGGTTGCGCGGCCCCTCCCACCGGAGGTTCGAGTTCTCCCTTGGGCATGGGTGTGTGTGTTGTTCCTAGCACAAATTAGTTTAAGTAGTGTGTAAGTCTAGGGACATATGACCTCAGCAGTCTGGTCCCTTAGGAATTCACGCACATTTGAACATTTGAATTGCATTGCACAGTTTAATATGAGGGAATGTCGAAGGAGTGACACATCTAGGCCGGGAATATGTAACTGGGAACCCATAGAGGCATATTGGAACAGCCTTTTGCTATATTCGTATTGTAAGTGGTGGCAAGTATTGACTGCATAGCCAATACCTCGTACATTTAGAGTGAGTCAAGAATGTTATTATTGCTCATGGCAGCACAGGGCACTGTTATGACGAAAATACATTGTATCTAGTGGCCTACTACATGTGTCTACGTTTCAGGAAAACATCGCGCTACCTCAGAGTAAGAGTAAAAATCCCAATTTGAGAGGGTTACGTTGCAGAATATAGCGAGAAATCTGAGTGTGTTTCTCAGTAGCTCCACATCAGCTTCTTCTCGTAAATTGACGCTGTGTGACTCATTGTTTCCTCTCCAGTGTGGCTACACACACACACACACACACACACAACACACACAAGCGCGCCACGCACGCACTGGAAGGCAGTATACACGGAGGTGATGTTGGGCGATGCAGAGAACACCCTGTGGGGTGCTTCCTGGAGGCCGACCGCCTAGTGAGTACTGAGCAGTGGGCCGGCACGTAACGGCAGAGTTGCCGTTCTCGCCGTGTCGGCGGGGCGGTGAGCCGAGCTGCCACATCGCTCACAGCGGTAACTGCGCGTGCTATATTGCCACCACTCGCCTGCCCGGCCGTGACTCAGCCGAGGCCAGCAGCGAAGGGAAACACTGTGCGCCCGTCTCCCAGCTCCTGATTGTTTTCGCCCCTGAGAAAGAATGTGAACAAATCACGCGATTACCGGGGCATCCCTATCGTGCCGAACTGCGGTGGTCCCACTCAGTTTGGTTATGCTAACATAACGGCGCTAGAATTAGACATTATGGGAGAGTGTTATGCAAGTGCATCTGTATATCTCTGTGGATGTGCATGTGGGTGGGTAGTTGTGAACGCGATGTCCAGTGGTCAACATTATATATGTGAGGTTGCTATTCATATCAAGAGCAGCATTTTACAGAAAGCTGCTATAAGACCTACCCTGCTCCAAGCAAGTCTCTTTTCTTACCGGTAACATTTCTACCCATAAAAACATTGAACGTACTGAAAATTCAGAAAAAACGTTTTGACAGTGAGAATTCGCCTGCAACACCACATTTCAAACGTTTCGATTTTCATTTGCCCAGTTTTCCCACAGTGCTTTGAACGTATGTTCTCAGAAATTTCTTCCTCAAATGAAGGCATATGATTGGTACTAGTCGACTTCTCTTGGCCAGCAATGCTTTTTTTCCAGTGTTGGTTCGCATTTGGACTCAGTCTGGATACTATACTCATCAGACTGTTCATTCCATTCAGAAGATCCTGTAACTCTTCTACGCTTTCACTCAGGATAACAATGTCATCAATGAATCGTATCATTGATGTCCTTTCACCTTTAATTGTAATTCCAGTCCTGAATCTTTCTTTTATTTCCATCACTGCTTCCTCGATGTACAGCTTCAACAGTAGAGGCGGAAGACTACACCAGTGTCTCACACAATTCGTTCTTGATCTTTTATTCTTTCCTCTTAGTTCTTGTACATGTTGTATATTACCCTCTCTCCTGACAGGCTGACCTTGTTTTCCTCAGAATTTCGAGCAACTTGCACCGTTTCCTGTTTTCCTCAGAATTTCGAGCAACTTACAACGTTTGACGTTTCCGAACGATTTTTCCAGATCGACCAGTCCTATGAACCTTTCTTGATTTTTCTTTAGCCTTGCATCCAGTATGAACCGCAAGGTCCGAAGTTTCTCTCTGGTGGCGCTATTTTTCCTAAAGCCGAACTGATCGTCATCTATCACATCTTCAGTTTCCATTTCATTCTTCTGTATATTATTCTCTTCAGCATTTTGCATGCACGAGCTGTTAAACTGACAGTGCCATAATTCTCGCATTTTTTAGGTCCTGCAGTCTTTGTAATTATGCGGATGATATTTTTTAGTGCGGATGACATTTTTCCGAAAGTTAGATGGTATATCGCCAGACTCATACATTCTACACAACAACGTGAAGAGTCGTTTTGTTGCCACTTCTGCTAATGAGTTTATAGAAATTGTGATGGAATGTTATCAGTGCCTTGCGCTTTATTTGGTCTTTTAAAATCTGATGCTAATAGTGGATCCCCTATCTCTTCTAAATCCAATCCTGTATCTTCCTGTATCACATCAGACCAATCTTCCCCCTCGTAAAGGCCTTCAATGTACTCTTTCCACTTATCTGTACTTAGGAGTGGAACTCCCATTGCATCCTTAATGTTGCCATACTTTCTTTTAGGTTCACCGAAGGCTGTTTTGAGTTTCCGATATACTGACCAAGTTCTTCCGAAACCCATTTCATATTCCTTTTCTTCACATCTTTATGCAGCCATTTCGTCTTAGAATTCCTGCACTTGATGTTTATTCCATTCATAAATGACTTGTATTTTTCTATTCCTGATTTTTCCCTGGACATTTTTGTACGTCCTTCTGCCATTGATCTGCTAAAGTATTTCTTCTGTTACCCATTGATTCTTCACAGTTACCTTCCTTGTACCTACGTTTTTCTTTCCAATTTCTGTGATAGCCCCATTTACAGATGTCCATTTGTCTGCAATTATACTGCGGACTCAGCTATTTCATATTGCCGTATCTATAGCCATAGAGAACTTCAGGCGTACCTCTTAATTCGGGATCCCACTTCCTTGCGTACGGATACTTCTGACTGACCTCTTAATCTTCAGCGTATTTCTAATTGTTACCTCAGTCTGTATCTTCTGCGCGGTACGCCTTACAATCCAGTATCTGATTTCGGAATCTCTGTCTCACCATGATTTAATCTAACTGAAATCTTCCCGTATCTCCTGGATTTTTCTAAGTAGAGCTCCTGCTCTTTTGATTCTTCAACAGGGCTGTTACTAGCTGGAATCTATTGCAGGACTCAATTAGTCTTTCTTCTCTCTCATTTCTTGTACCAACCCCATATTCTCTAGTAAGAGTTTCTTCAACTCTTTCCCCTGCAACCTCATTCCAGTCCCCTATGACTATTAAATTTTCATCTTCCTTTACGTACCGTGTTACCCATTCAATAACCTCATCTGATTTCTGCATATCTTCATCTTCAACTTGCGACTTCGGCATGCGTACCTGAACTATCATTTTCGGTTTTGTTTTGCTGTCGATTCTGATGAGAACGACTCTATCACTGAAATGATCACACGAACTGACTTTCTGGCCGATCTTCCTATTCATAACGAATTCTACTCCCGTTGTACCATTCTCTGCTGCTGTTGATATTAAGCTCTACTCATCTGAGCCGCGCGGAGTGGCCGAGCGGTTAGAGGCGCCATGTCACTAATCGTGTGGCCCCTCCCGCCGGAGGTTCGAGTCCTCCCTCAGGCATGGGTGTCAGTGGTGTTCTTAGCTTTAAATTAACTTAAGTAGTGTGTAAGTCTAGGGACCGATGACCTCAGCAGTTTGATCCCTTAGGAATTCAGCCGGCCGTGATGGACGAGTGGTTCTAGGCGCTCCAGTCCGGAATCGCGCTGCTGCTACGGTCGCAGGTTCGAATCCTGCTTCGGGCATGGATGTGTGTGATGTCCTTAGGTTTAATTAGTTCAAAGTCTAGGGGACTGATGACCTGAGATGTTGAGTGCCTTAGTGCCCAGAGCCATTTGAACCATTTGAACCTTAGGAATTTACACACATTTGAACATTTTATACTTACCTGACCATGAATCATTGTATTCCTTCCATTTCACTTCACTAACCCCAACCGTATCTAGATTGAGCCTTGCATTTCTCCTTTCGGGTTTTCTAGTTTGCCTACCACGTTCAAGCTTCTAACATTCCACGCCCCGACGCGTAGAACGTTATCCTTCCGTTGCTTACTCAGACTTTTTCTCCCATTTCACAGTCCCCTACCGGACATCTGAACAGGTGAATGTTCCGAAATCTTTTGCCAGTGGAGAGATCATCATGAAACTTTTTAATTGCAGGCCAAATGTCCTGTGGATACACAATATGTGTCTTTAACGCAGTGTCTTCCATTGCCTTGGGTCCTCGGGCCGTTAATCATTTCTGATTCTTCCGCCTTTGGGGGCAGCTTCTCACCCCTAGGGCAAGAGAGTACCGTATATCTCCGTCCTCTCCTCCGCCCTCTTTGACAAGGCCCTTAGCAGAATGAAGCTGCCGAAGGTCTTCGGCCGCCATATCAAAGTGTCATAATCATGGGTCACCAGAAATTAAGGGAGCTGAAATGCTCTAACGGAATACACCACCCACGCTTACTGAATTTTAATAGACAAAAATAAACTGATGGTGATGATTGCAACGGAAGATTGATGAGCATAAGAATGAGAACGCCAAAGATTAAAGCCTTGGCAAAGTGGTCACCCCAAGGCGAAAGGTTAATTAACAAGCAAATATGCATCTAACACCGTTTACAATTTTTGCATACCACTTCGCTGCAAAACTTCCACCAGTTGTGTGTGATGAGCTCAGGCGAGGTAGCAGTCAGTGATGGACTCCGGCATGGTGCGATCCATCTTGTCTCCAGAATGTTAATGTCGAAAGCTGAATAACGAATCTCGAACGTGAAACCTCGACTTCCATCTCACGAACGAACTCCAAATCTTTGACATCTGAAGCTGAAGCATATGATTTGTGCTTTCCACCGTCTCGCCCTGTAACCCCTCCCAAAACTGAAGTTTAAGCCATTCTGAGGCCACATCCCTTTTTATTCCAGTCATAATTCTTTTAACAACATTGTTCTAGAATGTTCAGCGCCACTTTCTGGAAAATTGTGAGTGGCATCCTTGGATAAACCGGAGCTACAGAAAGTTCCAAGCGCTGGCCTATGGTAAATCACCGCTCCTAAAAGTTACGCGCAACAACCACAGAAAAGTCGTTCTGCCAAAACATTCTGTAAATTTCCTTTAGCAATGGTTACGACCACGGCGCTGGCGGCCCGGCAGCACGTCTACAGAGTAATCTTGTGTCTCCCCCACTACAGTGATGTGTTATCTTTCCTTGGCGCACAGCACTTCGCGGGTGTTCAAGTGCGACGGACGAGATGACGCAGTTCCGGCCATCGTGATTTAGGTTTCCATGTTCCCCTAAATCGCTTCAGGCAAATGCCGGGATGGTTCCCTTGAAATGGCACGGCCTATTATCTTTACGTACGGGCTTGTGCTCCGTCTCTAATGACCTCATTGTCGACGGCACGTTAAACACTAACCTCCTCTTCCTCTGTTCAAGCGCCTTTCAGAGAAACTTCGTATCCATATTCGCCACTGCGGCGAGATCTGAACAGCCAGCAGGTGCCATCCACTCTGGAGTTATAAATCGAGTCAAAGGCTTACGCGGTCCTCAGTAGCACAGACTAGGTCGACAGCCTTCTCCCAAGGAGCTTAGAAGGGACTTCTGACGTGTCCCCACCCCGTCACGTCGCCAGTGACTCGCCTCACCTGCTATTGGTAGCGGGAATCACTAGCAACTTCACTCCGCGCTAACTACCAAAAAAATGAGCATACCACGCATTTTAGAGCAGAAATGAAATCGACAACAATCATCACACACTCTCGCGGATAGTAAAACTCTGTGTTGCATTTACTTTGCATATCATGTCAAGGAATTAAACTTGCTGGATTAAAAAAAATTAAATATCAGGCTGACTATAGCCTGACACTTTTCACCTTCTGCTCATTCGAGCACCGTTTAACTTTTCTTGGACCCCATGGAGATTTGTGGCTATCCTCCCCCTTCGTACAGCAAGGGCCTCTCTTAGAAATCATTCATTTTAATACTTCCTCTTTACGTACTTCATCTGTTCACCTAATTTTTAACATTGTGTGTGATTGGTAATTCCTTCATAGAGGACAATAACCAAGTCTGCAATCGCCACTGGTGGAGCCACTGAATGTGGGAAATGAAGAATATGAAAATTTCATATTCCTATTTGCTTTGCATACCGAAAACATTAGTAATTTGTAGTCCAGTGCAAGAAGAACTACTGAGTGATCATGAAATAAAATTCAGCGAGACGAGCGTCATATCAAAAACCTCACATCATTATGCACGCTTGTATAGAGAGGCTATCGAGATTGATAAACATCGTAATAATTTTAACAGGAAAGACGAAGGTGTTAAACTGGATAAAATTTGGATATCAGCGTTGCACCGCAAGCGTGACGATCGATTACTTTCAATCGAGAATGTTGGCATTACCAGAGACAATCTCATAGCCGACGCCACGTACTGCCTATATAATCAGCGCTTCGTCGAGTTCTCTTCGCAGTTCGCCGCTTTACCTCCGAGGATGTCCCCCGCAGTCGGAGACGAAACGTCAGGAGAGAGTTTTATACTTCGACCACGGCCTATCAGCCCGGAAGTTTTAAGTGAAGACTGAGTATCTTCGCTTGCTAGAAGGACTGGCAGCTGAGTTTTAACATAAATATTTGGAAGGTATTCGACATAAATATATCGTAGGAAACGTTCGTTATTAAAACATACAGGGTGTTCAGAACTTCTCACTACAAACGTCCAGGACTTGTATAGGGGAATGAGTACATAATAATTTGAATAGGAAACGTACCGATTCCGTACTACTACGGCTTCAATTCAGATCTTTAACAGATCCACTTCTGCTTGTGGGACTGAATTAGGCGTGATGCAGTACAATTATTATTAGTTAACAGTTCAGAAGGGAACATAACGAACATGCGTTTATCAGTTAAGAACTTTTGTTTATATTAACCCATAAGCATGATGTGTTTACATTATTCCAAAACAGAAAAGAACCCGGCGTACTGAACGTACAGAACAGTACTGAAGTATTACAGCATCGTATATAATGAATTAACAAGCCACCAACTGAATAAACGAAATTTAATTTCTTTACCTTCTTCAGAAGGTTATATTTATCGATTCATTTGGGAACGGTAGTAATAAAGTGTACTCAGCAAAATGCCTTGGTCCTAAACATTACAGCAACGCGTAATTGTAATAGCAATGAGTATTATATACTTACTACTCCTGCATATAGTTTTTATTTTGTTGCTTGCACTTTAGGAGAGGCATAGTCTTCTGAGAAGGGGCATTGATTGCAATAGCAATTAGTATTATGTACTTACTACTCAAGCATGTAGTTTTTATTACCAAGACTTTTGCTGTTTGCACTTAACGAGAGGCATGGCCTTCTGAGGTGGAACAACGATACGTTCAACAATCTAACGATGACTGCTTAACTTTAAAGAGAACATATATGGTGAGGTGGCGCGTCTCGCCTGCGCAAGCGAAATGTTTATTCCTTGACTCCGCATTGCTCCATGGCAAGCGAAGAAAAGTTAGAAAATCGGAATGTAACTCGACTTCGTTACGAGATAGGATAACGAGAGAACGTGTAGGAAGTGTGTGCAATGATAAATCATTGTTAGCCTCCATATTGGACAATTTGTGTTTCCTGAGATTCCCAAGCGATATGTAATGTTAATGTGGAGTTGCGTAACGTTCATAATACAGTCTGTTGCATTTCAAAGGTAGTTTCGCGTATTTAATTTTGATCAAAGGATTCTGTGATGAACTATTATGTACTACAAGGTTCTATAGGACTTCGAACACTTGATGGTCGATGTTTGCTGTAGAATCTACTTCAATAACACGCTCAAAAGAATACAGAAAGTTTTCTCTGCTAAAAACAACTCATTTCACTTGCAGACTATAGTCGAATGACTAAATGCGAATGGCAGTGTTCCAATTCGAGAAGTTTTCTTTCTCTTACACTTCAAGAATTTTACAAGTAATCGTGAGAATCGGCAGCTTCTTCTCAACCACGAGATTAACTTGTCTACGTGTACGAAATTACGTATGATGTGGGAGTAGTAGACGCCGATCAAGATAGTTTCCTTCACAGACATACAAACAGAGACACCACACACTAGAACAATAACAACGAGTGTAATATTACCAGCTTGAAAACGTTAAGTTCTTCTTCTGGGTAGAATATAGTAAAAATAGCAAAAACGTGACAGGACCTACAAGGAGTGAAACATGGACACAGTTATGCACTTCATGACCAAAAACAAATTATTCAGTTACATCAGTGTGTATATATATTGTCATAAATGTCTATTTTATGTTATTTATATGTACTAATGTTGTGCTTTGTATAATTTCATGTACAACTGATGGAATCATTCTATGTGAGCTACATCAGACAACAGGCAGCCTCGACAACACGGGTCCATCACATATGAACTTCATGCGGTTCTACTCTGCAGTAAAGGCAAGCACAACAATGTCATGCTAAGTCATTGCACGCATTAGTCTGGTCTTTGTAGATAACGATGGGGTTAGGAATATTTGTAGCTTTAGTTATTATATGTTTTAGTATATGGAGAGTGATATAGGTTTTTTTTATATGTTTCCAGATGTGGAGAGATGTTCCGAGGTACAGAATCTCATGTGCATTTTAGTGGGGTAAGGGTGAATTGCGTCCAGAGTAAAGCAATTAAAAGAATAGTGAACAGTCGAATTCTTATGGTTAAAACCAGATCACAGTTTAAAATGCAGAGGTAACAGGAAGCGAATGTGAAGCCCAGTGGTGATGAACAAAATCCAGGGCAAACGGTAGATGCCGGCCGAGGAGAATCCAAAGATCCTATGGCTGAGCTCTTGAATCAAATGAAACTTTTGATGAATACCGTAGCTAGTTTAGCTGCAGAACAGTCCAACATTTCTGCTACTCAGACGAAACTGTTTGCTGAGCAAACGAATATGTCAGCTGCGCAGACGGCTATTTCTGCAAACGTAGAACCCATAGCTGTGGAACATGAAATATGGTGGCTAAAGTAACCGTGACCAATTATGTTACAGAACAGGCAGAGTTAGCGGAAAAAGTAAAGGGTATAACAAATAAAGTGAATGAACCGCCTACAGTGGTAAATTTTTATAAAGCATTAGCTGATGTGAGTACTTTGACATCTGAACAGACAGAAATCTGGAAAGGAATAAATAGTATGAAGCAAACCCACGAACCATTTCCGACTGAAATAAACAGATTAAACGGTGAAACTGAAATTGTGCGGAGGATACAACAAACGGTAGAAGTAAAGGTATAAAACCTAGCCTGAACAGAAAAGAATTAGCGTCCGGCTGTGAAGGGCGAATGGATCAAAAGTCCTAAGAAAAACACCGGCAGCTTAAGAAACAATTACATGACTGGGTAGTGGGTAAGGAACTTTCGTTCGATTCAGTCGTCTTCCTTTACAGAAGGCCTTGCCATATTATTCCGTCGCGAATGTGAAGCATGCCACGCGGATTTTCTAAGTTCTACCAGAATATTTCACACGCAGTTGCCTTTCATACAGAACCACATAAAACTGCCACACGTTCACTAAAATGCTTCTCACTCAAGTCGCTTTCTTTTAACTGCAGCCGAACAGAAGCAGTGTCCTCCTACAGATAGCAACTCTTTTTCCGCGCGGAAAACTTTCAATTCTAATTGGCTGTTAATGTGAATGACCAGTCATAACACTCTTTCTGGATAATTCTCGAGGCAAAGTCCTCTCTTATCTAATTACAATTTAGAAAGTAATTTTACATAACCAAAACTTCAGTTTTTACATTCGATTTAATTATAAACCAATAAAGTTTGAAATAATTCCAAAATAAAATGTCAAGTTTATCTCGTAATTAACTTCATTTCTGGTTGCCTTTTACGAAAGCACGCTCATTCAGACATATGTCACATGACTCGTGCTTCATCCCTAGAAATTTCTCCGCGGTTGATATCTCACGTAGATCTTCACAAACTAAAACCTATCGAATTTCGTCCCTCCCTCATTCACTCTCTGAATCGCTCCCACGCAGTCCCATAATAAAATGTAACTTAATGTTAATTTTAAAAGTTTTCAATATTATGCCCAATACCCATTGCAAACGTTATACTCTGTAAGATTTTAGATATCCGATTTTTAGGAGCTGAACTTTACATAAGAGCTCCATATAACATTGGAATTAATCTGTTGTGAGGTGACTGGGTGGAGAAGAGTTTGTATCTCTTTAATTCTGGCGAATTCTTCATGAGAACTGGACAGGCACTCGACCCCCTCCTTATTTTTTGGTATAATAAGTAGTATACACTCACAATTATTTAACAAAAATCGTTATCTACTCAGTAAAGAAAAATGGAATTTTATCATAATAAACGACAGCGAATGGGATTCTGCACCTATCTATGAAATGATATGCGGATTAAATATTACAATGTGATTTATAATAAATGAGAACACAAAAGTACTTGATTGTCAACACAAACAGTAGGCTAAACGGTAGATTATACTTAACTATTGGCTCGAGAACAAGGGCGCCTACTCTCTGTGGTGCAATAGACTGACGATAATGACCAGAAAGCCTAATGAATCAAATATTACTCCCCTCACTACACTACAGTATGGCGGTTAGTAGTAAGAACTCAAACGGGATCACATGGACAAACAAGGAATGTTGACTTGTAGCAAAGCGAGCGCGCGTGCTGCTGAAGACTTCAGTATAAAATTGATAGGTCGTACAATGCCGGAGCTGCAAAATAGCATTCTAAGTTCTGCCGAAAAAATACGACTAAGTCGCAAGATCGTCCGGTTCTGACGAAGATCAGATCTCGAATGCCCTGCGGCCGCGCAACGCAAGAGCGGAGCCAACATTTCTCAACTCTCCACTACCCTCGAAAACTGCGAATCAGCATTCAGTGCTGATTTCAGAATTCCCCCACACTATCTCAGAACATCATTCGTGCCAATAGCGACCATTCCTCCAATTTCGAAGTAACAGAGGAAACTAAAGGGAAGACCACATACAGTTCCCAGTATGCATAGCAATCAAGTGAAAAGTATGAAACTTCCTGGCAGATTAAAACTATGTGCCGGACCGAGACTCAAACTCGGGACCTTTGCCTTCCGCGGACAAGTGCTCTACCATCTGAGCTACCCTAGCACGACTCACGTCCCCTCCTCACAGCTTTACTTCCGCCAATACCTCGTCGCCTACTTTCCAAACTTCACAGAAGCTCACCTGAAAATCTCATTCTGAAAACATCCCCCAGGCTAAGCCATGTCTCCGCACTATCCTTTCTTCCAGGAGTGCTAGTTCTGCAAGGTTTGCAGGAGAGCTTCTGTAAAGTTTGGAAAGTAAGAGGCGAGGTACTGCGAGAAGTAAAGCTGTGAGGACGGGGCGTGAGTCGTCCTACGGTAGCTCGGATGGTAGAGCACTGACACGCGAAATGCAATGGTCCCGAGTTCGAGTCTTGGTCCGGCACACAGTTTTAATCTGCCAGAAAGTTTCATATCAGCGCACACTCTGCTGCAGAGTGAAAATCTCATTCTGAAGTGAAAAGTATTTTGTGTTCTCGGTACAACCTTATTCGGCCTGTTACCACAGTGCAATGACATAAGACAGTAATAAAAGCTGATGAGAATGAGAGGCGACATTCAAAACAGGACATGGAACCTCTCACTATTGCTATTAGTATATAAGTTTTGAAATACCAGAATTTTTGTGATTTTTTGGTAAAACTTTGTACCTTCGAAACTATGACGAATAAAGAAATAAAATTTGGACGGTACCATTTCAGCAATAATAAAAAGATCTTGTGCAAAGTTTGAACAAAATCGGAGAATAACTATTGCAGTTTATTTAGATTCATACGGAGTGTAAATAGTCGTAGCGTTCTACTGGCAGGCTGGGTCACTGCCACAGGAGGTACCTGATGTAGATGCGCCAGCTGCGTTCTAATTAAAGCAAGAAACGAACATATCCCCTGTAGCAACTGCTCACGGCTCCATACTTTTCTGCGTCTATGATAACTCGAAATAACTTGCTTTGTTGCAGTACCTAAGAAGAGAGAGTACGATGCAAGGCTGCGTGTTAATTAGAGAAATAAGAGAGAAATGAAGTACCCATCCAGATAGATGTGTGTGATAAAGCGCTGCTTTCCTGACGAGGTGGTGCGCCGGCCCCAGAGTGAATCCGCCCGGCGGATTAAGAACGAGGACAGTTTAATGGCCAGCCTGGATGTGGTTTTTAGGCGGTTTCCTACTTCCGATTGTTTGCAAGCCCTCTGTATTGAAATTCCTCCTCTGTTACCCACTCAAGAGAATACCAATACACGCAGACAGTTGAGGTGGAGAGGAACAGGATGACAGCGTGCAGGGCATCCGACCACCCCTTAAATTAGCATTGCCAAAACCTTTCTAACCGTGCTGAATATTCACAGATTCATGGCAAAGGCACAAGAAAAAAGAACAAGAAAATCGGGTAAATAAAGTAATTATGAACGCAACGATTCTGATATTTAGAATCTCAAGTGTTTAGCAATCGCATACGCATGGTGTTGAAAGCAAAGGAATGAAGGTAGTAAAGAAAGAAAGAGATTAACGTCTGGAAGATTAAGCCAAACGACGTATTGTAGTTTTCTAAAAAAAGCAACCACAGCTGTGAACAATAATTTCATGCAATTTCTTGACTAACAGGTTATTACGAGTAAATTAAAAATTCATTTGTAATTGTTCAGAAAAGAATGAAAGAAATTGTCATTCCGTCGTTCCTTAGTTGCTTCAAAATTTGTTGGTATATGTCCTGTCATTGGAACTCAAATGAAAACTTTTTTTTTTGCCATAAACGTGTCGCTTATTTTATTTGTGAAGCATTTACAGTGGCCTGTAATTGCTTCCTTCCAAGACAGCACCATTCATTTCATTCGACATAGAGAACATGTACACCTCGATTCTCACCGCAGATACAATAAAACTAATACTGAAGAAAACTTACTGACATACTACAAACTACCTCCACATAAGAGAAATAACCAAAATGCTTAATTTAATCATGTCTCAAAATTACGTCGAATCTAAAAAGGAATTTCACATACAAAAAGATGGCTTTCCTATGGATTCTCAAATACTAGGAACACTGATAGACATATTCATCAATCAAATTGAAAACACAAACTTTGCCAGCGTCATTACAAATAAATGATACAAAATTGTTTATTGGTGTAGATATGTAGATGATATAATGTGTGTGGTAGATGTAGCGACAGAGAAATTGATACAGACATAAATCTTCAGAAATACAATAGCTACAGACACAATCATGCCACGTCCATCCAAACACAAAATAAAAAATTAACAGCCCTACGACACATGTCACACAGACGATGTAACATCCCATTCAACCATTAAGAAGAATTAAAAACAGGTAAAATTCTTAGCTGCAGACAATGATTCTAACACACTTATAGTACAATGACGCTCCAACAAAATAAAATCACAACTAAATAAAAATGAAAAAAGCAGAGAACGCAAACACCTCAGAACCCCACAAATAACAGGGGCACTATGGTATGCACACATTCACAAAATAGGAACATTCATATATAACTAGCAGAAAGAAATGGTATGCTTTAAAATGCAAAAACAAATCAACAAACAAAAACAAGGATTATTCATTCCTTACAGAACAAGAAACACACTCCAGACACATTTACAAACAACAATAGACAAACTAGGTGAACAACAAGCAGGAGGTATATACCAGTTAGAACGTCAAGAATGTGAATCATTGTATCTGGGAATGACAGGCAGGAATTTCAAAACTAGGTGTGAAGAACGTATAAGAAGCTGGAAGTATGAAAGTAACAATTCTACCTTTGCTGAATAGTGATAAAACACGATCATTAAACATCCAACATGAAATAGGACATAAAAATTATTAAACAGTTACGAAAAACTCCCCACATTACAGGAGAACATTCACACAGAAAGAGGTCGTGCAATGAAAAAGAAGTAAATAATAATCAACGGAATATAGATGATAACCCATTGATCTTGTTGGCAACTAAAATTGTAGCAAACAGAAATGTAAAACAATTAATACTCCCTGTCCCTTCCCCCCCCCCCTCTCTCTCTCTCTCTCTCTCTATTTCAAACAAAAATACACACACACACACACACACACACACCGAAAGAAATACCCAATCACACAAAGAACAGCACATACGCAATATACATATGCAAAAACAAATGGATAAATATCAAACCACACACACTTATATCACGAACGAAAGACCAAATATAAGCACAGATCGACAGTTGGCAACATTACACTCTGAAACACACTCACATTCAATACAAAGTGAAAATTACAAGTGAAGTGGTGGAAAAAAAATGCGGTCTAAATACCCAGAAAATCGTTCGCCTGGAGTGTGGAGACTGAGCAAGTGCATCCCCAGGGCGACGTACTTGAAACAGGAACATCTTAAATCGTAAGTAACACCAAATGATAATAAATCAACTTCACAAAACTTGTGCTGCAAATGTTGTCTCTATTCTGAAAAACAAGATAATAACAAGAGAAAATGTAGCGTAGTAATGTACTTGTAACTACTAGATAATGCATTTATTATGTAAAAATAAATGTGTATTAGCCCACTGTAGACGCTTCACAAATAAAACAAGCGAAACGCTTATGGCAAAAAGCAACCTGCCTTTCATTTAGTTGCAAAGAGGGAACATTCCTCCGTGAATGTAAAGGTGGTTATCTTTTACACGACGTAGTTTTACCGCTCCCCTGTATATTCAGAAGAGGTAATTCTTTCTTGTTGCTGTCTATTGCCGCATTAGGGGCAGATTATGGCTGTTTATGTTGCTCATATGCGGTGTTCAGGCACTTTATGAATATGAACGTAAACGTATGATTTTAATAAAAGTTCTCTAAAACAGGAATATAAATATGCATTTCCTCTCCTCATTCCGGATAGGACGTAGCGTGTCTGCTATGTCACTCTCCCATACTTTTCCTCTTTCGCACCGCGACGGCGGAAAGAGGAAACTGCGTCGTTTGGCTAGTAAATGCTCGACCGCGAAGCAATACGCCAGCTTCACAATGGCAGCGGCAGAGCCGTCATATCGTTCCCACAGGAACACAGTTTCTTTCACAGGGACCGTGTCGCTTATCACAAAGAGAACCATAGTTTTTAACGGTCCATTGTGCAGCGACATTCTTTCTCTGTTCGCTGTCCCCCCTCTCTCCCTCGTATGTGTGGTTCGCAGGCGAGCGTTTGTGCGGTTACTCACACGTGTGGGCATGTGTGTGTGCGTGTGCGTCTATGTGCTTGTGTGTGTGTGTGTGTGTGTGTGTGTGTGTGTGTGTGTCAACCTGCGCACACGTTACAATGGGAAAGCCCTTTTAACGCTCTGCTTTTGGATTCGACGTGAAATTGTACATTCTCGTTGACGCTTTGTGAGGCTTTCACTCCTTACTGTTGACCTTGATGATTCTGGACAGGAGCAGAACATGAGGATGCTTACATTAAATGTAGATGAACCGTAGTATGAAATGTAGAGCAAACCACTATATAAATAAAGTTCTCTATTTTGTATTACGATTTCGGAACACTATAGTGATGCAGCGTGTGTGTCATTGGTTGCATACATACCAAATGATTCATATTCCCGTCATCTTTCATTTGATGCTGAAAGTACTTAACCTGCCGGCTTGCTGATGATACGCGTAGAGTTTTCTCTGTGCATTTCTTTTGGGCATTTAAATAATTAATTCTGTTTATTATATAGTCTAAATTACTATTCTGCAGACGCTGTTGGACATTTGTGCTTCTCTTACACAGATACTGGAATTTTTCAGGAGCGTATATTTATATATTTTTTTCTTTGTTTTCCTTTAATCAGTATTATCCATGTTATCTCAAATATTTAATTTTGTATGTAGTAAGTGTTGCGCAAGTGTAGGCCTACTTTGTGTTGTGTGATGATACGTCCAGAGGAATTATAGGGAAGTGCAGTTGCAAAGCAGCGAACAGAGAAAGAGCAGTGTCTTGAAACTGGGTGAATAACTTATTAAAAAGTGGGATTTGAACCACTCAAGAATTAACAGTTAATGAACAAGGCGTACAAAGATGGATTAAGGACCTTGTGATTCCAGCTATTAACAGAATAGCTGAAATTCTGCACGCGGAGCATAGAGGAGGTGATGTGTGAGCTATAAATAATGGAAGAAGATGGCTTTTCCTGAATCTCACGTGTGAATAATTGATTACTAATCCAAATTTTTATATTTGTGTGACGCGTTTATAGGTAACAGCACCTTCTCAAGCAGCCTCTGAGACTCAGGCAATGAGTAACCAAGCTGGCCGAAACTAGTGTTCCAGATCCTTTTGCAAGCTGTAACAACAAAGTTATATTTGCTTCATGTGTGTCTTTGATTTTTGACTTTCAAGCGAAAGGAATTGTTCGACTTAGATAAGACGCCTTTGCTCTTCCATAAGCTTTTTCAAAATACAACTCGTAAATTAAACAACAATGTGGGGTGTGGGCTGTTGACGAAAAGTTAGTATTATAATAATAAACAATTTAATTGCCAAAAATGGCGGCTTGCGCTAAGATGACGAATGTCATGGCGGTAAGATTACTAGAAGGGTGCTATTTCGTGATCTGACATTTCATAGTTTGAAGCAGACAAATTTTATTAACAGCTTTTGTCGATATTTAAGAACCGGATTTAAGACTGTATTGTAGTTGCGATTACTTTTTTAATAGTGTAACCGAACGTATAGCTGTTTATCTACTAAAGTCTTAGATTTTATAAACACGAAAACACCGAATTGCATCAGGAACATTGGTTGGGGAAAGAGGAATTAGGTGGCAATGAATGCATCAAAGTAGCATAACGTGGCAGTGGCAATACTACAGCAATATCTGAAACAGAGGTGTAGTCTCAACAGGGAAATCGTAAATGGGCAACTTTTTAATAATCAATAACTGAAAAAATTATAAATCTTTAAATTTATGGATAATTTTTTTAGGCGTAGTCTCAGTATTTTCGGTCCTTCCAGCAATCTTCGATATGAGACGCCCGCGCAGACGTCGTTTAAGGTATCGACCTAGATCGTCCCTACGTGTACTTCTTCGATTTTTGAGCGACCACATTCGTTTCGACGTTACCGTGACCACGGCGTCCCATTGAGTACACGCTACTTTGACTTAGATATTTTGCGGGAGATACAGTTTCCAGCTATTTGTTGTCAATAACGTCGTTGTACAGTAGTGGACTTATTTTCCCATGTCTGCGCAATATGTAACATTTATTTACATTTGGGGGAAACTGTCAGAGCCTGCACCATTCACCAATCCTCTGCAGGCCATACAGAAAATAGATGGTGTTGCTGGTTTCTAATTGACTACAACCTCATCTGCGAACAGCCTTAAAGAGCTTCCAACGGTTTCTATTACATTTATGTACGCTGTAAACAGTAACTGTTCAAAAATGGTTCAAATGGCTCTGAGCACTACGGTACTTAACATCTGAGGTAATCAGTCCCCTAGAACTTAGAACTACTTAAACCTAACTAACCCAAAGACATCACAAACATCCATGCCCGAAGCAGGGTTCGAACCTGCGACCGTAGCAGTCGCGCGGGTCCGGACTGAAGCGCCTAGAACCGCTCGGCCACCACGGCTGGCAGTAGCGGTTCTATCAAATTTCCTTGAAGAACTGCGGTTCCCTTAAAAGCCATTTGTCTCTAACATCTGCAAGGAAGTCTTGAAGTCAGTCGCAAATGTAGTATAATACTGGGTAAGCTACTATTTTCTTCCACTAACCAACTGTTTGGGACGGTGTAAAATGCGTTCAATTTAAGAAAAATGGAATCAAACCGAGCGCCGTTGTCTACAGCGATATGGATTTCATGGAGGAACAAAGTCAGATGAGTTTCGCGAGATCTCCGTTTGCGGAATCCATGGTGATCTTCACAGAAATGTTCGTTATCCAGAAAAAATTATTCTTGATCGAAAAACATGTTCCAAAAATCTACAACAGTTTGTCATCAACGATATAAGCCTACAATTATGTGCATCTGTCTAAAAACGCTACTTGAAAACCGAAATGACCTGCCCTTTTCTCCGGTCGTTAGATACCTTTCGTTGCTCCGTCGTTCTACGATAAACTGCTGCTGGAAGGGGAGCAAGTTCTTTCGTATAATCTTCGTAAATCTTGCAGGTGACTCATCTGGTCCTGTTGCCTAAGCGACTGTAGCTGCCTTTCCGTTCCGCCATCAGCTATCTCACTGTCTGTCATTCCGACGTTCGTACAATGATTGAAAGGAGGGACCATGTTACGATCTTCCACGGTGAAACAGTTTCAGAAAACAGAATTCAGTAATTCAGTCTTTTCTCAGTTATCTTCCGTTTCTGTACTAGTGTAGTCAATGAGTGCCCGAATAGAGGATTTCGAACTGCTAATTGATTTTAAAAATTCTCTGTGAGTAAACACTGCCTTTTCTCCAACGTCTTCATGATGGATATGCTGTGAACTGAGCTGTCTCCTACGATGCCAACATTCGTGTTCACAGAGTCGCACACAAACGTACGTGATTCAACGAACCCTCAAGCACCCTCGACTGGTCCTTTATATCCCCCAACCCAAACCCCACAGAAAATTTCTGCTGCAACAGCGGATGAAACGTAATAAATATCCCTCTGTGGGAAGTGACTCCAACTGGATGAGGCATACCTGACGAAACCTGTAGACTGACTTCCTCGCCTATTTGAGACCGTTATTAATGCTAGGGGCGGTGATGCACGTTGTGAGGGTGACATCTCCTGTGGGTGACTAATTGTTTCCGCTATACTTATTTGCTTACTTGCAACTTTACATTATTCTGTCCGGGTTATACGAACGATTTACAGGTTGTAGTGTAAGGCAATCCAAATGTAATACAAAATCATAAAATTCATGTGTATTTTTGAAATAGAAGAGTGACTATTAGACAAAAATTGTAAATGTTAAAGAGTATAAAATGTTTTGAAATGACACTGCATTTAATTTTTTAAAGTTACAAATGTAGACTAGGAAAATAAGAACAGTGTGTCAATACTTGGACTGAAATTCGTAAATATGTACGGCTCGTCCAAAATTGTGATATCGTTATTTACATTGACTACAGAAAGTTCAGGTGTTAAAAACTCGATGGAGTCTGGAGAAAACAGTAGATGTGTATAACAGAAATTTTTCTGTGAGGGATGTTTCCAGGATATTTATGAAATATGTCAGAGAGAATTACAATGATTTTCTGATTTGTTTTTCTTACTTGTAATACTATAAAGTCAACCAACAATTGGTAGGAACTGTTAACAATTAAACTTAATATACTTTTATTAATACAAAAATAAGGGACACACAGAAGTGAATCACTGTCATATTTTTTATGAACATTAATAGGACTACATATTCTTCATTTGATATTTCCCACCCCAGTAGCAACATTAATAACTATTTTTGCCTTTCACATCAGTTTTATTAACAAGAGAAATGTCTTTTTCGTGTAACAGAGAACTATTTTGTTTATGTGCACAGATTTCAGAGCCATAACTTCTAGTTCATTTTCCAATATTCTTTATATTGTATAAACATATCTGTAGTTGTATGAATTCTTGTTATCTCCTCAAGATTTAGCGAAAAGATAATCTCGCCCGTCAACATGTTCTTTATCTATCATTACAATACGATGTAGTGTGGGGAGTCCAACGGAAACGACATTACCCATGCTGTCGTCAGGATCAGAATCAGTCTTCTCAGCTTCCTTTCTTTATTGTGTACTTGCCATAGCCTTGGCCACGGACATATTTTTCTTATTCTCCTGCCTTTGATGTACTCTTATTTGTATGAAGTTTCTTCATTTTCAGCAGTGAATTTACAGCTGGAGCTTTGGCCTCATGCGGTTGTGGTGCTGGTGTGTGGGAAGGGCGGAAACCCGCGGCACTCCGCTGTCTGGCCGGTAGCGGAGAGATAGGTGACAGTGTATCACTCCTGGCAAACCGCATTTAAGGATCATATTAATTGCTTAATAAATTCCTCCATAACATTCATATGATAATAATTAATAATTCAGCACCAATTTTTTGTGTGTGTTACATAAATCTGATGAGTACTAAGTCAAAGCATGCGCAATTGTGGCAAATGTTCTAAAACGATGTATATTTATGTTGTCTGTCAAATTATATTTTTACAGCCGAGGTGAAATTGCTAAAGAAAAAACAAGTTAGGACTAACTGTTCCTCAATGACGTTATTATAACTAAGAGTAGGAATATTTGTGACAGGTATGATATTATTGTACACAGACTGCATCATTTTTTGGGATCTTATGCCTCTCTGTTTAAGGACACTTTAACCTAAAGATATGGTTAAAAGAATTTCTAAAATTTCTCTAAGGCATAACTCAAAGAACAATAAAGAGCGCGGGAACAGATGATAAAAAAAGGATAGGGAGAAAGTCGGAATTTCCAGCGGGTGAATGCAGTCCGAAGAAAAAGGTTCACTATTTTTTGAGGACATAGGGATACTGTTATTACGGCTGTTGTGAGTGGCGCTGCCTCCTCTCGCAAATAAGCACCGTTGCTCATTCTTGATTTGGGAGCCATTCGAAATGCGCGAGACAGAAATTCATCATCGTCAACTGACGAAAGTACTGGGTGATCAAAAAGTCAGTATAAATTCGAAAACTGAATAAATCACGGAATAATGTAGCTCGAGTGGTACAAATTGACACACATGCTTGGAATGACATGGGGTTTTATTAGAACCAAAAAAATATAAACGTTCAAAAAAGTCCGATAGATGGCGCTTCATCTGATCAGGATAGCAATAATTAGCATAACAAAGTAAGACAAAGCAAAGGTGATGTTCTTTACAGGAAATGCTCAATATGTTCACCATCATTCCTCAATAATAGCTGTAGCCGAGGAATAATGTTGTGAACAGCAGTGTAAAGCATGTCCGGAGATATGGTGAGGCTTTGGCGTCGGATGTTGTCTTTCAGCATCCCTAGAGATGTCGGTCGATCACGATACACTAGCGGCTTCAGGTAACCCCAAAGCCAACAATCGCACGGACTGAGGTCTGGGGTGACCTGGGAGGCCAAGCATGACGAAAGTGGCGACTGAACACACGATCATCACCAAACGACGCGCGCAAGGGATCTTTCACGCGTCTAGCAATACTTGGTTTTTTTCTTATTCTAATAAAACCCCATGTCATTCCCAGCATGTGTGTCAACTTTTACCTCTCTATCTACATTATTCAGTGGTTTATTAAGTTTTCAAATTTATACTGACTTTTTGATCACCTGGTATATGCCCCATCGTACATGGATATCAAAAACTATAGAAATTCGTGTAGAGAGTTTACAGCCGGTCGTACGAAAATTGATGCACACAGGAGTTGTACGAAATTGATTTCCCACGAGCCAGTGGTGTAGATTGAGGAAGCCATGCGTATAGATCGGAGGGTCACTCTGATGGTTCTCTGAATTTGGGTTCCTGAGGTTCCCAGAAGCAGCGTCAACAGGATTTTAACAGAAATGTTGCAGTACCGTAAGGTGTATGTAATAAGGGTACCGCGTATGCTGACAGAAAAACATAATCGATAACGAGTTGGTTCTTCACGGCCAACATCTTCGACGCTGTGGAGACGAGAAGGATAACTTCCATTGTCGTGGATGACAAATCCTGGGCATTCCACATTACGCTTGATCAAAATACTAGCCACGTGAGTGGGGCTATCTCTGTTCGCGGAAACGGCGGAAATCAAAGAAACACACTAACGGTGAAGTCATGGCAGCGTCATTCAGCATCGGAAGGGGTTACTGCTGTCAACTTCCTGCTATGACAACGATAAACGCTAACAGTTACTACGTAACACTAAACAAACTCAAGAATGGCCCATCGGAGCAGCAGAAGACTGTTGAGCGAGAGCGTCAGCATTCTCTACGACAACTCCTGACCGTCAGAATATCGGTCTCCTTCAGATCTTTGGTTGGAACGTCATCACCCAGTCACCGTGAAGTCCGGACTTGACACCTAGTGACTACCACTTCTTCCCTAAGTTTAAGAAACATTTATGTGGTTGGCGATTTGGTCCGACGACGAGGTGAAAGATGAAGTTCAAAGCTTCCTGATGAACAGGGCAGCGATCTACTACATCTACAAAAATGTATCGACCATAATGGCTATTATGCACAAAAATAAAGGGTTCTTCAACCTTTAAAATGATTTAACTGCTACAGAAAGTAAACTGATGTTTGTGTTTCTATACTAGTAATAAAACTGTCGAGTATGTCTGTTTGTCGGAACATGCTGATCAACAAAACTATTAGACGAATCCTCATGGGGTGTCACAGCTAACTTGAGCGTTCTTGGGGCAACGAATAAGCTTCATGTAATGGAAATCGGGTCACGTAAGATACAGCTATCGTGATTTAAAATTTTATCTGAATCCGTCGTGTCTGTCTGTTTGTTTGAACACGCGTATCTCCAGAACTGCTAGACGAATTTTCGTCGGGTTTTCAGAAATAAACCAGCAGCCTTTTCGCAGTGATAGCACCGGTTTAAGTGCTGTGGGACTTGGCCATCACTCGAATGGGTCACCGTCCGGGTCTGCCGAAGGCGGTTGGCAAAACTCGTTGATTAAGAAGTAATGGTTCCGGTCACGAAAGCTGAAAACGTCCGGGAGGGTGTTATCTGATCACATGCCTCTACGAAGGAAAACGTTCAAATGTGTGTGAAATATTATGGGACTTAACTGCTAAGGTCATCAGTCCCTAAGCTTACACACTACTTAACCTAAATTATCCTAAGGACAGCCGGCCGGTGTGGCGGTGCGGTTCTAGGCGCTTCAATCTGGAACCGCGTGACCGCTACGGTCGCAGGTTCTAATCCTGCCTCGGGCATGGATGTGTGTGATGTCCTTAGGTTAGTTAGGTTTAAGTAGTTCTAAATTCTAGGCGACTGATGACCATAGATGCTAAGTCCCATAGTGCTCAGAGCCATTTGAACCATTTTTTTTATCCTAAGGACAAACACACACACCCATACCCGAGGGAAGACTCGAACCTCCGCCGGGACCAGCCGCACAGGCCATGACTGCAGCGCCTGAGACTCCTCGGCTAATCCCGCGGGGCCATACCCCTACGTATATGCATCCAGTGACGCCTATCGGCTGACGATGATAGGGAGGGGGGGAGGTACCGTTGGACCCTCCGAGGCCCTTTCCTACGGAATTTAATTTCTGACTGCTAAATTGAACGTATCTTGGGACTCAAGATACAGGTTTTATTTCATCAGAATCGGATCACGGAAAAAAGATATAGTGATTTAGAAATTTTATCTGAAATCGTGGTGTCCGTCGGTGTACGCTAATCATCAAAACTACTAAACGAATTTTCAAGTTTTTTCACATGTAACTTGAGAGCAGCTTCAGGCAAGATTTGGGCATCATTTAATAAAAATTGAATCAAATGGCTCTAAGCACTATTGGACTTAGCATCTGAGGTCATCAGTCCCCTAGACTTAGAACTACTTAAACCTAACTAACCTAAGGATATCACACACGTCCATGCCCAAGCCAGGATTCGAACCTGCGATAGTAGCAGCAGCGCGGTTCCGGACTGAAAAGCCTAGAACTGCTCGTCCACAGCGGCCGTCCCAAAATTGAATCACGGAAAATAAAAGACAACGTGTACGTTAGTTTTATGTGAAGTCCTCTGCTCAGCTTAGTAGTTTGTTTAATCATCACTCGGTGCAATACACCAAATAACCAACAGACGAAGGTGTATGTTTTCTAGTACACCAAAGAACCAATAGATAGCGCTGTTAGTCTTTTAAACTCAGTGACAGACGTAATTTCGCAAGTGCAGGTCAATGACAGAATTAAGCGCTGGAATCTGATCTTTATGAATTCAAATTGACAGCGGATTTTTTTTTTTGGCTCAGATATAAGGATTTACTGATTTCTCTTCTTCTATTAAAAACTGTAAGACATTACTATGCTTCTTTCTTTTGGTGTTTTTTATATTCGTTGCTATGGAACACAAATTTCGTAAGTTTTCTTTGTGATTTTGGTGCTTACACGTTAGTTTTGGATTTCGTTTTGTTTAGAAATAAAAATTCGTAGGAAACGGCTGAGTCTTTCTGAAGACATCAGAATGGCTAAAAGATTGAACACTTTGAAATCCAGTGAAGATCTTGAGGCGAAACTTTCTGTGCTTCGAGAACATCAAACTTTAACTCGCTCTTTGGAAACTCCTTCCAAAATCGAGGCGCGACTAACTCTGATAAAGAGCGGCATTTATTATCTCGCTCCTTAGAATCCTTCAGCACACAGGCTTTGTGACTTCTCTCCAACGTAAACATTACAGAGGATAAAATTGTGGTGGGAACTGGCGCAGACGAGCGATTTTTCATTTCCCCAAATCCCGTTTATTCCTAATATTTCGCTTTAAACCTGTACTGTTCCCGGTGACCATGTGTTATGCCTCGACCATAAACAACAAGGCCAGACTCTACGTGTTGCAGGTGTTGGACTTAGCGTCACTTGCTTTACGCAAGTCCAGCTCTCCGTGGCTCTCCCTCCGATGTTAGTGAAGCAAACAACCTCTTTGATCACGTCTCGAATCACACTACTTGAAACGCTGTATACGAAGAAACTTTATAAGCCAAAAATAAATTCCACGTGTACTATGTGCCAGGCACAGTTGTAAATGGATACCTAGTCAACGGTGGATTTCTCAGTTAGTCTAAAACTATAGCAGAAATTACTTTTGGGATTACCCTCTTACAAAGCAAATTAGTAGTCCATGGATAGTATTAGGAGTATTTATCTTCATCGTTGTAAGTGAGAGACTGCTGTCAAGACGTTGCGTTTCAATCCAGATTAAGTACTGAGATACAGTTATAGATGTATACAGTAACGAAACAGTTCTTAATGCTAGGGTGTTTTCAATCAGATGTTTATCAGCTCCGCCTATTGGTTATGTCGAGCCACTCAATACTGACCGACAGCCCTGTCATTCTTTACCAATGACGTGTTTCGGATGCGATATGGGCAGGTATGGGGTCAACACACAGCTCTCGCAGTTGTTATAAGCTTTCCTGAACTTAGAGCTGCTCTAATGTTTTGTGTCCTTATTTATTCTATTGTCATATCCAGTTATACGCAAAATACTGTTCTTCTATCTTTGCACTGTCCATGTTTATTGTAGAATCACAGCATACAGAAGTCGAAACAATAAACATCGTAGACCAGAGATTGAAAATACCGCTACAAATGTTCAAATGTATGTGAAATCTTATGGGACTTAACTGCTAAGGTCATCAGTCCCTAATCTTACACACTACTTAAACTAAATTATCCTAAGGACAAACACACACACCCATACCCGAGGGAGGACTCGAACCTCCGCCGCGACCAGCCGCACAGTCCATGACTGCAACGACCTAGACCGCTCGGCTAATCCCGCGCGGCACCGCTACAGTTGTAAGGTTCTTTTGTTTGGAACACGACCGGTTTCAGGCTCTTACGCCCATCTTCAGATGCCGTACTGAAAATAGCAAGAGACGGGAGATAATTTTTACACGCAGCACATACAAAAAACAAAAAAGGTTCTATAAAAAAATTAAAAACCACCGGCAGGGATACGTGCTGTAAAACCTAAGCCAATACGAAACTGACAACAATCGGTACTACAGACGACTGCCTGGGTAATGAAATACGCAAAGAATGCTAGGTCACTTACACTTGGTGCTGTGACTCCGAGCGCCGCGGTGGATGAGTACAAGACGCGGTGTGCTACCCGCGAGCGCACTCGGAGCAAGCGTACTAGTAAACCAGAGTGGCAAAAGTACTGCCATCTGTTGACGGGAGGAAGAACGCGGACCACTAGCCAGGTCTCTCACAACAAGTGATTTACATATGAAATGAAAAATGCAAAAAGGAAGCGTTGTTTAAAATGTTACTTGAAAAACTTTAAAGCGCATTATACACGGTAAAGTAATACGTTGAACAGGGCAGTACAGAGCCTTAGAAAAACTGAGAGGCAGCTGGTGACATAATATTTATGTATAAACCGTGAAACGCAATGAAACTTTTCCCTCACACGATTGGCATACAAGTTTTTGTATTGAGTCGACACATATATGTCTCCCCTAAACACAAAAACTTGCATGCCACTCGTGTGAAGCGAAAAGTTTTTTTTTTAACGATTTATGCATAAATTTCATGTCGCCAGCTTCCCCTGTTTTCCTACAGTTATGTACTGCCCTGTTCAACATATTCCATTACCGCGCATAATGCACTTTTAACGTTTTTCATGCAACCTTCTTTACAATGTTCCCTTTTTTTCAGTTTTCATTTTAAATGTAAATCTCCAGTTCAGACTGTCAACGGCCGAGCTAGTGGCCCTGCCTACTTCTTCTCGTGAACAGATGGCAGTACATTTGCCGCTCTTGTTTACCAGTTTGCTGCCTCCTTCGCGTACGTCACTCCATGCTCTGCGCTCGCTGGTAGCGAATCGCGTCTTGTACAGTACCAGCCTAAGTGTCCTGGTATTCTTTGCATATTTGTTTACTCATTGTGGTGTGCGTACTGTAAGACCTTCAGTACATACACAATCATATTATTTGACTTGTCGCTCTAACGAAGTAGGCGAGTGTCAGCAATATGTCTCGTGGTCTTATCGTGGCGTGTTTATCTTCTGCCGTTAGGTCAGACGATAGAAATGCCACTTGAACGCTTAGAGTAGCAGATTGATGGTGACCAACTTTAAACGATCAATTTTCACACACATTTATTAAAAATATTAACAAGCATAAAAATTTCTTAACTTCGTTCTGGATGCTACTTACAATTGACAACCTGAAGTTCCTTTGGTATTGGTACGTTAATCTTATTCTCACATATATCTCTGATACTTGACAAAAGTGTCTATACATTTGTCTTCATGGTTATGTACAGGAATATGGTAATCTTATTAGGCGCAGACTGAAACTTGACTATAGACTGGTACAGACAAATGTAGAACTCGTACAGACTGGTACAGACTAATGCAGACTGGTACCAACTGATGCAGACTGACTAATCGGAGGTCTGTACACTCGTCATAATACCTCGCGCGTTCATGTATCACTGCGCGAGTGTGATCCGCCAGGAGAAAAGGTTCTACGTTAGCAGCAAGCTCATTGACTGCGTTACATATTAATACGCGGATCGGCGGAAGCAGAATTTGGTCTGTCTCTATGGCAGCGCCATCTCTTAGTGCGGAGACGGACGAGCGCTGCGCCTGCGTTGTTGTGCTAAGTAGGGCGCGCTCTAGTGGGAAAGTTGTGTACGCGCTGACTACGCGGAACTATGTACCCAACACTCAGGCAGTCGCTTGTAGTCTGTTGCCACTTTGGCATTGACTTAGGTTTTACAGCACGTAGCCCGATCGGTGGTTTTTAAAATTTTTTATGCAATGTTCTTTTAATGTGTATTACTGTGTGTGAAAATTGTCTTCCGTCTCTTGCTATTTTCCGTACCACACCTGAAGATGGGCGTATAAAAGCTCGAAACCGGTAGTGTACTAAACAAAAGAACAATACAAGTGTAGCGATATTTTCAGTCCCTGGTATAATGCTCAGAAGCGGATTGTTTGTTGAAATATCGTGGAGCATTACTTCTGTCTAGGTTCAGGAATGCCTACGAAAGCCAATATTATTCAATCTGCCCTGGCAAAGGCGCCCGCGGGAGGGAGAAAACTCAGCTGCCTCAGCCCTTGTGTCGCGAAGGAATGCAGAGGAAGCCGAGTTTGAAAGCGCTGCCCGGTCGGGGAATGCACCGGAATCCCCTTGAGCACCACTGCCAGCAAAAGGCGGGCGAGGGATGCGGAATGAATCAAGTCGCCGGCTGGCGAGACGTTGCTGCCTTGCTTTTGTAGTTTTCTCGATCTCTTCCTCACCTCCGCCCACCATCGCTCCTTCCCAGCCGTGCCGACCGACATCAAACGGGTTGATGGCGTTGGTATAAGAAAACGGAAATATGTGTAGGGCACTATGCGCTTTACTGCTGAAGTATGCTGAGAAGTTCGCGTCGTTCCCAACATCTGTTCAGCTTCAAGAAGCGGCAGACACTTAAGGAATCGATGCCCTTCGAACAGAACAGAACTTTTGCGTAAGCGTAATATGAGGGTTGGAAATTTAATTTTTATTTGCAGCTCGTACAAAATAGATACGTGTTTCAAAGTTTTAATGACCTTCGAAGTAGTCATCTGCATTGTGTACAACCCGTTGCTAGCGATGTGGAATTCGTAGGATATTCTTAGCAGTGCCAGTTGTGTTGACAGTTCGAGCGGCGCGGTCTATTTCCCGACGAATTTGTAGCAGTTCTGGAGCGAATGCCGTGAAGAGTTTCTTTCAGTTTATAAATCGAGTTGGACTCACGAGGGCTTACGTCGGGGGAGTGTAGTGTGTAACGTTCCTTGGCAAACTCACGCTATTAATGAACAAGAGTTTAATTGTACTATATACGCCGCTCTGAGCAAGTTGTATATACCGTAATTATTGAACAAAAATTATTACTGAATTTTGTATAAAAGACATTTGTTATTATCGTAATATTTTTTGTAGTAATATTCTCTCTGTATTTAGGATAGTAATTTTTCTATATTTATTATGTGATTGTGAAATGTGTCAGTATCTGCGATAACAGAGATGTGAAATTTAGCCAGAGGAGAATAATATTGTCAAATTACAAAGAAATGTTAATAGTCAGCAGTAGTATAAAAGAACCATGTACAGCGTATTCTTTGGTCTTCTCTGTGTACAGCTGAATACGAGAGGAAGCTGTGTCGAAGCGATTTATGAATGGGTAGACTTCTTTTGTCTCTATCTAGATTTAGCCGCCATCAGAGGAGGCGTTACAAATTAATGTGAGTTGAATTATTGTTGGATCTAAATATATCAGAATTTATCAAAAGTGTGTATTATTAATGTAAATTAGCTTGCCCATGTCATCTATAAAATTTCTTTAAAGAATTTTCAGGATTTTTAGCGGTGTTGCTGGGCTGTGCCGCGACCGATCGATTTGCAGCGGCGGCACATTTAAAAAATTGTTCCGCTAAAGGAAAAATCAACCAAACCCGTAAATCGGGAACAGATAAAAATTAACAGTGAATTAAGAAAATGTTCTTCTTTTACAGTGATCCTGAGACTGATGAATTTTTAAACTAATTATACGTTTGTGCATTCGTAGGCGGATAGTTAATGCTAGTTAACATTGAAATTTAACAATTTTGGTTCTTTCAAATAACTTAAATGTATAGCGAAGTAGGTTTGATCAGCGATAATTAAATGTCGGCTTGGCAATAATTAACCATTTTCTGCTAATAGAGATAATCTTGTGTTCCATAGCTAACGCCGGGATAGAATTCAGTAAATATTTAACAAAAAAAAAAAAGCACTGCATTTAGAAAATGTGTGCCAAGGCCGGATTATGTAAAGGATTTAATTCTCAACTAAATATGCTTAATCAGTTAATATGAGTTCACGTAATTCTTAAATGTACGTAATTCTTTTGAAAGTGAATTTTTTTATTACCACACGTAAATAAGAGAGAGGTTCTACAACAAAGTTCGTACTTACAGAAGACAGTTAAAGAGAGAGACAAATTAAGTAACTAAAAGCAATAATAATTAATAATTATTCTTTAACGAAAATAACAGCGATTTCGTTAAATTGGCGCCCAACGTGGGGCCCGAATATGCAGTGGCCACTAAATACCCATGAGATAACTAGGGAATTATTATAGTCGAACTTTGTTGGAGAACATTTAATAATTTTTCCATGTATTGTATGTATTGCATAACCAATATTGTGTGGTAATACCTGTATACGATTTTTTTGCATGAGAACACTATATACCCAGAGGCAAGCTGAAGAAGAGAGCTCATTATAGCGAAAAAATTAATTACCTACCACAATATCAGGGGGCAGCTGCACCCAAGATAGATCACCAAAAGGTAAAGCTACAGTGTAGTTGTCCTGTGGGTAGTAAAGTAGCCTCAGTGCGGTGTTCTCGGATCATTAGTGGTGTGCTTGTTGTTAGTGCTTTGTTTTAAAATAACAGGACATTTGAGTAGTTAGTCACTGTAGTATATAATAAGTGTGTTTTAACAAATGACCATTTCTTGTGTGATTATGTCAGTGAAACCTGAGTGTTAGGATATTTAGATCAGATTTTGTTTCTTTTGCTGACTATGGTTAGGTTGCGTAGTCAGAAAGATATCAACATGGATAATGAACAACAGTTAGTAAGTAGTGATACCGAGTTAGAAAGTGGGACACAAAGTAATGTTAGTGACGTAGTTCAGGAAGTACAATGTGAGAATCTGGGGGCAGAAGGGCAAGAAATGTTGCCACTGCCACCCAGTGATTCAGTTGATAGCGGAAATACTGTGCCGCAAGCACTGGACACGGACCAGAGAGTGGTGAGGTGTCAGAAGTGCAATCATTAAGAGTTATGTTCGAGCGCATGCTCAATTTCCAAGCTGAATTTGTACGTATGCAAGCAGAGCGTGAAAGAGAACGTGATGCTGAACAAGCAGAGCGTGACCAGAGATTGGTAGCTGAATTTGCATGTATGCAAGCAGAACGCGATAGAGAACGTGATGTTAAACAAGCAGAGCGTGATCGACGTCTGCATGAGAGAGACTTGCAGTTAATGCAATCTTTGGAAGCTATGCAAAGTGAGATTGTTAGTTTGAAACAAAACTATGAAACCATACCCAAAACGGTGGAAGAACTAAGCGAAAGAGTAGATAGTATCCAAGTGGCTAACGCCAGTATCGTAGATGAAATCGGTGTACTGACTAACAGGGGGGAACAATTAGAAATTGCCACAAATCAAGTTATTGAGCACAAAGTGTCCGAACAGGTGCACAAAATAGAAACCAAAGTCATAAAAGAAATAGACGAGAAAGTGCACGCCGCGATTGAAGCCAAAGATGCGGGCTCGAATGCGGAGGTGCAGAACCTGAAAAAGGTGGTACACACTGACATTCCGCTGTGGCAGCGGAATTTCAACCGTCGTCTTGCCGAAATAGAAATCAGCTTGTGGCATGACGACTCACAGGTGTATGTCACGCCAGCCAGGTCCAACAATGATAGGCATATAAATACAGCAGTAAAAAATTGCGACTGCGAGACAGAACAGGCAACCAATGTAAGCGAAACAAATAAATGTCATTCCAAAATAGTGATTGAAGAAAGCCTGATTTGAAACCGACAGTTTCAGATCTTTACAACGGAGAAGAAATCTGTTCACCCTGTAGTGTTTATCAAGAGATTTAGAAACATTTTGCCTAGCGTTTGGAGTCATACACAGAAAATACAGTTCGTTATGTCTTACATACAAGGAGATGCTGCATTATGGGCAACCGAAGCAGCTGACAGTTGCGATACATATGAGCAATTTGAAAAGGCATTCTTGGCCAAATATTGGTCAACATGTATTCAGGAGAGATTACGGAAGGAGGTATATAATCCAGAGCCGTATTCTCCACGATTAGGGAATTTGCGAAAATATTTTGAGAAGTACATTAATAAGACCCGTTATTGGGACGAGCAGATTTCATCCCAGGATTTGATCAGACTTTTGAAATCACACTTGCCGATACACGTAAAGGAAAAACTTATACACGTGCCGGAGAATGACATGGAACATTTCTTGTCTGTTCTGGACTCAATTGACCTGATTCAGGAGGATGTTAAGGCAGCCTCTGAACAGGCTAGAAGTAACGGAAATGGTTACAGAAATGATCGAAATAACACGCCTCCACCAAATAATGGCAACGGCGGAGGTAACAATAGGAGACAAGATTATGTACAAAACGGGAATAGAGGTAGAGACCGGAACGGCAATAGTCCGCCGGTGAACAATGACCGGAAAAGGAGGTTCGATGAGCGATATTAAACAGGCCCACCAAGCAATAGTAGATGGAAAAATGCCAGGGGGCCGTGGAACACTAATACCTATAATGATGCAAACCGAACTTGGCCACAGAACCAGAGGCCCAGTACGGACCGACCAAACAGTGAAGGATATGACAATAACCGACCGCCACCACAAAATGCGCCAATTGCGCAACCGTGGCGGCCGACGCAACACAACTTACACATAATGGAGGTCAGTGACACAGAGCAGCCACACCCATCCACCTGTAATAATTCAACAAATTAGATTCAGCCGAGATACGCTCTCCATCGTCGGCTGAGGTTTGGAGTGAGAGCAGCCCGACACCGAACAAAACATTGGGAATCTGTATCCTCAGGTATAATGACGGGGTACAGATGGGACATGAATTGATAACTGAACCATCCACGTGCATAAAGGAGCACAAAGACAAAGTACAAGCGATAATAGAGATCAAAATTAACAATATTGATGTGCAAGCGATCTTAGATATAGGTGCTACTGTCAGTGTCATGAGTATGGACTTATTCAAAGTACTGGGGAAAGAAAGGCGTATGCTGACTTTTCCTGCGAACAATTGTAAAGTCACTGAAGCCATAAGTGCACAGCGACAAATAATTAAACTCCAAGTGCGGGTAGAGATGTATATAGGGGAAGAAGCCATAGCGTGCTCATTCCTGGTAGTAAAGGGTTTAGGGGAACCTGCATTTTGGGGGTAGATTTTTTGAGAGAAAGGGACGCAGTAATCGACCTTTCTCGGGGAAAATTAAGTTTGATGAACGCTGGTAGGAGGATAGAATTGTCCATGCTCAGATCTGAAGAGGTACCTGTGCCTAATTGTAATGCTATTAACATAAAGTGTAGGAATCAAATAACCCTGAGCACTATGGGACTTAACATCTGAGGTCATCAGTCCCCTAGAACTTAGAACTACTTAAACCTAACTAACCTAAGGACATCACACATATCCATGCCCGAGGCAGGATTCGAACCTGCGACCGTAGCGGTCGCGCGGTTCCAGACTGAAGCGCCTAGAACCGCTCAGCCACAACGGCCGGCTGTAGGAATCAGTGGATACTACATTTAGACAATCATTGTCAAGGACAAAATCTCTATTATCCAGACGTACAAAGTGATCAATTAAAAGCAAATGTGGACGCACTAGTGAACAAAGTATCACAAACCGAAAATTTGAACTCAATGCAACAGCAGGATTTGGTACAGTTATTAACTAACTATGCAGATGTATTTTCAGAACGACCAGGAATTGTTAAGGGATATCAGTACAATATCGAGGTGAAGCCTCACAAAACCTACTGTCGAGCCTCATACTCCATTCCTTGGTCCAAGAAGGAAATAGTAGCTAAAGAAATAAGAAAACTGATCGAGTGGGGAATAATAGAACCGTCTTTGTCCCCTTATAGTAGTCCTTTGGTGGCGGTAGCAAAAGCAGACGGACAGGTACGGTTAGTATTAGATGCGAGAGACATAAACGAAATTATTGTACCTGTCAGGACTCATCCGGAAAACTTAGATGAGCAAATTCAAAAATTCCATGGAGTGCAATATTTGACATCTATTGATATGAGAAGTTCATTCTGGCAAATCCTGCTCACACCCGAGTCGAGGAAATATACTGCATTTATATTTGGGGGAAGGAGCTACCAATTTAGGGTACTACCTTTCGGCTTAAATGTAAGTGCAGGAGTTTTCATAACAGCCCTCGACGCGGTTTTAGGTCCGGATTTGCTGCAAAGGGTAACAGTGTATGTAGACGATCTGGTGATTGCCACTGCCACCTGGGGGGAGCACGTAGAACTACTGAGTAGAGTCTTAGAAAGGTTTAAGCAAGCGGGAGTAACAGCGAGTCTTGAGAAATCCAAATTTGGACGTAATCAGATTAAATTTCTAGTTCACATAATAACACCACAAGGCATCAAACCTGACAGCAAAAAACTTGACGCAATTCGTGGGTTTCCTAGTCCGAGAACTAAGAGACAACTCAAAGCGTTTATAGGTCTTGCATCCTTTTTTAGACGGTTTGTTCCAAACCAATTATTGAATAACGAATCTTTATTGAGCCTGTTGCGTAAAAATGCGCACTGGGTGTGGACAGAAGAATGTCAACGCGCATTTGACGCTATCAAAAACGCCTTGGTGAATGCAAACATACTGCGACACCCAGACATGACAAAAGATATTTGCATAGCGACAGATTCGTGTTCATACGGTCTGGGCGCTTGTTTATTTCAGTGGGACAGGAGCAACGACCCCACAACAATCAATGTAATCGGATTTGCCAGCCGCACACTAAACAGATGTGAGGGAGCATATTCTGCTACCGAATTAGAGGCTCTTGCAGTGGTTTGGGCGGTAAAGAAATTCAACTATTACATCTATGGTAAAGAAGTCAAAGTATTCAGTGACCACCAGGCTCTGAGCTATTTAATGTCTTGCAAATTATACCATACCCGCTTGCTAAGATGGAGGTTAGCATTACAGGAATATAAAATTAAGATTATGTACCTAAAAGGACAAGATAATGTTGTAGCTGACGCCTTGTCGAGGCTTCCACTAGGGCAATCCTCAGTGTCAAAGATTTTGGAACAATTTGGGGGAATATCGAATACTCTTAGTACAAGATAAGGTACATAGGAGGAACTTTTTACGTATGTGTAAGAATATGTCTATATTGCAGGAAACTGATCCGATTTGGCGAGGTATCATTAGCAAAATTAAAGAAGGAACCAATCTTAAAAGTGTTCAGAATTTCAAAATAATAGATGATATTCTGTATTATAAAACGGGTGTGTCAAATGACCATGGAGTCGTGTGTATACCGCAACAGGCTATCCCAGCTGTAGTGTGGCACACGCATTTAGCATGGGGTCACGCTGGGATAGGCAAAACAATAAGGATTTTATCCAGATTCTGTTACTTTAAGGGAATAAGCCAGCAGACTCGCACCATTATCAGGACTTGTCCTCTGTGCCAAAAAGCTAAGTTTCAAAATAAGTCCACAAGGTTTGAACTGCATCCTATAGTGCCTCATCGTCCACTTCAGTTAGTATCTATAGACATAGCAGGACCCTACCCACGAGCCAGGGGTGGATTAAAGTACATTTTAGCGGTGTATGACCTTATATTTTACACAAGTGGGTAAGCCTGAAGCGATAATATCGGATAATGGTTCCTATTTTACAGGCCATACCTGGAAAAACTATTTACATGAACAAGATATAAAGCACATACTAATATCCCGTTTTCACCCACAAGCAAGTTTAGTAGAGAGAACATTTGGAGAGTTAAATAAATTTTTCAGGTTATACATTGCATATAAGCACACAAGATGGCCAGATCTGACACCTAAGTTTGTGGAAATTCACAACGCAACCCCGCATGCTTCTACGGGGTATCCACCAATCGAGATTATAATGAATAATAATAGAGTTCTGAATGAGTGGCTGGCACCTTTGCCTAAGGTCCCAGTCATTCCTGAGCCTAAGGAAGAGAAGATAAGAAAAGCAGGGTGCAACCTTACCAGGTGCGCTCAGAACAGGAAAGAAAAATATAATCGACATGTGACGAATAACCAAAAATTTAGTGTTGGGGACTTGGTACTCTTACGCAATCATCCTAAGTCCGCGGCATCCTTGAAACAGAATAGCAAGTGGCAATTGGTGTACAATGGACCTTTTAGAGTAGTAAGTGTGCCACATGGGTGTAGCTACCTCTTAGCAGATCCCCACTCAGGGAGAGTACGGGGACTGTATCCGCGTAAGGATGTAAAAATATTCCTACAGTAAAAGACTAATAGTCCTATGTGGACAACATTCTTTTGTAAATGAATGAACATTAATGATGTGTGATCTGTAGGGATAATGTACTAGTGTAGAAGTATTCAGTTATAAGAATATGATTGACTTTCTTTTTTGTTTATGAATATTTGTGTTATGTCTTCTTTTAATTAATGTTAGCTCAAACATGCTCTAAATGTCTGCACAGATAACCTGATTAGTGCAATTATTTATAGTGTTAAATTGTGATAGAGATCAGTCAGGAGGAACATTTTAGTAATGATTAGTTTGTGTACTGCATAATATTCTGTATGTGTGTCAAACTTGAAATATTTCTTGTACAATCTTTTTATTATATATGTGTATATATGTATATATGTGTAGCCGTCAGATTGACAGATTCGAACCCAGAACAATATCAATCATATGAGGACCTGAGAACTTTATTATCAAACCAATGTTATCAAAGAGAATAATGCACCCAGTAGTGACCCGAGGGCACCATGGGAGGCAAACTTATTGCAAATTTAAGTAGCGCAAAGTTACGCACAAAGAAGCTTCAATTGAAGCATGTGCAGATTTAATCAGTAAAAAAAAGGAGCTAGCCTGATACAGTCCAAGTCAATTTTAGCCTACAGAGACTACACTGTAGTTACGTAGGACCTTACAAGTGAAGTAAGACATAATTTCAAAGGAGTTATTGAACAATATGCCTGAATCCGGCTGGAATGCACAAATAAAATCTACTCGAACACGAATATAGATGATTTTTGGCAAACTAATACGAAATTTTAATATTTGTTACCATGTACGCAAATATCACACACCTTGGTAAACAGTTAGAATGTGCTGTTACAAAAATTGCTCAACGGACATTGTAAATAAAAATAAAGGAACTTAAACAAAAGTGCAGTATTGTGTGGCAGAGACAGACAGTGACTGTTAAATCTGCAGCAATACATCACGAAGTTGTTTTGTACAAGTACTAAAAAACTGTATCATCGCCGTGTGTGCAAGTGGACAAGGAACTGGCACGACACGAACATTGAGCCGATAACGGACGGTGGACCAAGTTAGTGTCAAACTTTAATTCTTTGTGTGTCAAGGGACGCTAGGAAAGCGCATTGACTACAGAGATACATTTTGTCCTAAGGTGAAAACTTGCGTGTGACTACTGACAAGTCATGACATGGTGAAAAATATTGCGTGCCCATAAAACGTGTTACTGTGACAACGAAACATTGTGCAAACCAGACTAGTGAAGGCCTACTGAATAATAACTGCCAATAACTGTGTGCGTTTTTTCCCACAGCAGGAAAAATGCCCATAAGGATAGTACACTGTTTGTGAACTTGTTGCATGTTTGCTGGAGCTCTACAAGAAGACGTCACACGGGCGAGCTGATATACAACGCGCATCCGGCTACATCAGCCATGCAGCGGCCGCAGCAGCCCGTAGCAGACCAGACAGCCACACGCCTCTCCGCGCCTTAGCTGTCAACACCGGGGGCGGTGACCTACACGGAGCCAACGCGCCGCGCCGAGCGCCGCTCAACAATCACTCCGCACCGCTCACCAACTACAGCATTATTGACTTTTTCCAAAATATTTACATAAACTGCATAACATGTCAATGACTCCATTTTGATAAACATTGAACATTTATTATGTATGTCCGTAAACTGATAAGAGAAAATGAACACTGACAAGTGCAAGAGATGAATTTGTAACACGTAGGTAGTGGAAACATTATGAAAAGTGATCCTGTGCAAAGTGATTTAAAAAAAAAAAAACTAAGTTATATATCCTAGGACAGGTGACCTTGCAGTATATCCCAAAAATTAATAATAACGAATTGTTAATCACACAAACAAAAAAAAAACTTTCGTTGAACTGTATGTGACTGTGATATTATGTAACCGTTGGTGACAAACTGCTAAATTAATTCAAATGAATTACTGTTAAAGAGACAATATTAATCATGAACCAACTGGGATGGCTGGGCTCCGGCACAGTTTTGCCCAGGTTTCCTGTCTGCCTTCGCCCAAATGGGGGAGCCATGAACATATATAACCCTGGGACTAATTAAAAGAGCCATTCCATAAAAAATACTGAATTGTAAAGAACGTTACTGGCACCATTGTGTCAGAGAATAGAAACTCTTTGCCAAATGCTGCCAGGGGGCAATGTAACGTTCCTTGGCAAACTCACGCTATTAATGAACAAGAGTTTATTTGTACCATATACGCCGCTCTGAGCAAGTTGTATATACCGTAATTATTGAACAAAAAATATTACTGAATTTTGTGTAAAAGACATTTGTTATTATCGTAATATTTTTGTAGTAATATTCTCTCTGTATTTAGGATAGTAATTTTTCTATATTTATTATGTGATTGTGAAATGTGTCAGTATCTGCGATAACAGAGATGTGAAATTTAGCCAGAGGAGAATAATATTGACAAATTACAATGAAATGTTAATAGTCAGCAGTAGTATAAAAGAACCATGTACAGCGTATTCTTTGGTCTTCTCTGTGTAGAGCTGAATGCGAGAGGAAGCTGTGTCGAAGCGATTTATGAATGGGTAGACTTCTTTTGTCTCTGTCTAGATTTAGCCGCCATTAGAGGAGGCGTTACAAATTAATGTGAGTTGAATTATTGTTGGATCTAAATATATCAGAATTTATCAAAAGTGTGTATTATTAATGTAAATTAGCTTGCCCATGTCATCTATAAAATTTCTTTAAAGAATTTTCAGCATTTTTAGCTGTGTTGCTGGGCTGTGCCGCGACCGATCGATTTGCAGCGGCGGCACATTTAAAAAATTGTTCCGCTAAAGGAAAAATCAACCAAACCCGTATATCGGGAACAGATAACAATTAACAGTGAATTAAGAAAATGTTCCTCTTTTACAGTGATCCTGAGACTGATGAATTTTTAAACTAATTATACGTTTGTGCATTCGTAGGCGGATAGTTAATGTTAGTTAACATTGAAATTTAACAATTTTGGTTGTTTCAAATAACTTACATGTATAGCGAAGTAGGTTTGATCAGCGATAATTAAATGTCGGCTTGGCAATAATTAACCATTTTCTGCTAATAGAGATAATCTTGTGTTCCATAGCTAACGCCGGGATAGAATTCAGTAAATATTTAACAAAAAAAAAAACCACTGCATTTAGAAAATGTGTGCCAAGGCCGGATTATGTAAAGGATTTAATTCTCAACTAAATATGCTTAATCAGTTAATATGAGTTCACGTACTTCTTAAATGTACGTAATTCTTTTGAAAGTGAATTTTTTTATTACCACACGTAAATAAGAGAGAGGTTCTACAACAAAGTTCGTACTTACAGAAGACAGTTAAAGAGAGAGGCAATTTAAGTAACTAAAAGCAGTAATATTTAATAATTATTCTTTAACGAAAATAACAGCGATTTCGTTAAAAGTGGCTGTTATAGCACTTAGCGGCCCCATCAGTCAAACAAATCAGTAACAGCTTGCACTGTACGTGTTTGAGCATTTTCCTGCTAAATGATGGACAATTCCTGCAGAAAGTGTCATCACTTCTGTCTCTATGCTGTTCATTTTTGGAACACAACCTACGTCCAGCTTAGATACAGAAGTGATGACACTTTCTGCAGGACCTGACCATCATTTTGTAGGACAGTGCTCAAGCACGTACAGTGCAAGCTGTTACATATTTGTTTGACTGATGGGGCAGCTAAGTGCTATACCACATACTGTACTCCCCTGACTTAAGTCCTCGTGAGTTCAACTCGATTTATAAACTGAAGGAAACTCTTCACGGCATTCGCTTCAGAACTGCTACAAATTCGTCGGGCAATAGACCGCGCCGCTCGAACTGTCAACACAACTGGCACTGCTAAGACTTCCACATCACTGGCAACGGGTTATACACAATGATGGCGACTACCACTCGGTATATCAAAACTCAAGGCGTGGTGAAGTGCCAGGAAAGAGCAAAAAATCTTAAGAAATACAGACAGGTAAAAAATTTAAAAGAAACGTAACTCTGATTTTTGTTTTTGTGTCGTCAGTTTCTGACTGCTTTCATGCGGTGCTTCACGAATTCCTCTCCTGCGCGAATATTTTCGTCTAGAGTAGCACTTGCAACCTACATCCTCAATTGTTTGCTTGATTTATTCCATTGTCTCTCTCCTTTTACAGTTTTTACCCTGTGCAGCTGCCTCTAGACGATGTAAATTATTCCCTGATATCTTAACAGAAGTCCCATCATCTTCGCCTTCTTCGCCTCAGTGTTTTCCATTCAATCCTTTCCTCGCCGATTCTCGGGAGAACTTCCTCATTCCTTATCTTATCAACCCACCTAATATTCAACAATATTCTGTAACGCCACATCCCGAGCGTTTCCATTCCTTTCTGTTGGGGTTTTCCCACAGTCCACGTCTCACTACCATATAATGCTGTGTTTCATACATACATTCTCACTAATTTCTTGCTCAAATTATGGCCTCTATTTTATGCTAAGAGACTTCTGTTGACCACGAATGTCTCTTTTGTCAGGGCTAGTCTGCTACGTATTTCCTCTATGATCCGTCGGCCATTGGTTATTTTGCTGCCTACGTATCAGAATTTCTTAACTTCGTCTACTTCGTGTCCCCTATTCTGTTGTTAAGTTTCTCGCTGTTCTCATTTCTGCTGGAACTCACTACTTTAGCCGTTCTCCGGTGTACTCTCAAATCACATTTTGTACTCATTTGCGTGTTCCTTTCGTTCAACAGATCCTGAAATTCTTCTTCACTTTCACTGAGGATAGCACTGCCATCAGTGAATCTTATCTCTTGACTTTTAATCCCACTCTCGAAACTTTCTTTTCATTTCAGTCATTGCTTCTTCGATGTATATATTGAACTGCAGGGGTGAAAGGCTTCATCCCTGTCTAACACCCATTATTAACCGCAACTGGTGCCTTTACCTACCCTAAAGCCAAACTGCTCTCCATCTAACAGATCGTCAATTTTATTTTTTGCTGTACATTATTCTTGCCAGAAATTTGGACGCATAAGCTGTTAAACCGATAATTCTCGCAATTGACGGCTCTTGCAATCTTCGGAATTGTGAGACGATTTTTTCCCGGAAGTCTCTTGATGTATCGCCACACTCGTGCGCTCTACATACGATTTTTAACAAACGTTCTTAACTTACTAAATAGGTTTTTTTTCGTACACTTATTGTCATGTTAAAATTTGGGTACTATTGTCTTTAGAATTTAATTTGATGAACCAAGAATGAAACAATTACCACGCAGTAAAAGACCTTTATTTTTAATGATTCATCTCTCTTCTCCCGGGTCAACCTCTTCATATCGCAGTAATACCCAGGCCCAGAATCCCTGACTATAACAGGGCATTGGTTTTAACTTGGAACAAATAAATACCTCGAAAAATGTACATCGTACGATAAAAGTGTACAAGATGAAAAGTTCATATTTACAAGTGGACATCTGTTTATGCTAAAACAAACCACCTTGGGACTGTATGCCAAAAATACTAGGGTTTATCGGAGACAATTTGTTCAGTTCGTGGTGTAACATGAATGGCCGCAGAAGGGGGGGGGGAGGGAATAGGGACGGGTGGAGGCGGTGTTTCCAGTGCAGGTGGTTGCGTCTAGTGAGAATTCATTCAGTTTATGAGTAGTAAAAAGGATCAGTAACTGCAGGCCTCAGATTTTTGTAATCTAAAATACCTGGAAAATTGTCACTAAAATGATGTTTGTATCGATGATGTCACGTAAAATGATAGAAATGTGTAGCGTGAACTACAAAAAGAACTAGATCAACGAAATATTTTATAGGAGATTGGAACTGAAATCGCAAACGGATAATTAATTCAAAATCATTATGTCTTTCTGTCACAGACCTCATTCCTTGAAGCTGTACCAAAATTATTATATAATCATCGTTGCGCTATTTCAGCGTATGGCAGTCGGCGTTTTGAGGTTCTTGAACGTGAGGGAAAGTCCGTTGTCGAAGAACACGTGCTTTTAGTTAGAACATCGTCCAGCATTTGCAGCAAGAACTGGACCGTGGACTTCAATATTTTCCTTTAGCTTCAAAAACTAATCTAAAAAATTCACGAATTGAGATGTTGATATATACAAATCGATATTTTTGTTTCAGTACCCAAATCTGGTTCAAGTTAACAACAGTACGTGAAGCAACAAAGGTAATGAACTGATTAACCACCAATTTATTTTTAACATCTGCAAAGACATTCTCGATCAACTTTATTGCGTTTATTCTAGAGGCACGTGCATTGTTCGCTCTTGCTGTGGTAAAACAATATCATAAATGCACGGTAGACATGGAAAAGTAAAAAATGAAGTCCAATCTTAAAAATAGCATCCCCCACGGAAAACTGAATGGAATACGTGGCCTAAAAGACGAAAAATGCGGCACTAAATTTCAAATGTCTAGAGCTAGAATTTTCAATATTAAGGTAGGTATGAACAACATACTCCACGCTTTACTAATAAGCTGTAATAAAATGAAACGAAGCTCCCGATCGGCTGTGTGACAAAGCTACTAAATGTGTACGTGGGCCCATTAAGGAGGCTATCTGTGGTGGAAGTTCCGTCTTCATAGGTACAAAAATGTCGCTCTCTCATTTGCCGCGGCATTTGTTACGAACATCTTAATATTCCTGAAATGCCTGTTGCCAGTTCGCATTTACTTTGATGTTGCAAGACTTAGCCACTACTATCCAGGTACTAATTGATGTGGTATGAGGGTAACTGATTAGTGACTGATGTTTACACTACATTGATGACCTGGATGTCACAGGTTAAAATAATAGTTACATGGAAATTAGTAAACTACGGGATGGGTAGCGTTGGTCACAAGGCTACGTTCTGTAGCTTTTGCAGCTTCTGCATCTTTTTTGAAGCCGCTAGCCCCACTCGGGACACGTGTTCTTCAAAATGGGACGACAGCACTTCAACGAATCATTCGCAGGCAGGAATACATTTAATGAGGACCGGATTAACACTAGAACGCCCAGTTTCGAACAGTCTCCCAGAACGCTCTAAGTAGGTCAATTGCCAACTAAGGTTTTAATTGCACTTTAAACTCTTTTCAAAAAGTTATGATATTTCATATATGTTATCTTCAACATTGCTTTCATTATTTTTTCATCTATATTAACAATGTCGACAAGTTTTTATTTGAAACTCCTATATTTTACTTTTATGTTGCACCATACAAAAATAAGTGCCACTACATTAAAAGTAGATCATAACTGCACTGTTTGCATATTCTTTTGCTTAGACACGAACTGCAAGCATCTTTTTTACAGGTAACACAGTTAGATCTATTTCTGTTTTCCTTGCGCAATACAACTCGGCAAGTTTTTGTGTAGCGCATTCCCATGTTCCTTCTTCTCTGTCGGCATTCAAAATGGATGGAGACTGGAATTGCTGAGAGCATCAATTTCTTATTGGTATCACTAATTTTGCTAGAGATTTCATTATAACAGACCATACAGAGATGGTAGAGCTAGTTACCTACTTGTACAAGGTATGGGGACTTATCTTCGCCATACCTATAATGTTACTGAAAACATACACGGGTCAGCACATTGTTATGATTCCTGTGCTATATTTGCGTGATATTTGATCTCCCACATCTATGACATTTTTTTGTGTTGTTCTAAAACCTGACTGTTGTACAAATTGGCTATTTCTGCAGTTTCCTCTTCCGCTGACTCTTGTACTGCTACACTGGTGTGCACAGAACCGAAAATAAGCGCATTTTTCATAGTGTTCCTTTCGTAATATGTCAGAGTAATGTCATCAACCTTGTAAATAACACAGGTTGTCACAGATTGCAGCTCTTTTCTTCTGTTCCAGTTCAAAGCTCCAACAATGCTTGTATCTTCTGTTTCAGTTCTTTTGCGAGCTTGAGAGAAGTGAAGAAGCTGTCTGATGTAACCATTTCCCCCCTTTCATAAGCAAAATAAACCAGGCGCAATGCGTTTCTGTGAGAAGTGGTCAACTGACCACCACCAGGAGCCAATGACTAAAGTGTAATTATCTTAAAAATTTGTAGATACAAAGCAAACCAATTAAGGCTATTTAAACCCCCTCTAAAACAAAAGTCATAAAATCACATGCACACACTATTTTAAACACCTTAGGAATCCGCATGTCATAATCGAAAATGGTCCTTTGACCACCGCCGGTCGTTCCACTGTTAAGGCCCGAGAGACGGTTGGTGTGCCAAGATGAGAGGGGTGCCAGGGATGGAATAACTGTAACACATCCGCGTAGGACGTATCACAATTTGCAGCAGCCACAAAAGGCACCAAGCAGAGAGGAGTGACACCGGCGTTCTGGTGCAAGACTTGTAAACAGTGCGTATCACGGTGTGTAGCACCAACTGACACGGGTAGAAGTGAATGATGGGAAAGAGGGAGGGTTGGGGGGTTGGGGGAGGGGGGCGCCCAGTGATAAGTGGGTTGTGTGCAAAAATGTTCTAGAACCATCCCTAACGGTAGTTATAGAAAAGTATTGTTATATGTGTTCAACGAAGCTTTCACTGCAATCATAGTAAATTTGAGTAACATTATAGAGTGGCAGGTAACCACTTGTTTTGCTTCCGAATCGGTATTTTGAATCCTATTAAGTTAACTGGATGAGTTGTGAATATTATGCAAAATAACTATTAAAATTTGTTTATATGTCATCAGACAATGTTTAGTGACCAAAAAGAACAATTTGGGGAAAAATATTTTGCCCCTGCTGACATGAAAACCTGGAAGCGCCCCTGTATAATTATATAATGGCTGTCAAACAGATTAAGCGATATCAAGACAAAGTAGGTGTGTGACTTTTGGAACTGGTGGAAGGTTTTCTTTAGATAGGGATGACATGTCTTACGTCGATCATTGATCATTGTTTTATCGCAGGTCTTCAAAAGTTCTGTCAAACTCTATAATATTCCAAACTTATTGTTTTTTTTAATTTCAGGATAATGGTGGCGTTTCCAGTGGAGAAGAATTCTCTCGGGAAATCCCTGCGCGGCTGCCTCCGCCTTTGACAGCAGACTCGGCACACGGGAGCGCACCTGCCGACGTTGGTGCAGTTTAATACGTCATGCGGCCGCAGCGTGTCGCTGTCTGCAGGCATCTGCGAGGTAACTGCGTTACTGTTGTCAGTGTACCCCAGGCGCTCAATCCATCTTGGTCCGCCATCTCGCATCTCGACGTTTGCTGTGAAGTGTGCATGTCTGAAAGGCTAACTGTTGTGTGCTCTTTGAGCAAAAAGTTCCTTGTGTGTATACCTTTCACTATATTTCTCTCATTTATGCACGTTTTTTACTGTCCTTCATTCGTGTAGCCCACGTACTAGACGCATGTGGTATTTTAGCCTAATGAGATTACTGTTGGACGTGATAAAAAGAGTGGTACAAAGTATATAGTCACATTGCATTTCTATGAAATGCGATACACAAACAACATACGGATATAAAAACGATGTAATATTTGCAACGTATTTAACCAAACAATGTAGAATAGCCAAACGGTTATGACATATCCACATTACTGTTCAAATATACCTCTGATTGAAAAAGATAGAAATGTAAGTACACAAAGACACAGACTTGGATCTCAAGACAAAGGCATATTAGAGGGTTTTTTTGCTTTTGCATATGTCGTGACACTAATTGTCAACGATACCACCCATCACACAACAACTGTAAACGTTCCAAGAAGGATCTGGAAAAACTGGACCACTAATTTCATCTCGAAAAGAATTATGAAACCATCTAGCTCGCTAAATAAAATGTCTTTGTTTATTATGACGTTTCAGCGTCCGCCATAATCATATATCTGTAAATAAGAACGAAAGAACATAAAGAATGACAGACTTTCATTGTTGTTGTTGTTGTGGTCTTCAGTCCTGAGACTGGTTTGATGCAGCTCTCCATGCTACTCTATCCTGTGCAAGCTTTTTCATCTCCCAGTACCTACTGCAACCTACATCCTTCTGAATCTGCTTAGTGTATTCATCTCTTGGTCTCCCTCTACGATTTTTACCCTCCACGCTGCCCTCCAATACTAAATTGGTGATCCCTTGATGCCTCAGAACGTGTCCTACCAACCGATCCCTTCTTCTGGTCAAGTTGTGCCACAAACTTCTCTTCTCCCCAATCCTATTCAATACTTCCTCATTAGTTATGTGATCTACCCATCTAATCTTCAGCATTCTTCTGTAGCACCACATTTCGAAAGCTTCTATTCTCCTCTTGTCCAAACTATTTATCGTCCATGTTTCACTTCCATACATGGCTACACTCCATACAAATACTTTCACAAATGACTTCCTGACACTTAAATCAATACTGGATGTTAACAAATTTCTCTTCTTCAGAAACGCTTTCCTTGCCATTGCCAGCCTACATTTTATATCCTCTCTACTTCGACCATCATCAGTTATTTTGCTCCCCAAATAGCAAAACTCCTTTACTACTTTAAGTGCCTCATTTCCTAATCTAATTCCCTCAGCATCACCCGACTTAATTAGACTACATTCCATTATCCTTGTTTTTCTTTTGTTGATGTTCATCTTATATCCTCCTTTCAAGACACTGTCCATTCCATTCAACTGCTCTTCCAAGTCCTTTGCTGTCTCTGACAGAATTACAATGTCATCGGCGAACCTCAAAGTTTTTATTTCTTCTCCATGAATTTTAATACCTACTCCGAATTTTTCTTTTGTTTCCTTTACTGCTTGCTCAATATACAGATTGAACAACATCGGGGAGAGGCTACAACCCTGTCTTACTCCCTTCCCAACCACTGCTTCCCTTTCATGTCCCTCGACTCTTATAACTGCCATCTGGTTTCTGTACAAATTGTAAATAGCCTTTCGCTCCCTGTATTTTATCCCTGCCACCTTTAGAATTTGAAAGAGAGTATTCCAGTCAACATTGTCAAAAGCTTTCTCTAAGTCTACAAATGCTAGAAACGTAGTTTTGCCTTTCCTTAATCTTTCTTCTAAGATAAGTCGTAAGGTCAGTATTGCCTCACGTGTTCCAGTGTTTCTACGGAATCCAAACTGATCTTCCCCGAGGTTGGCTTCTACTAGTTTTTCCATTCGTCTGTAAAGAATTCGTGTTAGTATTTTGCAGCTGTGACTTATTAAGCTGATAGTTCGATAATTTTCACATCTGTCAACACCTGCTTTCTTTGGGATTGGAATTATTATATTCTTCTTGAAGTCTGAGGGTATTTCGCCTGTTTCATACATCTTGCTCACCAGATGGTAGAGTTTTGTCAGGACTGGCTCTCCCAAGGCCGTCAGTAGTTCCAATGGAATATTGTCTACTCCGGGGGCCTTGTTTCGACTCAGGTCTTTCAGTGCTCTGTCAAACTCTTCACGCAGTATCTTATCTCCCATTTCATCTTCATCTACATCCTCTTCCATTTCCATAATATTGTCCTGAAGTACATCGCCCTTGTATAGACCCTCTATATACTCCTTCCACCTTTCTGCTTTCCCTTCTTTGCTTAGAACTGGGTTTCCATCTGAGCTCTTGATATTCATACAAGTGGTTCTCTTATCTCCAAAGGTCTCTTTAATTTTCCTGTAGGCGGTATCTATCTTACCCCCAGTGAGATAGGCCTCTACATCCTTACATTTGTCCTCTAGCCATCCCTGCTTAGCCATTTTGCACTTCCTGTCGATCTCATTTTTGAGACGTTTGTATTCCTTTTTGCCTGTTTCACTTACTGCATTTTTATATTTTCTCCTTTCATCAATTAAATTCAATATTTCTTCTGTTACCCAAGGATTTCTACTAGCCCTCGTCTTTTTACCTACTTGATCCTCTGCTGCCTTCACTACTTCATCCCTCAAAGCTACCCATTCTTCTTCTACTGTATTTATTTCCCCCATTCCTGTCAATTGCTCCCTTATGCTCTCCCTGAATCTCTGTACAACCTCTGGTTCTTTTAGTTTATCCAGGTCCCATCTCCTTAAATTCCCACCTTTTTGCAGTTTCTTCAGTTTTAATCTACAGGTCATAACCAATAGATTGTGGTCAGAGTCCACATCTGCCCCTGGAAATGTCTTACAATTTAAAACCTGGTTCCTAAATCTCTGTCTTACCATTATATAATCTATCTGATACCTTTTAGTATCTCCAGGGTTCTTCCATGTATACAACCTTCTTTCATGATTCTTAAACCAAGTGTTAGCTATGATTATGTTGTGCTCTGTGCAAAATTCTACCAGGCGGCTTCCTCTTTCATTTCTGTCCCCCAATCCATATTCACCTACTATGTTTCCTTCTCTCCCTTTTCCTACACTCGAATTCCAGTCACCCATGACTATTAAATTTTCGTCTCCCTTCACAATCTGAATAATTTCTTTTATTTCATCATACATTTCTTCAATTTCTTCGTCATCTGCAGAGCTAGTTGGCATATAAACTTGTACTACTGTAGTAGGTGTGGGCTTCGTATCTATCTTGGCCACAATAATGCGTTCACTATGCTGTTTGTAGTAGCTTACCCGCATTCCTATTTTCCTATTCATTATTAAACCTACTCCTGCATTACCCCTATTTGATTTTGTGTTTATAACCCTGTAGTCACCTGACCAGAAGTCTTGTTCCTCCTGCCACCGAACTTCACTAATTCCCACTATATCTAACTTCAACCTATCCATTTCCCTTTTTAAATTTTCTAACCTACCTGCCCGATTAAGGGATCTGACATTCCACGCTCCGATCCGTAGAACGCCAGTTTTCTTTCTCCTGATAACGACATCCTCTTGAGTAGTCCCATCCCGGAGATCCGAATGGGGGACTATTTTACCTCCGGAATATTTTACCCAAGAGGACGGCATCATCATGTAATCATACAGTAAAGCTGCATGCCCTCAGGAAAAATTACGGCTGTAGTTTCCCCTTGCTTTCAGCCATTCGCAGTACCAGCACAGCAAGGCCGTTTTGGTTATTGTTACAAGGCCAGATCAGTCAATCATCCAGACTGTTGCCCTTGCAACTACTGAAAAGGCTGCTGCCCCTCTTCAGGAACCACATGTTTGTCTGGCCTCTCAACAGATACCCCTCCATTGTGGTTGCACCTACGGTACGGCTATCTGTATCGCTGAGGCACGCAAGCCTCCCCACCAACGGCAAGGTCCATGGTTCATGGGGGGGAGACTTTCATTATACAACATCAAACTCAAAAAATTTAAAAAGTTAAAAAATCTTTTTTAAGGAATCACTCACTAAAAAACTTGGACTTGCTTGACTTAAAACCAAAGTTCCTTGCCAATATTAAAAGTGTGATGTCAACTAACAAGTTGTTCAAAAATTATACAAAAGTACATGTTACAGGAGATGAAGAAGCTTGCACAGGATAGAGTAGCATGGAGAGCTGCATCAAACCAGTCTCAGGACTAAAGACCACAACAACAACAACAACAACAACAACACATGTTATAGTCAACATGTAAGGGCAGTGTTTCCAAATCTTGTTTCATTATTACCTTCCACTTACGTTTTTAAAAAGATATTCTTTGAAGTGCAAATACACACAGTCAAATTATAAAATACGATTTAAGTGAGTACGACTTCATACTCATGATATTCACTTTTCAAATGGTGTATTTCGGCTATGTGGAGTTCACCTAAACATGTCAACAAGTATTCATTGTGTCTTTTAATAATAAATAAATGTGCCTTCTAAATTAGACGTTCTGTCAAACAGTAAACCAAAATATGTAGACTAGCAAAATACAAGTAATGAAACATTTCGATTATTAAACTCAAATAATTTGGAAGGCAAATCCAGCTGGCGAAAAACCAGCTACTTGCCTACCGAGGCAGTCTGTTTGCCACAGAACCAGCTGGAGATCCGCTGGCCCAGTAGACGCGATGTGAGGTGTGATCCTGTAAACTGCCACACTCAACAAACTCAATACGGCACATGCCGAACGTCTTAACGATCTACAATGTTTTATTCATGAAAAGTAATGATGAACGAAGACTTATACCGGAAATCTGTTTCGGTTATCCAAAGCAAAATGTTGACGTGTCAGAATAGTACGAGTTGCGTTGAAAATTGATAACTAAGTACTCTTGCTCAAGAATTGCAGAAAGGCCTACTGAAAATAGCAACGAAGAGAAATTCTTAAGATATATTCATAAGAAAGTAAAAGAGTTTAAGTTTAACGCTCTGCGTGGTATGGCAAGGAAAAGAGACTCAATCTTCCGACTGGATAGCTTAATCCGCTATAGACAAATTAAATATAATAATTATGAGTAAAAGATAGCAAACTTTGGGGAATAATCTTTAGAGCAATGATAATTACAAATTCATCACCCAAAAGAATATTAAGTAATTGAATTATTTATGGCTGCGTATATAGTGTAGTCGGAAAAGTACATTACACTTTGAAATAATTGGAGGATTAAGAGGCTGCAAAATTTAGAGCATTTGAAGAGCTAGAAACTCTGAATCTGGAAATGATAAGGCTTATTCTAGGTACAGTGGGGACAGTGAAATGGAAAAAAACGTAAGGATCTCTAGTCAGACGAATACAGGGTAATATCAACAGCAGTAGAAAATGGTACAACGTGATCAGGACTCGTTACGAAAAGGAATGTGCAGCAGAGATTGAGCTGCTGTGCACAGTTGAGTGATAGGGTTGTTTTGTCACCAGGATCTACAGCAAATCATCACTGACAACGATAGATCAGGTATACGTGCAGATGTCGGAGGAAACGCTGAGGAGATAGGGAAAGTATATGAGGTTATTCAGTGGATAAGTGAGTATGTAAAGGAGTTGAAAATCAAATAGACTTGGAAGGTTGGAATGCAGTTGTCTTGGGTAGAATAGAAGAAAGAGGTACTGGAGAATACGGGCATGGTAGGAGTGAGGCAGGAGAAAGACAATTGAACTCTGCAATGAATTTCAGCTGGTAATAGCGAATAATATGTTCGAGAATCAGAAGATGAGCTGGTATACTTAGAGAAGGCCGAAATATGCGGGAACGTTCCAGTTGGATTACTTCATGATGTTCCGATATCAAATATTGAATTATAAGGCACACCCAGCAGCAAATATAGACTCACATCACAATTTAGTAATGAAAAGTAGGCTGAGGTTTCAGAGAAGAATCAGGAAGAATCAGTACTCAATGGAGTGGGATATGGAAGTATTAAGGAATGAAGAGACACATTTGAAGTTTAATAATTATAAAGAATCCGCCTCGACTACAAACAGAAACCGGATGTTGACCTAGGTTTCAGCGCGGATATACACGCCTTCTTAGGAACACACTAAAACTACAAACTGCCTAAAGAGGCATGGTCCAACATTAATTCAGAACGCCCAGTTAATGTTGGACCATGCTTCTTTAAGCAGTTTGTAGTTTTAGTGTGTTCCGAAGAAGGCTTGGTTATCCGCGCCGAAACCTGGGTCAACATCCGGTTTCTATTTGCAATCGAGGCAGATTCGTTATAATGATTAAATTATTGACGACTAGTGAAGGGCTGCAATGTTAAAAGTTCTCACATTTGAAGTTCTCTGATGCTATAACTACTGCTATAAAGAATAACTCAGTTCAGTTGAAGAGGAATGAACACCTCTAAAATGGGCGATCAAAGAAGTTGGAAAGTAAAACATAGATACTAGGAAAGTATGTGCGAAGAAACCATGGATAACAGAAGAAATAGTTGAGTTGATCCACGAAAGAAGGAAGTACAAAGATGGTCAGGAATCTTAGAACCACAAATATAAGTCACTTAAGAATGTAATAAGTGGAAAGTGCATGGAGGCTAAGGCGAAATGCCTACACGAAAAATATGAAGGCATCGAAAAAGAAAAGCTTATAGAAAACTTAAGTGAAATTAAAAGCATCTGTGCCAACATTAAGAATGCAACGGGAGTTCAACTGTTAAATACAGACGAGAAAGAGCACAGATTGAAAGAGTACATTGAACCCCTATGTGAAAGGCAGGACTTGTATAAAGACGAGATACGGGAAGAAACAGTAGTCGACAGGGAAGAGATAGGGAATCCAGTATTAGAACTAGAATGAAAAACAGCTTTTGGCAGCTTATGATCGAATAAGGCCGAAGGGGTAGATACATTCCATCAGGGGCAACAAAATGACTGTTCACTTTGGTGTGTAGAATGTATGATACTGGCGATACACCATCAGACTTTCTGAAAAACGTCATTCACACAATTCCAGAGATAGCAAGAGCTGGCAACTTCGAAATTATCACACAATCAACTTATCAGTTAATGCATCTAACTTGCTGACAACAATGGAAAAGAAAACTGAGGATCTGTTAGATGACTATCGTTTTGGCTTCAGGAAACGTAAAAGCACATGAACCAGTTCTGACAAAGCAGTTAATAATGGAAGGAAGACTGAAAGAAAATCAAAAAACGTTCATAGGATTTTTCGACTTCGAAAAAGCATTCAGCAACGTAAAAAGGTTGAAGGCATTCGAAATTCTGAGAAAAACTGAGTAAGCTACAGAGAAAGGTGGGTAATATACAACACACACACACACACACACACACACACACACAAGAACTAAGAAGGAACAATAGGACTAGAAGACAAAGGGCGAAGTATACGGACCAAATATGGCGTAAGACAGGGTTGAAGTCTTTCGCTCCATTGTTTAGTCTGCAAATCGATGAAGCAATGACTGAAATTAAATAAAGGTTCTAGAATGGGACTCTGCACATACCCCTCCAGTAACTGCTGGCGGCCAATGACATTCATTCTCTTCCAGAGTGGCTTACCACGAGTTACAGCAATACGACGAGAATCTCTATCCTGCATGCTGCACTTTGTCGTACTTCGAAGCAACCAAATTATTCATTTAACTGTCGGTTTTTTTTATTTCTTGCGGTAATATGGCTGTGATTTTGTATCTGTAATTGTTCCCGTGTGATTAAAAATAATGTCAGGTGACGGCAATAAATGTGAAGTGCTTCACGGGCAGGTGAGGGGGATGATTTAGCGCATTTATAGCTTTTTCAGAAGTGAATTTTAAAATGGGAGTCTTACTGTTGATATTTAAAGACACAATAGGTGATTGCTAAAGCATGTCATTTCTGCAATAGAAATATAGAAAGGAGCTTACGTTCAACGTTTCCGTAAATTCCTTTCCAACATTATAATCATAAATTTTTCCCACTTAACTTAATCGAAGTATGATGAAAACATCTATAACATATTGACCAACTTTCAAGAAACGTTATAAAGGGTGAAAACTGATCCGTACCGTAGTTCTGCCATAACACACGTCCAACCAATGAGAGGCCAGATCATGCAACCAGCCATGTGAGGCGCTCTTGTTTTGAATTTTGATGTCAGCACTTTGCGCTCGCTGCTATGTTATGACTCTAAAGAATGTGTAAATAACAGTCTACATACTGATAAAATAGTCAGAGTGATATATCTACGTTCCTTTTATAGTTGTAACATAATAGTTAATACATGCGTCGTTTCTCACTGTGATATTCCGCACAGCAGACAGAGGATACAAGACAAGGAACATGTCTCAATGTGTGCGTAAGTAGCGACATCTTACATATGTTTGATTTTGTACTGTATCTAGCACACGTATTACATTACAGTTTGTCTTAACTGAAAACCATTAGTATTTAAATGGTTAATGTATATTTTCAGGTGTTTAACAAACCTCATATTAACAGACGTAACTTACTGATGCTTTTTAACCATCGGCTAACTTATTGTTATTTACGTTATTATTATCTTATCTCGTTGTTGTTACGACATTTCGGAGTTCTATAAAGAAAAGAACTAATGGACGTCTGGGTAAAAGCAGTTTTTAGAAATAAATGCTGACTACAAATACTCCAGGTGTTTGTTCACAGTACTTTGGAGAAAACGGTATGGATTCAATTGGTCAGACGAGGAGGGTTCCAGAAAGAGCAGTTCCCTCGATTTTCTTTCATGACCAACCAATTTACAAAAGACAGTCACTACAAGGAAACCTCTTAATGGTGAAGATGCTGCAAACGAAAGTTTATATGTGTGTTGGAACAGTTCGTCGGCCTTTCCTGATGTACCATATTTAATGGTTAATTTATTCCTACTATAAATGCTGTGAAAATGTGCAAAATGACAGTTTGCATTTAGGAAAGTGATATGAATTTCCTATGTATTCTCAGGTGCAATATACCCTAATGTTGCAACACAAAGCATCTGAGCCTAATTTCTTTTCTTCTCGTTACATGTAAAAATTTTTATACACATGTTTGCAAACATATAAAGGCAATATCTGAAAATTATCTTATGATCGGCTTTGCTCATGCGACTAAAGTTTTTAATAACTGCAAACTAGATCACAGATCTGTGTGTAACAGTCTGGCTAGGTCCACTACTGTTTCTCATATATGCAAATGATCTACCAGGTAATGTACAACAAGCAGAATACGTTGTAGTTGCAGATGACACCAGTATTGTAATCACTCCCTGTATTCATACAGAAATGGAAGAAATGGAAAACAAAGTTCTCAAAAGTACCATTGACTGGTTTTCTGCAAATGGTCTCACCCTGAATTTCACAGAGACACATCATACTCAGTTCTGCACCTCCAGGGGTACTGCGCCAGTGATAAGTGTAACGTATGGTGATGAAATATTACATAGGGTGGAAACTTAAAAATTCTTAGATGTCCATGTTGATGAGAATTTAAATTGGAGAAAACACATTTTTGACCTTTTAAAACAATTAATTCAGCCACGTGTGCACTAAGAATCATAGCAAATTTTGGGGAGAGAGAAATCAGTAAGTTGACATATTTTGCTTATTTTCATTCTGTAATGTCATATGGAATAATTTTCTGGGATAACTGATCTTTAAGAAAGAAGGTCCTCATTGCCTAAAAACGTGCTGTAAGAATATGATGTCGTACTCACCAGCAATTATCTTCTATAAATCTGTTTAACAAGTTGTACATTCTGACTGATGCTTCACAGTACATTTATTCCCTTATGAAGTTTGTGGTACATAATCCACTATAGTTGAAAAACAACAATGAGGTACATAATTACAATACTAGAAGAAAAAATAACATTCATTACTAAACATTAGGTTGTCTTTAGCACAGAAAGAGGTGCACAACGCTGCAACAAAACTTTTTGACCACATACCCAGTGATAAAAACGTCTAACAGACAGTAACGTAGAACATGAAAATAAATTGAAAAAATTTCTCCTTAACAACTCCTTCTACTTCATAGAAGAATTTCTTTGTTTGTAACATTTAAAGGGTGGTAGGTAGGAATTGCTAACTGTCTTTATATCTCGTTTTCATTTTGGGAAAAAATAGTAACTATAATTATATGGTGTTGTTTAGAGTACAAATAAATGTACAAATTAATTTGTATTATGAATGTAAAATGTCATGACAATTCATCGTGCAAAATGATCCATGAAACATGAAAATAACTAACTAACTTCAAACATTTGTAATGGTTACCTGTCAATTTCTTTTTTACTATTTTGAAGTGAAACGAAGTGAATGAAAGTAAAAAAATTAAAAAATGTGTTCCTTTACTTTTTCTTCAGTAATTATGGAAGTTGGCCTAATTATTCAATATGAGATAAGACACAATAATTATTTTCATTTAGGACATAACTTATTAATCTGTTTCTAGTTTTGAGGAGCTTTGGCTACTTTTTTAGATGGTATGCTCGTTATTGAAGAATACTAGGGCAGAAGTTACCATCCTTTAGTTTACCAACAGTATTTACTCTCATCATGTTTAGCGGTTTCTGCAAACTTGTCTGATGGTACATTATTCACAAAACAACTCTCTTTTGTCATTCAAAAATAAAATTGGATTCTGTTGTACTTTCTCAAAGCAGTAATCTGTATTGTAAGTGTACATGGAAGTCTTACCTGACACTTTGAGATGAAAAATTATATGCTATTTATTTGCCTTATAAAATACAAGTTACAAATCACGTTGTATGTCATATAGGGGTCTTGTCAAGTTTACAGTGAGACGTAATGGTTTATAAAAACAGAATTTATTTTATATTACTTATGTACATTTTTGTATTTTAGTTACAATGTTGTATTTCACAGAAGCATTTAATTATAAGGGAAAAATGACAGTCCTTCAATACAATACTGAAACATCATTTATTCATTTTATTCTGTAGAATTCTTTTTAGCTCAAACTGTCAACCTATCCTCCATTAATTCCTCAATAGTATAGTTTCACTAAAATGCTATGGAGTAATTGTTTTAGAGAGTGGAGCTCCTTGTTTAATAAGTGTCTACCGTTTCGTTTATTATATTTTTTTAGCTTTAGAACCATATATTAGGGCATCTGGACATACAATATTAACCAATGCAATGCTGGGAGGGGGTGAGGGTAGAATAGGGATAGTTAAAAACAAAAATGTGGTTTAATTATTTTTTCTGTTGCATACTTGAACAAAAATCAAACTGCAATGAGAAACCTTGCATTTTTCCAGTTAAGTTATGATTTAAAACATGAAGAAACTGTTTACAGAAATGCATTACACCAGGACTCTATGTTCCCTATAATGCCAATACTTGAGATGGAAAATGACACACTACACCATCATATAGTTCTCATTACATTTTCGTTAACTTCACATGAGAACAACAATGTCAGGTTAAAAACTTAAGCTCCAAGAAATAATGTCTTTCAAAACCTGTTTCGAAAGTGAAGCTAGCCACACAATCATGTTTGCTGTTGTTAATGGAAGGTTGAATAATCATTTCCATCTCATCTTCATAAACAAAACTAGTGTCTTCAATCAGAGTTCATTTGAACATAATGATCTCCAGTTCTTCTTGCAACATTAGCTTTCAGTCCTTCCTAACTATTCATAAAAATTGCTTAAGACCCATTTTCCCCCTATTTTGGCAAGATCTGAGGCCAGGCAGAGATAATGGTAATGTGTGTGTGAGTTATATTTTAAAGAAGCCCCACTACATTCCACAGGGACATATGATACCGTCAGTGCCCTATCTGTTACTTATGAAGTCAAAAAATTCATCATCACTAAAAACATTTTCGCTCTGGTTGAAAATACCACTAATTGGAAAGCCTTTTCAAATATTTACGCCTCTGGGAACCAGTGCATAAGCCTACCTATTAACAAATTATACTATTAAATAATCTGTAATTGCCGAAAGGATTTTACACACATGTTTCAGTAGTAAATTTTCTAGAACCGTTTGTTTGAAAAATTGTTGTATCGCAAAAGTACCTACAAATGTTATTTTGGCAAAAGGACAGTTAAGGCATGGCTCACCTAACTCCATCCTGCATGGCAAAAATATGCCTGTTTTCACCATTTTCATTCAAGCGACTGTTTCTCAGTTATGCAAGCAACTATTCAATCTGTTATATGACAAAAATAACGTTCAAACTGTACTGATTCTTGTCACTTAGTTTCTTCCACTTAAACATAAAATTTGTACAAACAAAAATTGGAAACCATCTACTTAATTATTTGCTGCAGAGATGTGAAAAACAGTAAACAGACAGCACAACTTTTGTCTGGCCCCAAGGCAGATGCAGGTATCGCCTTGTAGAATATTTTTCAAAACGAAAAAGTGATACTATCTATGAGGAAAAAATTGCTCTACAGTTGAGGAAATACAAGAGGCTCAAGTATCCCAGATGCTCAGCTATCCCTACTGTCCCATGCTCTATGCTCACGTTTCAAAAATACTGTAATCATGTACTTCATATTTTTAAATTAAATAAAACATTTATTGTTTTTCATGGAACCTTTTTATCTGTTAACAGCGCGTAGCGTTGCGCAGTTGGAGGTGATCCGCCAGCAGTGGTGGATGTGGGGAGTGAGATGGCGGAGTTTTGAGAGCGGATGATCTGGACATGTGTCCATCAGAGAGAGTAATTTGAGTAATTTGTAGGACTGGATGTCACGAACATATATATATATATATATATATATATATATATATATATATAATTTTTGAACACTATTAAGGTAAATACATTGTTTGTTCTCTATCAAAATCTTTCGTTCGCTAACTATGCCTATCAGTAGTTAGTGACTTCAGTAGTTAGAATCTTTTATTTAGCTGGCAGTATTGGCACTCGCTGTATGGCAGTAGTTCGAGTAATGAAGATTTTTGTGAGGTAAGAGCTTCATGAAAGGTATAGGTTATTGTTAGTCAGGCCCATTCTTTTGTAGGGATTATTAAAAGTCAGATTGCGTTGCACTAAAAATTTGTGTGTCAGTTTAGTGATGATCAGAATAAGTAATGAGAGAAATGTCAGTGTACATTCAGTTGTGCTCAGCTGTTTGAAAATCAAATAACGTAAGGGGTTTACCAGCACAGTAATTCATTAATTTTTCTTAGGGGACGTTTCAGAAGGAGGAGAGGTAACTCTGCTTTGGTGATTGTTGTAATATTTTTCTGCTTTTTTGGAACCTGTATCATCTATGTTTAATATTTTTGGTGAAAAATATGCACATGGAGACTTCACGTTTCCTTGCTATTTCTTTTGATAAGACAGGAAGCGTGTAGGAGAGGATTATTTAGTTGCTGCTGGACAGACGGAGAAGTTTCCTCTTCAGCTCCTGACAGCGTTCTTTCCAAGAAGTAGTCGTGACATATTATTTTCTTCCATACATAAAACGCCAATAATGTTCATAATAGGAAACTCAGGGAATTCAGTTTCATGCAAAACCATACTGGCAATTGTTATTTCCACAATGTGTCGGAAAATGTGAATGGAAATAGGTGAAATGACTGCGGTATATTAATTATTCTCCGCTACAAGTAAGTTTACTTAGAGTGATTGAATTTAGAAAATTTATGTGGTACAGATTTAAATTGATTCCAATCGAGTGAAGTTCCGAGCGTGGGTACGTTCCAGAATGGGATTCTGATATGACTTTACCCTTTAAGGGTAGAAGACCTTGCAGTAGTTATGCTTGTGGAACTGTTACCACCAAAATTGCTAGGTCGTGACTACCACTTAATCTCTCCTCTTGAATGAGATACGGGCTGATAGACTTGTTTGGTAATGTTGTAAACAAATGAAATTTGCCAGCACTAGGTAAAAATAGCTCTGGGCACCATGGGACTTAACTTCTAAGGACATCAGTCCCCTTGAACTTAAAACTACTTGAACCTAACTAACCTAAGGACATCGCACACGTACATGCCCCAGGCAGGATTCGAACCTGCGACCGTAGCGGTCTCGCGGTTCCAGACTGTAGCGCCTAGAACCGCTCGGCCACCTCGGCCAACACACTCGGTAAAAATTTAATCGACAATGCGATGATATTCCTAGTTGTGGAATGTAGCAATATTAACAAATACGAAGATGAAGGACTGTAAAGGAAAAATCAAATCTCAGCCTTGTGTACCGAGATGCTTAAGGTTCGAAAGACAGCAAAACATAATTATTGCGCAATTAATGAAACAGAACATTAGATTACAAAAATGTTTCGGCAGCTATGGCTGACGGTCCTCATTATCGTATCAAGAAGTCACGAAAAAGCAAGTACTTAACTCTAATTACATGAATAGTAAGGAAACCATAAAATAATGAACGGTGTGTCATGCTGAAACATCTTAGTAAAAATTTTTTACTTTCATTGCACTGACTGGGAGAGGGTGAAACTTCTACATTACTTGATTCTGAAACTGTTGAGTGAAGCTGAACATATTGAGCCTACTTCCTCTTTACCTATTCTTATTATCTCAAAACTGACCCGCAATAACCTGACACAACGGAATCTGTCTGCTCAAAACTGATAACCTGACTTCAAGTAATAAATACAACAGAATGGCCCTGAATTAGAAAAAATCCTAACAATAACCCATACATTTCGTAAGTCACTTACCTCACTGAAAATCTTCATTACACAAACTGCAGCAATGCCGCAAGCACGAGTACTGCCAGGTATACAAAAGATTCCAACTACTGCAGGCTCAAACTACTGATAGGTATGTGGTTAGCAGAGGAAAGATTTTGTTGCAGAGCAAGAGATGTATTTACCGGATTTTAAATTAATCAAGTGACCACCAGTTCAAAAAAAATTATTTAATCATCAGTAACAAACCTCCATGATGGAAACACATTCAGACCATCTGCTCACGCTAATACTGCAAACCTCCAACACTGTTAATTATTAACGTCTATCCTCCATCACTGCTGTCTACTCACACTCAACTTCCATCACTGCTGGCTGCTCACCTCCAACTGCTACCACTGCTGATTATTCACCTCTAACAGAGTGTTGGGCCAGCCACAGAGTCTCTTACAGAGTGCACACAGTGCTATCAGAATTATTCATGCCAAGCGCTACATAGTTCTGCCAACATACAAAGATATAAACAGCCTACTTACGTAACCCCCCTGCTCCTCCCAAACAAATTTACAAAATAATTTTGGCAGTGGCCAAGAGTAATTTGTTAAAACGTTTTTCATACTAATAGTAACAAATAGATCAAATGCACATAATTAGTAATATACTGTTGGTCAAAAGCAAAAATTGTCCTCACAGCCCCTAAGGCCAGTACTAATCATTTATCAGAAGAGTAGTTTATGACAGTTTTATGCACAAAATCTCAGCGTCAAAGAAAATGCACACACAAGTAGTCGACCTCCACACAGTCTTGAAGAAGTAGAGTTGTCCTCCCAACGGAAACACAGTGCTGACTCTTGACATGAAAACTGGTAATGGAACACAACAGGGCAAACGCACAGCAGAGTCAGTCGAAGTCTTGAAGAATATTGGTAGGTAGGACATCACAGAGCAGATCCACAATATGCCTTGTAGAAATTATGGTAGTAATGGGCCAACAAATGTGCAGATCCATGGTAGTCCTTGAAGAGATGGCCAGCAGCCATCCACTGCAACTGTGCAGGTGCTCAGTCACAACTGAAGAGTCTTGATGACAATGTATCAAGTCCATGAACCACCACTTGTGCAGTCACTAACTTTTTTGCAATATCCTTAGAACAAGCAATGCTGTTAACTGGTCCCTTGCTGAATTATCAACACACGTGCATGCACTTACACAGTCCTATAAACTCTGACATTTTATACATATTGTATGACCAACAGAAGTGTGCAGTAAAATGAATCCCTAACATTTACTTAACTTGAAGAACTGGTGTCTATACAATTACAACTTTACAGCAGAAGAATACAATTACAAAGGTACAGAAAACATCATTACAGTGAAGGACATGATAATACAAATAAAATTTGTAGTAATTCAGGCTTTACAAAAGAATGGAAATAAACATATACATCAGTGTTACAGGAATTACAACATAACTAAATAAATGAAAAAATTAGAATACTCTTAGAAACTTTAACTTGACATATGATCATTAAAAGAGAACAGAACAGAATAAATCACATCCTAACATCTTTTGAAAGTAAAAAACAGATTAGATTAGATTATTACAGTACCCATCATAGTGAATGCAGCTTAGTATTCGAAGGGAAAAAATTCTACCAAATTTATCTTATCAGGTAAGCACACAGAGACAAGAAGAACACAGACACACCAGGTTGCACATAAACATATAGCAGAATAACACAAAAGGAAAGGATAGGGTCTGTTTTCAGTGTAACATTTGGTACTGCAGTACTCGTGGTACTTCATTTCCAATCAAAACTTTGTTTCTCGCAGGTCTCTTTTCTTATTTCAGCATTTCTTCCAACCAAAAACATTCTGTTTATCTGTTTTTAAACTTTTATTCATTTCTTACCTCATCATTTGTTTCCAAGAAAATCCTACCTAAACCTGTAGTCAGTATATCCTACTTACATCAGTTCATTTCCTCTTTCAAAATAATTATTCATCATTGTACAATACTCTTTGGCCAAACCTTTTTTATATAGCTTCTCAATGCATTTCTGCCCAACTCATCATAATACATTTTCTTGTATAACATATCCCCTCACAAACTAACTTAAATCTACTGACCTCAGATATATAAACTAGAGAACAAAACAATTAACATAAACAACAATGACAAAAATGCCAGTTGGCAAAGCAATCAGCAGTATATCTAAATTAGTAAAGAAAGTGTAACATTACCACTAATATAAGACAATATGCAGCAAACAAGAAAAATAAATCAGTAGTAAAACTGGCTTATCAGAGTAATACAAAGTAAAGTTCAGGAGGACAATGCCTGACAAATAGCAGCAGCAAATGCTACAACTTTTACCTAAACATGACAAAGCAGAAGCAGAGAAATACTACAGTAAAGACAGCAATGCAGATAAGGATATTTCTATTCACATGTTAATGTCTATGTCACATCTTAACACTAGAGTGGTGCACAACATAAACTTATTCTACCAAAAAATTACCAAGTCCTTTAAAAGAAAATTATGTATGCAATTCCTGTTATTAGTCCCTTAGCCTTGTTATGCTTCTTTCCTTTGCTAGTGCTCCTTTTTTAAGAATGTGGATCATAAAATTATTATGTAAAGGATCTGTTAACAGTAGCATGTGTATGAAAATACTTTTATCTTATAAAACCAATCCAGCAGCGCAGCTAGAAAGTAGATAGGAAATAAAATAATCAAATATGTACAAAGCAAATCAGAGAAACATCGTTCACTAGCTATGTGTCATTTCGTAAGTCAGTAAAAATTCTCACAACTGTCGTAGAGAGATACTTGTCATAATCAAGTGTGTAGACATAAGAATATTCCTCATCACTTCATAAGCATCTTAGTAAGTAGCTCAAAGTACAAACTCCAATGTGTAATCATATGTTTCCAAGTAATAGTGTGTATAGTGTGTCATGTCTATGGTGCATTCTGCAAGAAATGTCAATAGCGATGTCAACGGCCTCTCCTATTTGCAGCTATGTGAGCGCTTACGGGAGTGCGGTGAGTTTCAAAGTCACTAAAGCGGCAAAAGTGAAGTTGAAAGTCCACACAACAATGGATATTTTTAAAGGTGGCTAGCATGCAGCCCAGCGCAGTGTTACGTCAAGGTCACATATACACTTTACCGAGATATTCATGGCAGCAGTTTGAGCTACAAGAACTATTTAATACCAATAAAAAAAATCACAGGTTGAAAATTTGCAGGAGAAGTGTTTAGAAACGAAATCTCATCTATAAGAGTGTCCAAAAATTTCTGTAACCATTGTGGTACTCACATTTCATAACTCTTAAAGTACAATTTTTGATTTCCAACATTCTTTTTCACAAACCAGCGTCCCTAGCTCCTACTCATTATTCACATACATATAAACACGCAGCATAATCACATTCCTCATATAGCATCACCTTATTGAACATAAACATATCTCAGCATCATACTACACATCGTAGTCATAATAATATCTAGTACCAGATCAATCAAATCACAAAATTTTTGTAGCTTCCTTCAATAATCCCAAAACCTCTAAAAAATGCTAAAATGCTCCCTTGATCTTGTCAGTAGTGTCATGTACCTCAAACCTACCTAAAAAATTATGGTCCCATACAATATACATCACTCAAATCTCTTGCAGTATCACCACGGTTTCGAAAATATACAAACAGTTCACAAAGTATAGACAAAGTACAATTTTCTAAATGTGAAGTAATCGAACTGTGTAATTACGTAGGCATGTGTCACTGACGTAGTAAATGTTCGTTTCTCTCATTAAAGTGACCAGATAGCTGTGTACTTCCGCGTTAGAGAAATATGGTACCAATGTGTACAATTGTGTAAGCAAATACCATATTATCTAGGGCTCCTTGCACTTGACAAACACATGTAACATAAAGTAGACATACCCCTATGAGGGAGGTCATTTCTCTCTTTCAAATGTACAGATCGCTGTGTAATTCTGTATTAGAGAATTATGGTACTGATGTGTAAAATTGTATAAGCAAATTCCGTATTAGCTGGGACTCCTTGTGCCTGCCACATGCATGGTACACAAAGTAGGCGTATCCCCCATTAGGGATAATGTAATTATACCCTCAGATGTTACAGATTAAAACTGCAGAATTAAATGTATCGCTGATAACCTTCTCTGTATCACAGTAGTTCAAAAATATTTCCAAAAATGTTCGAAGTAAAAAAATTAATCACTCAACACATAAGCAGCCTACTTACAAAGTCTGCAGTGTCCAACAGGCTGCTATCCTTATTCAATGGTTCTCGTAGCCTTCTGGCTGATTACAGATGAGGTATGCAATCAGATCCAGATACGTAGACAGTTATTAAATTCGACTGTGACCCTGAACCGATTTAGGCACTGCTTCTTATGCTTGTAGGGATCTGAACTTAACAATACTTCTAAAATGATAAAAGATCACTTAAAGAAAACAGTTTATTAATTCTTGAGACAGGTAAATGCTCCCTAGTCTATCTCTCATAGTATCACACTACTCATTCGTCTAATCACAACGAAAACATCAAAATGAAAATTACGTTCACAAGGATTAAAGCATCTCACTACCCCTGAATATAACTTCTCCCAGTATGTAATAACTCGGCAGTCATATCAGTAAGATTCAAATTTCTACGTGGCATTAATGGCTGCCAAATGCGTAATATTTTGTTATGTCTCTTCCACTTACTTCGATACTTTGCAAATTTATTGATAAAACTTCTTCATATTTATGAAAAGATTCCTCCATTAACTATACTCATGAAAATCTTACTACTGAAAATACTTTTTCAAAAAATCAAACTAACTCTCACACTTGTACATAGCCTTCACGGGTGTGCCGCCGAATGACGTGCAAATCCCACAATATTTCCTCGGAGCAACCGTCCGACATCATCAGGTGGTTGAACCTCGCTGGTGGCTAGGTACGACTGACAAGATCCGCATGTCGATGCCGTTGTATATAGAGCACGCGCGTGAAGATTGCGCAGGCGCGGGAAAAACGCATGCGCAAAAATTTGCAGATAGATTGCGCGAGACTCAAACGCCCGCTGCCGGGAAACGCAGAGCGGCCGTTCTGCGCGTGCGCTGACGCTCTGTTTACTAACATGCTGCCAAAGTTATGACGGGTCTATTATCGAAAGCTCTTTGCTTTCTCGTCGTGATTTAACTGCAGCCAACGCAGAGTTCCAGGCTGTACTCAAATGAAATCCTGCATCCCTGTTGGTAAGGTTATCAGCTGTACGGTTATGTATTGCTTCCTTAATGACGCAATCACAGAAAGAGGATGATGGGGATAAAACTTCCGTCTTTTCATAAATCATGTTATGTCCTGTGTTCAGACAGTGTTCTGCAATTGCCGACTTCTCCGGTTGGCGTAGGCGTGTATGACGCTGATGTTCATCGCAACGTTCTTGTACTGTGTGACATGTCTGGCCTATATATGCCGCCCCATACTGACAAGGAATCTTGTACACGCCACGTTTTCTCAGACCGAGATCATCCTTAACCGAACCTAACAGGTTCCTCAGTTTTGCAGATGGTCGGAAGACGCACTTGATGTCATATCTTTCGAGGACTCTTCCGATTCTTGACGACATGGCACCAAAGTACGGCAAGAAGGCCAAGGTGGTGGGTGTCTTCGTATCTTCATTCTGCTCCCTAGATTGTACTCGCTTGGGCCTGAATGCATTACGTATCCGTCTCTCAGAATAACCGTTTTGACGGAAGACTGTCTTCAAATGTTGCATCTCACTCGGCAGGCTTTCGGGGTCAGATATCACACGCGCTCTATGAACTAGCGTACGTAATGCACTCCCCCATTGTGCTGGATGGTGGCAGCTTGTGGCCTGCAAATGTAGATCTGTATGCGTTGGCTTGCGGTATGCGCTGTGTCTCAAGGTTCCATCTGCTTTCCTTCGTAGCAAAACATCAAAAAAGGGTAAAGTGCCATCTTTTTCCACTTCCATAGTGAAGTTAGTATTCGGATGTAGCGAATTTAAATGATGAAGAAACGTAGGTAGAGTATCCAGTCCGTGTGGCCGCACCACAAACGTATCGTCAACATACCGCAGAAAACAAGAGGGTTTGAGAGTGGCTGACTGTAGTGCTTTATCTTCAAAGTCCTCCATAAAATAATTGGCCACCACAGGAGAAAGAGGGCTTCCCACATGTTTAAATAGTGCCACTATGTCCTCCTCAAACTTGTTACTAATGAACTCTAATGAGTCGCGCAAGGGCACCTTTGTAAATAAATACACGACATCGAAACTTACTAAGAGATCCGATGATTGCAGTCTAAGAGTTTTCAAGCGACCTATGAAATCCTCCTTTCTCTCACACTGTTACCGCATCCCTAACCTCGTCGTCGGCCGTCCATCCAGCACTGAACTGCTTCTCCCGTGTCTGCCCAAGTATGTGCCATCTCATTAGGGGCCTCTTCACCTGTTGGCGTATGCCGTTTCTTCTGGAAACTTCCAGGAGGCAAAAAATATAATATTGATTGGAATTTCGGGCTATGAGCGATTATTTGTAAGGGTATGGACAACGGTACGTGTCCTGCTTATGAATGTGAGAAGACTGAATATATAAATAAATTTTAAAACACCAATGTAAATTTGTCATCGTGGGCAACAATGACTAAATATACGTTTTAATTGTTTACATTCCGACACAAAGAGGTTAAAATAAAACCCTTATTTTCTGTTCTTCTCTTTTGTGGAGTTAAAAGTTACAAAATTCAATCAATATTTCCAGAAAGGAGAACAAATGGAAATAAAATAAAGTACTGAGGTCCTGAAGACGATTTTGGAATACTTTGAGAAAATGTGGAAGAAGTAATTATTGAAATAAGTGTTCTGGAGAAAGTGGCGACTAGAACCGGTCTTAAAATTTCATCAGAAAAATCATAATTCATAAACTACGAGGGTCACTCCAAAAGAAATGCACACTATTTTTGTAAAAATACAGTTTTCATTCTGTATGTATGAAAGTTTTCAAACTTAGTTCAACCTGTTCCGTGAGTGGCGCCGTCACATGATGTCTTCAAGATGGCAGCTACACTTGACGATCGTCAGAAGCAACGTGCTGTCATAGAATTCGTGTGCTGTGAAAACGAGACAGTGGGAAACAGCCATAAGAGGTTGAAAAAGGTGTATGGAGATGCTGCTGTCGATCGCAGCACAGTTAGTCGGTGGGCAAGCGGGTTACGTGATGAAAGCGGGCACGGCAATATTGAGGATTGTCCTCGCAGCGGCAGGCCTCGTACTGTACACACTCCAGAGTGCAGAGAGTTTACGAATTGTTGACTGCTGACAGACGCATCACAGAGAACGAATTGTCAAACTACATTGGGCTAGGGGAATGAAGTGTTTGCAGATTACTGAAAGTGTTGGCGTTAAAAAAGGTTTGTGCCAGGTGGGCTCCCAGGATGTTGACAGTGGCTCACAAAGAAACAAGAAAAACAGTATGCAGGGAACTTTTGGAACAGTACGAGAATGGTGGAGATAAATTTCTTGGAAGAATTGTACAGGTAATGAAACATTGCTCCATCATTTTTCACCTGAGACGAAGAGGCAATCAATGGAGTAGCATCATGCAAATTCACCCAAGAAAAAAATTCAAAACCACACCTTCTGCTGGAAAAGTTATGGCTACGCTGTTTTTCGATTCCGAAGGACTCTTGCTTGTGGATATCATGCTAAGTGGAACCACCATAAATTCTGATGCATATGTGAAGACACTGAAGAAACTCAAGCTCGACTGAGTCGTGTTCGACCACATCGGCAAAAGCAGGATGTCTTACTGTTGCACGACAATGCACGGCCACATGTCAGTCAAAAAACCATGGAAGAGATCACAAAGCTCGGATGGACAACACTGAAGTACCTGCCTTACAGTCCTGACCTGGCTCCATGTGACTATCATCTCTTTGGGAAACTGAAAGACTTTCTTCGTGGAACAAGGTTTGAAGATGATAACTCCCTTGTGCACGCTGACAAACATTGGCTCCAACAGATTGGTCCAGAATTTTACCGTGCGGGTATACAGGCGCTGGTTCCAAGATGGCGTAAGGCAGTTGAGAGGGAAAGGAAATTATGTGGAGAAATGAAAATATTGATCCTAAAGGATGTATCTACACACTGTAAAACTTTCAAACATGTAGAATAAAAGGTGGATTTGTAAAAAAATAGTGTGCATTCTTTTTAGAGTGACACTCGTATATAGAAATGGCACCAAAATACATAGTAAGACAAACTGGTAAAAAGGAGCTAGTTATCAAAATAAAGAAAATGAAGAAACTGTACAGCACAATGGAGTAAAAAATTTCTTTGCATGTCTTACAACATGTACTAATGATAGGGCTTACCTCTTTAATTTACAAATTTATTTTCATAGCTTAATTTCAACATTTTTCTTTTTTAGAAAAATGTTTGTTTTACTCTGTTATTTAACTCCGTTTCTTCCTGCTCCCAATCTTCTGCTCAGATTCTAATACTCACAGATTTTTCTCAACAGACTCACCTATCACTAGTTCATCTGCAAAATTCAAGTTGTTGAGTTAAACGTACGATGGGGGACACAAAAGTAACGTGAATTGGGCTGCGGTGGGGAAAGAGAGTGGGGGAACACTTTGCTCGACCAGGTGTCCGTTACGGTCACGCCACCTGAGTCAGTCTGTGAAGTTGTGTCGCTGTGAGTGCATCGGTTCACCCGTGAAAGTTTTTTTTGGAAAATAACTTTTTCCGTTTTGGCGCAAAGATGACTGCAGATTGTCGAGAGCAACGCGTGGCTGTTAAATTTTGTTTCCTGTTGGGGACATCGGCCATGGGAACTATGGTAATGCTTGGAACTGCTTATGGGGATGCTGCCCTAAATAGAACCAGAGTCTACGAGTTGTTTTCACGTTTTAAAAATGGAGAAATGTCAATTGAAGAGAATTCCCGTTCTGGACGCCCGTCAACGTCAAAAAGTGACGAAAACGTTGACAAAGTCAATGCTCTCGTTCGTGAAGACCGTCGCTCAGCCGTTGATCAACTCTGTGAGATGTCTGGAATATCATGGAGCTCAGTTCAGAAGATTTTATCCTAGGATCCGCATATGAAAATGGTTGCAGCGAAATCTGTCCCTCGCCTTCTCACAGACATGCAAAGGGAATGTCGACTTCAGACATGTTTTGATCTTGTTTCTTTGATTGCAGAGTTTTTGTGCACACATAGTTTGTTCCTCAGGGCCAAACTGTCTACCAGGAGCTCTACCTGGAGGTTTTGAAAAGACTGAGAGAGGGTATCTGAATCTTTAGCGCACAGGGGACTGGTCCTTCCATCATTACAACGCGCTGGCCCACATCACCCTCTCTATAAACCAGCTTTTGACGAAAAACGGCATGACACCGATTTTCCACCCCGCCTACTCGCTGGATCTAGCCCCCTTTGACTTCTTTTTGTTCCCCAGACTCAAAAGGGACATGAAAAGAAAGCATTTTGCCACTGTCGAGGAAGCAAGTGTGGTGTAACGACGTATTAGTTTTCGTTTGATATATGTATGACCATGTGCAGACTTCGTCACCTACGTCAGTTACAACCCACTTCAAAATGATTCATATTCTTTTAAATTGTCATAGGATGGTTCTTGAACGAAACTGTAAAACATCCGTTGAGTCGTGTGCAAAGAATTACATCACTTGGGCCAATTGGTTTTTGTAACTTTTCCCAATTTAAATTTCGTTTGTTTCTCCTCAGAAATTATATTGACACACGTTATCTTGATCTAATCGATATCAGAATCACACATTAAATAAACTTTTTAGATTCAAAGTTTTGGTGAACGACGTAAGAATTACTAATCTTGTCAAATATATTATTAATCCGTTCACACAATTCTTCATAAATAAATCTTCAAGACACGTGTTTCAACTTTAATAGCATACACTATTTTATTAGCTTCCTACACATACAGATGTGAACTTGAGCGTTGACAGACAGTGACTAACATTTCAATAAGATTAAGATCTATATGATGTCATTGTTGTACAAAAAGAGTATAAAACTTCATTTTTAATTTTTAGAAGCACGACGCAACAACTCGGTTCCAGGATCTTCTGTTGCTCCTTGGCTGTCGACCCGCGACGTATAGCGGCCAGCAATTTCCTCTCTGGTCGCGGCAACGAAGATGCTGTCCCCGTTCGTTGCGCCGACCTCTCCGTACATGAAACACATAAAAAAATACAAACTTTTAGATAATTCACATTTATTACAAATAATAAGAAAACACATAAACAAAACTAAATTAAACTTATAGTCACCTGCAAACTGGGCTGACTTTGGTGGATGGGTGACGCTTAATTTCGTCCCACTACACAAGACAAAAATCGCTGGAAGGCATTAAGGCTATCCCTCATAAGTGAATTTAAAAACTATTTTCAACAATGGAAGGATCGTTTCAAGACGTTTGTTGTGGTCAACGGAGAATATTTTGAAGGTGATCAAAATTCGTTGTAAAAATATTAAGAAATAAAGACATGATGACGAATTTCCCGGTTTTTTTTATGCCTCGTTGTATTTCATCTGGTAACTGCTACATGACTTAATATCCAGTCAGATATAATACAAATACCAGCGGGTTTATGTGGCAGTATTATCAATCCTTGTCACGTAATGATATGTGTATGTATTATCACCTCTCCTCACATAGGAGCGTGTGTAAATATCCTCTCAGGACAATATTAAACCTTTGCTTTATTATATATGACTGCACATGAACTGATGAGGGCGGATTAGAATGTTCCGTATCTGGCGTAAAATTGCCTCTCTACCGTGATTGTTCCGAATGAAGTGAGGATTGTGGTACCATGTATCGATGCCAACCCACGAGCATTAAAGTTGTCAACGGAACTGCAGATTTCCATCACATAGGTCGTGCGGGATCTGGCGGACCCAATGGAGCACGCCCACTGAGCCACACCTCCATTGCCTCTGTACTAGGAGCGCTCTCCGCCACTTCAATATAGGATGACTGGCGGCAGCAGCACTGCCCACTCTAGAATGGGGCCTCCTCTCTATATGATGGCACGCAGACGGCACTTGGTCGCGGCTCCAAATCAATTGTTCATGCATTAGTACAGAGTGCTTCACCATTGTTAACATTTAGAGCTGGACTCTATTTCTTGCTACATTCCTTGTAATTTTCAGAAATGCAAGTTAGTTAAACCCTCAGTTTACTGTGCAAACTTGTTCACTAATCATTTCTGCTCCGGTCCAGTTTCACTCCGACGCCAGGTTATGCACCACTCCGAAGCCCAACTGTCCTTACCGTTTTGTACGAAGTCGCACACAAGAATCTCATCACTTTCCTCTGTAGGAATCCAGAACTCAACATTTAACGCCCTATGTAATTCCTGATTCGTGTCCAAAAACGCGTGAAAGGTTTGTAGTGGCTTACCTCATTCTCCGTGCATTAACTTTTCGGGACAACTAGAATTAACAGCTAACAAGAACCTAGTTCAGCGTAGGGGGCTCTCCACGAATTCGGAGCGTGTGTAAATATCCTCTCAGGACAATATTAAACCTTTGCTTTATTATATATGACTGCACATGAACTGATGAGGGCGGATTAGAATGTTCCGTATCTGGCGTAAAATTGCTTCTCTCTCTCTCAGAATAACTCACTTGTCTCGGTTCAATGAACTGTTATTCACGAAAGTATACCGCTTGTTCTCCGGCCAGAAATAAGTCTGATCAATCCACCAGTAAAATTCAAAGATAAATTCTCACAACATAAATTAGTAAAAACCAATGCAGTAAATCACAGGCAACAACTTTTAAAATGCACATCATTGTATTTTCCCATAATTTATACAGACAAGCGCCATCCCGAGTCATTAAAGAACATTTAAAATCATTCTTTACAGTCTATTCGGTGCGGAATATATCAACAGCAATGCGCATAGATATTATTTCAGTACACTAAGGTAATTTAATACATTTTTGTAATAATTTTCTGTTTTTTGATTTTCTGGTGGTTGCTCATCCTCGCCAGGCCGTCAGCTGGCCGCTTCGTTAGCTGCAGCCTCGTCCCTTAACTTACACTCGTCATTCTGTAACGATTTACAACTTCCATTAATACAAGAACACATCTCCCTCCGCGGTTTCGGATAGTGTTTCCCCATATCAGCTGTCCCTATTATTTCCAAAATAAGGAACACTGACTGTTGGAATTCAAAACAACCGATATAGCTGGACCGGCATAGGCTGTGTTTTTGTGTACAAATTTTTAAAGATTACAGTACTGGTGAATGAATTTGGTTGAAAGACACTCTAGCCTTCGTCTTCTTTCCTGCAAACTGTTTTTGACGTCCTGAACTGCATCGTTGCAGATACCGAGAACAGTTAAAAAAGCTCTCTGGTAGCTGCGCTAATAATTATTACACAAAATAATGCAAACGCAATTCACATGACAGCACGTCAAAATCTACTAACTTTCGGTATAAGGCAGGCGATATTTTTCTAGGTGCTCCTATAAAGGTGCGATAGGAAATGTTTATACAACGCTGATAGTTTACAAAGAGCAGTCGAACAATTGATATGGTACAAAGAATTTAACTTACGTAGAATTTAACAGTTCAATTGAATGTAACATACAAGAGGTGTTTATATGGACGTCTGACTGAAAAAGATTATCCTGCATTCATAGCACTTTCCTTGATTTTCTCACGTTGTAAAGCAGCAGTAGTCTTAAATGCTTTCAGAAATAATCACCTTCCGCGACTGAAAAGGATTTGACCATTTAACGAGAATTAATTTGCATTAGCACCGCTGCGACACGCTGCGGAAAGTGTTAAAAGTTAATTTTCGAAATGCAAACAGATAACTTGAAGCTAATGACTGTTCTGGAGCAAATATTTATTTTAAATTACGCGTCAGGTTTACTTAAAGCACTAGAGATGGCTGCTTGGGCGTCTGCTTGAGCGTTTATTAGCAACCGCGAGCATATCCAAACAAATTCTTTTTGTTTGTTTAGAGCAAAACGCACTCCTGCTGATAATGCGTGGCTGAAGAGAATCCCGCAACCTCCTGAGAAAGCGTGTACGGTACACGGTGCATCAGAGTCAATGCAACCGCAGTGCCATAGGGCAAGTGAATTATATTTATCTCTCATTGGAAGGGCGCAAAAAACACATTAAGATTCAGTACAAACATTTACAACCTTATTAATAGACCCATATATCAATCAGTTTTACTCATCATAACTGCAGCACAATAGCAGCAAATGGAGGACTACGCGTAGGAGATGACAGTCGAATCCTTAAGAAACGATGAAATGGTAATCGCCTTTATACAGACTTATCTCAAATTCATTTCTCCATTCAAATCAGGGTAGTGCACAATGCCAAATAAATATCACTCGGATTGAAACTTAATATGCATGACACATATGGCTGAAATGTTGAAAGAAAACTATATCAGTTCTAAGTTGACAAATTTTAAGTAAAAACTCATGATATTCTGTGTTAGTTACAAAGCTACCGATTAGGAATGAAAATGCAAAGTACATGCATTATGAGCAACATACATCTCAATCTACGTTCTTACTCCGGAGCCACCGCACCTTTTCCACTCGCTAATAGAGCTAGGGAGCAACGACCGTCTATATGGCTCTGTACGAGCCCTAAATTCTCTTATCTTGTCTTCGGGCACTTTAAGCCAAATGTGCGTTAGCGCCAGTGTAATCTTTAGGCAGTCACCTTGAAATGCCGGTTCTCTAAATTTTCTCAGTAACGTTAGTGGAAAAGAACGTCGTGTTCTCTCGAAGGATTCAAAATTTGGGTCAACGGAAGCGTCCGATTCCACCCTTCTGCTTTGACCCATGACGTAAGGGTGTTGTGGTGTGTGACGCCATTAGGTCGCGGAGTTTGTAGACGTCAGCTTGTTGTGTTTGATGGCGTCCTCTATGTGTCTGTATGTGTGTGTGTGTGTGTGTGTGTGTGTGTGTGTGTGTGTGTCCGACCTACTTCGCAGTGGTAAGTAATTGTTTTTTTTTTGTCTATTTTTCTCGAGTTATTATGTTTTGTGTATTTATTGTGTACTGAATGTGTTTTAATTTACGTAGGAATGTTTGACTTTTGAATTTTTGAGGTATTGTGGTTTTGGTTTAGTTTTTCGTAGTTGCAGGTGCTTTTTTCGTATCAATAGTTATGGTTGACCAATATAGGTCAAGGAAAATGACCGATTCCAATTTTCGTGGTGTTGTGGTGTTGTGGTATAATCAGCTGTGGTCAAGGGAAATGTCTGATTCCAATTTTCGTAGTTTTTGCTGTAGAGGATGGTGTTTCGGTACCGTCAACTGCGGTTGACCCATATATGTCAAGGGAAGTGTCCTATTCCTGTTGATTTTGTAATTCTTTTTTCGTCATTTTATGTGTTTTGAGGTCGTGGTGCGTCTGTTTTTACTGTTATATTTAGCTTGTCTCCTCCTTAATACCCCCAATTTTCCGCTACTGCCACGTTAGTTTGATTGTATTTTTGGAGGGATATATTATTTTTATTTACGCTATTTCCGTGTTTGTTGCCGTGTGTGTATGGTGACATTATAGGCGCCATGTTGAAGACGCTTAGAATAGCCATTTCCGCCATATTGATGACGTCATGGGTCAAAGTAGGTGGTTGGAATCGGACGCCTCCGTAATCCCCAAAATTTCAATTCCCGAAGAATCTCCGTAATATTTGCCGCTTTTATCGAATCTGCTGATTACAAACGTAGCAGCCCACCTCTGAACTGCTTCGACGTGTTCGATCAGTCCGGCCTGGTGCGGATCCCAAACACTCGAACAGTACTAAAGAATAGTTCGCACTAATGTCTTATACGCGATCTCGTTTACACTGGAACATGCTTCCGTAAAAGTCTCCAAATAAACCGAAGGCGACCATTCCCCTTCCCTACTGCAATACTGTCCGCCCCTGGTAGCTGAGTGGTCAGCGCGACGGAATGTCATACCAAATGGCCCGGGTTCGATTCTCGGCTCAGTTGGAAATTTTCCCCTTACCATCATCATTTCATCCCCATCGACAAGCAATTCGCCGACGAGGCCTCAACTCGAATGACTTGCACCATGCGAACGGTCTACCCGACGGGAGGCCTTAGCCACACGGCATTTGCATTTTTACTGCAATACTCACGTGCTCATTCCGTTTCGTATAAGTTTGGGTTCTGAAAGTTACGCCTGGACAGATAATCGAGGTGACTATGTCAAAGGGCACACTAATAATGCCATATTCGAACATTACGGATTTGATTTTCCTCCTTATGTGCATTAACTTACATGCTTCTAGATTCAGGGCTAGCGGCGTTCGTCACACCAATTAGAAATCTTCTGTAAGTCGTCTTGTATCCTCCTACAGTCCCTCAAAGGCGATACTTTCCCATACACAGCAGCATCTCCAGCAAAGACCCGCAGGTTGCTGTCCGCATTGTACGCCATATCATTTACGTATATTGTCACACTTCCTTAGGGCAGTCTTGTTGATGCCCTGCCGGCCGGCGTGGTCGAGCGGTTCTAGGCACTTCAGTATGGAACCGCGCGACGGCTACGGTCGCAGGTTCGAATCCTGCCTCGGGCATGGATGTGTGTGATGTCCTTAGAGGTTAGTTAGGTTTAGGCAGTTCTAAGTTCTAGGGGACTGACGACCTCAGATGTTAAGTCCCGTAGTGCTCAGAGCCATTTGAACCATTTTTGTTGATACCCTCGTCTCTGTCCAATGCTCGCCGTCAAAGACAACGTACTGGGTTGTGGTACTTAACAAGTAACTGGGAATCTATTCCGTATGCTCGTACCCTATCTGAAGAGATTTAGGGAACTCACGGAGAACCAAACTGAAGATGGCCAGACGCGTTTTTGAACCGTCGCACACTGGGACAGACTCTTGAAAATGTGGCCAAAAGGGGAAAAAAGGTTTCTAAATTGGAATCTAGGTTGGCTACAGTAATTTTAGCCCTGTTGAATGCCGGTTGTGCGGCAGTTGTTCGTTTCATCCGTTGTATTTCTGGCCAAACGTGGCAATTCCTTGTTAGCGGTGCTTGCAGCCGGCCAGGATATGAATAGTCTTGTCGTTAAAGATAAATTTTTGTGTTCTGTGTGAAATGTAGCGAATATTTTCAATATGGAAGTTGTTCCAGGAGACTGCACTAATTAAAATATTTGTATCATTATTAAATCATTAATTATGCATGCTTTTTTAATCGAGTTAATACAGTAAAATTCACGAGAAAATTGTAAAATGTGCTTATAAAATGGAGATAAGATGAGATTCATCTACATTCCCCTTCCTTTTGCACTGTGCCCGCAAGCATATATTATTTCCTTTGTCAATTAACCTCCAGATCAACCTGGCTTTGAGCCAGGTTTCTAAACGACGCTTTCAAAATGTCGTTAGTGAGGCATCTTGAAAAATGACAATGAAATTAATTAATTATGTGGTACATTCCTACAGTTCAAATTATAATCGATGCCCAGAAGCATTGTAAAGAAAATGAGTAGCAAAAAAACACGGAAACAACGCTTTCTCCTTCACAGTAGAATGAATAACTTAGAAAAGGAAACAGGTCGCCGCGCCGCTTTATCCAGCCATCAAGAAAAGATTGCATTTCGGTTTCATATTTTAAAATGAATATTTTGGTTATTTTTTTAATGAAAATATTAATATCAAGTAACTTTTGTTTCCTTAATAATTATGAAAAATCGAGAAAACTTCTTTAAATGAGGAAGTGTATTACGACAAACACCTCTAACAAATCCAGGCATTCAAAATAGTCATTCACGGGAAAGACATTTCCATTCAGTAGAATTTAAGTATGACCATGATAGATGGTAAAGTGTGCAATGATATCACCAACACAAAATCTGCGCAACGCTGCACTCTCCGCCAGGCAACGTCATCCTTGCTATCCTTTCCTCATCCAACAGATACAATCACAATTACGCACATCACTACTCAATACAGGATGTTTCATGAAGGACATTACAAAATTAAAAATTCTTAGAAATTTACTGAATGAAGATATAGAGCTGCGTTTAGTGTTATTTTGTAGGGAAACATATCAAGTCGTTTTACCTTAAGCTAATGGTGTTGCATGTGGCTTCCGTTGGTTATCCTACATATATCCTATCGGACGTCAGTTTTTTCCCAAACTCGCTGTAGCATTGCAGGTGTAACTCGCTCAGAGGCGGCATAAATTCTTGCTCTAAGTTCAGCTAGAGAAGCCGCCACAGGAGGTACAAACACGATATCCTTGATGAGTCCCCACAGAAAAAATCGAGTGGTGTCATGTCTGGGGAGCGCGGGGCCATGAAATTGGCGCATCACAGCCAATCCACTTACCTGGAAAGCGGTCACTGAGAAAATCCCGGGACGTCAGCCAGGTAGTGGGCTGGTCCACCATCTTGCATGAAGTAAGCATCTCGTTCTTGATCATCGTCATTTACCTGTGGTATTAAAAATTGTAGTAACATATCCAGCACACGATCCCATTGATAGCTCTCTCACGGAAGAAAGGGGCCATACACTTTGTGTTCAGTGCACAAAAAAGTTCAGTTTAGAGCTATGACAAACATGTTGCAATGTTTGATGTGAATTTTCAGTGCCTCAAATCCTACAGTTATGTGTGTTAATCTTGCCACTTAAGTAAAAAGTCGACTTGAGAAAAGATGATTTAGTCCAAGAAATGTTCATCCTCGTGAAAACGATTTAACACATCCGAAGTTCTTGCGAGCAATTTTATCAGTGTCTTTTAATCCTTTTACGATTATCAGTCTGTACGGTTTCAAATGCAAACGGTTGCCCAACACACTCCGAACAGTTGTATGTGGGATTTGCAGTTCTCGAGACTCACGCCGGGTCGATTTCGTATGGCTGTTGACACAACGTTGTCTTACTCGCTTAACAACGCCGTCGGATGTGCTTGGACGATCCGATGTGCAAAACATTTCTGCCACTCATAAATTGTAGGCCTACTAGGAGGATCTTTAGCGTACTCGGCACGGAATTAACGCTGAACTGTTGTCGCCGATCTCGATTCTTCAAAGTAAAACACTCAGCTAGCGCGTTCTGGTCCAGTGAAGACAGCCATCTCTAACGCAACTGCCGTTAGCGCTCCTTACGGTGCGATTCGGCACTAGCGAACTACTCGAGACCAAACTTGATGTATTTCACTACAAATTGACAGTACAATCACCTCTGTAGGTACTACGAATTAATTTATATGAATTAATGTGTATGAAGTTTGAAACTCCCTGTGCGTAAATCATGTACCACACTTCAACTAAGAACGTAACAGACTGAGCAGAGGCTAAGACTGTGCCACGACAAGGCAAAAGATATTTTAACAGTAACACTCTCTCTCTCTGACTTACACAAAGACGACATACAAAAATCAAAATGACACGACCACCTTACAGTTCCTGTGGTATTTTGACATGATAAGAATTTTATCGGGCTCTCGGCAAAATCTTTCGGTCAGTTATGACGGTGGTGGTTCTTATACGCTTCCCGCAATGATCTTTTTACAGTTTCACGAATTTCTACAAATTTGCCTGACGTCATTTGCACCTATCTTGCTGAGGCATATCAACACCTAGAGTTGGCTAATACTTTAGGTGAAAGATCATCAAAACCTTCAAAGAAGTAAAGGAATCATGGTTGTGTTAAGCAGTGACCGGCCTACCAGCGTGATTACCATTAGAGAGCAGCCCTCCTGCCGGCCACGTCACTAGCAGTGGGAGGGGTGAAGAGTCGTTTCGTTCGCGTTGATCGCCCTTTACCCTCGGGAAAGATCTCCAGTACTTACTTGGTTTTACGGCAGACTAAGAGGACTCGGAGCGCTCTTGGAGAGTCTGGAATGAGGAGAAACCTCGGAGATAACCCCCGAGCTCCCAATCCTATCCCGGGAAAGACAAGGCAGGAACCTTTTGCCCCACCTAATAGACCACACCAGCCCTACCCACATGAACGACAGTACTAAAAAATAAAGTGCAGTGTATGTATTCCTGGTTCATCTAGGAATTTGTCCCACTGAGGAATTTTGATGATCATGAAATGTTTACATTAAGCCAAATAGTGATATTTTCCTGACTGGTTGCTATCCACTACGCTCGCATAGAAGTAACACAGCATGCGTTGTCGACACAGCGATCGCGTGATGGCAACGCACATAGCACCATGTGAAATTGTGATTTAATTCTAAGAGGGTAATTCGGAAATATAAAATAAATAAAATAAATAAAATAAATTATTATTTAGATATTAATTATTCTATCTGTATGATGGTGATTGTGATTGCAATTGTATTTGCTTATCTGGAACGTGGACGTTTAATTATTCGGTATCAGACGCTTGACAATGGCTTTTTCGTAAAGGCAATTTTACTCGTAGTTGACCGTGAAATAAAACTGAATAATCGGACTTCGTAATTAAATCGTTTCCAAAGACTGCTGCGGTAGGTGCGGACTCATAATCTAAATCTCAATATTACAATAATTTGCCAGCCATGCCAATACGTCGTACAGAGGTGATTGTCTACTAAACATAAAAAAGTTACACAGTTAGTTAAATCAGATATATTCAATGAATAAGCCTACAGTTCATAATCCTACTTACTTTTATAAATATAAATTCTTTACAGAATCGAGTGCCTAGTGTGGTTGCAACTCGCAGTATTCTTCTATAACATGAAATATGGCGGTGTGCCAGACAATAAAATAAAATACGTGTTTCTCGCACCACTTCAACCAGAGCTCTCTCTTTCTTAATCAAACATAAGAGTAACGTAATTGTGCTTTTGTTTTATCAGCGACACAGCGCTGCAGTTGTGTGCCATAGGCTTTATTTATTTGTCACTGATTATTTATTTAATTAATATTTCGCGTTTCCGAGGAAACTCACGCTCGGCATGCAAATGTGCCTTTATATTGCCCCCTGAATTGCGAGGCGAAAGGACACACCTGCAAGCGAGCAATTCACCTAAAGGCACAAGAAAATCTAAGTTATCTACAACTATTTACATGACTTACATTACACATTATACACATTATATACAAAATTTGAATGACGCGGGTGCACCGTAAAAGTTCTAATGTTGGCAGATAGAGTGCGCGCATGCGCAGAAGTGTCTGTGTGACTCCGTCACTGCCGTTATGTCGTACAGTTAGATCACGCGGCACAGTATTGCAGTTCATATCGTTCGTGTGCGCGCGTTTCTCAGTCGTTGCACAAAGAAAATATTCAAACAAGATTACATATGAAGACTACATTCTATGACAGGTAACTTAGTTTTAAATTTACAATATTTGTTATAACACAATACAACTTAGATTGTTGAATGTTCTTAGTTACATAGTATTGTTTTGAAATACTTCGAAGAAAAATGTCCGTATGTTTCAGGTGCGTTGACCTATACACATCGTGTCGTTATTACAGTTCATATTCATCCGCTGCACAATAATTTTTTTTTCAGGTTAGTATCGTCGTGGTAAAGTTTTTTGATCACAGTAACATCGTTGTATAACAACGTGATTAATACATAAGCGTGTCCATTTCCCATTTCCATTATAGTCGTAGTGATGCAGTTCGTTGTGACTAAAAGCATTGCTTATTACAGATCAGACGTGACCCGTCGAGTAATTGGTCCACGTGCAGTTCGTTTTTTACATTCCGTGGAAGCTTGGTTGCAGAACCTCGGACGGCACATAGCTGGCGTCGATCCTTGGACAGTCCAGGTAAGAGTGTCCGTCACATTTCGAGAACATTTCATTCCCTGAAGTTCCAACCAAAATTCTTCCACCCGTCGTGTTGTTTTCTGGACAGGCACTTTGTGTCCATTTAATCCAGTTAACATCTTGAAGTTGGGTACTGTAGTAATATCACTAGACGATGCACGAATTATGCACTTCACATTTTCAGTTTTTTGCTGAATATAGCTCACCTAAATGTTCGTAGTTATTAATCAAGGAAATCGTTCATCGCGTTTACATAGATACGCTGCATAATGAATGGCATTAACAGTTTCTTTCACATAGGTTTCCGCGTAGTTGCAGAGTTAGTAATGTTCGTTAATGTCCGTGAACAGTGGTTCACTATGCAATGTCTTTTTGGCACTCGTTTTGTTCAAATTTTTTACATAGTAACAGTTACATGATACATCAGTAAAAAAAATAAGTAATTATACATACACACGTCACATATTTTCTTAGCATAAACATAATATAGTTGCACATAAACATGTTTACATCATCATTACATCGCTATAGGTTATTACATTGTGTCACATTTGATTACATGAATTGCAGATATTTACATCCTCTTTAGCGGTTTTGCTGGGATATTATCGATGTTTTTTGTGATGTCATCTGAAATTAAGATAGGTTAGACACAACATTCATTACATCAGTAGGCAAGACCAGGCGTTTTCACTACTCAATAAATATTCAAAATAGTAAGAGAGAGAAAATGTTCGATTCCTCGCGTTTTGTGCGTGTGTGTAGAGTGTCTGTGTGGCCTTGACTACTGATAGATGCTTTTCGTGTTGAGAGATGTGCGTCTAATCTATTTCTCAAAGTAAAAGATCGCTTCACAGATGACGTCTGTCAGTTCGTCAGGTGTCACACCAAGTCAGTGGTACCTTCAGTAACAAATGTTCCGTGAAAAATTAATATGTCATCCACTGCTACGTAATCATAAATTTTACTTTAATATTCCGTCTTTCAGGTGGAGGCGCGCGCTGAAAGAAGAGTTCTTCTGTCTTCAACTGCGTCACTGGAACCGCTGAAATGAAAATTTCTATACTACTTATTATCTGTGTTGTAACAACAGAGTTTTTCGAGTTGCTTAGCAATATTTTGATGGGTATGACTTTGACATTATTCAGCATGAAATGCTCTAAGATCTCGGTGTGCGTATAGCCCAATAATTTTGTTAGTTCTAGGATGTTGTAACAGATACGCACCAGGATGGGGTATGTTAACAATTATATAAGGTCCTTCATATAGCAGACGCCACTTAGCGTTGCGTCGTTTGAGTGCTACAGATTTATGATGAGTACGAAGTAGTACAAGCATTCCTACCTCGAATTTTTGTTTTCTTTTTATTATGTTTCTGTGATGTTTGTTTCGTATTTGTGCGTGATGTGTCAATGTAGTCAATACTTCTTTTATTTTCTGTTCAGGTGTGATTTCCTTGTCTGACAACTTAGGTAATGGTTCTATCCACTGATCGTTCTGTTTGCAATTGAACATGATCTCGTTAGGTGTGTAATTCGTATCGTAAATATTTAAGTTATTGTGTACGTCTTCGAAAAGACTTAGGTAGGACACCCAATTAGTATGTTTTGATGAAATATAGGTCCTCATGAAACGGTTTAATTCTCGGAAAAGTCTCTCAGTCGCGTTACATTGTGGACTAAACCTCGAAATAAATATACTTTTAATGTTATTGTCCTTCAAGAAATTTCTCCATTTGTACCCAGAGTAGTATGCTGCATTTGCAGTGGCGGATTTTAAAGCATAAAGTTTTACATGTTTAGAAAATATATCGTAAAAAGCTAAGATATATTTGACGCCTCCAGAGCTTGCTGGATGCGGTCCACTGATGTCAGTACACAGAATTTCCAGGGGTTTACTGGGTAAAATAGAATGTAAATCTGTTTTTGTGGATAAATTCTGAGGTTTTGATTTTTGACATATGACACATGTTTTCAGTTCCCTGTAAATTTTTCTTCTCATATTGCTAAAATAACAGTATGTGCTGAGCTTTGACAAACACTTTTTCGTCCCATAATGACCCCAAACTAAGTGTGTGTGCCAAATTAGATTACGTTCAGACTCTTTGGGAATGCATACACACCAGTTAGTAGCATTTGGATGTCGGCGGTAAAATAACACATCATTGTGTAACTTGTAATACTTAGTCAAAGGATGATTGTGTTTTTCTATCAGTAATGTTATTATCTTATACCAGTGAGGATCAGATTTTTGTAATTCAGCCATGTTTCTGCACATATCAATATAATATTGGTGATACTGCTTGTCTTGCATTAAGAGAATCCTGTAGTAATTTATATTTTCTAAGTCACTGTTGGTATCATTCATACCTTGTGGAAGTCTAGACAAAGTGTCTGCAATGGTGTTGTCCTTACCTCTTACGTACTTAATTTCAAAAGAGTAGTTCTGAAGTGTAACTGCCCATCGTGATAGTCTAGGATGTACAAGTTTACAAGTTAACAAAAATGTCAGGGCCTGGTGATCGGTGTAAATTACCGTATGTTTTCCAAATAAATAATAATTGAATTTCTTGAATGCCCATACTATGGAAAGTGTTTCTAACTCAGTAGTGGAGTATGTACGCTCACATTCAGTTAGAGTGCGACTCGCAAACCCAATAATTCTTATCTGTTCCTCCTCTTTATTCTTTACAACTTGAAATAAGCAACAGCCCAAGCCAGTACGTGAAGCGTCACAAGTCATACAAAAATCTAAATTGAAATCTGGATGGCTCAATATGTTAACACCCACTAAAGCATGTTTAATTGTATTAAAGTCATTCTGGCACTGTTCCGACCAGATCCAAACTTGATTCTTTCTGAGTAGATTTAGCAGATGTTTACTGTTCAAAAGTGGTTGTGGCAAAAAACGTCTGAAAAATGAACATAGCCCAAGGAATGATTTTAACTGCTTTTTAGTTCGAGGGCTAGGAAAGTTTCTGATAGCATCTAATTTGATGGGATCAGGACGTATGCCCTGTGAATTAATGATATGTCCTAAATATTTTATCTCACTGCAACCAAATTTTGATTTTCTTAGGTTGACTATGACTCCAGCTTGTGCAAATTTTTCTAAAATTCTTTGAAGTGTGTCAACGTGTTCATTCCAAGATTGTGTAGCTATCAGTATATCATCTACATAGTGTGTGACTGTCTCAACTAAATCGTCGCCAAGCACGGTATCCAGGGCTGTAATGAATACCCCAGAGCTGACATTCAGTCCGAAGGGTAGAACACAAAACTGATAGGTTCGCCCCCCGAACATAAATGCAGTATATTTCCGAGAATCAGGAGTGATACCCACCTGCCAAAATGAATTAGCGAGATCTATTGTGGAAAAATATTTTGCATCTAGAAATTTCTGTAATTGCTCTTCTAAATTTTCAGGTTTTGTGTGAACCGGTAAAATTATTTCATTAATAGCTCGTGCGTCTAACACTAACCTAATGCTTCCATTTGATTTTTTGACAACAAGTAGAGGACTACAATAAGGTGAGGTGGATGGTTCAATGACCTTCCAGTCTAACATTTGTTTTAATTCTTGCCACACAGCAGGTCGCTGAGATAACGGTACGTTATATGTCTTATGGTAGAAGATCTTGTGAGGCTTAACTTCAATCTTGTACACATACGTGTTGATAACACCTAATCGTTTGGTAAAAACTTGTAAATATTTGGATAACACTTCCTGTAGTTTTATACGTTCATGTACACTGAGAGCTGTAGCTTCACTTATCTTATGATCAAGCAATGTTTTCAAGTCCATTAGCTCTGTGTCAGATGAGTGTGTTTGCATGTCTTGAATGTCATTGTCAAGTACTAACTGAACCTTGTACCCTGTACAGTGTTTGTCATGCTTTAGAGTTCTCCTGTCCAAATCAATAATAATTACACTGCTTTTATCATTTAAAATACATTTACCTTTGGAGAAGTCTATAATGCAGTCCTTCTCGCTCATAATATCTATTCCTAATATGCAATTTGTCACAAGGTTTTGTACAACCAGGAATGGCCATTGTACGGTTCCATTACCTATTTTAACGTTTACAAAAACTTGCTTCGTAACCCTACATGACTTATTACCTAGTGCAGTAGTTATTTTACAGTTTTGGGCAGGGAACTCAGGCACAGGTTCCAATTCACACATCTTTTTATAGAAATTAAAAGACAAAACGCTCACAGCTGCACCTTTATCTAGGATAATAGTAGTTGGAATCCCACCTACTACACCAGTAGTAGATGCTAAAACAATTTCATTTGTGTTTAAACGACATTGTGTACTGTCTTGTAAAAGTTCATCTGATATATTGTTATTGTGGTTGTATCTTATAAATAAAACAGGTAGTTTTTGTTTAGAATTATTCGGCATATCATTATTCTGTTGTTCAAGTGTGGTGTCAAATAACTGATTAACATTGAAGTCGCCCCCCAAGAATTCTTCAGCCACGACCTGGGGCAAAGTAGTGACTGTTTCTAGTTTGTTGGATTAGCATTTGTACTAGGTACTGACACAGATTGAGGTTGTGCATCAGGTGTCATTTCTATTATATTCACATTCGGATATTGCCTATTATGATCTCCAAACTTTTGCGGTTGTTGTTGCTGTTGCGCATTATAACTTACCTGTCGGTCGTAAGGTATGCTCCAATTTTGACCTGGTGGCTGCTGTGGTAAAGCAGAGTTTGAATGAAAGTACTGATCGTTACGAGTCCAACCTTGATGCTGTCTTGGCTCGTAGTTATTATTATTTCTATTTCTGTTTGTGTTTTTGTTATTACCTTTGTATCCGTTGTTACCGTTGTAGTTATTACCGCGGTGCCTTTTGTATGGATTGCCGCATGAAATGTTATTACTGTTGTAACTATTGTTTGTATTGGAATACGCGTGTTGATTTTGATTTCCGTACTGAGACGGCATGTGAGTTTGCTGTTTTTGTTGTACCGCGTATCCAACTGTGGGCGCGCCAGAATTGAGTTGGCAAGCCTGCATGTTTTGCATACCACTAGTGTAAACATTGTGGCTGCTGTTTTGCCGCGCGAAGCGCTGATCTTCAAGTAACATGTCAACCGAATCTAAGGCTGTTAAAAAATAATCTGAATCGTCATCCGGGATATGTAGGAGTTTTTCTTTAATGTTGAAAGGCAATTTGGCCTTCAACGCACGGAGTATATCACGCGTTGCGACTGGTTCGTCTAAAAAATGTCCCATGTTCAAGTATTTTTCAAAATATCTGCGTAAGTTACCATTTTTACTGTTAAAAGTTTCAGGTTCTAAAATTTGTCTTCTGAGTCGCTCCTGGACGGATTGCGACCAGAATTTGTTCAGAAAAGCACGCTCAAACTCACTGTACGTGGTACATACGTCAGCTTGACTGTATGCCCAGACAGCTGCATCGCCTTGGATGTAACCGACAATATATGAAATCTTTTTCCGGTCACTCCAAGTGCGTGGAAATGCGTTACTAAAAGATTTAAGAAAAATCACCGGATGAATGGTTCGTTTTTCTGGGATAAAAATCTGAAATTGCCTGTGTTTCATTAGGCTTTCATCTTCCTTCGCATTGTGATATGGATTTATTCCACTGTAATTACTGGTATGTTCAGCTGGCGAGTAATCACGATAATGTTGCTGTGGTTTACCATGATAATAGCTTGTGTTTGTGTTTCCACATCGTGGTATGTGTTGTAGTCGTGGTGTGTTTTGTTCTTGTGTATTTGTCGTGTGCGGAATGTGTGTATCATACTCGAATGTATATTGGTTTCTGAACTGTACATTTTGACTGATATTTTCGTTACATTCAGACTGTAGTTGATCGGTGAATTGTCTCATGGGTGCAGTGACGGATTGTACTGCGTCACTGATCAGCTGTTTGTTATTAGTAATGTATTGCGCTACGGAGTCGTGCACAATTGTTGGTAAATTTTCACGTAAGCATCTATCAAAATGTTTGTCTTTGTTCTCAACCCAATCATGAAATTCTTTATTAATATTTTGAAAATGAGCTGTGGCATCTGATTGTAAGATGTCAGTCAGGTGTTGTTCAACATTGTCAAATTTACTCTGTACGTCAGTAATTCGTTTTTCAAGGTTGTCATGTACTGAAGGATATGTTTGAATTTGTTCAGTAAGAACTTCACACGTGACATTAAGGTTTTTTACTTGTGTCTGTAAAAGTGCTACGTCAGTTGTAGTCTTTTCTTGTCTCGTATTGAGCTGGTAAAATTTAGTACTGAGTTCGGTCATCTGTTTGGTCAGTGTGGCGTCTATAAGTTCCACACGTTTACACAAAGTGTCATTACCTATCTTGATTGCTATGAGATCAGATTTGATTTCGTCATTTTGTGTTTTTAACTGTTCATTTTGTGTCTCTAATTGTGCCTTTAAGGTTGCCATGTTTTCGGCGTTCTGTTTCCTTATGGTTGCCATATTTTCTGCGTTTTGTTTCATTAGCATTTGTAACATGTCGGCAACGTTTACCGTTTGCAAGGTCTCTCCCCCGCCGCGTCATTAGACGTGACGTCATGCATTAACATGGGCTCTGATTGAGATTTTGAAATTTTTGTAGTGGACGGCCTATCGTCAAAATTTTCGTCAACACTTGCGTCAATGTTTGATGAATCGTCACTACCGGTTGCTGTCGTAAAGTCATTTTCTAACACATGTCTCACGTCCGAGTCGGATTGCGTCTGAATAGTACGTCCTTGCTGTTCCATTTTTGCGTATTGTTTTCTAGTTATTACCATGCCACACGTGATATATGTTTCAAGAAAATTTTTGACACTGATTTTAAAATAAAATGTAGTTGAGCATGAATCGCTCGTAGCAACAATGGCTGTCTGTTAATTTAAAAATATAAACTGAATTTGAGATTATTGGTAATGGCTGCTGGCCATGTTACATGATATCGTACAGAAGTCAGCCATATTGTACACTCGTGTATTGGTATTGTTGCATACGTTATTGTTTAGGGAAAAGTACTGAGAATGAAATTTATCACTGAAACTGTTATGCAGAAAAGAAACACTACAGAATTTACTGAAAAGCTAATACACTGAATTATACGTCTGGTCAAGCCTGCTAATGCAAAGATGCTGCGTCTTACCTTATTTTGCTGGAAGCTTCTTTGCGTCTTCCGGCAAAATTTCAGAATTGGAAAATATCTTCAGATTTTGTTATCTCTCATACATTGACGTCCAGGTCCAGAAAGTTGATTTTTTACATGAAACAAAGAGAACAATGTAACAAATGACAAAATAACAAGTCCTGTCACGGTCGCCAATATAAAATAAATAAAATAAATAAAATAAATTATTATTTAGATATTAATTATTCTATCTGTATGATGGTGATTGTGATTGCAATTGTATTTGCTTATCTGGAACGTGGACGTTTAATTATTCGGTATCAGACGCTTGACAATGGCTTTTTCGTAAAGGCAATGTTACTCGTAGTTGACCATGAAATAAAACTGAATAATCGGACTTCGTAATTAAATCGTTTCCAAAGACTGCTGCAGTAGGTGCGGACTCATAATCTAAATCTCAATATTACAATAATTTGCCAGCCATGCCAATACGTCGTACAGAGGTGATTGTCTACTAAACATAAAAAAGTTACACAGTTAGTTAAATCAGATATATTCAATGAATAAGCCTACAGTTCATAATCCTACTTACTTTTATAAATATAAATTCTTTACAGAATCGAGTGCCTAGTGTGGTTGCAACTCGCAGTATTCTTCTATAACATGAAATATGGCGGTGTGCCAGACAATAAAATAAAATACGTGCTTCTCGCACCACTTCAACCAGAGCTCTCTCTTTCTTCATCAAACATAAGAGTAACGTAATTGTGCTTTTGTTTTATCAGCGACACAGCGCTGCAGTTGTGTGCCATAGGCTTTATTTATTTGTCACTGATTATTTATTTAATTAATATTTCGCGTTTCCGAGGAAACTCACGCTCGGCATGCAAATGTGCCTTTATAGAAAGTAAGGTCCGATCGTTAATGAACTGGAAATCACTGCGAAAATCAAAAATGTTTATTTGCAACCGTGAGCTACATAGTCACCGCTGCGTCTTAAAAATCTTCACAGCGTTCTACCAGCTTTACAATACCCTCGTCACAGAAGGTAACAGCCTGTACATTAAGCCATGAACAGCTGCGTCGCCAATCTTGCAAGAAAACGCTTTTCATGTGGAAATGTGTATGCAAAATGATGGCACCACGTTCTTTTCAAATTCCTAAAATCTTGGATATTTCATGTGCCGACGTTCGAGAGACATATTGGGCTCTTTTTCGATAACGTATGGTGTGACATTTTTCGGACCTACTTCACGAGGATCACATTGGTCAATTTCACGGCCCCGTTTAAATTTGAGACCCCATTTCTTCACGGTGGATGGAAAAGGGTCATCATATACACTTACGAAAACAGAACGAATTTCTGTTGGCGTCAAACACTGCTTTACTATACCCCTATTTTTGACGACTATTTTTCTCTATTTCTGATAATTCACGCGCCCGCCTACAGCCAACATCTGGATGAAATGACTTGTAATTTAACACGTAGCCTGCAGAAGGTTGTAGTAACTACTGGGGAAAATGATCACACACCCAGCGCGGCGATCTGTTGGAAGACCGAAAACTTCAGACAACCCTAGTACATTCGCTTCTTAACGTAAGAGCATTCGCTATACGCATGAAGCATGCAAATCACGGCATAATTGTAATGACTGTAGTAGTAGCAACGGCTGGTAATGCCAGTATTACATGTACGTGGTCGTTGCTCTCTGTGATCATTGTACGCTGAATGTTAATACTGGAGAGTACCATTCAGAAACGTTATTCAGTGCTAAACCATAGCACTACGGAAACATTCGCAACGTAATTCTGGAGAAGATAATGCCCATTCTGATGTTCACAGGCCATTTTGTATACTGTCACGTAATATGCATAAATAGATTGCCATACTTACCTTCCAGTTTGTTTGAAGAAAAGGTAAGGAATAAAATTTTGTGACCCTGCTGTTCCGTAAAAACTACTCGGAATTTTTCAGTGTTAATCCCTCATGTTTTTCTTTTCCTTGTGCCTTTGTCTCACATCAGTGCAGGGTCGGTGTGGGTATTAACAGATTTGACGTATTTAAATTAAGGTATAACCAAATGTGGCCATGTGCCCTTCTTGTCGTCAACCTGTTAACCTCCCCTCTTCCCCCCACCAAGGAAAGAATATCTGTGCCACAACCGACACTGTGTTTTGCTACTCTTCTGAAAGTGGTCAACAGTTGTTTAAATGTATGCGAACGGTGTAACTGTCGTAGGACTTGGGTACCAGCCCAGCATTAACCTAGTGGAATGTGGAAAATCGTCTGAAAGCCACATCCAGGCTGGCCTTCAATCCGGGGATGCCGCAAATCCCCTCCCAGAAGTAAGCAGCAAAATTTCCCCGGGAAGCGATTTCTCCCAAACCGATTTTCATATTTTTGGGGCCCTTTTTGTACAATCATGGGTCCGCAGGCAACAGCAAAAATTTTTCCATCAACGCATTGACTGTCTTGTCTTATTGTGGGAGAAACGGCGATTTCTTTTAAATTAATACTTACTTACATTTCTTCAGTCAGTCTTGTTTTCATTTGACTACCTATTACGTGATCTCCGTGCGTATTTGTGATTAACAACATCTATTAATTCAAAGGTCATTCCATTTATATTGCACATAAATACGATTCGTCGATCGACAACTTGCCTTTGTTCATTTTACAGTACGTCGTGCACTTTTCTGCAGGTTCCGTTTCCGGTAGGAGTCCAGTAGAACTGAACTGCATTCTTGCGGTACAGTCCTTTAATTTTCTAATTTCTCACACATTTAAATACAGTTTAGCAGATCGTTAGCATTCTTGTTTTCTGGTGAATTATTAAGTAACTCGTTCATTTTGCCATGTTAGTGGCAGCCAGCATCAATGAAGTCTTTATTACCTAAAAGTTTCTTTCAATCACCTCTCACATAAATTATTAAATAACTACACAGGATTATACTGACTGGTCTTTACCAGCTCTCCACGAATGGCGCCCCTAGTAGAGGAATATCGTACAGATGATGACTCTTAGCATCAAAATGGTTCAAATGGCTGTGAGCACTATGGAACTTAACTTCTGAGATCATCAGTCCCCTATAACTTAGAACTACTTAAACCTAACTAACCTAAGGACATCACAAATATCCATGCCCGAGGCAGGATTCAAACCTGCGACCGTAGCGGTCGCGCGGTTCCAGACTGTAGCGCTTAGAGCCGCTCGGCGACTCCGGCCGGCTTCTTAGCATCATTTGACGCTGCAGTATTCATGGGATATTGGTAACGACTAGCCAGTAGAATGAACTATAGCTATTAAATACTTTATGTGAGATGTGACTCAAATTATCTTTATGGCTATTTCTTAACTAGTCCCATACCGACACTAATTCAACTCACACACTTACATAGTACTAGAGAAGTAAATAAGCACACAGGCTCTTCTGACAGTTGCTGCTCAGTTACAGTGTGGGTTGGAAATGACATCCACGGACAGCTATATCAATCTCAACCCGCTTAATTTTATTGGAAAACACTTTCTGCAGATTAGATTGTGATATGCTTTTCAAGTACATAGTCATTTCAGTTTTCAAGTCACGAACAATGTTTGTGCCATTCTGGTACACTATAGTTTATCCTGCTCCCCAGAGAAAATAGTGTGGTTAAGTATGGCCCGGCAAGAGCGCGAACCAAAGGTTTTTTGAGATGACACATTAGACAAAACTCTTTCAAATGGTTTAAATGTCTCTGAAGACTATGGGACTTAACATCTGTCATGAGTCCGAGAACTTGGAACTACTTAAACCTAACTAACCTAAGGACATCACACACATCCATGCCCGAGGCAGGATTCGAACCTGCGACAGCAGCAGCCACGTGGTTCCAGACTGAAGCGCCTACAACTGCTCGGCCACAGCGGCCGGTGTTTCAAGCACAGTAAAAGGATTTCCGGCTGACCGGAATCGCGTACTTTCTGTATTAACATAAACTGAGAGGTGGACCTTGACCTATTCTGCATAGGAGATGTTAACAAAAATATCAGTGGTATCCCACCCAGTAAAAGATGTAATTCCTTTGCAGTAAACGATTCGGTTTTCATAATATGCATCTTCGAATTTATGCAATGCTGACTACACTGGATCAATTTCAGTGATCGCCTATCCTTACATCGCGATTGTGAGCCCGATATATTTTTCTTGTATCGACTCGTGCAATGACTTTTCTGGGCTCGGTTGCGTCGAGTCAGAAATATCGAGCAACTTTTGTTCGTTTGGTTGGTCCGGCATCTAATATTAAGCTTGTGATTGGAAATATTTCGAGGAGTCGACGGTCTGCATTACGATGAGGTACAGTTGTCTCCGGTAACCTCCTGCACTAAATCTGTGCATTTATCGCCTTTTCAACGAGAAAAATTTGTTCCTCTCTTGAAAACATCATTATTAATAGCTTTTATCAAATGAAGCAAACAGTTAAGTGTTACCCAACAACAGAACGAATTGAAAAGCAATTGCTTGTCTAGGAAAAAACAGTTCTATCAATTGGTTAAAGTGGCTCTAAGCACTATGGGACGTAACATCTGAGGTCATCAGTCCCCTAGACTTAGAACTACTTAAACCTAACTAAACTAAGGACATTACACGCACCCATGTCCGAACCTGCGACCGTAGTAGCAGCGCGGTTCCGGACTGAAGCGCCTAGTACCTCTCGGCCACACGGCTCGGCAAACAGTTCTATTAACTTGTGTCCTGCCAACGCTGTTTCGAACTGCCAAAGTAATCTACGTATGTAGTCCATTGAGACGGGGGTTACGATTAATCAAGGAAAACACCCAGTCGGGAAACGGGGCCAAAATTAGTTGGTTACTGTCGAGTTGCAATTTACAATTTCTTTATTGATTACTTCAACCATTAAAAGTAATTTCTTTATCACTTGACCAGGAACAGATCCAAAAAAGCTAGGAGGCATGAGTGCCTTTTCAAAACAATTTACTTTACAGTTAACGGCCAAGCCATTTTACTTAAAACCGACTTTGATAAAACATTTGATAACAAATCAAAATTTGCGAAGTAATGAAATTAAAAACTTTACTTTACCGTTAATAGCCAAGCCATTTTACTTAAAACAGACTTTGATAAAGCATTCAATAACAAAATTCCACCTTTCCAGCTAATGAAACAAAAACCACCAATTTGCATACAATTTCGCTACCGAACATGTAGGGAGCCAACGTCTTTTAAACTTTGACACAACAAGATATTAAATTAGAAGGGCTCGCTAACAGGGAGGCAGAACTAGCATTTTCAAAGGATGCAAAGAAGATTAAAACCATCAAAGTAAAGATACAGCCATTTACCTTTTACAATAACTAACAATTTTGAAGCCACGTAACTTTAAAAACCCACCAATGAAAGGCAAACTTAACCTTTTTAAACAGTGACCAAAAAACCATTAGAGTAAAATACAACCATTTAACATTTTACAATAACTAATGACTTTAATAGCATGTCCTGCCACCAAAATGTCTTGGGACAGAAATAATTAACCGAACGTGTGTAAGGGCGGGCACAATTGTCTCCCGAAGGATGCTCAGGCTACAAGCGGACTAACAGACCCACAACGCCTCACATTCAGCAATCACATCGATCTCACGCGAGGCCAGGGGAGGAGGAGGAATCAAATCAGGAACCATAATCCCTGCCAAAAATACACTTCCTACCGGCAGTACTAATAAGAAGCGGAAAAGATCACTGTCTATAAATAAACCGGCGACAGGGACAGGAAATCCGAACGCAGGAGGCCACAAGGCAGAAAAGACGATGGTTGCACAAACCAAAATTCTACAATTAACGTGTAAACCTTTAACCAACTTAACTTGAAGTTTATCAGAGAAACAACAGGTGAACTCCGATGCAAAGGTTCCTCACACCCGACCGTGTACACGTCGCCAGCGTACCCAACTGGGTACAGTCACGCAGCCACACGCTCTGTCACCGGAGCCCTCGTCTTCTCTGCACCCACGGCGGCGAAATACCACCCCTCAGGTTAGTTGGGTTACTAGTCCATCATTCCCGCCTCCAGACGGAAAATTTAAAGACATGCGTTGCTGTTCCCACCCAGTAGTGACTCGGAACCACAGCAGTTGTCCCCGGGTGCTCACAGCGAGATCTTACATCCTTGTCCCGTCAACTCGTCCCACTCGTCTCGCACCGCCAGGATAAACCACGCGGTTTCTCGGAACAACAGCCAACTCCCCACCGCCACGCCACGCCGCGGTCTCATCGTACGGCATTCTCTAATTCCCGATTTTAAAAACCGACCGACCGACTCGTTACCGTTAGACAACCAACCGGCCATCCCCCAAAGATCTTATTCCCTTACACAAGGCTAACAGGAAGCAACGACTCGAAGATCGATAAGACCAGACACGCCCCCAGGGGGGAATCTCAACAGAATCGTACGCAGCATAACGATAAATATGAAAGAATCAGTTATCGATGGAATGGAAGGACTCAGAACAATCTTTACAGCGCGATATATGTTGAGAGCTGACGCACGGGTCATCCAGAGCCTAGTGCACAGCAACTTCACGAATGCACCCTACTCTGTGTAGTATACATGAGACAAAACAAAATACACACACAACATAGGAATTACCTGAATGTGACGGATATCTGTACACGCGACGTACATGTACACAGAAACAAATGATTACAATTTCAAAAAAATTGGAATTTATCCTAGAGCGAGCAAATCAGTAACACTTTGGTCCACTTCTGGTCCCTATGCAAGCAGTTATTCTGCGTGTCACTGATTTATAGAAATGTTAGATGTCCTGCTTTGCGTGTCACTGATTGATAGAATTGTTAGATGTCCTCCTAAGGGATACCGTGGCACATTCTGTGCAACTGGCGCGTCAGATCGTCAAAACCACAATGGGTCGAGAGCCCTGCCGATAATGCTCCAGACGTTCTCATCTGCGGAGAGATCTGGTGACCTTGCTGGAAAAGTTAGGGTTTGACAAACATGAAGACAAGCAGTAGAAACTCTCGCCCTATGTAAGTGGGAATTATCTTGCTGAAATGTAAGTCTAGGATAGCTTGTCGAGGCGTAGATTATCGTCGACGTAACGCTGTGCTGTAAAGGTGCCGAGTATGACAACCAAAGGGATCTTACCATGAAAAAAATTGGACCCCAGAAGATCACCTCTGGTTGTCTGGCAATATGGCGGGCGACAGTCAGGTTGGTATAATACCGCTTACCTAGTGGCAATTTCCAGACACGTCTTCGCTGTAGATTGGTGCTCGTTTCGGAGCGGTACTCATCACTGAAAACATTTCTACTCTAGTCAATGCGATTCCAAGGTTAAATTTGAGAAATTCTTTCTTTTCAAAAAAAATCATTCCATTCTTTTGAAATTGAAATCAAATGTTTGTCTTTACATGTAATTTCCGACCCATTAGAATAATTCCTCCTTCGTAAGTCTTCCCTTTTTTTATCCTTAGAGTTTGTAAGTAACAAGATACGCCATGTCAAATTTCTATTCCACTTTTCACTCTTCACGAATATCGGTAATTTTTCAGTATTCCCTTGTATTCATAGTGTTATGTCAAAGATGCTTCAGGCATCGATACGGCGCTTTGCGTTCGAACCTGGTCCTTGTGATTAGCCGAACGGATCTGGCCAGAGATAGCGCCTACCGCCTCGCCTAGGCAAAGGACGGAGCAGAGGGCTGAAGCAGGGGATGGGGGTGGGGATTTGGTCGGCAGGGGGAGGGAGCGCCGATGTCGCCGTGACGTATGCGCCGTATGACAGGCAATTTCCGGCGGCGGGCCATTGATGGAACTTAATTTGGCACGGGAGGGAGGAACAGCGAGTGGCTGAGCACACAGGCCCGGCTCGAGCTGCGATCCCCGCGTACCGGCAGGAAGCCGGGGGCGGGCTGTCCGGGCACGAGAGGGAGGGGGCAGTCAGAGGCGGAGGGAGGCGGCTTCCGAGGAGCACCAGTGGAGTTGGAAGGGAACAGCGATGAGGACATTTCTAGATCGTGTTTTTTTCAAGTCTGAGGCACATGTCGTGTCATTTACACGTGCAATCCCGTCCTAATTATAATTGTTTTACATTCTATTGAAATTTTCCTTTCGTTTCTGAAATTAACTTTGTACCAATAATTAAATCATTAACACCTGCAAGTTCCTTGGCTTTTCGTCTTCTTATATGACAAGGGTTGGCAAGAATGCCGATCATTTGCCACGCCGGGCATTTGCCACACTTGCCCCTTCGCCAGGTAGCGATCCCCTTCCTCGAACTTCTTCTGTCCGCTTTCAAACCGCCGTCTCCACATCTTACTCGATACAACCAGTACACAACGGACCTTCTTCTTCGACATCTTGGCGAAATACAGAACTTTTTTTCCCAAATCGAAATATTTATAGCTTTTGGGAAACGAAAGCAATGCCGACAATTATGTCAGTATGTAATTAGTTCTTCCAAGTATAAATATAGATCCCTCTGTCTCTACGGTAGCTTTCTTTCACGCTTACTGATTGCGATAGAAACAGTCCATCGGCAGTGGAGCAACAAGAAAGGAACAATGTAAAGAGAATGCGAATGTACGCTAATCATTTCTTTTTGATCACTGCATTTGTACCTACTTTAATTACTACAACCACATGCCCAAAAGACAATAAGGAAAGAAGAAATGGGAATGGGAATGTTTGACATGTCATCTAAACTCGACATAAAATTTTAAAATGTTATAAATAAGAAAATGAAGTAATACAGAATGCTATGCTTCTAAGGTACGTTGTTGCCCTACACTGTTTAGCTCTGGTATTTACAGGGTCACAGAGAAAGCATCCTTGGTTTTGGAGGGAAAAGCCGTGATTGTAATGATCTGCACTACAACAGAAACAAGAAGCACAACTTAAGGAAAAATAATGTAATATGTGTTTCAACTCACAAGCGACACTGAAGCAGGTAGTTCCTGTGACTTACTATGGGCAGAAGTTATATTCGACAACCGGAATAAATTAATAACTGGCTCCTTTTACCGACCCCCGGTCTCAGATGAAACAGTTGCTGAACATTTCAAAGAAAACTTGAGTCTCATCACACATAGGCACTCTACTCATACAATTATTCTTGGCAGTGACTTCAATCTACCTTCCGTATGTTGACAAAAATACATTTTGTAAGCCTATTGTAGATGAGAAAACAACTTCTGTAATTGTTCTAAACACTTCTTTTGAAATTATTTTGAGCAATTAGTTCACAATGCCATTCAAATTGCAAAATGGTTACGAAAACACACTTGACCTCTTAGACACAAATAATCCTGAGCATCACGACGGATACAGGGATTAGTGAACACACAGTCGAGGAGGCTCAATTCCGTAACAAAGAAATTCACCAAAACTAAACGCGAAATACACTCCTGGAAATTGAAATAAGAACACCGTGAATTCATTGTCCCAGGAAGGGGAAACTTTATTGACACATTCCTGGGGTCAGATACATCACATGATCACACTGACAGAACCACAGGCACATAGACACAGGCAACAGAGCATGCACAATGTCGGCACTAGTACAGTGTATATCCACCTTTCGCAGCAATGCAGGCTGCTATTCTCCCATGGAGACGATCGTAGAGATGCTGGATGTAGTCCTGTGGAACGGCTTGCCATGCCATTTCCACCTGGCGCCTCAGTTGGACCAGCGTTCGTGCTGGACGTGCAGACCGCGTGAGACGACGCTTCATCCAGTCCCAAACATGCTCAATGGGGGACAGATCCGGAGATCTTGCTGGCCAGGGTAGTTGACTTACACCTTCTAGAGCACGTTGGGTGGCACGGGATACATGCGGAAGTGCATTGTCCTGTTGGAACAGCAAGTTCCCTTGCCGGTCTCGGAATGGAAGAACGATGGGTTCGCTGACGGTTTGGATGTACCGTGCACTATTCAGTGTCCCCTCGACGATCACCAGTGGTGTACGGCCAGTGTAGGAGATCGCTCCCCACACCATGATGCCGGGTGTTGGCCCTGTGTGCCTCGGTCGTATGCAGTCCTGATTGTGGCGCTCACCTGCACGGCGCCAAACACGCATACGACCATCATTGGCACCAAGGCAGAAGCGACTCTCATCGCTGAAGACGACAGTCTCCATTCGTCCCTCCATTCACGCCTGTCGCGACACCACTGGAGGCGGGCTGCACGATGTTGGGGCGTGAGCGGAAGACGGCCTAACGGTGTGCGGGACCGTAGCCCAGCTTCATGGAGACGGTTGCGAATGGTCCTCGCCGATACCCCAGGAGCAACAGTGTCCCTAATTTGCTGGGAAGTGGCCGTGCGGTCCCCTACGGCACTGCGTAGGATCCTACGGTCTTGGCGTGCATCCGTGCGTCGCTGCGGTCCGGTCCCAGGTCGACGGGCACGTGCATCTTCCGCCGACCACTGGCGACAACATCGATGTACTGTGGAGACCTCACGCCCCACGTGCTGAGCAATTCGGCGGTACGTCCACCTGGCCTCCCGCATGCCCACTATACACCCTCGCTCAAAGTCCGTCAACTGCACATACGGTTCACGTCCACGCTGTCGCGGCATGCTACCAGTGTTAAAGACTGCGGTGGAGCTCCGTATGCCACGGCAAACTGGCTGACACTGACGGCGGCGGTGCACAAATGCTGCGCAGCTAGCGCCATTCGACGGCCAACACCGCGGTTCCTGGTGTGTCCGCTGTGCCGTGCGTGTGATCATTGCTTGTACAGCCCTCTCGCAGTGTCCGGAGCAAGTATAGTGGGTCTGACACACCGGTGTCAATGTGTTCTTTTTTCCATTTCCAGGAGTGTACATCTGTTCATAAAAGCAGCTAAAAATTCGATTGACGGCTTTCTAAGAGACAGTCTCCAATCCTTCCAAACTACTCAGTGACAACCATATGTGGCTTAAGTTCATAGAAATAGTAGCAACAGCATTCGAGAGATTCATACCAAATAAATTAATAAGAGATGGAACTGATCCCCCATGGTACACAAAACACGATAGAAAGCTGCTGCAGGAGCACCGAAAAAGGCACGTATAATTTAGACGAACGCAAAATCTCCAAGATTGGCGAAGTTTTACTGAGGCTCGAAATTTGATACGGATTTCATTGCGAGATGCATTTAATAGTTTCCACAACGAAAGTCTCTCTAGAAATGTGGCAGAAAATCCAAAGAGATTCTGGTCCTAAGTTAAGTTAGCAAGCGGAAATGCTCAGTAAGTACCTTTACTGCGCGACAGCGATGAAGAAGAGGAACGGGAGACAAGGGACCCAACCCTTCGAAGCAGGTAAAATCGTGGCAAATGCCCGGCGTGGCAAATGTGGGGCGTGGCAAATGTCCGCACACCGTTGGCAATACTCCCACCCTCTGCGATTTACGAGATCGCAAGAGAAAGAGTGTTTATCTCGACAGTAACAATACGGAGCGGGCAGAGGAAGCAGACAGTTACGATGGATTTCCTCGTAAACAGACGTCCGCAGCTTGTCTGGCATATGCCCTTAGGTTTATGCTCTGAAGGACTGTTAATCGGACGTCTCTTTCCTGCTGGGCGGTACGATGGAAAAATGTGCAATTGTGGTGTGCTTAGCGAGCCCGGGTTGCGCATACTTTCGTGCTAAAAGGTACTGCCATATTTGCTGAGTTCCGTCTTAGTTGGCAGTGAACTGTAATGAGACCACCGACAGACTGTGTTCCTGTCTTAAAGCATTCTGCTTGCGATTTTCTTAATCCGAGTTACACTCACGGCATTCAGGATGTGTGCTGACATTTACTTGGCCAGCAGTTGTAGTGAAACGAAGAAATTCTTTAACTCCCTTGATGTTAAGAACAGCCTACTATATATATATATATATATATATATATATATATATATATATATATATATATATATATAGGGTGGTCAGAAAATGTGTGAAATGCTTGTAAGGATGTCACAGGGCAGGTTGTACTGAGACATAAATGTTAAGAAAGAAATTCGGCCGGCCGTGGTAACCGAGCGGTTCTAGGCGCTCCAGTCTGGAACCGCGCTACCGCTACGGTCGCAGGTTCGAATCCTGCCTCGGGCATGGATGTGTGTGATGTCCTTAGGTTAGTTAGGTTTAAGTAATTCTAAGTTCTAGGTGACTCATGACCTCAGATGTTGAGTCCCATAATGCTCAGACCCATTTGAACCATTTTGAAAGAAATTCGATACGTTGCCCCGTTTCCGAGTCATTTAGCATTGAAGTTAGCCAATCGGGGCATCGCGCGAGTGAATTCCAGTTTCAGCTAACGGGTCAAAGCACTCGTTGGGCAACACCGCCCCTGGCAGGCCGCTTGAATGCGAGCGAGCGACGCCCCGATTGGCCAACTTCAATGGTAAATAATTTGGAAACGGAGCAACGTATCGAATTACTTTCTTAACATTTATGTCTCAGTACAACCTGCCCTGTAACATCCCTACAAGTATTTCACACATTTTCTGACCACCATATATATATATATATATATATATATATATATATATATATATATATATATATATATATATATAAAATAATCTGTTGAAAGTTCGATTCCCCTTACATTTATTGCTTGAAAGAATTGATGCGCTAAATGCCAGACACATGTGAGAAGGAGATTGACGCCGGTGCAGCACTCAAAACAAAACAAAAAATGGCTCTGAGCACTATGGGACTTAACATCTCAGGTCATCAGTCCCCTAGAACTTAGAACTACGTAAACCTAACTAACCTAAGGACATCACACACATCCATGCCCGAGGCAGGATTCGAACCTGCGACCACAGCGGTCGCGCGCTTCCAGACTGATGCGTCTAGCACCGCTCGGCCACCAGCGGCCGGCTTGCATCACTCAGTCTACAAGGTAAGCTAACGTTATTTATGCCTTACATTATTATGAATGTACTGTATCTCTTATACGAGCATTGTCTAATGATAGTTCGGCGTGGTGAAAGATAGGTTTGCTCACTATGGCTGTAACAGTTTCTAAGATGCTTGATGCCCTATTTATGGGTAATAATGTGCTGAAGAGAATTATATAATCAAGAATTTCCTTTGATTCTTATGGTTGGATGAGCGTATTGGCTGCTTTAGTCTTTCACAGTTGAGCCGCACTTTTCGACCTGTTTAAACTAAAGTATGTTTTACTCAAGAAACGCCTTTGAGCACCGGGATGTCGTCATGAGTACGAAGAGGTGCCGTAAGTCATCGCCTACGTGCGAACGATGAACTTCTCTCCCAATGGCTGCCAGCCACAAATTGAGCAGCTATGGGCCGCACTAAGAGCGCGAGAAATAGCACGAGTAACGACATAGATACTGCATTGCCGTGCTGGACAACTCGGCACACTTGTGTGTGGGGGGTAACTCGACCATTCACGTCAGAAGACGCCTGAGTATCAGCAATTAGAGAGGTGAATATCCGCTGTGCAGCGTCATTAAAACCAATAGCCGTCAACATTCGTAACAGAAAATCGTGACTAACTCGGTCAAACGCGTGACTAAAATCAATAAAAAGTAAAGCTCCCGACACAGGAACAGTGGAAGCAATCGGGCTGAGGCGACAACATTCAGCAACGGGAGTCAGGAAAGTACGATCCGGAAGACACCTTTGGTAATACGCGACAATGTCAGCGGTCAAGATCAATGAGCGGTTACTTATCGCCCACTTAACAGTTTTATAAGCAAAACTGAGTAGCGTTATCGGTCGGAGCTGATACGCAGACAGACGCTCCATTTCTTTGGGAATTAAAACAATTTTTCCGACATTAAAGTATTACAGGATGCATATCCCTTGACCACTTCATTCACCATACATCTTACTGTATCTCCAATCTGGGGCCAAAACAGAACATAAAGTTCTTTGGGAAGCCCTTTCAAACCCAGCGATTGGTGGCTAGGAGAGCGAATTACAATGTCTGATAACCCATCGCACTGAAAAGCTGCCAAAAACTCCTCATGGAGAGCTGGAGTAACAACGCTATCAAGGAGGGTAGTAAAATCAGCAGACGGTATACTTTCTGATACCACTCCAGTGTAAAGATAGAAATAATACAGTGGAACTTGACGAATTATGTCAGGCTGGGATGACAACTTTTGCCAGTCTATACAACGAATGGTACTGAAACAAGCTGTTTGAGATATCATTCGAAACGGTATAGATGATACAGAGACGCCTTATCATCCAGGAGAACCGAACGTGGCTGGGAACGCAGACGACGCCCATCTAACTGTAGTCTTCTGAGCTACGGGACTTCCGTCTTCACGCGGTGAATTTCCATAACCCTTAAAGGGATGTCTCGAGGACTCCCCTAATGATCACGAAGGACAGAATAACAGAATTCCCGAGGCCTCCTCTTCTTAGCCGCTTTACCAGCGCTAAAACGCAAGTGTGCAGTGCGAAGCAGAGATTTGGCAATTGCAACCCACAATTCCATAATTGAGGCATAAAGCATTTGCGAACGGCTCGCCCACCCCTACACGGCAGTGGAGATATTATCCAGAGAGGGGTCCGCCAGATGTAAAATATTTAGCTTCCAAGTAGGGCGAGAAAGATGTACCCGCTGCGGGACGTGGTTAAGAGACATTGAAACAGCACAATGGTCAGTCAAGCTGTCAGGAATTACATCAGTTGACAAAAACTGGGTATAAAGGAAAGCAGACAAATGAAAACGGTCCAGTCGGCTACCAGTGGTAGCTGTAAAATTTGTAAAACACACCAGTGTGCGATGTTTTCAGATCCAATCATCCTGTAGGCTCAACGACGTCACCATACCATTAAGTTCATGAGAATGGTTGTAATTTTGAGTCCGATCCACAGGAAGTAGTATCCAGTTGCAATCTTCCCCCATCAAATTTTTTCGGGGTTTTGACAAAGTAAGTAAATGGCATCTTCCGTAGAAAAGTGCGAGCGGTCAGACGTACGGTAAGATCCAGATGGAGCATAAAGAAAAATTAAGGCGAGATCATAAAGCCAACACACTCTACCCCGCCTGTCGTTTTGTGTTTCAAAGTCTGTCAACGGAATACCGTCGCTATAAACCACTGCCAAGCAAGTAGAACTTTCCGGAGTAACATTAAAAATCATAGAGTACCCATGGACAAAAAACACATCAAACAACACTTCCTGCAAACACTCAATATCAGTTTGGAAATCAAAAATCAATTGCCGAGGGCAGCATGCCGTAATGAAGAGCCTATCCTATTAACATTTAGGGTAAGAAACGTATACGCTTGCATCATTTAACACATGTGAAACGTGAAAGAAGAACTACAAACGAACTTACGCTTTACGTTCCGTTCTCGACAACACTGGCGAACGGCGGAGACGAAGGTACACGACTTGAATCTCTCCACCGGTTCAGACTCCATGATTTGTTTTTTTCGGGCCGACACGGCAAGCTTAAGTTAAAAACGTTGTTTCACACCACTCAGTAACTATATAACTTCTTGATGCGGAAGGATAGCGGGCTCATCAATGTCCACGGTGTGGGCCGTGGTGGTGTTGCGAGGGGCCGGCCGCGGTGGTCTAGCGGTTCTAGGCGCCCAGTCCGGAACCGCGCGACTGCTACGGTCGCAGGTTCGAATCCTGTCTCGGGCATGGATGTGTGTGATGTCCTTAGGTTTGTTAGGTTTAAGTAGTTCTAAGTTCTAGGGGACTGATGACCTTAGAAGTTAAGTCCCATAGTGCTCAGAGCCATTTGAACTATTTTTTGTTGCGAGGGCGGGGGAGTGGGGACGGAGGGCGGAGGCGTCCCCATCCTACTCAACGTAATGCGAGAAACATAGCTAGGAAACGATGAGCAATGAACATCACTGTCGTCAGATAGAGAGGAGACAGGCAATGCAACGTCTGAAGTTGTCTGCATCACCTGACAATCTGGAGGAAAGTCGGCAGTAACCATTTGCTCCATGGCATCAGATTGAGAAGAGATGGCATTGCACTGTAAAAGCAGAGCACCAGACGATGTCTCTGTTAAATCATCGGAACTTACCGGAGCAGATGTTTCTACGGGCAGAGGAGAGGACGGGGGATATGCGACGTTCATTTCAACATCAACCAGCCTCGCCATCCTTGGCCAAACCGGAACCGCAATTAACGTCAGTATTCAAAGCACCACCACTGGTAGAAGCAACGCCTACCACAATCTTCGAAGAGGCGAGACTGATAAGGCGTGACGTCGGTGCTGCCGCTTTAACGGCAGCAGGGGCCGCACCTGAACGTGCCCGTAATGGCGGAAAGTCGCTCTGGGTGGTGGTCAATGTCTACTCAAGTCCTCTAAAGCTGACGAGGTACTGACAGCAGACTGTGAAGACACTACTTCATCTAATGTCAACGGATAACTTTTAAACCGTATTACGACGCAGAGAGCTGGATCTGAGATGGCCACTTTCATTGCAAAAGAAACAGGTTCCTTCCTGTCCTGCATAAGTGACATGAATCGGGTAAACACAAACATTTAGCTGTGAAGAAATACTGTATCGACACACATTTGCACGGTTCGTACACCACTGTAACACAGTAGGCAATGTTGAGCAGACCAGCTTTCACACAGGATATGCAGAACAACCTGGATGAGGAAGTAACACCGCCTTAAGATGTGAATCGGCCGATTCTTGTGGAAGTTTGCAACTATAACTGGAATATACTCGATCGCCACATTTGCACCCGAAGGACAGCATTGACAGAACCCTCACGACGTCAAGTGAGAACCAACCCGAGAGAGACAGAAGCCGGTCTAGTGGCACCGAATCTTGAAACTTCACAACAAATGCATGCAAATCCCAAACAGAATAAACAGTATCCGTCTGATCAGAGGTAACGCGAATCATATCAACCAGCAAATCGTGACTTCCGGAAGAGTCTGGAAGAACATGACGCGTACTGTTGTCAAACCTGAAACGAATGGTACCCGGACGAGGAATATTCTTGGAACATTCGGCAGGCATCGTGGCACAGGCAGAAAACGCAGCCACCAGAGAACAAAGCAACAACAAACTTTGCTGACGTGAACGATGCGACACCGGCCGATACATACCCAAGACTGAGTGCACACGAGTTCGATACACTTGGTGCTGCTGTACAGGCGGAATTAAGTACCCATCCAGACACAGTGTTTATCGAGGTTTCTAGGACTATCTCAACACTCCTCTCAGTCGACCCACAGCGCCACCTATCCGCAGTCCCCGTCTATGTCCTCCATGGTAGCTAATTTTAGATTCAGGCTGGAGGTGAAACGTAACTGAGCATCACTACTCAAGGAAGTGAATCAAATAAATAAATGCACGGTGACTGTTCTTACGGACACGTCCACAGTAATAGATACCAAGCATATATGAACAAAAGTTTTGCGTCACCTCGCTTCCCAGACTTGCGGAACCTGTACAGAAAATTGGAATAGAGATCAACACAAACATCACTTCCGCCCTTTTTATTGGTTATGAAAACAACACATTGCGTGTTGTACCAACATACAGCGAGATCTTCAGAGGTGGTGGTCCAGATTGCTGCACACACCGGTACTTCAGATACCCAGTAGCACGTTCTCTTGGATTGATGGATGCCTGTATTCGTGGTGGCATACTATCCACAAGTTCATCAAGGCACTGTTGGTCCACATTGTCCCAGTGCTCAACGGCGATTCGGCATACCCTCAGAGTGGTTCGTGGGTCACGTCGTCCATAAGCAGCCCTTTTTAATCTATCCCAGGCATGTTCGATAGCGAAAATGTCTGGAGAAAATGCTGGACACTCTAGACGAGCGATGTCGTTATAATGAAGGAAATCATTCACAAGATGTTCAAGTTGGGGGCGCGAACTGACGTCCATAAAGACGAATGCCTCGCCATTATGCTGTCGATATGGTTGCACTATGAGTCGAATAACGGCATTCACGCATCGTACAGCCATTACGGCGCCTTCCATGACCACCAATGGAGTACGTCATCCCCACATAATGCCACCCCTAAACATCAGGGAACCTTCACCTTGTTGTACTCGCTGGACAGTGTGTTTAAGGCGTTCAGAGTCACAGGGTTGCCTCCAAACACGTCTCCGACGATTGTCTGGTTGAAGGCATATGCGACACTTACCGGTGAAGAGAACGTGATGCAATCTTGATCGGTCCGTTCCGAATGTTGTTCGGCACATCTGCAACGATCTGTATGGTGTCTTAGTTGCAAAGATGGACCTAAAAATGGCTCTGAGCACTATGGGACTTAACATCTGAGGTCATCAGTCCCCTAGATTTAGAACTGCTTTAACCTAACCAACCTAAGTACATGAAACGCATCCACGCCCGAGGCAGGATTCGAACCAGCGACCGCAGCAGCAGCATGGCTCCCGACTGAAGCGCCTAGAACCGCTCGGCCACAGCGGCCGAGCCATAACCCATAGGTAGCGGTCATCCACTGCATTAGCAGCCCTTGGACGGCCTGAGCGAGGCATGTCATCGACAGTTCTTGTCTCTCTGTATCTCCTCCATGTACGGACAACATCACTTTGGTTCACTCCGAGTCGCCTGGGCACTTCCCTTGTTGAGAGCTCTTCCTGGCACAAAGTAACAATGTGGACGCGATCGAACCGCGGTATTGATCGTCTAGGTATGGTTGAACTACAGACAACACCAGCCGTCTACCTCCTTCCTCGTGGAATGACTGGAACTGATGGGCTGTCAGACCCCCTTCGTCTAACAGTCGCTGCTTATGCAGGGTTGTTAACATCTTAGGGGGGGGGGGGGTTTAGTGACATCTCTGAACAGTAAGATGGACTGTGTATGTGATACATCCACAGTCAATGTCTATCTTCAGGAGTTCTGGGGACCAGGGTCAAGGAATACCTTTTTTGATGTGTGCATAAGGAAAGCATAAACTGAGCCTGTACATGTTATGCGCGACGATAATAGACACAGTATTCGTTGAAAAGACTGAAACTGTCATATGCATGCTGACTGTATTCGTTTACCTTGTGTACAAATTAAACATGCAATCTGAGTCACAAGATAAACATACTTGTAGGTGTATGTTTCTCTCAAAAATACTTGTTAACTGCTAACCAGAGTGATACGTGGAATAGCAGAAGGCAAAAGATGTCAGAGAGATGCGATTCGTTACGGAAGGCAGATCGATGAAAAATCAGAATGACATCCTAACATTTGCAGACCTACAGCCTAACGTGAAAAAATGTGCACCTTCCTTAGAAGATTTGGAGTACACCGTAGAGACAGAGAAATAAAAAAAATGCTGAAATACACAAGTGACAGTAATGAAATAGAAAGGTGAAGAATGACAAGCTCCCATGATGAAGTATTTTTTAAGGAAACAAAATTTTTAGTAGGTTTAAAGGGAACAGATAGCAGTGATAAAATTCATAGACGACAGAAGACTTAAAAGAGCGGTTGATAGGAAGAGATACCACATATAGCACAGAAAGTGGCTGAAGGATGAAAAAGACCAAACACGATAGTAATGAAGTAGAAAAGAACGTAACAAGTGCCTTGGGTCACCATAGGGAACGATGTAGCAGTATAGGAGAGAGAAAGTATTCTAGTACCTAGAAAGAAATATGAAACGGATGGCCAAAGGAAGGGGGACATTATTTGTTGGTAAGAAAAGGCGAAGAACGTTGTCTTCAGTAACAGACGCCCAAGTGCCATTAGGTATAGAAGTGACGCGAAAGTTCACGAAAGGAAACTTCTGAAGCTACGTTTTCTGAAAGTAGAGGTAACAAACTTCAAAATGGCACTATTGCAGTAGTAGAGCATTTATTCAGATATTCTGTTTCGGCTGATTATCCTGGAGCAGTGGAGAGAGCGACGAAGAGCTATTTGTGGTCTCTCGTCCCATGTTCCAATAGCATAGTCTGCTGGTGTTGGAAACGATACCTATGATGCCCGTTCACGGCTAGGGTTCCTAAAGGACTCTGTGACAGCCACGGGGTACGTGGAGTGGTCGTGCAACCGGTAGCTCCGACGTTCGTGAACCCCCACATCCATGCCCTATGTCAACAGGACACCGCTCATCCTCATACCGCTGTCACTTCTCGTCTGTGCTTTGCAGCTGTGGATGCTCTGCCATGACCACCTGCATATTTCGATCTCTATCCGATCGAGTACTTGTGAGGTACCAATCTGTAAGTCGTCAGAACTCCACCTCCACCCACCACACTGTGGGGTTTGCGCTCTCAGGAGCAAGCGCATGGGTTGGAGTATCACAGGACTACATCCGAGAGCGGTACAACTCCATGCCCTGATCACTGTAAGTTTGTACCTATAACCAATGGGCCTGACGCAATACCTTGACCTAAGTTTTGCGGTCGTGTAGCGTCTTCGTAACTCATTCTTGAATATGTGATCATATCGTACTTGTGGCATCTTTTACCTACCGGCCGACAATGATTGCAATTCAACTTGTCCTTCTGGGTACAGCTCTTTTTGCGACAATCAGTTTATTTATGGGAACTCTGGGTGTTGGAAAACCAGTCAGTAAAAATAGATATATAGTGTAAAAAAATTTAAAAAGTGCATAAACACTTTGACCTATCAGTAATTTTTTTTCGTACCTACAATTATACTTCATAGTAAAATTAATGTTCATTCGAATTTTTGTCCTTCAACACCGACGCATTTTTTAGTACGGATCACGACTATTTCCGCAGTTCACACGTAGAAACCAATGGAAATCCGCGTGCACGGGTATGATATCATACCATATTGTTTAATCGTGTAGAAACGTAATTGTTAAGCACTGTTGGATACTTACCTCCAGTTACAATACCTTCAAAACGTAAAAGTGCCTTATAAGTCCATTAGGACACAAACTGCACCTCACAATCATATCATCCAAATTGACCGTAACGTCGGAACTGTCTTCAAAGATACGTAATTAATGTCATTGATAGTTACGTTAGGTTTCCGTTCTCCCTAATCCCACCAAATATCGTTATTCATTAACTCTGCTGTACGTGTATCTTCCCCTTCAACCCGTTCACAAAATTATCTCTGCGACGTACGTCGTCGTCACTTAGCAGTTTCGCCAGTACTCGAATGAAGTAACGAAACTTGCGTCTCTTCGAAATAAGCGTTACTGTACGAGCACATACACTATCACGTGAGCCATGGCTTGCGGAATTCTTCAGGAACCTGAAAGAAATTTCAGCACTACAGTTGAGAATTCATCACAGCCGTGCTAGGTCGCCCTGTTACATAAACCTCAGTTTTGGCTCGTAGACGTATTATTATGGCTTCTTATTGCAGTCATTCCATAGTCATGTATACACTGTTTCCCTGCGTCAGCAAAATTCTCAAACTAGCTGTCCCACTTAATAACGTGCTTCATCTTCTCGAAGCTCAAACGTAAGAGATGGAGGTTAGTCTTTTGACAGTGTCTACGTTTCCGAGTTAAATCGATGTTTCCACTGCCATCTACTGAGGGAAAATAAAAATTCTTTTCCCCAGAAGCGTTTTAACTTTGTAGGTAGGGAAATAAGTTTATTTAGCAATTCAAAGTCTGTATACGTTTTTAAGCACCTTGTTTGTCACGCCTCTCTATTAACCGTATAGACTTACAGTACTTGTCAGAAACGTTTTACGGTAATTGTGAAACTGTGTTTGATGTTAAAACAAAGGGTACCGTGTAAATTATTGTTATGAAGGTCAACTTACGTCATCAGCAAGCGTAGTGGGGTGTTCACCTTGCAGTGCGTCACAAGTGACTCACGTATATCCCCACTATTTGTTGGTGTTCCGCATCTTCTTCGAACTTACAAACACGCCCAATTGCTGCTAGCCAGCTCTGAGTAATACGTAGCTTAGTCACCCAGCTGACTCAGAGGGAGGTCCGCAATAAAGCTGTGTCTTCCATGCTGGTACGGAAAATAATCAATGACGTACTCCGTGTTTACAGTGCGCGAGACACAGTGCTTCACTTCTAGACATTTCTCTCTTAAATTAAGGACTATGATAAATACAGTCCTTTAGTTTGTACGTTCATAACTATTTTCCTCAACTAGACTACAATGGTGTATTTTAAATTCTCAGTTCCCTCAGCTAAGTTTCATGTTCTATGAAATGGTGATGATGTTTAATACAATAAGACCGCGAGGCCAATGGCATATGAAGTTCTATGCCGCTATGGACAACTTGATGTCCTACATTATTCCCACGACATGTCCAAAAGATTCAGCCTCTTGTACTTCCTTTAATGCATTGTAGGATTCAGTTATTGTTCCCCAAACTATGTCATTTTGTTTTCGTTTCATCCTTTGGTTCGTGATATAGTATAGCTTTGGGTAACAGCCACGACACAAACTCGAGTACGAATACTAAAGCCATGGTAAAAAAAGGGGTAGCATTACTATATTGGAATTTAAGGTTTTGGTGATCGTTTCCCATAAGGATTTCAGCTGATATCCCGCAAACAGAAACCGAAGAAAAACTCAGAATCTGTAACTAAGTACTCATTTTCTTAAAAACGAGATGGTTACTGAACAAGACTCGGATGTTACACAAAAATTTCATGTGGCTGAATCACAGAACTGCGTCAGTAATTCACCGGGTTTTCTTATATTTCAGGATTGAGTATGCTTATTCGGCAAGAAGGGAAGGACGAGCGAATTATGAGTCCGTTGTGAATCACATAAACGGAGAAAATGGGGTTGTGCAACAGCAACCTGCATAAATTCGTATAGCTGGCCATGGGACTAAATGGTCATGACAGTAGAATAAGAGATATTAAAGCTCATATAGAAGGAAGCTGATAAACGTTTCTTCAAAGAGGCACCACGAATCGAACTGCAACTGGTAACAAATAATTCAGTTACACTACACTTGATGAGCCTAAACATTACCAGCGGAACAATGCACCTATCAGAATACAAAAAAAGGCGAATTTGTACCTGTTTAATAGACTGAATGAAAAGCAAGGTGCCAGCTGCTTTATTCTACCTTCATCTACACCCTACAATTTTGGCTTGCGATTATATCTGCGCTCTTTTTATCACACAACTAACCTCAAACTCCCACAGACTCACATGACTGTAACTCTCTCACACCCACTAGTCCATCGCTCTAAGTCGCACATACACACTCATTCCCACTTGCCCATTCTCACTCAATCATTCAGCCCAAACCATTGTCATTACCTCTTTGTGTTTGTCACTGTCTCCTGTCTCACAGCCACCATCTCCTTTGCTCTCTCCTACTGTTACTGCCGCTTGTCAATGTTACGTTCTCCCTCTTGGCCTCCCTTACAGCTACTATCTAATTCATTCCTTCCCAATGCTCCTGGGTCTGCCCGCTATCTCTCTCTTCCTTGTTGTCATTCTAATAGACTCTGTCTCTCACTATCTCTGGCCCTCACCCACTTCCACTTCCTCCTTCTCATAATCTCTCTCCTACTACCCTTGCTTCCTTCAATTTTTTCTTCCTAGCACTGCTCCGTCGCTGTCAACTATGGTCCTGTGCAATTATATCCCTCTCTTTCTCTCACACTTCCATTTTTCCCCTTCGCCCTTTCTGTACCATAACCACTGTCTACTGTCTGCCACTGTATATTACTTTTCCGTCTCTTTCCCACTGCACTGTCTCCTCTCTCAACATATAAAAGCGCGAATATATACGCATGCCAAAATATTTGAGAAAATTTTAAAAGTGATGAGGGTTGAATGAGGCAACTGGTATCCCACTTTTTAGTCAGAGTCGTTTGGACATGAGCACATTCGCCTCTTTTGTGCTCCAGTAGCAGTATTTTCCCACTGGTTCCCTTCTTTATCCTGCCACAGCAAGGCATGTCACTCATGCGAAAAAAATTTTATCTGTCAGTAAAATTTCATAGTTTAATTTTTTTACATCTTAGATCGGATTTTACGTGCACAAAAGTTTTGCGTGTGCTCCAGCACTACAACATGGCTTTCCCACCACCCTTCTCATGAAGTGTGTGTGTGAATTCCTAATGGACCAGACTGCTGAGGTCATCGGTCCCTAGACTAAAACACTATTTACACTAACTTACACTAAGAACAATACACACGCACATGCCGGAGGGAGGACTCGAGGAATCCACGACATGGCGCCTCAAATCACGCGGTCACTCCGCGCGGCCTTCTGATGATAATGGAGACACCTTGCAGCGTATTTCCCTGTTCTAAGTTACTTTATAAACTGAGTTTTCTCCTCACACCGGATTTTACGTTTCTTCCGTGTACATGTGAGGTAACTTTGGAGTAATGTATCTCGGAAAATTGTTCGAGATCGGGATCTTAGGAATATATCGTAAGAAAATACATCGTGAATGTCGAACGGGGGTAAGGAATGAAAGAGTAAGCTACCTGGCAGAATTTTGCAAAGAGCATAACTTAATCATACCTAACAGTATGGTCATGAATCACGAAAGAAGGTTGTATACATGGATGAGGCCTGGAGATACTGGAAGGTTTCAGATAGATTATATATTGGTAAGACAGAGATTTAGGAACCAGGTTTTAAATTGTAAGACATTTCCAGGGGCAGATGTGGGCTCTGACCACAATCTGTTTGTTATGAACTGTAGATTAAAACTGAAGAAAAAACAAACAAGTGGGAATTTGAGGAGATGGGACTTGGATAAACTGACAGAACCAGAGGTTGTAGAGAGTTTCAGAGAGAGCATTACGGAACGATTGACAAGAATGTGGGAAGGAAATACAGTAGATGAAGAATTCGTAGCTTTGAGAGATGAAATAGTGAAGGCAGCAGAGGATCAAGTAGGTAAAAAGACGAGGTCTAGTAGAAATCCTTGGGTAACTAATGAAAGGATAAAATATAAAAATGCAGTAAATGAAGCTGGCCGAAAGGATGCGGGCTTTCAAATGAAAATGAAATGATACACTGTGTGGCCCTCAACTACGTACCCTCCGACACAGAGTTGAAATATTGAAATTTTTGGCTGGTTTCGCTGTCTACGGGCGGGAATACGTAGTTACCACATTACAAGCCTAATAATGCTGAGTCTACAGTGTACAATATGAATACACACATTAATAGAATAATCGACGGTTCCTATCACTCGGCAATTGCGAATTAATATAGAACTCTATAAATGAAAGATTACAATTAAATAAAATCTGCAGGTACTATTTTAACGACTTTAAATGATGAGTAATTTTGACAATGCCGTATATTTACGAAAAACACTTATTGGTTGTAACCTCCCCCCTCACTTATCGACCTTAATGACAGTGAAAAATTAAACCGCGTGTACCTAATGGAAATTTGGGAAAAGCAATCGTCACCGAAGTTAATCTATCGGTAAAGAGGGAGGAAAGGGTTACATCTAAATGAAAGGAAAAATGCAAATGAAACTGGTGGGAATTAATTTTGAAAAGGGGTAAAGTTAATAAAGAAAGTAAATGTGCGGCCGTTACGTTAACAATTAACTATCGGTAATTAGGTATTTGAGATTTGGGGGAAATTACGGTCGCCAGTCCTAAGGACAATTACTATAGTAACTGAAAAAGAAAGGTTATTACACATATAATTAGCACTAGAAGCGTGGCAACTGAAGGTTGACACGTGTAGTGTGAAAACTGAAAGTTTGTCAGAAGTAATAAATTTCGCTACACTCTGACTTAATTTAGCAAAAGAATTACTAAAACCGGAAAATCGAAAGTTAATTTAGTGACTGAAGTTAATAGTGAGCTTTCTTTCTGAAGCACATCGAAATTCAGTAAAATACGGTTAGTCTTGGACTACCTCAACAATCATTTCAAAAGCTACTTGAATCTACGCAATTTAGAAAGAAGAGATTTAACTTTGAACTTGAATTAAATGATTCTGAACAATTAACAATAGTAAAATTTAGTACGTACCAAGCTGAGCTGCAGTCACAGGTAACTAAAATACGGTAACAAAACTCGCACTCTTAATTTGTGCTTGTGCAATTTAAATATTGTAGCCAGCTGAACTTTGAAATTAAAGCAGTGAAATCGAATGATGCTGGCGTTTGAATTTCAATGACCCTCGGGCTCATTTCGGAAAAGGAAGGGACCCTGCTTGGCAATGCAATTGGGACAATGAGCAACAAAGGTTCATGCTAAGTTGCTGTAATTTTGCGAGGCAAATGGAACAAGATTAAAAGCTGAGGTCTGCCATACAGTTCTAAAACTTTACGTGCTTCCAGTCTTCCTTGTTGGTTTATTGAAGGTTCGAAGCCGTCGATCGAGGAGGTGGCGACAGTCACTCATTGTCGGCCGTCGCTGTTGCAGAAGCTGGATGTTGGCGCGCCTTCTTCTCGACACGGTCACCAGGCGAAACGGGCTCTTGATGTGCGCCAGCTAATGCTTCCCGTCCACGACACCATGTCAGAAACTATCATCGCGAGTCGAGAGCAATTACATGCTGCCAAACCCCGAAAGCGCGGCAACTCGCGGGAGCGTCACACAACACACCTGCTCCACTCGCTACTCCCGCCAGACTCCGACTGCCCCGCCCGCGCTCCACGCGGCAGAGTTCACACTATCAAAGATCCTACACACTTTGATTCTTCACACGACCTATCGACGTAATCGTTCGATAGCAGTTTTCCCTAGGCAAGACCCAGCGTAAAAATACAAATAATATTTACGAAACAAACCAATTATACATCGACATAAATGCATAAATATACAAATAGTAAAACAATTACAATATACAAAGAGACAGAAATGTCATATCTTGAGGTAACAAAACAAGGAAAAAAATAATAGTACAATAGATGGAAATTGGAGGATATGCATTTCCGGCGTTACACGTGCCCCACATTGTCTGAGGTTGTTCGTGTAACGTAAACAGACTCAGAAAATGTCCCAAAAAAGAAACAGCGGAAATGCATATGCTCAAAACATCAACAAAATTTAGCATTCGTCTAATTAAGCATAAATAAATTTTTTAGACCATAATAATTGAGTGGAGACACTCCTAATCTTATTCCACTCTGTCATCTTGCACAAAATAAAACAGGTTGACAACATATTAAAATTCATAGAAAACATAGAAAATGGTTTAGCTATTCTAAAATTGTCAAAATTCCCAACAGTATCAAGAAATGGAATACTATTTACAAAATTAATCAGAGTACATGGTCATAAAAACAGGTAGATCAAAATACGCAAATTAATAATTAATTACATAGAATACACATTTTTACATAACCCTTTCATAATTAATATTCTCGTCATGGGAGTCCATTAAATGCTAAACAAGAAAATAACACACATCAGATCGAAAAAAAACATAAATATTGACAGTAGAATTCTTTCAGCTGTCCAGGAAGAAAAACAATTCCGCCTTCCGTACTCGCAAGTACAAAGAATGCCGACAGCGGCCCAAGGGCCAACAGCGGCACAAGAGCCGACAGCGGCTCGCCTCGCCAGTATTGTTGCGCCCGCGTGTGCGGCACGCTTGATCTCACTCGCCCTTGTGACGGCGTTTCCAGAACGTCCGTTTCACTGAATTCTTTCGGAAAAACTCACTCCCGAGTAATCTCAAGGAGTCCATAAACACTATCACAGTGGATAACTCAACACTGTCCATCATCACACGCATGTACTAGCCTGAAACTTAAAGCAGCGTCTAAGTACATCGGCAATGACTAGTAAATCACATATTTATGGAATCTTACAGCTAGTTACAAAATCATATTTACATTGCTTAATCTACTGTGACTCAGCTGAAAACTTAAACTAGCAGCTTGGATTTTTAAATTGATTAATATTCAGAAACTCTTAAATCATTTAATCAACATAAATTACTTATTAATTACAACTTCTTTAATGACCTCTAAGTCAGGCAAAAGCATCGCCACATGGCACATCCTTAAATCTTACACTCTATATCTACATACTGTGCAAATTACCCTATCTGTGGTACTAATCAATCCTTGGTTGGTACAATTTCAAGTCTACAATATTCCGTAAGCATTTGTGTGAGGCATACCAATGACTTTATATGGTCCATTATAAACAAACTTAAATTTAGAGTTTTCATGGTCTATCTCGCTCGATTTCTCATGAGCTTTTACAAGTACTAAGTCTCCGATTGCAAACTTAGCAAAACGCGCTTTAGCGTCATGACGACGTATGCGAGCATCGGCTTTTAGCTTCATTACTTCTCGCAAACGATCTTTTTTCACACCAATACTAATGTTAATCCGTGGAGGGAATTTGATTATCTCTTCCAATTCACTTTCTACACTTTTGTCAATGCCGAAATTCCTCATGTTACGGCAGTTCAAACCCATTCCTACGTCAATGTCATTCGGCCAGTTAACAATGTGTATAGGCTGGTATTGCCTATGCACACCGTCTCCTGCCTCGTCAAAACTAACTACTGTTGTTTTATCTTGTGACGTACATGTCAAAGTTTTGCTTTCGCAGTTAATCACTGCACGGTACTTTAATAGCCAATCTAACCCGATAATTACTTCCGTAGTTAAGTCTGGCACGACGACAAACTCTTGCTCAAATCGTGCCCCACATATCTCGAAGTTGACAAAAATCTGTTTTGTGACCGGTTTTCTGGCCTTCCCAGTAGCACCGATAATTTTCACTCCTGTTACTGGCATAACTACGATGCCAGGTCTGTCTTTCAGTAACTCAAATATTTTCCCAGATACAGCACTCAATTCTGCACCGGTGTCAATCAACACGTTTAGTTGTAGGTCGTACATATTAACGGACACTACTATCTGTCTACACTTGTCCTCGATTGTTTCTTTATTTTCCCACAGTAAATCCTCGTCTATATCCAGGTCATTCCAGAAAAAACCATCCGGCTTTGATCCTAAATCCGGCTTATCTGGCGGCTTTTTCAGCCTCTGTTCAAATACAGTTTTAATTTCAACACGTTTGTCCTGAGGCTTAGTCTCTAGCTTCGCCTCCAATACCGAAACCTTTTCCTGTAACTCGTCAACTAGTGAGTGTTGCTTTGCTATCAATTCACTAATTGTCACCTTCGTTGATTCCAGTTTGGTCAGATTGATCTCATCTGCCAATCTACCTGGAGGAATGTGCCCAGTAGCATCTGAAATTACTTCCTCTGGATCTGCGCAACCCACACTGCTATTGTCTGACTGTATAATGTCAGCTCTAACCTCATACACGCTGTAATGTATGTGCTTTTCTACCAGTCGTGTCCGGCTATCACTAAAATTTTCGCAATCTTTCTCCTTAATACTCTTGCAATGTTTAAACTGGAGGTTTGCGTCGGATGGGTCGGTTACTTCTACCACTGAAACTTTCGGTAAGGTCTGCCGGTTAGGGCCAGAACTTTCCGTTACTACTTCAACATCTAACTCCTGCGGGACGAAACACGACGAATCTTGCTCGTGCTCCCCCTTAACATCAACTATTTCTGGTAAAGTCTGCCGGTTAGGGCCAGAACTTTCCATCACTTCACAAATACTATCTTCCTGTGGGACGAGACGCGGCAAATCCTGCCCGCGCTCCCTATAAACACTCCTCCCGTACAGGCCCCTATAATCTCTTAGTTCGTCGTATAAGCGACCGAACTGCCTTAACCAGACTTCATCCCTCTCTGCATCCCCTCGCTCGATGACGGACGTTTTATCCGACATCTGATCTTCTCTCAACAATTGCGAATCATTCTTAAACTCAATCTCCAGTTCCACTGTGGGTGTTACAGCTGCCACTTTATAATCGATTTCCGGAACACTGCTTAAACTGTTCTCACTGACAGTGAATGTATTTTCTACTGCCGTGTCTACAGCTGATCTACTACTTGTGGGCGCACTCCTTTCTCCTAATACTGGCACACTCTCCCGCCGTTGATTATTCCATACGGAATTTCCATAACGACGACACCTCGGTTTTCTACTGTTATTGGGCCGCTAAAATTTCTCCACGCCCGGTCGGCCCCTCACCGGCGCGGCTAATGGTTTCCCTGTCTCGTCCCAGCAGATACGCTCCCCGGATCCTGCTGAGGCGGCTGATCACACCCTCTGGCGTTATTACTATTCTGTGAAGCCCGTATCACGTTAGTGTGATACTGGTTTCCGTCATTCCTGTTATTATTTGCATTGTACCGATTGTTATTACGGTCCGAACCATTTTGTTATTGCTGCCATGGTTGCGGTATGCATTATTCCCATGGTTATCGTTGCTGTGGTTGCTGTGGTACCCGTTGTTGTTACCACGGCCTCTACCACTGTCGCGATTATTGCGCCAATTGTCCTCGTCCTCAACTCTTTCCAGGAAATCACTGATTGTCCTGTAATTGCTTCCTACGTAGCGTTTTGTATCATCTGGAAGCTTCTTGTAGAGTTCCCAGACTATTTCGGATTCCGTGCGGCGATCACGCAAATATTCCAACTTGCGGATCCAGCCCTCACAAAACTCCCTCTTCGAACTGCGCGAATTCGCATCGAAAGGCCTCGATACGACAAATTCGCGCCAGACACTTTGCTGTTTTTGCTCCGACCAGTATTCAGCCAGAAACAAATTTTTAAACTCGTCAAAAGTCAGGTTCGTAATGTTGAGGTTTAAGCCCCAACGCTTGGCATCACCAGCCAGCACATCAATAATCGCATTAATTTTTCTCTCATTAGTCCATGATCTGGGTAAAACTCTTTCACAATTCTTAATGAAATACGTCGTGTGCATACCGCCTTTTTTCAAGGGGTCGAACCGCTCCTCTTTCGTCAACAATTCCGAACTATGTGCACAGATTGGCACATAGCTCTGTTTTTCATCAAATTTCTTTTCTAATTCCGACACTCTCGTAATTACTTGGCAAGTGGTTGTCGCAAGCATTTCCACTTCCCTCTTTTTCTCTTCGCAGGTATTAGCCTGCTCCCTCACTTTAGTGTCTACTTCGGACACTAAAGCCTTTAAAGTTTCCACCTTCTGTTGATCCTCTTTTTTCACTAATTGAATTTGTTCCGTCACCTTATTCTCGATGATCGGAGCAACTGCTTCTCCTACACTTTTCTCGATTCTGCTAATTTCGGAATCAAAGCGAGTATTTATGCTCGCAATTTCCGCCTGAACGCCTATCATTTCCTGTTTAAGATTACCGATTTCGGTATTAATTACAACAATATCTTCTTTGATTTTATCAACTTTTGTATTAACAACTCCAACATTGTTGTTAACAACATTAATAGCTTTGTTCTGATTGTCTAGCTTTCGTTCAATCTTTTCAGACTGAGCTTCTTGCTTGGCAGACAGAGCTATAATTTCTGCCGATTGACTCTTGATTTCATTAATCAAAACATTCAATAAATCAGTTAAATTCCCGGAGACTACCGGTTTTACTTCCGTAGCTGGTTCCTCTATACATGTTCCCCCGTATTCATCATCAAGGGGTACAGATTTGATTTTCGCTTCCGATTCGGAAACATTTTCTAAAGTTTGGAATTCCATTTCTGCTCTTTGTTGCGTTTCGGCGGTCGCGTCTCTCATGCTAGCCGCCTGCCCCTGAACAATGGGTACCGCGGTGCGCGTTTCCCACTGTTCGACCGATTGTTCCGTATCCAAGTCTACCAAATTTTGGCAATTGTTGCCTTCACTCATTTTAATAATTTTCAATATAACTGACAAATCTCAAATGTAATTAGGATTACTCCCACTACTTATTCTCGCTGACGTAACGGCCTGTACGTAACCAGTACTTTGTTACGAGATTTGCACAATGCCAAATTCGTGTCCAGAACAACCTCAAATCCGAAGATTGTCCTGTCACCAGGTCGCCACGTGTAACCTCCCCCCTCACTTATCGACCTTAATGACAGTGAAAAATTAAACCGCGTGTACCTAATGGAAATTTGGGAAAAGCAATCGTCACCGAAGTTAATCTATCGGTAAAGAGGGAGGAAAGGGTTACATCTAAATGAAAGGAAAAATGCAAATGAAACTGGTGGGAATTAATTTTGAAAAGGGGTAAAGTTAATAAAGAAAGTAAATGTGCGGCCGTTACGTTAACAATTAACTATCGGTAATTAGGTATTTGAGATTTGGGGGAAATTACGGTCGCCAGTCCTAAGGACAATTACTATAGTAACTGAAAAAGAAAGGTTATTACACATATAATTAGCACTAGAAGCGTGGCAACTGAAGGTTGACACGTGTAGTGTGAAAACTGAAAGTTTGTCAGAAGTAATAAATTTCGCTACACTCTGACTTAATTTAGCAAAAGAATTACTAAAACCGGAAAATCGAAAGTTAATTTAGTGACTGAAGTTAATAGTGAGCTTTCTTTCTGAAGCACATCGAAATTCAGTAAAATACGGTTAGTCTTGGACTACCTCAACAATCATTTCAAAAGCTACTTGAATCTACGCAATTTAGAAAGAAGAGATTTAACTTTGAACTTGAATTAAATGATTCTGAACAATTAACAATAGTAAAATTTAGTACGTACCAAGCTGAGCTGCAGTCACAGGTAACTAAAATACGGTAACAAAACTCGCACTCTTAATTTGTGCTTGTGCAATTTAAATATTGTAGCCAGCTGAACTTTGAAATTAAAGCAGTGAAATCGAATGATGCTGGCGTTTGAATTTCAACGACCCTCGGGCTCATTTCGGAAAAGGAAGGGACCCTGCTTGGCAATGCAATTGGGACAATGAGCAACAAAGGTTCATGCTAAGTTGCTGTAATTTTGCGAGGCAAATGGAACAAGATTAAAAGCTGAGGTCTGCCATACAGTTCTAAAACTTTACGTGCTTCCAGTCTTCCTTGTTGGTTTATTGAAGGTTCGAAGCCGTCGATCGAGGAGGTGGCGACAGTCACTCATTGTCGGCCGTCGCTGTTGCAGAAGCTGGATGTTGGCGCGCCTTCTTCTCGACACGGTCACCAGGCGAAACGGGCTCTTGATGTGCGCCAGCTAATGCTTCCCGTCCGCGACACCATGTCAGAAACTATCATCGCGAGTCGAGAGCAATTACATGCTACCAAACCCCGAAAGCGCGGCAACTCGCGGGAGCGTCACACAACACACCTGCTCCACTCGCTACTCCCGCCAGACTCCGACTGCCCCGCCCGCGCTCCACGCGGCAGAGTTCACACTATCAAAGATCCTACACACTTTGATTCTTCACACGACCTATCGACGTAATCGTTCGATAGCAGTTTTCCCTAGGCAAGACCCAGCGTAAAAATACAAATAATATTTACGAAACAAACCAATTATACATCGACATAAATGCATAAATATACAAATAGTAAAACAATTACAATATACAAAGAGACAGAAATGTCATATCTTGAGGTAACAAAACAAGGAAAAAAATAATAGTACAATAGATGGAAATTGGAGGATATGCATTTCCGGCGTTACATGGTGTCGATGGTCCAGCGATTAAACAAAATATAAGTTGAATAACAGGGAAACAAAAGATTCCTACTGCACGCAATTAGTTATGAACAACAACATAGCTCGTGAGGTATTCACTTCTAAACACACATTACGTCTTCACTGCAGAAGCCACGGAAATCACACAAAAGCACAAGCTGGCACTCCAAAGTATTTATATCTCTCGCGATCATGCGCAAACTGCTACTCTCCAAGTCTTTCCAGCGACTGTGCGTCCGTCGCGCCATACCTTCAAAGACTCTTCGTCCAGCACCTCCCATGTGCTGTGCCGTACTCCCCCGTGTCCTGTGCGACTGTCCCTCGCCGCACTGCTCCAAACTACCCCACCATTCACTTCGATAGTCACCTCCCTTAGTAACGAGGTCTGTGATTGGCGATAGCGTTCCCGTCATGTCTCAAGGTCAACGCACATTCACAAACATTTTGAAAAAACTTTCAAAATACTTGATTTGGATTTAAATAGCTTGAAATTAAATAAATATTCCTACGGTTGGACCATAAACACGCTCTGTCATACATTATTAAATACATAAACAAATTAAATAAACATATATCAAAGGAACAGCATGAAAAAGTAAGCGAGTACTCTAATTTCTGAGTGCTTTCTAAAACAAAGTAAATATTTGACCAATTTCTTCATGAATAGTATATATCTGATATAAACAAAGACACAGATGCACAAATATATTTATAAGCATGCTGCTACCGTTTTTATCGTGTAACTGTAGAGTACTTATGTCCTGACGCGATCGATAGTAATCGGCCACATTGACCTCGAATAACTCATGTACTATTCAAGTTAAATGCCTGCAATTTATACCAGTTTAGGGTTACACTAATACCTTTTTAACGACAGGTCGATGGGAAAAAAATCGTATGAAGCGTTTAAATTTTGCAAATTCATTTCTGGATGTTACTTGTATAATTTACAGTCAGACACTAAACTTTAAACTAATAAAGATATGAAAATCTGGTTACACCATCAGAATCGCTGTGAAAATAATGGTAATGTGCATGTTTCTTTTTGAGGTATCATCATTTGTCTGGCTATTATTAACTTCTGTACGAACTGTGAAAAGTCTGCTATTATGGTTTCACAAAGTCCGCCCTCTTTGGCACTCCAGGCATAGACATCTCCTTCATCGACACAAAGCACCGTCCTCGTCACAGCGGCAACATGGAATTCCAAGCCACGCGATCGGGCTGGACCCTTCTTGCTTCGGCCAACGTCTGGCACCATGTGGTCGGCCTGCCGAACGGTCCGCGCCCGCTGAGCGGCCCATACGACCATGCCAACTCCGACCTTAGAATATTTTCAGGGCGCCACAATTCGCTCGTTACCTCACAAGGAATACAAACGTCTAAAAAATGAGAACGACAGCAAGTGCAAAATGTCTAAGCAGGGATGGCTAGAGGACAAATGTAAGTATGTGGAAGCATATATCTTTAGGGGTAAGACAGATACTGCCTACAGGTAAATTAAAGAGACCTTTGGAGAAAAGACAACCACTTCTATGAATATCAACAACTCAGATGGAAAATCAGTCCTAAGCAAAGAAGAGAAAGCATAAAGGTGGAAGGAGTATACAGAGAGTCTATACAAAGGAGATGTACTAAAGTGCAATATTATGGAAATGGAAGAGGACGTAGTGAAAGGTGAGATGGGGGATATAATACTGAAGAATTGGACAAAGCAATGAAAGACTTAAGTCAAAACAAGGCCCCACGAGTAGACAACATTCCATTAGAGACATTGATAGCCTTGGGAGAGCCGCCAATGACAAAACTCTTCCATCTGGTGAGAAAGATGTATGAAACAGGTGAAATACCCTCAGACATCAAGAAGAATATAATAATTCCTATTTCTAAGAAAGCAGATGCTGAGAGGTGTGAAAATAACCGAACTATCAGCTTAATAAACCAAAGATGAAAAATATTAAAACGAATCCTTTACAGATGAATGGAAAAACTGGTAGAAGCCGACCTCGTGGAAGATCAGTTTCGATTCCGTAGAAATGTTGGAACACGTGAGGCAATACTGACCTTACGACTAGATTAAGGAAAGGCAAACCTACGTTTCTAGCATTTGTAGACTTAGAAAAAGCTTTTGACGATACTGACCTGTATATTCTCTTTCAAATTCTAAAGGAAGGAGGGGTAAAATACAGGGAGCAAAAGGCTACCAACAATTTGTACAGAAACCAAATGTCAGACTCGAGGGTCACGAAAGGCACGCAGTGGTTGAGGAGGGGGTTGAAAATATTCAAATGTGTTGAAATCTTATGGGACTTAACTGCTAAGGTCATCAGTCCCTAAGCTTACACACTACTTAACCTAAATTATTCTAAGGACAAACACACACACACACATGCCCGAGGGAGGACTCGAACCTCCGCCGGGATCACACATACAGTCCAAAACTGCAGCGCCAAGACAGCGCGGTTAATCCTGCGCGGCGAGGAGGGAGTGAGACAGGGTTGTAGTACATCCCCGATGTTATTCAGTCTGTATATTGAGCAAGCTGTAAAGGAAGAAAAAGAAAAATTTTGAGTAGGAATTAAGGTCGATGGATAAGAAATAGAAACTTTGAGATTTGCCGATGACAATGTCACTCTGTCAGAAACAGCAAAGGACTTGGAAGAGCAGTTGAACGGAATGGACAGTGTCTTGAAAGGAGGATATAAAATGAGCAGCTACAGAAGCGAAACGAGAGTAATGGAGTGTAGCCCGATTAAATCAGGCTATGCTGACGGAATTAAATTACGAAATGAGAGAAGCTAGTAGATGAGTTTTGCTATTTGGGAAGCAAACTATCTTATGATGATCGAAGTAGAGAGGATGTAAAATGCAGACGCAATGGCAAGAAAAGTGTTTTTGAAGACGAGAAATTTGTTAACTTCGAGTATAGAGATAAGTCTCAGAAATCCTTGTTAAAAGTATTTGTTTGGAGCATAGTCACGTATGGAAATGAAACTTGGACGATAAACAGTTCTGACAGGAAGAGAACAGAAACATTCCAAACATGGTGCTACAGACTAAAGATTAAGTGGGTGGATCACATAACTAATGAGGACGTACCGAACAGAATTGGGGGGAAGAGGAATTTGTGGTACAACCTGACTAGAAGAAAGAATCGTTTGGTAGGACACATTCTGAGTCATCAAGGGATCACCAATTTAGTACTGGAAGAAAGAGATTGGGATAAAAATCGTGGAGGGACACCAAGAAATGAATACAGCAAGCAGATTCAGAAGGATTTAGACTGCAGTAGTTACTTGGAGATGATGAGACTTGCACAGGATAGAGTGGCATAGAGAGCTGCATCAAAGTAGTCTTTGAACTGAAAATCACAATAACAACACAATGTGTAGTGCGTAGCTATGTACGGAAGTGAAACACGGACGATAAAGAGTTAGACAACACTAGAATAGAATCATCTGAAATGTGGCGCTACAGAAGAATGCAGAAGATTAAATTGGTAGATCATTTAATTGAGCGAGGAGTTACCGAATAGTAATGGGGAGAAAAGAAATTTGTGGCTCAGTCTGACTAGAAGAAGGGATCTGTTGATAGGATGCATTCTGAGTTATATAGGAATCACAAATTTAGTACTGGAGGGAAATAGTGGACAAAAATTATGGAGAGAAACCAAGAGATCATTACATTAAGCTGATTCAAAAGGATGTCGGTTGTAGTAGTTATTCTGACATGAAGCGGCTTGCACAGAATGGATCTGCATGGAGAGCTGCATCGAAACAGTCCTCGGACTGAAAACCGCAATAACAACAAAGTAATAACAGTAACAATAATTTTTAGGACGTGTGGCGTCTTTATTAGATCACTTATCTCCTGTTGAAATCCTTGTCATTAAAATAACAGGATTTTCAAGACGGAAAAAGGCTCTCTGTTGTCCGGCAAAGCACGCTAAATGCATTATGGAGTTGCAAAACACGCTATGTGTTCAGACATATTTAAATAAATGACTACCATTATTCATGTGATAATGGGCTACTGTAAAGGTTTGTTATGCTATTTTATCTGAATTTTTATAAAAAGCTATCATCTCTCGTCAGGTTTATAATAGTCCGTGTGGGATTTCATCAATATCCAAAATTCTCTTATAGTGCATGTAGTGTGTTTTGCACATGGGCTGTTCCCAATGTACTGCCATTAAATCTGCCATAAATCGCCGCCTATCTGTTTCATATAGTCAACCGGCCTCGAATCCCGACGTTCTGTGACGCGAAGCGGACTTCGAACGTGATTCCCTTCAACCTTTTCCGTTCCATAGATGTTCACAGTGAAAGGTCTCTGTTGGATTCCTTTCTTGTTTAATTTCTTAAATCTGTTGTCATTTACGGCATAAATTCCTCTTCTAAATTTACTGTGGCGTTTCTGACTATCTGGGAGGAGACTGAGCGGTGAAACGTGTTACTTTTACACATAAACAAGAACGATCCGTCACACTACTACACTTTAAAACACAGTTGAAACGTCCCCTTTGAACAATTATACATGACTGTGCTTAAACTGACATAAAATATTTTTAGCGTAATGCAATCTGACTTTCAAAAATCCCTACAAAAGAATGGCCCTGACTAACATTAACCTATACGTTTCACAAATCACTTACCTCACAAAAATCTTGGTTACTCGAACTACTGCAAAATAGCGAGCACCACTACTGCCAGCCAAATAAAAGATTCAAACTACGGAAGGCACTAACTACTGATAGGCATAGTTAGCAAATGAAAGATTTTAATAGAGAACAAACAATGTATTTACCTTCATAGTCATCAAAAGTCATAATATATACAGGAGTTCATAACATCCATTCTTACAAGTATCAAAACTCCGCCATTTCTCTCTCCACATCCACCACTGCTGGCGGCTCACCTCCAACTGCGCAACGCTACGCGCTGTTCACATCCAGCTGCCGCTGCCCAACACTACAATGGCAGACAACAATGCAAACTAGCCACAGACTGCATACAGCACAGCCAGTGATTTTCATACGAAGCGCTACGTCACGTTGCCAATAAGAAAATATAAACAGCCTACTTACATAGCCCCCATGCTCCCCACAAAAAATTTTACAAATTGTTTTGGGTAGTGGCCAATAATGATTTGATAAAATTTTTCATAATTACAATAACAAAGATATCAAATGCACACACTTATTGATACAATGTTGGTCAAAAGCTAAACTTTCTCACAGTCCATAAAGACAGTCCTAATCGTTCATAACAGTAAAATAGCAGTGTTTTTCTCAAAGTCTGAGCAGTAAAAGAAAACGCACATGGAAGTAGTGGATTTCCATGCAGTCTTGAAGAAACAGTGTTGTCCTTCCAACGGAAAGACAGTGCTGACTCTTGACATGCAGACAGGTAATGGGCCACAACAGAGCAAACCCACAGCAGAGTCAGTTGAAGTTATGAAAAATATTGGTAGGTAGGTCATTGCAGAGTAGACCCACTGTAGTCCTGGTAGTGATTGTGGTATTGGTGAGTCAGCAAAGGTGTAGACCCACTGTAGTCCTTGTAGAAATAATGGTATTCGTGGGCCATCAAAGATGCAGCCCCAATGTAGTCCTTGTAGAGATGGCCAGCAGCCATCTGCTGCGACTGTGCAGGTGCACAATCACCATCGAAGAGTCTTGCGGACAATATAGCAAGTCCATAAACCACCACTCGTGCACTCACAAAAAATGTTTTTTGAAATGTCCTTAGAAGTCTTGCAGACAATATAGCAAGTCCATAAACCACCACTTGTACACTCACAAAGTTTTTGGAATTGTCCTTAGAACCAGCAATGCTGTTATACAGTCCCTTGCTGAATTATTAACACACGTGCAAACACTAACAGTCCCTACTTCTCACATATTGTCCATATACTATGACCAACAGAAACGTGTGCAGTGAAATGTAACTTACAAGTTAATAATATGATGAACTGGTGTCAATTACAATTTTATAACATAAGAATACAATTACAAAGGTACAAAATACATCATTAAAGAACATAACAATACAGATAACATTTGTAGTGCAGGCTTTACAACAGAATAGAAATAAACATATACATCAATGTTACAGGAATTATGAGATAAGTAGATACATAAAAGATCAGAATAAATTTTGAAACATCAACTTCACACATGAGCATTAAAACAACACAGGATAAATAATGTGTATGCATATTTACAAGGTAAATAACGTATTTTCAATGCCAATTATATTTGAGGATAACAGTATTCCTCATCATAGTGAATGTAGCTTAGTATTAGCAAAATTCTACAACATAAGTCTTATCAGATAAACATATAAATACAGGAAAACATAAATACCTAAGGGTACACAAACATATAGCGGAATAATACAAGGAAAGGACAGGGTTTGTTTTACTGCAGTATTTTGCAAACAAAACTTTCTTTACTTCTCGGAGATCTCCCTTCGTTCTTCATTATTTCCAAAAGTCCTATCTATACCTGCTTTCTGTACTTTTCTCGTATGGCCTCTCAGTGCATTTCTTCAAATTCATCACAAATCATTCTCTTATAGGCTACCCCCTCTTAAGCTAACTTAAATCTACGGAGCTCAGATGCTAAACTAAGGGACGAGGCAATGCAGCAACACAAAACAATTAACACAAACATCAATGACAAAAAATTTAAATAGGCAAAGCAATTGCAATATTACAACTAATATAAGGCACTGTGCAGCGAACAAGAAAAATAAATCAGTAGTAAAACTAGCTTAACAGAGTAATACAAAGTGAAATTTAGTAGCACTATGCATGGCAAACAGCAGCAGCAAATGCTATAACTAATACCTAAGCATGGCAAAGCTCAAGCAGAAAAAAAATATTGCACTAAAGACAACAATGCAGACAAGGGAAATGTATATTCAAATCGTAATGTCTATGTAATTAAAGCGGTGCACCACAACAACTTATTGTAAAAAAAATATTACCATGTACTTGAAAAGAAAATTATGTGTGCAGTTACTGTTACTAGTCCCTTCTTATTGTTCTTTCCTTTCCAAGTACTCCTTTTTTTAAGAATGTGGATTACAAAATTATTATTTAATAGATCTGTTGACAGAAAGTGTTCACATTAGCAAATGCATTTTATTTTATAAAAGCAATGCTGCAACACAGCTGGAAACTAGATATCAAATGAAATAAGCAACTATGAAAAGCAAAGCATAAAAATATCATTCAATAGTCATGTGACATTTCATAAGTTAGTAGAAATTCTCTCAACTCTCGTAGAAAGACGCTTGTCATAATCAGGTGTGCAGATGTATCTTTCCAAGTAATGAGCGTGTCGTATTTGCGATGCTTTCTACAAAGGATTGTCAATAGCGTGGATAATGGCCTCTTTTTTTTCTCCACCTAATGGCTTTCCCTTGTCAGACAACTATCTGTCAGCTGGGCGCCCAAAACTCATTACGTCAAGGTCGCTTACCTTTCTTACTGAAATGTTTATGACAGCAGTTTCCGCTACAGTGGCAGTCTCATATAAAAAAAATCACAGGTTGAAAATTTGCATTACAAATGTGTAGAAACAAAATCTTATGAATATAACAGTGTCCAAAAAATTTTCGCTGGCATTGTGATACATTCACGCATTTACACACATTTCATAACTCTTAAAGTACGATTCTTGGTTTCCAACAACCTTTTTCACAAACCAGACTCCCTAACCACTACTCATTATTCCTTACCTTATTCGTCGACACTTCTACAATATTTCATCATAACAGATACCTAGCATAATCAAATAACTCATATAGCATCAGCTTACTGATCGTAAACATACCGCAACAGCATAATACACATAGTCATCGTAATAATATCATCATAACACCTCAGTCAACTCTCAAAATCGTCGTAGCTTCCTCCAATAATTTCAAAACCTAAAAAAAATTCTCTGCTCATGTCAAAAGTGTCATCTCCCTCAAACGTACTTTAAAAATCATGATCCCATACCAAATATATCATTCAAAGCTCTCATAATATCACAATGGGTCCGAAAAGGTATGAACAGTTCACAAAGTACAGACAAAATACAATTTCGTAAGTGTGAAGTTACCCAACTGTGCAATTGCGTAAACATGTGTCACTGATGCAGTAAAAAAATGTTTGGTTCTCTGTTAAATAATCAGGTAGCTGTGTAATTCTGTGTTGGAGAAATATGGTACCGATGTGTAAAGTTGTATAAGCAAATACCATATTAGCTAGGGCTCCTTGTGCTTGCCACACACATGGTACACTAAGTAAGCATGTACCCCCCTGAGGATTAATGTATTTATACCCTCAGGTGTTCCAGATTACAGCAATGGAATGAAATGTATCACGGTAAACTTTCTTTGTAATTCAAAAATTTTGACAAATAAATGGTTTAAGTACAAAATTAATCACTCAAATGCGTGTCCTGTAACGCTAAATGTGCGTCTTGCTGTAAGATAATTCTGTGGAAGTGTCGTAGTTATCGTTCTCTGTAAGCAAAGTTCTGCTGAAGTCAATGTATATACAATATTTTTAGCGCAACGCAATCTGACTTTCAAAAATCCCTACAAAAGAATGGCCCTGACTAACATTAACCTATACGTTTCACAAATCACTTACCTCACAAAAATCTTGGTTACTCGAACTACTGCAATACAGCGAGCACCACTACTGCCACCCAAATAAAAGATTCAAACTACGGAAGACACTAACTACTGATAGGCATAGTTAGCAAATGAAAGATTTTAATAGAGAACAAACCATGTATTTACCTTAATAGTCATCAAAAGTCATAATATATACAGGAGTTCATAACATCCATTCTTACAAGTATCAAAACTCCGCCATTTCTCTCTCCACATCCACCACTGCTGGCGGCTCACCTCCAACTGCGCAACACTACGTGCTGTTCACATCCAGCTGCCGCTGCCCAACACTACAATGGCAGACAACAATGCAAACTAGCCACAGATTGCATACAGCACAGCCAGTGACTTTCATACAAAGCGCTACGTAACGTTGCCAATAAGAAAATATAAACAGCCTACTTACACAGTTTATATGTAATTCATGTCACACAGTCTCATACAGAACCTACATCTGCATTCTTTTATATACTGTATATGATAAGATACTGTCATCCCCCTTCCCTTCTGTGTGAGAGGATGAATGAGCAAATGTGTTTGTAGTTGCATGCTTGAGGGTAGCAGACAAGCCTGTCTGCTAGAGAACGGTAGGAGCAACGTCGGAACAGGTAGCTACGCTTTCTAAAAGCAGAGAGGTTTCCATTCTTAGCATGGTCCTGGCTGTCCCTTGTGATGTTTATATAGGAAGCTGCCCCTCTGGTCACTTCCGTTTGTATCTGGGAAGCACGCTCGGTAGGAGCGCAGGTCAGTCTGTCCGTGGCGAGCGTCTGAAGTGGTAAGATCTCCGGCTAAGCGCGTCTCTGCTAAGTCCATAGGACAATGGATTTCTTAAGTTCAGTCTAACTGAAAATTTAATCACCTTTATTTCAGGTTTAGCTCTAAAATATCTAATATTACCTTAAATTGCAACGCAGTGTAATTCGCATGTGAAGTTCAGATTATTTTCCGGTAGTTGCTTTGTCACTACTTTGTGAGTAAAGTGGAACCACGTGTTGATCTGTAACCCTAACTAAGATCATCAATCTTAAATGCGAATGTGCGAATGTGCATGAGTTATAACGTCTCGTCTTGACAGTATTTTTCAATATAGCAACTTTTCTTTATGTTCAACCCACGTGGGGTGTACTTTGTGAGATCACTACCACGTGCTTATACAATTGTTTGACCCATCAGGTTAATAGTAAGACGTTAGTAACCAGTTCGAGGTTTTTCTTTTGTAAATTGCTTTTCGATCTAATTTTTTTTAATTATCAAAATTACTGTGGAGTTACACGCTTTGTGTAAACCAAGTTGACCACGTGAAGCATGTGGTGTAATCATCAAAGTAGCCCTCAGCTATTCTTTTTGGGAAGATTTCACAGAGAGTTAGTATGAATTTAATATACCAGTGTGTGGTAATTACATGACGGACAGGATTGTGCTACGAACGTAATTTCTTTGGGTGAAAATTGAATCGGTTGGTTGTGGTTGATTTCCTCTTGCATATGTTTCAACGTTCTTCGTGTGTTATTTTATGAATGCAGTGTTTTATGCAGTCTCCCAATCTTGGCTCTATATTTGATGTGTTCCATAAGATTACAATCTCACATTTCCATAATCCTAAATAAGGCACCAGTTTATTTATGAATCAAATATAATATGCTGAAATTTCAGTGATCAATGTTAAAATAAATTTCCAAATATAAACTGATTTTTTTTATTTAAATTCTCTTTATATATATATATATATCACTGGTTGTCTTATAACTATTAAAAGATTATAATTAATGTTAGTCTGCTTGGGAATTTGGTAAGCTAGACTGGATACCTGGTGAAACAGTTGCGCGGTAATGCAAGGTTAACTTCCCCAGACAGCTCACAGCTTTTAAACCGCTTTTATTGTCTATCAGTACCGCTTTCGTAGAAAAATAAAGTAACAACGTTACAACAGGAGCATGAGACTGATCATCTTCGTCGTTTCCGAGAACGTCCTTGCCAGGCGGAGGACCACAAAGAACTACCCTTTGTTAAAGATTATTATGCCTGTGAATGTCTACATTTTCAGCCCTTATCGTCGGCAGTATGACTCACCATTCGTCTCTTCTCCACATATAATTTTCGTATCCGCGTTAGGTGCTCGCATTGCAAATGCCGGCATTCAATTTCTCTGTGGGAAGAAGTCATAATGGTTCGACTATTCAGGTCTATGCAAGGGAGGTGTACTTGAGGGCAACATTATAGCACTGGAAGAGGATGAGGTGAGGGATATGATACTGCGAGAAGAATTTGACAGAACACTCAAGACCTAAGTAGAAACAAGCCACCGGGACTAGAGTAAACCACGAGAAAACTCTTGCACTTGGTGTACAAGATGTATGAGACAGGTGAAATACCCTCAGACTTAAAATGCCAATAAACTTCAGTAAGTGCGCTCTTTTTTGCCATAGCAACGTCTAATCGATATTTGATCTCATGCCATACATTTGACACTAGTTCTTGTGCAACACGAATAATAGCATCTGTTATTCTTCTTCTTGATATATCTAGGTCAGGTACTTGGGTTGCATAAACCTTGTCCTATACGTAGCCCCACAAGAAGAAATCTAAAGGCGTTGTCTGGTGACCTTGCCAGCCAGTCATTGGGACCGTCACGCCAAATCCATCCGACAGGAAATGTTTCATGAAGAAAATTTGTGACATACAGTACCCATTGCGATGGACCATATCTTGATGGAAAATTACATAAGGGTGCAAGTTTCTCTGTCACTGGTCCGCAAACTGTTGTAGCATATCCAGGTAGATGTTAGCTGTTACTGATTTTTCGACAGAAAAAAAGAAGGGTCTCTCGTGCATTAAGCCGCACCACATACTGTTTTCACTTAAGATGAATCCCTAACGTGATCTACGGCAACGTGTGAACTTCCTGAACATCATAACCTCCCATTGTGCTTGTTAGCTTTACTTTTTATGTGGAAAATAGCCTTACCTGAGAAAGAAATTCTCTGAAGATACTCACTGCTGGTGTCAATTTGCGCAAATGTCTCAGTCACAAAAGTTTGTGTGGACCTTGTAAGGCATGCAGGTGCAATACGCTGTGTAGAATTCTTCGCACTGTGGTCCTAATTCACGGCGTGTGCGTCTAGTGAATTTGGAAGGACGTCGGTAAGGACGCCTGTTTCACAGCTCGGACACTTTGTTCGTTGAGCAAAGGCCGCCTTGTTCGCGGAAGATCCAACAGAACGTAGGTCTCTTTAAACTTCATGTATTACGCAGCAATATTCCTACAAGTTGTTTCTCTTCTGCATTGTATTCGAACATTTCGCTGCACAGCGACTGGAGATTTTTGTCTCGTGATATGCCGGAACATACTGCGGATTCTTTCGGGCGACGCCATTTTACAACAATAGCGGTTGTAGTTCTCTCTACGCAGCAACACCAAGATATGCAAAAAACCTTGATGATTTATTCTCTCATTTGTAACAAGCCCAAAATTGTAATTTCTATGATTCTTGTAAAATAAATACTGATTATTGTACGAGGACTGCTGGCCCACCCCGTATGTTTTCTCAAAATTTACTTATTTTTTTCGCACGTCACGTAGTGCCTCTATAGTTTCAAACTGTTAGAAACTGAATTCCATTAGTTAATACTACTGAAATTCGTCTGCCATCATTCTGGCATGCACACGAACCTAAAAGTCTCTGGAATACTGAAAGACATTAGGAGAATCTTATAGTGTAGTAGGTTCACCGCATTCTGAACGTCTAGCAAGCAGCAACAGCAAGAAGCAGCAATACTTGAGTTGGGAAGGAATAGGCATTATAATAAGGTCAGAGTTGATATTGAAAGAACATACTTATTGTATATCTTGTCAGAAATAATAATACGTACATATCCGTAATATTTGTAATTCTACTGTCACGAATAAATGAATTGCGGGAAACTGCTACGGGTCCTCAGCGCGTAGCTATCATCATTGACAACGAGAGCGAGAGAAAGTTGTGCATTAGTAAGCGTGAACGCGAACGAATAATTATAATGATAATAATATATTAAATCACTTGCACAACAGAGGCTGGCAATTATATAGTTAGAAATTTCATAAGCATCCACAGATAAAGACAGTGCGTGAGAATGATGTGCAACCACGAGAGTATATGCGAATAAATCATAATGATAATATTAATAACGATAACAATATATTAAAGCATATGCACGACAGAGATTGGCGGAATAAATTTAGAAATTTCATAAAAAACAACAGATATCTGAGACCCAATATCATTGTCTTTCGGATATTAACGAATTATCTATAAACCATACTAGAACAACTGTAGAAACATAAAATGTCAACAGTTCCAAACGATTAACCAATTGGTGTAAACATACATTGCTTTGAATCCAATACATTTGTCAATAACTTACAAGCAGAAGCAGGAAATAGAAGATCTTTTATATCGTTAAAACCATATTTGAAATACGCAAAAGGTGCACATGACTGCTAACGATGCAAAATAAATTGTGATTATTTCCACTACGACGTGAAACACTGTATCTATGCCCACGAACGTCCACTGAGATGTGGAAGCATTTTCTTTGTTTGAACATATTGGCATTCCGGTTTAGGCTATAGCTTATCTTGGTTTATTGTAAATATTCTACCCATGTCTTTTTTTATCTTTATGGCATAAGTGTGTAATATTGGTTCTCTATTATTATTATCATTATAATGAGATTAATAATTACTATTATTACTTCATACTTAACCCAGGAAATCGCGAGAAGTCAGCGCCTGGTGGATCGAGCTATAGTTTTAACTAAGCGCGATCCGCACTGAAAGCCTACTTCCGGCGCCGCCATTGCGGTTTATCAGGGCTTCACTTCCTGCCGCGCCCAGCTGGCTTCTACTTATTTGCAGGAAGTGTGACGTATGTCGCGAGAAGACAGCCATATTGGCAATAGTTAACCAACCATTACCAGTAACAACTTCAGTGGTTACAGTACGGTGGCTATGTAATACCTCCTGCAAATATTTCGAACGTAAACTGTTTAACAGTTCCTGGAGCCAGCCCTAAAACTCTTTACAGCTACATCAGAAGATGGCTGAAAGGTTAGGAGCTGTGTTATTAAAGCTTCGAGCTGTCATCACCCATCTCAACGCAGTGGCGTTTTGAGGGCTCTCGTTCATAGGGCTAGAATTATCTCAGATGCGGGGAGCTTATCAGCAGAGCTTAGCCACCTGCGTTCTGTATTTGAACAAAACTTGTACTCTGATGTACAGATGTGGTGCATTCAAACCTGTGGCTTGTTTTTCTACCGTATGTTGTTGGCGTGTCCTTTAAGATTCGCCGGCTGTTCAAAAAAGCATCAAATAAAATGTGTCTTCCGCCCACCAGCGCGTGTGCAGGCTATTCTGGGTTCTGTTAAAGACAAGCTAGGTCTATGGAGACCAGACCAGGGAAATATAAAATCCTGTGCTAGTGTGGGAAATCATACATTGGCCAGACGCACTTTTAAGGATAGATGTGCTGAACATAGACGTCGTACCAGACTGGGTCAGCCAGAAAAGTCTGCTCTGGCTGAACACTCTCTTGACACGGGAAACAGCATGAACTACGGAGAGGCAAAGATCCTTTCATCCGTTACCACGTACTGGAACTCCATCATTAAAGAAGCAGTCGAAATTCGTATAACCAGCTCTAAAATGGCTCTGAGCACCATGAGACTCAACTGCTGAGGTCATAAGTCCCCTAGAACGTAGAACTACTTAAACCTAACTAACCTAAGGACATCGCACACATCCATGCCCGAGGCAGGATTCCAACCTGCGACCGTAGCGGTCGCGCGGTTCCAGACTGTAGCGCCTAGAACCGCTCGGTCACTTCGGCCGGCGTATAACTAGCGACTCGATCAATAGGGACACGGGTTTCAAATCTGCAAGGCATGGGAAGCAGCACTGGCGGTACTAAGGCATCGTCGGCCGCAGTTCGAACGAATCCGAGTCGGCAAGGACGGAGAATCGAAGTCCGCAAATTTAAGCTGGGCGCAAATACTCTGCCCGCACGCGCTCTGGGTAGCCGCGCTTTTCCCGCGACGCGAATTAGACGCCCGTCCCCCGGTTGTACGGGGGGGGGGGGGGGGGGGCTGGATGTCACAGTGCTCTATGATTCGTCTACGATGACGTTGTAGCCTTAACCCTTGGCACCTGTGCTATTCTATAGAGTCACGAAATAAGCATCAAATGAAAAAACTACAAAGAACGTAACTCGTTTAGCTTAAAGGGGAAACCAAATGGCGCTATGGTTGCCCCGCTAGATGGCGCTGCCATAGGTCAAACGGATATCAACTGCATTTTTTAAAATAGGAACCCCATTTTTTATCACATATTCGTGTAGTACGTAAAGAAATATGGATGTTTTAGTTAGGTCGTTATCGTGTTGATATATGGCTATTGTGGTCATAATGTCCAGCGGGTGTGTGCTATTTATGCTCCTCGGTATCCTGGACGACATCATCGAAGTGTCCGGACCGTTCGCCGGATAGTTACGATATGTAAGGAAACAGGATGTGTTCAGCCACATGTGAAACGTCAACCACAACCTGCAACAAATGATTATGCCTAAGTAGGTGTTTTCGCTGCTGTCACGGCTAATCCGCACGTCAGTAGCAGAATCGGGATCTCAAAAACGTCGGTGTTGAGAATGCTACATCGATTGCACCTGTACCATATTTCTATGCACCAGGAATTGCATGGCGACGACTTTGAACGTCGTGTACAGTTCTGCCACTGTGCACAAGAGAAATTACGGAACGATGACCGATTTATTGCACGCGTTCTATTTAGCGACGAAGCGTCATTCACCAACAGCGGTAACGTAAACCGGCATAATATGCACTACTGGGCAACGAAAAATCCACGACGGCTGCGAAAAGTGGAACATCAACGACCTTGGCGGGTTAATGTACGGTGAGGCATTATGGGAGGAAGGATAATTGACCCCCATTTTATCGATGGCAATCTAAATGGTGCAATGTATTCTGATTTCCTACGTAGTGTTCTACCGATGTTACTACTAGATGTTTCACTGCATGACAGAATGGCGATGTACTTCCAACGTGATGGATGTCCGTCACATAGCTCGCGTGCGGTTGAAGCGGTATTAAACAGCATATTTCATGACAGGTCGATTGGTCGTCGAAGCACAATACCATGGCCCGCACGTTCACCGAATCTGACGTGCCCGGATTTCTTTCTGTGGGGAAAGTTGAAGGATATTTGCTATCATGATCCACCGACAACGCCTGACAACATGCGTCAGCGCGTTGTCAATGCATGTGCGAACATTACGGAAGGCGAACTACTCGCTGTTGAGAGGAATGTCGTTACACGTAATGCCAAACGCATTGAGACTGATGAACATCATTTTGAGCATTTATTGCATTAATGTGGTATTTACAGGTAATCACGCTGTAACAGCATGCGTTCTGAGAAATGATAAGTTCACAAAGGTACATGTATGACATTGGAACAACCGAAATAAAATGCTCAAACGTAGTGACTATTACAGCGTCATGTATCACAAAGCGAAAAAAATGGTCCCACTAAAACGTTCATATTTCTTTACGTACTACACTAATATGTAATAAAAATGGGGGTTCATACTTTTAAAAAAACGCAGCTGATATCCGTTTGACCTATGGCAGCGTCATGTAGCGGGCCAACCATAGCGCCATCTGGTTTTACCCTTCAAGCTAGACAAGTTTCGTTGTTTGTAGTTTTTTCGTTTGACGCTTATTTCATGAGATATTTGGTCCGGTCACGAACAATGGACCACCCTGTATATTGGCGAGTCCCTGCAGCAACACGTCAGTAAGCACCTGTAGATGACGAGCAGCTGTCTCGTCGAAATATCGTGCAGTTTCCACAACATTATCCGGCGTGACACCCGTGAACCATTGAAGCAGATTCAGTTCTTCATCCTAGTTCATGGGAAGCATTCTGTCTCTTAGTTGGTCCAGCCGCAACAGATCATTAAAACGGCTGACAGGTGAACTCGAGAAATTTTTTGTGACATCACATAACATAAAAGTCACCCATAACGTCTACCCAAGCTAGGAGAAGGTAACTGACGTCTGTAATTAAATAAAATCAAATACATAGGGTACGAAATTAAGGGGTTGAGGTAGGAATGTAAAAGATTGCGTAGATAATTAAAACATGAATTAAATGTATTTATTTCAGTTCTGTTTACACATACCGTAACAAAGTTACAAATCTCAGCACCGATTTGACTGCTCGTGGACACGGCCCAGTTACTAAGGAGAAGGAGGGGTGTAATGCTGTCATCGGCAGGCGCTGCGTCGGTACGGCGTTGTGAGTCGCTCCTGTCATCGGTACCCGTGGCTTTGCGGCGACGCCCAGGCACTATCTCCGCGTTGTCTGAGCTTTGTCGACTGCGTGGCCGAATCTGTGATATCACGATGTCGGTAGGCGGATGTTAGGAAGAAATGGATGGAAGAAATCCCTTGTTCTCTTGCTCCAGCGCTGTCTCACCGACTGTCCTCTTCACTCCCCATCCATCACTCAGCTCAGCTATCGTGACTTTTCTTCCTCTCGGGGCTGTCATTGGAAGACCAAATTTTCGCTGCCGCCCTATCAATGATCGCCGTTTTAAAATCACACCTCCCATTGAAGGGTGAAAATTCTTTACAATGCGTGAGCTGGTGCGTGCTCGGAAATTCGCTGTTTCTCAAGATTTCACATTCTTACGATGTTTTCCTGCATTCCGAAACTGTCGGGAGAGCAGCTACGCAACACTTCTTTGTAACCGCTATCTCTTCGTGAGCGCTGGACAGACTCATAGTTGGGATTGGTCTCAGAGTCTGTTGGCGTCCGCGATTTAGACGGCACGTCCTTACTGCTCATGTTTTGGATATCAGCTCTTACCTTTCTTCCCCTCTCTGCAGTTAAATTACAGGGTACAGGATTCACCCTTTTTACAGGGATTAGGAAAAACAACAATATACGGCTCCCCGCATTTAGCGAAGTAAAAAGGTGTTTACATAAAACGAAATAACCCAAAGTACATTAATACGTGTGTGCAGTGTTCTCACACCGCAAAAGAAAAATGTTCGGTCATAACAAAACGCGAGTAGTAACAAATATATATGCAAAACATTTTGACACGCCAAAATCACTTTTTTAAAAATCAAGTTATGTGTTAACTCGCCGTTAAAATTCACATTTACATCGTTTCGCTTGCAGATGACAAGCCGTCAGTGCAGCCCACCATACAGTTAGTCCTGCAAAACCACATAATGTAAAATCACGGTAAGAAGCAAAACGGAACAAAAACTTACTTTAGGCCTCACTTTGTTACATCAGTTAAAATCTAAAATATGTTCATATTTTACAGTTTTCGATAGACAAAAACCTACTGATGATGGTACAGAGGTGCTGAAACATGTTTGGGTAAAAAGAAAAGAAAAACAGTGTGTTGCGAACAGGCGGAAATCTATATCCTATAAGGTTCTTATAGTCCAGAAAACTTGTTTCTAAGATTTGCCTGTGGGGTGCTGAAATTATCTACTCGTTCTTGGTTTTTAAGGCAGGTAAAACGACTGCTGCCGGGCCAGAATAATTCACAAGCGCATTCGTGACGTTCCATCCTAACGGCTGCACTGGTCTATTAGCTATCTGCATGCTTCTCATTGTTCACCATCCTCTTCGCAACGCGTCCATTTTCAGCGAGGCGAGGACGTCTGCCATCTACCCCTTGTCTGCTTGCATAATGCCTGCAGTGCCCGTGTCTTCGGCCACGTAGGGTCCGGCAGGCTTTCTGTCTGGGCCGCTGGCGGTGTGGGTCGGCGAATGAGGCCCCGGGCGGAGGTATCGCAGACTCCAGACGTACATTCTCAGAAATTTTTTCCTCAAATTAAGTCCTATGTTTGACACTAGTAGACTTCTCTTGGCCAGGAATGACCCTTTTGCCATTATTAATATGCTTTTGATGTCCTCCTTGCTCCGTCCGCCTTTGGTTATTTTACTACCTAGATAACAGAATTCCTCAACTTCATCTACATCGTGACCATAAATCCTGATGTTAAGTTTCTTGCTGTTCTTATCTCTACTACTTCTAATTACCTTCGTCTTTCTTCGATTTACTCTCAGTCTACACTCTGTACTCATTAGACTGTTAATTGCGTTCAGCAGATAACGTAATTCTTCTTCACTTTCACTCAGGGTAGCAATGTCATCAGCGAATCGTATCATTCATATCCTTTCACTTTTAATTGTAATTCCACTACTGAACCTTTCCTTTATTACCATCATTGCTTCCTCTATGAACAGACTGAACACCTATTTTAATCCGAGTATTTCGTTCGTGATTGTCCTCTTATTCACCCCTCTTGGTTCTTCTAGATATTGCATATTACACGTCTCTTCCTATAGCTTACCCCTGTTTTTCTCAGAATTTCGAACGTCTTACATCACTTTACATTGCCGAAAGCTTCTTCTAGGTCGTCAGATTCGATGAACGTGTCTTGATAAGTCTTGGTCGCAACCGAAACGTCAGAATCGTCTTTTCTAAAGCCAAACTGATCGTCACCTAGCACATCCTCAATTTTCTTTTCCATTCTTGTGCATATTATTCTTGTCAGCAACTTGGATGTATGAGCTGTTAAGCTGCTTGTGCGATAGTTCTCGTCCTTGTCACCTCTCGTAGTCTTCGGAATTGTGTGGTGTGGATGATTTTTTTTCGAAAGTCTCATGGTATACCGCCAGACTCACACATTCTACACACCAACGAGACTGATGTCTTAAACTTCAGCCTACTCTTCATCTCTTCTATATTATGATATGAGTCTGTATGTGCTCCTGCGCACGCCTTACAGTCCACCATCTGATTTCGCAATCTCTGTCTAAACATGATGTAATCTAATTGAAATGTTCCGTATCACGAGGCCTTTTCCAAGTATACCTCCTCCTCTTGTGATTCTTGAACAGAGTATTCGCTATTATTACCTGAAATTTATTACAAAATTCAATTAGTATTTCTCCTCTCTCATTTCGTGTCCCAAGCCCATATTCTCCTGTAACTTCTTTCTTCTAATCCTCCCCTACAACTGCATTTCCCTTTTCAGTTTTTCTATTCCCTACCAGATTCACCTTCTCACATCCTACGCCTCGAATCGTAGGAGGTTATCCTTTCGTTGATTATTCAGTCTTTTCCGCTTGGTCACTTCCCCCTTGCCAGTCTTCTTCCAGAGATCTGAATGGGGGACAATTACCGAATCTTTTGCCAATGTAGAGATCATCATGACACTTTTTCAATTACACGCCACAATCTTATGGATACATGTTATGTGTCTGTACTGTAGTGGTTTCGATTGCCTTCTGCATCCTCATACTGCTGATCACTGGAGATTCTTCCACCTTCGGGGCCAGTTTCCACCCCTAGGACATAGGAGTGCCCTGAACCTCTGTCCGCTCTTCCGCCCACGTGACCACGCGGTTGGCAGAATGAGGGTGACCTCTTATGTCGGAAGTCTTCGGCCGTCACTGCTGTTCATTAATCAAAATTTAAGCAGTGGCAGGATTCAACCAGGACGTTTTGATTACTAATCAGAGATACTGTTATCCTACAACGTGGAAACAATTTTTTTCTTCTGGTGCTGCAACATATGACGGAAACATAGGACACTTCATACGAAAATTCAAACGAATCCCTAAACTGTGTACAAAATACAGAAAACCCCTGACGCAGTGAAACAATACATAAGTAACACCATAATCACGCTCGCCAGATCTGTCGTATACATCAAATCGATTCCTGCAGCAATGCCAAAAAGTAATGCTCAGCTTCAGCATAGAAAAGGCAACTTATGCGTTCAATCATTGATTTCTCTCTTCCTCTTATAATTTTGTCTTTCCACCTCTTAATATTTCATTATTTTCGTCGTATCACTGGCTTTGTTTCATTGTACTTCTTGCTTCCCCCAGATGAAATATCACTCCTGATATTCTTCTCCTTTTAGTTGTTGATCCTCCATCCGTGGCGCAATTCCTTGTTTTACTAAAAAAATTAAAATCTACAAATAAGCCGTAATACATTTTGCCTATTGTATGATAATGAATACAGTGAAGAGCCAAAGAACTGGTACACCTGCCTAAAATCGTGTACGTCTCCAGCGAGCACGCAGAAGTGCCGCCACACTACGTGGCTTGGATTCCAATAATGTGTGAAGTAGTGCTGGAGGTAACTGACACCACGAATCATGCAGGGCTGCCTATAAATCCGGAAGAGTACGACGGGGTGAAGATTTATTCCACACAGCAGGTTGCAAGGCATCCCAGTTAGGCTCAATAATGTTCATGTCTGGGGAGTTTAGTCGCCAGCGGAAGGGTTTAAACTCAGAAGAGTGTTTTCGGAGCCACTCTGTAGAAATTCTGGATTTGGGGGGGTGTCGCATTGTCGTACTAGAATTGCCCAAGTCCATCGGAATGCACAATGGACATGAATGGATTCAGGTGATCAGACAGGATGCTTACGTAACAGGATGCTTAACAGTCCCCTGCTGACATACAGGACCCACGGATTCATGAGGTTGCCTGCATTCCATTACACGTCCATCCGCTCGATACAATTTAAAACGAGACTCTTCCGAGAAGGCAACATGTTTACAGTCATCAAAAGTCCAATCTCGGTGTTGACGGACCAGGCGAGGACTAAAACTATGTGTCGTCCAATCGTCAAGGGCACACGCGTCAGACTTCGGCTCAGAAAGCCCACATCGATGACGTTTCGCTGAATGGTTCGTACCCTGACACCTGTTGATGGCCCAGCATTGAAATGTGCAGCAATTTGCGGAAGGCTGCATTTGTGTCACATTGAACTATACTCTTCTGTCGTCGTTGGTTCCGTTCTTGCAGTGATATCAGAGATCTGATGTTTGCTGTCAGATGTCATATTCACGATACGCTCACTTCATCGCTACCTCGGAGATGCTGTGTTCCATCGCTCGTGCGCCGGCTATAACACCACGTTCAAATTCACTTAAATCTTGATAACCTGCCATTGTAGCACCAGTAACCGATCTAACAAATGCGTCAGAACCTTGTTGTCTTACATAGGCGTTGCCGACCACAGCACCGTTTCTACCTGCTTCAATATCTCTGTATTTGAATAGGCAAGCTTATACCAGTTTCCTTGGCTCTTCAGTGTACTTAGAAATACCGGCAGCCAAAAGCCGCAACATGTATCTGGCTGTGTACATAATCTATTTTTGTCACAGTTTCCGAAATGTAACGTTCCTTCTCGTCTTTTTCTTGGCCGAGAGAATGAAATAAACCTTGATTGCCACTGTCTATGTGGCCCAACTGAACTGTGTGACATGCCATTTCGGTACTCGCTATTAGCGCAGCAAACGTTAGCTGGTGGTCTTCAATTACCGTACTGCATTTCTGTAATTATTGGACGCGAACCTACCCCCTCGCTTTCACGAGGGAGACCAATTCGAGCTGTAGCAAACCAGACGTCTCGAACGTAATTCAGCAGTTTGATGCAGTCGAATACGTTTCAGAATTCGATCGCTGATTGGGTAATCATAAGTACACTACTTATGGTCCCGTCTTACTTCGGAAACACTTTCACCCATTTTAACGAAGCGGCCTGTAGCATGTTTGTACGTATATGGACGTAGAACTAATTTTCTTCATCTCTTACCCTCTCTGTTTGATCGCAGGCCAACAAGGGTCTCTTACTCTTCGGCATTGGAACGTTGTCGGACCGAAGGAAAAATTACGGCAGGAAAGCTACATAGTGGAAACAGGACTCGTGAACGTAGGACTGGGTTAAATGGGAGGAAGGAGGCACCTCTGGAAGAAGGGATCTAGTGAGTACCATTTTCTTTTAACTTTTATTTCAATTCTATATTTACTGCCAAGTCGATATGTTAATTAAGAAACAATGAATAATAATTTGCTGGAAATTTGAATTCAGATCGCATGAAAATTAAACTTGGATTCAGAGGTGCGAAATGCTTCCCTGTTAAACGAAAAATCTCTGGATGTAAACATGTATTTTCCTATATCCAGAATGAAATTTTCACTCTTCAGCGGAGTATGCGCTGATATGAAACTTCCTGGCAGATTAACAACCGTGTACCGAAATTCTAACTCGGCACCTTTGCCTTTCACGGGCATGTGCTCTGCCAATCACGATCCGTATCTGACAACTCGTCTCCTACCTTCCAAATGTGAAACACAAAGAATCTACGTTCGAATCTCGGTGTAGCAAAGTTTTTGGTCTGTCAGGTAGTTTCACTTCGTTTTATGTTTGCTGTTTCGCGTTTTTCTACTATAATTTAATTTAATGTAAATGCTCACATGTCATGCGATTACTATTTAAAAATAAAAACATGGCATTTATATTGGAAAATTATGATTCATTATTCGTTAATTATCTTTTCCAGTTAAAGATAAGTATAGAATTCAAATAAAAGCAAAAGAATTTATAATGCAAGCTCGATTTGAACAAAGAGATTTCTCGCCGACACGAATTAGCAACTACCTCTTGTGTTAAAATGACTGATAACTATCGTAGTTAACGGCGCTCGGAAATATTTAAACACTGGAAGTCGGTTGTTTCGAGTTTTATTGAGAATTGCGTCGTACAGATTGAGGAAACTGATGTTCAGGCATTGATCTTCAAATCTCACATGTGTTCGAGGATCGGCCGGCCGTTGTGGCCGTGCGGTTCTAGGCGCTTCAGTCTGGAACCGCGTGACCGCTACGGTCGCAGGTTCGAATCCTGCCTCGGGCGTGGATGTGTGTGATGTCCTTAGTTTAGTTAGGTTTACGTAGTTCTAAGTTCTAGGGGACTGATGACCACAGATGTTAAGTCCCATAGTGCTCAGAGATATTTGAACCATTTTTTTGTTCGAGGATCGAAGTTAGCCAGTTGGTAATGTCTCTTTGTCACGTACTTGATGATGGTCTTAATGATATTGCATGTGAGAAATAAGAGAGTAGACATTTGTCAATTAACGGTACTGTTAGTTGCGAAAGGAGCGGCGCATTCGGAAAATTTATGAAATCCTTATGGTATCTGTGATTACGTGGCACTGTGCTTTCCGCCTGGCTGGGCCGATTGATCAGGATTACGTCGGACCTCTGACACCCTGGCACTGCCGCAGCCAAACGAGCGTCAGTGGAACGAGGGATGCAGATCTCTTAGGCGCCGTTGCCATCTGGCGTCGCCGGCTGTTGGCTCCTCATTGCTTGTGACGCGCCGAGGTCGGGGTAGACGCCGCCGATATTCAGTTATGCTGATTCCGGCGCTGCGCCGCGTCCGTTTGCTTTCGGGCCGGGTCGCCCCGGCTGGAGGCGTGTTCCGGGCTCGCATGGGGGATGCACCCCCTGCGTTCTCCAAAGCTGCCGCCGCTTACATGCTGAGACGAGTCCGAGGCTCATGAAAATTTCATCGTGCGTCCTGTGTCACAAGCAGCCCGCCGAATTCCATCCGTGTAAGAGGATTTAATTAATTTGCCAAAAGCGACTAGCTCCCGGTCAAACTACGGCTACATCGAAGAATTTTGGAATTAATGCTGAACCAATTCTAAAGATAGACTTGTTAAACGCCGTGCTCCAATGTGTATTATGAATAACCAGTTACAACAGTGATAGTCTGTTAATGATTTCTTATCCACGTCTACGTGATTATTCTATAATTTACACTTAAGTGGTTCACAGAGGATTCACAGAACTATTTTCGGACTATGTCTCACATATTCCGGTTTCGGATAGCAGGTGGGAAAAATTAAAACCTAAATTTTTTCGTACGAGCTCTAATTTCTCTTATTTTATCACTCTGGTTATTTCTCCCTACACTGACAGCAGAAGGAGAAAGTGGGTGATACCTCGCCGTAACGGAATATAAGTTGTTTCAATAACGTCCACCTCAATTTGCTAGTCGTATCCGTGTCGCTACCTCCCCTATTTCGTTATAATACACAACCAGCTGCCTTCGTTTGAACATTATACGTGCCTTCCCTTACTTCCATCAGATGACACCATTCCGAGCGGCAGTGCTCCAGGAGGGGACGGGAAAACATAGCTCAGGCTATCTCTTTAGTACATTCGATGCAACTTCTTAATGCTCTGCCAAAAACGCAGGCACTGGTTCGCCTTTCCCACAGATTTTTCTATAAGATGGTACCAAATTAAGTTGTCTATAATTGAAGGGCTTAGATGTTTAGCTCAACCTAAAACATTCATATCTGACACGAGATTTATTCGCCAGTTGCGAACTATGTTGAGGTCATCTTTATTAGATATGGAAATTTTGCCTACAGGTGACACATGAAAATCTGTGCTGGACCGCTGCTCGACCTCGGATTAGCCGCTTAGCGCGAACAGTCGCCTTAACCATATCGGACATCCATTCTCGTTCCCTGTACCGATCCGAATCTCCATATGCCACACTGTTCTGCGCACCTACTGCTCGCAACTTTACTTAGATTTCCGCAACAGGGTTAATGAGAAGAACGTGTTCAACGTTCGTATTACTATCGTCATTTTGCCGGTCTGGGACAGTAATACTTATTTTGCTAGGTGTGTTCCTTCGATGTGTATACATAAATATTACAAACCTACACGGTGTAAACGACGGTAATAATACTAACCTTGGACACGCGAATCTCTTTAACCCTGTTGTTGGAATCCCAACTGGGGCGTCGACAATGTGACATATGCAGGTTTGGATCCGTCTGGGATCGTGTACGTATGTCTGTGATAAGACGATAGTTCACGAAGGCTGTATATCAGCGTTCTAGTGCCACTCTGGCACAAATTTTCATTTGTCACCTACCGTTAATGTTTCCATACCTAATACAGCTTAGTCTAAAGAGTTCACAATTGGCAAATAAATACCGTAACATTAATACAGCTCCAGGTCTTCGCTCCATCAGACATGTTTCACGGAACATACATTGTAAAATAAGAATTCAAATTGGTGTTGTTTATTAGACGGTGATCTAAGAGAACTACATAGTTTGTTTTTAAACAGATTGAGAGCCAAAGGGGGCCTATAACACGTCCTTGGAGAACACCTATCATGCTAGTTTCACTGGATGACTTCGTGTCAGTTACTACCGGCTGTGACCTTTCTGACAGGAAATGAGAAATCGTGTCGTACTCCAGAGGCACACTATTTGATTAGAAGCCGTTTGTAAAGAACTGTGTTAAAAGTCTAATATAAATTTGAAATTATGGATTAAATTAGAGCTCCCCGGTCGTGTAAATAAGGACTTAGCTCTATTACACGGTAACAGTGCTTTCCGAATTCGTGAATGTTATGTGTCAATACGTCGTTTTATTCGAGGTACTTCATACCGTTAGTCTGCAGCTCGTGGTCGTGCGGTAGCGTTCTCGCTTCCCACGCCCGGGTTCCCGGGTTCGATTCCCGGCGGGGTCAGGGATTTTCTCTGCCTCGTGATGACTGGGTGTTGTGTGATGTCCATAGGTTAGTTAGGTTTAAGTAATTCTAAGTTCTAGGGGACTTATGAGCGTAGATGTTAAGTCCCATAGTGCTCAGAGCCATTTGAACCATCATACTGTTACGATGAAACTAAATTAATCTGGGAAATCTTGCGGAGGTCTAATTAACCCACAGAGAAGGACGTTATTCGTTACCAGAATAAGAGGGAGGTTATCTTGCGGCTAATGGAGCGGTAGATGCAAAAATTACTAGAGGCAGATAAATATTGGTGCACAGGATGTTGGATGGGCAATTTTGTAACTACGGAGATTTGCAGGAGATATCAAATTAGTGGAAATACATGTCAGTGACATGAAGCTTACTTTTCACCACTCAAAGTAAGGTGGATTGAAAAGTAGAAGCGTATATGCAGATGTACATAAAAGCACGAGGAATGGAATATGAAATGAACTATAGACTAAAGGCCGGGTTCTCGTTCAAAATGATCGAAAATTTGACTTTTTATTGCACTTCTTGAAAGGTGTATGTGTCTAGAATGCTGGAACGAATAGGTTTTTTTTAAGCCGTGTGTTGGAAAGGTTTCTACAGCCCATTCCCCGAAGATGCGTCACGGACGCTCTCACCCGGAGTCACCCGGCTCAGGCAGGAAACTTGTCGTGCCGTGACGCACGTTCATAAAATGATTTATACTGCAGTGTGCATGCAAACATATTAGCCGAAAATGCTGACGAAAACAGTGTGCAAGCTGCCGAACGCAGCATATCCAGCTCAGCCAGATCATCTTTTATCGCCGAGAAGAACGAGGGAATTGCTCGCGAGGAACGATTCTTGTTAGAGAAATGGTTGAAACTGCAGAGTAAACTTAAGTAACGCAAACGCTTTTTTCGTCAAATTTTGTTCAAAATTTAATTCCTAGTCCACCATTTCGGATTAACTATTTTGAATTTTGAAAATCTATCTTCAGATTTGTGTTCAGCGACATCAGAAACATATAAGAACATGTAGTTTTTATGTAAACTGAAATAATAATATATATGAAAGTTTTCTATACACCTTAGACAGGTTCCTCGAGGAACGATTTTTCAAAACTGTGTGTAGCATAAAATAAGTACGGTTTGACCTATTAACTACTTTCATTGGGAGGTAATGTCTATAATACGAGACGTGTTTTTTAAGTAAGTACCGTTTTGAAGTTAAAAAAAGACGTACTAAGATATCTCAATAATTTTATTTTTACATGAAAGCCTGTACGTCAATCTACGCACTAACGCCATTACAGTCTGATTCTTCCTTGTTTACGTTGTGTACTGAGTGTTTAAGATGCCTCCGATAATCGTGAGTCCCGCCGACTGTAAAGTATAGGCTGTTACAAGATTTCTCAGTGGTAAAGACCTAAAAACGATCTATATTAATCGTGAGATCGGTGCAGGGAGAAAACATTATGAATGATGGAATGGTAAGAAAGTGGGTGAGAGCGTTTAAAGATGGCCGCACAAATATGCATGAGGAAAAACGGAGTGGGCGTCCTTCTGCCGTTAATGAAATTTTGGTGCAGGAAGTGGACAATAAGGTGAGAGAAAACAGACGCTTTACGATTTCTTCCTTGCGGGATGAATTTCCTAATATTTCTCGTAGTGTTTTGTATGGCACTGTGACCGAGCACTTGAATTACCGAAAATTGTGCGCACGTTCGGTACTGAAAATGTTGACGGATGTGCACAAAACCAAACGTTTAGACAGTGCATTGACTTTCCTTGAGCGGTACCGCAACGACGGTGATGATATCTTAAGCCAAACTGTTACAGGCGATGTAACATGGGTGGCCTACGTCACACGATAATCAAAGCAACAGTCCATGGAAGTTGAACAAGGGCATCGTTTTGCGGCAAGACAATACCCGTCCGCCCTGTGGCGAATCAGACCAAAGACCTCACCACATCTTTTCGATGGGAAACTCTAGATCATCCTCCGTACAGCCCCGATCTTCCGCCCTGTGAGTACCATCTGTTACTGTACTTGATGAAACACCTGGGCGGTCATCGTCTTCAAGACGATGACGAAGTCAAAGCAGTGGTGATGCAGTGGTTAACAAGTCAAGCGGCAGACTTCTGTGAGGAGGGTATTCAAGAATTGGTAAAACATTATGACAGGTGCCTCAATATTGACAGAAATTATGTGGAAAAGTAGATTAAGGTGCAGGCGTTCATGTAAAAATAAAATTATTGAAATATCTTAGCACGCCTTTTTTTTATTTCAAAACGGTACTTACTTAAAAAACACGCCTCGTATATGAATTTTGTTAGTAAAATCTGCTTTTTGAAAATTCATAAAGAGTGAAAAAAACAAAAATCGAGCTCAGTATTCGAGTTAGCATCATATCGTTAGATTCAAGGTTATTTCATAGTAGTTAGGTATGGGCTACCTTAAATTTAATGTCGTATCGAATGATGTTATCCATTAACGATTTCAGATAACTACTGAGTACGCAGTCTGCGTACATCAGACTCGCAGGCTCTTGATCTAAACATAATTACGGGCGTCATTTTGTTTTTTTATATTGAAAATCCAGAATAAAATTTAAAGTATGGTTAATCATAATTGGAAACAGATTCTTTGTCTGCCTTTCCATTGTCTTAAAATAATTTTCGAACTTTTCCTCTTTTCTGGACATTTGAATGAGGAACTGGCCTTAAACGGATTAAAGAAGCTCTGATCCAACCAGAGGTCCGTTCGAACAGCGCAGTGCAATATTAGCCACAGTATTTCGAGGTAATGTTCGATTTGTGATGTTCGATCCACTAGATACACTGGGGTCTATAAGCTAGAACCTAAAACAGGAATAATTAAATATTTGTATGAACTGCGAAAAGCGAAAATCGATTCGAAAGTCAAAAAGAAATTACATGAGGTACGAGTGAAAGAAGCCCACGTCTTACGATTTGTATTTAACACCTGTCTTCTCTAGAATCGCAGTAGAACGAGTTATTTCATTGTATGTGTTTACCATACACCTAGAAAAATAATTTGAGTGTTCTTCATAACATGCAAGTTTTCGTTGTTTCTCACAGTAGAAAGGAATGTTGCCATTAGTGCTGCCCATTTTAGTAAACGTTCCATGTCCACTGTTGGTCCTCTTTGGTACGGGTCCGACACACTTGACGAATATTCTAGGATGAGAGGCAGTGGCGTATGTAATAGGTGCCACATTTCATCCTGTGTAATTCGAGAGTCCAATCAGGACCTTTTTCACGTCAATAACACTTCTTGAATTGTATTGGGTGCCATTAGGCAGATACGCAAGAGAGAGGGTGTCTAGCTTGTGGGAGATGGTGTGGACTGGAATTGCAGCTCACTGATTGTAATCGTTCAGCTTGGAAATACCGAACGATCTCCTTCCTTTTAGGCTAACTACGCACTACTGTAAATCAAGATAATTGAAGGATTATGAAATTATAAACGAGATGCCGCCGTTCTCCGGCGACGGTAACGGTACGACTGTGATGAGGACTGAAGAGACTATGAGATTCTCCACGTCATCAGGGAAGGCAAAGGTAAAGAATTGCACTCGCGTTGTAAATCGTTGTTGATGCTCTCTCTATTTTGATTATCTTTGTCAGCTATAGGTACAGGGTGTTGGGCGTAGAAGCACAGATATTTTTCTTGCGGGCTTAGGTCAGTGTGCTGAATAACACTACAGTATATCAGTACTTACTTCATATTCAAACTAATAATTAAAGCTGTTATGAGTAGTATGTTTTTAGATTGGTTGGTATCTCGAAATTCATTTGCTAAGAACCAGCCTTTGGTATTTTCTTCCCCCAGACAGCAGTTCATGTGTTGAAGTGTGGACGCTGAACGGTTACTCTATAGTGACAGGTATAGTCAACTTAGTGGGGCAGTTGCGAAACGGCGGAGAACATCAGGTGGAAAATGATGCGACTTGTTTGCCAGCAGACAAATGCAGAGAAAAAGTTAGTAACACATTGAAGTGCGTACATATTAAGGCTCCACTCATCACAATATCAGTACTTATACTCCTAGGACACTGTATATATGGCTCTTCATGTATACGTTTTACGACTTTTATCAAATATATATGTCTTCTAATAACATCAAATATATATGTAACACTTGGATGAGCTTTCCTCTTTTAACATAACCAAAAGAGTTAATGATACCAAAAATTATGTAAACGTGTCCTTTTTGTACTCGTTTGTTTCTATTCATTCGCTTAAGACTATTTACTGTCAGCAAAGCTCCTCCTCTTCTGAATCAAGATTAGTCCTCTGTTACAATTAAATAGCAATGTTATAAGGATTTTGGGGTAAACTTGGTAGGATGTATTAAGTCCACTCCTCGATAGTTTTCTCAATTAGACACCTCTCCATCCTTGAATGCAGGGAGCATCATTACATTCTCCCACTTTAATTGATTTTTTCCTTCAAAACATGTTTACACAAGTCATAAATATGCCGACAATTTTCTCTGGTACGTATTTAAGCCCCCGACTAACGTTAACTCCGGCTTTAACTTTTGTCATTTTCTGTTTTAAATCTAGTGCAACTTCTGCTTGCACTATTTTGTCTACTAATTCAACGTATTTTCTTTAAGGAAAGACAAGATAATACGAGAGAGTGCAGCGAATATGAAACTGAATACCGTGTAACATTTCAGCACTCTGAATACGAAGAATATAAACAAACTCTAACGTTCTCAGTCTTCTGTCTCAGTGGAAAAACGACTCTGATTCGTGCACGAAAGATATCGACGTTATCGAGCCAAAACGTCTGCAGAGCCGAGTAAACGAATAGGCGACGCTAGCAGCAAATCACTTGGTTCCGCCACTTAGAAGCCAGAATTACTCTGTCAGCAGTGGCCAGGAGTTCCTCTTATAGTTCACCAAATAAATACTGTACACATCATCCTTGTGGACCGCTGTTGTAACCTGACCGCCTGCTACTGGCCTGGACTGCTGTATACTACACGGGCTGTTTATTATTGTATTAATAACAACATTACAGTAACTTTATGCACACTTCTGATACCGGTGTTGGTGTGTGTGGGTGTTTTGGAGCTTACGGGCGCTCAACGGCGAGGTTATCGGCGGTCTTATACTAATTAAAACAAACGAATGTGGGTAAAATATCAGAAAAATTTGCACACAATGTTGAGGAAATCTACACTGAAGAGCCAGAGAAGTTCGAACACCCGTCTAATATCGTGTAAGGCTCCCGCCAGAATGCAGAAATGCTGCAACACTACGTGCATGCACTGGACTAAAGTCTGAAGTAGTGCCGGAGGAAACTGACACCATGAATCCTGCAGGGCTGTCCATAAATCCGTAAGAGTTCAAGGGGGTGAAGATCTCTTCTGAATAGAACTTTGCGGGGCATCCCAGATATGCTCAATAATGCTCATTTCTGGGGTATCTGGTGGGCAGCGGAAGTGTTTAAACTCAAAGTAGTGTTCCTTGAACCAATCTATAGCAATTCTGGACGTGTGGGATAAATGTATTGTTCTGCTGGAATTGCCCAAGTCCGTCGGAATCCAGAATGGACATGAATGGATCCAGGTGATCAGACAGTATGCTTTTGTACCTGTCACCTGTCAAAATCGTATCGAGATGTATCAGGGCTCCCATATCACTCTAACTGCACACGCCCCACACCATTACAGAGCCTCCACCAGCTTCCATGCCAGTAGAAGTATTTTGTATGTTCTGGCGCACTTTGGCTCACTAACTCACTCACGAGTCTGATCGCTAGCTTACCGAAAGTTATCCAGAACATATAAAGTACTTCTACTATAACATATGTTTTTACTTCAAATTCACTTTATTTTATAAAAGGTGAATGTAAGAAAATAAGTTGAACATAATTTTTTATAAATGGTGAATGTAAGGAAAAAAATAAAATGAATTGTTTAATGAAAATTTTTCATTAGTATTCATGAGATTTTCATGAAGAGCAGTTTCGAAATGTGTCTTTAAATAAGGTCTGTTCACAGTTTTACCACCTTCACATCTAACTTTAATAGTCTGGTAGTGGTATACACATTCTATACAGAGATTTTGAAATCCATCTTCTCAATGCAAATCTTCATGACATTCAGTAATATTTTTTCATCTATAAATTGACTATACTGCTTTAGCTGTATGATATTGTCCATTTAAGGACTATAAATTAAATAAAAATTAAAAATTCACATCATCAAAAATTCTATATCATGAAAGTCATTATTTTTATTTTTAAATTTCTTCATCCCTTTATATCTCAATTTCATCTGTTCATTTTCAATCAATTCAATATCCCAGCTAGTAATTACGTATTTCAGTAAAATAATTTTAAACTCATTATTAAGCTCATACCAATTTTTTTCTAATATTTAAATATTCACATCCAGTGACATTATATATAACAGTTATAACCAGTTCACTTGTTTTTTAATCTATTTCAAGACATTGTGTTGTTCAGCTTCTAGATTACAATGTCCATTTATTTAGAAAAAAATTTTAGTAGAGAAATAATTATTTTTATTTTTACTACTAAATTTTGTGCATAATAAATGGACTTAGAAAAGAACAACAATAATCATATAAGGGTTTGTGTTGTTGAGGAGATAAATGATATATAATACACCTGAATTAATTTTCTTGTTTGTAGAAAAAGAAGGAGGTTATTATGAATATTAACATTATTCTGATTATTATGAAAATGACAATAATGAGTAATGTCCATACGGTAATGCATGTATTTTATTTTCTAAAACATATGCTAATTTATCGTTTTCTTGGTTGTTTCAACTGTGTATATTTCGAGTTTTCCACTTCAAATCATATTAATTCTTCTGTACTGTTCTGTATTGTTAAACAAACAATCTCTGTAAACTTCTAAACTTATTCTATTTTTAACTACAATTTCTAACTCCTTTAGATTTTTCCTCAATTTTATAGCCAGTTTTATAAGCATACATTTTTTCTCATAGATCACAATTCTTTCCATTATTTTACCATTACATTCTTCTTTCATTTTACCTAAAACTTCCCTGTTTACTCGTGGAATACTATAAAAATTTACTGCTGAATAATCACTTGTATCAAAGTAATTGACTATAGATTTCATGTCCTCATAAAAATCATCAGTTTCAGTGTTGTAAATGTAACTGTCTGTAACTTGATAACACTACTCAATATTCTATAGCGAAAATCATATGTCAACTATTTAAATAAATCAGGTATGCTTATCCCAACATAGATAGGCTTATTACATGAGATTTTTGGCTTATTCGTATGGATGGCAACAAGATTTTCATTAAGTATAGTACTCTCTTTAAAGTTTGGCTTTGCTATTACTTAATCACATTTCTCCCCATAAGACATTAATTTTATATCAACTCTATTTCTAATATTTTCCATTGTCTTGCCAAAGACTGAATTATTCATCAGCTTAAGGAATTCTTTCTCAGAATAATTTATGGCTTTAGATCTCATTGGAGCATTCAAAACCATATATTTCTTCAACCAATTAGATTGTTCAAATTTTAAAACTCTGTCTGTTTTTGTTATTTTCATTCCTAAGTAAAGATACTGTTTTAAATTTCTGTAGTGAACCACATTTTTATTTTTATCATTTAGCGTAGTCAATAACTTTCTTTCTCTAGTTTCTGGCGCAGTTTTACTATCATGAGCTAAGGGAAAGACTTTATGTAAATCATGTAATTCTTTAGATAATTCTAACTGTACTTCAAGAATACAGCCAATTTTAGCACTATCTGAAATTCTAGTTATTTGTGTACAGTCAGAATTACTTGGTTCATTCCACTGAAATCCACCATATGGCCAATATTGACTCATAGTGTAAACAAATAAAACGTTGCACCTAAATATACTGAATAATTTGATATGTTTTTAACGTCAAAATCTGTCACATATTTATTATTTCTTTTACATATCTTTTACAACATTGTGATACACCTCCTCTTATTCCTTTTAGCGCCATCAAGATCGTATCATAATCATGAGATAAACAAGTAGTTGATTAGTCATTTTCAACATTGCTTCCCAAGATAATCCTGGTACAGTAAAATACAGAGCTGTATCTAATTGACAAGCATTTATACAAGTTTTTCTAAAAATTTCAAATACATCTGCTAAAAACAAGATTTTTCTCAAACAATTTTTTCATGTTTATAATCTTCATCAGTTATTTCACAGATATTCAGTTTATTGCAAAATTATTCTGTTGCATATAACTGTGTTTCTTCGAATTTCTTAGAAGAATCTATGTGTATATATGGATATACACCTATTGTGATCACTAAACTGAATAATTCTTCTGAGAGAAATTCTCTATTTTTTTAATTTGATCCTGTTTCAGAATTGATGAAAGTTTGTTAGGTGAACGAAGTCATAAATTTAAATGTGTCAATAAACCTCATCTTCAATGATTCTGTTTAGTTTCCGAAACTAATATGTATATCTTCCTTGTTTGATATGAAATCTATATCTTTACTATCATAAACAAGTTATTTCACAAACAAATGACATATTGAGATGAATTACGTAAATAAATTAGTAATAAACTCGGATACTTTCTAGTCAGATGATCATGATGAACATTTCTGTTTTTTTGCAAACGATGACATATACAGAGGGTACAAAGTTTAGAATTGTTATGTCTTGATTGTTCTTCAAGATTTAGAGGACTTATCTCTTCAGCTTCAGAATAAACTCTTGCAATATCTTCCACTTCAATAAATTCTTTTGGCAATTTGGTCCTTTATAATCAACAGGATCTTAATAGTCGGCATTTATATATTTTATATTATAACAGAATCTTCTCATTTCATGGTTTTGATATTTCACTGTATACGAATTTTCTTGATTTTGTTGGCATGTGTTCACCTTAAATAGCAATTTTTCAAAATCAGCATAGATAACAAATGGAACTTTTTGCAAATGTTGATAATTTTTAAAATGAACATATGAACTGTTTTCAGGCATTTCTACTTTCAGTGGTTTGATAATTAAACAATTAAACAATTTTTTCCATGATCATCTAAATGTTTCTTACAGTTACATTGTAGTAAACACATCACAGCTCGTGGTCATGCGGTAGCATTCTCGCTTCCCATGCCCGGGTTCCCGGGTTCGATTCACGGCGGGGTCAGGGATTTTCTGTGCCTCGTGTTGACTGGGTGTTGTGTGATGTCCTTAGGTTAGGTTAGGTTTAAGTAGTTCTAAGTTCTAGGGGACTGATGACCGTAGATGTTAAGTCCCATAGTGCTCAGAGCCATTTTTGAACCACATATCACAATTGTTTTGTTGTGTTTTGTAATATGACTTGAAACAAGTCTAGATACATCTTTGTTGCATTTCGTAATTTTAGTGGATACACTTGTTATTTTCCTTCAAATGAGTAAACAGTAACAGATATATTAATTCTATTCTCAATTTTTTGAGTATGATGAACCATTATAGGAAATTCGAAATTTTCAAGTTACTGATCACGATCAAGACCAAAATTTTTATATGTGATTCTTTAGTTTCTCCAGGTGTATTTCTTGCTCGAACACTCCACAGGTGTACTGCTGGTCCATAGTGTCCAATGAGCACAATATTTCGGCCATCAGACATGTCGCCAGAGTCAGGTGCACTGACGAACTGAGCTACCGAGGATGGCCTGCCGTCTTAAGTCCCCTCTCCAGCGACGTGTCCTCTGCCTGGTCTGCGACCGCGGCCGCGCTTTGGCGGTCGCTGCGACGCTGGCGTCGACGTCTGTGATGGCGTCGGTGTAATTGCGTCATCTGCGCTGGTCGCCCGTTCGTTTCCTTTCCTGAGCGTCTTTCTAACTGGACTCAATGCAGGTTCCCATGCCTTGCTGAGGTTATAGCCGCAATCTCGGTTGATGAGTCTGTTCCTGGTATGAATGTCGATAACCTCTCTAACTACACTGTCGCAGTATTTTGATGTCTGTGCCAAGACCCTCGTAGGTTGGTAGTCCTTTTCATGGTTTCCGTACAATCTGTGCTCTATGACTGCCGACCTGTTGGGGTACCTAAGTCGAGTGTGCAACGATCTTCAATGGAGCACACTGACACGGAATCTGATATATGCTAGCCCTCCACAAACCAAGACAGTCTTTGACACTTCCCACTAATGCTCGTGTACAAAAGACGGTTCCTACTCTGTGTTTTCTCAATATTTAACCTATTTTCGCCGATAGTGGGCCAGTATATGTTATACATGCAGTGGCCATCTCTTCCTCTGTGACTTCATCAGTCTCCACATGGTGTACTGTAGAGGTGGGTCGGAGAGCACGTGTGATCTGCTGCTCTGAGTACCCGCTCCTCTGGAAGTTTTGAGGTGTTCCAGCTCATGGGGCAGACTCTCTGCGTCAGAGATGGTGCACAGTCTGTGCACCAGGGTTTTTAGCACCCCATTCCTCTGCAAAGCGTGGTGGCAGCTAGCCACATGCAAATATGGGTTGGTATGCATTTTCTTCCTGTATACTCCATGCTCCAGGGTGCCATCTGCTCTTCTTTTGACCATGACGTCCAGAAATGGTAATCTTCCTCCTGCTTCGGCCTCCATAATGATTCTGATGTTCAGATGTATGGAGTTCAGGAGTGTAAGGACGTCTAGGAGCTTCTCCCTTCCATGGGGCCAGATCAGGACTGTGTCATCCACATAATGGAGAATACAACTGGGATTCCATCTGAATGGCTCCAAAGCTTCCTCCTCGAAGTAATCAGCGAAATATTTATCTGATTATGCCCTTTTCTTTTGCCACTACTATTTTATCAAAGAACAATAGCAGAAGTATCTTCATTTATGTACAATTAAAATATAATAAAAATGACAAATAGGGGCTCATATTTTGGTCCCTCCACAAAAATTCAACTTTCTCAATAAAAAAACGTGAGGAGATAATTGTTTGCTACAGTCACGAAAATTCAACTTTCTAAATAAATCTGTTTTATCTAAATGGGTAATAACTTAAGCAAATTAGCAGAAAGCTATAACAACTTTTCTCAAACATACAAAAGATATGTAGTATAGAATAAAGAATTTTAAATAAATAATATATAGAACTGCAGGAGATAGTAAAGAATTTAAACATACAAGGTTAGTCTTACAATGTATTGCTAAAGTTCAAATCGACTTCAAACTTGTATATTCCAAAGATTCATAAATAGATGCATTATATGTAAAACAAATCCGAACTATTGCATAAATTTTAGAGATAGAAAAATACTGTAACTATCGGATAAATACATCATTTACTTAATAAATTTTGTTATTAGTATACATGGCTCATCTATTTCAGTTGAGTGATAAATTATCTGTTCTTATAAATGATTAACTGTTCCAATAAGAGATACTTATAAAAGGGTTTCATTAGTTAGTGATTATACAACTTCTTTAACTCCAAATATTACATCAAAAACATTAAATTATATTGTGACAGAGAAACAATAGAGAGTGATTTTGCCCATTACAGTTTAAAAAAACTTTAAAAAATCGATCCAAACGAAAAACCAAACACTCACATTTCAGCAGATGAAATTTTAAACAGAATTGTTATCGGCAGTTACGTCAAATTGTACATGAATATAGCAGATTGTATTGGAAGTATGCTTGGATATAGTGGACTAACTGTTGAAGCCAAAAATAAGACTGTTTGTAATGATATTCCTAAAATTATTATATTTGCATTAATCAACATAAATTTTAATCTAGCTGATTGGATGTTTGGTAAGCAAACTGATCCTTTTCATTGAAAAACTAAGAATATTCCCTCATTGAAGCCTAACGCAGAATTTGGTGTGCCAATAACTCATGAGCCTCAGTATTCCATAAAATCTCCCATTTTTGACCCTATTCAGGATTTCGAAATTACTATAACAGATGAAAATTATAATTTAATTGACTTTAATGATGCTTGTGTGACAGTTGTTTTAAAAATTTCTTAATAAAATTTTTATCTTCATAAATTGCGAATAAAATGCAACATTACCTGTATCACTCATTCCCTGTAAATGAAAAGACTAAAAGTAATTTAAATGCTCCCAACAAGGATAATGAAATTAATATATATATTGGAGATGGATGGTTACATCCTCATCATTCCCAATTATATATGAACTTCAATATTCTAGGAAGTGATGGATCAGATTATCCAATTAATGTAGAAAAGTCCAATAAAAAATTAATCGATAATTATGTTGCAAAACTGATTTTATAATGATTAAAAAGGAAATAATTTTATGTCTATAATAGAACATCCTTTAATTACCTCATTATTATTACTGCTCTTGTTCGTTTGTTACTGATAAAATAAGCTTGGAAGGACATATTGTTCATAAAGGAACAATAAAGAGTAAAAAATGAATCACTTTATCCATTAGCAATGCTTGGAGGATCTTTTAGAGACTATGAAAAATTATGTTGGAAGGAGATTTAACAGTAAGTGCTGGGAGATTCTAGTATTTGTAGGTGTGATTATAATGATGATGGAGTAGAAATTAAAGATACACTTTTTAAGGAAGGAAAAACTGTAATAGAATCGTTGGAAATTCGTCTACCAGTTGTTAAATATGAACCAAACCAGAAGTAGAACAACAACAAAATATTTTGAAAAATCCAATAATTCCAATATATTTTTATGTACTACAAACTGTAAAGGTTGGTGCATTATATGGCAAGAAAAATTTCGAAATACATATAACATATCACTGTATCTCAGTGGAATTTTATACCACACATTTTTTATTTGTTATATTTGAAACTAATTGAAAAAATAATCAGTTGTCTGATTCATCACTTTATGATCATGTAAGGCTACGAACTCGTTATTAGAAAAATTGAAGAAATGACATCTTTCCTCAATAAATGTGGAATCTAGAGCCACCAAATAATTATTTGAAAGCTCACAATGCTTTTTCCGATTTTAAACGAGTTCCACTATTAAAAGGAGATGTTCATGTAAGTCCTTTCAGTTTTATAGAGCATTATCCCATGTACATAATTAACATGATTTCTAGAAAAATGTTATTGCTACTCAAAGAACAATGATGGAATTGTGTGCAACTTTCAATGATAAAATTCAAAATGACACGCTTGCCTATATAATTACGTATGGTAAAAAGAATTTAACTTTTGATTCACAACACAGAAAATTTACTGAAAATTTCTTATGATTAAAAAATTACATCTTTTACACAATTTTAATCAGGTAAATGAATAAAAAATGGAAAAAATTGCAGAAGTGATAATCCATGTTTTCATTTCCTTTTGAAGTATTTTCAAAAAGAAAGTGATAATAAAAACTGAAAAATGTAGTATGTAAATGAGAAAATCATATCCAATTTTTTTCAATATATTTTTTTCTGAATAGCTCTTTTTATGGAGATAATGACAGCATTTAGAATTTTTTTAAATCGGTTAATATTTGCCTAAGAAAATCGCAAATCCAAAAGTGCTGAGTCATGAAAATCGACTTTTCTTCTTATTAACTGATTTCTATGAAATTCGGTGTATGGCTTCCTATAGTGATGATTCAAATTTATTTAATGAAAAAATTATATTAGATGCATTTTGTATGTTTAAAACTGTACAACTGTTTCATTAGATACATTTTACATGTTTCAAACTGTACATTCAGGACAGTAGAGGAATTTGTGGTTATTAGTGTGTATTAACTATATTCAAGTGTCTCTTAATAGATCCAGTAATGTTTCTTCCATTTATATTTTATGCATGTAAATTCGACTACTTTGTTCTAATGTTAATCTGAGTATTGTAATTATCATTACATTTTATTTGCAGTTTGCCTTTTCAAATAAATACAACAATATCAAAAAATTATTTATTTTTATCCTCAAAGAAGCTGACGAAGAAAGAATTTTTAGAAAACTTTTGTATGAAATTTAATCACAAGTTTAAGATTATTTTACAGATAGATTTACTAAATTAATTACAACGTTCAGATATTGAAATGACTGAAAATGAGCAGATGAAATTTAGATAGAAAGAGATGAAGAAATTTAAAAACAATGAATTTCATGATATAGAGTTCTCAATAATGTGATATTTTAAATTTTTATTTAATTTATAACTCTTAAATGGACAATACCATACAGCCAAAGCTGTGAGTAAATGTATGGAAGAAAAAATTATTACTTAATTTCAAAAACATATTCAGCTAAAAGATGGATATCAAAATATATGTACAGAATGTGTATACCATTACCAGACAGTTAAAGTTGCATGTGAATGTGATGAAACTGGAAACAGACATTATTTAAAAATACATTTAGAAACTGCTCCTCATAAAAATCTCATGAGTGCTAGTGAATAAACTTCATTAACCAATTCATTTTATGTATTTTCTTACACTCACCATTTATAGAAAACTGTAATAATTTTACTTTCTTATGTTTGCCTGTTATAAAAAAATGTTTTAAATATATTTTCGTAAATTCGCTTGTTATAAAATAGAGTGAATTTAAGCTGAAAATATTTATTACAGTAGAAGTATTTTGTATGTTCCTGCAATCTCTTGGTGAGCTAGCGAACGAACTCGTGAGTGAGATAGTGAGCCAGATTAAGGCAGAATATAGAAAATGCTTCTAATCAGGCAGGTTCTGTGGGTTTGTGAGGTTGTGTCCATACCCATGCACATCCACCCGCTCAATACAATTTGAAACGACACTCGTCCGACCAGGCAACATGTTTCCAGTGATCAACAGTCCAATGGCGGTTTGACAGGCTTAGGCAAGACATAAAGAAAATCATTGGGTCTCGGGTTCGATTCCTGGCCAGGTTGCGGATTTTCTCCAGCCGAGGACTGGACGTTTGTATTGCCCTTATCATCTAATCACCATCATCTTTCATGAAAGTGGGGAGACTGGACTGGGTAAAGAACGGAACTTTGCATGGGTGCTGATAACCACACAGTTGAGCGCCCCACAAACCAATCGTCATCATCATCATCATCATGATCATCATCATCATTAAGGCATAAAGCTTTGTCTTGTGCAGTCATCAAGGGTACATGAGCGGGCCTTTGGTTCTGAAAGCCCATATCGATGATGTTTCTTTGAATGGTTTACACGTTGACACATGTTGATGGCCCTCCACTGAAAGCAGCAGCAATTTGTGGAAGGGTAGCACTTCTGTTACTTCGAACGATTTTTCTCACCCCTCGTATGTCACGTTCTTGCAGGATCTTTTTCCAGCCACAGTGATGTGGAGGTTTGATATTTTACCGGATTCCTGATATTCTCTTCCGAAATAAAATACAATTTAGTAAAATGTGGTGCACAGACACCTGTACGCTGTAATCATCACAAATTGGAGGACCGTCTCGCTGGACCAAGAAGTAATGCGTCAGAAGACTGTGGCCTATACGATGACGAGTAAGGCGTACCGCATGCCATCTTCGTGGCTGGAAGGACGTAAATGAGATGCCGCGTATTGGGTTTTACGAGACGCAACTTGTTATCGCTCTCCTCCAGCCACTCGGGCTCTCATCGACACATCACTCTGTACCTCACCAGAGGCGTCATAGCAAGCATGGAGACAGCACACTGAAATAACTGAGCATCAGATATTCGGAAACGACAAGGAATTTAGCACACGAAGCTCATCTCATCTACTCCATTGCCTCCTAGATAACATTTAATTCTGTGTCGAAGAGAATAATGTCTCGAGGCTGTCGTACCTTGAGGACACTATCAGGGAAAATAACAGAGCAGCCATCGGGGTCCTCCTATTTCGACCCATCTGTAAAGATAGAAGTGGAAATTACTCAGAGTGTGTATGGTAACCAGGGTGGCAGACGGGTAAAACTATGGATTCAGGGTTGTAATTGCTTTACCCCAAGTGACTCCAGCACACACCGCACGCAGATCCCAAGTGGTCTTGTTGCTTGTGCACAATTAGAGAGAAAGCTTAGGATATAGAATGGTATCTCTCATATGCAAGCCATATCAATTAAAAATGCAACGATAATGAGTAAAATTAACATACACACACTTATCTGAAGAAAACTAAAACCTGTCTTTCCAGCCAAATCCTTCGCAGAGCAAGTTGCAAGTCACAGTTCGCTGTTGCAGCACTGAAGGAGGAACAGCCAGCAGCTAAATCGCCCACAAATGAGGTGCATTGTACAGGACTCCGTAATGTAGACGCGATACTGTTTATGTCTATAGCAAAGAGGGTAACACCTAAAACACTGCTATGAAGGACATTATTCTCCAACTCAAAACGATATGCTAGCGTGACATCAACTCAGATCCTAAGAAACCCCTGATGCTGGAAAGACTATGAAGATGTGGGCATCAAAGTCACATTGTTTCAGTTACACGAGAATGTTGTGTCTCCAATTAGTGTCATATGCGAAACTCATATCAATATGCCGATACAGTGATGTTTACATAGAATACTGAATAGCAGCCTCTAGCAGGGTTAGGTTGTTCACAGTGGATCGATATCTCCGGAATCCACACTGAGAGTAGCTAAGGAGTCGCCTGGTATCTGACTACCTGTCCAAACGACGTTTAACCATTTGCTTCAGGGTCTTTCCTAAACAGCTCGTTAAGGCAATACTCCGATAACTACTGGGAGATGTTGCGATCCTTTCCTGGTTTGAGGAGTGGTACAGAATTGCCTCTCTCAAAAAGTTGGGGAAGTTGCCTGTATACATATTATATTAAAACATCCGAGGAGGATTTTCTTTGGTACTGCTGGCAAACATCGAAACGTACAGTGCCGGATTTGGTGGTGACCAAGTGATGAGGCACGAGTCTCAGAGAGAGCCGATTCCAGGTCCACTGCTGTTGGATCTGAAGTTTATCTTGTCCCTCTCTACAGTCGCATGGCAACGACCAAACGTCGGAACCTGCCACGCATTAGCAATAGGTTTTGCAAGATTCTTGACTAGCGTCTGAGCAATGTCTCTGAATATTGTTTGGACACATCCCTGTTTCACCACTACTGCTTTGGTAAACGACTATTTTAGCAGAAATCCTCCAGGTGGTTTCCCGATACTTCTTTAGAACTAGAGGAAACTTTGATAGAGTCCAGAAATGCTCACCATGATCTTTTCTACTCTCCTTAATTATACATCTAGCCTTGGCTCTCACAACCCAAAAGGCCCTGAAGTTCCCTGCTGTGGGGCGTCATTTAAAACGTCAAAGGGCCACACGTCTGCCCCGGATGGTCGAATGGCACACAGATTTTCCTCCGAGATACAGTCATCATCCCAGGATGACCTGAGGACGTTGGGACTGACAGGTCACTGGCGGATAGCGCCCGTGTTCCAGAGGAAGTGTCTTCGGTTAGAAATGAATCTTCCTCGATCTCGGGTTCAAAAAGCGCCACCTATTAATCTTTGATTAATAATCAGCATTGGTGGTCGAAGATCTCAGCCATAAGATGTTACCCCCATTCAGCCAATGCCCTTGTCAAATAGGACAGAAGAGTGGACAGAGGTTCAGTGCACACTTTTGTACTTGGAATTGGAAACTGCGTCCAAAGGTGGAAGAAACAGCAATGAGCAACAGCATGAGGATGCAAAAGGTAATGGAAACCTCTGCATTAAAGGCATAACGTGTGTCCACAGGGCATATAGGACGTAATTGGAAAGGTGCCATGATGATCTCTTTATTGGCAAAAGATTTCGAAATAGTACTCCATTTGGATCTCCAAGAGGGTACTGCCAAGGGGGAGCTGACCATGAGAGTGCCTATGCGTGGAATGTCACAAACTTGAATGTGGTAGGGAAGCTAGAATATCTGAAAAGGCAAATGCAAAGGCTCAATCTAGATCTAGTAGGTGCCACTGAAGTGAAATGGAAAGAAGACAAGAATTTCTGGTCAAATGAGTATTAGGTAATATCAACAGCAGCAGAAAATGGGATAGTGGGAGAAGGATTCGTTATGAATTGGAACGTAGGGCAGTAAGTGTGTTATTGTGAACACTTCAGTGATAGGGTTGTTCTTATCACAATCGACAGCTATCCAACATCGACAATGATATCTCAAGTATACATGTCGACGTCACAAGCTGAAGTTGAAGAGTTGCAGAAAGTCTATGAGGGTATTGCAAGGGTAATATAGTACTTAAAGAAAGATGAAAATCTAAGGGCCAAATTGAAACTGCACAGGAAGGACTAGAAGAAGCAGTTACAGGAGAATATGGGCTTCAGACAAGGAATGAGAGATGAGAAAGACTAATTGAGCTTTATAGTAAATTTCAGCTAGTAATAGCGAATACTCTGTTCAAGAATCACAAGAGTAGGTGTATTAGGAAAAGACCAGGTGACACGGGATGATTTCAGTTAGGTTACATCACAGTCTAACAGAGATTCAGAAATAAGATACTGGATTGTACGGCGTACCCAGCAGCAGATATAGACTAAGATCACAATGTGGTGGTGATGAAGAGTAACTGTATATAAGTGGGATACGGAAGTACGAAGGAATGACGAGACGCACTTGAAGTTGTCTAAGGCTACAGATACAGCAACAAGAAATAGCAGAGTAGTCAGTACAGTTGAAGAGGAATAGATATCTCTAAAAAGGGCAATCACACTAGCTGGAAAGAAAAACTTAGATACAAAGAATGTAACTGAAAAGAAACCATAGGTAACAAGTAGTACTTCAGTTGATCGATGAAAATAGGAAGTACAAAAATGCTCAGGGAAATGCAGGAGTACAGAAATGAAAGTCACTGAGGAATGAAAGAAAATTGGAAATTCAGGGAAGACGAAATGGCTGCATGAAAAGTGTGAAGAAATCGAAAAAGAAATGTGTGGCGGAAGGAGTGACACGTCACATGGGAAAGTAAAAACAACCTTCGTTGAAATTTAAAGTAACAGTGGTAACATTAAGACTGCGACGGAAACTCAACTGCTGCATTCAGAGGAGAGAGTCGATAGATGGAAGGAATACATTGGAAGCTTCTATGAGGGGAAGATTTGTCTGATGTGATAGAAGAAGAAACATGTGTTGATTTAGAAGAGATAGCGCACCGAGTATTAGAATGAGAATTTAAGAGAGCTTTGGAGGACTGAAAATAAAATAAGGGAGAAAGTGTAGATAACATTCCATCAGAATTTCTACAGTCATTGGGGTAGTGGCAACAACATAATTATTCACGTTGGTGGGTAGAATGTATGAGTCTCGTGACATCCCAAGTTGCTGACAAGAATAATATACAGAAGAATAGGAAAGAAAATAGAGGATGTGTTAGATGAGAATCAGTTTTGCTTTAGGAAAGATAAAGTCTTCAGAGAGACAATTCTGACGTTGTGGTTGATAATGGAAGCAAGACTAAAGAAAAATCAAGACACATTCATAGGATTTGTCCAACCAGAAAAAGCGTGCGGTAATGTAAAATGGTGCAAAATGTTCGAAATTCTGATAATAATAGGGCTGAGTTAGAGGGAGAGACGTGTAACATGCAATATTTACAAGTGCTAAGAGCGTGTAATATGAGTGGACGACCAGGAATGAAGTGCTCTGATTAAAAAGGATGTAAGACAGCGATGTAGTCTTTCACACCTACTGTCTAATCCGTACATCGAAGAAACAACGCTGGCAGGAAAAGAAAGAATCAGGAGTGGGATTAAAATTCAAGGTGAAAGGCAATCAGTGACACGATTCGCTGATGACATTGTTATCCTGAGTGAAAGTGAAGAAGAATTACATGGTCCGCTGAATGGAATAAACACTCTGATGAGTAGAAAATATTTATTGAGAATAAATCGAAGAAACAGGAAAGTAATAAGAAGTAGCAGAAATGATAACAGCGAGGAGGACATCAGGACTAATGGCCACAGAGTACATAAAGTTAAGTGATTTTGCTACCTAGGCAACAAAATAACCGATGATGGATGAAGCAAGAAGCACACCAAAAGTAGAATAGCACTGCCAAAAAGGGAATTCCTGGTCAGTTGAATTTTACTAGTATCAAACATAGTCCTTAACTTGAGGAAGAAATTTCTGATAATGTACGTCTGGAGTACAGCATTGTATGGTAGTGAAACAGGGATTGTGGGAAAACTGGCACAGAAGAAAATCGAAGCATTTGAGAAGTGGTGCTGCAGATGAATATTGAAAATTAGGTTGACTGATAAAGGAAGGAATGAGGCGGTTCTGCGCAGAATTGGAGAGGAAAGGTATATGTGCAAAAGACTGACAGGAAGTAAGGACAGGATGGTAGGACGTCTATGAAGAAATTAGGGAATGGCTTCCATGGTACAAGAGGGAGCTGTAGAGTTTTGGTATCCCGCCTGGAAGGCGGCGCGTGGGTCTGCTCCAGTAAACTGAAGTGTAGGCCGAATGTAGGAAGCGAGTAGTAGCAGGTGAGGTAAAAATCTCGGTACTGCTTTTAAAGTAAAAGTGGTTTTACTCTAGGTAAAAATAAATACAGGGTTACATAAATTTGTCTATGATGAGCACGTAGGTGCGAAGCCGGATGTGTCAAAGCCAACACAGGCAAAATCTGTTGTGGCACACCCACTATGATAACTGCAGACATAGGTTGCAAGTGCTACCCTGAGATGAAGGGGTTGGTAGAGGAGAGGAATTGGTGGTAGACCGCATCAGACAAATCAGAAGACTGATGACTCAGACACAGCCTACTAACTGAACAGCTCCCAATTAGCATGCTGATCATCCATTTCGATGGCTTCTATTTAAGCAGTTCTCCATCGAGTAGGGGGATCCACGAAGGGAAGTGTTCACTGCAATGAAGGGCATCAGTGGCATTCCACTGTCCTGAGTCAGAGCGGAGAATGAGGTCTGTGGCTGATTTAACCGCCACAAACCTCTTATAACCCGAAGTCGGTACATTAATTTTTGTGTAAGCTTAAATTTGGGAGGCTGGTCCCAGTTTCACAGCACTTGGCACGCGGAAATAGTGATACACTGCTGATAGAGGTAGCAACGGTAGAATTTCAGTAAACTACTTTCACCCCAGACTCGTATGTTATTGTTCTTTATTGCTGTCGAAAGTTGTAGGCTCGTAATCCATGTCCGTGCAAGATTCTGAAATTGAACTGCAACTTCATATACCGGTCCAGGGCATGGTCGGATTCTTTTTCTCAAAAAATATGAACACTGGATGAGTTTCTGTTCTCGAATAGATATACAGGGTGTTACAAAAAGATACGGCCAGACTTTCAGGAAACATTCCTCACACACAAAGAAAGAAAATATGTTATGTGGACATGTGTCCGGAAACGCTTACTTCCGTGTTACAGCTCATTTTATTACTTCTTTTCAAATCACATTAGTCATGGAATGGAAACACACAGCAACAGAACGTACCAGCGTGACTTCAAACACTTTGTTACAGGAAATGTTCAAAATGTCCTCCGTTAGCGAGGATACATACATCCACCCTCCGTCGAATGGAATCCCTGATGAGCTGATGCAGCCATGGAGAATGGCGTATTGTATCACAGCCGTCCACAATACGAGCACGAAGAGTTTCTACATTTGGTACCGGGGTTGCGTAGACAAGAGCTTTCAAATGCCCCCATAAATGAAAGTCAAGAGGGTTGAAGTCAGGAGAGCGTGGAGGCCATGGAATTGGTCCGCCTCTACCAATCCATCGGTCACCGAATCTGTTGTTGAGAAGCATACGAACACTTCAACTCAGATGTGCAGGAGCTCCATCGTGCATGAACCACATGTTGTGTCGTACTTGTAAAGGCACATGTTCTAGCAGCACAGGTAGAGTATCCTGTATGAAATCATGATAACGTGCTCCATTGAGCGTAGGTGGAAGAACGAAACTAAAATGAGCTCTAACATGGAAATTAAGCGTTTCCGGACACATGTCCACATAACATCTTTTCTTTATTTGTGTGTGGGGAATGTTTCCTGAAAGTTTTGCCGTACCTTTTTGTAACACCCTGTGTATTTAATATTTCATTTCACGGTACAATTAAGTTAAACCTCCTCACATACATAACTCCCACCACATACTTGTACTGATCAAGGACAAGGATCTACCTATAGCACAATGCAACAAAGAAAACGTTATCTTATATCGATCTATTCATGCAAAATCATCCTTGGAACACACATTACAAAATCATGATAAGAATAATTGTTTATAACAGACAATCATTTAGATAGTCTGTAATAATCATAGTAATTACATAAAGGGTTTTTATATGTTGATAATTGTGCATTTTCGCTAGCTGGTAGTGGACTTCTGTGTTTTAAGTCTTTCACTTGGAATCGGTCGTTTCATATTATTCAGTAACGGTTCCCGCATTTTGTCTCACCCTTACAAGTTTTTTCACACTCAGTATGACGCAGTAGCAGCCGAGAAATACGAGTAAGTGGTATTACCCATGTTGAGAATGCACAGACCCCTCAAGTGTCATGAGGGTCTCCAAGATTAGATCGCTAGGGCAAATATAGTTTGAGCCCCATAATATACTATGGGCATTGGAATCATTCAGTAGGAGAATAGGGCAGAGGAATTGTTCAATAAGACCCACGTGAGGCTCATATTCTACCATATCCTATGGAGGTAAGTGCAGGGAGCAGACAGTGTTCTTCTGAGCCACATGAATTGCAACAGATAGTCCTTGTAGGTCATTAATCAAGGAGAGAACAGAGGAATGGTGTGTATTACTGACAAACATAGCAACACCTCTCTTGGTTCTTTCCCCAGTCATGTCGTCCTATCGGTGGCAGGTATAGCCCTGTAGCACTGAGTGGTCAGTGACTTTGAAATGTTTACTGTAAGTACAAGAACATGGGTTGTTCCTGTGCCAGGAGTTTCAGTTCCTCCTCATGAGTCCTGAACCAATTCATGTCCCACTGAAGCGTTGGAGTCATTTATCATGAGGGTTGCACTTTCACCCATCTTTCTTTGCACTGGGATGGAGAATCCACAAAGCGTGGAGGGTCAAGATTGTGCTCCGGGAATGATTTGGAATTCCATTGACTCTAAAGCAGAATTAGCAGAACAGTCATGACGAAAGATATCGACACGGTCTGATGGTCTTCCAGCTGTATTTGCTTATGGTGGAAGCTTCCTGTTTGCTTTCTTTGTCTGGGAGGCGTTTGTGGGGACTACTGCTCGAGCGGCAGAGTCAGTGCTGGGTTTCTGATAAGACTCTTCTTTTGGAAGCACCGGCAGCTCCACTATGGTGGCAACTGATGTTGTCAAAGAGGTTACGAAACAACTGCTGCTTGACAAGTACGCTGATAAACGCAGGTAATTCTGCTGACAGTAACAATCTCTTTTTGTATAGAAGCATTGGTTGAAGAAATAGGCTTCTGGGGCCGAAACGAAAAATGAAGTGAATGTGGGAGGTAGGTGGCCTTATACACTGAAGCGCCAAAGAAACTGGTATTGGCATGCGTATTGAAATACAGATATATTTAAACAGACAGAATACGGCGCTGCGGTCAGCAACGCCTAGATAAGACAACGAATGTCTCGTGCAGTGGTTAGATCGGTCACTGCTGCTATAACGGCAGGTTATCAGGATTTAAGTGAGGTAGAAAGTGGTGTTGTAGTCGGCGCACGAGCGACGGGACACAGCATCACCGAGGAAGCGACAAAGTGGGGACATTCCCGTACTACCATTTCACGGGTGTGCTGTGAATACAAGAAATCCGGTAAAAAAGCAAATCTCCGAAATCGCTGTGGCCGGAAAAAGATCCAGCAAGAACGGGATCAACGAGGAGTGAAGAAGTGCTACCCTTCCGCAAATTGCTGCAGATTTCAGTGCTGGGCCAACAACAAGTGTCAGCGCACGAACCATTCAACGAAACATCATCGATATGGGCTTATGGGCTTTCGGAGCTGAAGGCCCATTCGTGTACCCTTGATGACCAAACGACACAAAGCTTTACCCCTCGCCTGGACCCGTTAACACCGACATTGGACTGTTGATTACTAGCGTCATTTGGCCTGGTCGGGTGAGTCTCTTTAAAAATTGTATTGAGGGATGGACGTGTACGGGTACGGAGACAACCTCATGAATCCATGGAACCTGCACGTCAGCAGGGGATTGTTCAAGCTGGTGGAGATTCTGTAATGGTGCGGGCTGGCTCAAATGGCTCTGAGCACTATGGGACTTAACATCTGTGGTCATCAGTCCCCTAGAACTTAGAACTACTTAAGCCTAACTAACCTAAGGACATCACACACATCCATGCCCGAGGCAGGATTCGAACCTGCGACCGTAGCAGTCGCGCGGTTCCGGACTGAGCGCCTTAACCGCGAGACCACCGCGGCCGGCGTAATGGTGTGGGGCGTGTGCATTTGTAGTGATATGGCACCACAGATACGTCTACATATGACTCTGACTGGCGACACGTACGTAAGCATCATATCTGATCATCAGCATCCATTCATGTCACTGAGTATTCCGACGGACTTGAGCAGTTCCATCAGTACAATTCCACACCCCACTCTTCTAGAATTGCTACAGAGTGGCTCCAGAAACATTCTTTTGAGTTTACGCGCTTCCGCTGGCCACCAGGCTCCTTACACATCAACATTATTTAACATATCTGGGGTGCCTTGCACATGCTGTTCAGAAGAGATTTCCACCCCTCGTGCTCTTACGGATTTATGTACAGCCCTGAGGGATTCATGGTGTCAGTTCCCTCCAGCACTACTTCAGACATTAGTGGAGGGCATGCCACAACGTGTTGCGCCAGTTGTGCGTGCTCGTTGAGGCCCTACACGATATTAAGCAGGTGTACCAGTTTCTTTTGCTCTTCAGTTTAGGTCTTCTTGGCCCCACCATATGGGATGCAATGTGATGTTTAATATCCTATAGATTCCTATCTTCAAAGAAGGTACTGCCGTCCCTACTCCGTACAGGATGATCCACAGCAGAATTTACGGACATAGGAGGTGAGGAGTAGGCAATTCTATCTTGGGTGGCGTTGCCGCATTTTCGCACAACTGGATTCACACTTACATCCCGTGGTAGTGTGCCCAAAGCGCTGGCGTTTTAAACCGCGCATGGGGTTGTGGACATAGTGCCACACACTTATGAAAAGGAAATCTGCCCTGATATGTGCTTGTGCTATTGAAAGTAAGGAGAAGGAGTTAGATTGTACTAGATCCCCGACCACCCTTTCCAATGTATTTTGCGGATCGTCTATCCCTTGTTGAGCCCACTCATCTTTCAGTTCCTCCTTGGGAGCCGGCCGGTGTGGCCGTGCGGTTCTAGGCGCTTCAGTCTGGAACCGCGTGATCGCTACGGTCGCAGGTTCGAATCCTGCCTCGGGCATGGATGTGTGTGATGCCCTTAGGTTAGTTAGGTTTAAGTAGTTCTAAGTTCTAGGGGACTGATGACCACAGATGTTAAGTCCAATAGTGCTCAGAGCCATTTGAACCTCCTTGGGAATGTCGATCAGATATGTACACTGCACAACACCTCTGCTGTAATTCAGGGTGTTGTGGAGCTTGGTTTCTATGGCATACTTTCTAAACCATACAGATTTCCAGAGGTTTGTCGCTTGTAGGAAACTAGCAGTTTCAACCAACAGTCTGCCATTACGCAGTCGCTTGACAGTTTTCAGTGTCCCCGCTACGTCCTCCATACCTTTCTGAATATAAAAAAGAGAAATCTTCTCAAATGCACTCTTTCCGTTTCGCAACCAAAAACACATTCTGACCAGCAGAATGCATTCTGTTTCTATTCATGGATAAAGTCTAGTGGACTGGCTACATGAGCCCCTTATTAGATTAGGTGTTAGTACCTACAAGCGACCCACCCTTTCCGCTGGGAGTATAAGGAGAAATATCGTGGGTTCCAAGTGCAGCTATGGAAGTAAGGATCCACTCAGAGAGAAGCCCGCATTCCTGAATAAAGCAAATATAACTGAGGTGTGGCAGGTTTCTCAGAGGTTGTCCGCTAACGACTGTTCCACTTCAATAGCCATGCTTTACATCAGTGCGCAGCACGCTTTGAGACTGGAGGGTTTATTTATAGAGCTTCTTTCGATCCTCGTGGTCCTGACAGTCAAGTCAATATACCAAAAAAAAAAAGTTTCAAATGTGTGTGAAATCTTATGGGACTTAACTGCTAAGGTCATCAGTCCCTAAGCTTACACACTACTTAACCTAAATTATCCTAAGGACAAACACAATCACCCATGCCCGAGGGAGAACTCGAACCTCCTCCGGGATCAGCCGCACAGTCCATGACTGCAGCGCCTGAGACCGCTCGGCTAATCCCGCGCGGCTATCCCAATACGTGTGACACACAATGTTCCGCTGACGCGCCGTACATTGGTCACTGAAGGATGCTGAGAGCTTACTTTGACAGGGGACTAGCTGCATTTACCAGTCCCCAGCTCAGGAACCCCGAGGTCACCAAGTCCATACTCAGGAAACGAATGCTGAGCCGCTGAGGGATTCATTCGTCGTCATCATAACAGTAACATATTCGCAACTATCGCTGACCCTCAGGGCAAGAGATTCACTTTCGGTGGATTGTTTTTTTTTTCTTTTTTTTGCGAAGATCTGAATAATTACATTGAAAAGTTAAGGGTCCCTCTGCCTATTTATGTCCAGCTCTCTAGTATCATTGTGATTCAAGTACATTTCCTTGGTCCTAGACTGATTTTTTGAACATTTTCTTGCACACTACAGTTTTGTGGTGTTGCTACTTTCATAAATACGTTCAACAGTATAATCCTCAGACAACATCATGGAGTTTTCTACATTTCCAGCAGAGTATTTTGGTATCGGGCGGTACAATTAAGCTGACGGTGTTCTAAGTGCTGCAGTGATGGCTGTGTACATCGCAGGACGCTGAAGCATTGCGCTCGAGGAGTATGCTGAAAAATGTAATACTTCCACTTTCTACCACCAGATGAAAATACGGCGATGCAAGCAGCCAGAATGTGGTGTGGTTGCAGTAAAAGGGGAAGAGCGATACAACACGTGATAACGGTGACAGAAAGTGGAATTATTATCTTTTCAGCATACTCCGGCAGTGCACCGATTAATGAACATACCAACGAAGTTTCATCGTTCTGCGATGTATACAGCCCGCACCGCAGCCCTCGCGAGACAGGCGGTTTAAATATGACCACCCCAGTATATCATCAACCTTAATGGCCCAGTAATACTAACTTGTTGTACTCATGTGTCACGAAGTTGCTGACAGCTCCGACACGTTAACAACGACGTGTTCAGTTAGGTCTCTTGGGAATAGCCGAATCCACTTAATAAGTTCGTATTTTGTTGTCTATGCGATAATGCAGAACTGTATTGAATGTCTTTTTGAAGTCACATTTTGAGTTTTCACTTGTTAGGGAGCAGCGCTGCCATAAACAGGACCCACATTTGCTCCCAGTACAAAGCAGTGTAGCAAACTGACAGCTCAGCAATCTGAAGAACTGCATGGAAAAACAATGACGCTCTATGTTTATAAAGATACTAAAAACAGCCTCAAGATCTGTGTAGTGACGACATATATCCCTGATGGTGTCATCCAACTCCTATCCCCAAAATGTACGGAAGGGAGCGTCAGTCGATCGGCATTGCATTCTCTGAGACTCCGATGATGGAGCCTTTGACAATTTCATAGTCGAACAATGAACTACTGAAAAAATATAATATTGTATGCTAAAAGTATTTCTATGTCGAGTGACGAAGCCGATTTTAGGGTTCTGGGAATAAATAAACCATAACCAGCCCTCTTCTTCCCTTCTTCTTTTCCCTCTTCCTTCTTCCTCTTCTTTCTGGCCATTTCCCGATTCCCTACTGCGTCTACATTGTTACGTAACTTGTGGCAATGCTAGTGAATTTGATGGCCGAATGTCATTCCCCGAAACGGAATCTGGGTACCACATCTGTATGCTACATCTGTCTACTACTAGAGTAAATCTCACTATCAAGTGTGAAAACTGTTTTAAATGTTTCCATAACGGGTATCTGAGGCACGACGTGAGTACCAGCCCGGTAATTACGTGCCTGGATGTCGGAAACCACCTGAAAACCACTTCGAGGCTGGCCTCCTCACCGGCCATCGTCGTTAACCTGCGAGGTGGACGCGATATAGTTACGGCTGTCCTCCGCGAGTCTCAGAAGTGCACGGTAACACGTTCTACTAGCAGAGTGTGTGTATTGATATACGGGAGATCGGATTAAACTTGGCGGTCTGCAGCATGACAGCCAGTGACGCTAACCGCAAAACCCCATTGCTTTAAGCGCAGCCTCTTCTAACATATAATTTTCCAGGTCATTCAGTTCCCAAATAGAATCACATGCTACTTTTTTGTCGTCTGTCCTGTGAAATTCCTTTCATCTGTACATAACCATCGCCAAAAAAATAATCTGTGTCCTATACTGAGCTTTTTTACCCGTTACTACTGTTGCATGTCACATCCCACGTCCAACTAATCGTTCATCAAGTAGTTTTCACTCGTAGTTTCCTTTCCTCGCTCATTCTTCCACTAGTTCGTCATATTATGCTTTACATATATTTTATTTTTAGTGGTCTCCCAGAACCCCAGACATAAGTATTTAATATGCGTACTTTTGAGTCGTTTCTTAACTGCTAAAAATATGTCTGGTCTTCGCAACTAAATGAAAGAAATTTAAAACAAACTACCGCATCGCAACTCGCTTCTTTCATTTCTGATGCAACTTTAGTGGTCTGTAAAATTTATACGAGTATATACACTGCAGAGCCAAGGATACTGGTGCACCTGCCTAATATCGAGTCAGCCCCAGCGAGCACGCAGAAGCTGCACAACACGATGTGGCATGGACTCGACAAATGTCTGAACTAGTGCTGGAGGGAAATGACACCATGAACCCTGCAGAGCTGTCCATAAATACGTAAGAGTACGAAGGGGTGGAGATGTCTTCAGAACAGTACGTTGCGAGGCATCCAAGATAAGCTCAATAATGTTCATTTCTGGCAAATTTGTTGGACAGCGGAATTGTTTAAACTCAGAAGGGTGTTCCTGAAGCCAGTCTGTAGCAATTCTGGACGTGTGGAGAGTCGTATTGTCCTGCTGGAATTTCCCAAGTCCGTCGGACTGCACAATGGACATGAATGGATGTAGGTGATTAGACAGGATGCTTACGTAGGTGACAACTGTCAGAGTCGTATCTAGACGTATCAGGAGTCCCATATAACTCCAAATGCATACGCTACACACCATTATTTATCCTCCACCAGCTTCTACACTCCTCTGCTGATATGCAGAGTCATGGATTCATGTGGTTTGGTTGTCTCCATACCCGTATACGTCCATCCACTCGATACAATTTCAAACGAAACTCGTCCGTTCAGGCTTAATCTTTTCACTCGTCAACAGTCCAGTGTCGGTGTTGAAGGACCCAGACGAGGCGTAAAGCTTGGTGTTTTGCTGTCATCAAGGGTACACGAGTGGCCCTTCGGCTCCGAAAGCCATATCAATGATGTTTCGTTGACTGGTCCTCATGCTGACACTTGTTGATGGCCCAGCACTGAAATCTGCAGCAATTTGCTGAAAGATTGCACTACTGTAACGCTGAACGATTCTCTTCAGCCGTCAATTGTCCCATTCTTCCAGGATCTTTTCCAAGCGATGTCGATGATTTGATGTTTTACCGGATTCCAGATGTTGACGGTGCACTCGTGAAATGGTCGTCCGGGAAAATCCCACCTCACTACCTCGGAGATGCTGTGCCCAAATGCATGATGCAGTAGTTATAAGTATGTTACTATGTCACGTTTTCTCACGTTATTCTTTGTTTTCCCGATTAGAAACAGCTTACACAAATTTCGTGAAGCTAAATTTTCATTTCTGCTTGTCCTGGAGATGTGTTACTCGGCCTCCATACTCATACTTCACCCTCTAAAACAATAAAAAAACAGAAATGTAAAACATAATCAGAATGAATAATTTATCTATCTTCCTTCTCGCTCCCCCACCCCTCCCCTCTCTCTCTCTCTCTCTCAACCACACCCCTCCACCCCCACCCCTCTCTCTCAATATTTGTCTCCAAAGAAAACAATTATAAACGACACAAATACAACACAAGCAAAAGATGAGGGATAAACATACAGCTACAGTTGGCTACATAACACACTCTAAACATACATACATATCTAACAAACACCGAAAAGTGCCAGTCAGGTGCTTTATCAATGTGGGTGAAACCAAAAATGGGCCATCTGGTGTACGAAGAACAAGCAAACACATCTCCACAACGTTACACGTGGGCTAGCTTAATTGGAAATCGTAAGTAACTACAACCAATAATTTAACCTCACGAAACTTGTGCTGCAGAAGCTGTAACTTGGAAAACAAAATCTAAGATGAGAAATCTTAACATAGTATTATATTTGTAGCTACTACATAATGCACTATCCTATATATCGGAGATGGCCTACATCTCGGCTCGCAGGCCGGCGCCCCACTGGCAAGTCACGCTGTCTGAGCCCCTGGAGGGGTGAGAGAAGGAGACTGTGTATACGTCAAACTCAAATGGCAGTGCAGTCTTAGTGCATTTGTCAACACTATAGACGAGAAACAAAGAATTAATTTTTTTATTTAATTTTTATTTTATTTATTTATTTATTTGCTCTGTGAGCACACTACATAATTTTCATTTGGTACATACTGTCGAAAAAAGGGTACACGCAGACAGTTTCACAGATTTTCGCTCTCAAGTTGCCATATAGTCATGAGTTATTTAGTTTCGTAATGGAAAAATGCCGTTCACACAAATAAGTCAATCGCAATATTCTAACACTTCTACAGCCTCATTGTGGAGACGTTGGAGACACTACCTAAGGAAAGCAATATAGACATCCTGGACAGTTTTATCGTAAAAGGATTCGTCATTAAAATGATAATTGTATCTGCACACGCAAAGCGGTTCTTTCAACTGAAACGGCATTCGGTCTCGAAAACGACTTGAAAACAGGTATAGGATTGACAGTGTCACCAAAACGTTAAAGAAACTATCCTTGTAATTCTTTCACAGCCATAATGATTTCCTTAAACCTCTCGTTTTCATTGACAGCAGTGAGCTTAGGGAAATGAACTGTGTGTGACAATGTGTCCCTTCCATAACGGGATTTTGTTTTTAAACACATCGTCGTCAAATCAGAAAGAAGTTGTTTCTCACCTTCCGATGTCTTACTGTGGACAGTGTGCAGGCAAATCCACTTAATATACTATGTCTTCAATCAATTTCTGATGTTCCAGTTTTCGTTCCTGCATTCCTCTTTACTTCATAAATTCAACAATTGTGAGTTTTAAAGCCATCGTCGTTCCAGACATGCCTCTTATTTAACCAACGTATTTAGCAGTGATTATAATGTTTCCATACTCTGCGATCAGTTCCATTGAAGACTGTTACAACCGACAGTGGAATAATTCGTGCAAACTATTCGTATCACCAATTTCTTCCCATGCTGCTTGCTTGCAAATTTAGCTCAATGTGCTTCTTGTTCTGCTGAAAAATGAATCCAGTCTGTTAGTCGTCGTAATTTCTTGTTCTTTGAATGTCAGCTAAATCTTTAAATTCTTTGTGCATGGCACTGAAATATCGTTTCTTACAAGGGAACCTCCCCATCGCACCCCCCTCAGATTTAGTTATAAGTTGGCACTGTGGATAGGCCTTGAAAAACTGAACACAGATCAATCGAGAAAACAGGAAGAAGTTGTGTGGAACTATGAAAAAAATAAGCAAAACATACAAACTGAGTAGTACATGTGTAACATAGGCAACATCAAGGATAGTATGAGCTCAGGAGCGCCGTGGTCCCGTGGTTAGCGTGAGCAGCTGCGGAACAAGAAGTCCTTGGTTCAAGTCATCCCTCGAGTGAAAAGTTTACTTTCCTTATTTTCGCAAAGTTATGATCTTTCCGTTCGCTCGTTGGCGTCTCTGTTCACTGTAATAAGTGTCTGTGTTTTGCGACTGCACCGCAAAACGGTGCGATTAGTTGACGAAAGGACGTGCCTCTCCAATGGGAACCGAAAACATTTGATCGCTAGGTCATAGGTCAACCGATTCCTCCACAGGAAAACACGTCAAATATATTCTATACTACACTGGTGACGGCATGTGCGTCACATGACAGGAATATGTTGTCGACCCACCTAACTTGTACACTTGGCGAATGGGTAAAAAGATTCTTCTACTTTGCCCGATTTAGGTTTTCTTGTGGATGTGATAATCACTCCCAAAAAAGTGATGAAAACATAAGAGTTTGTCACATAAACTGCAATAAATGAGTGCAACAGTTTCACAATCGCACAGTTTTCCCTGTGCTCTGTCAAAACATATGTTTTTAACGATTTCAAATTTTTCCGTGTGTAGACCGTCAAATCCTCCATATGTCCAAGCAAATCTGAACATGTCCTGGAATTTTGGAGAGCGAAGTTGATTATGTGAGAGTGCCTGAACATTGATATTTGTCTGAAAATAAAAAATTAAAATATTCACTCGAGGGAAGACTTGAACCAAAGACCTCTCGTTCCGCAGTTGCTCACGCTAACCACAGGAACACGGCGCTCCTGAGCTCATATCAACCTTGTTGTTGCATATCTTGCACATGGTCTACTCAGTTTGTATATTTGCTTTTTTTTCATAGTTCCACACAACTTCTTCCTGTTTTCTCGATTGATCTGTGTTCAGTTCTTGAAGGCCTATCCACAGTGCCAACTTATAGGTAAATCTGGGAGGGGTGCGATGGGGAGGTTCCCTTGTTAGAAAATTTTCAGTAACCCTCGATTATGCGACAGAATAATCCATGATGAGAATTCTCATCACTTTCTGCTGTCATTCCCATTCACTTTTAAAGACTTATGACGATAGATCGTTACCTGGCCTCTTTTTTGTGCAAACGTCCTCTGCACCTATGAACATCATTGGGATCACGAACGAATAGCCAATCGTAAACAGTTCTAAATCCAGGACTCTGACGAACTGAAGTGAGTTAAGCCTACAGAAGAAATGCCATGCAGAAATATTACATGAAATGTCGCGATGAACCGAGTACTTCCGGGAAGGAACTAGCAAAGCCAAGACTGGCCCAACCGTGGTTCGCCCCTTTGGCTCGCACATTTGGCCCGCGTGAAATTTGGAGCGCTGTGGCTGACAGGCCACTGAAAATGCTTCATAAATAAAAGAAGTGAAACACGTATGGCAAAAAAACAAACTACCTTTTATTTAGTTGCAAAGACGTAATATACTATGCCTCCATGAATTTAATATGCTTTCAGATAATCTGTGAAATTCTAACGATCCGTGTCTCACTTCCACACACTGCTGTGAGGCACCCTTAGACATCCAGCAAATTCCCCCTGAGTTCCATAGGAATAGCTTATGCCAGAAACACCACTTTATTGTAGGAAGTTCTTTTCGAGCATGACATGCTACTTCAAATTCTATTTTGCGCAGGGTTTGACAGTCCCACGAAGCTCGTAAGTGAAAGTACTCCTTCACCTCTTTCACTTCTGTCTCGTTCCTAGCTTCTGTGTTACGCAGCGTGTTATTCTAATTTCTAATACTCTTCTTCGCCTTCAGCTTTGCCTTGTTTACAACATCAACAACCATGCAGAAAACGTTTCCGGAGATTTGTCACAACTCTGTAGCATGTCATTAGCGCAAATTAGAAAAAAACAACCAGTACTAAAGCACAAGGGAAACCATAGAAGAAACTGCCATAAGCTGGACTTAACCACCCCATCCCAAAGCGGACCCCCTGGTTTCTTGCGTCTGCATTCTCCTGGACTCCAGTGGGACCAAGTGTAAATAGTAGTATAGGCTTATACCACTATGTACCGGGCTTCACAAATCGATTGCTTCACTTGTTGCTTGATAGTTTGCCATTGCACGTTTCGACAATGGAAAAATGTTTTCGATTGTCCTACATTTGTCGTTATATTTTTGGAAATTTGTGGTAAGGTCTTATGGGACCAAACTGCTGAGGTCATCGGTCCCTAAGTTTACACACTACTTAATCTAAATTAAACTAACTTACACTGAGGACAACACGCACACTCAAGCCCGAGGGAGGACTCGAACCTCCGATGGGGGGAGCCGCACGAACCGTGACAAGGCGCCAGACCGCTCTGCTACAGGGCGCGGCTTTCGTTATTTCTCCTAGATACTGGCAGCTACACGTTACATTCTATGAGTGTTCTTGAACAATGAGGTTTAAGGTTAATGCCTATTATTAAACCGTTTCATTTAGATCTTTAGTTAGAACTATTTGTTCTGTTAAAATGTAGGCTCTAGTTGCGTAAACGGGATCACCTTAAATTGCTTCAACCGCACTCCTCACTTATTAAGGTTTAAAGTTTGACTATATTGGTGCACACTCTTATTGCCTTGGAATTCTCTTCCTGGTACAAGGAGGGTAATGTAGAAAATTAATCAAGGCAAGTGGATTTCGTTTAAAACTACTGAAAACTAGGTAGGTTGGAAAAGGCCATTAAACATTTTAATGTTCCAAAAATAAAACTTATGAAGTTGTCCGATATGAAGTTCAGTACAGCAGAGGAAGCAGCTGAAACTGGCAGACTAACAAATTTCAGTAATGATCTAGAAGAAGAGTTGGTTTAATATTGTCTTGTTGTGAAATCTTTATTTGGGCTTACTCGTAATGATTTGTGAATAGTGACCACACAATTGGCAGTGACAAAAAACGTTTAGCACCAATTCAAAGACGAAACTGTTGGGAGAAGTGGGTTAGTCTTCTTCTTGAACGCCACAAAACCGAACTACGCCACAGAACTTAACTGTCGGAAGTAGTGCCTACAGGAACATCTTATAGCAGGGTTCTTGGATTCAGCATAGAAAACACAGAGAATTTTCCTAGCTTTCTGGAAGATGTTACATCCGCTTTGAAGTTAGATTATCTTTCCTCTAATTCAGTAACTTCTTAAATTTTGTTTAGAGTCTTTTTGTTTTTTTTCTCAAGTGGTCCAATTTTGCAACTGTTTTCCAAACTCGCTAAGTTTAAGGTCACTGAAAATATTCTTTTCATAAACTTTTCACTACGCTTTCTAATAGCAAAACGAACATGGTGCACAAAATTACAAAGTAAACATTAGATACTTTTAAAACTTAATTTTTTACTATTTTCTATTTTTTATGAAATTGTTAACTAAACTGGTGTCTGGGTTTTGGCATTTCTCTCTCTATGTCTTAGCATTGTACGTCAAAATTTAGTTAACAGCACAGATATCGAGGCACCTCATTATTTTTCTAGCGGTCAGTGACATATTTGCTACATAGATCATAGACCCGAACCCAGGGTGGCTACAGTTTTAGAAATTCCGCAGTAAGCACGGGAGGCGTCAGACTCGGCAGATGATCCCGGAGCCTGTGATTGGCTCTCTCCTGGGGAGCGGCTTCACTCGCGCTTTTGCGCTTTTTTCTGTTTTCGCCTCTGCTGTGCCGCCGGCGATGAGTCTTATTTAATATGCAAACGTAGCAAGCGGAGCCGCCTAGTCCCGCAGAGTATCAATATTGCACGCAGCGCTAAGAGCTCCGGGGCCCTGCATTATACAGCAACAGTGCCGGGCGACACTGGTTCAGGGACCGGCCGCGGAGAGGCGCTGCCAGCGCTCGGCCGCCCTCGCCGGAGCCTAATTTCCTTCGCCGTCGGCAGTAGGCGATTGGGTCGTGTGAGCTGACGCGTTGACGGATCTCCGCTCTCAAAGGCGCAAATGGGCTTCCTGCGTACGAGGGCGTGGTGCGAGGTTTACAAGACCTCTGGTCTGCTACTACGGATGGTCCACTGGCATACGGAGCCTAACCGAAATAATACATATTATACTATACTCATTTTTTGCACGTTATTTAGCTTGCTGATGTTGTCTATAATTCCCTCCTCTTACGCTGGTATATTTTAAGCTGCAAGCTACATAAGGGGGTGCTTGTGGCGGGATGCTCAGGGGACCTTCAAACATAATACAGTGCAAAATTTGTGCATAGTAGGGGCGGGCAAGATTTCGGCTCAATGGCCGTGCCTGTCGCGAATGCCAAACACGTATTAAAAACAACAAAAATTTAAAGATTATTTTATTATTTTTGGCTCGCTGAAGACATGATGTAATTTTCATCTGGAACGTCAAACGTTCAGATGCAGACAATTTCACGAAGTTTCATACTTAAGTTGCCATGGAATCGTGACTTATTTACTTTCATTACCGAAAAATGGTCATTCAGAGAAATATGTCTATCGAAATATTGAAGCACTGTTGCAAAAATGGAGACTTGGAAACTGTACCTGAGGAAATAAATGTAGATGTCCTGAACCGTTCTAATGTAAAAAAGTTTTTTCATTAAAACCGAAATTACCTTGCAGGTCAATCAGCTTTATTTGCACATGCATAGGTGCACTTTCAACTCAAAACGGCAAACCGTCTCGAGACAGATGTAACATTGCCACTGTCCTCAAAAACGTTATGAAATTATCCTTGTAGTTCTTTCAAGACCAAAATGTATTCTTAACCAACCTACTATTTGCAGTGATATCTTAAGTCCCCATATCTTCCAAGCAGTTCCATCGAAAAGTGTTGAGATCACATTTGATGTTACCGCAGGGTAAAGTAGCCTGTGCCGACTACAATCCACAAGCTGTTATCCCCGAGCTGCTGCCATTCCTTCAACAAGTAGGTGACGTTCTTTCTCAGCAGGACAGTACACATCTACATACTTCTGTTACGACGCAACTTGCTCTTCGTGGTGCCGATCTACTGCTGTGTCCAGCAAGATCACTATTCTCTCGCCAGTTTAACACTTATTGGACTTGATGCATGAACTCACTAGTGCTTCAAAGCCTGCAAGAACCGTTGCTGAATTGAAAAAAAGGCTTAAGATACTTGGGACAATCTATCGCAGGATGCCATTCAGCACCTCTACGATCGTTTGCATGTGAGAATGCGCCTCTACATTGCCGCCAGACGGGGTTACACAGTGTGTTATATGAGTGTATGGGTCACGTTACTGTGACAGTCGTGTTTCATTTTGTTCAGACGTATCGATAAGCGGCGGCACGAAGATGAAGAATGCAAGAGCAGAGAAGGCTGTGAGACGACGTCAGCCAATAGTTCGCTGACTAGGACCGCACCACGACAGGAGCGTCCTCTAGCCGAAGGGAGTGTAAGCGCCGCTCCTGCTAGCCTCGGCCGCTCCTCTTCAAACTCCTCATCAACTTCGTCCGTCTTGTTGCTTCCTTCCTCCCCCATCGCCCCTCCTATGTGACTATTCTCAATTCCGACTCCCATACTTTCTATCCCTCTCCTCTATATCCTGTACACTGCTGGTATGCCCGAACCTCCCCCGCCTGTTCATCTTCTCCAGTTTGCTGACGACACCGCCTTCCTAGCCCTTTATCCCACCCTCCAATGGTCCTACCGTCCCCTCCAAACCCACCTTGGCCAATACACCACTTGGTGCAACCAGTGGTTCCTCCGTATCAACCCCTCCAAGATCCAGGCTATCATCATATATCATCATAGGCTGCACCACCCGCTCCTTCTGTCTTCATGATTTCTACCTCACCATTTATGGCCGTCCTATCAACCTCACTCCGACCTTCAAATACCTTGGCCTCACCCTCGACTGCCACCTCACCTGGACTCCCCATCTCCTTACCATCCAAAACAAAGCTCACAACAGACTCCGCCTCCTGAAACTCGTGTCCAGCTGGACGTGGGGACTGCAACCTTCCACCGTCCTTCACACCTACAAATCCTTGATCCGCCCCTTCCTCTGTTATGCTAGTGTAGCTTGGATTTCCGCCCCTCCCAGGTTCAACAAATCCTTCCCAATCCTCGAACGTCATGCCCTCCACCTCACCTTCCACATCTGCCTTCCATCCCCCATGTGCATCCTCTACGACCTCATCCCCTTCCCCCACCTTCTCCTTTTCCTTGAACACATCCACACACTATATATTGTGCGCTGCATTGATCCCCCTCACCCCCTGGTGTCTCCCTTCCTCTCCACCCCCCCCCCCCGCCCCATTGCCACGCCTTCACCGTTGTGTCCCAACCTCTCTCCATCTCCACAGCCTCCGCCTCCTTTACCAATGCAACTTCCACCATCTACCCCTCCTGGATGATGAGCTTCGCCCTGACATCTACCCTTCCTACCAAGTCTAGCCCCATCTTCCTACCTCCTCCTCAGGGCTCCCTCTCCTCCCCCTCCCTTCTCCTGAGCGGCTTTCCCCAACTCTTCCCCCTGCCTCTCTTTTGCGCCCCTTCGGTGTCTCTGCACTCCCTCCTGCTTTGTCTTCCCTCTTCATCTCCTGCCCCACCAGTCTCCTGCCTCTTAGAGTACCCACTGACGACCCTACTCTCTTCATCCCACCACCTCCCCTGCTGCCCCTTGCTCTCCCCTCCTTTTCCCACCTCTCCAGCCTCTTCCTTGGCAGGTACCACCTGGCAGTTTTATTCTTCATTGTGTGTGCTCCAAGTGGATTTTAAGTGTGTTATTATGGAGTGTTTTTAATACCTTGGCCGATTTTTCACCTGTGCATGTACCTTCAGTGTCTTGTTTGTATTTTAAGAATCATCGACTGTGTTTTTTAACTTCATGACGACTTTTTTAATTGTCCCCCCATGAACGTCTCCATGTCAGTGTATTTTTACCTCCATTATCGCCCCTTACTCTGTTCTGTGTTACCCTCTTTTTATCGCCCTATATATGTAACATTTAATTCTTGTCTTAGTTGTTATGTCACTCGGCTGAAGAGCAGAGGATTGTGGCACTGACAGCCCTCCCCTGCCCTCCCAAAATAATGAAGGCAAAGAGCTTGCAGTAGGAGATTTGCCTTACAGTATGGTTGATGAAAATTGACTTGTAGCTCGTAAGGTGTGCAATTTCGACCCTACGTTTACTGAGACGTCTTTGCTTCTAGTATCGTGTACTTTCAACTGTATGCGTTTACGCCATTAATTACGATACACCCTGTGTATAGCAAAGGACACTGACTGCATCTCGCCAGTCGCTTGCGACACGTTCTTGTACACCGAAGTTAAGTATTGTCAATCGACTTTATTATAATAAAAACCAGTAATGTGATTTGCTTGAATTGTTTTATAGCTATCCGAGTAAGCAGTATCCTTTAGGCAGCCTATAAGAGTCGAGTGGGCAGGATCCCACATTTGGCTTGATTTTCTTATCACACACTCTTAAAAGGGTGAACTGCCACCTCATTTGTCAATGAAATGGGCTTGTAGTTAAGGATGTAGCTTTTTTCCGGCAGTTTATTTGACATGGTCGCCAATTTAACTAGGCTATATTTTCATCCCAGGCCGGCCGATGTGGCCGAGCGGTTCTGGGCGCTTCAGTCTGGAACCGCGCGACCGCTACGGCCGCAGGTTTGAATCCTGCCTCGGGCATGGCTGTGTGTGTTGTCCTTAGGTTAGATAGGTTTAAGTTGTTCTAAGTTCTAGGGGACTGATGACCTCAGATGTTAAGTCCCATAGTGCTCAAAGCCATTTGAACCATTTTTGAATTTCATCCCAGCCCACCTCAATAGACAAGCTAGAGTAGCACATAAGAACTACAGCCGTACCAATAAAAGCTGGCCGGCCTGGTGGCCGAGCGGTTCTAGGCGCTACAGTCTGGAACCGCGTGACCGCTACGGTCGCAGGTTCGAATCCTGCTTCGGGCATGGTTGTGTGTGATGTCCTTAGGTTAGTTAGGTTTAAGTAGTTCTAAGTTCTAGGGGACTGATGACCTCAGAAGTTAAGTCCAATAGTGCTCAGAGCCATTTGAACCCTTTGAATAAAAGCTCTGTTTCCCATGTTGTCAACGCGTCTGAATGCAGTATTGTACTCGTCTCTGGTGTGTGTTACGAATTGTTTTAAACACACTGGACCTCTCATAAATAACGACTATACAATTCGTTATTCCAGTTCTTCACCCGTATTAACGGGAGCGTACTATACATCACTTTCTAGACTAGCCCGGACAGAAAAATCCAGAGAACGGAGGTCAAGTGACCTTAGAGCCTGTAGCTGTCCAACTTGTAGCATAGCGGCGCGTGAGATGTGGCCTTCCATGAGCACCAAAATGTGCCAGCGCCCTGTGACTATGTATGATTCACAGACAGTTGTGCGAGGGAATCATCAAACATCCTCAAGGTACCGCTGCAGTTTGTGGAAGTACTCTTGTTCATCAAGTTTCCTTGGAAGACGTGCGCATACTTCCTCCAACAGCACATTCGTTGAGAAAGGATGCTGTCGTGACTGATGAACAGCAACTAGGCTTATGTCAAATTTGAGTCCTGTTGTATGGGGACTTACTCGACAATTTACGATTCAGATGCATATCTGCTCACTAGCAAAATATTTCACACTGAAATAAGTGGCGGACCGAAACGAAAAAAATCTCAAATATCTCGCAAATGTCTTATTTATGCACCCATGTTTATTGGAACTATTTTGTTTCTGTTATCTTTTGTTTTCATTTGCGTCAGTTTTAACTATTAACTGTAACCACACAATGCCTAACATAACAAAATTTTATTGTAATGCTTGTAGAGAACAAAATAGAAAGTTGATAAGAAATTTCATGTGACTCACAACAATGAGCGAACATTTACATCTGAAATTACAGCAATTACAGCGGTAGGTCGCAAAAATTAAGTCTTTTGACCTGGATTCGACACTTCCATGAGTGCCTTCATCAGAAAATTAAACATTGAAATTGGCATATCACGTATAAAATAAATATCAAGCGATAAAGCAACAGTCACAAATTTTTTAAAGTAGAATACGGGGAAAGCAAGCCACTACGGTCTGCTCCCTTAAGTGAAGTTACAGGTGACATCAGACTCTGCTATTACTACTTTCACTCGACATATGCGAGCAGCGTGTAATGACTTGCTTTCCACGCATTCTACTTTAAAAACTTAGTGACTAAAGCTTTATCGCTTGATATTTATTTTATATGTGACATACTAACTTGAATGTTTAATTTTCTGATGAAGGCACGCATAGAAGTGTCGAAACCAGGTCAAAAGACTTAAGTTTTGAGACCGAGCGCTGTAATCACTTTGACTTTAATTTGTAAACCGTCGCTGATTACGCAGCCATGTTTAAAACTTTAATTTACATCTGAAGACATCTTAGTGGCGGCGATGAAAGTTTAAATTTATACTGTCCCCAGTAATTGACCCTAGGTTCACCGCATGGAAAGTGTGGACCTACCATTTAGCTATGGAGTAGATTATTATGTTTGTAACAATGTGAAAACGAGTGAAGGCCTATGTGAAGGCAAATAATGACTGATGGAGAATCACATTGGAAGGGGCATCAAACGACATGTCGCTGATATGCAAAAACTACTCGAACTGGCCCTACTTGTACTTAAACTTACCTACATGTCTTCTGCGTCATCTGTAAGTTTACTTGTAACGTACTGGCATCATATGACCCTGTTTACAATGATATAAACGATGAAACAAAATGTCAAGTATGGAAAGATATCTGCCTGGTGCCATCTGAGGTTTGTGATCACACTGTAGTAGGCTGAAACCAGATTGAGGGTTTACAGAAGAAGCGTAATGTCCACAACAGCTATTGTTTCTTACGGAAATGAGTATTTTGTGTTTCTATAGTGCAGTCTTGTTTTTAAAAATCGACCAGTATGAAATTTAAATAGCCCCAGAAAATGTTCTGCAACATGAATGCCGCTAAGTGTATTTGATTCTGGACAGTATGTACAAATTCCTCTCAAACCAAACACCCGCATGTACGGTAGTGTCTGCTTCCGGTCAAATGCGCAACGTAACGTTTTGAAATCATATTTAAGAACACAGTTTTGGTTTTCAGTTATCAGCCAAGTGCTCGTCGTTCGTGGGAATTTTAGCAATCGTATGTAGCGCCGTGCCGGTCGGTTTACCGGAGCTGTGGACTGACTCTGCCGAGGACAGTAGTTCCTCTACCGCCGCCGAATAGAGTAGAAGGGACCATCACCCGGTGTTACCAGTCGCGTTTGCGAAGGTACTTACTTTCTCGCTTGGCATATTTGGATGTCGTGCTTGTGTACCTAGTGGTTTGTTAGTTTTTGTGGACTGCCGTGAGTCGTATGCATCAGGCAAAGTCGACCACCTTGTTTATAGTTCTCCACTACACCAGTAACTAACTAACTGACCTTTATGCGAAAGTGGTCAGTGTGTGCGTGAGTGCATTTTCCGTAGCACACAGAAAATGCTTGGTGGTTGTGGTGTCACCGCCAGACACCACACTTGCTAGGTGGTAGCCTTTATATCGGCCGCCGTCCGTTAGTACACGTCGGACCCGCGTGTCGCCACTATCAGTGATTGCACACGGCAGGTCTAGTCTAGAGAGACGCCCTAGCACTCGCCCCAGTTGTACAGCCGATTTTGCTAGCGATAGTTCACTGCCTACAGACGCTGTCAATTGCAGAGACGACAGTTTAGCATAGCCTTCAGCTACGTCATTTGTTACGACCTAGCAAGGCGCCATATTCAGTTACTATGAATGTATTCTGAACAGATAATATTGTGAATCATGTACCGTCAAGAGCGACGTTCATCATTAATGGATTGAAGTTAAGTATGAAACTAATTACGTCCGCTTTCTGAATTCTAATTCCTTGTCATGTTCCAGACCTCACGTCAGTATAGTTCTTCCCTCTTCACGCCAGCCTGTGTGAGCTAAAACGCGTGCATTTCGGCTTCCACTAGTAACACGGTGTTGGCTCTTCTGCCAGCACAACAGTGGTGTTGTTCCCGCAGTTCTGTGAGTTCTGGATTTCAGACATGTACATTTATCGTCGTATGCAAACCGCCTGGTAGCGCAGTCGCTAGTTGCATTTGTTGGTTACAGTGCGCTTTCTGCTGTTGATTGACGCCTTTGAATTACAGGCATTGGCATCAGAGCTTGTGATACTCCTCTGTTACTGTGTTTGCGAGTTCTCTGAAGGCTGCCGGTCCGTGACGAAGTATTCCGCGCGTCATACGGGGAAAATCATAATTGTGTTGGATGTTCGTTGTTTGAAAAGCTAGCACCACAGTGAGCGCAATCACAGCATCGTTGTCTAAACAGTTGTTCGGTCAAGTACGCCTTCGTACGTTGTCCGGGCGAGGACCATTCTGAAGAGAATTCTTAAGGGAATAGTGGCACACCTAAGTGTGGGAAAACTGTTGATGAAGAATGCATGGCTACTTCTGCTTGCCCTATTTCTATTATTTGATCCGCGGAGGAGATTTTTTTCAACTTGGTTATTACACACGGCGTACAAGAGTATTTGTTAGTGCTGGATTTTGAGGAATAGATGTCATAGCGCAAACACTTTGTCAGTGGTAAATAATCTTAGTACGCTGGTCACTCTCAAGTTCCAAACTGAAGTTCTAGGTTAAGATTTAACTGATGCCTTCTAATATCTGTGTGGGAAGAGAGAGCCTGCTCCCAACAGTTAACTAAGGTACATTTAGTGCCGCGGGTAGCACCGCCTTAGAATTAATGGGTTCGTGTCCCATAGCTTAAGTAAAATTTAGTATTAATGTTAATTGCTTCTACTTAGCGATACTATGTTAAGAATATTCTATTGTGCAGTACCGGATATCAACTAGTGGTGTCACAGCGTTGCAAATGGTAATGGTAATGGGGTTATTTTACCAATAACTTTTAATTTCTGGTCATATTTTGTAGTTACTGAGTGGGGTCTAATCAACGTCAGTATTGATGGTTTTGATCACTAGTGGCTTGTGTTGATTGTCCGTCTGAACTTCCTTATGTTGATGTGTTTGTGTGGGAGGCGTGCCAAGTCGTTTTTAGGTCTGTAAGGGCACCGTCCATCTGAGATTTTAATTATCTTATTTAAGGTAGTAGTTTAGGGCGTTATAGGGAAATTTTTTCTTTTAAAGGAAATCATTGCTATTGGTGCACGCTTTCTGGTTTTGTGATTCCACTGGATGTTTAAAATATGCCCACTTGCCGACTCTCCAACGTTGCGGCGAGGAGATGTTATTTTTTGTACATTTTTCTCTTTCAGAGTAAATTGGTTGCATTCCATCCGCACTCGTTTTGCAGACGAGCCATAGCTGGTTCCAGCGACTAGGAAGCTTGACGTCCCAAATGATATAAATAGAAGAAATTTTCAACTCAACCTACCATCAGCCAATAAAATCCAGGCATACACACCCGAACCACGTAACATAGATCAGTTAGTCTTATAGATAGTGTGGTGTCACCGCCAGACACCACACTTGCTAGGTGGTAGCTTAAATCGGCCGCGGTCCATGTAGTACATGTCGGACCCGCGTGTCGCCACTGTGATCGCAGACCTAGCGCCACCACCAAGGCAGGTCTCGTGATACGAGAGAGGACTCGACCCCAGTTGTACGAGAACCAAGCTACCGCCCAGTTGTACGAGAATCTAGCTACCGACCAGTTGTACGAAGCCTTTCTCTCTCATTAGCCGAGAGACAGAATAGCCATCAGCTAAGTTAATGGCAACGAACTAGCAAGGCGCCAGTTGTATCAGTGCCTATAGCTTACGAGTATTCAAGAGAGATGTATTCCAAAGAACAATTAAAAGATAAGTAATAAGCATCTACATACTTTTCTTCTTATTCATTTATAAGTTCTCATGTTCCAGACTTCACGCCCGTCTGCTTTAGCCTTGCGTGCCCTATCGGCCACAGCGTTAGTCTAGCATTCAATTTCAGCAATTAACTTCACGGTGTCGGCACAGCTACCGACACAACAGATAGAACCTGGCCTGAGCTATAACTGTCGATGGACTTAACCGAACACTTAGGATAACGCATATTCTCTTAAAACAAAGCGACTGTGAATTCATGCTTCGCCTTTTATCTCCACAGCCTGTACAAAAACAGTTGCAACGTAATAAAAACTGGTTTGTGTGTTGGGGGGGGGGGGGGGGGTTAGTGACGTTTTCCTTTACGTACAGCCAAACTCATTCCCCTAACAAGTTTTATATTTTCTTCTAAGCAATGTACTGTCGAATGCTCCGGGTTCCCTTATATTTGAATACCCTTATAATAATATTTTTGGCAATGTGTGATAAAAATAGGAGCTATTAAACAGCAGATGTAGAGGAACATGTTACCAGTCTTGTAGGAAATATTTTCGCTTGCGTGAGTGTACATGGGTTGAACACTGAGGAAACGAAAGAGACTTTCTGCTTGTAACGAACGAACGTATATTTGAAACCCACAACTATAATTTTATTTGCACTTCTCTCAAGTACATGCTGTATGAAAAAAATGTTTCAGTACTGGGAAAACTTGGTGCAAGACAGTCTCTATTACATGCTCCAGATTTCTTCAAACTAATACTTCCATGCACTGGTACAATGAAATACGTCGGCCATCCACGACCAGTCATAAGCGCGCAAGCGTCCCGCGCAAGTCTTCTGTTTATTTGAACAAAGAATCGTAATTCTGTCAGCTGTGGCCAGCTCCCGCAGTATCTTTGGGGAGACTCACGTGGAGCCTCTCACGAGTGTAAATTTCTTTGCCTTCTGAAAACCAATCAGAAGCCATGCTGCCAAAACTAGTTTAAGGACAATGTGGTCGAGACGGTAGACAACAGTAGGCGGATGGGTTCTGCTGAGTATGGAGGCTGATCTGCCGTCTCATTATTTCGTGTTTAGTTGTGTCAGATTGTTTTATGCTACCGCCTTAAATCGCGTTTCCAAGCTCACTTCGCACCACATTCATGCCCGACGTGTTATTGTTAGCAGTATGTTTCTCGTGGAGGAATTTCCGCGATGGGTGTACTTTGAAGTTGCATGGAACACAATATTACTTTGTATAATGGAAGGAAACATAGCCTCTGGTGGGTGTATATATCGAGTTGTGCTTCCCACATCTTTATGACGTCGTGCAAATGAGTCCGCCTCTCTCAAATAAATGTGGGGAGAACGACTTCATTGTATTACGTCTTTTTTTTAGGTACTGTTACATGTAGACACTATTTCAAATTGTAATCACCCAGAAGGGGTTGTCGGTCTTGTAAAGAATCTTTCGGAACACTAGAATAACTTCCTACCAGAGTTTCCGTCCGTCTTTTCATCGGACTGTATCGTTTCCTTTGTCTGAATTTACAGGCACGTGGCTATGTTGGCAACACTGCGGCGTTTGCTCGTGGTACATGATTCCTTTCAACAGTGCTGCTTCGTCAAGAAATTGACCTTGGTTACTTCGCTACGCGCACTCCTTCTTACGCAGTTAAGAACCACGACTTTGACAGATCAGTTTCTTCAACGTAAATTTCGTTATTATCTGTTTAGACTGAAAATTTCTTGTCCTAAGTGCATAGTTTCAGAATGTGCAGACGTTGGATACATTATATTGCACGGGTTTCGTCTGTAAGGTAAAGCTCATCACACAGCTATCCATTAACTTAAAGCCATTGCAGGTTGTAGCTGATTAATCCTTTTCTTCCTGAAACTTTTAAATTAAATTAACTTCCCGTTTCGAAAGCACTATCGTTGTCGTTAGTATTTCGGAGTCAGATAGCATTACCAGCGAATTATATCTCAGAATTCGGCAGAAAATCACCGTAATATGTGTTTCAGAGTTGCTATTATACAATATTTCAAGATGACGGTAAATTTTCATGTCGCGACTTCATATTGTAGCCGGCCGAAGTGGCTGTGCGGTTAAAGGCGCTGCAGGTTCGAATCCTGCCTCGGGCATGGATGTTTGTGATGTCCTTAGGTTAGTTAGGTTTAACTAGTTCTAAGTTCTAGGGGACTAATGACCTCAGCAGTTGAGTCCCATAGTGCTCAGAGCCATTTGAACCATTTGAACTTCATATTGTAAAACAAAACTGTTCAGAGGAGGTAGTCCTACAAACATCCTTGTGTACGAATCAAAAGGGCCGCACGAGACCTGCTCCGTCGCTATTCTGTTTATTTGTAGGTAGTGGAGAAACACCGATGAGTGCAAGGTGCATAGGAGTAATTGCGAATCTGACAGTAGTCACACCATACGGAATCTTGCTCGTGCCAGCGACCCAGGTAGTGCCTCGAAAAAGTCAGTGGTAATAGTCCTAAAAAGGGGTAATAAAATGAATACAAATGTAAGTAAAACAAGGGTCGTGGAATGTAGTCCCAATTAAATCAGGCGAAGCTTAAGGAAACCAAGCAATGAGACGGTAAAAATAGTAGGGTCTAAATGAATCTGGCTGTTTGAGAAACACAGGATGTAACTAAAAAAAAGAATTATTTTTAAAAATCGCATATAAATTTAATTATTAGAATGTCTTTTCTCATGATATTTCTATGTTGGGTAGATTTGTACAGATGTGAAATGTCGACTATTCGGACAAATAGAAAATTGAATCTTTTTAAATGTGGTGCTGTGTAATAATGTTCGGTTAGATATTTCGATCGGATAAGTAATGAAAAAGTATAGAATCAAATACGAGAGAAAGGATGTTTTGTGGCGAAACTTGCCTAAAGAATTGTCAATTTGCAATGTAGGGAAGTGCGGAGAATGGATGTGTGTGTGTGTGTGTGTGGGAGGGGGGGGAAGGGGAGGGGGGAGGAGGGGAAATGAGGTGGCAATTTTAGATGATGACCAAATCTTGACCACAGTAACCAAGTGAAATACAGTAGTTATGCGAAGAGGCTTGCATAGGATAAAGTGTTGTCTTCGGGCTGAATATCACAATAATCACAACTTTAAAAGGGCAGTGTTGTACCTTAGAACACCTTTCAGTTTTCGCGTCTAGTCAATTAAAATAGGCGGTGCTTAAGGAAATAAGGAAACGAGACTCTACAGCTAGTACATTAGCTTCGCTCAGCTCTCACAGAAGTTTAATGTGATTTGTTATTCCATTATGAATGAGCATTCACTTTGCACTGAGGTGACAAAAGTGAAGGGATACTGATATGCACATATGCAGATGGCAGTAGTGTCGCGGGCACAAAATATAAAAAGGGCGGTGCAGTGGCAGAGCTGTCATTTGTACTCACGTGATTCATGTGAAAAGGTTTCCGACGTGATTATGGCCGCAAGACCCGAATGAACAGACTCTGAACGCCGAGTGGTAGTTGGGGCTAGAGCCGTGGGACACTCCATTTAGGTAATCGTCTGGGAATTTAATATTCCGAGACCCTTAGCCTCAAGACTATGCCAAGAATATCGGATGTCAGGCATTACCGTTCACGACGGGCAGTGCAGAGCCGACGGCCTTCATTGCGAAGTGAAATCCTGTTTGCCGGCCGAAGTGGCCGTGCGGTTAAAGACGCTGCAGTCTGGAACCGTAAGACCGCTACGGTCGCAGGTTCGAATCCTGCCTCGGGCATGGATGTTTGTGATGTCCTTAGGTTAGTTAGGTTTAACTAGTTCTAAGTTCTCGGGGACTAATGACCTCAGCAGTTGAGTCCCATAGTGCTCAGAGCCATTTGAACCATTTTTTGAAATCCTGTTTATGCAGGGTTCTTCCAATGACTTGTTGAACCCATGCCACGTTCAATTGCAGCGCTACGCCGAGTAAAATGAGATCCTACGCGATATTGGGAGGTATCTCATAACTTTTATCACCTCACCATGCGTGTGCTGTAGCCATTTTTAGAATTAATCAAAGACACTCTGAAAAAGTAGTTCTTCAACAAATGTTTAAAAATATTCCAATCTTCAACATAGTCACGTACCTACTAAGAAACACTGTGTTCAGATTTAAAAGTTTTGCAACCGGGAGAATCTTGTCAATAGTGTATTTAATACTCTATGTGCTGCATCATTAAAGTGCTACTCACCAGTAATCATCAAGTGAAATCATATTAAAGAATGAAGTATTATCAATAACCAGTCAGAAGTTGAAAATATTTTGAATGTGAAAGTTTTGTCAGCTAACACGAATTTCCTCTTTCTAGACAGGGAAAACTCTTAAGATCTCAAAGAAACTGAGGTGATTTCCAAATGGCACGTTTTCCATGATAGAAAATCTCCCGTTTCAAGGCATGAGATGCTGCATGGCTGAAGAAATACGTCTTAATAGTCCACAAGTTTAATAACCAGTTTTAAAAATTCAGTGAACTTTAATCACCATTGAATTCTGTAACTGAAGAGTCAAGACTATCCCGCAAATACCTTTAATACATTATACAGCGGTTAAATATGTAGATCTCATAATATTTTCAAACGTTGCACGAAACACATGTTTCAAACACAAAGAAAATGTACTAAATGCCGGAAGCAGCTTACAGCGGCTTCTAGTGCACATTCCACACCTACTCAATTCCATTCTCATATATCAAATTATTTTCTTAAACAAATGCTAAAAATATTAGCTCATTGTTCAGAATAGGCAAAATGGGCATAATAATAATAACTAATGATGGTAATGTAGCTTGCTGAAAATTTAAGATCGAATTATTGGGGATTTTTAGCTACACCAATGTTACTAAATTTATCCAGCAACCGCGTTTCAACCTGATCCTGGTTTACTTGTTCCCAAGAATGACGAAGTAAATTTGAGTGAATTGCTAAAAACATCTTGTAAATTTTCAGACAACTCAACCCATCATTCAAAATAAAGTGCACTACTGTAAGACTTGTGAAGTAGCCGGCCGAAGTGGCCGCGCGGTTCTGGCGCTGCAGTCTGGAACCGCGAGACCGCTACGGTCGCAGGTTCGAATCCTGCCTCGGGCATGGATGTGTGTGATGTCCTTAGGTTAGTTAGGTCTAACTAGTTCTAAGTCCTAGGGGACTAATGACCTCAGCAGTTGAGTCCCATAGTGCTCATAGCCATTAGCCACTTGTGAAGTATTGGATAGCAGTGAACTTACCGTTCACCAAAAGGAACCGACATTCGGCTCTTGTACGGAGCCCAAAAATGTTTTCAGTAGTGAAAGTGGTGCATTCTTGTAAATTAATTTAACCTGTAATGAATCTTGGATACATTCTAAGCACCAAGCTACCCAGTGGCTTGTCCCTTAAAAATTCAGAACGCAAACACTGGCTCGTGAAGATGTGTTAACGTCCTTTTGGAGTGCTCGTATTCCGATTTTCTGTGATTTTTTGAGGAAAAGCATACTACAGACAAGCCTCTACTGCTCTAGCATGACTGGGAACGGAGTTAAGAAGCTATGTAAGGGATGGCTGAAGTAAGACGAGAAGCTTCTTCAGTACAATCTTCGGATTCGTACGGCACAATTAAGACTGGAAACTATAGGCAGAAGGGATGGAGGTTCTTACCTTACCTTCCTTATGGACCCAAGCTCACTCCTTCGAATTTTTATTTGTTTGATCCGAAGAAAAAAGCTTAGTTTGGGATCAAGTTGAATGGCAAACGAGGGTTATATATAAAACTACAAAACTGGCATCGCAGTCAAGGTAAGAAATTATTAGCCGAGGGGGTAATAAGACTGGAAAGATGGGAAAATTGCATGAGAGTGTATGGGTATTACGTAGCAAAATAGCAAAAACACTGTATTGATTTAATAAACTACTCAAACTGTACAGCTATTTATCCCTCTAATTGCTGAATGACACTCGTAGATAATGCGAATAAATAAACTATATCTGAAAATGGAGCAGCAGTGCTTAAAATTTATCTTGCAATCACACGAAACTCGCATACTTTTTAGTTGGAGCAGCTCTACTATTGGATACTTCCAGTGCATACAAAATGTATTTTATTGTAATAACAATGTCAAAGCTATTCTGTGATAATCCTTCTGAATTACCTCCGTACACGAGTACACGAGTACACCGTACATGAGTCAGAAACGAAAAACTCATCAACGACGTATGAAGAGCTAAGACCGTACATACAGTGAACCGCTGTACTCTTTGTCTCTTTAAGGTTGCCGGAGTTCTTCTGTATACATGGGTCCACAGACGCTGTGAATTCTTTGAGGAAAGACTTTTTCCTGCTTGTTGCGTTTTTTATTTTGAAATTATTATTTAATTTCTTGCTTTAGTTATTAGTTAATTTCGCCCCTTAGGCATTTTCAAGCTATATTACGTGTGTCACAGAGAAAAATTGTAATCATATAGCATATGTGTCGAATACACTGAGGTGAGAAATGTCATGGGATAGCAATATGCAATTGTGCACACGGAGGTAGTATAGAACACAAGGTACAAAAGGACTGTTCATTGACGGAACTGTCATTTGTACTTATGTGATTCATGTGAAAAGTTTTCTTCGTGAGTATGGCCGTAAGACGGGAATCAACAAACTTTGGTCGAGGAACGGTAGTTGAAGCCATACACATGGGACTCCATTTCGTAAATCCATAGGGAATTCATTATTCCGACGTCTACAGTGTCAAGAATGTGCAGAGAATGCCAAATTTCAGGCATTAGCTCTCAACACTGACAATGTAGTGGCAGACATGCCTCCACTTAACGACCGAGAGCAGCAGCCTTTGGATAGAGTTGCCTGTACTAACAGACAAGCAACAGTGCTTGAAATAACCGCAGAAATTAGTGTGAGACGTACGGACTGGCAGTAGACGGCCGACGCGAGTGCCTCATGTAAAGAAGATGACATCGCCTGCAGCGCGTCTCCAGAGCGCGTGACCGTATCGATAGTACACAAGATGAACAGAAATCCGTGGCCTGGTCAGATGAATCTCGATTACAGTTTGTAACCGCTGATGATAGGTTTAGAGCCGGCCGGAGTGGCCGAGCGGTTCTAGGCACTTCAATCTGGAACCGCGCGACCGCTACGGTCGCTGGTTCGAATCCTGCTATGGGCATAGGTGTGTGATGTCCTTAGGTTAGTTAAGTTTAGGTAGTTCTAAGTTCTAGTTGACTGATTACCTCGGAAGTTAAGTCTCATAGTGCTCAGAGCCATTTGAATCATTTGATAGGTTTAGACTGGGGCATAGACACCAAGAAGCCAGGGACACGAGTTGTGAATAAGGCACTGTGCAAGATGGTGATGGCTCCATGCGCTGTATTTACGAGGATTAATGACAAGAAATGGTAATGTTCCGCTACTTGGAGACCATTTGCGGCCATTCGTGAACTTCATGTTCCGAAACAACGATATCATGTTACCAAGCCACAATTGTTCGCAGTTGATTTGAAGAATATTCTGAACAGAGTGAATGGTTTGGACACCCATTTCGCTAGACATGAATCCCATTCAACATTTATGAGGCTTAATCGAGAGGTCAGTTTGAGCACAAAATTCTGCACCGGCAACACTTTCAATTGTTGAGTCACCTCACTGCACACGGAAGATGCCTTAAGAGACAGTTTTTCACTGGGATTCAAGTAACTCAGGAGGCTCGAACATCCCCAAGGGCGTGGAATTAGCTTACAGAAAGAGCATGAAATAAAGTTGTTCTTTCAAAAATACTCCGCCCGGGATTAGTTGCCTTGCAACAGCCACTGCCGGTCCCAAGCCCGGGTAAAGGAGGAGGTTTGGACATTGGGCTAACAACCCATCCTGTAAAAAAAATCTTTGTTACGAAACACAAACTTGCCTCGGACGTGGATCGATACAATGTAATACGAAAACTGCTAAGGAAAAACGGTATACGGTTTAGAAATTTTAATTTTGAATCTTGGAATTTTCAGATCCTGTACAGACCAGGAATCTTCCTGACTATAGTCTCAGAAATTAACCGATATAAACTGGTCCTGTTGGTGATACAAAAGACAAGATGGCCAGGAGAAGAACTCACAAAGAGGATGGATACACACTAGTCTACGGCGGATGTGTAGATAAACACGAATTTGGCACTGGTTTTGCAATACACAACAAAGCAGAAAATTTGGCGAAGGAATTTAAAGCTGTTAACAATAGAATATCTTACATAGTACTTGGAAACCAAGTGTCAGACATCACATTCATCAATATTCATGCCCCAACTGAGGGTAAATCGATGAGCAAAAGGAAGAATTATATGACTAACTAGAACAAACAATTGAGAGCACACCAATTAGAAATATCAGGATAGCGCTAGGAGATTTTTACAGAAAAGCAGGAATAGAAGAATTCTACACACCAACTATAGGGAGGCACGCACAGTTTGCATGATGAGACGAATGAGAATGATCAGAGGATGATCAACTTAGATATCTCAAAGAAACTGAGTGTAAGTTCGACTCACTTCGAACACAAGAGAATACACAAGGGAACTTGGTGCTCACTGGATGGAAGAACCACTAACCAGATAGATCACATCTTGATGGACCAGCGCTATAGTCACAGACTCGTGGATGTCAGGTAGCGTAGAAGAGCCAACTGTGCGTCAGACCACTTCGTTATTGTGTGCAGGTTTATACTCATGTTCACCTACATGCATAAGAAGAAGGTGACACTAGAATCTGCTTTGAATGCTGAGAATCTACTAGAAAGTGCCATTACAGAACATATGCTAGAGAAATCAAAAACCGTTTTGAGGTCCTAGAGACCCTGGAAGCAAGAGAGAACGTGGAGGAAAGGTGGAAAGAAATAGAGTCTACGGTACAAATTGTAGCGGAGGATATATTGGGAAGAAAGGAGATAATGAAAAAGAGGAAATGGTTCAACGAGACATGCCAGAAGGCTACAGAAAAGAGAAGAAAGATGAGGAGAAGTGGTTAGTTGACAGGGAAAATGAGCAGAAAAGGGAACATTTTATCAACTTCAGAAGGGAGACAAAGCGAATCCTAAGAGCGGAGAAGAGAATATATCTAACCAGTTTGCTAGAACAAGTTGAACCAGAGAACCAAAACAAGAACAATGCAATTCATTCAATACATAAAAAATCGGAAACGTGGATTTCAGAGCCCAACTTCTTTCATTAGAGATAAGAACGGCAACTTGAAAAAAGACAACGAAAGAATTGTAGAAAGATGGAAGGAATACTTCTCAGAACAGACCCAGATGAGATACTACCTGCAAAAGGCAAGATGAAGAAGAATGGGAAGTCAGTGAAGAAGACGTGAAGATCGCAATCAAAGGACTCAGAAACAACAAAGCCCCAGTGGAGGATAGAATAACATCAGAATTAATCGAGGTGGGAGGTAAGAGCTTACACTTAGAGATATATAATAAAATGATTCAGTTGATATGGGACAAGGAGACACTGCCAGAAGAATGGAAATTGGCTATAATATGCCCAATATACGAAAAGGGAAGCAAAATGCAATGCGGTAACTACAGAGGAATCAGCTTGTTGAATGTAACGTATAGTGTGCTGTCTATCATTATCCTCAGAAAATTGCAACCATTCATAGAGAACAACATACAGGAGTACCAAGCTGGCTTTCGACCAAACCGATCGACAACAGATCGCATTTTCACACTAAGACAACTGTTTGAAAATCACTGGGAATATGATAAAGATATCTACAGCCTGTTCGTCGATTTTCAACTTGCATATGACAGCGTCCACAGGAATAGCCTATACAATGCAATGCGTGACTTCAGAATCCCTGAGAAGCTAGTGAGAATGGTGGGGTCAAAGGCAACAGTACGTTTCCGAGGAGTCACATCAGAAACATTCGAGATTTATACATGCCCCAGACGAGGGGAAGCTCTCTCATGTGTTCTGTTCAATGTCATCTTAGAGAAAGTAATAAAAGAGTGTAGGCAACACCAGTGGGCTGGAGTAGAGATTGACAGTAACTCCAATTGTCTACTAAGTGAATCAAAGCACGAGTTGAAAGGAATGTACCAGAAAATGGACAATTATGCACAGAAGTTAGGGCTCAAAATGAATAGAGACCAAACAGAGTTCATGCAATTTAGAAGAAGACAAGAGAAGAAAGAATTTCTTGAGATAAATGGCAAAACGTTCAAGAGAGTACACCAGTTCAAATACTTGGGATCTTGGTTTACCACGGACAGCCACATAAAAATGGACATCCAGGAAAGAATAGCAGTGGGAATGAAATGCATGCATTCCATCAGAGAGAAGCTGGGCTCTGAATCGATTTCAGTGAACACTAAGATGAAAATCTACAACACAGTGATATTCCCAGCAGTAATGTATGGTTCAGAAACATGGAGCATGAATTAGTTAGGAAAGAAAAAACTATTACTATTTGAAAGAAGAGAAATGAGGAAGATATGGGGACCAGATTTAGATAACGGAGACTGAGGAGGAGGAAAACCGAGGAAATCTACCTTCTGGTGCGACAACCTACTATCCTACAGAAGATAAAGAGCAGAAGAATACAATGGGTTGGCCATGTAACCCGTATGTCAGATGGAGGACAGGCAAAGATGGCACTAGAGGGGAAACCAAACACCAAACGCCCCACTGGCTGGACGACCTGGTGAAGGACCTAGCAGCCCTGGTAACTGAAGAGACCTGGAGGAACTGGGCACAATAACAGGAAGGAATGGAGGCAGTTTGTGGAAGCAGTGCGTCGTCTGCAGGGCCTGTGATAGGTGGATATCTGTTTATCTATCTATTTCTAAAATAAAACTAGTCTAAGCAGAAAAATAATTTCCTTAAAAAAATTCCTGAGTCCTCCCAGATAGCTTAAGGAAAATGCTAGGACAGTCTCATTGGAAGAGATATATTCAATTTTCTTCCACCGTCTATCAAACTATATATTTTTCTACAGGTCTTCTGACTATGTCATCACAAACATTTATATCCCAGTACCTTTGTTACTTGCTGTAACATCAGAGCTACAAAGTGCCGATAAAGTTATTTGTGACTCCTGCCTATAAAATGACTCCTACTTCGTATGTGTCAAATGTGTATGCAGCTGTTCATCTACATTATTAATGTGTTTGTGTAAGCTGCGTAGCAGACCTTCGATTTGTGAAGATCAACATAATTTTGGGATGCACATATTTCGCGGTGGAAACTGTGATGCGGTATTGAAAGGGGCCCCGCGGACTTGCTCCCCAGGCACTGGTACTGCGGTGTCGGTTTCATTTGCTGTGGCGACGATGATAATAATAGCAACAATAATGACGTTTCATTTGAATCAGACTGGGATGGAAGTCCTGCAGGCCACTTGAATTAGCCACTGCCACAGATTCATTGCCGCAGGGGAGCTGTAATTTTAGAGTGCTTCCAGCGCGCAAACAGAGCAACGCATTAAAAGCAGTGGTTTCTACTTCAACGGACGGTTTGCCACCCGTGCTAGAAACACAGTACTCAGCATAACATGTAACACAACTGCTGCGCAGGTCGGTGAATATAGAACGAATGAAAATGAATTTTTAGGCAACGAAGTCCACAGCACTTTGTAGCAAGAACTCCGCAAAACAGCTGTATATTGAATCAGTTCTATCAAAGCTCTACCAGTCCGTGGATTGTAGCCACATAATCATTTGCATGTCAAGAATAAGAAATAAACAGTGGCACTGACTGAACCCTATACATTAAAGTAATGACAGAACTAAAAGCACGTAATTACAAGAATAGATAAAAACACAAATGTACATGCAGAAACTAAAACGTGGTTAAAAACATAGGGGAGATTGTAGAGAGCCCAACCATCATAATTAAAACAATGTTCATATGGCGGACTGTCAATGAATAAAAATTTGGACGATGGCAGACTTGAAGACTGGGCCTTCGATATTCTCCACCATCTTGTTTACCACGGTTAATTTTTTTAACCACACTAGTGTTTTTATCTGTTGTCATAATTAGCTCCTTTGGCTCTGATATTACTTTGATGTACGAGGATTTAATAACTGTCACTGTTTAGTTCGTATTTAAATATGCGGTTGAGGCTGGGGCTATAACCTACGAAACCGATAGTGCCTTAATAAAATTGGTTCAAGATAAAGCTGTATCTGGAATCCTTGCATTAAAATTCATTACCATAGTTGCAGATGCCCCGACCAGTGAGTCGTTTGCGAAGTCCAAAGATTGTTAGGTGAAGATCTGCAGCCGCTACCAACTTTCATGACTAAAATGTTATTGGAAATGTTATAGACTTCATCCTTATGCTACTTTTCGTGTTATTTATTATTATGCTTAACGATTAGCACAGCATGACGGTTTCGATAAGACTCGGTCATCATCAAATACACTATAGTCTAAGGCTTTTGCTTCAACGGGGTAAGAGGAGAACGGAAAGAGAAATAGGCTTACTGATGTATTACTTCAAATGCTCAAACACCCGCAGACAACATACATGTCAAATCTGTTTAAAATAATGGTACTCCTTTATTGAAAAGGTTTGAAGATGAGGAAGAGAGGTGCAATATACCTGCTTCGTAGGGTATAAATCTCAGTAGACCAGAACGGGATCAGAAAGGTCACATAAACTTTCGAAGTGCAGCATGGGTTTTTTTACAGCCTGGTACTCCAGCACGGCAATGAAATCTGTAATTTAATCCGCCTTACAGTGGAAGTACCCAACTTATAATAGCTAAAACCGAACAAAATTGATGGTATAATATAGATTCTACAATATGTGTACGTTATACAAAGCCGGCCGCTGTGGCCGAGCGGTTCTAGGCGCTTCAGTCCGGGACCGCGTTGCTGCTGCGGTCGCAGGTTCGAATCCTGCCTCGGGCATGGATGTGTGTGATGTCCTTAGGTTAGTTAGGTTTAAGTAGTTCTAAGTCTAGAGGACTGATGACCTCAGATGTTAAGTCCCATAGCCCTTAGAGCCATTTGTTATAACAAGCTAAGTTAATTTATCTGTGAAATTGCATTTCTGTGCTATCGATGTTGTGGCGTTAATCGTTGTATGAACAGCACAAGGACAAGTCACTGAATTCATAGTTCCTAAAATAATAGTTTCTGTGTTGTCTTATGTTTTCCTTCACTCGTCTTCAAAGCGCAAGTGTGGAGTTCCAATGAAGTGATTACAACGCTTCAGAATGGGAAAGCACGCAATCTTGACAAGGGCAGTATTTGGGCACACTACTTCATCTCAGTGTACACACAGGGCAGCAACTCTGTTTCAGAGGATGCAATGGTTAAGTTATCCAGATATTTGCCAGGATATATTCCATTCCAAGGTTTTCATTCGGTGTATTAAAACCACACAGAATCGATGCTTTCTGTAAGTCAAGATACTCACTGGCAACGTGAGTGACGCTCTCAACTGTCTTTTGGACCTCATTGCCACTTGCTTGCTGACCTAAAATATACTTCAAGGAGAAATTGTTGACAAATGTTGGTAACCAGCCAACAGCTAAGACAAAAGCCTTTGAAATGTTACAAGTTCACATCTGACGTATTTTGAAAATCTCTGAAGATTCGAGCAATGCAAATGTTCTATTTCCGGTGCATCGATTAATGACTAGGAATGGTAATATTATTTTGCGCATATTCCTACATATGTACTGCTGAAGCCATTGCACAGTGCGTGGCGTAACGTACATCTTTCGTATTCCATTCGCTTAAAGAACGAGCCAAAATGACTATCTATATGCCTCCGTATGCTCTCTAATCTCTCCTATTTTTTTTTTGCCTTTATACTGTGCGACATTTACATTGGTAGCAGCATAATAGTTGCATAGTCATCTTCGCACATATGTTTTGCTAATTTACCCAAAAAGGTTTTTGAGAACTACGTGGTCTTCCTTCAGAGAATTCACGTTTAAGCTAGACTTTCATTTTGGTTATACCGAGCTGATTTCATTTTATTTTTAAGGGGACATAAAAACAATAGTTGTCTTAGCCCACTGTTGCCCGCATGGAAACTCAGTATATTGTGTGGTTTCGCTCCATGTATTCCTAGCAAAGCCATCCGGTACCCTTAAGAAGTAGCAGGACAGCCTCTACTTGGTCCTCATTAGACGAGATTTCTTCTGAGTCTACCGACCAGAAAGTTCTGCGTCTTATGCCCTCCAGAGCTTCGCATTGAAAGATTAGATGATGCGGTTTCATCTTATTTAGGTATTTCCTAACGTTCCCATGTCCAACATGAGTCGTACCAATCTGAGTCCTGTTCAATTTCAGAATTAGAGAACTTCTCTTGAAACTTGGCTTCAGCTTTCCATGCTTTCGTTTTTGGATCGTACTCTAATATTCTACGTGCTGCCTCCTGATCCTGCTACGTAGTGTTAATTTTACCATCGACTGAGCGATGGTTTTGACAGGTTCCACCAAGGGTCCACGCTAGGCTAATCGTATTGCTTCCCATTATCTCCCAAGGGTTCCACGACAACCTGCAACGATCTTTGATCTCGATGTAAGGGCTGCTAGAGATTTCAGAGCTGCTTGGCCGTCTGAATAAATGTAGAAGCTACAATCCTTGCAGCACCTATGCCAATTTTCTTCCTCGCACACTCTGATACCAGAAATTTCCGCTTGGAATAATGTGGCCAATTCCCTACAGAAACTGCTCTCTTCATTCTATGCTTTACCCTGCATACTCCGGCTCCAGCGCCTGCGCCTTCACTTGTTTTCGACCCATCAGTAAATCGGACTGTGTCTCCTGAACAGTGTAGTAGTTCATTCTTATTTATCTTCCTTCTTCTAATTGTTAATTGAAGCAGCTCGAAGTTATTGTATAGTCAGCTAGCACTTCCCCGGCCATTTCTATATTTACAAAACTCACTCAATTGGTGTGATATTCTGGATGTTCTAAGGGAATCCAGTTATTTTCAGTTTTTAACCTGTATGCCCCTGCCGCTGCTCTCCGTTGCAATCCACATGTGTAATGGGGCCATGTCTAGTGTGGTCTCCATCCCAGCAACATGTGCTGCCAATTCCGACTGTCATGGCTAAACAGGCCAGTCTTTGAACCTTTCCAGATCCCCTTAGCAGCCTCCTTCTGACCTACTTGATTCCATCGTACTGTAGTCCCATAAATTATTATAAGTCTTACTGCAGTGGAGTATATCCAGCGCATACTCCTCGGGGTTAGACATCAGTTTTCATTTTATTGTGATCATAAGATTAGCATTCGCTGTGGAACATATACTCGATATATGAGAAGTCTATAATAGCTTTGTATGCTAGGTTATCCTTAGAGTCTTCACTACTCCCTCTATGATTAGAGTTTATTCGAGCAGTTTGAGATTCCAGCAGGTGCGCTGGATTTTCTTCCTTGGAAATGGGAAAATGGTACTACAACAGTTTTTATGGGATTAGCCCACAGAACTTGTTTTTTGCGCTAGTTCTCCACATCGCGTAGTGCACGTTGTGCCATTGTTCTAAGACGATTAGCAAATTTGCTAACTAATACTATGGTTAAATCACGTATGTATCCTTGGCAAAAGTAGCTTCTAGCATTTAATTCCCCAATGAGTTCCTGTCACCATAGATGTGGCACAGTAATGGCGACAAGAACCCTCCTTGTGGACACCACCTGTTCGTGTTGATCGCAATTTTTTATTTATCATGGTGGTTCCTACCTTTCTTCTACTTAGCAGGGTCTTAATCAACTTGCATTTGCTGGCCTTCGTGCAGTACTCAAAAAAATGGTTCAAATGGCTCTGAGCACTATGGGACTTAACATCTGAGGTCATCAGTCCCCTAGAACTTAGAACTGCTTAAACCTAACTTACCTAAGGACATCACACACATCCATGCCCGAGGCAGAATTCGAACCTGCGACCGTAGCGGCCCCGCGGTCCCAGACTGAAGCGCCCAGAACCGCTCGGCCACCCCGGCCGGCTGCAGTACTCCTCTGTAGCTCTAACCAAGGACTCCAAGGCCGTATTTCTAAAAGCTATATATCCAGGAAGATACAGATACCATTTTCTTGAAAGTGTAGAACATATTCCACCTTCCCAAAACGCCGGTGAAGCGTTGTTTTACACGATTTACCTGGTAGATATGGTTGTTGCTTTACATGTAGAGGAACCTCAGTTAACTACTTCTCCCTAACACGCACATTAAACAGTTTTTTTAATGCCTTTAGGATAAAGAAGCACGGATTGATCGGTTTCATGTCTTTGGCAAGATCAGTTCTTTCTGAATTCGGAATGAAAACAACCCTTACTGTCCTCCAAGCATTTAGACTGATACCCGCTGCTAGGTCTACCCTAAACAGTCTACATAGGACTCGAATTAAATCCTCTCCTGCTTGTTACAGCAGCGCAGAAGCAAAACTATCTCGGCCTGATGAACGGTTGAATCGTTTCCACTGCCCACAGTTGGAACTGGTGACTTGAACATGTTAACGTTCCCAATGCCCACTGTTTATCTTTATTTTTTTAAAAAAAGCTCAGCACATTCTCTGTCAAGTTCCAAGTTTTCCCTTTAATTACCTGTAAACCGGTGTGCCACTGAGACCGACTCCCGGTCTGTGTTATCTGTCAGATCACATTGAGAGAAGCGAGTTAAGGAGAACATGCAGCGCCACACTGGCTGTCCTTCTACATTCACCATCCTCCTTCCTTAAAGTGCCTCCAGCATTGTTTGGTATTACAGTGAGGATCTTATAAGGTCCAGTGCAAGTAGCTGTACCTTCCATTTCCTCACACATTACCTTCTAGGAGGATAGCTTCGCTTGCTTGTTGCAAGGGCCTCCTGGTATTTTGTCCCTTGTTCTTCGTTTATTGCAAGTTTGAACAGTCATCCTACCTGCGTCCTTTTCATTTTCAGATTGTTATTCCACCAAGGTAAATTCCTATGCGTGCACTTCTTTGTGATTGGGCAGTTTTCCAAATTTGACGTGGTACTCTCAGATGTCACTTTATCTGCCATTTCCTCAAATTTACTGAGTTCCTAATCAAAGTTTTGACTTGAGGTAAGACAGAACTTAGATACTTCATACATGAGTTCTATTTGATTTCACTAGGATTCCCATATGTCGTGGTCTATTTAACATCCATTACAACGTCGAACGTAGTACATAGGTTGTCAGATAAGGATGGCGCTTTCATCATATGTTATTGTTTGACACAACTAGTCCTTAGAGTGGACCGGGAAGTTACGTCAATTACTTCTTCCCTTCTTCTGTTTCTGTGATTATATTCTGTACTTATATTCAAGATTTCCAGACCATTTTCTACTAGAGATTCTAGCTGGTGCCAACTTCTGATATTGGTTGCGCTGCTTCTCTATACCAGGTTGTGGGCACGGGCATCACAACCATCCAGCAGATGTTCATTGTGCTATGAGCAGCTATTTACCTGTCTTCCCACTTCCTGGTACGGACCAGTACCATGCTAGTAGGGAAGGTATGCTGAGGCCAGTACAATTCCAATGGTGGTTCTTTTCGCACGTTGCTTCATCCTGATTGTCACTTAGTCCCTCGAACAGGATTGATTGAAATTACATTCTTAACGTAATGCTAAGGAATTGTTCAGATTTATAGCATTAATCAACTTACCTCCAGTTTCTTCGATGACTTTAATGCCCCGTTTATATCATCCCAGGATACGACTCAGGGCAGCAGCTGTACCTTTACTATATTGCAGGTTTATCTGTAATATTTCCAGCCTCCAAGTTGCCGCCATGGTCCCTTCTGAAGTCGTTGCTTATCCTAAGTAGAATTCCAGGTCCTGTTCTCGCATGGCCGCCATGGATTTTTCGCCGATGTCCCGGGCCCCCTACAGGGGTTTAGCCATTCAGTACAACCTTTAGGTGGACTACCCTACAACTATTTCTCGAGACATCCTGATTCTGCGCCCATATTTGCTCCAAAAGGGTCTTAGGAGGAAGATCCTTAAGAAGGTGTGATACCCAAAACGATATATTTGCGGTCTTCATGAACACAGCCTCTGTCTGGATCAGCAGTTTCACCTTGTTCCCACAGTGGTATTTTGGGTACTCCACTGTTTCCAATGCCTCACAGACAAAGATAGGAGCACCTTCGTCCAACGAGACGCTTCTGAATTTCTGTACTGGACTTGTGTTCCCCACCTGCTTCTCAAAGAGAGCCATCTGAACAGCGTCTATCTGCTGCGAGATGATACTGACCAGTGGATATCCCAGTTGGATAACAGCCATCGTGAAAAGAAAGACTTCACTGCTATATGTCTGTCTCCCTGCTTCCTACCACGGATTTTTCCGAATCCATTTATCCTGGGAAGTGAGGGCTCTAGACTCCTCCCTTGTTTTCCTATTCCCTATGCTTATTTTCCAGATCTAACATTTTGTTCCTAAATATATTTTTTACGGTATTTCCGGTTGTTTGATGTTGTTTCTTCAAGTTTCTTTTCGTATTTCTGCAATCAATGTCATTGCTGACCACTTTTTCCAGATACGAAGAGCTGTACAAAGAAGATCTTTAGATATCGAACAACTCGTCTTCTTGGTATCTGTATTCCGTCCAGCTTTTATGAAACTGAAGCATTTACATGCATATAAACTTTCTGGTTTTACTACTGAGATATAGTGCTTTAGATTCGTGTATCTATAAATGTATTCCTTACTCTTGTTTTTTAGTTAAACTCTAATGCTCATACCATTTTACTAACCATTTTACTTACCTTTGTGTCAAATGTTCCTAGTCCATTCTGCTTGCGTTCTCCAAGATGATTAAAGTTACTAACTCTGTTTATTTTACCTATTCGTGTTTTATATTTTAGTGTATTTTTAAAGTATACATATTTTTTCAGCTGAAATGATGAGAAAAGTTCACTATTATTCCCAGAAAATTTGTACCCTTAACTGTTTCTGTGCAATTTTTTGAAAGTTATACAAAATCATTTGCAAAATGCAGCCGTTTTATCTTAATTATACTTTATTTCTTTTCCAAAATCATTGGTTCAAGTTTGTGACTGTTTAGCTCCAAATTGCAGACCCCTAGATTTTTTTGTGTAGCACAGTTAGACAGTGAAGGTTATAAGCCGTCACCTGTTTCTAAGTTTTTTATAAATTTAATCATAACTTCTTAATTTCTATGCTACTTTGCTTCTTGTTGGATCTAAAAATATTCCTCATGAATGATCTCTCTCACACTTCCAGGCTGTCTAGTTTATAATTCATTGATAGGCATTCTCCGTGCATTCCGCGTTTTATTTTACTGATTTTTACCTCCTCCCTGTATTAACTTTCTCACATTACTTTAGTTGCTCTCCTTTAGGTCAGTCGTCAAGGAAACCGGATAGTATTACATATGCGGTACACCACCTAAATACATCGAAATAAACGTGCTGATGAATTCAAAGACATATTGGAAATCTGACAGGAATCCGGCAGCGTCCGTGCACTCACATGGCGCAGAATCGTGCTGTCAGTTAAACAGCGCTATTCTCTGCAAGTAACGCAAGCAGCACGTCGTTTGGAATGGACAAACAGCAGCTGTCAATACCGCTCTACCACCCACAAATAATTTAACAGATATGACAATGTTCAACCAATACAACGCTTTTAAAACAATGCTTCGTGTTATATATAAAGCAGCAAATGAAATATGTAAACAGGAGAGAAGTAAAATCCATCATACGTTTTTAACACCGATCGCACGTGTCAAAACGTAAAACAAATGACTGGACTAACAAGTGATTGCACTAGCCACACCCCCTGTACGCAGTTGCCCACGTGAGTTATGAGGAAGGTGCGGCGGGCGTATTTTATATTTCACTGACTGCATTCCACTGGGGCCGCCTGCCGCTTTGCTGATAGGGGGAAGTCATGTTCGACAATCATCGACCTGAAAGGCTCTAATGAGGAGGACAAATAATGTTTGAAAGAGAGCAATACACACGTTGACGTTTATAATTTATTTTGACAGTGTGGAGGAGCTAATAACAATTTATAGATGCAGTTGGAGCAAAGGTACAAAGAAAAATTTCAAATTTTTGATGGTGAACGGTGTTCTTTCCATTTCACATTTTTTAAACAATTAATATTTTTATGCTTCACTAATTTAAATTAATTTATTTAGGGAGGCGTTGTTATTTTGAAGTAAAGCAACAAGATTCAGTACTCCAATGTTACTGCAACTGTACCTTTCGACAGGGTCTAGATTAAAAAAACCACGAAAATTATCAGTCGTATTTGTTCTAGACATCGTACTTAGTGCATTACCTGAATATGAAATCAATATCCTAATTCTGCCTGCTTTATGTTGAAATGCTGTGACCTGTGTATGAGATACCCAGGTTGACAATTATTGAACTATATGAAAAAGAACGTAAAATATTTACAAAATACGGCATGTTCACACTTTATTCAACATGTAAACGTCACTACAGATATTCTGGTTTAGGTTATGACATGTGCGATATGACTGTCGTCGCTGGCGATGATGTGGCGCAGAAAAATAGCGAAGTTCTGCATGACCCGCTGAATTGCCGGAACATCGAAGCTGTCGATGACCTCCCGAATAGCTGTTTCCAGCTTAGCAATGATTTTCGTGTTCTTGCTGTACACCTTGTCTTCAATATAGCCCCACAAAAAGGAGTCACATACGTTCAGATACGGAGAATATGGCGGCCAATCGAGGCCCTTGCCAGTCTGGGTACTCCATAGCCAGAACGCGATCCCCAAAATCCTCCTCCAGGACGTCGAGCACTCTCCTGTTTCGAGGGGGTCGAGATCCATTTTGCATGAAACACATCTTGTCGAAATAAGGGTCACTTGGGATAGTGGGGATGAAAATATCTTCCAAAACCTTCGGTAATCAACGTGCCACGTGTGAAGGTTTTGGTGCCCTTCTCTGTATACGTTCAGTACCCCCGTTAGTCCTGTTTGATACAGATCCCACACATTTGAGCAAAATTCGAGGATGAGCCGCACAAGTGATTTGTAAGCAATCTCTTTTGTAGACTGATTGCCAATCAACCAAAGTCTGCTAACTGCTTTACACACGATTGAGCTTACGTGATCGTTCCACTTCATGTCGCAACTAAGTGTTATACCCTAGTATTTGTATGAGTTTACAGACTCCAACTGTGATTCACACTATTGATAAAATAATATATATTTTCGTTTCGTGAAGTGAACAGGTTTACATTTTTGAGTATTTAAACCAAAGTACCAATCATTGCACCACGTTGAAACCTTGTCGACATCTGACTACAATATTGTAAATATTTACACAGCTTCGTAAAGGGTGCACTTCGTTGTAGGTAACTGCATCATCTGCGATAAGTCTGAGTTTACTATTAATATTCTCAGCAAGAGTTGGAACTTCAACAGTGGCAACTATTTATTTACAGCTCGTACAAAATAGATAGATGTTTCGAAGTTCTACTGACCTTTCAAGTAGTCACCAGCATTGTGTATAACCCGTTGTCAGCGATGTGGAAGTCGTAGGATACTCTTAGCAGTGCCACTTGTGGTGACAGTGCGAGCGGCGCGTTCTATTGCCCGACGAGTTTGTAGCAGTTCTGAAGCGAATGCCGTGAAGTGTTTCCTTCAGTTTATAAATCGAAAGTGTCATCACTTCTGTCTTTATGCTGTTCCTTTTTGGAACATAACCTACGACCAGCTTCTGCAGGACCTGACCATCATTTTGCAGTACAATGCTGAAGCACGTACAGTGCAAGCTCTTACTGATTTGTTTGACTGATACTGCTGCTAAGTGCTATACCACCTACTGCAGTCCCCTGACTTAAGCCCTTGTGAGTTCAACTCCATTTTTAAACTGAAGGAACCACTTCACTGCATTCGCATCAGAACTGCTACAAATTCGTCTGGCAATAGACCGCGCCGCTCGAACTGTTAACACAAATAGTACTGCTAAGAATATCCTACCACTTCCACATCGCTGACAACGGGTTATATACACAATGCTGGTGACTACTTGCAAGGTCAGTAAGACTTTGAAGCATGTATCTATTTTGTACGAGCTGTAAATAAATAGTTGCCTCTGTTGAAGTTCCAACCCTAGTATAAAACTTCAAATTCAAGTGGTCCAAATGGCTCTAAGCACTATGGGACTTAACATCTGAGGTCATCAGTCCCCTAGGCGAAGAACTACTTAAACCTAACTAACCTAAGGACATCACGCACATCCAAGCCCGAGGCAGGATTCAAACCTGCGACCGCAGCAGCAGTGCGGCTCCGGTCTGAATCGCCTAGAACCGTTCGGCCACAGCGGCCGGCTAAAACTTGAACGCCCGAAACACACTTGCCTGGGATATACCAGAAGCTACTTCTACATCTCTCGATGACTCTCCATTTGAGATAACATGCTGCTTCCTTGCTACCGAGAAATCCTCAACCCATTCACCTATTTCGTCTGCTGCTCTAGATCAGGGGTCTCCAAGCTACGGCCCGCTGGCCGGATTCGAACTACGAAGTCATTTTATGCGTCCCATGGACTGTACTTGATTTTGCTTCATAAAACGTATCTAATTCGAGACGCATCTGCCGTACTACTGGTGTTACGAAGACTGTGGGCAGCCGTTAAGCCTGACAGTGGAGCTTGTTCGAGCAACAACGTGGCCACCCGTCTCCGCCATCTTACATATGAACTGGGAATACGTTGTACACAAGGACCTACGGAAGTGTTCTAGGCTCATGTTGTGTACAGACTGTCAAACCACGCTTTATCCTACGAAATTCATTCGGTGACATGGACTCAATCATATTCAGTGCCCGGCTTTTCTTATCGGAACATATGGTGAATTCTGTGACTTACCTTATTTCACAGCAATGAGCTGGCTCAGATGCGGTAAAGGCCTGTTTCGTTTCTATAAGGGCCGAAACGAAACAGATGCTTTATCACTGGAAGAGATAGCTGATTCACAGCTGTCAGATCCTCCATGGCTCTCATTTTTGGTCGTGATCACATCCTGCCTGAACGAACTGAAATCGAAATTTTTGGGAAAGGTAACCTCGCTTCCGCTACAAAATCATCAAAAGATTGCAGAAAAAGCTTTCATTCATTGAAGCACGGCTGCAAGGTGAAGAAATTTCTCGTTTTCTTTTCAAAGAGTTTTGTGCTACAATTCACGGAGATGTCAACCATTATTTTCTTAAAAAACGTATTCATACTTGATGAAGCCATTTTTTCGAGAGTTTTTCAGATTTTGACAACGCTGTGAATGACGTTATTCTATTCCACAATCCGTATGATTGTAATCTGGATGATGTGGCAGTTAAACTTCAGTCTGAGCTCATTGATTTGCACATAAATGCCTTATTGAACAAAGCACAGAGAAGGAAAACTTTATGATTTTTACCTCTGCTTAGTGAAATTGAATTTCCGGAACTGAAGAAATTTGCTGCTGGTATTACATCGGTGTTTTGACCTACTTGTGCGTCTGTGAGCAAAGATTTTGAGAAATGAAGTATCTGAAGCCAGCATATCGAACGAGATTGAGTAACGCTATAGGCCAACACAGCCGCGATTTGGGTATAGAATTTGATAGAGATTCTGCTGGGCCTTGGAGCTTTATAGAATTTTAATGATTTCAGCTGTTTCTCAACGTCACTGATATCTTTTTAATTGGCCTTTGCAGTGGTACGAGAATTAAGTAGGAGCTGTACCCCTGAGTTTTCCTTTGCAAAGGAAAATTTCAAAATAAAGAATACCTGCTTTTGCTTTGCTTCTCTCAATTTCAGTTCCAATCTCATTCATGAGTGACTGGACACTAACTTTGTTGCCACTAACAGCCTTTACATATGACTAGAATTTCTTTGGGTTTTGAGAAAGATCTTTCAACAGTATAATATGTTTTGTGATGCTTTGAAATGCTAATCGTTTACAGTCACAAGCATTAGAGTATTTCGTGCCATCTTCGTACTGACTATGCTATTCCTGTTTTAATGGTCTGAGGTGTAGTTCACTTTAAGCACAAGAATTATCTGAATTCGAGAACCTTACACTACTGTTTGAAATGTCTGTCTTACACGGTGTAGTTAAGCGTTTCGTCCAGCACCTGATATTCAACAGTTAATAAATGCGAAGACGTAGAGATTTAAGAATGCGTGCCCCGTGTTCTGGGAATTGCCACTCCTTTGAGATCCTTCTTGTACTTTTTGTCACGTGACTAGCGCTTTGTTGCACCTGCACCTGTTTATCGCTCTATATGCCACAGCCAGCTAATAACTCATGACACCCGCCTATCTCCGTCTCCCTCAGAGCAGGTTGATTAACGACTTCTGAACAACCGCTGTGGGCGACTAAAATCAGTGGGCGCAACACGTACAGTTTCCTACTGGGAAGCTATCAAGATGCGACGCTGTGTGATTGCTTTGTCACAAAAGGGCGGCAGCGCCAGTATACATGGTGTAACATATGTCATCTTATAAAATGGGTTCGAAATCTTTTGTTGGGGCATTATAATAGGCTTTGTTAATAGCGACATGAAAATGGCACATTTACCGAACAAATCTACATGTACACTCCTGGAATTGGAAAAAAGAACACATTGACACCGGTATGTCAGACCCACCATACTTGCTCCGGACACTGCGAGAGGGCTGTACAAGCAATGATCACACGCACGGCACAGCGGACACACCAGGAACCGCGGTGTTGGCCGTCGAATGGCGCTAGCTGCGCAGCATTTGTGCACCGCCGCCGCCAGTGTCAGCCAGTTTGCCTTGGCATACGGAGTTCCATCGCAGTCTTTAACACTGGTAGCATGCCTCGACAGCGTGGACGTGAACCGTATGTGCAGTTGACGGACTTTGAGCGAGGGCGTATAGTGGGCATGCGGGAGGCCGGGTGGACGTACCGCCGAATTGCTCAACACGTGGGGCGTGAGGTCTCCACAGTACATCGATGTTGTCGCCAGTGGTCGGCGGAAGGTGCACGTGCCCGTCGACCTGGGACCGGACCGCAGCGACGCACGGATGCACGCCAAGACCGTAGGATCCTACGCAGTGCCGTAGGGGACAGCACCGCCACTTCCCAGCAAATTAGGGACACTGTTGCTCCTGGGGTATCGGCGAGGACCATTCGCAACCGTCTCCATGAAGCTGGGCTACGGTCCCGCACACCGTTAGGCCGTCTTCCGCTCACGCCCCAACATCGTGCAGCCCGCCTCCAGTGGTGTCGCGACAGGCGTGAATGGAGGGACGAATGGAGACGTGTCGTCTTCAGCGATGAGAGTCGCTTCTGCCTTGGTGCCAATGATGGTCGTATGCGTGTTTGGCGCCGTGCAGGTGAGCACCACAATCAGGACTGCATACGACCGAGGCACACAGGGCCAACACCCGGCATCATGGTGTGGGGAGTGATCTCCTACACTGGCTGTACACCACTGGTGATCGTCGAGGGGACACTGAATAGTGCACGGTACATCCAAACCGTCATCGAACCCATCGTTCTACCATTCCTAGACCGGCAAGGGAACTTGCTGTTCCAACAGGACAATGCACGTCCGCATGTATCCCGTGCCACCCAACGTGCTCTAGAAGGTGTAAGTCAACTACCCTGGCCAGCAAGATCTCCGGATCTGTCCCCCATTGAGCATGTTTGGGACTGGATGAAGCGCCGTCTCACGCCGTCTGCACGTCCAGCACGAACGCTGGTCCAACTGAGGCGCCAGGTGGAAATGGCATGGCAAGCCATTCCACAGGACTACATCCAGCATCTCTACGATCGTCTCCATGGGAGAATAGCAGCCTGCATTGCTGCGAAAGGTGGATATACACTGTACTAGTGCCGACATTGTGCATGCTCTGTTGCCTGTGTCTATGTGCCTGTGGTTCTGTCAGTGTGATCATGTGATGTATCTGACCCCAGGAATGTGTCAATAAAGTTTCCCCTTCCTGGGACAATGAATTCACGGTGTTCTTATTTCAATTTCCAGGAGTGTATGTATTACCCATGGCATAAAAATGATACACTTACCAGTCATATTTACTTTTACTCGAATACACCAAACATTTTAATCGACCCCAAAGGAAGAAAAATCCTATGGATTCAAGTCTGGAAGTCGGGCAGGACATGCCATTGTGGTGTCACTGGGACCAAACCTCATTGCCACAGGCTGATTACGGAAAGTATTGACACAAAACAAATGTTCCAACATTTTTTTTAAACAAAAGAATTAAAATTTTCGGGTTTTCGTTGGAATACAACACATGCAGAATAAACCATTTTTCATTAACCATATTTCATTAATAATACACTTTACCACAACGGTTCACTAGAATTAAGCTTTAAAAGGATAAGGAACTCTGTTGAAATCGAACCGAACACGTTCACCAATGATACTTTGTAATCGGCAGTTGAGATTTCCTTTTTTAAAAAAACAATCAAGATGTTCATACTGACCAACAACATTTAAATTAAACCTTTCAGTTAAGACTCAGCCCTCGAAAAGTAATCACAAATGTCAATAAAACCACATCAGTATCCAGTCCGTACTAGATACTTCATACTGGAATTAATCCGAATATATCGTCGCGAGCTGAACAGGTTGGTATCTTTTAATTTCGGGTATCCACACGAACAAGAAATCTGGTCAGAGGACATGCCCCCCGTGCAAACAAGTCTATTTTCTCACTTGCTGTTCCCTGAAACACAAGTACATTAAGATAAATTCAAATGATTAGTTATACGAGTACACAGTCACAAAACAGCTTATGTTGTAAATATTTTCAACAAAAGTACTGTCGGAAAAATAATTTAGGACACCTGGACAGACGACGTCGATTTGGATCTGATGACGGCTTATGCCTCCTGGAGAGGGCCGGGGAGGGGGGGGGGGGTGGGGGGGCTTTGTAGGTGTACTGATAATGCAATGGTTTCAACGTCGTCCGCCAACAGGATGTGTAGTGGTATGGTACCAAAGCTCAATCTGTGTCTTAATAAGGAATGCTCACAGCCAGAAGGCTCAGTGTGATCCAAACGTGTGAAGCAAACAGGCAACTAAGCCATGGAAGCGCACTCGTGTTTCCTATACCCAACTGAGCGAGTTTGAAAGGAGTCAAATTATAGCCTTCCCAGTGGTGGGATGGTGCTATCGGAGGATTGCCACACAAGCTGGAGAGACTGCGTCAGTTGTGGAACGATGCTGGTATCAGTGGTCACGTGTATATTCTCATATTCGTAAACGAGATTCTAGACGTCCACGGAGCACTGACGCCCGCCAGGATAGTCATATCTTAAGGGCATCACTGGCAATCGTACAGCTCCCACTGCGCAGGTAAGGCTTGTGAGTCCAGAATGTCAACACGCACAGTTGTGATCCAGTTTTAGATGCGGGACTACGGGCACACATACCTCTAGGCCTTCTTCCACTCACGCCACAGCATCGACGTGCACGGCTCAACTGGTGTCGTCACAGGACCACTTGGAAAACGGAATGGCGAGCCGTTGTCTTCAGCGATGAAAGCAGATTCTGCTTGCTCGCAAGTGATGCTCGTTTGCGCATACGACATAGACCCCGTTTCGTGTAGTCTCATAGAGTCCATTCGCCTGGGACACATTGACCCCACTGTAGGCAATAAGGGCTGCGGTGCGATAAACTATAATCCTTGTTCACCTTTGATGTTTCTGGAGAGGACGCTAACCAACACTTGGAACATACAGAATTTTGTTAGACCCATTCTTTTCCCAGGGATATGTTGTCCCAAGTGATAATGTTGGCCCACACACCGCCTCTGAAAGTCAACGTGCTCTGCAAGACGTGAAGCAACTTCTCCGGCAAGTACGGTCTCAAAACTAGTCTCCAGCCTAATACATATGGAATATACAGGGTGTTTCAAAAATGACCGGTATATTTGAAACGGCAATAAAAACTAAACTAGCAGCGATAGAAATACACCGTTTGTTGCAATATGCTTGGGACAACAGTACATTTTCAGGCGGACAAACTTTCGAAATTACAGTAGTTACAATTTTCAACAAGAGATGGCGCTGCAAGTGATGTGAAAGATATAGAAGACAACGCAGTCTGTGGGTGCGCCATTCTGTACGTCGTCTTTCTGCTGTAAGCGTGTGCTGTTCACAACGTGCAAGTGTGCTGTAGACAACATGGTTTATTCCTTAGAACAGAGGATTTCTCTGGTGTTGGAATTCCACCGCCTGGAACACAGTGTTGTTGCAACAAGACGAAGTTTTCAACGGAGGTTTAATGTAACCAAAGGACCAAAAAGCGATACAATAAAGGATCTGTTTGAAAAATTTCAATGGACTGGGAACGTGACGGATGAACGTGCTGGAAAGGTAGGGCGACCGCGTACGGCAACCACAGAGGGCAACGCGCAGCTAGTGCAGCAGGTGATCCAACAGCGGCCTCGGGTTTCCGTTCGCCGTGTTGCAGCTGCGGTCCAAATGACGCCAACGTCCACGTATCGTCTCATGCGCCAGAGTTTACACCTCTATCCATACAAAATTCAAACGCGGCAACCCCTCAGCGCCGCTACCATTGCTGCACGAGAGACATTCGCTAACGATATAGTGCACAGGATTGATGACGGCGATATGCATGTGGGCAGCATTTGGTTTACTGACGAAGCTTATTTTTATCTGGACGGCTTCGTCAATAAACAGAACTGGCCCATATGGGGAACCGAAAAGCCCCATGTTGCAGTCCCATCGTCCCTGCATCCTCAAAAAGTACTGGTCTGGGCCGCCATTTCTTCCAAAGGAATCATTGGCCCATTTTTCAGATCCGAAACGATTACTGTATCACGCTATCTGGACATTCTTCGTGAATTTGTGGCGGTACAAACTGCCTTAGACGACACTGCGAACACCTCGTGGTTTATGCAAGATGGTGCCCGGCCACATCGCACGGCTGACGTCTTTAATTTCCTGAATGAATATTTCGATGATCGTGTGATTGCTTTGGGCTATTCGAAACATACAGGAGGCGGCGTGGATTGGCCTCCCTATTCGCCAGACATGAACCCCTGTGACTTCTTTCTGTGGGGACACTTGAAAGACCAGGTGTACCGCCAGAATCCAGAAACAATTGAACAGCTGAAGCAGTACATCTCATCTGCATGTGAAGCCATTCCGCCAGACACATTGTCAAAGGTTTTGGGTCATTTCATTCAGAGACTACGCCATATTATTGCTACGCATTGTGGATGTGTGGAAAATATCGTACTATAGAGTTTCCCAGACCGCAGCGCCATCTGTTGTTGAAAATTGTAACTACTGTAATTTCGAAAGTTTGTCTGCCTGAAAATGTACTGTTGTCCCAAGCACATTGCAACAAACGGTGTATTTCTATCGCTGCTCGTTTAGTTTTTATTGCCGTTTCAAATATACCGGTCATTTTTGAAACACCCTGTATAACGAGAGACGAAGTGACTCGTGCGACACGTCAGTCAGCAAATCTTTCAGAACTATGTGAACAGATTGCGTAGTCGTGGAATATTGTATCCCATGACAGTATTCGCCATCTCTACGATCGACTGGATACTAGAGTCAGTACTTGCATTGCCACCCATGGAAGCTACACCACATACTAATAGGGGTGCTTCAGTATGGGCTAATACCTGGTACCTCAGAACAGCTTGCGTTCTGATCTGCAAATGTAATCATTTCGTGGCGACATCCTCGTACGAAAACTACACAACTCCAATTGCCCAACTTACACTCATGAAGTGCAACCAGTTCTCAACGTACAGAATGCACCATGAAAATATGGAGTCACGTTGAGTCCACTTAGAACGTGCGTCGTCAGAAGCGAGCTACATCTATCACATAGCGCTGGACACGTCCTTTATGTCCGACAGACGCTTCCAAGGCTCAGTTCAATGACAACCATGCTTAGCACTCATGCATGTGTACCTGTAATGCTGCTTCCACCTGGAAAACCTTGTATTGCGTATCATGCTCAACTTGTGAAATATGGGCAACTCATGTAAGTAACTCCACGGCCGCCACAGTCGGGCACATCCTCCTTGCCGTCCAACTGCCCATAGTAACCCCTTTCAACATGAGAAATTATCACTCTGTTCCATCTCCAACACATCCGAACACAGGCAACTCACAAACAACCACTCGGCCGCGACAGTAGAGCGAGACAACCATACCATGCAAATGTTCAGAGAGTACTATCTCTTCTCTTCACTGTATACGAACGCCTGCTCTACTCACATAAACCACTCCACCTGTCTGCTTCAGCGATGCTGTTGCATAATGGTGCCTGCCTATGGTATAGACTCCCACGTCCCACAAATATCGGTTAATGTCTCCTGATCAAAACTTACGCCTCGGGGCTGGAACTTGGCTTAATCTCAGGGAGGGGAGCATGTATAGTATCCCCCTTTCCCTTGTCCAATAAGAGTACTGTCACCAGCGTTACAAATTTTCGAATCTCAAAGGGTTCACTAAATCACTATACCTGAGCAAGAGTTTTTTGACCTTTTTCTTGAATGCCTGAAAATAAATAGCAAAAACCTGATAGCGTATCTGGTATGGGTTTGCTGCCGTCCCCTACTGTTGCATGGGTCTGAAGGTGTTGTGCTGTAGAAATATACGTCTAACCCATTTCCGTTGAACAGCCAGTAGTTGTGGATTGAGTTTTTCCGTTAACACGTCGCCAATAGACAAGAAATTGCTCAGTGGGATGGCAGTCCTAAAGTACAGCCCTAAATCTGTGGAGTAGACTTATGGTCACCTTAAACTCAGTCATCAACAAATCGAGAGTAGAATCCCAATTTTCCTGGTCCATTTTACGGTAGGCTATCAGCGCTGCCCTCAAATTCCTTTCCGCATACGAGGGGTTGGGGCAGAAAAAGGTCGTGCTACAATGCCTAGTGCCTATGCCTTTGTAAAAAAGTTTAAGTCCCCCAGATGCAAATATGTTGCACTCTCACAACGTATTGAGGTGACCCAAAAATGATCAACATTTTTCAGACTCCACAGACTGTGTTGTCGTTACTTTGGTGATGTAAAGGCAGGTGAACTGGGTAAACGTATCAGAGCACACTAATAGCTACGTACATCTACCTAGATACTCCGCAAGCCACCGTATGAGGTGTGGCTCAGGGTACCCTGTGCCACTAGTAATCATTTTTTCCCCTCCCACTGGCAAATAGAGCGAGAGAAAAACGATTATCTATATGCCTCCATACGAGACCTAATTTCTTGTAACTTATATTCGTGATCATTACGCCTAGTGTATGTTGGTGGCAGGAGAATCACTGTGAAGTCAACTTCGAATGCCGGTTATCTAGATTCTCTCTATAGCATTCCTCAAGAAAAAGGTCGCGTTCCCTCCAGGAATTCCCATTTACGTGTTGTTCGAACCTACCGGTAAACAATCTATCATCGCGTGAACTGTGACTTCGAAGGATTTCCCAGCTTAATAAGTCTTGAAAATCTCTTCGGGTTAGCTGTCGGATCCTAAAATCAACTCGATTCGATATTTCGGCGATCCAAGTGGTCGCCATCTTCAGGAGAATGCTGCTTGCTGATAGTCCCGCTGAGAACACTTCCCTTATGGCTCTGATTTAAAAAAGAGGTCAGTTGCCTGTTTATTTTTTGCTAATTCAATTTGCTCTTCAATCCTGGTTTTCGACTTTGTGACAGGACCACCTGCAGCGACTGCAGCGGAGGTCAGTGGTATTGGCCTCCTTTCAGTACGTAATCTTTGATTTTCTTCGTTTACGGCACCGATCTCCGTTTCGAAACGCTGAATTCGGTCTGTTGCGTCAGGGGCATTTGGGGTCGCTAACTCCCTACGCAGTCTTTCGTTTTCTGTTCTTAGTTCGTCACTTTGTCCACGAAGTCTGATTTGGCCGAGTGTTAATGCCTGTTCCTGACTGGTGCCGTAGTTGTGGTTCATACCCTTTTCTGCTTTAGTTCTCCTAGAAAATCCGCCAGAATTTCGACTACAGCTGCTATCATTTTTTATTCCATGTTTGTACGTCTAGATGTTACATCCCCTCTTGAGCTTGTTCGTTTGATCGCTCCTTGTTCCTGTGTGGCGTGTTGTCATTCCCGTTTCCTGCTGGTGTTATTGTAATGTTTAATTTCGGCGTCTGACCACCTTCACCGATGTTTGATGCAGCCGACGCCAGCTTGGCTCACGATGTATGCTCCAGGGTCCACGTGTTAGCGTGGACTTGGAGCTTAACCTATCGGTTATGCGATATGCACGTGCTTAAAATCTTTAACAAAGTGAGACAGAGAGAGCCAGCACCAGACGGTACTTGGTAACCGACAGACAGCTCATGATATCTGGATCTAATGTAATTGAAAGACAGTCTTATCTCCTAGTAAACACTATTATCTCGGCTTTCCTTCAGGCAATGTGCCAGTATGCCAGGGTCAAAGAATCGCGAGGAAACTAGCCACACGCCACCTGAAAATACCTGCAGCCAGCTTTCCGTAGAAGGCGTCTTCTGAGTCATCCGCTGCTGTCTGGGACGCCTGAAGCAACGAACAGCTGTGGCTCGCTCGCGCAGTCAGCTCACCGCCAGCCACAGTGTCAGCACAGTCGGCTTCCGACGTCACAGCAGCCCGCTGCACGCCGCACCAACAGCGGAAGGCTCCACGAGTCGCCGCCGCCAGGGGACAATGGACACCACTCCGCCGACGAAACTTGCCACACGGCTCGCAAGATTACATTCACTATCTCGGAGAAACAGGCCTCTCACGGCGAAACTACGAATTAGCCTTTATTGCGTCACGCGACAGATTACACTTTTAACTATCCGCGCAGAAATTTGCACTGCACTCCAACCACTTTCTCCCACGACAAACGAGAAAATAGGTGGGACGCTCGCCGAGCATATCCTCACTCCATGCGCTCCACACGCCTTGAACTATGAACTGTTGAACCTTTCCTTTTCATCTAAATCTACATTTATACTCCGCAAGCCACCCAACCGTGTGTGGCGGAGGGCACTTTACGTGCCACTGTCATTACTTTCCTTTCCTGTTCCAGTTCCGTATGGTTCGCGGAAAGAACGACTGCCGGTAAGCCTCCGTGCGCGCTCCAATCTCTCTGATTTTAAATTCGTGATCTCCTCGGGAGGTATAAACAGGGGGAAGCAATATATTCGACACCTCATCCAGAAACGCACCCTCTCGAAATCTGGACAGCAAGCTTCACCGCGATGCAGAGCGCCTCTCTTGCAGAGTCTGCCACTTGAGTTTGCTAAACATCTCCGTAACGCTATCACGCTTACCAAATAACCCTTTGACGAAACGCGCCGCTCATCTTTGCATCTTCTCTATCTCCTCTGTCAACCCAACCTGGTACGGATCCCACACTTATGAGCAATACTCAAATACAGGTCAAACGAGTGTTTTGTAAGCCACCTCCTTTGTTGATGGACTACATTTTCTAAGGACTCTCCCAATGAATCTCAACCTGGCACCCGCCTTAACAACGATTAACTTTATATGATCATTCCACTTCAAATCGTTCCGTACGCATACTCCCAGATATTTTACAGAAGTAACTGCTACCAGTGTTTGTTCCGCTATCATACGAGGGCTATCCACAAAGTACATTACGTTTTGGAATTAAAAATAAATAAAGTATGGAAATTTTTTTATTATATACAAAAGCCACACTTAAATACTACTTTTCTACATAGTTGCCATTTAAATTAAGGCACTTATCGTAGCGATGGACGAGCTTGGAAATTCCTTCGTCGTAAAATTCGGCCGCCTGCGCCTTCAACCACGTGGCGACTGTCTTTTGGGACAGAAAAGGTGTGATTTTTGTGGATTTCCTGAAAAGAGGCACTACAATAAACTCTCAAAGGTATTGGCAAACTCTGCACAACCTCAGAAGAGCAATACAAAACAAGCGCAGGGGAAAGTTGGGCTCAAAGATCTTGCTGATTCACGACAACACCCGGGCCCATACGGTAAATGCCACTCGTGAAGTTCTCGAATCTTTTAAGTGGGAGTTGTTTCCTCATCCGCCGTACAGTTCCGACCTGGCACCGAGCGACTTCCACTTATTCCCAGCAATGAAGAAGTGATTGGCTATGCAGCGTTTTGATAACGACGCACAGCTTCAAGAAGAGGTAACCACGTGGTTGAAGGTGCAGGTGGCCGAATTTTACGACGAAGGAATTTCCAAGCTCGTCCATCGCTACGATAAGTGCCTTAATTTAAATGGCAACTATGTAGAAAAGTAGTATTTAAGTGTGGCTTTCATCTGTATATAATTAAAAAAATTTCTAATACTTTATTTATTTTTAATTCCGAATCGTAATGTACTTTGTGGATAGCCCTCGTATAATCATACAATAGAGGATCCTTCTTTCTATGTATTCGCAATACATTGCATTTGTCTATATTAAGGGTCAGTTGCCACTCCCTGCACCAAGTGCCTATCCGCTGCAGATCTTCCTGCATTTCGCTGCAATTTTCTAATGCTGCAACTTCTCTGTATACTACAGAATCTTCCGCGAAGAGTCCCCTGGAACTTCCGACACTATCTACTAGGTCATTTATATGTATTGTAAAAAGCAATGGTCCCGTAACACTCCCCTGTGGTACGCCAGAGGTTACTTTAACGTCTGTAGACGGCTCTCCATTGAGAACAGCATGCTGTGTTCTGTTTGCTAAAAACTGTTCAAACCAGCCACACAGCTGGTCTGATATTCTGTAGGCTCTTACGTTGTTTGTCAGCGACAGTGCGGAACTGTATCGAACGCCTTCCGGAAGTCAAGGAAAATGGCATCTACCTAGGAGCCTGTATCTAATATTTTCTGGGTCTCATGAACAAATAAAGCGAGTTGGGTCTCACACGATCGCTGTTTCTTCAATCCATGCTGATTCCTACAGAGCAGATTCTGGGTTTCCAGAAATGACATGATAAGCGAGAAGAAACCATGTTTTGTGCACAGTCATTAGCTAACTCTACTCAGTGTGAAAATTGCCTGCTTTTCCCTTGTTGGGAATTGTATATTTTATTAACGGTTATGGTCATCGTTTCTGCTGGTGTGTACCAATTGGGATTCACATTTAAATTGCATGTCATCCCAGTTTACTTTGCATTTTGGCCAATTGTAAGGTAATTGTGAACATCTCTGCTGGTATGTACCAGTTAGGAATCACATTTAAACAGCTCTGCCTGCTGGACTGTGTATTTTATTGCTTAAGGGATTTTTATTAAGGTTTATACATTGTTAAGTACTTTCCAACAGCCACAGTCAGTGGCGTGTCTTGTTACCATTTCTGTATTTTGGATGGACGTTATCTACTTGTGTAAAGTATTAGCCATGCTTGGAAGTTGTTATTACATTTAGTGGCTGTCATTGTAATTAACTTTGCTGATAACATTGTTCGTTGAACCTGTTTGCAGCCAAGCCTAGTTGGTGTAATTTCTTTCTTGTATTTGGGAACTGTATACTCCCGATTTCAAGCTCTGCTCTTAATACTGTAAATATTTAAAATTTGTTTTTAAGGAATTCAGCCTATTTAAGTTTTTCAAAGATTTCGAGCGTTGTGATTCCTTTTTTAATTGCAATCACAATGTTTTTGTTAAGCTATAAAGTGTATTCCATGAAACAACAAATGAGGAAATATGTGGGTCCACCTTCCATCATATTTCATCACAGATATCCCAGCCATAGTGGTGATGTATCATATATAACTTCGTTGCTTTGATTCTTTCGTTATAATGGCCTCTAATTCACCTCCTACACCACCTGTGAACACGCTTCCGGTTGCTGCTGGCTTTGATCTAATGCAGTTTATTCAGTTTTACAACCACCACATGTCTCATTTGATGATGGCGTCCAGTTGCTCATTAATGCATCAGTTGCTGCTGCATCAGCTCAGTCACAACAGCCAGCTACATCCACAGCACCGTGTCTGTGCATTCCGCCGTTCCATGCTTTCGGTGCACAACAAGAGAAATGGAATGAGAACTACCCACAGTTCAACCCTCATTGTGCTACATATCAAGTGCGGGGTAATGTGAAACTTTTTTATTTCTTGTCAGTGGCCGGTACAGGAGTTTACCGCCTTCCTCAGAATTTACTCCCGATTAGTGGCTCGGAGCTGCTAGTTTTTGAAGATATATTTTCGCCCTCACAAAGTAGCATGAGGAGGATCAGGTACAGGTTCGTGCAGCTCGTTACAAGTTCTTTCTATAACAGAAAGACCAAGAACAGGTATCGTCAGTGTGTCACTGAGCTTCATCGTTTGAAACGACAGTTTCGTTTTCACTGTGGCTGTGAACAATATACTCATGCAATTAATTGTGATACCATTACGTACAATGTGCCAGACAGTAGGGTTCGTGAACCGATTCTCAAACATTCCTATCCTACTTTGAAACAAGTGTTACGAATTAATAAATTAGTGTTACAAATTGTCAGGACTCATTTGAGAGTGGCGTGGAAAACTTTGAGGTAGCTCCCATTTGCAGTGTAACAAAAAGTGACAAACAAGTACGGCGCAGTGACCGACCGCTGCGCACAAACGGCCAGCCACGCCGCAGCCAGGGTAAACAAATGTCAACGCGTGTGTCCGCTGTGAAATAATGTGCCCGCTGCTTTTCCGCGCATAAAAGATAAAACAGCCCTTCGCGATATGCGACTTGCTTTGCTTGTGGAAAGCCAGGTCATGCACAGCTGGTGCGCTCACAACAGAAAACAGAAACACTGTCCACGTTCGCTCTCATATGCGCAAAGCACCTTCTCATTCAATGGATGTAGTTTCTTGTAAACCTGCAACAGGTACTACTAATGACCAAATTCAAGATGTGCCTTAACCCAGTCCAACTGTTCCTTCTTTCAACCCAAAAGACAATGTTACTCAGCTGATTGAGGAGTTTCCTGATGTATTTTCTGAAGGACTCGGCAGGGCAAATAATTTTGTGGCGCACGTTACAATGAAGGGCAATGAGCAGCCTAAGTTTATCCGCCTACGTCCCGTCCCTCATGCACTTCGAGTAAATTTGTAAGTGAACTTAAAGAATGGCAAGACACTATCAGTATTGCTCCTATCCGGGTTAGTTGATTTCGCCTCAGTAATCTTATCAAAGACTTCTGCAAGAATTCGTCTATATGTTTAAATCCACTGTGAATCCGCAAACAGCAATTCCCTCGCCCTGAGGAATTAATGGACAGGCTTGGTGCAGGCCGCTATTTTTCGGAAGATGACTTACCCGTTGCATATTACGCTAGGTGAGGAGTGTCAGAAAGTGTTTGTGGTCAACACACATTTAGGGTTGTTCAAATTTTTGCCTTTACTCTTCAGCAGCGCTTCTGCACCTGCCGTATTGCAACGCTACTTAGAACAGCTTACTACAACAGTTCCATTCATTTCAAATTACTTCAACGATATTGTGGTGTTAGGAGTACGCCAGAGGAACATATCAGTAACCTTCAGATACTTCTTAAAGTGCTTTCAGCTGCAGGTCTGAAGTGTTGCCTGGACAAATGTGCCTCATTTCCAGTCTGAAATTCTGTACTTGGGCCTTATCCTAAATACCCATGGTGTTCATCCCCTTGACTCATATCTGCTGGCCCTCGGGGACCTCCACGCTCCGCGGAACTTGACGGAATTGCAGTGAGTTCCCGGGAAGTTTATACTCAAACGCTGTCCGGATCGCAGCTCCGTTGCATCGTTTGCGCCCGAAGAATGTGCCATTTGTTTGGACCAACGAGTTTCAGGATGCCTTCCAGAAACTTAAAAATCCGTTCTTGAGTGACAGATCTCTTGTTCATTTAGATCCCACTAAGGCTGTGGTTTTGGCAGTGGACGCTTCTTCGTACGGAATTGGAGCCGTGCTCTTGCGTCGATTTGATTCACAGAACAGACCAATTGGTTCTGCTTCCAAGTTACTGTCCGAAATACACTGTAACTATTTCCAAATGGAGAAGGTTTAGCTCGCTATTATCTGTGGCGTGGAAAAGTTTCGCCATTATCTGTTTGGTCGGATGTTGCACGTAGTGGGAGACCATAAGCCACTTCAGTCTTCGTTTCATCTACCCAGACCCGTTCCTCCATGCAAGTGTCAGCAACTTCAGTGTGGGGTTGTGTTATTGTCACAGCATCAGTATGAAATATGGCACCAGTGCACGCTGAAGGATGCCAATGCTGACGCCCTTTATCCCCTCTCTGTTGGTCCTGATTTTGAATTAGATGCTACTGCCGCTACTTGTTGTCATATCGATGAGCAGAACACTGAACTTTTATAATTTTTTTGGAACTTTGTAAGTTCCTATGGGACCAAACCGCTGAGGTTATCCGTCCATAGCTTTACACACTACTTAATTTAACTTACACTAACTTACGCTAAGGACAACACACACACATCCATTTCCGAGGAAGGACTCGAACCTGCGACGGTGGTGGCGGTGGGGAGGGGGTAGCCGAGCGAACCGTAGCAAGCACTGCACCTGCACCTCCCAAGCTCCGCATGTATTCTTTTGCGCCTAACGATTCTATTCTTTCCAGAGTTTTTGGTCGCACCATGCGCTGAGAGAGAGGAACGATTCTTCGAAATTTAGGCGCTTGAATCTATTTGATTCAAGGTCCTGCTGCGTTGCCGAGCCGCCATCAGAGCCAGACTTGTCCTTGTCGAATGGGGGATTCTTCCACAGACTTTCTGTCCTTTGATGTACATTCTGCCTGTATCTTACGGCCGGCGCGGCCGCCCTCTGTGCCTCTTCGGCACAGCCTGCGGAACCGATGGAGGTGGACACATCGCTTTCGCTGCCGCAAGAGCTCAGCTTTCCAGCGCCTACCGTTGACCGCGCCGTCACCATTGTCGTCGTCATCGTCATCGCCGCCCTCTCCGTTTTTCGTCGTACCAGCTGAGGAAGAGGGTGGGCGCCTTTCCGGGGGTTTTCCGACCGACGTTCCATTCGGAACGCAGGACGAAAATCTGCGCACGGCCGGGGGATCGGCGGCGGGCCTTGCTGCTGCTCCCGGCACCTCACGACACCCACTTTCCTGCCTCCCCCCCCCCCTCCCCGGTGTCGTTTAATTTGCTCCACACCCTGGCAGCATTTTGGGGGACGGGGGACGGGGGGATGAATGTGCAGTTCTGAAGCATCGAACGCACACCGAACGCAACAGCGCCACCAAACGGCATGAAGAAGGCGCTAACACATTACACAACCAACCCAAAGTTCATGAAATCCAACGTTTTTTGTGTAATGTAGTGCACTTAGAGTCGTGATGACTGGGTGTCGTGTGATGTCCTTAGGTTAGTTAGGTTTAAGTAGTTCTAAGTTCTAGGGGACTGATGACCATAGATGTTAAGTCCCATAGTGCTCAGAGCCGTTTGAACCATTTTTTTGCACTTAGAACCACCAGATCTGCTAGAAATTCATCTGTCTATGGTCTCCAGCACGGTATATCTCATGCTCATAGTCGAAGCAGCCTTTTATAGGCTGCTACACAGATCCACGAATCAATTATACCCTTGCCATTGTATGTGAACGTGAATGTGGTGACGATTGATAACCCTGGTCTATCGCCAGAGCCATAGGTACATCAAAGGGATGTTCGAAAATTTTCACTGCTTGAACTCCCCTTTGATGTCCCTGCGGCTCGGGCTATGGGCGCTTTGTTCCTTATGGCTCAGTTCGTAGCCATGTGGAGTGAAAACAGAAAACAGAATATGCCATACTCCGTGAAGTTCGTTAAGTTCGTATTGTGCCCCAAACACACATACCTTCTTATGTGTCATTCGGTGGATGTCACTCAGTCGTCATTTATGACGGACAACCGAGGACCTGCTCCGGTTAGGGACAAGAAGAATATGTCCATTTGGACTACCTCCAGATAAGTCTCGTACATTTACCTCCTGCAGCACAGAATTCTCGTCACAGATATTGTCCCTCCCTCTCACGCGTGTAGAAGCATTGAGGAATGATGTGGATGTCGACTACAACCGGTCCTCATCTCAGATGACTGTGAGTTCTGCCCTCGATCACATATTGCAGGAGTCACATTTCATCCAGTAGCATCCCCTTCCTGTCACCCACCAAATATACCTGGGTCAGAAACAAGTGATGGTGCAGTCGACCTTTCTATGAAACTGAAACTGGACGATCGACGGGTTATTACCGACCATGGACCCACGTCCGATGCGGAGACGCACCAACCAAACAGATGTCCCCAAAATGGCATTAGAAGAAACAGCTGCCCACAGAGGAAGGGCTGCACGATGGAGGTGCACAGCTGGTGGACAAGGATGACCCCAGCACGTCACTCTCACCTGGATTATATGCAGCCACTCCCATCACACAGCTGCCATCGCCTCACCTGCAACACTAAGTGCATTGCGGTGAGACGGAACCACCTATGCAGCAGGATGATTGCAGCAGTGATTGCTGAGACTACTGCACACAAACAGGCGGAACTCATCCCACAATACTCAGTGCAAGACTGAACTGAACGATGTGAAGCTGGAGACAGATTATCAACCGATGCCCCTCACTGATGCTGCATCAGACGGGCCCCACACACAAGATGACTTTTAATTTTCACATTGGCTGCCCTGCTGATAGGACGACGATCAATCCAAGATCATGGTGATGCCGACTCCATTCCCAGACCACCTAATTAACTGCAATGTCACAAGTATACTTCATAGTTACTGTTAACATCAATGACATTTGCACCCTAGTAAAGGCACAAATGTTAAGGGATATGCTCTTGATGATAGACACGGATATCGTTTTTGTCCAAGAAATGAGATGAGTCAGAAGATTAGACTTTTATGGCTATGACGCTTATAGTTTACCTGCTGGCGACGGTAGTGACGGCATGGCCATACTGTTAAGGGAAGGGACTTACCATCCGTCGGCGGGTGGTGTTGCGCTGATGGTCGGAGCAGTCCGTTTAGTGCGTTTCGGCGCCATCAGTCTCGTCGGTGAGTCGAGAAATGACCGTCTTCTGCCCGGAGGAGGTAATCTCATAGTGGGTCACGATTTCTACTGTTTTCTACAGCCCGAGAACCAATACGCACACGACGTCCCCTGACAAGTTTTGCACTCACAGGCGTGGGACTTCGCGCTGAAAAGCACCTGGATCCTGCAACACGCAGACAATCGCAGGTACGCGAACCTTACCAGCCACTTGGCCATTTACTTAGATTGTATATATCTCGAGGGCTCCGTGCAGCGTCCGTTGGTGACGACATATGGCCTGTGGCTTTCACTGATCACCAAACTCGTTTCTGCACCATTGCCTTGCTTCGACAACGTTCCCCACCTCTGAGATGAGACCTGTTATCCTCAGACTGAGGATACCTGGCACCGAATCTAGCGAGTTTACAGTTCCACAGTCCTGTGGCAGGGCATTTAATGGCTATGGCAGAGATATGTCTGGTTGTCAAGGGACGACTTCAAAATATTATTACACGCTATTAATGGAACTGGCAATGTAACCTCCATCAACAGACCGTCAACGGGCCGTCCAGTGCCTTAAAGCATGCTTGCTCCAATTCACTGGGGTGCAATTGGGAGGCGTCAGGGTCTGTGCAAGAACACAAGACAATCTGTATCACATAGTATGAGACAGATGTCAGCGAAAAATCATACACATTATACCAGTCGAAACGGCGGACGGAAGGCAAGGTGTGACACAAATAGATATTGCCCAAGTGTTCACCTGATGCTATTGCACTTTCTACGCTGAGGGCCCACGAAGCGACGCAGGACTGGCAGAAATGCTAAACCATGTCCGTGCAGGCCGAGGACACACTTATGCCAGACATTATCCCAGATGGATTGGATATGGTCTTGAACAGTGGTGCGTTAAAAAAAATCGCTTGCCGCAAATCGCTTGGGCCTGATGTGCTCCATACTGAATTTTTCCACTCCTTTTTAAGTCTCACGGGCGCAACATGCATCCGAATGTATGAAGAACTTATAACACCCACCTTCTGAGTCCCCATCAAATTTACAGAAGGCATCATGATCCCTGTGCATAAACATGGTTGTGGGCGGCGCCTGCAGGATAATCTGCCCTTGACTTTTTTACACTCTATAAGCTTTTCACACACATCCTCTGCGCCTGTTTGCACACCAGTCAAGGATGCCATACATGCCGACAAAACATGCCTTGGTGGAAAACGCAATGTTCACTCGGCGTTGAGACCTTACATGGACGTGATCGCACTGATTTCGGCCTGCAACTTCGTAGGCGCGTTTGTTGCGTCAATCATAGTTTTCTGCATGTGGTCATGGAACACAGAACCCACTCCTACCGAGGGTTCTATGAGGCAAGGATGCCCCTTGTCCACTATTCTGTTTGTATTAGCCCTCAGCCAGCTGCAGATGGTGTTAGTTGATGGTTAGAAGAAGTTTGTTTATCGACTGCAATGTTCGGATGTTGCGCATATGCCGACGATGTCGTATTTCTGATCAGGTCAGGGAACGACATACAGACGGTGCTGCGATGGCGTCAATAGTACAGTACAGTGGCGGGTAGTATCATCAGTCTGTGGAAGATGAAGTATTTGTATGTGGGCAGGGAACTGGCCCCAGGAACGACAGTGCCCTTCACTAAACTACCCACGTTCAAATATCTAGAGATACACTTCCATGGTCATATTCAACATACTGCGGGGATCACATATCGTCAGCTGTTACAAGAAATACGTGCAGCGAAGCGACGCACAATCCAGAGGGCACAGTAAATTTAATATCTACTTATCTCCAAAATTAAACCATTTCGACCATGTGCTACCAATGCCCATTAGTATTACTACGATTCTACAAGCTGCATTTGGGAATTTACTGAGTGTTGAACTTGTTTTTCAAAGTCGTCACGACTCCTAGACATTGTCCTCACATGAAGATGGCGTAGGTGTGCCCATTGTCAGGAAGTATGGTTTTCTGAACATGTCAGTCTGACATTCACCACGATCGAAGAGGCACCATACTCGCTGCAACCTCCAGTCCCTGCGGTCTTATTTCGCCGCCATTCAGTCACGTTCCTAGTGTATAGTTTGAAACGTCCCCTTTGAACAATTTATACATGACTGTGCTTAAACTGATACACAATCTGACATTCAAAAATCCTACAAAAGAATGGCCCTGACTAACATTAAACTATACCTTTCACAAATCACTTACCTCACAAAAATCTTCGCTGCTCAAGCTACTGCAATACAGCGAGCGCCACTACTGCCAGCTAAATAAAAGATTCAAACTATGGAAGGCACTAACTACTGATAGGGATAGTTAGCAAATTAAAGATATTAATAGAGAACAAACAATGTATTTACCTTGATATCATCATGTATAAATATAGCAGTTCATGACAAATTTCAAAACTCCGCCATCTCTCTCCCCACATCCACCACTGCTGGCGGCTCACCTCCAACTGCACAACGCTACGCGCTGTTCACAGCCAGCTGCCTAACACTACAATGGCGAGTATTACAACAATGCAAGGCAGACACAGACTGCCGACAGCACAGCCAGTGATTTTCATACAGAGGTGGCGTTACCAATAAAAGAACCTAAACAGCCTACTTACATAGCCCCCATGCTCCCCACAAAAAATTTTACAAATTGGTTTGGGCAGTGCCCAATACAGATTTGAAAAATTTTTTCATAATTACAATAACAAAGAAATCAAAGGCACACACTTATTGATACAATGTTGGTCAAAAGCTAAAATTTTGTCACAGTCCATAAAGACAGTCCTGATCATTCATCATAACAGTAATTACAGTTTTTTTCGCAAAGTCTCATTAGTAAAAGAAATTGCACACAGAAGTAGTGGATTTCCATGCAGTCTTGAAGAAGTAGTGTTGTCCTTCCAACGGAAAGACAGCACTGACTCTCGACATGCAGACAGGTAATGGGTCACAACAGAGCAAACCCACAACAGAGTCAGTCGAAGTTTTGATGAATATTGGTAGGTAGGTCATCACAGAGCAGACCCACTGTAGTCCTGGTAGAGATTACGGTATTGGTGGGCCACCAGAGGTGCAGACCCACTGCACTCCTTGTAGAAATAATGGTATTGGTGGGCCATCAAAGATGCAGACTCACTGTAGTCCTTGTAGAAATAATGGTATTGGTGGGCCACCAGAGGTGCAGACCCACTGTAGTCCTTGTAGAGACGGCCAGCAACCATCTGTTGCGACTGTGCAGGTGCACAATCACCATCAAAGAGTCTTGCGGAGAATATAGCAAGTCCATAAGCCACCACTTGTGCACTCACAAAGTTTTCGGAATTGTCCTTAGATCCAGCAATGCTGTTATCCAGTCCCTTGCTGAATCATTAACACACGTGCAAACACTATCAGTCCCTACTTCTCACATATTGTCCACGTACTATGACCAACAGAAACGTGTGCAGTGAAATGTAACTAACAAGTTAATAATATCATGAACTGGTGACAATTACAATTTTATAACATAAGAATACAATAACAAAGGTACACAATACATCATTAAAAACATAACAATACAGATAACATTTGTAGTACAGGCTTTACAAAAGAATCGAAATAACATATACATCAGTGTTACAGGAATTATGACACGAGTACATAAAATAACAGAATAACTTTTAGAACATCAACTTTACACATGAGCATTAACACAAAACAGAATAAATAATGTCTAAACATCTTTACAAAGTAAATAACACATTATTAATGCCAATTGTATTTGAGGATAACAGTATTCCTCATCATAGTGAATGTAGCTTAATATTAAAAGAAGAAAAAATTCTATGAAACTACACAGAGACAGGAAGAAAACAAATACACAAGGGTACACATACATATAGAGGGATGACACAAAAGGAAAGGACAGGGTTTGTTTTACTACAGTATTTTGCAAACAAAACTTTCTTTACTTCTTGGAGATCTCCCTTCGTTCTTCATTATGTCGCCATATGAAACGTCCCCTTTGAACAATTTATACATGACTGTGCTTAAACTGATACACAATATTTTTTTTAGCGCAACGCAATCTGACTTTCAAAAATCCTACAAAAGAATGGCCCTGACTAACATTAAACTATACCTTTCACAAATCACTTACCTCACAAAAATCTTCGCTGCTCAAGCTACTGCAATACAGCGAGCGCCACTACTGCCAGCTAAATAAAAGATTCAAACTATGGAAGGCACTAACTACTGATAGGGATAGTAGCAAATGAAAGATATTAATAGAGAACAAACAATGTATTTACCTTGATATCATCATGTATAAATATAGCAGTTCATGACAAATTTCAAAACTCCGCCATCTCTCTCCCCACATCCACCACTGCTGGCGGCTCACCTCCAACTGCGCAACGCTACGCGCTGTTCACAGCCAGCTGCCTAACACTACAATGGCGAGTATTACAACAATGCAAAGCAGACACAGACTGCCCACAGCACAGCCAGTGATTTTCATACAGAGGTGGCGTTACCAATAAAAAAACCTAAACAGCCTTACTGTCAATTACTAAGACATCAACAAGCCCACGTGGTTAGAGGACGCTACCCTTCCATGCGATGGAAGTGAGTGCAGCGTGCGATCCATTTACCCTTTTTTGCCACGGAAGTGCGGGCTTCGTGGTAAGTGATAGTGACTGACAAATTCACTAATCGCCAACGATTGCACTCCAGTCATCTGGTCCACGCGCCTTTGTGTTCACTGTGCGTAGTAACTGATTCTGGCAGACATCGGGTGACATGTGATATAGTGGCTGCATGTTGGATACTCACGCAACGAACGTTAGTCCCACTCTTACGACGGCCGCCCGCCTCGATTGATTCTGAAGCTGTATTCCACCCGGATGTCGTCTACTTTCCAGCCGTCAGGACAACTGCAGTCAAATGGATAAAAGGAAATGCGTTGAACAGACACACAATGCTGGGCGAAATACCGGTTGTGTTTTGGCAACTGTCTGAGTTCGTTGTTCATGGACACTGCGGCTAGCTTTGGTGTTCCACGTGCCAGAAGAGATAGATGACGATGATCCAATATCGACTTCAACGTGTGTAAGCAGGGGATCGTAGTCCTCACCATGTGAGAAGACAACCCAGGCAATCTCCATGCTCGGCTGTTGCAGGGTTTTTCTTTACCTCGTTAGTATGGTCTTCAATGTGTAATTTAAAAAAAATAAATAAAAGAAGAAGAGTCCTTGGTATCTCCCTCTTCCATCTCTGTTCCAGTCCCATGAGCAGAGCAACTTCGTGACCACAGGTGCTGCACTCCCTGCCACCACGCTCCCCAAAATAAAGGGGGAGCGTCATCAGTCCCAGGTACGAACCCCACCACTGCTTAAATTTTGAACAAAAATAATCATCAGCGGCAGCTGCAGATTTCTGGCTTAAGATGTCATCCTAATTATGCCAGCGGCATTGTAAAAGACGGCGAAGGAGCGGACTCTCTTGTCCTTTCGAAGGGAAATTGCCCCTAAAAGGCAGGAGAATCAGCAATGATCAACGGCATGAGGATGCAGAAGGCAACTGATTCCACTGCATTTTTTAAAAGATACTTAACCTGCAACTGAATCCACTGCATTAAAGTATCGACAGGACATGTGGCCTGTAATTGGAGACATTTCATTATGATCTATCCATTGACAAAATATTTCGGAATAGTCCCCGCTCGAAACTCAAGGAGGGGACTGCCAAGGGGGAGCTGAAGATGAAAAAAAGATAGACTAACCATCGGAAGGATAACGTTCTGTGATTCGGGCGTTGGAACGTCAGAAGTTTGAACGTGGTATGGCACCTAGAAAATCTGGAAAGGGGAAATGCAGAGGCTCAATGTAGATGTAGTGGAAAGAAGACACGGATTTCTGGTCAAATGAGTATGGGGTAACATCAACAGAAACTGAAAATGATACAATGGGAGTAGGATTTGTAATGAATAGGAAGATAGGATAGTGAGTAAGTTATTGTGATCGGTTCAGTGGTAGGGTTGTTCCTATCAGAATTGAGAGAAAACCGACCCTGACAACAAATTCAGGTATACATGCTGGCGATGCAAACAGGAGATGAAGAGACAGAGGAAGTATATGAGGATACTGAACGGGTAATTCAGTAACTAAAGGGAAACGACAACCTAATAGTCATTGAGGATGGGAGTACAGCTGCAGGGAAAAGAGTAGAAGAAAGGGTTACAGGAAAATATGGTCTTCATAGTACGAATGAGAAAGGAGAAAGACTTATTGAGTTCTGCCATAACTTTCAGCTGGTAACACTGAATACTCTGTTCAAGAACCCCATTAGGAGGAGGTATACTTGGAAAAGGACGGGTGATACAGAAAGATTTCAGTTAGATAACATCATGGTCAGGCAGAGATTCCGAAATCAGATATTGTACTGTAAGGCGTACCCACGAAAGATATACAAACAGATCGGAATTTAAAATAATGAGCAGTCGGCTGAAGCTTAAGAGACTAGTGAGGAAGAAACATGTGCAATGAAGAGGGATACGGAAATACTAAGGAATTAAGAGATACACCTGCAGTTCTCTAAAGCTATAGACACTACAATAATAAATAGCTCAATGGGTAATTCAGTTGAAGAGGAATGGCGGAAGGTAACTGAGAGGAAACCGTGGGTAACAGGAGAAATTCAGTGGCTTACCGACAAATGAAGGGAGTAGGAAAATGTTACGGAAAATTCAGGAACATAAAGATACAAGTCACTTAGGAATGAAATAAGTAGGAAGTGTAGGGAAGTTAAGAAAAAAGCTCAGATGAAAAATCTGGAGAAATCTAAAAGGAATTGATTGTAAGAAGAACCGACTCAGCACGCAGGAAAGTCAGAACAACCTTCGGTGAAAGTAAAAACAAGCACGGCAACAGCAAGATTGCAATTGTAATTCCACCGCTAAATGCAGAGACTCCTCTGCAGATAAGTGGAAAGAGTACACTGAGGGCCTCTCTGAGGGAGAGGACTTGTACGCGGATGTGATAGAAGAAGAAATAGAGGTCTATAGGAAAGAGACGGGTGATCCAGTATTAGAGTCAGAATAATAAGAAGTTTTGGAGGATGTAAAATTGAATAAGGCAGACGAGGTAGATAACATTCCAACAGAATTTCTGAAATCATTGGGGCAAGTGTCACCGAAACGACTATTCACGTTGATATATGTAACGTAACGAGACTGTCGATATACCATCAGGCTTTCGCAAAACATCATCCACACACTTCCGAAGGCTGTAAAAGCCGGCAAGTGCGAGAATTGTCGCACAGTCAGTTTAACAGCTCAAGCATCCAAGTTCCTAGCAAAAATAATATACAAAAGAATCGAAAGGAAAATTGAGGATCTATCAGAGAAGGATTAGTTTGGCTTTAGGAAAGGTAAAGGCCCCAGAAAGGCACTTCTGACATTGCGGCTGGTAGTAGAAGCAAGAATGAAGAAATATCAAAATATGTTTTTTCGTAGGATTTGTCGAACTGGAAAAAGCGTTCGACAATATAAAATGGAGCAAAATGATTGAAATTATGTGTAAAATAGGGGTAAGCTATACGAAAAGACGAGTAAAATGTATATGTAATGGGACCAAGAGGGGTCAATAGGAGTCGACAACCCAAAACGAAGTGCTCGTATTGTAAGGGTGTAAGACAGTGATGTAGACTTTCGCCTGTACTGTTCAATACATACAAAGAAAAAAAACTACGACGGAAATAAAAGAATGATTTAAGCTTGGGATTAAAATTCGGGGCCAAAATATATCAGTGATAAGATTCGTTGATCACGTTGATATCCTCTGTGGAAGTGTAGAAGAATTAACGGATCTCTTCAGTGAAGTAAACAGAGTAATCGATACATAATATGGGTTGAGGGTAAATCAAAGAAAGATGAAAGGTATGAAAAGTAGCAGAAATGAGAGCACCACGAAACTTGACACCAGAATTGTGGATCACAAAGCCAAGGAATTCTGCTCTCTAGTTACGAGCAGATTAACACTGGCAGAAAGGCCATTCCTGGCCAAGAGGAGTCTACCATCATCAAACATAGGCCTTACATTGAGGAAGAAATTTCTGAGAATGTACGTTTGTTGCATAGCATTTTACGCTAGTAACATTTGGTCTGCGGGAAAACCGGAACGGAAGAGAATCGAAGCAGTTGAGATATGGTGCTACAGAAAAATGTTGCAAATTATGTAGACTAATAAGATATGGAATGAAGAGGTTTTCTACGAATCGGCGAGGAAAGGAATATATGGAAAACAGTGACAAGAAGAATGGACAGGATGAAGGGACACCTATTACGACATCAGAAGCTTACCTCTATGGTATAGAGGGAGCTTTAGGGGAAAACTGTAGGGGAAGACAGATATTAGAATACATCTAAGAAATAGTTGAGACCATTGGCTGCAAGTGCTACACTGAGACGAAGAGGTTGACACAGGAGAAGAATTCGTGCGGGTCCGCGTCAAATCAGTCAGAAGAGTGATGACGCAAAAAAAAAAGAAAAAAAATTGCCCTACATGTATCCCCCGTTCAGTGTAAGTTGGCATAACCTTCCTACCTTACAAAGTGATTGACAGTGGTAACTACCACACAGCCCATGTGTGGATGTAAATATGTCGTATCCCTCGCAACGCTAGCTATAGGCAAAAGGAAGTAGCTCTATTATGGTTGCCAGAGAAATGGCCGCATATGGCGCATATGGACAGTCGATGAAAATGCTAACTGCCAGATGGATGCTAACTGCCAGATGGCACTACATACTAGGTAAGCTTCACAGAGCCCTGTTTCTGTAATAATATAAAGAAGTGTGACTAACGAACTTTCTACTAGATTTACTTTACGTAAAATAAAGGTACTGTGTTCAATTTCTATAATCAGGGTAACCACATATCAAACATAAGCTGTTCATTAAGTAACACAAAACCAAGACATGCTTACAAAGAAGGAAATTAATGTGGTCACATTTGAAAGCAGTATAACATTGTAAGACAAAGGAAAATATGAATAGCGCCAATGATCAAAAATTTATAAAACTATAATATTGAATAATATAGCACATACACTGTAACTCGAAGTTTGCCTGCTAATTATATTCAGTATTATAAGTTGCTTTCGTTATAAAAATGTTCAAAAGTGTGTGAAATCTTATGGGACTTTACTGCTGAGGTCATCAGTCCCTAACCTTACACAACTACTTAACGTAAATTATCCTAAGGACAAACACACACACACATGCCCGAGGGAGGACTCGAACCTCCACCGGGACCGCTTTCATTATAAACCAGTAAATAGATACATAAACTCTAAGTGGTAAAACTGAGCCATTAAACGTTACATTAAAATGGTGACAACGATCGAACTTAATGAATATAATGATATTCCCTTGCTATAGATCGTATTATAAAACAATATCACGCGCGATCCATGTCAAACTAAAAGGTGGCTACTGATCAAAAAGCATTGTTTCTGTTTATTTAGTGATACACGTTCGTGAATCCGTCATATTCACATCAACAGCCAACGAACGCAGAAATATGTATAATCCAAATGGTGTTTAAGGACAAGGTGTTACATACACAATATACAGGGTGAGTCACCTAACGTTACCGCTGGATATATTTCGTAAACCACATCAAATACTGACGAACCGATTCCACAGACCGAACGTGAGGAGAGGGGCTAGTGTAATTGTTTAATACAAACCATACAAAAATACACGGAAGTATGATTTTAACACAAACCTACGTTTTTTTAATGGAACCACGTTAGGTTTGTTAGCACATCTGAACATATAAACAAATACGTAATCAGTGCCGTTTGTTGCATTGTAAAATGTTAATTACATCCGGAGAGATTGTAACCTAAAGTTGACGCTTGAAACCTCCGACGTTCAGTTGCGTGTTGTAACAAACACGGGCCACGGTCGGCGAGCAGTATCTGCAGGGACATGTTTACGATGACGACCGTGTTTACAAGAGTGGTTGTAGTGCACTGTTGTGGTTTGGTCTAGCTGTCGCAGTGTCCGCATGTAGCGCTTGCTGCTATTGTTATTCTGCATTCGTCTCCGCACGCAGACCAACTGCAGTACACCGTGTTACCAGACGTCTGTGATAGTGTAGTGTTGTAGGAACTGTGACCATGGTGTATTCGAACTCTGAAAAGGCGGAGATGATACTCGTCTATGGCGAGTGTCGACGAAATGCAGCTGAAGCCTGCAGGGTGTATGCAGAACGGTACCCGGACAGAGAGCATCCAACGTGCCGCACATTGCAAAACATCTACCGCCAACTGTATGCAATAGGTATGGTCGTAGCACGCAAACGGGTCCGTAACAAGCCCGTCACAGGAGAAGCGGGTGCAGTTGGTGTGTTAGCTGCTGTTTCCATGAACCCACACATGAGTACACGGGACATTGCGAGAGCCGGTGGACTGAGTCAAAGTAGTGTCATGCGCATACTGCATCGTCACCGCTTTCACCCGTTTCATGTGTCGCTACATAAGCAATTACATGGTGATGACTTTAATCTTCGAGTGCAATTCTGTCAATGGGCATTAACAGAGAATGCGTTGCAGCTCTACCTGTTTACCGATGAAGCGGGTTTCACAAACCACGGGTCCGTGAATCTACGGAACATGCATTACTGGTCCGTGGACAATCCTCGCTGGCTCAGACAGGTAGAGCGACAGCGACCGTGGACTGTAAATGTATGGTGCGGAATCATTGGCGACCACCTCATTGGTCCTCACTTCATTGCAGGGGCCCAAACAGCTGCAACATACATCGCGTTTCTACAGAATGATCTGCCAACCTCGCTCGAAAATGTCCCTCTGGAAACGCGTCGACGTATGTGGTATCAGCATGATGGTGCATCTGCACATTCCGCAATTAACACTAGGCTGACCCTTGACAGGATGTTCGACGGGCGTTTCATAGGACGTGGAGGACGCATAAATTGGCCAGCCCGTTCTCCTGATCTTACACCTCTGGACTTCTTTCTGTGGGGTACGTTAAAGGAGAATGTGTACCGGGATGTGCCTACAACCTCAGAGAATATGAAACAACGTATTGTGGCAGCCTGCGGCGACATTACACCAGATGTACTGCGGCGTGTACGACATTCATTACGCCAGAGATTGCAATTGTGTGCAGCAACCACCACATTGAACATCTATTGGCCTGACATGTCGGGACACACTCTATACCACTCCGTAATTGAAAACGGAAACCACGTGTGTACGTGTACCTCACCCTTCATGGTAATGTACATTTGCGTCAGTGAAAAAGACCAGTAAAAAGGTGTTAGCATGTAGACGTAATGTGCTGTTCCAGTCTCTTCTGTACCTAAGGTCCATCACCGTTCCCTTTGGATACCTACGTAATTCGGTGCTCTCCAATACACACGATCAAACAGCGGAGGAGTGGTACTCAAGCGTCAACTTTAGGTTACAATATCTCCGGATGTAATTAACCAATGCAACAAACAGCACTGATTACGTATTTGTTTATATGTTCATATGTGCTAGCAAAACTAAGGGGGTTCCATTTAAAAAAACGTAGGTTTCAGTTAAGAAACATACTTCCGTGAATTTTTTTATGGTTTCTGTTAACCAATTACACTAGCCCCTCTCCTCACGTTCGGTCTGTGGAATCGATTCGTCAGTATTTGATGTGGTTTACGAAATATATCCAGCGGTAATGTTAGGTGACTCACCCTGTATACATACCAATAGTAAGATAACTATTTTTTGTGCTTCATGTCTACACCTGGAAACGTGACGTGAATTTTCATACAATGACAACATCTGCCATCTGGGGGAAATTAGATGTCCTGATACTGATTCCAACGTCTTCCGCCAATAGAGAGGGTGGAGGTATACCCACGAGACCGCCATACCGTATATTTGTACCCTTTAATATGGAATGCTCACAATCGGAAGGCTCAGTGTGGTGCAAACGTATGTAGCAAGCAGGCAACTATGCCAAGGAGATACACTCGTGTTTCCTGCAGCCTACTGAGTGAGTTTGGAAGGGTTCAAATTGTGCTCTTCCGATTGGTGGGATTGGAACTGCCACACAAATTGGACGTCTTGCGTCAGTTGTGCCAACGATATTTGCAACAGTGGTCACGTGAGCATTCTCAAACCCGAAGACGAGGTTCTGGACGTCGAGCATAAACGCCCGTCAGGATCGTCATATTATACAGTCAGTAGTGATAGATCGTACAACTACTACTGTTGCGAGTCGGTTATTATCGCCGGCCTCGGTGGTCTCGCGGTTCTAGGCGCTCAGTCCGGAACCGCGCGACTGCTACGTCGCAGGTTCGAATCCTTCCTCGGGCATGGGTGTGTGTGGTGTCCTTAGGTTAGTAAGGTTTAAGTAGTTCTAAGTTCTAGGGGACTGATGACCATAGATGTTAAGTCCCATAGTGCTCAGAGCCACTTGAACCATTTTTTTCGGTTATTAACAGTTGAACTACTGCCACACTACAGCCACGCACGCACACCATGGCATCGACGTGCACGGCTCAATTGCTGCCGTCAGAGGACCACTAGGAAGATGAAATGCCATGCCGTGGTCTTCAGCAATGAAAACACAGTCTGCCTGCACTCAAGTGATGGCCATTTGCGCTTACGATGTAGATCTGGTGAAGTCCGTAGCTCGTGGTCTAGTGGAAAGCATTGCTACCTCTGGATCATGGGATCCCGGGTTCGATTCTCAGCCAGGTTGGGTATTTTCTCTGCATGGGGACTGAGTGCTCGTGTTGTCCTCGATACATCATCGTCATCCTCATCATTCGTGACAGTGGCTAGATTGGACAGTGAAAAAAAAAATTGGACTGTGTCAAAAATTGGGACTTTGTACGGGCGCTGATGGCCGCGCAGTTGAGCGCTCCACAAAACCAAATCCAAAGATGTAGTGAACGCTGCCTCGTTCAAGACACACTGGCCCCATCCCAGTTCTTGTGGGCTGGTGTTCTATAAACTCTCATACACGTCTGGTGTTTCTAGAGGGGACACTAACCAGCGATCGGTACGAGCAGAATGCTGTCAGACCCCCGTTCTTTTGCCGTACTTGCAGAAGAAATGTAACGTGTTGTTTCAATAAGAATAATGCTCGCCCACACACTGACCGTGAAAGTCACTGTACTCTGCAAGACGTGCAGCAACTTCCCTGGCCAACAAAATCGCCAAACATGTCTCCACTCGGGCACGTGTGAGATATTATGGAGCGAGAAGTGGCTGTTGCGATTCGTCAACTAACACCTCTTACAGAACTATGTGAACAGGACGAGAAGGTGCGACGTAATGCATCCCAGGACAGTATTCGCCGTCTGTACGATCCACTGGATACCAGAGTCAGCTCCTGTTTTGACGCCGGTGGAGGCTACATCGCTTACCAGTATCGGTGTTGCACCATGGTTCGATACTTAGTACCTCAGAACCTCTTGTGTTACGACCTGTAAGTGTAAATGTAATTTCATGTGCGCAATATGCACTGTTGGAACAATAATTCTTCTGTAAACAGAAAATTTCTAAAAGGGTGTACAATTTTCTCCTGGCACTGTATAAAAGAAGCAATCAGCTGAAGGTAGGTAATGTTGTATCCTAAGTTGACCCTCCAAGTGTACCCAACACCATATGTGATTCTTATTACGAAATCCAACAAGCCGTTCAGGAAATAAGAAAGTTGCACGCTGGATCAATTAGATGTCAATTACAACCACAAGTAGCCCCATGCTTATGTGTAATATACAATAAGGTATCACCCAGTCGTATGTGTAAAGGCACATATTGACTGAAATATATTCGAAGACAACTGTAGTTGCAGCTCTAGGTGCTAGATTTACGATGGCGCATCGAGTGATATAGCTTAGAGTTAAGTGCCTTATATAAGAGATGCACTTAATAAGATTAAATACGAATTCTATTATATGCACAAAAACGTAATAAAACAATTAACCATACATACAAAACATGAATGACCGAAGTGCCACGCGGTATAACAATATCCATGTGTATAAAATAACTAGCAGGTAACCTTCAATTAATGCAAAAACTGCCAATGGGAATTAAACGTATCTACATCTGAAATAAGGGGAATGTGATCCAAATGTCGCTTAAGGCATACCAACTAAGGTAGATCAAATTTTAGTGCTTTTAATTACAGTCCAAATATAACTCAAGGTGTGGGTGCTATATATGCGATGAAGCGTCGAGTTAGTTAGCTCACAGTGCTTCATGTGACAAAAGCGTTTATCACACTTCTTTGAATAGTTGGTATGAGAGACGCAACCCTTGTCTACTCATTGTTAATCTTTCATGTCTAGAAGGAATTATTCGCACTGGTGCCATATTATCAGCCATCACGCCACTAGACAGAACTTTGTTGTTTACCGAAGCGACTGGACGATACAATGTCAGTGTTTCCTAAATACAACCATGCTGCGACCACATGCTACTAACTTTCTTTCACATTTGATTAACATTCCCCTTGGATAACTTGAACCAAGCAGTTGTTCCTGATCCACCAGCGAATGTAAGTGTGTCCTAGATTCTCAGAGTTGCTAAATTCCATTCATTCGTTTCCTATTTCTTGCAGCCCACCCGTAAACATATATGTAAAATCCAGGACGTTCGTTTCCATATTCATTAACTGTTTTGTTTATCCATAATTTGTAAGGATCCTGTAGATTTTTTTCGCTTGTTTGTCCTTGGGAGATATTAAAATGAGTAAATCTGAAGTCAATTTTTCTTTTCCATAATTAGATAATAGCATCTGGATGTATAGGGTCATTCTGATTTTCGACAATCGAGAGAGAATCAGGCATTAAACCGACCATTTAAGCCGAAAACCACACCGGCCACTTGCAAGCCGATGGGTGTTTACTTTAAGTTCTCCCGCCCAAATATCGGCGGTCGCTGGAAGTGTTACCTGGGTGAATTCCCGGAAGTTATTTGAAAGTTGTGTACGCCAGGAGAAACTCAGGTCTCACGTTGTTTACCTCTATGGGGAGGATATGTATAGGTGTTTACGTAAGTTGGATAAACTTCGTAGCTGTTGAGTTAGACTGCAATGTGCTTTGTTGTTTTTATTGAGGTATAGTGACGAAAATCACGTCCCAACATTTGCCAAGGTTGTGCACCATATTAATTCTCCTGCCGCCAATCGCATCAAGCAACGTGCTGGCTTGGATCTTGTTCCTGAAAGGATTCGTTTTACTCGTCTACGTTTAAATTCTGTTTCCAAGGAATAGTTTTGGTTTCATTTAATGGTTGCATCGGAATTGTCTGACTTCACTTGGAATGGGTTGGACGGTGCCTCATGGATTCAAGGTGACTGGGAATACAACTCCGTTATTGCCCGGAATTTGGCAAAATTTGAACGTTTTCAACGCGCGGAGTCTGATGTTATATCTCGACGTTCCGTGATAAATCTCACAGAGAAATCTTTTGATTACACAACCTTATTCATGCTTGGAAAGGGTTTAAATTTTTCACCCCCTCCGAAGAGTTTGCCGGTAGTTGATTTTATTAGTTCAACTGAACAGGCAGGTTGCAAACTACCTCCTGACGCTGCAGATAAGGTTAGGATGGAGACATGCCGTGTGTTGACTAGGGCTCGTTCACCCAAGAGTAACGTAACGGCAGCCAGAGGGCTGCCTTACACTCTTTCAGAGTTGAGGGCAATGCCACCGTTGTTTTAAATAAACATCATTATGTGCAAAAGATGCAACGTTTGCTATCTGATTCAGCGTATAGCAGAATCGATGCTGACCGCACAAAAAGTGTTGAGGGAAAGACCAACAGCCTCCTGAAGAAAAGTGGTTTGCCACAGGACGCTGTCAAGAGTCTTAACACCTATAGTGCTGTTCCCCCTAGACTATATAGTTCAGAAGGAAGGGGTTCCTTTCGTCCCATAGTGAATTATATTGGCGTTCCGAAATATCGCGTAGCCAAGCATCTTGCATCTCTGTTGAGTGCACAAGTAGGTCGGTGTGAACATCATATCAGGAACTCAGCTGATTTTTTTATGTCGTCTGGAGGGACTGCGGTTGAATGACTCTGATATTTTAGTGAATTTCGATGGAGTCTCTCGCTCCACTCGTGTTCCTCTGTCTGATTCGTCGCTGTTAATTGAGGCTAGGTTTGGTGCTGAATCGACTAACCTCTTTCGGTATATGTTGACATCCACTTACTTTTTATTCAGTGACCAGTATTACGAGCAGACAGATGAAGTTGCGATGGGTAGTCCGTTGTCTCCTGTGATTGCAAATTTGTTTGTGGAAGACTTCGAGGAACGTGCATTGGAGTCGGCGCCTATGAAACCCGCATGTTTCTTTAGATACGTTGACTATACCTTTGTTGTTTGACCTCATGGTAGGGAGAATTTGAATGCCTTTCTAGAACATCTGAACTCGATCCACCCGAACATTCGTTTTAGTATGGAGGTGGAAAAGAATGGTTGCTATCCCTTTCTTGCCGTGTTGTTAGGAAAAGGGATGATGGATCATTGGGACATGTAGTCTACAGGAAACGTATTCACACCGACTTGTACTTACAGGCTAAGAATTGTAACCATCCGGCTCAGCGTGAAGGGGTGCTTCGTACCTTGGTACACAGGCACATGTCGTTTCCGACGCTGAGACTTTGCCAGCTGAGCTGTCCCATCTTGAAGTTACGTTTCCTCAAAATGGTTATAGTGATAGGCAGATTGAACGTTCTTTGCGCTATCGATCAACTGTACATTGGCTAACTGATGATAATTCTGAGTTGACACCTAAGTCTACCGCTTTTTTGCCTTACGTTGGAAATACTTCCGACAAGATCGGTCGTATTTTACGGAAACACGATGTGAAATGTGTTTTGTGACCTCCATTTAAAATTAGAATTCTTTTCAGTTCTGTTAAGGATGATGTTTGCCTGCGTAAGGCGGCTGTTTATCGCATTCCTTGTAGCTGCGGCATTGCATATATTGGTGAAACTACCAGGACCGTGGAGGACCGATGTACTGAGCATAAACGGCACACACGATTACTGCAGCCAAGTAGATCTGCCGAACATTGCTTGGATACTGGTTATTCCATGTTATATAATAATACCGAGGTATTGGAATGTACGTCCAGCTATTGATGCAGTGTTATTAAAGAGGCAGTTGAGATTAAATTAGCAAGCAGCCTCATTAACAGGGACGGAGGTTTTTTTTAAACTCTCTTTGGAATCCGGCTCTCTCCCTTGTCATAAAACAGAGGGGCAGAGTCAATGTTACTTCACCTGCGAATTCGTAGTCTCACTATCGATAGCTCTCACACTGGTCATCTTTGGTGGCACTAGTGTGCAGTTTGGGATTTATCTTTCCTGCATCAGTCCGAGAAAAGAAGTTTTAAATTTGCGTGTACGTCGCTTGTCCGTTGCAGTTGCCTTGAAAATGGCGGGGTGTTCTCCTGCCGAAATATCGGCTGTCGCTGAATGTGGTACCTGGCTGAATTCCCATTATTTATTTGAAACATGTTTTCAGTCATAAACAGTCCAATGTCGGTCTTCAAGGGCTTAGGCGGGGCGTAAAACTTTGTGTCTTGCAGTCGTCAAGGGTACACTGGTGGACCTTCGGTTCCGAAAGCCGATATCGATGATGTTTCGTTGGATGGTTCGCACGCTGACACTTCTTGATGGCCCAGCATTGAAATCTGCCTAAATTTGCGAAAGGGTTGCACTTCGGTTACGTTGAACGATTCTCTTCAGTCGTCGTTGGTCCCGTTCCTGCAGGATCTTATAAAAGCCGCAGAAATGTCTGAGATTCGATATTTTACCGTATTTTTTATATTCATGGTACACTCGTGAAATTGTCGTACGGAAAAGTCCCCACTTCGTCGCTACCTCGGAGATGTTGTGTCCCATAGCTCGTGCGCCGACTCTAACACCACGTTCAAACTCACTTAAACCTTGATAACCTGCCATCGTAGTAGCAGTAGCCAATTTAACAACTGTGCCGGACTCTCGTTGTCTGATATAGGCGTTGCCAAACGCAGCGCCATATCCTTCCTGTTTACATATCTCCGTATTGGAATACACATGCCTATACCAGTTTCTTTGGCGCTTCAGTATATGTGCCATCTACACTGGAAACTACAGAGAGGTCACTGGTTTGTATCAGAATGTTTAAGAGACGTTTGATTGACAACTCTCTGCCATAACATCTCTTTCTGACCTCCACCAAAAACGTACGATGAAATTGTCATCCAGCACCAGATATAGAACGAGATACCTCGGGAAAGTACCCCGATACCGATGAAGAAAAAATATAGATGGTGTGCTATTGCTCACATGTTAAACTTTGCCTAACGTGGAATTGGTAATGCTCCGTATCCAGTAGGGAGAATCATGGAGAACTGCCTAAAAATATTTACAACAGTGACGTAAAATGTGATTTGGAGCTTCGTTAACGTTGTTCGTGAATCGCTGTTTAGTCCAGCGAAATGTTCAGCACACGTTCCAACTACGAGCACCGTTGAAACGTATTGAGATTGACATGTAAATCTCCTTGTCCTCTGATCGACGTCCCGATATATCAATGAAAGATTCAAATAACTTCATCACCACGTAGCTTGCCGAAACTTTGTTCATAAAAGGAAATCACATCCACAACAAGCGTCTGATGTGAAATTAAAAAATTTCCCATCACACTCAATATTCAAGGAAGTTTTGGGCCAATGATATTTCGACTAGGCACCTGAGAGAAATTTTTATGTCAACCTACTGATCGACGTCCCGATATATCAATGAAACATTCAAATAACTTGTTATGTTACCACGTAGCTTGACGAAACTTTCTTCATATAAGGGAATCTCATCTACAAGAAGCCTTTGATGTGAATTTAAAAATTTTTCCATCAAACTGAATATTCAAGGAAGTTTGCTGCTAATGATATTTCGACTAGGCACCTGAGAGATGTCCTTATGTCAACCGTCGAGGAAGGCGGGATTAGCATGAAAGTTCAAGACCATTATAATGTCACTGCTTAAACACAACAACTAGCAGATCAATAATTAACAATTTATTCAAGACCAAATTAATAAATCACCTAACATACAATCAACACATGGCCGTCTTAAAAACAATATCCAAAATGACCAATAGCTTCCTTCTCAAGCATGCAGCAAATTAGAATTACTTAATGAACAATAAATCCGAAGTAATTTAAAAAGGTGGGTCAGATAAAATTTTTTTCAGCAATAACACAACCAGCAAATACGGTACTCTTAATGATTCATTGGCAAGCAAATTTAAAATATGCTTTTTAAATACATGAGAGATGGTAAAAGTTTATCGAATGGGCAGTGATTCCAGGCTGCCCTGGGCAAAAGGTTACTGAACATAAAATGCCGGAAGCAGCAGACCAACCGTCCCAAACAACACCTAAGCGCCGGGACCCAAGCGGGAGTCACTTCCCTTTAGACGACACGTCACAGCTTCTGTGCACCGAAGCGGAACGTGGCGCCGCTCCCACACACTCCAACTGGCAGAAAACTGGAACACAAACAGACCGCAGAAAACACGGCAAACACCAAGCAAACATCAGTTAATATGAGTTAAGAGATCAATAAACACTATAAGTTAGAAAAACGGATAATTTCTTTCAATAGAAACTACTTAATTTTTGCAGCAATATCAATGCTGTAAAACATTTAAACTAAGACTTCTAAACCAATGCTATGCTGTAAAAAAAATAAGACTTTTACACTCTCATAGTTTACCCAACAATATTTACACATATGATTAAGGCTGACAATGTGTAGAAAGATGAAATAAAAATAATTTCAAGAAACGTAGGTTGTGGCACTTTAATTTCGTTGCATAGGTCTGCAGTGTAACTGCCAATTGTGTAAGCTTGGTATGCAGAAAATCAGTTCTAGACGACCAACGCCCCGACCGCAAAATCCCGCCGCCATATCACAACAGGGGCAAAGATCGTTGTACAGCAGGGTGTCCTACCAAAGAGTTGGTGTGCCAGAAAAGGCGCACCACGGCTAAAACCACCCCCTCTCAAATCTGACCAGCCCTCTCCCCTTTTGTCTTACCACCACTGAAAGAAGGGAAAGAGACATATGTAACAGGCTAGATTTGACTAAGGTGCATTCTGAACCTCTTGCCGTTGCAAGCCCCTTAACTAACAAATTAACAGGACCTAAGACCCTGGCCACGACACACAGTCCCAAGTAGCGCTGCACAAATTTACCAGTTCCTATACCACGAGCATTGCGACCACCGATGTTCTTAATAAACACCTTAACCCCGGTCTTAGCCTGAAAAACGCTTCTGCCTTGGTTATAACGTTCGGCTTGCCGACGATGGGCTAACTCCAAGTTTTTTCGAGCAAAATGGTTCAAATGGCTCTGAGCACTATGCGACTTAATTTCTGAGGTTACCAGTCGCCTAGAACTTAGAACTAATTAAACCTAACTAACCTGAGGACATCACACACATCCATGCCCGAGGCAGGATTCGAACCTGTGACTGTAGCGGTCACGCGGTTCCAGACTGAAGAGCCTAGAACCGCACGACCACACCGGCCGGCGTTCTTTCGAGCACGTTGCCAATTTTCCCTGAGGGTATCCGGAGTAATGGAAAACGGTAACAAGTCATTGATCTGCCAAAGATTGGAGAGGGCGAATGAACCGGATAGGCCGACATTAACTCAGCTGAAACTGTCGTAGAAATTTCACGCTGGGCCGTGTTGAACTCGGAATTTAACCACGGGAGTGTGATACCCCACCTATTGGGGGATTTCACGTTGTAAATTATAAGTGCTGTCTTTAGGTTACGGTTAACTCTTTCTGCCAACGATGCTTGCGGATAGTAAAAGGGGTAGTCATAATATGCTTGATTCTACTATGGAAGCAAAACTGTTTAAACTCTATTGACACAAAATCAGGAGCGATATGGCTAACGAGTTGTTTCTGGGGGCCGAACCATGAAAAATTACGGGTCAGATGTCGTATGAGTATACTCGCTGTGACCCTGGTACTAGGCAGCAACCATATAAAACGCGAAAAGTCATCCACGGTGACGAAGATGTCACGGTACCCTCCCTTAGTGTTAGGCATAGGTCCTACAAAGTCGATAAACATCTTATCCATCGGTTGCTGCTTTCTTTGATATTGAACTAGACTCAGCGGGGCGCGAGAACTGGCCTTGCTTCTTCTAAAGTCGTCACACTGACTGTCGAGCAGCCGCACAACACGGTACGGAGAAGGCCACGTCACATGAGCCCGCACATTGGCCAAAGATTTATAAAGGCCGAGGTGCCCTCCTAGTACATAATTATGGAAATACTGAAATAGAGGTGAAACTAAATCAAGTGGTACGTAAATCCTAACATATCCAGGCTTACCAACCTCTTTACAGAATATTCCATACCTTAAAGAGTAACCGGGCGGGCCTTCACCAGCAGTGACCCTCTGCTTGGTCGGACCGAAATACGGATCCTTATTCTGTTTGGTTTTAAGGTCAACGAATAATTGAGTGATCTCTGTGAGGACACTGTTCACCACTTGACTGCCAGAGTCATGTTCTCCTCCTGGCTAAGATTCGAGGTCTTCACTGAACGTACTGCTAAGGGCTTCAGCTACCTGATTGTTGGAGCCTATTTTATGACGCACCTGAAAAGGAAAGTCGGAAATACGGATCGCCCACCTAACAATCCTTTCGGTTTTTCGAGGTCGAGCTAGGACCCAACTCACTGCCTGATTGTCGGTTTCGAGGTCGAACTCCCTATGTTCTAAATAAAATCGAAATTTCACCAAGGTGAAGAGCACTGCAAGAGCCTCAGACTCATAAACACAATAGTTTAACTCTGTAGCGGTGAGCTTCCTTAAAGCAAAGGCAAGGGAACGCTTCACGCCCTGATCCTCTGCAAGAAGGAGGGCTGTTATCCCGGCATTGGAAGCATCGGTTTGGACTACAAAACGTTTCTGGAAATCGGGAACTGCCAAAACGGGACGGTTCGCAATTGCGGTCTTAATCGCCTCGAAAGCACTTTGTTGGCTATCTCCCCGGGTCAACTCTTGCCATTTCTTTCGCAAGTCATTGAGAGGGGCAGCCAACTGTGCGAAATTAGGGACGTACCTGCGAAAATAATTCGCCATGCCAATAAAATGCACGACCTGCTTCTTTGTCCTTGGGGGTGGAAATTTCTTAATCCCACTGGTCCGCTCTTGATCAATTCTAACTCCATCGCCTGAGACAAGATGGCCTAAAAACGAAACTTGATGTCTAGCGAGAGTAATCTTGGCCGGCTTAATGGTCAATCCAACGGAAGGAAATCTACGCAACACCTGCTCAAGATGGGAAAAGTGTTCTTCAAAGGTTCGGCTATACACCACAATATCATCCAGATTGTTGTACACACACTTACGTTTTAAATCTCCCAAAATAAGTTCCAACAAGCGCGACAATACAGCGGCCCCAGTAGCCAAACCAAAGGGAACCCTGGCAACTTCAAAGCGATTCCAGTCTGTCCAGAATGCAGTAACATGTTTTGATTCCTCACTAAGGGGAATCTGATGATAAGCTTGATTAAGATCAAGAACAGTGAACCGTCTCGCCTCTGAAAACCACTTAAAACAATTATGAATATCGGGTAAGGGAATGGATTCCAACACAACCTTCTTATTCAATAACCGATAATCAACTACAGATCTATAATCCTTACCGTCGGCTTTAGGAACAAGAAATATTGGTGAAGCGTCCGACGATGTCGACGGTCTGATAACGCCCTCCTTTTACATAGTGTCCAATTTTTCCTTTAGGATTCTCATCTTAGGAGGGGAAAGTCTATACGGCGACTGATGAACCGGTAGCCCATCAGCCAAATGAATGCAATATTCAGTCAGGCTAGTTACACCAAGTTTCTCAGAAAGCACTTCAGGAAACTCACCTAACAATTCTATCAACTGAGGTGACTAACGTCAAACCTGTTGGCTTTGCTGCCCACCACACTGACCAAGTTAGAATGATCACATCCACACAGCGCTATATTTTCCTGTGGTCTGAACTTAAACCTTAATGTGCGAGTAGCGTAGTCTAATACGAACCCGATATGGTGAATGAAATCGCAGACCAGAAGTAATCCCTTAACCACCAAATAGGTAACTGGTCATGTAAAATCATAGATTGAAAGGCTACCTTGCACTTTCCCCACCACGGGCAACTCTTCTCCATTCGCAGCGCGATGATTCTACCAGGTAGGCTTCACTACAGATAACCTATTCAATCGACGAAACTCCACATACCATTAATGATCAGTCAAGGACACCGAACCTCCGGCATCAAGCAGTCCACAAAGGGGCTCTGTTTCCACGTGAGTACAAACGTAGGGGAGAGGGGGCGTACCGGGAGCACAGATGTGTGCACATCGCAAGGGTAGCTTACGATCCCCACCCCCTCTCTTCCTATGGCGTCAGAGGTTTGCCTGCGATCCCTTAGGAATGGGGCAATCGTGCACTAAGTGATTAGTGTCGCCACAGCGAAAACAATGCTTCCTAGTCTGCACAACAAATGCTCAAATGTGTGTGAAATCTTATGGGACTTAACTGCTAAGGTCATCAGTCCCTAAGCTTACACACTACTTAACCTAAATTATCCTTAGGACAAACACACACCCATGCCCGAGGGAGGACTCGAATCTCCATCGGGATCAGCCGCACAGTCCATGACTGCAGCGGCTTAGACCGCTAGGCTAGTCTGCACAACAGGCTCAGCGCGTAACTTGCTATTCGCTGGAACTAAAGATACTGTCCCTGCGCTATAATTAATACTACTGTGGAAATCAGCGAACGCGAGGGCCCGAATTGACTCCAATAGTTGGTCCAACTCCGAAAGGCTAGTCGGCCAGCCAGAAAACACTAGCCGTGATCGATCATCAGGGCGCATCCCCTCAAGCATGTTAGATAGGACATCGGACTCAGCCATAGACATATCGAGAGCCAAGATTGCGTTACGGACTCTCTCCACGTATTGTTCTTATGTTTCGGCAGAGCTCTGCACTTGTCAAAAACACTTGTGCTCAAGTTCGATTCGCATTAGTGCTGACAATTTCCTAGCTGTAATTAAAGTTCTCAGATATTTAATAGACTGCTGACTCGTCAAAACTTCTGAAACTAATGCATTTAAGACTCCTTTAGTTAAGAGATACAGGAGCGAGAGAATTACCTTGTGCAGGACGCGCAAGGTATCAGCCTGAACCACCAACTTGGCTAATAACCACAAAAGCTCTTGAACCTAACTCAAATTGTCGACAGATAATTCCGGCTATCCAGTAAATAAACACATAATGGGTTGGGCAGTTTAGTAAACCCGTAGAAGGCTCCCTGACCGCGATCCTTTACGTCACAATTCTGAGTGCTATTAGGCCTCTGACTACCAACGCCCACTTGTTCCGAACTAGAGCCTTCCATATTTAAACTTAGAGCCGCGGTTCTGGTTTGCAGATCGCGCACACGACTCGTAACCTGTTTAATTTGCTGCCTCCCGGCATCTTTAACTTCCACGCAATTAAAATCTCTTAAGCGGTTCCAAAATGAACTAACTGGGACTGTATACGAGATATTTGCCTATGTGTAAGGTTCCGGTCTATCTCATCAACTGCACTCAAAATGAACTGCAAGGCGTCACCTCTCCTCGCCAATCATTCCTTCCAGAAAGGATATCGGTAGATCCACGACCCCGCGCAACTTAGCTGCCAACTCCGGAGTGCTGCCCGTTGCAGGTTGTTCACGAATCATCAATTCATATTGAAAGAACTCCTTGAAATAACCAATTCCAGGACAACCACTCAAGACCATGTCGAACAGCGGTCACCTGAGAACAATAGACAACGCAATGAAATCACAATAACCATAAATATTTACTAAACAACAAATTAGGAATGACACATATTGAAAGGAAGACAAGTCTAACCACCTCTGCTAACAGCACGTAACCACGCTCTGGATTAACAGCAGTGACTTAGGAAGTCAGGATTAGCATGGAAGGCAAGGCCGCTGTAATTTCACTCCATAAACACAACAACTAGTAGATCAATAAATGAACCATTTATTCAAGACCACATTAATAAACACCTAACATACAATCAACACGTGGCCGTCTTAAAAACAATATCCAAAATGACCAATAGCCTCCTTCTCAAGCAAGCAGCAAATTAGAACTCAACCAGAACAATATGTTACACTTAATATAACTGATTGGCAAGCAAATTTAAAATATTTTTTTTTAATGCATGAGAGATGTTAAATATTTATCAAATGTGCAGTGACGCCAGGCTGCCCTGCGCAAAAGGTGGCTTAACTTAAAATGCCGGAAGCAGCAGAGCAGCCGTCCAAAACAGCTCCTAAACTCCGGGGCCCTACTGGAAGTAACTTCCCATTAGACAACACGTCACAGCTTCTGTGCACCGAAGCGGAACGTGGCGCCGTTCCCACACACCCCAACTCGCTGAAAACTGGAACACAAACAGTCCGCAGAAAACACGGCCAACACCAGGCAAACATCAGTTAATATAAGTTAAGAAATCAATAAACAATATAATTTTAAAAAAAAACGGATAATTTCTTTCAACAGAAACTACATAATTTTTGCAGCAATATCAATGCTTTAAAACATTTAAACTAAGACTTATAAACAACTCCAATGCTGTAAATTAATATGAGACTTTTACACTCTCATAGTTTATCCAACAATATTTACACATATGATAAAGGCTGACAATGTGTACAAAGATGAAACGGAAATAATTTCAAGACAATATCTCGTTATTCAAATGCACAACTTAACAACAAAAGTAGGTTGGGGCACTTTAATTTCGTTGCATAGGTCTGCAGTGTAGCTGCCAATTGTGTAAGCTTGGTAAGCAGAAAATCAGTACTAGACTGTGAGCTAATATCTTCAGTACCTTACAGTTACTGCATCTTTTGGGGACGCTGATTTCCTTAAAGTTAAGTAGTGACTGCTAGTTTCCATGCGATCACACACCTTGCCGGCTGCTCTTTCTTCAACAACACATACATTAGGGTAACCAACCAACAAGTGATAGTCACTACAACGCAAATAGTTCCACGAAGCTGCGCGGGATTAGCCGAGCGGTCTCAGGCACTGCAGTCATGCACTCTGCGGCTGGTCCCGGTGAAGGTTCAAGTCCTCCCTCGGGCATGGGTTTGTGTGTTTGTCCTTAGGATAATTTAGGTTAAGTAGTGTGTAAGCTTAGGGACTGATGACCTTAGCAGTTAAGTCCCATAAGATTTCACACACAGTTCCACGAAACGAAGGCACCAAAACCACTTACACCTTCGATGGAGAGCGTTGTTCGAGATGGTCTCGAGGAATCGGTCTGTCCGAGAAACCAGGCACCAAAGCAATGCGATGAGCAACGCCAGGAGTTGACAGCAGGCAGGTGCACCACAAACTCGTGACCGTCCTGCAAGGTATGCCGGCCGCGCCGCTGCTGGCCGAGCCCGCGTGTTTTGCTCCTTCGTCCCCTCAAGCACGTCCTAGCGCCTCGTAGCGAGTCCGACGACCAACTCCACGACCGCAAAATCCCGCCGCCATATCACAACAGGGACAAAGATCGTAGTACAGCCGGGTAATCGATAGTCGAGGCAAAGAGCTGGTGTGCCAGAAAAGGCGCACTACGGCTCACTGATTATTCAAGGAAGTTTCGGGCCAATGATATTTCGACTAGGCACCTGCCAGATATCTTTAGGTCAACCATCGGAGAGTCAAGAATACGTTCTTAGACCCGCAGCCTATTACCGCGCTGTGAGTATTCCACGCATGAGTTAAGAAAGTAGTTGCAAGCTGACCACGCAACCGAACGACCAGTCTCCTCGGCTTTGGAACTGAAGAACAAAACTGTCCTCATGCTTGTCGTTTGCATGGCCATCGGTTGATTCTCTCTTCTTTCGCTACACCAAATCGTGGAAATATTGGGATATCACGTATTATCCAGTTGGTAACAATTGTCACGGTACGTCACGTATTCGCTATTAGTATTTAATAACATCTGGAAATGATGCATCTGCACACTCCATTAAATTTCCAGTGTAAATACAATGTTGAGCTGTCGCAGGGTTGGTTGGTTTTATATGACGATTGCAGTGCTGATTTTCTTCCAAGAAGGCCTACAGAAGCGATCATACTGGCAAGGTATTTTGTAGATTCCACCTTCCACAATAACAAATAGTTCTACATTGATCTCTGGCGATCTGAGGTTTTGGATGATGGATGCAAAATTAATTTCACATGAAATTTATAGCTATCTCGAATAAAATATTGCCTTTGCTGACAGTGCCCTATTAATCTGTTTACTAGAACTTCCATTTTCTCTGAACACTATCCTTAGATGAGAAAAGATATTTGGACAGAAGACTATCTAAGCTCTGTGTACAAATCTTTTAAGCGCAATCATAGTTGGCTGGAAACATATGTCAGTATGATAAGACGTATGATAAACTAAATGACCCAGATAGTCATCATCTTCCTGTTAAAAATATCCAGAAAAATTAGAGAACGCTTTTGTGAATGAAACTGAGGTGATGTAAAATCTCCATTAATCGATCTTCTCCATGAGGTCACACTATGGAAGAATCGAGTACATACCTGGGTTAAAGGTCTATGACTCCAGCGCCTACTCTCTTCAAAGTCGTCTATTTTACCGACGATCCCACGAAATAACGGTAGTGTTATTGAATAGTAATCAGAAACGTCCTGGGTCCTCTTCCCGAGTCCAAACACTGCTTACGTTTTGAATAGATGCTCTCAGCAATGGATGCAAAGTATTTCAAGTCAAGAAAAAAGCGTTGTCAAAGAGAGAGAGGAAGGGAGGGGGGGGGGGGTATAGGACAGTTGCAGGACAACATCTTGTCCTTGAATATCAAATCAAATATCAGTCAGTTGTCTAATTTCCAGACTGTTATTTTGTTAGGCTACCAGTTTCGATGATATATTACCTCATCTTCAGGCCCCCTGACCCACGTGTAGGAATATTCCAATCTCAGTGCAGCAGACGATCGCGGTATAAAGTAGAAATCTACAGATACCACTCTTTGAATTGTGGCCCCTACTTTGCCCGGAACCGAGGTTGGAATGATCCTACATATCGGCCAGTGGGCATAGAGCTGGCGTAATATATCGCCGAAATTGGTAGCTCAGTAGAATAAGTTTAGAAATTAGATGACAGAAAGGTGTTTCATCTGCCATTCTGTACTGAAGATCCGACTCTGAAAAGATTGTAAAGGGACATCCTCCTCTAGCATTACTTTTCCTCAGCAGTAGTAGTTAATACCAGAAACATTTTTCGAATTTTGAACAGGTCAGTACTATCTCATCTGCTTTCTTGAAAAATTTCATGTAATTTTATACACAACATGTTATATTTCAAGCTAAAATTTATCAAAAGGAATTATTTTATTTTCGTTGTTACCATCGATATTTATTAGCTCTGAATGTACAGTTGAAACTCTTTTTTCAGAAACATTTAAAATTAAAAAATATTTGGCAGACTTAAAATTTCTATCATTAATTACGCAATCTAGTAACGTTTATTTCTGAATTCATTTATAAAATAATAATCTAAGCTAATCGAAATACATTTGTCAAGAAAAATTGTAAACCCTTTAGAATATTTTCAGAGTGAGGTAGTACTAAGCAAGCCTCTGATGTGATCGAAGTTTTTTGGAATTTTGGGAAAAAATGTAATTTCGGCTTTGTCAGTGTGAAAATTTAAAGACAATGTGATAGAGTAAAATGTGAGACAATAAAGTGTCGTGACAAAAATTCTGCAAAAGACATTATTCAAAATTACTTAGATCAGTGGAACCATGAGAACCTAAAATGTGAGAATGTCAGCTGAAAGAATCAGACCCACAGACATGAAGAGAAAATATTGGTGAACAGGAAAAAATAAGTACATATTGTGAATCTTACTCCTCTCGAATCTTCTGAAAAGACTTCACTATTGTGGATAGTAGCAACAACAAAAAAAGTAGTAGTAGATTGCAAGACAGACATACAGAGTTTTTCCCTTGGTGTACACTTCCCCTACAAACGGAAGAATTTGCCATGATCAGCGACATGAAGAAGCGGAAGACACTGTAAACAAATGTATAATAAAAGTACAGTATATCGTGTATCCATAGGACTCGTGTTCTGTAAAATAATGAAATAGGGTCTCCATTTTCAGAGATGGAAAATAATACTATCTTTAGATTAACATCACAAAAACGTTGTTGTTGTTGTGGTCTTCAGTCCTGAGACTGGTTTGATGCAGCTCTCCATGCTACTCTATCCTGTACAAGCTTCTTCACCTCCCAGTACCTACTTCAACCTATATCCTTCTGAATCTGCTTAGTGTATTCATCTCTTGGTCTCCCTCTCCGATTTTTACCCTCCACACTGCCCTCCAGTACTAAATTGGTGATCACTTGACGCCTCAGAATATGCCCCACCAACCGATTCTTTCTCCTAGTCAAGTTGTGACACAAATTTTTCTTCTCTCCAATTCAGTACCTCCTCATTAGGTATGTGATCTACCCATCTAATCTTCAGCATTCTTCTGTAGCACCACATTTCGAAAGCTTCTATTCTCTTCTTGTCCAAACTATTTATCGTTCACGTTTCACTTCCATACATGGCTACACTCCATACAAATACTTTCAGAAACGACTTCCCCACACTTAAATCTATACTCGATGTTGACAAATTTCTCTTCTTCACAAACCTTTCCTTGCCATTGACAGTCTACTTTTTATATCCTCTTTACTTCGACCATCCTCAGTTATTTTGTTCCCCAAATACCAAATTCATTTACTACTTTAAGCCTCTCATTTCCTAATCTAATTCCCGTAGCATCACCTGATTTAATTCGACTACATTCTATTATCCTCGTTTTGCTTAAGTTGATGTTCATCTTATATCCTTCATTCAAGACACTGTCTATTCCGTTCAACTGCTCTTCCAAATCCTTTGCCGTCTCTGGCAGAATTACAATGTCATCGGCGAACCTCAAAGTTTTTATTTCTTCTCCATGGATTTTAATACCTACACCGAATTTTTCATTTGTTTCCTTCACTGCTTGCTCAATATAGAGATAGAATAACATCAGGGAGGGGCTATAACCCTGTCTCACTCCCTTCCCAACCACTGCTTCCCTTTGATGTCCCTCGACTCTTATAACTGCCATCTGGTTTCTGTACAAATTGTAAATAGCCTTTCACACCCTGTATTTTACCCCTGTGACCTTCAGAATTTGAAAGAGAGTATTCCAGTCAACATTGTGGGAAGCTTTCTCTAAGTCTACAAATGCTAGAAACGTAGGTTTGCCTTTCCTTAGTCTAGCTTCTAAGATAAGTCGTAGGGTCAGTATTGCCTCAAGTGTTCCGATATTTCTACGGAATCCAAAACTGATCTTCCCCGAGGTCGGCTACTACTATTTTTTCCATTCGTCTGTAAAGAATTCGTGTTAGTATTTTGCATCCGTGACTTATTAAACTGACAGTTTGGTAATTTTCACATTGTCAACACCTGTTTCCTTTGGGATTGGAATTATTATATTCTTCTTGAAGTCTGAGGGTATTTCGCGGAATGCCGGACATTTGCCACGCTGGACATTTGCCATACTTGCCCCTTCGCAAGGTAGCTTGAGTAGCGATCCCTGAGGTGAGGGACGCCCTTCCCCGCACTACCTCTGTCCGCTTTCAAACCGCCGTCTCCACATCTTACTCGATACAACCAGTACGTAAGCGACCTTCTTCTGCGACATCTTGGCCAAATACAGAGCTTCTTCTTCGAAATCGAAATATTTATAACTTTCGGGAAACGAAAGCAATACCGACGATTATGTCAGTATGTAATTAGTTCTGCCAAGTATAAATATAGATTCCTCTGTCTGTACGGTAGATTCCTTTCACGCTTACTGATTGCGATAGAAACAGTCCATCGGCATGGGAGCAACAAGAAAGGATCGATGAAACGTGAATGCAAATATACGCTAATCATTTCTTTTTTATCACTGCATTTGTGCCTACTTTAATAATTACAACTGCATACCCAAAAACAATAGGGAAAGAATAAATGGGTTTGTAAATGTTTGAAAAGAAGAACGACATACTCCATATTAATTCACTCTCTAAAAATATTAGTTAATTAAGTGAAGCGGGACAATGTTCAAAACATAACTGAAAACACGCTCACTAAATAGAGATAAGATCATCTATGATTGACATGTCATCTAAAATCGACTTACAATTTTAAAATGTTAGAAATAAGGAAATGAAGTAATACAGAATGCTACGCTTGAAACGTACGTTGTTGTTCCACATTGTTTAGCTCTGGTATTTACAGGGTCACAGAGAAAGCATCTTAGCTTCTGGAGGGAAAAGCCGAAATTCTAATTATGTGCACTACAATAAAAACAAGAAGGACAACTTAAGGAAAAATAATGTAAGCTCACAATCGACTTTGAAGCAGATAGTTCCTGTGACTTGGTACGGGCAGAGGTTATATTCGACAACCGGAATAAATTAATAACTGGCTCCTTTTACTTACTCCCTGTCTCAGATGATACTGTTGCTGAACTGTTCAAAGAAAAGAAAACTCGAGTCTCACCACAAATAAGTACCCTACTCATACAATTAAAGTTGGCAGTTACTTCAATCTACCTTCCGCATGTTGACAAAAATACATTTTCATACCCTATTGTAAATAGAAAACAACTTCCGTAATTGTTCTAAATGCTTTTTTTAAAATTATTTGTAACAATTACTTGACGAGGCCATTCAAATTGTAAATGGTTACGAAAACACACTTGACCTCTTAGCCACAACTAATCCCGAGCATCACGACGGATACAGGGATTAGTGAACATGCAGTCGCAGAGAGGCTCACTTCCGTAACAAGGAAATTCACCAAAACTAAACGTGAAATATATCTGCTTATATAAGCAGCTAAAAATTCGCGTGACGTCTTTCTAAGAAATAGTCTCCAATCCTTCCAAACTATGTAAATGAAGACCATATTTTGCTTAAGTTCAAAGAAATAGTATCAACAGCACTCGAGATATTCATACCAAATAAATTAATAAGAGACGGAACTGATCCCCCATGGTACACAAAACACGACAAAAAGCTGTTGCAGGAGCACCGCAAAAGGCACGTATAATTTAGACGAACACAAAATCTCCAAGATTGGTGAAGTTTTACTGAGGCTCGAAATTTGGTGCGGATTTCAATGCGAGATGCATTTAAATAGTTTCCACAACAAAACTCGCTCTAGAAATGTGGCGGAAAATCCAAAGAGATACTGGTCCCATGTTAAGTAAACCAGCAGTAAAGTACCTTTACTGCGCGACAGCGACGGTAATGTTACTGATGACAGTGCCACTAAAGTGGAGTTAGTAAATGCATTTTCCGAAATTCCTCCACCAAAGAAGACGAAGTAAATATTCCAGAATTCGAAATGAGAACAGCTGCAAACATAATTTAGAAGTGGATATCCCTGGTGTTGCAAAGCTACTGAAATTACACCGGCAGTGACAGAGGAAATGATCAAATATCTTTTCAAAAAGTCTCTAATGTATAAGAAAAGTAGGTCTAATATATTTGTTTCTGATGTTCTTTAGTAACAATTAATTTTCAGTAATAAGCTCCTTGCTTTTACTAACCTGTTCAAAGATAATCAACAATTTAGTAAGAAATTTTAATGTTTGAAGGACTATATCTAAATGTACTTAAGTAGATTTACATCTACTATAAATGTTTGCAGCTAAACTTAAATAACAAATATCTGAGGTGCCAAAATTGTCAACCTTAGCATCAGATCAGTTTTGGGATGTCAATTCAAAGGTTCAGTTCCCATTTTATTTTACGAAAGCATATACTATCAGTTTAACAAACCATGATATTTTAGGTGACAGTTGCGATTCTGAAGCTTAAGAAAATTATTTTAGAACTCAGAATTATTTAATAGTATGGCCATAATATTGGAAGGTAGAAAAAAAGTTATCTTAACGTGACAACAAAAGGGATACTTTTGTGAGGCTTGAAACACTTTTTAATTTTTACATTAAAGGCTGATTCGCATCACACTTTGCACAGGCTTTGGACCGTGAAAATAATAAATGACCATTACCATTCTGGTGTGTGTAAAATCAGCCTAAACACGCTGAACTAATGTACACTCTATTTACAATTACAATTTAATATTAGCTCCGATAATGCTGCTTCAATGTTTTAATAATTTTATCTCAGTAACCTGCGAGGACTCAGTGGTCTTCATAGTTTTTAATACATTATTTTTAACATATTTTAGTCCAGTTTCTGGGCAGTGGCTTTCAATCAAGGCCTAATGTTGCCAGTCTCTTCATAATTCTTTACGATTCTCTCTACCCTGTCGTCCAGCTTCAAGTACTTCTTCTTCCTCTTCTTACCTTCAAGATTCATTTCCAATTTCATGTACATGCAGTTTGTGAGCTCTGCTTCCTTTTTGAAGCACTCCACCAAATAGTAGATTTTAGAGTGAGAGTTTCCAATAATACAACTTATTTAGTTGTGCTACCCTTCAACAGCATTCGTCGTTCGGTGCCTTTTCCGTAACAGTCCCGCATTTCTATTGCGATATCCTCATTCTCTAGCCAGTTATCCACAAAGTAGTAAAAAAATTGAGAGAACCTTCCGTTATCAGGAGCTTCTGCATAAATCTCAATCCTCCGGTTTTACAACTGCCAGCGCTGCACACATGCTGACGTGAAGTCTTAAATCCTCGTACTAGCGGTACTCCTCAGTTAGACAGAGAACTCGAATTCTTCTCCATAAACTTTTCTTCATATGGAAATAGAATCCATTTATTTCAGTTGTGAGAAAAACTTGAGGAATGGCCGATATAGCAGCTGCCTCAAAGTCCACCTTTACTTGTTTTGACACCACTTAGAGACTGCCTGTTTTATCAGACGAAACAGACGAACATATGTGTCTTTCTTCTTATTAGGGAGCAGTGCAAATACAGTAGGAAGAATGATAATTTCTTTAATCGGGCATCCTAAGTCTACGTGTATCGTATAGATCTGTGCAAACTGCTTGCTGCATCTCTTAAATGTTCCATCCATAAAAAAATGGGAACATGTTTTTAAACTTTCTTTTCCTTTGCTTCCACTAAAAATCATTATTCTCACCTCTAATCTATCGTCATCCAGAAGGAAACTACTGCCATCTCCCATTTTTAATAGATCTTCATGAAGATCAATTTCATAAGAGTTCTTAGGCTCTTGTTGGTACCCCCACTCTTGACTCCATCGACGAAGCATGGTTGTCTTCATAGATTCTGAATTAGGCATCACTGTAACGAAGTCATAAACTTTGTTATGTAGATTTCCCTTTTCATCCGCTTATATCTCCGATAACTGTGTAGTTTCTTCTCGAGACCTTCTCTTCGCTCTTTCCACTTGCTTGCTCACTTTCAGAGCTGCATCGTCAGGTGGTCCACAGAGATGTTTTAATACGCTCAACACTTCTCCGTTCCTCGAAAGCAGTTTTCCTTTGCAATGATCCGCTTTTCGGCATAAGCACACCCATGTAACACCTTCTTTAGATTCCCTCTGTTTAAGATACGCGTAACCTTTCTAATGTGCAGGAGGCCTGCTCTTGTTTGTTGTAATAACCTCCATACTGATGGTCACGTTAGGAACTTCTAAAGCAAACTGGGCGGGCGGGTGAGGAGGAGAAGGAGGAGGAGGAGGAGGAGGAGGAGGAGGGGGGTGGAGACAGGGGACCAAACCCTTTGGCGCAGGTAAAACGTGGCAAATGTCCGGCGTGGCAACTGTCCGGACACCATTTCGCCTGTCTCATACACCTTGCCCGCAAACTGGGCGGATGAGGAGGAGAGGGAGGAGGTGGAGGAGAGGGGGGGGGGGGGGGGGGAGACAAGGGACCGAACCCTTCGGAGCAGGGTAAAACGTGGCAAATGTCCGGCGTGGCAACTGTCCGGACACCATTTCGCCTGTCTCATACACCTTGCTCACCAGATGGTAGAGTTTTGTCAGGGCTGGCTCTCCCAAGGCTGTCAGTAGTTCTAATAGAATGTTGTCTACTCCCGGGGCCTTGTTTCGAGTCACAAAAATAATTTTAGATAATTATTACTTACAAATATATTGATGAATGTTTCAATTTCAGTAAATATGGAATGCGTGCTTTTATATCATTTTGGTTCATATGAAATGTGTGCTTTTACATTGTTTTCAACAAGGCTTCAAATTTAGGTTTTACGTCAGCTTCGACCTCTTCTTCAACGTTGGTAGGAAAAATAAAAAATGTTTTCTTCTGTAAGACGTTTAAGAATATTCAAATTGTCTTCCATGAAGTTTGTTGAGGGATATAGCCTATATTGTTAGCAACCGGAGGAATAAACACGAGAGTAAGAGAAGTGTAAAGATACAACAAAAATACTAATTATCTCACTGCACTGATTACGCTCTTGTGACCCAATAGGAAATTCGATGCGAGGGAGAAAATGGTTGGAAGGATGTGTGTTGCAGTACCAATGTAAATTTACTTTTTTGTAGCTTAGGATCAAGCGTAAAACATGTATGAACCTGAAAGAACGTAAGAGATATACTGGAATGTACTGCCTAAGTGCTAGGCATCCAAGGAAGTCACGTGTGCATCGATATGATACCGAATCCTTCTCATTAATCTTTTGGGCGTCTCGCACTTAGGTGAACGTGAAACGAGAAACGCCTGTCCCGTCTGCTCTGTGAGAAACGATGAGTAGCTGACACCTGGCGGCAACTCAGCTGCGAACGGTGACTGCGAGCACTGTGCGACAACAAAGGGCCAAAGGGCAGCTCGGCATCTGGCGTGACAAATGAGCTCCGCCGAGTGTTAATGGCTCCCGCGGGACGCGTCTGCCCCGTGCTGAAGTTGGCCAGCCTGCAGGGACAGGTGCGTCTCCTCACTCCGCCACGCTCTGCAGGCGAACTTCACCAGGTGCTCAGTGTGTTGCAATTATTCTCAAACGGTTAAACAGGACAATGAGGAACTTGCTTGCGAGCGACAATTAGAAGTTGTCTATAACCTTGGCAGTGCTACATTCCTTGGCATTAAAGCTGCACAACTGTGAAGACACCATGCAATAAACGCCCAATTGTTGTAAAGTGAGCTACAAGCTTAGATAGCAAATGATTGGCACATGAGCACAGCCACACATAGTACTCAGGAGTAACAGCATCTCCGTGTATTTAAGGACAAATTGCATAGCGGGTTTCTCACTCTGGAATCACAATCGAATGTGTCCGTATTGTACAACAACAGGGTCGTTGTCTATGGAGACCGCATTTTGTGGTCCCGTGGTATGAGTGCTCCCAATGATCTGACCACCCAATGGGATTATGAAATCAAATGGTGCAGGACAGGCATACTCAAGGCCATGCAGCGTCTCAGTGCCACCAACATCGTAGAGGAGAGACACATTACTTGCCCAGACGCTTACACTCGTGCTGCCACGTCACTTATTTTGACTCAAAAAACGGGCTCTTTTGCAGAAAGAGCAGAGTACATGTGGATAATGCGACGACGTATGGAACACAACGGACTCTATAAACAATAAACACGGCGATCTCTGTTTCGCGTTTCCTCGTACAGAGAGAGAGGTGAGCCGACAGTGATGCGCCCAACGACATCGCTGGGTTGGGTTGGGTTGTTTCAGGGAGAAGATCAGACAGCTAGGTCATCGGTCTCATCGGATTAGGAAAAGACGTGGAAGGAAGTCGGCCGTGCCCGTTCAAAGCAACCATCCCGGTATTTGCCTAGAGGGATGTAGGGAAATCACGGAAAACCTAAGTCAGGATGGCCGGACGAGGAATTGAACCATCGTCCTCCCAAATGCGAGTCCATTGTGCTGGTCACTGCGCCTCCTCTCTCGGTGACATCGCTGGACACAGGAGTGACACCACATTATCTTTCCAGACGAGTACCAGTTCTGCTTACAGCATCACGATTGATGTATCCATGCGTGGAGGTTCCCCACAGAATAGGCGCTGATTTCATTCCACATCTTCATTTGAGACCAGCATCAGGATTCAATTATGGGCGAGCTGAATACACAAAACGAACGTGCCTGGACTGCACAGCATACATTACATTTCTGACGTGTCAAGGCTGGTAGTTGTGCCCTATGTATGTAGTCTGCATGACAGTAGCTTTCAGCAAGATAACAGGAGTCCATATTTTGCCCGTGCTGTCGTCACCTACTTCGATACTCAGGTGTTCGACTTTTGCCCTGGACAGCACCTTCTGTAGGTCCCTCACCCACTGGAAACATCTGGCCATGGACTGCCGAGTGAGTGGCACAGTGCCCGTCAAGCACTCGATTTAACTCAGTTGTAGAACTGAGGGCACATTGAATGACGCACACATCATCCAAACTAAAGTCAACTGGACGTCCAGCTGGGTTTCAGATATTGTTCCAGCTTGACACGGAATTTTGCGTCCTAAATTTCGCACCCTATATACTACCATATCGCCTACAAATTTAATCATATCTTCCTGATTTACTGTACGTACACAGCGCGGAAAATTAGGTTCCTTTCTATCCCTCTAGGAGTGTTAATAGTAACTGCCAGCAGTGTAGATGAATGGAAAAGTAGTACACTCTGCTCAATGTAGCCCCTTTGTAACGCTAATCACTACCTTCTAAACAGGCACACCCCTCTACCCAGCAAAACAAATCTGTGGTTAATTGAACCTGAACGAAACTAAACAGTGGTTAATTGATGATTTATTCACATGATCCGTTTCTCTGCGTTTAAGTAGCACCTTATTTGATAAGTAATGTGGCACAGATTAGCACACGGAGAGGCCTCCAGTGTTCCTAGGTACTAAATGCAATCCCATGAAGAGGGGAAATTACCGATAAATAATAACCGACAGAGCCTTGGGGCGAATAGTGCAGAAGATGAGGCACATGAAATTGGTTGTCACGAGAGTAAAGCACTGGAGGCGGTCTGTTTTATACTATTTGGCGGGGATCGCCATCCGACCGAAGGGACAAGTGGACGCTAATGGTCTTCCACCGTGCAGTAGCGTTTCCGGTCGGATGGCGATCCCTGCTAAGGTTAGTATACAGGTGATTGCCTCCACTGCTTTACTCTGGTGACAACCAACTACGGGTGCCTCATCTCCTGCACTATTCGCTCCAGTACTCTGTCGGTTATTATTTGTTGATCAGTTGCCCTCTTTAAGCGGTTGGATTTCGTGAGTACGATCGTTGGGGGCGACTCCGTATGCTAATTTATGTGACACTATGTATCACTTGAAGACGCTGCTTTAATGCAGCAAACCCAGTCGTGTGAATAAATCAACAATTATGAATTGTTTACGGTTTTATTCGAGACCAATGCACCATGAATTTCAACGACTGCGCCTGCCAGTGTTACATGACTGTATGTGACCAACAGTCGAGTAAAGAAAAGAGGGTGTGTTTCAGATGTCTGAATTATAGATGTGTATTTGGGTTTGGGCGATGAAACCAGGCCTACCGTTCCACTTTCACTGGCACTACCAAACTGATCATACAGCTCCATCGATTTCGGCTTTCAAGTCCAACCAGTGCTACATCCGTTGTGTTTTGTCTTGATCGTAGGCATTCTCTGTGAGCTAGTAATCTCCTTCTATAAATATAGCTATCTGATTCCTCGTAGAATCACACGCATCATTGTTAACCGTCCCCGTTGTTAGTAACATTCTCGCGTGAGATGCTTTTCTCCTAAAACTAACAACTGTGTCGTTCATTCCATGGCAGGTGATGTAATGAAGCAGACGTGCATCACAGAGAGGTTAACGGATATCTGCGAAACGGATTCAAATTTTCTTTCTCCCCACTCAGTACCCATTTTACATAATGTATGAGAATTGTGTCTTAATTGTGTCTGTTAGGAGTAGGTGACCGTAATGAGTCCTCCAGATTAACGTCCCCAAACGGTGGACGAATCGTACGTAATCAATAGTGTCACGTGCCCTCACTTCACGAGACGCAGCTTTGTAAATGCGAAATTTTTTTCTTTGTGCCGTAAGTCTTCTTGGTGGTCTGATGCGGCCCACTACGTATTCGTCTCGTGTGCCAACCTCTTCATCTTGCAGCCCACGTCCTCATTTATTTGTTAGACTTATAGCAATCTCTGTCTTCCTGTACTGTTTCACCCTCTACAGCTCGCTCTAGTACCATGGATGTGATTCCGTGATGTCTTAAATGTCCTACCATCCTGTCCCTTCATGTTATGAGTATTTTCCATGTATCCATTTCCTCGCTGATTCTCCCGAGGACCTCTTCATTCATTACCTTATCAGTCCATCCAATCTTCTACATTCTTCTGTAGCACCACATCTCACATGCTTCGATTCTCTTATTTTTCAGATCCCCACATTCCTTGTTTCACTACCAGACAATGCTGCGCTTCAGTATATATCAGCAGAAATTTTTTCATATATTTCATACCAGCAGACTTAATCGTCATTTCCAGTCGGGATGTTAAGTTTCCCATTCTTCTCATTCCCGCCACATCTCATTACTATCGTCTTTCTTTGATTTACTCTCAATCCACGTTCTCCACATTCTGTACTTATAAAGCTGTTCATTCCATTCAGCAGATCCTGTAATTCCTATTCACTTTCATTAAAGATAGCAATGTCATCAGTGAATCTTATCATTGATCTACTTTCACCATGAATTTTAATTCCTCTCTTGAATCTTTCTTTAATTTCCGACGTTGCTTCTTCGATGTATGGATTGAACAGTAGGGGCGAAAGACTACATTCCCGTATTTAATACGAGCACTACATTGTTGGTCGTCTACTTCTATTGCTCCATCTTGGATCTTGCACATATTGTATATTACCAGTCTTTCCCTATAGCTCACTCTTAATTTTCTCATAATTTTGAACATCTTGCGCCATTTTACGCTGTCAAACGTTTTTTCCAGGTCGACACATCCTCTGAACGGTCTTTACTTGTCTTCAGTCTTGATTACACTATCAACAACAACTTCAGAACTGCCTCTCTGGTGCCTTTACGTTTACAAAAGCCAAATTGACCGTCATCTAACATATCCTTAGTTTTTCTTTTCCTCTCTTCTTTACATCACTCTTCTCGGCCTCGTATATGCGTGACCTGTTGAGCTGATCCTGAGATAATTCTCGCACTTGTCGTTATTCCACAATGTACTTTTACAAGATACACACCGTTCTTACGCCGAAAACTGTATAACAATTAAGACAGCTCTCCAAATATTGTGAAATACGTTAAATGCATGTTGTTGTTCTGTAATACATACTACACAGCTGGAAGAAAAGTTAGTACACCCTTTTAGAAGTTGCGGATTCACTGAATGTTTATTGTTACAACAGTGTACATGGAGTACATGACATTATTACAGTTACAAATCAATTGAACAAGCCGTTCTGAGGCACCTGAAACACTCGTATTAGTACGTGTAGCCTCCACCGGGGCAACGCGGGCGGTTACTCTGGCATCGGCGAATACTGTCCTGGGAAACGTTATTCCACACCTACCTTGATCTGTTCACGTATTTCAGTAAGAATTATTGGCTGACAAATTTCAAGAGGCACTTCTCGTCCCACCACATCCCACAAGTGCTCGGCCGGCCGTGGTGGCCGAGCGGTTATAGGCGCTTCAGTCCGGAACCGCGCGACTGCTACGGTCATAGGTTCGAATCGTGCCTCGGGCATGGATGTGTGTGATGTCCTTAGTTAGGTTTAACTAGTTCTAAGTTCTAGGGGACTGATGACCTCCGATATTAAGTCCCATAGTGCTCTGTGCCTTTGGAACCATTTGAACAAGTGCTCAATTGAAGACATGTTCGGTGAAATCTTGGCCAGGGAAGATGCTGCTGGTCTTACAGAGCACGTTGAGTTTCACGGAGAGTGTGTGGGCTATAACCACATTTATTATTATTTTTATTATTATTATTATTAGTCGTAAAGCTCCCAACATGGAAGACGCTAAGTAAAGATGGTTCACATCTGGGGCTTCTTATTTTTCTTGTTTGCCCACCAGGTCTTCATTCTTTGCGAGACTTCAGCTTTTCTTTCTTCGCTCCATTTTGTTCCAGTTCTCGGCGCTTTTGTCTCTGGTTTGACCTCCCATTTGTCAACTTTAAGTTTGAAATTGTTTCTTTTGTTCATGTCTTCAGTAGTAATGTTGGCTGATTCCAGATCTTTCTTTACATTTTTGATCCATTCTCCTCCATTAACAAGGGATGCTACGTATCTTACTATTTTTTTTTGTAAGTCTGTGATCGGGAAGTCTCATTATGTGGCCATAGAATTTTAGACGCCTCTTCCTCATGTCTATCTCTATGTTAGAATATTCTTCAATTTTAGAATTTTTCTGTAATCTGTACCCCTCTTTGGTCCATCTTGGTCCCAGAATTTTCCTAATGATTTTCCTTTCCTGTTTCTTCAGGTTTTCCATATCTGTTTTCCTTTTAAGTGTCAAGGTTTCGCTGGCATATAGCATTATTGGTTTAATTACCGACTTATAATGTTTAATTTTTGTATTTATAGATAGACATTTTTTATTGTAAATGTTTTGGACCAGCCCTAGACCCCTACGAGCTTTTAATATTCTTTCTTGTTGTGAGTATTTTTCAGAAATTATCTCTCCTAAATATTTAAAGTATGGTACCCTCTTAATTTCTCCATATTTGGTTTGTAACTTAGAAATTTCTAGATTTGTTGTTGTAAACACCGTTTTCTCAAAAGATATTTGTAGGCCAACTTTTCCTGCACACTCTTTTAAGGTTTCTATCTGTTTGACTGCCATTTCACTAGAATCTACCATTATTGCAAGATCGTCTGCGTAGGCTAAGTAGGGGATTTGTAGGTCATCTTTTTTGGTTCCCAGTGATATTGGTTTCCAGTACTTTTCTTTTTTGAGTTCTTTTTCCCATTCTGCCATGACTCTATCCAGAACTAAGTTAAATAACAGAGGTGATAACCCATCACCTTGTCTAACCCCAGTTTTTATCTCAAATGATTTTGAAAGTTTTCCCATGAATTTCACTTTGCATTTTGTATTTGTTAATGTCTGCTCTATGATGTTCCGTGTCTTCTTATCCAGTCCTTGTTCTTCAAGAATTTTAAATAGTGTGGGTCTGTGAATTGAATCATATGCCTTTTTAAAGTCGACAAAGACATATACTGTAGGCTTCCTTCGCATTTGTCTCATCCTTGCAATCAATTTCAAGTTTAAAATTTGTTCTGGACATGATCTGTTTGGTCTGAAACCAGCTTGGAAATCTGAGATTTTGGGTTCTAGAAGTTTTTGTGTTCTTTCAAGAAGACAAGCTGATAATATCCTGTATGTGACGGCAAGTAAGGATATTCCTCTATAGTTGTTCACATCCGATTTATCCCCTTTTTTATGTAACGGATGTATTAGGGCACATTTCCAATCTTCTGGTATTTCTTCAGTAACCCATATGTTTTGAATAATTTTAACTAGCTCATTTCTTGAGTTAGACCCTAGACTTTTGAGAAATTCGGCTACAATTCCATCTTCTCCTGATGCTTTGTTATTTTTGAGTTTGTTTATGTGTTTGATAATTTCTTCTTCAGTTGGCGGTACAGAGTCTTGCTGTTGCGGGGCTTTAGTGCTGGATATTGGAAGAGTTTCTGTTGGTTCTGGACAGTTTAGTAGCGTTTCAAAATATTTGGCTAATTCTTCACAGTTTTCTTCGTCGCTTAGTGCCAGATTCCCATCTGATTTCCGAAAACAGACATTTTGAGGGATATACCCTTTAATTTGGTTTGAAAAAGTTTTGTAGAATCCATGCGTATTATAATTTTTAAAATCTGCTTCTATTGATTCCAGTTGCTGAGTTACATACTTTCTCTTCTCTTGTCTAATAAGTTTATTTGAAAGTTTCCGTGTTTCTAAAAAGTTTTGAAGAGTTTTCTCATTTTTATTTGAACTGTACTTCGCAAAGGCTTCTGTACGAACTTGAATTGCCTTTTCGCATTCCATATTCCACCATGGATGTTTGTGCTTCTTCTTCAGTGATATTTGCTCCTTCGCTATTTTTGTGATTTTTTCCTTGAATGTTTCCCAGTTGTTTGCGGGAGAATTTTCCCATTTTTTAATTGTTTCTGATTCTGTTAGTTTTTGTAGGTCAAATTTTGGGATTGCTGGTGGAATTCTTGGTGTTTTCCTTCTTGGGGTGAATTGGACCCGAACTCTTGTGAGATAATGATCTGAGTCAATATTTGCACCTCTCCTAACCTGGATATCTCTGATCTCTTTTTGGAAGTTATATGAGATGGCCACATGGTCAATTTGAAATTCTCCCAATTGGCTTATAGGGGATCTCAAGGTCTTCTGTTTCCTTGGTTTCTTATTGAACGACGTTGAGCTGATTTTCACGTTGAATTGTTGACAAAGTTGGATTAGTCACATGCCATTTTTGTTGGTCAATTTGTGTGCTGGGTATAGCCCAACCGTCTTCCTGTATTTCTTTTCTCTGCCAATCTGTGCACTGAAATCTCCAAGAAGTATTTTGACATCATTCCTCGGTATCTTTGACATTTCAAGTTCTAATCGTTCCAAAAATTTATCCACATTGTCTAGGTCCTTTCTATTGTCAACGTTGCAGGGTGCGTGAACATTAATTAGGGTGTAATATTTATTCTTGTGTTTTTTAATAACCACATTTTATATGATTGGAGATTACTGTGCCGTTTTATGAATATTTTCTTGATTTTTTTGTTTTTGAACGACTTTAGTAATATTTTACCTATAAGAACAGAGCAATTACCAAAAGTATTAAAGTTCAAAGCAACTGAATATCCAGTATAAAACTCTATGGAAGCCTAAATAAGACTGTGTAAGCACTATGTTAGGTTACTACCGTTATTACTGTAACTGTTTCCACTATTCTTACGCAAGCTCTACCAATACCAACTTTATTTTCATACGTAAATTTGTGCAGAGAACAGGAAGGCAAACGACATAGTTTTCTCACTCGGATTATGAACTGATGCCCCAGACAGGAAAAAACATATTTTTTAAGAAACTGTGCAACTTCTGCATCCCTGAGACCTCCATGAAATCGAGTGAAAGAAACAAACATTACGCTCATGTTGCCAAGCAGGGGGAAAGGTTTCATGGCGCCGACGCAACGTGGGGCCCGAGAAGAAAATGAAGAAGGCAGTTAGTGCGAATTTGTGTCTTTGGTGAAATCTTTACATTATATACAACTTTTGGGCGGAATGGGTTAACGTGTACGTATAGTGTACTTAGCGTAGACTATTTCATGTTTTGTTCTTTTTCGTGTTCCGCGTCCATTTAAAAATTGAAATTACAAACACTGAAATTTAAAGGCATTACTCTAAAGGGCTGAATATCGGATAAAGATCTCTGGGCAATGCACATACGTCAGTATCGACGTAAAGATAAGACACTGAAATTTGCGAGGTCGTGTCTCGTTTTATAAATTTAATTTCTTTACCTGGATTTATTGCGCTCTAGCAGAGCCTTAGTACATTGTGTTTAATCACTCAAGGCACGATCTCAATAAATTCAGATTTTATATAATTTCCTTTCATCTTTTGGAATACACATTCCATTGTCTATGATAGGTGTGCCGTCGAAGAGATACGAATGAGGGGTGTAAAGTATAAAGATAGATGTTTCTTTTTAAAACTGAAATAGGACTGGTAACAAATAAATTTAAAATTTGCTAAACGCACTAGTCGCGAAAGGATAAATACGGAACAATTAATTGAGTTCAAATCGAGAGAGAATTTAGACGATGGAAGATGCCGAATTAGGAAACGATCAAGCGGTGATTTGCCGTGGTATCCCAAATTTTGAGTTAAGTAACTCTGACAAAAGCAGTTTTCAGGTGCCTCTAGTTCGTTCGAGATGAATTCCAAAGTGGTGAAAGAGGCTGAGCAGGGCGATGAGACACCGGGAACGGTGGAAAATGCAGCAGTTGCGTGTCTGGTCTCTGACCCCTTTCAGGTTTCCGTCATGAGTATTGAAAGTTTCGAAAAGTAGCAAGCTGAACGCCACGCTGATTTGGCTAAAAAAAAAGCAAACCAAGGCAATAAGGCGATGCTGGTTTGCCTAAAAAAAAAAAGGAAAGTCACAGACAACCCCCACTGGTTGAAAGAGACGCAAAAGTTTTTGAAGACGTTAAGCATATCAGGCAAGATTAGCTGGTGCCCATACACGGTGTGAGGGCGCTGCCTGAATTGGTGGATTACCTAAAGGAAGACGTAGTGGCTACCAAAAATAGCCGGTCCCCGGTAAAAAACGCGGTAGAAGATTTGATAAATAATGTAGAAGATCTACAGCTTGAAAACAAGAAACATATCAATGAATATTTACTAAAAAAGACTACTAAATGGGAAGCGGAAATGTCAGAGTGGACAGAAGCAAAATCCGGTGGCATTAACACGCGAGTGGAATCAGAAATTAACGCAGCGATACAACGCGTTAGCAAAGATTTCGTTTAACGAAATGGTGAGGGTACAGACAGATTCAAGAAAGAATTTCAAAAAATCAAAGATAAAGTGATTTCCCAAATACCGAAGTGACAAAAAGAAATAGGTCACCGGCGAAGAACGCTAGAAAACGGCGTACCGAATGAATCAATACTAAAACCAAGTGATTCTTGTCGAAAAGTCTGTTCTTAAGCTGTCTGTTTAGATCCTTTTTGGGGGTTATGTTGAATATATAATGTGTCCTACTAAAATACTAACAACTCAGGATTTTAAAGAAGCAATTTACAACGCTTTTGGAACATTGATTGTAATAAACGACTAAGTAAACAAGCATGTTTAAGCGTCCCAGGTCTTCTGACGAAATGTGTCTACAAAGTTGGAAAACAATTCGAGAATGAATGTTGTAAATAATCCAGTAACTTCAACAAAGAGTTAATTTATTTCAGAATTCCAATCGTCCCTTTTGTATTCAGTTAGGTTACGATGGGTGGGAACTTTTGGCCCTCCCCGTATAAACACATGCACAATGAAGTTATTCTGTATATTCTCACAAGAGAACCGGAGAGCAGATGCTGGGATGTATAGTAAATCTGCGAAATGAAAAGCTAGTAGTGCTCATGGTGGGGGCCGTCACCTTTCCCAAAATAGCGCTGCACTTGCCGTACAGGATGGCTAAGCACCGTTGTTCCCTCTAGCAGTGCAGAATACTGTGCAGAGATTCATATACAAATATGTTTCTTACGTTATATTTTTAGTAACTCATATCATTATTCCACATTGTGTTAATGCACTTTGTAGAAACTGAACATATCTGAACACTGAGTCACCAGGATTCATAAGGCGTGCTACAGAAGGTCGACATAACTTAAACACCTCGTAGTTGCTTCTTGTGACGTAGTGGAGTAGATGGAGTAGGAAATTTTTGTATCCTGCCTGGAAGGCGGTGCGTGGGTCTGCTCCTGTAAACTGAAGGGTAGGCCGAATGTTGGAAGTGAGTAGGAGCAGGAAAAGGTAAAACACGTTGGACTGCGTCTCAAATTATAGATGTTTACTATTGGCAAAAACAAGTTAATAAATGGTTACATAACTTTGCAATGATGAGCAAGTTTTAGACCCGTCGTAAGTAGTACATAGTCTCAAAAGCAAGCCAACACCCTCTGAGGTTAAAGCGATGTTTCCAGACCGTCTGCTCTTGAAAAAAAGGGCAGAATCTTGAGCGGAGCTCGTGGAGCTCCACAGCACCGGCTAGAGGGCGCTGCCGTCGGTGTCTCGTAGTGCCAACTTATGAACTTGCACCTGCGCCGTGGCATCGTTGCTATCGATACCACAGAAATCACTTGTTAGCTCTTCATTGTACGTACCTATGAAGGAGGGACTTCCATGACCACATTCTGGCTGTTTAACTTACCTCGTGCTTCTACGTTCCACCCATGCCCCCTCCACCCTGTTACATTTACACACTTACATCTACCCTGTATACTCCGTAAGTCAGCTTACGTTGTTTGGCGGAGATTTCTTTGTGCGCCAGTGTCGCTTCCGTCTTTTCCTGCTCTAGTCGCTTCTGGTTCGTGAGAAGAACCATGGATGATAAGCATCTCTATGGGCTCGAATGTCCCTAATTGTATCTACATGGTCTTTTCGTGAGATATGGCTTCGAGGATCAAATATACTGATCGACTTTTCTAGGAATGTATGCTCTCGGAAACTGAACTGTAGACCATAACGTGACGCAGAGCGCCTCTGTTGCAGCGTCTCCAGCTAGAGCTGGCTGAGCATGTCCGTGACCTTTCGCGGTTACTTCATGAAGTTGTAACGAAACATGTTGCTCTTCTTTGGATTTATCTATTTACTTGATGAATCCAGTCTGGCCTGGGTTCCATACTGACGAGCAATCTTCAAATGGTCGTCGAACGAGTGTTCTGTGAGCTGTCGGCGGAATAGATTTCATGTAGATTCTTCCAACTAATTTCAGTCTGGCATCTGCCTTATTCGTGATTAGTTTTATGTGGTCGTCCCACATCAAATCGCCTCTTGACGCATACTCCTAGATATTTTGTTGAAATATGTGATTCAACTGTCTGTTCAGCAACTTTTAATCATACTATAAAGTGTCTTTCTGTCGAAATATTCGTAATACGTTTCATACGTTTATGTTGAAGATGAAATGCAGCTCCCTACAACAAGCCCCGATCCTCTTCAGATTCTCCTGCATTTCACTACAGATTTTTAGCGTAGCGACTTCTCTGTACGTAATAGCATCATCCGAGAAAAGCGTATGGAACATCATACATTATCTGCTATGTCATTTACATACACATCGTGAAAAGTAATGGTCCTGTAAAACTTGCCTGCCACAAGCTCAAAGTTACTTTTTACGTCCTTCGTCTTCTCCCTGTTCAGATTGACATGATGTGTTCTGTTTGCTAGAAACTGTCCATTCCAGTCACACATTTGGTATGATATTCCATTCGCTCGTATTTTGAACATTAGCGGTCCGTGCGGAATTGTACCTAAAGCCTTTTTGAAGTCAAGGAATATGGTAACTACCAGGGCTCCTGCATCTAGTGCTTTCTGTGTCTCGTGGATCAACAGAGCGAGCTGGGTTTCACATATCGTCGTTTTCGGAATCCATGTTGGTCCCTACAGAGGAGATTTTCGGTCCCCAGAAATGTCCTAATACGTGAGCATATCGCATGTCCCAAAATCCTACAACAGACCGACGTCAGAGATATGGGCCTGTAGTTTTGTGGGTCTCTTCGACGACCCTTCTAGGAAACGGGGATGACCTGTGCTTTTTCCCAATCGTTAGGAACGCTTCGTTGTCATACATCCAGAGCGCTATTTATCCCTTAATACTGTTCTGCTGCACTTAGACGTCGTACACACGTGTAATATTTGGTTTTAACCTTCTTCATTTAACTATAACAATTAATCTTAGATGTTTAAAAACACTTTTTAATAATTTGCGATTTTTCCATCCCCTGCAACGGGGAAACTATTGGTCCTAGAGAAACAACGAACAGGGAGCTCAAAATGGTTCAAATGGCTCTGAGCACTATGGGACTTAACATCTGTGGTCATCAGTCCCCTAGAACTTAGAACTACTTAAACCTAACTAACCTAAGGACATCACACACATCCATACCCGAGGCAGGATTCGAACCTGCGACTGTAGCGGTCACGCGGTTCCAGACTGAAGCGCCTAGAACCGCACGGCCACACCGGCCGGCCTTGTACATGGACGTACTTGGGTTGTCTCATGAAGGACGACACCCGATTACACATCCTCAACTGCATCAGTTTCTTTCTTTCTTTCGCTTACGCCAGGAAAGGGAGGTAATGACAGTGGCACGTAAAGTGCCCTCCGCCACACACCGTTGGGTGGCTTGCGGAGTATCAATGTAGATGTAGATGTAGATGTAGTCCCGCAGCGATCGCAGGGTCGGCGCGGTTAGAACGGATTTGGCAAGGTTAGTTTGAGGGGTGGCCGGATGCCTTTCCTGCCGCCACCCCATACCCCCAGGGTTGGAATCAGTGTACCGCAGCTGTCTGCCTCTGCTGCAAATCGTGAAATACTGCGAACGTGTTTCAAATGCCTGCGACGCGTGTAACTGAGGCGGAACGTGCGGACCAGCCCGGTATTCACCTAGCGGGATGTAGGAAACCGCCTAAAAACCACATCCAGGCTGACCGGCACACCGGCCCCCGTCGTTAATCCGCCGTGCGCATTCGATCCGGGGTCGGCGCGCCTACCCGAGTCCAGGAAGCAGAGCGGTACCGTTCTCGGCTACCCTGGTGGGTTCGACAACTGCATCAGTATTACAAGTACAATTCCTGTCACCACAGACAACTCGTAATAACATTTTCGCTACAAGCCGCGGTTTTCGAATTATTCAAGAAAAACATGAAAAAGTGAAATTCAAACGCCGTCACCCCCTTTCCCAATGTTGGAGGACACTTGTAGTATGCTGTTCATGACACAAAAATTTCAACCCCACGGATTTTTTTCCCACCTTCAAGCTTACTTGGTCATCGTCGAATGGGCTATGAATGTGTACTATCCCGTTTTAGTTTCGAGCCGAACGCTGCAGGCACACATGACTGCGACACACCCGTAGCTGTCCCGCAGGCAGATCGCGTGTGCCTGGCACGCGCCCGCTAGGCCAGGCCTCTGCGGGCCCCATTAAACTTGCAGGCCGCGGCACGTGGTGGCGACGCACGAGGGCTGTCCGCCACCCTGCGGCAAGGGTGGTGGTTGCGGACACGTGTGCCCACACAGCCACCTCCGCCCCCGTCTGCCTGTTTGTGCGTGCCACCCCTGCTCCTGCCCCTGTCCAGTAAGTCGTTACTTAGTCACGCCCACTCACACGTATATTAAATGTTCTTTTTTTCATTCTCACTGCTTCTTGAGTCGAGGCGTATTCGAAAAACAAGCGCTGTTTTTTATATTTAAACCGCTTCGAACGCTGATAACCGCACAAAAATGAGTTTAAAATATAAATTACCCATACCAAAAACATTGGATTATGCCATTGGTATCTACAGGGCGAAAAGTATTTAAACCGACAAAATCTGGGAGGTTTCAGGGGACATCAAAATAAATATTTTTCCCTAATGTCATTTTTTTCCTTTGAGGAGTATTTAAACCGGTAGAGGAAGATTTCTCTGGCGACAAATTAATTTAGCCAACAAAAAAGTCCAGAGGAAACATATCTTGGGATAGAGCAGGCCATGGTACAGGACCACCTCTGCCAATCCACGTTCCTGGGAAATGTCGGTCCAGGAATCGACGCACACGACGACTGAAATGTGCCGGCGCCCCGTCATGTTGGAACCACATGCGTTGTCTTGTAGGGAGCAGGACGTTTTCCAGCAATTACGGCAATGCTCTGGCGGGATAATTGTAATAGTGCCTGCCATATAATGGCCTAGGTAGCAGATACGGCCCAGTTAAACAGTTCCCAACAACACCGACCCACACATTAACCAAGAACCGCACTTGATGAGCGCTAGTAACTGTGGCATGTGGGTTATCCCCACTCCAAACATGTGAAATGTGCATGTTGAAACGTCCATCACGCCCGAACGTAGCTTCGTCGGTAAACAACACAGAGGATGGAAATGTAGGATGCATTTGACAGTGTCCCGGGTACCATTGCGAAAACTGCGCTCTGGGTGGATAATCAACTGGTTCCAGGTTGTGGACACGCTGTAAGTGAAATGGACGTAGCAATTGCTCTCGAAGGACTGTTCTTACATTCGTCTGATTCGTCTCCATGTTATGTGCAATTTCACGAGTGCTGATTGAAGGATACCGCTCCACATGCTGCAAGACAGTTTCCTCAAATTGCAACGTTCTTACCGCGTGACGGCGTCCCTGTCCAGGTAATCTGCTACATGACCCAGTCTCACGCAGACGTTGGTACACAGCTGCAAAGATCGTATGATGAGGGATATGGCGATTAGAATGTTGTTGTTGTTGTTGTGGTCTTCAGTCCTGAGACTGGTTTGATGCAGCTCTCCATGCTACTCTATCCTGTGCAAGCTTTTTCATCTCCCAGTACCTACTGCAACCTACATCCTTCTGAATCTGTTTAGTGTATTCATCTCTTGGTCTCCCCCTACGATTTTTACCCTCCACGCTGCCCTCCAATACTAAATTGGTGATCCCTTGATGCCTCAGAACATGTCCTACCAACCGATCCCTTCTTCTGGTCAAGTTGTGCCACAAACTTCTCTTCTCCCCAATCCTGTTCAATACTTCCACATTAGTTATGTGATCTACCCATCTAATCTTCAGCATTCTTCTGTAGCACCACATTTCGAAAGCTTCTATTCTCTTCTTGTCCAAACTATTTATCGTCCATGTTTCACTTCCATACATGGCTACACTCCATACGAATACTTTCAGAAATGACTTCCTGACACTTAAATCAATACTGGATGTTAACAAATTTCTCTTCTTCAGAAACGCTTTCCTTGCCATTGCCAGCCTACATTTTATATCCTCTCTACTTCGACCATCATGTCATTTTGCTCCCCAAATAGCAAAACTCCTTTACTACTTTCAGTGCCTCATTTCCTAATCTAATTCCCTCAGCATCACCCGACTCAATTAGACTACATTCCATTATCCTTGTTTTGCTTTTGTTGATGTTCATCTTATATCCTCCGTTCAAGACACTGTCCATTCCATTCAACTGCTCTTCCAAGTCCTTTGCTGTCTCTGACAGAATTACAATGTCATCAGCGAACCTCAAAGTTTTTATTTCTTCTCCATGAATTTTAATACCTACTCCGAATTTTTCTTTTGTTTCCTTTACTGCTTGCTCAATATACAGATTGAACAACATCGGGGAGAGGCTACAACCCTGTCTCACTCCTTCCCAACCACCGCTTCCCTTTCATGTCCCTCGACTCTTACAACTGCCATCTGGTTTCTGTACAAATTGTAAATAGCCTTTCGCTCCCTGTATTTTACCCCTGCCACCTTTAAAATGTGAAAGAGAGTATTCCAGTCAACATTGTCAAACGCTTTCTCTAAGTCTACAAATGCTAGAAACGTAGGTTTGCCTTTCCTTAATCTTTCTTCTAAGATAAGTCGTAAGGTCAGTATTGCCTCACGTGTTCCAGTGTTTCTACGGAATCCAAACTGATCTTCCCCGAGGTTGGCTTCTACTAGTTTTTCCATTCGTCTGTAAAGAATTCGTGTTAGTATTTTGCAGCTGTGACTTATTAAGCTGATAGTTCGGTAATTTTCACATCTGTCAACACCTGCTTTCTTTGGGATTGGAATTATTATATTCTTCTTGAAGTCTGAGGGTATTTCGCCTGTTTCATACTTCTTGCTCACCAGATGGTAGAGTTTTGTCAGGACTGGCTCTCCCACGGCCGTCAGTAGTTCCAATGGAATATTGTCTACTCCGGGGGCCTTATTTCGACTCAGGTCTTTCAGTGCTCTGTCAAACTCTTCACGCAGTATCATATCTCCCATTTCATCTTCATCTACATCCTCTTCCATTTCCATAATATTGTCCTCAAGTACATCGCCCTTGTATAGACCCTCTATATACTCCTTCCACCTTTCTGCTTTCCCTTCTTTGCTTAGAACTGGGTTTCCATCTGAGCTCTTGATATTCATACGAGTTGTTCTCTTATCTCCAAAGGTCTCTTTAATTTTCCTGTAGGCGGTATCTATCTTACCCCTAGTGAGATAGGCCTCTACATCCTTACATTTGTCCTCTAGCCATCCCTGTTTAGCCATTTTGCACTTCCTGTCGATATCATTTTTGAGACGTTTGTATTCCTTTTTGCCTGTTTCACTTACTGCATTTTTATATTTTCTCCTTTCATCAATTAAATTCAATATTTCTTCTGTTACCCAAGGATTTCTACTAGCCCTCGTCTTTTTACCTACTTGATCCTCTGCTGCCTTCACTACTTCATCCCTCAAAGCTACCCATTCTTCTTCTACTGTATTTATTTCCCCCATTCCTGTCAATTGCTCCCTTATGCTCTCCCTGAATCTCTGTACAACCTCTGGTTCTTTTAGTTTATCCAGGTCCCATCCCCTTAAATTTCCACCTTTTTGCAGTTTCTTCAGTTTTAATCTACAGGTCATAACCAATAGATTGTGGTCAGAGTCCACATCTGCCCCTGGAAATGTCTTACAATTTAAAACCTGGTTCCTAAATCTCTGTCTTACCATTATATAATCTATCTGAAACCTTTTAGTATCTCCAGGGTTCTTCCATGTATACAACCTCCTTTCATGATTCTTAAACCAAGTGTTAGTTATGATTATGTTGTGCTCTGTGCAAAATTCGACCAGGCGGCTTCCTCTTTCATTTCTGTCCCCCAATCCATATTCACCTACTATGTTTCCTTCTCTCCCTTTTCCTACACTCGAATTCCAGTCACCCATGACTATTAAATTTTCGTCTCCCTTCACAATCTGAATAATTTCTTTTATTTCATCATACATTTCTTCAATTTCTTCGTCATCTGCAGAGCTAGTTGGCATATAAACTTGTACTACTGTAGTAGGCGTGGGCTTCGTATCTATCTTGGCCACAATAATGCGTTCACTATGCTGTTTGTAGTAGCTTACCCGCATTCCTATTTTCCTATTCATTATTAAACCTACTCCTGCATTACCCCTATTTGATTTTGTGTTTATAACCCTGTAGTCACCTGACCAGAAGTCTTGTTCCTCCTGCCACCGAACTTCACTAATTCCCACTATATCTAACTTCAACCTATCCATTTCCCTTTTTAAATTTTCTAACCTACCTGCCCGATTAAGGGATCTGACATTCCACGCTCCGATCCGTAGAACGCCAGTTTTCTTTCTCCTGATAACGGCATCCTCTTGAGTAGTCCCCGCCCGGAGATCCGAATGGGGGACTATTTTACCTCCGGAATATTTTACCCAAGAGGACGCCATCATCATGTAGTCATACAGTAAAGCTGCATGCCCTCGGGAAAAATTACGGCTGTAGTTTCCCCTTGCTTTCAGCCGTTCGCAGTACCAGCACAGCAAGGCCGTTTTGGTTATTGTTACAAGGCCAGATCAGTCAATCATCCAGACTGTTGCCCTTGCAACTACTGAAAAGGCTGCTGCCCCTCTTCAGGAACCACACGTTTGTCTGGCCTCTCAACAGATACCCCTCCGTTGTGGTTGCACCTACGGTACGGCTATCTGTATCGCTGAGGCACGCAAGCCTCCCCACCAACGGCAAGGTCCATGGTTCATGGGGGGGGGGGGGGGGGGCGATTAGGATAATGTTGTTGATAAACCCGACGATGTGCAGCTCGTCCGTTGTGGTGCGCTACGTAGTACGCACCAACCATATCAGTGTACTCACTCCAGGTGTATCGCACCATTAGTAAACAGAGACAATGCACTACTACACTAGTGGACAGCAGTTGCCTACAACTGAAGATCGTAATACGGCTTCTAACAACTGAAGAGCGTAATACGGCCTCCACCGGTTTAAATACTCCCCATAGGAAAAAATGACATTAGGGAAAAATATTTGTTTTGATGTCCCCTACAACCTCCAGAGTTTGTCGGTTTAAAAACTTTTCACCCTGTATAACGCAGCTGTTTTTCTACTAGCGCCAGTCCTGGTCAGGCCGTAAGAATCATTTTTATTAGATGGAGATAATCGCGTATACAAACAGTGATCCAATACTAAAAAGAAATGGCTCCGAGCACTATGCGACTTAACTTCTGAGGTCATCAGTCCCCTATAACTTAGAACTACTTAAACCTAACTAACCTAAGGACGTCACACACATCCATGCCCGAGGCAGGATTCGAACCTGCGACCGTAGCGGTCACTCGCTTCCAGACTGTAGCGCCTAGAACCGCTCGGCAACCCCGGCCGGTGACCGGTGATCCAATACTGCCAAATGTTTTTTATTCCAGTCTCTGACCACAATATCAATTTTTTGGACGATGACCGGTTTCAGTCCGTAATGATCATCCTCAGATCTTTTTTACACCATCTGAGGATGGTCATTACGTACTGAAACCGGGCATCGTCTAAAGAATTGATATTGTGATGAGAGACTGGAATAAAAAACATGAGATGGAAGTTTTCCAAACAAGTATCATTCGCTCCAAATTGCAAAATGTATAAAAAGCTTTTGCCGTCTAATGTAAGCTGTGCATGAGAAGTATACTTTATTTTGTAAGAATACAATGAAAAAACCTGCCTCGAGATGACTGGGTGTTTGTGTTGTCCCCATCATTTCATCATCATTCATGAGATTGGCGAGATTGGACTGAGCAAAGGTTGGGAATTTGTACGGGCGCTGATAACCGTGCCATTGAGCGTTCCACAAACAAAACATTATTATCACCATACAATGAAAAAAAGCTCAAGTAAAGTTATGCGATCGTCATTTCACGATCAAACAATTACAATTTGCTCCAAATTGCAAAATATAAAAAGATCTCTTGCAGTCTAATTCTAAAAGCAATATGCGCTCTACAAGAGAAGTGTTTAATCTACAAGACTACATTGAAAAAACCTCAAGTAAAGTTACACGATCATCATTTCACTATAAGACTTCACTCCATGCTGTAATTTGCTTCCTGCGCTGATGTACAAGCCTGTGTTAACAATAAAGAAAACTTGTTACACTGATGTGCCAATATTATCGTTTGATAGTGGCATTTGAAATTCTAATGTCTGAATGTTGTCAGATGTTCATATTGCTCTGTTCCGCTTTGCTTTGACCGCTTGATTGAGATCCCACACCTGCAACACCGAAAAGCTTTGCATCAAAATCAGGTCAGCAGAAAACATTTGTTGTTCAGAGGACGTAATTATTTGAAACTGAGGGAAATATACCAGAAAGACGCGACATTGTAATATGTGTGTTTTTGATTGTCTTATTTCCTCTTGTTACCAAAGTTTCTATCTGAACGGATGATCATTCAGGCTCTCATTATAAGACGTGCAGTTTTGCGTGCGAATAGATCCTACCACTGCGAGAATTGAGTTGATGGTATATTGGGACATACTGTTTATATGGAGCTTAGTTGCACTGACTTCTGTCTACAGCCTGGTAACTGTCACTAACCAACTCAGCGTGAAGGGGTACAATGTATCTTGGTTCATAGGGCCCACATCACCTGACAGTTTGACAGCTGAGTTAGCCAATCTCGAAGTCCCCTTTTGTCATAATGTTTATAGTGAATGACAGATTTTTGCGCTATCCACCAATCGTGCACAGCGGCGAGTGACGATAATAGCGAGGTGGCACCAAAATCTATGTTCGACCCCGGTAGCTCAGTGGTATAGCCGGCACGATAGCTCAGCGTGTTCGGTTAGACCCGTTAGAGGGTGTAGCTACGCTCTGTAAGAAAAAAACTGAGTGAACGTATCAACGAACAACGTAAACGGGTGTCATTGGACGTCCACCACGAACAAATTCAACGAACAATATAGAAGAAAATGAGATTTAAAAAAAAAAGTGGTCAGCGCGACAGAATGTCAATGGCCTGGCTTCGATTCCCAGCTGGGTCGGTGATTTTCTGCGCCCAGGGACTGGGTGTTGTGTTGTCCTAATCATCATCATTTTATCCATCAAGTCGCCGCAGTGGCGTCAAATCGAAAGACTTGCACCCGGCGAACGGTCTACCGGACGGGAGGCCCTAGTCACACGAAATTTACATTTTACCAAAATCTATGGCCTTTGCTACAGATTGGTCTCATTTTGCTGAAATATGATGCGAATTTTTTTCAGACCACCCTCTAACATTAGGGTCCTTTTAGGATCCGTAAAGATGATGTTGTTTTGCGTAGGGCGTGTGTCTATTGCATTCCTTGAGGTTGTGGGATGTCATATTTTGGTCATGGTACCAGGACTGTACAGTGTACTGGGCATAAGTGACACACTTGCTTACAACAGCAGAGAAAATCCCCTATTGCAGAACATTGTCTTGGTATCTGTCATCCTTTGGAATATAAGAACACGCATTTTATGGCATCCATTTCAAGTTACTGGAAAGGAAGCTGTTGAAATTAAATTAGCAAGAAACGTTATAAATAGAGATGGAAGTTTTTGTTTCAATTCTGCGTCGAATCATGTTCTCTCCCTCGTCAGAAAACAGAAGGACCAGTTAATATTAGCTGACCCATTGGTTCTTAAAGTTCACAATCGGTAACTTCTGACGCTGACCATCTTTGGTTGTGTGACGGCACTAGTGTTCTGAGGGAGCGTGTGTGTGTGTGTGTGTGTGTGTGTGTGTGTGTGTGTGTGTGTTACCTTTCAGGAATTTCTTTGCAAACCGAGGTTTTAAATTCCCTTCTACAGCGCTTACTTGCTGCAGTTTTGCCTTGAAAATTAAATGGCGTGCATCTTTCGAAATACAGTTGGCTGTCGACAATGTATCCGACTGCATTGTCGTAAGATATTTGAAGAAAATATCATTGTTTTTCGGATGAGCGATATACATTATAAGCACGTTCTCGTCTAGTTCTGCGCATTCTGGGTCTTAAAATTTCCTTGTCAGTAATAAGAATTATAGCTTGAATGCGTCGCCTTTACCGACAGTGTTTGAAGCCAAAGGAATCATTGTTTTCATTCAGTAGTTGTTTGTCTGTAGGTGAAAGCAAACAAAAATATGAGCCGACAATCTTTGCTTCAACCAGGGTGGGTGTGGGGGGGGGGGGGGGGAAGTGCCTGCTTTGATTCGATTTTTGTGGATAAAAGGATTTGCGGCAGGTACAGTGTTTCGGCTGAAGTGCCTAGTTTATAGGCATACGCTAAGTGAAGGAGATGTTATTCAAGGCAGCATACATGCTAAACGATTCTCCTTTGTGTTGTGGTTACGGAGACATCTGATTCTAAATGCTGGACTACTGGGGGATGGAACGCTGCTTCGTGAACGATACATTAGCAGAAGTAAATGTAACGAAAACTTCCTAGAACCTAAGCAACTTCCTTGAGAAGTACAGGCTGTTTCATAAAGTTACACACAATTAAGCAAGACTGTCCTGGTTGAACGAAGAAAGGAACTAGGGGCGAATTTTAGCCTACACACTAAAGCAAAATGTTTACCCTGGCACCAATTGTAGTTTGCCACTTCGTCTTATTGCCGGTAGGGGTGTCTGGCGCCACTACCTTGTTCACTCACTTGCTCGTTGAGCAACGTGTGTAGAGTGGAGGTGGCCCCAATACAGCAGGAAAATGCTTTGGTCCACTACGTTCCGAGAGGCATTTTTCTGCTATTACTGTGCTGTGTGAGTTTGCTAAGAGTACGCCTATTCGCCTCCCACAGTGTAAGCTGCGTGCAGACCATACTTTGGCCTCATCTCCAATCGCCTCCACCTTTGGCCGATGGCACAGTGAAACTATTATTATTATTATTATTATTATTATTATTATTATTATTCCTGTGAAGGTGTTTGTGAACGATTTCGCTACGTGCCTCCTCTTCCAATAACTTTGGGTGAACAGCGACAGGAAAGAAAGTAGTAACTGTAGATATGTTCGCAAAGACAGAACTAGTTTGACTAATGATTGTATAGATGTCGTGCACCCGGTTTGTAAGACTTTGAACATTAATGAAACGACAGTTGTCAAAATATTTCTGAACGATGCTCTAAAAGCCGAGTTTACTAACTTAAATTCCTATCAATTATTTACCGTAATTCCACCTTTGTTAAATACGATATGTCAAGTAGAGTAATTTATGTGTTAAGCTTATTAAAACAGCTGACTAAAATTCACAGCTTGGCAAGTAATAAGGATCGAACTTTGCTGATGACAATTTGCCACGTAAACTGTGAAACTAGCGACCTCTGAAAGACAAATGTTGGGAATGTACCTTTACACTAATTTCGTTTTAAACAATTTAAAAAGTTAAGCGTTATCAGTATGACTTAATTTCTTTTCTGAATATAATCAGACTGTCTAAATAATTGTAGAAATTGATTTGTCCTTCCTTTAAACCACTTTCATTAGAGATCTTATGCTACGTAGAAAGCGCAATTTTCAGGCAAGTCATGGAAATATCCTACAGTAAGTAGTCATTTGGCAACATAAATTTTTTGGTACTTTTAGGGGTCATTACCAACCGCTTGAAGTTGGAAATAATAGGAACTGGCGAAGTCCGGAGGCAGAAGGAACAGAACTCTTGGTCAGGCGAATACGGGGTTATAAATGCAAAGTCAAATAGGGATAATGCAGGAGTGCGTTTAATAATGAATAAGAAAACAGTTTCCGGGTAAGCTACTACGAACAGAATAGTGAGCGAATTATCGTAGCCAATTTTCCGTGATTTCCCTAAATCGCCGGGATGGTTCCTTTGAAAGGGCATGGCCGATTTCCTTCCCGCCCTTCCCTCACCCGAGCTTGCGCTCCGTCTCTAATGACCTCGTTGTCGACGGGACGTTAAACACTAATCTCCTCCTCCTCCTCCTCCTCCTCCTCGTAGCCAAGAAACATGAGGACCACGCCTACCACAGTAGTACAAATTTATATGCCAACTACCGGCCGAAGTGGCCGTGCGGTTAAAGGCGCTGCAGTCTGGAACCGCAAGACCGCTACGGTCGCAGGTTCCAATCCTGCCTCGGGCATGGATGTTTGTGATGTCCTTAGGTAAGTTAGGTTTAACTAGTTCTAAGTTCTAGGGGACTAATGACCTCAGCAGTTGAGTCCCATAGTGCTCAGAGCCATTTGAACCATTTTATATGCCAACTACCTTCAGAGCTGACGAAAAGATGGAAGAAATTTGTGATGGGATAAATGAAATTGTTCAGATGGCTAAAGGAGACGAAATTTAATTGTGTTGGGTGACTGGAATTTGATATTGGAAAAGGAAGAGAAGGAAAAATAATGGGTGAATATGAACTGGGGGAAAGAAATGAAAGAGGAAGCCGCTTCGTTGAATTTTGTACAAATCACAATTTAATCAATGCTGACAGTTGCTTTAAGGAATCATAAAAGAATGTTGTGTACGGGGAAGAGACCTGGAGACACCGGAAGAAATCAGGTTGATTATATAACGGTTAGACAGAGATTTAGGAAACGGATTTTAAATTCTATAACTTTGCAGGGGGTGGGGGCGAGGGGGGGGGGCAGATGTAGACTCCGACCACAATTTACTGGTTATGAACTGTAGATTAAAACCGAAGAAATTGGAAAAAGGTAGGTTTGGTTTACATGGCTCTCAGCGCTATGGGACTTAACATCTGAGGTCATCAGTCCCCCAGAACTTAGAACTAATTAAACATAACTAACCTAAGGACATCACACAAATCCATGCCCGAGGCAGGATTCAAACCTGCGACCGTAGCGGATGCGCGGTTCCAGACTGTAGCGCCTAGAACCGCTCGGCTACGTCGGCCGGCGAAGACGGTAGGAAATGAACGAGATGAGACCTGGATAATTTGAAAGAACCAGAGGTTGTTGAGAGCTTCAGAGGGAGCATTGGTCAATGATTGACTAGAATAGGGAAGGAAATACAGCGGAAATGGTTCAAAAAATAGCTCTGAGCACTTATGGGACTTAACATCAATGGTCATCAGTCCCCTAGAACTTAGAACTACTTAAACCTAACTAACCTAAAGACATCACACATCACCCAGCCATCACGAGGCAGAGAAAATCCCTGACCCCGCCGGGAATCGAACCCGGGAACCCGGGCATGGGAAGCGAGAACGCTACCGCACGACCACGAGATGTGGGCAAGACGAATGGGTAACTTTAATAGAGGAAATAGTGAAGTCAGCAGAGGAGTAAATAGGTAAAAAGACACGGTCTGGTAGAAATACTTGGATAACGCAAGAGATATTTAATTTAACTGGTGAAAAGAGGACTTTTAAAAACGCAGCAAAATAAAGGAGGCGACAAGACTACAAACGTTTAAAAAATGAGATTGACCAGAAGTGCAAAATCGCTATGCCGGTGAGATTAGAGGACAAGTGTAAGGGTTTAGAATCATACTTCGCTACAGGGTAGATAAATAACACCTACAGGGAAATTAAAGAGACCTGTGGGGAAAAGAGAAGCAGCTGTATGAATACCGAGAGCTCAGATGAAAATACTAGTCATTATACAAAGAAGGGAAAGCTGAAATGTGGAAAGAGCGTATAGAGGGTGTATACAAAGGAGATGAACTTGAAAGCAATGTTACAGGAATGGAAGTGGACGTAGATGAAGATAAGATGGGAAATATGATTCTGGAATTAGAACTTGACAAAGCTCTAAAAGATCTAAGTCGAAACAAGGCCCCGGGAGTAGATAATATCTGTCAGAAGTGCTGATAGCCTAGAGAGAGCCAGCCAGCCCTGACAAAATTCCTCCATCTGGTGTGCCGGATGTAAGATACAGACAAATACCGTCAAATTTCAAGAAGGCTGTAGTAATTCCAGTTCGAAAGACATCAATAGCTCATAGGAGTGGAAATTACTAAGCTATCAGTTTAATAAGTCATGGTTGCAAGACACTAAAACGAATTCTTTGCAGAAGGATGGTAAAACCACTTGAAGACTATGTCGGGGAAGATCAGTTTGGATTCTGGAGAAATGTAGGACCACGTAAGGCCATACTGACCCTACGACTTCTCATAGGAAAGGTGAGCCTATTAGAAAAAGCTTTTGGCGGTGTTGACTAGAATACACTGTTTAAAATTCTAAAGATGGCAGGGGTAAAGTACAGTGAGCGAAAGGCTATTTACATCTTGCACAGCAACCTAATGACAGTCATAAGGCTCGAGGAACATGAAAGGAAAGCAGTGGTTGAGAAGGGAGTGAGACAGGATTATAGTCTATCCCAGATGTTATTCAATCTGTATATTCACCAACCAGTAAAGGAAACAAGAGAAAAATTTGGAATAGGAATTAAAGTCCAGAGGCGAGAAATAAAAATTTTGAGATTTGTCGATGGCACTTTAATTACGTCAGGAACGGTAAAGGCCTTGTAAGAGCAGCTGAAAGGATTGGACAGTGTCTTGAAAGAAGGATATAATGTGAAAATCGACAAAAGAAAAATAAGGATAATGAAATGTAGTTGAATATAATCAGTTGATGTCGAGGGAATCAAATTAGGAAAGGAGACACTGATACTAGTAGATGAGTTTGCTATTTCGGCAGCAAAATAACCAATGATGGCCAAAGAAGAGGGAATATAAAATGTAGTCCGGCAGTGTCAAGAAAAGCATTGCTGAAGACGAGAAGTTTGTTAACATCGAAACAGATGTAGGTGTTATGAAGTGTTTTCTGAAGATATCGGTCTGGAGTAGCCATGAATGGAAGTGAAACATGGACGATTAACAGTTTAGATGAAAAGAGAACTGGAGCTTTAAAAATGTGGTGCTACGGAAGAATACTGAAGATTAGATGGATGTGCCATGTAACTAATGGGGAAGTGTTGAACAGAGCTGGGCAGGCAATAAATCTGTGGCACAACTTGATCAAAAGAAGGGGTCAGTTGATTGGACACATATTGACGCATCGAGGCATCATTAGTTTACTATTGGAGGGAAGTGTGGGGAGGGGGGTAAAAATCGTAGGTGGAGGTAAGGAGATGAATACAGTAAGCTGATTCAGAAGGATGTTCGTTGCCGTAGTAGTTCGGAGATTAACAGATTTGCACAGAATGGAGTAGCTTGGTGAGCTGCATCAAACCAGTCAGACTGAAAACCACAACAAATTAACAACAATTATTCTGAAACTGTGAGTGTTTCAGTGTTAACGTAATCTGCACATCCCGCAAAAAAAGTCCACAGCTGGTGGTTTATGTTTCTGGAACATGGAGGCCTGCCTCATCTTTTGTCCTTCAGTTCTATCAAAATATAAACAATTTTCTCGAGTGTATTTTGGACCGTTCAGCATTATTTATGATGTGAACATGTCATTGAAAAACTCACAGTTTTATTGGAGCGACAAGGACCAAACATAATCAAATTAAATTCACCATTTTACAATAGCAAGGAGACATTTGAACCAGAAATACACTCCTGGAAATTGAAATAAGAACACCGTGAATTCATTGTCCTAGGAAGGGGAAACTTTATTGACACATTCCTGGGTTCAGATACATCACATGATCACATTGACAGAACCACAGGCACATAGACACAGGCAACAGAGCATGCACAATGTCGGCTGGATGTAGTCCTGTGGAACGGCTTGCCATGCCATTTCCACCTGGCGCCTCAGTTGGATCAGCGTTCGTGCTGGACGTGCAGATCGCGTGAGACGACGCTTCATCCAGTCCCAAACATGCTCAATGGGGGACAGATCCGGAGATCTTGCTGGCCAGGGTAGTTGACTTACACCTTCTAGAGCACGTTGGGTGGCACGGGATACATGCGGACGTGCATTGTCCTGTTGGAACAGCAAGTTCCCTTGCCGGTCTAGGAATTGTAGAACGATGGGTTCGATGACGGTTTGGATGTACCGTGCACTATTCAGTGTCCCCTCGACGATCACCAGTGGTGTACGGCCAGTGTAGGAGATCGCTCCCCACACCATGATGCCGGGTGTTGGCCCTGTGTGCCTCGGTCGTATGCAGTCCTGATTGTGGCGCTCACCTGCACGGCGCCAAACACGCATACGACCATCATTGGCACCAAGGCAGAAGCGACTCTCATCACTGAAGACGACACGTCTCCATTCGTCCCTCCATTCACGCCTGTCGCGACACCACTGGAGGCGGGCTGCACGATGTTGGGGCGTGAGCGGAAGACGGCCTAACGGTGTGCGGGACCGTAGCCCAGCTTCATGGAGACGGTTGCGAATGGTCCTCACCGATACCCCAGGAGCAACAGTGTCCCTCATTTGCTGGGAAGTGGCGGTGCGGTCCCCTACGGCACTGCGTAGGATCCTACGGTCTTGGCGTGCATCCGTGCGTCGCTGCGGTCCGGTCCCTGGTCGACGGGCACGTGCACCTTCCGCCGACCACTGGCGACAACATCGATGTACTGTGGAGACCTCATGCCCCACGTGTTGAGCAATTCGGCGGTACGCCCACCCGGCCTCCCGCATGCCCACTATACGCCCTCGCTCAAAGTCCGTCAACTGCACATACGGTTCACGTCCACGCTAACGCGGCATGCTACCAGTGTTAAAGACTGCGATGGAGCTCCGTATGCCACGGCAAACTGGCTGACACTGACGGCGGCGGTGCACAAATGCTGCGCAGCTAGCGCCATTCGACGGCCAACACCGCGGTTCCTGGTGTGTCCGCTGTGCCGTGCGTGTGATCATTGCTTGTACAGCCCTCTCGCAGTGTCCGGAGCAAGTATGGTGGGTCTGACACACCGGTGTCAATGTGTTCCTTTTTCCATTTCCAGGAGTGTAGTATCGGATCATAAGATGCTGCTTGTTTTATGTCACGGCACAAGAGGATAAATTCTTGGGTACTGGCAATGGATGTCAGATTTTAGTTACACTAGTTGAGCTAAATCAGTACTAAGACTTGGTTTAAAAATCGTAAAATAATAATGCCTACGTGGAAGAGACCTCATGAATGAATACATTACCGTTCTTTGCATAGGGAAGGACATTCAAGACTGTATTATACAAAGGGAGCATTGAATAGGTTATGACTAGATTCGTGAGGCATTACTGCTATTACAGAACAGTTAAATGTCTTTGGAAAAGAACTACGACAAAGCTGTTCTTCGTGGCATGTAAGTTATATGTGACAGCAAAATACGGTCAGAGTCTTACAAGAACGGAATAAATGCAGTACCAAAAAAACGAGGGGGCTAGCAGGTGTGATAATTACCAAAGCAAAAGCTTAACAACTGACAGTTGCAAAATATTAACTCGGATTATCTGAAGTGCGACATTTTCTGGACGATTAGAGCAGTTTTCCGGTCGGGGACTTGAGTCTGGGACCATTACCTTTCGAGGGCAAGCGCATTAGCGACTGAGCTACCCAATCACGACTCACGATCTCTCTTTACACCCTTACATCTGCCAGAATATCCCCTACATTCCAAACCTCACAGAAGTTCTCGTGCATAACTAGCTCGACTACCGTTACTGGAAGAAAGAGTATTCCGGAGACAAGGCTTGGGTACAGCCTAGGGTATAATTTCTGTAAATGGCATTCAATTGGCAGTGGAGAGTGTGCTGATTTGAAATTTTCTATCAAAGCCCTAGTGGGACACGAACCTGTGATAATTGCTTTCACGCTTAAGCGCTCCACCGGATTAGCTATCCCAGCACAACTCACGATCGGCATCACAATTCACTTCAGAAGATTGGAGATAAGGTACTAGCATAAATTAAGCTGTCAGGGAGGGTCGCGAATCATGGTCGGATATATCAGTGGGTAGAACACTTGCACGCGAAAGGCAAACGTCTCAGGTTCGGGGCCCGAGCTGGCACGCAGTTTCAATCTGCCAGGAAGTCGAAAATTAGCGCACACTTCACTGCAGATTTAAAAATTCATTCTTTGTAACGGTCCCCCAATCTGTGGTAAGTCTTGTCTCCATAATATACTTTGCTCCAATAGTGCTAGTCTATCAAGTTTCGCAAGAGAACTTCTGAATGGTAGGAGATGAGATACTGCCTGAAGTAAAGCTGTGGGGACGAATCGTGATTTGTGATTGGGTAGCTCAGTCGGTAGAGCACTTGCCTCCGAAAGGCAATAGTAACGAGTTCGAGTCTCGGTCTGGCACACAGTTTCAATCTGCCACAATGTTTGATGGAATGGAAATGAAGTCCCATGCTTCTTTACAGAGCGTAGGGGAACGATGCGGGAGACCCGCACCGCCTTACTAGGCAAGGTCCTAATGGAGGTGGTTTGCCGTTGCCTTCCTCCGACCGTAATGGGGATGAATGATGATGATGAAGACGACACAACAACACCCAGTCATCTCGAGGCAGGAAAAATCCCTGACCCCGCCGGGAATCGAACCCGGGACCCCGCGCTCGGGAAGCGAGAACGCTACCGCGAGACCACGAGGGGCGGACAATGTTTGATAACAGGACGGTATTTGACAGTAATAGGCATGTAGGCAGCCAAAGATTGAAATAATGAAGGATCTTGAGAAGAGCTGCCGCCCATAAAGTCTGGCTGACGCTAAGAAAGAGCCTGGAAAGTCACCGATACCGGTGTACACTAGGTTGATGAACAAGACGTCCGCTTACAAATATGTGAGCTGTCTGTTGTACAGCTGCTTTTGCGATAAATCGGACATGCAGCCAGATATTTCAACAATAAGCTGTGGAGACTGCAGTGCTCCGAACTGTCACAGTGTAAGATATGCGGGAATGGAAGTTTTCGAGTCACACACCAGCCGCTACAAGATGGCAGATTTCTAACCTGCACAAATACTGCGAGGCATAGTTACAAAACGGCGGTCATGCATTTGGTGGAATTGCAAATACGGCCCGAAATGACAACGACACCGTATAAGTTTTAGAAGAGCTAAGGGAGGCTGAAAATGAGAAGGGGTAGTTGATCGGTCAACGAGAGAGAAATGGATACTGAGGCAGCAGTGGACATTGAAGAGACGGCGATCAGTCCGCCGGCTCCTATGGCCGAGTGGTTCTAGGCGCTTCAGTCCGGTACCGCGCTGCTGCTACGGTCGCAGGTTCGAATCCTGCCTCGGGCATCGATGTGTGTGATGTTGTTAGGTTAGTTAGGTTTAAGTAGATCGAAGTCTAGGGGACTGATGACCTCCGATGTTAAGTCCCATAGTGCTTAGAGCCATTTGAACCATTTTGAGCGATCAGTCGCTGAATTTGTCTTCTGGAGGCATTAAAACCCATTGCCCTCTCGTTTCCGGTTTTTGAATCTGAACCTTACGTTTCCCAATATTTGTCATTATTTCGTAACTTACGCTTTCCTTCTACCATGTTGAATGGAATTACTCTGCAGTTCAGTGCTTCAGTGTTAAAAATATTACTGCCCATTTTCCTTGTCTTCCTTCCGCACCCGAACATAACACGTCTTCTGCAAGGCAATTCAAACTAAACTAAATCCGTCCGAACAGTTCCCTGAAGTCCCAACGCTGCCGACCGACCTCGGTGTCATGGTTGGAGCCGTGCAGCCTCATCGAGTACCGATGTGGCCCTCAAGCGCGTGTGGTGTGCTTTCGCTAACGTTGGCAGAAGTTCCCGGAGATTACCGATGCTACTGAGAGCTGCGTGAGCGCGTGCACACGCGGCTGGCAAAGCCGCGTGAGCCACGCGGATTTCACGCGCCTGCAACCGCTTCCAAACAGGCTGCGAATTTAGAGTGTGCGCATGCACGATGCGATTCGTGTAGCCCCAGACTTAGGCGACATTGATGAGATGGCGAATAACGAATACAGATATAAATTTCTATTCGTTACTCATCTGTGAATAAAAAGTGTTATGGATAAAAGATTTATTTGAAATTCAATGGCGTTTATAGTTCCAATACTTGTCATACACTAAAGGACTGTACTTTTAGTTTCTTTTTAATTAGTATTCTGAACAACTCTGTTTTTGAAATATTTCATCAGAAACTTTATATGATTGACGGAGATTTATCGTTGTGCCACCAATGAAAATACATTCTACACATGCAATGCATTCCTGCATTTGTCTTTAATCATGACTTCCACATATGACTTATAGCCTTCTTCAGCAAAAACTGAGACATCATCACTTCCGCTGCAGTTTTTGGCAAATACATCCTTTGCCATTCCACTTTAACTACCCTTCTCGAATCACATTCCTAATAATATCTTCTTTTTATTTCATAATGTCATTCGAAGCTTGTGATCCGATTTCTTTTACATTTCTTTGGCTTTTATATGTATAATGTTTGTTTTAAGCCACGCTTGGTCATAGACAGCAATAAAGGTCGACCTTTTTGTTTTTAAACCATGGGTACGACTTGTCTACAGTAACTGAAGTTCGTATTGAAAGTGAGAAACGTCTTACAATCGTCTCTTGACAATTCCACGATACACAAATTGTAAGTGTGCTGCAATATTACGAACTATTTTATACAGAATAGAAAGTATTTAAACCGACTCTGGGAGGTTGTAGGGGAAATCAAAACAAATATTTATCCCTCATGTCATTTTTTCCTATGAGGAGTATTTAAACCGGTAGAAGAAGATTTCTCTGGCGGCAAATTATTTAAACCAACAAACACTTTTCCATTTTCTTTTGACCAAGAGACAACACATTAACACAACCCAATTTCAATTACAGTAGACTTTCAAAAATGCCTCCATTGACACATAAACAAAGGCTATACCGTCGGATCATGTTCTGTCTGACACGGACAAAAACCTCAGGAATATCCTGAATTGTTCCTGCTGCTGCTACTATCCGGGCAACAAGATCCTCTTCTGACGCAACAGGAGTTGCGTAAACAAGGTTGCGCATCTCTCCCCACACAAAAAAGTCCAGAGGGGACATATCTTGGGATAGAGCAGGCCATGGGACAGGACCATCTCTGCCAATCCACGTTTCTGGGAACCGTCGGTCGAGGAATCGACGCACACGACGACTGAAATGTGCCGGCGCCCCGTCATGCTGAAACTAAATGCGTTGTCTAGGAAGGGAGCAGGACGTCTTCCAGCAATTCTGGCAATGCTCTGGCGAGAAAACTGTAATAGTGCCTGCCATTTAACGGCCTAGGTAGCAGATACGTCTCAATTAAACAGTCCCCAACAACACCGACCCACACATTAACGAAGAACCGCACTTTATGAGCGCTAGTAACTGTGGCATGTGAGTTATGCTCACTCCCAGCATGCGAATTGTGCATGTTGAAGACTCCATCACGCCCTAACGCTGCTTCATCGGTACACAACACAGAGGATGCAAATCTAGTATGCATTTCACACTGTTCCAAGTATCACTGAGAAAACTGTGCTCTGGGTGGATAATCAACTGGTTCTAGGCTGTGGACACGCTGTAAGTGAAATTGACGTAACAATTGCTCTCGAAGAACTGTTTTTACATTGGTCTGGTTCGTCCCCATGTTACGTGTAATTGCACGAGTGCTGATTGAAGGATCCCACTCCACATGCTGCAAGACAGCTTCCTCAAATTGCAGCGTTGTTATCGTGCGACAGCGTCCCTGTCCAGGTAATCTGCTACATGACACGATCCACGCAGATGTTGGTACACAGCAGCAAAGGTCGTATGATGAGGGACACGGCGATTAGGATAATGTTGCTGATAAACCCGCTATGTACGCACCAACCATATCAGTGTACTCACTCCAGGTGTTTCGCTCCATTAGTAAACAGAGACAATGCACTACTACACTGGTGGACAGCAGTTGCCTACAACTGAAGAGCGTAATACGCCCTCTAACAACTGAAGAGCGTAATACGGCCTCCATCGGTTAAAATAATCCTCATAGGAAAAAATGACATTAGGGAAATAGACTTGTTTTGAGGTCCCCTACAACTTCCCACAGTCTGTCGGTTTAAATGCTTTTCAACCTGGATACTCGAACCCTAGTATCCCTTCCGAAATTCTTGAATCTCAAAGCTCTACGTAATAGCATAGGCCGATGTCGGATCGAAAAACCGTTCCATATTCCAACGGCAAGCCCGCTCAGAATTAATCCTAAAAAACTTTAGATGCCTCTTGACGTCCAATAGCAGTACATTAACGTTTTAGGAGACTTAAGATCAAAAGTCTGGTGACGTTAATCGTTTGGAAGCATTAAGCTCTCGTTTAGTGCACTCATTTGGTAGCACTACGACCACGAATCGTATATTGAAGCCCGTATGCTGGGTCATTGCGACAGCCAGCTGGCTCTGCGCTGCCAATTGTGAGCAGGTTGTCTCGTCCAGATGTTACGTGCCTGCCTTCAGTGTAGGCGTACTTGTCGAAGCAGCCGGATCTTGCTTGCTTCCTGAAACAAATTTCATGATGATTGTCGACAGCAAGGGAGTATTTCTGGTTTTCGGGGGCAGGGCGCACCACATGTCTATGTCTTCAAAATTATAGTCATCTTTTTCTGGCACATTAATTTGTAAAACACAGCATGCATTTATCACAGCAATTTAAAATTCATCTCGAACACCCATTGGGCGTTGTAAAATTCTACCATTTATTTGACCGAGTCTATTCCGTAAACCGCCTAGTTCGAGACAGCCGGTTTTTAAAGGTTCTTCTATTGTTTGTTAAACTCCTTCCTCGATAAGGACAAATTAAATTTTCAGATGTTCCAAATGCTTCGTATCCGCAAATGACGTACGGCATTGGTACTTACCTGTTTGATATGGGGATTTTCCCAGATATGTGTAAATTTTTTACTAACGAGATTTTCATGCAAAATTGACTGCATAAAAATAGGTAAGTCTCTATGTTTTCCGTATGCTCCAGCATATATGTAAGTAAACTTATAATCTGACGCATATAAAAGAAGTAAAATGGCGAAAAACAATTGTTATAATTATAATTAAGTACGTTTTTGTGAGAAAAAAAACATACGTTTTCCACGTCCATCTCCCTCGGCTGATCGGTCATGACTGAGCATCAGCTGGCTGACTAAACTGGCTGGTTAACATCGCGAGTGCCTAAGGCGTTATGGCCCAAAATGCAGAGACCGTCAACCTATAAGCACTTTTATGGTTCATTTGTTACACTGTAAATCAAATAAAGCTGTGCTAAACTTGGAGGATGGTTTCAGCACTGCAGTACTGCATTAGGCCTGGTAATGTTCCCTCAACTTCCTCTCACTTCCGAACTGCTGCAGGCAGTCAGAAGGGGATCTATATTTCAACACGTATTCTAAAATACGGTGCAACTTGACTTGTCATTGTTAAAGATGAAAGAAGCAACAGAGAAAATCGCAAGACCAACCGGAGATCGAACCCGAAGCCTAAATTTTGTAGTCTGGAATTTCTGCCTCTGAGCCACAAAGGCACATTTCTGGGAAATCCATTAAGAAGTTATTTACAAAACTGTAACTGCACTGAGACAAGGGAACAAATACTAATTGTTTGCAGGAAGTAAACAAATAAAATACAGTGGTTTTGTATGTTACGTGTTATTTACTTTAGAGATAATTTATTGACGAAAAAATTTGCTTGAATGACCTATTTATTCGAATAATTATCCAGATAGAAATCTTTTCGAATATTACCCATCTCTTATCACCACTACACCTTTAGCTTCCTTTCTCGTTTTGCTCATATTACTAAATGTAACGAGCTATACTACCTCACTTGTTAGATTCATTCATGGTAGCCTATGGTATAGCTTGTTTGAAGGTTTTAGTTAATTATAAACAATGTTGCCAATTATAGGCCGTTGTCACACTCTCAACGTAAATGTTTTTAATTTATTCTGATAGAAATATCTCTAAATGTGAGTGCGATTTTAGATCCAGACTGAAAGGGAACATTAATTCGTCGCCTATTATTTCCCAGTAATGTGCAGTTCCACAGCTGAAACAATGACATTCACTATTCCGTTTCCACTTAAATTTTCGTTACACTGTGGTAACACTTGATGAATCGTACGCACACACCGCATAACTTCTCCATAGAAAATGTGGAAAATCGACAGCTGAAAAGAAATTCTGATTCTAAATGCATTTGAACGCTTGCCATGGCCATTTTTGCCACTACGTTGTGTTGAAGCTGTATAGGTAGAGTCGATGTTTCCTTAACCGCATGTCACTCGGTGAACGAGCGCCGCCTCATACCGAGTGAGTGAATTGCCTGCCGCGTGCTTCCTCTTGCGCGTGCTCAGCGAGTGATGTAGACAAATACTAATCACGCGGATTCGCCATGCGGCTGCAGTACTCTAGACATGGTCAGCCGATAGGCGTCACAGGATGCGGATATGGAGGGGCAAGTGGACAACACATTGCTCTCCCTGTCGTCGGGTTCCGTGGTTGTTGCTGCTACTTCTCAACTGGCGTCAAAAGTGCGTCCCACTTGCAAGCAGCACCAGATCCCGACGATCACCCGTCCTAGAGCAAGCGAAGGCCCATAGCGTCCATATTGGAATACCTAATAGGAACAGGTGTTACCTCTGCAGCAAGATCCTTGGGCGTGTGAGAATTTTCACGGATTGCATCTTCCTACAGCGCAGACACAAGAGTGCGGTGTTGGCCACCGAGCATGCTGATGAAGGGGATTACCTTCTGCAGTCATTCAGTATCAAAATCGGTCCTGGCCCTCCATCACAGTGGTGAAAACACGAGATAGCAGCTGCCGGCTGCTAACTTGCCGCCATCCAGACTACAAGGTGCTCGACATGTCTCGCCGATCTCGCCTCTGCTGCCCGCGCCGTCACTTAGAGATTGATTGCGTCGAGAGGTGAAATGTTCATTCCCACCTCCTGCCCATGCTTAGTCAAATCACCCCTGAGATTTATGTTGGTATAAATGATTTGGCAACAAATGTAAATGTTCTATTTTTAACACTTTAATTCACCTGTCTGATTTGCATCTCATTTCCTTAAACTAACAACGTTTTTGTAGCAGATGCAATGAGATTTCATTGACAATTTGCATATAATCTGTTAGACTTTTCCCATTTATTATAGCTCCCGGGAACAACACGTTGGAGCATGGAGAGGAAGTAACATCATCTACAATCAGATTCAGGTGGAAAGATAGGCGCCGGCCGAAGTGGCCGTGCGGTTTAAGGCGCTGCAGTCTGGAACCGCAAGACCGCTACGGTCGCAGGTTCGAATCCTGCCTCGGGCGTGTTTGTGATGTCCTTAGGTTAGTTAGGTTTAACTAGTTCTAAGTTCTAGGGGACTAATGACCTCAGCAGTTGAGTCCCATAGTGCTCAGAGCCATTTGAACCATTTTTTTTTTTTTTTTGAAAGATAGGCTTTCTCCCCCGACGAAAGAAGGTAAACACCAGCCACGACCACAGCTTGATGAAGTCTATAAAACATATTTGTTGCGATATGAAATATTGTAAACTGTTTTTCTTTTCCATTGTAATTTTTATATAAGATGTAACTTAGAACTCCTTTATCTTCATGAACGTAATCTAAAATATGTAGACACCCTAGTTAAACTTAAGAAAGGGTTCTTGGGGCCCTAATCTTGCCATTTTAATTGATACAAATTATAAAAACTAATGTATGTATGTATGTATACTCATATTTCTTTCCAGGTCACTGCACATATTTCTACCAAACTTGGTACACATATCATTACTGACTAGAAAGAATCACTATGCAAGTCAGAATCACCCACATATCAAAGGGGTGGAGGTGAAAAAGCAGAGAAGGCCACTTTGCGCGAGTACCAATACTTCTGAAGACTTGAAACGAGAATTACAGATAATTTCGAACCATTATGAAAATTTTCTCTCTGACGATATCCGCAAAATGATGAAAGAAAAAAGTTTATCACTTACCACATTGCCGCTGTTTATGCGGTAAAATTTCCACACGAATCATGACATTTTAATTTATTACTTCTTCTCTACTATCTGTATTTTTGGCATGCTTTGCAGACAGTATTCACATACACCACTGAATGTACAGAAAAACTTACATCATTGTACGAGACTTAGTTTAGGAAGTATGACATCATAAACACTCCATGCGTGAAAAAATACCGCATCATGCAACACGTTTAACAGTATTGGTTCGTTGCTGTGGTGTCACCGCCAGACACCACACTTGCTAGTTGGTAGCCTTTAAATCCGCCGCGGTCCGCTAGTACACGTCGGACCCGCGTGTCGTCACTGTCAGTGATTGCAGACCGAGCGCCACCACACGGCAGGTCTGAGACGTCCTGGCACTCGCCCCAGTTGTACAGCCGACTTTGCTAGGAAAGGTTCACTGACAATTACGCTCTCATTTGCCGAGACGATAGTTAGCATAGCCTTCAGCTACGTCATTTGCTACGACCTAGCAAGGCGCCATTACCAGTTATATTGTGTAGCATGTACAGTCAAGAGCGATGTACACCAATTATAGATTAAAGTTAAGTATTCCAAGAACTACGTTCTTTTCTTTATAGGATAATTACATTACCTTGTTACAGACCTCACGCCAGACTGCGTGAGCTTTAAAAGCCTCCTCTAGCAACACGGTGTTGGCTCTTCTGCCAACACTTCAGTTGCTCAATCGGAACGCTTTTTGCAGACAGTGTCCACATTTGCCACTGAACGTATCTAAAAAGTAAATCATTGTACGACACCTAGTTAAGGAGATACGACGTCAAATACTGAGATGCGTGAAAAAGTTGGCCCATCATGTATGACGTTTTAATTTAGTACTTATCTTCTACTAACTCTGTTAGCAACATATTTCACAGACGGTAGGCTCATATACTACTGGACGTAAGTGCAGAATTATGTTCTGCATCCCATAGTTCAGGAGATACGTACATCATAACCATTGAGCTGCGTGAAAATGGAACTGAAGGGGGGAAATTCGCTAGACATACAGGTCGAATATGTGTAGAAGTACAGGTGAAATAAGCTAACTTCATGTGAAATATATTTGACGTATGCATCAATGAGCAAAGCCATGCGTGAAATCTCATCCTAAACCCCTAGAACGGCTCAAATCAAATTATGTAAACATATTAGTTACAATCTGGAAAGAGAACTGTACGGGTAAATACAAATGGCTTCCTATTGGGGTGAGTGTAATAACATGGAGAGAGAAGGGAGGGCTTGTGGATGGAGGAATAGTGAGGGCGAAGGAGGCGACAGACATAGATAGAAGGAGATAGAAGCAGGAGGAGAAGAAGAAGGACAAAGACAGGGGGAGGAATAGACAGGCAGGGAGAAGGGGGAGGACGAGATGTACAGGAAGAGGTGGGGGAGGACGTAGACAGAGAACGGAAGAGGTGGAACATGGAGAGAGAAGGGAGGACTTATGGATGGAGAAATAGCGAGGATGAAGACGACAGACATAGATAGAAAGAGATAGAAGCAGGAGGAGATGGACAGAAAAAGGGAAGAGGAGGAGAAGGACAAAGACAGGGGAAGGAATAGATAGGCAGAGAGAAGGGGGAGGACCAGATGTACAGGAAGAGTGGTGGGAGGAAGTAGACAGAGAACAGGAAGAGGTGCTGGTGCCCCATGCAGAGGGGGAGGAGAGGGTGAACACAGAAAGGAAAGGGTAGGAGGTGGTTGAGGAGCTGGGAAGGAGTAGATGAATTGTGAGTGGGGAGGAGGAGATGGACAGAGTCGAAGGAGACTATGGACAGAGGGAGAGGTAGGAGGAGATGGTTGGTTGGTTTTTTGGGGGAAGAGACCAAACTGCGAGGTCATCGGTCTCATCGGATTAGGGAAGGACGGGGAAGGAAGTCGGCCGTGCCCTTTCAAAGGAACCATCCCGCCATTTGCCTGGAGCTATTTAGGGAAATCACGGAAAACCTAAATCAGGATGGCTGGACGCGGGATTGAACCGTCGTCCTCCCGAATGCGAGTCCAGTGTGCTAACCACTGCGCCACCTCGCTCGGTAGGAGGAGATGGACAGATAGTGGTGGTGGAGGAGGTGGGGAGAGGGAAGGGGTGGTGGAGCTAAACAGAGAGGGGAGGAAAGAGGTGATAAACTAAGATGAGACTAAATACATACGCTAGCAACGCTGGACACTCAACAACTAAATAAATAAAACATAATTTTCAAAGACGCCAAGAGCAGTACATAGTAAACTGAGTGGCATATGATGACTTTGAGAGGCACCCACATGCCTTGCTCATACTGTGGCATCAAGCAGTTAGGCCTGCAAGATGAGTGGTCTGCCAAGCGAGTGGATTCATTCTTATTTATCGAGTAACATGAACTCACAATTAAGTTACAAATTATTATTCTGTATGAATATTACGCAACAGAAACGCACATCTGACTATTAGTAATTTACGCAACTCTGACTCTTCACTATGCACTGGAAATACCACATTTTCTTTCTTATTTAACGGCTTTGATCAACACGTGGCCATCGCACTGAATATGAATGGCGCACACATTATAAATTCTGGATATCATGGCAACATACAATTCGAAGGAAAAGGCCACCAGTCTTTTTCTTTTCACTATCTTATTTATTCCGATAAATTCTATAACCTAAACACACAAATTCTATAACCTACAACAATAACACATGAGAAATTCCACCCAGAGGGCATGGCTTTACATTGGTGATTCTCTATCTCATGGTCTCATAATTCTTTAACGCTACAGTGCACTTTCTGGATAGGATGGTGGATCTTTTGCTATATCTCACACTTCGACTCTCACAACCATCATCACGAAACTTTCCTCCAGACCGAGCGGTACAAAAGGAACATGCATCACCCACTACCTCTGATACTACCTTGCTACTCTCCCATGCAAACCACACATACTTAAATTTCATGAAATACACCACACCGGCAACATACAATACAAAACAAGGAATAGTCACAACGTTATAATCCCATCACCTTCAGCTTTCCCACTTCAATTAAAATTCATCCCAGTTTCACATGACACTGCCCCACTTCGTAACTTTTCTTTCCTACTACGAACTCCGGACGATATATGCACGTCTTCCTGTGCAATGCAAGCCAAGTGGCGTTGCTGGATAGACGGCTGACTCACCTTGCTTCTCTCTCAGAGTATTATAGTTTGAATCAAGCGTCACACGGAAGCATAACACGCAAAGTAATATTAAGAACATATTCATCACACACGCGAGTCCTCAACTGATACCATGGACGAGTACTTCTCTTTATCCTTTGTCTCATACACAGATTGAGACTCACACAGTACTCACCACGTGGAAGTACTCGTCTCTAATTTCAAGTCCTGCACACGCCATTTCTTAAATATTTTCAACTTATAGTACACACGCTACTAATTCAGCTTAACTTAAGCACTTGGAAGTATTTCAACTTATTGCTACACGTGGTTTCATTGTGACCGTTGGTCACTTTCGTAGATTACTACGATCCCATTAATATTACCTGCCTGACATTTAATTCTCCTCACAAAAGTTCCTGAAATAGAGAAATTATTATTCTAAACTACTCCTAAGTATTTCACATGCATACCATGTCTCCACTCTTTTGTCCTTACGGAGCACGCCTAAGACAGGTCTTACCAACACTATATCCAGCGGCAGAGTACAGAAACATGGCCGTTCTTCAGGTCATCTCGCACCTCTGTCGAGGTGGGGAAGACCATGCTACCGTATTGGTCAGCCACATTTCAGGCGCTCAAAGCTCAGGTAAGTTTCATCTCTTTGGCTCCACCAAAGGTGGCCAAAGGATCGTCTCAAAGATGATCATATATTCACATTCACTCTCTGCGGTTAGCAGACGACCACACATTCATTCATTTCAGAGATCTCACCAAACTGGATGTAGGGATTTATTTTGTGGGAGTGCACATGTGATCAATTAAATAAATAAATTGTCATTCTTTCCCACACTGGTATCCGGCTTCGCTGTATTAAATGAAATTGAGTTATTTTTCCAAAAAATATGTTGTTCTGACAAGAATAATGAAGTATGTTGTACCTATTTTCAATGTCGGGCGGTACTGTACCCTTTCAACTTTAACGAGGAACCTAAAAGGTTTTATTTTTTCACCCTGAACTGTAAATGTCGTCCCGTGCAGATTCTTCATTGGCGCATTTGATGTCTCTGTCGGTGGAAGCCAATTATCTGAAATTGCTGTCGATCAACTATGGGGTATCTATTTACTCGAAATTAACATTCAGAATGCCGTAATATCACTTTTATTCCTATTACATCAATAATGAAACACTGATGTCACAAACTACTCGTAACCGTGAGCATGCCTACCATCGAACAAGACAGGAAGAGCTGTTAACGCCACCGAGCGAGGTGGAGCAGTGGTTAAACACTGGACTCGCATTCGGGAGGACGACGGTTCAATCCCGCGTCCGGGCATCCTGATTTAGGTTTTCCGTGATTTCCCTAAATCGCTCCAGGTAAATGCCGGGATGGTTCCTTTGAAAGGGCACGGCCGACTTCCTTCTCTCATCCGATGAGACCGATGACCTCGCTGTCTGGTCTCCTTCCCCAAAGCAACCCAACCCTGTTAACGCCGACTGCTGAATTTGGCGCGCAGTCCGTATCTCTTACTAGTTTAGTCACAGTTCGTGGATTTCCGATCAAGTTCGTACTTACTAAGATATGCATTTGTTAATGAACGGGTGTGAATTTTAACGAGGAAAAATTATGACAAGTAGTTTTAAACATCCAGAGGCTCCTCCGAGTATTCATGTTGTCATAAATGACTTTAATTATTAAATATAAATAAACAAAATCGGTGACTTCGGCGCCAAGATGGCGGTACTTCCCGTCATGTACATTTCCCAGGCTGATGCTTGTTGCTACGGTCCAGCGCCGAGCCCCACCCCACTTCGTCACCTAGCCAGCCAACGTGGGAAATGCTCTCCGACTCATGGCCGGCTACGGACTACAGCACTTCCTAAGTATCGTGAATACATCAATAAGAGACAATAATTTATTAAAACTGGTAAAAATGTCTTTCTCACGTAAGAGGCACCTTACAAACTTCAATGCTCTTTCCAAATTTCTCCTTTGCTTCCTTTAGCACTTTCTCAATATACAGATTGAACAACAATAGGTTCCTTTCTGAACTGCTGCTTCCTTTCTACGTGCTTTGCCACTTATTACTGCACGTAGGTTTCTGTACAATTTGCAAATTATCCTTTGCCGCGTTTTGTCCCTGCAGTCTTCCTAGTCTTCAGGTAACGTACAGCTCAATCATTCAAGTCAGTCATGCCACCTTTACAGTACACCTGAGATTCTAGTGTGAAGCAATTCATAACGTCTAAAGGTATATTTCTTTTCTTTTTTGGATCCACGCACAGTTGAATTTTTTGGAGAAAGGATTATTGCAAAAACAAAAAACTGCAATATCAGGTAACTATATTTACTTGTTGTCAACTATAGTCATTATCTACCAAGGAAAATCGCCAAAGAGCCATATGTTTCGAGTAATTATTTTATTTACACAAGTAGTTTGGGCATCTCAGAAATGACTTTTTCAGGCCCCTGTGAACTCCACGTACAGACAGATATATCTATACCTTCATACTGGAGTCATCAGTATCTGGAGTCCGTCAATTCGTCTTTGGAGTGTTTACTTTGTAGACTTCGAAGTAAACACTCCAAAGACGACTTCATGGAATCCAGATATCGATGACTCCAGTATCCAAGTATCAATGCATCTGATTGTAAATTGAGAGCATTGGAGTGTGATGTTGCTAATATCGAGATGCCGGAACTGGTTGCCTAAACAAAATAACTACTGAATACATACGGCTGTATGGGGATTTTCCTTGGTAAATATTTGACCCGCTACTGCCTCGATTCCAAGTGGGTGACCATAGATAGTCATTATAGTCTGTACGAAAATCTGCTTCATACAAAAATACATCATTACTGCAGTAAATCAAGTGAGTGCATTTGTTAACTATAATCAGCCGGTTGGAAAAGGAAAATGGAGGTAGTGCGAGGAGGAGGATAACGTCGCTCCTATGAAGCTGGTTGTTGCAGATTTAAGACGTTTTGGTAGAATTATTATCAAGAACGATATGATCTAAATCTAATCGTCGGACCTACCAGTTCATTACCTACTGGCGTAGGGCAGTGAAGTGCACCATAGGGGCAACAATACTGCCTTATTTACGAAGATTGAAACTTTAATAGAGGCAACTATTTATTTTCAGCTCGTAAAAATAGATACGCGTTTCAAAGTTTTACTGACCTTCAAAGCAGTCACCAGCATCGTGTATAAGCCGTTGCCACCGATGTGGAAGTCGTAGGATACTCTTAGCAGTGCCAGTTGAGTTAACAGTTCGAGCGGCGCGGTCTATTGCTCGACGAATTTGTAACAGCGAAAGCCGTGAAGTGTTTCCTTCAGTTTAGAAATCTAGTTGAACTCACGAGGGCTTAAGTCAGGGGAGTGCAGTAGGTGGTATAGCACTCAGGAGCCCCATCAGTCAAACAAATCAGTAACAGCCTGCAGTGTACGTGCTTGAGTATTGTCCTGCAAAATGATGGTCAGGTCCTGCAAAAAGTGTCATCACTCTGAGCTGGTCGTAGGTTGTGTTCCAAAAATGAACGGCATAGAGACAGAAGTGATGACACTTTCTGCAGGAACTGACCATCATTTTGCAGGACGATGCTCAAGCACCTACAGTGCAAGCTGTAATGATTTGTTTGACTGATGGGGCTGCTAATTGCTATACCACTTACTGCACCCCCCCTAACGTAGCCCTCGTGAATTCAACTCGATTTTTAAACTGAAGGAAACACTTCATGGCATTCGCTTCGGAACTGCTACTAGTTCGTCGCGCAATAGGCCGCGCCGATCGAACTGTCAACACAATTGGTACTGCTAAGAGTACCCTGCGGCTTCCGCGTGACTGGCAACGGGCAATACACAATGCTGGTGACTACTTTGAAGGTCAGTAAAACTTTGAAACACGTATCTATTTTGAACGAGTTGTGAATAAATAGTTGTCACTATTAAAGTTCCAACCCTCGTACTTAGAGTCTCAAGCAAGAATGTGATTGGCTAACAGGGCTGGTCAATTTGGCGTCAATCTAGAAACTATTGACCGTTTCGATGCTCTCGACGTAGGAGAACGTTCCACTCGAATTTATTCTCGAGTGTGCAGTACACAGCAGTCGACACAGGAGAAGAGTGGTAGGAGGACGCCGATTCCCCCAGAGGTTGGTGACAGAGTGCGAAGACGCGCAACGCTGGCCTGGATTCGTGCCGCTCGTGCGCTCAAGATGGATCTACGCGCCATTAATCTGCTCCCGTGCGCCCTTGAGCCCGAGAATTCAGCCGCCTTTCTCATGGAAAGAAGCGACGGTGGTTTATTCCCAACTGGCATAATGGTGTCTTCCTTAGAGGCCGATATATCACTTGCAGGTCTTGTGCTGGTCAGAAATAGCTCACTGGTACATGCAGCCAAATATTCATTCCTTAACTTGATTATAAAGACGTCTACGAGATAAACTCAGAATTTAAAATATCGTATACATTTTTGTAGAGTCGTTAGAGCAGATAAAAAGACACTTTTCTGTTACGTGACACAAATGTCACAGGTGCACCATTTCTACGCTAGGCGTCCTCGAATGGTTTGGCGTTGGGAATTCTCTGGGCCAAAGTTCGCAGTTGTTCTGAGTGTTTCGCAAATAACACCTTGACCCTGGAATATGAATTGCAACACAATTGCATCTTACGGCTAGCAAGAGTAGGGTTTTATTTGTGCTACCAGTGGCTCAGGAGTTCTAACGGTAGAAGGTGCACTTGAAAACCGTGAAGTTGCGGGTTCGAATCCCGGACGGAGAAAAGACATCATCAGTCTGCATTTGATTTAGCGTTCACCTCTCAACGACGTGAAGAGTCGCCAAGAGCGGCACAAGCTTTGGATTCGACTTTAAATTCTAGGACCCCTTTTCTCGGTTGGATACGTGGTTTTATTTGTGCTACCAGTGGCTCAGGAGTTCTAACGGTAGAAGGTGCACTTGAAAACCGTGAAGTTGCGGGTTCAAATCCCGGACGGAGAAAAGACATCATCAGTCTGCATTTGATTTAGCGTTCACCTCTCAACGACGTGAAGAGTCGCCAAGAGCGGCACAAGCTTTGGATTCGACTTTAAATTCTAGGACCCCTTTTCTCGGTTGGATACGTGGTGTTGAATTGGACCATGTGAGATGCCGAAGTGGTGTCCAACTGAAAAACTTGCATCCAGCCATCGAACCACGCACAGTTATTACTGCTGCTAGTATCCACGTGCCTGGAGACCTATTCCAATTATTGTTGTTCATTATACATATTTTTCACATGAAAAATTCTTTTGGTTTGTATAGGGTCGTATATGGCTGAATACGCTCTGACAGAGTTGGATGAGGCACTGTCACATTTCATTTATTTATTTATTTTGTGTGTGTGAAGGGGGTGGGGGATTATGCTGTTAGGTAACGACGGTTTAGAACTGGGGTAAGGAATACATTAGGAGACCGACGGGTAGCTTTTGGAGATGAGAGGCAGCAGACGATCAATTAGATAAACGGACAAAGCCTAGAAGAAATCCTTGGAAAATACGTATTGGCCGGCCGGTGTGGCCGTGCTGTTCTAGGCGCTTCAGTCTGGAACCGCGTGGCCGCTACGGTCGCAGGTTCGAATCCTGCCTCGGGCATGGATGTGTGTGGTGTCCTTAGGTTAGTTAGGTTAAGTCCCATAGTGATCAGAGCAATTTGAACCATTTTGAACCACATTAAACTTTAATTCCACTCCCGAACCTTTCTTTTATTTCCACCATTGCTTCTTCGATGTACAGATTTAACAGTAGGGGTGAAAGACAACATCCCTGTCTTACAAACTTTTTAATCCGAGCACTTCGTTCTTGGTCCTCTACTCTTATTATTCCCTGTTGGCTCTTGTACATATTCTACATTACCCGTCTCTCCCTATATCTTAGCCGGCCGGAGTGGCCGAGCGGTTAAAGGCGCTACAGTCTGGAACCGCACGACCACTACGGTCGCAGGTTCGAATCCTGCCTCGGGCATGGATGTGTGTGATGTCCTTAGGTTAATTAAGTAGTTCTAAGTTCTAGGGGACTTATGACCACAGCAGTTGACTCCCATAGTGCTCAGAGCCATTTGAACCATTTGAACCCTATATCTTACCGCTATTTTTCTCACAGCTTGGAACGTCTTGCAGCATTTTACATTGTCGAACGTTTTTTTCAGGTCAACAAATCCTATGAACGTGCCACGATTTTTCTTCATTCTTGCTTCTGTTATCAACCGCAACGTGAGAATTACTTCTCTCGCGCCTTTACCTTCCATAAAGCCAAACTGATCATCATCTAACACATCTTGCATTTTCTTTTCCATTCTTCTGTATATTATTCTTGTAAGTAAGTTTGATACATAATCAGTTAAGACGATTGCGCGATAATTCTCGCACTTGTCAGATCTTGCAGTCTTTGGAACTGTGTGGACGAAAGTCAGATGGTATGTCGCCAGACATACATTCCACACACCAACGTGAATAGTCGTTTTGTTGCTACTTCCCGCAATGATTTCAGAAAATCTGGTGGAATGTTATCTATCCCTGCTACATATTTGATATTAAGTCCTCCAAAGCTCTCTTAAATTCCGTTACTGGATTCCTTATCTCTTCTAAATCCATTCATGTTTCTTCTTCTATCACGTCAGACAAATCTTTCCCCTCATAGAGACCTTCAATGTACTCTTTCCACCTATCCGCTCTCTCTTATGGATTTAACAATGGAATTCCCGTTACACTCTTAATGTTACCGCCCTTGCTTTTAATTTCACCTAAAGTTGTTTTGACTTTCCTATATGCTGAGTCAGTCCTTCCGACAATCATTTCTTTTTCGATTTCGTAACATTTATCTGTGCTCCTGAATCTCTTTTATTTCCATCGTTACTTGTTCGATGTATAGAATGAATAGTAGGGCGAATGACTACGTCCCGGTCTTACACCCTTTTTAATATGAGAACTTCCCCATTTCCACTCTTATTATTCCCTCTTGGCTCTCGGACATGTTGTATATAATCTGTCACTCCCTATAGCTTATCCCTACTGTCATCAGAACTTTGAACGTTTTGCACAACTTGACATCGTCGAACACTTTCTCCAGGTCGACAAATCCTATGTACGTTACTTGATTTCCCTTTAGTCTTGTTTCCAATATCAACCGCAAAGGCAGAGTTGTCTCTCTCGTGCCTTTAACTTTACTAAAGCCAAACTGATCGTAATCTAACGTATCTTCGGATTCCTTTTCCAGTCTTCTGTATATTATCCTTGTAAGCAACTTGGTTGCGTGAGCTGTTAAGCTGATTGTGTGACAATACTCGCACTTGTCAGCTCTTGTAGTCTTTGGAATTGTGTGGTTGATATTTTTCTGAAAGTAAGACGGTGTATCGCCACACTCTTACTTTCCGCACTCAACAACGTGAATAATCGTTTTGTTCCCACTTCCTTTGCTACTTTCCCCAATGATTTTAGAAGTTCGGATAGAATGTTATATATCCCTTTTGTCTTTAAATTCTAATTCTAATACTTGATCCCCTACCTCTTCTAAATCTATTCCTGTTTCTTCTTTTTCGCTTCAGGCAGATCTTCCCCCGCTTGTACTCTTTCCACCTATCCACTCTCTCCCCAGCGTTTAACAGTGAAATTCCCGTTGCACTCTTATTGTTGCTACCCTTGCTTTAATGTCACCTTTTATGTATGCTGTGTCAGTCCACCAGATCGACAGTTCTTTTTCCATTTCTTCACACTTTTCGTACAGCCATTTCACCTTAGTTTCAGTGCACATCCTATTTGTTTCATTCCTTGTATTTCTGCATTCTTGAATTTCTCTAGATATTTTTGTACTTCCCTCTTTTCATCGGTCAACTTAAGTGATGTGGTGATTAGTTCCTATGGGACCAAACTGCTGATGTCATCGGTCCCTATGCTTACACACTACGTAATGTAACTGAAACTAACTTACGCTAAGGACAACACACACACCCGTGCCCGAGGCAGGACTCTAACCTCCGACTGGGGGAGCCACGCCACAGACCACGCGGCTACTCCGCGCGACCCAACTCAAGTATTTCTTCGTTATCCACGGTATCTTCGCACTTACCCTCTCTGTACCGACGGTTTTCTCTCCAACTTTTGTGACTGTACTTTTTAGAAATTTCCATTCCTCTTCTACTGTACTGCCTAATAAGCTATGTCTTACTGTCGTATCCACAACCTTAGAGAACTGTGGGGGCATCTCTCCATTCCTTAGTACTTTCACATCCAATTTCTTTGCGTATTGAGTCACCGTGACTGATTTCTTAAACGTCAGTCTACGCTTCATCACTACTGAACTGTGATTTGTTTCTAGATCTGCTCTTGGGTACATCTTACACTCCAGTACCTTATTTCGGAATCTCTGTCTCGCCGTGATGTAATCTGACTGAATTCTTCCTGTATATTTTGGTCTTTTCCAAGTATACCTCCTCCTGTTGTGATTCTTGAACAGATTCAAGCGGTTCAAATGGCTCTAAGCACTATTGGACTCAACATCTGAGGTCATCATTCCCCCAGACTTAGAACCGAGGCAGGATTCGAATCTGCGACCGCAGTAGCAGCGCGGTTCCGGACTGAAGCGCCTAGAACCGCTCGGCCATAATGGCCGGCTCTTCAACAGAGTATGAGTTGTTAATAACTGAAATTTATTACAGAATTGAATTAGTCTTTCTCCTCTCTCATTCTTTGTCACAAGCTCATATTCTCCTGTAACCGTTTCATCTACTCCGTCCACTACAGCGGCGTTCCAGTCCCCCATGACTTAGATTTTCATCTTCCTTTACATAATGTATTACTCTTTCAATATCCTCACGTAATTTCTCTGTCCCTTCATCTTCTGCGCTTATCGTTGGCATGTATACCAGAACTACCGTTGTTCGGGTTAGTTTGCTGTCGTTTCTGCTAAAGACAACCCTACCACTGAACCGTTCACAGTAACATAGACTCTGTCCTACCTTGCTGTTCATAAACAATCTTGCTCCTGTTATACCATTTTCTACCGCTGTTGATAGTACCCTATACTCATCTGACCAGAAATCCTTGTCTTCTTTCCATTTCTATTCAATGACCATCACTGTATCTAGATTGATCGTTTGTGTTTATCTTTTCAGATTTTCTAGCTTCCCAACCAAATTCAAACAGGGATCATGATGTATTCAGTAAATTCGGTTGAGACATTGCAGGTGAGCATCGCTAGTTCTTTATACATTTGGACCCATGTTTCACCCATAAGACCGGAGAAGGAACGCTAAAACTCAGTAGGGAAACCATGAGACCCAGGCCATAGCCAGTTCGTCCACGTCGCGTCTTGGGCCCAAGCAATGGAAAATGCGACAGTATTGGGTGAACTCTCGGGCAATACCAGTTTGTGTCACAAATTGCCTTCTCTCTACCGTTTCGACTGCCGTAATGAGCGTGCGTTTGTATGTTTGCATTGACGTCTTTCTCGTGCTATGTGAGACCACGATGCTCGTTCACCTTCGACCCCACTGAGGCGGAGCAGACGGGCTTTGATGCGTTGGACGGCCCGTTGACGGTCTGGTGACGGCGGTTGCATTGCCAGTTCCCTTAACGCCGTGTAGTAAATAAAATTCTGAAGTCGTCCGTTGCCACCCGGAATCATCTGTGCCATAGTCGATAAATGACGGGTTTTGACACAACTAATCCACCACAGCAACGTGGACTGTAAGGTCGTTGGCACCGTTGACATCGGCCCAAGTATCCTCAGTGTCACGGCAACAGACCTCTTGGCGGAGGTAGGAAATGTCATGTTTCCACGTTCCCCTACTACATCTTGTCTGTTGGTGAGGTGTTGCAACGGCGCAGATATAAGCTAGGTGATCAGTAAAAGCCGTTGCCCATTTCACAGCGCCAACTGTCGACGCGCGGGGCCCTCGTGATACGTACATCCTATCTAATCGGCTGGCCGAGTGGCTGGTCGCCATGTTGTAGGATCCAGGTGTCTTGCAGGGCCAAGTCTTGTACCAGCGCGTGCAACGCTTGGCGGGGGCGAAGTGCGTTTATTGGTCCTCGGGCCACCGTACACAACTGAAATAGTCGACCACTACGTAATGCTCCGCATATCCTTCAAACAATGAGGTCACCTCCTCGTAGAATATGATGGTCCTTTCTCGGCGCTTTGACGAACCGGATGACGCATAAACGTTCACCAAACGGTGGGCACCGACCATCAGCTCTACACTGTACCCCGACGGAAGGCGAGCCACGTCCAACTCATCAGTCTCTTCCGTTAACAGTACGGCTGAACCACCACTACCTTCGCCAGCTGGTAAACTATAAGCGCCATAACCATAAAAGTCTAATTTTACATCAGGTCACCCCTGTTGGAAAAACAACATGGCCGTATCATAGTCCTTAAAATTTCTAGTTTTATTGGGGAGCGAATGCTGTAGATGTTAACGGTACCAATATGGTATACTTGTGACATCACAATTAATTAGGTGGGCTCCGAACAGTCACAGCATCGCCGTGACCGTGGACTTATCGCCGTCCCATCAACAAGGCGGCCGACACGCAAGTTCAAGTTTACCTTACGTGCGGGACCCGACTAAGTGTCGGCGAAGGGCATCGGTTAGTTACCTGTCTCCCGCATCACACCTTTTAGTTCTATGTTTTTAGTACAGTCTTCCAACGAGTACTGTGGGACGGATTCCGTCAGCTGGTGTGCACCAGTCCCCGCAATTGTGGGGTCATCCTGATGTACAGTAGCCTCCATCTCACTGCCACACATTGCGTGCTCGAGGTCGGCCTGTGGCAGCTGGGTGCCGGGAGTGGCTGCATCTAACACAGCTGGCAGGGACGTATTGGGATCTTCCTCGTCCACCTGCTGCGCACTCACCTCGTGCAGCCTTTCTTCTGTGGACTGCCATCTGTTCTTACGCCGTTTTAAAGGACTTCTGTTTGCGTTGGTGCTTCTCCGCATCAGGCGTGAGTCGAGATTCGGGATTTTCCTCATAAAGAGTCGGCTGTTGCATTATTTGTTCCCGATCCCGATCTAGTTGTGGGGACAAAGGACGGAATGTTTCTGGATCAAATGTGTCTGTTGCAGTATTGGATCAAGGGAGAACTCAAGTCACCTGAGTTGGGGGCCGGTTGTGATCGACATCTACCGGGTGATCAAAAAGTCAATATAAATTTGAAAACTTAATAAACCACGGAATAATGTAGATAGAGAGGTAAAAATTGACACACATGCTGCCGGCCGAAGTGGCCGAGCGGTTCTAGGCGCGACCGCTGGAGCTGCGTGACCGCTACGGTCGCAGGTTCGAGTCCTGCCTCGAGCATGGATGTGTGTCATGTCCTTAAGTTAGTTAGGTTTAATAAGTTCTAAGTTCTAGTGGGCTGATGACCACAGCAGTTAAATCCCATAGTGCTCAGAGTCATTTGAACTATTTGACAAACATGCATGGTATGACATGGGGTTTTATTAGCACAAAAAAAAAGTTCACAGAATGTTCGACAGACGCCGCTGGACAGCAAAACGTCAGTGACTGCGCATGATAATCGTGTATAAAAGGAGCTGTAATGAGAGAGAGAATCAGATGCGCCAGCAGTCGCAGCATGTTGGCGTTACCTGAAAAAGCGCTTTTAGTGAAGCTGTATTTTCAGAATGGGAAATGTGCTAGTTCAGCGTTACGATCCCATCGCCATAGGAAGGGGATTCGAACGGGTAAAGGTCCGTTGACAAATGCAACTGTGGCGAGAATGATTTCGAAGTTCGAAGTCGCGGGTTGTTTAGACGATATACCCCGTAGTGGCCGAACGAGCACAAGGCGTAATGTTGCTGAGACAGTTCAGGTAGAAATTGAGACTGTAGCGGGTTCGTCAATGCACGGGGAAGTCAGCTCTCGGGCAGTCGCACGTCGCACCGGCATTCCATACACTACTGTTTGGTTGACACTTAGGCGTACCCTCCGGTGCTATCTGCACAAAATCCATCGGCATCATGAGCTGTTACCTGGCGATTTAGTGAAGCGGAGGGCATTTGCCGTGTGGGCGTTTCAAAAGATGGCGGAAGATGACGATTGGTTGAGTAACGTGTTGTGGACCGACGATGCTCATTTCACGCTCCGAGGATCTGATAACGCCCACAACAGCAGAATTTGGGCTACCATAAATCCTAGAACTGTCGTGGAAAATCCGTTCCACGACGAGAAAGTCACGGTATGGGTTGGATTTATGACATCTACCGTTATCGGGCCTGTGTTCTTCGAGGAAATGCGTGATTCTGGTTTTGTAACTGCTACCGTGATGGGTGAGAGATACGCCGATATGTTACAGAATCGCATCATCCCCAGCCTGGCTGATAAACACCTGCTGGAACGTACGATGTTTATGCAGGATGGCGCTCCACCCCATATTGCTAGACGCGTGAAAGATATCTTGAGCGCGTCGTTTGCTGATGATCGTGTGCTCAGCCGCCACTTTAGTCATGCTTGGCCTCCTAGATCCCCAGACCTCAGTCCGAGCGAGTATTGGCTTTGGGGTTACCTGAAGTCGCAAATACATCGTGATTGACCGTCATCTCTAGGGATGCTGAAAGACAACATCCGACGCCAGTGCCTCACCATAACTACGGACATGCTTTACAGTGCTGTTCACATTATTCTTCGACTACAGGTATGGTTGAGGAATGATGGTGGACATATTCAGCATTTCCTATAAAGGACATCATTTTTGGTTTGTCTTACTTTGTTATGCTAATTATTGCTGTTCTGATCAGATGAAGCGCCATCTGTCCGACATTTTTTGAACTTTTGTATTTTGTTTTGGTTCTAATAAAGCCCCATGCCATTCCAAGCATGTGTGTCAATTTGTACCTCTCTATCTACATTACTCCGCGATTTATTCCGTTTTCAAATTTATACTGACTTTTTGATCGCCCGGTACATCATTTCTCAATGCCTCTACATATGTGAAAGAGAGGATCTACGGCGTCAGTGTCTATTCTGCAGGAGATACCTGTACGAGACATCTCTGAAGGCACTCTGAACGAAAATATCCTCCTTGTCAACAACCGACGCAGGTTCTCAGTTGTCCTTCATAAATGGCGACTGAGCAACATCCAACGATGTACACTTATGAAGGAGTTCAATATTAACTTGACGCATTCCACTGAGTACGGGATACGTCTCAAAATTTTTCCACTTTCCTCCATATGACTAAGAACAGTACCACACAGCCGTAAAGCGTCTCAGACCAGAGTGGCAGAGACTTTGAAGAGAAGTTCAGAAACGCCCACCTTTCGAACTCTTAGACCAGCACGATCAGCTGCCACCACACTCACGTTTCCGTCAGAATGGCAAAAGCAGAGGCAGTTCTGCGTGGCGCCTGTCACAAGCCGCTTCTTCTATGAACATCAAATGGTTCAAATGGCTCTGAGCACTATGGGACTTAACATCTGTGGTCATCAGTCCCCTAGAACTTAGAACTAATTAAACCTAACTAACCTAATGACATCACACACATCCATGCCCGAGGCAGGATTCGAACCTGCGACCGTAGCGGTCGCGCGGTTCCGGACTGTAGTGCCTAGAACCGCTCGGCCACTCCGGCCGGCTATATGAACATCAGGTAAACCGTACTGGCGACAACTGACAGACTTATTCCTAGCATATCTTGTTGGTCTAAATGCACCACATCATGCAAAAAACCTTCAATTTCATGAGCTTACAGCCGGGTGTGTTGTGCGTTGAACGTAAGCTTGATCATCGCCTTTTGGTACGAAAGAGGCATCGTGCTTCGAGTCGATCTCAGTAACACTACACAACTCCGCGTAAGTAAACCAACACTCGCAAGCGAAGCGAAACTGGGAGAGCAGACTATGTCCGCGCTACTACAGAGCCAAAGGCCAGCTGACCCCTAGGTCACTGGGAGATACTGAGCTTCATTGATGAAGGGGGACAGTACAAAAAACGCTACAAATGAAGCAGGCGCAAGGCAATACAAACGTCAAAAAAATGTGATTGATAGGAAGGGCAAAACGGTTAAGCAGAAATATCTAGTGGACAAATGTAAGCATTTAGGAGCATATTTCACTAAGGCAATGATAGGTATGTCATACTCGAAAATTAAACAGACATTTGATGAAAACAGAAGCGACTTTATGAATATCAAGAGCTCAGAAGGAAAACTAGCCCTAAGCAAAGAAGGGAAAGCTAAAAATGGTTCAAATGGCTCTGAGCACTATGGGACTCAACTGCTGAGGTCATTAGTCCCCTAGAACTTAGAACTAGTTAAACCTAACTAACCTAAGGACGTCACACACATCCATGCCCGAGGCAGGATTCGAACCTGCGACCGTAGCGGTCTCGCGCTAAAAACTGGAAGGAGTATATAGAGGGTTTGTGCAATGAAGATTGACTTGAAAGTAATATTATAGAAATGAAAGAGGACGCAGATGAAGATGAGATAGCGTGAAGAATTTGACAGATCACTAACAGACCCAAATCAAAACAAGGCCCCGGGAGCAGGCGTCATTCCGCCAGGACTATTCATAACCTAGGGAGAGCCAGTCATGACAAAACTATTCCATGTGGTATGCAACATGTATAAGACAGGCGAAATACCCTAAGACTTTAGAAGAAAGCCTTAATTTTAATTCCAAAGAATACAGTTGCTGACAGATTAGAAAGTTAGCTAATTGTCAGTTTAATATGTCATGATTGCAAAATATTTCTTTTCAGAAGACTGGCAAAAATAGTAAAAGGTCCTCGGGGAAGGTCAGTCTCGATTCCGGAGAAATGGAGGAAACCGCAAGGCATTACTGTCCCTGTCACTTCAGGGTGGCCACGAAATGTGTTACCATTTTGTTTTTGAATATAAACTTTATTGTCAATACAATCTGAAAGGAACATATACTACAATGAAGAGCCGTCCATGGAGATTTGTTCTATCTCAGCACATCCTCAATATTTCCCCATTTCGTTTCCTAACTTCCTTCAAACGAGCACTGAAGTTAATGATTACACTATGCACATGTCTTCCGTAATTTCACTGCAAGCTTGAAGAATAAGTCTTCTGAGCTCCATTAAATCACGTCGACGTTTCGGGAAAATTTTTTGCTTTAGATATCCCCAAAGAAAAAAGTCACATCGATTGAGGTCTGGACTACTGGGGGGCCACTATGTCCGTTATTGAAGCGACCTGGAAACCTGAATAAAATGATCCACATGTCGAAATGCTCGTGTAAAAGCTCCAACATAGTGTTTGTAATATGTGGCCTTGCTCCATCTTGCATGAACCACTGCGTGTTGAAGGGCAAGGCAGTAGCAAGAAGCTGTGGAATGAAGCTATTGCGAAGCATGCTCAAATAACGCTCGCTGTTCACAGTTTCTTCAAAGAAAAAGTGTCCGTGACTGGAAATTGCTGCCCACGCTCCTCGGAGCATAATGTTGTCGTTCATGAAGCACTTGTGGGTTTTCAGTGGCCCAAAAGCGTACATTTTCTTTGTTAACCACACCGTCTAAATGAAAATGCGCCTCGTGTGAAAACCAAACGTTGTTGAGAGTTTCTTCCCTATCCTCCGCCCACTGAGCAAACAGTAGTCTTTGCCGCTTGTGTTCTTCAGTGAGCTTCTGTGCACATGTCATCTTGTATCGGTACTTATGGAGGTCAGTTTTAAGAATGCGTTGAACGGAGCGTCTGGATATTCCCAGTTGCACTGCTGCCTTTCTACACGATTTCCCGCGACTTCTCTGTACAGCAACTCGTACCGCTTCAATATTCTCCGGCGAACAAACAGGCTTAGGTAGAGGTCGCTTCGCTTCCAATACTGTTCCTTCTTGTACAAATTTATCTTACAGCCTGTGGACGGTCTTCTTGCAAGGGACCCATCGTGTGTTAAACTGTTGTCGAAAACGCCTCTGAGTCACAACAAGGATTTCCGTTTCATTAAAAAGTAACACAAGTACCGATCGTTGCTGTGACGTTAGTCTTCCATTGTCAGCCATTGCTGCTTACTAGTCTCCTAGCGGCAGTATCGTGAATTGCACGTCATTTCGTAACTCATTTTTTTTTCAAGCTCTGCTGGTACAGCTGTATAGATCCCAGTGGGATCTAATGTGCGTTGTAAATTGTAAAAGAGACAGTTGGTAACACATTTTGTGCGCCACCCTGTTTCTTAGAAGATGGGCTAAGGAAAGGCAAACTTGGGTTTACACCATTTAGAGACGTAGGGAAAGATTCTGACAATGCTGACTGGAATACTCTCTTCGAAATTCTGAAGGTAGCAGGGATAAAATACAGGGAACGAAAGGCTATTTACAACATGTTCAGAGAAGACGGCAGTTATAAGAGTCGAGGGGCACGAAACGGAAACAGTAGTTGAGAAAGGAGTAAGACGGAATTGTAGCCTACCCACGACGTCATTCAATCTGTACATTGTGTAAGCAGTAAAGGAAACGAAAGAAAAATTTGCAGTAGGAATTTAAGTTCAGGGAGATGAAATAAAAACCCTGAGGTTTGCCGACGACATTGAAGTTTCGTCAGCGACAGCAAATTACTTGAAAGAGCCGTTGAACAGAGTGCACAATGACTTGACAAAAGCAAAATAATGATAATGGAACGCAGTCGAATTAAATCAGATGATGCTGACGGAATTAGTTTAGGAGGAGGAGGAGGAGGGGGACGAGGAGATTACTGTTTAACGTCCCGTCGACAACGAGGTCATTAGAGACGGAGCACAAGCTCGGATTAGGGAAGGATGGGGAAGGAAATCGGCCGTGCCCTTTCTAAGAAACCATCCCGGCATTTGCCTGAAGCGATTTAGGAAAACCTAAATCAGGATGGCCGGACGCGGGATTGAACCGTCGTCCTCCCGAATGCGAGTGTGCTAACCACTGCGCCACCTCGCTCGGTTTAGTTTAGGAAATGGGGCACTTAAAAAAGTACATGAGTTTTGTTATTAGTGTAGCGAAATAACTGATAGTGGCCTAAGCAGAGAGGGTACAAAATGTAGGTTGACAATGACAGGAAAAGCATATCTGAAGAGAAGGATATAAGTTTAAGTGTTAGGAACTCTTCTGAAAGTACATGTATGTAGTGTAGCTATGTATGGAAGTGAGCATGAGCGATAAATAGTTTAGACAAGAAAGGAAGACAAGCTTTTGAAATGTGGTGCTACGGAAGAATGGTGATGATTAGGTGGGTAGATCATGTAACTAACGGGAAGTCACTTAGAGAGAATTAGGGAGAAAATAAATTTTTGGCACAACCTGACTAGAAGAAGGGATCAGTTGATAGGACACATTTTGATACATCTAGGGATTACTGGAGGAAGTGTGGAGGATGAAAATCGCAGAACGGGGGGGGGGGGGGGGGGGAGATGAATGCAGTAAGCAGATACAGAAAGTTGTAAGTTGCAGTAGTTACTGGAGATGAGGAGGCTTGCATGGGATGGTGCAGCATGGGCAGCTGCGTCAAACCACTCTTCGTAGTGAATACCACAACAGCAATATTAAAGTAACATAAAGCCTGGATCCAGTTTCTTGCTGTTCTTCATAGGGAAGAAAAGATGAAAATTACTTAAGTCTGTTCTTACCTTACGAGAGTAAATTTGGCTAGGTTTATTTTTAAGGCAACATCTTTGAAACTGTGATTACTGGTCGTCATGAAGATGGCTGTGAGCTTCAGAGACGTTTCTCTTGTTTGAAGAAGGGCGTCAGGAGCGCAAGGATGGTTTCTTGGAAAGTCATTGGCGCTTACGACCAAGCAGTACATGGCAGCCTAGCAGATCAGGACAGTTCCCCCCTACCTCGCTGTAAGGCAAACAGCTTTTGGTAGGAACGGCCATTTTAGGTAGCACCAGAAAATAGTGCCTAAATTACAAAATTTTTTGGACTCACGTGCCAACTTGCTGATGAACTGCCTGTTCGCTTCTGTTTCGGGTTCTTCGGTCGATGGTTGTTTGATGATTTTTCTGATGTTTCGTACAGCATGAATGGCAGAAATTGTCAAAGCATGACCCTCCATTGCTGCTGGTGGACTGGGGTCGAGCTCACAGCAGCAGATTATACATTCCTGATGTGCCAACGGCCGAGTGCTTTTCCATGGGCATTCCCAGTGTGCTACCTGCAACCGTCGTTCGCTAGAGCACAGTAAAGGCCAGTTCCCACTATAGCGCGGCAGCGTGTCGTGCGGCAACGGCAGCGGCGAGCGTTTTCCGCTTTGATGCGGTGGCTCGCGGAATAGGCGTTCCCATCTGGAAGCGGCAGATGCTAGCGGTAGCCAATGACGGACAGCCACTGAGGTATGGGGTGGGACCCACTGAAACACCTGGTGCGTTTCATTAACTATATCTTACACCCACATGAAGGAAAGACGAAGTTGGGTGAAGAGATACCAATTTTTCATTTTCTGTACCAATGTGCTCTTTCACATGTTTCATTATTCGTGTTTCCTCATTTCATCATAAGCAGATTTCATGACTACCGATGATTGTTCACTATCTCCTAACACATTGAGACAATGTACGATAAGAGAGATTATTCAGATAGTTAAGCGAGACAAAAATTAAAAATGTGATACGGTAGCAGGTACAGGAAAACAGTAAGAACACAAAGGCTAGGGGGAAGGGATGAAAGTGGAAACCACCTGGTAGAATTTCCCACAGAACATAATGTAATCATCGCCATCGATTTGCTTAAGAATCGCGAAAGAATAATATATATTTTGAACACAGTTTTTCAGAACCATATGTTAAATTATAAGACATTTCCCGGTGCAGACGCAAACCTACAATAATTTATTTGTTACGAGCTGCAGTTTACAACTAAAGAGACAGTAAACCGTAGCAAATTAAGGAAATGGAACTTGAATAAGTCAAGACCCACAGTTTTTCGATACTCTTAAAGTTACCGTAATGCAACGACTGACTGAAACAGAGGAAGGAATCCGCTAGAATACGAATGGATATCTTTGAGAGAAGAAGTGGTGAATGCAGCAGAGTATGTGAACGGGAAAAAGGTACAGTATAAATCGTTCGATAAAACGAGATATATTAAATTTGATAAGAGGGAAAAATATAAAAATGCGCCAAATAAAGGAGGCTATGGGAAATAGAAATGTCTAAATATGACGATGACAGGAAGTCCAAAACTGCAAGGCGATTTTGCACTTGGAAAACATAGGAGAATGAAAATGATAAAGAAAACTTTGCTCAAAGGAGAAGCAACTGTCAAGAACTCATCTGGCAAGCCAGAACTAAGCAAATAAGAGAAGGCTAGAAAGTGGAAGAAATATGTAGTGAGGATAGGGGGAGGGGTTGTACAAACTAACATAAGCACAATGTTAGATTCCTGTGAGATGTCTGAACATGCAAGGCAATATTGATCCTACCACTTAGCTAAGTAGACACACTGAAGAACTGTGAAACTGTGTTTATAGCATTTGCATGTTTAGAGAAAGGTTTTGACAATCTTAACTAAAACATTCTTTGAAGCTCTGGAGATGTCATCGATAAAACGTAGGGCCACAAGATTATCTACAACTCGTACAGAAAACAAACTGCATTTCTAAGACTTCAATGACTTGAAAGAGAAGCAGTAATTGAGAAGGCAGAAGTAGAGAGGATATAAAATGAAGACTGTCAATAGCAAGAAATTTTGTTCACATCGAATATAAATTGTAATGGTTCAAATGGCTCTGAGCACTATGGGACTTAACATCTGTGGTCATCAGTCCCCTAGAACTTAGAACTACTTAAACCTAACTAACCTAAGGACATCACACATATCCATGCCCGAGGCAGGATTCGAACCTGAATTGTAATGGTTGAGTACTATTTTACAAAGGTGTGGAGTGCGGCATTTGTGTGGACTGCAGCCTTGTATGTAAGTGAAACGTGGACGATGAACAGTTCTGTCAAGAAGACAATGGACGCTTTCAAAACATGGAGGTACAGAATCAAATAGAGGAGGAAGAGGAAATTATGGCACAACTTTGACTACAAGAGGGGTTAGTTGACAGGACATATTATGAGGCATCAAAGAGTGAGGACAAAGGGGTTGGGTGATAGTATTCTGATAATAATCATCTGTTGTAATACTATTCTACTATTTTATCTATTAATGTAAGCAGCGAATTTACTCTTCCATGCACTCCTCCACAAAACATTTAAACCAAAACTGAAATCAGCTGAACACCAAATCTTTCAACCACTGGCAACTACTGCATTCACTTTCAACTTTCTATAACTATCACTGGCTAGCCACACACACATACAGATATAAGGAGAACAGAAATAAACAAACATTAGTTTTCAGCATATAATTCTTTAGGTTGGCAACATGTACATAAACAAACCAAACAGGAACGGACATGAAGTAAACACACTGTAGTTACTACTTGAAATCAGTGTTTTCTGTAAAATGTCTACAGCTAGTGACAGGAGAAAAATGAGCGAACCTGAAAATGCGCTTATGTTCCATAATCTAAGTTTTAGTTCAACCTCCAGCATGTGACGAGGTGAGGGTAAACGCAGATATCGGCCAAAAACTCGATTCACTGTAAGTAATCAGTTATTCACGTAAAAAAAGATGTCAACTGCAAGTAACACATATCAAAACAAAACTGAATCATTCTAGATTCCACCGAAGATGCCTTAAAGTAAAACACAAAACGCGTCTTGAACCAATAAAGTACACTAGATAAAGAAAAAAACGTTTGTTACTTACCAAAGGAAATAATCAATAGCTGTAGATACTTAGCAAATTACATCTTATGACATACAAGCGAATTAGTTTCGGTTTAACTTCTCATTCCACATGCTATTAAATACTGTTTAAAAAAATTCATTTATCCCTTCTGAAAAACTGTAGTTACTTGCATATCTCGGTAGATAAACAGATATTGGATGTTTATCATGCGACGAAATACATGACTTTTTACAAGTTATCGTTTGCAAAAAAACACGTTTCGATTTCTTGAACCTTTTACGAAATTTGCGGTTGATACAACCACATGGTTTACGACGAGCAGGACGAAGTATCAGTCGCGTCGCGAGCGACCCGCGCGCGATCACCGCACAGCCTGTCCGCCGACATATAATTCAATATCTCGAGAACGGTGATAGCTATCATTCTGCTCTCAGCTTTAAAAACAATTTCGATATGTTGACTAAATTTCATACACAATAATGTATTACCTAAAATGAACTGTACGCAAAGTCCACGCAATGCGTTTTTACCTCTGCACACTCATTAAAATTTCGTGTAAAGGTTTACGTAAATGCGATACAGCAAGTAACCACGACGAATAACGAAAAGAAATTCAGTCCTATATCGAGAGAAGATATCAGGCTGTAACATACCCAAGAATCAAAGTTTTCTACCGAACAGTTTCCTTGGAATCGGATGATAAGTATTTCAGAGCTGCCGCCTCGTCCGCGCCAGCGGTTCGGCGAAAGTTCGTGTGGCCCAGGGTGCCGTACCTGACGTCACGCTCAGCGCGTTCTGTGTTTGGCGGCGCGGACCTGGAGCGCGGCACGCGGCAGCGCAAGCGGTTCGACATGGGCAAACCGCGACGCAGAGCCCAACGCGCCGTGCCGCTGACGCCGTTTAGGCCGGTTCCCACTAGAGCGCGGCAGCGCGTCGTGCGGCAACGGCAGCGGCAAGCGTTTTCCGCTTTGACGCGGCGGCTCGTGGAATTGGCGTTCCCATCTGGAAGCGGCAGACGCGAGCGGTAGCCAATGACGGACAGCCACTGAGGTACGGGGCGGGACCCAACGAAACGACCGGTGTGTTTGATTAACTATATCTTACACCTGCATGAAGGAAAGACGAAGTTGGGTGAAGACATACCAATTTTTCATTTTCTGTACAATGTATTCTTTCACATATTTCATTATTCATGTTTTCTCATTTCAACATAAACAGATTTCATAACTACTGTTCATGATTGTTCACTATCTCCTAACACATTGAAACAACGTACGATAAAAGAAATTATTCTGATAGTTAAGCGAAACAAACATTTAAAATGTGATACGGTAGCAGATACACGAAAATAGTAGGAACACATAGGCTAGGTGGAAGGGATGAAAGTGGAAGCTATCTGATAGAATTTCCCACAGAGCATAATGTAATCATTGCCAGCACCTTGCTTAAGAATCACGAAAGAATAATACACATTTGGAACAGAGTTTTCGAAACCAGATTTTAAATTGTAAGGCATTTCCTGGTGCAGACGCAAACCTGACTGAAGACTGTCAATAGCAAGAAAAGCGTTCTGAAAAAGAAAATTTGTTCACATCGAAAACAAATTCTAATGGTTGGATACTATTTTACAAAGGTATTTGTGTGGAGTGCAGCCTTGTATGTAAGTGAAACGTGGACGATGAACAGTTCTGTCAAGAAGACAAACGATGCTTTCAAAACGTGGTGATCAATAAGAATGCTGAAGATTAGATACGAGAATCGTGTAACTAAAGAAGAGGTACAGAATTAAGTAGAGGAGGAAGAGGAAATTACGGCACAACTTTGACAACAATAGGGGTTAGTTGACAGGATGTGTATTATGGGGCGTTAAAGAGTGAGGACAAAGGGGTTGGGTGATAGTATTCTGATAATAATCATCTGTTGTAATACTATTCTACTATTTTATCTATTAATGTAAGAAGTGAATTTACTCTTCCATGCACTCCTCCACAAAACATTTAAACCAAAACCGAAATCAGCTGAACACCAAATCCTTGAACCACTGTCTGACAACTACTGGATTCACTTTCAACTTTCTATAACTATCACTGGCTAGCCACACACACATACAGATATAAGGAGAACAAAAACATTAGTTTTCAGCATATATTTCTGCAGGTTGGCAAAATGTACATAAACAAACCAGACAGGAAGGGACATGAGGTGAACACACTGTAGTTACGACTTCAAATCAGAGTTTTCAGTAAAACGTCTACTGCTAGTGACAGAAGAAAAAAGAGCGAACATGAAAATGTGCTTATGTTCCATAATCTAAGTTTTAGTTCAATCTCCAGCATGTGACCAGGTGAGGGGAATCGTATATGTCCGCCAAAAACTCGAGTCACTGTAAGTAATCAGTCATTCACGTAAAAAAAGATGTGAACTGTTTTATAATCTGTAAGTAACACATACCAAAACAAAACTGAATCATTCTAGATTCCACCGAAGATGCCTTAAAGTAAAAGGCGAAACGCGTCTTGAATCAGTAAAGTACACTGGATAAAGAAAAAAAAGTTTGTTACTTACCAAAGGAAATAATCAATAGCTTTAGGTATTTAGTAAATTACATCTTATGACATGCCAGCAAATTAGTTTCGGTTTAACGTCTCATTCCACATGCTATTCAATGCCGTTTAAAAAAAGTCATCTATCTCTTCTGAAATACTGTAGTTACATTCATATCTCGGTAGATAAACAGATTTAGGATATTTATCATGCGACGAAATACATGACCTTTCACAAGTTACCGTTTGCAAAAAAAACATGTTTCGATTTCTTGAACCGTTTAAGAAATTTGCGGTTGATACAACCACATGGTTTACGACGAGCAGGACGAAGTACCGGTCGCGTCGCGAGCAACCGGAGCGCGGTCACGGCACAGCCCGTCCGCCGACATATCATTCAACATCTCGAGAATGGTGATAGCTATCGATCTGCTCTCAGCTTTAAAAACAATTTCGATATGTTGACTAAATTTCGTATGCAATAATGTATTATCTAAATTGAACTGTACGCAAAGTCCACGCAATGCGTTTTTACCTCTGCACACTCATTAAAATTTCGTGTAAAGGTTTACATAAATGCGATACAGCAAGTAACCACGACGAATAACGAAAAGAAATTCGGTCCTTTATCGAGAGAAGATATCAGGCTGTAGTATGCCCAAGAAGCACATTTTTCTGCCAAACAGTTTCCTTGGAATCGGATGATAAGTATTTCATAGCTGCCGCCGCGTCTGCGCCAGCTGTTCGGTGAAATTTCATGTGGCCCGGGGTTCCGTTCCTGACGTCACGATCAGCCCGTTCTGTGATTGGCGGCGCGGACCTGGAGCGCGGCACGCGGCAGCGGAAGCGGTTCGACATGGGCAAACCGCGGCGCAGAGCCCGCCGCGCCGTGCCGCTGACGCCGTTTCCAAGTTCCTAGTGGGAACCGGCCTTTTCCATGGCAACCGCGTCGCTGACGCGCGGTTTTGACGCGCGGCAGCCCTAGTGGGAACCAGCCTTAATGTAGGAACCGTTCACCTTAAGCCTTTTTTCTTTCTTATTTAAGTTATTCTTATGTTTGTGTATTTCTATAGCTTCTCTGAACAAGCGTGTGTGACAGGACTCCTCTACAGCCAGAAGCTCGGTGTCAACGAATTTTATTATGTGGTCGGTCACACAGTGCGTGCTCCGCCCCGGCCGATTCTCCAACTGCCCCAACTTGCAGTGCCGCAAATTTTCCGTGATTCTGATCACATTCTGATTGATTGTCTAGTCATTCCTACATAGATTTTTCCATATGTACATGATACACGGTATATTCCCGACATTACAAATGGGTCTATTTTTTTCCTTTGCCGATCTCAGAGATTCTTTGATCCTCTTTGTAGGTTTATAAATAGTTGTTGCACTTTGTTGCCAGGCACTCCATAGCTCCAGACTATGAAGGTATTGTCGACATATCTGCACCATACCTTAGATCTGGCCAGCCGAAGTGGCCAAGCGGTTCTAGGTGCTACAGTCTGGAACCGCGCGACCGCTACGGTCGCAGGTTCGAATCCTGCCTCGGGCATGTATGTGTGTGATGTCCTTAGTTAGGTTTAAATAGTTCTAGGTTCTAGGGGACTGATGACCTCAGAAGTTAAGTCCCATAGTGCTCAGAGCCATATGAACCATTTTGAGCCTTAGATTTGACGGGCTCTGGACTTGGCACTTGTAAACCTTAGGTGCGGTACAGATATGCCGATGATACCTTCGTTTTATGGATCCATGGTAGGAAACAGTGCGATATCTTCCTAAACCATGTGAACAGCCTGCATACCAACACTAAATTTACCAGAATGTAGAAAAGGACTAGCAGCTACTGTTCCTAGATGGGCTGATATCGAGGGATGGTGAAAACCTCAGACACATCATGTATGGAGAACCGTCATGCATGGACCGGTACCTACACAAACTGTGGAGTCACCACTCACTTTAACTTGTAAGCCTTACAGTTCTCTTCCTGGCCATGCATCTGCTAAATTAAATCTATCCTCTGCAAGTGGTCGTTATTGCTAGCCCACACATGAGGTTATCACTTTCATCAGAATCTTCAATAAAAATTAAATGCTGGGAAGAATTTACAAAAAGATGCCTCTGTGGTTATTGTAATCAATTAGCGATGGGTGATTTATATGAACGAATGTGGGCTTCATCTTTCACAAAAATGGCAAGAGTTTATTAATCATAAAATAGAACAAACAAAACAAGTGAAGTGAGATGACAAGTAAATCACGAACTTTTACCAACAGAAACAGACGTAACAGATAATTATCACTCCACTGGGTGGCGTTTCGTCGGCAAAGATTAATGTTTATCTCTGTGATCTATTTACCCTGGCTCAAAACATGGATAATGCTATCTGAAATTACCTAACGCTGAATAGTCTTTGATGAGCTTATTCTACACAGAAATTACACTGTGTCAGTGCAGCTGAGAACAATTGTCGAGACTGATACTGTTTGCCCTAACGGGCTGGAGCAGAAATGCTATACCCCTTTCTCTGTGCCTAGCGCATTCTCAGGTGATGGTCCTGGTGTAACAGTCTGAAGAGTAGCGGTGTTCGGCGCCTGTAATTTCTTACTGCAGACACGATATATGCAAAGTCCCAGGCAGGTCGTAATTACTCTCTAAGGGAGCCCTAAAATCTCGGCAGATTCCAGTGTGGGACACTCCCATTCTCTGGCGATTAAACGTCAAGTCGGCAGGCCTGGTATGAGTAAGATTGTCCTCTGCACAACGAGTTGTCCGAGATGACTGAGGTCCAAATTGCCGGTACAGCTAAGACATCACCCCCGGATCTCCAGTCAAGACGAGTACCAGTACAAAGTCACACTCAGGACGAGTGTCCCAAGTACAGCCCACTCATAACAAGAGTCAAGACCGGAATTTCCTCTCGAGACCAGTCTGAATCAAAAGTTTTTTCCTCCACTCACCACCTTTCCAAAACGCAACGCTCCCCCCCCCCCCCCCCCGCAACATTTTCGTACCAATCACAAGACTCCATGAGCGCCACACCTCACTTCTACGTCATGTGTTGAACTTCTGGACCAGTCGTAACCAAAGTTAATAACACTCTTTTCCCTGACCAAGAAGCATCCAATTCCGCACAGGGAGAGAAAGATGTCACACTCCTCAATTGTGTTTCCTATGGCCACTTTAGGCAGCATTTTTTGAGAGTTTTCGTTTGGATCTAAAGTTAACAACACGTTTAGCGCAGAAATGATTATCTTGACAGGCAGTACATTACAGCAAGTCTGTCCAGGGGCCTCGCCTAAACTAAGACAAGTGCTTTCGTGTCCCAACATAGATTATTTCACAGCCACCATAAATGTTGCATTCCATCCTAAAATTCTCCTGAAGGTCTGAGGCTTCCCAAAAAAGTTGGCCGGCAGAGGGATGACACCATCTGATGCCTCTGTCTATATTGTCCAGGCCAAGGCTTGTACGGAAAGATACAGGTGTTCATTCCTTATGTGCCCTGTGCGAGATTCGAATAACAAGGAATTGTGAAGGTGGTACGATGAACCCTCTACCGGGAATTTAAATGTGATTTGCAGAGTATCCATGTAGATGTAGAAGGCAAACATGGAAACTAATGGATTTTTATGGACGTCATTCTATACAGAATGGGCGTTTACAACACTCTCAAAACAAGACGGCCAGGCAACCTACTTTCTCTGCTCCACCCCTGTCGGCAGAAAGGCCTAACAGATTCATCCAAGTAGGCTGCTTTTTGTCTCTTTGGCCGAAAGCAATGTCTGCACATTAGTGAGAGGAATTCTTGGTACCAGCGTTCTTTCCCTAGTAAGTAAGTACTTTGTGATGTTCCTTTCCCTAGCTGTTGCAAGTGGCCTCCAAACCAGAAATGTTCACTGCAAGATTTACTGTTAAGTAACTTAACCATGTGCTTGTTCACAACTCCAGAAATGCTATTCGTAGGAGAGCTGCCATAAAAATCCAGCGTGCATTAACACTTTGATGGTTCCATCAGCACCTGCTCATGTTTATAACTTTTCGCCATCTCACAGAAAATTATCAAACAATAGCACTGAATATGATAATATGAATTGTCCTCTCTCAAGGACAGTTTATAAACTGACAAAGAGCATTAAAGAGTACCTCAGATTGGCAAAGAAAAAGAAGGACACATTTGCAATGTCGAGAGTACACTGCATTCCATGTATGTGTGGAAAAGTCTTTGTTGGAATGACTGGACGATCAGTCGATACCAGAATTACGAATCATAGGCAGCACTGCAGGTTGGGGCAGGAGATGAAATCGGCTGTGGCGGAGCGCATGCTATGTGAGACCGACCAAGTAATAAAATTCGCCGACATGGAAGGTCTAGCTTAGAGAAGAGCTATCACACAAGCTTGTTCATAGAAACAATAGAAATACCCAAAAACATGAGAATAGCTTCAACAGGAAAGAAGGAAGCATCAAGGTGAACGGTCCTGTATTCCAATGCTGCAGCGGACGACTGTTGCAGGTAGCAAGAGGAGAAGCACACTGGAAATGCTCACAGAAATGTCCATGGGTGTTGGTACACCAGGTATATATAATCTGCTGCCGCGAGTTCGACCCCACTCCACCACCAGCAATGGAGGGTGATGCTTTGACAATTTCAGCCATTTATGCTCTCGAAACATCAAAAAAATCATCAAACAACTATCGGCCGAAGAACATGAGACAGAAGCGAACAGGCAATTTGTCATGCCTACATTGACTATCGGCTGCTTTTCTTGCTGGAAACGAGTTTTTGTGTAGGGCACATGTGTCGTTCGCTGTGTTATTCAGTGGTTTGGTATTTAACTAATTTTAAATGAAAATGATAATCTTATTTTATTACATTGAGTAATTACTAAATAATTTTTCTCCCGGCTAAAGATTTTGCCAAGTTGCTAAAGAACTCCAAGTTAACTTCGTGTTAAAGTGTTGTCTGTAAGTTGTGTAAGTGTCACTAAATCACAGTTCATACAACAGATTCTATACAACTATTGATTATGATGGAAGCAGTTATCTTCAGCAAAATGATCATTAAAACCACCGAATATCAGCCGCGCACAACACTGACGTATGTTACCTGAAACAATATTCTTCGCAACTCGTGCTTAATTAATTTCGGCTCCATACATCAGCTAGAAAAGTTTGTTATAACGATCGTGCTATGAGCATTGTTTTTAAACAACCAATCTGATTCGAATTATTTTCATTAAAATGAGTTCGGGACCACCGGTGCACATTTATTTTTACACATTTGTATTACCTTCGGCATTTATATCTGTAGAGTTTCGTAATTTGAATTTGCGGCTGAGATAATTGTTAAGATGGCGGCAGACAATTGATAGAGACTTTCTATTGTTAGAGCAAATAGGATAAGTATTTGAAATGCTTATTAAACTTTACTTTTGTATTGTGCACTATTTAGACTTCATCGAGCAAACAACTGATTTTTTTCCAAGGAAAACGTAGACAATCATCAATGGTTGCGCTCCTTGCAGCGGAATGGAATAATTAACACAGATAATGCTTACTGAGAGAGGAATTAAAGTTATAAATAACTATTCACTCATATTTGTAATAATAATGAACTCTATTCTCAAATAATAACTAACAAATAATTACAATATCTTAACAGACCTCAGTTTGGTATGCGTCCGCAACCTACAAAAGCCAACCAATAAAAGGTAAAAACAAAGGAAGACAAACGCAGATCACAAAAGGAATTTACAGTAATCATTGTCTTTGTATGGTACACATCTATATGTCCAATTACGCCATAGAATATTATATAAATAATTAATATTTATCATCGTTTTCACTATTTTTTCATATGTCGAATAGATAATGTTTATAACTGTTGCAGGCATAATTGCCTCTGTCAGCACAGCACGGTGAAGTGCCAGTCCGTACATAGGGTAATGCGCCATCATGCTCTAGCGTTGCACTTCATTGGAATTATTTGTGTCTTTCGCTCTTCTCACCATATAGAGGACTCACTGATTACATTTTTCTTTCATTTTAACTGGTGCTTGATAACATGTGGACCTCATACTGAACCATAGAGCAGTCTTTCCACCCACTTCAGTGCGTATTATTCGTTTCCTGTCGCTAAACTGAAAATATATCGCGATTAATGAGTCTAGTTTGGGCTTATTGTTTGTGTTCACATGCACCCCTACCATCACTTCCGATTAATTGTTATTTAAAGTGACTGCTTGATTCACACCTGGAAGTAGGATCGAGTCACATGTTTCCAGGGCCACACACAAGAATGTCACTTTCATTGCAATCCATTTGTTGGAGGAATCGGTGGGGGGAGCGAGGTATAGCACTACACCACCATGGAACACCAGAGCAGGAAATTGCCGGTAGAGAACGACAGACGGTAGAGGTTACCACACCTGTCCCATTCCAAAGCCTTGATACCCGTCTTTGTGAGACATGATCTCTTACATCAGACCGATGGGAAACTGTGTGCAAACTGATATAAGAATGTAGGCTTCCGCGGCCGGTGTCATGGTGATTAAAATTCTTCTGGGTATTATGCCGCGTCATTGCTAAAAACAAACAACGATAAAAAACTAAAACCGACGTTTCGGCCGAATTGCAACGGCCTTCCTCAGGGCACGACTGGTTTTTGCATGGGGATAAGTGCTTCTGTTTGTTACAGACTATCTATGTCTGACGTCACTGTTGTAACACAGTTCTTATATCAGTGACCTGTATGGGCAGGAAATCTACCAACACATACGGAAACTGGAGGTGCTGAGGAAGAGGAAGGTGAAACTGCTGAATGATTTGACGTTCCTTAAAAGGTGCCAAGATCATCATATCATCCAGAAATTCATCAGGGTACGGCCTGAAATCGATACGAGAAGAGCAAGAACCATTTACTATCGGGCCAGCCATCCATTATTAGGGGAGAAGATACAACACCTCCGGAGCTTCATAGACTACAACAACAGGCAACTGTACAGCATGCATTTATGGCTGTCAACTACGTTATCAGCGAAGGACTGGGATAACATCGACCGAATACCCCACAAGCAGGCCTGCATGAAGGAGGACTTGGTCAGCAGTCGACAGGAAAAGAAATTCGAGGAGCTAACGGGAAACAAACACCACTCACAGCAAAGTCTGGATACAGTTCGTACCGTGCTTAACATCTCGACACAGTCCATCAGTGAGACAGAGACGTCAGTTCTGTCCAAAGGATTAAACTTCGCAGTTACGCCTGCAAAGATTCCAACAGCAGAGATCATTCAATCTGTGGAAGCGTCACTCCACCAAGTACCACGTGTCGAAGCAGAGAAGATAAGGCAGGAAACTGTAAGAATTTTACAAACAACAAAACCACCCAGAGCCAATATCACACGAGGAGAGAGACAGGCCATTAAGGAGCTCAGGAATAACAAGGATATTGTGGTCCTACATGCGGACAAAGGAAACGCTACGGGTCTGATGTCCACTTCTGAATATGAAAAGAAGATGGACGAACTGCTAAGCGATCTCATTTACAGAGTACTAAGGAATGACCCGACGGCGAGGATAGGCAGAAATACGAAGGCCCTCGTAAAAGACTCGAGAATTGATCCTGACACAGCCAAGAGGCTAATCACCAAGGTGCCTGTTCCTCCTAGAATCTACGAAGTACCTAAGCTTCATAAGGACGGTTATCCGCTGAGGCCCATAGTGAACGGAATAGATTCACCTACGTATTATGTTGCGAAACATCTGCCACCTAAGTTACGCCGTCTTGTTGGCCAAACAGACTCCTACGTGAAAGACTCGTCCCACATCATACAATTGATTAGGGAAAAGCGAATAAAGCCATCAGACATTATGGTCAGTTTTGACATAAAGTCTCTCTTCACTAACGTATCTATTGAGGAGACTTCGCACTGTACAGGATCAGATCCCACCAGACATCTGCGATCTGGTGCGCTTATGCCTGTCATCTACGTACTTCACCTGGCGGGGAAAATATTACGAACAGTTAGATGGAGTGGCAATGGGTTTTCCGCTCTCCCCTGTAGCTGCGGACATCTTCATGGAAGCCTTTGAGTAAACGGCCCTAGCTTCTGCTCCGTTACGTCCCAGTTGTTGGCTACAAGATGTAGACACACATTCGTTATATGGCCTCACGGTGAAGCGGAATTGGGAAACTTCCTCCAACACTTAAATAGCCTGCACAAAAATATAAAGTTCACACATGAGACAGAAAACAATGGTACCTTGCCTTTTCTGGATGTGGAAGTATACAGAGCTGCTGAAGGTAAACTGAGACACAAACTGTACCGGAAACCAACGCATACTAATCGGTACCTGCATGCGGAGAGCCACCACCACCCAGCTCAAAAGTATTCTGTTCTGCATGCGCTAACTGCCCGAGCCTACCGGATAAGCGAAGAAAATAACAGCAAAGAAGAATTAAAGAAGCCGTTTCGTGCCAACGGCTATGATGACAACATCATAAGAAAGGTAGCTAAAACCAATGGGAGCAGAATACGAGAAGATGACAAAGAAGAGAAGCTTCCACTGGTACACTTACCATATGCAAAAGGCGTCAGTGAACGGCTAGGCAACGTCCTCCGCCGACGAGGTTTCAAATCGTTTTTTCGAAGCAGTTACAGGATCCACGAAATGATTGGTTCCACCAAGGCTGTAGTCAACAATCTTAACACTGCAGGTGTTGACGAACTACGGTGTGAGTGCGGAGCTACCTACGTAGGAGAAACAGGGAGATCTGTCAGCTTACGAGTAGCAGAACACGAACGCTATGTACGATTATAACAACATAATAAATCGGCGATCGCGGAACACCGACGTGACTGTGGAGAACCTATCAGGTTCCTGGAAGGCCGAGTACTGGCGAAAGAATCGTGCATGTGAGAACGCAAAATACGGGAGGCGATTGAAATTATTAAGCAGCCTGACAACATCTGCATAGAAGATAGCTACAAACTCCCGACGTCCTGTTTGCCGGGCATCCCAGTCCAATGGGCCGCGAGCGGTTGCCCCCGCAAGCTTCACGGGACACGGACGTATCTGCACAAACAGCTGTAGAGCAACTGTCCGTTAGTGATGGGGAGGTCGTGAATGAGTCGTTCAAATGAACGCTTCACTCCAGTGAAGTGTGAACTAACCACTCAATTTCAATGAACTGGTACTTCAAACTCTTCACAGGTGGCACAGTCCACATTTTTTTTCTAGTTCACTCACTCTCTTCCCCACTCCCTCTCCCACTACATCGGCGCTACGTCACTCATTCTCTCTTCACTTCAGTCCTCCCTCTATTGCCTGTCGACGAATCGCACGGTGTTTGTGGGGAATTATTGGTTTCGGATGCGTTAGGGAGGTGAGGGGCAAGGGGAAGGGAGCGTCAGCTGCTTCCTGTAGTGCTGACAACATTACTCTTGACTATTTGTGCAGTTATACTTCGCGTCTACGGGTAGCCTACCGTTGGCAACGCTTACAGACAAATGAATATTAAATATACAAACGAAGATGCTGGCTGTGTGAGCACACACAGCCAACATGAAAATAAAATGCTTACTTTGTGAGTGTGGAACTGAAGCATGCGTGGAACCCACGCTTGAAAGATATTCGTTCATTTAGGAATGTTTATCTCGTACACATTACTGAAATAATTACACTAAAAGTCAATTTGAGGATTGTCCTAATTAAATTAAAAAAAATATATTTATAAATAATCACCAGCGGATTTGGCGAATGTTCAGAGATTTCCGTTTAAAAACATGATTTGTTCCACTTTTTTCCTGTCAGGCGATTTCTTCTGTCAGTTGTAAGGTGTCCTGCCTTCGAGAACACTCTATCACACGGCGTGGAGGTTGCAACAATACACAGTCGTATTTTTGCAAGTTCAAAGAGCGAGGGGTATACTGACAGCCGTTCAGACCACCACTGAAGAGGATTGCCTTGTCTCTGTAGCAGGGGCAATTGAAATATTTGTTCACAGCCACTACTGTAGCAGCTCTCGGGTGTGGATTACTCTGCAGCCTGGAAACACTTCATCAAATTCGAGCCAGAGACTAGAAGTAGATTCAGTGGTTGGAACTGAGATTGTTGCAGTAGCAGTGGATGTGTTCGTCACAAATTTCTCACAGTGCATGATCTGGTTTGATTTCACCTTCTCAGGAGAATTTTTATCAGAAAACCACGTAATTTGAGCCGAGGATCCAATGAAGTTGCTTCTGCGAAAATGGAATTTTCCTCTATATTTCAAAATCGTTGTTTTAGGTCTCGAGCTAACTTTTCGACCATCCGTTGCATGTCTACATGAATTTCAGTGTTATTAACAAACCTGCAACACCATGTTTTCAACGAGCGACTAGGTAGTGTAACTTTCGAAGCAGTGACAACATTTTCTCTTGACATTTCCTAGGTGCAGTCTTTGAAAACTTTCAATAGGTCACAGGCTTGTGTTACACTTGCAATGTCTCTGCAGTCAGATTTCGAAAATCCGAACATTTCAGAGTGATAACTGTCATTAGGGAATTCTTAACCTTGATTATTCTTCGCAGCATATCATAGGTTGAATTCCATCTGGTAACAGTGTCCTGCTTTAGTGTCAGAGTTGGCTCTTTTAACTCTTCCTTCATCTTTTTCAGTTTCGTGCAGGCCTGCGAACTTCTTTAAAAAAAATTCGACAATTGTTTTTACTTTATTCAGAATGGGTTGAATGTGCGGAAACCCATTCTGAACAATTAAATTGAATGTGTGTGCAAAGCAGGGGATGTGTTTCCAGGCTGTGAGTCTTATAGCTGCCACAATATTAGCAGCTTCGTCGTTAACAACACACACAACTTTTTCTTGACTGCCCCATTCCCTTGTGACATGTCGCAGTTCTTCAGAGAGTTTTTCTGACGTTGCCTTTCGTTGTATTTAAAAGCACTCTAGGAGGGAAGTCGCCAGCTCCAGGTCTTTAAAGTAGTGTGCTGTCACCGACAAATAACTCTCATTCGTGGCTGAGGTCCACCCATCTACTGTCAACACAACCGCTTCTGCAGAATTAATTTTGACTCTCACAATTTCTTTCATCATGGCCTACTGTTGCTATAGTAGTGTATTGGTAATGGTCTTCCGAGCTGGCATTCTGTAAGCACCATTCAGTTTGCCTACAAAACTTTGGAAATGTTTGCTTTCCACTATATTGAAGGGCAAATAATCCTTTACAACAGTCTCCAGAAGCGAGAAATCTATCTCCTGATTTCTTTTGTTCGAAAGAGATTTCGGAAAATACATTGGTAATGTTCCGTGATATTGATGTCTGCTGTCTGACAACGAAGTGATACTGTTATTTTCTGGCACCGACTTCTGTTCGCTTCTGGCAATTGCTGATGTTGGTACCGGATTGTCCGGGTAATTTATCCAAGAAATATCGAAAGATGCAGGAGCAGGGGGAGCTATGCGCCTGATTGACAATGACACTGTTGGATGCAGCACTCGAACATGACGCACTAGATTAAATGTATTTCCTCCTTTATATGAAATACACTTAGAACAACAGTTACACTTTGCTTTCCCATCACCCAAATCTCACAACTTTTACAAAAATAAAATGTACAGGAAAACTTCCGAATAATTACTTAACGTAGGTATATTGAGTTTGTGACAGTGGTAAACATACTCATTCTATTTTGGATTAAATGTTAAAAGGATCATAAAATTGAACTGCATTTTGTTGGTAGACCTAGTTTTCAGTCCATGAATACAGCAAATAAGGTTTCACTTGTCAGATAAAGACTTTTTTGGTCGCTTCATGAGGAAATGTCGAGCAAGATTAAAAAACCTTATTTATATGTGACAGGCTTCTCTGTTTATGTTTCCTTTGTCCCATTCGACCATGTTCTGTTTAAGTGAACTCATTGTCAGACGCTGTCAGAGCGTAAAACGATGTGTGCACGTTACTGCATAGTTTGGCCATCTGTTGGTAAAATTATGAAGTATTAAGAAGCTTTATTGTACGAGCGAGGCGAAGCGAGCGTAGCCGCGGCTGAGCGGCGAAATGAGCAACTTCGCCAGGCTTCGGTACTTCATGAATGAACTACTTCATTTGAACGCTTCACGGCAAAGAATGAAATGAATGAAGTAGTTCACGGGAATCTCTACTGTTAGTCCACTTCCGCTCACACCAGGAGGAAAACTAGCCGACCAGAAGCCGAACGCTGATTGGCGGACAGCTACCAATCGTTGACAATATGGACATCCACAAATAGCCTTTTTCCTTACATCTTCCCTTACGTCATGACTAGCCAATCATATCAGAGGGCCAATTAAAAGTTTTACATCAGTGACGTCAGACATCGACAGTCTGTAATAAACAGAAGCACCTATCCCCATTCAAAACCAGTCGCGTCCTGAGGAACGCCGTTGCAATTCGGCCGAAACGTCGGTTTTAGTTTATTAGTGTTGTTAGTTTTTAGCAATGACGCGGCATAATAGCCAGAAGAATTTTAATCACTGTGTGCAAACTGTTCCGTTTGAGAAAGTGTTGCTACTCACAGTTGAGGACAACCCCAAAACCAGCATGTGATCCACAGCCTGTAACTAAATACATTCAACGCTTATGTGCGGAATGCGCTACACGAGACGAGCATCCATACACTCAAGAATCAGAAGGCGTATGACCTATCAGCTGATGACTTTCCCCAACGCTTGAAATTTTGCCAATAGTATCTACATAAAGTATTAAACATTCCTGACGAGGCCACTTTCAAAAGAGAAGGAGCATCTAACAACCACTTAAGATTTGTTTGGTAACTAGAAAATCCTATAGCATGTCCTGCGTTTCCACATGAGTAGAAATTTCTCTTCTTCAGAAACGTTTTTTTTTTTTTTTGCCATTGACAGTCTACACTTTTTTATCCTTTCCAATATCAGTTATTTTACTGCCAAAGCAGGAAAACTTAACTACTACTTTACGTGTTTCGATTCCATGTTAATTCTCTCAGCATCACCTGATTTAATTCGACTACATTCCATTACCTTTGTTTTGCTTTTGTTGACGTTCATCTTATATATCCTCCTTTCAAGACAAAGTCGATTCTCTTCAATTCCTCTTTCATGTCCTTTGCTGTCTCTGGTAGAATTAGAATATCGTCGGCAACCATCCAAGTTCTTACTTCTTCTCGGTGAACTCTTCAGGTCACCTCTGTACAGATTCGGATCTACTGTTATGTGGTTTCAGTCACTGAGGGAATAGCTGAGCATATCGTCGTGGTGCCATTTTTTCTTTGCATTCAGTGAGCGCACCACGAAATGCACATCGATCGATTCTTCGTCAGAAAATCTATCCATGCCGTTGTGTGTCTCTGTTTATGTACGATAATACTTCCGGGAAAATAAATCGTAGACTAGATCGAGCAGCACTGAATGCAATATTGAAGATCAAGGGTAAAGCAGGCCTTATTGTCGTCAACAGGAAGTACCGTTGAGTGGATGGAATAAGTTTGTTTCCTAACAAGACTCGCAGAGGACACCACCCACATCTTCATATTTGAAATATTTCTGAAAATACTGAAGATCACTTTCTCAATGTCCTGGTAATGTCAAGTATTACTGACTGTTCATTGCATTCATTATGTTCTGTGTATCATTCTTCCATTCACAGAGTGTAGTAATGGTGTCATTACACCTTCTCATATATATTCACTCTTAATTCCCACTCCTGACCGTATCTTTGATTTATATCATTGCTTCTTCAATGTACAGACTAAAAAATAGGAAATATAGATTGAATTCCTGTTGGACATCTTTTATTAATGCGAAAACGCTGTTGTTGGTCTTCTCATAACAATCCATGTTGACAGCAGTAAGTAAGTAGGGATGAGAAAAACTATTTGTTAAAAGCGATACTGGTAATTTAATTCTAAATATCCGATATTTTCGGTATTCTTTTGGTGTCAGTTAAATAGGTGTTGTACCTTTTTTTAATTTTTGCTAATAACCGAGTAAAGAAAACGAAGGCTCAATTATCCGTAGCAGCCGTGCTAAAATCTTTCATTTGTAAATAAACCTTTTTTTTTAGTTTCTATTCGTGTAATTTGTATTAGTTTTAAATATTGCGTTATTATACAAAATGGGAAAAGTGATCGGTGCTATTTTCATAACAATGCGGACAGAAACGAGCTATTATCACAAGGCATAAGAATTGGTACAGCATTGCTAAGACAATAATTTCCCTACTGCTGCGTATCATGGCTTAAAGTACTTGTGCTGTGTGCATGCCTTGTCCCCATCTGGTCTGTACGATAGTTTCTCGGTGTCATCGCCGGGCATCTGTCGTATTGCAGAATGACACCAACCCAAGGCTGGAAATATTTTACAAAGTGATGTACCAATGCAGCACAAATACTTAATTTGGTTTAAGAGATTAAAAATTTATCTGCCATTTTTATGAAATAATAAAAGAGGAAGGGAATTATGATAACAGTAATAAATTAAAAATTTTCAAAATTCTTTCTTAGTATATAATAAAAGCAGCAAGTGGGTACTCTGCTGCCTGCGTCTATATAATATGCCTTTTATCGGCATGTAGGCCTTGAAAACGGACACATCAACACGAAAACAGAATTCTTAAACCTGAGCTTTCATCCTTTAGCACTGACTATCGGTAATGCCCATATAATGGTATAATACCCGACTACAACACTATTTTGGAGCAGTTCCAAAAAATGAGTATCATACTGATAATAGTTTTGTAGTATTCAACCATTTATTCACTTTTCGAAAAAAAGGAGCTAGCAGGAAATGGACTATGTTTTCTTTTATTTATCTGTTTAATTTCATATTTTGTTTATATGTATCCTGAAACTTGGAGAGCCAAAAGTCAACCATCTTAGTTGGATTTCTACATTTATTAACGGAAATAATAGGAAAAACAACCAAAAATTGGTTATTTCAGAAACCAGTTATTTTGAGAGATTTTAACTGTAAGGTTAAAGGCATGCAAAAAACTGATATAACCGAAAACCAGTTGTTTCAGTTATAACCGCTATCCCTATAAGTATCTTTAAAGGAATTTAGAGTGCAGTGCTTACCCAGGTAAGAAAAGAGCTGGACTTGATAGAGTAGTGGATAACAGCACGGAACCAATCTTCGTAGTGATGGCTACAGCACGAACACACGACTTGAAATTAATAGGCGACTCAGTGCCTCAATTAACAGTTAGCCAGCGAGGTGCGATGGTGGAGACATAAATTTAATGGAGGATCCTCGTCGGACCAGCGATAAAGCCTTGTAGCCGTGCTGCCGGGGATTAGCGCCGGCATCAATCACTGGCTAGCGGCACCGCCCTCCAGGGTCCGAAGCGGGCCGGCTGAGAGGTTCACCGAGGTTGGATGTTCCCCTCATACCCCCCCCCTCCATGCTGGACAACCTCACCCACACCCAGCCCACCCCGCCAGAGCAGTGTCTCAGCCGCTACGGCCTCCCTGACCTAAGTTGCGGACGGCGAACAACGTAGCTGGCCGCTCGGCCCCGTTGCCGTGACGTAAACAGGGAACAGCCGACCCTCGGGAAATCGGCGCGCCGCCGCTGTTTACACCGGGGCGGGGTGGGACGGAGCAGTGGACGTGCGCGTCATTAGCGCCCGCCATGCTTCGTGGCTTAATCACGACAAATTGGTCGCCCAGTGGATCCTGATGGGGAGCTAGGGACCACTCCGACTGCGGGAAGTGGATGTCTTCAGCTTGTAAGCAGGCTGTTTAGGTTTTTATGTTGGTAACGCCACCGCCACATAGCGCTCTCTATGAAAATCACTGGCTGTGCTGCGTGCAGTCTGCGGCTGGTTTGCATTGTTGTTGGCTATTGTAGTGTTGGGCAGTTGGCTGTTAACAGCGCGTAGCGTTGCGCAGTTGGAGGTGAGCCGCCAGCAGTCGTGGATGTGGGGAGAGAGATGGCGGAATTTTGAAAGCGGATGATCTGGACGTGTGTCCATCAGAGACAGTTCATTTGTAAGACTGGATGTCATGAACTGCTATATATATTATGACTTTTGAACACTATTAAGGTAAATACATTGTTTGTTCCTATCAAAATCTTTCATTTGCTAACTATGCCTATCAGTAGTTAATGCCTTCAGTAGCTTGAATCTTTTATTTAGCTGGCAGTATCGGCGCTCGCTGTGTTGCAGTAGTTCGAGTAACGAAGATTTTTGTGAGGTAAGTGATTTGTGAAAGGTATAGGTTATTGTTAGTCAGGGCCATTCTTTTGTAGGAATTATTAAAAGTCAGATTGCGTTGCGCTAAAAATATTGTGTGTCAATTTAAGTACAGTCATGTATGACTGTTCAAAGGGGACGTTTCAAGTTTGTCGCGAATAATATGTCAAATCTTTTAGAAGGGAAGGGCGTGCCAAATACCTTCATACGGCGAAGTCTCTCTTCATCCAATCAAACTTATCATACGAGCCTGTAGCTGACAAAAACTACCAGTCGATGAGGTCTCGAAATAAGATGCGGCATAATATCATGTAATACATATTGATATTACAGACGCGTGCAGCAAATTTTGAAGGAAAGAGTGTAGAGGGTGTTTCAAAGAGAATGACCCGGTTTTAAAATTCCATGTTCATCGATAAAAACGTAGTGCAAACATGGTATGAATCGCAACATACTTACAGAATCTTAAAGTTTTCGCTATGCTGTTACAAATGTTGTATGTGTGCGCCAGCAGCAGCACCAGCAGGGTGAAAAGTATTTAAACCGACAAACTCTGGGAGGTTGTAGGCGACATCTAACAAATATTTTTCCCTAATGTCATTTTTTCTTATCAGGAGTATTTAAACCGCTAGAGGAAGATTTCTCTGGCGGCAAATTAATGAAATCAACAAAAAAAGTCCAGAGAGGACATATCTGGGGATCGAGCAAGCAATGGTACAGGACCACCTCTGCCAATCGACGTTTCTGTGAACCGTCGGTCCAGGAACCGACGCACACGACGACTGAAATGTGCTGGCGCCTCGTCATGTTGGAACCACATTCGTTGTCTTGTAGGGAGCGGGACGTTTTCCAGCAATTCTGGCAATGCTCTGGCTCGAAAATTGTCATAGTGCCTGCCATTTAATGGCCCAGGTAGCAGATACGGCCCAGTTAAACAGTCCCCAACAATACCGACCCACACATTCACCAAGAACCGCACTTGATGAGCGCTTGTAACTGTGGCATGTGGGTTATCCTCACTCCAAACATGCGAATTGTGCTTGTTCAAGACTCCATCACGCCCGAACGTTGCTTCGTCCGTAAACAACAAAGAGGATGCAAATGTAGGATGCATTTGACAGTGTCCCAGGTACCACTGCAAAAACTGTGCTCTGGGTGGATAATCAACTGGTTCTAGGTTGTGGACACGATGTAAGTGAAATGGACGTAACATTTGCTCTCGAAGGACTGTTCTTACATTCGCCTGATTCGTCCCCATGTTACGTGCAATTGCACGAGTGCTGATTAAAGGATACCGCTCCACATACTGCAAGACAGTTTCCTCAAATTGCAACGTTCTTACCACGTGACGGCGTCACTGTCCAGGTAATCTGCTAAATGACCCTGTCTCACGCAGACGTTGGTACACAGCAGCAAAGGTCGCATGATGCGGGATACGGCGATTAGGATATTGTTTTTGATAAACCCACTGTGCAGCTCGTCCGTTGCGGTGCGCTACGTAGTATGCACCAAGCATGTCAGTGTACTCACTCCAGGTGTATCGCTCCATTAGCAAACAGAGACAATGCACTTCTACACTGGTGGACAGCAGATGTCTACAACTGAGGAGCGTAATACGCCCTCTAACAACTGAAGATCATAATACGGCCTCTAACAACTGAAGAGCGTAATACGGCCTCCACCGGTTTAAATACTCCTCATAGGAAAAAATGACATTAGGGAAAAATATTTGTTTTGATGTCCCCTACAACGTCCCAAAGTTTGTCGGTTTAAATACGTTTCACCCTGTAGAATACAGCTGAATTCCTCACAAATTTTGCACACTGTATCTGCTTTTACGGAAGTCATGGTGGCTGTTATTCTATTCAATTCTTCTATGTCCAGAGGTAAAGAGAAGATGAACAGATTTCCTTCACATATCCCCAAAAGAAAAAATCGCATTCGGTCATCTTGGAGGCCAAGAAAGCAGCACGATGTCTCTGAGTCTCGTGCTCCCTATCCAACGTTGAGGCTGAGTGTCATTGACAAACTACGTACGTTGTTGTGCCATGTGGTGAAGCTCAATTCAGTTGGACAACTAAATCATTGGAGTCCTCCTAAAGTTGTGCAAAAGGCAATAGTGCTGTATTTGGAGGTAGCACATTCCATTCCCTGTGCTTCACTCTAGAAGAAAGGGACCGTCCGCTGTTTCACTAGAAATGGCACAATAACCGTTCACTTTAGATGGATCTCTTCCCTGGTCAATAATTACCGGTAGCAAAATTATATCTTTTTCCATACCCTCTAGCAGAGCCTCGCTGAAGTCAACCCGTTTCATTTTAACATCTACCCGAAGAGCTTGTACTATTTGTTAAGTCTGTACAGTTAACGGACCAAACGACGCCTTAACACTGACCAGATCCCTGCTTGCGCGGCAAGTAGACTTTCGTGAAATCCGCTCAAAAGTTTGCCGAATTCATTCCTCTATGTCATCAGGAGTGTGAGGTTGACTTGGATCCTCACCTTTCCAGAAGCACCCTGTCTCTTCAAATTGACGCTACCGACGAGAATGTGTTTGGTCCAGGCGGATCACTGCTAGAACTCCGACGAAAATCACTATGGACCGAAATCACTAATTCACTCATGCAAACTACAGCACACAGAACGCCTTCTGTTGTGCGGTCACCTTGTTACTTCTGACAAACTGCCAAGTAAGAAGACGCAATGACTGACGCCTAACGGAGCATTTCTGAACCTTTAGGCCACATCTATTCAAACAACACACATTTCATTGCTGCCACGTCCCAGGTTTCGTAATGTTTACCGTCGAAATCGGGTTACTCTTTTTGAAACAACCTGTAAGATATATCTTGCCTCGCTTCACTGTTTACTTTGTTATGGAAACTGATGCCTGCAGTTCAGTTTTAAAAACTCGGAATTCATCTCCATAACTCGGAATTGATCTCCATAGTTCCGTATGTAAATATACCTCCGAAAACAGTTGTCAGGGGGTTGAAGCTCGTTAGGGCTCGATGGTCTGCCCCAACTAACGAAGTGTTTACTTGCAATTCTCGACAGGTGGGTAACATAATAGAATGGGAAATCGTACTAACAGATTCACAATAATTTCGTTTGTAGCCGTCGACGTAACTTCACTCGTCGCAGCTGTCACGTACTTTAAATTTTCAGTTGATAATTCACCGCCTGGTACCTGATTAGATTCTGTTTCCGAATGTGAAAACCCATCATTCTAAACTGCCGTCGGGTTATTACCACATAAACATGCAGTATGGTTTGTGGACACTATTGCTTATAGTAATGCGATATGTGTACAAGCAGTTTAATCACAGATAAAAAAAAACACTTTCTTTGAAAGAACTGCAGATCACAAAGTGAAGCTACACCCCATCTTGTTGCTGTCTTACAAAATGTACAACGATTACAAAATTTTCAAAAGGCTTATTTCTTTCATTCTACAACCCTCAACGAAATGAATTTGATATCTACAGCAAGAAGAACTAGGCAGAATGAATGGTATATTGTCTTACCTTGTGTTCTAGCCGTTAATAGTGTTGTAGCCGTAAACAGTGATATAGTCTTAAGAATTTGTCAACTTTCCTGCTTGCATTTTTATTTAGTTGACTAGTTTTGTAGAAGTTCAGTTCATTTATAGATAACGTTTTCTAGTTTTCAGTAATTTACAGATCAGTTGTTTGCCATCTCACACTCACATAGTTGGACTGAATGGAAAAGAAACATGTTTATCAAATATTTTGAAGTAAAACTACATATACACTACAATAATGGTCTTTGTTAAAGGTCGTACCAGCAGTCGCCAATTTAACTCTCCCTTTTGCAGCAGGCGAGTGAAGTTGAAAGGTCTACGGACTGGAGTGTCAAAAGATGCAAAACACTACTCTCTCGGCAAAACTGCCTGGCTCCAAATTTCCGCGGCCGTACAGGTTTGCATTATCTTAATTGTGTTATATTGTCACTGAGCAGTCGTACTTCGAGAACTTAATGATAAGCAAGCTCTAACTAACCACAATTTGTAGTTATCTCGGTGCGATGGCCGCAATGGCGGCTGATCAGATATCGCTAAAGCTGGTTATTTCCGTCCATACAACATGACTCACCACACTTCCACTTGGAAAGCTGTCCAATACATAATAATGGGGTTAGTGGTAACAAATAATAAAACATGAGTCAATACTGGAATGAAAATAAGTAATTACTCTCACTTATAGGAACTTACACTGATAACTATTGACAGGTCAAGGCTAAGAGGAGGAAAGGTGACGAAGAAAATAGCAAAAGAATGCCAAACAAAAGGTAGGGATTGTTTTTCAAAGATATCGTAATAAGGACTTATTCTTTAAAGCATTATGGACTAACGTTTTGCGTGCCACGTTAGCCGAGAATGCCGGCATGGTAGCTCAGCGTGTTCGGTCAGAGGGCCGTGTGCTCTCTGTAATAAAGAAACTGAGTAAAGGAATCAACGATCAACTGGAACGGATGTCTTGCGACGTCCGCCCAGACTAAACCCAACGAACTATATCGAAAAAAAAGAGAGCGCTAATGCGCTGCTTCCTGGGCTCGGGTAGGTGCGCCAGCCATGGATCGAATCCGCCCAGCGGATTAACGACGTGGGCCAATGTGCCAGCCAGCCTGGATGTGGTTTTTAGGCGATTTTTCACATCCCATTACGTGAATACTGGCAGGTCCCCCCCTCCCCCCGCGACAGTTACACGACTCAGAGGCATTTGAAACACGTTCGCACTCTTTCATGGTTTACACTAGATGCAGGCAGCTGGTGTACACTGATTCCATCCCTTGGGGTATGGGGTGGCGGCGGAAAGCGCATCTGGCCACTCCTTTTAATTAACCATGCTAAATCCGATTGTAACAATGCCAACCCTGCGAAAACTGCGGGACATGGCACAAGCGAAAGATGAAGAAGAAGTTTAACATATAAGACTCTTACCACGAATGGAACAGTCCACAATTAGTTCATTATGTTTATTCTTAGGAAAGAAAAATAATTTTGATAGCACAGGAAAACAAGGAAAATACTTATATGTCGTTACAGGTTTATTAGGGGCAATGGTCCAGAGGAACTAATAAAGTGTTCACTTTCACTTCTCCAATTATACGGAATAATTACGATCGCGTTAAACCACAGTTAAACTAGTCCATTCTACAGTCGTACACGTATCGTACTTTGTTCTTGCATTTGTCGTTAACAAGTGTAGTCAGTAGTATTGAGTACACAAATACCGAATACGTAAACATCCTTTTTTGCATTGGGACGCCGGCAGCTGTGGCCGAGCGGTTCTAGGCGCTTCAGTCCGGAACCGCCCTGCTGTTACGGTCACAGGTTCGAATGCTGCCTCGAGCATGGATGTGTGTGATGTCCTTAGGTTAGTTAGGTTTAAGTAGTTTTAAGTTTAGGGGATGATCACCTCAGATGTTAAGTCCCTTAGTGCTTAGAGCCATCTGAAGCCAAGTGCATTGGGGCATCTGATAACAGGGCTGGAGGTGTCGCTCGTGAATATGCTGCTAGGTATTCGGATCGATGTGATCCATACAAAATCGAGTTTCGTCGTCTGGAGCTTAGCCTTCGACAGACAGGTTTCCTCCTCCCACCATCACTGCACTGAACCCTACTATAGTTAAAGAAAAAGTCATTCTAGAGGCTATATATCAAGAATCCCAGTGAAGTGCATGTGATGTAGCAAGCCATCTCAATGTCTGTATACATATTGTGCGATGAATTGCTGCAACTCTAACATTATTCATTAATACAGCATCAGAAACCTGAACACCGCTTTCTGCAGACATAATTTTGTGAATGTTACTAGCAACAGGAAACCAGAAATTCATAAAACTGCAACATGGTGGAATGAAGTTTTATTAGCACATGAAGGTATCCTCGGTATGCAGAACTTCCGCCACTGTTGTGACGTTAATCCGCACATCAAACGCGACCGTTGATATAACGCCCACTTTACCATCTGCGTACGGACCAGAATGTTGTACAGCAGAACGTTAGCTCCCTATATGACAAGACCAGCTGACTGAGCGATGATATCACGCATTTCTCACAGAAATTTTACTGAAGCAATAGAAGATATTCCACTTGATGTTCAGCAGACATCGTGGTTCCAACTTGATGATGCATCTGCACACATTGGAAGTAATTTCTGACGGTATTTAAAATAAGCTTATCCCGGGAGAATCGTCTCTGTTTTATAGCCGACGTTTTATGACCTCCGCGTTCGTCTGATATAAATTACTCGGATTTATTCCTATGGAAACATATACAACTTCTTTCCACCAATGAATGTCGAAGAACTAGAGAAAAATGGTTCTAAGCACTATGGGACTTAACATCTGGGGTCATCGGTGCCCTAAGACTTAGAACTACTTAAACCTAACCAACGTAAGGACATCACACAGATCCATGCCCGTGGCAGGATTCGAACCTGTGACCGCAGCAGCAGCGAGGTTCCAGACTGAAGTTCCTAGAACCACTCGGTCGCAGCGGCCGGCGAAGAACTAGTAATGACCGTTAATTTTGCTCTTGTAACTGTGGATGCAGATATTCTACGCTGCGAAGTACGATCTGGTGAGTCGTTCAATGTCTGGAGATGCAGAGACGTCGCTTTGAATATCTGCTCTGACGAATAGCTATTTTTGTAAAAGATATATTGTCACTGGTAATGTAGTCCTATTAAAGGTATGAAGACTGGCTGCTCTTCCTGAATGCAGGTATGTTTAACATCTCTACAGTGACAAGTATTGTAGTTATATTTGTCCTATGATAGTGAACGAGAGGACTACTTTATCCCACTTTCATTTTTCGCCAACCATTTTTAGCGTGTACAGTTGCCAAATTTTTATACGCTAAAAACATGTCTCGCAAAATAGTTACATTTCGACCGTGAGCTTTCCCGCTCTTTTTCGTCCATACTGTTGTGGACTGGCAAGACAGCCAATCCACTATGACAGGTAGCCGAAAGGCACGCGTTTAAGCTCACGCAGGATGGCGTGAGATCTGGAACAGGACAAGGTCTTTATAGTAGCCAAAATAGTGCGTAGCTTCTGGAATACTTAACTTTAATCCATAATTGGTGAACATCGGTCTGACGGTACATGCATCACAAGACAAATAGCAATTGATAATGGCGCCTTGCTAGGTCGTAGCAAATGACGTAGCTGAAGGCTATGCTAACTATCGTCTCGACAAATGAGAGCGTATTTTGTCAGTGAACCATCGCTAGCAAAGTCGGCTGTACAACTGGGGCGAGTGCTAGGACGCCTCTCTAGACCTGCCGTGTGGCGGCGCTCGGTCTGCAATCACTGATAGTGGCGACACGCGGGTCCGACGTATACTACCGGACCGCCGCCGATTTAAAGGCTACCACCTCGCAAGTGTGGTGTCTGGCGGTGACACCACACATACAATTGGCCAGAGTTCCTCCCGCACCCTACCTTAAAAAATGGGTCCTGGTGACAACGGCCACTGCCCAGCGCTTTTCTAACTCACTCAGGGATTCGTGGCCAAGCTGTTTTATAGTCGTCTTCTCTGGAACATGGCTTGTTATGATTTCGTATGAGTTAGTCGGACTGAACGATTACTTTCGTTAGAAAATCTTCACGTTATTTCAGTTATGCGTTTGATTTTTTATGAGTTAGTCGGACTAAACGATTACTTTTGTTAGAAAATCTTCAAGTTATTTCAGTTATGCACTTGTATATGTTTGTAATTTTATCGCAGGGTAATTCCTATGCAGTTATTGTGAAATGAATGGACTTAAAGCTGCTTTTTGTTCTGTCCGGACACATATAAATGCCCTCATCACTTGTGCCTGCTGTTAATTTGTATATTTTTGCATACTTCTAACAATTAATGTCTCACAATTCGCAAACATCATTTTCGTCAGGTCACGTATCTTAAATTAAATTTTTGGGTTGTAAGTAAGTTGTTGCTAGGCCTTGTCGCAGTGGTAACACCGGTTCCCGTCAGATCACCGAAGCTAAGCTCTGTCGGGGTGGGCTAGCACTTGGATGGGTGACCATCCCTTCTGCCGAGCGCTGTTGGCAAGTGGAGTGCACTCAGCCATTGTGCGGCAAACTGAGCAGCTACTTGATTGAGAAGTAGCGACTACGGTCCCGGAAACTGACATACGTCCTGGAGAGCGGTGTGCTGACCACATGTCCCTCCATATCCGCATCCAATGACGCCTCTGATCTAAGGATGACACTGCGGCTGGTCAGTACCGTTGGGTTTTCATGGCCTGTTCGGGAGGAGTTTAGTTTAGATTAGTTTTTAAGTATGTTGGTAATCTTGGGTGACGAATTTCAGTGTCATACCCGTGTTTGGTGAGGTATGTTACTATTTATTTGGATAATCGCGTTCTCCATTCCACTTGTGGTTTTCATATCTGTTTGCGTATATTTTATCGTATATTTTCTGGTCGTTTCCTGTGCATTGGTGCTTCATCGTAAGTGTCGCGCGATCATAACATGTAATGGAACTATCTGTTTTGTGACCGTAGGCAGCGCCAGTGATTAGACCACAGTATACTGTGCAGAACGAACCCCTATCCGCTTTGTAGGAACCCACTTTTATGTTATTGGTTTTATTAAATTTTGTGGGAAGTCTCTAATATCGAATTCTCTCCCATGGTAATTCATCTCCTTTATCTTTGGTCTGTATAGTTTCATCGTATTGCGGTAACGTCCTAAAGTTCGTAGAACCTGTGTAGGTGTTTGAGTGTCTGTATGAAAATAGGTTTATTCACCTCTTATGAATTTTCCTAGTTTTTCATATCCACTTCCCTGGAAGTCACGTAATCCAGCACTTCAGATGAGTCTTGGCAGCGTGCAGTCAAGACCTATGTTAATGGACCACTTTACTTGTAATTTCGATTGCTAAATATTTGATGTGCTTTGTGTGTGTTTTCAGATTATCGTGATAAACGACTATTTTGATCGAAACTGAGTTGCAAATTATTCAGAAACGTCACAAACCTCCTACATGCTACAAGTTCGCCATAATAGTCAGCAATGCTTGCCAAGAGATAACGTGATGTAATATGAAATTTTCACCACGTTGAATAAAACAGATTGTTTGATGCATATCCCGTCACTGTGTGTCCGTGCCGTATCCACACCATTCTCCGCCTGCGCAGTCTACACTTAGGACTTAATAAATAATGTATGCCACCAGGAACCGACGGCGGTGCACACACGGAACATGCGTGTGGTATGCAACAAATCAGTATACTGCCAGCTTCTCCCTTCCGATCCCAAGGTGAGTAGAAGGTCCATGGTTGAACGGCAAAAACTGCGTCTGCTAAGGGAATGGCAAAACAGACAACGAAGTTGTAGATAATATACTTCGAAAAGGAAGTAGCAGGTTTTGTAATATTCACATAGTAGTCGAATACCCCTTGCAAGTACTACTAATTTTGATGGCAATTGACCCAGATAGGCACCTATCTGGATCAGTTGAAATCGAAATGAGTAGACCACTTGCAACACGTAATTAATTATTATGTGGACATTAGTTTTCATGCATATTTCAGACATGTACGATCAATAACTGTTTGTTAAACGTTAAAAAATTGTAGTTGTAGGCCATGTATCGTTTATTACAGCATGTATGTGCAGGTCAAAAATAGGAACTAAAAAACAGAACCTAGACCTGGAGTGGAAATCTCGAAATGGGGATATGGCACTAGAAACAATGAAGAAGATGCTCAGGCGGTTCTCAGAGCGTTCAGGTTCGTGGATCAGTAATGAAACACGTATATGTTTTCATATTCAAGAGCCAGTGAACGTATATTTAATTTTTTCTAGACTACACTAGTCAACAATAATTAAAAATTTTTACAAGGTAGTAACTATCTGTTTACTTTCGTGCAAAAATCTATAGAGTTCCATGGCAGCTACTAAAGTATGTCTACTAACAGGAAAGTTCAGTATTTTATTGGTAGCTCAAACTGTTGCCCTTTATCCTGACTCGCGGTTTTCTCCAAGTGCTCGAGTGCCAAATATTCTCATTGAGGCTGTTATATGGCCGAAGAGATTAATTCTTATATATAGATTAAATGTTAACTTGAGCTCCTAAAAAGGTGACCCTTAGCTATCTTGTGCCAAGGCAACTGTGTCTAAGGGAAAGGCAACTGATATGATTTCCACAAAGAGGTAACCAGTCTATGTATATATCCTATTATCATTTTCTGTCATCTGCTTTATAATATCTCCAGAACATTTAGTATATTAATTCTAATAAAGTGTTAACGTTTCTGTGAAATAACGGATGAACAAATATTATTGATGTCGTGCAGCCCGCATAACATAAGTGTCATGCATTCCTTCTTCGTGACAATTCTCGGCCGCACTCTGCAGAGAAACGAAGATGCTCCTGCAGCGTTGTCGATGGGATGCGTTTGGTCACACAAAATAAAGCTCCGCTGGCTTTGAAGGCAACGTTTTGCCTCAGACAACAAGCTGTAGACCAGTGTAGAGAATTGGTTGTAGCACAAGCGGCTGCCTTTTGTGATAAGGACATTGGAATATTGCTACAACGCTGCGACAGATGTCAAAGTTGGACCGGGGACTGTGTAGAGAAGCATCAAATTACTGCAAATAAAACATTTTTCATTTTCCCAGAAGTTTTAAATTCGCGACCGAATGGACCACTCTTTCTGTGTAGAATGGTGAATTTTGAATGTACTACATTCTTGATTCATACCAGAGCAGGGATAATTATTTTTGTTTCTAGGAGTTTTCTTGAAATCAGCGGAGAAAACGGAAAAGGCCTCCATTTCGCCCTCCGCAAGTACCTGGCCCTAAAGACCAAAAGGAAAACAAATTTTCACGAGAGGTTATTACAAGTTTGTTGCTGTGCCATCTTTAGTGTGGGAAAAGTGTTTACATATTTAAACAGCACTTACTAATCCTCAGCATTGTCGTAAAAATTAATATTTTTAAGCCATATTTCCATGTGTACAGCGTTCTACATTTTTCTGTTCTCCTTCCGACCTTTTTAAAAAGCTTCGTTGCCACTAAGAAGAGTGCCAACTGGTTTTGGTACTTCGCCAGATTTCGTTGACTTGAAAACTGAAGTGAAACTTTGCTTAAAATGGGTTAGCATTTTTACATAAAACCACAGCAACGCAGGACTGTAGCAGAATGTCACAACCACGTGAACTTGAGATATAATTTTTCTTAGTAGTGTGTGGTGGAATCTGTAACGGCGTTTATGGACTGATTAGTGGCTCAATTAGCGAGTAAGTCACAAAAAGTTATAGTGAAGGACATTAACAACTAATTAGCGTTGCGGAGTACGGTTTAAAGTAAACACAGAGTGTTGAAGGACGGTGTTGTACGACAGAGAAGCAATGACGTTAGTGATACTAATTGATGATATGTCGAGAGGTAGATACTGTAGCAAAACGAGTTGCAAATTAATCATGTGTGTGGAGTGTAACTCAAAGTGAGGCTGTTGAAGTGGCTGTGTGTTCCATGTTCCACTCTTAAACAAGAAAGAATGTCATTTTAAAAGGACATTTATACAAACTGTGATGAGGAAGGAAGAACATGTGGCGCAGGGTCATGTGTAACAGAATAGTACGTCGAATTTTGTGTGATATGTAACCTTTAAACTATCGTATATTTGTTCAAACAGAAGTTGAGTAAGCGTTCCGTAGAAGCGAAATCGGTGCCTCCCTGAATTTCATTTCTCAAAAATGGTTCAAATGGCTCTGAGCACTATGGGACTTAACATCTGAGGTCATCTGTCCCCTATAACTTAGAACTACTTAAACCTAACTAACCTAAGGACATCACACACATCCATGCCCGAGGCAGGATTCGAACCTGCGACCGTAGCAGTGGCGCGGTTCAAGACTGAAGCACCTAGAACCGGTCGGCCACCTCGACCGGCTTGAATTTCATATCTATCCGAACTGAAACTCCTCCGGTAAACTATGCTACATATATTTGGTTTTCAGATACTGCAAAAAGGCAGCAATCGTAGTGCTTACACTGGCCATCCGTAATCTGAAGATCAAATTTCGTTAGACACTGCTTGACAAAAAAAGTGAGAACGGGAGAAAACGAAATGAAACTACACTGGCTGAAAGATTATATGACATTACAGTAATTGGAGAGGACTTTGCAGTATAAGCCCATTCAGCAGTGTGACGTTACGCCTCTCCTGGAGTGGATGCCTGCGCTGACTGTGCTGTGAAAGGTATCATCAAACCTCATCGTTCTCTCCTCCGTGATGGCACTGGGACAGAGTTGGCATCTGAAATGGACACACTGGGGATGTCGCCCGCTACAGGTGTACGTCAGCATCACACAGACAGCTCGTACAGAGATGTACTAAGTGAGGACAACAGGTTTCCCGTCAAAAAATTAAGCAAATATATATTGGCGCATGACAGCTAATGCAGGATGTCCGCGGCTTACCCTGTACCACGTCCGACCCTGGTAGCTGAGTGGTCAGCGCGACGGGATATCTTACGTAACGGCCCGGGTTTGATTCCCGCCTGGGAACTGGGTGTAGTGTTGACCTTACCATCGTCATTTCATCCCCATCGACACGCAAGTCGCCGAAGTGGCGTCAACTTGAAAGACTGGCACCAGGCGAACGGTCATCCGACGGGAGGCCCTAGCCACATGTCATTTCCATCTTTACCGTGTACCATTGGAGTTCTCTCTCTCATTACTACTTGCCACCTAGCCACATACCCTATGGCACCCCACACATCACGCCAGGAGTAACAAATCTCCAAAACATTGGAAGTATGGACATGTATGCACAACCGAAGGAACTTCGCATCGTAGTTCAGAATAACACAGGCACTACAATATCATTTTTATCCTCCGACACCGGACAAGCGACTTCCAAGTAGAATGTCTCGTCTGTACGGGAATATACACTACTAGCCATTAAAATTGCAACACCACGAAGCTGACGTGCTACAGACGCGAAATTTAACCGACAGGAAGAAGATACTGTGATATGCAAACGATTAGCTTTTCGGAGCATTCACACGAGGTTGGCGCCGGTGGGGACACCTACACCGTGCTGACATGAGGAAAGTTTACAGCCGATTTCTCATACACAAACAGCAGTTGACCGGGGTTGCCTAGTGAAACGTGGTTGTGATGCCTCGTGTAAGGAGGAGAAATGCGTACCATCACGTTTCCGACTTTGATAAAGGTCGGATTGTAGCCTATCGCGATTGCGGTTTATCGCGTCGCGACATTGCTGCTCGCGTTGGTCGAGATCCAATGACTGTTAGCAGAATACAGAATCGGTGGATTCAGGAGGGTAATACGGAACGCCGTGCTGGATCCCAACGGCCTCGTATCACTAGCAGTCGAGATGACAGGCATCTTATCTGAATGGCTGTAACGGTTCGGGCAGCCACGTCTTGATCCCTGAGTCAACAGATAGGGACGTTTGCAAGACAACAACCATCTGCACGAACAGTTCGACGACGTTTCCAGCAGCATGGACTATCAGCTCGGAGACCATGGCTGCGGTTACCCTTGACGCTGCATCACAGACAGGAGCGCCTGCGATGGTGTACTCAGCGACGAACCTGGGTGCACGAATGGCAAAACGTCATATTTTCGGATGAATACAGCTTCTGTTTACAGCATCATGATGGTCGCATCCGTATTTGGTGACAGGGCGGTGAACGCACATTGGAAGCGTGTATTCGTCATCGCCATACTGTCGTATCATTCGGCGTGATGGTATGGGGTGCCACTGGTTAACCGTCTCGGTCACCTATTGTTCGCACTGACGGCGCTTTGAACAGTGGACGTTACATTTCAGATGTCTTACGACCCGTGGCTCTACCCTTCATTCGATCCCTGCGAAACCCTACATTTCAGCAGGATAATGCACGACTACATGTTGCAGATCCTGTTCGGGGTTTCTGGATACAGAGAATGTTCGACTGCTGCCCTCTCCAGCACATTCTACAGATCTCTCACCAATTGAAAACGTCTGGTCAATGATATCCGAGCAACTGGCACGTCACATTACGCCAGTCACTACTCTTGATGAACTTTGGTATCGTGTTGAAGCTGCATGGGCAGCTGTACCTGCACACGCCATCCAAGCTCTGTTTGACTCAATGCCCAGGCGTATCAAGGCCGTTATTACGGCCAGAGGTGGTTGTTCTGGGTACTGATTACTCAGAATCTATGCACCCAAATTGCGTGAAAATGTAATCACTTGTCAGTTCTAGTATAATATATTTGTCCAATGAATACCCGTTTATCACCTGCATTTCTTCTTGGTGTAGCAATTTTAATGGCCAGTAACGTACATAATGGATGTTCGAGTACAGGTTGTCGACAGATGGTTGACGACATACGGAAATTTGGGCTGGTCCTGAGTCGTGCACGGATAGCCAAATGGTAAGGCGTCCTCTCGCGACGACACTGTCACATCCGAATGACTCCCAGTTCTAGATATTGCGCGGTTCGATCAACCGATCTGTTGGAGTCCCACTACGAGTTCCCCAGTCTGGCGCCAATTTTCACTGTCGTCGCTCCATCTACAGCTGATGGTTGTCCATAATCACAATTGTGGTTAAATTTAACACAATTCATTAGCAATCCATGCCTCTTGTTCACGGCCCATTACAAAAGCAGCCGTTTGTGTTGTGGTGCTAACGACAGCCTACACATGGTACCGTAATCCCCTATTCCGGCTTTTAGTCCCCGGCCTATGGTGAAGGACGAAAGAAAATGTTTCAGTGAGTGCAGTACTATTTTTCGGATGGCCAGAGTAATTGGGGAGGGGTTACGATGTGTGTGGTGCGCAATACGGCGAATTTCCCTTGCGAGATCTGGCGTCCAACATCGTGACACTGTCACATCCGAATGCCTCCCAGTTCTAGATATTGCGCGGTTCGGTCAACCGACCTGTTGGAGTCCCGTAACGAGTCCCCATTCGCATTCTGTCACATGACGATGATGTCGTCTAACATGAGGACGCGGCATCTCCATGCCATTTATGATATGTTAGAGATTCTGAAGAACTCCACATCAATACACTGTGTTTTCTGTTCTTAACAGTTTCTGAGGAGACTAAAAAAAGACGGTGGGGAACAAGACAAATTCAGATGATGAAATGAAACTTTGTATCCAATGTTTTGTACAGGGTGATTCAAAAAGAATACCACAACTTTAAAAATGTGTATTTAATGAAAGAAACATAAATAACCTTCTGTTATACATCATTACAAAGAGTATTTAAAAAGGTTTTTTTTCACTCAAAAACAAGTTCAGAGATGTTCAATATGGCCCCCTCCAGACACTCGAGCAATATCAACCCGATACTCCAACTCGTTCCACACTCTCTGCAGCATATCAGGCGTAACAGTTTGGATAGCTGCTGTTATTTCTCGTTTCAAATCATCAATGGTGGCTGGGAGAGGTGGCCGAAACACCATATCCTTAACATACCCCCATTAGAAAAAATCGCAGGGGGTAAGATCAGGGCTTCTTGGAGGCTACATTTTCATCACGCGTTCTCGGCCGTCCAAAACTTTTCCCTTTGCACAAACATCCATTCTCTGTAAACTGTTTATACCAACGTTTAATACACCACCTATCAGGAGGTTTAACACCATACTTCGTTCGAAATGCACGCTGAACAACTGTCGTCGATTCACTTCTGCCGTACTCAATAACACAAAAAGCTTTCTGTTGAGCGGTCGCCATCTTAGCATCAACTGACGCTGACGCCTAGTCAACAGCGCCTCAAGCGAACAAATGTACAACTAAATGAAACTTTATAGCTCCCTTAATTCGCCAACAGATAGTGCTTAGCTCTGCCTTTTGTCATTGCAGAGTTTTAAATTCCTAAAGTTGTGGTATTCTTTTTGAATCACCCTGTATAATTATGAACGTTTTATCACACAAGATGTTCAAAAAGTCAACAGCCAACTGCAGTTCGTTTTGCAGCAGTTCCACACAGCTTCTGCGTTACTAGTGTGAGCTCAATCATACAGCGTCTCCCACCGCTAAAACCGGAGACAAGTATCATGTACCATACTCCACGATGTGAAGGTCTTTGTCATTTTCAATACACTGATCGGTACTGTTTTGACTGTAAACGTAACAATACTGTATTACACTGGTTATCCACTGTAGTGTTTAGACATGAGACAGACAACGTGTACACCTGCAGTACTTAACGCCCCACTATGCGGAGTTGAAAAGCACACTGAAATTAAAAGTAAAGTCAACACTACGTGGCCTACTGTCGCTTTCGTTGTAGTCGCATCCGAGTGCTGCTGAAGGCTGACGCTCGCGATTTACAAACAACGGACTGTAGGATACGGTTAAGAACCTTTTTGTTCAGAATCACCAATACTACCAGCCATGAACGCATATACCTTTCCTCCTGAGTCACCCTGTTTCCCTAACAGGCGTACTAAAAACACCCATCTCGGGTAACACTACCGCACTATAATGACCGTTTTTTTTCGCAGAGAACTGTACATCTAATAAAAGAAGTTGTTTAAATGGCACTGAGCACTATGGGACTTAACTTCTGAGATCATCAGTCCCCCAGAAATTAGAACTACTTAAACCTAACTAACCTAAGGACATCACACACATCCATGCCCGAGGCAGGATTCGAACCTGCGACCGTAGCGGTCGCGCGGTTGCAGACTGTAGCGCCAAGAACCGCTCGGCCACTCCGGCCGGCTGTACATCTAATAATTTGTATATCTACCGATACGTCACATTGATGTTTGGCCATGTCTTTTGAATTCTTCCCTTTTTGTCGTGATTTTTATTTTATTTGCATTCACAAAGGCTACATTACCTGAACAGTCCTTGTATTTACGTAATAGTTTTTTATCGTATGTGTATGAAAGTTGATGCTCCTTGGCTTCCAGAACCGCCAGTATTGTTTGCAGTCACCAATAAAGTCTTTTAATAGGTGATACGTAACAATTTTACTACCAGATGCACTTTACACTTATGAAAATTTTCATGCATTCGAAGCTGTGCAACTTTGTAGGATTATGTGTTTTTTTTTTTAATTCAGTTTCGCGCAAAGTAAATTTTAACATTGGAAAGTCATTTCTATCAGTACATAAAGGAGAAAATATAAACAACTCAGTCCATAGTCAACAGGAATAACAACCTGTGAGGTGTCACGCAAATCCAACACCTTCCATGCAAACCCTGACATGATAAGCAAATCCAGCAGTATGTCACATAGCTCAGAATAAATCGTGACATTAAATTAACCAAAGTAATACGAGTAACGAGTGAGCAAATGGAATACCACAGACTAACACAAGAATGCCTAAATGCATGTCATACCTTCCCACCGTGAGACAGATGCAGTTCCGAGGGGAGAAACGAGAACAGAAGCCGAGAGCGGAACCGTGTTAAGGTAGAAGGCCCTACGATAAGGGATGGACACCCACGTCGCCAGCCAACCACCAGGACCACCCCCAGCCTATGTTAAAAGATAGAGCCCTCCAGAAGAACAGTATAGATCTTACGATAGCACTAAAAGGGCCACACCAGCTGCAAGTTTTATCGTGAGCCTTTTTCGCGTCTCTGTTACGTTGCAAACGTTGAAAACATTGCCCCACCACGAAAAGTATAACGTTTCCCATTGGATAGACAGAATTTTTGTAGGCGGAGCTTAAGGTTAACATTGAGACCCTGATTGGTCAGATGAAAACACATCCAGATAGTTTTTTTAAAACCAACTTCGGTAAATTGTAGTAAGGAGAAGTTAGGAGAGAGTTGCTTCCGAGACGGCGAGCTGTATGGAGCTGCGCCGCCCGCCGCCCCCTAACATTGCCTAACCAACGACAAGGTAATGAACGCACGTGATGCCGCATAACAGCACATAAAGCTTCACTCAGAACTGCAGAAGTCTCATCTGTTACACAGCCTTTTTCTGTAATACTAGTGTCGATCGTCAATTAAAGCTCATGGTGTTCACATTTGCCACTTGAAGTAAAGATCTGAAACGCGATGATTTTTCTGTTATATAATTATTGAGAAGCCACATCAGCCACTGTCATTTACGACATATTAGATAAGTAATTAAAGATAATTGAGGGTCACTGTAGACCAGTTTGATAGTTTTCTCTTTTGTGAAACTTAATTAAAACCTAGATTATAGATGTGATATGGCATAGGTCATCCTTCGATCCACTGTAGAACTTGGAAACCCACTCAGGGAATATTCGTTCACATTTTTGTTGAACGCAGTTGGTTTTATTCATCCTGTATTAAAACATTTCCTTTTATCAATAGTGCAATTTATAAACAATGTTTTTTGAGTAGAATAAAATTTCCAATGGTAAACTTAGCTGCTTTTTCGACGTTATTTTACCAGCTAACTAAAAGCAGGAAAGCCTTGAAACCCTTCCACTAAATTTAGTTAGTATTAAGATTCTTTTCCAGGGAGTGCAGTGGAGCAGACACTGAAATCATTAAGTATTTGGTTATATCATTGCTAGTCCCACTGAACTCTTCTGAACTCCACATGTCATGTGTGGTCTGGCGTCTCCTTACCAGCAACAGGTCCCAGGTTCAAACTAGTCAATTCCCTAAAAAACACGCTCAAAGCATCGTTACGCGAAAGTGGTAGGGAGACACGACTTAGAACAAACAGACACCACGCAGAATGTTAGGGAATGGCGACCCTGCCAGGATGGTAAAACACCATGATTGAAGGTCGACCACATGCCTAACTAGGTCAGAAAAATATCCTGTTGAAAAATTTTCGTAATAAAAATTTTTTTGAAAGTTATAAACAGTCGAAAACAGTAGCTACAGCGATAGATAGTAAGAAAGTATTCAATAGAACGTGAGACATTCTAGCAGAGACAAAAGCATAATTAAGTTATGAATTTTAATATTGTTAGAATTAAGTTTTCTCTCCAATGCAAGCGCGCAGGTGGCGGTTACATCGTTGACAAGTTGGTTCTGATCCAACAAGTAAGTGAATGGAATATCAGTCTTGGGTATAATAAGTGTCAAGTCGTGTGAACAAAAGTTTATGAAACGCGTGAGATCGTATGAGCGCATGTTGACGCGAAGTAGGGCGCGTGAATCGCTTTTAAAACAGAAAGTAAGGGATTCCGAAAGATTAGCAATGGCAGATCGAGACCTCGACCGAATTGAGGTAGAGACCCAACATGAAGATGGACAGAGAATAGAGGACAGTACAACAGGCGATGCAGTATCGCGAGAAATAGGACAGATAACGCATCATAACGAGGATAATATACGCCAAGGCACAGAAAACCTAGGTCAGCATACGACAGAGGAGCAGGAAAGTAGAGAGATAGTCGATGAGGATTCTAACTTGCGTCTTGAATACGTAGAACCCATAGTACAAGTTATCAGAGCTCCCTCACCAAAGAGTACAAGGAATTCGAGCAGAAACGTGTCACCGCACAGTTCAATACAATCGGTTGCAAACCAACACTTGAGCGAAAACACAGAGCGTAGGACGTCGGAAGAAAACGCAATAGGACCCACCAATCTGGCAGAATTATTACAATTAATGACGGAAACCATGACAAGACAAAATAAAGAAATTGCGAACCAAATTAAAATTTAGAATGCAGAAACGACGAACCAAATTCCAGAAACCACGTGAGATTAAAGAACAAAACAAAAAAGATTCAGTTACACCTAAGTCTTACTGAAGACGAGACAAAAGAATCTCGAGAAGTGATAGGAAACTTAGTAACAGGTCAGAATCAATTGAGAACAGATATTGACAAGGTACAAGCGGACGTACAAACACTGCGTAATGACACTCAGGACGAGATCAAAACATTACCTAACAACACCTAGAGAGAAGTCAAGAAACTAGAGAAACAGATAAACGTAATTACTAGACAAGCAGCAGGTACAGCCCGTGAAATTGTTGAAAATAGTGTGTTACACAAACGTATCATAAAAGCAGCGCTGAAAAGATATGATAACTGCGTAGTCAAAATAGAAGCGCAAACGAAGCAACAATTTCAGAAATTGCGAACAGAGTTGTAGCAAACCATTGAAGAGCGTAGTGAATAGGATCGAACAAGCACTGAGTCTGCAACCACATCCGTATCTGTAACAGCACCGGAGTAACAAGCAGTTAACGAAGATATCATGCATTTTCGATTCCAATCACAGGCGCAAAATAACATACATGAAATCAGACAGACTGCACCGCAACAAACACGTTTCGAATTTCTTGATTAACAAACGGCACCACAAACACATGCAGAGCCACAAATGTATGTTTCAAGACAGTCAGGATCGTGCAATGATGCGGCAAGGTTAGCCAGACAAGATACCGAACCAATACGTGACAACGGAAAGCCAGGTTGCGAAGAGTACAGTGCAATGCATTCACCTACACGTTCACAACCGATGGAAGAAAATTATTGCGTACCACTCCAAAGATACTACGCAAGGGTACGCGAAAGTTACAGTGGACAATATCCAATGGATCTACCACAACCGGAAAGAACGACGGGATAAATGATCAGAAACAAAAGTGGCGAAGAATCGCGAAATTCATATGGAACTATGACGAAGTACGACAACGATCATTTCCTCACAGTCAGAAAATTTCAACACTTTCGAGAAGAAAACTCATTACATCCACGAACTTTTATTGATCAATTCCGAGTAGGATTACCAGAACACTGGGCGCTAGCACACAAATTAGACTTTATAAGGGCACACATGTCAGGAACAGTCGCAGAAACCATGTAGAATGTCGCAGCGACATGCCGATCATACGAAGATTTCAGAGAGAAGTTTCTCTCACGATATTGGTCCAGCGAAGCACAGAACAGAGTGAAGTATGAGTTATTACAGAACCCATATTTTGAAAATTCAGTAGAGAAGAGTCCCGTGAAATTAGTCGAAGTAATGGCAAAGAAAAATCAATGCTTAGATGTACCATACAGTGACGGAGAGTTGATTAAATTACGCGCAATGAAGTTACCATTGAAATACCAGCAATCATTAGTAAGTCGCGGAGGCAATGACGTCGAAGCATTTAAAGGTATTCTAATGGAACTAGAGTTGATATTTTCGGAAGATGACGCAAGAAAAAGACGAAGCGCAAATGAAAACGAAAGCAAAAAGCAGTGAAATCCACAAGACACAGTACGAAGAAACAATAATTACGAACCACGTGATAACATCGCACCAAGAAACGACAATAGATTTCAACAAAGAACCGGTTATGGATTTAGAAGAGAATATGGCAATAACTATAATTCACCCAGGAACGGCAACAACTATTACAGAGGGAATAACGACAACCGGAACGGGTATTGGAGAACCAATTGACCGACAAATTATCAACAAAGAAACCACTATCAACAAGCTGAACAAGGAAAGAGAATAAAGATGGAAGAGGTGGAGGTAAGACCACCAAACCCCGATAAACATTCGAATTAACAGCTAAGCGCCCATGCCAAAGAGAATGACACACCGACCCAGGACAATTGCAGCACCCTGAACAAGGAAGTAAATACATTATCACGAGAAGAGAAGAAGGAAGAAACAAATCCGCAGGGACCAGATGAAAACGAAGACAGGAAAATAACGATGTCGTGTTGGGACGAAATTAATTGGGAGAATACTGACAAGGAAGATGAATTACCAGAGGCATGCACAACGAATGTAGGAGGAAAGGAGGAAGTAATGAGTATTGCAGAGCTATTTGAGATGGAAACCAGGGAAAGCGAATTCAATGAGGATAATGTGCAGTCGACGGAAGTTGAAAATAAGTTACTAGTGGGCACACAACCCAACGTATATAGTGAAGGAAGTTATGAAGCGATAATTAGAGCATTTAAATGCGATTATGTGGAAGTAGCGACGAAGAAGGAGAAGATAGACAAGGATAAGGAAAAAGTAGAGGATGTTGAAGAAAGCGTAAATGAAGGAAGAAAGAGAGGAGAGGAAATACAAGAGAGAGAAGTTGCAGTCGAAGCTTATCCTACAGAAAGTTAGAATTCACAGGGGAAAGTCCTGAAAAGACTCATGTATGATTCAGTGGAGGATTCGATGATGCAAGAAAAAGAAGAAAAGAACCAACCCTTTCAAATTCAACCAATTTTGAAGGCCATGGTAAAGCATATCCCAGTCAATATTGTAATTGATAGCAGAAGTGAACTGACCGCGATCTCAGAAAATTTATTCATGGAGTGTAATGCCAATGAGGAATTGCCAGTTCTGAAAACACGTAAGATTAAAGTAAGAGGTCCTATTTGAAACAATGCTGCGGAAGTTACGAGACAAACAAGGTTAACTCTTTCGTGTCAAGGTCAAAAGATCGAAACCAACTTCGTGATTTTACCTAAACTAACTGTAGATTTGATTATAGGTGCAGATTTTTTAAATGAGAGACGAGCGATAATAGATATGGGGCAAGGTAGCGTAACATTCGGGAATATCACACTTCTATTTGAGCAAAAGCAAAAATTAGAAGAAATACCAGTTATAAACAAACAATTAAGAACGATGCGAGATAAAGAGGATGAAGAATTAGAATGGTATGCACGAAAGGGGGAATCGCCTCACATGTTAGAAGTCCATAAAGAAATCGACGAAAAATTGCAAGAAGTTCAAGGTGTTTCGGAACTCAGTAAAAGAGAATTAGAGGGTATTTTACGAGATAAAGCAGAGGTATTTTTACCTAAGACTGGCAGTATGAAACACTTTCAGTACAAGTTTGAAGCAAAACAGCACAAACCATTTAGAGTGCCACCCTATACAATCCCATTAAGCTACAGGAATAAAGTATTCCATGAGATATCTAAAATGTTAGATGATGTTATTATTGAACCAGCTACCTCCACATATATCAGCCCGCCCCATATTGTACAAAAACGAAATGGGAGCATCAGGTTAGTGCTTGATTACAGACAGATCAACACAATCATAATCACTGAGACAGATCGGCCAGAAAAATTAGAGGAATTGATACAAAACTTCCACAGTGCTAAGATTTTTTCATCAATTGATTTACGGAGTAGTTTCTGGCAAATAGAATTGGCCCCAGAATGTAGAAAATTTACAGCATTTATCGTATTCGGTAAATGTTACCAATTTATACGATTGCCATTTGGTTTAAACATATCATCAGCAACGTTTATTAGGCGATTTAATTCTATACTCAGTCCTGAAATTTTACAAAAAATTACTTGTTATGTTGATGATGTGATTATAGAAGAACCCTCTTGGGAACATCACAACGACACATTAAATCAGTTTTTACAGATCATGAAAGAGCAATGGGTCACAGTAAATATCACAAAATCCAAATTTGGAAGGCATGAGGTCAAATTTCTAGGACACATAATTTCAGAGAAAGGGTTAATGCCTGTCCCAGAAAAACTAATGGCAATTAAAGAATTCTGTACTCCATATAATAAGAAAACTCTCAGAGGATTTCTAGGTCTCACCGGATGCTATAAAAAATTTTATTTGGATCGACTCTCTCGCAACACCATGCCTATGTGCATTGACCGGAAAAAACACGCTATAGGTACGGGATCAACAAGCCAATGAAGAATTTTTAAAAGTGAAAAACTCACTAACATCAGCACCGATTTTAGCACATCCTGATCTAACACAAAATTTTTGTATAGCCACTGATAGCGCGAAAACAGGTTTAAGAGTTGTTTTATTCCAAGAATACGAACAGGCAGGGCTAAGATCATATAGAACAGTTGCATTTGCCAATCGTGTACTCATAAAAAGCAAGAAAAACTATTCAGTCACGGAGCTGGAAGCATTGGCCATTGTATGGGGCTTCCAACGTTTTCGATACTTCCTATTCGGAAGAAAAACAAGTCGGCAAGACTCAACGGAGCAGCGCCTCTAAGGAAGTCCAGCGCAGTTCTGGACGAAACGTAAGGAGCAGAAAAGTTCTTGGACCACGACCTCACATCCCGGAAAGTATATCAACAGCCTATACACTGACCACAAAGCATTAGAATTTCTGTTATCCGCCAGACTAAGTCATTGGGAGGTTAGTCAGATGGATGCTAATACTACAAGAATTTGACTTCACTATTACACACATACCAGGACCAGCGAATGTATTAGCAGATTCTTTATCACAATGTCCATAGTGTGCATCCAATAACATAGGTTTGGAAGCAGCAGAAGACCAGTTTACAATGTACTATATGAAACAAGTACCTTTCGAAAGCTACATTACGACAGCATTGAAAAACATAGGCAAAGAACAGGACAAGGATCCCGAAATACTAGGAATCAAACACAAGTGGAGAAGTAAGGATTTTCCAAACATTAGACAGCACTATCTCGTAAAAAAAAAAAAGTTTTATTTTTTAGGCAAAATGTTGCAACGAATGAATGGTTAATTTATATCCCAGATGAACTAATTAATAAATACATATGGTATACACATTTAAGTAATGGCCACTTTGGACCAAGGAAATGCTTTTTAAAAATAAAACAGCCATGTTTCTAATATGGAAAGACGAATTAGAACAGTATTAGTCAAATGCAAAAAATATATGAGGGCTAAACACGTCACTTTCCAAACCAAACCACCTATGTTTCCAATAATCCCTAAAAAAATTAAAACAAATAGCTGCAACAGATTTGATGGGGCCCCTCCCACGCACAAAAATTGGATATATTTTCATATTTGTCGTTTTGTAACTTACTTCTAAATATGTTACCTTGACACCATTAAACAGGCAACAGGTCTTGCTATAAGTAAAGCATTTAGACAAGATATTCTCAGACAAGTAGGTCGAATGGAACGAATAATTTCGGATAATGGCCCACAATACAAACCAGTGCAATGGCAGAACACGTTAAAACAACACAAAATAAAACCCATCTACATATCTAAGTACAAACCTAGCGTAAATCCAGCAGCACGATCTATGAACGACATAGGCACTTTATGCCGATTATATGGAAGCAAAATACACAACACTTGGGATATATACCTTAAAGATTATCAAGAAGTAATAAATGAAATGCCAAATAGCACTACACTACTACCTCCAGTTACTGTACTTAAAAATATTGAACCCCCAAACATAACCAGAGAAAATGTTAGATTTCCTATTGTACCACGTAGATAGCACAAACAAGTCATAGCAACAGCACTCTCCAACATCAGAAAGGCAGCCATTAAAAGAAAAGAAAGAGGAGATAGAACAGCAATTAAAAGAACATTCTCAGTAGGCCAGAAAGTATTTGTAAAAACACACCATCTCTCCAGAAAACAGAAATACATAATACATAAGTTTTACACTGTATACAAAGGACCTGTCATAATTAGCCGAATTTCTCATGAAAATGCTGTGGAACTAATGAATCCAAAAACAGGTAAAACCTTAGGCCTTCACCATGTGAGCCATATCAAAAAGTTTGAAGATTAATTTTATTACTGGTAAATAATCAGCACAATATTTCAAGATTATGTTGCAGATAAGATCATCAGGAAAAAGAAAAATGAAGAGAGAGGAAGGTGGGAAAAAGAAAGTAGTTTCAATAAAAATAAAAACTAAATAACACCAATAGTACCATAGATTAAGGTGAAGGGATAAAGCGTAGATCATCTAACAGCATGAAATACTAAAATGCTATACACCACGACACTACACAAAAATAAAAAGCGAATTTGAGGATTCTTGTAGAAGTTAAGACTCAAAATATCTTAGAACTGTAACATGGAAAGGGCGCCGAAATTTGTAAAGCTTTTTAAAAAGGCGTAAAACAATGTAGGTACTAGACATATGTTAGATGAATATAAGTAAAAGTTTTTGTAAGAACCATTGTAAAAATCCCAGAAAAAAACCAGCAACGACCCACAAGTTGCAACCAGAGAAGTATCAAGAAAGGAAAGGACATAATTAGCAAGACATGATTCCTACAAGGCAGAAGTGTCGAGAGAAGGGAAAGGACAGTGAGACCAACAAAGTGCACTTGTAAATCTACTGCTGAAGGGACAGACAAGCAAACACCAGACTTTCACCGCTCGTAAACCCTGGGACACCCAGACTCAGCGGAGTGAGCAAAAAACGGCCCGACGAGAAGACCGCTTGGGCAAGCCACCACTGGCAAAAAAATATGTGTAAAAGTCACACTACTGCTATTAAACCGCACGCTAATGCACGAAACTGAAGAAAACTTCCTAAAGTAGAAATGACATATCCAAACAATTTATCAAACTGTTACTAAGTGGAGAACTTCAAAGCGACTAGTTATCGATAAATATTCCATATCCTGCCCAGAGATGAACCAAGAATCAAATAAGAAGCAGAGAAAAGCAGGAAGAACAGAAGTTGAAGATTCGCAAGATTGAGACCAAGAAAGAAGATGGGTGAAGAATAGACGACATACCTTCCCAAATCCCTATCCTATTGTAATCTAGTCGTCTGTGAAGTATCACAACGAAAAACGACCGCTTTCAACGACACATAACGATGACTTTCACACATATAAAGCCAGTAAACGACGAGATTGTCCACTCACAGTGCCATTCCATTATGGGACCCCCACAACAGCAACACATAATTGCAAAGCCAACAAGGAACGACGAACGAAGCTGTACATCAAATACTTGCCCACATCCATCTCGCTCAAGTCCATCACCATTGCGCATAAACATTCGCCAACATCACGCTTAAACATTCATAGGATTGTGTGAATGTGTGAAATCAAATTATGTGACGTAGGAATTGTGCAAAAGAAATGTGTGAAAAACTAAACAAGTTAAGCACACCAGACAGCTAATAAATTACAAAATAACAGTCATTGACCATGGACTTAAGTAAAAAACAGACTATCGATAAAAATAAGTCATTAGTTCTGAAATTGACAGTATATAAAGAACAAAAGTAAGGCATAATAAACACTAAAACTATATGCCACTTATTTTGTACTCACAAAAATAAAACAATAACTATGTTTTACTTATTTTCTCCTTAGAAAAACAAAGAATAAGAAATTATCTTGTTGGATGTGTTCCTTTTTTTAAACATTTGTACCATTTGTTAGGATATTATCTCAATACTTGTGTATCTATATTTCTTTGTCAAAGCAATTCTTGGAAATAATTCTTATTTGTTAGTGTAACAATGTTGAAATGAGTGTTGTTGTTGTGGTCTTCAGTCCTGAGACTGGTTTGATGCAGCTCTCCATGCTACTCTATCCTGTGCAAGCTTCTTCATCTCCCAGTACCTACTGCAACCTACATCCTTCTGAATCTGCTTAGTGTATTCATCTCTTGGTCTCCCTCTACGATTTTTACCCTCCACGGTGCCCTCCAATGCTAAAATTGTGATCCCTCGATGCCTCAAAACATGTCCTACCAACCGATCCCTTCTTCTAGTCAAGTTGTGCCACAAACTCCTCTTCTCCCCAATCCCACTCAATACCTCCTCATTAGTTACGTGATCTACCCACCTTATCTTCAGCATTCTTCTGTAGCACCACATTTCGAAAGCTTCTATTCTGTTCTTGTCCAAACTAGTTATCGCCCATGTTTCACTTCCATACATGGCTACACTCCATACAAATACTTTCAGAAACGACTTCCTGACACTTAAATCTATACTCGATGTTAACAAGTTTCTCTTCTTGGGGAACGCTTTCCTTGCCATTGCCAGTCTCAATTTTATATCCTCTCTGCTTCTACCATCATCGGTTATTTTACTCCCTAAATAGCAAAACTCCTTTACTACTTTAAGTGTCTCATTTCCTAATCTAATTCCCTCAGCATCACCCGACTTAATTTGACTACATTCCATTATCCTCGTTTTGCTTTTGTTGATGTTCATCTCATATCCTCCTATCAAGACACTGTCCATTCTGTTCAACTGCTCTTCCAAGTCCTTTGCTGTCTCTGATAGAATTACAATGTCATCGGTGAACCTCAAAGTTTTTACTTCTTCTCCATGAGTTTTAATACCTACTCCGAATTTTTCTTTTGTTTCCTTTACTGCTTGCTCAATATACAGATTGAATAACATCAGGGAAAGGCTACAACCCTGTCTCACTCCTTTCCCAACCACTGCTTCCCTTTCATGCCTCTCGACTCTTATAACTGCCATCTGGTTTCTGTACAAATTGTAAATAGCCTTTTGCTCCCTGTATTTTACCCCTGCCACCTTCAGAATTTGAAAGAGAGTATTCCAGTTAACATTGTCAAAAGGTTTCTCCAAGTCTACAAATGCTAGAAACGTAGGTTTGCCTTTTCTTAATCTTTCTTCTAAGATAAGTCGTAAGGTCAGTATTGCCTCACGTGTTCCAACATTTGTACGGAATCCAAACTGATCTTTCCTGAGGTCGGCTTCTACCAGTTTTTCCATTCGTCTGTAAAGAATTCGCGTTAGTATTTTGCAGCTGTGACTTATTAAACTGATAGTTCGGTAATTTTCACATCTGTCAACACCTACTTTCTATGGGATTGGAATTATTATATTCTTCTTGAAGTCTGAGGGTATTTAGCCTGTCTCATACATCGTGCTCACCAGATGGTAGAGTTTTGTCATGACTGGCTCTCCCGAGGCCATCAGTAGTTCTAATGGAATGTTGTCTACTCCTGGGGCATTTTTACTTGTACATGATATTTAGAAAATGTATTAGGAATAGATTTTACTTAATTACTACATTTATAAAAAAAAATATTTCTAAGAAAATCGATTTGAAAGACTCCTCACTTTCGATAACAAACTTCTTAAAAAACAAACTTCACACTTAAATAAAGAAAGAAAATATTTAAAAATTAATAATAATAATAATAATAGCATAAAAATATTCTTCTCTTGTCAATAAAAACATATTTTTGAGAATAATATGGAAGAATATAAAAATATAAATTAGTAATACAAACTAGCATAGAACCAGAATAACGTGGCAGAACAGCAGGCAAGAAAATTTGGATATAGGAATAATTTTTTACTGACTTAGACAACGATTCAATCATTGCCTAACTTCAGTGCAAAAATTAATTTCGAAGGGTGGTGATATGTACGGTGTCAGGCAAATCCAACACCTTCCATGAAGACCCTGGCGTGATAAGCAAATCCATCAGTATGTCACATAGCTCCGAATAAATCGTGACATTAAATTAACCAAAGTAATACGAGTAACGAGTGAACAAATGGAATACCACAGACTAACACAAGAATGCCTAAATGCATGTCATACCTTCCCACTGATGGAGGGCGCCACGAACTTTTATGCCATTTTCAGCATGGTGTCCAGGTACTTTTGATCACATAGTGTAGGTCTCGATTGCAGCCTCTGCTATAGAAACGTCTCCAGCTCAATATACCTGTAGCCAACTACATAAACTTAAAGCTTCTCACCAGAGACTAGCCCTGGTATCCTTCTATATAAAACTTCGCTCATTTGCAATATGAACTATAAACTCGTATTTCAGTACGTTCCTTGTCAGTCAACCCCTTCTTTTAGTCACACTGTGTCTTACAGTTCTTTTCTCACCAGTTACTTGCTGCACCTCTTCATCACTTGTTTGATCTACCAATCTAATATTCAGCTTTGGCATGAGAAAACCAGGCCGTATAAAACCGATATCGGTATTATAGTTCTGAATAACCGGTGATTTTGGTATCTGGTTGGTCTCCGTTATACAACATACTTTTATTATTTACTGATAAACAAGAGTAAAACCATATGTCGAACTGCAGTAGTAACGGTGCTAAGCTTTTTGGCTTTTAAATAGAAATTTATTTTTAATACCAATTGGTAGGAAGTTCTGTGGCTTCTCAAAGACTGGTATAGTCGTTGAATGATGATGTTTCTGATGAAAGCCGTCAGCTTACAGATCAACACATTGCAGAACGAGTATTAATGAACAGTTATTTTCAGGACGTGCTGCACAGTTACTAGAATAAGGGGTTGGAACTCCAGTCAAGTTGTTTGATTCTACTTAGGCCACTGATTTTTGTTATGGATTAGTCGTCTCACATTGTACTTGTTACGACGTGATACTTTGTGATCTGGTATCATGGAGGTCAAGGTCTAGTTTTCATTTCTTCTTTTCCCTTTGACCCCATATACAGTAAAGCGATATGTCAAATCACGTGACGTTTCCGGTATTGTCGTTTACAGCTTTAATAATAATTAATAGGTGTTTCAGCAGAAAAGGAAGCAAATTTTATTGTTGTTACACCTTTCTGACGTTGTACTGGTCTAAATATTTATGTATTGTGTGTGATTAGAGATCAGAGGGTAAGAGATTGACTTAGGCAGCCGTGCCCAGCACTGGAACAATGAAGTTGTAGAAGTTATGTTGTAGATATTCAAATATTTCTTCGGTTTCTTAAGTTTTATTTGTAGGAGGCTTTTTATTGTTGAAGAATATACTGCTTGAGTGGGTATTTTAGTTTCGTTTCTTGCGGTTAGGTGGTCGTGCTTATCAGAGAAGCGTGTAATAGTGAATATATTATTTGAGGCTTGGTGTATTTTGTTTTTTAGGGGTAAATACACCATGCGATCAAAAATGTCCGGACACGTGGCTGAAAATGACTTATATCGGATACAGTGAACCTAGGGATGTTAATGAGTGTGAAAACCCCGCGTACAGACGTATGACATAAATGGCACCCAAACACCAAACCACGTTCGAAGTCTGTGAGTTTCGCAGAGCGCTCCATATTTGTTCTCTCACGATGTCTCACGAGTACTGAGGTCACTTATATCGAGTACCTGGCAGCAGGTGGCAGCAGAATGCACTTAATATGAAAAATGTATTTTTTGGGGGGTGTCCCGATACTTTTGATCACATAGTATAGTTACAAGGGGTTTTGAGGGGCGAGGCTTATCAGATCTTTGAGAAAGGTTGTCACAAAATTGGGTGGTTCATGTACAGTTGCTGTGAGTCTGTGGTTAGCTTGTACCAGGTTGGTTCCACTTTTACTTACATCACATATACCCCTTTGGCGTACGTCTTTAAATAGTGCTGAACATTTTTGGTTGGATAATGACTGATATTTGGGACCATTTGTTAAATTCATAGCTATGGTACATTGTGTTGTTCTAATGATTTGGTGTGGATGGAGTGAAAGTTGCCTTTTTACATGTCCTTTGTTTTTACATGACGACAGCTATGTTTTTTGTGACTGTGATTCAGGTTTATTCTGTGTTTGTGTTTTATACGCTTATACATTTCTGGAGTAGTGCAGAAAAAAGTTTAGGTATTGATGTATATGCTCTATTAGTACTTCATAGAGTGCTACCTTCAGGTTACTTAAACTAATACATTGGGTTACCACAATTTATAGGTTCGTTGTTTTATTGTTGTTCAGTTTTCAAATACTGGTATTGTGTTATTGTTCTTTGGTAAAACAGGACCTCAGAATGGCGGTAGTAAGCTGCTGAAACTAGTCGTCTGATAGAATAAAGAGAATTTCTCATATGCTGCGCTAGTACTAGGCTTTGTCATAGAAAAGAGGAAATTTTATCAAAAGTCAATGAAAGCGCTGTTGGACGACGGAATCTGTAGCCGCTGGCAGAATGTTGGAACAGTCGACAGCTAGTAGGCCAGGAAATGCAAACATGGCACTCCTTAGCGCAGCACTGCGACAGTGCTATTGCGTGCACAAATTGCTTTGTGTGAAGCAACAACGAGGCAGCAGACTGAAGCGTTGCTTGAAGTTATTGTGATATGAGGCGAGAAACTAGGCCAGAGCCAAGTGAAGAGTCGCAGATGGTTGACGTTTGGGAATTTATCCCTGCCACTTTTTCTGTCTCTCTCTGAGACTACGTCTGATGCGAGGGAAAAGGCAGTAAAAGTAATGAGGTACTATTACCTTGGGAGAGAGTCTGCTAGGTCAGTTGAGCGTCTGGTTTACACTTATAGGGTCCAGTTTGGTAGTGATGTTGTAAGTATTCTATGTGAATCTGAACTTTATTTCTATGTACTTGTTCAGGCTGTATTCCGCCTCTGGGGATGCAACACTGGGGAGAGACGGAAGAGCAGTCGGGTACTTGAAGACTGCACGGTCTGCCTGATGAAGGGCAGGACAGCAGTCTGCAATGGATCCAGCGGCAAGTGGCCTTGTTGACACAGCAGCGGTGTCGGCATAGCATCAGCATATCAGCGGTTGCTGAACCGGCTGGACTCGTCGGACAGCGTGCTGGCAACACACGAATGCTCTGCTGCACTCTCTGAAGCACTATAAATTATGAGAATAAAGTAATGCCACCAAATACTGGTGTATCACTCTGCACTGCCCCTTAACGCTCTTGAACTTGCTTGTCCTCCTGACAAAAGATGGCGAGGTGTGTCCCAGCTTCAGCTCGGCCATCTGGAGTCCTGGGTTCGACTATCTGGGCAACCCCACTACAGTGGTGTCAGATTTGGTGCCTGTTACAATGCTGGTAACGGACTTCCACTCCCACATTTTATGTTGAGCAAGTAGTGTTGAGCTGCGCCTGTGGAGAGTGGTTGTTGAGGTGTTTGATTGCATTCATGACGTGTGACCATACACATCTTGTTATGTCGTGTCGTTCGGGAAGTGTTCATCCATACCAGTATAGGGAGAAAAGCACCTGTCACCTGTGCACGAGCACGATGGGGACGGGTCGGTGACTTTGATCTATTGTTCATGTGTCATTTTATGTGTTTAGGGGGTTAAGTGTCCATCCTATTCCACTCTTTGAAGGTGTCTTTTGTAACATTTTGAATAATCATTTTTTAAATGTTGTAGAGAAAATAGGATCTAAATGTTTATTAGAATAAGCAAGGCAGTTAATGGAAGAGACCTTACCCACACCATTTGATACAACTGAAATTCCACCCACCTCTCCTGCTGAAATTAGGAAGATAATAAACTCTTTCAAGAATAAAAGCTCGCATGGAATTGATGGCATTTCCAGCAGGATAATAAAAGCTTGTTCCCAAGAAATAAGTGGCATTCTTAACCACATATGTAATAGCTCCCGGAAGCAGGGTATGTTCCCAGATAGACTGAAGTATGCCATTGTTAAACCGCTGCATAAAAAGGGGGATACGTCTGATGTCAACAACTACCACCCAATCTCTCTTCTGACTGCCTTATCCAAAATTTTTTAAAAAGTAATGTATTGTAGAGTAGCTTCACACCTTTGTAAAAGTAAAGTTTTAACAAAATGTCAGTTTGGTTTCCAAAAGGGTTTTTCCACGGAAAATGCTATATATATATATATATATATATATATATATATATATATATACTCTCACTAATGAAATATTAAATGCTCTGAGTAACTGGAAGTCACCCATTGAGATTTTTTTTTTGATCTATCAAAGGCTTTTGATTGTGTAAATCATAGAATACTTCTAGATAAGCTCAAGTACTGTGGTATGAATGGGACAGTGCTCCAATAGTTTAAATCATACCTCACTGGAAGAGTGCACAAAGTTGAAATACGCAGTTCACATAATATGCAAAAAACTGGTGATTTCTCAATCTTGGGAAAAAAATCAAGAATGGGATGCCTCAAGGTTCGGTCTTGGGTCCTCTGCTTTCTTAATGTACACTCCTCGAAATGGAAAAAAGAACACATTGACACCGGTGTGTCAGACCCACCATACTTCCTCCGGACACTGCGAGAGGGCTGTACAAGCAATGATCACACGCACGGCACAGCGGACACACCAGGAACCGCGGTGTTGGCCGTCGAATGGCGGTAGCTGCGCAGCATTTGTGCACCGCCGCCGTCAGTGTCAGCCAGTTTGCCGTGGCATATGGAGCTCCATCGCAGTCTTTAACACTGGTAGCATGCCGCGACAGCGTGGACGTGAACCGTATGTGCAGTTGACGGACTTTGAGCGAGGGCATATAGTGGGCATGCGGGAGGCCGGGTGGACGTACCGCCAAATTGCTCAACACGTGGGGCGTGAGGTCTCCACAGTACATCGATGTTGTCGCCAGTGGTCGGCGGAAGGTGCACGTGCCCGTCGACCTGGGACCGGACCGCAGCGACGCACGGATGCACGCCAAGACCGTAGGATGCTACGCAGTGCCGTAGGGGACCGCACCGCCACTTCCCAGCAAATTAGGGACACTGTTGCTCCTGGGGTATCGGCGAGGACCATTCGCAACCGTCTCCATGAAGCTGGGCTACGGTCCCGCACACCGTTAGGCCGTCTTCCGATCACGCCCCAACATCGTGCAGCCCGCCTCCAGTGGTGTCGCGACAGGCGTGAATGGAGGGACGAATGGAGACGTGTCGTCTTCAGCGATGAGAGTCGCTTCTGCCTTGGTGCCAATGATGGTCGTATGCGTGTTTGGCGCCGTGCAGGTGAGCGCCACAATCAGGACTGCATACGACCGAGGCACACAGGGCCATCACCCGGCATCATGGTGTGGGGAGCGATCTCCTACACTGGCCGTACACCACTGGTGATCGTCGAAGGGACACTGAATAGTGCACGGTACATCCAAACCGTCATCGAACCCATCGTTCTACCATTCCTAGACCGGCAAGGGAACTTGCTGTTCCAACAGGACAATGCACGTCCGCATGTATCCCGTGCCACCCAACGTGCTCTAGAAGGTGTAAGTCAACTACCCTGGCCAGCAAGATCTCCGGATCTGTCCCCCACTGAGCATGTTTGGGACTGAATGAAGCGTCGTCTCACGCGGTCTGCACGTCCAGCACGAACGCTGGTCCAGCTGAGGCGCCAGGTGAAAATGGCATGGCAAGCCGTTCCACAGGACTACATCCAGCATCTCTACGATCGTCTCCATGGGAGAATAGCAGCCTGCATTGCTGCGAAAGGTGGATATACACTGTACTGGTGCCGACATTGTGCATGCTCTGTTGCCTGTGTTTATGTGCCTGTGGTTCTGTCAGTGTGATCATGTGATGTATCTGACCCCAGGAATGTGTCAATAAAGTTTCCCCTTCCTGGGACAATGAATTCACGGTGTTCTTATTTCAATTTCCAGGAGTGTATATTAATGACTTGCCATTCTATATTCACGAATATGCAAAGCTGGTACTTTTTGCTGATGATACAAGTATAGCTATCACACTCAACAGACAAGAATTAACTGGTGAAATCGTAAACGATGTTTTCCAGAAAATCATTAAGTGGTTCTCTGCAAAAGGGCTCTCATTAAACTTTGACAAAACACACTATATACAGTTCCACACAGTAAATGGAATGACACCATTGATAAACATAGGCTTCGATGAGAAATCGGTAGCTGACGTAGAATATTAAAAATTTCTAGGTGTATGCATTGATGAGGAGTTGAACTGGAAAAAACACACTGAGGATCTGCTGAAACGTTTGAGTGTACTACTTATGCTATTAGGGTCATTGCAGATTTTTGCGATATATATCTGAGTAAATTAGCTTACCATGTCTATTTTCATTCTCTGCTTTCCTATGGCATCATATTCTGGGGTAACTCATCATTGAGTAAAAGAGTGTTCATTGCACAAAAGCGTGTAAACAGAATAATTGCTGGAGCTCATCCAAGATCATCCTGCAGACACTTATTTAAAGTGAAGATCTCTAGCTCATATATATATATATATATATATATATATATATATATATATATATATATATATATATATATATATATATATATTCACTTATGAAATTTGTTATTAACAATCCGAACGAATTCAAAAGTAATAGCAGTGTACATGGCTACAACACTAGGAGAAAGGATGCTCTTCACTACTCAAGGTTAAATCTAACTTAGACTCAGAAGGGGGTAAATTATGCTGCCACGAAAGTCTTTGGTCACTTATCTAATAGCATCAAAAGTCTGACAGATAGCCATATAGCATTTAAAAGGAAATTAAAAGAATTTCTTAATGTCAACTATTTTCACTCATTATATGAATTTTTGGATATAATAAGTGGGTAATTTCCCCAACCGCCACAAAAAATTTGAAAATATTAAGTGTCATGTAATATTTTGTGTAATGCAATATCTTGTATAAGACACCTTTTGTTAACCTGACACGTTCCACATCATTACGAAGTGACGTGTTCATGATCTATGGAACAAGTACTAGTCTAATCTAATCTACGGCTGGAAGAGCCTGTACATTTATCTGGATTGAGGGGAAATGGAGGCCATGATGACATAGCGCCTAAGCGTTGTAATTTTTGTAACCCGTCGGGCCATGGATTACCGTGTAAAAAGCGGGTGCCAAGGAATTGTTTTACTTGTTTGAGATCTGGTCATTTTGCGCGCAGTTGTTCAGAATGTAAATGGGCGATGATTGGCCTTAACGACTAAGTTTAAAAAGTGTCAGAGTGAAATTAATGGCAACAGTGGAGCTATAAGCAAGAATAATGGAAACACAGTCAGCAGCAGCAGCAGTGACTACAGCGGAAGCTGTAGCTACTCTAACAGAGCAAATTCGGGTATTGTCAGAGGCGTGGATACGTGACAAACAAAAATATGAAGAACTAGCAGGGAGATTTGAGGCATTGCGAGTGGGGGAAGTGACATTGGGTGAAAGCAAATTACAGGTCGTGGAGTGTTATAGACGGTTTCACCTGGCAATCGTGGCATTGATTAACCCTTGTTCGGGTAAAACAATGGAGGATGTGGCAGTATTCCTTAATGACATTATCACAATGGCTAAGAATAATGGGTAGTCGGATGTTGCAATGTTGAATGGTGAAGTTACGCTTGATGGGGGATCCCAAGTCGTACGTACTGTACCATGAAACGTTGAACAATGTGGGGACGTTTGCAGAGCTTGAGGCTGGGTTACGCCAGAGTTACCAAAAACAGAATACTACCAGGTTTTTTCGGGAAAAATTAAGTGCATTAGTTATGAGAAGAAATGAGACTGTGGAGGTTTTCTCAGACAGAATTCGAAAGCTGGATGCACAAACGTACAAACTATCACAGAATGGGGAGACTTATAAAGTGCTGTTACAAGAGGCCGAGAACAGGGCGTTAGATGTGTTTGCGGGAAGTACCGCCAGAGATGTCATGTTGGGTGAGAATGGAGTATCCCAGTGCTCTTGCGGCTGCTCTAATGATTGCCATATACTTGGAGGAGGTAGATTATGCGACGAAGCAAAGGGTGGAACATAAAATTCTGGCAGCGGAAATTAAGTGTTTTGGTTGTGGCTAGGTAGGGCATATTCGGAGGCAGTGTCAGCGTTAGTTGCGGTGTTACTCATGTGGGAAAATGGGTAACCGGGCAGTGAAATACAGGAGTAAAAATATGGCGGAACTTCGGTGACAGCAGCCATTAAACGAGAACGGGACTGCTTCTACCGTCGGAGGGTGGTCCCAGTGAAATTAGGTAATGCGCTTGTAGGTGCACAAACAGAATGCTACTTATTAGGCTTGGGGAACGGAATGGAAGAGAGGTTTCGGGTTGACACGGGGACACACGTGTCTGTTATTAATCTGAACCTGCTTAGCAGGAGAAGACTTGAGCCACCACGTTATGGGTTACGTGTCGTGGGGGATAATAAAGTGGAGTCATTGGGAACGACGGTACTTCAATTTGTGGTCGCAGGAACCAAGTTTAGTGAGCAGGTAGAGGGTGTTACCGTGTGTGGGAGAGGGGTATTCAGTGATTCTCGGATTGGACTTCCTTGACAAACATCGTGCAGATATAGACCTTTGGCCACAAACAATGGAACTCACAGGAGCAATGTTTCGCATGGGGGAAACAGTTGTAAATGGACGAATGTCGCAAGGCGCACTCAACATGAAGGTGACACCAACTAAACTGCGAACGGATTCATTAAAAGTCGATCAGCAGGATAACATAACGGCAGGTACAGGGAAGGTAGTCTGGATTTCGATAAATACGGACTTACCAAAGAAAACGTTGTACATGGTGGAGCCACTCTCGAGTAATGGGGAGTTGGATAATGCGCACTGTTTTGTGTGGAGGAGTTTAGCTCATGTAAGTTGTGTGGAAGGAGAGTATAAGGGTTCCTGTAAGTACAGATAACTTCGCCAAAGCGGACTTTAGCTTGTCGAAAGGGTTGTTATTGGACACATAGGGGAGTTTTGATGAAGATGACCGATACGGATGATTTATGGGCAAGCCATAAGCAAAACGTCGATCCCAGCGCTATTGAGGGGAAAATTACAGTATTTGCAGGGAGATGACAGGGTCGCGTTGGAGGAATTGTTATTGACATTTAGCGATTTATTCGGAACGGAGGGTAGGTTACCGGCAACATCGATTACGAAGCATCACATACCAACAGAACATAATACACTAGTGTTTAGGAAACCATATAGGGTAGCACGGCATATGCAACCGCTACTAGAGGAGTTTATAGAACAACAACTGCGGGATGGAATTATGAAGCATAGTGATAGTCCGTATTCAAGCAATATAGTTCTCGTACCTAAGAAATCGGTGGATGGTACAAGGAAATATGGGTTTTGTTGTGATTATAGGTTTCTGAATGCGAAAACCATTTCGGACGCATATCCGATTCCGAATATCATGGACACATTGGATAATCTGGGTCAATGTAATTATTTTACAACGATGGATTTATGGAGTGGATACCATCAGTTGGAAGCAGCGCCAGAGGACAGGGCAAAGACAGCTTTTATTGCTCCCGGGGGACACTGTCAGTATATACGTATGCCATTTGGGTTTAAGAATGCACCGGCAAGTTTCCAGCGATTATTATTAGATGGGATTTTAAGGGGATTGAAACCAAAGACATGTATGGTTTACCTAGATGACATTGTAGTATTTTCAAATGCTACACCAGAACATGTATCACAGTTAAGAGAAGTCTTTAGAAGATTGTGTTCGGCATGGTTAACATTAAGTTTAGAAAAATGTAATTTTGTGCAGACGCAGGTCAGGTTTTTAGGTCATGTAATTAATGAACAAGGGGTTCAAACCAATCCTCGGTTTACTGCAGCAGTTCAAAATATTCTAACACCACGTACAACGAAGCAATTACAATCGTATATTGGGTTATGTTCATATTATTGTAAATTTGTAAAACATTTTGCTAAAATAGCCGGGCCGTTAACAAAGCTCTTACAGAAAGGAGTTAAATTTCAATGGACGGAGGAATGCCAACAAGCTATCGACGAATTAAAAATTAGATTAGTGTCTGGTCCGATGTTGATGTTTCCGAATTTTGAAGAAGACTTCATCTTATCACGTGAAGCTTCAAATTGCGCAGTAGGATGTGTTCTGGTGCAAATGGTAAAGGGACAGGAGCGTATGCTTCCAGACACTTAAATAGGGCAGAGCGGAATTATTACACAACGGAAAAGGAGATGTTGGCTGTAATATATGGAGTAACGTATTTTCTTTGTTACCTTTATGGTAGGAAGTTTAACGTCATGACAGGTCATGCAGCGTTGGGATGGTTACTGGGACTCAAGGTTCTGTCTAGTCAGTTAACACAGTGGGCTCTAAAACTAGGTGAGTTTGACTTTGAAGTAGTTCATAAGCCAGGGAAGAAACATGGGAAGGTAGATGCACTAAGTCACAAGTTAGACGCATTAGAAGAAATGGGTAAGAGAGTCGCGGAATGGTAAAGAGCACAAGCAGAGGATGAGGAGTGCCAGGGTTTTAGAACTCAAGCACATTTCATTGTGGAGGGAAATTTGTTGTGTAGAGTTACCAGGTGTGGACCACAGGTAGTGGTATCAAAGAGTTTGAGCGAGGAAGTGTTAAAGTAGGCCCATGATCGTGTGCTTTCAGGGCATGGGGTACGGAAAGACGAGTAGCAGAACGATTTTGGTGGTGCACTTGGAGAAGGGATGTAGAATAATACGTAGCAAATTGTGTACAGTGTGCGCAGCGAGCAGATGTGACACATGCAAGAATTCCAGGGTTATCAGAGGCTTCGAAACCTTTCGAGTACATCGGGGTTGATATCTACGGGACATATAACATTATTTCGCGGTTTCTAGCCATGGTCGCAATACCAGACCAACAAGCAAGTACGGTAGTACATGCTTTAGGCAATAACTGGTCTGAAGTGTGGGGTTGATCTGTTATTCTGTTATTCTGCGCAACAGATTAATCTGAGATGTACCCTTTACCCTGTGGCTCCTGAAGATGCAATTTCCACCCCCACACTACTACATAAGTCAGGCAGACCTCCTAACGTTCTAAAGAGAAACGTCTGAAAAACTTTTAGCAATAAATATCTTCTGGAGTCGTCCGCTGTAAGGAAATGGCACAAAAATTCACAAAATTTCTTACGTAACTAGTGGGATACTTGGGTACTGGAGTAGTGCTAGTTAGTGTAAGAAAAACATGAAACTAACGAAAGTTATTATTTATTTTACAAAAATTCTGAAAAATCACAATGCCACTTTTAGTTATGAATTGAACAAGTTGTATCCTGGTTCTTTTCAGAATGTGAAGTTACCTCTCAAGGATAGGATTCGCTAATGAAATTTTTATACAAAGCTTGAGATGGTTGTTGACTTGGCAGAATGGCTGAGAGGTGCGCCTACTCAACTTGAATAATTATCCTTTAGAATGTTGCTAGGTACTGTCGAGGCTGTTGCATGTGAAATGCAGCGAGGTGTACTGTTGTGGAGAAAATATGGGGCTCGCAATAGCTGTAGCAGACAATACCGTAAGCTGCGATGACTGTTGTCTGCACCACTCGCTGCTGACAAATTCTCATTCTATCTGGATTGACCTTCGCCAATCAAACTCTCCCTATGCCTTGATGAAGTCAAGGATTCCTATTCACCCCTAGTCTAACTATTGGCGTGGTACACCGGTCAGATAACCAGTCCACCACGATGCCACTCAAAATTCGCTCGCAGGCGTTTAACTATAACTCAGTCTGTTCACTCCGCACAATAAGTGTGTTGGCCAACACAGTGAACAACACTTAATCGCAAGGACTCAATATAGAGTAGCACTTCGATTCGCTCTCGACAGAGGTGCTCTCCCAGTGAAGTACTGAGGAGAGACTTGTACCTCGCTCCAAGAGCGACAATGGAATGGCGCCTCTCCATGCCAGATGTGAAGGGGTATATCTTTCGGTATCTTTCACTATTCCTTCAGCTCAAGGCATCAGAAATATTGTCTACCAATCACCATTGCTCTTCTAAAACGCGAGAATGACGTTTCGTTTAAGGGGACCAATCCGGAAACCTGTAGCATTGGTGTTTGGCGTTTGCTGCCTCCCTGTGAAAATCTCTGAAACTGCGTGCTATGTGTAAATGTGAAAAGAATGTGTAGGATGGCCGCTCCCACACAATGTAGCGGAGTTTGCTTTTAAGCCGAACACAGGGTTGTCCCCCCTTTCACTTGGGCCCACGCTGTCCACTACATGGGTGGTCACCGGCCGACATAGGCTGGATCGTCCTCTGAAGGGACCAGCTTCCCATTGTGCGGTTTCTCTCCCGAACTAAAAGCTTCTGTGACCGTCGTGTCTGGAATGTATGTGTGTACGCCAGCCTCGAGTATTTCAACCATGGTGCGCTTACTTGTTAATTGCATATCGTTTACATGAATTCATACAACATTGACTTTATCTTATAGAGTTTGGGTTCGAATGAAGCGTCTTGGTGTGCGGAATATGATTGTGAAGGCGGAATATGTAAGCAATGAAGGCCGGGAGATCATGACGTGTTACACTGGTTGTTGAAGTTGTGGGTGCCTGGTACCATAATTACGGGTCAGAGAATGAACTTCATGTCCGAATTAATGTCACAGTTGTGTTGCTTATTGAGAATTAAAAAATTATGGACCAGCCCATTTCATCTGCAGGCGAATGGGAGAATGGAGCGAGTACATAAGGGAATTTTAAAAATGCTAAGTTATTATGTGTATGGAAACCATGATAACTGGGACGTTTACCTTCCGTACGTGGTATTGAGTTGTAACACCAAAATACATTTGGGGGTCAGAATGTCACCGTTCGATGTGGTCTGTGGAAGAAAGATGCCATCAGCATTTGACGTTCTATGTCCGAAATCTGGAGGTAAAGGGGACGCCGTGAGGAAATTTGCAAGGACAATACGGGAAGTCTGGAAGAGGGTACAGAAGGCCAATACGCAAGCGTTGGAAAGGCAGGAAGAACCGAATGAGCGGTTTGGCCCTTTACGACAGTATTGGGTAGGTCAATGGGTACTGATCACAAATCCACATACACCTAAGGGAAAGACGAAAAATTTCTTGACGAAGTACCACGGACCATACCAGGTCGTGGATATGACTTCACCTGTAAATGTTAAAGTGCAGCTGTCAACAAAAACATCCATTATCCACGAGAGTAGAATAAAGCCTTTTAAAGGAATGGTGGACGGATTACCTCTATTACACGGAAGTGACCCAACTGCAGAGGCTAGGCAAAGCAAACGGAAGAAGAAGGTCGCAGCGGAGAAACAAAAGCGGACGCATAACGTTCCGTATGCGTTGTGGACACGGAGGGAGTAAATTATTGTGTGTGTAATATTGTATGGCATGTTTAGATTTTGTTTTGTATGAAGGGATAATTTGCGTTTTTTTATGTTTTGGTGGGTCAGATAATAGTTGCTTTTTTCTTGTTTGTTGTTTTGTCATTGTATGGGGGAGACAATTTTCACAGAGTTCGATAGGAGCGGATTGTACTATCGGGAATGTTGGAGGATGTCGTACGGTGTTGTAAGTCACTTGTAGTGGGAATGGGTTCTGGAGATATTACCAATGCAGAATCTGACATATTTAAACTCCACGTTAAATTCCACGGTAATTCTAAAGGTGGCAGGGGTAAAATACAGGGAGCGAACGGCTATTTACAATTTGTACAGAAACCAGATGGCAGTTATAAGAGTCGAAGGACATGAAAGGGAAGCAGTGGTTGGGAAGGGAGTAAGACAGGGTTGTAGCCTCTTCCCGATGTTGTTCAATCTGTATATTGAGCAAGCAGTAAAGGAAACAAAAGAAAAATTCGGAGTAGGTATTAAAATTCATGGAGAAGAAATAAAAACTTTGAGGTTCGCCGATGACATTGTAATTCTGTCAGAGACAGCAAAGGACTTGGAAGAGCAGTTGAATGGAATGGACAGTGTCTTGAAAGGAGGATATAAGATGAACATCAACAAAAGAAAAACAAGGATAATGGAATGTAGTCTAATTAAGTCGGGTGATGCTGAGGGAATTAGATTAGGAAATGAGGCACTTAAAGTAGTAAAGGAGTTTTGCTATTTGGGGAGCAAAATAACTGCTGATGGTCAAAGTAGAGAGGATATGAAATGTAGGCTGGCAATGGCAAGGAAAGCGTTTCTGAAGAAGAGAAATTTGTTAACATCCAGTATTGATTTAAGTGTCAGGAAGTCATTTCTGAAAGTATTCGTATGGAGTGTAGCCATGTATGGAAGTGAAACATGGACGATAAATAGTTTGGACAAGAAGAGAATAGAAGCTTTCGAAATGTGGTGCTACAGAAGAATGCTGAAGATTAGATGGGTAGATCACATAACTAATGAGGAAGTATTGAATAGGATTGGGGAGAAGAGAAGTTTGTGGCACAACTTGACCAGAAGAAGGGATCGGTTTTTTCGGGCATGTTCTGAGGCATCAAGGGATCACCAATTTAGTATTGGAGGGCAGCGTGGAGGGTAAAAATCGTATAGGGAGACCAAGAGATGAATACACTAAGCAGATTCAGAAGAGATGAAAAAGCTTGCGCAGGATAGAGTAGCATGGAGAGCTGCATCAAACCAGTCTCAGGACTGAAGACCACAACAACAATGTTAAATCCAGAGTTTTCGGAAACGTTGCATTTCTTTATTAATACACAGGAAGGATCTATCATGGTTAACAAAGTATGAGAACACGTTCGAACGTTACAACAGCATCGGAGCAACAGGATAATGACAGTGAGCATTTCAGCCACAGGCTGTGTCGTTTTTCTATTTTTCTTGAGTATAGCTTTATGGAGAATGTGGAAACATGCACCGGTAGAAGAGGTGCCAACACATCAGTTGCCTACGGCATGGGTAACCAGTGTGAACAGTGTATAGGTGTACAATTAATGTCTTGATGTTCTCTTTATTTCGATTCAGGACAAATCTTGTTGAAACGAGGGAGGTGTGATGCACTATTATTAGTCTTAGTCATAGGAAAGAGGAAATTTTATCAAAAGCGAATGAACACGCAGTTGGACGATGGAATTTGGGGCCGCAGGTAGAGTGCTGAAGCAGTCGACAGCTAGTAGGCCAAGAAATGCAGACATGGCACTCTCAAGCGCAGCCCTGCGGCGGAGCTATTGCGCGCACAGATTTCTTTGTGTGAAGCAACAACGAAGCGGCAAATTGCAGTGTTGCTTGAAGTTATTGCGATATGAAGTGAGGAACTAGGCCCGAGCCAAGTGAAGAGTTGTATATGACCTACATTTGGGAATTTATCCCTGCCATCGTTTCTGTCTCTCTCTGACAGTACATCAGTCTGGTACCGCTCCCCGCGCAATCTGAATCCGCGCCAGACGTCATGGACGTCGAAGACCCCTAGAGGTCTCTGCACCATCACGCCGTAAGCTGTGGCGGCGCGCGCCTCCTGGCCCGCTTTTTATAGTGTGAGAGCGCCACAGTGGAACATGTAGCTTCAGCCGTCAATAGCGGCGCCCCCGATAGAGTACTTAAGCGCCTGCCTCTCGCTCAGCCAGCCAGTCCAATCTCGCGTACGTCTGTGGACACATCGCCTGGCGTTTGACAGCTTACTTACTTTCTTGTTCTGTGTACGAGTAGACGAGTTTGTTACGTTTCCTTATGACTCCGTTGTTCTATCTTGTTGTTGTTCGTTCTGTCCTTCGTTGGTCGTGTCCGTCCTCTCCCGTTGTGTTGTTCGCGGGCCTCTCCGTGGGACCCGCCGCGCTTTCCGTCATTTCAGCATCGCGACCGTCCCGGTTGCAGCTGCAACAATCAGATGTGAGGGTAAAGGCAGTTTAAATAGAGAGGTACTTTTACCTTGGGACAGAGTGTGCCAGGTCAGTCGAGCGACGGGATGGACCTGTTGTGGTTCACGCTTACAGGGGCCAGTTTGGCAGCGATGTTTAAATATTCTATGTAAATCTGAACTTTAATTGTATGTACTTGTTCGGGCTGTATTTTGTCTCCAGGGGCGCCACACCGGGGCAGGATGGAACAGCAGCCGGGTACTTGGAGATTGAACGGTCTGCCTGAAGGACGGCAGTGACAGTGGTCTACAGTGGATCCATGACGAGCCATGTTCGCTTCGCACCTGGAGTACCGGGGTCTGGGCGAGGCGTACGCTGCTGGAAGTGCAGTAGCACTGTAGCAGCACTGGAGACAGCGGAGGGTGTTACCAACCGGCAAGCACCACTAGCAGCAAGTTGAAGCACAGCATCCAGGAAGGCGCGGGTTCGAGTCCAGCCCTGTCCTGGGAGCAGAGCAGCAGCCTCCGAGGGCCACGGGTGACCAGTACGATCACCTTCATATCATGGCTGGACAGAGTAGGACAAACGGGGCGGAGAGCAGCAAGGACCGGGGACTGTAGCAGTCTCCAAAATAGCGGCAGCGGCATGGGGCCAGCCACTACACCCTAGCAGGCGGCGATCAGGAGAGCGGCGGCCAACTTAAAGCGGCGTGCGGCCTTGTTGACACCAGCAGCAGCGTCGCCATATCGTCGGCATACCTGGAGTTGTTGAGCCTGTTGGACTCGCGGAACAGCACGTGGGTAGCACATCGACGCTCCGCTGCACTCGCCAAAGCACTTTCAATTATGAGAATAAAGTAATGTCGCAAATACCGCTGAATCACTCTGCACTGCACCTTGACGCTCTTGAACTTGCTCGGCCTCCTGACAGAAGATGTCACGGTGGGTCCCAGTGAGGCGTAGCGCCTTCGCATCGCTCCTGTCACTTGTTCGGACGATATCGTTATAGGCATGAGTCATCAACAGATGTCATCAGCTGACATGGTCCTGAGTTGCAGAGCTGCACGTAGTTGTACTAGTAGGCGGCAGAGGTCAGCAGTTGACGGACAGTGTTAGCAGTCGTAGTCAAAACAATGTTGTACAGTTATGTTTGATTAATAGTTAATGTATTTGCATGATTACAATTGTTTTATATGTGTAGTAATTAGCAGTGTGAGTGTTGTATGAGTGAAGAAGAACAGAAGTAAGTGAAAATTGTTTTGTTAAGTCACGAAGTACGAGTTAAACTATACAGGGGATTTACTATAATTAAATGTGCAGTCAGTTTATGGTACTAATAAATCGTGAGCAGGACACAAATTAATCGGTAATTTCAGAAGGAGTAATTTGATAGTTGATACTTTTCTAAATTTATTTATTTAGCAATTGCCATAGAAAGAAATGTTTTATTATGATTGGTCATTGAAGTAAAGCACGGGTTAGCGCGGGATAATACTGCAACCTGATTTACTGTTTGTGATATCAGCCAATCAGAAAATTGCAGGCTCGCGCCAATCTATGCTGGGAACAAAGCCTTTGGTGTGATCTAAGTAAGTCAGGGCTGAGGGTTCGAACTAGTAACATCTCATCGAAAGCAGCTCCGACGAAAGTACTGTAAAATCGCGGAAAAATGCTAATTACGAGTTCGCGAAGTAGTACAAAGTGTATTTAAGTGAACGGTATAGTGGAAGTCGTGTGGAATTTCGGATGGAATATCAAAATTATTGCTTTTGACTGTTAATTAAAACCGCGTGGCGTGTTGTGCGATCTAAGACTGGAACAGGTATTACGTGTAGAGCAGAGCGCACAACATTTGAGCGAGCACTTTCATAACTAAACGATCCAGTGAACTCTATTAACTTCGATAACGGGTGTAAATACCATAAACTGACTACGTGTGTGATTATGGTGTGCGTGGGAGCTTTACATTGTGTAGACACTTAGTACGGACTTGGCAGTATTAACAATGATCTTTATCGTAAAAATACAACTGAAAATTTACATTGCCAAGTTAAAACTTTTATTTCATACTAGCCACATCTCGTTCATCGGACAATTCTATGTATGTAGCGACCTGCAGTAGACAGTAGTTCTCTAGTATTTTCTACTACAGCTTTTAGCTAGACAAATGAACATTGCTGGACACTGGCAGGGCGGTAAAAAGAAAGATGCCGCGCCACACCAGTTTCAGCTCGGCCATCTGGAGTCCCAGGTTCGACTATTCCGACAACCCCACAACACATATACAAAAATAGAAAGCAGCTGATCTGCAGCCAGTATCTACCTCATGAATATGTGCCATTATCTCCATGTAGCCCTTGGAACGGACAAATTACATAGAAAATAAAATTCTCCAAACTCATTTTTCACCCTTTCTCACAGACTATTCGTAATGGTGGAATAGTGGTATGATGCGCGCGTAGAAACTTGATTCTACAGCAGAGATTTAAAAGCTTAGAATCTGTAAGAGAACACAGTTAATTTTTATAATATTCAACCCTTGCTTACTTTTTGAAAAAAAAAACGGTGGAAGGACTATGTTCTCTATTATTTATCTATTTTATTCGATATTTAGAGTCTGTGTATCTTGAAATGAACGCTGAAGAGCCAAATAAACTTGTACACCTGCCTAATATCGTGCGGGGCCCCCGTGCACTTGCTGAAGTGCCACAACACGATGTGGCATTGACTCTGCCAATGTCTGAAGTAGTGCTGGAGGGAACTGACACCATGAATCTTGCAGGACCGTCCATAGATCCGTAAGAGTACGAGGGGGTGGAGGTCTCTTCTGAACAGCATGTTGCAAGGCATCAAGTGTTTAAACTCAGGATAATGTTGCTGGAGCCACTCCGTAGCAGTTCTGGACGTGTGGGATGTCGTATTATCCTGCCGGAATCGTCCAAGTCCGTCGGAATGCACAATTGACATGAATGGATTCTGATGATCAGACAGAATGCTCCCATACGTGTCACCTTTCGGGGTCGTATCTAGACATATCAGGGGTCCCATATCACTCCAGCTGCACGTACCCCGCACCATTACAGAGCCTTTACCATCTTGAACAGTCACCTGTTGACATGCAGGGTTCATGGATTCATGGGGTTGTCTCCATACCAGTACACGTTCATCCACTCGATACAATTTAAAACGAAAGGCCACCTGTTTCCAGTCATTAGCAGTCTAATGTGTCGACGGGCCCCGGCGAGGCGTAAAGTTTTGTGTCGCTTAGTCATCGAGGGTACATCAGCGGGCCTTCAGCTCCGAAAGCTCATATCGATGATACGACTTTCTTTGGCGCTTCAGTGTACAACGCAAAACTCTAAGCAGACCTTAGAATTTTTTAAACTTTGTTCGATGTCAAAAAAACTGAAAGCCAGTTATTTCAGAAACCAGTTACTTTGAGCGGTTTTAAAATCAGGTTAAAATGGAGATGAAAAATAGCACGGTATTACCTAAACCGGTTGTTTCAGTGATAACCGCCTTCCCTGCTTCAGCACTGTTCTGTATCTTCACAGTCCAAAAGCTTCTGTTCTCTTCATGACTGTCTGCTAATCATCCACGTTTCACACACTTCAGATACTTCCACGAAAGATTTTCTAGCACGTAAATTTACATTAGGTTTTTTGACATATTTTTTTGGCAGTTTTCCTCCATTTCAGGTCTCCACATTTGGTCTTTTCTACTTCTCACATCATCAGTTATTTTTCGTCACAACTCATCTACTTCTTTCACAGATGGACTTCCTTGTGTAATTCTCTCTGAATCACCTTATTTAATTCTTCAATCAATGTATTTTAACCTTTATCGATATTCCTTTTATAATATCTGTTGACATCAGAAACCGTTTAACTGAAGTTTCTAGTATTTAGCTGTCTGTATGATTTTTAGTATCGTCAGCGTATCTTAAAGTTACCTTTTTTCTCCCTCCACTTTAATCCCGTTACTAGCATGTCCCTGACTTACTTTACTGCTTGTTGAATGCTCATACTGAATTATCTGACTTGAGGGATGGGCTTACACCATTCTCAACTGCTGTCCTCACTTCCACAGCCTTCCATTCCCATTAGTAGCTATTTGGTTCCTGCATAGGTTTTAAATATTCGTAACCTTTTGCTTCCTGTATTTTATCCCGTCTACCCCCATAATATCAAATGATACGACAACATTGAGTTACCGCTAAAATGGGTGGTGAGGCTGGGTCGAATAGGTCAGCATGTCTGCAATTCATCACCCTGGGTGTGGCTACAGTGATATGGCGGAAGGCATCAGGTGATGATCATTCGTGGCATCAGTACTAAAAAAATCTGTTTTATCTTGTTTGGACTGCCATAACAAATATGACTTCGTAATGGTCAAACAGTCTTTGGCATTGTACTTGATAATGTCATAAAAGCAGAAATCTGATTAGTACAAAAGGTAAAAATAATAATACAGAGTCAGATGGCGGTTTACTCTTTTAAAAAGTATTGCATTACAGTGGCTCAACGCCGTCAGAAACTTTTCTGTAACACCGTTGGTGGTCGCCACATCGGACCGCCATTGTAATGCATCATTACTGTTCTGCATGTACAGTATGATAGGTTCTTTTTTGTTTTGGTCAAGTGTGAAGACGTAACGTTTAAGTGTTAATAGAAACAAATGTGTTTAAATGATAAATTGATGTTACGTTATGTTTCCCTCTATTCGAACAGGCCTTGAAGGCCAACGGTATCGACCGGTCACCGTGTCATCCTCAGGCTGTACGCATCACCGGATGTGGATATGGTGGTGGGAGGGGGGGGGGGGGGGAGCATGTGGTCAGCACATCGTTCTTCCGGCCGTTGTCAGTTTTCGTGACCGGAGCCGCTACTTTCCAACCTTGTAGCTCCTCAATTGGCCTCACAAGGGCTGAGTTCACCCCACTTGCCAACAGCGCTCGGCAGACCGTACGGGCACCCATCCCAGTGCTAGATAAGCCCGACAGCGCTTAACATCGGTGATCTGTCGAGAACCGGTGTTGCCACTGCGACAAGATCGTTGATTCCCTTTCAAATTGGTACCTACTACTTGTACTGTGACCTCGTCTAACATTCAAAAAGTTCCTCATCCTGCCTGTCAGCTTACATGCTGACGTATGCTGCCGACAACGTTGCCTAGTGGTTAGCTTTGGCATATATAACCGCGACGCAGTGCATTGTCCGTGGATGACGCGCTTTACAGACCCTCGAAGTTACTCAGTATTATATTACGTTACTTCGTGTAATCACTCAGGTTTTCGATAATGACCATTCTGTCCCAAAACATGGAAAGTCAAAACTTATTTTCAAATTTTTGAAGCGTCAACCTGTTATTTTGTTCGTATCTGACACTTCGAAGATAATTTAGAGGTAAATTTAACGTACACGTTTTACAGTTCAGAGTGAATTACCATTGTCTAGACCATGATGGATGCCCGTGGCCTCAAAACTGTCTTCTAAATCGAAATACGGCGATTCATTTAGCAATTGTCGATCTGTTTCCACACATTACTTTCATAAAATACGCTACAGCTGCGAAGCACAGCCTATTGACGAAGCCTATCAACAGAGCATTGGTCTACACATTTTTAATATGAAGTAAATTCGCTAGTCACTTTACTAGTTCTTTTTCTGTGTAATGAAGATCAAAACATAATTAAATTTCAATAATGTGTTCTGTTCGCCTTACGGTTTTGTGCTAACATGATTGCAGTTTCTATTACGTCTATCCTCCATAAGACGGGTATTTATTCTATTACTGGATGCTCGGTTTTTTATATTTTTTTTATATAGAGAACGTAATTGATCTGTATGTATGTTACATATTGCAGTTTTCTTCAACCTGTTTCTACAGAACATTCTTATGATTGCCTTTCACATTTATTTCTTTGTTGAGCCTAACGTACCGATAACAGTTGTCGGATTGTTCTTTCCAGGTCGCAAGTCTTTATCTGGCTCCTGCTGTAGCATACTTAGTACAGAGTTCTTGGATGTATTCTATATCCTAAAATGTTTTCAGTACTCGCTGATAATTGTTTATGCGATTCAGAAAGCATCAAGGATGGCAAACCTGTTACAACAGCAGAAGCGGAGAAGCAGTTTCTAATATCGTTACAGGCTAACTTTGCTATTAGTACCTCGACCAACTTCACTGAGAGCGGTAACAGAAATTCGATATTGTGTTAACTGATTTGGCGTCTACAGTATTCTGCTTCGAAGGCACCACTGATAATCAACACAGAAATCACAATCGCGTTTAGCTAGGATGATGTACACAGAAGGAAAGGGTAATTGTACACCCAGTGCAGAATGCTTTTTTGTCACATAGATGTGTTCGTCACGGAGAGGAATGAAAACGCGGTTAGACCCGATTAGTATTTTACTTTTTAACGTTGGCGTTTATAAGGCACTATGTCCTTAGTCTTAGTGCCACGAAATATTGCATGTTTTAAATGAAATCTCGCCCATAAGTAACAACGCAAAAAAGACAAGCTTGTCTTACACGATGTAGTGGCCTCGAACTTCCTTATCGTACAACCAAATACTGAAAGTGATTTTTAATATAAGTCGAGGTAACTTGAAACCATTATTTTTCTAACAAATCCCTAATACCTGGCAGATTAAAACTGTGTGCCGGACCGAGACTCAAACTCGGGACCTTTGCCTTTCGCGGGCAAGTGCTCTACCAACTGAGCTACCCAAGCACGACTTACGCCCCGTCCTCACAGCTTTACTTCTGCCAGTCCATCGTCTCCTACCTTCCAAACTTTACAGAAGCTCTCCTGCGAACCTTGCAGAACTAGCACTCCTGAAAGAAAGGATATTGCGGAGACATGGCTTAGCCACAGCCTGGGGGATGTTTCCAGAATGAAATTTTCAGTTTGCAGCGGAGTGTGCGCTGATATGAAACTTCCTGGCAGATTAAAACTATGTGCCGGACCGAGACTCGAACTCGGGACCTTTCCCTTTCGCGGGCAAGTGCTCTGCCAACTGAGCTACCCAAGCACGACTCACGCCCCGTCATCACAGCTTTACTTCTGCCAGTACCTGGTCTCCTACGTTCCAAGCTTTACAGAAGCTCTCCTGCGAACCTTGCGGAACTAGCACTCCTAAAAGAAAGGATATTGCAGAGACATGGCTTAGCCACAGCGTGGAGGATGTTTCCAGAATGAGATTTTCACTCTGTAGCGGAGTGTGCGCTGATATCAAACTTCCTGGCGTATTTAAACTGTGTGCCGGTCCGAACCCAATCTCGGGACCTTTGCTTTTCCAGGGCAAGTGCTCTACCAGCTGAGCTACCCAAATACGACTCACGCCCCGTCGTTACAGCAGTACTTCTGCCAGTACTTCGTCTCCTACCTTCCAAACACAGTTTTAATCTCCGAGGAAGTTTCGTATCAGCGCACACTCCGCTGCAGAGTGAAAATCTCGTTCTGGAAACATCCCCCCAGGCTGTGACGAAGCCATGTCTCCACAATATCATTTTTCTTTCTGGAGAGTTAGTTCTGCAAGGTTCGCAGAAGAGCTTCTGTAAAGTTTGGAAGGTAGGAGACGAGGTACTGGCAGAAGTACAGCTGTGACAACGGGGCGTGAGTCGTGCTTGGGTAGCTCGGCCGGCACGGTAGCTCAGCGTGTTCGGTCAGAGGGTTGCTGCCCTCTGTAATAATAAAACTGAGTCAATGGATCAACGACGAAATTAAATGGATGTCTTACGACGTCCGCCCCGAGCAGATGCAACGAACAAAATGAGATTAGAAAAAAGTAAATAAATAAAGTTAGTTGAGCACTTGCCCGCGAAAGGCATATGTCCCGAGTTCGAGTCTCGGTCTGGCACAGTTTTAATCTGCCAGGAAGTTTCATATCAGCGCACACTCCGCTGCGGAGTGAAAATCTCATTATGAAATCCCTACTAATTGCACTTCATCCGTGTTGCTGGATTACCCTTTGTAGGCGTAATACATGTAATGCAAATACAGGTGCATACAACACGTAGTAATTTGAAAATGACACATATGATAGTAAAATATCGACGAATTCGTCGTTGCAAACACGTGGCTTGCAATTACACTGCAACACGAATTTACCCAGTTAAGGGAAATCTGTATGGGAAATTTAAAAATCTCTTTGTAGCAGGCAGATGACTCACTTTCCCAATGAAGTATAATGAAACTCAACATAATTCTCTCATGAACGAGGTCCGTAAGGGAGAAAATGTGAAGATGTCAACCAAATGAAAGCAGTGGAAAATGTTTTAGTAAGAGTCGCAGATGATGTGACAACTGAATGAGTCTCATGCCTTACATATAAGTGCCCTTCAACGAACCACGTGGCTTTACACGGTTACACATTTACAACGGCCTGAAGAACAATTCTTTATTCATATTAACTTCCATAACATTAACTGATGAGTAGGAATGCGATGGGATAAACTACTTGCACACTTACATGAATCTGGATATCGATTCGCACGTCTTCCAACCAAGTTGCTAACTAAACCCATCAAAAATACTAACATTTCTCACATGAAATTGCTGTTCAGAGGCATCTCGCCCAACGCAGAACGGTGCTGATGTGTGGCGGCAAGACAGCAAACACACTGGCCGTGCTTACGCACCAACTCTGCACTCTAGCGGGAACAGCTTGGTCGACAGCATCAGGCTGAGTGGACCAACCCCGTCACTGGTGTCAGCCTTAGAGATATCTCAATGACACGTTCCTGCTGTGACCCCCTCCCAAACATATATTCTAACGCCAGGGGCTCCAAGAGATCTAGAACGATTTCCTTTAAATAGAAAACGGCCTCAGCAGGGTCCGCAAGCACCAAGGAACGTTTAAAAAAAATTTTAAGGCTTAAAGCCTTAAAACGAAATTGGAACTAAAATAGTGGATTTTTATCTCACGATGTATTTGGTGGAGGCTTAGAAACTATTTTACAATCAGATCAGCACCTCATAATGAAGACTGCACAGAAATCCTGAGACACGAGTCTGCAGCATATGCTGAAACACTGGTTATTACGTGAGCCACTGCATTGCAATATGCTTATATCATATAGCCACTGCAGTAAAAACGCAACCTACAATAATATATCTTAAAGCTGATATTTAAGATAAATAGTATACTGTGACTAATCACCCAATAAAAGTGTATTAACGAATAAGGTCACACTGGTCAGGTTTCATAATTTAGTGCCGACATGACAAACCAAAGCTAACCCAAATATGAAAATAAATCTTAATACATAATTGGGCACTGGCTAAAACTTATGACATTAATTCCTGACTCGTTCCTCAGATATGCACGAGAATTATAATCTGAAGTTTCCTTAAACACCAAGCTCAGTTACCAAAATATCATGAAGGAAAAAGTTGGCACTTGTAATAACACAATAACAGATAGGTATGCGTAGCACAGTGGCTCCCTCCTTTCAAGAACACTTGACGACGATTACAGCCCAGTAAAATAATAGAATAAGATAATAAAAATTCGTACACTCGATATATTAGAGCAAAAGATCCAGTACACAACTTGAAAGTCTCACAGAAACGAAATTTAACAGACCTTGATGTCAACTCCTCTTACTCAAAACAAAGCTACTGCAATCTACCACCGTGTTCACGTGAATCGCCACGAATCGAACAGAGCAGAAAAATACCAATCTAGCATGGTTAGCACACCTCTGAAAGCCCGGTCCTCCCCCGTTACTAACTCCGCGCTCCTCGAAGGTGTCAAACAATGAATAAAAATTTCCTTCAAACCGCGGTATTGAGAGCCGTTTTCCCCTATTGCACCGACAGACCGGACGCAGCCAGAAAACCTGTTTCTGACCGTGCTCCACAGCCCATACTGCTACGACCATTGTCAACCAAAACCACAGTTTGCCACGATCCTACAAAAGGGCCCTAACCTCAAAGATGAGAGGCGACTACCAAATTCGATATAGCCGAAAAAGTCGCCTCCACCGCCAAAGCAGCTAGTCCGCACACCAAAGCCAGTTAGGGCTAAGTCTGGCCACGTTCTTTAACTTGGCTGACAAGAAACTTAGATATCTTTTTGGTCTTTAGATTATGTATGAGGAGATTAACTGAACTTAATAACTGCAGAACCCGGCAAGGACTCACGAAACGGGAACACAGTTCATCAGAGCGTTCCTCCTGTCGCCCTCTGCCAATGAAATCGTATGAAATCGTGATCACCCACCTTCATTTTAAACGGACCTTTGCCCCGGTTAAAACTGAGATGCTGTCTCTAATGGACTAACTCAGTATCTTCCCTCTTTTTCTTCCATTTACATTCAATAACTCCAAGATTGATCTCCTCAGGCAAGGTTTCATGAAATGACCATAAATAAGCAAAGAGCGAATTAATGGGATAGGACAACATTAAGGAGGCATGGGTAGTTTTAATGGATTCCTGCTGAGCGGTATCAAAGGCAAAATTAAGCTAAGGGATAGAATTATGCCTCCTCTTCTGCGCCTTGAAATGGTAGGTAACTAGCGTAGGTTTAAGACTGAAAAATGAGAGGTGACCACTAAAGTCGATATCACCCGATAAAAGTCACGACTCACCAAGTTCTGTGCCTTATGCTGTCGAGAGAAGAAGTCTGTAGCTAGGGCATTACTAAAGCTTTTGTCATTCTCTGGTAGGTGGTAAAAACGGCAGTTCTTTTTTATGATACCCGTAATACCAGCATGTCATGATTTCCTCACTTGAAATTCAGAATCATTTCATGAACGTGGTACGTAACTGATGAAAAATTTTACATTAGACCGATCGCGACGAGTAATCATGGGTATCGGAAGACAACATATTGGCATTAACGTAACGTGGTGGAGCTGTGACACATTTCCAATTGTAATGTCATCCGCCGTCCCGTTAGAGCAATGCCTAACACACAAATCGAAAACATCACGAGCCAAACAATCACGACTACAGCTACATCTCTATGTACATCTACATCAATACTCCCAAGCCACTGTATGATGCATGGTGGAGAGTACCCTGTACCAATACTTGTCATTTCCGTTTCTGTTCCACTTGCAAACAGAGCGAGGAGAAAACGACTGTCTGTACGTCTCCGTACGAAGTGCAACTTCTCGTGTTCTATCTTCGTGGCCGTTACGCGAAATGTATGTTGGTGACAGTAGAATCGTTCGGCAATCAGATTCAAAATCCGGTTCTCTAAATTTTCTCAACAGTATTTCTTCCCAGCAGGGATTCCCAACTGAGTTTCCGAAATATCTGCGTAGCATTTACGTGTTGTTCGATCCTACGATTTAGCAGTCCGCCTCTGAATTTCCCCGATGTCTTCCTTTGTTCCGACCTGGTACAGATCCCAAAACACCCGAGTACTACTCAAGAACAGGTCGCACCAGCGTCCTACGTGCGGTCTCCTTTACAGTGAACCACTCTTTCCTAAAAATTCTTCCAATAAACCGAAGTCGACCATTCGCCTTGCCTGCCACAGTTCTCACGAGCTCGTTTCACCCCATATCGCTTTGCAACATTACGCTCAGATATTTAAACAACTTGAATATGTAAAGCAGGACTCTGGTATTACTGCGTCAAAACATTACAGTTTTGATCATTCTGGTTTTTCCACATTTAGGGTTAGCTGCCATTCAACACTCCAACTGGATATTTTGTCTGTCTTGTACCTTCCTACAGTCACTCAACTTTGGCACGCGATTTTTATCTGCTGTGACAATACATATTCTAAATTTTAGGAGTCTTGGCTGAACTGACCTCACGAACACGTGATCAACTTATTGCACACATATCGCAGTTTCCCCTGTTGGAGACATCGACGCAGGTACCAGTCTGTGATGCAGACGCGAAATTTAACGGACAGGAAGAAGATGCTGTGATATGCAAATGATTAGCTTTTCATAGCATTCACATAAGGTTGGCGCCGGTAGCGTCACCTACAACGTGCTGACATGAGGAAAGTTTCCAACCGGTTTCTCATTCACAATCAGCAGTTGACCAGCGTTACCTGCTGAAGCGTTGTTGTGATGCCTCGTGTAAGGAGGAGAAATGCGTACCATCACGTTTCCGACTTTGGTAAAGGTCGGATTGTAGCCTATCGCCATTGCGGTTTATCGTATCGCGACATTACTGCTCGCGTCGGTCGAGATCCAATTACTGTTAGCAGAATATGGAATCGGTGGGTTCAGGAGGGTAATACGGAACGCCATGCTGGATCCCAACGGCCTCGTATCACTAGCGGTCGAGATGATAGGCATCTTATCCGCATGGCTGTAACGGATCGTGCAGCCACGTCTCGATCCCTGAGTCAACAGATGGGGACGTTTACAAGACAACAACCATCTGCACGAACAGTTCGACGACGTTTGCAGCAACATGGACTAGCAGCTCGGAGACCATGGCTGCGGTTACCATTGACGCTGCATCACAGACAGGAGCGCCTGCGATGGTGTACTCAACGACGAACCTGGGTGCACGAGTGGCAAAACGTCATTTTTTCGGATGAATACAGGTTCTGTTTACAGCATCATGATGGTCGCATCCGTGATTGGCGACATCGCGGTGAACGCACATTGGAAGCGTGTATTCGTCACTGCCATACCGGCGTATCATCCGGCGTGATGGTACGGGGTGCCAATGGTTACACGTCTCGGTCACGTCTTGTTCGCATTGACGGCACTTTGAACAGTGGACGTCACATTTCAGATGTGTTACGACCCGTGGCTCTACCCTTCATTCGATCTTTGCGAAACCCTACATTTCAGCAGGATAATGCACTACTGCATGTTGCAGGTCCTGTACGTGCCTTTCTGGATACAGAAAATGTTCGACTGCTGCCCTGGCCTGCACATTCTCCAGATCTCTCACCAATTGAAAACGTCTGGCCAATGGTGGCCGAGCAAGTGGCTCGTCACAATACGCCAGTCACTACTCTTGATGAACTGTGGTATCGTGTTGAAGCTGCATGGGCAGCTGTACCTGTACACGCCATCCAAGCTCTGTTTGACTCAATGCCCAGGCGTATCAAGGCCGTTATTACGGCCAGAGGTGGTTGTTCTGTGTACTGACTTTTCAGAATCTATGCACCCAAACTACGTGAAAATGTAATCACATGTCAGTTCTAGTATAATATATTTGTCCAATGAATACCCGTTTATCATCTGCGTTTCTTCTTGGTGTAGCAATTTTAATGGCCAGCAGTGTACGACAACTCAATCTCCATCTCGGACTTAAACATTTTGATCTTTGCTGTCATAGTTGTCTTTTCTTTCCACCACATGACGAGACTCACGAAATTGTTCACATCCCCCATTGAGAATAATTACAATTTTAATTGGTAGGTGGTTGCACGCTGCACATTCCCGAACAAAGCACCTGAAATTCGAATTACTTCCCGACACGTGGTATGCATCTGATAAATAATGATTTTGCATGCATCCACTTTCCTGTTAACCATGTTTCGTGTTTGGCAGCGTTAGGGCACTAGTTAAGCAGTATCTAACATCGCTCGAAATTATCACAAACACACCAGTCCCACTACATGATTTTTTTTATCGTCTGTGTCAAAATGTACTTCAATTTTTGTGGCGTCATTACTGGAAGTGGTGTTATGGTCATATGACCAACTTATACGCTTTTATTTCCTCCCATTTCACAAACTGCACAAATACATATGTAAGAGTGAATAGGTACTGACATAAGTCCGTCTGACAGCGGTTCCTTAAGTATCGGGAAGACCAAATTTGTTCTGCATCTAAGAAAGCAAGAAATTCACGCCTCACCTTTGTTACAGAGAAGTATAGCTACTCTTTGCATTCGTAGATTTATCGCCATGGAGACTGTAGATATTCTTTGCATTCTCAGACTCATCGGCGTACAGACTGTCATCACTAGATTTTTCCATAAACTTATCACCTGGTATTACCTTCAAGGAGGTGGTAATAGGCCAGCTACTGTTGCAAGTACGTTACTCTAAATCATAAACATGTTTTCCTGTATTCATTTCTTACCCAGTCTTGGTTCGATAGTGGAAATCCCTTCCAGTAATTCGGCTGATGAGTCGATTTTTACAGAGACCATCCACTCCATTCCATCATAAACAAATGATCTGTTAAACCAACATCACATGTAATGAAATGCATTCGACGTTGAATTTGAAACGAAATTTGAGTGTGAAGAACAGACAGTTACCAGATGCGCAGTAGAGAAATCAACCTTTCTTTTAATTCTCCAGAAAATGCAGGCTTTTTTTTTTTTTTTTTGCCTTTGAGTGTGTACTCAGTGCTGGCTTAGGTCACAGATTAGTCAGTCTTATTGTTTGTATATGTGTAGGACAAACAATGGAATGCAATTTAGCATAGCAGTACGATCAGAGTGTCTAACAACAGTGAAGGCTTTTTGGTGATGGCAATTATTCGTCCAAGTAGCAAAAACAGCTGAGTAAAGATCATGATGACAACACCATCCTGTCAAATGATCTTCCACTTGTACCTTCTAAATTTCATTGTACTTGCAATCCAATTGTAAACTCCCAACATAATTACACTACATTGTCTGTGCTCTGACGTGGATACACCAGAACCAGGAAAGAGTGCGGGAGTGAATCCAGCAATGACAAGCAACACGTATGTGTCTCTTTGTATGCCCAGTGTTATCGTGCAGGCCTAAACAAATACTCAGGGAGAAAATTTAGCGGCGTGTGTTTATTAAAGTGTGCCTATGAAAAGCAAGATACCACAGCCAAGTTAACAGCACAGCCAAAACCTGACAATCATATGGAATAATTTGGTAATGTTACCCTCGCGTCGAGAGGTTGACATAATGTATGAAACAGTTTGATATTGTTTTAAGTAGAACTAAGAAGAGTACTGTGACAAAATAATACGGAAAATCTCGACTTTGGTCATCAATCATTACATCAACCGCGTTTATGTCGCCTTCGGAGTGGCAAAAGTTTCCGAACATATTATTATATAATAGTACACAGTTTAGTCACATGCAACACTTGCTTTAGGAACGATGGTGTGGCGTAGATAGAACATACAAATAAATTTTACCAATTTTTTTTTTTATTTTGAGTCATCGTTCTCACTGGCTTGATGCGGCCCGCCACGAATTTCTCTCCTGTACCAACCTCTTCATCTCAGAGTAGCACTAGAACCTACGTCCTCAATTATTTGCTGGATGTATTTCAATCTCTGTCCTCCTCTATAGTTTTTGCCCTCTACAGTTTCATCTAGTACCATGCTAAACATTCCCTTATGTCTTAACAGATATCCTATCATTCTGACCTCCTTGTCAGTGTTTTCCACATATTCGTTTCCTATCCGATTCTATGCAGAACCTCTTCATTCCTTACCTTACCAGTCCACCTAATTTTCAACATTCCTGTATAGCACCACATCTCAAACGCTTCGATTCTCTTCTGTTCGGGTTTTCCCATAGTCCATGTTTCACTACCATACAATGCTGTGCTCGAAACGTACATTCTCAGAAATTTCTTCCTCAAATTAAGGCCTATTTTTGATACTAGTAGACTTCTCTTGGCCAGGATTGCCCATTTCGGCAGTACTAATCTGCTTTTGACTAGTCCGTCGTTTGTTACATTTCTGCCTAGATAGCAAAATGTCTTAGCTTCATCTGCTTCGAGACCATCAATCCTGATGTCGAGTTTCTCGCTGCTCTCATTTCCGCTACTACTCTTTACTTTCACCATTCTTAGATTTACTCTCAGTCCATATTCTGTACTTATTAGGCTATTTATTCTATTCAGCAAGAAAGTGATGTCATCTGCGAATGTTATCACTGATGTCCTTAATCTTTGAATTTTTATCCCAATCGTGAACCTTTCTTTTATTTCCATCATTGTTTCTTCGATGTACAGGTTTTGAACAGTAGGGGCGAAAGACTACATACCTCACAACCTTAATCCGAGCACTTCGTTCTTGATAATCCACTCTTATTATTCACTCTTGGCTCTTGTACATATTGTATATTACCCGTCTCCCCCTATAGCTTACCCCTATTTTTCGTAGAATTCAGAAGATCTTGCACCATTTTACATTGTCGAATGCTTTTTCCAGGTCGACAGATCCAACGAAAGTGTCTTGATTTTAAGTTATTCTTTCTTGCAAACACATCGTCAGAATTGCATTCTGGTGCCTTTACCTTTCCTAAAGCCAAACTGATCTTCATCTATCACATCCTCAATTTCCTTTTACATTCTTCTGTACATTCTTCGTGTCAGCAACTTGAATTCATGAGCTTTTCAGCCGATTCTGCGATGATTCTCAGATTTGACAGCTTTGGGTATCTTCGGAATTGTGTGGATATTTTTCCGAAAGTCAGATGGTATGTCGCCAGACTCATACATTCTATGCACCAACGTGAATAGTCGCTTTGTTGGCCGTTCCTCTAACGATTTTAGAAATTCTGGTGGGATATCATGTGTCCCTCCTGCCTTACTTGATTTTAAGTCCCCCAAAGCTCTTTTAAATTCAGATTCTATACTGGATCATTTATCTTTTCTAAATCGACACCTGTTTCTTCTTCCATCACATCAGACAAGTCTTCTTCCTCATAGAGGCCTTCAGTGTACCTTTTTCCACTTATCCGCTCTCTCCTCTGCATTCAGCACTGGAATTCCCGTTGCCACAACATTGGTTTTAATTTTAACAAAGACTATTCTGATGTTCGTAAATGCTGCATCAGTGTTTCCGACTATCATTTCTTTTTCGATTTCTTCACATTTATCGTCCAGCCACTTAGTCTTAGCTTACCTGTACTTCACACATACTTCATTCCTCAGGGACTTGTAATGCTGTCGCTGGCTCAGGTGTAGTATCGACTATCCGTCTTGCGGCCAATTGCCAATATGTATGAGGAAGAGTTGGTATCTGTGGGCTGTGCCCTTACAAGGTCTTTGGCTGCCGATACATATACGGGGTTCGCGGGCCTGAGACAGAGACACGAAAATTGAGGATTGGCGAAAGCGACGCGACAAGTCACGAGGTCCGAGCAACCGAAGCTAAGAGCTGCGCAAGGAGAGCCTGCACAGAGGGAAGATACCGGAATGCTTCACCGGGGTCAGCGTCGACTACAAGCGGCAAACCGAGATCCTGTCGGTTGGTGGGCAACATTCGTGTCGGACGACCTCTCATGGCCGGGCTGCTCTCTTCTGCCTGGCTTTCATCGGCACCATTCAGTAACAGTTGCGACGCACCGTGGATCCATTGATCTGCTTGCTGATAAAGGGGAGTAACATTCTGTAATCCTCGTGGTGATTTGTTTCATGGTCGACCTGTCCTGCTTATTATTTTCTGGTTTGTACCAGACCTATAGAGTTTTACTCGGTCGGCTCTTTGGTCGCACATATGGGCAGTAGTATTGTAATAATCAGTAGTTGTCATTTGAAAATTTGCTATTATAATGTCTTTCCCTTCTGATTTGTACCGGATCATTAATATTCTAATTAATCAGCTCTTGGTCGTAAATAAAGCCATAACAATTGTTCTAAGGCACAGGTTGCCGTTAAACAAAAGAGGGACCTTGTGGTTCGATTTAGCTATTAACCGTTTCAACACTTTGATTGTAATTGCATTCCTCAGTCATTATTTATAATCTGAACAACCTGTTGTACTAAGCTGTTCGTTTCTGTGTTTGAAAGACCAGGTGTATTTTAGCTGTATCTTGTAATTCCGCCGCTGCGAGTTCTCTTGTAATAACTGTTCAAAAGTGAGGTTTTAAGACGTTCCCTCAGAGCGGTCTTAATTACTGACAGTCGGTTTAACTTTGGAAATATTAACAGCCAACTGTCACCAGGGCTTTAGTCAAAATAAAATTGTCAGACGGGACGGGTTGGGATCCAGTCGCACCTTGGCTGCCGATTGAAATTAATATGTTGGTTGCTTTGAAATAAGTCTTATCATTGTCATTTTGTTTGTTAATCTGTGTAACCTTTAAGCACATGTGCGCTTCTTAATTCCGAACCTTTCGACATACGCCGGCCGCGGTGGCCGTGCGGTTCTAGGCGCTCAGTCCGGAACCGCGTGACTGCTGCGGTCGCAGGTTCGAATCCTGCCTCGGGTATGGCTGTGTGTGATGTCCTTAGGTTGGTTAGGTTTAAGTAGTTCTAAGTTCTAGGGGACTGATGACCACAGATGTTAAGTCCCATAGTTCTCTGAGCCATTTGAACCATTTGAACCTTTCGACATACAGCTTTCAAATTAAAAGCTAAGTCGTCTGTTTTTGAGTAAGTGACACACTCTAGTCATCAATGGTGCTTATATAGTTTTCGTGTGTTGCAGAAGGGCTTTTAATAAGATGGACTGTGTGCAGGACGGTAGTAAACACCGTTGTTTCACCCGGTAATGGGGCGGGCTGCAAGTCCGGCCGTCTTGTAATCATTGTCATATTGTTTGCTGTTTTTCAACACAGCACTTCAGATTTCTTTTGCAAAGATTAAAAGCATATTTAACTTAAGGTTTAAGGTCAAAAGAATTTTGCAAATTTGTTCATTCTGTTAAAGAAAATTCTATTGTTAAATGCGTCGATTATCTGCAAAGCATACTTTATATTTTGTTAAATAAACAGGTTGTGTGAAAAGAAAGTTATATTGGCGGGTTCCCCCTTCCACGTTTTCCTTAATTACAGTAAGTCCCACGTACCATTTCTTCGCAGTTACCTTTTTCGTACCTATCTTTTTCTTTTCAGCTTCTGTGATTATCGTTTCTAGAGGTGTCCAACCCTCTTCAACTTTATTACCTACTGGTCTATTCCTTATTGCTGTACGTACAGCCTTAGAGAACTTCAAGCGTAACTCGTCATTCCTTAGTACTTCCGTATCCCACTTCCATGACTACTGACTCTTCCGGATTAGTCTCTGAAACTTAAGCGTACGCTTCATCACTACTACATTGATATCTGAGTCTATATCTGCTCCTGGGTACGCCTTACAATCCAGTATCTGATTTCGGAATCTCTGTCTGACCATGATGTAATGTAAAGGATATACCCCCTTATCTTGAGGTTCTAGAACACAGTATTAGCTACTACTAGCTGAAATTTATTACAGAAGTCAGTTAGTCTTTCTCCTCTCTCGTTTCTTGTCCTAAGCCCATATTCTGATGTAACCTTCCCACTCTTTCCACTACAACTGCATTCCAGTCCCCAACGACTATTATATTTTCACCTCTCTTTACGCACTTAACAACCCTTTGAATATCCTCATATACTTTCTCTGTCTCTCCATCTTCGTCTTGTAACGTCGGTCTGTATACGTGAACTACCGTTGTCGGTGTTGGTTTGCTATCGATTCTGATAAGAACGGTCCTATCACTGAACTGTTCACAGTAACACACTCTCTACCCTACCTGCCTATTAGTGACGAATTCTACTCTCATTATACCATTTTCTGCTGCTTCTTATATTGTCCTATACCCATTTGACCAGAAATCCTTCCATTTTCACTTCACCGACCCCTACAATATTTCGATTGAGCCTTTGCATTTCCGCTTTCAGATTCTCTAGCTTCCCTACCACGCATCTGGCATTCCACTCCCCAACTAGTAGAATGTTATCCTTTCGTTGGTTATTCAAGCCTTTTCTCGTGGTCACCTTCCCCTTGGCAATCCCCTCCAGGAGATCCTAATGAGGGACTATTCCGGAATCTTTTTCCAATAGGGAGGTCATTATGACACTTTTCAGCTTCAGGCCACATGTCTTGTGAATAGAAGTTTGTGTCTTTAATGCAGTGGTTTCCATTGCCTTCTGCATCTTCAAGCCGTAGGACATTGCCGATTCTTCCTTTAGGTGCAGTTTTCACCCAAAGGACAAGTGAATGCCGTGAACCTCTGTCCGCTCCTTCGTCCTCTTTGACAATGCAGTTGGTAGAATGAGGGTGACTTTAAAAAAAAGTCTGAAATGTACGGACGCAATACTGATTATCAGTCAAAATTTAAGTATTGGCGGGTTTCGGATCTTGGACAGAGAACGTTTTCATTGCTAATCAAAGACGCTACCACTGGACCACGAGTGCTCAAGCCGCTGTAAAATGATAACAATACGACGTTTACGGATAATACACTAACCTTTCTCATCATTATGTTTCAATATCCTGTCGGAAGCTCATTTTGGTAACGCTGATCAGTTCAACTTGAAAGGAAGAGTATTATTAGAAAATGTAATAATGTAAGACAGTAAAACCATAGGGCAGTAAGAAGCGCTAGTAGGCCGCCAGGTAACGTTGAAAAGTGCCCTTGATGAATGAGCATCGACAGGCATAACCTTACACACAGCAGCGATACAATACGAATGGTATTCGTGCCGATCATATCTAGGACCGTTTCTCCCCGATGCACTTTAACTGTCATTCAAAACAGACATTTGTATATGTATAGAAAGCAATAAATTTATCTCCACTGTTATAGCTAGGGAGATCAAACAGAGAAAATGGCTAAAATTATGATAAACGACATAAAAATTACATAAACGACAAGCAGTTGTTAATGTAAGTCGAATAGATAAAATGTGTTCTATCTGTTTTTCGTACAGAGCCGTTTTTGTCCTCCATTAGTGAATTTCTCGTGGTTTCATCTGTAGTAGCACGAATATGTGTTCCATGTGTACTGATTTTCGTTTATCGAATCATTCCACTTCATAATTCATCCAAACAAATGCAACTCTTGTGTAGTGGGAGATGGTACCACATCATTCAGAATCCAAATAAAAAGTATGGTGTAAATCACTTTACAAAGGAATAAAACGACTCGAGGTAAGAGAATATAGTGCATTTCAGAAACTTCTTTCTTCAGGCTACGTTCCTTTGTATTGAACTGCCGGCTTTACAACTGAGTAGATGCCTATCTCTTTATGTTTCAATATTCTTTTAACTTGTAGCATATTGCCAGTATAGAGAGGCAACTTGAAAAATACATAGCACAGCTTACCTGTCTACCATGTTAACGACCTCATCCTGTTTTATACCTATAATGTGTACTGGAAGTAGCTTTACTGCTTCCTCGCACACACAGAACTTCTGGAGATATGAAAATTTCGTGCTGCGTATCCACAACTAAATGCGCACAAAGCAGTGTAATGGGTTTAGGAACCTGCAAATGGTATGAGTAACTGTCACCACAAAAAAGCATTTTCTGTCGTTTCGACATTCTGCTCACAGTGCTATTCCAGTCTTCGTCCTACAAATATACAAATAACACAGGCCAACGAACAATTATTTTTTAAAACCTTTTTTTTACTTTGATAGCTGATCTTTATAGATTTTTATGAGATGAATCCAAATCTAGCTTAGTTTTTTTGTATCACCCATAGTTTTCGACCAATATGCTTTTATTGTATAGTACAAAAATTCTATGCTATACGGTATATGGGGAATTTAATAAAACGCTTTGTTACAACATAAGCATGGTTTGTATTTACAGTAAGCTACTTAAAGCAATGATATGTGTTAATAAGGGTTTCACTTGTCGGCTCTAATTGGTTTGTATTTTCTTTCTCTTTTTTTCTTTGAAGCTTCTTGTATAGCTTTTTCTACGATGAGTCGCTTGCTGAACTTCTATGTGAAGTGACCAACAGTAGTCCCCAACATGTTTGTGTTCCTTGGTAGCGTTTTTCCATCACTTTAATGTCCTGGTGAAAACGCTTTATTGCTCCTCACTAACATCTTCCGTATTGTCTGGGAAGTAATCAAGGTAACTGTTCAAAAAGTGAACTTTCAGGATCATTAAATACCCGAAAGTTTTAAAATTCTTTAACATTGTAGCTATAATAGAAACATATTCTGAGTCTTTTTCATGTCCTATGACCATTTTAATGACTTGCTTTAATGATACCCATGCTTCTTTCTCATTTAAGGCCATTGTGGTTTCAAAGTTAACATCAAACCTCAATTTTCCAATGTCAGGTCCGACAAAGACGCCTTCTTTTAGTTTAGCTAAACTAAACAAGGTTTTAGCGTAGAATGCTCTTCTCACCAGGTTTTAAAGACTCCCTCACAGGCCAGTTCTTTCTGCACCAGTGTTGATCCTTAGCCCTTCTGTCCCATTCACACAAGAAACACGGAAATTTGGTAAAACCAACTTGCTGACCAAGCAGCATCCATTTTACTTTTAGATCGCCACATATCATCCAATCATGAGCAGAATTGCCTATTTTATTTAGCACCAATTCTAGGTTTTCATAGCTTTCTTTCATATATACAAAATGTTCAACAGGCATAGATGGATACATGTTATCATTGTGTAATAAAACAAACTTTAAACTAGTTTTGGATTAAGCAATACACAGCCACCAGTCTTCCTTTTTGTATTCAGTACCAAACTCATTCATCAGACTAGGAATGTCTGAGCAGTACAAAAAATCACTTTCTTGTTGAAAAAGCTTGGAAAATTGCTGCTCTCTCTTTCTATACATGTATAGGTTGGTTCCAACTGCCAATAAGCTCTTTTCTTTTAATCTAGAGCCAAGAAATTCAGCTTTTCTTTCGTTAAGCCCAGATCCCTAACCAAATCGTTAAACTCGGTCTGAGTAAACAATTTGGGCTCTAGACTATCTTTATTACAATTAAATTCATCATCATCTGGTTCATATAAATCAGACTGTACATTAGTAAATATTTCCCTTGGAATAGAATTCAAATCGATTGGTGGTTCAGGAACCGGCAAATCTACACCATCCCCTACTGGTCGGATGGCGGACGGAAGGTTAGGGTAGCTTATTACCTTTCTGTTTTTCGAATTATGACCAGTAATATCAACAATGCAAAAGTAGCAATCATCGGAATGATTTTCTGGCTCCCTCCATATAATACGAACAGCAAATCTAAAGGCTTTTTTCTCATTTTGGGACCATTTTCTCAGATCTTGGCTCTGAGCACAATGGGACTTAACTTCTAAGGTCATCAGTCCCCTAGAACTTAGAACTACTTAAACCTACTTAACCTAAGGATATCACACACATCCATGCCCGAGGTAGGATTCGAACCTGCGACCTTAGCTGTCGCGCGGTTCCAGACTGTAGCGCCTAGAACCGCTCGGCCACCCCAGCCGGCGTTCTCAGATCTTCAACACACACATAACATACCTTCTGCAGCACCCAAGATTTATCTTGATCAACAAATTTCGATCCAAATTATGATAGAAAAACCTTTTTTACAAAGTCTGTAATGTTTCTTTGGTGTTTTTTAATCACAAATTCACCACAAATATACCAAAAACTGTCACCACAGTTTTTGCAACTACGATTAGACATTGTACTGAGCACATGTACGGGAAACGGGAGAGAGAGGCTATGTTGAGATTAAATAAAACACTATCTATTAACACATAAACAGAATCGACCTTTTTTTGCCATCAAATGTGTTTCAGCAATGTTACCAACGTCATCTACATTCTTCTTCTTCTTTCGTTTCACCCTCTTTGGGGTACGCTGGATCAATCACTTCTTTGTGCGTTTTCTTTTCTTGGGGCCCATTATTTCTCCATTCTTTCTGATCTTTTCGTCTCTTCCTCCGAGATGAACGGTTTGGACTTTTGTGTAGATTTGTCTTGGAAACATATGTTTTCATCTTTAGTGATTAATTTTGCTATTCGGTAAATAAGTGAATTTTCAGAAATCTGTAATTCTACTGGGTCTTTCTCAGTTTCTTTAAACCAGTTGGATTTCGTTTTGTGGTTACGGAAAACGTCAAATATTTGTTTAGTTAATCTGTTGGAATTCATTCTGAGAAATTGATCTTAAAAATTTATCCTCCTTTTCGCATAGTATCTGAAATTTTTTCAGTTTTCTTGTAGAGAGTTTAGTTTTCGTTTTAGATGTATGTTATCTTATTTTCTTGAAATTTTGGTCCTAATTTTTTTCTTAAAAATTTTCTTTCCTTTAGCTCAAGTTTCTCCCTTTGGCGTTTGAAATTTATGTTGAATGTTTCCGCTGCATACAGTGTTCCTGGTTTAATCACTGTCTTGTAATGTGTAATTTTGGACCCCCATAATAGGGATTTTTTGTTAGTTGGAAGGCCAATTTCAGTTAATTTTTTCTATATTCCATTGCTTTGCTTTCCCCAGCATTCCAACGAATCCATTCTCCGGGATATTTGAATTCTTTTACTATTTCAATCTTCTATTCTTTAATTTTGATGTACTTACATGAGTGCTTGATGCTTGTCAATATCTTAGTTTTTTCAAAGGAAATGTGAAGACTTATCTTAGCTGCTTGTTTCTTTAGTTCAAGGATTTTCTCCCATGTTGCTTCCATTGTTTCAGCAAACAAGGCCATATCATCTGCAGAAGCAATGCAATTTACTTTAAGGTTCTTCTTTCTGTAGCCCAGTCTTATACCACTCTTAATATTGTGTTCCACTCCTTGACTACTTTCTCAAGAGCACAATTGAGCAGTGAGAGCCCATCCCCCTTCCGTTTTTATTTCAAAGGATTCCGATAATTCGCCCATAAATTTAACTTTCGAAAATGTATCTGTAAGGGTCGCTTTTATAATATTAGTTGTTTTCTTATCCAAACCCATTTCTTCCAGTACTGATAACAGAGATTCTCTATCAATCGAGTCATATGCTTTTTTTAAATCAATGAAGGAGATTACGTATGTCTTTCCCTTTGGTTTTTTTGTGTACCATGATGTTTTCGAAGTTTAGTATTTGTTCCGAACATGATCTACCCTTTCTAAAACTTCCCTGGTATTCCCCGATTTGCTGGTACAATTGAGGCTCTGCCCTGTTCAAAAGGACTTCAGAAAGAATCTGTGTGTAATATTCAGCAGTGAAATTCCTCTGTAATTGTTGGGGTCTCTCTTCAAACCTTTCTTGTGGGTAGGGTGGATGAGAGCTGCTCTCTATTCTTTGGGGACCTCTTATTCTTTCCAGATTTTATCTAAAACACACTGAAGGGATGTAACTGCTTTTTTTTTGTCAGTCTTTTTCCATATTTCGGCCTCTACTTGGTATTCTTCGGCCGCTTTGTTGTTTTTAAGTTCTGAAATGACCTTCTGTAGTTCTTCAGTCGTCGGTGGTTCTGAATCCGGCTTGTCACGGTTATTTGGGATGGATTCAAATTTTTCAGGGATGGGTTCACAATTCAAGAGTTTCTCAAAGTAGCCTGCTAGTATTTTGCAATTTTCCGCGTTATTGTGAGCGATGGTCCCATTTACATCTCGAAATTGGATGGTGGGTGCTTTCTATCTTGATAACCTTTGTTTGAAAGTTCTGTAGAAGCTTCTTTTGTTGGTTTTTAGTAAATTCTTCATCAATTTGGAGGATAGTTTTGTTTTCAAGTTTCTTCTTAATCCTTTTCATATTTTATGAAATTCAATTTGCTTTTTTCTGTTTTCTGTGATTGCCAGTTTTGCCACACCTGTTTTCATGTTTCAATGAGGGCTTCACATTCCAGCGACCACCAGGCATATTTTTTACTTTTTACGTTAGGTGCTATCCGTTCGGCTGTAGTAATGAGGTTTTCCTTGATATACTCCCAGCTTTGTATCCGAATGTTTTCTGTTGCTTCTGTGAATTCATCTGAGTTTAGTATCTTTCCCGTGCTGTACTTCAGACCCTTAATTTGTTTCATGCTGCGATTCCTGTTTGGGATGACTTTGAACTTCATTTTAGAAAGATAGTGGGCTGAATCCAAGTTTGCACCCCTCAGTACCTTAACATACATTATTTCCTTGCGAGAAATATTCTTGATTGCCACATGATGAAGTTGAAATTCCCCAAGGCTGGAATTTGGTGATATCAATGTCTTTTGTCTTCGTGGTAGTTTCTTTGAAGCTGTGGATTTAAAAATTAAATTATCTGTTTTGCATAGTTCTATTAGCCTCACACCATTTCTGTTTGTTCTCTTGTGTGCAGGATAGTCTCCAAATATTTCCTTATATCTTTTTTCTTCACCAATCTGTGCATTAAAGTCTCCAAGAAGAATGATGATGTTTTTACCTGGAATTTTCTGAATAATGTCATCTAGATGGTTCCAAAAGGCCTCCACTTTTTCTTTGTTTTTCCTGTCATCCTCATATATAGGGGCATGTGCATTGATAATTGTGTAGATTTTTTTTGTGCTTGTGAATGTAAGACTTGAGAGTCTTTCTGATTGGGAATCAAAGTCAACTGATGAGTTCAAGATTTGTTTGTTGATTATAAAGGCTGTTCCGAGATGTGGTATATTTTTCATTAGTCTCGGTCCCACTTTCCCTTTGTATAGCCTGAAACCTTCGGAATCGAAGTTCTTTGTATCCATGTATCATCTTTCTTGAATGACTGTTATGAGTATGTTGTGGTTCTTTAGCGTATCCGTTAGATGTTCTAGTTTTACAGTTTTCAACAATGAGTTTGCATTGAAAGTTGCTAGGTACGTTGATTGCCTATGTTGAAATTTGGGTAAAACTCCAAGAGACTCCTACTTGTCTTTGTGACATGTTGCAGACTCCCCAGGATCCGCATGTTTACTGGCGTACGGTGGATCGTCCACCTGGTGTAAAATAGTTAACATTACACACTTCCTTGATTGATTAAAATTATTTTGGGTGTGGCCCAAAGGCCCCAAAAAAATACAACCAAGATTGTGAGTCCTGGAGGTAGTTCCTCCGCTCTCTCCGCCATTGGGAATCTGAACTTCGTCTTCTACCACTGAGACCGTTGACCAGGTTTCACCTAGTAACCCTAGGCAGGGGCCCTTAAAGGGTGCTACCATCCGGAGCCAGATGGACGCAAGTTTTTTAACGAGATGTTACTCTTCCCCCTTCTACTTCCTCATCACTTGCGAAATGAGGCCACGGACTTGCGACCGGCAATGGTGCAGTTGTCATGTACCATCATTATACTTCCTTTTAAAATTATTTTAACTACATAAAAGGTTGTATATTATAGATTGCAGCGATCAGTCGTCCTTATTAAATTTTATTGTGCAGATCTAGATTTCGGCTAGAAGCTAGCCATTCTCAATGCAATTTTCGCTCAATGCCTGTAATGCCTGTTGGTCGGGCTTCATCCACAGTGATCCTGTACGAAATGAAAGTGTAATGAAATCAGACAGCTATAGGAAAGTAATAAGCAATCACTTCAGCGTCATTTTTAAACGCTGGAAGGAGCACTATGAAAACATACATTCGTCTTACAGCAAGAATGAACGCACTTGGTCGAGTACACAAAGGAAGTGGAACGAGATCAGACAGTTAAACGGGAAATTTACAAAAAAGATAGGCAAAATTCTCCCGTAATGTATCAAAGAAACGACGATCTCATTAAAACATCTAGATGGCACAAAAATATATACTTAGAGGAGACATGTCATCTCCTATTGCCGGACCAGCGTGTGCACATCACCTGCCCGAGCGTTCGACTTCACGTGGCACCAGAAAACAAGTGTCCCTTGACCGTTGTCGGTACCGCTATCTATCCCCTGTCTGTTGCCGCAGAAAAGTTTTCTACTTTTAGTTGTCAATCCTGATACAAAAATCTCATAAGGGCACAAACCTCTCTGGTCAGAGTCTTCAGTGTGCAAACACAAAGATGTTTGAAAAATTTTGCTCGATTACTAAAGGTCGCTAAGAGAGGAACCCTGCTATTGTTGCTTGATAGAAGAGGTGGAAGAAGAAAAAGAAGAATAATAATGTGGAACTTGTCTTTAAGTCCACCCACTATATTGTACATCTTGTACTGTAGTATGTGAGAACTTAATGTGGCTCGCGTAATAAATCCTGTCACCACTTTAGAGACCGAAGCGTTTCGTAGTACATAAGTCTCTCGTAAACTTGTTACTTAACGTGAGTGAGTCTACTGCCGATGGTAATGCTCCAGTCAGCGCTTTGTGGTAAATTTCGACAGCGAAAATTTCCGGCCTTGTGGTTTGGAAATAAGCAGATGAATGACAGCAGTGGCTGTTGAGCGAGCTTTTGGAAATTCAGGGCACTCCGGCTAGGAGCTGTGCTCGTCGCTTCTCCAAGCGGAGTGGAATGTTAGCTGAGGTGAGCCTTTTTAGCTTGGCAGCGGCTTTTCCATTCAGCAGTGGCAGCCTGCAGGCGCGATGCTATTCGGTTCTCTCAGAGCCTCGCGACGTCCACTTAAGTTCTTTGACAATTGATGTGCAATAATAAATGTAAACATGGTCTGTAGCAGGCTGTAACGTGACTTTTATTTAATCTTGCGATTAGCTAATTTCGACTGCTTGTTATTGTCAAGCAGCTGTAAAGCCAACATGGAAAAGCACTACGATGTCTGCATGCTTCACATGTATAACTAACACTTTACACACATCACATTAAGATAAAACATTACCGCATAAATTTCTTATAATCACATGATAACTGACAGCAGATGGTAGTTAGTTGTCACAGATATTCATCCAAAGACTTAAAGACCCTTGGTAGCACATATAGTAGACACGTTACATACATTGTGGCATGCCAGACTTAGTTGATGTCATCTATAACAACAGTCAGCGACCAAAGGATACGTTAAGGACAAAAAATGGACTTAAAATATACTAACAGTAAATGGCACATTAATTTAAAATTCATATTAATTAAAACATGCGTGACATACGTAAAAAAAATCCACAAGTAATAGAAATAGAATACTCCATCAGTGCTTCTGTGCCAAGTGTAACAACTGCCATATATCATAAGTCGTCAATGTCTGAAAGCTATTTCTAGACACACAGAAGAAAGACCTGCCTATTTGTATGGAAAGTTAATTCACAGAATTTTTTCAGAGACAACCAATATCCAGTGCGTGCAAGACTGGTAACCAAATGTCATCTTCTTTATAAAATGTATCAGCATAAAATGTATCGGTACATTGAACATCAAGGACTTCATAACATGAAAATGAAGGGATCAGTTCAATATAAAGAGAAATACTGTGAGAAATAGCTGTAAATGATGGGAAAATGCGCCTCAAAACAGGAAGGGTTCTGTGTACACAAGAATTAAGCATAACACCAAAATATAAAATGTGTAAAAATCTTTATCACACTCCTAAAGGAGAGCAGTTTTTTACTCAACATTCACTACATCAAATATTATTGGATGTGTAGGGTTTCCAAAAAAATTTTCTCTCAATCGTATACATGCCTCATATTGAGCAAATACATGGTAATACATCACAGTGTTTGAAGAAAGATACATGGTAAATACGAGAATTAAGACGAGAATTAAGAACGATGACCTAATACATATTACTTATTCAGAATAAAAAAGGCATCAACAATTGTAAATTGTAGGGAGGAGCAGTGAACACACAATACTTGCAACAAAAGGAGTGGAAGCCACCTCTGCATACGGAATATAACACATATACTCTTGCCGTGATATAAATTCCATTATAAAATTGTAAAACACCTATAAAAACATCTCGATCAGTTGAATAAAGATACATCACATTGAAAAATGAATTCGGAAAATATCAGCAAAAATAAGAAATTGTCAGTACTAGAAAGGTAATGCCACGTAAAACTGAGCATAACACTGAGATATGAACAATATTCTTAAAGCAGAGCAGTTTGTGATGACACGTATGCAACATTACTACATCATACGAGGGCAGTTCAATAAGTAATGCAACACATTTTTTTTCTGAAACAGGGGTTGTTTTATTCAGCATTGAAATACACCAGGTTATTCCCCAATCTTTTAGCTACACAACACTATTTTTCAACGTAATCTCCATTCAATGCTACGGCCTTACGCCACCTTGAAATGAGGGCCTGTATGCCTGCACGGTACCATCCCACTGGTCGATGTTGGAGCCAACGTCGTACTGCAACAATAACTTCTTCATCATCCGCGTAGTGCCTCCCACGGATTGCGTCCTTCATTGGGCCAAACATATGGAAATCCGACGGTGCGAGATCGGGGCTGTAGGGTGCATGAGGAAGAACAGTCCACTGAAGTTTTGTGAGCTCCTCTCGTGTGCGAAGACTTGTGTGAGGTCTTGCATTGTCATGAAGAAGGAGAAGTTCGTTCAGATTTTTGTGCCTACGAACACGCTGAAGTCGTTTCTTCAATTTCTGAAGAGTAGCACAATACACTTCAGAGTTGATCGTTTGACCATGGGGAAGGACATCGAACAGAATAACCCCTTCAGCGTCCCAGAAAACTGTAACCATGACTTTACCGGCTGAGGGTATGGCTTTAAACTTTTTCTTGGTAGGGGAGTGGGTGTGGCGCCACTCCATTGATTGCCGTTTTGTTTCAGGTTCGAAGTGATGAACCCATGTTTCATCGCCTGTAACAATCTTTAACAAGAAATTGTTACCCTCAGCCACATGACGAGCAAGCAATTCCGCACAGATGGTTCTCCTTTGTTCTTTATGGTGTTCGGTTAGACAACGAGGGACCCAGCGGGAACAAACCTTTGAATATCCCAACTGGTGAACAATTGTGACAGCACTACCAACAGAGATGTCAAGTTGAGCACTGAGTTGTTTGATAGTGATCCGTCGATCATCTCGAACGAGTGTGTTCGCACGCTCCGCCATTGCAGGAGTCACAGCTGTGCACGGCCGGCCCGCACGCGAGAGATCAGACAATCTTGCTTGACCTTGCGACGATGATGACACACGCTTTGCCCAACGACTCACCGTGCTTTTGTCCACTGCCAGATCACCGTAGACATTCTGCAAGCGCCTATGAATTTCTGAGATGCCCTGGTTTTCCGCCAAAAGAAACTCGATTACTGCCCGTTGTTTGCAACGCACATCCGTTACAGACGCCATTTTAACAGCTCTGTACAGCGCTGCCACCTGTCGGAAGTCAATGAAACTATACGAGACGAAGCGGGAATGTTTGAAAATATTCCACAAGAAATTTCCGGTTTTTTCAACCAAAATTGGCCGAGAAAAAAAATGTGTTGCATTACTTATTGAACTGCCCTCGTACATTGGTGGATATGTAAAGATGCCAAAACATTGTCCTCACTTTCATATACATGACTAATATTGAGCATATACGTGCACACACGTCACATAGTTTGAGGAGAAGCATGGTAACCAATAGCAGAGCCCAAGAAGGAAGAGTTATAAATTATTGTATGTACGTCGACTGACGGATGAGCTAAGAATAAAGAATAAACACGATGTCAGTAGATATAGATCGATATAAATGTAGGGAGAGGCAGCATACAAACAACACTGGCAATTCAAAGTAAAGGAGCAATTGCTGAGTACACAATGTAATAGAGACATTACAAGTACACTATTCTATCAATATAACCTACGCTATAAACTTATAAAATAAAAAAGATACGAATGAAAAAATACAAATAAAAAATTTTGGGAGCTGTTCAATGTAGATCCAAATTGACAACGGCAAGAGCCGTTTCAAATGAGACCGATTACACAACAATGGGTCTGAGATTGAATTAAAATGCAAAGGCAAACATCGAAATACAATGCAACAGAGCCTAACGTATCACCTTTTTAAAATTCTGCAAGAAATTCCTGCTTTTCAACTCTGTTTGTTCATTAAGAACACGTTCTGAATGCCCTTTAAAAGAGGCATAAATTTCCATTTCTTTGTAGATATACATCAGTATATCTTTGTTAGTAACATGTAAAACTTCTAGCGCGTTAGGGCCATGTTTTTTAGCTCGTAAGTGATTGCTGAACGAAGATTTATTACTGGCACTAATTTCCTATGTTTCCTCAGACTTGTTCCAAAATTTCTTCCCGTTTGTCCCACGTAATATTTTCACTGTCATCACAACTGAATTTATAGATCCCAGATTGTTCCATTACTTCAGCCTTGTGGCTATTATGGCGTAGAGATCTGCCAATTTGATTTTGTGTGCGTGAAAATTTGTCTTTACCTTTGTGTTACGGAAAGCCTTCGCTGACTTATTACTTTGTCTCACTCTAATTTTGTCACTTACATAGTGTGCGTAATTGTGAAACATACATTTCATCGAACTGAACAATACTGTACGTTTCGGAATTAGTCGCCGAATGTGAGTGGCAAGACTAGTGCGAGACAAAGTAATAAGTCTCGTGAAGTGGTTCAAATAAATAGTAATGAAGTTTAAAATGGTGAGAATCTCAGACTTTCTGAATGTAATTTGAAACTTTTTGACAGAGTTATCAACTTGTCAGATATATCGTTCTTCACTCAAGAGATAAAAGTTTTGGATAGGGTGTCGAGGTTCAATGTCAAACCTAATCTACGCGATAGTCAAATTAAAACTATAATTGCTAATAACGAAGTGGCACTATATATGGCTAAGGTGACAGCGCATGAGTACAAGAGCATCACTTGTAAAGTAGTGAAAGTTATTTGAACGGCAGATTCGCGAAAACAAACTCACAGGGGTTCTCATGCATTAGATGCTAGAACTGTACCGGACTAAACAATAAGTTAAACGATAATAAGACCATTACTGTTATGGCAAGGTAAGGGGGATACTTGGTTCTTTTGAACCAAGAGCATTATAATGTTGTTGTTGTTGTGGTCTTCAGTCCTGAGACTGGTTTGATGCAGCTCTCCGTGCTAATCTATCCTGTGCAAGCTTTTTCATCTCCCAGTACTTACTGCAACCTACATCCTTCTGAATCTGCTTAGTGTATTCATCTCTTGGTCTCCCTATACGATTTTTACCCTCCACGCTGCCCTCCAATACTAAATTGGTGATCCCCTGATGCCTCAGAACATGTCCTACCAACCGATCCCCTCTTCTAGCTAAGTTGTGCCACAAACTCCTCTTCTCCAAAATTCTATTCAATACCTCATCATTAGTTATGTGATCTCCCCATCTAATCTTCAGCACTCTTCTGTAGCACCACATTTGGAAAGCTTCTATTCTCTTCTTGTCTAAGCCATTTATCGTTCATGTTTCACTTCCATACATGGCTACACTCCATACAAATACTTTCAGAAACGACTTCGTGACACTTAGATCAATACTCGATGTTAACAAATTTCTCTTCTTCGGAAACGCTTTCCTTGTCACTGCCAGTCTACATTTTATATCCTCTCTACTTCGACCATAAACAGTTATTTTGCTCCCCAAATAGCAAAACTCCTTTACTACTTTAAGTGACTCATTTCCTAATCTAATTCCCTCAGCATCACCGGTCGTTTTGATTTTGTTGATGTTCGACTTATACCCTCCTTCCGAGACACTGTTCATTCCGTTCAACTGCTCTTCCAAGGCTTTTTCTCTCTCTGACAGAATTACAATGTCATCGGCGAACCTCAAAGTTTTTATTTCTTCTCCATGGATTTTAATACCTACTCCGAATTTTTCTTTTGTTTCCTTTACTGCTTGCTAAATATACATATTGAATAGCATCAGGGAGAGGCTACAACACTGTCTCACTCCCTTCGGAACCACTGCTTCCCCATCATGTCCCTCGACTCTTATAACTGCCAACTGATTTCTGTACAAATTGTAAATAGCATTTCGCTCCCTGTATTTTATCCCTGCCACCTTCAGAATTTGAAAGAGAGTATTTCAGTCAAAGCTTTCTCTAAGTCTACAAATACTAGAAATGTAGGTTTGCCTTTCCTTAATCTTTCTTCTAAGATAAGTCGTAGGGTCAGTATTGCCTCACGTGTTCCAACATTTCTACGTAATCCAAACTGATCTTCCCCGAGGTCGGCTTCTATCAGTTTTTCCATTCGTCTGTAAAGAATTGGCGTTAGTATTTTGCAGCTGTGACTTATTAAACTGATAGTTTGGTAATTTTCACGACTGTCAACACCTGCTTTCTTTGGGATTAGAATTATTATATTCTTCTTGAAGTTTGAGGGAATTTCGCCTGTCTCATACATCTTCCTCACCAGATGGTAGAGTTTTGTCAGGACTGGCTCTCCCAAGGCTGTCAGTAGTTCTAATGGAATGTTGTCTACTCCCGGGGCCTTGTTTCGACTTAGGTCTTTCAGTGCTCTGTCAAACTCTTCGCACAGTATCATATCTCCCATTTCATCTTCATCTACCTCCTCTTCCATTTCCATATTATTGTCCTCAAGAACATAGCCCTTGTATAGACCCTCTATATACTCCTTCCACCTTTCTGCTTTCCCTTCTTTGATTAGAACTGGGTTTCCATCTGAGCTCTTGATATTCATGCAAGTGGTTCTCTTTTCTCCAAAGGTCTCTTTAATTTTCCTGTTGGCAGTATCTATCTTACCCCTCGTGAGATAAGCCTCTACATCCTTACATTTGTCCTATAGCCATCCCTGCTTAGCCATTTTCCGCTTCCTGTCGATCTCATTTTTGAGACGTTTGTATTCCTTTTTGCCTGCTTCACTAACTGCATTTTTGAATTTTCTCGTTTCATCAATTACATTCAGTATCTCTTCTGTTACCCAAGGATTTCTACTAGCCCTCGTCTTTTTAACTACTAGATCCTCTGCTGCCTTCACTATTTGATTCCTCAAAGCTACCGAGTCTTCTTCTACTGTATTTCTTTCCCCCATTCCTGTCAAACTTTCCCATATGCACTCCCTGAAACTCTGTACAACCTCTGGTTTAGTCAGTTTATCCAGGTCCCATCTCCTTAAATTCCCACCTTTTTGCAGATTCTTCAGTTTTAATCTAGAGTTCATAGCCAATAGATTGTGGCCAGAGTCCACATCTGCCCCTGGAAATGTCTTACAATTTGAAATCTGGTTCCTAAATCTCTGTGTTAGCATTATATAATCTATTTGAAACCTTGTAATATCTCCAGGGTTATTCCATGTATTAAACTTTCTTTCATGATTCTTGAACCAAGTGTTAGCTATGGTTAAGTTGTGCTCTGTGCAAAATACTACCAGCCCGCATGCTCTTTCATTTCTTAGCCCCAATCCATATTCAACTACTACGTTTCCTTCTCTTCCTTTTCCTACTGTCGAATTCCAGTCACCCAAGACTACTAAATTTTCGTCTCCCTTCACTACCTGAATAATTTCTTTTATCTCATAGTGCGTTTCAGCAATTTCTTCATCATCTGCAGAGCTAGTTGGCATATAAACTTGTACTACTGTAGTAGGTTTGGGCTTCATGTCCATCTTGGCCACAAAAATGCGTTCACTATGCTGTTTGTAGTAACTTACGCGCACTTCTATTTTTTTATTCACTATTAAACCTACTCCTGCATTACCCTTATTTGATTTTGCATTTATAACCCTGTATTCACCTGACCAAATGTCTTGTTACTCCTGCCACCGAATATCACTAATTCCCACTATATCTAACTTTAACCTATCCATTGCCCTTTTTAAATTTTCTAACCCACCTGCCCCATTAAAGGATCTGACATTCCACGTTCCAACCCATAGAACGACAGTTTTCTTTCTCCAGGAAAAATTACGGCTGTAGTTTCCTCTTGCTTTCAGCCATTCGCAGTACCACCACAACAAGGCCGTTTTGGGTAGTGTTACAGGGCCAGGTCAGTCAGTCATCCAGACTGTAGCCCCTACAACTACTGAAAAGGCTGCTGCCCCTCTTCAGGAACCACACGTTTGTCTGGCCTCTCAATAGATACCCCTCCTTTTTGGTTGCACCTACGGTACCACAATCTGTATCGTTGAGGCACGCAAGCCTCCCCACCAACGGCAAGGTCCATGGTTCATGTGGGGGAGAATTGTAATACGAAATAAATTCTTTCCTGGTAGTAGCATTTCGAAACTCACTTATGATCCCACTAACAAATTCAATGGTTTGATAAAAAGGACAGCTAAACGATGCAATTTCATAATATCTTGAAACGTCCCCTTTGAACAATTATAAAGGACTGTGCTTGAACTGACACACAATATTTTTAGTGCAACTCAATCTGACTTTCAATAATCCCTACAAAAGAATGGCCCTGACTAACAATAACCTACATCTTTCATGAATCACTTACCTCACAAAAATCTTGGTTACTCGAACTACTGCAATACAGCGAGCGCCAATACTGCCAGCTAAATAAAAGATTCATACTACTGAAGGCACTAAGTACTGATAGGCATAGTTAGCAAATGAAAGATTTTAATAGAGAACAAACAATGTATTTACCTTAATAGTGTTCAAAAGTCATAATATACATAGCAATTCATGACATCAAGTCTTACAAGTTTTAAAACTCCGCCATTTCTCTCCCCACATCCACCACTGCTGGCGGCTCACCTCCAACTGTGCAGCGCTACGTGCTGTTAACAGCCAACTGCCCAACGCTACAGTGGCGAGAATTACAACAATGCCAACCAGCCACAGACTGGTGGCGTTACCAATATAAGATCCTAAACAGCCTACTTACATAGCTCCCTTGCTCCCCACAAAAAATTTTACAAATTGTTTTGGGCAGTGGCCAATAATGATTTGATAAAATTTTTCATAATTACAATAACAAAGATATCAAATGCACACACTTATTGATACAATGTTGGTCATAAGCTAAAATTTTCTCACAGTCCATAAAGACAGTCTTGATCATTCATCACAGTAAAATTGCAGTGTTTTTTTTTTCTCAAAGTCTGAGCAGTAAAAGAAAATGCACATGGAAGTAGTGGATTTCCATGCAGTCTTGAAGAAGTAGTGTTGCCCTTCCAATGGAAAGACAGTGCTGACTCTTGACATGCAGACAGGTAATGGGCCACCACAGAGCAAACCCACAGGAGAGTTAGTCGAAGTATTGAAGAATACTGGTAGGTAGGTCATCACAGAGCAGACCCACTGCAGTCCTGGTAGAGATTGTGATATACCTTATACTTATACCTAAACATGACAAAGCTCAAGCAGAAAAAATATTACAGTAAAGATATGAAATGTCTAATACCTATGTCAGATCTTAACACTAGAGTGATGCATCACCTTAACTTACCCTACCAAAAAAATTAAGAAGTAGTTGAAAAGAAAATTATGTATGCAGCTACTGTTATTAATCCCTTCTTATTGTTCTTTCCATTCCAAGTGCTTCTTTTTCGAAGAATGTGGATCATAAAATTATTATTTAATAGATCTGTAGGCAGAAAGTGTTCACATTAGCAAATGCATTTAATTTTATTTTATAAAACCTATGTTGCAACACAGCTGGAAACCACATATAAAATGAAATAAGCAACTATGTACAAAGTAAAGCATAAAAATATCATTCATAAGTTATGTGGCATTTCATAAGTTAGTAGAAATTCTCTCAACTCTCGTAAAAAGACACTTGTCATAATCAGGTGTGCAGATGTAAGTATCTTTCCAAGTAATGAGTGTGTCGTATTTGCGATGCTTTCTAGAAAGGAATGTCAATAGCGAGGTTAATGGCCTCTCTTTCTTTCCCCTGTGCCTCCAAAAGGCACACACTAATGACTTTTTTCCAGGCGACTGTTGTGCAGCTGGGTGCTTACAGTGACCTACCTTCTTTACCAAAATATTTATGACATCAGTTTCCGCTACAGTGACAGTTTGATACAAACAAAATTTCACAGGTCGAAATATTTGCGTTACAAATCTGTAGAAACAAAATCCTATAAATATAACAGTGTCCAAAGCTTTTCGCCGGCATTGTGATACATTCACGCATTTACACACATTTCATAACTCTTAAAGTACGATTCTTGGTTTCCAACATCCTTTTTCACAAGTCAGAGTCTCTAACCACTACTCATTATTCCTTACCTTATTGCACATATACATATTCGTCGACACTTCTTCAATATTTCGTCATAATAAATACGTAGCATAATCAAATTCCTCATATAGCATCAGCTTATTGATCATAAACATACCTCAACAGCATAATGCACATCGTCATCGTATAAATATCATAACACCTCAGTCAAATCTCTAAAACGCAGTAGCTTTCCACAGTAATGTCAAAACCTAAAAAAAAAATTCTCTGTTCGTTTCAATAGTGTCATCTACCTCAAACATACTTTAAAAATCATGATCCCATACCAAATACGTTATTCAAAGCTCTCATAGTATCACAATGGTTCCGAAAAAAATATGAACAGTTCATAAAGTACAGACAAAATACAATTTCATAAGTGTGAAATTATCCAACTGTGTAATTGCGTAAACGTGTCACTGACGCAGTAAAAAAAAAGGTTTGTTTCTTGGTTAAATAATCAAATAGTTGTCTATTTCTGTGTTAGAGAAATATGGTACCGATGTGCAAAGTTGTATAAGCAAATATCATATTAGCTCCCTGCCGTCGTTGGATAAGCAGTTGCAGCAGTAAGTCATATACTCCTAGCTCACTCATTTGTAACATAGTTTAATTCTTAATTTCTTTGCGTGTTTTTCGCACTAGCATTGTTTAATTCATAAATTTCGGGCGTATTATAGTATTTGAGCGTTGTAGCATCGCGTTTTAGTACCTGAATAGTGTAAAATCGCGTAGTCTCCTTCCGCCGCCGAGCAGTGTGTCAGCAGTGCGCAAGTAGCAGCATTACTGCATTTACTAGGCAATCTTGTATTTTAATAACCGTTTAAATTTGGTGTCGATTTGTTTGCGCTCTCTGTAGATTAGTTCAGATGTTCTTTGCACAACAGTTTTTAGCATTGATAGGGACTGCAACTGCTATGTTCGGATGCAGGCTGAGTTGGCATCCCTTCGCTCCCAGCTTCAGGCAGTGTTGGCTTTGGTCACACAGCTTGAGGCTGATGCCAATGGGCATCACTGTGGGGTTCCGGATGGGGGTTTGTCGGGAATGGCCAGCTCGTCCCACGCATCCCCCGATCGGACTACGACTGTGGTTGCCTGGGATACTACCCGCATTGAGGCTGATCCCTCACCTGTGGTAGAGTGGGAAGTCGTCTCAAGGTGTGGCAGGGGGCGAAAGACATTCCGGAGGGCTGAACGGAAGGCCCCTCCAGTTTGTCTGACGAACCGGTTTCAGTCTCTGTCTCAGGCTGATACTGATCTTCGGCCTGACATGGCTGCTTGTCCTGTTCCAGAGGTTGCCCCTCAGTCTGCAAGATCCGGGCGGTCGCAGAGGGTGGGCTTACTTGTAGTTAGGAGCTCCAACGTCAGGTGCGTAATGGGGCCTCTTAGGGATATGGCAGCAAGAGAGGGGAAGAAAACCAATGTGCACTCCGTGTGCATACTGGGGGGAGTCATTCCAGACGTGGAAAGGGTCCTTCCGGATGCCATGAAGGGTACAGGGTGCACCCATCTGCAGGTGGTCGCTCATGTCGGCACCAATGATGTGTGTCGCTATGGATCCGAGGAAATTCTCTCTGGCTCCCGGCGGCTATCTGATTTGGTGAAGACTGCCAGTATCGCTAGCGGGATGAATGCAGAGCTCACCATCTGCAGCATCGTCGACAGGACTGACTGCGGACCTTTGGTACAGAGCCGAGTGGTGGGTCTGAATCAGAGGCTGAGACGGTTCTGCGACCGTGTGGGCTGCAGATTCCTCGACTTGCGCCATAGGGTGGTGGGGTTTCGGGTTCCGCTGGATAGGTCAGGAGTCCACTACACGCAACAAGCGGCTACACGGGTAGCAGGGGTTGTGTGGCGTGGGCTGGGCGGTATTTTAGGCTAGATGGCCTTGGGCAAGTACAGAAAGGGCAATAGCCTCAACGGGTGCAGGGCAAAGTCAGGACATGCGGGGACCTAGCAGCAATCGGTATTGTAATTGTAAACTGTCGAAGCTGCGTTGGTAACGTACCGGAACTTCAAGTGCTGATAGAAAGCACCGAAGCCGAAATCGTTATAGGTACAGAAAGCTGGTTGAAGCCAGAGATAAATTCAGCCGAAATTTTTACAAAGGTACAGACGGTGTTCAGAAAGGATAGATTGCATGCAACCGGTGGTGGAGTGTTCGTCGATGTTAGTAGTAGTTTATCCTGTAGTGAAATAGAAGTGGATAGTTCCTGTGAATTATTATGGGTCGAGGTTACACTCAACAACCGAGCTAGGTTAATAATTGGCTCCTTTTACCGACCTCCCGACTCAGCAGCATTAGTGGCAGAACAACTGAGAGAAAATTTGGAATATATTTCACATACATTTTCTCAGCATGTTATAGTCTTAGGTGGAGATTTCAATTTACCAGATGTAGACTGGGACACTCAGTTGTTTAGGACGGGTGGCAGGGACAGAGCATCGAGTGACATTATACTGAGTGCACTATTCGAAAATTACCTTGAGCAATTAAACAGAGAACCGACTCGTGGAGATAACATCTTGGATCTACTGATAACAAACAGACCCGAACTTTTCGACTCTGTATGTACAGAACAGGGAATCAGTGATCATAAGGCCGTTGCAGCATCCCTGAATATGGAAGTTAGTAGGAATATAAAAAAAGGGAGGAAGGTTTATCTGTTTAGCAAGAGTAATAGAAGGCAGATTTCAGACTACCTAACAGATCAAAACGAAAATTTCTGTTCCGACACTGACAATGTTGAGTGTTTATGGAAAAAGTTCAAGGCAATCGTAAAATGCGTTTTAGACAGGTACGTGCCGAGTAAAACTGTGAGGGACGGGAAAAACCCACCGTGGTACAAAAGCAAAGTTAGGAAACTACTGCGAAAACAAAGAGAGCTTCACTCTAAGTTTATACGCAGCCAAAACCTCTCAGACAAACAGAAGCTAAACGATGTCAAAGTTAGCGTGAGGAGGGCTATGCGTGAAGCGTTCAGTGAATTCGAAAGTGAAATTCTATGTACCGACTTGACAGAAAATCCTAGGAAGTTCTCGTCTTACGTTAAATCAGTAAGTGGCTCGAAACAGCATATCCAGACACTCCGGGATGATGATGGCATTGAAACAGAGGATGACACGCGTAAAGCTGAAATACTAAACTCCTTTTTCCAAAGCTGTTTCACAGAGGAAGACCGCACTGCAGTTCCTTCTCAAAATCCTCGCACAAACGAAAAAATTGCTGACATCGAAATAAGCGTCCAAGGAATAGGAAAGCAACTGGAATCACTCAACAGAGGAAAGTCCACTGGACCTGACGGGATACCAATTCGATTCTACACAGAGTACGCGAAAGAACTTGCCCCCCTTCTAACAGCCGTGTACCGCAAGTCTCTAGAGGAACGGAAGGTTCCAAATCATTGTAAAAGAGCACAGGTAGTCCCAGTCTTCAAGAAGGGTCGTCGAGCAGATGCGCAAAACTATAGACCTATATCTCTGACGTCGATCTGTTGTAGAATTTTAGAACATGTTTTTTGCTCGAGTATCATGTCGTTTTTGGAAACCCAGAATCTACTATGTAGAAATCAACATGGATTCCGGAAACAGCGATCGTGTGAGACCCAACTCGCTTTATTTGTTCATGAGACCCAGAAAATATTAGATACAGGCTCCCAGGTAGATGCTATCTTTCTTGACTTCCGGAAGGCGTTCGATACAGTTCCGCACTGTCGCCTGATAAACACAGTAAGAGCCTACGGAATATCAGAACAGCTGTGTGGCTGGATTGAAGAGTTTTTAGCAAACAGAACACAGCATGTTGTTATCAATGGAGAGACGTCTACAGACGTTAAAGTAACCTCTGGCGTGCCACAGGGGAGTGTTATGGGACCATTGCTTTTCACAATATATATAAATGACCTAGTAGATAGTGTCGGAAGTCCCATGCGGCTTTTCGCGGATGATGCTGTAGTATACAGAGAAGTTGCAGCATTAGAAAATTGTAGCGAAATGCAGGAAGATCTGCAGCGGATAGGCACTTGGTGCAGGGAGTGGCAACTATCCCTTAACATAGACAAATGTAATATATTGCGAATACATAGAAAGAAGGATCCTTTATTGTATGATTATATGATAGCGGAACAAACATTGGTAGCAGTTGCTTCTGTAAAATATCTGGGAGTATGCGTGCGGAACGATTTGAAGTGGAACGATCATATAAAATTAATTGTTGGTAAAGCGGGTACCAGGTTGAGATTCATTGGGAGAGTCCTTAGAAAATGTAGTCCATCAACAAAAGAGTGGCTTACAAAACACTCGTTCGACGTATACTTGAGTATTGCTCATCAGTGTGGGATCTGTACCAGATCGGGTTGATGGAGGAGATAGAGAAGATCCAAAGAAGAGCGGCGCGTTTCGTCACAGGGTTATCTGGTAACCGTGACAGCGTTATGGAGATGTTTAGCAAACTCAAGTGGCAGACTCTGCAAGAGAGGCGCTCTGCATCGCGGTGTAGCTTGCTCGCCAGGTTTCAAGACGGTGTGGTTCTGGATGAGGTATCGAATATATTGCTTCCCCCTACTTATACCTCCCGAGGAGATCACGAATGTAAAATCAGAGAGATTAGAGCGCGCACGGAGGCTTTCAGACAGTCGTTCTTTCCGCGAACCATACGCGACTGGAACAGGAAAGGGAGGTAATGACAGTGGCACGTAAAGTGCCCTCCGCAACACACCGTTGGGCGGCTTGCGGAGTATAAATGTAGATGTAGATGTAGCTAGGGCTCCTTGTGTTTGCCAAACACATGGTACACAAAGTAAGTGTGTACCCCCCAGAGGATTAATGTAATAATACCCTCAGGTGTTATAGATTACAGCAATGGAATGAAATGTATCACAGAAAACCGTTGTATCATTGTACTTCAAATATCTTTAAAAATAAATGGTTTAAGTACAAAATTAATCACTCAAATACGTGCACTGTAGCGCAAAACTGTGCGTCTTGTTGTAAGGTACTCTCTGTGGAAGTGTCGTAGTTATCGTCCTCTGAAAGCTAAGTTCTGCAGAAGTCAATGTACTTACCTCATGATAAACAAAAGTGAAATGCTTTGCGTATAGATATCTTAGTTATTACACTTATTTCCGTGATGAACAAAGTACTGTGCTGTAACGTATTGTTGTGCTACGGAAAAGGCTGTCTCATTGTAGCTATACCACAAAAGTTACTACTAAAACATGTTTTCCTTTCCAGAAGAAATCAGAGAAACTGTGCAGATATAAAACAGATACACCGCAAAAGCAACAATATAAATTATGTCACACATTAGTAGCGTCGTGATATAATCGTGTAGCTGTCAAAGAAACCAAATACTAAGTCACCTTTAATCTCACAGAAAGTACTTCAAAAAAAAAAATGTCTTTTCAAGTAAACCAAAATGTTGCATTAAAATCTCATTAGCAGTATATGTTCTAAGTATGTAAGCCTCATAGTCGTTACGTAATCGTGCAACTAACAAGCAGGAAAATACACACACACAATAACACTGTGTTGTCTGTTCACAGTAACAATGCATTCGTAATTTCTGTTTAAATAAGTTCTCTTGGCTGGATATTTAACTTCAAACATTGTTGCATGTTAACAGATTCTAGGTCTGACAAAGCATACTAGTAATGTAAAGTGAAAAGTTATATGGCAAAGCCAAAGTAAAAAAAGCAGATTATCTTTCAATAAACGGTTTTACATGCTAAATGTGGTGCAATGCTTTACTCTTCCTAGTAAGCAGAGTTTCAACTTCAAAACAGTTATCATGTTGTATACGTCGATAAGGTGCAAGTCATGTCTGTCTCTTTGTTGGCGCGCATTGTTATTGGGATTTGGAGACCTAACTTCTACAAACTCACTTTGTCGAGTTGGACCAGCCCTGTATGAATCCCGCGAGTTCTGATGAAATTCAGGTCTGTCGTTATGATTATATCGTCTGTCGTCATGTCGGTAGTTCCTGTAGTTTCTTTCTTGTCGGTTAAGTGGTGGAGAATTTCTCCCTGAATTATCACTACACGGTGGACTGTTGCATCTGAAGTTATTCTGTCTCCCGTGATAATAATTATTTTGGTTCCCATATTGTCTGTTTCTTTGATTGTCTCTGTCATATTCATTACTACGGAAATACAATCTTTCTCTGTAACTATTATTCTGTCAACGGTTGTCATAAGGGTGGTGTCTGTTTTGGTCACGATTTACGTTGTAAGAATAGCCTTGCCGTGTCCAGTTATTATTTCTGTCATCGTGGAATTGTGACGGATGTGACCTGTAATTGTTGTGTTCCTGTTTTCGCGTTCTGCGAATGTCAGTGTCAATTTCCAATTCTTGTAACGGTCCCTGAAAAGCTTCAATGTCATCTCTGCAACGTCCTACCAAAGTAATATGTCGTAAATGTTCAGGTAATTTGATTAAGCAAATGCGGATGAGTTCTGAGGAGCTGTATGGGTTTGACAGGTACTGATTCTTGTGCAACATGTCTTCAATATATTTCACAAGACTGGAAAATTCAGATTTTTTCAAAATGTTTCATCATTATGATGCTACGTTTTACTCGGCCTTGTGTAGCTTGAGACCAATATGCTGAGAGGAAGGCACGATAAAAATCTCCTTCACTGTGGCGATCGTGAATGACCGATCGCATTCTTTCAGCTGGTTCATTCTCTAAGTAGCCACACATAAATTCTAATCTGTGCTCTAATGACCAGTTGGGAGGAAAACAATGAGAGAATTGATGGAGCCACGCTTGTGAATGAATGTCGTTGCCAGAATTCTTAAATGTTTTGAATTTACATGTAGTAATGAACGGCTTATAGTCAAAATCATCGTGGCGACGAGTAGCATGTCGGTCATTGTTACGTCGTGTCGGTGGTTCTATCTCAAAATTCGGTGCACCTTGCCAATTTCTTTCATAATTTCCGAAATGCCCTGTGTTATTATTTTGTGGCTTTTTCGTATTTCTAAGTTCCTGTTCCCGTGTTGGAGCGCGAGTGTCCTCTGAAATATGTAATTTTTGTATTACTTGTGCCAACTGATCTTGTACTTCCCGGATTTCTCTTTTGTATTGCGTATTAATTTCATTCTTATTTTGTTTGAATTTCTTAATTTGTTCATACTCTTCTGTGTTAGTGATGGCTATAGGTCTTGTGTCATTCAGATCACCATCTACCTTTGCAGATAAGTTAGTGAACTGATCCGAAAGTTCGGCTACTTTCTCCGATAGTGTACTTATTTCCTCAGTGTGTTTTTCCGAACCAAGTTTCAGAGTGTCCATTTATGTTGAAATCGTATCTACTGTGTTCTTTAAGTTTTGCTTAGTTTTTGCAAGTAGCGTAACCGAATCGGTAGATGCAACTGTGTCAATTTTAGCCCACAAGGCCTCATGATTTTCATGAATAATGGTTTGCAGTTCTTTTATGGCTGCTTCGTGATTCTGTAATGCATTTTCATGCCGCGAAGAAATAGGTTGAAAATGCTCACAAATTTGTGTTTTTACGTCATTACAAACATTTTGACATTTCGCTTCAATGTTATGCAACTCAGTAGTTAAATCTTCAAGTGTTTGTTCAAGTGTGGTGTCCAATTTTTGAAGCTTTTGCTGTGTTTGTCTCTAATTTTGTTCCACTGTGTCTAACTGTTGCTGTGTTTGTCTCCGGTGTTGTTCTATTGTGTCTAACTTTTGAAGCTTTTATTCCATTTGTAGCATTAATTGTAATAACAATGCACTAGTGTCTGAAACGTGTTCCTCAGTGCTATTCGGCAATGCATTCGAACTGGCAATATTCGCATTTTGAAAAGCAGAAAATGTGTCTTGACTTATTTGAGAAAATGCCGAGGGCGCAAAACCTGAATCTACAGTATTTGCAAGATTGTGTCCTGTCATTTCGGGTTCCTGAGGCATGATTTTGCCAACCGATCGGTCAATAATGCTTCCCTGTTCACTATTTGTTTCACTGCCTACACCATTATTTGCAGCCCGCTCCGTTTCCCTATGCACAATTACCAAATTACTACTTTGAACATTAGTTAATCCATTAGACGGTGGCGCTAACACACTGCTTTCGTCTTCACTGTCTTTTCTCAGTTTACTTTGGAGCCTAGTATTACGTTTTTCACACGCCATTATTGTCACAATATTTCACACGACAACACAGAAAACCACAATTTGAAGAGCAAAATAAGAAAACACCTTAACATAGCATTGAAAATAATATCTCGTTAATCGCAAGCGCAGCTACGAAATACTTCGTGCAAATCTACATGCATGCCACAACAGTTTTACTGTACAAGAATGAAAGACTGCAACTACAAAGGAGATTATCTCTACAATTACGCCCTAGCAATAAACAAAAGCTACACTAAAACTACAAGAAAAAAATCAGAAGATTCCAGTGAGGTATCCTTGGCTAAGGGTCGACATATGAAACGTCCCCTTTGAACAATTATAAAGGACTGTGCTTAAACTGACACACAATATTTTTAGCGCAACGCTATCTGACTTTCAATAATCCCTACAAAAGAATGGCCCTGACTAACAATAACCTATACCTTTCATGAATCACTTACCTCACAAAAATTTTCGTTACTCAAACTACTGCAATACAGCGAGTGCCAATACTGCCAGCTAAATAAAAGATTCAAACTACTGAGGGCACTAACTACTGATAGGCATAGTTAGCAAATTAAAGATTTTAATAGAGAAAAACAATGTATTTACCTTAATAGTGTTCAAAAGTCATAATATATATTGCAGTACATGACATCAAGTCTTACAAGTTTTAAAACTCCGCCATTTCTCTCCCCACATCCACCACTGCTGGCGGCTCACCTCCAACTGCGCAACGCTACGCGCTGTTAACAGCCAACTGCCCAATGCTACAATGGCGAGTATTACAACAATGCCAACCAGCCGCAGACTGCACACAGCACAGCCAGTGATTTTCATACAGAGCGCTACGTGGCGGTGGCGTTACCAATATAAGAACCTAAACAGCCTACTTACAATCTGATAAAGACAGCAGAGAATATATCGTTAAGAATCCCAAGGCTCCAAGACTTAGAGCTCATGCAAAGCTGCATAAGAATAATATACCTCTTCGTCTGATCGTAAATTCTATTGACAGCCCAATTTATAAGTTAAGCAGGAAATTAGCTTCCATTATTTGAGAGTACTACACGTCTGAAACTAAACTTCATCTGAAAAATTCTGCTGAGCTTGTTGTACATATTAAAGACACATTGACACCGGCTGGTAGGAAGTTCGATTCTTTTGATATAACTGAGCTGTATACCAAAATGCCAATAGCAGAAAACAAAGAGATAACTGGCATCAATCTACGAAAATATAACAAAACCAGTCTCCAAGAGATACATGAAATTATTGACATTCTTCAGCTGATACTGTCTTATAATTATTTTACATTTGGTTATTCAGTTTACTCGCTGACATGAAGGCTCAGTAATGGGGGTCTGTCTTGCAGGCACTGTGGCAGACATCTTTGTCAACCACATAGAAAATATGTTTTTTGAAAGGTATGAAGACACAGAAAATAACATAATTTATTACAAAAGGGGTGAACCGACACTCTGGTGCTATTTAATGGTACAACAGAAGAAATTAATCAGGTGTTCCTTCAACTGAATACTTAAGACGCCAACATGAATTTCACAATGGACCTAGAAAAAGACAAAACTATTAGTTGTCTGGGTTTGAAACTAATATACGTTAGGGGCACATGTAGGTTTGGCATCCACCGTAAGTGAATGGCAGCCGATTTTAATATCCAAGAAAAACATTCACGACGGCATTCTGTGTGGAATTAGAGCGAACATTCTCGTGATATTAATAAAAAAGGATTTCACCGATACTAAAATAATAATTAATTATTATCAGTGATATAATTTAATTTTCTGTGAAAATTATATCTGAGACAATACTCATGGAAATCTTCATCTTTTGTTATCTATGATTCTTATAGAATAATCCTTCTTATTGTTCGAACAGTTGTAATGATCGGACGCGACTGATGTCTTCTCGCGCCGAGGTCGGTAAAAAACAGTATTATGTTGTTAAGTAATATCTGAAAAATAGAGTTCCTGTGTCACTGAAATCAATGCGTATGTTTGAAATTTTATTTTAGTATGATTCTCGTCCTATACAAATGTTAAGTTTTCGGTTCAGCTACAGTGGAGCGCAGCCATCAGCGCGGATTATTGGTAAAGTGCTAAATAATGAGTGATTAACATGAACATGTTAATTCATATAGTCAAGGTACAGAAAAGATTTAATATATATATTATTTGTTGAGAGTGAAACAACGCCTGAACCAGAATTGATGTTGGGCGCCATCTTAGTGAAATATTACAGCGGCATTTTTAAATCAACCTACTAACGACACAAGAATCTTAACGGTTAATTATCACGATAATAATTGTGTATTGGTGGCCCACACCCCACCCAGAAATCATAAATTTGACTTAAATATGGTGCAAACATCTTACGTTCTGAAATTGTTGTCTGCTGATGTATGAACCCTGATTATTTCGTAAGTACTATTAGGAAATATTTTTTGACAGGAAATATTACATTAGTGTTGTGCGCGTGTGGTATTGTGTATAAAAATTTAAGGAAAAATGTTCCCAATTTGAATAATAGTTCGCAAAATTGTGAGAGATCACTCTTAAGAAAAAGTCAGTCCCATTTACACTGTTTGACGGACAACATTGGTACGCGTTCTCAGGTGGAGATTTCTTTGATAGGATAACTATCTTTAGCCGGGAGAGGCAGCTATTAAATGAAACCTCATGTTACGCTAATCTAAAGTAATTCGTTTTGTTGTAGTCCTGCCCACGATTTGTAAAATACCGCAATACTAACCGCATGCCACATTGGCGCCCAACGTTGGGCCACAATACACAACATTCTTTATAATATTGTACCTCTTTTACAGGCGTAGCGCACCATAGCAAAATATTAATATTTATGTTACTTTCTTTTCATGTATCATTGACAATCCGACAAGGTACATATAACCGTACGTACGTGTATCCCATCTAAATTATTGCGAGAAACATAGAGAAACGTCGACGACAAAGGAGAGAAACAGATGTTTATATTAATATTCCGCCACTCACGCAACTATTTGGCTGCTTTAGTGCTTCAAAAAGTTGACAATTCAGTAACAGTGACGGCAGCATTAAGTAGTAGTGCTTCAGTATGTTGGCTGTGTGTGTAATATTTTCAAGTATATGAGTCTTGTAGATAATTTGTGGACACATATCACCCATTACTACTATTGTTATTTGTGTAGATGTGTTAGCCGTAATGTATTTTGCGGGAAATATATATATATATATATATAAATGAGCATGCAGGTGCAGAAATGGCATCAGACCCTCAAATAGATCAACATTCGCACACTTCAGTGGCCAGCCTCTGTGGCCGAGCGGTTCTAGGCATCTCAGTCCGGAACCGCGCTGCTGCTACAGTCCCAGGTTCAAATCCTGCCTCGGGCATGGATGTGTGTGATGTCCTTAGATTGGTCAGGTTTAAGTAGTTCTATGTCTAAGGGATTGATGACTTCTGAGGTTAAGTCCCATAGTGCTTCTAACCATTTGAACACCTCAGTGCAAGTACTTGAGAATGTAAATATTGATTATGACAGTTTATTACCTGATAGTCGAAGCGAAAATGAAACTGAGGAGTTGTCAACGCAACCGGACATTCCTGCAAAGCATTTAAAAGTGAATGATAATATTTCTACCGGTCTAGGGCAGAAATGACCAATTCTCAAACTATGCCACTACCGGATATTCTACTATTATTATTTGAAAAGTTCAATATTATGGAACCGGAAAAGCGTAGACAAAAAAAGCTGTAAAATAGCACCAACGTGAGCTCAAGGAGAAACACGAAAAGGCTTTAGGAAAAAGTAACGCGAGCTCAGGGATCAGGAGCGTTAGAGAAAATTCATGGAACAAATAAAAAATATTTTTATAGAACGAGATAAGGAAATTATCCACAGAATCAATCAGGGTTTAGTCGATCGCGATAACGCAATTACGGCTCATTTTAACAAAGAAATCAGTGCAATAAAAACTAGTATTGAACCGTTGGCAAACATACCTACTCATATGAATAATCTTCAAACCGAAGTACTGAGTTAAAGAAACCCAGTTCAAAGCTTTGGATACTACTGTGTTGTCAATAGAGAATGACATCCTCACAGAAGTACAAAATAAGTCCGAACGGAAGGAGCCAAGGTACTGGACGTGGAAAACCACAATCATGAAACTATGTCTACATACAGCAACGACGACGCTGGAACTGACAGGCAAAAGAACGATGAAAATTTGCCGACGACCACTATAGCAGTGCATAAAAGGCCAAGATTGGGTAATCAACCTATATTACCCCAGCATTTTGTTTCACCAAGAGATCCGAATTATGAACCAGAATGTACTTGTAATAAAGTCAGTACACCACCTGCTAATGACAACTCTATGCACTTAAGTACCTTAATGCATGAAGAGAGCTTAATTAAGTATTCAATGAGGAGAGTAAAATGGATATTCATCCCTTAGATTTTTTTTAGGAATTTTAGAAGTGTTCTTCCAAAGTCTTGGACTGAGGAACAGAAAATCCAGTTTGTGGTTTCACAAATTTCCCGTGACGCATCGCTCTGGGCGATGAACGCAGCAGAAACATGCAAAACATTTAACGAATTTGAGAAGGCGTTTCTCGAAGAGTTCTGGTTAGCGTCGACTCAAGAACGACTAAGAAAGATTGTGTATAATTCAGAAATATATAACCCGAAGACGGACTCTTTGAGAAAATACTTTGAAAAACACATTAGTATGACAGGGTACTGGGATGAACCAGTAACCACACGGGACTTGTTACGAGTTTTGAGGGCTAGATGGCCAATAGATATTAGGGAGAAACTGTTTATCGTCACAGATATTGATCTTAAGGAATTTTTATCTGTGATAGATTCGTTAGACTTAGTCCAAGAAGACGACAGAAAAAATTCTGACGCAACAGGTAGTACCAACTGTTCTAACGGAAAAGGTTCCTGGAACGGAAGTAATGGAAATAGGGGCGACGGCAGTCCCAAGAAAAACAAAAACAAAACCCATGGTAAAGGAAAGTATAGTGATGGTAAAAATCTTTACAAACAAAAATATGATTACTTTTGTAATAACAATAATTACCAGGAAACCAAAGACTACCATCATCCGAATGGCAATCAAAGGCAATATAGTAATGAAAATGTCAACAATAAATCGTGTAAGAAGAAATGAAACTAAATCGGACAGTCCATACAAGGATAAACCAAAAAACATGCGTGGTGTCCATGAACATTGGCGACCACCAGGGTCAAGTCATTGGCAGTCGCAACAAAATTTTATGAATCCGGGTCAGCCAGTAAATTACATACAGATTATTCCTATGTCAAATAACCAGTATCCACAAGAGTGGGACCGTAGTAGACCACCTCAGACAGTAGAATCACAAAATGTGAAAATAATGGAGGTATCTTCGGACCTGAAACCAAATGTACCAAACTCAACAAACTAGTCTCGATCCCTGTAGGCCTTCGCCAGGAGTCCAAGACTACGAATGCAGGCAGTACGCTTATGCAAGAGAATGTTAATAAGATTCGCTGTCAGGATGTTAAGAAAATCGGAGATGAACTCTTTGAGAATCTGCCGTCGCTGATAGGGAAGGAAAAGAAAGTATTCAGGCAAGTGTCAATGGAACCATCAATGGTGTAGAAACTATTATCCTCCTCGACACAAGTGCGAGTGTATCGGTGATGAACGCACAATTTTTTGAGAAGGTAACACAAATAAATAGACTGCCGATTTTGCCTGTTATGAATCCCAAAGTTATAGGAGCGCTGCGAAAGATGGCACAAACTATTAAGAACCAACCACAGGTTGAAGTTTCCTTTGGAAATGGTAGCGTTATATGCACGTTCCTATTAATGGAAAACTTATCAAGACCGGTTTTACTTGGTCTTGAGATTTTGCGGGACAGAGAGGCTGTAATAGATCTCTCCCGGGGAACATGTGCACTTAAATACCGGCAGCGACCAACGACGTTGAAACTAAATCGGGAGTTCGTTTAGAGCCTTCCGCTGACAAGAGAATTAGATGTATCTGTTGGCAGACAAAAATTGTTGGTGTTAGAATATGATCACCCACAAAAGTGTCTTATTAATTGGAACAATGATGCACCTAATATCGTGAGTGACATTTGTGCAACAGTAGAGGGGAAGGAGAAAGAGGCATTTTGTATTGACGCTTCACAGGCTGGACAATTGTTGTCCAGATACCATGAAATATTTGTAGATCATCCAGGTATCATAAAAGTTTATGTTTATAATATGAAGTTCTATCCCCATAAGACCTTTTGCAGAGCTTCATACTCGGTCCCCTGGACAAAGGAAAAGGCAAGTATTGTACAAAGGACCATTTAAAACAAATCTCAATCCCACATGACGGATGTTGTGCACTGGAAGTAGTCAATACAGGGAACCTAAAAGAACTGTATTGTCGTAGAGACATTAAGGAATATTTGCAGTAGGAACCCACTTTTGTGCCTATGTAAACAAATTATACGTCTAGTACATATGCACAATTGCACAAATGTGATGGTAAGAACTTCAATTATTCTGAAAACGTCATTTACTCGATACATGCTACTGCCAATCCTATCTCACTAAACATAATTTTTTTTATCTTTTCTTTGTAGGATATAGAAATTCCCAATATAAATATGTATATGGATAGATACTGTGCTTATTCATGTACGAGCGCAAGTGAGTCATGAATGTTTCTATGAACCTCACTTATGTAAAAGCACACACGTAACAAATGTTAGTTGTGTGTGAGTCGCGTGTCTGTCTGTATCTGCATTCACTCTTCATGGAACGTTTTCCTGTTATATACCGTTTTGGGTACGTTTTTCTTTACGTAGTTGTATTTGCCGTTTGCTCTTAGGAGCTTATCTCTTGTTAGGTGAACCGAACATGAGCATCTGTCCCATAGTCTGGTAATAATCCTATGGAAATGTACTGCTATTTACACAGTTCAATAATGATGCTATGGTCAGAACAATGTAGAAGATTCTAACAGTCATTTTGTCTCACGTTTTTTAACAGTATATGATCTTTGTTATCATGTTTTAAAAATATGGAACACTGTGCGCATGAACCAAAAATTCGTTATTTTGTGAAGTGCCATTTGTGTAGAAGTTCGTCTGTTGTGTTGTTTATGAAACACTAGCAGCATTCAGGAGAGTGGAGCGTGTCTCACAAGAACTATGAAAGTCTAGTAGACGTGTGAAAAACTGTGTTTTCTTTTAAGAAAGGTGATGAACAGTCGTTATAACTGTGATTATAGAACGTATGAAAGCTCATAGAGTGTTAATGTTAACAGCAACAACATGGACGTTGAAAAACTGTTAGCAGTATTAAGACGGATGTACAACTGTAGACCTCAAATAAAGTTGTTACGAGTCATCTCCGCGTGCCATATATTACGCGAAACACTGTAGAGCCAGCCGCGCGGCAACAATATAATGCAACGCTGGCTACGCATCGCCTTTTGGAAATGTTTGCTTATCGCAGGTGATAAACAGAACACACGACGCACACCAGAATGGAAAACGGTGCAGTGTCGTAAATGTGCATAGTTAATTAAAGTTGATTATGAATCACTGCATTCAAATGAACGGTGTCAAGATGTAGGACATCGTCCAAAAATAAACTGTATGAATCCGTGCGAATGAAAGTAATTTGAGACTAAAACGTCTTCCACAGGATAAATATAACAATTATCCTGTTACTGATACCTCTTTTTCGGCACTTCATGTACCCATCTTGAACGAGAGGCACCTGGATAGAGAGAAGCAGGACCTACTGTAGCAATACTTCCAGACAGCAACAGACCCAAACCAGTGTAAGGCCGACGGCAGCCAACGCTCCATTCACGCGGTCGGGGGCGTTCCAGCAGCGGTCTCTACCTGCCTGCGAACCAGCAGTACGACGCGGAGATGAGGGGGGGGGGGGGGGTGGCTAAGACTCTCTTGACCTCTGATGCGACTAAAAACAAATATAAATTCGCCTGAAACTTCCTGGCAGATTAAAACTGTGTGCCCGACCGAGACTCGAACTCGGGACCTTTGCCTTTCGCGGGCAAGTGCTCTACCAACTGAGCTACCGAAGCACGACTCACGCCCGGTACTCACAGCTTTACTTCTGCCAGTACCTCGTCTCCTACGAGGAAAAAGATAATGGAAATCTTCATCTTTTGCTATCTAAGATTTTTCTAGAATAATCCTTCTTCTTGTTGGAACTGTTGTAATGAGAGGACGCGATTGATGTCTTGTAGTACTGAGGTCGGTAAAAACTGTATTACATTGTTAAGTAATATTTCAGAAATAGGCTTTCTGTGTCACTGAAATCAATACGTATATCTGAAATTTTATTTAAATGTCATTCTCGTCCTATACAAATGTTAAGTTTTCGGTTCAGCTACAGTGGAGCGCAGCCATTAGCGCCATTCATCTACAGCGTGGATTATTGGGAAAGTGCTGAATAATGAGTGATTAACGTGCAGAAATACTTTTAAATGTTATGTTAATACATATAGTTAATGCACATCAAACAACTAACAACACAAGAATCTTGACAGTAAATTTTCATGATAATAATTGTGTATTGGGGCCCAGAACCCACCCACAACTCATAAATTCGAGTTAGAGTAAGAATCATCTGTAAATATATGGCGTAAACAGTATCTTAAATGGTGAAATTGTTCTTTGCTAATGTATGAACACTGATTATTAAGTAAGAACTACTAGGAAATATTTTTGGACAAGAAAGAATAGATTAGTGTTTTGTGCGTGTAGTATTGTGTACAGAAGTAGTTCATACTTTTTAAGGGAAAATTTGCTACTTTGAATAATAGTTCTCTAAATTGTGTGAGATCACTCTAGTGAAAAAATTTAGCCCCATTTACACTGTTTGACAGACAACATTGGTACACATTCTGAGGTGGAGATTTCCTTGACAGGATATCTATCTTTAGCTGGGAGAGGCTGCGATTAAATTAAACCTCATGTTACGCTAACCATAAGTAATTAGTTTTGTTGCAATCCTCCCCACGATTTGTATAATACCGCAATCCTAACCGCACGCCACAAGATACTCTATTATCCATAACGATTCATGTCATCCTGGTTCACATAAATCTCTAAGCCATAATACCCACAAGGCTGAAGTAATGAAGGCATCTGGGATCTGTAAATATGTGAAAAACATTATGATGTGGCTCCCATACTTCTTGTTGCAAGTTTTGTGTTTACTGCTACTCCCTACAGTTTACAAATGTTAACTTTGTTAACTTCTTTTTCCCCCCATGGCTTTCCGACTTGGCGTTCTTGTTCGATATAAGTAGCCACCAAAGGGATGTTAATACTCGACTCTAAGGAAAAGATCAGCTAATTAATATCACGCATGATCTTAGTTCCACATTCCAAATGGGAACAACAGTTACGAGGAAAAGACTTGACACATTTTCCTATACTATCAAAGCAGTCGGACGTCTTCTTTGATATCTGACTCGAAATACGAATTCAAAAACCGATTTTAAGATTTTAAAGAAACACCGCCTGCTTTTTTTTCTGTATTTGCTACGTCATTCTGGGTAGACATGAGTTCACTACCGGGACATTTATAAATGGAATGCTGCGAAATGCAATGTTATGCAAAGTTAAAAGAGAAATTTAATCAGGTTGATTTGGAATAGTTCTATAAAACATGTTTGGACAAGAGGAAATAACCCGCGTTTTACAAACATCCCTTAAAAATAATTTCTGTATTAGGAAACACGTTTGTGAATTACATCATATAACAAATGAGAACACGAATTACTGATTTTCATCTAGAAAAATCTTTGCGTGTAGCAACAACTTCAGTTGACATCAACACTGAATCACTTAGTTCAGCTAAACAAAGCCATACATTCCACTAACATTGTATTGAATTACATTGTATAATAATGATCTTTCCTCATATTTCTTTTATTTTGTTTAAAAAATAAATTAATATTTCTTGATTGTTTTGGTTCCCAAAACAAAAACTTTTAATGCGGCCCGCAAAAAGTCTCTCAAAAATTGGCCTGCCTGCCAAAAGGTTGGCCACCCCTGATTTTGACGGTATATACTGGTCGCCAAACCCTTCAACAAATACTCGTCCACAGCGACGTGCACAAACACACTGTTGCGTCAGACGATGCTGCACAGTGCAGTGTTGCCACATCAAATATCGCGGTATCAGCGGAATTACTACATGTTTGTGGGGCCTCTTTCGAGCGGGGCACCCTGTACAAGACATGAAACAAAAACAAAAATATATTAAAGCACTACTTATATTAAAAATATTTTGTCCTTTTTGTTTCAAGTCTTGTATTTCCCATGTTTTACAGTTTCTCCTACTAAACAGAAACATTGATCAATTGATCAAGTAAGAATGTTTTTAGCGTTATACTAAAAACGGAGAACGATGAAGTAATTTTCGTCTTATTTGGAAGACTATTGTAAATTTGTATCGTACTGTTTGTAATGCACGTTTTACAAGGTAATGGCCGATCGGTTTTAGGCGCTTCAGTCCGGAACCGCGCGACCGCTACGGTCGCAGGTTCGAATCCTGCCTCGGGCATAGATGTGTGTGATGTTCTTAGGTTAGTTAGGTTTAGGTAATTCTGAGTTCTAGGGGACTGATGACCTCACATGTTTAGTCCCATAGTGCTCAGAGTCATTTGAACCATTTTTTCAGACATGCAAATTTCCTTTTTGTCTTATAACTTGTTCGTGTATTATGACGTTTATTTTAGTGTGCACTACAGACAGAATACGAATATGGAAAAAGTCAGTAAATATGCATTTTGGCTAAGCTAACGTAGGAATTTTAAGCCTTTCCATATGGTAAAGAAACAATGCGATTTGCAAGCTAGATACAGTCGACAACCGCCGCTGGAGAGTGCTGCAGTCGCAGATAACGAAGATACGTAAGCAAATAACACCATGCAGCGAGTCCAATGTGACACAGGCGCCGTGTTTCGTGTGGCTGGTTTTCGCCTTTGCATTCACGTCGACGTCAGGTGTCTCGTCCCATGTGAGGATGTCTTAAAACCGTCGCAGCGCGTGTCCACTTCGAGGACTCACCTGTACTGCACATATGGTACGCATGACTCGTAACTGCGAAATGCCGCTGGAGCGCGCTGGAGTTCAGTATGCCACATTGATGCACACGTGCCATATGCACAATCCGTGCCGTTTCTAAGTGTTCACCCGCATGGTGGATATCAAGTCAGCGTCTTGCACCTTGATTGCCACCGCCCATGCGATGACGGGTCTATGAGACAATTTCGAGCTATTCAAAATTTTGATAAGGTAATCTCGGGCCACATGTTTTGTTGATGTAGAATAAATCTGTAGTCCTAAAATATTTAAATAAAGCGGACAGACAGTTACACGTTAAAAAGAAATATCCAGCAATTTTTTCTCATTCCTAACTGAATACGTATTTTGCATTAGAATGAAATTTTAACTCTACAGCGGAGTTTGCGCTGATATGAAACATCCTGGCAGATTAAAACTGTGTGCGGGACCGAGACTCGAGCTCGGGACCTTTGCCTTTCGCGGGCAAGTACTCTACCAACTGAGCTACCCACGCACACTCAGGCCCCGTTCTCACAGCTTTAATTCCGCCAGTACCTCTTCTCCTACCTTCAAAGGCCCCGAGTTCGAGTCTCTGTCCGGCACACAGTTTTAATCTGCCAGGAAGTTTCATATTTTGCATTGTTAACGCCAGTAGTAAAATTTTCAAGGCATTAGAGTTGCATTCGCGAAAATTCTGATTGTATGCAAATACAGTGACGAAGACAAATGTTGGTCGATTCGTGAAATGACAGACTGACCGAAGGCAAATATTGTTTTGGGACGACTTGATTACCACAAGATGAATGGAGCTGCCCAGTTGGTTTCTATGTCAATACGGATTGTCCAATGTTTTTACAAGTGATGGTGTACCAGTGGAAACAACATAATACGACGTAAGAATACTGGACGTACAAACGTCCTAATCTACAGTGACTATCACCCACAGTCAAGAAAACCTATTTTAAAAGCGACAGGATTGCTGCTACAAATGTACGCAGGTACATCTCAACCAGCTTCTGAGCAAACATTGCGAAGGGAAATGTGTTAGGTGGAGTACTTTGGAAAAGGCAACTGCTCACAGCTGCACAAACCTGCACGTCTTCACTGGGCCAACCAACACAGAAAGTGGACAATAATGGACTGGATGCGTGTAGTTCGGTGCGCAAAGTGCCTCTTTTCAAATAAGCCAAGGCGCCGAATGGTCCGACGTTCCAGTGAGACGTTTAACGCTCATTGTATGGAGAGTCTAGTTGTGGCCTATTAAGTTTTCCATGATTTCCTAAATCGCTCAAAGCAAATGCCGGGATGATTCCTTTGAAACGATACGGCCGATATCCTTCCCAAAAATGGTTCAAATGGCTCTGAGCACTATGGGACTTAACATCTCAGGTCATCAGTCCCCTAGAACATAGAACTACTTTAAACTAACCTAAGGACATCACACACATCCATGCCCGAGGCAGGACTCGAACCTGCGACCGTAGCGGTCGCGCGGTTCCAGACTGAAGCACCCAGAACCGCTCGGCCACCAGCGGCCGGCATATCCTTCCCCATCCTTGACACAATCAGAGTTTGTTTTCCGTTTCTAATGACCTTGATGTCTCGACGGGACGTGAAATTCAATTTTTCTTTGGTTTTTTTTTTTTTTTTTTTTTTGGCCGGAGTTGGTTCTGTTGCCTTCTCGGAGTGTTTTTGGTTTTACGGCATGGGCCTACACCTTCTGGTAACGGTGACCACGAAACCAGTGTGTTAATTTCGACATTCTCTGTGACCAAGTATTGCCGATTTTTCTAACTTTTCATGTTGCGTATACAGTGGACAGTTCAGAGATGACAAATGAGGCATTCACTGGGTTTCCCGCATTCTTTCCAGGTTTGCCGACCACTCAGCCACTCTGTCGCAACTCGAATTAAACGATCTCAGTCCCTTAGAATACGTCTGGAACTGTATGTAATATGACGAGAGACTTAGCAATCGACATCCACAAATTCGTAGCTCAAAGGGATCTAACCATGCTGTGTATGAACAAACGCGTGGATTCCCTCACCGCTGAATTTATGGCACTACCAAGGCCACAAGTGATGTCACACGGTAATCTCGTAGTGTCTCCAGGACCTGATTCGTTTTCGTTCGCAATTCCAATATATAATGTGACTGAGCCGTAGCAAAAATTGATGTTTTGAAAAGCGCGCCGCAGTGCGTAGGGTAAAGCAGTCGCCCTCCGTTTCTGGAAGTGGCGCCGCTGTGACAATCGCAGCTTTGATGTTTTCCTCTGGTGTGAATGGGGAAAGGTTGCCTGTTCACGTGCATTTAAGGGGCGCTATCAGCTCGGCAGTCGGTTAGTCGGGTGAAGTCAGTCGGAGGCAGTTGGTCAACCAGGGCAGTCTGTGAGTCTCGGCGAGGCTAGTCAGTTGGTCAGGCGGATTGAGTCTGGGTCAGTCACTCGTCACAGGTTACTGGTCTGTCTCTAGTGCGGCAGTCAGTCTCTGTTTGTCGTCCGGAGTGCTAGTATGTGTTAGGCCGCCAGTCTGCTCTAGTTTGTTTAGGCAACGGGCATTGGCGGTTGGATCGATCGGTTGGTCGGTCGCGCACTGGGACACAACATGACTTGTCCGTCTTCAGCGTCGGCGCATGTGAGGTCGCCACGTCAGTCCAGTGGGGCGCGCCGTATAGCGAGGGGTAGTGGCTTTGAGGCCGACACGAGAGCAACAGGAGCCAACCTACGACATCGGTCTGGCCGGTGCGAGCTGCGACGCTGTGAGACGCGAGATCGGCGAGCCTTCCTGTGTCCGTGGAAGCGGCTGGCAGCGGACGGTTCGGAAGACACTTTGGGGGGGGGGGGGGGGGAGCTGCGCCAGGTGTTCGCCAGAAATCGCAGTTATTAGAAGTTGAGTGATTTGTGATATGTTGTTTCAGTTACTTGTTAAATTCTACTTGTTGTCTTGGTCAGTCTCTCTCCCCCAGCTTGCTCGCTTGTCTCTCGTCCGCATTTGTTAGGCAGTTAGTGTCTGTCTGTCTGTCTGTCGTTCTGTCTGCCGTATGTTAATAGCTGCCTCTGTCATGTTTGTCGGATTCGGTGTTTACGAATTTATTGCTTAAAGGCCGAATTCTTGAAATATGTTTCTTTCTTACTTATCATCTTGCAAGGTGGTAAATGTGTAATGTAGAGAATGTTGTACATTTTATGTAAGTCTGCATTTTATGGGTTTTATTTAAATAGTCATTTTAGGTGTAAGCTTGCCACTCTTCCACCGTAAGAGTCCTTAAAAAAATAAGAAAACAAATTGCACTTCCGGTGGCAAATAATTTGAGGGTGGTACCGTTTCCATTCCTCTTACGGGGTGCATAGTTTACATGTTTGTATGAGTTGTTAAAATGTTTTGTTTAAGTAATCTGGTGTGCTGCGGATTTGCACCAGTGTACTCTTTCAGAGATTGTTGTGAGCGGCCATGTCTACGGCCGTGCTGAAAGGGAGCAGGCAAGCTTCTCAACCGAAGGCTCCTACTGTTAATATTGTTCTTGCCTCCAAATAAAACTGTAACTTCATATTTCGAGGGTGCTTTTCTGCTTATAATTTTAAATCTGTTTTGAAAAGGCTTTTAGGAATAAAATACACACTTGTTAAATTGAGACTTGGTATTTCGTGTGTGCTTTTCTGCTTATAATTTAAATCTGTTTTGAAAAGGCTTTTAGGAATAAAATTCGCATATGTTGAAGGTAATTTTCCATCAGTTACTTCCTGGCAACTACTTCCACGCTCACCTAGTGTGATTAAATGTGTCAATGTTCTTGATGAATCGCTAGTAAATAAATTAAATTCTTTAAGAAAAAAAAATGTTGAAAGTAAAACCACGGTTCAGTGACTTCTGGATAGTTCTTTCATCAGACGACTGCTAACATCTCTTCTATTCTATTTGTTAACGTCACAGACTGATACGTCACGAGCGTTTGTCGGTACTTATCTAGGAACTTTTTTCTATTACAATTCTTTCTAATGACATTAATCCTTTCGGTGTTGAGACAACACAGATAGCTGCACTCTTGGTTCAAACACGTACGCGCAAATGTCGAATGCAAAATCTAACAGAGATTCGTACATCCGTTAGAAAATCAATGCGTGAAGCGACCAACTTACATCGTCATGCCTTAGCGAAAGATCTTGCAGAAAACGAGAGAAAATTCTGATCGCATGTAAAATCACTAAGTCGATCGATGGCTTCTATGCAGTCTCTCGATCAGTCTGATGTGGCAATAGAAAACAGAAAATGGAAAGTTGAAGTATTAAATTTCTCTTTTAAGAAATCATTCTAGCAGCAGGATCTCACAGACATGCCATCGTATCACTTTCTCTCAACCTCCCGCGCGGACGACCCAGAGCTAGTCAGCCATGCGTAGAAAGCAGTTGTAAAAGAAATAATAATAATAATAATAATATTACCAAGCAACAAACTTAGGAACCAACACAACTGGATTCAGATCACAAGTATACATAACACTTATTAACAGATACCCAGAACTAAAATTTTTAACAGAACAACGACTAGCTGATCAGATACGTGAAATAATCAAAAATAACAGGATACCCCAGTCAGAATTAGGAAACATCAAACAACAAGTACAACAAATACTGGAACAAAATAATGTGCAATCAGAAGAAGAAGAAGAAGAAGAAAATACAATAATGGACTCAAACATCCCAGAGCAAACAAACAAAGAACAACACGCATCAATTAAACAATCAGAGGAAAACGAAATCTTAAGACAGCCACCAGAACATGCACAAATAGAACACGAAGTGACACACATGTTAGATATAGAAGAAAAATTTCAGCTGACATATATAGAATACAAAGACACAAATACAGACATTAGACCATTCTTGCATAGACCACCAAATAACCCACTAGCAACACAATCATACACAACAAAATAAATTAAAATACAACAATGGAAGAGTTACAACTACTGGTTTATATAGGAGCACTCACTACACTAAATATACACACTAGGCAGAGATCAGAACCAACCAACACACGGAAGAAACCCACGAAACCAGCATGGCAACACAGGCTACAGATGAGAATAGAAAAACTGAGAAAAGACATCGGACAGCTAACACAATTTATAAGAAATGAAATATTAGACAAAAAGCGAAAAAGGTTGGGTAAAATCTCACAACAAGGAGCGATAGAGCAATTAGATGAAAAGAAGCAGAAATTACAAGCATTGGTCAAACGACTTAGAAGATACAAAAAAGTGAGAATAGAAGGAAACGAATCCAAGTATTCAACACAAACCAAAAGAAATTTAATCAGACAATAGACAACACACACATTAAAATAGACAATCCACCAAACATAACAGACATGGAACATTTCTGGAGCAACATATGGTCAAACCCGGTACAACATAACTGACATGCACGGTGGATACAAGCAGAAACAGACACATAGAAGATGATACCACAAATGCCTGAAGTGATAATTTTGCAACACGAAGTCACCCGAGAAATTAATTCTACGCACAATTGGAAAGCCCATGGAAAAGATAAAATAGAAAATTTCTGGCTAAAGAACTTCACCTCAGCACATTCACATCTAACTGAATTACTTAACAGTTACATTGCAGACCCATGCAGAGTCCCTGATACACTTACACAAGGAATAACTTACCTGAAACCTAAAGATCAAGCGGACACAGCAAACCCAGCAAAATATCGCCCCATAACGTGCCTACCAACAATATACAAAATATTAACTTCAGTCATTACACAGAAATTAATGCCACATACAACACAGAACAAAATTATAAATGAAGAACAAAAAGGCTGCAGCAAAGGAGCACGAGAATGTAAAGAGCAACTGATAATAGATGCAGAGGTGACATATCAGGCACTACAAAGGTCGCTACACAACGCATACATTGATTAGCAAAAAGGTTTTGATAGTGTACCCCACTCATGGTTACTACAGATTTTGGAAAGATACAAAGTAGATCCTAAATTGATACAATTCCTAAACATAGTAATGAAAAATTGGAAAACCACACTTAACATCCAAACAAATTCAAATAAAATCACATCACAACCAATACAGATTAAGTGTGGAATGTACCAAGGAGACTCATTAAGTCTTTTCTGATTCTGCCTTGATCTGAACCCACTATCCAACATACTAAATAATACAAATTATGGATATAATATTACTGGAACATACCAACCCAAAATCACACATTTGCTATACATGGATGATCTAAAACTACTAGCAGCAACAAATCAACAACTCAACCAGTTACTAAACATAACAGAGGTATTCAGCAATGATACAAATATGGCTTTTGGAACAGACAAATGCAGGAAAAATAGCACAGTCAAGGGAAAATACACTAAACAAGAAGATTACATATTGGATAACCACAGCGACTGCATAGAAGCGATGGAAAAAACAGATGCCTATAAATATCTAGGATACAGACAAAAAATAGGAATAGATAATAGAAATATTAAAGCAGATCTAAAAGAAAAATATAGACAAAGACTAACAAAAATACTGAAAACAGAATTGACAGCAAGAAACAAGACAAAAGCTATAAATACTTCTGCTATACCAATATTGACCTATTAATTTGGAGTAGTGAAATGGAGTAACACAGAACTAGAAGCACTCAATACACTTACACGAACACAATGCCACAAATATAGAATACATCACGCACATTCATCAACAGAAAGATTCATATTAAGCAGAAAGGAAGGAGGAAGGGGATTTATCGACATAAAAAACCTACATTATGGACAGGTAGACAATTTAAGAAAATTCTTTATAGAACGAGCAGAACCTAGCAAAATACACAATGCAATCACTCATATAAATACATCAGCTACACCATTGCAATTTCATAACCACTTCTACAACCCTCTAAATCACATAACATCAACAGATACGAAGACAGTAAATCGGAAAAAGAAAACACTACATGGCAAGCACCTGTATCATCTAACACAGCCACACATCTATCAAGACGCATCCAACGCATGGCTAAGAAAAGGCAATACGTACAGTGAAGCGGAAGGATTCATGATTGCAATACAGGATCAAACAATAAACACCAGATATTAGAGTAAGGATATTATTAAAGATCCCAATACCACAACAGATAAATGCGGACTTTGCAAACAACAAATAGAAACAGTAGATCACATCACAAGCGGATGTACAATACTAGCAAATACAGAATACACCAGAAGACATAACAATGCACCAAAAATAATACATCAACAACTTGCCATACAACATAAACTAATAAAACAACACGTTCCCACATACAAGTATGCACCACAAAATATACTGGAGAATGATGAATAGAAATTATACTGGAACAGAAAAATTATAACAGATAAAACAACACCACATAACAAACCTGACATCATACTCACCAATAAAAGGAAGAAATTAACACAATTAATCGAAATATCCATACCCAATACAACAAATATACAGAAGAAAACAGGAGAAAAAATTGAAAAATACATCCAACTGGCTGAGGAAGTCAAGGACATGTGGCTTCAGGGTAAATTTGACATTATACCAATTATACTATCAACTACCCCCCATGAACCATGGACCTTGCCGTTGGTGGGGAGGCTTGCGTGCCTCAGCGATACAGATAGCCGTACCGTAGGTGCAACCACAACGGAGGGGTATCTGTTGAGAGGCCAGACAAACGTGTGGTTCCTGAAGAGGGGCAGCAGCCTTTTCAGTAGTTGCAAGGGCAACAGTCTGGATGATTGACTGATCTGGTCTTGTAACAATAACCAAAACGGCCTTGCTGTGCTGGTACTACGATCGGCTGAAAGCAAGGGGAAACTACAGCCGTAATTTTTCCCGAGGGCATGCAGCTTTACTGTATTATTACATGATGATGGCGTCCTCTTGGGTAAAATATTCCGGAGGTAAAATAGTCCCCCATTCGGATCTCCGGGTGGGGACTACTGAAGAGGATGTCGTTATCAGGAGAAAGAAAACTGGCGTTCTATGGATCGGAGCGTGGAATGTCAGATCCCTTAATCGGGCAGGTAGGTTAGAAAATTTAAAAAGGGAAATAGATAGGTTGAAGTTAGATATAGTGGGAATTAGTGGAGTTCGGTGGCAGGAGGAAAAAGACTTCTGGTCAGGTGACTACAGGGTTATAAACACAAAATCAAATAGGGGTAATGCAGCAGTAGGTTTAATAATGAATAGGAAAATAGGAATGCGGGTAAGCTACTACAAACAGCATAGTGAACGCATTATTGTGGCCAAGATAGATACGAAGCCCACACCTACTACAGTAGTACAAGTTTATATGCCAACTAGCTCTGCAGATGACGAAGAAATTGAAGAAATGTATGATGAAATAAAAGAAATTATTCAGATTGTGAAGGGAGACGAAAATTTAATAGTCATGGGTGACTGGAATTCGAGTGAAGGAAAAGGGAGAGAAGGAAACATAGTAGGTGAATATGGATTGGGGGACAGAAATGAAAGAGGAAGCCGCCTGGTAGAATTTTGCACAGAGCACAACATAATCATAACTAACACTTGGTTTAAGAATCATGAAAGAAGGTTGCATACATGGAAGAACCCTGGAGATACTAAAAGGTATCAGATAGATTATATAATGGTAAGACAGAGATTTAGGAACCAGGTTTTAAATTGTAAGACATTTCCAGGGGCAGATGTGGACTCTGAACACAATCTATTGGTTATGACCTGTAGATTAAAACCGAAGAAACTGCAAAAAGGTGGGAATTTAAGGAGATGGGACCTGGATAAACTAAAAGAACCAGAGGTTGTACAGTGATTCAGGGAGAGCATAAGGGAACAATTGACAGGAATGGGGGAAATAAATACAGTAGAAGAAGAATGGGTAGCTTTGAGGGATGAAGTAGTGAAGGCAGCAGAGGATCAAGTAGGTAAAAAGACGAGGGCTAGTAGAAATCCTTGGGTAACAGAAGAAATATTGAATTTAATTGATGAAAGGAGAAAATATAAAAATGCAGTAAGTGAAACAGGCAAAAAGGAATACAAACGTCTCAAAAATGAGATCAACAGGAAGTGCAAAATGGCTAAGCAGGGATGGCTAGAGGACAAATGTAAGGATGTAGAGGCCTATCTCACTAGGGGTAAGATACATACCGCCTACAGGAAAATTAAAGAGACCTTTGGAGATAAGAGAACGACTTGTATGAATATCAAGAGCTCAGATGGAAACCCAGTTCTAAGCAAAGAAGGGAAAGCAGAAAGGTGGAAGGAGTATATAGAGGGTCTATACAAGGGCGATGTACTTGAGGACAATATTATGGAAATGGAAGAGGATGTAGATGAAGATGAAATGGGAGATACGATACTGCGTGAAGAGTTTGACAGAGCACTGAAAGACCTGAGTCGAAACAAGGCCCCCGGAGTAGACAATATTCCATTGGAACTACTGACAGCCGTGGTAGAGCCAGTCCTGACAAAACTCTACCATCTGGTGAGCAAGATGTATGAAACAGGTGAAATACCCTCAGACTTCAAGAAGAATATAATAATTCCAATCCCAAAGAAAGCAGGTGTTGACAGATGTGAAAATTACCGAACTATCAGCTTAATAAGTCACAGCAGCAAAATACTAACACGAATTCTTTACAGACGAATGGAAAAACTAGTAGAAGCCAACCTCGGGGAAGATCAGTTTGGATTCCGTAGAAACACTGGAACACGTGAGGCAATACTGACCTTACGACTTATCTTAGAAGAAAGATTAAGGAAAGGCAAACCTACGTTTCTAGCATTTGTAGACTTAGAGAAAGCTTTTGACAATGTTGACTGGAATACTCTCTTTCAAATTCTAAAGGTGGCAGGGGTAAAATACAGGGAGCGAACGGCTATTTACAATTTGTACAGAAACCAGATGGCAGTTATAAGAGTCGAGGGACATGAAAGGGAAGCAGTGGTTGGGAAGGGAGTAAGACAGGGTTGAACGGAATGGACAGTGTCTTGAAAGGTGGGTATAAGATGAACATCAACAAAAGCAAAACGTGGATAATGGAATGTAGTCGAATTACGTCGAATGATGCTGAGGGAATTAGATTAGGAAATGAGGCACTTAAAGTAGTAAAGGAGTTTTGCTATTTGGGGAGCAAAATAACTGATGATAGTCGAAGTAGAGTGGATATAAAATGTAGGCTGGCAATGGCAAGGAAAGCGTTTCTGAAGAAGAGAAATTTGTTAACATCCAGTATTGATTTAAGTGTCAGGAAGTCATTTCTGAAAGTATTCGTATGGAGTGTAGCCATGTATGGAAGTGAAACATGGACGATAAATAGTTTGGACAAGAAGAGAATAGAAGCTTTTGAAATGTGGTGCTACAGAAGAATGCTGAAGATTAGATGGGTAGATCACATAACTAATGAGGAAGTATTGAATAGGATTGGGGAGAAGAGAAGTTTGTGGCACAACTTGACCAGAAGAAGGGATCGGTTGGTAGGACATGTTCTGAGGCATCAAGGGATCACCAATTTAGTATTGGAGGGCAGCGTGGAGGGTAAAAATCGTAGGGGGAGACCAAGAGATGAATACACTAAGCAGATTCAGAAGGATGTAGGTTGCAGTAGGTACTGGGAGATGAAAAAGCTTGCACAGGATAGAGTAGCATGGAGAGCTGCATCAAACCAGTCTCAGGACTGAAGACCACAACAACAACAACTATCAACTACAGGAGTCATATCACACAATATCCACGAGTACATCAACGCAATACAGCAACATCTAAACGTATATATACAACTACAGAAATCTGTAATTATTGATACATGTTCAATTACCCGAAAGTTCCTAAATGCAATGTAAGATATACCATACAGTTAAAAGGAAGTCACGCTTGTTCAAGGTCCGCGTCACTTTCCATTTTTGACCAGACGGCACGTCTGAGAAGAGAAAGAAGAAATAATAATAATAAGTCGCCAGCACTAGATGGAATCCCAATTCGGTTTTATGGAGAGTACCTTATAGCGTTGTGGCCTAACTTAGCTCGGATTTATCGTGAATCTCTCGCCCAGCGCTAAGTTCCAAGTTACTGGAAAAGAAAGCATACGACTCCTGTATATAAGAAGGATAAAAAAAACGTACCCGCAAAATTACAGAACTATATAGTTAACATCGGTACGCTGGAGAATTTTTGAACACATTCTGAAAACAAAAGATTTCCTTCGTGCAGAAAAGCATCTGTCCACAAATAAGGACGGATTTATAACGCATCTTTTGTGCGAAACTCAGCTTCCTCTTTCCTCACGTAATATCCTACAACATGGTTTTATGGAGTCTACGTATGTTCCTACATTTCTGGAAAGAGTGACACCACGCCCTACTGTAGACTTTTGACGAAAGTCTAGCATACGGAATAGGTTCCCAGATATGTAAGTGACTTGCACACTTTTTAAATAATAGCGTCCAGTAGGTTGTCCTCGACACCGAGTGTTCATCAGAGACAAGGGTATAGTCAGGAGTGCCCCAGGCAAATGTAATGAGACCGCTTTTATTTTCTATTTACATAAATGATCTGGCGGACAAACCGAACGGCAATTAACGGCTGTTTGCCGTTGTAATGTTGCCGAAGGTACCGCCCTTGAGCGACTTTACCATGATACAAGATACCTCAGATTGCTCTAAATCTATAAATATGTAAGGTAATGCGGATAAGAAAAGAAGACAAACACATAATTTTCCAAGGCAACATTTGTAATGTGCTGCTTGATAAGGCCATATCGACTAAATATCTAAGAGTAAGGCTAAAAAGCGATATGAAATGAAGTGCGCATGCCAGGTTAATATTTGGGAAAGCGAATGCTCGACTCCGTTTCGGGAGAATGTTTGGGAAAGTGTAGCTCATGTATAAAGGAAATGGCGTGTAGAGACCCATTCTCGAGTACTGCACAGTATTTGGGTTTCCCACCAGGTCAGACTAAAGAAAGACATCGAAGTACATCCTCGGAGTGCTGCTACATTTATTGGCAACGGCCTTGCCGCAGTGGCTACACCGGTTCCCATGACATCACCGAAGTTAAGCGCTGTAGGGCGTGTTCGGCACTTGGATGGGTGACCATTCAGGCCGCCACGCGCTGTTGTCGTTTTTTGGGGTGCACTCAACCTCGTGACGCCAATTGAGGAGCTATTCGACCGAATAGTAGCGGCTTCGGTCAAGGATACCGTCATAACGACCGGGAGAGCGGTGTGCTAACCCCACGCCCCTCCTATCCGCATCCTCCACTGAGGATAACACGGCGGTCGGATGGTCCCGGTACGCCACTCGGGGCCTGAAGACGGAGTGCTGCTATATTTATTATCAGTGGGTTCCATCAGCACGCAGCTAGTACAGAAATGCAACGTGAACTCAAATGGGACTCCTTGTAGGGAAGACGACGCTCTTTTCACGAGACACTACTGCGGAGCTTCAGAAAACAGGATTTTAGGACGATTGCAGTCGGTTCTACATTTCGTGTAAGAACCACGAAGATAGGACGAGAGAAATTACGGCTCGTGTGCAGGATTATTAATAGCCGTTTTTCCCGCGCTGTACCCCACGGGCTGGAGTATATATGTAGATAGTAGATATAGAGTGTGATACTCTTTGCACATGCGTTCCACATATTGAGGATCCACATTAGACCGTGTGCGAATGTGCATTTTACTGTACAGTGCGATTTTTAAAAATTGACATCAGCTGTGACCGCTACTTGTGCATAAGGTGTTTTTTAACTGTAAATATTTTGCTTCTGACAATATGAACTGCTATATTTTACACATCATATTAACAACAGGGCGTGAGGCTCTAACGCTCAATGATCAAGTTTAGTGACAAAAATTTTTGATGATCAGAAGATGACAGTTATTTCTGTAGAAACCGATTGCCAAAAATCTGTGCAAAAAAGACGAATCTATGCTACACTGGCTACTGACAGATTTTTACTAAGTAAAACAAATTGCTTCTCCTAATTTCTCGTCGTAGGTATACTGAATGATACCCTTCTCTAGTTCGCTGCCAAACCTTCAACTCAAATTAATAAAACATCTTGACGGGCCACCTGGATCTTGCTTTGAAGCCAGATCTTTACATGAAACAGACACCTGGCCGTTATCTTGAGGTAAGACAGTGCTGTTGATGAGTCTCTTCGAACAGATGCAACCTCCTCTTTGTGGTAGATTCAGGTACAGAATCTCCGGTGGACCTCAGTCGTACTGGCTTGGTGCAAGGGTAAAATTGTTGTACCCAACAATATGATACTGCGTGAAGAGTCTGACAGAGCACCGAAAGAGCTAAGTTGAAACAAGGCCCCGAGAGTAGTTAACATTCCATTAGAACTACCAACAGCCTTGGGAGAGCCAGCCCTGACAAAACTATACTATCTGGTGATCAAGATGTATGAGACAGGCGAAATACCCTCAGACTTCAAGAAGAATATAATAATTCCAATCCCGAGCAAAGCGGGTGTTGACAGATGTGAAAAATACCGAACTATCAGTTTAATAAGTCACGGATGCAAAATTCTGACGAGAATTCTTTACAGACGAATGGAAAAACTGGTAGAAGCCGACTTCGGAGAAGATCAGTTTGGATTCCGTAGAAATGTTGGAACACGTGAGGCAATACAGACACAACGAATATCTTAGAAGAAAGATTAACGATAGGTAAACCTACGTTTCTAGCATTTGTAGACTTACAGAAAGCTTTTGATAATGTTGACTGGAATACTCTCTTTCAAATTCTGAAGGTGGCAGGGGTAAAATACAGGGAGCGAAAGGCTATTTACAAGTTGTACAGAACCCAGATGGCAATTATAAGAGTCGAGGGGCACGAAAGGGAAGCAGTGGTTGGGAAGGGAGTGAGACAGTGTTGTAGCCTATCTCCGATGTTATTCAATCTGTATATTGAGGAAGAGGTACAGAAAACCAAAGAAAAATTCGGAGTAGGTATTAAGATCCATGGACAAGAAATAAAAACTTTGAATTTCGCGTATAACATTGTAATTCTGTCAGAGACAGCAAAGGACTTGGAAGAGCAGTTGAACGGAATGGACAGTGTCTTGAAAGGTGGGTATAAGATGAACATCAACAAAAGCAAAACGTGGATAATGGAATGTAGTCGAATTACGTCGAATGATGCTGAGGGAATTAGATTAGGAAATGAGACACTTACAGTAGTAAAGGAGTTTTGCTATTTGGGGAGCAAAATAACCGATGATGTTTGAAGTAGAGGGGATATAAAATGTAGACTGGCAATGGCAAGGAAATTGTTTCTGAAGAAGAGAAATTTGTTAACATCAATTATAGATTTAAGTGTCAGGAAGTCGTTTCTGAAAGTATTTGTATGAAGTGTAGCCATGTATGGAAGTGAAACATGGATGATAAATAGTTTGGACAAGAAGAGACTAGAACCTTACGAAATGTGGTGCTACAGAAGAATGCTGAAGATTAGGTGGGTAAATCACATAACTAATGAGGAGGTATTGAATATAATTGGGGAGAAGAGGAGTTTGTGGCACAACTTGACAAGAAGAAGGGACCGGTGGGTAGGGCATCTTCTGAGGCATCAAGGGATCATAAAATTAGCACTGGAGGGCAGTGTGGAGAGTAAAAATCGTAGAGGGAGACCAAGAGATGAATACACTAAGCAGATTCAGAAGGATGTAGGTTGCAGTAGGTACTGGGAGATGAAGAATCTTGCACAGGATAGAAAAGCATGGAGAGCTGCATCAAACCAGTCTCTGGACTGAAGACCACATCAACAACAACAATTATGTCATCTCAGTGACATCATCGGAGTGCACCCTGAAGGTGTGGCAGTGGGAACTGAAGTTTCATACCACCCTCCGACGATGTAAGTTCAAGGTAACATGTAGTAGTAATAATAATAATAATAATAATAATAATAAGTCGCCAGGTCTAGATGGAATCTTATTCTACGGGAAAAAATCTTTAGTATGCTGTAGGAAACACCATCAAATTCAGCTGATCTTTCATTTTTGAGAGAATATGTAATTTCTCTTAATTTCAAGTAACGACTAAATTTTATGTTAATTGCTTTTTCAGCATATTGCTCTGATATTTCTCTTGAACTTTTAGTTCCTTTATTTTTTACTATACATAGGAAATGATTATTTGCTACCTGTGACACATCATGTAGAATCGTTTCCTGTAATCCAATAGTGATGTTATCCTGTTATGTGGCTGGTTGTCCTGTCTTTCGTTTCACTACGTTAGTACTGGTATTGGTGGTCGTATGATGATGCAACCCTGGAGCCGGAGCCTCTATAAAGACCAGCAGAGAGTACGGAGCGCATGTTCCAAGTGCCATGACTACTGCCCTTAATGTAAGAGGTACTAGCAGCGCCGCCGGTGGTACAGGCAAATATAATCGAGATGTCGCTGCCTCAGCTAATCGTCAAATTCTTCCTCCGAACGAAACCGTTATGTTATAATTCGGATAAGCGTACTATTCCACGGCGTGCTCAGAGGAAAGTCCTTGCCACCCAGCCACACTAGTAGTGTTGCCAGACGTCCTGTATTTCCGGCGTAATTTTAAATGTCACCCTGCGGCAGGGTATATCACGTATTTCAATCTTATTCGATTATTAATGCGAAATCCGCTGCGCTACAGCTTGCAATTACCTATTACCTACGCACGTATCGCATGAAGATACGACTAGCGCGGCTATCAGTCTATGATCGTACTGGGCAGGACCGATATTCACCGATTCCCACCCTCTCGCCATGCGCCGCGCGGCTATGTTTCCCTGCGTCTGTTTGTTTTACATTCTTCTATTATTTTACTATCCATTTCACTTTCTTTGTATAATTTTCTGTTTCACACTTTCGTTCTTTTGCTAACTGATGTAAATGCTATGTCAACGGGTATTAACGATACTGGAATGGGTTTCCAGTTACATTCTTGCTGTGATTCTACTTCAAAACTTAGTTCGCTGTTTTGCGAGAACTACTGAGCGTTTAACGTGTTGCGATTGTGAATTATTTCTAAAGCTGCAGAAAAAAAGAGTGGTTTAAGTGACAGTAGCACAGATTATTCATCCAGATGTGATGGAATACCTTCTAAGAAAGTCAAAAGGCTTACTAAGTATAATCCGAATTAGGAAAACAATTATTCCTGGTTAAGACAAAAGAAAACTCGTACAAGGCGAACTGTAGCCTGTGCGATAAAGATTTCTCGCGTCCTCGTGGAGGCATTGTTGATGTGAAACAAAATGCATCTACTAAATCTCACACGACTGTTGTTAGCAAAAGAGTATCTCGTATCTTATCCAAATATTTCTCGAAGTATGAACCATATGTCTCGGAGACGCAGAAGATTACTGATAGAAAATTCGCATCTCTTTATCACAAGGTAAAGCACTCTCTTATTGACAATTGTATGAATTCAAATTCAAATGGCTGTGAGCACTATGGTACTTAACATCTGAGGTCATCAGTCCCCTAGAACTTAGAACTTCTTAAACCCAACTAACCTAAGGACATCAGACACATCCATGCAAAAGGCAGTATTTGAACCTGCGACCGTAGCGGTCGCGAGATTCCAGACTGAAGCACCTAGAACCACTCGGCCACAACGGCCGGCAAATAGTAAGGATTCCAGGATGAGATTTTCACTCTGTAGCGGAGTGTGCGCTGATATGAAACTTTCTGGCAGATTAAAACTGTGTGCCCGACCGAGACTCGAACTCGGGACCTTTGCCTATCGCGGGCAAGTGCTCTACCATCTGAGCTACCGAAGCACGACTCACGCCCGGTACTCACAGCTTTACTTCTGCCAGTACCTCGTCTCCTACCTTCCGCGAAAGGCAAAGGTCCCGAGTTCGAGTCTCGGTCGGGCACACAGTTTTAATCTGCCAGAAAGTTTCATATCAGCGCACACTCCGCTGCAGAGTGAAAATCTCATTCTGCAAACATCCCCAGGCTGTGGCTAAGCCATGTCTCCGCAATATCCTTTCTTTCAGGAGTGCTAGTTCTGCAAGGTTCGCAGAAGAGCTTCTGTAAAGTTTGGAAGGTAGGAGACGAGGTACTGCCAGAAGTACAGCTGTGAGTACCGGGCGTGAATCGTGCTTCGGTAGCTCAGATGGTAGAGCACTTGCCCGCGAAAGGCAAAGGTCCCGAGTTCGAGTCTCGGTCAGGCACACAGTTTTAATCTGCCAGAAAGTTTCAATAGTAAGGATTGTTCACACAAATTAATGCCATTTATCTGCAGCGATTCAAAACACGCTCAAAGTCTTAGCTGTGGAAGAACAAAAGCGGAAGCTACCGTAAGTGAATTATTGGCCCAAGAATCTGTTAAAATATTTTAAAGACCATTTAAGAGCAAAATCGATATTTTTCTACTGCGACAGATGCAAGTAATAAGAAAATATAAAAATGTTTCCAATTTTTTTGTAATTCTGTAATTTCATTGTGGTAGTGGGATTGTAGACCTTCTACTAGAATTTGTAGAATGTAAAGATGAATGTACATATCAAGTTTCGAAGTTTCTTAAAACACAAACTGGAGAAGAATGAATGTGTTTAAATAAAGTTTCGACATTCGCCGATAACAGCACTAATGTAAACTTCGGCAGAAGTAATTCCATTTATACACATTTTTTAGCTGAAGGTGATAAAACTGTCGAAGTTAATGTTCCAGTTCATTTCTCCACAATGCTGCAAAATACAGTCGTGATCAACTGGAAATGTATGACTGAAAATATGCAGTTACTTCAGTAGATCTGCGAAACGATGAGTGGACTTCCAACTCCAGTTTCAAGCAAATGAGATACAATGGGAAGAAATAATAAAACATGTTGCCACGAGGTCTTTATCTCTTCGTCCTGCTGTCGAAAGAGTATTAAAATTATGGCCTGCACTAAAATCTCATTTTCTGAAATTCCACGTTTATTAGAAAAGAATCGCATGTGAAGAAGAAAAGAAAAAAAAAACTTTAGCGTATTCGTCTTTTCTGCATAACGTAAAGTTTTCGGTAGAATCAACAATGAAGAAGAGTGAATCAGATTCTCTGTCACCTGTGGAAATACATCCTTAAATGCACGGGATTCGCGTAAAGACTGAGCAAAGAATGAAAGACAACTTTTCCGCAAGTAAGACCAGAGAAGTAATGGGTGAATTAAGCACTGAGGCAGAAGAATCTATTCGGAACAATTTTCTACAGCTCTACAACAATCTTGTAGGGTGTTTGTTACCACGACATGATTCCTCAGGAAACAATATCCTTTTCAAGACGCTGTTTTTAAACTTAAATAATAAATCACCACCCTATACAAAAGCTGTGGAACTCTTAAAGGTCGATGAAGTGAACATGGACTCCTCTACGAAGAATTTCAAATTATCAGTCTTTTGATGACAAAAATAAGGTTGCGATTGAGAACTGGAAGAAAATCATGGAGGCGTTTTCTAAGAATGAAATCCCTAACATTTTTCGGGTCTGATCGTTCTTCTTTAGTATCCCTAGTTCAAAGTGCTTCGTCGAAAGGATTTTTCACAAATCGCATGAAAATGGACTGATGAACAAAATTAATGTAGCCCGAATTTTCGACTAAGATTAATTTTCTTAAATATGTAAAATAAAAAAAAACATGTAAAAAGTTACACATTCTTCATCAAAACATAAGAAAAACAATGAATCGCAAAAAAATTTCTTTCTCATTTTTCCGGGGAAAAAATGAAGTTCCGTTCTTTGTTTTTTGCCCAAATGAACATTAGTCCCTTACAGGGGAAAAATTACTCTGGTAACACTAAACACGTGTCCCACCTGCGTAAAGGTAACGGCCAGGTGTCAGTTTAGTATGATGATTCGAGTGCTAAACAAGGGGGAGTACTTTGTATTACCAGTTATTCCTCTTCGATAGCGGATGAAGTAACATCTGATGTGATTTAATCACTGGATCGTAGACATAATCTGCCCACAGACGCCATCTAGCAGAGGTATCCACAGACTTACGCAAAGCTGCTGGTGATTTCTTAAGCGGAAGAATCTTCTGGCTCTACATCCTCATGTGTGTTAAACTGCATCCTCACTTGCTCTCCACCTGATAAAGATGCTGTGTGCGAAACGTGAAGCAGCTGTAGACATGCTCCGTAACGCGGCGTTAGGCTCCGTCAGAGTTTCTTGCAGAGCCCGTCCCTCTCAACCCAGCGCGTCAACCAACCTCCGCTCCTTACTCCTCCCGGTCCCCGCGCTCCAGTCCGGTGCTGATATTAATGCGGGCCGGCTGGCTGATGTATCGCCAGCGGCACTGCGCCGCACTCAGGCAAACACCACAATGGCAGCAGCGGCACCCGCGGCCCGAAGACGGATGGAAACAGCCGCCTGAGCCACGGCGCGCCACGAATAAATCACTCAGCGCGCAAAAAGGGGAAAGCGGTGTTTATTTAGACGCCTCACGAAATCTGCAACTGCAGTACGTGGGGGACAAAAGTGGAGTATCGGGGAGAGGTGAAGTACCGTTTGAACTTTTCTCAAGGTGCAGGCGACGAATGAACCTGCAGTCCGTCACCTGCGTACACGCACTGATGTGTGCTGGAAGGAAGTGAGCGACTTCTCTACAGTTTTGTATCCTTACGATACTACCCTCAGATGGAACGAAAAAAATGTCTGTATGGTGTATAAGCTGATGAGTCTAACCATTATGACCCTTGCATACCGCGAGATTGAGTGCCATCTAATGGATTCTGGGACCGTAAAGCGATAAGGAAAGTATTCAGATTGGTCCAGCTCCCCATACCGAAAGGTTTTATGCAACCAGCAACGCCTACAAAACCACATGCAAGATTTTAATATTCTCTCGATCGCTAAGTGCACATTATTACTCCTACAGAAAAAAAATAACTGAATTGTTCAATAGGAATTCTAATAGAGGCAAGCTTTGTACTAGGATACATTTCCGATGGAAGGCATGGTTTGTGAGTGATTAAAGAAAAGCGAGTTTTATACGTTTTTCTTGAGTAATCTCTAGTGAAATTGTATCACATTAAAATATGTAACTCCGTCAAATTTCCCACCAAAACGTCCTGTTCATGTTTCCTTCAGGGCTATCAGTTCGCACATAATGAATAAGAGAACATGAAAATCTTACCCTGGTATTTCAAGGTGTTGTGGATTGCAGAAAACTCAGGGGGCGAGGGGGAGGGGGGGGGGGGAGAGCAGCTGAAACACCGTATATGAGAGGAATAGGGGAAATCTTGAATCATTGTGGTGACGTTACAGACCGCAAATGGGGAAATCCACTGACATAAAGATGTCAGACTTCTCCTACACGTTCCCATATTGACCAAACTACATCGTCAATTACGACTGATATGGGCAAGTTATTAGAGATCAGACCATGGATAAATTGTGGGGCTGTAAGGAAATGGACTGTGCAAACAATCTCAGGCAGTGAACTCAGATAAAAAAATTTGATGTTTGTTTACCAAGACTATTTTTGTGAACTAAAATTACCATTCTCCGTTTTAACATAAAATTGCTTCTCACTGTGAGATCATCAATGATCTTTAACAACAAAAGTGGTCAACCTGTTAAATTTGCTCAAAGAGCAACGACTAAAGATGGATTGCATGAAGTGATGTTAGAATCCCAATTAAGATTAACTGTACAATTATTATCTGGTTAGATTACCATCAAACACAGACGATTTCAGACAAAAATACAATCGCAAGGGAATGCTGGTGCCTGATACATATTACACATTGCAACAAACACTTCATAAACTACCTTAACATGAGGATAATATGTGGACTAGGTAACGGTGAACATTTACCAAAGCACACCCACGCGTACATTCGTACTAACTGTCAACGTGGAGTGAAGAATAGAAATTAAAAGGACGAACAGCAGACTTCCATCCATTACGCAAAATCTCCAACTTACACAGAAATTTCTAACTTCCGAAATTCTGTAAATACAGAAACATTTAAAATTAATATATATTTTTTAAAGAATATCATTTTGCTTCCAGATGTTATGATTTTTACGATTGCAATTTCATCATTTTCAGGTTTCTGTAAAACATAATGCAACGGAATGAGAGCAATTTACAATGTGATTAACAGTAGGTACAATCAAGTTTGTAGTTGTTTGACATTCAAAAGCGTACTTACAAGACTTTGACATATAGGTTTTTGTTAGGCAGAGATAACAACGTTATACACCCATCTGCACGTCGAACCAAAAGTGGTGAATGTGAGTGTATGTGCGTGAGCCAATCAGATTCAGAGGATACACCAACGTAAGTGAGAACTGAAAATGTTCATTTATTGCACATCCACGAACCAGCAACAGCATCGAGGAATCTTTGAGGGTACTACACAGGGCAGAGAATTGCAGTTTAATGGACAGTCTAGAAGAAATTGAAATCTATTGCGCATTCAAGGAACAACCACAAAAGGTACGCAATGAACAAACAGACCTGAGAAACAAAAATTTTCTCGACTGTTTTAGACATTTTACTATAATGTATTTAGTTGTGTGCTACATATAATTCATTCAAAATCGTAGCACATAAAATGGGATACTGACTACTATCACTGATTAGCAACTCTTTGATATGCAAGTGTGCACATTACGTTGTTATCTCTGCCTAATATAAACCTGTTTGTAAAAATCCTTTAACTACTGTACATGAATGTCAAAAAACTAGAAAACTAGTTGTAACTACTATTAATCACACTGTACATTGTTCTCACCATGCTATATAACGTTTTCAGATGGCTGAAAACGGCTTAGTGCCGAAACTGCAATCGTAAAAGGAAAACGCTAACGTCTGAAAGCAAGTTGAAATCATTTTAAGATAATTTGGCAGATGATACAGAATCTATATTAAATCATGAAACTTGTGTATACAACCAGCAATCAAATCGATTCTACTTTAGTAAACGCACATCAAAGTCGGTGTCTCATCTTAAGTACCACCAGACTGAAGCCCATTTACCAAGAAGTTGAATTTAGTATTCAGGGCAAAAGGAGATACGATTATATAAGAAAAAGTATCACCACAGCTGTACCTTGAGAATGAATTTATGGTCTCACACGACTAGTTTTGGCGACACATTACCATCATCCTCAGCCCAACCACTGCAAAAGAGTATTAGAATTTTTGGCGCATTTTGTTGTGCAGTCCTTGTCATTAGAGAACTCACGTGGTCTATCTCAGACGACGAGTACAAATCAAAACACTGAACTCGCAAAAAATATTATTATGAAATGTACACACTCACACGGAAAACTCAAAGACCACAACTAAGGAAAATTTGGCATGAGAGCTGAAGGCAATTACACCACACGAGAAACGCGTGAGTGCAATCAGACAAATCGCATGTTACATGGAACAAGGAACTCCCGAAAATTAAATGTAAACGAAAGAATTCTACCATGAAAACATTTAAAACACACAACACATTCACACATAAGAAACACAAACTTTGAACTTAGACATACCGTGGCTATAACACTCTCCCTTCACTAAGTTACGGCGAAACAAAATATAAAGTTAAGGAAATGGCATATAAATAAAAGTGTTTATTCTCCTGACTGAAATAAACTATTTGGCATAACTTTCGACGCTTACACCTGAATTAAATGCATTAGAACCTCAAAATAAGCAAAGACTTACTCACTCCAACTTCCTCGATGACACTACAAGAGCTGACTTGAAAGAACATCTATACTTACCGGTGTACAAGAGTATAGTGAAGTTCCATGCTAACAGACACGGGCCCCCAGGAGTATTGGGACAACAGGGGCACCATTCCAAAGTACATTATCTAAGATGGCGGCGAAGACGCCATACAAGATGGCGGCTGTGCCGTCATTCAAAATGGCGGATTTTGGCGGGAAATTTGAATTTTGGAGGGAAAGTGCCACGCCCCCCTCCCCCAGAAAAATGGCGCCAAGTTCAGGTTCCAACAGGATAATGCACCACACCACACTTGTCTCTACTAAGCAAAGAAAATGGCAGGAAAAAAGCACTTGCCTTTATTATTTAACCAGTTTCAAGCAGATGTGTTCGCCACTGGGTCTGGGCTCCAACTGGCTTATTTCATATCGTCGCCACCAGAGACCATTCCTGTGATGTCAGGTGATGACGCAAATACCGTTATTCAAGATGGCTGCACCCAGACTGTTCAACTGTGGGTCCAGAGCCCAACTGACTTAGTTCATATCGACACCACCAGAGAGCGCTACCGTGACCTCGGGTGATGACACAAGATCGTCTGCTCTCTCTCTCTCACTCTGTGTCAGCGGCCCGCCTACATCATGTTCCTTCATACTCGCACCGGAGATGGCCTTCTGTAAATATTCTAATTAAAGTAACACCCACATCGCGCGTCTAACGTATGAATTACCCAACTACTTAGTTCCATTTCGATTTTAATGTACCACTTCGATATTCAATGAACAAATGTCGAACTCCAACGGATGCGGAGCAGGATTAAACGGAAAAGTAAGTTTCCCACATCTCACTGTTCTCTCTCTGGTTAGCCTAATTATTTTTCAAAGTTTTCACATATTGGCTCATATCTAATGCTTCCTTGTATTTGTTCAATGGGATCGAGTGCCAACATGCCTAGCTCTGCAGACACATCTGGACCTGCATCAGTCTCGCCCGCCATCTCATCGAGACCTACAGCAACAGCTTCCGCCGTATCTGGACCAGTAGCGGCCACGAGGGATCCTGTAGGGCACATAGCCCACTTTCTGGAGCAGGACAAGAAGTTGCTGCTGTCCGTCCCACTAATCGACTTGTGTGATGGGGACACACGACCTGCACACGACACATCGACTGCTGCCGCTGGCGGTGTTAAACAGCAACAAGATGAATGTCAGAATTGGGCGCCGGCATATGGCTCATAACACCAGAACATTCCTATGATAGCGCACCCACAGAGTTTTGATACTGTAGATAAAAAGACGTCGAGTGCACCCACGCTTTTCACCTCTACATACAATTTAACTCCCAGTGCATCCAAACGTGTCAGCATTGCTAGAGACGTGCATCATGTCTGGGGAATGCATGCTAGAATGGAGATTGAAAATCTATCCAAATGTGTTAAAGCGCCAATTTCCGAGTTCGACTGGGATGAAATATATGGTGCAGAGCGCTACATCCATCAGGAGATGACCACCGAATATTATCCAACTCGTTCTCCCCAGACATTGGTCTTACTGATGCTACACATTCTATTGCTACTGTGTATGATGACTGCGCCTTATACGTGAATCAGGTGACAACTGCGTTTATTTAAGACACGAGTCGTTATGAAGTTGTAAGATCTAGACTGTGCCATACGTCTTGCACTGGAGAGACTGAATCGTTGGTTGCCTAGCATAGAGTCCGCATTTAGTGATGTATACTCCCTACGGGTGCATAGTATACATATTGAAGATCTTAAGCAACATCTTCGTTCGCATATGGCCGCTAAAGTTAAAGACAATCAGATGAAATGCGTGTGTCAAAAACGAGAGTACTGTGAGTCACCTATTGGCTTGAGTGAGATACGTGCTGAATTTATCGCCCACCAAAAACATTATTTGGTAGACACTGTACAGTTGCGAAGAAGATACATACAGATTCTAAAGTTAGTCCTGAAATAGTACATCCAATGTACGATTTTTAAATAAATAATTTATGCCTAATCTCAGACAGTGTTTCTCTTTTATTTCATACCACTTTCTCATTATAATCAAAATATTAAAATTATTTTTTCAGTGTTATACGAGCTACTGAGATCATGATGATGATCATCATCTTACTCTGCAGGAGTAAAATACATACACCTTTTCTCTGTTTATCGATGTAGCTCAATTTGTTAAGTGATGGAACTATACTGGCTACACACACACTATTATTATCCGTTCAGGTTTATTTTCTATATATCTATAGGTCAGCTACTTGTCTGTACCTTGCGCATTTAGTATCATGACGGGCAGGGTGAAGCACCCTCGCCACAAGTACTTCGTTGTCGGTAACTGGTCATGTGAAGATTCAAATGAAGACCTGTAGAAGAAGAAGAAGAAGAAGAACAAGAAGAACGGAATTCTCGTTCCAGATAATATACGAGCAATTATTGTAGGCCCATCCAATTGCGGGAAGACTAACGTCCTCATGACTCTGCTAACACATGTAGATTGGGTCCGATTTGAAGATGTTTGTGTATTCTCAAAAACACTGTTTCAATCGAAGTATCATCTGTTGCAAGAGATATTGCATCTTGTAGATGGTGTTACATACAGGACATTCTTGCATGCGTATTAAAAATTTAGAGATATGTTAACAGGCAGAATATGGCGTTGTGGTCAGCAACGCCTGCGTAACACAAACAGTGCCTGGCGCAGTTATTAGATGGCTTACTGCTGCTACAATGGTAAGAATGGCAGGTTATCAAAATTTAAGTGAGTTAGAATGTGATGTTCTAGTCGGCGCACGAGCGATGGGACACAGCATCTCCGAGTTAACGATGACTGGGGAATTTTCATTATGACCATTTCATAAATGTACCGTGAATATCAGGAATCCGGTAAAACATCAAATCTCCGACATTACTGCGGCCGGAAAAAGATTCTGCAAGAACGGTACAAATCACGACTAAAGAGACTCATTTAACGTGACGGAAGTGCAAACCTTCAGCAAATTGCTGCAGATTTCAATGCTGGGCCATCAACAGGTGTCAGCATGCGAACCATTCAACGAAAAATCATCGACACCGGCTTTCAGAGCCGAAGGCCCACACATGGTCCCTTGACGACTGCACTACACAAAGCTTTACGCCTCGCCTGGGCCCCCCAACACCGACACTGGACTGTTGATAACTGGAAACATGAAACATGTTGCCTGGTCGGACGAGTCACGCTTCAAATTGTATCGAGTGGGTGGACACGTACGGGTGTGGAGACAACCTTATAAACCCAAGGACCCTGCATGTTATCAGGGGACTCTTCAATCTGGTGGGTGGCGCGAGATTAGCCGAGCGGTCTGAGGCGCAACAGTCATGGACTGTGCGGGTGATCCCGGCGGAGGTTCGAGTCCTCCCTCGGGCATGGGTGTGTATGTTTGTCCTTGGGATAATGTAGGTTAATTAGTGTGTAAGCTTAGGGACTGATGACCTTAGCAGTGAAGTCCCATAAGATTTCACACACATTTTTTTTCAATCTGGTGGAGGCTCTGTAACAGTGTGGGGTGTGGCAGCTGGAGTGCTATGGACCCCTGATACGTCTAGGTCTGACTGTGACAGGTGACACGTACGTAAATATCCTGCCTGATCACCTGCATCCAATCATGTCCATTGTGTATTTCGACGAACTTGGGAAATCCCAACAGGATAATGTCACATCCCACACGTCCAGAAGTGGTACAGAGTGACTCCAGGCACACTCGAATCTTAACACTTCCCAGACATGAACAATATTGAGCATATCTGAGATGCCTTGCAATGGATTGTTCAGAAGAGATATCCATCCCTCGTACTCTTACGGATTTATGGACAGCCGTGCAGGATTCATGGTGTCAGTTGCCTCCCACACTACTTCAGACATTATTCGACTCCATGCCACTTCGTGTTGTGGCACTTCTGAGTGTTCGAGAGGGCCCTTCATAATATTAGGCAGGTATACTAGTTCCGTTGGCTCTTGATTGAATTTTCCACTGTCGCAATAAACCAATCTGACGTGAAATCTCCACAAAAATATCCATCGAGTCCAAAGAAAAACGTCTGAGAAGGAAACTAAACACCTCAGAAGCACTATTGTAATTTTCATTTTTATAAATGCTTTGTGGGAGCCTTTACGTTTTTGTGCAATAAACGATAAAAATATAGCAAAAATTAAAATTTGGAGTGCAGGGTATTTGAGTTTGCGTAGCATTAACATTAACATGTAGTATTATGTTAATTTTGTGTAGTTTTCTGTTTCAGTACTTTCCTTTCGTGAAAGTAAACTTTAAAATTTATTTGAACATCTAATTTTCGCTTTTTATTAATTAAACCTTTTACATAAAATTTAACCGTTCCACTGAAACTGATGAATGGAATTTTTATGGCTATTTAAATGTAGGGGTCACTCAGATCGGCAGTGCGTAACAAAAAAAAATAGAGAAAGATATGACCTACGAAGCTAAGGGTTAAAGACAAGATACTCTAAGAGCGTCTGCTAGCAGTGTACTCCCACGCCAGCAGGAGACTGTGGAGAGGTTGGCGCAATGGGGCGTCCTGCGGCCCACGTCATTGGGTCTGGTGACCGAATAACCTACCGCCCAGCCACGCCGCCGATCACTGACCTGAGGCACGCCACGTGCGGCCAGCTGACATTTCGCTCGGCCTTTGGCCGCCACCGCAGCATCTGGCTCCTGCTCCGTCTGCCGCACACACAAGGTGTCAGCCTGACCAAGAGCAGTGTCTGTGCGTCTGTGATGGAACCCCAGCGCTTTTCAGAGGTGCGGCACTGCGGCGGATACACGCCACGGCGTACACAGTCTCTGCCGTGGCGTGACCCGCGGTGACTTGTAGGCAGTGGCAGCCTACGAGACATCATAGTACTTCGGGAAGGCCAGAGTCATCCAGTTTATGAAATGAAATTGTTTGCTACGATAGTGGAAGCTTAAAAACTATTTGATGATACATTTACTTCTCGTTTGTAGAGTATCATTTCGTAGCAGTTCAGATACATATGTACACACCATTTCTGACGTGTTTGATAATGGAAGCAAGACTAAAGAAAAATCAGGATAAGTTCATAGGATTTGTCGTCCTGAAAAAATGTTCAGCAGTGTAAAATGCTGCAAGACGTTCGAAATTCTGATTAAAACAGGGGTAAGCCATAGAGAGAGAGCCAAGAGGGTATAATAAGAGTGTAAGCCGAACTACGAAATGCTGGGATTAAAAAGAGTGTAAGACAGGAGTGTAGTCTTCCGCCAATACTGCTCATTGGTGTACATCGGAGAAGCAATGACGAAAATAAAAGAAAGGCTCAAGACTGGAATTAAAATTCAAGGTGAAATGATATCAAAAATAAGATTTGAGGATTGCATTGTTATCCTCAGTGAAAGTGAAGAAGAATTACAGGATCAGCTGAATGGAATGAACAGTCTAATGAGTGCAAAATAAGGATCGAGAGCAGATAGAAGAAAGACGAAAGTAATGAGAAGTAGCAGAAATGCGAACAGTGAGAAATTAAACGTCATAATTGATTACCATGATGTAGATGAAGTTAAGGAATTCTGCTACCTAGGAAGCAAATAACCCATGACGGATGGAGCAAGAAGGCATAAAGAGCAGACTAGCAGTCGTAAAAAGGGCGTTGCTGGACCAGAGAAGTCTACCAGTATCAAATATAGGCCGTACATCGAGGAAGAAATTTCTAAGAATTTACGTTTAGAGCATAGTACTTTATGGTAGTGAAAATTGGACTGTGGGAAAACAGGATTAAAAGGGAATCGAAGTAGTTTAGATGTGGTACTCCGGAAGATTTTTGAAAATTAGATGGACTGATGAAGTAAGGAATGAGCAGGTTCCCCGCAGAATCGGCGCGGAAAGGAGTATATGGAACACACTGACAAGAAGAAGGGACAGGTTGTTAGAACATTAGTTAAGACATAAGGAAATATCTTCCTTGGTACTAGGAGGGACATGTACAGAGTACAAATTGTAGAGAAATCCAGAGATTGGAATATCAAGCAAATAACTGATGACGTAGGTAGTAAGGGCTATTCTGGGGTAAGAGGCTGGCATAGGAGAGGAATTTGTGGTGGGCCGCATCAAACCTGTCAGAAGAAAAAAAAAACAAAAAAAACAAAATGTTCTCAAAATAATTATCGAATGTAACAGAGATGCACGCCCGCGAGCCTTTTACGTTACGCACAAAGAAATAGTGGGTCACTCTACTAACAGCGTGAGCATCAGAAATGTTAATCACGGATTTTGACGTGACTTAGGGATGTTGTAGACGGGTCTGTCTTAAATACGTGGATTTTCGTAAGACGGCTCTTAGCTTCTGAGAAAGTCGATGTTGAAATTTAATGAAAAATGCGTATAACTGTAACGTTAGCCGTCTTTCGACTTAGCGAACGTAGCGCAGTGGCTAAGCTTCACGGCTACATCACTGGCCTGTATCTTTAAATCCCTCCCGTGTACTGTTGATTGCATTATTGATTCGCGGGAGAAGGCCGATTGATCAGACACTTTACGACCGCTTCTGTCTAGATGGAAGAAATTCCTGCACATGCACCATAAAAATAGTCGCATCTAAACGTATTCCTCTTTTCCAACCATGTGATGTTTATTTTTACAGAGAGATTAAAATTTTGATGGAAAAAATTCAAGACGCCCGGACTTCCTAAAGACCAATAGAGAAATTGCTTCGAGGGAAGATTTCATAAAAATTTACTATTTAATTGTGTATCAATTTAGTGCACCAGCTTTCAAAGGAATGAGCAAATAAGCGTAATTCGCATCGAGACTGATCGCAGAAAAAGCAGTCTTTTTGATTTTAAACGAACTATGTTTTCGGCATTTTTTCCGAGAAATCTGTGTGCCCGCAAGGCAGTAGCTTTCATTAAACGTGCTTGGTGCCCTTCAAACCCTTGGGCAGACCGTGCAGTCCCTTCAACCAATGGATTACAGTCCTCATTAGGACTTTGTTTATGCCGTGCTCGCTGAGATGAGGAAGATGATGACTTTCTGATGATTTTATCGGATTATGCCACATTTCATTTGAACGATGTTGTCAGCCCTGGAATCCGGGGGTCCGAGAACGCCCACTCTGTGTTTGAGACCGTCGCAGACAGCCCTAAGCTAACAATGTGGTGCGATCTTATAAACAATAAAATCGTAGGAGCTCTTTAGTTCAGTGAAACGACGATCATACCCGATACCTATCTTAATATTTGCAGGTATTTGTTGTGCCCCAGATCCATGACATTCCGGACTTAATTTTCCAACAACAAATGGTGCATCACCTCATTGAGGTTCAGATGTTCATGTCTAAATGGGTAAAATGTTTCCGAAAGGATCTGGGTGGCGATCACCGGGCATAACACCACTGCATTTCTTCTTTTGTTGTTATCTCAACGATCAGGTTCACCGAGCATCAGTGAACGATATAGCAGCATTAAGGAGCAGAATTACTGACGTCATAACATTCATCCCTCACAAAATGTTGACCAAATTATGGGTGGAATTGAAATATCGTCTAGATATTCTTCGGGCAACGAACAGAGCACACGGAATATACTATGTGAGTGTACGCAAACACTTGAATACGTTACCTGCACTGCAGGATATTTGTCTATGTGTCATACACTCAGGTTCAGAAAATACAGAGCACCCTGAACGATTAGAGATAGAATTTTCATATTCTCAGGACATGTACATTATTATGTTCCTCAGAAATTATTAGCATTAGAACACTGTCGGCTCGCGGGTTTAAGGTAAACTTCTATGTCCTATCGTACCGACCAACCCCCCCCCCCCCTACCTTCCCAAGAATATATCGACGCGTCGTCCGAATGGCATTGCAGGACAGATCTCGGCTCTGGCGCAACTGTGGAACAGTGTAACACATGCTACACTATCATTGGTGACCGTTCATCGCTGTTCATTATGGCATGGGTTACGTGCGCCCTCTCCAATTCTCCGCCTACCTTCGATGATTGTGCGGAAACATGCTAATTTACCGTGGTGTATGAAACGACGTCTCTGAGGACGGGAATGGATGAGATAGTGTTTTCCGATGAATCCAGATTCAGTTTGGTTGAAAATGATGTCCCCATTTTGGTTCGCCGCAGAAAGGAAAGCGGAATCACCGTGATTGCATTCATTCGCACAAGACATACAGAACCAACCAAAGCCTTATGGTGTGGGATATTACTGGATTCAACCATAAATTACAGTTGGTGCGTTTCCAGGACACAGTGACCAGTGTGACCTATGTTAATGACATCCTGTGCCCCGTCACCATACGCTTTCTGCACAACACCCCAGACGCCATATTTCAGCAAGACAATGCACAACCACATGTTGCTGCACGACACGTGCCTTCTTAGTGGCAGCCTTTAGCCCTTGCCCGCCAGATCACCAGACATGTCGCCAATCGAAAATTTGTGGGATACGGTGAAACGACGGGTGTCGCACTGTAGCCCAAAGCCGACCATCACAAATGACCGTTGGAACCGGGTGAGTGCAGCTTGGATGGCTATGCCACAGTACGCCATTCGTTGAGTTGGGTTGGGTTGTTTGGGGAAGGAGACCAGACTGCGGGGTCATCGGTCTCATCGGATTAGGGAAGGACGGGGAAGGAGGTCGGTCGTGCCCTTTGAAAGGAACCATCCCGGCATTTACCTGGAGTGATTTAGGGAAATCACGGAAAACCTAAATCAGGATGGCCGGACGCGGGACTGAACCGTCGTCCTCCCGAATGCGAGTCCAATGTCTAACCACAACGCCACCTCGTTCGGCACGCAATTCGTGCTTTATACTGTTGATGCCATGACTAATGGAATACGTTATCAGGGTCTATGCGGACCCTGTGCCTACTAGGCAACAGGACACACGCTGAACCAAGAACGTATTAACTGTAGGTACGAGAGTCCTATCTCTAGTCGTTCAAGCTGTATTTTTTTTTTTTTTTTTTTGGACATGAGTATATTTCCTGTTTTAAGCTTGTTTGTAATAAGGACACACTGTAATTTTCTGATAGTGGATCTGAAGGGGATACAGAACATAGCATAATTACTAAGAGGCCGCTTGTGTGACCAAACTGAGAGGGGCATCAGGGGCATAGAAGTTCAAGATATGTATACACTGCGTATCACAATTAGTAGTGAAAACTGACACGGGTGAAAGTGTACGAGAGAAAGAGAGAGGGGGGCGGGGGACGCCAAATGATAGATTGTTTGTATGGAAAATTTTTCTCGAAGCGTCTCCGCTTGCTGCACATCCTGTGGTCCAGTGTAGGGCAAACGCGAAAAATACTTCCTTTCTTAATAAGTTGATTAGCGAAAGACTGGCCAAGTACTGATATATTGAGTCACAACAGAACCAGTGCTGTTGAAGTCTTTAGGCAGCATTTCTGCATCGATCTTTATTACTCGGGGGTCACTTTAATAGTTCCACCTTTACCCTTGCACCTTGTACTAACATCCCTGTACTGAAATACGCCGTTATAATTCGCGTGGAAGTTTTCCATGTGTCTCAGCACGCTATGAATAATCATTGGCGACGCGGAGCGGAAGTGGGCGGGCCCCGGCGTAATTAACTTTTAACGAGTGCACGCTCGGCGCCTTTATCTCCGCGCACTGCAAAGTGGCTGCCGGGCTCTAGGCGGCTTTATTAGCGCTGTCGGGTATTAATTACACTTTTCCGTGCCGCCTCCCACCTAGCTAATGAAGCTGTAAACCGCCGTCTGCAGCCCACTCACTTGAGCACTCTTTCCATCTGAGCCTCTCTCGGGCAGCCCTGCTCGCCATGTGCAGAGGGACTGCCGCCGTATTCCGGAATCTCCACCACTTCGCGCAGCGCTGCACCGCCGCCACCTTACAGAAATTACTTTCTTTCATTTTCTGATTGCTGCCCTTTCGCGGCTCACACTCTGGGTTTACCGGGTGCCGCTGGCGGACGAAAAGTAAATTGATGCCGTATCAGCATCCGGCCGGAACTCACTGCAATCCCATCACCTGACGTCGCTCCCGGTCGATAGCGCGCGGAGATTGCGTATCTGATTACATGTAGACTCCTCCACCTGTTACTGCCTCCTATCGGTCGCAATTCGTTTCTTCTCCTGTTGTACCTACCGAAAAGTTACTGCACTCTTCAGAATAGGTAGCTGGAAGTTCTGAAGTCTGTTGAAACTTCTCCCATTCTAAATATACTTTGGAAGAACAGAACCTCATTACGTTTCGTATCAGAAAATACGTCTGATGATGACGAACAAGATGCAACTAATCGATGATTTATCTCCGCAGAGATCAAATGAGTCAGCACGAAGCGATAACACAGGGTGACTCCTTAACGGTGTAACAAAATGATAGAGAAAGGTAAATGTATCAATCTGAGGCAAGGGACCTTGGCCCGGAAACGACCGAATCGAAAGTCATAGACGAAAATTGTTCTGATAACTGTGACAATGGAATACATGTACCAGTATTGTTGCTGCTAAGATTGAAGAATAGGATACTTTCAAATAAAATATTTAAAAAAAGTTCAGTAAACATTGGCTCTAAAAGGCGTATCTTAAGAGCTACGACCACTTGTTCTGCAGACAAGACATGTTTCACAGTAGTAAAGATGAACATGGGCTCATAGATATTAAGGCATCAGTGGTCTGTAATTACTAATATCTATAATTTGATTTGTCTTTAAGATCGAAAATCAGTTCTTTCAGCTCGATAGATCTTAGGAAACATGTTGGTTTTTCCTTAGGAAATACATCCACTGACAAGTCACAGTCAGCACTGCCTCGTTTCTGGCTTTAGCTTTCCTAAACCCACAGTAATCATCAGCTATTAGCGCCTGCATTTAGTTTTCCATTCCTCTGTGTATTACTTTTTTCAGCAACTTGGATGGTTGAGACGTTAAGCTGATTGGGCAGTAGTTCTCCCACTTATCTGCCAACCTCCGATATGAAACAGAACGGGCATGTAAGGATTACAGTACGGAAGGGGAATGGTCGATTTAGGTTTATGGGGAGAATTTTAGGAAAGTTTGGGTCGTCTGTAAGGAATCCGCGTATAGAAAACTGGTGCGACCTATTCTTGAGTACTGCTCGAGTGTCTGGGATCCTCACCAGGTCGGATTGAAGCGGTTCAGAGAAGGGCTATTTTATGTGCTACCATCAGGTTCGATCAACATGCACGAATTACGGAGATACTTTGGGAACTCAAATGGGAGTTCCAGTTCGAGGAATACTGTTCAGAAAATTTTGAAAACCGTCATTTAAAGTTCACTCAAGTACGCTTCTACTGAAGCCAACGCGCATTTTGCGGAAGGACTGGAAAGATAAGACGAATTATCGCTCGTACAGATGCATACAGACAGTCATTTTTCCTTCTTTCTGTTTGGAAGAGAAATAGGAAAGGAAATGACCACTGTTGATAAAGGTATCCTCCGCCACCCACCATACGATGGATTGCGAAGTATGTATGTAGATGCAGAGGATTGTGTGGATGACTGCTTCCAAAAGTCTGATAGTACTGAAAGTGGTCATTATGATCCGTTTCGTGAATATTTGGTGCAGTTTGTGCACCATCATGCCCACAATGATTGAATATGTGGCTGACATTTTTTGCCGCCACATAAGTACTTAGCCTCTGGTGAAACGAAACTACCTCCATGTTTATTTACTTATTTTCTATCAAGGTTTATCTTCTCAGCTTTTCCCCGTCCATCGGTTATGTGTATCTTGCGTAGTTTATGCCGAAACCAGGGACTCTGATCAGTCGCAGGAGAGAAGAGTTCAATTTCACGAGATACATGCGCATAGTTGGTAACGGTTAGTTTTTTCTCCACTTCCTACTCGATGTGAACGCGCTGCCAGAGAAGGAAGGCATAGCACTTGGCGCTATGGTGTGGTATCTGTGTAACGACCCCACAAAAATTTTAATGCCGATATTTAATAGAAATGGAGCCAAAGCGTAACCTCCCTAGCAATTAAATTTAACGACAATAAAAATGAGAATCGCAATCTGACTCAAAGTATAAGCTGTCACAAAAAATTATGAAAAACAATTCAGTGCTAATGAAACTTCAGTGACAATGAAAATTCAATTAAACCGAAATATCGGTCTTTGGCCCTGTGCAAAAAAATCAGAATTAAATTCTTACCTCAGTATAACTGCATGTCAAATTTCTGCTCTTATTGTTGGGCACGGCTTCGAGGAAGTGCATTGCAAATAATATTTTTTTTTTTTTGAAATTTAACTGAAACTTTACTTTAAAGGAAATGGAAGGAAATCGTTGGTTCAATTAAATGATTCTTTTGTAAAAATTGCTTTGAAATCAAAATTAATATTGGGGCACTTGTTGAAAATTAATTACAATAAATAAACTTTACATTATCTGATGATTACCTTAATTAACAATATACCTCATTCAGCATCTTGACCAGAATGCCATGTCGACGCTCGCCGACTCCTCACACACAACTGCACTCGACTGCTACTACCGACATACTGCTGGACGCAACTGAACTGAGCTACTGCTATCGACAGACTGTACTGCACGACGACTACTAGCGTACTGCTCGCAACACTCGCGCGGTCAAGCGCAGACTAACTACGATAAATGGCTCTCTGGTCAAAGATTTTATCATGCTTCACCATCGCTGCTACGTTACATACGTGTTTCATAACCCTCCACTGGGGGGGGCAAAAATTTGGCAGCGATGGTGAGTCATTTGGACTTGCCATCGCAAGAAATTTTTTCTTTAATTAATAAACTTTTACAATTTACAGAATATTCAAATGTAGTACATAAATTAAATGTTGTGCACATGCACCGAGTACAAAACATTTCAGACAAAGACAAGATATGAGTACAAAACATAGTAGCAAATCAGAAAACTGTATATACAAATTATTTGACAGATAACAGAGTGCACACGCACTGAAAAAATTCTTTAGCATTTTCAGAACAAATAAACAGAACGGCAGAAAATCATGTTCATAAGTGACATGAGTGTACTGGCACTGGAGTTGAGAACATATCAGCAAATGACGAAATGTATATACAATGAGTAACAAATGACATAAGTGCATATGCACTGAAGTATTGAACATACAGAATGAGTACAAATCATATTGAAAAATGAGAAAAGTGCACAGGCACTGAAGTTCAGTAGAAAACATATTAACACCTAACATAAGTGCACATGCTCTGTAGTTCAGAACATATCATTAAAATAAAAAATGTATATACAATATAAAAGACAAGAGTGCACATATACTGTACTTCAGAACAAATCGAAAAAATGTCTTTAGCATTTTCGCAATAAATAAACATAATGGCAAAAAATCATGTCGACAAGGGCCATAAGTGTACTCGCACTGGAGTTCAGCGAATCGAAAAAAATGTATAACCCATGAACATAAATGATGGTAGCAAAAAAATGATTTTCACTATGTGACAAGAATTAGGACAGGAAAGGGAAGGATTGCATCATGGTTGTAGCACTTTAGATTGCACACAGCTGTTCTGAAAGTCCATATCTTTCCACAGAAGTACAACACCAAGTGACACAATTTGAAGTTCTTTTCCCATCAGAATTTATCAGCGTAGCCAAGACACTGAACTGTCGTAGTAATGTTCCATGTTTTCATTTTGGCAGTACATTAGGTACACCAAACAGTGGGACCATAATAACGTCTTCATCGCTCACGGTGGTGGACAGCATGTCGTGTCAACACCACGCTCTTACAAGGCACACCAACGTAGAATTGGTGCAAAACCAAATATAGTGCTCCATGATCACTAGGATAGACAGGACAAATCGACATTGCAGTAATTCAGGGTAGTTAGCTCATAAGGTGAAGGACATTAAGTCACATAATATTGAGAATTACAGTAGTAGTTTGCGGCATTCATAGCCTAGTTATTGAACGTTTCTGTACCATGTAGTTAGTATTACAGAATAATGTTCATAAAATTAAATTATTGGCATCATGGGTAATCGTATTACAATAAACAGTGGCAGTCCTTGGCCAGTTACAAAGCATATTTAATATGACAGAATAATGTTCATCAGAAGTCTTAATTGAAAAGGAGAGTCAATTATTGGCCTAGCATTAACATAATACATTGAGTGATACAAATTATTGGCACTCATTGGCCATTTACCAAAACATGAAAACTCAACATTGAAAACAAGAGCTAATTAATGGCATAATTAATAACATAATTCATTGAGTGACATTAATTATTGGCACTCAGTGGCCAGCAAGTATTGAATAGAATAAAACATTGTTCATCATTCAGTATTATTCAGATCATTACAAAGTCATTATTAAAAATCAGTTAATTACAGTCATAGCATTAATAATCATGGGCATTATAAGTAGTCTCATTACAATAAAACATTGTTCCTCATTCAGTATTATTCAGATCATTACGAAGTCATTATTAAAAATCAGTTAATTACAATCATAGCATTAATAATCACGGGCATTATAAGAAGTCTCATTACAATAAACAGTGGCAGTTATTAGCCAGTTACAAAGCATTATTTTATATATATATACTTCTTTTTTGTCTCATTAAGAAGTCATTACTCAAGTGACATATTATTCAGAGCTAACCAGTATTATTCAGAATTATCATAAACTAGTGACATTATGTGGGACTGGATATATTTTTTTTTTTTTGTTAGCAATGCATTGCGTTGGGATCGATAATTAATTGCTGAGGCATAACACTATTTGCTTTTGACCTATTGCTGCAAATGAGGATAGGTAACGTCATTCGTCATGAGTCAGCTGTAGCAAGGTTATGTAACAAGGCAGTATATGTGATCACATTTATAAATGATAAACACAGATGGGTAAAAAATAAAAATGCAAGTACTAGAACAGGTATAATAAGTAACAGGTTTAGTAAGTATCATGAAAAGCTTCTCCTGGAAAAAATACAAAATGGATTATTGACCTGAAAGAAGAAACGCACACTATGCTGAAAAGTAGTGAACTTCGAATTAACAGGTAGTGAAATGTGTATAAAAATGTGTTCCATAGCTGTCCTTTCCAAAACTTTCCATCATCCTACTATGCAATATAACACCTGCTGTCAAAACAAACTGCAACAAATACTTAAATAACTACATAGCATAAATACATAATTTCAACATTATCCTCATCTGTAAAGAAAAAACTTCATTATCAATCACTTCATTATCCATATTATCATAACTTCATTATTATCATCACCTGTAAAGAAAAACTTCATTATTCATAATAGCCTATTCTTTATCATTATTCATCAGCATTCATTATCATCTGCAAAAAAATCACTTCATTACTCATTACATAACTATTCCTTATCTCTAGCATATTTCATCACTAAAACTAAGATGTGTAGTTCTGTCTGACAGCCTGCATCGATCACCTTGTATTCTGAAAGAAAAAATTAGTTAAGACTGCTATTCTACGATGAGTATAGTATATTCTTGTTAATGCTTGTTAATCCTGATCCATTTACTCTTCCTCATAAAGTTATTGCAACTTCTTTCGTTTATTCCATAGGTGAAATACCCATTTCTGTTGAATTTATTTCTTACACGCATCATTTCTTTCTGAAATTGATGAACAGAGATTAATGTCTTGCATTTAAATCATATACCCACTAAATAATGACTGGTTTATGGTAACATAATTAACCATACAGCATAACATGACAGAAAACGTAATGAGTCAAAGACATTGACAGTGTTCAGATGCAAAAATGTCACAGAATAGTACAATGCAGCAGCAAAAAACGTAAAACAGTCACGATCTTGAGATGTCATAGGGCAAAAAGAATGTCAAAATCAACTGGTGTGTTATACCTTAACTATTTCACAATGCATATAAACAAAACTGGAATACAATCATACACACAAAAAAATGGAAAATGTGCTCGGTCTGATGTGTAACGACAAGAAAAACGACCTGCTAACCTTACCTTGCCGGGCACTTGCCAAGAAAAAATACGATAATCATCAGTAATTAGTCATGTGAATATAATTGCATAAGTAAATGGCATCATAGTGTGTTGAATCATAAAGTGTCTTCATTCAATAAAGGGTTTAATATTTGACCAATGGTGGTTGCCTTTCGATTTTCTGGTTCTCAAAGTTTCGACGTGTACAACATTGGGGTGAGGGATGCTGCGAATCCGAAATGGACCTGCGTATAGAAGTTCAAATTTACTGCACTTACCTTTTAATTTACTGGATAAATAGTGTGTACGTACTAATATTTTCTGTCCAACGTGAAAGTCGCGGCGTGTACAAACCTGTTTTTGCTGTCTTCTCCGGCGCTCTGCGGCACGTTTGATGTTGTTCAGCGCAATGTTAATTATTTCGTAGTGTCTTAGTCGCCTACATTTGGGTAATTTTACTAATTCTTTAATTTTGTTCGGTGGTTCAACGTTTTTCAGTATAACAGACGGAGATAGCATAGTGGATTCATTTGGAATGGAATTAATTACATCTTGGAATGAGAGTATGTGTGTATCCCAATCAATATGTCTTTTGTGGCAGTATATTCGGCACAGTTTACCAATTTCTTTCATTAATCTTTCACAGGGGTTCGAAGAAGCATGGTACTTGGATATATAAATCGGAGAAATGTTTCTAGCTCGTAACATGCGTGTCCATACGCTACTACGAAATTGCGATCCATTGTCAGAAATTACTCTCATCACATGCCCTACATGAAATAGAAAATGTTTTACAAATGCTTTCGAAACAGTTTTAGCAGTAGCTTTGCGTAACGGAGTGAAAGTAACAAATTTTGAAGTGAGCTCAACAGCGACAAAGATGTAGCAAAAACCTCTGTTAGTTCTCGGAATTGGACCAAAAATATCTACTGCGGCCATATGTCTTAATTGAACAGGTACAATGGGATATAAAGGAGGAATATGTGAAGTGGTGTCTGATTTAGCTTTCTGGCAAATTTTACAAGACGCTAAAACTCGTCGTATACGTTTCTCCATGTTGGTAAAATAACAGTTCTGTCTCAGTATAAGAAAACATTTTCTTGCTCCGTAATGTGCGTAACTTAAATGGGTGTACCAGATTAATTTGTTAACCAGTTCGTCAGGAATGCATAATAACCAATTGTTGCTGTCAGGATGAGAGCGGCGAAACAGAATGTCATTGCGTACAGTGTAATGGTTTCTTATCGTAACATTATTCTTATCTTGCCAAAGGTGTTTAATTTCTTTCCACACGTTGTCTTTATTTTGTTCTTGTGCTATGTCCTGTAATGACGATGAAATAAAGTTTTCAAATGCAACTTGCTGAATGTACATGACACTGAAATTTGCTTTGCAGAAGTTGGTTGATACGTCTTGCTGATTGTTGCTCAGAGAACGCGATAGTGCGTCTGCTATAACATTTTGTGTGCCGGGAATGTGAACTATTGTAAAATTAAATTCTTGTAAATAAAGTTTCCATCTACTTAATCTATCGTGTGTGAATTTAGCCGAAAGTAAAAATTGTATTGTTCTGTGGTCTGTGTAAACGGTGGTATGTCTGCCATAAAGAAAATGCCTAAATCTCGTGAAAGCCCATACAACACATAATGTTTCAAGTTCTGTAACAGAATAATTTCGCTCAGTGGGTGACAAAATGCGACTTGCAAATGCGATGTTTTTAATTACTGTGGAGCCATCTTCTTCAATTTCCTGGAAAATATGTACGCCTAAAGCGGTGTTGGAACTGTCGGTGGCAATAGAAAAATTTCTAGTAAGATCTGGGTGTGACAAAAGTGGAGCATTCAACAAAGCATGTTTCAGGTTCACAAATTCAGAATGTGCTTGCTTATCCCAAGACCAAATACTGTTTTTACCTGTTAATTGGCATGATCTGGGTGTGTCTAAAGCAGAGTGATGAATAAATTTACGAAAAAAAGTTAATTAAGCTCAAAAAACTGCGTAATTGCTTTTTTGTCGTAGGAATAGTAATGTCACATAGAGCTTGAAGTTTTTCCGGATCAGGTGCAATGCCTTCTGCTAAAATTACGTGTCCAAGAAATTTTATAGAAGTTTTGCCAAAGTGCGATTTACTAAGGTTAACTGTAAGTCCTTGTGCATGAAAAGTTTGTAACAGTTGTTCAAGAATCAGATTGTGTTCAGACCAGTTAGCTTCTGCGATAAGAATGTCGTCTACATACGTCGTAATTCTGTTTTTAAGTTCTGTCGGAAGTATTGTGTTCAAACCGCGAATAAAGGCTGCAGAAGAAATAGTTAACCCGAATGGTAATTTGCAAAATTGGTAACAGTCACCCAAACAGAGAAAGGCTGTGTACTTTTTGCAATTCGGATGAAGTTGAATTTGCCAAAATCCCGATTTCAAATCTAATGTAGAATAAATAGCAGTACCGTGAAATTTCTGTAGAAGTTCCTCTAATGTCTGTGGTCGATCTGTTTCATTAATAATAATGTCATTAATGTGACGTGAATCAAGTACAAGGCGAAGTGAGCCATCTTTTTTCTTAACAATATGCAGCGGGTTTATGTACGGACTAACTGCCGGTTCAATAATTCCTTGGTCAAGCATATCCTGCAATTCTTTTTTAGCTTGTTCTCTGTGAATATATGGAATGGGATAATGCTTTGCTTTAAATGTGTCGTGCTGTTTGACTTGAAATTCATACATAAATCCGGACATAGTACCAGGAATGTTGTCAAAAACTGGAGCTTGCTGTAAAAGAATTTTGTGTAATTGCGTTCGTTCGTCGTCTGTAGTTGCACTGCTCTCTTTAACCTTATCAGAAATCATCTGTATTACGTCGCAGTCAGCTTCGTCTGGAGTGTTATAGTTGTGTACATACGTATCCGTGAACAATGTGGGATAACAGTCTATGCTACGTGACACGGAAATGACCTCTGTGCGGTTAATTGTTTGTTCTCCCGCAGATAAAGAGTGCTGAAATTCTAAAGCCAATTGTACATTTTCATTCTTTAACATTAAATAAGAATTTTGAAAATCGATAACTGCGTGGTGTTGTACCAGAAAATTCGTACCTAAAATAACGTCTGTTGTCAATAAAGGAACAATCCAAAAATTAGAGTGGAAAGTATGACCTCCAACACAAAATGATAAATGCGTCTGTAATTTAACGTCTACTCCTTTACTCGATACTGCTCCCTTCACTTTTGTTTTGCCTAAAGGTAATGTCGGATAAGTATTCTCTTTGTTGCACTCGTTGAAAGTCTCCTCATTTATTACTGATATAGGTGATCCGGAATCAATTACTGCTGAGAATTTCGATGAACCAATTTTAATTTCGATGACAGGATGTGAAATAGTTTTCTGAACAAATGGTCTTTCCTGCAAAAGAGTGTCTCTGATGTCGTCAAAAGTAATTACATTTTCGTGAACAACATTTTGCGTGTCTGAAGTAGTGCTTGTATTATTGGAAGATGCGATCTGTACAGTATCTAATCAGATTCTATCTGACGTATTATTATTAGGAGGATGCTGTGGCATTTCTACTATTTGAACAGTTCTATTACTTCTTCCAGACGTATTACGCTCTGGATGATATCTACTGTCGGGTTCATTCATGAGAATAGGTTCTTGCGGATAATTCTGCTGTTGGTATGACCGACTGTTGTTAGATGTACGCTGATAATTGTGCTCATCGTTTTTACGTCTGTCGTGAAAGTCATTCCTATACGGTGCATTACGATAGGAATTGAAATACTGTCTTCTTTGTACGTAGTTATTTCCTTGCTGCCGTGCGTTACTATTTGTTGGACCAGGGGCTATACGTCCACGCGGCGAAACATTAAAGTTAGGTTGACCTTGTGCATTCCATTGTTGGTTAGGTATGCTAACCGGCTGGTTTTGATGTTGTTGTTGTGAAACACCTCTATTGTTACTAAAGTGTTGTTCCTGTTGCTGAAAATTTTGACAGTATTGATAATTAGAATTTTGGCTGTTATTAAAGTTTTGGTAGTTGTCGTTGCTAAAGCGTCTGTTACCTTTTCTATTGAAATTACGTCCCTGATCATAATTACTGTAAGTTTCTTGACCTTGGTTATTATACGAAAAGTTTTTGTTTACAAAAGAATAATCAGATTGTTGTACTTCCAAGAGCTGTAAAAGATCTCTGAATGCTGAAATGTTTTCCTTTTGCTGCCCCGTTAGAAGTGACACTCGTAATGACCGTGGTAATTTCGAAATGCATAATTGTATAAGTGCAGATTCACTGTACGGTTCGCTTAGGTAGTGGTTTTGTTGGACCATATGCTCAAAAAATTGCGTCACACTGAGGAAATTGGAGTTCTCATAATTCGGTAAGCTAATTAGTTGATCTTTAATTCCGCGCTGTGTCGTCTTCGACCAATACGCAGACAGAAAAGCATTCTGAAATTCCTCTACTGAGTAGGATTGCCTCGCGATCGGTCTCATACGAGTTGCCGGTTCGCCTTCCAAAAACCTGCAAATAAATTCAAGTTTATGCGTAACAGGCCAAGTCGGTGGAAAAGCAAAGCTAAACTGTTGTATCCAATCCAGTGGGTGAATCTGTGTTCTGTCGTTTTTAAACACTTTAAACTTTCTCACTGACAGAAAATGTTTGTAATCAAAATTATCGTCTCTGAGTGATGGAACAGGTTCAGGATTGTAAGAGAATCTGTAGAACTGTGGTAGTTCGGAATCAAATTCCCGTACTCTCTGTAGATTACCCAAATTATACGCGTTGCGCGAGTCTGACAGATGTTCGCAAAGTGGCGTCTGCTGTGATGTGTTATTAACTGAAATACTTTTCATCTCTGTTACTTCTTGTAAACTCGACAATTTTCTACGCAACGTGTTATTAGACGAATCGATCTCATTAATTGTATGCTGTAAATTTTGAAATTCAGGTGTTTGGTTAAATGAAATCGGTGCAGTATCGTCTGATTTATTATCATTATTACTTTCAATAGCATCAATACGACTGGCTAATTCATCATATTTTTCAGTCAGTATTTTTGCCTGATCATCGGTTTTAGAATTGGACGCATTAGTCTGTTTTTGCAACTTACGTGTAGTTTCGCTCAGTTTTTTAACATCAGCTTTGATGACATCGCAATCCTGTGTTACTTCTAATTGTTCGAATCTGTCTGTCACTGTTTGAATATTTACTGTGTGTGTATCTGTTTTTGATTTAAGATCAGAAATTTCATCCCGTAATTCCGCGTTCAACTGTTCTATGGTATTAATTTTGTCGGACACTGTAGTAATATTATTGTCTACATACGTCTTCGCTTTCGCGAACATTTTACGTTTGTCTTCTTGTCTTTGTGCAGTGATTGTTTCCATGACTTGTCGTTTTACTTTGTTTTGATCTTGAATAAATTTGCGGAAACGCGTATCACTGTTTTGTATGTGAAGATTAAAGCGTTCGTCAATCTGAGTATTCTGTTGTTCGAATTTCGCGTCTATCTTTGCATCCATTGTGCGCGAAAGTTCTACCGTCATTGCTTTAAACTCGTCCCGTAATTGTGTAGCTTTTTCAGAGCATTGTTTAGCGACTCCGCTAATTTCGTCTCTGAGTGTTTCTGTTGCAGCTGTTTGCAATTCCCTTAATTCCTGAGCAACAGACTTAATTTCTTCGCTACTTTTTTTTGAACAAGCCTCAATTTCCACGCGCAACTGTTCCTTAGTGTCGTGGCACTGCGCGGCAACGGCTCTAATTTGTTCACTAAGCTGTCTGGAATTGTTATCCAATTTTTCATTCTGTTGTCTGACCTGTTCACTAAGTTGTTTGAGATTTTCGTCATTATTGTCTAATTTTACACTCTGCTGTTTGACCTGTTCATTAAGTTGTTTGAGATCTTTACTACTGTTGTCTTGTTTTTCCATAATTTGGTTAACTCGTTGCAGCAATAGTGTCATAATTTGATCCGAACCAAAATTAGCATTTCTATTCTCAGTGCTGTTTAATGGTGTACCTGCAATTGTCGCGCTTTGTGTGACCATTTGGTCATTCTGCAACTTACAAAAAGGATTATCAGTCGGATGTACACTGTCAGACACTATTTCTGAATTAAATAAATCCGTCGTACTTTGTGTATCCTGTTCATTTTCATTAGACAAATTTGTATGTTCATCACGTAAATTTAGTAAACCGGTTGTGCTAGGCTGGGCAGCGCTCATTACAATAGAGCGTCCCGCGTCATCGATTGTCGTCAAATCAACAGAGGACATAACCGAGTTCGTTTGTTCATCATTAAGACAAAAGTCATCATTAGTGGTTGGAATACACTGATTGTCAGTGAACGCAGGATTGTCATCATGAACTGCGTGTCACAAGTCCTATCGGTAAAGTCGTTTGAGCCGGTAATTTCGTTCGTAATACCTCGCGATACACTATTCACAGTCTTTCGCGGCATTTTTACAATAGTCACAAATATTCACAAAACAAATAAGCACAATGCAAAAACAACACACAAATACAACAGAGCAACCGAATTGTCGTTGATCTGTGGAAAGAAAGTCACAAAATTAGTAAAAGCGTAGCGCCAAATCCTAATTATACTTAAGCAAATAAGAGCAGATATCTGACTGTTGTTCAAAAGATTCTCAACGAAATTCGATCCTGGACTGGGTGTCGCCAAGTGTAACCTCCCCACAAAAATTTTTATGTCGATATTTAATAGAAATGGAGCCAAAGCGTAACCTCCCTAGCAATTAAATTTAACGACAATAAAAATGAGAATCGCAATCTGACTCAAAGTATAAGCTGTCACAAAAAATGATGAAAAACAATTCAGTGCTAATGAAACTTCAGTGACAATGAAAATTCAATTAAACCGAAATATTGGTCTTTGGCCCTGTGCAAAAAAAATCAGAATTAAATTCTTACCTCAGTATAACTGCATGTCAAATTTCTGCTCTTATTGTTGGGCACGGCTTGGAGGAACTGCATTGCAAATAATATTTTTTTTTTAATTTAACTGAAACTTTACTTTAAAGGAAATGGAAGGAAATCGTTGGTTCAATTAAATGGTTCTTTTGTAAAAATTGCTTTGAAATCAAAATTAATATTGGGGCACTTGTTGAAAATTAATTACAATAAATAAACTTTACATTATCTGATGATTACCTTAATTAACAATATACCTCATTCAGCATCTTGACCAGAATGCCATGTCGACGCTCGCCGACTCCTCACACACAACTGCACTCGACTGCTACTACCGACATACTGCTGGACGCAACTGAACTGAGCTACTGCTATCGACAGACTGTACTGCACGACGACTACTAGCGTACTGCTCGCAACACTCGCGCGGTCAAGCGCAGACTAACTACGATAAATGGCTCTCTGGTCAAAGATTTTATCATGCTTCACCATCGCTGCTACGTTACATACGTGTTTCATCTGAAAGATGCACTTCCGCAAGCACTGCTCTGACATAACATACAAAGCAATCGCTCAAACGTGAACTCCTTATTTTCTCCTGGTTTTGGCCAGTATTTAGCCAATTAGATTAGAACTTATGAGATACAGCATGAATTAGGATACGAGGGATTCTAAACTTGAATATTCTTCGTGTCTTACATGAGTATTGTTCGTAACTGATCATTTATAGCAGGATATGTTATACTGTTTTCATTAGTCTTGGCATGTAATTTTATCCCGTAAATACTTCCAGTAATTTCAAGATCTGTAAATTTCAAGACAACTAATCATGGCACCATAGTATGTAACCGCCTTGCCATCCAGTCGCTTTGAACCACCACGAATCTTAAGAATTTTGAGCGTACCAAACAGTAAAAGGAAGCTGGGGTCTTGTGCGCGTTAAAGGAAAGAGTTTATAAAAAGCACTGCGCAGGCTGCCCATCTCAAGTATTCTATATTAATCAGTAAATTCCTACTGTCAGTATCCACTGCGCACTAGAAATTGATCTGTTATTGTTTATTCTCTTTGCCTGATTACACTGTATATTACGTATTCATCTGATTAGCGTGGATGGAGGCGAACATTACGCGCGTGAGCGACATATGACTGCGATAGACGGGCGTAGAAGGTCAAAATGAATTCCAAAGTACACTTTCATGTGGTTGATCCTACTCAGCACTAACACAAGACATCTTTGAAGTGGTCCACCCTAATTCCAAGAGTCACACAATTCTACATCTGTCTCAATTGGCGTCGCTAAATTATGTTGATTTGTGCGTGACAAAGTGTACCACATTGTTTGATATTTTTCTATATTTTTCTTTTGGGAGTTTTATTTATTTTTATTTCAATGTACGATATGTGCAAGTGAGGTCTATAATGATTCATCTGCATGTGAAGAGATTTAGGATTAGGGTATTTGGTAAATACAGTGGAAACAAAGGATGTTGTCTTGTGGTGTTAGTGGGATATGCTTCCTTATCCGCAGAGAATAATTAGTAGGAATAAGCAAGACCACTCGGAACAAAGTCAAAAATGGTATTAACGATGAGTGAAACAAGGCATGAGAGCTGATTTTATGATACAATATAATCAGACCACTATGTTGAACATGCATTAGAGTATCTTGCTACGAGGCATGGCAAATGATCATGCGAACAGTGAAAGGAGCGAGGAAATTAATCCGGAGATATGAGTATCGATTTAGTCCGTGAAATCCAAATATGAGAACGTAGCAATGTAGAGCAGGAGACAGTCCTGGCCATAGCAACAAATGTTGTGGCGAGACAGGTTCTCGAGTCCATTGATACTGTATTAGTATTCTTAAAAAAAAACTGTTCTAGGACCCTTCCAGAAAGCAGACTGAGGAGCTTCAAAAACAGAGTAAGGAAATCTGGGAGCACGTCAAAGAACAGAAGTAGGTATCCAGGAGTTATTTCGAGAATGGGAAGCAGAACTGAGCATCGTTGAAGACCCTGGTGGGAGGCGAATGGATGCTGGAAGTTGACCTATAGCAGATCGGCTTCTGTACTTGAAGAAGTTAGTACCGATGCTCAATGAGTTAATGAGTGAACGACCGAAGTTGCGAACTCAATTGAGGAAGTGCACCAAAGCGAAGAGAACAATTATAGGCCAGAGTCCCAGCTATAGAAGGGGATGTCGCTCAGCACTCAGATGGAGCGCCTGCTGACGGATTTGTAATCTGTGAGATTGTGGGAAAGTATGTGCCAAGGAAAAGAAAGTATTCGAGACTGTGTGTGAACGAGCGTCACAACATTTCATAATGTTAATGACAGGTTGATGGTCCTTAGTCGTACGTGTCTATGTTGCCACATTTCTGTCTGCGTATCGATTATACTTGAGAAGCAACATCTTTGCCGGTCCATCGAGGAGAGAGCCCGTACAACGAGGGCAAACGAGCAGCTGGGTGCAGTGGACCCGTCCGTTGGCATCTGATTCAGGCGATTCAGCGCTGTGTGCAACTGGATATTTAATGCAGCCTAAACAATGTTCATCTTGCCTTTACGTTTTGCACCCTTCATGCACAGTGGTCGTACTACTAGAGCGTCTGGCTTTGCAGGTCTGAATGGCTTCCTGATGGGCTGAATTTAATGCGATTACCGATTGAGCCCCTTTTCTATTTATTTATATTTTTTTATTAATTTTGTATTTCTGCCTTTCAGTGCCTCTCTAAGAGTGGTTTTCTGCGTTATTTATTGCATGTGTAATTTGGTCGCTTAAGTCCGGCTACAGTGGACGAAGGCAGTTATTTAACTAATGTTACTTATCCTTCTATTGTATTGATCACTTTGTGGGTTGCCCTGTTTTATTTAAATGCTGGTGGCCAACCCTTTTTAATAAGAGTGTTGTTAATTGAAGTTTAGTCCTTGGCATTCTCTAAGCAATTTTGTGGTGTAACGGGACAAGAGTTTTCTTACGGATGGCCACGTGAAATTCTGCTTGAACTGAAATGTTTAATCAGCCATACAAACCCCCGAGCCTAAAGTCGATTAAATTTGTCAGTTGTATTTTGTGCTGCTGTTTATTTTAACACTTGCCTTTTTAGTTCTTTTTTTATTTCTGGGGGACTTGATTGAAACCTTGTACGTATAATACATATCCTAATTGTGTGATAGATTTCCTCGCTGAAAGTGTTGCGTAAGCAGCTAATGGGCATGATAATCTGTTCAATTCCAGTTCTGTTGAGGTAGGCTCGTTCCTTCTTGCTTATTCTAATATACACGAACAAACGGCTTGGTGGCCTGACAGTTATCGGCTGTATTTGTCGCTGAGCCTCTGATTATAATTGTGACTAGCCAGTTGATTAAAGCCTGAGGTGGCCTTTAATTCTCTTGTTCTCTTTTCTTGAATAGAGATGATTGTTGTGAGAGTTAAAGATAAATTGCTAATCTTTTGTATGTTCTCTTAAGGCTTCATTTGCAATTGTTAAACCGCTTCTTTGCGCCTAACTAATTTAGTGCCTTTTGTTAATAGCACTAACTAGCCCCAGATTTCGACAAACTTCTCTACGCCTCAGGAACACGGGGACTTACTGATGTTACGCGTCACCATGTTGTTTGTTAACTTGTCTATTGACGTGCGGGATTGGCCTAAGCACAGTAATTTAGGCTGTCTGTTGGAACGACAAACTTACGGTAAGTTCTCTTGTGTACTTTAAGCCCCGTATTCTTATTCAAAACTGTATCCTTTCCCTCACAACATCTTTCTTATTAGAGTTTCAGATTTAAGTAAGTATACTGTAGCAGCTTTCTCTCAAGCATTAGCGATTCATAGCTTATTTGAAGCTGTTTCTTTTAATTAGCTTTAGCTTGAGCTGCCAGTGTATTGCTTCCAAGGTTGCATCTTCTAGAGGCATTTTATCGTTATTTATTTTAAAAAATTTATAGGAAGAGGTGGGTGGGGGAGGGGCAATATCCTGCTTAAAAGTTTATTTTCTTCTTTTCTTGGTATAACGAACTGTTGATGTTACTATGAAATAGTTTGCTGTCTTTTAAGAAATTACTGACTTTACTATAAATAGCAGACCTTTCTTTATAAGCCAGCAGCCCCGATGAGGCTTTACTTCAGAAGCTTGACAGAAGTAACGAGGATCACACACTTAACGATAAAAGAGAACAGCTGCCATACATGGTGGATATGCTAATGAGAGGAAGAATCGACTGCAGGTGTTTAGATATGAGAGAGATGGACGAGAGCAATACTCAACATGTAATCAGCACAACTGAAGAGTGGCACATAATTGTGGGCGTACAGATGGTATCGACGTCATGTCTACAATATTCGAGGTCATACTGTAGAGAATTTGTGATCTCTAAATGAGAATGCACCTCCAAGTCTAGTGGAAATCATGATCTGGAACCAAGTAAAATTGAATATAATTTGGTACAGAACGAGAACAGTAAGCAATGACTCGTAAGTGAGGTAGCTAGTCACGAGGGCAATATAGATACAAGTAAAGAGAAGAGGAAGATGATGTCCATATATCTGGGAGAGATAGATGAAATTCTATTGAATATTATGCGGACAACTACTGTCAAATACCCTACTGAAATATTGACGTTGATAAGGTAACGGTACAATGTATTATAGATGCAGGATTTCAAACGATGGTGATAGAAGAAAATGTCTTTCTTAGATGTCAAGAGAACGAAGTTTGCCCTGTTTTGCCATTACAAAAGACAAAGCTAACTGTAAGATACCAGGGAAAATCTTTGACGTTCAGAGTCTGCATCTACACCTATATATGCATGAATACTCTGCAATTAGAATTTAAATGCATGGCAGAGGATTCATTCAACAACTTTAACATTGTTTCTCTACCATCCCACTCTAAAACAGCTAGCAGGAAAATCTTTCATATTGACCTGATAGTGTGTGCCGTATGTTAGCACTTACGTTGAAGGTGACTTTCTGATTTAATTTTGTTGTGTTTTCAGAAACGGTGTGGCATCATGCTCCGTGACAGATGAAATAAGATGATGTGTTAAGAGGATATAAAGGCTATCAGTAGCCCACACAAGAAAGTGGCTATAGGATTTCAAGAACAAAGTTAAAAGTATAAGTTTATCGACAAAAAATAATGCATATAAAGGAGTAAATCAATGAATTCTAGTAATTACGGGCAGCTTCTGAAATTAAAGCCTATGGATAGAGCTACAATATTATAAGATATGGTATTCGAAAGAACAGATGCATTTAGTTGGCATGATACTGTAGTTCAGAGGAAATGATAGTAGATTGTTTTGATGCCTCATAAATTTTTCGCTGTCCTTGTCGAAACGTAATTAGAAGATATACCAATATTTGTGACATAGATGCTAAATTCCCTTCAGTCGTGCCAAAGATCACTATATTGTAATTTTTTATCATGTTAATGTAAATGATTTTGCATTTTTACTATCATAATACATGCCAACATTTTTATGTTGCTTGTAAGTTACAATCTGATTTTATTCTATGTCCATCAAGAAGTACACTGTTGAGTGAATCTATAGAGTACAGTGAAAGAAAATTGAATTGTGCCTTAGGAGGATTAATTTTGCTGACAGCTAACCAGATTTGTCATGCATATAATTTTTTTCTTTCTTTTCATGATTTTGTGGTTAATGGTTATAATATTTGAAGCGTTGCGTGTATAATGTAATTTATTGTAGAATAGGGCAAGTGATTGTCGAGAGAAGAATAGTTCATGTTAATAAGACAAGTAGCCAGGCACAGCAGTTTGTGGAGGCATCACGCCACCTTTCTGTGTTGTACGACAGAACACTATCGGTACCTGGCCACTGTCATCTCTTTCAGAAGACATACAGCCTCTTATTGTTCTGCTCCGACTGCTGCACTGCCCATTCCAGTCTCTAGAGGTATGTGTGCTGATGTCACCCCAGTGTTTGCTGAAAGGAACCCACTGCCACAGAGGGTGGGGAACTGTCACAATAGTGGTGTGTCAGGGACCAATTTGTCATCAATCCAAGTGGCCCACCTAGCGGTGGATCCGGACCACAGGTGGGACACGCTTGGTATCATTCATAGTATGGTGCACTGCCTGTGTGTACCCTGCACACACAGCCCAGGTCACCACCATGCCATGGGGTGCGTGCATAGCAATGCAGCAACCTTAAGGCTCAAATACCTTGTGCCACACCTACTCCAAGCATGCTCATGATGAACTACAAGATATTACTATCAGGCTATGAGTCACAACGTGGCACACCACAATGCCCATAAGGATCACTCGCGAAACCTGAGGCGAGGAGTGACAGGTGCTGCACAGGGGGGAATAATGGATCACCACCAAAGAGCACAGTTTGTAATGCTCCTTACCCTCAACTCATCTGTGCTCCATACAGACACACCCATTTGTTGGAATTTCAGATGGGGTAGCTATTGTTCACACTCACTCAGACACACACACACACACACACACACACACACATACACACACAGAGTATTGCCTTTTTGCATCTGTTAGTACATGCAGGCTAATCTCAGGAAGAGCTATTGGGATTCTGATCTAGTTTCCACTAATAGACACACTGACACACGAGGAAGATTTGTGAACATAATCTACAAACATCTTCAGCAAATTGTCTGAATTAAGATAAGTCAAATTTAACTATTGAAAACAACGCCGATGCCACTTAGCGAACAGCCGCCATAATTTGAAAGAGTCGCAATGATTCCCAAGTGGAGAAACAGTAATGAAATTCACATGTGGTGTAGCGAGCTAACAGTTGAGGTGTGGCCAAGAACCGAGAGGTTCTCGGATCGAATCCCAGCTGGGTCATTTTTGTTTTCACTCTGTCTTAATCTAGCAGTCTCTTCTCAAGGATGTGGATATTCACCAGAAGCGAAACGAGTCTTAGGAGTTCACGTTACACTTTCCCTGGATCGGGAAGTGGTTGGTGACATGCTAGTAGCTTACGTGACATCCACCTGACTGCAGTCGTGTTATATCAAACGCACAGTGTGGTTTTCAGACAGCTGTGCATAAAGTAGAAGGTTTTCAGAAAATTGACCTCAGTTTGAGAAGGGGGAATGCTTCCTTTGTATGAAGAAAGGTTTTTAGCAGCGCAGCAAACTTAACTTTCAGTTTTCTACTTTCCTTGAAACAAACATAGATGCGAAAACGGTTCTTCACGTAGTGGGGCGAAAGATATTACTTGTTTTGACATTTTCAAATTACATGTAAGACAAGTAATGAATCTCTGCTGGTGAAGAATGAGATTGAGGGCGTTAAAATATCATAAAGACTTGAATGGGACTCAGAAATTTATTGCGGATGAGATCGTAAGATTTCGAAATACGTCTACAGATGGTAGAGGGACATATTTCGAAATATGACGACAATTTCAGACTGCCAGTTTCTGCTTATCCAGATCAGCAACAGCAACTCGCACTATTAATTCAATGCAAATTCTTCGAACGACAGACAGTGCGTTACTCAACTTTGAAATATATGATCGATAACGAAAAGATAACCACCGCAACATTAGGCTGTGATGTCGGACATACATTCTGAAATAATCAAATGTATCTAAACAGTGGCTTCCATTCCATTGTTTGAGAACAGCTGCTTAGTAAATGAAAAAAAAAAACAACTGATTTCAAAATATGTGATGTTTTAATTTTATGCTGAAAGTAGATCTTTTCCACAAAACTACTTCAGCAACTACGCTTCGTTCACGTACAATACGTTCGTTCAGCAGCACAGCAGACGACTCAGTTTCAATTCTCTGCTTTCTTTGAATCAAACCTGGACGTGGACACGATTCTTTGCATGGCATTGCGGAGAAGCCGCATAAACAGTCCACGACAAAGAACTGGGGTGGAAGTGTTAACAATGCATCACATCGAATGCATCACATGCTTCACTAGAGGGTCTCTATAGCACGAGCTAAAAAAGTAGAACATGCGTGTTTTTTTCTTTTTTTCTTTTATTTGTACCACTTCAGCCAGCCTCCTATGCATACCGAATTAATCACACACACATAAACATATGATTCATATACATTTTTTACAATGGTTGTAAATTTATTACTTACATCACGGTGTCCTCAAATCATTGCCATGAGATGTCACTCCACACGCAAATTCAGTATGATACAAATAATATTCATAACTCCAGAAAACTATCCTGGCGTGACACGCACTGCTTACTTCGCGTAAGTTATATGAAAGTGCTTTATTAATGTACTTAACGTTGTTCACCGTATTTTATTCATAACTTTATGCAGTAGCCGGTGAAGAAGACATGCTACGCCAGACAAATCGTCTGATCGTAGTTACCTAGTGATATCCATGCGAATCCGACTCCGATCGCTAGTTCTATATAATTGTCGCTTTTCTCCTTTGCCCAACGAGACAGGGTGAAAATAACCGCTTGTTCTGTATCACTAATCAATACTCTGTAGCATCAGGGCTACTTTCGCGGAACTGTAATGTCCGACCAATGTATTGTAGCGAGTGTAAGCAGTTACTACACGGGTGTCAGTTGGTTTCGAATGCGTCCTCTACACACAAAACAATTAAAAATAAGGGCACTCTCAAACACACCACAAGTTTAAACTGGAGCAAGAGGGATTTCTTATGTTCTATAAGACCTCACTAAGTACACCAAGTATCAATTACTGTATCCAGCCATGTGAAGTCTCCACATTGTGATGACAGCTCTGTTAACCTAGTACATCCTCACTCATTAAGTTTGCTCCCTTTCTCACAAAACCAGAAAAAAGGTAAACCGATCACGCTCATTTAGGGAAAATACATTTGTCAGTTTTTCCGATTTTCCGTAGCAGATGAAAACTTTATTGATCACTGAGAAACACTGACGTTAGACTTCTTAGATTCAACAGCTTTAAGTTTCGTGGCACACAACTCCCGTTTTACTCGGACGAGGGCCGCTGTATGACTCCGACTTGGCGAGCTATAAACTTGCTCCACGTACTTCAAAGTAATTTGCCACGTAGACTTTCTGCCAAATAACCTCCAGGGAAGAATGGAGGCTCTTCCACTTTCTGTTCTGATACCTCTTCCTATAATGTGCTGCTTCCTGCTAATACATTTAGAAATATTTCTAAAAGAGTTAGGAAATATCGGCCATCTTTCGAAAATGATGTGCTTTCGGCAACAGAAAGTTCATCCCTGACCATCACCCATTTAGCTGTACAAGGCAAGACGATTCCATTATCTCCAGGCTGAAGAACAGCCCCTTTTCCGGAAGCTGGAAACACTCAGCTCATCACAACGACACAGCCACGCCATAAAAACAAAATGAGTGACCGTTAGAAAACATTTTCATGCAACCATCAGTCTAACTTACAAAGTGACATCGCCTCTTACTAGGTTTTCTCTTCTTTTGCAGGATAACCAACATCTATGAAAATACTGTTCAACATCTGCAAGATCCTATTCTGAAATTGTTTTTGTATAGCTATATTGCCTGATGATGAAGTATACCCTCGAAACATGTTGCACAATAAATAAATAATACATTAGTTAACAAAGTTTTTGACTGGTAGCCGTAGTTAAGAACTTTTTGAGACATTCACGGTCGAAAAATAGTCAAAATGGCTTTATATTCTTTTACTACCATTGATGTTAAGGTAAGACGCTTTCTGAGCTTATTAAATGACTTATAATATCGTGGAGTAAATTGGGACGCCATTCGACATGACCTAATGTTGTTGCCGGTGGAATTAATATCGATCATGAAATTCCATAGGTGCGCTCTAAGAAGAGGAAATCATTTCATACTGAGGCCAGGAATGAAGTAGGAGATGTGAATTCAGAAGACGTATTCAACATAAACGTATTTTTTAACAGTACTGACAGTCTAGCGTCTAACTTGAAAGCCTGATTAGAAACGGTGAAAATTTTGATGAAACGTTGGGTTTTATGGAAATACTGAAAGATGACTGACAATCAGGTTTTTAGGAGAATAAATTAAATATCTGAAAACAACTCATACTTCAGACTTGTAATGCATTACTTTGGAACCACGAAAATTCTTGATTATATGGACGAGATTAAACTTTTAATATCGTTTCCGAATGTAAGCGTATGTATACGCATCTTTTACAATCTTTTACGCTCTTCCGGTGATTTTATATGAAGCAGAAAGGTCTTTCAGCACTCTACATCGTTGTTGCCTCAGATTAGCTTTGCACTGCCAACGTCATATAGATTTGGGAACCTTACAAACTGCACGTAAATTTTAAAGGCAACCATATTTCGATGTTATGATTCAAGGTTTTCTGGAACAAAAGGCTCGGAAAGCGCCACTGGCAGTGATACAGACATTTGGGTATAACGTGCTCCCCGTTGCACGATTCACGGCGGTTTATAGGTGAATGCGCGGATCTCTACTGCAGTGTGTGGGCACACCATGGAACGAGTGGGGACGGAACACCCCATATCACAGCGCGACTGGCAGCAGACTCATCGTCAATGTACAGTTCAGTATTATACTTAGCCTTTTGTTTTAAAGTGACGTGAAAATAAATTAAACCAATTTAAAAATAAAATTAAATAGAGCATATATACATTTTACAGTGGTTTGTTATTGAGTAGTACCTGTAGCCGAAAGTGTAAGTTTTGTAAGTAAGCTGTTTATGTTTTCTCTATGTAAGTAGGCTGTTTATGTTTTCTTATTGGCAACGTTACGTAGCGCTCAATATGAAAATCACTGGCTGTGCTGTGTGCAGTCTGTGGCTGCTTTGCATTGTTGTAATACTCGCCATTGTAGTGTTAGGCAGCTGGCTGTGAACAGCGCGTAGCGTTGCGCAGTTGGAGGTGAGCCGCCAGCAGTGGTGGATGTGGGGAGAGAGATGGCGGAGTTTTGAAATTTGTCATGAACTGCTATATTTATATGTGATGATACTAAGGTAAATACATTGTTTGTTCTCTATTAATATCTTTCATTTGCTAACTATCCCTATCAGTAGTTAGTGCCTTCCATAGTTTGAATCTTTTATTTAGCTGGCAGTAGTGGCGTTCGCTGTATTGCAGTAGCTTGAGCAGCGAAGATTTTTGTGAAATAAGTGATTTGTGAAAGGTATAGTTTAATGTTAGTCAGGGCCATTCTTTTGCAGGGATCTTTGATAGTCAGATTGCGTTGCGCTAAAAATATTGTGTGTCAGTATAAGCACAGTCTCATATATAAATTGTTTAAAGGGGAAGTTTCATATGTCGACCCTTAGCCTAGGATACCTCACTGGAATCTTCTGATTTTTTCTTGTAGTTTGTGTAATTAGTGTAGATTTTGTTTATTGCTAGCGCGTAATTGTAGAGAAAATCTCCTTTGTAGTTGCAGTCTTTCATTATTGTACAGTAAAACAGTTGTGGCATGCATATAGATTTGCACCAAGTATTTCGCAGCTGTAATTACCTAGATATTATTTTCAGTGTTATGTTAATGTGTTCTCTTATTTTTGCTCTTCAAATTGTGTTTTTCTGTGTTGTCGTGTGAAATACTGTGACAATAATGGCGTGTGAAAAACGTAATACTAGGCTCCAAAGTAAACTGAGAAATGACAGTGAAAATGAAAGTAGTGTGTTAGCGCCACCGAGTAATGAATTTACTAATGTTCAAAGTAGTAATTTGGTAACTGTGCACAGGGAAATGGAGCGGGCGTCAAACAATGGCGTGGACAGTGAAACAATTAGTGAAGAGGGAAGCATTATCGATCGATCGGTCGGCAATAGCTCGCCTCAGGAAGCCGAAATGACACGACACGATCTCGCAAATACTGTAGATTCAGGTTTTGGATCCTCACCGTTTTCTCAAATAAGTCAAGACACATTTTCTGCTTGTCAAAATGTGAATGTTTCCGGTGTAAATTCACTGCCGAAAAGCACTGAGGAACATGTTTCAGACACCAGTGCATTGTTATTACAATTAATGCAACAAATGGGACAAAAGCTTGAAAAGTTAGACACAATGGAACAAAATCTTAAAAAGTTAGACTCATTGGAGCAAACTCTTGAACGAACACGTGAGGATTTAACTGCTGAGTTACATCACATTGAATCGAAATGTCAAAAAGTCTGTAATGACGTAAAAACACAAATTTGTGAGCATTTCCAACCTATTTTTTCGCGTCATGAAAATGCACTACAGAATCACGAAGCAGCCATAAAAGAACTGCAAACTATTGTTCATGAAAATCATGAGACCTTGCAAGCAAAATTTGACTTAGTTGCATCTACCGATACGGTTATGCAACTTGCAAAAACTCAGGAAAACTTAAAGGTCACAGTAGACACGATTGCAACACAAATGGACACTCTGAAACTTGGTTCAGAAAAACATAGAGAGGAAATGATTTCACTATCGGATAAAGTAGCCGAACTTTCGGATCAATTCACTAACTTATCTACAAAGGTAGATGATGATCTGAATGACACAACACCTGTAGCCTTCATGGACACTGAAGAGTATGAACAAATTAGAAAATTCAAACAAAATCAAAATCAAATCAATACACAGTACAAAAGAGAAATCCGCGAAGTGCAAGATCAGTTGGCACAAGTAGTACAAGAATTACGTATTTCAGAGGACACTCGCGCCCCAATACGGGAAGAGGGACATACAAATACGGAACAGACACAAAATAACAACACAGGGCACTTCGGAAATTGTGAAAGAAGTTGGCAAGGTACGCCGAATTTTGAGATGGAACCGCCGAAACGACGTAACAATGACCGACATGCGACTTGCCGACATGATGATTTTGACTATAAGCTGTTCATTACTACACGTAAATTCAAAACATTTAAGAATTCTGGCAACGACATTCATCCACAAGCATGGCTCCATCAATTCTCTCATTGTTTTCCTCCCAACTGGTCGTTAGAACACAGATTAGAATTCATGTGTGGCTATTTAGAGAATGAACCAGCTGTAAGAATGCGATCGGTCATTCACGATTGCCACAGTGAAGGAGAATTTTACCATGCCTTCCTCTCAGCATATTGGTCTCAAGCTACACAAGACCGTGTAAAACATAACATCATAATGATGAAACACTTCGAACAATCTGAATTTTCCAGTCTTGTGAAATATTTTGAAGACATGTTGCACAAGAATCAATACCTGTCAAACCCATACAGCCCCTCAGAACTCATCCGCATTTGCTTAATCAAAATGCCTAAACATTTACGACATATTATTTTAGCAGGACGTTGCAAAGACGACATTGAAGCTTTTCAGGGACTGTTACAAGAATTAGAAATTGACACAGACCGTCGCGGGATGCGAAAACAGGAAAACAATCACTACAGGTCACATCCGTCACAATTCCGGTTCGACAGAAACAATAACTGGACACGAAAAGGCTATTCTTACAATGCAAACCGTGACCAAAACAGACACCACCCATATGACAACCATTGGCAGAGTAATAGTTACAGAGAAAGATCGCATTTCCGTAGTAATGAATATGACAGAGATAACCATAGAAACAGACAATATGGTAATCAGAACTATTATTATCAAGGGAGACAGAATAATTTCAGACGCAACAGTTCGGCGCACAGTTACGATTCAGGGAGAAATTCTCCACCACGTGACGGACAAGGAAGAAACTACGGAACCCACCGACATGACGACAGACGATATGATCGTAACGACAGACCTGAATTGTTTCAGAACTGGCGGGATTTAAACAGGGCAGGGCCCTCTCGTCACGGTGAATTTGTAGAAGTTAGGTCTCCAAATCCCAATAACGACGCGCGCTAACAAAGAGACAATAGGCAATGACTCATACCGCAGGCAGCCACAAAACGCACGTATGAAACTAACGACGCAGCTGCCGTAGCTAGTAATTACGTAAAAATGGAAGACACTAGGGACATCTTACTCCAAGAACACGACGTAAAACATAACAACATTGCATATCCTGTGATTCACATTACAGTAAATGACGTAAAATTTACGGCAGTACTTGACTCTGGCAGTCCCATTTCAGTAATCAGTGAAACAGCCTTTAGCAAATGCAACAAATCGAACGATTGCCCCACACTTCCGTTACGTAAGATTAAATTACAAGGTGCAATCTTTGGAAAAAGTGTAGATGTACGCCAACAAACCAATTTAGAATTCTTTTGTCAAAGCCACAGCTTCTCTATGAACTTTCTCATTGTTCCATTATTGTCGACGGAAATTATATTGGGAGTAGACTTTTTGAATGAATACAAAGCAATCTTAAACTTTCACGATGCTGAAATAGGTTTAGAGAAAGAAGGTAAGTCAATAGCTTTGAAATTTGAAGACTGGCTCTCAAACCATGACGAGGAAATTAATCGGCTTTACCTTCTGTTAGACAACAGTTCGGACTTTTCTACGGAACTAGACACTAACAATCACTCTGCAAGTACTGACAGGGATGATATCGACGGCGCATTTGACATTAATAAGTTAATTCAGAATAAAATTCAAACAATTGAGAATTGTAATGACACTGATAGGCAGGACCTTTTTGAGATTTTACAAGCACATTCCACAGTTTTTACTCATAAAACAGGAACAATCAAGGGATTTCAATACCAATTTCGTGTTCGTGAGCATACTAAATTTTGTGTTAGACCATATGTAATTCCAGCACATTATAGGGACCGTGTTAGAACAGAAATACAATCTATGCTTGACGAGGGCATTATTGAGCCTGCAGTAAGCTCATACAACAATCCATTACATGTTGTTGAAAAGAAAAATGGATCGATCAGACTTGTCTTAGATTCGAGACAAATCAATACTATCATTATTCCTGAAACAGACAGGCCGCAGACGATGGAAGAACTTCTTCAAAATTTTAATGGTGTAAAAGTGTTGTCTTCCATTGATCTCAGATCCAGCTTTTATCAGATCGAACTTCATCCAGAATGCAGAAAATACACAGCTTTCCTTTGTTTCGGCGTTTGTTATCAGTTTCGGAAACTTCCCTTTGGTTTGAACATTTCTTCAGCAGCATTTATTCGCGGGCTAAATTCCATATTACCTGAGTTCTTAAAACGTCACATCACCTTATATGTGGACGATATTCTAATAGCGGAAGCTTCATGGGAACAACATAATCGCATCCTCAACAGTCTGTTACGTATTTTTGCAGAATCTGGAATTACAGTTAACTTGGAAAAGTCTGAATTCGGTAGGTCAAAGGTGAGGTTTTTGGGACATATTATTTCTTCTGAAGGCATTCAGCCGGATCCTGAAAAGTTAGAAGCAATCAGAGCCATTCCAGTTCCATCCACAAAAAGACAAGTCCGCAGTTTTCTAGGTCTCGTAAATTTTTACCGTCGTTTTCTGAATATGCAAATTCTAGTTACACCAAAACTTTGTTCTCTCACTGGAAAAAATACTATTTGGAACTGGGACGAACAAGCACAGTTGGAATTCAATTCTTTGAAAGAATCGCTACTTAACGCGCCAATACTAGCACATCCAGATCTGTCACAAGATTTCTGCCTTAGCACGGATTCTTCTAAAGTCGGTCTTGGTGCCCATTTATTTCAAGAAGCCATAGAAAATGACACTACCGTTCAGAAAACCATTGCTTTTGCTAGCCGAGTGCTAACAAAATCTGAAAAAAATTATTCCGTTACTGAATTAGAAGCTTTAGCTATCGTTTGGGCATTTAACAAATTCCGTTTCTTTCTTTCTGGTAAGCACGTAAAAGTATACAGTGATCATCGTGCATTACAATTTCTTATGTCTTCAAAATTAAATCATGACAGGTTAAAACGTTGGGCATTGTTTCTGCAAGAATTCCGCTTCACAATAGTCTACATTCCCGGCAAGGAGAACATTGTTGCGGACGCACTGTCACGCGCACCGGCTGGGCTTGAGAAAAGTACCACAGAAGGCAACCTCGAGAAAAATTTCAGTATTCTTTACATTCAGAAAGTCGCCTTTGAAAACTTCATCACCACATCTTTAAAGGACATTGCTCATGAACAAGATAAGGATCCGATTTGGAAAGACATCAAGAGCAAATGGCATGAAAAGACACACACACAGATTCGGCATTATTACCTGGTTAGAAACAACATACTCTTCAAACGCTGCACTGTTGATGACAAGCTATGGGTACTTTGCATTCCAGACGATTTTGTTAATAAGCTCATTTGGTACATTCATTTCAGCTACGCACATTTTGGCCCACGAAAATGTTATCATATTCTTCGAACGACTTGTTATTTTAACAATATGGAAAAGCGAATTCGAAGAGTCTTGTCTATTTGTAAACTTTGTCAAAAGGCGAAACCATCTACTGTCTCACATCGTGCTCCGTTGTTTCCTATTATTCCTGCTAAATTAAAAGAATTTGCTGCTGTTGATCTCTTGGAGCCGCTTGTCAGAACATCCAATGGATTTTCGTACGTTCTAGTCGCTGTTGAACTTACTTCAAAATTTGTTTCTTTCACTCCGTTACGTAAAGCCACTGGACGGTCTGTATCCAACGCCTTTGTTAAAAATTTCTTACGTGAAGTTGGACACGTTAGTAAAGTCATTTCAGATAACGGACCGCAATTCAGATCTGCTGTTTGGTCACGCATGCTTCGCAACCATAAAATCAAACCTGTTTTTATTTCATTGTACTCACCACATTGCAACCCGTCTGAACGGATTATGAAAGAAATCAATAAGCTTTGCAGACTTTATTGTCACAGAAAGCATCAGCATTGGGACAGATATTCACACTTATTTCAAAACGTGCTGAATGAAATGCCTCACGACTCCACTGCTTTACCACCTACTCTTGTACTGAAGAATGAAGAACCACCGAACAGAATCAGAGAGCTTGTACCTTTCCCGAATACACGTAAACTTCGACACAAAGACATAATTGATTTGGCTCTTAAAAATATAAAATCTGCAGCAGACAAAAGGAGAAAACTACACGGTAAAGCAAATGCAAAGAAATTGTATATTGGTCAGAAAGTTCTCATTAAAGCTCATTCATTGTCACATAAGAAGAAACACTTGAGTTACAAATTCTTTCTAGTTTACAATGGACCTTACAGAATCCGACGTATACCACATGATAATTGCGTTGAAGTTGAAACTCTGCGTACTATGAAGAGTAAAGGTTTACACCACATTTCACATGTAAAACCATTTATTGACAGATAATCTGCCTTTTAACTTTGTCTTTGCCATAAAACGTTTCACTTCACGTTACTAGTATGCTTAAGAAACTGTTAACATACAACAATGTTTGAAGTACAATATCCAATCAAGAACCAAGAGAACTTATTTAAACAGAAATGACGAATGCATTGTTATAGTGAACAGACGTCACAGTGTTATTGTGTGTGTACATTCTTGCTTGTTTGTTGCACGATTACGTAATGAATATACGGCTTACATACTTAGAACATATACCAGCACTGCTAATGAAATTTTCATGCAACATTTTGGTTTGCTTGAGAGTGGATTCAGGATTTGAGGTGCTTTCTGTGAAATGCCAGATGACACAGTGGTTAGTTTATGTGACAGCTACACGATTTTATCACGACGCTGCTAATGCGTGACAATTTACAATGTTGCTTTTGCAGTGTATCTGTTTTATATCTGCACAGTTTTTCTGAATTCTTCTGGAAAGTAAAACATGTTTTAGTAGTAACTTTTGTGGTACAGCAACAATGAGATTGTCTTTTCCGTAGCACAACAATACGTTACAGCACAGTACTTTCTTCATCACGGCAATAAGCGTAATAACTAAGATATCTATACATAAAGCATTTCACTTTTGTTTATCATGAGGTAAGTACATTGACTTCTGCAGAACTTGGCTTTCGGAGGACGATAAGTACGACACTTCCACAGAACTATCTTACAGCAAGACGCACATTTAGCGCTACAGGACACGCATTTGAGAGATTTTGTACTTAAGCCATTTATTTTTCAAGATTTTTGAATTACAAAGAAAGTTTTCCGTGATATATTTCATTCTATTCCTGTAATCTGTAACACCTGAGGGTATAATTACATTAATCCTCAGGGGGGTACACGTCTACTTTGTGTACCATGTGTGTGGCAACCACAAGGAACCCTAGCTAATATGGTATTTGCTTATACAACTTTACACATCGGTACCATATTTCTCTAACACACAAATTACACAGCTATCTGATTATGTAACTGAGAGAGACAAACATTTATTTTACTATATCAGTGACAGATGTTTACGTAATTACACCGTTGGATAACTTCACACTTACGAAATTGTATTTTGTCTGTACTGTGTGAACTCTTCATATTTTTTCGGAACCATTGTGACACTATGAGAGCTTTGAATGATGTATTTGGTATGAGATCATGATTTTTAAAGTACGTTTGAGGCAGCTGACACTTTTGACATGAGCAGAGAATTTTTTTAGGTTTTGATATTATTGCAGAAAGCTACGACGTTTTTGAGATTTGACTGAGGTGTTATGATGTTATTATTACGACGACGATGTGTATTATGCTGTTGAGGTATGTTTATGATCAATAAGATGATGATACAGTATATGAGGAATTTGATTATGCTACATGTTTCTCAGGATGAAATATTGAAGAAGTGTCGACGAATATGTATATGTATAATAAGGTAAGGAATAATGAATAGTAGTTAGGGACTCTGATTTATGAAAAGGATGTTGGAAACCAAGAAACGTACTTTAAGAGATATGAAATGTGTGTGTATATGCGTGAATGTATTACAATGCAGACGAAAATTTTTTTGGACACTGTTATATCAATAGCATTTTGTTTCTACAGATTTGTAACGCAAATTCTTGACCTGTGAAATATTTTTATATCAGACTGTCACTTTCGCGGTAAATATTTCCGTAAGAAAGTTAAGTGACCACCTGCACGTAATGCGTCGCGGGCACCCAGCTGTGTCAGACGCCTGGAGAAAAAGCCATTATTGCGAGCCCTTTTCAGCGGCACAGGTAGAAAAAAAAAAAAGGGAAGGCCATTGTACGCGCTACTGACATCTCCTTGTTGAAATCATACTGTGGAGCTCGTAATTTATGATATTTACTGAAATGCCTAATGAAACGATGAGAAACATTTCACAGCTATTGTCTTGCTAGTTAAGAAAAATGCCACATGGCTTGCTTTGTGTATTTATTTACACATTTTGTTTAATATCAAGTTTCTAGCTGCACTGCAGCAATGTTTAAAATAAAATTTAATATATGTACTAATATAAATATTTTATGCCTACAGATCCAGTAAATAATTTTATGATCCATCCAAAACAAATGAGGGAGCACAAAAAGAAATTTCCCTTCACAGGAATTGCATAAATAATTTTTTTACGATTTGGTAACTTATCTACTAGCGTAAGTTTTTGTGATGCATCACTCTAATGTTAAGATGTGACATAGGTATTAGACATGGCCATTTTAGTGTAATATTTTTTTTGCTTGCGCTATGTCATGTTTAGGTATAAGTTGCTGCTGTTTGCCAGGCATAGTGTTATTGAATTTGACTTTTGCTCATTTATGCTGCTAGCTTTGCCAATTTGCATTTTTTTGCATTGCTGTTTGTGTTGATTTGTTATGTGATGCTGCATTGCCTCGTCCGTTAGTTTAGCATCTGAGCTCAGTAGATTTAAGTTAGCTTAAGAGGGGGTAGCCTCTAAGAGAATGAGTTGCGATGAATTGGAAGAAATGCATTGAGAAAACAGGTTTAGGTAGGATTTTCTTGGAAATAAATGTTGAGGTACGAAATGTGTGAACATTTAAATACAGAAAGCATGCTTAGATAGAATTTTTTTGGTGGAAACAACGGATGAAATAAAAGGAAAGATATATGAAGTTTTAGGTTGGACTGCAGTACCAAATGTTACACTGAAAACGAACCCTGTCCTTTCCTTTTGTGTTATCCCAGTACGTGTTTGTGTACCCTTGTGTATTTGTTTTCTTCCTGTCTCTGTGTAGTTTCATAGAATTTTTTTCTTCTTTTAATATTAAGCTACATTCACTATGATGAGGAATACTGTTATCCTCAAATATAATTGGCATTAATAATATGTTATTTACTTTGTAAAGATATTAGACATTATTCATTCTGTTTAAATGCTCATGTGTGAAGTTGATGTTTCGCAAGTTATTCTGATCTTCTATGTATGTACTCATGTCATAATTCCTGTAACACTGATGTATATGTCTATTTCTATTCTTTTGTAAAGCCTGTACTACAAATGTTATCTATATTGTTATGTTTTTAATGATGTATTTTGTACCTTTGTTATTATATTCTTATGTTATAAAATTGTAATTGTCACCAGTTCATGATATTATTAACTTGTTAGTTACATTTCACTGCACACGTTTCTGTTGGTCATAGTATATGGACAATATGTGAGAAGTAGGGACTGATAGTGTTTGCACGTGTGTTGGTAATTCAGCAAGGGACTGGATAACAGCATTGCTGGTTCTAAGGACAATTAAAAGAAAAACTTTCTGAGTGCACAAGTGGTGGTTTATGGACTTCCTATATTCTCTGCAAGAATCTTCGATGGTGATTGTGCACCTGCACAGTCGCAACGGATGGCTGCTGGCCGTCTATACCAGGACTACAGTGGGTCTGTTCTGTGATGACCTACCTACCAATATTCTTCCAAACTACGACTGACTCTGCTGTGGGTTTGCTCTGTTGTGGCCCATTACCTGTCAGCATGTCAAGAGTCAGCACTGTCTTTCCATTGGACGGACAACACTACTTCTTCAAGACAGCATGGAAATCCACTACTTCTGTGTGCATTTTCTTTTACTGTTCAGACTTTGAAAAAAAAGGAAAAACACTGTCATTTTACTGTGATGAATCAGGACTGTCTTTATAGACTGTGAGAAAATTTTAGCTTTTGACCAACATTGTATCAATAAGTGTGTGCATTTTATATCTTTGTTACTGTAATTGTGAAAAATTTTTGTCAAATCTGTATTGGCCAGTGCCCAACACCATTTGTAAAAATTTTTTGTGGGGAGCATGGGGGCTATGTAAGTAAGCTGTTTATGTTTTCTCTATGTAAGTAGGCTGTTTATGTTTTCTTATTGGCAACGTTACGTAGCGCTCAATATGAAAATCACTGGCTGTGCTGTGTGCAGTCTGTGGCTGCTTTGCATTGTTGCAATACTCGCCATTGTAGTGTTAGGCAGCTGGCTGTGAACAGCGCGTAGCGTTGCGCAGTTGGAGGTGAGCCGCCAGCAGTGGTGGATGTGGGGAGAGAGATGGCGGAGTTTTGAAATTTGTCATGAACTGCTATATTTATATGTGATGATATTAAGGTAAATACATTGTTTGTTCTCTATTAATATCTTTCATTTGCTAACTATCCCTATCAGTAGTTAGTGCCTTCCATAGTTTGAATCTTTTATTTAGCTGGCAGTAGTGGCGTTCGCTGTATTGCAGTAGCTTGAGCAGCGAAGATTTTTGTGAAATAAGTGATTTGTGAAAGGTATAGTTTAATGTTAGTCAGGGCCATTCTTTTGCAGGGATCTTTGATAGTCAGATTGCGTTGCGCTAAAAATATTGTGTGTCAGTATAAGCACAGTCTCATATATAAATTGTTTAAAGGGGAAGTTTCATAGTTTGTAAGTCGTATCAGTTTTCCTCCATGCTTTGCCAATGTCTCTTCTCTTACTGCCTCTTCTTATATTTCGTTGTCACTGCCACTGTCTCCACAACAAAAATTCTGGGGGGTGAAGGGCTGGGGAAGGGTCAACTTATCTTTTCCCCTATACCAACGTGCTTAAAATTTCGCTCCAAAATGCACCCTCTCCTATACCTGTGTGTTGAAGTTCGCCAGTCTGGGAGGGTCTAGACCTCGAAGCCTATATATGGCGTCCGCTGATCTGTCTTTTTCATTTCCACTGTTCCCTCTTACTTTTCCTCCCATTCCTTCTGCCTATATGCATCTCTCTTTAGCTTTTTCTGCTGCTGTCTCTCACCGACTATCAATGTCTCCTCTCTGTTTGGTTGCCACTGCTATTGTCTTTATCCGTCTCTTTCACTGGCATTTCTCTCTGTACCAGTATCACTATCTCCTCTCTATTTCTCTCCTAGTGGCACTATCTGCTCTCTTTCCCACCGTCACTGTCTTTCTGCTATTCTCTTTCAGGACAAAAAAGCGCAGACATGTTCGTATGCCGATATTTTTGGTGAGGAAGGCGGAATGAGGATTGAGGCAGCTCATTCCCCACTTACCTATCAGATTCTTTTCAAGAACAAACAAGTGCGCATAATATAAGGCTAACACAAAATTATTTGCTCTTTTTTCAATACTCCGAACATCGATGGCAATTAACCTAAAACGTCCGGTTTATTATTTGTAACGTAAAAGAGTGAAAAAGATATTACGAATATTCTTAGGCATGTTAAGAACCTTTTTAGCCCATTTTATTAGTGTCGTAGCACTATGCGCATATTTGGATAGTGGTGAAGTGCCCATAGTACAGAGACACTGGGTCATAAAAATTTATGGCTGAGAAGTGCTGATGAGAAACATAGTTTCGTGATTTCAGAACTCTTTCCATGTGTCTGCAACGTCTATTAAACATACGTTTACGCCTCATACCGGATATAACGTGCATATTTGACTGCTTAAGTACGACAAGTTTGCACCTCTCGATCTTGAAAACAGATAATGTCATCGAAAAAAGTTAAGAAATTCCCCGAGAATGTCGTCTGTGCAAACTTTTCGACGATCTACCATGAACAGAAATCAATAAAGTTGTTATCATCATTGTAGTTCTTCGGTAATCGCTCATTAACAAATGGTATTTTTATAAGCCACTTTAGGTCCACCCTAGACTACACCTAATGCAAAAGAGCCGTGAGATTTGCTAAATTTTCCAGGGCTGTATAAAGGGTGTAATGTTAAAATTGTGACCCTGTACTGTAGGATATCTACAATATGCCAATACTTCCGACAGATATGCAAACGGTCGCCAGGTCGAGGGCTACCCAAAACAGTTGACCCAGATCAATAAAATCCGAGATACGACCCCCTGAAACATGATTTTTTGGGCACGGCCGTTTAGAACATATTGATTCCATACACGACAGTGCATAGACCGATTGCATATGTGAATATGTTTTGTGTGTAACAAAAAATTATATTTCTTCTATAATTCATCAAAATGAGCATTTGTTGGGTATCTTCAATACTCCCAGAATTACATTATGTTTAAATCATGCCAAACCTACTTTAAAATAAGAATAAAATTAGGTTGCTGTGTTGCTGTATTTGGAGACGGGGCCCAATCACACATATTGCCCATGACTCAACCCTGCCTCTCAGCGGTTCTTGACATCAGTAGCGTCTTCTCCCGTATTGAGACAGTGAAGCTGTTTCCCAAAACATGTATGCGTTAGTTCAGAGTGAATGCAGTTGCTAATGATTTGAAAGTCGTTTAATAGCGCTACAATATCTCTCCTACAAGAAATGATAATAATTCTGTGACACAGTGTTTCTACAAGCAGCAACACAAGCACGTATGTTGACTTAGGCCGTGTCCTACGTGAGCGACACAAGCGAGCGACAGCGAGCGACTTCTGGATATGCAACACTCAAGCGACAAGCAGCAACATCGGACGAAAACCTTGGGTGTCCTGCGTGCGGGCGGGCATGTCGCACTACTATATGGTTGCTTAGAGCGAACCAGCTGTTTCTATAAAACGGCGTCCTTAACTTATAGAAAACTGTAGCTGGAGAGTAAGGCTACACAATTAGGTTTACTTAAGAAAATAAAGCTAAAAGGAATGCTGTGCATGAAATTTACAAAGAGAAGAATCCCCATGGAGAATCGTCAACTACGAAGATCACCAGAAAAGTTCTTCGAATACAGGTGAATAAGCATTCGACTATCTCATCAATAAATTAAATACGAATGTCCTTTTACATGATCAAGAACTTTTAACAGCTAATAAATGCAGAGGAATTACTATCACGTGACTATCTACGCTAAACATTAACATAAGTACATAGATTAATGGCCGTGAACACTGGCTGGATGTGGTGTAGGGGTAGCGTATTCAGTTCAAAATTATGTGTGCGGAAAAAGTCCTAGGTTCGATTACTGCCTAATCTTATATTTTTACTGACTCAGTTACGATTCAGTATACTAAGTTTTATGTATACTATTTACACTGCATCGCTAAGTATATTTTAAGGTCTTGCCAAAGAACTTGATCTTCACACCTATCTCAGTAAATCACACACATTTAATTCCTAATAAATTACAATGAACCGTGAAATTTTACAGATACCTGATTTTGCGAACGTAATTCATCAGCAGTCAATGTTAGGTCAAGCGCTTCAATTACCCTAAATAGTCTGTAAAAGTAAAGCTTACAAAATTTTTTAAAAGATAGTCGAACGTGTGTGTAATGATTTGTCTAAAGGTATGAAACAAAAAAAATATTAGGGAAACGTTAGGTGCACCTAATTTTCTATCCATGATTTCGCATACCATTCAAAGGCACATGGAACGTTTCTCTGATCTAATTATTTCTTTTACACAAATCATTTCAAAAAAATCGTCCGAAGCTCGTGGTAATTCGGTAGCGTTCGCGCTTTCCGCGCAAGGGGTCCCGGGTTCGATTCCCGGCGGGGTCATGGATGTTCTCTGCATCGAGATGACTGGTCGTTGTGTGTCTTTCATCATCATTGACCCGAAAGTCGCCGAAATGGCGTGAGCTAAAAAGGACTTGCAATTTTGGCGGCCGAACACCCCGTATGGGGTCTCCTGGCCAACAATGCCGTACGATCATTTCATTTCATAAAATATTTATTCCATTTTTGAATTTCAAGTTTTATTCAGAAGGCATGATCTTACTGACTCCTCGTTTGTCTTCCTAACGTACCTCTTTTGAAGGAAGCCTTTTTGACATTTAAATGCCGCACTAATGCATCTTTTTATGTGTAAAATAAGTAGGTCTTGAACTGATGGCATTTTTGACACTTCATTTACAGCAGCTTCTCGTGAAATATTTCAATTTTTCCTCATCTTATTAATGAAGTTTTTGTTCATTACCCTGATTACTATCAAGCAGTTAAATATTTTCTGGCCAAACTAGACCTCATGCTGGTCACTTTGATACGCCGTTTACCTGTTTCTCTCCTTTTGTTTGGCTGTGAAAATTTAGACAAAACCTCATGGTGTAAGTTATAGAGAATCTTGATTTCGCTCTGCTCACATGTTTACAAAACCGTATCGAGTGTTAATAATATGATAAACTAGTCCTTTCTGCGAGCTGTCATTTCCAAACTTCGTCGTTTCGATATCTTGAACCTTTTGTGAGATACGACGATTTTTACGACCAATTGATTCCCAAAGCGCCACGCGCAACCCGTTCGTGGATATAACCACCAATATGTCAAGAATGAAAAGAGATATCTTTCCTGTCTCAACTTTAAATACAATTAAGAATACATTTCATACGCTATAATGTATGGCCTTAAATGAAATATACGGAAAGGCTACACAATGTGATTTTACCTCTGCAAATTCTTAAAAATTTCGTGCAGCCATGTACTCAATTTCATGCAGCACAGTAACTATGACGAATAACTAAAATAAATTCTGATCTTCATCATTTAAGCATATCAAGCTATAGGTTGCAGAAGAATCAAATTTTTTCACCGAGTAGTTTTCTTAAAATCGGATGTTAAGTAATTCACAGCTGCCGTCGCGTCCGTTCCACTGCTTTGCCAAGAAGAGACGTGGCTATCGCTCTGTGTCGCGCGTGCTGCAACGACAAGATTCAAACACGTTTGAATTGAAACATCGCCAGTTGCAGCGGGAGACAGGCAGCGACACACATGGTACTACGTAGGACACTTCCGGAACAATACCTGCGGTTGTGTTTTATCGCATGAAGCTGTTGCCCGCTGTCGGTTGCTTCTGTCGCTCTCGGGGGACACGGCCTTACTTTACTCAGTTCCCAAAACAATTACTGGCATGCAAACTATTTTTCTTAACTCTATTAAATATTTCATCAGGCTCCAACCATACGCCACGGTCCGTACACTTAATCGGTAGAATGACTTTCTTATCAAAAATTACTGTTTCAAATCATGACAAGATGGTGGCCCCCACCTTGAGGTTCATTTAAGTAAAGTACGAATTTAGGTAATCGTCTTTCTGGTAAATCACTATGCCAGACTTATTCTTAATATTAACTGTATTATTCCTCACAAAAATTAACGCAAATTACAAACTAGGAGATCCTATTCATACTCGTATTACTCTCTACAAAGCTAAACTATCCAGTACCACTCATACAGAAACAGATCTAGCAAATATTTTAATTGTAACATGGAAGAATGAAAGACACAATAGAAAGGATCCATAAACCAGATTCCAAGTACTTAACACTTCGCAATATTTTCAAGCCTACTCACTACATTCGGATATGCAGGAGGACATCGGCGCACAAAATGATAGGAATGGACCATCTGACTAACCTCAAGCAGCAGGACACACCTTAGCACAGTGTATGAACTGGAATGATCTCACCAGTCATCTACTGTGGGGTACAAACTGCTCAAAACCCATAACCCTTTGTCAAACGAACATTATGTCATCAGATTACATACTCCCTCAAATACAACTACTGAATCAGACACGTATTAACATTTGAAGGCACTGAACTACGAATGTAACGCTGCTCTCACCTAACTTCCGACCTACGAAACTCATGACATTCTCATTCGCCAAAACGCGCGATAGGTTAATGCCACACCGCTGACCAAAGACCTCTTTAGTAAAGCTCGTTTCAAAGTGTTGTGTTAACAATTATCACAGGAAATATATTAGCTGCTAATGACTGATCATGTTCATCTCGAGGGCGACGTAAGACGAGTGTCCGGGTGCTGCACAGATCAACCTTCTATGGGATGTATGTATTACACTTTACGAAATGGACGTCGTCGACATTCAAAAAATACGTAGAACAAATCATTAACTTGCACCGTGAACACTGAATGAGAAATGGCGCGCCACAACCATCACAAATGATCACGCCATCCAGATCGAAGGCGAAATCCTTGGGCGTTACAAGTCGTGAAGAACATTCAGCTAGGTATCCACTCTTAAAGAATGCATAAATAATCATCTTGGTGCAAGAGAGCGATGAGAACTGACGGAATGTGATGGCAAGTAACCGAATCTGGAACAGTCTGCCATGGAGCTTTTCGTAAAACTGGCTTAGCTGCAAATGGTGCGATAATATGTTTTATATGCACGGGAAAATGAAACACCGAGATGTTGAATTTGTCCAGTGGTTCCAATTGACATGTTACTGCAATGTCACACACTTTTCACGAGGGATAGTTTGCTCTAAAGGAGTATGATTTTTATACGCAGATCAGGAATCAAGCAAAAGCAAATTATTTTGACCAGCTATTGTCCAAAAGCAGTGCTCGTACCAGAGATCTAGTTGTCTTATGCCCGTTTTCCAACTCTTCCTTGCTGTGACGTACGTATTGCCTTTGTCCTCGTAAGTTCATGTACACGAGAAAGAATCGTAAGGGGAAGCTCACCTCCAACAGATAGCTTCCAAATTCTCGCAGCGCAATGAATAACAGCCAGTTTCCCATCCAGATTAACACTTGCATAATTGTATACGAATACGGTTAAGGTATTAACGTTGGTCGATCTTGATTCAACTGTCTTGACACCTCTGATTTCCTAGATTTCATTCATATGCATTTCCTCTTCAAATCCCGGTTGCTTGGAGCTGAAAACAAATTCGTTACTGGACGATGGGGTACGTTTGTTTATCTCATATTCAAATTTTCCGGCCGATTCCACAGTTTGCTTTGCATCGTCCAGTTGAAGCGTTGTTTGAAATTTCGTTATCTTAATTGTGTAGCACTCCTTGAAATTAATCAACCATCCACTCATTCCCTAGAAATCACTGTAATCTACACTCATGTTCATAAATTAAGGATAATGCTGGTACATGGTGAAACAACGCTCTTGTGTGTGGTTTACAGGTTTAAATCACCTTGGAGTATGGCCACGCATTGCATTTGACCAGTGGTCATCGCACGGTGGCGCTGGCAGCAGTCCACATACGCAGAGGTGTGTTGGTGCATGTCAGAGCATGGTGCAGCGAGTAAGTGTGCAGATGTTTTCAGAAATGCTAATGGTGATTGTGTGTTGAACATGGCTCAAAGAACACATATTGATGACATCATGAGGGGTAGAATACTAGGGCGACTGGAGGCTGGTCAAACGCAGCAGGTCGTAGCATGGGCCCTCCGTGTGCCACGAAGTGTGACCTCAAGATTATGGCAACGATCCAGCATACAGGAATCGTGTCCAGGAGCTACAGTGCGGGACGTCCGCAGTTTACAACACCACAAGAAGAGCGATATCTCACCAGACGGCCACAGAGTACTGCAGGTAACCTTGCTCAGTACCTTAGCGCAGCCACTGGAACAGTTGTCTCCAGACACACAGTCTACAGACGACTTGAGAGACATGGTTTATTCGCCTGGAGATCTGCAAGGTGCATTCCACTGACCCCCGGTCACAGGAGAGCCTGTAAAGCCTGGTGTCAAGAACACAGAACATGGTCATTGGAACAGTGGTCCCAGGTTATGCTCACGGACGAGTACAGGTATAGTCTGAACAGTGATTCTCGCTGGGTTTTCATCTGGCGTGAACCAGAAACCAGATACCAACCTCTTGATGTCCTTGAAAGGGATCTGTACGGAAGTCGTGGTTTGATGGTGTGGAGTGGGATTTTGATTGGTGCACGTGCACCCCTTCATGTCTTTGAAAGAGGAATTGTAACAGGTCACGTGTATCGGGACGTCGTTTTGCACCAGTATTTCCGCCTTTTCAGGCGTGCAGTGGGTCCCACCTTCCTCCTGATGGGTGATAACGCACGGCCCCGACGAGCTGTCATCGTGGAGGAGTACTTTGAAATAGAACATATCAGGCGAATGGAGTGGCCTGCCTGTTCTCCAGACCTAAACTCCATCAAGCACGTCTATGAAGCACTCGGTCGATTTACTGAGGCATGTCTTCAAACCCCTAGGACACTTCAGGATCTCCGACAGGCACTGGTGCAAGACTGGGAGGCTATACCGCAGCAGTTGCTCGACCACCTGATCCAGAGTATGCCAACCCGTTGTGCTGCCTGTGTACGTGTGCATGGTGATCATATCCCCTACTGAGTGTATGTCGAGCGCAATTTCATGTGCATAACGTAGTAGGTCACTATTATACATATCCCGTAAATCATACCAAGCGACCTTGAAAGACACAAACACCAATTTTTGTAACAAGTTCGTCTTGTCTCCCTTGAATATCCATACTTATTGTAATGCATTACACAGTCTTGTTACTGCGGATTTACTCCAAATCTTTTCATTATTGTTTTTCTGCTACGTTGTGGATGAGCTTCCATGTACATAATTATGTTTAGAGTCCGCTCCTTGGACAACGATTGTCCTTTACTACATTTCACTGGATACGGTATATGTGCCGCCCTCTCCGACGAGATGATGATTTACGTGCTTCGACACTTTCACTTTTTACGCTCCTGGTGTACGTTGTTCGCACAGTCGAGCGTACACGGCACCACAGAGTCCACTGAGTCATCTTGCCGAAACGCAAATATTTTATCTGTCACTTCTTTCTCACTCTGCAAAATTCCTTGGGTTCTTTTTCTACGAAATGTCAACTTCGGCAGTTGTTGTAGATATAGTGTAACGTTTGCTTTGGAAATGGTTGCAGTTGCTATGCTTTGTATCAACACCGCCAGCGCAGTAGCACTATTGTGAGTTACTCGTTCAATTCAATCAAGCACTTCAATTACGCTCCGTAGCTTCATTAACAGCCAGTATTGTGGTTACATGGTAGACGATATGTGAGGCATCGAAAGCCGTATACATCATTGGCCTTTTGAGACCTCGCACTCAAAGCGTTCCCTATAAGTTTGCGAAGCAGTGGCTGCGCAATGAGTTAGCAAAAGTATCAGATCCGATATATACTGAAAATGGCTGAGTCGATATCTCATAGACAGTTGTGAAATAGGTGTTACAGATCTTGGGAAATGAAAAGTATGCTGTGGTCAAGTATAAGAGCTAGCTAGCACGCAGGCACCGTTGAAATTCTCCAACTTATCAGCCATTGCTATCTTCGGGACTGTGTGGATGCTATTTTCCAAAGTAAGACGATGTTTCCAGACTCTCAAATTCTACACATCAATTTCCGAAGAGATGTTAACTATCCCTCCAGCCTTTGATGGGCTTACCTCCCCAACGCCCAAGACATCAACTACGTTAGGGCAACTTCCTTGCAAAACGTCTTATATAGTATCAAGTCAAAGTATGGTGACACTTTTGGTCACATGATCATGAAGTTACTGCTGGTCATACCATCTACATTTTCTTGTAGATGCAATCCTGTTTTATAAACCTGCGTCACTTTTGCTACTTTGTGTATGCATTAGTTGCGTGGGGGTGCAGAAGCATTGGAAACCATTTTGATGGAATACAAAAAAAATTGAAGAGCTCCCTGGACTTTAGCAGCAGCATGCAGATTGCTATTATCCATTGGACCTGGGCAGAAAGGAAGAGTATGCCGGCATTTTTAAGAAAATGAATGTGTTCGACGCCCTAAACTAAACCACTAATTCTGCCTGCAAGATGACCCCTAACTTTAAAGGAATATCATTCTGAACAACTATATGACTGTTTAACGTGACCGAGCACAAGTTTTCGAGTGAAGATATCGAACCTATACCTCAAGTCAATCTGCAAGCCCTTGGAGTGCGCAAGTTACCAGTAACGATTTTATCGCGTTTACAATGTGCCCTCGTACGCTTCTGCTACAGGCTTTTCCAAGCTGAAGAACATAGTTTTAAGCTTTGATTTAAACTATGAAAAGAATTGTATGTGTTCTAACATGTGGAGGAATGTTTAAGGGTATTAATTCCTAACAAATAGTGCTTTTTTAATATGGTCATTTCTTCTTTCTGTCAGCCGCTTTTCTGTGACATAAATTATAGGATAACTTAAAAAAACAGCTGTATTGTGTGTGTGTGTGTTTGTGTTGCATTTAATAACGCATTGAAATTTGCTTACTGGGGACAATAAGATCATATGGGAGTTGACTAATTTGCAAGTAAACCACACAGACAATGAAGAACGAGAAAAACTTATAAACCGTTTTCCACTTTCCTATAGTTTTAATTAAGCGCATGTAAACTATGCAAAGGTTGCTAATATAAACAGAACCAATGATGATGTATTATACAGAAGTATTATACTGAAGCTAGAGTAACATTAGTTCCTCTCGATTCAGGGCAATGTTCTACTCAGCAACGTCAACTACAGATATTACGGAATTAGGATTGAGTACTGCATTGCATTATTCCACATGTCTTAACGAGAAAATCAATGTATATAACAGAAGTAAACCCTGTATCATTAAAGATATCGACTTTAAAACACATATTAAACACTGGCGTTTTTACTTAATTGTTCTATAACACTTGAAAAATGTAGTTGGCTCACATATTGCCACTACTGGAATCACTTGGACGTTAGCCAGTAATTGTCAACCAATTTTGTTTGATCTGTGTACCACACATATAACTTAACTGAATACAGCCATCCCCTTGCTTTGAGTCAGAGCACCTTTATGTATCTCTTATGCTACAATAATAATTTAGTGTTACGTCTCACATATAAAAGTAATACATGTAAATATAGTAATATGCATGACTGGAAATTAAACATAGGCTATAACTCTTTAAAAACTGTTTTAATTTCATCACTCTCATGTATATGACATTATTAATAGATGGTTATTCTTATTGTTTCATCACAACCGTTTGGCATATGGCAATATTAAGCAAATAATTGTCTTTTGCATAAATTAAATTCAGTGTGGATGTGCGTGTGTTCACATGCTTTTATGAAGTCATCCAACTCAGTGGCCAAGCGAATATACAATTCATACCTGAAACATTTTGCCCTTTTAAACGTGCACTATGTGTATTCTTATAGTCCAGTAGTTTCAGCCCTGTACCACTGAACACTAACTACTGGAGCTGTAAAACAATCACTGCCGCTGCTGGTGGTACTGATGCGCTTGCTGGAGAACCTGAAGATGTCCACCTACTGTGGATTACATTCTGTGGTGAGTCTAATTTCGATGTATGGCAGATTTTCACACAAGTGGCATCAATCTGTTTTATCGAAATGGACATTTCTACTTTGATGTATATTCCGTAGTTGAACTACGGTGGCAAACTCGAGGCGTGGTGTTATTTCTATATTGACCCATTTCGATCAAAAAGCGGTTAAATAAATTTATTTGTTAACAGAAGTATTGCTCTGACAGCTAACTATATGGGGGAGTGGTCATCTTATAAACGCTCACAGAGCCCCTCTCCACGCCGATTGTTGTCTACCAAGCACGAGAGCCCACGTCAGTGTGGAATACTGAGAAGTACTAGTAGAATGAAACCAGTTAGTCCAGAGTGAACAAATTGGATGAAATGGTTTGGCGGTTCTGTCGCAGGAAGTAAAGTAGGTCATAGGCTAAGAAACACAACTCATAGTAGGTCATGAACTGTTTTTATTAACAAGGAAACAGTGATATAGTGGCAATGCTCGGTAAATAATAAAGTTGCAAGTATAAAAAATTCTACAATATACATTTCTCTTTAAATATGATATGTAGTTCAGACATGGATCTGTGACCGGGAACATCACACAGCATGCGTTCTACGAGGGCGTTGTCAAGCGGCACTTTTCCAGTCAGTCAGTGATTCCTGTGTTGGGTCACTATCATTGAAAACGTTGGAATGCAAATAGATTGGGGGTTTGCAGTGTGTTTAGCTTTAATGTGCAATGATACAATATAGCTGCCACACTTCAATACATACATGCCACAGGTTGGTGTTTTGGGGTGAAGAGTAACGGAACCAATGCGAAGAATGTGTAAATTACTTACAGTAATAAACAAATACGTTTACAGATCTTTGATCGGGAATGAAATCACGTTAAATCTTCGATTTCATTGTGGTTGACCGACGAAGCAGGTTCAGGAATATGTATGGTTCAGGGGATTATGTCGGAAGCTTCAACAGGCTGCTGGGATCTTATCAGTATGGCAAAATCTATTCAGGGATCTAATCTAGCTCAGAAGATGAAGATGCTTTTGTCACTAAACTCTATTAGGTAAATTTTAAGAAACTGCTGAAGACAGTGACACAGTCAAATATTAACCATAATCATCACAATAATAAAATAAAAGAGAGATTGGGGCGTATACAGAAGCATGTTGATAACCTTTTTTTTTCCTTATCAATATATGAGAGTGAAATAGGACAGAAATTAGGCAATACTGTGATGACACACTCTTTACCATGTACTGTACAATGGCATACAGAGGGTGTGTTTAGATGTAAATAGAGATGTTCGTGTACAATACCCTTATGTATGAAACGACGGTAGTGCTAGAAGAAGGTAGCGTTTTGCAAAGAGCCAAAGAGTAATAGAGAAGCTGGAAGTATAAATATACAGCAGGTACAAAGGGAAAGACATATACGATTGAGATATTGATCGAAACATGAGTAGCCACAACATACCTAGGGGGAACCATTAAGAGTGGTCAATAGCGGAATGACTACATAAAGGAGAAACATCTGTTACATTACTCCATTTTATTTGGAGGAATCATAGGAATATGTAATTCACGACGAAAGAAGAAGTGGCTTGCAAAACACTTATTCAACGGATTTTTGGGTACTGCTCGTTAGTCTGGAACGAGTCCAGGTTTGCATTAATAGAAGATCCAGAGCCAGCTCGGTTAGCAGTTCGGTTTAACGCGCGGCTTTCCGGAGTGGGAAGGAGCTCCTGGTTCCAGGCACGAATCCGCCCGGCGGAACTGTGTCGAGGTCCGGTGAGCCGGCCAATCTGTGGATGGATTTCAGGCGGTTTTCCATCTGCCTCGGCGAATACGGACTGGTTCCCTTTATTCCGCCTCAGCTACACTGTGTCGGCGAGTGCTGCACAAACAAGTTCTCCAAGTACGCGTACACCACCATTACTCTACCACGCAAACATAGGGGCTACACTCGTCTGGTGTGAAACGTTCCCTGCGGGGGGGGGGGGGGGGGGCACCAGAGGCCGAACCGCACAATAACCCTAAAAGAGTGGTTCGGAATGGGGCGGCGGAGGGGTGAAGTGGACTGCGGTAATCGTGGGGTTGTGGACCACTGCGGCTGCGGCGGGGTCGGAGCCTCTCCGTCGTTTCTAGGCCTCCACTTAACATACAATACAATAGAATAGAAGAGCCAAGAAAGAGTGGCACACATTCAGTCGTACATTTGGTGTGACTCGACGGTAGTCACTGCGAGACAGGTGTTGCCCTTAAGGAGATGTTTTACTCCTGAAAATCAGAAAAGGGAAAGTATGTTGTAGGCTGTGTATTACTTCCTCCCTCACACGTCTCGGAAAATGACTGCAAAGAGAAATCATACTACAACCCATGAAGTGGTATGATGGTGTTGGGTATCTACATTTGGATATATGCACTGAGATCAATAGCCAATGCTCCTACTGAGTCATCTGTCCACGTCTAAAACACGAACCACTCTCACAGCTCCAGCTAGTTCAATTTTCAGCAATATCATTGTTCCAGATGTGCTAGGCCGGTGCAGGTTCGCAGGAAATTCTCTACGATGTTTGACAAGTACGAGAGAGATACTGGCAAGATTGCTACTGTGAGGTTGCGCGACAGGTTGGTCTGTGTGGCAACATTGGCAAGGACATCGCCTATGAAATGTAATTTCCGTGCAGAAGTCATAGAAACCCGCCAATTTTGTAGTTGTAGAAGCTGTTTACCACTTTAGAAAAATGACGATGGATTAGTACTCTGATGTACGGATGCTGAATTATTATGTAATAATTAACAGAAGAGAAGTGCTGGAAACAATAAGCAAAAGCACTTCAAAATCAGGATGACGGGAGTTAGGGATATAGATGCAGAAAGTCTTGCATTGGCGAGAATACAGGAAATGGTAGTACCACACTGCCATACTGTAACTTATGTTCTTATACAAATGACAAGAAAAAGTACTCTTCATGGACATGATGATGTGTATATTGCTTATCGATTCTCATTTGCTAATTGCCAGAGATGGGTTAGTTGTATGGGGTGGTAATATCAAATTTTATGTGTTACGCTTTGGACGTTGGGAGTACAGTGTATCTTTCATGTTCTAATGTCCCTGTTAGTACACATGGACTAGATGAGTATCACACTTGACAAACACGGGACCGCTATAATAGAATGACTACATAAAATTGTATTTCAAAATCATTTTGTTCATAATGGGAAACAAAGCAATGTTTTCAACTGATAATGGGCGTTGCATGAGGGACATGATAAGGGGCACTAGGGTGGGTCGAATCCACTACAAATTCCGACAACACAAATTTCTTATAACTGAAGACATCCACGGAAGGTCAAAACAACAGGCACGTGATGACTATTAGGAAAAAGGTCTGTACCCTTTAACACTACATAAATTAGGGAAGTTACTTGCCATTGTGGGAACGTCATTTCCTAGCGTCAAATACAGTTGTTGTCTGGGGTAGCTGAGTTTTATGTTCAACTTCGTCTGTTCAAAATAAGCAGCAGAGAGAAGATATCAACTCTCTTACATGAGAAGGGCAATGTGACATTGACAAGAATACTGCGAACCACTGGAAAGCATTTTGAGGAAATACATAAACCATTTTACAGCCGAAAAATTCTGTACGTGACTATGCAGTTATAAACGAGTTTGGAAGCCTTGTTGTGTGTGATGTGCTGTAGACCCTGCTGTCTTTAAACAATGTGTATATATTCTGTTTATGCACAAGCACGCTACAACAAGACGGCGTACACGGCATGAAATGCGTCCGCTCGTGATTGCTCAGCCATCAGAGAATGACGAGTTTTAGCACACAGTACAACCGATGTAGAAAATATTACTGTATAGGTCATGTTACAGAAAAATATCTCAGAGTGACGGAATGTTAATAACACCTCATATCTGGAAATGTGCGCAACGACTAATGGATGAGTTATACAAAATTATTAGTGTGTGTTTAAAACTTGTGACTTCCTCCCTCTGTGCATGGTGACGCAAACACAGTGGCTGATTCTTCCAGGTGAGCGAACTGTGGGTTAATGGTTTATGAAGAAATGCGCCCATGTGCAGTCATAGCGGCACGAGCCATCACTACAGTAGTACAGCCATGGACCGGTGCCTGCGTCGCATCTCACCTATGTCCTTCAGACACAAAGCAACAGGCATCCCGAGCATATCACGGCGTAGGCACCGGCGGCGCTGGGAGTAGAGCGGTGGCTGCCAACCCTGCCATGGCTGTCGGATCATTAGCGACTCTGGAGGCGATGACACACTCGACTCCTATTCGCATTTTTTGTTTGTTTTAAATAATTCACATACTTTTCCCGTTCCACTCCAGGTATGAAGGACATCTATTTGCGTCTGAGGCTGCAGCTTTGAGCTATACGGTTTTAAACCTGGAGTGAATGGATATTTTTCACAAGCCCAGTGCTCTGCTGAGTCAGAGATGTTCGCTTAAACATTTTAAGGCTACGGTATAATTCGTTCATAATTGTTAAGTATCTTTTAGTACAGTAGTGTCAAGTATCTAAGGTTTAAATAAATTGTTAAACAGGTTCAAATGGTTCAAATGGCTCTGAGCACTATGGGACTCAACTGCTGAGGTCATTAGTCCCCTAGAACTTAGAACTAGTTAAACCTAACTAACCTAAGGACATCACAAACATCCATGCCCGAGGCAGGATTCGAACCTGCGACCGTAGCGGTCTTGCGGTTCCAGACTGCAGCGCCTTTAACCGCACGGCCACTTCGGCCGGCTGTTAAACAGGAAACCATGGAATGACAGTGTAGTTTGTATGTAGCCACAGTGTATTTGTTTAAGTAATGCATTGTGGTAATTGTTAAAGATTAAATGTCTTGTATTTGTGTGTGGTTTTTGATGACCATCTTCTAAAGTAGTTGATAGTGGGTATTTGAAGTGGAGGACTAGAGGAGAAGAACGGGAGGTGGCCATTTTTAATTATAAATTTAGTAATAATGTAATAAGTTAAGCTTACTTAAACGTAACTTAACAGCACAACTGTAGTTCGTTCACTTAAGGATAACAGCGCAATTGAGCTACTGGGTGGATTTGTTGGGACCTTGAGTATCACGTGGCGTTTGTTTTCGTAAGGGTCATAAATGAGTGGTCCCACATGAACTTTGTTCCACTACTAATACATAGGTAAATCGTGTGGACTTCACAGTTGGGTGTGAAAAGATCCAATTACGTTGCACATTTCATGCCTTTGGAGTAGCACTGGGTGCGAAAAATTTAGTACTTTTTGGAAGTCGCAGTTTTTTTTTCAACTTTAACCGTTACTTATGGGGTTACGTGAAGAGAGGGGCGAGGGTTTCGTTATTTCTTGGCTTCCCCAATACCGGTTCCTTTACTGGGCTACTACCTCCATTTCCTTCCAACGTCTCACAGATTTCTAAATAATTTATTAAATGGGCCCTTTTGCAAGTCAGTTGGTAGCTCGCGTATATAGCAGAAACAAATCGAAGAATTCATACAAGGCCGTCACGAGGCTTTACTATCTAGAACAGAAAAAATGTAAATATTTCTGTTTCCTGTGCCTAAGCCAGAACCGTGATTCAGCTTTCCTGAGAGTGTGTATATTGTCAACTGGAGGAAGTTCAGTACACCTACTGACAAGTTACGAGGACACTGTTGAACCCTGAGTTACGGAAACATTATCATTAACATTTAATTGATGTAAATTATTACTTTAAAAACGTTGCAAATGTTGTTTCGCAGGTAACACAGGCAGGAACAATCAGAAACTTCCGGCTAAGGCTATCCCACTACATTTTAGTTCACCTACATGTTACTCTTGTCACTTATTATACAAACTTACAGACACATCCCAGAAATACTAAACAGATAAATAAATGACTGTAGCGTACTTACCTAAGCCAAGGTACTTCTCCATGGGTACTACTACATTTGCATGAAATTTCTATTGATTCTCAGGTGTACTCAGACAATTTCGTTGAACATCTAGGACATGTCCTTTCTTGATCAAATCGCAGCCAAGGTTAATCTCTAGGACAGAGGGATGTTTTGGGCTCTTGTTCGCATTGTGCTCAACTCCACGATTTTGAGTTGAGCGAGAAGGCTTTTGCTACACCCCGCATACCCAAGTAAGGTTACGTCCCCTTCTTCTCATACTTACCATAATAGTTAAACACTTTACTTCTACTTTTAATAGAAGTTTCTTTTTTAAAACAACTAATAACAATTAGTTGAAATCAATCAATGAACTATTTATTTGCAATTTAGGACTATTTGGAAATACAATCTTTTCCCACAGTTGCTTCATTCAGAATCTCCTTTCCTCGTGGATTGTGGGATGGGAGGGGGGGGGGGGTGATGGTTTGGAGAGGGGATGGGGAGAGGGAAACTGATGTTCATGTCCATTCGTTGACATATCCTGTGCGTAAAGAGAAACCCCCTATATTAGCTGCAAAGTGTAGAGGGACACAACTTTGAAGATATATTCTGAGGACTGTGGATTTCTTGGAAGTAAACAGCCTTGTTTTGGTGAGAGAATAATCTACAGTTCAGGTCAAGGCTTAGGTTATTGTGGAAGGTGCTAGTTTGATTGTAAGTTGGCGAAGCTAACGGTAGTGGCAGAGTGGCAGCAACACATTAGTGTCTTGGGTTCGGCAGAGAAATCAGAAAATTTCATCTTCATTCAGCTGTCACAAACTCAGGAAAGACTGTCATTATTCATTTGTAAGAGCCAGAATTTCCATGCTTTTGGAGCCGTGTGTATTGCAGGAGGTAACTGCCGGAGGAAGTATAATGTTTATTGACTGCTTAAGCAATGCTCTTGAAGTTTAGCAAATGAGTCTTGTAAATGAAACTCTCCACAATGCAGCATCATCTTCATGTAACATTTCCCACTGCAGTTTATTTGCTGTTCGTCTTTGCATCTTCCCTGTGTCTTATTATTCCCATTCTTAATTTTAACTATAAGAATTTTGTTTTAGCAGTGCAACATAATAACAGTCCGTCTTTTTTAAAACGTATTATGTGTGTATTTCCGTGTCATGTGTTGCAATACCTGTCTACTGTACGGCCTAGCTTTCATCTGTTTTCTCCCCTAACCCTAACTTTTACTTTGGATTTAGGTTTTATTTTTAATAGAATTCTCTTGTCTCTGAGACACTGTTACGATGCATTTTACGGTCTTTGACGTATAATTTCCTGTTTTATGTGTTCTGACTTAACGTAATTTTGCATCTACAATTAGGTTGTTCAAAGCGTTCAGCACTGCCTCGTGGAACTATTCACAGTAACTGGTGGCCCTGTCTGTTACTTTGTACATAATGTCTTAGTTTGTCACTTAGTTGTACTCTGATGTTGCTACTTGTACACGACGCCAAACAGTGTGTATGAAATTTTCTGTCTGTTCATTTTAATTTTTGTTCTTGTAAACTTTTGTCAGTTTTATTGCATGGTAATTATTTTAAAAAATGCCGTATCCCTCATGTCTTTCCACCGATTTTCTGAAGATAAGTTTAGTCGAAACGCTTCAATAAGGTTGAGTTGATGAACACCCCTGATTAAATTTTCCTCAATCAACCATAACAGCAGTGAATAGAAAAAGATCCTCTAAGCAGCGACATGACTTTAATCACAACTTAATTCTGAGGGTAGTAGCTGTTAATTTTTCTCACTTTTGTGAAACGCGCAGCTCTGAAGCGTGGTGTAATGTCAAAACTACTGCTTTTATACCTCTTCATGCAAAAATATAAACATTTGGGAGCATAGGCTCCCGCAAGGGGTAGTTGGGTGTAAAGAGGTTCAGAGCGAGCATTAGTTCATTCCTTAAATGTGTCCGTATCGACTTTTTTCCAGCTATTCACGTTTAAAACTAATCGTGCTTTCGAAACTCTGAGTGTATACTTATCAACCGTTTAAGATATAGTGACTTTTGGGTACTTCCGATCAAATTTAATTCTTGAGGAACACACGTTCACAGATTCACCTAATCAGTTGTATCAATAACGGTATTTCTAGAATCTTTGCCGATCTTGGATAAATCTCTGCCGATGCACCTGTTGAGGTGGGAAAATTAGTGAGGAAAATCGCACCGATACACAGTTATCCACATCAGTTCTTAAAAATATAAGTAACTTCCATTTACTGTTGTTTACAAGGCAATTGTTCCTTATTTTAAAATAAGTCTTAGCGAAAATGTTCCTGAAAACGTGATACGTTTTTGAAATTATTCCTTTCACTTATTTACCGCAACACATGACTTAGGAGAGAACAGTCATTCTCAGATGCTTCTTTTTTGTTTTTGGTGCTTATGAACGTCGTTTCAAAGTCATCAGAAACAAAAGATGAAATTCTGAACGGCAATAGCAAACGTTAAATCAGATTGTTGTTGTAAGGAAGCTCTGCATAGATTGAGTAATTATGAATTAATGTCTCTTTTATCCCACATGCAGTGGTCCTACAACCAGGGGCAATAAATACCTTAGATTAATAGTAGACGTCTATGAATTTCAATAAACGTAACTTAAGGCACTTTGAGAGTTCCCATTTTACTTTTTTTTTGTTTTGTTTTGTTTGCATGTTCATGAACTTTCTCTCGATGCGTAATATATACGTGTTCATCGGACATCAGATGTTTCGTACGGATACTCATTATTATCAGTTTCTGTTTAGAGTGTAGGACTTAAGAAACAGACAATGTTACAAACACGTCACATTTGTCTACAGCGACTAAATCTACTTTCTAGGCTCTGTAGGGGCTGTCTGAAACGTATCCAGTAACAAAATGATGAAGCATACAAAAGGACTGAAAAGGTATTCAGTTAAATAATTGGGATTGTTGTATGTAGTAATGATATAAACATTTCAGGCTTAATCAATTAATGCAAATGTTTCTGGAAATGAAACGTTCAAGTACTTCTTTCCTTATTCATACTCTAATTAAGAATAACAAGCTGCTACACATCACGTACGTCGCGTTTCAAATACCTAGAACAAGTAACAATATGTCGCTCACAATTAATCAAGGACTAGTTATATACAGAAAAAGTAACGGATTCATTGTCAGTTTGTAGATAATATTCCGATACGAAGGCACACACATCCTGAAAGAAATTCAGCTCTAACAAAGCCCGAAAGCAGGCGGCGGTCCTTCCACAAACGTTCAACGTTAAGTGAAAGCATGGAGCCCATAACTGTGGCCTAAGGGATTAGCACTCGGCCGTAACCTATGGGATTTCCAGGATTACAGAGAGAATTCACGCTGGCTGGGCCAGGTACGGAACTGGCTTCGTTAGGTCACGCGGGCTACGTTTCAGCTGTCGCAGGCTCTTCGTCTTGCAGGCTACAGCTGTAAAGCGCAGCTGTTAGCAGATTTTAAAACTAGTACCTCGAAAATTCAGCGTACATTTCTTACAGCTTCCAGAATAAATATTTTATTGCATTCCTCGTTCATCCATATTTAAATAGGATGATGGTGGGACATCAGCTGGTATAATTTTTTTATTGAAAATTAAACTCCTCCAACTGTATTTAAGATTTCATATTTATTTGGCTACTAGTTTCGATGTTGCGTCAACGTTATCTTCAGGCCCGTACACTTTGATAATTTCATTTGTGTGTGGATGACTGCTAGAAATACACGGTGAGACCAATACGTGCTCCACATGGAGGGCGGGCAGTAACTTGTGTGCATTCGTCTGTCGATCTTTGGTTTTCAATTTATTTAATTTTAAAATCAGAACCACTGTTGGACCCCCTGTACAGTGCCTGGAAACAGCGTCATAGTGTTACAGCCTTTATTCGCCAGTTGACTTACACATATACACGGTTACCCGATAAATCAGTCTAATTTAGAAGCCGTAAATTCAGCTAAATACCAGGGTATTTCAATTACGAACAATTAATATTGGAAGGAACGCATAGAAAATGTTGTGGGGAAGGCTAACCAAAGACTGCGTTTTATTGGCAGCACACTTAGACAATGTAACAGATCTACTAAGGAGTCTGCCTACGCTACGCTTGTCCATCCTCTTTTAGAATACTGTTGCGCGGTGTGGGATCCTTACCAGAGAGGACTGACTGAGTACATCGAAAAAGTTCAAAGAAAGGCAGCACGTTTTGTATTAGCGCGAAATATGGTAGAGAGTGTTACAGAAATGATACAGGATTTGGGATGGACATCATTAAAAGGAAGGCATTTTTTGTTGCGACGGAATCTTCTCACGAAATTCCAGTCACCAACTTTCTCCTCCGAATGCGAAAATATTTTGTTGACACCGACTTACATAGGGAGGAACGATCACCAAGATAAAATAAGGGGAATTAGAACTCGTACGGAATGATATAGGTGTTCATTCTTCCCTCGCCCTATACGAGATTGGAATAATAGAGAATTGTGTAGGTGGTAGGCACTTAAATGTGATTTGGAGAGTATCGATGTAGATGAACAATGGCAGTCCAATTACACTGCCCTGGCGTGCACAGGCGCTACATTTGATTCTGACGAAACGCCTGAGTTAAGAGGTGCATGAACACCACCCGGTTCCGTAGGCGAAGTAGCTAACGCACTTCTTGTGGAGGTGGTCGACTCGTTGGTAAGCCGGGTCCAGTTCTGGTGGCGCAAAATTTTCGTTATTTGGCCGGCAAGGGGGAAAAGGTGGCAGCGTAAGTTTTGTGATCTGCAGACTCCGCGCCAGCGTCCTAGATTAAATTCGAGACTTCACTCTGGCGTCGCATGAAGTGACTGAATGTGACACTTTTTATGGTGATCCGTCAGTTGGATGGGGACGTTAAGCTCGTCGCCCCCAAAGGTGGTGTTCGGGAGGACTTAGTTTGCCAGGATACGGCAATTACATAATCTCTCCCATCCTGCGCAGTATTACTGTAGGAGCGTCGAAGTGAATAATGAAGTACTAGCGATTGCATCTAGTGTTGCCGAAGATGTGAATTCGAATGTTGCGTTACAGAATGTGTGTGCTTGCCACCAAGATCACAACGACACACGAGGCAGCACCCGCAGTACCACTCAGTACCACGACAAAGGAACTTCCGGTTCCACCTCGGCGACGGGAACGACGTGCGCATATTTTCCGCGACTGTTTTCACACACCAAATTGACCAGCTAACAGTAGAACTCGCGCACTGACGATTCCGTAGAGTCTTCATTATGTATATACAATTTAACCATTCTGTGAATTAAAGATATCGACCATATTTGCCTGTTATCGACATTGATGCTGACAAGATAAAGGTCCCACGGTTTCGAAGAAATTTGACAATGTTTTAATTTCAAGTTCGAGCTCGGATAATAAGTGACTAAAGAAATACGTTATTTTCAATGTGATATAGTTACAAATTAACAGTTTTCTGATTATCTCCTTTACTCTTACTGTGAAACCTTGCATCCAGACAAATTTCATGATTACAGGTTAACCGGAAGTACGCTATACGTTTTGATGAATCAGTTTGCGAGTATGAAAATATATTACATAAATGGTCATATCTTTTCACTGAACTTACTTCAAATCTTACATTTATTCCTCCGCTAAAGCCGCATGTGACATAACTTTCAACTGTACTCGTCTACCTGTTCCTGAGAAAAAGGATTCCTAACAGTCGGACAGGCACACAGACAGACGGACAACAGAGTGATCCTATATCGTCAGTGAGGGAAACTTTATGCCAATCAGGGTATCTCACTACCATTTACCACTTCTGTTTCAAATGGCTGCTGATCCACCTGTTTTCATTATTTTGTATAAAAGGCAACAGTTTTATTACCTCTGTATTTTCTAGTTTGTATGTGAGTTGTCTTAACAACTTCCTACAAGCTGTTACGCTTGTGACTACCTTGTAATAGAGTTGGCTATCAGGAGAGCTTCTCGCGACAGTGATTCAAGTTGAAAAATGTCAGGTCGATACAATCATCTTGATATTTCAAAGTAAATCTGCAGTGCTGAATTAACAGTGTTTGCTTTTATTTCTTATTGACACTTAATTTCCGTCTTACACTATCTAAATTTACCAAGAGCTGTATATATATAGGAGAAATTCTTTCTTTCTTAAGACTGGTCTAAAGTTATCCTAAATCACAGCGTAACTTTATAGCATCAGTTAAATTGAAATCTTACGCTAATATGGCATACTTAGTATATATTTTCAGTTTTCCACACACTCGGTAACTGCATATGATACGAAGTCTCGAGTGATGTTTAGTTTATTTTGTGTTCAGTATTTTAAAAAAAGGGGGGGGGGAACTGGTACAAATTTTCCCCGATTGACTGTAAGGTTTCCATGTTTGCTGATTGAGGTACGTCACCCTGAAAATAACAATAAAATTAAAAAGTGATTCTTACGGCGGGGATAGAACGGTAACGTGCTCTGAATCCATTCGGGAACTCATTCACATTTGCTTATGAATGCAGCTTAAAAAAATCAGAAGGTAGTTTGAGAGTTATCTAAATAAATAAAAATAACACTCAAGTACTGTACTGTTTCTGATTGTAAGAGCTGAGCTGTAATAATATACTGTCGCAATCAGACTTGTACTGCGGTAATGTGAGGGCACAGCTGCACTGTCCTAATAATTAATTGTTGTAAGGTAAAGGAAAGTCTTCCACACTGTAAAAGCTAGCAATCAGTCTGCAAGAATTTTGGAACAGTATAAACTGCCTGACTAATGATCTTTGGCATAAAAACCTACGATAATTAGTTTTGCAAAACTGATCACTGATCTCAGAACTAGAACTGCTATAGAACACAAAAAAACCTAGCAGTCTCTGAATGACATAAGCTGGCTCTGACTGAATAAAAAAACCTTAATATATTTAGTCTTTACCTCTATTCTGGGCAAATCTGGACAACGCGTTACACTACTGCAGCGCTGCTATGCTAAAGCTGCAGTTTACTATATCTACACAGAGACACTCGACAGATACAATGAGTTCTCTTTTAGTTGCAAATTGAAGTATTTTCCGAACACACTTGGCTCCTTTTCTGCTTTTGAAAAAAACAAGATTAGTTAAAAATTTTAAGAGAAAGGTGCTTTCAAAAATGAAATATGGGCATAAATGACAACACTGAGTTTTTTTAACACTGTGAGAAATTTCTCAAGGCTGATTTTAAATTTAATGAACGTCTTAGCATCCAAACAATAAACTTTCCGATCCTTCAAACCTAGTAACTCTCAGTACAATAGCCAAGTTAGTCCAATGGCGTAGCAACAATGAAAAAATGCAACATCAGTGTAATATTTAACGTCTGGTATACAGTTAGTTCCACTAGACTTCCTCCTTCACAGATCAGTTTCCGTTACAATCTTGATATAATCATGTTCATTAATCACATTCATTAATTGAGACTTTACATTTGAAACATAACATTGTCATTGCTTTCTCACTCTAACACAGCTTAACATTGTCTGCTCACTGCGCCCTCGCACAGACCAAAGATAATGACGTAACTTCTGAGACACGGTTTTACTACATTGCTGCTCGCTCGCAATCGATTCAGATACCAAAATTATACATGACACCGATCAGGTTGATTCTGTCTCTCTCAGCTCATCGTTCTCTCTATTATAATCTAGTTTCATATAACACTTTTTAGTGAATATCGTCTGCACAGTATTCTGTCTTTTGATTAGAAACTTTTGTTTCACTCGTTTAACCAATAAAAATACATGCAGACTCTCAGTCAGTATTGGTACTGGTACATAATACGTTCATCAATATACACTGAAAAACATGAATGAAACATCACTTTTGCTGAACACCACAATTGTCTTCCATGGTGAAGTTGAGTTTTGAGATCTGACTCAAAGGTGCCTACAAACTTCCTGTGTAACAGTGCAAAAGCGTTGCGCCTTACGATGTCACCCCCGGGCTCGATGACGCTCCAAACAAAAAGGTGTCGACACATGCGAAAAAATGCCACAGCTCGTAAGTTCACGTGACTTGTAAGATGTACTAACGATGTCTTGTTGGCACTAAATTTCGCCAGAATTCTGCCCTGCGCCAAAGTAGACGCGTCACACGATCGGAAGATCGTCACATCCCATTTTATCCACATCTCACACCTTCCTTTGACAGCTGTGGGAAGGAGGCCAGAACGTCGACGCTCAGTGCTGAAATAGTACTGTTTTGTTATTGGTAGCTAAAGAAGGCATTTCAGACACACCTCCGCTCAGAATCGTCAGAAAAAGGCCTCAGGAGATGGCATAAAGAGCGCCAATGAAGCCACTCATTTCCCTCTTTTCCACATATTTCAAGGACAGAAACGACAGTTCGCTGTCCGATCAGTAACAGGATGATGTTCTTGGCAATGTTTGACATTAGTGACACCCCAAGATGTTTCAATCTTTCTCTAAGGACCTTGTGGTATTGCATCCCTGCTGAATGTGATCGCGCCCCTCCGCAGTGCTGCACAACAGTAGTTTCCTCTCTCGTGTAAAGGTTGAAAACGAGGGACTGTTCAATACCATTCGAGGAAATTTGAACATGACCCGAAGCAACATCTAAAGCACATGCATTTTCAGCCTTCCTGTTTCGCTCCCATCTTTGGCGTGATCACTGGGGTGTTCGATATAGACACATCAGTGAATAGGTCGGCAGAGTGTTCCTCTAGGGCCCTCCCAGTTTGGCAACACCACTTTCAGCACCAGCCCATGTTTACTGAGACGACCTGTGTTGTAGTCCCAGGTGCCTCCAGACAGGCAACCCCTTGACACACCTTCACTTCCAGATACCTCGAACAAAACGGTCTATTGACACACGGTCAACATGGATTTAGAAAATATTCTTCTTGTGAAACACTATTAGCTCTTTACTCGCACGAAGTGTTGAGGACTGTCCACAAGGGATTTCAAATTGATTCTGTATTTCTTTACTTCCAGAAGGCTTTTGACACTGTACCACACAAGCAGCTTGTAGTGAAACAGGGTGCCTATGGAATATAGTCCCACTTATGTGACTGGATTCGTGATTTTCTGTCAGAGAGGTCACAGTCCCTAGTAACTGACAGAAAGTCATCGAATAAAACACAAGTGATTTACGGAGTTCCCCAAGGTAGTGTTATGGGCCCATTGCTGTTCCTTATCTATACTCATGCTCATAAATTAAGGATAACTGCAGAACGTAGTGCCACACAACGTGGCACTACACAAAACTGGCGCTAATAGCATAGGCACATAGGGAACACACAATACAGATTTTTAAGTCCACGGTATTGGTGATAAGTTGGGAAAACCGTCCCGAAACACATGTGCTACTGTGCCACTGATTCCTGCGCATGTACCCCGACATCAATATGGGATATTATCACCATGCACAGGTCCCCGGGCCGCACAACGGGTTGGCATACTCTGGATTAGGTGGTCGAGCAACTGCAGGGGTATAGCCTCCCATTCTTGCACCAGTGCCTGTCAGATCACCTGAAGTGTCTTAGGGGTTTGGAGACGTGCAGCGACACGTCGACCGAGAGCATCCCAGACGTGCTCGATGGGGTTTAGGTCTGGAGAACAGGGAGGCCACTCCATTCGGCTGATATCTTCTGTTTCAAGATACCCCTCCACGATGGCAGCTCGGTGGGGTCGTTTGATATCATCCATCAGGAGGACATTGGGACCCACTGCACCCCTGAAAGGTGGACATACTGGTGCAAAATGACGTCCCACACACCTGACGTGTTACAGTTCCACTGTCAAAGACATGCAGGTGTGTACGTGCACCAATCGTAATCCCACCATCAAACCACGACCTACATACAGCACCCTTTCAAAAACATTAAGGGTTGGGTATCTGTTTCCTGGTTTACGCCAGAATCACTGTTCAGACTATACCTGGACTCGTCTGGGAACATAACGTGGGACCACTGTTCCAATGAACATGTACTGTTTTCTTGGCACCAAGCTTTACGGGCTCTCCTGTGACCAGGGGTCAGTGGAATGCACCTTACAGGCCTCCGGGCGAATAAACCATGTCTGTTCAGTCGTCTGTAGACTGGAGACAACTGTGTCTGGAGACAACTGTTCCAGTGGCTGCAGTAAGGTCCCGAGCAAGGCTACCTGCAGTACTCCGTGGTCGTCTACGGGCACTGATGGCGAGATATCGGTCTTCTTGTGGTGTTGTACACTATGGACGTCCCGCACTGTAGCACCTGGAAACGTTTCCTGTCTGCTAGAATCGTTGCCATAATCTTGAGATCACACTTTGTGGCACACGGTGGGCCCGTGCTACTACCTGCTGTGTTTGACCAGCCTCCAGTCGCCCTAGTATTCTACCCCTCATAACGTCATCAATATATGTTCTTTGAGCCATTTTCAACAGACAGTCACCATTAACACGTCTGAAATCAACTGCACACTTCTTTGATGCGCCTTACTTTGACATGCACCAACACACCTCTGCGTATGCGGAATGCTGCCAGCGCCACCGTGGCATGACCGCAGGTAAAATGCACCACATGGTCATAGACTGAGGTGATTTAAACCCGCAGACCACCCACCAGAGCTTTGTTTCATCATGTATCAGCATTATCCTCAATTTATGAGCATGGGTATATATAAAAGATTTGGGAGACAATATTAGCAGCCGTCTTAGGTTGTTTGCAGATGAAGCTGTCGTTTATCGGCTAGAAAAGTCATCGGAAGATCAAAACAAATTGCAAAACTATTTTGAAAGATTTACGTATGACGCGAAATGTGGCAATTGACCCTAAATAGCGAAAAGTCGTAAATTCAACTAAATACCTAGTAAGGCTGTGGGTACCGGGCGTGAGTCGTGCTTCGGTAGCTCAGTTGGTAGAGCACTTGCCCGCGAAGGGCAAAGGTCCCGAGTTCGAGTCTCGGTCGGGCACACAGTTTTAATCTGCCAGGAAGTTTCATATCAGCGCACACTCCGCTGCAGAGTGAAAATCTCATTCTGGAAACATCCCCCAGGCTGTAGCTAAGCCATGTCTCCGCTATATCCTTTCTTTCAGGAGTGCTAGTTCTGCAAGTTTCGCAGGAGAGCTTCTGTAAAGTTTGGAAGGTAGGAGACGAGATACTGGCAGAAGTAAGGCTGTGGGTACCGGCCGTGCGTCGTGCTTCGGTAGCTCAGTTGGTAGAGCACTTGCCCGCGAAAGGCAAATGTCCCGAGTTCGAGTCTCGGTCGGGCACACAGTTTTAATCTGCCAGGAAGTTTCATATCAGCGCACACTCCGCTGCAGAGTGAAAATCTCATTCTGGAAACATCCCCCTGGCTGTGGCTAAGCCATGTCTCCGCTATATCCTTTCTTTCAGGAGTGCTAGTTCTGCAAGTTTCGCAGGAGAGCTTCTGTAAAGTTTGGGAGGTAGGAGACGAGATACTGGCAGAAGTAAGGCTGTGGGTACCGGGCGTGAGTCGTGCTTCGGTAGCTCAGTTGGTAGAGTACTTTCCCGCGAAAGGCAAAGGTCCCGAGTTCGAGTCTCGGTCGGGCACACAGTTTTAATCTGCCAGGAAGTTTCACACACTATGTGATCAAAAGTATCCGGACACCGCCAAAAACATATGTTTTTCATATTGGGTGCATTGTGCTGCCACCTAATTCAAGGTATTCCATATCAGCGACATCAGTAGTCATTAGACATAGTGAGGGAGCAGAATGGGGCGCTCCGCGGGACTCACGTAGTGATCAGGTGATTGTGGGTCATTGCTAAACATCCCTAGGTCCAGTGTTTCGGATGTGAAAGTGAAACGGAAACGTGAAGGGACACGTACAGCACAAAAGCGTACAGGCCTACCTCGTCTGTTGACTCACAGAGACCGCCGACTGTTGAAGAGGGTCGTAATGTCTAATCAGCAGACTTCTATCAAGACCATCACACAGAAATTCCAAACTGCATCAGGATCCACTGCAAGTACTACGAAAGTTAGGCGGGAGGTGAGAAAACTTGGATTTCATGGTCGAGTGGCTGCTCATAAGCCATAGGTCAATCCGGTAAATACCAAACGACGCCTCGCTTGGTGTAAGAAGCGTGAACACTGGACGATTGAACAGTAAAAAAAACGTTGTGTGGAGTGACGAATCACGGTAAACAATGTGGCTATCCGATGGCAGGGTGTGGGAATGGCGAATGCTCAGTGAACGTCATCTGGCAGCGTGTGTAGTGCCAACAGTAAAATTCGGAGGCATTGGTGTTATGGTAGGGTCGTGTTTTTCATGGAGTGAGGCTTGCACCCTTTGTAGTTTGGCGTGGCACTAACACAGCACAGGCCTACATTGATTTTTAAAGAACCTTCTTGCTTCTCACTGTTGAAGAGCAATTCGCGGATTTCGATTGCATCTTTCAGCCCTATCGAGCACCTGTTCATAATGCACGGCCTGTCGCGGAGTGATTACACGACAATAACATCTCTGTAATGGTCTATCCTGCACGAAGTCCTTACCTGAATCCTATAGAACATCTCTGGGATCTTTTGGAACGCCGAGTTCGTGCCAGGCTTCGCCGACCGACTTCGATACCTCTACTCGGTGCAGTGCTCGGTCAAGAATGGGCTGCAATTCCCCAAAAACCTTCCAGCATTTGATTGAACGTATACCTGTCAGAGTGGAAGCTATCGTCAAGGCTAAGGGTGGTCCAGCACCATATTAAATTCCAGTATTACCGATGGGGCTGCCCCACGAACTTGTAAGTTTTCCGATACTTTTGATCGCATAGTGTATAGGTGTTCGTTCTTTTCGCGCGCTATACGAGACTGGAATAACAGAGAATTGTGAAGGTGGTTAGATGAACCCTCTGCCAGGCACTTAAATGTGATTTGCTGAGTATCCATGTAGATATAGATGTAGATGTAGATGCATGTCTGCAGGCGCCTAGGACTGTTTCGCAGGTTGTTTCTGTAAAGGCACATTTTTTAAATTATCAATAAATGTGTCGGGCGCCACTGAAAGTGTTGTCGAACTGGCGGGCAATGGAGGGACCCTTCGCCATTTTATTCATAATTGGACACCACTCTAAGATCACGCCACAGGAGAGCGCGAAACAGGATGGCTTAGAATGTATAAGGACCATTTCCTGGCTTTCGATCACGTTCCAATTTCGGCGAATAATTTGGAACGGTCGGTGGTGTTTCGAACCAATATATGACATAAAAAATTGTGGTCGAACAACACTCCAATGGCGTGTGATCACGTTCAGTGGGAATGCGATACCACACGTCCTTACAGAGAAATTGAAACGTCCAGGGGTGTCACCAGTATCAGAGATTTTCAAGAACTTCGAACTTCGAACCGTCGTTTATGATACCGAAATGTGTGGGAATCGTCGCATCATGGAAATGGGTGGTTGCATTGTCGCTCTTTGTTCCTCCTATTGAGGCGTTTTCTTGTCGATTCTGAGAGGCGATGTGTCTGAAAGATCGCGTTTCTGACCTTCTCAGAAGCGTGAAAAGGACGGGTGAAATATGGGTAGGAGGGTTGTGCGACGGCCTTCTCATAGTAAAAAATTCCCCGGTGCTGTTGAACGGAATTGTGGTGAAAATGGATGCCAGTTTGGCACGTCAAATGCGTTCCTTAGGCCCAAACTTTCAGATATCAGGCACCCAGATCGGTACCAAACGTTATGTGTCAGTAGAGTATTAAACAACATTCCGATTGGTTCTTACAATGTGCTGTAAGGCAGAATGGGCGTAAAAGTTAATTAAAAAGAGCACCAGAAATACCAGAGGACACGAAAAGCTTATCTGTGAACTACTGGTTGGTGTGGGTACCTTGGGTGAGTTGGGAGAGCGTTAGGTCGACGCCCAAACGGTCCAGGGTTGAAACCCCACTCATGATAATTTTTTAAACTGTTTACACACGAGGCTTTTATATGGCAGAACATTTTTCTAACATGTAAAAAGAAGTTTCGGAGTTTGTAGAAATGCTCTTCGACAGTCTGCTCACGCTCCGTTAGTTGAAATTAGCAAATTAGAGTACATTTGCATGGAAAGGTGTGGTTTTCTGACGGACATGTGGGACAGGGCATACATCACTGGTGATGTTGCATAGCGACTGTTGTGTACGTACAACAATGGAAATAACTGAAGATGAGAGAAACTGTGCGGCATTCCTATAGGACATAATTGATCAGTGGAATGCGTCGAACGTCTCAGAAGAGGAAACAGTAGATATCGATCGATGAGCTCGCACCAGGTGGAGCGGTATCCTTCGTTTGTGACTTAGCGAATGGACTACAGTCGACGTTATGTATGTGTTATTAATCTTATTACTTTGCTTACCATTACTACTATTAGTTTTATTATTGTTACTTCCGCCCTTGTGAGGCAATTGTTTCTTTATTTCTCTGTTCCGATTGTGTATTCTGTGAAACTACAAATGCTCTGTCGAGATACAATGTTTGGTACAGATCTGAGTGTTTCTTCTGGCCTTTTTTCCGCATGAGTCGACGTGTTGCTGTTTCAAGTGTCACCGGGTCATAGCATAACGCGAGAGGGTACCATGCTGTTACACCATTACTGAGTAAGGTGGCAGGCACCATTGAGTCAAGCATCAGGCTCGTGCAAAGCATTGTGAGGCTGTCATGGGATTTCGAAGAAAGCGATGCACAGCATATCATGGTGTTAGGTGAACAGGTAAAGATATTGCCCTGTTTGGTATCCTAACATGTCCACACATCAGAGTGTCAGTTGCTTTTTTCATTGTATTTTTATAATTTAATACCATATGTGCCAACTCACTGTGTCCTTATCTATACACAGATAATGAGTATTTCGGCACATAAGCGGGTTGCTTTTGTCTGAAAGAAGAGTAGAAGCAGCTCTCCACGCTGGACAATCCTAAGGAAGATTCATCTTCTCTATGTGACTCCTGCAGCCTATACGATCGTAATTTGTGTACTATATTCATGCTATGGTGCTCCTCTGACACTAACAGTATACCTTAGCGCGTACTAGTCGGAATAAGTGTTTTAACCAGTTCTGTTCAACGTCCATTACTTTCTATTTTAAAGTGGATATATATTGCGGAGTGGCACGTTTCGCCTGCGCGAGCGAAACATTTTTTTCTTTGACTTACGTTGCTCCATGGCGAGCGAAGAAAATTGGAATGTGACTAGACTTTCTTACGAGACAGGATACCGAAAGGACTTGTAGGGAGCGTATGAAATGAAACAGTCATAGTGTAGTTTGTGTTTTTTGAGATTTACAAGCGATATATAAAGTTAATGTGGAGTTTAGTAACAGTCATAATATAGTCTGTTTCATTACAAAGGTAATCGCGCGTATTTAATTTTTAGCAAAGGGTTCTGTGATGAACTATTATGTACTACAAGCTTGTATAGGACTTCAAACATTTGGGGATCGATGTTTGCTGTAGAACCTGCTTCAATAACACGGTTAAAAGCATAGAGAAAGTTTTCTCTGTTACAGAGAATTCATTTCACTCGCAGACAATCATCGAATTACCAAATGCGAATGGCGGTGTTCCAGTTCGAGAAGATCCTATACATGTTTTCCTTCTCTTACATTTCACGTATTTTATAGGCAACCGTCGGAGTCGACAGCTGCTTCTCCACCACGAGAGTAAATTGTCTACGTGTACGCAATTACGTACGCTGTGGGAGAAGTCGACACCGATTGGGATGTTGTCCTTCACAGAGATACAAACAGAGGTACTACACACACTAGTTCAATAACAACGAGTTAAATATTACAAGCTTGAAAAAAAATTAATTTCTTCTTTTGAGCAGTAATATTATACTCTTTGTCCCCTCCCCTCCTCACACACACATAGACTTCCTTCCATTACCAAACAGACGATTCCTTAATATCTCAGGACTTACCTTACCAACAGATTCCATCTTTTACTCAGGTTGTACAATAAATTTCTTTTTCCTTCATTTCGATTCGGTATATTCTCATAAGTTACTTGAACAAACCATCCAATCATCAACATTCTTCTATAGCACCACTTTTCTAAAACCTTAACTCTTTCCTTGTTTGAACTGGCTTTCGTCCACGTTTCATCTCCGGACACTACACAAATACCTTCAGAAAAGTCATCCTATAACTTAAATTAATAAGCGATTTTAAAAAATTTCTCTTTTTCAGAAACGCGTTTCTTCCCATTGACAGTTTGCATTTTATATTCTGTGTACTTCGGCCGTGGTCAGCCATTTATCTGCCAACCAACAGAATTCTGATGGTATTACTATGGATCGACAAACCTCAGTATTTTTATTTCTTCTCTCTAAATTTTAATTTCCCTCCCAGATTTCTGCTTTGTTTCTTTTTTTCTTTTTAATTCCAGTGTGGACTATGTCACTGAAGTAAGAGTAGGCTTCCGCGGCCGTTGTCACTGTCAGTAAAATTCTTCTGGGCTGTTTACGGCATTGTCAATATTGATGGTCTGTGAAATCAACCTCCTTATACGTAGATTTTTTCAGTGGAGCCTATGGACGCAGCAGCTCACCCTGGTAGATATCTAGTGTGACAGGTGTACAGTCTTTGCCTGGACGAGAAAAAAATGTCGAAGAGTCACGTGGTACCGCACATTATAGGAATCTACCTGAGGTAAACAATACTCTCGGTTTAATTACGTATCTGGGTCTCGCGATCACTATTACCAGCACGAAAGGCCTGAACAGACATACTCTGATACAATCTTTGTATCGGGTGTCGATTATTCTGCCTGAATGTCCTACATTATCACCTGTGGGCATAGTTGTTGGTATATTCTTGCCTTCTGGTCGAACTATGTGCCATTTGTTATTTTTGGGATGTAATACTGCAGTCATCTGTCCGCTTTGAAAGCTCTTTTTTGCTATGTATTTCGAAGATTTTGTTATTTGAAGTACGAGGTTGTGCTATTATACCATGTTGTTCACCTATAATACTCCTTCATGTCATGTATCCAATGTGTTACTGTTTCCCCACTGTGTATGTTTATTTGTGTCGAGTTATATCATATTGTTGTTTGTGTTTGTTTGTGCATTGTGTTTACTAATTTTATTCTGATTTTTCCTTTGATTTTCTGACTAGATTACTAATATAGCATTGTCTATCGCAATTTGAGTGAAGATATCTAGAGTTTTTTGGCAGTTTGCGGTGTTCAATGTACTGTGTCGGGTCTACAGCGCATGTGTCCGAGTGCCGGTTTGTTTTGGTCAGTGTAGCTGGTTTGAGATCCGGTGTTTGATTGTGTCAGTTGTGGGTCTATGTATACAGTAACTTTCAGAGTCATACTGAGGGTTTTATTATTAAATTTTTATACCTATGAAGATTATTCAATTTTCACATTGTTTTTATACTATGAATCTACCTTTTTATGTGTTGCGTTTATCTCTGTATGTAAGTGGTGAATTTTTGTTGGTTGTACGTCAATTAAACAACGTATATAATCTTTGTATCTCACTCAGTACAGAATGTTACATCTATCTGTGATAGAATTAAAAAACACATTTTCTGCATCGTTTATGAAAATATTTATTAGGCTTCTGACACTGGGGAGGCCATTGGTAACCCATCCTATTGTAAACAGTTTACACTATTAAAGTAAAACTAGTTTTGTCCTGTTATTAATTCATGAAGTTGAATATACCCTTAATTTATTCATTCGAAAATTGGTTTTTAGCTTTTACATGTTATCCTATGACACTTATTGTCTATGTCACTGGAATGTTTAATTTCATATTTTCGGAATTAAAAGAGGGAAGGTAGCTGTGCCTGGGATTTTTGTACCTTTTGTGAGTTGTATAAACTGCATGTAGTTTCTTATAGTTCTGTCGTCCTATTTTTATAATTTTCAAATAGTAATTTTAACTTATCTACAGACAGTTTTGAGTGTGAATTTTGTTGAAATTTACGGGTTATTGTTTGGCATCAGAGTGATGGTGCACTGGGACTAGTCCGTATTAATTTTCCATTTTCCCAGTCTTCTGTCGCATTGTCTGAATTTTTAAAACATTTTTTACCTTAGTCTATAAATTATCTGTTCTGACTGTTTGAATATTTTAATATCATTTTCAAAAATTAACTTTTAGTTTGTCGCTATATTGTTGTGTCCAAAAGAAATACTGTATTCCGTTTCTCTGCTTTACAAATAATGATGTTAGTCTTAGGGATTCTTTTTTCTTCCAGTTTCTCTCTTTTTGGTTTTACACTGGGCAAAACTACCTAATATTCATGTGAAGAACTAGATATTTTAATGTAAGCAAATTTGCATTTTGCTTGAACTGCTTTAAATCCAATAACCAATAAGTGAAAGCGAAGAATCATGTAAATTGGGTAATCCTGGATTACATCCTGTTAAAAAGACAAAATGAATGTTTAAGTAAAGTTTCATATGCAGCATGGGGAAAGTCATTTTCTTGCTAACAACTACAGTTTGTGTATAGCTGCTGTGAAAAATGACGACAGCAAAAGATATATCATTTTCAGTAGTCACTGATTTTTCGGTCTGAAGTTCACTGAAATTAAAAGGAATTTTTCATGACACATTTTGCTCTTTTATTTATACAGCATCTTCTGCGTTCATTCTGGAAATAAGATACGTAGCATATCTTTACATTTCAGTATTTACAGATTCAAAACAGTATTTCTTCATAAAATTGGCATGCAACATACTTACAGAACTTGCAGTACTTTTTCTCTTGTTTACATGATCTGAAAGCTACTACTTTTCTTCGTTGTCAGTTGAGGGTGACGTCAAAATAAACTTGGCAATAGCCGCATTTTTCTCACGCTGCACTGCTGTTTTTTCCAGTTCATCCCATATTCTTGAAACTCAGAAAGGAAAATAGTACTGTACTTTCACACGCTCCTCACTGAGCGCAGTGTTTATTTGACTCACTTGTTTTCTGTGCTGGTTGATAGTGTTGCCAATCCGTGACCGCAAGTTTTCCTTCTTTCATAATCGTGTGTGTGCGTTTGTGCGTAGAATTGAGTGAGTGTAAATTAATAAATTAATGAACATGTGATAGACGTTCAACAGAGATTTGACAGAAAGCGAAAAAGAAGGATAAAGTTGATCGTTGGTAAAGCAGATGCCAGACTGAGATTCATTGGAGGAATCCTAAGGAAATGCAATCCGAAAACAAAGGAAGTAGGTTACAGTACGCTTGTTCGCCCACTGCTTGAATACTGCTCAGCAGTGTTGGATCCGTACCAGATAGGGTTGATAGAAGAGATAGAGAAGATCCAACGGAGAGCCGCGTGCTTCGTTACAGGATCATTTAGTAATCGCGAAAGCGTTACGGAGATGATAGATAAACACCAGTGGAAGACTCTGCAGGAGAGACGCTCAGTAGCTCGGTACGGGCTTTTGTTGAAGTTTGGAGAACATACCTTCACCGAAGAGTCATGCGGTATATTGCTCCCTCCTACGTATATCTCGCGAAGAGACCATGAGGACAAAATCAGAGAGATTAGAGCCCACACAGAAGCATACCGATAATCCTTCTTTCCACGAACAATACGAGACTGGAATAGACGGGAGAACCGATAGAGGTACTCAAGGTACCCTCCGCCACACACCGTCAGTCGGCTTGCGGAGTATGGATGTAGATGTAGATGTAGAGGGGGGGGGGGGGGCGGGGCAGCGAGGATGGTGATTGGCGTGTATGGAGGGGACAGCGATTATCAGGAAAGCCACTGCGAAAAGTTATTTATTGGTGTTGTCATATCTCTACATTTAATATTACACTAAAAGAAATGGCTCTGAGCACTATGGGACTTAACATCTATGGTCATCAGCCCCCTAGAACTTAGAACTACCTAAACCTAACTAACCTAAGGACATCACACAACACTAAAAGATCTGTTTCCAAAACACGGGTGGTGAAAATTATTCTTCAACGCGAGTGAGCTTCAGATCGATAAACCGATAGTAATTGAGTATAAATAACAGCTGCTGCGGAAGCTGAAGTTTCAAATAAATAAGTTATTATTTATCTCAGAAATTCGGATGCAATCATGAGCCAAAAGCGAACAGCTTATAGACGCAAAGGCTTCGTAATTTACAAGATAATGGCGAGTAGAATTCGCTGGGTCCTAAGAGCCGTGAGACCAGAAACGGTAGCCTGTGGTTATATTACATAGGCTGAGTGGTCCCCATCAATAGATGCGGCTATGCACCGCTCAGCCGATGCGCGGCGGGTAAATCCCCCACAGGCGCCAGCCTCCCCCCCTCCCCCCTCGCTCTACAATCACAATACAACCCACCAGCCAGCCGCAGATGACTTGGCGTCTCCAGAGGCGCGTCCAGGCAGAAGTCCTCCGATCCAACAACTGCACCTTCTTACACCTCACACCAGCACTCCACACACCGAGTAGCACTTTCTGTAGTAAAACATATCGCGATGTACGAGGGTTGATCAACAAAGACTGAGACTGATTTCTTCCCGGTGCTTTCGTGATAGTTTCCTATCTGTAGCATGAATATTTGAAAAGAGCGGGTTCTTATGTATAATGTCCGTGGGCGGCAGCACTTTCGTGTCGGTAGGTTGGTAATAACGCTCTGTTTTATAGACGCTCTTTGCTTTTCGCATAACAGTCAGTAGAGGTGACAGCAGAGGAGCAGTACGGTACAATAAAATTATGTGTTCGTTTAAACTATAGAGCCACTGAAGCCTGAGAAAAGCTGCGGCAAGCGTACGATGATGATCCACTTCCTCTTGCGACAGTGTTTAGACTACCCTATTCCCGGGTGAGATGTGTTACCCACGCACTAAAACTAATGCAATGACGTGGCTTCGGGGGCATGTAGTGCATTATTTGTTTCAAGACGGCACTAAGGAAACTTTAGACTTTTGGAACTATTTGGAGGAACGACATTGCAAGATCCTCCGTAACCCGAAGTATCGACAGTGTTTTTCCAATTATTTGTGGAGTGCTTTCCATGACCCTCCACGTAGCTGGTACATCACGGGTAAGAGAAGTTAAAATTGCAAGACGGTGATAGAACACTACACGGTACAACGTGGGATCTACCTTGGTCATTACGAGAAGTCATACCTGGATGATACAGCAGATGAAGAGTTTCGTCGTGAACCCTTACACTCTGTAGCAGTATTTGCCCCATTTCCTCTTTTTGTCCCCAGTGCGAAAAGGTCTTCACAGTTTTTGTTTCCCATCCGGTGCAAGATGTAGCACTGGTCAATGGTGGTATGGATTCTACCCTTCGGTTTTGTATCATGGTTTCCTTATCCCCGCACTTTGCCCTCTTTCTTTATGCCTTTTTCTACAACTATTAGCATGTTTTTAGTTATGTGCGTCCCCAACTCGACGCAACGAGTGCACTTACTAGTTTTCAGATCCTTACTGTTAAAAACAATAAAAAACATTAAAAATAAATAAATGAATGAATAAAATAATAAAAAATTCACAATAATACACCAACTGCATCCTTCGTACCACATCCCCCGGATGGGAGGGAGGAGTCATCGTGGCCAGGCCTCGGGTCGCGATCCCTGCCCACCTAGCCGCCGCCACCCCATTACCTGATCCATCTCCCACCAAAAAAAAAAAAAGAAAGAAAAAAGATGGTTCAAGGACTTCAAAGAACGTCAACTTGCCTGTATGTAGCAAGGTGGGCCTGGTGTTTAAGCTTTGCTCTCAATTTCCCCTTCTGCTCTGACTGAAGTCAACGTCAACACAGCTGCTGTGATTGTTCGTGAGGATCGGCGGATAACATTATGTAACCTTATTGAAGTGTTGAGAATGTCATATGGCCTCCGCAGCCGATGACTTAGGCATGTGCCAATGTTAACAGCGCGACGTCAGCAATTACGACTGAAATGGGTACATGACCATCGGCACTGGACGTTAGCACAGTGGCATGCGTTGAAGCGTCTTGATCACGCCGATGGGAGGGCGCAAATCTGTCGTCTTCCAAGGGAACAGCTCTTTGGCTCCTGTACTGCGGGACGCAGAAAAACTGGCGGTGGCTCCATTACGCTCCGAGGAACATTCGCTTTGGCATCCATGGGTCCAGCGGAGCTCGTGCAAGGCACCATGACGGCGAAGAGGTACATTGGTTGCAAGCCACGTACAATCCCTCATAACGATCTTGTTACCCAACGGCAGTGGCAATTTTCAAGAAGATAATGCGCCATGTCATAAGGCCAGTAGTGTGATGGATTGCCTCCAGAAACAAAGTGGCGAGTACCAACTGATGTGCTGCCGCCTCCCCCCCCCCCCCCCCCCCCCAACTCACCAGATCTGACAACGATCGACCGATGTGATTGAAGGTGGTGTCAGAACTCATCGCCCCCCTCCCTACAACTTACGGGAAATGGGTGCGTGCAGATGTGGTGCAAATTTACTCCAGCGACCTACCAAGGCCACATTGTTTGCATGTCACGTCGACGCTGTTACCTGTGTCTAAAGTAGACTTCTTGTTGTTGTTGTTGTTGTGGTCTTCAGTCCTGAGACTGGTTTGATGCAGCTCTCAATGCTACTCTATCCTGTGCAAGCTTCTTCATCTCCAAGAACCTACTGCAGCCTACATCCTTCTGAATTTTTTTTAGTGTATTCATCTCTTGGTCTCGCTCTACGATTTTTACCCTCCACGCTGCCCTCCAATACTAAATTGGGGATCCCTTGACGCCTGAGAACATGTCCTACCAACCGATCCCTTCTTCCAGTCGAGTTGTGCCACAAACTCCTCTTCACCCCAATTCTGTTCAATACCTCCTCATTAGTTATGTGATCTATCCACTTAATCTTCAGCATTCTTCTGTAGCACCACATTTCGAGAGCTTCTATTCTCTTCTTGTCCAAACTATTTATCGTCCATGTTTCACTTCCATACATGGCTACACTACACAAATACCTTCAGAAACGACTCCCTGTCACTTAAATCTATACTCGATTTAACAAATTTCTCTTCTTCAGAAACGCTTTCCTTGCCATTGCCAGTCTACAATTTATATCCTCTCTACTTCGACCATCATCAATTATTTTGCTCCCCAAGTAGCTAAACTGCTTTACTACATTAAGTGTCTCACTTCCTAATCCAATTCCCTCACCATCACCCGACTTAATTCGACTACATTCCATTATCCTCGTTTTGCTTTTGTTGATGTTCATCTTATATCCACCTGATCTTCACCGAGGTCGGCTTCTACCAGTTTTTCCATTCGTCTGAAAAGAATTCGTGTTAGTATTTTGCAGCCGTGACTTATTAAACCGATAGTTCGGTAATTTTCACATCTGTCAACCCCTGCTTTCTTTCGGATTGGATGTATTATATTTTTCTTGAAGTCTGAGGGCATTTCGCCTGTCTCATACATCTTGCTCACCAGTTGGTAGAGTTTTGTCAGGGCTGGCTCAACCAAGGCTATCAGTAGTTCTAATGGAATGCTGTCTACTTGTTCGACTTAGGTCTTTCAGTGCTCTGTCGAACTCTTCACGCAGTATCATATCTCCCATTTCATCTTCATTTACATCCTCTTCCATTTCCATAATATTCTCCTCAGGAACATCCCCCTTGTATAGATCCTCTATATACCCTTCCAACTTTTTGTTTTCCCTTCTTTGCTTAGAACTGGGTTTCCATCTGAGCTCTTGATATTCATACAAGTGCTTCTCCTTTCTCCAAAAATTTCTTTAATTTTCCTGTAGGCAGTATCTATCTTAACCCTAGTGATATACGCCTCTACATCCTTACATTTGTCCTCTAGCCATCCCTGCTTAGCCATTTTGCACTTCTTGTCGATCTCATTTTTGAGACGCTTGTATTCCTTTTTGCCTACTTCATTTACTGCGTTTTTTATTTTCTCCTTTCATCAATTAAACTCAGTATCTCTTCTGTTACCCAAGGATTTCTATCAGCCCTCGTCTTTTCACCTACTTGATCCTCTGCTGCCTTCACTATTTCAGCTCTCAAAGCTACCCATTCTTCTTCTACTGTATTTCTTTCCCCCAATCTCGTCAATCGTTCCCTAATGCTCTCCCTGAAACTCCGTACAACCTCTGGTTTAGGCAATTTATCCAGGTCCCATCTCCTTAAATTCCCACCTTTTTGTGGTTTCTTTAGTTTTAATCTACAGTTCATAACCAATACATTGTGGTCACAGTACACATCTGCCCCTGAAAACGTCTTACAATTTAAAATCTGGGTCCTAAATCTGTCTTACCATTATATAATCTATCTGAAACCTGTCAGTCTCTCCAACATTCTTCCATGTATACAACCTTCACTTATGATTCTTGAATCAAGTGTTAGTTATGATTAAGTTATGATCTGTGCAAACTTGTATCCGTCGGCTTCCTCTTCCATTCTTGACCGCCATTCCATATTCAGCTACTACGTTTCCTTCTCTTCCTTTTCTTAGTGTCGTATTCCAGTCACCCATGACAATTACATTTTCGTCTCCCTTCATTATCTGAATAATTTCTTTTATCTCATCATATTTTTCATCAGTCTCTTCATCATCTGCGGAGCTAGTCGGCATATAAACTTGTACTACTGTGGTAGGCGTGGGCTTCGCATCTATCTTGGCCACAATAATGCATTCACTATGCTGTTTGTAGTAGCTTACCCGCACTCCTATTTTTTAAATTCATTATTAAACCTACTCCTGTTTTACCCCTATTTCATTTTGTATTTATAACCCTGTATTCACGTGACTAGAAGTCATTACTCCTGCCATCGAACTTCACTAATTCTCACTATATCTAACTTTAACCTATCCATTTCTCTTTTTAAATTTTCTAACGTACCTGCCCGACTAAGGAATCTGACATTTCACGCTCCGACCCGTAGAACGCCAGTTTTCTTTCTCCTGATAAGAACGTCTTCCAGAGTTGTCCCCGCCCGGAGATCCGAATGGGGAACTATTTTACCTCGGGAAAATTTTACCCAAGAGGACGCCATCATCATTTAACCATACAGTAAATGTGCATGCCCTCGGGAAAAATTACGGATGTAGTTTCCCCTTGCTTTCAGCCGTTCGCAGTTCCAGCACCGCAAGGCCGTTTTGGTTAGTGTTACAAGGCCAGATCAGTCAATCATCCAGACTGCTGCCCCGGAAACTACTGAAAAGGCTGCTGCCACTCTTCAGGAACAACACAGTTGTCTGGCCTCACAACAGATACCTCTCCGTTGTGGTTGCACATACGGTACGGCTATATGTATCGTTGAGGCACGCATGCCTCCCCACCAACGGTAAGGTCCATGGTTCATGTGCGTTGGGGGGGGGGGGGGGGGGGGGAGCGTTGGATTTTATCACGCAGTAATCCATTTAGTGCTGAGAACCATAAGGCACTTCATCGTCGAGTGTGAGACTGTAGCTTCATTCATGCTTCTGACATCTATTGGTCTTATAGTGGGTCAGATTTATCTGCACATTGTACCTATGTAAATTCACGAAAAGCTGTCTCACTGGTTGCTCTGATATTTATTTAAATGGGGGATCGAAGACGGTGTGCTTTTGGTCCTGATAGTTCTCAACGCCTCATTTGCATTCTAGTCAAGTGCCATCGTTGTTACAGAGTACTATTTGAATTTAGTCATTTTCACAAACAGTAGTTTGTGTTTGGAGTTGGTTGCTTACTGTGCAGGAATCTGTTTACATGTCAACATAAACTCTGTTGAATCTGTTTTAACTGCTAGCAGAAAAGAAAATACCCATGAAAAGTTAGCCTCAAGGAAAGAAGGGCCTCCCATACTACATCTGTTGACTCAGAAAGTGAAGAAATCGAATAAGCGTGGCTATAATCGAACATTTAGCAAAGAAGTAGAAGCGTAAGTTGTTGTGTGGGTGCAACGTAAGAATATCTGATTTCCAGCCCAGAAGCTTATCCCTTAACTAATGCATGTGTTTGGGGTCTTGTACATTTGTCTGAGGAAATAAATAGCTCTAAAATTTCCACTTACGCAAAAATGCTAAGCAAGGAGTAGCCAAAGCTTTAAAATTAGTTCGTTATTGTCTTAAACTGTACTTAATTATGTACAAAACAACAACATTCTACAAAAACAATTCTTCCCTTAAGCACATTCCATATTATTATTATTATTATTATTATTATTATTTCTTTCCTTTCTCAGACGTTATGTCTGGTTAAGAATGGAAAGTGACGCGGACCTTAATCAAGCGTGACTTCCTTTTAACTGTACGGTATATGTAACATCGCATTTAGGAACTTTCGGGTAATTGAACATGTATCAATAATTACAGATTTCTGTAGTTGTATATATACGTTTGGATGTAGCTGTATTGCGCTGATGTACTGGTGGATATTTTGTGCTATGACTCCTGTAGTTGATAGTATAATTGGTACAATGTCAACTTTATCCTGATGCCACATGTCCTTGATTTCTTCAGCCAGTTGGATGTATTATTCAATTTTTTCTCTTGTTTTCTTCTGTGTATTTGTTGTGTTGGGTATGGATATTTCGATTAGTTGTGATAATTTCTTCTTTTCATTGGTGATTATGATGTCAGATTTGTTATGTGGTGTTGTTTTATCTGTTATAATGGTTCTGTTCCAGTATAATTTGTATTCATCGTCTCCAGTACATTTTGTGGTGCATACTTGTATGTGGGAACGTGTTGCTTTATTAGTTTATGTTGTACGCCATGTTGTTGATGTATTATTTTTGCTACATTGTCGTGTTTTCTGGGGTATTCTGTATTTTCTAGTATTGTACATCCGCTTGTGATGTGATCGACTGTTTCTATTTGTTGTTTGCAAAGCCTGCATTTATCTGTTGTGGTATTGGGATCTTTAATAATATGCTTGCTGTAATATCTGGTGTTTATTGTTTGATCCTGTATTGCAATAATGGATCCTTCCGTCTCACTGTATATATTGCCTTTTCTTAGCCATGTGTTGGATGCGTCTTGATCGATGTGTGGCTGTGTTAGATGATACAGGTGCTTGCCATGTAGTGTTTTCTTTTTCTAATTTACTTTCTTCGTATCTGATGATGTTATGTGATCTAGAGGGTTGTAGAAGTGGTTATGAAATTGCAATGGTGTAGCCGATGCATTTATATGAGTGATTGCTTTGTGTATTTTGCTAGTTTCTGCTCGTTCTAGAAAGAATTTTCTTAAATTGTCTACCTGTCCATAATGTAGGTTTTTTATGTCGATAAATCCCCTGCCTCCTTCCTTTCTGCTTAATGTGAATCTTTCTGTTGCTGAATGTATGTGATGTATTCTATATTTGTGGCATTGTGATCGTGTAAGTGTATTGAGTGCTTCTAGGTCTATGTTACTCCATTTCACTACTCCAAAGGAGTAGGTCAATATTGGTATAGCATAAGTATTTATAGCTTTTGTCTTGTTTCTTGCTGTCAATTCTGTTTTCAGTATTTCTGTTAATCTTCATCTATATTTTTCTTTTAGTTCTTCTTTAATATTTGTATTATCTATTCCTATTTTTTGTCTGTATCCTAGATATTTATAGGCGTCTGTTTTTTCCATCGCTTCTATGTAGTCGTTGTGGTTATCCAATGTGTAATCTTCTTGTTTAGTGTGTTTTCCTTTGACTATGCTATTTTTCTTACATTTGTCTGTTCCAAAAGCCATACTTATATCATTGCTGAATCCTTCTGTCATCTTTAGTAATTGGTTGAGTTGTTGATTTGTTGCTGCCAGTAGTTTTAGATCATCCATGTATAGCAAATGTGTGATTTTGTGTTGGTATGTTCCAGTAATATTATATCCATAACTTGTATTATTTAGCATGTAGGATAGTGGGTTCAGAGCAAGGCAGAACCAGAAAGGACTTATTGAGTCTTCTTGGTATATTTCACGCTTAATCTGTATTGTTTAGATATTAAGTGTGGTTTTCCAATTTTTCATTACTATATTTAGGAACTGCATCAATTTAGGATCTACTTTGTACATTTCCAATATTTGTAGTAACCATGAGTGGGGTACACTATCAAAAGCTTTTTGGTAATCAATGTATGCGTAGTGTAGCGACCTTTGTTTAGTTTTAGCTTGATATGTCACCTCTGCATCTATTATCAGTTGCTCTTTACATCCTCATGCTTCTTTGCAACAGCCTTTTTGTTCTTCATTTATAATTTTGTTCTGTGTTGTATGTGTCATTAATTTCTGTTTAATGACTGAAGTTAATATTTTGTATATTGTTGGTAGGCATGTTATGGGGCGATATTTAGCTGGGTTCGCTGTGTCTGCTTGATCTTTTGGTTTCAGATACGTTATTCCATGTGTATGTGTATCAGGGAATGTGTATGGGTCTGCAATGTAACTGTTAAATAATTTAGTTAGATGTGAATGTGTTGAGGTGAACTTCTTTAACCAGAAATTTGCTATTTTATCATTTCCAGGGGCTTTCCAATTGTGAGTAGAATTAATTGCTTGGGTGACCTCATGTTGCAAAATGATCACTTCAGGCATTTGTGGTATCATCTTGTATGTGTCTGTTTCTGCTTGTATCCATCGTGCATGCCTGTCATGTTGTACCGGGTTTGACCATATGTTCCTCCAGAAGTGTTCCATGTCTGTTATGTTTGGTGGATTGTTTATTTTAATGTGTGTGTTATCTATTGTCTGGTAAAATTTCTTTTGGTTTGTGTTCAATGCTTGGTTTTGTTTCCTTCTATTTTCACTTTTTTTGTATCTTCTGAGTCGTTTGGCTAATGCTTGTAATTTCTGCTTCTTTTCGTCTAATTGCTCTATCGCTTCTTGTTGTGAGATTTTACCCAACCTTTTTCGTTTTTTTTCCGAGATTTCATTTCTTATAAATTGTGTTAGCTGTCCGATGTCTTTTCTCAGTTTTTCTATTTTGATCTGTAGCCTGTGTTGCCATGCTGGTTTTGTGGGTTTCTTCTGTGTGTTGGTGGGTTCTGATCTCTGCCTAGTTTGTATATTTAGTGTAGTGAGTGCTCCTATATAAACCAGTAGTTGTAACTCTTCCATAGTTGTGTTTTCATTTATTTTGTTGTGTATGATTGTGTTGATAGTTTTTATTGTTGTTTCTACTTGTGGGTTATTTGGTGGTCTATGCAAGAATGGTCTAATGTCTGTATTTGTCTCTTTGTATTCTATATATGTTAGCTGAAATTTTTCTTCTATATCTAACATCTGTGTCACTTCGTGTTCTATTTGCGTAATTAATTGTTATTATTATCATTATTATTATTAGTCTTATTATTATTATTTGCAGTGGCTGTAGTTGTATAAATATGTTGATATTTATCTGAATATCAAACTTTGCGAACACCCTGAATCTATATTCACGAGCCGCTGCTGTGCGCAATTGGCAAACGTTATAGTCTCGCATATAAGCTTTTGACTGTGAGGGAATGGAGCCAGCTGGACGCCCCCAGTTCGCTGCAACGTTAACCTCCTCAAACGGCGCTTGCCGACTGCAAACCGGAATGGACGTGACGACACGTGGCTGGCCGCTGCCGCACAATACCCCAGGTCCCAGTCCCTTCCGGGCCTCTACTCCTAACTGCCCCTACTGTCGTCCCAATGGGTCCAACGTGACAACAGCCCGCCTGCTAGGATCAGTAGCTCACAACATGAAGAAATAATTTTGCAGTACCATACACAAATCATATTGATGTTCCCCATGCTTTATCAACAGAAAATCTGCATATCATATTCCTAAATTAAGTTCTTAATATAAATGAAATGCCAGGCTCGCGGACGCATCTCATAGGCATAGGCAATAAATGGAAGTGGTAACTGAATTATTTTGTAGGCAGGATGCTACATGGCAACTGTAGAAGAAATAAGTAAGAAATTCGTGGAGGTATGGCAAGCACCATCAGTAGCCTGTAATACATTTTTCCTTTTTCACACGCAATAAACGTGCTATGTGGTAGATATAATATGCTGCTACATAACATTTTGTCATGTTTTTAGGTTAGAATCAACTTTTGTAGCACAAATTTCGTAATGTGAACTTATCGTTCGGTGTTACGAGTTCTAGCGCTGTTAACTCATGTGTGTGGTCCTGAAGATGTATTCGTTAGTTTCTGCAATCGAGCTGGCTGATTTCTGGCGTTCTTTCACTCACATTTGTCACATCGCAGATATCACTTGCCCTTTCCCTTTTGTGATCAACATGTGTGTGTTTTCGGTGTGTAATGTTGCCAACTGTAGTTTATCTGTCTTTTGCCTATGTTGTCTGGCGGTTTGATATTTTTCATTTGTAGTGTATATGTATGTGTGTGTGTGTGTGTGTGTGTGTGTGTGTGTGTGTGTGTGTGTATCTGCAAAATACAAATATCTCGCGAAATAAGCATCAAACGAAAAAACTACAAAGAACGAAACTCGTCTAGCTTGAAGGGGGAAACCAGATGGCGCTATGGTTGGCCGGCTAGATGGCGCTGCCATAGGTCAAACGCATATCAACTGCGTTTTTTTTTTTAAATAGGAACCCCCATATTTAATAACATATTCGTGTAGTATGTAAGGAAATATGAATGTCTGAGTAGGACCACTTTTTTCGCTCTATGATATATACAAGGCGATCAAAAAGTCAGTATAAATTTGAAAACTGAATAAATCACGGAATAATGTAGATAGAGAGGACAAATTGACAGACATGCTTGGAATGACATGGGGTTTTATTAGAACAAAAAAAAAAATTACAAAAGTTCAAAAAATTTCCGGCAGATGGCGCTTCATCTGATCAGAAGAGCAATAACTAGCATAACAAAGTAAGACAAAGCAAAGATGATGTTCTTTGCAGGAAATGCTCAATATGTCCACCATAATTCCTCAACAACGGCTGTAGTCGAGGGATAATGTGAACAGCACTGTAAAGCATATCCGGAGTTATGGTGAGGCATTGGCGTCGGATGTTGTCTTTCAGCATCCCTAGAAATATCGGTCGATCACGATACACTTGCGACTTCGGGTAACTCCAAAGACAATAATCGCACGGACTGAGGTCTGGGGACCTGGGAGGCCAAGCATGACGAAAGTGGCGGTTGAGCACACGATCATCACCAAACGACGAGCGCAAGAGATCTCTCACGCGTCTAGCAATATGGGGTGGTTCTAATAAAACCCCATGTCATTCTAAGCATGTGTGTCAATTTTTACCTCTCTGTCTACATTATTCCGTGGTTTATTCAAATGGTTCAAATGGCTCTGAGCACTATGGGACTCAGCTTCTGAGGTCATAAGTCCCCTAGAACTTAGAACTACTTGAACCTAACTAACCTAAGGACATCTCACATACATATATATATATATATATATATATATATATATATATATATATATATATATTTAAGTGTGTGTGTGTGTGTGTGTGTGTGTGTGTGTGTGGCCGGCCAGAGTGGCCGAGCGGTTCCAGGCACTATAGTCTGGAACCGCGCTACCTCTACGGTCGCAGGTTCGAATCCTGCCTCGGGCATAGATATGTGTAATGTCCTTAGGTTAGTTAGGTTTAAGTAGTTCTAAGTTCTAGGGGACTGATGACCTTAGAAGTTAAGTCCCATAGTGCTCAGAGCCATTTGAACCATGTTGTGTGTGTGTGTGTGTCTGTGTTAGAGAGAGAGAGAGAGAGAGAGAGAAAGAGAGAGAAAGAGGGGAGGAGGGAAGGAGATTCATTAATTATCCATCCTGGTTACATTCGGTTTGATCAAAGGGTTATTGCTTATATGGATTTAGTTGTTGAGTACCTTCATTTCCATCGCACTGGTTCTTTGTATGTGAAATTTTTCTTACAACGTCTTTTTCCATTATTTAAAGTTGTAATGCTGAATTTTAATAAGTAGGTAGAGGTTATTGATATTTTTCACCGCTGATTTCTTAAGCTAAGTAGTCTAATAGTTGCCTTTTTGATTCAATTTGATGTATGATGTGAAATAGAGAGTATTTTCATAAGGATCCTATGTACGATTAAATATTAAAGAACAGAATTTAATTTGCCCACTAGCTAGGAGAAAGTATGTTAAAAGAAAAAGTTTAGATATCAGGGAATGTGTATGTATACTCACAAATGCTTGTTAAAGAGATGCAAGATAATAATTAGCAAAAACTTAACTTCTGGTGAAGAATCTCTCAGCAGAATCACTTTCGTTCAAATGTCAGTATAAAACTCTAGGACAAATGCAAGGGGCGTTTAGTAACTAATGCATCACTTTTTTTCCTTGGTCAATTTAAGTTGAAAAATCTTGCAATTTGTTGTGGAAAATTGTAGAATATTCCCGCTTCAGCCCCTATAGTTTTGTGAAGTTCGGTAGGTAGCGGCGCTGTAAGTATCCTTCAAAATGGCGTCTGCAACGGAGGTGCGTTCCAAGCAAAGAGCTTCACCGGGTTTCATTTAGCGGAATTTCAAATCATCGCAAATATTCATACGCGTTTGCAGAATGTCTACGGAGAACTGATAGTGAACAAAAGTACGGTGAGTCGTTTGCCGAGGGGTATGTCTTCATCGCAACAAGATCGGGCAAAACTGTCCGATCTCCACGTGCTGGCCGGACGCACACAGCTGTGACTCAGGAAACTGAAGAATAGCTTCGCCACAAAAGTGCAAAAACATTTACGATGACAGTTGTATGTAGGTATCGTCTTTACTTGAATAGTAAATTCATAAAGCTTGGGCCCAGTGGAGTGTTGCGTTAATGTCGCGCACTATAAAATGGTAATAATAAAGTAAGAATCCAGCAATATTCCTGCGTCCATTGTTTTGTCATCTCGCTCGTCTTTTGGAATCCAGCAAAGAATGCTTCTGGGTCATCTACATACCATCCATTCTTATCTCTCTACTCCCCGACCTTTACAGTAAAATTCTCATAAGAATCATAATTATGTCTTCCAATCCAACATTTTTCATAACTTTTTGTTGATTTTAATAGACATAAATCTCAGTATTGTAAGCTGAATAACGATCAGTTTTTAGAGTTCTATATCTCAATCGAAAATACGTAACCCTTATAAGATTGCTTTGTTGTCCATCTGCCTGTTTCTCTTTCTGTCTGCCTGTCCAGCAGTTAAGAACTCCTTTTTTCAGGAACGGTAGATGTATCAAGTTGTAATTTATGTCAAATACTAACATCTACGGTCCCTTGGCACAGTAAAAAATTTAGGTGTTGTCGAAAGATGCGGCTATTTATGTCACTTATTTTGATATTGAACTCAAACCTATTGGGTAGGTTCCATTGACAAAGAATCATGAAATTTGGCAAGAAGCAATGTTTCGCAGTACAAGTGAAGAATAAAATCCGGAAACTGTTAATTTGCAACTGCACTGAGGCGCCATAGAAGCTAGTATAGACATGTGTATTCGAATACAGAGATAAGTAAACATGCAGTAAATAGGCTACGGTCGGCATATAAGACAACTATTGTCTGACGCAGTTGTTAGAACGGTTATTGCTGCTACAGTGGCAGCTTATCAAAATTTAAGTGAGTTTGAACGTCATGTGAATTTGAACGGCGCACGAGCGATGGAAAACAGCGTCTCCTCGGTAGCGATGAAGTGCAGATTTTCCCGTACGACCATTTAACGGTGTACCGTGAATGTCAGGAATCCTCGAAAACACAAATCTCTGGCATCTCTGCGGCCGCAAAAATATCCTGTAAGAATGAGACCAATGACAACTGAAGACAATCGTTCACCTGGCCGGAATGGCCGAGCCGTTCTGGGCGCTACAGTCTGGAACCGCGCGTCCGCTACGGTCGCAGATTCGAATCCTGCCTCGGGCATGGATGTGTATGATGTCCTTAGGTTAGTTAGGTTTAAGTAGTTCTACGTTCTAGGGTACTGATGACCTCAGCAGTTAAGTCCCATAGTGCTCAGAGCCATTTGAACCATTTTGAACAATCGTTCAACGTGACAGAGGTGCAACCCTTCCGCAAATTCTGCAGATTTCAATGCTGGGCAATCAGCATGTGTCAGCGTGCGAGCCATTCAACAAAAAAATCATTGACATGGGCTCTAGGACCTGAAGGCCCACTCGTGTATCCTTGGTGACTGCAAGACACAAAGCTTTACGCCTCGCCTTGGCCCTTCCACATCGACATTGGACTGTTAATGACGAAACATGTTGCCTGGTCGGACGAGTCTCGTTTGAAATTGTATCGAAAGGATGGACGTGTACGGGTATGGAGACAACCTATTAAATCCATGGACCTTGCAGTCAGCAGGCGACTGTTCAAGCTGGTGGAGGCTCTCTAATGGTGTGGGGCGTGTGAAGTTGGAGTGATATGGGGCGCCTGATACGTCTAGATACGACTCTGACAGGTGACACGTACGTAGGCATCCTGTCTGATCACCTGCATGCATTCATGTCCATTACGCATTCCGACGGACTAGGGCTATTCCAGCAAGAAAATGTGACACCCTACACGCCCAGAATTAAGACAGATTACATTATTGAGCATATCTGAGATGCCCTGCAACGTGTTGTTCAGAAGAGATCTCCACCAGCTCGTACTCTTATGGATTTTTTGTACGTCCCTGCAGGATTCATGGTGTCAGTTCCATCCAGCACTGCTTCAGACATTAGTCGAGTCCATACCACGATGTGTTGCGGCACTTCTGCGTGCTCGCGGAGGCCCTACACGATATTAGGCAGGCGAATTTGTTTTTTTGGCTCTTCAGTAGGTGCCTCAAGAAAAAGGTGTGTGTCATTTTTTATCCAGTCTGTCTCGTTATCTGGCCGTCTTTGAAGACCCCCTTTTGTCAGAAACGGGTGGTCGTATCAAGTTCAAATTTGAGTCACATACTATGTATACAGTCCTTTGGTGGTGTGACACATTCAAGCCTCTAAGTCAATTCAGTCGAAAGTTCGGCCATTCATGTTACATATTTTCACGCTCGGAAACTCACTCAGCGAATCTTACAGGTATTCCTCGTCGACGTAGAATCATGAAATTTGGCAAAATGCAAGGTTTCACCGCACAAGTAAGGGTAAAAATTGCGGCAATTGTTAAATTACAATTATATCAAGTAATTTTTTTTCATTAGAATTTTCATTGCACTCGTCATCCGTCAAAAGCATAAGAGAAAAATATTACTTTCAAATTATAGAGCACAGCAAGCAGACGTCCTTTTCTTTCAAGTTTTATAAGGCAAATCTAGATTTCAACTAGTGCCTAGCCATTGTCATTGCACTATTTCATGGTATCAATGCATGTCCTACTACGTCAGTCCCCTGTTGATTGTGTTTCTGTCACAGTTCGTTCAAGACTAGTCTTGTTGTCTTGAACGAACTGTGACAACAGGTGACTGACGTACTAGGACATGCATTGATATCATGAAATCGTTCATTGATAATAGCTAGGCATTAGCCGAAATCCAGATTTGCCTTATAAAACCTGAAAGTAAAAGACGACTGATTGCTGTGCCCTATCATTTGAAACTCATATCACAGTCGTTGAGTGCACCCCCATTCCTAATGGAAGGTAACTTTATGGAGAAAAACAAATTACTGCATGCAAACATAAAATTTACGTAGTAGTCATGTTTTAGTAAATAAATAAACAATATTTTATTAAATCTTTCCTCTCTACATATGGAAACAGAAGTCCCCTGCTCCCATCTTAGTGTATGTCCGATCTAGTCGTAGGGATTACTGTAGAGATTTTGTTATTCTCTTGGAATTCTCGGGACTGATATCTTCCAGGTATCAATGTTGATGAAAGACAAACATCGTCGACATATTCGATTTTCGAAATGGTCGAACTGTCTACATACAACAATTAATTTTATGTGGAAACCTGAGTCCGTGAGTCTTACTCGCACTTGTCATTGTTTTTTGTTATAGTTTGACCACGACTAACTGTCTCAAAACAAGAGTGCTGACTGACAGTGGTCGTAACTTTTCTTTTCAGACACGTTGAGAGTTTGATTTCAAAACACTGTAAGCACTATAGGCTATAATCATTCTCCTGTTTTCTGCTTTTGCTGTCTATACAACCGCTGTCGCAACTCTTAAGAAGTGCAGCGAGTCGCTACACACTTAATGTTGGCGAATTCATTTGTACCGTTCATTAATGTGAAGCAAAATCGGAATTGCTGAGTACCCAGTGGAGAAAGTGAAGCGGAAGTGGCAGTTGGTGCTCGTTGGCACTGCACTGCCGAACACCCCCTTCCCCATGCTGCACCCCTTTCAACCCCCACCCCTACGCTCGCGGCGCTCATAACGGCGGCCCGACAGCCACTGCTCCATCACGGAGTTAATGCAGCCCCGCCAAAGTTGGCCTAACTTATTTACTGGCCAAGTTGGGCGAAAGTTAAATTAAGTTAAATGTTAAATCGCGGAGCCAATTTCTTTGGACGTATATACAACAGTTAAACGGGACCGGCACGCAATGAATTAGCCGTAAGAGAAAATCTTTCTTATTATTATTCGCTTCCCTGGTACTGTGGAGCCTGCACATAATACCGAAATACGAGAACGGAAAAGTTCGGCGAAACCATTCACTTACCTGTTTTCTTGTGGCTATCTGAAAAACGGCCATGTGAAAAAATATTTTCACAATCACATAAAAATACGTTTTTCTGCATCGTTTTAATATTCATATCTAGTTCGTCATGACGCATTTCGGCATAATGCTGGCATCAGCTGTCCATCTTCTAGCAAACGTTGTTTTAGAGATGAAGGTTAACGTCTTTGTCTTATAGAACACGTGAATCGTAGATCGATCTATGTTGAATACAGTCATGAGAGGTCTTGAGCTGCTGAACTACTTTTGCTGCTTTACGGTCTCCTTATAAAATTTGTAAGACAGTCACAAACCTCAAACACAAATATTGTATGCTTGACAATTTCTCGCTTTTACTATTAGAATAACTCAATATCTAGTCGTTTAGCATACAATAGCGGATGTTCTAAAAGCACTACTTTTTCTTTGTACCATTATCTGATTTTAAAAGTTGCTTATTGTGAGTTTAGTATAAACTTCTTCCTCAAATTAAGGACTACGTTTAATACCAGTAGCCTTCAACACAAATGTCCATTTTGCCAGTGTTCGTCTGCCTTTTATGTCCTCCTTGCTCCGTCCTTTATGGGTTACTCTGCTGCCTAGATAGCAGAAATGCCTTAACTACGTCTACTTCGTGATCCCAGATTCTTATGTTACTTTCTCGCTATTCTCATTTCTGTTACTTCTCATTACTTTCATCTTTCTTCGATCTGCTCTCAGCTCATATTCTGTACTCATTAGACTGTTCTTTCCATTCAACGGTTCCTGTAATTTATGTGCACTTTCACTGAGTATAGCAATGTCATCAGCGAATCTTATTACTCATACCCATTCACCTAGAATTTTAATCCCACGCTTGAACCCATCTTCAATTTTTGGAACTAGTTCTTCGACGTTTAGGGTTGGTGCGAAAGGTTACATCCCTGCCTTACACCTTTTTTAATCTGAACAGATCGATCTTCGTCTTCCAGTCATATTGTACCAGGGATCGATGACCTCAGCAGTTTGGTCCCATCGGAACTTACCACCATCTTACGGTATCCTCTGTCCGCCTGCTTAACTGAGTCAAACTGTCCTTCGATGGTTGTTCGAAGGCGTCAAAGTGTATGTTTCATGTGCCATGTGTTAATCGTACGTCTTATACTCAGAACATCGCATACACAGCGTGAGACATTAATGTATTAAAATATTTCGAGAACTGCATGGTACTAATCAAAACAGTCAAGGAACTTTCTTAATTACTTTCTCCCCGCAAAAAGTTACAGAATAATGATTAAACGAGGCGTTGAAGATTCTCAGTATCTTGACTTTTATTCTTCCGCAGAGACCGTACAAGAAAAGTGAAAGTCCTGGTTTACAGTGGCCGGTGCTGGCAAGACAAGGGACAAATTTATCTCCTCATACAGTTTTATCAGTTGCATTATAACCTGTGAACCACGAAATGGCGACTGTGACGACGAAAAGGTTCTGCAGTGAAAGGTTGACTCATAATATAATGAAACACTATTCAGACTTCATCAGACATAATACACGGTCCTCTCACATTAATTGACAATCGCCTATGGTCGACGTCAGCGTACAATAACCATTCACAAACGGCACGTGGCAGCACCAGTGGTGGAGGACATAAAGCGTGTCGGGAGGAGGCGAAGAACAGTGCAGGCGTTGCCGTAATGCAGAAACAAACCGATTTATACTGAAGCTCGAAAGAAACTGGTGTAGGCATGGGTCTTTAAATACTGAGGTATGTAAACAGGCAGATACGGCGCTGCGGTCGGAAAAGACTATATAAGACATGTGTCTAACGCCATTGTTAGATCGGTTACTGCTGCTACAACGGCCGGTTATCAAGATTTATGTGCGTTTAGTCGCGCACGAGCGATGGGACACAGCATCTCCGAGATAGCGATGAAGTGGGGGTTTTCCAGTACGGCCATTTAACGAGTGTACCGTGAATATGATGAATCTGGTAAAACATCAAATCTCCGACATCGCTGCGACCGAGAAAGATCATGCAAGAATGGAACCAACGACGACTGAAGAGAAACGTTCAATATGACGTAAGTGCAAACCTTTCGCAAATTGCTGCAGATTTCAATGCTGGAACATCAATAAGTGTCAGCGTGCGATCCATTTCGGGGTCGAAGGTCCACTCGTGTACCCCTGATGACTGCATGCCACAAAGCTTTACGCGTCGCCTGGGACCGTCGACACCAGCATAGGACTGCTGATGACTGGAAATATGTTGACTGGTCGGACGAGTCTCGTTTCAAATTCTATAGAGCGAATGGGTAAGTACGGGTATGGAGACAACCTCATGAATCCATGGAGCCCGCATGTCAGGAGGAGATTGTTCAAGCTGTTGGAGGCTCGGTAACGGTATGCAGCATGTCCAGATGGAGTCACATGCGACCCCCGATACGTCTAGACACGGCCCTGACAGGTAACACGTAGGTAAGCTTCCTGTCTGATCACCTGCATTCATACATGTCCATTGTGCATTCCGACGGACTTCTGTAATTCCAGCAGGACAATGCGACACCCCACAAGACCAGAATTGCTACAGAGTGGCTCCAGGAACGCTCTTGTGAGTTTAAACACTTCCGTTGGCCATTAAACTCCCGAGACATGAGCATTATTGAGTATAACTAGGCTGCCTATCAACGTGCTGTTCAGAAGAGATTTCCAGGCCCCAATACTCCAACGGATTTACGGGCAGCCCTGCAGTATTCATGGTGTCAGTCCTCTCCAGCACTACTACAGACATTATTCGAGTCCATACCGTATTAAGTTACTGCACTTCTGCGTGCTCGCGTTGCCCTGCACGGTTTAGGCAGTTGTACCAGTTCCTTTGGCTCTTCAGTATATATCGCACCCGAAAGGACGCATCATTGGCTTTCGGGACAAGGAAGGAAGCATTACCGAATGGCTAAGTTTGCAAACTGTTCACGTGCCTCTGTGGTTAAAGCATAACGTGCGTTGCAAAATGGCGCTAACTTAAGTCGAGCTGGGGTGACCGCGTGGCACCACGGGCTATAGATTGACGGGTGAACAAAGGCTGCGGAGATGTGTACTGGCGAACAGGCGTGCACCTTTCGAGCAACTAACCGCGCAGATGAATCTACAGGTATCAACAGTGTTTTCTCAATGATCGTTCAGAAAACATTGTTGAGTATCGTCCTCTGCAGCAGGCAGCCATTCTGACTGTTGTTCATCGGCTGGAATTGGCAAGCCAATTCGGTAACTGGACGTCCACCGAGTGCCGACAGGTGGCCTTTTCAAATGAATCATATTTTATGCTCAATCGGACGGCTAGCCGTCGGTTTGTACGGCAGGAATCGTCTGAAAGCAAACACCCTGCACCAAACGTCCGAAGGATCATGGCCGGAGGAGGGAACGTTATTGTCTGGAAAATGTTTTGGTTGCATTCCGTGGGTGACATCATTCTGGAAGGTGCAATGGATCAACAAAAGTATGCATCTATCCTTGGTGACCATGTCCATCCCTACATGCAGTTTGTTTCTCCTCAGCACGTTGACCGAGCGCGGTGGCGTAGTGATTAGCACACTTGGATCTCATTCGGGAGGACAACGGTTCAATCCCGCGTCCGGCCAACCTGGTTAAGATTTCCGTGATTTCCCTAAATACCTTTAGGCAAATGCCGGGATAGTTCCTTTGAAAGGGCACGACCGATTTCCTTCCCCGTTCTTCCCTAATGCGATGAGACCGGTGACCTCGCTGTCTGGTCTCCTCCCCCACAGGCACCCCAACCCAACAACCCAACTACTCGGCTTGTTAGTATCTACGAGCAGGACAATGCAAGGTGACACACGGCTCGCAGTGTACGTGTGTGGTGCGAAGAGCACCACGATGAGCTAACCGTTATTTCCTTGTCACCAAACTTCCCGGACTTAAACTCAATCACGAATCTGAAGGACGACATCGATCGGGCTGTTCACACCATGGATCTGGAGACATAGGGCAGCTGGCCACGGCATTGGATTTGGTATGGCTCCACACCCACCTTCCAGAATTTCACTGACTCTCTTCCTGCATGTCTCGCGGCGGTACGCGCTGCAGAATATGGTTAGTCAGGATACACTTGAATGTTCAGAATTAATAAGTTGCACTTAAATGGCCCGTCATATTTGCTTTGATATTAAAGGTCAGCCATATGCAGATTTAGAACCTTACCAGATAAGAGATCAAAAACCAGTAGCAGTTTCTACGACGGACTCAGTCATCTTCTCGAGTTACTGACATTTTTGCTGTTATGTGAACCCATTGCGTGGTCTCCGAGCCGTTGTCCAAGAAACCCTGCAGTATTTTCCTTTTCGGCTTGTATTCATCCGCCTGGGGACTGGGCAAAAGCTACCAGGATCCTAAACTTGTTTTCATCTACATCTACATCTACTGGTTGCTCTGCAATTCACACGTAAGTGCCTGTCACAGGGTTCATCGAACCATTTTCATACTACTTCTCTATCATTCCACTCTCGAATGGCGCGTGGAAAAATCTTTCAATTCGAGATCTCATTTCTCTTATTTTATTATGATGATAATTTCTCCTTACGTCAGTGCGTGTCAACAAAATATTTACACATTCGGAAGGGAAAGTTGGTGATTGAAATTTCGTAAATAGATCTCGCCACAAAGAAAACCGCCATTGTTTCAGTTACTGCCACCCAACTCGCGTATCATATCAGTGATACTCTCACCCCTATTGCGTGATAACACAAAACGAGCTGCCCTTCTTTGCACTTTTTCGATGTCCTCCGTCAATCCTACCCGGTAAAAATCCCATACCGCGCAGCAATAATCCAGCAGAGGACGGACAAATGTAATGATGTAATGTAGGCGGTCTCTTGAGTGGGTTTGTTCTACCAACAAAGCGCAGTCTTTGTTTCGCCTTCTCCACAATATTATCTATGTTGCTCGTAATTGTAATTCCTAGACATTTAGTCGAATTGACAGCCCTTAGATTTGTGCGATTTATCGTATACCCAAAATTTATCGTATTTCTTTTAGTACCCGTGTGGATTAACTCACACTTTTCTTTGTTTAGAGCTAATTGCCACTTTTCACACCATACAGAAATTTTCTCTGGATCACTTAGTAATTGGAATTGATCGTCTGATGATTTTACTAGACGGTAAATTACAGCGTCATCTGCAAATAATCTAAGGGGGCTGCTCAGATTATCACCTAGATCATTTGTATAAATCAGGAACAGCAGAGGGCCCATGACACTATTTTGCGAAACGCCAGGTATCGCTTCTGTTCTACCCGATCACTAAGTCTATCACTACGAACTGTGACCTCTCTGAGAGGAACTTACGGATCCAGTCACACAACTGAGGCGATACTCCATATGCACGCAATTTGGTAATAGTCGCTTTTGAGGAACCGTATCAAAAGCCTTCTGGAAATCTAGGAATATGGAATCGATCTGACATTCGATGTCGACAGCACTCATTACTTCATGGGAATAAAGAGCTAGCTGTGTTGGACAAGAACGATATTTTCTGAATCCGTGTTAGTTATGTATCTATAAGTCAGTTTCTTCAAGGTGATTCATAATGATCGAGTACAGTATATGCTCCAAAATCCCACTGCAAATTGGCGTCAGTGATATGGGTCTCTAATTCAATGGATTACTCCTGTTTCCTTTCTTGAGTATTGGTGTGACCTGTGCTACTTTCCAGTCTTTAGGAACTGACCTTTCGTCAAGTGAACGGCTGTATATGATTGCTAAGAAAGACGCTATTAGGTCTGCATACTCTGAGAGGAACCTGACTGGTATACCATCTGGACCGGAAGACTTGCCTTCCTTAAGTGATTTGAATTGTTTCGCAACATCTAAGACATCTACTTTTATGTCACTCATGCTAACAACTGTTCTGGTTTCAAATCACATTAATTATCCTTCGTTCATTCTATCAACCCTGCATTCTGGTATAATAGAAACTATATATTTAACACACACAGGAACAGCATGTAACGTCATTTTTGTAGTAAAACCGTGAAAAACATAATTATGAACTAAAATCCTGTATTCATCAAATATATCGCACATTTTACATGAGCTTACAAGAAAAAGTGGAAAAAAATATCAATATTAGCGACAGTGTAACAAGAATTTTATCTGTGCGAGGAGGAACAACATTTTATAGACTACAGATATTTTCTTAAAGGACAATTACGTTAATTTTGGCGCTCTTTATTTTTTTTCGCTAAGATTTTGTCTTTAGCATTGTTCGGAGTAACCGATGGGTAATATGTAAAATGGTCTGTAGAGGGATTAATTTAAAATACACACTAAAGGTAAAAAATCGCAACAGTAAGAAACAACTAACGTAGAGTAGTGAAATTTCGGGAATGCATTTGCCTTGGTGACAAATTTAAGTGATTGACTTTGCAAGGTCACAGATTAACGTTGCCAATGCAAATGTGAAATACAGGTACATTAAAAACTCGTGTAAACGCCAGAATGTTGAGTACAAGCTTGAAACTGGGTATTTATTGCATTGTGCATGTGGCGGACGTAAGTGTGTGGGGTAGAGTTGCATACATGTTGCACTTGGTCGGTTAGTACAGGGACTGTGTTTGCGGATGACACTGGAATTGTCGTCCGAAAATGTCCCATATGTACTCGTTTGTAGACAGATATGGTGACTGAGCAGGGCAAGGCCATGTGACGATACTCTCTACAGCACGACGGATTACAACAGCGGTATGTGGACAAGCAATATCCTGTTGGAAACAACCCCCTGAAACGCTGTTCATGAATAACAGCACAGAAGTTCGAATCACCAGCTTCACGAACAAATTTGCTGTCAAGGTTTGTGGACTGATCACCAGAGTACTCCTGTTGTCATATGAAATCGCACTGCAGACCGTAAATGCAGTTGTAGGTCCTGTGTGTCTGGAACGCAGATAGGTTGTTTTCAGGCCCTCAACTAGCCTTCTAACCAACACACAACCATCATCGGCACCGAGGTGTTTTCATCACAAAACACACAGAACTCCACTTTGCCCACCAATAGGCTCTCGCTTCACACCACTGAAGTGGGGTCAGTGGAATGCACTCTACTGGGCTCAGAACTGCCCTTGAAGTAAACGATTTGTATCAGTTCGTTGTGTCACTGTGGCGCCATGGCTGCTCAAATTTCTGCTGTGGATGCAGTACGTAGCGTCACAGCCATACGCCGAACACGATGATCTTCCGTCTCGTTAGTGCCATGTGACCATCTGGAGTCCAGTCTTCTTGCGACCGTATACTCTCACGACCACCGCTGCCAGCAATCATGTACAGAGGCTACGTTGCTGCCAAGTATTTCTGCCATATCGCAGAAGGGACGTCCAGCTTCTCGTAGCCCTACTATACGACCACGTTCAAACTAAGGTGTTGACAAAGGCGTCTTCGTCGCCTTGAAGACATTCTTGATTAGCATCAACTCACCATGTCCCATCTCAAAATCAACTAACACTCCCGATCGTTACAGCATTTATTTGAAGTAAACCTGATTTGCATCCTCTTTTTATCGACTGGAGTGGAATGTAAATGGACACTGTCTTCCAGATGTGGAAATACGTCTACCAACTATATTTTATGCCTCAAGACGCCTTCTACGCATTGCAATTTTTTTTCCGTCAGTCTATATCGGCGCTCCCTTCCCAGTTCGCGTGTACCCTAACCCGTCGTTATTCCTTTTCTCTGGTCCCAGTTTCTTCCGCGCTTCCTCATTTTCTTCGCCTGTCATAAAATTGCGCTTCACGGAAATTTTGCTCAACAAACAAGCCCCCGGTTGCCATAGCCTAATTATCTCTCTCATGAAAAATATACATTTTCTCCTCTAGCTCCCTCTACGAAGAAACTACACTCCTGGAAATTGAAATAAGAACACCGTGAATTCATTGTCCTAGGAAGGGGAAACTTTATTGACACATTCCTGGGGTCAGATACATCACATGATCACACTGACAGGACCACAGGCACATAGACACAGGCAACAGAGCATGCACAATGTCGGCACTAGTACAGTGTATATCCACCTTTCGCAACAATGCAGGCTGCTATTCTCCCATGGAGACGATCGTAGAGATGGTGGATGTAGTCCTGTGGAACGGCTTGCCATGCCATTTCCACCTGGCGCCTCAGTTGGACCAGCGTTCGTGCTGGACGTGCAGACCGCGTGAGACGACGCTTCATCCAGTCCCAAACATGCTCAATGGGGGACAGATCCGGAGATCTTGCTGGCCAGGGTAGTTGACTTACACCTTCTAGAGCACGTTGGGTGGCACGGGATACATGCGGACGTGCATTGTCCTGTTGGAACAGCAAGTTCCCTTGCCGGTCTAGGAATGGTAGAACGATGGGTTCGATGACGGTTTGTATGTACCGTGCGCTATTCAGTGTCCCCTCGACGATCACCAGTGGTGTACGGCCAGTGTAGGAGATCGCTCCCCACACCATGATGCCGGGTGTTGGCCCTGTGTGCCTCGGTCGTATGCAGTCCTGATTGTGGCACTCACCTGCACGGCGCCAAACACGCATACGACCATCATTGGCACCAAGGCAGAAGCGACTCTCATCGCTGAAGACGACACGTCTCCATTCGTCCCTTCATTCACGCCTGTCGCGACACCACTGGAGGCGGGCTGCACGATGTTGGGGCGTGAGCGGAAGACGGCCTAACGGTGTGCGGGACCGTAGCCCAGCTTCATGGAGACGGTTGCGAATGGTCCTCGCCGATACCCCAGGAGCAACAGTGTCCCTAATTTGCTGGGAAGTGGCGGTGCGGTCCCCTACGGCACTGCGTAGGATCCTACGGTCTTGGCGTGCATCCGAGCGTCGCTGCGGTCCGGTCCCAGGTCGACGGGCACGTGCACCTTCCGCCGACCACTGGCGACAACATCGATGTACTGTGGAGACCTCACGCCCCACGTGTTGAGCAATTCGGCGGTACGTACACCCGGCCTCCCGCATGCCCACTATACGCCCTCGCTCAAAGTCCGTCAACTGCACATACGGTTCACGTCCACGCTGTCGCGGCATGCTACCAGTGTTAAAGACTGCGATGGAGCTCCGTATGCCACGGCAAACTGGCTGACACTGACGGCGGCGGTGCACAAATGCTGCGCAGCTAGCGCCATTCGACGGCCAACACCGCGGTTCCTGGTGTGTCCGCTGTGCCGTGCGTGTGATCATTGCTTGTACAGCCCTCTTGCAGTGTCCGGAGCAAGTATGGTGGGTCTGACACACCGGTGTCAATGTGTTCTTTTTTCCATTTCCAGGAGTGTAAATTAATTTTACAATAAGCTTCATATTTTAATACTCTACGAATGGCATTCAGTAAATAACGTTCCACTTTTTTAAATGCTTGTTTATTCTTAAGAGTTACAATTTGGTTCAAAATGGCTCTAAGCACTATGGGACTTAACATCTGAGGTCATCAGTCCCCTAGACTTAGAACTACTTAAACCTAACTAACCTAAAAACATCACACACATCCATGCCCGAAGCAGGATTCGAACCTGCGACCGCAGCAGCAGCGCTGTTCCGGACTGAAGGACCTAGAACCGCTCGGCCATCGCGGCCGGCTACAATTTGGTGACAACATCAATCATGTTCTGTTTCAGTTTGCATGACGTTCTATGGCCTTACAGCAACGTTACATAAAATCATGTGTTCCCTGTTGGTAGAAGCTCACAATTGTGTCCACACGTTTCGTAACCCGTAAAGATCTTTCAGAGCAATGCCTCAACCTGCTCCCATAGTTCGGATGAAATGGCTTTTCTGTGACTCTTGACGTCTGCTGTGAGCATTCATGGGACACATCTTGCGCACACTTTTGAATATCCAAGAGTCTCGCACTTAAAATTCATATTGATTAATGCAGAGCCATTTGTAGTGCTGTGATGCGAGGCTCCGCACGAATAGCGGCATCTGAGCGAATCACCTTATCGGGAGTTGTAGATCTGACGAGGTGTTGCGAAAGTGGCTGATCATGAAGCTCAATTTCTTAGACTACGTGACGCTGTATCTCATACAACCCAACAGAGCTTCTATGAAATGCGGTATCACCATTCACTGCACACAAACGTTTGTGGACGTTCACCCTGGTTTCTTTTCCTGCAGCCAAGAATTCAAGTACATGACGTTGCTTGTAACGAATGTCTTGTGTAAACGACATTTTGATGGTTCACGACGGCTCTTCCGTGTGTCGGAATTGTTCAATGAATTTCATACGTTCAGTAGGAACAAAATATTCCAAGGGCTTAAAAGGACATTTTCCTGTATTTAGTAAAACAAATTTTAAAAAAATGCTTTAGTAAACTATTTATTGAACAACTATCCTATTATGGAGCTGAAGATGTTGCCAGTTCCAATGCATGTAACATTAGAAAGTAAGAGAGGAACACGTATCGCATGATGCAAGCAGTAAGTAGTACAGTATGGATGTGTAACAACATCTATAAATATTATAAAAACGTATGCAAATACATACATGCACATATGCTTCTTATCACCTGCTACACCACAGGACAGATTTCCACCAAACTTGGCACATGTCACTTACCGTCTAGAAATCATCGCTGGGTGGGGGTGGGGGTGGGGGGGAAGGCACCTACTTACGAAAGAAGTGCTGTGGAATCGCAGTGTAGCCCATGACATGACACGCGAATACCTGTGCTTTACTCATCCAGTTTTTGAGAATGAAAGAACTTAGAGATTTGCAATAGACTTTACACGTAATTTCTAACCTTTACGAAACTTTTTATCGCTGACTATCCCAACGTAGTGATGAAAGGAAAACAGTTTATCGCTTACCACATTTTCACTGTTCATGCAGTACAACTTTTGCATGAAGCATGACGTTTAAATTTATTACTTCCTTGCTGCTGACTGTAATCGCGACACATTTCGCGGGCAGTATCCACATATGCCGCTGAATATACGTAGAAAAATATATCAGTGTACGACGCATAATTGAATACTCTGATGCGTAAAAGCATCATGCATGATGTTTTAATTTATTACTTCTTTAACTACAATTCACAACGCAGTTCACAGACAAAACCCACTTACTCCGTTCTGGACTTACCTATAAGATTATATCATTGTACATTAAATAGATCAGGAGATACGAAGTCACAAACATTGAGGTGCGTGAAAATGAAACTACAGGTCGAACTTCGCTAGAGATGCAGGTGAAATAGCATGCAGACGAGCTGGCTATACTGAAGCCGTTAGTGACGACAACCAACTCAAAGAAGCATAAAACATGGTTTCAGGAGCATAAATCCTGGTCGGTTGATCAGTGCAAACACGTCATATGGTCCGACAAGTCGACGTTTTCGTTATTTCCAACATCGGGCCGGGTTTACACCTGGAGAACGATAAAAAAGCTTACAATCCCCATTGCTTGATTCCAACGGTTAAGCACGAAGGTGGAAGTGTGACGTGGGCAGCCATATCGTGGTATTCTGCGGGTCCCATCATTACTCTCAAAGGCCATGTTACAGCCAAGTTTATGTGAACATTTTAGGTGATCAGGAACACACCATTATTCGAATGTTGTTCGCCGACAATGGCTTCGCGCGGTTGCCACGGTCGCAGGTTAGAATCCTGCCTCGGGCATGGATGTCGTTAGGTTAGTTAGGCTTAAGTCGTTCTAGGTCTAGGGAACAGATGACCTCAGATGTTAAGTCCCATAGTGCTTAGAGCCACTTGAACCATTTTTCCCAACAATGATGCCATATTTCAGAACGATAATGCACACATTCACATAGGCCGGGCAGTACAATCGTGTTATGAAGTGCATGCAACTGAACTGCAGCGTCTTCCCTGGCCAGCATAATTCCCGGACCGGACATTAACATTACTGAACCCTTGTGGGCAGTATTGAGGGCAGAGTCCTGAGCAGATGTCCGTCTCCCTCGTCACTACAGGAGGTAGAAGAGGTTATGATCGAAGAATGGCATAAGGTCATATAGGAGGCTATACAGTCTTTTTATGCCAGTATTCCAGAAGAATAACGGGCAAATAGAGCACAGCCCCTTATTAATAAACCATTCCCAAGTAGGTACAGGTGTTTACATTATTTTGTCTGTTTTCTGTATTTCAGCCAAATTTGGTACACATATTAATTACGATCTTGAAATATATACTGTGTGGTAGGAACCAGCGGCCTGCTATTGTGGTGAGTGTGATAACGTGGAGAGAAAAAGGGAGGGGGGGGGGGGGAGAAGACGGACAGATAGCGAGCGTGGAGGAGGAGTTTGGCACAGGGGGAGGAGTTGGACAGAGAGGGGGAGAGGAACTGGCCAGAGAGAGGGTAGAGAAGAAGATGAGCAGAGAAAGGAAGGAGGAGTGGGGGAGAGAGAGAGAGAGAGGGGCGAGGAGGAAATGGGCTTAGGGGGAGGACGAAAAGGCCACAGAAAGCGAAGAAGAGGATATGGACAGAGAGAGGGGAGAGGAGGGGATGGGCTAACAGAGGACTGGAATAAATACATTCGCCGGAGCGTGCTCGGAAAATAGCACAATAAAATGAGTGAGCAGGAGGTCATTGGGCGATGTCTGAATTTTATCTGCAAAGGACATTTTCAGCTTCATCGCCGTTCCTTGAAGAGCTGAAGCTGCGGCCCAGCAAGAGTGTAACTACTAGCGGTGTGTCAGCCCGCGTGCGCCTCCCTTCCTCGGACCTGATGCAGGGGGGACTGCGCCCTCTGGTCACCCACTGGAGGGAGGAAGGGCCCCACGCCGGATCTTGTTTGTTGTGCGAAATTGACTCAGATGGCAGGGGCGGCGGGGCGGGGCGCGGAGCGGCGCTTATTGGCATTCCGGTCACGCGACGCCGACGCCCACGACGACGACGACGCGTCGCTGCGGCGTCCTCCAGGCCGCACCTCCCCTGCCATAACTCTCCCCGGCCGGGCGCTCATAAATCCTTCACGGCTCCCGTGCCAGCAGGCCGGAGATCAAGGATCACGGCATGTGAACCGACGCCGGCTCTCATATAGCTCTATGTACGTCTCTGCTTCTACAGTTAAATGCAGAGGACAGAGAGGATGGGTGGAAAGAACACAGTGAAAGCCTCTACGAGGGGGAAGATGTATATAGTGTAATAGAAGAAGAAAGAGGAGTCGATTTAGAAGAGATAGGGGATATAGTATTAGAATCAGTATTTAAAAAACTCTGGAGGACTTAAGATCAAATAAGGCAAAAGAGATAGATAACTTTCCATCAGAATTTCTAAAATCATTGAGGGAAATGGCAAAAAAACGACTATTCACGTTGGTGTATAAAATGTATGAGTCTGGCGACATATCATCTGACTTTCGGTAAAATATCACCCACGCAATTCCGAAGACTGCGAAAGCTGGTAAGTGCAGGAATTATCGCACAATCAGCTTAAAAGCTCATGCATCCAAGTTGCTGACAAGAATAATTTGCAGAAGGACGGAAAATAAAACTGAGGATTTTCTATCCCGCCTGGAAGGCGTCGAGTGGATCTACTCCTGAAAACTGAAGGGTAGGCCGAATGTAGGAAGCTAGGAGGAGCAGGTGAGGTAGAACATTTGGTACTGCAATTAAAAGTGGTTTTACTTAACTTTGTCTGGGATGAGCACGTAGGTGCAATGCTGCACATCAAACGAGTTACAGTGGCAAAATCTGTAGTGGCTGGCCCACTATGAAATAGAAACAAAGTTTCTCGGTCGTCTATTCGGAATCAAATGGGCAGAATCTGGAGACGCGCTCGTAGAGTTGCTCAGCGCCAGATAGAGGGCGCTGTCGTCCCTGTCGGTGTCGCAGTGCCAACCCACGAACTTGCTCCTACGCCGTGGCACCGTAGCTATCGATACCACAGACGATGTGCTAGATGACGATGTTTCGTTTTAGAAACTCTAAGGCACGATTCTGACGTTCGGGTTGACAATGGAAGGAAGACTAAACAAAAATCAAGACACATTCATAGGTTTTGTCGTCCTGGAAAAAGCGTTCGACAATGTAAAATGGAGCAAGGTGTTCGAAATTCTGAGAAAAGTATGGGTAAGCTATAGGGAGAGACGGATAATATACAACATGCACAAGAGCCAAGAGGGAATTACAAGAGTGGATGACAAAGAACGAACTGCGCGAATTAACAAGAGTGTAAGACAGGGAGGCAGTATTTGGCCCCTATTGTTCAGTCTGTACGTCGATGAAGCAATGACGAAAATAAAAGAAAGCTTCAGGAGTGAAATTAAAATTCAAGGTGAAAGCATAACAATGATACGATTCGCCGATGACATTGCATTCCTGAGTGAAAGTGAAAAAGAAAAACATGATCTGCTGAATAGAATAAACACTCTAACGAGTACAGAGTATGGATTCAGAGTAAATCGAAGAAAGACGAAAGTAATGAAAAGTAGCAGACATGAGAATAGCGAGAAACTTAACATCAGGACTGATGGTCACGAAGTAGAGGAAGTTACGGAATTCATCTACTTAGCCAGTAAAATAACCAGTGACGAACGGAGTAAAGAGGACATCAAAAGCAGGCTAGCAATGGCAAGAAGGGCATTCCTGGACAAGAGAAGTCTACTAGTATCAAACATAGGCCTTAATTTGAGGAAGAAATTTAAGAGAATGTACGTCTGGAGTACAGCATTGTATGGTAGTGAAAAATGGACTGTGGGAAAACTGGAACAGAAGAGAATCGAAACATTTGAGATGTGGTGCTACAGACGAATATCGAAAACTGGGTGGACTGGTAAAGTGAGGAATGAGGAGGTTTTGCGCAGAATCGGGGAGGAAAGTAATATGTAGAAAACACAAGAGGAAGGGCCAGGATGACAGGACATCTGAGAAGACTTCAATGGTACTAGGTCGAGCTGTAGAGGGCAAAAACTGTAGGGGAAGACAGAGATTGGAGCACATCTAGCAAATAACAGAGGACTTAGGTTGCTAGTGCTACTCTGAGATGAAGAGGTTAGCACAGGAGAGGAATTCGTGGGAGTCGAATCAAAGCAGTCAGAAGACTGATGACCCAAAAAAAAAAAAAAGAATAAATGTCTCTACTAAGCTTTTGCTGAAGCTGAAAACTGCATACAGAGGAACAGACATACGCATCAGAGAAATACGAGTATAATATGATATACGGGGTGTCATATATTTCTTAATCAGACCAAATATCTTTTCGTCAAGAATCACAATAAAAAACGTATAGCAAGTAAATTTTGCTTAACTGCCAGCAGGAACATTAACCACCGTGATCGCCTATCCCTTAATTTTGCTCATTCAGAAGATATGAAAAGTGGAAGTCTTTATAAATAGAATGCGATTTTTTGGCACTAATTTCCATTCTTTCTGAATGAGTGTTAAAAAGCGTATCACTTACTCATATAACACAACATTCAGCTCAATAAGAAAAAAAGAGAGGATTTTTGTTATCATTTTGTAGCATTGTAATCCCTTGCGCATACAAACGGGGCAGAACATTCACAACTGCTCAAAGTGAAGACCATGGCCACTGGTACACTGCTCCATGCACTGGATGGAAGAACTCATCGCTCCTTCCAGTGTTGCCTGCTGAGGTGAATTACAAGCATGCACTGCCGCGTGTTCTCTACAGTTGTTGGTATCGCAATGTACAGCATCCGTTTTGCATCCCGGAAGAGAGGAGTTCAATCAGGAGATATAGAAGGCCACTCCACTGTTCCTTCACGACTAATCCACCCCGCAGAATATCTTTCGTTCAGAACGCGACACGCATTATGTGCTGAATATCTGTGGTACAGCGGGGCTAAAACGCTCACTTGACCTGTAAGACGAAATTTTTTTAAAAAAGTCTGTCAGTGAGATACAACTATGGTGTTTTAATTGTGGATGCAATTTATATATAAAAGGTGAAAATTCCTTTATACGAACGAAGTATTAAACAAGCATCTGAGGAAGGCAGAAATCACAACATACACGGTGTTCCAAAAACACACACCGACAAACTTTATGCTCAGGTTCCTTACACCAAAATAAGATAAAAGGTCTAGTAAACAAGTGCTGTAAAGCGTATACATTTAGAGATATGAGTACTTGTTCGCCTTCGATGGTACCCATCAGGTCACTTCTAGTGTAATCTCTTTGCCTTTGATACATTGAGAGAAGGTAGTGTGGACTAAAACAAGAAAAGAAACTACAGCAAATATAGGGCTAGAAGCTGTACCTTAAGAGCTATCAGCACTTCTTCAATATATGAGATGTGTTTCACACTAGCGAAGATGAACAAGTGCTCATATCTCCTAAGGTACGCATTTTAACCCTTGCTTACTAGAGCCAGAAATGGTTAAACTGTAATTTATATGTTTAATAGATACATATTTAAAAACATGAAAGAAACCACCCATCTAGCGAAAATACACTCCTGGAAATAGAAATAAGAACACCGTGAATTCATTGTCCCAGGAAGGGGAAACTTTATTGACACATTCCTGGGGTCAGATACATCACATGATCACACTGACAGAACCACAGGCACATAGACACAGGCAACAGAGCATGCACAACGTCGGCACTAGTACAGTGTATATCCACCTTTCGCAGCAATGCAGGCTGCTATTCTCCCATGGAGACGATCGTAGAGATGCTGGATGTAGTCCTGTGGAACGGCTTGCCATGCCATTTCCACCTGGCGCCTCAGTTGGACCAGCGTTCGTGCTGGACGTGCAGACCGCGTGAGACGACGCTTCATCCAGTCCCAAACATGCTCAATGGGGGACAGATCCGGAGATCTTGCTGGCCAGGGTAGTTGACTTACACCTTCTAGAGCACGTTGGGTGGCACGGGATACATGCGGACCGGCATTGTCCTGTTGGAACAGCAAGTTCCCTTGCCGGTCTAGGAATGGTAGAACGATGGGTTCGATGACGGTTTGGATGTACCGTGCACTATTCAGTGTCCCCTCGACGATCACCAGTGGTGTACGGCCAGTGTAGGAGATCGCTCCCCACACCATGATGCCGGGTGTTGGCCCTGTGTGCCTCGGTCGTATGCAGGCCTGATTGTGGCGCTCACCTGCACGGCGCCAAACACGCATACGACCATCATTGGCACCAAGGCAGAAGCGACTCTCATCGCTGAAGACGACACGTCTCCATTCGTCCCTCCATTCACGCCTGTCGCGACACCACTGGAGGCGGGCTGCACGATGTTGGGGCGTGAGCGGAAGACGGCCTAACGGTGTGCGGGACCGTAGCCCAGCTTCATGGAGACGGTTGCGAATGGTCCTCGCCGATACCCCAGGAGCAACAGTGTCCCTAATTTGCTGGGAAGTGGCGGTGTGGTCCCCTACGGCACTGCGTAGGATCCTACGGTCTTGGCGTGCATCCGTGCGTCGCTGCGGTCCGGTCCCAGGTCGACGGGCACGTGCACCTTCCGCCGACCACTGGCGACAACATCGATGTACTGTGGAGACCTCACGCCCCACGTGTTGAGCAATTCGGTGGTACGTCCACCCGGCCTCCCGCATGCCCACTATACGCCCTCGCTCAAAGTCCGTCAACTGCACATACGGTTCACGTCCACGCTGTCGCGGCATGCTACCAGTGTTAAAGACTGCGATGGAGCTCCGTATGCCACGGTAAACTGGCTGACACTGACGGCGGCGGTGCACAAATGCTGCGCAGCTAGCGCCATTCGACGGCCAACACCGCGGTTCCTGGTGTGTCCGCTGCGCCGTGCGTGTGATCATTGCTTGTACAGCCCTCTCGCAGTGTCCGGAGCAAGTATGGTGGGTCTGACACACCGGTGTCAATGTGTTCTTTTTTCCATTTCCAGGAGTGTAGATATCATCCTCCTCCATCTCACTTCCTTTGCTGGTGCTGTAGTTTCGCTAGTCTTTCTCATGCATGCAACATTAGTGCCAACAAAGGCCGAGACTTCGAATGAAAAGCAACATAAAAGGTAGCGTTTCAAGCCATACATTACACTCACGACAGCACAGAGTGCATCCGCTTTAAGTCTGTTTCTGAGCTTTTTCCATCGAGTTCGTTGTGTACGATTTCACACGCAATGGTAAGGAGAGGTGAGCTACAGAGTGTTGCAGTCGTCGTGGGAAGTCGGGCAGGAGTAGATATGATTAGCGAATAAGTTAACACGGAAAACGGAAGATTCATTTAAATCGTATTTCTCCAAGCGCATTATGACTCATTTTAAATAATATAGCAAGCAACAGAATCCAGCTATTACAAGGTTAGATCCGCATCTAAATCTGTGATAGCGTGATTGCAAACAGTTCGACTGTAGCAGCTAGCGAATTTTGCTATGCCAACAGGGAATGGGAGTGGTTAGGAAATGATTAGTAGACGCACGTACACACAGATAAGCCTTTTGTTAGCGTCGCCAGTTAACAAACACGTAAAAAGGTTAAAAAGTAACTAAATGAATACAGAATACAGCGCTTCTATCTGGCGCACAACGTGGGTGCTCGAATTCAACACATGTCCAGTTCGTTTTCAAATTATACCAGCGGAAACTTAGTGTCTGGTGCTCAAGTGTTAAAGATATATGAATAGTGGTTCTATAATTGCGTCCAGGTAGTCTGAGTTAGAGAGCGGTGTATAATCAAGTATGCCGATGCTAACATGAGAACAAACTCTGGGGTCTGCGGTAACGTTAGAGTAGAAAAGATAAGCGAAGTCACGTCAGTCAGTGAGCAAGATATAAGAACATACTTGTTCACTGCCGAACTAGAGGCTCCACAAACTAAACAACTTGATAATAAATCAAGCATGTTATTCAATCTTTTGTCGTCAAAATCAGACGCGACTGAAAAGAAGGTAGAGGCAAATATTGAGTCGAAAATAGCCAAAGCTACTAGTACTGTAAAGGATAAACCTAAAGTAGAATTCAGTGGAGCTAATGTAGCCCTAGAAGTAGCCATTATCCTATCCTTAGAGGCTTGCAAACAGCAGTTATCAGAGAAAATTCAGGGACGCGCAATACTGTTGCCGGGACAAGCAGAGCAAATGTAATAGTCAACAGTGACCTGTTCTGAGAAAACAAGTTCAACTGAGAATAAATTGCTAACACATATGGCTTCTGTCGCTAAAGTAGTGGTAGGAAACGCAGTAATGTGAAGGTATGATTTGTACACAGTGGCTGGACATTTGCAAGCAAGTTGTAATAATTTAGCGGAGCATATACGTTCCATTAAGGAGATACTGCAATTCCTGTAGTCCGACGCAGTGCATAATACTTGATCTATGTCGACCATTAACCAACACCCCTCACGGTGTGTAACGTCCGGTGATAATGTCTACTCGGATGGGTATTTAGAACAAAAATTGTTCCACATGTTTAACCCTAATGGGGAGATCACTCCAAAAGCCTTTCTGTTGCAATTCACTTACGTGTTTCCGCTGCACTGGGGGAAACGACGTAAATTAATTTATGCAGTAAGTTATAACCATCTTGAGTTGTACATTGATTGTTTTGAAACTTCCTCTATGATTTCCCTTGTGGCGTGCTCGCCATGTTGCTGCAAACAAACAACTTTGAACCTTCCTATATGCAGTGGCATGGGCTTGTATTTCTATCTGGAGCTTTTGCGTAACAAACAGTGTTTTGAACCTTTCTCTGTGATTTCCCTTGTGGCTCACTCGCCATGTTCCTACAAACAAACTACTTTGAACCTTCCTATACGCAGTGGCATGAGCATGTATTCCTATCTAGAGCTTTTTTGTAACAAACAGTTGCTATCTGTTCTTCCTTCCTGAATCATCCAATATTTGTATCACAAACTATCACCAACTATTAAAAACGTTGTATAATAAGTTGTTCTACATCTACATGGATGCTCTGTAAGTCACATTTAAGTGCCTGGCAGAGGGTTCATCGAAACACCTTCAAAATTCTCCATTACTCCAATATCGTATAGCGCTCGGAATGAACGAACACCAATATTTTTCCGTAAGAGCTCTGATTCCCTTATTCTATCAAATGGTTCAAATGGCTCTGAGCACTATGGGACTCAACTGCTGAGGTCATTAGTCCCCTAGAACTTAGAACTAGTTAAACCTAACTAACCTAAGGACATCACAAACATCCATGCCCGAGGCAGGATTCGAACCTGCGACCGTAGCGGGCTTGCGGTTCCAGACTGCAGCGCCTTTAACCGCACGGCCACTTCGGCCGGCCCTTATTCTATCGTAGTGATCGTTTCTCCCTATGTAGGTCAGTGTCAACAAAATATTTTCGCATCCGGAGGAGAAAGCTGGTGTTTGGAATTTCGTGAGAAGATTCTGTCGCAACGAAAAAAGGTTTTCTTTTAATTATGTCCAGCCCAAATCCTGCATCATTTCAGTGACACTCTCTCCCGTATATCGCGATAATACGAAACGTGCTGCCCTTCTCTGAACTTTTTCGATGTACTGCGTGAGTCCTGTCTGGTAAGGATGCCACACGGCTCAGCAGTATTCTAAACTCCGTCAGTCCTATCTGGTAAGGAGCCCACACCGCGCAGCAGTATTCTAAACCTATACCTTGTTTTAATTGTTACAATCGCAGTAAGAAAGTGGATTACTTCCAAGTACAAGGCCTCAAAGTAGGATGTGAAATGATCTATATAGGGTTCAAGTTAGTCAGTAAATAAGATGAATTTACACTTCGTGTCATTCGTGGTCTAGCCATAGCTGCTGTCCTTGAAAATTACAGGTAACGTGAGAGTCACATCATAATAAATGAAGCTGATGTCCACATCTCGTCTGTTTTCCCTAAGGTAAGCAACGTTATTTCCTTTGAGGGATGAAGCCTCGACTGCCAGAATATGAAAGACTACCATCGGCATATCAGTTTAATTCCAAAGTCAAAATATTTTGAAACTAACAATAGTTAGGAGATGACACTCTGCTAGGTAATAACACTGACGAGACGATATCCTGCCTTTTTAATAACAAATTGCAAAATCGAAGTCAGCTTATTGACATGAGTGGTATGAGTTGTATCATATGCTTCTTAAGAAAAAAAATGTGTTTTCAAATTATGTAGGAAGTTAAGGGCATCTCATGTGAATTTACAATAACACAAAAGCATTTTTTTGCAAAAAAAAAATCAGATCTCTCACTCCAACTTTGAATAATCGATTACTCATGTGATCAACGAAAATATATTGAACAAAGTTTTAGTCCTTATGGTAATCAAGTCTTTCACACAGTTACCAAAAAGAATAAGATTAGACTGGTTTTGAGTGCGAGAGGGTTAATTACGTTGATAATGTTACAATTAAATAAGGCTAAGGCAATTTCTGACCCACTTGCTAAGTTTAACAACTCAAAAGTCTTAACCAGTCTTGACTTCAATGCGGCCTATTGACACATAGTGTTACATTTAAGATACTTCATTTAAGATACTTCATTTTTGGTTGAGGGAAAGGCATATCAGTTTAAGAGACTACCATTTAGGTTGAAAACTAGTGGTGGGGCACTTATCTGTACTCTCAATTATGTTCTAATACCAATTAGGAGATATAAATTATTTAAGTTCATCAAAATTTACATTTATCTTTGTATCATTGCTATTTCAGACAGATCAATAGGTACTAAGACCCTCAGTTTCATATTTGACCATTTCTCCGATATTGGTGTCAATATTAATTGGAGAAATTGAGTTTCCGTCAAGCTAAAAATTTTAGCTTTATGTAAAATTTAACTCTAAAGACACATTGCAGTCAGAGAACCTAGGGAGAGTGTTGTCAAGAAAAATGTCTTCGAGTTAGATTGATAACATCACATGAGACTAATCAGGTCCATGCTGTAATTTGAACATCGGATTTTCAAAATTAAAACTTTATTTCTAAAGTAATCAGGTCCATGCTGTAATTTGAGCATCGGATTTTCAAAATTAAAACTTTATTTCTAAAGTTACTTTATGAATGTAGTAAACGCGGAAAAGTATAACAAATGGGTGCTAAAAGCACACTAATTCTCGTGACACTTAAAAAACATGAAACACCACTCACAAATTTTCAACATAAGATTTGAAGATGGTTTTGATATAGCACTTACCAATACATTTTATATGGCTTTAAAGTTTTCCTGTGTAATAACGTTTCTCTAAACGCACATGACGTAAAGACTAGCAGAATTATTGAGGAGAGAAGTAACATTCCTAAACAATGTTTCTGACATGCAAATATGAAGAAATAGAATTATTCGCATTAAACATTCTTGGAATGGAAAAGATTGTGTGCTGATTTGAATTTCGTGAAACAGATCCACTGTGCCAGCTGTAACACTGCAACACACGTCATCCCATTTAATCGCTCACAACCTTCTACAAATTTAGCTTGATGCCTTTAGCATTTCTCGTCAAGTACAAAAAGATTCCTGCTGACGGTAGGACTAGACATCTATGGGACATAGACATCCCAACGCCCAAAACTGCGTATTTCTTTTATGCAGGGACAGCCAAGTACACAACAGGCAAGAGCATTTCTGGCTCGCGATCCGTAGCTCCCTCACCTGGCTGTACCACCAAACCACACGGTCTGAACGTGAAGAGAGGGAAGAGGGCGACTGCAGCAACACTACAAAATCTTATCTCCAGAATGCCAAGAGTTTAGGAAGCTCTTCTGAGGACAAAGGGCTGATATTTCGAAGAGGCTAAGATCTAAACTATACAGCATTGAATTTAATGGAAAAACGGATATGATCGTATGGACGGGAGGCCCCATTCGGGAGAGTTCGGCCACCGTATTGCAAGTCTTTTTAGGTGACGCCACACCGGCGACTTCCGAATCGGTGAAATTGATGATGAAGGACACGCAACACCCAGTCCCCGGGCGGGTTTCGAAACCGGGTCCCCTGCGTGGTAGGCAATAACGCTACCGTTACGCTAGGAAGGCGGACTGATTTGTTTGACTGTTTAGTTTGTACAGAGTGTTTCTATATTAAAATATACTGATGTGACAGGATCTCCTCTTTCCCGGCGTAGTGCGACATCCAGATGTGACATGGACTCAATAAGTCGTTGGAAGCCCCTGCAGAAATACTGAGCTGTACTGCTTCCATAGCCGTCCATAATTGCGAAAGGGTTGCCGGTGCAGAATTTCATGCACTAACTCACCTCTCGATTATGTCCTATAAGTGTTCCATGGTATTCATGTCGGGTGATATGAGTCGTCAAATCATTCGCTCGAAATGTCCAGTATGTTCTTCAAACCAGTCGCGAACAGTTGCGATCTGGTGACATTGCACATTGTCATGAATTCCAGTAGTGGCTGCAAATGGTCTCCAAATAGCCGAAAGTAAAGATTTCAAGTCAATGATTGGTTTAGTTGGAGCAGTGGATCCACTCCATTCTATGCAAACACAGCCCCCACCATTATGGAGCCACCACTATCTTGCCCAGTGTGACGTTGTGGTTTTCCTTAGTCCATCCATCGATCGTCTGAACCCATAGACATAAAAAAAAACACCCGCGTCGCTCTGATATTGGAAAAACAAAAATTACTAGAAGGAGCATACAATAAGGTAACTCACGAGGGAAAAACTCCATATTATCACAAAATCTAGCATTGTCACATGTGGAGGGTCACATTTGGGCTGCCTTCTGTCGGAGACTGAATGATTTATCTTGATTCAACTCTCCACACAGCTGTCCTGGTTTCTTCACAGTACAGCTTCCATCACACACAATTTCAAACTTTTTTTTTATTCTTCACTTACAGTTATCGATAGAAGCTACCCTTTACTGTACGTCGAATTGCATCGATTAATAGTTTCAACAGTACCCTGACTTTTCTCCACTTTAGTTTTGCGGTTTACTGATAGCAAGGACTAAGGTCGTGTTTAAATTAATGCATCCGTCGATGACAATACCATTTCAGTTTTAAATATTCGAAAGATTCACACATCACAGATGGAGCTCTGTGTGCTGCTTACTACGTTAACTGAGCGTTGTGAAATGCAGTGTTCCACAGCTTTATCTATGTTTTAAAACAACAATTTTGTAAGTAAATAACATGATAGTAGTTGAAGAAGAGTGTAGGTTACTGGACGGAACTTGAAAAATGTGATAATGTGTCGCAGATGTAAGTAGTAGAGTAATTGGACTCCTACCCTAATTTCGTACCAAATTAATATGAAAAATAATTAAGTTGATCAATAATTACCCCCATCTCTCCACCCTATCTGTCTAGATGACATCATGGGTTTTTCCCAGTCCCCTCCCCCTCACCCATCTACCCTATTTACCGGAATTTAAAAAATGTCTTTCATTTAAAAAATGGCGGGAATTTTTTTGTCACAGAACTGTGCGCACGTCCCACCCCACCCTCTCCCCAAGAAATCGGTGTGAAATTCAAAATTTTGTCTGTGCTCACATGACCATAACTGGTGAGAGATCTTCAGGCCATGCTGAGCTGTCGTCGTGGAAGTACCAAAATGTCTTCGATCATTGAAATGAATGTGAAGGATTACGCAGTTTTCAATAGCTGTATTACATGTATGCATTCGAGGGAGGAGTGCAGCCACAGTTCACTACACAGAGGATGGAAGACTATGATAATGGAAGAGCGTTGGAGAAAGAAGTAGAAGAATTCGGTTCAGCAGACTGTGGCAATGAATGATGGAGCCAAGATGTATGTTGAAACCGATACATGCTAGTGCACATGTGCGAAATGCTGAGATATCACACATGAAGTGTGCAGGTGATGCTAATTCACTTCAGCAGAATCATTTTTGTATGTGTAATATATACCACTGAAAAGCTTCAACTGCTCATCCCCCATCCACTTCCCCATCCACCAACCCATCTTCCTATCCCTTCATCACTCGCACACCATCCTTGGTGCTGTGCATAACATGTTCTATCGAAAAGTTGCCAGTGTCTGACCAGGAGGAGTTTAACAGCCATGTTGCCTGTAAGCACACGGACAAGGACTGCAACTATAGCCTCCTACTTGCACAATGGAAAGGGGTTATATTGGATAAGTGGCTGAAGAAGAATGGCAATAGTGTCCAGCGGATAATCGCTATGATGCATAACGGTATCGATGAAGAATTCATGCAGTTGTTATAACTGGTTGCCATTTTTGATAACAGTCAGTTTTCCACCTCATAGAAGACATCTGTCTACGATCCAGAGAACCAATCAACTGGTCTACTTCAGAATTATGCCGCCATAGGCGGTTGAAATTCGCAGTAGCCAATAGGAACGCAGCATCTGATCACATCGGGGATATAAGGTGCGCCCAGCAGCTCTGCCGCCTCAGCTGCAGTCAGTCAGTATGAAGTGCCAGCCGAGATCATCCAGCACTGCCCAGCCACAGCATTAGTAGAATAGGAAGAAGCGTTGGGGTGTAAGAAACCCTTGCTTCATGTCTGTGTTTACAGTCGTTGTGAGAAAGATGGAGTCTTTGTGCTGCTATTATCACTTGTAAAAGTTTTTCTTCTTTCCTCACCAGTGGATGCAGCGTCCTTCAACCTGTCAGGACCTGTAGCAGCGACACGTCCAAGCCTGTCGGCGGGACCTGCAGCTGTGGCACCATCTGGCTTACCAGAACCCGAACCCTAGGATCCCGTTTAGTCGCTCTTTCTGACAGTTCTCCCACCCAATCCATTATTCCCTCATCCAAAATGGCGAGATGGGGCTGTATTTCAGCTTTCTCAGCAGCTGCCATCTAATGCACCCGTTCTGGTGTTTCACCCTAGCCAGAATTATCACGGAGCCATTGATTCATCTCACAGAAGTCGTCTACAACAAGATATCGATTACAAGAAACCCAACAACAAAAATCGGTATTGATTTTGCCTACAACGAGATATTGATTAAACATAAATACGAAAAAAGTTCATACCAGATGGAAGTGATGACACATACCACTGCTACATTCTCCTTCTCTTGCTACATTGCAACATCTACAACAATGAAGAATATGTGTCTCACACAACGATAAAAGAAATGCCTAACAGCAGTGTATAATATCATAGATGTATTGCCACTGTCTTTCAGCCTCCAGCAGTCACTGACGGTCGGTCAGCTGCCACTTAAATGCTGCAACAGCGAGATCAAAAATATTGTAAACACTTGTTACAATTTGAATACATCAAGAGCTGTTTTCTGAACAGGTAAATGGTAGCCTGGCCTCTTCGGCTTGCTCCTGCTGTCAAGTTCCAGCATCTCGCTGTCACTCTAATGCTAGAACAACAGTAGAAATGTGATAAACACTTGTTAAGGTTTAAATAGTTTTAAAGATATTTTTCTGAACATTTACACAATCACACACTCAATTTGGAAATATGTTTACATGGCTGTTTCTCAGCTTCCAGTTGGCGCTCTAAGCCGGCCAGTATTTTCGAAATGAATACTGTAACAGCTAGAAAAAGAACATTCATAACCACTTCTTATGAAAATGTAACACAATCTCGAAAAAATTGAAGGCTGTGCAAGTAGATCTCATAATCTTTTTATGAACACTTACACGGCAATTACTCCAAGTTTGGCCGACTCCAATGACCACTGCCACTGCCACTTCTCATGGCTGGATGTTTCATCTTGCAATAAGCATACGAACACAACTAGACACTTTCAAAGACTAATGATGCTTGTGTGTGGGGGCGGGGGGCGGTGGAAGGGAGGCTTCATATACGTTCAGACTCAACCCTCTATTTTGTAGAGGACCAACAGGAAATCAGAATTCCAGACTGGCCAGTTATAAAGTGTCTTCTTTTTGTTTAAGCCAGCTTGGTGCAGGTAGCTGAGAAACACTGTGCTGCTGTGTGGGAGCAAACAATTATAGGACAAACAGAAAGTAGGAACTTTCGAAAACAATCCCTCAACAGTGCACGAGACATCTACAACCCCGCCTGGGGCGGGCGCCATGGTTCCGGTGCTGGCCGCCAGATACCGCATGAAGCGGCACATGCCACACCACACGCATGGCTGCTCATTCAGCTACGACACCGCAAAAGCGTCAACTCTCACCAGACAAACAGACCGTGCAGCACGGCGCGCTGCGCGCTAAACACGCGATTATTGGTTGGTTGGTTGGTTTAGGGAAGGAGACCAGACAGCGTGGTCATCGGTCTCATCGGATTAGGGAAGGATGGGGAAGGAAGTCGCCGTGCCCTTTCGGAGGAACCATCCCGGCATTTACCTGGAGTGATTTAGGGAAATCACGGAAAACCTAAATCAGGATGGCCGGACGCGGGATTGAACCGTCGTCCTTCCGAATGCGAGTCCAGTGTCTAACCACTGCGCCACCTCGCTCGGTCCGCGATTATTAGCGGCACGTGTAGCACCCAGGGGTGTACCATGGAGCATCTTAATGGCGGTGCGACCACAGTAAACAATGCAATCAGAACTCAAATAAGAGTACCCCTGTCCTAGAAAATGCAAGTCAGGCCGCATATGCGGACAAGGAAAAGAATTCTGGATTTTTCCCGGATTTCCCGGTTATAAATACACTTTCTCCCGGGTGGAAATACGCTTTCTCCGTGTTAAGTAACAGTATACTTTTCCTCGGAACTATAAAACACATCAATCTTTTGGACAGCTACGGTTTTATACTGCTGCGTAGAATTTCCCGGAACTTTAGAAAAAAAACTGAAGAGGGAAAAAAACACATTTTCGAAAGATCTTTGACGTGTAGCAACATGTATGCTGCAATGTTTTCGTGCTACGAAAGTATCAATGCGAATTCCGACAAACACCGCATGTTACTTTCCGAAGCATGGAAATCGAGAATGCGATGCGCTTTTGTAAACCAGTCAAAGCTCATGTCACGTGGTTTCGTTAACCGATGACAGCGGATATTCAGAGCATAGGACATGTGATGTAATCAGCCAATAGCAATATCCCTGTTAAGCATTGCGATCACATAATGGTTCAAATTAATATACATACACTATGTGATCAAAAGCATCCAGACACCTGGCTGAAAATAATTGATAAGTTCGTGGCGCCCTCCATTGGTAATGCTGGAATTCAGTATTGTAATGGTCCACCCTTAGGTTTGATGACAGCTTCCACTCTATCAGGCATACGTTCAATCAGGTGCTGGGAGGTTTCTTAGGGAATGGCAGCCCACTCTTTACGGAATGCTGCACTGATGAGAGGTATCGATGTCGGTCGGTGAGGCCTGGCATGAAATCGGCGCTCCAAAACATCACACAGTTGTTCTATAGGTTCAAATCAGGACTCTGTGCACGCCAGTCTATCAGAGGGATGTTATTGTCGTGTAACCACTCCGCCAAAGGCCGTGCATTACCATATGATCAGGTGCTGGATCGTGTTGAAGGATTCAATCGCCAACCCCAAATTGCTCTTCAACAGTGGGGCGGAAGAAGCTGCTTAAAACAACAACGCAGCGCTGTGCTGTGGTAGTGCAACGCAAAAAAACAAGGGGTGCAAGCCCCCGCCATGAAAAAGGCGACTACACCATAACACCACCGCCTTCGAATTTTACTGTTGGCACTACACACGCTGGGTGATGACGTTCACCGGTCATTCACCATACCCAAAAGCCATCGGATCGCCACAATGTGTACCGTGATTCGTCACTCCACACAACGTTATTGCACTGTTCAATGTTTTCGCTCCTTACACCAATCAAGGCGTCGTTTGGCATTTACCGGCGTGGTGTGTGGGTTATGAGCAGCCGTTCGACCATGAAATCGAAGTTTTCTCATCTCCCACCTATCTGTCATAGTACTTGCTGTGGATCCTGAAGCAGTTAGAAATTCTTGTGATGGTCTGGATAGATTACACATTAGACATTACGACCCTATTCAACTGCCGGCGGTCTCTGTCAATCAATAGACGAGGCCGGCCTGTACGCTTTTGTGCTGTACGTGTCACTTCACGTTGGTTGGATTGGGTTGTTTTGGGGGAAGAGACCATACTGCGAGGTCATCGGTCTCATCGGGTTGGGGAAGGATGGGGAAGGAAGTCGGCAGTGCCCTTTCAGAGGAACCATCCCGGCATTTGCCTGGAGCGATTTAGGGAAATCACGGAAAACCTAAATCAGGATGGCCGGATGCGGGATTGAACCGTCGTCCTCCCGAATGTGAGTCCAGTGTGATAACCACTGCGCCACCTCGCTCGGTGTCACTTCACGTTTCCACTTCACTATCACATTGGAGACAGTGGACATAGGGATGCTTCGGAGTGTGAAAATCTCGCATACAGACGTGTGACGCAAGTGACACCCAATCACCTGATCACGTTGGAGTCCGTGAGTCCCGCGGAGCGCCCCATTCTTCTCTCTCACAATGTGTAGTTAATACTGAGGCCGGTGATAAGAAGTACCTGGCAGCAGGTGGCAGCACAATTAACCTGATACGAAAAACATATGTTTTTGATGGTGTCCGGATACTTTTGCTCAGATAGCGCAGTGTTGCAATAAGAAAAGCAAAGAAAAAAGCAAAGCTTTCACTTGCAATATTTGTCTCGAAGATGAATAAGCTGCAAGAGAAGCTAAGTTTTCACATATAATGTTGATCTTCTTTGCGCTTGTTACACTGTAAGATTCAAATGGTTCAAATGGCTCTGAGCACTATGGGACTTAACTTCTAAGGTCATCAGTCCCTAGAACTTAGAACTACTTAAACCTAACTAACCTAAGGACATCACACACATCAATGGCCGAGGCAGGATTCGAACCTGCAGTCTGGAACCGCAAGACCGCTACAGTCGCAGGTTCGAATCCTGCCTCGGACATGGATGTTTGTGATGTCCTTAGGTAGTTAGGTTTAACTAGTTCTAAGTTCTAGGGGACTAATGACCTCAGCAGTTGAGTCCCATAGTGCTCAGAGCCATTTGAACCATTTGATTCGAACCTGCGACCGTAGCAGCAGTGTGGTTCCGGGCTGAAGCCCCTAGAAATGCTCGGCCACAGCGGCCGGCTAAACGAAGAGGAAATAGCAATAGCACTAAACGTAAACACAGGGCACGTGTTCGAGGAAATGTAAGATTTGTAACATAGTCTTCAGCGTGGCAAAGTGCAGTGTCACGCATCTTCACACAGCAGTCTTCTATCGCACGTCACAATATTTTGCTCTGTGGAATTCATACGTGTAATATTTTGTAATGGATGCCATCAAACTATATTCAGGACAGTGGAAATTAAAATGTCTTGTGGTGCCTCTCCTGCTCCCAGTCGGCCGGTTTGACATTCTGACCCTTTAGAAAAAAACTCGCAATTACTGGATTGCATTATTTGTAACCAGAAGAACAATAACTCTTCAGAAATTTGCTCTCTTTATTGTCTATTAGCTAATAACTTACGTTTTGTGTGACATAAAATTAAATATAGGATACACAAAACCAGTAAAGACAAGAGACAAGCAAGCAGTACACCTTTATTCAGTCCATAAGCCCTAGAATTTTTTTCTCTCTAATCTTGCTACAGCTTTACATAGCGCGCTTTTCTTTCTGGGAAAGAATCGATTACCTCATCAAAGTTCGTCAAACGTTTTGCTGCATGAGAAAAACGAAATGTTGCTGTCTTATACTCAAAAAGCTGTTAGTAAATATAGTACCCAAGACCGGTGAGGTTTCTCAACCTGATTAGCCCGCATCTCGTGGTCGTGCGGTAGCGTTCTCGCTTCCCACGCCCGGGTTCCCGGGTTCGATTCCCGGCGGGGTCAGGGATTTTCTCTGCCTCGTGATGGCTGGGTGTTGTGTGCTGTCCTTAGGTTAGTTAGGTTTAAGTAGTTCTAAGTTCTAGGGGACTGCTGACCATAGATGTTAAGTCCCATAGTGCTCAGAGCCATTTGAACCATTCTCAACCTGATTACGTGCACTTTGTCAAAAAATGGTTCAAATAGCTCTGAGCACTAAGGGACTCAACTGCTGAGATCATTAGTCATCTAGAACTTAGAACTAGTTAAACCTAACTAACCTAAGGACATCACAAACATCCATGCCCGAGGCAGGATTCGAACCTGCGACCGTAGCGGTCTTGCGGTTCCAGACTGCAGCGCCTTTAACCGCACGGCCACTTCGGCCGGCTGCACTTTGTCACTGTCTGCTATATAAAACGAAATAGGTCTCTCTAATATTGCAGCAATTGTAACACACACCAAATAAACCAGGTTCTTTTGGCACTAATAGTAATTTTTATAACACCGCAGAAAATAATTCACGAAATACCAATATCATAATATTCATGTGTGTGTGAATTCTTAAGGGACCACACTGTTGAGGTCATCGTTCCCTAGACTTACTCACTGCTTAAACTAATTTATGCTACGGACAACACACATACACACACCCATGCCACAGGGAAGACTCGAACCTCCGGCGGGAGGGGCCGCGCAATCCATAACATTTCGCCTCAAACCACGCGGCCATACCGCACTATATATATACCAATATTAAATGCCTATTAGACCTACTACAACGAAAAAGCTTCAGGCTAGGAAATAGTTGCACATTTCATTCATATGCTCCAGATTGTCAAACATGAGATCAAAAAGTTGTAGTACGACGTTTTTATATAAATTTGGAATCGTCATATTCTTCTAGAATTTATTTCATGTCCCCGTTTGCCTCGTTCTAACAAACAATCTTGTCATCACCTATTCTGTATCTATTCCTGCCAGTGGGCAAAGTTATTCTCCGATTGACTTTACTAACCCTGCAACAATCAACGGTTTAGTTATCCCGCATTTATTCTCGGTTAGAAATTATTAAGTGTTCGTACAACGCGTTTTCCGCGCTGCTCCCAGAATAGAACTTAGGCGGCTGCTAGCCGGGGCTGTACAGTTGGCCCTTAGTAGTGTAGCGATCTGGCCAATTATTTTCTGTCACAATTTCATTTTATCGCATACATCGCGAAGACAATACATAATCTTTCTTACCTGTTATTCCTGTTAGTCGTTTATTTGCACTCTTTTAGTCTGAATCTATAGATTTCGCTAGTAATTATAACAACGCTGATCATTCGCGAACCCAGAGAACCACATAAACAAACAGCGATTGGCATTCACTCATTCAGCTTTATTCCGCTCAGTTCGTACAGCCCCGTCCCCCTTTGTCTGCAAGAAAGATTATTTCTATATGCGGCGGGGATTCCCCTGGCAGAGACGTTACGTACACTATGCAAGCATTCAAAAACCAACATACGATTTGTTCGGATATCAGCTTACAATGTGTTAAAAAATGTTCAAAAACTAACAGGGACGCGTTTCAAAATCATATGAATAATCGATAGTCCAATGTGCGCTGGATGCTAGGTGCTTTGTGAAAAAATGTTTTTTTTTTCCTCTAGAATATGAACTTGGCGTCCCCTCCACCCCCCACCCCCGTGAAATTGCTGCCTGGGGTAGATACCTCGGTTTGTCTCCCGCTCCTAGATCAGGGCCTGTTGCACATGCGTGAATCTGGCGGCTTGCGCTCGCCAGTAACATTTTTCCGGGCACCATCTGGTTGCATGCTGCTACTGCTTATACAGCTAGCAGCCCGAACCGGAAGGTACTATTCATACGTGACTCAACTGTGCATGCGCACGAGCCCACTTGTAACTGCTCAAACGAATCTAATGTTAACGGCTGCCGAGAATTCTTCTGGGTTGTATGGCTGTGGTCCATAGAACTCTTCTCTCCCTGAAGTTTCTTCCAAAGCTACGTTGAACATCTTCGGAGGTGCTCCTGGTTGTGCTGAGTCTTGCTGACAGTCGGCAAGTCTCGTGAAAGCCTCCATTGTCTAATGTAAACAATTATTGAGTCACGCTGCAATCTGTTGTTCTGAAGCATCGCACAGTCTTCCTAAAGGCCATTCACACATTCTGCTGTTGTCAGACGCTTGTATGAACACTGTCTTTTTTGCCGTATATGGCGCATTTCCTTTGCAGCTTAAGTTTTATTTTCATTTTTCCTCTCGTCCATGTTTTATTGCCGCAGTATTATTCTACATTAGCGGGATACAGTAATATCCTTTATTGGAGTATTGGTTCTTACCGGCCAATTTTACAAAAAATTAACTGAAAACTAAAACAATGAAAAATTCCCGGAGTTTTAAAAAAATACTGGGTTTTTCCAGGTTTCCTCCGGATGAAAAAAATCGTGGGTTTTTCCCGGATCTCCTGGTTGTCGCGCGTCGTACACACCCTGTAAGTCCTTGCAGTGCTTAATTCCCCGATATCCGGTCCTCTGATATTTTTTCGGTTTCTACCAAGTATCCCCGTTTTAAAAGCAATTTCGTTGAACAATTTCCGTTTTATAAACAATATCCATCAACAGTTTCCGTTAATATTACGTCCTCTGAACTGAAAATTGAATTTTAACACGAAAATTCGATTTTACCGCGAAAATTCAGAATTCCCTCCAAAATTCGAAGTTCCCGCTGGTAGGATAGGAATGGGTGGGGAAGGGAAGGGGCGGGGGACAGGCTTGGGAAACACATGACATCACCCGGGAACGGGGTTCAGGGTGGAGGGTGGGGGTAATAATCGATCAATTTATTAATTCGCATATCAATTTGATATCAATATTGGGGTAGCAGACCATCACCTTCCTACTGACGTAGAATAAGTTATGTAACGTTTTACATACAACACTACAGGAGGAATGAGACAATGGCTGTGGACAGAAGAAAACTGGCAACAGTGCCAAACTAGTTTCGTATAGAAGGGAAAAAAACCCTGTTAGTTTAATAACTAAAGAATGAGAATAACGTTCTTATATTATGGGAGTTTTGTTCAATCATTTCAAAAAGCGAAAACGGAGATTCATGTATGGCAGTAAGAAAATGATAAAGAACATCAACAATAAGATGCTTTCATGTCAGTTAATTCACGTGGACAGGATGGTCTGGCGTGGTTGCACTCCTGAACTGGTGCATACCGATGTTTGCGTGTTTGATCCTCTTATTCCACAGTTCTGCTCAAAGATTACTAAGCGAGAGAAAAAAGAGCAGTTCGCGTCACTTCTGTGACGACTGCATAAGAGATGGAACCGTTCCGGCCTCAAGTCGTTACGCTTGTCTCTACACGGAGCAATATATTTTATACGACCAGCGCCATAATCGTCGATTATGTCACTGGGATTTATTCTTACGCGCCTGTAGACTGCTGCGTAGAGATTTAATGCGCGCACCGTTAACCCAAATGTATTCGCCGGGTTTAAGTGGAATCTGTCGAGAGGGAGATAAAGTGTACTGCCGCGTTTGGGGGAATTCGTGTCAAACCCTTTTACGCGCTTCTCTGTAACGTGCACTGCCGACATAAAAAGAGAAAGTGTTGTAATGCGTCAAGTACCACAGTTAGGGGAGCTGTTGTCGAAAGTGTCAGCATAGTGGAGATGTCAGCCGTCCAGAAGAGTACTATAAGCCAACCCTTCGTAGGAGCAACAAGCACTGTTATGTGATGCATACAACAAACGACTCGTTGACCGGGAGTATCATTCCAGAGTGTCCACGTCATCCAAGGAAGTACTGTCGAAACTGTCGTATTCTAATGAGAACGAATGTAGATGGAAGTGACAGCGTATCATTCGCGTAGGATATGCGACCTATCACTTTTTCATGATTTAAAACATTTTTTTCTACAATCCTACAAGCAACATTTTGAACCAATGGATTTTCATTATCAGATCTTGGGTAGTTACAGGGCATGGCAAAGATCGCGATGAAGTGAGGTTTTATATTTCAAATCTTATTACTCACTGCAATTAAAGCGAAATTTTTACTGTAAGATAATGAAAAAATACTTATTCATTCGTTTATCAGTGATATAGACGAGACACTACCTATAAAACCGTTAGCATCAAAGTAGTGTGATCTACCGCTGGTTTATAAAGGGCAAAGAGGAGGACACGCTGGCAAAATCTTTAGCTGTTCTTCCCTTTCTGGGCAACATTTCCTTTAAAATACAATGAATTCTCTGTAAATTTCAGATGAAAGTGGTTTTCCGTCCACCAGCTAGACTGCAGGCCTTTTGGGATCAGTGAAGTATGACTTGTAAGCACGGAATTTACAGAATACCTTGTCAGTGTGGTATGGCTCACATAGGACAGACCAAACGCTCCGTAAAAGAACGCTGCACTGAACAACAACGTTGCACTCGCCTTTCGCGACAAAGCAATCCCGCTATTACTGAACATTTTATTTCCACTGGTCATTCAATGGAATATGATAGAAGTATGATTATAACCACAGAAAAATCTTTTCTTGACTCCATTATTAAAAATTTCCGTATTTCGAAAACGCTTATGAACCGTGATAGTGGCTACCAGTAGAATGATTTGCTCCTGTGGTAGACGACAGCGCGCTAACGGCCGCGACGAGTGGTAATGCAGAAGACGTCTGAGTGCCGCGGTTCCACCAGCAAGGGCGGTGCCTCAGGGAAGTTTGGTCCGCCTCTCAACTTGATTACTACAGAAAGGACTACGTATTTGTCAGTCTTCGATGGCTCACCTGAAGATGACTCTTATCGTGCGATGAATTAAAGGACGATTAGCTGCAAGCTCGAAATTTGTTTACACAGACGATGCATCCACTACTGCACAATTACACTATTGGTGACACATCACTGAAAAGTAACTGCTGTGAAATATCTGGGCATAAGTGTCCGGAGCAACCGAAAGAGAAATATCCACATGAAACATACAGTAGAAAAACCGATGCCAAGATGAGATTCATACGAAGAATCTTAAGCAAAATACACACATCAAAAATGTTTTGCATCATCCCCGTTCCCAGAACTCCTGAAGACAGACCTTGACTGTGGATATTGTATCACAGACACAGACGCTTTGACTGTTCAGAGATGTCACTAAACGCGCACAAAGACGTAAACAAACATGCACGAGCAGCACCTATTAGACAGAGGGGGTCCGACAGCCGATCAGTTCCATTCATTCCACCAGGAAGGAGGTACACGGCTCTTGTTGTCTGCAGTTCAACGGTGGCTAGGCGGTCAATACCGCGTTTCGATCGGGTCTGCATTGTTACTTTGTGCCAGGAAGGGCTCTCAACAAGGTAAGTGTCCAGGCGTCTCGGAGTGAACTAAAGCGATGTTCCATCATTCAAAGATTATGGAACGTTATGTCCGCCGGGAAAACTTCAAGAATCACATAAAGCGATGTTGTTCGTATATGAAGGATATATAGAGAGACAGCGACCGCAGATGACATGCCCCGCTCAGGCCGCCCAAGGGCTACTACTGAAGTGGATGACCGCTACCTACGGATTGTGGCTCAGAAGAACTCTGACAGCAACGCCACCATGTTGAATAATGCTTTTCGTGCAGCCACAGCACGTCGTGTTTCGACTCAGACTGTGTGCAATAGGCTGCATGATGCGCAACTTCACTCCCGACGTCCATGGCGAGGGCCATCTTTGCCGAATGAACCGCTCAGGATTGGCATCACGTTCTCTTCACCGATGAGTGTTGCATATGCCTTCAACCAGACAATCGTCGGGGAGGTGTTTGGAGGCAACCCGGTCAGGCTCAACGCCTTAGGCACACTGTCCAGCGAGTACATCAACGTGGAGGTTCCCTGCTGTTTTGGGGTGGCATTATGTGGGGCCGACGTACGCCGCTGATGGTCATGGAAGGCGACGTAACGGCTGTACAGTACGTGAATGCTATCCTCCGACCGATAGTGCAACCATACCGGAAGCATATTGGAGAGGCATTCGTCTTGATGGACGACAATTCGCGTCCCCTTCGTGCACATCTTGTGAATGACTTCCTTCAGAATAACGACATCGCTCGACTAGAGTGGCCAGCATGTTCTCCAGACATGAACCCTATCAAACATGTCTGGGATGGATTAAAAAGGGTTGTTTATGGGCAACGTGACCCATCAACCACTCTGAGGGATCTACGCCGAATCGCCGTTGAGGAGAGGGACAACTTGATGAACTTGAGGATACTTTGCCACGACGAATATAGGCACGCATCAGTGCAAGAGTACGTGTTACTGGGTATTAGAGGTACCGGTGTGTACAGCAATATGGACCACCACCTCTGAAGGTCTCGCCATATGGTGGTACAACATGCTATGTGTGGTTTCCATGAGCAATAATACGGGAGGAAATGAAATGATGTTCATGTTGATCTCTATTCCAGTTTTCTGTACAGGTTCCGGAACTCTCGGAACCGAGGTGATGCAAAACTTATTTTGATGTGTGTACTTGTTCTACCGGTTTTGTATTGCTCACCTGTCCGGAACCCTTATCCAGCAGGGGTAATAGAAGACATAGAGAAGATACTACGAAGAGCGCAATGTTTCGTCATAGGACCGTTTGCTAGGCACGAGAAGATTGCAGAGGTTCCCGACAAAATTCTGCGGTAGACAGTGTTGTACAGTCACATGGTGCTCAAAAAGTCCAAATAGCGGAAGTTCTGTAGAAGTTTTTTGACGAGCTCTGTATATGTTTTCGAGGGTGATGAACATGAATTTTTGAAGCCTAGCCAAAATTTCGGCCCGGAAAATGAAGAAACAACGAAAAATGGGAATTTTTTTCCCTAATAACGCGGAAACCACGATGTTTTTGGCAAGATTCCCTAGTTATGAAAATAGGGAGGATGGAGGATGAAATTTCCCTTAAAGTAGGTCTGAGCATTGCGTGTAGCGCCTGTTGTAGTTAGAGCGATTTCAAAGCTGAGATGGGCCTTCTCAAACTAAGATGTCCGTGATATGGCACTGATATTTGCCCCCCCCCCCCCCCCCCCCCGATAGGCGATACCTATTGCATCGAGTATCGAGTTGTTTGGCTTAGTTGGCGTTCATTTACAGACACCTCTGACAGCTACGATTCATTCATTCAAGTATAGTTCAGTTTCTGTTGTAGTGTTCGATGGATCATGGCAAGATGTGCAACAGCATCAAGGAGAAAGAGCGAGCAAGAACGTCCCACGAGCACGGCTCTGTAGAAAGAAAACGCAACGAGACGATGACAACACGTGTCGCTTTGGAAAAATTTCTCTTAAAATTGAAGATCAAGGACCGCTTAATATCATTGTTAATAGACGAACTTGCCAAAGATGGCATAACTTCCACGCAAAAGACGTGGAAAAGGGTGATGCCGATTATCAACACCGCACAAAGTTTGGCCCACACATATTCAACCGTCGTAGTTGTTGGGCAAGACGTGAACATTTTGACAGGTCTCAATTAACAATATAATTCAGTATTCATGAATCCAGGATAAAGCAAAATCCTACAGCAGTTTTACTCCCCTCAGGTAATTGGACACCCTGCTTGATAGAATATCCTGTTTTTGCATTCAGTCGGTGGTTGCTAAACTACTTCTGCTCCATACAATCACGGCATTGTAGAATGTATCACCACACGGAAGTAAAACACTGAGGTGTAACAGGATATACAAACATTTAAAGACTTGAACGCCTTAGTGGAGTGTAGCAAATGACTTCTCATCAAGTTGTATAATGGTGTAAGCTCAAAGTATCACCTCAGACACAGAAACTAGGTCAAATCGGCATTCAGAAAAATTATCATAATGAAACTTCCTGGAAGAATTAAATCTGTGTGCCGGACCGAGACTCGAAATCGGAACCTTTGCCTGACCAAGTGTTCTTGGGTAGCTCAGATGGTAGAGCATTTGCCCGGGAAAGGCAAAGGTCCCGAGTTCGTGTCTCGGTCCGGTACACAGTTTTAATCTGCCAGGAAGTTTCATATCAGCGCACACTCCGCTGCAGAGTGAAATCTCATTCTGTAAACTATCAACATGGTTTCTCTGTCACCAAGTGAGGATGTTACTTGCCAGGATATTCTTCGAGTGTACCATTAGGCACAAGAATGGCTGATCAGAAATAATGAAGAATAGGGTTGGACGAAATCCAAGAATCGCCGGGTTCCAGTCGATACGCTTCAGACGCTAGCGTCCAATGTTGCAAATTTCCTTTACTTCAAGCCTATGGTCAAAAATTATTTATCTCATCAGGCTACCGGTTCCGGTCTATAATGATCATCTTCAGATCTGTTTTATAAAGCATGTCCTAATATACTGGAGAAGTAGTGGCATGTTGTTCTGACTTGCATTTCATGAAAGTGCAAAATGGAGTATCATGGCAACTTTTGTAGCTGCCGAAAAACAGGCCTCTGCTGCTCGAAGCGCTTCATCTACTGTGATACAGTTTGCAAGAACACCAGCCATGTCGTGCAAGTCTTAGAACAAGCCTGCTAGGACCAGAGGAGGAACGGAAGTGTCGAAGAAGGACTGCTGCAGAGGAAGACAAACAATATTTCTCACTGTTGTTATTATAATTTCCTGTTGTGAAAGATCATGGCCTCATCATTGTAAACAAACACTGTACACTGCTTTCGGCCCTAATTTATTATAATTATTTATAACTGCAATAGGTAATTAATGATAAACCGTTATTTGGAGTGAACTGAAATCAGTCCTCTATTATCTTACTTAGCTGTAACGTACATTATAATTTTGCTGACGAATCAAGAGAAGACAAGGGCAGTCGACGAGAAAGCGCGAAGAGATTAAACGTCTTTGAAATTTCTTCAAAATTATTATATTAATGATAATTATAAGATATTGATAATTATTGTCATTGTTATCAAATTCCAAGTTATTTTAACACTTTTTAATTGCAGAAATGATGAAAGATTTCGTTTTGTCGTTTAAACTAACACCATAGCACGCTGATTATTGGGGAGTTGGGTTTCGGTGACGGAGCACGAAATTACGTTAAATTCAACATGCGCTACACGCCATACGGTTGGACTAACGAAAAGAGTCACAGAGTCCTCTTTTGTGGCAAAATTTACCCTCTTGCTTTTCATAAATAGACAACTTCGTACAAAATGGCGTCCTTCCGAATAATATTTCTTCGTAGCGCATTTTTCGATTTTAAACACATTTCCAGATCTAAATTTTGACGGGAATTCAAAAATTCGGATTCAGCACCATCTAGAACAGGGATCCCCAAACTATTTTGGACAAGTGACCCCTTTTCCAAAGTGAACTGTTACTTCAGACCCCCATGGCCAAATTATCTACTTTTAAGATCAATCCCCTATTCATAATGGTCCGCTATCTTAAAACAGCTGCTACAGAGTGTTATTTTTCGTTCTGACTTAGGTCAATAGAAGAAGACAGAGTGAGAATTAGCAATGCTTTAATTTAGCAGATTATTATGAATAAGGGGGCCTATCTTTAGTTTTTTCCTATTGATTTAAAATACCTAGGTACTAAGGTACCAATTGGAAAACTTTGCACTTGGTTAAGTGAGTAACGTCGACTTCATTTTCTCATCAAAATTTAACAAAATAAAAAGACATACAATTCATTTAATATCAAGTTTAATTTATAATGATTATTACAAATTAAGTACTTAAAGAATCTTAAGTAGGTAGGAAATTATATTTACAAAAGTATTAATTCGCAAAGAGAAAATAAAACATTCAGTGTGATGGATGAACCTGGTGACTATCTACCAATCTAGCTACATCCGGTTCAATATTAGTGAGTTGCAGCCTTAAATCTCCACGTTCGTTGATTTTCAAACGGTTTCTTTGTTTCGTCAAAATGTTTGTTACCACACTGACGCTTTTTGCAAGTACGTATGATGATGGAAAAGCGATAAGGTATTTTTCAGCAACTTTCCACAATGTAGGATACTGTGTTTCAATGTTGCGTTGCAACGAGAACTTCTTATAGCCTTGGTTGAGCTTCTGCTTAAGCTCTTCATCTGTGCTGATGGTATTCAACTCTTCTTGCATTATCACATTGGCTTCTTCTATGGCTGAGGTATTGTACGGATTTACTATCCATTGAGGAATTTGTAAATTTAAAAGATCCTCCAACCTCTCCGTAAAATCCTTGTGTAATGCGTCCAAGGGAGTTACATATAATAAAATGTCATCATCTTGAAGCATTTCTGGTAATTTTGACAAATGCGGAAACTGCGAATATTCTTTTCTGCCTAAATTTTGTTTATAAAGGAATAGTTTACCCATGAAGGCCGATATTATTGATTTTGTTTTAATCAAGTTAAGATCGTCACCCTGCAGTTGGAAATTAACTTTTTTGAACATTCCAAAGATATCAGTGAAGTAATAAATATCCGTTTTACAATTGTTCAGGTTTTTTTTCAAATTCGGATCTTTTTCTTGCAAAAACTCCAACACAGATTCAAAAATGGCTGAAATTCTTTCTAAGCAAGAGCCTCTTGATAGCCAGCGAACTTCAGTGTGCACAAGTAATCGAGTAAAGACTTCGTCGTTTTCCTCACATAACTGAGCAAATAATCGAGAGTTCAAAGAATTGCTTCGAATCTTGTTGATAACATTTATTACATACTGTACAGACTTATGCAATCTAGGACTCAGCTTTTTTGCTACTAAATGCTGCCTGTGAATCACGCAGTGAATGACCAGTACATCAGGCAGTTGTCGCTTTAAGTGAGCTATAAAACCACGATGACGACCAACCATAGACGGTGCACCATCAGTCGCAACAGAAACAATGTTCTTCCATGGAATAGCTTTGTCAGTAAAAAAATGTTACACTGCCTGAAAAAATCGATTCTCCTCTGGTATCAGTCTCTAAATATGTAGCAAAAAGCAGTTCTTGGCACATATTTTCATCTTTGATAAATCAAACATATCCTGACAACAGAGCTTCATTGCCGGGTAATGAAGACTCGTCCAACTGGAGAGAGAATCTGTTGGTCTGTAAGAATTTGCATAAAATGTTTTCCACATCGCGTCCCATCTCGTCTATGCGTCTCTGAACGGTGTTATTACTCAAAGGTATTCTCTTTAAAATATCATGTGCGGGTTTGTGCAATACATTGTCAAGGACCTCTGCAATGGCTGGTAAGATAAGCTGCTCTCCAATTGTGTGGTGTTTCCCCGACTTCGCTATTAGTAAAGATATATTATAGGACGCTCGTAAACCATCATCGTCTTTAATAGATGATGACGAAAACATCGATCTTATGGTCGGCCTTTTGTCTAGTTTTTCTTTAAGTGCTTTAAAAATGGCAAGGGCTTACTTTTTTTGTCAGCATGTACTCTTGATAAGTGGTCATCCATTTTCGAAGGCTTATGGCATCGTTACCGAATACTTTTTCACATATGAGACACATCGGCAAGTGTTGATTTGATGGAGATGCAATAAATCCGAACTTCATCAAGTCGTCCAAACTGTACTGACTGCATTTTTTTTTCTTGTCCTCCATCATAAAACTCTCAGTAATTCTGCAAATAAAAAACTACCTAAATAAAAAACAATAATAAACTGTTAAATTTGCACACTGTCTTATTTTTATCACACCCAGGTAATAGATTCTTGTTAGGTATTAGTGACTCACCCATTGATAAACTTGGATACCTATATTAGGTAAGTAACTATAGTAGGTAATTAGGTATAGAAATTCGTATTAGGTAAGTAGGTACCTATCAGCATAAGAACGAAAACCAAAGCAAACTGAACACTTCAAAGTTTAGGTCCCTACCTACTTAACAACTTAAGCGTAAGTAATTTTTACAAATACTTTTATACCTACCTATTTAAAATATGTTGTATGTTGTGTTTACCACTTTTTCAGTCACTTTACTTCACTTAATTTAGCTATGTAATAACTTTGTAATCTCTTGAAATAAATGAGTACTATGAGTTATTATCGTTCAAGCTCCAACGAATTTCAAAACGCAAATGAACTTTCAATCTAAGTGCAAGCTCGTTAAATAGTAAAATATCAGGAACATGTTTGGACTTGATCATGAATTCGTTCGTGTTAAATCGCGTAAGCGTCAAATAGAGAGCAAGTCAAAACGCGCCCGAAAGACGTACACTCGAACTCATTATCTTGCACAAACTTGTCCACACAGACTTGCCGAGTTTTTCATCTTGTACGAACTTGAGACTTTACATTACTAGAACAACGCTATTTCCTACAAAAATATCAATTATTCTTAGTACACGTAACACAACATAAACAACACAGTATCTACCTATCTTGAAAGTTTTAAATAAGAACTTCTGTTAATTTAATAGGGGTCGATTTTTAGACCTCGTCGACCCCCAAAATCAGTTTTCATTTATGTCGACCCCTAGGAAAACGATATCGACCCCAAGGGGTCGATATCGACCACTTTGGGGATCCCAGAATTCTAGAACATACGGAAAGCTTGTCAAAAAAAACTTATAGCGAACCTTCCAGTATGATCGGCGGATGACTGAATTGGTTCAAATGGCTCTGAGCACTATGGGACTTAACATCTGAAGTCATCAGTCCCCTAGAACTTAGAACTACATAAACCTAACTAACCTAAGGACATCACACACATCCATGCCCTAGGCAGGATGCGAACCTGCGACCGTAGCGGTCGCACGGTTCCAGACTGAAGTGCCTAGTACCGCTCGGCCACACGGGCCGGCATGACTGAATTACTGCAGGAGAGGCGTTGTGGACCTCAGAGGAGTTTTCTACTAAAATTCTGAGAGAATACGTTCCGGGAAGAACTTGTCACTATACTATATGCTCCCACGTACGTCTCGGGAAACGACCCTAATGAGAGACTACAGTGGTTTACATACAATAATAATTCCCATGCGCCATTCGCGAATGGAACGGGGAACGGGGGTTAAAGATAGCAGTACAAGATGTAACCTCTGCCACACACCGTAAGCTGGCCTGCGGTGTGTAGGCATGGGCGATGTAGATACCTCGATATTTCTGTTCCCCAGTTGTTGGTGACAAGGGCGAAAACGCTCCGCTTTAAGGCCGGACATCAAACTGCCCGACAACAAAAAGCCGGGGAAAAGAGGCCCCTCGAACACAGTTATCGATTCCGGGTCGTATTGTAGTCGACCCTCTCTCTCCAGGCGGTGGTCGGCGGGACTAACGTGTGGGCGGGAGAGGAAGGTCCTGGGGAATATACGGCGGGGAGCAGCCGGTGTTTGTGCTGGCCGGGCAAACAGGTCGACGCGGAAACTCGTTACGCCGACACAAAAGGGGAGACGGACTCCTTTGTTCTGGCGACGCCGCGCGATTAGAGACGGACTCCCGCGGCTAGACTAATGACGGAGCCCGCGATAGGCGGCGGCCATTACAAGATTACGCGATGGTGGGCGGGCGGGCGACCGCAGGCTCAACAGGCGTCCACCGGACGCTGCTCCTCGCGTCTGATTAATCGAGTCCGCCCACTGCGGCGGCCGCTGAATGCACAGCCCCGAGTCTTCCCCGCCGAACGAAATAATTTGTTCACATCACTTAGAGCGCCCATCTGTTACTGCCTCGTTTGAGCTCGCTCCTCTGACGGAGAGGGACCGGACGGAATCGCAAAACGCAGCAGGTTTTCTCGAGTGATTTCCATTTACGTCAAATGTCTGCAGGATGATGTATGGACTCAGTCCGCTGAAAAGTTCGAAGCATTAAAAGCTTACAGAAACGAAGCCGGTTGAACTTCTTTAAAGCAAATAAGCTTAAAAAGGAAAAGGGAATGTCAATTGCGTATTATCTGAATGTAGATTTTTTTTAAAATTATAAGATGTGCCATATTCCTAGCGTGCCTTTATGTTGCTGCCTCTCTGCAATGACGAAACACGCCCAATGAGTTTTACTGGCCCATTAACCTGCACCATCACTGCTTGCCCTGCTGGTCGCTAGAATCCTGACCAGGCTATGACATCAAGATGGTCTGCATGTCGCAGCTACGTGTCCTGAAACGTAAACTATTATTGGCTCCTACAAGTTAACTGCAGCAGTGTTGTCATTGACTCTGCTAGCACTCTGCAAGCTACGATAACAGCTGCAGCGTGACTCCTCCGCCACGCTGCGATGCTGCAGAGTAAACGTAACAAAACTTTCAGCGAGCAGCGAGATCTCATGTGGCAGTAATGATAACTGAGGCGCCAACAGGACAGGTGACACATAAACATACACTATCTGTACCCGTGGTCTAGGGGTAGCGTCTTTGATTCATAATCAAAAACGTTTTCGGTCCCGGGCTCGATCCCCGCCACTGCCTAAATATTGATAAATAATCAGCATTGGCGGCCGAAGGCTTCCGGCATTAGAAATCAGCCTCATTCTGCCAACGGCCTTGGCAAAGAGGGCGGAGGAGCGGATAGAAGTTCAGGGCACTCTCTTGTCCTAGGGGTGGAAAATTGCCCCTAAAGGCGGAAGAATCAGCAATGATCAACGACATGAGGATGTAGAATGCAATGGAAACCACTGCATTAAAGACACTTAACGTGTATCCACAGGACATGTGGCCTGTAATTGAAGAAGTGTCATGATGATCTCTCCATTGGCAATAGTCCCCCATTCGGATCTCCGGGAGGGGACTGCCAAGGGGGAGGTTACCATGAGAAAAAGATTGAATAATCAACGTAAGGATAACGTTCTACGAGTCGGGGCGTGGAATGTCAGAAGCTTGAACGTGGTAGGGAAACTAGAAAATCTGAAAAGAGAAATACAAAGGCTCAATCTAGATATAGTAGGGGTCAGTGAAGTGAAGTGGAAGGAAGACAAGGATTTCTGGTCAGATGAGTATCGGGTAATATCAACAGCAGCAGAAAATGGTATAATAGGTGTAGGATTCGTTATGAATAGGAAGGTAGGGCAGAGGGTGTGTTACTGTGAACAGTTCAATGACCGGGTTGTTATAATCAGAATCGACAGCAGACCAACACCGACAACGATAGTTCAGGTATACATGCCGACGTTGCAAGCTGAAGATGAACAGATAGAGAAAGTGAATGAGGATATTGAAAGGGTAATGCAGAATGTAAAGGGGGACGAAAATCTAATAATCATGGGCGACTGGAATGCAGTTGTGGGGGAAGGAGTAGAAGAAAAGCTTACAGGAGAATATGGGCTTGGGACAAGGAATGAAAGAGGAGAAAGACTAATTGAGTTCTGTAACAAGTTTCAGCTAGTAATAGCGAATACCCTGTTCAAGAATCACAAGAGGAGGAGGTATACTTGGAAAAGGCCGGGAGATACGGGAAGATTTCAATTAGATTACATCATGGTCAGACAGAGATTCCGAAATCAGATACTGGATTGTAAGGCGTACCCAGGAGCAGATATAGACTCAGATCACAATATAGTAGTGATGAAGAGTAGGCTGAAGTTCAAGACATTAGTCAGGAAGAATCAATACGCAAAGAAGTGGGATACGGAAGTATTAAGGAATGACGAGACACGTTTGAAGTTCTCTAACGCTATAGATACAGCAATAAGGAATAGCGCAGTAGGCAATACAGTTGCAGAGGAATGGACATCTCTAAAAAGGGCCATCATAGGAGTTGGGAAGGAAAACATAGGTACAAAGAAGGTAGCTGCGAAGAAACCATGGGTAACACAAGAAATACCTCAGTTGATTGATGAAAGGAGGAAGTACAAACATGTTCCGGGAAAATCAGGAATACAGAAATACAAGTCGCTGAGGAATGAAATAAATAGGAAGTGCAGGGAAGCTAAGACGAAATGGCTGCAAGAAAAATGTGAAGACATCGAAAAAGATATGATTGTCGGAAGGACAGACTCAGCATACAGGAAAGTCAAAACAACCTTTGGTAACATTAAAAGCAACGGTGGTAACATTAAGAGTGCAACGGGAATTCCACTGTTAAATGCAGAGGAGAGAGCAGATAGATGGAAAGAATACATTGAAAGCCTCTATGAGGGTGAAGATTTGTCTGATGTGATAGAAGAAGAAACAGGAGTCGATTTAGAAGAGATAGGGGATCCAGTATTAGAATCGGAATTTAAAAGAGCTTTGGAGGACTTACGGTCAAATAATGCAGAAGGGATAGATAACATTCCATCAGAATTTCTATCATTGGGGGGAGTGGCAACAAAACGACTATTCACGTTGGTGTGTAGAATATATGAGTCTGGCGATATACCATCTGACTTCCGGAAAAGCATCATCCACACAATTCCGAAGACGGCAAGAGCTGACAAGTGCGAGAATTACCGCACAATCAGCTTAACAGCTCATGCATCGAAGCTGCTTACAAGAATAACATACAGAAGAATGGAAAAGAAAATTGAGAATGCGCTAGGTGACGATCAGTTTGGCTTTAAGATAAGTAAATGGACGAGAGAGGCAAGTCTGACGTTACGGCTAGTAATGGAAGCAAGGCTAAAGAAAAATCAAGACACTTTCATAGGATTTGTCGACCTGGAAAAAGCGTTCGACAGTATAAAATGGTGCAAGCTGTTCGAGATTCTGAAAAAAGTAGGGGTAAGCTATAGGGAGAGACGGGTCATGTACAATATGTACAACAAACAAGAGGGAATAATAAGAGCGGACGATCAAGAACGAAGTGCTCGTATTACGAAGGGTGTAAGACAAGGCTGTAGCCTCTCACCCCTACTCTTCAATCTGTACATCGAGGAAGCAATGATGGAAATAAAAGAAAGGTTCAGGAGTGGAATTAAAATACAAGGTGAAAGGATATCAATGATACGATTCGCTGATGACATTGCTATCCTGAGTGAAAGTGAAGAAGAATTAAATGATCTGCTGAACGGAATGAACAGTCTAATGAGTACACAGTATGGTTTGAGAGTAAATCGGAGACAGACGAAGGTAATGAGAAGTAGTAGAAATGAGAACAGCGAGAAACTTAACATCAGGATTGATGGTCACGAAGTCAATGAAGTTAAGGAATTCTGCTACCTAGGCAGTAAAATAACCAGTGACGGACGGAGCAAGGAGGACATCAAAAGCAGACTCGCTATGGTAAAAAAGGCATTTCTGGCCAAGAGAAGTCTACTAATATCAAATACCGGCCTTAATTTGAGGAAGAAATTTCTGAGGATGTACGTCTGGAGTACAGCATTGTATGGTAGTGAAACGTGGACTGTGGGAAAACCGTAACAGAAGATGGTTCAAATGGCTCTGAGCACTATGGGACTTAACAGCTCAGGTCGTCGGTCCCCTAGAACTTGGAACTACTTAAACCTAACTAACCTAAGGACATCACACACATCCATGCCCAAGGCAGGATTCGAACCTGCGACCGTAGCGGTCGCGCGGTTCCAGACTGACGCGCCCAGAACCGCTCAGCCACGGGAACAGAAGAGAATCGAAGCATTTGAGATGTGGTGCTATAGACGAATGTTGAAAATTAGGTGGACTGATAAGGTAAGGAATGAGGAGGCTCTACGCAGAATCGGAGAGGTATGGAATATGTGGAAAACACTGATAAGGAGAAGGAACAGGATGATAGGACATCTGCTAAGACATGAGGGAACGACTTCCATGGTACTAGAGGGAGCTGTAGAGGGCAAAAACTGTAGAGGAAGACAGAAATTGGAATACGTCAAGCAAATAATTGAGGACGTAGGTTGCAAGTGCTACTCTGAGATGGAGAGGTCAGCACAGGAAAGGAATTCGTGGCGGGCTGCATCAAACCAGTCAGTAGACTGATGACCAAAAAAAAAAAAAAAAAAAAGTGATCAAAAAGTATCCGGTCACCCTCAATACAAACTATTTTCATATTAGGTGTCCATGGGGGGTGACCTCACGGATAGGCCGCGCGGTTAGATGCGTCATGTCACGGATTGCGCGGACCCTCCCGCCGGAGGTTCGAGTCCTCCCTCGGGCATGGGTGTGTGTCTTGTTCTTAGCATAAGTTATTTAAGTTAGTTTACATAGTGTGTAAGTCTACGGATCCACGACCTAAGCAGTTTGGTCCCTTAGGAATTTACACACATTAGAACATTTGAACCTATTAGGTGAATTGTACTGCCACCTACTGCCAGGTACTCCATACCACCGACCTCAGTAGTGAATAGACATCGTGAGAGAGCACAATGTGGTGCTCCGCAGAACTCACGGACTTCGAACGTGGCCAGGTCATTGGGCATCACTTGTGTCATACGTCTGTACGCGTGATTTCCACACTCCTAAACATATCTAGGTCCACTCTTTCCGATGTCATAGTGAAGTGGAAACGTGAAGGGACACGTACAGCACAAAAGCATACAGGCCGACCTCATCTCTTGACTGACAGAGACCGCCGACAGCTGAAGAGAGTCGTAATGTGTAATAGGCAGACATCTATCCAGACCATCACACAGGAATTCCGAACTGCATCAGGATCCACTGCAAGTACTACGACAGTTAGGCGGGAGGTGAGAAAACCTGGATTTCATAGTCGAGCGGCTGCTCATAAGCCACACATCACGCTGGTAAATGCGAAACGACGCCTCGCTTGGTGTAAGGAGCGTAAACATTGGACGATTGAACAGTGCAAAAACGTTGTGGGGGATGAAGAATCACGGTACACAATGTGGCGATCCGATGGCAGAGTCTGGGTATGGCGAATGCCCGGTGAACGTCGTCTGCCAGCGTGTGTAGTGCCAACAGTAAAATTCGGAGGCAGTGGTGTTATAGTGTGGTCGTGTTTTTCATGAACGGGGCTTGCACCCCTTGTTGTTTTGCGTGGCACTATCACAGCACAGGCCTACATTGATGTTTTAAGCACCTTTTTGCGTCCCACTGTTGATGAGCGAATCGGGGATGGTGATCGCATCTTCTAACACGATCGAGCACCTGTCAATAACGCACGGCCTGTGACGGAGTGCTTACACGACAATAACATCCCTGTAATGTACTGGCCTGCACAGAGTCCTGACCTGAATCCTATATGACACCTTTGGAATATTCTGGAACGCCGACGTCACATCGATTCCAGCTTTACCGATGGAGGGCGCCACGAATTTGTAGGCCATTATCAGCCAGGTGTCAGGAAACTTTTGGTTACATATTGTACCCTTCGAAGAGACGGAACTGGTCAAACCCAGAAAAAAAGTCTTGCACATTTATAAGTGTAATGGTGATGGATCTCGTCATAAGGAACAGATTTCAATTATGCTTCCCAGTAATGCTAGGTACCCATTTGTATAGGTTATCCTCCTGAGTGTCGACAGACACTCTGTGACGTGCACATGCAATATGTGTTGTCTATAATACAGTCACCTGGTCTGCATCAAATGTGGTAGGGTGAACAAATTAAATGCCTCATTGACTTCCGAAACATCTTTATCCTCAATTATCAATCGATCCCAATGTTTCTGAGAGCATTATCCCTGAATGCAATCAAACATTAGCTAGCAACACACCCTGTTTTCTCCAAATCATCATTAACGTTAGCGGCTAACTAAACTTAAAAATGAAACTTTTTCTCTTTCAGAACTTTTATTTTTAAAACTATTAAATATAAGTGATATTTAATTGTTGTATGTGTCTTGTTAAACCACGAACTAATGAGTCAATGTAACAATTGGTTCTGCTTATGACTAAGAACCTATATTTATTTATTTTTTTACAGTCATGCGCAGCGAGTGCTACACACGAAGTGTTCCCATATGAGAAAGCAAACTATCCACATTGAAGCTAGACATGTGTTACAAAACATGCTGCGTCTGCAGCATACCACCCCGCAATGCTGTTGCTTCACTCACGTATGGCAACCCAATTTAAAATAAACCAAGTAAAGATTTGTGCACTATACTTAGTTTGTACGTCATTTGACTGGTCGATTCCTTACGTCTAAACTGGCATCAACAACGAACTTCAACGGATGTCATGTGACGTCCGCTACGACCAAATACAATGAACAAAATGCAAAAAAAAGGGGTAGCGCCTTTCATTAGTAATCGAAATGTCGTCAGTCCCGGGTTCGAAACACGCCACAGCTTAAATTTGGTTAATAATCAGCAATAACGGCCGAAGATTTCCGGCATAAGCAGTCACCCTTATTCTGCCAAAGAGCGCGGAGGAACGGACAGAGGTTCAGGACACTCTCTTGTCCTTAGGGTGGGAAACCGACCCTAAAGGCGAATGAATCAACAGCAATCAAAGACGTAAGTATGTAGAAGGCAATGGAAACCACAGCATTAAAGGCACGTAACGTCTATCCACAGGACATGTGGCCTGTAATGTAAAAACGATCGTGATGAATTCTCCTTTGGCAAAAGATTCATGAATAGTGCCCCATTCAAATATCCGAAAGGGGACTGCCAATGTGGAGGTGACCATGAGAAAAAGATTGAATAACCAACGAAAGGATAACGCTCTACAAATTGGGGCCTGCCGTATCAGAAGCTTGAACGGGGTAGGGAAAGCAGAAAATCTGAAAAAGGAAATGCAAAGGCTGAATCTAGATACAGTAGGGATCAGTGAAGTGAAATGGAAATAAGACAGGGATTTATGGTCAGATGAGTATAGGGTAATATCAACAGCAGCAGAAAATATTATAACGGGAGTAGGATTCATCATGAATATGAAGGTAGGGCAGAGAGTGTTACTGTAAACAGTTCACTGATAGGGTTCTTCTTATCAGAACCGACAGCAAACCAACACCGACAGATAAATATGCCGACTTCGGAAACTGAATGTGAAGGGACAGAAAAAGTATATGAGGATAGTGAAAGGGTAATACAGAACATAAAGGGAAATGAAAATCTAACAGTCATGGGGGACTGGAACGCAGTTGCAGGGGATGGAGTAGAAGAAAACATTAAAGGAAAATATGGGCTTGCTACAAGGAATGAGAGAGGAGAAAAACTAATTGAGTTCTGCATTAAATTTCAGGTCGTAGCAGCGAATATTCTGTTCAAGAATTACAAGAGGAGTCCGTGTACCTGGAAGAGGCCTGGTGATACGGGAAGATTTCAGTTAGATTACATCATGGTCAGACAGAGATTTCGAAATCAGATATTGGATTATTCAGGAGCAGATATACTCTCAGATCACAATGTAGTGATGAAGTGTAAGCTGAAGTTAAAAAAATTAGTCTGGAAGAATCAATATGCAGAGAAGTGAAATACCGATGTACTAAGGAATGACAAGACACACTTGAAGTTCTCTAAGGCTGTAAATACAACAATGATGAATACCTCAGTAGGTAATACAGTTCAAAAGGAATGGACCTCTCTAAAAAGGGCAATCAAGGGAGTTGGAAAGGAAAAGATAGGTACAAAGAAGGTAATTGTGAAGAAACCACGGATAACAGAAGAAATACTTCAGCTGATCGATGAAAGAAAGACGTACAAATATTCTCAGGGAAATTCAGGAACATAGAAATACCAGTTGCTGAGGAATAAATAAATAAGTAGGGCAGGAGAGCGAAAACGAAATGGCTGCATGAAAAAGTAAAGAAATCGAAAATGTAATGATTGTTGGAAGGACTGACTCAGCATATAGGAAAGTCAACACAACCACCGGTGAAACGAGAAGTAAGAGTGGTAACATTCAGAGAGTAATGGAAATTCCACTGCTAATGGCAAGGGAGTGAGCGGATAGTTGGAAAGAGTACATTGAAATCCTCTATCATGGGAAAGATTTGTTGATGTGGTAGAAGAAGAAACAGGTGTCGGTTTACAAGAAATAGGGGATCAGAATTTAAGAGAGCTTTGGAGAACTTAGGATCAAATAAGGCACAAGGGATAGACAATATTCCATCATATTTTCTAGAATAACTGGGGGAAGTGGCAACAAAACGACCATTCAAGTTGGTGCGCAGAATGTATGAGTCTGGCGACATACCATCTGATTTCCGAAAAAATATCATATTCTAAAGACCGTAAGAGCTGCCAAGTGCGAGAATTACTGCACATCAGCTTAACAGCTCATGCATCCAACTTGCTGATACGAATAATACATGGAAGAAAGGAGAAGAAAATTGAGGAGGTGCTGGAAGATGATTAAGTAGGCTTTAGGGAAGTTAAAGGCACCAGAGAGACGATTCTGACTTTGCGGTTGATAATGGAGGAAAGACTAATGAAAAATCAAAACACTTTCATAGGATTTGTCGAGTTGGAGAAAGCTTTTGACAGTGTAAAATGGTGCAAAATGTGTCAAATTCTGAGGAAAATAGCAATAAGCTGAAGGGAGAGACGGGTAATACACAATATGTACAAGAGCCAAGAAGGAATAATGAGAGTGGACGACTAAGAATGAAGTGAACAAAGTGCTCGGATTAAAAAGTGTGTAAGACAGGGATGTAGTCTTTCGCCTCTTTTGTGCAATCTGTACATCGGAGAAGCAATGATGCAAATAAAAGAATGGTTGGGGAGTGGAATTAAAATCCAAGGTGAAAGCACGTCAATGATACAGTTAGCTGATGACTTTGTTATCCTGAGAGAAAGTGAAGGAAAATTACATGATTTGCTGAACGGAATGGACAGTTTAATGAGTACAGAATTTGGAATGAGAGTAAATCGAAGAAAGACGAAAGTAACGAAAAGTGGCAGAAATGAGAATAGCGAGAAACTTAACATCAGGTTTGATGGTCAAGAAGTAGATCGAGTTAAGGAATTCTGCTACCTCGGTAGCAAAATAATGAGTGACGAAAGGAGCAAGAAATACATCAAAAGCAGACTAGCCTTGGCAAAAATGGCATTAATGGCCAAGAGAAGTCTACTAGTATCAAACATAGGCCTTAATTTGAGGAAAAAGTTTCGGAGTATGTACATTTAGAGCACAGCATTGTAAGGAAGTGAGACATGGACTGTGGGAAAACTGGAACAGAAGAGGATCGAAGCATGTGAAGTGTGGTGCTACAGATGAATGTTGAAAATTTGGTGGACTGATAAGTTGAGGAATGAGGAGGTTCTATGCAGATTCAGAGAGGAAAGGAATATGTGGAGAACACTGACAATGAGAAGGGGCAGGAGGATAGAACATCTGTTAAGACATGAGGGAATGACTTTCATGGCAGTAGAGGGAGCCGTAGAGGGTAAAACCCACAGAAGAAGACAGTGATTGGAGTTGATCCGGCAGGTAATTGAGGACGAAGGTTGCAGTGCAGCTCTGAGATGAAGAGGTTAGCACAGTAGAGGAATTCGTGGCAGGTCACATCGAATCTGTCAGATAACTGATTACTTTTAAGAAAAGGCCAAAAAATGGCTCCAGAGCAATGTAGTGGAAAGTAAATAGGTACTGCTGTTTTATGCTGTCAGTAACAATATTTATTTGTTGCGAAGTGAAATGTGACGTTATTTCGGAGCCAGTGCAGGAATAACCTAAAAAATAATGGATGATATTATCATGAGCTCTTTCAGTACATGTGATTTATATGCCCAAATTTTACTGCCATAGATGCATGGGACGAAGCGTAGTAGCTGCACTATGTGAGAAAGATGTTCATACAGTCTTTCACAACCCACAAATTCCTCCAATGTATGAGATGTTTTAGTCTGTTTATTTACTCACCAGGCGTTTTAAATGCACGTATCGCATACTATATCGACTACAACCTTTTGTATGTATTTTCTTATCGCGCTATACAATATTTCTTCAAACTTTACGTACCCTATGGCTATGTCTGAGTCTGTGGACGTCCTTCAGTTCGCCCTCTCAGCTATGCACTTCATGCGGAGGTAAATGCTGGACTGATTGGATTTTCCCACACTTGCATTTACGACTGTCCGATGGGTCCCACTTGTTCGTCAGTTCCTTACAGTTACCAATGCTCGTTCTTAATTGGTAGCTTTAGTATCTCTATTGTTAAGCTGCATTATGGTGCTGGACGTCTCCTTAGGGCTTGGATTCAGATGTCACTAGGAATAGTTGGAGTTCAGTACTTACAGGTCTGCATCTAATAACTTGTCAAGGCTGTACAAATTTTGGACTTCGACGTCGACGGTCAAGCCGTCTGCTCACTCTAATTTAGTGATTTTGTGTCTGGCATGTCAGCAATACATAGATTAGAAGATTGGGTGCTAATGTTGAAGCCAGAGGCAGGCCATTATTCTGAACCTCGCTATTAATGTTCGTACCAAAATGTGAAACCTTGATTTTCCTGTCTTTAAACATGTTTTTGAGTAGCGTGTAAGCGTGATTCCAACTTATAATTCTAGTAACCTTAAGCAGGAGCTCCTCAATCCATAGTACACCGTAAGTTGATGTAAGATCTATGAGAAACAGGCCAGTTTTCGGCTGGGTTTGGAAGCTTCTTTCGATGTACGTTGTGTGGAGCAGCACTTGATCAGTTTCAATTTGTTTGGCAGGTAGAAAGGTTAGCTTCTACGTATAGAGTTAATCTAGGCAGTAAAACTCTCGAGAAAGTTATAGGAAATACGTTGCAGGTATATCGGTCTGAGATTCCTTGGTTTATCTCCAGTCTTTACGAGTTTCAGCACCGCAATGGCTTTTGCTTCTTTCCAGATCTCAGGGAGTGCACCCGTTCTGATGCATATTGTGCAGAGTTTGGCCAACCACCTTGTTCCTAAATTTTCCACATTCTTCGATTATTCTGTTAGGCTCTCGCCTGGTCCGATTTCGTCTTCATTGGCTTCCAGACCATCTCTTTTGTTTCCACTACTTTCACAATATCCATATTGGTTGAATTATTAAGTGATATATTGTACAGGTTTCTGGAAATCTCTTTCTTTTCAGCTGCCATTAGTGAGAATTAGGAAGATGGACTACAGACAAGAGACGGCTAGTGAGCCCCCGTTGCATAACCTCACCTCCTATTCCGAGGCATGTCCCAGCTGTACCCCTTGATATGGGGAAAATCTAGACTTTCCATGGCTTCCTTCCTTACGCTCCTGCTTTCCCCATTCATAGTGCTGACTGGATCTTCCGCGGTCTCGTCGTTCCTGCGCTCCTTAAATTTCTCCATTAGGATTTCGCACTCTTTCCTCCGCCAGGGGTGTATTCGTCCCTAGCCTCGCGAATAATGGAGTTCAGTGAGCTTTGTGTAATAGGTTTGTGAATCTTTTGCATTTCCCAGGATACTGTGGAATGCGGTTTATTGTGTTCTCCATGTAAGATTGATACTTTTTCCAGTCAGCTTTCGTCGAGTTCCTGCGTCTCATTGGGGCTTTTTATTACTGCAATTGCTAGTCCGATCTCTACAATAACCGGTAAATGCTATTGCCGTAGAAACACCTTCAGAATCCTTCCTTTAACTTGCACAGGGGTGTCTGTTGTTAAGCGTGTGACGAACGTCACACGTCGACTTTGTGCCCAACGCCTTTGACCTGAAAGGAAAGATGTACGTCTTGATTGACTGCCCAGTCATGTTATCCGATGCCTTCGCCTGCGGATCTCAGATAGCCCCGTTGGGTTTTTTTTTTTAGAGTGAAAATCACCGGCGTAAACTGCTGAATGGTTAGCTTTAGGTGAAACACCTATGGGCCATTTCTGTAACGGAAGTTATAAACACTACAGAGCATCAGCTGTCCCAGTGTTATATCTATCGTATGTTCTGTTGGTATCAGTTTTGTGTCTAATTTCCGTAGTAATTCGTTCTTCACTAGTGTGGCCATACCACGCTCGTCGTGGATAATGTAATCCACATTAGTAAATCCTGGTATTTTGAGTTGATTGATAGTTTCATCAATCAGGTGAATATCTTGTAGCAGTACGAAGCTTATTTTTTCTCTGGGTAATTTTTTTTTTCAAGGATGTCTCCCTTCGACCTTGTATAGCCTTCTTTGTTGATATGAGATACATTCAGTCTCTTCACGTTATAATTGCTTGTTTGCTCCGTTTGCCGTCGTATGGACGGGAAGGCTTTTGTGCGTCCGGTTGCGGTTTTTGTGTAGACTTATCGCACCCGCGCAGTGTTACAGAGTAGCCCGGACTACACCATCTCGGAGGCGTTTTAGATGTCGCGTTAATGCTAGTACGTAAAAAATGTAATTTTTGGTTACTTATACAGTCGGCATTACCATTTCATGTAACAGTCATAATAACCATGATCTCATAAAAGTAATTTAATTTTAAGAGCAAAACAAATTCGAATCCTTTCGCTTTTTCCCCTCACAAAATATCATTTTACTCCCCGGGGGGAATTAATCTCACGTTGGGAACCACTAGCTTAGAGAGACACTTTCTTAAGCCTTTGTCGGAAATCCCTCTATCGATTTTCTGCGGCAAGTAGCGTGCTGCACACTTGACTAGTACATCCCGTTGCGCGAAATCTCGTCTTTCCGGGACCGGCGAATACTATAAGACGCGTAGCGTTGGTCGGAGGTGAGACATTTTGTCTCTAAAAAAATGGTTCCCCATGACATGATAAGATCTGATGCAAAGACCTGAAAGACTACGTACATTCAGACACTAATATTTGTAGAGGTGTGATCCAATTCACATGCATCGAGAATGGTCAACAAGCTCTGGTGTTAACTGTCTTCACACAGACGATGATTGCTCCTTTGCTACAGGTTGTATGCGTGGCACCATGAGCAATTTGTTTGTCCATGGTTCTCTCCTAAGAGGCGTCAGGTACATTGTCTCTGGCGTACCTGCAGATATTTCCAGATCCGTTTTCGCAGTGCATAGCTAGGCTCAGACCAAGCAAATGTTGCTCATCACATCTTTCATGAGCCTCCCAGTTCAATGGAAAGCGCTGGTTTGTTTCGTGTTACAAACAAAATGATCTTTAAAGCAGAATTTTACGTGCCCATTCGATTGAGCGATAAAGAGAATATCACATTAGACTAATCTGGCTCAGCTCTATCGAAGGGGATCGTGAATTCCGTTTTAAAAATAATTTTGTTTATAACGGGGAACACACCTACGCTTTCCGTCGAGACTGGGCTTCGCATGAAAGACGCGATGAGAAATATTTATTTGAGCTGACTCCAGCTACACACAGCAGAAACGAAACTGGAAATATCAGCCGGAAACTCCGGAGAAAATGCGCCTAATGATTCTTAGGAGTTACTACTTCTATATGTTTCAGCAAAACGATCACAAATTTTCAGGATAGTACATCTAGACGCTGGAAAGTCACATGGCAACGCAAGGTCGGAAGCGCGGTAGTGACGACACAAAACACAAGAAAGACAGGACACGAATAGGGTCCCACCAGCCACTGTAGCCGAGAGGTTCTGGGCGCTTCAGTCGGGAGCCACGCGGCTGCTACGATTGCAGGTTAGAATCCTGCCTCGGGCATGGATGTGTGTGAGATCCTTAAGTTAGTTAGGTTTAAGTAGTTCTAAGTCTAGGGGACTGATGACCTCAGATGTGAAGTCCCATAGTGTTTGGAGCCAATTGAGCCATCTGAATGAATACGATGAGACAACTTATTTATTATCATCAGTACAACGGAAACCAAGAAATGACAAGGAAACAGAGAACGATCATAATCAAGGAGGGATTCCGACGTTACGACCACGGATCGCGATACAGCCTCACATACAGACCTTCCAAGCGCCGGGTATGTGAGACCTTCCTTGATGACGATCCTTATCTGTTTTTTTTTTCCTTTCTTTCCTCTCATTTCTGTGTTTCTGCTCTACAAAGGATAATAAAGATGTTTTCTCACCCTTTTCGTGTCCTTTCTTTCGTGTGTTTGGTGTCGTCACTATCGCACCAGGAAAGCATTTCCGGCAGTTCGTTGCTGTGTGATTTTTGCATCATTTAGATGTACTCTTTCTCTCCTGATACTTTGTAATCGCTGCGCTGGAACACATGTATATATGTTTACGTTCGTCTAATGCGGGGCCGCTGCTGTGGCCGAGTGGTTCTAGGCGCTTCAGTCCGGAACCGCGCTGCTGCTACGGTCTCAGGTTCGAATCCTGCCTCGGGCATTTATGTCTGTGATGTCCTTAGGTTAGTTAGGTTTACTTAGTTCTAAGTCTAAGGGACTGATGACCTCAGTGCGAGCCATTTTAACCATTTTTTCTAATGCGGGATCTGCAAGCTTCCTCCTTTCTGGCTTGACTACGCTTTCTGAGTATTCTTCCAATGAATCTCAATATGGCATCTGCCTTTCTTGGTATTATTTGTGAGATCGTTTGACTAGAAATCGCTCCGTACGTCTAGTCCCAGATATTTAATAGATTTAATGGATTGTGGCTTTTTCGACAGTAATTTCTGTATTGTTCGGTGAAAGAATTTAATAACAACAGTGCATTTATGTGAAACCACATAACTGATTTAGTTTGTAGATTATTTATGACGTAAGAAATAATGATGCCTGTGAAAGTGAAACGAGCAACCAAATCTGTTCATACACGTGCAGTTAAATGCATTGAACTCGGAGGAGACATTTTTGAACATTTATTGTGAATGTATTGTGAAATTGTATGAACACTATACAACTTCCTTAGCACTGAGCTTTTCTTTTCCGGTTGAACCTGAATTCACGTGTGCTATGGTATTAATAAATGCAGATTATCTGACACATTCATACAGTTCCAGTTAACATTATTACCATCATTTTTCCAAAATTAATTTCTCTACAACTTCTGTTGAAAACTTTGTGCAACTTTTTGGAATTTAGAAAAATAAAAAGGGCCAAGTAGGTAATAAATTCAAAATTTTACCAAATTACTTCACTGGTTCTCTAGGTTTCTGGAAAACTACTGCAGATACACATCTGGGACATGTTTCATTAGATTCAGCACATCAATAACAACGAATTAAATGGAAACCGTGCTTTACTTTAACCTCGTACAGTTTTGCGATGGCTTCATATTAGCGAAGTAGCTAAATTTCAAACAAAATCTTTTATTAGCCGTAACTCCGTAACTAAACATTTGCGGACCTATGTTTATCTGAACTTTTTTCTTTAGGTTTACTTGTAGAATTACATATTAAAATATTTGCATATCTTCGTGAATCACCCTGCATATGAAGCAAAGGTCTTATGGTGGTATCAAGTCGCAGGTTTCACAACTTGCTATATGTTTTACTTAGTAATTATGAATAATGGGGACACTTAGTATCTTTCATCTAGAATTAGCTGTTTAAAATCTAGGTCGTTCAAAGGAAAGTTAACACTCCAGTAAATTGTGCATACTAGGGCTGAAATTGCGTATCCACCTAGCGCCAACATCAGCTGGGAGCGCCCAAGTAGCTCTTGCACTCCGACGACATGCAGGTAGGACCGTATTTGGACATAGCTTATGATAGTCACGTAACGTCTGCGGTCGCGACTATACTAATTGGGTATACTAAGCACAGACGTGATCAAATAGCCGGATGCTGCACTTGTGACGCCTACAGGCTAGCTGATTTGTTCTTTCGGAGCGTTTATCCAGAATATGAGCTAAGAGACGTTTTTCGGCGCGGCAGGATGTTTTTACGAAATTTCAGTGAGCAACCTCCTTCTCTGAACGCGAAAACATTTTGTTAGCGCCCACCTACATAAGGAGAAGTGATCATCGAAATAAAATAAGGAAAACCAGTGCTCATACGAAAAGATATACGAGTTCGTTTTTCCCACGTGCTGTTCGACGGTGAAACGAGCTTGAAAGTGGTTTTCGACGAAGTCTTGGCCAGTAACTTAAATGTGAGTGGCAGAGTATTGATGCAGGAGTTGCGAGGAAGGAGGACGGGTAGAGAAAGCAACGAACTATACTCTGCAAAATAGTGCCGAACAGTGTTTAAAAATAGTGTTTATTAGTCGCAAAATACACTAATGCTACCACTCTTTATTACGACCTACTATGTACTTAGCTGGAAGGGTGTACTTAGCATTAGATTTGTGCTGTTACTTTTCTGTCAGTAACGTAACCTTGGGACACATGCGAGTCCCGTCTATACTTACATTATTGGTTTTATCTATATTGGCTGATAACACAAGACAAGAATCATTGCGGACTGATGGTATTTTCAGAGACAAGGAAATTAACAGCTAACTGCAAAATTGGTTTGATATTTCAGGGAAAATGACCTCCTGTACACTTACTGCTGGTCAGTGTTCATAACAGGTTGTACCTTAGGGCCTACTTATGACCGACACTGAACATTCTCTTTTGAGTGGTGCGGTTGTATACAAGTTGGAGTTTGCGAATCTTTCCTAAGGAATGACGCATATTCCTCAGTGGGTATGATGTGAGTTCTACCCATATGGCGTTTTCACAATTCGTGCCGCGGAAGGTCGGAGATGAGGTACTGAAGTACTGGTAGAAGTAAACCTGAGAGGATGGATATTATGTCGTGTTTGAGTAGCTGAGCTGGTAGAGCACTTTCCCACGAAAGGCAAGAGTTATCTCGCCTGCTGAGACCACCTCTCCAGTCGAGGTGCTCATTGAACGTTACACGCAATGTTATGATCCGGAATTTCAAGAGAGACGAGAAGAATGTTCCACAGTTGGTCGTGGAATTCCGTTGTAATTAATATGTAATGCGATACTAATATTTACAGAATGTACCCTTTCACTCTGCATCGGAGTGCGTGCTGATATAAAATTTTCAGGTAGATAAAAGCTGTGTGCGGGCCGATAATCGACCTCGGGACCTTGGTCTTCCGCGGGCTAGAACTCCAGGAACTTTTTTTTTTTTTTTAAATCGAAGATTATCACTTTCTTCTAGTCATCTTTCTATTTGTTGAAATCACATAGGACGCTCTCCAAGTGAAAAGTAATGATGTGTAATTACCATAAATAACAACCAAAACATAAAGCGAATTAAATTAAAGAAAACGCCCTCGTGGCAGAACAAACAAAATGGCATTCGCGTCCCGCCAACTTGTGGGTAGACGCACTCTGAATCCCAAGGCGCTCAGGCATGTTCCAGGCACGTCTCCACGAAGGATATTGCATTTTGCCGGTACATTGGATCGAGCCCTGGTATTACACAATCACACTGAAATCACCTTCTCATATCTGCGACACCCCAGCTGCAGGGGAAATCGAAGAAGGCACTACACAAAAGTTGGCATAGTACTGACGGTATCGCGGATGGTGCACGAGAAAAGTAAAGTGATCTTGCATGAACGTCCAAAAATCAAGAATACTCTTATCACCTTCACGGAATAAATGAGAGATCGAGAGGGTTTTTATCCAGCTCATAGCGTTGGTCTTCGTACATGGGAAATATGTCCCAACTGGGAACAGAAGTGAATTCGGCATGAGGAGCCGTACATGGAAGAAAGGCAAGCATCTTCCGAATCAGCTGCCACACCTCTGCAGAAGATCCACACATCAGTCGATATTCGTCCGTATCGAGCGTGTGACAACGTGGACACAGCGGTGAATCTTTCATTTTTATGGCATGTAGAGGAAGTTGTGTCATGTATTTTCCATTAACGACCAGAAACCAGATCGCACGAGCGCTAGTGTCCAGGAGGACAAGGTGCATAGAACGCCAAACCACGGTCCATGGGATCGTAGGATATCGGCTTTCCATAACCTTCCGAGTATGATTTCTCATCATTAGGCCGTAGGGTTCATGGTACTAGGCAAGTCGGCATGGACATAGCTGTAGTCGATGAGAAAGGTCCCGACATGTGAGAGAGAGGAATAAATATGGGCTACTGCAACGGGGGCCATTCGAGAGGGCGAGAGAGAGGGGCAGTTCGTCAATCAGGCTTCCCGATAAACCGGTTCGGCGGCGGGTTCACGACTTAACCATCGTACTTACATAAAGGGCAGCTGCTCTCGGTTGGACGTTGACAAGGCCGAGGCCCCCATCTCGAGGAGGAAGTGTCAGCGTGTCGTAGCGGCCTTTGAGGATGAGACTCGCGCTTATAAAGTAGCAGAACGCCGCCTGAAGTTTGTATACCATTGCCTTAGGCATCGGCAAAATATGTGCCACATGGGGTAGTCGCGAGACTAGATGAGTGTTAACAAAATCCACCGTTTGTAGTATGTCCGATTCTCTCAGGAGGTTGCCACGAACATTCGTGTGGATAACTTGAAGCTGGCGCTTATAGTTAAATGAGATCGTGCGCTGTATATCACTCATGAAGGTAACCTCCAAACATTTGAGCTTGTCCACTAATGGAAATAGAGCTACACTCTCTGCTGGTTGACCTCTACCGAAGGACGTAGTACTAGACTTCGTCAGGTCCACACGGTTGCTCGCAGCAATCCCGTACTGGTTGATCCATGCCAGTGCCTTCGCATTTCATCCTCCAATAGAACCAAGAACACCACGTCATTTGCATAGGCGCGGCAGATGAAATGAAAGCATGTCCCCTCATTATTATCTCTGTCAGCCGTCTCCTCAGACCGTGAAACAGTGGGTCAAGGGTGATGGTGAAAAGGGTGAAAAGGAGAATCGACAGAGGACATCCTTGGCGGACCGACCGCAAGACATTAACAGCGCCCGCCACACGGTCATTGACCAGCAATAACGACGTGGCACCTCGGAGGAGCCACAAGACGATGTGTATAAACCTGTTGGGGAAGGCCATCCGTCGGAATACGTTTTCCAGAAAGTGATGACTCACTCTAGCAAAGCCGCGGTAGAACTCCACTGTCACTAAGGCACCGCGACTGCTGCACGTCGTGGCCTGGGCTATCACATCACGATAATCGCTGAGAGCCGTCTGAATATTACTGTCACCAGCAAAGCACGTTTGATCCAGAGAAATGACTTGAGGGATGACACGCAGAAGGCGAGTGGCCAGAATCCGGGTAAAACTCTTGAAGTCACAATTTAACATGGTCACGACAGATAATGTCCAACTCTTCGTCCTCCCGATGTCTTGGGACCGGGTTAAGCAAGCCTTTTACGAATCGGGTGGGAGGGGAAGGTCACGGTTTATCAATTCTTCATACATCGCAGTCCAGCGTGAGCCCATTATGTCGTGGAATGTGCGGTAAAACTCCAGCGGAAGCTCGTCGGGACCTGTGGCTTTGTACTCCGCACCCTTATGAAGAGCATCAGCGACGTCTTCAGCCGTAATTGTCGCTGTGAGTATCTCCGCAGCAGCCCCGTCAAGTGTACCTGTTAAGGAACAGAGGACATCAGTCGTTACAGCCATGTTCTGGTCCTCTGCTGCATAGAACCGTTTGTAGTGATCCACAAAGGCGTCATTCTGGGACGTCAATCGACGACCATCTGGATTGTCGAGGGCGTCGACCAGATTTCTCCGACACCGCTGCTTCGGTCGGATAATATGATGCATCGACGGGGGTTCTCCTAATACACAATCGTGACATCTTGCGGGTATTATTGTGCCTTCAAGGTGGTGACACATAAGAGAAATTATCTTCGGCTTAATCTGTTGAATTTCAACCTGTCGTTGAACAGAGGGGGCATGGTTTGTGAGTTCCCAGAGAATTGTCAAGTAGTATTCTTTGGTATGTCGTTGTCACAGCATTTCTTTGAGACCGTAATTCATCATCGAACGATGTAAAGCAGGCTTAGTGCAGTCGAGCCACCACTGGAATGTTGAAGCATATGCTGGAAAGCGTCTCACACAGTTGTTCCTCGTCGTCTCTACGACCTGCCTCCATTCTGCATCCCTGAGAAGGCAGACATTCAGCTTGCACTGGCCTCGACCGCGCCGCACCTTCTGCCTCTGGAGCGAAACAGTGCAAATGTAGGCGCTATGGTCGGAGAAGGCGGTAGGCTATAACTCAGGGTCAGGCAGTTACGATTCCTTGGGAAACGTACTCGTAGACACGGTCAAGACGACTGTCTGAATGGCTGGTCACGAACGTATGTCCAGGTCGATCACCGTGCTCGCCGTCCCAAGTATCGGTGAAGGTCAGTTTATGATCGAGCAGCTTAAGTTCCTGGCATGTCGTGAAATGGGGATGTTGGTCCTTCTGGGATAACACACAATTGAAGTCGCCGCCAAGAATAATATAGTCGTAGCGGCCTACAAACGAACGTTTCGGTCGCTTGGCCGTGCCCGATGATTCGGACATCGTGGAAAGTCACAGCAAGACCCCTAGCCGATTGTGGGTACATCAGGTCGTCCACTTCCATGCCTTCCTTTAAAAGAATAGCTGTCCCACTGCTACCGTCAGCACACGGCGTGAGGTAAGAACCGTAGCCATGGTTCAAAAGGTTCAAATGGCTCTGAGCACTATGGGACTTAACATCTATGGTCATCAGTCCCCCAGAACTTAGAACTACTTAAACTTAACTAACCTAAGGACATCACACAACACCCAGTCATCACGAGGCAGAGAAAATCCCTGACCCCGCCGGGAACCATAGCCATACGTATTAGGAAACGTCGCTAAGCGAACTCCCTGTAGAAGGGCAACATCGAGGTCCGACGCACTCAGAATTTCACGGAGAAATATTAGTTTCACTAGGGGGCCAATGCTATTGACGTCGATGGAGCCAATCCTGTAAGCTTGTCGTGGAGTTGGGGCTTCCGGGGACGCACATGGAGGCACAAAGAGCAGCAGCGAACAGGGACGTTGTCTCAACAGGCTGTACATCCCCCTCCAGTAACCCTGTCGATTAGCACTCGTGGGTTGGAGCAGCAGCATTCACTGCTGTCACAAAGGTGGGAGTTTCGTCGCCTACATCGTTAGACCACGCAAAGGTGCGCGGGTGGTGTGCGTTCGGTGGAGTACCTGTGGAGCCCGAAGGCGGCGTCACGTCGGCGGTGGGAGAGTGGTGCTGGCTCAGCTGCTGTTCAACGTCCATAGGTGCAGCGCCTGGTGCATGTGAAGATAGTTGTACCTCCGACGGGGGGCACATTGCTGCTTCCACCACGGAATCGTCCATCGGTGGAACATCTTGATAGTTGTGATCCTTGTCGTCTTGAGACTGCGTCCTGCAAGTGTCAGACGGGGCGATCCGCAGTTTCCGACGTCTCTTCGGCGACCGTTGCTTGAGCACGTGATATTCAGTGTCCAAAGACGCCTGGGGATCGGAATGGTCAGGCACAAAAGCATCCGCAGGCACAACCATGGAGCCAAGGGCCATTCCCGGTGCTAGAGATTGCTCACCACTGCACATGACTGGAGGAGGAGGCAAGGGCGTCGCTCCGTCCGCAACAGCCTGAGGCATTACTGGAGCGACGGTGTGTCAGTAGTAGGAGCCGGTGGTGATCGCGGTCGGGGTCGTTATGGAAAATTTTGACAAACGTCAGCGGTAGCGTCGTCAGAGCGGTCGTGGCCTTCAGGTCCCCAGGCGGTAACTGCGTGATTCTGCGTTGCAGACAGCTGGCACGGAGGTTTTCTTTGCCACAGCCCGAGTATGTCTTCGGCTCGCCATCACAAATTATAATTGCACAGCAGCCACCAATATATAAGTAGGACGGAACATGTTTGGTTAGCTCTACGCTGATCTGTCGTACTCCATTGAGAACAGGTTATGTAGTGAACTGAACCCACTTCTCAGCTGTGAGACTAATCACCTTTCCATATGGGCGGAATGCAGATACCACTACCTCGGAAGGCACCTATAAAGGGAGGAATTTACTCGGATCGTCCGCAGTCCAAGTCCCGCATATTCCACAGTTACGGTACGTCACCGATGTGTCCATCAGAGTCACGGGACTTACGACCACTTCGAGCTGCACTTAGAATTTTGTGACAAATGTCTTCGTTAACCGATTTCACGTATACCACACTGCTCATTATAGACACGTGATTACCGAGGTCGTTGCAATCAATCTTGAGTTCAGTCTCTGATAAACTGTTCTAATTAAAGTGCTTTTGGTCGGTCGTAATCAGGTGAAAAGCTAATCTGCAGTGTCGATTTTCTGTGGGCATACGCCGTTCTCTTTCGAAGGAAATTCAGTGGCAGAATCACGTAAACAATTCCGCGCGAGCTGCGTGGCGAGGACGTAAACATGACGTCCGTACCGCTAGCGTGTCGAAAGGCGACTGGAACTGAGATACCCAAGCTCGACTCACGATTAGTCCTCACAGCTTTACTTCCATCGCTGTCTCGTCTCCTGTCTTCTAAATTTCGCAGAAGTCTTCCTGCGAAACTTGAGGAACTAGTGCACCCAGAATAAAGGAAAAAATGGTTCAAATGGCTCTGAGCACTATGGGACTTAACATCTGAGGTCATCAGTCCCCTACAATTTAGAACTACTGAAACCTAATTAACCTAAGGACATCACACACATCCATGCCCGAGGCAGAATTCGAACCTGCGACCGTAGCGGTCGCACGGCTCCAGACTGAAGCACCTAAAACCGCTCGGCGGAATAAAGGACACTAAGCATATATGGCTTAGGCAAAGGAATGTTCTGATACTAATATTACTTGGGATTCCTACGTATTTAGTTTAATCCCCAAACTTTGAGCTCATTTCAACTAAAGAGAGACCGTATTTCGCCTGAATGATAGCAGTATTGATCCCTTCACCTCTGGCATTTAAGAAATGCAGGTCAACATTATAGAATGACATTAATACGAAGTAAACGTAGAGATATAATATACGTCTTCAACTTTGTGACGGGTATCAAAGAACCAGCAGTGTCTGCTTCCAATTCAAAGCAACCACCAAACTCTTTAACGTTCAACTTCGGTTGTTGAATTTTTCAACATATCTCCTCCTTTCCCATACCACATTATTCCCTCTATAGTGACGTCAGTTACAGGATAAACGTCAATGAACTCACCCACAGATCTTTGGAATATAAACACGAAAACGTTTCGAATATAATGCACTGCAACACTGACTTGAGACCAAATTCGCAAAGTATAGCGGCAATACTGAGCCGTTGGCAAAAAATGGAAGCGAATAACGTGTTACGTAGTGTTCAATCCACGATGCAGCTGCGGCAATCCAACGCGTCTTCCCTGCGGACATTACCGGCATTATCGAAGCCAGGTGTCATCGGTAACGGAAGCCTACTTACCTCTCAACCGAAGTCGTTCAAAAAAATGTTGAAATGTGTGTAAAATCTTATGGAACTTAACTGCTAAGGTCATCAGTCCCTAAGCTTGCACACTACTTAACCTAAATTTTCCTCAGGACAAATACACATGCCCATTCTCGAGGGAGGACTCGAACCTCCGCCGGGAGCAGCCGCACAGTCCTTGACTGCAGCGCCTTAGACCGCTCGGCTAATCCCGCGCGGCCGAGGTCGTTAACGTGTAGTAACGTATGTACGCTGTTCCTGCATATGTGCTATCGTCTAAGGGCTGATGACGACGATATACTATCGTTGGTGTATTCCATCTAACATACCCAGTGCAAAAGTCGAAGACACCGTTACGGCTATGCGAGAAATGCAGAAATAATCCTGTGATGTGGTTGCATTGTGTTGTAGAGGGTGTACAGTATAACTTTTCCCTAGCCCCATAGCTACGCAGATTGTGCGGTAGGAGAGGAGAGAACGGTAGTAGTGGTGGGCCGCTCGTGAATGGCCATCGCATTTCGATAGCTAACACCTTAGCGTCTGTCGAAGAACATCTCAGATACAGCTAGTGAGTCTGCAAGTCATTGTATTGCTAGTGCACCCAGAATAAAGGAAAAAATGGTTCATATGGCTCTGAGCACTATGGGACTTAACATCTGAGGTCATCAGTCCCCTATAACTTAGAACTACTGAAACCTAATTAACCTAAGTCCTCCTGTCTGAGAAACCGTTTATCTGTTTTTGAGCCGTGGCGGGGTTGCTGACGTAGCCTTTCGAATTCTTGGCGCCACAGGCTCGATCTGTCGTGTGATGTCTCTCTGGTTGAAGCCACTAAGATCTTTGCTCGAAGCTGTTGATGGGGACGGGGCGCATTGTGGCGTGGCGAGTTGGGAAGTGGTAATGAAGTGAGAAGGGTGGGTGAGGCGTACTCCCTGCAACTATGGCGAGACCTTGTGCAAGTATCATGGGCTCTGAGTGAATGTGAAGAAGATTTACAGGCTGTGTCCAATTGGAATGAACCGTCTACTGAGCGCAGAATATGGGTGGGAGTAAATCGGAGAAAGACAAAAGTAATGAGAAATAGTAGAAATGAGAACAGCGAGAAACTTAACATCTGAATTGGTTATGAAGTAGATGAAGTTAGGGAATTCTGCTACCTAGACATCGAAATAGCCTATGACGGACAAAGCAAGGATGACATAAAATACAGACTAGCACTCGCGAAAAAGGTGTTCCCGTCCAAGAGAAGTCTACTGGTATCAAACACAGGCCTTAATTTGAGGAAGAAATTTCTAAGAATGTACTAGTACGTTTGGAGCATAACAATGTACGATAGGAAACACAGTAGAATAGAAGCATTTGAGATGTGTTGCTACAGATGAATATTGAAGATTAGGTGGACCGATAAGATAAGGCATAAAGAGGTCCTCCGGAGAATGAGCGAGGGAAGGAATGAATGGAAAACACTGTCAAGGGGAAGGGCCAGGATGGTAGGACATCTGTTAAGACACCAGGGGATAACTTCCATGGTACTAGAGGCAACTGTAGAGGGTAAAAGCTGTAGAGGCAGACAGAGATTGCCGGTCGCTGTGGCCGAGCTGTTCTAGGCGCTTCAGAGTGGAGCTGCTGCTACGGTCGCAGGTTCGAATCCTGCATCGGGCATGGGTGTGTGTGATGTCCTTAGGTTAGTTAGGTTTAAGTAGTTCTAAGTCCAGGGCACCGATGACCTGAGATGTTAAGTCCCATAGTGCTCAGAGCCATTTGAACATTTGAACTGCAGACAGAGATCAGAATACATTCAGCAGACAATTGAGGACGTCGGTAGCAACTTTTTGTCAGAGATGAAGGGGTTGGCGTAGGAGAGGAATTTGTGACGGGCTGCATAAAACCAGTCGGAAGACCGATGACTCAAAAGAAATAAAAAATAAAGTGTCATTGGTGGCCGAGTGCCCTTCCCGATGCCACCACTGCCCTGGTCTACGTGTATTGTAGACCCGATGTTCAATTGTGGTAACTTTTTCTAAGTGTTTGCTTAGTGTGTGTCTGAGATGGGACGTGGGTACTAGCCTGATATTTAGCCAGTTGAATGTGGGCAGCACATAGCCATGATGTGATAGAAAAATCGAAAAGTCACACAGGTGTTCTTCGCTAGGTCCATTCCTGAAGAATAACATCACGATAATCGAGAACTGGAGGTGCAAATGAGTTTTCGAGTTTATTTTGAATTTCACCTTCTAACAATACCACCACCTGCAAAGTAGGTTAGAAATTAGATTAATGATGTTGCTCACGCCGCATATGTTCGCTTTATCGGGCAACAGCAAATTTAATGACTGTGGATGGTATCGTCAGAATGGAAATAATGAAGTCACTGCTAAAAGTCATTAATTTTGCCACTCATCTTGTTGATTCTAGAGTGATTCCACTTTTACTGCTAGAAGGTCGAGATCTGTATTTTAGCAATATTTGAAGACCTAACCCATGCGTTTTTCGGGAAATTCTTAATGATCAAACAACACAGGTCAGAACAATGGTATAGTAGAAATAATTTTTGACTTGGTGTCCACGATCCACATTTTTGTTAAACTTCTTGTAAATTCATATACATTTCTTCTTAATTGTCACATCATCAAGAAAACAGTTTTGTATCTATCTTCATATATTTAATTTCTACTTTAACCAAACACAAGACTTGACTGTTCTTTTATAAAATGAAATAACAACTTCTGCAAAGTGAAAAAAAGACTGCTCTGTGCGCATTCGCGCCAAAACGGTTACAAGTAAGTCAAAGATGACAGTCTCACTGTAATGAATACACACAAGAACCATATCACTGCAATATATCGATACATCGGAGTATCAATACATTAATAAAACCAAATGTGAATATTGTCACAAAAATATGTCTGTTACTTCGCAGAAAAGTAGTACGATATTACTGGTATCGAGAACTAGGGTTGGAGTGCCGTAATGATCACGTAAATAAAGAACCATTACAACCTAATGCTGATGTGATTTCATGTGGGCCATTTTTTTCTGCGTGATATTGAACAGATTTTTCCACAATTTTGTTTTTTTAACAAAACATTTTCCAGTTAGTCCCTTCGGCATTTGTCACATATACTAGAAGTAAAACGCTTATCCCGTGCATTGCAAATCGCACACGTACCAGAAAATCCAATGCACGGAAGGATTCTACCCAGATCTGGATTACTGTACGACAGGTCGCTCTCGAATCCTGAAATAGTGCCAAATATAACAAATTCTTAAGCTGAATCGGCAGACAAACTGCGGACAATGGGGGTAGAGAGCGGGCCGAAACGAAATCACCTGCGTCGGGGAAAAAGAATAATCCCGCAAATATATAACAGTCAGCTGGTGCCGAAAGGGGTGCGCGCGCAGCACCAGGCGGAGAGGCGGCGAGCGGCGATCCGTAAATCTGGACCCATTGCGGGCCGCTCTTGTGTTTAACTTTCGGCATAAATCAGGTTTATCGAGCCGGGCGGCGGGAGTGGAGATTTGCCTGGATTTGGCCGGCTGTTCAAACAGCCCGCCGATACTATTAGCGGTGCATTAGCAGCCAGCCGGGCCCACGCTGCTGCCACCGCCGCCGGGGCAGGTCCTCCACGCTTAACAGAGTTTGCCTGCGAGCGGCAGTTTGTCTGCCCAGCGTCCAGGCAGTCTCTCCGTCGGATGTTCTCAAACAGCGGCGGCTGCAAACCCATCAGACCGGTCAGGTACCACAGCAGCACCGCAGGCGTATCGCTCTGCGGTTCGCTGGTCAACAACGATTTAGAAAGGGCCGATCTTGCAGAGACGGTGTAACTATGCTACAATAATTACGAGGGCATCCCAGAAAGTAATGCACCGCTTTGTTTTTCTTCAACAATTCTGTATTGAACATAACGAGAATTACACACACGAAAGAGTGATGTTTTATCTACAGACCCAATTTTTCCACGTAATCTCCATCCCGTTCTATGGCCTTCTTCCGACGAGAAACGAGGGCGTGTGTGCCCTGTCGGTACACACACTTCCGAATATCCAAGAGTGTAGATAACTGCATCCACACTTCCTTTGCTGATTGACAGATGCAGCGCCAACTGCCGAGTCGTAATGCGTCCGTCCTCGCGAAGGTCATCAGCTAGCTGCAACATGTCAGGTGTGGCAGTCATGGATGATCTCCCCGACCGCTGCAACTGGTGGAGCTCCGCCGAGCAGCTTCTGATGACCTCACTCTCCGTGCTCAGCGACGAACTATACTTCTGTCGACAGCAGATGTTCCCCAGACTTTGCACAAGCAGTTGTGAATGTTCCTCACAGTTTCTTTCTCCGTAGTGAGAAATTCAATGACAGCACGTTGCTCGTAACGTACATTTCTTACAGACGCCATTTTGAAACTGTCCTGCAATTACGCTATCTGTCGGGAGTGACGGAAACTTGGCGAACTCACTCAGGAGTCTTCAAGTAATACATACATAAAGTTTACTATTCGTAGTATTGTTTTCGGCTGAGAAAAAAAATGCTGTGCATTACTTTGTGGGCAACCTTCGTATATGCTGTTTCTGTTGTCGTTGCGACCTTCAGTCTGAGGACGTGATTGAAGCAGCTCTCGATGCTAGTATACTTTGTGTAAGATTCTTCATTTCTTACTACTACAACATCATCCGTTTGAACCAGCTCATGTATTCATTCCTACGTTTTCCTATATAATTTTTACCTCTCACACTACCTTCCTTTACGAAATTCAGTATTCCTTGATGTATCAGGACCGCCCAGTTTTTAGCTACGTCATAAATATGTTTTCAGCATTCTTCTTCAGTATATACTCATTAGTTATTCGACTTTTCCATCTAATATTCAGCATGCTACTGTGGCACCACATTTAAAAAGCTTTTATTCTTAGTGCTTTATCCATCTTCAGCAACTGTAAGTTTATTTTTTTTTTTTTGTTGAAATATCAGCAGCCAAGTGCAGAAAAGAAATTTTATCCCGTGACCGATTTCAGGCAACTACTGCCCTTCTCCAGTACATTATAATTATCTCATTATTAGAGATCGTCAAAAATAACGAGGTTTGAGCGCCGTATTACTGTAGTCAGGTGCATCATAGCGCATGTACACTTCTGGTATAAGAAAACCGAACAATAAATGTAGACATAAAGACAGAACTGCAGATAATCAGCTAATGGTTAGTTCCAGTTCTGGCAAGATGTCTGCACTCATTGTTTGGTTTCGTTATATCATTTTCGTTGTTTGATTTCCTTATATCATTCTCTTACATCAACTGCGATCCTCATGACTATAGTAACACGCACCGTACACCTCCTTATTTTTGGCGCTCGCTAATAGTGCGATAATCATAGTCTTTTTAAGAAAGGCACTAATCGTCTGAAATCTGTCAAGAAATAAAACCCCTTTTGTGCAACTGGTAGCTTTCATTGTCTGCTTGACTGAAGTACTTGTTGCCCAAGCTTCGCATCTGATCATGACATGAAGAAAACACTATGGTACGATATAAACATTTGTATTTTTCCTGTGTTTTCACTCTCTTTTTTCTCTGCTTTCTTTTCGAATACTTAATGCAGGAATATTTAATATACCATTATTTTTAGATATTTGCTATGCGATGAATTTTGTAACTTTGTCTCTGTGTGTAATTTTGTTACTGTGTATGCCTTGGAGTTTCTGTGCATGGAATTGCTATTTTTGTTTTTCTGATACGCGTTTACATATTTATTAACATGTTGTTTAAATTGCTTTCTATGGGAATCATAATATGAAAGCATGGCTTTACATGAAATTGCAAATCATTGTACTCGGTGTAATGCTGAGCGAGATATGTTGAGCTGTAGAAATAAACCGAGAGGCCGATTGAGAAACGACAACAAAGAAATCTGTAGAGCGTTAAATGGGTTGTAAGTAGGCTGTTTAGGTTTTTTTATTGGTAACGCCACCTCTGTATGAAAATCACTGGCTGTGCTGTGTGCAGTCTGTGGCTAGTTTGCATTGTTGTCTGCCATTGTAGTGTTGGGCAGAGGCAGCTGGCTGTGAACAGCGCGTAGCGTTGCGCAGTTGGAGGTGAGCCGCCAGCAGTGGTGGATGTGGGGAGAGAGATGGCGGAGGTTTGTAATTTGTCATGAACTGATATATATTTGTATATGATGATATCAAGGTAAATACATTGTTTCTTCTCTATTAATATCTTTCATTTGCTAACTATCCCTATCAGTAGTTAGTGCCTTCAGTAGTTTGAATCTTTTATTTAGCTGGCAGTAGTGGCGCTCGCTGTATTGCAGTAGCTTGAGCAGCGAAGATTTTTGTGAGGTAAGTGATTTGTGAAAGGTATAGTTTAATGTTAGTCAGGGCCAATCTTTTGTAGGGAATTTTGAAAGTCAGATTGCGTTGCGCTAACAAAATATTGTGTGTCAGGTTAAGCACAGCCTATTGTGTGTCAGGTTAAGCACAGCCATATATAAATAGTTCTAAGGGGACGTTTCATAGGGTGACTGTCGAGTCTCGTAATTGCTACAGAGCTGGGTCAGCAGTCGATTTCAAAAAACTGTTTTATCGATGATACGCCTTTTGATTTCGAATTGTACCATGGACAAGGTAAGTAATAACCAAACTTGTAGCACTACTTCTCATTCTGAGCAGATATTTGGGACATTAATCTTGAAATTACGAAGTGATGGATCAAGGGAAAGACCTGACAAGTCAATTTTTATGAAACTCTAGGAAAAGCGATTCTAATGTTTTAACTGCTATTACATTGATGTATAAAAACATAAAATACTTTTTATTTCATAAATTAAACGTCTTGAGTTCATTGAATATGGAAACAGTGTTATTGACATCCGAGGTGTTCCTATAACGAAGTAATTTCGCAAAATGCAATCAAACTCCACTTTTTTAAAGAGGAAGAACTAGGTAAATCAAGCGAAACCGGTATTATAAATCCTTAATAATCACGACTATGCGAATTTCTGGTAGTGATGATGTGGCTATACTAATATTTTGCGTATATTTAGCTTTGAGTTAGCTGACTGAATTTCTCAACAGCAGGACAGAAAAACGTAATCCAGATTAGCATATATTTATATTTTAGTGCAGAAATTGGAAGGTAATTTAGAATTAAGAATGGAATTGTTCGAATTGGATTACAGCGTACAGAAAACAAATTCAAAGAAACAATTGTACAGTAGAGAAGTAAGGAATTCTGAATTTAAACATGCTCTTATAAGCACAGATGGATCATTCGAACAGCTCGTCCATTGGCTGACATTGTCATGGCGTCCTTGTGATGGCAGTTTGCACTCCTCCTTGATAATTCTTTTGACATTTCAGAATACGGCCGTGGCTGGAGTCAGATGATATTACGTTAACAGGAAGTTTTTTCTAAAAGCTATTTTGACTCAACAGAGTATTTCATTTCTTTATTAAAAGTGACCACTGCAAAAGAAAATGTCATAGACCTGGTTGGGGGACTGATGACCTTCGCTGTTTAGTCCCCCTTAAACATCCCAACAACCACCACCACCATAGACCTGGATGCTTCGATCATTTACCTCCATTTCATCATTGCCTTTGCATTCTATAATCCAAAAGTTTTATCACACTATATGAATTGCCTGTGTCATCGGGACAGTTCCGCTTCGAGCGCCGAGCGCGAAGGTTCTTGTTTATTTAACTTGCGCACCGTCGCTTGTGTGGAGTTTTCCTCGATACTGTTGTTTTGCCTGCCGCTTGAGTCGTAGCGCCTCCTCTCCGCCTTTACTGTCTGTTTGTCTTCGTCTGCTTCCAGCGGCGTCGACACTCCACTATAGCTACCATGGTTTCCATGTGTTGTCCACGAAAAGGTACTGTGAGCTTTGCTTTCGATAAAACAACGTGACACATGCAGCCCGGGTCTCTAGAACTCCACGATTGGCTTGTCGATACAATTCATGTGAACTCTAATCATGTCCACACCGCTTATTTTGACGCAGACGAGTACGTGTTTTACGTAAAATTTACGGATCCCCTTCACGTTGAAAGATTACTGTCGCGACTTGGTTCTCAAGCCCCGTTCAAGCATCGCGATAATTCCGTTAGTGTGGTCTACCTTGCAGATGCTGAAAACGAATATACCAATGTTTGAGTGTCTAGCCTCCCACGGGAAGTTGATGACAGCTTCTGAAGGGTATATTGACTCCATTTAGAAACGTGAAAAACGTCAGTCGTGAACGCTGGTCCACTCAACACAGAATGGTTCAAATGGCTCTGAGCACTATGGGAGTTAACATCTGAGGCCATCAGTCCCCTAGAACTTGGAACTACTTAAACCTAACTAACCTAAGGCCATCACACACATCCATGACCGAGGCAAGATTCGAACCTGCGACCGAAGAAGACGCGCGGTTCCGGACTGAAGCGCCTAGAACCGCTCGGCCACTGCGGCCGGCTACTCAACACAGGTTACAGTGTTATGGTGGTATTCCTTCCGTGGAAATGCATGTCAAGCGCAATATTCTATGACATTTACAGGTGTGTGGTTACCGCGTCCGTGTCATGTGTACTGGTCAAGAGGGAACCTGCTTCCTATGTAATGAAAGTGGGCACGTTCGGTCTGCTTGTCCGCAGAGGGTTTTTGTATTAAAGCCGTCATTAGTGCAGCGTCGCAGATTGACGGTTGCTGATCTTGTTCCTTCCACTCCCGCCGTCGGGCCTACTTCTGCTTCGGATTATAATGAACAAACAGTCAGCTCAGATAATCGTGTCAATGAATTTCCGCCTTTACCTCCGCGACAGGTTCAGAATAATATTGGCCCCAGGATAGAACCTATAACGGCAACAAACAAGCGACGTCGCACTCAGGATGGTGATGGTGAGGATTTGGTTGTGCCTTCTGCACCAAACTTCTCCGCACCGATTGTGACCCCCGCTCCTCTCGATGCTACGATACCTTCCGTGCGTGGTTCGATGAGTGGTGAAGAAGTTGTCTCGAGCATACCTCCTGCTCGCGAAGTGGCTCCTGAGCTGCCTATGTGTGGAGAGGTATTGAGCGGAGTCCCCCCCACCATCCCTTCGTCTTTGTGTCCGTCGTTACAGCCTGAGACGATGCAATGTCTTCCTGCTCCTTCGTCTTCAGCCGCCGACGGTTTCCTGCATTTGCCGACTACAGTAACTCCTGATGAGAATGAAATTAGCGAACAAGTGTTACCTGTTGCATTTGCAGTTCCACAGAATGCTTCCGCCTTAGTGACTGGAACTGCATTACACGGCCCTAGTTCGGATGGGGAGGAAGCTGTGCCTATGACCAGTCCCACACATCCGTCTGCAGAGGCCGCCATCCCACGCAGCCGACAGAATATTCAACCTGACCGTGCGGTAGCACGTAAGAAATGTAAGAAAAAAAATTGCGATCACGAGGGTTCTGGTTCCCTGATGTCTGATTCCTCTGTGGATTCCACAATGGACCTTGATTCTGAGCTACCTACCTAATTCTACTCGGAGATTCCGTACATCCCTGTTGAGCTGTGAACAATGACGCAAGCCCACACGTTCCTTTCCTTAAACGTTAATCGTGTGGAATCAGAATTTCGACTGGCTTCGCTGCGTCAGTTCATTCTTGATTCATCTTCTTACAGGAAGTGTTATTTAGTAATTTCTCCTTACCTTGTTTTCGTATGATCTTTAATGTAGCACCAGAATATTCTACGGGGACCGCCTTATTCTTTCGAGAGGGCATTCCTATTGCTGAGGTGTAAATGTTGGATTCTGGCAGGGGCATAGGTTGTCAACTTTTTAATCTTACCTTGGTTCATTTATATGCCCCTTCTCGCACTGGTTGTGCAGTGGATAGTTCGCGTTTTTATAAAGAGGGTATTGTTTATCTGCACCTTAAGAAAATGGCTCTAAGCACTATGGGACTTAACATCTGAGGTCATCAGTCCCCTAGACTTGGAAACTACTTAAACCTAACTAACCTAAGGACAACACACACATCCATGCCCGAGGCAGGATTCGAACCTGCGACCGTAGCAGCAGCGCGGTTCCGGACTGAAGTGCGTAGAACCGCTCAACCACAACGGCCGGCATGTTGCATAAGAGTCCTCGGGATATTATGTTGCGTGGTGATTTGAACTGTGTATTGCGTCATGCAGATCAGTCTCCTAATTTTAATTTCTCTCGTGAATTACACGAACTGGTCCGTTCCTTACGCCTAAAAGACGTCTGGATATGTAAATACCCGACGATAGTGAAATTTACCCACTGTACTGCTACTTCTAGTGGCAGGTAAGATAGGTTTTAGTTATCGAACTGTCTGAGCGATAGTATTCTTAATGTTGAAGTCATCCCAGCTTCCTTTACGGATCACTGTGATGTGGCCACAACTCTCAATCTTGAACGGCCACCAGTCAAACTGTTTCGCCGTCCAAGGATGTTGAACGTCGCACACCTAGCTGACCCCTCTCTCGATAATGTGATGCCAGTCGTGTGGGAGCTTACTTTACGATCCACTTGGAAATACTCTTCCACCATAGCCGGCCGGTGTGGCAGTGCGGTTCTAGGCGCTTCAATCTGGAACCGCGTGACCGCTACGGTCGCAGGTTCGAATCCTGCCTCGAGCACGGATGTGTGTGATGTCCTTAGGTTAGTTAGGTTTAAATAGTTCTAAGTTCTAGGGGACTGATGACCACAGATGTTAAGTCCCATAGCGCTCAGAGCCATTTGAACCATTTTCAATCTTCCACCATAGACAGGTGGACACAGCTAGCGAAACCGAGGCTCAGACAAACTTTGATACTTTTCTGTGCTGCCAAAGCGAGAGAATTTCGGAGAACTTATGAATATTACCATTCCATCCTGCGTGAACTTTATGTTGCTTCGGATCACGCCCCTTTGCGAATTGCGGATGTTAGGCGTGAAAAAGCAAAATTGTGGATCTTGAAAAGAATACAAATGGAAGGTTTGAAAATCCGATCGAAGCCGCGTTCGTTGGAGACGGAAGAACTGACTTCCTTATATCATTTGATTCGACATCAGACACGTCGCCGCTGCGCTTGTATTGATTCTCTCGCGACAAATGGTAGACGTATCGTAACGGCGCAAGCTGATATAGTGCGTACCTTACACCTGTACTATGTAGACATCTGTGACCGATGAGTATAATGAAATCTTTTACAACGCACTTGTCAGCATCTTGGATACGACAATTACACCTGGACATAATGCAACGCTCTTAGCTGCCTTTCAGCCTGAGGAAGTTTACAAACTTATTGCGGGATGATCGTCTTCCCAAAAGTCCACGTGTCTAGATCTATTTCCCCAGGAATTTTACGTGCGCTTTTGGCCGTTGTTGGGTGCTACCTTTACCTCCCTTTTGAATGAAGTGTTACAGGGTGGAGTAGTGCCGACCTCGTTCAGAATGGGAAAAGTTGTTTTACTCCCAAACCCTCGGGATCGGCTGCCCCTGATAGTTTTCGCCTACTTACTTTGATAAACTTTGATTATAACACTGTGGCGAGAGCAGTTAACAGTAGGATGTCGGCTCTGATGGAGACAATTGTTGCAAAGCATCAAAGCTGCGCACCTGGTCGTACCATTCTTATCCGTATAGTAGAGTGTCCTGACGTAGTTTCGGTTACTGCTGTAACGTCCGTTCCTTGTGCCCTTGTATTTCTAGACATCGGTAAGGCATTTGATCGTGTTAGTCATGACTTTCTGCTTCGGATTCCGGAGGCAGTTGATTTCACTGTTCACACACGGTGAGTGCTCTCAAATCGGTTTACGGGTATTTCGGCTGCGGTGGTTGTTAATGGCCAGCTGACACCTCCCAATAAATATCGATAGGGGAGTGCCTCAAGGAAGCCCGCTGTCAATGAATTTGTTTGTGTTGTCCCTGGAGCCCCTACTTCGGATGTTAGCATCCCAGCTGACAGGTAGGACGCTTTCCGGCGGGACTACAGCTGTTCGTGCATACGCGGATGTCGTGACGGTTCTACTTCGCAGTCCTGCTGAGATACCTCGAATGAATGCTGTAATCGATGATTTTAGTCGGAGTTCGGGTGCAAAACTTAATGAAGGTAAATGCAAGCTTCTTCCCTTGCGATGTTTGGATGACGCGGTTGCTCCATGGGATACTGCGGCCCTTCGGCATACGTCTCTCGGTATCATCATCGATCGTTGTCCACTCAAAATATGATACTCAACTGGAAGTCCGTTACGGACAAAATACAGGGAGCGATACTAGAGCATGAAAGGCGTTCTTTTACTATGCTCCAGAAAGTTCGAATACTGGATTCATATGCCTTATGCAAAGCTTATTACGTGACCCCAGTTTATCAGCTTTCCTTGATGATGGTGAAGAAGCTCCAACAATTGTCTGATCTTTTCTTATGGAAGAGACATAAATTTCGCTTACAGTATGTGATCACGAAGCCTTGTTCCTCTGCGGGCTTGGGCCTGACTGATATACGGAGGAAGACGCAGATGCTATATTGCGGCGTACTGTTTTGACGATGACTCAAGAAACTCACACATTCACGTCTCATTTATTTCTCTGTATGCGTCCTGCTAGTTTTGACCCCCTATTGATATCGGTCACATAATTTACAAGTTAAAACTAATTCGTGACATCTATCGTGGGGTGAGCTACGTAGGGGCTGACATCTTGTGGAGACCTGTCCTCACCATTAAATTCCTAAACAGTCGATGGGAAGCAATCCCTGGCTCAAACCTCGTAGAAGGAGAATCGCTGCATACAACCTGGACGACAGCTTGGTTCAGTATCAGTCTTCCGATTTTTCCGATGCACGTAGCGTCCTCGTGGTATAAGGAAGTAAATAACTTGATTCCAACGAACGAGCGACTTTACCGTATTGGGCTTAGTGACTAGGATTTATGCGGTCGTTGTACGTCTCCAGATACGATACGATATCGCTTTACTTGTGGAGGTCATATGGCAGACTTTTCTTGGATCAGGACACAATTGGCTCTCCTTACTTGAGCTTCTGAGACTGCATACACACTACGGACATCATATTGTGCCCAGATTCTTCTTTCTTTCCACGGTCGAAAATCTATACCGTTATGTGGTTGCTGGGACACTTCGTTCATTATGTTGTAGAAGGCGAGGGGGAAGCACATGATCACTGCCTATTGGACATGCTTGTACATGCCTCGATATCGAGACATCTTGGCCAACACGCTGAATCTTGTTTTCCGTCGGCAAGGTGTTCGATAATTTAGTTTTTTTGATGTCTTTCTTGTTATGTATGTTCCCATCTGATTTGCTTTGGTTTGTCCTCTCCTGGTATCCCTGTTCGTTTTGTTTTGTGTATTGACTCAGCATCGCTCAAGTCCTACCGAAAAATTTGTATAGATGAAGTATAGCCTCGCGGAGTGGCCGCGCGGTTTGAGGCGTCCTGTCACGTACTGCGCTACCCCTTCTTCCGGAGGTTCGAGTCCCGCCTCGGGCTTGGTTGTGTGTGTTGTTCTTGGCAAAAGTTAGTTTCAGTAGTGTGTAAGTCTAGGGACCGATGACCTAAGCAGGTTGATCTCTTAGGAATTCACACACATTCGAACATTTTTTGATGAAGTATACATACACATGCGTGTCGACAATCCTAGCAATCAAATTGGGATATTTCTTAGTTTGCTATTTCGAATGTGATCTGGTATGGTTTTCCTTCTACTTGTATATTCTATTACAAAAAAAAGGGATAGCGTCTTTGATTCATATTCAAAACGTCTTCGGCCTCGCGTTCGAATCCCGCCGCTGCTTAAATTTTGATAAATAATCAGCATTGGCGGCCGAAGACTTCCGGCATAAAAAGTCACCCTCATTCTGCCAACAGCCTTGTCAAAAAATGCGGAGGAGCGGACAGAGATGCAGGGCATTCTCTTATCCTAGGGGTGGAAAACTGCCCGTAAAGGCGGAAGAATCAGCAATGATCAAAGGTATAAGGATGCAGAAGGCAATGGAAACCACTGCATTAAAGACATGTAACGCGTATCCACTGGACATGTGGCCTGTAACTGAAGAAGTGTCATGATGATCTCCCCATTGGCAAAAGATTCCGGAATAGTCCCCCATTCGGATCACCGGGAGGGGACTGCCAAGGGGGAGGTTACCATGAGAAAAAGACTGAATAATCAACGGAAGGATAATATTCTGCGAGTCGGGGCGTGGAATGTCAGAGGCTTGAACGTGGTAGGAAAACTACAAAATCTGAAAATGGAAATGCAAACGATCAATCTAGAATAGTAGGGGTCAGTGGTAATATCAACAGAGCAGAAAATGGTTTAACAGGTGTAGGATTCGTGATGAATAGGAAGGTAGGACAGAGAGTGTGTTACTGTGATCAGTTCAGTGACACGGTTGTTCTTATAAGAATTGACAGCAAACCAACACCGACAACGACAGTTCTGGTACACATGCCAACATAGGAAGCTGGAGACGAAAAGATAGAGAAAGTGTATGAGGGTATTGAAAGGGTAATACAGTATATAAAGGGGGATGAAAATCTAATAGTTTTGGGGGACTGGAATGCAGCTGCAGGAGAAGGAGCAGAAGAAAAGGTTTCAGGAGAATATGGGCTTGCGACAAGGAATAGGAGAAAAGAAAGACTGTTCTGTAACAAGTTACAGCTAGTAATAACGAATACCCTGCTCAAGAACCGCAAGAGGAGGAGGTATACTTGCAAAAGGCAGGAGATACGAGAAGAATTCAGTTAGATTACATCATGGTCACACAAAGACTACGAAATCAGATACTGGATTGTAAGGCATACCCAGGAGCAAATATAGACTCAGATCACAATAGTGATGAAGAGTAGGCTGAAGTTTAAGAGATTAGTCAGGAAGAATCAATACGCAAAGAAGTGGGATACGGGAGTACTAATGAATGACGAGATACGCTGAAGTTCTCTAAGGCTATAGATCAATAAGGAATAGCTCAGTAGCCAGTACAGTTGAAGAGGAATGGACAGCTCTAAAAAGGGCCATCACAGAATCTGGGAAAGGAAACATAGTTACAAGGAAGGTAACTGCGAAGAAACCGTGGGTAACATAAGTATCACTTCAGTTGACTGATGAATGGAGGAAGTACAAAAATGTTCCGGGAAACTCAGGAATACTGAAATACAAGTCGCTGAGGAATGAAATAAGCAGGAAGTGCAGGGAAGGTAAGACGCAATGTCTGCAGTAAAAACGTGAAGACACCGAAAAAGAAATGATTGTCGGAAGGACAGACTCAGCACACAGGAAAGTCAAAACAACTTTCGGTGGCATTAAAACCAAGAGTGGTAACATAAAGAGTGCAACAGGGAATTCCACTGTTAAATGCAGAGGAGAGAGCGGATAGGTGGAAAGAATACATTGAAAGTCTCTATGACGGGGAATATTTGTCTGATTTGATAGAAGAAGAAACTGGGATCAATTTAGAAGAGATAGGGGATTCAGTATCAGAATCAGAATTTAAAAGAGATTTGGAAGACTTAAGGTCAAATGAGGCAGAAGGGATAGATAACATTCCATCAGAATTTCTAATATCATTGAGGGAAGTGGCAACAAAACGACTATTCCCGTTGGTTAGTAGAATATGTGAGTCTGGCGACATACCATCTGACATTCGGAAAAGCATCGTCCACACAATTCCAAAGACGGCAAGAACTGACAAATGTGAGAATTATCGCTCAATCACCTTAACACCTTAACAGCAAGTTGTTTACAAGAATAATATACAGAACAATGGAAAAGAAAATTGAGGATGCGCTAGATGATGATCAGTTGGGCTTTAGGAAAAGTAAAGGCACGAGAGAGGCAATTCTGACTTTTCGGTTAATAATGAAAGCAAGACTAAAGAAAAATCTAGACACCTTCATAGGATATGACGACCTGGAAAAGCGTTCGATCGTATAAAAATATTTTTTTAGCGCAACGCAATCTGACTTTCAATAATCCCTACAAAAGAGTGGTCCTGACTAACATTAACCTACACGTTTCACAAATCACTTACCTCACAAAAATCTTCGTTACTCGAACTACTGCAATACAGGGAGCGCCACTACTGCCAGCTAAATGAAAGATTCAAACTACTGAAGGCACTAACTACTGATAGGCATAGTTAGCAAATGAAAGATTTTGATAGAGAACAAACAATGTATTTACCTTAATAGTGTTCAAAAGTCATAATATATATAGCAGTTCATGACATCCAGTCTTACAAATGTACTGTCTCTGATGGACACACGTCCAGATCATCCGCTTTCAAAAATCCGCCATCTCACTTCCCCACATCCACCACTGCTGGCGGCTCACCTCCAACTGCGCAACGCTACACTCTGTTAACAGCCAACAGCCCAACACTACAATAGCGAATATTACAACAATGCCACCCAGCCACAGACTGCACACAGCACAGCCAGTGATTTTCATACAGAGCGCTACATGGCGTTACCAATATAAAAACCTAAACAGCCTACTAACATAGCCCCCATGCTCCCCACAAAAAATTTTACAAATTGTTTCGGGCAGTGGCCAATACAAATTTAAAATTTTTTTTCATAATTACAGTAACAAAGAAATCAAATGCACACACTTATTGATACAATGTTGGTCAAAAGCTAAAATTTTCTCACAGTCCATAAAGACAGTCCTGATCATTCATCATAATAGTAATTACAGTTTTTCTTCACAAAGTCTCATTAGTAAAAGAAATTGCATACAGAAGTAGTGGATTTCCTTGCAGTCTTGAAGAAGTAATTTTCATACAGAGCGCTACATGGCGTTACCAATATAAAAACCTAAACAGCATACTTACAATACTAAGACTATTGTACCCCAGCTTCCTTACAAAGGCTACACTCCCAATAAGTACTTTCCGATAAGACTTCCTAACACATCAATCTCTATTCGAATTCAACAAATTTCTGTTTTTCAGAAATGCTTTTCTTGCCATTGCCTTCATTTTATGTCCTCCTTCATTCATAATCATCACTTATTTTACTTCGCTTGTAGTAACATTTGCCTAATTCAATTTAGCGTCTCATTTCTTAGTCGAATTCCTGTCAACTACTCTTTTAAGTCGTTTGTCGGTTCTGGCAGAAGTACGCTGTTATCGTGAAAACATAAACGTGTATACAACTTACCACTGTATTTTAATTACCTTTCTAAATTTCCGTCCAGTTTCCCTTCCCGCTTGCTCAGTGGACAGACTGAACGACGTTGTGGATAGCATACAATCCTGGCTCACTCCATTCTCAACTACAGCTTCTCCTTCGCTTTGCTCGACTCTTACTACCGCTATTTGGTTTCTGTACAAGCTATAAATAACCTTCTGTTCCCGTACTACATTCAAAATTACTAATTGCGCACTGCAGTCGACGTTGTAAAAAGGCTTCTCTAAATATTACAAATGCTGTAAACGTTGGTTTGCCATTCTCCGGTCAATATTCTGAATTATGTCATAGGGTCAGCATTGGAACACGAGTGTATTACAAACCGGTGTTAACTGAGATTGGCGTCTACCAATTTTTTTTTAGTTTTTTGTAAATAACTCGCGTCCGTATCTTGCATCCATGTCTTAGAAAAAACCTGTGTCGGCAGATTCAGTCACATCTCCCAGGATCTGTCCTTTTGTAACTGGAGTCATTACATTCTCCTTGAATTCTAAGTCTATTTCGCCTTTCCCACATGCACTGACGGAAAAAAAGTCGCAACACCAAGAAGGACTTGAGAGACACAAACGGAAGTTGGTAGGCATGTTTCTGCATCTGAAACATGATGTCTGTTCAGATCTCAAGCCAGTCGCATAAGAGTGGCGCTTGTAGCGCCAGTACGAGAATGCAAATCTGGTTTGCTTTAAATACGCGCTGCAACGGTCGTGAGCGTTAATTTCCTTTGAGAATGGAGGTGGTGCGTTGATATTAGTCAAGAACACATTTAAAGCGACAACGACGCTGTCATGAACACCCCATTGAGTTCGAACGATGTCGTGTATTAGGCCCACCGGAAATTGGATGTTTCTTCTGCGATACTGCATAAAGACTTGGCAGGAATGTAGCCACTATACATTACTGCTAGCAACGATGGTCACTACAATGTACAGTCTCAAAAGGTCGGGCCCTGGACGACCACGTGTCACTACCAAGAGGCAAGACCATCCTGTTCGGCGTATGGCTCTGGCGCATCATACTGCAGCAATTTGAGCAGCAGTTGGCACCACAGTGAAACAACGAACTGTTACAAATCGGTTACTTCAAGGAGAGCACCGAGCCCGAAGCCCTGTATAGTGTATTCCACTGGCCCCAAACCACCACCATTTGCGACTTCGGTGGTGTCAAGAGAATGCTCATTTGGGGCAGGGTGGAGATGTGATATCTGATCAAAGCTGGTTCTGCTTCGGTGCCTGTTAAGTCCGTGTGTTGGTTGGGAGGCCAGTTGAGTGCTTGCAACCAACTTGTTTGCGTGCTAGACGCACTGGTCATACTCCTGGAGTTATGGTCCAGCGTGAGATTTTGTATAGCAAGAGGAGCACTCTCGTGCTTATCTCACGCATCCTGGCTGAAAATTCCACAATCTGACATCCGGCACCTGTACAACGGAATTCATGCACTTTGCTTTCTTGCATTCAACATTCTGGGAGTTACACCAATTACTAATGTACAAGCATTTCACATTTGCAATGGCTTATCTCGTGCTTTTATTAACCTGTAATCTTACAATGATAATCGTGGCAAATGTATTCCCAAAATTTCATAATTCGACATTAATCATTTTTAGGTGTTTGTTTTGCACACAATGTGCAATTTCGTTGTCGAGGCTCCGTTTCCCAAGGAACCCAATAATTCCGATGGAAAGTCGTCTATTCCAGTGGTCTTGGTTCCACCTAGGTCTTTCCATGGTCTCTGAAATTCTTCTCAAAGTATGATATCTCCATCTCATCTTCATTTACTTCCTCTTTCCATTCCATAATGTGTGCCCTGTTCTCACGATTTGGTAAAGAAAAGTGTAGATAAGTAAACTTTTCGGTCATTTCACCTGTGTAGTATTTCTACATATTACTCCACCTTCCTATTGTCCGCTCTTAGCTTAGTACTGGATTGCCGTTCCCCTTCGCCTTCTCCTTGATATTATTTTTATATTTCCTGCTTTCACCAGTTATCTTTGACACCTACTGTTTTATCCAAGGACACCTAAAAGGCATTGTCTTTTTAAACTCTATTGCCTACACAGTTTAATCTCTGAAAGCTACCCATGACTCGTGATCTGATCACAATTGTGAAACGCATACAACTTTTTTAGACTGAGGAAATGCTTTCTGTACAGTGTGCAACAAAAAAATTTGGAAGATCATAGATAAAACGAAGCATCCCAGATAATTATTACAAGTGACTGTTTTGATGTTTAGCTGGTACCTGCAACAGAAGATACCGTCATTCACACCTATGTATTCCACCCAGGAACGCACTGCTAGTCATGAATTTCATATATTGCAACACCATGATGGACATATGCTACAAAGGTCAATCTGTTGTGAAGTGTAAGGAAAGATTACTTAGTGGGCTTCCCGTTTACAAATCGTATTGAATGTTGATTTCTATCCGACTATGAACGTAACCATCTGAAAGCGGTCGTGATATTGGATTAAGGCTGTACTAAAACTATTTTTGGCTGGTTACGGTCTCTCTCTCAACAATACTCAACACGGAGACATTTCGTCACGGACACATATTGAAGCAGATTTTCACAGAATAAGTTTGTTTCTCACTAGAGCTCATACATTTTTTAACCAATCTCATGTTTGACTCCTTCACCTGGGCAGTCCCGTACCTGCCATATTTCCGAATCGGACCAAAACTCCCATCGTCCCCTCGAGTGTATCAGATAGGACATGAGAAATTTAAAAAAATATATATTTTTCAAAAATGTCTTCGTATTGTAGGGCACGTCTTTCTGAAAAGTTTGATGTATGAAACATGTACGCCGGCTGCTGTGGCCGAGTGGTTCTAGGCGCTTTAGTCTGGAACCATGCGACTGCTACTGTAGTGGGACGAAATTAAGCGTCACCCATCCACCAAAGTCAGCCCAGTTTGCAGGTGACTATAAGTTTAATTTAGTTTTGTTTATGTGTTTTCTTATTATTTGTAATAAATGTGAATTATCTAAAAGTTTGTATTTTTTTATGTGTTTCATGTACGGAGAGGTCGGCGCAACGAACGGGGACAGCATCTTCGTTGCCGCGACCAGAGAGGAAATTGCTGGCCGCTATACGTCGCGGGTCGACAGCCAAGGAGCAACAGAAGATCCTGGAACCGAGTTGTTGCGTCGTGCTTCTAAAAATTAAAAATGAAGTTTTATACTCTTTTTGTACAACAATGACATCATATAGATCTTAATCTTATTGAAATGTTAGTCACTGTCTGTCAACGCTCAAGTTCACATCTGTATGTGGAGGAAGCTAATAAAATAGTGTATGCTACTAAAGTTGAAACACGTGTCTTGAAGATTTATTTATGAAGAGTTATGTGAACGGATTAATAATATATTTGACAAGATTATTGATTCAGACAGCGTTGGCCAACACTTTGAATCTAAAAAAGTTTATTTAATGTGTGATTCTGATATCGATTAGATCAAGATAACGTGTGTCGATATAATTTTCTGAGGAGAAACAAACGAAATTTAAATTCGAAAAAGTTACGAAAACCAATTGGCCCAAGTGATGTAATTCTCTGCACACGACTCAACTGATGTTTTACAGTTTCGTTCAAGAACCATTCTATGACAATTTAAAAAGAATATGAATCATTTTTGAAGTGGGTTGTAACTGACGTAGGTGACGAAGTCTGCACATGGTCATATATCAAACGAAAACCTAAGGCGTCGTTACACCGCACCGTGGCGACCTTAGAAACAGGACTTGTGTGCAACTAAGGCACACAGGTACGAAACAAAACATCAAGAGTCCTTCGGAAGTCAACGCGAGTTTTCGTGGAGCCTTCACCAGCCAGCGGCGACTTCGCGGGTGTGGGCATCTGACGGAGTGCAGCCAAGCAGTACGGTCACGCAGTTGTTCCACGAGAAGGCGCGTCTGTTGGGCAGCAGCTGAACGCTGCAAAACCCCGACAACCTTTTTTCTCCCTAAACTAATAGGCCCAGTACGTCAGCTGCGGGGCGTTCCTCCGGCTGGTATTAGAGGTGTTGCTGAGGGCTTCGCCTGTCTACGGCGGTGCCGGGCGTGGTTGCAGCCAGCGACGTTTCCGGTGTTCGACTCAGCGTCCTGCCGGTTGCGGAAGCGGGGTCGCAGCATCTCAGCGGCTGCATCGACGGCTGTTACATCTGCAGCCCATAGCAGCACACTGATCATCGAGAACTACAAATTACAATATTAGTGTCCGGTGAGTTTGTTTCAAGTTGGAAGTGGAGTGTTGTATATAGGGAGTGTGCTTTTATAGGATTGTTGATTCCAAGTCTGCGTGTGTAAATAGTTAATTTCATACAATAATGTCGGGAAGTGAAATGTCAGACGAAGAGCAATCTATGTCCGATAGGAGCATGAGATCCCTTTTTAGGGCGATCGCTAAATTAAAACAATCTAACGGGGATTTCCTAGCTGAATTAAAACAGTCTAACGAGGAATCTACTGCTAGATTAAAAGAGGAACTAAAACAGGAATTAAAACAGTCTAACGAAGAATCTACTGCTAGATTAAAACAGTCTAACGAAGAATCTACTGCTAGATTAAAAGAGGAACTTAAAGGGGAGCTAACAAAATCGACAGACAGGTTACAGGAACATCTTAATGAAACCAGTCGAGAATTAAGTGGTAAAATAGAGTCTTCTAAAGTTGAAATGCAGGAAAAACTAGTAGGACATAGTAATAAGATTGCTGATAATTGTAAAAGGTTAGAAGAACATATCCAGGAATCGCGCGAGGAAAAAGCTCGCATGCGAAACGATATCACTGACTTAACCGAGAGACTAGATAGTGTCAATATCTTAGTTGTAAATGAAATACAGAAAAATAACGATATGTTACGAGATGAATTTTCTATGCAAACAGAAACTGTTCGCAGAGAATTATTGAAATCTATTAAAGAGGTCTCTACCAAACCTGTAGAGATTTCTTCAATAGATAATGTAGAATTAGAGACAGTAACTCATCAAGTAGAAAAGGACCATACCGAAATCGAAAACATGAAATTTTTAATTACTGAAATATGCAGTAATCTTGAGACTGCCAAAGATAATAATATTGACGAAGGTACAGAGCGTTCACATCGTGAACACAGTGAAGAATCGATATTAGCTAATCGCGTATCCAATACAGAAATGCGGATACAGGAAATTACTAAACGATTATCGGAATTAGATAATAACGAGAACATTTCAGGTAGCAGAGGTAATAACATAATCAGAGACAACAGTCGCATCGAATTTGCTAGCACGGACGACAACAATATGAATAAGGCAATCACGGCAAGCCAATCCGATGCAACTCCGTCTCTGCAATCTAAACAAAATCCGACTATTTCTCTCGCAGAATGTCTGGATGACATAACAACAAATTCAAATGTAGCAAGTCGATTTCCTGTATTCAAACCAGGAGGCGAACTGCACCCTATAATCTTTATAAAAGCTTTTGAAACATCATTATCTCCTAAATGGAGTAATGAAAAACGCATTCAATTTGTAATAGGACATTTAGAAGCAGAAGCTGCGGAGTGGGCAGTACTGCATAGAACTGAATTCAGGGATTGGGATGATTTTGTTAAGCAGTTTAAACAAAATTATTGGTCAAGAGGAAAACAACAACACTTAACTTTAGAGTTGTTAGACCCTCCTCCATATTCTAAACGGTGGGGAGGTTATAGGAATTATTTTGAATGGCATTTAAACCGTGCTAAATTAATTGAAGAACCAATTATTGAAAGTCATTTAATACGAGTCCTAATTAGTAGGTTACCGTATTATGTAAAGGAAAGAATGATAAAAGAGAATGGTCACAGCCGTGCGAATTGTTAGGATATTTAGAGCAGTTAGATATACTTAATAGAGAAAGAGGATGACGTAAAGTAAATAGTACTATTAGTTATTGTGAGAAACTTATTAGTAATATACATTCTTGAAAAGAATAACTCTAGTAAATAAATGAAACTGAAACTAATCTATCACAATTTGAACGCTCTGTCCTAATGTACAACGTTAAAGAACGTACTAAATTAGTATTTATTAGTAACTATTAACTGAAGAGGGGCAATCTCCCTATATTCGGTTACGAATTACCATAAGAGCACAATTAAGAGTAAATGACAAATAGTCACAACGATATCGTATTAAAAGGATGAAATCTATCTAATAGCAAGGACTCTAGGTTACGTAAAATGTGAGGAAAATGTATTAACAGTTAAATATTGTATATTGAACAGTTTTAATTCCGATTAAAACCTGACAAACTGAGCTTGTGGGTGGGGTATGTAGTGGGACGAAATTAAGCGTCACCCATCCACCAAAGTCAGCCCAGTTTGCAGGTGACTATAAGTTTAATTTAGTTTTGTTTATGTGTTTTCTTATTATTTGTAATAAATGTGAATTATCTAAAAGTTTGTATTTTTTTATGTGTTTCATGTACGGAGAGGTCGGCGCAACGAACGGGGACAGCATCTTCGTTGCCGCGACCAGAGAGGAAATTGCTGGCCGCTATACGTCGCGGGTCGACAGCCAAGGAGCAACAGAAGATCCTGGAACCGAGTTGTTGCGTCGTGCTTCTAAAAATTAAAAATGAAGTTTTATACTCTTTTTGTACAACAATGACATCATATAGATCTTAATCTTATTGAAATGTTAGTCACTGTCTGTCAACGCTCAAGTTCACATCTGTATGTGGAGGAAGCTAATAAAATAGTGTATGCTACTAAAGTTGAAACACGTGTCTTGAAGATTTATTTATGAAGAGTTATGTGAACGGATTAATAATATATTTGACAAGATTATTGATTCAGACAGCGTTGGCCAACACTTTGAATCTAAAAAAGTTTATTTAATGTGTGATTCTGATATCGATTAGATCAAGATAACGTGTGTCGATATAATTTTCTGAGGAGAAACAAACGAAATTTAAATTCGAAAAAGTTACGAAAACCAATTGGCCCAAGTGATGTAATTCTCTGCACACGACTCAACTGATGTTTTACAGTTTCGTTCAAGAACCATTCTATGCCAATTTAAAAAGAATATGAATCATTTTTGAAGTGGGTTGTAACTGACGTAGGTGACGAAGTCTGCACATGGTCATATATCAAACGAAAACCTAAGGCGTCGTTACACCGCACTACCCACACAGTCATGGATTAAGGACCACCAATGTGGATAACGTTGACACCCTGACAGCGTCAGTTAAATGAAGATTTACTTCATATATGGCAGAAAAACTCAGTGCTCACGAACTATTGCAGGTGTCATTTTAGTGACTTGAATACAATGTATTAATGTTCCACAACAATATTTATTAGTTTGCTATAACCCGGGTTTCGGCTTCTTGGGACATCGCCTGATAACTTAATCTTGAACAGATTGTCCACACAACTTCAGCGAGACTACATAGCTGTCAAAAAAAAAAAAAAAAAAAAAAAAAAAAAAAAAAAAAAAAAAAAAAAAAAAATATTATACAGTACAAATATACGTAACAATTTATCACTTTATCTATACAAAGCACAAGCATGTTGTGACACCTAAAAATACACTGAACAAGTAAACCTTACATCTATACAAAACACAAGCATGTTGTGACACCTAAAAATACACTGAACAAGTAAACATTACATTACATTATATTCAAATACTAAAACTATGGTCGCAGGTTCGAATGCTGCCTCGAGCATGGATGTGTGTGATGTTCTTAGGTTATTTAGGTTTAAGTAGTTCTAAGTTCTAGGGGACTGATGACCTCAGAAGTTAAGTCCCATAGTGCTCAGAGCCATTTGAAACAGTTAGTTGTGCCAAACTGCAGTACCACCCCTATGACACAGCATTCCTCTATCGCACGTCACTGTATTTCGCCCTGTAGAGTTCAAACGTGTAGATTTCGTAATGGAAGCCATAAAACCAATATTCAGGGCAGTACAAATTATAATGTCCCGTGCTGCCTCTCCTGCTTTTAGTCGGCCGGTTTGATACCCTACCTCCCCAAAAAAATTTCACAATTAATAATAAATGGGATTATTTGTGACCTGGAGAGTAAGAACTGCTCAGAAAATTTTCACTCTTTATTGCCCATTAGCTAATAATTTTCTCTTTTGTGTGACATAAAATTAAATATAGGAAGCATAAAAGCAGTAAAGGCAAGAAACAAACAAGACAGTACACATTTCTTCAGTCCGCAGATCCCAACATTTCTTTCTCTCTAATCGTGCTACAGTTTTACATGGCGTTCGTTCCTTTCTGCAACAGGAATTCATCGAACGTTTTGCTACACGAAAAATCAAATATTGTTATCTAATACCAAAAAAGCTGTTAACACGAATAGTATCCAAGACTGGTGTCGTTTCTCAATTTGATTACGTTCATTTTGTTACTGTCTGCAAGATAAAACGAAATAGCCCATTCTAATACTGCATCAGCTGTAACACACGCCAAATAAGGGAGACTGTTTCGGCACAAACGGTCATTTTCACCTATTTTTGTTTTAGGTATGTAACACGACAGAATATAATTCATGAAGTACCAATATCAACTGCCTGTAAGGCCTGCTACAAGCTAAAAGTTCTATGTTAGGAAATAGTTCCACATTCCATTCATATGCTCCAGTTTCTCAAGCATCCGATCTAAAAGTAGTTGTAGCACGAAATTTTTGTACAAATTTGAAATCCTCATCTTCCATGTAACTTATGTCATGTTCCTGTTTCTTGTCCTTATCATTACTAGTTTTGTAACTATTCTTGCCATCGTCAAAACTTATTCTCCGGTTAACTTCGCAAACCCTACTAGAATCATCTGTTTAGTTATCCCGCGTTTATTCTCCGGTCAAGCATTATTACGAGTTCGTACATCGCATCCTCCGCGCTGTTCCGAGGATAAAATTAAGCGTAGTAGTGTAGCGATTTGGCAAAAATTTTCTGTCAATATCTCATTTTCTTGGGTACACTGAGAAGATAATATGTAATCTTTCGTACCTTTTATTCCTGATACTCGTTTATTTCCAATCTCGTAGTCTGAATCTATGGATTTTGTTACTGATTGTAACAATGCTGATCATTCGGACAGTGAATCAACCGCATGAACAAACAACAATTGGCATTCACCCTTTCGCGTTATTCGGCACAGCTCGCTGAGCCTCGCCCCTTTATTCTGCGGGAAACTTTTTTATTTCGAGATGTGACGAGGATTCCTCTACCAGAGGGATAACAAATTGCAAAACGATTTAGACAAGGTATGTGTATGGTGCGAAAAGTGCCAGTTGACTTACATAGCTGTGGTCATCCATAACCGAGTGCAAGTAATCGGTTTACTTTGAGCTAAAAACGCAATGTTTACTTTTAACAAAAAATGCTTGTTGGTGATAATAACAAAATTTTTGACGAAATGGACTAACAGTCATCCAAAACTAAGGAAAATACCACTATAGTTATGTATGATCACTGGTTCTTTAATATATTTGCTGTGTCCTTGTATCATAAATAAAATATTAATAAAAAACACTCAAAAATAAATTCAAATGTCTACATTATTTCGCACCTAATAGGCTTCTTATGCTTCAGTTAATTATCTATCAAATATTAAATTCTTCCATGCGTAGACAATGATACCGCAAAATCAAAAAGTGGAGTTGACAAACTTGAGTAAATGATAAGTAATTACACTACCAAACACTACTCAAAACTGTGACCATTCGTCATCTTCTCCATCACACAGGACGTCGGTAGCCTGAACGTCCTCCGTATATTGTAATTTCAATGCCCAGAAGTCAATAGGCAATGGAAATGGAAGCAAAGAATATTTGGGAAAAAACTGATAGGACGTATTCTCTTTTGACAATCAGTGTGAAAAAGAGTGAAACGATCTGTCTGAGAAACTAACAAATTATGGTTTCCAGTTTAGTGACCATCGTGGCTAACGATGGCGAAAAGCGTAAGAGGATGTATGAAATCGAATATGGGTTATGCGAGTGTCAAAATTTAATCTGCAAAGAATATAGTCGTTTCGTTTGTGATGAGTTTATCTAGTTGCCTAAGACTTAAAAATTGTATATGTAATGTTCACTATATGTTTTGATTGCATTAAATGGAAAGTCTTGCACATCAAAACTGAGAGATTCGTGACAGGTTAAAACAATGCCAGACGGTGACTAGAACGCGGAACGATGCCTTTGAGAACAATGCCTTTCCACATGATTTAATAGGCGCACACCTGGTACTGTCATCGTTCGATATAAAATTAATTTCTTATAGACGATGCAGTTGATGGATGAGTTTGGAACAAAGTTTCTTGTGCAGTGCCAGAAGTCCTTACGGACCGCACCCTGTAGTAAAGAATGCGTATGGAATCAAGGATTAAAGCTTCGTAGATACAAACAACTCAAACGATTATCAGACCGGAAAGATCCCTGTGAAAATAGAGGGATTTTGCGGGGAATCAGAACATAATCTGTGTGATCTCAATAACAATAATAATAACACAAGTATTTGTTGTGATTTTATGTTTGCTCTTACTCTATACCAATAGGACTTCCACTGTGAAAAAGACGCTTGCACCTTCTCTATCGTTGGACTAGTCGGAAACAAAAGACCAGCACACTTTCATCTAGGGATCGCCAATGTGCACGAATCTTACGGAGATTGCCTCATGATGAAAGCACATACGTCTTAGCGTAAACGTTACATAGTACCTACACACGTATGGCACAGTAATTCCACGTGTCAAAGATGTATCACATGAGCCGAATAGCCCTCTTAATTGCATTGACTATACACAGGGATTCTAAACAAGGAAACAAACAGCTTTCACATCCCTAATAAAGCCGTTGTCTTATCTGATTTCTTCGCCTCCGTCTTACCTAATGATTCCACTGAACAGTATGAACATAGTACGTGCCCTTATTCTATATATTCGGCCATGAACATTTTCAAGACGTTCTATGTATCCGGTACGTTTCATTATATCCACAGCAAGCGCTTACAATGGTCTAATATACACGATCGTGACCATAATTAAATATTCTGGCAAATCAACTGCACATACTTGTACAAGACAAGGAGTGTCATATAATTTCAGTCCCTTACGTACATTATTTACGGGCCTCTTAAGTACACATGTCGATAGTTTCTCGAGAGAAATTCCTTTCCCATCACTCCTGCGAAAATGACTTTTCACCTTCGTGTGTCCCACGATACTGTATCACATGAAAGAAATCATATACATTTTTCAGGAAGAAAAAACCTTCAATCACCTAAGCAAAGGTGTCCTAAAAACGATTTTCCGTGAAGCTCAGTCAACAAACATCTTAAATTAAAATCCAACATTTCTGGAGATATCTGGGTACATGAGTGTAATTCGCCTACTCAGAGAGCTTCCATTCAGAAGCAGAATTAACAAACTTTATAATTTGAAAGAGACTGCCTTTGCTAAAAACATTTTATCGTGTCGTATTTCTATATAGATTCGCATTTCTTATAAGTTTCGGCAGACAGAAGTTTTCAGCCTCTGATGATATCTGCAGTCTGAGAGAATTTCTTGGAAGCTAATCAAAACGGCTGAATTAAAGATGGAAGATATAATATTCCGTATATTTATCAGATTTGAGAAAGTATAGCTATAATAATTATCTGTCTCTCTAATTTCTTTGCAGCCATTTTCACATTCTAGCACTTTCTGTGTAAAGCAAATCTGTTATCAGTACATTTTCGCTTGGTAACCTGCAGTAGTAAGTTTCTAAAAGTAAACGGAAATAAATTACTTATTCAGTCTAGATCTTATAGACATCAAAGCGAAGAGGAAGCGGAGTAAGCAGTTTCTTACAGATTTACACATAACATGCAAAGAGTGAAGGGTTTTAATTTAGTTGATAAACTAAATAGTTATTTAAATTTTTGCCGTATATGTTATTTCAAAATTGAACGACAAAAATTTGAAACAGACAGTAATTACAAAAATAACTCTTCATAAGTTCTGCAAATTATTGCTTTATTGAATATTATTCGAGTTTTCAAAATTTGTGTTTTATTTTATGTTATCTGGAAACTCTTTTCGGCCTGGCTATGTGGTTTTTTATTTTAGCAGTACCATTTGTGCCCAGGGAGACGTAATGTAAGCATTGCAAGCGGCTTTTCTGCAGACGGGTTGCAGCAGTTCATTCACTTTCACACACTTGTAGTCGGTCAGACGTTACGTAATGCATTACTGCCATTTGTTCTGAGAGTCCTACAGTACGCACACAGAGGATATGAGAGGTTATGAATTTTGAAGCTGTTGAGACTGTTCCCTTCAAGATGAATCTGCTGTTAGTGTATTATGGGGGACCATTGAATTCCACTATTAATACAACAAAATATTGAGAAACAATGCAATGCAACACTCCGAAAACTAAAACGACTATGTGTAATTTGTTATCAATATTTCTCAGGTTGACCTGACATTTGAATCAGAATGGCATATCTACCCAGAGACAGCAATTTGAGAAAATCGGTAGGAATTTGTAACTTATAGGTTCTTTCCTTTAGATGTTTAACATATTGGAGAATCATATTTATTTGAACATCCTAAAGACGGTTCTATCACGTTCTGGAACTTCTTCAGCTGAGAGTTGGATTCAGTAAAACAGGATCACTACAGACGTGTAACTTCTAAATAAAATCCGCAAACAATTACAGTAGAACTAAAGATTAGTTAATAATATTATTCGTCCAAAGGTCATTTATACAATGATATTTGAAATTTTACATTAAAATAAAAAGATAATAAATCAAAAATTTAAATGCTTCACACATAAAAAGAAATTATTACAAAGAGATTTAGCTATCAAAGTGTAAGCGCATTGTGAGGCTCAAGCTTGAATTACTAGTGTAAGTAAATCCGGCATGTCTTGATTTGGAAAATATAGGTCCCTACACATACAGAATTTTGACTCATGCATTAAATTTGGGACTGCAGTCTGAGTACAAAAGGATTTAGATAAAATTACCTGACAAAAACTTTCTAAAACCAAGATCACATAAATATTTATTTATTTGCATATAACTGGTTTCAACAGACTTTGCTGTCATCTTCAGGTTTTTAAAAATATTATGCTTTCAAATGTGTTGATTTTGATTTGGACCTCACGCCAAGTTGTCATGTAGATAAAATGTAGCACATTATATAAAGGTTCGTCAGAAGTAAAATATTTGAAAGCAAAATGCTCCTAATGCACATGGCCATGCCCACATATGTAGGCTTCGAAGATGATTGTACATCATAAAAAATACAGCACACAATAAAAAGTACAGTGAACACAACGTAAACTTTGAACTGCCAAGATCGCTAAAAATTATCGTATAGCATTACATAATGTAAACATAGGTCTGAATGTGGCAACAGAGAATTGCCGAAAGGGGCCTTCTACATGAATAAATGATCTTAGCAACCTTGGCACCTGAAAACGTATTTAGCGTTCATAATACTACAGATCGCCCCCACGCTGACAATGTCAGAGGTGTGTAATAAAACATAGTAGCACTTCTGCTAACGTTAGCTGGACATGTTCTAATGTCTGAAGATCTACCTTAGACGGTACAAATTACGCCATCTTCAATGATTATAATAGGTCCAGCTCAAGTTAACAGGTGTGCTACCTTGTTTTTTATTGTGTACTGAGGTTTTATTATTTAACAATCATCTGTGAGCGTTACATGTATGGATATGGCGATGTGGACAAGATGCTTTTTGGTGTTATATATTTTATTTGTGAGAAACCTTTATGTAATATGCTACACATTACCTGCATGATAACGTGGCGTGAGGACAAACTCAAAATGAATACATTTTCGATTACAAATATTTAAAGACCTGATGACGACAGCAAAGTGTGCCGAAGCCGGTTGTCTGTAAATAAAGAAATATTTATGCGATCTTGGTTTTAGAAAGTTATTACCAAGTAATAATTTCCCAGCAACGAAAATTCAATCAAAGATAACTGATTTATGAAGAACGCAATAGTTACTAATAGACATAGAAAGAAAAACTGAATTAAAGTGAATATGACAAATCATATCTACTATCTCAAAAAAAGACATGAAATATTTCAGCAACGTGTCTTTTGTACATGGGATTGCGAGCGACTACCTAGCAACAATTAACTGCAATGCCTCAACCACATACACTTCCAGTAGGACGACAGACCGCAACTCGACATATACCTCTTTCGCTGAAAACCACGAAAAGTATTGGTAATAGGGTTGACGTAAAAGACAGCAAGAAACTTGTAAGATATTACCAAATGCTGGAGAGAAATTTTACGAATGACGTCGTGCTTTCGGGTACTGGCTGCATAGTATAAGTTACGCAGTTACGTATAAATAGAAAATACGTGACCATGAACGGGTAGAGTTCTCAATGGCCCGTTTACCGGAAGCGCAAATCACAGACTAACCTCCACAGCTAACTAGCTTCGTGTAGTCTATAGTGGGTATAGAATCGCATCTCTGTAGTAACACTGCTATAATTAGTAGGACAAATAGACGCAATTTTAGACTAGTGAAGTTGAGTGTTGAAAGTTGCAATTTAACAGCCAAATGTCAGATGAAATCGTCGTCTTCTCTCTACGGTGGCGTGTACACTGAACTGAGGCATCCTGGCAGATTAAAACTGTTTACCAGACAGGGACTTGAACCTGGGACAGGTCGTGAGTGGTGCCTGGATAGCACAGTGGGCAGAATGCCTGCCCACAAAAGGCGAAGATCCCAACTTCCAGGTCTGGTTTGGCACACAATTTTAAACTATCAGGGTTTGTAAGCTGTATACAGTTATTATAAATAAAAAACCAGTGACTCAGAAAAGCCAGAGCACTACTCATTCACAATGCTTCACTAATCAATTATCAATTCCTACACAACACACACACACACACACACACACACACACACACACACACACTCACACTCACACTCACACACACACACACATTTTCATTAGCTCAACAGTACGACTATACTTCTAATTTTCTAACACATTACCTGTGTTTTACCATCTGTCTGACTGAAACACTGAGTCAGTACCTCGCAAATAACAAAGCAATGCTAAGGTAATAAAGAAAGAAAGAGGTTCGTACATCATATGTCACAGCTACGGGTGTAACATTCCGCGTAAAATTTAATATGTTTGGACTAGATACAGTAGATTGACGATGATGTTTATTAATAATTCATATTAATTGGCCCTGCAATTTATACCACATCTTCTTTAAGTAAGGGGCTGTTTAAGTATTTGGTTTTTAATGATTCCTATCACCTCCTTGGGCAGTATACTACACAATTTTATTCCTTGTAACAAAATGGTATTTAGTGTTTCCTGTTTATTAGTTATTAATAACAGTAATCTTAGATAATGACTGATGCTGTTAGTATAAGACTTATTAATATTATTCTTAATACGTGAACTTAGTAGCAGATGTACTCAGAGAGTTCCTTTGGGATCCTCAGATGTTTTACAGAGAGCTTAGTTAATATTGTTGTTTATTATTAATGTGGCGCATTTATTTAGTATCAAATTGTGCGTACTTTCTGTTAATAATGACAAAAATGACTTTGTTCATCTGTAAGCCTGTTAGCAACAAACCTGGGAGTCAAGGAATGCACATATCTGGGCTTGGATATGTGTACCTCAGAGTACCATTTAACACCCTTTTTCCCATCCCTGGAGTGTTATTTTTGATCCATAATTCCCATTCGCGTCCTAGCAGCTCACACCACCACCGCAGTGTCACAGGGTGAGCAGTTACTTGCAGCCCAGAAGGACACGTAATTTGCATGTCCCATTCCTGAAGCCGCAAGTTCTTCGGCGCCAATAGCCAATAATGCCGGTTCTGAAAGGGTATTTTAAAATTCCAATATGGAAACTTTTTTAATAACCGTATTTCGGAACGCTGAGAGTGTCACCGGGAGTCATTTAGGCTGTTATTGGGGCTCTACAGCGGCAAGTCTGGAAGGGGGAACCTGCCTTCTGGAGTCGCCCGTGCGTAACACGTGCGTGTATGCGTGTGCTGGCTTATTGTGTGTGACCGCACGCTGTGACTAACCCCTTATCTTCTAGTTGCGGTTGCAGGCCCTTGAGAATAAAAGTCTGCGTCATCTCTCGCTTTCATAATGAATGAGATGCAAGATGAAATTTGATATACTCCTTCACTGAAAGAAGCCAAACGTATCTCATCTCGCAAGGAGTCCATGTGCAGTAATGTAAATGTATGCAATTTAGTAAACTGTATTCTACAAGTGTTAAAGAGGGGACGGGTCCAAATGTGACCAAAAAATTAATTTCTCGATTTTGTTTCCATTCATTACTAAACTTTATTGACAACTTTTTCCCAAAGTTTCATTTTCGAAATTGCATGGAAAATGATGAAAAAAATCTACATTGTTCAATATTTTTCGGCTCCATCTCGCAACTAAATGTATTCCTTAATCTGTAGTGAGTGTTTTAAACCCTACATTTAGGTTTCTGGAAAATCCCGACACACTAAGGAAGTGTGTTCATGGCAAAACTCAAATTCCAATGACTCTCTGAATACACTTATCTGGAAGCGTTGCCTCAAGACAACATTTTCATCACTTACAGTTGTAAATCGGTATTACATATTTTGCTGTAATTGTTATGAATCATGTAAACATTGAGAGAGTGAAAGTGTTACGGCTATCTGTCTAGGACTAAGATATCTGTTCAGGAGCTAGAAAAGGAAACAAGACAAAATAAAAGTACAAAGCAAGTCTTGAGGACAGAAAAGATCCTAAGCACAATTCCGCAATATTCTGAGAAGCTGTAATTGAAGAAAATATAAGTTTAATTCTTAAATTAATTTTCGCAGAAACAGCATTTTCTCACATTCATGTACCTTTTTCTCAAGATATCTGCGATATAATGCCTAGATTTTTGGGTTATACGCTTCTCGCAGTGCATTAAACAAACACACATAGCTAAATTTTTGAATGTTTTATTCAGGATGAAATTGTAGATGAAGATGCTGAAATTCGTATACCAATTCCAACCAAAAAGATGTACAACGTTATTAAATCTTTTTATCGAAGACATTCGATACTGCTTAAGTGTAACTGTTTATGTGGATATAAAGATATTTCTAACTTTGGCTATGACTGGTTAAGTAGATTAGAGGAAAAGAAATATTAATTATTAAATGTATTAAAACTGAAATTTTGGCAGTAATGTCTTAAGTCGAAGGAAATTTTGTAAAGTGAATTAAAGCTTCATTACACCATTAGTAGCCACCACATAAGATATTGCTTGTCCGTCTTTATTATGTGGGACCCTCTTATAACATTATAGTATGCGTTTCATGCAAGTCGTTCCTTATTTGTATGTATAAAGACAGCCAGAAAATAAGTACCGACAGCTAGTAATATGAATTACGAGGGAGAGCTGACAAGTAATCTTTCATGTGGAAACTCCTAAAGCTTTTTGAATCAAACAGTTGTCATTAATATTTTAAATCTCTGTTCTCCATGTCTACATATTCATTTCTCCACGTACACTGGTGTCCAAAATTAAAGCAAAGACCCGCTATTTCCCTGTCTTACGCCTAATTCACCGTGCAATCATACAAACTGTCAACAGATGTCCACAAAGTCGTGTCTGGCATGGAAAATGGCATTCAGGTCAACGGACAACCACGTCAAGGATGACGTTAGGGCACCTATCAAACGGGGTAGTGTTTTGCCAGGGAGTCCCACATCGACGGTCGCCGACTACACAGGCAGCGACGGTGCAGTATGACAAAGAGAAGACGCCTACCAGACTCTCTGCGGTGGCGGATCATAAGAAGAATGGAAGAAGGACAGTCGCAAACTGGCAAGGCTCGATGGCTTAATGAGAATCGTCCTGTTGTTTCTCTGATGTGGCAACAATTTATAGACACCGAAACAGGACCACAAAAACAAGGGCTGGGCCGACCAAGTTTGATAACATAGAGGGGGGACCGTTATTTGGATGTAAGGGCACGACAGTATCGCCTTAATACTGCAGGCATCTGATCTGATATCACGGCATCCAGTGCACATGTTGTGTAGAGACACACGATGTACAGAAAGCTTCGACGTTGTGGGCTTTATTGTAGGAGACCTGCTGTATGTGTCACTCTGATGCGTCTTCACAGAAGGTCTGAGATGTGGGGTTGATCTAGCGCAACGGATTAATCTGAGATGTACCCTTTACCCTGTGGCTCCTGCAAGATGCAATTTCCACACCCACACTACTACAAAAGTCAGACAGACCCTCCTAACGTTCTAAAGAAAAATGCCTGATAAACTTTCAGCAATAAATATCTTCTGGAGTCGTTCGCTGTAAGGAAATGACACAAAAATGCACTAAATTTCTTACGTAACTAGTGGGATACTTGGGTACTGGAGTAGAGCTAGTTAGTGTAAGAAAAACTTGAAACTAACGAAAGTTATTACTTATTTTGCAAAAATTCTGAGAAATCACAATGACATTTTAAGTTATGAATTGAACAAGTTATATCCTGGTTCTTTTCGGAATATGAATTATGTGAAGTTACCTTTCAAGGATAGGATTCGCTAATGAAATTTCTACACAAAGTTTAAGATGGTAGTTAACTTGGCAGAATGGCTGAGAGGTACACCTACTCAACTTGAATAATTATCCTTTAGAACGTTGCTAGGTACAGTCGAGGCTGTCGCATGTGAAATGCAGTGAAGTGTACTGTTGTAGAGGAAATATTGGGCTCGCAATGGCTGTAGCGCACAATACCGTAAGCTGCGATGACTGCTGTCTGCGCCGCTCGCTGCTGACAAATAAGATAACTCTCGTTCTATCTGGATTGACCTTCGCCAATCAAACTCTCCCTATGCCTTGATGAAGTCAAGGATTCCTATTCGCCCCTAGTCTAACTGTTGGCGTGGTACACCGGTCAGATATCCAGTCCATTGCGATGCCACTCCAAATTCGCTCTCAGGCGTTTAAGTGTAACACTGTCCATTCACACCGCACACTAAGTGTGTCGACCAACACAATGCTTAATCGCAAGGACTCAATATAGAGTCACCCTTTGATTCGCTCTCGACAGAGGTGCTCTCCCAGTGAAGTACTGAGGAGAGACTAGTTCCTCGCTCTTTCGAGTACACGCACGAGCACGCAAGCTCTCGTTACGAGTTCTCGCTCCAAGAGCGACATTGGAACGGCGCCTATCCACGCCAGACGTGAAGGGGTATATCTTTCGGTCTCTTCCATTATTCCTTCAGCTCAAGGCGTCGGAAATATCGTCTGCCAATCAGCATCGCTCTTCTAAAACGGGAGAATGACGTTTCGTTTAAGGCGACCAATCGGGAAACCTGTAGCTTTGGCGTTTGGCGTTTGCTGTCTCCCAGTGAAAATCTCTGAAACTGCGTGCTATGTGTAAAGAATGTGTAGGCTGGCCGCTCCCACACAATGTAGCGGAATTTGCTTTTAAGCCGAACACAGGGTCGTTCCCCCTTTTCACTCGGGCCCACGCTGTCCACTACACGGGTGGCCGACATGGGCTGGGTCGTCCTCTGAAGGGCCTGGCGTCCCGCTGTGCAGCCTCTCTCCCGAACTAAAAGCCTCTGTGACCGTTGTGTCTGGAATGTATGTGTGCACATCAGCCTCGAGTATTTCAACCATGGTGCGCTCACTTGTCAGTTGCATATCGATTACATGAATTTATACAACATTGACTTTATCTTATCGAGTTTGGGTTCGCATGAAGCGTCTTGATGTGCGGAATTTGATTGTAAGGGCAGAAAATGTAAGGATTGAAGGTCAGGAGACCACGACGTCTTACAAAGGGAACGTATAGTGTGGAGCCGTCAACATGCCACCTGGACGGTATCAACAGTGGGCCATGTTATTTTCACAGATGAGGCACGATTTGGTCTAGAGAGTGATTCATGACGCATCCGCACCTATATGGAACGTGGAACATGATTTCGGGACCCAAACACTATGGAATGAGATCGATATCGAGGAGGATCACTAATGTTGTGGGCAGGGATTATGTTGACCTCATGAACACCTATTCATGAAACTATAAGGGTGAATCAGCAAGGTTTAACTGCTCTCAGGTATCGTGACGATATCTTGGATCCTACCGTGAGCTTATTGAGACTTCCAATTGTGGGCGATAACGATCGACCTCATAGAGCAAGAGTTGTTGATGTTCTCTTGGTTCAAAAGGCTCTGAGCACAATGGCACTGAGGTCATCAGTCCCCTAGACTTAGACCTACTTAAACCTAACTAACCTAGGGACATCACTCACATCCATGCAAGAGGCAGGATTCGAACCTGCGACAGTAGCAGAAACGCGGTTCCGGACTGAAGCGCCTAGAGCCGCACGGCCACTCTGGCCGGCCACAGGTCTATGGTGCACTAAGTAGACAGGCTGTATCATGTCAGCATCCATCAACCACTCTCCAATAAATGCGAGCAGCACTGCAAGAAGAATAGGCGTTGTTGCCTCAAAATGAGACTGATATCATTCACAGCAATCTCCGGTGTGGTCACCCCTGCAATGCTGCCAGAGGTGGCAACACCCCATACTGCGCACATTAACCAGTTGTGAGAATGTGTGCGCAAATCTGTTACGTTGGAAAAAACGAAGAAAATCTTTGACTACCGTTATCCATATTGCAGTCGTTTACGCTCTGTATTCTTTTCATTGTTCTACTTCACTGTCACCCGTTTATACCGTTTTGTGGCAAAATAAACAAAACCTTGAAAAAATTCCGTTTGTTGCTTTAATTTTGGACACCAGTGCAGTCACCCTGGAGACGAACACTTTTCTCCCTACGAGAGACACGATTGTTGATACCGTTATTGTGGAAAGTTCGACTTCACCTCTGCTTGCATCGCTTCATCACTATCAAATTGAAGTCATCGAACGTGTTGTTTAACATTTGGAAACTGGTGAAAATCGATGGGGCCAAGACAGTACTGTATGGAGGACGATCGATGACAATCAATACAAGGCATACAATTGTTGAAGATATCGCAGCGCTCGTGTGTGTGTGTACATGATAAAAACTATAGGGGAAAAAAGAGACTGGAGTAGATACAACAAATAACTGAGGACGGAAGTGTTGCTCCCAGGAGAAGTGGTTGGCACAGGAGAGAAATTCGAAGCACAATGCTTCAAACTAGTCAGACTGATGACCCCCCCCCCCCAACCCCACCCTTGCGACCCACTGTAAAAGAATTTCTCCAGTGCAAGAGACAATGGTAGCCTTACAGATCGCATAATATTAAGTGTTCAGTACTTACAACAGTTCTGTGAAAGACGTAAAGGATGGTGGAACACTCACCTGAAAGACCACGTACACATGGAAAAAGCTTCAGAGTGGAGAAAACTGCCCTTGAGTTGTACATCAGTCTCGTAATACTCGCCGACTTTTTCTGTTTTCCATTCTTTCTTTCCCGTTACAATGTTTTAGTTAAATGTATTAAACTTTTGCTACAGCTCATATTTTTGAATTAATTACTGCCAGGCTCTTTCTGTCAGTAGGACTGCCCCAGTTTCCTATCGTACTTCCTAACTATATTGTATATAGATACTATGATTAAACGGTATAATTGTTTATGTTCTGTTATTTTAATAGCTACGGAGGTCTAGAAACCAGACCATTCGTTCTTGTACCAAATAAATAAACGAAAATAAAAGTGGAGTAATCAGTTTTCAAGAAATTTTTTACATTATTTGTACTGTATACGATAAGGTGTGATGATTCGATAGAGCCATTCATTAATTTACAAGCATCCAGACCTCAACTGCGCGTTATCTTAAATGACTATAACAAAACAGATAGCCATCTACTGGAACGTATGTAATTGAACACAATTGCTTCGCATCATATATATATATATATATATATATATATATATATATATATATATATATATATGCTGTTGATCGAAACATCTATCTTACTAAAAATACTGGCTGTCTGAAGTTAAAGATATAGGTTAAATTCGAACACTGTGACACTCGAAAATAGCTAAGAATAACACTCAATAGATCTATAACGTCCAAAAAACGTTGCATGAACTTCAAATCAGAATAACATACTGAAAAAACTGACTAAATCACAGTGGGGCAGCCAAGCTGAAACCATCCGAACTTGTACAATGGCATTACGCTACTCGGATGCAGAGTATGCCTGTCCTGTTTGGAATAAGTCAACACATGCCAAACAGGCGGATATTGTCCTAAACGACGCCTGCAAAATTATAACAGGCTGTTCGAAGTCAACTCCAGTCGAATGGCTCTGCCACCTAGCAGGAATTGCAGCACATCCTGTTCGAAGAGAAATAGCGGCAAACAGGGAAAAAACGTAACTGGAACATGAAAGAAAATGCATCCCAAGCATGGGCAACAAGCCTACACACAACGACTAAGGTCAACGAAAAGTTTCCTCAGAACATCGGAGAACCAGACGAAGAAGCCACGCTGCAACTGTGGAGGGCTGAGACAATTCACTCTCTTGGTTGGAAAAGACTGTCGGAGTCTTTACTCCTGGTCATATAAGAATTGGCCAGACTGGAAGTCCTTGAATAGATTGAGGTCAGGAGTGGGCAGATCACGGCCTCACCTGGCATATTGGGGATACACTGAAGAAAACAAAACCCAATGTGACTACGGGGATGAACAGACTGCTCAGCATATGCTTCAATGTCGACTGTGTCCAGCCACCTGCACAGAAGATGACCTTCACCAGGCATAGGTTCGCTTCCGGAGCACGGGGTCCCGGGTTCGATTTCCGGCGGGGTCAGGGATTTTCACCTGCCTCGAGATGACTGGGTGTTTGTGTTGTCCTCATCGGTTCATCATCATTCATGAAAGTTGCGAGATTCGAGTGAGCAAAGGTTGGGAATTGGTACGGGCGCTGATAACCGCGCTATTGAACGCTCCACAAACCAGACATCATCATCGTCATCACCATCATTATCAGGCAACGGAAATTACACTGGAAGTGGACAAATTTTGGTCAAAAACTATATAAACTGTGTTGAACTGTAAAAAAAAAATGTGTAAACTGTGGTTTCTGGCACGAAAGTAAAAAAATAAATAATATCATTATACAATTATTGCTCAAATGAGCAATTAAAGATTGTAATTATTCAAATCTGGTCTTTGTTCGATTGTATCAATAAAGCCATCCCCTCGTTAGCTGACTGGACGGACGTTCTCCAGTCTCCAGTGTCATTGAGCGTCTAGATCGTTTACTGCAAGCGACACAGTGTTCTTACACCTTATTACTTGTCTGCCAGAGGTACACCGCTCCCCACGGAAAATTACCCTCTACCACGCAATAATTAATAATTATCAATCACATCATCCACATTTATTCACTTTTGGAAAGTATCTGATCGGATTTTCTAGTAATATATGCGCCGACAGCTCGTCGACGCCAAGGTATTTTTCTAGTACGTTTATTCTTTGGAAGAACAGAGATACATATATGTATTCTCCATGGTTGTTAGGGACGGATAACGAGGACAGCTTCGGAAGTATCTGTTGGAAGATTGTCGGGTTGCTAAAAGAGACATATTTGCTCTTCTTCTCGCTAAAGCGAGCTATTAACGTTTGTGCCACTAGCGGGTTATTTGAAGAGAGAGAAAAACTGTAAACGCAAATTAAGTAAGACTTGGAATCAACAGAAAACGGAACATGTAATGGAGATGGATTGAATATACAATTTTCCTCAGAAATAAGGTTTGTGACCCTTTTATTCTAGAGTGAATGACGAATGAGTTCTCTGTCTGAATCATTGATGATTGTCTTGGCCCTGTAATTAGTGGGGAAGTTTCAGTTGTGACGAAGAGAGCCTGCAATCACCGAGATTTTATAAAATCGTCCAAAAAGGCTTAGGACACATCTGAAATTCTAAATCTGTCGTAAAATGAACGAATTGTTCAAACGATCGATTTTCCCAACTGAATGCAGCGCTTAACAATAATAATAGATATAAAGATCTTTTACAGCAAGCTAGCCGCTGAATATTAAGACGAAGGGCTCCACCAGAGATTCTGTTGGGCTGAGTTCACGTAATGAAATATTATATTTAAAATTGTATATGGATAAAGGACAGAGAGAGAGAGAGAGAGAGAGAGCGAATGAAATTAGAGAAAATACGCAGAATCCTCCATTAATATAATTGTTTGCCTGTCTTATCACGGATCAGCCTAAAGATAAAACAGGAGGCCCTTATTTTACTGTACAGGTTTGTGTGTGAGAGACATTACACCAAGTTAGCGGCAAGCTGCATGCACATACTTTCATCATTTACAGTATAATCCATTATACTCTGTGGAAACTCGCTGGACGGTCCACATTGATACACAACAAATTGAACAATGACATTCACGGTAAGTTCATTGGCAGGTCCAAACGCGACAGCTGCTTCCTGTCACTTCTCCTCTTCGAGCTATCTTCTCGTGTTTGTTGCAAATAACAAATTCACACCGCCATGATGTACGTCAGGAGGGAGGAACGCAGACCGTCTGATATGAGTTCCTCGGCGCTTCAAAGTGACTAGTGTGGTCTTTCAAGTACCTGAATGTCATTCTGTTCAGTGAACTTTGCGTAATCAAATGGTTCAAATGGCTCTGAGCACTATGGGACTTAACTTCTAAGGTCATCAGTCCCCTAGAACTTAGAACTACTTAAACCTAACTAACCTAAGGACATCACACACATCCATACCCGAGGCAGGATTCGAACCTGCGACCGTAGTGGTCGCGCGGTTCCTGACTGAAGCGCCTAGAACCGCACGACCACCCCGACCGAATTCGCGTAATCACCGCGTCGTGTATTTAAAAAGTGCCGTCTACTTTCGCAAGATGTCATCGTTATAATTTTCTTCCCACCTCAAATAATGAATGTCTCTACTAATTATTAATAGTGATGATTAACTTATCTTTTACTTAACGAAGACGGAAACAGTGATGGCAAGTGGTATAGTTACCAGATTCCAAATATCAGATTCACGCCAGCGAAGCGTTTTAAAGTGCTTCCCTTGAACGTTGCTCTTCTGTGTGCTAGTTGCTTTGGCGCCAATTCATGTGCCTACTTAATTTCACGCCGAGAATAATCTGAACAAAGGTACGAAACGTCATTACCGTAACAAGCCCTCAAAGGACGGGCGTCTGGCTTTGCGGCGCTAACCGAGGGAGCACGCATCGGGGCGCTCGTTCTGCCTGCTTAATGGGCGACCGCGTTCGCGAATTCGCCGTAATGGGCGAGAGGGCTCTCTACGTGGCGACACATATAGGGCGCGAGAGCACGTGGGACAATAAAAGAGGAAATTGCGGCGGCGGCGGCCGCGCGTCAGACAGCAAGCAGCCACTGTGCGCTCGCCGCCCACGCCGCGTCCAGCGCAGTGGATGTAGCGGCAGGAAATCCGCCGCGGGCGTCGCTGGCTGGCGCTGAATTAACGCTGCTGGAAGCCCTCCACGGCTTGAAGAAGAGTCCTCAAGCGTAGCGCGAGCCGCAGCTGCCGCGAAAAGCTGCAGCAGTCTGCAAAGCAGCTGAGGCGTTGCCAGAAGATCCGTTTATAAAATGTCAATATATCGACACCTCGATATTTTTCCAAATATATCGGTATTGCCAGCGAGTCCATTCCACGAATAAATCGATATGTCGATATCGAAATGACAGTATCCAGTGCCGATACTGCCGATATTTTTTTTTTAATTTTATATTACACTTTTTTCGCAGTTATCGGTAAATATTTGAAATAGTTCTTTTGAAATTGCAGTAGAAGATAACTTTACTTTCATTGTGCCAAGGAATTTTACTACTTTTTGAGCTTTTATCACTTACAGCCTCTCTTTGACTGTAGGGAGCAAGTATAGGTCCTAGGTGGCACAAAGAATGAGCCTGATTGCTCTGGGGGCGGGGGGGGGGGGGGGGGGGGGGTTGAAAGGAGTAACAGGTTTTTCCTGGTGGGCGGAGACATGTGACGGGGAAATAAGCTAACGCAATCGGCTCTCGAGGCTACCAACAGAAACTGCAACGTTTAAGTTCACCACGCAGTTTTGACACTACACCTGCTAGGTCGCTGGCGTTTGCAGAAATGGAAAAGCAGCGGAGTCGACATGAAGTGTTCTGGAGAAATCCTATATGTGGCGAAACCCAGCGACGGACCCATCAGACACCTTCTATTGTGTCACTTACATGCAGTTTATATTGTTACCAATGTGATTATCGCCAAGAGTGAACGGGCATCATTTCCGTTTCGATTCCTTTTCTAAGGGGGATAAGCAGGCTACTAGCTTGTTGATGTTTATTATATCTAATAACAAATAAAACCGGCAGTATATTTATAATGTGCAGCCGATATTTTTGTAGACTGGTACGTCGACATTTTTTAAATCGATATTCCGATACATGAAGTCTCTTTTAAGATATATCTAGCCTCCATAATGATGATACTGATATATCAATATATCGGATCCCGATATTTTTAAAAATATCACATTCCTAGTTGGTAGCCGGATACTCAAATTTAGATAATGGCAATCGTTTCAACCAAATAAAGAGATAAACGTAGGCCCACGAACACTAGAGAGGATTGTGACTTTGAAATGTACAACATTGAGGATTACAATCTCTTACCTTTCAATTTTGCTATTATGAAGTATTTTTTCTGTGAAACGTAGGTTGTAAATAATAGCACTAATATTTATCTTATGAAACATTGTAATGTTATACTTTCATACTATTGTAAAACTGAATGAATATAAAATGTATGCTATTAGTATGTAGACCCACCGGCTTATTTAGGGCTTCATATCTCGCAACAAGGGTTGGGAGAATTTTAAGGAAAAACATGTGGAAGGTGGAGCCACATATTTCGTCATTTGTCATTTCATGGAATACACTTTATTACTGAACAACAATTATTATGATTACAACCTAAAAACCTTGTCAAAAATGAATAACAAGACTAAGAATAATTTAATGAACTTGAACAAGATCAGTTCATTAATAAAAAAACTTTGACAGTTTATACTATTAAGAACAGGTCTTAAAACCAGGTTTAAACTTATGTCCCCAAAGACATGTAAGAAGGAGTATCAACTAGGTGTGATTGCAAGCTGGTTCAACAAACTGAGTTTTGCCAGTAAAATGAATTACAAATGACTGCCACTAAAAGTGCTAAGAATTCCCAAGCATCGATAAAACTTTAACAAAACAGATAACGCCCAACCAAAATATAGAGAGGATAACAAGTCACACCATTGATTGTGGCTGTTGGAAAGCCTTTAATAATTTATGAACCTTAATAAAATCCCTCAAGCAATAAAACATAAAATCCTCAAAAAGTCAGGAAACCGTGCGAAGGAATGCAATTTAAACGTGACTCCTAGCTGGAACACACTAGCAGAAACATTAATAATGACCATAACATGTAAGCTTTCACGGCCAGCGTCTTCATTAATTAAAACTTCCGGGCTTAATTGCCATGGTCCATATATAAAACTTCTTCTCCTTCCTGACGTTTCGTTGCCTACTGCGGGCATCTTCTGAGGTGAGTAGCCGTCTCACCTCAGAAGATGTTGCCCCCAGCAGGCAACGACACGTCAGGAAGGAGAAGCAGTTTTATATATGGACCACGGCAATTCAGCCCGGAAATTTTAATTAATGATTAATAATGACCCTTAAATAAATATACAGTCCTTTAAAATACAAGAAAGGTGAGAAATTATGGCAACCAGTTATCACAGCAAACTGGCAGCAACCACGCAAGTTTGACAATGAATCGAGTTAGCTAATGACTGTGCATAAAAAACTCAATAGTTCATACTCGTAAGTAAAAGTCTTTAAAAGTAAATGCACTCCAGAACTGGCAAAATATGGCCTGGAGATTTAAACAAGTTGTTAAAGGGCAATTATAGTCATAAGGAACTTCGGACTTGAAGAACGCACATTAAGGCTTGTGTACTTGTTCAACTTTCAAAATTTCAATAGATCAAGGGTTCTGGAATTAATTGGGTGACACTCCACCGTGACATGTACAAAACTATCAAATTTACTTAATTTGAGCTAACACGAGGCAGCTGATAGAGGCACCTGGCTGTGGGCAAACCTAGACGGAAGCGTCGCCACAGCAGGAAGAAAGCAGGTCTCTCCTCCAGGCCCAAGAAACAGGAACGCGTCGTCCGCTCTCGGAACTACCCTGCCAGCATGCATCAGGAAGGACACGGTAATCTGCCCAAATAAGGCTACAAACGACAATATCTAAGATGTAGGAAATAGTAACTTACTATAGAAATGTCTACACATACTTCACGAGCTTGACGCTCCTTAATATTACATGAAAACTGACGACGTGAATTACAACCCCCTGCAAATCTAAATAGCAGGGCGCACTGTCTTTTAACAATGCATTTCCTACGACACAGACTATATTGCAGTCTCAATTCAATCAACACAATTTACAACAGAGATTATTGATATACTTTCAATGAATATGATCTGGAACAAACAAATTAAAATCAGTTACACTGACCAACTACCATCCACACAACCACTTAGAGGCGTAATAAACATGAGGAGTCTAATTCAACATTAACACAGACATGGGCTTACGATAACATGTGCTCATAACAATGGTTCAAATGGCTCTGAGCACTATGGGACTTAACTTCTAAGGTCATCAGTCGCCTAGAACTTAGAACTACTTAAACCTAACTAACCTAAAGACATCACACACATACATGCCCAAAGGCAGGATTCGAACCTGCTCATAACAGATCAACATTTAAGGAGCTATGACATCCAGGATTCCAATCAGGGTTGTTGTTGCCTCCAATTCGTGCAGATGATCTACAGGTGCCGTAATAGTCAAGCCTCCGGAGTTGTCCCAGTGCTCGCTGACAAGGTTGCACGCGGCGTCAGCTGCCCTTCCAGCAACTCGCCGCTATCAATACTTAATACAGACGTACAACTTTGGTAACAAGTAAGTTAACAACTGGCGGCTTCACAAGCTCCATGACCGCGCAGCAGGAGTGCCGAAAAAACCAACTTGCCAGTCGCGTGGCCTCCCAGCGACTGGTCATACCAAAGCCCGCCAAATCCAACAAATCACTCCTCGACCAAAGACCCTAGTCCTGGTATATTACCAGGATCGATACCGGCTGTACCAGTAGTTAGCCGCCCTAGTGGAATGGCATGCCCACCAAACGTAAAGCCGCCACGGCTCAATGTCAAATTGTTTTTCTATTGTAAAACTGAATTAATAAAAAATGTGAGCTAGTTTTATGGAGACACGCTGGCTTAGTTATGGTGATACGTTATTGTTAAAGGCTACAGTGAAACTGCAACCGCATTATTGCTAGGTGTGCGAACGCGCTAGCAGATTAGTACATAAATGTGTTGACTGTTGAGATGTAAACAGTCCAGTCGAGTCGCGTACAGAGAACGGCGGAGAGAGTAGCAATGCTGCGTACGTGGTGACACGTGCTCGTAACGTACCGGTACTAAAGTATGCTATGGCTCAGCGCTGTCTGGTGTGGCCAGGCACGCCCTAAGGCAATAAGTGAGCAATGTAATCACTGCAAGAGGATACCGGATGACATAAAGACTACTGTGGGTCCAATTTTAATTGTTGTGGAGCTGCAGGAAGAATACCTTGTGCCACACATTGTCAAAGAACAATGCTTTACATACCAAGACGACGACACAACACAAAGTAAGATCTAACCAATTATTTGACTAGAGATGCATAGGGCTGGCAGAGTTGTAGTTAGTTTTGCGGCTGAATGATATAAAAATATGTTGAAGAGCTGATTGTCAGTTCTACCTAAGACAGTACACCAAAGTAAGTTCCATCTGATCCATTATATTATTATTAATCTGAGAAAATCTTAATGGATGAGAAGCAATTGTGGTGTTTTTTTCCAGAAAAGAATTAAGTAAACTAACCAAGTAGGAGTATTTTCTTGCTATGCTGAATGAAATTAGCAATAATTAAATTTTAGTTGTTTGCAACACAATAGTTAACCAAAGTGCCCACGTCTAGGAATTTGAACACTGATTTCAAAAGCAGTGCCTAACAAAGCCAAATTCAGTAAAAGAAATATAACTAAGCTTTCGCTTAACGCAACTGCAATCAGTCAGAAGTGTTTGTTGAGTCTTGAACAAACAGTGGTAGTAAACGTGCAAGTTGATGTTCAGTATCTGTTAATCAATAATAGAGAACATTGAAGTCATCTGAGGTGAAAAAGTCAGTAAAATCATTTCTCGAATCTTGGTGTACTTTGGCAGTTGAAACTTAGTGTAACAGATTACATAACCGAGAACTACGTGAAACTGATTATTGGACGTGGCTCTAATCATTACGATGTTTTCCAGTTTAAATGGCAGCATTTGGTAATGAATAAGTACAAATACCTTTCGCTCTAAATTAACGACAGGAAGCATTACAGTGAATGACGTCACCATTTTACGTAACCTTTGCTCATTACCAAGTTGTCTCCATCCTTTACGATTTAATTTAAAAATATTTGACCACTATGACATAACCATTTCAAGCTGTGCTATTTTCACCTGGAAACAAACCAAGAATCCTTACATAAATTTATCAGTAATACTAATCCGTAATTACAAAAAAATTTTGTTTGCTCACTTAGTGAGCTGGGGACAGTTAATTTTCTTCATTCATTAATGAAATTCATAAGATTTCTTCGAAATTACTGTGATTCCACTTCATTCTTTACTTTCATTTTACTTTAACCGAAATTCCTTTTGTTATCGTCGTTGCTAAAAGCACTGAGCATTGGCGATTCGTTTGTATCGACACTTATTTTTCGTAGGTTTCATTTATTCTTCGAGGTAGATGCATTTCCCGCACAATAGGGAACTTTAGGTACAAGGTTCATTTAAATCCTAATTTACCGGAAGTGTAAAGGTGTGTTATAACCTAAGTAAAATACCTTTTAAATACTGAGACATGTGTAGATGAAAAACATATGAATCTATATTGTATAGCCGTCTTCATCAAACCAGGCAAGATTGCACGACCCGGCCCTTACGTCTAACCCCGCTTCACCTGTGGTCCTCTAACGTTGTCATGTCAGATTCTAACTGATCACTCATCAAAGTTTAGAACTTTCGTGAGGCTGGATTCGCTTCGTTTCGTGAACTCGTTCTGCTCTACAGTCAGTAGAGCTTCCAGTCCACATCTTCTTCTCGTATACATGTGACGAATGGAGACTAGAGAACAAACTAAATATGCAATATCAAACTTCGTAACGTATCTCAACAATCATGCTAATGACGAAGGAGCTTCGTTCAAGCACAGAAACTGAGAGCAAATGGATTCTCAGAAAAAACAGTGCAGGGTGTTAGCGGCTTCTTAACTTCTACAGATGTTGTAGTTGCGAGCGGGATCAAAATGAGAGAGTAAATTTACTCAATTTTATTAGAGTAATGGTTCACATGAATGGTCCACAGAACTGTGTCAGAATACTGCAGTACAGGAGAGTATCCTGCCCGAGCTCAATGATAACATAAAACTGAGTATCAGGGCTCAGAAAGGTCCAGTCTTTGCCACCTGAATAACTTCGTCCTTGATTCAGAAAATGGAACTACGTACACAAATTTATCCTGAAACGAAAGTACATTGCTGCCTTGATAATTTCAGTTCCGTGGACTATGCATTTATTGCACAATCATGACAACACTCCTTTTGTTTATCTGGTCGAAACTTCAGTTTTGCAAAATCATACGAAGGAATGTGTGTTACAAGACTTTAATGAAAGTAGTGGCCTGAAAGCAAGAACATTTTTATAGTTTATATTAGTGTTTGAGTTGATTGGTACAGTGATAAATGGCTTGTAACAGTTGAAAATATAATATTTTCAAGAATATTGTCGATTCTATTAAGGAGAGTAACCGGTCCCAGAATCGTGGTGTTGGCATATTATCGCGCGCGGTGTCTGTTGTAAGAAAATCGCATTCATGGAAGACGCGATAAAATGATGTCTCAGATGTCCCAAAAATATTTTTGTAACAGTCTTAATTACCTTCTCGCTGGAACTTTTTACGACGTCCAGAAGAACACCAATTCGTCTGTGATGACATTCTTCGTTAGGCATGAAAAACAATGTTACAGTTCTTTTTTTTATTGTGAAACGCTTTTTATATTCACCGTCAAGTACGTATTACATGCACCTATAAACTTCGAGAAAGAGCCCGCCCGGCTAGCCGCGCGGTCTAACGCTCTGCTTCCCGAGCGGGAAGGCGTGCGTGTCCCCAGCACGAACCTTCCTGGCGGATTAGTGTCGAGGTCCAGTGTGCCGGCCAGCCTGTGGATGGTTTTTAAGGCGGTTTTCCATCTGCCTCGGAGAATGCGGGCTGGTTCCGCATATTCCGCCTTCGTTATACTATGTCGGCGATTGTGCCGCAACCACTGTCTCCACGTATGTGTACACCATAATTACTCTACCACGCAAACATTTGGGACTGCACTCGTCTGGTATGACACGTTCACGGGGGTGGGCGCGGGGGTCCACTGGGGGCCGAACCGCACAATAACCCAGGGTTCAGTGTGGGGCGGCGTTGGTGTGAGTGGACTGCTGTAGCCTGTTGTGAGGTTGTGAGCCACTGAGGGCCATGGTGGGGACAAAGCCTCACTGTCCTTTCTACGTTCCCAGTTCAATACACTATACACACAATTTCGGGAATGTTCAAACACTTTTTTTTTTCAGTTCAAACAGGTTGGTGGCTCTGACGTGCTCCACAAGTGGAAGCAAAAAGACAGACTGCTTGTCGAAAGAAATGAAGCACTCATAAGGCATGTCAGATGTCAATATAACTTCGTAAACGTCCACCCCATCGGCGGGTAAGTAAATGGTGCTGTTGAAATTCTCTGTGATAGCTGTAGCGCCCCCCAGAGTGAATTAATGTTGTTCGTGTTCACAGTTTTTACCAGGTCTGGTAGGATATATAAGAGGCGTGAAAAGCGCTAGACGTTGAGTGATCACGGTGAAGGATAAGAAGCTACAGCGTAATCTTGGGGTGCAACGTTATCAGAACCTGATAGAGTTTGAAATGGGCCACACTGTTGGTGTCCATTTGGCTGTCTGGTCGAATCGTGCGATATTCTGATTTGTGGGGCATTTGAATGTGACAGTGTTTCGACGTTGGACTGCATATGAATGTGGGGACAAACATACTCGTCTTCGAGGTTCCAGTCGACTACGTCTGACCCCCGAAAGAGAGGATCGGTGCTCTATGCATCAAGCACGTCGTAATACATTCACGTCTGCCATCCCTGAACAAGAGTAATAGACTCCCTGCGACATCTTGTATCACCCTGCACCACTGGTTGGAGATCAACGGCAGCCTGCCTAGGGAAATACCGCCCCTAGAAGCAGCATGCCAGGCACACCACAACTGTAACAGCAGCATTTAGAGTTGCGCCGTGACTGGAATGCATGGACTGCTGATGAATGGCGAGCATTGTGTTCAGCGATGAATCGCCGTCCTGCGCTACCTCCGATGACAATCGTCAGCAAATAGGGCAGCGACCTTGGGAGATGTCCTACTCTTCCAATATTTTGGAGACGCGCAGCTGTGTTATCCCCAGCGTCATTGTGTAGCGCGTTACTGGATATGACTTCACGTTAGGGCTGGTAGCGTTTGAGGGAACTCTGACAATACAACGGTTCGTCACAGACATCATGTGTTACATTTTATGTGGCGATATCGTGTTACCATTATTCAACAGGACAATGCTCGTCCATTCATAGCACATGTCTTTAGGAACTGTCTGCGTGATGATGAGATCTCTCATGGCCGGTAAGATCCCACGATCTGTTCCCACCAGAAGGTGTGTGGGACTAGCACGAACGTCATCTCCGTCTCGTTGCTAGTATTCGGGATATCAAGGATTAGCTGCAACAACTATTGGCCAAATTATCTCAGGTAATGATACAACTGCTTTATGAATCTTCCCCAACTGAATCAGTGCGTGCATCCACGCCAGATGCAGAGTGCCGTCATTCTGATAACTGTGCTGTTACTACCTAGCTCTTTGTACATTTGACGTCATTTCGTATTGAAACAATATCACCCACCCTCTCAATTCGTGAAGTTTCATTTCGTTTCTTCCTATCCTTCATGGTGCTCCACTTTCCTTTTTCTTGTCAGGCAGTGTATTGATCTCGATAATTTCTTGAAACATTAGCTTAAGTCTTTTGTTGTGGAAGCTACTCGCAGGAATTTTCCTATAGCAAGTAATCCGTCATATTCTAGGTCTACACTTGAACCACGGCAGCAAGTTAACGGTTTAGAAGCTTTGCCGTTTCGAAAATGTTTCTACTATAGGCCTGGAAGACAATGATCATGTCCTATAGGAAGTCAGACAAATCGCTCCGTTTCCGCATTAAGACGACTGCACTGTTTCCTGCGTGCTTCCAACTCATTTTACATATTCTCAGGTGCTAGTGTTGCCACATACCGTTTGTCAGTGGTCCCCACACGTTGACGTCGAACATCGGTGGATGTCACATTAATGTGACTCGTCCGTGTAGTTTAACGTGGTCGCTACAATTTAGGTCACCCAGGGAGATATTCTTGGAAATTTTCCCATTGGTATCTACGTCTACATCTACATGGATACTCTGAAAATCACGTTCAACTGCCTGGTAGAGGGTTCATCGAACCACCTTCACAATTCTGTATTATTCGAATCTCGTATAGCGCGCGGAAAGAACGAACATCTATATCTTTCCGTACGAGCTCTGATTTCCCTTATTTTATCGTGGTGATCATTCCTCCCTATGTAGGTCGGTGTCAAGAAAATATTTTCGCAATCGGAGGAGAAAACTGGTGATTGGAATTTCGTGAGAAGATTCCGTCCCAACGAAAAACTCTTTTCTTTTAATGATGTCCAGCCCAAATTATGTATCGTTTCTGTGACACTCTCCCATATTTCGAGATAATACAAAACGTGCTGCCCTTCTTTGAACTTTTTCAATGTCTTCCGTCAGTCGTATCTGGTAATAAGATCCCAGACCGCGCAGCATTATTCTAAGAGAGGACGGACAAGCCTAGTGTAGGCAATCTCCTTAGTAGGTCTGTAACATTTTCTAAATGTCCTGCCAACAAAACGCAGTCTTTGGTTAGCCTTCCCCACAACATTTTCTATGTGTTCCTTCCAATTTAAGTTGTTAGTAATTGTAATACCTTGGAATTTATTTGAATTTACGGCTTTTAGATTAGACTGATTCATCGTGTAACCGAAGTTTAACGAGTTCCTTTTAGCACTCATGTAGATGACATCACACTTTTCGTTATTTAGGGTCAACTGCCAATTTCCCACCATTCACTTATCTTTTATAAATCGTTTTGCAGTTTTTTTTATCTTATGATGACTTTACTAGTCGATAAACGACAGCCTCATCTGCAAACAACCGAAGACAGCTGCTCAGATTGTCTCCAAAATCGTTTGTATACATACGGAACAGCGAAGGAACCATAACACTACCTTGGGGAACGCCATAAATCACTTCTGTTTGACTCGATGACTTTCCGTCAATTACTACGAGCTGTGACCTCTCTGACAGGAAACCACAAATCTAGTCACATAATGTAACGTCTATTAGCAAAGGACATATTTTGTAGTAAAGAGAGAACATTGTGCATCATATTCTGTTATTGTATGGAATTATGTATTTTTTTTATTATTATTTATTTTAGATAATATCTGTGTCGGCGAGTACTGAAACCGCACAGACGATAAATATCATACAAAGATAAGAATATACCACTAGTATAAATAATACAGAACGAACATTAATTTCTCTGTCTTCTTCTTGGAGTTGTACGAGTAAGATAGCCTGTGACGTTGCAGTAAATGCTAACGTAGTCTTCTTTTGTCATAGTCGGTAGATGTACGCCATTACGTACTCATTGTAAAAGGTGTGTATTAGTTAACATATTTGAATGTTTTGAATAGAGTTATTTAATGAAACCTTGCATTATTATTTGTAGTAGCTTGCTTGGAATATTATCCCATCCTTTTAAGACATTTTCAGTTAGTTAAATATTATCCGTGGTGCAGAGCTGCGCTACGAACGAACGAGCCGCTGCCGCGGCGCATTCAAACTGCATTAAAAGAAATCTATCATACCGCAAAGAAGCGGGAAGGTAATGGTGAAATAAAATCATCTCTTTCAGTTTCCGGACTTGCAGAGCAGTGCAGCAGATTTTGTGATGTGTTTTGCAGGTTGACGCGGGCTGCTGATAATATATTGCTAACAGTACAAAAAGAATAATTTACCTTCGTAACATAATAGGAATTTTGCTGTGCTTAGTTCTTGTCTGGCAAACCTTATAGTAAAAACGTATTTTTCTCCGACAATAGTCTTATGTTCTTGTGCTAGTCGTGGTAATTATTGGTGTTTTACTCTTGACAAAAATCCACTGCAAAATTTTGATGTGGAACAATCTTTGCGAACTGTAACATCAGTATTCATAACAAAGTAATTTTCATTTTCAATAACTATAAAGTAGGGAAGATATGTTGACTTTTATAGTGAGTTACAGTAACGGAAAATGTTCCTTTAATAGAAAGCCAGATACAGAACAATAAGAATCCAATATATTCTGTTTTGTTGAAAATTAATGATTATAAAGAAATTCATGGCACAGCATTACTAAAAGGTATTTCGCGGCTCTTTTCGTATATGCGTTATTACGCGAGCAATAATAAAGCAAATAACAGAGAAAGAGTTTTTTACGAGAGGCGGAAACTGTCGCGAAACTGGCGCCCAACGTGGGGCCCGAATTTGCAGTGGCCACGAAAATAAATGTTTATGTAATTTCTTTCAGTGTCTATTGTTATATATATATATATATATATATATATATATATATATGTATGTATTTAGTGATAAATGTATGTATGTGTATCATGATTAATGCCATGTATTAATGAATGTACAAAAATTCTTTCATGAAAAACCGCACCACTGCAAGTGAGTCAGAGGAAACGATCCTGATAGTACTGAGGAACTGTAACGACTACATAATCCGGGGGCAGCCGAACCCCGAGATCAGATGAACTAAAGGTAAGACTACAGTGTAGTTGTCCTATTTGTAGAAGCTTAACTCCAGTGAAGTGATCTCATATCGCTAGTGGTGTGTGTGTAGTTTAATGTTAGTGTTTATGACAGGACAAAGTTGATTGTAGATAGTAATTTTTAGTGTGCAGTGTATTGTAGATAAATTAACATATTTTGTGTGCAAGTGAAAAAACTGTCAGATCTTTTGTTCGAGTAGGTAATTTATGAATATGGTTAAATTGCGTAGTCAACGTCCGAGCAATATGGATACTGAGGAACAGCCATTAGTTAGTGCAGGAAATGTAGAAACGGGTGCATTAAGCAGTACAGGTACTCTCTTTGAGGATATACCATGTGAAAATGTGGGGGCAGGGGTACAGGAAGTGATGCCACCGCCCACCAGTGCTCAAGGAGAGGTAAATAAAGAAATTACACCACCTCCAGAAAAGCAGGAACCAGAGAGTGGTAATCTGCCTGGTGGGTATTCACTTCAGGCGATATTATAGCGCGTGCTGGATTACCAGGCAAAATTTGCGCAACAGCAAGCTGAACGGGATCGCCAGCAAGCTGAGCGAGATCGTCAGTTAACAGAAAATTTACTTGCCCAGCAAGCTGAGCGAGATCGCCAGCAAGCTGAGCGAGATCGCCAGTTAACAGAAAATTTACATGCCCAGCAGGCTGAGAGGGATCGCCAGCAAGCTGAACGGGATCGCCAGCAAGCTGAGCGGGACCAGCAACTTGTGCAATCGTTAGAAAATATGAAAAAAGAGATTGCCTGTATGAAACAGAATTATGAGTCGATACCTAAGGCCGTGCAGGAGTTGACTGTACAGGTCAGCAACCTGCAAGTAGCAAGCACTAACAGGGTAAACGAAATAGGTGTCTTAGCCAACCGATTAGAAAAGTTAGAAATAGATTCCACACAGCTTGTAGAGCAGAAGTGGAACGAACAAGCAACTAAAATTGAAACCGAATTCAACTCATGGCTAGAAGTGAAGGAGAGTGAGATCGACAAAAATATTAATTTTAAGGTACATGTTGAAAATTAATGATTATAAAGAAATTCATGGCACAGCATTACTAAAAGGTATTTCGCGGCTCTTTTCATATATGCGTTATTACGCGAGCAATAATAAAGCAAATAACAGAGAAAGAGTTTTTTACGAGAGGCGGAAACTGTCGCGAAAATAACTGAGACAATGTTCCATAAGCACGCAGTTTCACTACTACCCGCTTGTGTGGTACAGTGTCAAAAGCCTTACAGAAATCCAGAAATACGGAATCGATTTGAAATCCCTTGTCTATAGCACTCAACACTTCACGCGAATAAAGAGCTAGTTGTGTTTCAGAGGAACGATGTTTTCTAAGCCCATGTTGACTGTGTGTCAATAGACCTTTTTCTTCGAGGTAATTCATAATGTTCGAGCACAATATATGTTCTAAAATCCTGCTGTATAACGACATTAACGATATGGCCTGTAATTTAGTGGATTACTCCTACTACCTTTCTTGAATATTGGTGTGACCTGTGCTACTTTCCAGTCTTTGGGTACGGATGTTTCGTCGAGCGAAAGGTTGTATATGATTGTTAAGTATGGAGCTAATGCATCAGCATACTCCGAAAGGAACCTAATTGGTATACACTCTGGTCCAGAAAACTTGCTTTTATTAAGTGATTTAAGTTTCTTCAATACTCCGAGGATATTTACCTCTACGTTAAGGTTTCCATTGACATCACCAATACCGAAATCTAATGATAATGAGAGGGTAACTCATTTCTATTCGCGATAAAGTTCACTACCCCAAACGATAAAGACACCAAGGTAGCAGTTTTGACGTTGCGTTTAATAATCAAAGTGCGACATAAGACTAATTGCTAGAATCTGTCAACAAAGGAAAATTATTCGACAATGGGGCAAGGGGCAAGATGTGCAAAATACTCAGAAAAGCTATAAGGAAAGAAGAATATTCGCTACAGTGCGGAAGCGCTGTAATATGTACGAGGTCTGTTCAGAAAATTCCGGAACATTCTTAATTTCGCCCCATTGGTGTGTTGGAGTGAAATGTATCTCTGCACACGCCTGTGTTTAACGTGTAAGAGACGGAAGTTGCATTGCTGTATTGAGAAGAACATTGTGACGCACATTTTGTGAATTTCGAAATGGCAGAGTTAGAGGAACAGCGTGTTTGCATTAAATTTTGCGTGAAACTGAAGAAAACCTTTACAGAGACACAACAAATGACGCAGGAAGCCTACGGTGATGAGCGCTTAAGGCGTACTTGGTGTTACGAATGGTTTACATGGATTAATAACATCTGGACGGAAGTTAAAGATGACACTTCTTCAGGACGCCCTATGATATCTACCGACGACGCTCGCGTCAGGAACGCCAACAAAATTGTGCGTGCCAATCGGGGACTGACTGTGGGAGTGACTGCAAAGAATGTAGCAATTCAGTTGAATCATATCATGAAATCCTGTGAGATGGGAACGCCCTGATATGTGGCGAGACCATTCATGGCTCTTGCATTACGATAAAGTACCCTCACATTCACTCCTGTTGGGTCGTAAGTGTCGCACAAAAAACGAAATCACTATGCTGTCTCATCCACCGTAGTCTCCAAGCCTTGCCCCTGTGGACTTCCATTTATTTCCGAAGTTGCAAACCCGTCTAAAGGACGATGATTTGCAGCGATACACAAGGTAAATGGAAATTCGCGGACGGCGCTTGGCGCGATCCAGTAAGAGGCGTACCAAGACTGCTTCCAAAAATGTAAACGGCATTGGGAATGGTGTATCAATTGTGGAGGAGAGTATTTCGAAGAAGACCATGCGCAATAAGTAAAAGGTAACCACAGATAAATTATGTCGATAAAGGTCCGGAATTTTTTCCAACAGACTTCATATGAAAAGGCAGCTCGTAGAATTTCGGTTTGGGGAGTGGGGGGGGGGGGGGGGGGGGGGGGGGGGAGGGGTGCTCGGTTGCTATTTCAGAGTGAAGCGTTTTTGGTTTAGCCCGAACCAGCGGCCATTTGTACAGCAATTCGAACACCTGTCTTACTGTAGCTATGTTACAGAACATTGAACAACATTTAAACGACTAACTAGAACTGGCGCTCGGCAAATTGTGCGGATCGATTATTTCCCTTTGCAAAAGATTTTAATGGGGCTGAAATTAATGATCAGCCAATGGCATCATTTTTACGTGTACCATCCAGATTTAACGTGCAAAAACAGTCACTTTTAATAACTTCAGACTGGAGCGAAAGTCATTATTCAAATTTGGTACACCGTGTATCGGATCTTGGTGTAAGGTAAGTTTTAAAGAATTGAAAAAAAAATTGCTTCGTTTGTATTTTACGCGGAAAAAGTACGCATTTGGACATGAAACTGTATATCGCAGTAATGCGTTACATTTTAAGTGTTGCATTTGGTTATATGTAAAAAAAAACTGCTTATAACAATTGATTATCGTTTCGTTGTTTATACGTGAAAGATTTAATTTACCTGTGGCTTAAAATCACTGATAGATCTTTGGACGTACAAAACAATGCATGTACCAAACCATAATTATGCCCAGCCCAGAGCAGAATGATATACTGTTTGATCGAGTATTTAAAGCTTTATCGATGACCACGCAGAAAATTGAACGAACATGAAACCTACTATAAAATAATTACCAAAATAATGATCACCATATTTCTAGCCAACAGAAAATGTTTTAATGCGTTTTTCTTCAAAAACTGCTAAGCTATCTCGCAGAAAATTTATTTTCGAACGAAACGAGCTTATAAGTTCTTCAATTTTCGTACAAGAGTGAAAAGTAGATGGTATTTTGCCGTGCACATATTGTTTCGCATTACTTCTATTTATTTCATCCAGTCGTACTCATACCTAATACCGACTGGTTGTTGCAATATTTCGCACCAAAATAATACACGTGTGTTTTCCTAGCTGCAGTTTCGTAACTTCCAGATTTTATTACTGCATAAAGCTTTATTATTGCATACTTTAAATAAACACTGACAAGAATTTTAGGAGATAATAAGAAGATGTATGGTCTTCAGTAGTTTATTATTTGTTGTATCAATCGTTCAGTCTGCGATGTAGTAAGATTTAAGTAAGTTTATTTATGTTATATGGGCTTTGCGTAATTTACCTACGTAATAAAAATTATTTACATACATTAGTGTCTTTAACTTCGCACAGTATTTTATTTCGTTCGGTGTTGTATTTATGTTTCCTGTTATTTTGTGCACTGTATTATTTATAGATTGGTATAGTCTCACGTGTATGAGTAAAACGCGTGTGATTATAAAACAAAATGACAACAGAAAATAGACAAAATTTTCAAAAATGAGAAACAAAACGATAAAAATAATAAAAACAAATTATGAAAATAAAAAGAAAACAAAAATCTCCTGTGGTCCTGTCATCTTGAGATGGTGGTCAGGGTTGTGTGCTCTGAGGGCACAGCAGACTATAATGAACATGTTCAGCTATACCGGGCAAGTAAATATAGAGGAGCCAAACTAACGATGCCCATCTCAAGCAACATGATTTGAAACACAATAAAAAAAATTGACATAACCATCCCCAGTCTACAAACATCTGCATCAGTTTCCAAGCTATGGCGGTCTGATGCTAAAATTATGGTAGAAAAGATGTCGGGAATCAGAATGAATAATATTCCTACCATAACACAGGCGGAGTTAAGGATGTAAAAGAGGGTAATTAGCTTTTCAACATATCTGACATCTTTAAAGACATTAAAATAAAAGTCTCTTGACATATTCGAGCTCTGTTACGAATTAGCCCTACTTCCGTAGTGCAGTGAGCTCTCTTAGCTTCCGGCTGGTCCCGGCGGAGGTCCGAGTCCTCCCTCGTGCATGGGCGTGTGTGTGTGTGTGTGTGTGTGTGTGTGTGTGTGTGTGTGTGTGTGTGTGTGTTTGTCCTTAGGATAATTTAGGTTAAGTAGTGTGTGAGCTTAGGGACTGATGACCTTAACAGTTAAGTCCCATAAGATTTCACACACATTTGAACACCTCTTAGCTTCAATATGTTGGCACACATGCATTTTGTCATTTATAGGCTAAAATCCCTGATCCTATACACAAAATCCGAAAGATGCGCCAGCCGTAGTAAACAATATATAATATAGCTGAAGTGAACACAGGAAACAGCTAAAAAGTTTTTCTGGGGGTGGATTTGTTCTTGAGTGACCGCTAGAAAATTTTTTTGATTTCTGGATTGCAGTGTTGAATTTTTCCTCAAAGGGGCCATTTCTTCCAAAACCCAAACCTTTTAGATGTGTGGTGAGGGGATGTAAGAACCTATAGACACAAACGTACGTTCTTCTAGAGAGTGGGGTGCATCTGCTATACGAAGTATCCGATATTGGGGTGCATCTTCCATAGGAAGCATCCGAGAGTGGGAGTGCATCTGTAACAGAAAGTTTCCAAGAGTGTGGATGCATGCATCCTAAACATTAATAACACATAGTGTCACATTGCAAGACCTGACAAATGCCATGCTTTTCAGTTTATTGGCTTTCAGGACGTAGCCATACATCCATCTCAATAGTTTAATGTCAAGTAGGACGATACGAACGTAAAGAAAACACAACATCCAGATCCCATGTGGAGAAAATCTCCGAGCCCTCTGGGAATCAAACCTGGACGCCTTCGATTACCAATCCACTATGCAGCTACCGTTAGAGACACCATGTTGGACAGGAGGATGGCTTGAGTCATGATACACTGCAGTCTGTATCATGCAAAAAACGAATATGTCAAAATATTTCGAAGCCGACAGATAAGTCGAAAAATTAGTTCCCTTCTGTTACATCCCCAACACTTGGCAGCATACATTCGCCTTTTGAGCTATTACTCAGGTATAGAATGTGTATAAGAACCAAGGGAGAACAGGAATGAAGTGCTCATATTGTAAACGGTGTTAGGTAGGATGGAGTTAATTTTTCAATCTGTACAGCCAAGAAGCAGTAACGGAAATAATAGACAACTTCGAAACTGGGGTTAAAATTCAGGTTGGAAGATTATCAATACCAAAATTAGCTGACGCATAATTACAAGACTTGTTGAATAGAATCACTAGTTCTGTTCACAAATGATCTGAGAGTAGGCAGAAGAAGACGAAAACAATTAGGAGTAGCAGAAATGAGATTAGTGGCTAACCTAACTTCGAAACTAGTAGTCACGTAGTAGATCAAGGAAGAAATTCTGCTAACTTATAACCAAAATGACGAACGATGCTATAAGAACATAAAAGATAACTAGCGCTGGTAAAGAGGGCTTTCCTGCCCAAAAGAATTCTATTTCTATCAAACATCGGCCTCAGATTGAAAAAAATTTTAATAACATACATTTGGAGAACAACGTTGTGTGGAAATCAGACGTGGACTGTGGGAAAACCAGGATGGAAGATAATCGAAACCTTCGAGATCTGGTGCTCTAGAAGGATGTTCAAAATTAGGTGGTATTATGCAGGAGGAAATGAAGTAGTTCTCCGAGCAAAATCGACGAAGAAAAGAGAAAGTGGTGAGCCCTGACAATAGGAAAGGCCATGGTGATAGAATGTGAGTTACGACATCAGCAACTAAAGTCCGTGGTACTCGAGGGATCTGAACAATGGAAGATCTGTAGGGGAAGACAGAGAAAGGAATACCTCCAAAAAATTATTATGGGTATTTGGCGTAAGTGCTACTTTGAGATGAAGTGGTTAGCACAGGAAAGGAAGTCCTGGCAGTCACATCGAACGCACCCCCTCTTTACCCCTCCCTACCCAAAAAACAATGAAGTGAGGGAAGTGCGAGTTTGTTTTTAACTTGGTCGATGTTTTCGGAATCGTGAACAGAAAAAGCCCTGGGATACATGTTTCGTGCTTGATTCTTCTGCAATATTGTCTTCTGTTTCTGATGTTGTCAAGAAGTATTGTAGTGAATCCACATGGGAGGGTTGTGCTTAACACTTTCACATAAACTACTCCTCTCTAACTATAGTGTCCGACTACTTGGAAACTAAAGTGACTAGTAATGATACAGTTAATTAGAACACTTCGAATAAGGAATTATTTATTAATTACAACAAAACTTATCTTTTCTCGCAATGCTCGGCTGCAGCTATGAAACTGCACACGTGGACTTGCTGTTCAGAACCCACTAAAGGAGCCACGATTACCGAGTGATGAATTGATACAACTTCGGAATGGTTGTACAGTGGCTTCACTACAGACACTATAAAACACAAGTTCATAGACACTTGTTGACACAGTTTTGATAGCTTTGGCACGTAGGCACTGCTCACAGGAGATGGAAATCACTTCACTCCACTACGGTTGACAAGAGCTGTGTCACAGCGAGTAGGCAACACAACGGCGTTAATTAGACCGGAACTTCCTGGAAGTGGGCAAGATACGAACTCGGCAGAATTGGCTTCCTGGCCCCTGGCGACGCTATTTCAGCGCAGAGGCGCGGCAGTGGCGCCTCGAAACTACGGGAGGCACAGATTCTTTCTAGAATTTCTTCGGCGCCTCGTGATACCCTTTGCTGTGCAATATCTCTGCGTTGGTCGACACTTCTTGCACCCCTCTCGATACTCGACGACACCACACTGCCAATGGCAATCGAATTTTAGTAATTTTTTATATTTATGAGATGTGGAGTTAAGAACTCAAATATAAATACCCAAAATTAGTTCAAAGAAACTCGAAAAATTTTCCGAGACAATCGACTTTGAAATTCCCCTAGCTTTCTTAATACCGCAATTTATGATCGATTTTTCAACAGGCAACGTGGCTCTGCAGTATAGTGCTTATCTACCATGTGGGCAGCATGGGTGCATCTCCGAGAACTTTCGTGAAGTATACACAGCTGGGAAAAACTTGGTAGCTCTCGAGGCTGGTAATAGCTGGGTCACTGGTTCGAGTCTCTTTTCGGACAGTATATTTCCATTTTTTCCGGTCAGCTCGAATACCTTAAATATAAAACTAATCAATTATATGATAATTAACACACAGCTAATTGTCATTTCTGTGAAAATTGCATATTTTCTCATTTCTTATTATACAGAGTGTTTCACAATTCATGTTACACACTTCTAGAAGTTGCAGAGGAGACTTAGTAGGTTTAGTTTTACATGGGAACCTATGTACGGAAACGTCATCCAACGATGCTACAGAGTGTCAAAGTTATAGGCGCCGGCGCTTGTAAATGTTTGTACACAAAGGGTGATTCCGTGATGATGTCATAAAGACTGTAGGTTGATGGATAAGGATAAACGTTTCAGTTTCAGGTAAGAGTCCCCGGTTCGGAAACGAACGAGTCGGAAGTTATGACGAAAGCCAGTCTGATACCCCTGACAGTGGAATGCAAGTACCAGTACTCTTGTTGCTAAGAATGTGGGGCATGCGACTTTTAGAGGTGGTGTTTCTGGGGAAATGTCAGTATGGACATGGACCAAGACAAGAAAAAATGTGCAGTAACCACGGGCTCAAAAATGTATACCAGAGAAACTATAAGCACTTGCTCATCTTTGCTAGTGTGAAACACATCTGCTCTACTGAACAAGTACTCATAGCTCTTACGGTATGCACTTTAGAGACAATGTTTACTCGACTTTTTTGTTTTTGTTTTGGTCTTTAGTACCACCTCTGAAAGTTGCCTGGCCTGCAATCTTAGCGACAACAGGACCAGAGGTATCAGAGGTATCACAACGGGTTTTCGCTTATAATTTTCGACTTGTTCGTTTCCTGTACAAGATCCCTTACCTCAAATTTATACATTATCCTTCTCCATGATAACTCAAAATTTGTAACACAATTACTGAATTAGCCTGTACATACACACATTTACAGGAGTAGGCGCCTGTAACTTTGGCGCTCTGTAGCGTCGCTAGATGACGCTTCCGAACATAGGTTATTAAGTGAAGCTGTAAGTCCCCTCTACAACCTCTAGAGGTGTGTAACATGAACTCTGAAACACTTTGTATATCATACAAAAATATCCAATTTTAAATGCAAATATAAGTTCTTAATTACCAATAATTTATAAAATATTGGTAATAAACATCGCTTAAACTGCAAATGCAAATTATTTTTTTTTTTTTTTTTTGGCTTCATGAAATTTACTCTACGCAGACATGTTCGTACAACGTGCACCTTTGCATCGGCCAGAAATCGAAGCCAGGCTACGCACACGATAAGTGAGCAATATAGCGCGTAGCTACAACATTACCTTAAGGTATTAAAAAACCCGGTAAACTTCAAGGTCGGTTTTCTCGAGAATTTTTCAGAGTTGCATCGAACTACTTTGGTAACTGATACTGAAATACTGAAATTCAGGTACCACAAATAAAAAAGGTTACAAGAGTCCGTTTTGGTGTTTTGTAAGAGCGTAAGGTGGACGGGTGGGTGGATGACTCTCTGTCCAATACCCTCAACCGAGGAATAGCTCACTTTCCTATTGCCTCACGACATGAGCTAAGACAGGACGCCACAATCTGGCAATCTGCTGCCGTCAGTGGTATTTCAGACGAATGTTTCACCAAACACCATAAATCTAGCCAACAGATCAGACACGTCATTGGCGACAGTTGAGGACTTAGACTAGGACGAGGTTTTTACAATTACAGCTGCTGTATATTTTATAAGCACATGACGTGACAAAAGTCATGGGATACCTCCCAATATAGTGTCGAACCTCCTTTTGCCCGACGTACTCCAGCAACTCGACATAGAATGTACTCAAGTCGTTGGAAGTCCTCTGCAGAAATATTGAGCCATGCTGCCTCGCTAGCCGTCCATATCGCGAACGTTGTTTGCCAGTGGAGGATTTTGTGCACGAAGTGACCTCTCAATGATGTTCAGTAAATGTTCGATGGGACTCATGTAGGGGCGATCTTGGTGGTCAAACCATTCGCTTCAGTTCTGCAGAATGTTTTTCAAACCGACCGCGAATAATTATGGTCCAGTGACACGGCGCATTGTCATCCATATCATCGTTATTTGGGAACGGGACGCCCGTGAATGGCGGCAAATGGTTTCCAAGTAACGGAACATAATAAGTCCCAGTCAGTGTTCCTTCTAAACATGGCCCATACCATTATGCCGCCACCACCAGCTTGCACAATACCTTGTCGACGTGACAATGGCTTCGTGGGGTCTGCGCGACACTCGAACCCTACCATGAGCCCTTACCAACTGATATCGGGGCTCATCTGACCAGGCCACGGTTTTCCAGCCGTCTAGGTTGCAACCAATATGATCACTAGCCTAGAAGATGTGCTACAGGCGTCGTCTTGCTGTTAGTGAAAACACTCGCGTCGGTCGTCTGTTGCCATAGCCCAGGAACGTCGAATTTCACCGCACTGACCTAACGGATACGTTCGTCGTACATCATGCATTGCTTTCTGCGTCTATTGCAGGTATTGTTGCTTGTCTGTTAGCACTGACAATACAACGCAAACGTCGCTGTTCTCGGTCGCTAAGTGAAGGCCGTCAGCCATTTCGTTGTCCGTCGTGAGAGCAATGCCTGAAATTTGGTTTTCTCGGAACACTTTTGGCACTGTGGATCTCTGAATTCCCTAACGGTTTCCGAAATGGAATGCCTCATGCCCCTAGCTCCAACTACCATTCCGCGTTAAGAGGCTGTTGATTCCATTCGTAAAGCTATAATCACCTGAAAACCTTTTCACATGACTCACCTGAGTACAAATGACAGTTACTCCAATGCACTGCACTTTTATACCTTGTGTATGCGATACTACTGCCATCTTTATATTTGCCTATCGCTATCCTATGACTTTGGTCACCCCAGTGTAAGTTTCATCAGTACAGCAGAGTCCCGTTAATCTGAACTACTTGGGACCGGACCTTGTTCGTATTACCGAATTGTTCGGATTAGCCGGAAATAAGGTGACGAGTTTTCTAGAATAAAGTATACCTAGCTGATAAATACTTACACCATGGAAACAAATGGGAGCAAGTGTGGGAATAATGGCTCACTCTCACTCCCTGCACTTGTTGTTGTACATTGTTGAGACCTTTGTAGTGCCTTGAGGTCAGTGCACTGCCAGTTGACTCGCAAAGCGCTTGGATATGTTAGTTATCGATAGCTGGCACGCATTGTAGTTGTACTCTATTCGCTCAGGTGTAGTTATGAATGAACGGAAACATACAACGTTAACTCTCATAGAAAGACTGAATGCTTTGAAGCGGATAGACAATGGTGAGAATGTATCTAAACTGGCAACGGAACTGGGTATTGCAAGCTACCATTTGTGAGTGGAATAAGAACCGAGTGAAGTTGGAACAGTCATGTGCAACGTCTTCGGGAAGAACACTCGTAATTCGGCAGATTTTGAAACAGTCTCAGTATGATAAAGTGGATGAAGCTCTTTCCCTCTGGTTCAGGGGAACTGGTTCAGGAGAAGGCTGTTTACCTGAAAAAGTTAACAAGTGGTGATGAGTCTTTTAGTGTGAGTCCGGGTTGGTTGGACGGATTCAAAAAACGTCATGGAATCCGTGAGCTAACAATTACTGGAGAGAAGCTTTCTTCTGACAGTGATGCAGGGAAGGAATACGTGGGTGAGTTTGAAAAATGATAAGAGAGGGAACGTATTCTCCCCAATAAATTTATAACGCTGAAGAGACTGGCCTTAATTTTAGGGCATTGCCTACAAAAAGCCTGGCATCAAAAGCAGAAGACCATTCTCCTTGTTTTAAAATGTGCAAAAATCGTGTGACTTTATAAGGGTGCAGCACATGTTGCTGGTAATCGCAAGCTGCCTTTAATGCTGATCGGCAAATCTGCTAGGGCCACAGCTTTTAAAAACTGCAACATGAAGTCCCTGCCCATGTATTATTGTAACCAGAAAAAGGCATGGATGGATGGTAAGCTATTCAAAGAATGGCTTCACGGCCAGTTTGTTCCCTCTGTTCGACGGTTTTCTAAGGAAAATTATTAGTCTCCTCGTGCAATCCTTTTGACTGATAACGCGCCATTCCACCTCATTTGTCTAATACATGTTCCCTGTACTGTGTAAATTAAAATAGCGTGTACGTAAAGCAGTTTACCGAACAGTTTTCGCCGGCTGCGGTGGCCGAGCGGTTCTAGGCACTTCAGTCCGGAACCACGCGACTGCTACGGTCGCAGGTTCGAATCCTGCTTCGGGCATGGATGTGTGTGATGTTCTTAGGTTAGTTAGGTTTAAGTAGTTCTAAGTTCTAGGTGACAGATGACCTCAGATGTTAAGTCCCATAGTGCTCAGAGCCATTTGAACCATTTTTTTTTTCGCATAGCTTTTCTTACTTAGACTACCATATTTCATGTTCGTATTAACCGAACGTTCGGATTACCGGGGTTCGGATTAGCGGGGCTCTGCTGTATTTGGTTACACATTTTGTTCACGAAGATATTTAAACTTGTTCCAGAGAAGTGAAACGCTTGGTAATGTATTTTCCCGAAATGCGTCGCCTTTTTATTTTGTTTTTAGTTTCGTTAAGGCAATACGTCTCTGATGAATGCCGCTTAGTGTGTGTCGGGTGCTCTTTCTTTCGACAGGTTCGCTACAACAAAAGATAAGGATAAAGGAAACTATAAGAAATATCATGGCTACAACTCAGGTGTAGTAACTGAACCCAAGCAAATTTCATTCAAAGTTGCGAGTAACGAAGTTACGAACGATTAACCCATGCCATCCTGTCTTCAGGAACGTGATGATTATCAGTAATCGGTTTTCAATTGCGCATAGCCGCTGTTTCAGAGTGTAGCCCGTAGCCCATCCGTAAACGGCTGTTACCCAGTCTAGCCAGAGGAACAAATTACTTGTAAGAAAATAAAAATTAGAAATTAAATACATGGCCACATTCACAGTGAGTTATACAAACACAAATCTCGTTTGATTTGATTTTTGTGAGATTCACTCTTATCTTCTCTTACATGACGTCATCCCAACATTGGCCCCAAAAACGATGAGAGTTAATCTCGCTGTGCAATTCTGACGCCACCCAGCTTCAGTCTACTACTTTTTACTAGCTTTAAAAACGTTTCTAGCAGTTCCGATATCCTGAGGTTAAGACGAAACTTTTATATCCATGTATAAGAACAACATACTGTCCTTCTCCGTGAAAGAAATAGTGGGATGCTTTGTGACTGTCTCATTTAATGGCATCTGTCTTTCATCATAAAGAAACTGCTGATATCTAAAACTGGTTGTTTACAAATTACAAATGAGGAGCGTCGTAACAAAACCCGAAAAATCCACTTTCGCTGCATTCTCGTGTTTGAGCTGCAGGGGGGGGGGGGGGGGGGTGGCGGGAGGGGAGATACGGCGGTAATACATGCTGCCACAAAATAATTTTCAGCACAATGCGATATCAAGTGTTTATATTGTCAACCGAAAAATGCAACTGAATCAAAATCCGTAACTCCCGGGAAGCACTTATTTGAAGCTCGGAAAAAAAACGCTGAACTCTGCGGTTGCACAAGTGCTGAATGTGGTATAACACCAAAATATAGGATCAGAAAGTACGACGTAGAACCTTATAATCCCTTCAATAGATATTTATGCAAAACCCTGGGCATTCAGTGGAAACATATGGAGATGTCTGCTTTAGATCCAACCGCTCGAAATTATCGGACTCTTATCCGACCGCCCTGGAGTAGTAATACTCTATTGAGACCACAAGGCAGGTTTTATTGGCAAAAAACACGTTTTATAATTACATAATGCCATATAGTTATTATAATATCGATGTAAGTTCATCTTCCAAACACTCACACTGGTCATCTGCGGGTACTGTTTCTTCATCTCCATCTTCTTCGTGGATTTCACTGTCATTAAGCAGGTTCTTGTGCCACAGGAAATGAGCATCCATTGCCCAGTCCCTTCCAAATTGCTTGATCAGCAAACCTCGCACATCATGTTCGTTGGCCGCTGTCAGACTGTGCCGTACATGCACAGTCTCCAATGTCTGTGGATGGTTTCTGCGGCCCTTTAAAATACAGAATTGTTTCCTTTCCGTAACAGTTTCATGTTTGTAATTCCTGTAACATTTTCATTGAAATAATGTTTCTGTCTGTCTGTTCTGTCCTTACCCCTGAATGACGATGTATTTCTTGAAGTTATATCGTTTAATGTCCCTTAATCTAGGGACTCTTTTGTAGGATTCCCCATGGGATTTAATAATTTGTAGGACATAGTCCTGTCCTAGGGTTCGTACAGTGCCATGGCCCTTGCACACTGTTTGATATTCGTCAGTTTGTGTAATAACCGGCATTGTCCTAAGGTGCTTCTCAACTCGGCGGAACACAAGGTGTGCCGGGAGAAAGCTGGAAATGTCAAATTTATTTCCTCTAATTGTGCAGGTGATTTGTTGACAAACCAAAACACGATGGTGTGTATGAAGTGAGAATTTTTGTTTTGACCCCCACACCCATCACAGAATAATCTCAACATTCTTGTTCCGTCCAATCCAAGAAATGCAGGAGAGCTGAACTAACCTCCGTAGCCCCTCTGTCGCCTACATCCTCGGTCCATTGATAAAACGATGGGTTCCTCGAGTCCATTCCGAGGAAACAAAGAGGATAGAAACTGATTTGTCGTGCGTAAAATGGTTCTTGGATAAGTTTTCGTGGCAGGGGTTGGACTTGTAAGTCAAAACCGATTGACAAAGAAATGGCTCTCAGCACTATGGGGCTTAACATCAGAGGCCATCATCAGTCCCCTAGAACTTAGAACTACTTAAACCTAACTAACCTAAGGACATCACACACATCCATGCCTGAGGCAGGATTCTAACCTGCGACCATAGCGGTCGTGCGGTTCCAGACTGAAACGCCTAGAACTGCTCGTCCAAAACGGCCGGCATAGAATGACACTGAATCAGGATCATTGGTTTTACACAAGCATTAAGTCTCTCTTTCTATGAGGATCGGTTGCGTCTTTTACTTTTTGTGTTAGTACAATGTATGTACTGCAAGCATCAGAGGAAGGTGACCGGAAACCAGCATTAAACGAGCGCGTAAATACCTCGTGAAACCTGCCGGGGAACCAAATCATTGTTAATTTGCTGTAGTTTCTTTTGACTTAGCTCACAGGACAAAAAAAAATACGTTTGGACTTATCTCTGTTATAGTGGCTCTCGGTTGCCAGAAGTTTACCTAAAAATTCTCTCAATTTTGCCTTCTTCTCAGCTGATTTTACCGATTTCCGGTCCCCACCTCGCCCTTCTTTGGGAATCTGTCCCTCAAACACTGACTTAGCTATCGTATGCACCCTGTCCTTTTTGACAGAAAACGCTTTCATAAACAATTCCTTACATACATGTCTGTTTTTTTTTTTTTTTTTTACATCCGTTGGGTAATATGTGGTACTAAACGCACGTCCCCTCCTTTCCTTTCCTGGTGACACTCTACTTTCTCTTCGCTGTCGTGGTGCATGTGCTGCAATTAAACGAGTAAGGAACACGTCCTGCGCCACTTTTGAATGATTCTTATAAATCCTTTGCCTGTTTCGAAGAATATATTTCATAGATATTCTTGAACATTGTAACTTTGCTGAATTATGCTTGCAAGGCAATGCGAGGTCAAATCATAGAAGATCAGCATCACGATACCTAGAGAAAGCAAGCAACCCTTATAACCCATGAACGCCACATGCCCCAATAATGTAGTACAGCAGTACGTTTACCATACATACCGGTTTGCTCGTTCCACTGCTGTTTTCCTTTCTCGTCTTCTGGGTCGCCGCACACTTATTTTAATATCACGATGCGTCCTTCATCCATTTTACACCCCACAATACCACATCCCCAACGTGTTATCTGTAGGTATGACGGAACCGTATTACTGTCTGGATGTTTGCCTCACTTGATTGGCAGCAAATGACTAGTGTGAAACACTCATATAGTCGAAGTACGATAGTATCGAACTACGGTGCCTACACAAAACCCGATATATCCAATGCGGTCGGAGTACGATCCGGTAACTCCAAGCGGTCGGATCACAATCAGATATCTCCCTTTTGTTGCGTTTAATACCTGGGTAACAGATAGAGAAACCTGGTAATCGATTCGACACTCTGAATAGTGTTCACTGATACTGCACCATGGTCTATTTCTTCTTTTAACAGAAAGAGAAACCTGGTAATCGATTCGACACCCTGAATAGTGTTCACTGATACTGCACCATGGTCTATTTCTTCTTTTAACACAAAGAGAAACCTGGTAATCGATTCGACACTCTGAATAGTGTTCCCTGTTACTGCACCATGGTCTATTTCTTCTTTTCATAGCTTGTGCAATTGCTTAGAGATCACTATTTGTTACTTTCTGTATTAACAGCAAACGTTGATTTATCGGTTTTTGTTCCGGCGCTCCTCAAATAGCAATAAGCAAAGGGACTTCTCGCTGTATGGTCAAAACTGACATTTTTTCTATAAGGTAATGAAGAAACTCGTTTTTAACAACATACAGAAGACTTTAAGATATGAACTTACGTCATATTGCTTCCTTTGCGCAGTGAAGCACTGCGTGAGAAGAGGCTGTAAACTTGCTAAATGTCCACAGATAGAGTGGCAGAATGTCTATCTTTCCGCGCTCTTACCATACATTTACATGACAAAGGCGACGAAACTGCTTTGTGGCGCTCTCCTGAAGTCCACGCATTTACTACATACATCCCATCGTTTTGCGAAAAAGATCTGGATAAACAAACACAATCTACTTCACCTCGAAACGCTGCTACGCAATTATTCCATTATTCACTAAAGGAAGTCGTCTTACTGAAAACGACCATATTTGTCCCAGATAGAACATCGCTGCAATAAAGCCCGAGCTATCGAGACGAGAGACCACATTGACAGATTATTTTGAAATGGAATGCATAGAGTGCAGTCTGGCAACCAACTTACAGAAAAATTTGGTAGTGTCTCTTTTTTGGACTTCTACAAATCACATCAGCCTAGAAAGAAATATCCCTTGCTCCGCAGTCAAGCGTCACCTCTGCCTTCTGTGTTTGCAACGACGTACGTTTGTGTACAGTTATTTTCAAGAGTAAAACACACAAATAGTAAAAACAGAAGCAGAACCGCAGATGAACGCCACGAGAACAGCCTGAGAATTGCAACCACTTCGATCGAATCTGGTAATGATATATTAGTTTCTCTGATTCTAAGTCAAGAGTCACATGTAAAACAAAAAATCGTAAATTGATAAATTCAAAATTCCTTAAATGTGTTAACTGTAATATTTTCGACCGGATTTTTTTTATCTTAGCAGTTACTGTTCTTATTTTTCCGGTACTTAGCGGCTGTTGTTAGTATTAAGTATAACAAAGGCGGCCCAAAAATACTCGTCTTCTTCCACTGTGGCACAGGTTCGCTATAATATTGGACATTCCTACTTCACGCGGTACAACGGCATTCACATTTTTTTGTCGTAAGGAAAATCTTATTTTGCAGTCACTAACATAAAATTTCTCTTTCAACGCACTGTATAAGGGGTTCACGTCAACTGATCGCTCAATTAATGAGAAATCAAAGGATTATTTCATTAATATTCATAACTACACTGCAGCATTCGCAAAGGCCAGTTACATGTGGAGTTATCACCTTAAAATAAACGACATGTTTCATCATACATCAGGTCCAGTTATTTCTACTTATGATCGTTCACCATCTCGCGCGCAGATATATACGGGGTGCTCAAGAAGTCTCTCCGCAGTGCCGAATGATTGTTAGCCGCGCGTGCCGTATGCCCCAGTGAATATACCGAAAGGAAACTCAGTGAAATACAAGTTATTAATTTACTGAATATTCATTTTTACTTACAAATGTTGAAAGTGTCCCCCCTGTTGGTGAATACACAAATCAATTCGTCTAATCATGTTTCCAATCACAAGCTGTAACATTTCTTCTGTAACAGAAGCAGTGAAAGTGGATATTGCAGATTTCAATTCATCGATGGATTTTGGACGGTTTTATAGACAGTTGCTTTCGCTGCACCCCAGAAGAAAAAGTCTGGTGGTGTTAGGTCAGTTGAACGAAATTTTTGAACCATTGTCGATAATGCAGTCTCTTGCCATGATCAGTATTTTTCAGTTCTTGCACGACTGTCACTTTGTATATGAAAAGTTCTAATTGTTTCCTTACTGCTCTGTGGGACCCTCCGACACTAACATCGATTTCCTGGGCGAGTTTTCTTACTGAATTGTTTGGACTAACGGACGTGGACATTTTATCGGAAATATCGAGTAGTTTATCCTCACACAGAACGCTAGGACGACCACTTCTCGGTGCATCTGTCACTGTACCCGTACTTCGAAATTTGTTAATGAGACCTCGCACAGTATCGCTATATGGGAGTGCTGTCTCTGGGAAAACTGAATTAAATGCTTGACGAACAAAAAACTGTGTATTTACCGCCAGCTTTGAACACTTGTTCGACTAAAAACACACTTTCTTCAATGGTTAGCATTTTAACAGTGACAAAACGAAACAAACGAACAAAGGAACTAAAACGTTCACGTCAACACGTACCGACACACACCAACGATGCTACTGACGATGGCTGAGATAAACGAAACAGTGGAATGTTGGGAGAGTTCACTTGAAGGGAAGCAACCCAGGCAGGTGAACAATCATACGGCACGCACGGCTAACAATCCTACGGCATTGCGGAGAGACTTTTTGAACACACCGTATTTTTACTATTTCTAAGTCGATACAATTGGTCGAATTTAGAAGACAGGCGATAACAGTTTCTGTTAAACCTGGTTAGTTAAAACTGGCAGTTCCGTCAGGGGAGCAGGATCTCCTCGGTTCAGTTCTTAAAGTCGCTCTCGTAAAGCCGTCGGCGCACGGACCGTGCAACCGAACGTTGAGCGTTGAGCGTGCCGAGTTTCTGACGCCATAGCGTGGAATAGCACGTTCGGGAGTATTTTCCGAACGTGCAGAGCAATATCTGGCATGTCAAATATTCTGAGCGTGCGTCTGAGCGTTGACCAATGAGATGGCACAACGCCGTCTCCCTTCAGTACAGAGTTGTGACGCGCCACATTGGCATTCATTTCAAGCTTAAATTTATAAGCCGTTTCTGGGCACCAGCAAATTGAGAATCACTGGAAAACCCATTGTTAACTGCGTGATTCGTTCCAATAAAATAATGAGACACATCATATTCGTGGAAAAAGAATTAGTGTAACTTGGCGTATTATGGGAGTAGGCTATTTGAAGGCAGCCACACACTGAAGATCCACCCAAAAAGCATTGTTCTTGGTACAATTTGCTATAAATAAAATTTCAATTAGTAACATAACTACGATTAAGGTTTTCAGCAAAGGTAACATAATATGATTAGATGCAGAGAGTAAGTTGTTGGTTTAGCTGCCGGCACGGTAGCTCAGCGGGTTCGGTCAGAGAGTTAGATGCCCTCTGTATTAAAAGAAACTGAGTTAATCGATCAACAACGAACTTAAACAGTTGTCTTACGACGTCCGCCCCGAGCAGTGCAACGAACAAAATGAGATTAAAAAAAAAGCGTAATGAGTAGCGTCATTGTCTAGAAATGGATTGTTTGACGTAGCCAATTTTTCCCTTACATTCGCGTAATCGTTAGTTTAATATATGTATATACTATAATATTTAATGTTATGTAAATATAAGATCACCTCTTCTGAGTGGTGACTTTGTTCGATTGGCTTAATCTACAGGACAGCTTGCGCTATTTGTATAAAGACATTTTGCTTCTTTTTCTTTTACGCTTCGTAATTCACATTCTGCTAATGGGTAGGAACAGTGATCAAGTAAGACTGAACTTGGAGTTTAACTAAAATATGGTAATTATGAAATAATGTTTATCTTATGCGGAGAAGTATTCCAAATTTGTACCGCACTGTTTGTTCAAAAATGGTTCAAATGGCTCTGAGTACTATGGAACTTAACATCTGTGGTCATCAGTCCCCTAGAACTTAGAACTACTTAAACCTAACTAACCTAAAGACATCACACACATTCATGTCTGAGGCAGGATTCGAACCTGCGACCGTAGCGGTCACGCGATTCCAGACTGAAGCGCATAGAACCGCACGGCCACACCGTCCGGCTGCACTGTTTGTAATAGAACTTTTATAAGACTGTGTCCTTATTGATTGAACATGATACTTTCCTTTTCGTGGACGATGGAGAAAATGTGCGTTTCAATAGAGCTAACGTGGGAATTTTACTCACGCCCGTTGAGTAAACAAAGTGATTTACGAACTAGAAACATCCCTCACCTGCCGCTGGAGTGCGTTGCGATCGCGTGTACCACGTTGGGGCCCACGTACCGTATGCACAAGTCGCATCATTCCTGAACGTTCAGCAGTGCGTTGAACTTGGCACGCTCAACGTTAACGTTCGACAGTACGGTCCGTGTGCCGACGGCTTAAAGGGCTTGCAACCCAGTCGCGAGGACGTGACGGCATCGCTGACGTGGCGTAGCGTGCGCTCGCCCGCAGGGGCGCGACACCAGTTTCGAAAGTGGGGCAGGGCCGAGATGCCGGCCGGCGGAGGCCAACCGAGTTTTTCGCAAATTAGCGGCCGTGGTGTCATCTGGCGACAAGCGGGCGCCGGCGCCGGCGACAGCTGCGGCGGCCGCGCCCGCCGACAGATGGCAACGCTGCTGCGCGCTACGCTACGCCCCAGATGCGGATAAGCGCTACTTCCCCCCCTCCACCGTCCTTACCGCCAGCTGGCAGCTGTGGCGGCGCGCTCGACCTAACTCCACCGCCAGATAAGCCAGCCCCGTCCTCATTCCTCGTGATGCGCCGCAAAACTGCGGGCAAGTTGGCATTTCAAGCTGCAGTATGCTTAGATGAGCAGCAGTGTGTACAAAAATTACATCTCAAATTTAGAAATAAATGTTCCAGGACTTGCTATACGTCATCTACAGCGGTGAACAATAATATGGAAACACCGGAAATAGAATACGTAACCGTCCTCAACAGAGTGTGTGAAACCTGTTGGCATTCAAAACAGTTCTGCCATTTCGGAATGGATAAATACGGGGCCTGTGTGGATTTCAAGGGAATCTTATGCCATTATTCCTGCAAAACAGTGGGAAATTCAGGAAACGATGATATGATGGAGGTAGGGTTGCCAGGTGTCTGGCCTCAGCCGGACATTTCCGGGCTTTTACTTTTCGTGTGCGACCAAATACACAAAATTCCGACCTGTCCTGCCTGAAATAAGAGGCGAGGAACAAGTACTGGATGGAATGAGGAGATACACTGTAAGGATACGTAAACATACCACCAGTGCTATTCTACAAAAAAATTGGATGACAGTACATTCTTTAATTGCTAACATAACCTCACGAAATTCATGGATAACGAAAAGACGATTTTGCCTTTAAAAAAGCTTTTTGCTCCTTATGTGAAATGAAGTCACAATGAAGAACTTTATTCGTAATTATTGAAACTGGCAAAATATTACTTTGAAATTCGAGGCCATAACGCCAACATCGAGAGGGTGTTCTCCTTGATGAATGTCCTATGAACAAAGGAAAGCAATAAACCACAACCGCAGACAATTCCAAAGACTTTGTTATTGTTGTATACGTTTAAATTATCCTTTCAAGACTTCCAGGCAATGATATCCAATATAAATGACATTATTGATAAAGTGGGTTCAGACGAGAAATATTCATACTTAACTATTTAGATAATTGTTGTTTATTTAAAAAATTCACTGAAATGGCGGGACTTACTGAATATCATTCCACTTTCCGTCACAGAAGAAGAGTTGATTGTTGCTTATTTTATTGAAGAAATTTTACTTTATTTTGAAATAAGATTATAGTAGGAAGGAAACTGAGGACTTAGGTGGTATAATTGGTTGGTTGATTCGGGAGAGAGGAGCAAACAGCGAGGTCATGGTACCGATGACCTCAGTGTTTGGTCCTCTCTCCCATTTGGTTAGGGAAGGATTAGGAAGGAAGTCGGCCGTGCCCTTTCAAAGGAAACATCCCGACATTAGGGAAATCACGGAGAACCTAAATCAGGATGGCCGGACGCGGGTTTGTACCGTCGTCCTGCCGAATGCGAGTCCAGTGTGCTAAGCACTGCTCCACCTCGCTCAGTGTTGGTATAGTAATTACCCAATTCTAAGCCGCTTATTGTTTCTAAAAAGTATTTAAACACGTTTAAATCGATGTAGAGTAGAAAAAACCGGTCGTAATCGGTTATTCGTAGATGAGTGAAAATACTCAATTTCCTCGATTTACATTTAAAATAGGTAGTCCGGCTTTTAGCGCAGAAAATCCGGCTGAATAAACTGCAAGGCCTGCTTTTGTATTTTCTACCTGGAAACCCTGGATGGTGGTAAATAGCGAACGTAAACCCTTCCCTCCAAAGCAGGCCGCAAAGGCTGAGAAATATTGAGATCTGGTGCCTGTGTTGGCCAGGAGAGATCCGACAAGTCATCCTCGTCGTCGTAAAAATTATTCAGGACGATGCGAGCCGTTTGACTTCCTCTTACAGGCATTTGTATAACTGATGAATGACTCTGGAATTACAAAAAAAAAAAAAGAAAAAAAAGGAAAAGGTTCAAATGGCTCTAAGCACGATGGGGCTTAGCATCTGAAGGCATCAGCCGCCTCCTTAAACCTAACTAACCTAAGAACATCACACACAGCCATTCCCGAGGCAGGATTCGAACCTGTGACCGTGGAAGCAGCATGGTTCCGGACTGAAGCGCCTAGAACCGCTCGGCCACAGCGGCCGGCTTGGAATTACAGCTCGCTCCTCAATTCACTGCTAATGTAGCTACCTTCGCATTGTGTTGGTTGGCGAGTGCGACTTTCAGGTCTGCAGTGACTTGGCAGCTGCCGTCCTCTTAATTACAATTGTCCTCTGTGACGATGAGTCAGCACAAGTTCCCTACGTGTTGCAACTTTGGCGTGTTTATCGAACCACTTCCAGACTATTTCTCATTAGAGTCCTGCATCCGCATGGCGTAACCGCGTGAGCGGGACTCGATACCCACCACTCGCAATGCAAGCGCACGCGGGGCGTAGTCGCGTCACGCGCAAACACTCTGCGCTCACTCACCGAGTGTGGGGTGCGTGGTCCTGTCACGCAACTAAAACACACTTGGCGCGTCAAGCGAGCGATGTGACATCTGGCGTGTCACGTGTTTGTTTCGACGCTAATAGAATAGAGAATAGTCAGTATACTCCCCTCCTAATACCTGAAGGTATGGTTGATGACACGGAGCGAACGGCCACGAAGCGTAGCACCAGTGTATGCTCGCTGAACAGGAAACATTGGCTACTAGTACTCACCTTCAGTTACTGTCAGGCAGCTCAGTTACTCCTTCCAGTTCTCCAACATCTTCACAGTGAGAATCACCACAATCACTTTTTCAATCACTATCTACACCACCTAAACATATAGTAGTAGTAGTAGTAGTAGTAGCTTTATTCATATGTAGATATCTTTTTTCAAGGGTATAGAACATGTCAAAGTATTTACAAATTTAGATCAAATTAAAGTAAGCAAAATCGTATACGCATATATTTACAGACTTCTAGTTAGAGACTATCATTAGATTTACTCCTGGTATACAATGAATCATTTACAAATAATTTATTAAATAATCTAATGCCGCATTGTTCACTCATATCTCACAGTCAGTCACTGCACACACTATACACACATTGTTTTATAACACTTCACTCACTGCCGGCCTGTGTGGCCGAGCGGTTCTAGGCGCTTCAGTGCGGAACCACGCGACCGCTACGGTCGCAGGTTCGAGTCCTGCCTCAGGCATGGATGTGTGTGATGTCCTTAGGTTAGTTAGGTTTAAGTAGTTGTAAGTTCTAGGGGACTGATGACCTCAGATGTTAAGTCCCATAGTGCTCAGAGCCATTTGAACCATTTTTGAACTTCACTCACTACACACACAGACACACACACACACACACACACACACACACACACACACACATACACTGGTGGTCTTTGGGCCGTTTTCTGTACCGCAACTTCCCATTTGCTATCCTGAAAAACTGAGTCAGCATCCCTCCATAATGAGTGAGATGTTGAGCTCAGAAAGAGGAATAGGTGTTAGTATTGTGCCATGCATAGCTTGGGGATAAATATTTTTTGGAAGGAAAAAAACATAAAGTGAAGGTGTTATGTGGAATGTTGGATATTTTATAATCATTAATATTATGATTTATTTCTATAACATTTTTTATCAAACCCCTACTCTGTTTTAGCTAAGTAATCCTTCAATGTATAAAATGTATTGCATAACAGGTACTCTTTAGCTGCCTTTTTAAATAAATGTATTTTTGCAATTTCTTTAATCTCTTTTGGTAATTTATTGTACAGTTTTATTCCTTGGCAGATGATGCTGTTTTGAGTTTTATGTTTATTTTTTCTTGGTAAATGTAAGTTGAGTCTATCTCTTGTTGCGTGGTCATAGACAGAGCTGTTTGTGCAGTAATTACCAATGTTATTTTTTATGTGTACAACTGATTGGTAATTGTATTCATATGGAGCAGTTAAAATACCCAGTGTTCTGAACAGATCTTTACAATGAGCTCGACTAGTACTTTTGGTTATTATTTTTATGGGTCTTTTGTGGGGTTTGAAACTTGTGTTCATATTTTGTGCATTTGTTCCTCAGCAAAGAATGCCATAGCTAAGAATTGACTGTACATATGAATAACATGTAACTAAAAGACACTGCATGTCACACGTTGATGATAGGATTCTAAGGGCATAACATGCTGATGACATTCTGTTTGCAAGTACCTTTGTGTGTTCACACCACTTTAACTGAGAATCAATATTCATTTCTAGAAATTTTGCATTTGTTACACAGTCTATAGAGGTGCCATGTACATTTAATGTAACATTGTAATTTTTCCGCTTCAAACTGAAATTCATGGCATTAGTTTCTTTTATGTTCGATGTCACTTTATTATTGTACATGTCATTATTTCATCGTTGCAAGAGATTTCTGGCAGCATGCATTCTCCCTCAATCTTCTTAACGTGTTTGCTCAACTAAATTAAATTTCTGTTCACACAAATATTTCAAACATGTTACGTTGCAGAGAATGGTCATAGTAGCTACCCAGCCTCTCACAACAGACCGGATATTCTCTGTTGGATTTTATTCCGGATCTTAACGAAGAAGGCATAAATCAACGGAAGCTGCAGTTCCTAGAGTCTTATCAACGGAATATTCGATGGTGCTGCATTTCGTAGCATCTAATAGACGTAATATTCGACGGTCCTTGGCTCAGTTCTTTGAACAAGCTTATACAGAATAAGTTTCAGCACGTCATTCCAGAATGAGATGTGTTTCCTTTGTCAGTAACTTTCTGATATTGTCTGTAATAAAATTAGACGTTGGAACTCCGTTTATTTTAATGATATGATATGGAGCATTGTCGAGAACTAGTTCAGAGCTAGGATTTAAATTGGGAATCACCTTTGCTGTCAACCACTTTTCACAATTTAATTGTTTCATGTAGTTGTAGTAATCTCCCGTTGCTTGATTGGACATCCACACGATGAGCGCGTTAGGAATAGAGCATTTTTCACACCTTCCATGAGTTATTATTAAGAGTAGTCCCTTTGCTACTGGTTTGAGGAGACAGTCAATTTTATTGCCATTTCATGATTTCCTACAAACGTGTGGTGGTAAAATGAACGTTTCATAAATGTAAACAATGTCTCTGTTTACCTCCCTGTTTTTATTAATTGCTTCAAATAAACAAATCTTTTGCCTCGGATGTTACTTCTGCCTAACACTATGAGCCTGCCTGATTTGTTTCTTTTTTTTCGCCGGAAACCTTATTACTCCAATAATCGCCTTTAACTAGTGTTGCGACTTGGAAAGTCTACACTCTATTGCTTCTTTCAACTTCTGTTTAATTCTTTCCGCTGCAGGCACCCATTTTTTCTGTCAGATACATGTTGTAAACAATTCTTCTGCTAACGGCTGTATCAAAATTGTCTGTAACTGTTTTGCGTTTGCGTTTTCTTATCTGGTGTTACAAATTCCCTTCCTCCACCAGATTCCGATAAACTTTTTTTTCTTTTCAGTTTTCTGGACAGTGCTCTGCGAAACGCCTGTGGCCACTTGGGATCTCAGTTCGCCGGCCGTTGTGGCCGAGCGGTTCTAGGCGCTTCAGTCCGAAACCGCGCGACTGCTACGGTCGCAGGTTCGAATCCTGCCTCGGGCATGGATGTATGTGATGTCCTTCGATTAGTTAGGATTAAGTAGTTCTAAGTTCTAGGGGACTGATGACCTCAGATGTTAAGTCCCATAGTCCTCAGAGACATTTGAACCATTTGATCTCAGTTGGAGTTGCTGCTACGGAATATTCCTTCTCGGTGGGGACTTGTTTTTCATAAACATTAAAACATTATGTACACATCTTTAGAGACGGGCTATTTCTACCTTTGAATTTTGAAGTACTAACAGCCGTCACAGTTTCATTCTGTACTCACTGGGCACTAGTAACACAAACACGAAAAAACACACGACGCACATACGTGACAAACTGAAGGCACTCAACTGTATTAGCGCTGACAGTACCTCTTGGCGCATGCGCAGTGGCCGCACGGCAGTTAACGCTGTAACGGTCGCAAAGCTTGGAAATATGTGGCACGGAGTGTAACGTAGCACTGCGTCTTCTTCGGACGATAAAGTTTCCCTGACTTTAGTCAGTTATCTTAGCCCTAGAACGGTCGTGCAAAAAATATTTTCAAAAATGGTCGGGCTAGGTCTATTGGACCCAATAAGTGAAACACTAATAACAAGTGACAAACAGTACAATTACATCAAATGACGAATTTTTATTTTGTTCAGGTACTACTGAATGCTATATTCACATTATTTTTGCTTTAGGAATCACACAACTGTAAAAAAAAAAAAAAAAAAAAAAAAAAGTTTGGGAAACATACTTCTTTGTAGTACTAAATGCAAGTAAACGATTGAAGTGCGATTGTGAATGAGAATAAGATGTAGAACTATGAAGAAAACTGTTGAACTTTCATATGGAATTGTGAATATAATGAATACTTTGTGTGATATCGACCTCTAAAGTCATCATTTGCCAAACCAGTCGCTGCAAACTATTTCAGCATGCGTCATGCAAATTTTGCAAAGGTACTGAACTCTGCTGTTCTTACATTTGTAGCATCTTCCCTTTTCCCTGATTGTGGATATTCAACCATTCTTTGGTCTTTGGTGTCGGAGAGGCTAGAGACAAGCCTGCGAATTTCGTGGGGGAGGTTTGGCTGGGTTGCAAGCGATGCCAAATATGTCGATGTGATAGACTTTCCTAAGTTTCTGAGATTTTGTTGTAGCACGTTACTACACTTCGTTTTTTTCTTTTCGCCGCTGTCATTTTCAATTTCATCATCATGGTACATTGACGAAATAAGCAGTACTGATCTTTTTCGTTTTGGTACACATGAGAGTAATCTGACGTCTTCCTAAAATCCAAGCATACTTGAGTACTCTTTCTTAGATTTTTTGCGTAAAAGCTCAACTCCAATTGCTGGCTTGTTTTTTTAACGTACCAACAGCAGTAATATTCTTTTCTTGTAGTACTTTTCTGGCGATTAGGTAATAAGTAAATCAATGATATATTGTCAGATTTCTTCCAGACCTTTTCATTGGGTCTACAAGACGCAAAACGACATCGTCTGCTTCATTGCTGACTTCGTACGGTCATTGTGATTGTGCGCCTGCATAGACTTTTAAATACAAAGCACGTTTTAGAACAAGCCAGGATGAAATCCTTGCTCCCATACTTGGCAGGTTTATTTGGGATATACTGTATATCCTGAACCTGCACATGCCTATGCATGGAACGAACGTTTCGTCCGAAGTAACGTTTTCTGACGGAGCAAAGTACACACTGCAGTTGGAGACAAACATATCAAGAATGGATCTTAAGGCAGCAAGATTATCTTGTGCTTTCCTTTCTTTCCCTGTATGGATATTGTGAAACCTGATAAAATGATTCAAATGGCTCTAAGAACTATGGGACTCAACTGCTGAGGTTATAAGTCCCCTAGAACTTAGAACTACTTAAACCTAACTAATCGAAGGACATCACACACATCCATGCCCGAGGCAGGATTCGAACCTGCGACCGTAGCGGTCGCGCGGTTCCAGACTGTAGCGCCAGAAACCTGATACAACGATTCAAAAATTTGAGCCTTTTCTATGGCGTACTTGCTCGAAAGATTTATGTTCCGGTTCCATCTGTATTCCAGAAGACTTCGATATACATTTTACCGGTATGCAACATTTCAGCTTAGAAAAGTAGGCCAAAATAAGCCCTTAGTTCATCAAAACTTGTAGGCCTAGCCATATGTGGGTCACTTGTATATAGAATCAATATAGATATTCGTTGATTCAAGAACTAAATCAATTAATGGATTGTTAAACAATAACTGCCGTGATTCTAAAGTGAAATGAAATGTCGTGTGGCTAGGGCCTCCCGTCGGGTAGACCGTTCGCCTGGTGCAGGTCTTTCGATTTGACGCCACTTCGGCTACCTGCGCGTCTATGGGGATGAAATGATGATGATTAGGACAACACAACACCCAGTCCCTGAGCGGAGAAAATCTCCGACCCAGCCGGGAATCGAACCCGGGCGCTTTGGATTGACAGTCTGTCACGCTGACCACTCAGCTACCGGGGCGGACGTGATTCTAAAGTGAATGTATATCTATCGCAGCTCGAATGATTCCAGGCAAATGGATGGTAGCTATGTTGTGTCGTCTTTTTCGAACACTTTGTGGGAAATAAGGTTTTCTCCATTTAGTTGCTCCTTTCCTTCCTTTATAAAATCACTCGGAGACGTACCCAAGCTAGTTATGGGAGATGTACTTGAATCAACAACAGTAGGTGCATCTGTGCTGGGAGAAGGCTGAACATCTTTCTCTTCACCACAACTTATTTCACTATTACTGTCATGATCACGGTTGAATCGTCTAGCTCACTCTCGTCATCATATAAAATTCTGTAGATTTCACTGTATGACATATTTTCTCTTGCCATTTTAAACTGTAAACTATTGACAATGATATTTCGGTTTTAGGACATCATAAATAGTCCGCCAAATATCTCAATGGTAGGCCTACACCAAAATATAAAGGGGATCGCACTGGCAGAAATTAGTTACGCAAAAGGTTGGGCTGGGTCCGACAGATCCGCACGGGTTTTGGAAGACTGCCAGACAGTAACTAAAAGCAAAACCTCTTTCACGACGTGAACGCTTTCTCTCGGATGATACAGGAAGCTAGCAGAGCCCTTGACTCAAATCGGCAACTACAGAATAAGAATGTAAATTCAGTGAAACAAAAACTAGTGGAGGATGCCAAGTTAAACACCTTTCAGCCGTCATTTTTCAGCCTGTAAAATAAGGTTGAAAATTGACGACTGAAAGGTGTTTAGTTTGACATCGTCCATCGAACAGACGACTCCCGCAACCTTCGCTAAAAAGATGGACCTACAGAAAAACTAGTGGCTCTCACAGTCCCAGCGCGACCATTCTAGGATTAAAACCACAATATCTTTAGAAAAGACGTGGCCCCTTTGATAAAGTTCTTAAAAGTATTGTGTCCTGCTGCAATGATAATGGAATAATGTCGTTCGGAAACATGTTGTGTTCTGAAATTAAATATACCTCACATCTAGACAACTGGTGCGTTATATTCTCCACACTGATATAGTTGTTTCCGAAATGTGTTGTTTAGAGGCGCGTTCTTACTTTTGGATCACCACGTGGGATAACCGCACCTGTCTTGTCACGGTCGGCGCAGCTCCCCTCGTCGGTGGTTCGAATCCTGCCTCGGACATGGATGTGTGTGGTGTCCTTAGGTTAGTTAGGTTTAAGTTGTTATAAGCTCTAGGGGACTGATGACCTCAGATGGTAGGTTCCAGCGCTCAGAGCCATTTTTTTTCTACAAATTCCTTAAATTAATTTCGATTACTGCACCTGTTGTAAGTAGGCTGCTTAGGTTTTTATATTGGTAACGCCGCCGTCACGTAGCGCACTGTATGAAAATCACTGGCTGTGCTGTGTGCAGTCTGTGGCTGGTTGGCATTGTTGGAATACTCGTCATTGTAGCGTTGGGCAGTTGGCTGTTAACAGCGCGTAGCGTTGCGCAGTTGGAGGCGAGCCGCCAGCAGTGGTGGATGTGGGGAAGTGAGATGGCAGATTTTTTAGAGCGGATGACCTGGACGTCTGTCCATCAGAGACAGTACATTTGTAAGACTGGATGTCATGAACTGATATATATAATATGACTTTTGAACAATATTAAGGTAAATACATTGTTTGTTCTCTATCAAAATCTTTCATTTGCTAACTATGCCTATCAGTAGTTAGTGCCTTCAGTAGTTTGAATCTTTTACTTAGCTAGCAGTAGTGGCGCTCGCTGTATTTCAGTAGTTCGAGTAACGAAGATTTTTGTGAGGTAAGTGATTTGTGAAAGGTATAGGTTATTGTTAGTCAGTTCCATTCTTTTGTAGGGATTATTAAAAGCCAGATTGCGTTGCGCTAAAAAATATTGTGTGTCACTTTAAGCACAGTCTTGTATAATTGTTCTAAGGGGACGTTTCACTGTCTCTGACGTCACACATGCAAACCGCTTCTCTCTGTCTCTTTATGTTCTAATGAATGCCGAACCCAGGATCATTTATTAATATTAATCTCCTGCGTACAGAGACAGTCGCAAAACAAAAGGAGAAAGTCTCGTAAATTGTCATAACGTAGTACAGTTGTTTCGCGTGCCAAGTGTAACATGCCACATTCCTCTAGCAGCGTCGAGAAATGCCGTAAGTCGCCGTTAGGGCACATCAGTCTGTTAGAAGCTACGCGCTGTCCCCATTACACTGCGTGTGTTACGTCTGAAGTTGCAAGCCCCCTGTATGCCACGTGCCACACTCTGTCGTAACTGTCTTTTTAAAAGGCTCTGTGTACACAGCGGCTCCTCTTGCGAGAAACAAGACAGAGTAGCTCCCTTCATTTCATTCCTGCCCCATCTCGCAGGACAGTCCCAGTGGAACGAAACGTGGACAAATGTTTGCATGGCTTTTAAATTAACGTCTACTGCATAGGAGAATACAGTTGATCACCCATTTTCTATAGATTACATAACGATCTACACTGGTGATAGAAAACATTTTGGCCATCTAATTAATATCTTGTTTGTCGCTCTCTGGAATGAAATACATAACTGATTCAGAGAATCAAGGATCTGACAGTTTGTTGGTAGGATTATGGAGGTATGTGGCATTAGATGTCTAAGCACAGGTTTTGCAAAGAACAATCCGCTGATATACGCACGCGGTCATGGCTTCCGATAGCGACCCAGATGGTTTCCATAGCATTTACATCAGACGAATTTGGTCGCCGTGACGTCAAGGACAGTTCACTACGACTCTCCTCACACCACAGTAGCACAGTTGTGGCTCCGAGACCCGGAAAACTGACATCGCCGTCGAGGAAGACACTAAGCACGAAGGGATGAAGGTGCTTCGAGCATGTCAGCGTGTCTCGATTATTGCTACAGGTTCCATGCAAACGCTGGGGAATGTATCGCATAGCATAATACTGCTCTTACCAGCCTACATCCATGGTGCGCTGCGCGTTTTGAGCTACCGTTCACCTCGACGACGGTGTTTGTGAACGACCATCGACCTTTTGCAGCAAAAATGTGATTCACCCGGAGATTCGACGACTTTCCATTGATCGACGGTCGAATTTTGATGGTCCGATGCCCAGTGCATGCGTAAATGATGATGCCGTTGGGTCAACATGTGAACACGTAGGGGTGGCCTGCTGGGAGCTCCATGCTCAACAATGTGAGATGAACGTTGTGCTCCGAAACGTGCGTGCGCCAACATTGTGCTCTGTCGGCAGAGATGCCATAGATCATTATCTATCCTGCTTTACAGAGCAGACAAGCCTTCGAACCCCAGCCGCGTGAAGAACCGTGGACGTCCAACTATTTAGCACCTAAGGGTAGTTTCACTGTCCGTCTACCTCTTTCCATAGATGCTTATGGCAGTAGCACGTGAACATTCGACCAGCTTCACCGTTTTCGAGATACTCGTTCACAGGCTCTGCGGAATAATAATGTGCCCTTTGTCAAAGTCTCTTATCTGAATAAATTTCTCCATTTGTAGCTTATATCTTCGCTAGGTTGATGCCCCGTCCGTGTCTGCTCAGCTTCCATACTTTCGTTACCACGTCACGTGCTCGTAATACCACCAGCCGACATTCAAAGTCGCGTTGGGTATTGATCAAAATGTTTTGGCTTATCAGTGTATTTTGCTTTGCATAACTTTATGCGTGAGAGAGACGTCTATGATACTGAATATATATTACCGGTAAATGGGTTCGAAGAGTTGCAGGGAACTGGACAGATACATCAAAAAATTTCAAAAAAATAATGTGAAGAACATAATGATTAACTACTTCTTGATTTCAGTTGGGTCCGTAGACTGGCAGTTTTCTAAAGTATAATTGTGTACCTGATTATATATGGGGAAAAGTCTTTCATAAACCAAGGTGAGTGAAGGGTGTACTTTATTACCTATTCTTTTTAATATTTTATGGGTGATGCTATCCGAAAATGGAAAGAAAAAGCTCCAGAAGGGATCCGTATAAGTAAAATTAAATGTATTAATATACTATCATATGCTGATGACATGTTAATGGTAAATTCTTAAGACAAACTACAAAAATCAATCTATCTTTCAACTTTATTGGAAACGATTATATGGTACCGTCGATAAGGTCAAGCCTTGTTGTATTGCAACACATCAATGTGCACAGACGACCATACATCAATTGTCAACCGCGCTTTTGGAGGAATGGGACGCCGTGCCTAAGGAACTCCTCACAGACCTTGTGGCCAACGTGGGAGCACGGTGCAGAGCATGCACAGTCGTCTGTGATGATAACACAACTTATTTAAAATCCATGTCCCACCTTTTGTAATGTCCAGGGGACCAATATAACTCGCGGTGACTTCGGGGTAACTGTTGTCTTTAAACAGAAGTGTCACTATTCGTCTCATTGCGCATTAATTTCAGATGCCGTCTGTACTGTACTGGACTGGACCATCCTAAGAGAGGCGCAGAGGGAGGGGGCGGGGAGGAGGAGGAGGAGAGGGGGCGGGGGAAGGAGCTAGTCGTGCCACCGTCGGCAGGTTTTTTTTTGGGTGGGCTTCAAAGTCTTAAATTTCAATATGGTCCGAAAAGGATGAATTAAGCAAGACAATGGAAGTTTCATGCAAATGAAGAAGTCCGAGAATAAGCAGAAAATACAAATCAATCATAAAATGTAGCGTATTACTGGAAATTATCTACGGTATTCTGTTTCATAATAATGATAAAGGGATCGCTGGAGTTGGCCACCTTGTTTGCCTCTTTCATAATAGCAAATGTAGCTACAGTCAGATTAAAATTACTTGATAGCTGGCACTTCACGTGTTGCAGCTGGTTTCCTCCAGTCAGGATAGGTTCGAATTTTGTAAACTGCAGTCAATTTTTTTATTTCTGATTCTTTGCCCCATCATTATTATCATCGTATTGATTTTATTTACTCTTTTTTTTCTTCCTGTCACTATTTTTTCATTTAGAATCTGGATGTGTCACCTATAATCTGCAGCTAAGTACCTAGGAGAATTGCTTATCGGTTGGTAAGCGGCAGCTCGCGTGAGGATAGTTTCAGATAACCAATGACTGCGTGAAATTACAGTTTACTTTCGGCGCTGAAACTGAATTTTTTTCCTGTGTTCAGTTCTCTAGTAGGGGTTAGCTTTAATCGCCGTGAACAATGAGATCGTAATTTTAGTACTGCCGTAGATTGTTGACGCCGCGTCCTTGGATAGGTTGCACATCACGGGCTTGTGGTCAGCTTAGGACACGGGTCTAAATTCAAGGCTGCAGAACGCGTCGTCTCCCGCAGTTCAGTAGTTGGTCACTTAAAATCAGCTGTCGATAGAGCATCTCGCACTTCGGACGTACCTCGCGGCGGCCACATCCAACATCGCTCCGCATTCCACATTGACAGTATCACTTCTGAAGCGACACGATTTGAGTGTGTGTGTGTGTGGGGGGGGGGGGGGGGGGGAGGGGTGTTACCTATAACCGAGCGGTTGCCGAACGGCAGCCTACGTAGCAAGAGCGTAGTGGCAAGTGACAGAGGCAACTATCAAGTAATTTTA